>NC_136067.1:984954226-994954226 GCF_964261635.1 Lissotriton helveticus
ATTTTCACTGCTGCTATACGGCCTAACCAGGACAGTGTGAACAGTCTCCACTGGCTAAGGTGCGACTGTGTTTGCCGGAGTAGAGCAGTGCAGTTCAGTGATGTAGTATATTGTAGAGATACAGCGAGTTGTATGCCCAGGTATGGTATTGCAACCGGCGCCCATTGGTTAGGGTAAGCTTCTCACATTTCCGCTAATGTGGAGGCCTTAAGAGAAAGGCAGATGACCTGAGATTTGTGAATATTCATTTTAAAGCCTGCCACCTCGGAGAAATGCTCTAGCTCAGTCAGGAAGGCTGGAAAGGAGGCCTGGGGTTCTTCGAGGGATGCTATTACATCATCCGTGTATAACCTTACTGTGTGTTTGTCTCACCCAAATCTTACTCCTGTTATATGTGGATTGTCTGGCATTCTTTGAGCCATTGGCTTCATGTACAGAATGAAAAGTAGGGGGGAGAGAGGACACCACTGCCTTGTCCCTCTTTGAATGGGGAAGGGAGAAGATGTATATCCGTTTAACTGGGCTAAAGCCACTGATCTGGTATAACCGCTGAAAACCCAGTCTATAAATCTGGCGGGAATTCTGAAGTGGCTCAGGGTCACTTTTAGATAGGGCCAATGGACCCAGTTGAACGCTTTATTGGTATTAACAGACAACAGCATGCGCTTGATTTAAAAGCTCTGTGCCTCATCTATAATATGGAATTGTCTCTTTGTATTTTTATCTGCACAATGATGATTAGGGACAAATCCAGCTTAATCTGGGTCGATCAGACCAGGGAGAAGGGGAGACAGCCATGACGCCAAGTCTTTACTGGGTTTGGGTATTACAACCACTGAGGCTGCTAACATAGTTTGGGGGAGGGATGAGGAAGTCCCGATGGCATTGTATACTCTAGTGAGAACTGGAGCGAGAATGTGGCAGAAGGTCTTGTAGAACAGGGCTGTGAACCTTTCCGGGCCTGGGGACTTAAGACATTTCTGTTTGGAAATAGCTGCAATTACTTCCTCTATCCAAATAGGGGACTGGAGAGTCTCTGCCTGTTCTTATGCTAGTTGGAGGTGGCCACATCCTGCAGATACTGGGCTGGGGCATCTGGGGGGCGATCCTACGCCTCATAAAGGTCTGTCTAATATTTGCTGAATGTTTCGGGAATCTGTTGGTCTGTCTCACGTAGCTCTCACACCGGTGTCAATACTCAGGGGATCCCGGATATCTGTCTTTGCATTCTCAGCCTACTAGCCAGTAATGTC
The DNA here is from genome assembly GCF_964261635.1 of Lissotriton helveticus. Lineage (NCBI taxonomy): Eukaryota > Metazoa > Chordata > Amphibia > Caudata > Salamandridae > Lissotriton > Lissotriton helveticus. Next base: position 984,955,480 of record NC_136067.1, read on the forward strand.
CCACTTCTATTGCCTCCACCATAGAAGGTGTGGTGTAGCCTAAGTGACGCGTATTCTGCTCTGTCTATATCTAAGGCCGCTGGTTGGGTACGCCCCGCTTCTAGCTGTCAGCAGACTCTAGGGGCACCTGTCCGCTGTCTGTCTCTCTAATTCTTGTACCTGTGCCCCAGGAGATTTTGTTTCTCTCAGCGCGTTCTGTTATCTATGGCTGCTACCGCTATAAATTCACCCTGAACTAATGGTTTTAGGGTATCCCAGAGGGTTGCTATGATGAGTCTCAGGCGTGCAATTTATTGCAAGGTAGTCCTGTAGGGTTTTAGAGACCCGCTGTACCACCTTGGGTCGGTGTAGTAGCGTGTCCTGTAGATGTCAGGTGTGAAGCGGGATTGGTCGATGGTAGGGAAAGGTCCACAGTCACCGCCGAGTGATAGGACAAGGTTCGTAGATGACCTTAAACTCTGTGTACCCAATAGGTAATCTAGTCTAGGATACATTTTATGAGAATGGGAATATAATCTGTATTTAATGGGTTGTGGGGTGCATAGCTGTCTATATGTCGGTTAGGCCGGGGCTCTGCAGCCTCTGGAGTCTCTTCCTGGAGAGTGACCCAGATTGCCCTTGTCTCTGGGCTGACCTATCTAGGGCGTTGTCAAAAGTCAGGTTCAAGTTTCCCCCCAGTAACAGCAGCTTGTCGGGGGACACGCTAATTTCTACCACTGCTGCCTGTATACCTTTCTCTTGTCCCTTATTAGGGGTGTAGATTGAGCAAACTGTGAGAGTGCGGGAGCCAGCTGAGAAGGAGTACACCAGTAATCTGCCCTTCATTTCAGCCTGCTTGGGGCCCAGCTTTCCAAGGAATGCGGCCGAGATGAGAATAGCCACCCCGCTGTTTTGGTGGATAAAGAGGAAAATAGCTGCTGGGGGAATACTCTAATGTGGAGCCTGTGTGTGTCCACAAGGAGGAGATGAATCTCCTGAAGAAGGCAGATGTGTGCTCCTGAATCTTCCAAATGGGTGAGAATAGCCCAGTGTTTGACTGGGTTGTTAAGCCACTTTACATTTAGAGTGAGTATTTTAAGAGTCTGTGACATTAATACGGTTGTGATATGTAACTGTGGGAGCATGCTGTAGGAGAGGTGAGGAAGTCGCTCTGGCTGTGTGGCAGGGGGGTCTGCGTATTGAGTCAGGGACCTGGCGGTGCAGTGAACCTCAGAGTAGGGCTGGGGGATCACGAGAGGGAAGAGAACCCAACAAACCCAAACACAAACAACAAACACATAACATTGCAGGAGAGTCCTGTGAATGTCGTGGGTGGTGAAACCCACGAGAGAGGGGTGGAAACGACTCAGAACATCACATCCGTCCGTCTCACCCGGGCCCCCGTTCTCTCCAGATCAGTGGGTGAGGGACCGTGGAAGCTCCATTTGTCAGCGTAGGTCCTGCAGTCCAGCTATGGTAAATGGCCAGTTCAGGCGGAGCTGGCCGAATCCTTCCCCAAGGATGCAAGGACTGCTTAATGCTCCTTGCCTATGGTCTCTGGGTCTAGACGTGACGGAGTCCAGGTGGGGCCCACCATCCTGCATTTACCTCTGTCTCGGCCCTCGTCCGAGTTTTTTGGACGCAATGGACTTACTGTGAGGTTTTCTGCAATGTTGAGTAATTGGCTAGCCTCATTCAGCGTTCAAATTTGGTATATTTTCCCATTGAGTTTGAAGATGAGGCGGAAGGGGTGCCCCCAAGAGTACAGGATTTTATTTGGTCGGAGGTGACACCTGATCAGTTGAAATGCTCTTCTTTTCTTTAGCGTGGAAAGCGCTAAGTCTTGAAAAAGGGTGGTTTTTGAAGCCTCTGATATTGGACTGGGTGGGAGTCTCTGGCTTTCTACAAAATGCGTTCCTTCAGATGAAAGTCGTGGACACATGTCAGGATATCAGCAGGAGGGGTGGGGAAGGGTCTTATTGGGCCTACTCAATGCGCACAATCAAGCTTGATGTCCAGGTCAGAGACGGACTCCAGTATTTATCTAAAAAGTCTTTCTACGAAAGAGACGATATTCTGGCCTTCTGATCCATGTGGAACCCCTCGGAAGCAGATTTTATTACGTCTCAAGCTGTGCTCCCAGTCTCCGGCATGCACTTGGAGGTCGAGATGAAGATCCCCCAGGCGGATCACCTCTTGTTGAGCTGTTTGAGCTCCTCGTTCCTGCTTGTGCTGTGGGATTCCAATGTGTCGACCCTGTCCCCCAGGGCGTTCACATCTCTCCTCACTTCTCTAAGCTCTTGGGATACCTCAGTCTTCATTGCTCTCAAGTCCTCCCTCAGAGAGGCAAAGAGTGTGTCAATGAAGGAACATGTGAGCGAAGCGTCTGTTTCTCCTGGGTCCATGGAGTCTTCTACCTCCGGCATTCCAGTGTTAGATGTTTTAAGTAGAAGATCTTCAACTGAGCAATCTTTTTGACCTTAAGCAGCTGCAATGTTGGGAAAGTGTGGGAACCGTCGAGCTCCCCTTTCACCTTTCGGGAGTCTCAATTGCGCACCGGCGGCGTAGGAGCCCCACTGGATGCCCATATAGCGATATGGTTTCCAGTTGGGAGTGAACTTGTCTCCTCCTCCTCAATGTTGACCGTGAAGGCCAGAGAGATGTAGCACCTCCGGGCCCGATGAAGGCCGGCATCATAGATAGAGTCCCAAAGTGTTGGAGCGAAGCACTCGCCCTACAGTACGGATGGTCTCTCCCCAATCACTCAAGTTCTAGGAATCTTTGTATTGATATGAGGTGCCATGGGGGTGGGCTGTACTAATACAGGATCTCCTTCTGCTACAAAGGTGGGGGCCCCGGATGGGGAAGCGCCACCGACACAAGCCTGCCCCGCTCGCCTGGGATCGCCACTTATGGGACCATGCCAATCCTTGTCTTACCAGTGCAGCTAATGCAATTGCTTCCCTCTTCCCCCTGGTCACTGGTGAAATGCCCCTCTGGCCTGCTTCTGTGCTTTTGTCTTGGTGTGGTGGTGGTGCTTCACGGAGGGAGGGTAACAATTGGCCCCCGAATCCTGCCCGCAGGGTATTATTGTGAATCCTCAGTTCCACTGTCTGGCCTCTTACTGTGACGGCGGACTGGTGCTCTTCAGCCCTTTCCGCTCAGGGGTGGCTCGCATTAGACTTCACTCTTTAGGCCCCAACAGGGATCACAAACCCTTGCACCACCCAATTCAGACTCCTGCGGGGCTCTCGGCAGGGGTGAAGGCTCCAGTCAATCCCCAGTCCAGGACAGGACCACCTCCCCCCGGCTCAGCAAGGTGCTGACTCCAGTCGAATGCTGGACACCGCTTTCCCAAGCATTCTGTCGCAGCGCTACCAGGGTGATGGGTCTCCCTCAACGGCTGCTTCTCCCAGGTGATCCCACAAATTCGCCGCCTGGTCATGGCCACTACTATGTCCTATGTCCCCACTGGTGCGGCCAGCTCCTAATGCTCCCTAAGGCCCCCTCCAGTCTCCAGCCCTCTCACGTCCGACAGAGTGATGCTGCGAGCTCCCGTGGCAGGGCCTCCAACCAGAATTCGGTGGGGCTCTTGGCAGTGGGGAGGCTTCAGCCAGCCCCCCACAGACACCGATGGCACAGTCCCAGCCAGGATCACCCTCACTCTGCCTCAATAAGGTTCCAACTCTGGCAGGGTGCTGGGTACCGCTCCCCAAACATTCTGGGTCAGTGATTTGAGGGGCTACAGTCTACTTCCCCAGCCACTCCTCCCAGGTGATCCCTCAGATTCACCACCTGGACGTGTGCTATTACTGCAGCGTGTGTCTCGATTAGTGCAGCCCGCCCCTGATGCTGCTTTAAAGGCCCCCCTGGGTCTTCAGCCCTTTCACCTCCACCTGTCTGCAGGGCTCCCGTGGGGGTCTCCAACCAGGCTCCGGTGGGCCATGGCCAAGAAGCCCCTGACAAGGCCCAAGTCCCGCCGAAAGGCAGGCACCCCCTGCTGCCTTTCCGGCTTGATTTTGCCGGGCGCTTGAAATCTCTTGCCTTGGCTTCTCCTCCGGTACACTGCTACTCTAGGCCGTCTCGCTCCCGGGCCCTGGCAGAGTCAGGTCACCTCCACGGCCTCCGGCAGCACCCTTTAGCTCGGGCTGCAATGTGCTAGACTGCTTCCACCTTGCCGTCATCAGAAAGTGCTCGGCGCTGCTTCGGAGCGAAGAAAGTGCTCTGGCGCTGCTCTGGCTCAGCCTTAACTATTGAAAGATCAGGAGCGGACTCCATGGCCCAGCAACTCTATGCCTTGGCGGCTGGCCCTGTCAGTAATATGGAGCGACGAGCAGGCATGTTCTACTCAGTCGCCATCTTGACCACACTCCCGCTGCTTCTTTGAAACAGAGTTTTCTCAGGAAACCACTGATGTCTCTTCCTGTGCAATGGATGATGGGAAATTGAGTCATGTCACTTCCTAATCAAAGGATGATGGGAAACCCATCATTATCACCTCCTGTGCAGATGGATGATGGGAATCTAGTGATATCACTTCCTGTACAGATGGATCAATGGGGAAGTTTGTGTGACAATCTGTAATAATTCCGTTATATGTGCACCTTATAAAAAATACAGGGGTGAAGTACCCCCTTAAATTCGACATCCATGCCCAATAAAAATATGAAGAATTGGTTCGATTTCGATAAAACAAAGTCTTGCTGTGCCTGCACGTGAAGGACAATTGTGTGCCAGAAATAGCAAACATGAACCCAACTTCTAAGTGACTCATTGTTAACATGCCATGCGCTGCTGAAAACAGAGTTGAAAATTACCTATGATGGTTGTTATGCAGAAGGAAGGTAGATAGACACCATTATTTAATGATGAACAAAGAGTGGGAAATTAGAAATGTGTGACTTGTTAAATATATGAAACACCATCATTTGTCAGGACTTAAACGTCCCTGCTTCCCACATCTTGTAATTAATTGCGCTCGTCCTTTTCACCAAAGGGCACAGATTCGATTTTAACAAATTTGAAGCAAAATATCACTAAATCTGGAATGACCCAAAGCTTTCATTTGAACCACATTGCCCAATGATCTTTAAAATGCTAGCTGGATAATTGCATTTCAATCACACATTGTGGAGAATAACTCTTGAAGATTAGTTTTCTGAATAGTACGGAAGCTACGACAGGTCTTCTAAAATGACTTCCATTCTTGCTCTGTGGAGACCTGTAATTCACAGATAATGTTTTAAATTGTACTATTTCACAGGAGAGTTACTGCAAGGAAGGTAGCTATTGGAATGCCAGCTGAGAGTCTGCTTCCCAGGCAGTGATAACATCAGCAAATTTCAGAACGTACAGGTCAGCTAAAGTTAAAGAATTGATTGACTATCACGAAGTAGCTCTAATTCAACTAATTAGAAAGTGAATTGGTGTTAAAGTTCAACGTACGTGATTCATTGCATCTTCAGTGGAACTACCTGTTTTAAAGTTTTAGAGAGCTAAACCAGTGCAGTTCAGTATTCGTGCAGACAATATGGGTTGGTATTTATGCTTGAAATTTGTTTGTGTCTGGCACAAACACCGTTTTTTCAGAACATTTGAAATTAACAGTCAGCAATACATAAAATATGAACACATAAACGTGCGTTTTAAAAATATTTTATTGTCTGTATCTTCGCTTTCACAGAGGAGGGAATTACATAAACCAAAAAAAGAGAACCAAGAATAAGTAAGCATGCATGTCCTTACAAAGAGAAGATCTTCAGGAAACAAGCGCCAATAGCGTAAATTGTTATGTTACAGCGATTATTCAATGTTAAGTATGCCAGTATGTATCACTTTTAGGTGGCTTAAATGAGTTTTGATTTATAAGGCCAATAGCATCATTGTGATTTTTCATATGGCCGATATTCAGGTATTATACCTTGCGATAGGCAATATGGAGTCATTCCTATATAGTAGGAGGCGGTACTATGTTCCATTTCACTGCTACGCCTGTTTTTGCCGGACGGAGCACTATAGCTGTGTATTAAGAACACCCCCCTTTTACATCGCCTAATAAGGCAATCAGCGGGTCTGGGTCAAGTTTGCCATTAATTATGTGACTGATGTTTGCAAACATTACTTCCCAGTACATCTGTAAGGTGGGCCAATTCCACAATATATGTATACAATCTGCTATTTTTCCCTGACTTCTAGAACCATTCGAATTTTCCCTAAGGCCATATCTACACAATTTGTCCGGAGTATAATAATATCATTGAACATATTTAAAATGAATAAACCTATGTCTACTATTTTTCTAAAAGCGGAGCAGCAGAACAGACATTGTTCTTAAGCAATCTCACTTTGTACATCCGGTTACCAGTCTTTGAGGCTCTTGGCCTTAACCACTATTTCTCTGCCTCTAGCAAGTTTGTAGTAGGATGTATATATGCTTAGGGCTCACACCGATTTAAGTACGTAAACTAATCAAATGAGGCAGGGTCCTCCAGGGTACAGCCCACAAATTATCATAACGCATGTCGAAATCTGTAATATTAAAATAGATCAAGGGAGGTGAAACTTATGCAATGCTCTCGGAATTGTGTGACTGTCAAAAAAGTATTATCTTTGAACATGTCGCTCAAATTGATTATCTATAGTCTGTACAATTGTTGAGTGATGTCCTATTACTTACCGGTAATCTTCATTACTCCTGGTCCCGTTGACCTCGTCCCATTTCTTAAAATATGGAGATGACCATCTCCACGACAGAAAAAAGAAAAGGAGCATGCTAGGATACCCTACCTGCTCCCTCCCACTGGGAGTACTTAAGCGGTACCAACCCAGCATGCAGCCTGAAAACACCAAGCCAACAACAGGAAGGCCGGCCGCAAGGGAGGGAGGGAGGGAAGTAAGGAATGGGACGAGGTCAACGGGACCAGGAGTAGTGAAGATTACCGGTAAGTAATAGGACATTACCCCCAGGTCCCTCCTGACCTCGTCCCATTCCTTAAAATATGGAGAATACCAAAGCAGAGAAGCCGGCCTTCCGGAACCCCACCAACAACAAGGGCATCAGACCAGAAAACAGAACCCCACAGACCCGAACCAAGACCCCCAAAGGCCAGAAGGGGACTGCCATGAAAACAAGAACCACCAACCCGGCAAGCCGGAAGGGAGGCACAGTAGTAGGAAGGCCAGTAGAAGTGTGCATGACCCAACGGAGAAATGAGCCAGGAAAGGGCAACCAACCTGCGAGAAACCCTCAAGGGCAAAGCCCCCGGAACCAGGCCCCACCAGGCCACCAAACAACCAGAGACCAGCAGGCCAACCCAGCCCAAAGGACAAGGGCAGAAAGAACAGCCCGCACAGGGCGGAGAAGCCGAAGGACCAGGAAGGAACAAAGCAGAAGGACGACCCCCACACAGAGGAGGAAGCCCCCAGCAGAACCGAAAGAGGGCAGCAACAAGGAACCACAAAGGAACCAGGCCACAGGGCAGGGCCGACCAAAGGGCAACCCCAGCAGAACCAACCGGGCGAAGAACCCGGAGCCCCATAAACGACCAAGACCGGGGCAAACCCCCAAAGCAGGAGGCACCAGGACAAAAAAACAGCAACCACCACAACAGAGTGCAGGGAGAGCAAAAAGCCCAAGAAAGACAAGAAAGGGCCACACGGAACCAGGGGAACCAAAACCCCAGAACCGGAAAAGGAGGAACCGACCCCCAAGAGGCAAAAGGGGAACACCACAGAACCACCGAAGGCGAAACCCCAAAAGCAGAGGACCAACAACAAGGCCCACAGCCCAACCCCAAGAAACCAGCCGCAGAAGAGGCAGGGTATGTACAAGGGGGGTTCTACCCAAAATAAGTCACTGGGACCTGGGTCATAGTAAGTACTAGAAGAAGGGGGTCCCAATGTTGAACCAAATTACTTCACACACAATTAAATAATAATAACACAATTAAGGAATCCGCAATGTTTTATTCACACAGCAGACGCCGTTAGGATATAGTATCCAGCATTTTGCATTATAAAGACGATTGATTAGTGCCCAGGAAGGGGGAGTGGTCAAGTGGGGTAGGTGTAGGTAGGGAAATGTCAATCTTTTGGAACTAATGTTTTTACTCATATGTAATTACATAATTTGTGAAGATGTCTTTTTTTTTAAAAATGCGCAACTAGGCTTAATGTGTTTTCTACTTCTATTATACACATACGGTATTGCTGGTCACTCCACTTCAAACACGATGTTTCCCCTACAGATCGATATACCTCTTTCCTTAGACGACATACATCAACTTGAGGGGTTAGTCTTTCTACTATGTCAGTCTGGTACCATGTGACTTGGTTTCCACAACAACATCCACTACAGGAAGTCGACCGAGACTCCTGACCGAAATACGGAGACGCCGGGCAGATTAATTTCCCCGTGGCAAAAATTACTGGCCCATCCATCTTTTGACCTTATCAATCAAGTTGGCCCCTACCGTATACTTAGCGCTGTTGTTTGTCATTACAGCGATTTTCTACGTACTTGAGCGGCAAGCCGCCCTTATAACAGGGGGTGATACTGATTACAACAACCACCCCCGGTAAGCCATATTGCCTCTCATTCGCAACTAATGCCGCCCTGTACTACGGCGAACTTACTAACCTATTCCTCCATTAATTGACAGTACTGTGCAGCGGGCACCGACATTCTCGAGCGCCACGCCGCCTTAATTACATGGGACGACTTTGAATTCATCCTCAACCTTGGGTAAGCAACACTTTCTTATTACCGCTATCTACGTGTTTGTATATCTGGGGTAATACACTAACCTGTTCCCCCATTGATTCGCAGTTTCAAAAAAATCCTTGTGCCCCACGTCCCTGGGCCGCCCTTGATCCCCCCCTGCACGCGGTTGGCATCAACTTACGTGTGAGTCCTTTTATTGCACTAATCTCTTCCATTCATTCCGGGCTAGTTTATCTACTCATTACATCCAAGTGTAATTTTATCTAATGTCCTACTTAATCACTACTGTTCGTACCCTGTAGGTATGTCCAACCTCAGGAAAGCCTACTGTTTCAACTAAGATGTCCTGCGGCCATCCGCTAGGTATGCTCTGACTCTTTTCTTTCAACGTGTGCCTTATTAATACTGTCTCTAACAGCGATCTGTAGACCACTCATTAATATACACCCATTGTTAATATTAATAGGTTGATAGCCCCTCTCCTGTCCTGATGAAGACCCCGCCGCAAGGGTTCTACGAATTCCTGCTCTTAGTGGGTCGAAACGTCGACAATCAATCCCCTGGGACAACTAATCCCTTGGATTCCAGCCCCTATCTCCAAAATTGTAACATTGATGTACTGCTTGGGTTGCTTAATTGATTCGATGTGATTTGTGTTCATATGTACTTTCCAAATCAGGATACATTTTTTCAGATTATTGTCTGTTTTTATGGTCACTTTCCCTACCTACACCTACCTCACTTGACCACTCCCCCTTCCTGGGCACTAATCAACCGTCTTTATAATGCAAAATGCTGGATACTATATCCTAACGGCGTCTGCTGTGTGAATAAAACATTGCGGATTCCTTAATTGTGTTATTATTATTTAATTGTGTGTGAAGTAATTTGGTTCAACATTGGGACCCCCTTCTTCTAGTACTTGCAGAAGAGGCAGGCCAGCCAGCCAGGAGGCACACAACAGCGGACCACCAGGACCCAGAAGGAGAGCCAAAAAGGAACCTCCAACCAGGAAGGAGCCCAGGAAAAGCACAACAGCCAACCAGAGCCAGATCGCACCAGAAAGCAAAACCAGAGGGAGGGTGCCCAGAGCCCACAAAACGGACCCAGTGCCAAAGCCAACCGAAGGGAGCGGACCCGGAAAGGACCGAAGACCATCCCAGGACCGCGAGAAAGCCCAAGAGAAGGAGCAGCCAGGAAAGGACCCCAGCAGGGACCAAAAAGGACCTCAATCAAAGAAGGGCCACACAGCACAAAGCTCAACACCACCAAGGAAGAGCACCAGCGCCCAACCGGAAAGCAAACGGGATGCCAAAACAGAGACCGGAAGGCAAAACCACAGAGCAGAGCCCCGGCCCCCAGAGCACATGGGGAAAAATCCCGTCACCGAAAGCAAAGGAGAGGAGCCCCAAGAAGCCCCAGGCGCACCCCGCAAGAAGGGAGCGCGAAGGAACACCCCAGCACCACCAAGAGAGCAAAGGCCGAAAACAGCCCAAGCGGCCCAAGGCCAAACGCCAGGCCCACAAAGCCCCAGACCTGAAGCAAAATACACACCGCAACCCAAGGCAGAGCAAGAGGGGCGGGAAGTAGAAACCCGGCCACACACCAGGAAAGGCAGACACCCAACCCCACAAGCAGGGAAAAGGCACAGCCAACAGGGCAGGGCACAAGAGCCGAACAACCCAGGAACAAGAGGCCACCCAAAGCAAAAGCCAAGGACGACCAACAAATTCCAGCCACCACCGGAGGGAAACAGGACGGCAGGCGAGGCAAACCCCGAGCCAACACCACCAAATAGGCCAAGGACCACCAGCACAGAGGAAGGGCCCCACAAACCCACCCCCCCTAAAACCTGAGGGGGGGGGAGGGCACCACCAGAAGGCAGACACCCCGAGCACAGGGCAAGCAAAAGCACCCGAAGGGAGCAAGAAGCGCCCAACAGCGAAAAACCGTAGGCAGGCAGGCAGGCAGGCCGGCACCCAGACAGGCACACACCCTGGTCGAACCAACAGAAAGGCAGGAACCAAGGGGCTAAAGGAAGAAGCAGAGAGGCCACACATCAGGGTAGACCGACACCCAAATACCCACCAGCAGGGAAAGGGCACAGCCCAGCCAGGACCGGCAAACAGGGTGGGGCACAGGAGCCAAGCACATGAAGAACAAGCGCCCACTCAAGGCAGAGCCACAACCCAGCCACCACCGGAGGCAAGAGCGGCCAGCCAAGCAAAGCCCCAAAGGACAAACCAGCCAGAGAGACAAAAGGGGAGAAGGAAACCACAACAGGAAACCAAACCCCACCAGGCAGAAGTGGAGAAGCAAAACCCCCAACAACAGGACCCAACCCGTCCGGCCCGGAGCCAACAGCCGAACAAGGACAAGGCGCCACCAGGACAGAGGAAGGGCCCAACAGCTCCCCGACAAGGAAACAAGGGGAGGACACAGGAACCCGCCGAAAGTCAGAAGCCCCGAGCAGAGCCCAAGCAAGGCATCCTAGAGGGAGCAAGAAGCGACCAGCAGCGGAAAAACTGCAGGAACCTGACAGGCACACACCAGGACCGAACCCACAGGAACGCCAGGAACCAAAGGGCAGCAGGCCGCAGAAAGCGAGCCACGGCCCCGCAGGAAGACACCCCACCAGGGACGGCCAGGCAGCAGGAGGACCAGAAGCCAAAGCCACAGGGCAACACAGCCGCAGAGTACAAGACCAAGGGACAAGCACAAGCACGTCAGACAGAAACAGCAAAGCAAAGCAGCAAGAACCCCGGAACCAGAAAGCACAGGGAACCGCAGCAGCAGGAGAAGGCCAGAAACACAAGCCCGACAAGGGCCAACGCGAACCCCCAAAACAGCACGCAGGCCAGGGGAACAGGAAAGAAAAAACACAATCCACGCCGCAAGGGCAAGCCAACCCAAGAGGCACGCCAACGGCACACAGGAGAAAACAGAGGTGACCCAGGAACACAGAGGACCAGGGCGCAGGCAGGAAGGAAGAACCGCCCAATCCCAAAGAAAAAAGGGGAAATGGCCCCCACACCAAGGGCACAAGCGCACCCCACCAGGGGCAGAACAACCGCAGAGCAGGGGAGGCCAAGCAACAGGGGACCCCCCCCCCAGGCAGGAAAGAAGGGCCGTAGAACCCCAGAGAGAGCCAAAAGGAGGAGGCCCACCCGAACCCAGGGCCACTCCAAAGCCGAAACTCCAGAGGAGGAGAAAGGACCGCAAGGAGGCAGGAAGAAAGCACCCCCAGCCCACCGCTTCGACCAACAGAACTCAACCAGCCGAGGAGGCACGGGGAAGGCAAACCAAGGCAGCAAGCACCCAACAGCAACCCCAGCAGCAGAAGAGCAAGGGGAGCACAGGAGACCAAGAGACATGCGGTAACGAGTGGAGGAAACTGAGGAAAACAGCACCCACCCCACACGACCGGCAGAGAGACGCCCAAAGGACGACTCCCACCAGCAACAGTCACGGACAACAGGCCAAGAGACGGAACCAAGCCCATCAAGGCCAATCCGCCCAAACACAGCCCAACCGCCATACCGCAAAGAAGGACAGTGAACAGGAAGGAAATAGGGGCGGACCATACATGGTATTTATTTATTTATTTATAAAATTTCTAAAGCGCACAAATACCTTCCGGTGTCTCAGCGCTAGAGTTCAAAGATTGCAGAGAATTTCCATTGACAAATTACTGATTGAAAAGCCAGGTCTTGAGATGTTTACGGAATGTTAATAGTGAGGGGCTAAGTTTGATATGGGAAGGGAGCTGATTCCACAGTTTTGAGGCAGCCACCACAAAACGTTTGTCTCCCCACGTTGCCTTTTTTGTACGTGGAATTTGGAGCTGTTGGGTTGAAGATGAACGTAGTGTTCGACTAGGTTTGTAAACATTAATTGCTTTTTTAAAGAATTCTGGTCCATTATTGTTCAGAGCCTTGTAAATAATACACAAGGCCTTAAACTTTATACGGCTTCTAATCGGTAGCCAATGCAGCTCGCGAATGATGGGGGAAATGGATGAGTATTTGGGAATGCCAGTCAGAATCCTTGCGGCAGCATTTTGAACAAGCTGTAATTTGTTCAGAACTTGCTCCTGCGCATTAAGCAGTAGGCCATTGCAGTAGTCCACTTTAGTTAGTACTAGAGTGGACATTAGTGTCTTGCCTGCATTCGGGGGAAGAAATGGAAGCAATTTCTTTACCATTCTTAGAGTAAAGAAGGAGGCTGGGACCACTGCGTTAGCATGGCTGACAAAGGCTAGCTTGTTGTCGAAGAGAACGCCCAAGTTTCTAACTTTAGATACTGGTTGTGGAGGAGTTCCCATCTCTAAAGGCCACCAGACTGGGGACCAAGACGGGGTCAGCTCACCCAATAACATGACCTCCGTCTTGTCAGAATTTAGCTTTAAACAATTCTGATTCATCCAGGTACTGATGGCTCTCATGCCCTCCTGGAAATTGACTGCCACTGCTTCTCCATTTTTGTGGATCGCCAGGACCAATTGGGTGTCGTCGGCATATGATGTTAAACCTATACCAAATGACTTAATCACCCTCGCCAAGTCCGACACGTAGATGTTAAAAAGTGTCGGACTTAGCGAGGAGCCCTGGGGAACTCCACAAGGCAAGGTGAAGTCAGGAGAGCAGTAACACCCCATCTTCACGGACTGCACTCTCTCGGCCAGGAAGGATGCTAGGATTGCTCTGGCTTTGCCCTGAATGCCAATGGCAGCGACACGGTTGATCAAGATGGTATGATCGACCGTGTCGAAGGCTGCAGACAGATCCAAGAGTATTAGGATCGCTGCACCACCCTGGTCCATGATCATCCTGACCTCCTCTGCTGCCTTTATCAGAGCAGTTTCGGTCCCATGGCCCTTTCTGAACCCAAACTGGGTGTCGTCAAGCGGATCGTTCTGGTCAATATAATACGACAGCTGTTGGTTCATTGCCTTTTCAAATATTTTTGAAGGATAAGGGAGTGAGGCAATAGGGCGATAACTTTTGGGCTCTAAAGGATTTAAAGTTAGTTTTTTTAAAAGAGGTTTTACAATTGCCTTTTTCCAGGTTGAGGGGTAGTCTCCTGTCTGAAACATGGTGTTACAGATGTTAGTAAGCACCGGGGCTATTAAGTTGGATACTGGTTTAAGGATAAGTGGAGGACATGGATCCATTGGTGATCCTGATTTAACAATGTTCATAAGCTCTTCCATAGACGATAGGGATAGTGGAGAGAAGACCTCAAAGATTGGTTTTGGTGACGTGAGAGGGATCTCCAATTTGGCAGAGTCAGTGGTTGTCGTTTTTGTGAAATTGTCAAAAATGTCCTTAACCTTAGCCTGAAAGAAGTCCGCTTCTTTATTGCAGAATGTTTGGGACGGTTCTATGGTGGGAGGGGCTGGTGGATTAGCTAGCTTTTTAACCACCTGATATAGCTGTTTGCTCGAGTTATGAGCTGATTCTATTTGTGTGCTATAAAAGTTACATTTTTCTGCAATAATGAGCTTTCTATAGCTTGACAACGCTTTTTTGTATGTTTCTCTGTCATTGTTGTCGTAGTTCCTACGCCAACGCCTCTCCAAATTTCTACAGCGTTGTCTTTCTAGCCTTAATGGTTCCGAGAACCAAGCCGCTGATAGTTTGATGCGATTTGGCTTCATTTTTTCGTTGGGTGCTAAGTGGTCAAATGCCTTGTGCAGCCAATATTCGTAGTTATTGGATGCTTCCTGTGGATCTGATATGTCTTCTGGTATCGTGGATTCTAGAATGTTATGTAAGGCAATGGAGTCAATATTTTTCCAATTCCGACATTTAATCTGAGGGCGTATGCTGGTAGAAGAGTTTTTATGGTTCCTGACTAAAATTGTAAATTTGACTGCTGAATGATCAGTCCATATAAGTGGAAACACTGTAGGGTGAGTAATATGGGAATTATTAGTGAATAAGCCATCCAGAGCGTGACCTGCTTGGTGGGTGGCTAAAGTGACCTGCTGTTCTAAGCCAGCGGCCGAGAAGTCCGAGATCAGAGTGTGCAAATCTTTATCTGTGAGGTTTTCTAAATGAAAATTAAAATCTCCCAGAATTGTGTAGTCCGGGTTGGCAGCTACTGGTTCTAGTAGGAGATTGAGGGATTTCAAAAAGGGCGTTCGTATGGTACACAACAGGGGGGTAGGAAGAGGGCCCCAAAAGCACCCCTCCACCCCCAACAGAGAGCCCAGGCGCCCACCAGAACCCCAGCGCCGGGCAGAGAAGACCCCCCTCCCCCAGCAGAGGCCACAGCAAGAACCACACCGGCCTCAGGGAGGGAGCCCATGACGAGGCCCAGGAGGAACCTGCAAAAGAAAGACAGCAGGAAACACGGGACACAGCAAAAAAAGAAAGAAACAGGAACCACTACGCGGTACTCACCAGGAGGGCAGGAGTAGCGCCCCAACAGCCCACCGCCCTGTGGAAAAGTAAATTTTGCCATGTTCTGTGTCCCTACGTGTCATCCATCATATGTTATCTGTGCATGATTAATATGCATATGTTATTCCCCATGTTCGATTAAAGACGCAATTATAGTTGTGTCCACCTTTAGTATGTCAGTTTCCAGTTCTCGTGAATACTACGAATATCAGGCCTATGTAAAGAGACGTTGCCACGTTTCTCAGTGTGCACGTTATTCCATTGTAAAATCTCCGTTTCTAGGCCTCAAAAGGGCCTGGACACCAGATTCAGCTCCTGTCCCCTGGGGCCTCGCTGAGGAGCGATGCAGCCCCCGCCTGTATCCTCGACCCTTCACTTACTTCCTGCCTCGCAGTGCCCGGTTCAGCCTGGCTCTGCCTCTGAGTCTGCCAAGAGTATGTTATGATTCGAGTTATCAGTACAGCCCTCCTTCTCTGCATTCCTAAAGCTACTGAATCGCATCAATAGTTTCCGTCATTTTCTAGCCTCTACGTCTCCATGTAAGAGAAATACTGCATTTAATGGTCATTTAATATTCTTTATCACGCACTACATGTAGAATAATGCATGCTCCAGTCTTAGAGTCTGTTCGCCTTTACCCCGATAACTTTTGGATTCCATCAACATGTTCTCTAAACATCAGATACTAGATACTGCTTAGGTACATGTCGCCCTGACTCTCCAGACTTCAGTCTCTGCTCCTAGCACAGAGTTCATAGCCCCCAGCTTCTCCTAGTAACACGTCATTGCCAGTTTGCGCGCACCATCAGGTTAGAGGTCCCGGCTCCTTAGGTAGCCCCCTCCATGGTTTCCACCCCATTCATGACATATTCTGTTACGTTTGCATCACATGTCTATGTATACGCCTCTGTTACACCTACTTTCACCCTTATCTTTCGCGACTGCTATTGATCACACCCACTGCTCCGCCTATCGTATGTATTGTAATGCAACTGTTTTAGTATATATGATCGTGTATTGTTATTAAATGTTAGCGCGCTCATCCCAGATCCAGCCCCAGCAGCTGCTGGGCCCTGCCATCCTATTCCTATGCAGGTTGTCCCGTTCCTGTCCTTATGCTGTATTAAAACCTGCAAAACTCCTACTACCTCGAATCTTGACTCTTATTTATTGAGCTATCTGTTATTCATTTATTCATTCAAAAATAGATCCGGTATTATTTATTTATATACCACATAATGGCGCCCGAATAGGGACTTGCCCTTTCCCCACGCGTCGGTGAAGCCACGCCGGCCCCCTGACCCTCTGCAGCCGTGACGGAACCATACCGTGCACGTGCAGATATTTCTGCTTCAAGTATCCCTCAGGCCCACGGAGGAGACGGAGGAGGCGGTCCAGCATCCAGACGAGGCGGTGGAGGAACGCGGCGAGTCCCGACCAGAGCCCAAGCCGAGAGTCCAAGGTCCGAGGTATCCGGAGGTCCACCCGTAACTGAAGTCCGAAGTTCGTCGTCCGTCGTCGTAGCAGTCCAGTCCAGTCCGAGGCCTTCCGTTCTTGCTGCCCGGTGAGTACCGTTACTGGGGTAGTATCTAGACAGGGTCAATTTAATTGACTCTGGTCCGTGGGTTGGTGGTACACAGACCCACAAACGAAGTGTCCACTCCGGTGGATACGGGTCCTGACGTGTCTCTGTATGAGACCGGTAAGTTTCGTACTGTTTCAGCAGTGCATCTAGTTTCTGTTCTAGTCAGTTCTGTTCTCGAGAAAATTCATGTATTCTGTTTTCCGTATTCCAGGTAGTATTCTGTTCGAACTGTTATTCTGAATGTTCTTCATGTATCTTGATGTCGTGGAATGAGTGTGAAGTAGTTATCGTGTTTATTGTGTATCGTATTGTGTCCAGATTATAGTTCAGTCATGCCGCTCTTTTCAAAACTGCGTCAGTTAAAAACTAGAAAAGGTCTGCTAGAAGCAGCAGTTCCAGTCCCGCCTAGGGACAGTCCAGGTCATTTTATGTATCAGAAGCATGGCATAAGCGCCATATTGTATCTAGATTTATGGGTCGAGTATACCAAACAGTTAGAGGAAAAGTATAGATGGCCTGTGTCAGGCACATGGGATGCCGAGTGCATCATGAGAGTAGAAGAAGCATTATGGAAAAAGAAAGCCAGACAGTCACAGAAAGATGCCATCGAGTTATGGCGCAAAGAATCTCATAAAAGAACCGAAAAAGAAATCAGAAAGTCAGAATTAAGTAGAGAATCCTTGGAACGAGCCCAAGAAAGGGAATTAATCGAGATTGGTGAACGAGTTAAAACCGAACAGTCAGACAGACAGAGGCATGCTCTTATTAAGGGTATGTATCCTCTTCTTGCCGAGGGCCTGCCAAAAGCGACCCCGGAGGCATCCAGTAACTTTCCGCCACCATTAGTTCCGACCAAGCTGCGTCACAAACAGACCGCAGCTGATATTTTCATTTCGTCCTATTTGGACGACACAGTCCCAGAATATGCAAATCCTGTTCGCGCTCCGCCAGTCCCTGTAAATCAGGCACTCCCCGTTTCTCCAGACACCGGGGTACCCCTTGCAGTACCTGCTACGGTCCCCCAGGTCCAGCCCGCCATACAAGTCCAGCCTGCATTTCCATTTCCCACTCTGCCAGGACGAAGAGCATCAGTAGACGACTCTAGTTTAGGGGCCGCAGGAGGAGGCCCTCCTCAGACCCCGCCGCCACACAAGCGTTTAACGTCAGCCGAATTACATGCACAAGCGTCACAGCGTACGCCCAGACATCAGTCTGTAGCAGAAATAAGAAAAGCCCTTAATGAATGCGGCTATGATCCAGTCCCAGGCGAGGATAATATGGTTTTATATTCATTACGTGTAAGAAAGGTGGCCGAGTATCTAGTCACCCTACCGAATATGAAAGAAGATCTAGACAGAATATATCGTTTCATCCGTACAGGGGATGATCCAGAAAGCATTGGCGAAGTCATGTCTCAAAGGAAAGCCGAGATCCAGCTCATGATACTAAAGTTTTTGATTAATTGTTTAATAAGAGAACAAGATTACCCGTCCAAAGATCAAGCCGAAATGAGAACCCTGACAAAGTGGAGTGATAATATAGCCGAGGGTAAGCACAGGACCATCAGTGCTATGGAAAGTATGTACAAGAAAATCCATAAAGAAATAATAAAGTTACACGAACAGCGTAAAGCAGCACAAGTAAGCGAGAAAGAAAGTAACTCTGATACTGAAGAGGTAGACGACGAGAATCCCGCCAGAATAGCGTATGTAGGAAAATCTAGATTTCCAGATCGCCATTTACGCCTAGAGCACAAGTCAACTTTCCATCATCCAGCACCAGAACAAGGTTCTCTAGAACAAGTGTTTCAAGCTACCGATCACATTCTGAAATCACGAATCGGTTACAGTGAGTTAAGTACTATGCATGAACAAGAACTAGCCCGATCAGCAGTCCGATGGACTACTGATTCTACCACTTTTCCAGACGAAATAGTGGCACAAATGTTTCTGAAAATGCCCCCAGCCGAGCAACGACTGGCGGGTATGTATATGATTCAGCACCTCATTACATTGTATGAGGGTCAGCACTCTGATCCAGGCCCGTTACATGATATCCTGAACGAGTTACTCCAGTATAGATGGAAAGGTTTAGGTACCGATTTAATTAGTGTCATTCTAGAACAGCGTCACAAATATAGAACGTTTTTGAACCCGCATTTTGTTCATGTCTCACCCCCAGAAAGTAAACCATTTTACATAGAGAGACAGAATCCGTTACGAGAAGTCCACCCAGTTAGAGGAACGGGTGGCGAACTAGAACGAGTGTTTGTTTACACCCCGATCACAAAGATGGAACTCTTAGAGATGAAAAAATTAATCCCCTGTCATGATAAAGATCCAGCAGGGTTCCATCGAGAATTAAAGGACATGCTCCGTATGGGGGAATACACGTATCCAGATATAATTAAAATGTTAAAGGTTCTGCTGCCCGCAGGGGTGTATGAAAAGCTCAAGGAAAAAGAATGGGAGGTGGGAGAGAAAAAGATCGATTGGGCAGTTCTAGAAGTTGAAGATAAGGCACGAGTACCAGGTACCGGTCTTGGAGCGAAATGTAAAGAATTACCTGAATTATTGATTCAAGTTTTACCCAGATTGTTAACAACGAAAAAGGAAGACTGGGATGCAATCTCAGCCTGTAAACAGAAACAAGACGAAGACATTAGTGATTTTTATTCTAGATTTGAGAAATGTTTTAGCATCAACAGTGGCCTCAAGACAAGTAGTGAGTCATACCCTCACCTTTTTGTTACTAAATTAGTCGAGAATTCAAGTCCACAAATTAAGAATCGAGTTTTGAAAGTCGAAAGTACCTGGCAAGCTAATACCCCGTCCCAGATGTTACAGATGCTCCAATACCACCAGAATAGAATCAGAGAAGAGCAAGAACACGAGAGAAAACGTATGAAAGACACGAAAATGAAAGTACTAGTTGCACAATCTGTTCCTCAAGACAGTCAGAAGAGGGGTCCGAATCAAGCCAGTCATCCTGCAGCTCCCGTTAAAGGGAACTGCAATTATTGTAAACAGCCAGGTCATTTTATAAACGAGTGTGCAGTTCTGAAACACAACATAGCTACTGGTAAGACTAAAGAAAGACCACGTCCGCCTAGACAAGGACAAGTTTTACAGACTCCTCAGCCACAGAATGCACCACAGACAGTTACAGCACCGCAGCCCATCGCTGCAACACAGCACGTTACACAGCAGATGTACCAGTATGCACAGTCTGAGTATCCAGAGTATCAGCCATATTCATGAAACAGCCTAGAGAGGGAGGTAGGCTTGCCTCTCATCGAGATACCTGTAGATCAAGAAGGTCCCTATGTTCACAGTCAAGTATTAGGGAAAGACAGAAAGTTTTTGATTGATACAGGGGCAAGTAGGACCACAATCAGCCACGCCGAAGTTCCAGGGGCTCCGCTCTCAGGCTCAAGAAATGTTTCCCTTGGATTTTCAGGAAAACCCATTGTAAATGAAATATCAAAGCCAGTTACTCTAGAAGTAGGTCCATTGTCCCGCACTACTGATCTGTTACTTACTAAGTCATGTCCAGAAAATCTATTAGGCATTAAAACACTGAAAGAATTAGGTGCAGTTATATGCTGTTCCCCAGAGGGAATACGATTGTTCCTGCGTGACTTTAAGGGTCACTATGTATTACGAGATTTTGATCCCAGATTGTCCAATGTTCCGCAGCATCTATGGGCGCAAGGTCCA
The DNA here is from genome assembly GCF_964261635.1 of Lissotriton helveticus. NCBI lineage: Eukaryota > Metazoa > Chordata > Amphibia > Caudata > Salamandridae > Lissotriton > Lissotriton helveticus. Next base: position 984,975,892 of record NC_136067.1, read on the forward strand.
ACTGATGTTGGTTATATGCAAATCACACCCCATCGTGTGACTCTCAAGCCAGGTGTAGTGTTACCACGAATCAGACAGTATAGATTACCACCGGAGGCTGTAGCAGCCTTATCCAAAATTATTGACGAGCTCATCGCTCAAGGAGTGGTTGTAGAAACTGACTCCAATGTATGCAATTCTCCGATCATTCCAGTCATGAAACGTACTGATCCAAATGCACCCCCAGTATATCGATTAGTGATTGACCTACGAGAACTTAATAAATGTATTATTCCCCAGTACCCAGTTGTCCCAGATATCTCTTCCCTATTGACAGCCATTGATTCCGAAGCCATGTTCTTTACTGTAATCGACCTCAAGAACGCGTTTTTCAGTGTCCCCATTCATCCAGACAGCCAGTTCCTTTTCGGATTTTGTTTAAATGGAAGGAGCTATATGTTCACACGAGCTCCTCAAGGTTTCACAGAAAGTCCTAGTATTTACAGTCAAGCACTTAAGAGACAACTAGACAACATTCACATGCCAACTGACACTGCCCTGCTCCAGTATGTCGATGATCTACTGGTCACAGCCCGTTCTGAACGTGCTTGCGAGCGAGCATCCCTCACAGTTCTGTATTTCCTAGCCGAGATGGGGCACAAGGTGTCCCCTTCGAAGCTTCAATTCTGTGTCCAGCAAGTGGTCTACTTAGGACACTTACTGTCCAAGAGGGGTAGGCAGTTGACACCTGACCGTATCCAGTTAATAGCGAGTCTTCCTCAGCCCAAGACCCAGAAGGAGGTACGTGCTTTTATCGGCCTCACTTCTTACTGCCGACAATGGATTCCTCAGTATGCATTTCTAGCTAAGCCACTGATACAGTTAACGACACAGGAGGCAGCCATATCGACTGTCCTCCCTTGGACATCTGAACATACACTCAGTTTCAATGAGTTAAAGAAAGCCCTATGTCAAGCTCCAGTTCTAGCTACACCAAACTACAGTAAGCCTTTTACACTTTTCGTCACAGAACGTGAAGGTACAGCATTATCTGTTCTCACACAAGACCAAGCAGGACAATACAAGCCTTGTGCTTATTTTTCGAGCACATTAGATCCTGTAGCCCAGGCTCTCCCTGCGTGCCTCAAGTCAGTTGCAGCCACAGCACTAGCTATCAGACAAAGTGATTCCATAGTATTAGGACACTCCCTGACAGTACAAGTTCCACACTCCGTGGAAGTTCTTTTAAACCGAACACAGACTCAGCACTTGACAATTGCACGTTTAACAGGTTATGAATTGACACTGTTCCAGCCACACATAGAAATCAGACGCTGCAACATCCTGAACCCTGCTACACTGTTACCATCAGTTACTTTAAATCCTGCCACACATGACTGTGTGGAAGTAGTTAATATTACGACAAAGCCAAGACAAGATCTGACAGATATTCCATTACCAGATCCCGACCTGACACTATATGTGGATGGTTCATGTATGAGAACAAGTACAGGAGAACTAGTCGCCGCGTATGCAGTGACTACCGACACCGAAGTTATTAAGACACACCGTATTGACACCCTGTCCGCTCAAGCAGCAGAGCTAGTTGCTCTGACACAAGCCTGCATACACGCTAAGAACCGGAAAGTTAATGTTTACACAGATTCACGCTACGCATTTGGAGTCGTACACGACTTTGGAGTGCTCTGGCAGGAGAGAGGTTTCATGACTTCTCATGGAACCAAGATTCAGCATGGTCTCCTTATTCAAGCTCTGTTAGATGCAATACATTTACCGACATCCATTGCTATCATGAAATGCAAAGCACATACGAAGGTTACTGACACTATTTCCCAAGGTAATGATCTAGCAGATCGCACAGCCAAGCTTACAGCACAGACTCCAGACATTCCAGTTAACATGACACACACTCCAGATCCGACTACATGTATGACAGTTAAGGACCCTACTCAAGATGTCATAGATATCCAGTTACATGCTACTCCAGAAGAAATCAAGAAATGGTCCGAACAAGGAGGGGTCCAGACAGATCAAGGATGGTTAACGAAAGGAAAAGCCACTTGGTTTCTCCCCGACTCTATGGTTCAAGTCATTATCAATACCGTACATAGTCCAGCACATTTAGGAGAAAAAGCTATGTTAGACAGTATCCAGAACATTTGGTTCAACAAGCATTTACGAGCTGCAGCCAAGCAGAAAGTCCGTACCTGTATGATATGTTGTCAGTTTAATCCAGGTAAAAGTGTCCCGGTGGAACAAGGTGGATTCCAACCTCCTGACCACCCTTTTGAAGTCCTCCAGATGGATTATATTCAGATGGAGCGATGTCGAGGTTTCAAGTATGTCCTTGTAGTTGTATGCGCTTTGTCCAGGTGGACAGAAGCATATCCAGTTCCAGATTACACAGCCGCGACCACTGCCAAGCAGTTGGTTCGTGAGTTCTTCCCCCGTTATGGACTCCCTAGGGTCGTATATTCTGATAACGGCCAGCCATTCTCCTCAGAGTTAATGAAGCATGTTTCCCTTTTGTTAGGGTACCAGTGGAAGTTCCATTGTGTACGCCATCCTGAAGCAGCAGGTCTCGTAGAGAGACATAACCAGACTCTGAAAATTCGCATCGCTAAAGTATGTAAAGAGAAAGGTGTGGACTGGCTAGTAGCTCTGCCAGTCGCTTTGTTCTATATGCGCATGGTCGCACATTCCAGATCAGGTCTGTCCCCGTATGAGGTCGTTTTCGGCCGCCCCCCTAACATGTGGGGTACACCCAGACCCCGAAGTATTACCGATGTTTCAAGTAATATGCTGACAGATTACCTAGCTTCCTTGATGTCTGCCCTCAACTCTTGTCGTTCACAGGTTGCCGCCGCATTTCCAGACAATACCGAGGTGGCACCGCATGAAATCGTTCCAGGATCCATGGTCCTGGTGCGAAATTTTGACCGCTCAAGTCCGCTGGAGCCTCGCTGGAAGGAGCCCCGACAGGTCCTCCTCGCCACCCGTACAGCCGTGAAGTTGGAGGGTCGCAAAGGCTGGGTGCACCTTTCGCACGTAAAGAAATTTTATGGACTGAAACCCGTCTCAAAGAACATTTCCCAGGATTTGAAGGATTACCAAAGTACTATTCTCAAGGACTGTCCCGCAAAGAACAATGATACTGCACCCTCCCCGTTAGAGAAAACTCCACAACAGGAGTATAAGTTGAAACTCCGGTCTAGTAAAATAAGTCAGCCAGTTTGATTGTCTAAGTCCTCCCCTAGGTGAAACGGTTAGACTGTTTCTGACATGTATAAAATAGACCCCCATAGTGAGAGAGTTAGTCAAAACTCAATCCGATGTATCGTTTTTCTATGTTTCATATTATTTCTCAGCATTATGATTTCCTGCACCAGTTATGCATTTTACCTGTATTTTCCAGTTTCTCATGTAAATACGTCTTCTAATGTTAAAGTAGAGCACACGTTTAGTGATCTGCCTCCTCATGAACTCTCTTACCGCCTCGCTATGCGAAATAATTCTTTCATCCGCATGTTACATTATTCACACCAGACCAGCAATGCCACTAATTGTTGGGTGTGTGGTCGACTCCCCCCTTTTCAGACATCGAAGGGAGTTCTGCCACTCTTTCCTTATCCTTTTTCACATAATGGTTCGTGTGGAGCATGGTCCACGTTAACGTCATCCTCAACAGATATGTCTTTTCTTAACAGTACATGTTTTCCAGACAAGCAAGGTCTCCCCCACAGAACCGGGTTAGATCTAGAAAATGAAGTGTATAATTTAGGTAATTATTCTTCGAATTTTATGGTTCTGAATGTTCAGCCTGATACTACTCCAGACTTACCTGCAATTTCAGTACTACCAGTCAAAGGCGAATTATGTGTCCGAAATAATGGTTCTACACACGTAGGACATAGTGATTGTACTACTATTGTCAAGTATAGTGACAGTGGGAAATCTATTTTCAAAGCTTCACGTCATTCTTATTTTATTTGTGGTCAGACCGCATATGTTCGTCTGCCCCTCGATTGGGAGGGAACCTGTTACATTGCCTTCCTACTGCCACCTGTTTTTCTAGCCCCACCCGACTACCATAGGAATTCCCACCTAGTACATACAAGACACAAGAGAAACCTCCCGATTGTCGATTATACTGAAACTGCTCTAGAACAATATATAGATATCAATAAAGGTGTCTTTCCTTATTTAGGTACAGTTGTGAATAGTAAACTGATACGTAGATTAACCAGAACACTCGAAGCAGTAGTAATTGAGACTACTTCTGCTCTAAGTAATTTAACCGAAGAACAATCCTTTATGAGAATTGTCGTGCTCCAGAATCGTCTCGTCCTTGACGTCATATTGGCCGATAGGGGCGGGGCCTGTAGAGTCATCGGATCTAGTTGCTGCATTTTCATTCCAAATAACGCGCCGTCTGTTTATTCAGCTATAACCAGACTTCATAAAATTGCCCATCTGTTACACCAAAATCCAGGCACCTGGACATGGTCCGGTTGGTTCTGGAATATAATTTCTGCCTGGGGATGGAAAGTCTTGTCCTTTCTAGGTATTGCAGTAGCGATTATATTTAGCTGCTGCCTCTGTATACAATGTGGCCCTGCGATTTGCGGCATTTGTGCTACCTCTTGTATTCCTAGTCCCAAGCCCCGTTCTAAAACCCGTTCCAAGAAAATTCGAGACGAGCAAATGATACTGTATGAAATGATAGATGGTATCATGAATATTGATGTTTCCTGATGGAAACGTAGTGACAAGGAGGGAATGTGGAAAAGTAAATTTTGCCATGTTCTGTGTCCCTACGTGTCATCCATCATATGTTATCTGTGCATGATTAATATGCATATGTTATTCCCCATGTTCGATTAAAGACGCAATTATAGTTGTGTCCACCTTTAGTATGTCAGTTTCCAGTTCTCGTGAATACTACGAATATCAGGCCTATGTAAAGAGACGTTGCCACGTTTCTCAGTGTGCACGTTATTCCATTGTAAAATCTCCGTTTCTAGGCCTCAAAAGGGCCTGGACACCAGATTCAGCTCCTGTCCCCTGGGGCCTCGCTGAGGAGCGATGCAGCCCCCGCCTGTATCCTCGACCCTTCACTTACTTCCTGCCTCGCAGTGCCCGGTTCAGCCTGGCTCTGCCTCTGAGTCTGCCAAGAGTATGTTATGATTCGAGTTATCAGTACAGCCCTCCTTCTCTGCATTCCTAAAGCTACTGAATCGCATCAATAGTTTCCGTCATTTTCTAGCCTCTACGTCTCCATGTAAGAGAAATACTGCATTTAATGGTCATTTAATATTCTTTATCACGCACTACATGTAGAATAATGCATGCTCCAGTCTTAGAGTCTGTTCGCCTTTACCCCGATAACTTTTGGATTCCATCAACATGTTCTCTAAACATCAGATACTAGATACTGCTTAGGTACATGTCGCCCTGACTCTCCAGACTTCAGTCTCTGCTCCTAGCACAGAGTTCATAGCCCCCAGCTTCTCCTAGTAACACGTCATTGCCAGTTTGCGCGCACCATCAGGTTAGAGGTCCCGGCTCCTTAGGTAGCCCCCTCCATGGTTTCCACCCCATTCATGACATATTCTGTTACGTTTGCATCACATGTCTATGTATACGCCTCTGTTACACCTACTTTCACCCTTATCTTTCGCGACTGCTATTGATCACACCCACTGCTCCGCCTATCGTATGTATTGTAATGCAACTGTTTTAGTATATATGATCGTGTATTGTTATTAAATGTTAGCGCGCTCATCCCAGATCCAGCCCCAGCAGCTGCTGGGCCCTGCCATCCTATTCCTATGCAGGTTGTCCCGTTCCTGTCCTTATGCTGTATTAAAACCTGCAAAACTCCTACTACCTCGAATCTTGACTCTTATTTATTGAGCTATCTGTTATTCATTTATTCATTCAAAAATAGATCCGGTATTATTTATTTATATACCACAGCCCTCCAAGAGACCGCCCAGGCGCCCTCCAGGACATCAGCGCCAGGCAGAGCAGACCACACCTCGGAGGAAGGCCGCAATGAGACAGCCCCAAACACAAGGGAACTGCCAAGGCAAAGACTCCACAGCACGAGGGGATCGCAGCACAGTGGCACGGCACAGCACCTCCAGAATCCAGGGAGCAGCCCGCCACATGGCCAAGCAGCACCAACACAGCCAGGCACAGCAAGGAATTTTTTGTTTGTTCACCCAGCAACGCCAGAACAGGATCGAAGCCAACAGGACCTCGAAGGCCAGCAGGCGGACCACCATCCAGTCGTCGACACAACATGTAAATGCTACACCTGTCAGTGAACTATGAGCCACCAGATCCACCAATAATGACATCTGTCGGCATGTCCAGGATGTTCCGAATGCATTTTGTGTAATAGGCACACCAGGAGAAAGCAGCATGTCAGGCACCCCACCAAGCAAGTCCCGCAAATGGCCGGAGAAACAAGCTCGGGGAACGAAGAAAGGCTGCAACGTCATGGAGGCCGAAAACCGGGGAGCAAAGCCCGGCAGAGCCCCCCAGGAACCCGCAACACTCCAGCAGCAGCGCGTCTTTCACCACCGGCCAAGCCCCAGGGAGACGGGCAAAGCAACCCGGAAGAGAACCGGCAGAACCAGCGCCCCAGCCGCAAAGGGCCGGGCAGCATCCAACGCGGCTCCCAGCAAGCCCGGCAGGCCAGGAGACCGCGGAGCAGGACGTCGAGAAGCCCAGCAGCCCGACTCGTCCCACAGAGTGGAGGACTTCAGGGAAGAAGAGGACAGCCCAGCAGCCCGACGAGGAGACCCTGAAGCCACCGAAGGTAAGAGAACAGCAAAACTCCATCCATTCTGTCGGAAGACAGAAAAAAGAACAGGCTGCATGCTGGGTTAGTACCGCTTAAGTACTCCCAGTGGGAGGGAGCAGGTAGGGTATCCCAGCATGCTCCTTTTCTTTTTTCTGTCGTGGAGATGGTCATCTCCATATTTTAAGGAATGGGACGAGGTCAGGAGGGACCTGGGGGTAATTTCTCTTATCAGAAACACGAGGTCTACATCAGTGCACCTTGCTTACGTTTGAGTAGCCATCTTCACAAGTGTAATGTGGAACCAATCAAATCGATAGCATTGCATCTTCTAGTGGGAGAGCTAAGCACTGCAGCTCCAAGTGTTAGTAGAGTGTTCAGAATGCCTCTGTAACTATAGATGATGCAAATATTTATGACTCTTTAATCAGTAATACATGAAGTGGCTCTGTGCAATGTATTGCTAATGGGCTAGATGTATAAAAATTAGGAATACCGATTTCCTATTTTCAATTCTCTCCAATTCGCAATTAGGAAAGCAGTATTCTTAATATATGAAACTCATTGGACATTACTTGTGGCACAATATTGAAACCAAAAACATTGTAATACAGAAATTTTGTGTCAAAAATATCGATCACAAAAATATTATTTTCAACACATAAAATGGTAAGTACCATACTATAAAAAAATATTATTTTACACTAATACTGAAAAAATACCAATAATATCGTTTTAATACATATATAGTTTAAACAGTAAATATTTTATAACTAACATTAGTATGATGCAAATTAAATATGTTTAAGTAATATTTAAACATATATATATATAACTTAAAACTAATTTAAACAAACACACATACATTGATATGATTGTGTTTATGTTTATATACATATAATCTTAAACCATAAAACAATAATTATGATCTGTATATTAAATTTGGCAATGTTTTTTAAATATACCAATATTGCAACTATATATCCTTTCATGCACATATAAGAATAATTAATGCATGTAACAAATAAACAAATAAACTGCAAAAAAGTGTGAAATATTTCTAATGTAATTAGATATACAAGAGTAACCAACACAATAAAATAGGATTTACAAAAAATATGTTAAAAATTACATAAATATGCATGTATAAAAATATAAAACTAAATACTTAAACACATGAAAAATATTAAATTAAATACATAAACACAAAATAATAAATAAGTAAACAGTGCTAAAACAACTATTAACCCCTTTTACACTCAGAACGGAACGGTTCCTTCTTGAGTCACGGTGGTCGTGTGCCGGGAACTGAACCGTTCCTTTTTCTGCACACAACCAGGAAATCCCTCTGCAGAGGTTTTTTCTACCCTTTTTTTCAGCCTCATGAGCTGTGGAAGAGCTTCCCCAGTGCCCGAAGCATTTGTTCCCTAATGTAATGAAGATGGGCACCCATGGCGCGCTGACGTCATTACATTGGAAGTAGAAGTCAAATTAGCTGATTGTCTCATTTCACTTTCACTGCCTACGTGCTTGTGGGGGTATCCCAGCCCCCCGATCACCTAGGCAGATGGGGGAGGTAGTATTGGAAATCTCCCCTTTCCAATGGTGCCCTTCCCTAGTGGAACCCTGTTAGGGGATAGCCGCAGGAAGGCGACCTCAAAGCAGGGATCCACTCCATTAGGCACCAAGGAGGGGGTAGCAGCTCCTTGGGCAAGGGCTTTTGCTCCTCCCATATTTTTTGTCCAGATTTGTCTTTTTACTCCCCTTGGGGGGCAGATGGAGGCAATAGCCCCCAGTCTCCCCCCCCCGGGGGACAGAAATCCCAATACGCACCAGGGATTATTGGGTTTTAAAAAAAGAGGGGTGGGGGATGCTCACAATGGGCATGCCAATGCCCCAATCCAGCAACACTAAAGGGTCAGTCTTTCCTTCCCTAGAAGGCAGATGGGGGTTATTACCCATGATCTGCCCCACAGGGGGGTAGAAATCCCACTAGACACCAGGGATTTTTTATGAAAGAAAGGTGAAGGCTGACCAGAATGGGCATGCCAATGCCCACACACACCAAAAAATGGTCACAGTCTTTCTGCCCTCTAAGGGGGCATATGGGGCAACATCCCCCAATCTGCACCCCGGGGGGGCAGAAGGCTCACTAGGTAACAGGGACTATTTTTTCTGTAGTGTAGTGGTGGGGCTGCCCAGAATGGGAATGTCAACGCCCCTGCCCCCCCCAAAAAAAATGGGCAAAGTTTTGCAAGCTTTGGGGGGCATATTGCAGCAATAGCCCCACGATCTGCCCGCGGATTGTTTATGGGCATGTTAAGGAGCGGCCCCATATTCAAGGGTAGCTCCCCCTTTTTTTACACACACATTTTAGCTATTTCAGTGATATATTTAGGCTCATCTGCCCCTATGGAGGGCAAAAAACTAGTAGATGCCAGGGAAAGGTTCTGTGAGTATGTGAACTGGAGTTCGGCTGATAGTCTGCAAGTACTGACGTTTGGCTGGCTGTGTGTGTCCTGGCATTTTGCTGGTGGTGTGTGTGGACTTGTGCTTGGCTGATGGTGTGTTTGGACCAGAGGATGGTGATGGTGTGTGTCAACTGGTGCTTGCAAGGCAGTGTATATGGGATGGTGCTTGGCGGGCAGTGTGCATTGGAGAGTGACTGGCAGTGTGCATGAAGGGCACTTGGCTGGTGGCATGCAAAGACTGGCACTTTGCTGGTTGTGGTGTGGACTGTTGCTTGGTTAGCAGTGTGGTTTGTGTGTATCTCCAGTGCTTTTTTCCACAGAATCCTCTGTAAACCTCAAATTTTTCTAAAAAGTCAAATGTTCCTAACATGTCTGTGTAGGAAAGTTGAAGAATCATTGTGCCTGGACAAATTTGCTACCACCCAGCGGCCCCCCTTATCTCCTGATAAAAATGATACCATACTTGTGTGGTTGCCCAAAGCAGAGCTAGACACTAAAAACATATAAAAATTATTCTGCCCTTATGGGCACGCTTTGGTTCCTACTCAATTTTTCATTTTATGCATTTTTAAGCTGACTCTGCTTTGGACACCACACACGTGAGGTCTCATTTTTATCAGGAGTCAGAGGGGAACGCTTGGTGCTAGCTTTGTGCTACCAAACTGATCCCACACAGAATTGTGTGGAAAATGTGATTTATTAGCTGAATTTAAGGTTTGCATGGGATTCTGGGTAAGAAAACATTGGGGGATGCATGCAAGCCAGACCTCCCTGGACTTTCCTGAGTGTCTAGTTTTCAGAAATATTTGTGTTTGGTACGTTTCTCTGGAAGCCTGCCGAGCCCGGGACTAAAATACCCAGTTGGCTCCTTCGCAAAACCAATCTTATTGAGATCGATAATTTTGAAGTCTTCACAGTATGTTTGGGCCATTTCCTGTCACGGGCACTAGGCTTACCCACACAGGTGAGTTACCATTTTTATTGGGAGATTTGGGGGGATGCTCGGTGGGTGGATGTTTGTGGCTCCTCGCTGAGGCTTCAAGGAATTCTGGGTACCAGAACCTGGTAAGAGCCCCACAAGTCACTGCAGCCTTGATTCCACCGGGTGTCTATTTTTAAAAAAATGTACAGGTTTACTAAGCTTCCATAGGTGCCGGCTGAGCTATGGTCTAAAATTCACAGCTAGGCACATTGAAAAAGTAATGTCAGTTTTCACTGGAAAAATATGATGTTTCCACATTAGGTTTTGGGCCGTTTCTTGTCTCAGGCACTAGGCTTACCCACACAAGTAAGGTACCATTTTTATTGGGAAAGTTGGTGAAATGTTTAGTGGGTGGAAGTTTGAGGCTCTACAGATTTCCGAACTTTCCATCACAGAAATGTAAGGAAAATGTGTTTTGTTTTTTACAAAGTTTGAGGTTTGCAAGGGATAACAGAACCTGGTGAGAGGTTTGCAAGGGATAACAGAACCTGGTGAGAGCAATACGAGTCACCCCGTCCCTGATTTCCTTGGATATCTAGTTTCAAAACATGTACCGTTTTTTAAGTACCCTAAGTGCCCCCTGAGCTAAGGCCCAAAATCCACATCCAGGCACATTGCTAAAAAAGGGTTTGTTTTCAGTGTGAAATGTGATTTATCCACGTTGCGTTTTGGACCTACTTATACTAGTGAGGCACCATTTTTATCAGGAGGCTGGGGGAATGCTGGGTGGGTGGAAGTTTGTGGCTCCCCACAAATTCCAGAACTTTCCATCACAGACATGTGAGGAAAATGTGTGTGTTTTTCTTTACATAGTTTGAAGTTTGCAAGGGATTCTGGGTAAGAGAACCTGGTGAGAGCTACACAAGTCACCCCTTCCTGGATTTTAATGGGTGTCTAGTTTACAAAAATGTACAGGTTTGCTAGGTTTCCCTAAATTCCGCTTGAGCTAGGGTCCCAAATCCACAGCTAGGCACATTGCAAAAATGGATCAGTTTTCTCTTGAAAAATGTCATGGGTCCATGTTGCGTTTTGGGCCGTTTCCTGTCATAGACACTAGGCCTAACCACATAAGTTAAGTACCATTTGTATCAGGAGACTCAGTGGAACAGAGAATAATAGAACAAGAGCTATTATCGATTGACATTCTATGCATTTCTGTGTTCCAAATGTAAGACAGTGTGCAAATAAGACGTCCTTTTGAAAAAATGCCCTCTAACTTACATGCTCGTAAGGGTACCCACAAATTCGGATATTTGCAAATACTCACTACTTAAAAATGTCATATGATGTTCCCATTTCGTAAATACATAGGTTTCCTAGATACCTATTTTTCACTTTTTATATTTTACCAAATGAATTGCTGTATACCCAGTTCACAATGGGAAATCATTGCACGGCGCAGCTCAGTTATTGGCTCCGGGTACCTCGTGTCCTTGGTGAAGCTAAAAGTCCTATATGTCCCCACAACCAAAAGGGTCCAGCAGATGTAACGGTATATTGATTTATAAAATCTGCAATACTTACAGGAAGTTACAGGTGAAAACGTATGCACAAATGTCTGTTTTTCTAACTCAATTTCAATATTTTGTTGTTTCAACTGTTACATTCTATAGGAAAAAATTGAAGGATCTACACAAATGACCTATTGCTGAATTTAGAATTTCATATATGTTTCAGAAATGTATCTCTTTCCACTGTCCATTATTGGTTTCACACACGTTTCTATCACTAACTGGAAGGAGGGTGAATGCACAACAAATAGGACAAAAAGGCTATGTCCCACTAAAATGCCAAAACTGTGTGGAAAATGTTGGTTTAATGACAAAAGTCTGCCTGTTCCTGAAAGGAAGATGGTAATTTTAACAATGTGAATCCTTTGTTGATACCATTTGCAGGAAATAAATCGAACAATTTCTTCTGCAGCAGTTTTTCTCATTTAGCGATTTTGGCTAATTTCTTGGTCGGTAACTCACAGATGCTGGGTACATTGATAATCCTCTGGATGTTGGAAGAAAAAGGCACATGTTTGGCATGGATATCTTATGTGGAGAAAAAGATGCAGGGGCCTAAACACCTACTACCCCAAATAGCACCAAAAAAGGCTTAGCACAAGGGGGGGAAAGGCCTCGCAGCAAATGGATTTAACTCCAAGAATAATAAATATACTATTCCCACTCCTGCATGTGCAACAATAGGGAAAGCATTGGACACCAACAAGGTAAAATTTACTTTTCTCACTCCAGTGTGTGCAAAAGTATGGAAAGCACTGGACATAAAATGTGTAAAATTTAATTTTCCCACTCCAGTGTGTGCAATAGTAGGGCAAGTGAAGGATTCTGGAGGGGTAACATTTACTATTTCCACTCCAGAATGTGCAAAAGTAGGGAAAGTGATGGACTTAGGAGTGATACATTTTCTATTCCCACTGCAGTAGGTGCAACAGTAGAGAAAGCGTTGGACTCAGAAAGGGTAAAATGTACTGTTCCAACTCCAGTGTGTGCAACAGTAGGGAAAGCATTGGACTAAGGAGGGGTTAAATTCACTATTCCCACTCCAGCAGGTGCAACAGTAGGGAAAGAGTTTGACTCACTAAAGATTAAATTAAATATTCACCATACCAGTCAATGCAACAGTATGGAAAGTGTTGGACTCAGGAGGAGTTACATTTACTATTCCCACTCCAGTCTGTGCAACTGAAGGGGAAGCATTGGACTCAGGAGAAATTAAATTTACTATTCCCACACCAGTCGGCGCAACAGTAGGAAAAGCATGAGATTCAGAAAGTGTAAAATATACTAATTCCAGGCACTCACTGGTACAGTACAGAGAGTTTGCTTCACTTAAAAAAAATTACAATTTTTAAAAACTATTAAATACTCAACAATATAAAATTCTAAATATAAAAATTAAGGGCCTCATTAACATGTCATTCCGTCTGACCACCAAACTTCAATGTCGGCGACCATAGTGTAAACTGGAAGGTCAATCCGACTCAGGTCCGACAGGCTCATGGAGCCCGCCGGGCAGTCAGAAACCATCAATAATCCTTTCAGGATGACGTTTCTGCCGTGGAGATTATGATGTCGGTTTCCAACAAGAAAAGTCTGTGGAAAATGACTTCGGGGGTCTCTAGTAGGGCCCTCATCCTAGGGACCCCCATCCCCCCACAGCCTATGTTTGGGGCAGTTTGGGACACCAAAATCCCTGCACCGTGAAGCAGGCATCATGAGGTGCCGGGATTAACACAAACTCCCATTTCTCATTGGGAATAATAATAAGGTGTGCAAAACAGCCGACTTATGGTCGGTCGGTTCTCACACAGAAAAGGTATCTGTCGGAGGCAGCTCTGACCAACATCGTAATAGAGACCTAAATGTCTTCATTTTAGCACAAATTAAAAAATGACATAAATATTAAAATTTTTACACAAATATTATCAATATAAATAAAGACAACTCTACATTCCCACAAACATACCAGCCAACAATTAAAATGTAATAGAAATATTTAAAAAATGCATATTGTTTTTATTTATGATTACTAGAATAACTTCCCCATTCCTCGACAAACTAAGCAACACACACCTAAAATATGAATTATAACAAATGAAATAAGTTAACAATTAACATAATTATCAATTAAATAATATTTAATAAAGCAATATTAACTCATCAATCAATTATGTTTAATTAACCATGCACCCTGTAAACCTAAAAACCCATATGACACATAATTAAAAAAAGTATGTGAATTATGCAATTTACAAAATTAATTATCAATAAAATAATGAATAATAATTGTAATCAATTATTAACTGATTCAAATTAATTTAATTACCACCCTCTACCTCATAGACCCCACAACCCGCACCTAAAACATAAGGTTAAAAATAAATTAATTACAAAATATACATAAATAATTATCAATTAAATAAATAAATTATTTATTTTTTAAATGTAATTGACTTCTCTCCCTGTACCCCTACAAAACCGACAACCTGATAAGATACAAAAAACTACTAAACATTTACATTAAGTTAAAAAACTACAAATTTGAAAACTATAATAAAAAACAGTACCAATAATTATACAAACAATTTATAACATATGCAAATAAAACACATACTGAAATACATAAAAATAATTTAAAAAACATATGATCAATAGCGATATTTTGGTAAATAATATTAACAACGTAGATATTATTAACAACGATATTAACAACATAGATATTTTTGTAAATTATATTAACAAAATACATAGTTTTTAAATCGATATTACTTACCTTAGAAAATTGGCATTCTTGTCAAAGATATTCCTGCATTATGATATTTGTGAATCACAATAATAAAACTCAATATTTCTGCATCCCAATATTTTTGACTCTATATTTTGGCCGAATACCTGCAAATCTACCTGCTTCATGCATATTTATGAGGTAGGTCGCTGTGTGCTCTCTTTAGGAATCACAGCCATCACAGTGATAGTGGCCTGCTGAGGCCCACAGACAATCCTGTCTGTGATTGCTTTTCAATAAAGCAATCTTTTTTTTGCATGCGGCCATTTTCATTTAAGGAAAACATATGTTTAAAAAGAATAAAATTAAACTTTGAAGTTTCATTTTTTAAAAGTAAGCAGTGGTCTGAGGGACCACTGACTGCTCTAAAAAAATATTTTGTTTACATTCTCTAAGAGGAAGGGGGCTCTTGTGGACTCCTTCCCTTTTGTGAATGGGTATTACTTTTTTGCTATTGGAATTCGATCACAAAACAGTAATACATACCATACCGATTCGGTATTTGGAAGGGACGCCCTAAATACAGCCCTTCCAAATACCGAATCACAAATGCAAAATACGATTACCGAATCACATGTTGCATTTTGTGCATTTTTAAAATAATTTTTCTGGTTGTAAACTGCCTGATTTTGTGAATCAGACCATTTGCAACCAGAAAATTGCTTGGTACATCTGGCCGTTCTAAATCAGGTGCTGCTAAACCTCTTCTTTCGTACAAGAGCATCAACGTTGTCTATTTAACTCGGGGTTGTTTCTCTGCCCAAGTGAGATTGATCATTAATTGTTGGAGGGTATGAAAAATATTTTATGGGTATATTAAGGAATAGTGCAAGGAACTAAGAGCCAGATGTACAAACATTAAGACTACTGATTTCTTAACTGCGATTCTCTCCAAATCGCTATTGGGAAATCTGTATTCCTAATGTATGGAAACACTTTTGAGTTTCAGTAGTGATTCCTAGAGGGTCGCAAATAGACTGACCTTATTCATATTTATAAGGTAGGTTACAATTTGTGAATCACAGCCATCACTTAAATGGTGGGCTGCTGAGCTCAGCAGACCACCACGTCTCTAATTACTTTAAAATACATAAATCTTTTGTTTTTCTAAATGCAGCCCATTTACCTTAAAAGAAAAGGGGATGCGTTTTAAAAGGACAAATTAAGTTTAAATTTTTGAGATTAGGCAGTTTTCCTTTTCTTAACATTCTCCAAGGTGAAGGAGTCCCCAGGGGACACTTTCCCCTTTGCAAATGGGTTACCACCCGTTTTAAACTGGTTGTAAAGTATTACTGTTTTAAGACTGTAATTTGTTTCCAATGCATTAATACATACCATTCTGACTCAGTATTTGAAAGGGAAACCTCTTCCAAATACCAAATTGATATTCACTAGCAAAAGCAAATTGTGATTCAGTAACAAGTTACCAATTCACAATTTGCTTTTGAACACTGTAAAAAGGTTTTTTGAGGTCACAAATGGCCCGATTCTGCAAATCAGCCTGTTTGTGAGTGCAAAAAAATGTCTACATCTGACCCCAAGACTGGTCTATCTTTTTTATAATGGCTATTCTGCCTGTTAGTAATGTTGTAATCTAATCAATATATCAATTTATTGATATTCTAGTGAATGCAACACCATCATTGTTTAAGATGATCTAAGCATGGCCCATACCAGTCACTAAATATCGTACTGGTCCCATGGTCAATTTTAATGGAAAATCTACAATGCATCTGCACATTGCTGCAGTAAGTGCCAGTATTATTGATTTGTCCCATTTCATGGGCAAAAGAAGGTGCCCTGAATTGCATCATTTTGTTTAGTACTGCTGTTAGGTTAGTGACAGTGTTACTGACATAGAGGAGCATATCGTCTGCATATGTAGACAGTATCAGCTTTTGGCCATGAAATATCAAGACTTTGGGGTCGATTCCGATCCGGTAAAATGCGCTCCGAATCGTCGTACGGAGAGTTTTTTCCCCATACGAATCGTACCCGTAGACGTCCTGTACGTACGACGAAGTACGATCCGTACCAGGTGCCAAACTCCGTACGAGTCGTACAGGACTCCGTACGACTCAAATCTCCGTACGAGTTTCACTCGGAACCGGCTGTACGCGACATCACTACGGTTCGCGGCTGGTTTTTACGACCCAGCAAGTACGATTCGTGTCGGGTACGCGCCGTACGACCCTTTTCCTACGGGAGCCGAAAACAGTCGTAAACGCAGAGTTCGCGCCGAAACAGGTACGGAACACCACCCCCGGGTACGGCACATACCCCCCATGATCGCAGGGGTACGCGCCGTACCCCTGTAATCATGCGGGGTACGTGCCGTACACCCAGCGTACATGGGGTACGCACCGTACCCCATGTATGGTGGGTGTACAGCACGTACCCCGCATGATCACAGGGGTAAGGCGCGTACCCCTGCGATCATGGGGGGTACGCGCCGTACGGTGTGTAGGTGATCGTGCGCTTTTCCGTACGAATCGACGTGTACCATACGAATCGCGTCCGGGTCGGCCGATCGGGATCGGAATCGTCCGGTCGTACGGCGTCCGTACGAGTCGTACGTAAACGGCTCCGGATACGATTCGTACGGACGGGGATTTTACCGGATCGGAATCGACCCCTTTATCTGTGTGCCGCTCCCTGTGTGTATATGCTAGCGATTCTGCTACTATCGCATAAAGCAACGGAGATAGAGGACATTCCAGCTGTGTTCCATTGTTAATTGATAAAGGCTCAATTGTGATTCTGTTCACGTGTGTACCGGCTAAAAGGGTACTATGCAACATAATTTATAAATCATGTCTCCCTCTCCAATTTAAGTTAATACTTCAAACACAATTTCCCACTTGAACAATTCAAATATTTTTTTTTGCATCTATAAATCCAGGGCCAAATGCGTATGTTGATGGCATGTATACTCCGTTGCAATGCATAGAATAGTACAGAGCATCGTGGAAGAACAAGCCAATGAAGTGCAGCTTCTACAACTGTAGAAAGGAATCCATTGATCATTTACTTTGCTGGGGCCCTGAATTTTGATCAGCACTCCGCTTAAATGTGGTCTCTATATGCAAGGAAGCATTACACCTGTTTTTCGATGCCGGCGATATTACAGAACTAGCTTGGTTTTTTACAAAATTACTGGGCATATTGTCAAGCACGGCCATAATATGCCATAGAGAATTCCCATAGAAGCCAATGTTCACCCCAGAACATGGGCTTCTATGGGAATTCACAAGGGCATATTATCAAGCCCATTATCGTCGCTTTAGCTGCAGCTTTCTGCTGTTAAAGCGGCGATAATGTTAACGCCTTTTCTTGATAATATGCCCCTACATTTATTACATGAATTTATGAAATATGAATGTCTCTAAGATTATGAAGTATAAATAGAATGAATTGTGTGCAATGCTATATTTTTAGTAGCAACATTGTTATTTTAACTTGTCCGTAAATATGTATTACTCATCGCATTTTATTGTGTTGTATTTATTGTAATGATTTGTATTAAGTTAACCAACCTAACTCATTCATTAATTTAAAAAAACTTTCATGGCGCAAGGGCAACACGATAATATGAAACATATGTGCTATGGTGTTTACTTTGAAATAAATGTTACTACTTAATAGCATTAATTTTCTCCACACATCTCTGTACACTGATCTGCAATGTGCATTGTGTCCCACCCCCTCCATTGCTCTTGCCTCTAACACTTGGCTACTTTAAGATCGTTCCTAATGATATATGACAGGGATCATCAAGTGAGTGAAAAAAGAAAGTAATTCTGGAGACAGCTGTTGCTGCTTAGTGGGGAAAGCTTGATGTGAGCAGGAGAGAAGGTAATGCTGGAAAGAAAGTAGGGGCCATATTAGCAAGAAGCTTATTAAAATTATCGCCGTTTTAGCGGCAGGAAACTGACGGTATAACGGCGATAATGGGCTTGCTAATATGCGTTATAGAATTCCAATAGAAGCCCAGGTTAGATGTTCTGCACATCTAACCTGAGCTTCTATTGGAATTCTATAACACATATTAGCAAGCCCATTATTGCCGTTTTAGCGGCAGTTTCCTGCCGATAAAACTGCTATAAATTTAACAAGGTTTTTGCTAATATGCCCCTAGATTACTTACTCCCATCCCTACACCAGTCCAGAGCCCACCTCTCTGCTAGCACATGCCTGTATTCATCATACTGATATGCATTAATCACTTCAGCACACACTGGGGCAGATACAGACTTGGTGGTGGAAACAGGCTGTCGCAATCCACTCCTCCATTTTCTGCTTACTGATAAAATCAAACCTTTTGGCGTCTTGCCCCGGAGGCCACCTTCCACTGTCCCACGAAACTCTCTGAAACATACACCTCTGACATTGATGGTTACCTGCTTATGTCACGTGGCCCATCTGACTGCACCGCAAGTCACCGTCCCGTGGCTGGTTGCCTGTGCCAGACACAGTACATCCAGGCCACTAATTCTGTGCTGGCCAAGTCTGGGACCCCTTATCCGGGCCATAGGCTAGTCCCTGAGGAATGGGACTAGGGCTCATCAACGCCATGACTCTGTGGCTTTGCGCTGTACGCAGCCTCCGGGCCCAAATGCGTCCCACCAGGGCTGACACACCAAAGCGAGTCCAGACCGGCTCAGATGACGCATCACTGCAGGAGGCACGTGCCACCACCGCAAGGAACACCTCCAAACGCCATCTGCCAGAGTTGAAGCGGTGGTCTAGACAGACTTCGTGGTTGCTCAGGCCTGTCATGGATGCCATCATCGGCCAGTTACCCTGCTCAGAACTCCAGGTGCCCGTGACTCAGTGCACCGCAGGTTATTGTCCGTAGCTGATTCTGTTTTGTGCTGTGGAGCGGTTGCGCAGGTATGTCACCTCAGACAGTGTGGGGCCCCTAAGACATTGATGGTGAAGATGGTGCAGGTCTGACACACCCCACTGCATCTGCATCAGGAATATATCGAAGGGACACAAATCAAGACTTTTTATGCACATGTGCGTGCTCATCTCTAGTATCCACAGCTCAGTGCACTGCAACTCACGGACACTTCTGTTTGCATGTTGGCTGTCCTCTGGACTTTATCCGGATCACCCCAGTTGACTCTGTATTGCATGTGTTTTCTGTTTGTGTTGCACTGATGTCCAATGTCCAAGTGGTTGCCAACACCAGATATCCTGTGCGGGTTGGCTTACACTCACCCCACACACGTCCAGCACAAGCGTCACTGTGCATATGGCCCTGCCAATAAAGGGGCCGGGTGCATGTGCCTGTAACCAGTTTAACATGATCTCTGTGTGTGCCCCTGTGGTCTTGTAGTATGCATGTGGTCTCTGGGCCCTACGACTTTGTATTGTGAGGTGTACCATGGATGCAGACATGTCACCGGAGGCAGCGGGTTGGGGCTTGGACATGTAGCTTTGTTGTCACCCACTCCATTTGTGAGGGGAGTGGCCGTTGCATGCACAGCCAACATGGATGTGTGACTGCTAATTGCGCACACTGGGGCGTGGTTCTGAGCTGTGCAGGTGCATCTGCATATGTCTTTATGACAGCGTGGGTCTCCTTAGTGGGGTGTGGGTGGGCCCTGTAGGATGATAGACCCCTAGGTATGTGTACTGGTTCACATTCCATGGGTTCGGCCCCCTCCAACACCTGTTGGGCCATTTCCTTTTGGCATGCTGACACATGCCGTTGGGGTGCCATGTGTGGGTCGGTGAAGTGTTGTGCGCTAGTCGTGCTTGTGGGTGATTCCTCCTGTGTGGTCTGTTGCAGGCTCTGTGTTCTCCTCTGTGTATCTTGGCTGTCCAGGTCCTGGTGGGGAGTTGCGTGGGATATCCATGGTCTGTTGTAAGACGTCGGTGTCGACAGTGTGGTGGTCCTCTCCGGCATCACTGATGTGTTGTATTATGTGCTCTGCTGCAGGTGTTGTGTGGCCCTCTGTGATGTGAAGGGGAGGTTTGTGTTGCCTTTGTGTTGTCATATATGTTTTCTCATTGTGCTAATTTGCATTCAGACTGTATGGCAGTGTACATTGTGACTGTTTGGGGGTGATGGATTCCTCTGCTAATGGGTCAGTTGCTGGTAGTGTTCTGTCACCTCCGTGACGCTGGTCTTGTTTTCCTGTGGTCTGCACCCCGTCTTCCTCTCCCGCTCCCTCTTCTCTTTGGCCTTCCCCGACCCCGTTGTTCCTTGCTGGTAGTCTGCGGGGGTTGTGGGGTTCGAGTTGGGCTCTGCATTGGGTCAAGGTGCATCCATGTTGCTACGTGCTTTGGCTTGTCTCTGGGGTATTTTTACCAGGGTTTTTATGGTTCATTGACCCACCAGACGTGTGGGATTTGAAGGCCTGTGGCCAGTTTTTGCTACTTTTTATACCGGGGTTGGCCTCATCGCATGTTTTTTTGGGTTGGCGTACCACATTTTTCTGTCGTAGCGTTGATTTTCACGCGGACATTTGCCGCGTTGTCTGGCATCTATTGCTTACTACCACCTTGTTGTGAATTCCACGTTGACACAGGGTTGTTTTCCCGGAAAGGGGCTGCGATATTGAAAGTTGCATTACGCTATTCTTGTGGTAGTTCTTGTGAATATACCCCACTATCTCCTCTGGCTCCATGCTGAAAATACCTTCCCATCTGAGGCCAAGACAGGCTCCAAGACCCTTTCAGAATCTGAACTCGCTCTCTCGTATGTCAAAATGTAAGGTGGGATTGAAAGTACCTATAAGAGAACACATCATTTCCTCAGCTGACAGTTCTAGGACGTGGCTGTCTCATGGTTTAGGCATTCTGATGCTGTCTTTTAAGCGCATTAAAGTCTCAGACCTTCTTTCATCAGCACAGTAATATAGCACAGTTTTTACAGAACCCAGTTTACAGATCCTCGCCTTTGGGATCAGTCTGATCTCAGGGCCGCTTGAGTGCACAGGCTTTGTCTACTTAACAATGTCAGAGCTCAGAATCTGTCTGCTTAGCACTTTACCACCTCAGACACTGCCCCAGTGTGGTTGGAGCCCAGACTCTTTAAAAGCAATGTTATAGCTGCATTATCACATGCGGTTTCATCCTGTCTCATCAGCTCTTTGCTAATTCAGATCGAATCACCACTGTCCTGTCAGCACTCAGTCTCTGAATCAGCATTCAGTACAATCAGAGTTCAGGCCCTTTATCAGTACTCTTTTAGGTTGAGCTGTACTTGTTCAGGATAGTCAGAACACACTGTCATTCGTTTAAAAAAAGGAAGAGACCATGTTCTGTGTGTTTCATAGGCAAAGTTGGGCCCAGCGTCTTCCTTCACAGCAATATCTAAGCTATCAAAGCAAATATCCAAGCACAGTTAGAGTTCAGTTTATGTCACATTAGTATGATTGGAACTCACATTCATTCTGACTGTTCATATCCTGGCTACTGCTGTTAAAGTTTAAGGTATTTGTTAGCACTGTTAGAAGTCACACCCTGACTCCCTTGATCTGTCAGAGCTCTTACTTAGATCAGCCCTTATAGGCATAGAGATGAGCAAGCATAAGGTGCCATACATTCTGTGCCAACGAGGAAGTATGCGTATCACTATGTGCGTGCCCATGAATTTATGTGGCTACTTAATTATGTATTTCACTGTCTGGGGATATGTATTAGTTCTCATGACTATTTTTATCGATTAATGATTACTGATCATATGTCAGCATTCAGTGTATGTTTTGTGACTTTCTTTTTATTGTCATATTTATGTGACCACTTCAAAAGCAATTTGTCAATTCATCTAAAATCCACCAGTCCATCATTTTGCAGATGAGTGGCCTTTGATATAATAGCACAAATGAATAAGTGATTTGTAGCTCCCTTCTCCCTACAGTCCTCCCTATACTCACTGTCAGAGATATTGTAAGAATTTGCATGTGTTATAGAAGGTCGTATATCAAGTATATATTCGCATAGGTCAAATTGCTCCAGACTTAATCAAACACTCCATATACCGTAAGCACAGAAGCCAGGTGAAGAGGAAATAATATCATTCAATTGTTGCCAAGCTAGCAAATATTTCCTAAACCCTCCAGAACCACACATTTAGAGGTTTATTATGACTTTGGCGGTCCGACAGCCCGAGAGCCATGTCTGTGCCATTCACAACACTACTATACTGGCGATCTACCAGCCACCATATTACGAGTTATTCTGTATGAAACACCAGTCACTGCATTCTACCCGGTGGGACTACGGTGGTCTGCAATGTTGGTGATGTGTCCAACGACACCACCAGGTCCATGGGCTATCCGCTGAGTGTCTTAGAACTACACAGTCGTACTCTCGTTCTCACTGCGATGCTCAACAAACAGCGGGTATCCAAAAGTTGTTGACTGCTGCAGTAGGCACCCAAAAAAATACCCCCCAACAGTAATCATTGGATGGATTTAAAAACTATACACCATTGTGCTTCGGCAAGTGGACACACCTGCAAATCACACTATAAAACACACCCCTTCCCTGATCAGCATCTTTTGTGTGAGAAGCTGGCCTCGTCTATGATGTACACTTATGTCAGTGGATACCTTGCACCAGTCCAGACAACCCTTATGATGATTGTAAGAGGTCATAGACAACCTTAGAAAGCTCTCTATGTGGTAGCAGTGCAGAGCTGCCTTCAGGCTTAGTCCAAAGGGGGTGTAAAGTAGCTAGTTTTTCCAGAATGCAATCTTATAGTATAGAACAAGTGAAAAATAACCACCCAAGCTATCTATAAAAATATGTATTTATTATATAATACTCTCTAATACATATAAATATCTCCTACCCGGTGATATGCATAATGCAAACAATACTTTGCAAAGAAACACAGTAAATAGCCTGTAAAACACAGTTGGCCCAGGGGAGGGGGGCAAACCATATACTAAGAAAGTAGTATAAGAACCACAACTCAGGTCAACACAATGTCGTGAGGACATAGAAGTGCTGGGGTCCCAAGAAACCACGTAAGGTGAGTGACTAGGAACCCCACGGCGAGCGTGTGAGAACACGACCGCAAGCTCCGTACAAGTCTATGTGTAAGTCGCAGTTGGATTTTTAAAGATTCCCAGTGGAACCTGAAGAAACCCTGTGGAAGACAGAAGGCTAGAGAGCCACTGCTGGATATTGTAGAACCTACGTTACCTACACCAGGGAAGCAGGGTGCATATGTGTGAAGTGGTGTCGGAAACCACCGTTGTTTCCAATGGAGGACTTCAGAAAAATGCCGCTGCTGGAAGAGAAGAAAGTTTCTGGTGGAATCCGAAGGTAGACTATAGATGATATGTACCTGCAAGCAGAAGGGACAGAGTCTATGCCACTCAGGAATGACCAGGAGACTTGGAAGGTGAATGCCCTCCGATGCCAGGTGTTGCAGGAGAGTTGAAGAGGACCTTGACTGGGCAGCTGGGAGGACCAGGGAATGCTGAGGAAGACCAAGAGCAGTGTACTAGTTGTCCCACAAAGGATGTCAAGTGCTGAGGGTCGGTGTCCGGCAGAAGCACCAACAAGCCTTGGCAAATACAAACAACACAGGAGCTAAAGAAGAAGCAACCTCATCACTAGGAAGGTCCAGGTGATCCACCACAAGCAGTGGAGTCAGGGCACAAGGTTGGGGCTACTTGGAGCCAAAATATCTTCTTGGGAGGAAGTAAACAAGCCTTTCCCAACTTCAAGTTGAAGCGGTGCATAGGGGTTTAGTTATTGCAACCCCCACAAGGGATACTGGCCTCAAATATGGTGAGAGCGTAGGGCAGGCCTTGGGATCTGTGGAAAATTTCCACCTGTGTTGCAGAATCTTTTGAAGTCTGAAAGAGCTCAGGATCAGCAGACCTTTTGATTTAGTTGAGGTGCGTACGAATGCAGGGCAGTGACTCCTTTACTCCAAGGAAGATTCCGTCAGGTGTCTTTGATGCCCACAAGCCTTGGAAGTATTCTGTATGGTGCACAGGCACAGATCATGCAGTACCCTGGAAGGGAGATGAAGATGAGCCCAAACAAAGTCCAGTGAAGTCCAGAGTGCCCAGACGGTAGAAGAAGAAGTGGTGTCTGATCTGAATCTTATCACACGATGAATCTAGGGACCCACCCACAAGTAACCCCCTTAAGTACCATAAGGAAAGGGTTGGAATGATTCAGGGGACTCTCCCAGGGGAGGGTCTGGACAGGAGGGAGGTTACTCTAATGTCCTTTGTCCAGTTTTGTGCCAGAGCGGAAGCCAATGGCTCCCAGGACTGGTTTGAACTGGACTGTGCATGGAGACATCAAATGTGCCCCACATGCAGACTGAGTGGTGCTGGCAAGCATACACACCCTGCCCCAATACACTAAATGCTGTCTGGGAGGTGGTCACACATTCCTGTGACAGAATTCCTATTATTCTGTCTTCCCCTGCTGAAGCTTGGCTCAACGGCAGGAGGGCACAATCATGTCTCTGGTCGGCAGCAACCATTTTGTGCTGTCTAGGTCTGGAAGACTGGTACCGGGGACATAGAGAGTCAAATGGAGGACTCTTACAGCACTTGGAATCATACTCCCACACAGTTTACAGAGTGGGATATGATTCTGACATATTTGATAGCAAACATGATAGGATTTGTTGCAGCCAGTTTTGAGATGGTCATTGCACAATTATGTGGTGCCCCTCTATGTGGTATATGGCTGCTTCACTGACAACTTGGGAGAATGGACTCCGTAGGCTGTAGGGGTATCTTGCTCAGCAGGGACACCCTCTCACTTAGAACCAAGCACCCTGCCTTCAGGATTGCAAAGGCCTGCTATAGGGGTCGTTTATAAGTTTTAAGGCAGTGACCCTGGATATAGGAAACCTACATCTTTAGTACCGGCTTACACAGGTTGCAAAGACAGACCTCTAGTTCCATTTTGAATGGCCTCCCATGGGTGGCATCATGCATGTGTCAGCCCATGGGGGACCTCTGTGGTACCTATGCCATGGGTACCTTAGTACCATATCATAGGGATGTATAAGGGTACCCCTGTGTCCAATCTGGGATGTACCTAAGTACTGAACATAACAAATAGACCGCGGTCCCGATTAGCAGGATCCCAGTCAGACTAGTCAATACCAAACTGCAGCACAGCAAGACAGACAGACATTTTCTGACCTTTTTAGATAAGGCACTGCTTAATCGCCCCATTTTTCACACTTCATCATCTGTAATTTTTATGTTTGCACCTTTACATCTCTATCACTTGTTTGTTCTCCATTCACATACTCACTCATATTTTTGTGTTTTTCGCCATGCCTGTGGAAAAAATCCTAGTTGACAGTCATGGTGGATAACAATAATGAGAGCAGAGCCACACATTTTTGGGTCCTAAGTCCAGCATACTCCTCTCAGTAGGAAAATAGAAATGTGGTACAGGATTGCCAACAGAGTGAATAATGTTGGTAACAGCCTGCGCACAGGGAGATATTAGGAAATGGACAAATATACATGTTAGGACCACATTGTGTTTGTAGGAGAGTTTTGGAGGTGTCATGCCTATCCCTAAAGTCAAAATGCCACATATCTGCACAGCTAATGATCTGATGAAATATACTACATGTTATGTTATGTTAAAATTATTTGTACCGCGCTAGGTCACCAGACGGTTTCATGGCGCTCATAACAAATGCGGAAGGCAGGAACGGGGTTACTAGAAAGCTGACTGAAAGAGGAAGGTTTTCATCATCCTACGAAAGCAATCGTAGGTGGGGCAGTGTCGGAAAGTAGTCGGGAGGGAATTCCAGATTTTGGGGGCCAGAAAAGAAAAACAGAGACCACCGTGCTTTTTGCGTTTGATTTTAGGAATGACTAGAAGGTTGTGTGAGGTGGAGCGGAGATCTCTCAGGGGCACATATCGCTTCAGGCTGGAAGAGATGAAGGCGGGAGCTTGATCAGACAGAGCTTTAAAAATCGTACAACCAAGTTTAAAGGTGCAACGCTTAGCCACCGGGAGCCAGTGCAGGCTCCGCAACAGCGGCGAGACGTGCTGATGTTTAGGCTGAAGGTAAACTAGGCGTGCTGCCTGGTTTTGCACCAGCTGCAACCTGTGGAGATGGTAAGCAGGGATTCCCACATTCAGAGTGTTGGCATAGTCAATTCTGGACGTAACGAGGGCCATGATGACAAGTATAAGTGCATCTCTGGTGAGGAACCTGCTGATCTTACGTATCCTACGCAGGTGGAAAAAGCAGGATGACGTGACAGCGTTTTTCTGAGGCCTCATGGATAAATCACCAGAAATGACTATGCCAATGCTCTTCACTGAGTTGACGGGACAGGGTGGGGACCCTAGTGAGGGAGGCCAAAAGCTGGCATTCCATGGGTTGGCTGACCCGCCTACCAACACAAGCTCGGTCTTAGTGGGATTTAATTTAAACTGACTGTGATACATCCATTCCGATATATCAATCATGGTAGTTTGGAAGCTAGTGCAAGAGGATAGGGAAGTGTCAATAGGAAAAATTAGCTGCAGATCATCTGAATAATTGATGATTGTAGCCGAGGATTTGCAGAGAGAGGATATTAGGGGCTGCATGTAGAGATTAAATAACAAAGGAGATAGGACGGAGCCCTGTGGGACTCTGCAGGATAGGGCGGAGTAAGAAGCGGAGAAGGTAGACAGGTGCACTGCCTGGGATTGCTTATCCAAAATAGATCTGACCCAATCGAGAGCTACGCCCTGGATGCCGGCATTATTGACACGGTCGATCAATATTGCATGATCGACCGTGTCAAAGGCCGCCGACAAATCCAATAGGTAAGTGCCTGGGAGATGTTATTGTCGGCACCCTTTCCTAAGGCATCCATCACAACCACGATGACCGCCTCGGTAGAATGGAGCGGCCGGAAACCGGCTTGCTGGGCATCCAAAAAAGAGGAGCTCTCAATAAAAGCACTCTGGCAGCGAGTGACATACGTCTCCAGAATTTTACCTAAATAGGGAAGAAGGGAGATGGGCCTGTAGTTGCTCAAGACCGTGGGTCAGCGTTGGTCTTTTTTAGTATCGGTATCACTACTGCCTGTTTAAAGGAGTCCGGAACCACCCCAGTAGCCAACGAGTTGTTAAGTAGTGCCAGTGGAGGGTCAGGGCAGGCCAGAAAGATTTCCTTAAGGATTTGGGGAGGGCAACAATCATTGGGGGAGCCAGAGCTCACTTTGTGTAGTAGCGAATAAAACTCCGTGAGGGAAATAGGAGGAAAAACGTCCAGACAACAGGGATTTTTGGGAGGTAAAGGAAGAGGAGAAGAGGATGAAGGCGAGGGGATATTGTTCTTAATGGTAATAATTTTGTCAAAGAAATAGGAATTGAGGGAATCGCACAGAGCCTGTGTCGGTTGTGGTTGGGGAGTAACACGGTCTGGCAAAGAGAGCTCATTTACTATGGAAAAGATATCCTTTGCCTTAGAGGCAGACTCCATAATTTTTTGGGAAAAGTAGGTTGTCTTAGCCAGCAAGACAGATTTTTTATAGGCTTTCAGGCAATCTACAAACTCAATTTTGAGTTGTTGATCATAATTACATCAATTTAATGTCTACAAATGTATAATAACCAACTTCAACTCCATGCAAATAGTTGATAATACTAATCTCTATATTTCTCACAAGGCGCTATGCACATGGAATGAACAAGCTATTCACAAATCTGAAGCACAAAGCGCTATGCACATGGTCTTAAGAAGCCACTCATACATTTCAAGCACAAGGCGCTAAGCACAAGGCGCTATTCATAAGAAACACAGCAAACTACTCGCAAGCCTGAATCAAAAGGCGCTAATAATAAGCAATGCTGTAGGCCAATCACAAGTCCCCATCAGAAGGTACCATTCTCAAGGAACCTCGCAAGTGATTCACAAGCTGCAATCAGAAGGCGCTATTTTCAAGGAACTCTATCAATCAATCACAAGCCTTAATCAGAAGGCGCTATCTTCAAGGAACACAATGATAACACGCTATTCACAAGCCAAATATATAAGGCGCTACAGACCATATTTACAAGGCGCTACTTACCACATTTATAAGATTTAAAATCCTCAATCACAAAGCGCTATTTACAAAGATTCAAAAGCCTTAATCACAAGGCGCTATTTACAAAGATTCAAAAGCCTTAATCACAAGGCGCTATCTACAAAGTTTCAAAAGCCTTAATCACAAGGCGCTATATACAAGGAACTAAGCAAATTATCCACAAGCCTTACACATAAGGCGCTATTTACAAGATTTTCAGCAAGTTATATCACAGAATACATTTCACACTTCACAGCATAAGCAAATGCAGCAAGCCATTTGCTAAGCAATGTACAAGCCTTTTTCATACACAGTCACCCTTCAAGCCTGACAGTTCAAACACCAAGATGAAAAGCATTTCTCCTACACTGCATTAGTCAGATGCCATGATGTACTGCAATCTCCTTACACTCCAACTGTTCAAGCCAATAGGTCAGGGACCACACCTCACCATGCAATTCACAGACTGTTCACAGATGTCAAATTTGAAAGGGTTTTAAGTCCAAATACATGTCGGGCCCCTCCCTCTGCGCTTTATTCGAAACTGTCGACTACGCCAAATGTTCTGCCTGGTTTTTCAGATTAGATAGGACCAGCTCATCAGAGCATCACTAACTCAGCCAGAACGTTACCACCTCCCCCTCCCTAGGGCCTATTTACAATAGATAACAACATATATCTACCACCTAAGGACAGGGAATTCCCAATATACATACCCAGACTTCCTATAATGTCAATCAATCGGCGGCCTCGCGGTCCCATACGAACCCAGACCTCTCTACCCAGACGGCAGTATCAGAATTGGCGGCCTCGCGGTCCCATACGAACCCAGACCTCTCTACCCAGACGGCAGTAACAGAATCGGCGGCCTCGCGGTCCCATACGAACCCAGACCTCTCTACCCAGATGGCAGTATCAGAATCGGCGGCCTCGCGGTCCCATGCAAACCCAGACCTCTCTACCCAGACGGCAGTATCAGAATCGGCGGCCTCGCGGTCCCATGCGAACCCAGACCTCTCTACCCAGACGGCAGTATATCCTATGATTACCATTACATAAAGGGATCAGTCTCACTATTCATCAGGGGTATAGTACTACAATATTCTGGATCACACAATAGTTGCCAAATTAGATGATGTACAACTTATCCTTCAATCCAAGAGCTCCTCTCTCCCTTATTCAGTTATCACTTACCTGATCAGGGGTAGCATCTGTTCACAGTAACATCTGACTAGAAGAACAGGTTACCTTTTCATACAAGAATAAGAGGTACACTGGTTCACTATGCAAAGGTTATCATCAAATACAAGTTCTCCTCCACCCCCTTGCTCAGTTACCATTCACATGGACGGGAGATGCATCCGTTCACCTGACTGCACCTGACTAGAAGAAAGGTTAGCTTCATTAATAATAATAACCTCTGCACAATGGTTCACTAAGAACTGGGGTATCTTTATTACAATAACCACAATAGCAACACATAATAGACACATACACAGATATGCAGGGTCTCTGTAAAGACCACATCCACATCTTACTAACAGGGACTGTAAATAGACTGCACACCGCTGAAAGGAAAAGGATTAGCAATGCAATAAAACATTACAGTAGGGAATCTAACCTAGGAAATAAAAGCATGGTTAATGTATATGTGTAAAGCAAACTAGTTTAGAACACCTCACCCTATTAGGAGGACTGTTTCTCTCTCTCTCTCTGGTGGAATCAGGGCTCTCTCTCTCTCCCTCCATCACCACAGCTTCACTCCTCTGGCTCAGCTGCCCCAGCTGGCAACTTCCACTCCTCCATCTGACTGGTAACTGCTTTAATGCATCCGGATACACTGGCAGCTCCAGCTGACAGTTCCAACTTGGTTCTAAGATCCATCTGACTGCTTTCTCCAACTTCAGCAATCATCTGCCTTCTCTCTCTCCATTCACAGAATCCACTGCAACTGACTTGAACGGTCCCAAACACCAACTGACACTCCGCCTCTTCTGCACCTCGCTAATATGGAATGCTCTCCTCTAGTGGAAAGTTCCAGTCAGTAGCCTCCTCCCATCAATTTCATGCACGAGGCTCCTTGCGCTAGACGCTCTCACAGTGATCAGCTGCTTGTTTCGTCTAGAGACTTGAGCCCAGGAACACTTCTTGATTAGATTCAGCTCTGGCCGGTTCTCTCTGGTTTGCACAGAGCGAACAACACCTCATAACTAAAACATCACCTTTACCCTGCAAGCATCTCAGTCTGCAGGGACAGAAAGCAAAATGGAGTCTCTCTAGTTCTGGGCCTTGTAGGCCTGAGAAGGATGAAATAACACTTAGCTCTATCAGAGTACCTACACAAACCATACCAATATGTAATATAAAGTCAAGACAACAGGATCCACCCTCTACTATAGGTAGAATCATGAAAGGACACATAATTATGTCAAAGCCAATAGGAAATAGATGGATTAGAGTCAACAATAAGGGATCTATCATCATATTAAGCAGCTATCCTCTAGTTTATGCTTCTAGGTATGGCAAAAAGGCCTTAAAAGGACCAACACAAGGCAAGAATAGAGATTCAGGATGGTAGCAAGCTTAAAGTCACCATCACTCATAAATAGAGCCCAAAAATCGAGCAGAACATTGCACCCTTGACTTTAACTTGCTAACATCGATAAACAACAACAAACAAATAAACAAACATCGACATGATCTATCAACAAAATCAAAAACAAAAAGACTCCCTAAAATGAATGACAACCAAGGAAATACCACCTAAAGCTTGATATAGGGAATGTAAATCTGACAACCAATTGAAAACAAATCAAAATATCTGATAACCACAGAAACTAACCTAAGCACCCTTGAACTAAATGTGCCTCAACTTCTAGTAATAACTCATGAAATCTATTAATGTAGGGACATGTCTGTGAAGTAAAAAAAACAAAGGGCCTAAATGAGGCCTACCTACTTCGGTCAACTTAAGAAAGGATTTGGTAAAATCTTGAACAAAGGGTCCTCAATGTCTGGGCAACTATTACTAGTAAATCTAGGACATGACCTAACTAAATGACACACCTCCCAGGACAACTTAAAGTCTAGGGTGACCACCCTTGGAACTAATTCCACTGCTCCAATTAAAAGTTGATGGATCAAAGTGAAAGTGTAATAACAAGAAAACAAGGATAACCCCATTCCTGCAAAATAGCTGGTGTAGCACTATGCATATCAAGCAAGAAAATCAAAAAAAGTGATCTAAGTGTGGTGCATATACTCATCTAAAAGATAATTCAGACATAGTCTGTCCAGAAATCCCTATAGCTAAAATAGCTGAATCAGAAACTTAAACTTGAAAAACTAAGTGATAGGAGACCATGCCAAAGTCAATAGGCAAAGGTCATAAGTCATCTAACTCAAGAAACAGTGTGCACCTCATCCCTCTGTATCAATCTGTGGAACACATGTGTGCACCATCATGCAGAACACTACTTTCCCTTCATTGGCAAAACTGTTTTACAGAAAACAGGAAAACTATCCAATAGGTGAAAGATAGACAAGAGTAAAGTCAATCTGTAATAGCATAGCATACTAAGATCAAAATATCGTGTATCACAGGGCATCAGATTACTAAAGCAGCTCACTAATTATATACTGCACCCTATGACTTTCAAACAAAATCATTTGCATATATCAAAAGGAATCATTAAACCAAAGGCCAAATTATGAATGTGGCACTGCATCTTTCAAACTGGAAAATCAAAAGCATAAACAGGACTGAAAATGTAACATTATCATTGGGGCCTGTTTGTGGTAACTGCAAAAAGTGGCATAATGTCCATCTGAAATAGAAACATGGGAAAAAATGCAAGACTCAAGAATGCAGGCCAAGGAATTACATTGTAGACTCCTTTCATAAAGTAACATCATTATAACCAAATACAAATGGGTTCTTTTAGATCATCACTTTCAAAAGTCAATAAAAAAATGTTCTTTTTCAAACATGGGACTATTGACTTTGTCACCAAAAAAAAAAAAATTTAGGGGGGGGAAATCCAAACATAACCCATAGAGTTTTAACCTGACTGCTGAGGCAGCCCACTGTAAATATTAATGCCAATTTCAAAAGTTCAGTCAATGTAAAAGTTATCTTCTGTAGGAATCCATCGTTGGTTTCTCCTTAGGAAAACAGTTCATTCATGTAGGCCACGACCCTCCGTCTTCATCTGCATCCGGTGCCAAGGAAGCACACCCTCCAGTCTGTTCAGCCTGGTACGTCTGCTTCTAATCCTGGATTCAGCCTCGGGGGGGGGGTGGGGGGGGGGGGGTTGGGAAGGGCAACACTCATCCGAAAATAACAAAGCCCATCACTCCAAAATAAGAAAGTCACACTCATACAGGGCCCCCATAGATCAGCAATCTGGAACGAAAAACACGTATCATCAATCTTGCAAAAACAGATTTTCCATTCAAAAAAGCACCCCAAGTGCTTTTCATTTCTGTAAGAAGAAAACCTCCTAATTCCTGAAAAGAACTCTCTAAATCCAAGGGATGTTTTGGACACTCTACCTATACCATATTCTTTAAATTTGTTGGGCAAAATCTATTTTTTTTTATACACAATCAGAAGGGCTGGGGCCTAGTCACTCCTCACTCCTTTGAGAAACAGCCCCTCCCTCTAGAAAGATGGTCGCGCTCGGAGTTTTGAACCAGCTCCAACCATGACAAGCAGGAGCCGAGCTTCGCTGCAATCACACTCCTTGCTCGCCTACCCCTCCCTTCAGAGCCATCCGCGCTCAGGGGCTGGCTCAGTTTCAATCATAACAAAATAGGAGACAGCTCTCTCTCTCTCTTCTCTGCTTCTCCAAAATTGGGCCGCTGCCAACGCTGAGCTCACCAAAAGAGTCAAGCGTCTGCCAAGCTTCTTAAGAAAGACCTTGGTTGGAATGCAAGCATCCTCCCTCCTCTTGCAAAGGAAGCCATCATCAGTCGGAGGAATACAGCCCTCCCTTCACATAAACAAAAGGGATCGCGGAAAGAATTGGGTTATAGCCAAGGAAGTCTCTACTCGCTCAAGGGCCCCTCCCGTCAGAAAATGCCCTGAGAACGGGCCTGAGTTATCTCGTTCAAGGTTAAAACAACAACTTCTGCTTGTGGAGTTTCTCACACATTTTTAAATGAAACTCCATGCAGCTGGTATTTAACTTTTCTCCTCTCAGACAAGCACCGTATTTCTCTAACTAATTTAATCAAGTTCTTAAGCTATTATTTTTCTATAGCCATATGAAAAGTTAACCAACATTCAAAAGACGGCATTCTGCACTAAAGCAATTTTAAACTAATGTAAGGGATGTGAGTGTATTAAAGTCAAAATCAAAATAGAACCTCATATCCACCCTTGACTTTATACACGAACATCAAAATGTTCCAGGAACATAGTCACATGCTAGCATCGCAAAATAATTCTGTCATAAGGTACTGCTACTCGCTGAAAGGGAAAAACATCAGAACAAGCAATGCATGCAGACACATTTCATTTCTTTTATAACATGTGAAACACCATCAAATTAAACAAGGGGCAACATATAATTTTGCATTGCATAACCAAGAATTCATAATTAAGCGTGCAAGCTTTTCCATTCTACCTATAAAAAGGGCCAGATTCATCATTTTATTTAAAAGCACCCGGTTGCATTTCACTAATTAAAGCACATTCTACATTGGATCAATTTCATTTCCACAACCGAAGATTGCACCATCTGTGCACAGCTGAAAACCACCAGAACACCCCCTCGCATTCCGACAGGTTGATTTACACCTCCGAGTCAGACTCATTAAATCATGTGTTCAAAGGCAAAACCCACAGAAACCCGTGGACGCATTCCAAACAGTATGTGAAATGAACACTGCTGTCTCAATTCAAGATATTAACCCTTTGGCAGCTCAAACCTAAGCTTTCCCCGAGCGCTGCAGACACAAGGGAAATTCCTAGGACTTATCTCACACGTTCTCACATAACGGTCGAGCTCCTTTTAAAAACACATTTTCTCCCCGAACAGACAGAAAGGATCCAGCCCTTCCCTGCTCAATGGAACAAGTCATTCATAAACCATATTCACAAGGCGCTATACTTAAGAAAATTTAACAAACTACTCACAAGTCCGAATCACAAGGCGCTATTCACAAGCAATTATAAACCACTCACAAGGCGCAATACACATGGATTCAACAAACTATTCACAAGTCTCAAGCACAAAGCGCAATTCACAAATAATTCAACTAGTCACTCACAAGGCGCTATGCACATGGAATGAACAAGCTATTCACAAATCTGAAGCACAAAGCGCTATGCACATGGTCTTAAGAAGCCACTCATACATTTCAAGCACAAGGCGCTAAGCACAAGGCGCTATTCATAAGAAACACAGCAAACTACTCGCAAGCCTGAATCAGAAGGCGCTAATAATAAGCAATGCTGTAGGCCAA
Source organism: Lissotriton helveticus (assembly GCF_964261635.1). NCBI lineage: Eukaryota > Metazoa > Chordata > Amphibia > Caudata > Salamandridae > Lissotriton > Lissotriton helveticus. The sequence continues at coordinate 985,010,959 of NC_136067.1, forward strand.
TCACAAGTCCCCATCAGAAGGTACCATTCTCAAGGAACCTCGCAAGTGATTCACAAGCTGCAATCAGAAGGCGCTATTTTCAAGGAACTCTATCAATCAATCACAAGCCTTAATCAGAAGGCGCTATCTTCAAGGAACACAATGATAACACGCTATTCACAAGCCAAATATATAAGGCGCTACAGACCATATTTACAAGGCGCTACTTACCACATTTATAAGATTTAAAATCCTCAATCACAAAGCGCTATTTACAAAGATTCAAAAGCCTTAATCACAAGGCGCTATTTACAAAGATTCAAAAGCCTTAATCACAAGGCGCTATCTACAAAGTTTCAAAAGCCTTAATCACAAGGCGCTATATACAAGGAACTAAGCAAATTATCCACAAGCCTTACACATAAGGCGCTATTTACAAGATTTTCAGCAAGTTATATCACAGAATACATTTCACACTTCACAGCATAAGCAAATGCAGCAAGCCATTTGCTAAGCAATGTACAAGCCTTTTTCATACACAGTCACCCTTCAAGCCTGACAGTTCAAACACCAAGATGAAAAGCATTTCTCCTACACTGCATTAGTCAGATGCCATGATGTACTGCAATCTCCTTACACTCCAACTGTTCAAGCCAATAGGTCAGGGACCACACCTCACCATGCAATTCACAGACTGTTCACAGATGTCAAATTTGAAAGGGTTTTAAGTCCAAATACATGTCGGGCCCCTCCCTCTGCGCTTTATTCGAAACTGTCGACTACGCCAAATGTTCTGCCTGGTTTTTCAGATTAGATAGGACCAGCTCATCAGAGCATCACTAACTCAGCCAGAACGTTACCACCTCCCCCTCCCTAGGGCCTATTTACAATAGATAACAACATATATCTACCACCTAAGGACAGGGAATTCCCAATATACATACCCAGACTTCCTATAATGTCAATCAATCGGCGGCCTCGCGGTCCCATACGAACCTAGACCTCTCTACCCAGACGGCAGTATCAGAATTGGCGGCCTCGCGGTCCCATACGAACCCAGACCTCTCTACCCAGACGGCAGTAACAGAATCGGCGGCCTCGCGGTCCCATACGAACCCAGACCTCTCTACCCAGATGGCAGTATCAGAATCGGCGGCCTCGCGGTCCCATGCGAACCCAGACCTCTCTACCCAGACGGCAGTATCAGAATCGGCGGCCTCGCGGTCCCATGCGAACCCAGACCTCTCTACCCAGACGGCAGTATATCCTATGATTACCATTACATAAAGGGATCAGTCTCACTATTCATCAGGGGTATAGTACTACAATATTCTGGATCACACAATAGTTGCCAAATTAGATGATGTACAACTTATCCTTCAATCCAAGAGCTCCTCTCTCCCTTATTCAGTTATCACTTACCTGATCAGGGGTAGCATCTGTTCACAGTAACATCTGACTAGAAGAACAGGTTACCTTTTCATACAAGAATAAGAGGTACACTGGTTCACTATGCAAAGGTTATCATCAAATACAAGTTCTCCTCCACCCCCTTGCTCAGTTACCATTCACATGGACGGGAGATGCATCCGTTCACCTGACTGCACCTGACTAGAAGAAAGGTTAGCTTCATTAATAATAATAACCTCTGCACAATGGTTCACTAAGAACTGGGGTATCTTTATTACAATAACCACAATAGCAACACATAATAGACACATACACAGATCTGCAGGGTCTCTGTAAAGACCACATCCACATCTTACTAACAGGGACTGTAAATAGACTGCACACCGCTGAAAGGAAAAGGATTAGCAATGCAATAAAACATTACAGTAGGGAATCTAACCTAGGAAATAAAAGCAAGGTTAATGTATATGTGTAAAGCAAACTAGTTTAGAACACCTCACCCTATTAGGAGGACTGTTTCTCTCTCTCTCTGGTGGAATCAGGGCTCTCTCTCTCTCCCTCCATCACCACAGCTTCACTCCTCTGGCTCAGCTGCCCCAGCTGGCAACTTCCACTCCTCCATCTGACTGGTAACTGCTTTAATGCATCCGGATACACTGGCAGCTCCAGCTGACAGTTCCAACTTGGTTCTAAGATCCATCTGACTGCTTTCTCCAACTTCAGCAATCATCTGCCTTCTCTCTCTCCATTCACAGAATCCACTGCAACTGACTTGAACGGTCCCAAACACCAACTGACACTCCGCCTCTTCTGCACCTCGCTAATATGGAATGCTCTCCTCTAGTGGAAAGTTCCAGTCAATAGCCTCCTCCCGTCAATTTCATGCACCAGGCTCCTTGCGCTAGACGCTCTCACAGTGATCAGCTGCTTGTTTCGTCTAGAGACTTGAGCCCAGGAACACTTCTTGATTAGATTCAGCTCTGGCCGGTTCTCTCTGGTTTGCACAGAGCGAACAACACCTCATAACTAAAACATCACCTTTACCCTGCAAGCATCTCAGTCTGCAGGGACAGAAAGCAAAATGGAGTCTCTCTAGTTCTGGGCCTTGTAGGCCTGAGAAGGATGAAATAACACTTAGCTCTATCAGAGTACCTACACAAACCATACCAATATGTAATATAAAGTCAAGACAACAGGATCCACCCTCTACTATAGGTAGAATCATGAAAGGACACATAATTATGTCAAAGCCAATAGGCAATAGATGGATTAGAGTCAACAATAAGGGATCTATCATCATATTAAGCAGCTATCCTCTAGTTTATGCTTCTAGGTATGGCAAAAAGGCCTTAAAAGGACCAACACAAGGCAAGAATAGAGATTCAGGATGGTAGCAAGCTTAAAGTCACCATCACTCATAAATAGAGCCCAAAAATCGAGCAGAACAGTGTGTTAATAGATTAATGAGTTTGTTGAATTACGACCTCAAGAGCTGCATGATTATAGTGATACCACATGTGCTAGTGAATTGTAAATGAAGACATTTGTGTAGTTTTTCCCACTAGAGTTTGATGTTGATTGCACACTCTGATTTAGTTATAGCTTTGATTTATTATGTTATTTAAATCCCCATTTTCATGTACTTTAAATATGATGACATTTGGCCCACTAGCAACTGATATTATTCATGGGACTGGACGAGATAAAGAATTGCTATATTTCGTAAATCAGATTGTTATTCATTTCTCCATGTAAAGCAATAATCTGGTTGATTTTGGAGAGTTTTCCCAGTACTATGAGAGCTTTCTCAGTAGTCTGTTCTTTTTATCTCTATAGTTGTAGTGGATATGCCACAATGCAAAAGGACAACTAGCATTGTGATCAACAATCAGGCAAGAGTGACTTGCTTGCTTTATTTATACATCGGTGCTAGCACCATTGTTGGTGTAGATAGGTTGGAGTTTCTGTTTTTACTTTATTAATAACTTTGTTTCCATTTGATTAATCTCCATAAGCATTCTAAAAAAATTAGTTAATCCACTTTGTCACTTCATGAAAAGTTTTGCGCTGATCCGTCAAGTGGGGCCAAGAAAAACAAGAGGGTTCCAAAAGTGTGATTCCCCATATTAATTCCCATAGGAAACTTTGATCTACAGCACAGAAAAAAATGGCTCAATAGAACTACATCAGTTAGAACTTTACCTAGAAAGAATGCTTTATGGTATTTGGTGTAAATCTGTTCAGCTGTTTCTGAGAAATTAGTGTTTAAAAAGGTGCTTGGTGTGAGCATGAAGGGGTTAACATGCTAGGTAAAAGTTAGACATATCTAGACTGTTGATGTTCTGATATATAGAGGTTAGTGGAACTAATGGAGTTTTTACTCCACAGAATTTATAGAGTTACATAAAACTCTGCGGGGTTCCGCGAGTGGGCAGAATCAGCTCTAGGAGGTTGCATTGAGAAAATCTCACCGGGTGCCATCCTAGCACTTGAAAATTGCACTAGAGGATGGCAATTCTTGCTCACCAAATTAACATTGGCGAGCCACACCTCTGTCATACAGCTGTTATTGGAGTTTTGCCAGAACTCTGTATTACAAGTGTAATGATGAGTGAGCAAAACACCTCAAACTCCACTGGCAGTATATATATATAGTATAGTATAATTGCCCATCCAAAATTAATGTGCAAAGTCTGATTGGCTCGCCACAAAATGGAGTGTATGTTGTGGCAGCCATTACACATAAAATAGGAGGTCACATAAGGGGCAGGGTGGGCATGTTTGGAGGCAGGAGGTCTGAAGAGATCCTACTGATGGCTAGAGTGGGCCTCTAGCAGCAGAGGGACACCATAAGAATCCAAAATGGCCAACCAGGACCAAGGAATTTTTGCACGTAGCTGTGTCCTGTAGAGGGACCTACTGATACCCAGAATGATTAGCATCCTCCCCCCTTTTCTATAAAAATGCATTCCTGGGTACTCAAGCAGATGAAAGTGTCCTGGGGGAGGACATGTGTTCTTCCCATGGTGCTAATATATACATCCAGCTATAGCTGGGTGCAGTAGACTCCGCTAAGACCAGAGGCCTAGCTGCCACTGCACATGCTGCACTACTAAAATCTGTACCCCATTTATGACTATCTTCTTCTACATGTCGGACTGTGTATAGAGTTCATATGAGTATGCTGGTTAGTATAGTTGTATCTCAAAATTACCTTATAAGTGAAAAACTAGAGATTCCACTTATGGCACATAGACATTGTTCTTGAGGTGTTGTTGACATCTGAACACTATTCTTGCCATATGTGTTCATTTATTTAATTATTTGAGCTTTTGTAGAGTGATCAAACCTCTGGTTAATTTCTAAGACTACTAGGATGGGAGTGAATAAGGCTACAGTATTGACCGAATCCAAAAATAATTTGCACCGATGTTTTTAAAAACCTTGGCTGTAAGTAAAGCAAAGCATGGTGCAAACAACGTTTACCACCATCTAGTAAAAACAGATTTCTGTAGGTGGTAATGTGTGACGTGAACTTTTCTAATTGTTGTGTTGTATTTTGTTGGGGGGGTGATGTGTTCTGTTGTTGTGCTGTTGTGTTTTCATGCTGCACTATTGTGTTGTGTTTACTGTGATTATTGAATTGCTTTCGGTTTTGATTAAATATTTACATTTCTTTATTGGCATTTTATCAAGAATGACCACAAATTGTGCAGAATATATCAATAAGTATTTTCATAAAGTTGATATACAAACACATCCCACTGCACATTAGCAGACCATACAATAGTACGAGTAGGATGTTAACCCAGGTTGATGTAGTGCACCCTGTCTTGTAGCGGAGTAGCCAATGAGAGGCATTCGGATTACCGAGGCGCTGAGGAGAACACGCTACACGCTACCTGCCACCTGCTTACAGCCACACGCTTCCTGACAAGGCTCCTGGGTTCCTACCGCTGCAGTCTCGCCGCGCCGCATTGCTCCATCTTGCGGCCCGCGGCTGGAGACTACAGCTCCCAGGGAGCCTAGCGGGGACTTCCGGCTTTGACGCTACATCAGCGGGAGGCTTCCTCGGTGGAGCTGGGGAGAGGCATTCGGATTACCGAGGCGCTGAGGAGAACACGCTACACGCTACCTGCCACCTGCTTACAGCCACACGCTTCCTGACAAGGCTCCTGGGTTCCTACCGCTGCAGTCTCGCCGCGCCGCATTGCTCCATCTTGCGGCCCGCGGCTGGAGACTACAGCTCCCAGGGAGCCTAGCGGGGACTTCCGGCTTTGACGCTACATCAGCGGGAGGCTTCCTCGGTGGAGCGGGGGAGAGGCATTCGGATTACCGAGGCGCTGAGGAGAACACGCTACACGCTACCTGCCACCGGCTTACAGCCACACGCTTCCTGACAAGGCTCCTGGGTTCCTACCGCTGCAGTCTCGCCGCGCCGCATTGCTCCATCTTGCGGCCCGCGGCTGGAGACTACAGCTCCCAGGGAGCCTAGCGGGGACTTCCGGCTTTGACGCTACATCAGCGGGAGGCTTCCTCGGTGGAGCGGGGGAGAGGCATTCGGATTACCGAGGCGCTGAGGAGAACACGCTACACGCTACCTGCCACCTGCTTACAGCCACACGCTTCCTGACAAGGCTCCTGGGTTCCTACCGCTGCAGTCTCGCCGCGCCGCATTGCTCCATCTTGCGGCCCGCGGCTGGAGACTACAGCTCCCAGGGAGCCTAGCGGGGACTTCCGGCTTTGACGCTACATCAGCGGGAGGCTTCCTCGGTGGAGCGGGGGAGAGGCATTCGGATTACCGAGGCGCTGAGGAGAACACGCTACACGCTACCTGCCACCTGCTTACAGCCACACGCTTCCTGACAAGGCTCCTGGGTTCCTACCGCTGCAGTCTCGCCGCGCCGCATTGCTCCATCTTGCGGCCCGCGGCTGGAGACTACAGCTCCCAGGGAGCCTAGCGGGGACTTCCGGCTTTGACGCTACATCAGCGGGAGGCTTCCTCCGTGGAGCGGGGGAGAGGCATTCGGATTACCGAGGCGCTGAGGAGAACACGCTACACGCTACCTGCCACCTGCTTACAGCCACACGCTTCCTGACAAGGCTCCTGGGTTCCTACCGCTGCAGTCTCGCCGCGCCGCATTGCTCCATCTTGCGGCCCGCGGCTGGAGACTACAGCTCCCAGGGAGCCTAGCGGGGACTTCCGGCTTTGACGCTACATCAGCGGGAGGCTTCCTCCGCGTCGCGGGACGCGCGCGGGTGGCGCCGGGCGGAGCCCGGGCAGAGGGCGGGCCGTCTGTGGCCGTCCGGGGACGGCAGAGGACAGGACAGGCCGGTTCCCTAATATTCACCACACGAAAATGGGTAAGAGAAAACTCCAGACCTCGATTACAGGGGGTACCAGCAAAGTTAAAATTGCCCGCAAAACTAATGCATCTGAAAGCATCTTGACGTACTTAACATCAGCGGTGGGGAAGCTTAATAAAGAAATTGCTGAGACAGAACGGGAACTGGGCCTGGAAGGTGTAATTGTAGACTCTAATGAGACAAGGATACCCCTAGAACCAAATGTTATCATCTCCACTACTCACGATATCGCATCTGACTGCCAAAATATAGTGATTCATCAGGACCCAACAGTGGTTCCTGAGACTCTCGAGTCTTCTCAAATACCGGAGGGGGAATCTAAAATCTGTAAAAATAGAAAAAGAAGGAGACTCATTAAGGCGCAAACCTTACGGTATAGAGTTAGCACCAAATCACGTCAATTCTCTACTAAACTGGAAGGTTCAATTAAAGACATGCTAGAAAGGGTACTCACAGATACCATTGAAACTATGTTGATTAAGATCTCAAGTGACATAGTAGAAACCCTAAAAGATTGTGTATCTGGTATCCTAAATAAATGCGAGAGAATGAACTCATTGTTGCTCCAAAAGGTGACGGACCACCTCGCTCTAGATCCCCAACAGACTCTGAAACACCATTACCAACCTATGGAGGAGTCCAGTAGTGCTAACCCAGTACTTTTGCCTCTCAAGCCCACCACATGTGTCGCAACTTCTATATTTAAGTCAAAATCTGCTGATAAAACCCCCCACTCAACCCGACAGAATATTTCTGACCCTATAAATAGCCCCAGACCTGAAACCAGAGAAGAGGGTGCTGTAAAGATAGCTTGCCATAGAACGAGTAATGGTCAATACCCTAAACCTATGGTCAATTTACCCCCAGAGGCAACACCGTTTGTGGCAGTTCTGGTCAATGTACCAAGGCTTAAACAAGGAGATTCAGAAACACAATCAACCCTCATGGAAAATGTAAAGAGTTGGTGCGATAATAACTGCTCAGGACCTAGTGACATTTCTGCACTCATAAGCCTGGCGAGAAGAGTAACCTGGCTGGGTCCGTCCGCAAAATGCTTTTCTGACGATTGTGTCATCATCAATTTTAAAAACCCACATGTTTGCACAAGGTTATTTTGGGACGGAACAAATATCACTCATGGACAAATTCATGCGGTTCCATTAGGTTTTTTCTACCCCTGCCCTGCACAAAGTCCTTGGTTGTCTAAAAATACCAAGAAAAATACCCCACGATCCAATGTGCATTTAGCTAACTGGGCAACCAAACCTTTAAATTCTCATTTGACTCATAATAATATCAACCCTGCGGCCTTGTCTTCAGGCCTGGAACTCAGAAACAGTTTTGACATTTTATCAAACCTTGATGCCAACATCTGACTGTCCGCGCAGAAGGGGGTGGAGGATCAGCCCGGAATTAACATTGACACTCGAAACGTGAAGCTAATGACATGGAACATATCTGGACTTCAAGCCAAAAGGGAAGACACGATCTGGCTGGAAATTATTAAGCAACATGATGTGGTTGCATTACAAGAAACATGGGACACTGAATGCAATTTCTGGGTTGAAGGTTATACATCCTTTTTTGTAGCTGCACAAAAATCGCCTAGGGGTAGGAGCAAGGGAGGCCTCGCGCTCTTAATCTCAGTAAAACATATGGGGGTGATGAAAATGTTAAATGTTAACTCTCCCAACTGTTTAATATTGGAGGTTCTGAATAATTCGGGGGAAAAAATCCTCTACGTAAACTTTTATAATTCCATAGATGGTACACAAGGTAGTGAAAATATTCTCATGTTGACAGATTTTTTAAATGATTATAAAAGGAGTCAAACTACATTTGTTCATTATATACTTCTAGGTGATTTTAATACACACATATGTCTTCTTAATTGTTATCATGATGTTTGTTTGGAAGATGATTATTTGACTCACCCGCATTTTGAACATTCTGTTAAAGGGGGAGCTTTAGAAGAATTGCTGATAAGCATATCAGAACCCGTCTTTGTGAATAATAAAGACAGAGTAGCAACATATAGTGCTAGGGGGAGCAACACTATCATTGATTTTATTTTTGGGTCACCCAGTATACTCAAAAATGTCATTTCTTATAATGCAACACAGACGGCATTTAGTGACCATAATCCGGTTATTATGGAATTAATTAACGCAAATCCTACCATAATAAATACCGGACCACATTTAATCTATCCTACTGTAATCCGGGCTCATGATCAAGGTAGACGAGTAAAATGGTCTAGAATTATTGCCGATGATTTTTTTAATGATTTGTGTGATAAAGTAAGTCTAGAATTAAACATTTGCAGAGACCCACTGACATCCGGAGGGAATGTTATTAAAGCCTTTGAAGTAATTTGCAAAAATGTTGCCAAGGCACTTACGTGCAAACCTAACAACAAGACACGTAAAGCGCAAGGGTGGTTTAACGCCGATTGTTCCAAGGCACATAAAAACTTATTAGAAGCCTTGAAATGTACACCGCGTAATAGAGCAGAAGTGTCTAAACTCAGGAAGGAATATAAAATCACGACTGAGGCACGTAAAAGAGAAATTAAAGATAAGGCCTGGGAATCACTATATGATAAACTTACACTGAGGGACAGCGCCAAGTTTTGGGCTGTAGTGAATTCACCACTGTTTAATGGCAGAGATAATGAAATACTGGAGGTTAACATCACCGAGAAACAATGGCTGGACCATTTTGAAACTATCTATGGCAGTAAGATCCTTATAACTCCTTTCACCCCTACTGATTTTACAAACTCAGACACCCCACTAAGAATCACGGTGAAAGAAGTACAAAATGCCATAGAAAACAAGGCAGGTGGTAAGGCCCCCGGCCCGGACGGGGTTCCCGCCGATATGTTCAAGACACACTCTCATGTGTGGTCCGTAGTTCTCGCAAATGTTTTTAATTTAGCCTGTATGGATAATTCTAACATACCTACCTCTTGGTCACACTCGATTATCATACCAATTTTTAAGAAGGGTCAAAGGGGTGACCCAAGGTGTTATAGACCGATATCGTTGCTCGACTCGTCATTCAAGATTCTAGGCAAAGTCATCTTAAACAAAATTAATAAATGGGAAAAGGAAAATGAAATTTTATGTAATACCCAATATGGGTTCAGGGTGGGGAGGGGTACAGAGGAACAGTGTCTTAACCTGTACATGACTATCTGTAAATATACTGTTGCTGCTAGGGGGGCAATCCATCTGGCATTTATGGACTTGTCCACAGCGTTCGACCTAGTTAATAGGTCGAAACTGTGGACAATACTTTTGGAGATGGGTTTGGACCCTGCTTTGGTAAACTTCATGGCCTATTTGCACAGTGATCTGACCGCATCAGTGCGTATGTCATCTGATGGTAAATGCACTGCTGGGTTTAAATCAGCCAGAGGGGTAAGACAAGGGTGCATTTTAGCGCCCATGTTATTTTCATTGTATATACATTCACTGTATTCAGCTCTATCAACAGTCACACCTGATATACCTAGTATGGGTGGGTCCCCTCTGCCCGTACTGATGTATGCCGATGATACGGTCCTCATCGCCAGAACCCCCAACGGCCTACAGTTACTCCTTGACACTTTTGGGGCCTTTATGCAGAAATTGGATCTGGTTGTTAACATGGAGAAGTCCCACGTTATGTCAATTGGGAAAGGCAAGGATAACACAAAAATCTTGAGATGCAACGGTGTGACATTGTCTAAAGTTAAGACATTTACATACCTTGGTGTAATTTTTGACAATTTAGCCACCTGGACCCCCCAGATTGCTAACAAAGCGATAGCTGTACGAAGATCTTTTGCAGCCATACTAAGTTTCGCCAAGAGGCTGGGAGGGAAACCTATTGAAGCTATTCTTTCCCTATATAGAGCTAAAACCCTGGCTCTGGCCAGATATGGGGCCGGGATTTGGGGTCATAAGAACTTAGCCCCAATACAAAAAGAGGAGAACAGATCTATGCGTTCTCTACTGGGTTTACCACAGTCCACTCCCTCGTTCTCTGTCCTCTCGGAACTGGGGCAAGGACATATTGAGGACGCCTTTAACTTGGCACCACTATTGTTATGGGTGAAAGTATGGCTGAACCCTACTTTGTCATTAAATCGAAAAATTATCACCGACTGCATGGGGAGAGATAGAGCAATGGACATTAAATGGCTGAAACATATTAAATCCCTAGCTATACAATTAGGTCGTCCAGAATTGTACTGTAACCCGGAAAGACTTAGTAAAGATGATGTCAAATGGATGAAAGTCCAATTTTTAAACCTTAGAAACACTCACCGGGAAGCTATGGCAATTGAAAAAATTACAGTAAGGGCTCACTACATGGTAATTTCTACCATGACCATCCAGCCATACTTAACGGTAGTCAATAGGCCATATCATCGTTGGCTATTGACGAAATTCCGTTTTAACCAGATGCATCTTCTTTTGGGTGAATATCTGAAATGGAATAAGCCAAGAGACAATGCCCCGTGTAAATGTGATGCCTTTAATGATCAAGACTTGACGCACTTTGTATTTTTCTGTCCCTTTTTTGTTGAGGGGAGGAAAAAATATATTTTACCACTGCTGAGGGACATGGGATTCAAGCAAGTGAAACCCGCGTTGTTGTTTTTACAGCTCATGGAGACCCCTATTGTAATGTTTGGGGTTGCCAACTTTCTGGTAGCGGCGTTGCGTGCCAAACGGAAAAGATTATTGAATACTACAATGATGGAATGTGTTTTGGATTAGCTAAAGTTTGGTCAGATTAATTTTTGCCATCATGAGCTGTTCATTTTCATTTTTTCCCTGCTTGTTCACACCGTCAACAAGAAGTAACAAGACAATGAAATCAGTTATATAATCAATCTGATGATTTACAGGGTATTATGAATTTTATTTTTAATTGCTTAAACTGCGCCTGATTATTTCCCACACAATTGTATTAACTGTTTTTAACTGTGAATTTATGTAGATTATTTTATATATATGTGTGTAGTATACTTTTATGATTTTAAAATAATCGAATAAAGTATTTTTGACTCTGACTCTGAGATAAGAAGATAAAACAAATAAGAAACTTTTGAAACCTTTTGGCTGACGCTGCTATGTGCAGCTGATATGGAGTGCAGTAGTAAGAGTAGCAGGAGTACATTTAAAACCTGGGGGTATAGGAGAGTGGTTGCCTGGGGTGGGGGAACTGGGCAGACCTCCATGTGAGACACCCCAGAGAAAACCTGGTCCCCAGTCAAGCCCAGTAAGGGTGTTTGTGAATAAATGAGTGGATCATTCAATAACTCAATCTGGTCATCTATAAGGCACACCATGGTGGATTCTGAATCCTAGGGGAGGGTGGATTCAAGCTGTCAAACAAATTAAGAACATAAGTATCTCACTATATAGCTGTGCCATGCCCCCCGTAACCTGCGATAATGTATCATGGCATACGCATTTGCGAGAGCCCACTTGTGAGTCACCTGAAGCCAGCACTTGATCCTGGGTGGGTGAGGGGTCTGCCAGGTCTAGTGCTTAAAGAGGACCAATGCAAGATTGACTAGCTTTAGGTAATGTTTGTTGTGTTTAGTGCATTTCATGATCCCCAAGAGACAGAGGAGTGGGTCTGGTGGCAGCACTAGACACATGGTCCATCACCTGAATACATGTGTGCATCAGCAGTGGGCACTCCCAGTCCATGAGTATAAATGTGGGATCTGCATGGCCACATCTCAGGCAGACCAGAGGCAAAGTTGGAAAACAATTGTGATGGTGGTGTGGTGTAAGGTAGGTTTGATGCAAGTTGTTAAATTGTGTGAATTTCAGATGTGCATTGCACTTATTTCCCTTCACCCGCTCCAAGGCCTTGGTCCACTGCTTAGTGGTCAAGTGCATGCCCAAAAATTCATCCCATTTGGGTTTTCCCTTGGTTAAAAATTCTGTGCATCCTCCCATCAGCGCCGATAGAACCCATGGCCATAACCCATTCATTAAAAAGCACCGAAGGCTTAAGTGCAATGGTGGTTTGGCCTGCCCCAGATACCATGTATCCCCCATCAATGCCACAATTGCAGTGTGTGTAAGAGTCACTGGCTCCAAGTCGATAGAGTTCCTGCAGGCCCTGTAAATAGAGCAGAGCACAGTCGCTGTATAAGTCACCCCGTTGGGTAATCCCCACCATGCGCCATGGGGAAGGATCATGGACCCAAAGCAATGTTTTCTTGGCTGGCATGTTCCAAAGAGGCAGCTGCAAAGCATATGGGGCCGGTTATCATCAAGGCTGTACATATCGAATCCAAACAAGCTTAGCCACATGTGTGAGTCTACCCAGTCCTCTAGCTGGACTTCCCAGCAAGGGCAGCCAAAGATTAGCCATTGTTTAGGCCACTACAGTTGAGCCACTGCAAAACTCAGCTCCAGCTCCGGGATCCCAATTCTCACCATGAGCATGGGGCGTTGAAGCATTTGAATCACAACCTGCTGCCTAACAGTTCACCAAAGAAGTTCAGACTCTCAACTCCTCAGATTACTGATAATGGATCTAGTCAGAACCACTGGTAAAGTAGCAAAAAATATAAAAGCCTGGGTTGAACCAGCTTCTTTCCTACCGATGCCCTGCCTAGAGCTAAAAGGGATAGTGCAAAAGTGCATCGATTGACAAGTCGAGGCCAGGGTTCTACCATTATCACCATTATGAAGTTCCTTGTCACTGTGGTAAATGTTCACACCTAGATAATGAAAGGTTTCAAAACTCTAGGGGAGACCCCGTGTTTCCAATACTGCTCATTGCTCAGGCTAACGCAACATAAATGGAAGATAAAGGACTTTTCCACAAATCCCTTTGAGGCCTGCTGTATCCCCAAACAGATCAAATAGGTCATGAAGGGCCGGTACAGTGCAGGGATGGATTTTTAAATATACTAACTTATCGTCAGCATATAATGACACAGTGTGCCAATCTAGTCCCACCTCAATGCCCCATGCATGGCCCCTGTGGTACAAAAGGGGGTGGTGATGGACGGAGCATCTAAACCAATCAACACTCACACCCCGTCAACAGATCAAGCTTCCTAGGACCTGTTTCTGGCATTTCAGCCGTCTTCAATCAGGCTTGCTTGAATCCAGTGGCAAAGTGAGCAAGGGACTCACGTCTGAGCATACCCTGCCAACTTATGGCGAACAAAGCAGTAAAAAAGGGGGGGTGATGGACGGAGCATCTGAACCAATCAAACACTCACACCCAGTCAACAGATCTGGGTTTAATCCATAACCGTTCTTGGCACACAGCATAGCAGCTAGCAGTTCCATAGGTAGCCCAAAAATTACTGGAGATAAAGTGTACCATTGTTGAGTCCCTTTTCCTATGGCAAAAGATCATTAGATCTGACGGCCAGTTGGGACCCTCACTTGTGGGGCGGTGTACAATAGCTTGACCCAACCAAGGATGCTAGGACCCATGCCAATCACCTTCAGAATCTGTAGCAAATACCTGTAGCAACTCAGCATATAAATCCAGGGAGACCGCCACCGGAAGGTCGGCCCTTCAACATCACATTCATTATATGGCACAGGAGACTAGTGCTAAGAGTGTCGCTCTTTGAGATACGAACCCACATTGGTCTGACTGGACAAGGTAGCCAAGCATCGGAAGCAGCCTTGCAGCCTTTTAGCGAGAACCTTACTCAATATTTTTGCAGTCAATTTTCAAAATTGACCACAGGCGATTAGAACTTAACTCAAGGGGGTCCCTGCCTCGCATCAGAAGCACCACTATGAGGGCATCACGAAGAGGCCCAGAAGAATGCCATGGTGATGCGCTTCTCAGGAGACCTCCAGCAGGCGAGGAGCAAGGGAAGCCCCAAAGGCTGCATGTTGCCCCACAGGAAAGCCAACTATGCCCGGGGTCTTGCCAGACACCATCTGTCGAATTACCAGGTGGATCTCCTATATCTGGAGAGGTTGCTCCAAATCCAACAGCTGTACTGGGGTCAAGCTGGGAAGCCAGTGGGAGACAGACAATAGATGAGTATTTGGCACCCATTCCTGGGTGAAACCCAAATTGCACTTTGGTAAAAAAGGGAGTTTTCACACACCTAAGCTGCCAACTTCCCTAAGTTGACCCTACCAAAGATTTTGCCCAAAGAGTCAAGCAGTGCAATTGGACGGTAGTTGGATGGAAAATTATTTTTTAACAATTTTAAACAAGAAAATGTTATTTTGGAAGAGATACAACCAGATATAAACATTGGATATATTAACAGGAATACAATGTCGATCATCAATTTAAGGATACATAGTAATATAAAAAGATGAAATATAAAGTGGATTGGTTGTATAAGTGGAAATAAATATTGCCAGTATAGGAAAGGAGGGAGGAAGGAAAAGCAGGGGGTGGGGGTAAAGGGTGGGAAGAGAAACAAAGGGGGTATGTACCATCAGTTATAGTGAAATATACAATATAAAATAGGAGGGCTTAACGTCATAAAAATAGATATTGACATTGAGAATAAGGTAACTGTAATGATATAATAAGAGAAAAAGGGGGGATGGATTATATAGAGAGGTATACAATAAAATAACCACGAGGATTAATAATAACAATTCAGGGTGGTTTGGTAACTTCTTCTGTGAGCAGATTTTTGTTCTAAAGTGTCTATGAAATCTGTTACAGGGGACCATATCAGTTGTCATTTCCAATGTAGAGATAAAGGGGAAACATATGCGCGATCAAGACAGTGGTCGTAACAAACACTATACTACCAAGCTTGGAAAGAGAGTTGCATGGATTGTTTCCAATTTTGTTGTTATTTGTTGGAATGCGATAGCAATAAATAAATCCACAACGTTAGAGTTGAAAGAGAGATCATGCCAATGGTCAGATAAGGAACCCAGAAAAATATCTACAGGGGAATAGGGGAAATGTGTATGAAAAATGGTATTGATTTGAGACCAGACCTTCAACCAGAATTGGTGAGTGGATGGACATACAAATAGCATATGATATAAATCAGCTTGAAGGGTGTTACACGACCAACAATTTGAAGAGGAAGTAGAGTTGAATGTATGTAAGGACATTGGTGTAATCATAAGTCTGTTATAAATAAAAAAGAGGGTTTGGGTTGTGCTTGCAGACCGAGATGTTTTACAAAGTTTTGACCATATTTAATCCCAAAAAGTGGTGGACCATGATGACTGGAATTCATGTTCCCATTGGAGTTCTGTCTTAGTTTTAGTTCTAGGGTTAGGGGATATAATAAGAGATTTATATATGGATGAAGAGCTAGATTGAGCACTTAAAAGTGGGAGTATGTGGCAATAAGGAGGTAAAGATGGTGGTACAGAAGATAATGATGATAGAGAAGAGGACATTTTCTGTGTTAATATATTAAATTTGGTAGAAAAGGTAATTAATACATGGTTTGAGCTTCGGAAAATGTGAGTAGAGTATTATTCGAAAAAAATTGATGGATCCAAAGTAGTCCTTTATCTCCCCAAGGTTTATTATTTATTTTAAGAGAGCGATTATGCCAAATGGAGGACTTAAGAAACTTATCTCTATAAGAAAAAATGAGCAAACAGAATAGACTGATAAAGCCTATGAGAAGGCTGTCCAGTTTTAGGTTTAAACCTTTAATAGCTGATTAAACCCCACGAAAGGGAAATAGCCCTCACCAGTGTAAACATATAACCACTGAAAAACACCTGCACAACCACATACTAAATGCCATTCAAAGAAAGGAAAAGGAGAGTGAAAGAATCATTTTTTTTCCTGAAGTGGCCAATACAATGTACCTTTGTTTCAAAACGAGCCGCAAGAAAGACTGGCGTAACATTATTCTTATTATTTGAGTTTTGTTGTTTAGGGATGTCACTAAAATACTGTTTCTTCTTCCTTTTGCTTTTTCAGTTTTGTGGTCCTTGATCTAAAGATGCAGTATCTGGAAGCATGTTTGAGGTCTTGTTTACCTAAAAAAGAGTGCTATCAAAATGCATCAAGGATAGTGGTGAAAACATGACACCAGACTTTTGGGAAACATGGAACGCAGTGTAACTTGGAAGGCTGCTGCAAAAAGGTTCTTTCCAAGTTCAACAAAGATTTGAGTGATATTATTTGTATTTGCAGTGATTCGGCCACGTATATGAAAAAGCTGTGTGATGACCTGTGAAAATCAATTACTGAGCAGAAGTCCTTCCCTGTAAGAGATACTTGCTACTTGTTAGATGGTATACTGAAATCATCTTTACAATCTTCAGAGTTAACAAAGAATGCTATTGACTGTTTAGTCCATTTTGGTGCACTGTTTTGTCATGTGCAGGAACTAAAACACAAATATTTCTAATTTTGTGTTTTGTGTGGCATCAAAGAAAGAGTCATCCCAACTGTGTCACTTAGCTGATGGTTCTCAGTCCAAGGGGCTGTGAACACTATATTATCCATGTGGCAACCATTTACAGAATTTTTGATGAGTGATGATGCCAAAGGCAAGAAATGTGAGGATCTTTGGTCGCATATTGATATTGATGTGAAAAGAAGTACACTTTACAGCATTCTTAGATTTTTACAGGAAAACATAAGTGCTGTAGTGGACATAAAAAAAAAAATAGAGTCTGGAAACAGCCTTGTCTGCCAAGTGTTCTGCATAATTGGTGTGGATGTAAAACATCTCCTTCAGTGTAAGCTGGGAAACACCTTTAGTGACTTTGGCACTGCAACATGTTCCATGTTAGAGTGCTTGCCACTTGGTAAGCAAAGCGATGTTGACGAGCAATCCAGGAACTCTTACTTTACAATTTATGAGAAATGGCTTGAAATGATGCATAGAAATGTCCCTACAGCAACCAGGGCTTTTGAAGTCAATGAAACCTCACTGTGGTACTCTGTACAAGTTCTAGACCCCTTCCGTAAAGTGGAATTTTCTCTGTAGTTTCGAAAGTCCATTTAATTTTGGAACGCTTCAATAACTCCGAGGGCATAAGCACCCAGTTCAAGGAAAATGTTGCAGAACCTGCCCAGAGAATCGCAATCTTTAAGTGCACCAGTATTGGCATATGCAGCTATGTCAGTGACCAGAGTTAGCAAATTGTGTACTGGATGTTTTGCCGTTACCCGTCTCAAGTGCCAATGTTGAGAGGGCCTTTTCACAGAAAAAAGTTTACATCGGAAGAAAAAAGCGAGCACACATGACCAAAGACTCACAGAAGAGGTATTGTGTGATGTACTACAACAAGTTTCATTTACAAAAATGTACTTGGATCTCATATACACTGTCTATATATCATGCATTCTCAGTGCAGAAGCAAGCAAAGCAAAACGTTCCATAAAAAACGGAAAACACTGTTTTTTTGAAGGTATTGAAATCACTTGAAAACATTGGGGAAAAAACACCAGAATGTACTGAAAATAGAAATTGAAAACAGGAAAGCCGACCTATGAGCCATTTTATATGTGTGGGGAAGATAAAAAATGTGTCTTATGAGTAAAAGTAAGAGGTTCTGTGATAGCAAAAGGGGATAGGAAAGAGCATTCCAAAGTTGTCCATAAAGAGAGGATAGTGGGAGAGGATTGATCCCAAGATTTAGTAAGCTGCTTAAGATGAAAAGCATTATGGTAATGTTGAAAGTTTGGAAAATTAACCCCACCTTGTGATTAGGGACGTTGAAGCATTTTTAAGGATAGGCGTGCAGAAATCATATAGAAAATAATGGGAGCTAACATCATTTTGATTGTATCAAGTCTCCCCCACCAGGAAAGAAATAGGGGATGCTATTTAGAGATGTTTAGGGACACTGTTTGTTTAATAGCAGAGGCGAACCAAAGACCCAAATACTTAATTTTCTGTGGATTCCACAAGAAATTAGTAGTTGCAAAATCTTCCTTAAAACACAAAACGTTAAATGGGAGGATTTCGCAGTTGTCATGATTTATTTATAACCGCAAATGGCAGAGAAATCCTGAAATCCACTACGAAAAGAAGGGATAGATTGTTCAGGGTAGAACTATATAATAAAATGTCATCAGCATAACCGCTCATTTTAACATGGAAATTATCATGCTGAAAGCCATGTATGTTAGGGTTTTGCTTGATTATTGCAAAAAAAGGTTCTAGGGCAAGGATAAATAGGAGTGGGGAGAGAGGGTAGCCTTGACGGACACCTCTTTCCAAGGAAAAATAATCAGAAATTGAGCCTTTAGCGAAAATAGAGGCTTTGGTTGAAGTATAATGTAAGGAAATATAAGAAATACATTTAGGGGCAAAGCCAAACCAAGACAATGTATGAAAAATCAATGACCAGTCATTGCGGTCGAAAGCTTTCTACACATCTAAAGAGATAGCTGCCAATGAATGAGGTTATTTATTAGCTTTATGTAATAGAATAAAGAAAACTCTAGTATTATCCAATATGTGTCGCCCTTTGATGAAACCAGATTGCTCTTTACAATTAATGGATTGAAGAAAGGGTTCAAGGCGAAGAGCAAGGATTTTGGTACAAATTTTGTAATCAGAGTTGACTAACGAGATTGGTCTGTAATTTTTACATAGGTGAAGATCTTTTCCTTCTTTCGGGATTAGACAGATTAGAGCGTCTTGAAAAGTGCCACTAGATGCTTTAAAGGAAATAAAGTGGAAAAATATTGAAAAAAGATCTGGAAGTAAAGATTTGGCGAAAAAGGAATAGAATTTCATTGGAAAACCATATGGGCCAGGGGCTTTCCCTGGTTTGAGAAGTTTCAATGCATGAGAGATATCCTTAATGGAGATATCTTTTCCTCATGGGGAGAAGTCAGTATCTTGGGGTGATTGTTTTGGTATGGATGAAAGGTAGCATTGAATATCAGTAGGAGTAGGAATTGATTTGGGGCTGTAGAGAGTAGTATAGAATTTCTTAAATTCTTCTAAAATGTCCAAATGTTTAGTTACTGGGTTGAAGTGTGAACTTAGAAAATATGTTATTACCATCTTTTTTTAATTTTGAGGTAGGATGCTAACAATGTTCCTGCTTTATTTTGGCCACCATAATAACGGGCACCACCTCAGAGGAGATAGGCAGATGCGTTTTCTGTATATAGTTTATTATATTTAAATTTCTCTTTGATAAGGTTATCAAGATCAAGTTTGGAGTTTGTAATTGTGTAACGTGATTCTAATGATATAATGGTTTTAAGGATTTCATCTGTTTTTTGGTGGCAAAGAAGGAAATAATAAAATCTCAGGATGATGCTTTAAAAGCATCCCAAACAATTGGAAAAGATGATACAGAAGATAAGTTACGTTGAAAGAAATCTGAAATAAAATCTTCAAAAGAGGAAGTAAAAATACGATCCGTCAATAAGGATGTATTAAAACGCCATCTTTTACTGGTAGTATTAATCGGGAGTAACTCTAAATTCAATATGACAGGGGCGTGATCTGAAATTAATATAGAACCAATATCAGCACGTAATATGGATTGTGTGAGTGCTTTGGAAACAAATAAATGGTCAATGCATGATTGTGAGAAATGAGTTGGCGAGAAAAAAGTCTATTCACAGAGTTGTGGGTTGCAAAATCGCCATGAGTCAAAAAGAGATCCATGAGAAAGTAAATTAGTGAACTGATGATGCATTGTGGAGGGAACAAAAGATGTTTTGGAAGTACGATCGATATAAGGATCAACAACTAAATTGCAATCACTGCCAAAAACAACATATGGGGAAGAAATAGACATCATGGGGCCGATTCTGATCCTGGAAAAACACTGTACAAATCATGGTATGGAGCGTTTTCCCCATACAACTCGTACTTGTAAGGAGGCCCCTACAACCTAGGAAGTACGATCCGTACAAATAGACGCACTCCATGCAAATTGTAAAAAAGACCATTCAACTCGTATATACAAGCGATTCTGATTCTGATTGCTCTGTACACGACATTCCCATGTATTCCTGGCAGTAGTTTACAACCCGGCAAGTACGATTCGTACAAACGGCACTCCATACAGCTCTTTTTTTACAAGAGCCAAAAAGTGCCGGAAAAACCTTGTACGCCCCGAAAACAGTACGAGACAGACCCCCTCATGTACGCGTCGTACACCCCATGAATACAGGGGTACGGTGCGTATGAATGGTGCGTACGGATGGCACGGAAGGTGGGGCACGGTGCGTACATACGCAATGAAGGGGTACTGGTCGTGTATGCACCGTACAAGCACCGTACCCCAAAATCGTGTATGTATGCACCGTACCCCAAAATTGCGTACGTACGCACCGTACCCCAAAAACGCGATTTTGGGGTACGGTGCGTACATACGCGATTTTGGGGTACGGTGCGTACAAACGTGATTTTGGGGTACGGTGCGTACATACGCAATTTTGGGGTATGGTGCTTGTACGGTGCGTACACGACTAGTACCCCAAAATCGCGTATGTACGCACCGTACCCCAAAAATCGCATACATACTTTGCATACATGCGCGATGTTGGGGTACGCACCATACACACGCCTCGCATGTGGGGGGACCCCTGTATGCCTCATACCCCTAAACGACCCGTACCCCGGTATGAGTCGTACCCCCAGAACGAGTCATATCAGGGTTCGCTTCGTTCCCCGGTACGAGTCATTCCCCGTATACAGGCCATTTTCCATACAAATCGAATGCTGACAACCCGGTACGAATCGTACTTGACGGGTTGGACAGCCTTTTTACAAATTGTATGGTCTTTTTTACAAGTCCGTGTTGTACAGCTTTTCCCGATCCGATTTGTAAGGATCGGGCCGATCTGTATGTATTTTTCCCGTACGAATCGTACTACACGGGTTGGAAGGGACTTTTACAATTTGTATGGAAAAAAATACAAATCCTATTTGTATGGAAAATAAAAATCCAGGATCAGAATCGGCCCCTAAGAGGGTAGAAACTTGGGTCCAAAAGTTATCGATTTTTGTGGGGGCATATACATTGAATAAAGTAATAGGGATATCATTAATTTTGAGATGTACAATTAACCACCGTCTTTCATCATCTGAATCTTGAGAAAGAACAGATACTTTAAGTCTCTTATGACATAGAATCACAACACCATTTCGTTTACTGGAACCAGGGGAAGAAAAAACATCACCTACCCATTGAGGTTTCAGTTTAAGATATTCTGAAGTGACTAAATGTGATTCTTGGAAAAACACAACATCTGCTCTTTGCGTACCCAAACCTTTAACATTCCATGTAATAATACGTATCTCATTGATTAACTATACAGAATAATTATAATGATTGAAAAACCTTACAACAAATAGAAAAATAATAAGAAATTTGAAATAAGCAGAAGAGTGAAAAATAAGCACTCCAATCATAACAGAGAGAGAGATTGAGTCGAAAATATTAGAATATAGAGGAGAAATGTAAAAAGGAGAAAAGATGGAGAGAAAGGGAAAAAGGAAGGGGGAAAGAAATATTGAGAAGAGACAATAACAAAAAACAAACAAAACATTAAAACATATCAAATACTCAAACATGGGTGGAGGGAGTTGGAGCCACAATGAAGGAAACGGAACAGCTAGCCACGACACTACATGGAACGAGACCACGAGGCAAAATATCGACTAAAAGGGACTTTAGGGTAATGGATGGGTCCGAAGAAGTAAGCAATACCTGATAGGAAAAAACAAAAGGAGAGGACAACAATTAATAAAACATGTCAAAGAACATTGTGAAATATAGTCATATTAAAACTTCAGTAAAGTGAAATAACGTTCAAATAACATTCAAGAAGAAGATGTTCCTGCAACCTCCATGGAATCCTCTCTGCAACCATCAAGGAATTGTTGAAGTACAGCTGGAACTTCATAAGTTGTTGTCTTGTTTTTGTAGGTTACTTTGAAAAGGCAATGGTGTGTTAAACCAAATCTAGCGTTAGATTACGTAGAGCTGGACGCATGCTTAGAAAACTCTTTCTTTTGTAAGCGGTGGTTTTTGCATAGTTTTGAGAGAAGAAACATTTAGATCCTTGCCAGGAAATATGTTGTTTTCTTTTGGCAGCTTGTAGAACCTTTAATAAATCTGTGTATTCTAGGAAGTATAAAATGACACCTCTTGGATTGCGTTGGTTAGAAATGTTTTGTGGAGGTCGACCGAGCCTGTGAGCACGTTGTATGTTAAGTGATGAAGATTCTGGAAGTTGAAGAACTTGAGGTAAGAAGGATTGTAAAAAAGTAATAGAATTGGAGCCTTCCAGTCCTTCAGGTAGACCATATATGTGTAGAGTATTACGTCTACTTCGATTTTCAAGAGTTTCTATTTGTTTTTGTAGGTAAGATATGTCTGTTTTCATAGAAGGAATTTGTTGAGAGGAATGTGTAGAGAAGAGATTTGATGTTCCATTGTAGTTACTTTAGTGTTTAAAGCAGTCCATTTGTCTTTGATGGCTTGTAAACAAGTGTTAGTTTAAGTCATATGAGGTTTAAGGGATCGAATCTCAAGAAGCAGTTCCAAGGAAGCAGGAGGTGGAGATGTGGTTGGTGAAGGAGGATCTTTCTTTATCCTTTTAATCGTTGAGGAGGTAGAAGAAGATGGAATTTTAGAAACGTTTTTCCCAACTGGTGTAGATGGAAGTGAAAAAGATAGAGTATCTGAGTGCTGGGGAGATGTGGCTTGATCAGACTCCTCCATATCCAACTGCAAGGCAGAAAAATAATTCAGAGAGAATATTTCAGTGGATTTGGGACGTGTAGAGGGGATGGACGACGAAGTCGCACCTCTATCAGACTTAATTTCTCCCTATATACATATGTATTGTAGTAAATAAGCTTTGGTTTTTGATTTTTGGCACAAAGTTGAAAGAATTACAATATGTAAAAGAAAAATGTCAAAATTGACGAGAGAAAAAGGCAAAAAGATCCACAAAATGTCCACCAAAGACGCAGAGGTAGGTATTATCCGATCCTGGTTGGCAAAAGAAATTTGTGACAGGGCTATGCAGCAGCGTCAAAAATAATAATCAGCAATGCAATAGGCAGAGTGATGAAGAAATATGCTAATATACCACATACTGTAGATAAGGACGTTATCGTCACTGGAATAGGTGCCACATTAATAGAGGACTTGTTGTATATCAGGCTGGGTGGAAATATTCCTTAAACAAAGAAAGTTCCATGCAGGGCAATAACGGCATGACAGGAGGCATCAAAATTAGCAGGAGAAGGGAGGAAACTTCAAAACCTGCAGAAAACAGAAGTAGTTAAGTTTGCAGCATGATGCCAGAATATTGGACAGGCAGCGGTGCCGATACAATGCTACATTCGAGTAAAAACGCAAAGTGGCGGCAGCGAATCCAGTCACAGAGACACGTGGCCCATTTGTGTGAAGATATGGTGCTATCGGGCTTTCTGCGGCTGCGCTTAGTCCTCACTGGAGTCCAGGCATCTTTGAAGAAAGAGTCGCTGGAAAAAGAAGGTTGACAGCGCGGTGCTGCTATCTGCCACCGCTAAAAGCAACAGGTCGTGGCAGGGAGCAGCCGTAGGCAGCCGCCATCTCCTCAAGCGCCATGCCACGTCCCCCAGATGGAACATTCTTATCACCTTTTTTATATATGGGAACTGTAACTGCCTCTATGACTCAATTGACCCCCCAACTATTATAGACCTAACAACATTTTTGAGCAGCATGGGAACTGTAACTGACTGCCTCTATGATTCAATTGACCCCTCAACTATTATAGACCTAACAACATTTTTGAGCAGCATGGCCCAGAGATCTAGATTGTATTTAAATAACTTCACTGGTACCCAATCTGGTCCTGCTGCCTTTCCTGATGCTAAGCGGAGTATAGCTGTGTGTACTTCCTCCCCATAAGTGGATTTACTGAAATCAACTAGGGCTGCACTGGTTGCAATGGGCTCAGAAGGTAACCTGGGTTTTTTTCCAGGCATTTCTGGGTTAAATATTTTTGTAAAGTGTGCAACCCATTCTTGCTCCATCACATGGCAGTCAATGCCTGACACTAGCCTTTTGGTGAAAAAGGGCCTTTTCATTATTTCCCAGAAGGCTTGGTTATCTTTCAAAGCTGCTGCTTGTTCCAGGTCAACCCAAAAATTGAACACACAACAAAAAAAACATGGGTGCAAAAAGAGTTGGTAAAGCATAGGTGTGGACAGACAAGATGCACAAAGAACAATTATGATGCAGGGAATATCCTTTTTTATGGACGACTCCCCTCACACACCAATGGTGTCATGTTTCATCCAGAAGAACACACAACATAGAACCCCGTTCTTTGTTGTGTGCTCAATTTATGAGTGGGGATTGTACGCACGCTGGTCCGTAAACTTCCCTCATGCCCCCCTTTTTGTGTGTGTTACCAGGTCAACCCAAGCCTTGGTTCTTATTTCAGCCTTTCTTTATTCGATAGCTTTTTTGTAATTCCGTCTGGCCTCCATCACCTCCACTGGATCCCGCAGGATTTTGTGAGTTGTGTTTTTTTTTAATTCTATAAGTGCTTGTATATTCTGAATTAAACCATGTACCAACAGAGCATACAAATCGTGGGTTCTTAATCAGTAGTGAGTCAGAAATTGAATTACAAATCCTCATAAAAGTTTCACACACAGAAGGTGGCTCGCAGTTTTCTCCCATGCAATATAAGATTTCCATTACATTTTTGCTCATGCTTCTGTGAGACTTTTGCTAGGATTGACATGCTGCCATTTTCTGTGCCCCCCCCCTACCCCCCGGTATTTTTGGTACAAACATAGGCTGTGCTTTGCCAGGTATTAGGGGAGCTAAGGGCGTTCAAGTAAGCACTACAGTGATGAGATAATGATCACTGAAAAGGGAGGGACAGACCATGCAATTTTTTTTCAGCGAGGCCAAGGTATCTGACACTAGAATATGGTAAATGGTAGTTCATTTGCCTCTCCTCACAAAGGTTGGGATATCTATCTAGTTTCTCGCCATTAAATCCTTTGAAAAGGTCAGGTTATTAACAGGAAAAATCATTTACTACACAGCAACAACTAATTACTACCATTACAATGCAGGCAATATAAAGAACGCGTTGTTAATGCTTACCTATATGCTGAGTGCTTAAAGTGACCAGCAGGCTCGCCCAGCACATTATAAATTCCACATACCATTTCCTACTATAAAGACATGTTGTTATAATAAAATAACCCACCCATAATGGAGAACCCCCCTTCAATTATTTATAAATGTCTTCCTCAATAATACCCACCGATTGAGCCCCGAAGTAGTTATAACAAAAATTGTTAACGATTATATCAAACTCTATGGGGTACGAAATCTTCCCCAGTTGAAAATGAGGATTAAAAAACAATTCCTTTATTTGAACATTCCTCACTGCTCGTTACAGATCGACACAATAGTGGAAACAGAGAAAATAGCGGAAGCATAAAAAGAGCATAGAATGAAGACGAATCAACAATGTTATGGGCAATTCACAGTTAAATTAGTCTTCTTGTATAATAATGAGTGGGACAGTGTTTGTGTTGCACATAAGACATTTAATTTCACACTTTTGCTGACCAAACTTGAAACAGCTGCACTACAGACTTCTGCCACTGTAGTAAATCATAGTTTGCTAACTTGTATGAAAGTGCGCCATTTCTTCAGAGCATGCCCTGCAGTTTGCTGTGATGACTATTCCCGTCGGTGATTCATGCTATTAGATTCGTGGGCAAACAATTGGAAATCATTTTCTTTAAATGTGCAACAATAAAACGTTTTCTTTCCTGTAAATGACATTACTGTGGTTTGCTTTTGTCCTCTTATCTCAGAAATAGCCTGTCCACTTATCTGTCTGATAACCTTCAGCCTGTACAGAACACAGCTGTCGAAATGTAGTGCACTGCAGTGCGGAAATGTGACAATCCAAGATAAGTATCTGTGTCAAGATGCCGGGGGTTGTTACTTGCTTGCTGGACCAGAATAGGTCACTCAATGCAAGCTACTTCAAGTGAGATTGAAAGATTTTCAAATCTAATGTTCACTGGCTCCAAATCTTTTTTGGGGAAATGAAACAAATGGTGAGGATTTGAGAAATGCACCTAAGGAAAGTCGAACATAAAGATAATTCTTGCCAACTGCTGCTGCATGAAATAAATATCTACTTATGTTGCCTGAAATGAACTATAACAGATGTGTTTTAACCAATTATTATAGAATATAATGTTTTCGTAGGCCAGGAGGTATAAGAACTCGTCAGAAGAGCAGGTATTAGGAGATAATGTTCGAATGAGGAAAGCAGCAGGCCTTATGTAAGTCATCCATGCAGTGAACACTTTTTTTTCCAATAGTTGTTATTGGTTGTGGCAAAACAGTACAAAGAAACAAAACTGAAGTGAAAATTACACAGTATATAGTATAGGTAGAAGGTACATGTTCCTTTGTAGTTATTTGTCTTACAGGAGATATACATTGATTGGGAACTTTTAATAATAAAAGCCTGATTCAAGTTCTGGACTCGCATGCCAGTAAGGACCAAGCAACACAGCAAGTATTTGCAAGTTCGGTTTTCCTAGCATACAGTCAAATGGCCGAATCTGCAACCAAGTGCTGCATAGTTTGTTGAAACGTGGTCCTCCATGAATATTATATTAGCACAGCATACTCCCAATACTTTGTTATTCATTGCCGCCAATGAGAACCCTGAAAGGGAAATTGGTTTTTGCTTTTGTCAATATCTCCTTTTCAATCAAACACCGTGGATCAGCAAACGGCTTTATTTGGTGTCCCCTAAAGAACCCAGCCATAGATGTGGAAAATTTAGCGAAGGATGTACAACTATTCAATGTTGCGGTTTGGAATTTGTGACTTTTATATAATCGAAAATTGTGATTCGCTAAGGTCCATAAACCTATAGATAAGGCTATCATATAGGGATTCGTTTGCATTGACATACGCACAATAAAGAATCACAAAATGAGATTTGTTAAAAGTTGCAAATTGCAACTGGACTATTGGCAGATACTGATGCCATCTACAACGTGGCACCACTTGCACACAAAAAGAATCCTCTCTGCTTCTGGTCACTTTTACAGTGAATCAGGGAGGCCAGACCTGTGAGAAATACCCTTGCAGGACACAGCATCCAATCAGAGGGAACAGTGGATGTGCAAAAAGACCATTTCAGAAAAGAGATGAATATTCTAATACAGAAAATATTAACACAAGATGATCAGCTTTTGGCAAAACAGGAAGGAAAGTCGCTAAATATAGAAACGTATAGAGACTACTATCTAATATATCATAAATGATGTGGCAACCAACGAAAACAGTATTGAATAGTCACGGAGAAGTTGGTATGACGTTTGCACCAGGACATGCTAGCTGCAAAACTGTTGAGTCATCTGTGGGCGGGCAATGGAGAAGTAATAACAATATTTTCATGCCAACAGAAGAGATGGAGGGAGCATCGTGTTGTGGGGCCAAATACAGTACATATTACAACCCACATTGAACTACTGAATATGATGCACGGCCTTTAACTGGAAAGTACACTGTCTTATAGAAGACACAGACTTGATGAATGTCACAATTAATACACACAGCCTTAAATGCATTCCTTAGCTACAATACAGGAGAATGTTCCACTACAATATAAATTGTACAGAACAAAAACTTCTCATGGGGTCATCAAAGTGATATAACTATTATTTGAATGTATTTACTAACATTTTTAAATACTTGTCATTGAAATATCATGATAATATAAAACTGTTTATTGGTACAAGTGATGTAAACTTCCTAATTGCCAGGTATGAGGGAAGGGCTAACACTATGCATATCGATAAAATAATATCTGCTGAGCAAGAAAGTGAGAGACCAATGTGTCAAATCAATCCAAACACAGCCCAGCTAGTGACCAAGAAAGCTACTCTAAAAGCTAAGGCGATATATACCCCATCAAACACACAACCGCTGATTGGAAGAATGCTTGCAATAAATCTAAACACTTGCAATTGCTTGGGGTAGTATTGCAACCCATGGTTCTTTTGCCCACCATGTCACCTCAGCTTGGACCTAGACAACTGCCAGGCCAGGTCCTTCCTAAACCAGAATACAAGCTACAAAAAAAAAGGTTAAAAGGGTTATGGCTGGAATGGGGCTCTTCAGTTGGAAAATAGCTTAATTCCAGTGGCAGGGTGACCACTGGATCCACTTCTGGGCCGACCCATGACCATTTAGGGTGTAACATCAAACGCATAAAAGGTGATGGAAGGAATGCTTGCAATAAGTCTAACCATTGGTAATCACTCATGAAAGCATTCCGACCAATTGATATTTTGCCCACGATGCCACCTCAGTTTCGAACCACCTATATGCTAATCAGGCTTGACCCTGCTCCAATAGGAACAGTCCAGCCGAACTGCCAGGCCAGATCCACCATGAACCAGAACTCAAGCAACCTAGGACCGATTTCACCCAACTTGGGGCTCTTCATTCGGATGTAGCTTGGGATAAGCGGCACAGTATCGATTAGTTACATTGGAACAGTGAGCACATCCCAGTCAGTGAGACATTGGCACAAACACTGTACAGGAATCCAGAACTTGGATTTACTGTTGCTTGTGGAACTGAGACAGTTGTATGCCACAAATATGCAGGGTAAGGACATTTGTATAATAGAGCCAACTGTAAATTGTGTCCTACATTTTATGAAGGACACCCTTGAATACATAACCATATGGTAAGCATTGTTGCTGAGGTTGTGTACTTGTTCAAAGTGTAGCTGAATTTCCTTCAAGGAGGAAACCCAACAGTGTGGATCGCTCAGTTAACCTATAGGGAGAATTGCAAATATTCCAACAATACGCCTTGAATCTGTGATTGATTCATGGGTACAGACAGGTAGGCCCACAAGTGATATATCAAGTGTGGTTATTCTTGTGTGGAGTTAAATGGTGTGTACCAGAATGGGGTATAATGTAGTTAAACAAGCAGCATCCACAGGCAGTGTCATCCTGCATGCAGGCCTGGTGAGTGATGTTACAGGTACATTTTGTTGGATTAGTTGACATAATTTGTACCATTTATGTTAGATAAAGATACTACAAACAGTCCTTAACATAAGTCCAGTCATTTATATGGATTATAGCTCCTGCGGCCATGTAAAGCCACTGTTTTCCAGGGGTGGGCTCCCCAGGATATAGGTAAATAGCTGACCGAGGGTAGAGGGTCCCCAGGCACTTGAAGTGCTGGGGGTGCCTGCCCCCCTCCCCTCTAACTATTGTTTGGCCCGCAGAAGCAAGATGGCTCAAGGGGGAAAAAAAACCTGAGAAAATCAAAAGATCTTGTTTTAAAATTTAGTTTCAAGGCACTCTTGCAAGAGACCTTCCCTCCCAACACTCCAGATAAAAAAACTTTGGAGCCTAATACCTCCTAAACTAATGAACAGATTCACACCACATCAACAAAAAGCACTCTTTCGGGACATAGTGAGAGTGTAATTGAAATTATCCTGTATTAATTCTACATTCCTATCCTTAGACTAGTCAATGGTGTAGAGAAGTTTTTCTGTGTAAAATCACAATGCACACTGTAGTAGAAGCCACATTAACAATTAAGATAGAAGGTTAGGGAAAAGTCATGGCATCTAATGTATACAATTATTTAATACTTATGTGTCAATTTCATATTGTATTGCATCCATTGTTTACTGATTCATAAGTTACAGATCCATCAGAAGTTAGTTAGGATCTAGTTCTTTGTTTTGCCAATAGCTTTGGCGCCGCTTGACAAATCTTCATGTTTTTTCATTACTTGTATGCACCTGAGTTTAACTGCTGTCTGAAAAGTTTCGGGGTGATTTGTCAAGCCGGGGGACCACTGAAATGAACCTCACCAAATCCGGCAGAAAGCTCGGTGCAGAAAGCATGCTTTTTGTGATTTGATGTAAATCCCTTCAATAATTTTTGAGAAATGAATGGAAAAAGTAATAGAGATATCTAGGATTCTTCCGTAGATATAACATATCTCATGCTGAGATCTAATTGGCTGAAAACACTTCAACCAGGAAGTGTTGGCAGCCATCTTGGGACTCAGACTCATCAGAGTCGCAAGAAAAAAGGCAAAAATCATTAGGGAGCAGGGCAGAAATACCCTGATCCCCCCCCAGACTCGGGAGTGGGGTCCCATAGGGAGCCCACCGGGGGCCAAAAATGTATTTTTAATTTTTTTGACTCAAAATAGCAGTGGATCCACAAATCTATGGTGAAATTGAAAACAAAACAAGCATGGTCTCCTGTGCTCGTTCTCTATATGCCCCCTGGCATTATAATGGGGAGGGGCATGTGTGGCACCCCTCAACATGCCAATTCCGGCCTGGGGACCACAACCCTCAGGTCCGACCGCATCAATTAAGGAGAAGGGGGACCACGTGGCCCCCCTCAAGCTTTTTTTTTGCCCCAGGGAGAAACACCTCCGCCGGACATGGCAAATGCGGGCTGCCACCGAGAGATTAAGCGATTTGCCTAAATGTATGGTGTCCTTGTGAAAAGTAACTGGTGTTAATGTAAAACGCTCCAAATACCTTTGGTTGGTGTTGGTTCTATATAAAGCTGCACACAAAAAATGTGAAAAGCAGTGTCAGGGATGGAGGGGAACTGTGCAATGAAGCTCAGCGGGACAAGCAGCATCGGACATGAGGTTCGTTGGGCAACCAACAGCAAATGCGGGGTGCCATAGGGAGATTAAGTGATTTGGCCATAATCAAAAAATGTGGAACTGAGACTGAGGCTAGGGAGAAGCTGTGGCATCCTTTTGGGAGAAGATGTAATTTAAGGGCCAGAGATGCTGACTATGGTGCTGGAAACCCAGGTACAAGTTTAAGCATTGGCTTAACTTCCTTGATTCTGGGCACATTACTTAGTGCCTGATTACGATCTTGTTTGTGAATGGGATACTCCATCACAAATGTGATGTATATTCCATCCGTCATATTACAAGTTCCATAGGATATAATGGAATTGAAATTTGGCAGACTGGATATCCGTCACGTATGTGATGGAGTAACCCTGCCCACCAAGATCGTAAACAGGCCCTTAATCTCCACCTGCCTACAAAAATAAATGTGTCTATCTGTAAAGGAACTAGTGCTACTGCTAATGCAAAGAACTCCAATTCCTTTGGATGGTGTTGGGGCTAAAGAAAACTGCAGAAACATATCAGAAAAAATCACAGAGTTAGGCTGGTTTACAGTAGCGAACATGAGAAAATACATTGCCTCGGCAATAACATTAAAAGGACAACTTTTGCCATGGACACTGAGAGGCAGGTAGACCTTGATCACATTAAGACTCAGCCTGGCTCTTTGAAGATAATTCGAGCTGAGCAAAAATGGCACACTAAAACACTTCACCGGTGAATGCGGAAAAAGTAAGAAAGTGTCCACATGGGAGAAATTTGAAGAAATCCATGATATGAAATGAGAAGCAACAAGGCAAGACCCAAACAGTTCAATAATTTTACAACTGAGAAACATGACTTATCAATTACACAGAAGACACAGGTAGTTTAGATGCTCTGACATGGCCTGTGATAACGCATACCTGATTTATTTGCAGTCTGATTTTCCAGCTATAAACACCATTGTCGAACTAACACATATGGTGTAAACACACACACATACCTCGTTCCAACAGATGTGAAAAATGAACAGAGACGACACGTGTGCCAACTAATAGCAGCTATGCACACATGCTCTAATCATCATGTCCGATATACACTAAGAAGGGCAAACAGCCTTTACCACGCAGCGTGAACTACGCAAGGCTAAACAACGCAGGCTGTACCACACATGTCTAAACAACGAATATGCCTTTACCATGCATATGCATGGTTTGGATGTTAGTGGTTGTTAGCGGTCTAGATCCTGAGCGGAGGGTCGGAGGTGTTGCAGACTGAGCTGAGGGTTGGAAGTGACTTCCTGCCCGGATGAGGAACAACTTGTTAAGTACGATTTTTCTATTTTAATATTTTTTAGTAATTAATATTTTGTTTTATAAGGGGGTTTTGGGCTCAGGGCAGGTGGTCAGGGCATGGTTTAGGGCCAGGGGGATGGTTTTAGGGCTTTGGGGGCATGGGTGTTTTTATGTCTTGGGTCAAAGTGTTAGAGCTCAGGGCAGAGAGCGGAGTCAGTTTAAAGGCTGGGGTGATGGTTTTAGGGCTCAAGGAGGGGGCTGGGGTGTTTTTTAAAACTGGGGTCAAAGTTTTAGGGCTTAGGGCAGGGGTGGGTCTGAGTTTATCTTGAAGGTGTGGAACAGTATTAGGGGTCAGGGTGAGGGGCTGGGGTGTTTTTAAGGTTACGTCCGGTCCTTACTTTGGTGAGTAAGGACCGAAGCCTGGTCCGGTCCTTACTTCGGTACCCAAGTAAGGACCGGACGTATCCGGTAGTGGTGAAAAGACTTATGGGCATTCACTGCAGGGAATCGCGATCCTTTGACGCATACTAGATTCTCCTTTTACATATGGTTGCAGGTATATGTTATGGATGCAACCTTATGGTTTGATGTGAACCTACCATGAGGCTTTGATTTGGAACCCCAACCGCCCTGAAGAAGTTGCCCGAAACTTTCCCTTGGCAACGAAACATGTCGGTGTTGATTAATTGATCTTGGTTTGAAGGGAACCATTTTTAATCTGGGAAACTATCAGCATCAAATAAAGTTAGTTTTAGCTAGGCAGCTTCAACACGTTTTAGCAGTGATGATTGCCTGTGTAGATCCTTATGGGGTTCATTGGTTAGACATGTTATTAGCATGTTATCACTTCTACGTTTTTATAGTTTGGGTATCATGCTTTTCAGTTTTGGTTATTAATACGCACACACGTTTCCTTATTTTCTATGGAAAGGTGGTAACTGATGACGATAAGTGGACCTGATGACGAGTACCAGCTAGCAGTCCCCTTGGTGTTACTACCGTGAGGTGCCTCCTTTCCACTCCACAATTTTTTCCAAGCACATTGGGTGGATTATGATGGTATAAGAACTTTTTTAGAATTAGAAAACACCACAGCTGAGGGATTTAGTTAACTCCGGGAGTGAGTTATAAAGTATAGGTGACCGCTCCATGGCTGGATACACAGATTTAGGTGTTACACCGATTGATCAGGCCTTTTGTTGATTTATATTACGTTGAGTGGGGGGCGGCCTGGTCTCTTCTTCCCCCTATAGCTCCTATTGTGTGAATCATGGATTTAGGGCCCAGGGCAGGGGTGGTCTGAGTTAATTTTCAAGGCCCAGAGCAGGTTTTAGGGCTAAGGGCACAGGGGCCTGGTGTGTTTTTAGGTCTGGGATGGGGTTTGTTTTTAGGTCTGGGATCTGCATTTAGGAGTCAGGGTAGAGTGCTAGGCTGTTTTTAGGTCTAGGATCGGGGTAGAACCTGGGCCAGGTGATTAGGATTTAGTACTCACGGCGGGGGCTAGGATAGAACTTTAACGATATGTATGTATTTTTACCAATTATGCCATTACAACTAAATTTGTTGTAAAGGCATGCATGGTAAAGGCATGCGTGGTTAAGATACGGTCGTTGTTAAGACCGCATTGTTCAGGAATGTGTGGTTGAGGATAATGTGGATCAGATATACAACCACTAAGAGGACATTAAAAGGCATAACACCACCACTTACTAAAACTAAACAGACTACAATAGGGCTTTAAAGAAGAGCCAGGGTCAGGGGAGAGGGTGATTTGTGGACAGGGCAAGCACCGGGAGGTGCGAGGGAGCAAATGGAGATGGGAGAGAGAAGGTGGGTGAAAGGGAAAGCAGCAACAAAGGGAAAAGCAGTGACGGTAGGGGGTGATTTATGGACGGCATGAGAGTTGGTGGGAGGAGACAGAGCTGGTAAAAGCACAAGCACCGTGTAGAGTGCTGAAAAAGAAATAAAAAAGTAGGTGGTTATAAAAACCTTCTGTAGGAAAGTGCATATTTTGCATGGTTAGCCCCTACTTTTTCCCTGATGACTGATGTGATTTCGATCTGTAAGTGCATTGAGTCCCTGCTAACCAGGTTCCCAATGCCAGATCTCTTTTTCAAACAGTCTCATGATTGGCACCACTTCAGTTACCCCTGTAAGTCCCCAGTAAATGGTACCTCTACTACCCACGGCATGGGTACTGAAGTGGGCCCTCTGGGGCTGCAGCACTGGTTGTGCTACCCCAGGGACCCCTCACTAAGGCTATGCACTCTGCCGTTGCAAGATGCATGTCCTAGTGCAGAGAAATCTCAAGAGTCAACATAGCACACATCCCTGTGTGCCATGCCACCCATATACAAGCAAACTGAAAAAGTGGAAAAGGAGGAATAGATATCTAAATAATTAAATAACAGGGGACTGTTAATTCTCCTATACTAGTGACACTTGTCCACTCGTCCCCTATTTTATAGATATAGATACGATCACGACTATTTGAAGACGTGATTACATATTTTATTTATCGTAATCACACGGAATCATTATCCGATAAATTCTGTAAGTATCAAATTTACATTATGCACAAATATACATACATATGTACACAGGTATATACAACAAAAAAAGAAAAAATACACCAAATTTGTACAAAAAGCACGTAATCACAAACAATTCCTTCTTCACCCAGAATAAATTATTAAAGCATAAGTTAAGCGTCCTCCTATTTGTTCTAGGAAGTACACTCCGAGGTAATCAGACACAGTCTGTTCAAAAAGGAAAATATAGCACCTAAATATAAAGAATGTGTCAATGTGCATAAATCCACTTTGATTTCAAGGTTAAGTCAGACTCCTCTTTATGGACAGTGTCGACGCAGTCGCGTTTCGGCCTTCCAACAAATCTGGCCTCCTCAGGACAGGCTGATTAAAAAACTACTGTAGATCCAAAACTTGCAGAACCCTTCATGAGGTCTCACAGGAAGAAGAAATTCTTCTAAGTGGTGGAATAACGCCTGTATGGAGGACTCTCACAGGTCGCTTAATCTGAGTAACGAATATCCCAGGGTCCAAAACTTCACCAAAATATGCCACGGGTCGCCCAGTCACTCCGCGGGATCTCCACTCGACATGGCGGTTCACCCATATACTGCATAAGATATAGGTAGGTCACCCCTACTCTAGACCTTTAGCCCAAGGACAGGGTGAACTATATCCTATGTGCGGGCATCACAGCATGAGCATATATGCCCAGTCTATTCTAAGATATTGCAAGTGCTCAGGGAAGCCTTAGAAAGTACATTGGCTGGATTCTCATCAACATGAGTTTCCTAGATCCATGATGGCTTCACTGGTTTTTAAAATCTCTGAATTAATAAATCTTCACTGATGCCAGTGTTGGATTTAATAATACATTTACACAGGAGACCCTTTTAGACGGTCCCTGAAAACCTTCCAAGCACTGGTGTTGTGACTGACTTGTTTTTTTTCCAGTCTGCCAGTAACAGACACATTTCTGACCTCATGATGTGAGAGCCAGTGCTCTCAGAAGAAAGAGACAAAGACTCTTCTAGGGTAAAGTGCTTCATACCTCCTTCAAGACAGGATTTCCTTCCTGGACGCAAAGCTTCAAAGGTGATGCCACCTTTGAAATCCAACTAAGGAACCTCCAGATAGTGGGGGAAGACAAGCCCCCTTTCCTGCTCCACATTTGGCAGGAATAAAGGCAGGAAAATTAGTTAGATTAGCAGAAGGGTCCCCAATTAGCCTACATCAGCTGTAGGACGGGGCAGGTGATGTGAACGCTTCTCCTGAAATTACACCATCTTGGAATGGTGGAGAAAAACCTATCAGCGGTAGGTTAGTTCCCCTTCCCATGGGAAGTGGTCACTGGAGGGTGGAGATAACCAAAATGTAGGTAGCCCATTGGCTAATTCCTGTCTCCCCTTTTAATTCCCCTAAATTCAGAATTTAGGTGGCACACAAAGACCTGAACATCATATTTGATAGACAAGAGAAGACCAGGGCAAAGAAAACCTGACGCATGAGAATTGAAGCGCCTGGTGCAGAAGAAAAAGGCACCAAACACTGCCTGCTGCTCCAAGAACTCAACAATCGCTGCCTGCCATGTTCTCCTGACCCTGAAAGGACTCCAAGAACCCCAGAGAAACTCCACCCTTCACAAAATCACCAAAAAGCTCCCTTGGAATGAGGGTATCACTCCCCTGCACTTGTGAAGTCTAGTTTGTCAACTTGCTGCTACCAGACAATCTCAATGCAGCACCAAATCTAGATAAGGTGTAACAACTCTAGAGGGTCAGATCTGTCCCCTCACCGAGATTGGATACACCAGGACCAACCGGAGCCCAGCGTACCTATATTGGGGTATGGGACGCCCAATGGCAAACACCAAAAAGAATAGTCCATATTGGACTCCCAAACCACAAGAAGCAAACACCCATCGAGGGACGGCGAGACACCTGAGACCCACTTCCTGAGTTGTCCATCTGCCATGAGATCACCATTCCAATTTCCCTTCTCCTGACCGCGAGAACCTCAAGATGCACAAGGGCTAGCTGAACTTTTTGCTTTGCACCCAGCTTCACTGGCCCTGGCACCACTAGCCAGCTGTGTTCCTATGGCCCCTATGCCCTTGCAACTTCCTCTCTTGAAGGTGTTGCATCGGACTAACCTGTAAGTCCTCCTGTGCAGTGTACTTTCAAGTGGCCCCCTTCATCTTTGCGCACTGGCTTCCAAGACCCCAGCACTCTGTTCCCGGCGGATCCAGGATGCTCCCGAATTTCTCCTGCAGGAACTTTGGAACTGGTCCCAACATCGACCTAAAATGAGAAGGTGAACTTCGTGAAAGCATTGCCTGATTTTATATGCATTTTCCTCTCTTTCTCCAGTATTTCCTATGGTGCGTAATGTAACACAAAAGGGATACATTCTTTTAACTTTGAAAAATCGTAACTCCAAAAGTACTCACCTTAGAACTGTTTTCTTGTTCTTAAAAATCTCATAATAATCAATAATATTTTTATAAGTTGGTCTCAGATTCATTCTTGAGTGTGTGTGTCATTTGTTGCCTCTGTAGTGCACAGCAGATGTTTACACAGGAGACCCTTTTAGAGGGTCCCTGAAAACCTTCCAAGCACTGGTGTTGTGACTGACTTGTTTTTTCCAGTCTGCCAGTAACAGACACATTTCTGACCTCATGATGTGAGAGCCAGAGACAAAGACTGTTCTAGGCTAAAGTGCTTCATACCTCCTTCAGGACAGGATTCCCTTGCTGGACGCAAAGCTTCAAAGATGATGCCACCTTTGAAATCCAACCAGGACCCTCCAGATAGTGGGTGAAGACAAGCCCCCTTTCCTGCTCCATATTTGGCAGGAATAAAGGCAGGAAAATTAGTTAGATTAGCAGAAAGGTCCCCAATTAGCCTACATCAGCTGTAGGACGGGGCAGGTGATGTGAAATGTGAAATTGATGACATGGTCAAGCATTGTTCACGTTGTAACAATAGTGACAACGTTTTGGTGCTTGAAGGAACTGTTGAGTCTCGTATTGTTCCTCTGAGTAGGTCCTGGCAAAAAATTGGTATGGATTTCCTAGGACCATTTCACGTTCTACCATCAAATTCAAAATATTTTTGGGTTTTAGTTGACCACCTTTCTAGATGGGTTGAAGTTGAACCTATATCCATACCTAATTCAAAAAGTGTAATTGATTGTTTAAAAACTATTTTTCACAGAGAAGGATTTCCAGAGGAAATTCTTACTGACAATGGCGTGCAATTTGTATTGCATGAAATGACTACATTTTTAAATTCATGTGGGATTAAATATACCAGAACTCCACTCTCCCACCTACATAGTAATGGTAAAACTGAAAGGTTTAACAGAGTTGTGGTAGAATGCGCACAAGCAGCATTTAGATCCAAATCCTGTGTTTTAAAGCAGTCAAATATCTAGTTTGGTCTTATCGTACCTCACCCCATGTTGCAAATAATTTTACTCCATTTGAAATGATGAGAGGCAGAAAAGCTTCTTGTCAGGTGTACCCTTTTTGGATGGTAAAATCTTTTCATCAGGGTAATGACATGAAACATATATGGAAATCTGCAAATTAAACTTTGAGTGAAATTTGTTCAAAATTCTATCAAAGTTCTAACACTTAAGAACTCACAATCTCTTTATTGGTGACTGGGTCAGAGTGAAAAATTCAGTTTCAGTAAAAAAAGGGTTTTTCAAAATTCCTTGAGTCACAACAAATTACTGATGTACGCAAAAATGCTGTTAAATTGTCAAATGGATACTGGTGGAGTACTTCTCATATTGCAAAAGATCCTTCTGTTTCCTTCAAATGTGAAAAGTTGAAAGTTAATGTTTCAGAGGGAGATGGTGTGAGGAGAAGCAGTAGATTAAGGATTAGACCACAAAATGTACGTGACTATGTTTAATTATTTTTAACTATTTTCCAGCAATTTTTTTTCCATTTCATGTTTCTTTGTTGTCATTTCTATATTTATATTCCTTCTTTGTTATTTCAAGATTTGTTTTATTTAAAGGAGGGAAGTGTGGTGATGTCATCTATGGGAATTCCACTATGTCATTCAGAGTGTTGGGTTCTTGGAATTCCAATTATGTCAGTTACTGTGTGTGCCTTGGTTGTGCCTGGAACGGCTCTCTTTCTCTCCCAATAAACTACTGAAGACTACAATAGGCAAGTGTTGGTGTACATCATTACACTACTCCTGACAGAACTTTGGACCTGGTCCTGACATTGGCCCAAAATCAAGAAAATGAACTTCGTTAAATAATTGCTTGAATTTATATGCATTTTTCTACCCTTTCCCCATTGTTTCCTATGGTGCGTAATTGCACACAAAAATGATATATTTTCAAAACTTTGCAAAATCAAACTCCAAAAGTAATTACCTTAGAACTGTGTTCTTTGTCTTAAAAAATACATTTTTTTAAATTATTTTATACATTGGTCTCTGATTTATTTTTGAGTCTGTGTCTCATTTATTGCAACTCTGGAGTATGAGAAATGCTTAGCACTACCCTCTGATAAACCTAACTACTATCCCACACCACCACAAAAAAAGCATTAGAATTATCTGCTTTTATCTCTCTGTACTATTTGGAGATTCTGTGGACTCTCTGCACAATGTACTCCTTTTTAGTTCACTATATATAGAGCCAGCTTCCTATATCTTCTCTATAGGAGGATTCATGTTATCACAGATATCTAGAAGAGGACACTCGAGGAACATTGCTGAAATTAAATGTAGCCAAGGTCATGGAACATATTTCCTTGTGGTCCATTACACAGCCTTAATGTAGAATATGGATTAGACATTTACCCAATGAGGTAGGATTTATTAATTAACCTGCAGAATGTACTGCAGTAGGGTAGATATTTTGTGCAAAACTGCAGAATGCTGTAGGATAAATGCCACGCCAACAAATGATAGATGGAATGCTGAATAAATCATACATTCCCCCCCAGTCAAGAGA
Organism: Lissotriton helveticus; assembly: GCF_964261635.1. Classification (NCBI taxonomy): domain Eukaryota; kingdom Metazoa; phylum Chordata; class Amphibia; order Caudata; family Salamandridae; genus Lissotriton; species Lissotriton helveticus. Next base: position 985,051,156 of record NC_136067.1, read on the forward strand.
TCTGGGTTAAATCCATTGTTCTTGAAAGAGAGATTTAACCCAAATCCTTATTACTGGGGGTGAATCCTTGCATCGTGCAGCATTCCGTCCATCAATTGTTTCTTTTGCATACGTCGCCCGAAGTGGGAAGGATATTATACCCGGACGTTGGTCCCGTGCTCACTATACCACTGGATTCAAGCTAGCTTGGCTGATGAAGGGTGATGCCCTGAAACGGGTCCCAGGATGCTTATTTCTGGTCCAGGAAGGACCTGGCGTGGCAGTTTGGGCTGGACTGTTCCCACAAGGAACAGGGTCAGGACTGGTTTGCATTTGGCTGGGTCCAAACTGGGGTGGTGTGGTGAGCAAAAGAATGATGGATTTAACCCATATCCTTGTGACTGGGGATGCATGTTTGCATGGTCCAGCATTCCGTCCATCAATTGTTTCTTTTTTAGGGTAAAAGAACAGATGAGGTTTTATTCTGGCCCAGATCCTTATTTCACAGAAATTAAACCTCAACCAGTAACACATACATTTAATTATAGCAGTTGCCCCAGTTAAAGCGCCACTATTACGTGGCCAGCGTGGTAAACAGTCATAATATCGATTCCAAAATATAGAATGGACATAATATCGAAGTAAAAATATAGAATGGACAAATATCGAATGGACACAATATAGTGGTTAGAAATATCGAATTTAAGGTAAGTAATATCGATTTTCAAAATATAGAAGTCAAAATATCGAAGTATACAATATAGGCATTAAATATAAATCGATTTTTTAATAATATCAATTTTTTTAAAGTGTTTTGTATGTTAGTATATGTGTGAAAAGTGTATATTAATTTTTGTAATGTATGTTTAATGTATTTTAAGTAATGAATTTTATGTTATTTAATTTTTGCGTAATTTAATTCTGTGGCGGGTTGCGGGTTTATAGGGGAATAGAGTGGGAAGTAATTTAATTATATTAAATTAAATATTAATTTTTAGCAATTAATAATAATTTTTAATTAAATGTTGCTTTCTAGTTCTGTAGCTATGACCCAGAGCTTCAATTCTTTTTAGGGAACTAATGTCCCACTGTCTCCATAATCTGTTGCACATGAACCACTTGTCCTTTTATGACAATACATTGTCGATATGCATGAAATCGTTTAAACTGAAATAAGAACTGCATGGACGACTTCATTTGAGGTATGCTTAGACAATTAGTTCATAATGGGAGTCACAACTCCATTACAGTCTGTTTGAATATTATTTACCTTGTGTCTCTAATGTGCTTGATTACCAAATGACATTCTTCACTCATTTATGATGCATATAACAGAAAGTGCGAAACTGTATCTTATGTTCTGCCATTATGACATGTAGTCACATAATCTCATAATAAGATTGATCTCAATGTATACATCAAGGTTGTCATGTCACCAGTCACCGTGCGACTTTATTTTCACTTATGGGTGCATAAGTCGGGATTCTTAATCTAACTCAACAGTATCCACGCACACTTGGAATCAACTAACGCCACATTTCAAAGGGTGTACCGCGACTTTTAGATAATTTTTACACTTAACCACTTGATTCTGATTCGGATATGGATAGTATGCCATCATGAATTAGATCTACCATTATGCAACTTCTTATTCGCGATCTGAACTAGTCGTGAAGTATTACATTGTGTAATTAGACGATTAGGCTTAATTCTTTATTTGTCTTGATTTCCCTTTTTGTCCGCCACTAGAGAAATTTTCAATTTCAATACATGGGATCGTACAAATAGAATCTTACAGATCTAAGCATATGCATCCGATCTTATCCACTATTTTTATGGATTTTTTCGGCATGAGCGCTACTCGCTAACAGAGGTGAACTCACCTCCACCCGATTATGCCTTTACATTAAATGGTGACCTCTTTTAGTTATATATTTGTTTATATATATTTTACACCCAAGATGGTGGTCACGTTTGAGCTTGGTAATCCTATAGCACGTTCTAGTCAATGATCGACCTAGACTATATGAGTCTTTCCGGTTTCCGGTCACGTGTCCGTCCTTGGAACACGGCGACCGGGAACACACAGAGGAGGGATACCGAGTCTTAGGTAAGAACACAGCACCCTGCGAACTTGCCTTTGCTGAGGCATAGCCTATATTTTTTCTTGGGGATTGCTCACTCCCGCTTCCGTTTTTGTGTTTTCTGTTTTTAGTTCGTTAAACCTATGGAGATTCTAAACTAAAAACCAGCCCTAAACGTTAACAAGCGGATCCCCTCCCGGTACGGTTAAACACGCACACGTGTTTAGGTATGTACACTACGGACCATCAAAGGATCGTACTATATATGCAGATAACTGAAATTTTAGTACTATTTCTTTTCCACTCACCCTTTTCTTATCGCTTTATTTTCTTTCTTTTTCCATGCAGTCTCATTTTGGAACTAACGAGCGACATTGATTTTAAACGTTAACGGAGCTGTGTGATATACAGCTCTGAACCCGGAACTAGGGTTCTTTGTTTGTCAAAGATATTGATACACCCGTCGATATACCTACAGGGTAAGCCACAGTTAGCAATACTTTATGGCACCCTGCGATCAAAACCACTTGCCTTCTCTTATTTTTCTCCCGTTTTTTTACTCTTTTTTACTCTTTTTTGATACATAGATCCTTCTATCAACTTATATTCACTTTTCGCATCAACCCATAGATGCCTGGGTCTTTATACCAGGTATGCTACAATTGGTATTAGTGGGGGTTTTGGACTTGCATGAGCTATTGGATTTTGGTACATAGACCCACTTTGTTATTGAGCACGATATACTCACCTGTGTGCTTAGTAAATTGAGCAATTGACACTTTTTGCACCCTGATCCTTCGCAAACGCGGGTTCTTCGTGAGCATGAAAGAACGGGTCATGTGATTCGGGCATATTGCACGAAGAGTAAATAAATTGCAAAAACAGATAGTTATGTTTTTGCCATCAACCAGGCCTTATACCACCGTCACCATGATGTAAGTGTGGATGTGCATGGTTGGTTTTTTTCTTTTTAATCATTAAACGGACACTAGGCACATAACAATCCGTTGATGGAAACTCACTTTCACTTCCATGCACGTCTCTATCACTGATAAGTGTACTAGATGTGTTACAGTGAATTGTACTATACACATGTTATTTTCATTTATTTCATCAGCCCTGAAGAGTCGTGTTGACTCAACTTTAACACGACGAAACACGTGTCGGCTGATTGTGGATCCAATAAACTTCCTATTGAAAAAGAATGCGAACATAGAGATCTGCTGCTTTCTGCTACGTTATTGTCATTATTGTTTTGTATTTTTCATACTGTTTTGTGGTTGCGAGAGCTTTGCTGTTTACTAGTTCTGTAGCGGGTTGTGGGTTTATAGTGGAATAGGGTGGGAAGTAATTTAATTGTAATTAATTAAATATTTCTATTTATTTATTGGTATTCATTTTGAATTTATTGTTATTTTTTAATTGGTAATTAATTTTTATTAATTGCCAATTAATTTGTATTAATTGATTAATTGTTAATTATGTTAATTTTCGAAATTTATTTTCTGTAGCGGGTTGTGGGTTTATAGGGGAATAGGGTGGGAAGTAATTTAATTGTAATTAAGTAAATACTTTTTTTCATTTATTGGTATTGATTTTAAATGTATTGTTAATTAATTTTTGATTGGTAATTAATTTCTATTAATTGGCAATTAATTTTTTTAATTGGCAATTAATTTTTTTAATTGGTAATTATTTTGTATTAATTAAATATTTGATAATTATGATAATTGTATTAATGTATTTTCTGTAGTGGGATGTGGGTTTATAGGGGAATAGGGTGGGAAGTAATGTAATTGTAATTAATTACATATTAAAAATACTTTTTGTGTATTGATAATTAATTTACTGTTAATTTCTGATTGGTATTCATTTTTATTATTAATTAGTTTTTGTTATTGAAAAATAATTTGTTGTTAAATAATTATGAATAGGTTATTAATTTTTAATAAGTAATATGTAGTTGTATCTCCTATTAATTATTACATAATATTAAATTGGGTATTAATTTCAATTAATGTTTTATTGGTATTGATATTTAATTTATTTTAACAATATATTAAATCATTACTTTCCCTACTGTTAAACTCACTGGAGTGGGAATAGTAATTTTCACCCTCCCGCTATCCAACGCTTTCCCTACTGTTGTACTCTCTGGAGTGGGAATAGTATTTTTTATCCCTACGCTATCCAACGCTTTCCCTACTGTTGCACTCTCTGGAGTGGGAATAGTAATTTTTACCCCTACGCTATCCAAAGCTTTCCCTACTGTTGCACTATCTGGAGTGGGAATAGTAATTTTCACACTCCCGCTATCCAACGCCTTCCCTACTGTTGCACTCTCTGGAGTGGGAATAGTATTTTTTACCCCTACGCTATCCAACGCTTTCCATACTGTTGCACTCTCTGGAGTGGGAATAGTAATTTTTACCCCTACGCTATCCAATGCTTTCCCTACTGTTGTACTCTCTGCAGTGGGAATAGTAATTATTACCCCTACGCTATCCAACGCTTTCCCTACTGTTGCACGCTCTGGAGTTGGAATAGTAATTTTTACCCTCCCGCTATCCAACGCTTTCCCTACTGTTGCACTCACTGGAGTGAGAATAGTATTTTTTACCCCTACGCTATCCAACACTTTCCCTACTGTTGCACTCTCTGGAGTGGGAATAGTCATTTTTACCCTTACGCTATCCAACACTTTCCCTACTTTTGCACTCACTGGAGTGGGAATAGTATTTTTACCCCTACGCTATCTAACGCTTTCCCTACTGTTGCACTCTCTGGAGTGGGAATAGTAATTTTTACCCCTACGCTATCCAAAGCTTTCCCTACTGTTGCATTCTCTGGAGTGGGAATAGTATTTTTTACCCCTACGCTATCCAACGCTTTCCCTACTGTTGCACTCACTGGAGTGGGAATGGTATTTTTTACCCCTACGCTATCCAACGCTTTCCCTACTGTTGCACTCACTGGAGTGGTAATATTAAATGTTACCCTCCTGCTATCCTACGGTAAAACATTGTACATTTTTTATTAATAACTTAAATTAATTATATCTTCATTTTAAGGTTATTTGAGTATTTTTAAGTATGTTTTAGTTAATTATATTTATTATTTCATTAATTTTAAATTACTTTTAAGACATTTAAAAAGAATTGATATTTTGACTGACTATATTTTTTACAGACTATATTTTGGATTCGATATTTTTGTACTTACCTGTTTGTAGATAGGAATTCGATATTTTGGCATTCTATATTGTGGTGACTATATTTTGGTAAGTCTATATTTTGTCATTCTATATTATGTCAGTGATCCGGCTAGCGTAGGACCCGGAACAAAGATTACGATTTTACATGCACACGTTCCCTTCTTTTCTACACAATGGCTTATGACATGATTAGTTTCTCTGAATCCATATTGCTTACAAATTTCACTTCACAAGTACACTCTCATGATACCTTGAACATTTAGTACAAGTCCTGAACATCCATTGTGCAAATGTTGCTTGATATTCGTTCTTGAGGTGACATTACTATCACAAGAGAATAAGCAATGTAAGCTTGGCTGAAGCCTCAACACGGAAGCATGGACACTGTTATTATAAATACACACGCATTTCCGTATTCAAATCAGAGGAGCACGCTGCTATTATTGTGAGGTTGTTGCTGTTTTTGGAGTCTCAGCCCGGCTGATGGATGTTTATACCCTTGTGAGGAGGGTTGTCCAACTTTTGACCATGACTGGGACATCCACACACTTACCTTCAGGTAATGGAATGTTAGATCATCCAACAAGGGATCCTCGGCAGAACACCAGCCCTAGAAAACTAGGTTAGGGAGTGCAGGGTAGGAGGGAATTCTTCACTATACATATTTGTCAACATATCTATACTGCTTTAGCACAATGGTGGAATGCTTCATTCTTTTCACTATTCTCATATTGCTAATCACTTCCATTTGCTTCTGTCTATTAATCATTGCAGTGCATATATATTTTATACAAGAATCACAATGGTTCAATAAATACTGAAACACCCTTTTGTGTATTTCTTGTATATCTAACTAAGTATGCATGAGAGACTAAGCGAAAAGGTTCTAGATCTGTTACCATGATTTCCCTGGGGAGTCAGGGTTGTCATTTTCTGAGGTTCCCAAACCACTGGGTACCCTTCTAGGTTTAGGAGTACTAGTGGGTGCACTCTAAGCTAGCAGGACTATCGGCTAACATATCCTGGGGGGTGTATCGAATTAGTCTAACACCATCCCATTGTTTATGCAATCCAAACATACATGTCCTACAGAAAAAGTGGAAACCATAGGCCATGGCACCCAACGTTGGTTCTTATTTAATGGATCAACTTACTAGTTATTTCTTACATACCCCGAGACCCCTACACACCTGCTAACAAGAGATGTGCATGGTATTAGGGATAATCCTCTTCAGCTGAGTAGATAACCCCTATATATCTACTGTATGTTGTTTAAGCTTGAACTTTTCAAAGGATTCTTCCCACTGTGTTACTCTCTATGAGTTACATACATAATTATGTCTGATACAGACAACCCTAATGTGCTTACAATTACTGAGAACTGCGAGCATGAGGTTACTCAGAAGCTGATACAACATGGTCTCACATTCATGGGTGGGGATGTTACCTTCATGGTTGAGGCTCACAAAGCATATAGGACAGAGGTATTCCATTCATGGGATACATTCTCAGCCTCAGACGGCAGGATAAGTCATGTTTCACAACTACACACAAGCCAAAGTTCCAAATAACTATGCACAATATGAAGAAATAGAAGTACCTTTAACATACCAGGAATATAGAAATTGGTTTGATGCTGCCCTAGCACACAAAATAGAAAATGTTATACTTGGTCCCCTTAGCAATGAGGGTGCAACAGGTGCATACGTTATATAAAAATTTAGTAGCAATGTACAGATGATCGACACAGTTCATTATGCAAACATTGACATTAAATCCTGTGAGGACTGCTCAAGCTACAGAACCACAATTGGTTACATTGGACATTAGCCCACAAGCTTTAAATTCAGACATGGGCATGATTTCCACAAGATGGGAGGAGATTCCGTTTTAAATTACACATAAAAAGCAGTAAGCTTGAAGCAGTTTTTCCCCATACAGAAACACAGAAGAAACACAGAATTTAACAATTTGCTTGCAAATGGGGTTGCCCCCCCGTGTGAAACTGGCCACTCGAGGAAATATTTGTGCTACGGAATAATCCAAAACACATGGTACCCCTTTATTAGCTTTGTTGCCAGTAGTGCTTAAACAGATTCAGAATGAAAATGGGGCATCTCCTGCCCTGGACTTGGCGATCAAATTGATAGGCAATTTTGCCACATTATCCGCCAGTATGTTAAGTAACATGAAAGGGTAAGTGCAAGCATTGGCTATACACCGGAGTCTATGGGATATGGCTCTGGGACAACAGGAGCGTAAATTAGCGAAAAGTATTGAAGAAAAGTGACCCATGTGGCCCTGTCTTGTAAATAATCCCTTACGAATATTGCCCGTGCCACTTGGCACAATGTACATGTGTGATTTCTATCTGATGTGTTTTGACAATACAAAAGTTATTTTTAATATAACCTTGTGTGGAGTTCCTTTTGTGTTGTGCCTAGGATGTTGTTGCTGTTGTGCGCTGGCGCAAATGCTTTACACATTGCCTCCGAGTTTAGCCTTACTGCTCGTGCCAAGCTACCAAGGGGGTGAGCAGGGGTTATCTTGGCGTGTGACTCCCTTGCCCTGACTAGAATGGTGGTTACCGCCTGGCTTTGGCGTCAGCCTTAGCCTACCAGAAATAGCCAGTTCTAACATTGGTCCTTCTAACCGTCCTGACGCTCTCAGTAGCGGTCGCTCCCCACGCTCCCTGGTCTCCACTGGTATCGTTGGGCTGCGCTCACTCTGCTTTGCGCCTTTAAAAACTGCTGCCTGCTTTATTATATAGCGCTTAGCCTCACTTATACATTGCTCGTATTTTTGCAGTCCTAATCTGTATTGCTCATCTGTGCATTGCTCGCTTATGAAGCTTGACCATAATTTGTATTGCTCGTTTGTGCAGTAGTTATAGTAGCGCTCACATCACTGATTAAAAAACAACTGTTAGTACCTGATTGTGCCGGTGCCACTGCCCACAGCTTATTCCTACTTTGTGCCCCATCCTGTTTCGGTTTTGATTTTGCTGCCATCTTGTTGTTGTGCCTCGGAGCCCGTCCTCTCCACTCCGCTCCCGCCTCCCAGCGGCTCCTCCCTCCCACTGACTGCTAAGGCTCGCCCCGTCCTCAGAAGCGCTGTGACCGTCCTGACGCTCTCAGTAGCGGTCGCTCCCCACGCTCTCTGGTCTCCACTGGTATCGTTGGGCTGCGCTCACTTTGCTTTGCGCCTTTAAAAACTGCTGCCTGCTTTATTATATAGTGCTTAGCCTCACTTATACAATGCTCGTATTTTTGCAGTCCTAATCTGTATTGCTCATCTGTGCATTGCTCGCTTGTGAAGCTTGACCATAATTTGTATTGCTCGTTTGTGCAGTAGTTATAGTAGCGCTCACATCACTGATTAAAAAACAACTGTTAGTACCTGATTGTGCTGGTGCCACTGCCCACAGCGTATTCCTACTTTGTACCCCATCCTGTTTCGGTTTTGATTTTGCTGCCATCTTGTTGTTGTGCCTCGGAGCCCGTCCTCTCCACTCCGCTCCCGCCTCCCAGCTGCTCCTCCCTCCCACTGACTGCTAAGGCTCGCCCCGTCCTCAGAAGCGCTGTGACCGTCCTGACGCTCTCAGTAGCGGTCGCTCCCCACGCTCCCGGGTCTCCACTGGTATCGTTGGGTTGCGCTCACTTTGCTTTGCGCCTTTAAAAACTGCTGCCTGCTTTATTATATAGCGCTTAGCCTCACTTATACATTGCTCGTATTTTTGCAGTCCTAATCTGTATTGCTCATCTGTGCATTGCTCGCTTATGAAGCTTGACCATAATTTGTATTGCTCGTTTGTGCAGTAGTTATAGTAGCGCTCACATCACTGATTAAAAAACAACTGTTAGTACCTGATTGTGCCGGTGCCACTGCTCACAGCGTATTCCTACTTTGTGCCCCATCCTGTTTCGGTTTTGATTTTGCTGCCATCTTGTTGTTGTGCCTCGGAGCCCGTCCTCCCCACCCCGCTCCCGCCTCCCAGCTGCTCCTCCCTCCCACTGACTGCTAAGGCTCGCCCCGTCCTCAGAAGCGCTGTGACCGTCCTGACGCTCTCAGTAGCGGTCGCTCCCCACGCTCCCTGGTCTCCACTGGTATCGTTGGGCTGCGCTCACTTTGCTTTACGCCTTTAAAAACTGCTGCCTGCTTTATTATATAGCGCTTAGCCTCACTTATACATTGCTCGTATTTTTGCAGTCCTAATCTGTATTGCTCATCTGTGCATTGCTCGCTTGTGAAGCTTGACCATAATTTGTATTGCTCGTTTGTGCAGTAGTTATAGTAGCGCTCACATCACTGATTAAAAAACAACTGTTAGTACCTGATTGTGCCGGTGCCACTGCCCACAGCGTATTCCTACTTTGTGCCCCATCCTGTTTCAGTTTTGATTTTGCTGCCATCTTGTTGTTGTGCCTCGGAGCCCGTCCTCTCCACCCCGCTCCCGCCTCCCAGCTGCTCCTCCCTTGCTCCGCCCCTCCACTATCCACTTATGTCAGATGCATTTGCGTGCAGCGGACGCGCCCTATGCGCGGCGAAGGCGCGCCAAAGGTAAGCCCGTCTACGCCCATCCGTGCCAGGACCGCGCCCAGCGCCAGACCCCCTGGTCCCCGCACACTCCTCCCCACCCGCATAATGTACGACTCCGCCACCCTCTCAGCACTCAACTCCGGCTGTCTCCCAGACTGCTACCAAGCCGCCCCAGGACACACCCATGGCCCCTTCACCTGCCACTCCTGCAAGTTCGACTACATCAAATCCCACACTAAATCCACAATTTCCAATCAGAGCACCAACACTAACCACCTGAAGTGCATCCTACTCAACACCCGCTCGGTCCACAGACACACCATTGAACTTTGGAACCTACTTGACACCACTTCACCGGACGTCGCCTTCCTTACTGAAACCTGGATGAACGCCTCATCAGCGCCCGACATCGCAATTGCCATCCCGAATGACTACAAGATCATCCGAAAGGACCGCATCAACCAAATAGGAGGAGGAATCACCATCGTCCATAAGAACACCATCCGCATCACGACCAGTTCTGATGACAACCTCACAACCGCCGAACACCTTCACTTCCAGATCCACACCGACCCTAAGACCACACTCAGGGACACCCTCATCTATAGACCTCCCGGACCTCGCTCACTATTCTGCAAAGACATCACTGACTTTATCAGCCCCCACGCCCTCCCCTCCGAGGACTACATCCTACTAGGAAACCTCAACTTCCACCTGGAAAAGTACAACGACAGCAACACCACCACCCTTTTGGACAACCTCGCCAACCTCGGACTCAAACAACTTGTAGACACCCCCACCCACTTTGCCGGGCACACGCTCGACCCAATCTTCACCTCCAGCAAGCACATCTCCTTTAATCACACCACAGCTCTCCACTGGACGGACCACAGCTTGCGTTCACTTTAACTACAAAAAGACTACGACCCACAACCACCCACAACCAATTCCCCGAAGAAAATGGAATAAAATTACCACCGACCAGCTCTTCACATCGCTCCACCAAAACCCTCCTGCTAAATCCTCGGACCCAAACCAAGCAGCCACCAACCTCACACAATGGATCACCCACAGTGCAGACGAATTAGCACCCTTGAAAAACCATCAAATGAAACAAGGCAGCAAAAAAGCCCCCTGGTTTAATGATGACCTTAAGAAATCCAAGAAGATCTGTCGCACCCTCGAGAAAGCCTGGCGAAAAAACCCAACCACTGACAACATGACCACCTTCAAGAACGCCACCCGCAAACACCACCAACTGATCTAATCCACCAAGAAATCAGCATTCAAGGATCGACTCGACAACAACGCCCACAACAGCAAAGAATTATTCAACATCGTCAAAGAATTTACCAACCCCACCGCCGGCACTAATGATATCATTCCATCCCAACACCTCTGCGACTCTCTAGCCTCGTTCTTCCACAACAAAATCGCTGACATACATAACAGCTTTGAAGACAGCCCACCCCACCTACCTCCGAACTAAAACCCCCCTCCAACAACCTTAACGCCTGGAACCCAATCACCACTGAAGACACCATCCGTCTGATGAACTCCATCCACTCAGTATCGCCAACCGACCCATGTCCCCACCACATTTTCAACAAAGCAGACTCCATTATCACACCCCATCTCCAAGACGTCATCGACTGCTCCCTCAACTCCGCCACCTTCCCGGAAAGCTGGAAACACGCCGAACTCAGCGCCCTCCTGAAGAAACCTACAGCAGACCCCATTGAACTTAAGAACTACCGCCCCATTTCGCTCCTCCCATTCCCTGCCAAAGTCATTGAGAAAGCCGTCAACAGTCAACTCGCCGCCTTCCTCGAATCCAACAAATCCCTCGACCCTTCACAATCCGGCTTCCGAGCCAAACACAGCACCAAAACTGCCCTCATCGCAGCAATAGACGACATTCGAACCCTACTGGACAACGGAGAAACTGCTGCCCTTATCCTACTCGACCTCTCCGCAGCCTTCGACACAGTCTGCCATAACACCCTTATACAACGCCTCAGCAACGTCGGAATACAAGGAAAGGCATTGGACTGGATCATCTCGTTCCTCGCCGGAAGAACCCAGAGAGTCCGCCTCCCCCCTTTTAGAAGTCATCTCCGGCGTACCCCAAGGATCTTCACTCAGTCCCACCCTCTTCAATGTTTACATGAGTCTCCTCGCATCCATTACGTGCCAACACAACCTCAACATCATCTCCTACGCAGACGACACTCAGCTGATCCTATCCCTCACCAATGACCCAAACACCGCCAAAACCAACTTACACGAAGGAATGAAAGAAGTAGCCGAGTGGATGAAGAACAGCCGTCTAAAACTAAACTCGGAAAAAAACGGAAGTCCTCATCTTAGGATCTTCCCCCTCCGCCTGGGACGACTCATGGTGGCCACCGGCCCTGGGAACCGCACCCATACCAACGGACCACACACGTAACCTGGGCTTCATCTTGGACTCCTCCCTCTCAATGTCCAGACAAGTCAACGCCGTCTCATCCTCATGCTTCAACATCCTACGTATGCTCAAGAAAATCTTCCGTTGGATCCCCACCGAAACAAGAAAGACGGTCACCCATGCACTGGTCACAAGCCGACTAGACTACGGAAACACCCTCAACGCCGGAACCACAGCCAAACTACAGAACAAACTCCAACGCATCCAAAACGCCTCAGCCAGACTCATCCTAGACATCCCCCGCCAAGCTCACATTTCCGGTCACCTGAAAGACCTCCACTGGCTTCCCATCAACAAGAGAATAACGTTCCGCCTCCTCACCCACGCACACAAAGCCCTCTACGACCTAGGACCCGAATACCTCAACACGCGCCTATCCTTCTACACCCCCACCCGCCAACTTCCATCATCCAATCAAGCCCTTGCCGCAATTCCACGCATCCAAAGATCCACCATGGGAGGAAGATCCTTCTCCTACTTAGCGGCCAAGACCTGGAATTCCCTCCCGTCGCACCTCCGCCTCACACAGAACTACCTCTCCTTCAGAAAACAACTAAAAACTTGGATATTTGATAAGTAAAGCTCCCCCCTCCCTCAAGCGCCTTGAGACCCTCTGGGTGAGTAGTGCGCTATACAAATTTAAACTTGACTTGACTTGACTGAGAAACCTATGCAACACTAGGTAGAGATAATTTGGAAGCCAAACCAGGTAAACCACAACTTAAGAGATTTCCACAAAGAAGAAAAGGGATACAAAGAAAAGTAAAGACCAGATTAAATTAATGTGAAATCACAGGGTGGGTCTCCTAAATAGAAAGCCCCCTGGTTTAATGATGACCTTAAGAAATCCAAGAAGATCTGTCGCACCCTCGAGAAAGCCTGGCGAAAAAACCCAACCACTGACAACATGACCACCTTCAAGAGCGCCACCCGCAAACACCACCAACTGATCTGATCCACCAAGAAATCAGCATTCAAGGATCGACTCGACAACAACGCCCACAACAGCAAAGAATTATTCAACATCGTCAAAGAATTTACCAACCCCACCGCCGGCACTAATGATATCATTCCATCCCAACACCTCTGCGACTCTCTAGCCTCGTTCTTCCACAACAAAATCGCTGACATACATAACAGCTTTGAAGACAGCCCACCCCACCTACCTCCGAACTAAAACCCCCCTCCAACAACCTTAACGCCTGGAACCCAATCACCACTGAAGACACCATCCGCCTGATGAACTCCATCCACTCAGGATCGCCAATCGACCCATGTCCCCACCACATTTTCAACAAAGCAGACTCCATTATCGCACCCCATCTCCAAGACGTCATCGACTGCTCCCTCAACTCCGCCACCTTCCCGGAAAGCTGGAAACACGCCGAACTCAGCGCCCTCCTGAAGAAACCTACAGCAGACCCCATTGAACTTAAGAACTACCGCCTCATTTCGCTCCTCCCATTCCCTGCCAAAGTCATTGAGAAAGCCGTCAACAGTCAACTCGCCGCCTTCCTCGAATCCAACAAATCCCTCGACCCTTCACAATCCGGCTTCCGAGCCAAACACAGCACCAAAACTGCCCTCATCGCAGCAACAGATGACATTCGAACCCTACTGGACAACGGAGAAACGGCTGCCCTTATCCTACTCGACCTCTCCGCAGCCTTCGACACAGTCTGCCATAACATCCTTATACAACGCCTCAGCAACGTCGGAATACAAGGAAAGGCATTGGACTGGATCATCTCGTTCCTCGCCGGAAGAACCCAGAGAGTCCGCCTCCCCCCTTTTAGATCAGAGGCCACCGAAGTCATCTGCGGCGTACCCCAAGGATCTTCACTCAGTCCCACCCTCTTCAATGTTTACATGAGTCTCCTCGCATCCATTGCGTGCCAACACAACCTCAACATCATCTCCTACGCAGACGACACTCAGCTGATCCTATCCCTCACCAATGACCTAAACACCGCCAAAACCAACTTACACGAAGGAATGAAAGAAGTAGCCGAGTGGATGAAGAACAGCCGTCTAAAACTAAACTCGGAAAAAAACTGAAGTCCTCATCTTAGGATCTTCCCCCTCCGCCTGGGACGACTCATGGTGGCCACCGGCCCTGGGAACCGCACCCATACCAACGGACCACACACGTAACCTGGGCTTCATCTTGGACTCCTCCCTCTCGATGACCAGACAAGTCAACGCCGTCTCATCCTCATGCTTCAACATCCTACGTATGCTCAAGAAAATCTTCCGTTGGATCCCCACCGAAACAAGAAAGACGGTCACCCATGCACTGGTCACAAGCCGACTAGACTACGGAAACACCCTCTACGCCGGAACCACAGCCAAACTACAGAACAAACTCCAACGCATCCAAAACGCCTCAGCCAGACTCATCCTAGACATCCCCCGCCAAGCTCACATTTCCGGTCACCTGAAAGACCTCCACTGGCTCCCCATCAACAAGAGAATAACGTTCCGCCTCCTCACCCACGCACACAAAGCCCTCTACGACCTAGGACCCGAATACCTCAACACGCGCCTATCCTTCTACACCCCCACCCGCCAACTTCCATCATCCAATCAAGCCCTTGCCGCAATTCCACGCATCCAAAGATCCACCATGGGAGGAAGATCCTTCTCCTACTTAGCGGCCAAGACCTGGAATTCCCTCCCGTCGCACCTCCGCCTCACACAGAACTACCTCTCCTTCAGAAAACAACTAAAAACTTGGATATTTGATAAGTAAAGCTCCCCCCTCCCTCAAGCGCCTTGAGACCCTCTGGGTGAGTAGTGCGCTATACAAATTTAAACTTGACTTGACTTGACTGAGAAACCTATGCAACACTAGGTAGAGATAATTTGGAAGCCAAACCAGGTAAACCACAACTTAAGAGATTTCCACAAAGAAGAAAAGGGATACAAAGAAAAGTAAAGACCAGATTAAATTAATGTGAAATCACAGGGTGGGTCTCCTAAATAGAAAGCCCCCTGGTTTAATGATGACCTTAAGAAATCCAAGAAGATCTGTCGCACCCTCGAGAAAGCCTGGCGAAAAAACCCAACCACTGACAATATGACCACCTTCAAGAGCGCCACCCGCAAACACCACCAACTGATCTGATCCACCAAGAAATCAGCATTCAAGGATCGACTCGACAACAACGCCCACAACAGCAAAGAATTATTCAACATCGTCAAAGAATTTACCAACCCCACCGCCGGCACTAATGATATCATTCCATCCCAACACCTCTGCGACTCTCTAGCCTCGTTCTTCCACAACAAAATCGCTGACATACATAACAGCTTTGAAGACAGCCCACCCCACCTACCTCCGAACTAAAACCCCCCTCCAACAACCTTAACGCCTGGAGCCCAATCACCACTGAAGACACCATCCGCCTGATGAACTCCATCCACTCAGGATCGCCAACCGACCCATGTCCCCACCACATTTTCAACAAAGCAGACTCCATTATCGCGCCCCATCTCCAAGACGTCATCCACTGCTCCCTCAACTCCGCCACCTTCCCGGAAAGCTGGAAACACGCCGAACTCAGCGCCCTCCTGAAGAAACCTACAGCAGACCCCATTGAACTTAAGAACTACCGCCCCATTTCGCTCCTCCCATTCCCTGCCAAAGTCATTGAGAAAGCCGTCAACAGTCAACTCGCCGCCTTCCTCGAATCCAACAAATCCCTCGACCCTTCACAATCCGGCTTCCGAGCCAAACACAGCACCAAAACTGCCCTCATCGCAGCAACAGACGACATTCGAACCCTACTGGACAACGGAGAAACTGCTGCCCTTACCCTACTCGACCTCTCCGCAGCCTTCGACACAGTCTACCATAACACCCTTATACAACGCCTCAGCAACGTCGGAATACAAGGAAATGCATTGGACTGGATCATCTCGTTCCTCGCCGGAAGAACCCAGAGAGTCCGCCTCCCCCTTTTAGATCAGAGGCCACCGTAGTCATCTGCGGCGTACCCCAAGGATCTTCACTCAGTCCCACCCTCTTCAATGTTTACATGAGTCTCCTCGCATCCATTGCGTGCCAACACAACCTCAACATCATCTCCTACGCAGACGACACTCAGCTGATCCTATCCCTCACCAATGACCCAAACACCGCCAAAACCAACTTACACGAAGGAATGAAAGAAGTAGCCGAGTGGATGAAGAACAGCTGTCTAAAACTAAACTCGGAAAAAAACGGAAGTCCTCATCTTAGGATCTTCCCCCTCCGCCTGGGACGACTCATGGTGGCCACTGGCCCTGGGAACCGCACCCATACCAACGGACCACACACGTAACCTGGGCTTCATCTTGGACTCCTCCCTCTCGATGACCAGACAAGTCAACGCCGTCTCATCCTCATGCTTCAACATCCTACGTATGCTCAAGAAAATCTTCCGTTGGATCCCCACCGAAACAAGAAAGACGGTCACCCATGCACTGGTCACAAGCCGACTAGACTACGGAAACACCCTCTACGCCGGAACCACAGCCAAACTACAGAACAAACTCCAACGCATCCAAAACGCCTCAGCCAGACTCATCCTAGACATCCCCCGCCAAGCTCACATTTCCGGTCACCTGAAAGACCTCCACTGGCTCCCCATCAACAAGAGAATAACGTTCCGCCTCCTCACCCACGCACACAAAGCCCTCTACGACCTAGGACCTGAATACCTCAACACGCGCCTATCCTTCTACACCCCCACCCGCCAACTTCCATCATCCAATCAAGCCCTTGCCGCAATTCCACGCATCCAAAGATCCACCATGGGAGGAAGATCCTTCTCCTACTTAGCGGCCAAGACCTGGAATTCCCTCCCGTCGCACCTCCGCCTCACACAGAACTACCTCTCCTTCAGAAAACAACTAAAAACTTGGATATTTGATAAGTAAAGCTCCCCCCTCCCTCAAGCGCCTTGAGACCCTCTGGGTGAGTAGTGCGCTATACAAATTTAAACTTGACTTGACTTGACTGAGAAACCTATGCAACACTAGGTAGAGATAATTTGGAAGCCAAACCAGGTAAACCACAACTTAAGAGATTTCCACAAAGAAGAAAAGGGATACAAAGAAAAGTAAAGACCAGATTAAATTAATGTGAAATCACAGGGTGGGTCTCCTAAATAGAAAGCCCCCTGGTTTAATGATGACCTTAAGAAATCCAAGAAGATCTGTCGCACCCTCGAGAAAGCCTGGCGAAAAAACCCAACCACTGACAACATGACCACCTTCAAGAGCGCCACCCGCAAACACCACCAACTGATCTGATCCACCAAGAAATCAGCATTCAAGGATCGACTCGACAACAACGCCCACAACAGCAAAGAATTATTCAACATCGTCAAAGAATTTACCAACCCCACCGCCGGCACTAATGATATCATTCCATCCCAACACCTCTGCGATTCTCTAGCCTCGTTCTTCCACAACAAAATCGCTGAAATACATAACAGCTTTGAAGACAGCCCACCCCACCTACCTCCGAACTAAAACCCCCCTCCAACAACCTTAACGCCTGGAACCCAATCACCACTGAAGACACCATCCGCCTGATGAACTCCATCCACTCAGGATCGCCAACCGACCCATGTCCCCACCACATTTTCAACAAAGCAGACTCCATTATCGCACCCCATCTCCAAGACGTCATCGACTGCTCCCTCAACTCCGCCACCTTCCCGGAAAGCTGGAAACACGCCGAACTCAGCGCCCTCCTGAAGAAACCTACAGCAGACCCCATTGAACTTAAGAACTACCGCCCCATTTCGCTCCTCCCATTCCCTGCCAAAGTCATTGAGAAAGCCGTCAACAGTCAACTCGCCGCCTTCCTCGAATCCAACAAATCCCTCGACCCTTCACAATCCGGCTTCCGAGCCAAACACAGCACCAAAACTGCCCTCATCGCAGCAACAGACGACATTCGAACCCTACTGGACAACGGAGAAACTGCTGCCCTTATCCTACTCGACCTCTCCGCAGCCTTCGACACAGTCTGCCATAACACCCTTATACGACGCCTCAGCAACGTCGGAATACAAGGAAATGCATTGGACTGGATCATCTCGTTCCTCGCCGGAAGAACCCAGAGAGTCCGCCTCCCCCTTTTAGATCAGAGGCCACCGAAGTCATCTGCGGCGTACCCCAAGGATCTTCACTCAGTCCCACCCTCTTCAATGTTTACATGAGTCTCCTCGCATCCATTGCGTGCCAACACAACCTCAACATCATCTCCTACGCAGACGACACTCAGCTGATCCTATCCCTCACCAATGACCCAAACACCGCCAAAACCAACTTACACGAAGGAATGAAAGAAGTAGCCGAGTGGATGAAGAACAGCTGTCTAAAACTAAACTCGGAAAAAAACGGAAGTCCTCATCTTAGGATCTTCCCCCTCCGCCTGGGACGACTCATGGTGGCCACTGGCCCTGGGAACCGCACCCATACCAACGGACCACACACGTAACCTGGGCTTCATCTTGGACTCCTCCCTCTCGATGACCAGACAAGTCAACGCCGTCTCATCCTCATGCTTCAACATCCTACGTATGCTCAAGAAAATCTTCCGTTGGATCCCCACCGAAACAAGAAAGACGGTCACCCATGCACTGGTCACAAGCCGACTAGACTACGGAAACACCCTCTACGCCGGAACCACAGCCAAACTACAGAACAAACTCCAACGCATCCAAAACGCCTCAGCCAGACTCATCCTAGACATCCCCCGCCAAGCTCACATTTCCGGTCACCTGAAAGACCTCCACTGGCTCCCCATCAACAAGAGAATAACGTTCCGCCTCCTCACCCACGCACACAAAGCCCTCTACGACCTAGGACCCGAATACCTCAACACGCGCCTATCCTTCTACACCCCCACCCGCCAACTTCCATCATCCAATCAAGCCCTTGCCGCAATTCCACGCATCCAAAGATCCACCATGGGAGGAAGATCCTTCTCCTACTTATCGGCCAAGACCTGGAATTCCCTCCCGTCGCACCTCCGCCTCACACAGAACTACCTCTCCTTCAGAAAACAACTAAAAACTTGGATATTTGATAAGTAAAGCTCCCCCCTCCCTCAAGCGCCTTGAGACCCTCTGGGTGAGTAGTGCGCTATACAAATTTAAACTTGACTTGACTTGACTGAGAAACCTATGCAACACTAGGTAGAGATAATTTGGAAGCCAAACCAGGTAAACCACAACTTAAGAGATTTCCACAAAGAAGAAAAGGGATACAAAGAAAAGTAAAGACCAGATTAAATTAATGTGAAATCACAGGGTGGGTCTCCTAAATAGAAAGCCCCCTGGTTTAATGATGACCTTAAGAAATCCAAGAAGATCTGTCGCACCCTCGAGAAAGCCTGGCGAAAAAACCCAACCACTGACAACATGACCACCTTCAAGAGCGCCACCCGCAAACACCACCAACTGATCTGATCCACCAAGAAATCAGCATTCAAGGATCGACTCGACAACAACGCCCACAACAGCAAAGAATTATTCAACATCGTCAAAGAATTTACCAACCCCACCGCCGGCACTAATGATATCATTCCATCCCAACACCTCTGCGATTCTCTAGCCTCGTTCTTCCACAACAAAATGGCTGAAATACATAACAGCTTTGAAGACAGCCCACCCCACCTACCTCCGAACTAAAACCCCCCTCCAACAACCTTAACGCCTGGAACCCAATCACCACTGAAGACACCATCCGCCTGATGAACTCCATCCACTCAGGATCGCCAACCGACCCATGTCCCCACCACATTTTCAACAAAGCAGACTCCATTATCGCACCCCATCTCCAAGACGCCATCGACTGCTCCCTCAACTCCGCCACCTTCCCGGAAAGCTGGAAACACGCCGAACTCAGCGCCCTCCTGAAGAAACCTACAGCAGACCCCATTGAACTTAAGAACTACCGCCCCATTTCGCTCCTCCCATTCCCTGCCAAAGTCATTGAGAAAGCCGTCAACAGTCAACTCGCCGCCTTCCTCGAATCCAACAAATCCCTCGACCCTTCACAATCCGGCTTCCGAGCCAAACACAGCACCAAAACTGCCCTCATCGCAGCAACAGACGACATTCGAACCCTACTGGACAACGGAGAAACTGCTGCCCTTATCCTACTCGACCTCTCCGCAGCCTTCGACACAGTCTGCCATAACACCCTTATACAACGCCTCAGCAACGTCGGAATACAAGGAAAGGCATTGGACTGGATCATCTCGTTCCTCGCCGGAAGAACCCAGAGAGTCCGCCTCCCCCTTTTAGATCAGAGGCCACCGAAGTCATCTGCGGTGTACCCCAAGGATCTTCACTCAGTCCCACCCTCTTCAATGTTTACATGAGTCTCCTCGCATCCATTGCGTGCCAACACAACCTCAACATCATCTCCTACGCAGACGACACTCAGCTGATCCTATCCCTCACCAATGACCCAAACACCGCCAAAACCAACTTACACGAAGGAATGAAAGAAGTAGCCGAGTGGATGAAGAACAGCCGTCTAAAACTAAACTCGGAAAAAAACGGAAGTCCTCATCTTAGGATCTTCCCCCTCCTCCTGGGACGACTCATGGTGGCCACCGGCCCTGGGAACCGCACCCATACCAACGGACCACACACGTAACCTGGGCTTCATCTTGGACTCCTCCCTCTCGATGACCAGACAAGTCAACGCCGTCTCATCCTCATGCTTCAACATCCTACGTATGCTCAAGAAAATCTTCCGTTGGATCCCCACCGAAACAAGAAAGACGGTCACCCATGCACTGGTCACAAGCCGACTAGACTACGGAAACACCCTCTACGCCGGAACCACAGCCAAACTACAGAACAAACTCCAACGCATCCAAAACGCCTCAGCCAGACTCATCCTAGACATCCCCCGCCAAGCTCACATTTCCGGTCACCTGAAAGACCTCCACTGGCTCCCCATCAACAAGAGAATAACGTTCCGCCTCCTCACCCACGCACACAAAGCCCTCTACGACCTAGGACCCAAATACCTCAACACGCGCCTATCCTTCTACACCCCCACCCGCCAACTTCCATCATCCAATCAAGCCCTTGCCGCAATTCCACGCATCCAAAGATCCACCATGGGAGGAAGATCCTTCTCCTACTTAGCGGCCAAGACCTGGAATTCCCTCCCGTCGCACCTCCGCCTCACACAGAACTACCTCTCCTTCAGAAAACAACTAAAAACTTGGATATTTGATAAGTAAAGCTCCTCCCTCCCTCAAGCGCCTTGAGACCCTCTGGGTGAGTAGTGCGCTATACAAATTTAAACTTGACTTGACTTGACTGAGAAACCTATGCAACACTAGGTAGAGATAATTTGGAAGCCAAACCAGGTAAACCACAACTTAAGAGATTTCCACAAAGAAGAAAAGGGATACAAAGAAAAGTAAAGACCAGATTAAATTAATGTGAAATCACAGGGTGGGTCTCCTAAATAGGAAGCCACAGAAAAGCGCTATAACCTGCATAACCGTGATAATATTAAACAACAAGACAGGTATCAGGATACGGCTACACCTTCGTCTTGTTCCTTTCAGGAGTCTTCCCAAAAACTTTCAGAGAAAGGTGGATGGTCAGAGTGCAAATCGAAGGAGTATGTGAAACTGAAGAAGGACTCATAATACTCATCTGACTACATATTTAAACAGGAAGATAAACTTAAAACATCCAAACCACAATTAAAATAAGAAGTTAGCTGGATTTAAGGTCAAGAATTCCACAGATATTGAAGACACTGCTTCTGAATGGGAGTGGCCTCTGACCATGCTTGACAGCATGGCAGAAGTTACGATAGTTCGCCGGGACCTGATGGTTTCTCTGGCGGCAGAAGTGCTGAATAACCATATCCAGGTAGAAACACTGGATACACGGGAAAGTGTTCCGTATCCATTATACTAGATGAAACTCCAGATGGTGGGGGACAAACATAGACCCATTAAATTTCTCTTTTGGGAGAACTTGTCATTTGATTATGACATTCTCCAAGCTGAAAAAAGATTGGTCACTGTAATTCATCATGGACTGCGCAAACGGAGAAGGGTACTTTATCCTGCCTTCACCAACCTCATTCTAGAACACGTAAAACACTGTACAATAACCATGTGGGCTAGGATGATGGTTCCCCTTGACATGAAATACCACTAAGGTCAACCACACAAGCTCAAAGACAATACCCCATTAAAAATGAGGCTAAAGAATATGCTAGGGAAATTCGACAATAACTTGAATACAAGGGTGTAATATAAAGTTGCACTTCATCAATGAATAATCCCATGTTTCCTGTGATAAAACCTAGTCCTTCATTTAATCTAGTAATAGATTACAGGTACTTAAACCCAGCTACTAGCACTTTTGCAGTACAAAACACGCACAGCGTGGCACTAATGAAAAACATAGTGAGGAAAAAATGCAAAACAACACTAGACATCTCTAATGGATTTTTCTGTCAAAATATAGCACCTGAAAGCATGTGTTTGACCGCATTCTCTGTGCTAGGCTCTCAGGAGCAATTCTGTTGATTTCTGCAGGGGGTATTAGAATAGCCCCGGGTGTTCTGTGACTTGATACATCCAGATTTCACAAGCACACACTGGACCACAGAACATAAAAACATACTATGCTCAGTACAAGCTGACATGCTAGCTGCAAAACACTTTTACACTCGCTTAAACACAAAAAACACTGACATCAGGGTATACCTACATTACATTCAATGAAGGTGATACATTACCAATTGCCTGTAAATTGTATCTATAATTTAATGCTAAAGCGTGTTTTGCACCGACAGAAAAAATACTGAGAGGGTCCAAACTATTGCAGAGAGAGAATAAGTCTTGGCTCAGGGTCAATAAATCATTATCATAACTCCAGTGCCCTACTTAGAGGCAGTCGCAAAAGCAAGCATTCTGAACAACCAGCAATTAGTGGTGACTGTCTTTTACCTCCCATTGGGGTCTTGCCATGCCCAGCAGTAGCAGAGCAGTGAGGCATATACAGTCAGTTTGGTTGCATTCTGGGATGAGATGGGGTATACATGCATACGGCTAGAATTAGGCAAAGTGACAGTGTGTGGCTAAACAGTACATTTCATGGTCTGGTACCTCAAAAGCCCCTTTGAATATGGTGGAGTCATAGTATGCTAGGCTATCTGGAAAGGTTTGCATGCCCAAATTAATGTAGTCAAATGAATTCTAAGTGTTGAAAAGAAGTGGATACTGAGGGGAATAGGAATGTTTGTGATATGGTATAATTACCTGTGTAGTGTAGTTCCTATATTCCCAATAGGCTCTGCACATTGGAATAATATATTCTATAGATTAGAAGTAGGACTGAGATCGACTAGGTCTCTATCGAATATACTAAAATTAATAGTTAGTGCCAGCTAGCTCAGAGGTCACTAGAAACTTTCTCGAATTCACAGGAAGGGATTAGTTTCTGACAAAGGCATAAACATGACAACTTTGTTTCCCAAGAATAGGAATTGTATCTCTAGAGTCGCAGAAACAATAGATAAATATTTCACTCAGTCAATTGTGCATGCTTAGTTTTAACAGAGGTGCAGAGATAATAGAGAGACGGGCGTTTTCCATAAAAGGATTTATTGAACAGTCTTCTTTCTCATGCAAGTAAAGTGAACTGCTACAATCGTAATGCAGACTGTAAAGTAGAATGCGTACAGCGAGAACAATATTATAAAATAATACTTTAAGAGCATTGTATAATTTCTAAACCATATATAAATACATACATAAATAATAATGACTAAAAGTACTCAACTGGTGCTTCTAAAATACGCCTACCCCAGTGTACCTAACCTAAGTCTAGTACGTAAGTGTGGTGTAGCATAGGTTTAGTTTTCTTTGCCAAAAATCTATCCAAGATTTCTCTTAGGTTCTTCTAATCAGCTCCATACCTTTAGTTAGAATGAAGAAGGTCTGGTATCTCTTGTCTCGGGACTCGATTTCCCAACACCCCGCAAGGGGAGCTCAGAAACACATTTGAGCTGGATTCTCGCCAAGAGAAATACAGCCTCTCGATCAGTGCATCAGCTGGAGGGTTGGTTTCCTTCGGCACTTGCAGTAGCAAGCTGCGTCGGGCAAGTAGATAGTCAAACTGTTCCGAACCAGTGAAGGCATATTTATACCTTGAAGATGCCTAGTTTGACGTAAAGTCGGGCATAATGACGTCAGTAAGAACCCCAAGGGAATAGTAGTTCTTTGTAAAGTACATGAGTACTTGGACAAATCAATATTCAAGCAAGGGGAGGTCCCTGACTGCTAAAGCTGATTTTTCAAGAAATCGTGACGTTTTGGTACAGGTGGAAGTAGCCATGCCTAATATCAGGCTGCATGGGCTATGTCTAAATAAGGGAAGGATTTCTATGCCTATATTAGGGATATGTGAATTGTACCTATATAAGGCCATGAATCGGGAAAATTCACTCGGATCCTAAAATGCCATACAACACCTGGGGAGCACCTATTAGATCTACCTGACCCATCAGTGATAGAGGGTGATTCAGCCATATGTTAATCTGATGTGTAATTTATCTATGACTGGGGCATTATAAGCAAGAACCACATGCCCAGGGCTGTGACGGATAATTATCCCCAGATGTTTCATAGAGTCTGCAGCAAATGCGATAGGGCTTTCCAGAGATCAGAGAACTGTGCTGTTAGCAAGTGGGAATAATTCTGATTTAGCCTTATTTATGGAGACCCCAGAGAACCACCTGAAACAAAAAATATCCAGGATTAGTGTCTACACGTTTACTTATGGGTTTTTAATGAATGGTAAGATGTTTTCAGTGTACATCGAGAGTAACAATAGTTTGGACGTAACAAAAGTCCTCTGTGTGCATGTCTTTCTTAAAACAGTCTGGTCAATGTATGCATGGCCAATATCAAGAGCAGATGTAAATGAGGGCACCCTCATCTCGTTCCCCTGGTCACTGGTAAAGCATCTAACTGAGGGCATTGACACAAGCCCTGGCCAACGTCATGGTGTAGTAAGCTGGAATATAGTTATGATATTGTTAGGTATGCCATAATACTTTAATGTTTCCAACAAGTAGGGCCATTCCAGGGAGTCAAACTCCTTTTTAGTGTCTAGTAATGCGACTGCCAGATTCACGTCTGGGCTGATTTGATTCAGTATTGCAAAAAATTGTGCGCAAAATAAATGCGGTTGACATATGTGACCCATATCAGATTGAGTTATGTTATGTTATGTTATGTTAGGGTGTTTTATATAGCGCGACAGCTGCCCCAGCAAAAGGGCGTCCCGGCGTGAAGGAAAGACCGACAGATTGCAGAGTGACACCAGCTAGTTAGTGGCGAAGAGCAGAGTCTTGATAGCCTTCCTAAATTCCAGGTAGTTCTCTAAGCCACGAATCTGCACAGGTAGTGTGTTCCAGAGTGCGGCAGCTCTATAGCGAAAAGAGCGACAACCAGCCCGCACTATACGGATTCGGGGGACCACTACCAAATGTTGACCCTCTGACCGGAGGGAACGTGCAGCAACATACGATGAGAGGAGGTTAGCCAAAATAAGCGGGGTGGCCAATTTCAAGGCCTTGAAAGAGATACATAGAGTCTTGAATTCGATGCGCCTGGCCACCGGAAGCCAATGGAGGCGGCGAATGGCACTGGACACAGAGCAGAACTTGCGCAGATCTAGAAGTGTTCTGACTGCAGCATTTTGTACCCTTTGCAGCCTCTGAACCTCTGCTTTATTGGCCCCCAAATAGAGGGAGCACGAGCCATCCAGTCTGGACAGGACCATAGCTTGGATAATAAACTGACGTGTAGAGGCATCAAAGAGCGGCCTAAGCCCCCGAAAAGGTCCAAAACACGTACCTGCTATTTTTAGGGTTTGGACTTGACAGTTTAAAGATGAGTCCAACCAAACCCCCAGGTTCTTAACCACTTGCTTGGGGGAAGGGGGCATGCCCAGGCTAGCTGGCCACCAGAGGTCACTCCACAGACCATGGTCTCTGCCGACCACCAAAACCTCCGACTTGTTGGAATGAAGTCGAAGGCAGTTAGCAGTCATCCACTCGGCCACTGCTGCAAGATCTCCCTGAAACTTAAGGGCGTCTTGCTCAGTGTTATTAGAGAGTGCCACCACTAACTGAGTGTCATGAGCATATGAGACCATGGTCAGGGCCCTACTCAAGGCTACAGCAGCCAAAGGTAGAAAATAAAGATTGAATAGTAGGGGACTAAGGGATGAGCCCTGTGGCACACCTTCCTTGATGTCGTGCTCACTGGACTTAAACGGGGGGGCTGATACTGAGAAAGACCTCTCATGAAGGAATGAGGCAAGCCACTCCAGGGCCTGACCCGTAATTCCTACTTCCGCCAGGCGACAAAGCAGGATGTCATATGATACCGTATCAAACTCTGCACTTAAGTCCAACAGGATCAGTGCCGAAGTTTGCCCCCCTCCTCCATGGCCGACCAGAGGTGTTCCATCACAGCCAGAAGTGCAGATTCCGTGCTGTGGCTGGGTCTAAAGCCATTTTTAGAGGGGTCCAGTATGTTATTACGAGTGAGATAGTCTGACAAGAGGGAGTTCACATACGCCTCAGTAATCTTGGCTATTCAAGGTATCAGCGAGATGGGCTGATAATTTTCTGCTTTAGTGGGATCAAGAGCAGAAGAGTGGGAGAGACAAGGTTTTCCAATAGTAGGGAAAACCTAGTGGCAACGATTTTGGCCAGTATTCTGTTATCACAAATAAGGAGTGGATGTAGGTGGTATGTGGGAGGGATCTTGGGGGGGCTTGGGGAGAATGGATATGATCACTTCCCACACATTAGGAAGGAGGATTCTCTCCTGTAAGTCTTCAGAGTAAACCACCATGAGATGCGGGACCAATAGGTGTTTGTAGGATTCATCGAAATATATAGTAAGCCTGTCAGAGCCTGGGGTTTTCCCGCCAGCCAATGAATCAATCCTGCAAGGACCTCATCTTTTTTTATCGGGTGTTGGAGGAACTCCCTATGGTAATCATCGAGTCAAACCAGTGTAATAATATCTAAGTATGTATTAATGTCTTCTCTGGTATGCACCATACTGGAGGCATACAGTTGTGTTTAGTAACACAAAAAGTCAGTAAATATGTCCTCACCACCGATGAGAGTGTCATCTGTGTCATTGACAATGCAGTCTACATTTGTTCTATGCCTCTTTTGCCTGAGGAGACAAGCAAGTGTCCTGCCTGGTCTTTCCCACTCCCCATACTGCTGAGCGAGTGTGCACTTGCCCAGGTATAACACCTCCCTCTCTGTTAAGTTTCTATAATGATTTAGAAGTATGGTCTGTTCATCTTAATTTGTCTTCCAATACCAATGACAAATCAAATAAGTCCTATGCTATCGCCCTTACCAATGTCCGCTCGCTCGGCAAACACCGACTGGATATAGCTGACTTTATTGAGGAAAAACATTTAGACATTCTATTTATGACTGAAACATGGATGGATGACTCCTCCGACCCAGACTTGGTCATTGCCGTTCCTAAAGGCTTTTCTATCCATAGATTGGATAGACAGCGTAAGAAAGGCGGCGGTATTGCAATCATTGCTCGTGACGTACTTACTGTCAGAACCACCACGATTTTGTCACCTTCCTGCGAAGCCCTACAGTTCTCTATCAAGCTGACTCCCTCCTATAACTTTAGAGGGATCCTCTTGTATCGACCCCCGGGATCTAGGGCCGGCTTCATCTCTGACTTTAGGTCCACCCTTGAATCGTCCGCCCTTGATAGCTCTCTAACAGTCCTTGGTGATTTTAACTTCCATTTTGATAAAATGGAGGACAAAGACACTGCTTCTTTTATAGCAGATATGACAACCTTCGGGCTCCCACTGTTGGTTAAATCGTCCACACATGACGGAGGCCATATACTGGACGGCATCTTCTCTAATTTGGATGATCTCCATATCTCTCAAATCCTGCCCCTCACTTGGTCTGACCACCATGCAATCCTCGCATTGTTGACCATTCATGACCCCGGTGCCCCCACATCACCTTCAACTCCCCGTCAACCATTTCTGGCGTGGAACGATATCAACAGTTCCAACCTGAAAACACTCCTGATTAAGTCCAATCCCTCCTTATCGGCTGACCCCAATATGGCCACTACACAATTTCACGAGTGGTTGGGTTCGGCCGCCATCTCATTGGCCCCGGTCAAACAGCGGTCTCGTAACAGATTGGCCCCTTCGTCCCCCTGGTACACGGAGGTCATAAGATCACAGAAACAACAGTGCAGGAATAAAGAGAGGCACTGGCGAAAAGATTACTCTGAAGAAGCCAAAACGTTGTATAAAGAATCGTTGGCCAAATACAAATCTATGATCGGTGAGGCCAAGAAAAAGGTTTTCAGCCACAGAATCGAGTTGGCCAAAAATTCCAATAAGGCTCTGTATGAAACCACTAAGCAGTTAGCCGGTTATTCCTCTAACCGGACTCCACCTCCCTCCCAACTCCTATGTGACGCCTTGGCCAACTTCTTTTTTAGTAAGGTCAATGATATTTACTCGGCCTTTACAAATAACACCAATGCCCCTTCTATAACTCCTACTATCATCTGTACAGGTCCTACTCTCACTCAGTTTGCAGATATCTCCAGCTCCCAGATAGCGGATATCATATCTACGATTAGATCAGGCTCTGCACTTGATCCTTGCCCTTTTAAAGTAATACTACCTGTCATTGATGTGCTTCTTCCAGCTATCACTTCCATATGCAAATCCATGTTTAGGATAGGTACTTATCCAGCCATTCTAAAAAAAACTCTCCTCAAACCGCTATTAAAAAAGTCAAATCTCGACATGGATGACCCTAAAAGTTACCGCCCTATCGCTAGCCTCCCAGTCCTGGCAAAAATTGCCGAAAAAGCATTGAACTTTCTTCTTTTATAGAGAAACATCATCTACTCGACGAATCCCAGTTCGATTTTCGCCGATTCCATGGGACAGAGACGGCTCTGATTAAAGCCGCAGATTACATTAGATCCATCCGTGATGCCGGGGGCACAGCAGTATTAATACTGCTTGATATATCGGGGGCTTTCGACGCGGTCGATCACGCTATTCTGATCGACCGTGTCGAAAAAATGGGTGTTCAACAAACTGCCAAGAAACTCTTGGCCTCATTTCTGGCTGACAGGACTCAGGTGGTCACACTAGGATCCTTTAATTCCTCCACTCTGTCGCTGCCATGTGGGGTACCTCAAGGCTCATCCCTAAGTCCGACACTTTTTAACATCTATGTGTCGGACCTAGCTAACGTCATTTGAGCTTACGGGATGAGCCTTACCTCATATGCTGACGACACTCAGCTGGTCCTTGCCATAAAAAATTATGGCCATAAAATAGCCGAGGTTTTTAAATCGGGTATGTTGGCAATTGGGGACTGGATGGCCTCCAATTGCCTAAAACTTAACTCCGATAAGACGGAAGTAGTCATCTTCAGACATCTTACCCCTGAGTGGTCCTCCTGCTGGTGGCCCGTGTCCTTAGGTCCTCCCCCTGTGCCTGTCAGTAAGGTGAGGAACCTGGGCGTCATTTTCGATGACCACCTAAACTTTTTCCCGCATGCTAATCAAATCACCTCCTCCGCCTTCCACAAATTGAGACTCATTAAAAATATTCTCCCTTTCCTTCCTGACACAGCTGGCAAAACACTGGTGACCTCCTTGGTACTGTCCACTCTGGACTATTGCAACGCCTTGTTCATGAATGCACATGGAAGAGTTATAAAGAAACTTCAGATTATCCAAAAGTCTGCTGCCAGGCTTCTGGGCAAGATCCCCAAATATCTATCTGCTTCGGAAAACATCAGAGATCTACACTGGTTACCCACCAGAAGCAGGATAAAGTTTAAAACTCTCTGCATTGTGTACAAGGCGTTGCACAACTCTGGACCAGCCTTTCTCATTCAAAATCTGACTCCTTATTGTCCCCACAGAACACTACGCTCATCCACCGCAAATGACCTCATGATTCCTCGTACCAAATCGGTCACCTGGGGCGACAGAAGATTCCTGGTGTCAGCCCCTAAACTTTGGAACACACTGCCGCACTCTATAAAAACAAGCCCATCTCTCTGGTCTTTTCGCAAACAACTCAAGACCTGGCTCTTTAATCATTAAACCCAGCTTCTCCCTCTCTGGTTAAATACTGCAGAAATCTCAGCGCCGAGACACCTTCGGGCCATTGTTCGCGCTTTAGAAATGTTATTAATAAATAATAAATAAATAAATGTAAGTGGATGCACAAGGGTTGGGTGGAGATTTGCGCTTCGAAGTCTGCTAGGTCACCTCAAGTCATGCCAGCTGTCTACAGTTGTCTCTCAAGACATCGGCATGTTTCAACTGACCTCCCCTCTAATGAAAGTTTAAAAGATTCCCAAAATGTTGCCTGCTTAGGCATAGATTCTGTGTTGAATTGGAAAAAGTTGATGATGGAGGCCTGGATTGTCTCTATGAAAACTAGAGCTAGCACTGAGTTTTCCGGAAATTGGCATTGTGGCCTGTGTAATCTGGAGTTCACCAGGGACATGATGAGCTTGACCGGTGAGTTGTCAGAGAGTGTGCGAGGTAGATGGATGACATCTGATATGGAGTGATTTATGTTAGTGGTGATCAGCCAATAATCCAACTGAGTGGGTGGCTAATGAGATTCAGAATAGAATGTGTATTCCTTATCCCTGGGATGGGGATTATGCTGGATGCCCCTCAATCCATATAAGCCAAACATATCATACAACAATTTCATAGATTGTCTATTGCAAGAGTGGTAGACTTTAGCACTATCTGCCAAGGTGAGAAACACCAGGTTCAGCCCCCCCCAAGTGACAGTGTTTCTGAATCCGGTAAATATATCCAGAAATAATCCAGGATTGTCTGCATTAGGTTCATAGGTGTTGACAAGGACTAGTCTAAGTAAATATAGGGTAAAAAATAAAATAAGACAGTACACCCCTGCTTTCTTATATTTGTGGCGTTGGGTAAATGGGATGTGTGGGCATACCAGGGTACAGACCCCTAGAATTCCTACAATAAGATGTAAAATACCTAAGTGAGCCTCATCTGGAAGTGCTAGAAATGTGTATTATTTGTTGACTTGGTATGAGACCTGCTCAAACAGCAACCACAGTCTTAGTCAAGGTACGAGGCAGGCACACCGTAAAATAAACTGTGCTCACCCTTTAGTAGGTTGGCACAGAGGAGTCAGGCATAACTTTATAGGCTGAGTTAAAAGTATTTGTTAAACACTTCAAACAGTAAAACTGTGAAACCACCACACAAAATTATTCCACAGCAGTTTAGAAAAATAGCTCAGATTTGGATGAATAAAACAAGACCAAACTGACAAAATCCTAAAAGTAGAACTTGAAATGATGATTTTTAAAGTTTATAGAGAAAAATAGCAGAAAGTCTCAAGTTCAAGTCAACAGTGATGGAGCACAGGATGGCTACGGGGACCGGGTTAGGCCCGCTGAACCAAGTACCTTAAATTCTGGTTGCAGAGCACTGTGTGGATCCGTGTCGAAGATGTGTTGTGTTGCAGAGGTAATGTGTTGGTTCCAGGATGCAGTGAGGCTGCAGTGTGAGGTCCTGATGCATTGACTTTGAAGATCTTGGCAATTGGACTTGCGATATGATGTCTGGTGTCAAGGATGCATGGGGCAGCAGGGACGATGCGTCAGTTTCAATGACTAGTAAAGCTGCAATGTGAAGTTTCATTGTCGTCATCGAGGCTGCCATTGACAAGGGATGCAGGGAGCTTACACCAGGAAAAGCTTTGCACATTGTTGGTTCCGAAAGTAATGCATCGGTCCAGGATGCAGGAGGTGGTGGTGATGAGTCTTTTATGATGGGTCCAATCCAAGTAGAAGCAGTGATGCATCGGTCCTGCTGAGGGATGTGTCGCTCACCCAACAAGATGCATTGGTTCTGCTCAGGGATGTATCATTCAACAGAGAATATGTGCTGGCTCCACTGCAAACAAATTACGCCCACTCCCAGGGATCTAGAACTGGGGTAGCACTGCTTGGCAGGGCATAATGACAGACATCCTAGTCCAGGTGCAAGGATTGGAAGTGGATGCCTGTTTGTCTCTGAGGTTTCAGATCAGGAGGAGGCCAGCCAGTTAGTCCTTGGAGTCACCATGAGTTCTGGTGTCAAGCGATGCAGGTCAGGTACTTTCACTTTTTATGCACGAGGGCAGAAGGCAGCAGATCAGCACAGCAAAGCAGGAGTCCTCCACAGCAGCAGTCCAGCGGAGTGGTAGTTCTTCGGTGGTACAGCAGTTTTTTTTCCTGGCAGAGTATCCTTGGGTCCAGAAGTGACCTGGAGTGGTGGTGTCTGAAGCCCTGTACTTATAACCAGGAGTGTTTTTGAAGTGGGGGAGACTTCAAAGACAGGCCTTTGAAGAACACTGAGGCCCTGCTGCTCCTGCCCTGGATCTACACTAACTATAGGGGGTATGCAGCCCATTGTTTGGGGACAGGTGTAACTGAGGTTGGGTCCAGCTACTCAATCCTATCCTGCCAGGATGGCTCATCAACTCACACTTAAGCTCCCAGTACGTTACTGTCTAGGGGGAAGACACAAAGCCCAGCTGTCACCCACCCCAGACATTTGATCAGAGACAGGCAGCAGGCACCAAATGGCTCAGTAAGAAAATGACAACTTTCTAAAAGTGGCCTTTTCAGAATTGTGGTATTAAATCTCACTTCCCCATATGTTCATATTTTTAAATTAGGATTCCAGAGACACTAGACGTGCAGATGTTATCTCTTACAAATTGGAAATTACACTTCTAAAATTTGATAAATGAATCCCAATGTTATCCTATAGGAGAGATAGGCCTTGCAGTAGTGAAAAATTGCATTGAGAGGTTTTCACTATCCGGAGATGAAAAACTTAAAAGTACATATTCTGACTTTTAAATACGTTGCCACCCACCCTTTGTGTTGTCTAGTGCCTATCTTAGGGATGACTTATATGTTTAAAAAGAGAAGGTATGGGCTTGGTAAAGGTTTATTTAGCTTGGTCAACATGGCAGTGAAAACTGCTCATACAGGCTCTGCAATGGCAGGGCAGAGACGTGGTTCAAGGGTTAATGAAAATGTGAAAAAGTGTGCAGAGTCCTAATACCAGTAAAAACAAGATCAGAAAAGTGGTGGATTGAGACAAAAAGTTGTGGAGAAGATCAACCCTAAGGCGGTCAGGTCCAACAAGAAGTAAATGTGTTATGGTTGTAGTGAGGCAAGTGTGTTTCTTGTAAGAATGCGATATCTATAGTATGCCTGTCTAAATACGCCAGCACACTGCTGACCTTGCGGCGAACATTGAGTCCTCTGCTGTTCCACATGAGCCATGTCACTGATGTCTTGTGGTCAGGGGACATGTTAATATCCCATTGAAATGGGCAAGATGCGAGTTGATCATATTAAAAGGGCTTCCCTGGAAATCACTTAGTGAATCACTTCTATTAGGTGCATATATTGAGAAAACCAAAAATCATCCCATTATCCCCCACCCACACTCAACACCCCAGTGTACCTCTTTGAACATCGAAAGCAAAATACAGCATATATAGGATTATCAAATAAAAGTGAAACATAATTGGCTACAGGTGATCTACACCCACCGACGTGCCATCATTCTGAGGCATGGTCTGAAAAGTAAATGATGTAGAGGTGAAGGGCCTCTAGGGAGGCAGCTAATAGATCCAGGTAGTTGGGCAGCTTGTCACTAAAGAAATCCACACATAAGGGAGTAGGGCTGGGAGGGCATCCACACTGGAACAAAAAAACATAAGCAATCAGGTGATGAAAGTCTTACACTTCAATTTTCTTCGACATTTGAAAGTATATCGTAGTCTTGAGAGAGCACATTTTGTGGAGATTTCCCAGCCAATTGCGATGTGGATGTAGGTGCCTGGACAGTTTTAGAGAATTTGCTCACCTCTGCCACATTTCAGAAAATGCATGGCATTCCTTTGAAGTCTATTTTTGGCTATAGCATGAAATATTTAGGATTGAGACCCCAAAGCAAGTGGTTATCATTGAGAAATTTGGGGTGGAGTTTGCCGGCCCTGAAGATGGCTGCTATCTAGGTGAGCTACATCGTCCTTGGATGAATTCTACATCATCCTGGTGCTACAAGTTGCCATGTGTCTGCTGAAGCCACCCATATGCTGTTTACACGATCCTTATGTCATCTCTGAGCCAAAAAAATGACTTTTGGGCGTGGGTGCTGGCCTGAACACATTTTGAAGTGAAATGCAAGGCGATGCTGGCAGACGTCTTCTGTGGCCTACAGACAGTGGGTGAGAGAGGATGCCTGAGTGAGTTGGTGCTATAACTAGGGTCTCAAGGTGTAATAAGATAGCCATCTCAGAATTGCCCAACTACACGAGTGAACTTGCGGTATGAGACCAAGCGGCTATCGGAGGGTGGCTGACCCTGGAGCGAATGTGTACCAGTCTACTGGGCCTGCAAGAGACATCTGGTGCACAGAAGGAGCCCCACTAGAGGATCAGGCCCCTGTGTCAGCCAAGGTCTATGGTGCCGAAAGAGGATCTTGAGAGAGGTACAGGGTTCATGGGGACTCCTTTGCGACTGAG
Source organism: Lissotriton helveticus (assembly GCF_964261635.1). Taxonomy (NCBI): domain Eukaryota; kingdom Metazoa; phylum Chordata; class Amphibia; order Caudata; family Salamandridae; genus Lissotriton; species Lissotriton helveticus. The sequence goes on from NC_136067.1 coordinate 985,086,151, forward strand.
GGCAGCAGTTATGAGGTGACTGAATTAGACAGCAAACTCACCACACATCTAGGCCTATTTAGCGAGCCTGCTTGCGCACCCTGAGGGCTGCCTGTGGATGAACTGTTGGGGGCTAAGCATGGGTAGAATTTGCGGATACGCGAATTCGCGCAAATTCATAATCGTGATTTGCAAAAATCCGCCAAATTCTGCGAGCTTGCAAATTTTTTTTGGGGGCGAGTTCGCAAGATTTTTTTACCATTTCGTGAACGAGAACTTGCGCATCCAGTCGCAACGGTCGCGAACATGTTGTTTTCACTTAACCAGCCTGCTCTTGATGCCTTTTTCCTGTTTCGGGTTGCAATGACGTGTTCGCGTTCGCAATTTCCTGTTTCTGGTCGCAATGACGTGTTCGCGAGCACGGCGTCACTCAACCAGCTATCAAAATCTCGCAACGCACGTGAACAGGGAGGAAAACTCATCAGCGAATGTAGAATCATGGTAAGTCAATGCCGCGGGCACGAGATTGTATGTTTGAAGCGCGAACAAGAAAAAAGTAATCTGTGGATTTTTGGGCAATTTCGCGTGATTCGCGGATCGCAAAATTGCCAAAAATTCACAAGAATTTAGCGCCCATACTTATTGGGGGCCCATCTAGACAAGCAGGGACTTTAAGTAAACTATTTGCAGGTATGTTTGCAAGCTGACACGACGACTGCATGAGTGGTGACAGGGACTGCACATGAGACCCCAGGGAGTATGAAGATATCCTCAAACAACAGTGGGTGATAGCATGCCCCCCCATGGGATGGCAAGCCTGCTCCATTATTTGTCTCACTGTGTTGGTTTCACATCACACCCAGGCCACAAACACAGTTGGACTTTATTCAGTACTGCTGGGCTGGTTCTTGCACCCCTGCGTGTCCTGGTGGCTTAGTGCAACCTCTGTACATCATGGGCAAAGCAGACAAGAGACAGCCTAAACTGCAGTTTGATCTTTGAAAGATGCCCAAAATTCATGAAGATACAAGAACAGCAGGGTCCAAGCAAGACAAAGTGGAACTGGATGTGAACCCTGAATTGAGGGAGATCCTGGCAGCAATGCAGCACAGTCTTACTAAAAATAGATGGTAAGGTAGACACACTAACTTTCTAAATGGACTGTATGTTGGAGCTCTTAGACAAACAGAGAATGCATTGAAATGGTCAAGAGACGTATATCGGAGGTGGCAGATGAGCAGGTCACCGCGTAATTGACACAAAAATAGATGGAGAAAGTGGTACTTGCACTACAGGCTAATGCAGAAGATCTTGAAACCCAGTCACGCTTAAATAATTTCTGGATTGTGGGGATGGTGGAGTCCACAAACATCGACAACATGGAAAGAACTTCTCATAGATCATCTGGGACATGAGACTTTTCCCAACATTTTTGTGGTTGAACATGCCTAACATTTATTAGCGCTGCATCTGTTGTCCGGGGAAAGACCTTATCCCATCATAGTGATACTTCTAAAGTACAGGGACCAGGGAGTCTGCAGCATGCGCGAGCCAAGTTGGGCGCTGTGCCTTAGGCTCCGTCCTCACCTGCTTCGTCGACGAGTTTATTCCGATGAAAGGGGCATTGTTAAATCTTCATTTTTGCCCCCCGCTGCTCCGTTGTAGTTGCTGCAGCGTTTGGCTTAATTTTGGAGGTCTGGTGCCTCCATGGGCATGCACATTCCTGGCGAGGAATGCACATGCGCGGGCTCCCGTGCATGTGCAATTCCCAGAAGAAGGCGCAATGGACACGGATGCGCCATCGATAAGGTAAGTTTTATTTTAAATGTTGTTTTAAGGCTTTTTAATGTAATTTAATACTGCGGGCGGGAGGCAGGCAGGAGGCGGGCAGCGGGCGGGCGGCGCATAATGGAACTATGCGGAGAGTGCGGAGATTGGTTCAATCTCTGTGCCTCTCCGCGTAAGTTCCTTACAAGATTTCCGCCCACCCCTATTTTCCACCACTTTGCTTTTTGGAAAGGATTACATGGATTTCTGTCCTTTTAGTTTCTATTGCAGTTGATTTTTTTAGATGATTTTCTGAATACTGTTTTCTTTTTCAATATCCTGCCAAGGCTTCTTACCACACTGCAGACTTTGGTTATTAGAAGTGTAATTAACTTTTCTTTTCCTATTGTTTGTTCCCTGTTTTACCAGTATGGAGTCCAAAATGGGTCCAAATATGTGCAGACAATCTGTCTCACCTCCTCCTGCCAAAGCCAAAGTTAATCACTGCCAAGAGGATTAAGAGACAAAAAATTTGTAGGAAATTCAAGCTATGTATACCAGCATGGACACAATTTACTCAGATATCAAAAATATTTACAGAGATATGTCTTCCTTATCGATGAGAGTTGCTGACAATGAGATTAAATTTGTGATAATACTGCAGCGATTACATCTATGGCTCCACTTCCTACTCAGGTTGCTTCTCTCCAACGTTCCCTACTTGATTTGGAAAATAAAAATGGACAATACAATTTATGCATATTTAATGTCCCTGAAGGAGTTGAAGGTCGGAGTTGTCGTCTTTTCTTGGAAAATCTTCTCTCTAAACTGTTAAATATTAACTTTCCAGAGAGCTTTGAGATTGATAAAGCCCACAGAATACCTTCAATTTGTAAACCCCATCAAGTCAAACTGCGACAAATAATTTTTAAAGTTCTGAGGCATCACCATCTTTTTCTTATATGAAAGGCTGTCCGAGAGATCCCCTCTCTCCTAATTGAAGGAAACAAAGTCTTCATTCATCAGGACTTTGCAAAAGAGACTGTTCAAATACGATGCCAATTTTCAGATTTGCAACCTCGTTTGAGAGAAGCTGGCTTCAAATATGGTCTTTTTGACCCTACTTTTATGCGCATCTGGCAAAATGACATGTCTAAGTCTTTTTCAGCTACTGCTGATTTAATAAGATTCTTGGATCAACATCATGCTGTTCTCATGGCCTCTCAGTCTTCTGGTTCTGTGGTCTGATAATAATAATATTTTTTCTACCCCCTCACTGTAGGTTGTAACTCACTTTCTTTGCAGGTGCATATTAATGGTGATTTTTCTTGCTTCGTACCTCCCTCTCCAATGTTCTATTGATATGATGTCTTGGTGATTTTACTCGCTCCATATTGTTTGTCTTGTTTTGTCTTTTTTACATGGGCTACTCTCTTTCTCTTTTTCTCTCCTATTACTTTTCTTACTCATAGAACAATATGTCTAGACCAAAAAACTTAATTGTTGTTTCATCAAATGTGAAGGGTCTCATACACCCAGTTAAGCGACATATCATTTTAGAATATCTACACAAGGTAGATATGTATTGTTCAAGAAACTCGTGTTAATGACAAAATATTGTATGCTATGTCTAAAGGTTGTGTAGGGCTTATAGTTTCCTCTGCTGCTGCAAAACGTAAAAATGGAATAGCTGTATTTTTCTCACACAAAACTTGTGCACAACTTTTGGCACATCACCTTAACACAGATGGTAGATTTGTTGCTGCTCAAGTTCGCATTGAGAAACTCACTTTAAATTTGGTTAATATTTATGATCTTATCTCTGATCACCCTTCCTTTTGGTACTATGGGGCATATGTATGCACGGAATTTTTAGTCGCAAACGCTGCGAATCAGAAAAAACAGCGTTTGCAACTAAAAATTCGGAAAACGGGATGTATTAGGAAAAACACATCACAAAATTAAGGGATCGCAAAATTTGCAATTCCTTAATTTTGCCTCAGCATTTAAGGAATCGCAAATTGAGATTCCTTAAATGCTATGCAACAAGCACTCAAGTTTTGCGATTTCTCCTTAAGAAATCGCAAATTACCACCAACTTCAAGTTGGTGGTAATTTGCGATTTCTTTCACAAATGCACATTTTGGCATTTGTGAAGGTGCCATGTAACGCCCATACATGCCCTTAGGACATGTATGTGCGCCATATGCGCACACATGTTCATTTTAGGGGTGCATCAGGGTGTCCTTATGACACCCTTGCAACCTTGAAATTATTCTCAATTTGCAATTCTCAAATTGAGAATTGCAAATTGAGAATGGCTTCCAATTCATTCCTATGGGCCTCCTGGCCCATTGAAATTAATGGGGAAGTATTCCTTAGTTGCGATTTCGCAATTTGGTAATTGCAAATAAGGAATACTAAGAAATCGCAAAACAATTGCGATTTTTTACATACATCCCATTTCGCAATTCTCTAATAGCAGTTCTCAAAAAATCGCTATTTGAGAATCGCAAACAGGGATTTTCATACATATGCCCCTATGTCTCTGCTGAAGTACTTAAAATTGGCAATGCGTCCCTTATCATGGGTGGTGATTTTAATCTTATCAGAGATCCTTTATTGGACCGGTCTTCTGTTTTTAAATTCTGGACTAGCAAGGCTTTGTTTGACCTAAAATCCTTCATTTCTGTTACCACATTGGTTGATTTTTTTAGATTTGAACACCCTACGCACAAAGATTTTACATGGTATACTAATGCTCACTCCTCTTTTTCTAGAATTGATTACTTATTGTTCTCATGTAATTTATGCCACATGATTAGTGAATCAGTTATACACCCTATTACGGTTTCAGAACATGATTTATTTATTTTTTCTTTATCTATTTACGGTCCCGAAATTCCTAATAAAAGATGGAGAATGAACTCGGAAATAGTTCTTAACCCAACCAATTCTAAAAATTGGCCTCAGCTATTACTGATTATTTTTTTAATAATAAGTCTTGTGACACCTCCAAAATTATACATTGGGATGCTTTTAAAGCTTATATCCGTGGAGTTTCAATTTCTATTATGGCACACAAAAATAAATCTTTTTATTCCCACCTCAATGTATTAGAGACACAGATTTCATCAGTGGAACAACTTTGTATTACATCTAGAGATCCATGGTATAAATCCCAACTTCAGAAATACCGCTACAAATATAATTGTATGCTTAATAAGTGAGCAGGTTTGCTTCTTTCAAAAGGACACTCTAATTTTCATTTTAATTTCAACAAATCTGGTCGCCTGCTAGCTAACTATATGCACCTCAAGCATGACAGTGTTCAAATTCCAGCCATCAAAACGAATAATGGTACAATGGTGACGGAGGTTGAAGATATACTGAAAGAGTTCCTTTCCTTATACTTTTCTTTATATCACGAACCTCTTGTCACTCACACCAAGGTTATTATTGATTTTCTTAATTCCTGTCGATTGCCTCAGAAATCTGATAATAATAGAGCAACCTTAGATAACCCTATTGACATTAAAGACATTTTTGCAGCAATTAATGCTTTAAATTAAAAAAAAAACTCCTGTCCCGGAAGGAATTTCAGCTGAATTCTATAAATGCTATCAGGACCAACTATCCCCTTTTTTACTTGGGGGGATCTTTTAATGAAGCCACTATAATTGTTCTTCCCAAGCTTAATAAAGATCATAACTGAGTCTCAAATTTTCGGCCCATCTCTTTAATCAATCAGGACTGTAAAATATATGCAAACATTTTAGCAAATAGATTAACACCCCTACTATCCAGTATTACACAACCTGATCAAACTGGCTTTATGAAAGGTAGATTATCCCCTCATAATACTTGGTAGCTGCATCATACATTATCCCTTGCCAAATAATCCAGTAATCCAAGGTTAATTGGCAATTTTATTTAAAACTTTAGAAGCATTCTGTTTTGGTCCTATTTTTATCAATATGATTAAGGCATTGTATTCAGCCCCCTCAGCCTCCATTCTAGTGAATGGCCTGTGCTCCTCCCCATTTCGTCTGTATAGAGACACTTAGCAGGGATGCCCTCTTTCCCCTTTAGTTTTTCATATTGCAATAGAGCCCCTCTTATGCTCCCTTCGTAATAGTAATACTTACACATGTGTTATTTTGAAAGATACTACACTTAAACGTTCTGCTTACGCTGATGATATTTTATTATATGTTACTGACCCTCTTACCTCTATACCTTATTCTTGATATTATTCATAAATATGCTGAGATTTCTGGTTACTCCCTGAATACTAATAAAACTGATTTTTTTTTACATTAAATGCCTTTTGTAATTCTACAATGTTGGATAATTCTGATATAATTTGGTCTCCAAAAAAACTCAAATATTTAAGGATAATTTGTATTGGTTCGGTTAAAGATACAGTTGAATCCAATTGTTCTGCTATTTTAACTAATACCAAAGAGAAACTTGATAGATGGTCTAATCTACATCTAAACTGGTGGGGACGCATTGCAGCAATTGAAATATCTATAACTCCACAAATTCTATATCTATTGTCTATGTTACCCTTCTCCTTCCCGTCCACTTTTTATGCTAAATTATGTAAGTTATTCACTAAATTCCTCTGGAATAATAAGCCCGCATGCATTATTCCTAAGGCTTTACAACTGCCCAAATGTGAAGGAGGGGTTGGCCTTCCAGATTAAAAAATATATAATTTTTCATTCCTTGTGGCACAATGTTTTTTATGGTTCCATACAGTCCCCCCCTCTAAAGCACCTAAATGGCTTATCCAGGAAAGAAATATTTTGGCTCCATACACTTTAATTGCGTTTCTCACCATGGCAATGGCTCTTTTGGTAAGTGTTTCCCTATTCTTGCCAACTCTAAAATTACCCTTCTATCATTTGATAGTAGTTTTTCTATTACTCTGTCTTTCACTAAAAAAGTTCCTCTTCAGTTTATTCCTAAACTCCAATATCATAAGCATGTTTCTTTCTGGAAATTATGGATTACTGCTGGTATTTTCTTTGTGGCAGACATATGTTAATATGATAAGGTGTACTCATTTGCTGTTATTCAAGCTAATTACAATCTGCCCTTATCTGAGCTACCCAAATATACATTACTATGTAATACGATTCTTAATGCTTACCCGCAACTACTTTCTATGTCTCAGTCCTCTGGTATTGAATTTTGTATTTCTGTGTTCAGCCGTTCAGGGCATGTGTATCCTCTACAGTATATAAAAAACTTACCACTTCAAAGCTCTCCTTCTCACATTTGAATCAAAAATGGTCACCACACTTAAATCTTCATCCGCCTAGCATAACCTGGAAGGACATTTGGAATACCAACACGGCTAATTATCTTTCGGCTACCCTTATACAAACTAATGTTTAGCTGCTTAATCAATGCTTTTGAACTCCAGACAAATTATTTAAAGCTAAACTTCTAGATACTCCAAACTGTTGGCACTGTCAATCTGTAACTGGTGACTTACAACATTTATTTTTCAATTGTTCTATCATTCATCAGTTTTTATTAGGATTATGGCATACCTAAGTGTTTGGAAAGATGCCACGTCACTTTCTATTATGCATGGTGGGAATGGATTATTTTTCTTAGGCGCGGGCAATGCTTTTTTCCACACTCTCATAAAGATTCCTCTTCTTCTAGGTCTATTATGTGGTTCAGTCTAGACGCCTACATTATTACATGTTCTGCAATTTAGAATATCTATTTCAATTTGTAGTAATTGATCTTTGCTTCCTGTAGCCCTTTTTTTGTTTATAATATTATTTATATCTCATATGTACTTTTTTAAAGCTGGTTTAGGTATTCTATTTCACTATTCATGACTGTTTTTTAATTATTTTTTCTTATATTGTAATATGTTCCTATACTATACGGTTCTGTATTATTCTTTGCATTGGGTTTCATATTTATGAAAAATACTTTCAATAAAACATTTTGAACACAAATAAACTACAGGTACCAGGATATGGCACTCTGCAAACAAGGGAGCGTTACTCTACGCAAAGTTCACACTGCCAATCCATGAGACTCAGAAGCAATGCATCACAGCCAAGTGCAAACCGCAAGAACTACAACTGAAATACAGTATACCTTACCCTGCACACCTGTGGGGAATGATTGATGGGAAGGCAATGATTTTAGAGGATCAAAAACAACTGCAACAATTTCTCAAGCACAACACAACTGTGGGGATGATGCATCAGTCCCGTACATCAGAGGCTTCTGATGCTGTGGCCTCCCAAGAACTGCATGAACAAAATTAGCCACCGCTGAGTATTGGGGTCCTACACCTTGTGATGGATTGTTTCAATCATTTTGATGGCTGCCATTTCCTGCTGTACTTGCATGATCCCTGCTGCAGGCTGCTGATGTAACACATAATGGCTAGGAAGTGCAGTCAGAGAACTAGCAATTGTCTGTGGGTGGTGGGACGAGTGAATGCAGTTTCAGGTTAGGAGGGCAGTTTTGTTAGTCCGTCCTTACTGGTGCTTGCTCAGCCTTTTAACATGGGTCTGGTGCATGCTGGCTGCAGTGCGGTGTTAGGCAGTGTGGGTGGCTTGTGTGGTCTATTAAGTACAACTGTTGCATTATTGTTGTAGCACACAATATAGCTATCACACTGCCCCCTGCAGCTTGCTAAAGGAGGGGATGACTGGCTTTGTAACATCTGCCCCCATGTGTGGACCGCCTAGCTATGTTTGGGGTTAGTTATTTGGGTATTGGGGTTGGGGGCTGATTTTTTACTGTGTATGTTGCTGGGGCTTACAGTGTGGGGGGTTGCTTTAGTTCTACTCTCTGTGCATTAATATTGGTCACAGATTGTGCATGTTTTATTTAATGGTATGACTAGATTGATTGAGTTGCAGGGCAATGGCAGATAGAGTGAGTGGAGCAGCATGGGGCACAAGAAACCCTTTGTTGATAAGGTTCTTTACTTGGAATATCAGGGGCATAAAATATTGTAGGAAGGTATACAAAGATGTAGAATGCTTGCAGCAACACAAAATTAATATAGCTATGCTCCATGAGAAACACCTTGCCCAGAGGAGTGGCATGCCGCTGGCTTTACCATTGGGCAAGAATTCCCTGTGAATACTTATGCACTTTTGCCCACTCCACTATTTATTTTTTGGTCTCTACCTTTCTCCTTTTGTATTTGATTGTACATATTTATTGTGGCATTGCCGTATGTGAGTTGGTTTGAATGTGTGTGTACCTATACTGATGAGAGAATTTGTGTATGGGTTTGGGGTCTGTTTTTTATTACTGATACCTCTGTTTGTGGGGAGGAAATATTACAAAATTTTGAATCTATGTATTGGCTCGAAAATGGCCTAAAAGAATCAAAAAATGTCTTTGTTCTTCTGAATGTTTTGGAGCACATAATATATTTGTTCTCTGTATGTTTATTTTGCTTTTTGATGCATCCCTCGACAAATTAAATTGACTGTATTTATTGCATTTCTAATAAATTCTGCTTTTTTGTATTATAATTATTGTATCCATCTTGTGTCGCATTCTCCCTTAAGTTGTACCTAGCTTGGTTCTTATCATTTTTGAGAAGTGGTTACGTTCCAGTATTATCATTTGGCAGGTGACACCCTTCTCCCTCGCCTGCGAGGGTGGACTCTTTTTTGCTGTCTGTCCCGAGAGTCCCTGCCTATAGTTGTTTCCTGGGGTCCCTCTTGTCTTTGGGCTTGTAGTTAACTACCCCAGCACCTTTTGATGTTAGGGTTTTGTTTGTTATTTATCTTGGGATTTTGTGAACAACGGTTTCTTTTCCTTCTTATTCACCTTGCTCACTATTATCTATTTATTCGGAACATCCTTTTTACTTGCGTCCTTCGGGGACACAGGTCACTATAGTTTTTTTGCTCCCAGCACTTGAGTTCTAATTGGATCTTTCATGGAAAGTATCAAGACGTTCGGTTTTACCGACGAAGATTTCGTCAGATTACTAGGACAAACATCTTCTAGTGATAAGACCTTTACCCTTTCGAACGGTCCTAATGATGATTGGGTTAAGCTTCTTAATCTAAAGAAAAAGACCAAACAAACTGAGTCCAATGCCAACTTTATGTTGGAGTATGTAAAAGCAGGTACCATTCCTATAGGTCTGAGGGTCCGAAATATTCCGGGACTCTTTATTGAAGTACGCAAATTCCTAGAGAAGTGGGCCCTTATCTCCAATCGCTGTTCGCGCGATTGGATGATTCTGATCATCGAGACAGCCAGGGAACTAGTTGCGGTTCTACTAAAAGAAATTGAGAAATTAGAAGACAAGCTTAGGCAGGGCAACCGAGTGGAAGAGGCTAAGAAAAAAATGGAGGAAATCAATATTGAATTAGACTCCTTCTCAGAATATTTACTCAAGCGCAGAAACAGAGAAGCTCCACAAGGATATACGGTTCTTTTCTCAGGAAAGAGTGTATCCATTTTTGACTGAAAAATATTATTGTTCGAATACAGGCCCTAATTCCAACACTGATCAGCAACTGTGGACGAATCAGAAAGTTCTTACTTTCTCCGATACCACAGATTCAGAGGGGGATGATCAGTCACCTCATTTGAATGTTTATTATAATAGGAGGGGCCACTTTGATAGATCTGGACCTAGCAACCGTTTCTTATGGAATGGCCGTGGAGGGAATTTTCGCCCACGATATCAGACCCAACAGAGGGGAGAGTTTGCAGCGCCTCAACAAAGAGGACAATTTGTAGCGCAGGAACCGCAGCAAAAATATATACAAACGATGTGCCAACAGTATTTGGCGCAATTGAATAATATTCCCATTTTTAATCTTAGCAAAGAACATCTTGATAACAACACTGTCAGAGTGCTTACGAAAGGTATCTTGTTTGGCCCCACCACCAGGTTATCTAAATTCGAACTTCGCAGAGATCTCCTAGCATTTTTCCGCAGGGTTATATTTAAAAAGTTTTTTCTTGACAAAGACCACGCTGAAGAACAGAGTCTATCTGGACTCAAGCTTCCATCCACTTTTATTCCCAACCTGGATCTTCTTGACCCAGAGGTGGAAATTTTTGAGAAATCAGTGCTTACTAAAATTGATTACATCACGAGATCTATTCCCTCTCCTGTATCTAATCTGACAGGACAGGAGGTCTTAACCATGACAAACTCAGGAGTAAGCCTGAAGTTACCATCAAACCCTGCGATAAGGGTGGTGGAATTGTTGTTTTTGACAAGTCCAACTACAAATCCAAAATGAGAGACATGCTTTCAGTGTGTGAACATTACCAAAGAGTGAGGGGTGACCATGAAAACAAAGTCAAATTGAAGATCTTTGATATGTGGAAGAGAGCAGAACTGGCAGGCATGATCACTCAAGAAGAGTTTGAGTTTCTCACACCTACTATGACACGGATCCCTGTCATCTATGGGTTACTGAAAACTCATAAGAATTCCTCAGATCCTCCCCTCCGACCTATTGTGTCCACAATAGGGTGGGCTACTGAGCCACTTTCTAGGTATATCGACGTCTTTCTTAAACCTATGGTTACCCGGCTTCCATCGTTTATTAGGAATACGGGCCATTTGATTGCCAAAATTCAAAATCTACCACTCAATACTAATACTCGAACGTTGGTCACTATGGATATCGAGGCGCTGTATATCAATGTGCCACAGCAGCAGGCACTCCTAGTGGCACAACAGTACCTTGAACAGTCCGGAGGGGAGTTTAACTCCGACTTTATTATCCAATGCTTGGATATTGTGCTTAATTAGAACTTCTTTGAATTTGATGGCGAGCTATTCAAACAGGTGAAGGGCGTTAGTATGGGGGCCGCCTGTGCCCCCAGTGTAGCCAACCTGTATATGGGTAACTTTGAGCAAAAGTACATATACAACGAAATTGCCCCCTTTTTTGAAAATATATTGTTGTGGCATTGATTTATCAATGATATTTTCTTTATTTAGGATGGCGCTGAGACTGATATGCAGCAATTCTTTGAATGGATCAATCTGTGTGACCACAATCTTAAGTTCACCCCGAATAAAAGCAAGGAGAGGGTTGAATTCCTTGACGTATGGATCGAGCACAGAGACCGTCACCTTACTGTATCCTTATATATAACCTACAGCGAAAATTACTTTGCTGCACTATAGCAGCTACCATCCTTGCTGCCAAAAAGATGGCATTCCTTTTAGTCTGTTCCTGCGCTTGCACAGGAACTGCATGGTCATCCAAGATGTCAACTCGCATGCTGACATTCTCAGGAATAAACTCTTAGCTCGTGGTTATCCCAAAAGGCTTGTCCGAGACTCCTACAAGAGGGCTAAATATTTTAATAGGGACTCTATGTTTGCACCCAAATCTGACTCCACAGACAGGAAATTGGTCTGTGTGACTCGCCATTCCAATTCGAATAAAAAAATCCAACAAGCAATTTACTCCAAGTGGCATTTGCTTAACCTCCGGGATGATAATCCCAAACTACCTATTTTCGCCTTTAGGCGGACCAAGAATCTTCGACATTTTTTTGTGAGGGCAAAGCCGGATGTTACTGAACGCTGCCTACAAATATCCATCACGGGAGACACCCCCATCAGAGGCAATCATAGATGTGGAAGGTGTCAGGCGTGTGACAACGCCATTGTCGCCGACCACATTGACGTCAGGAAGAGACAAATTAAATTAAATCAGATGACAAATTGCAGGACTACGAATGTGGTGTACTGCATTATCTGCCTGTGCAACCTCCCCTATGTAGGTGAACCTGGCAGGGAAATCAGAACACGAATTGGAGAGCACAAATCCAATATTCGGACTTCTAAAATATCAGCTCCATTGGACCATCACTGGTTGCAAATGGGACATAAGGACACTGAGCTCAAATGGACTGTGCTAGAGAAGATCTTGGCGAGCAAAGGACGCGATAGTGAGAAATTTCAGAAGACCAGGAAGGTTTTCTGGATTTTCTTCCTAAATTCTGAGAAGGAGGGACTTAATGAACACACCCCCTGGGAACAAGCGATTTAACTTTCTCCGCTTTTAGTATGTGTTCCCGTCTTTATTTAGACCCTGCCTTGGGGGGTTTTCTGGTTATTTCAGCTAGCCTGGATAACTAACCCCTGAAAGCGACCTGCTTATTTTTATCCATTTCCAAGATGGCGCCATTCTTTGACTTTGCCTCCATCTTTGGTATGCTAGCTGTTTCTGAGTATAGACTACCCGCTCCATTCTGGGCAGTCCCTTGTTTGTTTTTACTACCCTGCATCGATACAGCCTATGCGTGATTGATTTAGACTTCCGCCGCACGCCATATGCCGCCGCTCTACCTATAAAATTCCAGGTTCAGAGTCCTTTTATCTCTGCCTGTTGTTCATCATTGACGTGTTGGACGCCATGACCTGCGTTTGGAGCCTGAGACTCTGATTGTTTTTGACCGCCATTCTTGGAGGATTACTTACAATTTACCCCGGGGACCCGTGGACTCGCTTTACCTTCTTCGCCCGGCCGGGCGCTACCATAGGAACGCGACTCTTATCTCATAAGGTGAGAATTGCTGGTTTATGCTCACCTTGTGTAGTTCCTCGGCTCGTTACTATTAGACCTTTTGACTCCCCTATATTGTGTCAGCTTGTTTTGCCTGTGGTCAGATTTATTTTCTCTTTTTTGCCCCCTTTCTTTGTTTTCCCTCTCCCTGTTCTTATTTTCTTCTCCCTTTCCCTTGCTTATTTGTGCGTTTTTCCCATCTTCTCCATTCTTCGGTGCTCTTTTCTCTTTTTAATTTTTCCCTTTCATTCGCTACGCTACTTTCTTGTACTTCCTTTTCTTTCCCCACTCATCTTTCTTTCATCCCTTCTTTCCCCGCCCCTGGTTTTTCCCTTCCCACTTCTTTCTCTTTTCTTTTTCCTTGTTTTTGTTTCCCTCCTCCCGCCAAGACCTTATCACCAAATCTGCGATCTCCGGCCTTTTAGTCTATCTCAGTACTTGCGGGTACCCATGTATTTTTGGGCACCCACTTTTTTAATCTACACTGACTTGGGCCAGGTCTAGTCCGTTAGTTACCTTTTAGTCCTTGAGGTTTATTCTTTTCCTTTTTGACTCTTCCGGCAGATTCTATGAACCACATATTTTGACCTGTGGCTTCTCGCTTGATTGAGATCTGGGGTCTCACATCCTGAGCCGAACGGGAAGCTGCCGTGCTTGCTTTTACATTGGTCCTTGAGTTCTCCATCTTCCAGGTAAAATGCGAGTCGTAATGGACGAAAGTATTTTAATGTTATGTGGAGCTTTCTTTCTTTGTGGGTGCTTACTTCTATTCCCCATTTCCCTCTTTACCATCTAGCCATTTGAACAAGTTTTTCTGTGTTTCCACCTGGATGAAGCCTTTCTATTACTTACTTGAGCCACCGGCCCCCTTTTTTGTCTGGATAGTTTCATAAGCTATATACGCATCTCGCTATTGCCGGAGCTCGTTTAAGGCGTCTGCCTTTCCTGATTTGCAGTAAGTCAGGGATGTTCTGTGGCTGCACCTTTGTTCTTTTACTTGGGCATATAGTATGTTTCGGGCACCCTTGAGCATGACTCACCCTATGGACTATGTCCGTTTAACCTTTATTAATTCTAAGCCTTTGTCTCCTATCGGATTTAGGTTTGAATTTTTGTTAGATTAGAGAACATATTTTGATTTTCTGGACTCTGTGGTGGCTATTTTTGTTTGATTTTTTTATTCTATGTTTAACCCTTCTGCCTCAGACTTGGATTAGATTTGGGACTCTCTTTACACGTATCTTTCTTTGCTCTTTATTGGCACCAGTTGAAGGCATTTTTGGAAACCGTTGTAGTACTATTGTGTCCTTCTCAATGGGAGAATGTGTTTAATCAGATTTTATATAATTTTTTGCCTTGTAGTTTGGATGGAACGGCGTACACAAAATATATCTGATTTGGGATCCGTGCCACCAACTGAATATATGTGTATGTAAGTTGTTGCTGCCTTGCCTTGTTTCCCCCACTTGTATTGTTTAGCAACAGAGATTTATATTTTCAGTGCCCTGAGGAAGGTAATGGCTACTAGTTAGCACAGTACCGAAACTGGCGTTGGCACCATGCAAGACAGAGACCATTGGGCAAGAATTCCCTGTGAATACATATGCACTATTGCCCACTCCACTATTTATTTTTTAGTCTCTGCGTTTCTCCTTTTGTATTTAGTTGTACATATTTATTGTGTCATTGCCGTATGTGAGTTGGTTTGAATGTGTGTGTAGCTAGATGGATGAGAGCATTTGTGTATGGGTTTGGGGTCCGTTTTTTATTGCTGATACCTCTGTTTGTGGGGATGAAATGTTTTCATTTTTTTTATCTATGTATTGGCTCGAAAATGGCCTAAAAAGAATAAGAAAATTCATTTGTTCTCCCGAATGTTTTGCAGCACATAAAATATTTGTTCTCTGTATGTTTATTTTGCTTTTTGATGCGTCCCTCGACAAATTAAATTTACTGTATTTATTGTATTTCAAATAAATTCTCCTTTTTTGTATCATAATTTTGTATCCATCTTGTGTCACATTTTCCCTGAAGTTGTTCCTAGCTTGGTTCTTGTCATCATTTTTGAGACGTGATAATGTTCCAGTATTATCATTTAGCAGGTGACACCCTTCTCTCTTGCCTGCGAGGGTGGACTCAATTTTGCCGGCTGGCTTTACCAAACATGCTAGGGCCATACTAATCTGGGTCCATACAGGCTCTGACTTAAAGCTACAAGAAGTGTGCACTGACCAGGATGGCACAAGTATGGTGACGTGCTGCACTAAAGATGATCTGTCAGCTGTGCTAGTGGGATGTAAGGCCCTAATTATGATGACCCGCAATTATACCACATGCTGGGCATACACCTACCCCAATGGGGGATGTACCACAGATCTGGGGCAGAGATTTCAATTGTGTGTTCTGTCTTGACCGCTCTAGGGGTCAACCTCGGTGGTCCTCTGCTGCAGCCTGTGCTCAGCAAGATTTTATGGCTCAGTATGGCTTGTTAGATGTTTGGTGCCGTAAGTACCCTACAAGGGAGGGATTCACACATTACTCTGTGGTGTAGTAAATCAATCAGTCACAACCACCTTATTTTGTTAATAAAAACCATAAAAGTATATAACATACAACATGTAACACAAGCGACCAATATTTTTTAAAAATACAATTCATCAATAAACTTGGGTGACGTAAAAAAAAGTCAATTCCAGATTTCATGGATATGCTAACACAGGTTACCATCAATTCATATATAGCAGCAAGTAATTAAAATATGAATTAAAAAAAACAGAAGCTCAAGACAAAGTAGAAACGCTAAGAGAGACAGAATTAATTTGATCATTCGAGTACAGTCGGGTCACATGTCAGAGAACATTGTTTTCCACTATATATCACGCCGGCGACTAAATAGCTTGCAATATTAAAAATCTCCCATGGATCATTCAGCGTCTGTAAATAAAGTAAACCAGGTCTAACCTGTATAAAACCTTTTCCCCTAAAATTGGGATTAAAAACTTGCTACAAGTGCCACTGTAATTGTCACAAAACATTATAAAGTACATAGTATCCTGGGTTGAAAAGTTGTCACATGTGCAAGACATGTACAAGGGTCCAAGTCGCTCACGCTGCTCCCACCCCGTGAGTCAGCTAGTAAACAGTGAATCAAATGAAAACGAAATCTATTTAAGCAAGCGATGGAAAGGCGTGGTAACAGTTGTCAAAAAAGGTTCAATCTGTGGAGAGGTTTTAAGCAAAAGGTATGCTTTTAAGGAAGGTTTTGATAACTCAGTCGCCTCTCTCTCAACAGACAATTAATTAAAAAAAATGTGTCTTTGCCCACACCAGGTCCTCTTTTCTTATCTTATTTTGTTCTGGGGATTCAAAGAGTTCTAGGACACTGGGTGCCCTAGTTTATATAGAATTGAATTAACATTTTGTAGCCACAGAATACTATTAACTCTTTCCATGGAGACACAATCACTGACAATCTCCTGGTTCAGCGCTAGTTCTGAGTTAGTCCAGGTTGTTCGCCAACATACCACCGGGGTCATCCTTATCAAGTCATCAACATAGCCAATGCCTAGCTATTGATGTATGACATAGGTGGGGGTAGATTAAGGGACCAACATGAGGGATTGTAAAAAACTTGTTTTCAACTATCTGAAGCCCCTCCATCTGCTTATTACCCAAATAGCAGACCCATATCTCGCAATGGCTATGTATTTGGACCTATAGATATTGAGCATAGCTCCAACTGGCTTGGCTCAAATCTCTAAGCAAAACCATGGACAGCAGACATAGGACCCATGAACCCCTCTTGTCAAACAGTATCCTCGGATAGGTGAAGGAAGTCACCCTAGACAACTCTACGCCTTCACAATAAAAGGTATTTAGCTTTTTTGGTCTCTGTCCTATGGTCATTGTATGTGATTTAGCTATGTTGACAATTAACTTCAGGGATTACATAAAGGCCCCCCAAAAAATCAAAAGCCTCTGAAGCCCTACAGCTATACGGGCCAACAATACGGCATCGTCTGCATATGGGAGGGCAGGATTCGCCCTGTCCCCTACACATGGGATATCTAAGGTAGCAGAATTTAAAAAGTTGACTAGGCTATTTATGTGTAGGGTAAAAAGCAAAGGAGCTAAAATTCAGCCCTGACAGACGCCTCATCCAATCCTAAAGTGCTTTGTGCAATTGCCTTCTTGATTGACTCTCACCCTCGCAGAGAGATCCCTGTGTAAGTTGGTCAAGAAGTGAACTAAATACTGATCAATTCCTATGTCAATCAATATGGACCATAGCTTTGATCTTTTTATCAGATTGAAGGCACAGGATAGATCCATAAAGGCCAGCTGTAATGTCCCCACATTAGCCACTGTATATTTCCCTGCTAATAAGTGTAGGTTTATACACTGGTCCAGTGTTCTCCTTCCTTTTCTGAAGCCATATTGAAGATTTGTTAAAAACCACTCTCATTCAGCTAGTCCATTAACTTTCTTAAAATCACTCTCACTAGCACTTTTACAGTAGATTAGAAATATCAGCCTATAGCAGCTTGGGTCCCCTCTCTGGCCTTTTTTAAAAACCAGGATAATAGTAGAATGCGACCAGGACGTTGGAAATCCCTGCTGACTATCAACATTAAAAACTTTTGTACAGTTTAGCCCAGAAAATTGGGTTCTGTATATACAGATCGGCCGGAACACAATCCGAGCCCGGGGCCTTGTTGCTAGTCATTTGCTTTACAGCCAACTCAACTTCACCTTCATTGACCCCTTCCCTGCTGCTGTCGGCCGTTGGCTGTCGCGAGGACTACCTCGCTGGTGCTAGAAACGTCCAACGGCCGACGCGGCCCCACCCATTTCACGGAATCGCCGCACTGCTGAGAAATCGTGGCCGCAGCTATGGGGTTAAAACCACTACAGAGGAGTTCCATTTGTGTTCTAAGCTGGCAGGAGCATCCAGGGCAGTGGGGACCTCATATATAGACTTAAAATGAGAAAACCATCGTGCCTCTGTAATATTATATTCTAAAGGAGAATTGTCAATTCCAGAGAAAATGGGTTTATTTACAATGGGCCAAAATCTGGAACTATCCTTTAGAACCTCTACTGCTAATATATCCTACCATGCTTCCTCTTTAATGTCATTTTTACGAGTATTTAGAACATGCTTATATGCCTTTCTTAGCATGGCTATATAGGTTTTGTTTCGAGGGACCTCTTTCAAGGCAACTACCAGCTAGCGATGTGCTTCAGAGCAGTTACTATCGAACCATCTCTTACTGGTTTCTTGATGACTTCTGCTAGGCAAGGAAAGGATTATCGCTACCTGCGCGCAAATGCCTTCAAATGCTGTCGACCCCCTGTTTTGTTTGATCAAAACAGATGGCGAACATCTCCTCAGCATTCTGCCAGAGGTCCTGAAGGGAGTGGTCCGCAATTACTTTGGCTCATTTTAACCTACGACCTTGATCAGTAGGTTTTAGGCAGGTGTCAGTAGATTTATTTCTATGTTTGCCCTTTAGGCCAAAACCCCTGCCCAACATAAGAAGGACAGGGCTATGGTCACTAAAATGGAGACCGAAGCTGTCCAAGGCATAATCACGGGCTGAACACGGCCCGAATACCGTTACTGAAATGTATCCGTGTGAACTTCGCATTAACAATTTGCTGACGGCAACCGGACCAACCGACTGGTGCCGTGACCCTGTAAACTAAAAACCACCCGATAAGGACCGGGTTGGAATTATCACCGGTTCCCCGACCACGCGCCTCGATCATTAAGATCAGCCCTGAAGAGTCACAGCCACATGCTGTGATGAAACACGTGTAGGCTTGAGTGACAGGTGCAGTGATTCCCAAGAGGTGAACACTGCTGATAAATAAAACTTTTGGAAACTCACATCTGGTCTTGATCTATCCTGAATGAATGAATACATCAACATGAAAATACCATACAGATACATATAGTGTGCTCTGGATCCCTGCCCATTCTGCCAGAGGTCCTGAAGGGAGTGGTCCGCAATTACTTTGGCTCATTTTAACCTACGACCTTGATCAGTAGGTTTTAGGCAGGTGTCAGTAGATTTATTTCTATGTTTGCCCTTTAGGCCAAAACCCCTGCCCAACATAAGAAGGACAGGGCTATGGTCACTAAAATGGGACCACTAAGCATTATAAAAAAAACCTCAGATGACAAAACAGGGGAGATAAATGTGTAATCTGTTACAGAATCCTGCCCTTTTGCTTTAATAGTTGGGATCCTCACCTCACTAGCATTGGCACTGGGTTGGATAAGATCTACTGCAGCCAAAAGATCCTCCAGGCATTCCCCTTGCTGTTAATGCTCAAAATGAGAATTAGAAGAGCCTACCAGCCCTAAAAAGTCTGCAACCTAACAGTTCATAAAACATGAATGAGTATTAAAATCGCCAATGATTATAATAGAATAAAAAGTGGTTTGCTTCAATCTATAATCCTCTAAAAAAGCATTTCAAATTACATAAATGTTCATTTAAAAAGTTACTGTCAAATGAGTTATAAAAATTAACAATCAGCATTTTAGATGTATTGGTAGAGGGGATTTCTATAGCCATGCAGTTACAAAAATATATGGATGTATGGACTGGGACCCCAGGACAACCTACAAGAGGAACAGAAGAAAGATTAAGACTAAAAGATCATACTCATACGCACATAATTAGGCTTTACACTTGGATGACAGACAAAACAGCCTTACCCCTGGGCATGAAAAAAACACCCTCAAGATAGCTTTCCCTACCGCAGAAGAATCCAAAACGGTTATATGACTAAACAACTACTGCCTAAACCACGACTTCCTGAACCACAAAAGCTTTTCAACAAGCTATCCTAAACCACTACTTTTTTTTTCAACGACTTTCTAAACCACGAAAAGAATCACCTCGTGACTGGCCAATAGATGGCAGTATTGTAATAACAATACTTCTACAAAATATTTTTTAATTGCTCATTACCTATTTCTTTGTTTCTTTTGTTCATTGTTTATTTTAATATATATTCATATTTTTTTAAACCTCACAAATTCCAAATTATTCTCAGCTGCAGGCCTTCACATGGGATTCGTGGCACCTCTGCTTATTTCCTTGTTGACAACGTGTTAAAGCTGAGCTGGCTGCTGATAAAACTGTATACCATTGTCAATTGCTTATCGGAAGAAGAATACGAGGCATTTTTAAAAGAACATTTCTGCGCTTTTGCACTGCAAAAATCAAGAGGTTTGGATTTTTTAATTGCCCTCCGCGTTACTTGCCTGCCCTGACTGAAGTAAAAGAGAGACTCTTAAAGAATTGATGGTTTTGTTAAACTAAACTGCTCTGTCGATAAACAGGTTGTCTTAAAATAAACCAGATTACGGTCGGGGAGTGGCAGATGACGAAAAGAGGAAGCTAATGCTGGTACCACACGTGACTCTTTACCATACTTCAAAATATAATGAAAAGCACCATGCGATGTCAAAGTTATGTAGGAACGTACAGGTGTGTTGAAGCGCTTTACCAAGCATCAGCTTATTAGCAATGTTGCCTCTCGTGGGTCATTAGCGGGTAGAATTATTGATACTCGAAGTGAGTCAATTAAGGTAAAGAAACATATCCTTGAGAGCAGCGACTAAGATCTTTAATTTACAGCTGTTCAGGTTTCTATTACAACATGTCCACTACAGTTTATCCCGCCTAAGATTACCAATGGCAAGTGATTAGACGCAACAGAGTACTTAAATATGACTCATTCTTTTACGTCAACGTGAGCGAGTGCCATAGAGTATGTCAGATTGACTAGCAGAGATGAGATGACTGACATGATGTGATGAATCAGCTTCTTTGAGAACATTGCTCTGCTTTGAAATGCCCAGAAGCAGTAGGATGAGTGATGTGCAGGTCGTGGTTGCGGTCTTCGTGGTTGAAGTCTTCGTTGTTCGAGATTCGTCGTGATTTAGAATTCGTTGTAAAGATAAGTCGTTGTTCGAATTTCGTTGTTAAGGATGTTTCCCATCCAAAACAGAGCGTCCGTAGAAGTTTAAGAAATTCAGGAAGTATTCCGATTCAAAGTACCAGCGTGTAGCGCCCTGAAGCCACCAAACCGAAAGCCAGGCAAAGATTGAGACAGGAAGTTCTGGGATATCCAAGGCATTGGCAGAGACCTTCCGGGTCACAAGACCGGGCAAGAAACCAAGCACTAATCGAGTGCTTGAAAAGAGCTGCAATACTCAGTTGAGACCCCACCCACCTCCTAGTGCACACACAATTATGCACACATAGCAGGCACACAGGATGAGCAGCTGAGGGAAGCGACACCACACTGTCAGTTCCCAACACATGCCACACAGCTCGGTCTGTCCATGACTCTTCGGCAATACTTAGCCCCCCCTGGTCAGTCAGTCAGTCAGTCAAAAATACTTTATTCGGTTCATATCAAAAACCATAAAAGTATGCTACATAATTCATCAGCGTCAAGACATAAGTTTAAAAGAAATCTGAGACATTGATTTATAGTCTAATCACAACAATTTCATATGTATATAAAAACGTACATTTATAAATATTGATAAAAAGGATAAAACCAGCAGAAAAAGTTTAAAAGAAATGAAGCGCTTTCTCCTACATCCTATGTATACCACTATGTACACTGTGTCCAGTTAATTTTCCTCTTCAGTCTCAGTGCTATTGTCAAAAAATTTGCTATGTTAAAAATCTCTCATGTACTTGACAACAGCTGTAAATGTAAAAGAGCGGGTCTAACTTGTCTAAAACCTTTGTCTTTAATTAGGGGAATGATAAACTTTTTAAGGATAGGGAGTAAGGGCTTACAAAAAAAGATAAAGTGCATAGTGTCTTTAATAGAGAATCCATCACAAGAACAAATCTCCAATTCCGACTCCTTAGTCCAACCTGGGCGTTCTGTAAGGAGAAGGTGGAATTTGTTCAATCTAAACTTGGTCAATAAAAATCGATGATTCATGTTATTGACGATTCTCAAATAAGGTTCTATACCTCTGGTAGTTGTTAACAATTGATGAGCCCTTACAGTTGGTTTGCGTAATTCATTTTCCTCTCTTTCCAGATATGCCAATTGTTTGTATGTCTCTTTAGCCCATTTCATGTCCCCCTTTAACAGCTTGTTCGGGGAGTCAAACAGTTCCGGTCGACCCAATTTAGTTGCAAGTTTTTTGATATAGTTCAACCAGGGGATAGAGAGGCCATACTCCAGTGCTAAACAATCCTTCAAAATCTTGTGGTTCAGATCTAATTCAGGGTTCAGCCAAATAGAAATCCATTTCAATAGCGGGGCCAAGGCTATGCGATCTTCCAGATAATCGACCCCACACTCTTCGTGAACAATGTATCCAGGTGTAGACTGGGGGACGCATAACATAGATTTCAAAAACTTGTCCTCAGCCACCTGCAAGGCCTTTACATTTTTTAACCCCCACAGGTCAGCTCCGTACATAGCTATTGAAGTACATTTGGCATCATAAATTTTCAACACCGCCTCTATTGACTTCACACCCAGTTTACGTGCGAAATCCAGGACAGCCAAGATAGACCTAGCAAAGGCATTACGTTTGGCAACCAACTGGGGCAAACAGGTCGAATTATCATCAAAGATTACCCCCAGGTAGGGAAATCTTGTGACCCTAGATAAAACTTTCCCTTCACAAATCATAGTCTTAATTCTTTTAGGTTTACAGCCCACAATCATTACATGTGATTTAGGAAAATTTACTCTGAGATCCAGCGCCTTCATAAAATTAGCAAATGAATTTAAAAGACATTGCAACCCCACTGCTGTGCGTGCTATTAAAGCGGCATGGTCGGCATAAAGTAATGCCGGAATAGAAAATTTGCCAGCCTTGGGAATATCTTTACACGCCTCGGTTAAAACAGCACCTAGGTCATTAATGTAGAGGGTAAAAAGTAAGGGGGACAAAATGCAGCCCTGCCTAACTCCATTGATGATCCCAATCTTACCCGTAGTGTTACCCAAACGGTCATACCTAACTGTAGCTGTGAAATCCCTATGTAGATCAGCAAGAAAATACACTATGTTTTTATCAGCACCTAACTTGAGAAGCAATTCCCAAAGTTTGGACCTATTCACTCGGTCGACAGCCGAGGAAAGGTCCATGAATGCTAGGTGCAAAGTACCCCTTTTAGCAATGGTGTATTTCCCTATTAGCAGTTGAAGGTTGAGGCACTGATCTATAGTGCCTCGACCTTTCCTGAAGCCATATTGTAGGCATGAGAGGGTATATGTGTCTTCCAGCCAAGAAGTTACTTTACCAAGGACCACTCGCTCTAACACCTTCACTGTGGCATCAATGAGGGAGATAGGGCGATAACAACTAGGATCCCCCCTGTTTCCCTTCTTAAAAATGGGTACGATGACAGAATTGGACCAAGTGTCCGGAATACCTGCCAAACAAACCCTATTAAAAACGTTGGTTAAAACTCTAGACCAGGTCTTGACATCTGATTTAAAGAGGTCGGCAGGAACGCCGTTGGGACCCGGGGCCTTATTGCTTGTCATCTTCCCGATTGCGTCTGCCACCTCTAACTCTGTAACCGTTAAAGTATAGGGATCTAAGATGGGGGAAGATATAATCCCCACCCCAAGATGTTCCCCTTCATAGACTGTCTTAAAATGAGAACACCACCCCTGTTCCTGAGTACCACAATCTAATTGGTCATTACATGGGTTGTGGAAAAAGGGTTTATTAACGACAGCCCAGAATTGAGCACTATTCCTGAGCACGTCTACGGAGGTTAGTTCGTCCCAGGCCGCCTCCCTGATCTCCCGCCTTCTGTTGTCCAGAGTTTTCTTATAATTTTTCCTTAAAGAGGCCACAGTAGCCTTTTTCACTGGTTTACAGTTCAATGCGGCTTTTAATTTTTGGTTAGCTGACGAGCAGTTACGATCGAACCACCCCAGCTCCGCAGGGTCCTTAAATTTCCCCGTATATCTAAGGTCAGCAGAGACCTGGGTGCAGATTATAGAATAAGCCTCTAAAACCTCCTCATTCCCCGCTTCCAAGTTCAAGCATGTTTCCAACTCAGGACCTACTTTAGTTATTAGATTGGTTTGGAAGTCTCCAAGAATGATTCTACTCCATCTAAGTCTACGTGCCTGGTCAGTCGGACAGATGTCTGATTTTTCCGTTCTATTTGGAGCTATCGTAGGCTTTATGATCAGATCCGAAACACAGAGGACTACCGGATTATGGTCACTAAAATGTGACCACACAGGTAAATATCCATGTAGCCTATCCTCCAGTGTTGAGCTGATGAAGATGTAATCAATGACGGAATTACGACCATTCCCCTTAAAAGCAGGTATCTCCGTATCCAACGTTTTTGGGAGCATCAAACCATTATCTGCCAGGATTGTCTCAAGGAGACCGCCCTGTGCAGAATGTTCAAAATGAGTGTCCCCTTGTTCTATAGGTCCTAATAGGTCTATAGACAGACACTCATCCGGACACCCGTGAATATTAAAGTCTCCCATAATTATAAAGAAGCAATGAGTTTTATTGACCTCTTTGTATTCTGCCAGAAACTAATTTAATGCGGCCAAGTGATCTGTCGTGGTGACTCTATCAAAGGAATTATAAAAATTGACGATTAAAATAGTTTCCGCCCCACTCAAACACATTTTTACTGCCAAACTGTTACGTGAGCCAGTATCTAGTTGGGTGTGAGGGCCAGGGATGGTAGCAGAAATTAGGGTGACCAAGCCCCATATTAGATTGGACCGCCGGGATGGAGTAACACGAGTACCCGTCCAGACTCAAAATGTTGCCCGTGTCCCAGGTTTCCTGTAATCCTATAATATCGCCCATACTGATGAACTTTCTCCATGCTGGGTCATCTATTTTGTTTTTAAGACCAGCCACGTTCCAGGTTACCAGCTTTATCAAAGTATCCCGGGGACCTTTAGCTCTTACCGTTGTTGCTGCATTGAATGTACCAGCTGCAGCAACAGGGGTAATGATAGTTTTTTGGTTCCATAGTCACTCGTTTTCATCCAACCTTGAAAGATTATCAAATCTGTTGAAAACGGGGACGGAAAAATCATAGGGTGATCTCCCTTTGAATAAACCACTATTTAATTGTCTAATCTGATGTGGTGGATAGAGGAAGCCCAGTGGGAGTATGTTTACATACTCATTTTGGATTCTGGCTGACCCTGCCTGTCTCAATATGTCATTGACCAGCCTAGGGGATCTGAAACTAATGACGACACAGTCGCCCTCTAAACTTTTTTTGGTCTTACCCACCCATGGGACCCTCCTAACCATCTTAATGTTATTTTCCAGGTGTTCACCCAGATCTGTTTTATTTGACAAGTAATGCAGGGTTTTATTTCTTAGTGAGGTCCAGTGTTCATTTTGACCAACCTTAATTTTCGGGACATTTGCAAGGATTATCGTATAGGGGCAAGCCTCAGCTAAGTTTAATGGTAACTCTCTCTTTTTGGGGGCCTGTGTTTGTGGACATATTCTACCTGCTGGCCCCCGAGGGTCCTGTTTCTCGCCCATGGTGGCTCCAGTAACTTTTGGCACCAGGATGGGAATACTTGGCGCCAAACTCTGAGGTATCACCAATGGAACCTATTTCTCTGTGAGACTAGCCACACACACAGGAGGTGCAACCGAATTTATACTACTATCCTTAGTAGAAGCAGTTACGCCCCCTGCTGCGTCTATATACTTGTTCAGGAGTCCACCTAGTCTATTTACCTCCGAGGACATCCGGTCAAGTTTTGCCACTAAAGGTTTGATATACCCTTGATCTTTAGGTCAATGAGGCTGGCTAGCTGATTGAGCTGTTCATCGTCCAATTTTACAGTGCTAGCTCCCTCTACCACGTCATCTTCCTTTTCTAGATTTTTGATAGGTGTAACAACTTTTTTCCTAATAGAACGGGTGCCCATACGTTTCGACTGAGTTTTTCGGCATGCTCTAACCACTTTGGATACAGGGGTCGGGGGATGCTGTACCATGGTATCTATCGAAACGTCCAGCTCAACATGTTCAGGCATTTCCCTATCAGAAGCTTTGGGGTTGATGGGGTTACTACAGTCACCCTGACCCAGTACAACCGGGAGAGTGCACGTAATAGATGGTAAAGGGTCACAGCTTAGACCTAAAGACTGTCGTCTTTCACTGTTGATTTTGTTAACCACCTTAACTTAGTAGTTATCCATGGTGCCAGAAGCAGGTAGGGCACTATGTTTCGACATACTACAAACTACAAAGAGGGAGACCAAATGCAAATCAGGTATATTATACAATATATGCAACACACACCCCTATCACTTTCAAAGACCTCTTGTCAAAGCTTATCAAACCATCATACAAAAATAAAAACATAATAACTGGTATATTTTAGGGTCTCACTGTATTTTTGAGGTGTAGATTGGGGAAGACCTCAGAATCCCAGCACCAAAGTCTATGGCCCAGCCTTGCCTCGTTCTGCCCCGGACGGCCACAGACGGCCCGCCCTTTGCCCGGGCTTCGCTCGGCGTCCCGCTCGCGTCCCGCGAGGCGGGGCTGACGCTGAACTTATGCGCCTCCTGGCGCGGTCGTTTGGTGGTCGGGGCGCTAGGGCTTCTGGGAGTTGGAGTCCCCTGGCCCACTCTCCGCTCGGCGGGCGTGCTCCGAGATGGAAGAGGAGCAAGGCGGCGGGAGGCAGGCGGGAAGCAGACGGCTGGCAAAATGCTCCGCAAGTGTAAGCAGCTCTCTCCCCGCAAGGCTACAGGTATCTATGGCCGGGTCCCCCACTCAGCAGGGCTGACGCTGAACTTATGCGCCTCCTGGCACGGTCGTTTGGTGGTCGGGGCGCTAGGGCTTCTGGGGGTTGAAGTCCCCTGGCCTGCTCTCCGCTCGGCGGCCGCGCTCCGAGATGGGAGAGGAACGAGGCGGCAGGAGGCAGGCGGGAAGCAGGCGGATGGCTGGCAAAATGCTCCGCAAGTGTAAGCAGTTCTCTCCCCGCAAGGCTACAGGTATCTATGGCCGGGTCCCCCACTCAGCAGGCTGACGCTGAACTTATGCGCCTCCTGGCGCGGTCGTTTGGTGGTCGGGGCGCTAGGGCTTCTGGGGGTTGGAGTCCCCTGGCCCGCTCTCTGCTCGGCGGCCGTGCTCCGAGATGGAAGAGGAGTGTTAACGCGGGATTTCTGGTCTATTGTTATAGATCTAGATTCCAACTCCGGTCGACTGAACCGTTGGTACCTGTCATAGAGTAAAAGGCAATCCACTACTAGGTCAATCAATTAATGACTTAGTCCACACTAAAGAACCACTTAAGCTTAAAAAGTTTAAAAGTTTATTACAAAGCCAAACTTAACTGGAGATACAAACATCTCAATATAAGGTTCAAAAGATATACGGGTATCAATACAAACATGAATTTTCTAAATGCTCTTAGTCGGCAGAAGAATATTACCAAAACCAATTCAAAAATCATCAAAGTTGCAAGAATAGACACAAGCTGTAGCTTATGAGTCATTTACAGAAAGGAAAGAAATCAGATTAGACTGTCCCTACACTAGACTAAGTGACATCCCTACTTAGCAAGATCTTAACCTAAAAAGGTGTCAGCAGTGGTGACTTCCAAAGAAGATCACACACTTCCCTTAGTCTTTGTTTCAAAAACGATGTCTCGCAGTTCCCTATCTGCCTACCCATCCGCTCTCTTAGGTTCCTCAGATCATCTGCCTTAACTCCACCCAGGGGTGCTGTCCCTAATACAAAATCACATTTACAATAGAAACGCCCTTTAGAGACGCCCCTCACGTTGTGTTGGTTCTGGCATTTTCCATGCTGATACTCCTCTGGGCCCATTGTTAGCGTTGACCTTGCTTCCCAGGCTCCTCTCCGGCAGGACGGTACCCCCCAGGAAATTTCTGAAGCCTCCTCCAGACCTGTGCCTGGCGCCCTGAACAAAAGTCTATTCATCACTCTCTTGATTGGAACCTCCTCGCACCTGCAAACAGACACTTGTACTGTGGGCCCCAAATTCCGGCCTCCACCGTATCTTCTAAGTCGTAAACCATTCGAACAGGCTCCACAGTTTGTGCCTAGCACAACCTTTCTCTAACGAGCACATACAGATCAAAAGAAACAACTTTGTCTATTCAGGCCTATTAGAATTACATGAACGGGCCTGTGCACTCTGCAAACCTTTAATTTCTTACTTTAAACAGTATTCTAACTTATTACACACAATGATTATATGAAACACTTCTATAAAACATATTTTCAGTTCTATGATCAATAATACTTTGAATTACAATAACATCAAAATCCATCATCGTGTAAGAGTGTAACAGCATCTCGTACTCTATGTGAACTGCCATGTGGCCTACACATTTCTACGTTTAGCAGAATTACATTTTCCCCTACAACAGCCACATAACGTGGGATTTCAACATCATTCTAACAGCTCTACAAACTTCTACATTAGCTTTTCACACTTGATATAAGTATTCTATTTTCAATTAAACACTATTATATATTTTCTTCTCTATAAATTCAACACTCTTATATAATGTTTACTAAACTAATACAACGTGCTTGTAAATATGGTGCACTTCTATATTTTCTTGATTTGCGCTCTCTCAATCCCCCCTTTGATGACTTTTAGTAGTCATCACCATCACAACACCATCCCTGAGGTATGGACTGAGTCAAACTGAAGTCGATGCAGTACCCCCTCGTTTCATCATCTCTAGAGCCTTCAGACTCCTGTACTGATTATCCTGCATCGCAGTCAATCTCCTCTCCTGCTCTCTCATGGTTCTTTGCAACCTGTTTGATCTATACCATTGGTACAGCCGCACCAATCCCCACAAGGTGATTATACAAATCACTATTATGATGATAGGTTTCAGTATGTACCAAATGATATTCTTTCCTAGGTTGGCAAACCAACCTCCAACTTTACCCATTCCTTGACCTACTTTCTCCCACACTGTTACCTTTGTCAAATCCTCAATTTCATGATGTATTTCAGTAATGTTCCGAATGTACTTTTCTAAAGGTTTTGAATTGTCTGGAATGTAAGTGCAACATTCCTGGACCTTCAAAGCCTTACAGACTCCTCCCTCTTTGGCTAACAGAGCATCTAGAGCAAGTCGGTTCTGAAGAACCATTGCCCTTATCGACTGCATCTCTCCCTCCACCAGCATTAATGACCTAGCAGTACTGGCAGACAACCTATCTACAACTATTGCCAATCTTCTAATCTTGACATCATTTAGTGCTATCCCTAAAATAGGAAACATAGCACCCAATACGTCTCCAACTACTTCCTCAGCGCTTACATCCCTTCTTCCTCTAGCTTGAGTTCCTTCCTCTATAAGTTCCAAATCCTTAGCATGGTATATTTTGGGGAAGACAATTGCCAAATAACATGATCCATACCAATTATCTGGTAGTTTCACGTATGCATTTCTTCCACACACAAAATATACATTTGGGATCACCTGCATTTCCTTCAAGAAGTCTTTCGAATAATATTCTAATTGGAAAGCATGTTCACAACTTACTTTTCCCACAAACACATTCTCATAATAGGTTTCACCCCTATGTATACACAGTTTCCCCTTTTTCTCTCGGTCTAAAGCTATTGGACCACTGCTACCCTTTCTTTGGTGTGCCCTTTCTTCCTCGGTCCAATCTGTTTTCCATTGACCTGAAGCTTTTAAGATCTTCTGTCTCCGGTATCGATCATCCACTTGTCCTACAAACTTTTTCTCAATTTCTGACACTTTACAAGTCAAATTATTTCTTCGGGCGTGTGAAGTATCTAATGTTTTCCAAGGAAGGAAAAATTTCTGTAATCTGTCTTCACTCTTATAATAATCCCACTTATTTAAATGCTTGTAGTTCGGCACTTCTGGTAAAACAGCTTCGAAGTTTGAAAAATAGTATTCAAAGCCATCACGTTCATAGAATATACTAAGCAACAAACTACATGTGATTCCATAAGTCAATGGAAGATGATGATATCTGATACCTTTGTCTACAGAGGCTGGCAATTTCATGCAAACATAACAATTCTTGGCCTCCATAGCATCAATGTATTCATAAAGCAATTTAGCATATGCATTTGATTTAAAATGTCCCTGTGATTCATCTACATGTAACCTACGAGTCTCAGCTGCTAGTAAAGCTTTGTCTTTCTCTTTATTGTTCCCCTTTTGACCAGCAGTAGTAGGTTTCTGTATCGATGCAATCTTCGCTTCCTTTGATGTTTCCCCTTCATTTACATGTCCCACTACATAAGATATAGTAACTACTAAAACTATAAGAAAAATCACTCCCACTAAAAGTGTGCCTACTATACATTTGGCCCTGCGGTTCGGGTTGCCAACCTCCATGATCTCAAACAGTGTAGTTCCGGTTTTCTTCCACAGCACAATGTCTCTTTCCTTTGTACAATGTCTCTTTTCGAACCACACCTGGAAGCTGATAATCTTTTCCGCAAGATCAGTCTTTGTGTTCTATAGCAACAGACAACCCTAGCCCTTCTCCGTCCACTAAATGGAAGTCCCCAGTTTCTTCTTCTTCCACTTGGCGCTAGGTTATCTCTCAATTTGCTTATTTACAAAGTCTTTCACACAGTCTTTTAGCAATCCGAAATTATACGTGTTCCAGCGACTCTAATCACGGCTTCTAATATTTCCAAACGAAGAAGGACCTCCTCAAGTATTGACCTCCTTGAACAACAAATCGGAAATTCTATTCTGTTTAAAACCAGGTCTCTTATTCCGCTCAGATAAGGAGGATAGGGGATATTGAGTGTCAGCAACCCCTCGACCTCCACTCCCGGTATCAGAAACACTATTTCCACTGTTATGATGGGGTCAGTACTGGTCAGGGTCACTTCCCTCACCCTCCCGGATCTCTGTACACTGGACATCTGCAGCGAGGTAGGTCCACTCAGGAGTAGCGTATCTTCTGCAAGGCACTCGCACCCTCCTCGATCTTCTTGGACCTTCCTGTTCCTGTCCTTGTGCACTTTCGTCCAAATCCGAGTCTTCAGATATAGGGGCAAAAGTTTTCTCTGGAGCTGGCTTCAAGCTCGGCCTCTTTCTTCTTTCACTTGGCCAACTAGCTTCTCCACGCCTCGCTCTCCTATATCTCGTCCTCACACTCGGTTCTTGATCACTCTGGACTTGATCTGTGTCTGAGCCGTATTCACAGCAACTTTCTCCTTCTGTGGCAACTTCAGTTTCACTGCCGTCCTGTCCTTCTTCTTCTTGTTCTGTAGCGCTGCCAACTTCTTCCGACACCCCCACAGCTTGACTAATCCCCTCCAGTGGTTCACCGTCTACAGCTGGATTTTCATCTGCGAAGGGAGCTGTTTCTTCCAGGGGTGCTGGAACTCTTCGAGTATGGGAAGCGTGAATCCAGTTTGGCAGCCCTCCACACTTTACAGCAGTATTCGTTGTCAGGATAACTTGATAGGGGCCCTTCCAACGCACGTCTAGGCAGTTCTTCCGGACGTGCTTCTTCAGCAGAATCCAGTCACCTGGGCACAAGTCGTGACATAGATCTCTTGAAGATGGAACTTCAGCAGCCTGCACCTGAAGAGACACAGAATGAATGGCGTCAGACAGACCCTTGCAGTAATCCAGGATCAGGTCATCTGTAATATTCAACAAAGCTGTAGTTGGTACAGACGGAAGTCTCATTGCCCTCCCCATTAAAACTTCATGTGGAGAGAGACCTGTCCTCCTGTCTGGTGTGCTACGCATACTCATGAGTACCAAGGGCAGAGCACCAGGCCAGCTTAAGGATGTCGATGAACATACTTTGGCTATTCGGGACTTGAGTGTGCCATTTATTTGCTCCACAATACCTGAAACCTCTGGTCGATAGCTACAGTGCAACTTCTGATCAATGTTCAATGCAGAGCAAAGCATCTTCACAACTTCACTGTTGAAATGAGTTCCTCGATCTGATTCCAGGGAGGTCGGCACCCCGAAGCGCGGGATCAACTCTCTAAGCAACAACTTTGCTACTGTGAGTGTATCGCACCTGCGTGTAGGGTATGCTTCGACCCATCTGGAAAATATGCATACAACCACCAGAACATACCTGAGGCGGTTGCTTTTTGGCATTTCGATAAAATCTAATTGCATTCTGTTGAATGGCCCCCCAGACCTCCCAATGTGACTCATTGTAACTGGTGTTCTTTTCCCTACATTCAATTGCTGACATGTAACACATCTCTTACACACTGCTTCTGCTGCAATCCTGAATTTAGGACAATACCAAGTCTGCCTAAATACCCTCAGCATGGCATCTCTTCCTAAGTGTACTGGACCATGTATCTGTCGTGCCATTGGACTCACCAATTCCTCAGGTAACACTGCCCTTCCATCTGCTGAAACCCAAAAATCCATTTCACTTTTCACGCAACCTGCTGTTTCCCATGCCTTTTTCTCAAAATCAGGTGCGTTCTCTTGCATGTTTTTTAAATCCTCCCAAGTATCAACTGTTTCTAGCATCATGTTTAACTCTGTCTTTTCCTGAGCCCCACCTACTTCCACCTCTGTGAAAGAATATCCTTGCTCCGCACAATAGCGGGCAACTTCGTATGCGTATCTATTACCTTGTGACACAAAATCTGTATTTTTGGTGTGGGCTACGCATTTGACAATTGCAATTGCTGCTGGACCTTGTAATGCTTCTAACAACAGTCGCACAAATTCCCCATTTCGAATAGGCGAACCAGAGGAGGTCATGTAACCTCTCTGAGACCACAACTGCCCAAAATCATGAACTACACCGAAACCATATTGGCTATCGGTATAAATGGTGACTCTAATTTTGTTTCCTGCTAAACAAGCACGTGTCAATGCAATGATTTCTGCCACCTGAGCGGAGTGTACTCCTTCCAGGCAAGCGGCTTCCACAACTCCAGTAATGGTGCAAACAGCATAAGCTGCTCTCAACCGACCAGTATCGTCTCTTAAACATGAGCCATCAACAAAGAAAATTTCATCAGGGTCGATCAACGGCTCATCCACAATATCTGGTCTTGGCTACGTGCATAGTTCAGTCACATCAAGGCAATCGTGGTCTTCACATTCCTTGCCTTCTATATCATTAGGAAGCGGCATCAATGTAGCAGGATTCAAAACAGAGCACCTCTTAAGGGTCACGTTCTCCGCAGCGAGTATAACTTGCTCGTAGCGCGTGAGCCTACTACTGGTCAAGTGCTGTGTCTTGGTCCTGGTCATCAACAGTTCCACAGAATGAGGTACATACACCACTAACTGGTGTCCCATGACAATATTTTCACACTGTTCAATGCTGACACCTGTTGCGGCAACGGATTTGAGACCTCCGGGCAACGCTGCGGCTACTGGATCTAAGGTAGCCGAAAAGTATGCAACTGGTCTACGGGCATTTCCATGAATCTGTACCAAAACTGATAAAGCACAACCCTCTCTCTCACAGCAGAAAAGTGAAAATGGTTTTTCATAGTCAGGCATCCCCAAAGCCGAAGCGCGACACAAGTCCTCTCTCAGCTGTAGAAACGCCATCAAACAGTCCTTGTCCCATGGTACCGGATCACTCACCTCCTTGTGCGTCAGTTTTTGTAAAGGCTTTGCTTTCAGTGAAAAGTTAGCTATCCACTGTCGGCAATAACCAACCATTCCTAGGAACATCCTGACTTCTCTCTGTGTCGTAGGCGCGTTCATCTTCATTATCGCCTCTATCCTATCTGGTGACACTTTGCGCTTTCCTTTTTCTATCCGGTGACCCAAGTACTGTACTTCTGTCAAACAGTATTGCAATTTGTTCGGAGATACCTTGTGTCCATTTTCAGCTAAATGGTTCAGCAAGGCAATGGTATCTATCTTACAAGCCTCTTCCGTTTCTGACGCAACAAGTAGGTCGTCTATGTACTGGACCAGAACCGAGTTCTGCGGCAGTACCAGACTTTCTAGATTTTTCTTCAATAGCTGGTTGAAAATTGATGGGCTTTCTGTATACCCCTGTGGGATACGACACCATGTTAAAACGCGATTTTCCAGCTTAAAAGCAAAAAGGTACTGGCTCTCCTCATCTAATGGAATTGAAAAGAAAGCCTGACAAAGGTCTATCACTGTGAACCACTCAGCTTGGAATGGTATCTGAAACAATATCACTGATGGATTCGGTACCACTGGACAACATGAAACAACTATGTTATTAATCTTTCGAAGATCTTGTACTATTCTAAATTTCCCACTAGGTTTCTGCAAACCCATAATCGGGGAGTTGCATGGACTTCCCACGATTTCCTTCAGTATTCCCTGTTTTATCATAGAGTCGATTACAGGTTTTATTCCTGCAATCGTCTTCGGGGTCAGTTTGTATTGGGGTGTTCTTGGATATTCAGCATTTGGTTTAACCATAATCTTCACTGGTTCTACTCCTTTGATCAGTCCTATCTCTTCTCCAGTAAAATCCCATACCTCTGATGACACTGTATCTCGTAAATCCCATGGGAGCTCCTCCACTGTCAGGGTAGAATACAGTTCTATGCATGTTCTCGAATTTGCAACTTTGAAGGTAGCATCATCGTCTGTAGTCTGTACCTCCACTCCCTGAGGTGTGCAGTATATTGTGCAGTTCAGTTTGCACAATAAGTCCCTTCCTAACAGACACACAGGACTAGAATCACATACCACAAACTGATCGGTGTAGTTTCCTATTTTCACTGATACTGGTTCCGTCAAAGGGCTATTCATTCTCCTATTTGCAACTCCTACCACCTGAATCGTTTCCCCCGACATTGGTAGATCTAGAACCACTGCCGATCTCAAAGTTGATCGAGTAGCTCCAGTATCCACCAAGAATGTTGTAGGACACCCTGCCACTTCAGCCTCAACAAACGGTCCTCTTTGATCCACCTCTAGTACTGCCCCAAGGGTACAGTCCTCCTCTCTATTTACACGTCGTCCTGTCAATGGATCAACGTAGTAACACTCTTCTTCACCTGTGAAAACAGGCATTTGTCTATAGACCTTTCCCCCTGTCGTAATCTTTGGTGGCTGCGGGAACTGAGCTCGTGGAGCCGAAGTCCCCCCTTGGCCACCTTACTCTTTGTCACTGTCACCCTCTGGGCTGGAACTTCCTGTATTTCCTCCTCTAGAACTTCTAGTTCTCCGTTTTCAGGGTTATAGGGACACTCGCGTCTCCAATGTCCCACCTGGTGACACTGGTGACACTTTGTCGTTTTTTTCAATGTAGCAAAGTCTATTCTAGGTCTCGGATTTTCCTCGTTGTCCTTATTCTGACTGTTTGATTTCCGTCCCATTGTCCCTGTTCCCTGCTGCTGCTGTCCTCCCTTTCAAGCTGACTGCATTTGCACCATCATCAGTTTCTCCTTTTGTTTCTTTGCTTTGCACTCTATTTCATCACTGCAATATCTTGCGTATCTCAAAATCTCATCCAATGGTTTGTTTTGCCAACAAATTAAATGTTGCTGAATCATCAGACAAATATTAGGTCTCAACCCCAAAACAAACTTAGATACAAACTGTCCTATATCCTTGGGATCCATTACATCTAGTCCACTATATTTTTTGAACGTTTTCAGCAATCGTTCATAATACTCATGAACTGTCTCCTTGGGTTCCTGTCTTGTTCGGTCTATTTTTACCCAATCTATGTCTTGTGGTGGCACCTTCTCCTTCAGCCATGTCATCACCCTTTCATATTTTACCATTACACTCTCTGACGGTCCATTAGTACGAGTATCCCTTTCTGGTTCTGCCGTTGGCCACTCAACACTAACCTTGCATGCTATCCACAAGTCTCCTGGGACCACAATGTCGAATAAGGTGTTCAAATCAATCCACAATACTTTTGAAATCTTGACAAACCTCTCTACCTGCTTGTACCACTCTACGGGATTTTCCCTTAACTTCGGAAATGAGTTTGTAAATGCAGCCAAATCTCCCCTACTCCAGGGCACGTGTACATAACTTCCATTCGCTATTTCTCGCAAAGGGAATGCCTCCATCTGCATTAGCCTTCCTTCCGGAGACATCACATTCGCCCTCCGTCTAACAGTTCCCTTTTTGGACCACCTCTCTTCCCATTTGTCCAGATCTCTCCATGCTCTTATTCCTGTGATCAGCTCCCTTATGTGTGTTTTTAATCCAGTTGTCCTCCTTCCATCTGAGTCCTGATCTGAATAATGAATAATGCAACCTGTGGTTACCCTGTAATGCCTTGGTTCTGGACAAATCTACCATATACTTGTCTGCCAGTTCAGACAGTTTCTCATGAGTTGCTCTGGCCTTTCGAGTGATGTCCTTTGCTATAAACAGCAGCTCATCTTGTTCGTACATGTCGATCCTTTCTAAAGACAATGTACCATCTATTATATCGTCCAGATCAGATCTTAAGCTGGTCACATCGAGTCTTTTAGCTCTTATTACAGCTTTCAATATGCCATCTCTAGAGAGTCTATTTACATCTCTCCCATCACAGCTCTGAGTCCTGCGTCTAGGCTCAGGCGAGTTATGGGAGTCCTCCCATGCTCCCATCTCTCCAGGTCCCATGCAGTTCCATCCTCTCTGGGTGTATGGTGAAACACTCCTCTATTTCCCATAGTCTCACATTTCCCATTCTGCCTGGTTTCTCTAGGTGCATGGTAAGACATTCCGCTATTCCCCATTTCTTCACCCTTTGCCGGTGGTCTCTGATCACTCAACACCTGGCAAGATCCTTCACTGTTCCCAGTGTTCCCACGATTTCAGTGCTGTACGTTGCCATTAGGTGCGTGGTGAGTGCACCTAAACCTTTCCCTGTATTCTCGGGTTCTTTGTTCTCCCTCACTTTGAATGAAACGAGATGTCTCCCCACACTCCGTATTTCTGCCTCTTTGCTCCTGCCCATTTCCTCCGTCAATATGACATGTAACTCCTCTACTCTCCTGACTTTTACCGTCCCACTCCTGACTGCTTTCGCTAGCCCCGCAGTGAGATAATGTCCCTTTTCCTTGACTTCCCCATTCTGCTTCTGCTCTTGACCTGCACCTCTGTACTTCTGTGGACCCATCCCATTCCCTCAAGTCAGCCCTCAACTCTTTATAGGATTTCGGCCGTGGTCCCCTCAGGTCCATCGGTCCTCTTTGACCCCCCTGTTCTGTTACGGGACCCACTGCTGAATCCAATGGGGTGCTCCACGTTATCGGTCCTGGTAATTGTCTCCAGGCATTTGTCGTGTTATTCCTCCTTTCCATCTCCACTCTCTCTCTCTCCAACCGTACCTGTTCTTCCTCTCTTCCTTTCTCTGGGTTATAAACCGACACTATAGGACCTATGGTAACGGGTACTTGAAGAGCATCTGGCAATCCATGAGACTCAACCCTCTCTGTTGCTGGCATCTTCTGCACCACAACCCTTCCGACTACTATCTGTACAGGACTATGTTGAGGTGTCTACTCACCTTTGGTAGGTACCCAATCCGTTAAAGGGAGTGGCCTGTTCTCTTCTATGTCAACCCTATCTTGCTTTGGGAGTTCAGTACCTCCTATCTCCCTATTGTCCGGAGGCGGTCTATCTATCAATAACCTATTCATTAGGTTATCCTCCGACTCGCTCTCTTTATCTTCTTCTATTAGGTCTCTTTTCTCCTGTAACCTCTCTCACTGGGTACAACTTATCCACTTCATTCTTCTGTACCCTCCATCTCTTCCCCTCCGCATCCCATTTGGCATCTTGCACTGCCCTTACTGATCGCCGTACCCTTTCTTGCCGTCTGTTCTGACTCCTGTCGTGCGCCGCCCTAATCCATGCATTAAGGGCCTCAAACTGTGTTGGTCTAGGCAAAGGTCTCAATGAGGACATAACTGCTTTCAGTTGATGCAACACTTCTAGTCTAAACGTTCCGTATTTCGGAAAAGTCAGTTCCTCATTCCCCTCTATAATCTTACTCCAAACATCCAGCCACAGTATAGTATGTAACCCAACATTCGTTGCCATATAGTGAGCTGGTGTACCCTCCGGCGGTGCCTCTTCCCCGTAATAAGATTCTCTTCTTTTTCTCTTAAAAATCCCTCTCAAACATTTAAAACACTTCATGTTCAAAGTTTACGAATTTCTATTTTCTCCGCGTTCGTTTACTTCCTGATGACAATCCACCAATCTCAGCGCGGTTTCCGCTAACTGGCCTATCACAGCGCGGCTCTTCGCTGACGTCACACCAACCGCCCTATCACAGCGTGGCTTCACACCAACCGGCCTATCTCAGCGCGGCTCTCACTGACGTCACTCGTCTCAGCGCGGCTTCATACCGACCGCCCTATCACAGCGCGGCTCTCACTGACGTCACTCGTCCCCCTTTCGCAGCAGTTCCCCTCCTTTCTCCGCTCGTCTCCCGGTCATGCATGCGTCCCATTCATACTCTGGAAAATGATTACTTCCGACCAAGCGATCACTTTCCTTGACTGTACGTCCACAGTCTAACTGTAATTGTCACCTTAACTGACGAAGTGTCTTTCCGTGTACGTCCAGACAATCGCCTTCTCTGATAGGTTACTTGCACACGGTAACTTTCGACCTGCGTCCGTTACCCACACACGCACTCTTGCATTCCCCCTATCTCGGTCCTGCGGGCGATCAATGGTACCTCATGACCCCCTTTTCTCTGGTCGACAACTACTCTGGATGTTCGATACACCCGAACCACTTAAGCTCTTCCCTGAACTTAAGATTTTCACCAGTTCACCGGTTCCCCTGTTTCCCAGGTTACCAGTTTACCAGTCTGCCAGGTTGCGCGCGCTCACAACCCTCTCTCATTCACTCTACAGGCATTCAACTTCGCATGACATTACAATACAGATACAACACAAAACACCGCAATCTGTCCACGCATGACCCTTGTTATACTCACTCTCGTCCGATTCTGCTGCTTTTCTCTCGCGCCATCAGCACCCTCTTCGGCAGGCCACCTCTCGATCTCTAGGGACCTTGGGGTAAACTTAACCTAGTCTAGATCACCTTCCTCAAGAAGGTAACCATCCTCACTCTGCTACCAACTGTTAACGTGGGATTTCTGGTCTATTGTTATAGATCTAGATCCCAACTCCGGTCGACTGAACCGTTGGTACCTGTCATAGAGTAAAAGGCAATCCACTACTAGGTCAATCAATTAATGACTTAGTCCACACTAAAGAACCACTTAAGCTTAAAAAGTTTAAAAGTTTATTACAAAGCCAAACTTAACTGGAGATACAAACATCTCAATATAAGGTTCAAAAGATATACGGGTATCAATACAAACATGAATTTTCTAAATGCTCTTAGTCGGCAGAAGAATATTACCAAAACCAATTCAAAAATCATCAAAGTTGCAAGAATTGACACAAACTGTAGCGTATGAGTCATTTACAGAAAGGAAAGAAATCAGATTAGACTGTCCCTACACTAGACTAAGTGACATCCCTACTTAGCAAGATCTTAACCTAAAAAGGTGTCAGCAGTGGTGACTTCCAAAGAAGATCACACACTTCCCTTAGTCTTTGTTTGAAAAACGATGTCTCGCAGTTCCCTATCTGCCTACCCATCCGCTCTCTTAGGTTCCTCAGATCATCTGCCTTAACTCCACCCAGGGGTGCTGTCCCTAATACAAAATCACATTTACAATAGAAACGCCCTTTAGAGACGCCCCTCACGTGGTGTTGGTTCTGGCATTTTCCATGCTGATACTCCTCTGGGCCCATCGTTAGCGTTGACCTTGCTTCCCAGGCTCCTCTCCGGCAGGACGGTACCCCCCAGGAAATTCCTGAAGCCTCCTCCTGACCTGTGCCTGGCGCCCTGAACAAAAGTCTATTCATCACTCTCTTGATTGGAACCTCCTCGCACCTGCAAACAGACACTTGTACTGTGGGCCCCAAATTCCGGCCTCCACCGTATCTTCTAAGTCATAAACCATTCGAACAGGCTCCACAGTTTGTGCCTAGCACGACCTTTCTCTAACGAGCACATACAGATCAAAAGAAACAACTTTGTCTATTCAGGCCTATTAGAATTACATGAACGGGCCTGTGCCCTCTGCAAACCTTTAATTTCTTACTTTAAACAGTATTCTAACTTATTACACACAATGATTATATGAAACACTTCTATAAAACATATTTTCAGTTCTATGATCAATAATACTTTGAATTACAATAACATCAAAATCCATCATCGTGTAAGAGTGTAACAGCATCTCGTACTCTATGTGAACTGCCATGTGGCCTACACATTTCTACGTTTAGCAGAATTAAATTTTCCCCTACAACAGCCACATAACGTGGGATTTCAACATCATTCTAACATCTCTACAAACTTCTACATTAGCTTTTCACACTTGATATAAGTATTCTATTTTCAATTAAACAATATTATATATTTTCTTCTCTATAAATTCGACACTCTTATATAATGTTTACTAAACTAATACAACGTGTTTGTAAATATGGTGCACTTCTATATTTTCTTGATTTGCGCTCTCTCAGGAGCGAGGCGGCGGGAGGCAGGCGGGAAGCAGGTGGACGGCTGGCAAAATGCTCCGCAAGTGTAAGCAGCTCGCTCTCCGCAAGGCTACAGGTATCTATGGCCGGGTCCCTTGAAAGGAGCTGAAATACTCAGTTGAGACCCCACCCACCTCTTAGTGCACACACAATCATGCACACATAGCAGGCACACAGGATGAGCAGCTGAGGGAAGCGACACCGCACTGTCAGTTCCCAACACATGCCACACGGCTCGGTCTGTCCATGACTCTTCGGCAATCCTTAGCCCCCCCTGATCAATCTACTGCTTCTGTTGACCAGCATGGGTCACAGGAGACACTTCTTAGCCCTGCCAGTGTCTCATAACTGACGAAGCTTCACACTAAGCAGCCATATAGGTCGCCTTTATGGCCACGCCCCTCCATGGTGTGTTATAATCAACTGAAATTGAAGGCAGACAAGATGGAGATTTTACAGCTTGTTGTTCATCATCTTTTTGGCAGCTTACTTTCTGGCCTCAAGTTTTTGAAGGGGTGGAGGACCATTACTCAGGGGAATTAATTCAAAAACTTGGGGTCCCGGGTTAAATGTGCAACTACCTCTCCTTTTTATCATCTCTGTGTCTTAAGAAGAACCATGGATTTTTTTTCGTTCTTGTATAAAGTGCAGATTACGAATGCCTTTGTTTCTTCTCATCTTTATTATTCTTTTGCTTTTTATTTAGATCTTCTGCACTGTCATCTCCGTCCTCTGCAAAATATAGCAGCTAAACTAGTTGATGGCTTATCAAACTTTAGCATGTAACTCTTGCTTTTTCTTCTTTACATTGGTTGCCTATTAAACAAAGCTTGATTTCTAACTCACTCTGTGTGGTCCATAAGACATCATATTCCAAGTTTGATATTCCTTTTAAGATAGTATTGTTCCACGAGCAGGTGCTTAGATCTCAGCATCATTTCCAGCTATAGGTTCCTCAATTAAAGAGAGCCGAGTTGGTTGGTAATGCATTTTTT
This sequence comes from Lissotriton helveticus, assembly GCF_964261635.1. Classification (NCBI taxonomy): domain Eukaryota; kingdom Metazoa; phylum Chordata; class Amphibia; order Caudata; family Salamandridae; genus Lissotriton; species Lissotriton helveticus. Next base: position 985,128,019 of record NC_136067.1, read on the forward strand.
TTGCACTAGTTTCTAATTGTAACAGCTTTCCCTTATCTTTACATTAAGAGCCGTAGGCCTGATTACAACTTCCGTCTATATGCGTCAGCTCTCCGCCAGCGCATCAGTGCCAAAGCCGCGCAAAGATTGCATGCCTGATTACGAGGCGAACTTGTGAAAGCAGACGGTTCTTTTCCCGTTCCCATGGCGGTGCCCTGAAAAACGACACCGCAATGAGAATGACAAAAATGTTCAAGCACGGCATGGACTATGAAGTCCATGCTGTGCTGGAACTGGGGATGCAAACAGACAGGGGGGCACATGTGCCTCCCTAAATACATCCCCAACACGGGGAAGGGGCATGGGGACCTTTTCTTGGTGGGCTCACCACCATGAAAATGCTGGTGGTGGAGGAACTCTAAATATGCTCGGCGAACTGTGCCAGTCACGCTCAGTATATTGTATTGGTCCTCCGCCACAGCAGTTACCTGGTGCAGCTAGCGGTCCACCGCCAGAATGACATAAAATGTTGTAATCCGCCACTAGAAGTCTGGCAGTCCATGGACTGCCAGACTCATAATCAGCCCCTAATCTTTTTTAATTTCGTAAATTCTTGCACCACCTTTATTCCTAGTATACGTATTTTCCATCTGTTCTCTTGTCAACCAAACAGAAATAGCCATATAAATAATGTTTATGATTAGAAATATGTATTAATGAGTAGGAAAGAAAACTTTCAAAGACAGCTGTTGTATATCAATACAAGATGAACAGACAGTTTTTGAATGGTGGTATTGATTATAAATGTTTGTATTAGAATAACAAAAAAGAGGCTTGATATTACAAAATTGCAGGAAAATAATTATGATTAAATATTACTGAATACCAGTTCAATTGATAGAAATTCTCTGCTTGAATCCTAATTTTCCTCCTATGATAAGGAATACATTCGTAAAGAGTGGATTCCTCCTTTCAAATCATGGCTGGAAGACACTGGAATTTTTTTGTCATCCAAAATTGCCCTTGTTTTACCCTTTAGAACAATTGAAATGTGGGCTGGGTGGGTGAACTTTAGAGGGATGTAAAAAAAGGGTAAGATTTGCTTGTTTTTATCCTGGCCCAAACGCTATTGTTTATGGCGAGTCCGCACAGTAGTTCATTTTGTTAATCTTGTAACGGTCGCCAAAGTGTTCAATAAAATCTAAGGCCCCATTTAACACAATGCAAATACTTTATGTCCCTGTCGAGTTAATAAAAATGTACAGATACAATAAGCAGCTAAACATAATGAATTAATTCAAGCTCCATATGTAAGATTTTTGGTAATTAATTGTGTTATGCTTCATGGTTTTACTTGTCTCCCAGGAGCAATAAACCTAAAATGCTTGGTGGAATAAAAGGTCATCAAAAATGATTAATAGAGTAAAGTTCTAATCGAGCCCTTTGCTGCAATATAAGCAGAAAAAAGATTCATAAGATCAAAAGGTGCTCTTGGGAAGGTCAAATGTGCAGGGCTTTGATTCTGAGATACTGTGATTCGAAGAGAACACCCATCAGTTCCACACACTCCGAGGTGCCAACTACATGCTCCCATTCTTCGACTGTTGTTTGTATATTCTGGATAATGGGGCCAATTCACAGAATGATTTAGGAGGATGGGTATGGCTACAAGGGACTTCTTCAAATAATCTTACAATTTGGATTTGAGATTCGGTTCCTTCCTAATACGGAATCACAGTTGTATGTATGAATGTTTTGCAACCAAATTATAGTTGCACAACATTCAGGGCCATTCATGGCCAACTTTATCAAAGAGTTGAATCTCCCTTGTGCCATGCAATGGGGCGCAAAAGCGAAGCAAGTCTTAAGGTAGATTTATTAAGCAACACAAGACTACCTTGAGTAACACAACACAGCGCAAACCAATGTGTTCCTTTACTTTGCCCTATGGATGCCTTCCAAGGGTGGAGAGTGGGTGTTGCACGCATCCACCCAGGGATTTCTGGCACTTTCCAAGATTTACCTTTACTGGCAGACCTGGGAATGCACCAAAATGCTTCGCATCCTCAGGGGAGGTGTAACGAGGGGAAATATCTTTATTTCTCCTAGTTATTTCCTCTTTATATGTGTGCTGCATTCTACTGCACACATAGAAAGTGCAAAATGCCTTATGGGATTGTTCTTGTGCAGGAAGGGGGCCCTTCCCGCACTAAAACAATCCTGCTTACAATGCAGGCACCCTTGCAGCAAGGTGCAACAGTGCCAGTGTTGGCGCTAGGCAGTGCATTGCGCTGCAGCACAAGGAAAACACAGTGATGTACAGTATAATGTGAAATACGGTGCATTCCTGCCCTTTCCCTATCTCGCAGTATAGCACAGCAAAATGGCTTGCTGTGCTGGAGGATGTTTTCTTAAATATGCCCCTATTTTGTGCTGTCATTTCAAGTGTTCTGGGGTGCCGCTCGTGTGAGGAGTTCCTTTGCCAAAACTCGGACCGCGCTACAGGAGTAGCTTGTAACTGTTCCAGCCCTTATTGCCAGCATGAGGAGTGTCAGACGCGAGGCCGCAGAGGAGGCGAGAGGCGCGGCCCCGGGACTGCGAGGACCAGCCCACAACAACCACAGCTGTGTCCTCTTCCCGGGTGAGCCGCGCCCCCTCCCAGTGCCCGCCCCCATCCGAGCGCTCTTCACTCCTCGCGGCCCCCGCTCCGCGGGAGTCGCTCGTGTGAGGAGTTCCTTTGCCAACACACGGACCGCGCTACAGGAGTAGCTTGTAACTGTTCCAGCCCTTATTGCCAGCGTGAGGAGTGTCAGACGCGAGGCCGCAGAGGAGGCGAGAGGCGCGGCCCCGGGACTGCGAGGACCAGCCCACAACAACCACAGCTGTGTCCTCTTCCCAGGTGAGCCGCGCCCCCTCCCAGTGCCCGCCCCCATCCGAGCGCTCTTCACACCTCGCGGCCCCCGCTCCGCGGGTGCCGCTCGTGTGAGGAGTTCCTTTGCCAAAACTCGGACCGCGCTACAGGAGTAGCTTGTAACTGTTCCAGCCCTTATTGCCAGCGTGAGGAGTGTCAGACGCGAGGCCGCAGAGGAGGCAAGAGGCGCGGCCCCGGGACTGCGAGGACCAGCCCACAACAACCACAGCTGTGTCCTCTTCCCGGGTGATCCGCGCCCCCTCCCAGTGCCACGCCCCCTCTTCACCCTAGTACATATCAGCAAGACCAGTGTCGCGTATCGCGGGACGCGCGCGGGACGCAGCCCGGGGCTAAGCCCGGGCAAAGGGCGGGCCCTCTGTGGCCCTCAGGGGCCTGAAGTGGCCGGGTCGGGCCACCTCCCCAATATCGCCCGGCAGGATTAGCATGCTAAAGCCATCATAAAAAACAGACGGAGTGTGGGGCATTATAAACTGCATAAGGATGAGCAAAACATTGAAAACACCGATGGCAACAAGATCTACCAGCAGATTGAAAAATGTGAGTGCACCTTTGCCAACCATAACTGCAATAGACATAATGTTGCAAAAAACTATTAATGTTGGGGGCGGATGCCATCCAGGATTCGGAGAGGCGACTCTCTTTGACACCAGACTTATGCTTTCCAAACTTGTCCTCGCACACTACTAATAACACCCAAAATATGGATGATACTGCTTCATCACTGGAGTCTTTACTGATGCAATCATTCTCGGAGTTACCAAGATCTCACGCTAAAGATAATACATCTAAATCTTTGTTTAACGACCCAACAATCAATCTGGACAATAGCCTTTTGATTCTAACTAACCATGTAAGCAATATAAATCACGAAAATGCTACTTCTCCAGCTTTGGTTGCCCACTTAGTGGAGAGACAACCATTGGCTACTGACTTAACAGAGTCTGAAATCCCTAAACAAACCAATACTCACAAGGGCACTAGGAGAAAACGAAAAATAAAACATCCTATGAGGAAAGCTCATCTCCTAACAGGTAAACCCAAACGCTCTATTAAAGACATGTGGCAGCCAACAACTTTGGGGAAACCCACTGAACCAACACGCGGAGGGCCCTCCCCAATATCTTTACAGGATTACGATACACACGGAAATGACAAAAACAACAAAGGGAGTTCTCTGGTCAACGAGGAAACAGGCCACATTGATAAGAATCGTACTACGAACATACCGTCCATGAGTGAGATTGAAACTCTGATTAAATCACTCTTACAACCTATTAGCCATCAGATCGCTCATATCGAAAAGGCATTGAGCAAGTTCGAGAGGGCTCAAAATGATATATCATCTAGTATTCTCAAACTCCTCAAATTACCCAATACACTCCCTACTTTTGTTACAGCCTCTACAACCCTCAACGTTAAAAACCCAAAAACCGCAAAAAAGTCAAGTGATCCATCAAGGGACACAGATTAAAAAGAAAGAGTCACAGCATCAGAATCCCCCCACTATTGATTTAGCATTAAACCCACAAAATGCTCATCCTATGGATAAGCTTACAGTTACATCTATAGATAATACGCAAAATATCCAGGTATGTGAGGATGATGATGATAGTGAGTGGGCAACAGAGGGTTATCCTTCTAATATAAAGATAGGCATTGCGGAGAGTATAAAACACGCAGCTCCACCAAATGTTAACATCTCAACTAAAGTAACAGGTGCACAGCAACCTAGACCCTCCACAATACGAATACCATCACATATAAATGTACCACCACAGTCTAACCCTTACACAATAGTTATGATTGGGGTACCTAAAGCAGATGAAAATAGGGAGGAAACACACGAGGAATTAAAGAACAAAGTGATGCAATGGCTAACTAAAAACAGGCCTCTTCCCTCCCATATAATAGGAACCATCTTGCATGTTAAGAGAGTAGAGTGGGTGGGCACACGTTTTAAATCTACAGAGGGTGACTGCATTGTGGTCACCTTTAAATACGCAGGAGTGGCGAAATTTATTACAGACTGGAGGAGCCCTTCGACAAACAGTCTGATTCGTACAATGGGTCTTAGTTACTTTTATCCTGTTCGATCCAATAGCCAAAGGAATAAATATAAACATCACCATGTTCAAGAAGGACCCTATAACACGCAGCTATATCCTCAATCCTGGTCGGCCCCTTCTGTTCCCCCTCAAGGCATGCCAGTGGGCTTTGAACCATACCCATATGCTTACCCTTGGGGAAGTAAAACATATAATCATCAACCCTCAGCAACATCTGAGAGAGCAGGGCCCACTCATCATCGAGCTTATAATCATCCTAACTTTCAATATAATAATTACGGGCTCTCAACGTCAAATAGATATGATGTACTTTATAACTACGACCAACTGGACGAGGTTGATTGACTGCCATCTGACTTGCCCTTTGTTTACTCCTCTGACATGGTGTATAACCCTGTAGTATCCAAGGTCGATTCATTAATAACCTCTAACCTCTTTGAGGTCAATTTAGACAATACTGCCACAATGACGAGCTCTATCCACCCAGTTAGCTCTTCCCCAGACCACATTCCTACCCCTTCTTTACCTGAAGCATGCAACCTTCCTACCCATATAGTCTCTCAATCTCTAGCCACTATCAAATTAACCCCTGCATTATCACTAGAGCATAATGACTTCAATTCAATTAAAATACTGTCTTGGAATATCGCAGGACTGGCTTCTAAAACTAATGACCCGTCGTGGGTATCCTTTGTTAAAAACTACACCATATTATGTTTCCAGGAAACCTGGTTAGTAGACAGTAATGTTTTCATTGAGGGATTCCAAAGTTTCTTTGTCCATGCATCCCCCTCACCCAGTGGCAGGGCAAAGGGGGGTTTAGCAATATTTATTAGTCTGTCCTTTAAATCTGAGATAAACTATTTGCAGCTGGAAAGCAGAAACATCCAGATCCTGGACCTTAGAAAGGGGAAGAAAGGAATAACCCTGGTCAATTTCTATAATTCTGTTTCTTCACCGGGCGAATGTAACATCGTCACTCTTCAAAATCATCTAAGTGAAAGCCAGACAAAATTGTCCCAGGATAAAATAATTGTTGGCGATTACAACACACATATCTGTGGAAATCCTCTTATAACATCTCTGGGCTCTTTGGGTTGTGGAAATAAAGCAGGTCCTCACTTTGCTCATTGCCAACGTGGAACAAGATTGAACACTTTAATGGACGCCTTGAACCTGACCATGGCATTATCTCTGAAGGTCGACTCCTTTACCTTTAAAAATCCAACTTATAAAGGCTCAGAGTCAGGTTCTTTTATAGATCACATCCTTCTTTCAGCTGGTGTGGTTAATCAGGTTCTCAGCTTTGACATACTCGAAAGTATTTACAGTGACCACAATCCTCTCTATCTTGAGCTACAACGTGGTCCTTTTGCACTTCGGAAAAATATCAAGGACCCGGGAGTGTTAAAACCGGTTAATAACAACCGCCGCCTGAAATGGAACTTGATAAATAGCGACAAATTGCACGAGTCCGTTGTAAAGCACTGTGATTCAGAACTCAACCTTTGTGGATCAAACTCCACTCCTCCGGAATCCATCCTATCTGCATTTACAGTGGTGACAAAAAAGATTGATCAATTGCTTTCTGTACCCGTAAAGGGAACATTCGCCCAACAACCACGCTGGTTCGATCACGCCTGTTCCTTAGTTAATTGAAAACTAAAAGCTGCCCTCAAGAATAAGCCAAGAGACTCTGCACTTATCAAGGCTCTACGCGCAGAATATAAAAACACCCTTGCATTTCGCAAAAAGACTATAAAAACTAAAATCTGGGAGTCTCTGCTAGATCCTTCAATTTTGGGCAATAGTTCGAAATTCTGGAGTATAATCAATAAGCCACTCTTTGACGACCCGAATGCTGACAGCCTCGGAACCGTCATACCTGAGAACGAATGGATCTCTCATTTCAGTTCCATCTTTATGAGTGACGCCCCACAGACAATGCTAACTCTCAAACTTCCTGAAAACACACCTCTGCACTTTACTATCAAAGAAGTTGAACTAGGGATCCATGGTCTTACTAGTAATAAAGCCCCGGGCCCAGACGGTCTTCCACCGGATTTATTTAAATCTAATATTCCCTTTTGGGCCCCTATTCTCACAGCTGTCATCAACGCGGGGGTCGAAATTGGGGCTCCCAAGTCTTGGGGAGCATCCACTATCGTCCCTGTATATAAAAAGGGCGACAGAACAAAAGCGGCTTGCTATAGACCAATTTCCCTGATAAATTCAGTTGCAAAGGTAGTGGGAGCGACCCTCTTAAACCGGTTGAACGCTTGGGCCAAACAAAACAGCATAATGGCCCCTGCCCAGTATGGATTCAGACCAGGGCATTCTACAACTACCCAATGCGTGAACTTATATTTAATCAGTGGCAAATATACTCAAGCCAGAAAAGGAACATTATATATGGCCTTCATGGACCTTTCCTCGGCCTTTGATTGTGTCGATAGAAGTAAACTTTGGGTAGTCTTGCAGAACATGGGCGTTGAAAACAATTTGATCAACTTTCTGGCTGACCTCCATAATGACACACGTGCCAATGTCCGTTACACTAAAGATCTGAAAGTAACGAGAGACTTTAAAATCAACCGGGGGGTCAGGCAGGGCTGTATTTTAGCACCTTTTCTTTTTAATCTATTTATAAATGGACTCGAGGAACATCTTTTAAAAATTGATACGGACTATCCTCGCATTGGAAAAAAGGGCGTGCCTGTTCTGCTCTACGCAGATGACGCCGTCCTTTTATCCAGAACTGCACTTGGACTTCAAAAATTATTAGATTCCTTTCTTCAATTTATGACCTTACGTGGCCTGAATATCAACAATTCCAAATCATTTGTTATGATGGTAGGTTCAGGATCAAAAAAACATTACCCCTTCTCAGTCAACGGGGAAAAAATACCATCTACAAAAACCTTTTCATACCTTGGAGTATTGTTTGATCATAAATTATCATGGGGCCCCGCCATACACAAAAAGAAAGGTGAAATGCTAAGGACCAATGCCGGAATAATGGACTTTGCACGCAAAATGGGTAACACACCGGTGTCCGCCATAATGAAGTTATACCAAGCAAAAAGCATCGCGGTTGCCTGTTACGGAAGCGAACTCTGGGGCTTTGCTCCAGTGGATGCCCTTACAGTTCTTGAAAATAACTTCCTGAAACAGGTCCTGTGTTTACCAAAAAGTATTGCTAATCTTTCTGTCCATGAGGAACTCGGCACACCACATTTAGGAGATAAAATTGCTGTAAATCCTCTGCTCTGCTGGTTGAACTGTTGGATGAATGACTCTATACCATTAACCCATAATATCCTTCTTGAGGCCCTCACCTGGGAAGGGCAACTCAAGATACCCTGGCTGAAATATATTAGAAACTGCTTTAAAGATCTGGGCAGGTTGGACCTTTATTCAACACCTCAGCTTATATCCAAGAAAGACGTTAACTATGTAAAGGATACTTTTTTATTAAATCGACAACTGGATAGGGAAGTAATCGAGTTGAAGAAGGGCAGTGTAATGAGTCATATTTTAACCAAGACTTGTATACGCTCTGAACCATATCTATCCTGGCATATATCAAGACATGAGCGTTTCCTGTTGAGCAGATTCCGTTTTGGTTTATATCACCTATTGTTAGCTGTGCCGAGCGGAGCCCACAGAGGCCAAGTGTTGCCACCTTGCGGCTGCGACAATAAGTCTCCGCAAGACCTGGCTCACTTTTTATTCTTGTGTACTTTTTACTCGAGACCACGGCATATATTTTTAAAACCTTTGCTTAAAAAACTGAATTTTGTGCAAATCAAGCCAGCTTTACTATACCTTCAAATGCTGCACTACGATAGCACTTTTTTTACTTGTAACTTTTTAAAAACAGCCCTGAAATTTAGACAAAGTATGGAAGGCTGACCCCCAGCTGAACTGTTTTTATTTTAATAATCAAGTCTCTAATAAGTATACTTACATTGGATCGTGTTATCATTTAATCTATTTGCGATTACCTGTTTATATCCTTCTCGCTGAACTTTTCTGACAATGAACTGTATATATACGTATTTTTACTTGCTTTTATGACTGCATTTTAGACAGTCGAATAAAGAATTTTGAAATTTGAAATTTGAAAGTGTTCTGGTAACCATTCACAAATGGGAAGGGGTCCCCAGGGAGTCCTTTCCTCTTTGTGAATGTTGAAAACACATTATTTAAGAGCACTGCCTACTCTTAAAAAATGTAACTTCAAAGTTCCAGTTTTTCCTTTTTAAACGCATCCCATTTTCCTTTAAGAAAAATGAGCTGCATTAAAAAAAAATTGCTTTACTAAGAAGCAATCACAGACATGGTGGACATCCTTTCTTAATATTCCTGTGAAGAAAAACATCTGGAATCTGTAGGGATCCACAAATTCCCTACAACTTAGCATTTTACCAAGTCTCCCAATGAAAATGGTACCTCACTTGTGTGGGTAGGCCAATTGCCTCGACAGGACCCAGACTTCCTGTTGCTTTTATTGCCCTGGTCGTCATGCCCTCCTTCTTGCTCTCCTATCTGCCTTTCATTCTTCAGAATGGCCGACACCAGTGCTACACCTCTTACAACAGTAATGGAGCAAAGACTTGAACACCACTGCTCATGAAAATAAAGCTAGGACTACCTTGTTTGGCTGTTCACTACTCTGCAAATAGGATGGCCATCTAGTAACATTGTCATTGTGCATTCTTGGAGCAGAAGAATCTGATGCTTAGGGCTGTTCTTAGGTTTGCATTCCATATTACTCTCTAGGCAATATTTCAGTTCAATCTTCCTTTATACGCATTGTCTCTTTGATGACTGTTTTCATTTAGTTAGTGAGAGCAAAGGCATCCATTTGTAAGCCCTACTCAGGTTCATAGTTTTACTAGGCATTGACAGAGTTTGTTTGCTGGTAAGTTCTATCAAAGCGAAGGATCCCATAGATTTCCTGGCATTTATTCATGACTACCAATTGAGTGATTTATTTCATTCTTAAGGCGTACCAAAATATGCCTGGAACCAACCTGAATTAGGAGGCATTAACTCCTGCTCCATAACATACCCTTCCAACCTTTCCAGGAATGCAGCCAGAAACTTCAGAGACAATTTACTGAGGAATTTCACTGAGATATTGATCTCGGATCCTTCCTTCAGCCCTAAAAAAGGCATAATTTTTAATGATTTGATATTTTGTACCAGAAAAATTGCAAAATGCCACTCTGCCTTGACCAAGATGTTCACCACACAAGAAATCTGAAACATTCCACATGGTACTAATATCTTACTCACTCCCTTACAAAAATTAAGAGCTGATCTATCCAAAACCACCTACAAAAACGGCATCATTCGTATTCAAGCTTCCAATAATGACTTGAAGAAATTTGATGACTACTTATCCACCCTAACTGATCACATGATCAACAACCATATCACTAGATCCACAAATAGTCCCTCGGTCCAGGAGAAAGCCAGCGAGGACTTATCTTTCTATTTTAGAAGAGTCCCAGCAGCCTAGCCCCCAAGTAACATTGGTACACTAGACAGTAGCCAATGGTACACTTTAGCTAAATTGCTACACCACACTAGTTGCTACTCATCACCTATTCCTAGGGATAGACCCATCAGGGTTCTCTCAAAATTGTTCAGTTCCACACACAGCCCATATACTTTCCATAAAGGTTCCTCACTCACCCCTTCAATGAAGAAAAAAACAACATCGCAGTAATATCTGACCCTACTCACACAGATCTTGAGCTACATAGCAATCCAAACTCAGGACTTATGTACTCTTCCCTATCATTGCCTTCTTCACATATGGTTATTGATATATTTAAATTACAAAGCAACAGTTTAGCTCAAGACATTCAAAACACACTAATCAAAATAAAGACAACTATTCACCTCAGAGAAAACTCTCACTCCAAAATCAAGCTTATTCAAGAACCAGTACTTGAGCTCCAAATCAAGCTAAAATCTACTTCTATGTCTCTTACAAATAGGCAACATCATCCACGCAATTAGCTTAAGTATCTTTCAGAAGATGAAATTCAAGCCTTATTACTCAGCATCTAGTCTCCCCAGCATTGGAGACCAATCAATCTTAATAGAACCACGTTGCTTAATAATGGAAAGCTCCACCTTAGTAATCTAAAAAGTGTTACTTTAACCACCTGGAATCAAGACACTAACCATGGTAGGAACATGAAACTGCTATTACGCCTTCCAAGCAATTGTCGCTCAGCTGTGAAACATGCCTCTGACATTGCTGATCTCATCATTAACCATGTAGTTGATGTCACAATTTTAACTGAATCATGGCCTACAGAATCACCTTCTCGTTGCATGGATCTATTGGTTCCTCCAGACTACAACATCGTAAGGCTTGATAAGTCAAATAAAAAAGGGGGAGGTTTCACCTGCATTAATCGCTCTGACCTTTGTGTTACTCTTTCATAAACTGACCCTCTTGACTCCTGTGAATATCTCGGTCTTTCCATTATACAATCAACATTGCAATTTACACACATTTTACCATCCCCCTGGCAGAAACACTCAGTTCAATGACGATTTAATGGAAATCATTACAACATATTCGTCCTGTCACTCTAATGATATCTGCCTTGTTGACTTCAACTTACATTGTAATGATCCTAATGATAATCAAATCAGAGTCCTTAAAGATGTCCTTGCAGATCTAAACTTTACATAAGCCTGCTCTCTCCCAACTCATGTAAAAGGTGCTACATTAGAAGGGATTATCTACATAGACAATAAGAATGATGCATTTTTGTTGGTGGTTATAGATAGATCAGCTCTTAATCTATGTGAGGCTGTTCAAATAAACTCAACTGATCCATGCTATTGGTCGGACCACCACATAATAACCTTTCAAATACCTTTCATAAAAAAGAAAAACACTTCACAATCCATTAAACTCAAAGACTGGGTACGGGACACTAAAAGTGTAAACAATGAGAAGCTAGTTGCATGCTGTGAGAGGGATCTACACCCACTGAATAATATGGTAAATGTGAATGAACTTACTGATCGCTATAATTATACAATGAAGAATGTAATCAATTTGATTGCTCCTTTAAAACTGAAAAGAATTCAAGATAAAGATATAAATCCTTGGTTCAATGGGGGGCAAAATGACGGCAGGCAACATCTGGGACTAGCTGAAAGGAAATTGAGACAGTGCCCCACATTTTCCCAGTTATAGCCACTAAAGAAAGACTAGAAACACTTACAACAAAAGTATTCTCAGATGAAAAAAAAAAATCTTTTGTATTGAACTTGCGAATGCCAAAAACACCATGTAAACTCTTCAAAATGATAAAACAACAATCTAACAAGCCGGCCAAATCCGTACAAAAATCAACAAAATCCTAAAAAAGCTGTGAGGAATACTCTAAGTTTTTTGATCTTAAGATAGCTGATGATACACTCATTAATTTGTGGATATCCCAATCTGATCAATTGCACTCACCAATGACAACACCTAAAAAAAGCACAATTGTCGGATTTCAAGCTGTATGACTACAATGAACCCTTGTATCTGTAACCCAAATAATCACTTCAATGATCCTCTCCCTTCTAAATACCTTCAGATACTCTTCCAAAATGTGTAATCCCCATTTGGACAAATATAATCAATGCTTTTCTGTCTTAAGGTTTCTTACCATACTGCCTTAAAACAGGACAAGTCTTCCCCATCTTAAAAAGCAGTGACAGGGAACCCTGCTTACCCAAATAACTTTAGGCCACTGACCAATATTCCTCTAATGCTAGAAAAATGTGTGCAACAACAGTTGAGCCAACACATTTTAAAATTCAATTTAATTGATGACTGTCAATCTGGGTTCAGACCAGGTCACAATACGAAAACAGCAATACTACATATAGTGGACAGTGCCCTACCGACACTAGATCAAAATGAAACTTGTCTATTAGTTCTTCTTGATTTGTCATCTGCATTTGACATGGTAAACTATGAAAAACTTCTAGCCCTACTTGAAAATAGGATGGGGGTTTCGGGTACTGTGCTAGATTGGTGTAATTCTTTCTTGCAGGACAGAACCCAAAGAATTTTGTTTAACCAAAATCTGTCACTAACTTCCCCCATTCTGATTGGAGTTCCGCAAGGCTCAACTTTATCCCCTTCACTTTTTAACCTTTATGTTGAACCACTAATTGAAATTCTACAGCACACTTACATGTCCTTACATATGTACGCTGATAATACCTAGATTTATATGAAGATTTAATTGCTGGCGGAAATCAAGGCAATGAATGATACCTTAAAGTGGACCTTACAATGGATAACTTGCAACCATCTTAAACATAATATAGAAAAAACTGAATTATTTGTATTTTTCCCCCAAAATCTCATCTGATGTTAAGGAATGGACCAAGACAATCACTGCTCTTAATAGTACCCTAGTCCTGATTGACTCATTCAGGAACTACACTTGATATGAATCTAAAAATGCAAGCTCACATCAACTCGATGGCAAACAGCACCTGCTTTCACTTGAGCTATCAAAGGAAATTGAAACTGTAGTGTGTTTTATCTAGGTACCTGAATCAATATCCTATTCTTTGCCCTTGTCCGATTATAAATCAATAATATCCCTGCAACGGCACAGAAACCCTTTTCATAATTCGGTCATTAGCGCATGCTGTCACATTAAGCAAGCCTATTCCTCCAGCACCCTAGAAAGCACACCGAGTTCTTAAACAAATCCAAGCCTCCAGCAACCTGGGAAATCCCCGCTGCTATTGTTTTGATTTCATCCGAGAACTCCTGTAAAGTACTGTAAGAACGACCAGTCCTTAGTGACATCTTTATTGACGTCTTATGTCCATCCTTACGTCAAACCCGGCACCTTTCAGGTATAAATATACCAACGCTGCCTTAAGCAAACACACTTTACTGGTGAATCTGGAGCCACGACTACTTGCCCGAGAGCCCAGCTAATGCGAGAGCCCACGGACGCTGCCCCTCCCTTTTGACGCGCTGAGAAAGACGCTGTCTTTTCTCTTGCCGAGAAATCCAGCCTCTGGCGTTTCCAGCCTACCCTTGCGGGTGACTGGGATACCGAGTCCTGAGAGAGAGATACCAGCCCTCCTGCCTTCTAATACCCAGGTACTGAACTGACTAAACCCTTACAGAGAATTATTGAGTCAGATTCTTGGCAAACCAAACTTAACTTAAACTGCTACTTACTTACTCCCTCCCATGTATTAGGCTTAGGTCAGGTACACCGGGGTAGGCGTAGTTAGAAGCACCAGTTGAGTACGATTAGTCAATGTATATATGTATGTATCTATTTTATCCATTTTAAAGTATCATATGGCTAAGAAACCATATCAATGCTTTTACAGTATTATTTCATAATCCTGCTTTTACTGTATGCACTTTACTTAACTATAAGTATTGCAATTGTAGCAATTCATTTCTCTTGTATGAGGAAAGAGACTGCTCAATAAATAACACCTTTTATTGAAAACGCCCGTCTCTCTTTTTCTCTGCAATCTGGTGAAACTAAGTACGCACCTTTGACTGAGTGAAATAGATGTCTTTTGTTTTCACACGACTCTAGAGATATACTCTTATTCAGGGAGAGCAAAGTTGTCATGTTTTATGGTTGTCAGAAACTAAATCCCTTCTTGTCTATCCAGGGAGGTTAAACTCCTCCTCGCCTATTCGAGAAAGTTTCTAGTGAACTCTGAGCTAGCTGGCAAAAAACTTAAGTCTAATATAGTCAGTAGAGACCTAGTTAACCTCAGTCCTACGTCTAAACTACTGAAGATATTATTCCAATGCGCAGAGCCTATTGGGACTATAGGAACTACACTACAAAACCATGCATTTCAGCTACAAACCTCAAATTGGCAGTCCATTCTTTAGTCATTTATAGGATTGATTATGGCTGTACAACTCTATCAGGTTTACCAGAGACCTCCACAGCTACATTATAGTGTGTCTTAATGCTGCCACAACACTCTTAATAAGGTCTAAAAAAATTGACCACATCTCTCCTCATCTAAAGTCTCTTAACTGGCTACCATATGAAGCCAGAATTCAACTTAAACTGCCATTTATTACACACATAGCTTCCACTACAAAATGCTGATGTATCTTGCTAAAGAAATTGAGATATCGGTGGGATGGTGACCATCTCGGCGAGCCAGGGTCCTAGTGCTGAAACTGCCCATCTTACAGACGAAGAGAAACCTATGACAGAGCCATCTCCAAAGCTGCCCTGAGGTTCTGGAATTACATTAGAAGAATTCAGACTATGTCAGCCTTCAAGAACGAAGATAAGATCTTTATTATCAGCAAATTCCTACCTTAGCCAATGGCTAAACAATTTCCTCAATGTCTGTTTAGCGAAGGTTTCCTCCTAGTCTCTCTGGTCATGGGATCTACTCTCTCCATCTAGTTCTGTCATAGCAACATTGCCCTTGATGGAGCATAACAGAAGTTCCTATTTTCTGGGAATAAATCATGTATCAATCTTTCTGATGTATATTTGGCCAGGATGCCATCAATGCAGATCATTGTTTCTAAGTACATTGTGTGGACTGATATTATTACCGACATTGTGTCCACATGTCTCATGTGACAGTAGCGTTTTTACTTGGACTACTCAAGCTGTTCGTTTTTCTATGTATTTATGCCTCTCTCTTTGATTGTCATAAAAACTGATACCATGTATTTGTGTAGCACTCTGATACCCACTGGGCCATGATTGCACTATATAAGACATTGTATAAATAAATAAGGGCCCAAAACACAACATGGACACATCACATTTATCTACTGAAAACTGACCCTTTTTTATCAATGTGAGTAGCTGTGGATTTTGGGCCCTAGCTCAGCAAGCACCTAGGGAAATCTAAGAATCCTGCACACCTCTTAAAACTAGACATATGTCGGAGTCAGGGGTGGCGTGACTTGCATGGCTCTTGCTGGGTTTTCTTACCCAGAGGCCTTTGCAAACCTCAAATCTTGGCTTAAAACATCCCATAACCTTGGGATAAAGATTGATAACGATCTGTCTATGAAGCCCCAAATTCTCGGCCTCACAGGAAGATGCTTCGGCCTTCTCAAGATGCTTCGCAAATTTCTCCCACTTCTCTCGCTGACACACAGGAAAATCACGGTGCAGGCGCTTATTGGATCTCGCCTTGACTACGTTAACATTCTGTATTTGGGTTTGCCAGAATACCTTCTCCAGCGCCTGCAAATAGTTCAGAACTCTCCATCTTTGGATTCCATCGGCGCACCAGAGTTTCCGATCTTTTGCAGACTCTGCACTGGCTGCCCATCTGGAAACGTATCGTTTTCAAGGCTCTCACCTTGGCCTTTAAAGCTCTTCATGTGACCGGAGCTAAATACATCCAAAGGCGGCTGGCTTTTTACCAGCCTGCCAGATCACTGAGGTCAGAGTCGTTGGCCCTGGCCTCGGACCCAGTCATAAGAAGAGTGCGGGTTGGCGGTCGTTCTTTCAGGCGCTTAGCGCCTCAGCTCTGGAACACTCTGCCGGTCACTACCCGAAGGAACCCTAACCTGTTGGCCTTTAGGAAGGACTTGAAGTCCTGGTTGTTTGTTCAGTAGGTTCCTCCCCTCCTTGTCTCTGTCCCCTGTTTTTTTTTGGTTAAAAGTGCCGGGACACTCCGCGGAGTAGCCGAGCGCTATATAAAACACACCATAACATAACATAACATATCATACAAATATTTTAAGAGGAGGACTTCTGGAGTCTAGGACAGCCACAGCTTTCTATGACCTTGCATTTCTTCCATGTTTTCAAATAAAAACGCTACTTCACTTGTGTTGTTAGGCCTAGTGTCCACACATGCACAGGGCCTAAAACACAATGTGAAAAAATTAAGATTTTGTGTTAAGAAAATTATCTTGATTTTACAATTTTGGTAGCTGTTTTATTTGTGCTCAAGTTTGGAAACCACCAATGGAAACATCAACCCTAGGCATTTCTTAAAAATAGACACCAGAGGAGCTTAAGGGGCTGTGCATTCTATGGATCTCATGATGTTTTCTTACCCAAAAATGCCCTGCAAACTTCAAACTTTGTCTACAATTGATCATGTTCCTTGTATTTCTGTGACATAAACATCCAGAAACCACAGAGTTCCTACCACCTAGCTTTTACCCACTTGTCCGGATAAAAATGATACCGCACTTGTGTGGCTGGGCCTAGTGCCCTCAACAGGCACGCATCATACCAGACTCAATGGAAGTACCACGCAATGCATCTCATTTACCCAGGTTTGATTTGTTTAGTTGATGAGTTTAGTCGATGTTTGAGCTTTGTAGTATTGTGGAAAGTAAATGTTGTGGGATTCATGTCAGGCACACCACCCAGGACTTCCTTGACTGTCTCTAGTTTTCAGAAATGGGTTTGCTAGGTTTCCATGAGTGGCTGTCGAGCCGAGGCCCAAACACCAGCGCTACCCTTAATGCCGATTTCTCCACATTGCATTTTGTGGCCTTTTGTATCACAGATGCTAGCTGCCATCCCCAGATGGGCAGAAAGGCATTTTCAATGCACATATGCCACCTGCCCCCATTATGTCATCATTGATACAGACATATTACACATGTTGTGGGCTTGCCAATCATTACATGCCTATTGGCACGCTAACACATCCCATTTGGTGCAATGTACGGAGCACCTAGTGTTCCACACTTGGGAAATGTGTTTATTGGGTTTACACTGTCATGCTTAAAAGCACAGAGCCACCTATTAATGTATTGATCTGGGTCATTTGCTAGCACTACGCTGCATCACAAGTGAATGGAAATCTTCCATACCACCCACACATGATGCATGAAATCACTCATTGACTGTGTGGGTTCAGGCAGAAATTTCACTCTACACAGAAAAGACACACTGGGGCTATGCTAAAATCCCTCAGGCAGCACCTGGGACAGTATACTCACTGCTTTCCACACAGCCGCTCTGCCACAAGGAAACTTACAGTCACCATTACTCCTGACAACCATGGCCCTCAGAGATTACAATGCTTCATAGACTGCCCTTAAACAGCATCCCTCGCTTGCGGAGCCCTGACCTGCTGAGTTCCCGGGTATCCTCATTTCACTTATCATGAAATGAAATTGAAATAAGACAGTTCATACGTTTATGAGTTAGGACACATTGATAATAATTTGACATGTATTATCTTGCACTGTAGTAAAAAACGAATTTTATTTTTCGAGATATTCCTTAATGATTGATGTCATGTACTACACATTAATTGTGTTTGTACACATCATATCCGGGTGTTCACTAATTGCAGGCAGTTCATACCTATTTTGGACTTTATACTAAGCACAACCACACATGTTGATGACCTGTGCTATATTACACAAAACCAGCTAAAACTTTATTATGTGAAAGGTATGTAAACAGTATGAAAAATGTCAAAAAGTCAAAATGTCAATAGACAGATTTAAACAAAATATCTTTAGAATAGGTTGCCCTTGCAACTTTTAATGTTGGCTTATATTGGTGATCACATTTCTGTCTAAATAACTTGAAAAGGGCCCAAAATGACCAACTGTCATATGATTTTCTTTTTTAGGTATAGGTAGTGACCATAGTATTTCAAGAATTAAAGGACGTTTGCAAGAGATAAACTTCACAACTTCTCGCAAAAATGTGAGGTTCCAGCGACAAAAAACATCTCAAAAAGACTGATTATGCACTTTCTTCTATATCTGTATTTAACATGTCATGAGTGATGTAATATGTGAGGCTATAAGCAGTTCATGGAAGGGGTGTAAATTATAGTTAGCTTTTTGGCTAAATACCAAACTTAGGGGCATATTATCAAGCCCCAGCGTTAATTATCTCTGAGCGCTCTTAGCGTGCTTTTTATTACAGCCGGCTATCACTGGAATATATCACCAATCAGGCGCTGTATTATCAACGCTTACCGCTATGGAGATAAATATTCCAGCAATAGCAGTAAAATTCCCAAACATTGCAGAAAAACCAGCGATGTCACTTTAAAACGGCGATAAGCTTCTGATAAGGCCCTGTGGTCTTGACCTCATAATCTACCTCCCATGTTAGGTATGCCTTAGTCAGGAATTTAGCAGACGTTAAAGTCCTGCATTAAGGCAGAGTTAGCGCGATTATGATTATCGCTACGCTTTGTTGTTAATATTGCGAAGCTGCCTTCGCAATATTTTCCCGTGTTGTTTTGACAGCCACGCCTACTTTGCATCTCATTATCGATGCGATGCTAGTCATGACAAAAATGGAAGCTAAATCAAGGAAACACACGCAAGCGTGTCCTTGTTAATAATTCAATAAGATTATCGCTGCTTTTTGCTCGTAAACAGACACTAAAGCGGCTATAATTCTATCGCCTGCCCTTGACAATATGCCCCTAAAACTTTTCTTTGCCCTTTGGCTTTTTCCGTGAATTTCCAGTGAGATCTTATTACCATACCTAACTACTACAACACTTTAATGTTTGATTTTTTTCCACTGAATTTCTTAATTTTTCTAGTGTGAGAGATCTTATTAATATATCTAACAATAACATCACTTTTACCTTTGTTTTTTTTCAGTGAATTTCTAGCATTCTTTGAATTATATTCACAGAACTTGCCTTCTGACAACAGTGCTGGTTTTGTGCATCAGTGGGTTGCCTGAAGGCCTGTGTTCCCAACTCCGATGTGCACCCAACACTCGCATTGTACGGCCTTGACCACACAAGCAGCCAGACCCTGCACCCAATTCATTGAAATCACCAACACCCCCACCATGTATGGCTGTTTGACCTCACATATTACACCACTCATAACATATACATCCAACCATCTGCGTAAGCCTATTTCCCAACCCATTGCTTTTCTTTTTTGTTCCTTTTTTGGGTTGGTGCTTTACTAATTAGTAATTAAAAAAATGTTATTCTTTAAACCTAATGTGGGATTTCATCAATGCAATTTATCACATCATAAGTGATGTAACATGTGAGATCATATGCATTGCCTGATGAGGGTGCAAGTAATAATTAGTTAACCATCCTATAACTGGCACAATTCATTGTTCTTGGGGGTTTTCAACAGTAACTCTTGTTGTGTTTCAGTTCATAACTATAACTTCACTTTAACATTCAGTTTTTAATGAATTCGTCCTTTTTTTTATCATATACTAAATTAGCCCAGCACTCATCTGGGCACTAGTGGCGAACCCCTACTGCGCACAATTGTTTACCAAAATGTTACTATTTTAAAATTAAAGATCTGTTAATCAACTGAGAGGATGGGTAGAGTAACCAGGTATGGAAAGGAAATGCTGTCCTTATGCAGATGTTATTCTTTTCACAACTCGTAGCCCTATTAAAATACATTACGCCTCAAATTCTTAAAAAAACACACCTTCCTTCCCATTTGTGACACACTGGTTTCATGCCTGCATTAACATCTCACCATTAATACAGTCTGCTTTTCAGGAAAGGCTTTAAATTCAACAGGTCCTATTCTAACGAAATGGCATTCAGGAGAGACTGAATTCTGTTATGAATACTGAATGTTAATGCTTTAGTTAATCATTACAACTCTGTGATGATGCTGCAGATGAGTTATAGGGAGTTAGCTGCTTTTGGTGTTGAAAGTACATGTATGACTCTGCATATCATCATCATCATCATCATTTTATTTGCATATATATGTCATAAAATACTAAAAATGACATAAAAAATAATACATTTTCAGTTATGCAAAATACATCAACTAGAACATGTTAAAAGCAGCCCCAATGTAGTAGGACTATCAGTTAACGACCATGGTAGGGGATCTCTATGCCCTTCTTATGATAAGCCAGGCTCCCATAATATAACTAGACAGGCTTGTGAATAGTTGGCAGTCTGATCTGGTGCAAAGTGCTAGTGCTTCTCTGCAAGAAAATATTGACAATTGTTTGAACAGCGGGATGATCCACATAATGCACAGGTGCTTAGTTTTGGTGCAAAATACCATAAAGTGCATTATGGACTCCTTGTCGCCCACTGTGCAATCTGAAAGGTCAGAGATGGTGCTGCCATTAGAGAATTTTGCAATATACGCTTTAATGGGCAGAATACCTAAGCAGAATTTTAGATATAAAGTGCGGCATGCATCAGAGCTAATGTCATTACGGTATTGTTCCATGCCCAAGTTGTGCTTTGTGTGCTGGTCATTGCAAGATAAAACAGATGATCATGCTATGCAATGATATCTATGTGTGGCGGTTGCAACAACTTTCACATAAGTGCGCGCTCTATATTAGCATGAAACAGTGACGTTTCTTCTCCAATTCTTCCAATTTTTCAAAGATGTGAAGTCACAAACTTATTGTCAAAACATTTCTGATTTTTATTTTCTGATTATATTTTTCTTATTTCCAATCATAAGAACATATCAGCGTATTCTTCAAATGATCAAAATCTGCACATTATTCGTTAGCCCAATGCATTTCGGGTCTATAAACGAGACCCTTCATCAGGGGCCTGGAAATGAAATAATACAGGACCTTAGTATTCACTATGGTTGCATGTGTGCACATTATATCGAAAATGACACTTTTTAAATAAAATACATTCACAAGAGGGGATGATTTGAGTGAACTCCAGGTCAGAGATGTAATAGAATTCATTAGTAAAGGGAAATTGATACTAGCTTGTGTTGCTAAAAACCGAATACGAAAGGGAAATAAACAAACTTCTGTGGCGGTGCACCGTACTTAAGTGCAAGTATCAGTGAGGAGTTTAGTGTGAGTACATAACAACCTAAGGGTTAAGTGAATTATGAAAGCGGGTGTGTGCCATTCTATATACAAATAACTACGACAAAAAATTATTGAGAAGAAAGGTATAGTGCACATTATAAAAAGCTAGGGTGAGCAGGTTAGGGTGGCGGGTGAATGCCGTTCGGTGTGCTAGAAACAGAAACTTAATAGCGTGCATTCTAAGCGGATTGCTGTGCGCATACCGAAAACTTACTTTTCAGAATAACGTGAAGAGTCGTGAAGGGTAGTCTGGTATACACAACGTTAACCGGATGTAGTGACGTGAAAAAGGATTTGAAGATACCTGTGGGATAGTCATGTGATGCGAGTGATCGGGCTTCAATGGAAGTCGAAGACAGACTTTCCGAAAATAAAAACTCTACGGTGATTTATCGAATGGATCACTACTGTGATTGTAAAAGTAAATGAAGTGAAACCGGAACATGCTAACGGTGTGGAATAATATGCAGAAATGTATTCTGAGTGATAAACAAAGGGGACTGAGGGATAAAGTCTACTGTATATGAAAGGACTATCGGGTCACGTGATCAAGTAAAGGGAAACTAGAATGGACATCAACGACAGAAAATCAATCTGTGGCGCGAAATATATGATTTCATATTATTGTGAATGCAAAAAGCCGAACATAGATAAATAATAAAACAATCTGTAGTGTAACTGATTACTGATGGCAAGAATATATAATTGCATATGATTACGAATGCATGAAACCAAATATTAATAAACTCAGTGGGATAAAGGTAAACTATTAGAAATGTATTACATGATTCAAAACATATATCACATTAGACTTTCATGTGAAATAAATCATAACTTATTGAATTTCATAGTTTCAGGGAAGCAGAATAGTCCTCAAATAATGCTAGCTTATAGAAAGCATGAGTATTCAATACGATCGTTCATCCCAATGGGTTGTAAAGTATTCCGTTTTTTTATCCAGAAAAAGTCTGCCTTGAGTCTCTGTTTAATGGGGTCCATGTTATTGCGTTGCGGGATTGTCTCCAAAATAGTAAACCTCAATTGAGATATTTGATGCTTAGCTTCTATCCAATGGGTGGCGATAGTGGATTTGGTGTTGCATAAACGTATGTTGCTTTTATGCTCTGTTATGCGCACTTTAATTTTCCTTTCAGTTTGGCCAACATAAGTTTTGCCACAAGGGCATTTAATTGCGTAGATAGTGTTTTTGGTGTCACATGTGCTGGTATGTTGTAGTTGAATTTCATACCCTTGAGTGGGATGCATAAATTTATTACCAACTAATACATTGTTACAGTGGGTACAGTTATGACATTTCGACATTCCTTTGTGGGTAATTTGTTGACTCTTTTTTGTCGTTAGAATTTCTTTCAAGTTTTTTGATCGCTGAAATGCGAATGTGATCTGTTTACTGTACAGATCCTTCAAATCTGGTTCCGTGTTAATTAAACTCCAATGTTTGTTGATTATGGTTTTGATCTTCATAGCTTCTGTGGAATATTTTAACACGCAACCCGTTTTTTGCTCTGGTATGATCATTTTTGGTGAGAGTAGTTTTTCTCTGGAAATGTTTTCAGTTTTTCTAATTGATTCTTGGAGGATATCCATGGGGTACCCCCTTAGTTGGTACTTAGTTATTTGTTCTTTTAGTGTGATCTCAAGTTGTTCAGGTTTTGAGGTGATCCTTTTCAGTCTAATGAACTGCGAAGTTGGTAAATGCTTTTTTAGCGTATCCGGGTGAAAGCTTTGGAATGAGAGGCTTGAGTTCCTGTCAGTAGATTTTGTGTGTACTTGAGTTGTAAATCCGAAGTCTGTCATGTTGACTTTCACGTCCAGGAAAGTAATAGAATCGTGATTGATGTTGTGGGTGAATTTAATTCTCTCATTTCTTGTGTTCATAATGGTGATATTTTTTTCAAGCTGCATTCGGTCTCCCTTCCAAAGGCTGAATATATCATCAATGAAGCGTTTGAAAATGACCGTTTTATCTTGCCAATCAGGATTGTTGAGAATGAAAACAGTTTCAAACTTTGACATATAGATGCAGGCATATGAGGGAGCCCCCCCAAATCCCATCGATGTTCCGTTACATTGGTTATAGAAATGATTTTGCCACTCGAAGTAACTATGATACAGGGCGAAGTGCATCAATTCTAGAAGAAAAACTTTTTGATTCTCTTCGATTTCTTCATTGTTCAATAAACTCCATTCCAGGGCTTCAAGGCCTTCACTGTGGGGAATTGAAGTATAGAGTGAGGTCACATCAATTGTACATAACCAATATTCATATTCTGATGATAGTGTCACATTTTTGAGGAGTTTTAAGAACTCTGTTGTGTCCTTTATATAGGTGCTGCCTTTTTGAACTATTGGTTGAAGGTACCAATCAATATACTTGCCAATGGGTTCGGAGATTGATCCACAAGCAGAGACTATTGGTCTGAATGGTGGTTTTTTGTTATCCTTATGAATTTTGGGTAACATATACAGTTTTGGTCGTCGTGGGTATTTTGTTTCCAAAAATTGGTGTGTCTTTTTACTAATCCATTTCCTTTCAAGAGCTTGATCAATTATTTGTTGCAGAATTTTCTTGAACTCATTGGTAGGATCGGCATCAAGTGGTATATATGTTTGCATATCTTGAACATGTGTGTTCACATTTTGAAGGTAAAACTCTGTATCCATTACAATTAGAGCTCCCCCTTTATCTGCTCGTTGGAAAGTGAGATCTTCATCTTCATTCAACATTTTTAGGATGTTCCATTCTCGAGGTGATAAATTGGTTCTTTTTGGTTTAGTGAAATGGATTTTTTGAATTTCTGTGAGCACTGTTCTTTCGAATGCTTCAATAGTTTTATGGGTTGTCGGTGCACAAAATGTACTTTTTGGTTTGAATTCTTTGATTTGTGTTACAGGCTCAATTTCTGCCAGATTTTCGTTGATTTTGAAGAAATATCGTAATTTTAGATTCCGAAAGAATTTAAATAAGGCTATTTCTGTTTCTGGTAAGTTTGATCTGTAAGTTGGGACAAAAGAAGTTCCTTTGTTTAGAATCTTCAACTGTGTGTTGGTAAATTGTTTCTTTGAGATGTTGCTGACTAAGTCACTTTCGTTTGACTCCTTGTTACTCGCCTTACTCGTTCTTCTTCCGTTTCTCTTTCCTCTCCTTGTTTTTCTGTTTGAGGCGGAGCATTTGAAGCTGGACTTATGTCTAAAAAAGCCGGTTGTTGTACTTGACCTGATGTTTTTTGTGTTACTGACGCTTTGGAGGTTGAAGGTATTGGTTTTCTTGTTTGGGATATTTCGGATTCCGACACTACACTTTCTTGGGATGAACCTACTGTTGATCTTTGTTGTGGTTGTTGCCATTTCTTTTGATTATAAATTTCGGCCCATGTATAAACTTCTTCTAATTTATAGTCAATGGTATCACGTCGGTATTTACGAATCTTGCGGTCGTTAACTTCTTTAGTATATTTGTCAAGTTTTATGTTGATCTCATCCAATAGTTTCTGAAGATCCTCTTGTTTATTGAGTTCTCGTTTGATACCTTCTAGTTCTTCCTCTAGCTCCTTTAGTACTTTAGCTAATTCTTCGATAATGCGCAGAATAAGATCCAATGAACACTTATTCAAAATTTGGTACCACTTTTCAATGAATTTCTTATTGTTTTTACATAACATCGGTTTGAGGGCTATTCGTAATCCCCGAGGGATTCTTTGATTTTTATGATAGTGAATCAAAGTTGTGGCATGAAGTCTTTGATTGATTTCCCTTTTGCTTATGTTTTCAAATTGACGTAGCAATTGTGCTACTGTAGATACTTGAGGTGTGAATGCTCTGGTTTCCTGTATTAAGCTATATATATCTTTGGCTGCTTCTGAGGAAAATGCTAAAGTTTCTGCTTTGTTCACAGTGATCTGTGCTATTTCATCAAGCTGCATGATTTAACGTTGGTGCACTGGGATAGGGTAGGCAAATGTATCATATAAAAGCAATGTATTGATCCCTATGCACTCTTTTTTATTATTGTTAACCAAACTGTTAATAAACTTTCTTTTCCGCGTTCTTTCTGGTTGGCGCTGGCACTTGTCGCACAATGCCTGGTTGTGCCTTCAATCAACTATATATATGTGTGGCGGTTGCAACAACTTTCACATAAGTGCGCGCTCTATATTAGCATGAAACAGTGACGTTTCTTCTCCAATTCTTCCAATTTTTCAAAGATGTGAAGTCACAAACTTATTGTCAAAACATTTCTGATTTTTATTTTCTGATTATATTTTTCTTATTTCCAATCATAAGAACATATCAGCGTATTCTTCAAATGATCAAAATCTGCACATTATTCGTTCGCCCAATGCATTTCGGGTCTATAAACGAGACCCTTCATCAGGGGCCTGGAAATGAAATAATACAGGACCTTAGTATTCACTATGGTTGCATGTGTGCACATTATATCGAAAATGACACTTTTTAAATAAAATACATTCACAAGAGGGGATGATTTGAGTGAACTCCAGGTCAGAGATGTCATAGAATTCATTAGTAAAGGGAAATTGATACTAGCTTGTGTTGCTAAAAACCGAATACGAAAGGGAAATAAACAAACTTCTGTGGCGGTGCACCGTACTTAAGTGCAAGTATCAGTGAGGAGTTTAGTGTGAGTACATAACAACCTAAGGGTTAAGTGAATTATGAAAGCGGGTGTGTGCCATTCTATATACAAATAACTACGACAAAAAATGATTGAGAAGAAAGGTATAGTGCACATTATAAAAAGCTAGGGTGAGCAGGTTAGGGTGGCGGGTGAATGCCGTTCGGTGTGCTAGAAACAGAAACTTAATAGCGTGCATTCTAAGCGGATTGCTGTGCGCATACCGAAACTTACTTTTCAGAATAACGTGAAGAGTCGTGAAGGGTAGTCTGGTATACACAACGTTAACCGGATGTAGTGACGTGAAAAAGGATTTGAAGATACCTGTGGGATAGTCATGTGATGCGAGTGATCGGGCTTTAATGGAAGTCGAAGACAGACTTTCCGAAAATAAAAACTCTACGGTGATTTATCGAGTGGATCACTACTGTAATTGTAAAAGTAAATGAAGTGAAACCGGAACATGCTAACGGTGTGGAATAATATGCAGAAATGTATTCTGAGTGATAAACAAAGGGGACTGAGGGATAAAGTCTAATGTATATGAAAGGACTATCGGGTCACGTGATCAAGAAAAGGGAAACTAGAATGGACATCAACGACAGAAAATCAATCTGTGGTGTGAAATATATGATTTCATATTATTGTGAATGCAAAAAGCCGAACATAGATAAATAATAAAACAATCTGTAGTGTAACTGATTACTGATGGCAAGAATATATAATTGCATATGATTACGAATGCATGAAACCAAATATTAATAAACTCAGTGGGATAAAGGTAAACTATTAGAAATGTATTACATGATTCAAAACATATATCACATTAGACTTTCATGTGAAAAAAATCATAACTTATTGAATTTCATAGTTTCAGGGAAGCAGAATAGTCCTCAAATAATGCTAGCTTATAGAAATAGAAATTTCGGCCCATGTATAAACTTCTTCTAATTTATAGTCAATGGTATCACGTCGGTATTTACGAATCTTGCGGTCGTTAACTTCTTTAGTATATTTGTCAAGTTTTATGTTGATCTCATCCAATAGTTTCTGAAATCCTCTTGTTTATTGAGTTCTCGTTTGATACCTTCTAGTTCTTCCTCTAGCTCCTTTAGTACTTTAGCTAATTCTTCGATAATGAGCAGAATAAGATCCAATGAACACTTATTCAAAATTTGGTACCACTTTTCAATGAATTTCTTATTGTTTTTACATAACATCGGTTTGAGGGGATGATTTGAGTGAACTCCAGGTCAGAGATGTAATAGAATTCATTAGTAAAGGGAAATTGATACTAGCTTGTGTTGCTAAAAACCGAATACGAAAGGGAAATAAACAAACTTCTGTGGCGGTGCACCGTACTTAAGTGCAAGTATCAGTGAGGAGTTTAGTGTGAGTACATAACAACCTAAGGGTTAAGTGAATTATGAAAGCGGGTGTGTGCCATTCTATATACAAATAACTACGACAAAAAATGATAGAAGCTAAGCATCAAATATCTCAATTGAGGTTTACTATTTTGGAGACAATCCCGCAACGCAATGACATGGACCCCATTAAACAGAGACTGAAGGCATAATTTTTCTGGATAAAAAAACTGAATACTTTACAACCCATTGGGATGAACGATCGTATTGAATACTCATGCTTTTTATAAGCTAGCATTATTTGAGGACTATTCTGCTTCCCTGAAACTATGAAATTCAATAAGTTATGATTTATTTCACATGAAAGTCTAATGTGATATATGTTTTGAATCATGTAATACATTTCTAATAGTTTACCTTTATCCCACTGAGTTTATTAATATTTGGTTTCATGCATTCGTAATCATATGCAATTATATATTCTTGCCATCAGTAATCAGTTACACTACAGATTGTTTTATTATTTATCTATGTTCGGCTTTTTGCATTCACAATAATATGAAATCATATATTTCACACCACAGATTGATTTTCTGACGTTGATGTCCATTCTAGTTTCCCTTTTCTTGATCACGTGACCCAATAGTCCTTTCATATACATTAGACTTTATCCCTCAGTCCCCTTTGTTTATCACTCAGAATACATTTCTGCATATTATTCCACACCGTTAGCATGTTCCGGTTTCACTTCATTTACTTTTACAATCACAGTAGTGATCCACTCGATAAATCACCGTAGAGTGTTTATTTTCGGAAAGTCTGTCTTCGACTTCCATTGAAGCCCGATCACTCGCATCACATGACTATCCCACAGGTATCTTCAAATCCTTTTTCACGTCACTACATCCGGTTAACGTCGTGTATACCAGACTACCCTTCACGACTCTTCACGTTATTCTGAAAAGTAAGTTTTCGGTATGCGCACAGCAATCTGCTTAGAATGCACGCTATTAAGTTTCTGTTTCTAGCACACCGAACGGCATTCACCCGCCACCCTAACCTGCTCACCCTAGCTTTTTATAGTGTGCACTATACCTTTCTTCTCAATCATTTTTTGTCGTAGTTATTTGTATATAGAATGGCACACACCCGCTTTCATAATTCACTTAACCCTTACGTTGTTATGTACTCACACTAAACTCCTCACTGATACTTGCACTTAAGTACGGTGCAACGCCACAGAAGTTTGTTTATTTCCCTTTCGAATTCGGTTTTTAGCAACACAAGCTAGTATCAATTTCCCTTTACTAATGAATTCTATTACATCTCTGACCTGGAGTTCACTCAAATCATCCCCTCTTGTGAATGTATTTTATTTAAAAAGTGTCATTTTCGATATAATGTGCACACATGCAACCATAGTGAATACTAAGGTCCTGTATTATTTCATTTCCAGGCCCCTGATGAAGGGTCTCGTTTATAGACCCGAAATGCATTGGGCGAACGAATAATGTGCAGATTTTGATCATTTGAAGAATACGCTGATATGTTCTTATGATTGGAAATAAGAAAAATATAATCAGAAAATAAAAATCAGAAATGTTTTGACAATAAGTTTGTGACTTCACATCTTTGAAAAATTGGAAGAATTGGAGAAGAAACGTCACTGTTTCATGCTAATATAGAGCGCGCACTTATGTGAAAGTTGTTGCAACCGCCACACATAGATATAGTTGATTGAAGGCACAACCAGGCATTGTGCGACAAGTGCCAGCGCCAACCAGAAAGAACGCGGAAAAGAAAGTTTATTAACAGTTTGGTTAACAATAATAAAAAAGAGTGCATAGGGATCAATACATTGCTTTTACATGCTATGCAATGCACACTTTGTGTTGTTTGGCTCTGGCCATAGATGCTCAAGTTCAAGATTTTGGAGACAGCTTCTTATGTAGCTTGACAAAGGGTTCTAGTGGAGTTTCCCTAAGGGGGACACTTCAAGCACTGCTCTCAGAAAGAACTATCCATGACTGTTGTGATATAAGCATAGCCAGTACAGGTCCAGAGCAAGAGCTATGAGCTCGGAGATACAAACCATGCCTGTTTCATGGTACAGGAGGAGAAGTGGTGTGCCAGGACTCAGATCCAACAGTGATCTCAGAAATGCATTTTCCATCAAATGGAGCTGTTTACTGTTGCTGTAACCCTGTAGAACTGCACCATGACTTGCTGTTGCCACTGCTTATTGCTTGTATTCTTAAAGTGCCACGCTCAGTGAGCTGCAGCCAATTTTGTTCTTGAGGCTCAGAATTGCGTTGGCAGACAGCTGCAAGGTGGCAGCTGCGTTGTCAACATGAGCACGCCAAAACAGCTTGTTATTAACCCCTTCGATGCTGATGACGGAGTGGTTCCGTCATCAGCATTGGTTGGGCTGTGCTGATGACGGAACCGCTCCGTCATCAGTACAGCCCTGGGGGGGAGCGCTGGCGCTCCCCCCCCCCCTGTGCAGTGATCTTTTTTTTTTTGCAGGGGTGGCAGCGGAAGACTTTCAGCTGTCACCCCCTGGCCCCCCACGCTTCCTGGTGACGTCAGCGCGCACAGCGCGCGCCGACGTCATCAGGAAGCCCTGGACTCTCCCGGGTGTCTAGTTTTCAGAACTGTTTGGGTTTGCTACTTTGCAAAGAATACCACCCAGCCCGGGGCCAAAACCTCAGGTGCCCCCCCCCCAAAATCAAAGGTATATTGCTTCAGGGTATTTTAAATTCACCACCGTACGATTTGGACCTTTTCCTGTTGCAGCCACTATGGCTACCCACGCCAGTGAGGTACCGTTTTTATCGGGAGACCTGGGGGAACGCTGGGTGGGAGGTAATTTGTGTGAGCCCAGTGATGCCACGCTTTCCCAGACTACAACATGTGAAAAAATAGATTTTTTTCTGCAAAAATTGAGGGTTGCAAGGGATTCTGGGCAAAGGAACATTGGAGGATCCACGCAAGCCATACCTCCTTGGAAGCCCCGGGTGTCTACTTTTCAGAAATGTGTGGGTTTGGTAGGTTTCCATAGATGGCTGTCTTGCACGGGGCCAGAAACCCAGGTAACCCCTCTTGCAAAAGCTGGTGAATTTAACAATGGTGAAAATGTCAAGTCCACCAGCTTTTGCAAGAGGGGTTACCTGGGTTTTTGGCCCCGTGCGAGACAGCCATCTATGGAAACCTACCAAACCCACACATTTTTGAAAAGTAGACACCCGGGGGCTTCCAAGGAGGTATGGCTTGCGTGGATCCTCCAACGTTCCTTTACCCAGAATCCCTTGCAAACCTCATTTCTGGCTTGGAAAAAATCAGTTTTTTCACACGTTTTAGTGTGGGAAAGCGTGGCATCACTGGGCTCACACAAATTACCTCCCACCCAGCGTTCCCCAAGGTCTCCCGATAAAAATGGTACCTCACTTGCGTGGGTAGGCATAGTGGCTGCTTTAGGAAAAGGCCCAATTCTTACTGTGGAGACCAAAAAATTACCTTTAGCCAAATAATCTTATTTTTTGAGGGGGTCACCTGAGCTTTTGGCCCGGGGCTTGGCGGGCATCTTTGGAAACTACCAAACCCAAACAGTTCTGAGAACTAGACACCCGGGGGAGTCCAGGGAGTTATGGCATGCATGGGTCCCCCAATGTTTTCCTACCCAGAAACCCCTGCAAACCTTAAATTTTGGTCAAAAAACCCACTTTTCCGTACTTTTTTTGGTGGGATCTCGCTGCCGGCACAAATGTCCTACCACCCTGCGTTTCCCTTGTTCTCCCGAATAAAATGATACCTCACTTGTGTGGGTGGGCTAAAGGCATGTGACTCAGGCTGGGGGGCTTAATTTGTAAAACTTAAATATGACTAAAAACTACTTTTTTCAAAATTCATTTTTGGCGTGTTCTGCTTTAGGGCACCCACACAAGTGAGGTATCCTTTTACTTGGGAGAACAAGGGGAACGCAGGGTGGTAGGACTTTTTTGCCGGCACGGCGATCCCACGCCAAAAAGTTTGGAAAAGTGCTATTTTCACCTACTTTTAAGGTTTGCAAGGAGTTCTGGGTAAGAAAACATTGGGGGACCTACGCATGCCATACCTCCCTGGACTCCCCCGGGTGTCTAGTTTTCAGAACTGTTTGGGTTTGCTACTTTGCAAAGAATACCACCGAGCCCCGGGCCACAAACTCAGATGCCCCCCCCAAAATCAAGGTAGTTTTGCAATAATGTAATGTAAATTCACCACCGCACGATTTGAACCGTTTCCTGTTGCAGCCACTATGTCTATCCACGCAAGTGAGGTACCATTTTTTTCAGGAGACCTGGGGGCACGCTGGGTGGGTGGAATTTTGTGGATCCACGCAGATTCCAGAACTTTCCACCACAGAAATGTGAGGAAAATGTGTTTTTTTTGTCAGATTGTTATGTTTGCAAGGGATTCTGGGTAACAAAACCTGGGGGTAGCAGACGAGTCACCCCATCCTGAATTCCCCTGGGTGTCTAGTTTTCAAAAATGTATAGGTTTGCTAGGTTTCCCTAGGTGCTGGCAGAGCTACGGCGCAAAAACAAAAGGTAGTCTTTTTGTCCAAACGTGCTAAATTTCACTGGGAAATTGAGGTGCGACCATGCTGCGTTTTGCGCTGTTTCATGTCACAGCCACTATGCCTACCCACGCAAGTGAGGTACCATTTTTTTCGGGAGACCTCGGGTCACGCTGGGTGGGTGGAAATTTGTTGATCCACGCAGATTCCAGAACTTTCCACCACAGAAATGTGAGGAAAATGTGTTTTTTTGTCCAATTTTTTTGTTTGCAAGGGATTCTGGGTAACAAAACCTGGGGGTAGGCAGACGAGTCACCCCATCCTAAATTCCCTGGGTGTCTAGTTTCCAAAAATCTATAGGTTTGCTAGGTTTCCCTAGGTGCTGGCAGAGCTACGGCGCAAAAACAAAAGGTAGTCTTTTTGTCCAAAACGTGCTAAATTTCACTGGGAAATTGAGGTGCGACCATGCTGCGTTTTGCGCTGTTTCATGTCGCAGCCACTATGCCTACCCACGCAAGTGAGGTACCATTTTTTTGGGAGACCTGGGGGCACGCTGGGTGGGTGGAAATTTGTTGATCCACGCAGATTCCAGAACTTTCCACCACAGAAATGTGCGGAAAATGTGTTTTTTTAATCAAATTTTTATGTTTGCAAGGGATTCTGGGTAACAAAACCTGGGGGTAGGCAGACGAGTCACCCCCATCCTGAATTCCCCTGGGTGTCTAGTTTTCAAAAATGTATAGGTTTGCTAGGTTTCCCTTGGTGCTGGCAGAGCTACGGCGCAAAAAGAAAAGGTAGTCTTTTTGTCCAAAACGTGCTAAATTTCACTGGGAAATTGAGGTGCGACCATGCTGCGTTTTGCGCTGTTTCATGTCGCAGCCACTATGCCTACCCACGCAAGTGAGGTACCATTTTTTTGGGAGACCTGGGGGCACGCTGGGTGGGTGGAAATTTGTTGATCCACGCAGATTCCAGAACTTTCCACCACAGAAATGTGAGGAAAATGTGTTTTTTTAATCAAATTTTTATGTTTGCAAGGGATTCTGGGTAACAAAACCTGGGGGTAGGCAGACGATTCACCCCATCCTGAATTCCCCTGGGTGTCTAGTTTTCAAAAATGTATAGGTTTGCTAGGTTTCCCTTGGTGCTGGCAGAGCTACGGCGCAAAAAGAAAAGGTAGTCTTTTTGTCCAAAACGTGCTAAATTTCACTGGGAAATTGAGGTGCGACCATGCTGCGTTTTGCGCTGTTTCATGTCGCAGCCACTATGCCTACCCACGCAAGTGAGGTACCATTTTTTTCGGGAGACCTGGGGGCACGCTGGGTGGGTGGAAATTTGTTGATCCACGCAGATTCCAGAACTTTCCACCACAGAAATGTGAGGAAAATGTGTTTTTTTTGTCAAATTTTTATGTTTGCAAGGGATTCTGGGTAACAAAACCTGGGGGTAGGCAGACGAGTCACCCCATCCTTAATTCCCCTGGGTGTCTAGTTTCCAAAAATGTATAGGTTTGCTAGGTTTCCCTAGGTGCTGGCAGAGCTACGGCGCAAAAAAAAAGGTAGTCTTTTTGTCCAAAACGTGCTAAATTTCACTGGGAAATTGAGGTGCGATCGCGCTGCGTTTTGCGCTGTTTCATGTCGCAGCCACTATGCCTACCCACGCAAGTGAGGTACCATTTTTTTGGGGAGACCTGGGGGCTCGCTGGGTGGGTGGAAATTTGTTGATCCACGCAGATTCCAGAACTTTCCGCCACAGAAATGTGAGGAAAATGTGTTTTTTTGGTCAAATTATTAGGTTTGCAAGGGATTCTGGGTATTAAAACCTGGGGGTAGGCAGACGAGTCACCCCATCCTCAATTCCCCTGGGTGTCTAGTTTTCAAAAATGTATAGGTTTGCTAGGTTTCCCTAGGTGCTGGCAGAGCTAAGGCGCAAAAACAAAAGGTAGTCTTTTTGTCCAAAACGTGCTAAATTTCACTGGGAAATTGAGGTGCGACCATGCTGCGTTTTGCGCTGTTTCATGTCGCAGCCACTATGCCTACCCACGCAATTGAGGTACCAATTTTTTTTGGGAGACCTGGGGGAACGATGGGTGGGTGGAAATTTGTTGTTCCACGCAGATTCTAGTACTTTCCACCACAAAAATGTGAGGAAAATGTGTTTTTTTTGTCAAATTCTTAGCTTTGCAAGGGATTCTGGGTAACAAAACCTGGTGAAAGGCAGTCAAGTCACCCCATCCTAAATTCCCCTGGGTGTCTACTTTTTAAAAATGTATAGGTTTGCTAGGTTTCCCTAGGTGCCAGCTGAGCTAGGGCTCAAAAACAAAAGGTAGTCTCTTTGTCCAACGAGCGCAAGATTTCACTGGGAAATTGAGGTGCGACCACGTTGCATTTTGTGCCGTTTCCTGTCGTAGGCACAAGGCCGACCCACACAAGTGAGGTACCGTTTTTATCGGGAGACCTGGGGAAACGCTGGGTGGGTGGAAATTTGTTGATCCACGCAGATTCCAGAAGTTTCCACCACAGAAATGTGAGGAAAATGTGGTTTTTTTTGTCAAAATCTTAGCTTTGCCAGGAATTCTGGGTAACAAAACCTGGTGGTAGGCAGTCGAGTCACCCCATCCTGAATTTCCCTGGGTGTCTACTTTTAAAAAATGTATAGGTTTGCTAGGTTTCCCTAGGTGCCGGCAGAGATAGGGTGCAAAAACTACAGGTAGGCACTTTACCAAAAAAGGGTCAATTTGTAAATGCAAAATTTAGGTGTGACCACGTTGCATTTTGCGCCGTTTCCTGTCGCAGGCACAAGGCCGACCCACACAAGTGAGGTACCGTTTTTATCGGGACACTTGGGGTAATTCAGATTTGTAAATCAACTGTTATTACCAATTGAGCTTTCATGCATTTCTCCCTTTCAATGAAAGGCATTGTGTAAAAAAAAAATCTTCATGAAAAATGACCAATAATTCTCATGCTAGTATGAGTATTCCCAATTTTGAAAATGTGCAATTATATACTGTTTCTGAACTCTATAATTTGTACCCAATTCAGAAATACATAGGTGTCTTTCATACTGATTATTCCATGTATACATTTTCCAAGACAAAGTGCACTATACCCAGTAAATGAAAAAATACCATTGCAAGTTGCTGCTCAGTTTTTGGGTCTGGGTTCGTCCGGTTCTTGGTGAAACTACAAGTACTATATAACCCCACAACCAGGAAGGTCTAACGGATGTAACAGTATATTGCTTTCCAAGAGCTGTCAAAAATAGAAAAAGTTATAGGTGAAAACGTTGAGACAAAAGGCTGTTTTTTTCAACAAATTTTCAAATATTCCAATATCTAACTGTTAGTTTCTATAACGAAACCTTCTTGGATTTAGACAAATGACCCCTTTCTGAATTCAGAATTATGTCTACTTTTCGAAAATGTAAAGCATTCCAGGATCCATTATTGCTTTCAAACTCATTTCTACCATTAACTGGAAGGAGGTGGAAATCTCTAAAAATAGCAAAAATAGGCTATGTCCCAGAAAAATGCCAAAACTGAGTGAAAAATTTCGGTTCTCTGACAAAAGACTGTCATTCCCTGAAAGCTGAGAAAATTGAGATTTTAGCTCCACAAACCCTTTTTTTATACCATTTTCAGGGAAAAACCCAGAGGCTTTCATTTGCAGCCCGTTTTTCCCATTTTTCTGAAAAAAACAAAAAAATCACTATATTTTGGTTAATTTCTAGGACCCCTCCAAGGGAATCCACAAACCCTGGGCGCCTTTAGAATCCACATGATGTTGGAAGAAAAGGACGCACATTTGGCGCGGATACCTTATGTGGTCAAAAAGTTACAAGGGCCTAAGCGCGCACTACTCCAAAACGCCAAAAAAAGCCTTAGCACAGGAGGGGAAAAGGCCTAGCAGCGAAGGGGTTAAAAGAAATACCCAGGTAGTCGTGGACCTTGACAGTTTCATGTACCATACCGGCAGTTCTATGTGGATTTTGTCAGCGGTGGGGATAATCTCAGAAGCATTACTTTTCTCTTTCTTATACTGATGACAAGGTCTTTTTGATTACAGTAACATTCGGAGATGGCCAGCCTCCTAAGTAGCTCATTTTTATGTGCAGGATAATATTACTGCGTTGTCTGCAAATATAATCTTTGCCCAGATCAGTGCATTTGTGACCCCTTTGAGCAGAAATGCTTCAGAGTTGGTCAAAAAGAGGGAGAAAGGTAGAAGGACACATCCCTGGTGTACCCCATATCAGATGTCCAAGCAATGAGTGCAATCTCCTCCACTTCCATAGTTAACGCAAGCCCACATTTGTTGTGCAATTCTTGGACGGCTTGCAGAAAGGGTTTTTTCCAGCACCTTGTTTCTTGATTGTTTCTCATTGTTTGGTTTTATTTCCCAAGTTAAGGGCTGATTTAAGATCGATAAAGGATACAAAGAGCAGGTGCTTGATCATCTTTGTGTATTTAACACATATCATAAATAGTTTTGTGCCTTGATCAATGGTGCTAATGCCCTTGTGAAACCCCTCCTTGGTGTCTATGAGGAATGTGCTCTTGCCTGCCCAGGCCTGCAGTCCATTCAAAAAAACACACCCATAGAATTTTCCAGTACTGTCCAGAAGCAATATTGGCCTGTGGTTACAAGGTAATAACTTGCTTCCTTTTTTGTGAAAGGGCTCTTTGATGCCAGATCGGCAGGAGTGTGGGACATTATTTGATCCCAGGACAGCATTTGATATCTTTGACAGGGCTACAGACCAGGCCATGCAGTCTAAACAAAGCGTGTCAACTGGTACACAGTCTGGGCCAGGTGCTTTGTTGGCCTTCTGGTCCAGAATTGCTGTTTCTACTTATGGACACAGAATGAGAATTTGCTCCTCTGGCAGGCCAATACTGAAATTGAGCAGCATTGGTGTGCAGTTGTTGCTCAAGTATATGGACTTGTAGTGGTCGTCCTGGCCTGGGATTTGATGTGTTTTTTTTGTGATCCTAGAACTTTTATAAATACTTCAATGTTTTTCCTCCAGAAGGATTTGCTATCCTTATCTTCTGCTGCCGTAATCAGATCTTGTCACACTTTTCATGTGTAGGTCAGTTTCTTGCACTTAGTAGGGCTTTGTATTTTTTCCTTGTAGCCCTAAAAGCAGCTTATCTCCTTGGGAGTCATTCCACTTGCTGTAAGCACATTTGAGCTGGTTCTTAGCAGCTCTGCACTCATTGTCATACCAACTTGTGTCTGGTTTCCTGCTATTGATCCTTAGTGTCCATGGTGCATACCAGTGACTTGTGAGTTTCTTTGAAAGTTTAGTATAATTTTCTCGAATTACTCCCTGCTTATCTCTATCTGTGGTGCAGGTCGAGAAGTGTTCCAGGCAAGTCTTTGATTGATTCTCATAATTCAAGTGGTTATCTCTGTTCCATTTTACTGTTTGTCTGTTGTTGCTTGTGACGATACTGGTGGCATAGCATTTGACAATTCTTTGCTCAGTCAGGATAGTGCATTTATAGCATAAAGGGTTGTGGTCACTCTTTGGTCTTTAGATTACTTCCATGTCCAGTACAAACATCCCAGCCATTGATTTGCAAGAGAATGAAGTCAATCAAGCCGGATCTTCTGATATTACTGGAATGTGAGTGCTGAAGAGTTATCTGATACCATTCAACCATTTAGGAAGGTTAGGTGTGATTCAGTGACAAAGTCAGTGAATGATCTCCTTTTTTCCCTCCTGAGGGGAAGGGATTTGCCCAGGTCTGGGGACTGGATGCCCCAACTGTTCTCCTCCATACATGTCTGCATGTCAGAATATTTTACTGAAATAGATGAGGAAGATATTTGAGAACTCATACAAAATGTAACCTCACTTTACTTTTCTGAACCACTAACCATAATTCCTATACCAAAAAAATACAAATTTCTTCATTTACTGTAGTATCCTTTGCAGGAGATGCATTCAGTTTTACAGCTATCATTCTATCAAGAAGAAGTTCAGGTCTGCCATAGTTTTGTCATATATTCAGAATGTTAACACTCTAGTTGCATATTAGAAGAATTTTGTAAAATTGTAGTTGATCTACAACGAGTTAACTGACAGGCAGTTTCTGGTGTTTAAATTACATTTTTCAATCTGTATGTCAGTATATTTTCCTGAAATGGATGTAGAAGATATTTGAGTACTTATAGAATACCTGTCCCATTTTACCTTCCTAGAGCACTAACCAATATTTCTATGACAAAAGGACCATCATTTTGATAATTTCTAAAGAACTGCTTAAAGTTTTACAGCTTTGATTTAATCAAGATCTCGCTGGGGGAGTACAGTGTTATGAGAGTGTCAATAAAGGTATTTCAACCTACCTGATTGTATATATTTGCAATTTCATTGATAGTATTAAGTAGCGCATGTAGTAAAAATAATGTTCCTTTTTAAAAGAAAAAAGCGCTGGCTTACCAATAATCATTGAGTGTAGTTGTTACCCACAAGTGAGCTGGAGTTATTAGCCCACACCTCCTCCTGTGAGTAGGATTTAGACTGTTCTGCTGCACTATGCTGAAGGAGTCAAGTGCTGCAATCGTGTTCTTTATTCCCAGTAAAAAGACAATTGCAATTACGCCAAATTTCGCTCAAGCTTGCCAACCCATAAAAATCATAAATGTCTGCTACTCCACACTCAGGGTTCCAAGAAGAAAACATCTGTGAGTCAAACTCTAGCATGTGTATGTTCTTTAATGAGGGGGATGGAAGTGAATAATCTTTAAAAGAAAAATGCTAAAAATGTGAATTTATAATGTTCAACTTGGGCTACTAACTAGCCAGCAATGGCTGGAGAGGTATGGCTAGCATCAATTGATTTTGTAGGTTGTACAGAATTAGAAAATGTAAAGATTTATACTTTCAATATAGTCTAGGCATTTGTTGTCACATAACATGAGTATCAGGAACAGTAAATCTGCCCCAATTTTGTCATCTATGGTAATATTACATAAGTGATTATGCAGACCACGTTCTCTAGGAAGACCCACACATTTTCTATGATACTGGACTCCATGCATTGCTTCCTTACATATGCTCATATGGACTTTATACTATTCACTTTATACTATTCATATACATTTGTATTTAGTATGATATATAAATATATACTATCCTCCACTTAAAGTTAGTGTGATGAATGTATGTATGAATTACAAATTATGAACACATGTTCAGAAGTTCAAGTGATCAATAGCAGTACACATTAACCAGACATAGATATAGAATTAAGGAAACGATGATACTTATGAAATGCAATGTGTATTAACAGTATAAACATATAGTTTTTCTGATATATTTTTTTGTAAGGATTGATTTTAAGTGTTTTTTCTCTTTCAAATAAATATTTAAGACAGGGACTTGGGAGTGAAGGGCACTTCTTGTTTTGAAGAAGATGAGCGTATTGAAATGTATTACCTCTGTGTCTTCAATGAATTACTTTTTTTTAACCAAACCCTGCTGGAGTGCTGACTGTTTCTTTGTCAGAAGGAATCAGGATCTACCTTGATGAATGGGAGCTGTCCAGCTGCAATCGAGCACTGGGTGCGCTAGGGGGGGGAGTGCACATTTCATTCCTCGGGTGATAAAATAATTGTATTTAGTTAACATGATATCCTATGGTGTGCTACTTTAATTCCCTTTCTCTGTTATCCTCTGTAGTATTGTTGTGTGGTACCTGTGAGTGGCCATGTGTGTTGTTGCCCTTACTTCAAGGGTGAGCCTGGAGTACATTTACTACTTGTTTGAGATCTTTTTGGCTGTTGTAATAAGTGTAGTTTCTAAATAGCAATAGCCTTACTCTTTTGTGTGTCATAGACTGCATTGCATGTCCCTTTCTGAACCCCATTTTTCAGTCACTTTTCCCTGTCTCATCCATATTTACTGCTAAACCATAGACCTATATGTGTGGAGCTTTCCCCACGATTAGAGGAGACTATTGCACAGAAAAAATAGGGTTGGCAGATGCAAAAGTCTTTGCACGGTTAGTAAATAGCATGTTGTAGTACATGAGTAGTTGTATGGTAGTACCACATCACCTACTACAAAATGCAGTTTGTGAACAAGCCCACAAAATGGGTAAGTTATTGGCTTTTGTGGCCACAATGGATGCTGAACTGGTTATCGTTGGATGAACTCAACCAGGATAGAACATAGTTCACCCAGGATAGAAAATAGTTTATAAACTATGTTTATAAAGGGGCAAGTAATACAAGGATTAGGCATTTGGTAAGTTTCTTTAAGTGTATTTGTTGTCTGAAAGTAGATTTCCTTTATTGGAACTGAGGAGGTTTCCTTGGCATTATGTCCACTAACTTTGGAACTCAACCCCTATTTTCTCTATGACGAGCAGATGTCTTTAATTCATGCAGCATGTAAAGGGTTTCCAAGCCCAAAATAACCACATCAAGTACATTAGAATTCCAAACAAAGATACAATCAATTTTTGGAAATGCAACTGAAGTGATTTTTTGGGAGTATTCAGCATTAGTGATATTTTAGACATTATTAATGTATAGAGAAATAAAGAGGAATGACATGAGATACGAATCATTCTTTGGGGCCTGCTATGATTAGCCCCCTATTACACCCCCAGAATTACTGATAAATGGACTTGGTAAGTTAAAACTGGTGGATCTTTATAGACCCCATTTAACGTTTCTATGGTATGGAATGTGGAAAATGGTGTTTCCACATTGATAGCACCATATTTTTGCACCGTTTTTCACTTACACACAAGTGTCGGAGTGAAAAACAGCAGACTCACTGTGGTCCCACTGGACTTGTAATCCCTATTGGCCTGGTAACTCCTGTTTTCTAGCATCATCAGGATCATCAGTCCACATGTAATAGGGCTTTAGTAGTTGCTTCTCTTTATTCTTTTAACTGTACACACTATGGACCTGAATTCAGGTTTGGCAGATAGGTTACTCGGTCACAACGTGATGGATATTCCGTTTGCATTACTACATGTGCATTATATCCATAGGCACTCATAATAAGGTTGGCGGATTATCCATCAAAATCGGTTCCTATATTCTGTTTATTTGCACATACCATGTATCAGAATAATGTGGTAACAACACCATTATTTTGTGAGACCAAAATTTACTAAGAGATTTCTGTTCAATCTTAACTTTTCTACAATATATAGGCAGTTTTCTTTGGGGAAATCATTTATGACAACTTTTAATTTGACCGTTTCTCCTTTAGCAATCTGCCTCTTTCAATGAATTTTAGAAAATCGGATAGATATGCTGCTGCTTACAAGACCATCATTTTAAACCATGTAATGGTCCACTGCTGAATGCACAGTAGCTGACTGGGAAAATTGCTTGCACAGCGATTTTCTTCAACCTAAAATTTCCAGATTTTGAAATTGCTTTTCAATCTGTTCTATAACAAAAGCATCCATTTGTGAAACATGTCAGTTTGACATGCTGCCATTTGAGTTTATTTTTTTGCTTCTGGAAAGTGCATAATTCCCTGCAGATTTCTATAAATAGACACATTTTCCTCCTTAATTTTAAGGTTCTTCCCCTGACCTTTTTCTTAGCCTGCAACATAAAAACGTACACATTAAACAGTCTGTGTAGAATGGAGTTGGAAGAATAAGTGAATGGCCTCCAAGCAAGGACAGGACTGTGTAGTTCGTGTACAAAGACATCATGAAGTAACATAGAATGAACATAAAAGAAAACGCAGAAATGGAACAGGAAGCAGGCTGCTGCTAAGGCACTTTGTATGCTCCCAATGGAGACGGTTGCATATTGGCATGAAAAGCTCAAATTAAATACGCAAATGTAATATAAAGGATTCGGCATGCCCACCACCCTGAACAATTGAAGTAACTGACAACACTACAAAAGAAACATCACAACTGTTCACTGGAAAGTCGAATTTCACTTACAGAAAAACAATATCCATCAAAATTCAAGAGTGAGAACGGGCGGTGGGTGACGTTACAAAACATATTATTACGATAGATTCGGTAAGAAGGCTAGGGGTGGACCTTTTATGTTTTGTATAAATGAGGTAAAATGGATGCTGATATTCTATGTGTCACCCTGTATAATGTTGCTCCTATGCTGAAGCTTTGTCCTACCCATTTTATGCAATTATAGACACAATAAAATTTGTTTAAAAAAAAGTCGAACATGTTTAACATCCTGTATCAATGTGACCAACAGAATGATTGTTGAAGAGTCGTTAACTGTTTCCAAACTGTTGAGATACTGAAACCCAATGAAGAATTGTAGATATTTTCATGCACGAATTTGATAACTCATATTCAACGAGTGCTTGCCACAGTTAGGTATAAATTGTGCCTCTGATTTTGAGCCTTGACTGAGTCTCAATTCTGCCCAATATATTTGAATCTCAAGGAAGCTCACCAGTTAGGCATTACTGATGTTTGTAGGATTGCTGAGCTGTAGTTGAGCTTTACTCATCACTTGTTTCGTTGAGCCTTAATGAACACGTGTGGATATTTTCACATTCAATTATTATTACTCAATGTCAACTAATACTCACTAAAGTTGGGCATTATCTTTGTAGGTCCAGCCTCAGTTATTTTTCACTCCTAGGCTCTACATTTGTGTCTTTGCAGAACGTGCAGCTGAACCTCAGTGGGCGCTCGTACAGGTGTCAGATGCCAATTAGACTGCTCAACTTCAACTAACACTTATTAGAACATTGGAACGAGGAAAGCTTCCCTGAAGACAGTATCAGCCTATATAAACTTGCTTTATAATGCTCTCGACGTTAGAATGTCCTAATACACAGCCTCTGCCTCTCTCTTTTACTTTGCCTCTTCAAAATATATGTATTGGGCAAACAAAGCGAAAGGCAGAGCCTCTGCAGACGGGCAAGCAGGACCATTTCTCCCTCCTTCTCTCCCTCCTCCCGTAGCACACTGTGGGGCATATTATCAAGGGGGGCGATAGGCAATTTTCGCCGCTTTAGCGGCCGTTTTTGGACGCTAAGGGGCGAAAATTCTATCGCCCTATTAGCAAGAATATCGCCAAAAACTAACACCTGCTCAGACCAGTTTTTAGCCATGTTATCCAATGGGAGGTGGATAACATGGCTAAGAACATTTAGTCGCTTTATGCATGAATATCGCTGTATTCTCAGCGA
This sequence comes from Lissotriton helveticus, assembly GCF_964261635.1. NCBI lineage: Eukaryota > Metazoa > Chordata > Amphibia > Caudata > Salamandridae > Lissotriton > Lissotriton helveticus. The sequence continues at coordinate 985,171,576 of NC_136067.1, forward strand.
TATTCACGCTATCGCCGGAAAAATTATCGCTTTGGAGATAAACGTAGCTAATAGCACGTTATCTCAGCGATAATTTCCGGCGATGCTTAGCGATAAAAAAATCGTTGCTAAGCCTAGTTAGCAATAAATATTGCTAATCGTTGGTAATATGCCCCTGTGTCCCTGGAGCCTCCAAAGAAGGGAGGGGGAAACTCTTCTTATGTCAATTGTCTCCCTGGTTCAGCTGAATGCGAGAAAGCTTTTTAGCTTGAGTCCACAGTGAACTTGGGGCTGATTTCAGCCTCCTTTCACAACTACTGGTGCAAATGTTCAACAGCTATAAGAGTCTTTGCATTGTGCGCTGCTTTTATCTGTTGAATGCTCACATCAACAGCTGTGAAACAAAGGCCTCCGAGCTGCAGGGTTTCATCGCATTCGAGCATTGGGAGGCCTTTGTTTTTTAATTAAGACATTCTGCCCTCATGGAGCACAATGTTCTAATAACCTTATAGCCCACTGTAGTGGGCTATGCTGGCAATTAACGGCCTGCTCTCAACACTGGAGGGGCACTTAAAGGCTGGGATGGGACTCTATTAGAATAGTGTAAAGTTGAAATCCCCACAAAAGCAATGGAGTGGCACATGACCAGTATTGGCTGGTATAGATCTTCTGATCCAAAATTCTCATGTCTGTCTTTTATTGCGAACATTCAAAACCCAGTGGGTGGAATGCTTTAATAGCTTTATATCCCTTCTGTCTTGGGGTTTAACAGTTGGTAAAGAACCTCACATTTCTTATAGGTCCTCTCCTGTGACATTGGCCTACAATCCAGGTTCTGGGTCCTTAAAAACAATTCTTGCACCCATCATTGGAATATCATTTATAAGTAAGGATGAGTTTTCATTCAGCCTTAGGAGTTGAGCCTTAAATGAAGCTCACTTCTGCCAGATACAATGGACCATTAGGGCCTGTTTCCCAAAAGGTAAGCTACACTTTTGAGTCAGTTTACACTTTGTAGTAAGTTTAGTACTTTGGTATTCACAGACTCCAAATATGAATTTACTGCAAGAATGTACGTTATATGTCTCCACCCCAATATTAGTGTCTTACTTTTGTGTGGGTGGATGATGTGTCTATCTAAACCTCTACCTGACCCTCTCTAAAACCCTCCTACTCCTCCCTAATTATTTTCCCTGTAAGAGTAAGGCTGCCCCTTTACTCACACATTCCCAACTCTAGTTTGTGTTTTCATGTGTGGTAAATTGAACATACACCCCTTGGAAGATCCCCTGTCAATAAGATTCCCTGGTGACTCAAGTGTGTGGGTAGATGATGTGTCTCCCTAAACCCCTCCCTAGCCTTCCCCCTCTCTAAAGCCCATTTACTTCTCCCTAATTCCATCCCCTAGCAGTAGGTTTGCCCCCTTACTGATGCACTCCCCTGTATGCCTCCCACATGTACTACCAAAATCTAGTTTCTGTTTACATGTGCGGTAAATTGCAAATATACCTCGTGGCAGCTACTCTGTCAATAAGATTCCCTGGTGACTCAAGTGGAGATTGTTGCACATTTCTATTAAAAACCTACATATTTCTGGTACTCACCCACCACACAAATCAACAATAAGTGGCTCCTGGTTATTCCAATAGTAAAGTGAGTCAGAAGTAGGAGACACGCTTTCTCATATTTTTTAACCAAGCTGTGGGACAACTTGACATTGTAGCTCAGGAAACTGGATTCTGAATCTAGGTTCAAGAAGGACCTGGAGACTTTTCTTTCCAAGCAAAACTAATTGTTGTTCAATAACAATCCTACTCTTCAGCACCAGGATGTGTTTCGAAGCAGTTTAATAATAGAATATAGTTCATTTGTTTACTACTGGCTGACAGGATGGGTCATCCTGCCAGGAAGGCAGGGCAGAGCTGTTCCTGTCCCACTTACATTCCAATAGAGCTGCCTCAGCACACTCAGTGTTGTGTTTTCACCGATAGGGCCTACTGTGGTTTTTTCTCTTATGTTAGCCCAACCTTACACACTGCATAAGCTGTAGGCAGATTTTGCTTTGCACACATTATGAAATAACATGCTTGTTTTTGTATGTGAAAGACTGAATGTTACATTTAAAAACCACTTCTATCTCTCCCAAAGGAGCGTCCTGGTGCAGCACGGAGAAGACATAGGTCATAACTTTGTAACTGATCAGAACAAGAACTCACTGAATAAGTGAATGACACAATAATTCAGGGGGCGCAGAAATCCAGCTCTTTAGATGTTTTCTAAAGATGGGTTCGGATTCAATGAATCTCATATAGCCACGGAGTTGGTTTCACACCTTTTTCCCCATCACAGCAAAGGATTTGCCACCTCTGGTTTTCCATCTTAAGACAGGAGGTTTAAGCAGATTTGCAGATGTGGATCTTAGGGTTCGAGCTGTGATATAATGGGTGAATCTAGAAATTAGGTATTTTGGCCCAACTGCTCTGTATGCTCTAAAAGTGAGAAGAATAATTTTAGAGTGGACCCTCTTGTGTACTGGTAACCAATGTAGAAGTTTAAGTTCTGCTGAAGCTGACAAATAACATTGCAATTTTAATACCAGCTTAGCCGCCACAATTTCAACCACTTGCAGTTTCTGAATGGTTTCTTAAGTGGCACCTGCATATAGACTATTGCAATAGTCTAATCTGGAAATTATTCATGCAAAAGCCACTATCTGTCTTGCTGCAAGTGGGAGGTAGTTAAATAATTTTTTTCAGTGATTTAATTAAATTAAAGCACATCCCTTCCAGGTCACTATTATTTAAGAAATAGGCTGCACATGTTTTATTATTTGGCTTTTCTGCTGAGATTCAGTCTGAACATTTGGCACAAGGTCAAACAACATTGCACCCTGTTATTCTCTGTGGTTGGACACTAACACATAGACACAACAGAAGATACCCAGCTTTTGTTTATGAATAGGGCATTTCTTATCATATAAGACGATACTTGTCGTTTTGAAAATAGAGAGGAGGTTTTCTAGCAGAGAAGAGGTCTTGGAACTAGAATGCCAGCTTTGGGCAATTTGAGATGTGGCCCACCTAATGGCAAATGCCAGGTATGGGACCCATCCCAGGGACCTTTAGTATAATATTGTGAAGCTAGTCTTAGGCAGATACATCAATGACCATGATAGGGCTTTTCATTCTGCACAGTGTATTGGTGATGCTAATTACATTACTAAGTTTCGTGTGTTTCCAAATTGCAGTGCAGTATGCTCGCAACAGTGGTGATTGCCATAGCAATTGAAAAATACCTAGGGTGGGCCTGGGCAATAAGATCATGTTTCCTCGATTAAGCGTCAGATCAAAAGAGATAGTGCTCTGCTGTAGTGGATATTTTGCGGAATCAATTGCCTTTCCCAAATCAACTATGCCTTGTAATTTTGTAGCGGTCATTATTTTATAATAAAGTATTTTACTATTTAATTTTTACTGTAATTTTACATTGTATATAGCGTTTTTATGGTGATCACATTTACCCATCCATTTTGGCGTGTATCATATTTTATCTGATTTCTTATGGAATTGTTTTAGATGCATTTTGTATGTGCATTTATGACTTAATATGTTAAATAAAGCTTTTTGGATTGGATTGGCTCTCATGGAAATACCTCTGTCATTTTGGGAACACGATAGGTGGTTTCTAGTCGCCCTCCCACATCACTGTTACGCATGGGTCCCCTAACTTAAGACAGGGGAACCTGGCCTGCTTTAGCTAGATACACGCCATTCCCTGAAATGGCGAGCCAAAATCTATTACAAACACAAGATTTGTACGAGGCTCTACTTACACTTTATAGATGCCTGCGTCAATATGTTTTGTTTACATTGGTGGCAGTGCCAACCATAAGTCCTGTAATTATTCATTCAGTTATGGGCAAAACTCCCAATAATCATGAGGGAATTCAATTGTGGATTGCTCAAAAGATCTACCAAATTGAAGCTGTTTCCCAATAGGGCACTACAAGACAGGCACAGAATATTGACTATGTGCTTACCCCAAGGAATAGGTCCCATAATAGGTGATTGTAACACATGGGGGACAGTCTTTGTGGCTGCACTTCATCTTTGTCAGTTTTGCCGGACTTGTTAAAACAAATATAGATTGAATACAGGCCAAATGTCGGCTGGACTTGGGGATGAAACTAATGGGAAATTTTCCTTTGGTGTCCTCAATGATTCTGTTTAACATTAAAGGCAAAGCAGCATCACTGGCTATACTCCAGATGCTTGCAGTGGTCGCTCCAGTCGACCGTGAAAATGAGCTACCTATAATTATTGCTAATGTGTACACATCCTCGGGATGCAATCATTTTGGAACCAGACCGACCAATCCACTACTTGGCAATCTTAGTACTGACAGTGATGCCAAGCAAACCTGTCTGTGCGCGCGCTACCTCCCTCTTTTAAACCCGGAAACGTTCTGTTCAACCATGCCGGCTGTCCAGACCTTGGTTTCCTGTGGGAGGGGTAGGTGCAGAGCAGCTTGCCTGCAGCGACGCTAGAGGTAAGGTGTGGGGCGGGTTCGTTACCGGCTGGTTGTTTTGACGGTTTGCCGACCTCTCAGTATATCCGTAGCAACCTTGATCGGTGTTCATATCCTTCCCCACTGGGCACCTGCCCCGTTGTCTTCTTCCTTCGTAGGGCTCCCTCATCTCGCTGCTGGCCCCACTTGGACGGCCCGTGAGGTTTCAAGAAGGAAACATTAGGGGTAAGTGCGCCGATTGGTGCACAGAACAATTATTCCCCACAGAGTGTCAAACTACGTTCGTCTTCGGTTTTCACTGTGTGGCTCTCTCATTTAAGTATAAAGAGTCGAACCTCTCACGGTTGGCTGACCAGCGTCACCCACCACCGCATCTCCTCGAGGGGTTTGATTGCACACGCGCCTGGTCACTAGATACAGGCGGCAGTGTTCATTTGACGACATGGTTCAATGTAAAAGCAGCACGCAAACCACTGTTTAGTGCGAGCACCTTCCACGCACTGATCAGAATCAAGTGGATTCTGTTTCTCTCTCTCTCCCGCACGGTAAATACTTGATGCTTCTAATATCTAGGCAAAGCCATTCACTGGGCACGCATGTTTGGGATAGCATGCACACAAACACAGAAAATAAGTCACCAGTAACTTACAATAAAGGAGTCATTATCTGTGTTTATACTTTTGTTTCTCTTTTCTTTTTCAGTTCCAGAAGGTCCCCTCAGTGGAACCATTATGATACGACACTACCTCAGGTCGTATACTGGTGTCCTGACAAATTTTTAAAGGAACCAAGTAATTTATGAGCACCCAGGTCCTGATGAATCGCCCTTAGGGCGTGAAACATGTTGACCACTTCTTGCACATAAAGGGTTGAATAAGGGTTGGTTCCATTACTCGCCACCCCTTAGTACCCCTTTTCTTTTTATTGAAGCAGGGAGCCTGACCAATAAAACATTCACCAACAGGACTCCCCTGACTTCTTTTAACTTCACTACCACGCTCACGATTACACTCCCTTAGGCCCCTCACACGCACACACCCGCTGGCCCAGAATTAAAGATCTCCACCAAAAGTGCAGCTTTCACCGCTGCCCGACGGGCATTGCACCGCCAGCCTGCCGAAGGAGCAGGGTACCGATGATGAGGCTGGACAACTATCGACTGGGGCTACAGCTGTGGTCCTGTCGATAGCCTGTGTGAGGTACCTTTTCATTCTGGAATATGGGTCTACACTGCACACTTGAGACCCTTTCTTCACCCCTTGTCTAGATATCACGAGAGAGAATTATAGGTTGAGCCAAATTTCTTGAGCTCTCCCGGGGGAACTCTGTACACCATTTGTTGTTGATTGTTGTTAGGACAAGTACATTGGACCCCCTTAAAAATTGTCCTACCTCCTTTCCCCCTTTTTGATATCATAGTCAGCGTGCCTTGTGCACGGGATTTGTTGAATTAGGTTACCAGGGGCGGTCTTTACCCGCCTTTTGGACCAAGCCATACAGTGAACCTCCTACGCACCCTTGACTAGGGTTTTTGTTTGACACTCTGCCCTGGCTCACGAGTTCAGGGCACCCCTGACGATACCCCAACATGGAGGATGTCCCTGGCCTCAGCTTCAACGAAGACACGATAGCCGAAGCATTAAGGAATACACCCTCCCTACTTAATAATCCACCGACAGCGGCATCAGGTACATCCGGAGCGACATCCAATGAATGGTCTATCTTGAGCGACATGAAAAAAGAACTGATCAGGATAACAATCCACGGATTGATGATGACTGAGTATCTTAGGAGCAGTATTGCCCCGCAGGGCCTTATTGTGAACATCGTCCCGAGATTGTTCCTGGAGGACAATCGCTTCAAGGTAGACTGGTGCCAGGTTTCCTGGAAGTGCACCAAGGACCTGTTATTCCTGATTAGTCAGACAGCGAAACGACTAGCTGAGGCACTCCAAGAAAAAATCTCTGCCCTAGAAACGACCATGAAAAATGCTACTTCAAAAAACAACAAATCAGCATACACGACTAAACTTACTGAGATCAATCAGGAGATGTCTGATCACCATGATTTTCTGCTCAAACAGAAAACAACCAAACTGGAAAAGGATATAGCGAAGTTCTCAAAGGAAAAGGTATACCCATACCTCAAGGATGGTTTTAAAGGGAAAAAGAATAACTACTCCTCGGATGATAACTCAAGCACTGACACCAGGCGTGGCTCTTCGAGTAGTGACTCCAGTGGAGGCTACCCAGTGAGAAATGCAAGAGCGACCCGCCCTTGGCAACAAGGATATCATCAAGGACCAATGTTCCATGGCCCACCCAATATACCTCCACCATGGCAATACCCTTTTTACCCCCAGGGCCCCCCGCAATTCTACCCCCTCAATCCGCCTCCTTTTCAGGGCAGAGGTTGGGGCAGAGGAAGAGGGCGAAAGCGAGGCGGGAACAAAGGTATTCAGTGGCAAGACCAGGTGCCAGAACCGACGGGGGTGGAAACCAGGAGCACGACGTCCAGGGGGAAAAGAGCCTGATTGTTAATCTCTCCAAGAGAACCCTCACCACTGCAGAGAAGACAGTCCTGGAGAAGGGACTGGGGTTTGTCCCTACTCCGACCCCCGACAGCTTCCATGAAATGATAGAACTGAAGCAATTCTTCAGGAAGATACGCCTCCGAGCGTTTTTTGACAACAAACCGGACATCCCCTGTGAAGACACTGGCCTCAGGAAACCTTCCACTTTTACTCCAACCGATGGGATGGTCCCCCCTGAGGTCTTGACATTCGAAAGAGCTGTGCTGAGAACCCTGAAGAACAAACCATCCACCAAACCGTTCAACAATCTCTCTAATGATGAGAGACGGGCAGCTTCCTCACTTGGCAATGACATCTCCATTGTGATAAAGCAGGCCGATAAGGGGGGAGCTACTGTCATTCTCGATTATGATGACTACGACCAAGAGTGCAGACGTCAATTGTCTAATTCTAACCACTATAGACCATTGACAGAAGATCCCACTAACCGTCTCATGACCACCGTGATGTCCCTGGTCATTGAAGCAGAGACCAATGGATGGGTTAGCAAAAAAGAGGCAGAATTCCTGGTGACCACAGACCCTGTAACACCGTATTTTTACATCCTACCAAAGATACATAAGGGCATCACCCCTGTCCCAGGACGACCCATTGTGTCTGGTATTGGTTCTATCTTAGAACCCCTCTCCCAGTTCTGCGATGCTTTCCTGCAACCCTTGGTTAAACGCATTCCATCCTACCTTCAGGACACTAGAGATGTGCTTCGCCTCATTAACGATATGGATGGGAGAGAGGACATCGATCTTCTCCTGACACTTGACGTGGAAGCACTTTACACGAACATCCCCCAACAAGCAACACTGGAGTCCGTGGAAACACTCCTCCGACAAGAGGAGTGGGTCTCACCAACACCGATTTCCCTCATTATGGAGTTGGCTCATTTGGCACTAACTGAAAACTTTTTCAAGTATGAGTCGTCCCTGTACCATCAGATACGCGGTACATCTATGGGCTCGACCTTTGCGCCGAGCCTAGCCTGCATATACATGGCATCGTTCGAGGAAAGGTGCATCTACCCCCCGGATCGAAACCCATTCCGTGAGAACATCACCTGCTGGCGTCGTTACATCGACGACATTCTGGTATTCTGGAAAGGTGACCGGATGACCTGTGAGAGGTTTTGTGTTTGGATTAACCAACAGGACCCGTTCCTCAAATTTACGGGCACCGTGTCAAGTGAAAATATCCCTTATCTTGACCTCACCATTGTGCTGGAACCCACGACAATAAGCACCACCCTCTACAAGAAAGAGACGGACAGGAACAGCCTGCTACCATATAGCAGCCACCATACTAAGTCCCTGAGGGATAACCTACCATTTGGTCAGTTTCTCCGCCTTCGGAGAAACTGTAGTTCTACTGATGACTATAAACGACAGGCACGCTCCCTCCAAACCAAACTCCTGGACCGGGGTTACCCCACCCGCCTCCTGAAAGATTCCACTAAAAGAGCTCTCAATAACAATAGAGAGGCCCTTCTCGAGGTGCACCCTAAGGTACCAGACGATAAGATCACTTGTGTGACCTCATTCACCAGGAACTCAATATTTATCAAAAAAACTGTCAATGCCCATTGGGGTATCCTGAACTCTGCAGGACTGGAGATGCCACGTCCACGTTTCGCCTTTAAGAGGACGGCAAACCTCAAAGATACTCTTGTACATACACGCCCCAAGAAGACTACTGTTCAAACTACCAAGACTTTGTGGGATCTCCCGCCTGTAACTGGACACTATCGGTGTGGCACATGCGTAGTATGTCCACAGACCATCCAGGGCAAGTCCATTACCCTGAACAACAATTTCACATGGACTTACAGCAAGCATACGAACTGCAACAGCTCTAGGTGCATATATGTCCTAATTTGCCCTTGCAACTGTCTATATATAGGGATGACCATGCGCCCTGTCAAGCAAAGGATAATGGAACATAACAGTAACATTCGTTGTCACAAATCTCACACCAAACTGTATGACCATTGCAAGGATAAGGAACACCCCCCTGAGAGCATTCGATGGACTGTGATTGAATCCCTACCACACCTTAATCAACAAGCACTCTTCATGCATGAACAAAGATGGATACATCGCTTGCAGTGTGATACGTTGGGTTTAAATGACGGGGTGCCCTGGACGACTCTCGCCAGATAGTCATGATTCTGGACACATTGTCCACGGTTATTTCCAATACTGTGCATCCGTTTGACTTTAACACATCTAACTCCGTTCCAAGATGGCGCTCACACTAACGCGCCCGAGGTGTGCAGTTCTTCACCGTCTTCCTTGTCAGCTAGGCTTTCCGTCGCTAAGCAACGTGACGGACACACCCTGTCTGTGCGCGCGCTACCTCCCTCTTTTAAACCCGGAAACGTTCTGTTCAACCATGCCGGCTGTCCAGACCTTGGTTTCCTGTGGGAGGGGTAGGTGCAGAGCAGCTTGCCTGCAGCGACGCTAGAGGTAAGGTGTGGGGCGGGTTCGTTACCGGCTGGTTGTTTTGACGGTTTGCCGACCTCTCAGTATATCCGTAGCAACCTTGATCGGTGTTCATATCCTTCCCCACTGGGCACCTGCCCCGTTGTCTTCTTCCTTCGTAGGGCTCCCTCATCTCGCTGCTGGCCCCACTTGGACGGCCCGTGAGGTTTCAAGAAGGAAACATTAGGGGTAAGTGCGCCGATTGGTGCACAGAACAATTATTCCCCACAGAGTGTCAAACTACGTTCGTCTTCGGTTTTCACTGTGTGGCTCTCTCATTTAAGTATAAAGAGTCGAACCTCTCACGGTTGGCTGACCAGCGTCACCCACCACCGCATCTCCTCGAGGGGTTTGATTGCACACGCGCCTGGTCACTAGATACAGGCGGCAGTGTTCATTTGACGACATGGTTCAATGTAAAAGCAGCACGCAAACCACTGTTTAGTGCGAGCACCTTCCACGCACTGATCAGAATCAAGTGGATTCTGTTTCTCTCTCTCTCCCGCACGGTAAATACTTGATGCTTCTAATATCTAGGCAAAGCCATTCACTGGGCACGCATGTTTGGGATAGCATGCACACAAACACAGAAAATAAGTCACCAGTAACTTACAATAAAGGAGTCATTATCTGTGTTTATACTTTTGTTTCTCTTTTCTTTTTCAGTTCCAGAAGGTCCCCTCAGTGGAACCATTATGATACGACACTACCTCAGGTCGTATACTGGTGTCCTGACAAATTTTTAAAGGAACCAAGTAATTTATGAGCACCCAGGTCCTGATGAATCGCCCTTAGGGCGTGAAACATGTTGACCACTTCTTGCACATAAAGGGTTGAATAAGGGTTGGTTCCATTACTCGCCACCCCTTAGTACCCCTTTTCTTTTTATTGAAGCAGGGAGCCTGACCAATAAAACATTCACCAACAGGACTCCCCTGACTTCTTTTAACTTCACTACCACGCTCACGATTACACTCCCTTAGGCCCCTCACACGCACACACCCGCTGGCCCAGAATTAAAGATCTCCACCAAAAGTGCAGCTTTCACCGCTGCCCGACGGGCATTGCACCGCCAGCCTGCCGAAGGAGCAGGGTACCGATGATGAGGCTGGACAACTATCGACTGGGGCTACAGCTGTGGTCCTGTCGATAGCCTGTGTGAGGTACCTTTTCATTCTGGAATATGGGTCTACACTGCACACTTGAGACCCTTTCTTCACCCCTTGTCTAGATATCACGAGAGAGAATTATAGGTTGAGCCAAATTTCTTGAGCTCTCCCGGGGGAACTCTGTACACCATTTGTTGTTGATTGTTGTTAGGACAAGTACATTGGACCCCCTTAAAAATTGTCCTACCTCCTTTCCCCCTTTTTGATATCACAGGTTGTTAAAAAACCCAGATACAAATCGAAACAATAACTGGAAGATGAACAGCGTGGAGGTTCTTCAGCCCCGAACCCTCGGAGAAATGTCACGATTTTTGTGATGGCACAAAACTCAAGGGTCCAGACAAGTATCAGGTTCTGATACACGTTCTCCTCGTTCCTTACAGGATGCATCTGAAAAACAATATGAGAGAGAAGGGCGAGCTGAGCACAGGCAAGAAGAGTATGTGACACCAAAAAGGACTCTTAAATCTCATCTGAAGTAAGCATAAAGAAGAAGGACAAAACTCCTCCATTGAAACCTACATTTCAGAAAAATAAGGTTGCAGCTATAACTGCAAAATATGGCGCTAACTTTGAGAACCCTCCTCCCGAACAGGAGTTGGCCAATGACTCTGCTCAATAGCGCAGCAGAAGTCACTATAGTATGCCAGAACCTCCAAGAGTTTCTGGCAGTGAGGGCAATTGATACATTCATTACAGTTAAAACCCCAGATAGGCGCGTAGCCCCTTCAGGTAGATTATATAACTTGGATATACAAATTGAGGGTGACATATTAGGCACCATTAAATCAATTTACCAGGAATATTTAACTTCGTCTTTTGACATCCTTTTAGCGGATGTCGACTGGCCCTTAACGTTTGTTCAAAAATTCTCACAAGATGAGTATGTAATACTTTTGTAATTTTCTTCTCTTGTTCCTGACACAGTCAAACAAGCTTATGCAACAGACTGGGCTCTTGCACCATCCCCAGCTTTATACCGAATCATATCGACTGGGATAAGGACTCTCCTTATCATGTTATGCCCATTAGGTCCAGCCCGCAAGGGCAACCACAATATCCCATTAAACAAGATGCTAAAGCACTCATTAGAGAAATACTCTCCCAATTGGCGTACCAGAGAGTGATTGAACCCTGTATCTCTCAAATGAATGATCTTCTTTCTCCTGTTCTGAAACCAGATCATTCATATCATATAGTTTTAGGCTACAAGCATTTAACAAAATACTCACAGTATGGCACTGACCAATAATATAGTCCGTAAAAAATACAAAACCACCTTGGATATTTTAAAAAAAATTTTCAGCTAAAATCTAGCTCCCAAAATGAGAGATTGAACAGCATTTGCCAGGTTAGGATTTCAGCATCGCTTTACGCATTGGCAATGAACTATAAGAAAAGTCCAGGACTGTTGCTGCCCATATAGTGTCATTTCTACATGATATTGACCAAGAAGCTTTATCCTACGCATATGATATCTACCTTACAGATGTTATGTTATGTTATTTCGATTTATAGAGCGCACATATACCCGGTGGTGTCTTGGCGCTATGGGCAGCGGGGGTCGACACTGACAACTAGTTCTGGAACAGCCAGGTTTTCAGGCCCTTTCTGAAGGTTATGAGGGAGGTGGCACCTCTGAGCTCAGATGGAAGAGACTGAAACTCACATCTGGCCAGAGTGGATCACATCATTTTATGATTCACTGCCTGTGGCTATTAATGTAACTTTAAGAAATCACAGATTGCACTTCTGAGTGTCATATGAACTTACAAATGAGGATAAATGACTTAGGGCTATATGTATCAACAATTGCTTTTGCGATTCGATAATAGCGAAATTTACTGATTCGCTATTACAGAATCGCAAAATTCAATGTATGTAGGTTTTGCAATAATAATTGTGATTCCTACATATTCCTTAATTTCAAATCACAAATTGTGATTCACAGTTAAGGAATAACTTCCCATTCATTCCTAGGGGCCTAAAGGCCCATAGGAATAAATGGGAAGACATTCGCAAAGTGCGAGTACCCAATAGGTACTCGCAAATTGCAAATGCAATTTCAAGGGTGCCAAAAAGGACACCCTTTTGCGCCCCTGAAATATGCATTAGTGCACATGGGGCACACATACATGCCCTAAGGGCATGTATGTGCGCCACATGGCACTTTAAAAAATGCAAAAAAAAAGGGAATTTTTCTAGGAACTTGCAAATTACCACCAATTTGAAGTTGGTGGTAATTTGCGATTCCTTAAGGCCAAATAGCTAATTTCTGGTGCTTCCAGAATTGAATTTAAGGAATGGCAATTTGCGATTCCTTAAATGCATTTGCAAAATAGGGAATTGCAAATTTTGCGAGTCCTTATTTTGCGCTCGCTTTTTGAGATAATACATCCCAAAAGGCTTTTTCCCGTTCGCAAATGGGCCGATTCTGAGAATGCGAATGGAAAAAAGGCTTGATACATCTGGCCCTTATTCCTCACAGAACTGTGCACAATTGCAACCTCCAACTATGCTGAAAAAATTACAATTCTTGTTATGATTCCTCAATTTTGGCAGAACATATATTCTTGATTATGCTCAGCACATTAAATCTCTATATGAATTATTTCACCCATATTTCCCAAATTCACAATGGACATCAGAACACACAGATACACTCAGATCTTTACAATCTGAGTTACTAGCTACACGTCATTTACATACACAAGTCAATACATTAAAACCTGGGCATCCGGGTCTTACCAGGTGCCCTTGGTTGTACCCATATCACTTTTAGTGAAGGTGAAACAGTGCCAATGGCTAATAAATTGCATTTATATTCAGGTGTGGAAATGCATTTTGCCTCCGCTGAAAAAATACTCTCTGCTGTGCAGATGGCTATTCTTAAGGAGTGGTCGTTTGCACAAGGGAAACACATTATTGTCACTATACCCATGCCACCCTTAAAAGCCTGTCATGAAAGCTATCATTCCTAATGCTAAAGCCCTCCATCCTAGATGAATACAACAGGCAACATCCTTAACTTCGTCTTTGACCCATCTGCAAGAATTTTAACAGTACGAGAATGTCTATCCCATGTCCTCCTCTGTTTTTCCTCCTGAACAGTATGAAATATATTGTATATATGGATGTTTCTACCAAACCTGCAATAGGTTCTAAATAGCAATATTTGGCAGTTTGGGTGACCGCTGTTGGTTTTATATTGGAAGGGAACTTCCAACCACAAAAAACTTAGGGGACTGTACAGCGCCGTTGGCTGAACTAAAAGCTTTGCTTCTTGCACTTGACAAACTGATCCTGAATTCCCCACACTTAGGGGCCGATTAGGATGGCGGACGGACTTGCGTCCGTCCGCCATCCCTGAGTAGGAGGGACCGTCCGCATGGGCAGCGGCAGTCCCTCCATGGCAATTAGGATGTGACCGCCACCCTGGCGGTCACATCCTGTATGTTTTACATTGCGGCGGGTGCTGCTTGAAGCAGCACCCGCCGCAATGTAAAAAACGAAAGCTGTGCATTTGCATGCACAAAGCGGCAGGCACCGCGCGGTGCCTGCCGCTTCATTCACGCAAAGGCAGGGGGGTACCATAGGTACCCCCCATGTGCACCCCCCACGCAACCTTCACCCAGGGGGCCCGCAACGGGCCCCCAAAGTGATTGTCCGTATGCTTTTCCACGGCGGAAAAGCCGCCATGGAAAAGCATTACTTTCCCTACATCCTAATATGGCTGGCGGTGTCTGATAGACACCGCCAGCCATGTTAGTGCTTTTCCGCCGTGGTCGCCTTCCGACCGCGGCAGAAAAGCGGCGGACACATTGTGAGACCCACCAGCCATCCTGATTTGGCGGTGGGTCTTTCAGGCCTCCTCGGCGGATTTCCCGCATACTCCGGGCCGGCGGTGGCTTCCGCCGGCCCGGAGTATGCGGAAAATCCGCCATCATAATGACCCCTTTATTGTCTGTAATCTGTATTGTTTTGTACAGGTCTTTAATGATAAATTACATTATTGGCATCAGATGGGATTCAAAGATTCTAAAGGATAAACCACTTTGGGTTGAAATGGCTGACCTTAAAGATAGGTTGCCACAGACTCATGTTAAACATATGTTGAGTCATCAGCATGTGGGAGCACACATTGTAGGGAATTCTCTGGCTGGTGAAGCAGCCAAATCTGCAGTTGCAACTGCTACTGTTGCTGCAATTACTCTTTTTAAAACTAGAACAGATTCTAATACCTTGGCTGTTGTTCATGCAAATAGAGATAGCACCCCTTACCTACAGGTTTTATTTCTGAAAATACTTACCACTTAAATGAACAAAATGTCCCTTTTGTAACCATTCCAGGATCACTTGATTCCCAACTAAGACAGCAGGCTAGCTGTAGTGATAGCTGTGCACAAAGGTGTTGATTCTGCACATGCAGGTGAGACACCCAAAATGTTGCTGCTACAGGAACATTATTGCTGGCAAGAGTTATATCAACAGGCCAAAATTTCTTTATTTTTTGTGTCATTTTCTTAACAAATTAAAGCCTCCACCGTGGCACCTCCACTGCAGACACACCTGTTCATTTCTAATAAGCAATTTGGCTGCATTTATTTAGACCATTGTGATCCCCTTATTGTGGATTTAAATTCATCCAGGTTCCCCTGGGTTTGGCCACAGCTTTCGGCTGACATGCAAGTCTTTATTGGAAAACATGCATGCAGTACACACCCTCAGACCAGGTCTGTGCCTTTGCTTCTAAAGCTTATTGGGATACTTTGGCTTCCCGGAGTGTACATGTGAATTATTCTTCTCCGTATAGGCCTGAGGGCAGTACTGTTGAAGAAAGGATAAACTGTGACTTAAAGCAGTCCTTAACAGATAGTGTAGTTTGATCCACCACCTCTATGGGGTATGGCAGCACTAAACAAGCTCCCTAAAAGATCTCCGGGAGGCCAGACACCATATCAGGTCCTATTTGGCATAGGATGTATGTGCCCGACCATGACAGATCAGACATTGTGGCAGAAGCCACTCCCTTTTATCTAAATGATCATTGTGCCATCTTACAGGATCTACAAAACTTCAGTGTCACCCAATTCAATGACAATTTAAAGACATCTGCCTCTTCTGAAATCAAGGAGAAACCAGAACCTTTTGGCTGGATTCCCAAAATTGGTATTCAAATTCGAGAGAAGATGCCAGTCAAAAATTAGTTTGACCCATCCTTACGAGTATCGGTGCTAGATCTTGGCATTCTATGTATAAAAATTGCTTACCTCGTTCTAAAGATGATTGTTTTGTCTTCATTGATCACATCAAGTTACATCATGTGGCTGTTTCTCAACAATAGTCCACAGGGGTCCTTGGTAGTTCTATAACTCATATCGCTACCATACAGGACATTCCTATATAGCTAGTGAGCATCACCAAAGCTGTTTCTCCCCATTTGGGGGCGGGGACGGAGAATGCGCTACAGTTAATTCCTGCATCTGCTACAACTACCAGTGACTGTACTGAAGTGCGTACTGTTCTTACTACTGTATCTCCTGCAGCTGAGGTTGTTTACAATGATCCACCTTCTTCGGATCCACCAATTTTGGATTTTTCTGGTCCTGTTGCAGTACCAGATGCGTTTAAACAGAGAGAGACCCCTTGTCAGCAACCAAGGGAGTAGAGTACTATCAGTACAAAAACAAATTATCCCTTGATTCACTCAATCAAGAATAGCCCCCAATCAATAGTGGCCTTCTTATTTCCAATAAAACACATAGATAAACCAAAAGAAATCTCACTCAAAGTCCATGAAACACTCAAACAATTATATTACTATACCATGCAGTGCAAACAAGTAAAATTATTTCTTTAATACATGGGAATATTATTAAAACACAAATATTATAAAAACATCTATAATAAAACACAATGCATCATTTCAGCATAATTAAAAACCATACAATTCATGAAATGAGGACATAACATAACATCTTATGACACTTTTATCACAGAGAACCCTGGAAAATAGGGAGGACGAACAATGATAGACAGTATGCTTTGTCATTTAGCTCAACAATTCCCTGGGAATAATTTTAGCAAGATTTGCCTGGATACTTATACGCTATTTTGTATCTACAGGTCCGACTTGATTTCAGGATAATGTATAGAAATGCGTTTACGCGTTTTGATGGGTATCAGGTTATTCCATCTTTATCAAGACAGTCATTATGCTCACTTTTCTTTGTGGTATATTTGATTGTTATACCCTGTACAAACAAGTATATGAAGAAATATGTATTTAAAAACCTTAAAATAGTTCTACTATGCATTAAATTTACAATGACATTCTACTAACACAACTCCTAATTCCATGGTTCGTTTTATACATGCTCACATGTGTTATGGCTCAATGTATTCTCCTTATACAATATGCCCATGTAATTTACATCAAATATATTTCTCCAATTATCTACACTGTATATCAACATTTCATAAGGATATGTACAGCGTTTCCCTTCAGAGCATCACATTACTCCTGCTTGCAACCTTCAAAAAAGGAAAGAAGGAAACGTTTTTTTGCTAAAGCACTTTTTAAGCTACCCCACATTTGTGTACAGTTTCTGGGTCCAAAAAAACACTCCACAGTAAGCTGCTGTATAACAAATGAATACTCCTACGGTATTACACTCTCCCTGCTGCAAATAACCCATTTGTCTGGGGGACTATAATGTGCCTACATTGCTGTTCGCATATGTCCGTCATCAAACTCAATTTGAGAGATACCTATATAGATCACTAAATCCATTGGTATGCCTCAAAGGCGTTCTCTTTATTCTCACCTGAATGAAAGGGAGTTGATATTTGCACTTATTCTTGTACTTCTTTTGCAGATTCTAAGAATTGTCTATTTATTGTACCACCTGATAAATAGAGTATTTTTTATATTACTATTTCTGTATCAGATGATATCTGCCATATAATCTAACTAAACACACTCCAATACATCACCTCTTATGTATTTCATGTCGTACCTTCTTGAACGGACTTGAATAATCCCCGTTTCCCAACTGCCGTATATTCTTGAACGGTTTAATCCAGAACCCCAGATTTCTAGTTGTGTGTCCAAGGGGTCTGCATATGAGGTCCAAGGTAGAGGGCTTTTAAAACATACACCTCCTCACCTGCCGATGCGCTTACGTCGCGCTCTAAAATAAAGAAACACCTCCATTATTTACACCCATGAATACATATGCGAGGGAATTAATTTAAATAGGCTGTTCGTATGTCTATTCCATCTATTTTATAGGCTTCCATTCTCACCTTATTTGCTCAAGGATTCCCCGTTCTGCTTTGTCCTTTTGGAAAATGTGAATGGGAGACTGCTACATTGTCCTCGTTTAAATACTGTCTCACGGTCTCTCATTGGTTCCTACAGACCACATTGCCCGCATGCACTACTTGTGCTGATCTGCCACTCCTAACCCGGAAACTAACACCATGATTCTCATGGGTTTTAGCAACAACTTTTTTTGTTTTTATGAATTACAACTTTATTGGTTTGTATGCGTACATCTTATCGGAAAAGGGTCTTCAGGGATAAATACATTTTCAATGGAAACAAGTGCAAGTGCACATTTATTTACTTTTGCTAATTTATATTGCACGGACAAGGCCCGATGGCATGGGAGCACTTTACAACAGTAGCATGATACAAGGGTACAGCAAGTTACAGTTGAAATAAATATGTTCAGACATATTGCATCAGTATCTGCGACCAGGACTAAAGCAGTTGCTGGACAGGGACGTACATTGTTCAAGCACTTATTAGGATGGTGGGGACACACAATGAAGGTAGTTTGTCACCTGGATGGAGTACTTAAGGTATAGTCCAGGGTGATTAACTCAGGTGTCTGTCAAATAGGATGAGCTTGAGGTCCTTTTTGAACGTGGCTATGTGGGTTGTTAGGCGAAGGAAGGTAGGTAAGGAGTGCCAGCAGTGGCAGGTCCTCTGCTAAGGTGTCGCCCCACTGCTCATGAAGCTATTTAAAATGAAAATTAATTGATATTAGCAAGAAGTTATTATCATTTTTTTTTCTTTGGGAGACTCGAGCTGGGGCGGGTGGGGCGGGTCTGGGCTTGCCACCATCAGAGGGAGCAGGAGTGGTTTGCACTCCCTTCCTAAGTGTGCATGACAGATTGGCTGGCCCTCTGGGGATGGCTAAACATTCATGGGCACTTGGCACGTTCTCTACTGGTTTATTTTGCACCACCCAGTGGAGAACATGCCCAGTCTCCCAGACACACCCTGAGTAGGCAACCAAGCCGCTCAGACCAATCACAACTCTGCTCCTGCAACATCCTGAATGGCTGGGAGAGTTCCAGAGTCTGAATGCCTGTGGTGGTAAAGAGCAAGGATGGAGGAGAGACATGCGGCAAAGAAGGTACACTTGTTTTTATGCCTGCCCCCTCACGCCCCCTTCTCACCACCCCATACAGAGGCAGCCACCACTGAGTTCCATGTTCTTGTGGCACTATCATAGAATGACTGACTCATATACCATTCTTGACTGAAGGTGGGGAGTTTTAGGAGCAGGAATTGGGCATTTCTTGAACCCCTATTTGCTTCAGAGTTTTTTAGTTCAACAATTAGATAGGAAGGTGTATAGGAATGCCGCACTGTGTCAGTAATCCAGGCACCTTTGAATTGGCCTGAGCTTCAATGGGAAGCTACTGGACAGTTATCAGGGTCGGGAAATGTGGCCACATTTCTTGAGACCAAACCTGAAGCATGCTGCTGCATATTGAGTTGCTCTCAGTGAGCCTAGATGAACGTTGGGAATGTCTGAGAAAAGGGGAAATTCCGTAATCTAGTCCAGAGAGGATGAGAGACAGCACCACTGTTTTGAGTTCTTGTTCAGGGATCAGTTGTCTGGCACTCCAACAGCTGCTTGAGTTGGTGTTTTCCACTTTTAGCCATGGCTGTGATGAGGCTGCTGAGATTTAGATGGTTGTCAAGGGTGATACCAAGGGATCTATCACTTTGGACAATGGCAGGGCAGCCATCCAGGATGAAAAATTTGGCCATCCATTCCTTACTGGGGTTTTTGCTTTCAGAGTTGAGATCTAAAGAAATTCTGTTTCATTTGGGTTGTGCTTTGGAGGATGGTTAGACTTCCAGTTTGGAACCTTTCGGAGCATCATTGAAAGAAGGACAAGGTCTTTAGGGGAAGAGATTTTCATGTATATTTGAGTGTTGTCAGCGTAGAGGTGGCAGAGAATCCCAGACTTTCCGAGAATCACATATAGTTGTTCGAGGTACAGGTTAAAGAGGGTTGGAGAGAGGATCGAGCCTTGAGGGACCATTGATGTACATAGACATGTCATGAGAATGCGTTGCCCATTTCCACAGTTTGGGAGCGGTTGGTTAGATGAGAAGAACCAATTAAGGACTGTGACTCCACAGTCCATGTGTTGTTCAAGAGTGCAAAAGAGGTCCAGATAGTTGACAGTGTTGAATGTAGAGGACAATTCCAGGAGGACCAGGAGACAGGAGCTGCTGGAGTTGAGGATTCTAAGAGAGTCTTCGACTATTTATAGAATTGCAGTTTCTGTACTGTGGCCCTTGCTGAAACCTGATTGGAGAGAGTCTAGGAGTCTAGGAGGCTTTTTGTTTGAATGTGTGAAGTAAGTTGGGAAGCAAAGCAACTTTCAATTACTTTAATCTAGATAGTTTACACTTCTGTGAGGCAAATTCATGCAGGAGTTGTATTTGTCGGTGGCCTCATTAATATCAAGGTGGGGAGTAGATGAGATTAGGGTAGGAAGGGTCATGATGACCATGGCTTCTGTGTCAAGGTTGGATGTGTCCCTGAACCATGCTTTCTCTTTCTTGGTTTGTCTAGAAGTTTTAGTATAAGAGCCAGACAGGGAGAATGGGCTATGCATGTGGTCAGACTAATCAACTGGAATTGGGTTCTATGACTGTAGTTGGTGGACTTTAAGATTATCAGGTCAAAAATAGTGCCTTTGTGGATTTAAGGCAGTGTTAGCGGAGACCATTGTTTTTGAAAAAGACTGTAACAGTGTCCACCAGGCTGTGACCCTCAATTCCCCAGTGTGTGTTGAAGTCTCCAAGGAAGATCGTGTAGTCTGAGCTGATCGTTTGAGAGGTGAAGAAATCCATACATTTCTTGATGAAGGAATTGTTATAACCCAGTGAATGGTAAATCACGTTTAGTCTGATATTAGATGTAGTTCATGTGGGCATTTCCACCGACATGCATTTGAAAGACTGAAACAAAGTTGTTTGGAGAACCCTGCATCTCAGTGAGTTTCTGTGAATGACAGCGAGACTTCTGCCTAGTATATCTTCCAGGTCAATACGTAAGGTGGCTTAATTGGCAGACAGTAGAAGGTCTAGAGCATGGTTAAGTGAGTCATTAAGCCAGGTTTCAGTGAAGATCAGGATAGCAAGATTATTGTCCAGGATCGAGGTTAATATCTCTAGACAGTGTTTGACTGTAGACCAACAGTTGTGTAGCATGCAGTTCAGGGAGGCGCTGTTGATTTTCTGGCTTGGCTGTTTAGGGTGGGAGGTTGGGATTTGTATCAAGTTAAGAGGAGGTGAACGTGCACAGGGATGGTGTGTGTTGGATTGCCTGTGGTCTGAGATCATGGTGAAGATTGGGTAGCCCACTGCGGGAATAGAGGGTGGGGGTTAAACTGCATAACTCTTCAGGAGATAGGATAGTTCTGAGATGTACAAATCAACAGAAAGAGGGAGATAGGAGTTAAGTTATGAATGCCACTCTTCTTCCATATGTTGTAATAGTCTCAATCAAACAAAGTGAAATCTACTGATCTGGGAGGATGCAGGTGTTACCAATATGTTACTGAAACCCTCAGCCAAACTTAGCCATTAGTGGTGTATGACAATCAACACTATGGTGTTATCATTAGGCAGTGTCATCACTGGGTTTCGTACCTAGTTACCCGCTTCCCAAGGTGAGTACCGCCTCCACTCGAGGGAAAGTACAGGTGTGATCCATCTGATGGTGTCTAAACTTTCCTCCTGTATCTTCAAGAATGCCTTTAATATGGCTGAAAGATTCAGGGGTAAGGTTAAAAGATAAGGTGAGATCTTCAGGAAGTGCTAATTAACCATAACATTATTCAAGGGTGGTCAACATGTTTCAACTATAATGCCCTACTGGGTCTATGTCTTCATGAGTGAGAGAGAGTGCACGAAAGGTGACGTAGCCTGGTGCTACGGTTCCCGGAGTGTTGTGTTCTGGGGTGCCAAATTACCTGTTACTCTAGGAAGGTTAGGAGTGCAGGTGAGGCACAATGAGCTATTTTGAATTGAGGTTCATGGGTAGTGATGTGGTATGGTGACTCTGTCTCCGCATTCTGACGTTCGGGGATCCCAGGCTTAGCTCTTTTTCAAAACAGAATCTCTGCAACAAAAGAACTTCAAACCAGTGTTTTGTGACCCTAGACGTTTTGGATGCTTGACCTGGTTATGTACATGTGTGGAGATTCTGCAGTCTGTCTGGTTGGAGAACGCCACAAAATTGAATTTAAGGCAAAACTAACATTACATAATAAGTTTTGTAGCATGTCTTATAATACTACAAAACATACTACAAGGTGCAGTTTGTGAATTAGGCCCATAGTGAGCCTAATCAGTTGATCATTAACTGACATTCACTAACTGAGTTCTAACCAACGATTGCTGCCTGTTGTTTGTGGGCTATACTCACCGAAGGTATTCCATTTGTCAATGGAAGTGTCCACAACGTGAGCTGAGACTAAAGGCTATAATGCAAACCGTCTTTACGTATTTGTATGTAATGGGATAACTTGTTGCAATTCCTTACCATAAGCAATTTCAAAGTGCTTTTGGTGTGCAAGTGATAGTGTGTGTTCATTCATGTTGGCTTTTGGTAATGATGTGAATCCGAAGTATTTGTTCAGATCACAAACAGAAGTTCTCTTTACATATTTGTATGGATATTCTTCCCACATGTTGTTTCTTTTTTTCATCTTTTAAAAAAGCTTGAACGTAAAAAGTAGAAACAATGGGCCAGATGTAGGAGGCCAAATACCGGTCGGTAACGGCCAGTTTTCGGCCGTTACCGACCGGTATTTGGAGTTTCAGATGTAGGGAGCCTTCAATTTACCGATTCGGTAAATTTACAGATTCGGTAAATTTACTGATTCTGTAAATTACCGAATCGGTAAATATACTGAATCGCTAATTTGTGCTGTAGTTGGCACTGAAAACAGTGTCACCGGCCCTTCAGAATTCGTTATTTACCATCAAATATTATTTGATGGTAAATAACGAATTCCTGTGTACATGCACATCTGTGCATGTACACCTGTACACAAGCCTGAATCAGGGGTGCAACAGGGTGTCAAAGTGACACCCTGTCCCCCTTGTAAATTCGGTAATTTTACCGAATCTGTATTTACCGATTCTGTAATTGCCATTGGTTCCTATAAAATCCATGGCAATTACCGAATAGGTAAATACCGATTCAGTAATTACCGAATGTTACAGATTCGGTAAATAAATCGGTAAAAACACCTACATAGCATTTACCGATTTGTAAATACCGAATTGGTAAAATTCGGTATTTACGAATTGGTAAATACAAATTACCTACATCGGGCCCAATATTTTGCTATGTACGTCAGACTCAGTTGACAGCACGAAGTGTTACGGCCTCCAACATAAAAGCATTGTTTTCGGGAGAAATGTCCTGAAACATATCTCCCAAAAGTTCATCCAGTCTATATTCTTTCATGGTAATGTTATACAAAATCACTGAGAAGGGGAAGTGTCAGTCCAAGGCCCTAATTATGATCTGGGGCTAAATTGGGATCCCTGCGCAAACAGAAGTTTACTCAGTGGTCGAAATTCTGAGTTGTTCCACAACTATCTCTTTGCCTGCTGTTTTTGCATGACTGTTATGCAGGAAAAGGCAGAGAATGCAAGGCAAAACATGCAGGATTATTCGCATTAAATACAAATTCTGCTTCTTATGTCTCATTACAAGGTAAAACACATGGTCTAGAGGTGGCTAAAAACAAAGGGGTTTATTTAAAAGCCACTTGTGCCACCGGCGCATCACTTGTGTGATGCACCGGCGCCATATTTACCTGCCAAATATATACATTGACATGAAAAACCACGCAGCACTTTGCTTGAAAGTGGTATTTCATGGGTGTTGCTGTGGGCGCTCCCACGCAACACCAATGGAACCTGAAGCATTTCCAGATTTATGAGAAAGCAGGAACCTGGAAATGCATTTGAATGCTACGCCTCCCAGGGGAGGCGTAGGGAGGCTCAAATAGGATAAATGTATGAATTTCTCCTTGTTTTTTTTCTCTTTCTATGCGTGATGCATTCTGCAGCACACATAGAACGAGGAAATCATATGTTATGATTGTTTATGTGCAGGAAGGTGCAAGGGTGAATGCATCGACGCATGACAGCTAATTTCGTGCCAACTCAGGGGAGAGCAAATGAATTTGTCATATCCTTGTAGATATGACGCATCTCTGTGCTTCAGAATTAACGCAGCATGGCACATTGAAAATAAGCCCCTAAGCACTGACGGAATTTCCGTTACTCTAACTTAGTAGTATTAGTATTAGTATTAGTATGTAGTATTGTGAATTTTGTGTTATACTTGTTATTCACAATTCCTGAAATTACGCTATTATGCCACATGTCCACATTGGTGGCAACATGTCTACATAGGAGCACAGAAGCAAAGTGAACAATCAGAAAGTCAGGGACTGTTATTCACAGCTGTTTGCAGCACTTGTGGCTTTGCACCGTTTCTTTTTAGCACGAAATGCATCTTGTGTCCAAAATACAGACAAGGATGCATTTCATGCTAAAATATAGCATTAAATGCTGTTTTTACATTTCGTGTAATTTATACTTCAGCTCTTTATTTTCTTTCTTTGTGGTACGTAGATTTTTATTTAAAATCTAAAATTTGCTATCAATAAAACAAAGTAAAATATACTATTTTTATAACAATATAATAAAGTTATTAATGTTAAGGAAATTAAACTGACAGCCAATTAATATGCAATCGTGGCATTAGAGTTAAGGGGCAACGTTCACTTGCGCTTGTAGAGTGCTTTTCGTAATTGTTTCTATATTATACATCAGAAGAATCAATTAGAAACAACATCACACCTTGACTTTTAGAGGTTAGGCTTTGCAGTTTCAGCTTTTTCAGTTGACTTGATTACTAAAAATGCTAGGTCCTTTTCTCTCATAAACGGCGTTCATGAAAACTTTAAATTTAACATTTTAACGTCACTCCATTTGCAATCTAAATCATTCAATGTAGGTTATAAAATTAGACGGGCATGCTGATGCTCACAAGACCTTTACTCTATAAACTCCAATTATTCTCTGGTAAATGTACTGTGCTGGGAAAATTGCCCCTCGCAGCAATTTACTGTCACCTATAATATCTCTGCATTCGAAATTGCTTTTCAATTTTTTCTATAACAAAAACACACATGTTGAAGATGTCAGTTTGACATGTTCCTATATTAGGTTAATTATCTGCCTTTTGAAAGTGTTTCATTACATGCAACGTTCTATAAAAAGCACTCATCTTAAGAGGGTATCTAATTTAATTATCTATGTTCTCTTCCTTCAAGTTACAGAACTTAACTGTGAATATTAAGATCTCTCTTGCACTATATCATAAACTAAAAACTTCAACAAATATGCACAGTTAAGAAGGTAGTGAATTGCATCTCAGGTTTGTATAATTCCTGAGGAAATTTTCCTGCTGTTGCTCAAACTGAACATATTATTAGACATGTTAATATTGATAATACTGAGCAAAGTGGGAGACCATGAGCCATGAGATACAAATGTTTGTACAGAATTATGGACACCAAAATCACTTATTACACGTGCAAATCAATTTCACCAGGAAGAAAATGATTAACAAAATGTTCTGGCAGCCATTACAGGCCTAAGGGACAAGGTCCGCATTGAAATGCATGGGTGGTCAACATGAAAGCCTTTTTTGTGGGTCTCAAAATGAGTACACAGAAACGGTGAAAACACATTCTAGTAACACTAGACAATATTTGTTGGCGGTAAAATATTAGTTTTAGAAATTGTGGGGCTTGCTAATGTAATTTCACCCAGTGAAAAAATGCTGTTCCTCTGGTGAGATTTATTTATCCATTTTTGAGAGACAACTGTTTTTCTCGTGATTTCTCATATAAGTTATTAAAGGTGCCAATGACGCTAAAATGAGAGCACATTTTTTTTATAAGTTCACACTATCTTCCACATCCACATGAAAATAAAGTCTGAGTACAGCATATACGTACAACAGAAGCTGTAGTAGCAGTCTCAGTTGACTCCCAAATGTTCTACTGTAGCTTCCTACAGTGTTCTAATGAACAACTAGTGCACTTTCTTTCTGTATTCATGACAAATCTGTGGCACATCGGAAGCAATCTTAACGGATTTAAAGCTGTAGAACTTAAAGCATTTAATTTAGAATCTAAGTAAATGAAAGGGTACTTTTATCATAGAAATTAGGGTTAGTGCTCTAGAAAGCTCAATGAGGACACATTTTCCATGATTTCTCAAGTATCTCCCTCATTAAATTATATAGTCATCTTTTCTTGTTATGATGGCACATTATTCTCCATAATTATTTTGTTTCCTGCTACTCTTTATTTATGCTGTTGTACTGATGTTTTACATTGTTTTCTTTAATTCAATAAAGCTTTTCAAACTTAAAAATATATAGTCATAGCTAGATAGATATACAGTGACATTATAGATAGGTGTCAAAATAAAGTACAAACTAAAGTGTAAAAAACAAAAGCCTCTGACAGTCACCAGTTATTTGTGGTGTACACATGTGAGTCAAGAGCATGGAATTAGTGTAAGCCCTGGAAACAAGTGTAATTGTGCATTAGCAACCATGGCTATCTACCCTGGGTAGTAACAAGCCTTTTAGGTAAAGGGCTGCTTGGGCATATGCAGGAAATTTACAACACCACTGACACTCTAAATCCACTCACCTCAAATGTCTGTTTTCTAGCAGAATTTTAAGACATGGGATACATTGAAAACCATCCATGCAGAGCCATAACTAGATAGAAATATGACAAAATAGCTTTCAGATTTTTAGCAAGATCTTTAAGCATACGGTTAGCAAGTGCTGTCCAGGGTGAGTAAAAAAAGTGCAAATACATTTTACCATTCCATTCACAGGAATACAGCTTTAAATTGGCAACATAGCATCCAAGTCAAACTGGAATAAAAAACAGTAGCTTTTGACACATTTCTTGCTCCCTTTACCGACTTGTAGTGGGTGACGCTTGTGTCTGGAGAAAGGTATGCCATATATCACAATGGCAGCTTCCCTAACGAGGACAAGATGTTGATCTTCTGACTGCAAATTGTCTCTCTCATCTTCAAAGAATGTTTCCTTTAAACAAGGGTAAAAGCTGCAAAGATATTCACTGATATGAACCAACATTTTTGGGTGTATTGCTTTCTTATGTGTCCAGCCTGAGTATGAGTGGTTGATGATTCAATGACTTTCAACTGCTTAAGGGTGTGGCGAAGTCCTGAGTGTTCAGTTTCAGCTATAATTTACTTGTGAAACACACTGGGAAGGAGACATAAGTACCGGTCAGTCTGTATTGGGGCCTAGAAGATCACACGAAAATAGGAGGGATTGGAGTTTGTGGACTACCAGCTCTCGGCAGTTGTCTCAGAAGCTGAGGGCCAAGACATTTCCAGGTGAGGACCAGGAGAGGGAGCACAGCACCTCCTGATCCCTATAAAAAGGCCACAAACTAGCAAGATGGCATCTGACCACTTTCCAGTTTTGGTATGGCACACGCTCTTGATTAGTTTGCCACTGCATTGTGTTTCCTTCATTTTTGTTCCCAGTTCGTACTTTTTCATTTCCCATGGTTGTCTCATTTTCTCACCTGCTAGATTCTTAAGCTCCATGATCCTTCTCTATTCTTTGTTCCATCACTGTCACTTGACTTTCCTAACGTTCCTACAGGTCCTCCCAGGAGCCTGCTGGAGTCTGGGTATTTCCTAACGCCTTAGAGGTTTGTTACCATCATCTCCTCTGATGTACCCAGTGAGTTCCATCACACTCACTGTCTCTGTATGTCTGTATGTCCTTTCATGTATGCCTCCAGCTAAAGTGTGAGTGTGTGTGAATGTGTATATAACAAAGGTTAAAGAGGCATTATAGTTGTGGTCTGGCTGGGCACATGATGAGGACCTGCACCGGTGATGCTACTGCTCAGCCACTCTAGCATGTAAATTAATCGTGCTTGATTTAGGCTGCACCGTAAGTTGATTCCTGTTTATTTACAGGGGAGCACAAGATAGATAATATCTACAGAAATAGCAGAATTCACTGGAGTGCTAGATCGGGTTGGTTTACTGCAGCGCTCGCAGTTTCTGGAGACCCTCATGGTGCCTGGCCCATCGTGGCACAGTATAGGCTCTGACAAAGACTGCAGATTGCGATACTGAAGGAGCATGGTGAGCAATGATTGATCTGCTGCATTGAGGGGAGCACTAAAAAGATCCCATCAGAGCCCCTTTCTGCCCTACCTCCCAGACCTATTTTGAAAGAGACTGTGACTCTATTGAAAATGTATGCTCCAGAACATAAAAAGGAGCAGCAAGGACCGGTGGAAAATCCTGAGCTGCCAGAATAATAGAGTTGCTCCAAGAAACATAACGTCTAGAATCTGTAACGTTGGCCGCTGGAGCACTGTGAAGGGGGATGAAGGGAATTCTACACTGGAATAGCTAGGTGGGTACATGACCCTGGAGATTAATTTCTCTTTTTGAGGCACTCTGCATGGAAAAGCACTGGCCCAATTCTTTAGTGTGTATAACGAGTTGGAAAATGACATTTTAAATACAAATTGTCTAGCCCCAAACAATAAAAAATAAAATGATAACTCCCAAAGACTTGAAGTATGGATTATGACTCTCTTATGGCTGCCGAATAAATGCTGTTACAAGTGCCACGGAACTTTTATAAGCTACATTACAAATTACTCTCAACACTGCTCTCATTATGGGAATAAGTCAGAAAATAACCCTCTGCATCTACCGATTTTGTATGGGGGTCTAAGGCCAGCAAATCCAACGTGGCTTTTATTACTTTTACTTGACTATAGGGGAGTATATTAAGACTTATTCAAAAGGGAATTAAGGTACTGCTGGACATACATTAGTAGAATAAATAACATTTTCCTCTGTGCCCTTTTGCACATATTTGTGTGCATGACAATGTTGGAATAGTATCCCTGATACTAAACTTGTTTACACACCTAGCTTCACACAACATTATCACAACACCCTGAACATAATGTACAAGGTATTGTTTTGCACAATGTACAAAGGTCATCAGTATTTCATCCACAGGGCGTAAGGAGAGCGAGCACAAGTCGTGCTGAATGACCATGCCAGAAGGTCAATACGCCTGCCGGCACCCGGAGGGAGTCCGTAATTAGGGATTTACAGCTTAGGTACTTTATGACCTATGTTTACTTTGGTGAGCTAATGCCGCACTCACCTGGGCTGTGACAGCTCGCAGCCTCCCCATTTTTAGGTCCTGCAGAAGGGCCCGACCCGTCCAGGCAATTTTTTGGGGCTGAAACATGTCGATCATTCACATGGACAATCTAGTGCGTTAGACTAATAATGTGTCTTTCCACGCACAACATTGTTTTTACCTTCCTCAATTCCGAACTGAATAAAGGTACACTTTAAGTAATGCAAGGTCCTTTTTTAACTCACCTCACTTGAGCACTTCTACTTTTCATCACTGATCACTACTGCAATAACCAGTGGTTTCTCCTCCTAGTGGAGGATAGCATACAAGAAAAAGAAACCCAATGATGATGCTGTCATGTTTTTAACAGGGCAGAGAACCAAGATATACCGCCTCACAGCCTTTGTACGTGAATGAGGGTTTTTTTATTGAAAGACGGCAAGAACATTGAACCATGGTTACTCAGGTACAAGTGATCCATTCTCCTTTGATATTTTGTTTCCTGTATAGAACCATGGGAACAAAAAGGCTCTCACCATCTTGAGCCCACACCTGGACCCAGCCTAAGTGAGTCCGGAACCGCCAAGTGATATCCCGCTAGTTGTGGTGCTAAATATACCCAGACAGCCAGAATCCAAAACGTAAAAATCTTTTTGGCTAAAAACTGCTCTGAGAGCCAATGGAAGACAGGAACCAAACTACTCGTCGATCCGCTTGAGGTACATTGTCGGTGATCCTGATTTTGCTTCTGTTCCCACTACATAATACTCTGCAGCAGCAAATCCTGTTCTTCGGCCCTTTGACAAAGTGATATCAAACCTCTTGGAATTGTCTTCAGCTGCAGCTTTTCACCTCATCTCGCTGGAGATTTTTGACTTATGAAAAAAGGGACTAAGTACGCATGTAGAAATGTTCACTTTGACTTAACCTTCTCAGAACATTTTGTTGAGAATTCTTCTAAGTTTGAAGGTAAATGCTGACTGGGCCCATTCTTGCCTCTGACCCATGCTCTATCCCGGTCTGCCATATTTTTCAACTTTCCCCTGGTCTCGAGTGACTTAATATCTGTGGATGGCACTTGGATCTTTTAGGTGCTAGTTTTTACTAAAAACTTTAAAAAATCATAACTCCAGTTCTATTGATTGGATTTTTCTAGTTGTGATGTGAAATAAGTATTAAAATTGACTCTATTTTCCCAGTGTGTGTGCTCCATAAATTCTTTACACATTGCCTCTAAGTTAAGCCTGACTGCTTTTTGTGCCAAGCTACCCAGGGTTAAGCACAGGTTAATTTAGTGACTCTTTTGGTTCACCCTGCCAAGAATTGTGTTGTTGCTTGACCAGGGCTAACACCCCAGTCAACCAACAACACAATTCCTCATACCCAGAATAAAAACAAAACAAAAAGGGAGACTTTGTTGGAAGTCATCATTGTTTGATTGAGGTTGAGGAAATCCACCCCAGTTTATTAACAAGATGCTTTCTTATTCCAAAATTACGAGAAATAAGAGCAGCAGAGGAAGGAAGTCCACCACAATAGCAAATTAAATATCTGCAATAAGGATATATACCAGACCACATACCATTTTACTGTTCTTACTTCTTTCTGATTGTCAAATATATTTGCTTTTCTTGGAAATTCAGTGTGGTCTCCGAGTACTATGCTGTATTGTAGAGTGATGGATGTACACAGACAGTCATATTGCGAAGGTTTAGCAATATACATGTTGAGTACCCAAGAGCAAGGTTTCTTTTTATGTTGAGAATTTTTACATTTTTATTTTTGTATTGTTTTGCTTCCGAGATGTAAGCTATATATTAATGTTATGTGTACAATATTCATTGTATATATCAAAGCTGAGTCAGCATATGTGAGAAAATGGCTTATTTGATTTGATGGATGATATTTCACCTCAAGTAATAAAGTGATTATTCTTGTTAGGCTCAGTAAATGCTGTGTATTGTAAACTTAAGCTCAACCAATGGTAGATTTGGCTCAGAGTAGACAGGTTTAATTTAAAAAAATGTATAATGCATTTAGAACCAGTTGAAAAGTTGAAAAAAATCATCTCAACAAAAATCCTACTCTCCATGGAGACTAATCTAATGAGCAAAATATTACCAAAACAACCATAAATTATACAAGGGGAGACAGAGATATGAATTTTTAAAGATGTAAATGAAAGTAGCTCCAAAAAGCATTGAGCACCAATTGCGATCCTCTGTTGTGCTTGACCTGTACCTAGCCATGATTTAAATCCAACAGTGATGGAGCGTCATTCAGATATATATTTCAAGTTCATCCTGACTAAACTTTTTACCTTTTAACTTAGTCTCTGATATGGAAGTCAGATATAATCAGCGGGGCATGGCAGTAGGCTATGGAAAAGAAGAGCTTTATGAGACTGGATAGATGCCACACGTCATCCTGGTGAAGCCTTTGGTTTTTGTGACGAAAGCTCAACGTAGGAAAAGTTCAAAATTGTCCCCCAAGGAAGGTCTTTCAAGGGTCAAATACTTTTGACACCTTTGCCCAATTCCAAACACACCAAACATGAAGTGTTTATCTGTTCCCATTTGGAAGTTATATCTTTTTAAATGTACCAAGGTAACTCCAACATTATCCTACGGGAGAAACAGGCCTTGAAATAGTGAAAAACAAATGTAAGAGTTTTTCACTATCAGGACACATAGACTTAAAAATACATGTTCTACTTTTCAAATACAGCGTACCCTGCCCTGTTTGATGTTTAGTGCCTACACTAGGAGTGAACTATATGTATTAAAAAAGCAGATTTGGGTCTGACAAAAGGATTAATTTGCAAGGTTGAAATGGCAGTTTAAAACTGCACACATAGCCTGAAATTGCAGTCCTGAGACATGCATAAAGGGGAAATTAAGGGGCCGATTAGGATGGCGGTTAATCCGCACCCCCCGGGCCGGCGGAAGCCACCGCTGGCCCGGAGGATGCGGATTAACCGCCGCAGCCACATACAACACCCACCGCCAGATTAGGATGGTAGTGGGATTGCGGTGGGACCAGCGGCAGACGACCGGTCCGTCCGCCGCTGATCCGCGGGGTGGGGAGGGCTATTTGGTGATGGTGTCTGCAAGACACCGTCAGCCAAATTAGGAGGTGCACGGACACATGCTTTTCCGCGGCGGCTTTACCACCGTGGAAAAGCATGTGGACTTTGGCGTTTGGGTGTCTGTTGCGGGCCCCCTTAGGGTGCACATGGGGGGGTACCTATGGTATCCCCCAACATTACATGCACAAAGCGGCAGGCACCGCGCAGTGCCTGCCGCTTTGTGCATGTAAATGTAAAACATGCAGTTTTAACATTGCGGCGGATGCTGCTTCAAGCAGCACCCGCCGCAATGTTAAACATACAGGATGTGACCGCCAGGGTGGTGGTCACATCCTAATTTGCACGGAGGGACCGCAGCTGCCCCTGCGGACGGTCCCTCCACCTCTGGGGTGGCGGACGGACGCAGGTATGTCCGCCATCCTGATCAGTCCCTAAGTGTGTAGCAAAATCAGTGCTGCAGGCCCTCTAGCAGCATCTGATCTACAGTCCCTTGACCCATGTAGTACAGATTTACTAGGGACTTACACAAAAACCAAATAGACCAATTGGGTTTAAACCAAATTCTACAATTTTTTAAGAAGAGAGCACATACACGTTAGCATTTGTTAGTTGTAGAAAAGTGTGCAGAATCCAAAAAGCTGACAAAAATGGGATCAGAAAACAGGAGGGTAAAGACAAAAGGTTTTCGGGATGACAGCATCCATCTTGTTCTGTTGGATCAGATGACTAATGCATCTGCCACAGGGGTCCATGCTTGGCTTTATGACCACAGGTTAGAAACCTGGCTGATTCACTCAATGTTTTTTTTCTTCTGAGACTGATAAAATGTGTTGGGTAAAAAGAAATATTTCAGCACCAAGATACCATTCTGGTTCAATGTGCACTTTACAATTACACATTATAGGGCCTTATGAAGATGGCAATTGGATGAGCATCCGACCGCAATCTTTTTGGACTCGACACCATCCGACAAGGAGTCGTCGGTCTTGACAGCTCATTACAATACAACTGCCATGCAAGCAGTCGTAAACATCCCTTTTTCTATTGCGGCTTGTGCTGCGACCCGGAGAAGCGTCACAACCCTAACCATATGAAAAAGGGATGTTTTTGATCATCCATGTAAGATATGGCAGGCATCATATGGTGTCTGGCACACTGTGCATGGGGTTTGACCGCCATGTAAAGGCAGAGGGAAATGGACATCGTAATCTCTATGGCAGTGCCTGTGCAAGCATCGCCCCATTGTAGGGATTATGGTCTGACCGTCACTCCGATAGGCTCCTATACCCTGTCAGAGGCGGTGGTCTTTCACGCCACCCAAATCTCTCTGACCGCCAGCATTGTCATCTAGCTGTTGGATCGATCTCGTCACCCTGTAAGTGGAGTTCCACCCGATATTGGAATCAAGCCCATAGTGTGTTTTTCCAACCTAACCATGTGACTCTACAAGCAATTAACTATTTTCTCACAGGAGATCGAAAGCTCAACCTTTACATTGACAGCAATAAATGTGTCATCCCATTGACACACCCCAAGAGGTCCACTTTCAAATCACATTCACAACATTCTTTTATATTCTAAGTGAGAAAGTAGTTGATCAAAGTAGAAGAAACTCCATTAACTACACAATATTTGGAACCTAATGTAGTAAGCTTAAGCACATACATTATTATATTGAGCACAACCAGATGACCTTAAAAAAACAAATACGTGTGCCAATCAATTAAGAATATTGGTGTATGAAATGTTCATATTTCAAAACTGCTTGTATAGTTTAAAGCTGAATGTATTTATATTCCGTATGTTATGTTTGTTCTAAATGAAAATTCAGAACAATAATTTAAATGGTATTATTTCAGCCATCAATAGCTTCACTTTTGAAGGTGTCCTCTACCCTGATAGACCACTAAATGATGTCTTTAGAGAAGCATTTATATTTGTTTGTCATAGCCAAAGACTTTGTCATGCAAGTCTTCTTAACTTTCACATTTAAAACAGTAAGATACTATGACTGAATGGACTCTTGGACCCTGAACCTCATTGATTAACCGCATGCGTGCGGGCGGAATTCCGCTCGTACGCTGAGATTTTTTAAATCGCATGTTACGTGACGAGCTGGGCTCGTCATGAGCGTGCGAGGAGGCTACGCCATGACGAGCCCAGCTCGTCATCAGCGTCGAAGGGGTTAATTTAATCTCTCTAATCAACAACATGGGCAATGTATAATTTGCATGGACTCTCAAGAACCACCAGTAAGCCAATATAATATAATTGTATCTGGAAATCTTGTCTGTCAGAGATCTTTATTAACTCATGTCTTGCCTTTTCCTCATAGAGAAATGGAAGTCAATACATGCTTTAAAATTGAAGAATAACCAACCAATTCCCATGCAACAAAAAACAAAAATTTCCAATTGACAATGACCTCTCTTTCAAGGCACACATTGCTAAAAAAACAGGAATCATAACACTAATATTCACTGCTCCAGAAAATATTGCCCTACATCCTTGATACAGCTTTAAAAAAATGGTGAAAGAGCTGGTCTTCCCATGCCTCTTTGGAGAAAATTACCTACTTGAAGACTTTCTTTCTACTGCTCCTGCTACAGGGGCCAATATGGGAGGCACTAGCACAATTACCAACAGCCCACTTCCCTTATTAGGAATCCCCTTAACCTAGAGCTGTTGACCAAAAATGCTTTTGAGCAGACCTTTTGTGGCACCAACTCTGATTAAACTCTTCAGTGTACTGTTCTCTTCTTCCCCTGGAGATGACCTCAGAGTGCCCCTTTCCTCTTCTCTCTTCCCAAGTGAATGTGTACCCTGACACCTTTCCTGGTCATGCAGTGAGTGGTCCTCTGCCCCTGCCTTCTGAAGTTCACTAGTTCGTTGTCTGTGACACACTTACGTTGCCAGTTCTGCCTGCGAGGAGTCAGTGGCCTCTATGATTCCTCATTCAATGATTTCATAGGTCCAGGATGTCTCTCACATGGAACATCTTGGACCTGGAAATTGTCATAGTGCAGTTGGTCTATAGTTGTTAGTATGCCTTGAAAAGTCGGCAGAAATCATTTAAACATGGGCCTGATTACGAGTTTGGCGCAGCTAAGCAGGCGTAATGTCACCTCCACTGCACCAAACCCCTGCAAGGCCGCTGAAGGAACACCAACCGTATTACGAGTTAGAAATGCACAACTCGCACTCGAGTCGGCAGTCCTATGGCCTTTCCCATGGTGGTGCCTCTAAACACGTACCTCAATGGGAACGACCGTAAAGTTCCAGAGCGGTATGGATAGTGACGTGCATGCCGTTCTGGAAATGTAACTGTACAGACAGGGGGCACATGCTGTGCCCCACTGAATGTATCCCCATGGCGGGGGGCCATGGGGACCCTGAAGGGTCCCCTTTGTTCCCGCTCCTGCTCTGAAATGCTGGTGGTCGATGAACTTGTAATTTGCGGAGAGGGACTGCACCAGTCCCTGCTCAGCAAATTGCATTTTGGCTCAGCAGCACCACCGCCAGGGAACGGCGGTTCCCTCACGCAGCCTGCGGTCCATCGCTGTACACGACTTTGTAAGGCAGACTGACACTGCTGCGCCAACATGAGTCTGGCGTTCTTGAAACCGCCAGACTCATAATCAGGCCCTTAGTCTAAAAGAGAAGGATTTAGAGAAAGTCAAAATCTCCTGATTTTGTCCACCTGCAAATGTGTAATCAAAATATACCCACTTCTAATCTCCACATTAGTCAGTCTGAAGAGAGACCCACATTAGAAAAATGACTGTCCGTTCTACTGCTCTGAAGGACCCACACAGGATATTTCTTCATTTACACATGCTATTTGTAGCCTGCTGCATCGCCTACAAAGCAGCAAGAAGTGGTGAGGTAGCATGTCTGCCAAACAACTAACCACTTCCATCAACTAACATGGGACAAGAATCTAAGAAATAGCCAGGACTGATATTAAAAAGAACACAAAACAGAACACCAAGAGTATATCCTACTTCCTCTATGCACTAAATATACCAAAAAAATATTAGAGCAATTAGGGGCCAAATTTGCTAATTGTTCATGCAAAGTAGATGTGCTGCATTGTGTGAAAGGTAGAGAACATAACAGTGCTCTGTATGCTAAGATTTGAGGCTCTATCTATGTGAGTCATTTTAAGCTTGCTTGAGCTATGTAAACATCCTTGCACCATAGTGCAAGGGATGTGTGATGTCTATCATAGGTTGTGTGCTAGAAGGTACCCTTCCAGTACACAATACTATGGTTAGGCATTAATATTTTCCCCAGTTTATATGTGGGCTGTACAATCCAGCACACATCCAAAGATGGAAATGTTGTTAAAAAATAAATCACATTCTTTAAGCTTCATGCTCTTTGCTCCATTTTCTGTAATACTTACAGATAGGGTTGTTCAACGTTGTGAATGTTTTCCTTAGTATGCTTAATGGATTGTAGCAATATGCTGTAAACTCTGTGAAGTCAAAGGCTGAGGATTTTTTTTTATTCATGTAAAAGTCGGTGCTGCAGAAACAGCTGCAAAAGATCATGGGCAGAATTACAAGCCCCTTGTGCCAACTTTACGCTGCTGTTGCGTCACTTCTGTGATGCAGCGGCGTCGTAAACAATGCACCACGATCCGACTTATTTACAACATGACACATCTAGGGAGATGCGTCACGTTGTAAAGCCCTGCACTACATTATATCTGGCTCAGGTATAATGTAAATGTGAATTGATACTTGTATAGCGCACTACTCACCTGCAAGGTTCTCAAGGCGCTCGTACGAATACCACTGTGGAACCCATCCTGGCTTTCCCTGTGAGGTGTCCACTCCTGGGCACCCCCAAGGTGGAAGCCAGACATCCTTAGCATTGTGGGGGCCGTTGTGGAGATTAAGCAAGCTATTGCCCAGAGTTGCAGAGTGGGACTCCATGATTGGAATAGGCACCGAGGCGAGAATTATCAGGTCCGTGGAATTTTTAAGCCCAAGACCCGCCGAGACGGGGAATTGAACCCTGGTCCCAGGCTAGACCTCTGCATCAGGGTCTGCCGCTCTAACCATTGAGCCACACTTCCCCACACTATAATAATAATGTATAAAAAAATAATGTATGAAAGGTGGGCGTTCCGTTGCAAGGAAGCCTCGTAAAAGTGACTCTGTGAAATCTACAAGATTTCCCTGAGTGACTATTACGACGCCACTGCGCTAAAACCTTGCCCCTACTTGAAGCAGGCATAAGCAGTGACGCAGCATGGTCGGAATAGGCATTTCTGACCACTGCTGGAGTTATGTTGTGCCTATGACATGACTCCAGCAATGCATTGCCTTTCCGACAGAAGATACGTCACGCATCTGTCTGTCCTTGCCCCACGATGCACTGCATTGTAAATGCGGCGCATCCATGGTGACGCAAGGCTATTTTTCCGTCACTCACTTGAACTGGTGCATCTCTGCAAATATGCAGAGAGGCGCCAGTTCTTGTACATCTGCCCTCACATTTTTAGCAGAATAGATTTCCAGATAGTTTGAAATATCATAAATTGCCAGAGAGTAAGTTGAATTATATGCGTTCTTATAGAGCACAGGTCTGATTTCCACCCCAGGACTGTAAATAACTGCATTCATGCATCTAAAGCTAAAATAAAGCAAAACACAAGTCAAGCCAGCCTTGTCATGTGCAGCACTGTGAGCTCAACAGTTGCCATGTTGATCGTATCTAAAGTGCATATAGTCTGGGAGCCTTAAACTAAAGCGTGACGTCTCCTAATCTTCGACAATGTGGCCGCCAAATTATGAATAACATGAACTTTACTTGTTAAGTATCCATCCTAAACTTTGAACTAACGACTTCTCTCTGTCTTGTGGTGGTTACGGTGCCTTTTAAAAAGCTAATTTATGTCACGGTGAAGTTATTGACTGCCCCACTGCTGATCATAGTTTCTAATGATCTTTAATGGGCCTATCATTCGGATGAGCTGTTTCCAATATTATCTTTCATACTCATCTTCTCAGTTTATTAGCATCTGTGCACTTCTGCATTGCCACAGAAATCCTCAAGCATTATTGATAAGAGTGAATAATTCTCTTGTTTGGTTGTTTGAAATAGTTGAGTTTTTTTTTAATATACTTCCATCAAAGCGCACACTACTTTGCTAATCATTAACTTCCTGCTGCAGACGCACATTTTTTTACAACCAGAGATTTTAAATGGACTATTAATTTAGCTAATCCTCTGGCGGTAGAGTGACATACTGTAGTTTATACTGCATGAAATGAAGGGGAAAATGAAGTACTATAGATGAAAATGGTTGAAAGGCATGCAAAATAAATTGGTTTTCTGGGCATGCTTTATTGTTCTGTCCGCCAAAGTGCATGTAATTGTGCAGATTTTATCTGCCATTCTCAAGGTTGTGTGGTTCTTCCAACATGGAAATTTGGGTCATTTGTTAATCAAACTAACTAATATAAAATGACTGACCTTTTGAGGCGGGTTCATGTTCCATTCTATGAAACTAGGTGCATTCAATCTTGTTAGTGCACTTCCCCAGTGACTGAATGGGAATTATATTTGGGATCTGGAGATACTGCAGCGCTGTAGGAGCAAAAAGCAACTTTTGATTTCAATATCATTCTCAATGTCAAGGAAGGATGCCTCTTTACTTTCTTACACATTTTATTTTCTTATAATGCATTCTTACCAGCAACAAGCAAGAATCCTGGAGTTCATCCTGTTGTGAAAAGTGCTTGGCTTATTTCACCAATCCCTTGACACAACAGATCTGACTCACAAGCTTATTTACTGGTGGATGGGGAATATAACTCTTTTCGAAGCTTTCACATGGCTTTTCTGTCTGGCAATGATGTTTATCTCCTGACATCATATCCACTTCAAGCATCTGTGTCACCTCTACTAGTCACTCGTCTGAGAGAAAACTATGATGATTTTTCACCCTTGCCTCTAAGGACAGTACAAGGCTAAGTGGACACAGTATTAAGAAGATAAGTTGTTCTGAGATGTGCTCAGACTGCCTTCTGCATGGCACATCTTAAATCCACAACATGCAAGTTCTCTAGGCGAGGCTGGTAGTGATTGAATTCAAGTATTGTGCACCCACTATGGATGATAATTTTTCGAATGTGTGTGGAAAAGTATGTGAAATTGCAAATAATTACATGAAATGCAAACCCATACTTTAGCGCTATATTTTACTGCAAAATGTGTCCTTACGTACATTTTTGACATAAAGGCACTAACAAAAAATAGAACAAATAATCACAATTGGCACAAACATCATTCACTCTAATTTTGGTGGTTGAAGTTGTTACCACACTCCTGCGCTATAGTTATGCCATGAACAGCGGCATAACTACTCAAGATGGTAAAACTAGCATTATTTTGTAATTTTTCATAACAAGCCTATCTCGAAATTACCCAAATTACACTGGCCTAATTCAACTTTGTCCGAGGCCTATTGTTAATCAACATTAATTCATATATGTGGGCATGTTAAAGCATGTGGGGCCTGCGGGTGCTAACAGAAGGCAACTGCCATTTTCTGTCATTTGAGCTAAAGAGGATCCAATATGGAAGGGACGGCTCAGAAAGACAAAAGGAAGGCCTGTCAACTCTGGGCTCTGCTGACTAATGCCAGGGCTCACCATCATTTAAAGAACTAGGGGGCATATCATCAATTGCCTTATCTCCGCTTTTTTGTCTTTAAAAGCCAGAAAAGCAGAGATAATGTTTTTGCCCTATCAACAAGAGGGTGCTAACGGGCATAATCGCATGTTAGCACCCTTTTTCCCTACGCCTCCCTTTAAATCTCTAATGAGATGCAAAGTGGGCGTTCCTTCCCAAAATAACTGGAGAAATGTGGCTAACCGACATTTCTCAAATTATCAACGGCACGCTAACAAGCATAGCGATAAGAAAAGTAGCGCTAACCGCAGTTATCGCTACTTTCCTTACGCCTGCTTTTAGTTTGACTTAGCCATGATATCCAAAGGAAGGTGGATATCATGGTTAAGTCTGCCCTATCATCAACGTATCGCCAAATGTTGTGTGATTATCGCTGAAATCCCAGCGATAATTGCACATTTGGTAGCTAACTCGGTTGTTTTTATCACTCTGGAGATAAGCGTCGCTGATAGCGCTCTATCTCCGTGATAAAAACAAGTAATAGCCAGAAATAATTTTCCTAGCGCTAAGTGCGCTTAGCGATAATTATCACCGGTTGTTGATGATATGCCCCTTGGAAGATTGTTAGGTGTATTGACATGTCTATTAGGTGCAATAGAGACACTTTTGTTGCAAAACTTTGTATTATCACTTTAAACATATACGCTCAAGGCACAAATTTTAGTTATTAAAAGCAAACATTTTTAAATATAACAACCAAGCTTACCTGCCCTTTGTTTTGAAATGCTATCAGACAGTGTCACGAATAAGCAAACCTACCATTTTTAATGTGGAAAAGATACAAAAGATAATACATCG
The DNA here is from genome assembly GCF_964261635.1 of Lissotriton helveticus. Lineage (NCBI taxonomy): Eukaryota > Metazoa > Chordata > Amphibia > Caudata > Salamandridae > Lissotriton > Lissotriton helveticus. Next base: position 985,212,513 of record NC_136067.1, read on the forward strand.
GCTAGGCTTACTTTTAAAACTTAGTTTCTTTCTTACATTTTTTATATGTGGTAACACCTAGTTTATATTGTGTTTTTTGTGTAACACTACCTCCGAGAACAATTGATGGAATACAGAATGTTCCATGGCACGCCTCATTTAGTTTATCATAAATACAAACATATAGAGGCATATTAATGAAAAGATGTCACAGACCAGTGCAGAAAGGCAACTTACTGCACTACGTGGTAGGAAAAGGGCAGGAATGCACCATATTTTACATTATATTGCGCATGCCTGTCTTTCCACTGTGCCGGCGCACAATGTGCTGCCTAGCTCCAATGCAGGCCCCCTTGCATCATGGTGCAAGTGTGCCTGCGTTTTAAGGAGGAAGCTGAGATGCCCCTGGGTGAGTCATGCGTGTTATAAGAGACCCTTAACATAACATAACATAACAAGCAAGGGTACCTGCATTGCAAGCAGGACTGTGGTGCAAGGGTGCCTGCGTTGCAAGCAGGATTGTTGTGCAGGAAGGGATACCTATGAGGTATTTTCTTCTTTCTATGTGTGCTACAGAATGCAGCCCACACCTGGGGAGGCTTATCATTTTTTTTTCTTTTCTTTTTTCTTTCAAATTTTTTTAAAATTTATTTTATTTTTATATTTTTTTTTTATACGAGGCTTATCATTTTGATGTATTCCCAGGTCTACCAATAATGGAAAATCAGGGAATGCACCAAAATCTATAGGTGGCTGCATGGGAACACCAACGCTCCACTGACTTTGGGCAGAGTAACGCAACACAGCAATTTGTGGTGCACTGCGTTACTCTAGATTTAACAGGCCATGGAAGACCAAAGTCGATGGTTAAGAAAGATGTCAACTTTAAACATGTTCCCTGACTGAGACTTATTCAACCACATGACAAAATGCACCACAGTAACAGAAAATAAAAATTACCATAAACACCACAAAACAGCAACCCAAACTAACACACAAAACAACAGTGCAGCACAACAATACACAATGGCACATAACATAGTAAAAATTTATAAAATAGAATAACAACAGAACGAAGAGACACAACAAATAAACTGAAACACTCCATCAAAATAGAACACGTTTGCAATTTTTCAAACTTTCTGTGGAGTAAAATACAAAACAAAAAATAGAATAATAACACAACCATGGCATATAATCACCACAATAAAGATTTTAGAAGCACACCACAGCCTAACAAATCATAATCGGAATGTGTCTTATTCTTTTTTTTGTGTTGAATATGCTTGTTTTGTTTGGTGTATAGTGGTATGGTGTATTGTATTATGTTAGTGAGTTCTATGTTTTTGTTGTCACTGTGCTACTGTTTTGCTAAACTTTGTGTATCATATTTTGCTGTTTGTCTTTATGTTTGTTGTAGTCTAATTGTTGGACTGTGACATATCCTTCAGCTTCATTGTAGAAGACCACTGACACAAATAACGACTTTGTGTTTGCATGCTGTAAGAAACTAGAGTTTTACCTGAGGAGGGGAGATACCAATTCAAATGTTAATCACAATCCATGTGAGGGTGAAGCACAAAATTGACTTGATGAACCTGTGTTCAAACTCCTGGTAACCATGGAACAGAACAGCCAAGCTTAAATTAGAAGCAATGTGCAATGTATGTATGCAGTTCTTAGACAGCCATAAAGTAAAAAATACAAACCAAGAAAAATCCCAAAAGAATTTAGAACAGTTAAGTCAAATGTAATAAATAAAATGCTAAAATCTTATAAGTAGAAATCGAGGTATGAAATTACTTTTTGTAAATTAAAAATAGCGCCCAAAAGCTACTGTGGGTATCTGATCACGTTAGACCAAGTCAAAGTCTAGTTAATACTGACCCCGATGGATCACTGGTCGAATAAAGGGACCATATTCATTGCGGTGCACAGTTTCCCTGCTGACATAGAAATGTTTACGTGGAAAAGTGGGTGTTGATGTGTCATCAGCAGGGCAAGCTGCAAGCTGGATCCAAAACAGTGCTTTATGCCAGCAGGCTTCTGAAGAACGGGTTTTCTGCGTGGCCGTCGAATAACTCCATCTGACTTACTTACGCCGTCAGCATCAGCACTGTTGTGTTTTTTTGCATCTTATTCCTCACACCACCTTTTTAACAGGAAAAAGCAGCTCTCCCACAGCTTCCACAACCGATGTACGCTCCATCAGATCTTCAGGTAGCTCCCTGTGAACACCAGAAGGACTGTCACGCAGGCCCTCATCACCACTCTAGATAGGAATCCTTGTACACCTTCTAAAAAGACTACAGACAATACAAAACTCTGTAACAAGACTCATCCTCAACCTCCCCAGATAAGCCCACATCACACCGCACCTCAAGAAGCTACACCGGCTCCTGATCTAGAAGAGATGCCAGTTCAAGATTTGAATTTGAATTTGAATTTGAATTTGAATTTGAAGGGGTATTTCTAAAGTGCAGCGGTCGCTCCGAAGGGAGCATCATGGCGCTGAAAATTCCTGAAGGCCTAGTCGTGTTGGCGGAAGGAGGGCTAGATGGCAGCTTTAGTCCAATCATCGGGGAGGTTAAAGATCCAAGTCTTAAGAAGTTTCCTGAAAGGTTTCTCAAGGATCTGTTGTCTCAAGTGTTTGGGCATGCTGTTCCAGGCTTTGATGGCCAGGGAATTTAAAGTTTTTCCACCTTTAGTCTTCAGGTTGTAACTGACGGGGGACATGAGATTTTCTTGGGCAGAACGGAGGGGACGACTAGGTTTATAGTGGGGGAAGCGTCTGGTAAGATATTTTGGGCCAGTCTTGTTGAACGCTCGAAAAGCGATGGTAAGTATTTTGAAAAGAATTCTTTTATGGAGGGGGAGCCAATGCAGGGTTTTCAGGGCTGCAGAGACAGAAGATGTGCGGGGTAATTTCAGGACCAGTCGAGCAGCCGTGTGAAGGATGCTTTGGAGTTTGGTTTGTGTGGACTTTTTTTGTCCCTGCCAATAGACTGTTACAGTAATCAAGGCGTGAAATTATGAGGGCCACTGTTACTGTTTTTCTGGAATCAAGAGGGAGAAAGTCAAAAAACTTTCTAAGTGATTTGATTATGCCGAAGCATCTGCCGGCAACATTCTTGGCGTGCTGGTCAAATGATAGGTCCGAGTCGAATGTTACACCGAGGTTTCTAGCTGTTGTTACGGTCTGCGGATGGGCAACAGAGTTGTCCGGCCACCAGAGGGCTGGGCAGAAAGAGGTGTTCTTTCCGATGGGGAGGATCTCTGTTTTGCTGGAATTACATCTGAGGTGGTTGGTGTCCATCCAGTGGAAGACCGCAGTTAGACAGTTTTTGAGGTTAAACTCAGCTTTGGTTGAATTATCCTCAAGGGGTACAATCAGCTGCGTATCATCGGCGTAAGAGGTTACTGGGATGCCATACGATTCAATCAGGGAAAGGAGTGGGATGAGGTAAATATTGAAAAGGAGGGGACTTAGGATGGACCCTTGGGGTACTCCAGAGGAGACCTTTTTTTCTTTGGACTGGAAAGGACCAAGAGCGACAGTTTGGAATCTGTCGCTGAGGAATGATTTTAACCATAGTAGGGCCGTATCTGAGATCCCTATCTCCATCAGTCGGTTGATAAGGATAGAGTGAGAGATAGTGTCGAACGCTGCTGTGAGGTCGAGAAGTATGGGAATAGCCTTCTTCCTCTGGTCTTGCAGCGTTTTTATGGTGTCTGACAGTTCGATCAGAGCGGTCTCGGTTGAGTGTTTGGGACGAAAACCAGACTGTTGGGGGTGAAGTATGTTGTGGGCTTCCAAGTAGATCTTAAGTTCTTTGTAAACCAACTGTTCTGTTATTTTTCCCAAGGCAGGGAGAAGGGTGATCGGGCGAAGATTGGTCAGGTCCACCGGTGATTTGTTAGCTTTCTTCATGAGCGGTTTGACTGTGCCCCTTTTCCATATGCAAGGGACAGATCCGGAGCTAAGTGACGAGTTGACTATGTCATTGATGACAGGGTTAACAACGTCAATGAGTTGGTGAAGAATCTTGGGAGGGCAAGGATCAGAGGGGGAGCCGGACCTACAAGATAAAATGACTTCTCTAGTTTGGGCTAGAGAAACAGGGGTGAAATGTTTGAGACTCCCAACTGGGGGTTCTGATTTGTCAGGGATAGGGGGCCCTTGATGGGTTTGTGACGGGGGAAGTTCATTTGTATGGCGGTGATTTTTTCGTCGAAATAGTCTGAAATTTTATCACAGAGATCTTGGGATGGGGGGATTTCGGGTTGGAGTGCTTTGGGCTGGATAAACGATTTTACTATAGAGAACAAGGTTTTTTGTTTCTGACTAGCTTCTTTGATGGCATTGACGTAGAAGGTTTTCTTAGCAGATTTGATGCTAGAAAGGTAGTTTTTTCTTTGTTGGATATAGGAGAGACGATCGTCCTTATCGTATGTTCTGCGCCATTTTCGCTCGGCTTTTCTGCAGATTAGGTGAGCGGTCGCTAAGGCAGGTGTGAACCATGGGGCGTTGTTTTTTTGTATTATTTAGAATTCTGCAGGGGTGCTTAGTGGGGTTCCGATTTTTGATTTCATGAGAAATCCAATTATGGAAGAGATCTGCGTCCAATTCAATGTAGGACGGGGGAATGTGATTGGAGGATGGGGTTAAGTGTAAGGTTTTTCTGGACTGTTTTCCAGTTGACAGAGTGGTCACGGTGAAAAATTGTTTTGTTGACGGAAGGGAGTGAGATAGTAATATGAAATGGGATCAGGCTGTGATCTGTCCATACCTGGGGGAGGGGGGGTTGGGTAGTGAAAAATGGGAGATTGGTGCAGACACCATCGAGGGTGTGACCTAGTGAATGGGTAGGCAAGATGACACTTTGTTGAAGATTGAAGATTTCGAGTGTCTGTAAAAAACTGTTAGTTTGGGGATCAGATGGGGACTCAAGGTGTAGATTGAAGTCTCCAAGAAGGGTAAAATGAGGGTAACGAAGTAGGAAGTGTCCCAGAGAGTCACTCAGGGAGGCTAGAAATTTGGAGGCATTTCCGGGCGGACGATAGATCAAGCCACCAGAGAAGGAGAAGGATTGGCTGAGTTTGATAGAGAAACCTATGCCTTCTGTATCAGTTAAGGGGTCTAAGCTAAACGTATGACAGGTGAAGGTATTTTTCAAAATAATTGCAACGCCTCCTCCTCTACCTTTCAGTCTGTCTTGTCTAAGAAAGGAGTAACCATGGGGGAGGGAAGTAGCTATGTCTGGGTTGCTGTCTTCGGTTAGCCAGGTTTCTGTGATCAGAAGACAGTCCAGATCTGACTCGAGAATGAGGTCGTGTATATCCTGGCTATGTTTGCACATCGATCGAGCGTTTATCAAACCACCTTTAAAGGGCATGGAGTCGTTGGTATGGGGTAAAGGGGAGGAGGAGTGAGGTGGATTGCCAGTGAGGGACCAGCGGCAGTGCTTGCAACAGGCCGGGCCGGAGACATAAGACAAATCCAGTCTATAAGGGCAGTGGTGGTTACCGCGCAATAGGTGGAGTTCGCTAGGGAGGTACCTGATATGCATGGAGGTTTGGGGAGGGATTCCTGCGCCTGGCGTGGTCTTGGCACGGACGCGCGCAGACGGGCTTGCCTTAGGCGCTCCCGCTGCGCTCGTCCGCTGCGCTTCCTGTGCATGCACAGTTCTAGCGAGAAAAGGGGGCGTGGCCTAAAAATGGGGCAGAGTCAGCGCGCACGCCTGGACTGATGGCGGCCGCTGAGTGCGAGCGAGGAAAGGCGCGACAGCTATTAAGATCAGCTGTGCGCTGCAAGCGAGTATTGCAAGAAGGTATGAGTGGACTTTAAAAACACAGATAAGTGACACCACACAGAGAAATTACAATTTTTAAAAGCAATGTGAGAGTACCGCCAGCTCCCGACTTTCCGCCTCAGGACTGGGACAGGAGTTATCTGTCTGCCGCTAGCGAATCAGCGGTTAAGTAGTCAAAACAAGGGGGTGTGGCCTAAAAAGGTGGAGGAGTCAGAGCGCATGCCTGGACTGATGGCGGCCGCTGAGTGCGAGCGAGGAAAGGCGCGACAGCTATTAAGATCAGCTGTGCGCTGCAAGCGAGTATTGCAAGAAGGTATGAGTGGACTTTAAAAACACAGATAAGTGACACCACACAGAGAAATTAAAATTTTTAAAAGCAATGTGAGAGTACCGCCAGCTCCCGGCTTTCCGCCTCAGGACTGGGACAGGAGTTATCTGTCTGCCGCTAGCGAATCAGCGGTTAAGTAGTCAAAACAAGGGGGCGTGTCCTAAAAGGGGGCGGGGTCAGTGCGCACGCCTGGACTGATGGCGGCCGCTGAGTGCGAGCGAGGAAAGGCGCGACAGCTATTAAGATCAGCTGTGCGCTGCAAGCGAGTATTGCAAGAAGGTATGAGTGGACTTTAAAAACACAGATAAGTGACACCACACAGAGAAATTACAATTTTTAAAAGCAATGTGAGAGTACCGCCAGCTCCCGGCTTTCCGCCTCAGGACTGGGACAGGAGTTATCTGTCTGCCGCTAGTGAATCAGCGGTTAAGTAGTCAAAACAAGGGGGCGTGGCCTAAAAATGGGGCGGAGTCAGCGCGCACGCCTGGACTGATGGCGGCTGCTGAGTGCGAGCGAGGAAAGGCGCGACAGCTATTAAGATCAGCTGTGCGCTGCAAGCGAGTATTGCAAGAAGGTATGAGTGGACTTTAAAAACACAGATAAGTGACACCACACAGAGAAATTACAATTTTTAAAAGCAATGTGAGAGTACCGCCAGCTCCCGGCTTTCCGCCTCAGGACTGGGACAGGAGTTATCTGTCTGCCGCTAGCGATCAGCGGTTAAGTAGTCAAAACAAGGGGGCGTGGCCTAAAAAGGGGGTGGAGTCAGCGCGCACGCCTGGACTGATGGCGGCCGCTGAGTGCGAGCGAGGAAAGGCGCGACAGCTATTAAGATCAGCTGTGCGCTGCAAGCGAGTATTGCAAGAAGGTATGAGTGGACTTTAAAAACACAGATAAGTGACACCACACAGAGAAATTACAATTTTTAAAAGCAATGTGAGAGTACCGCCAGCTCCCGGCTTTCCGCCTCAGGACTGGGACAGGAGTTATCTGTCTGCAGCTAGCGAATCAGCGGTTAAGTAGTCAAAACAAGGGGGCGTGGCCTAAAAAGGTGGCGGAGTCAGAGCGCACGCCTGGACTGATGGCGGCCGCTGAGTGCGAGCGAGGAAAGGCGCGACAGCTATTAAGATCAGCTGAGCGCTGCAAGCGAGTATTGCAAGAAGGTATGAGTGGACTTTAAAAACACAGATAAGTGACACCACACAGAGAAATAAAAAATTTTAAAAGCAATGTGAGAGTACTGCCAGCTCCCGGCTTTCCGCCTCAGGACTGGGACAGGAGTTATCTGTCTGCCGCTAGCGAATCAGCGGTTAAGTAGTCAAAACAAGGGGGCGTGGCCTAAAAAGGGGGCAGGGTCAGCGCGCACGCCTGGACTGATGGCGGCCGCTGAGTGCGAGCGAGGAAAGGCGCGACAGCTATTAAGATCAGCTGTGCGCTGCAAGCGAGTATTGCAAGAAGGTATGAGTGGACTTTAAAAACACAGATAAGTGACACCACACAGAGAAATTGCAATTTTTAAAAGCAATGTGAGAGTACCGCCAACTCCCGGCTTTCCGCCTCAGTACTGGGACAGGAGTTATCTGTCTGCCGCTAGCGAATCAGCGGTTAAGTAGTCAAAACAAGGGGGCGTGGCCTAAAAATGGGGCGGAGTCAGCGCGCACGCCTGGACTGATGGCGGCCGCTGAGTGCCAGCGAGGAAAGGCGCGACAGCTATTAAGATCAGCTGTGCGCTGCAAGCGAGTATTGCAAGAAGGTATGAGTGGACTTTAAAAACACAGATAAGTGACACCACACAGAGAAATTAAAATTTTTAAAAGCAATGTGAGAGTACCGCCAGCTCCCGGCTTTCCGCCTCAGGACTGGGACAGGAGTTATCTGTCTGCCGCTAGCGAATCAGCGGTTAAGTAGTCAAAACAAGGGGGCGTGGCCTAAAAAGGTAGCGGAGTCAGCGCGCACGCCTGGACTGATGGCGGCCGCTGAGTGCGAGCGAGGAAAGGCGCGACAGCTATTAAGATCAGCTGTGCGCTGCAAGCGAGTATTGCAAGAAGGTATGAGTGGACTTTAAAAACACAGATAAGTGACACCACACAGAGAAATTACAATTTTTAAAAGCAATGTGAGAGTACCGCCAGCTCCCGGCTTTCCGCCTCAGGACTGGGACAGGAGTTATCTGTCTGCCGCTAGCGAATCAGCGGTTAAGTAGTCAAAACAAGGGGGCGTGGCCTAAAAAGGGGGCGGAGTCAGCGCGCACGCCTGGACTGATGGCGGCCGCTGAGTGCGAGCGAGGAAAGGCGCGACAGCTATTAAGATCAGCTGTGCGCTGCAAGCGAGTATTGCAAGAAGGTATGAGTGGACTTTAAAAACACAGATAAGTGACACCACACAGAGAAATTACAATTTTTAAAAGCAATGTGAGAGTACCGCCAGCTCCCGGCTTTCCGCCTCAGGACTGGGACAGGAGTTATCTGTCTGCCGCTAGCGAATCAGCGGTTAAGTAGTCAAAACAAGGGGGCGTGGCCTAAAAAGGGGGCGGAGTCAGCACGCACGCCTGGACTGATGGCGGCCGCTGAGTGCGAGCGAGGAAAGGCGTGACAGCTATTAAGATCAGCTGTGCGCTGCAAGCGAGTATTGCAAGAAGGTATGAGTGGACTTTAAAAACACAGATAAGTGACACCACACAGAGAAATTACAATTTTTAAAAGCAATGTGAGAGTACCGCCAGCTCCCGGCTTTCCGCCTCAGGACTGGGACAGGAGTTGACCCATGCATAAAATACCCTGCACACTGAAGGACCAGCATACATCAAAAAATGCATGACTTTCCACCAACCCACTAGACACCTATGATCTGCTTACCTCTTCCACATACACCCCCGTGGGTCTGCTGAGGCATCAGCAGGAGATGCTCCTTATCACACATGGCAGCCGAGGTTTATAACGACCTTCCCTTGCACCTCAGGACTCCCTCTTCGCTCTGGGAATTCAGGAAAGGACTCAATACCTGGCTGTTTTGATGAAGAGATCACAAGGAAACAGCTTGCAACTCCAGTGCCTTCAGACCCTCACAAGTAAGGGGGCCTGACTGAGCCTGAGGGAGCAAGGCTTGAGTATGGGGTGCTACACAGGGGTTTGCATCCCAGGTACCATGTTGGGGAACTGGGCAGCTGGAATTGGGTCTGCTCATGCCCGCATGTGTTGAACAGCGGCGAGATCTTGATTATTGAGGTGAACATCACCTCAGCTATATAACTGTAGTGCATTCCCTCCCACCTTTGATATCCCATGTGGCCCAATGGATCTCACTATGGACATTAGCAGAAATCAATCATTCTACTCATGCTCCACAGTGATAGGTCACTGGGGAGTGGTGAACCACAACGGATGAGGATGTACACAGCCTGAGCTTGTTGCTTGACCATAAACCTTCATGTTTCCAATAACTTACGAAATGCTCTGCCTATCTAGTGTGGGCAAGAGTGACAATAAATAAGCAAAGCTAACCTTTGAATCACTGCACTTTACTAATGCTGCAGACTAGAAGATGGAGGCCACTAAGCGGGGCACACCTGTGACTGGGAACACAGCAGCTCCAGACATCAACGTCTTGTTCATAAATCCTAAGCTTAGCCTGAATACGTTTGATGCAAAAATTGATCTACCTCACTACCAGATTTAACCATCTCAAAGAGACGATAGATAGGCATGAGGAGCATATTGATCACTTAGAGTTCCACACATATGTCCTCTGGGGAACAGCTTCTTTATATGGAAAAGGTGCTAGAATCTGTAAAAAATAAAAAAGACAAACTTGAGGCGGGCTCACGACAAAATAACCTTTGCATCCTTGGCGTCCCTGCATTGACATCCATGAACAGGATGGACACCTATGTTGATACCATATTGAGGGCCTTGTTTGGTACTGATCTCTCACCTGTGTTCATAGTCGAGCATGCACATCACTCCTTGGGTCCGTGTCCTCATCCTGGAGCCCCGGCGAGGAAAATAGTGACCAGGCTTTAAAATTATAGGGACAGAGACACCATTTTACATCTTGCTAGAGAACATCAGGCTTTCCAGTATCAGTGAAATTTAATCTTCCTGTATCCAGATTCCACTTGGACGGGTCAGTCTGCATACCGGGAATTCATGCCAGCCAAGCACATTCTACAGAAAGTAGGATTTCTCTATTCTCTGGTCTACCTATTAAAGCCAGCTTGAGACCATGGTGTTGGCGGCAGCTAGGACCTGGCCCCAGACAATCCATATGCTAGAGTACTAGCCAACAAGATCCTGATCACCTGAGTAGACCTGACTGGCACTACTCAGCCACCTAGGATTCAGTAATGGCAACCAAGCACATTTGCTATCTGCCTACATTCCTTTCCCCGGCCACCCAGCTGTTTTCTGCTGTGGAGTACACCTGGTTATCCTGGTGCCCACCAGGGATGATTCCCTGTATATTAATGTATCACTGTTGGCATGGTGTGTTGTTGTGGGGGTGGGAGTCGGAAATTTAAAACAATGGTGAAGTTGAAGTGGGATTGAGGTGGATGCTGAGGAGATTGTTTGGCCCCTGTTCTACTGTAGTTGTTATTTGCCTTTTCTGTCAGACAGTCACTAACCACTATAGGTATATCTGCATTCCAGCTGACACATGCATGACATGGAGCATACACCGTCACAGATATTTGATGGCCACTTTTAGATTTTTGACATGGAATGTGTGGGGGATTATTGACTGGCGCAAAGCACGACTACAACTTGCATACTTAAACAAATATCACATTGATGTATGCCAGCTGCAGAAACTACATCTGACAGATGCAAGTTACTTCCATTTGAGTGCGGGATGGATTGAGTAGACACATGTATCAACTTATTCTAATAATGTGTGAGGCATAGCAATACTCCTCTTTAAAGGGATACTATGGCGCACGGATCATGTGTTAAGTAATCCTCAGAGCTGGTTCGTCATCCTAGTGGGGGTACTACAGGGTCACCATATTGTAATAACCTTGGTCTATAGCCCAAATGTGGATGACCCTGATACCTTTACAAGGTTTGGGGCTTGATAACTGCTACGGGGCTAGTTACAGTGGTCCGGGGAGGCGACTTCAATGTAATAATTGACAAACATGCATAAAGGTCCAATTACACCCACCGCCCACACCTGTCGACTCCAGCATGGCGATAGTAAGAGTAGACTACTGGCTCCTCACTATAGATGTGGTCTTCTGGACCTCCGGTTTTGCTCACTTTCCCAGGATGCTCTCTGACCATCCACCTGTAATGCTAGATGCCTCCTTTCCAGGGCCTGGCCCATGGACCTTTTCCTGGATACTTCATCCAAATGAGCTGAAAGATAAAGAGTTTATGGCTGTGATTAGAACAGCTATTATTGACTACTTTGAACCTAATGAGGACTCTGTTGAGACCCCTTTTACAGTCTGGAAAGTGTTTATGATGGTGATTTGGAGGGTATGAATTGCCAACCAGGCAGGAATGCTGCAAGCACTCAACAGGGATGTTACTCAACCAAAGATGGACAGCAGCGGATTAGAACTCCCATTTTTTGCTTCTTAGGGTATGAGGAGGTCTCGCTTCGGGATACACATTTCCTTGACAAAGATGCAAGTGCTCAGTAATATGGGGAGAGTGTCAGGGTGGGCAAACCGTAAGAAAGTAACTACATCACAAAACTGGTGGATAATAGGCGGTCAATCCATACAGGCCTTAAAGCTATCCAATGTGTCATTGCTGCGTGCTTTGCTGACTTCTATGCCTCCTCATTGCCTCATGATCCTAATTCCCTGACCTCCTCTTTTGACACAATACAATTATGTGGCTTGACAACACACACTGCCTGTTCCTGGATGTACCCTGCACAGCTAAGAATATCCTACAGGTCATCAAAAGTATGCCTGCGGACAAAGAATCGGGGCTTGATGGCCTCACTGTAGCCTTTTATAAAGAATATGCTCAAATTCTCGCTCCTCGCCTCTTGGCAATGTTTGAGGAATCTATGATGCAGGGTGTATTGCTGCCCTCCCTCAGGGAGGAGTTACTTGTTACCATACTGAAACTGGATAAGTCCGTCTGTCATTGCAATTACTATGAACCACTGTTAATGATTATGGTAGAAAACGAAGGGGCATATTTTCAAGAATGGGTGATAACCATCGCAAAAGTAACTTAACGCAACTTCCAACATCGCAGTGTATCGCGGGAAAATTACACAGTGTTAACCAAGCATTCTCAACACAGCGGTACCATGCAATAGTTTCCAGATAACACGCCAACTGACCGTGTTAAAACCAACGCCATGACGCAAAACTGCGCAAACACAAATGCAAAAAAACTGTGATGAAGCCAATTGCGATACTAAAATCACAGAAAAACAGGCCTGCAAACAAATGCCAAACAACAGTGAAGCACAATGGATGTTGCAGGAGCAAGTACGGAGGAGAACCAGAACCCTACAAGCCCCCTGGAAGACCTTCCTGGGACCTCGGGGACAGGGAAGGCCAAGGAGAAGAAGAGTAGGAAGAAGCACTTCAGTCTGCAGGAAAACAGGATCCTGATATCGGAGGTGGTCGAACACTATCAACAACTGTTCGTCACCTCCACTATGTCATTGGCAACCAAAAATGGACTATGGCAGTCCATCATGGACAAGGTGAATGCAGTGGGAATGCTGAACAGGACAATGGAAGAGGTCAAGAGTCGCTGGAATGACGTCAAGTGCAAAACCAAGCTGAAACTCGCCAACAACCGGAAGGCAGCAATGCAAACTGGACATGGGAGTCCTGCGCCACAAGAGTAGCTGATGACATGGAGGAAATGGTGTTCACAATCATCAGTGGGGAGACGGTGACTGGAGTCGGAGGACCTGACACTGCTCAACATGACCGGACACAACAGCAACAGGGTGAGTAACGACCAGGGACTGGATGGATGGGCGGAGATGGTCACAATGGCACACATGCACAATTGAGCTGAGCACATCTGCGGACAAACTATGCCCCAGATCTCAACTCCCACCAAGAGACCAATTTACCCAAGTATGCAACATCTTAGCACTGTATGACCACAGAAGGCAAAGACACATCACAGAAAATGGACAAGGGGCAGCAAAACAGAGCAGCAAGGGCCACACCCATGAAATGCAGCACACCCACATAACATGCTAACATGCAGAGCACAGCAACACTGACAACAATGTGGCACAAACCGCAGCATGTCCACAACAGAACCCAGGACACACTTGGTGCCGACTGGGTGTAGACACTGGCCAATCACAAGTGGCATTGCAGGGAAATGTGAGATGACTATGTACAAGTACAAATACACATACGTCTGTTGTCGAAGTGTCCACTGTCCCTCATCAAATAGGCAGCTCCTCCCAAACAGCTACGATGTACACAGTCATGTTGTCTGTATGTAAACATGTACAATGCGACAACACACATGTGAACACATTGTTAAACTGCATCTCCCCATCACATTGCAGAGGGACAATCAACTCCTCCTGCAGAGTAACCCGACCCCCTCTTCTCTGATGACGAAGAGGACCACCACAGCTTTGACTCAGATGCCCTCCAAGAGTTCATTGACAGCCTCCGCAGCCCACCTCCAGGAGCAGGGCAGCCCAGCTGCAACAAGGAGACCCCACCCCCTGCACGGACCACACAGCAGGCAGCACCCACCACCACAGCTGCCTCCCAGGACCCCCATGAAGATTACATGGCCTTCCAATGCCTGGTGTTGGGATGCCAGGAGCAGCTGGCTGAACAGGTGCGGGTGGGCTTCGACTGCATGGCAGAAAAACTAGATGCTAGACGTGGATGTCTAAGTCCCATCAGGGACCACTCACCGTCCCTAACGGACTCCCACAGTCCGCTCCATGCTCTCCAATGAACCATGGCTGACATTGCCAGAGTCCTGACTCAGAGACAAGAAAAACTGATTAGTCAGAGTGGCTCCATTGAGCTCGCCCGGAAGGTGGGAAACATGCAGAGGCTCATGGAGACCATGGAGCAGGACATTGTGGAAAGAGCGGCTGCCATGGCTGCACACCAGCGCGTGGTAGCTGGGTTCCTCAATGTCCTCAAAACCATCCTCATGGCGTTGCTGCCATAAGGCCTTGCGCTGATGCATGCTGCTGCTACCACTACATCCACATCTCCGCCCCCGGAAGTATCAGTGCCACACTGTGCGGCAGACATTCCACCTCCGGCCCCTGAGGTGTCACTGCCACACAGTGCTGGAGAAAGGACAGCACCACCCACATGTGAGGCACCTGGAACAGCAGAGAATGAAGAGGTGGATGAAAACGCCGTTGTGTTAAGAAGAACGCAGTAGCATTCATCTCTGCCATATGGCCGGTTTCAGCTTGGTTCTGCCCTCTAGATCATCACCTTCCACTGTCCCCGATACACTCTGCAACACTCACCTTGGACCTCGCAATGTACTGCTATATTCTGTATGATTGCCAATGACACAGCAAACAGACTGCGGACTGAGCTCTTCCTCTTCCCTTGGACTTGTCATTCCCTGAAGGACTCTGGCTGGCCCTCCATGGGCCAACATTTGAAAGTGGGGTTTGCATGGGCCTGTACTGCTCCAGATGCAACATTCCACTGAATGTGCATTAAATATTCCGAATCACATAGATGTGTTGTGTCTATGGTCTTTCATGTGTGGTAGTATTGATGAATGTAGGGTCACTGAATTCCCCCTACATCCATGTGGCTCATGTCGTTGGACTTGGGTCACAGGATGACACATTGCTGAATGTTGTCCGAGTGGCGCTGATGCAACAACAGCGACACACACATTAGTTACTTCCTTGTCCAGCCCCATACGGAACCATGCCCAGAGCCCCAGGGTCATTGTTCAAACCCTTACGCTGGACTGGCATACGCCAGGTCAGCCCACTATGCTTACGCTCCAGGGGGGACAACAATGCTACATGTGCCAGGACTTCCCTGTAGTGATCTGCTGCTCACAGGTCCGGTTGTCAGCATGCCACAACCACTCCCTCATGGCTGGTTTACACCCACACCACACCCATCCAGCACATGCGTCACAACACATGTGACCCTGCCAATAAAAAGGGGCGGGTACACATGCACAACACCATTTCCAACCTCTCTCGGGGTGTATCCATGCGGTGTGCATGTAGGCATGGGGGCCCAGGGGCCTGCAACATCACATTCCGCAGGCCCCTAGGTGACATGATGGCGTCCACACCACAATACCCAATCATAGAGGGTACATGACTAGTGGGGCACAGACGTGGTGGCACCGGATACACTGCAGCCGGCACAGGCACACCGCCACGGGAGGGTGACTTTCGGTGCACTGAGGTAGGGGGACATTAAGTGCTGAGTGGGTGTGCAGCCTGCAATGATGCCCCGTCCCAGCGGTCCAGACGGCTCAGGTTTTGTGTGCCCTGCTGGACCACAGTATAGGCCTGAGCCAGTGGGCAGCACGGGCCTAATGCCACATGGCGTCACCTCCTGGATAACAGAGTTAGTGGCACCTATGAGGCTGAGAGGTGTACAGCCTGCAATGATGCAAGCTTCCCTTGAGAAATCAAGACCCAGCACCAAATGTGAGACCTGGTGGCCTGCGGAGCGTGGCTGCATGATGTGGAGGGTGCCATGTCTGTGGGCCTGGCCTTGTGGCTTGCAGCAGCACCTGGTGGGCCCTCTTTTCTATACGCCTGAAGCAGAAGGTGAGTAGTGAGGCCTAGGTGCGCAGGGGTGGGCATGCACCACTAGGCGGGAGGGGCTAGGGTGCAATTGCCTGGGTGCGCAGGGGGGGTCATGCACCGCTGGGTGGCAGGAGGGGCTGTTGTGCAGCTGCCAGGGTGGGCATGCCACGCTGGGTGGCAGGAGGGGCTGGGGTGCAGCTACCTGGGTTTGCAGGGGTGGGCATGCACCGCTGGGTGGCAGGTGGGACTGTGGTGCATCTGCCTGGGGGCTCAGGGGTGGACAGGCGATGATGTCGCGTGCAACTGTATGTACTTTGGCATTCATGTATCTGGACTCTATTTCAGATGACGTGTCTTTCTCGGATGTGGGACCTGGTGAACTACACTACATACCAGCACGTGGTTGGAGACACACCGGTGGCAGTAGGTGAGCAGTGTGGCCTGCGTGCGCTGTGTCTCCCTGTCCCTCTCTTCTTTTCTCTATCTCTCTCTCCCCCCACTCTGTCCGTCTATCCATCTCTTCCCCACTCTGTCCGTCTATCCCCCTCCCTGTCTGTCTATCTCTCTCTCCCCCACTCTGTCCATATATCTCTCTCTCCCCCAATCTGTCCATATATCTCTCTCTCCCCCACTCTGTCCATCTATCTCTCTCCTCCCCTCTCTAACCGTCTATCTGTCTCTCCTCCTCTCGGTCCTTCTATCTCTCTCTCCCTTTCTCTGTCCCTTGATGTGAGCAGGACACACCTTCTCATCATGATTTTGTCTTGCAGGCTGTGACCTACGGAGTGTCCCAAGGGGTGCCTCCATGTGTCTTCATTTCTGTTCTGAGTTTGTTTAAATACATTTTCATTTGTTGCTTCAAAGGTGAATGTGTGAGTCTCATTTTTGCGTCGACACATGCATGTAACCAGATGTGACTGTGCGACGTCAGGTAGAATATTTGGTACATGATTCCGTGTAGTTGATGTGGCATGTCTTTGTCAAGGGGGTGGCCCGGGGAGGGGGGGTCTTGGGGGTGGTGGCGGTGGGTGTTGTGGCCCTCTTGGTTGTCCGGGCTGCATGATCAGTGGCTCGAGGCACAGCCCTGTTTCTGCCTCCTAACTAAGCATATTCATGTGGAAATAACCACAGTGGCCTGGATTATATGGGCTTGGGATCTGTTGCCTGCCCCATCGGGTCTTGACTGTGTGTACACCCCGAATGTATCTCTTGTGAGATGCCCCTGCTCCCTGCTTTTACTGTTGCTGGCAGAGGTTTGAAGCAACTTCAACTTCATACCTCTGGGTATGTGTACCCGGATGGCTGCTTTCTCACTCCACAGAGTGTATTTGGGGATGGCACATATACGCCTCTGGATGTACTCACCTGTCACCAGCTGCGTGCTACTATCTGAGCCTTGCACAACAGATTCCCTAAAGGGAACCCAACATTCCATGCCCTAGATATGATAATTGCTCGCTCATCCTCACACAAACTCATGAGTCTCTACACCATGACACAAGATAAGGCCCAGGTCTGTGTCCCCTCAGCCCATCCACTTGGACCACTGACCTGCAGTCTCCCATCAGTGAGGAACAGTGGCACAACTGCTGCTAACAGGCCAGAGCCCTCTCTCCATACTACAGACTTGGATTCATTTATTTAAAATAGTTACATGGGATCTATCGTATACCAGCCCATTTACACAGAATGGGATTGGCTGACAATGCAACCCTTCTTCTGTGCATTGTGTCTACCACCACTTTCTTGTATTTGGCTTGGGAGTGTCCAGCCATTGTGCATTTCTGGTCAGAAATATTCAACACTAGCTCCTTAAATACAGATTATACACCTCAACATTCACTGTTGATAGCCTTATTAGGCTATATGAATTATATACCTCCCAAAATATGCAAATTAACCTCTATCTTGCCATTTTAGTCCAATCTTAGGACTGGCATCAATTGTAGCAGGCACCCTGGGCCACATCTCAAGCAGTGGCTGCATGATGCAGCCTATTGCAAGGAACGACTAAAGGCCTATTGGAAACAAAATCCTGAGCGGTCATGGCCAAGAGACATTTGGGCCCTGCTGGTAGTCTACCTGGCAGTGCAGTGAGAGGCAGTATCACAATGGGATTGAGATGCTCTTGTCAATGCATCACATCAATGCACAAAGGGTTAAATTCTCAAAACTTTCGTTTATGAAGGAGTGCCTTATTCAAGGCTTAAGTGTGGCATACATGAATTACTAGGAGTCATATTTCCTCATGGATTCTGAGAGCGGGAGATCTCCAAATCGTATCAACTGTCAAGCAGCCAATTGGACTCCGCAAAGAGGAAAAGCTCTGCTAGACTACTGTCTGTGACAAGGACTGGGGCAAAGGCCTGCTAGTCTCCCAGTTGGGTGAGGGGACATCACCCAGGGAATCCAAGACCACCTCCCTTGGAGCCTGGAGCACCAGCGCCTACCAGCTTGCCAAGAACAATGTGCCTAGTGAGGAAGAGGAGTCAATGTTGGTGTGCAGGAAAAAGTCAGCAACTCCATTGTGCTGGAGGATGGCCTCTGTAAAGTGGGCCATGATGTTGGTGTACTGAACAGTTCATCACCCAAGTGCAATGATGAATCAGTGACCCCTTATGCCAGGAGGGGCTGCTGTAGACAGAATGAAATGCTGAATGGGCCGTAGCCCATGGGCAGTGGTGAGCAGTGATTCTATATGCCAGGAGGGGCCACTGTGGAGGAATCTGACATGCCTATTGGGTTAGAGCCCTGTTGTCAGGAGCCTCTCCCTATTGCCTCAACCTCACTACATTAACCCGGTCAGTCACACACCCGGCAACAGAACATGTCTGTAAAAGCAGAAGCAGGCTTTTATAGAAATAGGAGCACAGTCATGGTTATACCAAGAGATTATTGTCGCTGGTTTGTTAAATGTGTAATATGTAGTCAAAACTGTATTTACTGTTGTTCCAAATAATCACTCATCATGTATTCATCACCTTTTTTTGTATTGTTCTGTCTTATTTCTCACATTCTCTGACGTAAAAGGCATGAAATATGACCAATGCTCAAGAAAACTGCACCATAATGCCACATGTGAAGTGTAACTCAGACCTCAGTAGGGGCATGTGTGCTGAATGTAAGCAGAGGCCTCCTGCTGAGGAGCCACGTGCTGAATGCATGAGGAGGCCTCCTGAAGAGATCTTGGGTGTGGTCAGCAGTCCTCCACATAAACTGTCCTCGACTCCCAAGGCATGCTTTGCCTCAAGACTCTTCAGAGCTGCCACCGGTTTCCTGCCTGCAGTATCAGAGCCATTTCTAATACTGCCTGCTTCACAGCAGCCTCACCTCTATAGCAACAATGAACCAGAGAATCACAACACGCTTCAGCCTAGCATCGTGGCAAGAACCGAGGAAAACCCTTACCTCATGATGATCTGTTTCTGGCCCGCGTCACAGATATCTGCAATGAATAAAAGAAAGAAAACCATAAGGTACATTATAAAACTTTGTTTTCTTAGGGCAAATAAAAGAAAACTGACTTGACTTTGATGTAAAAGAGGTGTGAACACACAGTTATTTCTTGTCAACCAAGAAGAACCAAAGAGAACACGTTAAACACAGAGGGGCAGATTTACAAGCCCCTTGCGACACTTTTGCGTTGCTTTTCCCATCTTTAAAGTGATGCAAATGTGGTGCAAGGGGCTTGTAAATCTGCCCCAGAAGTTTTATGAAACGTCAAGATATTAATTTGAAGGAACATGAAGATCTCTTATGCAGTAACTTTCCCGAACTCTACCAGATATAAAAACCGATACAATGCAACATAATACTGTATATTAAAAACTGTGGCTATTAATATAGTAATTGCGTACATGTACTATGTTGTTGTATATGCAACTCTTTGTTTTTTTGCATCAAAATTGAAATTTTTGTGCAGATAATACTGACAAGGGTATTTGCATTGTCCAGTCATCTCCAGGGCCGGACTGGGAACTGAAAGCAGCCCTAACAAATTTAGGGGGGGTTCTCCCCCAAGAAAATTTTGGAAAAAGACAGACCAAAATGGGGAATTTTACAGCACATTTTTCATTACATATTCAATTGTATCAACTTTCAAAGCACAGTAAATAGTAGATGATGACCTTAAAGAACATTAGGTTACCCACCCAGTCATATGTACCCATAGACATTCTTTCAGAGAGGATCAAAAATAGACAAGTAGTGAATCAGAGAGAACAAAGAAAAAGGGAGACCAGCCCCCACATGGTGTGTAGCGAGCAAGCGCAGTGAGCAACCACTACTAGGGGGAGTTTAGGGAGTTTGGGGAGTTTGGGGGGTTGTCCCCCCAAGAAAAGTTTGGAAACAGAAAGGCCAAAACAAAGCATTTTCCAACACATTTTCTCTCCTAAACCACACTGATGACATCACCATGTCGGCAATGAATGAGGCAATTCCAATAATTGATCATGTCATCCATGTACAACTGAGGCAGTTCATAGGTATAATGGATGATTCCATCACAATGCCCTTGAGCCAGAGAATATTTAAAGACATCATCTTTGTGCCATGGTCTCTCCTGGGCTGGGTGCTTGTGGTCGCTGCAGGGGTGAAGTGCTGCCAGAAGACCACATGCCAGGACAATAGGCGCTACTCTTGTTTCCCAGACATTACCTTGCATTCTTGGACATGTAGTTTTGTTTTTCCAGTTATGAGCCTGGGTCTATATTTTCATGCAAAGTGCTGAGGCTAAAAGGTCACAGTGGGGTGAAAGCATCACATGCTGGTCAGGAGTCATTTTACAGTCTGTTTTTCAAAGTGAATCAAAATGTCATCAATCAGGTGAGAAAAATGCAGACAATAAATGTTTTTGACACTGTGTTTTGGCCTCCTCATTAGCTACCACTGGCTACACCTAGTCTCTGTATGTGTGCCTACATACTTTGGTCTACAGGGTACTGCTGACATGATGGCAGTTACCTAGTGGCTTCTTTTTGGTGCCACCAACTTTCTTTCCCATCCCCTTTTAGCAGTGGCATGCCCCTGAACCAGCCTGCATCCCATGGTGGTACACAGATCAGACTGCCCTTGCATGTGTGAGCACCCCTTAACACGTGGGTCACCTCTCGCAGCACGGACTCCAAGCCTCTTCGGTCACAAGGTTTGCAGGCCTGGTATTGTGTGCGCACGAACCCAATGCCACCTTCTCTTGATCGCGGGGCATGTAGCATGCAGGGTACCTAGTATGTTAAACCACTGAAATGCACATAACCCCCAGCGCCTAATCTGCACAGACTACATACAAGTCAATCATGGCCAGCACCCTGTTCATGCTAAACAAACAAAGGAAAACAGCTTTCCACACACAGACGTGGGCAGACACAATACAAGCGTCATCTGTGGTTTGAATTCTCATTATAAATGCTTCGCTTCGAAATACCATAACAGAACAACAATATAAAAATAAATACAGGACTGCAAGTACCAGAATGCACTCTGCCTTGCAGAAGTCCTATATGCAACAATGCGCACTGTACATGCATTTTCATTTTATAAACGCGGGAATTCAAGTTCCATAAAGCAATATCCCATGAGGAGGTATGAAATAAAAAATTCATGTAATTTTGAGTTTCATTATGGTTCTGTAAGTACCAGAGGGAAATCTATCAAGCACAGATATGCTACAAAAATACAAACTGTACACGTTGCTTTGATTTTCATTTTATAAATGCAGGAGTACAATAACCAGAATGCATATTCCGCCAATGTGTATTATATAGTACACACCGAGTACATGTTCTGCTGGTTTTCATTTTACAAATGAAGGACTACAAGTATCAAAATGCATCCTAGGTCACTTACAGCATAACACACACTGTATATGTTATTTTCATTTTACAAATGCTGGACTCCAAGTACCAGAATGCAATATTCAATGTACATGTATGATATAAAACAGGGCACACTGTTATTTTGATTTTCTTTTTACAAATGCAGGACTGCAGCTACCACAATGCAATATGGAATAGACAAGAAGAACACAAGTTGCTTGTGTAGTTTAGATTTTCCTCCTATGAACGCAGGTTACAAGTATCAGCACACAAACTGCAAAACAGGGCAAGATAAGTTAAAAAAGGAGAGTGCTATCTCAATCACTCAGCACTCCCTCATACCCCACGACCCTAGCTCCTCACTATCCAAGCACATAGGAGACATCACGTGGTTCTTGGTAGTGCTATAGATACTCATCACAGAGACCTAGCTGCAGATAATGGTGTGACGCAACCCCCCTCCCCAGCAAAGTGCCTCGCACACATTCTCAGTATGGAGGCTGAACTGGGGGCCCTTAAAGGGGGAACGACAGCACCGCAAGGGCCTATGCTGGCCCCCTGGCTGCAGAGAGACATAAAGGTGTCATGCCAAAGTCATGCAGAAGTCCTATATACAACAATGCGCATTGTACATGAAGTTTTGATTTCATTTTTATTAACGCGGGAATTCAAGTTCCATAAAGCAATATCCCATGAGAAGGTATTATATAAAAAATTCAAGTAATTTTGAGTTTCATTATGGTTCTGTAAGTACCAGAGTGAAAACTAACAAGCACAGATATGCTACAAAAATACAAACTGTGCATGTTGCTTTGATTTTCATTTTATAAATGCAGGAGTACAAGAACCAGAATGCATATTCCACCTATGTGTATTATATAATACACACCGAGTACAGGTTCTGCTGGTTTTCATTTTACAAATGAAGGACTACAAGTATGAAAATGCATCCTAGGTCACTTACAGCATAACACACACTGTACATGTTATTTTCATTTTACAAATGCAGGACTCCAAGTACCAGAATGCAATATTCAATATACATGCATGATATAAAACTGTGCACGCTGTTATTTAGATTTTCTTTTTACAAATGCAGGACTGCAGCTACCAGAATGCAATATCGAATAGACAAGAAGAACACAAGTTGCTTGTGTAGTTTAGATTTTCCTCCTATGAACGCAGGCTACAAGTATCAGCACACAAACTGCAAAACAGGGCAAGATAAGTTAAAAAAGGAGGGTTGCTATCTCACTCACTCAGGACTCCCTCATACCCCACGACCCTAGCTCCTCACTAGCCTAGCACCTGGGAGGCATCACGTGGTTCTTGGTAGTGCTATAGATACTTATCACACAGACCTAGCTGCAGATAGTGGTGTGACACAACCCCTCTCCCCCACCAAAGTGAGCTGAGGGGACACTGAAACTCTCATACCTCACACACATTCTCAGTATGGAGGCTGAACTGGGGGCCCTTAAAGGTGGAACGACAGCACCGCAAGGGCCAACGCTGGCCCCCTGGCTGCAGAGAGACATAAAGGTGTCATGCCAGTGCTATGAAAATCATTAAAATAAATAAAAATCAAAAGCTTTTTTTAATTCATTATTATGCGTGAAATTGTGCATACATTGAATATATTGATGTGACACACATCTCTTTTTAACTGAACAACTCTTTGCCAAGCAGTCCTTTCATTATGCTCTGAAGGTAGAGCCATGCTGACCTGTCACAAAGCCAGCATAACAAAACACTGCAAGCCACAACAATGACGGTGTTTGTCTCAGCCGGATGCCTGTGCCGGTCTCATCGCCTCCAGCATGCCTTGGGGCGGCATACCCGCTATACTGGATTGCATTTGCATTGCATGCAATTAAAATGGCTGGCGTCCAGTCGTATTTAAATATACTCACCTGCTGGCCTCTCTTTCCCAGTCCTGTCTCTGGCCTCTGAGATGCCTGCCTCAGAGTCACACACACTTTTTAATGCACAAGCCAAAAATGCGCATTTCATGATGAGTGTCACCAGGCAGCAGAGACCCCACCCTAAGGTAAAACTATATACTGTAAACTGTACAACCCCGGCGCGCAGACGCGACGGCAGAGACATCTGTGCGCGTCTATGACTATACGAACCCAAGGATTGGATCAGTGGACAGAGTCAGTGGTGTGGCCAGAATGTGCCAAAGATCCCAATTATTAGAATTTGTTTGGCATTTAACCGGCCAGTTACAGCTTATTGTGTTATTTAATTCAACCAATGGATACACTTGTTTTTTTTAGGTGTAATAGGAGTTATTGGCATTTAAATACATTCACAAAGTGGGATATATTTCCAATCACACAATGTCCCAAATACGTTTAAAAGTGGAATCACAAGCCATTTGTCTCCAAGCCATGCAGTTTCTCTCATTAGCACTTCTCCTCCCTTCTTCCAAAAGAGCAATTCAAATATGAATGCCAAAATATCCTAGTTTGCAATTGTTTTCTATATAATTATGCCTCTGCCATATTTGCCACATAAAAGATCATCCACTGCATAATCTTACAGTTTTAAAGTTGCTGCAAAGTGGACGGCCCTTTGCAAAGGTTGACTGATCACCTTTCTCACTGCTGCATTTGTATGTTATACTGATACTAATGAGGCAGAATCTTTGCAGAAACTGAACATGTGTAAAATGTCTAAATAATAAAGTATAAGAAAATATATTGAAATACGCTGCAGCCTTTTTTTTTTTGCATAATTTAGTCAACACTGCAGCATCATTTTGTCCCCCATTGCTGCATAATTCCAATGGCTCCAGAGAAGGTAGCACATGTTAAAAGTGATTGTGCATGAAGCAGAGAGACTGTGTTTGAAAACTTAGTTTGGTATGCGTGCAAATCCTGCATTGCCAATCCTTGGTGAATTGGAGCTACTACTAATGAAACAAGGCCAATGGAGGTACCAATAGGTGAGACGAACTGGCCTCGATGGCACGGCCGGCTTTAGTGCTGGTGGTGCCCTGTGCAACAATGTTTGTTGGTCCCCCCAATGATCACCTATGCCTCGTACTCCCTCACTACCATCCGTTAACAGTCCCCCTCAAGTCTCCATAACCACACTCTCTCAGATCCATTTAATTTGATTTACAGCGCCACTCATACCAGTGTACTGTGTCAGAGCACTTTACATCACACACACTACACAGAGACAATCATTTATATGTGTATAAATCACTGTATAGGAAATGTTACATAAGACAAAGGCCTACAAGGTGTAGAAGCCACATGACAACCATACTAGTAGGCACTATAGTTTAATAGCTCACTGTTCTATGTTAGGATTTTAACTTATAAACTGCAAGTAACAAAAGGATCTTTCTGACAAAAGCAGTAACCTACTAACCTAGTTAGGATTATGTGCACTTTGTGATCTGCATGTTCTGTGCAGCAGGCATCCTCTGTGCTACCTTTCCAGGAGTCAACCCTTCCACTAGACAAACCTCTGATCTCTCTCTCGGAAGAACATTAATTACCGAAGTTATCATGACCTTTTTATTGTTGCTGAAAATTGCTGGAGGCAAGGAAGGAGGCAGCAAGTTATTTTAAAACCTAATATACTTGCAAACACTAAGCACTCACCCGAAATAGGTACCCACCGTTCGTACAGCCCTAACCTGCTCACGGTTCCAAGGTTCATGTGACCTCAGTGACAGAGTCACAGTGACTGGATCACTGTTGCTCTAGGGTGTGCTGCTTCGTAGGCCTGCCTGCAAGACTGGAGATGAACTTCAGTATGGATTGTGGTTGACAGGCCTTCGAGGTTAACCCACAATTGACATCACTAGGACACATCTGCTTGTGCTAAGACATCAGGCCTTCTAAGGTCTAGTGGGGCCTTCTAGGTCTAGCTTTGGAATATGCTCCCTCAGCAAAGTGGTCTGGTGGACTGGTCATGAAGGCTGAACCCTGTTCCCCAGTTCCAAATTTGACGGCTCTTGCCATAGTGCCACATCCTCTCTCCCACTGAACACCATACTGCCCCACTGAGAGAAACTCGCACTGCCTTCAGCTACAACCTAATTGTGCCACGCTATAAACACTTGGATGTGGCTCAATAATATGCTGCCACAAAAAATAAAAGGAAAAGCACACCCTCATAGGGAATGAAAGATTAAGTAAAGCATGTCAAATGTAAGCAGAAACAACATGGTTACCTTAACGATCACTCACTCACTATCCTGAAATCAGCGTGTGGTTTTGCCTGAAAAGTTAAGGACATGACTACAGAGCCCTGAAGGGAATCGTTTCAATGTCCATTGCTTCTATCCTTACAAAACGTAAGCAGTCTGGTTTAACCCCTTGGCCGCGGCGCTAATTCCACAATGGCGCTGGGGGGGTGGGGGTGAGCACGGTGCCACCTTGCTCGTGACGGAACCACGCCATAAAGAGTCACAGGTGAGCTTTGCTTATGACTGCGTGGTTCCGTCACGACCCCACCCACTCACTAATTTGCCCGCACAGGCGGGGAATCAGTGCCACGTGGGCAGAGCAGCTGCAGCATGACAGAACCACACTGTCATGAGCACACACCACCTGTGGCTCATGATGGAGTGGTTCCGTCATGCGCAGGGAAGGGGTTAAAAAGACCACATTCATAAAAGCAGAGCCATGGTACATATTTTGTTTTCCAATCCACCCATCAACCAGGGATTGCAATACATCCAGGAATGGTGCACTTCCCCACCTGGGGACAACAGTGCTGTTTGAAAAAAGACGGGAAAACAAAAGTAGCGCTTCACTGCAAAGTCTGTAAAGTGAGGCTAATGTGATTGGACGTGACTAAAACCAATCTGGCCATTTTGCAACCACTCTGTCTTGCTTTATTTCGTTATGTATTTATTTTTCATATTTAAAACCTTTTATTTCTCTCCAACCCGAGGCTGCACTTTGGAATAGAAAAATGTCAGAAAAAGGGCATTTCCTGCTAGTGTTTTTCTTTTTTGGATCCATTTCACAGGGAAGCAACCGAATGAAAGAGGGATAGGGAGGTTGTGAACCAATTCTTCAACTCACAGTTTTCAGTAAGTGAGGAGTGTTGGACTTGGGCCTTAGGGCAGGTTCACCCCTAATCTTTTTGCTTTTATTTGTGACCCTGTGTAGTGATTTTTGTGTCTTGGCGCACTTTTTCCCTGTGTCCCAGAGTAAAGTGCGTGCGTGTAGTATGGCTGGCCTGCCCTCCCATAGGAATGCATGGGGAATGGGTGTGTCCATGTTAGTTCCTGATGCGTGGGGAGTGCAGGCTCGAGTTTAGTATGTGTGAACTCGTGAGAGTGAATGCTGCAAGATGGTATGTGCGGCATGTATGTGTCTAGAAGGGAAGTGCTACTTCTGGACATTGATGTATGTGTGCAGTGAGGATGCTGGAGGGTGATTGGCTGGAGCTGGCTGGCATGCCAGGCTCCAGGAAGTCTGGATGGGTTTGCCCGGTGGTGAGTGTGAGATCAGCATGAGTGATGTGTGGGAGGAGTATACCTGTGTCCTGGATGGGCTGGGGTTTTCCCCACACAATGCTGGCTCCGCCCCCCTGTGGTTTGTCTAACGACCCAAGCCTCCCCAGTGAATGAAAGGGGTGGTTGGGCCATCAAGGGTACTCCCAAGCCAGCTGCAACTGGTTTCCCCCCACCCTGCACCCTGAAGACAAAGGAATTTACAGTATAAGAAGTGGCTGTGTCCCCTCACAATTTGTTCTACTTTTGGATCCTTGCCAGAGGGGGCTGTTGCTGCTGCTGGGGCCAGGAGGACCGCCACTTGGCTTGTCTCCCTGCCTGGAGACCCAGTGTGCTGGCTCTGGCCCTGCCTTGCCCCCCTGCCTGCCTCCAGACCCTGCTGGAGCTTTGCTTTCATGCCCCTAGCGCTTGGAAGCGCTTAATTGCCTGCTAGCGCTGTGGAGCGCTTTATTTGACTTTCACGGCTGCCCACGCCGCATTTTTGCCGTGTGCTTTGCCCCCCTAAGCGCTGGGTGCGCTTTATTTTGATTATAGCGCTTTGGAGCGCTTTTGCCGATTTTTTGGCGCAGAGCGAGTGCCCACCTCGCTTTATATTTTAATTATTAAGGGCCGGTGCCCACCCGGCATTGCCCCATTCTTGGATTTTGATTACGAGGGAGCCTACCCCTCGGATACTGACACCTCGCCTGCCTGCCTAAACGGGCCGCCGCGCTGCCCGCGACGACCCGGAAGTGGTTGGCCGGCCGGCCAATTGGAGCGCGGCCCGGCCTGAAGTCCCGCCCCGCAGCCGCGGAGCGAGAAGAAGCGTGCAGCAGCTGTCCTGTCCACAGCGAGGCCCCGGAGAGTAGGAGCCTCGCCCGCTGCACTCGCGAGTCTGCCCAGAGGCGCTCTCCCGCCTACCGACGCCGCTGACGGGGGAAGGAGTCTCCTTGCTGCAGGAGCCCCGGTGAGTGCCGGGGACAGGGTCTTTGTATTTAGAGTGGCCCCGGTTGGCAGCGGGCCACTCCGACAACCTCGGGCATTGGTATTTACGAGCCTGTGAGGCTCGGGCGCCATTTTGTGTTTTTGAGTCCCCCGAGAGGGACTCCAACGTGCCCCAATTGTGTGTGGAGCCCAGAGAGGCTCTGAGGTGCCAGGTCTTTTCTGCGAGCCACGAGGCTCCCCACGCCATAGTGAATTTATGAGCCTGCAAGGCTCGAGGGGGCAGTTCTTTATTCCGAGCCCAGAGAGGCTCATTGCCCACATTTGTTTTAAGAGCCCACGAGGCTCCAACGCCCGCAGTTGTTCTACAGAGCCCAGAGAAGGCTCACAGCGCCCACATTTGTTTTAGAGCCCCCGAAAGGCTCTTGGGTGCCATTCATTGTTCAGAGCCCAGCGAGGCTCCAACGGGTGCCCATCTGTGATTTACAACTGTCCAGCACTTAGTGGACAGTTGCTACGTTTAGGCTGTTATTCTGTGCTGCCTGCGCAGCCTTCCCTGACATTGAGACTCAGGGCATTTAAGCCCCTTGCGAGGCCAGTTGGCCTGAGGGACAATTCTATTGTTGTGCTACGTGCACCCTGCGCAATTTATGATTTATTGCTGATGTGATTCTTGCGCAAATGTTCTACCTGCACCTCTGAATGTGTTTTAATACCTCATGTGCCATGTTCTTTATGTTTTATCCCCTTTGCTAAAAGTGACCTGCTTAGAGGATTGTTTATGTTTTTACCTTTGCTAAAAGTGACCTGCTTAGGTAATTGTTTATGGTTTATTTCCCTTTGCTAAAAGTGACCTGCTTAGAGGATTGTTTATGTTTTTACCTTTGCTAAAAGTGACCTGCTTAGGTAATTGTTTATGGTTTATTTCCCTTTGCTAAAAGTGACCTGCTTAGAGGAATGTTGATGTGTTATCGCCTTTGCTAAATGTGACTTGCTTAGGTGATTATTTTAGGTTTCCTTCCCTTTGCTAAATGTGACTTGCTTAGGTGATAGGTTTTCCTTCTATAGGTCCTGATGTTAAGGTCCTAGTTCCCTGCGTGATTTCCCTACAGTGTTTAGGGTGGCGTAGGAGGTATTTACCCTTTACCAGTAGTTACTGGTTGTATGCTACATTTACTATTTTCTGTGTTACAGTCATTATATGTTTATGTACTAAGTGTTATACCTACAAGTATTATTTCTAAAAAGTGCATACCCCTGACAGTGGTCCAGGTGGCCCTGTCCTGTACATAATCCCTTGTAAATCTTGCCCGTGCCTGTTGGCACATTGTAAAGTGTGTGTGTTATCTAATGTGTTTTTATTATTATATTACAAAGGCTATTTTTGATATAACCTTGTGTGGAGTTTCCTTTGTGGTGGGCCTAGGGTGTTGTCGCTGGGGTGCGCGCGCAAACGCTTTACACATCGCCTCCGAGATTAGCCTTGCTGCTCGCGTCACGTTACCTAGAGGGTGAGCAGGGGTTGTCTTGGTGTGTGACTCCCTTGCCCTGACTTAGAAATGGTGATCTCTGACTGACTTTGGCGTGAGCCTTGGCCGGCTGGGGGTCCCGTTTCTAACATTGGTGGCTAGCGGTGCGGATTGGACTTGCGTTTGCGCTGTACCACAGTGGTGACAGGCCACATTACAAAACTCTACAATTTTAGATAACCACATTTTGGGGATTATTGTTTTTTAGGGAAGTTCAGTTTTGCTTCTCCTGAAAGGTGTCATTTTGTAATTTCTGTCCAGTACATTTGTTCCCTGCCCTGCTCCCAGAGTTTGGTACCTGTGTCACTTGTGGTCAGGTTGAGAAAATCAGGGGTGGTAGAAACTGCCTTACCGGTCCGAGGGGAGGGTGTGTGTGAATGAGTGGTGTGTTACACTGGACAGAGGAGTGCAAGTTCTCTGAGATAGGAATCTTGCTGAATTGTATTAATTGTGTACTCCTGTGTAAGCTCAGACCCCCAGGTTCCCTGTGTCAAACTCTTCTTGAGAACGTCCGCCAAAATGGAGCCTGTTTTTGATCTCTGTTGTCTTTTTAGGTACAGTAGGTCAGAGCTGGTCAGATTCTGTGAAGAGGGAGGCATGGAGGTGAGTGAGTTGGATACTCAGTCCCAGCTTAGGGACAGCCTGATCCTATGGCAAAAGGGTCAGTGGGATCTTGAGCACAGTGAGAGAGATAGGGCCCGGGCCGCACGTCATGAGGATGGTGAGTCTGTGGAGAGCCCTGAAGAATGTGAGTTGTATGATGATGACAGTGGATGGATATCAGCAGATAGTGAGGACCCCATAGATAGGGAGTCCCCTGCTGGGTCCAGTGTCAGTACCAGCACCCCATCCCTTGTCCTGTCCCCAGAGGAGTGGTTGGATAGGAGGGAAGAGCGGGAGCATCAGCTAGCGATGGAACAGCTCAGGTTGGAGCGCGCCAAGCTAGAGGCTGAAAGAGCCTTGTTCAGGGAGAAGGTAGCCCTAGAGGATAGGTTATCCCCTGAGTGCAGTTGTGGTTTTCTGGATTCCCCAGGGAGGGTTGAATCCAGTGGTGGCAGCTATTTAAGTGTTAGTGTAGACAGTCCCACTCCCAGTTCCCCGAGTATGGTACCTGTTTCCCTAGAAGAGGAGTATAGGTTGCAGTTCAGGGACAGTAGGAAACTGTCTCACCAGTCTTGGGAGGAGTTTACAGAGGACTGTCATTGTGCACTGATTGAGTGGTTAGAGGTTCCCACGGAACATGATTTTGACAAACTGTTTTGTCTTATTCTCAAGGAAAAGGTGCTCAGTCATTGTCGGCCGGAGTTGCGGCAACACCTGTTGGGGTTGACCTTTGATCCTTGGGAGCTTGCAAAGGAAGCAGATCGCTGGGACAGTGCGAGAGGTTCTTTAGAGTCACTAGTGAGTGATTCCAACAATAGTGGGTCAGGTGTCTTCCAGCCCAGTGTGGTGGAGGAGGGTGAGAGTAGCCCAGCTAGGTCCCAGGTTAGTGAGGAGGGTGTAGGGGCTGACTGCCTGTCTCAGTGGAGCAGGAGTGAGTGTGTGACCGAGAGTCCCCAGATGCCCGAAGCCCCGTCACAGAGCCTGGATGGTTTCTTTAGGGAACACCAGGATGGGAACCTAGACTTGCCTGTTAGTTCACTTGAGGGAGATCTCCTAGTGTGTAGAGGACCTGGAGCATCTGTAAGCGGAGCTTCTATGGTTCTAGAGTCTGGCAGTACCGCTCCAGTGGGGAGTGTACAGGAGTCCAGCGAAAGGAGTGATTGGGGGATAGTATGTGAGTCCCCAGAAGTCCTGGAGTGCCTGGCATTGGTTCCACCAAAGGTTTTAGACCGGAGGTTGGAAGGCCAGGTTCAGGATCCGCCTGACCTGAAGGGTGGGACTACTGTAATCAGTGTCCTGACCAGTTCTTTCGCCAGAGGTACCGCCCCGGTTGGGAGGGAGCAGGACTCTGGAAGGGGGTGCAGAGGGTGGGAGAGCCCACCTCTGACCCCGGTGCAACCTGAGGGGTTAAACCCTAGGTTGGGAGAATTGTGTTTTGAGGGGACCCCTCGCAGGAGGAGGAGGAACCCTAGAAGAAGAGGTAGGGGGAGGAGAGCCTTCCTTGAGACTCCTGGTCCGCCTGAGGTTGTAGACCCTAGGTTGGAGAACCAGTGGCAGTCTAGCCCTGTCTTGCAGACAGGAAGGGTGGAGAATGGCTATTATGTGCCAGGGGTTACTACCCCCCACTTTGTGAGTAGGCAGGGTCCAGTGGTACCTGGGTGGCCTAGGGCCTGGTCCTGGCCGAGGGCAGCTGGAGAGTACCAGTGGGGTACCCCAGTTAGTCCCTACAGTAGTCTTAGAAGGAACCCTAGGGGTTCACCGTGGCGTAAAACAGGAGGGTGTCCCTGCAGTTGTGGGCCCGCATCCTTGTTTTATCGCCCCAAGCAGGGAAGTCCATCACCGTGGTGATTGGTCTGCCCTGCGCTTTGGCTGGAAGGGGGTTGTGTTGGATTTGGGCCTTAGGGCAGGTTCACCCCTAATTTTTTTGCTTTTATTTGTGACCCTGTGTAGTGGTTTTTGGGTCTTGGCGCACTTTTTCCCTGTGTCCCAGAGTAAAGTGCGTGCGTGTAGTATGGCTGGCCTGCCCTCCCATAGGAATGCATGGGGAATGGGTGTGTCCATGGAAGTTCCTGATGCGTGGGGAGTGCAGGCTCGAGTTTAGTATGTGTGAACTCGTGAGAGTGAATGCTGCAAGATGGTATGTGCGGCATGTATGTGTCTAGAAGGGAAGTGCTACTTCTGGACATTGATGTATGTGTGCAGTGAGGATGCTGGAGGGTGATTGGCTGGAGCTGGCTGGCATGCCAGGCTCCAGGAAGTCTAGATGGGTTTGCCCGGTGGTGAGTGTGAGATCAGCATGAGTGATGTGTGGGAGGAGTATACCTGTGTCCTGGATGGGCTGGGGTTTTCCCCACACAATGCTGGGTCCGCCCCCCTGTGGTTTGTCTAACGACCCAAGCCTCCCCAGTGAATGAAAGGGGTGGTTGGGCCATCAAGGGTACTCCCAAGCCAGCTGCAACTGGTTTCCCCCCACCCTGCACCCTGAAGACAAAGGAATTTACAGTATAAGAAGGGGCTGTGTCCCCTTACAATTTGTTCTACTTTTGGATCCTTGCCAGAGGGGGCTGTTGCTGCTGCTGGGGCCAGGAGGACCGTCACTTGGCTTGTCTCCCTGCCTGGAGACCCAGTGTGCTGGCTCTGGCCCTGCCTTGCCCCCCTGCCTGCCTCCAGACCCTGCTGGAGCCTTGCTTTCATGCCCTTAGCGCTTGGAAGCGCTTAATTGCCTGCTAGCGCTGTGGAGCGCTTTATTTGACTTTCACGGCTGCCCACGCCGCATTTTTGCCGTGTGCTTTGCCCCCCTAAGCGCTGGGTGCGCTTTATTTTGATTATAGCGCTTTGGAGCGCTTTTGCCGATTTTTTGGCGCAGAGCGAGTGCCCACCTCGCTTTATATTTTAATTATTAAGGG
Source organism: Lissotriton helveticus (assembly GCF_964261635.1). Lineage (NCBI taxonomy): Eukaryota > Metazoa > Chordata > Amphibia > Caudata > Salamandridae > Lissotriton > Lissotriton helveticus. Next base: position 985,245,613 of record NC_136067.1, read on the forward strand.
CCGGTGCCCACCCGGCATTGCCCCATTCTTGGATTTTGATTACGAGGGAGCCTACCCCTCGGATACTGACACCTCGCCTGCCTGCCTAAACGGGCCGCCGCACTGCCCGCGACGACCCGGAAGTGGTTGGCCGGCCGGCCAATTGGAGCGCGGCCCGGCCTGAAGTCCCGCCCCGCAGCCGCTGAGCGAGAAGAAGCGTGCAGCAGCTGTCCTGTCCACAGCGAGGCCCCGGAGAGTAGGAGCCTCGCCCGCTGCACTCGCGAGTCTGCCCAGAGGCGCTCTCCCGCCTTCCGACGCCGCTGATGGGGGAAGGAGTCTCCACGCTGCAGGAGCCCCGGTGAGTGCGGGAACAGGGTCTTTGTATTTAGAGTGGCCCCGGTTGGCAGCGGGCCACTCCGACAACCTCGGGCATTGGTATTTACGAGCCTGTGAGGCTCAGGCGCCATTTTGTGTTTCTGAGTCCCCCGAGAGGGACTCCAACGTGCCCCAATTGTGTGTGGAGCCCAGAGAGGCTCTGAGGTGCCAGGTCTTTTCTGCGAGCCACGAGGCTCCCCACGCCATAGTGAATTTACGAGCCTGCAAGGCTCGAGGGGGCAGTTCTTTATTCCGAGCCCAGAGAGGCTCATTGCCCACATTTGTTTTAAGAGCCCGCGAGGCTCCAACGCCCGCAGTTGTTCTACAGAGCCCAGAGAAGGCTCACAGCGCCCACATTTGTTTTAGAGCCCCAGAAAGGCTCTTGGGTGCCATTCATTGTTCAGAGCCCAGCGAGGCTCCAACGGGTGCCCATCTGTGATTTACAACTGTCCAGCACTTAGTGGACAGGTGCTACGTTTAGGCTGTTATTCTGTGCTGCCTGCGCAGCCTTACCTGACATTGAGACTCGGGGCATTTAAGCCCCTTGCGAGGCCAGTTGGCCTGAGGGACAATTCTAGTGTTGTGCTACGTGCACCCTGCGCAATTTATGATTTATTGCTGATGTGATTCTTGCGCAAATGTTCTACCTACACCTCTGAATGTGTTTTAATACCTCATGTGACATGTTCTTTATGTTTTATCCCCTTTGCTAAAAGTGACCTGCTTAGAGGATTGTTTATGTTTTTACCTTTGCTAAAAGTGACCTGCTTAGGTAATTGTTTATGGTTTATTTCCCTTTGCTAAAAGTGACCTGCTTAGAGGATTGTTTATGTTTTTACCTTTGCTAAAAGTGACCTGCTTAGGTAATTGTTTATAGTTTATTTCCCTTTGCTAAAAGTGATCTGCTTAGAGGAATGTTGATGTGTTATCGCCTTTGCTAAATGTGACTTGCTTAGGTGATTATTTTAGGTTTCCTTCCCTTTGCTAAATGTGACTTGCTTAGGTGATAGGTTTTCCTTCCATAGGTCCTGATGTTAAGGTCCTAGTTCCCTGCGTGATTTCCCTACAGTGTTTAGGGTGGCGTAGGAGGTATTTACCCTTTACCAGTAGTTACTGGTTGTATGCTACATTAACTATTTTCTGTGTTACAGTCATTATATGTTTATGTACTAAGTGTTATACCTACAAGTATTATTTCTAAAAAGTGCATACCCCTGACAGTGGTCCAGGTGGCCCTGTCCTGTACATAATCCCTTGTAAATCTTGCCTGTGCCTGTTGGCACATTGTAAAGTGTGTGTGTTATCTAATGTGTTTTTATTATTATAATACAAAGGCTATTTTTGATATAACCTTGTGTGGAGTTTCCTTTGTGGTGGGCCTAGGGTGTTGTCGCGCAAACGCTTTACACATCGCCTCCGAGATTAGCCTTGCTGCTCGCGTCACGTTACCTAGAGGGTGAGCAGGGGTTGTCTTGGTGTGTGACTCCCTTGCCCTGACTTAGAAATGGTGATCCCTGACTGACTTTGGCGTGAGCCTTGGCCGGCTGGGGGTCCCGTTTCTAACAAGGAGCAAGACAGAAAGAGAGGGAATAATAGGAAGAGGGGGAGGGGCAGCTGCCAGCACTAAAAACAGAACCGGCCCCCTTTCCCAAAACTGGCCCCCACCCCATCCAGCCTACCGGGGGATTGCCCGGTGCCCGGACTTACCAGTCCGGCCCTGCTCATCTCCCGGCGAATCCCTACTTTATTCACATCTGCTGCTATCGCAACAACTTTTTAGTGGTGCAAGATCACTCAAGTTGACTTGCAGGTATCTAAGGAACACTTGTGTGTGATTGGAGCATGGTAGGGAACAAGAACAGCTATCAAAGTAGCACATAATGTTCAAAAGCATTTCAATATTTTTTGTATCACTTCTGGTCGACAACTTGACAGTGGACCAAAACACCAAATTCCCAAGGGTCTATCCCTCCTCTTTTGATCAGGTCTCTAATTGAGCAGTCATATTCTAACTGGTAGGTACGGTCAGGAGAATGGATTTGTTTCCGTGCGGTATTTGCAAGGCTGTTGCACCTCTTAAGGAGAGAGACTGCAACAGTATTATTAACAGAAGCCAAAGACCTCGATATTGCCTTGCCTAGATGAAATGGAGAAACAAACAAATGATGGACAGAATGCTGACAATGCAAACATTCTCCCCCAGTCAAAAGATCTGGGTTAAATCCATCGTTCTTTTGCCCACTATGCCACCCCAATTTGGACCCAGCCTTATGTAAATGAGTCTTGACCCTGTGCCCCATGGGAACAGTCCAGACCAAACTACCAGGCCAGGTCCTCCCTGGACTGGAAACAAGCATCCTGGGACTGGTTTCAGGGTATGTCACCCTTCTTCAGTCAGGCTATCTTGAATCCAGTGGCACAGTGAGCAAGGGACCCACGTCTGGGCATACCCATCCCACGTAGGGCAAAAAGTGTTACAACAAACAAATGTTGGACGAAATGCTGACAATGCAAACATTCCCCACCAGTCAAAAGATCTGGGTTAAATCCATGGTTCTTTTACCCACTACGCCACCCAAGTTTGTCCCCAGCCGTATGCAAATCCAATATGGGGTGGTGTGGTGAGCAAAAGAATGATGGATGAAACCCAGCCCCTTTTGACTGGGTTTGAATGTTTGCATTGTCCAGCATTCCGTGCATCAACTGTTTCTTTTGCATATGTCACCCTAAGTGGAGGGGGTATGCCCAGATGTTTGTCCTGTGCTCACTACACCACTGTATTCAAGCTAGCCTGGCTGATGAAGGGTGATGCCCTGAAACCGGTCCAAGGATGCTTGTTTCCGGTCCAGGGGGGACCTGGCTTGGCAGTTCGAGCTGGACTGTTCCCACAAGGAACGGGGTCAAGACTGATTTGCATATGGCTGGCCCCAAACTGGGGTGGTGAGGTGAGCAAAAGAATGATAGATTAAACCCAGATCCTTGTGACTGGGGGTGAATGTTTGCATTGTCCAGCATTCCGTCCATCAACTGTTTCTTTTGTAGATAAGATGGAAGCATTACCCTGCGAGATATCACAAGTGTGTTAGCAGTATTACAGGGAAAGAACCGAGCTCTTCGCCAAGACCTCATGACCCTACAAAGTCAGTTGACAAACACCTCGAGAGAACCTGGGAAGGTACTAAACCAAAGAGTACTACAATTTTGAAACCAGCTATACTGATGAATGTCAGAGGGGCAGATTCTGCAGGTCAGTCCACGCCTGTACAAATCTACATGTGTAAAAGTAACATCTAATAGATTCACTACCCATAGAATTAAGACCATCACTGGAGTAAAGCAAGCTTGCTTTGTTGCGCCTTTTCTGTTCAATATTTATCTGACCAACATTAACAAAGCAAATGCAGTACCCCTGAAGTTTGCAGGCCACCAAATACACTGCCTACAGTATGCGAATGACCCTTTATTAGTTGATCATACTGCAATGGGGCTGCAGCATTTACTGTGTAGAGAATAAACTTGTAATTAACTTCAGGAAATCGAAAATCATGGCACGCGGATTGAGAAATAAACAGCTGGCCAAATTTAATTTTTGCACTTTTTTAATTTTTGCACTATTTTAATACTTACGGCTCATGTTACACATTTATAGCACCTTAAAGTTATTGCTTTATCAATGACAATGAGCTTTAAAAAGCTTGCTTCAACGATGAATCGGCCTGATCTTACTGGCATCTGCAATGTAATCAATGCCAAATTTATGTCCACTCTTAATTATGACACCTTGATCTTTATGGAACATATTTCAGGCTAGCTCGACAAAGCCCAAATGAGGTGCTACAGATGACTTTTTAATCTCCCTAATGCCGCTCCATCTTCATAGGTTTGTCTGGAATTCGGGCTTTTTAAACAATCATTAATATCAAAGGCTCGCTTTCTGGGATATTATGGGAGCTCAGCAGGGCAGCTCCAGGTTCACTCAAGGAAATGATTTGCCAAGGCATCCATTACAAAACTCTACCATGGGAACGCTACCTGAGGGATGCAGTGGAAGCCCTGGAGATGACGGACATTCCACCCCCTAAATTACCGCCAAAGCTTACAGCAAAACTACCGTTAAAAATGGCAAGGACTCTACCGAGGGACACAGATATTCAAGATCTGTCATGGAAAGCTCATGCTAACCTATGTTACTCATTGTATCAAAACCCAGGGAGAGCTGAGTATTTAGCTTCCCACATGAAACTGTCAGTTAAGAAGTATTGAGATTGAGATGTGGTCTAATTCTTTTATAAGCATAAACATTCGGAAGACAAACATCGTCTCCTAAGCAGCAGTGCTGTTTATGTAATTTTTAGAAGGAAAGCTTAGTCCACGTAATATGTGGTGGGCCAATTGTAATAAATCTTAGATGTTTTTTGGCTGAAACCGCTGTTTTATAATCTTGGCATAAGGCACTGCAACACAGCTATCTTTGCATGTTTGAGCAGTATGAGCCCACAACTAACAGCCTGTTGTGTGAAATTCCTTAAGGAAACTCATAAATTATACGCTTTGACACCAACAAACCCCTAAGCATCAGTGTTATTATGATGTTTAATGGGGGTTGGCCTAAACCCTTTTTAGGATTGGTTTTATTGTGGTTAAATCATTTTTTCAGGCCATAACTATTTATGTTGCACTTTTTATTTTTCAATAAAGTAGCGTAGTGCCAGGCAGCCCCTCTCACCTGGCCACATTTGGTCCAGGGGGGCCCCATCCCCTGGGGCCCAGCCTCTATTCTTGGCACCCACTCACAACTGTTGGGGACCGCGGAGGGAGCTTCATGGTCCCTGTGGTCCATACCGGCTCGTTGCCTCTTTCAGGAGCTGGCATTGCTTTCACAGAGAGGTAGCTGCTGAACATGCCCTCCCTCTCTGTGAAAGAAGTTCTGCTCTGCTTCCAGCAAGCTAGAGCATTTTTAATGCTCTTGCTTGCTGGCAGTGGAACATTTGTTGTTGCTTGGCAGGAGCGGTAAAGCTCATGCCAAGACACATCAAATAGCTGTGTCCCAGGGTGTGGGCACACTGGGACATAGCAGGAGCTGGCCTTGGGGGATGGCGGCAGTACTCAGGGCCATTTATGGCTTTAGGAGGGGTCATGCATTTCCCCTCCATTCTTGATTTTTTTTTACAGAGTTTTATATAGCGTTAACTTGACTTGGTATTGGGTATCAGAGCGCTTTACTTAGCACTAGTTGCGTTATATGACACACATTCATTTTTGTTAGGCATGGGGAGATCAAGTGATTTGCCCAGAATCACAGGCTGTCAATGTCATTTTAAAAAGGCTTTGACAGGAGTGACCTCCACCAAATTTTCTTTAAAAAAAGTACTTTTTTAGCCCTACAGTGTCCCTGTGTGACCCTTCCAAGAAGCCTGGAAGGTGAGGGTATTTTTACCATGACCCCATTTTTTAAATGTTTTTTGTGGGACTAGACTCATCCCGAGTCCCAACATGAGTGCCAACACTTCCTCATTTGAAGTGTTGAAGTGTTGACAGTCAATCAGATCTCAGCACGAGATTGGGTGGGGTCGCGGAACCTCCATGTCCCTATGAATACAAATTTGGATTTTGGTTAATATTTCCTAATTTTCCGAACTGATTTGCACCAAATCACAAAAAGGCATTTCCCTGGACCAACATCTACTTTCCTGCCAAATTTGGCATCATTTCGTTCAGCAGTTTGGGCTGGACTGTGATCGGGTGAGCTGGTGTGACTGTTCCTGCATTGCTTCCTACAATAAACAAATTTGGCAATTATTGACCTGTTGTGGGCTCACCTCAATAGCAGGCACCTTGTGTTTTGGATCGTCGGCGGCCCCGTCTGAGTCTCGGAGGAGAGCCCTGCTGCTGTTTCAGCAGCGCAGCAGGCTCATCAACCGGCGAGTCTGTATTAGGAACAGTTGCCATTTCTTGAGGAATACAAGAAGTGACGAGGCAACAGAATGTGGCCTCACTATCCACTTGGATGTCTTATTGTTTTCATTGAAAGTCCTTTGCAAGGCAGTTCACTGAAGAAATCCGGCGAGACTACAATTACCAATAGGCCACAGTGGTCGCCACGCCCATTGAGCTGGGGTTCTGAAGATTTATAGATGCCGCCAAAATTGCAGAGCAATTGACTTTCTGCCCATAGCCCCAGAAGAAGTGTTTGATCATGAAACGCGTTGGGATGGACTGTGATCAACTGAGCTGGTGTGACTGTTCCCCCATTGCTTGGTACAATAAACAAATTTGGCAAATACTGACCTGCTGTTGGCTCACCTCTATAACAGGCACCTTGTGTTTTAGGTACATATATTTATTCACTGAAAAAAACATAGGTTTCAGGGGCGTTATAGTTAGTTGGTTAGTTGGACATTTCACTCGCACAAAACCATTGAAATTCCCCTGTTATAGTTAGTTCAGTTAATTATAACTTGCGCGCCCGCAATGCACTGCTGATGACGTCATATATTACATCACTCATGACATGGTCAGTGACATCACTCATGACATCTCTGATGACATCTCAAATGACATCACTGATGGTAGAAACGAGGCACAATAAATCACTCAAACAAGTGCGCAAAACACAAGAAGGGGGCAGGGTAGAAACACCCTGACTTCCTAGGCCTGCTTAGGGGGTCCCCTAAATCGGCAAAATACACGCAGGGTGCGCGGATGCTGCCGAGAAAAAAAAAATGAAGCACGGACTCCCGCGCTTCATTATTATTTAGCCCCCGGGTGGGCCAAGTCCCGGGGGCAATTGTTATATAGTAATGGGGGCCGAAGGAGGCCCCCAGTCCCGGGGACTGCCAACCCCTGGGGCTTTTTAAAAAAATGTGCGGGGAGCTCACAGCCCCCCCAGCTACCGGGACTGCCACCACCGGGGCTTATAAAATAAATGGGTGGGGGCTCAAAGGCCCCCCAGGCCCCAGGGACCACCACCCTGAGGGCTTTATGAAAATATGTGTGAGGGGCTCACAGCCCCCCATCCCCAGGGACCACCAACCACGGGGCCTCTAAACTGAATGGGTGGGGGACTCTAAGGCCCCCCAAGCCCCGGGGACTACAACCCCCAGGGCTTTGCGAAAATATTTGCGGGGAGATCATGACCCCCAAACAGCCCCGCGGACCGCCACCCCCTGGGGCTTCTGTTTTAAAAAAAGAAATAGCCTGTGTAGGGGGCACGAGACCCCCCACACACCCCGGGAACCACCACCTCCCCGCGGCTCTACATATTCAAAATAGGGGGTCCATAACGGACCCCAAAGCCCTGGGGACCACCACCCCGGGGATTTTCATTAAGTGGGAGGGGGGCTGCGCGGCCCCCTCATGGAGCCAATGATGGCTCTGGGAACAGCCACCCCCAGGGCCGGCTCCGGCAGTGTCCCAGGGTGCCTAGCCCGGGACACTGGAGTTTGCTGTGGCAGGGCAGGAGCCTCATGGCTCCCGCCCTGCCATAGCAAACTGCTTTGGTTTTTGGAAGAGAGAGCAAGAAACCAAAGCTGATTGCTTTTCAACATGGGGAGCTGCATCTTAGCAGCTTCCCATGTGCAAAAGCAATGCTGGCTCCCGCAGGACGCACGGAGCTGGCGTGACCGTGGGGGGAAAAATAAAATAAAAAAGCAAAGGCCGGCCCCGGGGGCTGGGGTCCCCGGGGCAATAAAGGGCCTGAGATGGGGGACAAAGCAGCCCCCTCCAAATAGATTTTGAAATAAAAAAAATGTCCATGCCCCAGGGGATGGGGTCCTCAGGCCGATTACGGCCTCTGGAGCGGAGCCATACGGCCCCCTTCCGAATTTTTCTGTTTAGAAAAAGAAATAGGGGGCAGGCCCTAGGGGATGGGGTTCCCAGGGCCAATAAATTAGAAAAAGAAGGGGGGCCACACAGCCCCCCTTCTTAAAATAAAAAAAGACCAACATCGCACCGGAGGCTACGCCCCCTCCTTGCAGCACTCTCCAAACACGCCCCGGGCGCGTTTGCAGATGGGGAACAAATTCCTCTTGAATACTGGGGGTCCCTGGAGGCCATCTAGCCCACCAGGAGCCTCAAGTACCCACCAGGGAGCTGCGTTGCAGAGAGGTGTTCTGAGGCCACGTCCCTTTTTACACTTCTCTGCAACATAGCTCTCTGGCCCTTAATGGAGGTACCTGGTGAGCTAGTTGCACCCCAAGGACCCCCAGAGTTCAAGGAGAGTTAATCTCCCAACTTAAAATGCGCCACGGGGTGTGTTTGCACAGTTGTGAAAGGAGGGGGCAGGCCTGAGTTGACATGTGTGCAAACACACCCTGTGGCGCGGTTTAAGTTGGGGAATACATTCCTCTTCAATCCTGAGGGTCCCTGGGGGCCGACTACCCCACCAGGTACCTCGAGTAAGCACCACGGTGATGCATTCCAGAGTGTTGTAAAAAGGGGTATGGCCTCTGAACACCTCTCTGCAGCGCAGCTCTCTGGCTCATACTGGAGGTACGTGGTGGGCTAGTTGGCCCCCACGGACCCTCCGGATTGAGGAGGAATTAATTCCCTAACTTAAAACGAGCCACAGGGCGTGTTTGCAGGCATGTCACCTAAGGCTACGCCCCCTTCCTTCCCCATTGTGCAAATGCACCCAGTGGCGAGTTGTAAGTTGGGGAATTCGTTCTCTTTCAATAATGAGGGTCCCTGAGGGCCAACTAGCCCAGCAGGTATCTCCAGTATGCGCCAGGGAGCTGCTTTGCAGACAGGTGTTCAGAGGCCATGCCCCTCTCTGCAACACAGCTCTGTGGCACTTACTGGAGGTACCTAGGGACCCTTAGGATTCAAGGGGACTTAATTTCTCAACTTAGAACGGCCACAGGGCATGTTTACACAGTGGTAAAGGGAGGGGACGGGGTCTGAGGTGACGTGTGCAAAGACGCCCTGTGGCGTGTTTTAAGTTGGGGAAATAATTCCCCTTCAATCCTAAGGCACCCTGGGGGCCAACTAGCCCACCAGGCGCTTCCAGTGAGCGACACTGCACTGCGTTGCAGAGAGGTGGTGCAGGCCGTGCCCCTTTATACACCTTTCTGCAATGGCGCTTACTGGATATGCCTAGTGGGCTAATTTGCCCCCAGGGACTCTCAGAATTCAGGGGGACTTAATCTCCCAACTTAAAATGGAAACAGGGTGTGTTTACACGGTGGGAAAGGGAGGGGACAGGGCCTGAGGTGACGTGTGCAAACACGCCCTATGGGGCGTTTTAAATTGGGGAAATAATTCCTCTTCAATCCTTAGGGCCCCTTGGGGATAACTAGCCCACCAGGTGCTTCCAGAAAGCTCCCCTGCGCTGCGTTGCAGAGAGGTGGTCCAGGCCGTTCCACTTTTTACACCTCTCTGCAATGCAGCTCGGTGGCGCTTACTGGAGGTACCTAGTGGGCAAGTTGGACCCTAAGGTACCTCAGGATTCAAATGAACTTAATTTCCCTACTTAAAATGGCCACAGGACTTGTTTACACAGTGGTGAAGGGAGGGGACAAGGCCTGAGGTGACGTGTGCAAACATGCCCGGTGGTGTGTTTTAAGTTTGGGAAATAATTCCCCCTCAATCCTGAGGGCTCCGGGGGGGCAACTAGCCCACCAGGTGCTTCCAGTAAGCACCACTGAGCTGTGTTGCAGGGAGGTGGTCTAGGCCATGCCCCTTTTCACACCTCTCTGCAACGCAGCTATGTGGCACTTACTGGAGGTACCTAGTGGGCTAGTTGGACCCTAGGCACCCTCAGGATTCAAGGGGACTTAATCTCCAAACTTAAAACTGCCACAGGGCGCGTTTACACAGTGGTGAAGGGAGGGGACGGGGCCTGAGGCGACATGTGCACACACGCCCCGTGACGTGTTGTAAGTTGGGGGAATAATTCCCCTTCACTCCTGAGGGACCCTGGGGACCAATTAGTCCACCAGGTGCTTTCAGTAAGAGCCACTGCGCTGCATTGCAGAGAGGTGGTCTAGGCCGGGCCACTTTCTACATCTCACTGCATCACAGCTCTGTGGTTCTTATTGGAGGTACCTAGTGGGCTAGTCAACCCTCGGGACCCTCAGGATTCAAGGGGACTTAATCTCCCAATTTAAATCGGCCACAGGGTGCATTCACACAGTGGAGAAGGGAGGGGACAGGGCCTGAGGTGACGTGTGCAAACACGCCCTGTGGCACGTTTTAAGTTGGGGAAATAATTCCCCTTCAATCCTGAGGGCCCCTAGAAGCCAACTAGCCCACCAGGTGCTTCCAGTAAGCGCCACTGCGCTGCGTTGCAGAGAGGTGGACTAGGCCGTGCCCCTTTTTACATCTCTCTGCAACGCAGCTCTGTGGCGCTTACTGGAGGTACCTAGTGGGCTAGTTGGACCCTAGGGACCCTCAGGATTCAAGGGGACTTAATCTCCCAACTTAAAACGGCCACAGAGCATGTTTACACAGTGGTGAAGGGAGGGGACGGGGCCTGACGTGACATGTGCAAACACACCCTGAGGTAGTTTTAATCCCCCTGCCCTATTATATACTAGGGGCTTACAGAGGAGGTCATGCTAATCACAGGGGGACCCCAACGCATAGTGTTCCCTAGTGTATGTAGGTGCTTTCACTGTATTTTAAGTGTTTTTTAACATAGCACTGGCTCTAGGACTGGTTAGTCAGACACAGTTACCACCAGTATCCTTCTTGAGGGTACAGGATGATTTTGCAACAAGGCTTCTTTCTGCTCTTCTGTTTGTTCTTTTGTGGTATATAAATAAATAATACCGGATCTAGGTTTGACTGGGCATAGCAATAACAGATAGCTCAATAAATAAGAGTCAAGATTCGAGGTAGTAGGAGTTTGCAGGTTTATTACAGCATAAAGGACAGGAACAGGACAACCTGCATAGGAATAGGATGGCAGGGCCCGGCAGCTGCCGGGGCTGGATCTGGGATGAGCGCGCTAGCATTTAATAACAATACACGATCATATATACTAAAACAGTTGCATTACAATACCTACGATAGGCGGAGCAGTGGGTGGAGCAAAGGCGTGACGCGTAGCAGTCGCGAAAGATAAGGGTGAAAGTAGGTGTAACAGGGCGTATACATAGACATGTGATGCAAACGTAACAGAATATGTCATGAATAGGGCGGAAACATGGAGGGGGCTATCTAAGGAGCCGGGACCTCTGACCTAATGGTGCGCGCAAACTGGCAATGACATGTTACTAGAAGAAGCTGGGGGCTACGAACTCTGTGCTAGGAGCAGAGACTGAAGTCTGGAGAGTCAGGGCGACATGTACCTAAGCAGTATCTAGTATCTGATGTTTAGAGAACATTTTGATAGAATCCAAAAGTTATCGGGGTAAAGGCGAACAGACTCTAAGACTGGAGCATGCATTATTCTACATGTAGTGCGTGATGAAGAATATTAAATGATCATTAATACAGTATTTCTCTAACATGGAGACGTAAAGGCTAGACTATGACGGTAACTATTGATGCAGTTCAGTAGCTGTAGGAATGCAGAGAAGGAGGACTAACTGATAACTGGAATCATAACATACTCTTGGCAGACTCAGAGGCAGAGCCAGGCTGAACCGGGCACTGTGAGGCAGGAAGTAAGTGAAGGGTCAGGAACACAGGTGGGGGCTGTATCGCTCCTCAGCGAGGCTCAGGAGACAGAAGCTGAATCTGGTGTCCAGGCCCTTTTGAGGCCTAGAAACGGGAACTTTACAATGAAATAACGAAATAACGTGCACACTGAGAAACGTGGCAACGTAGCTTTACATAGGCCTGATATTCGTAGTATTCACGAGAACTGGAAACTGACATACTAGAGATGGGCACAAATATAATTGCGTCTTTAATCGAACATGGGGAATACATATGCATATTAATCATGCACACATAACATATGATGGAGGACGCGTAGGGACACAGAACATGGCAAAATTTACTTTTCCACATTCCCTCCTTGTCACTACGTTTCCATCAGGAAACATCAATATTCATGATACCATCTATCATTTCATACAGTATCATTTGCTCGTCTCGAATTTTCTGGGAACGGGTTTTAGAACGGGACTTGGGACTAGGAATACAAGAGGTAGCACAAATGCCGCAAATCGCAGGGCCACATTGTATACAGAGGCAGCAGCTGAATATGATCGCTACTGCAATACCTAGAAAGGACAAGACTTTCCATCCCCAAGCGGAAATTATATTCCAGAACCAACCGGACCATGTCCAGGTGCCTGGATCTTGGTGTAACAGATGGGCAATTTTATGGAGTCTGGTTATAGCTGAATAAACAGACGGTGCGTTATTTGGAATGAAAATGCAGCAACTAGATCCGATGACTCTACAGGCCCCGCCCCTATCGGCCAATATGACGTCAAGGACGAGACGATTTTGTAAAACGACAAATCTCATAGCAGATTGCTCTTCGGTTAAGTTACCTAGAGCAGAGGCAGTCTCATTGACTACTGCTTCAAGGGTTCTGGTTAACCTACGAATTAGCTTACTGTTCTGGATAGGGCCTATAAAAAAGAAGAAACCTCTATTGAAATCTGTATACTGTTCTAGAGCAGTTTCAGTATAATCGACAATGGGGGACTCCCTTCTATGTCTAATATGTACTAGGTGGGAATTCCTATGATAGTCAGGTGGGGCTAGGAAAACTGGTGGCAGTAGGAAGGCAATGTAACATGTACCCTCCCAATCGAGGGGCAGACGAACATATGCGGTCTGACCACAAATAAAATAAGAATGACGTGAAGCTTTGAAAATAGATTTCCTACTGTCACTATACTTGACAATAGTAGTACAATCACTATGGCCTATATGTACGGAACCATTATTTCTAACACATAATTCGCCTTTGACTGGTAGTACTGAAATAGCAGGTAAGTCTGGAGTGGAATCAGACTGAACATTCAGGACCATGAAATTCGAAGAATAATTACCTAAATTGTAAACTTCGTTTTCTAGATCTAACCCTGTTCTGTGGGGGAGACCTTGCTTGTCTGGGAAACATGTACTGTTAAGAAAAGACATATCTGTTGAGGATGATGTTAACGTGGACCATGCTCCACACGAACCATTATGTGAAAAGGGATACGGAAAGAGTGGTAGAACTCCCTTCGGGGTCTGGAAAGGGGGGAGTCGACCACACACCCAACAATTAGTGGCATTGCTGGTCTGGTGTGAATAATGTAACATGCGGATAAAAGAATTGTTACGCATAGCGAGGCGGTAAGAGAGTTCATGAAGAGGCAGATCACTAAACGTGTGCTCTACTGTAACATTAGAAGACTTATTTACATGAGGAACTGGAAAATACAGATAAAACTCATAACTGGTGCAGGAAATCATAATACTGAGAAATAATATGAAACATAGAAAAACGATACATCGGATTGAGTTTTGACTAACTCTCTCACTATGGGGGTCTATTTTATACATGTCAGAAACCGGTCTAACCGTTTCACCTAGGGGAGGACTTAGACAATCAAACTGGCTGACTTATTTTACTAGACCTTAACTTTTTCTTATACTCCTGTTGCGGAGTTGTCTCTAACAGGGAGGGTGCAGTATCAGTGTCTTTTGCGGGACAGTCCTTAAGAATAGTACTTTGGCAGTCCTTTAAATCCTCGGAAATGTTCTTTGAGACTGGCTTCAATCCATAAAATCTTTTGATATGCGAAAGATGCACCCAGCCTTTGCGTCCCTCCAACTTCACGGCTGTGCGGGTGGCCAGGAGGACCTGTCGGGGCTCCTTCCAGCGAGGCTCCAGCGGACTTGAACGATCGAAATTTCGCACTAGGACCATGGATCCGGGAACGATTTCATGCGGTGCCACCTCGGTATTGTCTGGAAATGCGGCGGCAACCTGTGAACGACAAGAGTTGAGGGCAGACATCAAGGAAGCTAGGTAATCTGTCAGCATATTACTTGAAACATCGGTAATACTTCGGGGTCTAGGTGTACCCCACATGTTAGGGGGGCGGCCGAAAACGACCTCATACGGGGACAGACCTGCGACCATGCGCATATAGAACAGGGCGACCGGCAGAGCTATGAGCCAGTCCACACCTTTCTCTTGACAAACTTTTGCAATTCGAATTTTCAGGGTCTGATTATGTCTCTCTACGAGACCGGCTGCTTCAGGATGGCGTACACAATGGAACTTCCACTGGTACCCTAACAAAAGGGAAACGTGTTTCATGAGTTCAGATGAGAATGGCTGGCCGTTGTCAGAATATACGACCCTAGGGAGTCCATAACGGGGGAAGAACTCACGAACCAACTGCTTGGCAGTGGTCGTGGCTGTGTAGTCTGGAACTGGATATGCCTCCGTCCACCTGGACAAAGCGCATACAACTACAAGGACATACTTGAAACCTCGACATCGCTCCATCTGAATGTAATCCATCTGGAGGACTTCAAAAGGGTGGTCAGGGGGCTGGAATCCACCTTGTTCCACCGGGACACTTTTACCTGGATTAAACTGACAACATATCATACAGGTACGGACTTTCTGCTTGGCTGCAGCTCGTAAATGCTTGTTGAACCAAATATTCTGGATACTGTCTAACATAGCTTTTTCTCCTAAATGTGCTGGACTATGTGCGGTATTGATAATGACTTGAACCATAGAGTCGGGGAGAAACCATGTGGCTTTACCCTTCGTTAACCATCCTTGATCTGTCTGGACCCCTCCTTGTTCGGACCATTTCTTGATTTCATCGGGAGTAGCATGTAACTGGATATCTATGACATCTTGTGTAGGGTCTTTAACTGTCATACATGTAGTCGGATCTGGAGTGTGTGTCGGTGTCTTATTAACTGGAATGTCTGGTGTCTGAGCTGTAAGCTTGGCTGTGCGATCTGCTAGATCATTACCTTGAGAAATAGTGTCAGTAACTTTCGTATGTGCTTTGCACTTCATGATAGCAATGGATGTCGGTAAATGTATTGCATCTAACAGAGCTTGAATAAGGAGACCATGCTGAATCTTGGTTCCATGAGAAGTCATGAAACCTCTCTCCTGCCAGAGCACTCCGAAGTCGTGTACAACTCCAAATGCGTAACGTGAATCTGTGTAAACATTAACTTTCAGGTTCTTGGCGTGTATGCAGGCTTGAGTCAGAGCAACTAGCTCTGCTGCTTGAGCAGACAGGGTGTCAATGCGGTGTGTTTCAATAACTTCAGTGTCAGTAGTCACTGCATACGCGGCTACTAGTTCTCCTGTACTAGTTCTCATGCATGAACCATCCACATAAAGTGTCAGGTCGGGATCTGGTAATGGAATATCTGTCAGATCTTGTCTTGGCTTTGTCATGATGTTAACTACTTCCACACAGTCGTGTGTGGCAGAATTCGAAGTAACTGATGGTAACAATGTAGCAGGATTTAAAACATTGCAGCGTCTGATTTCTATGTGTGGCTGGAACAGTGTCAATTCATAACCTGTTAAACGTGCAATTGTCAAGTGCTGAGTTTGTGTTCGGTTTAAAAGAACTTCCACGGAGTGTGGAACCTGTACTGTCAGGGAGTGTCCTAATACTATGGAATCACTTTGTCTGATAGCAAGTGCTGTGGCTGCAACTGACTTAAGGCACGCAGGCAGAGCCTGGGCTACAGGATCTAATGTGCTCGAAAAATAAGCACAAGGCTTGTATTGTCCTGCTTGATCTTGTGTGAGAACTGATAATGCTGTACCTTCACGTTCTGTTACGAAAAGTGTAAAAGACTTACTGTAGTTCGGTGTTGCTAGAACTGGAGCTTGACATAGGGCTTTCTTTAACTCATTGAAACTAAGTGTATGTTCAGATGTCCAAGGGAGGACAGTCGATACGGCTGCCTCCTGTGTTGTTAACTGTATCAGTGGTTTGGCTAGGAATGCATACTGAGGAATCCATTGTCTGCAATAAGAAGTAAGGCCAATAAAAGCACGTACCTCCTTCTGGGTCCTTGGCTGAGGAAGACTCGCTATTAACTGGATACGGTCTGGTGTCAACTGCCTACCCCTCTTGGACAGTAAGTGTCCTAAGTAGACCACTTGCTGGACACAGAATTGAAGCTTCGAAGGGGACACCTTGTGTCCCATCTCGGCTAGGAAATACAAGACTGTAAGGGATGCTCGCTCGCAAGCACGTTCAGAACGGGCTGTGATCAGTAGATCATCGACATACTGGAGCAGGGCAGTGTCAGTTGGCATGTGAATGTTGTCTAGTTGTCTCTTGAGTGCTTGACTGTAAATACTAGGACTTTCTGTGAAACCTTGAGGAGCTCGTGTGAACATATAGCTCCTTCCATTTAAACAAAATCCGAAAAGAAACTGGCTGTCTGGATGAATGGGAACACTAAAAAATGCGTTCTTGAGGTCTATGACTGAAAAAAATGAGGCTTCAGAATCAATGGCTGTCAACAGGGAAGAGATATCTGGGACAACTGGATACTGGGGAATAATACATTTATTAAGTTCCCGAAGGTCAATCACTAATCGATATACTGGAGGTGCATTCGGATCAGTACGTTTCATAACAGGAATGATCGGAGAATTGCATACATTGGAGTCAGTTTCTACAACTACTCCTTGAGCCATGAGCTCGTCAATAATTTTGGATAAGGCTGCTACAGCCTCAGGTGGCAATCTGTACTGTCTGATTCGTGGCAGGACTACACCTGGCTTGAGAGTCACACGATGGGGTGTGATTTGCATAAAGCCAACATCAGTTGGACCTTGCGCCCATAGATGCTGCGGAACATTGGACAATCTCGGATCAAAATCTCGTAATACATAGTGACCCTTGAAGTCACGTAGGAACAATCGTATTCCCTCTGGGGAACAGCATATAACTGCACCTAACTCTTTCAGTGTCTTAATGCCTAATAGATTTTCTGGACATGACTTAGTAAGTAACAGATCAGTAGTGCGGGACAATGGACCTACTTCTAGAGTAACTGGCTTTGATATTTCATTTACAATAGGCTTTCCTGAAAATCCAAGGGAAACATTTCTTGAGCCTGAGAGCGTAGCCCCTGGAACTTCGGCGTGACTTATAGTGGTCCTACTTGCCCCTGTATCAATTAGAAACTTTCTGTCTTTCCCTAATACTTGACTATGAACATAGGGACCCTCTTGATCTACAGGTATCTCGATGAGAGGCAAGCCTACCTCCCTCTCTAGGCTGTTTCATGAATATGGCTGATACTCTGGATACTCAGACTGTGCATACTGGTACATCTGCTGTGTAACATGCTGTGTTGCAGCGATAGGCTGCGGTGCTGTAACTGTCTGTGGTGCATTCTGTGACTGAGGAGTCTGTGTAACTTGTTCTTGTCTAGGCGGACGTGGTCTTTCTTTAGTCTTACCGGTAGCTATGTTGTGTTTCAGAACTGCACACTCGTTTATAAAATGACCTGGCTGTTTACAATAATTGCAGTTCCCTTTAACGGGAGCTGCAGGATGACTGGCTTGATTCGGACCCCTTTTCTGACTGTCTTGAGGAACGGATTGTGCAACTAGTACTTTCATTTTCGTGTCTTTCATACGTTTTCTCTCGTGATCTTGCTCTTCTCTGATTCTATTCTGGTGGTATTGAAGCATCTGTAACATCTGGGACGGGGTATTAGCTTGCCAGGTACTTTCGACTTTCAAAACTCGGTTTTTAATTTGTGGACTTGAATTCTCGACTAATTTAGTAACAAAAAGGTGAGGGTATGACTCGCTACTTGTCTTGAGGCCACTGTTTATGGTAAAACATTTTTCAAATCTAGAATAATAATCACTAATATCTTCGTCTTGTTTCTGTTTACAGGCTGAGATTGCATCCCAGTCTTCTTTTCTAGTTGTCAATAATCTAGGCAAAACTTGTATTAATAATTCTGGTAATTCTTTACATTTATCTCCAAGACCGGTACCTGGTACTCGTGCCTTATCTTCGGCTTCTAGAACTGCCCAATCGATCTTTTTCTCTCCCACCTCCCATTCTTTTTCTTTGAGTTTCTCATATACCCCTGCGGGCAACAAGACTTTTAACATTTTAATGATATCTGGATACGTGTATTCTCCCATACGGAGCATGTCTTTTAATTCTCGGTGGAACCCTGCTGGATCTTTATCATGACAGGGAATTAATTTTTTCATCTCTAAGAGTTCCATCTTTGTGATCGGGGTGTAAACAAACACTCGTTGCATTCCACCACCGTCTGTCTTAATTGGATGTACTTCTCGTAACGGATTCTGTCTGTCTATGTAAAAGGGTTTACTTTCTGGGGGTGAGACATGAACAAAATGTGGGTTCAGAAACGTTCTGTATTTGTGGCGCTGTTCTAGAATGACACTAATTAAATCGGTACCTAAACCTTTCCATTTATACTGTAGTAACTCGTTCAAGACATCGTGTAACGGACCTGGATCAGAATGTTGATCCTCATACAATGTAATGAGGTGCTGGATCATATACATACCCACCAGTCGTTGCTCGGCTGGGGGCATTTTCAGAAACATTTGTGCCACTATTTCGTCTGGAAAAGTGGTAGAATCAGTAATCCATCGGACTGCTGATCGGACTAGTTCTTGTTCATGCATAGTACTTAACTCGCTATAACCGATTCGTGATTTCAGAATGTGATCGGTAGCTTGAAATACTTGTTCTAGAGAACCTTGTTCTGATGCTGGATGGTGAAAAACTGGCTTGTATTCTAGACGTAAATGGCGATCTGGAAATCTAGATTTTCCTACATACGCTATTCTGTCGGGATTCTCGTCCTCTACCTCTTCAGTATCAGAGTTACTTTCTTTCTCGCTTACTCGTGTTGCTTTACGTTGTTCGTGTAATTTTATTATTTCTTTACGGATTTTCTTGTACATACTCTCTATACTACTGATGGTCTTATGCTTACCCTCGGCTATATTATCACTCCACCTTGTAAGGACTTTCATTTCGGCTCGATCTTTGGTCGGATAATCTTGTTCTCGTATTAAACAATTAATCAGAAACTTTAATAGCATGAGCTGGACTTCAACTTTTCTTTGGCACATGACGTCACTAATACTTTCTGGATCATTCCCTGTACGGATGAAACTATATATTCTGTCTAGATCTTCTTTCATATCTGGTAGGGTGACTAGATACTCGGTCACCTTTCTCACGCGTAATGAATATAAAACCATATTATCCTCGCCTGGGACTGGATCATAGCCACATTCGGTAAGGGCTTTTCTTATTTCTGCAACAGACTGATATCTGGGCGTACGCTGTAACGCACATTCATGTAACTCGGCCAACGTTCTACGTTGGTGCGGTGGCGGGGTACCAGGAGGACCTCCTCCTGCGGCCCCTAAACTAGAGTCGTCTACTGATGCTCTTCGTCCTGGCAGAGTGGGAAATGGAAATGCAGGCTGGACTTGTATGGCGGGCTGGACCGGGGGTACCGTAACAGGTACTCCGGTGTCTGGAGGAGCGGGAAGTGCCTGATTTACAGGGACTGGCGGAGCAGGAACAGGATTTGCATATTCTGGGACTGTGTCGTCCAAATAGGACGAAATGAAAATATCAGCTGCGGTCGGTTTGTGACGTAGCTTGGTCGGAACTAGTGGTGGCGGGAAACTACTGGATGCCTCTGGGGTCGCTTTTGGCAAGCCCTCGGCAAGAAGAGGATACATACCCTTAATAAGAGCATGCCTCTGTCTGTCTGACTGTTCGGTTTTAACTCGTTCACCAATCTCGATTAATTCCCTTTCTTGGGCCCGTTCTAAGGATTCTCTACTTAATTCTGACTTTCTGATTTCTTTTTCGGTTCTTTTATGAGATTCTTTGCGCCATAACTCAATGGCATCTTTCTGTGACTGTCTGGCTTTCTTTTTCCATAATGCTTCTTCTACTCTCATGATGCACTCGGCATCCCACGTACCTGATACGGGCCATCTATACTTTTCCTCTAACTGTTTGGTATACTCTACCCATAAATCTAGATACAATATGGCGCTTATGCCATGTTTCTGATACATAAAATGACCTGGACTGTCCCTAGGCGGGACAGGAACTGCTGCTTCTAGCAGACCTTTTCTGGTTTTTAACTGACGCAGTTTTGAAAAGAGCGGCATGACTGAACTATAATCTGGACACAACACAATACACAATAAACACGATAATTACTTCACACTCATACCACGACATTAAAATACATGAATAACATTCAGAATAACAGTTCGAACAGAATACTACCTGGAATACGGAAAACAGAATACATGAATTTTCTCGAGAACAGAACTGACTAGAACAGAAACTAGATGCACTGCTGAAACAGTACGAAACTTACCGGTCTCATACAGAGACACGTCAGGACCCGCATCCACCGAAGTGGACACTTCGTTTTGTGGGTCTGTGTACCACCAACCCACGGACCAGAGTCAATTAGATTGACCCTGTCTAGATACTACCCCAGCAACGGTACTCACCGGGCAGCAAGAACGGAAGGCCTCGGACTGGACTGGACTGCTTCGACGCCGGACGGACGAACTTCAGACTTCTGTTACAGGTGGGCCTCCGGATACCTCGGACCTTGGACTCTCGGCTTGGGCTCTGGTCGGGACTCGCCGCGTTCCTCCACCGTCTCGTCTGGATGCTGGACCGCCTCCTCCGTCTCCTCCGTGGGCCTGAGGGATACTTGAAGCAGAAATATCTGCCGGTGCGCAGAAGAGTTCCGTCACGACTGCAGAGGGTCAGGGGGTCGGCGTGGCTTCACCGACGCGTGGGGAAAGGGCAAGTCCCTATTCGGGCGCCATTATGTGGTATATAAATAAATAATACCGGATCTAGGTTTGACTGGGCATAGCAATAACAGATAGCTCAATAAATAAGAGTCAAGATTCGAGGTAGTAGGAGTTTGCAGGTTTATTACAGCATAAAGGACAGGAACAGGACAACCTGCATAGGAATAGGATGGCAGGGCCCGGCAGCTGCCGGGGCTGGATCTGGGATGAGCGCGCTAGCATTTAATAACAATACACGATCATATATACTAAAACAGTTGCATTACAATACATACGATAGGCGGAGCAGTGGGTGGAGCAAAGGCGTGACGCGTAGCAGTCGCGAAAGATAAGGGTGAAAGTAGGTGTAACAGGGCGTATACATAGACATGTGATGCAAACGTAACAGAATATGTCATGAATAGGGCGGAAACATGGAGGGGGCTATCTAAGGAGCCGGGACCTCTGACCTAGTGGTGCGCGCAAACTGGCAATGACGTGTTACTAGAAGAAGCTGGGGGCTACGAACTCTGTGCTAGGAGCAGAGACTGAAGTCTGGAGAGTCAGGGCGACATGTACCTAAGCAGTATCTAGTATCTGATGTTTAGAGAACATGTTGATAGAATCCAAAAGTTATCGGGGTAAAGGCGAACAGACTCTAAGACTGGAGCATGCATTATTCTACATGTAGTGCGTGATGAAGAATATTAAATGATCATTAATACAGTATTTCTTTAACATGGAGACGTAAAGGCTAGACTATGACGGTAACTATTGATGCAGTTCAGTAGCATTAGGAATGCAGAGAAGGAGGACTAACTGATAACTGGAATCATAACATACTCTTGGCAGACTCAGAGGCAGAGCCAGGCTGAACCGGGCACTGTGAGGCAGGAAGTAAGTGAAGGGTCAGGAACACAGGTGGGGGCTGTATCGCTCCTCAGCGAGGCTCAGGAGACAGAAGCTGAATCTGGTGTCCAGGCCCTTTTGAGGCCTAGAAACGGGAACTTTACAATGAAATAACGAAATAACGTGCACACTGAGAAACGTGGCAACGTAGCTTTACATAGGCCTGATATTCGTAGTATTCACGAGAACTGGAAACTGACATACTAGAGATGGGCACAAATATAATTGCGTCTTTAATCGAACATGGGGAATACATATGCATATTAATCATGCACACATAACATATGATGGAGGACGCGTAGGGACACAGAACATGGCAAAATTTACTTTTCCACACTTTCTGCACATTTTCCTTCTTCCTGCACTTTTCTTCCTCTTTGAGGACTTCTGTTGCTTCTTTCTGCATTTCTTTTTTTTCTTTCCGTGTTTTTTCTTCTTTCTTCATATGTCCTATCTCTGTAGGCATAGTTAAAAATTAGCATTTGAAAAACCTTTGAAATTCACTAAAAAAAACAAAGGTTTCAGGCACGTTATAGTTAGGAATTAGGATTCATAAAACCTGAGAAATTCACTGAAAATATCATAGGTTTCAGGGGTGTTATATTTAGCGGGACATTTCACTCGTATAAAGCCATTGAAATTCCCCCATTATAGTTAGTTCAGCTAACTGAAACTCGCACCCCCGCAATGCCCCTCCGATGACATCACATATTACATCACTCATGGCATGGTCAGTGACATCACTCATGACATCACTGATAACATCTCAAATGACATTACTGATGATATCATACTAGTGATAGAGTGGCAGACCTCCTCTCACCCTAATATAACTTTTGATACACACATACAAAAATAGAAACTAAAATTATCAAACCAATGGACATAAAAATACCAGTTACAACAACATATTCAGGAATTCTAAGATCTACATACACATCCACTCATTCATCAACAATCCTATATAGTCATTCATACATGTAGTCACTCATCACATGTACTCATACACCTTTACATCCTGTTACACACCGCCACTCATTCATAGAGTTACTCACACACATAGTCACTCATGCTAATAAAAAAATCAAACATCCATTTACTTGCATATACAGTTATACACACACCACCACAATTACTTTTACAGAAACGTACACATACTTACTCTTTTGAACAATCACTTATAGAAACACATACTTATTCATACAGGAACTTTTCCAATCTCTCACTCTCACATATACTCACTTATATACACCAATACTCACATAAACTAGTTTAAAACATATGTAGTTACTTATAAAGACACTATTGAGACAGTCATTCACTCACTAACACACCCATACACACAATCATCCACCCATAGTCCTGCACACATACTGTCTTCAACACATACAACTAGTGACTCACTCATTCATGCATGTATGCACTAAGTAATACCCCCCCACTGAACCATACAGACACTCAGACACATATACAGATACTAAAAAACAAAGTAATAACCCATATAGACACTCATGTAGCTATTCACCAACCCATGCAGCCACTTAAACACAAAGTGAGAGACTGATACAGATATTTATATATATAAACATTACTCGGTGACCCATGTATTCACTAAGATACACTTAATCAGTCAGTTATACATTCCATTTTTCATTTAAAAAATCATACATTTAGGCATATACACCCATTTATTCTTCCATCGACCTTGAGATATACATACATAAAACATATTTAATTTTCAGAAAAACACACATTCACTGGATATTGTCATTTAAGATGTCATCAGTGATGTCATCAGTGATGTCACTGACCATGTCATGAGTGATGTAATATGTGACGTCATCATCAGTGCATGGCGAGCGCGCAAGTTATAGGTAGCTGAACTAGCTATAACGGGGGAATTTCAATGGTTTTGTATGAGTGAAATGTCCAGCTAACTATAACGCCCCTGAAACCTATGGTTTCTGCAGTGAATTTCTAAGGTTTTTTAAATGCTAATTCCTAACTATAACGTGTCTGAAACCTATGGGTTTTTCAGTGAATATATATATATATCATGTGATCAAGACTGTGGACACAGTCGAAACGCGTCGTGGCGGCTTGTTAAGCTCAACTTTGCACAAAATAAAGACACCTTGATTTTGGCACTAGTCCTGGGTTCCATTCTTCGTCATTTGTCCGATTTCTACTTTGGGTCGTGACGCCGGGAGGCGTCTGGCGAGTATTTCCTCATATATATATATATATATATATATATTACCTACTGGCGGTCGCCAGTAGGTATATATAGTTAGGATTTTTTCTCTATGGGTTTTTTGAAAATTCTATGTCTAATAACTTTGGCGTTTGTGGACGGAATTGGCTGAAATTTTCAGGAAAATGGCACATTTTGTTTCTGAGCAGCCCTTGAAAATTTGGGGGGGGTTCGTCCAGTGGGGGCAGAGAAAAAAGGGGGGTCCCAAAACGTGTTTTTAACATTGAGTTTTCCATAGGGCGGTTGGCCTCACTTTTAGCCCGAACGGCTGAATGGATTTGCACGAAACTTGGCAAAATTGTAGGGACTGGTAGCCCGATGTGCCTTTTGTAGGTCTCAATATATGTGCTCCAGTGGATTTTGAGAAATTAACGTTTAAAAAAAGATATATATCTGTAAGCGCGGACCAGGCAGCGCACTGGTTCGCGGACTTTTCGCGCAACGGAGCTTTGTGAAGCGAAGCTGATTGGTTCTCCGGCGTCTGTCAACATTCCAAACAGTCCGTAGCGGCCGCCATCTTGTCTCTCGGTAGGATCGAGAGACAAGAGGAGGTCAAAACAAAGGGGGAAATAACTATAAGGGGGCATAGTAGATCCTCGCTGACCCCCTAGGTTTGATGTGGAGGTTTTAAAAGGGCCCCGCGGGGCAAAAAAAAATAATAATAATAATAATCGAACGGCTGAATGGATTTGCACGAAACTTGGCAAAATTGTAGGGACTGGTAGCCCGATGTGCCTTTGCTAGGTCTCAATATATGTGCTTCAGTGGATTTTGAGAAATTAACGTTCAAAAAAAGATATATATCTGTAACAGCGCACCGCTTCGCGTACTTTTCGCGTTACGGAGCTTTGCGAAGCGAAGCTGATTGGCTCTCCGGTGTCTGTAAACATTCCAAACAGTACGTAGCGGCCGCCATCTTGTCTCTCGGTAGGATCGAGAGACAAGAGGAGGCCAAAGCGAAGGGGCAAATGACCATAAGGGGGCATAGTAGATCCTCGCTGACCCCCTAGGTTTGATGTGGAGGTTTTAAAAGGGCCCCGCGGGGCAAAAAAAAAAAATAATAATAATAATCGAACGGCTGAATGGATTTGCACGAAACTTGGTAAAATATTAGGGACTGGTAGCCCGATGTGCCTTTGCTATGTCTCAATATATGTGCTTCAGTGCATTTTGAGAAATTAACGTTCAAAAACAAGATATATATCTGTAACAGCGCTCCGCTTCGCGGAGATAAAATTATATCTGTATTACCTAGGTGTTGCTAACACCAGTTAGCGACGGCTAGTAGGAGATAGCGACCATCTTGGGTCCCACTTTGCATGTGAGTGATATTTATCACTAATGACATGCAAAGTGGGCATGCCAAGATGTTAGCGACTGGAAACAGTCGCTAACATCGCTATCTCCTATTATCAACTTTTGGAAATATTCGAGATAAGCGCGAATATCTCCAAAAAGTAACAGCTGCCCTGAGCAGTTCTTAGCCATGTTATCCAATGGGAGGTGGATAACATGGCTAAGAGCATTAGCTCGGTAATGCATGAATATCGCGGAGTTTTCAGCGATATTAATGCATTGCGCTCGTTTTTTATCGTATTTGCGATAAACCTTGATAATAGCAAGGTTTATCTGCGATAATTTCTGACGGTAAAAAAATCTTTGCAATGCATCGTTAGGGATAAATATCGCTTAACTTTGGTAATATGCCCCAACGTCTGTTAACGTTCGATTCGAAGGAAATCAGGAATTGTTGAAAAACATTGTGTGCGCCATCTTGTCTTTTTTCAAATGCCACACTTTTGTCGTGCACGGCAGCCATTTTAGATGCCTTGACCAGACCCACTCTGTGCACGCTGTCGATCCTTAGCATGGCTCCCCACCCTCGCAAGCATCTCACCCAGGCAGTGGTCACCCCCGCTCTCTGTCTTATGCATGGGTAATAAACCTCCCCCCATCTGCGCTGCTTTTCCCTGAGAATCACACCCTGTGCCCGCCCGACACCTCCCTTTCGCCCTATTCACTACCGCACCCTCTGACACTCCTTTTCCTCTGTGTCCGATTGTCCAGGCCGGTCCTAGGCTATCAGCTAGCCCTGCAGATGTAGTTTATGGCCACAGCTGTAAAGAATCACCCCTCTTCAAAGGAGTTATAGTAGATCAAGGCCCACACTCGATGAGATCCGTCACAGCAGAAGCGTTGCTATTATCTGAAAACCATCCTGTATTGTGATTGGGGAGGGGACCGAGCGTGAAGCGGAAGATTCCAGGGATGACTCTTTGTACATCAAAGTTTTTACAATTATGTGTCACATTAAAAATATATAGCACTCCGACAAAGTAGTAAGATTATAAAACTTTAATAATTTATAAATATATACAAGAAAACAAAAATAGTAATAACATATAAACATTTTTAGAGAAAAACAACGAAGTAGCGGTCGGCTGTGCGAATAGTCCCAACGCAGCACAACGTCCAGATTTCCGGCGTGGGGCGTCGCGGGGGGTGGGTCATCAGTAGCAAACTGTTGTGCGAATAGTTCCAAGGCAGCAGAACGCGCCGAAATCTAGATGACACGAAAGTGATGTCTAGTAAGTTGCCACCCAGCAAATAACGGCGTGGGGCGTCGCGGGGGGTGGGTCATCAGTAGCAAACTGTTGTGCGAATAGTTCCAAGGCAGCAGAACGATGGCACCAAGGTGATGTCCAGTAAGTTGCCGCACTGGTTTTGGTATCCTACAATGCTGCTCCGAATAACGGCGTGGAGCGCCCCGGGGGAGGCGGCGTGAACGGGCCTCTCCAGGTGGAGTCTCATCTGTTTTAGTGGGGCGCCCCTTTACCGTTTCAGTTGCCATTCCGTCCGCTTTTGGTCCACTGTGTCAAAATACGCCATTCAGCTGAGTTGCGCCCACTCTTGCGGTGCAGCGATAGGCGGCTGCCACAGGACTCTCAAAATGGCGGCAGGCTCTTTCCTTTTTAGCCGTGGTCCACTGAAATGGCCCTGGGACACCTTGGAAATCGGACGCTTGTCTGCTAGGTCTTGGACCCCATTCTCGAAAGCGTCCCCTCCGCCTTGAGAATTCATCAAAAGTTTTGGGGGCCCCGACTCCTGCAGGCTTCTGGTGGGGAGCGGCTGCCATGATTGCTCGCGGAATGACCACGACGGAGCTACGAGATGGTGGTGCTCTCATGGTGACGCCAGTTTAGTCTGAAACATCCAGAAACAAGGTGGGGCTTTCATCGTTTGGGGGAAAAAAAAAGTTTTCATCCAATGAAAAGTGTTGTTTTTAGGTCATATGATCAAGCCTTCCATCATTAGGAAACCAAAAGTAAAATGAACCAATGAAAAGTTTTATAAACAAGTCACATGACCTGTTATGCGGCATAGGGTATAAAATGCGGAGAAAATACGTTGGCACGTGAGGCGGCGTCAGTAGCGGACCGATGTGCGAATAGGCCGAAGGCAATACAACGCGCCAAGATCCGGATGGCACCGAGGTGGTGTCATAGTTGAGAGTTCTGAGCAGCGGTTGTAACACTGTCTGAAGCTTATTTGCAGCTGCTGCAGCTTCACTACGCGCCAAGATCCGGATGGCACCGAGGTGGTGTGTAGCAAGTTGCCGCACTGGTGTGGCCATCCTACAATGCTGAAAGTCGGCGTGGGGCGCCCCGTTGGCCTGTGAGTTTGCGTCAGTAGCGGACCGATGTGCGAATAGGCCGAAGGCAGCACAACGCGCCAAGATCCGGATGGCACCGAGGTGGTGTCTAGTAAGTTGTCGCACTTCTGTGGCCATCCTACAATGTTGAAAGTCGGCGTGGGGCGCCCCGTTGGCCTGTGAGATGGTGTCAGTAGCGGACTGATGTGTGAATGGGGCCAAAGGCAGCGCAACAATATTTTCTACTATATTTCCGGAGTAGAAGACACCACAAGGCGCTGAGATGCCAAGATCCGGATGGCACCGAGGTGGTGTGTAGCAAGTTGCCGCACTGGTGTGGCCATCCTACAATGCTGATAGTCGGCGTGGGGCGCCCCGTTGGCCTGTGAGATGGCGTCAGTAGCGGACCGATGTGCGAATAGGCCGAAGGCAGCACAACAATATTTTCTGACTGACACCACAAGGCGCTGAGATGCCAAGATCCGGATGGCACCGAGGTGATGTCTAAGTTGCGGACTGATGTGCGAATGGGGCCAAAGGCAGCGTAACAATATTTTTTGTATGGAAGATACCACTAGGCGTTGAGATGCCAAGATTCGGATGGCACTGAGGTGATGTCTAGCAAGTTGGTGTGGTCATCCTACAATGCTGAAACTCGGCGTGGGTCGCCCCATTAGCCTGTGAGATGGCGTCAGTAGCGGACCGATGTGCGAATAGGCCGAAGGCAGCACAACGCGCCAAGATCCGGATGTCACCGTGGTGGTTTCATAGTTGAGAGGCACTTCATCTGCAGTGGGGCGCCGAGATCCGGATGGCACCGAGGTGATGTCTAGCAAGTTGCTGTACTGGTGTGGTTATTCTACAATGCTGAAAGTCGGCGTGGGGCGCCCCATTAGCCTGTGAGATGGCGTCAGTAGCGGACTGATGTGCGAATGGGGCCAAAGGCAGCGCAACAATATTTTCTGACGAGACGACACCAAAAGGTGCTGACATTCCAAGATCCGGATGGCACCGAGGTGGTGTCTAAGTTGCGGACTGATGTGCGAATGGGGCCAAAGGCAGCGTAACAATATTTTTTGTATGGAAGATACCACTAAGCGTTGAGATGCCAAGATTCGGATGGCACTGAGGTGATGTCTAGCAAGTTGCTGTACTGGTGTGGTCATCCTACAATGCTGAAACTCGGCGTGGGTCGCCCCATTAGCCTGTGAGATGGCGTCAGTAGCGGACCGATGTGCGAATAGGCCGAAGGCAGCACAACGCGCCAAGATCCGGATGTCACCGTGGTGGTTTCATAGTTGAGAGGCACTTCATCTGCAGTGGGGCGCCGAGATCCGGATGGCACCGAGGTGATGTCTAGCAAGTTGCTGTACTGGTGTGGTCATCCTACAATGCTGAAACTCGGCGTGGGTCGCCCCATTAGCCTGTGAGATGGCGTCAGTAGCGGACCGATGTGCGAATAGGCCGAAGGCAGCACAACGCGCCAAGATCCGGATGTCACCGTGGTGGTTTCATAGTTGAGAGGCACTTCATCTGCAGTGGGGCGCCGAGATCCGGATGGCACCGAGGTGATGTCTAGCAAGTTGCTGTACTTGTGTGGTCATCCTACAATGCTGAAACTCGGCGTGGGTCGCCCCATTAGCCTGTGAGATGGCTGTTCTTTGGATTTGGGCCTGGTCCACCAAAATGGCCCTGGGACACCTTAGAACTCGGACGTTCGATTTTTTTTTCCTTTCCTGTACATGCAAAAAAAGGTAAATGCCCGGTACGTTACACGCTTCATCTGCCACGATGAACTCTCCAGAGGAACCGAAAAAAAATATAGTTGTGGTAACTATACCATGCATCGTCATATGGAGAGGTGGCACCAATTAATTATAGTGCTGCATAAAAGAGAGATTTGGAGGAGAACCCCTGACCTGCTAGTACATTCATCAAAGAAGTGGCACTGAGAGCTTCAGAGGCAAGGGAAACGGTCCCAAATATTTAGAAGAACTTTGGAAAGATTAAAATGACATGTTTAGATTGTGGCAAATTAATTTCATGTGGACAGATGAGTGTTACTCTAATAAATACAGCATATGAAGATCATCATAGTCGATGGTTGGTAGAGACATTTTGACTATATCCTGGACCTGCCCGTCCTCGCCCAAAATGGCGCCAGAATAAATGGGACTCGTAACTCCTTGTTGTGTACTGGTTGCAGAACCTTGAAATCACGAGATACGTATGCAGTTTTGAAGCACATGGCGGGCGGGGACGAGAATTGATTGAATATTTCGACATCCCTATTGATATTAAGTTCTGATGTGTTATTGATTACTGTACTGTTGAAAGTTCGAATTAACGTCACCCATGGTACTTGCCCGCAAATGTATATCTAGATAATTTTATTGTAACTGGCCCTGTCGTATTTTAATTATAAAATGTACGTCCACCGATTCCGTAACTGTTAGACACCTTAGTTCTTGCAACCTAATGGCCCGCCCGTTACGTTCCTCTACAGTGTAAATGTCTATTCATCATATACGATTACAGTTTGCTCTGTGGCAGGCCCACGTGGTTATAGGCTCGTATTTGTATAATGAAATTTTCTCAATAAAGGTTTTTAAAAGAAAACATGGTAGTAGTATATACATTGGTAAAGTTTTTAATAATAGTGACTGTTTTAGAATCATTAAAAGGCAAGTGAAATAAAGCAGACCAATTACATGAAGGGTAAAAGGTATAATACGAAGGAACGCAGTAAAGATAAATGGTCAAGGGCTGTTGTGTTTTCTATTCCTGCAACATAAAGTGATCGATAAGAATCTCATATTCAGGCGTATCGGCGACTAAGACAGCAGGTCGACCCTCTTTTGCTCAACGGCTCCGTCATGGGACGAAGAAACGCTCTTTTTCTCGAAAAAAGAATATATTTTACTTGCAGGACAGTTGTAAAATTTCCGGGAAAGTACATTAGCCTGGAACATTATAACATATATTTAAGAAAAAATAATGTTCGGAAGTAATGAAAAGCGTAATTTTTAGGTCATATGACCAAGCCTTTCATCATTACAATAAGAAAAGTAAAATGAACCAATGAAAAGTTTTATTAACAAGTCACATGACTTGTTATGCTTACGTTACGCGCTGCGCGCCCCGGATGACTTCCGGATGCGCTAACGCGGCGCGTCATATGACGCATTACGCGACAACGCAGGTACAGAATATAGTCAAAATGTCTCCACCAACCAGCGGTCGGAACACAACCCCTTTCAGCAGGCTAAATAGTTCTGTTAAATGACAACAGAAGGGACAGGCAACAAGAACCATCAGTCAAAGAGGGGAGAGCTAGTTCTTCTCTACCGGGTTACATTGGGGCGCTACCGGAACTGATCGAATTGGTAGTCTACAGTGTTTCTGGATGTTTCAGACTAAAGCTGGGGTTAGCATGAGAGCAGCACCATTTCGTAGCTCCGTCGTGGTCATTCCGCAACCAATCATGGCAGCCGTTCTTTATCGTTATTTTGGGCGGGGTGGGTGGCGGAGCCGAGTTGTTTTGCAGCCATCATTGTGTGGAGTTCAGTTCATCTCACTAGTTTTGTATTTGTCATGAGGGGTTGTTCCTAATGTTTCTATTTTAGCGAGGTCAAAAAGAGATCCCATTAGTGGCCTACTGATTTTGCTCGATTCCTTTTCTTTTTTTTTTACACGATTTTTCGTTATCTGCAAAGACTGAACAGAGTATTGCGACTCTGTGTTTGTTTGTAAATAGAGAATGAACCAAAGAGAACTAATTCTAAAACAGTAAATACTTGGATAACAATCAATCAAATGGAGAGAGAAGCAGGCACGACGGATTACAATGGGGGCAAAGACCTGCGTTAACTACCTTTCACTATCTGCAAACAGAGAGTACTCCTAATAGAAATGAGGGGGGGGGGGCACCATTCAAAGCAGATCAGTGTGCATAAACACGAAAATGTTTTCACTTACCACGTACTTGACATTCGACAGCTTATGATATTTGCTATTAAAAAACCATTGAAATTCACTGAAAAAACCATAGGTTATAGACCATATATAGTTAGGAATTAGCATTTACAAAACCTTGAAAATTCACTGAAAAAACCATAGGTTATAGACCATATATAGTTAGGAATTAGCATTTAAAAAACCTTATTTTACTCACACAAAACCATTGAAATTCCATATATAGTTAGTTGCACTAACTATATATCGCGCACCTGCAATCCACTGCTGATCATGTCACATATTACATCATTCATGACATGGTCAGTGACATCACTGATGACATCACTGATGACATCTCAAATGACATCACTGATGACATCACTGATGACAACATCCAGTGACTGTATGTTTCTGTAAAGTTAAAATATATCTTACATATTGAAGAATGAGTGGATGTATAAGTGTCTGGATGAAGGATTTAGTAGGTGCGTGACTGACTGTATGAGTGAGTGATTAAATGTGTCTCACTGAATGCATGGGTTAGTGACTAAACTGTCTTAATTTGTGCATCATTATGTCTGTTGTTCTGTAAACTGCTGCATGTGTTGATCATTAGCTATACGAGAGGCTATATGTGTTATTAATTGCTTGCCCAAGTATTTCTATGGGAGATTGAGTTTGTGTGGGGGTGGCTGGAAGGTGTGTGACTCTATGCATAGATGTGTGAACAGTTTATTCACTAGGTGTATGAGTTCAAGAGTGCATGTGGAAACAGCTACATGGGCAGTTGACTGTGTGCATGAGTGTATTGATGAGTGAATGGATATCTCAATGCTACATGTCATAGTAAGTACATATGTAAAACACAGTACATGTGAGAGTTGGCATATATAAATAACTGTGCATGAGAGCCACCGAATGAGTGAGTGGTTGTATCGATCATTGTGAACTTGTATCAGGGATTGTATAAGAGAGTAAATATGTGTTAGTATATGTTTCAATAAGTAAGGTGTGTTTAACTGTATAGTTGAAGAAATGGAGATGAGATTGTTTCTTTGCATGACTGACTGGGTGTGTGAGTAACTCCATGGATGAGTGGAAGTGTGTGAGTGTCTGTATACACTGAGTGTATCTAAGGTTATATTAGAGTCTGAAGAGGTTTATCGTATTAGCACAAGAATGATGTCAAATGAGATGTCATCAGTGATGTCATCAGTGATGTCATTTGAGATGTCATCAGTGATGTCATCAGTGATGTCACTGACCATGTCATGAATGATGTAATATGTGACATGATCAGCAGTGGATTGCAGGTGCGCGATATATAGTTAGTGCAACTAACTATATATGGAATTTCAATGGTTTTGTGTGAGTAAAATAAGGTTTTTTAAATGCTAATTCCTAACTATATATGGTCTATAACCTATGGTTTTTTCAGTGAATATATATATATATATATATTGCAACACAATCGGCCAATCCGGTCGAGAAACGGCAAGCACTCGGGTATCAAGATGTCTTCATAAATTTATTCTCAAACCCCCTTCACCCCTGACAGACGCGTTTCGCTAAACAGCTTCGTCAGTGTCAGTTTGTGCAAACAATCAATCGCCATTTTATCCCCATCGTGCCATTCGAAATCATCGACATAGATGATGGTAAGTTATCCTGAAAGTGGCGGCCATCTTGTAATGTAGTATTACAGTGATCACATAATGGTAAAAATTGTGAATATAAATTGCTAAAGTGCAAAATTAAAATTGTTGACAGCAACAAACATATCATTATTCATGTGCACATCCAATTCATTTCATTACCATTATAAAGCATATATTATTATTTCAATCTCATTTGTGTCGAGATTCAAATTGTTATGTGTCCTCAGTTTCTTATGTTGGGGTATATCCCCTGCGGCCAGATCATCTTCATCGTTTAGGACTACTATACAGTTTGATTACATTGACATTGTGCAGCCCTGTATGGGCTAAAGTCCTAAGCATGCTTGATACAGGTTATTTTTGTTGACTTAGTACAATATGGGAGTTTTGCAAGTATAGTAACCAGGACATACGTGTCAATTATAGTTCGGGGCTGCAACTCATGGTGTTTTACAGGTGTACCCACATTTCTGCATCATTATTAAGACCCCATGGTGTCATTGTCTTGAGGTCCAAGATGTATCTGGACTCAGTAATGCAGAGTGTTTTCTCCCTGTTTCCACCTCGTTCTGACCGTTTTACTTGATCTATACAGTAATAGCTGAGTAAATCCCTATTGCTTTGATGAAATTCAGCAAAATGCCGGGCTACTGGATACGTCTTATCATTGTTCGCAATAGCCCTCATGTGCTCCAGGATTCTCAGCTTTGTAGGTTTAATGGTGCTCCCTATGTAGCGTTTCTTACACGGGCACTCTAAACAATATACTGTGTATTCTGAGTTGCAGTTTAGATGTTTAGATGTTTCATAATCTCCCTGTTTGGTTTGTCCTCTCCTGATATCCCTGGGTATTGTTTTACTTTCTTGCTATATTTGCAAGCTTTACAGCGCAAA
Source organism: Lissotriton helveticus (assembly GCF_964261635.1). Lineage (NCBI taxonomy): Eukaryota > Metazoa > Chordata > Amphibia > Caudata > Salamandridae > Lissotriton > Lissotriton helveticus. Next base: position 985,280,046 of record NC_136067.1, read on the forward strand.
CATGGGAAAAATCCTTTCACCCTGTTGACCTCCGGGGATTCAGATTCGGGGAAATAGTGGCTGTGAATTAAATGGTCAGACAGGGACTGGCACCTTCGATATGTAATCATTGGCCTGTCGGATAGATGTTTTTTCAAGATATTATCTGTTTGTAAAAAGTGCCAGTTTTTCTTGAATGCATGAACAAGATCTCCTGACTTGGCACTAAACGTGGTAATCATTCTCGCCTGGTCCTTTTCGATCTGTACCTCCTTCACTAACAGGAGATCCCTCCTATTGATGGTTTCTGCCTTCACACTTGCTTGTTGTAAAGTGTTTTTTAATAGCCCCTAGGCAGGAACCTATTGCTAGCATCTTTCTGGGCATTACGGAAATCTGTTTCAGCTGAACAGTTCCTTTTGAGGCGCAAATATTCACCATAGGGTACGTTTTTAATCAGACTTCTCGGATGGTGACTAGCCGCATGTAACACAGCGTTCCCAGCCATGGGCTTCCTATACAGTCTGGTTTGGAGATTATTATTTTCCACAAACACCTCTAAATCAAGGTAACATACACTGCTATCACTGATTGTACTGGTGTATTTTAGATTCAGATCATTATTGTTTAATGCGGAGACATATTCCTCCGGTGAGGTTCTATCTCCCCGCCAATAAAAAGATCATCGATGTATCTTGTCCACATCAAAATCCTTTCACACCACATTTCATTAGTTCCTCCCCAGGCCTCATGCTTCTCCCACCATCCCACGAATAGATTCGCGTAGGATGGGGAGAAGCACGAGCCCATAGATGTACCCCAGTTTTGCTATATAGCTGGCCAGAGAAAAGGAAAAAGTTATTGTACAGACAGAATCTCATCATACACAAAAGCATATCACTATGTCCCCGAAATTTCTCTTGTTTCCTATCTAGGAACCACTTTGTGGCACTTAGTCCTTTTTCATGATCTATGCATGTGTATAGATTAACCACATCCAATGTTACTAATACATATCCTTTTCCCAAGTGACGCTGTCCATAATGCGAAGGAAGTCCTGTGTGTCCCTCACGTAGGAGGGTAAATCCTTCACAATAGGGGCAAGATATTTATCGATTAAGCGGGAAGTGTTCTCTAGTAGGCTGCCAATTGCCGAGACAATCGGCCTCCCTGGTGGTCTTTTGGCAGTTTTGTGGATTTTTGGCAGGTGATAGAAAGTCGGTAGGACCGGAGAATCACATTGGAGGAAGGAATGTTCCTCTGAGCTAATCATATCATCCTGTCTCCACTGGTTAAGTAATGTCTGATACTCCACGGTACTATTCACATACTGTTCTCTCTTTACCGTGACATAGCACTCAGTGTCTCTTAATTGTCTAAGTGCCTCCAGTTCGTAATTCTCCTTGCTAAAAATAACGATGTTCCCCCTTATCCGAGGGCTTAATCTCGCTCGTTTTATCATTACGCAGAGATTTGACTGCTTCCCACTCTTTCATAGTAATGTTAGGAGTTTTAATGTCCATTTTTGTACTTGCCATTTTTTCCAAATCTGCCGTTATCGCTTCACTGAAAACATCAATCGCATCATGGGACGCATTCAGCAGTTTTCTCGATTTATTTCTCAAATTGCTTGGATCTCTGACTTGTGTTATAGATACATCTTTTGTTGGCTCCAAGTTTTGTTCCTGATTTAGGAGCTCTTGTGTGGGAGTCAATAAGATATTCAAGAGATTGTCTTCTATTGTATCATCTGTTGATGTCAATGTTGTTGACTATGAGCCCATTGCGGCTTCCCCAGTCTTTGGATGTTGCAAGAAAATCTTTTTAAATTTTAGTTTTCTTATGTATCTAAACAAGTCAATTTTCGTGTCCACAAGATTGAATTCTCTTACTGGGCAGAAACTGAGGCCTTTTTTCAGTACCTTAATTTCATCAACCGTCAAGTTTCTTTTAGATAGATTGATGATATTATTTTCTTCCATATGGGTTACTTCCTCTGTTGACTTGAAGCCTGCGTGCCTCCCCTTGTGCCTTTTGCCCCGCCTCGTCCTCCTCTTTGATTTCGTTGGGGGGGATGGTTCCTCAAAGGTGGTCTTTGACGGGTTTCTTTCATTATTTGGTACTCGTCGAAAAAAGGTTTCACTGTTTCTTTTGGTCTGGTTACTGGGGCTGCATTCTGTTCCCGATCTGAGATTTCCACCTCCGATTCCTCCGTATCAACGGCAGTTGTTTGACCATTACCTTGAGCAAGTCTCTTTCTTGTGGCATCAAATTTGCGTGCAAAAGTTAGAATCCTGCCAGTTAGGTAATCCTGTTCGTCCCTTTGAAATTTCGTCTGTTTCCTCTTACGTATCCCCATTTCATATTCCTTCAGTCTCTTTGCCATAGTTGTTCTAAGCTCGTTGCTGGTTTTAGTGTCCTTTTCTTTTGCAATTATCTCCTCCAGGTCTGTTATGTCCTTAATGCATTTATCACGGTCGCTCCAAGCATATTTGATGAGCATTCTGACCATTCCCTTTGCTGATTCCGCTGTGTATTCAGCCCAATCCTTTAGGAGGGCTGGATCAGGATTTTCGGATTGTGTAGATGCAAAGACCCCTGGGGATTCTGTTGCAATCAATATATCTTTCCAGGGAGGTGGCCTCCCACCACTTTCTCACTTCACGTTCTTGTAGCCTTTCTAGTTTCTGATATAGGCTCTTAAGACTCGTTAATGCTGTTGTTGGTGTGGGAGTTTCATTCATGCTCGCCGGTCTCTCTGTTACCGACATGAACATGACATTTGCAGCCGCCTCCCTTTCTTCCGTCAGTTCTCCCATAGTTGCCATTATACAGTTCATAGGTATGCACTCACTTAATAGTAATTAACCTTTCGGGGCGGTGGCATTTCACACGTTTTGTTTCGGGGGTTTGAGAAAGTCAGTTTTATACCACTCGGAACAGAGGAAGAGCGTATTTTCGTTCTCAATGCGTGCAACAAGCTGAACTGGAATCACTCACCGCGTCCGATGTTGATGTTCGTCAGACACCCACCAACCGCGGGCATCTTCTGCCCATCCCCTCTCGTGACGCGGGCGATCAGTTAATCTTTTCTTATTGCAGTAATCCTTAGTCGGAGTCCGATGTCCGTGGCTCCGTTCTCAAAGTTCCGCTCTCTTGTCCTCGGGGCAAACGGCCAAAATTAATTCATGCACAGGTCCTTCACCGCCGTGAAAAAAAAAAAAAATATATATATATATATATATATATATATATAGAGAGAGAGAGAGAGAGAGAGAGAGAGAGACCAAATTGACAGAGCCTGCACTCACACTGAGGCTCCGGGCTGTGACAAGTTACAAATTACTAGAGCTTGCATATGCCAAACAAGTTTCAGATGCTTCCATCCTTGATCACAGGTTGCCATTTGAGAAGTGCAATAATCAGTTCCACACCACCATGCTTTAAGATATTTACTCACATGAGACCAATAAAGGAGGTTCAATTAAATCAACATGGTGGTGGTGGAACTGAATATAGCACTTCTCGATTGGCAACCCCCAGAAACTTTACTTCCTGTTCCACTTGTGTCTTCAGAGCCTCCATTCCCACCCCTTCACACATCAATGCATTAGTATGCTCAGTGGCGTGCTGCAAGGCCCAAAATAAAACCCTCATTAAAGGACTCTTTAGGACCTATGTACTAAACCGCTGGGAATCTGTCATAATATCAGTAGGATTGCATATTAGCTTCATCCCTCTGCTAAGAGTGGTATCCTGCATGCTTTAATTGCTGTATGTATGATTCAACCTAAACGACAAAGATGTATATGTTATGGACAGGATTTGTCCTGAATGTGCTCAGCATTGAAAGTCATATGAACTAATATTCCGAGCGAGCATTTTTTGTTGCAGAATGATAGAAATTTATCAAAACAGCAAAACAGTCATTCTTTCTTTCATCAATTCATCCACTTAATCTTACCTCAGTCCACTCACCTTCCTGTCAATCCATTTAGGCATCCACACACTCATCAATTCATCAGTTAAGGCTCCTATCCAGCAATCCACCCTGTCATTCACTTACTTATTCAAACATCAAGAATACACTTAAAACTACCAAGCAATACACCAAATATTCAAAATGATCACTTAATATGAATTGCCAGACCTACTGAATTTATCAGTCAATGTCAGAAAATATTATGTGATGTTCGTGGGCCCCCGCTCAACAAAAATGAAATCTTTTAACTTGGGAGCCTGAATATTACCTTAGACTATTTCCAAATTTGGGGGTACTGTTTGATTCATCCCTAAGCTAGAGTTGGTGAATGGGGAAAAAACGGCCAAGGCAGCAGTTTTTAACTTCGCTTCTATGCTAGGCAGAAGACCCATTAGAGCATAATTTCAGGTTTACTATGCCAAATGTGACTCAAAAGTGGTCTATGGGAGTGAAATCGGGGGTATATCAAACAGAACCAGCTGCAGACTGTAAAAACATGTTTCTAAGAAGATTCCTATGTGTTCCCCAAAGAGTTTCAACTTTTGCAGTGCATGAGGAACTGGGTGTAGGATATGTAATCGATTATGGCTCTTCGCCCACTTCTCCTACTTCTCCTTTGGATAGTTATTTGAACAGGAACAAAGAGATATTGAAAGATTGCCTTTCCCTTGACAACTCCCATCACATTCCCTGGCTCAAGCATGTTAACGAAGCCTCACAGAGCTTAGGTAGGGCTGAAATATTTACCACCCCTGAGAGTATTGTTAAATAGATAAGAGAACATTTTATGAGGCAAAGGACCAATGTCAGAGAAGAAGCAGCCCGTCAGATGCTCTGGGTGCATTAATATAGTTTGTTGAAATCAGTTGAAACCATGGAGCTTTACCTTTCAACTGCAAGGAGTAAATAAGATCGTTTTTTTCTTACTAGATTCAGGTTGGTCCTATTGCATTACTTGATAACTTTTCCGTGGGGCAGGAACAATGTGTACACCCTTGATGCCTGCTGCGTGTTACTCTGCATTTTATGTTTTCTTTATTTTTATTCTGTACTGTGGAAGGCCTACATTACCCTCTGTTAAAACGTGAAAGTTCACCCAAGTGTGACCAGGCCTTATGCTCCTACAGTTGCTATTTGGAGATGTTATTTATAATATAGCTTTTTCTTAAAAGCTGCAATGAGATTAAGAAATAATAGTGACCTGTGAACTTTCGTGGCTGGATTTTAGCTGAGACTTTGTCGATCAGCATCAGTGGCGGCTGGCACGGATCGGGGTGGCGGGGTGGAGGGCGGGGTAAGGGGATAAATAAAAATAAATGTGCCTCCTACTGCGTCTCTCCTTGTACTGCTTTAACCAGAATAACCCAGGCTCTTCTAAGCTAATCACAAAGCTGCAATGCAATGTATTGATTGGTCAGAGCACCGTAGTTGAGCACTCAGATGGGGACTGGGAACCTGGTCATGTTCTCCACCCAGGTTGTAATACAGCCTCGGTCGAGAACATGCAAAGTGCGCATGACTGTTTGGCTGGCCCACGATGACCATCCAAACATTCATGCGCACTTACATGGTGCCCACCACTCCTTCCCCTGATCTGTGAGCAGAGCAGCCCCGCCCCTATAAGCTGAAGCAGAAGTAAAAAATATATTGATAATAGCATCACGAAAAGCAAAAGCGAAAGGCAGCGGAGCGACTCTCTTCCTCCTTACCGGAGGAGCCACCACTAAATTTCAGCGTTTTATATATTTTTTAATGCATTTTTATCTTGGGCTTGTATGCTTTTATTTACACTGTCGGGGATATGTCCAATGAAGTGGCTGAGCATGTTGTTAGCCTCCTTGGCTTAACTACATGCTCCTCCACTTCTGATACGCAAGGCTGCACCATTTTTACAAGACTGTGGTGCAGCCTTGCATTTCCCCTTCAATGGAGCTAAGTTTAACAACTTAGCACCAACACAGGCAGTCTTGCACCAGAGTGCAAGGGTGTATGTGTGCAAGGAAGGATTAGTTATGTGGAGGAAGGTGTCCCTTCTTGCACATAAACAATCCAAAAATGCCATTTTGTAACTTTCATGTGTAACTTTCATGCTGACTTGAGCACATGGAGCACAAGGCAGCATGGTGCTGCCCTGTGCACCATGTGTGCTGCACAAGGCAGCACACATGGAAAAAGAAAAAACGAGGAGAAATAATGGATTTCTCCTCGTTTCGCCAACTTAAGACCAGGATTATCCTGGTCTTCATTTTGGCACGTTCTCCTATGTACGCCACCCTTGTACATTGGAGGCAGCGTCAAATACAATGGGTGTTGCAGTGGAACGCCCACCACAACACCCACTGCATGCCCGTTTCACGCTAAACATAGCGGGAAAGGGTGCCTTATGTACAAGGCTACGTTAAGCCACAGTGGCTTAACGCTGCCTTGTACATAAGGCAAGGCCCTATCGCCAAGTGAACGTCACAAAAAGTGACGTTCCTGTGGCGATAGGGGCTTGTACATATGCCCCAGTGTTGTTTTTATGTTGTTTTTATGGTTTGTACAAAAACCAAATAAAATATTTGTTGTTGTTGTTCACCTTGTCAAAGCTTCTTCTTGCCGTTTTTTATAGTATTCTAATTATTTCGAGATATCCTTGACATTCGACTAGCTCTAGTCTCAGTGCTATGAGGCATCAACATGTGTGTCCTCATTTATTATTTACTATGCTTGCGTTTATCTAATAAAACGAAACTGGTAATTTCCAAATGCCTGCCCATACTCTCGAGAAAAAAAGACGAAAAATCAATTTCCACGGTACTCGAGTTTTATTCCCAACGTTCATGCTTTTTTAACTATTAAGTTTTTCAGAAACCTGCTGTAGGTGCAAAATGCAGCTGACATCCACTGGGAAACGTAATGTAGGATCAAAGACATTTGTGTCAAAGAAAATAAGATTAATTCTTGCAGCAACTTTTCATTTGTTGCTAAGCTCCACTTAAGTGCTAAAACAAAAATAAAACAGTGTTTGTCTGAAATGGATAATGTGTCAGTTAGAAACGGAGACAATTCATTCAAGAAAGATGAGGCTGCCATTATTCTGTAGATGACTGGGTCCTGAAGCAAGACAATGACAGACACGCGAAATAAAATGCCCCTATATCCCTTTAATAGAGTTTAATTCACTCACTTTCCAAACGAAATACTATCCATTCTCAAGTATCTGATTAGAAATGTTCCTTGAATTAAAGTGATAACATCATGGCTTGCTGTTACTCAGTTTTATTAGACATCAGTGCGCAATTTGCCAATAAGCTGAAAACATTAGTAAGACAGGGCATGAAAAAGTGTAAATAATATGCTCCAGACTCTTAAAGGATGTTTCACAAAATGAACACTTGCTGCATTATTACAGAAATCAATAACACATTTCAACTGAGGTGGGATATGCATTTCGTAAGACATTTTGGAAAGAACATTGCGGTTAATGTATACCGTTATGTTGGTAGCAGCACGTATACCAAGTGTTAGTTTTAAGGTGAAAAAAAGACGTACGGTTACGGCATCCCAGTCCTTATTTAATATTTCAAAATATTACTGTCAACCCGTAAGTATGGAAACAATTTTGGTGGATTGTTTCACATTCTTTTAAATTCTCGTATTTCTAAATTACTGTGTGATATATGTTAGCCATGAATATATACTCCCATGCTTGCTACCATTTCATCTTTCTTACGATTTAGTTTTCAGCGCTAAACTTATTTAGCGCTGGAAATAATGTGAAAGTAACGCTAAGCAGAACAACGTGTTGGTTTGCCTAACTTTGCACCAAGGGGGAGTACCATGGGTGAACCATGGGAGTTTACATGCAACCGCACAAGGTTTCTGATGCTAAATCCTAATTAGTAAATAAAGCAGACAGGGGTTTTTTTTCATTTAATTTAATTAATTATTTTATTTTACAGAGTTTTATATAGTGCGAATGTTAGAAATGGGGGTCTCTAGTTGGAAATGGTTTGCACCTTTGTCCAAATTGGGACCCTTGCTTCTAGTCAGGGAAAGGGGGATACACTCCTAAAATAACCCCATCTCACTCCCTTGGTAGCTTGGCACGAGCAGACAGGCTCATCTCAGAGGCAGTGTATAAAGCATTTGTGAACACATACAGTAATACAGTAAAAACACTACCAATGGACACCACACCAGTTTAGAAAAATAAGTTATCTTTACTAGACTTAACATAAGACCAAACAACAAAAATCTATAACACAATATCAAGAATATGACTTTAAAATGGTAGAAATAGCTTAGTTCAATGTGGATGGTAAATGCAACACTTTAGTCTCAAAGTACCTTGGATGCGTCACGCAAAACAAACAAAAGGGTTGCAGGGAAGGCAATGCATCAGTTCCTTGCTTCGGGGCAGGCAGCACACTTGTTCCTTACTGTGGCACAGGGGAGGCGATGCGTCTGCTCCTTTTCGGAGAGGAGGCGAAGCGTCTGTTTCTTACTGCGTACCGGTCGCGAAGCAACAAGATGGCGCCGCGATGCGACGATCCGGTGCGATGTGACAAAATGGCGTCTTGGATGCAGTGCGAAAACTTGGATGTGATGCATGCACGCCCGACGGCTGTGCGGCGAAGTCGGTAAACTCCTGAGCCATGACAGGCCCTGCAAGATGCTTCTCCGGTGATGCAACGGCAACCTCTGCGGCGGCGACGCGCTTCTCTAGCGATGGGACATGCTTCTTTGGCCATGTGTCGGCAAACAGCTGCAGCGGCGGCACGCTTCTTTGGTGATGCGACAGCAACAGCTGCGGTGGCGAAACACTTCTTCCTCATTGCACCATTCTTCCAGCTCCCAGAGACATGCAACCTCTAGAGGTCCCAAAACAGCAGCAGGCACCTCTCTTCAGGTAGAATTCCCAGCAAGGAAATTCAGGGGAGCTGATGGTGAAGTCTTTGTGTCCCTGAGACTTCGGAGGTATTACAAGCCAAAAGACCTGTGTACACTGTGCACTGTTCACTGGGTTATAAACAAACCCTGAAAATATTTACTCTATTTATAGTTGCCCAAATGATCAACTCTAGGCCTGGAGTATGTCATGTAAACTGTGTTTTTTGTGTGCTTAGTACAGCAAACCTGAATCAATATAGTAAACTTAAATCATTCATGCCAATTCATATTATATCATGAACATTTTTAAAGTGCCGGATGCATTTGGGGCCTATATCGTCCTTTCCTCGGGTGCAACCTATGGATAAAAGAATGGTATTACAATGTGCTTTGATACGATTAAACAAACACAGACATCAAATCAGGCAGGTATCATTACCCATGGTGTAATCAAACAACAATTACCCAACTGATCCGCTAGGTGCTTTAATATGGGTGCACAATACATATGTTGTTAGTGAGAAAAAAGAAAAAGGGAAAGATGCACTCCCATAGTGAGAGAAAATTAACAGCTAACCTCCAATGTGTGAGACAATGAACAAAGTTCATTCAATAAACAGACGTTAGTGGAAGAAAAAAGTAGTAACAAACTGTTGTGAGGGCTATCCAATGTAAAATATAAGAGGAAGATCGCAATAATGCGTCATTCAACCAAAACAAATGTGTTAATTCATCGAAAGCTCATATGTAAAATATAATATACCACTCACCTCTAGCTCCTAATACAGGGTCCCAAAAATCCCTGTTAACATTTCTTGATGCGTGAGTGTTAAGCAGCAGAATAAACATAATCTGTGTAAGTGTTGTCAGTTTACGCGCAATAAGAATTTATAAAATAGACCTGTGAGAGCTTTCACTCACCCCACGTGAAGACACAATTTGCACAAGTTTTTCATCTGTTAAATATGTGAGCCCAGACCGCCCTGGCACAAAGGGAGGCAACAACATGCATTACAACGATGTTCTAAAGGGGAAACATCCTTTTCAACGCAACTTTTACCACGCAGTGCCTTTACGACGCAACTATTACAACGCATGTCATTACAACGCATTGCGCTGCGGGCGCTCTAGGATAGGGAATGGATTTAATTTACTATCCAACACCTTCCCTACTATCCACGGAGACTGGAGTTGGAATAGTAAACTAAACTATTCACTATCCAGCACCCCTTAACGCTATGCGTTGTAACAGCATACGTTGTAAAAACTACGATGTAAAGGCATGCATGGTAAAAGCATGCGTTGTAATGTCATACATCCGTTCTAAAGATGTAGTCCAATGAACACGTAGCTCAGCCAAAAGCGAAAGTTTCTCCTACCGGTAATTGAAATTAAAAAAAACGCGACCTAGGGGGTACGTCTTCTGACGCCGTAATGGTTAAATCATCTCGAGAGGTGAATGCGTATAAACAAGAAGCATGGAAGTGAAAATAGGACTGCCGCCACCCAATATGGCGGCAATGTTGAACCAGGCATAATACCAAATGATGGGAACTGACGTGCTCCACATAAACAAGGGACAAAAAGAAAGGATTACCGATAATGGACAATATCGGCCATATAGTATGGAAAAAATGTGAACACAAACCTAATATGTAAAGAGATCCAATAGGATCACAAACAAGAGTACGTCTGCAGATACGCATGAACAGATATTAAAGTAATCACAGCACGATTATTGCTTGGATTTCAGAAAGGATGTTGGTATAGTGATAAATGAGATCGCCCGCCTTAGAATATATAAAAATAATCACGGCACAATGAATCCCTGATACTTCCTAAAGGATGTTGGTATGATAAAGGGTTAGATCGGACAATGTGTCCCGGGTATAGAGCGAGACTAAAATGAGTGATAATAATTTCATGCGAGCGAAAACACCCAAACATTTGAGATCATGAATAATTAAGCTGCTTACCAATTTAATCACAAAAGTATCGCAAATGATGTAGCTGGAGTCACCAGTACATGAACAGATCCAAGCTAATAGCAATAATAGCTTGGATATGTATGGGCTAATCAAAACGTGATTCAATGTATCTACATCAATGAAAAATGATACTCCATAGAGACCCAATCACTCAAATATAAAAGAATAATATCAACAAAGATTCCACCACCACCATGTCCATATGTGTGTGTCACCATTCATGTGGATAATGTATCTCAGCTGGTGTCATTGAAAATGCTATATGAAACAACTCATATCAATACCGTCATTTAATCCTGATGGGATCATATTGTAGTGTAGTTCCTATATTCCCAATAGGCTCTGCGCATTGGAATAATATAAACAGCAGTGTAGACGTAGGACTGAGGTCGACTAGGTCTCTACCGCCTAAATATATAAGACTTAATTAGTTTTGCCAGCTAGCTCAGAGGTCACTAGAAACTTTCTCGAATAAACAAGGAGGAGTTTAACTTCCCTGGATAGACAAGAAGGGATTAGCTTCTGACAACCATAAAACATGACAACTTTGCTCCCTCAAAATAAGAGTGTATCTCTAGAGTTGTGTGAAAACAATAGACAGCTATTTTACTCAGTCAATCGTGCATACTTAGTTTCACCAGAGTGCAGAGAATAGAGAGACGGGCGTTTTCAATAAAAGGTGTTATTTATTGAGCAGTCTTCTTTCTCATGCAAGAGAAATGAATTGCCACAATTGCAATACTTAGTATAAAGTAAAGTGTGCACAGTAAAAGGAGTATTATAAAATAATACTGTAAAAGCATTGATATGGTTTCTTAGCCATATGATACTTTAAAATAGATAAAATATATACATACATAAATACATTGACTAACATACTCAACTGGTGCTTCTAAATACGCCTACCCTGGTGTACCTGACCTAAGCCTAATACGTGGGAAGGAGTAAGTAAGTAGCAGTTTAAGTTAAATTGGTTTTGCCAAGAATCTGAATCAAGAATTCTCTTTAAGGGTTTAGTCAGCTCCGTACCTGGGTAATAGAAAGCAGGAGGTCTGGTATCTCTTTCTCAGGACTCGATATCCCAGCAACCCGCCAGGGCGGCTGGAAACACCGGAGCTGGATTTCTCGGCTGGAGAAAAGACAGCGTCTCTCTCGGTGCGTCAAAAGGGAGGGGCGGTGTCCGTGGGCTCTCGCATCAGCTGGGCTCTCGGGCAAGTAGATAGCCGCTCTGCTCCAAACCACCGAGTGTTTGCTTAAGGAAACGTTGGTATATTTATACCTGAAAGGTGCCGGGTTTGACGTAAGGTTGGACATAAGACGTCAATAAAGATGTCACTAAGAACTGGCCGTTCTTTCAGTGTTCACAGGAGTTCTTGGACAAATCAAAACAGAAGCATGGGGACTTCCCAAGTTGCTGAAGGTTTGCTTTGTTTAAAGAACGCGTTGTACTCTCTAGGAGTCTGGGGAAGTAGCCTTGCTTAATTTGGACTGCATGGGCTACGACTAAATATGGATATGATTCTTATGCCTTTATAAGGATATTATTTATTATAGCCATACAAGGGCATAAATTAGGAATATGAATTAGGGTCCTAGATAGAAATACAACACCCACTCCACGATCTAATGTCCCTCATTACTAAAATTAAGCAATAGTAAACATATAATGGTGCATCTGTTTTCCAACCCACCCCAAAATACATAATTTGCATTTGAAATGGTATATGGTAAATACACGAAAATGAGTATTGGTACTGTACGCTTTTCAAGCAGTGGTATCATTCAGTTAAAAAAATGCATATATATATATATCAGCTGAATGAATTGCGAAAATTACACATGAAATGGGTCTGAATACAGAAAAGAAGGTTGAGACCATTCCATCACATATTAATACAAATACTGTACATGTACTAGAGGCTGAGGTAAAATATTGTCTCTAGAGTTCCTAAAATAGAAGCTCTGTTCTCTAAGAATAGTTCTACTTTAAGCAGAGTACATGTGCCACAAAAAGGTAAACATTTTGGAAGTGAAAAAAATAATTTCGCTTTCAGGGGAAAAAATAGTTCCAAATGTTTTCAGAAGCTCTTGTTTATCAAAGCTGAAGGCCGAATTCAGAGTTCAGGGAACGCTGTGTGCTTTTTGCTTAAAAAGTTATTCTTTCTGTTCAGGGGAGAACATCATTTCAGACTGACTCGCATAAAAGATTAAATGCCACAGTACGTAGCCTGAACGCAGATTTTGCAACGTCCAGCCAAGCTGTACAATAGAACGCAATTGGGACTAACCATGTTGTAACATTAGTAAGTCCTGTTTTATTATATCAATAGCAGATGATACAATACTGTCCAGTGAATATATTCTGGAGGACAGAGTCATTAACCCATTGTCCACAACAGAAAGTGATTTTCCAAATTCATACGATCAATTTCTCGTATTTTTCTGCTGTTTCAATTTGCATTACTTTCCAAGCTTTGTTGTACGCAGGGTATATACCAGCCGCTATGAAACATTTTTGACGCTGTTTGCGTGGTCCCAGAATGAAACCACGTAAGTAAGCACCGTATTTAAGTAAAGTCAAGTGTTGCTTGATTTCTGCCAGTGTGGATTTATGTAGCCATTCGAGGCATAGTTTCCCTACACTGTATGTTGTAACTATCCCTGGATGTTGTCTCTGGGAGTATCTTGGGTCTGGCCTGGTCATTTTGAACCCCTGTATTTTGTTCAGGAATCTATCTTGACAGTTATTTGTGTCTATGGGCCAGATCAACCATTTTTTCGAATCAGGATGTGTTCTGTTTTGGTGTAAAATATGGGATACGTCTATCTCCATAGAGTAGTAGTACTCCAATAGTAGTGCTATTACTATCAGGTATGGGCTTTGGAATAGACTGTTTATTTAAGTCTTTAATCTTGGCTAGGCCAAGACAGGTAGTCTGTTGAATGGTGTCATTCAAGAATATTAATTGTTCTGGGATCATGCAGGCTCTAAACTATGCTTCTAAACCTTGGACCTGCCATTCTTTTGTACCCCAAATGGTTTTTGTTTCAATGTTGTTTTTCCAGAATTCAAGACCAAATGTAATCATTTTTTCATAAAATGTTTCAGAATAGATCAATTTAGTATTTGTCAACATTGTTTTCATTCCTGTCTTATTTAAGATTTTAAAATAAAACGTTGTTGCATCACTTGTGTTAAACCCTGAGAAGTATGGGAATTTCTCATAGAATGTTTTTGAGCTGCTTTTAGGTGGTGTTGCAAAATGTTCCCATTGATTATAACTGAAAACATTTCTAGGCTGTGCAGATTTATGCAAATAGTGATGACCAAAGTCATTATAGCAGTACATTTCTTCATAATTTGATGAACCCTGTAAATAATCATGTTCTGTAAATTTTGCTGACATTACTAAATCTGACATCATATTATTAATATTTTCAAAGTCCCAATCATCAGAAAAAGTACTTGGTTTTACAAAGTTAATGAAACCTTAAACTGGTGTAGATATTTCAAGAGCTTAATCGGGCCAAAAATGTCAAATTCAGTTCTGTCCCATGCTACCCCACCGGGTATTGGATTGGCTGTGACGTTCACTGATGACAGTTCAAGTTCAAGAAGTCTTTATTCGATTAGTTCATCATAAAAGACATAAAATACATTTAAACATATGAAACAGTTAAAACAAGTATTAACGTACTAATCAGCTTCTTACATATATATACAATAATTACAGAGACGCATAGATGCAACAAAATACAGGACTCCATTTCAGGAGACACAACCTTAAGACCCCGTTAGATTACTTTTAATGAGCCTACTTCTAATCAGCCAGGCCCACCTCAAAAATTTGGCCACACCCACGACTATCAGAGGATCCAAATTGGTCATTAACAATCTATTTGCTTCCCCAGCCGATCTTGTGCCCAAATTCCTGCATACCGGCCTAAGCCATTTGGCTCTGGGGGCGGAATAAAGTGGGCACACATATAAGAAATGACTCAGGTTTTCCCCAGTACCATGACACTTGGGACAGAACCCCGACCTTTCTGTACCCCATTTTTTGGTAAAATCTCCAAGAGGCAACGAGCCGCATCTAAATTGGAAGAATAATTTGCGATCCGCGGGTTTTGTTATTAGATCCCAGTACCCTTCCAACTTGGGCTTATCCTTAAATACCATAAACAGACCTGTGAGGCTACTTGAACTCGTATTAGAGTACCTGTTATGTAGCACCCATTCCCAGTAACTATGTTTGAGAACCTTTTTTGGAGGGAATTTAGCTGTTTCCGGTGTAGACCACAGGTCACCATGCCCCAAAGATGTTAGGGTAGCCTTAAGGTCTCTGAACCAGCTAATATTTGTGGCACCGGGGCTGTTTCTTACCTCCAGGCAAGCTTTAGCATAGTGATGGAGTTCCGGCGTTGTCCAGAGACGATGCCAGAATGTTAGGGGGCGAAGTCTTGCTAGGTCCTCTACCGGTTGGCACCCCAGATCGTAAAGATGGGGAATTAATGGAGTTGACTGGGGCAGACCCGTTGTCATTCTTATGAATTTATTTTGAGCATGTCTTAGTGGGTCCAAGTTACTACCACCCCACAGTTCCGCTCCATATAAAACTGCTGATAGAATCTTGCCACCGTAGATCTTAAGGAGAGGGGACATTGGCCTTGTAAATGACCCTTTGTGTTCCTTAATCAAAGCCCCACCCAGCTGCTGGTGCTTCAGGGTCATGAGCTCGATCTGGTGTGTCCAGCTCAAAGTCTCACTAAAGGTGACTCCCAGGTAAGTGAAATGTTTTGTCTGCTCCAGGGGGATATCCCCCATGGAGACCCTGGCATTTATTTGTCTGTGCCCTCTTAAAACCATAAATTTGGTTTTGGAGACGTTCACCTCCAGCTCATGTTCGCTGCAGAAATCCTCGAATCTTGACAGAGCTTTCTGCAAACCCTGCCTTGTTCGTGAAATCAGGAGAGTATCATCAGCGAACATGAGCAGGGGGATTTTCGCTCCAGCCAAGCTTGGGGCATCCGTGGAAAAGTTGTCATAGTATTTCGTAACCCCGTTGATATATAGGGAAAACAAGGTGGGTGCCAGGACACAGCCTTGCCTAACACCTTTGGCCACTGGAAAGTTCTCCATCACCTCACCCGGTTTTCCCCATCGCACATATGCAAAGGTCTGGGCATGAAGGTTCATAATGAGACGTACCAAGACGGGGGGCATACCCATATCCAATAGAGATTTCCATAAGCCTGCCCTCGGGACCAGGTCAAACGCTGACCTTAGGTCCACGAAGGCCGCGTATAGGTTGCCTTTACCCAGGGTGACCGTCTTCCAATGCAGAAGCATGAATCGGAATGCCTGATCCAAGGTGCTCACGTGGGGTCTAAACCCGGCTTGAAGAGGGGTGAGGATATCATACTCCTCTATCCATGCCTGTATCCTAGTGAGCACAAGACGGGTTATGATCTTCTGTACCGCGTCTATTAGACTGATCGGCCGGTAGTTGGATGGAACCGACCGATCGCCCTTCTTAAAGATAGGCAATATTTCTGCGCCGGCCCAGGAATCGGGTACTCTGGCGTCCGTTGCCAATGCGTTTACCAAACGCACCAGGTATGGTACCCAGAGATCATGATCCTGCTGGAAAATATCCGCTGGGATACAGTCTGGACCAGGCGCTTTTCCCCTAGGCATGGCTTTCAGGACTGCTTCGACTTCATTAGCCGAAAACACAAGTGTGTCATGAGATAATGGCCAGCTGATGGAAATATGCGCTGTATTGCGACATCTAAATTGTTCCACAAAGTGGGTCACCCATTTTTGTGGTTCAACAGAAGCGGGGCTTGGACGATCATCCTGTGAGCTACCCCACCTAAGGAGGTGCCAGAACTGCTGTAAGTTCCTGGAGCCACAGGCCTCGGCAAGAGATGTCCAGCGCTCGTCATCCCAAGCAGCTTTGGCATGACGTTTGGCTTCATTAAAAGCCTTCCTACTTGCTTTAATTAGGGCAGGGTTCTTTGATTTTAAAGCCTTAAACAGATCTGCATGGGACTCTCTGCAGGCATCATTAAACCAATTTAATGGTTTCTTGCCCTTTCCTCTCCCTTTGTTTGCAACATACTTAACAAACAAAGATTTTAGGGACAGAAACAGGCTAGCATGAATATCTGTGATATTTAAGTTCAGCAATTCCTGGTTATCACACTTTTCAATTTCTACCAGAGAGTTTGAGACCAAAGCTCTGATCTTTTTGCGTGCTTCCACGTCTACCGAAACCTTTGGCCAGCGCACCCTCCTCATATCGTTCGTAAGTACTACCGCCTCCTGAACAGGATTAGGCTGTCGTACAACCGTCCCTACAAAACTAAAATCCTTCAATTCTGCCACCAAGGGTTCATGATCACTTTCTTGGCGTGGTTTAACCGTCATATCCAAAACCACAGGCCACATTTTAATATCAACTAAAATGTAGTCAATGCGACTACTGTGTCTACCATTGGAGAATGTATGTTTACCCATCCTGTCCGAGCTAACACGTCCATTAAGTGCACGAAGGCCCCAGTTCAAACAGAGACCTTTGATATATGTAGCTGCTTGGGACCATTTGTTAATCGGGGGTAGGTCGAGTTGTGGGATCCCCCAAGTCAGATCCTCTGCTTCGGTTAATAAACCATCATCTTTACTTAATGGTTCAAAACAGGTATTAAGGTCACCCATCACCACTACATGACCAGTAATTATGGTGGAACTTAAAAAGTCATCTAAACAAGTAAGGGTGTGTGAAACTCTGCCACCCGTGATTCCCCTAGCATATACATTAATCAACATTATATCCAGCCCACTGCATGTTCGAATACTAACTATCAATAAATCAGGACAATCAATAAAAATTTCTTTGACAGTTACACCTGCAGCTTGGCGAACCCATGTTGTGATGCCACCCATGGCCCGACCTCTTAAACCTTTGGTCGCAGATTTGTTGAAATTCAGGAAACCTTGGAGATACACTGAAAGGGTAGCCCAAGTCTCCTGAAAACACCAAATATCTCCTTGAGAGATGAACTCAACCCAGTCAGGAATACATGTATGAGATTCGATACCTGCGATGTTCCAACATCCCATGACAGTACCCTTGTTGCACACTCGATCACACAGGTTAGTAATCGCAATAGGGTGGGAACCGTTAAACTGGGGAGGGGGTGCCACGGGCACAGGGGCAGCCAAGATCGTACCAGGCATTATCGTACCCACTGGGCCTGCCTGAAAACTTGGCTTTGGGTTTGCACCCACTGTGGTGACGTTCATTGTAGGCATAGGGGATGATGCTCTGTCCAGTGTGTCTGTCTCCACTGGGTAAACCGTGCCCCCCTCCGTACAATTACAAGGTTGTTCATTAAAACTTCCAGTAATGATTAGTGAATTAATCAAATCAACCCCCCCACCCATATAATCAGAATTAGATTCATCATCCCTTGTCAACAATGCTGGTCAATCATTAGTCGATAACCCTGATAAGGGGTCATAAAGGTTTCTCAACGGGATGCTCCAGTGGTCTTTAGGATTTAGGCTAGGTGGATAAAGATATGCTGGGTAAAAGTTTGGAGGCTGTTGAAACTGAGTAAAAACAGGGTTGATAGGAACTATGGGGTACAGAGGTTTATTAGGAACAGGATAGTTCAGTAAGGCTGGGGGGCCAGGAGGTTGGGGTTTAATTTTAACCCAACCTGGTGTTTGAGGAGGACAGTTGTAGCTAGATTGGGTGTAGGAACGGTACCGTTCATCAGGGTTAATTTGAGGTCCATGAAAGCTAGATGTAAAGTTAGACCATTTGAGGAGACTTTTGGTGTTTTTAACATGGGGTTGTTCAGTTAGATTAATCAGGGTCTCAGGATAAAAATAGCTGAGGTTCCTAGTGGAGACCCCTCCCTCGTGTTTTCCTACAAACCAATCTGAGATATGGGATACTACTCTATTGTCCCTAAAGTTGATAATCACTATGTCTCCCTCTATATCCTTTGGGCGAACCCCCACCCATTGACATCTTCTGACCGAAACGATGTCCCCATTGAGATGTGCAGGAAGGGGTCTGTTTGTTTTTAGCCAGAAGATGACTTTATTTTTTAGGCTTTCATTGTTTTCCCGATCCCCTTCCGAGACTGGTGGCACACCCGTCATTACTATAACGTATTGCATGGAGTCCGGTGGTAAATCCACATTATGCCTCCGTGATGGGGGTTTGTGGGGTTTACTATTAGAGGTAGCAGATTTGCCCTCCCCTTTCTTTGGTTGTTGCACTGCTCCCTGTGGGGGAAGTTTGTTAACAACCACCCTGGGATTCGCATTAGCCGTACTAGCTGGTCTTGGGGGTTTAACAGCCAGAGCCGATACTTTGTTTGAGATAGTGGCTACATTGGTTGTACTATTAGGATGTTGACTGGTAGTGGTGTTTATATTACCTGCCGTGTGTGTGGTACTTTGTGGTTTGGTAGATGGGCCCTTGCCCTTTACTGAGGTAGAGGGTTGTGTTAACTCCGAGGACACCAGTAGGCGATCCAGTTTGTCACTCATAATCCTAACACGCTCCAGCAAAGGTAACATATATGATTTAATGAGCTTCTCTATAATGGTACAAGACACCTCATTAAACCCTTCACTAGCTAAATCAGAAGTAGCCAAGTTTGGTAATTCTGGCATCGGTAACTCTACATGAGGTGGGATCAGTTGGTCAGGGATAACAATGGGTGGGGGTGATAATAATATCTGGCGATTTTGGCCTTTCCTTTTTACCCCACCCTTTCTCCTTCTTTTTCTGGGTGGAGAACGCACCACCCTCTTTACATCATCAGACTTAGTAGCAACATCACACACACTCCTCGAGTGTAAGTTCTCACCGGGTTCAATGCAAACCAGTGACGAGTTGGGCAACGTGGGACATGGATCAGGGTCCTTGGATTGGCTATCGGGGATGTTTGTATCAACAAAGCTCGAATGATCAATGGGAATGCAGACTAACTGGTCTCCACTAGTTGCACTAACACATGGCGGCGAGATAATGGGAAACCTAAATATACTAGGAATTTGGTTAATGTCAGTACCATCATCCTCAATAAAACTCAACCCTCGGGCATCCGTAACCTGAGTGAGGTTTGAGACTGTGGAGGTGGGCAGTTGGATTTTCTTCAGGTGCTCAATTGAGCGTCGTCGCTCAGCTCTTCTCTCTGCAAGGAGGAGATCCCTATCTACTTCCTTGGTGGTTTTTGTAAAAAATTTATCGAGTGGGCCATGTGCAAAGATGCCCACACCTGGGGGGGCTGAGTGGCTCATAACAAAAGAAGAAAAACAAAGTATGTTATCTAACCCGTTATTAATACCTTAACACACTGCTAGCAGCAGCGAAAAAGTGGACAGCCAATAAGAGAATAAATAATTAAAAAAACATCAGCAAAAAAAGAGGAAATGTCAATACCCTGGCCCAGCCCGGCCTCCTACGGCCCCGGACGGCCGCAGACGGCCCCGCCCTTGTCCCGGGCTTCTCCCGGGCTTCCCGCGTGCTCTCCCGCGCTGCGGGAGTACTAAGGACTAATAAAGAGGATGCTGACAAGGGGTGGGAGTGGTCGGGGAGAGCGGCCCAGGTGGTAGTGATCCGGGCTGGCGGGTGCTCCTGGGAATTGGAGTCCCAAGGCGAGCACACGCACTCGCTCGCAGCCCCGTGCACACACCTCCCTCGGCGTTCCCTTCAAGGACCTTAGGCAGCAGCAGAGTACCCCACACGAAGCGGGACCCGCGGAGCGGGTTCCGCGAGAAGTAGGTGCAAAAGCAGGTCTGTTCCAAGTGTAGTGGTCAAAATGCAGCAGAGCGTCCCACTCGCCGTCCCAAAGGCTGAGGTTTTTAAAGTGTTCAGTGGAAGGGTGGGAGTGGTCGGGGAGAGCGGCCCAGGTGGTAGTGATCCGGGCTGGCGGGTGCTCCTGGGAATTGGAGTCCCAAGGCGAGCACACGCACTCGCTCGCAGCCCCGTGCACACACCTCCCTCGGCGTTCCCTTCAAGGACCTTAGGCAGCAGCAGAGTACCCCACACGAAGCGGGACCCGCGGAGCGGGTTCCGCGAGAAGTAGGTGCAAAAGCAGGTCTGTCCCAAGTGTAGTGGTCAAAATGCAGCAGAGCGTCCCACTCGCCGTCCCAAAGGCTGAGGTTTTTCAAAGTGTTTAGTGGAAGGGTGGGAGTGGTCGGGGAGAGCGGCCCAGGTGGTAGTGATCCGGGCTGGCGGGTGCTCCTGGGAATTGGAGTCCCAAGGCGAGCACACGCACTCGCTCGCAGCCCCGTGCACACACCTCCCTCGGCGTTCCCTTCAAGGACCTTAGGCAGCAGCAGAGTACCCCACACGAAGCGGGACCCGCGGAGCGGGTTCCGCGAGAAGTAGGTGCAAAAGCAGGTCTGTCCCAAGTGTAGTGGTCAAAATGCAGCAGAGCGTCCCACTCGCCGTCCCAAAGGCTGAGGTTTTTAAAGTGTTCAGTGGAAGGGTGGGAGTGGTCGGGGAGAGCGGCCCAGGTGGTAGTGATCCGGGCTGGCGGGTGCTCCTGGGAATTGGAGTCCCAAGGCGAGCACACGCACTCGCTCGCAGCCCCGTGCACACACCTCCCTCGGCGTTCCCTTCAAGGACCTTAGGCAGCAGCAGAGTACCCCACACGAAGCGGGACCCGCGGAGCGGGTTCCGCGAGAAGTAGGTGCAAAAGCAGGTCTGTCCCAAGTGTAGTGGTCTGACTTGATGACTTGTGAGGCTTTAGGACCAAGTTGATGTTCTGACTTGCTGTGTCCATTGTACTGTATTTTCCTTCAATGAATTTTCCCAAACAAAGAACCATGATGAGCCAAAGCAGGAGAAAAAGTACACCTAACACAATCCAAAATTCAATCCATGGAAAAATCAGATAGGTTTCTTTGAGTTGATGACAGAGTTCAGTTACTTTGTCTTTGAAAGTTTTCGTTGCTGGCGTTTCTTCATGTTCACTTGGATCATCAGAAAAGTCATCGAAATTGATGATGTAGCCAGATGCAGTTATGTCAATTGTTGGCATTGCTTCCGAATTTTTCATTTGCTTTTGGATTTTTCTTTGTTTCATTAGCATAGTCTGAGGCTAAATTGTTGTAGACTGGTGTTTCTTGACGAACTGTTGCAATTTGGGTTTCAAGAGGCATAAGTTCCATGGTTTTGTTGCATAGTCCTTTTTTATTCACTGCAGGTTGATCGAATGTGATTAGTCTCTCAGTTTGAACCTCTTGTTTTGTAGCAAATTTTGGTGTTCTGCTAATTCTTGGGAGTCCACTGGGCCTACTACTTATTATTGGCCACATGATTGTGGTTTTACCAGGTCGATGGATACAACTCGGTTCTCCTTTTTACCAGCAAGGAGCGGTAGTACAACTGATCTTGTTCCGCTGACAGCTAAGACAGGTACTGCTTTTCTGTAAGAAGGCCCAAATTCCTTCTTCACCACGATCTTCTCTCTGACCAGATCCCCAATCTTTGGAATCCAGACAGGTCTTGCTGGGACAGGTGGTTTTTCTTCAGTGGCTGTTGGTTGTTGCTTTAACTTTATGTTGCTCAGGTTTCGTCTTGTTTCATTTAAGTCCTGCAAAACAGCCAAACGGTCTTTGATATCAAAGTATTTTACTTCTACCACTGAAGTGTGACTATCAAGGTCCTGAATGTGCATTCTGGTACCGAACAATAGTTCGTACGAACTGAGACCTTTTAGAGAATTTCTTGGCAGATTATTAAGACTACGTTGGACACTTGTTAAATGTTGGACCCACCCATCACCCGAACCTAATACCCTCGCCGTTATAAATTGCTTTATGTCCCGTTTTTTTCTTTCCACTACCGCATTTCCCTCAGGATGGAATGGACAAGAGTACCGCAATGCAATGCCCATGCTGGTCATGGCCTCCTTATAAGCTCGAGAGCTAAAAGCAGGACCCTGGTCAGAATGTAGCATGTCAATTGCGTATGTGCCGATAAAGACTCACAAACATTTTATAACAGTTCTGGCGTCAGCCGAGCGCTGGGGCCACATTTTAAGTGAATCTAGTCTTAAATATAAATGAGACGCATTTCTCCTACTGGATTTCTGCGTATAGATAGCCTTATGCTTTCTAAAAGAAGGGTCCTCGCAATACCCCGGTCGGTTCACGACTGCGATCTCTGTTGCAGTTTGGACAGCCCATTGCAAATTTGTTATGTTGCAGGCTCATCCCCGGCCACCAGTATTCTGATTGTAATTCTTTCAGAGATTCCTTGATCTCTTGGTGCCTTAGACCCAATCCCATGTGTGCGTCGGCTATTAAAAAGACTCTCCTGTTCGTGTTTGGAATTACTCTATCCCCCACTCCAGGGATTCGAGCAAAAGGAACGGAGTTTGCATCAATTATGTATGTATAATTGAGTGGAAAGTTCACAGGTAATGCTGCACAGTCGCCTTTCAAAGACGCTTTTACCACCAGCATTGTTTCCCCGTCTATGTATTTTTCTGAACGCTTTTTTGTGGCTACGGAAGCCAGTTGAGCTGCTTCCACTGTGGCTCTGTGAGCCAATGAATTCCCTGCAACGTGAACGCCATCACATTGATGACTCAGTGTATGTATCACGTGAGTCTTTTGTAGTTCTTTCTGCAAAAGAACTACCTGTTCCCAAAGCTTTTTATGCTTTATTGTGGCACCTGTGTCATCTTTGTAGTCGTTTTGAACCCAGTTCTGTAAGTCATTATTGTAAGACTTGACGCAGAAATGCGAATCGCACACTATTAGTGTCGGGAATTCACGATCGGCATTTTCAAGCGCCATCTTTAAAAATCTGATTTCAGCTCGCTGAGTTGAACAGTTTTTGAGTGATTCAGTTTTGGTAATTAATGGTCTGAATTTACCCAAGCGCCAGCGACCTTTAACAATCGCACACGCTGAGTTGTAGGATTTTTTCTCTACATCGTAGTGTTGTGCAAATCTGTCCATATAGATTACACATGTGTATTGTTCGAAAGGCAGAATTTCGATTGGCAGAGGATGTTCTTCATATTTTAGATTTTCTAGTTTTTTCATTTTCGGGTCAAAATAGTACTTCACGTTTTCTGGAGCAAGAGAATTTTCCCATTGTATCCATTTTGGATCTATTGCCACAGTAGTCAAATTGCGTGGACTCGTTAATGCCTCAAGGGCTGATTCTGCTGTTAAAACAGTTATCCTTCTGCCTTGGACTTGGGCTCTCTTTCTTTTGCTACAGCAGTTTGAACCGCTATTAGAATTTTTTCAGTAGAACTGAATTTCATTTCAGCTTGTGTGTACAAGTGTGATTTGTAAGCTATTGGTACCGTTTCTCCCTCATTAGAGGTCAGGTACGTGAATCCGCATCTTCCTGTGATGACTCGGATTACAAGGTTGCGTATGTTTTCGCGTGTTTGCAATTTTGTTTCAGCTAACATGTCTGTTTGCAATGATCTTAAAATTTCTGTGTGTTTCTGAGTCAAATTGATTGGTTTGAAATCAGGTTTTATTAATTCATAGAGAGGTTTAACTCTCTGTGCATAATTTAGAATGTATGTTCTTCCGAAATTCAGGAAACCTAGAATTGATTGTAAGTTCTTCAACGTTTTAGGTGCTGGTAGTACAGCACACTTCTCTAAGAAGTTGTCAGCTAGGCTTTTGCCTTCACTTGATAATTCATATCCCAAAAATAGGACAGTTAGATGGACAATTCGTGACTTTTTAAAGTTGAATTTGTAACCCTCAGCTGCGAACCCAAGTATTATGGTGTTCACTTTTTTCAAGTGAGTATCCAGGTCATCATCTGTGAGATAGATGTCGTCGACATACGATAATGCCTCATCATCATATATTTGTAGTAACTCTATTACTCTTGCTGAGAATAATCCTGGGCTATTCTTGAATCCCTGTGGGAGTCGACAGAAGTGTTATTGCGACCCCATTATTGAGAAAGCAGTCAAATACCTGCTCTCAGGTGCAATGTTTTGACAAAAGAATCCATTAGAGATGTCCAATGTCGTTTTGTATTGTTTGCGCACGATGTTATTCATTAGTGCTACACTGTGTGAGTTTTGTACTGCAAATGTTTTGCAACATGAGTTAAGGTGTCTGTAGTCCAAAACTAGACGATATGAATCGTCTGGTTTGGAGACAGGTAACAAAGGATTGTTCATTTGTGAGGTGCATCTTTCAATCACCCCCTGATATTCAAGTTGATCTAAGATCTCCCTGACTTGCTTTTTAGCTTCTTGTTTAACTGGGTACTGCCTTTGTGCAGTGGGTTGACATTTTAACTGGATTTTGTGAGGAGGAGAGCCCTCATCCCATCCTACATGATTTTTAAATAATGCAGGAGCTTGGGCTACTGCCCATTTTCTTGCACATATGGATTTTTTATGAATTGAGATATGATTTGAGAAGGCAGGCATAATCATTTCTTCGCCATGAGGGCACTCCCTGACAAACTCTGGTGGCCAGTCTTTCTCAGCTAAAAGGATGTCATAGCCTTTCGAAAGGTTATCCCAAAAGAGACCCCTTACTTTCCTAGTCTTATCTCCCTCTATACGCAATGTTATCTCGTATATTTTATGAGGTTTGCTAACTCTGGTATCAGCGGTTTCCACCTGAATGTATTCATTCGTGTCCACTGTCTCCAGAAGATTCATCAGGATCTTGTGAGCTATGGTCACTTCTGCTGCGCTGTCTAGCATTGTCTGGGCCCACTCTCCGTTTTTCAGTTGTGTCCTCAGTATCCTCGGCATGTTTAATTATTTTAATACTGGCTACCTTCTTTTTTGGAAATTGCAACTTTTTACTTTGATGAGCAGGTTCCTTGTCTTTGGACTTGACGTGCTCTTCCCTGTGTTCTGACCGTCCTCTTCTTTCCGATTTCTGCGAGGAAGTCTGAAAAGATCGAGAGGGACGTGTATCAATATCTTGATATCTGTCAGGTTTTCTCAATTTATCCCTATCTCTAAGGTTGTATCTTTTCTCAGAGGGCTCCCTCTGGGGAGACTTGTTTCCTCGGTCTGGAGCTCTTTCTCTCCGTTGAGGAGACCTTCCTCTGGACTGGAATTGTTTTTCTTTGGGAGTGGATTATTTATTTCCATCCTAACTCTTTTTTTGAGTGTTTAAATTATTTTTAATAAATGTCTTTTCAGGATTTTCAAGTAGTTTGGGTTTTACTGGTTTCCCTCCCAAACTATCCCTACCTAGTTCTTCATAGGATTTTTCTATGATTCTGGCAAGTTCAAATGGTTGGTCTGCTATATCTGTTTCTTTCAATCTCTGGCAGATCGCCACAGATGCTGCTTCTCCTTTTATGTTGGCTAGTAATATAGCCGAGACCTGCTTGAAGTCTTTCAGTAATGTCATACCCAGAGTTAAAGCAGGTTCTGGACCGTATTCATTTTGAATCTGTCCTAGTATGTCTGGTATAACCGCCATGGACGGAACACCATGTGTTTTTGTGTAAATCGAAGCAAAGACTGTGCCCCAAGTGTCACAGTCCTCCACATGTGGTGTGATCCCCATTGGAAGACAGATTGTCAGAATTCTGTGTTTCTCAGTAGGTGTAGTATCAAGAAATACTGCCTCTATTTGAGTGATTTTCTGAGCTAACCAGAATGGAATTTGTTCCCGTTTTGTAGGTACTTTGCTAATGGCTGATTGTATATTTTGTGGTGTGATTTTATTTGTGTTCTCCTGGTGAGGGGTGGTCTCTGGAATTTTGTATTGCCGGTTGGACTGGTGAAGTCCTCATGACATATTGTACCAATTGTCTGTGTATTTTAATTAACAGATTTAGTTGAGCTAAGAGCTCTCGGTCTGACATTTTATCAATGTCTGGATGTGGTGTGTAGCTGGCTAGAACCGGCTATGTTGCTCCTGGTCTGCCTAGTGGACCAAGCCTGGTGATGTGATTTTGATGTTTTAGGGCTCCTTTAAACCAGAGCAGGTGCTCTTGGTAATTTAGTGGGATTTCAACATCCTCGAAAGGAGTGTATTCATCCGGAGGTTCCTCTATTTTGTAATAGTGGAATTCTTTTGTTACAGCGTTTGCTGCTGGAAAGTTTATCCATGAATAGAATACCTCTGTCTGCCGATATTCATGGGCCTCTACCACGAATATGACTGTACCACCTCGTGATGTCAGTCCATTTTCTATAAGTTTAATAGTTATAGTTCTTCTTATATTTGCCGAATGAGTATAACTTTCGGGTCATTTTCTTGGAGACTTGCGTCATCCGCTAGGAATTGAGCTGCTATTCTAGCTGTCTCCCTTTCGTCTTCACTTTCTGTCATTTTTTTTAACAGAAAGCTTTTTGTTGCAGATCAAGTTTCAAGGAAAAAAAGATTAGGTGCACAATATTTTGGAACACTGTATCCTTCAACGTTGACTAAACCAAAAACTATACATAGGATTCTCATCCTACTAAGTTCCGGCGGATTTTAACCTTTTACCCACTCCCGATGTCTTTTGGAGTATTTACGGGAAAAAGGGGTCTGTGTGAAAAAGCATGACGGAGTTACTCTAGTGTCTTGCGTTAGATTATCGCCTTACCAAACGTTGGGCGCCATGTAGTATAGTTCCTATATTCCCAATAGGCTCTGCGCATTGGAATAATATAAACAGCAGTGTAGACGTAGGACTGAGGCCGACTAGGTCTCTACTGACTATATTAGACTTAATTAGTTTTGCCAGCTAGCTCAGAGTCACTAGAAACTATCTCGAATAAACAAGGAGGAGTTTAACTTCCCTGGATAGACAAGAAGGGATTAGCTTCTGACAACCATAAAACATGACAACTTTGCTCCCTCAGAATAAGAGTGTATCTCTAGAGTCGTGTGAAAACAATAGACAGCTATTTTACTCAGTCAATCGTGCATACTTAGTTTCACCAGAGTGCAGAGAATAGAGAGACAATCGTTTTCAATAAAAGGTGCTATTTATTGAGCAGTCTTCTTTCTCATGCAAGAGAAATGAATTGCCACAATTGCAATACTTAGTATAAAGTAAAGTGCGTACAGTAAAAGGAGTATTATAAAATAATACTGTAAAAGCATTGATATGGTTTCTTAGCCATATGATACTTTAAAATAGATAAAATATATACATACATAAATACATTGACTAACGTACTCAACTGGTGCTTCTAAATACGCCTACCCCGGTGTACCTGACCTAAGCCTAATACGTGGGAATGAGTAAGTAAGTAGCAGTTTAAGTTAAGTTGGTTTTGCCCAGAATCTGAATCAAGAATTCTCTTTAAGGGTTTCGTCAGCTCCGTACCTGGGTAATAGAAAGCAGGAGGTCTGGTATTTCTTTCTCAGGACTCGATATCCCAGCAACCCGCAAGGGTGGCTGGAAACACCGGAGCTGGATTTCTCGGCTGGAGAAAAGACAGCGTCTCTCTCAGTGCGCCAAAAGGGTGGGGCGGCGTCCGTGGGCTCTCGCATCAGCTGGGCTCTCGGGCAAGTAGATAGCCGCTCTGCTCCAAACCACCGTGTGTTTGCTTAAGGCAACGTTGGTATATTGATACCTGAAAGGTGCCGGGTTTGACGTAAGGTTGGACATAAGACGTCAATAAAGGTGTCACTAAGAACTGGTCGTTCTTTCAGTGCTCACAGGAGTTCTTGGACAAATCAAAACAGAAGCATGGGGATTTCCCAGGTTGCTGGAGGTTTGATTTGTTTAAAGAACGTGTTGTACTCTCTAGGAGCCCGGGGAAGTAGCCTTGCTTAATTTGGACTGCATGGGCTACGACTAAATATGGATATGATTCTTATGCCTTTATAAGGAAATTATTTATTATAGCCATACAAGGGCATACATTAGGAATATTGAATTAGGGTCCTAGATAGAAATACAACAATATTGTTTAAAGCCTTAATCCAATAAATTTCTTTTTGGAGCAAGGTTTTTTTGATGTCCATTCCTGGACGCACCTGTAATTTTTCAATGATTTGATACCTTAGTTGAGATATGGTATGTTGAACCTCCTCCCAATGTGTGGCTAAACTGGATGTTGTATTTTTAGTTCTATTTTTACTTTTGTGTTCCGTAATCCTGATTTTCAATTTACGCTCTGTCTTCCCTATGTATGCTTTCCCACAAGGGCATTTGATGCTGTACACTACATTATTAGAGGTGCAATCACTAGTGTGTTTTAATTTTATTTTATTTCCTGATAGAGGATGGGTTAAAGTACTGCCTATTATTACATTATTTCAGTGTATGCAGATGTTATATTTTCTTCTGCCTTGTTGTTCAACTTGGATCTCAATATTCTGTGGAAAGGATAGCATAGCTTGTAGATTTTTGCCCCTGGTGTAGGCTAATAATGTTTTATGTTGAAATAATCCATTGAAACCTGCCTCATTTTGTAACAGTTCTCATTGTGAGTTCATGATCTTTATTACTGCTTGTGAGACAGTTGAAAATCTTGACACAAATACTAATTTTTTTTATCCTGTCTAGATTGTGTTTGCAGTAACTCATGTCATTCTTGCTTCTGAGCCCGATTAAGACACTCCGGAAGAATGTCCTCCGGGTAACTCCGTTCTTGATAGAGTCGTTTATACTCTTGTAGCTTTTGTGTGCTTATAATCGGATCGGAGCAAGTCCTGCGAATACGTAAAAACTGTGAATATGGCAGCCTCTTTATTAAGCTTTTTGGATGAAAACTAGTTTAAGTTAATGCATTGTTCTTATCTGTCGGTTTACTGTATATTGCTGTATCAAATTTGCCATTTTCTGTAGATTTACTCACTAGAACATCGAGAAAATGTATGTTCTTATCCTGTATATTGTGAGTCAATTGTATGCGTGGGTTCACATTGTTCAGTGTCTCGATCATAGTTGTTAATGCTTGTTTGGTGTCAGTCCATAATAAAAAAATATCTTCAATATACTGACAATACAAGGGGATTTTTTGCCACCAAGATGGATTCGACGTGATATTTTATGAGACACCTGTGGAATATATGTACTCCTGGGTTTGAATCAATTGTCAGAACGTTCCTTAGTATTTTGTTCAGAGGGTACCGTATTAGTGAAAAAGTGCCGTAAAATCAGCGTCCTCATGAATCTATAGATGTCTGCCTCAACTCGTAATAAAGAGTGGTCCCAGTGGGGACAAATGACATCCCATGTCACAAAATGGCTTTCTGTTGAGGATTCAATTGTGTCGTGGAAATGTTAATAACTAGATCACTCTTTTGCCACTGCGGAGTGTCTTCCCACTTTTTTCTTTGTCCTCTCCTCGTTTTTCGGACGGCATGTGGATGGTCTGATTAAGTGTTGCTGGTGGACTGCCTTGGTCTGGAAGCTGTGACAACAAAGGAACCATTGGTAATAATTGTGTAGTTTAACCTGCTTCAGTTGATGGTACAATTGTATGTGGCCCGCACACAAAAAAAATCTGTTCACTCAATGATGAATCACACCAATCTGTGTTTCTTCAATCTTTATTTCCTTATTTGCATTCTGCAGTAGCCAACGCGTTTTGTCCTTTTGAAGGACTTCTTCAGGGCTACAAAAACAAGTATACAAATATACTTTTTTTTTAAAACCATATAATTACAAAAATACACTCATATATTTACATATTTACACTTTTTAAACACCAAATCAATTCATCCGAAATGAGACCATGATCTTGTGCAAAATTCAGAGACAAATCTACATATCTAAGAACAATGTTGTTCACACCTTTGACACATTTGACAAAAATGTCATCATGCTCTGGATGGTATGGGAAACTCCATAAGAGAACCGTCCTTTGCCAATAACTTCATCGTATACATAAATTAATCCTTATTCATTATACGAAACAAAGCGAGGAAACTTCAATAATTCCAAGTCATAGTTACCTCATCACAAAAAGTTGTGGTTATTTCCATTAATACAAGTGCAACCTTTTGGATATACCATAGTCAGTGCCCATTTTCTTAAAATACATTGTTCTCATTTTGGGGGACAAAAACGATTGATGGGTCACTTAAAAAGCACTTTTTTGGCATTGCCTTCTATAGTCTTTACTATTGTATCATTCTATCTCTCATTAACATATTACCGGATTTTGAACAATAGCCATGAACAAGTTATTGAAATAAATAGTTACCTCCTCAGTCTCTGTATGTATTCCACTGAGCATTCTTTCTTCTTTACAGCCACCGTGGAATTTGATCCCTCTTCTAAAGGTAATAAGATCTATCACTATATGTTCAATTTCACAATTAACATTGTCATAAACCTTCCAAAAGATGTATTATACTTCTTCATTGTACCTGTAAACTCGTGTGTGGGGTCTGTCAATTTCTTTTCCAACCGTGTTCTTTTCTATCCTCTACTCGGCCTACCCAAAGATGTTGCACGATTTTCAATATGCACAGGGGGACCTGTTGATAAATGTATCAGGATGCACTATGTTTAACGCCTGCCATATATTGTTAATATGGATTGGTCTACTGTCAAAAAAGGAACACAATGGGGCCTGTCCAAGAAATAACAGGATACACTGTTTTTATCTCCTGCTATACATTAATATTGTTCGATTCATTACCCAAAACAAACCAAATCATCAGAAAAGAAGATCGGGAACATACCTAGATCTTAAAAGTCACACGTTGTCCTTGGCCCATAAAGTTTTCAACCAGGCATACATCAAACGGATACCTTTGGAAATGATATGTTGTCACTGTAGATATCTTCCTTCAAAATAAAGAAATATATAAGAAATGTATATCCAGAAGTCACATTAGTTTCAGCTTTATCTAGCTGTTTCTATCATTGAGGGAACAGTATACAGCGCTCACTTGTGCGAGCAGAAGCAAGCGCATGTAACCATTAATACTGCTTTCTATCCTAAATAGTTCATCTATAGCAAACATTGAGGTAAGTGCACATGTCCCAAAATCTGGACATTGCACTGTGAACCAAACCTAATTCGAGTGTAAATGCGCTGACTACGGTTGTTCAACACAGCATCCCTCAATATAGCGTTAGCCTTCTTAGTAAGCGGACACCTCTATCTATGTATATCTCTACCAAATGCACATGTATATATTTATTTACATATGGTCAGGTTAAAAAGTCACTTGACATTTCACAATTGGTGAAAAGTAATCATGCGCCCTTTTAATTCGCGACTAACACACTATCTATATTCTGTCAGGCATTCTGCCAGGCATTCTGTTGGTCCCCCATTGCCAGATATTATCGGTCTCCCAGGGGGTCTCTCAATCTTTTAATAAATCGGCATCAAGATCTTCAAAATAAGGAAATATCATGATGCGAAGTCCCCTAGGGATCCTCCTATTTTCCAGGTACTTGCGCATGGTGTTCACATCCCACCATTTGCTAAGCTCCTGCTTCCTCAGTCGTTCCAATTTATTAAATCTTTCTTTAAGGCCCTCATTTCTGGGAGCCTTGGTTTATCATTACTTTATGTAGATGAATTTTTACTGAATAAATCCCCAAGCATGGCCTCACGATTATCCTCAAAATTCATAGTAATATAATCAGTATTACTCCCGCTAAATAATGCTGGTAATCCAAAAACAGCGTAGGTCCTTGTTTGAATCCTTTGCTGTTTTTGGAATACCAGCACTATTTAGCGGGAGTAATACTGATTATATTACTATGAATTTGGAGGATAATCGTGAGACCATGCTTGGTGATTTTCCAGCAAAAGCTCTCAGAAATGAGGGCAAGTACCTGGAAAATAGCAGGATCCCTAGGGGACTTCGCATCATGATATTTCCTAATTTTGAGGATCTTGATGCCGATTTATTAAAAGATTAGGAGGACGGTCTGTATGACGCTTCATATAGAATGATGGGTCTGGTAGTTAGGAATGTGGAAAGGAAAGTGTTGAAATTAAAAGAAGAGATTGACAGACTTGAAAAAGAGATCAAAGAAATTAAATTGGATGATGCCACAAAATTATGACATTCTGAAGGAGGAACTGTCGAATTACCAGGTTTATTTAAGAGATAAAAAATAAAAGAAGATCCTAAGGGAGGAGGGGGACTGTGCGAAAGAAGAAGATTTACATTCGCTACGAAATATGATGAAGTCCCAGTGAGAACAATTCGAGGCAATCTTAATAAGTCCAGAGATGTAAGTCTATCCTCTAGTAGTGTTTCTCTTTCGTCTGTTGAGAGTGAGTTAGGAGCTGCATCTAGCACTGATGTTGTAAAACAACCGGAATCCCTTTTTTAACAGAGGTTCAAAGATATTGGTTGGGAAACAAAAAGAAACCAATGGGAAGAGGAGGAGAACAAGGAGGGGTGGACGGAAATACAAAGGCAGGTGTTCAGACAAGACAACAAACAATGGTGACTCAGAACAGGAGGTAGATCTATTGAGTACCATAAGTGGTTCAAGGACAGCAAATGATGTAGAGAGTGAGAATTTGAAAATTGTTAACCTGTCCAACCGCACACTGACTGTTACTGAAGAAAATGTTTTGAGTAAAGGTCAGAATTTTTGTACTTTTGAGGGATGTAACTTCACGGAAGCACATATTGACATGTTCAAATTTGTACGCAAAGTGAAATTAAAGCAGTTTTTCAAACATAATTTGCCTTGTAATGTTGATACGCTAAGACCTTCATTGCATGTTCCACTGTCCATAAAAGATGTTGATGCCATTTACACGTTAACCATAATAGAAGAGGAGATGTTGCCAATGATTTGAATGTAGAGGAAGATCTAACTTTGGACAGTGGTTTAAGGATTGCATCAAAATGTATTCCACCAACATGAAATGACTCTGCTATTGAAAAGTTCTATAACAAGGTTACAAATGAACTTTATAAATTGGAAGACAAGTATGTAAAACACAAACTTTATACCCCATGTCCGAACCTTTCTAGAAAGGAAAGGGATGTATTAACAAATCTGAGGAATGACCCCACCATTGTAATACGTGAAGCAGACAAAGGGGGGGAATGTTGTTGTTTTAAATACTAATGACTATATGGGTGAGATCGATAGGCAGTTGAGCAATGACATATGTTATGAAAAACTAAAGGGGAGTCCCATTCCGGAAATAGAACGCAATATCAATGCGCATCTCAGGGAATGGCATGAAACCTGTTTGTTAACAG
This sequence comes from Lissotriton helveticus, assembly GCF_964261635.1. Taxonomy (NCBI): domain Eukaryota; kingdom Metazoa; phylum Chordata; class Amphibia; order Caudata; family Salamandridae; genus Lissotriton; species Lissotriton helveticus. Next base: position 985,314,022 of record NC_136067.1, read on the forward strand.
ACAAGGAACATATGTATTTAAGAGCAGAAAATTCAAGATTCCCATGCATTTAATGCCTTCCTAAGATTCATAAGACGTTGCCAACTCCCCCTGGGAGACGGATAATATCTGGCAATGGGGGACCGACAGAATGCCTGGCAGAATACAATGATGAATACCTCCAACTCCATGTAAAAAATATCCCATCCTATCTGAGGGATAGTTGTGATGTCCTAGATAAATTGGAGGACTTTGTATGGGATAGTGATGACCTTCTCTTTGTGACTATGGATGTGGAGAGTCTATATACACGCATACAACAAAGAGAGGGTATGGAGGTTTTGAGGTTCTTCCTATATAGATTTAATGCAAGCCATCTTGATCACAACCATATGCTAATGGGAATGGCAGATATAGTACTGACCAACAATTCTTTCCTACACAATGTAACGTGGTTCCTTCAAAAGCAAGGGTCTGCGATGGGCTCAAGGTTTGCTCCATCTTATGCAAACCTCTTTATGGAGCTATATGAGGTGGAGCAGACCTTTGGGAGGGGAGCCTGAGAATGGATGGATAAGATAAATATTTATGGTTGTTACATAGATGACATTCTAATGATATGGAATGGGAGTGTTGAGAGCTTACAAGAATATCATGTATATCTCAATGATAACAGATTAAATGTCAAGTTAACAATGTGTCACAGTAAGGAAGAGATTGACTTCCTCGATCTCTGTTTATATGCTAAGAATGGCAAGATTGAGATCAGAATCTTTAAGAAGCCTACAGCATGTAATAGTGTGCTGCATGCTGCGAGCTTTCATCCTCAAAGTACAATTAATGCCATAACCTATGGGGAGATGGTTCGGGCCAGAAGAAATTGTAGCGAAGACGAGGCCTACCATCAAACCATTCAGGGTATAAAATGCAGTTTTAAGGATCGAGGATACAACAAAGCTTGTCTTGACAAAGCTGAGACCAGAGCCAAATCACTGGATAGAAAGAAAAGCTTTATGAATAAAACAAAGAAAAATGACAAGAGAGACAAAAATGATGTGTTGTTAATCACTCAATATAACCAACACAGTAATCAAATCTATAATGTGTTTAGAAAAAACTGGTCTGTTTTGAGTAATGATGCCAATCTGACTGACATTATACCCACTAAACCGAAGGTAGTGTACCGCAGAGGTAATACCATCAAGAAGAATCTTTGTCCTAGTTAAGTTAAATCATCGAAGGTAGAACTGCGAGGCCCTTCTTGGTTGCCAGCAAAGCCGGAGAGCTTTTTTGTTTAACATTTCTGAATTTAAGTACAATACCAACAAGGTGCATGCAATTGCTTCTTTTATTTATTGCAATACCACATACACGATCTATGTGATTGGGTGTGCATGTAGAAAAATCTATGTGGGCAGCAGCATTCAGAGTCTTAAGACGCAAATTCAGGAGCATGTCCGTGCGATAAAGAATGTAGATGCAAGATATCCAGTAGCCATGCATATCAAAGAGAAACATCCAGAGAACAACAATATCTGGTTCCATGCGATTGAGCATTTGGGTATATAGAGAGAGGGGGAAATAGGGAATTTTCCTTACGCCAAAAAGAGGCTAAATGTATTTGCAAATTGCGAAGTGTACAGTGTGGGCTTAACAGTAATTCTAAAAGGCACTATTTCCTGTAGAAATGATAACATGTAAATATTCACAGTTTTGCTTTGATCAGAGTAAAAACTAGGACTGCGTGTAGTTGTCATTATAACTAATTGATTGGGAATGCTGTGTATCTTTGTACTTTGTTTAAAACTAGGCTGGAAGACTAAAAATGTCTGTCAATGGTTGAGAATGCACTCTAGATTAAGACCCCTCAAAGTCTGCAGTTTAAAATCGGAATTGTGTACAATTCCGATTTGACTCTGTGGTCTGAAGTTAATTGTATTACTGTACATTCTCTAATCTTTTAGGTTATGTTACATTGTTGCTGTCATTTGGTTTTGTTAAATTTTGTTTGTCTCTAATGTCTTATTGGGACATTTGCAGAAACTATTGTATAAATAATCCATTAATTTTTAGGAACATGGAATACAACACATGTACATAATACATCACATGACAAAAATTGTGCATTTGATATCTGTGGAGTAGATGACCATTGTCGACATGTAAGAGTAAGATCTTATGTTTTGTAAACAATGGATGTGATAGGTATTTCCAGCTAAAATGGATAGATGAAAGATTAACCATTTCCATGAATGATAACATGGAAGTGGAGTAAGAACACTGTCAACAGCGTAGGTATTACTCTTGCGTACTTTGTTGGGTATACCTAACCTTATTGGACAATTTTTCTATAGATCCGTGAATATGGTATGTAGACAATGACTGACGAACCCAGATGCTATTATGTTACTGAACTTTATGAAGCATTGTTGCATGCCTAATAACAAAATGTGCACATTTATGTGAAATCTCCCGGCTCACACATGCTCAACTTTGATGAGGACATGCATTTGCCGAAAATGTGATTGATGGTTAGATTTCCTTACTGATCCTGATTTGGGGACATAACTGGAATGATAGACCTTATCGATGTGAAGACTCTTGCTAGCAAATAGAATACTTGCCTCACGCGTGCGCGATTAAATGATAACATTCATTTGTGAGACACGTGAACGGTGGCTAGATTGCCCCGTTGATTTAGATTTGGTTACATTTTGGAGAGATAGATTTTATCACTCGTGTCTGATAACACACTATCCACATGCAAACAAATGGATTATATAATGACTGGATGGTGATAAGTCATGCCGCCTTTATGTAAGATGCGTCTGTGACTCACATCATTTTTAGAAATATTAGAACAAAAACCACTAAAAAGGTTTGCATTATATATCGGACATGCTGTAAGATACAAATAGAGTATTATGTCTCCATCGTATTTGTGAAATACGGAACTTAATATTGGTTGTGCAAGCATTTGGAATATTTTAAAGATGTAGCCGTCCTCCTGGATGAAATTTGCATGCGCTGACGTGGTGGTGAAGTTTAAAAAGCCGGTGAATCTAATAACTCAGCTTGACACAACTCGCCTAGAGGACTTGGTACGCTTACCTGTTTCCCGATACAGGTAAGGGGTTATGGGGTAATATGGACCCTCGATTAACTCTCTTCTTCTTTTTGAGGCATGCATTTCTGGAATGTGGCAATATAACTTTTTCTAATGCCACAAGCATATATTGACAAAGCATTATGGGTACTGTTGTCACAAGTAAATATTAATTATATGTGTTTTATGTTAATCGCTATTGACGCGTGTTAGAGAACGGAGCTTAAAGCGGGCATACTATCATTCTATTATAATAATAACGTTAATAATCCACATTTGTGAAGCGCGAACAATCACCCGTAAGGGTCTCCAGGCTCTGGGGGACGTCTGGAAGATTATGTAAGCTATTGCCAGAGTCACATGCTGGGCTACTCTGCCTCCGGGGATCAAACCATGATCCTCAGATTCCAGCATCAGTCACCCTGGCTGTGGCGCCACACCTCTCCATGTTACAAATATCTATTACAAATAGATTCCATATAACAGGGAGGATCATAATGTTTGAGGTTTGAAAAGAATGAAAAAATAGACTTGCTCGATAGATCGAATATACAGTCTATAGTTTCTGGTTCTACATGAGCTATCTTGTGGGACGTGCTGAATAACCGTAGTGAGCGCCCGTACTTTCGAAGCAGATGCACTTTCCAATATTTCTGATAGATTTTGGACATGTGGACCGTCTGTAGTGTACCATATGTGAATAAATATATACATGTGCATTTGGTAGAGATATACGTAGATAGAGGTGTCTGCTAAATAAGAAGGCTAACGCTATATTGAGGGATGCTGTGTTGAACAATTGTAGTCAGTGCATTTACACTTGAATTAGGTTTGGTTCATAGTGCAATGTCCAGATTTTGGGACATATGCACTTACCTCAATGTTTGCTATATATGAACTAATTAGGATAGAACGCGGCATTAATGGTTACATGCGCTTGCTTCTGCTTGCACAGGTGAGCGCTGTATACTGTTCCCTCAATGATAGAAACAGCTAGATATAGCTGAAACTAATGTGACTTCTGGATATATATGTCTTATATATTTTTTTATTTTGAAGGAAGAGGTCTACAGTGACCACATATCATTTGAGAAGGTGTCTGTTTGATGTATGCCTGCTTGAAAAGTTTATGGGCCAAGGACAACAAGTGACTTTTAAGATCTAGGTATGTCCCCAATCTTCTTTTCTGGTGATTCGGTTCGTTTTGGGTAATGGATCTAACAATATTAATGTATAGCAGGAGATAAAAACAGTGTTTCCTGTTATATGTTCGACAGGCCCCATTGTGTACCTTTTTTGACAGTGGACCAATCGATAATAACAATATATGGCAGGTGTTAAACATAGTGCATCCTGTTACATTTATCAACAGGTCCCCTGTGCATATTGAAAATTGTGCAACACCTGGAGGTGAGCCGAGTAGAGGATAAAAAAGAACACACAGTTGGAAAAGAAAGTGACAGACCCCACACACGAGTTTACAGGTTCAATGAAGAAGTATAATACATCTTTTGTAAGGTTTATGACAATGTTAATTGTGGAATTGAACATATAGTGATAGATCGTATTACCTTTAGAAGAGGGATCAAATTCCACGGTGGCTATGAAGAAGAAAGAATTCTCAGTGGAATACATACAGAGACTGAGGAGGTAACTATTTATTTCAATAACTTGTTCATGGCTACTGTTCAAAATCCGGTAATATGGTAATTAGAGATAGAATGATACAATAGTAAAGGTTAAAGAAGGCAATGCCAAAAAAGTGCTTTTTGAGTGACCCCTCAATAGTTTTTGCCCCCAAAATGAGAACTATGTATTTTACGAAAATGGGCACTGACTATGGTATAACCAAAAGATTGCACTTGTTTTAATTGAAATAACCACAACTTTTTGTGATGAGGTAACTATGACTTAGACTTATTTCCTAGCTTTCTTTCGTATAATGAATACGGATTAATTGATGTATACGATGAAGTTATTGGCAAATGTTGGTTCTTTTATTATAGAGTTTCCCATACCGTCCAGAGCATGATGATATTTTTGTCAAATGTGTTAAAGGAGTGAACAACATTGTTCTTTGATATGTAGATTTGCCTCTGAATTATGCACAAGATCATGGTCTCATTTCTGATGAATTGATTTGGTGTTTAAAAAGTGTAACTATGTAAATATAAGAGTGTATTTTTGTAAATATATGTTTTTTAAAAAAAAAGTATGTTTGTATATTTGTTTTTGTAGCCCTGAAGAAGTCCTTCAAAAGGATGAAACACGTTGGCTACTGCAGAATGAAAATAAGGAAATAAAGATTGAAGAAACACAGATTGGTGTGATTCATCAGTGAGTGAACAGACTCTCTTTTTTTGTGTGTGGGCCACATATCATTGTATAATTGTCTGTTGTGGAAGTTTCTTCAACGATTAGGAGAACCAAAAGGGTCTGGCTCTCTGTTGTTTTCCGCACCATAATGTTGATATAATTCCTGGCTTCAGATAAGTGCGGTATCGTTTCCTAGATCCTTGTCGGGATCCTTTGATTCAGTCGTTGGATCTGCTGTTTGAGACTGTGCAATCACATGTGCTGGTATTCTGCTGGTTGTGGCCCCCTTATCCAACACCAGACTTTCATCTGACAATGTTGCTGTTTTTTTGTGGTTAAATCTCCTCCGCGCATAGATCTCGGCCCAAATATAAACTTTGTTAAGTTTATAGTCAATAGTATCCCTCTTATATTTGTGAAGTTTACCTTCTTGGAGTTCCTTTTCATATTTTCTAATTTTTAGACCTTCCAATTGTAATTGCCATGCATTGGTCTCCATGCGTAATTCTAGTTCACTTTTGAGAGAATAAATCTCTTCCTCTAAATCCTGCATGGTCTTTGACAGTTCCTCTATAATAAGTAAAATCTGGACGAAAGAGCATTTATTGAGTGTAGCATACCATTTCTCGATAAATTTAGAGTTGAGATGGAAATGGAAGAACAAAGGTTTAATGGCTACTTTTTTTTCCCACTAAGGTATGTTTAAGGAATGATCTTTGTTATTGTCTTACACATTGGAGGTTAGCTGTTCACTTTCTGTCACTATGGGAGGGCATCTTTCCCTTTTTCTTTTTTTCTCACTAACAACATATGCGTTGTGCACCCATATTAAGGCACCTAGTGGATCAATTGGGTAATTGTTGTTTGATTATACCACGGGTAATGATACCTACATGCTTTGATGTCTGTATTTGTTTAATCGAATCAAATCACATTGTAATACCATTCTTTTTTGCATAGGTTTCCCCTGAGGAAGGCACAATATAGCCCAAAATTAAACGGGCACTTTAAAAATGTTTATGAAGACATGTTGTTAAGCATTATGTTAATTATGAAAAGATTGTATTTTCTGTTATGATCTGATATAATATGAATTGTCATGAATGATTTATGCTTACTATATTGATTCAGGTCTGCTGTACTAAGAATACAAAAAATACAGTTTCCATGACCTAACTCCATGCTTAGAGTTGATTATTTGGGCAAGTATAAAAAGAGTAAATATTTTCAGGGTTTGTTTATAACCCAGTGAACAGTGCAGAGTGTACACAAGCCTTTTGGCTTGTATTACCTCTATTTTGACTAGACGCTTGACGAGACAGCAAGCGTAACACTGTAGCACCATTAACCTAGAGATACTAAATTATTTTGAAAGGAGTCATAAATAGATGTGCGCCTCCAACGCCAATTCTTATACCTGAGACTTCAGAACTGGAGGCAAGCTCTGCTTCAAGCCCTTGGAGATCTTCCTCAAGATTATAAAGTACACACAAAGTTCCTTTTCTCCTTTCCTTGCCAATAAGTAACCACTGCAGCCAACCCCAAACAGCTCACAGCACAGGGGCAGTCTCCTCCTTCAGCTTTCTTGGTTTCGCTCATTGGCAAAGGTTTGTCTTGATTCCCAGAAGTGATTTAAAGTTCTGGGTCTGGACCCCAATATTTATGCTACTAAATCCTTTGTTCTCTGAAGGCAGATAGTGTCTGTACCTAGTCAAAACCAGTTCTGACCTCCCTGGTGCAGCTTCCTGGCAGGAGGTGGAGACAGCATTATTGAAAGCTGACCTGGCCCAGGTAGTTGAAAGGAAATCTCCTCCCCCTGCTCTCTATTCTATGTAGGCTCAGGCGAGTAAAAGGAAACCTCCTCCCCCTACTCTCTATTCAATGCAGGTCCTATTCCGCCCAGTCCTGACTCATCAGACTGCTGGGGCCAAAGCCCTATCTAGCCCCCTGTCACTCACCAACCAGACATGGAATACAGAAACCTAGCAGAGGCATACTGGATGGTTAGGCAAGAAAATTCCCACTTTCTAAAAGTGGTATTTCCAAACACAGAATGTAGTAATTGCCCACACTAAAATATGTATTTTAACATTCTAAGTACAGGCATACTAAAGTCGGTTTTTATACCTTGTTTCCTGGGTCAGTTAGGATTATAGGATGTTATAATCAAGCTGCCCTATCTGGCCTATGGAAACAGGTAGCCTTGCAATAGTGAAAAACAAAATTGGCTGTAATTCACTATCAGGACATGCCACACACACCAGAGCATGTCCTACCTTTCACATACAATACACCCTGCCCATAGGGGTGACTAACATGTAGCAAAGGGAAGGTGTATGGACTGGCAAGTGGATGCACTTGCCAAGTCGACATGGCAGTCCCAGACTGCAGCGCAAACACAAGGAGATGATGGACGGAGCACTGAAACTTTTCAGACACTCACCCCCAGTCACTGATCTGGGTTGAATGTATCATCAGTCCAGCCCGAACTGCCAAGCCATATCTTCCCTGCACCGAAACAAGCATCCTGGGACCGGTTTCTGGCTAATCAGCCGTTATCAGACAGGGCAAGAGACCCACGTCTGGGCATATCCAGCCAACTTAGGGCGAACAAAGCGATACCAAAGGGGATGATGAACGCAGCGTTGGAGCAAATCAAACACTCAGACCCAGTCAACTGATCTCGGTTTAATCCATCATTATTGTTTAGCTCACTCCACCACCCCAGTTCAGACATATGCAAATCAGTCATGATCCTGTGCCTCATGGGAACAGTCCAGCCCAAACTGCCAAGCCATCTCTTCCCTGGAACAGAAACAAGCATCCTGGGACCGGTTTCGGACTAACAGCCCTGATCAGCCAGGCTAGCTTGAATCCAGTGGCAACAGGCTAGCTGAATTCAGTCCCAGACTGCACACAGGCTCTGCAATGGCAGGCCAGAGCCACACTTTGCATGCTGCTTCTGTGGGTGGCACAACCAGTGCTGCAAGCCCACCAGCGCCATTCCATTTACAGGTCCTGGGCATACATGGTGCACTGTACTAGGGTCGGACAAGAAAATCAAATAGCCAATCATGGAGTCACTAATCCATTACAACAATTTACAATAGGGAGCTCTTGCACTTTCGCACTGAACAGCAGAGGCAAAGTGCCCAAAGCATCTAGACCAGCAAAAACATAGCAAAATCACAGGCGGCAACAGCAAAAAAATGGAAGGGAGACCCACGCCAATGGTGCCAGGTCTAACAGTGAACTTGACCCGAATCGGGTATCAGAGCACTTTACATAGCACCAGTTGCATTACATGAGAACACATTCATTTTTGTCAGGTGGGGAGATGAGGTGATTTGCCCAGAATCACAGGGTGTTCAGCATCATTGCCGAGACTTAAACCCAGTTCCCGAGATAAGAGGTTGACAGTGCTATCCGTTAGGCCAACTCCACTCCCTAGGGTACAGCATCAGAAAACTATGCCCTTTTGAAGTACGTGCATGAAAGAGAAAGGCTTTCATTTCTCCTTACTTTTCCGGCTTAGTATGTGTGCAGCACTTTACAGTACATGTACAAAGAGAGAAAAGAGTTAAAGTCAGTCTATACATAGTATTATGTACTGGAAGGGAACCCGTCCTGCACAAAACCTATGCTAGACTCACCGAGACTCGTTGCACTATGGCGCAAAGGTGTCTCCATGGTTCACAGCAGCTGATTTCAGCGCAGGTACTAAAGAGGGGGGGATAGGGCCATATTTCTGTAGATATGGTGCTCTCCTACTCTCTTCTTCTCACGTAATGCTGTATTTGCAGCTGGTGCCCTACGCTGCGTGAGTAAATGGTAAATCTGGCCCTCCATTTATTGAAAATCAGATAATTGCCATAGGTCGGCACAATTTAGAGCAAAGGAAAATGACTAATTAATGTAAGGGAATATTAAAACCAGTTAATATGAAGGGATACTCTAACGACGTGCGATGGGCATGAAAGGCACTCCTTTTTTTTAAACGTTTGACTGCTACATTAAGGGTGTATGAAATGGGTGCTGTGGCTTCTGGTCTTCCCTATATGCAGTACCAGACTCAAGAGCGCAGCAGCGTTCCGAGGCCATTTCTTGAGGGCACGTTGCTGCTTTTGCCACCTCTGGCACTCTATAGTTCCCCGAAGTTTATGCCACCAGGCACATAGAGGGCATACTGAGAGACAGAGAGAGAGGAGTTAAAAGGGAAAGAGACGGGTGGGAGAAAAACAAGCATTTACAATGCAATGGTCTCGTCTTTGTTAAAGTTAGAGCTCTTGGCATTGCTCATGACATTATTTTTGTTTTTAAAACATATAAATAAATAGCATTGTCATTTACAATGCCAATAGCTTAATCTCTCGCAAATGCGAGACCTATTGCATTTGTACCCACACACACACACAGAGCCACACGCACCCACAAACACACACAGAGCCACACGCACCCACACACAGAGCCACACACAGAGCCACATACACACACAGACAGAGCCACACACAGAGCCACACACAGACATTGCCACACACACACACAGACAGAGCCACACACACACACACACAGAGCTACACACACACACAGCCACACACACACAGAGCCACACACACACAGAGCCACACACACACAGCCACACAGACAGAGCCACACACACACACAGACAGAGCCACACACACAGACACACACAGACAGAGCCACACACACACACAGCCACACACACACACAGCCACACACACACAGAGCCACACACACACACACACACACAGCCACACACAAACAGAGCCACACACACAGAGAGACAGAACCACACACACACACAGACAGAGCCACACATAGAAACAGACTTAGCCACACACACACACAGAGCCACACACACACAGAGCCACACACACACAGCCACACACACACAGAGCCACACACACACAGCCACACAGACAGAGCCACACACACACAGACAGATCCACACACACACAGAGACAGAGCCACACACACACACACACACAGAGCCACACACACACAGAGCCACGCACACACAGTCACACACACACAGAGTCACACACACACAGCCACACAGACAGAGCCACACACACACAGACAGAGCCACACACACACAGACAGAGCCACACAGCATTCCACCCTGTAACCAGTGCTTAATTTGAGTTGGTGGGTTACAGTGCTCAGCACCGGCACTTAATTGCTAACACCGGCACTTAGGATGGGCTGCCACATGGAGACGCTGTTTGTGTAATTGCGATGCGAGCACAAAAAATGTTTATGAATTCAATTAACATTAAAAATTACTGATGCCTGCCACCAAAGACATTATTATAGCATTTGAAGGCAATAGAAAGAACGGTTATGGCCAGTACTCGCTGCACTGATTGTCCAATTGTTCAAAAAGTGCTCACTCTTCGGGCCAACTGCTACGAAACCCCAATATTAACAAAATTACATTTCCAAAGGGAGAGGAGCACAGGAACCAATAGTATCATTACAAGAGTCCCATACACTTAGATACTATCTAGAAAATCCCAAAATTCTGAATAGAAATATCTTATCATACGAGACAGCACAATTATTTAATTTTATAAATACCAAAATAATTGATGTCCTTCTTTACTTTTCTTTTTATTCCTATGTTCTTTATTCATTATGAAAAGAGGATGCCTTATTATCTAAGCGTATGGGACTCTTGTAATGATACTATTGGTTCCTGTGCTGCTCTACCTCTGGAACTGTGTATTCATAGCATTTGGGGCCTGGAATACTCTGAAGTGTCACACTTGTAGGAGTGTGATGTAGTTGCGTTGGTACTGTCAATGGCAATAGGTGGTGCAAGCTGCATGGCATCCGAGGAGGGCCCTGACACTTAATTTGTTTCTTCAAATGAAGCCCTGCAGGCTGTGACTCAGGGGCATTTCAGAAGATGACACACTACCTCCTCATACCTTGAAGTAGCCACCCTGGTAAGCAGTGTGTGGGGGCCCGAAGATGGCCACCTCCCAGCTGTAGAGATCGGCCTTCTCCACAAGGGACACCCGGAAGCCCTCCACCGGCTCCTCCTGCAGGGACTTCAGCTCCAGCAGCAGCACCTTGGAAGAGCCACGCACAGGGCCAGAGCGGGCCATGGTGGGGGGCAGGGGGCAACTAGGGGTGTGGAGCTGGGCAAGGGGCAACTAGGGGTGTGGAGGGGGAAAGGGGCAACTAGGGGTGTGAAATGTGCTAGTTGAGTGGAAAAGTGTAGATTTGGGATCTAAAAGGGGGGTCTCTAGCCAACAACCACAAGGATACCCTTGGTGTGTGGGCTCTGGGGGACCTAAAGAGGAGGAACTACACTTAGGCTGAGAACTTGGGGTATTAGGCAGGTGGAGTCCTAGATCTCAGTGGGTTTGTAACCTGGAGTGGAGTGGCTCTGGGAGCCTGAGGGTTATCTTCTGGGGGTGGGGCTGGAGTCCAAGCTTTGGTCGGGGGCTCTGCTGGGCTCCTTAATATCTGGAATTCGACGGGGTGGGTTGGTGGTCTGCTGGGGCCCTTGTTCTGGGGTGTTTGCTGCCCTAAGATTGGTGAGGGCTGGAGTCGTAGATTTACAATCTAATTTCAGTAGGGGGGGCTTTTGCTGACTGGATATAGCTGGGTTTGGGGGTGGTGAGGTCTTGGGGTCTGCTCTCTGCCCTGGGTGCTGCTCGGGTGTTTGTGACCCGCCGAACCGGGGAGAAGGGGTCCTGAGCAAAGCCTGAGCTCCGCGGGGGTGTCTGTTGTCCCCACCGAGGGTCGAGTGAGGGCAGCCCCGGATGCTCGGCTGCTGGGGGTCCCTGGGCTTCAGGGAAGCGGTGTCCAAGCCGGCGGGGGCTCAGGGGGGAGCAGGGCTCGGGCACAGGCCTCGGAGAGGGGGTTCCTTTGGAGGCATGAGGGCCTCGTACTCCAGATCCTTGTTCTGCTGCTCTCTCCTCCGCTTCCTCCTGCCACTTCCGGCCCGTCATAGACACAAAGAGCGGACCACAAAAGAAGCGCTCCTGACGCCGCCCCTGCCATCTTGGATCGGGCGATTGCGTCAATGTGCATGCGGACAATTCATGTTTCTTTAGGGCAATGGCATCAAAGATAAGGCAGAGGGCACCAGCCACCCGGGGACACCGCATGGACAGTAACGCCCGTACACAGACCTCTAGCAGTGAAACAGCCCATACCACAGGGGAACCACAGATAAAGCCCAATCAAAGATGGCTACTCCGCCCGTCAACGAAACCAAAAGCACTCGCCATGATGTTCTGTTTTCGCTGTAAGCCCCGTCCTTTTCAGACTGGGGGGCGTGTTTTTCTTTCTCCCCTCTTTTCCATTGGCTGGAGGAGAGGAGAGAAAGAAACGAAAAAACACGCCCCTCAATCCGAAACGGACAGGGCTTAAAGTGAATGACACAGCTCTTCTCCAATGGCTGACCGCCGTTTAGGAAGCCAGCCAATGGAGAAGAGCTAGCTCGTTTACCTCCCTACTAGAAAACATAAAATCTTGGCAGTGAGACTGCGCAAGCGCAGCCTACGCTAGCCGAGGCCTAAAAATGGAGCGGGAGACAGAGTGAGAATGAGTAGAGAAAGGAAAAAGTGAGAGGAAGAGAATGGGTAGATAGAAAGAGAGAGAGAAATAGAGAGGAGAGAAATTGAGGCTGGTTTGAAACAGGTTGTGCCAGGGCTGTATTTGGCTTCCAGTTCTTACCTGCCTATGTGACCTTCGTTGCAGTCTGCTAAGGTGAAAGACCCTAAATGACGTGACAAGAGTAGTCAAGATCACCTATTCCATGCCTTTAAATTAGGAAGACTTGCCGAACAGTTCTCTAAAATATAGATTCATTTTCTATGGTCAAAGCCATGTTGGTGCAGATTCAAGAGCTGTGGAGGGTCGTCTCTTTTTTAATGAGGCAATTTATCATCACAAAAATGCGACAACTACTCCTTGGCAGCTGCAACGGATTGACTCCGATAGCTTTTTCATTAAACCAAACAAAAAACTGTCTCCTCACTTCTCATACTTCCTTTGTCTAGAACCCACATACCAGCTCGTGCCCGAATCTCCAGCAAGTCAACCCCTATCTCCCAACCACCAACAATGTGAGGTTCTCTTGTGCTGGCTTGGAGAGATATCCTCCTTGCCCCCTTAATTCTGAGCAAAGCAGCTTGTTGCATTCAGAGAAAGTCCAGTTCAGCATTTACTAAGGTACAGCTTGAAGTACCTCCATGAACAGCAGGGGGACAAAAAGACGAGGGAAGAGAAACAAAAAAGCCACAGCTCTATGGGTAGAGCGCCGTCTTTAATGACATCAAGGACACAGTCGCCTCAACCCTTGTTCCAAAAAGATGAAATCCAGTCTGCAAAGCACTTACATCTTAAATGGTTCTACCATTTGAACTTACTCCCTTATCTGAATCATTTCTAGAATAATTTTACTTTTTGTTTGTGCTCTGTGTCAGGTTGTGTTCGAAGATCATGGAAGATACAGTAGAGGAATCCTTTGTTTAAAGTTGGTTCTCTATGCTCCACATGACTTTCAAATGACAAACCCCTCTATCTTGAAATGTTGATAAAATGCCAAAGCTGTCTGTGAGAAATTGCATTTTTTTGCATGGTCACCGCTAAATTTTGTGGAGTGATGCTGCTGTTTAGTTTTTCTCTTTGCACTAGAACACTTTTAGCAAGGCCCTTATACACATGCTGTGACCCATATAACTGACACTCATATCAGGGTAGTTAAATATCACCTGTAGACTACAGTCTTACTGTGTCATCTACTGATGTGATCAGGTAAACGTGACTCTAGGCTAACTGTTGTAGCTTGTATGCTGCAGTTTTAACTACAGCCCAGCTTGTCAAAATAATTATTTTTGCCAGTAGAAACCTTCCTTTTAATTAAAAATAAGCCAACTATATGTAGGTCTTGCAGGCCAGAGAGCAGAGTGCAAGGGATTTAAAATTCGGACATGTAGAAATTTTAAAATAACATGTCTGTGAGAAATTGGGTAGTTAGTTGAAGGGTGTGTAAGTCCTGCTCAAGCTACAGTCTCAATCTTTTCAGGGGTACCACAGAAGTCACTAAATTAACCTGTGCTTAGCCCTCTGGTAGCTTGGTACAAAACCAGTCAGACTTAACTTAGAGGCAATGTGTAAAGTATTTAAGTAGCACTCAAACAGTAATAAAGTGAAAACACAACACAAGAGAAATACCACCTGTTCAGAAACATATAGTGACATTTACTAAACTATTTGGCACCAAAACAATAGACTTCCAATCAGTAGAACCAGAGATATGCAAATTCAAAGATTTAAGTAATGATATTTCCTAAAAAAGTAAATGCTATTCATGGTCAGTTGGTTGTGCTGGACCGGGAAAAGGTTAAGGCAGACTGTGATGGAGCACAGACCAGATACAGAGACCAAGTTAGTCCACTGAAAAAGTTGCATTCTCAAAGTACATTGCTAAGAGTCCAGTTCACGGTAGAGTAGGCCGCGAGGAGCAGGGAGAGCATAGCAGATGCTCGCTGCTGTAGCATGAAGAGCAGACCGCGTGTCACGGACAGTCATTGCTTTATTGCAAATATCTGGTCGCATGTCATAGACAGTTTTGCTGGTATTTCGTGCTGGCAGTCACTGCAGGCTGTTGATTTCGTACTGCCGGTTGTCGCTGGTGGTCATTGTAGTGTAACGCGTCAGGTTTATTTATTTATTTATTTTTAAGATTTATAAAGCGCGCAAATACCCGTGGGAGTCTCGGCGCTGAGGACCGTGGACTTGTGCCATATAGCAGGGAGCTTACTGACTGAATACCCAGGTTTTTGTCTTTCTTCTAAAGATCAGTAGAGACTGGCTGGATCTTATCCCAGCTGGAAGGGTATCCCAGAGTTTTGCAGTGGCCACGGTAAAATGCCTTTCACCCCAAGAAACAGTTTGTGTGCGGGGGACCAGGGGGAGATTTGCCGTAGAGAAACAGAGGTCTCTAGAGGGAGCATATGCTTCTAAAGCTTTGTTGAGGAAGCGTGGTCCAGATTTACGAGATGCCTTATAGGCAATGCACAGAGCCTTAAACTTTATGCGTTTCCCACAGGAAGCCAGTGATAACGTCGGATAACGTGGGAAATCGATTTTTGTTTCGGGGTTCCAGATAGCATTCTGGCTGCGGAATTTTGAATAAGATGAAGTCTGCTAATGGCTTTGTTTTGAGCATTCATAAGAAGAGCATTACAGTAGTCAATGGTAGACATTACTAAAGTGCTGACTAATGTTTTCCCCGCATTTAGGGGTAAGAATGGCAGTAGTTTTTTTATCATTCACAGCTTGTGGAATGATGATGATACCACAGCATTAGCGTGGGGTACAAAAGACAAAGGGACAGGACATCACTCCAGCAGAGGCCAGCAGAGCTCAGGCAGATCCTATTGCAGTTTCAGGCCGGTCCAGTGCAGCAAGTCGCCTGGGATGTTCCAAGGAATCCTTTTGAGATTGTTATGTGCCTGTAGCTCTGAACAGGAGGACAGTCAACAGAACATTGGAGTCACTTCAGGTAGCCTGGTATGAAGGAATCTGGTCCAGTCTCCCATCTCAGACAGCATGACATGCCTCAGGAAGCGGGGCAGACCTCTGACAGCTGGGCATTCCTTCTTCTGTATGTTAGAAATGGGATTTCCGGTTGGCTAGAGTATACACCAAAGCCAAAGCAGAACCCACCATTCTAGTCAGGTTAAGGGAGTTACACACTTATGATAACCCCTGCTCACGCCCTACCTTGGCAGAGCAGTCAGGCATATCCCAGAGGCAATGTGCAACGCATTTTCGCAACACACTCACACACCAATGACACACTAGGCACACCACAAAGAGAGACTTCAATACCAGGTTATATAAAAATATCCTTTGTATCATTTATAAAACACATTAGATCACATAAATCACCGTGCCACTAGGCACTTGTCATGACGTCACATAGATCCTAAAATCACTTTGCCAATGGGGAATGGTCATAATAGCATATATAGTGTAATAAGGTCAGGATTTGTAGGGTGCATACATCATAAAACTACACCATAACTATGCATACAAGGCAAGTCCTGAAACATACTTTTTATCCTGCCAATGCCCCATACAAACAACACATATCCTAATAGTTGAAATATCACAGTAACTACTGTGATGCTGCATAGGTCATAGAACCTGTCCACTACACATCATAGAGAGGTCCTGCAAAACTGACACTTGTTATGCTGACTTCAGGATGAGAAAAACAACATTTATCACCATCATCAAGAAATACGGATAAGCGAGAAAAAAAGCATCAGAATTACCGCATTTTTATCTGCTACCCTAGTGCCAGTGACCATCCATCACCCCGTTCTGATGTAATGCTGGTATTGTAGGTAATCGGGGTACCTGCACATTGGCCACAGCGAGTGCAACCAATAAGTAAATGCCCCTAATAGTAGGTAATCATGCAGCTATCCATGATCCGGCAGCATGGCTGCGAGTGGTTGTAAGAGGTGCTCAATTCCCCACAGGTATGTCCTTCAATGAGAGTCCCCACAAGCTACTCGCACTCTCTTTTAGGTGGGGTGGGGAGACCCCAATGAACAGGAGGCCCAAAGTGTTGTTGGCAGCGGCTTGGTCCGGTCCTCACACTGACCCTCAGTGGACTCTCACCTGCTGCAACAGCTCCTCGCTGCTCTCAGTTGTAGGAGGCGCAAGTCACTGGTCAGCCAGGGCTTCTCTGTGACCGCTGCTCCCGGAGGCTCCAAAAATTCCACCACTTCGCTATCACCATGGTTGTGAGGGTGCGGCTGGATTCCAATTGTTCTCCCTATGGTCCACAGCTGCACATCAGACCAATGCTGCTGAATTAGCCGAGGATGAGGTTTCGGCTTCCGTTTGTGGGTGCGGCTGTCAGGAAGGGCACCTGCACCCGGAGAATCCCTTACAAACAGGGATTCTTCTTCATGAAGAGGGCACCAAAGTGGATGCTTGCTTATGCTCACCGGGGGAATTGCTTGTAAGGAAAGAAGGGAATCCGAGTGCTTTCAAGTGATACACTCCCAGCAGTGCCTGACACTTTCCTGACGTAAGGAATGGCTGGCAGGGCAAATCCAGATGCGCTCAACACGGGCTGATGCCAGCAGGCAGGAAACCTTGGCTTCTTCCAGAATCACATGGCATAAATAAAAAAAAGGCTTGAACAGGAAGGGAGTTACGCAGGCTCTAGAGAACACTGGGAGCATCAGCAACACTGGCAGTCCTTCTCTCCACCCAAAAGGCAGCAGGACAGCACTCCAAGCAGTGAAGCCCAATGGTCGTTCATCCTGGCAGTCTGTAGAGGCAGCAGCATATGTTACAGTTCCATGCAGTGTCTCTAAATATGGGGTAACCCTGTTCATATAATAGAAATGACCACTGAAGCACATAATAGGGAATCCCCAATGCAAACATATGAGAAACCATATCGGCTGTTTGTCACTACCAAGACATGCCACACAGGGAAGGCATATGTCCTACCTTTTAACTACATAACACCCTGCCCATAGGGTTAGCTACAGCATACCTTAGGGGTGATTTAAATGTAGAAAAAGGGGAGTTTCAGACGTGGCACCCACTTTCAGTGCCACGTCTCTGCTGCAGTAAACTGCGTGCACAGGCCCTGCAGCGGCAGAGACCTGAGACAGGTTTGAAAGGCTACTTCGGTGGGTGGCCCAAGCAGTGCTGCAGGCCCACTAGTAGCATTTAATTTACAGGCCCTGGATAATTGGAATAATAATGTACAAGGGACTTACAGATAACGTAAATATGCCGAACAGGTGTAGACCAATCTTACTAAGTTTAAAAGAGAGAGCATATGCACTTCAGCACTGATCATCAGTGGCAAAGTCCCCAGAGTCATAAAACCAACAAAAACAGGTCAGGAGAAGTACAGTAGGAAGGCAACATGTTTGGCGATGACCCTGCAAAATGGCCATTTGCAACACTGTAGTATCCTCAGGTCCAGGAGTGTACTGAAGAGTGGGACCGAGGGTCCTAGGGCCATATTATCAAGACTGTGAGATAAAATTATCGCCGCTTTATCGGCAGGAAACTGCCCCTAAAGTGGCGATAATGGGCTTGATAATAGGCTCTATGGAATTCCAATCGAAGCTCATGTTAGATGTCCTTCACATCTAACATGGGCTTCGATTGGAATTCAGTTTCCTGATGATAAAGCAGCGAGAATTTTATCGCCCAGGCTTGATAATATGGCCAAAGAAAAACCAAAGGTGGTGATGGACGGAGCTTTGACAATACAAACACTCACCCCCAGTCAACTGATCTGGGTTTAATCCATCACCGTTCTTTAGCTCACTCCGCCACCCCAGTTCAGACATGGCCATATGCAAATCAGTCTGACCCTGTGCCCCATGGGAACAGTCCAGCCCGAACTGCCAAGCCATGTCTTCCCTGGACCGGAATCAAGCTTCCCAGGACCGGTTTCTGGCATTACAGCCGTCTTCAGCCGGGCTTGCTTGACTCCAGTGGCAAAGTGAGCTAGGGACTCACGTCTGAGCATACCCTGCCAACTTAGGGCGAACAAAGAAAAACCAAAGGTGGTGATGGACGGAGCTTTGACAATACAAACACTCACCCCCAGTCAACTGATCTGGGTTTAATCCATCACCGTTCTTTAGCTCACTCCACCACCCCAGTTCAGACATGGCCATATGGCCCCCAGTTTTATACCTGATGCCAGCTTTGAAGTGGAAGAAGCATCTGGTGTTTTCTCCCCACCGATGTGCCTGAAATTTCCTTTCTTCCTGCCCTGATCCCAGAATGTCTGGAGGTACAATAAGCCAGTGTAACATTCTCTATGCGTTCTGAAGCAATGTCTTTAAAGTGTAAGTGGGGCTGTGCACTGCTCTGTCCCCCATCTTGCTTTGGTGGCCCATTCTACCAACACCTAGTCCCTCTATTGTATGGCTGTCTGGGAGTAGCACACTAAGGCCAAATGCCAACTGCCAACTGCACCTAGTTAGGTGACCAGGAGACAGGGTATATCAAATGGATAGGACAAGAAAATTCCAACTTTCTAAAAGAGCATTTTCAGAATTCTGACATAAAATTTGACTTTACCATTACAGAGGCATTTAGATTACAATTCCTTAGACCACAAACATGACGTGTTTACATTCTTCCACATGAAAGTTATCACTTAATTAATGTAACCCAATATTATCTTGTGGGGGAGGTAGACCTTGCAGTACTGAAAAATGAATTTGTGAGTGTTTCACAACCATGACAAGTAAAATGTAAACATACATGTTTAACTTTTTAAAATACAATGTGCTTCTTCTATGTGCTTTTTAGGACCCACACTAGGAGTAACGTATATGTATTGAACAGGGAATTTTCAGATTGCAAAAGGTTTATCTTGGAAAGTCGAGTTGGCAGTTTAAAACTACATACATGCTGTAATGTCAAGCCTGAGACATGGTTTAAGGGGCTACCTAAGTGGGTAACACAATAAGGCCCACTTGTGGCATTTAATTCACCAGCCCTGAGAATATGTATATGTTTACTAGGGACATATAGGTAAATTAAATATGCCTATCAGGTGTAAGTCAATTTTAACATGATTTAGGGATAGATCACATGCACTTTAGTACTGGTTAGCAGTGGTAAAGTGCACAAAGCACTTAAGCCAAGAAAAACACATTCAGAAACACTGGAGGGGTCAAGGCAAAACTTTGAAGGACTACCCTCCCCCCAAGGGTGACAGTCACTGTTAGATCTGATACCTATCACCCAAAGCTAAGTGGGATTAAATAGTATTACATATTAAAAATGCATTCTCTGGCTAAATCACTCTTTTTAATATGTATTAAAAGCTTTACTTAATCCAAAGTTAGAATGTTGGGAGCTCCATTGAAGACAATTGAGTGATCCCTGCTTCTATGGGCTAGTAAAGGCCCACAGAGCAACATTCCAATGTTTTACAAAGGCCTCTCGGATCCGAGGGGATTATCCTCTTGAGTTTAGAGAGGCTTTTGTTTTATTTGTTTGAACATTCACCCCCTCCCACAACTGGTGCCAGGCATAAAAGTGACACCCAAGGCAATCCCCTTCAAAATGCCTACCCCTCCCCCCCAAACAAAACACTTTAAAAAAAATCAAAACACTTTCTGGACCTGTGAAACAACAGAAGAGGACAACACCTGTTGTCTGTGACTTGAGAGGAGCCTTGCGGGACAGAACTTGCTCCCTCTTGTACCACAGACAAAGAAGTGGAATCCAAGTATCATATGCCTGACACCCTCTGCGACCACAAAGCAACAACAAACTATAGGATCCTTTTCCTGAAGAGCCCTGCTGACTAATTCCAACAGGACCTGTCTTGGGCCCTGCTGGTGGATTCTGCTGGAGAGAGTTATGACCTTCAAGTGCTGTTCTGAAGGTACTGTAACTGGGATTCTCATGCCACCTCGAACACCCTTTAGACTTACAAAAACTTTGGACTAGGAGACCTCCAAATTATTGGGACAAACCACCACAGCCTATCTTCCCAAAGCACAACTTCAATGGGAGAAGAGAGCATGGTCCTAACATGTGGAGCTTCTCCTCAGCAGCAAATCTAGCTCAGTGGACCCTCTGTGAGAAGGTATCCATACTCATGGAGCTCAGTGTTGAATACAGCTGAATTATTGCCCCTCTAAAGGGTTCCGAGCTGCAAAAAGAAGATACAAATCTTAACGGGAGAAGGCACCAAAAGAATCCAACTGATGAGAAGTGTCCATGGGTGCAAATTTAGAATTTCTACTTTTCAGAGCTTCCCCTGCAAAAACCAACAGCTTCACTGTAACCTCATCCAATATCAATCCAACTTCAAGAGGACTTTCTTGGATGCAGGCTGCTTTCTTGCCCCGCAACTATGTCTCAGGGTAAATCTTGTGATTGGGTCACACCTGATTGGCGTATCCAACCTGATTTCCTTCACAGTGGGCCACAAATTGCACCTTGATCCAAGTCTACCACAACGTGGACTATAATTGGCTCTTTCTGTTTTTTGGTGCTATTTTTCCTTTTTAGAAGTTCATATCTCTTCTTCCCCTTATAGGTTTCTGCCATTTAGATGTCATTTTGTTCAATAAATGTTACTCTATTTTCCTAAATTGGAGTGAGATTTTATTGTGTTTCATTGTGTTTGTTGCTTTTTCACTGTTTTGGCACTTCTTAATGGTTTGCACATGTTTGCTAAGTGAGGCCTGTCTTCTGTGCAGTAAATACCAGCGGTTGAGCTCAGGTTGTGCCTTCTGAAACCTTGCACTAGACCTAACAAGTTAATGACATTTTTACTTGTAGTGGAATATCATCCACCACAGCTAATAATTCACATTCCTATACCTCGTGTTGTCCACGGGCAATATTCCCTCTAATTATTTTCCTCTGAATGTGGCACTGAACTGTTGTTGCTCTCCAAACGAACCTAAAAACTACATGTGTCAGCTAGGCCACAACTTACTCAGCAAGAAAGCACAGTGGGAGAGTTGTGGTGTTTATCATGCCAAATGTTCTGTTAACTCTCTTTAATTCAGTATTGGGCAACCAGATCTAATCTGCTCTGCTACCTTCTGTGTCGTGTAATGAGAAATGTATTGTTTCTTTTCATGGTTAGTCTAGGACCGCACAAACACCCATGTGACTTCATGTGACTTTACCTTAATTACAGAGGTGCAGTATTGGAATATCAGGGTTGAAAGACGATCCAAACCTTATTCGTCCAAAAACACATAAATAAATCGTCTGAGCGAGTGCAGAAGTCCATTTCGAACAGTTAGTGGTGATGTGAGTACATTTTGACATTGGATTCCCTACCACCAAAAAGAACACTGTTTGTCTTCCATACCTGCGTATTGTTTTTTTTTTTAATGGAAGCAGTAACGACATCTGTGAATTAATTAAGAAGTGAGCTGCCACAAGAGTCCTGCAGGCTATTAAGGAAGCCCATTGACTGTTTAATGCTGAATTCAATTGCCGGATTGGAGAATTTGAGAATGGGCAAGTTATGTAAAGGCCTAATTTGTCTCTCTAGCTAAGCTCACACAAACCCCATCTCATACAAATATATGTAAAGACTACAATTTCCCAAGCCAAAGTACAAGAGAGATAAACAACTCCAAGCCATGTACCTCCTAATCATAATGCATCAGAAGTACTGCATAGGCAACATGCCACAAATAAATAACGAGAGGCATATTACCAACAACTAGCGATAATTATCGCTATGTTGGCTTAGCGGCAATAATTGTATCGCCATGTTGCGGCGATTTTTATCGCTTAGGAGCCTTGCTATTAGCAAGGTTTATCTCCTATGCGATAAAAATCGGCCGAAATGCATGAATATCGCTGAAAAGTCAGCGATATTCATGCATTACCGAGCTAATGCTCTTAGCCATGTTATCCACCTCCCATTGGATAACATGGCTAAGAACTGCTCAGGGCAGGTGTTAGCTTTTGGAGATATTCGCGCTTAGCACGAATATCTCCAAATGTTGGTAATAGGAGACAGCGATGTTAGCGACTGTTTCCAGTCGCTAACATCTTGGCACGCCCACTTTGCATGTCATTAGTGATAAATATCTCTGACATGCAAAGCGGGCCCAAGATGGTCACTATCTCCTATTAGCTGTCGCTAACTGGTGTTAGCGACAGCTAGGTAATAGGGAGATAATTTTATCTCAGCTTTCTTGGCTTTTAAAGCCAAAAAAGCAGAGATAAATCCCTTGATAATATGCCCCAAGATGCTGATGTTTGGTTCTATCTTTTTAAAAATAAATAATTTTTATTTTTTGGGAGACTGTGTACTTTGCACAGTAATGATAATACAGAAAAGAATTATATGTAACTTTTAATCCAGAATAGAAAAAAAAGATGATATGGGAGAAATTTTAAGCTACATAACAAATAAAAAGAACTAAAGTTGCACATTCCATTTGTAATGTTTATGATACCCAATAATACAACCAGTTTATGCTGGACCAGATCCAATCAAACTTCTTTCGAGATCGATGGCCTCTGGTCATAGCAGCAGCAGCTCCATATTCACATACCTGTCGGAGCATTGCCCACCAGTCCGTAATTGTCGATATTGTGGGATTAATCCTGACTCTTGCTATTCATAAGTGAACATTCACTATAATAATCGACAAAAGTGCCTTGGGCACTGGGTGGCCCAAATAACCCCCCTTATATCCTAAGAGAACTTCTCTGTTTGTTAGTTGGAATTCGTACCCTAAACGTTCAGAAAGAAATAAAAGTAGGTTGGCCCAGAATTTGCTTAACGTTGGGCAGTTCACAAACACATGCCTTAAATCAGCTGCATACAAACTGCACTTCGGACAGTATGATTTACAAGAGATTTGCGACTGTGCCCATTTGGAGATATGTACAGGGGTATAATACAACCTCCAAATTGTCTTGAAGTGCTGAAGATTAAGACTGACAAAAGTAACTGACTTATCTAAAATAACTAAAACCTCCTGTATTTCAGGAAAAGTAATCTCTTGAAGCTATCTGCAGACTATCATCCTGAACCAATGATATGAGTTTTTGATAAAATACACTGATAGAAATTCTGTCTGGAGTTTCATATAGACAGGCTAAGATTTCTGATGTTCTTTGTTCAATTTGAAGTTTGCACCTATTTAAGAAATAATCCCTTACTTGTAGATACTTAATAAAGGAAAGATGTGGGAGCCCATACTCCTCTTGCAATGAGTTGAATGTATGAAATCCCGGGTTATCATGCAGGTGGCCAAAATTATGAATTCCCCGATATGCCCACATTTTTCCCACATTGTCATGTAATATATCTAGGAATGGCGAGTTACCCCAAAATATGGTATAATTATGTAGTGTAGGTAGGGAGTATTTCTTGGAAATTTCTTGCCATATCCATGCTATATCCCTGATAATCTTGAACCTGACCCTCTTGTAGTAATTCTGGTCTTTGAGTTTATGAAGTACGAACCCAGTCTAGGGCCCACGTGCTAGATAATAGTGTGACTAAACTAATCCAGCTTCTCGCCCTGTTAGCAAGCTCTGAATCCATCCAGCAAATCCAGCCCAATAGTAAAATGTAAAGTCTGGAAGCCAATACAATATAACATGTAGCCCGTCTGGCCAGCTGATATCCCCAGATTAAGCTGCCAATCACACTATCCATGTGTTTAAAAAAGATCAAGGTACCCGTAAGGTTAATGAGCAAAATAAATAGAGAAGGTTGGGTAGTATGTTCATTTTCATAATGTTACACCAGTAAAAATAATAAATACTAAGAGAGAGACGGCTCCAGTGCTGTAATTTGGCTGTCATTAATATTACTATCAGCTCATAAATAAGAGATACAATATCCTCTACACCGCTACTCAGTCTTGTACTTAGCTATATAGCTGTGTCTGTAACACCTGAGACTGGAGTACATGGTTGATAATTAAGAATTATCTGTGTTTTAAACAGATTTAGGGGCATAACAACAAGGTGGCGTTAAAAAATTAGCTGCTGTTTTCGGATAATTTTAACGCCTTATTAGCCAGTACATGGTAATGCATGTGTCCATGCTTCTTCACACTTTCCCTCAACGCCCAGCTTTGCATTTCTAATGAGATGCAAAGTGGGCATTTCTCCTGAGGATAACGGGAGAAATGTCGCTAAGCGACATTTCTCCTATTATCAAGCATCACGCAAAGCAGCATAGCGACAGGAGAAGTAGCGATAACCTCTGTTATCGCTACTTTCCTTACGCCTGCTTTGAAACTGACTTAGCCATGATATCCTATGGAAGGTGGATATCATGGCTAAGTATGTGTAGCCCTATCAGCATGCTATCTCCTAAAGATGTGCGATTATCGCTGAATTTCCAGCTATAATCACAGAGTTAGGCAGATTGCGATCTGAATTTTATCGCTGTGAAGATGAGCGTTGCTCATAGCACGCTATGTCCGCGATAAAATTCAGAATTGGGTGGCAATAATTATCCTAGCGCTAAGTGTACTTAGCGATAATTATCGCCCCCTCTTGATGATAAGCCCCTTAACTTATATCCAGAGAAAGCTCACAAAAATCTCAGCTTCTTCAGAAATGTCAGCATGGGCGTCTAATGGGTTGAAAGAGAATACCGCAATATATTCGGCATGGGTAGTTAGCTTACGATTCATGCCATTTAAAATTACTGGATGGATACCCTCATTCCGCATTAAATTACTAATAAATAGTTTTAATATATAGAGCAAATAATAATGGAGAGAGCAAGCACCCTAGGTGGGTGTGCCTGTGTACAGAGAATAGAGATGACGAAATACCACTCAACATAACCTTAGTTACAGGTTTCTTATAAAGTGCCTGAATCGTCTACCAAGCCCAACTGAGCTCATTGTTGATCATAGCACTTCCCAGGTTAGCCTGTCAAAGGCCTTCTTGCCATTTAACATAATCATGCCATTCTGTTCTTTGATATGCCCTGAGACATCAAAGCCCACTATGGCAGTGCTAACATGGGCTGTTGTGTCTCTGCCTGGGACGAAGCGCTGTGGACAGTGGAAAAGACCAGGGTACAAGTAATGCACTGGAGTGTTTAAGTTGAGGCGGAAGACAGGTGGGAATTTTGATAGATGGAGGAGGAATAGCAATAAATAGAGCACGTTGGGTGGTTGAGAATTCGTTTTGTAACATTGTTTCGTTTGGCAGGTATTAGATGGAGGATGGATGTGGGGCGGTCACTTCTTTAAGTGAATTCTTTACAGGGTTGCTATACTAGTAATGTTTTGGGGTGATGTAATGGTGTTTAGTTCAGTTGCACTAATGAGGTGTCATAATAATAAGGAGTTTGTAGGAATTTAGGTATTTTAATATGATTTAATGGATTGACACACGTTTGATTTACAATATGCATCTTTGCAAAAACATTACAGGCCTAAACATGTAAAATTAACAAAGGCTCTTTATTTCAATTTAACAGCTACCCCTGACGAAGGGCAATAAAAAGGCCTTAAATACATATGCCTACCTTGTCTCACCATTACTGCTGCTGGCACACCGTTTTAGCGCAAAAACGAGCGCTTGGAAGGGCGAAATCGCCGAGCTTCCCAGCGCCATTCCCCACGCCTTGACCGGGGCAAGCCCATCCGGAGGCCACGCCCCCCCGCCCAAGTCAATAAAGGCGCGCTGAACCACAAGCGCGCTGATTAGACCTTGACAAACTCCTGAGGCACAGCCGGGAGCTACATGTAAAAATCGTATCTCTTGTGTTTTTAAACTGTTATTTTCGTCATTTTTAAATTGATCTTGCTCCTACCTTGTCTCACCATTACTGCTGCTGGCACACCGTTTTAGCGCAAAAACGAGCCTTTGGAAGGGCGAAATCGCCGAGCTTCCCAGCGCCATTCCCCACGCCTTGACCGGGGCACGCCCATCCAGAGGCCACACCCCCCCCTCTTGCCCCTCTTATAAAAATGTGCATGAACAGGAAGCGCAGCGGACAAGCACAGCGGGCGCGACGATTGCGCGCCGAAGGCGCGCATAAGGCAAGCTCGTCTGCGCTCGTCCGCGATCAGGACGCGACCGGGGCCGGTCCCCCTGTCCGACCTATCTGCCATAACACCGCAGCATACACACGGAATGACCTGCTGGTTTTAAGACCTCTTCCTTGCGCGACCCACCCTTGCCTCCCCATGGATAGCCAAGCGCGTAATTATGTCTGCACAGGGTGTCATTTCTCCTTCTCACCCTCAATTTCCACAACTCGCCGATTTTGCTTTTCTACCCCGACTTCCACTCCGGTTGTTAACCCCTCCTTAACGCTCAGATCGGCGCTTATCAACTGCAGGTCGCTGCCCAAACATGCCTTTGATATCTGGCAGTCCCTCCGAGATAACAACTGGGATTTGCTCTTCCTTTCGGAAACGTGGCTGAATGACACCACAAATCCTGCCATTTCCTTTGCTTTAGCAGATGGCTACAGTATCAGCTGCGCCAACAGACCCACCGGAAAAACAGGAGGTGGTGTTGCTCTAATTTATAAATCTACCATGGCAATCACCTTCCCCACATTCGACCGAATTGACTGTATAGAGGGCCTGCCTTTTTGCATCCAAACTTCTCCGACCTCCTCCTGCGCAGGAATACTCATTTACCGTCCTCCCCATTCCAATTTGTCACATTTATCGGCCTTGATGGACAATATTATTCAGTTTAGCACTCGGTACTCCAACTTTACCGCCTTAGGAGATTTTAATCTCCATATTGACAATGAATCCTGCCAGCATAGCAGTCATTTCATTTCCACGCTTGCGGCTTGTAATCTATTCCAACTCATAACCTTACCTACACATAATGCGGGTCATATTCTTGACTTAATTTGCTCCAATCTCCCCTCTATTCGAGCGGCACCTCCAGTACCGGTAACTTGGTCGGACCATTTTTTATCTCATTCGAGATTGATATCCCTTGCTCAATCCGACCTATTATCAATCCTAAAACCTCAGGCAGAAACTGGAGCCGCATCACTCTGGATGCACTCCAAAAACACCTTAATAACACTCAACCACGTACGTCGTCTGACCCTGATTTAGCCATTAACTATCTGGATACCTGGATTGGTCAGGCCTTAGATGTCCTGGCCCCCATTAAACCCATTAAAACTTACAGGGCGGTACCATCAGCCCCCTGGTATTCCGATGAACTTCGGCAGAAAAAGACTTCCTGCAAATCTCTTGAGCGCCATTGGAGACAGAATTATTCTCCGGACAGCAAAATCCCCTATAAAGCTGCCCTTAAAGAATATCGGAGTTTGATACAGAAGCACAAACGGGACTTTCTGGCCTCCAGAAGCAAACTTGCCAGCAATGGCGCCAGGGAGATTTTTAACATTGTAAGATCTTTCACTGATCCCACTTCACTGCTCCGATCCCAACCTGCCTCACAAGCGCTATGTAACAAACTCTCCCAATTTTTTGAAGACAAAATTGAGACCATCTACTCATATTTTCCCCCCTCTGATCGAGAGGGAGGCATTGAGCTACTCATTCCCTCTATACCGTCTCCATTTTCCATGTGCGAATTTGCCACAATATCGGAAGCCGACTCTTTGAAAGAGCTGGCTAAATGAAAATCAGGTTCCCCCAACGATCCCTGGCCTGCCAAGGAATACAAAAAACTAGCTCCCCTACTTAACCCCCATCTCAATCTTATTTGGAATGACTCCCTCAGAGCAGGATGTTTCCCTTCTAAATGGAAACATGCCTCCTTGGTCCCCATTTTGAAAAAACCCAGCCTTGACCCTGACCTTCCCAGTAACTACAGGCCCATTTCCCTTCTGCCTGCCCCGGCAAAGGTCTTGGAAAAGTTGGTCCACTCTCAACTGGCGACTTACATTGAGTCCAACGGGCTTCTCCATGATTCCCAGCACGGCTTTAGGTCGGGCCACAGCACGGAGTCGGCCCTGATCGAAATGGCCGACTCTGTGAGGTGGATGCTTGACCGAGGGTCGAGGGCGATGTTAGTGCTGCTGGATCTTTCAGCAGCATTTGACACCGTCTCCCATAAGATCTTGCTGGGAAGGTTGGAGGACTTGGGACTGGGGGGCACTGTCCTGAAGTGGTTGTCTTCCTATCTATCCGACCGTACACAGCAAGTTTTTACCCCTCCCTTTACTTCCACTGCCAGACTGCTCAGATGGGGAGTCCCACAGGGCTCTTCCCTCAGTCCGCTTTTGTTTAATGTTTATTTTTCCCCTTTGGCTAAACTGATTCCCCAGACTCGGATTAAGTCCTTATCCTATGCTGATGACATTCAGCTACTTTTTACGTTCGATACCCCTTCTGCCTCTGCCTTCGAGCCATTGAAATCCTGCCTTAGAGACATTTCCAACTGGATGGATGCTAATTCCCTCCGTCTAAATGCAGGCAAAACGGAGATCCTGTTTTTCAAATCTCCTTCTCCCCTTGACTCCAGTCTGTGGTGGCCCTTAGATCTGTGCCAAGCCCCCACGCCCAAAGACTCTGTGAGAAATCTAGGAGTACGCTGGGATACCAATCTCAGCTTTAACACCCAGGTACAGACCGTAGCAGCCTCTTGCTTCGTTAAAATCAGAACAATCAAACGGCTCATTAACTATCTGCCGGAGGACTGCCGTAAGACTGTGATCCAGGCACTAATCATTTCCCATCTTGATTATGCCAATGCCCTTTATCTTGGTATCACAGCCGGCCTGTGTCACAGACTACAGACGGTCCAAAATGCCGCTGCTAGGCTGGTGGAGAGAATCCCCGCTAGACACCACATCTCTCCACATCTCCGTAAACTTCACTGGCTTCCCATTGCGAAAAGGTGTGTCTTCAAGGCAATGGCGCTGGCCTTTCCTGCATCTAAAGGCACTGGGTCAGCCCATCTGAAGACCACCCTGCGCCCTTATGTCAAACCCAGGCTACTACGCTCCAATGCCCTTCTACTGCTGGAAACTCCCCGTTTCAAACGTTCCCGTGCAGGTGGCAAAACCTTTGAGGTTTGCGCCTCTCAGCACTGGAACCAGCTCCCCCTAGCTCTTCGCTCCTCCCAAACAGAACCCGCTTTTCGTAAATCTCTGAAAACCTTTCTTTTTTCTTCCTAGTTTGGTTCCCTTCCTGATTCCTCAAGTTGTCAGAGTTTTCTTGTTAGCGCCGGGATGCCCCGTTGGGGCCGCTGCGCGCTTTATAAAATACACAAATAAATAAATAAATGTAATCTTTAGTTGCTGATCATGAATTACATGTACCCACGTAATGCAGTAAAAGGCCCAGGTGGGCATAACTGTTTTATTTGAAAAAATTGGGTCTTTCACCAGCTTTATCGTAAACAAAAAAGTAAAGTTAGTTGAATCAAGAATAATATGGAATAAATATGGATTAAAGTTAAAGGAGTTTCTTAACTTTTGGCTGTGCGATTGGAAATGCAAAGCATTTACGCTCCATATGGCAATGAATTTCTGCCTGGGACCGGCCCATGCTGCTAGTCTGAGACTAGGCCACGTATGAGCAGGGCAAGACGGTTTGCCAATATTTTTGAAAATATTTTAGCATCTGAGTTGATCAATGAGATTGGTCGATATGAACCTCTCTCCCCAGGTGGTTTGCCCTTTTTAAATAAAACAATGTTAGTCACCCCCCAAGATTCAAAGGCACCTCCTCCCTCAATGATATGTGTAATTAAGTCAGCGAGTTCAAGTTCTAAGAAACTTTATACAACTTGAGAGGAATTGTATTGTCGCCCGCCACTTTGCTGGAGGGTAGAGCACAAACAGCGTCATCGATCTCCCCCAGCATCATATCCCCTTATAGCAGCAGTCTGCTGAGGGTCCAACCGCAATAGGTGCCTCTCTTGCAAGTGTTTAGAAATAATAATACTCTAGGGGGTATTTGTTTTACTATATACTCCTTCATAAACAATTCTGACTTGCTTGAGTGTGTATCACCCCCTCCCTCACCCTCTATAAGTTTAATATTAGGTCTAGCCGTTTATTTTTATTTTTTAAATATTTTTTTAGGTTTTACAGGTGATACAGTACATTTGTAAAATTCACTTGCAGTGGTCTAGTATACTCTCTGGCGAGTGTTATCAGAGATTTGCTTCGCCAAAAGTCTACCGACTTTATCGCCTTATTCATATTGTAGAATTGTATTCTTATTGTAACTAGCGGCTACTTTTTCAGTTAATCCTCTGCTGAGCCTGTGTTGCTTCTCTATCAACTTAATATATATTGATTGCGTAGCTGAGTCCTTGGTGAGACTTGGTGATATTTGCCTTTGTGCATTGTTCATTGTGGAAAAAAGTGTCACTCTATCTACGTCTAACACATAAAATGTGGAGTTTAGCACATAAGGACAATGAAAATATAGAAACAACACTGAAGAGCAAACTGAAAACTTGTCAGCCATGTGCGTGAATCCTCAGAGTGAGTAAAACCATCAAGGAACAGACAGCATAGACTAGAGCTGCCTGCTCCCATTACTCCACTCTCAGAAATAGGAAAAGAGAAAAAAAACTCATCATGGAGGAGGTAGCCTACTCCAGAGCCACCTGTCCAATTTTCATGTCCTGCAGGTTGAGTCAAAATGTGAGCCTGTGCCCCACACAAGAAAAGGTTCTCAAATAAAATGTTGATACAGCAGCATACGCCACAGCCCCCTTCTCCAGTCCACATGCGTAGGGGTTATGTATCCCAGCAGCTAAGATATGTAGATGTGTGATGTGTATTCCCATACCTCACTACGGAAGTGGGAAAAGGACAGTCACCAATTTTCCAGGGTGTCTTTCTTTGCTTTTGACTGCGCTTTTCTCTCAGAATTAATTCCATTGGCTCTCTTGCTCCACCTGCACTGCTTTTCACCAGGAGATACAGAATGCGGTTTGAGCCACTTAACTTTTAAAACTGACATATTTGCATATTGGAAAAAGCTCACTATGTACACGATATACCCTGCTGCTTCACTAAAATCTCAGCCATATTTGATATAATCCAAGATTGACCCAGAGAGAATCAAGGCACAGTTGTTCAAGCTGCCAAATACGTCCACCCAGCAATGCCCTGAACAATTCTTACAATGCAGAAACTACAATGACTGTTTTATGCATACTGTAAAATATTTTTTCACGAAGTGGCACATTTCTTACATTTCTTCCCTAACTTTTCCAATGATCACATTCTATTTTCACTTTCAAATAAATGACTTATGTAGCATTGTAAGCATAGGTATTGTAATACTGTTAGAAGAAGTATTACATTGTTTGCTGATTCGGGTGCCATCCTAGCTTAGAGCAAATGCCGCAGTATAGGTGCCAGCCACATACATACATACCACTTCATTCCTAAGGCTAGCTGTTTCAGTTGCAGTGCTAATGAGAGCGTACCCGTACTCAACTAAGTGGTGGCAACAAGATTTAAACATGAGACCTACAGCTTATCATCAGTTTACCATTGAGAACTATTAACCACTAAGCTTTCTTACCAGGTAGGGCTGCTGGTAAAGTACATCTGCTGGTAAGAATAAAGTGGCTTAACTGGCTAAGACACTGTGGCGTAGATTTAATAAGCTTTTCATTTCATTTCATTTAATCTTTATTTTGGCTATTTTTAGCCATAAAAGAAACAATTAAAAATACACGTATTTTGCATAACAAATCTTCCAGCAGGTTGGGTACAATGGATTTAGTGGTAGAAATACTCATACAATTTTTATTCACATGATCAGTTTACGCCATAAAATGTATCCTCTAATATCATAAATATACTAAAATTATTTAAAAGCCAGGCATTTTATCAATTAAAAGAAAAAATTTGATAGCTATGACTAATCACATCTTCTAAAGTGCAAGTGCGAAAATTCCTCATCCTAATTCATTGGATATACGGCTATACAACTAGAGTTTTAATCCCACCTTCTTCCTAATCAAGTACACATTGTGTAAAAATCTACTCATACAAAATACCACCAATTGTGAGGTATTAGACTTCAGTATACGTTCAGCTTCACTACAAGACCTCACACCCAGATTCCTACACAGGGGTCTGATCCATCGATCCCGAACAGTTTTGTAGTATGGACAAAAGAAAAATAGATGGACATCATTTTCCTTAACCTTCTGCATGCAAAGAGTACATACATAATTTTCTTCATTAGAACCCCCCCATCTAGACGTATATGCATTTATTTGCAGAATGCCATATCTGTATTTTAAAAATAAAGATTTAGCTAGCGGGGGGCCTATCTCATCCATAAAGGGTTCGAAGGAACCTTCGTCTTTAAATGCGAGGAACGTCTGTGTGAGTGACCCCGTAGATGAGCTATCAAGTAATTCATTGTGCATATAGGACCAGAATGTGGACTTTAAGATCTTCTTGCAGAGAGGTGTCAATCTTAAGGGCTCTTCCCAGTAGTGAGTTAAGCCTAACTTATTCACCCAAGATGAAATGTGTTTTAGCCAGGTGATGCTCTTATACCCATTAATCTGCATGATCTCTATCAGGCCGTCTATATAATTAATCAGCTCAGGAGTGGTCCATGTCCTTATCCAATATAATAAGGGTCTTAGAGCTGCTTGGTGATCAGTACGTTTAATATTAGTATCCAATAGTAGTGGGATTAGCGGTATTCTGGTTGGGATTTTCAGTAGTCTCCGAATAAAGTTATTTTCCTCTCGTTCAAAATTATTTTTGCAAAAGGGGCCCCAAATCTCGGCCCCATAGAGTACCGCTGATTGAGCCTTAGCTTTGAACACTTCCAAGGCAGATGAAATAGCCTTAGACTGGCTATTTCCATGCCTTTTAAGTATTGGGAGTAGATTTTGACGGACTGTTATTCTGTTTTTCTCTAGATGTCCCTTCCAGGATAATTTGCTATCTAGCAAAATTCCCAAATAGTGAAAACTTCCCACGTATTCCAGTTTTTGGTTATTTAAAACTAGGTTCTTCCTAAACAATTTTTGCGGGTTTATAGACATGTATTTGGTCTTGGTTGAATTAATTTCCAGACCTTTCTCCATGCAGTAATTATGAATGAGTTCACTAAGTTTTGTAGACCCTTAGGAGTCTGGGAAATAAGAATAGTATCGTCAGCAAATAATAGTGCTGTGATGGCTTCACCCCCAAGTTTTGGGGAGTCATGGATACAATTACCCAGATTATTGAGGATGTCATTTACATAAAGTGAGAAAAGCATGGGTGCCAACACGCAACCTTGTCGTACACCCCGTCTCACTGGTATGGCCTTAGATTTTTCGCCCCTTGGTCCCCATCGTACTTTCGCATAATTCCCTGCATGGAGTCTAATCAGCCGGACAAGTAATTCACCTGGGACCCCTATATCTTTTAGTGTCTCCCATAGTAGGGTGTGAGGGACTAGATCGAAGGCAGCCCTTAAATCTATAAAAGCAACATACGGGCTGCCCTTCCTCAGAGTGATATACTTCTAGCAAATACATGTGAATCTAAAAACTTGGTCCGTAGTACTTGTATTTATTCGGAACCCAGCTTGATACTTTGATATTATGTGGGTCTCTTCCATCCATTCTAAAAGTCTGTTTAAAATATGTCTGGCAAAAACTTTTTGTAAAAGATCAATTAAACTGATTGGACGATAATTTCCTGGATCATGCCGATTACCTTTTTTAAAAATTGTGACAATATCGGCCCCTTTCCATGAATCAGGAATTGGTGTGCCTGCTGGTATTGAGTTACATAAAAAGTTTATGTATGATCCCCATACTTCTAGGTCATGTTTTAATAGATCACTAGGGATCTTATCTGGACCTGGCGCTTTTCCTGTCTTAATTGCCTGTATTGCCTGTATAGTCTCTTCCAGATCAAAATGTAGGATAGGTGCCCCTGGTGCTACTTCTATTTCATGTTCCACTGTTTGTGATCCCCCTGTGGTATCTGAGTAGAGCTTGGAAAAATGGTCAACCCAAGTTTTTTCATCTAGAAAGAGATCCTTTGGGGTCCTGCCTGTCTTGTTTCCCTTGGATATTAAGTTCCAAAAGGTGGCCTGGTCCCTGAGTTTTGCTGCAGCAAGTGAATCAGACCAGATTTCCACATCCCAGGCTTTTTTGTGTCAATAAGAGTTTTGTTATATGTATACCTTCTTTTTCTTATTTATTGAATGTCCTTATTCTTTATTGCCTGGATTAGGGAGGTTTTAGCTGCACTTCACTCTTTATTATACCAGGCACTGCCTGGGGCAGGTTGGGTATGCCTAGCTCCCTTATCTTTCTTGTAAATTTTAGTGAGGAGGGGCGTTAGTGCCTCCACCAAGTTAAGATGCATGTCTAGTGCACCACGTTCTCCTAAGGGGAGATCTTGCAAATGTGCGACAATGTCAGCAGAGGTGTCATAAATACTTGACATCGTTGCATCATTAGATAAAATATATGGCCATTTTAAAGCTCGTCTATTATTAGTTATTTGGAAATCACCATCATTCAAACTATTCCCTTGGATCCCCTGCTGGGGTAGTTTTAAAAGGCTGTGATTCAAGTATTAAATGTAACGGGAAGTGATCACTCTCCGTCCTAGAATCAACTTTAAAATCAACTATTAAGTGCCACAAACTAATGGAGACCAATATAAAATCTATATAGCTCTTAGAGGTCCCTCTGCAGAATGTGGGTGCTGTAGGGCAGTCTGACTGAAAGCGGCCATTATATGCCCTTAAGTCATAACCCGTAGTTAGTTGCAAGATTTGGACTGCTGCTGCCGTACATTTTACCTCCCCTCTGCTATGTAGGGCGAGGATATTGTTTGCCCTATCTTGTTCATCACATATACTATCAAAACCCAATATTGGTTCAAACTTGCAATTGAAGTCACCACCAACTACTACTTGGGAGCTGGGGCCTAAAGTGTTAAGATAGGAATCGAGCTGCTCTTTTGTCTGGGATTCCTTATTGAGTGGATTTGGCCTATTGTACACATTTATTAGATAAGTGTTTTTTTCGTCTCTTGTAGTTATTTTACACTTAATAGATCTTGGGATTGGATACGGAGCGGGGTGCTTTCTATTTCTAAAGTAATCTTAATCCAGATCCCCAAGCCCCCAGATGGTCTCCCTCTTACTGAAGGGATGGCATTCATACTAAAAGTTTTGTAGCCAATTCTATACGGTGTTTCCAGTGACCAGGTCTCCTGTAATAGAATTATGTCCCATTGGTCTATGTAAGTGCACCAAATCGTGTCTTGGAGATTCTTATTTAACCCTGCTATATTCCAAGACATGAGTTTTACTTCCAGTTCCACATTTACTGGTGACAGTTTATGGTTAGTATAAGGGACATAGGGCCAGATGTAGGTAATCTCAATTTACCGATTCTAAAATACCGAATTTTACCGAATCGGTATTTTAGAATCGGTAAATGGGATGTAGATAAAAAATCAGTAAATAATACCCATTCGGTAAAAATCGGAATCAGACAATCGGTATTTACCGAATCGGTATTATCCGAATCGGTATTTATCGAATCGGTATTCCCCATTCATTCCTATGGGCCTTTTGGCCCATAGGAATGCATTGGAAATACCGAATCGGTAAATACCGATTCAGTAAATACTGATTCGGTAAATACCGAATCGGGAAGCAAACAAATGTGAAACTTAAGTAGGTAGTCAATCAGGTGCCACCACCCTCCCCCTCCCTACCAGGAAGTGGCTACAAAGGCAGCTGCAACTAATTAGAAGCTTCTGGAGAGGCAGTTGGAGCTAAGCTGAGTCCCTGAGCAGCAGAAAGGGTTTGGTGCACTTTTAAACCTGCAAAATGGCAAGCAGCAAAGAGACAGAGCAGCCAGAGAGGAGGAGGAAAATGAAATTCAGCAGCATGGAGCTGCAGGTCCTTGTTGAGGAGGTGGTGAAGGTGCACCAAAAACTGTTTGGCTGGCAGTCCCTCACTGCCAAAAGGAAAATCTGGCTGGACTTAGTTGACAAAGTAAATGCAGTCGGAGTGACAACCAGAGACACAGAGGACCTGAAAAAGAGATTCTACAACCTCAGGAGCCACACTAAAAAATTGGCTGAACTTCACCAGCAGGCAACCAAAACTGGTGGAGGCAAGAACCCAGCACCCCCCCCTTACTGACCTGGAGGAGATGGTGGCCTCAACCATTGAACCTGACAGCGTCTGCGGACTGGGAGAAGTGGACAGCTCAGCCAGAGCTGCAAGCAGAAAAGGTAAGACGCATGCACAGCGTTCCGCCCCATTCCTTCATCCTTACCCTTACCCTTTGTGGCCAAGTGAACCCCAGTGCAGTACTGCTAGCACTATACAGGAGCAATGCATCATGGTACAAGTAGTTAGGGAATGTAAGACCATGTCATACAGCAGAGCAACCAGCAAGTTAGGGAAATGATTGCAGAGAGAAGAAAGTTAAACTCAGAAATATTTAATTGTAGTGACTGTGAGACAGTAGCACTTAGCTAATGTACGCTCATATGTCCACAGGTGACACATCTCGCAGGCGTTCCCAGGAGAGTGAAGGCACAGCACCAGAGAGGGAGGAGAGTCAGGATCCAGGTCCAAGTACACAGAATGTCTCACAGGACACAGGTGCACCAAGTAGCCATCCTCCTGCACAAGACGCAGAAATGGCTCCGGAGTTGCAGGCGTACCCTCACAGATCACAATCCCCTCTGCTGCTGTCATCCCCAGAAATGCCAGCATCACAGCATGAGACAACACCTGCATCACAACCAAGCAGGAGGCATGATGTGGCCCCACTCTTAGAAATGGAGTCATCAGCAGGTGACATGGAGGGGGAAGAAACACACACCTTGCCTGTTGATGGTAGCTCCGCTACACTGCAGACCAGTGCAGAGGTGGGCCATACTGGTGCAAGACGCCGCACAGTCCAGGAAAGCAGTGCATCTGCACGTTTGGAGGGTCCAACTGTGTTCCGTGGCCTGGAGGGGAGCATGGTAAGAATACAGAGGATGCAGGGAAAAGCCATCTTGTCTTGCCAACGCCAAATGAGGTCCCTGAACAACAACATGGGAGACATAGGAAAGGGCATCAGGGAACTAGTTGATGTGAACAAAGACATGTGTGCAGGGATTCGCGAAATGACCCAATCGGTGCATCTGCTATGCACCAAACTGGACAACGAATTAGCACCAAGGCGCAAGGAAAGGCAGCGTGTACATGCACAAAACAAAGCAATCAACCGCCTGGCCACAGCAAAATCCCTGCTATGCAGGAGAAGCATTAACATGCAGGAGGCTGTAACCCAAAACAGCAATGAGGTCTCTAGGGGCATGGGCAGGATGACCAGTGCTCTTGAGGTGCTGTTAAATGCCCAAACAGCACAAACTGCTGCTCTGGATGTGCCCGAGAGTGAAGAGAGCACAAGCAGGAGCAGCATGGCAAGCTCCCTTGTCCCAGAGACAAGGAGGAGCAGCAGGCACCACGCTGAGGCCACAGGCCAGCAAGAAAGTGAGCACAGTGAGCAATATACAAGTGGCACTGGGAAGCGAGGACGCAAATGACTGAAGTGAACCAGGAATGACATCATTGAAGTTAAATGCTTTTTGTTGCACATTTGTGCTTTAGAAACCTACGTCATGACACAATTAAACTACATTGGGTGCATACTCCACCTGTCTGTGTCTCTTTACTTACTTAAAAGAAGTTGCGTATGATCTCTTCCCGTCTGTGTGTGCCATCAGTTGGTGTTGCAACTCCAGATGTGTGTGGTTCAGGCACTGCTTCCTCGTCATCATGGTCCTCATAATCAGAGTTATCCACTTCTGTGCCCTTCTTGACCGCAAGGTTGTGCAGCATTGCACAGGCTGCAATCATCTTGCAGCAGGTGATTGGTGTGTACTGGTGGGCCCCTCCACTCTTATGTAGGCAGCGAAACCTGCTCTTCCACATACCAAAGGTGCGCTCCACAATGTTTTGGGTTGTTTTGTGTGCCCTGTTGTATCTCCTCTGGCTTGGTGTTGTAGGGTTGAGGTAGGGTGTGAGGATGAAGGACCGGAGGGCATATGCACTGTCCCCTAATTGTAAGAAGAAAAAACATTACTCACATGCACACACACACATCCATCTGCAATACGTATCAAGGGAGTTTCACACAGTGTGTTACCTAGCAAATATCCTTCACCGAATTCCCCCGCTGTCAGGCGTGCGTAGATCCGACTGTTTTGGAAGATGTAATAGTCGTGGGTACTCCCGGGAAATTTGGCTACTATGTCAGTGATCATGTACTTGGAATCACAGATCACCTGTACATTTATGGTGTGGGAGGACTTCCTGTTCTGATAAATGTACTCTGTGGCAGCAGGTGGGCATATTGGTATATAGGTACCGTCAATACAGCCAATGATGTTCGGGAAATGCGCCATCTGATAAAAGTCTGTCTTTGTCCTGAGCATGCGTTGCAGGGAAGCTGATGTAGTAATGCATTCTCTGCAACATGGCGCCAAGGAATTTTTTTAAGAAACGGGACAGACAGCTCTGGGACACCCTACCTACCGCAACATCCACACTCTGGAAACTCCCAGATGCAAGCAGGTGTAGGCTGCACAGCACCTGCACATGGGGTGGGATGGCGTGCGCCCTTGGGGTTCGATGGTCCAACAGTGGGTGGAGGTCCCTGATAAGGTCCAGGATAGTTTGGGGGGCTTTCCTGTACCTTTGTAGGATCTCTGGCTCAGTTAGCTGGAATAGAGTGATACTCTGCCTGTACAACTGCTCCTCCCTCCTCCAGACCCTCTCTCCTTCTGCCTGTAGCCGTAGCCGCCTCGCAATGACATAGAATGCCGCCATTCT
Source organism: Lissotriton helveticus (assembly GCF_964261635.1). NCBI lineage: Eukaryota > Metazoa > Chordata > Amphibia > Caudata > Salamandridae > Lissotriton > Lissotriton helveticus. The sequence goes on from NC_136067.1 coordinate 985,353,760, forward strand.
GGTGAAACTGTTGCATTTTGGGGCCTTTTTTATAGCCTGCACCTGGTTACCACCTGATTTCAATCCATGGTAAATACCGACTCTTAAATGCCGAATTTCATGCAAATTCGGTATTTAAGAGGTTACCTACATCTCAAAATTCATTTTTTCCATTTCTTAATTTCTGATTCTGTAAATGTACCGAATCGGTATAGTTTCCGATTCGGTAAATTTACCGATTCGGTAAATATAACGATTCGGAAAAGTTTCTGAATCGGAAACTTTACCGATTCTGTAAATTTACCGATTCGGTAAAATTTCCGATTTGGAAACTTTACCGATTCGGTAAATTTACAGAATCAGTAACTTTACCGATTCGGATGGTTTTGGGTTCCCTACATCCCAAATGCCCAATACCGGTCGGTAACGACCGAAATTACCGATTTTCGGCCATTACCGACCGGTATTGGGCCACCTACATCTGGCCCAGGGCTCCCTGTGCTGTAACTAGCGGCCTTTGAACCTACTATTGGATCTTGGCTACTAGTGTATGTCAGTAGTACCTGCTCTAACCCACCCTTTTCGCTTGGCTCTTTTAATACCTGGTTAGTGGAGGGGGTCTGTGCCTTTTCGCTGGAGTGAGTCTCCTTCCAGTGGTTATCAATAGGGGTTATTTCCATACTTTGGTTCTTCATTCAACTCATCCAATGTGGAAAGACCATCAAATCTGTTTTCCAAGGAGGCCCACTGGGGCTTTAATGAAAGTGATGAGCTGGAATGTGAGGGGCATGCTCGATAAGATCAAGAGGGGTGCAGTGTCAAGGCTGGGGAAGAGAGAGAAGGTGGATGTACTTCTACTTCAAGAAACACATTAGCTAGGTAACAAAGCGCTGGGCCTACAGAGATATGGCTATGATCAGGTCTATCATGCGGGATTTGTAAGGGGCTCCCGGGGAGTAGCGATCTTGATGCACTGTAGATTGTCCTACACACATGTGAGGCAGTGGATTGACCCGCAGGGTAGATATGTGTTTATACAAGGAACGATAGGCACTGAGACGCTGATTATTGGAAGTGTTTATGCCCCGCCCCCGCTCCAGTGGCCACTGATAGAGAAATTGTTTGCTGTGTGGGCTGAAATTCCGGAGGGTCTGGCGGTAATCGGAGGGGACTGGAATGATGTCATGCACTGCCGACTGGATAGGTGCCGGCCAGGGGGGGGGGACCCCATTGCAGATACTCCCACTAAACTGAGCGATATGGTGCGGGCATGGGCTGGGTAGACACATGGCGACACCTCCACACACACGAATGAGAATACTCCTATGTTTCGGTGGTTCATCACTCGTTTTCGAGACTGGACTACGTCTTTGTCCCTATTGCTACAGCGGGGAGGTTTGCCTCGGCGTCCATCCTGCCGCGGGGTCTCTCGGACCACTCTCCGGTCGTGATAGACGTTATCCTAGACAGGAAGAGACAGCTATTTCGGTGGCGCCTCTCGGCCTGGAACTTGCAGCGAGAGGCCTATCAGCAGCAAATGGGGGCGGCCATTGCTCACTACTGGGAGGAGAACGTGGGCACGGTAGCGGATGCGAGAATGGCTTGGGAGGCCCTGAAACCCACATTGCGTGGAGTTGACATAGCCTGGTTGCGGCAGCGCGCCGGAAGCGGAAAGAGGAGATAGTGAAAGCAGCTGCGACCGTAGAACAAATGGAGACTCAATGCGGGGCTGCGAGTCGTCGGGAGGAAGTGGGACAGCTGATTTTGGCACAGCAATCATACGCATCCCTGCTACTAGATGAAGCTCGGCAAATCTGGCTGGCTACCAGAAGTAGAATATACCAATGGGGCGACAAATCCTGTACAATGCTCACCGGCTCTGTCAGAACACGCTTCAAGCGTACGAACTGCCAGGCCTTAAAGACGACACCGGGTCCTCAATCTCAGATCCGAAAGAGCTAGCGGATAGCTTTGCTCGCTATCTCGCAGCCCAATACACTCCGCAGGACTCCTTCCCGGCTCTGGACATAGACAAATTTGTAGCTGAACTTCCGCCTCGTGCACTCCCAGACGATGTGCGGGAACAGCTTGAGACCCCATTATCGGCGGAGGAACTAGGTACAGACCTGGGAGAGCTTAACACCGGCAAAGTCCCCGGGCCAAATGGGTTCCCGAGTGAGTTTTTCAAATGATACCATCTCCAGCTGGGGCCACACTATAGGGCTGCCTTGGAAGTGGCGAGGGAAGATGGCCTCCTGCCAGCAGACTGGAGAAATACCGAGATTGTAGTGTTCTGTAAACCTGGGCGGCCCCTGACCGCCACGAGTCCTATCATCCGATTTCCCTTTTAAATATTGAGGCCAAAATCTTGGCCAAGACCCTTGCTAATCGACTACTTCCGTATATCACGGACCTGGTCCATCCTGACCAGGCCGGCTTCATGCCCCAAAGAGCGACGAGGCACAACATTAGACGCGCACATGTGGCAGTTGAGGCGATAGTTAAAACAGGAGATCAAGCGGCGCTGCTACTGGCAGATATTGATAAGGCCTTTGACTCCCTTAGCTGGACCTATCTGTTCGCGCCTCTTCCGCGGTTAAACATAGGGCCGCATTTTCTGTCGTATATTCAGCTGCTATTCACTGACCTGACAGCCACAGTGAGAGTGGCAGGGGAGACGTCAAGGACCTTCCCAATAGGGCGGGGCACCAGACAGGGGTACCCCCCTCGCCGTACCTGTTCGCTGTGGCTATGGAGCCGTTAGCTGCATGGGTCCGGATAGATGCACAGATGCGGGTCTTCGAATGGAAAACGGGACCATCAGATAGGATCGCACTATATGCGGATGATGTTCTGTTCTTTCTTACGGATGTGAACCGCTCTGGGCCACAAGTCCTTGAGATTATGAGAATCTTTGGCGAAGTATCGGGGCTGTACCTGAATTTACGGAAGTCCACGCTCTGGATACTGGGTGATCGCACCGGGATTGGTGCATGGGCATCGGTGCTGCAGCAGGCGTCTGGGGGTCTCAAATACCTTGGGGTGTTTTTGACAGTCTCACCGGCTATTGCTTGGGAACGTAATATCGTTCCGGTGTGGGATAAGGTACGACAGGAGATGAAATGCTGGTCCCGAATGCCCCTCAATATCTACGGCAGGTCAGCTATATTTAAGATGGTTGCCCTCCCTCGCATGCTTTACCAGCTGCAGAACCACCCGCACCCGATCCAATCGCTATGGTTTACACAGGTTAACTCCGCTTTAAGTCAATTTCTGTGGGCCGAGGGAGTGTCGAGAGTGGCCTTGCGTACATGTTTTTTGTCTACTTATTGTGGGGGATTAGCGACATCGGATATGTTGTCCTATTATCAGGCTGCACACCTCGTGGTTTTAAATGATTGGTGGTATGGGGACAGGGGGGACCCGGCCTACGCCCTTGAGCAGTATCTGATGGACCCAAACACACTGCACACCATCTTGTACTCAGCACAGTTGAAAAAGGGGCTGCCAAGCGCCACGCAGGTGGTGTTTCAACTTTGGCGACAAGCATTGCGTCGTATGGGATGGTGGGGGAAGTTGACGAGGGAAACCCCACTTTGGCACAATGGGCAGCTGCCGGCACTGGCGTTGTTGCAGGGCTTCGGAGGCTGGGACTCGATAGGAATATCTACACTGGGACACGTCATGAAGGGCACCACACTGAAGTCTTTTCAGGAACTTAGCGATGAATTCAGTATGCCCCGCACACAGTTCTTTAGATGTCTGCAGTTCAGGCATGCCCTTACGCCCAAGCTGGAAGGATTAGATACCTTGCCAGAATTCAGCCCAATAGAAGCAAAAGAGTTAATGGGAGACCTGGGGGAGAAGAAAATATCCCGTATATACCAGACACTAGTTACACATTGCTCTTCTGATCTGCAGTCCCTACGAGATCGATGGGTGAATGATGTGGGGGAACTGGAGGAGGAAGACTGGCGTGAAGCCCTTGAATCCCCCAGGGGGCGGCCATCGCTGTGAGCCTACGCCTGATACAGTTCAAGTACTTACACTGCACCTACTATACCAGAGAGAGATTGTGGAAGGCTGGCATGATTGAGTTCCCAGCATGCTTGAGGTGCAGTGGTGAGACGGGTGACCTCATGCATATGGTGTGGGGCTGTAGTGGCCTGGTGAGGTTTTGGGCTGGAGTATGGAATTGTTTGTCGGAGGTGTTGGGATGGGACCTCCCCCGTACTCCGAAGTTGGGGTTGCTGCACGTCCTGGAAGGGGTGGGAGGTAATATCTATAAAAGACACTTGCTCCTGCTGGGCCTCACGGTGGCGAAAAGGGACATTGCTCAGGCCTGGAAGGGCTCCCACGGTGGTTGGATGGAAAAAAGGTCTTGACTTTTGTATGGGTATGGAACGACCAGTATTCGAGGCTAGAGGCTGTCCCCGGAAACACTACAAAATATGGAAAAGGTGGGCGGACTACAGGGGCCTGTGGCTTGAGCCCCCAGTGCCGGCGGGGATCGTGGAGGAGCAGTTGTGATGGGCACATAGAGGCCATGATGTATACACTGTTTTGTATATAACTATTCCATATGGTATCGGAGAGACATTGTGCACCAGGGGGGGGGAGGGGGACACTGGGGTAGTTGGGGGACAAGGGGGGGATGGAGGGGAGTTTATTTTCTTGACAAATACATCGCTGATTTTGTTGTAATGTACTTGCTACAGCCTCTCCGGGGTTCGGAGTGCTGTGTCTTACATGCGATTCCTTAATAAAAAAAAGTTTTGAAAAAAAAATCTGTTTTCCAAGGGGACAAGAGCGGTCTGCTGCCTGAGAGTACTGCCGTACTGTTGCTTGTAGAAATAACCCAAGGGGAGGACTTTGGTGGATGTATTTTGGCCATGAGCTTCTTCCCTTTCTTCCAGTATCCTTCTGACTTGATGTGGTCATCTAAAATTGATGACCACATAGTCCCCTTGGATATTCTTAGCTGATTCACCCAACCAACCAACTCTGCGGACCATCAGTATATTCTCCCTACCTGCTGGGTTGAAATGTTTACATTTTCCCAACCAATCCACTACTTTATTATGTAGATTGTGCCAGGATTCTTTTTGTTCTCTTTTTAAGGATGGTACCCCTGTTAGTACTAGTACATACGGTGAGGATGCCGGTGGTAAGTGCAGGACATCAGTGCTGGGAATTAGATCTGTTCCTTTCGGGCTATGCAACATTTTTCTACTTAAGGTTTTTTTCGGGCTTCCCTGTGTTGGTGATCTATGTATACTCCCAACACTGGGGCTGTTACTACTGGGCATAGTATGTTTGTTTCCCTCATTTTGCCTATCAGTCATCTGGGCAGGAGTCATATGTTTTTTTGATTTTTTCACTTCCTGTCCTTCGGGCCTAATTTGTAAAGGGGCATTACTCTCACTCAGGCAAAGATTTGTGTTGTTCCCTTTCGGATTTTCCAGCTTCTTATACAAAAGCTCTATCCTAAAGACAACCTGGGAGAGGCTAGCCATCAGGGCATTTCCTAGCTTTTCCACTTTCTCATTTATTACAGTTTCTAATGAGAGTTTAAGATTAGCTTCAAGGTTTTTAATGGTCCCCTCAATCGGTGAGCTATAAAATGAGCTTTCGCACTCCGTTTGTGTGCCTATTGTTTTTGTTTTAATTTGTTCCGTTTTCCCCACCCCCTCTGAGTTGGGCATATTCTTTTGCAGTGTTCCCCCAGTTTTCTTGGTATTATTATTATTCCTCTCTGTGGGGTTTACCGTTTTTTTCCTCGAGCAATAACCTTGACCCCTAGGCACCAAAGCTGGTCTATGGTTACGGAGCCGCGATACAAGGGCCGGGCTAGTATTGGGTATGTCCTCCTCCAAAGAGGAAACCAGGGGGGTTTTTGGAGTGTTTGATAGACATGAAGCATCTGGTGTGACTATTATTGCACTTGAGGGGATTGTTTGTGCCATGTCCAGAGAGGGCGCAGTCAGGGTAGGGGTTTGGTCATTGGGCACATCTACATTTGTGTTATCAACAACCACAGCTACGTGATTTGCACTACCTGTCCCTTGTTCCTGCCCCTGTTTACTAATGTAGACTAGAGGATATAGGTTTGCTACTGGGGATTTAGCTTTACTGATTGCTCCCAGTGATGACCTCTTGTAGCTCTCGGAGAATCTTAAAGATAATCCCTTTACCGTCAGTATTATCTCCTTCTGTAGGACGGATTCTGCTCTGAGTAAAAAAGCGTCCAGAGACCCAACTACTCCTGCTCCCACTCTCTGTGTATTTTTCCGATTGGCTGCCATAGTGACCACACAACCGGGACAACTAGAAATTAGTAATTAAGTCACTGACCAGAGTCTTTTTCTTAAAAGTGTCCTGGATGACAAAGGGGTGGCCCAGCCCGGCCTCGTTTGGCCCCGGAAGGCCACAGACGGTCCCGCCCTTGTCCCGGGCTTAGCCCGGCTAGTCCCGCGCGCGTCCCATTAGGCGGGAAATAGCACGTCTTTTTAAGCGCCTCCGGGCGTGTTGTGGGAGTGGCCGAGGTGAGGGCTCCTGGGGATTGTAGTGCTCTGTTTCCCCCTCTCTGCGGCTGCGCCTGATGTTCAGTGGCGCTGGCGGCGGGGGGAAACGGCAACCGGACAGCAGCAACCAAGAGTCCAGGTCAAAAGGTGCGGCCAGGTCCCAGGTGGCAGAACAGCATCAGGGTGAGTTAAGGAATAACGGCAAGGCTAGGCAACCCACTCAGCCGAAGATAGCGCGTCTTTTTAAGCGCCTCCGGGCGCCTTGTGGGCGTGGCCGAGCTGAGGGATCCAGGGGATTGTAGTGCTCTGATTCCCCCTCTCTGCGGCTGCGCCTGATGTTCGGTGGCGCTGGCGGCGGGGGAAAACGGCAACCGGACAGCAGCAACGAAGAGCCCAGGTCAAAAGGTGCGGCCAGGTCCAAGGTGGCAGAACAGCGTCAGGGTGAGTTAAGGAATAACGGCAAGGCTAGGCAACCCATTCAGCCGAAGATAGCGCGTCTTTTTAAGCGCCTTCGGGCGCGTTGTGGTCGTACTAAGCTTTTACATCGCCCATGCATTATTCAAGGCAGGGCAGGGCAACAGAAAGGCTTATTTGAAATAAACAAGGCAATGCAAGGCTTAATTTGCATGGCCTTGTGTGGCGTTGTAAAGGAATGTAACTCGATGCAACTGCCTAAACTGTGTTTACTTTACATTTTAAGCTGAGGGGCATTCCATGATTTGAGCTCGGACGTTCCAGGGGTCCACCCACGCATTTGATGCAATTCCAGATTTACAAAAGTTGGTAAATCTGGTATTATATCACATCGCTACGCTTTCCAGAGAATGGAGTGACATGGTGAGAAATAATTTGTTCTCCTCTTTATTTCCCTTTTGCATGCCTGAAGCGTTCCAAAGCACAAATAGAAAGAGGAAAATGTCCCTTTGGATTGTTTTCTGTGGAGGTGAGGTATACTTTCCTTCAGAAAAACTATCCTTCTGGTGCTAGGCGGCCTAAAGTCCAAAAGCGCAGCCAGAGAATTGAAGACTGCAATTTCTTAGAAGATATGCCACTTTTCAGCTCTCTACCATTCTCCCAACACAGCACATCAACTTGCCTTGCTGCACTGTGTTGTGTGAATTCTCATAAAATCTGACCCCTTATGTACACAACATATAACCTCGGTGTATCATACTTTCAAGCTAACTCACGTGATCAATGCACTCGCTGTATATAAAAAAGTGTATCACAGGTTTAATCGAAATAAAAAACCTTAGAGAGTCACTTTGTTATGCAGAGTACTGAATGTAACACCCAGAGCACATGTTCGACTGCTTAAAGTATAGTGCAGTCGAGTCTTACATTGTGCAACCTCTAAGTCACAAAACCTTATTTACATAGTCCATTGGAATATTATATACCTGCTGCAAACATCCACATGTAACCATTAGATTAATTTGTTGAATCATGCACCTTTGTATTGAACAGGCATTTTTCCTTCTTTTTCTGAAAACAAGCAGCACCATATTTTGCAGCAAGCTATCTTGCTGATTCTCCTTGGCTCGCTTCTATCCTTAGACACATTCCCTTTGAAAATCTTTTATTTTTATTTTTGCAGGGTAACCTGTGCCAGTGTGCCTTTCTTTCCCCTAATTGATTGCTGAGTTTGGAAGCTTGGTGTGACAGTGGGTCCAGCTGAGCAGACTTTTCCATACCTACTGAGTCACTACAAAAACGCATTAGCCCCTGTCAAGTTAAAATAATGGCATTATGGCGTGCTCCTTCTTTTGTTTCTTTCACTAATCACTGCTGTGCAGTGAATAGTCGTCTGCAGCGAAGCCTGGCGCGAGAGAGGGACAATTAACAACTAAAATAGGTGTCCCAGGGCCAAACATCAGTCAAATAATAACATTAATGATAAGAGTGCCCGCCATTTGCCTAAGGAACAGAGCAACAAGGTATACATTTTAGCTTTCCCTAACTTCCATCCCTTTAGAATGACACCAAGTGGCAAACTAAACCTAAGACTTTTTCTATATCTAGGCCTGAAAAGAGAGCATTGCGGATTAGTTTGATCACATACTGTGGAAATGTTTCTTGTGATAAGACTTGCTCTTCCACTATCTGCGGGAAGATTTATGAGTTCTGACGCATCTCTGCCAATCAGCAGGGGGATGCGCCAGAACAGATGCGACACGCAATTCCCTCCCTGCACCACCACAAATGCGTCACATTTACAATGCAGCGCACCGTGGCGCAAGGATAGGCTGATGCATGTCGCATCCTGTGGCGTAAAGGCGGCGCACTGCTGGTAGTCGTGTTGCAAGCGCGACGCGGCTCCTTCAATGCTCAGGGGCGCCTAATGCCTAACATGCTGCATCACTCCTTAAGCCTGCTTCAAGCAGGCGCAGGGTATTGACGCAACATGGACATAAAAGTGACTCAGTGAAATCGAAATCGTTGTAAATAAGGGGCAACGTGGCGCATGGTTTACTCCGCAGCTGCATCACAGAAGTGACGCAAAGGTGGCGTAAATGTGGTGCATGGGGCTTGTAAATCTGCCCCTTCCTTTCTAAAGCGTTTACTTTGTATTTAAGTATGTTTTTTTCTACTGATTTAAATAGCGTGAACAGGACCCGATGATATTGGAGCAGTGAGTGCTTTACATGAGCACTAGTCAGATTACATAAGGACATTTATTTTTGGTGGACACGGGGAGATGAAGTGATTTGTCAAGAATCACAGGATGTTGAACTGACGCAGATACTGAAACCTGATTTCCCCGCTCTAAGGTCGGCATCTCTGACACTAAGGCACATAAGGTCATATGTAAGCCCCTGTTGCTACCACAGCTTCACTTTTACCAACGTTGTGGTGGGGATAGGGGCTTAGCCTAGTTTACAAGGTAGCGTTAAACAACTTAACATGACTTAACGCTGCCTTGAAATAAGGCCCCCTTTCACGCAATGGTTAGCGTGAAATGGGTGGGCAGTGGGTGTTGTGGTGGGCGTTGTACTGCAACACCCATCGTTGCCCCCTATGTACAAGGGTGACATACATAGGAGGCAGAACCAAAATTAAGCCCAGGGAAAACCTGGTCTTAAGTTGTAGACACAAGGAGAAATGCATTATTTCTCCTCGTTTCTTCTTTTTCCATGTGTGCTGCCTTGTGCAAAATGCCATGGATTGTTTATGTACAGGAAGGTCTCCCTTCCTGTTCATTAGCAATCTTTAACAAAAAATGCCATTTAGTAACTTTCATGTGTGCTGCATCAAGCAGTACACGTGAAAGTGACAAAAAGGCATTTCAGGATTTTTTATGTGCAGGAAGGGACACTTTCCTACACACAAACAATCCTCCCTTCATGCAGACACTCTTGCACTGTGGTGCAAGGGTGCCTGCTTTGGCGCTACAATGCTAAATGTAGCGCAATTGCAGGGGGAAATGTACAGCTTCACCATATTGTTGAAAATATGGTACAGCCTTGTGTTTCAGAAGTGGCGGAGAGATGCGTTAAACCTGGAAGGCAAACGCCTCTGTCCGCCACTTCCTTGTAAATATCCCCCTTACTCTCTTTTTCCCTAGGATGTTTTGTCTTAGCTGGAAAGTGTCACTGCAGTTGATGAATTGTAAGTCACTTCCCTAACTTCCCGGAGTCTACTATCTCAACTTCCTCCTTCTCATTTTTTCCTTGACACTTGCCCAGCCTCGACTGTGCTCACTAATGCTTTTGGGCTGATTAAAACGTTACTGAATTTGAGCTTCAACTCGGGCACCTGCTTTACTTATATCTGTAAGTGCTTCCTGTTGAGGTTTAATTTTTGTGACAGGAGCCTCGTGCCAGAATGAATCCTGCCCTGCATAGTTATCCACGAAGATGCCACCGTTTTGTGCAATACCTCTACTTAACTGGAGTACTTTCTACTGGCTAATCCAGTAAGTGATGCCTCGTTGGGTAAATGATAGTGCTTTTCCTACACTGCAGCTGCATAGGTCCAGAAGATTTGTCTCCACTGACCATGTGTGCCTGTAACTTTGCCACAGCGCCAAAAGACGCCGAGGTCCATAGAGTGAGCTGTCCATCATAGTTGGGAAAGGGCGGGAAGACGTTTGAAACCGCTAGTGTGTGGTGCGGGGCTTCTATGCGTGTCAACATGCCTCTTGTGTATAAAGGGTCAGAGAGAGAGCCGGGCAGCAGGTGAGGTGAAAGCAGCCTCCTGGTCACAGGAACGGGGATTGCTCTCGAGAAACTCAGGATGCAACGACCTCCCTCGGGTATTACAGATAATAATTTTCGACGGCAGATCTGGGGTTTAAGCACACTTGCCCACCCTCGACTGCGTTCACTAATATTTTGGGCTGATTAAAACGTTACTGAATTTGAGATTCAACTCAGGCACCTGCTTTATTTATATCTGTAAGTGCTTCCTGTTGAGGTTTAATTTTTGGCCCACAGGAAGCACTTACAGAGGTTAGACAGGTGCCCGAGTTGCAGCTAACTTTGTAACCATTTTTGAATGGCGCCAGCAAGCACTCTGGCAGCTTGCCGGCGCCATTCTAAAATGGTTACAAAGTTAGCTTCAACTCGAGCAAATGCCTTAACTGTGCTTCCTGTGGGCCCCAAAAAAATCCACCCGCTCGCGAAATTGCCGAAAATTCACAAATTTCACTAGCAGAGCGGATTTTGCGCCCATACTTACTACTGAATGGATTTACACCATTTAATAAAAAGGTCACTTTCAAACCAACTCTACCTTTCTGCCAAATTTGAGGTAATTCCATTCAGCAGTTCTGGCTGTAGCTCATCGCAAAATTTCCTATGGCAATTAACATTGAGGAAACTAGTTTTAGGACCCCACTTTTTTCTCAGCCCCCACTTGATGAATCACCTCAAAACTTTCAGGATAGGAGCTGACTTAGAAAGACTTTTTTTGAGAGGATTTCAGAAAGATTCGTCAAACGACGCCAAAGTTATTAGCAAATCAAAAAAGGCTTTTCCTATAGAAACTAGGTTCCAACTATAATTACCTACTGGCGACCGCCAGTAGGTAATATATATATGTACATATACATACATATACAAACATATTTATACATATATAAATATAAAGGAAGTTAACAAAGAATATTGACTCAGCCTATAATAGAAATAGATAGCGCGTTCACTAATTAAATTCAGTTGCCCAGTATGTACCTTACTGCCCTGATCCAATAATGAGCTCAATGAGCATGAGTGCCCCAAACAGTATTCAACATAAACTCCGTAAGCAATATTATGCTAGTAACTGGGCCAAGGAACTGTTAGGGCTCAATAGGCCCAGTCAGAAATAAGTATCAGTAGATACAGGCATTAATGAGCAACTGTGGCCCCATGCATTACTGAAAATTAATGGTTCTAAGTAGTACTAAAGTCCCACGGTGGCAGATGTAGTAGATGTGATTAGCCATAAGTGTCAGGATCCGCCGTTATGCGCCTGCCGAGATGTCAAAACTACACATCCCATAATCCTTCTCTGTTCCGCCCAGGAAGTACATCTGTGGGTGAGACACGCATCCGGGTGTGTGTTATTCTGATTCCGTTTCCGGGCGTGAGAGCGGCTGCTCTGCACGCCAGTTCCTGGTTCCTGCTTCACCTCCATTTGGTATCGGTGAGTCACGGATTGCTTCTGCCGCCTGGGGAGCTTTCCTTGTCCAAACCCTCGGATCCTCCCTTAAGCAGGCAGTCCTTGCTGTTCAGATCGGTAAGACATTTACCGAGTACAATTCAGCCGCGGCTGGCTGTATCTGGTGTTGTGTTTTGCTTTGCTTCTATCCATGGCGTTACAAGGATGGTAACATTAATGAATGATCTTTTGATGGACTAAGCATCATATATGAACCACGGAGCACGGTGGCGGCCAAATCCACGTGTTACCATAATTCCCCGGCAAATAGATATAACTCTTGTACTCAGTAGCGGAGCGCAGTAGTGAGGTTAACTACGCATTACCGTGAATTCATTGGAATAAGTGTCTGAAAGAATGCAGAACGCTGTGGTGGACGCAACTACGCGTTTCTGTTAAATGCCTTTTTGTTTGTGGTTATTAATACTTCGACAGAAGTGTGGAGGGGCGGAGTGTTGTGGTTATTGCCTCCTACACACTTCCGTATCCTCTTTCCATTGTCGGGAACTGAATTGTTTTCTTTTGACTTCATGGACCCCCAAGTACATTACGTCCTCTGTGCAGCCCTGTGGTATGTAGTATGTGGTTTGCTTAGAGTCTTAGTATTGTTTGAAATGTCAAATAGGGTGAAGGCCACATTCACATCTTGCTTATGTTTTCCATAGGAAATCCCAAGGGCCGTATTGGAGTGTCTAGATTGGTTCATTATCAAAGGTCTTTTCTTCCCTTATAGCAGGTATTCATGTGCATGTTTAGTGAGATTTTATGAGAGTAGCATTGTGTAGGATCTAGCGTCTACTGAATGTGTCTTGTTTTTTGTGTTACAGGTGTCCTTTCCCTGCAGACCCTTTCCTTTTCCCTTCCCTTGTTTTTTATTTTAGTTTGTTATTTTTCTCCCTCGCCTAATGGCTCGAACACCCTGTATATACAACTCGGGGTGTTGGTGACATTTGGAGGTGCAACCATTAGTGCAACAACTGGATCCCGTGGAGGTAAACCTGACAGAATAACACGCCCACTAAAGTTACTCTGCCTGGTCCAGATGTTGCGTAATGGCTACCATGGATGATGTCATGCAGGCTTTGCTTTTGGTTCAACAGGAGCTTGCCTCCTCCAAAACTGAAGCCACTGCATTAAGAGAGAAAGTAGACAGGTTTTCTAGGAATCCCTTCTTCGCCACAGTTACAGGTTACGGTTCCCCCCCCTATCCCTCTAGCCAGTCCTGAGAGGTATTATGGGGATCCGGCAAAAACTCTGGTTGCGGTGCCCTTGATAAGGAACGATGATCCTATCCTTTCGGATTGGTCGGCTTTGCGCACTGAGTTCGAGAAGGTGTTCGATAGAAGGGCCACCACTCTAAGTGCGGATAGAGAACTCCTGGAATTAAGACAGGGCAGATCGGATTTAGTAACATACTTAACCAGGTTTAACAGGCTGGTGGCTGAAACATCGTGGCCTGAGGAAAAGAGAATGTCCTTATATTACCAAGGGTTACGGGATGGACTTAAGGATGTCATCGCCCAAATAGATCCCCAACCTGTCACGTGTGTTGACATGGTAAACTTAAGCCTGAGACTTGATGGTAGAATGGCTGATAGAGGAGGGGACAGGAGAAGGTGGGATAGGGGCCTTCCTAGATCCGAATGGACTCCTCGCAGGGCTTTGCCTTCTACCGAGACTACCCCAGAACCTATGGAAATCGGGGCGGTCCGGGCCCCATTAACCAGAGAAGAAAAAGAAAGCCGTAGGATATCCGGACTATCCATGTACTGTGGCAAGAAAGGCCATTATGTCAGGGAATGTCCTTCCAAACCCAAGGCCTCAGGGGGATGGAACAGAAACAAGAGAGTAGCCATCACAGCGGTAAGCGCTCAGGATGAGTCAAGTGGGCTGGCGGAAGGGAACAAGAGGGAGCCTCAGCCCTGGAAAGTACCATCGCTAACGGTGTTAGCACTGCTCGAATCAGAATCCCATATCTTGTTGCCCATGAGGTTGGAGTGTCAGTTGCAGGTACACCAGGTAATGGTTATGATCGACTCAGGGGCCACTGGGAATTTTATCAACAGCGGGTTAGTGTCATCCCTGTCGTTAGACAGAGTACCCCGAGACACACCTGAAGAAGTCCTAGCGGTAGACGGAAAACCCTTAATATCAGGTCTAATAACTGAACAAACAGAGAGAGTAACCCTGTCCGTAGATGTTAAAGAAGGCAGGCACAGGGAAGAGCTGACTCTTAATATCATTGAAGCCCCCCAGTATGAGGTGATATTAGGGATGCCTTGGCTCAGCCATCACAATCCCTCCATCAATTGGAAGGAGAAATCGGTACAGTTCACATCCGAAGAATGTAAAACCCATATGGAAGGGCATAATATTCCTTGTTTTTCACCTAAGCTTATTCCCCTGTTGGTGGCTATGGCCGCGGAAAAGGCAGTGTGTTTGCCGGTAGAATATCAGAGTTACAGGGACGTCTTCAGTGAAAGTAAGGCCGAGCAACTTCCCCCGCATAGGCTGTACGATTGTAGAATAGACCTGGTGGAGGGGGCCACAATTCCGTCATGTAGGGTTTATGCATTGTCAGACCCAGAAACGACACACTTGAAAGAATATTTGGATCATTATGTAGACATAGGTTTTATCCGACCTTCCAGATCTCCTGCAGCATCTTCCCTGTTTTTCATCAAAAAAGCTAATGGAGATTTGAGGCCATGTGTCGATTATAGGATGCTAAATAAGAACACCATAAGAAACAGGTATCCACTACCCCTTATCTCGGTCCTGCTGGACCAGGTACGAAACGCCAAGGTATTTACCAGACTAGATCTCAGAGGGGCGTACCACTTGGTCCGCGTCCAAGAGGGGGACGAGTGGAAGACCGCCTTCAAAACGAGATACGGTCTATATGAATACACTGTAATGCCGTTTGGTCTGTGTAACGCCCCGGCGCCTTTTCAATATTTCCTGAATGACGTTTTGAAGGATGTGGTGGACATCAGTGCAGTGGTGTACATAGATGACATCCTGATTTACTCAGAGGACCCCACTGCACATACACAACATGTAGTGGAAGTGCTACAGAAGTTACGAGAACATAGGCTGTTTTGCAAGATTAGCAAATGCAAATTCGGCGTGGACACAGTAGAGTTCTTTGGTGTCATGTTAAGTCAGGAGGGACTACAAATGTCCGAAAGGAAGATACAAGCAGTACAGGAATGGTCTACACCCACATGCGTGAAAGAGGTGCAAGGCTTTTTAGGCTTTGCGAACTATTACCGTCGTTTTATCCTGCGGTTCTCTCAGGTGGCTGTTCCTTTAACGAGCCTGCTTAGGAAAGGAGTCAAGTTCCTGTGGTCCTCTGAAGCCGCGGAGGCTTTTGCTTATCTTAAGAAGGTGTTTACAACAGCCCCGATTCTAGCTCATCCAAAGCCAGAACACCCCTACATAGTGGAAGCCGATGCTTCTGATGAGGCCATAGGGGCTGTCCTGTCTCAGAGGGAAAAGGATACAGGCCAACTACACCCTGTAGCATATCTGTCCAAGAAGCTGAGTATATCCGAAAAAAATTACACCATGGCTGAGAAAGAATTGCTAGTGATAAAAAGGGCTTTTCAGGAATGGCGACAGTAGCTATGGGGGGCCAAGTTCCCTGTCACCGTTTTCACAGATCACAGGAATCTACAGTACATGAACACTGCCAAACATCTCACGCAAAGACAGATTAGATAGATGCTATTTTTCTCAGAGTACGATTTTACAATCACTTTCAGACCTGGGGCAGAGAACCTGAAAGCAGACTCCCTCTCCCGTCGAGATCAGGTTGAGGAAATCGGAAGCAAAGACACAAAGATGGCAATCGTGAGTCCTGAAAAGGTGATCTGTGCAATCCAGGCCAATTCCTTTTTGGATGTTATCCGCAAAACCAAGGATCATAATGCATGGGTTCTTTGGGCCACGAAGGGTGTCAAGCGCACACTAATGCAAGGTCTACCTTTTCAGGACAACAGGTTGTACCTCCCCACTCCGGAATTGCGAAGGAAGGCCTTTGTTTGGTGTCATGTTTCTCCATTGGCTGGTCATCAGGGAATACGTAAGACTGTACAGCTCATGAAACTACATTTTTGGTGGGAGTCTGAAAAGACTGATGTGACCACCTGGATAGAACAATGTGAGGCTTGTGCACGCGCAAAGACTGTGGCGGGAAAAAAGAAAGGCCTGCTGATGCCTTTACCGTCTCCCAAAACACCGTGGGAGAACATCAGCCTAGATTTCGTCACGGGACTACCTCTTGATCAGGGAAAATCAGCCATATTAGTGGTTATAGACAGTCTCACTAAGTTGGGACACTTCATCCCGGGCGTGAACCTTCCTACCGCTGGCCAAACTGCTCAACTACTGCTAACCAATGTCATCCGATTACATAGTGTACCTGAGGTTATAGTGTCTGACAGGGGGCCTAAATTTATTGCGAGATTTTGGAAAGCATGGTGTCAGGCGTTGCATATACAATCCTCGCTCCCCACCAGTTTTCACCCACAGACAGACGGACAAACTGAGCGGTTGAACCAAACGCTGAAGAAATATCTTCGTTGCTACGCAACTGACGCTCAGGAGTCGTGGGTTTCACTGTTGTGGATGGCTGAAGTAGCGTACAACAACACTTGGCATAGTTCAGTGGGGGTCTCTCCGTTTCTTGCTACCTATGGTTTTGATGCACATATCCTTCCGGTGCACATCCCAGAGGAGGTGTCCCGACAGCCTACGGTTATGGGACAGATGAGGAAGATTCGTACCATACACAAGAAAATACGGGTGCATTTGATGAGGGCTAAGGCGGAATACAAGAAATGGGAAGACCGACATCGAGCAGAGGGTCCCACTTACCAGGTGAGTGATAAGGTGTGGTTATCAACTCGCAATATCAGGTTCAAGTTGCGCAGTGTGTTCCATCCACGTTACATAGGGCCCTACACTATTGTGAGACAGATCAATCTGGTGGCATTTAAACTGAAACTGCCTGGTTCGCTATGAATACATCCGGTGTTTCACTCTAACCTTTTGAAACCGGCTCATTCTGCTAGGAGGCGGGCCCCTCCGCCAGTGGTCGGGAATATGGGTGTTGATTATGAGGTCAGGTGCATCAAGGACTCAAAGTGGAGTAGGGGCGTTTTGTGGGATCTGGTGTCCTGGAAAAGATTCTCGGCAGAGGATGATACTTGGGAGCCTGTGGGGAATGTGCATGCTCCGGCTGCAATCCGTTCCTTCCATCGTAGATGCCCCTTGCGGCCTGGGCCTAGGAGGCGCTAGGGGGGAGGATGTACTGTCAGGATCCGCCGTTATGCGCCTGCCGAGATGTCAAAACTACACATTCCATGATCCTTCTCTGTTCCGCCCAGGAAGTACATCTGTGAGTGAGACACGCATCCGGGTGCGTGTTATTCTGATTCCGTTTCCCGGCGTGAGAGTGGCTGCTCTGCACGCCAGTTCCTGGTTCCTGCTTCACCTCCATTTGGTATCGGTGAGTCACGGATTACTTCTGCCGCCGGGGGAGTTTTCCTTGTCCAAACTCTCGGATCCTCCCTTAAGCAGGCAGTCGTTGCTGTTCAGATCGGTAAGACATTTACCGAGTACAATTCAGCCGCGGCTGGCTGTATCTGGTGTTGTGTTTTGCTTTGCTTCTATCCATGGCATTACAAGGATGGTAACATTAATGAATGATCTTTTGAAGGACTAAGGCATCATATATGAATCACGGAGCACGGTGGCGGCCAAATCCACGTGTTACCGTAATTTCCTGGCAAATAGATATAACTCTTGTACTCAGTAGCGGAGCGCAGTAGTGAGGTTAACTACGCGTTACCGTGAATTCATTGGAATAAGTGTCTGAAAGAATGCAGAACGCTGTGGTGGACGCAACTACGCGTTTCTGTTAAATGCCTTTTTGTTTGTGGTTATTAATACTTCGACAGAAGTGTGGAGGGGCGGAGTGTTGTGGTTATTGCCTCCTACACACTTCCGTATCCTCTTTCCATTGTCGGGAACTGAATTGTTTTCTTTTGACTTCATGGACCCCCAAGTACATTACGTCCTCTGTGCAGCCCTGTGGTATGTAGTATGTGGTTTGCTTAGAGTCTTAGTATTGTTTGAAATGTCAAATAGGGTGAAGGCCACATTCACATCTTGCTTATGTTTTCCATAGGAAATCCCAAAGGCCGTATTGGAGTGTCTAGATTGGTTCATTATCAAAGGTCTTTTCTTCCCTTATTGCAGGTATTCATGTGCATGTTTAGTGAGATTTTATGAGAGTAGCATTGTGTAGAATCTAGCGTCTACTGAATGTGTCTTGTTTTTTGTGTTACAGGCGTCCTTTCCCTGCAGACCCTCTCATTTTCCCTTCCCTTGTTTTTTATTTTAGTTTGTTATTTTTCTCCCTCGCCTAATGGCTCGAACACCCTGTATATACAACTCGGGGTGTTGGTGACATTTGGAGGTGGAACCATTAGTGCAACAACTGGATCCCGTTGAGGTAAACCTGACAATAAGCAGTAACAAGCTTTAAAGACTGAGCGAATAAACAGTCTTCAATAACTGCATTTGGTACAAGGTACTAATGTCTAGGGCTGGGCAAAATAATTCATCGGGAAAAAATAGAAACCATTTTTTAAAGGTCAGATGCTGAGCAACATGTGTCTTGAAACTAACCACATATGCAAATTTCTGAATAAGAGTTAACATTCCCATACCATGAGAGTGATTCAAGAAAATTGATGCCAGATAACTAACCCATAACAGTCTCCAGCCCTGAAGGGATGTTCAAGTGGAAGACTGTGCTGTAGCAGAAAATAGGAGGAATTAAAAGTCACAGTTAGCCAGCATCAGGGCTAATCCCTCAGCCACTCACTCCAAATTCAATGGATCATTGTTGTTTTAGAGAAGAACAGAGCAAAACGTCCCATAAAATTATATTTGCAATCACTAATCTATTATCAGTTAATAATGAGAGTTTAGTATGAGTTAAGAGGTTTTAATAATCAATCTTTTAGTGGATCATCTTTATTGCAAATCACAAGTTAAATTCGTATTAATCTCAATCACCAATATATGACAGAAATCTAAATTCAATATTGGTTAACCAAATAATGCAATATATGCATTAAAGCCATTCAATAAAGGAAAGAGTCCCTATTCTAAGAATCAAGTGAAAATGAAGTTAGCCGGAACCTATCATTCTAGTTTGAGGGAGTGCGAAAAGCATGAGGCTTTAGCATTAAAGTCAGCACAAATAGATCAAAATATCAAATAAGAACTTCCCTTCAAGAGAGCTTCAAGAAACTCAGTAGAGTCTCAAAGCAATGTGACATAAAGTCAGTATCTGGAAAATGTAAAAAAAAGAGTGTGACGGAGGACGCGCATGACGCGACCCAAGATGGCCGCCTAGCTGCGGAGCTCCGCATCATGCTAGAAACTGCCAATGTGATTCCAGTGTTTCTAACGGGATTTTCAGCTATCTGCGGGCATATTCGACTGTCAGAGTGCCCAGCCTTCATGATGTTGCCTCCAGCGCTCTTCTATTCCCTGGATAGGCTGTTTTACTATAGGTGATGATACTCTTCATATAACGGCCGCCATTTTGTAGCTGTTGGTGCATTTTCACTTCAGGAATTTCCTATTTCCTTCAGAAATGCCGCTTTTTACAATTTTTTATGGCTCAACTCCTGTTCATCATTTCTCCCTTCATATTGCTGAATGACTTTTTGCTGTTTATTGGGATATACTTTAATCTGAATGGGACTTTGCTACTGGCGTGTTTTTTTTTTTTACAATTTTCCATTTTCCTAACTCATTATTATGAAGTGATTTTTAGGATTTAGAGAGGCTTTTATCTATGGAACTTTTGCCTTTTTTTACAAAGCATCCTTCACTATTTGCCTTAAACTGCAACACAAGGTATCTTGGTCAGTTTACAGTGCTGACTCATGGGAAGAAGCAAAAGGTCTGCTGCGTTCTGTCAAAGACCACTCTCCCAACAAACTAGCTTCTCGCTTCACTCCGAGTTCACCTTTGTATAGTTCCTCACAGTCAATTGAGGAGATGGCGCGATCGGTGTCTTCTTGCTCTGCGAGTCTGCCTACTTCTGCCTCTAAGGCACAACAACCTTGATCTGCAAATAAAAGAGTCAAGCAAGACCCGCCGTCTCCACATAAATCAATGTCCTCTATCTAGTTGGAAACTGTATTTGAAGAGATACAGGTATTGCAACCTTTTGTTGAGGACACTCATTTTCACTTACAGACTTTGGATAAATAGTGGTCAGAAATGGACTCTTGTTTATCTTCTGTGGAGCAACAGATAAGCGAAATACAGGATTCATCAACTAGAATTTCCCTTTTGGAGAAGGAGGTGTCACAACTTAAAAAATAATTTGAGGATCTTGAAAGCTGAAACAGATGCAATAATCTACGTTTGGATGGTCTCACTGAAGGTCTTGAAGGTGATGACCCTTGTTGCCTTTTTCACCACTTTTTTACCACAGCTCCTTGATCTTTTCACATCAACCAAGCTGAATATCCAACACGCACATTGATTAGGTCCTCGTTTGGCCTCTTCCTCTGCTCCTTCGAAACCTCGTGGAGTAATTCTACTATTTTTAGAATTCACGTATCTTTTAAAAGTCCTAAATGTGGCTAAACTAAAAAAACAGCTTTCCTGGACTGGTACCAGACTGTTTATCTCTCAAGATGTCTTTCAGCCACCGCCAAACATCGTAAGGAATTTTTGGATCCTCGCCCTGCTCTTAGTTCTTTTGGTTCACAATATGGATTATTTTACCCTTGCCTAAGAAAATTCATTCACTTCCATTCTCCATCTTCTATGGAGATTTCTAGCCCTTCATCTTCAAATTGATTTTCGTTATCTTGTTTATTGTATTTGTTTCCTTCTTTTTTTATTGTAACATGTTTCTTGGTTAAAGGTTCTCTCATTTTATTTTGTGTTTCTCATTATGTTGTGTTATTATTGTCGTTTTATTTCATGGACTTTGGTATAAATTAGCCTCATGTTCCTGATCCTATTGATGGATCACTGACAGAATATTGAGGATGAAAATATCGACCTGCCAAAATACCATGTACAAAATATAGAATGCCAAAATATAGAATTCCTATCTACAAATGTCTTAAAGGTAATGTAAAATTAATAAAATAATAAATATAATTAAGCAAAACATACTTAAAAATACTTAACTAACCTTAAAATAAGTAATGTGATATATATGAATTAAAAAATAAAAATGCATGTTTAATTTTTTAATATATATATATATATATAGACTTAATATTTGAAAAAAATATTCAATATTATTAACATAGGATAGCGGGAGGGTAACATTTACTATTCCTACTCCAGTGAGTGCATCATTAGGGAAAGCGTTGGAAAGCGGGAGGGTCAAAATTACTATTCCCACTCCAGTGAGTGTAACAGTAGGGAAAGTGTTGGATAGCATAGGGGTAAAAATTACTAATCCCACTCCAGAGAGTGCAACAGTAGGGAAATCGTAGGATAGTGTAGGGGTAAAAATTACTGTTCCGACTCCAGTGAGTGCAACAGTAGGAAAAGCGTTAGATAGCGTAGGGGTAAAAATTACTATTCCCACTCCAGAGAGTGCGACAGTAGGGAAAGTGTTGGATAGCGGGAGGGTAAAAATTACTAGTCACACTCCAGAGAGTGCAACAGTCGGAAAAGCGTTGGATAGCGGGAGGGTAAAATTACTATTCCCACTCCAGAGAGTGCAACAGTAGGGAAATCGTAGGATAGTGTAGGGGTGAAAATTACTATTCCCACTCCAGTGAGTGCAACAGTAGGGAAAGCGTTAGATAGCGTGGGGGTGGAAATTACTATTCCCACTCCAGAGAGTGCGACAGTAGGGAAAGTGTTGGACAGTGGGAGGGTAAAAATTACTATTCCCACTCCAATGAGTGCAACAGTAGGGAAAGCATTGGATAGCGTAGGGGTAAAAATTACTAGTCCCACTCCAGAGAGTGCAACAGTCGGGAAAGCGTTGGATAGCAGGAGGGTAAAATTACTATTCCCACTCCAGAGAGTGCAACAGTAGGGAAAGCATTAGATAGCGTAGGAGTAAAAATTACTATTCCCACTCCAGTGAGTGTGAAAGTAGGGGAGGCATTGAATAGCGTAGGGGTAAAAATTACTATTCCCACTCCATAGAGTGCAACAGTAGGGAAAGCGTTGGATAGCGTAGGGGTAAAAATTACTATTCCCACTCCAGTGAGTGCAACAATAGGGAAAGCATTGGATAGCGTAGGGGTAAAAATTACTATTCCCATTCAAGAGAGTGCAACTGTAGGGAAAGCGTTGGATAGCGTAGGGGTAAAAATTACTATTCCCAGTAGAGAAAGTAATGCTTTAATATTTAAATAAAAATAAATTAATTATCAATTCCTATAAAAACACATAAAAAATGTATTACCAATTACAAAACATTTAATAATAATTAAATATAAATAGAAATAGATATTTATTATTATGAATTAATTACCTATTAATACTTAATTAACAACCAATTAATTTTCAATACCAAAAATGTACTAAAAACTTTCCAATTAATAATTAACAATAAATAATCAATACACACACATAATTTCAATAATTACTTAATTACAATTTAATTAGTCCCCACCCTTTTCCCCTATAAACCCACAACCCGCTCCTAATAATAAAGTAACACAATTAACATATTTACCAATTAATCAATTAATAAAAATGAATTACCAATTAATAAAAATTATTACAATTAACATAATTATCAAATATTAAAATGAATTGCCAATTAATAAAAATGAATTACCAATTAATAATTAACAATACATTAATTATCAATAAAAATAATACAAATAAATATTTACTTAATTACAATTAAATTACATTCTACCCTATTTCCCTATAAACCCACAACCCGCTACGAAACTAAAACACAAAATTAAATTAAAAATAATTAAGAATTCCTACAAATTAATATTGAATTTACTATAATTAAATTACTCCTCCACCCTATTCCCTTATAAACCTACAACCCGCTATGAAATTACATAAGATTAAATACCCTAAAATTCATTACTTTAAAAAAATTAAACATACATTACAAACATAATATACACGTTTAAAACATATAACATACAAAACACTTTAAAAAAATCAATATTATTAAAAATTCTATATATTTTAATGCCTATATTATGTACTTTGATATTTTGCCAATCGATATTACTTGCTTTCATTTCGATATTATTAACCACTATATTATGTCCATTTGATATTATGTCCATTCAATATTTTGAATTCAATATTTTGTCCAGTCTATATATTTTTTTCGATATTTTGTCTACTTACCCCTATTGATGTTACGTATGGCATTGTGGTGTGGTGCGTTGTCCTCTCTGTTGGGTGTGCTGTCTTTATTTTGTCCGTTGCCACCCCTCATTTGATCCTCATCCCCTTGTAAAGGTTTGTATTGCAGTCGTCAGTTTTCTGGCTTGCACTGTCCCTTCTTGTTTATTCTTTTTTCTCCTCTTCTCCTCTTTCCTTGCAGTGATTTTTTCCCTTCCCTCTCCCTTATGTTTTTTCATTTTTTTCTTTATTCTACTTCTCTCCTTTAACAATCATGCTAATTTTCTATCATGTTCTTTTCTTGTTCTTTTATAAACAATTATGCTATTTTTTTAACATCTCTTCTTCTATTTCTCTTTCTCAACGATTATGCTTTCTTCTTAGCATGCTCTTTAAGATCATATATTATTGTTAACTTGGCTGTTTTATATTTAATAGTATCTCTTTCCATTCAGAGTTGTTACATGGAATGTAAAAGGTTTCAATAATCCTATAAAAAGGCAGAGAATGATTTCCCATTTGGCCTCTTATAACCCTGATTTAGTTTTGTTACAAGAGAAGCATTTAACGGAAAATGAGACCCTTAAGCTTAAACGTAATTGGGTGGATTCAGTTTTTGGTTCTCCCACTAATACAGAAAAAAGGGTGTCATTATTTTATGTCATAAACAGTTAAAATGCTCTCTTATTACACAAGACATAGATACTGAAGGCAGATGGATTATGGTTGAATTACTTGTTGATAATATTCCTTTAACTGTTTTTAATGTTTATGGTCAAACACAACTGGATTATACTTTCTGGCCCACTATTACAAGCAAATGTATTCAACGTAAAGATTACTTTTTTATCATTTGAGGCAATTGCAACCAGATTATAGACCCCTTCATGGACCGTAAATCACAGGTACGTTTTCTCCCTCATAAGACTCATAAACAATTTCACAATACAATTACACAGACACGGGGCGGAGCTATCCATGAAAAGAGATGGCCGCAAAATATCCTTCAATATCCTGCACAACTGACATTGCAAGCAATCGCCCAAAAGAAAGAAAAGCCATTACTGTGGTGATAGACATCAGTATGATCCTGAATATTTCACTCTGAGGCGTCCAGCTGCTGTATGTCGGAAGGCGACGTCCCTGAGGCCTGGCCTGGAGAAACCAAAACTGCAGCAGCAGGTTTGCGTGCATGAGGAGACGGAGACGCAGAGCCCGCAACCTGGCCAAGACGTGGAGGAACAGCTGATACGACCGGATCTCCAACATTAAAGTTCATGCAACAACTGATCTGTGGAGACCTGATCCGTGGGGCACAAGTGCGAGGTGAGGAGCAGCGGCAGCGCTAAATACTGGAGCAGACGGGAAGTGGCCACTTAATCAGTAAGCTGTGAGAGGTTACCAGGAAAAGAAGCACCCACACCCAGTGGGAACCGCTCCGCTGCCAATACTGTAACAGACGTAACACACAGCGGAACATTACTGCGCATTTCAGCAGCGGGCAGTAAGTGGTACCAGCGGTCAAGACTTGTGACGGGGGAGCGGCGCGGTGCAGATTTATCATGCATATGGAGGCGTCCTCTAGGCCACGCCGGAAAGCTGCAGGGGAAGAGCGACATATTAAGGAGCCCAGATCTGGACACTTAAGCAACCAGCAAAAGATTTTTAAAAGCCATTTCATCGTCTCCCTTTTCGCTGTTTTTACGTGTCCAGCATCTATCTACATCCTAGTTTCAATAGTGTCTACAGACTTGTGAGCCTGCCTCTACTGGACTCATGAATTATACATAGACTGTTGTGCTGCAATAACATGGTGTTGAGTCATTGAACGCCCAAGGCCCAAATAGGGGCAAACTGCGGAGGTACAGTAGTATTTCCATTCCATGTGACATCTACTGAAGTAAGGCAAATAAGGCTCTGCGATCATAACCGAAGGTGGAGCTGGAGCACCCACAGGTAGAGAGGTGTAGAGGAGCTCTCCATACCTTACGAGAATAGCTGCATTACTGCTGGGGTGCAGGCAGCCAATGAAAGGCGCGGGAGTGTAAATAGGACTTTATTTACGCGCTGGATGTGCAGATGTACGTGAAGTGACTCGCTTGGATAGGAGCTTGGCCCAACAAGTCCTTTGGACACCTCTGCTTATTCACTAAGGATAAATTTAAACTTTCTAAGAGTAGTGTGTACATCCTGATGCAACATCTGTAATATCTGCGCAGTGCTGCTCATAATCCGCTCCTTGCCTGCTTCGAAGTGTTTCTTAGGTAATCAGCACAGAGGAGCAATCTTATCCAAAGCCATGGGTAAGATAGACAGAAATCGGCCCAAAATCACCTTTGAACAGGCCAAGAAAAATCCAGATCAAGGGGCGGAAGACCAATCACCAACGCAACCAGCGTCTAGTGCAACTGGTGGACTCACAAATGATGATGTGCAAGCCATGTTCACCATGATCCAAGCAGCTCTAGCCAACATTGACGGTAAAATAGACACCTTAACCTACCGTGTTGACTGGATGTCTGAACACTTGGATCAGCACACGGAACGACTAGATGTGGCAGAGCGTTGTATATCTGAAGATGAAGATACCCATGGTTTGACGCCATGCAAGGGGAAATGGATAGACAACTGGCGGCCCTAGCGGCAAAAACCTAAGATTTGAAGGCGAGGTCCCGCAGAAATAACATCCGCCTAATGGGCATATCAGAAACTACAAACACAGGGTCCAACGAACGATATGTAGAGCAGCTGCTCATTTCACTGCTAGGAAGGGACATGTTCTCAGAATTTTTCATCGTCGAGAGGGCACATAGATTGTTGACGCCAAAGCCACCGACTGGGCTCAAGACCGAGACCGATAATAGCAAGGATATTAAATGACAGAGACCGTGATGCAGCACTTCAGAAAGCCAGAGAGCTGGGTAAGCTGAGCCACAAAGCTATGGATATCTCCTTATACTCTGACTTTACAGTGACTGTTAAGGAAGCAAGGAAGAAATTCTGGCCAGCAAAACAAAAGCTACGGGACTTAAATATACCATATGCTATGTTATACCCTGCCAGACTTAGGGTTACAGATGACGGGAAGACACAGATTTATAATGATCCCAAAGACGTACTGAAGTTCCTCCAACAGAAAGGCCAACGGAGCATGCGCAGGAAATCTCCACGAGGAGAACTGGAAAACCAATCAAACACATCAGAAGTTGAATGAAAAGTATTGACCATGTATGCAGTCACTCTTCATGCGTGCAGCCTGTTTGAAACGGACACATGGAAACGAGACTGATATAAGGGGAAAGCTGCTGCACGAATAAACGTTGCTGCTTCTGATGCCTGGTAGTTATATGAACACGATGGACTTTTTACAGTAGAGTACACATAGCCTAGAAAATGCAATGATGTGGCCATCCTGGTGAACAGACACGGGACATACATGCTGTGGGAAACAGGTAGGTTTAAGAGGTTTACACTAGGGAGTACCCTACTAAAGAAAGTAACGACCAGCGTAATGGCTGATTATTTGGTTCTAGGGTTTCATGAATCCATGCTAACAATGGCGTTTTTGTTACTGGTAGCAAGTTGCAGTTGTGCTGTACTATGTTGTGTTTTATGATTTTGTTGACATTGCATTCACCCATGTGAGAATCCACAAGAAAGGGGGGTGGCAGATCTTGCCCCCTTGTGTGCACCACACAAAGTTTTTTTGGTTACTAAGGGTGGGAGGGAGGGTTGGGCATTATGCTAAAATTGTTTGGGAATGTCTCAGCTACAAGGGGAAGGGCGGAGTGGGAGGGAGGGGAGAAAGGGGTAAGACAAAAAATTCTGGTTGGCGTTGGGGAAATGTACATTCAATTTTATGACAACAATTTGAGTACGCGGCGGAAGCACTTTTAGGAAGGAGAGGATGTTAAATATGGATGATACTGACTTGTGTACCTGAAAACTGATGTTCATAACATGGAATGTCCGTGGACTTCAAAATCTGCAGAAAATACGTAAAGTACTGGCATACTTGGACAGACATGGTATAGATGTTGCCTGCATACAAGAAACACATCTCACATCTCTCAATGAAGGAAGGGTAGGCACACGGTGGGAGATGTACCGCATGGCATCTTCATTCTCCACGTATGCTAGAGGGGTGTTGCTGTTGATTAGGCACAGTACCCCATTCCGGCCTATTCATGCCATTAAAGATGACCAAGGACATTATATTATAGTACAAGGGAATTTGGGGGGTACAATATTGACAATAGTCACGTCATATGGCCCAAACACAGATGACCCCAGTATTTATGCAAGCATATGGTCTAAATTAAGGGAGTTACCAAGCACAACAATAATATGGGGTGGAGATTTTAATACATGTCTAGACCTGGCCCTTGATAGATTCACCGGAAATGAAAGATACGGGAGACAAGCTGCCAGAGTGCTTAACGAGGGAATTGAGACATTTGGCGGTTGAGACACCCAGAGCGCAAAGAGGGGACATTCACATCAACGACACATAATACATGGTCAAGAACAGACTACTGGTTGATCACACAAGATGCTTGTACATGGACAAAGTAGGTAGAACATCTTCCCAAGACTTTGTCAGACCATTCACCAGTCTGCCTCTCACTTGAGGACCCCACATTCATACCAAGACAGTTCACATGTAGACTTTAGGGAGGAACCCTCTTAGATCAAATATTTCGCAGTGAACTGCATCAGGCAATAGTGGATTATTTTGATTTTAACTCTGGGTCGGTGGATAGTGCTCGGTTGCTGAGTTACGATTTTAAAGTCACTATTAGGGGTCACTGTATTAGCAAGCGTGCTGGGATTCTGAAAGACATACAGCAACAGTTAACAATGATAGAAAGAGATATTAATCAACTTGAAGGAGAATATACACAAATGCAAAATCCCGTGGTATTAGCGGCAATAAGGGAAAGAATGTATGATTATCAGAAATACGCTGCTGATGAGATAAAATGCAAAGCACGCAGGTACACAGCACGCAATTATGGAGAGGGGGTAGACCGGGGCGAATGATATCAAACAAAATTAGACTGGCACCAACAGCGTCTTATATAACACACATAGAGAACACGCAAAATCAAATGCTATGTGATACCTCGTCCATCCTAGATTGCTTTACAAGCTACTATCTCAACCTCTACACAACAAGAAGTAATACAACCCCATTATAAGTTGATCAATATTCACACAATGTAGCTCTTGCATGGTTATTGGACACTCAGCACAAATTTTTATGCCACCATGTTACAAAAAACGAAATTATAGACGCAATATATATTTCCTACCAATTAACAAAGCTCCAGGCCTGGACGGGTTACCCGGAGAGTTCTACAAAGTATTCCAAGACCTACTGATACCATATTTAGTGGAAATGTACGAAGAAGCATATGAGGAAGGTAAGCTTCCACTCTCGCTAACAGAAGCACTGTTAATAGCGCTTCCCAAACCGGATAAGGACTTGACTAAATGTGACTCTTATCGTCCCTTAACCTTAATCAATATAGACGTAAAGACATTAGCAAAGGTTAGAGCAACAAGAATTGAGCTCCTACAGGAGAAGCTGGTTTTGCCTGATCAAGCTGGATTTGTACCAACAAGATCCACCACTCAAAATATACGCACCATCTTTGCACTGTACTACCATTTAGACCCAGAGATGCCGGCAGTGGCGGCCTTATTAGATGTGGCGAAAGCCTTTGATTCAGTGGAATCGGTGTGTATGTTCACGGTATTATGTAGAATGGGCTTTCCAGAGCCCTTTCTGAGATGGATCGAACTCTTATACACGGACCCCATTGATAGAGTCAGAATTAATGGGCACACATTCACTCACATTAGTATAAGTAGAAGGAAGAGACAAGGTTGCCCGATCTCACCCATTCTGTTCATATTGATTCTTGAACCATTAGCTTGTAAAAGTCGCCAACAACACTCCGAAGCTGCATTGCAATTTCATCTTTGCCCCCTCAGCATCTCACTATACGCTGACGATATGGTGCTATTTACTCGCTGTCCTGACATTCATTTCAATTAACTTATTAGACAATATGTACGCTTCGAACAATACTCGGGACTTCGGATAAATTGGGACAACTCGTGGTTATATGTCTCACGCTAGTCACGACGCAACCCACTTTCGATTATCCACTGAAATGGCAAACTGACCTAGTCAAATATCAGGGCATGTGGATACATCGAGATCCAGATCTGGTGATACGAGAAAACTATGGCAGAGCATTGACTAAACTTGAGGAACAGATAGACCGCTGGATAAGGATGCTCCTTTCACTAGCTAATAGAATAGCTCTGCAAAAGATGATTGTCTTGTTTACATTTTTATATTTATTTATCATTATTCCTATCTGGCTCACGCAGGTGATGTTCTCTAAATTGAGAACGGCCATGCAGATGTAACATGGGCGGGAAAGCAAGCTAGAATAGGCTGGAAAACATTAACAAAACCATACTATGAATTGGGTTTCGGTGCACCGGATTTACAATTATATTTTTATTCCGCACAAGCACAGCACGCTCATTATTGCTTTCAACAACATGCGAACATACCACACATATCAGTGGAAAGAGATAGTGTACAGCCAACCCCATTGATAGCTTATGTGTCGGACCCAAAGTCCTTTACTCATAAAGATGCGATGCAAACTATGCATTGCACTTCAAAAGTGTGGCATACGCTAGCACATCGTGCGCAGAAACTCCCCATTTACGCCTCATCTCTCCCTGTAACACACTATCAGAAACTATCAGTTACGAAGGAGAAAAAAATGTTACAGCTGTTGGAGGAAATGAAACTATGAAGAATAATTTTCCACATGGCAAATTTATGCAAAGGGATGACCCTTCATTAAGTGCACACCAAACACCCATGAAGTTGTTTACACATTTGCAGCTGCAGATGGCGCTCAGGGAGCTATATGTATCATTTCCAGAGGAACCACCACAATTGCAAGCACTACAGATTCCATTGATAGCACCTACTTGTCAAAAATTAGTTACACACTTATATAACACGTCACAGGCAGAACAGGGTGTGGTCATGAACAAATCGCTTAAACGGTGGGAAGCGCTAATAGGGGATGATATAGATTGGGAATATAGTTGCACGCAGCTACAACTGATGACACCAAACTGCAATTTACGCAACATCCACTTAAAATTTTTACTACAAATTTATTATAACCCGACTCAGTTACACAATTATGGACTTAGATCACATGACAAATGCCATAGATGCGAGTCTTTAAATGCAGACGTCTTCCAAATGGCCTGGGCGTGTCCACAGGTCAATAGGTACTGGCAAGAAATTATGGGAGCACTCATGACTATGCTGACTGAACTAATACCGAATGCTCCACTGGTTTGTCTATTGGGAATATATAAACTTAAACCTGCAAAAAGGCAGAAGTTTTTGTCTGTAGCACTTCTGTTAGCTAAACGTCATGTTGCAATACGATGGGGCAGTAAACGTCCCCCTAGGTTTAAAGACTGGTTTACTGATATGTCATACTGTAGAGAGCAGTTGGAGGTTTATGCGGAGGAGCTACAGCAGGCATCGAGACCTAGGGATTTCTGGGAACCCCTAATGCAGTATCTTCAGGACACACAAGTAGATGGTTGCTTTATAGTATTGGCAAGATTGCATAGAATGTGGCATTCTTATATGTTTATTGGTGAGCAGTGGATAGGAGGAATAATTGTCCTTGAGTTCCAGGAATGTATCAACTTTACTATGCGTCACTAACTTTAAGGATCCCTATGGATGTCGGGTGTTCGGGTAACGATAGAATTTATAAATAGCCTCTTTATGTATAGAACTAGGCAAATGATACTTTATAGAGTTATGTGAGTATATGCAAATGCCAAGCTGCTTATCTGTAATGTGTGTTTTGTTGACGCTGACTGGAAAAAAATAAACACATTTAATAAATAAACAATTACACAGACACACCTTGTGGATGCTTGGAGACTTTGTAACCCTGATAAGACAGAGTTTTCTTTTTTCCCCTCCACATGGCTCCCTTACTCATCTAGATTGTATTATTCTATCTAAATCTTTAGTTCAAAATGCTATTTCTTCTTCCATTGAACCCATTTTGATTTCTGATCATGCTCCAGTGATTGCTGACTTTGATCTGCTCAGTTCGAAATCCAAATCTTCTAGATGGAGATTTAACAATTTCCCTCTGCAGGACCCAGCTTTTTCCTCCTCCTTTGCCGAAGACTTCTTTTCTCTTAATGAATCCCTGTCAAGTTCTCCGAATGTGTTATGGGGTAGTTTTAAAGCTACTGCTCGTGGGAATATCATTGATTTTGTCTCCAGGAAAACGAAGCACAATCTTAGCCAACACAAAACCCTGTTGACCAATATATAATGTTTAGAGCATCAATTTTATACTTCTTCCTCGGATTCAACGCTGCAACAACTTGTTCGTGCTAAGCTACACTTTAATAAAATCTCTACCGATAATACTTCGACTTTACTTAGTAGTAGCGCCCGGTACTATGGCGGATGGAACAAGTTGGGTTCACTTCTTGCTATTTATCTTTAATCTCGGAAGGAAAGGTTGTTGATAGACTCTATCCAATCATTTGATGATAGGCATCTTTTTAAGGATTAATACATTTTGGACTAATTTAACAACTTTTATGAGACTCTATGTACTCCAGAAATGCTAGCCTTGGATGCTTCTATTGATATGTACCTTAGCAATATTCCCCCTCCTTCTTCAGCAGATCTTGATTTCTCTTCCCTGGACATTGACATATCTCTTCAAGAAGTTACCACCTCCCTCAGTTCTCTAAAGAAGAATAAATCCCCTAGCCCAGATGGGTTTTCGGTCGAGTTCTACCAACATTTTTCTAATTTGCTACTCCCTAAGCTGTTTAATCTTCTCCAAAATTTTTGTAAAACTGGTAAGGCGAGCCATACCTTCTTAGACGCCTCTATATGTCTTATTCACAAAGGAGGGAAAGACCCCAAATTTTGCAAGAATTATCGCCCTATATCATTAATAAATGTTGATTATAACATTTTTGCTCAACTTTTGGCTTTACGTGTTGAGTCCTTCCTTACACATTTAATTGGTCCTGAGCAGTGCCATGAAAACCCCGGGTGTGCAAGCGCTTTATAAAACTTTGTTAAGATAAGATAAGATAAGTGCAATTTTGTCAAAGGTAGATTGACTACTGATAATTTCCATCTATTCTTTAATGTTTTGAACAAAGCCTCTTTACTATGTTATCCCTTGGTTGCGATATCTATAGACACGGAGAAGGCCTTTGATAGGGTTGATTGGTCTTTTCTTTTTAAATCTCTTCATTGGCATGGCCTTAGCCCTAAGTTCATCTCTCTTGTTTCCTTACTTTACTGCGCACCTATGGCTTCCACTATAGTTAATGTCCTAGTCTCTAATTGTTTTTCACGGTGTACATCAGGATGTCCCCTGTCTCATGAACAAACCGGTGATTGGAGGGTCCAAGGGGATGTTTACCGACCTTACACAGCTGCAACCCCCAAACAAGACAGTTTACCAAGACACAAAGCAGCTGTGGGTCACAAGAGATTAGTAATGTCGACTAACTAAGTACCTGACCAGAAAAAGGAGTGTTAAATCAAATACACATATTTTAAAAATATATGTGAAGCAAACTACGACTACAATGTGAAGAGGTATTCTCTGAATGTGGAAATGTTGTCGACCAGGACCGGGCTTGTCATCATATGGCATCCTTCACACCGGGAAGGCTAGATGTTACAACCATTCCAAAGTGATTTTACCTCTGGTTGTACAATGTATGTGTTCCAGTGGAATGACGAAGGATATGGGCGTACGGTGACAACTGTAAAGCAGTGCGTGAATAGTGAAGTGAAAAAAGTGCTTAGAAATAGAATAAAATTGGAGAGAAAAGGGGAATTTTTTTTAATCATTACCTCTCTACTTCCAAATCATTAAAAAAACAGTGCGAAATAGTAGTTCTACAAAATAGCTACTATGTGTGTTACTAGGTCAACATGTTTCTGCAGTCTAATCGACCCTGGTAGGTGTCTGCTGCATTCTTCAGGACCGGATGTCGCTACTGCTTGATAAGTGGTGAGAAATAATGGTAAAAAAGAGTTTCACCTGGGTTTCCTAGGTGTGTTCATTCTCCTGATAGATAATCCAGAAGTAGTCACATACAGGTACATAGAAAGACAAACAAAATACAAACAATTGTAGATTAGTTTAAAAGCAAATTTTGTTCTCAATTTTAGCCAAAAAGAGAGTACAAAGCTACTTATTGTATATCCCTCAGTGTCAATCATATGTACACTCGTCCCTCATTCGGGTGTCTCAATCCTGCTTACCTATTTTGCAGGAGAGAAAAGCTCCACCTCACCTGGCTGCGGCGCAGGTAAATAGAGCACCGCTCTAGTAGGGAAAAAGAGAGGGGGGGGAGAGTTTAAAAGACATGTCGATCGTAGACCGACTTCACAGACTCATTCATCCAGTGTAGGCACCCTTCAACTAGATAATTAGCCGCTGGCATATTGCACATGTATAGCTAAAGAACGTGGTGGCATAATCGACTACCTCTAAAGGAAATAAAATTCCCCTAATGGTCAACTGCCATGTGACCAAGCCACTTCCTAGGTGGCACATATGGGTCCCATATAGTATAACAAAAGCCACTTCTCTTACAGCTTGGATGCTTCTATGACAATGTTCCGAAAGTCGTAACATACCTCGCTCTTGACAGGAATGTATCATGGGCACTATAACGACCGAGGGCAGGTGATCGTTTTGATTTAGATAGAAAAAACCCTAGATAGTCAATATTAACATAAGTCTCTTGTCAATCAAGAGTGTATCATGTCCCCTGTCTCCCCTTTTATTCATTTTATCTCTTGAACCATTCCTATCCCGGATTTGTCATAACACTTCTGTTCCTGGATTTCTTTATGAGGATCATCATTTCAAACTTTCTGCTTATGCAGATGATATTCTATTTTTTATTTCAAACCCAGAGACTTCCCTTCAACCTTTATTGCAGGAAATCTCGGATTTCTCTATGGTCTCAGGAGACAAAATAAATTCAGACAAAACGGCGATTCTACCTAAGTTCTGCCTTAAAGTACAATTTGATATAACCGGTTGTCGATGGAATAGTTCCAAAAGTAAATACCTTGGTATATGGTTTACAAATTTCATTTTCAATTCAGTTAAAATAAATATGGAAAATGCTCTTGACCGCATTCCTAAACTTCTATCTTCTTGGAATCCTCACTTTCTTTCTTGGTGGGTCATCTTGATTCTAGAAAAATAAATTATTATTTCTCCAATTTTACTATATCTATTTTCTATGATTCCAGTACATGTTCCCTCTATTTATTAAAAAAAAATTTGATTCTACAGTTTCTAAGTTTTTATGGAATAACAAAAAAACCTAGAATCTCCCTATCTCATCTTAAAAAATCTGAAGCTTCTGGTGGTGTAAACTTCCCAGATTTTCGTCTTTACCATAAAGACTTCTGCCTTAAACAAGCTTCTTTTTGGCTCCTTGCAGAAACTCCTTCTACTGCTCCTTTATGGGTTAATATTGAAAGGTGCTTGTTAACCCCTTTTTCTTTTAAAGAGCTTCTCGTATTTACTACTAAAGTTACTCTCACATCTCTTCCATTATTCAATCAAACATGTTCTTTATTAAGGCCTCATTATCAGCAAAAAGTCTTATCTACAAACATATTTTTACACTCCCCTATTTGGTACAATCGTCTCATTACCATCAATAATAGACCCTTGTTTTGGAGTTTCTGGAGAAATAGAAACATTAGTTGGGTTCAAGACATGTTTGATGGCATTTCCCCTTGTTTCTTTCCTCAATTCCAAGCTACCTTTAATTGGCCCCGTTCATTTTTACATAAATGCTCCAACCTTGTGGGAGTGATCTTAGATGTTTTTTATTCCCTTCCTTCAGAAGATCCTATGTCTACACAAGATCCACTTCTTAAAATTTTGCGAGTACTTCTAAAGGTTTCCCTGATTTATAAATATTGTTCTTCCACTGATCCAGAGAGTTCTAAGACTAGGGTGTTGATTCCGATCCGGTAAAATGCGCTCCGAATGGTCGTACGGAGAGTTTTTTCCCCGTACGAATCGTATCCGTAGACGTCCCGTACGTACGATGAAGTACGATCCGTACTAGGTGCCGAACTCCGTACGAGTCGTACAGGACTCCGTACGACTCAAATCTCCATACGAATCTCACTCGGAACCCGCTGTACGCGACATCACGGCACGTTTTTACGACCCAGCAAGTACGATTCGTGTCGGGTACGCGCCGTACGACCCTTTTCCTACGGGAGCCGAAAACAGTCATAAACGCAGAGTTCGCGCCGAAACAGGTACGGAACGCCCCCCCCCGGGTACGGCACGTACCCCCCATGATCGCAGGGGTACGAGGCGTACCCCTCTGGTCATGCGGGGTACGTGCCGTACACCCAGCGTACATGGGGTACGCACCGTACCCCATGTACAGTGGGTGTACGGCACGTACCCCATGTACGCTGGGTGTACGGCACGTACCCCGCATGACCAGAGGGGTACACCGCGTACCCCTGCGATCATGGGGGGTACGCGCCGTACGGTGTGTAGGTGATCGTGCGCTTTTCCGTACGAATCGACGTGTACCGTACGAATCGCGTACGGGTCGGCCGATCGGGATCGGAATCGTCCGGTCGTACGGCGTCTGTACGAGTCGTACGGAAACGGCTCCGGATACGATTCGTACGCCGGATTATTTTACCGGATCGGAATCGACCCCTAAGATGGAACTTGCTTGGGAGAAAGATTTGTGTTGTGAATGGAGCATTGCTTTATGGAATAAGGTTTGGGTTAGATCTTTAAGAATGTCTAGATCAGCTTCTACCACCCAACCTATGTTTTATCTCTATCATAGATTATTTTATACTCCCATCTCCATAGCTCACTTTACACACACTAACAATAAGACTTGTTGGTCTTGTGCTTCTCCTCTTGCTGATGTATTCCTCCTTTTGTTTTTATGCCCTCATGTAGCTTCCTTCTGGTCACAAATCTGGTTCTGCATGTTAATCATTTTTAACTTAAATATTCCTGTATCAAATGTTCTTCTTTTTATGTGAAGCTTATCAGATTCCTTGAACTTACCATCTCATGAAAGAGAATTGTTTGATTTGACGTTAGCTTTAGCTTTTCAGCATATTACAATGAGCTGTAAATGTTCAACAAAACTCTCCATCAAAGCCTGGGGGAACATCGTTTGTCACTATCACAGGTTGGATACTGCTTTTGCCTCCCGTTGTAATCCACATGTAAATATAGACCTTTTTTGGTTACCACTAACTACTTATTTGAAAAAGTTTGCAATTCGTCAAATTTCTAGTAATTGTTCTGAAAAGTTCCTACCTCCATGATTACATGTTTTCCTCTCCGCTTTTTTCTCTCTATCTTGCTTACCTTTAAGATTGTTGTACTAGTTTATTTACCCTTAAGAGTGTTGTATTAGTATACAAATAAGATAATATGCTTGTTTTGATTCTTTAAAGTGTTATTAATATTTGTTTTCTTACCACAAAGTTTTTTTTTCTTTTCCATATTTCCCTTTTTCTCTTCTCCTTCTTTCCCTCCCTGCCTTATATAATCTTTAAAATGTAAACAGCTTTCTACTATATTTCATTGCCTATTTTGTATCTCATATGTTCATTTTTCAGTTGTTGGCTTATGACCTATATCTTTGTATAACTTTTATTCAAATAACGCTTGTTAAACATAAAAAAAAATAAAAAGAGTGGAACAAATAGAAGTGGTGACCTACTCTCTAGGAACACGCACATCACATTCTGAAGCTTTGTAAAATGTTGCTCTTCTAGTCTCCTGTCAGCTAATCAACATGCAATGCTCTCCTGGGAACAGGATCACTCACAGGATTACAATTGTAAACGAACAGTAATGTTACATTTGCAACTAAATTATAGCGATTATATGCTGTGTATTTTGCCTCATTCAGACCGACTTTCCCACATACTTACTACAAATTTAACCTTCTAATATCATGTCTCTAAACAATGGTCTGAATAAAAGTCAAAATATTTATATTAAAGAAAATATTTTTTTAGAACCACCGTTGATTGGAAAAAACAATTAAGTTAAAAAGTCAAGTTCACACTTTAAATTCTGCATCTCAACGAATGAACCCTTAATGATCCCAATAAATGACAAAACTAAACAAGAGTTAATAGTGATCTTTGTGTAAACAGTAACATTTTGCACGAATACATGAAAGCATTTAAGTAACTATTATTTATTATAAAAAAAACTGTTCATGGAAAAGTCAAGAATTAAACTTCTTTTGCATATTTAGCTTTAGTATTCAAGTTTGTGTTTCAAGCAGTGTTGCTTTATCCATTTAAGGTCTGGTACAAATATATATAATAGCTTACAGCTTTTGTGCATTTAAAACATGTTTTCTCTTTAAAACTTTGCAGGTTAATTCTGCTCATTTATTGTCAACAGCATTATTTTCTTATTATTTTTAAAATCACTCTCTCAACTGCATTGAATGCTTCACAGGTGACTGCATTAAAAAGGCTGCTGCTAGGGAAGCACAGCTAGGGTTTATGTTTTGTAATCACCATTGCCTGGCAGTGCCGTAAATGTACCAAGGATGATGACATTATGCGTCTCAGTTCTTTGAGGACATTTAGAGAAACACTGATAGACCAGAATCGTGTAACCTGGAGATTAAGGTAACAGAAGAAAGAGAGAGAAAAAGACAATATTCAAAAGAGTCAAAAAGTGGTAACAGATGAGTTGGTCATTTTTCAGATTTCACTTTGCACCCTGAGACCGGGGACATATTCTGAAGAACGTGTGATAACCATCGCAAAAGTAACTTAACGCAACTTCCAACATCGCAGTCTATCACAAGAAAATTACAAAGGGGTTAACGAAGCATTCTCAACAAGGCAGTAACAAGCGATAGTCTCCAGATAACTCGTCAAATGTCTGCGTTAAAATCAATGCCACGCCGCAAAAATGCAAAACGCGAATGCAAACTTGCGATGAGGCCAATCGCAGTACAAAAAGCACGGAACACCCCGGCCTGCAAATCCCATGCATCTGGCGGGAAAATGCACCATAAAAGCAAAGTAAATAAACGGTGAGATGACAACGTGCGAGCACAACCCCACAGCTGTGACGCAGAACAAATCACCATTGTCCAAATCAGATAGGCATTTCCCCACAAACAGCCATGTGTATGTCACCTCTTTTTTTAAACGAAGGCCATTACAAGAACACGGTACACGGCCTAAACGCGCATCAATTCTTATCTTTGCCGTGCATACCGACCTGCCTTCACTGAATCCTTCGTTTAAAAAAAGAGGTGACATACATCCATGTTTTACCTCGTATAAAGGATACTATCGTTTCTAACTGACGGGAGCCAGGTACCACGCTGTTTCTTTCAACATCCCGTAAAGAAATAGAACGCGTCACGCAAAGTTTTTAATTCAGGACACTTTCCATCGGAGAACATTAATTTGCCCATAATATCAAAACTTTAAACATACCAGCCCTAGGTCTTCCTTATCTGAGCGTGGCTGAGTCAACACTGCATCGTATATAAACAGACATATGCTCATATGCTATCATCGCAAGCTTAAGCATTCCATTTAGAATATTTCTAAAGTTGGGGATCCGTTTGCTACTCTATCTACAGATGACCAACAGAGCGTTTTAGTCCCAATAAAAACAGACCATTAGACATTACATATATCACAGCAATACATCATTTCAAGCGAAAGATATCAACATATTCGAATTGAACAACAAGCTACTCTCCTGAAGAAGGCGGTTACTCGCCGAAACGCGCGTAGAGACTGAGGACGATAATAAATGGACTGTATAGACATGAAAATTTGTGTTTTTAACTATAAGACTGGTGTTTATCACACTTAAATCTGCATTGTGTTCCTTTTATGTTACTGTGTATGCTTTTTTAAAACCAAAGGAGTGACATTTCTGCCCATGTGTTCAATTATCTGTTTGCTTCTCTCCTTTTTTTAAAAGAACAATAATTTGTGATATATTGTCATTTATGTACATGTTTTAATTGGAATAAATATACATAGATATTTTTTATCAAGAATTTGGTTGTGGTTGTGTATTGAGGTTCTATGGCATGTTGAATCCCTTAGTTTATTTAAATATGTTTAGTTATTGTGTTGCCTAGGAAATTGTCAATAATCACCATGAACAGACTCACCACACAGAGGTGACAATTCTTCAATTGACAGCACAACATGTCGCACCCACACTTGTCTGAGGGAAGTGCCTGTACAGATGAGTGACATGAACGCGGGGAATGTGTATCGGAATGCTTTTATTAGCACATGCTGTGCCTGTGGTCAGTCAACATACTGTGCCATCACTGATAAGTATCCAAACAATGTGACGTCAACCAGAGAAGAAATTGCCAATGATGTAGTCTCTAAGGACTATTCCTGCTACAGCTGCAGTGGGGTGTGGTCCACCTGCCTAATCTTCATCATCATCGTCCGGTGCATCTGGCACCCGTTTCCATGGGGCTTTGCTGTGTACACATATGTTGTGCAATACACAACATGCAACGATCATCTTGCGCACAAGGTCTGAGCTGTATATGAGCTTACCACCTGTGGTGTCCAGGCACCTTAAACGTGACTTCAACACACCAAATGTGCGCTCCACGATGTCCCTGGTGCGTTTGTGGGCCACATTGTACTGCCTCTGGGCCTGTGTGTTCGAGGCTCCGAGGGGTGTCATCATCCAAGCGCCGAGTGCATATCCTTGGCCACCTATGACATTGCAGAGAGACATGAGTCACGACTTCGTACTGCATGATGTGTTGGCAGGCTCACTGGTTCATTGGTGTGTGATATGTGTGACTTAGTGATTCCTGTATGACATGTACGGCGTGTTGCAAATGAGCTGCATCACTGTGTACTACGCTGCCTCACTGCTGCCCCCCAGCACATTCACTAGTGTGTGCAGCGCAATTTCATCACATGCACCCCAACGGCACACCATGGACATGCCTGTCTGCGCATGTCCAGAAGCCTGAGCATGACACAGTGATGATGCTGCGCAGAATGTGGCCGGCCATGTTTGTGTAAGCCCATTGCAAGCACAGGGCTGACACAGATATAGAGCACCTGCCTGGCTGAACTCGACATGCAGTTGAGGGTACATCTTTCTCTCATACTGCGCTAATAGCGACAGACACAACAGTTGGCATGTGTGATACCTGACCCCGAGTGGGCATGCCCCCCATGTACCCCTTCGGCCGACCATGCACACCAGGGGCATGCCACATAGCAACATTGCCGATTGCGTGACGGGTGGGGCAGACACTACAACAGAGACACACACATCAGCCACATCCTTGGCAAGACCCACACTGAACCACACCCACATCCATGTGTGGAGGAACCACATCCCTACGCAGTACTGTCATACGCCTGTCTATCCCACTTATGCTCACATGGAAAAATGACACGGTTACATATCCCAGGTCTACACCACTGCCTGCAGTGACACGGTTACACATGTTGCACACAGCACAATGTAATGTGGAATGGCCCCAGTCCCACATACATATAATGAGCACACAAACACAGTGAGTATTTGGGACTGACTATGAGCACGTGTGCCCGGCCCCTTTTATTGCCAGGGTCACTTCTCCAGTGATGCCTGTGCTGGATGGGTGTTGGGTAGTGTAAGCCACCCCCAGTTTTGGTTGGTGCTAGCAAAAACCACAACAGTAAGCAGACAATTAGCAGTGCAAGGTATGGACATCATGGGTCCCTGACTTGAGCAGCACAGAGTTTTTGGCCCCGTATGCACAGCGGCCGGCTTAGGCACACCGCCACAGGACGGTGACTTGCGGTGTACTGAGGTAGGGTCACGCGAGCTGAGTGTGTACTCGTCAATGTCCAAGGGGAATGTCATGGAGGCTTTTGGGGGACAGTGGAAGGTGTCCCTCCAGGGCATGATGTAGGGGGCAGAAGCAAGGAGGAACAGGCAAATGGCAGACAACCTCCAGCCCATGGGCTCAGACGCCACTGACGTACAAACAGGGACCGCCCATGAATTTCAGGGTACACACTCAGGGGCACCAGAGATGGAAGGGGATGCAGTCTGCGATAAGTCCAGTACAATGTCATGGACTCTGCCATGTAAAGAGCAAGACTCCGTTTAAAATGTGTGACCTACTCAACTGCAGTGTGTCCCGGAGACAGCGGTCATCAGGCTCCCACAGCCACGTGTGGTAGGCATGTGCTGCACAGAGTCAGTGGCACCAGTGCAGTTGTCGGTAGTGTCCCATCACCTCTGTAAAGGTGAGCCTTTTATCCTCTGAAGTCCGTCTTCCTCTTAGTCCTCTCTTTGTGTACTGTGACATGTACACTGCCATGAAGAAATCAAGACTCAGTTCCAAAAGTGCAACCTAGTTGGCCGCTGTGTTGGACGGATGGAGGCTGAGGTCAGCGCGGGTTAACCATTGTACAGCCATCTCCTCCTGGATTTCTACCACACAGAGATGGAATGGCATCTGTATTAGATTTGTGGCTGACAGAGGTAGTGGCACCAGACCTGAGCGGGTGTGCAGCCAACAACGATGCAGTGTCCTGCCTGTGACGGACTGCATTGGTTTGGTGTGAGGCCTGCAGAACTGCAGTGTAGGCCAAAGGCCGCAGTCAGCAAGTGCCCGAAGACACGTTTGGTGGGAGTCCTATGCACAGCCTTGGTGGCACCATATTGGAGGGAGTCTAGCGACATAACCTCAGCCTTAAATAATGTACTCTGCCATGGTGTAATCAAGACTTAGTTCCAAAGGTGTGTCCTACTTGTCTGCTGTGTATGCCGGTAGAGTACGTCAATGAGAATGGAATTCAGCGGGCCTGTGTCATGGAGGCAGTTATGGTCCGAGGACGCTGCCAAGGTCATGGGCCTCGGGCTTGGAGCTTGTACTGGTATGTGGGGGGCCCCCTTCGACACATGCTGCTGTCGGCAGTTGGGCATTGAGGCCTGAGTGCGCAGGGGCGGGCAATACTGTTTCAGAGACCAGCAGCCCAGGGTGCATCAGGCCCACAGGATCGCAGGCAACACTGCTCATGGTGACGGCGTCGGCTTCATGGCAGGGTCAGAGATGCCACCCTGGCAGACACGTTGGGCGTTCTGGAAGTGGACCACGCCCAGAGTTACGTGACTTTTATTCACACCCCTACGCTGGCCTGGCGTACTCTGGGCCAGCCCTCGCCTCTCATGCTTACGGGGGATGTGACAAGCTACATTTCCTTGATCTCCCCCACTGGCTGGGGTGACATGGTTTCATCCACTGTCCACTACACTCCATACACCAGTAGAGTATGTAGACATGAATATGTCTGTGGTTAGCATACTGTAGTCAGTCCAGCACATCCACGCCACACTTTGCATTGTGTACATGCTTATTCATGGGTTACTTGCCTCCTACACACATGCCTGGTTCCCACCTCTCCCCACAATCTGCTATTGTGTGGCTGAGGTGCCATGCCATTGATGGCTTATGTACATGGCTAACCCCGCCTACCACAGTAGGTTGTTCTGTCATGTCTGGTAGGTGGGCATGTTGTTTGGCATGTAGTATGTGAGTTTGTAATGTGTGCATTCTCAGAGTTGTGAGTTGCATGATTGTGAAGTTGAGGTGTGTGGTGTATTCATTTGGTACTTACCAATGAGCAGAGCATTTCTGTAGGTGTCATCCTGGAAGCGCTGGTTGATGATGGACTGTTGGAAGATGAAGGAATCATGCACACTGCCTGGGTAGTTGGTGATGACATTGGTGAAGATTCCCCGGTGGTCCACTATTGCCTGCAAATTGATGGAATGCGTGTGCTTTCAGTTGGGGTAATTGTGTGCAGTGTCGGCACGGGGCACAAGTAGGACATGTGTGCAGTCTATTGCCCCCAACACATGCGGGAATCCAGCTATGGCGTAGAGCGTTGCTTGGTCTCCTGCTGTTCCTGCGCAGTGTGGGGTACCAAGCTGGTGATGACATCCAGAACAGGTTTGAGGAACTTTGAAAAGGCTGGCTGTGGGACTCCGCCAACTCTGGCGGTTGTTAGTTGGAAGGTGCCAGAGACCAACATGTGCAGCACAGCCAGCAGCTTTGTCTGAGGTGGGTTGTTGGTTGTCCGCTGTGTTGGTACCATCAGCCTGTGGGCAATGAGGTTCAGGATGCGGAGGATGGTTGCCTCTGTGGTGGTGATCCGGAAGAGTGGTGCGGAAGGGTCCAGGGGTGGCGGGACTGGGGGTGGTGGTGGTGGGTGCATGATCAGTAGCTCCATGGCATCTGTTGTTCTTCTGGTGTGGCTGTGGGCTGGGCTCCCTTTTCTGGTGCTGGCTGCCATCGACTTTAACAGGCCAGAGTGGTGTTGTTGCAGCTTTTTGCACAGGAATGGATACTCTGCATCGCATTAGCAATAGTTGCGCCGGTCATCTGTGGCGATGTATTTTGAGGCTGCTATCGCAGGTAAACTGGTGCTATTGGCT
The DNA here is from genome assembly GCF_964261635.1 of Lissotriton helveticus. Lineage (NCBI taxonomy): Eukaryota > Metazoa > Chordata > Amphibia > Caudata > Salamandridae > Lissotriton > Lissotriton helveticus. The sequence goes on from NC_136067.1 coordinate 985,397,945, forward strand.
GTTGGCACCAGCTTGTGAATGGGGTGATAAATTTATCGCTACTTTGGCTGAGGTAAAGTGCTGGTAACTCGGTGATGACTCCTTGAGAATATGCCCCCAGGTCTGCTAACTCTGAGGATAAAAGTTGAAAATATGTTCCACAGGTTGATAAGCTGGATTCCTACATAGGATGCAAAGAAAAAAGACAAAAGCAGCAAAAAATCTAAACGTATTTATGGATGGAGGAACCTGATGGGAGCATGATGAAAACAAGGAAGGTATAGCGAAGGAATGGTCTGCCCAACAAACCTTGGGCAGTGGCGAGTACCCACAAATATAAGATGTTGCCCAAAATTGTGTTCTTAAGTTTGTGTGCTTATATACTGGCTCTACCCCAAGTTCCTCAGAAGAAGAAGTATATCTGACCTTCGAGAGTGAAGATGCCATCACGGATTGGGAATAACATCATTTTGGAGGACTGTGGGAACAATATTGCCATGTTAGTATCAAGCTGCTTCCTAAATGCACCCATCTGAGTCCACTGATTTCCCCAAACCTCCAACCACTTTCAAATAAATCATCATTGTTTTTGAGCCCTCCACACCTTTCAAGCTGCATACATTACTTCTGACAGGCACCTATTAAATGGGCCAGAATTTAGTAATTACAGGTTAAAATACCACATTTTGAATCTCCTCATTTAATCTCTTATTTTTTCCTCAATGGTGAGGTGCTGATGTAAATATAGTGTAAAATGTGAATTTTCACATGAATTCACCTTCGTCATTCAGATGATTGAAAAACATATATTCTTCAAGCCATAAGTGGAGTGGTCAAGCATTACATACTGTCAAATGTATTTTCTTTCAAAATATCTTGATTGGATAACCTGGTTGGAGGCATATATGTATGTGTTTTTTTCACTCTGCAACTTAAGGCTAGGTGTTTCAAAATATCTATGCATATCACCCAGATTCTCAGTTATATAAGGATATCACCCTTGCTTTCTATTGGCAGTGTGCCCTTACATTAATACAATTCAGTGCCCAGGTTTATTATACCCGCATAGAAGCAAGTGTAAATGGTCACATATATTATAGAGAGGAAATAGTTCCATGTATAAATGTACATTAATGTCTCCTGGCACTAATGAGGGTGAATGTTAATAGTGTTAGTGAACATCAGTGTGAAAATATCAGTAATCTGTTAAAAAGTTAATGGAAAATAACAATCAATCATTAATGAATGCTGAATTGCATAAACATAGATAGTTTACCCCTTTTCCGTTAACTTTTGGGATAAAACAGCACCCAAACCTTTCAAGAAAGGCCTCAGTAGTGATTACAAAAGTGAGGTTAGGATCACACCTGATGGAGCAAAGTTGCACACGTAAAGTGACTTGCTTGTATTCAATCTTCTCGAAAATATTATTAATGTACTTACTAACATGTTTTGTCATATTAATATTGCATTCCACGATATACTAGGTATCTAGGGGAAGCTCGACAATGTGCTTTTACTAACTATAATCTGCTTGCATTAAAATGGCTGCTTCTACGCAGGATTTTCTACTGTGCATGCGTCTGTCACACTCACGTGACATGCTTGGTGGGAAACCTTTGCTTCTGCGCACTAGAACTAAGATGGCTGTTCTATGTCCTAACGTGCAAGAAGCTTGCATCGCTGCTTGGCTAAGTTGTTTGTTTTGCCTAAACTTTTAATGCAATAGTTTAAATAAAATAATGGGAATAGATTAGAAAGAAGTGGTATACAGTGCATTCATTTTATTCTGTGTCTCTAAAACTGTTTCTTTTCTATTCTTGGATGTATCATATTTGGGCCTAAATGTACCTCTGAACTCCATCTTTGGAGAGACTGCGCCTGTGCAAAAGAAACCCCAAGCTGCTGAAGCTGTGGCATTGAACCCATGCCAATCTGATATGGATGGCAAGAACTATGAGAAGAGTGAACTCCTCACCCTGCCAGAGGAAGCTGAAATTTAATAATTTGTTTGAATGTCTTATTGTTACATTTCACTACCGGGCGGAATAAAAGTTCATGGGAAGATAAAGTTTTGGGAGGGAACACTTGAATACATGATTGACAAGTTACCTCATATTAATATGGTGTGATGATTACTCCTCGTCCTTTGTCCAATAAAATTGTGGGATTCACACATTTGTAACATTTGGGGGTTGCACACTGACCTGGAAAATAGTATAACTAGGATAAGCTTAGCTGGTTAGATTGTCCGACTTGTCCGAATAGCTGAACTGTCAGTGACCCAACGCACTCAATAGGTGATCGAGAGCAGAGTTGCTGGCGGAGCAGTCTGTCAGAAGATTCGATAACCCAATCAGGGTTCTGGGAAGGAGTTTGATGACCCAATTGGGTTTCGACTGTTAGCTGCAAAGAGGGTTTACAACGCTGGTGTTTGAACTTTAGCTGTGGTGCTCGTCTTAGCCTGTGGTGGTCTTGTCCTGATCCAATTTGGTCCGTAACCTGTCCTGATTCTGATCTGCACCTGTTCTTTCTCGCTGGCACCTGCACTTTGGGATTCTTGTTCCTTATCATCAGCCCTTGGCCAGGGTTGGTCACCACACCATTCTAGGTAACTATAAAGTGTGGGGTTGTCATTGTACTGTTTCCTTTTCTCTACCCACCCTTCGTCAGAATGCTTAATGATATTACTGATTTCATGGTTTTCCAAACTTTCAAAGATTTATTTAGACAAAAGAACTTAAACTTTTTCTCGAGTTTGTGGTTATTTTATGAAATACTAAATGTTATTTACTGCCTATTTTCTTGCTAACGCCCTTGATCCTTTAGGACTATAGGTATCAATTACTTGGATTGGTAAGACAAATAGATCCTGAATGGTAAAATCTAAATTTATTGAGTGTAGGTTTACCTATTTTAATATATATATAGTATATGGGCCCAGGTGAGTATGGTAAATTGAGCAGGTGAGCCCGCGTTATTTTGGTAGCAGAGGATGGTTGGGGATTAGTTAAGATAGGTAGTTAGTTATGTATTGATTATTGAATGATTATTGATTATTGCTTGTATTGATTTTATGTATTAACCAAAATTGTTCGTACCTGTTTTATGTTTTGTCTGGAAACCCCGGGGGCAGAATATCAGGTGGTAAATGGAAGCCACTCTGTAGTGAGGTCACTTGTCCGAGGAAGTAAGTGCATGGTTAGGTAAAACCGGAAGCACTGTTTTAGGGGCTTTTCTGTATAAATGTGAGAATAATTGATAGCAAAGAGTTTGCTAGTAAAACTTTGGTGTGATATCACCTAGAAAGGGTCACACTGAAGGAGTAACAGGTTCTTCTGAGCTTGAATGACAGCAAAGAGGTTCACTGGTGAAACTTTGGCCTTACGTTACCTAGAAAAGGGTAAGCCGGAGGGAGTAACAGGTTCTCTGATGCTTGCGTGAAAGGTAGACGGAAGGATCTACTTGTATTGTATGAAGAGTAAAAGGAAGGGAGTTACTCGCAATGAAACACATCGTTCTTTTCTTTAAATTAGTTACTCAGGCACAGTGGCAAATGTGTTTACGTTGTTAATTATTGAAAATGAACATTTAAAGTGAATAAAAGTAAGTTCTCGTATTACCTTGCAAAGGAGGGTGTCAGTTGCGGAGCTGCGCTGATGTCACTCAGAGCCGCGCTGGTATTGGTTGAGACAGCGAGTGTGTAGCTGAGGTAATATTGTAAAGGAGGGGTGTGTACAAGAGCGTGAGAACTTGTCTCACGAGAAAAGCCGTAAAAATATTGGCTGGATTTACTTAAACTCTAAGCGTTGATTGGTCATTGAAAATAAGAAACGAATTGGTATTGGAGGGTTTTCGTAAACAACTGAGTGTCATCGATGTAAAGCAGCTTAAAATATATGTGGCATTTAGATCCGGGATTCAAAGGAAATAGACCAGTTAAAAAATATCTAGGTTTTGTTAAAGAACAGATGATTAGAGGGAGACCTTATATCATGTACTGATATAAAAGAAAAATTAAATTTGTCAAGAAAGATAAAAACTTCTTTTAAAAGGATAAGCCGATTAAAACCAGAGAAGGGATTATTGTTCCACCACCGAATACGCCCGCATCATACATGATGGTTGAAAGGGGCTATCACACTTGCATATGGTTAGAAAACTGGATAGAATATACAAAAGATGATGGAATTTTGGCATTTCCAGAAAATGGTACCTTTAATGGTAGAGTTTTGTACAATTTAAGAGCACGCATTAATGAATTGGATCAAAGACCTAGATGAACCCAATATGAAGCAACAGAGAAATGGGAAAAAGAAGCATTTGAACGAGACAGATCTAGAAGTGATAAAAGTATAAATAAATGTTATGCTAAATTTTCTAAAGAGACGAGAGATAAGCAGATGAAACAATGGAGACAGTCCATGTTAGTGGAAAGATTATATCCTGTCCGAGCTGTAGAAGAACAAACAGGAAATAAAAGTACTGAGAAAACTACAAATGTAATGACAAATGCTGATCTAGAAGATGAATATTTGGAGGATTTACTAATGAAAAATCCGCCACCTTATAATGAAGAGCAAAATCAAGTTAATCCTAGTGCTCCGTTCTTAAAGCCACCTTTTGTTCCACAAGTGATACATGAGGCATCATTAGAAAAAGTTTTACAGGAAAAGGAACGAGAACCAATAAATAAACAAAGAAATGAGTTAATTCAGAAAATTACACAATTAAATGTAAGTCCTGAAGCCTTGACGATTCCAGTAACTATGGGTCCTGTTGTTCCCTTATATGGAGATAAACAAACTAGTCCTAGACCTCCTGTTTTAACTACACCTGTAGGGCAGTCAAGAAAAGAAACACTAATAGTGGATGATCAAGCAAGTGAATGTGAGTCATACATTTCTTTGATGGATTTACCTATAAGAAAACCAGTAAGGAGTTCAGCTAGAAAAACGACTCCTGTAAATTCTTGGGAGGTACAAATAGAAACTTCCTCAGTTACGAGAAGTGCTACAGTAGTAACTCCAGAAGAAATTGAAAGATGGTCTCGAGAAATAGAAAAACCAAAATCTCAGCCGAAGACATTGGATATTTTTAAATTAAGAGTTGAATTGGAAGAATTGCTTGCTGGGAATGTGGGGTTAGACAGATTAAATGAAGATGAATTGTTGTTTATATGTCGAAGTATCACTCAAAATACAAAAACATTTAATGAAAAGTTAACGAGTTTGGAAAATTAAATGGGAATTGATATTGGTAAATCGAAAGTGTTACAGAAACCATATCGAGCTGAATTTTCTGACAAAGTGAAAATATGAATGTATCAGGTCGAAAATTACAGATCAAAGAGTTAATAATACTGTTGCAAAAATGGGGTGATTTAGATAGATGGAAAGCTAGATTGATAAATAAAAAGGAAGAAGCTTTAGGGAAAAGCACTGCATCAGAATATATGTTGAAAGAAACAGAAAAAGTGGAAAGGTTGTGTCCAATTAGATAAGTGCCAGGTGGAGGTTATGTACATGTCCCATGGTCCCGACCGGATACTTTGTCATTTACAAATTATTTCCCAAAACTCAGAGAGAAACCTGTAGAATGGTAAAGGCAGGTCGAGAGATTTGTAAAAGTCTCACATGTGTTGTTAAAAGATTTAGACGGATTATTTGATATTGTTGTTCCTGTTGATTTATGGATAGAATGTAAAATTGCAGTAGACTGGCCAAGTAATGAGTATCCTAGAGACCCACAAACAGGAGCACCATCAGATGAGGTGATGAAAAAGTATAATCAATAATACTGTACTTAAAAGGAAAGGTACCTCCAAAAGAGACAAACTGGACTAGAATAGATAGAACTAACCAGAATAAAGCTGGATCTGTGCATGCATATTATGAATGCCTTTTACAAGTTTTTAAATAGTATAGTGGTTTGGAAAACATTGACACTAAAGACATGACACATTTCATCTATTGGTTTGTGTCTGGATTAAAACCAGAAAGTTCACAATGGATTAAAGATCATATGATCTGCTGGCAGGCCAAACCTATTGATGAAATACTCAAATATGCAAAATATTGTGAAGATGAATTGGACAATAAACGAAAGAATTTAGAGGAAAAAGTAATGTGGGCACAGGTAAAATTAGCAGAGCAACAAGAACTTCAAATGAAAAATATTCAGACAAAAGGAGATGGAAATGGAGGTATACCTAGGGGAATATATAACTGTGATGAAGCTAAAAAGCAATTTCCTTGTCATTGGTGCAGCAAGTTGGGGCTTTGGAACAACAAGTGTAAGGCTGTATTAAATATTAATGTACAAAATAATTTGAATTCACAGACGCAGAATGAGGTATCAAAAAAGCAGCAACAACAGGAAATACAAAACCAGTTACCATTGGCGCCTATGCCAAGCCCTGGGAGTCAGCCTACATACAGTGTAGATACCACAAATTGGGAAGGAGGTGGTAAAAGGGACACAGTGACACCCCAATTTCTTTTGAGTGACTCATACTTTGATAAAGACAGTTTCTGACGGTGCCTGAGGGGGGAAGACGAGGAGTGCGTACTTGGTGCATCCTTGTAGGTAGATCAGTCAGATCCATACATTGAGGGAAAGGTTGAAGGAAATGATGTTACCTTTCTGTTGGATACTGGCGCTATCCCTTCTACTGTGAGAACAGCAGACGTTCCAAACCTACCCCTCTTGGGAGAAGCGATCCAAGTAGTGGCCTTTTCTAATAAACAAATTAGTACCCCAGTTACAGAACCAATGGAAGTCAAAATAGGTAATTTTAAAGAAATGCACAAATTTGTTGTATGTGACTCCAGTCCAGTAAACCTGTTAGGTAGAGATTTGCTGTGCAAAATTAATTCCACTATCTTTTGTACACCAAATGGTGTTGAAATTCAAACTCCTAAAGTGTGGGATTTCACAGGAAAAGATTTAGGAATAATGGCGGATGTTGACCCAGTAAAAGTGACAGTAAAAGAAGGTGCTGTTTACCCAAATGTTCGACAGTACAGAATGAGCCCAGAAATAAAAGCAGGAATTGCAGTAGAGATAAAACGTCTAGTTGAGGCAGGAATTTTGCAGGAAATAATGAGCAGTCCATGTAATTCACCAATAATTGGCATAAAGAAACCGAGTGAAAAGTAGAGGGTCATACAGGACCTTCGCAAAATTAATAAAATTGTTTTCCCATGTTGTCCAGTTGTGCCAAACCCTGCTGTGATTCTGTACCAAAAACCGTGGGCAGCAGGTTGGTTCACTGTAATAGATCTATGCCATGCATTTTTCTCCATACCATTAGACCCAGATAGCAAGTATCTTTTCTCATTCAAATTCAACGATCATATCTATGTTTGGAATCGTGCCCCTCAGGGGTACACGGAAAGTCCATCGATTTTTAATCAGATTTTGAAAAGGTGTCTTGAATCTCTGGTATTGCCCGGACAATCAGTCTTGGTGCAATATAGAGATGACCTGTTGGTGGCATCTAAGAATTGAAAAGACTGTGTTACTGATACTATCGCTTTATCATTTAGGTAAAGGGGGACATAAAGTATCACCTGAGAATTTTGAATATGGTACCACATCAGTGAAATATCTGGGGCACCAGATAGAAAGAGGTGTCAGAAGGGTTACCTCTGAAAGAATCAGAATAATTCAAAACATGAATCTACCTCAAATGCAGAAAGAAATCAGAATGTTTCTTGGAGTTATAGGTTACTGCAGGCAATGGAATGTGGGATTTGCAGTCCTAGCAAAACTATCGATACAAATGACAAAGAAAAAAGCAAAAGACCCAGTAGAATGGGATGATGAAAGCATGTCATCTTTTCTGAAATTACGAGATTGTCTGTGTTCAGCACCAGCAATAGGGATGCCTCATTATTCTAAAGATTTTGCATTGTTTTGTGATCTACGAAACAATTGTGCACTTTCAGTTCTGACTCAGACCCATGGTCTGATGAGACATCCTGTTGCATATTTTTCTTCTACACTGGATCCAGTGGCAGCAGCATTGCCAGGATGTCTGAAAGCAGTAGCAGCAACTTGCATGAGTCTTTAGCAAAGTGAGTCCATTATTATGGGACATCCAGTAACAGTATATGTCCCAAATGCAGTTGTGATTTTGTTGACTAGGAATAAAACTCAGTACCTAAAACCTAGTTGGCTGACTAAGTATGAACTAATTCTTGTAGGTGCAGAAAATGTGACTATTGCTAGGTGTAATATTCTAAACCCAGCAACATTGTTGCCTGATTCACACTTTGCAGAAGTTAAAGAAGAGATTGAACACAATTGCATTGATCTTACAGAATATTGTACTAATCCTCACCCAGATATAAGAGAAGAGCAACTAATAAATTCAGAACATGAACTATTTGTACATGGTTCATGCATGCAACACGAAGAAGGAGGTTTGAGCGCTGCTTACGCTGTTTGTACTTTATGGGGTCCAGTTGAAGCATCATATTTACCTGGAGTCAAATCTGCACAGGTAGCTGAACTAATTGCATTTACAAAGGCCTGTAAAATTTAAAAGTGACTATTTATACTGATAACCAATATGGCTATGGAGTTGTGCATGATTTTGGGCAACTCTGGATGCAAAGTGAGTTTCTGACTTCATCAGGTACTCCTATTAAAATGGAAATTTAGTGAAAGATTTGCTAAAAGCAATCCAATTACCAGAAACAGTAGCTGTGGTCAAGTGTGCTGCTCACCAATCTGGCAACGACAGAGTGATAGCAGATAATCGATATGCTGACCAATTAGCTCAATATTGTGCCAATAATAAAATGGCAATAAACAAGAAAATGAAACAAACATTGGAAACAGCTGCCAACTTATGTTGCTTGAGAAAGTGAAAATGTGGGAAGAAGTGAAAGACTTGCAAAATGATGCAGAACAGGAAGAAAGGGAAGGATGGGCAAAAATAGGATGTCAGAGAAGGGCTAGAGATGGTGTCATTGTTTACCTTGATGGAAGGTCTGTGTTGCCGAACTGTATGCTTGCTCCTATAGCTAGGATGTACCTGGTGATTCTCATCTAGGGCGGTATGCCATGACTAGATTATTCAGACAAACTTGGTTCAATGCAAAGTTCAGGAATGTTGCAGAGAGTCTTTGCCTTAGGTGCTTAATTTGCCAACAAATGAATCCTGGGAAGAAAACTGTAGTGTTGCCAGGAAAGATTGGAAAAGCAGAAGGTCCTTTTATTTGACTGCAGATTGATTTCATTCATTTACCCCCGTGCAGAGGAATGAAATATGTTCTTGTCATTGTCTGCATATTTTCAAAATGGATGGAAGCTTATCCTACACATAGGAATGATAGCATCACAGTAGCAAAACTACTACTAAGAGAGCTCATACCACGTTTCGGTTTTCCAGTTACAATTGAATCAGACCGAGGAAGACATTTTAATAATGAAATAATTGGTCTAATCTGTGAAGCGTTTAAAATTGAGCAAAGGCTGCACTGTGCATACCTCCCAGAGGCTTCTGGAGTGGTAGAACAACTGAATAACACAATCAAGTTAGGATTGGGAAAAATATATGAATCATCTCAATTAGAATGGCCAGACACTTTACCTCTTGTTCTGATGGCACTCAGAAGCATCCCAGACAGAAAAGCAGGCTTGAGTCCACATGAAATACTCATGGGAAGAGCAATGAGGCAGGCATGGGTGCCAGGACATAAGCTGATAAATATATCTGATGATTTAGTTCTAGAGTACTGCAAATAACTGGCTGACCATGTGCGTTATCGCTATCTCTCACCAGGTTGGAGAATACGCTGTCACCAGGAAAAAAACTCCAGCACGTGATCTGATTCCAGGTGACTGGGTTGTAATAAAAGAACATACACACAAATCTTGCCTAGCTCCAAGGTGGGGAAGGCCAAAACAAGTGATATTGGTTACCACTACAGAAGTGAAATACGAAGGAATTCCGAACTGGATCCATGCAAATCATACTTAAAGAGTGGCTGAACCTGATGATACTGAAGCTGAAGGTTGTGCAGCTGAGGAGTCCCAAGAAAGTGATTCCGAAGTAGTTGAAGATGAACATCCAAGCATCAGTCAGGATGAATGGATTCCGGAGATTGACATTCCTGCAGATGTTGTGAGAACCAGTAGTCAGACTTATTTAGATAGGCAGAGTGATAGTGAGGATGAGACAGGAATAGAAGAACGTACTCAGATTACAGAAATCAAAGCCAATAGTAATTCTGAGGAGGAACAGATAAGGAGAGATCAATATACTCAGACATTCCAGATACCTGTCACAGTTCCAGAGTCTGAGGAGGGACTGATAGGTAATAGGGCGAAGGCTCAGTAAAGATAAAAACAAAAGTTCGAGATACCTGAGCAGGATCAGATAGATGTAGAAAAATGTGTCAGGAAGGAGAAAGTGAACACAATCAAAGTCAATTACAACATACTCCTGAACAAGGCCAGATTAGCATCCACGCACAAGAAACAGACCCAAGACCTGGACCAAGTCAGATTGAGAGGGATACAGACGACGAAGATGTACAAATTGTGCCACATGTGAATGAGAATAAAAGAGCAATTGAAGAAAAACAAAGTACAGTGCCAGCTAAAAGACTCAGAAAAGGAGATAAGTGGCCTGGTTTTGTCAAAAGATTGAAATTTCGCCTAAAATCAATAAATGACGAACCAGAGCAAGTAAACGAAATATCAAGTCAAACTGGGCTTTCTACAGAACAACCAAGAAGGAGAAGTCCACATCTGAAGAGACTGAATAATAAATTCAGAGACCCTGAATGGACCTATGTCATCCTTGAAGATTTAGAAAATTTAGAACTGAGTAATGAAAATGATGACAAATTAATTGATGATCCCGCACACGAAGAAGTAAGACCAACTTGAAAATTTCACAGGTTTAAATTCTGTGAAAAGTCTCAGAGGGGCAAAGTCTCCTTGATAGAAAAATGGCTGATCATACTGTTAATGGTAAACCAAAAAGAAACTGCTTAAAAACATGCTGTAGAATATGCACATGTAGTGTAGTGATAGTACTCATTGTATGGTTAGGACTGACATTAGCTATTCCTTACCTAATGGATAAAAGTGAGATGAATAACACTAGTATTTATGAGAAAATAGATGTACCTGAAAATTTAAATATACATGGAAGAATAGATAGTTCTAGACAGCAAAATGTAGAATTAGAAGCATCAGATGAGTGAGAATTGCATTACGATAAAGTTAGAAATAGAACACACTTAAACATATTTGCAAACTTGTTAGTACCTTAAATAGAGGCAATGGAAATAAGTGATTGCTATGTTTGTATGAAGCTACCATTGTCTGTAGCAGAAGGCGTCACTTACCATCATTTGCCCCTAACTTGTGGTATTTCATGTAGTATTTTAGCTGGTTTATTTTACCAGAAAGGACCTTTACAATATTATTATTCTAATTTAGACGTGATTTTCTCTGAACTTCTTATTCCTAGTAACCTGAATCCTGTACATACTAAAGGTAATATAGCTCGTTATATGGGAGAATATTTTATAACAATAGATACAATAGATATAGCTGAAGCACACAAGAATAATTTAACATGCATTTTACTTGAAGAAGAGAAGATATTTTGGAATTTTGTTGAAAAAAGGAGAGCGGATTTCCAGAGACAAACTACAGAACACAAACGTAAATTCCTAAATGGGCAGAAAATAAAGAATACACCTTGAATGTCAAAACTCATGCTACTATGTTGCTGGACTTTGAAAAGAAAGGGAAACTCTGTTTCCACAGGGAGAGAACAAGTTATTATAACAATATATTTATTGGTTCTAGTGAATGTGAACACAATTATAAAATAATTGGGGGTTGGGGTTTCAAAGATGGAACTGAGCCAGGATTTCCTGGAATTGATTACATATGTGGGGACAAAGAATATTACAAATTGCCTGATCATTGGGAGTTGCTATTTTGCAATAGTATTCCCAAAAGTATATCATGTAAACACAATCACAGGAAACAATGAAGAAACTAATGGACTAATATGTAGTAAAAGAGCTAGTTTTTCAGGAATTGTAGGTGATATATTTAGTGCATTGATACCTTCAGTGGGAGTGGTTCTGAATACTCAAATAATTTGCGAATTTTCAACAGTGGTGGATCGTTTATCGACTGACACTGCTGGTGGACTGTTAATGATCAATACTGAACTAGTTGCGGTAAGATCAATGGTTTTACAAAATTGACTTGCTCTTGATACATTGTTAGCAAAAGAGGGAGGAGTCTGTAGAATGCTGAAAGCGCAACATTGTTGCACTTACATACCTGACAAAAGTGTAGAAATGAAGGGGTATGTAAGGAATCTTACACATTTAAAAATAACTCAAACCACTGGAGGTTGATAGGTCATAGAACAGATTAACAGACGGTCTCTCCTTTATAGGTAGTTGGTTTTCTAATGTAGGGAAAAGTTTTGTAGGTAAAATACTGATGCCAATGGTGGGAATAGCCCTAATGATTTTAGGGATGATAACTTGTTGCAAATGTCGTAAGCATAAAAAGACATATACAATGAATAAGAGAGGAAAGAAAAGAAACATTAACGAAATTGAATTAGAAGAGCATAATGGACATTTGTACAAGAAAATAAAAGAATTTCAACAGAAAGTTTGAAGAAATTGAGTTGGGTGAAGTGTAAAAGTTGGCATCTGTTTCATTAATTAGTGATGATATAAAATATCATCAAAGAGGGGATTGATGGAGAAAGGTTGCACACGTAAAGTGGCATGCTTGTATTCAAACCTCTCGAAAATAATATTAATGTACTAACTAACATGTTTTGTCATATTAATATTGCATTACACAACATTTTAGGTATCTAGGGGAAGCTCAACAATGTGCTCTTACTAACTATAATCCGCTTGCATTAAAATGGCTGCTTCTACGCGGGATTTTCTACAGCGCATGCGTCTGTCACACTCATGTGACATGCTTGGTGGGAATCTTTTGCTTCTGCGCATTAGAACTAAAATGGTTGTTCTGTGTCCTAACGTGCAAGAAGCTTGCATCGCTGCTTGGCTAAGCTATTTGTTTTGCCTAAAATTTTAATGCAATAGTTTAAATATAATAATGGGAATAGAGTAGAAAGAAGTGGTATACCGTGCAATCATTTTATTCTGTGTCTCTAAAACTGTTTCTTTTCTATTCTTGCATGTATCGTATTTGGGCCTAAATGTACCTCTGAACCCCATCTTTGGAGATACTGTGCGCCTGTGCGAAAGAAACCCGAAGCTGCTGAAGCTGTAGCATTGAACCCATGCCAATCTGACATGGATGGCAAGAATTATGAGAAAAGTGAACTCCTCACCCTGCCAAAGGAAGCTGAAATTGAATAATTTGTTTGAATGTCTTATTGTTACATTTCACTACCGGGCGGAATAAAAGTACATGGGAAGATAAAGTTATGGGAGGGAACATTTGAATACATGATTGACAAGTTACCTCATATTAATATGGTGTGATAATTACTCCTAGTCCATTGTCCAATAAAATTGTGGGATTCACACATTTTCAACATTTGGGGGTGGTACACTGACCTGGAAAATGGTATAACTAGGATAGGCTTAGCTAGTTAGATTGTCCGACTTGTCCGAATAGCTGACCTGTCACTGACCCAACGCACTCAATAGAGTTGCTGGCTGAGCACTCTCTCAGAAGATTCATAACCCAATCTGGGTTCTGGGAAGGAGTTCGATGCCCCAATCGGGGTTCGACTGTTAGATGCAGAGAGGGTTTACAACGCTGGCGTTTGAACTTTAGCTGTGGTGCTGGTCTTAGCCTGTGGTGGTCTTGTCCTTATCCAATTTGGTCTGTAACCTGTCCTGATTCTGATCTGCAGCTGTTCTTTCTCACTGACACCTGCACTTTGGGATTCTTGTTCTTTGTTATCAGCCCGTGGCCAGGGTTGGTCACCACACCATTCTAGGTAACTATAAAGTGTGGGATTGTCATTGTACTGTTTCCTTTTCTCTACCCATCAGAATCCTTAATGATATTACTTTCCAAATTATTTGCATATGTATGTTTTAATTTACATCACTCTAAATAGAACAAGAAATTATTGATTTCATGGTTTTCGAAACTTTTAAAGATTTATTTAGGTAAAAGAACTCAAACTTTTTCTCGAGTTTGTGGTTATTTTATGATATACTAAATGTTATTTACTGTCTATTTTCTTGCTAACTCCCTTGATCCTTTAGGACTATAGGTATCGATGACTTGGATTGGTAAGACAAATGGTATAGATCCTGAATGGTAAAATCTAAATTCATTGAGTGTTGGTTTACCTGTTTTAAATATATAGTATATATAGTATATGAGCACAGGTGAGTATGGTAATTTGAGCAGGTGAGCCCACGCGTTAACACACCAACACAAAGCAGTAGCCTTAGCAATGGCTATCCTAACATCCCCAAGTTCTTTTTCACAATCCTTGCACCAATCAATTTTAATTTTGTTTTTTAAATGACTGTCTAATATGAAAAGTTCTGCCAGAAAAGTTTCTCATATACTTAGCATAAAATTCTGCGATGCCTAAAAAATACCTTATATCATCCTACTTAATGGAACTGGTGCCAATTGTATCACTTCCACCAACTCCGGTTTACATCTCACTCCATACTCAGTACATGACCTAACTATGTCACTGATTTTACAGTAAATCTACATTTGAAATATTACACAGTCAAACCCCTTGTATCCAAAATTCCTAGCACACTCTCCAAAATATGATTGCATTCTTCTTTGTCCCTTCTATATGGTACACAGTCAAAATATCGAGTTGTAAATATCGACCTACACAAATATCAAGTTAGAAATATCGAAGGTAAAGAATATATTTGTGAAGAATATCGTTGGACAGAATATCGACACTAAGGTAAGTAATATCGAATTTTTTTATATCGATGTAAGTAATATTGAAGTCAGTAATATCGATAGCAAATATATCGATGTTAGTAATTTTGATGTTACTAATATCGATATTTGTACTATTGTTATGTATTTTAGTATGTATTTAATATGTATGTGCTATATGCTTTTTGTTAAGTATTTTACTTGTTTTAAGTTATATGTGAACTATTTTCATATATTTATAATGTTATTTTTGAATCAATTTTATGTTTTAGTACCGGAGCGGGTTGTGGGTTTATAGAGGAATAGGGTGGGAAGTAATTTAATTATATTAAATTAATTATTACTTTTTAGGAATTATAAATTAATTTTAATTAATTTTTGCATTTAAGTTCAATAGCGGGTAGTGGGTTTATAGGGGAATTGGGTGGGAAGTATTTTAATTGTAATTAAGTAATGAATTATTTTTATTTATTGGTATTGATAATTAATGTATTTTTAATTAATTATTAATTGGCAATTAAGAATTGCAATTGGTAATTAATTGTTTTAATTGTTAATTAATATTTGTAATTGGTAATTAATTTATGTAATTGGTAATTAATGTTTGTAATTGGTAGTTAATGTTTGTAATTGGTAGTTAATGTTTGTAATTGGTAATTAATGTATTTAATGTGTAATTAATTTTTGTAATTGGTAATTGATTTATTTAATTGGCAATTAAAACATTTTTTATTGGAAATTATATGTAAATAATTGGTAATTAACGTGTTATAAAAAGTCTTTTTTGGTATACAAATTATTTTATTGTTTAATGTTTTTTAATAGGTAATCAATCATTAATAATATTTTTTTGTTTTTCAGTATTTTATTGCTTAATATTTATTATTTGGTAACTATTATTTATTAATTGATATTTATTGTTAATGCATTGTTAATTATTTATTCAAATCTATAGTTTTTTAAATATTAATGGGTATTTTTAAATGATGTTTAGTTATTTAAAAATTAAAACATTAATAAGTTTAAATATAAAAATTGTTTCTAAGTATGTTTTATTTAATTTTTCTGGTATCCAACGCTTTCCCTACTGTTGCACTCTCTGGAGTTGGAATAGTAATTTTTACCCCTACGCTATCCAACGCTTTCCCCACTTTTGCACTCATTGGAGTTGGAATAGTAATTTTTACCCCTACGCTATCCAGCGCTTTTCCTACTGTTTCACTCTCTGGAGTTGGAATAGTAATTTTTACCCCTATGCTATCCAATGCTTTCCCTACTGTTGCACTCTCTGGAGAGGGAATAGTCATTTTTACCCCTACACTATCCAACGCTTTCCCTACTGTTGCACTCTCTGGAGTTGGAATAGTAATTTTTACCCCTACGCTATCCAATGCTTTCCCTACTGTTGCACTCTCTGGAGTGGGAATAGTAAATTTTACCCACCCGCTATCCAACGCTTTCCCTACTGTTTCACTCTCTGGAGTTGGAATAGTAATTTTTACCCCTACACTATCCAGCACTTTCCTTACTGTTTCACTCTCTGGAGTTGGAATAGTAATTTTTACCCCTACGCTATCCAGCGTTTTCCCTACTGTTTCACTCTCTGGAGTTGGAATAGTAATTTTCATCCCTACGCTATCCAGCGCTTTCCCTACTGTTTCACTCTTTGGAGTTGGAATAGTAATTATTACTCCTACGCTATCCAATGTTTTCTTTACTGTTTCACTCTCTGGAGTGGTAATAGTAATTTTTATCTCTATGCTATACAATGTTTTCCCTAATTTTGCATTTTCTGGAGTGGGAATAGTAATTTTACGTTTTACGCTATCCAATGTTTTTAATACTGTAGTTTTTTTTGGACTTTAAATAGTAGTTTAATTTATTATTTAGAAAGAAATTAGATAATGTATTATGTTTTTTAATTTAAAAAATATTGAAAGTATATTTAATTTTTTTAATTTATTAAAAATAATTATTTACTTTGTTATGTAATTATTTTATGTGTGGAGATCTATTTGTAATTTATAGTATTTTTAAATAATGTATAAGTAATTAAAGTAATTATTAAAATGTATTATTAAGTAAATATATAATATATATTATATATCTATTATTTATTAATTTTAAACATTACTAAATATATTTAACAATGTTTATTTTATTTATATGTTTTATTTACTTTATTTTACACATTATATTTTAACAGATATAAAACGATATTTTTAATGACGATATTTTTAACATCGATATTTTTGTTTCGATATTTTTGTCCTTACCATGTTGTAGATAGGATGTCGATATACTTGCCTTCGATATTCCAGTTTCGATGTTTCTGTAGGTCGATATTTTGTCTGTCGATATTCTGTCATAGATCCCTTCTATATATCAGGATAACACCCTGGAAGCACTGGATGTTTGGTAGTTTCCCAAATAGTGTATGCATCCATCTTTGGAAGACAGCAGCAGTCAATGCTAAACCAAAAGGCATTTTCTTGTATTGATAAAAGCAGTGTAACTTACAATTTTCTTGCAAAGCGATTTGATGATAAAGCACAGAGAGGTCTTTGTATGAAAAAAATTGACATCTTTCACTTAAGCAGACATCTCTAATATCCGAGGCAAAGGAAACTGATCTATCAAGATAGTATTATTTAAAGAGCGCAGATCAGTGCACAATCTGATATTTCTATTGGCACATCTAGCCATCATGACTCTATATTTTTCAACTATGCCATCTTCAATCAATTTGCCCAATTCTTTCTCAAATTCTTTCCTGACAGTTATAGGGATGCTCTATGCTTTAAAAACCTTAGGGTAGGGGGGTGTGGTCTGGCCATGAAGGATGATGGCAGCTTAATGCCGGAGCCCCGAGCTGAAATGGTCCCAGGATGGTGCTAGGGGCACCGATAGCATGGCAGGGGCTTGATTACCTGCCTCTCTGCCTCACCTGCAGTGTGGGCATCGTGCTCTGTAACCCTCGACAGCCACTGAAGCCCCATGGCAGTACCAGTATCTCTCGATACGGCTCATGGTGGAGTGTGGCCACGGGCCTAGAGGTGGACAAGGAGCCTCGATCTGTGGTATGGTGGCGCTCCAGATTTACTTCTTCCCCTGCGGGCCTATGCCTTTGCCCAATGGCTGGACCTACCCCGACCATGGGGGCAATCGGATCCCAGTGATGCAGCAATCCCGGAGCACAGCCATTAGGCTTAGAGCCACTTGTTCAGCCCAAGACCCCAGCTTTAAGGTGCTTCGGACATAAGAGGCCTCTGAGGGGTTATAACCCACACACGGTGCCCCCGGACCACTTCTCTTCTCCAGCCACTGACCGGCCCCACTCTGGATGCAGGGGAATCCCCAGCCCCTGGAAAACAAATCACAGTGAAATCGACACACAGTCATTGGACCTGGAGCCCTGTGGGGAGCCACGGCCCACAGAGCTGCAGCGTACCCAGTTACAGAGGCCTTTGTGAGGAATTACCATACCGTTGCCTCCAGACCCCTCCTGGGTCTCTGGATGAGACGGGCTTAGCACTTGGCTTTGCTGGCCTGCCCACACGACAAGACTACCTCATCACCTGCCACAACCGGGACCTTTGCCAAGCGGGCAACCCTTAAGTCTATGCCATGGTTGTCCCCTGATGCTCTGTGACACCGTCAGCCTCTCCAGATACCTCCAGAGGAGGGCCTCAAGGGTCAGGCCTGGGTGAAAGGGAGTTGCCTCGGCCAGGTCATGTCTGCGCCAGCATGACCAGACCTCCTCCCTGCATTGGGTTTGCTGCCCTGCTGGACACCTGAATCACAGTTGGGGGGTGAAAACGTTGTGTGGGCCTTCCACCCCCACACACGAGCGTTGCCAATATCGGAGTGAGGCCAAACTACCTTAAATTCGCCTGAACCGAGCTACGACTTGCCAGATACACCCTGCTCCTCTTCTCCATCACCTATGTGGTCACTGATCTCTCCCCTGGGTAACCCTCCAGGAATAACGCGGTGCCTGATGAGACTGCCCTTTCTTCCTTGGGCTACACTCTAGCTGAACACCCCGGCTAGCAATCCTCTCTGCTGAAAGCCCTTATGTCTTTTCCCGGCCTACTGTCAGACAATCTCTGTGGGTCAACGTGCGTTTGACAACTGGGACCCAATGAGGACCAACTCATAGGGGTCGGCACTGCACTACCCACCAGCCCCCCACCTGGCACAAGAGTGAGCCGGGAGGTGCGAGCTGACTACAGATGAATGTCTTCAGGCAAGTCCAAGATCAAACCAGTGCAACAACTTCTCTTCACTGAAGTCCTCGTCCACACTCACCCTATAGCTAACCCAAGGGGAAATGTGCTCCCAGAGGCTGACCAGTCCCTGCCCCCACAAGCAGTGTGCAGGATACCACGATAGAATGCATCCCCCAGGGAATCATGGTAGTGGGATGCTGGTTGGAGGGCATGGACGTGAACAAATCTGCATTAATGGCAGAGACCAAGTCCATCCACACGGAAATTGCTTGCTTCCAGGAATGCGCCAATGGGCTGGAACAGCCTAATGCAGTAGTTGAAGAACGCCTGAATACCCAACCTGAGTGGTCCAAGGAACTCCTATTCCTGCGTAGTAAACTCATCGACTTGGAGGATCGGAGCCGGCGGGACACAGTCCATTTTCTTGGCTTCCTGGAGAACGCAGAGGAGCCTGATGTGAAGTCCTCCTCAGAGACACTCTCCCGAAGCTCACTGGTCTTGCTTTTGACTCCCCTCAAGAAACACAGTGGGCCCACCATATCAGCCCACCACGCTGAGACTCCTCTACGTGCCCTCAAGCCCTCATTGCCTGCTTCCTGCGGGCAAGCACAGGCCCGGCCACTACTGTCAGCAGCCTGCTCACATGGTCCCTGTGTCCACGAGGGCCAAGAGGTTTGCATTGCAGTGGACTTTTCCAGAGAGACCAGCGACCCCTGCAGGGCCTTTCTCTCCCTCCGGCCACAGCTCAGGCAGCTGGACATTGAATATGGACTCTTTGAACATACCCAGCTGTGGATCACAAAAGTTGGCACCTCAAAGGAATTCTTTGACCCAAAGGATCTGCACCTCTTCCTCTGAGGAATCTCTCAACAGGACATGGACACTGCTTCACCCACAGCCACGGCAACCCACCATTCAGCACAGGCATCCCTATTTGACCCCCCCCTGTGGGCGACCACGGACCAACAATGGGTCTCAACACTGATGCTGGGACCCCGAGAGGGCAGCATGCTCCCAAAGACATATGGCCTAGACCCACCGGGCTGTGGCGGTCCTTACTTGAGATCAGGACAGAGACAAATCGGGCTCCCCCTGAAACCTGCCTCCACTGCAGAGTGATTGTCATGTGGCCTTCCATGGCTGGATCGCCTGGAGAGTCTGAGTGAATTGCCACAGTGGCCTGGAATTCGATGTCCACCAGACGGCTGAGTACCACTATGATAGTTTGAATGTTTGACTTTCTGAAGGTGTTAAATGTTGATTAATTCTGCATGTACGTTATGTGTGCTGTACACCCCTAAGTTTCAGCCTCCTCTTTGAGTGCCATGTTTATCTTCTATGCATGCCGCAGTGGCGGGTCAGCGACCTGGGGAGGCACTGAGGTCCCCCCACCTTTCTCACCAGCCACCTCAGATACTCGGCAAGTCTGCTATTGCTTCTCCAGCTCTGGTCTGCACTGTAGTTTCTTCTCTTGCTGGGAGTGCTTCTGTCTACTAGTCCCTGGCTCCTGGACCCGCTTGCCCGCTCAAGTTCTGGGTACCCTCATTTCCCCCTCCCTTCGTCCCTGCCCCCAGCATGCCCACCCTATGGTGCCCTCCACTGTCAGGGATGCATCCCCCGCACCGGCATTAGTCTGCCACTATTCTGCTACTAGGAACTGGCCATGTGCTCTGTTCACCCCTATCCGAACAACCCTCTGGCTGTGGAGTCATGCTCTATTGTGCCACCCCATCACTTGCAATGACAGTGCACCTTCATATCCTACTACACCCAATGCATCCAGGCCTTGCGCAAACCAACTCCCCCCTGGTTCCTCCAAAGGAACATCTATCTATCCTCGCTCTCTTCCATGGGCGAGCACACCATACTCCCTGCCCACCCATGCATGTGTACAGCTGCCGACTGGACTGCCTGCCTGCCAAAAGGGGCCCACTCCCTCTGCACGTTGTCAACGCAAGTCTAGACACTTGGTATACAGTTAAGTGTTCCCTAGACTGCACCTTGCTGCACCAGCCTTTTCTGTTCCTTCCCTTTAACCCCTCATCATTCTCCCCCTCACACACTTGTAGCTCACATTTTTAACACAAGCAACATGCAACCTGGATCAGGTTGCAACCTCAGGGGAGCCCCCCTGCGTGCCCAGTGTATTGACTATCCACCCTCCCCTTCCTCCCCCCATGAGCTCTAACTCCCCTAAATGTGTCTATTCCCCACACACCACTATCTCCCCATCCTACACCTTCCCCAAGGCTCCATCTGGTCCTAATTCCCCTGCGCACTCCTCTACACCCTGATACCCCCAGCGACCATGCTTCTTCTCTGCACACATGCCCTCTACTCCCCTGACCGCCTCCCCACCCATGCTCCTCACCCGCCACTCGCCCGCCACTCTCTGCACCTGGTCCCACCCTTCGGTGTTCCACCAATAACCCATTACTGCTACGGACCCTCTAAACATTCATGTCTGCCCTCCCAGCATACACCTCCCACCCACTATGCATCCTCTTGTGGAGAAATGTCGCTAACTGACATTTCTCCAATTATCAAGCTGCACGCAAACAAGCAGAGCGTTAAAAAAAGTAGCGCAAACCACAGTTAATGCTACTTTCCTAATGCCTGCTTGTGACCTGACTGCGCCATGTAATCCAATGGGAGGTGGATTACATGGCTAAGATCTCCTTGCCCTATTAGCAAGGTTTTGCTGGTTGCAGTGTGATTATCGCTGTATTTCCAGCAATAATCACACTGTTTTCCAGCTAACGGATGGATTCCTATCGCTTGGGAGATAAGCGTTGCTGATAGCAGGCTATCTCTGCGATAGAATCCAGTGTTAGCCTGCGATAATTATCCTCGGGCTAAAAGCGCTGATCGATAATTATCGCAGGACCTTTCTAATATGCCCCACAGTTTCTAACCTGGTTGTTGTTATAATCATCAACAATGGTGTGATTCAAGGGCACTTGCATAAGAGTCATCCCAGTGTGAACAGGTGGGTATTCGCAGGTATACTGTATTCTTTGGCTCTAGTGGTAGCTGAATTACACTGGCGATGAATGCTTACAATAGTTCGCCCATATGTATTGTTTGTAGTAACATGCTCAAGCCTACTGTGTGCAATTAGGTGTATGTCATTAAACTTTTTTATTCGAACCCTTGTGCTGATGATGGTACAAATGTGATAATTAGAGCTCCAGCAAAAGTAGAGGCGGATGTTGTTTATGCATAGGGGCAGGTGTGAGGTCAATCCCACAATAGTTCACAGCTCCCGCCAGGGGTCCCACAAGAACAGGGTGATTAAACCCACTTGAGGTCGATACTCTGATAAAGCGATATCGGCCTCTTTTTTTTTCTCAAAGCACCCACCAATCTCTCACAGATACAAACACACACAGTAATCATCATTGCTTAGGGTGGTGTTTCTGAGACATTTTTTTTTGGTAATCCATTGGACAGGTGGCAAGCCTCATCTATTTCAAAGCTCCTGCCCATAGAGGGTTACCGCAGTCAAAAGCCCTCACAGTCATAATCACTAATTTTGATGATGGTGATGCTCATTTGCACAGCTACCAGTGTGTTAATAAGAGCCCCAGATTTCATAGGGTTTTCAGAATACCACACGAGTGGAAAAACAGGAGTGGGGACAAGCTCCATTATCTTGCCTTTCGTGCTAGCATACTTAGGGGAAGACTCGTTTTTTGGGCGTGCCATGCCAAAAGTTGTCCGTACCCACTGCTTCAAGAATCCAACACCATTTGATACACCTATCTCTCGCTGCTTCTCAGAAATATATGGATTTTTTATCGCCAATTCTTAGGGTGACTAAGGTGGCTCCAGTTAGGGACAGGCCAAGGTCAGCCGTGTATAGATTAAATAATTGTGGGGCCAGCACACATCCCTGTTTCAGCCCATGGTCAGTGGCAATTTTGGCAGTGACTATCTCCCCTTATAATTTTACCCTTACCCCGGTCCTGGAGTAGAGGGACATAGCGTGTAGTAATTTAGGGCAAATATTCCATGTCTCCAATTTCTGCCATAGAATGTTCCGGGCAACTCCATCAAATGCTGTGGAGTAGTCAATGAAACAGGCAATAGTGGGGGGGAGTGTGACTTACTGCTTGGTGGGCTAAGTACGAGAGGGCAATAATGTTAAGCACTAACAACCTTCCCGCTCTGAACCCTGTTTGATAAAAGGGTAGTAGCCCTTCGGTGGAAGCCCAGTCTGCTAACTCCTGTGGTAATGTGATGGCATAGGCTTTGCCCTCTATATCCAGTAATGCTATTAAACAATAATTTTTGGGTCTGTGTTGGTGTCCTTCTTAAATATGGGCTAAGGGCACCCTTCCATGACTACAGGATATCTTCAAGAAGCCTACATTGATCATACAGCAGGGCAAGTGCTGATGGCCAAAACTGTGTGTCCTCTCTGAATTATGGTCCTGGGAGGCCATTGGGGCCTGGGACACCGTCCTTTCTAATCCTTTTCAGGATGTTTTGGACTACAAGGTTGCTTGGAACTGCTTATAAAAGTGCTTGGAACTGCCTACAAGGTTGCTTGGATCTACTACAAGGTTGCTTGGAACACACTACTCACTACCAAAACTGCAGAGGATCCAGAATATCAGAGTTACCACACCTCCATCTAAAAGTAACACATTACAGCCATTTTCAACCACTGCACTGCCTACTGATGGGTAGGTGCTTTGCCTGTAATGCACTGTAATGCACATATAAGGCAATCTAAAGGAAAAGTCTGCAAGACCAGCAAGATAGATTTCACATATGTGCCCAAAAGAGAGCACCTAGCACCTTTTCTAACCATTGCCTCCTAAAACAAAGATCACTGTAGGAGCAGCATAGTATGTTCAGGTGACAACAGTATAGAACTCCTTTTCAGGTAATATACATTCTATAGAAGACTATCTAAAGTAAGTATACAGAAGCAACTTAGCACCTTAGGTCCACAACACGAAATAACTTTAAAGTAAGAGCAATACACTCTACTCACAAGCACTTCAAGATACACATATGAACTGGACCATATCTAGGAAAAGCTTCAGAAAATGTCATATTGGGACACCATATAATCAGCGCAGGCCTCGGACTAAGCTTATACTTGTCTGGGCAGTCCTAATAAGAGCATTGGAACCACAAGCCTATAAAAAGAGCAAACTGAAAAATATTTCTTACCACAGATTGGACTCCTGGTAACAGTGCTGAAAAATAAAAGCCAAAGCACATGTTTATACTTTCATACATCAACTCTCTAAAACAATCCATGCAAACTGAGTGGTCATGCTTCCAATGCATAGAGAGATCTTCCCCCATCATTGTGATTGGTGCTGCAAAACACAAGCTATCACTATAATACAGCAAACTGGCATCTTGATTGACTTACTGTATTTGGTCCCTGCAAGTCACAATCAGGGCCCCATTAGCTTAAAGTTTCGACAGTGTAAAAAAAGCCCTTTGAACTCCAGTAGCACAACAACAGCTTGATTCAGGAATAGCCTTTAATGCGTATTATCCAGGAGCACCTCTTCACTCTTTTTCTCTAATCTCATCCAAGACTATACGAAATGGCTCCTCTGAAGAACTGATGGTTTCACAGTCACACAAACGCAAAAAATCACAGGGATCCTGCAGAGTAACTCTTAGTAGCTGACTAATATATACTTTGCATACTCTATCCTGCCCTTCCATCACAGTTTATGAGAGAAAGGATACATACATGACATTAAAATGCTTCCCACATAATTCACGTTACAAATACGACATCTTTGCAACCAGTCACTCACAGACGGAAAAGTGTGCTACCCATATGATTTGGTTCCTCACAAGAACTTTAAAGCCATATGAATGAAATTAGAACTACTATAATTCAATCATTTTTGCCTTCCAATATGCGCAGATGACTCATGAAAATAAAGGGGGACGTGTCGGGGTTGTATCTTGAGGAATATGTGCCAGTGAAATATTTGTTTACGAACCTCCACTTGCACACATGTAGACACATTCCTGTAATTTATCAATCTATGAGAGCGACCTGTTTTCTGACTAGAGCGATGCACACATTACATTTTTCCTTAATTAGTGCTCAGTTAGAGTTTATGCCTCACTAACAACATGACAAATAGTCTGAGATATCGACATCTCAATAAAATATATATGGAACTTTCTGCAGGGTCATCCCTAAACATTTTGCCTTCACTCCTCCATTTTTGCTGAATTACTTGTGCTCTCTCCTTACAACATGTTATACCCAATAGGCATATTTAGTTTATGTGGGAATGTAATTAAGCAGGCCACACCGAATAATGTGAGGAGATTGCTTTTATTCAACCCGGAGCGCCGGGAGACAAATGCTCTGGATGCAGCGGTCGGCGCCGAATACAGCATGGCCGCCTTCCGCTTCCCGTTGCCTCCCTTCCGTTTCCTGTGACGGAAAACTAGACCGTCACCACATATCTCCCCCCTTTATGCAACAATAACAACAAACAATAAAGTCCCTACTTCCAGTCCATATCATAGTCCTTGAACTTCTCTGGTACCTTTACTGCTCTTCCAACTCTGGTTCTCATTACTTCGGTTCTACCTTCTTCTCTCTGTCCTCTTCTGTCTACTCTTCTCCTTTCGCCTTCATCTTCTCCGCCACCAACTTCCTCCTTGTTTTCTGCCTTGCACTCGCTCTTCATCTCTTCACTCGTCTCACCTTCTCCTTCGCCTTCTTCCACTTGCTGCTCTCCTTCTTCTACATTCTCGGTTTCCCTTATGATACATTCTCTTCCCCTTTCGTATTCAACCTGCTGTGTTCCTTCTTCAGTTTCGTTTCCCCACTGCAAGATCTTACTGCACTTGGCCATTCTGTCCTGTGACCATACCTTTCCATCACTGAGCAGGGCGGATCGGGTGTAGGGCTCCAGTACTTGCAATGGTGGTGAAAATTTGCTTTCCCCTTCTTCTTGAGGATGGCCAGCTTCACTCTCACCCAATCCCCACTTTCCAGTTCAGCACTCTGAACGTTGCGTCTCTTGTTAAAGTGTGCAGTATACACTTCTTGTGCTTTCTCCAAATTTCTTCTGACGATGGCCGGTGACCATTTACTTTGCACCACTAACTTCCTCCATGCCATGTTGTCCTTAGTAAAGGCCTCCCTTCCTCTCAACACCTTAAATGGGCTGTATCCTGTGCTTCCTGGGGTGATGCGATAGGCCCAGATCATTTTCTCCAATTCCTTCTCCCAGTCCAAACCATCGTTTATGGCCACCTGAATGGTGCCCATGATCACCCGATTGAACCTTTCCACTTGACCGTTTTCGGCAGGATGGTAGATGGGGGTGTGTTTTATCTCTATGCCGTTGCTGGCCGTGAATGCGATCCACTTCGCAGACGTGAACTGCGGTCCATTATCACACGTGATGATTTTAGGGATGCCTTCTCTGACGAACGTGGTGCGCAGGAAGCGTATTACTGCCTCCGTGTCCACATTTTCCATTATTTCTACCTCCGGCCACTTGGAATATTTGTCTATTAGAACCACCGCGTACTTCTGTGTTCCCTCTTTGTTGAGAATAGGGCCCATAATGTCCACCGAAACCATTTCCCATGGCCCATCCGGAACTGGAAATTTTCCCAACGGTGGCCTTAACATGCTCTGTGACTTGTCTGCCTTGGCACATGACTCGCATTTGCGTACATGTCGTTCTATCTGAGCATCAATGGCTGGCCACCAGTATGCTTGTCTGGCCAAAGCCTTTGTCTTGGTGATTCCCTGGTGTCCTTCGTGCCGTAGATTCATCAGGTGCTCTAGGATGCCTTGAGGAGGAATCACTTTGTCGCCTCTGAGCAAGAAGATGGGGTTCTCCGCCAACGATAGTTCGTCTCTTACTTCCCAGAATTTTCTCAATTCCTCCCTGAGGCGTCTTTTTTCTGGCCACCCGTGAACCACGTATCCTTTGATGGCTTCTAGGTCGACGTCCTCACGGTATGCTTCTTCCCATTCCTGGGCGCTGATCACTTCTTCCGTGTCCTGAATGGTGGCTACCACATAACCTTCCCACCTTTGTTTCTCCCTGTCATCTGCTACTTCCATCGCTGCCACCCTGCTCAGGAAGTCAGCCACTTTGTTCTGCGGTCCAGGAATGTGTTCCACCTCGTACACGAAGTCCAAAAGTCGGAGAGTCATCTTGGCAATCCTCGGTGTCGCGTGAGCATGGCCGCTTGATGTCAGCACTCGGACCAAAGGCTTGTGGTCCGTTCTGACCAAGAATTTTGCTCCCCACAAATACTGTCTGAAGCGCTCCATCGCCCACACCACTGCCAGCATCTCCTTCTCCACCACACTAAACTTCTCCTCATTGGGTGCAAGCGACCTTGAGGCGAAGCTGACCGTCGCTACCTCTGCGTTGTCCGATTTCTGCATAAGGACCGCTCCTAGGCCCCGGTCACTGGCATCAGTGGTGAGGATGGATTCCGCACTAGGGTCGAACCCCTTAAGGGGAATGGATGTGCTCATTTCTAGTTTCAATGCTTCAAACTCTGTTTGTTCCTCCTGACTCCATACAAACTTGTTCTTCTCCTTCAGAAGTTGGCGTAGGAGATGTGTTTTCGTAGCAAAGTGAGGAATGAACTTGCTGTAGTGTTCGGCCATTCCTAGAAATGACCGAACATCCTCCTTTTTGGTTGGTGTGGGGGCGTCTTGAACCGATTTCATGTTGGCCTTTTTCGGTAGTATTCCGTTTGCGCTCACTTCATGCCCTAGGTACGTGACAGAAGTCACTCCGAACCTGCATTTCGACCATTCCACCGTCAGGCCATTTTCCTGTAGTGTCCGTAGTACGATGTGGAGTTTCTCGTTGTGGTCTTGTTTAGTTTTCCCCATTACCAGGATGTCGTCTTGAAAAAATTGCACGTTCTCCACACCCTTCAGCAGCTTGTGCATAAGCTTCTGAAAGACCGCTGCTGCGGATGCTAGTCCGAATGGCATTCTCACAAATTCATAGCAGCCGAACGGCGTGATAAATGATGTGAGGTGGCTGCATGAGGAGTGTAGTTTCACTTGGTGGTAGGCTGACGACAAGTCTATTGTGGAAAACCACTTGATGTCTTTTGTCCTGGCTAGCATCTCATTAATTCTTGGCAGAGGGAATTTGTCGATTACAATGTTTTTGTTCAGTTCCCTTAAGTCGACACACAGCCGCACCTTGCCATTGGGCTTCTGGGCTACTACCAGAGGTGAAAGCCATTCGCCACTCTCTATGGCTCTGATCACTCCCTCTTTCTCCAGCGTGTCCAATTCGGATTGTACAGCCTCCCTACTGCGGAACGGAATGTTTCTCACCTTGTGCACCACAGGTTTGGCTCCCTCCTTTAGCTGTATGAGGTGTTTGTATTTCACTAGTTCCCCAATTTGTCCATTGAATACTTTGGGGTACACTCTCTGCCAGGACTCTACATCATCCTTCGTTTCCATGTCCATTAGCAAGATCTTCTCAATGCCCCCTGGGTTGAGTTGTATTCCCAACGCTCCTTGGTCCTTCCAGCTTAACACTGAGGGGCCTTTTTCTGCGATGTATAACTTGCATTGTGCTTTGCGACCACGGAACTCAAACAGGAGGGGACAATACCCCAACATGGGAATCCTTTGTCCTGTATACGTGACTGGCCTCAAATCCATCGGGTGCAGTGTCTCCTTGATCTTGGTAGCAAACTTTTCTTCCCAAACTTGTTGTTGTATGATGGAGATGGGTGCTCCACTGTCTGCGATCATTTCCAGTGGAATCCCTCCAATGTGCATGTCCAGTCTGGGTTTGTCTGTACCTTCCCCTTCCAGTTCTAGCACTTGGACATCGATGTATAGGAACTCTTCTTGGTCCTCTGCGTCCTCTCGATCGTCTGCATCTTCACTTTGTTCCTGGTCTACATATCTTACCACCGCTCCTTTGGGTTTTCTGCGGCACACCTTCTCATGGTGCCCAAACACGCTGCAATATGAGCATTTTGCCCTGAATGCTGGGCACACTTTGTCATTTCCCATGTGCGTGGTACTGCCATACCTGTAGCAGCTCGGCTTACTTCCTTTGTTCGATCTGTTGTCTGTTTGGTTGTAGGTGAGTCTTCTTCCTTCTGGATTCCTTTGCGATTCTCTCTGCCTCGGCCGGTCACTTCTCGCTGGCGTCATGATCTTGCATACCGTCTGTGCTCCACCTGCTTCTTTTTTTTATTTTTTTATTTGTGTAGTTTCTAGCACTTCCGAGCAGAACAATGCCCTGTCAACTCCTGCTGGCGCTGAGTCCGTTGTAGAGCGAGCGGTGGGGCGCCCTCCAGGTGCGCGCTCGATCCGACGCTCCTCCTGCCCCTCTGCCACGCTCCGGGCTGAATTCGGCGTGAGGCCGGGACCACGTGACCGTTCCGTGGTGTGCCGTGGGTTCGCGGACTACTCCGCATTCCTCGTCGCCTTTGTGGGAATGTAATTAAGCAGGCCACACCGAATAATGTGAGGAGATTGCTTTTATTCAACCCGGAGCGCCGGGAGACAAATGCTCTGGATGCAGCGGTCGGCGCCGAATACAGCATGGCCGCCTTCCGCTTCCCGTTGCCTCCCTTCCGTTTCCTGTGACAGAAAACTAGACCGTCACCACAGTTTACTTGTAAAAACCCAATTGAAGTGGCACTACCTGTGCCCAGGACCTGTAAATTAAATGCTCCTAGTAGGTCTGCAGCACTAATTGTACCACCCACAAAGGATGCACTTTAAACATGCCTCAGGCCTGCCATTGCAGCCTGTGTGTGTGTAGTTTTAAACTGCCATTTTGACCTGGCATACTAAACTTTTTTCCAATCCCAAACCTTCCTTTTTAATGCATATAAGTCACTCCTGAGGTTGGTCCTGTACAGCCCCATGGGTAGGGGCAGTGCATTTAAAATGTTGGACATGTAGTTTTGAGGTTTGCATGTCATGGTGGTGAAAAACTCTTACATTTGTTTTCTACTACTGCAAGGCCTACCTCTCCCATAGCATAACATTGGAGTTACATTATTATATTTTATAAGTGTCATTTGTATATGGGACCAGGTAACCAGTTCATGTTTGGTGTGTTTACAATTGTAATGAAAAATCATAATTTATGGTGCAGTCAGATTTTAAATTGCAATTCTGAAAATGGCACTTTTATAAAGATGGCTTTTTCTTGCCTTAGACATTTGGGACTGCAGTCTGTCTCTGGGTCATTCGACTGGGTGTAGTTGACAGTTGGAATTTTGCTTTCCTCCCAGACAGCCACGCACAATGAGGAATGTAGGTGTGATGAAATGGGCCATCAATGGCAGGATGGGAGAGATGAACTGGGCCCATTTCCACCTATACATGAATAGGATGTGTCCTGTCTCCACACAAAGGGAGCATGCCCCCTGTAGTTAGTCTGGAGCCAGGGCCAGGATGGCAGGTCACCTGTGCACTTCAAAGACATGCCGCTTAAAGCTTCTCTCCTATTCAAAGACACAATGGAGTATAAATCCCCAACCTCAAAAATCAACTCTTCAGTACTCTTCTGGACCTGTGAATACTCTGCCTGAAAAGGTATTGATGTCCTGCTAAAAGAACTAAGACTCTGCTGGACTACTGAAGTGAAGGAACTGCTGTCCTGCTGTGCTGACCTGCTATCTGCTGTCCTCTTGCCTGGTTGAAAATAGAACTGGACCTGCAAACCCACCCTTGAACCGAGGACCTCCTAAACTGAGCCTCAGGGCCATAAAAGGAGCCCGAACATCCTGCAGAAGTCTCTAGACTCAGCTGCAATGAGTTCCTGACCTTCAAATGATGCCCCTCAGGTCCTGGACACTTGATGTGGCTCAAGGGAGCTGTATTCAGTCTTATGGGCACTTCGTGATCACAAATGAGCCCGATCACACTGACACCTTGTCGCTCGCATTGCAGTTCAGCTCAAAGCTCCAGTAGTTGCCATTTTATGCTACAGCATTGACCACTAGCAGGGGACCACCAACATGAAGCTGCAACAACACCCACCTGCAAAGCCACCCATCTGATTTTGTCACACCAACAGCCTCCTGCGACGTTTGCCCTGCACCTCGCGGCCCCCTTCATAAGTATTGGAACTCTTGGCACAGACTTGAGAAGGTAAAGTTAAGCGGGCCCAACCTTGTGGCTGTTGCCGACCTGCGCTCCAGCGCACTCAGCCTAACTGTGTGACTTTGACCTGGTCCAGTGCAACCAGATATTTCAAGTTAACTCTTTAGCACTATTTTCAATAAAAAAAAAAAAAAAATCATAACTATGATTCTATTGATTGGAACTTTGTTGTTTGGTCTTGTTTTATTTATCAAATTTAACTCTATTTGCCTAACTTGGAGTGGGATCATTTTTGTGTGGTGCTTTTATCTCTGTTACTGTTAGAAGTGTTGCATAAGTTCTTTACACATTGTGTCTAAGTTAAGCAAGACAGATCTGTGTAAAGCTACCAGAGGGACGAGCAGAGTTTAATTTGGGGTTTGATTGTGCCTCACCCTAACAAGCATTGTGGTTGCTGCTTGACCAGGCCTCACACTCCAGTCAACCAACAACCCAATTTCTCACAATGTACCTACAGAGGGAAGATCCAACAATTGCATCTGAAAAAAACAGGGCATGTATTAACCATAAGGTGAGGTACATTAGTGACAGAAAAAGGCCAGCAGGTGTAAAAACAAGTATCATACAACAATTAATGAACAGCCATATGTTGTTCATCATCTGGCCTCAAATATTTGAAAGTCTTCATCTCTATGCAAGGCGTGTCCTGTTTTGACTATGGAAATGAGGAAGGATTATCCAAGGCTCATTGTTGTTGTGTTGTTGAGGTAGCATTTGACAGACTTTTACTCACAGTGGTTCTTCTTTACAAACTCTTGAATCCTCCATGCCACATGTAAGTCAATGTAAATCCGTAGGTCAGTTTGAGAAAGCAGTGCAATGATCATATTGTATGATTGTTCTAGGCTTATGTGGCACAAGCTCTGCATTGCGTCAAATTGCATTAAGATTTTTTTGAGTAGACATGGTGGTGTTTCAATGCAAAATCATTACAAGTCCAATGAATTTGAGTTTTCACATGTCACATAGACTCATAAAGTGTAGCGCAATGGTACAATTGAGCTAGAAACCTACGCATGGTCCTAGCAGGCACAAAAGCAGATGTAATTTCATCACCATATAAAGAAATTGGGCTGAACATGCTTTCACAACTATTTCCAACCATGAAGACCATGATACTGGTGGGTTGCAGTGCAGTGAAGTAAGTCTGATGGGGGCATGAATCCGATTAGGCCACTGAGTGGATAGACTTCATGGTTGCTGCGTTTTAATATGGGGTGATGATGAGCCATGTAGTTAGCAACGGTTCTTTGGATAAGATTGGGAGGTGTTTGCGAGGTCTGTCAGGTCAAACTGTTGTTAAAGATTCTTTACATGTCAGTGATTTTGTTGCTGAAGAATTGAGAGAGATTGTTACAGAGGTCCTGCGAGGGGATGATCGAGTTGGAGGAGGCCAGCGATGAGGTGATATACTTCACAGTGGCAAAGACTTCTTTGCCTTTAATGGTGCTGGTGTCAAAGCAGTCTGTCGGAGTGGCAAGTTCGGTGATCCCGATTAAGTATGGGCGGGTTTTGCAAATCTGTCGTACGCGAACTTGCGTATTTACGGATTAGCAATCCGCAAAATCCGCGAACTCTCGCGAATTTGCGGATTTTTGTGTTTTTTTGTGTTCGCAAGGGTTTCTGCCAGTTCGCGAGGTTTGTGTACCAGTTCGCAATTGCGAACTTACTTGTCAGCTCGCAATAGCCGCGACTATGTTGTTTCTACGTCTGGTTCATCATCACAGGTTCACAGCACCCTCTGTTTCACCACTGCCACCCTCTGGTACACCCATGCCACCCTCTGGTACATCACTGCCACCCTCTGGTTGGTTTATCACTGTAGATTATGGGGGTGAAAAAAAGCAAGCCCACCTGCCCTGCTTCAACTGCCATGAATTAATTTGGGGTTGATTAATGTGTCACTGATTTTTAAACTTCCAGTCTGGCTGGCACCTGCTTCCTTCCTTATCTGTAATTTGCTTTCTGTTGCAGTGCAATTTTTTTTCACAGGACCTTTATGGCCTACTTGTAGCTATTCTATGAGCCTGCTGTGAGGGTCAGAGCAGGGTCATAGAATAGTTGCAAATAGGCCACTGAACTCTGGAGGGGCCCCTCAGGAAGCACTAGAGTGAATGGTTACTAATGTTAAGATTGAACTTTTGCACCTGCTGAGTGCTTTCAGTTTCGCAAAAATCGTTTTTCTGTAATTTCGCGCGATTTGCGGGGCGCAAATCCGTGCGAGATCGATTTCGGAAGCCGCGAATTCGTGCGAATACACAATTTGTTTTTTTTGCGGCGTGTTTGTTCGCGTGATTTTTTGCGTGTTCGCAAGCCGCTTGTACCGCAACGTTTGCGAAGTTACCCTAGCGGTGGTACATGGGCGCGGCCATCTTGTTTGCGTGACGTAATTCCGTTTCCGGGCGCTATGTGTAATCTCGCAAAGTGTGTGGCTCGCTAGTACAATTTCACGTGTGATCGCGAGGAAAATCTCGCGCGAACTTACCCACGCGGTCGTGAATGGGCGCGGCCATCTTGTTTCTCATTCATTGTTATGGTTCTGGGCATGCTCTCTGTAGCCTCTCTGAATCTCTGCCATCCTTTGCTTGTTTGAATTTTTTTTGATCTATTTTACTTATTATCTATCCCTCTATTTTTCTAGCTCTATATTTTTGTGTTTTCTGCTACTTTTTGTTAATTTTAAACTACTTTTTTAAACGCTTTTCTTTTCTTCTTCCCTGTTCTATTTCTTCTTTATTATTTTGCTTCCTTTCTGCCCACACCATGGCAAAGGGAGCCGGGAAGAAGCCCGCGAAGGGGAAGGGTCCCGCACCCCGTGCCCGGCTCCCATGCGGGCGTTTGAGGGGGGAGACAGTTATAGCTCGGGAGATTTTTAGTGCGGAGGAGGTGGCCGCACTAGTCTTTCACGTCCAGCGCCGCCTCCCCAAGACCATCATGGGAGGCAGCAAGATCGCTACCGGCTACGGGATCCGGGAGCACCGGAAGCGGTGGGAGAAGGTGTGCCGGGCCATGTTTGAACACTCTGGGGTCCGGCGCACCTATAACCAGGCCACCCACCGCTGGACGGATCTCATGGACCGGGAACGCGACTTGCTGGACGTGCTCGGCGTAGAGATCCCCGGGCTTGGTGAGTAGTAGTAGCTATTTCTAGCTATTTCATCACTACTCTGTTTTCTCCCGCTCTGTGTGTTATTATATTGCAAATTTTTGTTTTTTACCAAGAGCAATAAACTTGCGCCGGAACGCCCCCTGATGGCGCAGGGCTTTACAACGTGATGCATCTCCCATATGCGTCACGTTGTTAATATACGCCGCACCATGGCGCCTCTTTTGTTCTGCCGCTGCGTCACAAAAGTCACGCAACAATGGAGCAAAAGAGCCGCAAGGGGCTTCTAAATCAGCCCCTACAGACTCAAGTCCAGTCCTTCCTTTGTACACATGGCGATAAGAAGAAATAGTGGTGGTGGATTGATAGTTTGAGTATTCACTGATCTGCAATCACGATGGACTTTGTCTGTGACTTCACGTGCTGCGGACTGCTGCCTGCCAGTCCTAGGCAAACCTTTTTAGTAGTTTGTTTAGTGAGTTACATAAGAACTTTCCAAGTCGACGGTCCGCAAATCAAGCAATACTAATAACGTCGTAGACCACATGAGATCGGTCAATATATCCCGTGGAATAGTTGTCTATTTGCTATTTCGCCAAAATATTTTGTTATTGTTCTTTTGAAATGTTTGATTTGGTTGACAACAATCATCCATGTTTTCGGGTCTTTCTTTCTTTCATGTTGTACATCAGCTCCCCCCAGGGGCAAGAGGACAGAGGAGGAGGTGGTTGCTGCTGCTGTACAAGGCCAGGATCGGCCAGGCGAGGGCTCCTTTGCTGGCCCCAGTAAGTTTTCATTTTAATATAGAGTACCTATTTTTTCCTAGCGTTCCTCATTCGATTTTTTATAAATCGTCTTTGATCTTCTTCTAGACTGTATCTAAATTCTTATCCTGCCTCGACTATGACTCCCTGTGGTATTACTAGATTATTCTCATTAGTCTGTCTGTGTAGCTAACTAAGATTGCACATTTGGCAATTCCATTGGACTCCCATTCTAGTCAGCAATAGCTCTATGCACTGAGCCTTCCCTGGAAAAAGGAAATGTTTTACTTTAGATTAGACAGTCACAAATTATTACATTGTTTTCTGTTTTTTTTTTCACATTTCTTTATTCCTAGACCAAATATTATATAGTAGTGAGTGGTGTATTCTAACATTCTTAAATGTACTTTGTAGGTGGAACATCTGGTGGCGGGGCCAGCGCGGAGGTGGTGGTGGTGGTGGATGAGGACTCGGAGGACATTTCTGGGGAGGAGGCGGTGCAAGTGCCGGACGACACCAATGTGCCTGTGAGGGTTCACACGGTGGTGGCGGGCAGAGGTAAGCTATATATTCCTTACTTATTGAGATTGAAGACTGCAGAGTGTGCTTTCTGCACGGGTGTATCAACCAGGTAGTAGCCTCCTCTAAATGTACTTCGACTTAGCTGTGAAGTTTTTGGCGAGAAGAATCCCAATCAGATCTGAGATTAACTTGATGGATGGGATGAACGAAAAGCAGTATTTTATGTGCATATGTCTGTGGTTACTGCTTTTGTCACAGAGATTCTTTTGTTAGTGTGCACATAAAAAAACGAAAAGCGAAAGAAGGGTGTAAGTAAGTGTGGAAGGACGAGAAATTTAATGATGACTGGCAAAGAAGAATGATATGTGTTTGCTTGGTCCCCAAGGTGGCTGAGAAGAATATGGTATGGTGCATGGCTGGGTGAATGATGAAGCAAGAATGGGTGGAAGGAGAACAGCCTTGGTGGGTGAAACAGAAACTGTATGTGTGCATATACTTTGAATGGATGGATGCCTGGATCATGGTACTATCTGACTCTTAGATAGCATATGTGTATCTAGAGAGAGTAGACGGTCACTGGATGAACTAAGTCAGGGGTCTCCAAACCGGTCCTGGAGGGCCGGATACATGCCGGATTTTTAAAATAACTACATGTATCTCAATCTGTTCAGGTAAGCGTTAGTGTAGGCGAGGCATTTTTCGACACTCTGCTGCTGCGCTTGCTTATCTCTAAATCTACTAACTGCCACTTACTTGTGGACACTTAATTCAATTTGTGGACTTGAAATTTAATTTTTAACTGTGCCACATGCTCGGCGCTTGAAGCGCGGTCTTGTGCGCTTTTATCTGCGCGTTTTTAAAAGGGAACACTTCATTGGATTTGCCGCGATTAGTGGGCTTGCTAGGACATACCTGCACATTAAAATTGATATCTGCACCGCTGTTCGGCGGCCCGTCAGCTGGACTGGGGGTTAGGCGCCATTTTGGGAGGGGAAGTGCCGGCAAGGGACGCCATCTTTGTTGGCGTTATAGTTGTTGCTGCAGACATAGCACGATTGGGTGCTATTTAAACGTCCCCATGATGACGCGCAGCAGAGACGCGCAGCGGGCGCGCCATAGGCGCGCCGGAGGCTCGCCAGAGGCGAGCCCATCTTTGCCCATCAGTGACCATCCGGGACCCGGGGCCAGAACCCCTGGCCCAAATTTACATTACTCTAGAGGCGAATTATTGGAACTTAACATGGGTAAGTCCCACCTTGACCAGGATTGTACACATCTGCTAGCTCGGGAGGGCCTCTTGATTACATCTCAGAGCACAAGAGCGCGGCAGCGCTTCTTCAATGCTCACGTTTTAAACTATGGCCTGTTGAATACGCGCTCCTTACCGGGCCACAAGTTGGAGGTCTTCTCACTATTGGAAGACGGGGAGCTAGATGCTCTTGCGCTTACTGAAACATGGTTGGAGGATTGTTCGGCGCCGGATTTAGTGGCGGCCCTTCCAGATAGCTATCTGGCACTCCATTTTAATAGGGAGGGAGCTAAGAAAGGAGGTGGAGTAGCTCTTTTCTATCAGGCCCGTCTCCGCGCTGAAAGGTTTCTATCCGAAACCCTGGGGGGCGCAGAGGTTATGGGGGTAAAACTCAGGCGGGGGGCGGTATGTGTGGTGTTTTTGGTAGTATACCGACCGCCTTGGGCTTCGCCAGAATTCCCGGCTCTCTTCATTAGATTGGTTCAGGATCTGCGGTCGAGATATGACAAAATGATTATTGTCGGGGATTTCAACTATCATTGGGAAAAATCCCCTAAAGAGGGGCAAGCGCTACAGATTGAGGAAGCAGTTTCCTCCTTGGACTTCACTCAACAAGTGAAGGGACCGACACACGAGAAGGGACACGCGCTTGATTTAGTTTGGACCACTATGCCATTCCAAGGCTCTACAGAGGTCTTGCCATGTGCCTGGTCTGACCACTCTTTAATAAAGGGTAGAATTCTATTGAACGGCCACCTGCCCAAGCCTGGGGAAGGTTGGAAAATAGCCCGGAAGTGGAGAAACATTGATGGGGAGAAAATGGTGCATCTCCTGGAAGAGTCTCCTCCAGCAAAGGAGCAGAATGCTAATGTTGATGCCCTCTGTGGACACCTTCAGCATAGACTGGGGAGAGCTATTGATTTGGTGGCACCCCTTCGTAGGGTGAAGAAGGTGGAAAGAGGAGCTGGGGCTCCCTGGTACAACGACTCCTTACGTGATCTGAAACGTGGGGTGAGGAGGAAAGAACGAGCATGGCGGAAAGAGTATGAAGCCACTGCCAAGAAAGAATACATCTCATCCTTAGCGATTTATAAACTAGCCATCCAAACCAGGAAGGCTGCTTTCTTTGAAGAAAGAATAGTTGCAGCTAGAAATCCTCAGAAGGAAATCTTTCGGGTCCTGGCTGAGCTCAGGACAAACAAAGAGCAAAGCACTGAGTTCACCCAGGAGGATTGCCAGAGGTTCCAGGACTTCTTTGTGAACAAGATCTCCGATATTCTGGGAGAAATCGCTGCAACTGTACCCCTCGATTGTCCTCGCCCACCTGACCACACGGCCCCGTCGGATATTATACCGTTAGCTGAGTTTTCCCCAATTACAAAACAGGAACTACTCACGATTACGGACCGAGTTAAATCTGGTTCTCAGGTTGATCCATGTCCTCCTGCTGTGTTCAAATTGGCACTGCCAGGAGTTGAGAAAGAAGTTTTGTATCTGTTGAATTCTTCTCTTCACACAGGACAGGTGGTCCCTCTAGCTTTCAAAGAGGCTCGCCTGATTCCTCTATTAAACAAGCATTGGAAATGCAATAGGTCTCGCAGCATTAGAGTTAGTGCTTTTAGAATTGTTTATGGGTTTTTTTTGTAAATCTTTAGCATTTTTGTTTCCTGTAGCCAATGCTAAAGAATTTCAAAAAAAAAAAGCCATAAACATTTCTAAAAGCTCTGAAATGCAGTCTGAAATGCTGGATATATATTCAGTACAGATACACTATATTGTTAATGAAGACATAGGATATAATATGTTGTACTGTATACACACAATTAGATGGGAACGTGCTGTGTGTGTCAGCGATTGAAAGAGACTGCACTCAGAGTTGCTGTGCGCATCAGCGAAAAGATTGCAGAGTAGACACGCAATACTTGTACTAAAGTGTTGTGCGATTGTACTGTAGGCACGCAATTTAAAATCCAGCTAAACGCGTCAGCAGAGTTGCTGTGCGCATCAGCGAGTGAACTGTAAACTAGACACGCAGTTTTAAAATCAAGATGTGCGTATCAGCGAAAAGATTGCAGGGTAGACGACCAAATACTTGTACAAAAGTGCTCTGCGTGTCAGCGAAAGAACGTAAAAGTCTGCACTGGGCACTGCTGTGCGAGTCTGCAAGAAAGCATGGAGCTGCTGTGCGCATCAGTGAGTAAACTGTAAAGTAGGCACGCAATTTAAAATCCAACTGTGCGCGTCAGCGCCGCGGAGTTGCTGTGTGCATCAGCGAGTGAACTGTAACTTATACACACAATTTTAAAATCAAGCTGTGCGTATCAGCGAAAGGATTGCAGGGTAGACATGCAAATACTTGCACAAATGTGCTGTGCGTGCCAGCGAATGAGCATTAAAGTGCACACAGCGTCGCTGTGCGCGTGAGCGATAGAGCATGGAGCTGCTGTGTACATAAAATGGACACAAAGCTGGTGTGCACGTTAGTATTGGCACAAAGCTGTTGTACACGCTGTTGTCCGTCTGTAAAGGCTGCTGGGTGTGTCAGCCAAGGAGAATGAAGCTGGTTTGCGCGTCAAGGTTTCTAGGTGCGCAATCAAAGAGCAACGTCGGGTCAATGCGTTGCACGTTGCGTTCCAATGACGAATTTCTGGAATGCCACAGTTATATGGAGAAGTCCTAAAGTTCACAGAGGAAAGCACAGTGCCAGCACGAGGACGGGCAGTCACGAGCAGGTAGTTAAAGAAATAACATGGAACCACCCGGACAGCGGTAAAGTTAACAAGTGAAAGCGGGATGTAAGTAGGGGGGAGGAGAAGTCTGGGCAGGCAGGATG
This sequence comes from Lissotriton helveticus, assembly GCF_964261635.1. Taxonomy (NCBI): domain Eukaryota; kingdom Metazoa; phylum Chordata; class Amphibia; order Caudata; family Salamandridae; genus Lissotriton; species Lissotriton helveticus. The sequence goes on from NC_136067.1 coordinate 985,437,694, forward strand.
ACTCAGGGGAGGGGGCGGAGCGGGGCAGAGCGGCATGTGGGTGTGAAGAAGCCGGGCCTTTGAAGTGAAGCTAAGCTTCACTTCAAAGGTGTCGGAGGAATGCGGGCGGCTGTGCACGCGCTTTTAAGCTCAATGCACATGCGCATTGAGCTTAAAAGTCACGGGCACTGCAAGGAATCGCCACGATTCCTTGCAAGTTGGATAAAGAGTGGATAAGCCCCCATAGTCTCGCAAGCTCGATGCGCATGCGCATCGACAGGCGAGACCTAAAAAACCTGGATCAGACACAAAGTGTTTGAAGAATTTCCGACCCATTTCCCAGCTGCCTTTCTTGGCAAAAGTGATCGAGCAGCATGTGCTGGCATTGCTCTCAGGACATCTGGAAAGCAACGACCTGCTGGAGCCTAACCAGGCAGGGTTCCGTGCTAACCATAGCACGGAATTAGTCATGCTATCAATCCTGGATGAACTGAGGAGTCGTGCTGATATAAAAACACCGAGCGCCCTGGTACTATTGGATCTCTCCGCGGCTTTTGATACCGTGTGTCATGAACAACTATTGTCGCGGTTGAGGTCCTTTGGTATCAGGGGTACAGCACATGCATGGCTTACATCATTCCTGCAGGGTAGGACACAAAGAGTACAGTTGGGGGATCTTCTTTCCACTTCGGCTCCCATTACTTGCGGGGTTCCACAGGGTTCTGCCCTGTCACCCCTACTCTTTAATATCTACCTGCAGCCTTTAATTGCCCTCCTGAATAGGATGGACTGCTTAGTATACAACTACGCTGACGACAACCAGATAATCATCCGGCTGGACGATAGCCCTGGAGCGTCCACCAGGTTGCAGGACATACTTAAAGCCACGGTCAATTGGATGTCCGCGAATTCTTTAAAAATCAACCCGGACAAGACGGAAGTGTTGCCCATTTCCATCACAGGCAACCCCTGGAGCGAGAAATTCTGGCCTGCGGAACTGGGTGTGCCACCGGAACCGGCGTCTGCAGTCAAAAGTTTGGGCCTGTACGTGGATGACAAACTCTCTATGAAAAAACAAGTTACCACGGTAGTGGGTACCTGTATAGGCCTGATGCGACAACTGAGGAAGATCTCTGCACTACTCTCATTTTCCACCTTGAGACACGTGGTCTCAGCCACAATCTTGGCTAGGCTGGACTACGGAAATTCCTTGTATATTGGTCTACCCCAGCGGTTGCTGGATATGCTACAGGGGGTTATGAATGATGCAGCCCGGCTGATTTATAAGAAACCTAGGACTGCCCACTCTTCACCTTTGATGCAGGAGCTACATTGGCTTCCGATTCGGCAGAGGGCTGTATTCAAAGGGTTGTGTATCGTACATAAGGCGCTGTACGGTAAGGCACCAAGATATTTGAAATCCCGCCTGTCCCCATATACACCGAGCAGGACTTTGCGCTCGTCAGACGCTACCCTCTTGTCCCAATCCCGTTTCAAACTGGCTACGGTGGGGGGACGCGCTTTCTCCAATACACTTCCAGCTTTATGGAATAAACTGGCCCCAGAGCTAAGGAAGGAATGCAATCTGCTATCTTTCAGAAAAAAGTTAAAAACTGCACTGTTCAAGCAAGCATGGAGCAGCCTTTAGGTGTGGTGTTAAGATCATGTAAATACTGAACCCCACTGCGTAATCTGGACAAACAGCGCTTAGAGACCCCGGTGGTTATAACGCGCTATACAAATTAAATAAATAAATAAATAAATAAAATAAAATGGGGATATCCAAAAAATCTGGCATGGATCCGGCCCTCCAGGACCGGTTTGGAGACCCCTGAACTAAGTGTTACTTTGAAGAGCATGTAACACCGCACCCGCACGTCCGTTCCAGTGTAGGAAAGGCAAGGAAAAGAAGTTGTAATTTTGTCCAAATACTACCATGAATAGTAGCAGTAGTTTGTATGCAACTGCAAGCACAGCATATATCCGGTTATTACGGTGGACCCTCCCTACCTCTCTTAATAATTTTAGTTTAGTAGTAGTACGTCATTCATGTGTGGTTGTATCACTGTTCACTCAAAAAAGCAAAGCACCTAAAGTCATCCCATATGTAATCAAATACATCCCATGTGAAGTGATAGATAATCAGATTATTTAGTTTCTTCTTTTTCCTTCTCTAGTACTCATTTGCACTGTAGGGTGAAAGTTAAATTAATTAAGCAGTAGCCCTTTTAACAGAGTATTCTCAGTGCCACCTGTAATGGAAAAATATGAGCTTCACCACCTGCATGTACTGTACCGGTACAGTAACGCAAGTCTGTCTCACTCATCATGGTGTTCGTCTGTTTTTCTCAGGTGCAAGTTCACTGTGCTGGCATTATGCCGGCTTGCAGAAGATAACGTACCAATTTTCATAAACAAGAGAGAAGAAGAAGAATAAGACTGGTGTACTACTGTCATAGTCGACTGTAATGGAAGTCCATAGTTCTCGTAGAATTTGTTCCTTAAACTCACGCTAATGTTAGAGCAAGCCAAGGATGAAGAAGTGGGAGGTTAGATAGATACTGGCCTCAATAGTTATGTACTGTGCTTTCAAGTTGCTACTTGTACTGTGACACAACTTTCTGCTCAATCATTTTGTGTTAATCTTAAGAGCATTGGTTACAGACTATGGGCCAGATGTAGGTCACCAAATACCGGTCGGTAACGGCCGATTTCGGCCGTTACCGACCGGTATTTGGTGATTGAGATGTAGGGGGCCTATATTTTACAGAATCGGTAAATTTACCGATTCGGTAAATTTACCGATTCTGTAAAATACCGATTCGGTAAATTTACCGATTCTGTAAAATACCGATTCGGTAAATTTACCGAATCGGTAAATCTATATGTAGGTGGCACTGGAAACAGTGCCACAGGCCTTTACGAATTTGTTATTTACCATGACATACAATGTCATGGTAAATAACGAATTCCTGTGTAAATGCACATCTGTGCATGTACACCTGTGCCATGTGGCACACATACATGCCCTAAGGGCACACAAGCCAGAATCAGGGGTGCAACAGGGTTTCAAAGTGACGCCCTGTCTGTCCCCCTTGCAAAATCGGTAATTTTACCGAATCGGTATTTACAGATTCGGTAATGGCCCATAGGAATCAATGGCAATTACCGAATCGGTAAATACCGATTCGGTAATTACCGAATCACACAGATTCGGTAAAAAAATCGGTAAAATTACCTACATAGCATTTACCGATTTGTAAATACCGAATCGGTAAAATTCGGTATTTACGAATCGGTAAATGACATTTACCTACATCTGGCCCTCTGTCTTTCTTTCTTTCTTTATATAGTTGCTCCTTCCAAATCCAAGAAATCATCAAGGAAGGAGCAGGCTCGAATGGCCCGGCAACGGAGGCTGGATGCCACTGTTGCAGAATATCGGCGGCTGCTGGCCCTGGAGGAGGAGGACACGCAGTCTACTAGTACATCTACTGCGACAGCTGCATCCTCCTCCGGGCCCACATGGGCAGCCAGCCAGCGCAGTGCTCCAGCGGTACGGAGCCGGGCTACCAAAGCCAACCGCCACCGCCGAGCAGCAAAGACATCAGCTGCCCCCCACAGGAGTTGCAAGGCACGCCAGCGCCGCTTATCCCTCAGAGTGTCCTACCTGGAGCAAGAGGTCTTAACCTATAAGAACTTGGTGGAGGGCCTCCGCTTCGACCATGCCACCCTCCGCAAGGAGTATGATGCCCTGGCCGCTACAGTGAACAGCATCCTGCCGTAGTGTCCCCTGCCACTTTTTTAGAGATTTTGGGGGGTGGGATTTGGGAGTTGGGTTCTTTTTGGGACTTTTAAAAGACAATCGTTGGGGTTAGGGAGGGTCTTGAGGGAGATTATTTTGTTAGGGCTATACAAATATACTTTTTGAAACTTTATCTGAGCATACCTGTTTTTTCTGCTTTTGAGTCTGGTGGGTGGTGGTTTAACAGTAAGTTTGTTTTCCTGAAACTTAAGTCTGTGTCATTTTCTTCCTTTAAGTGTAAATGGCTAAATGTTTTCAACACTAAGTGCCTCTCACAGAGTAAGGGATCCCCCCTTTCCCACCATGGATTTTCTTCAAATCACTTGCAACAAAAATTACACATTCCCACGAGTGCTCTAAAACCCCAGAACTCAGTTGCAAAAATCAAGAACACCCCGAAACACATGCAATCCTGCTGCTAGGGCTAACCCTAACGAACCCTAAGTTACAAAAAGTGCCAAAACCTTTTTCCTCATGCATGTTGTTTAAACCAGTTTTAGCCGGTATTAGACCTTCCCAGCAATGGCCCCAGAGCCGTCAACCCAGGTGAAAACAAGTAGAAGACCCCCAAACAGCCAAAAAGCAAAAGTACAAAAATGTGGACTAATTCACTTTTCTGAAAATTTGCAAAATCACTCAGCGCGCGCTCTGCAGCTAGGCCCTAACTCCCCTCTGCCTCCATGGATTTCCTTCAAACCTCTTGCTATCTAAACTATCCATACCCAGTAGTGCTCCCAGACCCCGAAACCCACCCACAAACACCAGGAAGCCCCCCAAACAGGCCCCCGAAAACGCTACATTGAGCGAAAAGTCAGAAAATGCAAAACCTTTTTCCTCATGGATGTTGTTTAAACCAGTTTTATCCGGTGTTAGACCTTCCAGCAATGGCCCCAGAGCCGTCAACCCAGGCAAAAACAAGTAGAAGACCCCCAAACAGCCAAAAAGCAAAAGTACAAAAATGTGGACTTAGTCACTTTTCTGAAAATTTGCAAATTCACTCAGCGCGCGCTCTGCAGCTAGGCCCTAACTCCCCTCTGCCTCCATGGATTTCCTTCAAACCTCTTGCTATCTAAACTATCCATACCCAGTAGTGCTCCCAGACCCAGAAACCCACCCACAAACACCAGGAAGCCCCCCAAACAGGCCCCCGAAAATGCTACATTGAGCGAAAAGTCAGAAAATGCAAAACCTTTTTCCTCATGGATGTTGTTTAAACCAGTTTTATCCGGTATTAGACCTTCCCAGCAATGGCCCCAGAGCCGTCAACCCAGGCAAAAACAAGTAGAAGACCCCCAAACAGCCAAAAAGCAAAAGTACAGGTGATTAAAGTTTTAATTATATTAACTTGTGCAAAACAAAGAAAGACAGAAACACAGGAATAAAAGTGAATAAGTACGAAAAAGAAAATTTCTGAATTCATTGGCTAATTTTCAGGGCTCGGTGTCAGGGAAGAAGAGTTCGTCCTCATACTCTGCAAATTCAGACAGGAGTAGGTCAGTGTCACCTAACACAGAAGAAATTCCCTCATCTAAGTTGCTGTCCTCCTCGTCTTCTTCCGTCGTGCAATCTGGTACTTTGAAATCTGGTGGTATGAGGTGCTCATTCTTCTTGATCATTGTCAATATCTCCACATTTTTGGGCGAGAGGCGGGTCCATTTGCAAGTTACAATGCCACCAGCAGCACTGAAAACACGTTCAGAAGACACGCTTGCGAGTGGGCAAGACAAGTAATGTATAGCCAGGCGGGTGATCTCTGGCCACAATTCTTTTTTCCCATGCCAATACGCCAATGGGTCAGTATTAACATAGACCTCTGTTGAGTCATTCAGATAGTCCTGCACCATCGACTCAAAGTTCTCCATGGTTCCTCCACTTTGCTGAATTTTTTGCTCGGACCTTTTGAGAACCATAACCAATCTCAGCTAGCCAATCCTCTTCATCACCCGATATTTCTGTTGTGTCTGGTGCAGATGATGCGGTTGCCGGTGTCTTTAACGGCTGAGAGGTCACTTCTGCCACAGCCACAGGTGCAGAAGTGGAGTCTTTTGACTGGGGATGGCCTGCTGATGCTGATGTACTGCCTTTTCCTTCAATTTGCTTCCGTTCTCTTTCAAACCTGATAGCTGACAAGGCTAGCCAACGTTTGTACTTTGCAACATCTTCATCACTAAAAGGAAATAATGCACAGCCTGCCAGCGCCTTTTTGTAGCGTGGATGCAGAATAGTAGCACAAATGTAATGCTGTTCTGAGTGGATCTTTTGAAGACGTTCATCGCCAAGTAGGCGCTCTAATAATTTCTCCGCCAAAACAAAAGCTTCTTGCTTTTCTTCATCTTTTTGAAACTTTGAACACACCTCCTTCAGTTTGTGCTCCAGCATGCGCAACAATGGGATAGCTTTTCCCAAATTACAGTCCTCCCTGCTGACTGCACGCGTGAAGACCTCAAAAGGACGAAGCATGTCTGTCAGGCTTTTAACTAGCTCCCATTCCACCGCATTTAACCTCAGGTCCTCCTTCACAGCTGTACCCAGTGTTAAGAAATACTGATCGAGTACCGTAAACTGCTCATACAGACGCTCAAGCATGTAGAAGGTTGAGTTCCAACGTGTTGGCACCTCCTGGATGAGTGCTTTCACTGGCATTCGACGTTCATGTAGCAGGCGCCTCAGATGCTTCCGGGCCTTAAAAGAATGGCTGAAATGGTTGCACATTTTTCGGCAGGTGACCACTAACTGGCATGCTGGACTGTCTCTATCCAAGAATTTTTTAACAACCAGGTTTATACAGTGCGCCAAACACGGCACTCTGAAATAGTCACCCAGTTCCATGGCCTTAACTACATTGGCGCCATTATCAGTGGAAACATAACCAATGCGGCGTTTTTTTGGAGACAGCCAGTGAAAGACCTTTGTGTTGAACTCATTCAAAATGTTTTGTGCTGTATGACGTTTCTCCAAGCCAAACATGGCTAGTGTTGCATGTTTCCGAGCAGCTTTAAAAACTTGGTCCAGGTCAGCACCTGCATTTAGCTTTGTTTTAACCCCTGAAAAAGAGACCCAGTGTGCAGTGATGCACATGTAATCAGTGCCTGTGCCACTGGTCCACATGTCTGTTGTCAGATGTATAGTGTGAACAGCACTCTTCTGCAAAGCTGCCCCAATCACCTCCAGCACATCTTCATGTAGTGCTGGAACCGCAACTCGGCCAAAATAGTACCGGCTAGGAACCTTCCATTTAGGGCAGAGCGCTGCCACTAATTCTAGAAAACCAACCCCTTCTACAAAAGAAAAAGGGAGAAGATCCAGCGCTAGCATTTTAGCCAGCTTAGTGTTATACAGACGCACCATTGGGTGGTTGCGGTCATATGGCGCGTCTGAACACAACATTGTTTTAATGTTGCCCGGACCATTTTACGGGATGATGATGATGACTTCTTCGACCCAGTTACGCTCGCTGATGAACTTTTTCGCATTGGTGTCTCACTCTGTACCACACTCTTAGTGTGGCTCACAGGGGGTGTGCTGACAGGGGTACTGGGTGTAAGTGAAGTGTGTGACACTTCTTCCTCCTCGTCATCATCAGATGGAACATCAACGTTTTCTCGACTTGCAATTCGGGCTTCCTTGATCTCCTTTAGGTGCGCCAACCATTGGACAGTGTGCTGTCTCTTAAGATGACCTCTCTGGCCTCCAGTCCCATAGTTGGTACCAAGCTTACCACGACTAACTGCAAGCTTACAAATGCTACAAATGGCTATGTTTTCCCTTTTTGTGGAAACACTAAAGAAGTCCCAAACTGCAGACTTCAAATGTCTGTGGGGGCCGGAGGAGGCGATACTGGTGGTGGTCATGCTGCTAATGCCAGATGAAGTGGAGGATGTGTATTGCTGAACTTTACTACGTTGTGCACTTTCACCACCACTAATTGAGGTCGAGGTGGATGGAGGTCCCTTCTGGCGAGTAAGAAATATGGAAGCGGTAGGTTGTGGTGTACTAGTTAACATCAATGATTGTGGTGTTCCCATTGCCTCCTCGTGGACTTCATCATCACGCTCAGCAGCTTGTCGGGCTAGGGTCAAAATGTCTGTTTGCTGCATGCCCGCTGGGGCTTCAGTGACGTTAGTGATGATGACTGCGTCATCGTCGTGAGAGTCTTCAGCAGCAGGAGTATACGCCACTTCTTGTTGAGCGTCATCACACTCCATAACTATGAGAGTTTCGACGACCTTTCTTGTACGCTTAGCTACCTTTGTCAGATCATGGTGTGCCTCCTCAATCTCACTCTCAGACGTAGACACCAACACCCTTGATCTTTTCCTTGCTCGGGATGTGGAAGACAATGAATGATCCTCAGGAGAAGTGGCTTCCTCGAATGATACCTCGGCTTGATTGTCGATTTCCAGATGTGCCCCTACTTCTGGAGGAACAACTATTGTGGCCACTTGTTGTGCCCCTCCATGCACCTCTGCTTGCTCCTCTCCTTGCGCTGCCTCTCCTTCCACATGTACTTGGGCTTGTACTTGCACATGTGATTGTTGTTGCGGCTGTGGTTGTTCAACACTCGTCAGATGAGTTACAACAACCTGTGTTGATTGAGGGACATTGCTGCTACTTTCTTGCGATGAGCCAACATCACTGGTCGATGGTGATTGAACAACTATACTGGCGGCCTCTGCAGCACTCAAGGGCTTGGACCTAAGTTGGCGTGGTGGTGGTGGCACTGAGCCCAATGGAGCGGGGGTGCTGCTCCCAGCTTTGTCCCCAGCAGATCCTGCTGCTGCTGCAGGCATACTTTTTTTTTTTATTCCCCAAAAATGTGGCGGGCGGCACACCAGTCTGCTTGGTAACTTGCTTCTTCTGCTCTTTTCTGGCATCTTTCTTGCTAGAGGAGCTACGGGGAACTTTTTTTGGGGCCATCTTCTTCAGATGTCACTCTGAACAGCAGGCCGCAGTTGCACAAGTTGCAGAGTTGTCTGTGGCCACACGTGACGTTGTGCTGCACACACCGCAGCAGGACTTCTTCCTGGCACTGGTGGTTCTCTTGTGCACCTACAAGCAATGGAAGACAGAGGAACATCAGTTATACACCCCAAAAAGTCGAAAAAACACACAAAATTCTGCACAATCCCAGCCCATCCATGGCCTCAATGGTGTTTAAATTCAAGAAGACACCCCACAGAAAGACTAGGCCCATGCACCACTCACTAACCCTGGGCAAAAGGCCCCACCAGCAGCCCCAAAAAAATTGACAAAAACCACAAAATTCAGCACAATACCAGCCCATCCATGGCCTCAATGGTGTTTAAAATCAAGAAGACACCCCACAGAAAGACTAGGCCCATGCACCACTCACTACTCCTGGGCAAAAGGCCCCACCAGCAACCCCTAAAAAAACGACAAAAAACACACAAAATTCTGCACAATCCCAGCCCATCCATGGCCTCAATGGTGTTTAAATTCAAGAAGACACCCCACAGAAAGACTAGGCCCATGCACCACTCACTACCCCTGGGCATAATGGATTAAAGCTAGGCAAAATGGGTGCAGGCCTCAGACACTGCCTCTCTTCAAAATGGCCCCTTGAACCCCAAGCACATGTTGCCTGTACCAGCACTCAAGATGGCCACCACCACCACCGACATGACCAGTCCACATCAACAGTACACCCCCAAAAAAAACGAAAAACACACAAAAATCACCACAATCCAATGCCATCCAGGATGTTTACATTAAAGAGAGTGAGACCCCACAGGCAGACTCAGTCCATGCACCACTACCCCTGGGCAAAAGGCCCCACCAGCAGCCCCAAAAAAATCGACAAAAACCACAAAATTCTGCACAATCCCAGCCCATCCATGGCCTCAATGGTGTTTAAATTCAAGAAGACACCCCACAGAAAGACTAGGCCCATGCACCACTCACTACCCCTGGGCAAAAGGCCCCACCAGCAGCCCCAAAAAAACGACAAAAAACACACAAAATTCTGCACAATCCCAGCCCATCCATGGCCTCAATGGTGTTTAAATTCAAGAAGACACCCCACAGAAAGACTAGGCCCATGCACCACTCACTACCCCTGGGCATAATGGATGAAAGCTAGGCAAAATGGGTGCAGGCCTCAGACACTGCCTCTCTTCAAAATGGCCCCTTGAACCCCAAGCACATGTTGCCTGTACCAGCACTCAAGATGGCCACCACCACCACCCACATGGCCAGTCCACATCAACAGAACACCCCCAAAAAAAATGAAAAACACAAAAAATCACCACAATCCAATGCCATCCAGGATGTTTACATTAAAGAGAGTGAGACCCCACAGGCAGACTCAGTCCATGCACCACTACCCCTGGGCAAAAGGCCCCACCAGCAGCCCCCAAAAAATCGACAAAAACCACAAAATTCAGCACAATCCCAGCCCATCCATGGCCTTAATGGTGTTTAAAATCAAGAAGACACCCCACAGAAAGACTAGGCCCATGCACCACTCACTACCCCTGGGCAAAAGGCCCCACCAGCAGCCCCAAAAAAACGACAAAAAACACACAAAATTCTGCATAATCCCAGCCCATCCATGGCCTCAATGGTGTTTAAATTCAAGAAGACACCCCACAGAAAGACTAGGCCCATGCACCACTCACTACCACTGGGCAAAAGGCCCAACCAGCAGCCCAAAAAAAATGACAAAAAACACAAAATTCTGCACAATCCCAGCCCATCCATGGCCTCAATGGTGTTTAAATTCAAGAAGACACCCCACAGAAAGACTAGGCCCATGCACCACTCACTACCCCTGGGCAAAAGGCCCCACCAGCAGCCCCAAAAAAACGACAAAAAACACACAAAATTCTGAACAATCCCAGCCCATCCATGGCCTCAATGGTGTTTACATTCAAGAAGACACCCCACAGAAAGACTAGGCCCATGCACCACTCACTACCCCTGGGCATAATGGATGAAAGCTAGGCAAAATGGGTGCAGGCCTCAGACACTGCCTCTCTTCAAAATGGCCCCTTGAAGCCCAAGCACATGTTGCCTGTACCAGCACTCAAGATGGCCACCACCACCACCCACATGGCCAGTCCACATCAACAGTACACCCCACAAAAAAACGAAAAACACACAAAAATCACCACAATCCAATGCCATCCAGGATGTTTACATTAAAGAGAGTGAGAACCCACAGGCAGACTCAGTCCATGCACCACTACCCCTGGGCAAAAGGCCCCAACAGCAGCCCCCAAAAATCGACAAAAAACACAAAAATCAGCACAATCCCAGCCCATCCATGGCCTCAATGATGTTTAAATTCAACAAAACAGTTGTATCATGCACCCATAACCAACCCTGGTCCTACTGGATACTGTGGCTACCCACGTGGAGAAGTGTGGCTCACTGGTTAGAGCAGGCAGACCCTGAAGCAGAGGTCAGACCCGGGACCAGGGTTCAATTCCCGACGCGGCAGGGTCTCGAGCTCAAATGTCCACGGACTCGATAATTCTCGCTTCGGTGCCTGACCTAATCATGGGTTCACACTCTGCAACTCTGGGCATTAAGCTTGCTTAATCTCCACAACGGCCCCCCGCGGCGGGATGCCTGGCTTTAACCTTGGGGATGCCCTGTAGGGGCTATCTCACAGGGAAAAGCCAGGACGGGTTCCCAAGGCAAAGCGCTTAGAGACCCCTGGGTTATAAGCGCTATATAAATCCAAACATACATACATACATACATACAATATATTTTATTTAATGTTCTGAAAAAGTTCCAAAATTGTAGTTGCAGCAACTGTAATGCCCCAAACAAACTTACTTGTGAAAGTTGATTTCTAATCCGAATGTGATCCAAAGAAAGTCTAAAAGGTCTCAAATCCAAATATCCAGCAGCACCCACAAAAAGTAATCCTTCCAGGTCAAGGTCCAAATGAAAGTGACCAGCACATGAAGAAAGCACTGGGAGGAGCCTGCTGGACAGGAACAGGAAGCTGGAGACTGTGGTGCACTTCCTTCCTCCCCCCCCCCAAATAATGGACACCTTGCAAAAAAAGTGCAGGCAAATGTCAACCTGAGGAGTGATTCTGATAAAAATCATCATTTTCTGAAGGTTTATGCTGTTTGCTGGTGGATTTCTTGTGCAGAATTGCAAAATCTCTATTTCGCGAGTGCAAGATTGTTCCTGCCCGCCGCACCTACATGTTCGCAATTGCGAACTCTCGCGATGCGTGCTGTGCAAGGTGGTGGCAAGCCGCGATTACGTATTCGCGGGCGCCAAACTCCCGTGGGATTCCGCAGCAAGATCCAAAATGGGGCAGCACTCGCAAAATATCGAGAAAAACAACTCGGCAAATGCTGAATGACGGAAAGTGAACGCCGCGCGCCACGCCGCGCGCCGCAATATTGTATCACCAAGCAAAAAAATCCGGCGCATGCGGATTTGCGGATTTTCGGCAAATTCGCGAGAGTTCGCGGATTGCGAATTTGTCGAAAATCCGAAAAATCCGCGAGCGGAACAGATTTTACGCCCATGCTTAATCCCGATCATTTGATGGTAGCATCTCAGAGTAGATTTGAAGGTGCTACTGTCTGTATTGTCCTTGGTGATTCTTCATTTGTTCTCCAGTTGAGTGCTGTGGTGCTTCTTCATTCACTAGTTCTTTAGTGTACCAACTGCCCTGGAATCTAGTTTTTGTTGTATTGCTGTGTTTGAGTGGGGTGTTGTGGAGTTGGCGCAGGAGGTGAACCAGGTTATTGAACTTCTTGATGGCTTCCAGCAGGCTGTTGCCATGATCAGCTAGGTGAGTGTTGCAGTGGTCCAGTCCTTGTCAATTATGCTGATCCAATTTCATCAGGCTGGTTTGGTGGTGGTTCATGTGTGATGGACCAGGATCCAGATACTTGCTGAGGACCTGGTCTGTCTTGGAGACTGATGTGGGCTTGTCTACTTGGACGTTGGCAAAGGTGTTGAAAATAGGGTTCAGAGGTTAACCAGTGATATGGATAGATCTCTTTACTCATTGCTGAAGACTTAGGCTTCCATGGTCTTCAAGGAGTGCTTTGGAGTCAGCATGTTGTTCCAGGTGAAAGTTCAGGTCTCAGAGCAGGATGCATTTGCTAGTATTGAGGGCGAGTGGTGTAATAAAGTCCACAATGCTGTTGGTGAAGTAGTCCTGGTGGTCTGTAGGGGAGAGTGCCACTTAAAATGATGTTGGCTGTGATGTGGAGCATAAACAACAGGTGTTCCATGTTGGAAGGTGAAATATTTGTGGAGGTGGTGCAGCTGATGGCATTCTTTTGGATAATGGCAATACCATCTCAGGGCTTCTGAAGTCTCTCTTGCCTGGCGACCTTTTTGTCAGAGTGATGGGTGTGGTGATGCCAGGTGCCGATGGGGTTCAGCTAAGTTTCCATGAGAAAAAAATAGGGCTTTGGTGCATGCATGCAAGAGAGGAGTGTTCTGTGAATGGTTGCGGGACTTTGTGAGTGTGAGAGAGTGGGGTGGTGGGTACTGTAGGTTCGGGTACAGTTGATTTTAGGTGTGGACAGGTGCATGAAAACTTGCAGGAAGTGCAGGAGAACACTCCTGCAGTGTTGTGTGGTGCAACATGGCAGCAGTGTGAACAGCAGCTGGTAGGATTGAGGCTGCGTAGTTTCATAGTGGAGTCGTTTTTGAATGAGGAGGACCAGGGTTACTGTCATTAAGGGTTTGCCTTTGACAGTCAAGCAGAGCGACCATGCTGCAGCTGCCATTAAGTAGATCCTGGGAGGGGGAGGAGTGATGTCACTTCCTCTTTTGACAGATAATGGGAAATCCAGTGATGTCACTTCATGTGCAGATAGAAGATAAAAACAGATCTTCTTACTTGGCTGCTTCTTTTAGGTTTCTAATGTCTTTATTGAATTTGAATTCATAAAAAGAACAGGAAAATCCTACACAAATATGACGCCTCACAATTGTAGGGAGGCTAGTAAGAATATCAAACCAAACAACCCCCCAACACCACCCAACACCCCCAACCCCCTTGAAACGGGTCCCTCTCTTCCCAAATCATCGATGTGTGCCTATGCGTTCTCTTGGGATACTGCCAGTGACAACTGTGTGAGTACAAGGAGCCGTAAGTACTATGGGCTCATGAGTTCTTTTAATCCAGATGAGAGCATTGCTAGTAATGTTTGCCAGAGGTCAGGGAACGAAGCCCCTTAATTGGTGAGGGAAACGGAAATACACTCCATGCCTAGGACATAACATATGCAGTTTAGCAATCCTGAATAGGTGGGGAGACGGGCTGAGCCCAACTGTGCCAAAATGTTTTGAAGGGCCACCCCTAGAGCCAGGCCTATTTGGTGGCCTCTATGTGATTTGAGAGGTAACATGAGGGCATTGGGCAACCCTAGTAGGATATAAGCCGGAAAGGGAGGAAGTTGTGTGTCAAAGCAAATATCAACATCATTGAGAACCTGCTTTCAATAAGTGGCTATGTTTGGACACTCCCAGAGAATCTGCTTTAGAGTTCCCTGAGATCCACAGCCCCACCAACATAAAGGGTTTGTTGCTGGGTTCCCTTTGTGGAGTCTAGAGGGAGTGAGATCCCAATAAGTGGCTATTTTGGTGGCTGTCTATTCCTGCAACATTGCGTGCCATGTGCCTGGCCCTATAGTAGATGTCTTCCTATTCTTGTGGCGTGAGCTCGCAGCCTAGTTCCGATTCACAGCATCTATGGCTCAGGGACTTATCAAGCGCTAGGGGGGTCTTAATTGGCTATATAGTTTCGATATGAGGCGGGTGTCTGAAGATTTGGACAGCAGACCTTTCTCAAATGTTCTCAATTGGCACAGCGATTGAGGGGGAATACCTGGGTGCATCAACCATTGTCTGATTTGCTGGTAGCGGTACCTCTTTATTTCAGGAAGACCCTGTTGTTGAGGAATGTCCTCGAATGTCAGGGGACCAGACTCATCGAAAATGTGCCCCATAGATCTACAACCCTCTTGGGTCCAGCAGAGAAAGGTCTCCACTTCCACTCCGGGGGAGAATTCTGGGTTGTCTACAACGGGAGTCAGAGGAGATGGGAAAGCCATTCTTACAGCTGCCTTGTCCCACGCCACAAGGAGGGCTCGCGTGACTAATGAGAGGTAGAGGCACTTGGGGTGTGCATGCTTCATGAGGAATGGGATTTTCCACAGCGACCTCCCCGCCACCGCCCTGTCCATGAAAAGCCAGTGCTTTTCGGATTCAGTACGAGACCACTCCACAAATGTTTTAATCTGAGCAGCCCAGTAGTAATGTAGAAGATTTGGAATCCCCAATCCTCCCTCCCTTGGGGCCCTGTATCTTAGTTCTCGGTGCAGTCAGGCCTCCTATCAGCTCATACAAAGAGCTCCACATCACGCTGCAGGGATTGTATGGTGCCTGGGGGTGTTCTAGCAGGAGGGTCTGGAAAAGGATCAGAATTTTGGGTAATATGGTCATTTTCACTGCTGCTATACGGCCTAACCAGGACAGTGTGAACAGTCTCCACTGGCTAAGGTGCGACTGTGTTTGCCGGAGTAGAGCAGTGCAGTTCAGTGATGTAGTATATTGTAGAGATACAGCGAGTTGTATGCCCAGGTATGGTATTGCAACCGGCGCCCATTGGTTAGGGTAAGCTTCTCACATTTCCGCTAATGTGGAGGCCTTAAGAGAAAGGCAGATGACCTGAGATTTGTGAATATTCATTTTAAAGCCTGCCACCTCGGAGAAATGCTCTAGCTCAGTCAGGAAGGCTGGAAAGGAGGCCTGGGGTTCTTCGAGGGATGCTATTACATCATCCGTGTATAACCTTACTGTGTGTTTGTCTCACCCAAATCTTACTCCTGTTATATGTGGATTGTCTGGCATTCTTTGAGCCATTGGCTTCATGTACAGAATGAAAAGTAGGGGGGAGAGAGGACACCACTGCCTTGTCCCTCTTTGAATGGGGAAGGGAGAAGATGTATATCCGTTTAACTGGGCTAAAGCCACTGATCTGGTATAACCGCTGAAAACCCAGTCTATAAATCTGGCGGGAATTCTGAAGTGGCTCAGGGTCACTTTTAGATAGGGCCAATGGACCCAGTTGAACGCTTTATTGGTATTAACAGACAACAGCATGCGCTTGATTTAAAAGCTCTGTGCCTCATCTATAATATGGAATTGTCTCTTTGTATTTTTATCTGCACAATGATGATTAGGGACAAATCCAGCTTAATCTGGGTCGATCAGACCAGGGAGAAGGGGAGACAGCCATGACGCCAAGTCTTTACTGGGTTTGGGTATTACAACCACTGAGGCTGCTAACATAGTTTGGGGGAGGGATGAGGAAGTCCCGATGGCATTGTATACTCTAGTGAGAACTGGAGCGAGAATGTGGCAGAAGGTCTTGTAGAACAGGGCTGTGAACCTTTCCGGGCCTGGGGACTTAAGACATTTCTGTTTGGAAATAGCTGCAATTACTTCCTCTATCCAAATAGGGGACTGGAGAGTCTCTGCCTGTTCTTATGCTAGTTGGAGGTGGCCACATCCTGCAGATACTGGGCTGGGGCATCTGGGGGGCGATCCTACGCCTCATAAAGGTCTGTCTAATATTTGCTGAATGTTTCGGGAATCTGTTGGTCTGTCTCACGTAGCTCTCACACCGGTGTCAATACTCAGGGGATCCCGGATATCTGTCTTTGCATTCTCAGCCTACTAGCCAGTAATGTCCCACTTCTATTGCCTCCACCATAGAAGGTGTGGTGTAGCCTAAGTGACGCGTATTCTGCTCTGTCTATATCTAAGGCCGCTGGTTGGGTACGCCCCGCTTCTAGCTGTCAGCAGACTCTAGGGGCACCTGTCCGCTGTCTGTCTCTCTAATTCTTGTACCTGTGCCCCAGGAGATTTTGTTTCTCTCAGCGCGTTCTGTTATCTATGGCTGCTACCGCTATAAATTCACCCTGAACTAATGGTTTTAGGGTATCCCAGAGGGTTGCTATGATGAGTCTCAGGCGTGCAATTTATTGCAAGGTAGTCCTGTAGGGTTTTAGAGACCCGCTGTACCACCTTGGGTCGGTGTAGTAGCGTGTCCTGTAGATGTCAGGTGTGAAGCGGGATTGGTCGATGGTAGGGAAAGGTCCACAGTCACCGCCGAGTGATAGGACAAGGTTCGTAGATGACCTTAAACTCTGTGTACCCAATAGGTAATCTAGTCTAGGATACATTTTATGAGAATGGGAATATAATCTGTATTTAATGGGTTGTGGGGTGCATAGCTGTCTATATGTCGGTTAGGCCGGGGCTCTGCAGCCTCTGGAGTCTCTTCCTGGAGAGTGACCCAGATTGCCCTTGTCTCTGGGCTGACCTATCTAGGGCGTTGTCAAAAGTCAGGTTCAAGTTTCCCCCCAGTAACAGCAGCTTGTCGGGGGACACGCTAATTTCTACCACTGCTGCCTGTATACCTTTCTCTTGTCCCTTATTAGGGGTGTAGATTGAGCAAACTGTGAGAGTGCGGGAGCCAGCTGAGAAGGAGTACACCAGTAATCTGCCCTTCATTTCAGCCTGCTTGGGGCCCAGCTTTCCAAGGAATGCGGCCGAGATGAGAATAGCCACCCCGCTGTTTTGGTGGATAAAGAGGAAAATAGCTGCTGGGGGAATACTCTAATGTGGAGCCTGTGTGTGTCCACAAGGAGGAGATGAATCTCCTGAAGAAGGCAGATGTGTGCTCCTGAATCTTCCAAATGGGTGAGAATAGCCCAGTGTTTGACTGGGTTGTTAAGCCACTTTACATTTAGAGTGAGTATTTTAAGAGTCTGTGACATTAATACGGTTGTGATATGTAACTGTGGGAGCATGCTGTAGGAGAGGTGAGGAAGTCGCTCTGGCTGTGTGGCAGGGGGGTCTGCGTATTGAGTCAGGGACCTGGCGGTGCAGTGAACCTCAGAGTAGGGCTGGGGGATCACGAGAGGGAAGAGAACCCAACAAACCCAAACACAAACAACAAACACATAACATTGCAGGAGAGTCCTGTGAATGTCGTGGGTGGTGAAACCCACGAGAGAGGGGTGGAAACGACTCAGAACATCACATCCGTCCGTCTCACCCGGGCCCCCGTTCTCTCCAGATCAGTGGGTGAGGGACCGTGGAAGCTCCATTTGTCAGCGTAGGTCCTGCAGTCCAGCTATGGTAAATGGCCAGTTCAGGCGGAGCTGGCCGAATCCTTCCCCAAGGATGCAAGGACTGCTTAATGCTCCTTGCCTATGGTCTCTGGGTCTAGACGTGACGGAGTCCAGGTGGGGCCCACCATCCTGCATTTACCTCTGTCTCGGCCCTCGTCCGAGTTTTTTGGACGCAATGGACTTACTGTGAGGTTTTCTGCAATGTTGAGTAATTGGCTAGCCTCATTCAGCGTTCAAATTTGGTATATTTTCCCATTGAGTTTGAAGATGAGGCGGAAGGGGTGCCCCCAAGAGTACAGGATTTTATTTGGTCGGAGGTGACACCTGATCAGTTGAAATGCTCTTCTTTTCTTTAGCGTGGAAAGCGCTAAGTCTTGAAAAAGGGTGGTTTTTGAAGCCTCTGATATTGGACTGGGTGGGAGTCTCTGGCTTTCTACAAAATGCGTTCCTTCAGATGAAAGTCGTGGACACATGTCAGGATATCAGCAGGAGGGGTGGGGAAGGGTCTTATTGGGCCTACTCAATGCGCACAATCAAGCTTGATGTCCAGGTCAGAGACGGACTCCAGTATTTATCTAAAAAGTCTTTCTACGAAAGAGACGATATTCTGGCCTTCTGATCCATGTGGAACCCCTCGGAAGCAGATTTTATTACGTCTCAAGCTGTGCTCCCAGTCTCCGGCATGCACTTGGAGGTCGAGATGAAGATCCCCCAGGCGGATCACCTCTTGTTGAGCTGTTTGAGCTCCTCGTTCCTGCTTGTGCTGTGGGATTCCAATGTGTCGACCCTGTCCCCCAGGGCGTTCACATCTCTCCTCACTTCTCTAAGCTCTTGGGATACCTCAGTCTTCATTGCTCTCAAGTCCTCCCTCAGAGAGGCAAAGAGTGTGTCAATGAAGGAACATGTGAGCGAAGCGTCTGTTTCTCCTGGGTCCATGGAGTCTTCTACCTCCGGCATTCCAGTGTTAGATGTTTTAAGTAGAAGATCTTCAACTGAGCAATCTTTTTGACCTTAAGCAGCTGCAATGTTGGGAAAGTGTGGGAACCGTCGAGCTCCCCTTTCACCTTTCGGGAGTCTCAATTGCGCACCGGCGGCGTAGGAGCCCCACTGGATGCCCATATAGCGATATGGTTTCCAGTTGGGAGTGAACTTGTCTCCTCCTCCTCAATGTTGACCGTGAAGGCCAGAGAGATGTAGCACCTCCGGGCCCGATGAAGGCCGGCATCATAGATAGAGTCCCAAAGTGTTGGAGCGAAGCACTCGCCCTACAGTACGGATGGTCTCTCCCCAATCACTCAAGTTCTAGGAATCTTTGTATTGATATGAGGTGCCATGGGGGTGGGCTGTACTAATACAGGATCTCCTTCTGCTACAAAGGTGGGGGCCCCGGATGGGGAAGCGCCACCGACACAAGCCTGCCCCGCTCGCCTGGGATCGCCACTTATGGGACCATGCCAATCCTTGTCTTACCAGTGCAGCTAATGCAATTGCTTCCCTCTTCCCCCTGGTCACTGGTGAAATGCCCCTCTGGCCTGCTTCTGTGCTTTTGTCTTGGTGTGGTGGTGGTGCTTCACGGAGGGAGGGTAACAATTGGCCCCCGAATCCTGCCCGCAGGGTATTATTGTGAATCCTCAGTTCCACTGTCTGGCCTCTTACTGTGACGGCGGACTGGTGCTCTTCAGCCCTTTCCGCTCAGGGGTGGCTCG
The DNA here is from genome assembly GCF_964261635.1 of Lissotriton helveticus. Classification (NCBI taxonomy): domain Eukaryota; kingdom Metazoa; phylum Chordata; class Amphibia; order Caudata; family Salamandridae; genus Lissotriton; species Lissotriton helveticus. The sequence continues at coordinate 985,457,343 of NC_136067.1, forward strand.
CATTAGACTTCACTCTTTAGGCCCCAACAGGGATCACAAACCCTTGCACCACCCAATTCAGACTCCTGCGGGGCTCTCGGCAGGGGTGAAGGCTCCAGTCAATCCCCAGTCCAGGACAGGACCACCTCCCCCCGGCTCAGCAAGGTGCTGACTCCAGTCGAATGCTGGACACCGCTTTCCCAAGCATTCTGTCGCAGCGCTACCAGGGTGATGGGTCTCCCTCAACGGCTGCTTCTCCCAGGTGATCCCACAAATTCGCCGCCTGGTCATGGCCACTACTATGTCCTATGTCCCCACTGGTGCGGCCAGCTCCTAATGCTCCCTAAGGCCCCCTCCAGTCTCCAGCCCTCTCACGTCCGACAGAGTGATGCTGCGAGCTCCCGTGGCAGGGCCTCCAACCAGAATTCGGTGGGGCTCTTGGCAGTGGGGAGGCTTCAGCCAGCCCCCCACAGACACCGATGGCACAGTCCCAGCCAGGATCACCCTCACTCTGCCTCAATAAGGTTCCAACTCTGGCAGGGTGCTGGGTACCGCTCCCCAAACATTCTGGGTCAGTGATTTGAGGGGCTACAGTCTACTTCCCCAGCCACTCCTCCCAGGTGATCCCTCAGATTCACCACCTGGACGTGTGCTATTACTGCAGCGTGTGTCTCGATTAGTGCAGCCCGCCCCTGATGCTGCTTTAAAGGCCCCCCTGGGTCTTCAGCCCTTTCACCTCCACCTGTCTGCAGGGCTCCCGTGGGGGTCTCCAACCAGGCTCCGGTGGGCCATGGCCAAGAAGCCCCTGACAAGGCCCAAGTCCCGCCGAAAGGCAGGCACCCCCTGCTGCCTTTCCGGCTTGATTTTGCCGGGCGCTTGAAATCTCTTGCCTTGGCTTCTCCTCCGGTACACTGCTACTCTAGGCCGTCTCGCTCCCGGGCCCTGGCAGAGTCAGGTCACCTCCACGGCCTCCGGCAGCACCCTTTAGCTCGGGCTGCAATGTGCTAGACTGCTTCCACCTTGCCGTCATCAGAAAGTGCTCGGCGCTGCTTCGGAGCGAAGAAAGTGCTCTGGCGCTGCTCTGGCTCAGCCTTAACTATTGAAAGATCAGGAGCGGACTCCATGGCCCAGCAACTCTATGCCTTGGCGGCTGGCCCTGTCAGTAATATGGAGCGACGAGCAGGCATGTTCTACTCAGTCGCCATCTTGACCACACTCCCGCTGCTTCTTTGAAACAGAGTTTTCTCAGGAAACCACTGATGTCTCTTCCTGTGCAATGGATGATGGGAAATTGAGTCATGTCACTTCCTAATCAAAGGATGATGGGAAACCCATCATTATCACCTCCTGTGCAGATGGATGATGGGAATCTAGTGATATCACTTCCTGTACAGATGGATCAATGGGGAAGTTTGTGTGACAATCTGTAATAATTCCGTTATATGTGCACCTTATAAAAAATACAGGGGTGAAGTACCCCCTTAAATTCGACATCCATGCCCAATAAAAATATGAAGAATTGGTTCGATTTCGATAAAACAAAGTCTTGCTGTGCCTGCACGTGAAGGACAATTGTGTGCCAGAAATAGCAAACATGAACCCAACTTCTAAGTGACTCATTGTTAACATGCCATGCGCTGCTGAAAACAGAGTTGAAAATTACCTATGATGGTTGTTATGCAGAAGGAAGGTAGATAGACACCATTATTTAATGATGAACAAAGAGTGGGAAATTAGAAATGTGTGACTTGTTAAATATATGAAACACCATCATTTGTCAGGACTTAAACGTCCCTGCTTCCCACATCTTGTAATTAATTGCGCTCGTCCTTTTCACCAAAGGGCACAGATTCGATTTTAACAAATTTGAAGCAAAATATCACTAAATCTGGAATGACCCAAAGCTTTCATTTGAACCACATTGCCCAATGATCTTTAAAATGCTAGCTGGATAATTGCATTTCAATCACACATTGTGGAGAATAACTCTTGAAGATTAGTTTTCTGAATAGTACGGAAGCTACGACAGGTCTTCTAAAATGACTTCCATTCTTGCTCTGTGGAGACCTGTAATTCACAGATAATGTTTTAAATTGTACTATTTCACAGGAGAGTTACTGCAAGGAAGGTAGCTATTGGAATGCCAGCTGAGAGTCTGCTTCCCAGGCAGTGATAACATCAGCAAATTTCAGAACGTACAGGTCAGCTAAAGTTAAAGAATTGATTGACTATCACGAAGTAGCTCTAATTCAACTAATTAGAAAGTGAATTGGTGTTAAAGTTCAACGTACGTGATTCATTGCATCTTCAGTGGAACTACCTGTTTTAAAGTTTTAGAGAGCTAAACCAGTGCAGTTCAGTATTCGTGCAGACAATATGGGTTGGTATTTATGCTTGAAATTTGTTTGTGTCTGGCACAAACACCGTTTTTTCAGAACATTTGAAATTAACAGTCAGCAATACATAAAATATGAACACATAAACGTGCGTTTTAAAAATATTTTATTGTCTGTATCTTCGCTTTCACAGAGGAGGGAATTACATAAACCAAAAAAAGAGAACCAAGAATAAGTAAGCATGCATGTCCTTACAAAGAGAAGATCTTCAGGAAACAAGCGCCAATAGCGTAAATTGTTATGTTACAGCGATTATTCAATGTTAAGTATGCCAGTATGTATCACTTTTAGGTGGCTTAAATGAGTTTTGATTTATAAGGCCAATAGCATCATTGTGATTTTTCATATGGCCGATATTCAGGTATTATACCTTGCGATAGGCAATATGGAGTCATTCCTATATAGTAGGAGGCGGTACTATGTTCCATTTCACTGCTACGCCTGTTTTTGCCGGACGGAGCACTATAGCTGTGTATTAAGAACACCCCCCTTTTACATCGCCTAATAAGGCAATCAGCGGGTCTGGGTCAAGTTTGCCATTAATTATGTGACTGATGTTTGCAAACATTACTTCCCAGTACATCTGTAAGGTGGGCCAATTCCACAATATATGTATACAATCTGCTATTTTTCCCTGACTTCTAGAACCATTCGAATTTTCCCTAAGGCCATATCTACACAATTTGTCCGGAGTATAATAATATCATTGAACATATTTAAAATGAATAAACCTATGTCTACTATTTTTCTAAAAGCGGAGCAGCAGAACAGACATTGTTCTTAAGCAATCTCACTTTGTACATCCGGTTACCAGTCTTTGAGGCTCTTGGCCTTAACCACTATTTCTCTGCCTCTAGCAAGTTTGTAGTAGGATGTATATATGCTTAGGGCTCACACCGATTTAAGTACGTAAACTAATCAAATGAGGCAGGGTCCTCCAGGGTACAGCCCACAAATTATCATAACGCATGTCGAAATCTGTAATATTAAAATAGATCAAGGGAGGTGAAACTTATGCAATGCTCTCGGAATTGTGTGACTGTCAAAAAAGTATTATCTTTGAACATGTCGCTCAAATTGATTATCTATAGTCTGTACAATTGTTGAGTGATGTCCTATTACTTACCGGTAATCTTCATTACTCCTGGTCCCGTTGACCTCGTCCCATTTCTTAAAATATGGAGATGACCATCTCCACGACAGAAAAAAGAAAAGGAGCATGCTAGGATACCCTACCTGCTCCCTCCCACTGGGAGTACTTAAGCGGTACCAACCCAGCATGCAGCCTGAAAACACCAAGCCAACAACAGGAAGGCCGGCCGCAAGGGAGGGAGGGAGGGAAGTAAGGAATGGGACGAGGTCAACGGGACCAGGAGTAGTGAAGATTACCGGTAAGTAATAGGACATTACCCCCAGGTCCCTCCTGACCTCGTCCCATTCCTTAAAATATGGAGAATACCAAAGCAGAGAAGCCGGCCTTCCGGAACCCCACCAACAACAAGGGCATCAGACCAGAAAACAGAACCCCACAGACCCGAACCAAGACCCCCAAAGGCCAGAAGGGGACTGCCATGAAAACAAGAACCACCAACCCGGCAAGCCGGAAGGGAGGCACAGTAGTAGGAAGGCCAGTAGAAGTGTGCATGACCCAACGGAGAAATGAGCCAGGAAAGGGCAACCAACCTGCGAGAAACCCTCAAGGGCAAAGCCCCCGGAACCAGGCCCCACCAGGCCACCAAACAACCAGAGACCAGCAGGCCAACCCAGCCCAAAGGACAAGGGCAGAAAGAACAGCCCGCACAGGGCGGAGAAGCCGAAGGACCAGGAAGGAACAAAGCAGAAGGACGACCCCCACACAGAGGAGGAAGCCCCCAGCAGAACCGAAAGAGGGCAGCAACAAGGAACCACAAAGGAACCAGGCCACAGGGCAGGGCCGACCAAAGGGCAACCCCAGCAGAACCAACCGGGCGAAGAACCCGGAGCCCCATAAACGACCAAGACCGGGGCAAACCCCCAAAGCAGGAGGCACCAGGACAAAAAAACAGCAACCACCACAACAGAGTGCAGGGAGAGCAAAAAGCCCAAGAAAGACAAGAAAGGGCCACACGGAACCAGGGGAACCAAAACCCCAGAACCGGAAAAGGAGGAACCGACCCCCAAGAGGCAAAAGGGGAACACCACAGAACCACCGAAGGCGAAACCCCAAAAGCAGAGGACCAACAACAAGGCCCACAGCCCAACCCCAAGAAACCAGCCGCAGAAGAGGCAGGGTATGTACAAGGGGGGTTCTACCCAAAATAAGTCACTGGGACCTGGGTCATAGTAAGTACTAGAAGAAGGGGGTCCCAATGTTGAACCAAATTACTTCACACACAATTAAATAATAATAACACAATTAAGGAATCCGCAATGTTTTATTCACACAGCAGACGCCGTTAGGATATAGTATCCAGCATTTTGCATTATAAAGACGATTGATTAGTGCCCAGGAAGGGGGAGTGGTCAAGTGGGGTAGGTGTAGGTAGGGAAATGTCAATCTTTTGGAACTAATGTTTTTACTCATATGTAATTACATAATTTGTGAAGATGTCTTTTTTTTTAAAAATGCGCAACTAGGCTTAATGTGTTTTCTACTTCTATTATACACATACGGTATTGCTGGTCACTCCACTTCAAACACGATGTTTCCCCTACAGATCGATATACCTCTTTCCTTAGACGACATACATCAACTTGAGGGGTTAGTCTTTCTACTATGTCAGTCTGGTACCATGTGACTTGGTTTCCACAACAACATCCACTACAGGAAGTCGACCGAGACTCCTGACCGAAATACGGAGACGCCGGGCAGATTAATTTCCCCGTGGCAAAAATTACTGGCCCATCCATCTTTTGACCTTATCAATCAAGTTGGCCCCTACCGTATACTTAGCGCTGTTGTTTGTCATTACAGCGATTTTCTACGTACTTGAGCGGCAAGCCGCCCTTATAACAGGGGGTGATACTGATTACAACAACCACCCCCGGTAAGCCATATTGCCTCTCATTCGCAACTAATGCCGCCCTGTACTACGGCGAACTTACTAACCTATTCCTCCATTAATTGACAGTACTGTGCAGCGGGCACCGACATTCTCGAGCGCCACGCCGCCTTAATTACATGGGACGACTTTGAATTCATCCTCAACCTTGGGTAAGCAACACTTTCTTATTACCGCTATCTACGTGTTTGTATATCTGGGGTAATACACTAACCTGTTCCCCCATTGATTCGCAGTTTCAAAAAAATCCTTGTGCCCCACGTCCCTGGGCCGCCCTTGATCCCCCCCTGCACGCGGTTGGCATCAACTTACGTGTGAGTCCTTTTATTGCACTAATCTCTTCCATTCATTCCGGGCTAGTTTATCTACTCATTACATCCAAGTGTAATTTTATCTAATGTCCTACTTAATCACTACTGTTCGTACCCTGTAGGTATGTCCAACCTCAGGAAAGCCTACTGTTTCAACTAAGATGTCCTGCGGCCATCCGCTAGGTATGCTCTGACTCTTTTCTTTCAACGTGTGCCTTATTAATACTGTCTCTAACAGCGATCTGTAGACCACTCATTAATATACACCCATTGTTAATATTAATAGGTTGATAGCCCCTCTCCTGTCCTGATGAAGACCCCGCCGCAAGGGTTCTACGAATTCCTGCTCTTAGTGGGTCGAAACGTCGACAATCAATCCCCTGGGACAACTAATCCCTTGGATTCCAGCCCCTATCTCCAAAATTGTAACATTGATGTACTGCTTGGGTTGCTTAATTGATTCGATGTGATTTGTGTTCATATGTACTTTCCAAATCAGGATACATTTTTTCAGATTATTGTCTGTTTTTATGGTCACTTTCCCTACCTACACCTACCTCACTTGACCACTCCCCCTTCCTGGGCACTAATCAACCGTCTTTATAATGCAAAATGCTGGATACTATATCCTAACGGCGTCTGCTGTGTGAATAAAACATTGCGGATTCCTTAATTGTGTTATTATTATTTAATTGTGTGTGAAGTAATTTGGTTCAACATTGGGACCCCCTTCTTCTAGTACTTGCAGAAGAGGCAGGCCAGCCAGCCAGGAGGCACACAACAGCGGACCACCAGGACCCAGAAGGAGAGCCAAAAAGGAACCTCCAACCAGGAAGGAGCCCAGGAAAAGCACAACAGCCAACCAGAGCCAGATCGCACCAGAAAGCAAAACCAGAGGGAGGGTGCCCAGAGCCCACAAAACGGACCCAGTGCCAAAGCCAACCGAAGGGAGCGGACCCGGAAAGGACCGAAGACCATCCCAGGACCGCGAGAAAGCCCAAGAGAAGGAGCAGCCAGGAAAGGACCCCAGCAGGGACCAAAAAGGACCTCAATCAAAGAAGGGCCACACAGCACAAAGCTCAACACCACCAAGGAAGAGCACCAGCGCCCAACCGGAAAGCAAACGGGATGCCAAAACAGAGACCGGAAGGCAAAACCACAGAGCAGAGCCCCGGCCCCCAGAGCACATGGGGAAAAATCCCGTCACCGAAAGCAAAGGAGAGGAGCCCCAAGAAGCCCCAGGCGCACCCCGCAAGAAGGGAGCGCGAAGGAACACCCCAGCACCACCAAGAGAGCAAAGGCCGAAAACAGCCCAAGCGGCCCAAGGCCAAACGCCAGGCCCACAAAGCCCCAGACCTGAAGCAAAATACACACCGCAACCCAAGGCAGAGCAAGAGGGGCGGGAAGTAGAAACCCGGCCACACACCAGGAAAGGCAGACACCCAACCCCACAAGCAGGGAAAAGGCACAGCCAACAGGGCAGGGCACAAGAGCCGAACAACCCAGGAACAAGAGGCCACCCAAAGCAAAAGCCAAGGACGACCAACAAATTCCAGCCACCACCGGAGGGAAACAGGACGGCAGGCGAGGCAAACCCCGAGCCAACACCACCAAATAGGCCAAGGACCACCAGCACAGAGGAAGGGCCCCACAAACCCACCCCCCCTAAAACCTGAGGGGGGGGGAGGGCACCACCAGAAGGCAGACACCCCGAGCACAGGGCAAGCAAAAGCACCCGAAGGGAGCAAGAAGCGCCCAACAGCGAAAAACCGTAGGCAGGCAGGCAGGCAGGCCGGCACCCAGACAGGCACACACCCTGGTCGAACCAACAGAAAGGCAGGAACCAAGGGGCTAAAGGAAGAAGCAGAGAGGCCACACATCAGGGTAGACCGACACCCAAATACCCACCAGCAGGGAAAGGGCACAGCCCAGCCAGGACCGGCAAACAGGGTGGGGCACAGGAGCCAAGCACATGAAGAACAAGCGCCCACTCAAGGCAGAGCCACAACCCAGCCACCACCGGAGGCAAGAGCGGCCAGCCAAGCAAAGCCCCAAAGGACAAACCAGCCAGAGAGACAAAAGGGGAGAAGGAAACCACAACAGGAAACCAAACCCCACCAGGCAGAAGTGGAGAAGCAAAACCCCCAACAACAGGACCCAACCCGTCCGGCCCGGAGCCAACAGCCGAACAAGGACAAGGCGCCACCAGGACAGAGGAAGGGCCCAACAGCTCCCCGACAAGGAAACAAGGGGAGGACACAGGAACCCGCCGAAAGTCAGAAGCCCCGAGCAGAGCCCAAGCAAGGCATCCTAGAGGGAGCAAGAAGCGACCAGCAGCGGAAAAACTGCAGGAACCTGACAGGCACACACCAGGACCGAACCCACAGGAACGCCAGGAACCAAAGGGCAGCAGGCCGCAGAAAGCGAGCCACGGCCCCGCAGGAAGACACCCCACCAGGGACGGCCAGGCAGCAGGAGGACCAGAAGCCAAAGCCACAGGGCAACACAGCCGCAGAGTACAAGACCAAGGGACAAGCACAAGCACGTCAGACAGAAACAGCAAAGCAAAGCAGCAAGAACCCCGGAACCAGAAAGCACAGGGAACCGCAGCAGCAGGAGAAGGCCAGAAACACAAGCCCGACAAGGGCCAACGCGAACCCCCAAAACAGCACGCAGGCCAGGGGAACAGGAAAGAAAAAACACAATCCACGCCGCAAGGGCAAGCCAACCCAAGAGGCACGCCAACGGCACACAGGAGAAAACAGAGGTGACCCAGGAACACAGAGGACCAGGGCGCAGGCAGGAAGGAAGAACCGCCCAATCCCAAAGAAAAAAGGGGAAATGGCCCCCACACCAAGGGCACAAGCGCACCCCACCAGGGGCAGAACAACCGCAGAGCAGGGGAGGCCAAGCAACAGGGGACCCCCCCCCCAGGCAGGAAAGAAGGGCCGTAGAACCCCAGAGAGAGCCAAAAGGAGGAGGCCCACCCGAACCCAGGGCCACTCCAAAGCCGAAACTCCAGAGGAGGAGAAAGGACCGCAAGGAGGCAGGAAGAAAGCACCCCCAGCCCACCGCTTCGACCAACAGAACTCAACCAGCCGAGGAGGCACGGGGAAGGCAAACCAAGGCAGCAAGCACCCAACAGCAACCCCAGCAGCAGAAGAGCAAGGGGAGCACAGGAGACCAAGAGACATGCGGTAACGAGTGGAGGAAACTGAGGAAAACAGCACCCACCCCACACGACCGGCAGAGAGACGCCCAAAGGACGACTCCCACCAGCAACAGTCACGGACAACAGGCCAAGAGACGGAACCAAGCCCATCAAGGCCAATCCGCCCAAACACAGCCCAACCGCCATACCGCAAAGAAGGACAGTGAACAGGAAGGAAATAGGGGCGGACCATACATGGTATTTATTTATTTATTTATAAAATTTCTAAAGCGCACAAATACCTTCCGGTGTCTCAGCGCTAGAGTTCAAAGATTGCAGAGAATTTCCATTGACAAATTACTGATTGAAAAGCCAGGTCTTGAGATGTTTACGGAATGTTAATAGTGAGGGGCTAAGTTTGATATGGGAAGGGAGCTGATTCCACAGTTTTGAGGCAGCCACCACAAAACGTTTGTCTCCCCACGTTGCCTTTTTTGTACGTGGAATTTGGAGCTGTTGGGTTGAAGATGAACGTAGTGTTCGACTAGGTTTGTAAACATTAATTGCTTTTTTAAAGAATTCTGGTCCATTATTGTTCAGAGCCTTGTAAATAATACACAAGGCCTTAAACTTTATACGGCTTCTAATCGGTAGCCAATGCAGCTCGCGAATGATGGGGGAAATGGATGAGTATTTGGGAATGCCAGTCAGAATCCTTGCGGCAGCATTTTGAACAAGCTGTAATTTGTTCAGAACTTGCTCCTGCGCATTAAGCAGTAGGCCATTGCAGTAGTCCACTTTAGTTAGTACTAGAGTGGACATTAGTGTCTTGCCTGCATTCGGGGGAAGAAATGGAAGCAATTTCTTTACCATTCTTAGAGTAAAGAAGGAGGCTGGGACCACTGCGTTAGCATGGCTGACAAAGGCTAGCTTGTTGTCGAAGAGAACGCCCAAGTTTCTAACTTTAGATACTGGTTGTGGAGGAGTTCCCATCTCTAAAGGCCACCAGACTGGGGACCAAGACGGGGTCAGCTCACCCAATAACATGACCTCCGTCTTGTCAGAATTTAGCTTTAAACAATTCTGATTCATCCAGGTACTGATGGCTCTCATGCCCTCCTGGAAATTGACTGCCACTGCTTCTCCATTTTTGTGGATCGCCAGGACCAATTGGGTGTCGTCGGCATATGATGTTAAACCTATACCAAATGACTTAATCACCCTCGCCAAGTCCGACACGTAGATGTTAAAAAGTGTCGGACTTAGCGAGGAGCCCTGGGGAACTCCACAAGGCAAGGTGAAGTCAGGAGAGCAGTAACACCCCATCTTCACGGACTGCACTCTCTCGGCCAGGAAGGATGCTAGGATTGCTCTGGCTTTGCCCTGAATGCCAATGGCAGCGACACGGTTGATCAAGATGGTATGATCGACCGTGTCGAAGGCTGCAGACAGATCCAAGAGTATTAGGATCGCTGCACCACCCTGGTCCATGATCATCCTGACCTCCTCTGCTGCCTTTATCAGAGCAGTTTCGGTCCCATGGCCCTTTCTGAACCCAAACTGGGTGTCGTCAAGCGGATCGTTCTGGTCAATATAATACGACAGCTGTTGGTTCATTGCCTTTTCAAATATTTTTGAAGGATAAGGGAGTGAGGCAATAGGGCGATAACTTTTGGGCTCTAAAGGATTTAAAGTTAGTTTTTTTAAAAGAGGTTTTACAATTGCCTTTTTCCAGGTTGAGGGGTAGTCTCCTGTCTGAAACATGGTGTTACAGATGTTAGTAAGCACCGGGGCTATTAAGTTGGATACTGGTTTAAGGATAAGTGGAGGACATGGATCCATTGGTGATCCTGATTTAACAATGTTCATAAGCTCTTCCATAGACGATAGGGATAGTGGAGAGAAGACCTCAAAGATTGGTTTTGGTGACGTGAGAGGGATCTCCAATTTGGCAGAGTCAGTGGTTGTCGTTTTTGTGAAATTGTCAAAAATGTCCTTAACCTTAGCCTGAAAGAAGTCCGCTTCTTTATTGCAGAATGTTTGGGACGGTTCTATGGTGGGAGGGGCTGGTGGATTAGCTAGCTTTTTAACCACCTGATATAGCTGTTTGCTCGAGTTATGAGCTGATTCTATTTGTGTGCTATAAAAGTTACATTTTTCTGCAATAATGAGCTTTCTATAGCTTGACAACGCTTTTTTGTATGTTTCTCTGTCATTGTTGTCGTAGTTCCTACGCCAACGCCTCTCCAAATTTCTACAGCGTTGTCTTTCTAGCCTTAATGGTTCCGAGAACCAAGCCGCTGATAGTTTGATGCGATTTGGCTTCATTTTTTCGTTGGGTGCTAAGTGGTCAAATGCCTTGTGCAGCCAATATTCGTAGTTATTGGATGCTTCCTGTGGATCTGATATGTCTTCTGGTATCGTGGATTCTAGAATGTTATGTAAGGCAATGGAGTCAATATTTTTCCAATTCCGACATTTAATCTGAGGGCGTATGCTGGTAGAAGAGTTTTTATGGTTCCTGACTAAAATTGTAAATTTGACTGCTGAATGATCAGTCCATATAAGTGGAAACACTGTAGGGTGAGTAATATGGGAATTATTAGTGAATAAGCCATCCAGAGCGTGACCTGCTTGGTGGGTGGCTAAAGTGACCTGCTGTTCTAAGCCAGCGGCCGAGAAGTCCGAGATCAGAGTGTGCAAATCTTTATCTGTGAGGTTTTCTAAATGAAAATTAAAATCTCCCAGAATTGTGTAGTCCGGGTTGGCAGCTACTGGTTCTAGTAGGAGATTGAGGGATTTCAAAAAGGGCGTTCGTATGGTACACAACAGGGGGGTAGGAAGAGGGCCCCAAAAGCACCCCTCCACCCCCAACAGAGAGCCCAGGCGCCCACCAGAACCCCAGCGCCGGGCAGAGAAGACCCCCCTCCCCCAGCAGAGGCCACAGCAAGAACCACACCGGCCTCAGGGAGGGAGCCCATGACGAGGCCCAGGAGGAACCTGCAAAAGAAAGACAGCAGGAAACACGGGACACAGCAAAAAAAGAAAGAAACAGGAACCACTACGCGGTACTCACCAGGAGGGCAGGAGTAGCGCCCCAACAGCCCACCGCCCTGTGGAAAAGTAAATTTTGCCATGTTCTGTGTCCCTACGTGTCATCCATCATATGTTATCTGTGCATGATTAATATGCATATGTTATTCCCCATGTTCGATTAAAGACGCGATTATAGTTGTGTCCACCTTTAGTATGTCAGTTTCCAGTTCTCGTGAATACTACGAATATCAGGCCTATGTAAAGAGACGTTGCCACGTTTCTCAGTGTGCACGTTATTCCATTGTAAAATCTCCGTTTCTAGGCCTCAAAAGGGCCTGGACACCAGATTCAGCTCCTGTCCCCTGGGGCCTCGCTGAGGAGCGATGCAGCCCCCGCCTGTATCCTCGACCCTTCACTTACTTCCTGCCTCGCAGTGCCCGGTTCAGCCTGGCTCTGCCTCTGAGTCTGCCAAGAGTATGTTATGATTCGAGTTATCAGTACAGCCCTCCTTCTCTGCATTCCTAAAGCTACTGAATCGCATCAATAGTTTCCGTCATTTTCTAGCCTCTACGTCTCCATGTAAGAGAAATACTGCATTTAATGGTCATTTAATATTCTTTATCACGCACTACATGTAGAATAATGCATGCTCCAGTCTTAGAGTCTGTTCGCCTTTACCCCGATAACTTTTGGATTCCATCAACATGTTCTCTAAACATCAGATACTAGATACTGCTTAGGTACATGTCGCCCTGACTCTCCAGACTTCAGTCTCTGCTCCTAGCACAGAGTTCATAGCCCCCAGCTTCTCCTAGTAACACGTCATTGCCAGTTTGCGCGCACCATCAGGTTAGAGGTCCCGGCTCCTTAGGTAGCCCCCTCCATGGTTTCCACCCCATTCATGACATATTCTGTTACGTTTGCATCACATGTCTATGTATACGCCTCTGTTACACCTACTTTCACCCTTATCTTTCGCGACTGCTATTGATCACACCCACTGCTCCGCCTATCGTATGTATTGTAATGCAACTGTTTTAGTATATATGATCGTGTATTGTTATTAAATGTTAGCGCGCTCATCCCAGATCCAGCCCCAGCAGCTGCTGGGCCCTGCCATCCTATTCCTATGCAGGTTGTCCCGTTCCTGTCCTTATGCTGTATTAAAACCTGCAAAACTCCTACTACCTCGAATCTTGACTCTTATTTATTGAGCTATCTGTTATTCATTTATTCATTCAAAAATAGATCCGGTATTATTTATTTATATACCACATAATGGCGCCCGAATAGGGACTTGCCCTTTCCCCACGCGTCGGTGAAGCCACGCCGGCCCCCTGACCCTCTGCAGCCGTGACGGAACCATACCGTGCACGTGCAGATATTTCTGCTTCAAGTATCCCTCAGGCCCACGGAGGAGACGGAGGAGGCGGTCCAGCATCCAGACGAGGCGGTGGAGGAACGCGGCGAGTCCCGACCAGAGCCCAAGCCGAGAGTCCAAGGTCCGAGGTATCCGGAGGTCCACCCGTAACTGAAGTCCGAAGTTCGTCGTCCGTCGTCGTAGCAGTCCAGTCCAGTCCGAGGCCTTCCGTTCTTGCTGCCCGGTGAGTACCGTTACTGGGGTAGTATCTAGACAGGGTCAATTTAATTGACTCTGGTCCGTGGGTTGGTGGTACACAGACCCACAAACGAAGTGTCCACTCCGGTGGATACGGGTCCTGACGTGTCTCTGTATGAGACCGGTAAGTTTCGTACTGTTTCAGCAGTGCATCTAGTTTCTGTTCTAGTCAGTTCTGTTCTCGAGAAAATTCATGTATTCTGTTTTCCGTATTCCAGGTAGTATTCTGTTCGAACTGTTATTCTGAATGTTCTTCATGTATCTTGATGTCGTGGAATGAGTGTGAAGTAGTTATCGTGTTTATTGTGTATCGTATTGTGTCCAGATTATAGTTCAGTCATGCCGCTCTTTTCAAAACTGCGTCAGTTAAAAACTAGAAAAGGTCTGCTAGAAGCAGCAGTTCCAGTCCCGCCTAGGGACAGTCCAGGTCATTTTATGTATCAGAAGCATGGCATAAGCGCCATATTGTATCTAGATTTATGGGTCGAGTATACCAAACAGTTAGAGGAAAAGTATAGATGGCCTGTGTCAGGCACATGGGATGCCGAGTGCATCATGAGAGTAGAAGAAGCATTATGGAAAAAGAAAGCCAGACAGTCACAGAAAGATGCCATCGAGTTATGGCGCAAAGAATCTCATAAAAGAACCGAAAAAGAAATCAGAAAGTCAGAATTAAGTAGAGAATCCTTGGAACGAGCCCAAGAAAGGGAATTAATCGAGATTGGTGAACGAGTTAAAACCGAACAGTCAGACAGACAGAGGCATGCTCTTATTAAGGGTATGTATCCTCTTCTTGCCGAGGGCCTGCCAAAAGCGACCCCGGAGGCATCCAGTAACTTTCCGCCACCATTAGTTCCGACCAAGCTGCGTCACAAACAGACCGCAGCTGATATTTTCATTTCGTCCTATTTGGACGACACAGTCCCAGAATATGCAAATCCTGTTCGCGCTCCGCCAGTCCCTGTAAATCAGGCACTCCCCGTTTCTCCAGACACCGGGGTACCCCTTGCAGTACCTGCTACGGTCCCCCAGGTCCAGCCCGCCATACAAGTCCAGCCTGCATTTCCATTTCCCACTCTGCCAGGACGAAGAGCATCAGTAGACGACTCTAGTTTAGGGGCCGCAGGAGGAGGCCCTCCTCAGACCCCGCCGCCACACAAGCGTTTAACGTCAGCCGAATTACATGCACAAGCGTCACAGCGTACGCCCAGACATCAGTCTGTAGCAGAAATAAGAAAAGCCCTTAATGAATGCGGCTATGATCCAGTCCCAGGCGAGGATAATATGGTTTTATATTCATTACGTGTAAGAAAGGTGGCCGAGTATCTAGTCACCCTACCGAATATGAAAGAAGATCTAGACAGAATATATCGTTTCATCCGTACAGGGGATGATCCAGAAAGCATTGGCGAAGTCATGTCTCAAAGGAAAGCCGAGATCCAGCTCATGATACTAAAGTTTTTGATTAATTGTTTAATAAGAGAACAAGATTACCCGTCCAAAGATCAAGCCGAAATGAGAACCCTGACAAAGTGGAGTGATAATATAGCCGAGGGTAAGCACAGGACCATCAGTGCTATGGAAAGTATGTACAAGAAAATCCATAAAGAAATAATAAAGTTACACGAACAGCGTAAAGCAGCACAAGTAAGCGAGAAAGAAAGTAACTCTGATACTGAAGAGGTAGACGACGAGAATCCCGCCAGAATAGCGTATGTAGGAAAATCTAGATTTCCAGATCGCCATTTACGCCTAGAGCACAAGTCAACTTTCCATCATCCAGCACCAGAACAAGGTTCTCTAGAACAAGTGTTTCAAGCTACCGATCACATTCTGAAATCACGAATCGGTTACAGTGAGTTAAGTACTATGCATGAACAAGAACTAGCCCGATCAGCAGTCCGATGGACTACTGATTCTACCACTTTTCCAGACGAAATAGTGGCACAAATGTTTCTGAAAATGCCCCCAGCCGAGCAACGACTGGCGGGTATGTATATGATTCAGCACCTCATTACATTGTATGAGGGTCAGCACTCTGATCCAGGCCCGTTACATGATATCCTGAACGAGTTACTCCAGTATAGATGGAAAGGTTTAGGTACCGATTTAATTAGTGTCATTCTAGAACAGCGTCACAAATATAGAACGTTTTTGAACCCGCATTTTGTTCATGTCTCACCCCCAGAAAGTAAACCATTTTACATAGAGAGACAGAATCCGTTACGAGAAGTCCACCCAGTTAGAGGAACGGGTGGCGAACTAGAACGAGTGTTTGTTTACACCCCGATCACAAAGATGGAACTCTTAGAGATGAAAAAATTAATCCCCTGTCATGATAAAGATCCAGCAGGGTTCCATCGAGAATTAAAGGACATGCTCCGTATGGGGGAATACACGTATCCAGATATAATTAAAATGTTAAAGGTTCTGCTGCCCGCAGGGGTGTATGAAAAGCTCAAGGAAAAAGAATGGGAGGTGGGAGAGAAAAAGATCGATTGGGCAGTTCTAGAAGTTGAAGATAAGGCACGAGTACCAGGTACCGGTCTTGGAGCGAAATGTAAAGAATTACCTGAATTATTGATTCAAGTTTTACCCAGATTGTTAACAACGAAAAAGGAAGACTGGGATGCAATCTCAGCCTGTAAACAGAAACAAGACGAAGACATTAGTGATTTTTATTCTAGATTTGAGAAATGTTTTAGCATCAACAGTGGCCTCAAGACAAGTAGTGAGTCATACCCTCACCTTTTTGTTACTAAATTAGTCGAGAATTCAAGTCCACAAATTAAGAATCGAGTTTTGAAAGTCGAAAGTACCTGGCAAGCTAATACCCCGTCCCAGATGTTACAGATGCTCCAATACCACCAGAATAGAATCAGAGAAGAGCAAGAACACGAGAGAAAACGTATGAAAGACACGAAAATGAAAGTACTAGTTGCACAATCTGTTCCTCAAGACAGTCAGAAGAGGGGTCCGAATCAAGCCAGTCATCCTGCAGCTCCCGTTAAAGGGAACTGCAATTATTGTAAACAGCCAGGTCATTTTATAAACGAGTGTGCAGTTCTGAAACACAACATAGCTACTGGTAAGACTAAAGAAAGACCACGTCCGCCTAGACAAGAACAAGTTTTACAGACTCCTCAGCCACAGAATGCACCACAGACAGTTACAGCACCGCAGCCCATCGCTGCAACACAGCACGTTACACAGCAGATGTACCAGTATGCACAGTCTGAGTATCCAGAGTATCAGCCATATTCATGAAACAGCCTAGAGAGGGAGGTAGGCTTGCCTCTCATCGAGATACCTGTAGATCAAGAAGGTCCCTATGTTCACAGTCAAGTATTAGGGAAAGACAGAAAGTTTTTGATTGATACAGGGGCAAGTAGGACCACAATCAGCCACGCCGAAGTTCCAGGGGCTCCGCTCTCAGGCTCAAGAAATGTTTCCCTTGGATTTTCAGGAAAACCCATTGTAAATGAAATATCAAAGCCAGTTACTCTAGAAGTAGGTCCATTGTCCCGCACTACTGATCTGTTACTTACTAAGTCATGTCCAGAAAATCTATTAGGCATTAAAACACTGAAAGAATTAGGTGCAGTTATATGCTGTTCCCCAGAGGGAATACGATTGTTCCTGCGTGACTTTAAGGGTCACTATGTATTACGAGATTTTGATCCCAGATTGTCCAATGTTCCGCAGCATCTATGGGCGCAAGGTCCAACTGATGTTGGTTATATGCAAATCACACCCCATCGTGTGACTCTCAAGCCAGGTGTAGTGTTACCACGAATCAGACAGTATAGATTACCACCGGAGGCTGTAGCAGCCTTATCCAAAATTATTGACGAGCTCATCGCTCAAGGAGTGGTTGTAGAAACTGACTCCAATGTATGCAATTCTCCGATCATTCCAGTCATGAAACGTACTGATCCAAATGCACCCCCAGTATATCGATTAGTGATTGACCTACGAGAACTTAATAAATGTATTATTCCCCAGTACCCAGTTGTCCCAGATATCTCTTCCCTATTGACAGCCATTGATTCCGAAGCCATGTTCTTTACTGTAATCGACCTCAAGAACGCGTTTTTCAGTGTCCCCATTCATCCAGACAGCCAGTTCCTTTTCGGATTTTGTTTAAATGGAAGGAGCTATATGTTCACACGAGCTCCTCAAGGTTTCACAGAAAGTCCTAGTATTTACAGTCAAGCACTTAAGAGACAACTAGACAACATTCACATGCCAACTGACACTGCCCTGCTCCAGTATGTCGATGATCTACTGGTCACAGCCCGTTCTGAACGTGCTTGCGAGCGAGCATCCCTCACAGTTCTGTATTTCCTAGCCGAGATGGGGCACAAGGTGTCCCCTTCGAAGCTTCAATTCTGTGTCCAGCAAGTGGTCTACTTAGGACACTTACTGTCCAAGAGGGGTAGGCAGTTGACACCTGACCGTATCCAGTTAATAGCGAGTCTTCCTCAGCCCAAGACCCAGAAGGAGGTACGTGCTTTTATCGGCCTCACTTCTTACTGCCGACAATGGATTCCTCAGTATGCATTTCTAGCTAAGCCACTGATACAGTTAACGACACAGGAGGCAGCCATATCGACTGTCCTCCCTTGGACATCTGAACATACACTCAGTTTCAATGAGTTAAAGAAAGCCCTATGTCAAGCTCCAGTTCTAGCTACACCAAACTACAGTAAGCCTTTTACACTTTTCGTCACAGAACGTGAAGGTACAGCATTATCTGTTCTCACACAAGACCAAGCAGGACAATACAAGCCTTGTGCTTATTTTTCGAGCACATTAGATCCTGTAGCCCAGGCTCTCCCTGCGTGCCTCAAGTCAGTTGCAGCCACAGCACTAGCTATCAGACAAAGTGATTCCATAGTATTAGGACACTCCCTGACAGTACAAGTTCCACACTCCGTGGAAGTTCTTTTAAACCGAACACAGACTCAGCACTTGACAATTGCACGTTTAACAGGTTATGAATTGACACTGTTCCAGCCACACATAGAAATCAGACGCTGCAACATCCTGAACCCTGCTACACTGTTACCATCAGTTACTTTAAATCCTGCCACACATGACTGTGTGGAAGTAGTTAATATTACGACAAAGCCAAGACAAGATCTGACAGATATTCCATTACCAGATCCCGACCTGACACTATATGTGGATGGTTCATGTATGAGAACAAGTACAGGAGAACTAGTCGCCGCGTATGCAGTGACTACCGACACCGAAGTTATTAAGACACACCGTATTGACACCCTGTCCGCTCAAGCAGCAGAGCTAGTTGCTCTGACACAAGCCTGCATACACGCTAAGAACCGGAAAGTTAATGTTTACACAGATTCACGCTACGCATTTGGAGTCGTACACGACTTTGGAGTGCTCTGGCAGGAGAGAGGTTTCATGACTTCTCATGGAACCAAGATTCAGCATGGTCTCCTTATTCAAGCTCTGTTAGATGCAATACATTTACCGACATCCATTGCTATCATGAAATGCAAAGCACATACGAAGGTTACTGACACTATTTCCCAAGGTAATGATCTAGCAGATCGCACAGCCAAGCTTACAGCACAGACTCCAGACATTCCAGTTAACATGACACACACTCCAGATCCGACTACATGTATGACAGTTAAGGACCCTACTCAAGATGTCATAGATATCCAGTTACATGCTACTCCAGAAGAAATCAAGAAATGGTCCGAACAAGGAGGGGTCCAGACAGATCAAGGATGGTTAACGAAAGGAAAAGCCACTTGGTTTCTCCCCGACTCTATGGTTCAAGTCATTATCAATACCGTACATAGTCCAGCACATTTAGGAGAAAAAGCTATGTTAGACAGTATCCAGAACATTTGGTTCAACAAGCATTTACGAGCTGCAGCCAAGCAGAAAGTCCGTACCTGTATGATATGTTGTCAGTTTAATCCAGGTAAAAGTGTCCCGGTGGAACAAGGTGGATTCCAACCTCCTGACCACCCTTTTGAAGTCCTCCAGATGGATTATATTCAGATGGAGCGATGTCGAGGTTTCAAGTATGTCCTTGTAGTTGTATGCGCTTTGTCCAGGTGGACAGAAGCATATCCAGTTCCAGATTACACAGCCGCGACCACTGCCAAGCAGTTGGTTCGTGAGTTCTTCCCCCGTTATGGACTCCCTAGGGTCGTATATTCTGATAACGGCCAGCCATTCTCCTCAGAGTTAATGAAGCATGTTTCCCTTTTGTTAGGGTACCAGTGGAAGTTCCATTGTGTACGCCATCCTGAAGCAGCAGGTCTCGTAGAGAGACATAACCAGACTCTGAAAATTCGCATCGCTAAAGTATGTAAAGAGAAAGGTGTGGACTGGCTAGTAGCTCTGCCAGTCGCTTTGTTCTATATGCGCATGGTCGCACATTCCAGATCAGGTCTGTCCCCGTATGAGGTCGTTTTCGGCCGCCCCCCTAACATGTGGGGTACACCCAGACCCCGAAGTATTACCGATGTTTCAAGTAATATGCTGACAGATTACCTAGCTTCCTTGATGTCTGCCCTCAACTCTTGTCGTTCACAGGTTGCCGCCGCATTTCCAGACAATACCGAGGTGGCACCGCATGAAATCGTTCCAGGATCCATGGTCCTGGTGCGAAATTTTGACCGCTCAAGTCCGCTGGAGCCTCGCTGGAAGGAGCCCCGACAGGTCCTCCTCGCCACCCGTACAGCCGTGAAGTTGGAGGGTCGCAAAGGCTGGGTGCACCTTTCGCACGTAAAGAAATTTTATGGACTGAAACCCGTCTCAAAGAACATTTCCCAGGATTTGAAGGATTACCAAAGTACTATTCTCAAGGACTGTCCCGCAAAGAACAATGATACTGCACCCTCCCCGTTAGAGAAAACTCCACAACAGGAGTATAAGTTGAAACTCCGGTCTAGTAAAATAAGTCAGCCAGTTTGATTGTCTAAGTCCTCCCCTAGGTGAAACGGTTAGACTGTTTCTGACATGTATAAAATAGACCCCCATAGTGAGAGAGTTAGTCAAAACTCAATCCGATGTATCGTTTTTCTATGTTTCATATTATTTCTCAGCATTATGATTTCCTGCACCAGTTATGCATTTTACCTGTATTTTCCAGTTTCTCATGTAAATACGTCTTCTAATGTTAAAGTAGAGCACACGTTTAGTGATCTGCCTCCTCATGAACTCTCTTACCGCCTCGCTATGCGAAATAATTCTTTCATCCGCATGTTACATTATTCACACCAGACCAGCAATGCCACTAATTGTTGGGTGTGTGGTCGACTCCCCCCTTTTCAGACATCGAAGGGAGTTCTGCCACTCTTTCCTTATCCTTTTTCACATAATGGTTCGTGTGGAGCATGGTCCACGTTAACGTCATCCTCAACAGATATGTCTTTTCTTAACAGTACATGTTTTCCAGACAAGCAAGGTCTCCCCCACAGAACCGGGTTAGATCTAGAAAATGAAGTGTATAATTTAGGTAATTATTCTTCGAATTTTATGGTTCTGAATGTTCAGCCTGATACTACTCCAGACTTACCTGCAATTTCAGTACTACCAGTCAAAGGCGAATTATGTGTCCGAAATAATGGTTCTACACACGTAGGACATAGTGATTGTACTACTATTGTCAAGTATAGTGACAGTGGGAAATCTATTTTCAAAGCTTCACGTCATTCTTATTTTATTTGTGGTCAGACCGCATATGTTCGTCTGCCCCTCGATTGGGAGGGAACCTGTTACATTGCCTTCCTACTGCCACCTGTTTTTCTAGCCCCACCCGACTACCATAGGAATTCCCACCTAGTACATACAAGACACAAGAGAAACCTCCCGATTGTCGATTATACTGAAACTGCTCTAGAACAATATATAGATATCAATAAAGGTGTCTTTCCTTATTTAGGTACAGTTGTGAATAGTAAACTGATACGTAGATTAACCAGAACACTCGAAGCAGTAGTAATTGAGACTACTTCTGCTCTAAGTAATTTAACCGAAGAACAATCCTTTATGAGAATTGTCGTGCTCCAGAATCGTCTCGTCCTTGACGTCATATTGGCCGATAGGGGCGGGGCCTGTAGAGTCATCGGATCTAGTTGCTGCATTTTCATTCCAAATAACGCGCCGTCTGTTTATTCAGCTATAACCAGACTTCATAAAATTGCCCATCTGTTACACCAAAATCCAGGCACCTGGACATGGTCCGGTTGGTTCTGGAATATAATTTCTGCCTGGGGATGGAAAGTCTTGTCCTTTCTAGGTATTGCAGTAGCGATTATATTTAGCTGCTGCCTCTGTATACAATGTGGCCCTGCGATTTGCGGCATTTGTGCTACCTCTTGTATTCCTAGTCCCAAGCCCCGTTCTAAAACCCGTTCCAAGAAAATTCGAGACGAGCAAATGATACTGTATGAAATGATAGATGGTATCATGAATATTGATGTTTCCTGATGGAAACGTAGTGACAAGGAGGGAATGTGGAAAAGTAAATTTTGCCATGTTCTGTGTCCCTACGTGTCATCCATCATATGTTATCTGTGCATGATTAATATGCATATGTTATTCCCCATGTTCGATTAAAGACGCAATTATAGTTGTGTCCACCTTTAGTATGTCAGTTTCCAGTTCTCGTGAATACTACGAATATCAGGCCTATGTAAAGAGACGTTGCCACGTTTCTCAGTGTGCACGTTATTCCATTGTAAAATCTCCGTTTCTAGGCCTCAAAAGGGCCTGGACACCAGATTCAGCTCCTGTCCCCTGGGGCCTCGCTGAGGAGCGATGCAGCCCCCGCCTGTATCCTCGACCCTTCACTTACTTCCTGCCTCGCAGTGCCCGGTTCAGCCTGGCTCTGCCTCTGAGTCTGCCAAGAGTATGTTATGATTCGAGTTATCAGTACAGCCCTCCTTCTCTGCATTCCTAAAGCTACTGAATCGCATCAATAGTTTCCGTCATTTTCTAGCCTCTACGTCTCCATGTAAGAGAAATACTGCATTTAATGGTCATTTAATATTCTTTATCACGCACTACATGTAGAATAATGCATGCTCCAGTCTTAGAGTCTGTTCGCCTTTACCCCGATAACTTTTGGATTCCATCAACATGTTCTCTAAACATCAGATACTAGATACTGCTTAGGTACATGTCGCCCTGACTCTCCAGACTTCAGTCTCTGCTCCTAGCACAGAGTTCATAGCCCCCAGCTTCTCCTAGTAACACGTCATTGCCAGTTTGCGCGCACCATCAGGTTAGAGGTCCCGGCTCCTTAGGTAGCCCCCTCCATGGTTTCCACCCCATTCATGACATATTCTGTTACGTTTGCATCACATGTCTATGTATACGCCTCTGTTACACCTACTTTCACCCTTATCTTTCGCGACTGCTATTGATCACACCCACTGCTCCGCCTATCGTATGTATTGTAATGCAACTGTTTTAGTATATATGATCGTGTATTGTTATTAAATGTTAGCGCGCTCATCCCAGATCCAGCCCCAGCAGCTGCTGGGCCCTGCCATCCTATTCCTATGCAGGTTGTCCCGTTCCTGTCCTTATGCTGTATTAAAACCTGCAAAACTCCTACTACCTCGAATCTTGACTCTTATTTATTGAGCTATCTGTTATTCATTTATTCATTCAAAAATAGATCCGGTATTATTTATTTATATACCACAGCCCTCCAAGAGACCGCCCAGGCGCCCTCCAGGACATCAGCGCCAGGCAGAGCAGACCACACCTCGGAGGAAGGCCGCAATGAGACAGCCCCAAACACAAGGGAACTGCCAAGGCAAAGACTCCACAGCACGAGGGGATCGCAGCACAGTGGCACGGCACAGCACCTCCAGAATCCAGGGAGCAGCCCGCCACATGGCCAAGCAGCACCAACACAGCCAGGCACAGCAAGGAATTTTTTGTTTGTTCACCCAGCAACGCCAGAACAGGATCGAAGCCAACAGGACCTCGAAGGCCAGCAGGCGGACCACCATCCAGTCGTCGACACAACATGTAAATGCTACACCTGTCAGTGAACTATGAGCCACCAGATCCACCAATAATGACATCTGTCGGCATGTCCAGGATGTTCCGAATGCATTTTGTGTAATAGGCACACCAGGAGAAAGCAGCATGTCAGGCACCCCACCAAGCAAGTCCCGCAAATGGCCGGAGAAACAAGCTCGGGGAACGAAGAAAGGCTGCAACGTCATGGAGGCCGAAAACCGGGGAGCAAAGCCCGGCAGAGCCCCCCAGGAACCCGCAACACTCCAGCAGCAGCGCGTCTTTCACCACCGGCCAAGCCCCAGGGAGACGGGCAAAGCAACCCGGAAGAGAACCGGCAGAACCAGCGCCCCAGCCGCAAAGGGCCGGGCAGCATCCAACGCGGCTCCCAGCAAGCCCGGCAGGCCAGGAGACCGCGGAGCAGGACGTCGAGAAGCCCAGCAGCCCGACTCGTCCCACAGAGTGGAGGACTTCAGGGAAGAAGAGGACAGCCCAGCAGCCCGACGAGGAGACCCTGAAGCCACCGAAGGTAAGAGAACAGCAAAACTCCATCCATTCTGTCGGAAGACAGAAAAAAGAACAGGCTGCATGCTGGGTTAGTACCGCTTAAGTACTCCCAGTGGGAGGGAGCAGGTAGGGTATCCCAGCATGCTCCTTTTCTTTTTTCTGTCGTGGAGATGGTCATCTCCATATTTTAAGGAATGGGACGAGGTCAGGAGGGACCTGGGGGTAATTTCTCTTATCAGAAACACGAGGTCTACATCAGTGCACCTTGCTTACGTTTGAGTAGCCATCTTCACAAGTGTAATGTGGAACCAATCAAATCGATAGCATTGCATCTTCTAGTGGGAGAGCTAAGCACTGCAGCTCCAAGTGTTAGTAGAGTGTTCAGAATGCCTCTGTAACTATAGATGATGCAAATATTTATGACTCTTTAATCAGTAATACATGAAGTGGCTCTGTGCAATGTATTGCTAATGGGCTAGATGTATAAAAATTAGGAATACCGATTTCCTATTTTCAATTCTCTCCAATTCGCAATTAGGAAAGCAGTATTCTTAATATATGAAACTCATTGGACATTACTTGTGGCACAATATTGAAACCAAAAACATTGTAATACAGAAATTTTGTGTCAAAAATATCGATCACAAAAATATTATTTTCAACACATAAAATGGTAAGTACCATACTATAAAAAAATATTATTTTACACTAATACTGAAAAAATACCAATAATATCGTTTTAATACATATATAGTTTAAACAGTAAATATTTTATAACTAACATTAGTATGATGCAAATTAAATATGTTTAAGTAATATTTAAACATATATATATATAACTTAAAACTAATTTAAACAAACACACATACATTGATATGATTGTGTTTATGTTTATATACATATAATCTTAAACCATAAAACAATAATTATGATCTGTATATTAAATTTGGCAATGTTTTTTAAATATACCAATATTGCAACTATATATCCTTTCATGCACATATAAGAATAATTAATGCATGTAACAAATAAACAAATAAACTGCAAAAAAGTGTGAAATATTTCTAATGTAATTAGATATACAAGAGTAACCAACACAATAAAATAGGATTTACAAAAAATATGTTAAAAATTACATAAATATGCATGTATAAAAATATAAAACTAAATACTTAAACACATGAAAAATATTAAATTAAATACATAAACACAAAATAATAAATAAGTAAACAGTGCTAAAACAACTATTAACCCCTTTTACACTCAGAACGGAACGGTTCCTTCTTGAGTCACGGTGGTCGTGTGCCGGGAACTGAACCGTTCCTTTTTCTGCACACAACCAGGAAATCCCTCTGCAGAGGTTTTTTCTACCCTTTTTTTCAGCCTCATGAGCTGTGGAAGAGCTTCCCCAGTGCCCGAAGCATTTGTTCCCTAATGTAATGAAGATGGGCACCCATGGCGCGCTGACGTCATTACATTGGAAGTAGAAGTCAAATTAGCTGATTGTCTCATTTCACTTTCACTGCCTACGTGCTTGTGGGGGTATCCCAGCCCCCCGATCACCTAGGCAGATGGGGGAGGTAGTATTGGAAATCTCCCCTTTCCAATGGTGCCCTTCCCTAGTGGAACCCTGTTAGGGGATAGCCGCAGGAAGGCGACCTCAAAGCAGGGATCCACTCCATTAGGCACCAAGGAGGGGGTAGCAGCTCCTTGGGCAAGGGCTTTTGCTCCTCCCATATTTTTTGTCCAGATTTGTCTTTTTACTCCCCTTGGGGGGCAGATGGAGGCAATAGCCCCCAGTCTCCCCCCCCCGGGGGACAGAAATCCCAATACGCACCAGGGATTATTGGGTTTTAAAAAAAGAGGGGTGGGGGATGCTCACAATGGGCATGCCAATGCCCCAATCCAGCAACACTAAAGGGTCAGTCTTTCCTTCCCTAGAAGGCAGATGGGGGTTATTACCCATGATCTGCCCCACAGGGGGGTAGAAATCCCACTAGACACCAGGGATTTTTTATGAAAGAAAGGTGAAGGCTGACCAGAATGGGCATGCCAATGCCCACACACACCAAAAAATGGTCACAGTCTTTCTGCCCTCTAAGGGGGCATATGGGGCAACATCCCCCAATCTGCACCCCGGGGGGGCAGAAGGCTCACTAGGTAACAGGGACTATTTTTTCTGTAGTGTAGTGGTGGGGCTGCCCAGAATGGGAATGTCAACGCCCCTGCCCCCCCCAAAAAAAATGGGCAAAGTTTTGCAAGCTTTGGGGGGCATATTGCAGCAATAGCCCCACGATCTGCCCGCGGATTGTTTATGGGCATGTTAAGGAGCGGCCCCATATTCAAGGGTAGCTCCCCCTTTTTTTACACACACATTTTAGCTATTTCAGTGATATATTTAGGCTCATCTGCCCCTATGGAGGGCAAAAAACTAGTAGATGCCAGGGAAAGGTTCTGTGAGTATGTGAACTGGAGTTCGGCTGATAGTCTGCAAGTACTGACGTTTGGCTGGCTGTGTGTGTCCTGGCATTTTGCTGGTGGTGTGTGTGGACTTGTGCTTGGCTGATGGTGTGTTTGGACCAGAGGATGGTGATGGTGTGTGTCAACTGGTGCTTGCAAGGCAGTGTATATGGGATGGTGCTTGGCGGGCAGTGTGCATTGGAGAGTGACTGGCAGTGTGCATGAAGGGCACTTGGCTGGTGGCATGCAAAGACTGGCACTTTGCTGGTTGTGGTGTGGACTGTTGCTTGGTTAGCAGTGTGGTTTGTGTGTATCTCCAGTGCTTTTTTCCACAGAATCCTCTGTAAACCTCAAATTTTTCTAAAAAGTCAAATGTTCCTAACATGTCTGTGTAGGAAAGTTGAAGAATCATTGTGCCTGGACAAATTTGCTACCACCCAGCGGCCCCCCTTATCTCCTGATAAAAATGATACCATACTTGTGTGGTTGCCCAAAGCAGAGCTAGACACTAAAAACATATAAAAATTATTCTGCCCTTATGGGCACGCTTTGGTTCCTACTCAATTTTTCATTTTATGCATTTTTAAGCTGACTCTGCTTTGGACACCACACACGTGAGGTCTCATTTTTATCAGGAGTCAGAGGGGAACGCTTGGTGCTAGCTTTGTGCTACCAAACTGATCCCACACAGAATTGTGTGGAAAATGTGATTTATTAGCTGAATTTAAGGTTTGCATGGGATTCTGGGTAAGAAAACATTGGGGGATGCATGCAAGCCAGACCTCCCTGGACTTTCCTGAGTGTCTAGTTTTCAGAAATATTTGTGTTTGGTACGTTTCTCTGGAAGCCTGCCGAGCCCGGGACTAAAATACCCAGTTGGCTCCTTCGCAAAACCAATCTTATTGAGATCGATAATTTTGAAGTCTTCACAGTATGTTTGGGCCATTTCCTGTCACGGGCACTAGGCTTACCCACACAGGTGAGTTACCATTTTTATTGGGAGATTTGGGGGGATGCTCGGTGGGTGGATGTTTGTGGCTCCTCGCTGAGGCTTCAAGGAATTCTGGGTACCAGAACCTGGTAAGAGCCCCACAAGTCACTGCAGCCTTGATTCCACCGGGTGTCTATTTTTAAAAAAATGTACAGGTTTACTAAGCTTCCATAGGTGCCGGCTGAGCTATGGTCTAAAATTCACAGCTAGGCACATTGAAAAAGTAATGTCAGTTTTCACTGGAAAAATATGATGTTTCCACATTAGGTTTTGGGCCGTTTCTTGTCTCAGGCACTAGGCTTACCCACACAAGTAAGGTACCATTTTTATTGGGAAAGTTGGTGAAATGTTTAGTGGGTGGAAGTTTGAGGCTCTACAGATTTCCGAACTTTCCATCACAGAAATGTAAGGAAAATGTGTTTTGTTTTTTACAAAGTTTGAGGTTTGCAAGGGATAACAGAACCTGGTGAGAGGTTTGCAAGGGATAACAGAACCTGGTGAGAGCAATACGAGTCACCCCGTCCCTGATTTCCTTGGATATCTAGTTTCAAAACATGTACCGTTTTTTAAGTACCCTAAGTGCCCCCTGAGCTAAGGCCCAAAATCCACATCCAGGCACATTGCTAAAAAAGGGTTTGTTTTCAGTGTGAAATGTGATTTATCCACGTTGCGTTTTGGACCTACTTATACTAGTGAGGCACCATTTTTATCAGGAGGCTGGGGGAATGCTGGGTGGGTGGAAGTTTGTGGCTCCCCACAAATTCCAGAACTTTCCATCACAGACATGTGAGGAAAATGTGTGTGTTTTTCTTTACATAGTTTGAAGTTTGCCAGGGATTCTGGGTAAGAGAACCTGGTGAGAGCTACACAAGTCACCCCTTCCTGGATTTTAATGGGTGTCTAGTTTACAAAAATGTACAGGTTTGCTAGGTTTCCCTAAATTCCGCTTGAGCTAGGGTCCCAAATCCACAGCTAGGCACATTGCAAAAATGGATCAGTTTTCTCTTGAAAAATGTCATGGGTCCATGTTGCGTTTTGGGCCGTTTCCTGTCATAGACACTAGGCCTAACCACATAAGTTAAGTACCATTTGTATCAGGAGACTCAGTGGAACAGAGAATAATAGAACAAGAGCTATTATCGATTGACATTCTATGCATTTCTGTGTTCCAAATGTAAGACAGTGTGCAAATAAGACGTCCTTTTGAAAAAATGCCCTCTAACTTACATGCTCGTAAGGGTACCCACAAATTCGGATATTTGCAAATACTCACTACTTAAAAATGTCATATGATGTTCCCATTTCGTAAATACATAGGTTTCCTAGATACCTATTTTTCACTTTTTATATTTTACCAAATGAATTGCTGTATACCCAGTTCACAATGGGAAATCATTGCACGGCGCAGCTCAGTTATTGGCTCCGGGTACCTCGTGTCCTTGGTGAAGCTAAAAGTCCTATATGTCCCCACAACCAAAAGGGTCCAGCAGATGTAACGGTATATTGATTTATAAAATCTGCAATACTTACAGGAAGTTACAGGTGAAAACGTATGCACAAATGTCTGTTTTTCTAACTCAATTTCAATATTTTGTTGTTTCAACTGTTACATTCTATAGGAAAAAATTGAAGGATCTACACAAATGACCTATTGCTGAATTTAGAATTTCATATATGTTTCAGAAATGTATCTCTTTCCACTGTCCATTATTGGTTTCACACACGTTTCTATCACTAACTGGAAGGAGGGTGAATGCACAACAAATAGGACAAAAAGGCTATGTCCCACTAAAATGCCAAAACTGTGTGGAAAATGTTGGTTTAATGACAAAAGTCTGCCTGTTCCTGAAAGGAAGATGGTAATTTTAACAATGTGAATCCTTTGTTGATACCATTTGCAGGAAATAAATCGAACAATTTCTTCTGCAGCAGTTTTTCTCATTTAGCGATTTTGGCTAATTTCTTGGTCGGTAACTCACAGATGCTGGGTACATTGATAATCCTCTGGATGTTGGAAGAAAAAGGCACATGTTTGGCATGGATATCTTATGTGGAGAAAAAGATGCAGGGGCCTAAACACCTACTACCCCAAATAGCACCAAAAAAGGCTTAGCACAAGGGGGGGAAAGGCCTCGCAGCAAATGGATTTAACTCCAAGAATAATAAATATACTATTCCCACTCCTGCATGTGCAACAATAGGGAAAGCATTGGACACCAACAAGGTAAAATTTACTTTTCTCACTCCAGTGTGTGCAAAAGTATGGAAAGCACTGGACATAAAATGTGTAAAATTTAATTTTCCCACTCCAGTGTGTGCAATAGTAGGGCAAGTGAAGGATTCTGGAGGGGTAACATTTACTATTTCCACTCCAGAATGTGCAAAAGTAGGGAAAGTGATGGACTTAGGAGTGATACATTTTCTATTCCCACTGCAGTAGGTGCAACAGTAGAGAAAGCGTTGGACTCAGAAAGGGTAAAATGTACTGTTCCAACTCCAGTGTGTGCAACAGTAGGGAAAGCATTGGACTAAGGAGGGGTTAAATTCACTATTCCCACTCCAGCAGGTGCAACAGTAGGGAAAGAGTTTGACTCACTAAAGATTAAATTAAATATTCACCATACCAGTCAATGCAACAGTATGGAAAGTGTTGGACTCAGGAGGAGTTACATTTACTATTCCCACTCCAGTCTGTGCAACTGAAGGGGAAGCATTGGACTCAGGAGAAATTAAATTTACTATTCCCACACCAGTCGGCGCAACAGTAGGAAAAGCATGAGATTCAGAAAGTGTAAAATATACTAATTCCAGGCACTCACTGGTACAGTACAGAGAGTTTGCTTCACTTAAAAAAAATTACAATTTTTAAAAACTATTAAATACTCAACAATATAAAATTCTAAATATAAAAATTAAGGGCCTCATTAACATGTCATTCCGTCTGACCACCAAACTTCAATGTCGGCGACCATAGTGTAAACTGGAAGGTCAATCCGACTCAGGTCCGACAGGCTCATGGAGCCCGCCGGGCAGTCAGAAACCATCAATAATCCTTTCAGGATGACGTTTCTGCCGTGGAGATTATGATGTCGGTTTCCAACAAGAAAAGTCTGTGGAAAATGACTTCGGGGGTCTCTAGTAGGGCCCTCATCCTAGGGACCCCCATCCCCCCACAGCCTATGTTTGGGGCAGTTTGGGACACCAAAATCCCTGCACCGTGAAGCAGGCATCATGAGGTGCCGGGATTAACACAAACTCCCATTTCTCATTGGGAATAATAATAAGGTGTGCAAAACAGCCGACTTATGGTCGGTCGGTTCTCACACAGAAAAGGTATCTGTCGGAGGCAGCTCTGACCAACATCGTAATAGAGACCTAAATGTCTTCATTTTAGCACAAATTAAAAAATGACATAAATATTAAAATTTTTACACAAATATTATCAATATAAATAAAGACAACTCTACATTCCCACAAACATACCAGCCAACAATTAAAATGTAATAGAAATATTTAAAAAATGCATATTGTTTTTATTTATGATTACTAGAATAACTTCCCCATTCCTCGACAAACTAAGCAACACACACCTAAAATATGAATTATAACAAATGAAATAAGTTAACAATTAACATAATTATCAATTAAATAATATTTAATAAAGCAATATTAACTCATCAATCAATTATGTTTAATTAACCATGCACCCTGTAAACCTAAAAACCCATATGACACATAATTAAAAAAAGTATGTGAATTATGCAATTTACAAAATTAATTATCAATAAAATAATGAATAATAATTGTAATCAATTATTAACTGATTCAAATTAATTTAATTACCACCCTCTACCTCATAGACCCCACAACCCGCACCTAAAACATAAGGTTAAAAATAAATTAATTACAAAATATACATAAATAATTATCAATTAAATAAATAAATTATTTATTTTTTAAATGTAATTGACTTCTCTCCCTGTACCCCTACAAAACCGACAACCTGATAAGATACAAAAAACTACTAAACATTTACATTAAGTTAAAAAACTACAAATTTGAAAACTATAATAAAAAACAGTACCAATAATTATACAAACAATTTATAACATATGCAAATAAAACACATACTGAAATACATAAAAATAATTTAAAAAACATATGATCAATAGCGATATTTTGGTAAATAATATTAACAACGTAGATATTATTAACAACGATATTAACAACATAGATATTTTTGTAAATTATATTAACAAAATACATAGTTTTTAAATCGATATTACTTACCTTAGAAAATTGGCATTCTTGTCAAAGATATTCCTGCATTATGATATTTGTGAATCACAATAATAAAACTCAATATTTCTGCATCCCAATATTTTTGACTCTATATTTTGGCCGAATACCTGCAAATCTACCTGCTTCATGCATATTTATGAGGTAGGTCGCTGTGTGCTCTCTTTAGGAATCACAGCCATCACAGTGATAGTGGCCTGCTGAGGCCCACAGACAATCCTGTCTGTGATTGCTTTTCAATAAAGCAATCTTTTTTTTGCATGCGGCCATTTTCATTTAAGGAAAACATATGTTTAAAAAGAATAAAATTAAACTTTGAAGTTTCATTTTTTAAAAGTAAGCAGTGGTCTGAGGGACCACTGACTGCTCTAAAAAAATATTTTGTTTACATTCTCTAAGAGGAAGGGGGCTCTTGTGGACTCCTTCCCTTTTGTGAATGGGTATTACTTTTTTGCTATTGGAATTCGATCACAAAACAGTAATACATACCATACCGATTCGGTATTTGGAAGGGACGCCCTAAATACAGCCCTTCCAAATACCGAATCACAAATGCAAAATACGATTACCGAATCACATGTTGCATTTTGTGCATTTTTAAAATAATTTTTCTGGTTGTAAACTGCCTGATTTTGTGAATCAGACCATTTGCAACCAGAAAATTGCTTGGTACATCTGGCCGTTCTAAATCAGGTGCTGCTAAACCTCTTCTTTCGTACAAGAGCATCAACGTTGTCTATTTAACTCGGGGTTGTTTCTCTGCCCAAGTGAGATTGATCATTAATTGTTGGAGGGTATGAAAAATATTTTATGGGTATATTAAGGAATAGTGCAAGGAACTAAGAGCCAGATGTACAAACATTAAGACTACTGATTTCTTAACTGCGATTCTCTCCAAATCGCTATTGGGAAATCTGTATTCCTAATGTATGGAAACACTTTTGAGTTTCAGTAGTGATTCCTAGAGGGTCGCAAATAGACTGACCTTATTCATATTTATAAGGTAGGTTACAATTTGTGAATCACAGCCATCACTTAAATGGTGGGCTGCTGAGCTCAGCAGACCACCACGTCTCTAATTACTTTAAAATACATAAATCTTTTGTTTTTCTAAATGCAGCCCATTTACCTTAAAAGAAAAGGGGATGCGTTTTAAAAGGACAAATTAAGTTTAAATTTTTGAGATTAGGCAGTTTTCCTTTTCTTAACATTCTCCAAGGTGAAGGAGTCCCCAGGGGACACTTTCCCCTTTGCAAATGGGTTACCACCCGTTTTAAACTGGTTGTAAAGTATTACTGTTTTAAGACTGTAATTTGTTTCCAATGCATTAATACATACCATTCTGACTCAGTATTTGAAAGGGAAACCTCTTCCAAATACCAAATTGATATTCACTAGCAAAAGCAAATTGTGATTCAGTAACAAGTTACCAATTCACAATTTGCTTTTGAACACTGTAAAAAGGTTTTTTGAGGTCACAAATGGCCCGATTCTGCAAATCAGCCTGTTTGTGAGTGCAAAAAAATGTCTACATCTGACCCCAAGACTGGTCTATCTTTTTTATAATGGCTATTCTGCCTGTTAGTAATGTTGTAATCTAATCAATATATCAATTTATTGATATTCTAGTGAATGCAACACCATCATTGTTTAAGATGATCTAAGCATGGCCCATACCAGTCACTAAATATCGTACTGGTCCCATGGTCAATTTTAATGGAAAATCTACAATGCATCTGCACATTGCTGCAGTAAGTGCCAGTATTATTGATTTGTCCCATTTCATGGGCAAAAGAAGGTGCCCTGAATTGCATCATTTTGTTTAGTACTGCTGTTAGGTTAGTGACAGTGTTACTGACATAGAGGAGCATATCGTCTGCATATGTAGACAGTATCAGCTTTTGGCCATGAAATATCAAGACTTTGGGGTCGATTCCGATCCGGTAAAATGCGCTCCGAATCGTCGTACGGAGAGTTTTTTCCCCATACGAATCGTACCCGTAGACGTCCTGTACGTACGACGAAGTACGATCCGTACCAGGTGCCAAACTCCGTACGAGTCGTACAGGACTCCGTACGACTCAAATCTCCGTACGAGTTTCACTCGGAACCGGCTGTACGCGACATCACTACGGTTCGCGGCTGGTTTTTACGACCCAGCAAGTACGATTCGTGTCGGGTACGCGCCGTACGACCCTTTTCCTACGGGAGCCGAAAACAGTCGTAAACGCAGAGTTCGCGCCGAAACAGGTACGGAACACCACCCCCGGGTACGGCACATACCCCCCATGATCGCAGGGGTACGCGCCGTACCCCTGTAATCATGCGGGGTACGTGCCGTACACCCAGCGTACATGGGGTACGCACCGTACCCCATGTATGGTGGGTGTACAGCACGTACCCCGCATGATCACAGGGGTAAGGCGCGTACCCCTGCGATCATGGGGGGTACGCGCCGTACGGTGTGTAGGTGATCGTGCGCTTTTCCGTACGAATCGACGTGTACCATACGAATCGCGTCCGGGTCGGCCGATCGGGATCGGAATCGTCCGGTCGTACGGCGTCCGTACGAGTCGTACGTAAACGGCTCCGGATACGATTCGTACGGACGGGGATTTTACCGGATCGGAATCGACCCCTTTATCTGTGTGCCGCTCCCTGTGTGTATATGCTAGCGATTCTGCTACTATCGCATAAAGCAACGGAGATAGAGGACATTCCAGCTGTGTTCCATTGTTAATTGATAAAGGCTCAATTGTGATTCTGTTCACGTGTGTACCGGCTAAAAGGGTACTATGCAACATAATTTATAAATCATGTCTCCCTCTCCAATTTAAGTTAATACTTCAAACACAATTTCCCACTTGAACAATTCAAATATTTTTTTTTGCATCTATAAATCCAGGGCCAAATGCGTATGTTGATGGCATGTATACTCCGTTGCAATGCATAGAATAGTACAGAGCATCGTGGAAGAACAAGCCAATGAAGTGCAGCTTCTACAACTGTAGAAAGGAATCCATTGATCATTTACTTTGCTGGGGCCCTGAATTTTGATCAGCACTCCGCTTAAATGTGGTCTCTATATGCAAGGAAGCATTACACCTGTTTTTCGATGCCGGCGATATTACAGAACTAGCTTGGTTTTTTACAAAATTACTGGGCATATTGTCAAGCACGGCCATAATATGCCATAGAGAATTCCCATAGAAGCCAATGTTCACCCCAGAACATGGGCTTCTATGGGAATTCACAAGGGCATATTATCAAGCCCATTATCGTCGCTTTAGCTGCAGCTTTCTGCTGTTAAAGCGGCGATAATGTTAACGCCTTTTCTTGATAATATGCCCCTACATTTATTACATGAATTTATGAAATATGAATGTCTCTAAGATTATGAAGTATAAATAGAATGAATTGTGTGCAATGCTATATTTTTAGTAGCAACATTGTTATTTTAACTTGTCCGTAAATATGTATTACTCATCGCATTTTATTGTGTTGTATTTATTGTAATGATTTGTATTAAGTTAACCAACCTAACTCATTCATTAATTTAAAAAAACTTTCATGGCGCAAGGGCAACACGATAATATGAAACATATGTGCTATGGTGTTTACTTTGAAATAAATGTTACTACTTAATAGCATTAATTTTCTCCACACATCTCTGTACACTGATCTGCAATGTGCATTGTGTCCCACCCCCTCCATTGCTCTTGCCTCTAACACTTGGCTACTTTAAGATCGTTCCTAATGATATATGACAGGGATCATCAAGTGAGTGAAAAAAGAAAGTAATTCTGGAGACAGCTGTTGCTGCTTAGTGGGGAAAGCTTGATGTGAGCAGGAGAGAAGGTAATGCTGGAAAGAAAGTAGGGGCCATATTAGCAAGAAGCTTATTAAAATTATCGCCGTTTTAGCGGCAGGAAACTGACGGTATAACGGCGATAATGGGCTTGCTAATATGCGTTATAGAATTCCAATAGAAGCCCAGGTTAGATGTTCTGCACATCTAACCTGAGCTTCTATTGGAATTCTATAACACATATTAGCAAGCCCATTATTGCCGTTTTAGCGGCAGTTTCCTGCCGATAAAACTGCTATAAATTTAACAAGGTTTTTGCTAATATGCCCCTAGATTACTTACTCCCATCCCTACACCAGTCCAGAGCCCACCTCTCTGCTAGCACATGCCTGTATTCATCATACTGATATGCATTAATCACTTCAGCACACACTGGGGCAGATACAGACTTGGTGGTGGAAACAGGCTGTCGCAATCCACTCCTCCATTTTCTGCTTACTGATAAAATCAAACCTTTTGGCGTCTTGCCCCGGAGGCCACCTTCCACTGTCCCACGAAACTCTCTGAAACATACACCTCTGACATTGATGGTTACCTGCTTATGTCACGTGGCCCATCTGACTGCACCGCAAGTCACCGTCCCGTGGCTGGTTGCCTGTGCCAGACACAGTACATCCAGGCCACTAATTCTGTGCTGGCCAAGTCTGGGACCCCTTATCCGGGCCATAGGCTAGTCCCTGAGGAATGGGACTAGGGCTCATCAACGCCATGACTCTGTGGCTTTGCGCTGTACGCAGCCTCCGGGCCCAAATGCGTCCCACCAGGGCTGACACACCAAAGCGAGTCCAGACCGGCTCAGATGACGCATCACTGCAGGAGGCACGTGCCACCACCGCAAGGAACACCTCCAAACGCCATCTGCCAGAGTTGAAGCGGTGGTCTAGACAGACTTCGTGGTTGCTCAGGCCTGTCATGGATGCCATCATCGGCCAGTTACCCTGCTCAGAACTCCAGGTGCCCGTGACTCAGTGCACCGCAGGTTATTGTCCGTAGCTGATTCTGTTTTGTGCTGTGGAGCGGTTGCGCAGGTATGTCACCTCAGACAGTGTGGGGCCCCTAAGACATTGATGGTGAAGATGGTGCAGGTCTGACACACCCCACTGCATCTGCATCAGGAATATATCGAAGGGACACAAATCAAGACTTTTTATGCACATGTGCGTGCTCATCTCTAGTATCCACAGCTCAGTGCACTGCAACTCACGGACACTTCTGTTTGCATGTTGGCTGTCCTCTGGACTTTATCCGGATCACCCCAGTTGACTCTGTATTGCATGTGTTTTCTGTTTGTGTTGCACTGATGTCCAATGTCCAAGTGGTTGCCAACACCAGATATCCTGTGCGGGTTGGCTTACACTCACCCCACACACGTCCAGCACAAGCGTCACTGTGCATATGGCCCTGCCAATAAAGGGGCCGGGTGCATGTGCCTGTAACCAGTTTAACATGATCTCTGTGTGTGCCCCTGTGGTCTTGTAGTATGCATGTGGTCTCTGGGCCCTACGACTTTGTATTGTGAGGTGTACCATGGATGCAGACATGTCACCGGAGGCAGCGGGTTGGGGCTTGGACATGTAGCTTTGTTGTCACCCACTCCATTTGTGAGGGGAGTGGCCGTTGCATGCACAGCCAACATGGATGTGTGACTGCTAATTGCGCACACTGGGGCGTGGTTCTGAGCTGTGCAGGTGCATCTGCATATGTCTTTATGACAGCGTGGGTCTCCTTAGTGGGGTGTGGGTGGGCCCTGTAGGATGATAGACCCCTAGGTATGTGTACTGGTTCACATTCCATGGGTTCGGCCCCCTCCAACACCTGTTGGGCCATTTCCTTTTGGCATGCTGACACATGCCGTTGGGGTGCCATGTGTGGGTCGGTGAAGTGTTGTGCGCTAGTCGTGCTTGTGGGTGATTCCTCCTGTGTGGTCTGTTGCAGGCTCTGTGTTCTCCTCTGTGTATCTTGGCTGTCCAGGTCCTGGTGGGGAGTTGCGTGGGATATCCATGGTCTGTTGTAAGACGTCGGTGTCGACAGTGTGGTGGTCCTCTCCGGCATCACTGATGTGTTGTATTATGTGCTCTGCTGCAGGTGTTGTGTGGCCCTCTGTGATGTGAAGGGGAGGTTTGTGTTGCCTTTGTGTTGTCATATATGTTTTCTCATTGTGCTAATTTGCATTCAGACTGTATGGCAGTGTACATTGTGACTGTTTGGGGGTGATGGATTCCTCTGCTAATGGGTCAGTTGCTGGTAGTGTTCTGTCACCTCCGTGACGCTGGTCTTGTTTTCCTGTGGTCTGCACCCCGTCTTCCTCTCCCGCTCCCTCTTCTCTTTGGCCTTCCCCGACCCCGTTGTTCCTTGCTGGTAGTCTGCGGGGGTTGTGGGGTTCGAGTTGGGCTCTGCATTGGGTCAAGGTGCATCCATGTTGCTACGTGCTTTGGCTTGTCTCTGGGGTATTTTTACCAGGGTTTTTATGGTTCATTGACCCACCAGACGTGTGGGATTTGAAGGCCTGTGGCCAGTTTTTGCTACTTTTTATACCGGGGTTGGCCTCATCGCATGTTTTTTTGGGTTGGCGTACCACATTTTTCTGTCGTAGCGTTGATTTTCACGCGGACATTTGCCGCGTTGTCTGGCATCTATTGCTTACTACCACCTTGTTGTGAATTCCACGTTGACACAGGGTTGTTTTCCCGGAAAGGGGCTGCGATATTGAAAGTTGCATTACGCTATTCTTGTGGTAGTTCTTGTGAATATACCCCACTATCTCCTCTGGCTCCATGCTGAAAATACCTTCCCATCTGAGGCCAAGACAGGCTCCAAGACCCTTTCAGAATCTGAACTCGCTCTCTCGTATGTCAAAATGTAAGGTGGGATTGAAAGTACCTATAAGAGAACACATCATTTCCTCAGCTGACAGTTCTAGGACGTGGCTGTCTCATGGTTTAGGCATTCTGATGCTGTCTTTTAAGCGCATTAAAGTCTCAGACCTTCTTTCATCAGCACAGTAATATAGCACAGTTTTTACAGAACCCAGTTTACAGATCCTCGCCTTTGGGATCAGTCTGATCTCAGGGCCGCTTGAGTGCACAGGCTTTGTCTACTTAACAATGTCAGAGCTCAGAATCTGTCTGCTTAGCACTTTACCACCTCAGACACTGCCCCAGTGTGGTTGGAGCCCAGACTCTTTAAAAGCAATGTTATAGCTGCATTATCACATGCGGTTTCATCCTGTCTCATCAGCTCTTTGCTAATTCAGATCGAATCACCACTGTCCTGTCAGCACTCAGTCTCTGAATCAGCATTCAGTACAATCAGAGTTCAGGCCCTTTATCAGTACTCTTTTAGGTTGAGCTGTACTTGTTCAGGATAGTCAGAACACACTGTCATTCGTTTAAAAAAAGGAAGAGACCATGTTCTGTGTGTTTCATAGGCAAAGTTGGGCCCAGCGTCTTCCTTCACAGCAATATCTAAGCTATCAAAGCAAATATCCAAGCACAGTTAGAGTTCAGTTTATGTCACATTAGTATGATTGGAACTCACATTCATTCTGACTGTTCATATCCTGGCTACTGCTGTTAAAGTTTAAGGTATTTGTTAGCACTGTTAGAAGTCACACCCTGACTCCCTTGATCTGTCAGAGCTCTTACTTAGATCAGCCCTTATAGGCATAGAGATGAGCAAGCATAAGGTGCCATACATTCTGTGCCAACGAGGAAGTATGCGTATCACTATGTGCGTGCCCATGAATTTATGTGGCTACTTAATTATGTATTTCACTGTCTGGGGATATGTATTAGTTCTCATGACTATTTTTATCGATTAATGATTACTGATCATATGTCAGCATTCAGTGTATGTTTTGTGACTTTCTTTTTATTGTCATATTTATGTGACCACTTCAAAAGCAATTTGTCAATTCATCTAAAATCCACCAGTCCATCATTTTGCAGATGAGTGGCCTTTGATATAATAGCACAAATGAATAAGTGATTTGTAGCTCCCTTCTCCCTACAGTCCTCCCTATACTCACTGTCAGAGATATTGTAAGAATTTGCATGTGTTATAGAAGGTCGTATATCAAGTATATATTCGCATAGGTCAAATTGCTCCAGACTTAATCAAACACTCCATATACCGTAAGCACAGAAGCCAGGTGAAGAGGAAATAATATCATTCAATTGTTGCCAAGCTAGCAAATATTTCCTAAACCCTCCAGAACCACACATTTAGAGGTTTATTATGACTTTGGCGGTCCGACAGCCCGAGAGCCATGTCTGTGCCATTCACAACACTACTATACTGGCGATCTACCAGCCACCATATTACGAGTTATTCTGTATGAAACACCAGTCACTGCATTCTACCCGGTGGGACTACGGTGGTCTGCAATGTTGGTGATGTGTCCAACGACACCACCAGGTCCATGGGCTATCCGCTGAGTGTCTTAGAACTACACAGTCGTACTCTCGTTCTCACTGCGATGCTCAACAAACAGCGGGTATCCAAAAGTTGTTGACTGCTGCAGTAGGCACCCAAAAAAATACCCCCCAACAGTAATCATTGGATGGATTTAAAAACTATACACCATTGTGCTTCGGCAAGTGGACACACCTGCAAATCACACTATAAAACACACCCCTTCCCTGATCAGCATCTTTTGTGTGAGAAGCTGGCCTCGTCTATGATGTACACTTATGTCAGTGGATACCTTGCACCAGTCCAGACAACCCTTATGATGATTGTAAGAGGTCATAGACAACCTTAGAAAGCTCTCTATGTGGTAGCAGTGCAGAGCTGCCTTCAGGCTTAGTCCAAAGGGGGTGTAAAGTAGCTAGTTTTTCCAGAATGCAATCTTATAGTATAGAACAAGTGAAAAATAACCACCCAAGCTATCTATAAAAATATGTATTTATTATATAATACTCTCTAATACATATAAATATCTCCTACCCGGTGATATGCATAATGCAAACAATACTTTGCAAAGAAACACAGTAAATAGCCTGTAAAACACAGTTGGCCCAGGGGAGGGGGGCAAACCATATACTAAGAAAGTAGTATAAGAACCACAACTCAGGTCAACACAATGTCGTGAGGACATAGAAGTGCTGGGGTCCCAAGAAACCACGTAAGGTGAGTGACTAGGAACCCCACGGCGAGCGTGTGAGAACACGACCGCAAGCTCCGTACAAGTCTATGTGTAAGTCGCAGTTGGATTTTTAAAGATTCCCAGTGGAACCTGAAGAAACCCTGTGGAAGACAGAAGGCTAGAGAGCCACTGCTGGATATTGTAGAACCTACGTTACCTACACCAGGGAAGCAGGGTGCATATGTGTGAAGTGGTGTCGGAAACCACCGTTGTTTCCAATGGAGGACTTCAGAAAAATGCCGCTGCTGGAAGAGAAGAAAGTTTCTGGTGGAATCCGAAGGTAGACTATAGATGATATGTACCTGCAAGCAGAAGGGACAGAGTCTATGCCACTCAGGAATGACCAGGAGACTTGGAAGGTGAATGCCCTCCGATGCCAGGTGTTGCAGGAGAGTTGAAGAGGACCTTGACTGGGCAGCTGGGAGGACCAGGGAATGCTGAGGAAGACCAAGAGCAGTGTACTAGTTGTCCCACAAAGGATGTCAAGTGCTGAGGGTCGGTGTCCGGCAGAAGCACCAACAAGCCTTGGCAAATACAAACAACACAGGAGCTAAAGAAGAAGCAACCTCATCACTAGGAAGGTCCAGGTGATCCACCACAAGCAGTGGAGTCAGGGCACAAGGTTGGGGCTACTTGGAGCCAAAATATCTTCTTGGGAGGAAGTAAACAAGCCTTTCCCAACTTCAAGTTGAAGCGGTGCATAGGGGTTTAGTTATTGCAACCCCCACAAGGGATACTGGCCTCAAATATGGTGAGAGCGTAGGGCAGGCCTTGGGATCTGTGGAAAATTTCCACCTGTGTTGCAGAATCTTTTGAAGTCTGAAAGAGCTCAGGATCAGCAGACCTTTTGATTTAGTTGAGGTGCGTACGAATGCAGGGCAGTGACTCCTTTACTCCAAGGAAGATTCCGTCAGGTGTCTTTGATGCCCACAAGCCTTGGAAGTATTCTGTATGGTGCACAGGCACAGATCATGCAGTACCCTGGAAGGGAGATGAAGATGAGCCCAAACAAAGTCCAGTGAAGTCCAGAGTGCCCAGACGGTAGAAGAAGAAGTGGTGTCTGATCTGAATCTTATCACACGATGAATCTAGGGACCCACCCACAAGTAACCCCCTTAAGTACCATAAGGAAAGGGTTGGAATGATTCAGGGGACTCTCCCAGGGGAGGGTCTGGACAGGAGGGAGGTTACTCTAATGTCCTTTGTCCAGTTTTGTGCCAGAGCGGAAGCCAATGGCTCCCAGGACTGGTTTGAACTGGACTGTGCATGGAGACATCAAATGTGCCCCACATGCAGACTGAGTGGTGCTGGCAAGCATACACACCCTGCCCCAATACACTAAATGCTGTCTGGGAGGTGGTCACACATTCCTGTGACAGAATTCCTATTATTCTGTCTTCCCCTGCTGAAGCTTGGCTCAACGGCAGGAGGGCACAATCATGTCTCTGGTCGGCAGCAACCATTTTGTGCTGTCTAGGTCTGGAAGACTGGTACCGGGGACATAGAGAGTCAAATGGAGGACTCTTACAGCACTTGGAATCATACTCCCACACAGTTTACAGAGTGGGATATGATTCTGACATATTTGATAGCAAACATGATAGGATTTGTTGCAGCCAGTTTTGAGATGGTCATTGCACAATTATGTGGTGCCCCTCTATGTGGTATATGGCTGCTTCACTGACAACTTGGGAGAATGGACTCCGTAGGCTGTAGGGGTATCTTGCTCAGCAGGGACACCCTCTCACTTAGAACCAAGCACCCTGCCTTCAGGATTGCAAAGGCCTGCTATAGGGGTCGTTTATAAGTTTTAAGGCAGTGACCCTGGATATAGGAAACCTACATCTTTAGTACCGGCTTACACAGGTTGCAAAGACAGACCTCTAGTTCCATTTTGAATGGCCTCCCATGGGTGGCATCATGCATGTGTCAGCCCATGGGGGACCTCTGTGGTACCTATGCCATGGGTACCTTAGTACCATATCATAGGGATGTATAAGGGTACCCCTGTGTCCAATCTGGGATGTACCTAAGTACTGAACATAACAAATAGACCGCGGTCCCGATTAGCAGGATCCCAGTCAGACTAGTCAATACCAAACTGCA
The DNA here is from genome assembly GCF_964261635.1 of Lissotriton helveticus. NCBI lineage: Eukaryota > Metazoa > Chordata > Amphibia > Caudata > Salamandridae > Lissotriton > Lissotriton helveticus. Next base: position 985,500,278 of record NC_136067.1, read on the forward strand.
GCACAGCAAGACAGACAGACATTTTCTGACCTTTTTAGATAAGGCACTGCTTAATCGCCCCATTTTTCACACTTCATCATCTGTAATTTTTATGTTTGCACCTTTACATCTCTATCACTTGTTTGTTCTCCATTCACATACTCACTCATATTTTTGTGTTTTTCGCCATGCCTGTGGAAAAAATCCTAGTTGACAGTCATGGTGGATAACAATAATGAGAGCAGAGCCACACATTTTTGGGTCCTAAGTCCAGCATACTCCTCTCAGTAGGAAAATAGAAATGTGGTACAGGATTGCCAACAGAGTGAATAATGTTGGTAACAGCCTGCGCACAGGGAGATATTAGGAAATGGACAAATATACATGTTAGGACCACATTGTGTTTGTAGGAGAGTTTTGGAGGTGTCATGCCTATCCCTAAAGTCAAAATGCCACATATCTGCACAGCTAATGATCTGATGAAATATACTACATGTTATGTTATGTTAAAATTATTTGTACCGCGCTAGGTCACCAGACGGTTTCATGGCGCTCATAACAAATGCGGAAGGCAGGAACGGGGTTACTAGAAAGCTGACTGAAAGAGGAAGGTTTTCATCATCCTACGAAAGCAATCGTAGGTGGGGCAGTGTCGGAAAGTAGTCGGGAGGGAATTCCAGATTTTGGGGGCCAGAAAAGAAAAACAGAGACCACCGTGCTTTTTGCGTTTGATTTTAGGAATGACTAGAAGGTTGTGTGAGGTGGAGCGGAGATCTCTCAGGGGCACATATCGCTTCAGGCTGGAAGAGATGAAGGCGGGAGCTTGATCAGACAGAGCTTTAAAAATCGTACAACCAAGTTTAAAGGTGCAACGCTTAGCCACCGGGAGCCAGTGCAGGCTCCGCAACAGCGGCGAGACGTGCTGATGTTTAGGCTGAAGGTAAACTAGGCGTGCTGCCTGGTTTTGCACCAGCTGCAACCTGTGGAGATGGTAAGCAGGGATTCCCACATTCAGAGTGTTGGCATAGTCAATTCTGGACGTAACGAGGGCCATGATGACAAGTATAAGTGCATCTCTGGTGAGGAACCTGCTGATCTTACGTATCCTACGCAGGTGGAAAAAGCAGGATGACGTGACAGCGTTTTTCTGAGGCCTCATGGATAAATCACCAGAAATGACTATGCCAATGCTCTTCACTGAGTTGACGGGACAGGGTGGGGACCCTAGTGAGGGAGGCCAAAAGCTGGCATTCCATGGGTTGGCTGACCCGCCTACCAACACAAGCTCGGTCTTAGTGGGATTTAATTTAAACTGACTGTGATACATCCATTCCGATATATCAATCATGGTAGTTTGGAAGCTAGTGCAAGAGGATAGGGAAGTGTCAATAGGAAAAATTAGCTGCAGATCATCTGAATAATTGATGATTGTAGCCGAGGATTTGCAGAGAGAGGATATTAGGGGCTGCATGTAGAGATTAAATAACAAAGGAGATAGGACGGAGCCCTGTGGGACTCTGCAGGATAGGGCGGAGTAAGAAGCGGAGAAGGTAGACAGGTGCACTGCCTGGGATTGCTTATCCAAAATAGATCTGACCCAATCGAGAGCTACGCCCTGGATGCCGGCATTATTGACACGGTCGATCAATATTGCATGATCGACCGTGTCAAAGGCCGCCGACAAATCCAATAGGTAAGTGCCTGGGAGATGTTATTGTCGGCACCCTTTCCTAAGGCATCCATCACAACCACGATGACCGCCTCGGTAGAATGGAGCGGCCGGAAACCGGCTTGCTGGGCATCCAAAAAAGAGGAGCTCTCAATAAAAGCACTCTGGCAGCGAGTGACATACGTCTCCAGAATTTTACCTAAATAGGGAAGAAGGGAGATGGGCCTGTAGTTGCTCAAGACCGTGGGTCAGCGTTGGTCTTTTTTAGTATCGGTATCACTACTGCCTGTTTAAAGGAGTCCGGAACCACCCCAGTAGCCAACGAGTTGTTAAGTAGTGCCAGTGGAGGGTCAGGGCAGGCCAGAAAGATTTCCTTAAGGATTTGGGGAGGGCAACAATCATTGGGGGAGCCAGAGCTCACTTTGTGTAGTAGCGAATAAAACTCCGTGAGGGAAATAGGAGGAAAAACGTCCAGACAACAGGGATTTTTGGGAGGTAAAGGAAGAGGAGAAGAGGATGAAGGCGAGGGGATATTGTTCTTAATGGTAATAATTTTGTCAAAGAAATAGGAATTGAGGGAATCGCACAGAGCCTGTGTCGGTTGTGGTTGGGGAGTAACACGGTCTGGCAAAGAGAGCTCATTTACTATGGAAAAGATATCCTTTGCCTTAGAGGCAGACTCCATAATTTTTTGGGAAAAGTAGGTTGTCTTAGCCAGCAAGACAGATTTTTTATAGGCTTTCAGGCAATCTACAAACTCAATTTTGAGTTGTTGATCATAATTACATCAATTTAATGTCTACAAATGTATAATAACCAACTTCAACTCCATGCAAATAGTTGATAATACTAATCTCTATTTTGTTCCATTCTACTTCACCATTTACCTTGACACAAACAAAATGGATGTGAATACTTCACATCCAACATTAACAATGTTTTCTATCTCTCAGCAGGTTGATACACCACTGCACCTGCACAGAGGTTGGAAACCGAACAGAGTTCCTCTGTCCCACAGTACGAAGCCCTCAGTGATGAAAGCACTCTTGAAGAGGTGGAAATGGATGACGGTCCTGGCTCATCTGGTCAGCCTGGGCAGATGCCAAGAGAGCGGCTCACTGAGCCCACTAAAACACTTCCCACCACCTCTGAAACATCACAGCCAACCCCAACACATGAGCCTAGCACAATCAGTGCCATCCTGTGACCCCAGTCCTGGATTCTTTGATGACTAACACCGCCACTGTCTCTTCTGCTTCCTCGCCCTAAGTGTGCTGGGTATGCACAGACATGGGTTAGCCCAGCTCACTATGCTACTGTATTAAAGCTAGCCTGGCTGATGAGGGGTGATACCCTGGAACTGGTCCCATGATGCTTGTTTCTAACCCAGGGAGGACCTGGCTTGGCAGTTTGGGCTTTACTGTTCCCATGAAGATCAGGGTCAAGACTGGTTTCCATATGGTTGGGTCTAAACTCGGGTGGCATGGTGACCAAAAGAATGATGGATTTAACCCAGTTCTCTTAACTGGGAGTGAATGTTTGATTTGTTACGCATTCTGTCCAATATTTGTGTGTCTTTTGCTTTCTCGCATAGAGTGTGACAAGTATGCCCAGACATGGGTCCAGGGCTCACTGTGCCGCTGGATTCAAGCTAGCCTGGCTGATAAAGGGTGATACCCTGAACCGGTTCCGGGATGCTTGTCTCTGGTTCAGGGAGGACATGAGTTATGAGTTTGAGATCAACTGTTCCCAAGACTGATTTGCATATGGCTTGCTCTAAACTGGGGTGGCATGGTGAGCAAAAGAACAATGAATGTAATACAGATCTCTTGACTAATGGTGAATGTTTGATTTGTTCCACATTCTGTCTGTCACTTGTGTGTCTTTAGCTTTGTAAATGATGCATTTGACGATGGTGTGGGTCAGTAAGTGGAGACAATGGAGTTCATAAAGAATATGAAGATCATAAAGAAGTATTATTTAGTTGTCTTGGTGACATGAGACACACTTAAATCTTAGCTATAGCACATGGCTGACACATGAGTTTGTAAAAGAGAAAGGTGAAAAATAAATAGACGCATCATTACTGAGCCTCCACAAATAAAAATGGTAGCTAATTTTAAAGGCCGCTCAATGGTTGCATGAATCCTAACCAGTGATGTTCCACATCAGGTCTAATCATGGTTATTGTTTCCCCCATAGAATAAGGTATCCAAAGAATATTTATTTTTTGACAGTGGAGTACAGATGCATGGCCAGTTCAAGAATTGCATCCAGGAATATAGGATTACAGACTGAAGGCTGATAAACAACGAGATAAGAGAGAAGTTCAAATGAATAACACCATATGTGGCAGTGCATTAAAATGAGAAGTCTTCTGCACTTCTCTAGAGGTTAGGGTTGGAGGCTGCAACATTTCAACAATATCCTTTCTTGAATTGATTGTTTCTATAAACACTTCTCCTTTCTAAATCAAAGCTCAACAATGCAATTGTATGGTAATGTTTTGACTTAGAATGCCTACTTCTATGTATCATGATTATTCCTTGAGTCTGTATCGATTAAGCCACATTTCATCAAATTTGTCAGATTTGGCTTGATTTCCAGTCATGTTTGAGGTTGGTGTGATAGTGTTAAGATATGCTTGGTTCCTTTCTTGATAAAAGGGTTTAGAGTACACAAATATTTGGGGCCTGAATGTTCTTATGGAGCATTGGGTGGGCTTTTATGTAAGCAAAGTTGAGTTAATTTCTGTTTTGTATCTGAAACCAGAATGTGTTTCATTTGATGACCATGGTAGTATTTCAATGAGGAGGTAGCGAGAAAAACTTGTAGGTCTCTAATGTGTCATTCTAATCTTGATCCTGCTAGTGACTTCTCTTTTGAGCACTTTAGGGCAACCTTAATGATCATGTCTGTCCATAATGGTCTTGTGTACTTTCAAAAATAAAACATACTCCCGCTAATTGAGGCCATACTGGTAGTAAAAAAAACAATCAGACCTTAGTCAGTGGAGTACAGAGACTCCTCAAGTGCCAAACAAAATACAGTCTGACCCTACGCTCACCTTGCTTAAGTAATTAGTATTTACTTGTATTTAAAATTTAATAAATAAAGGACAGCAATCAACAAAACTTTGGATGGATAAGATTTTCTTTTGAGTTAAATACAAGTGTAAAGAATACTCACTTCACATTTCTCTCCATAGTTACACTTTATTAGAAAACAAATTAGGAAAGAGTCTACTATGAAATAGTGTATTAGCATTAACTAAGCACAATTTTTAAAATCAGATTACTTCATCAAAACCTCCATTGTGCCAGTATATACTACTAAGGCGTGTCTACCTCCCCAGGCATCCAATGGATCAACAAAATATATTTTCTTCTACTTTCTTTTTTTTACGATTGTTCTCTGGACAGGAAAGTCCCACAAAGAGACGTGTCCTATTCTACTGGTATTTTGCAGGCATAGTCTGGACTGCTCAATGAAAGAACGTTGCCAGTGTTAAGTGCACAGCACATTTAAGCTTTGTAGCTAATTGCTAGGACGATAGATGCAATGCTTTGGTAGGCCAAGCCTCTTACTTACAAAGTTGAGAGACACCATTACTATGTCACCATTCACTGTGCTAGTGTTTCTTTGTGAATCTATTCATCAATCTGAGTCACAAGAAAATGCTCTGGCATTATGCCTGCTATGCATTATCTCCAAGTATATTAAAGGAGATATGCAGGTTATAACTTGTCTGTTTCTTCAACTCAAGGTTTGTATGTTGATCTACACTTGCACTTGCCAAAGAGCTGGCTAATCGAGTACCTTCTAAGGAACACATAAGTACTAGCCAATACAAGTGCAACTATTCCTGCTAAAGGAAACTGTGTGACTGATTTAGCTGCAACATTAAAATATGCTAAACTATTTGGAGGATTCCCTCTTAAATATTCCGATAGTTTGACGGTAATGTTGCTGTTGTGTTTATTCAAGGAATATAGAATAAACACCTCTATAATGAAGCAATCATGATAGACCTCATAATAGCAGCTCATGAAGGTATAGCATCTGCTTTTTCAGGCATCAATGGTATAGTGTCAATGCTACAGCAAGAATATTGGTGGCTGTATTTGTTGTAGGATACAGAGAAATATGTTCAGCAGTGTACTATTTGTCAAACTAAGCAATACCCAACTGATGTGAGGTCAGCATCCAACCCCTTGACAATATCTGACAAACCTTTCCGTTTTGTCTACCTAGACAACAATGCCTTGTTGTCAATCGTCAAACATTATCATTATATCTTGGTTATTGTTGATTCATGCTCTTGATTTGTGTGATTATGGCCACAAAACATGACCAGTGCTAGAGCAGCCATAAAAGACTTGCAGTGCCTAGTAGCGGTCACTGCCCTGCATACCTTACATTCAGACAACAGTCCAGTCTTTGCCACTAAGGTGTTTACTAATGATTTGTCTGCTTTAGTGGTATGCCTGCTATTCTCACATCCATTACACCTGGAAATGAATAGTGAAGGTAAGTGAACCCACACTATGCTTAAGGAAGTCTTGACAAATGCAAAAACAACAGTTGATGGACAGAATGCAGAACAATGTCATACATTCACCCCAGTACAGAGATCTGGGCCTAAATCCATAGTTTCTTTGCTCACCACACCACCCCAGTTCAGAGACATGGTCATATGCAAATCAGCCATGACCTTGTGCCTCATGGAAACAGTCCATCCCGAACTGCCAAGCCATGTCTTCCCTGGACCGGAATCAACCATCCTAGGACCGGTTTCTGGGTATCAGCCGTCTTCAGCCAGGATAGCTTGACTCAATATTGTACAAAAATGACCCAATGGTATTGGAGTGCTTTACACAAGCACTGTTTACATTACACAAGGACACATTCATCTTTGGTAGGCATGGGAAGATTTAGTGATTGGCCCAGAACCACAGTATGTTGAGCCAACGCTGAGACCCAAACCTGGTTCACCAACTCCAAAGTCAGCAGCTCTGGCATTTATGCTATGTCTTCTTACCAGATAAGTTGAAGGAGATGCATAGTCTGTTCATTCAGGTCAGTATTGATATGTTGCCCAAACTCTGCACTTTCCAAAGGGCAACGATGCATGTACCACATTGTGTTTACATCAAATGTAACTTTACAGTTACTCAAGCTGGCAGCCTGTGCTACATTCACCTTTGGTATCCAGAGTTGGTTTGAGCAAAAATGAGCTGCCTTCTTAGAATGCCATTCTAGTTTAGAGTAGTACTTGGAGACCATTTAAAGGTTTCCTGCTGAAACATTACAAACCAGAAGTTTCTCTCGTTTCCGGAGGATAGCATAAAGGCACATGAAACATTCAAGATCTCCTCTCAAACACGAATATGTAGGTACTACCCCTCTCCTTCCAGAAAATTATTTCAGTTCTGTTCCTCCAGGCTGAGAGGCAGCAAGCAGCAGTTCTGCCAATGCTGGGCCTGCTTTAGTTCTGTCTTGAGGAAATATTTCTCTTGCATTCCGCCGACATCACAGAGAATTTAAGAAGGTTCATAGAAGGTACCTCGGTCCTTAAGAGCATCAGTAAGACAAACACCATAGATCTTAAGATCAACACATCTCAATTCAGGCATTGTCACACATTAGTGACATTAAGGCATGCTGAAACAACTAGACTTTTTTCAACAATTGAGGAGCTAGTCAATAGAGGATGGTGGCTCTTGACAATCAAACAGACAATGACAGCTGGATATTTACAGCTACATTCCTGATGCAGAAATTTGCTCTGGATAACTTATTGTTCATTATAGTTATTGATTATTAAGCTAAACCCTAGAAGCTGGGATTATTAAGCAATGTAAAACCTGAAACACTAATCAAATTCCTCCAGCTGGTATTAGAGGGGTAATTTCCGATGGTCATAGACATCCATCACATAAAAAGTTATTGATGTTTTATTATCCATTGAGACATTGGAAATCTCAGACCCGATCTTTTAGTCTCATAGCCTCACTGTGATGGTTCACCAAGACTCTTTTTACCTTGATGACTGTATTTAACAATTTATGAATTCCACTTCAGCCTTATCTATACAATTAGCTTATTCACTCCCACAATCTCACAAAGACTGTCAGATATATAGAGATACATTTTCCAAGAACCGGAAAACCTTGGGTTTGTCATCACACTGTGCAAGTCTCACATAATGCTTTCCAAGGACTTAGAGTTTATTTGAGCACACTTTTAAAAAATGTCCCTGGAACACCATTTTTTTCCAACATAAAGTGCATCCGCACCAAAGGGAACAACCAACAGTTTGTTAGTTTAGGAACAGACTACTCTAACCTGGGAGATGCTTCTGGGAAAGATGATGAATATGCGGTGAACTTATTATTTTTGGCATACCTTCTCTCATTCAAAGAAGAAGTCGCTTTATGTTTATGATACAGACATCCTGCATGTTTTTGGCACTCTGGGCTCAACAGCTCTATGGCAACCTGGTTCATGACCTTCTTTGCTACTGTGACAAGAATACCACAAGTTTAAGGGACAAGCTCTGGCTAAAGAAGATATATTGAATGCTATGTTGTGGTAACTCCTGTGTGCAAACCTCACTTGACAAGCATCTTTCTCCCCCAGCACATTTGGTGATAAGGACAGGGGTGGAATATCTTGGTGACACAGGATCAATTCCTTTCATTCGAGGGACGATGCAGTTTTTCTCCAAGTACTGCTATTTTGCCACCAAATTCATAGATAGAGAGTAACAATTATAACAGATAACATAGTAACAAAAAATTACCTTAACAATGGGGCATATGTGCATACTCTTTAGCTAGCACAGTTTACCAGATTGGGAACTGAGCAAATCAGAATCATAATAGCTCTTTCTTCCACAAATACCCAAGGGGATAATAAATTACAATGAAAAGGCATATTAACTGAGCAGAATTGACCTGCCTCTCATGCTTTTGTTTTCACCATTGTAAACTTTACAGGAGCCTGCAAGAGGTTCTGTTTGGTGGTAATTATTTGTAGGAAGCATCAATGGGCTGCTGCCTTGACATCTTTCTCAACTCCAAGAGATGAGTCCTTTAAGGTGCATACACTGACTGTCATTTGGTCTCCTCCCTTTTCACTGACATCATGGATTCTAGTAAGGATCTTCAGGAAGAAGGCAAATCTGTATGAAAGTGTTCTACCTGTTTTTCAAGGGAAAGTTGCTGTCCTTCAGATTTCCACTTAGCTATAGGATTGGGATTGCTCCTCCCATTGTAGCCAGTCATTATTGGTGTTCTTGTTTCAGCATCTTGTAGATTGATATAATGGAGCTTCAAGGTGTTGGTCTTTCATGCAGCTCCAGACGTCTCATTCAACGTTCACCATGAAGACCTGTGAACACCAATGGATTTACTTTGCATTTGGTTGAAGTTCCTTCATGGGTGAGGCAGTGTTGTTGTAGAATTTTCACACTGATTATTATCATCTGAATCTGGCAGCCTCATCTGTCCTGTTCCAACTGGCAGCCAGTGAAATCTTTAGGGATCTCCTCCAAGAAATGCCTTTAGACACATCCACCAATCAGGAACCTACTAGAAATGGACTGAGATATTTATCAAATTTCCCATATTACAAACATCTTAGTAGAAATTATTTCAGCAAGAACACTGGAAGAAAATAGCTTTTTGATTATTAACTTCTACCTAAATTTGTATATTTCCTGCACCAATAGTTTTAGAATCAGGTCTTTTATTTTGCTTAAGACTGCCTCTTCCTTAATTTTCCCAGTTGCTTTCCTTGTGCAAGATAATGCTTGGATGTGTGACACTTTACTTGGTTATTTTGGCTTTTTCATCATGAATTGAAGACAACTTCATTGAATCACTGTAAGTCGATCAAACCCACCATAGAGATAGCATTTCAGACATTGGGCTCCATTTTGTCAAGCTCATTAAAGAACTGCTCAAGAATGATCAGATCGGTAAGTGCCCCGGAGAAGCATTGCTTTTGCATAACTGCAAACTTGGTAACTCTTTCTCTTTTCATCTGACAATAAAGATTGGATAGAGGTGAGTAAGGGGTCTCGATATTATGGGACCAAGGGCCATATGTAGGTAATTTTTGTTTTGCGAATCTCAAATTGCGATTCTTTGGGAATCGCAATTAGAGAATCGCAAAATGAAATGTAGGTAGGATTAGCAAATTTTTTTGCGAATCCCAATTATTCCATATTTGCGAATCGCAAATTGAGATTCACAAATAAGGAATACCTTCTCATTCATTCCTATGGGCTAGAAGGCCCATAGGAATGAATGGGTAGACATTCTCAATATGCGATTCTCAATTAGAGAATCGCAAATTGAGAATGCAATTGCAGGGTTGCAAGGGTGTCAATAGGACACCCTGTTGCACCCTTGAAATTAACATGTGTGCACATATGGACCACATACATGCCCTAAGGGCATGTATGTGACCCACATGGCACTTTGAAAAATGACAAAAAGTGCATTTTTCAAAGAAATCGCAATTTACCACCAACCTGTAGTTGGTGGTATTTTGCGATTCCTTAAGCCACAATTCGCACAACTTGGGTGCTTTCTACATTGCATTTAAGGAATCGCAATTTGCAATTCCTTAAATGCAATTGCAAAATAAGGAATCGCACATTTTGAGATTCCTTATTTTGCGTGTGGCTTTTTGTGTGCTACATAGCACACTGTCCAAATTGCGATCGCAAACGCTGAAATTCGACCGCAATGGGGCTACCTACATATGGCCCCAAATTGTTTAGGGTTGAGTTTCAATATTTATGCACTCCTGGTTTTTACTTTCTCTCAATACAATGATGTGTTATTTTACATCTGGTGTATGTACCATTTGAATATGGACCCTGTACCATGCTAATAAATAAATGCACACATAACAATGTGACAATGCTACCTTTATCAGGAAGCAATGGATATTAATCAAGAAGGTCACGTAAATAACTGCAGTTTCTTCTGCAATACCAAATTTGGATAAAACTGGCGCACCATATTGTTGGACTCTAAAGGCAATTTATGTAATACAGCACCAGTTGAGAAATGCAGGAGCAGCTCTAACTCATGACACATAAGTACAGATGAGGACAGGAGGGGTTCATGCGGAAGGAAACACCATTCATCACCATTAAAATTGACACACTGCTCTGCCAAACCCTAAATGAGATACCAACAAGAGTGTCAGGGGTAATAGTTGCTTCTCACTGACGACCTTCAACAGAATCCCAGGGACTTAATCATTTTGAAAATCATTTGAGATTTAGGCTCTGATTAAGAGCGGGGAGGTGAATTCAGAAATGCAATATTTAAATTCTGAGGACTGCAGTAATTATGACATTTCACTTGGGAAAAGACATTACTGACACTTTTACCACCACTTCCTCAATACAGACCTCTTCTTCAATCGCAAAAGATATGATCTTACCTCTACAAATACTCACCAACCACGATTTCACTCCGTATCCCCTGAGAAATTAGTCCCATGGTGCTCTAAGCCCACCTACAATTGACTGTTTAAACAAGTCAGCTCTGAATCAACCTATTGTCAATTATCCTGTGTGTCATCTACCATCTGACGCATGGCCTTCTGTTGTAATGCTGGCTAATTTACCTAGACTTTTACCTCAGGTGGCCGAGAATACAGAGAAACCAATAAACAAGTTCACGCATTGGTTAGACTTTAATATCCATCACAAAGCTCGACTATTCCAAGATAAATTGTCTGCTTGCCTAGTGGATTAGATAGGGTCTATGAAAAAGGAATCTAAGGGGGACTGTATTATTGTTAATTTTGCTAACGCGTTTGTTGCATGGGCATTTATTGAGTCATCCTACTTGGATCCCGATGGACAAAGTGGAGTCAAGGTAATACCATTAGGCTATTTTTTCATGGACCTTGGAAAGAAGGCTGTGGTTCCATTGGGTTTGTCTATTCCTGGACTGTCTCGCATTTATCCCTCTCCTGTACATACCAACAATAATTTCCCTGTTTTAGCCGGGGTGTGCAGCAATGATTGACATGTGGAAGCTTTTACTAGATCGCCCCATCCAACTAAGCTGGATCTGAGGTTATCTGATGCAGATGTGGTTGAGCAAGATCATAGCCCCATAGATAAAATGGCAAAATTCTCAAGTTGCTGAGCTGCAATATTACAGAGCTTTCTACTAAACTACGTCTGAAGATTTGGGTTGAATTCAATAATGCTTACAATATTATTATGATACAGGAGGCATGGGCCACAAGAGATCTATTTTGTGATGTTTTTTTTTGTTTGTTTTTCTGTGCCTGAGTGGGATTTTGTCAGCGTTATCAATTTGGTTCAAAATTACACTTGATTGTACAATTGTCTGTTCCAACAAATAGAGGACCAATTCAAGCATTCAATGTGAAGTGGTCTAAAGCATTCAGGAGCATATAGGAGAAGTGTGGCTCACTGGTTAGAGGCGGCAGACCTGTAAGCAGAGAACGGCCCGGGACCAGGGTTCGATTCCCGACGCGGCAGGGTCGTGGACCAGGGTCAGCGGACTCGATAATTCTCGCCTCGGTGCCTACTCTAGTCAGAAACCACACTCGGCAACTCTGGGCATCAGCTTGCCTCATCTTCACAATGGCCCCCCCAGACCGCCGGGGATGCTTGGTCGCACCTTAGAGATACCCATCAGGGACCATCTCTCAGGGTGAGCCAGGACGGGTTCCCCAGCGGTCGAAGCGTGGAGATACTCCTCCGGGAGTCGATTCCTAGCGCTATATAAACCCGCAATTAAATTAAATTAAATTAAATATGTACAAAAACATTTTAGCAGTCAGAAATTTGAGGAATCAGGGGGTTACCGACGGCAAAAATGTTTTTCCATATATAGAGTACAACTTGCAATTCCGTAACATGTTACTGAATCAGAATTTGTGTGTAGCAATTCGGTATTTGGGGTGTGTTTAGGGCGTCCCTTCCTAATACCGAACTGCAGTGCTATGAATGAATATTTTGCTACGGAATTACGTTTGCGAACATTCATTTTTTACTAACACCTCAAGGGAGGTGGTATCATTTGCAAATAGGAAATAGTCTCAATGGGACCCCTTCCCCTCTTAGAATGTTGAAACACATATTTTTTAAGAGCAGGTAGTGGCCCAAACATTTGATTTGATTTTTTGAATCACATCCTGCTTTCCTCTAAGGAAAACAGGCTCATTTAAGAAATAAGTTTGGTTTATTAAAAAGCAAACACAGATATTGGGGTCTGCTAATCACAGCAGGCCACCATCCATGGGATGGCTTCAGTTCCTAACGGCTCGCAAATTGTGACCTACCTAATTTAATATTCATGATGTAGGTCTATTGCGACTGCATTAGTAATTGCTATTTCCTACTTGTGTGTGTTTGTACATTAGGAATTGTGATTGCCTAATTGTGATTCACAAAGTATCACAATTAGGAAATTGCAAGACCAAAATTCTGTACAAAGGGCCTTTGGTGTTTTTGTAATCAACTTTTATAATGTCAATTTTTCCATTACAAACAATACTAATTCTGCATCAATTTTTTATTTTATTGGTGAACTCGATTATAATTATGCCAAATAAAGTTCAGATTTGAATATCATTTTTGCAGGGTATTTTATCGCAAAACTCAGCAACTGAGAAGCATCCACAGTGGAACAGATAGTCGAGGTTGAGTCTGTGGTAGGTTCCAGTGACTGCAGAGGCACTTTGTTAATGCCTTTGAACAGGTTGCACCTAGATGCCTCTCGAATACTACTTTTACTGAGGGAGAGCAAACATCAACAATTGATTATATATTTGTCTCTAGGATTTTATTTATCAAATTGTGGATGGCGGCGTATGCCCTAGTAACTTTAGTGATTACAATCCATTTCTAACTACTTTTGTAATATCATGAAGCTAAATCCCGGGTTATTGCTGTCAGGGGTATAAATGCCAGCACAGGGAACAATGGCCGTAGTTTATTTTGGAGGAAAGCCAATTTGAGAGACAGCCAATGTAAACTTTGTGTCCACCATCTGGATCTATTGACAACCTGTCTCAACTCGGCCTCAGGGCTAACTGTGGTGTTGCTACCTTTGTAACCCTGGGGCTTATTAATAGAGCTCTTCTATTAAAGCCCCAGAAACTTACTAATGCTTTTCACCTATCATGGTTTGATAAGGTTCGTATAGAAGCCCTTAAACACCTATCTAGTGCCCTGCAAGCCATGCCCTAGGATACTGAGACAGTTGCAATTCATTGAAGGGAGTATAAGTAGGCTGCAAGCAGAAGCAAATTGGAGTCGAGGGCTGAAGCATAAAATAAATGTGTATCTTGTTGTAGGTCTGGAACACCAGCTTGTTTTGTCACACCGTCAATGACAAACTCTTATATATTTCCAATAATATTGTTTTTACTAATATTGGCCCAGATGAATATGTGGTCAATTTCACTAATATTTATCTCTTGTTTGATTTAGCCACTGTTGTCACTGAGCTTGTGCCACCAACCTCCTCCCTTGACATTGAGATTTCTTTTTGAAGAAGTGGCTGAAGCTATCTGTGCTAGACCTGCGAACAAAACCCTAGGACCAGATAGTGTGCAAATGAACCTTTATAAGCTTGCGTGGAAAAATGGAAATTCAGCCTGTAAAACTGGCCTGCCAGAATCTTGACACATAGCCATCATATTCCCCATCCTGCAAAAATGAAATTGCATGTCCCCTAATTACTAAAGGCTGATTTCCTTCTAGGCTTCCTCAGTGAAAGTCATAGGTAGGATCATCCTTAATAGATTAAGATGTTAGGCGACTGATAGCCACAGTATTTCCTGTGTGCAATATGAATTTAGGTCTGGGTTGGATACATTGGAGCAGTGCCTTGATCTGCACCTCTCAAATACGTAAATATACAATTGTCATACACAATCCTATTTTTTTAGCTTTTAAGGACCTCTCATAGGCAATTGACAGTGTGGTCAGATCTATATTATCGGCCATGTTGGAATGCATAGGTGTCGAAAGTAGTTTGGTTGCTTTTTTACGAGCCCTAAATTTTGACCTTAAATTATCCATCGGATATGGGATAAATGGTGAATGCTGAAAGTCTTTCAACTTCAGACGTGGAGTATGGCTGGGATGTGTTCTGGTTAGGGGTGGGTGGAATTTGCGTAGTCATGCTATGGAAAGCTCCGTGAAACAGTAAAAAATCTCTGAGAGCACGTAGAGTTCCGCGAACACGGGGAATTGCTTGTTCCGCCAGTTCGCAGGGCTTTTTTCCTGTTCGCGAATGCTGTTTGCGTGCTCTGGGAAATATCTTTTAAACACGCATTTTGAGAGGGCGAACAAGTCAAAAATTCCGCAAGCCAGTGAATTGCAGAATTTTTGGCAATTCCCCGGAGTGCAAAATTACCCAAATTCTGCAAATTCGGCGAGCGGAACAGAATTTACTACCCAGGAATAGTTCTGGTGTCAATCTTATTTTTAGTATATCATAATGGACTAGAGGTGGCCATAGCAACTAAAAGCAGTGACATGCCAACCTAAAATGGCGGCACCCTACTGTCCTGTGATATGCGGACGATGCCATTTTAATATCAAGAACGTCCAATGGGCTTTAATTTCTTTTAGATGATTTTGTTTGCTTTATGGATGTCTGAGGCCTGGCCACCAATTTAACCAAAATGTTTACAATGGCCTGTAGTACGAATAACTTTGTCATGATTCAGTGTGATCTGTGGTACCCCCATCGAAAGAACACACACATCTTATCTGGCAAACAACTTTGACTAATTAATCACAAAGGGATATGAGGGGAAAAAAGGCTATCTAGGGCAGTCCCCCACTCAACAAATCTACAACAAGAACCCCTGTTAGCCTGCATGTAGTGAATCTCAGACTCAGTAACTTACGGGGTCATACCTCCCGTTCACACACCAAGTGGCCAAATTAGGTCAGTGCTGCGTTACAGGTCCTGACATGCATTCGAACATACCAACAACACTGTGCACACGGTACAACACATAAAGAAAATATGTGTGAAAGCAAGGAAAGCACCTCACGGACGTGACACCCGAGGGGGTTCCCGGTCTGTGAATGGCCGGTTTACCCACTTCTCATCATCGGTTACTTTCATTGCAGGGAGGATGAAAATGTGCAAAAGAAGATGTGCACAAAACAGGATAGAGAAACAGAAAGGGAGTGTACAAATACACTACCTAGTAGGATAGAGACATGTGTTCAGAACTAACAAGTACCTACACCCAACACCAACAAAACATAAAAATATATAAAATAGTGAGGTTTGGCTGGCTGAATCAATTTTATTCTGGTGCTGCCAAACTGCACTGTTTTTAAAAAAGGCTTAAATTGATACCATTTGATGTTGTAATTGGACCAACATGTTTCATTGCCTTGTCATTGGCAATTTCATCAGGGCAAATGGTTGGGTCTCTTATTCTTAATCCTTCATTTGGAAACCTTGTGCTCGCAAATACTGGGTATACCGGCGAGCATCAAATAGGACGGCGTGTCAGCTGATCACGAATCCGTCTTGGAGACTCCTCAAGGTGAGTCACCACTGCCGAGTCCCTCCGGCGCTTCCGTCGTCTCACCGACTGCTGAAAGTCTTTCAACTTCAGACGTGGAGTATGGCTGGGATGTGTTCTGGTTAGGGGTGGGTGGAATTTGCGTAGTCATGCTATGGAAAGCTCCGTGAAACAGTAAAAAATCTCTGAGAGCACGTAGAGTTCCGCGAACACGGGGAATTGCTTGTTCCGCCAGTTCGCAGGGCTTTTTTCCTGTTCGCGAATGCTGTTTGCGTGCTCTGGGAAATATCTTTTAAACACGCATTTTGAGAGGGCGAACAAGTCAAAAATTCCGCAAGCCAGTGAATTGCAGAATTTTTGGCAATTCCCCGGAGTGCAAAATTACCCAAATTCTGCAAATTCGGCGAGCGGAACAGAATTTACTACCCAGGAATAGTTCTGGTGTCAATCTTATTTTTAGTATATCATAATGGACTAGAGGTGGCCATAGCAACTAAAAGCAGTGACATGCCAACCTAAAATGGCGGCACCCTACTGTCCTGTGATATGCGGACGATGCCATTTTAATATCAAGAACGTCCAATGGGCTTTAATTTCTTTTAGATGATTTTGTTTGCTTTATGGATGTCTGAGGCCTGGCCACCAATTTAACCAAAATGTTTACAATGGCCTGTAGTACGAATAACTTTGTCATGATTCAGTGTGATCTGTGGTACCCCCATCGAAAGAACACACACATCTTATCTGGCAAACAACTTTGACTCCCTGGTGTCCTGGGCACACCATCTGGTACAAAGAAGACTGAACTTTTGCAACTCAGTTTTTTTTTTTTACAATTGTATTTTTCCTCGAAAATTGGAAAATAGCCCAAAGAGCCACGCACATAAATTTCCAAAAGAAAATGCTTACCAATTTTAAGTTATGACTCTGCGGTATGGGGCTATAAGACCATCAAATTGCTACAGTGTGATTAAAATAGAGTATGCAGGCATATTCTTGGTATTCCACTTACATCTCCAACGTATGCAGTTCATGAAGAGCTTGAATTATATTATGTTGAGGATTATTTTATTTTGAACCCCCTTAATGTTGTGGTGTTCCATTTGGTGTAACCACGAGGAAATAAGAAGGAGATCATAATGGACTGCCTACCGTGTGAAAGGGCCTTTGTAACCCATGGTTACATTAGTGATGTCTGTAGTAAGCTAGACAGTACTAACATTCCAAGCCCTGACAGTCTTTCTGTAAGGGATAAATGCTGGGTTAAAATAAATGTTTTGGAAGTTAGGAAAGGGGGAAAAGAGAGGGTTGAATTACGAAAGTCTTCCAATAGAGGCTGTTCATTGAACTAAATGGAGCTAAGGTTAGAGTCATATCTTGCCAGTGTGACCTACACCAGGGACAAGATGCTCCTTACTATATTTAGGTTTGGATTAATTAGATGTCAACTCTGCTTTGCCTCGGGCCAGTTTGAGCTAACAGCTATTCTCATTTGCCCTTGCAATGAGCATTTTCTGAAAACCCTGGCGTATTTTGTATTCTTTTGTAAATGCTACCGTACTTATACTAGAAGGTTTTTATTTCCCTTACGTAGGAGTGCTTCCACTCGGTGTGTGCGTATTTGTTTCTGCATTTCTTAAATGTGCCTTCCACTGTGTGCAGTCTTTAATGTTTTAGATTGTTAGATATTTATTTTAATCTCATTTGATATGTGAGTAAGTTTAGTTTGAATTTGCTATTTTTTATGCAATTGACGTGATGATGTGCTTGCATGTTCTTTTAAAAATCGAATAAAGCTATTCAATTGATTGACACTTGCATAATTTCCTCCTTATTATGTTGGCAAGTTAAAAATGTGTGAAAATTGGTAGTAAATACAAGTACTTGCAGAATGTAGTATAATAAACCCCGAATACCTCTTTTCTTTCTCCACTGTCATAGAGAGAACTCAAAATAGGAGAAATTAACCGCACCCTGTAAATACCTCTGTCGGTACCGTCCCAATCATCATAATTCAGGCCATAAGTTTCTCCCAAATGCATTATTTCGAGCAATAGCCTCCCAATACTTACTCACTGATTCAAAAATGTTAAATATTTCCCAATTCACAGCACAGTCTCCGCACAGTTACCTCTGTTTATTTTTGTTTTGAAACATCTAGAATTACAGCTGTCACACTGTATCCTGGAAACGAAATTCTAAATAGATTGACATTTTCTAAACAAAATGGCAATCTCTGCCTCAAACATTACGAAGAATAACATCAAAACCTGTCATGCTTGCCCTCTTGATTTAACACATCCTGAATTCATTTAAGGATTACTAACTTGATTTGAGCTGACCTGATGCTTTTCAAAATTCTTGGTAAACAGCAGATGTTCGGATGTTTTTGTAGTTTGATGTTGCTGATTATTTATGTCATGTGCTCATTTCCTGACATTTTCCTAATCCGTTCAGGAAATGTGTGGGCACATACTGCTGTAAAAGTCGAAAACAGGCACGATGTGATTTTTCATAATTTCACCTACACAAATAGCAAGAGCTGTAATTAAGAAAAAGAAATATATGTTGGAAATATGTGGAGAGGTTAGGCTATATGGCCGTGCAAAGGAGTTGCTTTATAGTGGTAGCCCAAGAATCAAGAAGGTATGATGGACTGGTCTGATGGCTCATCGGACTAATTCATTCACTATATGGACCCCCTAATCACACGTTTCAACCCCTGGTAGGTCCATGAAGCATTCCGTCCTTCCGAGCCCAATAAAATGAGAACTGTTGAGTTGGGCAACAAGGAATAACTGTCCTTCAGCACCATGGAGCCCTTGGGTGAGCCTACGCTTTATAAATGCATGGTATACTAGAATGTCTGGGGCATACTAGAATGACTGGGGTTCAGTTTTAAAGTGCTCTGTAAGTGGTAGGGCCTCATTCCAACGAAGGTCTCAATATGGAACACAGAGGTTCCTAGAGAAATGTGGAATTAACGGGAGAATCAATACTTCTGGTTTTGCTATCCCTGGTAATTCCTGGCTTTCAGCAGCAGGAAGTGCCAGGTGATACTGCAGTATCCTGTATATGTAATTATCCCGTTACATTCTCTCTAACTGCTCAGCCAGTGTGAATGTCCTGTGTGGAATGTTGGTGTGGTGATGCTGAATTGAATGTTTGGGTCCCTGTGTGGTGAAGTGTGATAGTTAGAGTATAGGCAGAGGACTCCTCTACATGATCTAACTGAGATTAAACAAACCTACTTAAACTACATCTCGGCTACCGGACCTCATCATTGTAAACTGTAGACACCAAACAGATGTTCGGTGCGCCTGCGGGTCTTATTGTTATGGTCTTGCCCTATAGGAATGAAGAGACTTCTCGCAATGAGGGCCTATAGAGTGGGTGGGTATTGGAAACAAACTCTCATGTCAGAATAACATGAAAGTCAGCAAAGCCAAAGTGCTGATGATTTCTCCTCTTTAGACATTTCAAAAGTAAGCATCTGGCAACATGTAAGGGTGGAAATGACCCAAAATAGATACATTACTATCGGGAATCATGTCCCGAAACACTCAATCCTATAGTTATTGAGTATTTCTCAAACTATTATTGGTGTTTATGCATCATGCAGTTACCAAACTCTGTGGTATGGGAAATTCCACGTGGATGGTTGCAAATGAAGGGGCATATCAACAACGAGGGGAGATAATTATCGCTCAGCGCGCCTAGTGCTGATTTCCCTAGTGCTGATTTGCAAAATGGCGATATGCTTGATGATTCGACCCTGTGGTCGTATCACATCAATCCACCATCCCTTGTCAACATACAATAGTCAGAATTTTAGTAGACGTTAGTTTTCGGCAAAGACCGCATTTAGCGATAATTTACAAGGTAGTCCATCAGGTGTACGCCCAGTGACGCCCACTTTGCATCTCATTAGAGATGTAAAGCGAGGCGTCGGCAAAACGGCTGATAACATGCGCTAATGCATGTTAGCACCGGCTTGCAAATAGGGCAAAAAGATTATCTCCGCTTTTTTGGCTTTAAAAGCCAAAACAGCAGAGATAAGGCCCTTGATAATATGCCCCCACGTACTCCCGTACCTCTAGAATGATGTTAACACAAGATTCCAGGTTTTCTGGGTAATTATGAAGGCTAAGGTGCCTAACTAGAGTTACCATATCTGAATACAGCACGTTCTCACTCGTTCTGATATGTTTTCAACCTGCAATTTTTTCCAAATGTGAACAGAAAATAGCAATTAGGAGTGATATTAATATAGAATTCTAAATATATGCATCTCTGACTACTGAACCCTATTCCGGAGGCAGTGAGAAGGAGTGCCTTAATGTTTACAAAAGGTGGTTCTTCATTGGTTATAAAGATGTTCTAGGAAGTAAAATCTGGTGAATTAAAGGTTGCCCGAAGTGGTCTGTGTTTAACTAGAATATAAACTGAAACGACTTTAATACCCATAAAGGTAGTTTCTTATAGGTCTAATAAATTGGCAAGCTCATTGTGTGACCGTTCCCTGTGTCGTAATGTGACAATAACACACGCAGGCATGAAGTACCCCTACCCAAGAAGATTCTGTGAATGAAATATGAATATTAAATACAGCGTAGCTGCTAAGAGGGAGGCATCGCTTACTATGATCTTGGAATTCCAAAACAG
This sequence comes from Lissotriton helveticus, assembly GCF_964261635.1. NCBI lineage: Eukaryota > Metazoa > Chordata > Amphibia > Caudata > Salamandridae > Lissotriton > Lissotriton helveticus. The sequence goes on from NC_136067.1 coordinate 985,521,162, forward strand.
TAACAAGGGAAGCGTAGGCGTTACTTCAGCCATCTGATGAATCACAATATTTCCTGTTTTTCAGTGGCTCAATATGGTTCGTCGAGTATTCTGGTCTTGTATATTGCAGCCACAGTCTTTTATGGTCTGTTCGAAGATATTCAATAAATCATTTTAATCATTTTATCCTTCAGCCATAAAGAAACATGAGCACGTTTTGCAGTAGGATAAAATATGACACAGTTTTTAATGAAATGTAATCGTAACAATGTGCTTTTTAAACCAGCAGAGAAAATTAAACTGTCCACAGTGCTGTTACAAAGTCACTCATCGATTAAATTGTATTCATCAATCTCAAGATGGCAGCAAGATATATTTACCAATCTGGATAGACTATTTGAACCAAATGCAAACCACGTGATTCTAGCTTGTACAAACTGAGGGGATGTTTTAAAACCAAGGGGCATATTCTCAAGGAGTCATTGCCGTGTTAACTGCACTTTATCGCAGCCAAAGTTGCGATAAATGTATCACCCCATTCACAAGCTGGTGCTAACAGCCCTTAGTACCAGTTTACCTGCAAAAGCAGCCGCAAACAAAATTGCCACAGATGACCCCTGTAGCTATCGTTAATGCGATGCAGAGTAGGCATTCCCATGCAAAAAGCCGCACAACACCACTCCGCAACATTCTCAACGACCAGCCAGATTAGTGATACGACTACAAAACATGCGATAAGGCGCGTTAGCAGCAGGAAATCAACACCTGCTCTGACCTGTGTAAAGTCGAACGGCAGCCTGCACCAGAAAAGGGAGCCCAGCCCACAGCCACACCCGAAGAACAACAGATGCCATGGAGCTACTGATCATGCAGCTCGGAGCACCAACAAGCCCACAACACCCACCGCCACCACCCCCCGGATCCCCCGGACCACCACAGAAGCAGCACAGGCACAGACTGCGGACCTTCAGAAAACGCACAAGCCTCACAGACTGAACACCAGAGAATGTCATTGCCCACTACAGGCTCAAAAGGACAACCATCCTCCGCAGCCTGAACATCATTGCCCACAGGCTGACGGTACCAACACAGCGGACAACCAACAACCCACTTCAGACAAAGCTGCTGATTGTGCTGCACTTGTTGGCCTCTGGTCCCTTCCATCCAACAACCGCCAGAGTTGGAGGAGTCTCACAGCCAGCCCTATCAAAGTTCCTCAAACCTGTCCTGGATGCCATCATCAGCTTGGCACCCCAGTACCTATATTTCCCCCACACTGTGCAGGATCAGCTGGAGACCAAGTAAGGCTTCTACGCCATAGCTGGCTTCCCGCACATGTCGGGGGCAATAGACTGCACACATGTCCTACTTGTGCCCCCTGCCGACACTACACACAATAAGCACAACAGAAAGCACACACATTCCATCAATGTACAGGCAATAGTGGACCACTGGGGAATCTTCATCAATGTTGTCGCCAACTACCCAGGCAGTGTGCATGATTCCTTCATCTTCCAACAGTCCATCATCAACCAGCGCTTCTAGGATGGCACCTACGGAAATGCTCTGCTCGTTGGTAAATGCCAAATTACACAACACACACCTCAACTTCACAATCATGCAACTCAGAATTCTGAGAATGCACACGTTACAGACTCACATACAACATGCCCACCTACCAGACACAACAGCAAAAATTACTGTGGTAAGCTGGGCTAGCCATGTACACAAGCCATCAATGGTATGGCACCTCAGCCACACAATAGCAGATTGTGGGAAGAGGTGGGAACCAGGCATGTGCGAAGGAGGCAAATGAACTATGAATAAGCATGTACACAATGCCAAGTGTGGCGTGGATGTGCTGGCCAGACTGCAGTACGCAGACCTCACACATATCCATGTTGGCACACACCAATGGTGTTTGGAGTGTAGTAGACAGTGGACACAAGCATGTCACCCCAGCCAGTGGGGGAGATCAAGGAAATGTAGCACGTCCCCCCATAAGCGTGAGCAGAGGGGGCTGGCCTGGCATACACCAGGTCAGCATATGGGTGTGAATAAAGGCACGCAACTCTGGGCATGGTCCTCATCCGGAATGCCCAACGTATCTTACCCCACCATGAAGCCGCCACCGTTGCCTTGAGCTGTGTTGCCTGCGATCTTGTGGGCCTGATGCATCCCAGGAAGCTCGTCTCCAAACTAGTCTTGCCCGCCCCTGCGCACCCAGGTCCCACACTGGCGTTTGTCGAAGAGGGCCCACCACATGCCGATGCAAGCTCCAAGCCCAAGGCCCACGACCTTGGCAGCCTCCTCAGACCATCACGCCTCTGTGACACAGGTACGCTGAACTCCATTCTCGTTGACGTACTCCACCGGCATACACAGCGGACAAGTAGGACACAAATTTGGAACTGAGTCTTGATTACATCATGGTAGAGTATATTATTTAAGGATAAGGTTATGTCACTATACTCCCTTCAATGTGGTGCCAACAAGGCTGTGCATCGGACTCCCACCAAACGTGTCTGTGGGCACTTGCTGACTGCTGCCTTTGGCCAACACTGTGGTCCTGCAGGCCTCACACCAATACAATGCAGTCCGTCACAGGCAGGACACTGCATCGTCGCCAGCTGCATGCCCGCTCAGCTCTGGTGCCACTACCTCTGCCAGCCACAAATCAAATTCACATGCAATTCCAATGCTGTGTGGTACAGATCCAAGAAGAGATGGCTGGCAGTGTTTAACCTGTGCTGACTGCTGCCTCCATCTGACACTGTGGCCAACTAGCTCACACTTTTGGAACTGGGTCTTGATTTCTTCATGGCAGTGTATATGTCACAGTACGCAAGGAGAGGAGGAAGAGGAAGACGTGCTTCAGTCCGGAGCAGAAAAGGCTCACCTTCACGGAGGTCATGGGACACTACCAACAGCTGCACTGGTGCCACTGACTCTGTGCAGCGCATGCCTACCATGTGTGGCTGTGGGCCCCTGATGACCACTGGATCCGGCACACACTACAGTGGAGTAGGTCACACATTTTGAACTGAGTCTTGCTCTCTACATTGCAGAGTCCATGTCATTGTACAGGCCTCATCACAGACTGCATCCCCTTCCAGCTCTGTTACCCCTGAGTGTGTGCCCTGAAATTCATGGTTGATCTCCGTTTGTACGTCGGTGGTGCCTGAGCCCATGGGCGGGAGGTTGTCTTCCTCTACATGTAGCTGATACTGACAAGATGGAAAAGTGGAGTCTGTAGCATTCAACTCCTCCATTTGCCTGTTCCTGCTTGCTACTGCCCTCTGCATCATGCCCTGGTGGGACACCTTCCACTTTCCCCCCGAAACCCTTTGCAACATTCTCCTTGGACATTGACGAGTACACGCTCAGCTCGCGTGGCCCTACCTCAGTGCACCACGAGTCACTGTCCTGTGGCAGTGTGCCTGTGCCGGCCGCTTTGTACTCATGGCTACAAACTCTGTGCTGCCCAAGTCAGGGACCCATGATGTCCATACCTTGTAATGCTGATTGCCTGCTCACTGTTGTGGTTTTTGACAGCACCAACCAACCCCTGAGTGGTGGCTTAGACTACCCAACACCCATCCAGCACAGGTGTCACTGGAGATGTGACCCTGGGAATAAAAGGGGCCAGGAGCACGTGCCCATAGCCAGTCCCACAAACTCACTCAGTATGTCCATGAGGTCATATGTATGCATGTGGGACCAGGGCCATTCCACATTACATTGTGCTGGATACAGGGTGTGCAACCATGTCATCGCAAGCAGAGGTGTAGACCTGGGACATGTAACCATGTCGTATCTCCATGTGAGCGTAAGTGGGGTGGACAGGTGTATGACAGTACTGGATAGGGGTGTGGCTCCTCCACACGTGGACCTCAGTGTGTTTCAGTGTGGGCCTTGCCAAGGATGTGGCTGATGCGTGTGTCTCTGTAGTAGTGTCTGCGCCACCCGTCAGGCAATTGACAATGTTGCTATGTGGCATGTCCCCGGTGTACATGGTCGGCCGAAGGGGTACATGGGGGAGGGCATGCCTGCCCAGGGTCAGGGATCACATAAGCCAACTGTTCTGTGTGTCACTATTAATGCAGCATGAGTCAACGATGTACCCTCAACTGCATGTCGAGTTCAGCCAGGCAGGTGCTCTACATCTGTGTCAGCCTTGTCCTTGCAATTGGCCTACACACGTGTGGCCAGCCACATTCTGCACAGCATCATCCCTGTGTCGTACTCAGGCTTGTGGACATGCGCAGACAGGTATGTTAATGGTGTGCCGTACGGGTGCATGTGATGAAATCGTGCTGCACACACTAGTGAATGTGTCCGGGGGGGAGGTTCAGCACTGAGGCTACGTAGTACACAGTGATGCAGCTCATTTGCAACATGCAGCACATGTCATACTGGGATCACTAAGTCACACATATCACACACCAATGAACCAGTGAGCCTGCCAACACATCATGCAGTACATAGTTTTGATTCATGTTTCTCTGCACTAAAACAGGTGACCAAGGATATGCACTCTGCGCTTGGATGATGACACCCCTCCGAGCCCGGAACACACATGCATAGAGGCAGTACAATGTGGGCCACAAAGGCACCAGGGGCATCGTGGATTGCACATTTGGAAGGTTGAAGTCACGTTTCAGGTTCCTGGACGTCACAGGTGGTAAGCTCCTGTACAGCCCAGACCTCGTGTTCAAGAAGATCGTTGCATGTTGTGTGTTGCACAAAATATGTGTACTCAGCAAAGACCCATGGAAACGAGTGCCAGATGCACGGACGATGATAATGAAGATGAGGCAGGTGGACCACACCCCACTGCAGCTGCAAGAGGAATAGCCCGTAGGGAGTACATCATTGACAATTTCTTCTCTGGTTGATGTCACATTGTGTGGGTCCTTAGCAGTAATAGCACAGTACCTTGACTGATCACAGGCACAGCCTGTGCTAATAAAAGCATTCAATACAAATTCCTTGCATGCTTGTCACTCATCTGTACAGGCACTTCACTCAGACAAGTGTGGGTGCAACATGTTGTGCTGTCAAGTGAGGAATTTGGTAATGGATGGTGGGTGGGTCACCTCTGTGCAGTGTGGCTGTTTATGGTGTCACATATTTGAACTGCCAGTTCTGTGTGTGACAGTAGTTATGGTTTCCCCCTCTTCAGCGTTTTCCATGTGTCCCAATTCATTCAGTTTTGGCTGTTATTTGAGGCCTACAAGTGCCAACAGGGATTATTTTGTACTCTGGTATGTGTGACGCCATGATGCAGGGATGCACCCTGTGACTCAAGTCCCACAACATGGGCAACCTGTACGTAAGGGGGAGTCACTGACCCTACATTGGTCCATTCTTTAATTCGTGTTTGTTCATGGACATGGCATGTCAGTGTGCAGGGGGTTTTGTTTGTCCCTCTGCAATATGAGGGGGGCATGTGAGGGGGGATGTGGTTTCTCAGTGTGTACCATGTTTGTTTCTGCATTGGCGCAGGTTACATACTGAATGCTTGTCAATGTACATTGCGGGTGTTTGTGGGGAAATGCGTATTTGATTTGGACAATGGTCATTTGTTCTGCCTCACAGCTGTGGGGTTGTGCTTGCACGTTGTCATCTCACGGTTTATTTACTCTGCTTTTATGGTGCATTTTCCCGCCAGACACGTGGGATTTGCAGGCCAGTTGCTGGTTTCCGGTGCTTTAGGTGCCGTGATTGGCCTCATCGTAAGATTTATTGCGTTCGCTTTTCTCATTTTTGCAGCATGGCATTGATTTTAACGCGGTCAGTTGACACGTTATCTGGAGACTATTGCATGGTACCGCCGTGTTGAAAATGCTTTGTTAACACGGCGTCATTTTCAATCGATAGACTGCGATGTTGGAATTTGCTTTAAGTTACTTTTGCGATGGTTATCACATGTTTTTTAGAATATGCCCCCATATGTTATTATAAATGTGACTTAACTTGAGCAGTCTTTTTTCTATGGCAATCATCGCTGGGGTTATCCCAGTAGTGCTTTCATAACTGTGCTGTGGTTACAAATAGACTATATGAATAACAGGGGAAACCCATTAAACCAGCCGGTACCTGGGTAAAGAAGACTAAATAAATATGAAAATGGTACCTTGGTTCTCGGTATAAATTTTCAATTGAAATAAGGAATAAGAATCAAATATTCCTTATTAAGTGTTTATATCACTATGGCCACACTTTATGTATGTTTACCTTTTACAATCTCCTGTCTCGTCATGAACCACAATTACGCCTTGGACTATTACTGATTGATTTTTTATTTTCTATTTTATCAAAGAGATTTTAAAAAAAATTTTTGTTTTCAATTCAAACACATTTGTATATACAAATAATTTTTACATATATACAAAAGAAGCCCTTCATTTCCAAAATAGGATGTCACAATGAAAGAGTAGACCGGACATTCCTATCGAGATCAAACAGAATAATGTGAGGAAAACAAATAGGTAAAACCTATTTCAACCAAATGTTTTTTTAGTTCCTCAACAAATTATTTAAATTAATCAAAAGTGTTTTTTATATATATCTGTTGTCTCTTTACAGTCGACGCGTTTCAGCCAATCAATTCTGGCCTCTTCAGGACTAGGGCTATTCAAAATCCATCTATGAAAATAAAAATTGGAACAGACATCACCTATAGATCCTATAGACTAATAACATAGTTACCTATCTACATATATACATATCAACATTAGATTGAGCATCATTTTTCTGGATATTACTCCTGTGAGCAGACTGACCATTGTGACACTTAATTGATTGATTAAATAGACGAGGGCATGTTTCTGATGACTGGATTCCTAATATACTGCATTCCAATAGTTTCCTGAGCTTTTACATCTTGTTATATTTAAACAAAGTTATATTTTACATGATGCAATCTTAGTTTAAATTATTGCAAGGGCATTAAAATTTTAATTTTTACCGGGTTCTAGAGACATCAGGGGCTGGAGGTAGTTTTCAAGTTGTATCAGGACCTCTCTTTCCCACTGGGCTCGGATAATATCCAAGAAATAGAAATAGTACGTGCACTGCCGGTGCTTTAGGTGAAATGTATCTCCCTGTAAGCTTTTCTACAGCATCTGGATAAAGAGGGCATTGAGAAACCCTGTTAGTACATTATATCACTGGGCCGGTGTTCCTAAGGCGCGCGCTCGAACTAAATGGGGCACCCACTTACTCAGCTGTCACCTAGAACGCCTCTTCCTTTTGTTTGCTCGCGTTCATTTACCGGAGCTCGGCCGTGTCTGACGCTCTCTTCCCGGGGTCTGTAAAATACAACATACCCCGCACTTGTAAGCCTCACGATTTAACTGTGCAGCGCTAGCCCATATTTAAGAGTTTAAAACGGCACTTACGTTTTTATGTGTCTCTTTCTCTTAAGTACAAAGTCGCTCTGCTAACTCTGTTGTAGCTTACTCGTCTCTATATGTAGGTGACATAAACAAGAGACTACCTCTTCCGGGTTCGTAGTAAAAAAGGGAGAAAGGACTGCTATACTTCCTGGCTGCCAGAGTTGCCACAAACAAGGGACTATTCTAATTCTCTATTCGAGAGACATTGCCTGATGCCCACCCTTAATAAGGCGCTCGAAGCTGACATAGAAATCGAGCTATATGTTATATAAACTCACTAGCTGACCAAATTAATACAGTCAAACGACTATATTTGGACAAGGTTTCTTTTTTTTAAAAAGTAGATCTTATTATTAGTAATATTGCGCCCTTAGTATTAGTGATTCTAATGTCACAAATAATTTCATATTTACAATCTTTTGCGGTCAGTCGCTCCTCACAATCTAAATAATGTTTTCATTATTTTATTCTTTGGTAGTATCATTGCATGTTACATCAAGGAACAGAACTACAGTGTATTACACTTCAAATTCATTTCATCTTTACAGTAAGGACCAGATTTCGTCTTTTTCATTTAACCCTGTGGTTGCTGTTTTGTATTTTTCAATCATTCTCGCTTCTAATCTATTCAGTTTGGATTCAATCTCTTCTAGTCTAATTTTATCTAGTACACAAAGTACTGACCAGGTTATGTCTTCCTCTGAGTGTTGATGAGTTTCGAAATGTTGTACTAAAGGAGCCCCTGAAGTTTTACATTTGATGCGTGACTTGTGTTGCAGGATGCGTTTTTTGACCAACTGGGTGGTTTGCCCAATATAAGACTTTTTGCAGGGGCAAGTAACACAATAAATTGTGTTTCTTGTATTGCAATTAGAAAAACTTCTTTGTTGGTGCATAGATCCATTAATCTCAATTTCTTTTGAGTCAGATGTCAAAGTACAGGCCACACAATTTAAACACCTGTAATGGCCAATTATAGGGGGTAATTTCAACATTCCTCTTAAATCCGTGATTTTTTTGTCTTCTTTTCTCTCTGCTCTCACAAGCATTTGTCTTATATTTTTGCCCTTTTTAAAGGCGAATAGTGGTTTTTCGATTCCTAGATGTTCTATGATTTTCCAGTGTTTCTGGATAATCTTTTTGATTTTATGAACTTTTGGGTCAAATGTCAAGACGCATGTTAAAGGTGACTCTTTTTCTGTTATTTTAGGAGTTAATAAATTTTCTCTTGGCGTAAACCACGCTCTTTTTAGAGCATTTTTTACTAACCTCCTTGGATAACCTCTGTTAACCAATTTTTCTTTCAGGAGTTCTGCACTTGCAAAATAATCCTCTTTCTTGCTGGAGTTTCTTTTGATTCTTAAAAATTGGCCATAGGGCAAGTTTTCTTTTAAAGTTCTGGGATGGCAGCTGGCGAAGTGTAATAATGTATTACGATCTGTCGGTTTAGTGAACAGGCTGACTTCAAGTTCTCCATCGTCAGCCTGTACATAAACATCTAGAAAGTTCAATTTCCTTTGATGGTACGCCATAGTGAAATTAAATTCAGCTGTGCGGGAATTAAGCCAATTGTGAAAATCCTGTAGTCTGGTGATATTTCCCTCCCAAATTAGAAAAATATCATCTATAAAGCGACACCATATTTTTATGCAATTTTTGAAGGGATTGGTGTCACTATAGATTCATTTATTTTCAAATTCGGCCATCACAAGGTTTGCTATTTCCGGTGAAAAGCTACAACCCATAGCCACTCCTGACGTTTGTAAATTTAATTGACCTTTGAAATTAAAAAAATTGTTTTTTAGACAGATGGTGGCCAAAGATACAATGAATTCTGTAGGGACTTGATGTGGTCTCTCTCTAGCATTTAATACACTAGCCATTACCGCTATAGCTTCATCTTGCGGTATATTCGTGTACAACGATTCTATGTCTAAAGACACTAACAATTGGGTTTCTTCGTTGAACGGTAGTTTTTCAATTTTAGATATAAAATCCATAGTGTCTCTTATGTATGATTTGGTTTGTTTGACAATTGGAACCAGAAAAAAATCTGTATATTTGGCCAAGGGTTCTAATAAAGACCCACACGCCGACACAATAGGTCTTCCCGGGGGGTCTACTGTTGACTTATGCACCTTAGGCAGTACATAAATGTTTGGTGTTTTGTTATCTTCTGTGTTTAGAAATTCAAATTCTTTTTTACACAGCCAACCAGGGTCTAGGCCCTCTTTCGTGATATCATAGATTTTTTCTTTTAGTCCTACCGAAGGATTGGTCTCCAATTTTCTGTAATGTGTCTGATTAGACAACTGTCTATTTACTTATTGGTCATATTTAGTCACATCCCACAACACAATTCCACCTCCTTTATCCGCGGGCTTTATAATTAAAGTCGCGTTTTCTGATAGATTTTTTAGTGCTATTTTCTCCATTTTGCTGCAATTGGCATTATAAAAGGTTTTTTTAGACTGCAATTCATCAAGTTCACGCAAGATTACATCCTCAAATGCTAAGATATCTGGCGGAAGTAACACACTTTCTGGTAGGAATTTAGATTTATTTTTCAAGCCACTGATATTTGTTGTTTCTTTGGCTTCTCTTTCTAGAAAAAAGGCTTTAAGTCTAATTTTTCTAAGGAAAGTCAATATTTCTTTTTTTGTTTCTATTGGGTTTTGTAGGTTTGTAGGTACAAACGATAGTCCCTTGCTTAAAATACCTATCTCTATCTCAGTCGGGGTATACTCTGATAAATTGTAAATAGGCATTAGGTTTTTTTCTTTGTTCATATTTATCAAGCTTAACGTCTGTAGGTTTTCTTCCTTGTCCTGAAGGTTTCTGCCTCTTGGTTCTGATATTGTTCTTGTTGTGGGTACATCCCTTGTGGCTGAGGCCCCCTCATTTGTTGGTTGTACCCTCTCCATCTGCCACCCCCTCCCCTTGGTCGAAACCTGCCTCTGCCTAAAAAAGGAGGATAGGGTATTGGGTATTGGCCGTACGGGGCGTATGGGTAAAGGCCACTGTATGCCCCTTGGTCTGAATCCGATGAACTTTCAGAAAAGGTGATACATTTATTCCTCGATCTACCTCTGTATTGTAAGTTAAGCGCGCTTGGATTATTGTTAACAAAGAAATCTTCTTTTAAATATGGATATACCTCGTCTAATTTGAAGTTCTTTATATCCTTGCCTACTTTAGTAATTTTTAAATTTGTGTTGTATGTTGTAAATTCAACAATAGTTTTATCTACAGCTTCCAATAACTGTTTGGAGTCTTTAATAGTAGTATCTCCTATTATCTCGTTCTCTAAATTTTCAATTTCCTTCAACTCTTCTTCGTTTAATCTCAGAGCTGTTTCCACTGATAGTACCATCCAATCAATGGAACATTTAGTACCTACTCCCCCAAACCTGTTCAAATATGTTTTGTCCCCAATAAAAATAACAGGAACGTTTTTTACCTGTAATCCTACAGGAATTGTTTTACTTGTCAGGTGTTCAGATAGTACTTTCGCATGTAGCTGTGTTCTTATATTTTTCTTTTTTAACTGCTTTAGTTTTTCAATTTTATCCAACCCGGTGACTGATGTCACAGGCTGATCCCCACTAAATAATGATGGGGTCTTTAGTAAGATGGCATCTATTTCATTTTGACTGTAACTCACTGTTATCGGCTCCGACATTTCATGCAATAATTCACTTAAAGTTTGTAGTATGCATTATTCCACTTAAAAATAAATGAATGTCTGTCTCCCTTATATACAACATAGTATACAAACCAATTTTATCATATAGACGTGTAGGTCAGTCTGAGCAGGAGATAGCAAGTAAATTAACCTTAAAGACTCAATAAATGTCGTCTAAGACAGCCCTCTCAGGGACCACTCAAAAACCCTCACACTTAACTAAGTGTCATAAAATACTCTATGAATAACAGGGGAAACCCATTAAACCAGCCGGTACCTGGGTAAAGAAGACTAAATAAATATGAAAATGGTACCTTGGTTCTCGGTATAAATTTTCAATTGAAATAAGGAATAAGAATCAAATATTCCTTATTAAGTGTTTATATCACTATGGCCACACTTTATGTATGTTTACCTTTTACAATCTCCTGTCTCGTCATGAACCACAATTACGCCTTGGACTATTACTGATTGATTTTTTATTTTCTATTTTATCAAAGTAAAGAGATTTTTAAAAAAAATTTTGTTTTCAATTCAAACCCATTTGTATATACAAATAATTTTTACATATATACAAAAGAAGCCCTTCATTTCCAAAATAGGATGTCACAATGAAAGAGTAGACCGGACATTCCTATCGAGATCAAACAGAATAATGTGAGGAAAACAAATAGGTAAAACTTATTTCAACCAAATGTTTTTTTAGTTCCTCAACAAATTATTTAAATTAATCAAAAGTGTTTTTTATATATATCTGTTGTCTCTTTACAGTCGACGCGTTTCAGCCAATCAATTCTTGCCTCTTCAGGACTAGGGCTATTCAAAATCCATCTATGAAAATAAAAATTGGAACAGACATCACCTATAGATCCTATAGACTAATAACATAGTTACCTATCTACATATATACATATCAACATTAGATTGAGCATCATTTTTCTGGATATTACTCCTGTGAGCAGACTGACCATTGTGACACTTAATTGATTGATTAAATAGACGAGGGCATGTTTCTGATGACTGGATTCCTAATATACTGCATTCCAATAGTTTCCTGAGCTTTTACATCTTGTTATATTTAAACAAAGTTATATTTTACATGATGCAATCTTAGTTTAAATTATTGCAAGGGCATTAAAATTTTTATTTTTACCGGGTTCTAGAGACATCAGGGGCTGGAGGTAGTTTTCAAGTTGTATCAGGACCTCTCTTTCCCACTGGGCTCGGATAATATCCAAGAAATAGAAATAGTACGTGCACTGCCGGTGCTTTAGGTGAAATGTATCTCCCTGTAAGCTTTTCTACAGCATCTGGATAAAGAGGGCATTGAGAAACCCTATTAGTACATTATATCACTGGGCCGGTGTTCCTAAGGCGCGCGCTCGAACTAAATGGGGCACCCACTTACTCAGCTGTCACCTAGAACGCCTCTTCCTTTTGTTTGCTCGCGTTCATTTACCGGAGCTCGGCCGTGTCTGACGCTCTCTTCCCGGGGTCTGTAAAATACAACATACCCCGCACTTGTAAGCCTCACGATTTAACTGTGCAGCGCTAGCCCATATTTAAGAGTTTAAAACGGCACTTACGTTTTTATGTGTCTCTTTCTCTTAAGTACAAAGTCGCTCTGCTAACTCTGTTGTAGCTTACTCGTCTCTATATGTAGGCGACATAAACAAGAGACTACCTCTTCCGGGTTCGTAGTAAAAAAGGGAGAAAGGACTGCTATACTTCCTGGCTGCCAGAGTTGCCACAAACAAGGGACTATTCTAATTCTCTATTCGAGAGACATTGCCTGATGCCCACCCTTAATAAGGCGCTCGAAGCTGACATAGAAATCGAGCTATATGTTATATAAACTCACTAGCTGACCAAATTAATACAGTCAAACGACTATATTTGGACAAGGTTTCTTTTTTTTTAAAAGTAGATCTTATTATTAGTAATATTGCGCCCTTAGTATTAGTGATTCTAATGTCACAAATAATTTCATATTTACAATCTTTTGCGGTCAGTCGCTCCTCACAATCTAAATAATGTTTTCATTATTTTATTATTTGGTAGTATCATTGCATGTTACATCAAGGAACAGAACTACAGTGTATTACACTTCAAATTCATTTCATCTTTACAGTAAGGACCAGATTTCGTCTTTTTCATTTAACCCTGTGGTTGCTGTTTTGTATTTTTCAATCATTCTCGCTTCTAATCTATTCAGTTTGGATTCAATCTCTTCTGGTCTAATTTTATCTAGTACACAAAGTACTGACCAGGTTATGTCTTCCTCTGAGTGTTGATGAGTTTCGAAATGTTGTACTAAAGGAGCCCCTGAAGTTTTACATTTGATGCGTGACTTGTGTTGCAGGATGCGTTTTTTGACCAACTGGGTGGTTTGCCCAATATAAGACTTTTTGCAGGGGCAAGTAACACAATAAATTGTGTTTCTTGTATTGCAATTAGAAAAACTTCTTTGTTGGTGCATAGATCCATTAATCTCAATTTCTTTTGAGTCAGATGTCAAAGTACAGGCCACACAATTTAAACACCTGTAATGGCCAATTATAGGGGGTAATTTCAACATTCCTCTTAAATCCGTGATTTTTTTGTCTTCTTTTCTCTCTGCTCTCACAAGCATTTGTCTTATATTTTTGCCCTTTTTAAAGGCGAATAGTGGTTTTTCGATTCCTAGATGTTCTATGATTTTCCAGTGTTTCTGGATAATCTTTTTGATTTTATGAACTTTTGGGTCAAATGTCAAGACGCATGTTAAAGGTGACTCTTTTTCTGTTAATTTAGGAGTTAATACATTTTCTCTTGGCGTAAACCACACTCTTTTTAGAGCATTTTTTACTAACCTCCTTGGATAACCTCTGTTAACCAATTTTTCTTTCAGGAGTTCTGCACTTGCAAAATAATCCTCTTTCTTGCTGGAGTTTCTTTTGATTCTTAAAAATTGGCCATAGGGCAAGTTTTCTTTTAAAGTTCTGGGATGGTTACAAATAGAGACTTCGGGCTTTAACAGCTAAGACAAACTATGCCAAGTAACTATTTGCACTGGAATATTAGAAACCCTCTATTGAATCTCTGGGTTGACTTTCCAGATCCCTTTTTAGAGGACGGTGGCAGAATTCTATCTTCAGCTCTGTCTGGAATCCCTGTGACTGGTCAGTCTAGCCATGGGCTAGGGAACATCTCTTGTTGGATCCATGTCCAGTCAAACACCATTCTTGCGCTTTTTGAAAGTCTCTCTTGAACTTAAGAGACAGAGGATGAGATGTTATCACTACTTGGCACAATAGCCAGTGAATACATGAATGCATGCATGAATAAAGGAATGAATGAATGACTTTATTGTACAGTTCATTAAAACATTTGCAATTGAAATGATAATGACATGATCAGAAAATTGGAAGAGGACCACTTTTCATCAGGAATAAAATCACCAAATATTCTCAACAAAGGAACCTCTGCACATAATTGTCTGAGATACTATTTGTGATTCCCAAATGCGTTGCAAAGGACATACCTCATTAATATTCATGAGGCAGGTCCCATTTTGCGACACATTGCGAATGGTAGCACTCACATGGATGGTTGCCTGCTGGGATCAGCAGACCACCATGTCTGTGACTGCTTTTTCAATAAAGCATTTTTTTTAAAAACGCATCCAATTTACCTTAAAGGGAAACAGGATGCAATTAAAAAATACAAATGAAATATTTTTGTCTCATTTTTAAGAGACCACTACCTGATCTTATAAAACATTTTCACCACCTATTATAAAGTGGAAGGGGCCCACTGCGATTGTTTTGCAACCTCATTTGTAGTCACACAATAATCTTACATCCCTCTGTGACTCGCTATTAGAAGGTATTCCTTTGCCATGCTCCTTCTTAAAAGTGGCTCACAAAACCTTTTTTGTGAGTCGCAAACCTGTTACTACACTTGCAAAATAGGTTTGGTACATTCTATAACTCTTTTAGCGGTTGCAAATGGGCTGAGTTCCTGTTTTCGACTACTAAGAATTGTCGTACATCTGGCCCTAGAAGCCCATTGGCTACGAGTCTTCAAATCCTCTAATGCCCCCTAAATCCAGGATTTAAGGGGGCACCCTAAACACCAGAACCTTAGATTTCACATGATACTAAGAAGAGACCCATTTCCATGACAAGGCAGGACTCCACAAAGAGAGGCGCTAAGTTCTGCATCTGTGGAAGCCACCAAGCACCCACTGGATTTTGACTCGACAAAGGCAAGAGGCCAGTTCCAAAATAAAGGTGAACCCCACTGCAAGCGTCAGACTTCAGAAGAACTTCCTTGGGCTAGAGGAACTAGTCCCCTACAGGTGGCAGACACAAACCACAAAGTCCACTATCTTGAAGTCCTGTTCCCCGAGCTGTATGCTATTGCCACTCAAACTCCATGGGCATGTGGTTTTTTGGAACTGTATTCCCAAACCTCAGCCTGGCTCAGCTTTCTACAACGTTCCCCTGGTCCTCTGGGTAAAGATATACTCAACTGGAGTTATTGCATATACCAAGGCTTGTTTGTGGTAAGTCTGACTACAACCTTTATTACTCAACGCTTCAAGAGAAGAAATCATCTGCAGTACGACCAACCACCTATGTTGCTCCATCGTAAAGATCTTGCATTTGTTTTCACCCTTGACATGCCTTTCAGCTCCTCTGGCCGCGGATCCAGATCAGCACCACTACTACCCAAGAGTACCTCTCCACCCACGTCCCCCGAACATCACCCACTCACAGTGTGCCGAGAGGTGTGTTTGTGGAGGGGTGGAGTAAGTGGGCATGGCCACCAGCCACCTCTCAGCAATCCCGCTGTGTGGGACTTACAGGAGGTAATAGGAGGTCTTATTGGCCCCTAAGGGCCCTCAGCAGCCAAGGGGACTTAATTCCTCAAACAGCAGCATGCCAAGAGGTGTGACTGCAGAGTGGTGCAGAAAGGGGGCAGGGCCTCCGGAGTTGTGCTGGTATAAATGAGGATAGTTGTGTGGCCCCCTTCCCTGTGCCGTATTTAGCCCAGGGACCCAATCCCACAAGGCATGGCCACAATACTGGGTACCCTTGTCCCTCCCATGGCACCCAGTTTCTCAAGTTGGGGACCAGGGAGAGCCTCAAGGCCCACTGCCCATCTATGGCTTCAGGAGGGGGGTTGCGTGGCCCACTCCATTACAGTATACATCCCGAGGATGTCGTGGTCCCAATGGCTGCAAGGGGCTGCGTTGCCTGCCACCTCCAATGTAAAAAATCCCCGGAAGTTGGCAGCACCTGGGGCTGCGGGGTGTCCATGCAGCCCCTCCCCACATTGATTTACAATACAGCCCCAGGTAGGTGGTGTTCCCCAGGGATGGGAGGGTCCGAGAGGCCCCCATGTAAAAAGCAATGAGCCCAGAAGAGGTGGTGGTCCTGGGCCATAATAAGACCCAGGTGGGGGGACAGTGGGCCTCTCCTTTTTTCATAATGCCCCCGGGACATGGTACCGATAATGAATGAAGCGCACGATCCCGTGCTTCATTCTAAAAAAAAGGTCAGCTGGATCAGTGGATCCCGTGGAAATTGCTTTTAACCCTTTCCGTGTGGAACACGTTCAGCGGATGCCGTGTGCGCTACCTCGGTAGTGCTGCGCACGTCCGCTGAACGTTCCAGCCCCGCCCACGGAATAGAACGTTCCGCACCAGGGCGGAACGTTCGGCGCAGCGGAGGGGTTAAAATGCCTTTATTGACCCTGCCTTGTCCCAGTGAGAGCCCCCCAAGAGACCTAGGGTGTTTCTACTATGCCTCCTTTTCTTTTTTTTGTACATTTGTTTGAGGTACTCGGTTCAACTGAGTCCCAAGATGGCTGCCAACATTTCCTGGTTGAAGTGTTGGGAGCTAAGTAAAAGAAAAAAAAGAAATGGGGACAGGGTAGGGATACACTAACCTCCCCAGATATTGTGGGTGGGTCACACAGGGACCTAGCAGAGGGTTAAGAGTATTTATTTTAATTTAATTTTGCTGCAAATTAATGGGCGGACCTGCTGATCCGTGGAAAAATCAAAAAGCAGGGAAGCACAGGTTCCCATGTGTTTTTTAGAAGAAGCCCGTGGGAGGGCTAAATCCCTGGGGCATATGAAAAATAAAGGAGGGGGTGCATGGGGCCCCCTCCTATGGTTTAATTACACCCCAAGGACCACAATATCCCTGGGGTTTTTGTTTTGAATTATGCAGGGAGTGACTGCATGCCACAATCCATCCTTGAGGATCACCACCGCCCCATGGCTTGTTTACTTATTAAATGGGGGGCTTCTTTGACCCCCTTCCAGCCCGGAGGCCACCACTTCCCCTGGGCTTTATGATAAAAAATGCAGAGGGTGTGAGGACCCCCCCACAGTCCAGGGGCCACAATCTTCTCAGGGCTTTAACTTTAATTAATGGGGGAGCTGTGTGGACCACTCCAGCCCATGGGATGCCACTTCCCTGGGCTTTATTTACATTGGATTGGGGTCACAGCCCGGTAACTACCATCTCCACTGGGCACATTCTAAAAAAGTAGGGGTGGTGGCCTGCTCCCCTCCTGGAGCCAAAGATGTTCCAAAGAACTGCCACCCCGCAGGGCCATCTCCTGCTATGTACTGGGATTCCCTTTCCGGGACATAGCTGTTTGCTATGGCTTGGCAGGAGCTTCACTGCTCCTGCCTAACCATAGAAAACATTACTCGCTTTCAGCAAGCGAGAGCAGTGAAATGCTCTTGCTTGCTGAAATTGAGCAAAATCGCTTTGACAGAGAGGAAGTTGCATGTTAGCAGCTCTCTCTGTGTCAAAGCAATTCCAACTCCTGCGGGAGGTGGGGAGCTGGCAAGGACTGCAGGGGCCTTGAGGCTCCCCGCGGTCCCAGTGGTAAGTTGTTAAATGGCCAGGCCCTGGATGATGGGATCCCTGGGGCCGAATTTGGCAAAGGGAGATGGGGCGTGCAGCCCCCCTCCCCATCTGTAAATGAAATTAGCTCCAGCAAGGGCTGGCCACGTGGCCCCCTCCCCTGGTATTGATTCATTTTTTCAAAAGGGGGTGTCCCAGGGGATAGGGTCCACGGGGCCAAAATCGGCTCAGGGAGGGCGGGCCACTGGGCCCTCTCCTTTATATTAAAAAGAAGTGCAGGACCCAGTGGATAGGGTCCCCTGGGGAAAAATTGACCTGGGGAGGGGGCCACACAGCCCCCCTCCTGTTACAAATAAAAACAGATCAGCAAGACGCCGGAGGTCGTACGCCCTTTCAGCACCACTCGCCAGACTCCACTCCTGGCACACATCTGGTTAGGGTATGAAGCCCCTTTGGCTGCAGAGGGTTGTCGGGGGCCAAGAACCCCTCCTGTTACCTACAGTAAGTCCTACACAGAGGGATTGCTGAGAGGTCGCCAGCGGCTATGCCCCCTTTCTCCACCTGTCTGCAAACACGCCTCCTTGAACACTGTTGATTGGGGGCTAAACTACACTTGGCTCCAGATGGTCGTTGGAGGCCAACAAGCCCTCTGTTACCTCCAGTAAGTCCCACACAGAGAAATTATTGAGAGGAATTCAGAGGCCACCGCACCTTTCTCCACCACTTTTTAAAAAGCACCACCTGGCATACTGCTGCTAGGGGTATGACTTCACCTTGGCTCTAGAGTGTCCTTGGGGGCCAACAAGACCTCCTTTACCTGCAGGAAGTCCCACACAGCGGAATTGTTGAGGTGTTGAGAGGCCACACCTCCTTTCTCCACTACTCAGCAAATGCACCTCCTGGTGCATTGCTAGTAGGGGAATGTAGTCCTCTTGGATGCGGAGGGTACTTGTGAACCCAGAAGCCCTCCTGTTATTTTCAGTAAGTCCGACAAAGAAGAATTCCTGAAAGATGGTCAGAGTCCCCAAGCCCTTTCTCCACCACTCTGCAAATATGACTACTATTTAAAAAAAACATAGAAATTCACTTAAAATAACAAAGGTTACAGGGAGATTATAGTCAAGAAATTGAATTTGAAAAACCTTAGAAATTCACAGAAAAAACAAAGGTTACAGGGTCATAATAGTTACGAAATGGAATTAAAAAAACATAGAAATTCACTCCAAAAAACAAAGGTTACTGAGAAGTTATAGTTAGGACAAGTTTCACTAGTACAAAACCTGTGAAATTCCGCAGTAATAGTTAGCTAAGCTCACTATTACACGCGCCCCGTAATATACTGCTTATGACCTCACCACATGTTACATCACTCATGACATGGTCAGTGACATCACTGATGACATCGGAGATGACCTCTCAAATATCTTCCTGAAATTTTCGAAGAAAAGTGTTAAAACAGGGTCTGGGTGCCACCGAAAGTTTGGGGGTGATTCGTGCAGTGCGAACCGAAAATTTTGAGCACAAAATAAGGGTGCATTTGTAGTGTTAGTTTCCCTAGGAGCCTTTAGCCAAAGCTTCAGCTCGACCCGCAGAACGGACTCACTCCAAATTTGGCAGGGAAGTAGATGTTAGTTCAAGGAATTGCCTTTTGGCTATTTGCTGTAAATCTGTTCAGTAATTTTTGTGAAATTTAAGCCAAAAATCATAGTGATATCTCTGGCCGCCGATATATTGCAGAGATTTGGTGATAAATCGGCCATGCATGTGCCAACGGGAATGCTCTGATTGGCTAGACACAACCTGAACAGAAAGTTGTGCCCGCCATTTTATCTATCGGCTTAAAATTTGTGTGAAAGCGCACATAAGGGGTCAGAGTACAGGTAGTCCGACCCCATTTTTGAGAAATGGGCGTGTTATTGACACAAGTTGTGTGTCAAAATTGATTTTCATGATATTCACGGTAACACCACAACCGCCAGCGCTGCCCTTTGTATACCATCACAGGGACATCGTGACTATCGACAAAGTGGGGAATATTTGTGGGAATATTAAAAAAAATATCAGTGAATTAATAATATGCATTATTACACTGATATTTAAATTTTGAGATTTTTTTACAGTTATTTATTTAGTGAGTTATAGACTGTGCTGGTTAGAATTAATTATATAGTCATAATTTTTTTTATATGGGGTGGCTATTGAACTCCTGCTTTTGTTTTCATCCTTTGCAACGTAACCATGGGAATCGCGATGACCAACGTCCTCATGAACTCAGGCCTCACTGCATCAATGGAAAATAGATTTTAGAGATGGTTGTTCTAGAAATACACTAGAAAACATGAGTTTGAAGTGTACAGTAATAAACCCCTAGTATGTAAAATACTGTAATATGTCTGCCTATATGTGTTTTCACTTTATGAAAAGGCGTGATCGTCGTGGTTAACAATTTCATTGTGACATCCCGAATAACTGTGAAAATGGAAAATAGGTCTTAAAGATGCTTTTTAAAGAAACTTCGTAGAAAAATATGAGTTTAAACATGCTTTGAAAGAAGTATGTATATAATAATATGTGTAGTGCAATGTTTAGTGGATTTTTTTACATATTATTTTTGGATGTGTTGGTTGCCATTGAATGTCTGCTTTTGTTTTCCTCTTTTGCGACCTGTCCGTGGGCATCATGATTACTGACAGCATCATGATCTCTGGCCTCACCACGAAAAGATAACAAAGGTTTTAGAGATGGTTCTTATAGAAACTCTCTAGAAAAACATGACTTTAGAGAATAGTGTAAGAAACTCTTTGTGGCAGATTTACAAGCCCCTGCGGCACCAGTACATCACTTTTTGTGATGTACTGGTGGCGCATTGTACTGCTCTATATTTACAAGGACAGGAACAGCCACCCTGATTGACTTTTCCTGTTTTTGTAAATAGGGCCCTTTTACACATAGCACTTTGCGTGGAAGGGGCGTTCCATGGGTGTTGCTGTGGGTGCCCACGCGAAACCCATAGACGTTCCCATCAGTAGCAGATAAAATATTTCTTCCCATACATAAAGATCTTCTGAACCCACCATTGAGACCAATTGTGACAGGCTGTGGTACAATTTTTGAACATCTGGTTCAGTATCTTGATCATTTTCTTCAAATCTTTGTCCCAAAATGCCCATTATATGTGAAAGACACCACTGATTTCTTGCTGAGACTAGAGTCCATTTTTATTGTAAGGAAGACACAACTTTGCACTATAGATGTTAAATCATTATTAGGGGTGGGCAGAATTTCCGTAATCGCATTACGCAAATCTCCGCGAAACGGTAACAAAATCTCTGCGAACATGCAGAAATTACGCAATCACGCAGAATTGCTTGTTCGCAGTGCTTTTTTACTGTTCGCAAACGCCTTTTGCGTGCTCGGGGGAAATATCTGTGAACACAAATTTTTGAACACGAACAAGCAAAACATTTTGCGAAGTCGCGGAATGCAGAATTTGGGCAATTTCGCATTCTCCTTGGAACGCAAAATTACCCAAATTCTGCAAATTCCGTGAGCGGAACGGAATTTGCCGTCCAGACCTAATCATTATATACATCAATCCCACACACAGGAGGTATAGAAGCGGTGGAGTGGGCATTATTAAGCCAACCTGAGCAGAGGGCAGATCAAGTATTTCTGGTAGAAATCCTACATTTCTGCTTATATCACAGTTACTTTCAATGGGAAGAAAGATTCTATCTGCAATTGATTGGAACATCTATGGGTTTTGCAAGGGCGCCCGCGTATGCCAATACCTTTATGGCAAAATTTGAGGCTGACCATATTTATAGCGATCAAGATAGGACAGATCATCTGTTGCTATACTGCAGGTATATTGATGACATTTTCATTTTATGGAAAAGTAGCAAAGAAGACCTAGAGTGGAAAATTCTGATGCTGACCATGTATGAAGAACACATAAAGTTTACTCACAACATCAGTGAATCATCAATCTCGTTTTTAGATGTCCGGATAACCATCGAAGGTCTAGAAATACAAACCGAGGTGTTCAGAAAAGAAATAGATAAAAATAATGCTTTCTTGTACCAAAGTGTCATGCCTGCCGTGTGGGTAACGTAGGACACCTCGATTCGGTCCGTTAGGTATGCAGCGTCTGGTGGTTGGCGTTGGTTGGCAAAAGAGACCGGCGAGCAGAGTGCGCATGCGCTGGAGATTAGCGTCGGAGCCATAAGCCCGCCTTCCCGCACAGGAAATTGCTTCGCGTTTAGCCAGAGTGTGTTTGTCGTTCCGGGTTCACGTTGGCGTCCGAGGAGCTAGGGGATTCAGGCGTGCAGGTATTGTGCGTCGCCTTTCTTGATTCACGAAGCGTCTTGCTTCTGAAGTATTCGTTCTGCTTTTTGTTGCATTATTGGTTTTTCCTTTATCCGCGGTTGCGGTGGCCTTCTAAGTTGATTCAGATTTAGTACCTCGTTGTGTTCGGAGGTTTCCTTTTGTTAGTCTCGTCCGGGTTCTTTATTGTTCTTTCTTGAACTTGGACTTGCATTGGAGTTTGTTACAGCGCACCTGAATGGTGCTCAGGGTGAGTGTGTTATCACATGTATAGAGTGAGAGAGCATTATACACGGGGGATAATAGTGCCTAATGAGTGTTGTGTTTATTTCAAGGGTTCAGACATTAAGCATACAGTCAGCGCAGTACAGAGTTCCTGTTATTCCTTTTCTGTTTGATTCACGTTTCGTTGCCCTTCCACAAGGTAATATATAAAATCATTACATCACATTCAGGGAAGACACGGGGAGGGATTGGTTTTCAATATTGTTTCTTTTGTATTTCTGCAGTGCCATAGCAGAAGGTTCCGCATTGCCTGCGCTAAAGAAGACTGTGGTGTGTCTGTCTTTTCTTCCCCTTCCTACCCTTGTTTTGTTCCCCTGTGTTCCCTGGGTTACGCTTTGGGCGTTAGTGTTTTGTCCTGACGCCCGGAGGGTGATCAGGGGAAGCAGGGTGTTTAGCATCGTGGATCCAGGACTCTTCTGAGACATAAGGTGCGTGCATGACAGAACGCGAAGCCTTGATATATAGTGTCTCCTAGGGGTCATGGATCTTACGCTGCAGGACGTAGCTAATATGGTGGGTAATCTCCAAAGAGAAACCCAAAACATTGCGGACAGGTTGGCGGTTTTAAGTGCGCAGGATGGGGAGAGAGCAGGGACCAGTAATGCAACACCAGTAGTACAAGTGGTCACCCCCCATTCCATTCCTTTGGCCCCACCTGAAAGATTTTACGGAGAACCCTCAAAATGTGCGGCTTTTCTGACCCAGTGTCAGCTACATTTTTTATGTAAAGCCGCATGCTTTCCCAATGATCAAGCGAAGGTGGCGTTTGTACTGTCATATTTAGGGGGGTCAGCAGCTAATTGGACCATCCCATTGATAGAAAAAGACGACCCTATGCTATTGGAGTACGAGGCATTCCGCAGAGAACTGCGTAAGATGTTTGACAAACATACATTTACTCACGCAGCAGACACGGAGCTACTACATCTGAAACAGGGTTCGAAAGATTTGGTTACATACATCACTACCTTTAACAGATTGGTGGTAGAGGCGGATTGGCCTGTTAACAAAAGAAGCGCACTGTTTTATAAAGGGTTAAGAGAAGAGCTTAAAGATGAACTGGCTCATGTAGTGGACCCTCCTGCAACTTGCCCAGAGTTGATAGATTTAGTTGTGAAGCTGGATCATAGATTGGGCGAAAGGAGAAAAGATAGGGGTAGAACTGAATACCCTAGATACGGTCACAAAGAAAAGAAACCAGAAGTAGAAACCAAAACTGAAGAACCTGAACCCATGCAAATAGGGAGTATCAAAGGTCCCTTGAGTGAGGCAGAAAAACAAAGACGTAGAGTAAATAGATTATGTCTATATTGTGGAAAAGGGGGTCATTTTCTTAGAGAGTGTCCTGTCAAACCTAAGCCTTTTCGCAAAGCGGAAAACTAGTAGACCCTAAGGTAACAGAGACCGTACCGCCGGGTCCTATAGTTCAAATGGTCTCCTCTGTAATGGATAATAAAGGACATTTTTATGTGGACTCCAAATTGTCATGGGTGAATACCTCGGTTAACCAGGCTATTATGATAGATTCCGGGGCCTCAGGAAATTTCATGGACTATCAGTGGGCCATGTCCAATAGTATACCTAACGAACCGAAAACAACACCCGAGGAAGTCTTTACTATAGATGGGAGTCCTTTAACATCCGGACCCATCACCCATTCCAGTATTCCATTGGAGATGTGTATCGGTACCTCACACATAGAAAACTTGTCTTTCGATTTGATTGAATCCCCCCAGTTCCCCGTAGTCTTGGGTCTTCCTTGGTTGCGCCTCCATAATCCCCACATAAATTGGAAGTTGGCTAGTATTACTTTTCCGGGGCAAGAAGAACCCTTACCTCCTGTGGAGAAGAATCCAGTTTCTCTCTTGTCTTACAACCTTATCTCCGCTAACATACAGAGTCCCATACCAGAGGTAACCGAGTCCTTTATGGCAACAGATCAGGAAGAACAACCCGATGTAGCCCTGCCTTCTGTTTATCGTGAGTACCAAACCGTGTTTGACCAAAAGCAAGCCACCTGTTTACCACCGCACAGAGTTTATGACTGCCGAATAGACCTCCAGCATGGTGCTCGCATCCCTACCAGTAGGGTATACTCCCTGACGGAGAAAGAGAACATTTATCTGAGGGAGTATCTTGACTCCATGTTGGAGCTGGGGTTTATTCGGCCGTCTAGATCCCCTGCCTCTTCGGCTTTGTTTTTTATCCCTAAACGGGAAGGGGGCTTGCGCTGCTGTATAGACTATCGTTCGTTGAACGACATCACTATTAAAAATAAATACCCTCTGCCGCTCATCTCCTCTCTGCTCGACCAGGTGAAGGACGCCCAATGGTTCACGAAATTAGATCTACGTGGAGCCTATCACCTGGTTCGAGTTAGAGAGGGTGATGAGTGGAAGACAGCCTTTTGCACCAAATATGGGCTATACGAGTATTTAGTGATGCCCTTCGGGCTGTGCAATGCTCCTTCAGCATTCCAATACTTCATAAATGAGGTGCTGAAGGAGTATCTTGATAAACACGTCATAGCTTATATCGACGATTTGTTGATATATTCCAAAACCTTGGAGGACCATGTAAGTCATGTAAAATCGGTTCTTCAATTATTACTAGACAACGATTTATTTTGCAAGCTGGACAAGTGTTTCTTTCATCGTCATCAGGTTGCCTTTTTGGGTTACATAGTGTCAGCCACGGGTGTAAGCATGGATCCCAGGAAAGTCAGTGCAGTGTTGGATTGGCCCCCTCCCAGAAACGTGAAAGAAATCCAACAATTCATTGGGTTCTCAAATTTTTATAGGCGCTTCATCCACCACTTTTCAGATCTAGTAGCTCCTATCACCAAATTATTGAGGAAAGGGGTTCCGTTCCAATGGTCTGTGACTGCGAATAATGCATTTACCTTACTCAAAAATGCTTTTACACAGGCTCCTATTCTCAAACATCCTGACCCTTCCAGTCCCTATATAGTGGAGGTTGACGCTTCACAAGTGGCGGTGGGAGGAATACTTTCCCAAGCTGATGCTTCTACTGGCGAATTGCATCCTGTGGCCTATTATTCCCACAAATTGACTCCGGCGGAGGTGAATTATACTGTGGGGGAGAGAGAGCTTTTGGCAATAAAAAAGGTATTGGAGGAATGGAGACAATATCTCCTAGGGACAAATCATACTGTCACCGTCCTAACAGACCATCGTAACCTCCAATACCTCAAATCGGCCAGAGCGCTGTCCATGCGGCAGCTTAGATGGACTCAGTTTTTTAACGAGTATGATTTCAAGATCCATTTCAGAGCTGGGAGGCAAAACGGGAAGGCCGATGCTTTGTCCCGTTTGGGATTTGATCCAGACCCGTCAGTTGAGACCCCTCCCTGTATTATTGCTCCCCACCGATTGATTGGCGCATTACACACCGAAGAGGACTTCATCCTTAAGGTTAAAAACGCACAAACTGACCCTGTGGCTAGAGAAGTTGCACAGAAACACCAGGCCAGGGTAGCTTCCGATTTGCTGTACATTCAGGGGGGGTTGTTTGTCCCCACGGTTCCTCTACAACAACAAGTAATGGAGTGGTGCCATTCTCATGGGGTGGCGGGTCATCCTGGCTACAAAAGGACCTTAGAGTTGGTCCGGAGATACTGTTGGTGGTCCCATATGGCTCAAGACATACAACGATTTGTACAAACTTGTCATGTTTGCGCCCAAGGCAAGGCTACACATGAAGGGTTAGTGGGTTTGTTGTTGCCCCTTCCTACACCTGTTGCACCCTGGCAATTTGTCTCTATGGATTTCATAGTAGAACTGCCGAGAACACATAGGGGCAATACTGTGTTATTAGTGGTAGTGGACATGTTCACTAAGGCAGCTCACTTCATCCCGCTACAAGGCCTCCCTACCTCAGCAGGGCTGGCAAGAGTGTTCTTGCAACAAGTTGCACGACTTCATGGTTTGCCGTCTGTTTTGGTTACTGACAGAGGCTCCCAGTTTATTTCCAAGTTTTGGCGACAGTTATGCAAATCCCTGCAAATAGAGGTGCGTCTGTCCTCTAGCCACCATCCGCAGACGGACGGACAGACGGAACGTGTCAATCAAAGCCTTGAACAATTCCTGAGGTGTCAACTGTTGCAGGAACAAAAGGAGTGGGATGAACTGCTCTGGTTGGCAGAACTGTCCTATAATAATAGTCACCACTTCTCCACCCTGTATACACCCTTTTATGCGTCATATGGTTTTCATCCTAAAGTCCTCCCTTTCCCTCCATTGAGACCTTGTGCCATACCGGCTGCTCAGGAGTTAGTTGCACACCTACAGGTGGTGTATTCCACTGTACATACCAACCTTGACAAGGCTAAAACAGAGTATAAGAAAAAGGCGGATGCGCATAGAAAAACAGGACCAGTGTATCAAAGAAAAGACAAGGTATGGTTGTCCACCAGACACATAGCATTGAAGGGAGCATGTAAGTTCAAGCCCAGGTACATTGGCCCCTTTTCTGTTGTAAAGATCATCAATCCGGTGGCCGTCAAATTGGGTCTGCCCCCTTCGATGAAGATCCATCCTGTTTTTCACATCTCCTTGTTGAAACCAGTGGTGCCCGATACACGTCTCCCTGTTGTCCCACTTGCCATCCCCGTTGATTCAGACGAGGAATATGAGGTGGGAGCTATTGTAGACTCTAGGAGAGTGAGGAATCGCCTCCAGTACTTGATTCACTGGAAAGGGTTCGGTATCGAGGAAAGGTCATGGGAACCTGCCACCCAGGTGCATGCGCCTCGTTTATTGCGAGCCTTCCATAGACGGTACCCCTACAAGCCCAAACCAGTGGGGGGCGTTGTGGGAGGGGTGTTCTGTCATGCCTGCCGTGTGGGTAACGTAGGACACCTCGATTCGGTCCGTTAGGTATGCAGCGTCTGGTGGTTGGCGTTGGTTGGCAAAAGAGACCGGCGAGCAGAGTGCGCATGCGCTGGAGATTAGCGTCGGAGCCATAAGCCCGCCTTCCCGAACAGGAAATTGCTTCGCGTTTAGCCAGAGTGTGTTTGTCGTTCCGGGTTCACGTTGGCGTCCGAGGAGCTAGGGGATTCAGGCGTGCAGGTATTGTGCGTCGCCTTTCTTGATTCACGAAGCGTCTTGCTTCTGAAGTATTCGTTCTGCTTTTTGTTGCATTATTGGTTTTTCCTTTATCCGCGGTTGCGGTGGCCTTCTAAGTTGATTCAGATTTAGTACCTCGTTGTGTTCGGAGGTTTCCTTTTGTTAGTCTCGTCCGGGTTCTTTATTGTTCTTTCTTGAACTTGGACTTGCATTGGAGTTTGTTACAGCGCACCTGAATGGTGCTCAGGGTGAGTGTGTTATCACATGTATAGAGTGAGAGAGCATTATACACGGGGGATAATAGTGCCTAATGAGTGTTGTGTTTATTTCAAGGGTTCAGACATTAAGCATACAGTCAGCGCAGTACAGAGTTCCTGTTATTCCTTTTCTGTTTGATTCACGTTTCGTTGCCCTTCCACAAGGTAATATATAAAATCATTACATCACATTCAGGGAAGACACGGGGAGGGATTGGTTTTCAATATTGTTTCTTTTGTATTTCTGCAGTGCCATAGCAGAAGGTTCCGCATTGCCTGCGCTAAAGAAGACTGTGGTGTGTCTGTCTTTTCTTCCCCTTCCTACCCTTGTTTTGTTCCCCTGTGTTCCCTGGGTTACGCTTTGGGCGTTAGTGTTTTGTCCTGACGCCCGGAGGGTGATCAGGGGAAGCAGGGTGTTTAGCATCGTGGATCCAGGACTCTTCTGAGACATAAGGTGCGTGCATGACACAAAGTTTCCACCCACAAAATTTGATACAAAATTTACCTTTCTCACAGTTTCTACGCATTACACGGATTTGTTGTAAACCTGATACACTTGAGACGAATCTACAGTTACAGAGTAAAAAATACATATAGAGAGAGGATATCCAAAGGAAATAGTTGAAAAAGCAATGGAGTGCATCTCAAATAAATCACGGACAGAACTACTTCAACCTAAAGTTAAAGCAACAAAGGACAGCCATGTGTTTGTTTTGAAATTCTCTACAAGCTCCAAGTAGTTTAAAAATATTTTTAATCGTCACTGGGGAGTGTTACAAGACGAACCGGACTTTAAAGGTTTATTCAGCGACAAACCGCTACATGCCTATAAAAGATCTAAAAATCTGAAGGAGCTATTGATGGCTGCACCAAGTCAAAAAAACAAGACAGAGATCAAAGAGACAAAGAGATGTTTTAATTGTGTGCATTGCAATAACGTGATTGATGGGAACATATTATTGCATCCCCATACAGGAGAGTCAATTAAGCTCTACCAGAGGTCAAATTGTAATTCCTCTAACATAATTTACTGCATTAAGTGCCCATGCGGATTGCTGTATGTAGGCAAAACAGAGAGAAAGGTAAAAACGTGAATTTCTGAGCACAAAAGCACTATTAGAACTCACAATAAAACTAGCAGTCTGGCTACACATTGGGTGCATGCACGACACACTATAGCTCAGCTTAAGTTTAAAGTAATTGAAAAGGTAGAACAATATCCAGGAAGGGACATGACGAGTTCTTAACTTCAAAGAGAAGTATATTGGATTTGGAGATTAGACACAGAAGACCCCAGGGGTTTATATAAAAACATTGATTTCGGGTGTTTTCTATGAATATGTATCTGTGGACAACGTTAATGCTTCTTTTGCAATTTTAACATGGTTTTAGCACAGCGCTTCACCCTGTTTCTACTTCTTTTTCTCTCTTTTAATGTTTTTTTCTGTTTAGTTGTGTATGGTCGATATTGGCAACATGTTATGTTTGGGAGTATAGTATACACAAGATGCATTTTAGTAGATTGGTTGACGATATTAGCATTTGAAATATATTTCTCGTATGTGTGTAATTTCAGGTTAATTTTTGGATGTGTGTTAAGGATCGTTGCTAATTGAAGATACTCTTTTCAAAGATGGCGCTGACACTCTGGTGGATAGTCTGCTTTCGATAGATATAGGTTTGAGAAGCCCCGGTGGGTTCTTTCATTTTTAAATAGCACTTTTTCTTTAATTCTTTTAGAGTACAAACATTGCGAGCAACATGTGTCAGCTGTAAGCTTCGTTAAGATTTTATGGACAGGTGAGATTCTGAATCACAGGCAGGGGTAGTGAGGTTGTCCATATAGGGCCCTCTTAGACTGACGGAGTTTTTGTATGTTATTTCAGATAAGCATAGCGGTCAGGAGGATTGCACACATTGGTGGAACATAGTTGGTGTATTAACATGAAGCGAATCAGGTAGACACTTGAGAGGCTCCCCGAATAATGTTGACACATTACAAAGGTTTGAATTTAAAGGTCATGAGTGTATTTTGGTTGTTTGCAGCTGTGCATTCATGAGAATTGTTTGAGTAAGTATTTTGCCTGTCATTGGCGAATGTTTTTAATGCAGTTGTCATGCGCCGATTTTTGGTTAAAATAAGCACGCAGTGGGAGTCCAGGCATCACTTTCTCTATGTTTTTTTTAATTTGGTTAGCCTTTACGTTGATGCTCTTCTATTTATTTCCATTCTGTCTTCTAAAAGCACAGGGGAAGTGCTGCTTAGATGCTAAAGAAATGTTGTGACACCACAATATTTGGTAATTGGATGCTTGATTCATACTGACTGTGTATGGAAATGATCAGATTGTTCAAATCAAATAGCTGTTGATATTGTTCATTTCTCTGTACATAGAACCTTTGGCAAATAGGTCTTTTTGTGTTTTGGAAACTGAAGCCCCTGAAGAAGGGCCTCTGGTCCAAAATGCATTGGGCAAGGGCAAGCCCGACATCCTGGAAAAGCTTTTGAAGCTGTTTATGTTCTTCGATTCACGCAATTGTGTTAATGAGTATCATTAAAATGAATAAGTGATAATACGCTCAAGCAATGTTGTTTTGAATGAGGTTTTGTTATAATGTCTGTAAACAGAGACGTATGTTAAGTTGTAATCCATTTAATTTATGTTTAACAGTGTCTGAAAAAGAATTACAAGTGCAGTAGCACATAGCAACAGTGCACAGTGGTAAGGAAAGTTTCTCCTGACGTTGGGTAGTTTAGATTGACTCTGATCATCACATGAATCAGAAATCTAGTACGAAGTCAAGGGGAGACAGGGTAAGACTAGAATCTCTGGGATTAGAACATTCAATCACTAAAGTAAGAGGTAAAGCAGCTCTGAACCTCTCTCTTGGAGAATAGAACCTCTAATGGCAAACAGTAAAGAAAGAACTAGGGAAGGTCCCAAGATCACTCAAATAATCAGAACCTTTTGGTGTATTTCCCATATATCTGGAAATGCCAGATTTAAACATAAATGTGAATAACCATTTGATCAACGAATTTAAAAAACCTTATACAATGTGTGTATTATAAAAGTATGCAATTTATTACAAATCAATTAAAACAATAGTTATACAGTGTGATAATAGTGCCCAAAATCAATAACACTTTCAATTAAAAAATAAGGACAATAAAAAGTACACAGTCTTTTTAAAAGTACACAATTCTTAAAAATAATCAAGGAATCACAGTTGTTGTAGATGTCGACGCAGCGTTTCGGTGTGTGAACGATACCACCTTCTTCAGGACAAACAATTCTGTGGGTCAGTTATTTAACATTCCTTTCTTTCTGAGAATTTGGAGGAGGTTTGAATCGAAGTCTTTCTGTTGCTGCTGGTCTTTTTACTTCCAGTCAGAAGTGCCTCCTAGTATCAGGAACTTTGCGTTGATGGGGATGCTGGAGGAGGGCCACCGTATTGGAAATTAAAATAACCCAAGGATGGGATTCTATCTCCCTTACTGCTGAGCCACTGGATGCCTTCAATTCTGCCGGCAGCGTCAGAGTCTTTTTTTATTTAAAAACTTGGTCGTTCATCAATTTGACCTTTTTGGTTGTAACCGGCCTCCCTGCTCTCCTCACAGCCCTTCTTATAACTTCTGTTGTGGTCGATCCGTCAGTTGTCACAACGGTGGCCCTCCTCCAGCATCCCCATCAACGCAAAGTTCCTGATACTAGGAGGCACTTCTGACTGGAAGTAAAAAGACCAGCAGCTTCAAACATTAGAAAGACTTCGATTCAAACCTCCTCCAAAGTCTCAGAAAGAGAGGAATGTTAAATAACTGACCCACAGAATTGTTTGTCCTGAAGAAGGTGGTATCGTTCACACACCGAAACGCTGCGTCGACATCTACAACAACTGTGATTCCTTGATTATTTTTAAGAATTGTGTACTTTTAAAAAGACTGTGTACTTTTTATTGTCCTTATTTTTTAATTGAAAGTGTTTGTGATTTTGGGCACTATTATCACACTGTATAACTATTGTTTTAATTGATTTGTAATAAATTGCATACTTTTATAATACACACATTGTATAAGGTTTTTTAAATTCGTTGATCAAATGGTTATTCACATTTATGTTTAAATCTGGCATTTCGAGATATATTGGAAATACACCAAAAGGTTCTGATTATTTGAGTGATCTTGGGACCTTCCCTAGTTCTTTCATCTTACGCTCCTTGTCCCAAATTGCACTATAAAGGAGGCCTCCCTCTCTTTTCTATAAACAGTAAAGAAATACATTTTGCATATCAGCCATAAAAACATTTAGCAAAACACTCAAAAGAAAATAAATCCAGCTCCCTCACACATTTTGCACTTTTCCCTGAACGTAAGTAACTTTTCCTGCCTGGTCCTACCTCCCCTCTCTCTTTGTGTGCACTACTCTAGTTAGACTGTAATCCCCAGTTCTGCTGGGTAGTACCAACTGGGGGCTGGGGGGAAAGAGGAGGTGAACATAGAGGTAAACAGACTGTATATTGAGATAGGTGAAGTAGAAGTAGGAATCAGGTAGTAATAAGTGTGATGGGGAGAGACATAAAGTAAATATGTAAAGATTGGGTAGCCAGAAGAAAAGATACATAGCTATAGAAGGAGGAAGAGGTAGGTAGATAATGGGTGTAAGAGATATAGGTAATACTTTATGGTCATATAAAAACACATGAAAACCTGCAAAGTGAACGTTCTTCACTTTCCCAAGGAGAATATGTATTCAAATGCCACACAGAATTCAGAAGATGCAATAAACAGCCTCTGTTCTCAGGATCATCGTTCAAGTGACCTGCAGACAACTAGTGATATTGGTTTAAGTATTCCATCTTAGTAAGAAGCCCTCACAATTCTTCACATGCCCTCCATGTATAAGACGCATGCTGTATCACCAAATCTGAAGCACGTTCTATGGGCCACAATTGCCAACGGCTGCTCAACTTTATAAAAAGCGCTTCGCACTACATGGAATTTTATTTATTTTTATTTGCTGAATATTTACTATCTTTTTTATTCCACCAGTTCACCTTTTCCGCCTTCTCACTTCAGACGATTGCTCAGTGGGTTAAACGCACTTTGCAGAGGTTGGAACCTGGAGTCAGCTAAAATGTTCATTGTTCCCATGTGGATGAAAAGGCACCAGTGCAAAACACTACTGCTTTCCTAATACATATCCCTTTGTGCTATCCACAAAGACAGCACTGCAGCCCAGAATGGTGCTCTCATGGGGTGCACCTGGATGGCGTCTATGCACCCCCGCAAAACTTAGAGTGCATCGTAGCTCCTAGAAGCACCCTTTGTAGATGTAGATTTTGAAGGACGGTACAGCAATGTCTCTGGTCATGATGTGCACATCTTTGATGTTGCTGGTATAGATCTGGATAAACTGACATAAGTGCTGCATAGTACAACAGCAAAGATGTGCAGCTAATGCACAAAGAAAAATAGATTACTAATCTACTATTAACCTCTAATCTTGGGTTCCAGAGAGAGTTTGCTACTCATAACATAGCGTTTCAACTCATCGTCAGTGGTAGTAATCATTATATAAATACAATATACAATATGCTTATTAGCAGTAGCTGCTGGCACAGATCAGGAATGGTGGGGCAGGTGAGGGGTGATGAAAAACAAAACAAAAAAGTACAAAAACTCAACTTCTTGCTGCTCTCCCCGACGTCGTCTCAGTTTCTCTGCTCCGGGGCTGGAAAAGGAAGCAGCCAGGCTCCCTCCCCTAAGCCAATCACAATGCTGAAATGCATCGTGTGATTGGTCTGATCGCTGTGGATCAGCGCTCAGCCAGGGAATGGGGGCTTGGGCATGTTCTTCACGCAGGTTGTGATGCAGCCTGCATGGAGCACATGCAAAGTGCTCATGACTGTTTTGGAAAGCCACAGAGTGCTGGCCAAACAGTCATCGCACACTTGGAGCGGGCACCCCTGCTCTGAGTTATTATCATTGTACTTATTCTTTCTTTCACTGCTTTGCAGCAGTGGGACGACGCTCCTTCTCCTTAGCGGAGGAACCGCCTCAGCTAATTAAGCATGCTTTTCTGTGGTATGAAAGGCAGCCCTCAGTTTTATTTATGTTTTCTAATTTTTAGAACTGCTTTGCTAGTATCTGAAAGGCAACTTGCCTTTAAGTTCATTTTATGCCACATAGCAACAATACACATAAATACACTTCACATCATACCCCATAATTCTAATGAGCATAATTTCACTCAACGCCATACAGTCCCATGGAACACAGTTCCATGGGACACATTATCACTCCACACAATTCAGCAACACAACACATAAGTCAACACAACAACATATTTACACAAGACACACCATATATCCAATCAATACCACACAGTACCACATCATGCCACAAAATTCAACACACCACATAATTAAACTGCACAACATACCACTACATAACACAAAATATCATTCCACATAATTTCACTCCATGACACACAATCCCACTCTACATAATTCCAGTACACTCAAAAAAACATAATTACTATCCACATAATTCCACTGCACACCATTCCACTAAAATCTGCACCACACAATTCCACTGCTAACAATTCCAATACAAACCACATAATTCCACTCCACACCACATACTTCCAATCCACTCCATAACACATGAGAAAAACACATTGCCATTTACAACACCAATAGCTCTAACTGTTGCAAATGTGATACCTATTGGCATTGTCAATTCTTGCTTTTATTATTATTCTTCCTTTTGACAGTTTTATATAGTGTGAACGCAGCTCAAGGCCTATTTGAGTGCTATTCATGACCACCAATTACAGTGCACACAATCAGATTTTTTATTTAAGGGCTTTGGAGATAAAGTGATTTGCCCAGAATCACAGGGTGTGGAAAGCAGACCCTGGGACTTGAACTTGATCCCCTATCTCTGCAACTCTGACCTTCAGGTCACATATGCCTATGAACAAGCAAGGCATGAAAGCGTGAGGATACTATTCTTGGGAAGGACACTGGGGCCAAAGTAACAATAGTCTACACATTGAGCAATACAACAACAGGGAGGCCCCTTAGATTACTTAATTAGTCATCCTCTCCCCAGCCCTCCATTACCTGAGCAACAGAACAACTGCTAGGCACCACTGTATTACTAAATTACTCAAGCTCTCCCCAGCCCTCCACTGCCTCAGGGCAATGGGCTGGCAGGGGAGGGTATTCATTAGCATAAAACACAGCTGCTGGGCTGGACCATCCACAGGGGTGGGGGCTGAGGTGAAGATGACCCAAGTCCATAACATCACCTGGACCCCACAGTGAGGCCCCAGCATAAACCCACCCTCCCCCACCCACCATGCCCTGAATGAGAAGGGCTGTGGGCGAGATGTAAAATACGAACACTGTTTCTGGGCTGCATGGGCCCCAGGGGGGGCGAGGAGAGAATGGCTTAATGGCATAGGCAAAACCTGGCCCACAGGGAGGTCAATTCTCGCAATCACCCGCCACCCAGCCCACCATCACAGCAACAGTCTGGGAAGGCAGGGAGTCAAGGAGAGGCTACAGATGATCCTGGCCCAAGGGCCTTAGTAACGGCCACCCAGTGAGGCTGCTTTACTATCTCGGTCCAGTGGCATCTGTGGACTGGAGAAACAAAGAAACGGTACACATAGGGCACTGACACACCGGCCTTCGGCCAATGCCCGACTGCCCACTGTGCCATATGTCCCTGTGGGTAAATCCAGCCCATTATGAGTAGACCTACAAGGTTCTTTAAAAAATGAGGAAATACTGGAGGAATGGGTAATTCTGGAATTGTTCCACTGGTCAGGGCCGGGTCTAGGGCGGTGTGATCGGTGCGACCGCATAGGTTGTTGACTTAGGGTGGGGCGTCATTTCTCAAAATGTGTATTATCATTCTAAAAGCCCCTGCTGCCTCGTTTCTGGCCTCCAGCAACTTTCAGACAGCAATTAAAATGTCACGAGAAGTACGGTGATTAATTATCTTTCTGGAGACAGACCGGAGGTTTGTCTAGTGGAAGTTTTGACTCATGCTAAGGTAGCTTTGAGGGTTAAAATGCCTGCTGCTAAGAACGTGTGCTATGCAGATAACGAAGTGCATATAATGTTAAGAGGTCAGTGGGTTACTGCTTCTGTAAGAAAGCGCCTTTTGTTACTTGCTTTTATAAGTCAAAATCTGAATATAGGACATTGAGCTATTAATTGACTCCCAAGAGCTGCTGCAAACTGCAAGGTACATGGTAGAGCTATATGTTTTTTGCTCAGTCTTTCATTATCCTAATCTTGTGAAAAGGGTTCATTTGTATATAAAACAATTCTTATGATGAAAGAGAACCCCTAACAATGATATTACGTTTTAAATTCTTAATTTGTGCCATTTTTTAATAAGAACTTTAACTATATTGCGCACCAGTATCGATGACATGTCACTCCTGCACTACACCTTGTAGTACTGTCTAATGTAACATTTCCTATACACTGATTTACACACATATGATTGTCTCGGTGCAATATGTGTGTGGTGTGAAGTGCTCTGACACCTTGCACTGGTATGAGTGGTGCTATAAAACTAAATGAATCTGAGAGACAATGGTTATGGAGACTTGAGAGGTACTGTTAAAGGGTGCTAGTGAGGGAATCCGTGGCAGAGGTGGTCAATGGGGCATACGCCAACAGACATTGTCGCATAGGGCGCCACCAGCGCTAAAGCCGGCCCTGCCACTGGTAATTCCTTCTTTTCCCATGAACTTTGACATGGAGATTTCAGCTGTTTTAGGAAGCCAGAATGCCCATGTCAGTGGGAAACAAGCTTTAGAAATGCAATAGGACTCGCTTTTTTTGAGTTAGAGATATTGGCAGAGCTCAACAGCTACCGGACAGAAATTCCCACTGTGCAGGTGCCAATGAGCATTGCTCTTTGAAACGATCTAAAAGCCTAAAATGATGTTGATAGCCTACAAAATAAAATAGCAGTTCAGGATTACCAGGAGAAACCGCAGATATAGTGGGATGGCCACGCAAGCAAACAATGAGTGAAGTCTCCTGGGCATGACCCAAGCACGCCAAGGCGGGAGAATCAGACCCAATGCACCAATAAAAAACCTGTATTTCTAAATGGCACATCAATGAACAAATGGCAATTCATGGGCATGCCAAAAGGTGATATAGGCGATAACAACAGGTCTTGCAGACAGCGCATTCGTCTTGCTTAGCTTTGACCTAAAAATTAACTCTAGATGTCCAAAGGATGCATTTTTTTTCTTTTTGGCAAGAAGTTAGGTGGTGACGGGAAGGAAAACAAGGGTCAATGTTTAATTGTCCACTGGTGGACCCAGGGGAATCCTATTTGAGAACCAGGACTTATATTTCCGCACCAGCGTTTCACCCAGGGCAGGAGAAAGAAGGAGGTTTAGACAAATAGTAAAACATGTGTTAGAAGCGGCTGTCTCTAGTTGGCAGAGGTATATACTTCTGACAAATAGGGACACACCTTTTCTAGTCAGGGCAAGGGGATCACACACTTAGATAACCCCTGCTCACCCCCTTGGTAGCTTGGCAAAGCAGACAGGCTTATCTCAGAGGCAGTGCGTTAAGCATTTATGACCACATACAGTAATAAAGTGAATACACTACAAATGGACACGACACAGTAGTATTATAAAAATAAGGATTTTTATATAAGGCTTAGCACAAGACCAAATAACGACAAAAATATACCACAATCTTAATAAATACTCTTGGACGGAAAAATAATAGTTCAAGCGTAGTTTCTTCTTAGCACAAAGTCTTTAGTATCAAAAGCAACTCTTCTTCTCTAAAACACAGTTCTTGGCAACAATGTAACCCACGCGGGAGTCACACGACGTCGAGGCAAAGTTAGTCCAAAGGTTCGGCGTCAACCGCGAGGAGCGCTACGTCGAGCCCGGAGTCGCACAGACCCCCACAACACAGTACCTTGGAAAAGTGAAGCACTCGATGATCAGCGGCGTCGAGATGTCCGGCGTCGCGTCTTCGGCGTCGATCGGGCCTCGGAGTCGGGGCGATCTGCAGCGGCGTCGACCGAAGTCAGGCAGGAGCAGCGCTCACGAGGTGAAGCAGGATACGGCGTCGTCGATGTCGATGTTGCAAGAGTGAGCAGCGCTCACGGCGTCGAGAGGGCTCGAAGTCGATGCGATCAGCAGCGGTGCTGACAGGAGGTCACTTGGAGCTGGAGCCGAACTCACTACTCACTGGCGTTGTTGCTGGCGTCGATCGGGCCCGGCGGCCGGCGTCGAGGAAGCGGGACACTGGAGCCGTTACTCACGATGTCGCGCTGGATTCGGCGGCGTCCGTCGGCGTCGAGATTGCTGGATTCTTTCAGAGGTGCTGGAGTCACAAGTTCCAGCAAACAGCACTTTAAGCAGATGAAGTCCTTTAGCCCTGTGACTTCAACAGGAGACTGGCACTCTTCCAGCCCTTGGAGATTTTCTTAGCAAAGATTGAGAGTACACACACAGTTCCTCTCTCCTGGTTCCTTGGCAAAAATAAAGAAGCAATGCAGGATTCCCCCAACAAACAGCACTCTGGCAGAAGGGGTAGGCAGTCCATAGATCAGCAGGCTTCTTGTCCTTGGTTCAGGTTTCCTTGTCAGAAGTGATCTAAATTCTTGGTTCAGGGGTCCTTCTCTTATACCCCTTTTTGGCTTTGATCCCTTTGTCCATGCAGGGGAATTTCCCCCCATCTTGGGTTTGTTGTGGGTGTTGCCAGGCCGAAGCACCTGGCCTATTCACTGTGCAGGGCAGAGTCTTCAGCCGCCCAGCAGGAGCGGAGCCAGCATTGTCACTGGCAGGGGCAGGGCCATCAGTTGCCCGGCAGGAGGTGGGCTAGGAAAGTCCCAGGCAGGCACAGAGTCATCAGTCGCCTGGCAGGGGGGCGGAGCCAGCATTGTATCAGGCAGGGCAGGCTATCAGGAGCTACTCTTCCCCTACTCTCAATGCAAATGCCCCACTCATCCCACACTGACTCATTCAGACCTCTGGAGCCACCCAGCTCCTGTCACACGCACACCAGAACCAGCAGAGACCGGTAGACAGTTAGACAAGAAAATAGCTACTTTCTAAAAGTGCTATTTTCAAACACAGAGTCCAAAAACCATCCACACAAACGGATGCGTTATTAAACCCTGAGTTCAGGGATACCAAACTCGACATTGCACCATGCTCCCCGAGCCCGCTAGGATTATAGCATTAATAATCCTGGCAGCCCATTCTAACTGATGGAGAGCAGGTTACCTTACACTAGTGAAAAACGAATATGGCTGTAATTCACTATTAGGACATGCCAACCTTGTCAGGCTTGTCCTACCTTATGCTTACAATGCACCCTGCCCGTGGGCCTACCATAGGGGTGACTAACATGAAGTTAAGGGAAGGTTTAGGGACTGGCAAGTAGGTGTACTTGCGCAGTCTGCGTGACAGTACCAGACTGCACGTGGTCTAGCAATGGTAGACCTTCAGACATACTTTTACTAGGCCGATCTTGTGGGTGGCACAACACGTGCTGCAGGCCCACTAGCATCATTTGTATTTACAAGCCCTGGCACTCCTGGTGCACTCTACTAGGGACTGACAGTAAACCAAATAAGCCAAACATGGAATTCAATCAATACAGCAATTTCACATAGGGAGCACTTGCACTGTGGCACTGATCAGCAGTGGCACAGTGCCCAAAGCATTTACCAGCAAAAACATCATAAACAGAGGAGGCAAACAGAAAAAATGGAGGAGAGACTCATGCCAATGATGCCAGGTCTAACAACATGCAACTGGAGAAAGAAGGGATGAAAAACAGTAAGAGACGAGACGGGAAATGCAAGGTGGCAAATGAAAGATGCATACGTTGGAGGGAAGACTAGTGTGACATCCTGTCTTTGGTCGTGGGGGAGTGGCTCTAGACAAGGAACCAAAGACGCTGGGATTGGCTCCTGTCTTTAGAACCTTAATGTCACCAAGGTTCCAAGGAAGCCTCCCTGGGTGACTGAGTGGAACAAGAGTTGGTCCCTGGCTGTGGCTGAGGTGTACATATTAAACGTGACCTTCTCCTGTATCCTGCGTGGTGCCTCGTTATTTCACCACCTGACTTAGTTTTTACAACTAGAGACCTTGGTATACGCCAGCCCTGGCATTTGGCAGCACTGGGTGAGAAAGGTGGGGGTGGTTGGGGGGGGGGTTTAAGGAAAGCATTTGGGCCATGTACTTTTTTATGCAAATGAAGCACTGGCTAAACAGAAAAAAACATCTTGTAGTGAATGATTGAAATGTGAACTGACCTGTTTTTTATTAGTTCAGCCATTTGAAGACTGATGCTAGCAAGAGTTGAGGCTACTTCCACGGATTAGCATGTGTAGCAAATAATGTTCTTGAATTCAGTATGTAAAATAAGTATAATTTATTGTAGATTAATCCAAGTTAAATAATCAATAGATTTAATGATAAAGATCCCACCAGGAGCAGTTCTTCTCTCGCTCAGCCTGTCTGCCATCAACTGCTTTTACCCAGAGCAGTCAGGTACTCAACATTCTAGTATGACATCAAACATTCTATTAAATGCAGTGGCTAAGCAATGGGGAAATCTAAGTAAGGGAAATGCAAAGCTTGAGCAAGATGTAACACATCCCCTTTCCTTATAAAACAACAATTAAAGATAATAGAATAAATTGCATTGTATTCATAAATGTAACAATTGAAATATAAGATGGATTGCATTTTCATTTTAAAATATAATGACCAAAGGAACACTTTACATTGCATTCTTAGTTAACAGTTGAAATGCAAGAAAGATTTAATTTACATATTTAATGACCTTTCTAATCTAAAGGCCTCATCCCCTTCCCTAATAAAAAGTATCCACTAGAATGAAATTATGGATAAAAAGCATAACTTAATAAAATCCACTAGAATGGAAAATATGGATTAAAAACACAATAACATCCATAAGAATGAGATGGATGGGTCAGATAAATAAATACATAAAAGCCAGATAGAGTATTCTGCGGCTCATCATAACAAAATAAATACTATATGAACACCTCTAAACATAGAGCACTTGCGTGGTTCATAACAGCCAATAGAGTAACTTGCGGCTTTTAACAACATTGAACAATGGAACTTCTCAGAATCCATAACAAGAAAATTGAGCAATTGCGGCTCTTCTAAACATCAGCAATTGAACCCCTCAGAGTCCATACAAGCAAATTGAGCAACTTATTGCTCTCCATAACAATAGAACCATTGAACTCCTCAGAGTTCATATCAAACAAATGGAGCACCTCATAATGAGCACAGATGTGGCTCCGCAAACTACACACACAATAAATCTAAACTTCTCAGAGTTTATATCAAGAAAATAGAGCAATCTACAGCTCT
This sequence comes from Lissotriton helveticus, assembly GCF_964261635.1. Classification (NCBI taxonomy): domain Eukaryota; kingdom Metazoa; phylum Chordata; class Amphibia; order Caudata; family Salamandridae; genus Lissotriton; species Lissotriton helveticus. The sequence goes on from NC_136067.1 coordinate 985,562,489, forward strand.
TCACAGCTCAAAGCTAGGAATATGGAGCACCTCAAAATGAGCACCGAAGTGGCTTCCTAGAAAAAATCCAACACTGGGACAATTAATCCTCTGGAACGAAAACTTCACAATAATTAGAGCACATAGTGGTTCACAACAATAAGAGAAAATGCATGACTCAACTAAGTAATATATGTGAACTCCTCTAATTTTAGAGCACTAGAAAACGTGGCACATTAAAAATAAGCAAGAAAAACTTTGAACACCTCAATAGAAATTGAGCACATAAATGGTGGTTCAAATCAGCATAACAATATCAAACATGTCTGCAAATAAGCACGAGAATTAACAAATTTTTAGCACCCCAACAACAGTTGAGCACATACATGGCTCAATCCAATAAAAGTAAACACATAACTCTATCCAAAATAAGAAGTAATAATGCATTAAAATAATATAAACATCAATACACTGTGAGTTATGTTAATCAGAATGAAATAGGCAAGTTGGTAAATATGAATGGTAAAGCATATTGAAAATTTTCCAAAATAATAATTAAAATAACGAAAGTAGTCACCGTAGTCTGAATCTTGGAATAACAACAGTGCGATCTCTCACCCGAGCTCATCATTATAATCCATATCAGGCAAAGTCTTCACAGTCCTCTGAAAGCTTTTAACTTCTCTCATTAAATTTTCCAAACTCAGAAAAAGTGTGCGTGTCGCTGTACAGTAAAGTTGACATACTTTGAATCTAATAGTCCTGAGTTATCGTGCACCCGATCTCTAACATGGCTGCACGTAAGCCACGCAAGGCCGGGTGGCTCCAGGAGCTCAACGTCGTTCCACAACAGCTTCTTCATAGAGAAGACGTCATATCCTCTGGAGAAGCATCAAAGTACTGATGACAATGACATGGAGGTGAGGCTGCACGCTCTCGGTGTGTGCGCGCGGCAGGCAGCTCGCGCAGAGCTTCAAAATGGAAAGCTGCTGTTCAACTGCCAACATGTGAGGAATTGTTAAAGGTGAGCAAAACCTTAAAAGGAACAGCGCGTCAATGTAACATAAATAAAAGCACTCACCGCATAAGAACATATTCATTTTGAATAATCCTTCCGTTTCCACAATGCTATGTTTGTACCATTTAAAAAGCTTTAAATTATTATGCTCACATCGGTGTCCTGCGGGTAAATTGTTGATCGTGTGACTTCGAAAATTGAACTAGTAACATCCAGTAGGTGGCAGCAAACACCCAAATAATTTGCTAGGTTTCCTCCTTTTGTATTTCTTCTTCGTGTATTTTCTTCCCTCGTTCCGTTTTTTAAAACATATTCTCACAACAAGAGTGTGCTGCCTCTCATAAATTGCAACCGGCTCAGTGAGTGAATCAATAGCTTGGGGTGTGTGCAGGTCTCCTCAAATCCGATTTTACCAGCAGTTGCCTGTCCATAGACAGGGTGAGAACAGTCAACCAATTCCTTTTCAATTAGCCCAGAGATTCCTCTTTGTTAGTGGTGTTCTGCACAGTCTAAACAATTGTGAAAATCCTTAATACACAGGTCCAAAACTGTCTCAATTCAGTGGCAGGCTGAAACTTGGCTTTGTTAGAGGCTTGAGTAATTTTTAAAAGTTACATATGTAGCATGTAGATTATATATCGTCAAAGTAGGTCTTCTCAAATTCAAGAGCAAACAGTGGGAGACTCTCTCTTCAAAACAGTTCTCCTCAGATTGAATCATGCAGCTATAATTCTTCAGATTCAAGTTCAAATCACGCAGTTTGAAATTAAACAATGCCCTGGGATGACTGGGGACACTGGTGGGGCTAACCAGGGCCTTTCTGTAAATGTACCTTATTGTTCTGGCTTAATTAGTTCCTTAGTTGTAGCAGTAATAAATTTAATCCGTCTTCTTTCCACGCATAAGTTCAGTTCTGTACCTCGTCGCCATTTTGTAGCAAATAATGTTCTTGAATTCAGTATGTAAAATAAGTATAATTTATTGTAGATTAATCCAAGTTAAATAATCAATAGATTTAATGATAAAGATCCCACCAGGAGCAGTTCTTCTCTCGCTCAGCCTGTCTGCCATCAACTGCTTTTACCCAGAGCAGTCAGGTACTCAACATTCTAGTATGACATCAAACATTCTATTAAATGCAGTGGCTAAGCAATGGGGAAATCTAAGTAAGGGAAATGCAAAGCTTGAGCAAGATGTAACAGCATGTCATGTAAATGTTTTGCATATTTACAGCACAAAAGCCTATAATTTCTTCCTTGGAGTAGACTAATATGCAGATGTCAAAGGTTAAATTCCAGTGCACCAACAAGGTGCCCATCTTTCAAGACGAGATGGCATGCTTGCGCGGCATCCTCCCCATTGTCATGGATACTGAGGCATGGGGCCCCAGAGATTGCAGCTGGGAATAAATGGCAGGCCCGGGTAAATGATTCCTGTCTTGCCTGAGCTAATGGATTACATTGATGTGCCATTTGTCATACTGTAATTGTTCTGGCAAATGTAATATACACCAGTATAAACATTGTGCTGCTTTGCCAATAAAACCGAAAATAGGAAGCGAAAGGATTATACAGTGTGATGTGCTCTAAAAGAGACAGTATCTCCTTGCTGCGACCGAGTCTGGCTTTGCTCTTGAAATGAGTCAGATTATGCAGTCCTTAATGACGCATGCATAAGTGCGTCGAAAGTATTTAGAATCCACGTGACACGCCTTGCTGTCCATCACATTACCATTGAGGGTTATACACCAGTTGTGAAAGAACAACTTCGCCTTTAAAGCTAGGGGGTTACCATGCTAAAAAAAACGATATGTGAACTTTTAACAAAGCATATCAGTGAGAATTTCTCTGACACGTTCCACACTGTACAGATATACCAGTTAGTTAAAGGGATATGTGCGTGCCATAACAGAATTTAACCTTACTGTTAAAACCCACAGTCAAACAACATTACTGTATAAAAAGAAGGTCTAACACCGACCCAACACAGTCAAGAGAAGCCAGCAGATGAATATCAAGACCTCTCAGCCCCACTCAGTACCTTCAGGTAATTCACAAACATAACAAGGGCCCCGGCGAGCGTCGCATACAGATAGGGGAGTGGCCGCCTACAATAATTATCAAGTGGGAGGGGTGGGGGAGTCAGGCCGAGAGCAGGTACACACAGCGTTTACCTTGCAGGAGCGAGCGCGGTAATTGCTAACACATGGCGCCGCTGCTCGCTCCCGCAAGGGAAACGTCAAACGTGCACACGTTGCAATAGAAAGCAATGCAAAGCGTGCATGTTTTTGGCCAAAATGCTGAGCGATTCCAAAAGGTCCCCTCCGATTCAGCGCATGCGCGCTGCGTAGGTGAGACCTAAACATTTCCAAATGGGGTGGTTACTGCTGTTACAGATCTCAATGGAATTAGGAGACCATTAATTATGAGATCATAAGGTATTTTAAGGCAATGTCTTCCATGCCAGAAAGCATGGCACTGCTTCCATCTTGATGCAAAATGACCACATCCTGGATAGTTGTGTAGAAGCTGTGCCCCTGTAGGCGTGCTTTGACTTTGCGGACAAGTGAGAGCAGGTTCTAGTGTGCCACTGACTTAGCAATATGGAAGTTGAATCATCAATTGTTGTCCATGCGGAGCCTGATGGACTTATGGCTGTTGGCAAATTGAGGTGCTTCTACCCAGGTTCATTACAGTGAGACACTCTTTGAGAAGATAAGAAAGCTACTTATCTCAGATAATCGGGAAACTCATAGTGATGTGGAATACAGCCTGTTCAGTAATTACATATGGCTTGAAACTGTGAAAACGTTCGGTACATATGTAACACCACTGCTTTGAAACCCTTCGAACGAATTGAAATTTCAGCAAAACAAGGAAAGAAAATGAAGGAGATTAAATTAAAAGTAATCATGTTACAAGTAATGAAAGATAGATGGTGAATGATGCTCAGTAACATTATTAATATGCATTTCCTTATATTCGACAAAAAGAGTCATCTACACCCCGGCATGTGGTCTTCCTAATCCAGAAGAGAAACAGAGGGTGCGCCTTCACCCACCATGAGACACATCACCTGTCCTACCTAAAATATCCCACTGAACGGATGGATTGCTTCTGATAAAAGTACTTCTACTGACTGCGAAACGAAAAAAATTTCCTTGACATAGTTGGGTTTTCCTACGTGGGGGGACCAGTGCGAATTTCTCCTGCTCTAGTCTGCTACTTAGGAAGGGAAATCTGCATCTAGAGGACAGACTTGCATCAAAGATAGGGCACCCATGGCAAAGGGTTGCAGAACTATATTAGTATCAGCAGAGGGTCCATCAGCTGTCAATCAGTAGTCCTCCACAAGTATGTGGGACAGGCCATCAGTTTGTCAGAACAGGGTCGTGCTGATTAACTAACTGCAGAGCTTCTGCGCCACCAAACTCTGAAAGATTCCAAGAGTATTTCCATGCGACAGCGCTTATGTGGTATTACTGAATCACTCATTGCAGGTTTTAATGAACAATTACAAATAAAGAAAATATATGTTAATCGTTTTGCTCTCCAATTGTCCTTTTGCTCACAGCTATAATTGTGCAGAAAGGTATCTTATTGTAATTCCCTATGTGTAGCAAGCAGAACGTTTCAATTCTTGTGAATTTTGAAAAAGAAATGAAATTTCAAGGGCAACAGTGAATGTACTTAGAAAATGTAAAGTGGGTTTCCAGGGGCCTTAAAAACAGTTTTGAACGTATTGCAAAAGAAAAAAAACTACTTAAACGAAAGAACACAATAGAAAAATGTGCTTTTTCGAGTTCAAATGAATCTCCTTCTGCTTTGCGAATTAAAGCATTTGCATTTGAAAGTTTGAGACAGTAACACAGTACAAGCCTTCTCGATAACCGAGCAGTAAAGGATTAGAGGAATTTTTGACTTTGCAAAATAATGATGTTCATGTATAGTTCCTGACTGCACTAAAATGACCTCCACTTTGGCATCAGTTACTTTTTGCAACTGCCTAGAGAGGAAAGAAAGAATTGGTTTTGGGCATTCAAACAAAAAAGCTATAGAATTGCTTTACATTTAGCACCTTGACCTTGGTGAAACCTAGGCTTTTGATAGTAGTATTTTAGTTTGCATGATTCTCTAAAACTCAAACGACTATTTTAAGATATACGATTAGTGCTGGAATAATCACAACCTAGCGCCTAGAGTCAAGAGGTTAATACACCGGCAGTATGCCATTACTAATAATCTGCATTTCTCTGGAAAGCTTCCCTGCCTGCTCATTAACTGCAAAAGCTCTGCTGGGCCCTCACCGGCCAAATTAACTGCCCAAAACATGTCTGGCCTGAGGGTTCCCAGCAGAAGGAAGTTTGTTAACCTCCTTCTGGAATGCCACTAGATGGCAGCGGTGGGAAAGCAATATACCTATTCGACCATGTTCTGTATGGCCAGAGGGGTGAACACTTTAAATGACAGTTGTCAGGAAAAGCACAGTATGCAGATGAAGAGCTGTTTGAAAAGCACTTAAAAAGAAAACTTTAATTCACTTTCACCACATGTTTCGGAGGCTGCTTTTGAAGGAATGCAGAAGCGAGACGGCTTTGCCTAAGCAGTTTATTTTAGTGCTCGCAGTTAAGTGTTGCACGCAGGAAACAGTAAGGCACATCCTGCAGGTATACATTTAAGGTGCTGAATAATAAAATCCCGGCTGTGAAATATGTGGAAGACTGCGGGTGTAGCTTAATCGTGAGGCTCCGTCCGTGCGAGTCTGAGATCTCTTAAATACAGCAGTGTACTGAACTTAAAAAGATGGCGTAACAAAGTAAGGAGACGACTTCAGATGAATGAGGGTTCATGGCAGAGTAGAAGTTTAAGGTGCTGTTGTAGATTCTAATGAGAGAATAGATGACGTTTCTAAAGCCCTTCAAACACATCAAAGCATTGACATGTTTCTGTGTTATGAAAAAGTACTTGAAGAAAAGCATTGACAATGTAGAGGAGGGACCGCCTAAAAATTATTAGGGAGAGCCGAGTCAAGGGTTTGGCTCAAATCTTAGAGCCCGTGCACAAGTCAGCACAGAAAATATTTGCTATGTAAATCATATAGCAAACATTATGCAAATAAGGTAAAGTCTCTTCAAAATTCAATAAAGTGTATTTCTTTACACGTGGAACTGTGACAATAATAGGGCACATTGTAGCACTGCACTGAGAAGTTTTAATTAAAAGGGATAGTTTTGTGCAACTGGTAGTCTGAACTCACATATTTGAAAGTGCTTTCGTATCCGATAATGAAGAAAACAGAGTTTTGGTAAAATAAAATATTTGTCTAAGATCACATAATTTAAATGGGGAAGCCGGAATTTATCCAGGTTTTCTAGGTTCACTTTGTACAAATCAGCCAGTAAATGGCTATATATTCGTCTTCCCTTTTGTTAAGGATTTGTTTGTGCCTTAGTAAACTTTTTGAAATGTAGAGCAGACTCGACCTGGGGCGCTTTAGATGAGCACCAGTTACAGTACACAAGGTGACATGCATTGTTTATAGGCATGAGGAGATTAAGTGATTTACCCAGGCTCACAGGATGTTGATCTGATGCTGAGACTCAAATCTGGTTCCACATTCTGCAGCTCTGGCCCTAAAGCTACATCCTGGGTAGGAGGAGGATGGCTTGCAGAAGCCACATTAAAGCTCAGCTCATTAATGGGCTTATGGTATATATATATATATATATATATATATATTCACGGTCAAAACGCATCAGTCGAAACGCATCATGCTGGGCACTAGCCGTGAACTGACCAGGATGCTTTAATTTGAATTCCTGAGAATAAAGCACTGCAATTCTTGAATTTACACGCTGTGATCCGTACCTGTTGTCTCTGTGTCAGTGGATGTGGTGAGCCAGGATTGTGTGTTTACATATATAATCGTCGGGGTCCGGTCCTGAGGGTATGCTAGGTTGCAGAAGCGGGCTGAGAGCGTTGAGGGCGATGTGCCAGGTACGCTCCAACCCCCCTCCCGAGATCCATGGTGCGAGTAGCGCCATACTATAAAGTGCAGATACACTCCCTAACTTGGAGTATTTTTTGGAATGAGCGATTTGCTCTTCCCCTTTTTTATGCACTTTTATCACTTTTTTGATTTTTCACTTTCACGTCCCCAGGTTAGGGTGGACGATTAGAGAGTCCATACCGCCGGGGTTTAAACTAGTCCTGACGAATGCCTAGGTAAACTTAAACCATTGTAAAGGCAGAAACATGTTGACTGACTAAAACTCTAACTCTGAATTAACCAATCCATTACCTTTGGCAACATATTCAGACACATAACTCCTTTTATCCGTGTCTCAGGGATCACTCATTAAAATAATTTTTGCAGATACCCTTTAGGCACTCTTAATTTTATACCTCACTGCACACCCTTTTCACACAACCAGCTCCGCAGTCTTCTGGTGTCATAGCACACCGAAGAGGCACTCGGCCTCTTTGGTGGGGCCCGATGATGAAGCATGACACTGACTAGGTCGGTGTGTGAGGGCTTTCTTAACCACCCAAAGTGGGTGTGTGATTCCCCAGTTGCATCGCTCCGTCTCTGTGGCTTTTTGAGACTCATATAACCTCTCTTTTCTTGTTTATACGTACATATATAACACACTACCAATAGTTCTCCATGAACGGAGCCCCAGACCCTTGCAGGGTGGCTTTGACATGATAGGCACGAAGTCTCCCCTTGATACAACCTTCCACACTCCTCAAAAAGAAGTACGTCGATTTCAAATTCAAATGATTTTCAAGTGCTTTATTTCTCCAAGAGTTATGCGGCAGCACACTTTTCTCTCCTTACGCAATTCAGCCTCCTCAGAGACCTTGATCACAGGTGAGCATTGTCTTTAAACCGGACCATGTGTCTGTTATTGACAAATACCAAACCACCTTTTTATTCAGTAGTCTGCCAGTCGTGCCCCTATAGGCATGCACATCAACAACAATAAAATCAATTAACTTTTCACAGCAACTTCTTTTACCAGTCTCAATCCATTGTTTATCCATTTGTATATTTGAACATTGTAGTTTTCTTTTATTTTTCATCTCGTTCTGATGTGCACAATGATTTATTGCTCATTAACTTGTGACTCTGCCATACGCCTTTACATCTTGCTGGTGCATTCTTAACTTTATTTGAATTCTGCAAGAAAGAAAGCAGTGTTCAATCTTGCTCCCTTGCCCACATCTCTTACGATTTAATCTACAGGTAAGTCCTGACTTTTTTTCTTCAAAAGAAGTAGGCGGGTCAGGCTCCTTCTACCAATAACACCACCAACATTTCTCCATGTATGATGAGACTGTTGAGTTTACTTAAAGATGCAGAGAACTACATATGTTTGGAAAGATGGCCTGAAGGGGTATATCTTTTATCAAATCACATCTATGTTTTCATGGTGATCTATGCTCTTCAAGGCTGTTGAATATTTCATGTATATAGTGAGGGTGATATTTTTCTTTTGACATTCTCTGTTTAAAATTGGGTAGGTGTGATAGGAAATATTGTCTTTTGAGAGTTTGTGTGCTAGCTTCACTTGGCATGTAAGTTTTCTTTGAGAAATTCTAAATATATATTTTAAAGACACAAGAAATGTTTGTGAAATGATGTAGGTATGGCATTAGGAAAAAGATTTGTGCTTTCAAAGGGTGAGAATTGTTGATTTCAGTTTTAGAAACTTACTGATGCATGTGGATGCTGAGTAACAGAGCGATGTATACTCTTAGAGAGCCATGTATGCAATTATATATTCAAGTGTGATAGCTAGACTTATTCAATTACCCATGTACCACACATGCACTCTTCCAATCACACTGGAACTAATTCTGTACTCTTTTATCTACGCAGTCAGCACCCATGCGTTCATCCATTCATCCAGATAGTAGCAACATAGTTATGTGAATACACAGGCACTAACAATGCAGATATGGAACCACTGATGCAGTTCCTTTATACTCCGGGAATCACATAGGCACTATCTATGCACTCATCCAATCACCCAGGTAGTATTGTTTTACTCAACCAGAAAAACATGAATTTACAAGTTTTAGTGAGGAATATGTACTCCTTTAGATCCATCTGGTGAATTATATATGTAAACTGTCACACACTGTTTGCATGTGCTCAATAAAATTAGTGAGCTATATGCTGTTATACACATTAATGTAGAGGTTTTTATATGGAGTGTTTCTCAAAATTGTAATCCGACACATCTAAGTAGGAAAGTATTGAAACACTAAATGTGCCAGTGACACAGTTGTAGAGAGGCACAGAAATAAGTTTTATGTTGTGTTGTTGGATTTACAGAAATGAGACACTGTATGTACTTTTACACTTTGGTTGATGCTAATTTTAAAATTGAGTACACAGGGGATAAAGTGGTCTTTTAGCGTGCATAAGTGAGATCTGAAATATGGTGCAGCTGTGTTGTAGGATAGGGTGCAATAATATTTAAAGGTAAGTAATAAATTAAGTTTTGAGTTTTGATTTGGGTGGGATTGGTTCTTAGAAGTAAGTGTTTGTAGTTATGTAGGTAAGTTGATTTGTACATTTGAAACTGAAAAGTAACATAAAAACTGTGTTTGTATTATAAGTAAGCCAGTAGTATAGTAACTGGTACATTGGCTAAAAAAAAATCAACTGGAGTTTTTTTGTTATACGGAACAATATCTGCATAATTATAGACATATTACACACCAGCTTGGAGGGAAAAGGAACAGAAGCAAGTACAGTATCTATTCAGAAACAAAACTCAAAAGGGGCAAAATGAAGAAAAAGTGGTGAACGAAAAAAGAGCTATTGTTAAGAGGACAAACTAATTTCTTAAAAAATATATGTGGATGTTTTCAAGGATTATGAAATAATGAAAATTTAATTTAAACTATGAGAAAGAATGACAATGAACCAAATCTATATAGCAAGAACAGGAAAGAATGTAACACAGATATATACAAGTAAGCGAGGAGACAGAAGCAATATAAGGAAATCACAGCTAGGATGTTTCATAGTAGAGTAGTTATAAATCTAGTGGGATATATTAAGAAGCATAGAAGAAGAAGACATGCAGTGAAATATAAAGAATGACTAGAGAGAGTAGTTGATTCGGGCTTTGCTTTGAATATGAAGGTTTTATTTTGATACAAAAAGAATGAAGACTATTTACAAAATGGTGTTGTACTTCAGGAGACAAGACCAGAAAAAAAGATTAGTTAAGAGACCTTTGTACAGTTTTTAGTGGAGGAAACATACATATTTCGAGTATAGAATCTTTTTTTAATGAAAAAGCTATCTCCAGGATAATAGATTAGTTCATGCTATTGATTACAGAGGACGGTGTAATGAAATGAAGAATGGCATTCCTGTAGAGAAAGAGGAGATGGTATCTATAAATGTAGAACAAGTTATTGGAGAACAGGTACAAGGAAGGCAGAGTCAGGCGCCTTTATAGAAATGGATTTGTAGTAGTGTTTTTAGTATTTGACAGTAATTCATTCATATATTAAGGACATTTCTACATATCTTTCCAATGTGAAGTTTGAAACTGAAAATAAGTACTTTACAAGGATTGGACCTTGCAAGGTTAGATAAAATATACATTTTCAGGGACACTCACTATCTTGTTTATTAAACAAAGTGTGCCTAAGCACTTTTCATCATTTCAGGATGTTAGTTGTATACCACGCAACAAGGTGAACTTTAGTTAGGAATTTGTACTAAGTGAAAATCCCTGCTTTATGTTTAGGAGAAATGAATAGAACGCTTTTGCAATGGTACTGTGACAGATGTAGAAAATGTTTATGATGATGTGCAGTTTTGTTTCTTAGGTCCTCAGCAGGATTCTAGGGAAAATTGGGAGTTATTAAGAGTATGACTTGTAGAACAGGACATAGATATTACAGTTGATAGTTTTGAAGGATGGATTACAAAACTTTGTAGTGTAGTCTAAAAAAACAGGTTATATTTGTAGAAGTTGTTGACACACCTACTGGAAGATTTAAACACATACAGATGGCCTGTATTTAAAAAGGGAAAAAGTAAATAATGATAAGTGACAAAAGTTAGCTGTGTATTTGTATAAGAATGCTTTGACTTGTCAATACAGCAAGCAATATGTAACAAGTGTTACATAACATTAGCAGAAAATAAAACGAACAACACATAGCTATTAGATACCCATGTTGTAATATAATACAATGCCTGCTAATGGAGATAAACTATGAAGGGCCAAAATAATAAAACAAATTTAAATGTATGATTCTTTGCAGCATTGCGAGGGGCTCTTATGGATTGCTGTTCAGCACTTACTACAACTCCACAATCCATGCAGTATGATGCCATCCGGGAAAACTGTGGATCCAAATCTGGAAGTTGAGATTAGTCCTCTGAAGGGACTCTCTGCCCAGTGTTATTGTGGCTGGTATTGAAAGCCAGGGTCCTTCAAACCTGTGTTGCCTTCTTGCTGCTTTTACACTATTGCTTTGGTATGTTTTGAGATCATAAAGCAGTAGTCCTGCAAAAATATGTTTTATTTGTACCCCTTGACAATGTCTTGTGACATATTGTGCATTGCCCAAATTGCTCACTATGAACTCCTCTTAAAGAATGTTCAAGACAGATAAATGGGTGTGTTCTTTTTATTTTTTTAGTTGAAGAGTGTATTATCTTATGGTATTCCTTTATTTCTCAGTGACAAGATTTTGTACATGCACATTCTTGAAAACTCTGGAGCTATATTTGTTGCAGTAGACTGAACCTCTCACTGGACTTTCTGAGGGGGAATTGTCTCTTGTACCACTGATGTAGATGTCATTACGACCTTTGGTGTTGCAGTGAAGAAGGAAAATGCATTTCAGCATAGTTATTTCAAAAAATGTATACAAAGGGGAAAGTTAAAATAGTATCTTACTAAATAGCTATACTGCACCTTTATGTAAAATATGTCTATATATGTGTTTTACACTTTATCAAAAACTCCCAGTATTCGCAGTATGTCCTTGGTAATGGCAATCATAGAATCACACAGGCACTACCTATGCAATCATGAAGGACGTCTGTGCTCCACCACTCTGTAAATGCACCACCTGGCACAGTATTGGCTATGGAGGGTTCTTGAGGGACAACTACCCTTCCTGTTACCTCCAGAAAATCCCACACAGTCACATACCCCCTTTCTGCACCAATCAGTCAAAGCATCTCCTGGTATACTACGGGTTGGGGAATGAAGTTCTCTTGGATGCTAAGGGACCTTGAGGACCAAGAAGCCCTCCTGGTACTTTCTGTAATTCCTACACAGTGTGATTCCTGAGAGCTGGTTAGAGGGCCCACTACCTTTCCTCTCCACTCTGCAATCACCATTGCTACTTGAAAAAACATGAGAATTCACAGATAACAACAAAGGTTACAGGAATGTTATTGTTAGGAAATAGAATTACAAAAACCTTGAAATTCATCAACAAAACAAAGGTTGCAGGGATGTTATAGTTAGGCTCAGATTTTACAATCACAAAATCAGAGAAATTCAGCAGTTATAGATAGCTGAACAAGCTATAACTCTCATTTCGACAATGCACTGCTTATGACCTCACATATTACATCACTCATAACATGGTCAGTGATATCACAGATGACATTACTGATGACATCTCAAATTACATCACTGATTACATTATTCATAAAATCGCTGATGTACCCACTCACACCCACATATAACCTTTCATACACCCACTGCAACTTCTACACTATCATTCTCAAAACCATTGACAAACTCATACCAGAACTTACACACCCATTCACTGATGCATAAGTCTACACACACATCTACTCAGTTACCCATACAGCCACTCATACACCAACTCACTCACTAATACAGCCACTGAAATATCCACGTATATACCCATATACACACTCTCAGTCAGTCACTCATAGAGCTACTCACACGCCTACTCTTTCACCTATAGAATCAATCACACAACCATTTACTCACCTATACCGTTATACACACACCCACTAATTTATTCATACAGATACTACCACATACTCACCTATAGAGTCTCTGACACAAGCACATACTCACCCACCCAACCACTCTCACAAGCACTCATTCACATATACAGTCACTCATATACTCCATCACTCACCTATACTGCCTTCCACATATGAAGTTACTCACCCATATACCACTGATACCTTCATTCACTCACTGACAAAGCCATGCACACTCTCAGTCACTTATACAACCCTTATTACTCTCACTGACTCACCCACTCACCCATCCATGCAGGCAATCACACACCCTCTCACCCACCCTCCCACACAGCCAGACACTCATACACAAATACAGATACTCAGACAACGAATCACTCACCCATACAGGAATTCACATACCTACTCACACATCCATGCAGCCACTTAGACACCAACTGACAGATTGATTGACATTCACACAACCAGTCCCTCATCCATACATTTACTGAGAATTCTAATGATTCACTTATACACTCAGTCATCCACCCACTGAATCATCCATACAGGCACTTATACACCCACTGATTCACCAATACACCTTGGTATATTTATTTAAAATTCATAAACTTTGTAAAAACCCTAAGAGTCACTGGGATATGTCATCAAGGATGTCATTTGAGATGTCATGAGTGATGTCATGGGTGATGTCACTGACCATGTCATGAGTGATGTAATATGTGCGTTCATAAGCAGTACATTGTGGGGCCATGAGTTATAGTTAGCTCAGCTAACTATAAATGCTGAATTTCTCTGAGTTTTTGCGTGTGAAATCTGAGCCTAACTGTAATGTCCCAGTAACCTTTGTTTTTTTCACTGCATATATACTAGGCCTGGGCGGAGTTCACAGAATTTTGCTAAGAGACAAAAAATCTCTGCGGAGTTCTGAAAGTGTTGGAGTGCAGCACTAAGTGCCATTTGCGCTGATCTTCCTGCCACTTAGGTAGAAATTCTACCCAAGCGGCAGTTTGCAGTCACCAACTTACCAATGGAGAGTGCGAGCAGGGAAAAAACTCCACTGCGCCATGTGAAGTGGAGTTTTTTGCACTTCGCGAGGTCTGTGGTGTGCGGAAAACTCTGAAATTTCCACAAACGGAGCAGAATTCACTACCCATGCCTCATATATATATGTAGGCTCAAATTTCACTCGTACAAAACCATAGAAGTTTACCAGTTATAATTAACTGAGCTAACTATAACTTACGGCATGCAATGCTGTGCTTATGACCTCACATGTTACATCCCTTATGACATATTCATTGACATCACTGATGATGTCATCTAATTAGTGTGTTTTGAAAAAAATTCTGAGAGTTAAAGGTAGATATTAAGCTACTGCATATGTTAAATTACTATTCTTTCTGTACTACTGATGAGTGATACTATTTCTAACATATTTCATCTGAGTGGATATCCAAGTGTCTGAGTCTGTGTGTGAGTGGCTGTTTGTGTGAGTGACTGGTTGTGTCAGTAGCTTTTTTGGTGAATGAGTATGTGTGTGGCTGTATGGGTGATTAAATGGGTGTGTGATAGCTTTATGGGTGAGTGAGTGGCTGTGTGAGTAGCTGTACTGGTGATTGAGTGGGTATGTGAGTTGCTTAATGGGTGAGTGAGTGGGTGTCTGAGTAGGTATACTGGTGAGTGAGAGCCCGTGTGAGTCTCTGTATGGACACATGAGTGCGTATGTCAGTGACTGTATGGTTGAGTGTGTGAGTGACTGTATCATTGTGCGTGTACTTGCATAAGGGACTGCGTAGGTGAGTTAGTATCTATATGACTAAGGGAATGGGTGTGTGAGTATCTGTGTGGGTGAGTGAGTTTGTATATAAGTAGCTGCATGGGTGAGTAACTCAGTATCTATGTGGCTGTATGTCTATATGACTGGGTGTTTGAGTTGCTGTATTGCTGAGTGACTGGGTGAATGAGTGGGCATATAGGTGTACGAGTGGCTCTGTCAATGGCTGTATAGGACAATGGGAGGTAAGATTAGCTGCATAGGTGAGTGTATGACTGTGTGAGTGGCTCTATGGGTGAATACGTCGGTGTGTGAGTAATTGTATGGGTGAGTGAGTGGTTGTGTGAGTGGATGTATGAGTGATTAAAGGAGTGTGTGAGTGCCTATAAGAATAAGTGAGTGGATATGTGAGCTGGTGCACTGATAGAATATTGATGCTCAAAACATCAATGTAAAAAATATTTAAAAAAATATATAGAATGCAAAAATATCGACTCCCTATACTTAAACAGGTATGTACAAAAATATTGAATCAAAAATTTCGAAGTTGTAAAAAATATCGATTTATAAATATAAATAAAACAAAATAGCATATATTAAATATATAAAATATGAATATTATTGTTAACAAAATAAATTAAGTTGAATATACATTTGAACTAAATATAAAAATTAAACTCAATTTAAAAAATATGAACACGCAAATATAATAATTTATACATATACATATATTTACTTTAAAATAATGTATTAACTATTATCTTTAATTAATTTAAAAAATATAATGTATACATATATCACTAATTTAAAATTTAAAAAAAATTCTATAATTAATCAAAATATTAAACTAGTAAAACAAAATTAAAACATACTTTTCGCAATACAATAAATACAACAGTAGGGAAAATGTTAGATAGCGAATTAATTAAATGTACTATTCCCACTCCAGTGAGTGCAACAATAGGGAAAGTGTTGAATAGCAGAGGGATAAAATTACTATTCCCATTCCAAAGAGTGCAACAGTAGGGAAATTGCTGGATAGCGGAGGGGTATAATTTACCATTCCCAGTCCAGTGAGTGCCAAAGTAGCGTAAATGTTGGATAGTGGAAGAATTAAATTTACTATTCCAACTCCAGTGAGTGCAAGAGTAGGGAGAGTTTTCGCTAGCGGAGGGGTACAAATTACTATTACCACTTCAGTGAGTGCAACAGTAGGAAAAGTTCTGGATAGCGGAGGGGTAAAAATTACCATTCCCACTCCAGTGAGTGCAACAGTGGGTCTGTTTGTGTGGGAGTGGGTCTTTTAGCACCTGTTTTGGGCTGCAAGTTGTTTTTTGAGTGGCTGTGTGGGTGTGTGATTGGGTCTGTGAGTAGTTGTGTGGGTGGGGCTATGTGTCTGCGATTTGGCATGTAAGTGTCTGTGTGGGTTGGTAAGAAGGTGTGAGAGTATGTGAATGGGTCTTTGAGTGGGTATGTGAGGTCTGAGTGAGTCTGTGAGTGGGTGTGAGAGTATAGGAGTGTGTCTGTGAATGGATGTATGAGTTTGTGAGCGGTTCTGTGAGTGGGTATGAGAGCATGTGAGTGGGTCTGTTAGTGGGTATGTGAATGTCTGTGTGGGCCTGTACATGGTTGTGAGTTGGAGAATGGGTCTGTGAGGGGGGTGTAACTCGGAGTGAGTGGGTCTGTGAGTGTCTGAATGGCTGTGTGAGTGGGTGTGTGAGATGGACTGTGAGTTGGTATGTGAGTGAGACTGTGTGTGGGTCTGTGAGTTGGTCTGTGAGTGTCTGTATGGATCTGTGAGTGGGTCTGTGAGTGTGTGTACGGGTTCATGAGTGGATGTGTGAGTGTCTAAGTGGACCTGTGAGTGGGTGTGTATGAGACTTCAATGGTTTCTATTCTTAGTTATCATAAATTATTCGTCCTCATTTTTCTTTTTGTAAACTGTTGCGAGTAGCTGTGGAAATGAACTGAATGCATTTGTTCCCTTTAAAATTATCTGCAAGACTGAATCTCCACAAAGAAGAATATGACATGTTCACCTTTGCTGAAGCCCGGTCTTCTTCGCTAACAAGTGTGACCCTGTCAGTGAAAGTAGATGGTGTGCTATTAGACTACATGACACCCACCCCTCATTATCACCAGCTTAAAAACCAGCAATGAAAGAAAAGGTGAAATGGCAAAACACAACAGCCCATTAGTCCCAGCCATTCATCAGGAGCTTAATAGCGGCAAGGTCTCCCAAACATGAAACACTATTTCATGAAACCAGAGCTGACTTCTTGCTAAATACCAATATAGTTACAGTTCTGTGGTTGCAGCTCCCCACCCCCATCCTTTGCAAAGAAAGTGTTTCTTATGACTGCAAAATGAGAGAGGGAGAAAGAGGAAGGAATGGAGGGCCATATTATGAAGCAAGGGCAATACATTATTGCCGCTTTTATCGGCAGGAAACTGCTGCTAAAGCGGCGATATTGGGCTTGATAATATGCCCTTGTGAATTCCCATAGAAGCCCAGGTTAACACCAGAACCTGGGCTTCTATGGGAATTCACAAGGGCATATTATCAAGCCCATTATCGCCGCTTTAGCTGAGGTTTCCTGCCGATAAAAGCTGCGATAATGTATCGCCCTTGCTTGATAATATGGCCCGTTGTTTTTATTCTCCTAGCCAGGTGAACAGATGTAAAAAACATGTCAAAGGCACCCACGCATTCTTTGCATCATTAAAACACAAACAGCGATCTAAAGTGGGGCATGGTAGCCGTTGGCTGTAGCTCTCTCGTGTGGAAATTCAAGCAATTGTCCACAAATTCACAAGGGGAAGAGGGTTGCTTCAGTACACCCAAAATGCTGGAGTACAAAAGATGAATGAGCAATAAAGATGTCTTCACATTTTCCGTGTATCCCGTCACATCTGCTGCAAGTTCAAAGACAAATATCAAACATCTGGCTACGACCCTTGACAAAATGCTACTTATTCGTAAACTGGTGTGTACCCAATTTCTCTGACTGCAATTTGAGAGGTTTTGTAATCCTGCTGGGAGTACAGGAGAGGAAAGGTTAAAGTAGATCAGTTTTTGTATTATTATTTATTTATTTTAAGCACTAAAGCATCCTATTTTTTAATAATTTTCAAGTGTGATCGAAACAAGGTTGATGGAAACAAGGATAGGATCAAAAGAAATCAAGACATGGAGTTGTGCAAGTGACAAACATTCACTTAAACTTGATTTTACACATTCATTTTTGCACAGACTATTTATACCAATAAAACCGTATTTCTATGCAAAGTCAATGGCCCTTTCAAAGAAAAACGAGCAGTCTGCAAACAACAGTGCATTACGTCACTCCTCCAAAATACATCAACAGGGGTTACGGAATTCTGCCAGTGCATATAGTTGGAACATTCCAAATTGCATAATACGTTACCATATATTGGTCAACTTCTCCTGTTTTACTGCAGTCAAAATGTACATGAAAGAAACACAAGTATAATTAAAATGAGCATAGCGAATATCATGACGAACCCCTTACTCCACCAAAGCAGTAAGATGTAAATTACATGGTATTCAGTCATACCATTTACCAGTGGCCTTTTCCAGGTCCCATAAAACAGCAAAACAGTGTTACCCGGTGGTTAAATTCTGCAAATTCAAAGCAGCATTTC
This sequence comes from Lissotriton helveticus, assembly GCF_964261635.1. NCBI lineage: Eukaryota > Metazoa > Chordata > Amphibia > Caudata > Salamandridae > Lissotriton > Lissotriton helveticus. The sequence goes on from NC_136067.1 coordinate 985,580,944, forward strand.
GGTAACATTGGGGCTTATTTATGAGCCCTGGCGTCACTTTTGCGCCGCTGGTGCGTCACTTTTTGTGAAGCACCAGCAGCGTAAAAAATGCACCAGGTTGCATCATATTTACAAAGTGACGCATCTAGGTAGATGCGTCACTTTGTAAACCCGTGCGCCACATTATACCTGCGCCAGGTATAATGTACGCAGGGCGGGCGTTCTGACGCAAGTAAGCCTTGTAGAAGTGACGCAGTACAATTGATGAGATTTCACTGTGTCACTTCTAGGATGCAAATGTGTCAATATCTTACACCTGTCTCACAGCAGGTGTTAGACTGATGCAGGCCCTTTCACATGGGGCTTGCCCCATATTAAAGGGCACATTGCTGGAGTTCTGTCACTTTTGTGACACACTCCAGCAATGAGTCATTTTTGCGCCTACAGATACGTCGGAAATACTGACGTATCTGTAACTCCTTGCGACATGATGCGTCATACTGTAAATATGACGCATCCAGCATGTCGCAAAGAGGGCGCAATGAAAAGTGACACATCGCTGGTTTCACGGAGCAATGCGTCACTTTTCATAAATGAGGCGCATTGTTGATAAATGTAGCGCAACTGCATTGTGCTCATACAACAGCATTTCATCTGCAGCATTTTCATGTAATATTTAAAGTCCTGTGAACCTGTCGCTTACCAGTGGTACGCTATCATAGCTTCCAAATTATTATAAACACAGCCTTATTTATCCTGTAAAGGTAGTGCAAATCCATAGTCATAACAGTTATCACAATGACAATGACAGCATTCTTTGAAATAAATATAACGCAGCCAAAAACTGCTGACCAGTGGCATCGGGCAACCTTCTCATTTGTAATGCAGTGCTCATTAATGGTATTTCTTTATACCAGGGAACATCTCAGTGATGCTAGTTAGTAGGAAAGAGATCCGGGCAAACCCTTGCATTCACACTTCTTGGCAACTTTTCAGCACCTCCCTGTACAAGTTAATAATATATATTTAAATATACCCTAGAACTTCCCCCACACCGGGGCTTTGTTGGAAAAAAAGTGCAGGAGACTACAGCAGTTTAAAAAAAAGTTTGCGCCAGATTCGTGAAGCTGTCATTATTTTTGCCCCAAAAGTGAAAAAAAAATGCTTTTTTTCTCTTGTGTGGTCCCCGGTGCAGACCAGCATCAGAGCTAGGGGCCGGGGTATTCCTACCCTGCCCCTTTTTCTTTATTATTATTTTTTTTTTTAGACTCGCTGCAAGCCGGGTCCCCAAATGGCTGCCAAACATTTCTGGTTGAAGTGTTGTCAGCCAATCAGATCTCTGTAAAAGATCTGGATGATTGGCAGAGGGGTTGTAGCCCTAGATATACACATTTAGGGCCATATTGCAATTCCAGTGGGCCCATCACCGAGAGGACATTGGTAGCAGGCCCACTGACAACTAGCATAGCATTCTGACTGCTGCATTATGATGCAGTCAATTGGGGCGCGACAAACACAAGAAGATGATGGACGGAAACAAGCACCCTGGGACAGGTTTCTGGGTAACACCCTTCATCAGCCAGGCTAGCTTAAATCCAGTGGCAAAGTGAGCAAGGGACCCACGTCTGGGCAGGGCAACATCCTTTACAACGCAACTTTTACAATGCACTACCATTACGACGCAACTTTTGCAACGCAAGTTATTACAACGCATTGCGCTGGGGGGCGCTCTAGGATAGTTTAATTTACTATCCAACACCTTCCCTACTATCCACGGGGACTGGAGTTGGAATAGTAAATTAAACTATTCACTATCCAGTGCCCCCCAACGCAAGTCGTTGTAACGACTTGCGTTGTGAAACCTGCGTTGTAAAGGCATGCGTGGTAAAAGCATGCGTTGTAACGTCATACATTCGTCTGGGCATACCCTGCCAACTTAGGGCAAACAATGCAAACACAAGGAGATGATAGACAGAGCGCTGAAACTTTTCAGACACTCACCCCCAGTCACAGATCTGGGTTGAATCCATCATCATTCTTTAGCACACTTCGCCACCTCAGTTCAGACCCAGCTATATGCAAATCAGCATTGACCCTGTGCCTCATGGTAACATTCCAGCACAAACTGCCAAGCCAGGTCTTCCCTGAACCAGAAACAAGCATCCTGGGACCGGTTTCTAGGCAACACCCTTCATCAGCCAGGCTAGCTTGGATCTAGTGGCAAAGTGAGCAAAGGGACCCACGTCTGGGCATACCCTGCCAAATTAGGGCGAACAAAGCAAACACAAGGAGATGATGGAGGGAGCGCTGAAACTTTTCAGACACTCACCCCCAGTCAGAGATCTGGGTTAAATCCATCATCATTCTTTAGCTGACTTCGCCACCTCAGGTCAGACCCAGCTATATGCAAATCAGCCTTGACCCTGTGCCTCATGGGAACAGTCCAGCCCACACTGTCAAGCCAGGTCCTCCCTGAACCGGGGTGAATGCATGACATTGTTCTGCATTCTGTCCATCAATTGTTCTTTTTACATTTGTCACCCCGAGTGGGACTGGTATGCCAAAACGTGGGTCCTGTGCTCTCCATGCCATTGGAGTCAAGCTATCCTGGCTGATGAGGGCTGACATCCCGAAACCAGTCCTAGGATGCTTGTTTCCAGTCCAGGGAGGACCTGGCCTGGCAGTTCGGGCTGGACTGTTCCCATTGGGCACAGGGTCAAGACTGATTTGTATATGGCTGGGTCCAAGCTGGTATGCCATGGTGAGCAAAAAACAATGGAATTAGACCCAGAACTCTGTACTGGGGTGAATGTATGACATTGTTCTTCATTCTGTCCATCAATTGTTCATTTTGCATTTGTCACCCCGAGTGGGACTGGAATGCCCAGACGTGGGTCCCATACTCTCCATGCCACTGGAGTCAAGCAATCCTGGCTGTTGAAGGCTGAAAGCTTGAAACCGGTCCTAGGAGGCTTGTTTCCAGCCCAGGGAGGACCTGGCCTGGCAGTTCGGGCTGGACTGTTTCCATTGGGCACAGGGTCAAGACTGATTTGCATATGGCTGGGTCCAAACTGGAATGGCATGGTGAGCAAAAGAAACAGTGGATTTAGGCCCAGATCTTTGTACTGGGGTGAATGAGTGACATTGTTCTGCATTCTGGCCATCAATTGTTCTTTTTGCATTTGTCAATTGGACCGTAGCAGTTTTAGGGACAGACCAACACCTCCAACTGGCTCAAGGAGACTGTCAGACCGTCGGTCCGACTGTAATCCCTATAATGGGGGAGGTGCCTATGGAGTCACCACCGTACAGATTAGATGTAAAGGCAGAAGGAATTGGACTTCGGGAGCCCCTAGGAGGCCCCCCTTACCCCGTGGTCATCTGCTATGGGCCCAGGGGGGCACATGTGACGCCCGCTCAAACATCCATGCACTGTGTAAGCAATCGCAATGGAGCGCACACCGCTAGCCCCTCCTCCGGATCGCCCCTCGGGAATCTGGTACATGGAGTTCTTGAGTGGTTCACCCATGTGGGTGCAAGTAGGTACTTGTAAAACTGATGATCTCTAAATAGTTAGGGGTGGAAGAGAAGGCCGCCAAACAACCGTCAATGGCCTCGATGCCCGAACCGGCACGCAGGTGCGTCGTCCAGGAGCCCGTCGGCTCAAAGCTCAAGGGAGCCAATTTGTATAAGCAATCGCAATGGAGCGCACACCGCTAGCCCCTCCTCCGGATCGCCCCTCGGGAATCTGGTACATGGAATTCTTGAGTGGTTCACCCATGTGGGTGCAAGTAGGTACTTGTAAAACTGATGATCTCTAAATAGTTAGGGGTGGAAGAGAAGGCCGCCAAACAACCGTCAATGGCCTCGATGCCCGAACCGGCACGCAGGTGCGTCGTCCAGGAGCCCGTCGGCTCAAAGCTCAAGGGAGCCAATTTGTATAAGCAATCGCAATGGAGCGCACACCGCTAGCCCCTCCTCCGGATCGCCCCTCGGGAATCTGGTACATGGAGTTCTTGAGTGGTTCACCCATGTGGGTGCAAGTAGGTACTTGTAAAACTGATGATCTCTAAATAGTTAGGGGTGGAAGAGAAGGCCGCCAAACAACCGTCAATGGCCTCGATGCCTGAACCGGCACGCAGGTGCGTCGTCCAGGAGCCCATCGGCGCAAAGCTCAAGGGAGCCAATTTGTATAAGCAATTGCAATGGAGCGCACACCGCTAGCCCCTCCTCCGGATCGCCCCTCGGGAATCTGGTACATGGAGTTCTTGAGTGGTTCACCCATGTGGGTGCAAGTAGGTACTTGTAAAACTGATGATCTCTAAATAGTTAGGGGTGGAAGAGAAGGCCGCCAAACAACCGTCAATGGCCTCGATGCCCGAACCGGCACGCAGGTGCGTCGTCCAGGAGCCCGTCGGCTCAAAGCTCAAGGGAGCCAATTTGTATAAGCAATCGCAATGGAGCGCACACCGCTAGCCCCTCCTCCGGATCGCCCCTCGGGAATCTGGTACATGGAGTTCTTGAGTGGTTCACCCATGTGGGTGCAAGTAGGTACTTGTAAAACTGATGATCTCTAAATAGTTAGGGGTGGAAGAGAAGGCCGCCAAACAACCGTCAATGGCCTCGATGCCCGAACCGGCACGCAGGTGCGTCGTCCAGTAGCCCGTCGGCTCAAAGCTCAAGGGAGCCAATTTGTATAAGCAATCGCAATGGAGCGCACACCGCTAGCCCCTCCTCCGGGTCGCCCCTCGGGAATCTGGTACATGGAGTTCTTGAGTGGTTCACCCATGAGGGTGCAAGTAGGTACTTGTAAAACTGATGATTTCTAAATAGTTAGGGGTGGAAGAGAAGGCTGCCAAACAACGTCAATGGCCTCGATGCCCGAACCGGCACGCAGGTGCGTCGTCCAGGAGCCCGTCGGCTCAAAGCTCAAGGCAGCCAATTTGTATAAGCAATCGCAATGGAGCTCACACCGCTAGCCCCTCCTCCGGATCGCCCCTCGGGAATCTGGTACATGGAGTTCTTGAGTGGTTCACCCATGTGGGTGCAAGTAGGTACCCCCATACCATTTCTCTACTGATGAGGGAAGTTATCCCGAAACCCGAGCCATGTCTCGGGTGATACCCAAAAACCCGGGACATGTATCGGGTCTAGAGATTCATCAGTCCAACAAGTACCGACTTGCACCCACCTGGGTGATCCACTATTGAACTACAAGTACCAGAATCCCGAGGGGCGATCCGGAGGAGGGGCTAGCGGTGTGCGCTCCATTGCTGTGGTTTCTATTAATTGGCTCCCTTGAGCTTTGAGCCGACGGGCTCCTGGATGCTGCCCTGCGTGCCGGTTCGGGCATCGAGGCCATTGACGGTTGTTTGGCGGCCTTCTCCTCCACCCCATACCATTTCTCTACTGATGAGGGAAGTTATCCCGAAACCCGAGCCATGTCTCGGGCGATGCCCAAAAACCCGGGACATGTATCGGGTCTAGAGATTCATCAGTCCAACAAGTACCGACTTGCACCCACCTGGGTGATCCACTATTGAACTACAAGTACCAGAATCCCGAGGGGCGATCCGGAGGAGGGGCTAGCGGTGTGCGCTCCATTGCTGTGGTTTCTATTAAATGGCTCCCTTGAGCTTTGAGCCGACGGGCTCCTGGATGCTGCCCTGCGTGCCGGTTCGGGCATCAAGGCCATTGACGGTTGTTTGGCGGCCTTCTCCTCCACCCCATACCATTTCTCTACTGATGAGGGAAGTTATCCCAAAACCCGAGCCATGTCTCGGGCGATACCCAAAAACCCGGGACATGTATCGGGTCTAGAGATTCATCAGTCCAACAAGTACCGACTTGCACCCACCTGGGTGATCCACTATTGAACTACAAGTACCAGAATCCCGAGGGGCGATCCGGAGGAGGGGCTAGCGGTGTGCGCTCCATTGCTGTGGTTTCTATTAATTGGCTCCCTTGAGCTTTGAGCCGACGGGCTCCTGGATGCTGCCCTGCGTGCCGGTTCGGGCATCGAGGCCATTGACGGTTGTTTGGCGGCCTTCTCCTCCACCCCATACCATTTCTCTACTGATGAGGGAAGTTATCCCGAAACCCGAGCCATGTCTCGGGCGATACCCAAAAACCCAGGACATGTATCGGGTCTAGAGATTCATCAGTCCAACAAGTACCGACTTGCACCCACCTGGGTGATCCACTATTGAACTACAAGTACCAGAATCCCGAGGGGCGATCCGGAGGAGGGGCTAGCGGTGTGCGCTCCATTGCTGTGGTTTCTATTAATTGGCTCCCTTGAGCTTTCAACCGACGGGCTCCTGGATGCTGCCCTGCGTGCCAGTTCGGGCATGGAGGCCAATGACGGTTGTTTGGCGGCCTTCTCCTCCACCCCATACCATTTCTCTACTGATGAGGGAAGTTATCCCGAAACCCGAGCCATGTCTCGGGCGATACCCAAAAACCCGGGACATGTATCGGGTCTAGAGATTCATCAGTCCAACAAGTACCGACTTGCACCCACCTGGGTGATCCACTATTGAACTACAAGTACCAGAATCCCGAGGGGCGATCCGGAGGAGGGGCTAGAGGTGTGCGCTCCATTGCTGTGGTTTCTATTAATTGGCTCCCTTGAGCTTTGAGCCGACGGGCTCCTTGATGCTGCCCTGCGTGCAGGTTCGGGCATCGAGGCCATTGACAGTTGTTTGGCGGCCTTCTCCTCCACCCCATACCATTTCTCTACTGATGAGGGAAGTTATCCCGAAACCCGAGCAATGTCTCGGGCGATACCCAAAAACCCGGGACATGTATTGGGTCTAGAGATTCATCAGTCCAACAAGTACCGACTTGCACCCACCTGGGTGATCCACTATTGAACTACAAGTACCTGAATCCCGAGGGGCGATCCGGAGGATGGGCTAGCGGTGTGTGCTCCATTGCTGTGGTTTCTATTAATTGGCTCCCTTGAGCTTTGAGCCGACGGGCTCCTGGATGCTGCCCTGCGTGCCGGTTCGGGCATCGAGGCCATTGACGGTTGTTTGGCGGCCTTCTCCTCCACCCCATACCATTTCTCTACTGATGAGGGAAGTTATCCCGAAACCCGAGCCATGTCTCGGGCGATACCCAAAAACCCGGGACATGTATCGGGTCTAGAGATTTATCAGTCCAACAAGTACCGACTTGCACCCACCTGGGTGATCCACTATTGAACTACAAGTACCAGAATCCTGAGGGGCGATCCGGAGGAGGGGCTAGCGGTGTGCGCTCCATTGCTGTGGTTTCTATTAATTGGCTCCCTTGAGCTTTGAGCCGACGGGCTCCTGGATGCTGCCCTGCGTGCCGGTTCGGGCATCGAGGCCATTGACGGTTGTTTGGCGGCCTTCTCCTCCACCCCATACCATTTCTCTACTGATGAGGGAAGTTATCCCGAAACCCGAGCCATGTCTCGGGCGATACCCAAAAACCCGGGACATGTATCGGGTCTAGAGATTCATCAGTCCAACAAGTACCGACTTGAACCCACCTGGGTGATCCACTATTGAACTACAAGTACCAGAATCCCAAGGAGCGATCCGGAGGAGGGGCTAGCGGTGTGCACTCCATTGCTGTGGTTTCTATTAATTGGCTCCCTTGAGCTTTGAGCCAACGGGCTCCTGGATGCTGCCCTGCGTGCCGGTTCGGGCATCGAGGCCATTGACGGTTGTTTGGCGGCCTTCTCCTCCACCCCATACCATTTCTCTACTGATGAGGGAAGTTATCCCGAAACCCGAGCCATGTCTCGGGCGATACCCAAAAACCCGGGACATGTATCGGGTCTAGAGATTCATCAGTCCAACAAGTACCGACTTGCACCCACCTGGGTGATCCACTATTGAACTACAAGTACCAGAATCCCGAGGGGCGATCCGGAGGAGGGGCTAGCGGTGTGCGCTCCATTGCTGTGGTTTCTATTAATTGGCTCCCTTGAGCTTTGAGCCGACGGGCTCCTGGATGCTGCCCTGCGTGCCGGTTCGGGCATCGAGGCCATTGACGGTTGTTTGGCGGCCTTCTCCTCCACCCCATACCATTTCTCTACTGATGAGGGAAGTTATCCCGAAACCCGAGCCATGTCTCGGGCGATACCCAAAAACCCGGGACATGTATCGGGTCTAGAGATTCATCAGTCCAACAAGTACCGACTTGCACCCACCTGGGTGATCCACTATTGAACTACAAGTACCAGAATCCCGAGGGGCGATCCGGAGGAGGGGCTAGCAGTGTGCGCTCCATTGCTGTGGTTTCTATTAATTGGCTCCCTTGAGCTTTGAGCTGACGGGCTCCTGGATGCTGCCCTGAGTGCCGGTTCGGGCATCGAGGCCATTGACGGTCGTTTGGCGGCCTTCTCCTCCACCCCATACCATTTCTCTACTGATGAGGGAAGTTATCCCGAAACCCGAGCCATGTCTCGGGCGATACCCAAAAACCCGGGACATGTATCGGGTCTAGAGATTCATCAGTCCAACAAGTACCGACTTGCACCCACCTGGGTGATCCACTATTGAACTACAAGTACCAGAATCCCGAGGGGCGATCCGGAGGAGGGGCTAGCGGTGTGCGCTCCATTGCTGTGGTTTCTATTTATTGGCTCCCTTGAGCTTTGAGCCGACGGGCTCCTGGATGCTGCCCTGCGTGCCGGTTCGGGCATCGAGGCCATTGACGGTTGTTTGGCGGCCTTCTCCTCCACCCCATACCATTTCTCTACTGATGAGGGAAGTTATCCCGAAACCCGAGCCATGTCTCGGGCGATACCCAAAAACCCGGGACATGTATCGGGTCTAGAGATTCATCAGTCCAACAAGTACCGACTTGCACCCACCTGGGTGATCCACTATTGAACTACAAGTACCAGAATCCCGAGGGGCGATCCGGAGGAGGGGCTAGCGGTGTGCGCTCCATTGCTGTGGTTTCTATTAATTGGCTCCCTTGAGCTTTGAGCCGACGGGCTCCTGGATGCTGCCCTGCGTGCCGGTTCGGGCATCGAGGCCATTGACGGTTGTTTGGCGGCCTTCTCCTCCACCCCATACCATTTCTCTACTGATGAGGGAAGTTATCCCGAAACCCGAGCCATGTCTCGGGCGATACCCAAAAACCCGGGACATGTATCGGGTCTAGAGATTCATCAGTCCAACAAGTACCGACTTGCTCCCACCTGGGTGATCCACTATTGAACTACAAGTACCAGAATCCCGAGGGGCGATCCGGAGGAGGGGCTAGCGGTGTGCGCTCCATTGCTGTGGTTTCTATTAATTGGCTCCCTTGAGCTTTGAGCCGACGGGCTCCTGGATGCTGCCCTGCGTGCCGGTTAGGGCATCGAGGCCATTGACGGTTGTTTGGCGGCCTTCTCCTCCACCCCATACCATTTCCCTACTGATGAGGGAAGTTATCCCGAAACCCGAGCCATGTCTCGGGCGATACCCAAAAACCCGGGACATGTATCGGGTCTAGAGATTCATCAGTCCAACAAGTACCGACTTGCACCCACCTGGGTGATCCACTATTGAACTACTGTGGAAAAGTAAATTTTGCCATGTTATATGTGCCTACGTGTTCCCTATCCTATGTTATATGTGCATGATCGATATGCATATGTATCCCCTATGATCGATTAAAGACGCAATTACAGTTGTGTCCAACTCTAGTATGTCAGTTTCCAGTCTTCGTGAAAGCTACGAGTATCAGGCCTATGTAAACCTATGTTGCCACGTTTTACAGTGTGCACGTTAATTCATTGAAAGGTCCCCGTTTCTAGGCCTCAAAAGGGCCCGGACCCAGATTCAGCTCCTGTCTCCTGAACCCTCTCCGAGGAGCGATACAGCCCCCACCTGCATCCCTGACCTTTCACTTACTTCATGCCACGCAGTGCCCGGCTCGGCCTGGCTCTGCCTCCCAGTCTGCCAAGAGTATGTTATGATTCTAGTTATCAGTCCAGCCCTCCTTCTCTGCATTCCTAAGCTACTGAATCGCATCAATAGTTTCCGTCATGGTCTAGCCTTTATGTCTCCATGTAAGAGAAATACTGTATTAATATTCATAGAATATTCCTCGCACCCGCACTACATGTAGAATAATGCATGCACCAGTCTCAGTGTCAAGTAGCCTTTACCCTGATAACTTTTGGATTCTATCAACATGTTCTCTAAACACCAGATACTAGATAGGCTTTAGGTACATGTCGCTCTGACACTCCAGACTTTAGTCTCCTCTTCTAGCACAGAAGTCATAGCCCCCAGTCCTCCTAGTAACACGTCATTGCCAGCTTGCGCGCACCACTAGGTTAAAGGTCCCAGCTCCTCAGGTAGCCCCCTCCATGTTTCCGCTCCGTTTATGACACTTCTGTTACGTTTACACCACATGTCTATGTATACGCCCTGTACACACCTCTTGTTACACCTACTTTATGCCTTATCTTTCGCGACTGCTACGAACCACGCCCACTGCTACGCCTACTGTATTGAATGTAATGCAATTGTTTTAGTATATATATGTTATGCACTGTTATTAAAGTTGCTCTAGCCATCCCGTTCCTGCCCCCGGCAGCTGCCATTCTATTCCCGTGCAGGTTGTCCTGTTCCTGTCCTTTATGCTTTATTAAAACCTGCAAACTCCAGCTACCTCGAATCTTGACTCTTATTTATTGAGCTACCCGTTTATTGATTAATTATTTATTTACCACATAATGGCGCCCGAATAGGGACTTGCCCTTTCCCCACGCGCCGGCGAAGCCACGCAAGCCCCCTGACCCTCTGCAGCCGTGACGGAACCATCCTGCGCACCGGCAGATATTTCTGCTTCAAGTATCCCTCAGGTCCATGGAGGAGACGGAGGTTGCGGTCCAGCATCCAGACGAGGCGGTGGAGGAACGCGGCGAGTCCCGACCAGAGCCCAAGCCGAGAGTTCAAGGTCCGAGGTATCCGGAGGCCCACCCGTAACTGAAGTCCGAAGTTCGTAGTCCGTCGTCGTAGCAGTCCAGTCCAGTCCGAGGCCTTCCGTTCTTGCTGCCCGGTGAGTACCGTTGCTGGGGTAGTATCTAGACAGGGTCAATTAATTTGTCTCTGGTCCGTGGGTTTGGGTACGCAAATCCAACACGAAGTGTCCACCTAGGTGGATGCAGGTCCTGACGTGTCTCTTTATGGGACCGGTATGTTTCGTACTGTTTCAGCAGTGCATCTAGTAATTCTAGTAAGTTCTGTTCTCGAGAAATTCATGTGTTTCTGTTCTCAGTATTCCAGGTAATATTCTGTCCGAACTGTTATTTTAATGTCATTCAATGTGTTTTCAATGTCGTGGTATGAATGGTTTGTTTATCAGTCATTATTGTGTTTATCGTATATTGTATTGTGTCTAGATTCCAGACTAAATCATGCCTCTGTTCTCTAAGTTACGTCAGTTAAAAACCAGAAAAGGGCTGCTCAAGGAGGCAGTCCCTGTCCCGCCTAGGGACAGTCCAGGTCATTTTATGTATCATAAGCATGGCTTAAGTGCCATAATATATCTAGATTTATGGTCTGATTATACCAGACATCTCGAAGAGAAATATAGGTGGCCTGTATCAGGCACATGGGATGCCGAGTGCATCATGCGAGTAGAAGAAGCATTGTGGAAAAAGAAAGCCAGACAGTCACAGAAAGATGCCATCGAGTTATGGCGCAAAGAATCTCATAAAAGAACCGAAAAAGAAATCAGAAAAGCAGAATTAAGTAGAGAATCCACAGAGAGAGCCCAAGAAAGGGAATTAATCGAAATAGGTGAACGAGTTAAAACAGAACAGTCAGACAGACAGAGGAATGCCCTTATTAAGGGTATGTACCCTCTTCTTGCCGAGGGCTTGCCAAAAGCAACCCCGGAGGCATCCAGTAATTTTCCGCCACCATTAGTTCCAACCAAGCTACATCATAAACCGACCGCAGCTGATATTTTTCTCTCGTCCTATTTGGACGACACAGTCCCAGAATATGCAAATTCTGTTCCGCCTGCTCCCGTAAATAATGTAATTCCTGTTCCTCCAGCCACCGGGGCACCCGTTACAGCACCTGTTACGGTACCCCCGGTTCAGCCTACAGTACAAGTACCTGCTACATCAGTCACTCTCCCAGCCCGTACAGTACACACCGACGATTCCAGTCTAGGAGCCGCGGGGGGAGGTTCTCCTCGTACCCCGCCTCAACACAGACGTATGACGCTACATGAGCTAGCGGTACAGCGTACACCCAAATTTCAGTCCGTTGCAGATATCAAGCGAGCACTTACCGAATGCCGTTATGATCCAGTCCCAGGCGATGATGATATGGTCTTGTATTCATTGCGTGTAAGAAGGGTGACCGAGTATTTGGACACCCTGCCGAATATGAAAAGTTATCTAGACAGAATATATCATTTCATCCGTACAGGAAGAGATCCAGAAAGTATTGGCGACACCATGGTCCAAAGAAAAGTCGAGATTCAGCTCATGATTTTAAAGTTTCTAATTAATTGTTTAATAAGGGAACAAGATTATCCGACTAAAGATCCGACCGAAATGAGAGTTCTGACAAAATGGAGTGATCATATAGCCGAGGGAAGACACAAGACACTCAGTAGTATAGAGAGTATGTACAAGAAAATCCGTAAAGAAATAATAAAGTTACACGAGAAACGAGAAGCAACACAAGCAACCGAGAAAGAAAATGACTCTTCTACTGAAGAGGTAGACAGCGAGAATCCTTCCAGAATAGCGTATGTAGGTAGAACTAGACTTTCCGACCGACATTCACGTCTAGACTACAAGAAAACTGTTCCTTCTCCAGCACCAGAACAAGGTTCTCTCGAACAAGTATTTCAAGCTACCGATCACATTCTGAAATCACGAATCGGTTATAACGAACTCAGTACTATGCATGAACAAGAACTAGCCCGATCAGCAGTCCGATGGACTACTGATTCTACCACTTTTCCAGACGAAATAGTGGCACAAATGTTTCTGAAACTGCCCCCAGCCGAGCAGCGACTGGTGGGTATGTATATGATCCAGCACCTCATTACATTATATGAGGGTCAGCATTCTGATCCAGGTCCGTTACACGATGTTCTGAACGAGTTACTACAGTATAGATGGAAAGGTCTAGGTACCGATTTAATTAGTGTCATTCTAGAACAGCGCCACAAATACCGAACGTTCCTGAATCCGCACTTTGTTCATGTCTCACCCCCCGAAAGTAAACCATTTTACATAGATAGACAGCATCCGTTACGAGAAGTACATCCAGTTAGGACAGCGGGTGGTGAAATGCAACGAGTATTTGTTTACACCCCTATCACAAAGATGGAACTCTTAGAGATGAAGAAATTAATTCCCTGTCACGACAAAGATCCAGCAGGGTTCCATAGAGAATTAAAAGACATGCTCCGTATGGGAGAATATACGTATCCTGATATCATTAAAATGCTAAAGGTCCTGTTGCCCGCAGGGGTATATGAAAAACTCAAGGAAAAAGAATGGGAGGTGGGAGAGATAAAGATTGATTGGACAGCTCTAGAAGCTGAAGATAAAATACGAGTACCAGGTACCGGTCTTGGGGACAAATGTAAAGAATTGCCCGAGTTATTGATACAAGTTTTGCCAAGGTTATTATCCACGAAAAAGGAAGATTGGGATGCAATCTCAGCATGCAAACAGAAACAGGATGAAGACACTAGTGATTTTTATTCTAGATTTGAAAAATGTTTTATTATTAACAGTGGTTTGAAAACAAGTAGCGAGTCATACCCTCATCTTTTTGTTACTAAACTAGTCGAGAATTCAAGTCCACAAGGTAAAAATCGAGTTTTGAAGGTCGAAAGTACCTGGCAAGCTAGTACTCCGTCCCAAATGTTACAGATGCTCCAGTATCACCAGAACAGAATCAGGGAAGAGCAAGAACACGAAAGGAGACGTATGAAAGACACGAAAATGAAAGTATTAGTTGCACAATCTGTTCCACAAGACAGTCAGAAGAGGGGTCCGAATCAAGCCAGTCATCCTGCAGCTCCCGTTAAAGGGACCTGCAATTATTGTAAACAGCCAGGTCATTTTATAAACGAGTGTGCAGTTCTGAAACACAACATAGCTACTGGTAAGACTAAAGAAAGACCACGTCCGCCTAGACAAGAACAAGTTTCACAGACTTCTCAGTCACCACAGAATGCACAACAGACAGTTACAGTACCGCAGCCTATAGCTGCAACACAGCATGTTACACAGCAGATGTACCAGTATGCACAGTCCGAGTATCCAGAGTACCAGCAGTATTCATGAAACAGCCTAGAGAGGGAGGTAGGCTTGCCTCTCATCGAGATACCTGTAGATCAAGAGGGTCCCTACGTACACAGTCAAGTATTAGGGAAAGACAGAAAGTTTCTGATTGATACAGGGGCAAGTAGGACTACCATCAGTCATGACGAGGTTCCAGGGGCTCCGCTCTCAGGCTCAAGAAATGTTTCCCTTGGATTTTCAGGAAAACCAATTGTTAACGAGATTTCAAAACCAGTTTCTCTAGAAGTTGGTCCATTGTCCCGAACTACTGATTTGTTACTTACGAAAGCATGTCCAGAAAATTTGTTAGGCATCAAGACATTAAAAGAATTAGGTGCAATTATATGCTGCTCCCCAGAAGGAGTACGATTGTTTTTACGTGACTTTAAAGGTCACTATGTATTACGTGATTTTGATCCAAGATTACTGAATGTCCCACAGCATCTATGGGCACAAGGTCCAACTGATGTAGGTTTTATGCAAATCACACCCCATCGTGTGACTCTGAAACAAGGTATAGTTTTGCCACGAATCAGACAGTACAAATTGCCCCCTGAGGCTGTAGCAGCCTTATCCAAAATTATTGACGAGCTCATTGCTCAAGGAGTGGTTGTAGAAACTGACTCCAATGTATGTAATTCTCCTATCATTCCAGTCATGAAACGTACTGATCCAAACGCACCTCCAGTATATCGATTAGTGATTGACCTTCGAGAACTTAATAAATGTATCATTCCTCAGTACCCAGCAGTCCCAGATATTTCTTCCCTATTGACAGCCATTGATTCTGAAGCCACGTTCTTTACTGTCATCGACCTCAAGAACGCATTTTTCAGTGTCCCCATTCATCCAGACAGCCAGTACCTTTTCGGATTCTGTTTAAATGGAAGGAGCTATAAATTCACACGAGCTCCTCAAGGTTTCACAGAAAGTCCTAGCATTTACAGTCAAGCACTCAAAAGACAACTAGACAATATTCACATGCCAACTGACATTGCCCTGCTCCAGTATGTCGATGATCTACTGATCACAGCCCGTTCTGAACGTGACTGCGAACGTGCGTCACTTACGGTTCTGTATTTCCTGGCCGAGATGGGGCACAAGGTGTCCCCTTCGAAGCTCCAATTCTGTGTCCAGCAAGTGGTCTACTTAGGACACTTACTGTCCAAGAGGGGTAGGCAGTTGACACCTGACCGTATCCAGTTAATAGCGAGTCTTCCTCAGCCCAAGACCCAGAAAGAGGTACGAGCTTTTATCGGCCTCACTTCCTATTGCAGACAATGGATTCCTCAGTATGCATTTCTAGCCAAGCCACTGATACAGTTAACGACACAGGAGGCAGCCGTATCGACTGTCCTCCCTTGGACCCAGGAACATACACTTGCTTTTAATGAGTTAAAGAAAGCCTTATGCCAAGCACCTGTTCTGGCTACACCGAACTACAGTAAGCCTTTTACACTTTTTGTCACAGAACGTGATGGTACTGCATTATCTGTTCTCACACAAGATCAAGCAGGACAATACAAGCCCTGTGCTTATTTTCGAGCACATTAGATCCAGTAGCCCAGGCTCTGCCTGCGTGCCTCAAGTCAGTTGCAGCCACAGCACTAGCTATCAGACAAAGTGATTCCATAGTATTAGGACACTCCCTGACAGTACAAGTTCCACACTCCGTGGAAGTTCTTTTAAACCGAACACAGACTCAGCACTTGACTATTGCACGTTTAACAGGTTATGATTTGACACTGTTCGAGCCACACATAGAAATCAGACGCTGCAACGTTCTAAATCCCGCTACACTGTTACCGTCAGTTACCTCAAATCCTGCCACACATGACTGTGTGGAAGTAGTTAACACTATGACTAAGCCAAGACAAGACTTGACAGATATTCCATTACCTGATCCCGACCTGGCACTTTATGTGGATGGTTCATGTATGAGAACAAGTACGGGAGAACTAGTAGCCGCGTATGCAGTGACTACTGACACTGAAGTTATAGAGACACATCGTATTGACACCCTGTCTGCTCAAGCAGCAGAGCTAGTTGCTCTGACCCAAGCCTGAATACGTGCCAAGAACCTGAAAGTAAACATATATACAGATTCACATTATGCATTCGGAGTCGTACACGACTTTGGAGTGCTCTGGCAAGAAAGAGGTTTTATGACTTCTCATGGAACCAATATTCAGCATGGTCTCCTCATTCAAGCTCTGTTAGATGCAATACATTTACCGACAGCTATCGCTATTATGAAGTGCAAAGCACATACGAAAGTCACTGACATTATTTCCCAAGGTAACGATCTAGCGGACCGAACAGCCAAGCTCACAGCTCAGACTCCAGACATTCCAGTTAACACGACACAGACATCCACTCTAGAACAGACTACTTGTATGACAGTTAAGGACCCTACACAAGATGTCATAGACATACAGTTACATGCTACTCCCGATGAAATAAAGAAATGGTCCGAACAAGGAGGGGTCCAGACAGATCAGGGATGGTTGACGAAGGGAAAAGCCACATGGTTTCTCCCCGACTCTATGGTTCAAGTCATTATCAATACCGCACATAGTCCTGCACATTTAGGAGAAAAAGCCATGTTAGACAGTATCCAGAACATTTGGTTTAACAAGCATTTACGAGCTGCAGCCAAGCAGAAAGTCCGTACCTGTATGATATGTTGTCAGTTCAATCCAGGTAAAAGTGTCCCGGTGGAACAAGGGGGATTCCAACCTCCTGACCACCCTTTTGAAGTCCTCCAAATGGATTATATTCAGATGGAGCGATGTCGAGGTTTCAAGTATGTCCTCGTAGTTGTATGCGCTTTGTCCAGATGGACAGAGGCATATCCAGTCCCAGATTACACAGCCGCGACCACTGCCAAGCAGTTGGTTCGTGAATTCTTTCCTCGCTATGGACTCCCTAGGGTCGTGTATTCAGATAACGGCCAGCCATTCTCATCAGAACTTATGAAGCATGTGTCCCTTCTGTTAGGGTACCAGTGGAAGTTCCATTGTGTGCGCCATCCTGAAGCAGCCGGTCTCGTAGAGAGACATAACCAGACATTAAAAATCTGAATTGCCAAAGTTTGTAAAGAGAAAGGAGTAGACTGGCTCGTAGCTCTGCCAGTCGCTCTATTTTATATGCGCATGGTTGCACATTCTAGATCAGGTCTGTCCCCTTATGAGGTCGTATTTGGCCGCCCCCCAAACATGTGGGGTACACCTAGACCCCGCAGTATTACAGATGTTTCCAGTAATATGTTGACAGATTACCTAGCTTCCTTGATGTCTGCCCTACACTCTTGTCGTTCACAGGTTGCCGCTGCATGTCCAGACAATACCGAAGTGAAACCGCATGAGGTCATTCCAGGCGACCTTGTCCTTGTAAGGAACTTTGATCGTTCAAGTCCGCTGGAGCCCCGCTGGAAGGAGCCGCGACTTGTTCTCCTGACCACCCGCACGGCCGTGAAGTTGGAAGGCCGCAAGGGGTGGGTCCACCTGTCCCACATCAAGAAATTCCATGGACTTCGAGAAAAAACATTTGCCAAGAACATTTCTAAGGACTGCCTAAAAATTGACTCTGAATCCAAGCCTCCCCTGTTAGAGGAAACTCCGCAGCAGGAGTATAAAGCAAAGTTGAGGTCTAGTAAAATAAGTCAGCCAGTTTAATTGTCTAAGTCCCCCTCGGGTGAAACGGTTAGACAGGTCCCTGACATGTATGAGATAGACCCCCATAGTGAGAGAGTTAGTCAAAACTCTATCAGATGTATCGTTTTTCTAAGTTTTATATTGTTTCTAAGTTTTATGGTTACCTGCACAAGTTATGCATTACATTTATGTTTTCCAATTTCTCATGTAAATAAGTTTTCTAATACTACAGTAGAGCACACATTTAGCGATCTGCCTCCTCACGAGCTATCCTACAGTCTTGCTATGCGTAATAACACGTTTATCCGTATGTTACACTATTCACACCAGACCAGCAATGCCACTAATTGTTGGGTGTGTGGTCGACTCCCCCCTTTCCAGACACCGAAGGGAGTTCTGCCACTCTTTCCTTATCCATTTTCACATAATGGTTCGTGTGGAGCATGGTCCACGTTAACGTCATCCTCTAATGATATGTCCCTTCTGAATAGTACATGTTTTCCAGACAAGCAAGGTCTCAGCCATAGAACAGGGTTAGATCTAGAAAATGAAGTATATGATTTAGGTAATTATTCTTCGAATTTCATGGTCCTGAATGTTCAGTCCGATACTACTCCAGATTTGCCTGCTATTTCAGTATTACCGGTCAAAGGCGAATTATGTGTCAGAAAGAATGGTTCCGCACATGTAGGACACAGTGATTGTACTACTATTGTCGAGTATAGTGACAGTGGGAAATCTATTTTTAAAGCCTCACGTCATTCTTATTTTGTTTGTGGTGAGACCGCATATGTTCGTCTGCCCCTCGATTGGGATGGAACATGTTACATTGCCTTCCTACTGCCACCAGTTTTTCTAGCCCCATCCGATTATCATAGAAACACACATCTAGTACACATTAGACATAGAAGGGAGATCGAGTCCCCGATTGTCGATCAAACTGAAACTACTCTAGAACAATATCAAGATTTCAATAAAGGTTTCTTCTTCTTTATAGGACCTATCCAGAATAGTAAGTTAATTCGTAGGTTAACCAGAACCCTTGAAGCAGTAGTGAATGAGACTACTTCTGCTCTAGGTAACTTAACCGAAGAGCAATCTGCTATGAGATTTGTCGTGCTCCAAAATCGTCTCGTTCTTGACGTCATACTGGCCGATAGAGGAGGAGCATGTAGAGTCATCGGATCTAGTTGCTGCATTTTCATTCCTAATAACGCGCCGTCTGTTTATTCAGCTATAACCAGACTTCATAAAATTGCCCATCAGATACACCAGAATCCAGGCACCTGGACATGGTCCGGTTGGCTCTGGAGTATTATATCTGCCTGGGGATGGAAAGTATTGTCATTCCTAGGTATAGCAGTAATGATCATTTTCAGTTGCTGCCTCTGTTTACAATGTGGCCCTGCGATTTGCGGTATTTGTGCTACATCCTGTATTCCTCGTCCTAGTCCTAAATCCTGTTCCAAGACAATTCGAGACGAGCAAATGATGCTATATGAAATGATAGATGGTATCATGAATATTGATGTTTCCTGATGGAAACGTAGGGCACAAGGAGGGAATGTGGAAAAGTAAATTTTGCCATGTTATATGTGCCTACGTGTTCCCCATCCTATGTTATATGTGCATGATCGATATGCATATGTATCCCCTATGATCGATTAAAGACGCAATTACAGTTGTGTCCAACTCTAGTATGTCAGTTTCCAGTCTTCGTGAAAGCTACGAGTATCAGGCCTATGTAAACCTATGTTGCCACGTTTTACAGTGTGCACGTTAATTCATTGAAAGGTCCCCGTTTCTAGGCCTCAAAAGGGCCCGGACCCAGATTCAGCTCCTGTCTCCTGAACCCTCTCCGAGGAGCGATACAGCCCCCACCTGCATCCCTGACCTTTCACTTACTTCATGCCACGCAGTGCCCGGCTCGGCCTGGCTCTGCCTCCCAGTCTGCCAAGAGTATGTTATGATTCTAGTTATCAGTCCAGCCCTCCTTCTCTGCATTCCTAAGCTACTGAATCGCATCAATAGTTTCTGTCATGGTCTAGCCTTTATGTCTCCATGTAAGAGAAATACTGTATTAATATTCATAGAATATTCCTCGCACCCGCACTACATGTAGAATAATGCATGCACCAGTCTCAGTGTCAAGTAGCCTTTACCCTGATAACTTTTGGATTCTATCAACATGTTCTCTAAACACCAGATACTAGATAGGCTTTAGGTACATGTCGCTCTGACACTCCAGACTTTAGTCTCCTCTTCTAGCACAGAAGTCATAGCCCCCAGTCCTCCTAGTAACACGTCATTGCCAGCTTGCGCGCACCACTAGGTTAAAGGTCCCAGCTCCTCAGGTAGCCCCCTCCATGTTTCCGCCCCGTTTATGACACTTCTGTTACGTTTACACCACATGTCTATGTATACGCCCTGTACACACCTCTTGTTACACCTACTTTATGCCTTATCTTTCGCGACTGCTACGAACCACGCCCACTGCTACGCCTACTGTATTGAATGTAATGCAATTGTTTTAGTATATAAATGTTATGCACTGTTATTAAAGTTGCTCTAGCCATCCCGTTCCTGCCCGGCCATTCTATTCCCGTGCAGGTTGTCCTGTTCCTGTCCTTTATGCTTTATTAAAACCTGCAAACTCCAGCTACCTCGAATCTTGACTCTTATTTATTGAGCTACCCGTTTATTGATTATTCTGAAAAATAGAACCGGTATTTAATTATTTATTTACCACACTACAAGTACCAGAATCCCGAGGGGCGATCCGGAGGAGGGGCTAGCGGTGTGCGCTCCATTGCTGTGGTTTCTATTAATTGGCTCCCTTGAGCTTTGAGCCGACGGGCTCCTGGATGCAGCCCTGCGTGCCGGTTCGGGCATCGAGGCCATTGACGGTTGTTTGGCGGCCTTCTCCTCCACCCCAAACCATTTCTCTACTGATGAGGGAAGTTATCCCGAAACCCGAGCCATGTCTCGGGCGATACCCAAAAACCCGGGACATGTATCGGGTCTAGAGATTCATCAGTCCAACAAGTACCGACTTGCACCCACCTGGGTGATCCACTATTGAACTACAAGTACCAGAATCCCGAGGGGCGATCCGGAGGAGGGGCTAGCGGTGTGCGCTCCATTGCTGTGGTTTCTATTAATTGGCTCCCTTGAGCTTTGAGCCGACGGGCTCCTGGATGCTGCCCTGCGTGCCGGTTCGGGCATCGAGGCCATTGACGGTTGTTTGGCGGCCTTCTCCTCCACCCCATACCATTTCTCTACTGATGAGGGAAGTTATCCCGAAACCCGAGCCATGTCTCGGGCGATACCCAAAAACCCGGGACATGTATCGGGTCTAGAGATTCATCAGTCCAACAAGTACCGACTTGCACCCACCTGGGTGATCCACTATTGATCTACAAGTACCAGAATCCCGAGGGGCGATCTGGAGGAGGGGCTAGCGGTGTGCGCTCCATTGCTGTGGTTTCTATTAATTGGCTCCGTTGAGCTTTGAGCCGACGGGCTCCTGGATGCTGCCCTGCGTGCCGGTTCGGGCATCGAGGCCATTGACGGTTGTTTGGCGGCCTTCTCCTCCACCCCATACCATTTCCCTACTGATGAGGGAAGTTATCCCGAAACCCGAGCCATGTCTCGGGCGATACCCAAAAACCCGGGACATGTATCGGGTCTAGAGATTCATCAGTCCAACAAGTACCGACTTGCACCCACCTGGGTGATCCACTATTGAACTACAAGTACCAGAATCCCGAGGGGCGATCCGGAGGAGGGGCTAGCGGTGTGCGCTCTATTGCTGTGGTTTCTATTAATTGGCTCCCTTGAGCTTTGAGCCGACGGGCTCCTGGATGCTGCCCTGCGTGCCGGTTCGGGCATCGTGACCATTGACGGTTGTTTGGCGGCCTTCTCCTCCACCCCATACCATTTCTCTACTGATGAGGGAAGTTATCTCGAAACCCGAGCCATGTCTCGGGCGATACCCAAAAACCCAGGACATGGATCGGGTCTAGAGATTCATCAGTCCAACAAGTACCGACTTGCACCCACCTGGGTGATCCACTATTGAACTACAAGTACCAGAATCCCGAGGGGCGATCCGGAGGAGGGGCTAGCCGTGTGCGCTCCATTGCTGTGGTTTCTATTAATTGGCTCCCTTGAGCTTTGAGCCGACGGGCTCCTGGATGCTGCCCTGCGTGCCGGTTCGGGCATCGAGGCCATTGACGGTTGTTTGGCGGCCTTCTCCTCCACCCCATACCATTTCTCTACTGATGAGGGAAGTTATCCCGAAACCCGAGCCATGTCTCGGGCGATACCCAAAAACCCGGGACATGTATCGGGTCTAGAGATTCATCAGTCCAACAAGTACCGACTTGCACCCACCTGGGTGATCCACTATTGAACTACAAGTACCAGAATCCCGAGGGGCGATCCGGAGGAGTGGCTAGCGGTGTGCGCTCCATTGCTGTGGTTTCTTTTAATTGGCTCCCTTGAGCTTTGAGCCGACGGGCTCCTGGATGCTGCCCTGCGTGCCGGTTCGGGCATCGAGGCCATTGACGGTTGTTTGGCGGCCTTCTCCTCCACCCCATACCATTTCTCTACTGATGAGGGAAGTTATCCCGAAACCCGAGCCATGTCTCGGGCGATACCCAAAAACCCGGGACATGTATCGGGTCTAGAGATTCAGCAGTCCAACAAGTACCGACTTGCACCCACCTGGGTGATCCACTATTGAACTACAAGTACCAGAATCCCGAGGGGCGATCCGGAGGAGGGGCTAGCCGTGTGCGCTCCATTGCTGTGGTTTCTATCCATGCACTGTGTGTCAGGCACCACAAGGTCCCTGGTACATGGGGCATGGATGTTTGGAAACTGCTCTTTTGCATTGTGGCAGCAGTACAAGCTGCAATGCAAAACAGCATTTTTCTGACCGCAATTGGGCAGGTGTAACCACTGACATGTAGTTGGTTGGATACCTGTCCAATAAGATGGCAGTCGGACACTCGCATTGTAATGAGGCCCTTGTAGTGATCAGTGATGTCATTTGAGATGTCATCAGTGATGTCATCAGTGATGTCACTGACCATGTCATGAATGATGTAATATGTGACATCATCAGCAGTGGATTGCGGGCGTGCGAGTTAAAGTGAGTACAACTAACTATAACGGGGGAATTTCAATGGTTTTGTATTTGTAAAATGTCCAGCTAACTATAACTGGTGTAAAACTTATGGGTTTTTTCAGTGAATTTCTTTGGTTTTTTAAATGCTAATTCCTAACTATAACATGTGTCCAACCTATGGTTTTTTCAGTGAATTTCAAAGGTTTTTTGAATGCTAATTCCTAACTATAACGTGTGTTAAACCTATGGTTTTTTCAGTGAATTTCAAAGGTTTTTTAAATGCTAATTTCTAACTATCACGTGTGTGAAACCTATGGTTTTTTCTGTGAATTTACAAGGTTTTTTAAATGCTAATTCTTAACTATGACGTATGTGAAAGCTATGATTTTCTAGTGAATTTCCAAGGTTTTAAAAATGCTAATTTCTGTATCAATTTTTATATTTTTTATATATTTATTTTTCAACAAACTGCCTTTGTATATTGTAATACATTGACTATATCCTGTAATATGAAACAGCACATCTAGTTTTTATGATTTGCATAAAGTTGAACAGTATACTCTACATCTTCAATCCACGTATAAACTGTCAAATTTGTTAATTTTTTTTTTTTTCAAACCTCGCAATTTTATTTTTTTTTAAAGTTTTTTTTTTGCCCTTTGGGGTCCTTCAGGGACCCCCTGACAAGGCCAAGGGGGTCAGGGAGTCTCTAACCTGCCTCATTTTCACGTTATCCACTATTGTTTTTTAGTGACTTCTGCCTCGAGGGTGCGTGCACCTCGCGATTTGTTTGAAAAAATAAAATGTTTTTTATTGCCCGTCGGGGTTCTTCAGGGACCCCCTGAGAAGGCCTAGGGGGTCAGGGAGTCTCTTCTTTGCCTCCTTTTCACGTTTTGAAACTTTTATGAAAATCGGGTAAAACGCCATTTTTATGCGACGGTCGCGCACCGTGCGCGCACCTGTGCGAGCACCCGTGCGCGCACGTCAAGTCATATGACTCGAAAATAACACTTTTGATTGGTTTATAGTAGTTTCTGTTCCAGAACCTTCAAAAACCACACCCACTTCCCTAACTATCTGTTTCACTCTCTGGGGAGAAGGACCTTTCCAGCTTTCTTCAAGGATTGTTCTAGAGATTTGAAAAGATGGAAGGAAGAATGGATTCCTCTTCTGATTCAGATGTCCAGGAACATCAGGCACCTGCAAAGAAGACCAAACAATCATTCGTTTGGCAATTTTTTACATAACCTCAGGGGCAGAAAAAATTGAATGCCCCAAAGGTGACATGCACCATTTGAGGATGTGTCCTTTCGAGAGGAAACCCTCAAAAGAAGTATTCCTTTTCCATTCATACTATAATAAGGCACGTGAGGAATGTGCACCCTCCACAGTACGCACAGGCTTCAACCAGAGCCCTCGCATCTCAACTACCACCTGCTGTTCCCAGCACATCAACTGGAGAACCTTATGCCTCACCATCTACATCAGCACTGGATATACGCCCGTTCCTGAGCACAGTGCACATGAGGTGCAATATGTGCAATGAGATACTCTGCAGAGCCTCAACTTTATCGAAATTAAAATTGTGCAGCACTAATGCTACCAGAGGAGATATTTTTTTTTTAATTTCATTTACTTTGTTCCCGTTGAACAGTTTTTAATTTCCTGTTTCCTGTTTTTGAACAAAAAACACAAAAAAATATAAAAATTTAAAAAAAGAAAAAATATATATAAAAGAACAAAACAAAAAAAAAAGTTATTTTCAGAACTAACTTCACTCTTCCAGGAAGAGCTGTATTTCTTATACACTGTGTCAGTCTTTTTTGAATAAATGTGTAGTGTATACATGAATGACTGAAATGACTAAGTGAAGGGGAGGAAGGGACTAAGAGAATGAGTGAGGAAAGGGGAGTATGATGAGTGAGGAAAGGGGAGTCAAAGAGTGACTGAAACAAGGGGACTAAGGGTAGGGGAGTAAAGTAAGGTGAGTGAAAGAGTAAGGGAATGGCAGTAAGGAAAGGAAAGTGAGGGAGGAGGAGTGAGAAAAGGGGAGCAGGGGACATACACAGGGAAGGGGAGTAAGAGACGGAGCGGGAGAAGTAGACCCGGGTAAATGGAGTAAAGGTAAGAGAAGTGGAGTGATGGTGAGAGAAGGGGTATAAGGAAGAGAAAAGGGGGTAAGAGAAAGTGAGAGATGGAGAGTGAGGGAGTGAGAAGTGGAGTGAGGGGATGAAGGGAGTTAGGAAGCAGAGTGAGGGAAGGGGAGTCAGGATTTCAATGAGGAAAGGAGAGTGAGGGAGAGTGAGGGTAAGAGACTAGAAAAGAGAAGGGGTGTGAGATACAGACAGGAGGAAGTGTAGTGCGGTAAGGGGAGTGACCGTGAGTGAAGGGCAGTGACAGTTAGAGAAGGGGTATGAGGGTGAGGGAAGGAGAATGAGGGAGAAGAAATAAAATAGAGAAGGAAAGTGAGTGAGGGAGAGTGGGGGAATGGTAGAAAGACAAAAGAAAGAAGATTAAGAAAACAGAAAGGGAAAGAAAGGAAGGGTGAGGGGAAAAAATAGAGGGAGAGAGTGAGAGAGAAAGAGAAGGAGAGAAGTGACTGTCAGGAAATGAAGTGGTTAGACTGAGTGAAACAGAGGAAGAGAGGGAGAGAGAAATGGAGTGAAAGGAGTGAGAGACTAAAGGAATGAGACTTAGTAAAAGACATTGAGGAAAGGGGAATAAGGGAAGGGGATTGACGGATGGAGTGAGCGAAAGAGAGTGAGTGGTAGTGAGGAAATGAGAGCAGGAGAAAGGGAATGAGAGTGATGCAGTGAGAGGAAAACATTGAGTGGGGGAAGAGGACTCAGATTGAGTGAAGGGCAGTGACAGTGAGTAAAGGGATATAAGGGTGAGGGGAGGGGGGTGAAGTGATTGAAAAAGAAGCATATTAAGCGAAAGGAAAAAGAAGTAAGTTAGAGACAAGTATTTATGGAAAGAGAGAAAAGAAAAGGAAAAATAGTGAAGAGAGAGGAAGACAGTGAAAGAGACAAACAGAAGGAGACTGAGGGAGTGTGAAGGAATCAAACAGCTATAGTGACTGAGACAGAGGAAGAGATTTAGAGACAGATGAAAGAAAGGGGAGTGAGAGAGGGAATAAAAGAAGGGGAGTGAGCGAAAGGGAGTGAGGGAGTGAGAGAAGTGGAGTGACTGAAGGTGAGAGAGGGATGATGTTATGGAAAGAGAGCAAGGGGGAGTGAGAAGAGACTGAGTGATACAGCAACACAAGGGTAGTGATGGAGGAAGATAGGAAAGAGAAGTGAGAGACAGGCAGGGGAAAGAGGGAGGTAGACAAGGTGAGTGAGGGTGAAGGAAGAGTACTGTTGGTGAGAGAAGGAGTGTAAATGTGAATGAAGGGCAGTAATGAGAACGAGAAAAGGTGAGTAAGATGAGTAAAGGAAGGTGAGTAAGAGAGAGATTAAAGAATGGGAAAGAGAGCAAGAAAAGTAAGAGAATGATGAGAAAGTATTTTTTGTTTTTCATACTTACCTTATAAATAATGACAATTTAATAGTAATTATTTTTAAAAATATGCTATCTGCGGAAGACAAGAACAAATTGAGTTATAATATATAATTCATAATACAAAAGAAAGTAGGATTGAGGAAAACAGAAACAGAAACAAAGGAAGGGTGAGGGAGAAAGACAGAGGGAGAGAGGGAGAGAAAAAGAGAGGGAGAGTGAGTGACTGACAGGAAATGAAGTGGTTAGACTGAGTGAGACAGAGGAAGAGAGGGAGAGAGAAATGGAGTGAAAGGAGTGAGAAACTAAAGGAATGAGAGTTAGCAAAAGACATTGAGGAAAGGGGAATAAGGGAAGGGGATTGACGGATGGAGTGAGCGAAAGAGAGTGAGGGGGAGTGAGAAGTGGAATGAGTGAAAGAGAGTGAGGGATGATATGAAGGGAAGGAAAGAGAGTAAGGGGAAGTGAGAAGAGACTGAGCGATACAGCAACATAAGGGTAGTGATGGAGGAAGATAGGAAAGAGAAGTGAGAGACAGGCAGTGGAAAGAGGGAGTTAGACAAGGTGAGTGAGGGTGAAGGAAGAGTACTGTTGGTGAGAAAAGGAGTGTAGAGGTGAATTAAAGGCAGTAATGACAACAAGAAAAGGTGAGTAAGAGAGAGATTAGAGAATGGGAAAGAGAGAAAAAAAAGTAAGAGAGTAATGAAAAAGTATTTTTTGTTTGTCATACTTACCTTATAAATAATGACAACTCTATAGTATATTAAAAAAAACTATATAGTATCTGTGGAAGAAAAGAAAAAAATTACTTAATATATATTTCATAAAAGAAAAGAAAGTAGGTGTGAAGGAAACAGAAAGGGAAAGAGAGGAAGGGTGAGGGAGAGAGAGAGAGAGAGAGAGGGAGAAAGAAAGCGAGGGATAGCAAGTGACTGACAGGAAATGAAGTGGTTAGACTGTGTGAGACAAAGGGAGAAAGGGAGAGAGAAATGGAGTGAAAGAAGTGAGAGACTAAAGGAATGAGAGTTAGCAGAAGAAAGGGGAATAAGGGAAGGGGATTGACAGATGGAGTGAGCTAAAGAAAATGAGGGGGAGTGAGGGAATGGGAGCAGGAGAAAGGAAATGAGAGTGATGTAGAGAGAGAGGAGAACATGAAGTGGTGGAAGAGGACTCAGATTGAGTGAAGGGCAGTGACAGTGACAGAAGGGATATAAGGGTGAGGGAAGGGGAGTGATGGAAAAAGAAGCATATTAAGAGAAAGGAAAAAGAAGTAAGTGAGAGAGAAAGATTTATGGAAAGAGAGAGGAAAGAAAAGGAAAACTGGTGGAGAGAGAGGGAGACAGTGAAAGAGACAAACGGAGGGAGAGTGAGGGACTGTGAGGGAATAAGTCATTTATAGTGACTGAGACAGAGGAAGCGACTTAGAGACGGATGGAGGAAAGGGGAGTGAGGGAGGGAATAAAGGAAGGGGAGTGAGCAAAAGGGTGTGAAAGAAGTGGAGTAAGCAAAGGTGAGTGAGCGATGAGGTGAAGGAAAGAGAGTAAGGGGGCAGTGAGAAGAGACTGAGCGGTACAGCAACACAATAGTGATGGAGAAAGAAAGGAAAGAGAAGTGAGAGACAGCCAGGGGAAAGAGGGAGTTAGATAAGATGAGTGAGGGTGAAGGAAGAGTACTGATGGTGAGAGAAGGAGTGTAAAGGTAAATGAAGGGGAGTAAGGACAATGAGGGAAGAGGAGTAAGATGAGGAAAGGAAAAGGAGTAAGAGAGAGAGTGACGAAAGGAAAGAGAGAAAGATAAGTAAGAGAGTGAAGAAAAAGTATTTTTTTTTGTCGTACTTACCTTATAAATATAATATCTGTGGAAGAGAAGAAACAATTGAGTTACAATATATATTTCGCATTTCAAAATACAAAATATTTTGTACAATATTTTAATTATTTTAATTTGCTGTTCTCAAAATATATTGAATTTCACTACAAACAGTGAGTTCAATACTACTCATCATATGACAGCGGGCAAAAAAAAAAACAATCAAAAAGATTGTGTTTAAAAAAACCCATACAACATTTCAATAAATAATGTAAATATTAGAAAAAAACATATCTTAAATGTTTTCTTCCAAAAAGCTATTTCTTACGTAAATATGGGACATATCCAACAATCACAAAGTAATAAAACATTATTACGTCTTTTTTATACTCTCTAAATAAAGTTATATACAAACATGCACTAACAACATTTACCCGAAATAGTCTTTTTGGTTTGAGTTACTTTTCCTGATGGCCAAATAGTATGTGTAAAGTCCTTAGTTTGCAAATTACTTAATAGTACTCTTAAGCTTCCTTTTCACGACCTTCTGAATCAAAAGTTCCAACGTATTCTCTACCATCTAACATTAGTTATACCTCCACCTGATGCTATTTATCATGTACATAGAACCTTAAACAACCAGCATGCTATCACAATCTCAACATCATCTGGTATGCCGATGACATTCTGCTCATCCTTTATCTTAATAAGGAGCTGTATATCATTAAAAGAATCTTCTTTAACGGAATAAAACATGTCAACAACATCTACAGCAACTACAACAAATCTAAAACACCTCTGCCTCACTCATGATCAACATTTCCTGTAATACTCATATCACTCACTATGTGATACACTTACACGACCTCTATGACAAGTACAAGTTTTTTTTAACTTGATCACCCTCACTCACAAAGTAATTCTCAACTGCAGACTATCCTTCCTTAACAGCAGTAATCTTCCTAAGCCAATTATTTTCCCTAACATTTGGTTTGTAAAAACACCAGGTAAGAATTTGCTAAGTCAAAAGGCAAACGTTTTTTAAAAGTCAATTGATTATCATTACAATGTGTCCAGCCTTTTGGAGATTTTAAATAAGCTGTGTAATGTCCTGATGTTGTAGAAGGACCATCATGGAAAATAATTGCTACAGTGTGACGGTTGGGCCGGGGAAGTAAGGACTCTACGACCTGGGGCTCTCATATAACCCTTTTAATGACAGGTAAGTTAGCTTGCCCAGTGAGCTGAGATATATAAAGTTCGAAAAATAGTCCTTCCAGTGTTGCTTCTTCTTATCTTGGGCTTTGTTCTCTAGGGTCCCCGTCTTCTCCCTCTGGGGCTTCTCGGTTCCGGTTTCATTCAGGGAGGAAAAGAAATACAAACAGCCGCGTTAGTGGCTGACCTGGGGTCAAGTTACTGAGAAAGGGGGGTCCCAGTGAGAATGAACTATTAGGTTAGAGATAAACACAAATAGTAATACACTTTATGAGTCTACAATGTTTTAATCACAAAGTAGATAAACCAAGATATAGTATCGAACAATTCATCAATTTATAAATCTGAATAGGTTGGATAGTGCCCAAGAACAGGGGTAAGTGATAAGTGAGGATAGTGCAAATAGGGAAGTGACATAAAAATCAGAACAGAATCTGATACATTTGCATATGTATTTAAATGCACAAAAAGATAAATCAAGACAATCACTCAAAACACATGCCCCACATAATACATATTATGTAACATTGTTAAATGAGGGCTGGAGAGCAGGGAAGTGTTTCGACCCTCAGAAGAAGCAGGACTTATTGAACCCTTGCAATGGGGTCTACATCAGGACGGGTGTTGGGACTAGCAACCTATTAATATCAAGTAGAGGAGTCTAAATTAATGACCCCAATGTGGAGAACGAACAATCATTAAGACAATTAAGTTAGATGGCACACATTGAAAAGAGGAGAGCATACCAAGTAAATCGGGGCTCATCATCTAATAGTCAAATGGGGAAACCTCCATGAAGACAAGATTGGTTTAGAGAAAGTAAAAATATTGGGCAAACGTGTTATTACTAATTTGATAGAAAAGGAAAAAATATATATGCAACATCGATGTTGGATGTGCACCACAAAGGACTTACATCTGGGTGAGTTCAAAAAAGAAGAAAAGAAAAAAACCTGGGGTCAAGGCATGAGAGGGGGAAGGGGGAGTGAGGGTTCACCAGGTTTCCACCACCTCTTAGTGTTGGGTCTGTCTTAGAGTGACGCCGGGGAACGTGAAACTTCCTGTGACCACCCTCGTACTACCCCGTCCCACCCCGTGTGCTGAATAACCCTTGAAAACGCCCTCGTACCTTGTTTAGCCACACTTCTCCCCTGGAAGTGTGGCAGGGCGGCTCGTGGGTCCGTGGGCCTCCTGGCTTGTCGAGACTCTCCTCCGGCAACCCTGGCAGTAGTGCGTCTTTCCTTCCATCTTCTTCGGTGTTGGCGTTCTCCTCGTGGGTCGGCGTCTTCCCTGGAGGTTCCGCGCTGGTAGATCCACACGGGACTTCCTTAAACGCCCCCGGCTCCACTGATAGGTTGGCGTCAGATGACGAGGTCTCTCCTGATTGGCGGGACATCGGGAATGCCAGGGGGCTCCCCCCTGACGTCACGGAAGGAAGGGCCAACAGCGGAGTCATCGAAGGCAGCGCTGAAGCACTCCAGGAAACGTCAAAGGAATCCTGCGGATGGGGCGGAAATGGACACACGTTAGCAGGTACGCCCCGTCCGTCCGCGACGGGGACCATGTCCTCGTGACATACAGTTACAAAAGTTCTTCCTGAAATTGATAGTTGAGAAGCCACAACATTTTTAATTGAAGTTGTCAATTTTGTTCCATCAGGTCTGCATCATTGCAGCATTAAAATGACATACTGTCCATATCTTTGTATAAATAATGTTGATAACATTTGTGAGTTACAGTGGGTACAGACCATGTTTTGATTTGCTTTTCTTACTAGATTATTAAAAGACACTGATTTGCAGTCTGGTATTGTCATATATGTAAATCTTTTAAGTGTCTATGTCAGTACTACTTGAAAACGAACAATTGTCACATTCATGATGCCAGTTATTAGAAAGGCCAAAAAGATTTTCAATATCTCTACCTTCATCTTGCAATACAACAAGCATATACATAAATTCCTGACAATCTTGCTGAATATTATGTGAAAATTGATTTAGACCAGAACATATGTCTAAAACATTTTGAATATCAGAAACACTTTCTATTTTACTGTTATCACTGCTACATTTCTCAAAGACTGCATTCAACAAACAACGAAATCTTTTGTCCCGATTTCCAACAATTTGTTGTTGTAAAGTTTTAAGAAACAAAACAATATTAACCACTACATTAGCATAGCAGTTGACACCAGAACTGTTTTCAAACTGAAATCCAACAACTTCTTCAATAGTATCCTTTTTCGTTTTGCTTCCAATCACTGGTTCATCTAGTTTTTTTCTTTTCTCTACAACCTCACTACAATTCTTCTCATATCTTTTTTTTCGACCTACCACACGCTTTTCAAATAAAGGATATTCAGGTAAACTTGGAACATATTCTCTTCTTGACCTATTATACTCTTTCACACAATTTAGATCTGCACTAATCTTTGTCTCATCAAAATCAATCAATGATAAACCAGATAAAGTTCTGACTCGAGATAAAGCAACATATGCCATACCCTCTTTGAACACAGTACTTCCAATATTCACCAAGGCACTATCTACACTTAAACCTTGAGATTTATGAATAGTCACTGCATATGCCAAACAAACAGGAAACTGTTTTCGGCGGACATATAAATCTTTTACAAGCAAAAATCGAGTTGTAATTCTAATTGTAGTTGTAATTGTAAGTGGATTTATAGAGCGCGATTGATGCCCGGGGGCGTCCAAGTGCTAGTTGAACAACAACTAAATTGTTGTACCTCTTCAATTTCATCAAATTTGATTTTCAAAAATTCAATGTCATCTCTATTTGGGTAATTCACAAAATCAACAACATTACCCATTGCTCCATTTAATACACCTCTTTCCACATGTAAATTACGTCGTAAAATTATCTGACAATTTAAACATACATATAGATTCTTTTCTAAACCAGCAGTTTTAGATATTGATTTCTCTAAAGAATCCAATTTTGACTTCAACCTTTCTGACTAAATAATACTAGCTCCTTTATGCTCTATTCTATAAATAGCTTCCAGTTTTATAATTTCTTGATTTTCTAACTTTAACATATTTTCATGGAAGATTGACATTCTTTCAAAGTTGGCATCAAGCATATCACTGATTTATTTTCTGCAATTTTACTATATATATTCTCTGCCACAACATTTTCGTTTGGAAACAAATCTGAAAGTAATCGTGTCAGTAAAGCTTTTTTGCCATGTTCACTCAGTTTTCCAATTCTTATATCTTGAAGAATACTTTTATAATCAGCATCCTTTGCCTGTCGCATATTTTGAATGAGTTCTGTATATTTGAAATGTGACCATATATTAACATTTCCAATGCTTCCCAGGCATTTTATGGTATCTTGTCCTTTCACAGGAGTTAGCTGTAGTAGATCTCCGAAAACGATGATGTGTTTTCCTCCAAATAACACATCATACTCTGTTTTAAGAATTTGTTGCATTCTTCAATGCACAAAGGCAAGCATTAAATTTGATACCATGCTTACCTCATCAATAATGAGAAGTTTCCTTTTTTTTCAGGACTCTAGAAACTTCACAACAAGTTTCTCCAGATAGCTTGTGGTATTCTAATTTATTTTCATGCTCTACTGGCAGCATCAATAAACGATGTAAAGTAATCCCTTTAATGTTATGTGCTGCCAACCCAGTTGGAGCAGTGACAACACAAGAGAGTGACAACTCAGTTCTTTTCTGTAGATACGTTGCAATTCCTTTAATTAGGAAACTTTTTCCAGTTCCTGCTTCTCCACTCACGTACAGTCGGACAGGTTGAAATGACGTACATGAGCACTCTTTTTTCTCATGACATAAACCATGCTCAATCTGCTCTGTCACTTCATCATGTATTTGTTTTTGCTCAACATTTAGTTGTTTTTCCAATTCTTCAAGTTTATAACATCCTCCTGAGCTTGTTCCATTACTCTGTCCACCTCATCCATGGCAGTGGCTGCTTCATTTTGGATAATTGGTTGTCCTAGTGGATCCTGACTCATCGAAGCAGAAGTTTGACTGTCTTGAGAACTGTCTCTAGCAATCTCTGCTGTAATTGTAGCTTCTTGCTGTATTTCGTCATTCAACATTTGCAGATAATTACTGAAAACAGGACATGCTATACTATTTTTAGTTGTGTGAATGAATCTTCATAACTGTCAAAATCTCCAAGTAGTTCCTCTTCTGTACGCCATGGCTTAAAGAGTTGCAAAAGAGCTACATAGTAAAATTCCCTTTTGTCAGGAGTTTCGCAACTCAGTTTTCGGTGATTAATCAAATGTCCTTTTCTTTGTTTCACCAGACATCCTTCAGATCCAATCACAGCATATACACCTTTATTGATATCTTCTGTAATATTCCTCTTAAAAGTATAGCTTTGCAGTACTTCATAGAGACAAACGTTTTCAAGATGATTACTTCTATTTGGATAGTATGTTTCCAACATATTTGTCTTCAGAATATCTGTACTGTTTGGTTCTTTCTCTGCTAAATACTCAATTTCTTGAACAGATTTCAAAACTCGGTTTTGTGTTCTTGCAAGACCTAAACTCACCCAAATGATTGTTCTAGATTTCGCATATAGACTTGCAGATGATAAACGATCTGAACATTCATATGCTCCAATTTCTCGATGAGACAACATCTTCAAACTGTAGCTGTACAATTTCTTACTTAGGCTCTTTTCATGAGAAATTTCCTCCCACATTTCCTTTAGTTCCGTCTTTTCAGATTTGGTAATGTAAGACGTTACATATCGAGCCACAGCATTGGAGTTGTCTGCAACATATTGAATATCCATGTTAGCATTTCACATGGACAAAATGACGGAATTATAGTCATTTATTTATTTCGAATCTTCATTTCTTCTTAAGATGTAGGTATTTTTCGGTGATTTTCTTGTGACACTATGTCGCAAAGATGACATAAAATTGTTCACTCTTCCTTTTGATATTATTGGTCGTGGAAATCCAAAACGACATTTTGTGTAGAACTTGTTCTTTGATTTGAACTTTCAACGACAGTATTTTCCACAATGATGGGTTTGAAACCGTAAAACCTTGATCTCTTAAATTCTTTTGTTCTGTACTTTTTGGTACAGCACATGTAGAATACTGTTCAATAAAACTCATCACTGTGTCATCTGAATCTGTTCCAAATTTTGGGGCATCTTTAATCCATAATAGCATATGTATGTGAGGAGCACCTCTCGTTTGATACTCCTTTCTCAAAAAGAAATCCAGAACCTCGCCAAGAGGAGGATTTTTTTTGTTTGTGATAAAAGACATCATAGCTTCAAATCTATGATTGAAATACCTGCATACATTAACAGGATCCAAAGAGCACAGTTCTCCAGGTGTCTTGTATTCTATATTTTCTATGTTAGCATTTGCCTCTCGAAGAAATTGAAGTAAGTCTTCCCAAGCATACTCAGCACAGCTTAGAGTAAGGAACCATGTAGGAGTTCCTAAGTTTCTTAGCATACATTTCAAGTCCCCATGACGATGGTACCAATACTCGTTAGTACCACGCTGACATGCCATGAGATTAATTAGCTGAGATTCCAAAACAGTATCTTTCTGTTGGACTTTACCCATAAAGTCCTTTGCCGAAACATTTTGCAGATGTACTCCACTTTTTAGTATATGGTTCACTGCATAAGTAAGTCTAGACAAGTCACTCTCAAACAGAAGATGAAACAAATATGGAATACATTGGCGAAACCTTGTATCTTCTGCATATATTCTTGATGTCCGGTATTCAGATGCTGGAATCTGCACAGGTCAGTCATCATATCGCCCACCTTGACCTGTTGGAAATAACTGAGGAAAATAACGAGCTTCCAAGCTTTCTTCCCATACACTAATGGGACTTCCTTTTGCTTCTTTCATCTGGAATAACTCGATAGCATTCCCCATTACTTCTTTGGAATGCAGTGGATGCACACTATAATGTTCATAAATTTGTTCACTTCTGGACACATCCACTTTTTAAATTTGCCCAGCTGACAAATCACTGTCCTCTTATACAGTTGTTTCCTCTTCTGCTACATATACATTTTTGTAGTATTGATTGTTTTTTTACCAAATACAACGTTGCCTTTTTCACTTTCCTAACATCCACTAATTCTTGCCAGATTTTCTTACTCTTCGTAGGCGTTGCCTTTTTCACTTTCCTAACATCCACTAATTCTTGCCAGATTTTCTTACTCTTCGTAGGCACGCCATTAACTAGAATAACTAGAGGTTCCTCTTCCAGATTTTCAACACCAATTGTTTCAATTTTTTTTTTTAAATCAAGAGGCAAATATACAACTCTTCCCTTTAATCCTCTCTGTAAATTTGAAGGATTCAATTTCCCTGTCTTAGGCTCCATACGAACAATAGCCTTAAATGGATGCACACATTGAATCAGAATAGATTCATAAGTATTTAAATCCATCAGTTCAGAAGAAATATTTACCAATTCAAGATTATTATGTACAGCTCTAGCAGGAATTTTGTTTTCATTTAATTTATTATAACAATATTTACAAATACGTTGATCAGAACCCAAATCAAAACAATTTTCTACCAACAAAGAAGTTGCAAAATCCTTCCACTCATTATTATTTTCCTTTTCACTTTTTACATATAAATCAACTAACCTGGTCTGATTCTTATAATGAGTTTGTCGACAACACACAGAAGAAAAGTTTGGCCTTTCACCTGAAATAACCTTAAACCTTGTAATTTCTTGGTCCAAATTTTCTGTACTAAAATTGTGATTTTTTTTTCCACATTTCCTTCTAGTACTGTATCAGTTTCTGCACTGTCCTCTTCATCACGAAAGTAACTAACCTCAATTTCTTCACAAATGTTCATTACATCTAATACAGATCCATGCAAAAGAGCATTGTTTAACTGTTTTAGCTTAAGTGCTGGACTTTTTGCATAATACAACCTTCTCACTAATTTCCTCACTTCAGTATGATGCACTGCTAACATCCTAAAATGGTGAAAAACACTCTGGCATACTTTTTTAGAAAGACAAGCCAGAGAATGCCCTTGCAAACCCGTTTTTCTCTCACTCTGCAAGGGTCTAATTCTTGCAACATCTTAATTTTTTGTTTAAGACTTTTCTTAGTATACTTTCGTAAGAAATTGCGAAAAAAATCAATTGAATCCTGTCGTACACTACAAATACTACTACAATTCCAAGTGTACACTGGAGCCTTAGGACGTCTCCTTAAAACTTCATCAACTAACACCTCTTCTGCATTTCTTGGCAAAATTTTCTCTTTTTCAATCGGACAACCATCCTTCACCTCATATGCTCGACCACTGGTGTCAACTGCATGCAACAAATCATTAGTCTGAAAGTAACTCTCTTCATTAAAAAATGGCTCACAACTTGAACTATGCTTCCATTCTCCAGAAAAAAACATTACAAAAATTGGTTCTATTTATTAGTCTTTTCCACTTACTTTTGGCTTTCAAATCTTTGATTGCCTTGTCCAATTTACAAATTTTATTAATTATTAAAATAAATAACATCTTTTTTAAATCAAAAGCCTGATCAACAATACTCTCAATATGTTTCTTTTTCTTATAAAAAGCTGTTTTCCTTTTAGAAATCTTTACATTTTTTAATACATTTAAAACAGCTCTGTTATAAAACATGCGCTTCCGAGTTTGCACAAACTGGTTTTTACGTCTATTACTATAGACAATTTGAGCGCCACATACTTTAGCAACATTTTTGGTTTTTCTCTGGTTTTTCTTTGTAGATACAGATACGTTTTTTTTCTTTTGCACATTATCCACACTTTTTTTACTTTGAGTTAATTTCCTTATAAAATCATTTGTTGTCTTACCAGGAGCATTCTTCTTTTTCTCCGTACATTGTTGTGTAGCTAAAGTTTCTAATTGTGTTTTCTTGGAAAAGTAAGCCTGTTTATATTTTTTTCTTTTGTCATTCTTTTTAGGCATGTTGCTTTTTCTCTCTGTAGATAATTATAACCTGTTGTGAAGAAAAAAAACATGTTATAAACCACTACTAACATACTACATAGCAATTAGAACCAAAAAATAATGTAAACACTGGTTCACTTCATAACTAAGTTTAAGGCACATCAACAGTGTCTGAGCAGAGTAGGAAATCATGCAGTGACTGCTGTTTCTAAGTTTATGGCAGTGCAGTGGTGTTACAACATTATAGGGGCATTTGCTGAGAATGGTGATTCAGGTTTCAGAACAGTGCAGTGGTGTTCAGGTGGTGTAGGGGGGTCATGGTGGGATTGATATTTCTGACTTTAGAGCAATACAGTTGTGTGTAGGCAGTGCCTGGTATCATGCAAGGGCTACAAGTAAAAAGCACTGGATGTCCTAAAGCCTAACTCAATCCATGAGTACATGTATTCCCATGTCTTAAAACACATACACCAAGCAAGGGATTCTGGGGTAGATGTATCAAGATTCCATTTTGCGATTTTTAGATAGCGATTTTTAGGGAATCGCTATTCAGAAATCGCAAAATGGCATGTATGTAAAAAATTGCAATTTTTTGCGATTCCTTATTATTCCTTATTTGCGAATTCGCATTTTGCGAATTCGCAAATAAGGAATAATTTCCCATGCATTCCTATGGGCCAGGAGGCCCATAGGAATGATTGTGAAATAATTCTCAAATTGGGAATTCGCAATTTGCTAATTGCAATTTGAGAATTATTTCAAGGGTGCAGTGGTGTCTCATGGACACCCTGCTGCACCCCTGAAACTTACATGTGTGTGCATATTTCGCACATACATGCCCTATAGGCATGTATGTGTGTCACATGCCACCCTCAAAATTGCCAAATTTTGGTTTTTGAAAGGATTTCTCAAATTAACACAAACCTCAATTAGTGTTAATTTGCGATTCCTTAACCTGAATTCGCAATTTAAAAAAGCTTCATACATGGCATTTAAGGAATCGCAAAATTGCGATTCCTTAAATGCTTAAGCAAAATAAGGAATCGCAATTTTTTGCGATTCCATATTTTGCTAATTTCACATACATTCCAAAAGATGCAAAATGTCCGTTTGCGATTTGTTAAGGCTGAAATTCTGCGAATTTCGGCCTTAACGAATCGCAAAAGGCTTGATACATCTAGGCTTCTGTCACAAAATTTTAAAAAACACACTGACTCGCATTCTAAATTAAAAAAAGAGAGAAATATGCCTTGTAATTCACTGAAATGATTACTACATGTTACAGAGAGAGTTGGTATGGCATTTCTACAGCAAAGCCTGGATCTTCAGTACACAGCATGGAGACTATTTGTGAATTAAGAGGCCTGACAGACGTACTGCAGGGCACTTTCTAGCAACACATATCTTAAAGACTGACTCACTTCATCAGAACATATATTCCCATATTTTTAAATACATCAACTAAGCAAATTATTAGAATTCTACAAAAAGACAGAAAATGAGATAATGCAGTCAGAGACTAAACTAGTACAGGCAGAGGATACATGATGCAGGGCTGCATGCAGAGGGACATATGATGCAGTCAGAAAAACATGGTGGAGAGAGAGGGTGAGATGGTTCAAGCAGAGACACAGATAGTGCAAGCAGACACAGACATGGTACACACAGAGGATAAAATGGCACAACAAAGAAGAAATGCTGGAAACAGTGAGGGAAATGTTACAAGCAGTGGCTAATTGGAGCACACAGAGGGGAGATAGTGAAGACAGAGATAAAATAGTTAAAGCAGAGACACAGATAGTGCAACCAGACACTCAGTGTGATCCTACTCAAAAATGTTAAAACCATACATTTTACCAAAACACATTTACCACACTAAAACGTTTAACTGACAGAACACAGCCCATGTATATGAGCAGTACATTACAGTGGACAATCCTGACTCATTTCCAAAATAGATTTCCAATAAGCACCATTAGTTTTTTGCCAGCATTACATCCAAACATGAGACACAATGCAAGACGAAAGAGGCCCAATATGCTTATAAATATGAGAAATGTTACATTCAGAGGCTAATTGGAGCACACAGAGGGGAGATAATGAACACAGAGATAAAATAGTTCAAGCAGAGACACAGATACTGCAAGCAGACACTCAGTGTGATCCTAGTCAAAAATATTAAAACCATACATTTTCCCAAAACACATTTACCACACTAAAACGTTTAACTGACAGAACACAGCCCAAGTATATGAGCAGTACATTACAGTGCAGAAACCTGACTCTTTCCCAAAACACATTTCCAATATGCACCATTAGTTTTTTGCCAGCATTACATCCAAACATGAGACACAATGCAAGAAGAAAGAGGCCCAATATGCTTGTAAATCTGAGAAATGTTACATGCAGAGGCTAATTGGAGCACACAAAGGGTGAGATAGTGAACACAGAGATAAAATGGTACAAGCAGAGGGTAGATGGATAGTGCAGACAGAAAATGAGATAATGCAGTCAGAGACTAAACTAGTACAGGCAGAGGATAGATGATGCAGGGCTGCATGCAGAGGGACAGAAGGTGCAGTCAGAGAAACAAGCAGACACAGACATGGTACACACAGAGGATAAAATGGCACAACAGAGAAGAAATGCTGGAAACAGTCAGGGAAATGTTACATGCGGAGGCTAATTGGAGCACACAGAGGGGAGATAGTGAACACAGATAAAATAGTTCAAGCAGAGACACAGATACTGCAAGCAGACACTCAGTGTGATCCTAGTCAAAAATATTAAAACCATACATTTTCCCAAAACACATTTACCACACTAAAACGTTTAACTGACAGAACACAGCCCAAGTATATGAGCAGTACATTACAGTGGACAATCCTGACTCATTTCCAAAATACATTTCCAATAAGCACCATTAGTTTTTTGCCAGCATTACATCCAAACATGAGACACAATGCAAGAAGAAAGATCCCCAATATGCTTATAAATCTGAGAAATGTTACATGCAGAGGCTATTTGGAGCACACACAGGGTGAGATAGTGAACACAGAGATAAAATGGTACAAGCAGAGGGTAGATGGATAGTGAAGACAGAAAATGAGATAATGCAGTTAGAGACTAAACTAGTACAGGCAGAGGATAGATGATGCAGGGCTGCATGCAGAGGGACAGATGGTGCAGTCAGAGAAACAAGCAGACACAGACATGGTACACACAGAGGATAAAATGGCACAACAGAGAAGAAATGCTGGAAACAGTCAGGGAAATGTTACATGTGGAGGCTGATTGGAGCACACAGAGGGGAGATAGTGAACACAGAGATACAATAGTTCAAGCAGAGACACAGATACTGCAAGCAGACACTCAAAAATATTAAAACCATACATTTTACCAAAACACATTTACCACACTAAAACGTTTAACTGACAGAACACAGCCCATGTATATGAGCAGTACATTACAGTGGACAATCCTGACTCATTTCCAAAATACATTTCCAATAAGCACCATTAGTTTTTTGCCAGCATTACATCCAAACATGAGACACAATGCAAGAAGAAAGAGGCCCAATATGCTTATAAATCTGAGAAATGTTACATACAGAGGCTAATTGGAGCACACAGAGGGAAGATAGTGAAGACAGAGATAAAATAGTTGAAGCAGAGACACAGATACTGCAAGCAGACACTCAGTGTGATCCTAGTCAAAAATGTTAAAACCATACATTTTACCAAAACACATTTACCACACTAAAACGTTTAACTGACAGAACACAGCCCATGTATATGAGCAGTACATTACAGTGGACAATCCTGACTCATTCCCAAAATACATTTCCAATATGCATCATTATTTTTTTTCCAGCATTACATCCAAACATGAGACACAATGCAAGAAGAAAGAGGCCCAATATGCTTGTAAATCTGAGAAATGTTACATGCAGAGGCTAATTGGAGCACACAGAGGGTGAGATAGTGAATACAGAGATAACATTGGTACAATTTCATTTTCAGAATACATTTCCAATTTGCTGCATTACTTTTTTGCCAACATTACATCCAAAAATGAGAGGAAGGATGAGGGAGAGAGATACCGGAAAAGAATAAAAGAGAAAGAGAGAGAGAGTGAGTAACTAACAGAAAGTGATGTAAGAGAATGGGAGTGATATAAAAAGAGGACAACATAAAGTGGGGAAAGAGGAGTGAGATTGAGTGAAGGATAATGACAGTGAGGAAAGAGATATGAGGGTGAGGAAATGAGAGTGAGAGAAAAAGAAGCATATTAAGAGAAAGGAAAAAGGAATAAGTGAGACAGGAGGATTTATGGAAAAAGAGAGGAAGGAAAAAGAACAGTGGTGGAGAGAAAGGGAGACAGTGAGAGACAGAGAAATAGAGAGAGAGTGACAAACTTCCACATTAGAACACATTATTCTTATCAACTTAAAATGCACAATATAGATCCCCTTACAAATTAACAACTCACCTTTAAAATGCTTTTGAAGATTTGGAACAGTGTCAATCACACACCAGATTTTCTTAAGCAGAAGCTCTGAAATGTACCTCAGACACTGCAACCACAAAGTGGCCTTGAGTCCCTCTCTTTTTTCACACATATCCATGCACATAACCAATGAAATTTCTTCCCACACAAATTCAAAACCAAACTAACATTTCAATTGGTTCTACATTTCAACACTTTCAAACTCACATAATGATCAACCTTCCCCCACTGCTCTCTCTGCCTGTTACCATAGTAACTCTCCATAGAACACCTATCAGAACTCAAAAGGTTAAAAGTTCATCATTCAATGTTGCAAACCAAACCAGCAGGTGTGGTTGACCTCTCAATAAACCAGCTTATCCTGTGCAATTGATTGATTGATTGATTGTGGGTTTCTAAAGCGCTAGAATCGACTCCCGAAGGAGTATCTCTGCACTGTAGACCGCTGGGGAACCCGTCCTGGCTTTCCCTGTGAGATGGTCCCTGCTGGGTATCTCCAAGGTGAAACCAGGCATCCCCGGCGTATGTGGGGGGCCGCTGTGGAGATGAGGCAAGCTAATGCCCAGAGTTGCCGAGTGTGATCCCTAGTTAGAGTAGGCACCGAGACAGGAATTATCGAGTCCGTTGACCCTGGTCCAAGACTCTGCCGCGTCGGGAATTGAACCCTGGTCCCAGGCCGTCCTCTGCTCCCGGGTCTGCCGCCTCTAACCAGTGAGCCACACCACTCCACAATGTTCCTTTCAATGACCATTTCTAAACCAATAGTATTATTCCTTTTAAAAAAACATAGTGTGCACCCTAGTTTTCAATATTCAATGATCAGAAACCACCAATCATTTCTTTTTTGTTCAAGTGCACTGAATCTCATCCACATTTGTTTCTAAACTGCTATTTTTCAAACTTCCATTTCATCTCAGGAGCCCATCTGAGCAGAACCAAATATCTCTTCATGATGCATAGAGTGGGGATAGTGGGACACAGCTTTTTTTTCTGGAGTGAAAGGTATGCAGCAAATAGATGCTTTCTCAACCTTGATTTACCAAAGGTGGATATTAAGTGGATTGGCCAGAGAGGATTGAGATGTCACCAATTGATACCATTGGTAAAATCCTTTATACATCTCCCACACCCTGACCTCATAATTGTGTACTGTGGTGGCAATGACCTAGGCACTTTGACTGGGGTAGGTCTGGAAATGCTTTTAAAGGACACCTTTGGTCAATTGATGTCACTTTTTCCACAAACTGCCTTTGTATATTCTAATATATGCCAAAGGCAAAAATTGAACTGGTCCAACACATTTTGTCCACAGATTAAGAAAGCAAGGAAACATGTGAATACGTTTGTTTCTGCTATCCTCAGAGACTATGGTATGGGTTCTATATACCACAACAATCTGCGTTTCAATATGCATGACATCTATAGGAGAGACGGTGTACATTTTACGGATGAGGGGAACAGAGTCTTCCTCTTGAACTTAAGACTCTGCATCGGTACTTACTTGTAGGTACCAAAAACACTCAATGAACACAACGGCTCTTTTTAGTGCCAACCAACATCTAAACACTCAAACTTTTTATTTAACTGTATTTTTTTGGGGGGTTTTGTCGACGTGCGCACACCGTGCGCGCACCTCGCGATTTCTGTTGCCTTTCGGGGTCCTTTAGGGACCCCCTGAGAAGGACTAGGGGGTCAGGGAGACTCTACCCTGCCCCATTTTCACATTTTTTACTTTTGTTTTTCACTCTCTTCTGCCTCATACACAAAATTGCGGCTAAAGGGTGCGAGCACCATGCGCACACCTCGCGATTAGAAAAAAATATATATATATGTTTTTTTGCCCTTTGTGGTCCTTTAGGGACCCCCTGAGAAGGCCTAGAGGGTCATGGAGACTCTACCCTACCCCCTTTTCACGTTCTCCACTTTTAATTTTCACTCTGTTTTGCCTCGGGAGGTGAGATC
Source organism: Lissotriton helveticus (assembly GCF_964261635.1). Classification (NCBI taxonomy): domain Eukaryota; kingdom Metazoa; phylum Chordata; class Amphibia; order Caudata; family Salamandridae; genus Lissotriton; species Lissotriton helveticus. The sequence continues at coordinate 985,624,973 of NC_136067.1, forward strand.
ACCGTGCGCCACCTCGCGATTTAAAAAAATAAATAAAAATTGTGGGGCCTTTCGGGGTCCTACAGGGACCCCCTGAAAAAAGCCTAGAGGGTCAGGGACTCTCTACCCTGCCCCCTTTTCATGTTCTTCACCTTTATTTTGCCCTCTTTGCAGCCTGGCACTGACAAAATGGGGGCCAACACTTCCTGGTTTCCACCGATTCGAATGTTGACAGACGTCTAACAGCAAATCAGAATTCCGCTCGCGCACAATGGTGCACGCACGGGTGCGCGCACGGTTGCGCGCTTATAGATATATACATTTTTTGAAATTCGATTTTTTTCAACAACTACTGGAGGGATATACACCATATAAACAAAAGGGCGATCTGCGAATCAGACTCTAACATTTTGCCAAATGTCTTGTAATTCTGTTCAGCCGTTCGGGCTGTAGCCATGTCTAATCGTCCTATGGAAAATACCATGGGGAAAACACGTTTTGGGACCCCCCTATTTCCTCAGCCCCCACTTGACGAATCACCACAAAACTTTCAGGGAAGGAGCAGAGCGGAGCGGAGCGGAGCGGGACATCTTCTTTGAAAAATTCACGAAGATTCATCCACCGGCGCCAAAGTTATTCCCAATAGAATGTTGCGGATTTCCTATGGAAACTAGGTCCTAACTATAACTACCTACTGGCGACCGCCAGTAGGTAATATATATATATATATATATATATATATATATATATATATATACATATCCAACAAAAAGAGTTGCCTCCAAACGAATGAAAACTCACTCAGGTAAGTGTAGCTTGTCTGTGAAAATTAAAGAGTTGCACTTGCTCCTTTTTCTATAATTTCCGCTGTTTCTCTCACAGTCTATCTCTCTCTGCTTATAGTGTTCTCTCTATTGTGATATTTTACTTTATTTCCTTATTTTAATTTGTCTTTCTTCACAGTGCCGTGTCTTTTCATACTCCCTCCTGTCCTTTTAGTCCCCCTCTGTCCTAATTGTGTCCTTCTGTCTCCTTATAGTGTCCCTTCTTTTTATAGTCTTTTCTTTGGCCTCTTAATCCTCCTTCTCTCATAATATCCCTCTCTTAATCATTTTTCAGTCAGTGTACATAGACTGCTGCATACACTGTTGGGCAGATTTGCATGCCCTATGGGCCTCTTTCTTGTTTTATTGTTTCTCATTTTTGGATGTGATGTTGGCCAAAAAGTAATGGTGCAAATTGGAAATGTATTTGCAAAATGAGTCAGGATTGTCTATTGAAATGTAGTGGTCATATACATGGAATGTGTTTAGTCACTAAAATGTTTTAGTGTGGTAATTGTGTTTTGGTGAAATGTATGGTTTAAATTTGTTTGTCTAGAATCACACTGAACGTCTGTGTAAATTAAAAAATTACACTTGCACCTTTTTCCATAATCTCTGCTGTCTCTTTCACAGTTTACCTCACTTTGCTTATAGTGTCCCCTCTCTTCTGATATTTTCCTTCTTTCCTTCTTTTAATTTGTCTTTGTTGACAGTGCCACTTTTTCTCATACTCCCTCCTGTTATTTTATTCCCCCTCTGTTCTTATTGTCTCCTTCTGTTTCCTAATAGTGCCCCTTCTTTTTTTAGTGTCTCCTCTGACATCGTATTCCTCTCTTTCTCATCATATGTTTATCTTAATAATTTTCCAATCAGTATACATAGAGTGCTGCATACATTCTTGGGCAGATTTAGAAGCCTCTTGGGCCTCTATTTTGTTCTATTGTGTTTCATTTTTCAATGTAATGTGGCCCAAAAAAATAATGGTGGAAATTGGAAATGTATTTGCAAAATGAGTCAGGATTGTCTACTGAAATGTAGTGGCCATATACACGGAATGTGTTTAGTTAATAAAATGTTTTAGTGTGGTAAATGTGTTTTGGTGAAATATATGGTTTACATTTTTTGTCTAGAATCACACTGAGTGTCTGTGTAAATTGAAGAATTACACTTGTACCTTTTTCCATAATGTTTGCTGTCTCTCTCACAGTCTACCTCACTTTGCTTATAGTGTCCCCTCTCTTCTGATATTTTCCTTCTTTCCTTCTTTTAATTTGTCTTTGTTGACAGTGCCACTTTTTCTCATACTCCCTCCTGTTCTTTTAGTCCCCCTCTGTCCTTATTGTCTCCTTCAGTCTCCTAATAGTGCCCCTTCTTTTTTTAGTCTCTCCTCTGACATCTTATTCCTCTCTTTCTCATCATATGTCTCTCTTAATAATTTTCCAGTCAGTATACATTGACTGCTGCATACATTATTGGGCAGATTTACGAGCCTCTTGGGTCTCTTTCTTGTTCTATTATGTTTCATTTTTGGATGTAAGGTGGCCCAAAAAAATAATGGTTCAAATTGGAAATGTATTTGCAAAATGAAACAGGATTGTCTACTGAAATGTACTGGTCATATACATGGAATGTGTTTAGTTAATAAAATGTTTTAGTGTGGTAAATGTGTTTTGGTGAAATGTATGGTTTAAATGTTTTTGTCTAGAATCACACTGAGCGTCTGTGTAAATTAAAGAATTACTCTTGCACCTTTTTCCATAATGTCTGCTGTCTCTCTCGCAGTCTACCTCTCTCTGCTTATAGTGTTCCCTTTGTTCTGATATTTTCCTTTATTTACTTATTTTAATGTGTCTTTCTTCACAGTGCCACTTCTTGTCATACTCCCACCTGTGCTTTTAGTCCTCCTCTGTCCTTATTATCTCCTCTGTCTCCTAATAGTCCCATTTCTTTTTAAATCCTCTCCTCTGACCTCTTATTTCTCTTTCTCTCTCTTCATATGTCTCTCTTAATAATTCTTGAGTCAGTATATATAGACTGCTCCATACATTCTTGGGCAGATATACAAACCTCTTGGGCCTCTTTCTTGTTGTATTGTGTTTCATGTTTGGATGTAATGTGGCCCAAAAAAATAATGGTGCAAATTGGGAATGTATTTGCAAAATGAGTCAGGATTGTTTACTGAAATGTAGTGGTCATATACATGGAATGTGTTTAGATGCTAAAATATTTTAGTGTGGTAAATGTGTTTTGGTGATATGTTTGGTTTAAATGTTTTTGTCTAGAATCACACTGAGTGTCTGTGTAAATTAAAGAATTACACTTGCACCTTTTTCCATAATGTCTGCTGTCTCTCTCACAGTCTACCTCTCTCTGCTTATAGTGTTCCCTCTGTTCTGATATTTTCCTTTATTTCCTTATTTTAATTTGTTTTTCTTCACACGGCCACTTCTTCTCATACTCCCTCCTGTGCTTTTAGTCTATCTCTGTCCTCATTGTCTCCTTCTGTCTCCCAATAGTTTCCCTTTTTAGAGTCTATCCTCTGACATCGTATTCCCCTCTTTCTCATCATATGTCTTTCTTAATAATTTTCCAGTCAGTATACATAGACAGCTGCTTACATTGTTGGGCAGGTTTACAAGCCTCTTGGGCCTCTTTCTTGTTGTATTGTGTCTTATTTGTGGATGTAATGTTGGCAAAAAAGTAATACAGGAAATTGGAAATGTGACTGCTGCTTTGTGTATGCAAATGCTGGGGGATACCACAGGTACCCCTCATGTGCACCCTCAATTATACCTGCACTCTGGGGGCCCACAGGGGCCCCCCACAGTAAAGTCTACAGGTCTTTCCATGGCAAAATCACTCCTGCGGAAAAGCATCTGCAGAGGCCTATCATGAAATGTCTAGTGGTGTGTATTAGACACCGCCACTATATTAAACCCTTTCTGCACTGGTTGGTTTGCGAAGATTGTCAACCACTAGAGTAGTGTGCGCAAAGTAAAAAATACAATCACTGTTTCTACTACTAAGAGAAAAGAGAAGAACCATGGAAAGACTTCTGAAAAAAAATGTGAATAGTAAAAGAAGAAAAAATCAATATAAGGAAATAAGGAAGAAGATGTTCTATAGCATTTTGAAAAATGTAACTAAGTTAATAAAGAATTGTAAGAAGAAAACTGTATTTTATAAGAAGAGAAATGTATTGTGAATGTAGTTGAGAAAGCTTTGGAATTTAAAAAAAACTTTTTGTTTTAGTAAACAATAGAATTTGATCACTTGATAAGCCAATCCATTTAATGAAGAGCAAAAGTAAATGGAGAAGAGTAATTAATAGAAGTTAATTTTTCTGAAGTTTTTTTGGGTGAATGGAAACATAGTTCAAGTTCTGAGCCTTTTTTTAATGAGGAGAGTTATTTTCAGAGTAATGAGTTGTTGCATGCAGTTGACACTACAGGTCGTGCTTATGAGGTTAAAAATGGTTGTCCTATTGAGAAAGATAAAATTGTTCCTAGAAATGTAGAAGAGGTGGTAGCTGAGAAGAATTAGGGAGAAGGCCTAAAGCTCCACTTTACACTTGGAATTGCAGTAGTTTTTGTAGTGTACGGCAGGAATCTATTGATTTTTTACGCAATTTCTTAGTAACTATACTAAGAAAAGTGTTAAACAAAAGATTAAGATGTTGCACGGATTAGACCCTTGCAGAGTGAGAAAAAATACTGGCTTGCAAGGACATTCTTTGGCTTGTCTTTCAATAAAAGTATGTAGAAGTGTTTTTCACCATTTCAGGATGTTGGAAGTACATCATACTGAAATGAGGAAATTAGTCAGAACGTTGTATTGTGCAAAAAAGTCCAGCTCTAATGTTAAAGAAGTTGAACAGTGCTCTTTTGCATTGATCTGTGTCAGATGTGAAGAACGTTTGTGATGAAATTCAGGTTAGTTACTTTGGTGCAGCAGAAGATAGTGCAGAAATTGATACGTTAGTAGAAGGAAATGTAGAAGAGAATGTACAACATTGCAGTACAGAAAAATTTGAGCAAGAATTTACAAAGTTCAAAGTGATTTCACGTGAAACACCAAATTATTCTTGTATTTGTTGTCAACGTACTCATTATAAAAATCAGACTAGGAATGTTGATTTGTATTTAAAATGTGAAAAGGAAAATAATAAGGAGTGGATGGAATTTGTAACTTATTTGCTGGTAGAGAATACTTTTGATTTGGGTTGTGATCAGTGTATTTGTAAATATTCTTATAACAAATTAGACGAAAAGAAAATGCCTGCTAGAGCTGTGCATAATAATTTTGAGTTGATAAAAATTCCTTCTGAACTGGTGGATTTAAATACCTATTAGTCTATTCTTATTCAATGTGTGCATCCTTTTCAGGCTATTGTACGTATGGAGCCTAAGACAGAGAAATTGTCTTCTTCAGATTTATAGAGCGGATTAAAGGGAAGAGTTGTGTATTTGCCATTAGATTTAAAGAAAAATATTGAAACAGTTGGTGTAGAAAATGTAAAAGAACCTTTAGTTATTCTTGTTAATGGCGTACCTACAAAGAATAAGAAAATCTAGCAGGAATTAGTAGATGTTAGGAAAGTAAAAAAGGCAACGTTGTATCTGATGAAAAATAATCAATATTATAAAGACGTGTTTATGAGTGAAGAAGAAATAACTGTAGAAGAAGATAGTGACTTGCCATCAGGACAAATTGAAAAAGTGGATGTCTCCAGAACTGAAGAAATATATGAACATTATAGTGTTCACCCACTGCATTCCAAAGTAGTGATAGGAAATACTATAGAGTTATTCCAATGAAAGAAGCAAAGGGAAGTCCCATTAGTGTATGAGAAAAAAGCTTGGAAGCTTGTTGTTTCCCTCATTTGTTTCCTATAGGAAAAGGAGGACAATGTGATGACTGACCTGGGCAGATTCCTGCATCACAATACCGGAAATTACGATTGAATGCAGAAGATCCAAGATTTCGACAATGTATTCCGTATTTGTTTCATCTTTTGATTGAGAGTGATTTGTCTGGACTTTCTTATGCAGTAAACCATATATTGAAAACAGGTGTACATCTGCAAAATGTTTCGGCAAAGGAATTTATGGATAAAGTACACCAGAAAGATAATGTTTGGGAATCTCAGCTGATCATTCTCATGGCATGTCAGCGTGGTACTAATGAGTACTGGTATCGTCGTCATGGAGAACCTAAATGTATGTTAAGGAACTTAGGAACTCCTACATGGTTCCTTACTCTAAGCTGTGCTGAATATGCTTGGGATGATTTACTACAATGTCAACAAGCGGCAAATCCAAATATAATAAATATTGAATACAAGACACCTGGAGAATTGTGCTTTTTGGATCCAGTAAATGTATGCAGGTATTTCAATCATAGATTTGAAGCAATGGTGTCTTTTATCACCAATAAAAAAAATTCTCCTCTTGGAGAGGTTGTGGACTTCTTTTGGAGAAAGGAGCATCAAGCAAATGGTGCTCCTCACATACACATGCTACTATGGATCAAAGATGCTCCCACATTTGGGAACAGAGCAGGTGATACTGTGAAGTCTTTTATTGAAGAATACGCTACATGTGATATACCCAAAAGCACACAGGATAAGGACTTAAGACAACAGGTCTTACGATTCCAAAGCCATCGCTGTGGCAAATACTGTTGTCGAAAGTACAAATCAATTGACAAATTCTACACCAAATGCCGTTTTGGATTTCCATGACCAGTAATATCGAAAGGAAGAGTGCACAGTTTTATGTCTTCTTTGCGACATACTATCACATGAAAGTCTCCTAAAAATACCTACAACTTAAGAAGAAATGAAGAGTCAAAATAAATAAATGACTACAACCCAGTCATTTTGTCTATGTGGAATGCTAACATGGATATTCAATATGTTGCAGAAAATTCCATTGCTGTTGCTCGATATTTAACATCGTACATAACGAAATCAGAAAAGACAGAATTGAAGGAAATATGGGAAGAGATTTCCCACGCGAAGAGTCTAAGTAAGAAATTATATACTTACAATTTGAAGATGTTATGTCATCGAGAAATTGGAGCATATGAATGCTCGGATCGCTTATCATCTGCAAGTCTATACTTCAAATCTAGAAGAATCATTTGGGTGAGTCTAGGTCTTGCTGCAACACGAAACCGAGTACTTAAATCTGTATAAGAAATTGAATATTTAGCTGAAAAGGAGCCAGAAAGTACAGATATTGTCAAAACAAGTATGTTGGATACATATTATCCAAACAGAAGTCACCATCTGGAGAACATTTGTCTCTATAAAGTGCTGCAAAACCATATTTTTAAACGGAATATTACAGAAAACATCAATATTGGTATATATGCCGTGACTGGTTGTGAAGGATGTTTGGTAAAACAAAGAAAAGGACATTTGATAAATCACCGTAAACTGAGTTGCGAAAATCCTGACAAAAGAGAATTTTACTACTTAGCTCTTTTGCAACTTTTCAAGCCATGGCGTACAGAATTGAAGTTACTTGGAGATTTTGACAGCTATGAAGATTCTTTCAATGCAACTAAATATAGTATAGAATAATATAGAATGTCCTGTTTTTGCTAATTATGTGGAAATGTTGAACGATGAAATTGAACAAGAGGCTACAATTGCAGCTGAGATTGCTAGAGACAGTTCTCAAGACAGTCAATCTTCTGCTCCGTTAAGTCAGGATCCATTAGGAGAACCAATTATTCAAAATGAAGCAGCAACTGCTATGGAAGAGGTGGAAACAGCAATGTATCAGGCTCAAGAAGTTGTAAAAAATTTGGGAAATTTGGAAGAACAACCTAATGTTGAGCAGAAACAAATATATAAGAAAGTGAGAGAACAGATTAACCATGGATTACTTCATGAAAAGAAAGACTGCTCTTGCTCATCATTTCAACCTATCCGATTGTATGTGAGTGGACAAGCTGGAACAGGAAAAAGTTTCTTAATTAAAGTAATTTCAACGTATTTACACAAAACCACTGACTCATACTTGTCTTGTGTTGTCACTGCTCCAACTGGGTTGGCGGCTCACAATATTAAAGGAATTACGTTACATTGTTTATTATTACTACCAGTAGAGCATGAAAATAAATTAGAATACCATAAGCTATCTGGAGAAGCTTCGTGTGAAGTTTCAAGAGTCTTGAGGAAAATGAAACTTCAGATTATTGATGAGGTAAGCATGGTATCAAACTTAATGCTTGCTTTTGTGCATTTAAGAATGCAGCAAATTCTTAAAACAGAGTTTGAGGTATTATTCGGAGGAAAAAACGTCATAGTTTCTACAACTTACTCCTGTAAAAGGACAGCCAGTGTTTAAAACACTGTCGCATGAAGATACCAGAAAGTCTTTGGGGAGCATTGGAAATGTAAACATTTGGTCATATTTTGAGTATAAGGAGCTTATTACAAATATGCGACAGGCAAATGATGCTGATTATGAAACTATTCTTCAAGATATAAGAATTGGAAAAATGACTGAACATGGCAAAGAAGCTTTACAGAGACGATTATTTTTGAATTTGTTTCCAAACGAAAATATTGTGCCAGAGAAAATCTACATGAGAATTGCAGAAAAGCAATCTGTTATCTGCTTAATGCCAACACTACGTGAATGTTGTATATTCAATGAAGAAATGTTAAAGTTGGAAAATGAGGAAATTATAAAATTGGAAGCTATTGATAAAATAGAACATGAAGGAATCACTATTATTTTGACTGAAAAGTTGAAGAGAAAATTGGATTCTTTAGAGAAATCGATAAGTAAAACTGCTGGTTTAGAAAAGAATTTATATGCATGTGTAAACTGTAGGGTAATTTTAAGACGTAATTTGAATGTGGAAAAAGGTTTAGTAAATGGAGCAATGGGTAAAATTGTTGATTTTGTTAATTATGTAGAGATGGGATTGAATTTTTGAAAATCAAATTTGATGAAATTCCTGAAATACAAAAATTTAGTAGTTGTTCATCTCGGTTCTTGCTTGTAAAAGATTTGTATGTACACAGAAAACAGTTTCCTATTTGTTTGGCATATGCGGTGACCATTAATAAATCTCAAGGTTTAAGTGTAGATAGTGCTTTAGTGCATATTGGAAGTACCGTGTTTTAAAGAGGGTATGGCATATGTTGCTTTGTCCCGAGTCAGAACTTCATCTGGATCGTACTTGATTGATTTTGATGAGACAAAGGTTAGTGCAGATTTAATTGTGTGAAAGAGTATAATAGGTTAAGAAGAAAATATGCTACCAATTTAGGTCAATATCCAGTATTTGAAAAGCGTGTGGTAGGTAGAAAAAGAAGATTTGAGAATATCTGTAGTGAAACTGTAGAGAAAGAAAAAAAACAAGATGAAGTTGCGCCTGCAAGCAAAAATAAAAAGGACAGTGTTGAAGAGAATGTTGGTTATCGGTTTGAAAATAGTTGTGGCGTCAACTGTTATGCTAATGTAGTTGTTAATGTTGTTTTATTTCTTGAAAGTTTGCAACAGCAAATTTTTGAAAATCGGGATGAAAGATTCTGCTCATTGTTGTATTCTGTTTATGAGAAATCTAGTAGTGATAAAAGTAAAATACAAATTGTTTCTGATATTCGAAATGTTTTGGACATGTGTTCTGGTTCTACTCAATTTTCGCGGAATACTCAACAAGATTGTCAGGAATTTTTCATGTTTATGCTTGGTGTACTGGAAGATGAAGGTATAGATATTGAAAATCTTTTTGGCCTTTCTTATAAATGGCAACATTGTTTGTTTACATGTAGCACTAACATAGACAGTGAAAGATTCATATATTTGACTTTACCAGACTGTGAATCAGTGTCCTTTAACAATCTAGTTAGAGGAGCAAGTCAAAACATGGAGTGTAGTCAATGTAAATCAGAAATATCATCAACAATATTTATACAAAGATATGGACAGTATGTTATTTTAATGCTGCAACGTTGCAGAGGTGATGGAAGAAAATTGGAAACTTTAAATAAACATTTTGTAGCTTGTCAAGTTTCAATATCAGGAAGAACTTTTGTAGCTGTTTCAATTATTTTTCATGATGGAACTTCTACATCATCTGGACATTACACTGTTTATTTAAAATGTCTGAAAGGTTGGATACATTGTAATGATACTCAATTAGTTTTTAAGCAACGTTTGCCGAAAGAGTTATGAAATTCTTACCTAATATTTTTACAGCCACAATTTTAAGATAAAAATTTGGCCTTTCAGGATTACTGTTGCTAAGGTATATTCGTCTTGTGTTGTACAGTATTTTGTAAGTGAGGGTGAGGAGATTGAAGGTAATCCTCTTATTGATGTTGAGGCAGAGTAAGTGTATCATGTCGTAGGTGATGTGGCTGTAGCAGGGGACATTGTAGATAAATTAGATGGAGGTGGTTTGGATTGGTTGTAGTCATTATAGGTGTTTGGCTGTAATTCTTGTTTAGAGTGTGTTGCCACAGTGTAGTCTGTTTCTTATTGTTTTCTTTAGGATGTACTTGTAAATGTTGTGGGGGATGTTGAGGGTGTTATAGCAGTATAAGGAAATGCTATAGACTTGTTTACACTTGTAGAGGGATGACTTCAATATGGATCAAAGGTTGTGTACATGGTCAGTAGATGTTGGTACTGTTCACAGTGTAGTTGATCAGCAGGAGGTATCTGAAGGTAAGGAGGTGAGAGTTTGAGAAAGAGTATCTTACATTGTGTGAATTTATGTTTAAAGAGCTGCTCCTTATCCACTTGGTGCCGTGCTTAATTGTCTCATGGAAGTTGTTTTGGTGGTATGTGGTCCTTGGTAAGGAAGAGGATGAGCTGGGTGTCGTCGATGTAGGAGATAATGTTGTGGTTCATTTGATAGGTCATTTGTGTGAGGGTGGCCATGTAGTTGTTGAATAGCGTCGGGCTGAGGGATGAGCACTGGGAGACAGAGCAAATGGTGTCGGTGGTTTTGGATCAGAAGGCTGGGAGGCAGATGCTCAGGATTACCATTGAACAATTACCAAACATAGGGGCTCATTAGGATGGCGGACGGAAGAGCCACCGCGGCCCTGAAGTAGGCGGAAAAAGCCTTTTTCCGTGTCCGCCTGCCGCGGATACTCCGTCTGCCATATCAGGATAGGAAAACGTGTCAAATTTCCGTCCGCGACGGAAAAGCACGCACCGCCGCCGAACTACACACGACCACGTGGCGGACGGAACACATCCGGAGGCCCCGCCGTACGTACTGACGTCTAAGACCGTCCCCCAAATCAAGATGGCGGAAAACACACATAAAACCGCAGCGGAAAAACAACCTGTCTGAACACGGCGGAATCCCCACAGTGAACATAGGTGACATAGCAGAGATACCCACCGCAAGCTGACCACCACCATGGACCCAGCGCTATACGCTTTCCCGATGCTCTTCGCGATCCACCACGTCCTAGTCATGGCCCACTATGGACGACGACGCAGGTAAGGCGCAAACCATTGGCTGTCTGGAGGGGAATACCAGCAAGGGACGTGACGTAGGGAGGGGGAGTGTCATGTTACCGACACCACTGATGAGAAGCATATACGAATACACATTTGTAGTACGCAAGCAGGAATGACAACGACAGACCACGAGACTTGATAGACTACCTTTATTGTACAAAATAGGGGTATAATCACAGTGTATGCGTGAGCATGGGCAAAGTGGGCACCAGAGCAGCTACATCATTGGCAGTTAACGAGAGGGCAGAATGCAGTATCAGAGCATCAACAGGGCATTGTAGAGTACAGAGCAGCTACATCATTGGCAGATAACGAGAGGGCAGAATGCAGTATCAGAGCATCAACAGGGCATTGTAGAGTACAGAGCAGGTACATCATAGGCAGTTAACGAGAGGGCAGAATGCAGTATCAGAGCATCAACAGGGCATTGTAGAGTACAGAGCAGGTACATCATAGTCAGTTAACGAGAGGGCAGAATGCAGTATCAGAGCATCAACAGGGCATTGTGCAGTACAGAGCAGGTACATCATAGGCAGTAAACGAGAGTGCAGAATGCAGTATCAGAACAGCAACAGGGCATTGTGGAGTACAGAGCAGGTACATCATAGGCAGTAAACGAGGGGGCAGAATGCAGTATCGGAGCATCAACAGGGCATTGTGCCCAACAGAGCAGGTCCATCAGAGGCAGCATGTGAGAGGGGCTAAGTGCATCAACAGTCCATTGCACAGAACAGGTCCATCAGAGGCAGCACGTGAGAGGGGCTAAGTGCATCAACAGTCCATTGCACAGAACAGGTCCATCAGAGGCAGCACGTGAGAGGGGCTAAGTGCATCAACAGTCCATTGCACAGAACAGGTTGATAAAAGGCAGCACGTGAGAGGGGCTAAGTGCATCAACAGTCCATTGCACAGAACAGGTCCATCAGAGGCAGCACGTGAGAGGGGCTAAGTGCATCAACAGTCCATAGCACAGAACAGGTCCATCAGAGGCAGCACGTGAGAGGGGCTAAGTGCATCAACAGTCCATTGCACAGAACAGGTTGATAAAAGGCAGCACATGAGAGTGCAGAATGCAGCATCAGAGCATCAACAGGGCATTGTGGAGTACAGAGCAGGTACATCATAGGCAGTAAACGAGAGGGCAGAATGCAGTATCAGAACAGCAACAGGGCATTGTGGAGTACAGAGCAGGTACATCATAGGCAGTAAAGGAGAGGGCAGAATGCAGCATCAGAACAGCAACAGGGCATTGTGGAGTACAGAGCAGGTACATCATAGGCAGTAAACGAGAGGGCAGAATGCAGTATCAGAACAGCAACAGGGCATTGTGGAGTACAGAGCAGGTACATCATAGGCAGTAAACGAGAGGGCAGAATGCAGTATCAGAACAGCAACAGGGCATTGTGGAGTACAGAGCAGGTACATCATAGGCAGTAAACGAGAGGGCAGAATGCAGTATCAGAACAGCAACAGGGCATTGTGGAGTACAGAGCAGGTACATCATAGGCAGTAAACGAGAGGGCAGAATGCAGTATCAGAACAGCAACAGGGCATTGTGGAGTACAGAGCAGGTACATCATAGGCAGTAAACGAGAGGGCAGAATGCAGTATCAGAACAGCAACAGGGCATTGTGGAGTACAGAGCAGGTACATCATAGGCAGTAAACGAGAGGGCAGAATGCAGTATCAGAGCATCAACAGGGCATTGTAGAGTACAGAGCAGGTACATCAGAGGCTGCACAAGTACGTGTCCCTACCAACCCGTCACAGGAACCACAAGAGTGCCACGCAGTTCTCAATGGACACACCATGTGAAATAACATTTGAGTGAAGTGTTCAGCACCTCACATCACAGAATCAGGGGGACTGCGTGAACTACCTGCCTCGGACACACTGGCAGCACCAGCAACAGGAGTGTGAGACACAGCCACAGCCCGAGTGACACACACATGGGCCACGGACCCAGACACACTGGCAGCACCAGCAACAGGAGTGTGAGACACAGCCACAGCCCGAGTGACACACACATGGGCCACGGACCCAGACACACTGGCAGCACCAGCAACAGGAGTGTGAGACACAGCCACAGCCCGAGTGACACACACATGGGCCACGGACCCAGACACACTGGCAGCACCAGCAACAGGAGTGTGAGACACAGCCACAGCCCGAGTGACACACACATGGGCCACGGACCCAGACACACTGGCAGCACCAGCAACAGGAGTGTGAGACACAGCCACAGATGTAGTCACTGACACGTGAGCCACTGACCCAGACAGACTGCCAGCACCAGAAACAGGAGTGTGCAACACAGCCACAGATCTTCTAACTGACACGTGAGCCATAGACCCAGATACACTGCCAGGACCTGCAACAGGAGAGGGCACAACTGACACTGTGCCACCATCTGATACATGAGAGTCAACTGCACCAGCGCCACTGGGACAACTGAAATGATGAGCCACAGGGCTGTATGGGCCAGGAGGCAGGGTGGGCCTGGGAGGTGGAGATAGCTGACCTAGAGCCAAATCGGGGTTGGCAGGTGTCAATGGTGTGTGTCTGCGTTTCTTAGGGATGTGTGAGTGCACCCTGGACAGGACAGGACTGCCAAGTGGTGGGGACTCCAAAGAATCACCACCCACCATAGGTGGAGCATCTGCAGCCGGGGATCTGGTTTCTGGGGACGTGCTGGAGCCTGCTTGTCGTTTGCTCTGTGCCTGCAGCCTGGACTCGGAATCATGTGTAATGGGGGATGCAACAACAGGGGACTCCCTCCTCTGCTTCTGACTGGCCTGGATGGTAGTGGAGGTATGGGGGGACTCCGCCGCGGAGACATCTGTTTGCCGTTCAGTAGAAAACATCAGCCTCAGTGCAGCCAGGGGTGAAGTATGCCTGTCCTTGATTGCGCCATTGTCCATGCTAGATGCCTTGTCCGTAGGATGTGCCTTATCCTTAGGTGGAGTGTTGTCTCTGGATGTAGCCTGTGCCCTGGTCGCCGCCCTGTTCCTGCCAGCAGACTTGTCGTCTGTGGTGCACCTGTCTCCAGTAGACACCTGCTCTCTGTGTGTGTCCCTGCCCTTGGGAGATGGACCTTGCTCTGCTGTGGGCCTGCCCTTGGGAGTCTCCCTGCTCCTAGGAGGTGCCTTTGTCTTCTCACTGTCCTTGGGAGTGTCCCTTTCCTCTGCTGTGGGCCTGCCCTTGGGAGTCTCCCTGCTCCTAGGAGGTGCCTTTGTCTTGTCACTGTCCTTGGGAGTGTCCCTTTCCTCTGCTGTGGGCCTGCCCTTGGGAGTCTCCCTGCTCTTAGTAGGTGCCTTTGTCTTGTCCCTGCCCTTTGGAGTGTCCCTTTCCTCTGCTGTGGGCCTGCCCTTGGGAGTCTCCCTGCTCTTAGTAGGTGCCTTTGTCTTCTCACTGTCCTTGGGAGTGTCCCTTTCCTCTGCTGTGGGCCTGCCCTTGGGAGTCTCCCTGCTCTTAGTAGGTGCCTTTGTCTTCTCACTGTCCTTGGGAGTGTCCCTTTCCTCTGCTGTGGGCCTGCCCTTGGGAGTCTCCCTGCTCTTAGTAGGTGCCTTTGTCTTCTCACTGTCCTTGGGAGTGTCCCTTTCCTCTGCTGTGGGCCTGCCCTTGGGAGTCTCCCTGCTCTTAGTAGGTGCCTTTGTCTTCTCACTGTCCTTGGGAGTGTCCCTTTCATCTGCTGTGGGCCTGCCCTTGGGAGTCTCCCTGCTCTTAGTAGGTGCCTTTGTCTTCTCACTGTCCTTGGGAGTGTCCCTTTCCTCTGCTGTGGGCCTGCCCTTGGGAGTCTCCCTGCTCTTCGTAGGTGCCTTTGTCTTCTGACTGGCCTTGTCCAAGGTACAGTCCATGGACATGTGAGTATCCCTTGCCTTGGGAGTACCTTTTGTGTTGAATGCCTGTGTAGCTCCTGAAGGCATGTCCCCCAACAACACTTGTGGATCCTGTGTGTGTACTCCAGTGTATCTGACGTCGTCTACGTGAACAGATTTAGCTGATCTAGGGGATGGGGTCTGTGCCCTGCGTGCCCTGACGTGCTGTCTGACGCTGCTTCTAGTGCAATAACCTGTATTTGAGTCCTGCTCAGAATAATCACTACCCCCTGAGACATCCAGTGGTGTAGATGGGGAAACAGAAGTAGCACCCTGTTCATGCGACTGTACTATTGCAGACGACACACTGCTTGCCAATGACTGCACTGTCCTGTGTAGACCTGCAAGATCGCCATGCATCCCTTCCATGAATGCCACCACCTGCCCCAACTTCCTATCATGGTCCTGGAAAGCATTTGTCATATTGGTCTGCCCCACACACAGCTGTCGCAGCAGATCAACGGCCTCAGCACACAGTACATTTTGGCTCACCATGGCAGGGGCAGCGGTGCCTGCACCGAACGCCACTCTGCTCCCCCTACTCCTCCGGCCACGAACAGTACATGGTGCAGTTGGCGGAAGTGTGGGCCCTGTGTGCTGTCTTCCGACAGAAGGTGATGAGTGCCCACTCCCAGTCTGTGACAACAGTGCAGGCTCACCAAGAGTGTCCGACGAGGAGGACGATGGTGTCTCCACATGCGAGTCCTCAGGGACGGTCCTGTCCCCCTCTCCGGCGCTGGCCTCCTCTGTGTCAGTCTGCGTGTATGCGAAGTCTGAGCCGGACTCATTTCCTCGACTACTCTCCACCGTCTGTGGCTGAGTGTCCTCTGTCATAGCTGAAATGCACATAAAAGATGTGAGAGTCATGGGCAGACTGACGTACAGAAGGACCAGGATTGCCAAATTACATAGCTGACAAAGATTTTGTAGCCCTCATCCTGCACACGGCCCACCTCTACCAGTAATCCTCACATTTCCTGCCATGGGGCCATGGACCACTAGGGGATGTGCTTCAACACTCAACTACTAAGCAAGTGGCGTGTCAACATGGCGGACCTGGATGTCAAATGAGAACCACCCAATGGGACCAAAATGGCATCACAGACATACATACGCAACACGGAACTCAATAGTGTGTCTGTGCACCAATACATGCATAGCACTCACAGGTTTCCTACACAGACAGTATGCTCACCGCTAGTTTGCTGTTGATCGGCACTCAGACGTTCAGCCAGTTCAGGATGCGTCACTGCAATGATACGGTGCATGAGAGGGGTCATGGAGCGTCGGGCCAGACGGGGCGTCCTTGGAATCAGGCCCAGTGTTACTTCCGCTACATTCTTGCTCAGCCTGGAAATGTCGTCCCAGCGTTTGTGGCAGTGTGTATGTCGTCTGTTGCACACCCCCAATGCCCGTACTTCCCGTGCTATGCTCCTCCACAGGTCCTTGCGAAGGTGCATCTTGACCTACCATGATGGGAGACAAAAGGGTTTAAGTCAGTGGACAGGTGGCCTGTCACACACATAGGGGCAAGACGTAACTGTCAGCAGCCATGCACAATCAGGAACATATGTCTAGCCCACACTACACAGCTAAGATAGAAATAGGCCAGATTATTTGGCCCCCTCATGCACACCAACATGTCCCACACTGCACTTACCACCCGTCCTGGTGCTTCGTAGAGGCGTCCATAGTTGCGGAGTACACCGTCCACGAGGACATCAAGCTCCGCGGCGGTGAAGGGTCGAGACCGGATCTCTTTGCCTCTCGACATGGCAAGATCACGGAGTATGGCACTAGAGCAGCAGTCGGTGGTCAGCTCAGCAGCAGCAGCAGGTCGAGGTGATGGTCACAGGCAGCAGTCGGTGGTCAGCTCAGCAGCAGCAGCAGGTCGAGGTGATGGTCACAGGCAGCAGTTGGTGGTCAGCTCAGCAGCAGCAGCAGGTCGAGGTGAACAGGCAGCACTGGTCCCCAGGGTAGGAAGTGTCATTTTGGCCAACACACATATATAGGGCCCTTAGCACGTGTCAGTGGCATACGTCGCCAGCAATTGGTCAGCCCTGGAAGCCTGATTGTGAAATGGGCCAATGACTGGCCCTGTTGTTGCGGTGCACTGCTTCCGCTACTTGCGATTGGCCATATGCGGCCAGCGTCCCTCTTCCCATTGGCTGCATGTGCAGGGACCGTCACGGGCACACATCGGCAACGGCACGTGCAAGCCTCAGGCACGGATGCTTCAGTTGCAACAATGTTCTATCACTGGCGCCTCCATGGTGGTGCACGTACTCAGCGGGGGAGGTGCAGGCCTATATACCCTGTAGATGTACTCAATGGACATGCCAGTTCATGACCCCCCTTACAGTCACCTTGCATCATCCACACTACAACGGCCGGAGCGGCCGGGCCTAGGACGGCCGTGCCCGGCCATGAACACAACCGCCGTGCCCGGCCATGTCCACAACCGCCGTGCCCGGCCATGTACACAACCGCCGTGCCCGGCCATGTCCACAACCGCCGTGCCCGGCCATGTACACAACCGCCGTGCCCGTCCATGTCCACAACCGCCGTGCCCGGCCATGAACACAACCGCCGTGGCCGGCCATGTCCACAACCGCCGTGCCCGGCCATGTACACAACCGCCGTGCCCGGCCATGAACACAACCGCCGTGCCCGGCCATGAACACAACCGCCGTGCCCGGCCATGTCCACAACCGCCGTGGCCGGCCATGTCCACAACGCCGTGCCAGGCCCGGCGGTTGTGTTCATGGCCGACCACAGCGGTTGTGTTCATGGCCGGGCACGGTGGTTGTGGACATGGCCGGCCACGGCGGTTGTGTTCATGGCCGGGCACGGCGGTTGTGTTCATGGCCGGGCACGGCGGTTGTGTACATGGCCGGGCACGGCGGTTGTGTACATGGCCGGGCACGGCGGTTGTGGACATGGCCGGGCACGGCGGTTGTGTTCATGGCCGGGCACGGCCGTCCTAGGCCCGGCCGCTCCGGCCGTTGTAGTGTGGATGATGCAAGGTGACTGTAAGGGGGGTCATGAACTGGCATGTCCATTGAGTACATCTACAGGGTGTATAGGCCTGCACCTCCCCCGCTGAGTACGTGCACCGCCATGGAGGCGCCAGTGATAGAACATTGTTGCAACTGAAGCATCCGTGCCGGAGGCTTGCACGTGCGGTTGCCGATGTGTGCCCATGATGGTCCCTGCACATGCAGCCAATGGGAAGAGGGACGCTGGCCGCGTATGGCCTTTGGGAAGTAGCGGAAGTTGAGCACCGCCATGGCGGCGCCAATTATGTTATCTTGTCAGACGCTGCACCGTGATGTGTTGTGTGCAGTTGCGTCATGAGGGATGTGAGCGTGATAGGGAAAGGTCATATGTCATACAATATAGCATGTGTGTCCATACAATGCCCATCGGTCGGCACACAATGGGCAACAGATGTGCATTTGTACGTGTTGACGTCGGGTGTGACCCTACAGACGTTCTTACATCTTCACAACTACACAGTACATCACGGCTGTATGGCCAAATTATGCATCGGTTGTCAGTGTCTTGTTCTGGCGAGGTGACTACAGTGGTGGTGGTACACATGCATTCCGTGTTTGTGTTTTGGACGTTGTGTCACCATGCATGTAATTACCGTATGCACATCAATATTGGTGTTGGCATTTGTGCTTGATGACATGGCGTGTGTATAATTATCGTTTGTGTGGATGCAGTTGCATGTGTGTCTGTGATGTGGCTACTAAACATTAGGGTGAAGACTGAAGTTTTGTCAGTAAGGTTCACATGTGATGGAGTTGTACACGTATGCGTCGTTTGTAAGTTGACCTAAGTTACATCTCTCTCCCACACAGGAGGGCTCCAAATGTGCATCGGCCATACACTGTGCTGGAGGATATGGTTGACGAGGAGGTGATTCGGAAATTCCGGCTGGATCGACGTCGGTTGCTGGAGCTTGTGGCTCAATTGTCTCCTCATCTGCAGCCACGTAGGACGTATCCTGGGTCGATTACACCCACTGCAAAGGTCATGGCGGTACTACATTTCTTTGCTACTGGCACATTTCAGTACACAGTTGGACATGCCGGGGGGATGTCACAGGCCATGTTCAGCACGGTTCTTCGGGATGTCTTAACAGCTATGATGCTGTACAAGAATGACTACATACATTTCCCACGGCCGGAAGAGTTGGCAGCTGTCAAAGCTGACTTCTATGCACTGGGCCACATACCTCACGTTGTGGGCTCAATTGATGGCACACACATCGCTATCATTCCACCACGGGCACGGGAACAAGTGTTCAGGAATCGCAAACACTTCCATTCGCTGAACGTGCAGGTGGTGTGCCTGGCAAACAACATCATCTCCCATGTGTGTGCAAGATTTCCTGGCTCCGCACATGACGCCCACATCATGCGGAGCAGCATTGTCCCACGACTCATGGCAAATCTGCGACCCGGTCAAGCGTGGCTTGTTGGTGAGTGTGCAGTGGGGACTCTTGTGATCTCTGTGTTGCATGGGGTACCCACCATATCTTGTTGTGATATTTGTGTCTGTCATCCCCCTACATAGGCGACTCCGCGTACCCAAACCGGCCCTGGCTCCTCAGTCCCCTACGTAATCCTAGAACAGCGGGTGAAATGCGGTACAATGAAGCACATGGAAGGACACGGAGAGTCATCGAACGTACCTTTGGACTGCTAAAGTCTAGGTTTTGGTGCCTCGATAAGACCGGAGGGGCCCTGCCTTACTCACCAGGAAAAGTATGCAGGATCGTGATTGCCTGCTGCATGCTCCACAACCTGGCAGTACGCAATGACATTGAACTGCTGTTGGACCCTGAAGACGAAGCAGTTCCTTGGCCTCCCATCCCACCCATGTCGACTGATGAGGATAGTGGTGAGGAGGAAGGTGTGGACCAGAGGCGCCAGCTCATAGATCGCTACTTCCCTTGAATGTGAGTAACTACCTCTAGTGGCGGTTGACAATGCCTCATGTATGTTTGCTGGTGTTGTGTGGATGTGGGGTTCATCAGCTGGGTGTTGTTTGTGATGGTTGCATATGTGTGTCTTCATGTCTTTGGACATACGAGTCTCCATGATGTGTGTGCTCTCATCCCATGCTTTTGTGATGGTTGTCGTTTGTGTAATGTTGCTGTGCATTGTGTTGTGATGTGTGTGAATCTGTTTCCTGACGTGTGTTTGCTGTCTCTGATTTTCTCTAGGTCACTCCCGCAGCGCCATGATCATGTACGACTATGATCCCTGAACCTGTTTACGTCTGTTTCTGAAGGCAATCATGTGAATAAACATGGAGGCAAAACATCATTGTGTGAGTAAGTGCAATTTATTTACAGGTTGTGCTTCTGTGCTGGTGAATATTTACAAGTAAGTGGGGTGGAGGGAGTTGGAGTTGAAGGTAATGGCAGATGAAATGTCCGTGCTGACACCACATTGGGGGGTGTCAGGGTAGTCCAGCAGACCAGTGGGAATGATTGTCTGTGGGACAGGATACTTAGCTGGGTGAATGTCTGGCACAGGCAGTGACATTGTCATGGTCGTCCCCTCTTGGAGCGTGTGGATGGCGCTCCAACACTGCTCTCAGCCACTTCCTGCCTCGGCCGGCCCCTCCGTCTCTGAGGTGGAACAGAGTCAGCTGGGAGGGCAGGTTGTTGATGGGCCACATCCGTCGCCAGGGGCACAGGTGGTGGTGGCGGCGGTGGAGGCGGAGGTGACGGTGGCGGGGGAGGCGGAGGTGGCGGTGGAGGCGGAGGTGACGGTGGCGGTGGCGCTACGACACTTGGTGGAGGGGGGGGGGGTTGTTCCGGCCAACCCATTCCCTCCACATCGTTGCCTGCTGGCCCATGATCTGCAACATCTGGCCAAGGATGCCAGAGATTTAGCGCTGGATGTTGGTGTTGTCCACTGAGTCCTGGTGTGCACGATCAGCGTTTGCCTGGGACCGGTCGTATGACGCCTGGCACCTGGCAAGGGCTTGTAGGGACTGTGCCACTGGATGGGGTAGCTGTCCTTCCTCTGCACGGCGGTGTGTGGCTCGCCTGATTGGCTGATGTCCCGTTGCCTGTGTTTGTGGCCCACTCACCCTGCTTGTGTGTGAGGCCGATGGACCAGCGTCGTGCGCTGGGTTATGCTGGGTGGCACCAGCAGGAGTCGTGGTGCTGGTGGTACTGGTGGTACTGGTGGTACTGGTGGTACTGGTGGTACTGGTGGTGGTGGGGACTGTGCAGATCACAGAGACAGGTGTCGCTGGAGTCACACATGCGACGTTGGTAGGTCCCGGGAGTCCCTGTGAGCCAGATGGCCCTGGCTTGCTGCTTGGTCCCTCTCCATCCTCCGCACCGGAGCTGCCTGTGTCCTCGTCACCAGAGAGTCCTGTAGTTGTGTGAGGCGAGGCTGGCGGCCGGGTACTGGTTTCCCCAGTCAGTTGACGATCACCTGAGGGACAAGATAGAGCTGGTCAGTAATGTGGACATTACATGGTTATATAGATTTGTAGACATTTCTGTTTCCTGTCGCACACACCCCACCCTCCACCACCACCACCCTCCCCGTGAACATGGGGGCCTGTTGGGAGTTGTAGTTTGGGCCTCTCACACACCCCACCCTCCACCACCACCACCCTCCCCGTGAACATGGGGGCCTGTTGGGAGTTGTAGTTTGGGCCTCTCACACACCCCACCCTCCACCACCACCACCCTCCCCGTGAACATGGGGGCCTGTTGGGAGTTGTAGTTTGGGCCTCTCACACACCCCACCCTCCACCACCACCACCCTCCCCGTGAACATGGGGCCCTGTTGGGAGTTGTAGTTTGGGCCTCTCACACACCCCACCCTCCACCACCACCACCCTCCCCGTGAACATGGGGGCCTGTTGGGTTGTAGTTTGGGCCTCTCACACACCCCACCCTCCACCACCACCACCCTCCCCGTGAACATGGGGGCCTGTTGGGAGCCATGGACATGTTAGTGAGTTGGTGTCCAACGTGCATGGGTTGGGGCGTAGGAGATGTTTCTTCTCAGTTGTGTGAGCCTGACCATGTCGTGCTGATCGTGGTGCTTGGTTTGTACTCACCGGCCTCTTCTCCTTCGTCAAGTCCGTCTAGGTTTTCTGGGTGTAGTATCACCAGCACCTTCTCCTCCCAATCGGTGTAGGGTATGGGCTCCGGGGGTGTGCCACCGCCAGTATGATTGGCTCTAGCAAAGTTTTTAGCTCGGATGCCCTTGACCCTGGTCTTCAGGTCATGCCACCGCCTCTGAATGTCATGCTTCGTCCTCGGCACAGTCCCCGACGCATTCACCCGAGTGACGATCCTGTCCCACATGTGGTTCTTTTGCGCCACGGACGTCTGCTGGACTTGGACCCCGAAGATGTGGGGCTCAACACGGATTATTTCATCTACCATTACCCTCAACTCTGTCTCCGTGAATGTAGGGTTTTTTTTGGGTGCCATGGTGTGTGGTGCTCAGTGTGTGAGTTGAGTGAGTTGGGGGGTGCAGGTGTGTGGTGTGTGATGTGTAGGATTTGTGTGGTGGGTGTTTGTGTGGTGGGTGTGGTAGGGTTGTGGGTGGGTGTCTTCTATATGAGTTTGCAGTATCTCGAATAGGGCCTCTTGCTGGCAGCAATGCTGTGATGCAAAGGATTGTGGTAGTTTGTGGGTGTCATTTTATAGTCGTGTCTCAATGGTTGTTGGCAGTCAGGTGGTAGGTGGGCGTGTTGACTAGTGTGCATTATTGGATAATTGGGACGTGTCATGGTGGCTTGTGCTTGGTGTTGGTGTGTGGGGGGGGGCGTTGTCAATGTTCGTATGTTTGCTTTGGACTTGCGGTACACTTTCTAACATTTGTTTGCCGTTCGGGATGTTGTGCGTGTTGCCCTTCCGCAGTGATGCTGTGGTTATCGTAGCATTCTTTCCGCCGCGGACGTGGATGGCTGTGACTTCCGTGGTACGGGCGGATTTATCCTAATTGCGGCCACGGAGTATTCACAGGTATGGCGGTACATGTGTTATTTTCCGCGGTAATTTCCGTCCGCGGCAGTGGTTGTTCATTGGACTCCGTCCGCCGCGGACGGAGTTGGATGTGTTCCGTCCACCGCGGACGGTGTTGGTTATGATCCGTCCGCCGCGGTCGGAGTTTCGTGACATGATTATCCTAATCCCAACCGCGGTATCTCCGCGGCGCAGCCGGGAGTAAAATTTCCCCCACCATGGCGGACAGTACCCATTTCCGTCCGCCATCCTAATCGACCCCTTAGAATTTGACGCATACTATTTTGCCGTGTGGAATAGTACGTGAAACCGTAAAGGACTTGTTGTTATATATTTTGTCAGCATATATTTGTAAGTGATATTATTTACAGTGTATGAAAATTAATCATAATGTTTTGTTATGTTATGACTGTTTGAGATGTGTCATATTTATGTAAGAAATTGCTCTTAGAAAAAACATTTAGGATATGTATTATTTCTATTTTTTAGATTGTTATTGAGAATGTTGAATGGGTTTTTTAAGATAATCTTATTGATTGTCTTTTTTTTGCCCGCTGTTATGTGATGAGTACTATTGAACTCACTGGTTCAAGTGAATTTCAATATATTCTGAGAACAGCAAAAAAGGCATCTGAAATGCTTTACAAATGATTTTGTGTTGTAAAGGATAAATTGTACTTGTATTTTTTTTGTCTTCTACAGATGCTAAATTTAAATATTTTTTTTATTTATTATTTTGAAGGTAAGTATAACTAAGTGTTGCAAATGATCGATGGGATGTATTTCTACAGAGCTGAAGTAAGAGAACGTCCATGGTATACATAAGTTTGTAAAAACTGTTTGTATCTTTTAAGCATTTTTCAAGAAATTAAGAAAAATATATAGAGTGTACCTGTATTCTTTGCATTTAACTGCAACACATTAACTCTTTTGAAATTGGTAAGGTAAATAGATATTTTGTACTTTTTTTAGTACTGTTTTATTATAATAGCCATAGTTTTTTTCTACAGTAGTAAAAAATAACTGGTTTGAAAATGTAAGAAAAAATGAAAACAAAAAATTCATGCAAGCAATTTCATTGATATAATCTTATAAAGTAGTTGAGAATGGTTTTGTATAATATTTTTTAAATAGGAAAATAGTTGATAAACCTAGTTTTGTATTATGTATTAGGAAAAATGTGTTTATCTTTTTCTACAAGGAATAACAACATTAAAAGATTTACTATGGAAGAAGAACAGATCAATACGGAAATTAGTTTTGAAATTAGTAACACTTTGATTGAAGATCTAAATATACCTTTCATGGGCAGTGAGAATTAAGATAAAGGTATTGCTGCTGGAGATGTCACCTGCGATTTTTTAGACAAAACATTGGATGATGATTTTGCTCAAGCATTAGACAACATCGAGTTTCATGAATTGACTTTTGAAATTGATCATCCAGAAAATGAAATTTCAGACAAAATGATGTTAGAAGCTCTATTAAATTATGAAATGTTACAGGAATAAATGTATGATTTAAAATTAAAAATGGTTTGAGAGACTGTTCTTGTAGAATTGTATTCATTCAGCTAGTATCTAAGTACTCATGATGGAAAGCGAACCATAGGACATGTACTGCTTCACATTTCTACTAATTATGTATGCACTCTTCTATGTACTAGCAAAATTTTGTTTTATAGGTTTTATTACCAGGTCTATATTCCTCTGTCCCCCTCTCTCTGTCTCCCTCATTATCCCTACCTGTTTGTCTCTCATAGTTTTCTTCTTACTCTGTCTCCCTTCCTCTGTCTGTTTCCCTCCTTTTGTCTGTCACCCTCGATGTTCATCTCTATCTGTCCATGTCTTCCTCCCTCTGTCTCCCTCTCTGTATCTCTATCTCTGTCTGTCTCTGTCTCTATCTCTCTGTCTCTGTGTCTGTATCTATCTGTATCGGTCTGTCTCTGTTTTTATCTCTTTCACCTTCCTTCTCTCTATCTCTCTGTTTTCCTATCTCCCTCTCTCTCTGTCTATTTCTGTCTCCCTTCGTCTTTCTCTCTGTTTACCTTTCTCTTGCTTGCTCTCTAACTCTCTCTCACTCTCTTTCCGTCTGTGTCACTTAGTCTCTCTGCCTCCCTATCTCTCTGTTGCTACAAGGTCGCAGAGAGGGAACCCAGCATGTTTTGTAATTTTCTTCCATCAAGAAACCCTCCCTTAAACCCAAGTGAAGTTGAGTTCTAAACTGGTTTCTACCTTGAAAGGGGTTTACTAGACCCTTTGCAAGAGCAGATATCTGGCGTGTAGAGCACTAACACAAGAAAAGCCAAGCCTTGATCCATATGCAGAGCATTTCTTCAATAGGGTTTACTCTTGCTAAATTGTGCACAGTTTTAACTTACAACACAACATGAATATTCTACCATCAATAAATAAGAGAGCAAGCAGAGAGACCGTGTCTTGAATTTTCAGAGAGCAGCCATGGAACGTGTCTCAAATAGTTCTATGCAGAATAGCTCTGGTGGGCAGTAAAAGTGAAGATAAACTATGAACGCATGGACACACATTTTTAACTTGGCATGCATACTGTACATCCAGCTTCTCTGCAAGAGGCTTTCCTGACTTTGCTGAGCGCAGGTAGTTGAGGCCTAGGTTAAGGCTTTCTTTTGCAAGTTCGAGACACTGAAGGAATTTACACAAAAGAAATTGTAGAGCCCCAATTTACACTGAAAGCTTTTAGTGAACTTTTTTTGTAGCTGATAGACAGGCGGCATTTCACTTCCTCTAGCCTGGAGAGGAGAGCTGTCAGAACTGCTGCACTTCACAGGTGTTTCAAAGACCATAGAGTAGAGTGTCAAGGAATGCCTCTTAATTAGCAGCCGTTATGTGCTAAGTGCCTGCGACACAACCACTATTTGTAGATAACACAGTACTGTGTTGGGACACATAGTTTGGAAAGCTCTGCCTTAGACCAAGGACTGCTGTATAGACTATGTATGCAATCCTTTATGTACCTACAAACTAGTCCTTTATACATTGAATTCTTCAGTCTGTATCATTAGACTTTCAGCAATCACTCTCACTCTACTGTTTCAGATACGGCACATTCTTCTCTTTTTCATTTGACATACGGAAGTGCAGCAGGAAGGCCTGCTGTGCTTCCCTACAGCACAATCTCATAAATGAGGCGTTATGTCAGTAGCCAAGTATTCATAGTGCAAAGTGGGCCTTAGAGCAAAGAGTACTTCAAACCCCTATAGACTATGTACACACTGTTCTATGCACCTGGAAATTTGCCTTTTACATGTTGAATTCTACAGTTTCTATCCTTACATTTTAACCAAACACTCTGTCAATCTTGGTATACTTTTATAGTGACTCATTGATCATTGTGTAGTAAGGTATTCACTACGTTAAAACCCTAATCAGTAGATGGACAATAAGTAGTAGATCCCCATAAATATGCCAGTTATTGTGCAGTGTAACTTCAACAACATGCATGCACTGTATTTACAATGTGTTGCACTATGGAGCAAAAATGGTAGAGATATGTGATGTATCTCTGCTGGGAAGGTGGCACATTGCTTGACTTGTGTTGCAAGTGCAATACTGCTCCAGCAATGCTGTTGGGACCCTATGCTGATAATGTTGTGTCAATCCTTACACCTGCTTCAAGCAGGTGCAGGGTTTTGATGCAGCATAGGCCCAAAAGTGTCAGTGTAGGAGGCGTTCCTGCACCAGAACATCCTCTCTCTGTGCAGGAATGTCTCCTTCTAGCGCAGGGCTTTGCAATATGATGCACCTTCCAAATGCGTCACATTGTAAATACCACTTACCATGGCACATCTTTTGCAACACTGCTGCGTCACAAAAGTGACGCAATAGCTCTGTAAAAGTGGCATAAGGGGGTTGTAAATTCACCCTTAACACATACAAATTCATCCAGGCACTTTCAACAGCAGTGCAAATTGAAGCATAGACTTGTAACATATGTATGTGCATATGTTACATTCAAGTGCTTCGGAGGTACTACAGTATACTATCGGTAAACACCTTATAGATTAATGCTGTAGCACTTCCTTACAGTTCTGTACTTTCATATTCATCATACAGTACTAATCTATTCATTCATTCATTTATAAACTACACATTCACATTCAACCTGACAAACTTTGACACACTAACATAGAAATATAGTTCTTTCTTTGACCAGTAAAGGTAGTTCTGAGAAGAACTGTTTTTTTTCTCTTTTTAGTTTTTTGTTTTTTTTGTAATTTTTCAACACGTTTTTTGTTGTTGTTTTTTTTTTAAATAAAAAAAATAGAACTTGAACCAAAAAATCTGTGGAACTGCAACAAAAAAGTAAAAATATATATATATATATATTTGGGCAAAAGTGCTCCTCTTCCCTCTTTACAATAAGGTCAACTGACTGCTCACCATAACAAAGAAGTTCTTTGTAGAACTTGCAATGAACAGTCAGGTTGGCAAACTGAGGGACAATAATTCGGTATCCACTCCTTGGAGGAGATGGTGGTGGTGGTGGTGCAGTTGAAGTAGAAGCCACTGCAGGTGGTTGACTCTCTTGCAAGCTCTGTGTGGCTATCCTTGCATAGTTTGCAAGATACAAATTCTTTACATGGCGATCCATGCTAGCAGTTCCAAAAGGATATTTTTTTGAGTGGTCTCCCCTTGAAAGAGTAACATTGCATATTGTGCATGTTACCTTAGGAGCATTTACTTTCTTCTGCCCCTCTGGAAATGTAAAAAAATTCCAAATAAATTCTTCCTTCCTTTTTTTCTGAGGAGGCTCAGCTACAAATTCTTCCTCTGAAGAAGGTTCTGAAAAACTGTCAGGATGACCAGCCATTTTTCAGTTTTGTTCTAAAGGACTAGAACTGCTCAGGATAGATGGTGCTCCAAAGAAAGTAGAAATAGAATGATCAAAATGGGAGGGGTCTTTCAACAATTGGAGTAGGAAGTATTATGAACCAATGAAATCTCTTCTTTAAAAGTCACATGGGTTTGCGGACTCTTACGGTGCTCTTACGGTGCTCTTACGCTGCGTTTACGTACGACGTACCGTAGCGATGGGCGTAATTGGTTTTTAAAGTAATATATGCTTATTAAAAGTTAAAAAAATTATTGCTGTGATTATCCAAGATAATGTCTTCCCTTAATATGTACATTAAATACATAAATTTATGATTTTGAAGAGTTAGAAACTTTCGCAGGGTGCTCGCACGGTGCGACATATATAACGTAATACACAAGCGTAAATGCGATGCGTAACGTCAAAGGACATTCGTAACGTGTGCGGGTACGCGTATAGAACAATTTACTGTAAAAGTATGGTGCGTTTACGATACGAGTACGATATAATTATAAAAAAACTATGAAAAAGGAATAATAAAGAATTTAATTTTAATATACTGATAAAAAAAAATTAATAAAATGTTGCTATTGTTATTTTACATTAAGTATTTGAAATATTACTTAAAAATAAAATAAATATAAATATTTATAATAACAATGTAGGAAATTATTATAAAAAAAATATATATAATAATTAATACATTTTAAAATTATTTACAAAACCTTGAAATTCACAAAAAAAACATAGGTTTCAGCCACGTTATAGTTAAAAATTAGCATTTAAAAAACCTTGGAAATTCACTGAAAAAAACATAGGTTTCACCCGCGTTATAGTTAAAAATTAGCATTTAAAAAACCTTGGAAATTCACTGAAAAAACCATAGGTTTCACACATGTTATAGTTAAAAATTAGCATTTAAAAAACCTTAGAAAGTCACTGAAAAATGAATCAGAGCCTGACACGTATATATATATATATATATATATATATATATATATATATATATATATATATATATATATATATATACGCGTCAGGCTCTGATTCAAAGGACTACTTTGTTTGGACCCTTCCTGCATGTAGCAGCTGTCCAATAAATCTACAAGCTACACTTACCCGAGTGAGTTTTCATTCGTTTGGAGGCAACTTTTTTTGTATATATATATAAATATTATATATATATACATATTTATATATATATATTACCTACTGGCGGTCGCCAGTAGGTATATATAGTTAGGATTTTTTCCCTATGGGATTTTTGAAAATTCTATGTCTAATAACTTTGGCGTTTGTGGACGGAATTGGCTGAAATTTTCAGGAAAATGGCACATTTTGTTTCTGAGCAGCCCTTGAAAATTTGGGGGGGGTTCGTCAAGGGGGGGCCGAGAAAAAAGGGGGGTCCCAAAACGTGTTTTTAACATTGAGTTTTCCATAGGGCGGTTGGCCTCACTTTTAGCCCGAACGGCTGAATGGATTTGCACGAAACTTGGCAAAATTGTAGGGACTGGTAGCCCGATGTGCCTTTTGTAGGTCTCAATATATGTGCTTCAATGGATTTTGAGAAATTAACGTTCAAAAAAAGATATATATCTGTAACAGCGGACCGGGCAGCGCTCCAGTTCGCGTACTTTTCGCGCAACGGAGCTTTGTGAAGCGAAGCTGATTGGTTCTCCGGCGTCTGTAAACATTCCAAACAGTCCGTAGCGGCCGCCATCTTGTCTCTCGGTAGGATCGAGAGACAAGAGGAGGCCAAAGCGAAGGGGCAAATGACCATAAGGGGGCATAGTAGATCCTCGCTGACCCCCTAGGTTTGATGTGGAGGTTTTAAAAGGGCCCCGCGGGGCAAAAAAAAAAAATAATAATATTAATCGAACGGCTGAATGGATTTGCACGAAACTTGGTAAAATATTAGGGACTGGTAGCCCGATGTGCCTTTGCTAGGTCTCAATATATGTGCTCCAGTGGATTTTGAGAAATTAACGTTAAAAAAAAGATATATATCTTAACAGCGCTCCGCTTCGCGTAACGGAGGTTTGCGAAGCTGATTGGTTCTCCGGCGTCTGTAAACATTGCAAACAGTCCGTAGCGGCCGCCATCTTGTCTCTCGGTAGGATCGAGAGACAAGAGGAGGCCAAAGCGAAGGGGCAAATGACCATAAGGGGGCATAGTAGATCCTCCTTGACCTCTTAGGTTTGATGTGGAGGTTTTAAAAGGGCCCCGCGAGGCAAAAAAAAATAAAATAATAATAATCGAACGGCTGAATGGATTTGCACGAAACTTGGCAAAATTGTAGGGACTGGTAGTCCGATGTGCCTTTGCTAGGTCTCAATATATGTGCTCCAGTGGATTTTGAGAAATTAACGTTCAAAAAAAGATATATATCTGTAACAGCGCTCCGCGGAGATAAAATTATATCTGTATTACCTAGCTGTTGCTAACACCAGTTAGCGACGGCTAGTAGGAGATAGCGACCATCTTGGGCCCCACTTTGCATGTGAGTGATATTTATCACTAATGACATGCAAAGTGGGCATGCCAAGATGTTAGCGACTGGAAACAGTCGCTAACATCGCTATCTCCTATTATCAACTTTTGGAAATATTCGCGATAAGCGCGAATATCTCCAAAAGCTAGCACCTGCCCTGAGCAGTTCTAAGGCATGTTATCCAATGGGAGGTGGATAACATGGCTAAGAGCATTAGCTCGGTAATGCATGAATATCGCTGAGTTTTCAGCGATATTAATGCATTGCGGTCGTTTTTTATCGTATTTGCGATAAACCTTGATAATAGCAAGGTTCATCTGCGATAATTTCTGATGATGCTTAGCGGTAAAAAAATCGTTTCTAAGCATCGTTAGGGATAAATATCACGTAACTTTGGTAATATGCCCCAACGTCTGTTAACGTTCGATTCGAAGGAAATCAGGAAGTGTTGAAAAACATTGTCTGCGCCATCTTGCCTTTTTTCAAATGCCACGCTTTTGTCGTGCACGGCAGTCATTTTAGATGCCTTGACCAGACCCACTCTGTGCACGCTGTCGATCCTTAGCATGACTCCCCACCCTCGCAAGCATCTCCCCCAGGCAGTGGTCACCCCCGCTCTCTGTCTTATGCATGGGTAATAAACCACCCCCCATCTGCGCTGCTCTTCCCTGAGAATCACACCCTGTGCCCGCCCGACACCTCCCTTTCGCCCTATTCACTACCGTACCCTCTGACACTCCTTTTCCTCTGTGTCCGATTGTCCAGGCCGGTCCTAGGGCATCAGCTAGCCCTGCAGATGTAGTTTATGGCCCCAGCTGTAAAGAATCACCCCTCTTCAAAGGAGTTATAGTAGATCAAGGCCCACACTCGATGAGATCCATCACAGCAGACGCGTTCCTATTATCTGAAAACCATCCTGTATTGTGATTGGGGAGGGGACCGAGCCTGAAGCGGAAGATTCCAGGGATGACTCTTTGTACATCAAAGTTTTTACAATTATGTGTCACATTAAAAATATATAGCACTCCAACAAAGTAGTAAGATTATAAAACTTTAATAACTTATAAATATATACAAGAAAACAAAAACAGTAATAACATATAAACATTTTTAGGGAAAAACAACGAAGTAGCGGTCGGCTGTGCGAATAGTCCCAACGCAGCACAACGTCCAGATTTCTGGCGTGGGGCGTCGCGGGGGGTGGGTCATCAGTAGCAAACTGTTGTGCGAATAGTTCCAAGGCAGCAGAACGATGGCACCAAGGTGATGTCCAGTAAGTTGCCGCACTGGTTTTGGTATCCTACAATGCTGCTCCGAATAACGGCGTGGGGCGCCCCGGGGGAGGCGGCGTGAACGGGCCTCTCCAGGTGGAGTCTCATCTGTTGTAGTGGGGCGCCCCTTTACCGTTTCAGTTGCCATTCCGTCCGCTTTTGGTCCACTGTGTCAAAAGCCGCAATTCAGCTGAGTTGCGCCCACTCTTGCGGTGCAGCGATAGGCGGCTGTCACAGGACTCTCAAAATGGCGGCAGGCTGTTTCCTTTTTGGGCCTGGTCCACTGAAATGGCCCTGCGACACCTTGGAAATCGGACGCTTGTCTGCTAGGTCTTGGACCCCATTCTCGAAAGCGTCCCCTCCGCCTTGAGGATTCATCAAAAGTTTTGGGGGCCCCCGACTCCTGTAGGCTTCTGGTGGGGAGCGGCTGCCATGATTGCTCGCGGAATGACCACGACGGAGCTACGAGATGGTGGTGCTCTCATGCTGACGCCAGCTTCAGTCTGAAACATCCAGAAACAAGGTGGGGCTTTCATCGTTTGGGAAAAAAAAAAAGTTTTCATCCAATGAAAAGTGTTTTTTTTAGGTCATATGATCAAGCCTTCCATCATTAGGAAACCAAAAGTAAAATGAACCAATGAAAAGTTGTATAAACAAGTCACATGACCTGTTATGCGGCATAGGGTATAAAATGCGGAGAAAATACGTTGGCACGTGAGGCGGCGTCAGTAGCGGACCGATGTGCGAATAGGCCGAAGGCAGCGCAACAATATTTCCTGAATAGAAGACACCACAAGGCGCTGAGATGCCAAGATCCGGATGGCACCGAGGTGGTGTCTAGTAAGTTGCCGCACTGGTGTGGCATTCCTACAATGGTAAAAGTCGGCGTGGGGCGCCCCGTTGGCCTGTGAGATGGCGTCAGTAGCGGACCGATGTGCGAATGGGGCCAAAGGCAGCGCAACAATATTTTCGGAATAGAAGACACCACAAGGCGCTGAGATGCCAAGATCCGGATGGCACCGAGGTGGTGTCTAGCAAGTTGTGGCACTGGTGTGGCCATCCTACAATGGTAAAAGTCGGCGTGGGGCGCCCTGTTGGCCTGTGAGATGGTGTCAGTAGCGGACCGATGTGCGAATGGGGCCAAAGGCAGCGCAACAATATTTTCTGACTGACACCACAAGGCGCTGAGATGCCAAGATCCGGATGGCACCGAGGTGATGTCTAGCAAGTTGCTGTACTGGTGTGGCCATCCTACAATGGTAAAAGTCGGCGTGGGGCGCCCTGTTGGCCTGTGAGATGGTGTCAGTAGCGGACCGATGTGTGAATGGGGCAAAGGTAGCGCAAGAATATTTTCTGAAGAGGAGACACCACAAGGGGCTGAGATTCGGTTACCACCGAGGTGATGTCTAGCAAGTTGCCGCACTGGTGTGGCCATCCTACAATACTGCTCCGAATAACGGCGTGGGGTGCCCGAAGGGGGAGGGGGGGGAGGCGGCATGAACGGGCCTTCCTAGGTGGAGGCTCGTCTGCTGTAGTGGGGCGCCCCTTTACCGTTTCAGTTGCCATTCAGCTGAGTTTCGGCTGCTCTTGATGCTACAGCGACAGGCGGCTGCAACAGGACTCTCAAAATGGCGGCCTGTTCTTTGGATTTGGGCCTGGTCCACTAAAATGGCCCTGGGACACCTTAGAACTCGGACGCTCGATTTTTTTTTTCCTTTCCTGTACATGCAAAAAAAGGTAAATGCCCGGTACGTTACACGCTTCATCTGCCACGATGAACTCTCCAGAGGAACCCAAAAAAAATATAGTTATGGTAACTATACCATGCATCGTCATATGGAGAGGTGGCACCAATTAATTATAGTGCTGCATAAAAGAGAGATTTGGAGGAGAACCCCTGACCTGCTAGTACATTCATCAAAGAAGTGGCACTGACAGCATCAGAGGCAAGGGAAACGGTCCCAAATATTTAGAAGAACTTTGGAAAGATTAAAATGACATGTTTAGATTGTGGCAAATTAATTTCATGTGGACAGATGAGTGTTACTCTAATAAATACAGCATATGAACATCATCATAGTCGATGGTTGGTAGAGACATTTTGACTATATCCTGGACCTGCCCGTCCTCGCCCAAAATGGCGCCGGAATAAATGGGACTCGTAACTCCTTGTTGTGTACTGGTTGCAGAACCTTGAAATCACGAGATACGTATGCAGTTTTGAAGCACATGGCGGGCGGGGACGAGAATTGATTGAATATTTCGACATCCCTATTGATATTAAGTTCTGATGTGTTATTGATTACTGTACTATTGAAAGTTCGAATTAACGTCACCCATGGTACTTGCCCGCAAATGTATATCTAGATAATTTTATTGTAACTGGCCCTGTCGTATTTTAATTATAAAATGTACGTCCACCGATTCCGTAACTGTTAGACACCTTAGTTCTTGCAACCTAATGGCCCGCCCGTTACGTTCCTCTACAGTGTAGATGTCTACTCATCATATACGATTACAGTTTGCTCCGTGGCCGGCCCACGTGGTTATAGGCTCGTATTTGTATAATGAAATTTTCACAATAAAGGTTTTTAAAAGAAAACATGGTAGTAGTATATACATTGGTAAAGTTTTTAATAATAGTCACTGTTTTAGAATCAGTAAAAGGCAAGTGAAATAAAGCAGACCAATTACATGAAGGGTAAAAGGTATAATTCGAAGGAACGCAGTAAAGATAAATGGTCAAGGGCTGTTGTGTTTTCTACTCCTGCAACATAAAGTGATCGATAAGAATCTCATATTCAGGCGTATCGGCGACTAAGACAGCAGGTCGACCCTCTTTTGCTCAACGGCTCCGTCATGGGACGAAGAAACGCTCTTTTTCTCGAAAAAAGAATATATTTTACTTGCAGGACAGTTGTAAATTTTCCGGGAAAGTACATTAGCCTGGAACATTATAACATATATTTAAGAAAAAATAATGTTCGGAAGTAATAAAAAGCGTAATTTTTAGGTCATATGACCAAGCCTTTCATCATTAGAATAAGAAAAGTAAAATGAACCAATGAAAAGTTTTATTAACAAGTCACATGACTTGTTATGCTTACGTTACGCGCTGCGCGCCCCGGATGACTTCCGGATGCGCTAACGCGGCGCGTCATATGACGCATTACGCGACAACGCAGGTCCAGAATATAGTCAAAATGTCTCCACCAACCAGCGGTTGGAACACAACCCCTTTCAGCAGGCTAAATAGTTCTGTTAAATGACAACAGAAGGGACAGGCAACAAGAACCATCAGTCAAAGAGGGGAGGGCTAGTTCTTCTCTACCGGGTTACATTGGGGCGCTACCGGAACTGATCGAATTGGTAGTCTACAGTGTTTCTGGATATTCAGACTGAAGCTGGGGTTAGCAGGAAAGCAGCACCATTTCGTAGCTCCGTCGTGGCCATTCCGCAACCAATCATGGCAGCCGCTCTTTATCGTTATTTTGGGCGGGGTGGGTGGCGGAGCCAAGCTGTTTTTCAGCCATCATTGTGTGGAGTTCAGTTCATCTCACTAGTTTTGTATTTGTCATGAGGGGTTGTTCCTAATGTTTCTATTTTAGCGAGGTCAAAAAGAGATCCCATTAGTGGCCTACTGATTTTGCTCGATTCCTTTTCTTTTTTTTTTACACGATTTTTCGTTATCTGCGAAGACTAAACAGAGTATTGCGACTCTGTGTTTGTTTGTAAATAGAGAATGAACCAAAGAGAACCAATTCTAAAACAGTAAATACTTGGATAACAATCAATCAAATGGAGAGAGAAGCAGGCACGACGTATTACAACGGGGGCAAAGGCCTGCGTTAACTACCCTTCACTATGTGCAAAGAGAGAGTAATCCTAATAGAAATGAGGGGGGGGGGCACCATTCAAAGCAGAACAGTGTGCATAAACACGAAAATGTTTTCACTTACCACGTACTTGACATTCGACAGCTTGTGATATTTGCTATTAAAAAACCATTGAAATTCACTGAAAAAACCATAGGTTATAGACCATATATAGTTAGGAATTAGCATTTACAAAACCTTGAAAATTCACTGAAAAAACCATAGGTTATAGACCATATATAGTTAGGAATT
The DNA here is from genome assembly GCF_964261635.1 of Lissotriton helveticus. NCBI lineage: Eukaryota > Metazoa > Chordata > Amphibia > Caudata > Salamandridae > Lissotriton > Lissotriton helveticus. Next base: position 985,660,925 of record NC_136067.1, read on the forward strand.
AGCATTTAAAAAACCTTATTTTACTCACACAAAACCATTGAAATTCCATATATAGTTAGTTGCACTAACTATATATCGCGCACCCGCAATCCACTGCTGATCATGTCACATATTACATCATTCATGACATGGTCAGTGACATCACTGATGACATCTCAAATGACATCACTGATGAGATCACTGATGACATCATCCAGTGACTGTGTGTTTCTGTAAAGTTTAAATATGTTTTACATATTGAAGAATGAGTAGATGTATAAGTGTCTGGACGAAGGATTTAGCAGGTGCATGACTGAATGTATGAGTGAGTGATTAAATGTGTCTCACTGAGTGCATGGGTTAGTGACTAAACTGTCTTAATTTGTGCATCATTATGTCTGTTGTTCTGTAAACTGCTGCATGTGTTGATCAGTAGCTATATGATTAACTATATGGGTTATTGATTGATTGTCCAAGTATTTGTATGGGAGACTGAGTGTGTGTGTGGCTGGCTGGGAGGTGTGTGACTCTGTGCAGATCAATGTGTACTTGTATCAATGATTGTATAAGAAAGTAAGTATGTGTTAGTATATGTTTGAAAATGTAAGGTGCTCTATGTTTAACTGTATAGACAAGAAAATGGAAGTGTGATTGATTCTTTACAGGACTGACTAGGTGTGTGAGTAACTCCATGGATGAGTGGCAGAGTGTGAGTGTCTGTATAGGTGTATGAGTGCATATGATAGTGTTGTAAAGATGAGTGATTGTATGTATGAATGATTGTATGGGTGAATGAGTGAATGTGTGTGTAGACGTAGGAATCAGTAAGTACGTATGTAGTAACTAGTATTGGTGTGTCAATGGTTTCAAAAATTATACTCTGTATTTAACACTGGGTGAAACAGAGGTTATATTAAAATGTGAGGAGATGCATTGTTTTGTCACATGAATGATATCATCAGTGATGTGGTCATTGATGTCAAATGAGATGTCATCAGTGATCTCATCAGTGATGTCATTTGAGATGTCATCAGTGATGTCATCAGTGATGTCACTGACCATGTCATGAATGATGTAATATGTGACATGATCAGCAGTGGATTGCGGGTGCGCGATATATAGTTAGTGCAACTAACTATATATGGAATTTCAATGGTTTTGTGTGAGTAAAATAAGGTTTTTTAAATGCTAATTCCTAACTATATATGGTCTATAACCTATGTTTTTTTCAGTGAATATATATATATATATATATATATATATATATATATATATATATATATACACACACACACACACATATATATATATATATATATATATATATATATATATATATATATATATTGTAAACACCGGAATCCCCCAGTCCTCGGGATACACCTCCAACGAGAGCACACAGAGCCAGTATCTCGTGGTTCAGCCAGATTTATTTATTAGAATTTCTCTGCAAAAGCAATGAGCTCACAAACGCGTTTCGGCGTTGCCGCCTTCGTCAGTGTGAGAGCGCGTTGGCATTACAACATTATTTAAACACCAGCACAGTGATCATCTGTCACGTGTTGACCACTCAACAACACAAAAGAAGGCACATAAAGTTCGCCGAAAATTACACGGCGGCCATCTTATAATGGTAACAACAAAATGTATGGAACCAAATTATAAGACAATATCCATAATACCTTGGATAACGCTGTATGAAAATAACAATCAGATTATTTGTACGTTAAATTCAAGCTATTTACAGATCAATTAGAGAAGTATTGCAAATTCATTCATTCTCTTTGAATACATTTCAACTCATAATATACTGTATACTATGTGCGTCACATAAGTAGCTTCTGATTACACCTTAAATGCCTTCTCAACTCATATTAAACCATACATCGGTATACTCAGGAAAGGTTCACACATCAAAATTTCGCGTGCGTAACCTGCACCGTTGTCATGCCCTGAATGGGCTAAGAATCATAACAAATTCATTCACAAGATATATTGACAGTGTAATGGGGAGAAGTAAGCATTCCTCAATAAATATATACAACATCCAGGATCCAAAATTCTAAGAAAACAACACCTAGAGTAAGGTGGGGTGATTAGATATGTGTCCACATCTCTTCCTCATTATTCATCCCACCCGGGGCCTTGGTCTGAAGCTGGATAATGAATCTTGATTCCAAGGTTCTCAATTTTTTCACCCAATTGCCCCCTCTCTCTGTTCTGACCAACTGAAAAAAAAAAAAACAAATATATATATATATATATATATATATATATATATATATATATATATATATATATATATATATATATATATTGCCTACTGGCGGTCACCAGTAGGTAGTTTTAGTTAGGATCTAGTTTCCATGGGAAATGCGTTTTTTGATTTGCTAAATAACTTTGGCATTGTTTGATCAATCTTTGCAAAATTCTCTAAAAAAAAAAGGTCTATCCAGGTCAGCCCATGTCCTGAAATATTGGGCGTGATTCGTCAAGCGGGGGCTGAGAAAAAAGGGGGTCCCAAAAAGTGTTTTGTCAACATTTATTTCCATAGGAAACTTTAGCCAAGGCTACAGACCGAACTGCTGAACGAAATTACACCAAATTTGGCAAAAAGGTAGCGCTTGGTTCAGAAAGTTACCTTTTTTTAAATGGTGTAAATCCATTCAGTAGTTGCTATGAAATTCAAAAAGTAAATGTTTTGATATCTAATTTCCATAGGAAGCTTTAGCCAAGGCTACAGCCTAAACTGCTGAACAGAATTACACCAAATTTGCCAAAAATGTAGTGCTTCATTCAGAAAGCAACCTTTTGTTAAATGGTGTAAATCCATTAAGTAGATGTTGAGAAATTAAAAAAATAAAGGTTTCGACATCTAGGGGCGAGGTGGGTTCACAAACCCACCCGACTACAAGCTTCATTCTAATTGGCTGCCAACACGCCAAACCAGGAAGTGTTGGCAGACATCTTGTGACTCAGTAGAACCGAGTCACAAGAAAACAGTAGAAAAAGATTAAAAAGGAAGAAAATGGGGCAGGATAGAAACACTCTGATCCCCTAGGGCTCATCAGGGGGTTCCACAAGGACCCCAGGGCCAAAAAAGCATTTTTTTTTAAATAATTAAGGTGAAATTCGTGTTGGGGTCGCGAATCCCACCCAAATTATTAAAAACACTGGTTCTGTTCATATTGTTATTGTTAGTGTTCATGGGGCTTCCAGCTGTCCCGGGCCTTGGACACTGGAGGATTAAGAGAGGCTGGCAAAGTGAAGAATCAGGGAGCTGGTCAACGGACAGAGGCTGGGCTTGCAGTAGGTAAATCAGAGAGAGGCCATGTATTGTCAGGACACCTCACAAACAAAATGCTTTTCAGGGCGCCGCCCAAAAAGACCAGGTTCCTTGCCCCTTAAAATGTAAACTGTAAGGCAGTAGCACCCCCGTAGCAGAGTTACTGTGCACGGAAGGGAATGCTGCAGGAGGCCACAGCACCGATGCCAGTGAAGCACTGTACAGCCGGGTGGCCCTTGTTGGCATATGTCCGCTCACCAGCCCCGCTCACAATCACTGGAGACTTCCAGTTGGCTCGGGCCCGTAGCCGGTTTACGGGTAAGGGGAGGTAAAACACCAAAGAGCAGGGAAGCCCATCTGCAGACGGAAAACGGTATGTCCAGCAGGTAAGTTCTGTGCCAGTGGTGAGGTTCCGGCAGTATCTCTTTACATGAAGGGTGGAACCCAGTGTCCTTGGTGGGCCTCACTGTTGCCTCCAGGCTGGGTGGTTTCCCCAGTGTGGCTGTACAGTAGTGCTGATATAATCATTTAAGTTGCCGCACCCAGCAGTCACTGGTGCGCCCATGACAATGGTCGGAAATGAGGGACCCGGTGGGTCCTGCACAATCAGGGCATCAGAAGCCACGCCCTCTCTATTTTTTCCTCCTATTGTGGCAGATGCGCCCTGAGTTGTCGGGGCAAGGGCGATGGGCCAAGGCGCAGCTCTCCTGGCTAGGTACTTGTATCCTGCAGCTCTTACCAGGTGGTGGTGCACGACCCCTGACAGGAGTCTCTTCATCGGATCCTGGCGTGCAGAGTGACCTGCCTTTGTGATCCTGGGGCTCCGCCTTCGATGAGCTGCCAACCGGGGAGCCTGCATGGGGGCATTATGGTTGCGATGTAATCGCCGGTCCGGCGGCCCAGGATATCTCTTGCTTTGCAGCCCCCGTCGAGGCATAGAGGCTCCCGGGGCTGACCTGTGAATCACGCTCTGCCATTTTGGATCGGGAGCTGCCTCATTGCTCGCTGTGGAGCGCTTTGCTTCTTGTGCACTCGTGCCCGCACTCCTTCTGGCAGCCGTGTTGACTCTAGCTGGGGCTCCTAAATCACCTGCAGGCCTCACAGTGCTGTTGAGCCCGGATCACAGCCTAAGATTATTGGGGGCCAGCTGCCTGTAACACTTACTGTGACTGTTCCTCACCAGACTCCTCTGTGACACCCCATGTGGTGGCACCACCTACACACCTGGGGCCGCATTGAGGTGGGTTATGGATCTGCAACTACGCTGCTCTCCCTGGGCAACGGAGTGGATCCCTTGACGAAGGAGGGACGGTGGTGACATCTGGCATCTCCCACTCCGGCTTCTGAGCTCTGATGATTACAGCCTCCAATTAGATACTGTTGTCCTGAGGCCTGATTCTTTGACTGTGCTGCTGCTACGAGATTCTGGTGGATTGCGGCGCACATCCGGTGTCAGGAGACACCAATGGTCCAGGCTGCCACAAGAGAGTTTGTGCCAGTTAAATGTATTCTCAGGCAAACTGAGGTCCCGTGTGTTCTATTATATCCTGACAAATTGAAGGTGACACTGGAGGGCACAACACATTATTTCAGTGGTGCAAAATCTGCCCTGAAGTTCGCCAAGCATGTAAGGGGAATAAAGAAGCTTAATGGAAAGGGTGCTGCGGGATCTCAATCTGAAGCTAGACTTAGCAATACAGGAAAGGTCTGCCGGCTTCTCTTGTGTTATTGTTGTTCTCAAAGTGTGCTAAGTATATTCATAGGTTCGATATGTAGGTGGGCTCTGAGGTCTCGAAACGTATCTATACTTTAATTATTTGCCATCTGTCCTGTGGAAGATAATTCTTGGCTTATGCATTCCAACTTGCCCACCCTGTCACTGGTCAGGGGTGTATGCTGGGTAAACCATGTCCCCAGGGAGTTCTCCCATTTCTGGCCACCACGCAAGAGCCGCGGGACTATTTTCGAGGGTGTTTCAATGGGGTGGGTACTATGCACAACCTGTTTGGGGGGTTGGTGTGGGAAGGGGGTGGGTAGAGTTTTTTCAAACTGTTTCAATGGTCAGTGTTGGGTTATTCCGATGTGCTGCAGTAAGTAATATCTTGAACACAGTTGGCAATTTGTTTGGAGATCCGTTGCATGTGAATTACGGAGATTCTTTTGTTGTGTTCAGGCATGACGTATGGGTGATAAACTGGTTCCTATTCCACATCTTGCTATCTCCATTACTACAACTGTATCCCAATTATCTCCTATAATATACTCACTTGGAACATAAGGGGGCTGAATAATTTCCGTAAGATCAGATTGCTCCACTCGTATCTAGGTAGGCATGGCATCGATATTTGTTTCCTTCAGGAAACCCACTTAAACACAACTTCCACGGATAAAAGGTATTGGTTGGACCACTGACGAATCAATCATGGATCCTGAGGGCAGATATATAATCTTGACTGGGAGGCTGGGCACTATCAATGTTACATCGGTGGCAGTATGTGGCCCGAATGTAGACTCACCTGAATTCTTTCACAACTTGTGGGCAAGGCACACCACCGGGGGTAATGGTACCTTGATCTGGGGAGGAGACTTCAATGCCATCATGAACAATGATTTGGATCGCAGGGGGGGTCTCGGAGGTTACACCCGAAAGCTAATACAGCACTTAACGAAATAGCCCTAGAGGTTAACTTAATAGACATTTGGAGGGTACGACACCTGAATAGGCTTGAGGGCACATGCATCACAGCTCAACATAACACCTAGTTGCGTTTAGATTTGTGGTTGTTATCTCATGACATTGCGACCTAGACTGTAAAGGTGAATCACCTACCCAGAACACTTTCAGATCATGCACGTGTTCTGCTTTGCCTGGATATTCCAGACGGCCCCAGACCCATGTTTCACTGGCAGCTACCCACACATGCTTTCACTGATGCAGTATTTGAGGAAGAAATGAGGGGTGACATAATTGACTATTTCGATACTAACACGGGCTCCATCAAGACACAAGTCACACTATGAGAAGCCTTCAAGGCGGTGATACCTGGGCTCTTTTCTCTTCCCTTCACCCTGCGCGCCAGTTCCCCCCGCACCACACCGCTCTCGGCCGGGCCCTTCACACCGCTGCCTCCCGCGGCCCGCCCCCCAGCACACCCATTGGCCTCCCACTCCTGCAATACAGGCCGAGTAGCGGTAGCAGGAGGGACCTTTGACCCTGCTTGCAGGCAGGTCACCCCCACACCGCTACTCATCACCTGTCAGACGGATTTCCTGTTTCCTGCCTCCTTGCTGCCTGCCTCCTTGTTCCTGGGCTCTTTTACCTCCCCTTCACCCTGCCCGCCAGCTCCCCCGCAACTTCCCACTGCTCTCCACCCGGCCCTTCCCGCCGCTGCCTCCCTGTGGCCCCGCCCCCCAGCACACCCATTGGCCTCCCCGCTCCCGCCTCCCAGCTGCTCCTCCCTCCCAAGCCTCCTCAAATGCAGACCAAGAAGCGGCCGTGCACCAGATGCGCGCAGCGGGTGCGCGGCTGGCGCGCCAAAGGCGTGCCTAAGACAAGTCTGTCAGCGCCCGTCCACGCCTGGAACGCGCCCAGCGCCAGAACCCCTGGACCCCGCGAACGCCCTGACACCAGAATCCACTACGACGCCAGCTCCCTCCACGCATTCAACGCCGGCCGAAACCACACCTGCTTCCAGGCCACCGCAAAACGGACCCACGGACCTTTCTCCTGCTGCACCTGCAGCTTCACCTGCGACAGAAACACCAAACCTCCAAGGACTGGACCCAACCACCTCCGCTGCATACTCCTCAACACCCGTTCCGCAAGCAAACACGCCATCGAGCTCTGGGATCTGCTCGATACCTCCGCCATAGATGTGGCCTTCCTGACCGAGACCTGGTGGAACGACTCCTCGGCGACCGACATCGCCATAGCCATCCAGGACGGCTACAAGATCACCCTCAGGGATCGCGCCAACGGAGTCGGAGGAGGAATAGCCATCGTTCACAAGTCCACCCTCAAAGTCGCCACCCACGCAGACGACACCCTCAACACCGCCGCACACCTGCACTTCTGGATACACACCGACCCCAACACCACCCTCAGAGGAACACTTATCCACAGACCCCCCGAACCCGGACTCAGTTCAGCGACTCCATTGCCGACCTCGCCAGCACCCACGCACTCGCCTCCACGGACTACATCCTCCTCGTGGATCTGAACTTCCACATCGAGAACAACAACGACGCCAACTCTGCCACCGTGATCGACAACCTCAACAACCTCGGCCTCAGACAACTCATCACCGCAACCACCCATGCCGCCGGCCACACGCTTGACCCCATCTTCTCCACAGGCTCCCACGTCACCTTCGACCACACCATTGAACTCCACTGGACCGACCACCGCTGCATCCATTTTACCTTCAAGGAACCAACCACGCACCACCGCACCCAACAGCTGCCTCGCCGCTGCTGGAGCAAAGTCCCCGTAGACCAGCTGATCACCACCCTCACCAAGAACCCACCCACCGACCCCACTAACTCAGATGCCACTGCCCGCAACCTCAGACAGTGAATCGATGAAGGCGCCAACACCCTCGCCCCGCTCAAGAAACCCTCCCACAGCCACACCAACAAGAGAGCCACCTGGTTCACCAACAAGCTCCAGGCCTCCAAACGCGCATGCCGGAAACTGAAGAAGACATGGCTCCAGGAACGCACAACGGACAACCACACAGCCCACAAGGACGCCACCCGCAGACACCACCACCTCATCAGACTAGCCAAGAGATCCTCCTTGAAAGGACGCTTGGACAACAACGCACACAACAGCAAAGAGCTCTTCAGCATCGTAAAGGAACTCTCCAACCCCAGCACCCACACCAACGACATCCCACCCTCACAAGAACTGTGCTACTCACTAGCCATCTTCTTCCACCGCAAGATCGCTGACATCCACAACAGCTTCAACACCACGACCGCCCTGACTACGCCAGACTCCACCCCCCCTGTGATCACCACCAGTGCCCACCGCCTGACCTCCTGGTCCAACGTCAACGACGACGAGACACGCAAGGTCATGAACTCCATCCACTCAGGATCTCCGTCTGACCCGTGACCTCACCACGTATTCAACAAAGCAGACTCAGTCATCGCACCTCAACTACGAAAGGTCATCAACATCTCCTGGAAAGCTGGAAGCACGCCGAAATCAAAGCCCTTCTCAAGAAGCCCAAAGCGGACCCCAAGGACCTCAAGAACTTCCGGCCCATCTCCCTGCTCCCCTTCCCGGCAAAGGTCATCGAGAAAATCGTCAACATGCAACTGGCCGCCACCTGGAAGACAACAACATCTTGGACCCGTCCCAGTCCGGATTCAGACAAAACCACAGCACAGAGACAGCCCTCATCGCTGCCACAGATGACATCTGGTACCAACTAAACAACGGCGAAACGTCAGCCCTCATCCTCCTGGACCTGTCAGCCGCCTTCGACACGGTCTGCCATCGCACTCTAAAGACACGCCTCCTAGAAGCCGGAATCCAAGAGAAGGCTCTCGACTGGACTGTGTCCTTCCTAACTGGCAGAACCCAGAACGTCCACCTCCCACCCTTACGATCCGAAGCCACCGACATCATCTGCGGTGTCCCCCAGGGCTCATCCCTCAGCCCGACTCTGTTCAACGTCTACATAGCCCCCCTCGCACAAATGGCCCGCCATCACAACCTCAACATCATCTCTTACGCCGACGACACCCAGCTCATCCTCTCCCTCACCAAGGACCCACACACCGCCAAAACGAACCTCCACGAGGGAATGAAGGCAGTCGCCGACTGGATGAGGAGCAGATTCTGAAGCTGAAGTCGGACAAGACAGAGGTCCTCCTCCTCGGACCCACCCCCTCAGCCTGGGACGATTCCTGGTGGCCAACAAACACTGGGAACAACACCAACACCCACCTACCACGCACACAACCTAGGTTTCATCCTCAACTACTCCCTCTCCATGTATAAACAGGTCAACACCGTCTCCTCCTCCTGCTAGAACACCCTCCGCATGGTCCGCAGGATCTACAAGTGGATCCCGACCGAAACAAGAAGAACGGTGACACAGGCCCTCGTCAGCAGCAGACTGGACTACGCAACGCACTCTATGCAGGAATCCCAGCCAAACACCTACGACAACTACAACTCATGAAAAACACCTCCGCCCGACTGATTTTCAATGTCCCCCGCTGCAACCACAACACCCCCCCACCTGAGAGACCTACACTGGCTCCCCGTCGACGAGGATCACCTTCAAGCTCCTCACCCACTCAAACAAAGCACTCCACAACGCCGGATTAGCCTACCTGAACAGCAGACTCAGCTTCCACACCCCCACCCGCCAGCTCCGCTCCGCCAGCCTCGCCCTCGCTGCTGTCCCCCGCATCCAACCGACGACCTCTGGCGGCAGATCCTTCTCCTACCTCGCCGGCAATACCTGAAACATCCTCCCTACCCACATATGGCAGAACCAAGACCTACTCACCTTCAGAAGGCTCCTCAAGACCTGGCTCTTCGAGCAGTAGCAGCACCCCCCCCTCCCCTCAGCGCCTTGGGACCCTCATGGGTAAGTAGTGCACTTTACAACTACTCTGATTGATTGATTGATTGATTGATTGAAGTATATAGCCAGGCATACTCGGGTGCTTAAGTCAATACAAGGCTCTCTGAGTAAACTCGAGTTGGACATTAGGAGTCCCGAGCTTCAATACTTTGAATCAGAAGATTCTAAATTGTTGGGTGACATCAGGGCTAAGATTTCAGAGTTTGAGGAGGAGGCGCAGCGGGAGGTCAAATTTTTAGGTAAGCATGCTCAAGCATGTTCGAGCTACGAAATACGGGGAAGAGGACTGGCCAGGAAGAATGCTTTTCAATCTCATATGTCCTCCTAAGAGGGATACGTACATTACTGAAATACATGATGTTGTACGGGGCCGGTGCGGGGTACCCAGGGAATAATGGAGCAGTTTACAAACATTTACTCCTCACTGTACACAACCACCTTGACTACCTCTCTGGAGGAACTTCAGGAATATCTTGACTCTCTTGAGTTGCTCTGGTTGAGCAGAGTGCACAGAGCTTTTCTAGAGGAGCCTTTCACCAAGGAAGATATTGTCCAAGGTATTAATAGCCTGCCCTCCGGAAAGGCACCAGCTTCTGTTGGCCTCACAGTATCATTTTTATAAATGCTACACGGAACAGCTAGTGTCCCAATTATAATTGCTATTTTAGGAGACACTGGACTCGGCCGTTTTCCCCTCTTCAATGAGGGAAGCTGTAATACTCACCCTCCTTAAGCCAGGCAAGCCTCCCAATGAATTGGACTCTTATAGGCCACTATCATTGAACAACACAGAGACAAAAATATACGCAAAGCTCCTTGCGTCTCAGAACCCCTGTTGCCCCTGATTGCCCATCCTGATCAATCTGGATTTATTCCCGGGAGGTCAACAGCTCACAACCTACGCACTTTTTTTGCAGTTCTACATTATCTCGACCCTAGTTAAAAAGCCTTAATGGCTCTTTGGGACACTACCATGGCTTTTGATTCTCTTTGGGACACTACCATGGCTTTTGATTCCCTGAAGTGGTCCTTTCTCTACACTATTCTGACTTGGCTGGGGTTCAGCCAGCTGTTTATTAATCAAATAAAATTGCTATATACTCTCCCAACAGCTAGGCGCCGACTTAACGGTGTAATATCGGCCCCATTTGAAGTTACATGTGGTACAAGACAGGGTTGTCCCTTATCTCAATTATTGTTTGCCATAGCTATGGAGCCACTGGCTGCGATACTCAGGCAGGGAAATGCCGCTAGGGTTTCTCTACTAGGGGGCTTATTTTATCACTGTACGCAGATGACATTACCCTGTATATTAACCACCCATAGGAGAATCTTGACCAAGTGCTGCCTGAACTCCTCTGCTTCGCGGATTATCAGGTGTACAAATAAACTGGGCTCAGTCTGTATGTTTCCCACTCACTACGGGCACAACTCCTTTTCTATTGGAGTTTCCTCTTGGCTGGGCTCAGGATCCTGTTCGATATCTGGGCATTTGGCTCACTAGTAATCTACAGGAGTTGTGGGAAGGTAATTGTGGGAAAACTATTGCCTGGCTGGAGAGCAAGGTACAAATATGCGCTCGACTTCTGCTCTCCCTGGCTGGCAGAGTTGCTATCACTAAAATGGTGCTTTTAAACACATTTTTATATTTTTTTGCAAACATACCCCTTATTCTCACTAGAGCCTTTTTTGATACCTTGAGATCCTTGATGATTTCTTTGGTTTGGGTTGTCAGACAGGCTCATATTTTGTGGGAGTTGCTGACTTTACCGCTATCTCAGGGGGGTTTGGGAGCGCCGGATCTCCAGTTATATGCGTATGGCACACAAGCTCAGTTCTTGCACTTTTGGATTCATCCTGTCCCATTCCAGCCCCATGTCGCAGTTGAGATGGACAGAGTGGCTCCTGTTCCACTTGATGTGGCGGTCTATAAAAAGCACAAGCGTCCATTTGACGAGACCGACGCAGTGGAATCGCTGCATTGGAGCTGGGAGGGCTTGGGAAATAGGGCCAAAATTGATGATCTATATGCGCCATCCATGCAATTGTCCTATCATCCACATATTTCCCCTTTGTGGGATAAGGGGGAGGTGATTAGGGCACACTGACTAGGGGCTAGATTCAGGTAAATTAGATTTACCGATTCATAAATACCGAATTTTACCGATTCGGTATTCATGAATCGGTAAATCTAATGTAGGTAAATATTCGGTAAAAAATACCGAATCGGTAGGATTCGGTATTTACCGATTCGGTAATTACCGAATCGGTATTTGTCATTGATTCCTATGGGTCTTGAAGCCCATAGGAATCAATGGCAAATACTGATTCGGTAATTACCGAACCGGTAAAATTACCGAATTGCCAAGGGGGTCAGGGTGTCACTTTGACACCCTGTTGCACCCCTGTTTCTGGCTTGTGTGCCATGTGACACACATACATGCCCTAAGGGCATGTATGTGTGTCACATGGCACAGGTGTACATGCACAGATGTGCATGTACACTGGAATTCGTTATTTACCATGCAATAGTATTACATGGTAAATAACGCATCGGTAATGGCCTGTGGCACTGTTTGAAGTGCCACCTACATCTGTATTTACAGAATCGGTAAATTAACCGATTCAGTATTTTACAGAATCGGTAAATTTACCGAATCGGTAAATATACCGGTTCTGTAAATATGAGGCCCCCTACATGTCAAACACCAAATACCGGTCGGTAACGGCCGATTTATCACAAAATACCGGTCGGTAACGGCCGAAATCGCCCGTTACCGACCGGTATTTGCCGTCCTACATCTTGCCCTTAGTCTCCATACATTTGCAGATTTGTTCCCGGAGGGAAATATCGGTTCTCTGCTGGTTGTGACAGAGGATGGTAGATCACACTACACAGACCTCTTCTTCCATCACACATTAGGGGGCGTGTGTGGGTAGAAATATAAGACATATCCCAATGCTCCACCCACACTGCTTGCGCTAGAGCAAACACTCATATGCCCATCACAGCGTAAGCTTATTACGAGCATATATAACTGCATGCATAACACCCATCCAGTAATCATTCCTAAAGCACTAATCGGTTGGAATGATGACCTAAATCCCTCGTGAGACGCAGAACAATGGAAGTACTGTTGTGGTCAGCTCCGCATGCTTTCCCCCAAATACAAATTAAGATTGATCCATTTTAAATTCTTGCATCGATTTTAGCGAACCCTGGTACAGCTGTTTCGATCCAACTTTAACTGTTGGAAATGTGGAGCTACCCCAGTGACTTTTCTGCATCTGGCCTGGATGTGGCAGGTGTTAGCGAAGTACTGGACTGCTGTTTTTGCCACAGTGGGGGACATTCTAGGCACGCCATTCGGGCCTACTCCCCAGCTCGGCTTACTGTGCTACATTAAAGAAGCTCCAGCAAATGCACGGCGCCTGCTTGCTATGCTCCCCTTGCTGGCAAAGCGCAGAGTAGATATTCATTGGGCTCAGCTCTTCTAACATAGTTAAAAAACTGGTTACAAGATCTCACCTTTTGTCATACCCAATTGTCGCTGTTTTGGGAGCAAGCGCCTATTGCATCTAGACCAAAAGATATTTGGGAGCCGTTGCTGGTGTAGTTCCGTAATAATGGCACAGAGGGCAGTGACCGGCGCAGTCCCTCCCAGGAACACCTTTTAAGAAGGAAATGATATAAGCGTACACTTCAGGGTATCTGTGGGTATGATGTCCCCCCCTGCGCATTGTAATATTTTGCACTGTGTAATTAAGATATGTGACAACCGAACTGTAATATCTATGCTTTATGACTACAAGATATGTACATTGCTCTAATTGAAATCATCTCTAGCACTGTCCAGTTGTTTTTAGGTATGGTCTTAATGCATGATATAATATATGTATTGCGTCAAATGGTGCACATCATTGATATATATGTTTTTTTGTTGTTATGGCAAAATGTCAATAAAAACTATTTTAAAAAACGAGGCCTGTCTCAAAAACTGCAGTCTTGCTTAGACTGGGAGGGGCTTTTAAAGCGCTACCATCAGGTGGTAGAAAGCTATTGTCACGACCTGGAGTTAAGCAGCATGACCCCAGTGGTGGCAGCATACCGTTTTTCAATATTACTGATCAGTAGAGTGAACAGGACTGTTTACCTGGTTCACTGGAGTGGAGCCTTCTGGCTCACTTGTGTAAAGGTCTCCTTCAAATCACCCTTGGCCTGCATTGGGTTGTATACAGTGCCAGTCAGTGTGCAAGGTTGTGTGTGCATGTAGGGATGTGTCTGTGCCTGTGAAGTTGTAGTGTACATGAGAGTCAGTGCTCCAAGGTGCATATGTGCGTGGGAGTGTATATGTGCCTGGAAGCTGTACAATACATGTTGATGTGCATTTCATTGCATGTGTATGAAGGGTGTATGAGTGCTTGTGAAAGGCATAATAAATAATACGTGGAACCCTCTGGGTTCCATTTTGTGAGACGCAGGGACTGCTAGAGCATGTGTCGGTAGAAGAACGCTACTTATAGTTTTGAGGGTTGCTGCTTTCCTGAGAGGTGGGCAGGGCACACACTGGAAGAAGAGAGAGCCAGGCTATTTGTGCACTTCAAAATGACTATTTGATTGTTAGAGAAGTCAGTGGTCAAAGGGGCCTAGGAACATCTCAGGAAGAAAATGGGTTAATAAGGGAATCATAAAGAGTAGGATTGGTGCCTTTGTAACCTTTTGATGCACATATCACTGAGGCCGACATATTGGTGTAATATTCTAGTTACTCCCAAGGCATGTGTGTGGGATTATCTGATTTGGGGACACTCCTGCTGTGACAGACTGCTATCTGGAGGAATCATACAACAGAGGAATGAACCCTAAGTGGGTCAAACTCTTGAACATAAACTTCAGGGACATAGACACTAAATCACACTTGTGTCTAGAAATGGGTTATATAAGGGGGAGCTTGAGACTTCTAAATTGTCAAAATGAAGTAGTACATTGGTGTGCAAAAACTCAGAATGGACCAAGACTGGGGAAAAAGGGTCTGCCAAGCTCTCTGCAGGGTGAGTGGACATCACCCAGGAGAATAAAGTCCACTCACTTTGTAGTCTGGAGCACCAGCTTTTCTCTGACCCAAGACCAGAAGACCGGACGAGGAATGGGAGATTGCCTGGAGGCAGCAAATTCAACTGTGGATCCTGTTGGGTGTATCACTGAAGCAGAGTGCGAGACCGAGGTACACGTCAGGACCACAACACCGAAAGGGCCATCCACCATGTGTATTGTTCATGACCCCCATTTGCAGGGTGAGAGCTGTGGTAAAGGTTAAGGGCTGTCAGCCTGGTGCAACGCCGTGGTGAAAAAAGGGCCATCACTCTTTGCATCACTGTGACCAAAAGAGGACTCCGCTTTGAGTGTTCAGAGTGTGACTCCTGTGTGCAAAGTGGGCCCGGCAAAGGATATTGAGGGCCAATGGCCATGAGCCATGTGCCACTGTGAGTTTGGAGATGCTACTCTGTCATCAGAATTTGCATACAATCCTAAGTCTGCCACCAGAGACAAGTAGTACTTACGCCAACAATGAAGGAGTGCCATGGAGGTGAAGACCCTGTGCCGGCTGAGAACAATACTACCACTTATTGACAGCACTAGCTAAATTCAACTTCGACCCAGGACTGCTGAACTCTCCCAGGTCTTGCAGCTTGCCTCTTCAAATTCTAGGGTGAAGGTGTAATGGTTAAGCCCTATTAATCCTATCAGAATCAAAGGACGTGCTATGTTCCCGAAAGCTGCATGTTGGAGGGGAGTTGGGAGACAGGCAACAGATAGTGTGGTGGGGAGGACCCGTGGGATTTTCCTGGGAGATGGTTGTTCACTGGGCGGCTGGGATAAAAAAAATGAACATTGGAAAAATGAATCAATTGGAAACAAATGACAAACTAATTATTTCCATGTAGCGTCATCTATTGAAATGTATAACCAAATGATGCATAGTGTAGTCAATGTAAATCCAGCATCCAGGATATGCACATATTGTCACGGAAAATGAATGGTATAAGTTCTTCTGCTAGAGTTAGATATATATGTGAGACGTTGCAAAGTCTTAAGCCTCGTTTGGTTTGTCTGCAGGAGACACATCTCCTTAAAAATGAGAGCTATAAGTTAAAAAGACTTGGCTACAAGACATTAGCTACTTAAGGACATGCAAACCACAATGGGGGGCTTATACTAGATCGAGGCTGGAGCTGGGGAGCTACTGATGTTAAAATGGATTATTTAGGGAGATGGATTATTGCTACAGTTGAAAAAGATGATAGATCTTTGGTCATTTGCTCTGTATATAGTCCTAACAAAGGTGAACTCTTAATTGGGGAGCTTCATCAATAGAACGGCCCAGTATTCCTCTGTAGGGATTTTAACTTACTTTGCGATCTTTCGGAGGTCCAACAGGGTTATTGTCAGCCACTCAAGCACAAATGGTGACATCAAGAGTGGCCCTAAAACAACTCATGGATACTTCAGCTCTGGTGGATGAGTGGCAAGTTCACTGCTCCAGGGAGCCCATTTTTCTAATTTTTCTTTTCCACATCACACTCTCCCACTGATTGAAATGTTGCTTGTCAAACAGACCTTATTACACTGTAGCGCCATATTAGATCGTAATTTCCTCTCTATAGATATTATGGCAAACTACTTCACTTCAGAAGTTCCCCCATGACATGGGGCATTTGAGCACACATTAATACAAGATATCAAATATCAGAATTACATGCGTAATGCCACTAGCGAGATCATAAATAATAATGAGGTGACTCCTTCTATTGGGATGGGATGGGGTGCCCCGAATGCTGTAGTTTGTGGTTTAACACTTAGCTACAGAATGGAGAAAAGCGGGAAAGAGCAATCCACTGAAAAACACTTACATACCTGCTTGTTTCATTCAGAAATTGATCATGCATGCAGTATCATGGAGAATTTGCCACTATACATCAAAAGGCACACTTTGATCAACTAATGTTTTTGGAGATGCTGAAAGAAAATATGGGTCACAGCCTCTCAAAAACCTCATCAGCAACAGAGCAGATGCTTTGAGAATATTGAAGACATGGGTTCACTCTTGGCCCTTCAGGCAAGGGAAGATATTAGCAGGAACTAAAATCTCTGCATTAAAAATCTTGAGGAGCAGGTACTCAACAAATCTTCCAATCATACTATTCATTATTTTATGACGAGGTTGGCTACTGTTCTACAGATCGTATTAATATGCATCTCAAACCATGCTCTCTTACTAAATTGACAGAAAACCCCAAAATAGCTGTTGCATATCCCATTAGTCTTTTTGAAATAGATACGGCAATTTCTCAGCGAGTATCTGGCAAGGCAGTTGGTCGGGATATGCTTCCCAGTGGGTTCTAGAAGAGTTTGTTCTAATAGCTTAATGCCTCACATGCATACTGTGAGAAGTTGGCCTGGTAGGGGATGTTTCCAATTCTGGAACCACCTACTACCTGACCAAACAATCCCCTTATGGTGTCTGGTTGTAAGTCAACCTTATTAGACAAGCTATCCTAGGGGTAGCATGGACTAAGCAGCCTAAAGGCTTAACTTAAGAGGTCGTGTTAAGCGAGCTGTTTTACCACATACAATCCTGTAATACCAAATGAAAGGACACCACACAAGTATATATTATAAAAATATATGTGTTTATTACTAAAAACAATCCCCAGTATTCTTTATGAATAAAGGGGCACAAGCGTTAAATCAAAAGCACTGTTTAAACATACAAGTTGCACAATTATGGATGAGGGCGGGGGGCCACTCAAACCATATACTAAACAAGTGGTATAAGAGAGGCCACTCGAACAGTGGTTAGGCCTAGGGCCTAGGGAATCGCTGGGAGCAGTCAGGACAAGCAATGCTGAAGTCGGGAATGGCCCTCGGGATTCGGGAGATGTGCGGAAAGCGCACGCATGCACCAATGTTAACCAATGGTGCGTAAAAGTCAAAGAGTTAAAGTTTAAGGACACTTCCGCTGAACCTAGAGGAACAAAACTTAACACACAGACCCTAGAGGTGTGCACCAGTGTGGGAACACCGGCGGAGCAAAGTTACCTCACCCACAGGAAGTGGGTGCACAGGGTCGAAGTGGCGTCGGGTTTTGACACGCAGGCTCTTGGTGCTTGAAGCTGAAAGGGCTGCAGGCAGGGTGAAGACGAAGTGTCCGGTGGAGTCCAAGGGTGGACTCAAGTTGTAGAGTACCTGAAAGCAGAGGGGACAGAGTCTGGGTCACTCAGCAGTGACCAGGGTGGAACCAGGACGGAACCAGGCAATGTCGGGCGCAATCAGGTGGTCGTCGAGGAGCTTCTCTCCGCTGTCACGTGGGCTCTGGGGCATCTGCGACGTCCAGGAGCAGGTCACGATCTGTCCCACGCAGGCTCTCACCGTCGGTGCAGTCGGCTTCAGGTTTGGAGCAAACAAGCCTTGGTAAGAGCAATCCACGCAGGATCGGAAGATTGCTTCTCACTCGGACCAGGAAGGTCAGAGTCGGGGCTCCTTTTCAGGGGAGCTGGTGTGGATCTGGAGCAACCAGATTCACGAGTCTTCTTTGGTAGTTCGTTGGCACAGGGACCACAAGCCAGCTGGCAAGTGACCGGGCCAACGCGTTGAGCCAAATCGTGCCAAAGGGCCCCACGCAGCACTCGTCGAGTGTGGAGGGCTGAACTTCGGCTCAGGAGTAGCTCAGGGTGGGGGCTTCTCAAACCCCGGTGTACAGCTTCGAGGGTCACTCGTGGGCTGCACGGTCAGCGTCTCGTGGTCACTTCAAGATGGCGTGCCCCACGCTTCCGGTCGCCTCCACGGGTCTCAGCTTTGCATGGACTGTGGATCGGGCTGTTAGAAGCTGGGCAGGCTTGATCTCGTCGATCTCAGTCGCTCGAGTTCCGGCGGGAACGGCAACTAAGTAGACGTCGAGGGCTGGATGGTGCCTGCTGCTGCAGGGTGGTCACTCCTTGACCACAAGGGAGATTCTTCGGGCTTCCACGTTGAGATGGAGGGCGAAGGGTCCAGAATATCGTTTCAAATGTTTCTTCCAGGAAATCTGATGTGCATTGGCACTGCTCCCACTCTTATTCGAATCTGGTGGGCGTGATTACCTGCTAGGTCCCCTCCTATGGGTGGGACCCAGGAAGTGGGTGGATACACCCCCTTCCTTTGATCCAGGCCGCCCTGGCACGAGGGCTGGAGTGCCCCAGAACCGGTTTGGCCGGATTATGCAAGGGGCAGCCTTGTGCGCCCCAGGCAGTGTCTGGTTTCTTTCAAACCTCCCTGCTACAATACACTATCTCCTGTCTGGAGGGCGGTGACACCCTCCTGTGACAGGAAACCCTTTGTCCAGGACCCCCTTGACTGGGTTTCGGTCAGCTCCAGGGGTCCAGACATTTGTCTGTGGCAGAGGCATCCATTTTGTGGATCTTAAGGCCTTTGGAGAAATCAACCGCATTAAAGTGAAGTAACATGTCTTACCCCTCTAGAGGGGTGGAATGCCATCCCCGTCGCCAGAACTGGCGAGGGGATGGTATTCCAAAGCGTATGACACCTTACACGACATGTTTTGATAAAGCCAAACCAGAGTTGCTAAATAACCGCGAGGATTATAAGGCACTTAATAGTATATGGTATGGCATTATCCTGAAACAGCTTAGGGATTTGTTCCCGACGGCTGCAGACAGGCTCAGCTCATGCTAGAGCTCCATCTCACATAAAAACCATGCACCCAGCCTCCAGGATTGGTGAGGCCTGTCTATAGGAGTGGCTCACAGGTTTACATGTGTCCAGATATAGGTTTAGACATAGGTATACTATATCTAAGCAAGGGGTGTGTACACCACCTTACCCCAGCTGAGTGATCAGCCAGTTGTGTCAATTTAAGAACCAGCCAGGGGTGGCAAAAGATATGCTGCAGCCCCTGGTAGGCCTTAGTGGCTCCTGTGCCCTGTGCACCTATAGTGCATTCTACAGGGGCTGACAAGGAGTCCATTTCCAATTGGTATGTGCCTATAGCACATGTGTCATTAATTTAGTGAGAGAACAGCAGGCTGGGGGTCTGATCAGCAGGCCCACAGCCTCAGTAGTCGAAAACCAGTGAAGCAAAAAGCAAAAATTTGGGGTGACCATAGGATAGCAGACCCTACTCTCCTACACAACCCCCCCCCAAACGCAGGGACATTAAACTAACCTTGACCAGATAAGTCTTCATGTTCTAAGTGGAAGTACCTGGAGAGACCATCTGTATTACCATGGTCAGTCCCTGGGCGGTGCTCCACTGTAAAGTCCATCCCCTGTAGGGAAATGGACCACCTGAGCAGTTTGGGATTTTCACCCTTCATCTGATTAAGCCATAAGAGGGGCTTATGGTCTGTTTGCACCAGGAAGTGAGTTCCAAACAAGTAGGACCTCAACTTCTTTAATGCCCAAACCACAGCAAAGGCCTCCCTCTCAATGGCTGACCAACGTTTTTCTCTTGGGGTTAGCCTCCTGCTAATGAAAGCAATTGGCTGGTCTTGACCATCTTGATTAAGTTGTGAGAGTACAGCTCCCACCCCCAACTCAGAAGCATCTGTCTGAACAATGAACTGTTTGGAGTAGTCAGGACTCTTTAGGATAGGTGCAGAGCACATGGCCTTCTTCAGGTCTTCAAATGCCTTCTGACAGCTAACTGTCCACTGAACCTTTTTTGGCATCTTCTTGGATGTCAAGTCATTTAATGGTGTCACTATAGACCCATAGTTTTTCACAAACTTTCTGTAATACCCAGTCAGGCCCAAGAAGGCTCTGACTTGTGTCTGGGTAACTGGAGGAGCCCAGTCCTGTATGGCCTGGATTTTGCTTTCCAGTGGCTGAACCTGGCCTCCACCTACTAGGTGGCCCAGGTATACAACCTTACTCTGCCCTATCTGGCACTTTGTGGCCTTGATAGTTAGGCCTGCCTTTTGCAGGGCCTCCAAAACTTTCTTCAGGTGGATCAGGTGATCCTCCCAGGTGGAGCTAAAGACAGCAATATCATCCAGATAAGCTGCACAAAAGTCATCCAACCCAGTAAGGACTTGGTTCACCAACCTTTGGAAAGTGGCAGGTGCATTCTTCAAACCAAAGGGCATTACCACAAACTGATAATGTCCACTAGGGGTAGAGAATGCTGTTTTGGCTTTTGACTCCTCAGCTAGTCTGATTTGCCAGTAGCCAGCTGTCAGATCAAATGTGCTCAGAAACTTGGCAGAAGCCAATCTGTCAATGAGCTCATCTGCTCTTGGAATGGGGTGAGCATCTGTCCTAGTGACAGCATTGAGACCCCTGTAATCCACGCAAAACCTCATTTCTCTCTTACCATCTTGGGTATGAGGTTTTGGCACCAGGACTACTGGGCTGGCCCATGGGCTCTCTGATGGCTCAATCACTCCAAGCTCCAACATCTTTTGCACCTCAGCCTTGATGCAATCCCTGACATGATCAGGTTGCCTGTAGATCTTATTCTTGACAGGCAGACTGTCACCAGTGTCCACAACATGGGTACACCAGTCAGTTTGGCTGGGTGTGAGTGAAAACATTTGCCTGTGAGCCTGCAAAACTTGTCTGCAGTCCCTCTGTTGCTGGTCAGTGAGGCTGCCTGCCAAGGCTACTCCATCAACTGAACCATCATCAGGGTTCTGGGAAAGCAGGTCTGGGAGAGGGTCACTCTCTTCCTCCTGTTCCCCATCTGTGGCCATGAGCAAGCTCATGTCCTCCCTGTCTACAAATGCTTTCAAGCGATTCACATGGATTACCCTGTGAGGGCTCCTGGGTGTTCCAAAGTCTACCAAGTAGGTGACTTCCCCTTTCTTCTCAATAATAGGATAGGGTCCACTCCATTTGTCTTGGAGTGCTGCTGGAGCCACTGGCTCCAGTACCCATACCTTCTGTCCTGGTTGGAACTCTACCAGTACAGCCTTTTGGTCATGCCAAGCTTTCTGCAATTCTTGGCTGGCCTCCAGGTTTTTGGATGCTCTTTCCATGTACTCAGCCATCCTGGAGCGGAGACCAAGTACATAGTCCACTATGTCCAGTTTGGGCTTTTTGAGAGGTAACTCCCATCCTTCCTTCACCAAACACAATGGACCTCTCACAGGGTGGCCAAACAAAAGTTCAAAAGGGCTGTAGCCAACCCCCTTCTGTGGGACCTCTCTGTAAGCAAAGAGCAGGCAGGGTAAAAGAATGTCCCATTTCCGCCTGAGCTTCTCTGGTAATCCTTTTATCATGCCTTTAAGGGTCTTGTTAAATCTCTCCACAAGCCCATTGCATTGTGGATGATATGGGGTGGTAAACTTATAGTTTACTCCACATTCCTTCCACATTGCTTTTAGATAGCTGGACATAAAATTTGTCCCTCTATCTGATAGTACCTCCTTAGGAAAGCCCACTCTTGAGAAAACTGCAATGAGGGCTTTTGCCACCACAGGTGCTGTGGTGGTCCTTAGGGGAATAGCCTCTGGGTACCTGGTGGCATGATCCACTACCACCAGTATGAATCTGTTCCCAGATGCTGTTTGGGGGTCCATTGGACCCACAATATCAATTCCAACTCTCTCAAAGGGGACCCCCACCACAGGTAGTGGTATTAGGGGGGCCTTTGTTGTGCCACCTGACTTACCACTGGCTTGGCAAGTGACACAGGAGCGACAAAACTCCTTGACATCTTCTGACATGTGAGGCCAGTGAAAGTGTGGAACAAGCCTGTCCCACGTCTTGTTCTGGCCTAAGTGTCCTGCAAGGGGAATATCATGGGCCAAGGTAAGGAGGAATCCCCTAAACTGCAGAGGTATCACCAACCTCCTGGTCATGCCAGGCTTGGGGGTTCTAGCCTCTGAGTAAAGGAGTCCCTCATCCCAATACACAGTATGGGTACCTTGGGCATCCCCAGCAGCCTCAGCAGCAGCCTGCTGTCTGAGGGGTTCAAGGGAAGGGCAATCTAATTGAGCCTGCCACAGGTCTGCCCTTGAGGGTCCCCCTGTCCCCAGAAACTCAACCTGGTCAGGTTCAAGCTCCTCAGAGACAGTCTCCTCTTGGGCTGCAGAATCAGTTTCCTCTGAAAGCTGATCCTCAACCTGGGGCAAGGTGGAAGGCGAGGCCTTTCCTCTCTTGCTCCTTCTCTTGGGTTGTGGCTGGTCTATTGTCTCAAGATCCACCACTGGTTCAGGAAGGCACTTCTTAGCCTGAGCCCTTGTCATGGCAAGGACATGCTCTGAAATCCCTAGCATTTCTGCATGAGTCCTGTACTCCACTTCTGACCATGCTGAGCTTTCAAGGTCATTGCCTAACAGACAGTCTACTGGTAGGTCTGCACTCACCACAACTTTCTTTAGGCCATCAACCCCTCCCCAGGAGAAGTTCACAACTGCCACACTATGGGAGGTAGTGGAGTTGCTTGCATTGGTTACTAGGTAGCTCTCTCCTAGTACAATCTGTCCAGGGTCCACAAAGCCAGGGGTCACCATGGTGACACTAGCACATGTGTCCCTGTAAGCTTGAGCCAGTTTCTCATTTATTAAGGGAGTCTGCCTGTATTTGCCCAGGTTAGTGGGGCTTACTGCAGTGGGCAACTCAATGTCCACATCATACAGGAGAACTGCCTGTGTAGGGACTCTGACTAGGCCAGATCCTACTTCAATACCCAGGGTCAACCCAGCTACACCCTTGGACTGTGTTCCACCACTGCTTACTGTACTTGGGGTTGCAGTTGCTTTAGGAGCTGTAGTGGTGGGAACTGGATTTGCCTTGGTGCACTCACTGCCCCAGTGTGAAACTGATTTGCAGGTATTACACCAAGTTGTCTTTGGACCTTTGTTCTTCTTCTTCTTGTTACCATTTTGGGAACCACCCTCCTTACTATTAGTTTGGGGGCCTGAAGACTTCTGGTCTTTTTCTTTATCTTTCTGATTCTGATTACCACCCTTCTGGTCTGTTTTCTTCTGGTCACCACCTTGGTTCTGGGGTTTCTGCTTAATCCTTGTTCTGACCCATTTGTCTGCCTTCTTTCCCAATTCTTGGGGAGAGGTCAGATCAGAGTCAATAAGGTATTGATGCAACAGCTGGTTTGTACAGTTATTAAGGATCTGTTCTCTCATCATAAGATTGTACAATCCTGTATAGTCTGAAACTTTACTTCCCTGTAACCAACCCTCCAAAGCCTTAGTGGCACACTCCACAAAATCAGTCCAGTCTTGAGTCTGTGCTTTCTGGGTGTCTCTGAACAACAACCTGTATTGCTCAGTGGTTAGGCCATACCCTTCAATGAGAGCACTCTTCAAAACAGAGTAGTTTTTGGCATCCTCAGGTCTAACTGTGAGGAGCCTGTCCCTCCCTTTCTCAGAAAAGGAGTACCACAAAATTGCAGCCCACTGATTCTCAGGAACCTGCTGTACCATGCAGGCTCTCTCAAGAGCAGTCATCCATTTGTGGATGTCATCCCCTTCTTTAAAGGGGGGCACAATCTTGGTCAGGTTTCTATTGTCATAGGCCCTGTCTTTTTCTCTTGGAAAATTGCTGCCACCAGTGACATCTAAGCCACTTAATTTCTGCTCTCTTGCCAAGGCAAGTTTAGCTTGAGCTAAGGTAAGCTTAGCTTGACTCAGGGCTACCTCCTCTCTCTCTATCTGGAGTCTGACAGCCCTCATTCTAGCCCTATGCTCAGCTTTCTGAGAAGCACTCATGCCTCTCTCTGATTCTCTGGAGGCACTAGAAAGATGAGAGTCCCCTGAGGGAGATCTCACTCTTCTGTTGCCTGGGAGAATCACATGTTGGGTTCTGGGGAGGTGCTGGCCCTCTCCATTCCCCAGTAGGTCCAAGTTGGCCTGGCTAAGCCTACCAACTGGAACCTGGCTACCCTGATCCTGTACTTCTAAGTCCCCAACATCTGAGTCCTCATCCAAGTCATCATCATCCTCCTCTTCAGGGGGATCAACTACAGGGGGGTTCTCTCCATTTCCTGTGTCTAGGGAAGCTGCTTTAGCCTTCTCTAAGTCATCCTGTTCTAGGATTTCTACCAGGGTTAGGCAGGTGGGGCTTCTGCCCCTTTTTAACCCTCTTGCTTTGCACAAGGCAATCAAGTCTCTGCGGGTTAGTTTGTCATATCCAAAAGTTGCCTGGGTAGGGTCAACTGTCACAGGAGCAGACCCTGAGGCTTTTCCTGTGTCAGACATGGTTACTAGTGAGGTGTAAGTGGTGCACTTACCTACACTAAGTGTTTTCCTACTGTACCTTGCTAGTTAGTTGTAGTCAGGGTGTGCTAATCCCTTCAACCTACAACTACTAAGTTCAGTAGAACTTAATATGCTAAGCTTTTGATTTTATATGTACCTAGAGGTACTTGATGTGATCTTTCAATTTGATATGAAGATTGCAATGGTAAAACAACAGCAAGCTCAAATCCGCACCGCTGCTCACCAATGTGAGAAGTTGGCCTGGTAGGGGATGTTTCCAATTCTGGAACCACCTACTACCTGACCAAACAATCCCCTTATGGTGTCTGGTTGTAAGTCAACCTTATTAGACAAGCTATCCTAGGGGTAGCATGGACTAAGCAGCCTAAAGGCTTAACTTAAGAGGTCGTGTTAAGCGAGCTGTTTTACCACATACAATCCTGTAATACCAAATGAAAGGACACCACACAAGTATATATTATAAAAATATATGTGTTTATTACTAAAAACAATCCCCAGTATTCTTTATGAATAAAGGGGCACAAGCGTTAAATCAAAAGCACTGTTTAAACATACAAGTTGCACAATTATGGATGAGGGCGGGGGGCCACTCAAACCATATACTAAACAAGTGGTATAAGAGAGGCCACTCGAACAGTGGTTAGGCCTAGGGCCTAGGGAATCGCTGGGAGCAGTCAGGACAAGCAATGCTGAAGTCGGGAATGGCCCTCGGGATTCGGGAGATGTGCGGAAAGCGCACGCATGCACCAATGTTAACCAATGGTGCGTAAAAGTCAAAGAGTTAAAGTTTAAGGACACTTCCGCTGAACCTAGAGGAACAAAACTTAACACACAGACCCTAGAGGTGTGCACCAGTGTGGGAACACCGGCGGAGCAAAGTTACCTCACCCACAGGAAGTGGGTGCACAGGGTCGAAGTGGCGTCGGGTTTTGACACGCAGGCTCTTGGTGCTTGAAGCTGAAAGGGCTGCAGGCAGGGTGAAGACGAAGTGTCCGGTGGAGTCCAAGGGTGGACTCAAGTTGTAGAGTACCTGAAAGCAGAGGGGACAGAGTCTGGGTCACTCAGCAGTGACCAGGGTGGAACCAGGACGGAACCAGGCAATGTCGGGCGCAATCAGGTGGTCGTCGAGGAGCTTCTCTCCGCTGTCACGTGGGCTCTGGGGCATCTGCGACGTCCAGGAGCAGGTCACGATCCGTCCCACGCAGGCTCTCACCGTCGGTGCAGTCGGCTTCAGGTTTGGAGCAAACAAGCCTTGGTAAGAGCAATCCACGCAGGATCGGAAGATTGCTTCTCACTCGGACCAGGAAGGTCAGAGTCGGGGCTCCTTTTCAGGGGAGCTGGTGTGGATCTGGAGCAACCAGATTCACGAGTCTTCTTTGGTAGTTCGTCGGCACAGGGACCACAAGCCAGCTGGCAAGTGACCGGGCCAACGCGTTGAGCCAAATCGTGCCAAAGGGCCCCACGCAGCACTCGTCGAGTGTGGAGGGCTGAACTTCGGCTCAGGAGTAGCTCAGGGTGGGGGCTTCTCAAACCCCGGTGTACAGCTTCGAGGGTCACTCGTGGGCTGCACGGTCAGCGTCTCGTGGTCACTTCAAGATGGCGTGCCCCACGCTTCCGGTCGCCTCCACGGGTCTCAGCTTTGCATGGACTGTGGATCGGGCTGTTAGAAGCTGGGCAGGCTTGATCTCGTCGATCTCAGTCGCTCGAGTTCCGGCGGGAACGGCAACTAAGTAGACGTCGAGGGCTGGATGGTGCCTGCTGCTGCAGGGTGGTCACTCCTTGACCACAAGGGAGATTCTTCGGGCTTCCACGTTGAGATGGAGGGCGAAGGGTCCAGAATATCGTTTCAAATGTTTCTTCCAGGAAATCTGATGTGCATTGGCACTGCTCCCACTCTTATTCGAATCTGGTGGGCGTGATTACCTGCTAGGTCCCCTCCTATGGGTGGGACCCAGGAAGTGGGTGGATACACCCCCTTCCTTTGATCCAGGCCGCCCTGGCACGAGGGCTGGAGTGCCCCAGAACCGGTTTGGCCGGATTATGCAAGGGGCAGCCTTGTGCGCCCCAGGCAGTGTCTGGTTTCTTTCAAACCTCCCTGCTACAATACACTATCTCCTGTCTGGAGGGCGGTGACACCCTCCTGTGACAGGAAACCCTTTGTCCAGGACCCCCTTGACTGGGTTTCGGTCAGCTCCAGGGGTCCAGACATTTGTCTGTGGCAGAGGCATCCATTTTGTGGATCTTAAGGCCTTTGGAGAAATCAACCGCATTAAAGTGAAGTAACATGTCTTACCCCTCTAGAGGGGTGGAATGCCATCCCCGTCGCCAGAACTGGCGAGGGGATGGTATTCCAAAGCGTATGACACCTTACACGACATGTTTTGATAAAGCCAAACCAGAGTTGCTAAATAACCGCGAGGATTATAAGGCACTTAATAGTATATGGTATGGCATTATCCTGAAACAGCTTAGGGATTTGTTCCCGACGGCTGCAGACAGGCTCAGCTCATGCTAGAGCTCCATCTCACATAAAAACCATGCACCCAGCCTCCAGGATTGGTGAGGCCTGTCTATAGGAGTGGCTCACAGGTTTACATGTGTCCAGATATAGGTTTAGACATAGGTATACTATATCTAAGCAAGGGGTGTGTACACCACCTTACCCCAGCTGAGTGATCAGCCAGTTGTGTCAATTTAAGAACCAGCCAGGGGTGGCAAAAGATATGCTGCAGCCCCTGGTAGGCCTTAGTGGCTCCTGTGCCCTGTGCACCTATAGTGCATTCTACAGGGGCTGACAAGGAGTCCATTTCCAATTGGTATGTGCCTATAGCACATGTGTCATTAATTTAGTGAGAGAACAGCAGGCTGGGGGTCTGATCAGCAGGCCCACAGCCTCAGTAGTCGAAAACCAGTGAAGCAAAAAGCAAAAATTTGGGGTGACCATAGGATAGCAGACCCTACTCTCCTACACATACAATATTTAATTCAGTAGTTACAGAGGGCGAAATGTCATCATGATGAAAAGAAACCCATATTTCTATAGTTTTAAAGAAAGTGAATGACCTTTTGTTTTGTGGCTTCTACAGGTCAATTTTCCTGATTGATGCAACATATTATATGGCAGTGTAAAAACTACAATGCTCTTTCAATATTTGAGGCTTCCTCTCTATAAGGGAGGAGTGACACTTCAATCTTTATTGCATTATTTAATGTCTGTCTTCTTATCTAGGTTAACCGCAGTCATAGGGTTTAACAAATGGGCATTTATGGCTTATATAAGGATTGTCAGTGTCATCAAGGTGATCTGAATGTAAAAGGCATGTATACTTCAGCATATTTCAAAGATGCACAATTTCGGACTATGGAGGTCATTTATAAGGCATGGCAGTCTGTTAGAACACATGGCCACATTTCAGTCATAAGTGCACATTCACGTTATGTTTACTGCAAATCTACTTTATTTCTTCCAGGATGCATAACCACAGAAGTCGGAAATTCATCCTTGAATTTTTTTTAGATATCTTCAGCTGAGATCCTATTTCAACATCTGTAAAAAAATTCGCTTAATTTGGGTCATTATGAGTCTCGAGAGACACTATAAGAAGCTCCTAATGCTTGCGCCTTAATGATCAGGAAGATATTTTTCAACTTTTAGCTAAAAAGTGTTCACGAAATATAGGCCAAAACATATTACACCATATTTCTTTATGCAATCAAATTAATGTTAAGATATTGCAGTATTTATATTACAACCCGTACCGGCTATAAACGAGTGGCTTTAGAGAATCATCAAATTGTTTTTGTTATATGGGCTCACAAGCGGACACCGTTCATATATCTGTAAAACACCCAAAAGTCACGCAGTATTAAATCTTGTGTTCACTGAATTACATTTCTTAATGAGCAAGGTCTGGGCTGCTGTCATATATTGGCTTCATGCATTGATTCCTGGAGACGTGGATGAAGTGTTGGGACAAAATCATCTTATGGAATTGACATTATTTTTTTATGTGTTGTAGAGTAATTTGATGCTGATACTGGTGACAGCTTTTTGGTGAAGCTGCTATGTGACATTTTCCTTTCATTAATTGTTTGAGTAATGCATTTTTTATATGTGTTTGTTAAAATAAAGAGAATAAGTGAGTGCAAGGGACTGAGAATGACTAAGGGTCAACGATTGAGAATGAGTATGATTGAATGTAAATGTGAGTGTGAGTGAGCATGTGGTATGCTCGCAAGTCTGGTGTAGGCCCTCGCATATCGAGAAAAAGATTGCCACAGGCACACTAATGATTGTCAATTGTTAGCATGACAGGCACCTGTGACAAAATATTGGCACTTGCACATAGGGGGTAATGCATAGCATAAAAGGCACCCATGGGCACCCATGGTAAGATACTCATACAGAGACGCCAGAGAAACATTTGCAGCATGTGGGGCCCTATTTGAAATTGCTGGTGCTAGCATATTTGAGGGAATTCTTGGGATGGGTACACTTGTGGCAAAATGCTGGCACTAGCTCATCGAAGGTAATAATTGCATATGGGCCGACATCTATTGTATGTAACATGAGGTTTAAGAAATAGTGTTCCTAACATACCAGAGGTCATTTTTGACATAAGGGTCATCCATAGTACATGGAGGTTATTATTAGCAAGATTGTGACACTGGTATATTGCATGTAACTTTTGGCATAAGGGACCATCCATGCCCCATGCACGGCAATCATGACAAAATGCTTGCCCTGGCATGGCAGAAGTACATTTTGGCACTTGGAGGCACTGATAGGACATTTTAAAAACAATGGAGACAATTCCTGGGGAATGTCAGGTTTCATTGGCTTGGCTCAGCATGAAAAGGTGGGAAGATTTAAGATGTGCCCTTTCAAGAACCTATGACTTTTAGGAAAGGTTTGTGGCAATTGTGCTTCTAAATGCTCTTTTGGACTGCTTTTTTAAAACAAATTTCAGGGGAAAAGTCCTCCAAGCCTCCTTAATTCGCTCACAGAAAGATAAGGGTAAGTATTACGCTCCGCCACTTTCAAATTACTTGTCAGAGCCCTAATGGTACCTAAAATTGTACTTTTGTCTGTGTCGTGTTATATTAATAACGTTGTTAATATTGGAACTCCAGCAATGTCAATAGTGGTGATGTACTAATCACTTATTTTTCCAGATGAGTGCAGAGTTTGTCTGGGAAGAGGAGAAAGAGCTGTTTGGGGTACAGGATACTGTTTCCCTCGTCAATTCTAACACACCAAGGTATCCTATAGTCCTCTTGCTAGGCTCCACAACTTAGAACAAAGTATGCACAGTTGGCTTGAATACTCCTTTTGGGAAGAAATGTTATGGTGGCTTAAACTTTAAGTTCCCCTAAATAACAAAAAATTGACTCAGCACCGGGGCTGGAAAAGCCTCTCATTTCCATTTCCATTTCTATAGCATGCAAATTCCATTGCATTCTAAGTACTTCTAAAAGCCTCAGCAGTTACAGGGTTAAACAGTCAGCTCTGTGGCCAAACAGAGCACACTTTAGGGTTCACATACTAATGTAAGAAATGTGATTTTTAGGTGACAGAGGTATAAGCCCCAGTCAAATAAGAAACTTGTCAGGGTGAACCACAGAAGTCACTTGAAAAAAGATATGTGCTTAACCTTCTTGTAGCTTGGCACAAAAGCAGCCAGGCTTAACTTAGAGGTAATGTATAAAGTATGTATTCAGCACCAAAAAAGTAATAAGATGAAAACATAACACCATTAAAATCCCAAACTGAAAACATAACACCAATAAAATCCCAAACCAATTTAGAAAAGTTTAGTAAATGTTTATAAATACAATGACACCAAAACTAAAAAAATTAAATCGGTAGAACCGGAGGTATGAGTTTTTTAAATGTTAGGTGAAAATAGCTCCAAATAGCACAAAGCGCCAATTGTGTTCACCTGGAAGCGCTGGACCAGGAAAAAGTCACACGTTCAGGCCTACCATGATGGAGCACAGGTCAGATAAAGGGACGAGGGTATTGCTGCTGAAGATTTACCTTCTCAAGTCCTTCATGAAGGTGTTGTTCACATTGGCAGAGAAGGCTGTACGGCGAAGAGCATTTCGGCCTTTATGGATGGTCGCTGCTGTAGCAAGAAGACCTGGTTGTCCCTAAAGAATTTCATTGCTGGTTGATGTAGGCTGTCTCT
The DNA here is from genome assembly GCF_964261635.1 of Lissotriton helveticus. Lineage (NCBI taxonomy): Eukaryota > Metazoa > Chordata > Amphibia > Caudata > Salamandridae > Lissotriton > Lissotriton helveticus. Next base: position 985,692,229 of record NC_136067.1, read on the forward strand.
GTTGCTGAAAAGAGCAGATCTCACTGGAGCTTTGCATTGCCCATCGTCGTGGATGGTCACTGTCACCGGGAAGTACAAGCCTTGCTAAAACTCATGTTGATGGTCTTCAGAGGCAGATTTTTCTTGGTGCATAGAGGTCACTTCATGGTCATGAGGAGCCCAATCTTCTGCATCTTCATCTATTCTTGGGAGGAGTTCACTCTAATGTCAGCCAAGGGTCCAGGACCTATGACATCCTTTTGGGAATCAGGACTCATGCCAGCAAATGTGAGCCACTGGGCTCAGGTAGGTCAAGGCAGGCCCATTAGGTGTTAGTCAGCTGGGCAGTTGCAGGGAGGCCCTGGAAGCTTATTGTGTCCCTATAGCTCAACAGGAAGTCTGGCAGCTGACCCTTGTAGTCACTCTGGTTAGTCTGAGATGAAAGCAAATAGGCCCCATTTACTTTCTTAGGCATCAAATTTGTCCTTAAAGCAGGAAGGCAGTCCTCTGGTAGAAGGGTAGTCCTTTTGTAACTTCTACAAGTCCAGAAATGTTCCTCTGAGAAGTTCTGAAGGTCCATTTTTATACCTGGAGACAGCCTTTCTGTGGGGTAATTTCCTAGACCAGGTGTCCCCAAACTACGGCCCCCGGGCCACATCCGGCCCGTCTGATCAACTGGAGTGGCCCACTTAACGATCCCAAACAATCCTTTGCTTCTTGTCTCACGCGGAGACACATATTCCTCACTTCCAGGTAGCAGGCGGTTGGCGGTCCAGTTCCAGGTGACCGGAAACCGCCGGGGCGTCTCACAGCGCTTCCGGGGAAATTCGCTTAACACAGAAGTTGCCGCCAACACAGAGCTTCGGATTGATGCCTGCCCTCTGCCTGCTTCTACGCAAGTAAGAACCGTGTTTTCTGAGGCCGTGTGTTCGCAACCTTTACTGAGGTTCTTTGACACCGCTCTGGAGCGCTGTTCTGGATTTGTTTCGACACCGCGCTGAAGCTCTTTACTTGGGGTCTGATTATTTGATTGGGCACCGCGCTAGGGCGCTATCCTGAGTTTGTTTTGGCACCACGCTGGAGCGCTTTACCTGTGGTTTGTTTTGGCACCATGCTGGAGCGCTTTACTTTCAGTTTGTGACAACGCGCTGGGACGCTTATGTGAATACCTTGGACAAAGTGCTGGAGTGCTTTGATTACGGGCTGGGGGGCTTATCTTTTTTCGTTTCTACACTCTGCACTCTGAATCTATTTTCAATTTCCCCAACAGTTTCGACATTTTGTTGTCTGTCTTTCTTCCGTGCTTCTCGGGCTGGTAGGGGAAGTAAGGGAGACCTGATTACAATGGGCACAGACAAAGCCCTCTCTATGTTTACTTCTTGTGCACATGCGGTTAACAGCGTTTACCTTGAGCTTAGGAACACCCAGTGAGTAGAAGTTGGCTATAGTGGTTAGTTAGAAAACAGTGCTCCTGTGCAGAAACAAAAAAAGATAAGCGCCCCAGCGCGTAATCAAAGCGCTCAAGCGCGGTGTCCAAGGTATTCACATAAGCGCCCCAGTGCGTTGTCACGAACTGAAAGTAAAGTGTAGTAAGTACATTAGACAGGTACTTTTATTCTTTGTTTATTGTCCTCAAGAGATGAACAGCCACAGCAAACACGGCTAGAAATAACTTCCTCATATTCCAACACAGAACTCAGAATCACATAACGTGAAGATTCTAACTACAGGTGCCTGGAAAGGCAAATATCACAGAATACTACATTATCCTCTTTTCCATAAAACCAACAAAAGAAAAGAGGAAGAGGTGAAGCAAACAAAAAGAAAACATATGAGATGCAGAAGAAAGAAAAAGACAGAAGAAAGAAAAACAAGAAAAAAAGAACACATAATAAAACTGGGAGAAAACTTAAAAACAAAACTATCTAAACCTAAGAGGTTTTTTACAAACTCTCAAACTCCTACGAAGTTCAGGAACAATATCATTATTCTTGTCATTTCTTATCACAATCATTTTTTTTATCAGAAACAGAGTTTGGAGAGACGGTATTCAAATCAACATTTCCCTCCTTTACTTTAACAATTTTACAAATGTTCCACCATTTTTTATTGTTGACCCTCACAGCATTCCCACAAACTTTGTCAACAATTAAAGGATCCGAGAATTTCCTTTGCCCCTTGGAAACATGAACGGGACTTTTAATTCGTACAACATCTCCAACACGAACATTTTGATGAATAACCTTCTTCCTTTCATCAAAATAGATTTTTTGCTTACCTTGAGCTTTGCCAACATTACCTCTTGCAAAGTCATCAACATCATCCATCACATCCAATTTTACCCACTTTGACATCCAGCCTGGGCACATTTTGGTGGACGATTTCCTTCCTTTTAAAAGTTCAAAAGGAGAAACACCAGTTGACGAATGTGCAGTGGTACGATAGAACCATAGCATTGAACGCACTGCATTCTCCACAACACATTTACTAGCAATTGCCCACTGTACACAATTATTCAGAACTCGATTCATCCTCTCAACAAGGCCATTGGCCTGAGGATGATAAAAAGAACTCTTTTGGTGTATAACACCACCCTGTTTCAGAAAATTTTCTAATTCAGAACTGACAAACTGTACCCCATTATCAGCCATTACATAAGAAGGAAAACCTTCTCTAAAAAAATATCTTTCAAAAAATTGATCACATTTGTTGTAGTTGTTTCATTAACAAACCGTACCTCTGGCCACTTGGAATAGTAATAAATGGCCACAATAGCAAAACGCGATGCAGAAGGTAGAAGATTAAATGGCCCTACCAAGTCAATCCCAATTTTTTACCATGGTCTCCCTGGAAATTCAACTGGTTCTAAGGGCGGTGACCTCACTTTGTGTCTCTTGTCAGAAGATTTACAAACCACACAACCATCAACAAATTCATCCACGAAAACATCCATGTGTGGCCACCAGAACACATCTCTCAATCTACGTTTGGTAAACGATTTTCCCAAATGCCCCTCATGTGCACCCATCAATAAACATTTTCTTAAGCTCTCTGGAGGTATAAGTCTTCCACATCGTAGAAGAATGCCATTTCTACCGTCAACTCTTCTGAAATTTTTACATAAGTTTGAAACTGACAAGACACATTCTTCTCTTTCGGCCAACTAGATTTTATGTATTTCATTACTTGTACAAGAATCACATCCTTCAACAACTCTCTTTTCCACTCAACTTCGGTTATAGCACACATCCCTTCAATATCCAAGGCGGCAACAAAACAATCTTCTTGATCATCCTCCGTCTCCATATCTGTGCCATTTTCCGTAACTGTAAAACGTGACAGATAGTCCGCTTGAACATTTTTCATGCCAGGTAAATAGACAATATCAAAATCATATTGCAATAATTTTGATGACAACCTAGCCATCCTTGGTGTGTGTTCTTTGATTTTGTCCAAAACAACAATTGATGGACAGAATGCAGAACAATGTCTTACATTCACCCCAGTACAGAGATCTGGGCCTAAATCCATCGTTATTTTGCACTCCACACCACCCCAGGTCAGACATGGCCATATGCAAATCAGCCTTGACCCTGTGCCTCATGGGAACAGTCCAGCCCGAACTGCCAAGCCATGTCTTTCCTGGACCGGAATCAAGCATCCAAGGACCGGTTTCTGGCTATCAGCCTTCATCAGCCTGGATAGCTTGACTCCAGTGGTGTGGAGAGCATGGGACTCACGTCTGAGCATACCCATCCCACTCGGGGTGACAAATGCAAAAACAACAATTGATGGACAGAATGCAGAACAATGTCATACATTCACCCCAGTACAGAGATCTGGGCCTAAATCCATCGTTATTTTGCACTCCACACCACCCCAGGTCAGACATGGCCATATGCAAATCAGCCTTGACCCTGTGCCTCATGGAAACAGTCCAGCACGAACTGCCAAGCCATGTCTTTCCTGGACAGGAATCAAGCATCCAAGAACCGGTTTCTGGCTATCAGCCTTCATCAGCCTGGATAGCTTGATTACAGTGGTGTGGAGAGCATGGCACTCACGTCTGAGCATACCCATCACACTCGGGGTGACAAATGCAAAAACAACAATTGATGGACAGGATGCAGAACAATGTCATACATTCACCCCAGTACAGAGATCTGGGCCTAAATCCATCATTATTTTGCACTCCACACCACCCCAGGTCAGACATGGCCATATGCAAATCAGCCTTGACCCTGTGCCTCATGGGAACAGTCCAGCCCGAACTGCCAAGCCATGTCTTTCCTGGCCCGGAATCAAGCATCCAAGGACCGGTTTCTGGCTATCAGCCTTCATCAGCCTGGATCATCCGCCTGGATAGCTTGACTCCAGCGGTGTGGAGAGCATGGGACTCACGTCTGAGCATACCCATCCCACTCGGGGTGACAAATGCAAAAACAACAATTGATGGACAGAATGCAGAACAATGTCATACATTCACCCCAGTACAGAGATCTGGGCCTAAATCCATCGTTATTTTGCACTCCACACCACCCCAGGTCAAACATGGCCATATGCAGATCAGCCTTGACCCTGTGCCTCACGGGAACAGTCCAGCCCGAACTGCCAAGCCATGTCTTTCCTGGACCGGAATCAAGCATCCAAGGACCGGTTTCTGGCTATCAGCCTTCATCAGCCTGGATAGCTTGATTCCAGTGGTGTGGAGAGCATGGGACTCACGTCGGAGCGTACCCATCCCACTCGTGGTGACAAATTCAAAAACAACAATTGATGGACAGAATGCAGAACAATGTCATACATTCACCCCAGTACAGAAATCTGGGCCTAATTCCATCGTTATTTTGCACTCCACACCACCCCAGGCCAGACATGGCCATATGCAAATCAGCCTTGACCCTGTGCCTCAGGGGAACAGTCCAGCCCGAACTGCCAAGCCATGTCTTTCCTGGACCGGAATCAAGCATCCAAGAACCGGTGTCTGGCTATCAGCGTTCATCAGCCTGGATAGCTTGATTCCAGTGGTGAGGAGAGCATGGTAATCACGTCTGAGCATACCCATCCCACTCGGGCTGACAAATGCAAAAACAACAATTGATGGACAGAATGCAGAACAATGTCATACATTCACCCCAGTACAGAGATCTGGGCCTAAATCCATCGTTATTTTGCACTCCACACCACCCCAGGTCAGACATGGCCAAATGCAAATCAGCCTTGACCCTGTGCCTCATGGGAACAGTCCAGCCCGAACTGCCAAGCCATGTCTTTCCTGGACCGGAATCAAGCATCCAAGGACCGGTTTCTGGCTATCAGCCTTCATCAGCCTGGATAGCTTGACTCCAGTGGTGTGGAGAGCATGGGACTCACGTCTGAGCATACCCATCCCACTCGGGGTGCCAAATGCAAAAACAACAATTGATGGACAGAATGCAGAACAATGTCATACATTCACCGCAGTACAGAGATCTGGGCTTAAATCCATAGTTATTTTGCACTCCACACCACCCCAGGTCAGACATGGCCATATGCAAATCAGCCTTGACCCTGTGCCTCATGGGAACAGTCCAGCCCGAACTGCCAAGCCATGTCTTTCCTGGACCGGAATCAAGCATCCATGGACCGGTTTCTGGCTATCAGCCTTCATCAGCCTCGATAGCTTGACTCCAGTGGTGTGGAGAGCATGGGACTCATGTCTGAGCATACCCATCCCACTCGGGGTGCCAAATGCAAAAACAACAATTGATGGACAGAATGCAGAACAATGTCATACATTCACCCCAGTACAGAGATCTGGGCCTAAATCCATCATTATTTTGCACTCCACACCGCCCCAGGTCAGACATGGCCATATGCAAATCAGCCTTGACCCTGTGCCTCATGGGAACAGTCCAGCCCGAACTGCCAAGCCATGTCTTTCCTGGACCGGAATCAAGCATCCAAGGACCGGTTTCTGGCTATCATCCTTCATCAGCCAGGATAGCTTGACTCCAGTGGTGTGGAGAGCATGGGACTCACGTCTGAGCATACCCATCCCTCTCGGGGTGACAAATGCAAAAACAACAATTGATGGACAGAATGCAGAACAATGTCATACATTCACCCCAGTACAGAGATCTGGGCCTAAATCCATCGTTATTTTGCACTCCACACCACCCCAGGTCAGACATGGCCATATGCAAATCAGCCTTCACCCTGTGCCTCATGGGAACAGTCCAGCCCGAACTGCCAAGCCATGTCTTTCCTGGACCGGAATCAAGCATCCAAGGACCGGTTTCTGGCTATCAGCCTTCATCAGCCTGGATAGCTTGACTCCAGTGGTGTGGAGAGCATGGGACTCACGTCTGAGCATACCGTTCCCACTCGTGGTGACAAATGCAAAAACAACAATTGATGGACAGAATGCAGAACAATGTCATACATTCACCCCAGTACAGAGATCTGGGCCTAAATCCATCGTTATTTTGCACTCCACACCACCCCAGGTCAGACATGGCCATATGCAAATCACCCTTGACCCTGTACCTCATGGGAACAGTCCAGCCAGAACTGCCAAGCCATATCTTTCCTGGACCGGAATCAAGCATCCAAGGACCGGTTTCTGGTTATCAGCCTTCATCAGCCTGGATAGCTTGACTCCAGTGGTGTGGAGAGCATGGGACTCACGTCTGAGCATACCCATCCCACTCGGGGTGACAAATGCAAAAACAACAATTGATGGACAGAATGCAGAACAATGTCATACATTCACCCCAGTACAGAGATCTGGGCCTAAATCCATCGTTATTTTGCACTCCACACCACCCCAGGTCAGACATGGCCATATGCAAATCAGCCTTGACCCTGTGCCTCATGGGAACAGTCCAGCCCGAACTGCCAAGCCATGTCTTTCCTTGACCGGAATCAAGCATCCAAGGACCGGTTTCTGGCTATCAGCCTTCATCAGCCTGGATAACTTGACTCCAGTGGTTTGGAGAGCATGGGAGTCACGTCTGAGCATATCCAACCCTCTCGGGGTGACAAATGCAAAAAAAATTGATTTTGTCCTTTGACAAAATAGAAACTAATGGACTATGGTCCGTCCTAATTACAAAATGACTTCCCCATATAAATGGATTGCACTTCCTGACCGCCCACCAGCAGGCCAACAATTCTTTTTCAATGACTGAAAAATTCAACTCAGCTCCTCTTAAAACTCTGGATGCATATGCTATAGTGTAATCTGAATGTCCGTTTTCTTGAGTAAGGACCGCTCCAAGTCCAAAACCACTTGCATCTACAGTAACAGTACACCTTTTGTTGGGGTCAAAAGGCTTCAAAGTTCTGTCACTCACTAACTGCAACTTTATCCAATCAAAAATTTCTTGACATTCCTTATCCCATTTTTGAATGGGACATTTTTTTTAACATATTTGTTAAAAGTTGAACCATAGAGGCATAATCTTTGATAAATCTTGAATAAAACTCACTGAGCCCAATGAAAGACTTCAGACCAGATTTATCAACAGGTGGATTAGCATCCACGATAGCCTTCACCAAAGCAGGACGCAGTTCAGCACCATCATGTGAAACAACATGACCAAGAAATTCAATTTTTTCTTTGAGGAAAACACACTTCTCGCTCTTAAGTACAATCCCTTTCTCCTGCATGATTTCCAAAACTTTATTCAAAGATCTGTCATGATCAATCCTATTCTCACGGAAAATCAAAACATCATCCTGGAAAACAATAACACCAGGAGTATCCTTAAACATTTGACTCATCAATCTTTGAAAAAACACTGTCGCCGACGCAAGTCCGAACGACATTCTTTAGTATTGATAACTGCCGAAAGGAGAGACAAATGCAGTCAAATGTCTAGAAGACTGACTTAACACGACCTGATGATACGCGGACGCTAAATCCAGCTTGGTAAACCCTCTTTATTTTTTATTTTATTTTATTGAATTTATATTGCGCACGGCTACCCGCAATGGGTTTCCCTCATAAGGGACAACAATTCCCTGATCTTAGGCAATGGGTGCGAGTCAACCCAGATATTTTTTGTTTAAAATGCGTAAGTCCACACATATGCGTACATCACCATTTTTTTCCTTGCAACCACAAGGGGAGACAACCACAAAGATGACTCTATTGGCTCAATGATCCCCTTCATACATAGTTCATTTAACTCCTTCTCCAGACTATCTCTTACACTAAATGGGACACTTCTCACAGTGTGCTTAATTGGAATAGCACCATCCCTAACTCTTATCTCATGAGTAAAACCTTTAATCATTCCAAGACCCTTTCCAAAAACTGTAGGAAAAGTGAAACTCAACTTTTCTGTGAAATCAGAAGAATCTACTACACTAACTTGTTCTTTTGTGCCCGGTCTAAGAACCATTTGGAACAAACCTTGATGAAACCATCCCAAAATATTCAAACCCGTTATAGCCACATAAATCTTTCCAAGTATTTTCCTTCCTTTAAATTGTAGTACATCTTCAAAATATCCTGCCAGATCAATCCTACGCCCCTCATAATTAACAGGAGCCCTACCAGGAGGTTCTAACGTTCTGTCTGCCCAAGTTTCATTAAACATCTCATGAGTAATCATCGTTATGCTTGCGCCTGAATCAACAAGAAGCATAAGAACTTTCTCACCCACACCAATTTCAACATAAGGATCAATACATTCTGATGAATCTCCAGTGAGGATCTCATCATCATGTACCACAACAACCATCTCTCTCAGATCATCTTGTATGCTATTGATTGAATCACATTCTTTGCTAAGAAAATCAGCAACATCCGAAACATTACCCACACCACTAGTATTTCCCTGACTTTGCAATTTATTCATGAACGCTGAATTTGCCTGCCTACTGTTATTTTGACAGATTTTTGCAAAATGACCATATCTTCCACAGTTACGGCAAGTGGAATTTCTTGCAGGGCAGAATTTGTTTGCCTTATTGTGCGACAAGTTACCAGATCTGTAACAAATATCACATGGTTTGTTAAAAACATTCCTATGAAAGCGTTGTGAACCAGACAATGTATTTTTCTCATATCGTTGCATTCCCTGAGTAATTTTAGTCTCTTTCGCTCTGACCACAGAAACAGCTTGTTCGTTCTTTTTCTCTAGTTCTTTAACTTGTTTTTTTGACAACTCAATGCTCTTGGCTGTGCAAATGGTTTCCTCTAAGGTAGGATTTCCTAAAGTAAGCAATTTCTGCTGAATTTACTTATCTGTACACTTGCAGATGTACTGGTCTCTAATTAATTGTTCTCTGAACGTCTCAAATTCACACTCAGCACTTAACTGCCTTAGTGTAGACACATATGTCTCTACATCTTCTCCAGGCAATTGCTCTCTTTTGAAAAATGTATGTCGGATCACAACAAGACTTGGTTTTATATCAAACCTCAATTCCAATTTCCTTCTAGTCTCCAATGCACTCATCAATATCTTCTGCTGCATTGTCTCTAACCAAGGGAGGTAGATGCTTAAAAATGTCTCTTCCTTCAAATCCTAATGAATGCAATAGTAAATATTTCTTTCTCTCAGCGCGGTACCTAAATGCACCTATAGCCCCCAAGTACGTTTCGAATGCATCATACCACTTTTTATATGCTATTGGTGAATTTCCTGGTGTCTCAAGGAAAGGAGGTGGTGGTAAAACAGACTGCATATTGTTCTTAATATTTTTTAAACTGCAAACACAACTATATTATTCACCACTATACTTGTACTCCAAACTGTTGTTATTTAATTTTCCTTTCACCAGATTATCTACTGCTGTGCTATTCCCCTTGTTTCCTAATATGTTGCGCATAAACACAACTATTTTTTCTTTGGCTGTGTAATTGTGAATTTTTCCACTTTGTCTGCATGAATGTAACAATGTTTTTTTAACTTTTCTCAATATTCTAAAGCTTTCTGATCTTGTCCGTAGCTTATTGATAAACAAACAGTATCTCAAGTTACACGCAGACCACGCTCTTCACTGCGTTTAGCCAATAACATCAGACTGCCTTCTAGAAATATTTTAATTTTCCTCCTCGTGTTGCCAACCACGTGTGCACAACAACGTTGGAATACTTATAGCATACGTCTTCTAAACTCCTCGCATTGCCAACCACAACACGTCACAATGCTTGACTGCATCCAGGGCATGCGTCTGCTAGCCAACCACGCGCACGAAGATGTCCGACATACGACAATGCGTTGCCAACCACTCCAAATACGTTGCCACTCACGTCTCGTGTCGCTTATTCAAAAATCGCTATCAGCCTCAAAGGCTGATTTTCTCACTTTTGTTCATACATCTGACCTGAACGAATAACTTGTCCGTTTCACAAACTGTGCAGAAGCGACCCTTTCTTTTCAGGATGAGCACATCAACTCCGGCAGTCCGCAGCTCCGCAGCTTTTTCCTTCTGTTATCTTCTTTATGAGGTTCCACACGGGTTCTTTATGACTCTCTTTAGGATTGTCGCCATGTAAAATGTAGTAAGTACATTAGACCGGTACTTTTAATCTTTGTTTATTGTCCTCAAGAGATGAACAGCCACAGCAAACATGGCTAGAAATAACTGCCGCTTCCTCATATTCCAACACAGAACTCAGAATCACATAACGTGAAGATTCTAACCACAGGTGCCTGGAAAGGCAAATATCACAGAATACTACATAAAGCACTCCAGCGTGGTGCCAAAACAAACCACAAGTAAAGCGCTCCAGCTTTGTGCCAAAATAAACTCAGGATAGCGCCCCAGTGCGGTGCCCAAACAAACAACCAAACCCCAAGTAAAACGCTCCAGTGCGGTGTCGAAACAAATCCAGAATAGCGCTCCAGCGCGGTGTCAAAACAAACACAGAATAGCGCTCCTGCGCGGTGTCAAAGAACCTCAATAAAGGTCGCGAGCACACGACCTCAGAAAACACGGTTCTTACTTGCGTAGAAGCAGGCAAACGACAGGCATAAATCCGAAGCTCTGTGTTTGCGGGAACTTCTGTGTTAAGCAATTTCCCTCGGAAGCGTTGTGAGACGCCCCAGCGGTTTCCGGTCGCCTGGAACTGGACCGCCAACCGCCTGCTAACTGGAAGTGTTGAATACGTGTCTCCACATGCGAGAAGAAGCAAAGGATTGTTTGGGATTGTTAAGTGGGCCCCTCCAGTTGATTAGACGGTCCGGATGTGGCCCGAGGGCCGTAGTTTGGGGTCCCCTGGTCTAGGCTGATGTGCACGCCCAAATATTTGGTGGAATCCGTGCACCACGCCAGCGGGAACTCACAATTCCAGTGTACCGTGCTGGGCGTTAGGGGAAATATTACCGATTTGCGCCAATTTATACCCAACGCCGAGAATTGTCCAAAACTTATAATTACCCGTATCAAGGGGTCTAAGTTATTCAAAGGTTGCCGCACATAAAGAATAACATCGTCTGCATATAGAGAAACAAATAATGGTCCAGTATTAAACTGCAGACGCCTATGCAGGTGCTTCTCTTGAAAGTGGCGGACTAATGGATTCATTGCAAGTATAAATAAAAGCTGTGACGGGGCAGCCCTGCATGGTGCCTCGTGATAGCGGGTAGGAGCGTGACAGGGAAGTGTTTAATCGCAATCTTGTAGTGGGACCGCTGTATAGCATTGCCGTATTGGCCACAAATCCCTTGGACATACCCATACGTAGATGTCTCAGAATGAAAATTGAAGGGCATACAAGGTTTATGAACAAGAATTTCATGATAGGTGGTAATGATCATAGTGTGTGAGTTTGTGTGTGTATGAGTGTGTTTATGTGAGCATCAGAAGGTGAAGGAGCTGACGATTGAGTATATAAGAGCACAAAGTGCTGCAATTCTACAAAGAAGCATAATACTTCTTCACTGTGGCTAAGGAAGTGTGGAGAAAACCTATGTAAAAGTACTCTAAGTATCTCAGGAGATAAAAGTGTTTCTTGTAGCACGTTTAGGCAATTCTTTCCTCTATGGTGCTTTTGTCAGCAGAAATACCTTTAGAGGTCATACAATGAAGGCTTTTAAAAAAGTAAATACTTCCAGGGGGGTCTTCTGTGAAAGGTAGTGGGTATGGATGCCATCTTGAGGAATCTATTGTAGATTTAGGTTAAATCATGTAAGTACTATCAAAAAGATTATTGGTGCAGTTCTATATCACACCCAACAAATATATATTATCTGAAAGGTAACCTATCTCTCTCTACTTCCAAAAATGCCTTTCAAGATACAGCAAAACTAGAACCTCACCTGCCTATACTCACTGAACATATTTGGTGAATCCTCCACACCAATACTCTATTGGCAAACATTTTGAATCAGTCTTGCACCTCCGTTCACAATTCGAGTTGGGCACATAGTGAAAGTTAAATCTCTGCAATAGCACCCACCTGTAATTTTATGACCTGGCATGTTTTTTTCTCCGTTTTTCCTCTATTTTGTTTCTGTGAAGAAACTCTTCTACATCATCACCAATTTTGGGGAGCTGCATTTTGCTTGCCATTATGAAAAGAGGTTTACTCCTGAGTGAATTCCAGACAACACCATGGGTGGGAAGAGGCCAGGGAGAAGTTTCTCAACAGTTACAACTGCGCACTTTTGAGGGAACAATTACCACCTCTCACCACCATCTCTGCAGCCCTCTGAGTAGATTTACTCACATAAAAATATTTGTGTAAGTAAATCCTTTGACAAGTACAAACCCCACTTTCGTGTATTCCCAAAATTATTTTCCACTTGTAAAAAACTCTATTTGCTTTTGTACGCCAAACTTACGTACCCTGATAGCTTTGTGATTCCAGCCCCATAATGTCCCTGTTTAGCTTGCAGACAGGCATGAGTTTATGTAGCAATTCAATTTAATACAGACAAATTCTCTTTATTGGAGTTCACGGAGAAAATGATGCTGTTTCAGATGATTAATTTGATGTTCAAAGAAAGCAAATCAATCCGGAACTGAAGAATATAGCCTTCCTTTCTTCATGATGACACACTTCCGGATAAAAAGACTCCACAAAAATCGCCTGGAGAAATTCTGTTCAAGCAAATCACTTAGTGGTTATGCATTCTTTGCCTCCTTTTCACATTAATCACCAGTACTTTCTTTGTGTTTTCTAGTGGCAGGAGGCCATGTTAGAAGTTGTTCATTTTAAATTCTGATTATCCAGTTTGGCCTCAAGTTTTAACTCAGAGACGTTTTCAAAAGGTCTTTCCCCGCATTTTCAATACGATCATAATTTTGATTGATATTCATCTCCTTTCATAGATAAAATAATGGCTTTTCCATGTTCCTCCTTTCACATAACATCAACTACAACAACAAGGTGATAACTGAAATGTGTGAAATATTCTCAGCCACTTGAATCGCTCAGGCTGTGTTCCAGTCCATTGCTTTCACCCACAAATGCCACTCAAGACAAAGGCCCATCTTATGCAAACCAGTTCCATCCCTGCTCCTCTGGGCAACAGTCCATCCGGAACTGCCAGGCGAGGTCCAATCAAGAAGGGACAACAAGCAACTCCAGACGGCTTTCAACCTACTTAAGTCTTATCAGTGAGATATAGCTTGAGTCTATGACACATTGTGCATGGGACCCATGTCTGAGCATACTGGAGGCATCTAGGGCATCAATGGCAACAAAAATAACAAAAACAAGGTGATAGGTGGAATGATTAAATTAGTCTCAGCCGCTGGTCTAGCTTGGGCTGCATTCCAGTCAATTGTTTTTGCCTACCATGCCGCTCTAGAAAAAGGCTTACCTTATACAAATCACTACCAACTGTGCTCTTCATGGAAATAGTGTATCCCAAACTGCCAGCAGAAACTCCAGTCAGAAAGGACCACAAGCAGCCACAGACCTACATAGGTCTCATCAGAGAGCTATAGCTTGCTATGGCACAGAGAGCGTGGGGTCCATGTCTGCCAATACCCATCGCACCTACGGTGTCAGCTGCAACAGTGCAGTGATGGATGGAATGCCTAAATTAATCTCAACCACTGACAAGTGCTCAGGCTGCATTCCAGTCCATAATGTGTTGTCCATCATGTAACTCTAGACAAAGGCCTGCCTTATGCAAACCAGTCCAGACCCTGCTTCTCGCTGAAACAGCCCGCCTTGAACTGCCAGGTGAGCCCCCTCCAGAAGGGATCACAATGAACCCTAGATTGGCTTTGACTTACTTAGGTCTCTTCAGAGAGGAATAGCATGAGTCCTCATTGTTCCAGTGCTTACTCAGGCCATCTGTGATTTCAGGTAGAGGGAGATATATTGACATGTTTGTTTGCAGTACTTTCAGCTTGCATGCATCCAATACCACTTATCCAACATTTTCTGCTGCATTGGTCTCCAGAATCCCTGAATGTTGAATGAATCTTTTCCTGAACTTTTTATACAATTTTAAACGGTGACTGCTTAACACAATAAAAATACCTGGAGAGGATCTCAGTCCCTTGCTCTATGGCCCTCATGATGAAACTTAACAAGAAAGGTATAGGGCTAACCATGTGACCACAGTCCTCACGGGTTTGAAGATCTTCGATGGAACCAGTGAAGCCTTTCCACTGCTGGAAACTGGCATGGGCGTGCGGAGCCTTGTTCTTTTAATTCTGTCATTAATGGATAAATGAGTGTTAGTATGGACTACCAGTTCCTGTATAATACATAAGGCACAGTGGCAGATTGTGCAAAGGCACATCTTTTAAAATATGCACCTAGAGCAGACTGGGATAGCTGTGCCTTATTATCTTGAATGTGCTGCCCTCTGGCCCTATCAAATTATCTCCTGTCCTGGGGGGCAGTTCATTTATTGAAGTATGGAGCAGCTGCTTCTAAGCCATTGTGTGTTTCACAGTGCAAGCAGCAGTCAATCACACTTTATAGAGGGGCTAGAGATTCCCCTGCAGATTTTTGCAATGAGTGACTACATCTGCCTGTAGGGGGATGTCGGGTGTGGTGTTCCATTGGACCTCCTCTTTCCTCCCTCCAGAGGGCTGCTCACAAAGAGGTGGTGCACTGTCAGTCCCCTCATTAGCGGCCTGTTTGAATCTGCGCCCACATCTGTTATACATCCCCTTAGAAGTGAAGGAACACCCCCTCAAGATAGCTCTGGCACTACATGTACACCAAGGCTATCAATATTACAGAATGGGCCACCCCTTCTATAATACTGGAGCACTCCATGGTGCAAAAAGCAGACATACACATCTGTATGGAATGCATCCCAGGAATATGAAAACCAGTCAAGAGGACTAATTTCTGGACTTTAAAGTAATAGCTCATAAAATTGGTTTGTGCGTAGTGGATAACATGCACTCCATAAAAGCAATATACAAATAGAAGCCAGAGCCAGAAACTTTTCACACAAATCTTTTTAAGCCAAATCTTCTGAACTCCTTAAGCCAAGTTTCCAAACTCATGAGGATATTGTCTTTGACCAGATCTGTTCACAATGATTATTTTGCAATTTAATGGGTGACCTTCTGGCTGTAAAGGACAGCAATATCCTAATAGATGTTTGCTCTATGCCTAGATATTTAACAGCCTACAGCATGGGTGGATTTCAAAATGCCACATACTTCTATTTGCATTTAAATGACTAGTTACCATCATTCAAGTGTAGTTATTACTATCCTCTTGGCTGTCCCTATAATGTTATTTTTTTTGTATTATTTCTATTATTATCATTATCATCATTATTATTATTCGTTTCATCATCAACATCATCATTATCGTCATCATTACCATTATCATCATTATTATTATTATTAATATCACCATCGTCATTATCAGAATTATTCTCATAAGCACTATTATTATTATGAATAATAATAATAATTATAATTATAGTATCATTCTTCTTCGTCTTATTATTATTATTATTAAAAACCAAAACAATGGTAAGTAAAACAGGTGTTCAGTAAAACATGCTTTCGTTATATGAGTTGATGATGGTTTGGATACTTGGTTAGCTTAGCAGGAACATAATGGAGAAGAACACTGTGGCTTTGGCAACCATCTGAGGTCTCAAGGAAAACTCCACAATTGAACTCTCCCTTTAATGTCCTAAACTCTGGACACCCTTGACTTGCTGAGAGAGGTGCTGTGGAGTTAAAACCAAGTCTTAACATAATGTTGAATTGTCAGGGCAGTGGTGCATCAGCGTGGGAGCATCTCTATATAATGTTGATCTTGGAAGGTGGCTACCACCTTGTTGTTGCTGCTGCATTAGTTCCAGGTCTCTGGCAGTCCTTTTAGGAATGGATAGCACTTTACCAGCTACACTGAAAGTTGTGTTGGGTTTAGGAACATGGTGCCAGACAGACAGTATGTTCTTTCAGATACAGTTGTATTTCAAAGTAATAATAACGTTCTTGCCCAGCAACAGAGAGTTTGAAGCAGCATATCATGAGCCCCTTATTCTCGCCTGGATTATGGCAACGTCCTTTTTTTGGGGTCCAACAAAGATGTAATTCGCAAGCTTCAGGTGGTGCAAAATTCTGCAGCCCGTTTGCTCTGTGGACTTCCCAGAATGTCCAACACGGGTAACGCTCTGAGAGAACTACATTGGCTGAAAGTAGAACATCGTATAAAATGTAAGGCCCTGTGTTACATGTTCAGAATTAAGATTGGTTCTGCGCCTAAATACTTACAAGATCTGGAACGCCCTTACCATCCCTCTCGACTTCTTCGCTCTTCTGTGGATGAGCTTTTTGTGATTCCTAGGATTAAGCTGTCAAGAATGGGTGGTCGTTCCTTCTCCCTACTGGGACCCACCATGTGGAATTCCTTGCCTGCTGTAATGAGGAGGGAGAAGCTGTTTCCCAACTTTCGTAAACAATTAAAAACTTGGCTTTTTAATCAATATTGCTAATGCTAGATCACTGTTATGCTTCTGTTGGCTTGCGCTGGGAAACCCTTGTTGGGTAGCTGTGCGCATTATAAAAATAAATTAACATAACATTCCATAACAAAAGCCTGTGTCAAGCAAATAGGTGCTACAGAGATGGGACCCCAAAGAAAAACTGGTAACCCTATTTTGAGGACATTGGATAAGGTGTGTGAGGCCAAAACAGCAGATGTTACTGACTCTAACAATAAAAAAGGGGGAGAGTTCTAGGGGATTACCCTTCCTATTTTGCTTGGATCTCATAACACATATGACAATAGCTCCCATAACACACATTACTGCATCAGGCCCCAAATTCTTGAATTTCTTTAGTAGAAATGTAAGTTTATTCTATAAAATGTAACACCTGTAGATATGAGGACCAAGGACTTGATGGTAGTTGCAGGGACAGGCACTTTCAGAAGGAAGGCTAAAATACATTGGAAGATCCCTTTAACCTGGGGCTTGATGGAGGAACTGTGAAGAATACCAATTTGGAGTTGTCAATGTGGATACTGAGAGTAACATGACATAGAATCTGGTGAATACTGTTCTACTATGGCAGTGAACAAGTAGACTGAAGTGGGAGTGTGATCAAAACCACAGAAAAGAACACCATCAATGCACAGAAGATGCAAATTAATATTTTGAGAATGAATAAGTATGCCTTCTCCAATTGAGAGAAAATCAACTCTATGTCTGATCTATCTGAATCAGAACTATCGATGGTGGAACTTGAAAACTCTATGATCCTGTGCTTCAGTAGCCTGCGATACTAATGTGGGGCAAATTCTCAGGAGTAGTTGGATAGGATGAGCCACTTGTATGCGCCCATTCTACGAAAGAACTTTCACAGTCTTAAATAATTGTTGCAGGATACGATTGAATCCTCCGTGTATCCGATGGGCTTTCAAAGTAATAATCCCAGAATGAGAATACTTTCCTGTTTTTGGGCACTTTGAGTACCAACACTTCTCTGAGCTGAAATAGAGTATTGATAAACCACTCAGACAGCTGTTGCTTTCCAGTGTATGCTTAGTTCCCAAGTTGGTCTATGCAGTACTTGTAACTGCACTTGGGGTCTTAAGGAGTTTTAAGGAGCTGCGCGAGCTAACTCCCCACCAAATTAATGTCATACAAAAAGGGCCACGGGTCCGGAATAGGAGGAGGTTATCAAACTGTCTGAATGTGCTCTGCCATGTGCGGTAGTGAGTTTACCTTTTCAGGACGGTTCCCTTCACACACCAGAGGTGTCATGCTTCATCATAGGGGTGCCTCCTCACTTGTAAGACCTAGTCTTCATGTGGGCTACAACCCATTTTGTACGAGGGTGGAACTCAGGGATGTTTCTTTTGAGTCAGGCAAGGTGTACTAAACCCCTATGTGAGACTGGCATGTGTATAAAAAGTGCAGTGCTGTGATGTGAAAGTTTAAAACTGGCTACAGGGTTAGCTATGTTGTGACTTTATTCAGCTACCCGGCATCAGGATTTAAAACAGTGAGTGGCTGATAATACAAGTGCCTACGTTAGAGGCAAATATGTAGATCACTAGACCAACATGTTTCAGCCAATAAGACTTATAATAGTGTCACAGCTTTCTTCAGGGTCAGTTGTTCAGCTTCTGCGTTAGTTGTGTGCAACTAAACGTGAACAAACATATAAAAACTGCACTAAGGATCTGGACTTCTTCATGACTAGTGGTTTTGGTGCATGTACCACATGGCTAATATGCCGGGACAGACGTAGTGTATTCCGCAACCTACTAGGGTTGTATGCAGTACATACTGAACAGTCAATCACACTGGTTCAGTATCATACGTTTGATTTATTCACGTGTTTTTTATATTTTTTTTCACATTTAGTTGCACACAACTAGTGTAATGTCGCTGGTGCTCATGTCAAGCACTCCAATACCTTCAGGTTCAGTTTGTGCTATTTAACAAAACTGGAAAAAGAGATACCAATCTTCCATGCACCACCCGTGCAAGTTAGTGTTGGACTCTATACCACTTCAGTTGTACGTTTGTAGTGCACAGTTCAACATAATGGTTCGCTTATCAAACTTCTCAGAAAGTATTCTATACAATGCTCAGATGTAAATAGTTACAGGATTCAGCACACTGGGGAAAGGAGGGTTCCCGTGTGTCTTTGAAAACTATTTTCTATAGTTGAAGAACAAGCCGTAGTCATTCAGCTCCATATATGCTCTGTTGGAAGCCAGTCCTTTTCTTTCATTCAAACATGGCTGCAAGCACTGTAAATGCGGCCAGACTTAGCCATGGTTTTCAGCAAAAGGATGGCCTCCTCCTTTACATGTAGCAGCATCATCATGAAGCCTGCCTACAATCCTATTCAAGACCAAGGACCAGATCACATGTACATGTCCTTGGTGGTAAATAAGACAGTCCATGGTGAAAACTCGTTTACCATCTGATTATGACAGCAGAATTCTGCATGTGGTAATGTCTGAAAGCAATGTCTGTGCATATTTTCTAGGTTAGATTTTGTTGTACTAATTATGTGTTGGTTTTGTATTACACTATTGATTAGTTGTTTTGCACTGTGTTTGTTATTCTGTATTCTGATTTAATTGTTTTGTTGTGGTGTGTTCTTTACTGCCTTATTTGTGTTGTTAATTAGAGTTATGTTATTAGGGAATGTTATCTTATGTACTTAAAAAATGTCGACATAAATTACAGCATTTTCACGCTAAAGCAGCACATTCTTCTAAAAGTCAGGTCATAATCGCACACATCCAGTGCGATAAAATACCATTGTTTCAGCTTTTCAACAATTAAGACACCATTTAGTACAAAATCGTGAAAGAGACTGTATGAAATTAGCATTCCCCAGTGCTAATTGCATGCTATGTAGCTTCATGTCTGTAAAAAACCAAAGCAATTAGTGGCATGTAAATATAAAAAGAAGCTGGGAGAGTGACGTGCGCTAGCAGTGTGTCACATTACACATTTGTCTCCAAGTGGTATTTTTATGCGAAATATCGAACCTATTGATTTCAAATATGGAAATACTACTGAAACTCTGTTATTGTGAAATGCCCGTCAAGAACAGCAACAGTTTGAACAGTTTTGATATAAAATAATATTTACACTCTGTCTACAGCTTCAGAGTGAATTCTGTTTTGGGTGTATAAACCTGTAGTATAGGATATGCCCGTTTGTTGACAGCAAGCAGGGCTCGAGTCGGGGTACCACGCGGGTGGACGGCGTCCCCCCACTTATTTTAAGGGGTCTTACCGGGTGGACGCCGTCCCCCATGTGCAAAAGCTGTGCTGAGCTGGCGCTAGCGCTGTCTACGGCTCCGGGTCATGTGCTGAGCCGACAGTTCCCAATGACAGTATAATTAAGGCCCCAGGAAGGGCGCCTCCACTCCAGCAAGTGAGCCATTACCGACACAGGCACCCCCCGGCAAGCCCATTCAGTGATACGTCATGGTTGGAGTCAGGTTACAAAAGCACACACAGCCCCTCCAAAAGCTCCTCGAGTGCGATTCCGAGCCTTGCCCCGCCTCTCTCGCGCTCCTCCTCTTCGGGGTAAACTGTCTGGTTAGCTAGCTCAGTGGGTAAAGGCAACTGCATTAGACATCAGTGTATGCCTTGCAAGGCTCATGTTTTTTTTCTCACTTTTCCGCCATCTAGTTTTACCCGAGTGCACTGGGCAAAAGTTGGGCTGTTGCAAACTTTGTCTACTAAGTAAGACTATTCTCGATTACGGACATTCTTAGTAGGTCATTGCGTCACTTTCAGATGAGCTCTGTAGAATGATATATGAAAGGTTTGTGCAATATTAGGTACTCGTTGTCGTTTTGTAAATAACTATTATTTATTTTTTAACTGAATTTTGAACTGGTTGGGGTTTGCACAGGCGGAATGCGACATGCCAGCGAGGCCGCAAGCCCCCTTCACACAAAAGATAGCCCCCTCCAAGCATGAGCGTCACCCCACTTCTAGTTTTTTTTACCTTTCGTGACGTCACTTCCGGTTGTGCCATCACTTCACGTATTTGTGCGTCCCCCCACTTCTAGGTTTTTTTACCTTCTGTGACGTCACTTCCTGTTGTGACGTCACTTCCGTCTCTGGGCGTCCCCCCACTTCTTTATTTAGGACTTGTGCCCTGACAGCAAGTTAATCCTTGCGAATATCTTGTTGACAAATAGCCAGAAAGTCTGGTGTATGCGCACCAGACGTTTTTCAATGGACAATATTTGGTTATGTGCACCCTGAAACATGTTCCTGAGAGCGCAAATTGGAATTTCATGCGAGCATTTGCCAATAAGATCCTAGCCAGCTTTCATCTGCCGTAACGATGCAGACCGATAGGAATCACTCAAGTTTCTGACGCAGGGCGTGTTCAAGAGTGGTGTGGTCGGTGCCATGCACCGGGTGCAGGTTTCTAGTGGGGGCCCCTCATTGCAAGTATGTGGTGGCTTTTAAAGCACCCGCTGCCACGTTCCTAGCCTCCAGCAATTTTCAGGTAACAATAAAAATGTGCAGATAACTTCGGTGATTAGTGTTCTAGTTTTGCCTAGTGGAAGTTTTGACTCATTCTAATGTAGTGCAGAGGGTTAATATGCCTGTTGCACAATGCACATCACAGAGTGCATCTAATATAAATAAGTCAGTGGTTTACTGCTTTTGTCAGAGAGATAGTTTTGTTACTTGGAGTTTATAAGTTAAAATCCAAATATAGAACAGCAAGCTATTAACTGTTATCAAAGAGCTACTGTCGTTCATTATCCTAATATTGCAAAAAGGGTTAATTTCATTAGATATCTATTCTTATTAACAAGAACTTCCAGCCATGGTGGTACGTTTAGATTCTGAGTTTGTGCTTCGCCAAACCAAGCACTCAAACTATGCTGCCTACCAATATGGATGACATGTGACTCTAACACCTTCTAGACCTCTGTCTTATGTAACATTTCCTATACACTGATTTACACACATGTGATCGATTGTTTCTGTGTAATGTGTGTGTGATGTAAAGTGCTCTGGCACCCTACACTGGTATGAGTGGCACTATAAAACTAATTAAATGTATCTGAGAACAGAGTGGTTATGGAGATTCGAGGGGCTCTGTTAAAAGGTGGTAGTGAGGGAATCTGTGGGTGGTGCCAACAAACATTGTTGCACTGGGCACCATCAGCGATAAAGCCCTGGTCTGACACAAACAGCAACTTGCATCAGAAATGAAATTATCCACCTAATTGCTATCAGGTCCTTAAAGAAAAGATGTGTCTGTTTTTTATGACAAAAGCCGTATTCTCAGATGTCAGACACTGTCACTGCCTGGACACCACGTGAACTTTTAGGTCAGCAATAAAGATATTTAGAAATATATTACTGAAAAATATACCTGTTAATAGCACTTACTGAAAGCTTAGTGTACATTTTCTGTTAGTGTTTCTGCCAGCGCTTAATTTTGAGCAGGTGTTTGCCAGTCCTAATTGTCCTCACCGGCACTTGTGCTAGTCCACTACCTGGTGTTTTTGTCAGTCATCTGTTGAGGTTAGCATATCAGCAATGTGTTTAAATGTTAAAGATACGCTAAAAAATAAATAATAACAGGGTCTCCTGACTATTCTGATAGCTTTGGTTCACCTGATATAGTCCAAAATGTTAGATTTCCAAGAATGTGCCTGCTTACTAGTGGTTGTGTTGCCGCTGACATTTTGTAGTCCTGGCATGGGCAGTGGGTGGTGCAAGCTGTAATAGTTTCTTGAGAAACGCCTTGGGCCTTTTTTACAAATAAACCACTGGTTTCTGCTAACTGTTCATAAAATACCTATTCTTGCTTAATCGGTGTTTCATTTTCATTCGATTTTGCACATTCTACCGAAACCATTGATTTATAGCTAAACTCAATACTCTGAAGTTTTTGAGGCACATATCCCTCAAATGTCATTAATTTATGTATAATTATGCCGACGGTGTTGCTGCTCTCTGTATAATATGTTCTAACCGGTCTGCAGCGGTACCCCTTCTAACCTCCACTTTTTCTAAAGTGCAGTGTTAGAGGGTTATCAAAGACAAAATCTGACCTTGCCAAAGTGAATGAAGCATTACACGTGACGTGTCAGTCAGAAAAACCTGTGAAGAGAGATAGGAGCAATAATTAAGTTTGCCTTTTCCTCTCGTGCTTTATATTCTCCAAAGGCTATGACTGAAATGGGTTAGATGACCTCAATCGCCTAGCCACTTATTGTTCAGATCAGAAAAGTGCTTTATAATTGGCCTCTTACTTTATGGGACTAGTATATGATGGAGTCATGCGGGTTAACTTTAATCTGCAGTGCCAGTGCTGTAAATTGATGCTGGCTTGGTTTCCCTGTTCCTTCTTGGATTCAGCGTGTACACTGGCTTGTAGAAGAAAATTGCAGGAGAAAAACACATTAAACAAACCTTCTTCAAGCTACAAAATGGCACATACTTTTCACTTCACATTTAGAGCAAGTTGGTTTCACGTTATTTTCTCCTTAGCAAGGCACTCATTAGGTCTTGCCTAAATGGATGTTTTAGCTTCTATTATCAAAGACCTTTTGTGAACAATACAATACATACAGTGGGCTATGTTTCATCCCCTTACTAAAGCTTGGATGGCTTTTTTGTCTCTCTCACTTCCCTGCACCTGCTTTGATAGCTTTCCTCCCTATTTTTGTGTTTGCGTCGCCCAAGTAGAATTTCCCCTTGCATAGTTTTGATTGGATGGCATGTTTCTTTGTACTGTTGACATCAGACTTTGTATTACAGTTCACTGACGGACTATTTTCGTTTACTATCTGCCTATCCCCCACTCCATACCCTTTCTTTAAAAAAAAAATCCCCTGCTACACCTCAACCAGTGGTGGCTTGCTCCCTAACCCCCTCACATTCTGAGCTCCACCCAGCAATCTGAAAATACTTTGTTAAGATGGCCGCCATTGTGTGAAAATACGTCATTCATTTATGGAACTCCATTTGAGCCCAGTCATTTTAATCATAATAAAAAGGGATGCTGCTGCTACTTCACCCGAGCAAAACGTCCCATGGGGAGAGACTCATTAATTAGAATTATAACAGGTACAATATACGAACTTGCTTTTGTGACCTGTGGCACGAAAAAAACTGCTAAGTCAATTAACTAAGTTTGCATTACAAAGAGGGAAAAGGAATACGATCACATGCGAGAATAATCAAATATAAGAGAACGCTATCCTCTAGAGAGGTTTAACCAATCTGTCAGCAGCACGAGCCTCATCCCACACTTTAATTTCTAACTCTATAAGCATTAGATGTGCATGAGTGGATATTAGCTTCAGAGGCTTAACTTCTCCTACTTACACATCCTAATTTCACTCTGAAGATACCGCTTCTGCTCAGTACCTCCACAAATACTTGCCATTCTGTGTTTTGGGCCTGAAATGAGGAATACATGCTGGATCTGGAATTACAGTGTCCAACACTAAGGGGCTCATTAGGATCGCGGTTTTCCCGCATCCTCTGGGCCGGCGGAAGCCACCGCCGGCCCGGAGGATGCGGGAAAACCGCCGGGGAGGCACAAAAGACCCACCGCCAAATTAGGATGGCGGTGGGTCTCAAAATCGGTCCGCAGCTTTTCCGCCGCGGTTGCCTTCCGACCGCGGCGGAAAAGCTCTAACATGGCTGGCAGTGTCTACCAGACACCGTCAGCCATATTAGGATGGCGGAAAACTGATGCCTTTCCGCGGCGGCTTCTCCGCCGTGGAAAGGCATACGGAGATTTCTTTGGGGGCCCATTGCAGGCCCCCAGGGTGACGGGGGGTGGGGGGTGCACATGGGGGGTACCTATGGTACCCCCCGGCATTTGCGTGCACGGAGCGGCAGGCACCGCGCGGTGCCTGCCGCTTTGTGCATGCAAATGTGAAGCGTGCATATTTCACCTTGCGGCGGGTGATGCTTCAAGCAGCATCCGCCGCAATGTTAAATATTGAGGATGTGACCGCCAGGCTGGCGGTCACATCCTAATTGCACTGGAGGGACCGCCGCTGTCCCTGCGGATGGTCCCTCCTCCTCTAGGGTGGCGGACGGACGCAAGTCCGTCCGCCATCCTATTGAGCCCCTAAGTGCAGTTCCCGATTCCGGGGCTTGGTTAACGCACCCAGTACAACCTGGAAGCAGGGGGATCAGTATCACATCTAAAGTTACCACTTGGACCAACACAGAATGAGGACATCAGACATGTCTTTCCTTATTCAATGATTGCCAACTTGCATGCCCTTTTACTCCAGGTGGAGGACACAGGCATCTAACATTTGAGTATGGGATTGCTGTTTTTGACTTCATTCCGATTATTTAATCAGTGCGAGTTAAACAGCTATGTGCAGTATAATAAAATAACATCAAGGCCTCTCTATTTGTCAATGGTAGGAGATGGGTCATTCTCGAATGACGCCATTAAGTATTTTTGGTCTGAGATTCAACTGTTGGAGCTTTCTAAAGTTCAGGGATAAAGGTAAACATTCTTTCTCCTCACATGCCACTGAACATATCCACAGAGGTACTGCTATCACGTGATAGGGTGTGTCCTTTTTTCAAGCCACCTGCCATGTGTAGCAGTGTAAATGTTATACAGGTCGCTGCATACATCACACACACTGATCCTACTAGGATATGATAAATAAAGCACATGCCTTAGACCTTCTTTCAATTAATGCCTCTCTTTGTAATATCTATTTCGGAGGCTATCTCTAAAAGTGAGAATTGTGTGTCTTACTAAACGAGGCATTTTATTCCAGATATGATAATTCACAATGGAAGTGGGGGGACAGGCATTTTGTTGCTGTCAGATCTTTGTACAGTCAGCTACAGTATTCTGAGGAGATTTATGGCAGGCACTAGATTTCTTGGGCTTCTTTTTAAACCCTGTTCTGTCAATTTTTCAAAAGCATGTTGTATTCAGTGCCTAGTTTGTAAAAATATAAGTGTCGGTCCTAAAGGCTAATCCTGCAGAGGCTGTGAACTGTGGTACTAAAAAGAGATGGGGATTTGGAATGTGCATAGCTGTGTTGGCATAGAGTTCCATGACAGAGGGAGTAACCGATGAGCTGTTGGTTATGACGGGGAGAGACAGTTGCGATGGACCTGCAGACTTGTACTACTTGTGTCATTTAATAAAAGGCTTTAACTCAGGAGTCTCAAACCTTTTCTGTACTGAGAGATACTTATGTTTAATGAAACGCATTGAGAGCTACTAATATTATTAGTGTTGTATAATCTCAATTTTTTTATGTGCATGTTAACTCAACCAAGCAGATGTTTTCTAATTGAATAAGCTGGGTTGCACACAGGTGAGCTACTCAGAGGTAGCGGGAGAGCTACAGTAGTTCCAAAGCTACTCTTTGGAGGCTGCTCTTTACCTGCATCTATTTGGAAACGTATACACTCCAGGCTTGTGATGAGCATCACCCCACCTTCTGTATCTCATGCCTGTGGGTTGCTTTTGGAAACCAGAACCTTCATTGGAGGCACTTTCTTTCACTACCGGCTCATGGTATGTGTCATAGCTAGATGGAGCTGTGAATTTTGACTTGCAAAAACACTTTCATTCGCATTTAAGGAGTCGCCGTCATGTAAAGTAGTTACTGGTTGTGTGGGAGTGCTTATCTCACAGAATCCAAGTGCGACCCAGCTGTGTTGCTGATATTTGCAGTCTTACGCCATAATTCTTTGCATTCATCACATACTAAATTACTCGGGTGACCTGTGTAAGTGCCATCTAGAGATTTTAAATTGAAACATGGTGGGCCTCATATGCAAGTTAAATGAGACTGAGTGATTGTTTCTCTGGCGTTTGGAGCACTTGAACAGAAGTAATTGATTCTTACAGTTGATATCCACCAGCTCACAGTTATTAACCTTTAGAGCAGTTACAGTGAGTGTTTTCACTTGTGGACCACTCCCAAGCTGACACATTATACTGATGCCCTAAGGGATGTCATGAAGGCTGAGAAATTTACCTCAATTCCAAGGCTTTCAAATATAAAGTCAGCCTTGCATTCATTAGGCTTTCATGATTTGTGGAACCAACCCAACACATCTGGTTTTCCATCTAAAAATGAGCTCAAAATGAAATACTGGTCACATGTAGATGACAAGGTTGTTTGAAGGTCAGCTACTGCTACGCTGACAAGTGACTATATGGACATCAGGATACGGTGGGGCGGAAACTATTCTGGGATGTAATAATGGTCCCATTACATAAGAAACTTTATTTTCAGTTTCGTAAAGGTACCCTGCCCCTTAGGTCAATTACAGCAAATTGGAAAGGTGAAGAACCTGCTCTTCGTGTGACCATCAGATGGAAAGTGTTTCACATGTTATCTTCACCTGTCCAGTTTATTTATCCAGCAGGCACAAATGGCTGGCACCAATATGCAGGTCACTAGGTGCACGGAATCATCAGGATGCCCTCTGTATTCTCAGATCAGATTTCTCTAAACAACTAGTCATTTCTGTTGCAAAACCTTTGGGTGCAATGTGGGTGCTACGCAAGAAAGCCCTAGGTCGATCACCTGCCTAACGATCCAACTCCCCAACTCTAAGTTTATCTTATACGTGCCTTATCTGAGTTATATCTTGTAATACTCTATTTTTTAACAATATGTTTTATTTATATACATCTGCTCACAACTGTATATAGATATATATCATATATGATTTTAGGAAATTTTATGTTTTTTTAATTGTTTTATTGCATATGCTGCTGTGTGATGAATTGTTCTTTTATGACCCTGGTGGACGAAATAAAGAGTTTTTGAACTTGAATGTTTTCTATGGTCTTTTAATTATCAGTAATTTTACATTTTAAATATCCTATTGGTGACATTTTCTGCTGTCAATACCATTCTCTTTGCCACCCCCACAACCAGCCCTGACAGTACCAGGATATCTTGTGATGAAATGGCCTCAGTTGAAAGATTCGTTTTTTAACTATATTACAACCCTTGAGGAGGACATGAAGGAAAACATTTTTATAAAGAATGAAAAATAAAAAATAGAACATTACTGCACACATTAGGGGCAGAAGGTCTAAGATTATACCACCAAATTGAGATAAAACCGAGAACTGTGGATCATGCTAATGTTTTTTTTTAATACCTTGGAGGATTTGGATTATCATTTTATGCCTTCTATGTGCAATTCATAGACAGATTCAATTTATATCAAAGGTAGCAAGTTGCTGAGGAGTCCATAGATGAGTCTGTAGCTGATTTGGTGAAATTAGCTATACCGTACACATTTGGAGTGATGCAGGACAAACTTATTCAGGACCAAGTTGTCTTGCACACTAATGACCCAAATGCTCTGGGAAAAGTTCTGGGCAAACAGATATAACTCATTGAAGGATACCATTATGATCATGAAAAAATCGGAATTATCAAAAGGTGGTGCCAAGGCATCATTAAGTAACTTGGTAAAGAAGGATATGATCTGTACGATCACAGCTACTAAGTCTTTGTCTAAGGATCGAAAAGTGTCCCCGAGAATGGTTGTACCTAAATAAACCTTCATAAAAAAGAGGTATGTCCATTTTATATGTGCTGACCCTCTTCATGGTAACGAGAAAGCTCTAGGCATTCTTATATAACCCTCATCCACCTAGGTTACCCCTTGGTAGCATGCTTCATTCTTTTTTCAAGATGACATTCTGATTATGGGTAGGAATAGGGTAGAGCAAGACAATAGGCTTATAGTTATCTTAAGTACTCTTTGAAACAAAGGACTCACAGCAAAACATAAATAGTGTAAGTTTGCTTTGAACTATGTGACCTATTTGGGGCATGAGATTATTGAGAAGGGAATTCTTGCCAAGAAAGACTTATTAGAAGCCATTTACAAGGCTCCTTCTCCTATCTCCAAAAATGATGTCAGATCGTTTTGGGGTCTTGTGGAATTCTATTGGAAGTTTGTCAAGGATTTTGCAATTAAAACATTTGAGATCGGGCAGTTGTTAAAAAGTGAAACACACTTGTTTGGAATGAGGTGCACCAATCTTTTTTTGATACCTCTTAGACTTGGCATCTTTTGACGTGTTTCCCCTGAGTTTTTGCTTTCTGACCTCCCGGTTTTGACTCTGTTTTTGCCGGTGTAATGATTCTGCGCACTTTCCTCAATGCTGATCAGTGGTAAAGTGCAAGTACTCCTGTTGTAAAATCTGTTATGCATTGGTATTTCCATGATTGGCTTATTTGATTTATGTGTCAGTCTCTAGTAAAGTGCACTGCGAATGCCAGGACCTATAAACCAAATGCTGTTGGTGGGCTGCAGCACTGGATTGTGCCACCCACGCAAACAGCCCATAAAGTGTAACTCTGGCCTACCATTGCAGAGCCTGTGTGCTTCCTGGGGCTGCCATGTCGACTTGGCAAGTGCCCACACTTGCCAGTCCCTAAACTTCACCTTTTCTACATGTGAGTCACCCCTAAGGTAGGCCCAATGTACCCCCATGGTCATGGTGCATTGTAGGTGAAAGGTAGGACATACCCTGGTATGTGTGTGGCATGTCCTGATAGTGAATTACAGCCTACTTTATTTTTCATTATTGCAAGTCTACCTGTTCCCCACAGGCCAGGGTGGGCAGTTTGATTATAACATCCTATAATCCTAACTTACTCAGGGAACATGGTAGGAATTTGATTTTAGTATGCCTGAACTCAGAATAATAAAATACATATTTTAGTGAAGTTGGTTTTAACATTCTGTGTTTGAAAATATCACTTTTTGAAAGTAGGTATTTTCTGACATAACCATCCAGCCTGCCTCTGCTAGCTTGTTTATTGTCTGTCTGGTTTGTGAGTGACAGGGGCTGGGGGAGACTCCATGAGACAGGGTGAGTCAGTGCAGGGCTGACTAGGCAAATCTACACATAGATGGGTGGGAGGAATAGCACCTGGGTCTGAATAATATTGGGCTTGCCTTCCACAATGCTGGCTCCACCTCCTGTGGTGTGTCTGAGGTCCCTGGCCCACACTGACAAAGGAAGAAAGCGTACACTGGCAGAATGAACCCCAAACTGGTTTGACCTAGGTCCAGGCCCCTCTGCCTTCCCACCAACCAGCTCTGTCTCTTGCATCACACCCTGCCAGCACTGCATCGAGCACTGTCTCGCCCTGCATCGCATGCCTTGGTCTCACTGATACCGTCTGCATGATCATCACCAAGCCGCTGCCTGCACCGCATCGAGAGGCACAGTGCTCTTCAATTCGTAGGGGCAGATTTTGAGCAACAGCTACCTTTTATATTTTTCTGCCAAAATCTATGACTTTGATGTGCTTATTAATAAAAAGACATATACATCGATGTGTTCCTTAAGTAAACTTACAAAAAAAACAGGTAAAAAGTTAAGCATGATTTTAGGTCTTTATTGTACTTTACTGTAGCTGGAAAATCACTTTGTACATTTGACTACCCACGCTGGTATTGATTACCTAGCATCATTACAGGTGTACTACGATCAGTAGAGACTGAAAATCCAAGGCCTCACATGTTTTAAAATGGCAGAGTACATTCTGTATCGGTGAAAGAGGTCAAGAAAGAGAATAATAGCATACAAGGGTGATTATTTATTCTCTTAGGATTGATTAAATATAACAATGGATGCCAGCGAACAATCACTTTGCCTCTTCAAACCAGCGAATGGTAATGACATTTAATTACTGAAAAACACGTGAGGCAATGCCAGTGTGAAAGGAGAAATGAGCTTCTGTAGCACATACATTAATAATCCGCATTCAAGACAAGCTGAAAAATCGTGGCTGATTTTCTGCTCTTCTATTGTTCTTGTGTATTCCAGAAATGCTTAGCAATAGGTTAATATCCCATTTACAATAGTTCATAGCACAATTCCCCCTTTTCAATAGCTATCTTGTTTTTTGAATGCTCTATGTAAGTGTGTATAATAACCAAGGCATATTCGTGACTCCAATACAGAAGAATTTGCAGAAAGATTATTAAAATGTTACAGAATTGTATTTACTACTAATAAAATGTAGAACTAAGCACACACAGACATACACACACACACACTAGCACGCACGCACACACACACACACACACACTCTCTCTCTTGGGAAATATAGTACATAATACAGGTATAGGCTTTTTTAAGTACAGTTAACAATGGGTAGGGGCTAAAATTGAGTTTTAGACGGTTTGCTTATCTTCTATGTATAAACTGCTGATAAAACAGTAGACAATAGGGATCACCAGTGAATTTATGTGATTTGATTACTACAGTGTTTATCATTTATGTATGGATATAACACATTTTCCATATAATTTGCCATATCATTTCTGTGATTTGCTGATTTGTCAACAAACGTTTTTCTTTCAAATAAAAGATGATAATACTGCCGGGTAGAGATGTGGATAACATGGGCCTGAATCACAAAGACATTCTTACCATTTTGTATTCAATTGTTATTTGTTTTCCTTTTCATAAATTATGAGTTAATAGTAAGTTTACACCTGCAGATCCTTTGTAATCAGGGCGGAGAACTCTGCACATAAAAAGACAGGTCTCTTTTCTAACTCGTTACATATAAGGGTAGGCCCAATAGGCACTGAGACCTGGGTACTGAACTGTACAATGTAAAGTGGTCCCAGTATGCAATAGTTCAACAACACACAGGGACAATATACATGAATACATCAACAAATTTGAAATGACCACATTATACGAATAAAATGCCAGTGTTATTTAATCACACTGTACATATAATACTCATAGATGAACAATCTCGTGGAATACTAAAAAACAGCAAGTGCCCAGAGGAAAGGAGAGAAGGGGTCAGGAAAAAGTGGGTGATTTGAGTGAAAATAAAGAAGTACACACAAGAAAAAGTATTGTGAAAATCACATATTCATGTTTACATCAAACAATGGCTTTTCCTTAAGCCAGACATTTCTAACTCTGCCAAAACGCTGTTTAACACAGTAAAAGAACTTGCAGGCTCGAAAACATCAGCTAAACCACCGACATTGACTCAAACCAAGTGTGAGGAGTTAGCAGCTTTTTTTATTAATAAAGTTGATGGAATATACCAAGAGATTGTCTCACAAGATAAAGTACATGATATCTCAACTGGATCTAATACATCTATGTCAGTGATGCCACATCCCCTCACTAAGCAAGCAATCAGTCATAAAGATGTAGACTGCATTCTAACTGACTGGCCCCACCTCATAACGGAAAATGTGATTTCACTTCTGAAGTCCACTAAGTCGGGATCACCGAAAGATCCTTTACCAGCCACTATTTTTAAACAACGAAATCACTCTGCGCTATCAGTGATAACGCATCTTCTAAATACATCGATCGAAGAATCAACGATTCCCCCCACATGGAAACATGCCATGATTCACCCATTACTTAAAAAGCCCAATGCAGATCCTGCAGAAACTAAAAACTATCGTCCTATATCATTGCTTACTTTTCTGTCAAACATTTTAGAAAAACATATTCATATACACTTGACGCAGTATGTTACAACACACCACGTACTCCACCCTTCACAGTCAGGCTTCAGACCTGGTTTCTCAACAGAAACCACTCTCTTAGGAGTCACGGAAGGTATCTGCAATCATCTAGACAGAGGAGAAACGGTGGTGCTCATTCTGCTAGATTTGAGCGCCGCATTCGATACTATATCACACACTGTGCTCCTAAACACACTGAGCATGCACGCCCAATCAGTAAAAGTCGCAGCCACATGTTTTACTATCATTAAATGGCTGCAAAAAATCTGCTGGATGCTACCAGAAACAACAAGAAAAACTGTAGTCAATGCCTTAATCACTTCTCGGCTTGACTATGGCAATGTTCTTTACGTGGGTTCGAACAAACATATAATCCACAGACTACAGATGGTTCAAAGCGCTGCAGTCAGACTTCTATACAGAGTCCCTAAAACAGAATCGATCTCACTGCATCGCCATAAACTACATTGGCTGAATATTGAAAACCGTGGGAAATTTGAAACACTTACATGCATAAAATTAAATCTGGAATGGCCCCAAACTACCTTTTTACTCTGACAAAACCTTATGCCCCGTCCAGAAATTTAAGATCAGTCTCCCAAGGAAGATTTGTTGTCCCGAAATTTAAACTGGCCCGGACTGGAGAAAAATCTTTTACATATTTAGGGCCGTCTTTTTGGAATTCCCTCCCAGTCACGCTCTGAAATAAAACAAGCTACTCCATTTTCCTCAAATCGCTTAAAACCTGGCTGTTCGACAAATAAGATGGCTAGGCGTTGCTTGTCATGGCTTTCGGTCTGCACCGGGAAACCCTTTGGGGGTAGCTGTTGCGCAATATAAATTCAAATAATAATACTAATAATAATAACAGTCTGCATAAATTATTGTGTGGCCATGGCATAAAGGAAAAACACAGTTCATTAATCACTGTTGTTTATGCTGGTAATGAGAAGAATGTCAATGTTTCGACCCCAAATTCATGTAGGCTCTTACGAACCTTAAACACCGGGTCTTCCTCAGGACTTTGAGAGGGGAGGAGAGGGCACCTGGGAAGTTAAGTGTAGAAATGTACTATATATTCAAAGGAAGTGATAGTTAAAACAGAACAGAGCAAAAGGAGAGGCAGCTGGTCCCATGAATTACCATGTAAATCGCTACAGGGAGGGCAAGTTTCAGGGAAAATGGGCACGTGGGCTGCAAGAAGGCGAGAGTGGTATACCTGCACCTGCAAGAGTAAGGTGTAGTTTAATTACAAACACCCCACCAAAACAGGAATGGTTGGGAGATTTAATCAAAAACGGGACGTGGGTGGTATTAGCCACTTACCTAGAGTGGATACATAGCCGACATGTCCCTTTAAAATCAACGTCTGATAAGTCCAAATAAATTGGCTAAGATCCCTCAGTAGGAAAGTCTGAAAAAACAAGGAACCAAAGCTAATGAGGACCTCCAAATGAGCATCAAACAAATCCGTACACCACCACTAGCCACAAGAGCATGACAGAATTACCTGTTAGTGACTCCGATTGCACAATGGCCAAAGGCTCGCAATTTAGAGAAAAAGGAGCACCTGTTGTGGAACATTTCAAAGCTGCCACACATACCCCAGAAGAGCTTCAATAGGTAGTTCACGAGAAAGCAACTTTGGGTCCAAGAGGTGGGAACATCTGTTTGATCCTTAACATAAGAGAGTGCACATGGATGACCTGTCTGGATTCAATACAGAATGGGCTGAATGAATTAGATTTCTAGTCCTGCTCAATTAGCTTGCCTCATATCTGAGTACGTTTTTTTCTGACAAATGTGTTACATACATTCTCTCTCTGTATTTATTCTCACTTGGCTAACCAAGTTTTTAATCTGATAAGATGTACATTTCTCTGGAACTACGTGATGGCCGCCTGTCCTCCAAGTGGAGTTTTTTGTATATAACACTAGGTTCATACAGATCCTCCACTGTATTTAACTTTGCGAACCCTGTTCTGAATATGACAGGATGAATGTTACACTCAAACTGTGCTACATTCTGTAATTTGTGGGCCATTTGGCCCTATTTGACTTTATCTCAATATGACGCTTTTCCTGTCTAGAATGTGTAACAGTAAATCCGTCACAATCTTCTCTATGTGATTTATAATAGGCCCTTTATAAAGATCTAGGTATGATGTATGTTTTCGCTAACATGACTTAATACATCTGCACTCTGATTCTGGAACTTTGTGATTGATCCAGACAACTATCAAACATTGTAAATTATGAATTTGCGGTATCAATAATGGACCCTCCTGTGAGAGTGGTATTAGATACTCCTTTACACCGTTCTGTAAACATTTACACGTTTTGACGCATATCCTTGGGTGTAGTTTGGCAATTATCCACACTAACATGTACGATCTATTGTGAATATGCAGTATGTGAATTTGAATATGTATCCTATGGTAATGTCTAACTGATAGGACAATTGTCATTGGTTGTTTCAGGCTCTTCAGACACTTACTTCCAATAGTTTTGCCATTGTACCTGGTCTAGAGTGTTTAATGATTTTGCCAATATTACTTGAAAATATCTCCTTCCTATAATTGGTTCTTAGTAAAGATTACGTTTACCAGTACAACACTACACATATAGAAAGTAGTTTTGACCTCAATGCTTTCAGCAGTTTTGATTGGAGCATGTATTCTAGATATGCTTTAGTTCTGATAGAGTTTTGTACCTATGAGATGTTTTGATCAGTGCATTGGGTGCAAACCACAGTTACTAGCATTCCCCGAACACACACAAAGGAGTGACTCAGGTGATTTGACCACAATTGCATTCTGTTACTAGATTCTAGTGAGTTGCCAATGGCCGATGAAAGCACTACCTCCCTGGTACGGCGCATGCCCAATGGCCGACACCAGGGAGGGCCCCCTTTAATCCTCCAGTGCAAAGCACCTGGGGTTTATTTATTTTTTCTGGGGGGACGCGGAAGGTTTTCCGAATCCCCCCCAAATGTGTCTCCAGCCGATCTGTGACGTAAGCGCGCCGCAAGGCTCTCTGACATCACAGTTTTCCCCGAGAAAGCAGAAGGTAAGGCCTCGCTCGACTCCGATTGGGAAAACAGGCTGACAACAGCCTCCCCAGCTTTCAGGGAGGCCTTGTTTGAAAGGGGAGAGTGTACCCTTTAAAACAAGGTCTTCCTGAAAGGGTTTCCTGGCCGTAGATCGCGGCAGCACTGCGATCCATGACCAGGAAACCCCACTAGAGACCAGGAATGTCATTGAGGGGGTTGGCCCGTGTGGGAATGAGCCTGCCCCTCCCTCGTGGGCATATTTTTACAAAAAATACTTTGGCTTCCCGTTGGGAAGGAAAGGTAGAAATTAAAAAAAAAATTTTTTTTAAATGGCAGTGGAATTGACAGGGGGACGGTCCTCCTGCTCAGTGGCCAACCTTCTGTGGCGGCTAATTTTTTTTGGAGACATGAGCTTTCTGTGGGGGCCATATATATATATAGAGAGAGAGGGAGAGTCTCTCTTTTTCTCTGTAGACTAGATATGTATATATATGCATAGATATACATATATACATATGTATATCTTTAGATATATGTAGAGAGAAAATTTATTTTATATATATATATATATATATATATATATATATATATATATATATATATATATATATATTCACTGAAAAAACCATGGGTTATAGAACATATATAGTTAGGAATTAGCATTTACAAAACCTTTTTTTACTCACACAAAACCATTGAAATTCCATATATAGTTAGTTGTACTAACTATATATCGCGCACCCGCAATCCACTGCTGATCATGTCACATATTACATCATTCATGACATGGTCAGTGACATCACTGATGACATCACTGATGACATCTCAAATGACATCACTGATGACATCACTGATGACATCTCAAATGACATCACTGATGACATCACTGATGACATCTCAAATGACATCACTGATGACATCACTGATGACATCTCATTTGACATTACTGATCACATCACTGATGACATCATTCATGTGATAATACGATGAACCTCTTCAGACTCTAATATAACCTTAGATACACTCAGTGTAAACAGACACTCACAGACTGTCACTCATCCATGGAGTTACTCACACACCTAGTCAGTCATGCAAAGAATCAATCACACCTCCATTTCCTCAACTATACAGTTATACACACCTTACTTATTCAAACATATACTAACACATATTTACTCTCTTTTACAATCCCTGATACAAGTTCACAATGATCCATAGAGCCACTCACACATTCACTGGCTCTTATGCACAGTTATTTATATATGCCAACTCTCACATGTACTGTGTTTTACATATGTACTTACTTTGACATGTAGCACTGAGATATCCATTCACTCACCAATGCACTCATGCACACAGTCAACCGCCCATACAGCTGTTTCCACATGCACTTTTGAACCCATACATCTAGTGAATCAACTGCTCACACATCTATGCACAGAGTCATACACCTCCCAGCCACCCACACACGCACTCAGTCTCCCATACAAATACTTGGGCAACCA
This sequence comes from Lissotriton helveticus, assembly GCF_964261635.1. NCBI lineage: Eukaryota > Metazoa > Chordata > Amphibia > Caudata > Salamandridae > Lissotriton > Lissotriton helveticus. The sequence goes on from NC_136067.1 coordinate 985,729,175, forward strand.
ATCAATAACCCATATAGTTACTCATATAGCTACTGATCAACACATGCAGCAGTTTACAGAACAACAGACATAATGATGCACAAATTAAGACAGTTTAGTCACTAACCCATGCACTCAGTGACACACATTTAATCACTCACTCATACAGTCAGTCATGCACCTACTAAATCCTTCATCAAGACACTTATACATCCACTCATTCTTCAATATGTAAGACATATTTAAACTTTACAGAAACACACAGTCACTGGATGTTGTCATCAGTGATGTCATCAGTGATGTCATCAGCTTATAAAAAGAAACAGTTTTTCTGAACTCATTCAAAGTGCAGTTATTTTTCCATGACGTCAAGTGTTATGGTAAGAACACCGTTTGCTTTGGGAAATACTCTGTTGTCCTTCAACTAATCTGTGCCCACCACTTTCTGTAAGAAAATCTTCTTTTTTTACAGGAACTATTTAAAACTCAAAAATAACTTTTGACTCTGTACTACACTTATCCTCAAGGCCAAATCGTGTAGGAGCCATTAGAACCTCTTGAAATTCCTCAGAGCAAATCCCGGGATTCCTTCTGTAAAATTTTGGTTTTAAAAACACCAGGTAAGAATTTTTAACGTCAAAAGGCAATTTTTTTTAAAAGTTAAAACAGAATCGTTGCAGAATGACCAGCCATTTCTAGACTTTAAATAAGCTGTGTAATGTCCTGATGTTATTGAAGGAACGTCATGATATATAATTGCTGCAGTTACAAAAGTCCTTCCTGATATTGACAACTGCGAAGCCACAAAATTTTTAATTAAAGTTGTCAATTTTGTTCCATCAGGCCTACATTGTTGGAACATTAAAATGACATACTGGCCATATGTTCGTATAAATAATGTTGACATCATTTCAGATTTACATTGGCTACACTCCATGTTGTGATCAGCTGCTTTTACTAGCTTATTAAAGGACACTGATTTACTGTCTGGCAAAGTTAAATATATAAATCTTTCTGAGTCTACACTAGTGGTACTTGATACCCTACAGTTCTCGCAGTCATGCTGCCATTGATAAGAAAGCCCAAACAGGTGATCTACATCTACACCTTCAGCATGCAATACATCAAGCATATACATTAAAAACTCCTGACAATCTTGCTGAATATTTTGAGAGAATTGTGCTTGACCTGAACATCTGTCTAACAGATTTCGAATTTCAGACACACTTTCTATTTTTGTTCTATCAGTGCTACATTTCTCTAACACAGAATTTAACAAACTGCAAAATCTTTGATCAGAATTGACCACAATCTCTTCTTTTACATTTTCTAGAGAAAACAAAACATTAACCACTACATTAGCATAGCAGTTGACACCAGAACTGTTTTCAAATTGAAAACCAACAACATCTTCAACAGAATCCTTTTTCTTTCGGCTTATAATTTCAGGTTCATCGACTTTTCGTCTTTTTGCTACAACCTCCCTAGTATTGGTCACATTTCTTTGTTTCCGGCCTACCACACGTTTCTCAAACAAAGGATATTGAGGCAAATGTGGCGCATACTCTCTTCTTAACCTATTGTATTCCTTAACACAATCTAGATCCGCACAAATGTTTGTGACATCACACTCAATCAAGTACAATCCCGATAAAGTTCTAACTCGTGACAATGCCACATATGCCATACCCTCCTTGAACACAGAACTGCCAATATTCACCAATGCACTGTCTACACTTAAACCTTGCGATTTATGGATTGTCACCGCATATGCCAAGCAAACAGGAAACTGCTTACGGCGAACATATAAGTCTTTTACAAGCAAAAATCTAGCAGAACAACAACCAATTAGCTGTACTTCCTCAATGCCATCAAATTTAATTTTTAAAAATTCAATTCCATCTCTATTTCTGTATTTCACAAAATCAACAACATTACCCATTGATCCATTTACCAGACCTCTTTCAACATGTAAATTCCTTCTTAAAATTATACGGCAATTTAAGCACACATTCCGAGTCTTTTCAAAACCTGCAGTTTTAGATATAGTCTTCTCTAATGAATCCAATTTTGTTTTCAAATTCTCAGACAAAATAATTGTTGATCCCATATGCTCTACTCTGTCAATAGCTTCCAGTTTCACAATCTCTTGGTTTTCTAAATGCAACATTTTGTTGTTGAAGATGGCACATTCTGCAAGAGTTGGCATCAAACATATTCCAGATTTCTTCTCAGTAATTTTCTGAAAAATATTCTCAGGCACAACGTCTTGTTCTGGATATAAATTTGACAGTAATCGTGCATGTAAAGCTTCTTTCCCATGCTCGGTCACTTTTCCAATTCTAACATCTTGTAGAATATTCTTGTAATCTTCATCCTTCGCCTGACGCATATTTTCATGCAGTTCAGCATAATTGAAGTTTAACCATATATTGACGTTGCCAATGCTCCCTAGGCACTTCCTGGTATCTTCATGCGTGAGCATTTTGAACACAGGTTGTCCTTTCACTGGTGTCAGCTGCAGAAGATCTCCGAAAACAATGATGTGTTTGCCACCAAATAACACATCATACTCTGTTTTAAGAACTTCTTGCATTCTCAAATGCACAAAGGCAAGCATGACATTGGAAACCATGCTTACTTCGTCAATGATAGGAAGTTTCATTTTCCTCAAGACTCTTGAAACTTCACAACAAGCATCTCCAGATAACTTGTGGTATTGTAATTTGTTATCATGCTCCACTGGCAGCATCAGTAGACGATGCAAAGTAATACCTTTAATGTTATGTGCTGCCAGTCCAGTTGGAGCGGTGACAACACAAGACAGCGATGACTCAGTCCTTTTCTGCAAATAACATGAAATTGCTTTAATGAGGAAACTTTTTCCAGTTCCCGCTTCTCCACTCACGTACAGTCGGACAGGCTCTTTCCACTTCATTCATGGCAGTGGCAGCTTCATTTTCGATAATAGGTCCTCCTAGTGGATCCTGACTCAATGAAACAGAACTCTGACTGTCCTGAGAACTGTCTCTGGCAATCTCGGCTGCAATCGTTGCTTCCTGCTCGATTTCCGCATTCAACATTTCTAGATATTTGGGAAAAACAGGACATTCTATGGTCTCCTTGGCGGCAGTGAAAGAGTCTTCGTAACAGAGGAAATCTCCAAGCAGTTCCTCTTCTGCACGCCAAGGCTTAAAAAGTTGCAAAAGTGCTAAATAGAAAAACTCCTTTTTTTCAGGAGATTCGCCACTCAATTTTCGATGGTTTACCAAGTGGCATTTTCTTTGCTTGACCAGACATCCCTCACTTCCAATTACAGCATACACTCCTTTATCAATATCTTCTTTGATGTTCCTCTTGAATATGTAATTTTGTAGAACCTCATACAGACAAACATTCTCGAGGTGACTGCTTCGATTTGGATAATATGTATCCAACATGTTGGTCTTCAAAATATCAGTACTGTTTGGCTCCTTTTCCGCCAAATACTCAATTTCCCGCACAGGTTTCAGAACTCGATTACGCGTTGCAGCAAGACCAAGACTCGCCCAAACGATACTCCTGGATTTGGCATAGAGACTTGCTGAAGACAACCGGTCAGAACATTCGTAAGCTCCGATTTCTCGATGCGACAACATCTTCAGACTGAAACTGTACAACTTCTTACTGAGGCTCTTTTCATGGGAAATGTCCTCCCACATATCCTTCAATTCTGTCTTCTCTTTTTTGGTGATGTAAGATGTCACATACCGAGCCACAGCCATACAGTTATCAGCCACAAACTGTATATCCATGTTAGCATTCCACATGGACAAAATCACCGGGTTGTAGTCGTTGATGTACTTGGACTCTTCGTTCCTCTTCAAATTGTATGTGTTTTTAGGTGATTTCTTCATCACATTATGTCGCAGCGAAGACATCAAACTGTTTACTCTTCCTTTAGAAATCACCGGTCAACAAAGCCGAAACGACATTTGGTGTAGAACTTGTCCTTGTTTCGGAATTTACGACGACAGTACTTTCCACATCGATGGCTTTGGAAACGTAGAACTTTTTCTCTTAGGCTTTTCTTCTCCTTTGCGTTTGGAACAGCACACGTAGAATACTGTTGTATGAAACTCATCACTGAGTCTTCTGGATCCGTTCCAAATTTAGGTGCATCCTTGATCCACAGCAGCATATGTATATGAGGAGCACCTCTTGCTCGGTACTCCTTTCTCCAGAAGAAATCCAACACCTCTCCAAGAGGTGGATTCTTCTTATTCATGATGAAAGACATCATAGCTTCAAATCTATGATTGAAGTACCTGCATACATTGACTGGATCCAAAGAGCACAGTTCTCCGGGTGTCTTGAATTCGATGTTTTCGATGTTTCCATTTGCCTCTCGTAGAAATTCAAGTAAGTCTTCCCAGCCATACTCGGCACAGCTCAGAGTGAGGAACCATGTGGGAGTTCCTAAGTTCCTCAGCATACATTTTAAATCACCATGACGACGGTACCAGTACTCATTAGTACCACGCTGACACGCCATGAGATTAATCAGGTGAGAATCCAAAATACTGTCTTGGACATTGACTTTATCCATAAAGTCACTTGCCGAAATGTTTTGCATGTGTATACCACTTTTCAAGATGTGGTTCACTGCATATGACAGTCCAGACAGTTCGCTTTCAAACAGGAGATGAAACAAATAGGGAATGCATTGTCGAAACCTAGCATCTCCTGCATACAATCGCAAAGTCTGGTATTCAGAAGCAGGAATTTGATGAGGTCGCTCATCATATCTTCCTCCCTGACCTGTTGGAAAAAGCTGTGGGAAACACCGAGCTTCCAAACTTTCCTCCCAAACACTAATGGGACTCCCGTTGGCTTGTTTCATTTGAAACAACTCAATAGCATTCCCCATGACTTCCTTGGAATGCAAAGGATGAACACTATAATGTTCATATATTTCTTCACTAGTACAGGGTTCTACTTTCTCAATTTGACCAGCACACAAATTGCTATCCTCTTCTTCACTTACTTCCTCTTCTGCAACATATACATTCTTATAGTATTTATAATTTTTTTTCAAATACAACGTTGCCTTTTTAACTTTAATAACATCCACTAAATCTTGCCATATTTTCTTATTCTTTGTCGGAACCCCATTAACTAAGATAACCAGAGGTTCCTCTTCCACTTTTTCTACTCCAATTGTGTTAATGTTTTTCTTCAAATCTAGAGGCAAATAAACAACTCTTCCCTTTAATCCTCTCTGTAAATCTGATGGAGGCAACTTCCCTGTCTTTGGCTCCATTCTTACAATAGCCTGAAAGGGATGGATACTTTGAATCAAAATAGATTCATAAGTATTTAAATCCTTCAATTCAGAAGGAATCTCAACCAATTCCAGATTATTATGAACTGCTCTAGCAGGCATCTGGTTTTGATTTAATTTGTTACAACAATAAGTACACACACGTTGATCCAATCCCAAATCAAAACAATTTTCTACCATCAAGTATGTTGTGAAATCCTTCCATTCACTATTATTTTCCCTTTCACTTTTTGCATATAAATCCACTAACTTAGTCTGATTCTTATAATAAGTGCGTCGACAACACACACAAGTGAAATTTGGCCTCTCACTTGATTTCACCTCAAACGTCGCAATTTCCCTCTGGAAATTATCTGTACTGGAAACCTGTACACTATCTTCCACATTACCCTCTTCTTCTTGGTCAATTTCAACATTCTCCTCTTTACTTCCAAAGTAACAAAACTCAATTTCTTCACATATATTCTTCACATCTATTTCAGAACCATGCAAAAGAGCAGCGCATAATTGTTTAAGCATAATTGCTGGACTCTTAGCATAATACAACATTCTAACTAATTTCCTCACTTTATTATGATGCACTGCTAGCATCCTGAAATGATGAAAAACACTCTGGCATACTCTCCTGGAAAGACAAGCCAGTGAATGACCATGCAAACCTGTCACTTCTCTCACTCTGCAAGGATCTAATTCTTGCAACAACTTCATTTTCTGCTTCAAATTTTTCTTAATAAATGACCGTACAAAATCACAAAGCAAATTGATGGAATCCTGTCGCACACTGCAAATACTACTACACTTCCAGGTGTACACAGGACCCTTAGGACGTCTTCCTAAAACCTCATTACCTAACACCTCTTCTGTCTCAAGTTTTTCTTTTTCAACTGGACAACCATCTTTCACTTCATAAGCTCGACCACTGGTGTCAACTGCATGCACCAAATAATTATCCTGGAAATAACTCTCCTCATTAAAAAATGCCTCACAGCTTGAACTATGCATCCATTCTCCAGAAAAAACTTCACAAAAATTACTACCATTAACTATTCTCTTCCATCTACTATTTCTTTTGAAATCATAAATTGCCTTGTTTAGCTTCCTAATTCTATTGATTATCAAAATAAATAACTTACGTTTAATTTCAAATGCCTGATCAATAACTTTCTCAACTATTTTTTTTCTCTTATAAAAAACCACTCTCTGTTGACCTTTCTTAATATTTTTTAACAAATTGCCAATTATCCTGTTGCGGAACATTCGTTTACGAATGTCCCTAAACTGTTGTTTCCTTCTACTATCATGCACAGAGTTATCTCTTGCTCTAGCAGTAACATTTTTCATTGGCCTTTCCTTTCCGTTTGAATTGCTTCTCTTTTTCTGGACTGAAACATTTTCTGTAGTAATATTTTTTTTACTACAGATATTTCTTATGAATGTTTTTGTACTCTTACCCGGTGCTTTCTTGGTGACTTGACAAATCTTTTTCTTAGAGGACTGCTGCTTTTTTTCATTGACCTGATGTCTTTGACGTTTTGCAGCCTTTCTCAGTCTTTCTTTGGTTGGCATGCTGAAATCTTGAAATGATCTGCAGTTGAATCTGTGGTAAAATATAATAAAAAATGTTATTAACCACTATTACCAAACAGTAAATCAATAACAGTCATCAAAAACTTAACACACTACTTGACATTTTTACATAGAAGATTTTTTAGTGCTTGGCAAATTTAGAATACAGAAATAGCAGAAAAGAAATGGAATTTATATTCATTTTACCTGTGCTGTTTTATATGTGAATCTGATCTAATTTTATGAGCATATTTTAATATTTTATTGAAGACACTACACATAACCTGTTTTTGAAGGTGTCTTTATTTTTAAATGAAACGGTTTACATTTTTACTTTTCATTTATTATAAATTTTTAAAATAAATGTTTATAGTTCCATAGGCTCAAGCACGTCAGCTTCCCATCCTATTTCATACAATTCTGACAAATCTGCATCCTCATCACGTTCTACTTCATCCTCAGGATTTAAATCATCCAAGGGATCAACATCCACTGATGTTTCAATTACGAGTTCAATGATGAGGTCGAAATCAACTGATTGCTGATTGTCGCTCATGTTGATGTTGTCTTTATCTTTAAAGAAAGATAACAACAATGAGATGTTGCAGAGTAAGACACAAATCTCAGAGATTATATTAGTAAAATTGTTTAACAAGAGTAACATTTTGCAGCTATTATTTAGCCATGTCCAGCGATGCTGAGGAGGTGAAGCCTATGTCCAATTTTTCAGTGAACAGGACTCATCTCTTCTTAACCTTGGATAAGCCTCACCGACTCTGTGTCCCCTGCACATACTTAAATGTAAAGGGGCAGATTATGTTAACTGGCACATCCCCAGGGATGCACCAGTTAATGTGCACCGCTGCTCTGCCACCCATGGTGTGCCGCATTTACAATCAGATAGGACAAAGCTGCGTCAAAACCCTGCGCCTGCTTGAAGCAGGCATAGGTCTTGGCGCAGCATTGTGGAGATGGGGCACCCCTGAGCCTTGCTGGAGCTGCATCGCACTTGCGATACAACTCCAGCAATGCGCCACCTTTACGGCACAGATGCGTCACGCATCTGTGCCGTTTTTGCCCCATGGTGCGCCGCATTGTAAATGCAGCACACCATAGGTGGCGGAACAGCGGCGCAGGATGACTGGCACATCCCTGGTGATGCGCCAGTCATCATAAATCTATCCCTAAGCTTCTTATCTTGTTGGAGATGAACCGCCATATGTATCATCAAACTATTTTGCATTTCCTAAATAGCGAATTTCAAGGAATTGCTATTTAGGAAATGCAAAACGGTATGTATGTACAAAATCGGTATTAAATAGCGATTCTTTACCATTCCTAATTTGCGATGAGCAAATTGCTAATTGCAAATTACCCATTCATTTCCATGGGCCAGGAGGCCCATAGGAATGAAGGTGCAATTTGCGATTAGCAATTAGCTAATCGCAAATTAGGAATTTTTCCAAGGGTGCAGGGGTGTCTCAAGAACACCCTGCTGCACCCCTGAAAAAGAAATTTGGGGGCACATGGCGCACATACATGCCCTAAGGGCATGTATGGGCGTCATATGGCACCTTTTGTTTTTTGGAAAAAAAGCTTTTTGAAAAGAATTTGCAAATTACCACCAACTAGAAGTTGGTGGTAATTTGCAAATACTTAATGGCATTTTTTGCATATTTTTTGTTTGATACATTGCATTTAAGGAATCGCAAAATTTGCAAATCCTTAAGTGCAATCGCAAAATAAGGAATAGCAAATTTTGCTATTCCTTATTTTGCATCAAACTTGTTTGATACATACCATTTGTCTAATTAGCATTTGCAAAGGCCGAAATTCGCAGAATTTCGGCCTTTGCGAATGCTAATTAGCTTGATACATATGGCCCCAAGTGAGGCCTGTCTTGCAACATGGTGCATCTTTTGCATCACTGCTGCATCGGTTTCATGTGGGACGTTTTTTTTACAGCATGACACATCTGCCTAAATGCATCAATTTGTAATTTTGTCGCCTCATAGCAAATCTTTTACACCGCCGCTGCATCACAAAAGTGACGCACAGTGGCGCAAAAGAGGCATACACCTATCATAAATCTGTCCCTAGCATTTTAAATGATTAATTCAGGATGACGATAAGGTGTGGTTTGTTTAAGGTGAGGCCTACTCAGGGTTGCAGATCAAAGTTACGCTTGTTGAAGAATACAGAGGAGATAATACATGTAAAGGCCTACCAATGAAGTAAGTGATGTCCACTTCATTGCGCCAGTCATCATAAATCTATCCCTAAGCTTCTTATCTTGTTAGAGATGAACCGCCATATGTATCATCAAACTATTTTGCATTTCCTAAATAGCGAATTTTAAGGAATAAATAGCGATTCTTTACCATTCCTAATTTGCGATGAGCAAATTGCTAATTGCAAATTACCCATTCATTTCCATGGGCCAGGAGGCCCATAGGAATGAAGGTGCAATTTGCGATTAGCAATTAGCTCATCGCAAATTAGGAATTTTTCCAAGGGTGCAGGGGTGTCTCAAGAACACCCTGCTGCACCCCTGAAAAAGAAATTTGGGGGCATATGGCGCACATAAATTTTAAAAACATTCCTTTACCTCAAAAACGATTTTCAAGTCATAATTTGACAACACTGCCCACGGGGAAATGACTTAAAATGTCCTTAAGACACATGAAAGTGTTTTTTTAAAGCCTTTGCAACTTTTTTCGGTCACTTTTAACATGGCTATGTAACTCAAACAATCAAAATCTAAATTTACCATGCACAGGTGGGAGCATATTTACAAGGAATTTGCTCCACGGGGAAAGGTCTTTTAATTTAATATGGGAAAAATAACATCAGAGACACTGAAATGCCTTATAAAGAAGCATACACCATTATCTCCTTGTCATAAATTTTAAAACCATTCCTTTTCCTCAAAAACGATTTTCAAGTCATAATTTGAAAACACTCCACATGGGGAAATGACTTAAAATGTCCTTAAGACACATGAAAGCGTTTCTTGATTGCCTTTGCAGCATGTTTGGGTCACTTTTAACATGGCTATGTAACGCAAACAATCAAAATCTAAATTTGCCATGCACAGGTGGGAGCATATTTACAAGCAATTTGCTCCACAGGGAAAGGTCTTACATTAAAATGGGGAAAATAACATCAGAGACACTCAAATGCCTTATAAAGAAGCATACACCATTATGTCCTTGTCATAAATTTTAAAACCATTCCTTTTCCTCAAAAACGATTTTCAAGTCATAATTTGAAAACACTCCACAGCTCCTATGCACAAAAACACCCTGTCAGTACTAATACTTCACATTTTCTCCAATTACAATTTCTCAAAGAAACAAAATCTATTTGTAAAACACTTGCGACAAAGCAACATTTTAAAAACACAACTTTCTTCATAATTTTCTCCTTAAAGCACACTATTCTCTATCTAAATTAAGGAAATCTTTTCTCACCTTAGAAAATACTTTATGAGTTTCAAAACAGTCTCAGAAACACACCAATTTGTCTTCAGCAGAGCAAAAGGTATGCACTCCAGAGTCTGCAGCTATCAAAAGCACAGAAATGCTGTAATTCTTCACACATATCTCTCATGTCACCCAATCAAAACTCTTCCCTCACTTTTTTCAAATCAAAACCCTTCCCCCCCTCTGCCCTCTCTGCCTTTTTTGCATAGCAACCACCTCTTGGAAGACCTCTGGTGTTTGCAAGTTCACACAACAATGTTTCAATTGAACTCTGAACTCTCAGTGCACCTGCATATCCAGTGCAATCTTTCATTTAATGCATTTTTCTTGACCACTCAAAATACATCTTTCAAAGAACTCATCCATGCACCCTAACTTTCTGTTTTCAGCAATCAAAATCCACCAATCACTGTTACTGCTTCATTAACATTGAAACTCCACAGTTTTTTCATTTTAAACTCTTATTTTTTCAACTGCCATTTCATTGCCACACTTCATCTGACTGCAGCAGAACCTTCTCTCACCATGTTTTCTGTCTGGATTGTTGGACATAGTTACATCTATTGGGCTCAGAGGTATGCTGAGAACATAAATGTACCTAACCTAAATTTACAAGATGTGGAAATTAAGTGGTTTGGCCACAGAGGATTAAAATGTCACCAATTGATACCATTGGTGAAAACCTTTATGCATTTGCCAAAACCTGACCTGTTAATTGTGCACTGTGGAGGTAATGATTTGGGCACTTTGACTGGGGTAGGTCTGGAAATGCTTTTAAAGGACACCTTTGAGCAATTGATGGCACTTTTTCCTCAAACTGCCTTGGTATATTCAAATATATGCCAAAGACAGAAATGGAGGTGGTCAAACCAATTTTGTCCACAAATTGAGAAGTCGAGGAAGCATGTAAACAAATCTGTTTCAGCTTACATGAGAGACCATGGAATGGGCTCCATGTACAACAATAACTTGCGTTACTACATGCAAGATATCTACAGAGGAGATGGAGTTCACTTCTCAGATGAGGGCAACAGAATTTTCATTCTCAATTTAAGACTGTGCATTGGTACCTACTTATAAGTACCTAAATGTACCATAAACCCAAAAGCTCTTCTCAGAGCTACCCTACATCTGATCACTCACAATTATTATTTTTCTCTAACTTTTTTCACTAATTTTCAACAAAGTACGCTCCCCGGGGCGCTACCCGGTACGCGAACCGGAAGCTAACCTCGCGAAATTTTTAAAAAAAATGGTTTTTTTCGCACATATAAGCCTCCTCAGCCACCCTCAGAAAACCTATGGGGTCAAGATAAGTCTACCGTGCCCCCTTCTCCCCATTCCGAACATTATTTGCCCTCCATCTTGTATCTTAAGTCGACCGAAACACAAAATGGTGGACTCCCGTAACGCTTCAGGTTCGCGTACCGGGGCGCTCGCCAGTTCGCGTACCGGGTCGCTCCCTGGGAAGCGCACCATCAAAAAAGGTGGGAAAGTAATTTACAGAAAAACGACTGGAGACACTCTCACCAAATATAGATTAGCTCATACTACATACCAATCCCTATCATTTTCACAAATTTGATTGAAATTCCATTTAGCCATTTAGCCTGTAGACCTCTCTAAATACCGTGAGGTAAATTACTTCAAAAAACACATCTGAAGTGTTGGAATTGACAACCAATGAAAATGTTACTTTCATTTTCTACTTTTATTACCTGACATTTGATTGGTTATATACCTGAATATATATAAAGGAAGAGAAGGAAACACAGCCATTTTGACTACTACTTCTTGTTGTACATTTCAATTGGATTTTCACTAATCACTTCAACTTCTTTGTAAAGGTAAGTTGTTATTTTTAAAACTGAAGTATATTGTGCACTATAAGTTAATATGGTAAACTTTTTCTGATAGTTATATACTATCCCTCTGTAGTAGTTATAGATTTAGATAGACTTCTCTGTTATAGTTATGGATGGAGTTAGGCTTCTCTTGTATAATTATGAAATTACTTACGTTAAATCACATACACTTTTTTATATTCCTACTTCCACTCTGATACTATACACTGCCCAAAGATAAATTCACTGATAAAAACTGCCTATCTAAAATTAATCCCAACAGTGCCCTATCTCTACTAATATATATTTTTTTTATCCAAATTTCAGGCAAAGGGGAAGGCGAACACAAAGTTTCATTTCAAATTGTCCTGCAAGAGAGCAGCCAAGAAATAATTGATCCAAATTATATAGAATTTATGGATGAAACTTGGGACCAAGAACTACTGCAATGTGTTTAAGCAGTAGATGACCTCCTTCAAAATGAGGACATTTTACACCCTCAGAGATTACAAACTATGTTCAATGAAAATAATGACATTTCAGACAGTGAAATGTTAGAAAGTTTATTAAATTTTGAAACACAATCACAATAATAAATAATTGCTTAAAAAATAAAGAAATTGAAAAATAATCAACAAAACCAACAATCAATTAACATACAGTATTTGAAAAGTCTATCATTCTTTTTTCCTTATAGTACGCTCCCCAGAACGCTTCCCGGTTCGCGAACCGGGCGCTCCCCACGCAAAACAAAAAAAACATTTTTTTTTTTTTTGCCCTGCGGGGCCCTTTTAAAGCCTCCACATCAAACCTAGGGGGTCAGGGAGGATCTACTATGCCCCCTTATGGTAATTTCCCCCTTTGTTTTGGCCTCCTCTTGTCTCTCGATCCTACCGAGAGACAAGATGGCGGCCGCTCCGGACTGTTTAGAATGTTGACAGACAACGGAGAGCCAATCAGCTTCGCTTCGCGAAGTGCCGTTACGCGTCAAGTACGCGAACCGGAGCGCTGCCCAGAGCGCGCTTACAGATATATATCTTTTTTTGAACGTTAATTTCTCAAAATCCACTGGAGCACATATATTGAGACCTAGCAAAGGCACATCGGGCTAACAGTCCCTACAATTTTGCCAAGTTTCGTGCAAATCCATTCAGCCGTTCGGGCTAAAAGTGAGGCCAACCGCCCTATGGAAATTAACATTGGAAAAACACGTTTTGGGACCCCCCTTTTTTCTCGGCCCCCCCTTGACGAACCCCCCCCAAATTTTCAGGGGCTGCTCAGGAACAAAATGTTCCATTTTCCTGAAATTTTCAGCCAATTCCGTCCACAAACGCCAAAGTTATTAGACATAGAATTTTCAAAAATCCCATAGGGAAAAAATCCTAACTATATATACCTACTGGCGACCGCCAGTAGGTAATATATATATATATATATATATATATATATATATAACTTGAACTCCGTTAGACGCAGCCGCGGCTCAGTCACCTCACTCGAACTGTAAAACGGATAAGACAGACCCAGATTACGTGCAAAAATCAGTGGTTTATTTCATCCAACAGAATAGCACCCAGCAAGCCCGCATGACTCGTTTCGCCTCTAGCCAGAGGCTTGATCACATGATACCATATATATATATTACCTACTGGCGGTCGCCATTAGGTAGTTATAGCTAGGACCTAGTTTCCATAGGAAATCCGCAACATTCTATTGGGAATAACTTTGGCGCCGGTGGACGAATCTTTGCGAATTTCTCAAAGAAGATGGCCTGCTCCGCTCCGCTTCTTCCCTGAAAGTTTTGGGGGTATTCGTGAAGTGGGGGCTGAGAAAAAAGGGGGTCTCAAAACGTGTTTTCCCTATGCAATTTTCCATAGGACGATTAGACACGGCTACAGCCCGAACGGCTGAATGGAATTACATGAAATTTTGCAAAATGGTAGAGTCTTATTCGCAGATCGACCTTTTGTTTAAACGGTGTAAATCCGTCCAGTAGTTCTTGAGAAAATCAAATTTTAAAAAATGTATATATTTAGAGCCGCGCACCGTAAGTGCACGGTCCACGCACCGTACGCGGACCCTGGCGTGCACGAGCGAAATTGTGATTGGCTGTCAGTCGTCTGTTAACATTCCAAACTGTCCAGACCAGGAAGTTTTGGCTGCGCATCTTGTGTCTCGGGAGAACTGAGGCACAAGAGAGTCCAAAACAAAAGTGGAAAACACAAAAGGGGGCATGGTAGAGACCCCCTGACCCCCTAGGCCTTACCAGGGGGTCCCTGAAGGACCCCGAAGGCCCCCCCATATTTTTTTTGTTGAAATATCGCGAGGTGCGCGCATGGTGCACGCACCCGTACAAGGACGGTGCGTGCACGTTGGCAAAAAAAAGTGACACAAGGGGATTTTAAAAATGCCCTTAATACATATAAATTCATCCAAGCACTATCATTAATAGTGCAAATTGAAGCATAGAGTTGTAACATATTTATATACATATGTTCCATTTAAATGTTCTATACTATACTATAGGTAAACACCCTATAGATTTATGCTGTACCACATCCTAATAGTTTTGCACTTTCATATTCATTCATTCATTTATGAAGTAGACATTCACTATGACAAACTAAAACATACAAACATACAAATATAGTTCTTTTTTTTGACCGGTAGAGGTAGTTCTGAAAAGAACTTTTTTTTTTTTGCTTCAAAAAAGGAGAAAAAATGAACTGTGTAAACAAAACAAGTGTTCAACAGGAACAAAGAACTTAAAAAAAAAATATTGAGGGCATTTGTGGTTCATCTTCTTTTGAAGAATTGTATCTATGTTCTGTTGTCCATATGAAATTAATTGGTTGCAATGTATACAGCAAACTATTAAGTTTCTGAATCTGGCTGCACAGCAGGGATCATATTTGATGGTGTTGGTGGTGGTGGTGGTGGTCCCCTTGAAGTGCTTGGGGCAGAGCCCTGCTCCTCCTCTGATCTTCTGACAACTGCTCTTGCCCTATTGTTTGGATGAAGGTATTTAACATGGCGTTCCATGCTTGCTGTGCCCAATGAATATTTTTTGTTGGCATTACCCCTGGATAAAACAGTGTCACATATTTTGCATGTGACTAGTGGGGCGTTAACTTTTTTTTTACCTTCAAGGAAGGTAAAAAATGTACAAACAATTGCTTCTTTCTATTTTTTGGGCTGTGGGTCTTCTTCCACAAATTCTTCAGATGAAGAATGATCCGAAGGTTCTTCTGGACGTCCAGCCATTTTAATGTCTTTAGCTAAAGCACGGGAGCTGTAGAAAAAAGATGGTTCTCCTGTGAAAGTCAAAGAAGAATGATTAAAATGGGAGGGTTCTTTCAACAAATGGAGTAGAAAGTATTATAAACCAATAGAATTTCCTGTTTTAAAGTCACATGGTTGGAGGTAATCTTACGGTGTGTTTACAGAGCCCTCACAGAGCGCTTACGTATTCTTACGATGCGCTTATGCTGCATTTACGTGCGACGTACCCTCGCGAGATTCGTAATTACCTAAAAAAGTAATATACGGTTCTTAAAAGTTTTAAAAAACCGATTTCTTCATTATCCCAGATAATGTCTACCTTTAAAATGTATAATAAATCCGTAGATATAACGTATTTAGGATTATAAAATTTACGGGGCTAAGCGCACGGAGGTTTTACGGTGTGCTTACGGTGCTCGCACGGTGCGTTTACGTGCAACGTACCCTCACGAGATTTGTAATTATTTTAAAAGGTAGTATACGGTTCATAAAAGTTTTAAAAAAACAATTTCTTCATTATCCCAGATAATGTCTACCTTTAAAATGTATAATAAATCAGTAGATATAACGTATTTAGGAATATAAAATTTTCGGGGTAAGCGCACGAAGGTTTTACGGTGTGCTTACGGTGCTCTTACGGTGCGTTTACGTGCGACGTACCCTCGTGAGATTTTTGATTATTTTAAAAGGTAATATACGGTTTATAAAAGTTTAAAAAAACAATTTCTTCATTATCCAAGATAATGTCTATCTTTAAAGTCTATAATAAATCCGTAGATATAATGTATTTAAGATTATAAAACTTACGGGGGTAAGCGCACGAAGGTTTTACGGTGTTCTTACCGTGCTCATACGGTGCTCTTACGGTGCGTTTACGTGCGACTTACCCCCGTGAGATTTGAATTTTGTCTACTTTTCAGAAATGTATAGCCTTCTGGGATCCATTATTGGTTTTACATCAATTTCTAGCACTAACTGAAAGGAGGTTGAAAGCACAAAAAATAGAAAAATAGGCGATATCCCACTAAAATGCAAAAACTTTCTAGAAAATGTTGGTTTTCTAACAAAAGTCTGCCCGTTACTTAAAGCTGGGAAAAACAGACGCCTTCTTCTTCAGCACTTTTTTACCAACCTTTCACCAAAACCCCAAAATGTTGCTGTATTTTGGCTGATTTCTAGGTCCTCTCCAGTGGAATCAACAAAACCAGAAAATTTGACGTGGATACCTTATGTGGACAAAAAGGTACAGGGGCCTAGGTGCAAACTACGCCAAATAGCCAAAAAAGGACTCAGTACTTAAAGGGGTGAGGCCCAGCAGTTAAGGGCTTAAAGATATCTTTATCTGTGGTATCTTGACTTATTCTCGATTTGTAGTCCAATTGCATGCAGTGGTCTTCCATCAGCATAAGTTCCTCTGTGAAACAACTAGTCTGTGGTTAGGCTTTGTTGTTGGGTTACTCTTGAGGGGAGTCAGTGTGTTGGTGCATGAAGGGATGCCGTTGATGAGGTTCTTAATGGCTTTCAGCAAGTTAATGGTGTGCTCAGGCCAGTATGTGGAGAGCATGGAAGCCCACTCCTCTTCTATGATGCTTTTCTAGCTGCAGTGGGTGGTTCTAGTTGAGGTAGGACCATGGTTGTGCTGGATGGGTATGCTGAAATTGACAATGGTGTAGTCTGTCCAGGTCATGGTTGCTGGATTTTCAACTGTGATGTTGCTGTTTGAGGAGCAAATTGGTCCAATAGGTGTCTGGCAGTGTGGTTGGATTCAGTAATGTGCTGTGTGAGGTGAAGGCTTCCAAGGTCTTCTTGAAGTGCCATAGAGTTTGGGTTGGTGCGGTCTTCTAGTTGAAAGTTAAGGTCTCTGAGGAGAATGAAGGTGCTAGTGCTGATGAATGGAGGTATGATGAAGTCTGTGATGATGCAGGCAATAATGATGCGGGTCCTGGTGATCTGTATACAAGGGTTCTGACCATGGAGAAGTTGGCTAAGTGGGTGTGGTCAGTAAAGTGCTGGTTTGAGTCCAAGGTTTCCGAGGTTTTCTAGAAGCGCAGTATCATTTGGGTTGGTGCAGTCTTCTAAATAAAACTTAAGGGGCCTCATTTATGAGTTTTTGGCTTAGGGCAGCACGGCAGGCCTTCCTGCGGTGCTGCCTTACAACAAACGAAAAGGGCAGGAATGTACTGTATCTATCAGATATCGTTATTCCTGTCCATTTCCCCTGTGCTGGCATACAATGGACTGCTGTGCATCAGTGCAGGCACCTTTGCACAATGGTGCAAGGGTGCCTCCATTACGGGGTTAATTATTTTTGTGCAGGAAGAGGAAGTCTTCCTGCACAAAAACAATCACTGAAGGCTTTACTCATTCTATCCATGCTGTAGAATGCAGCACACATAGAAAAGGGACAAACTAGGAGAAATAAAGATATTTCATTTTTTGTGCCTTCCTTATGCCTCCCCTGGGGAGGCAAATGTTTTTGGTGCTGCCTCAGAGTTACAATTTCTCGTAAATCCGGGGCAGTGTCAAAAAGTCATGGATGTTGCTGGTAATGCCCCCAGCAACACTCATAACATGCCCCTTATTGCAGAAAACTGCATTAAAAGGAACAATATTTACAAGGCAGCGCTAAGCCCTGGTAAATATGGAGCAGGCTCCAGCACCATCAGAGCATCACATGAGTGACACACCCTATCTAAGGAGGATGAAGGTGCTGGCATTGATGATGTGGGTGGTGACAAAGTCTATGGTATTGCTGCTGAAGTTGTTGCGGGTCCTGGTGGATGGTATACAGGGGTTCTGCACAGTAAGGGCTGTGCATATAAGATATGACCCAACCTGGTCTAGGTGTTGATATAAGGAACAAAAAATCAGATCGGAGTCTTCAGGTGCAGTATCACGCAAAGATAGCACTGTAAGTTGTGTCCAATATAGTTGAAGTGCTGGAATAGCTATGAGTTAGCTTAGCTAGTGGCAACTGGTTACTTATCACTGCTTAAGGGACTGTGCATCCTTTAGCTGACAATGTAGCAACATTTCTTGAAATTCCCATATAATAAGATATCAATAAAAAAAAACAACATAACAAAAACATTTCCGGGCATACCACAACAAAACAATCAAAGAAGCATTGAGTGCATTAGAAAAGAGTACAACAACAAAATAACACATTGAAATAATTCCACACAAAACACCACCACAATAGCCAAATGCACATGTAATAGCACAATGAAATACAACAGCATCTTCTTAATAAGTATTAATAAGTATTCTTGTTTTTCATTGCCACCTCCTGAAATCAGCTTTCATACTATGTTGGTAATCATTGTCAACATCAATCACTGCCTTAATTCCCACCAATAAGATGTATACTGGCATCAGTAAAACTGTTTTGTGATACTCCCTCTACAAAGACTCTACAAAGACTATAGAGAGATAATTGATGGTATAAAATAGTATGGGCCAAGGAATAGATAGGGTTATGTAGGGTTATCCTCAACTAACCATAGCTTGCACCCCCGCCATTCACAGCTAATGACCTCACATACTAACCCACTCATAACATGTTAAATGACATCATTGATGTGACGGAATGCCAAGGCCTGGGTCTGATGCTCATTAGGGCTTAAGGTATATCCTACTGATGAGTCCAATGAGGGGAGAAATCAGTCTGGTTTGTCTTCTTCTCCCTTTTAAGAGGCCTCGTCTGGCAGTTTGGGGTGACTGATCCCATGCGGAACACAGTTGGTGAACATTTGTATAAGGAGTAGTATCACCGTATGGAGTTTACCAAGTAACTCTAAGAACCGGGGTAAATATTTAGATGAAATTACTAAGGTTCACTTGGAATAGCATCAACCACCATGAGCGATGCTATATAATTGAATTGGAATGCATGTATAAATGAGCAATACTCCTAGGACACCGAAAAATGCCAGCCAAGAAAAAACAATAGTGTTATCCAGAGGCAAACAATTATATTACCAATTAATCCCTACTGAGATATTATTGACCACATACCATTTACATACACATTATAAAATGTTGGTCGAAAAAGATTTTAATCAAAAGGACCAATTTTGAATCAACACAAGTAATTCTGATATAAAATATGCAGAGTAATAGGCTGTCACTGATTCAACAACAGACTCATGAGAATAGCTTCATCTGAAAAAATAATCAAATTTAGTTACACAATCGAAAAAAACATTCAGCAGTTCAGATTAACTGAATATAAATCGATGTTTCATCCCAGAGGTAGAATTGACCATGGCCATCATCAGGACATAGTGCTGCAGCATACAATATATCTGTACACTTGGTAACATAAAAGCAAGATTTTTGCATGCCCTTCAAGCAATACAAGGTGATTTGCAGAGATCAAAAGTGGCAAGGCAGAAGCCAATCTAGTCAAAGCACACTTAGCGGGGCTGACAAAGAAAAGTGCCAATTTCAATCGTCAAAAATAAATCAATAACTGTAATGGTCTAGCAGAGAAATTAATCCTCTACATGTTCACCGAAAGGCCTGCAATCCATAGGGAAAAACACCATCCAAGATTTTAGAATTTAGCTGAGGCAAAATGAAGCACGCTATGGCATAGAATCACAAAAATCCACGGAACAGGGAATACAATCCCACATATGTCTTGAAACAGGCTCAAACTAATCACCACACTGTATCAATCAAAGATGACAACTGAGGAATTTCATAATGCTATTTTTAGATATATGGGGTGAAACACTGAAATTCACAAATTATAGTTAAATAATGTAATCATACCTTGCTCACTTGCCATGCACTAGTTATGACCTCACATATTATATCACTCATATCACATACTATGACATCATTGATAACATCAATATGACATCTGAAATTAGATTATTGATGACTATATTATGCATGGTTATACCTATTTAGTTAACTATGTCTGGTGAATTGCAATACTTTTTCGGGTTTGAATGTTAGGTTTAACTGATATTTTTACCTATAGTGCGATGTAACACAAGCAGCATTTCAGGTAGATATTTTACCTGAACAAACCGCTAGAGTAATTTATGAGCGCAAAATCTGTCTCAGTAGCAAACTACTGGGCAGGCATCCGGGGATTTTCCAATTCCTCAGCTCTCAAGACCATTGAGGATATTTTCTGGAAAAGCTAGTTGGCCTCCCCGCAAGTTGCTCTAACTACATTTGTCCCGTAGAATTGGATGTTCCATATATTAATGACATGATTAGCGTGGCTCCAATTATACTATGGCATTTTATTTGGAGAAGAGACTGTTAACCTCACACAGAAGTTAATAGAAGACTGTCTCTCTCTTGAATATGGTGTTGGGATCCAGTGGATAACATATGTTAAAAATAGCCTCTCTTCCCTTGGTCTAGAGCACTTTTCACTTTACCATCAAATTGCTCTACCATCTCAAAAAGGGAGATAAAGAACCAATTCTTTAAAGAAAGGGCAACTGAGAGATTTAAAACCAACTTTCAAAACATTTCTGTAAAATCTTATCTAGAGGGTCTGATTGACCAGGAAAGCATAGCCCCATACATATTTACTGTGCCAAACCCACACCATAGATTTATCTTATTAAGGTTCCACCTGAACTTTATACCCTGCATGTTGGCCCATCCATTGGGAATCTATTCCATACACAATCTTCCTCCCTGTCCATGTGACGGTGTTTCCACACAATCAAATTTACTAATGTTGTTCTTCTGCGAATTTAATGTTGAACACCGTAAGAGATTTATCCTGCCACTTATGCACAAACATAATTTCACACATTGCCGCCCAGGAATGTTTTTTTAAGATTTTATGATCACTGCAGGATCACTTAGTCTTCTACTCCGTGGAGTCTTTTTTATTTCTTTCCTGGAAGACCAGGTGATTACATAATAATCATCTATGGATTATATGCCTTACTTTGTTTTAAATTGATGCTTTTACTTGTACTTTTAATATTTTGCACAAGGAGGAATGTTTTAACTGTTTTTCTCACCACTTTGTACATGTATAGATGTGTTTTTTTATTTTTTTGAAAATTTGATTATTTGTACTTTTATGACATTACTATATAAGAATCGAATAAAGTGATTTGACTGAGTGCAAAACTGCAATTTTGAACATGAATTGCGGTGTTTTGAACCCGAGCAGCAGTCCCTTTAATGTGACAAACATTTACCACTCGTTCGAGTAATCTTTTCACTGTGAGATGCATATTGCATAGTTTTGCATAATTTTTCAGTAATTTCAAATAATTATGCTACACTGAATAATGCCAGTTAAGCCCACCACTAGAATATATATTTTCACAAAAAAGAGAAAGGTTAAAGTTAGGCCTGTACTAGTTTATATAGTAACGTGAACAGCAGTAGATTGAATGATGTCTTCATTGATGTCATCAATGATGTAACTGAATATATCACAAGTGATGTAATGTGTAAAGTCATAAGCAGTGTGTGGCAGGGTAATTTATAATTAGCGCAGAAATTTCACTGTTTAAAACAATAACACATAATTATATGGCCTTACTACAACATCACTTTGGCCTTTAGTTTTCCAGTGAATGTCAAGTTTTTTTATGTAATGTAAAATCTTAGTACCTTATCTAACCATAAAGTCACATTCACCTTTGTGTTTTTTCAGTGAATGTCTAGGGTTTTTATAACATGTTCATCCAGCACCTCCACTGTCCACATTCTCTGGATATTTTCCACAGGGTATAGCAGAGTTCAACCCCTTGCTGTAGGTCAACCAACTGCAGCCTGCCCTCCAAGGTAAGCTTGCAGCCCCTTCTCCTCTCCTTTTATCCTCTGTTAGTGTGTCCCTGCCCCAGTCTCTTGCCTCCATGGACAGCGTATTGCTCCTGATCCCCTGCTGCTTGATCTCTTTTCTCCAACTGTGTTCCCTGGCCTCTCCCACCTGCATTCTGTGGTTCAATTGCTCCCACTGCCCCATCACCCTGCTATTCATTCTCTGTGTTTGTGCCCCTGCTCCATCTCACCTTCCCTCTGTGGTTCATGCTGGTCTGCCCTCCATGGACAGCTTACCCCTGCAGCACCCACAGTTGCCCATATGTTTGTCCCTGCACTCTGCAATCAGTCCTCCTAGGACAGATTACTGTCCCTGCCCATGCTGGCCTGCCCTACTTGGTCAGCTTGCTACAATTTCTACTGCCTTCTCCTCTGTGCTCTTTTGATCTGTGTGCAGGATACTACCATCTCCCTCCTTCCCCCATGGTCCGTTGTGCTGCCCCTGCAGGCCTTTAACCTGTCATAAACGTGCCACCACAGCTCCTTCCTCCCTGTCCTCTGTTGTCTGAGTATGTGCCCTTCCCCTCCCTCCTGCCCTGCATTGTGTTTTGCTGCCATTGCCCCTCCAGCTTGTCCTCTGTACTTAGCTTGTTTAGCTTGTTTCCTCTACCCCCTCCTGCCTGCCCTCTGTTGTCCAAATCCATGCCCCTGCCTTCAGCATTGTTCAATGTGCTGCAACTGCCGCTTTCCTTCCATGGTTAGTTTATTTTCCCTGCCACCCGTCCCCTGCCCTCTGTTTTCTGAACCCATGTACCTGCACCTTCACTCCAACCCAGCATCATTTGTTGTGCCCATTGTTCCTCCCTCCTGCCCTGTATGGTTAGATTGCTTCCTAGTGCCCACTATTGTCCATGAGCATGGCCCTGACCCCTCCTTCGTGCCCTCATTGTTTATTGTGCAGCCCCTCCCTCCCGCCCGCCATGGTCTGTTGTACTCCCACTGCCTCTCTTGTTAACCCTGTGTCATCACCTTGCTGCCCTTGTTTCCCTTCCCCCTGCCTTCTGTGTTCCGTTTGCAGGCCCCTGCCCACTTATTATTCCTCTCTATGGTATGTTGGGCTGTCACTATCACCTAGATGTATGGGATTAACGCCCACCCGCCGCGGCTAGGAACATTACGGCTGACACATCTCTCCTATGCCGATGATGTGGTGCTCCTTAGTCAGACTAAAATAGGTCTGCAACGCCTCCTGCATGAACTGGCTGAATATACTAAACAGAATCTTCTCGAAATAAATAGCCAGAAAACAAAGATCATGATAATAACTCGCCAACGCAAAGCCCTGCCACTTTTTGTCATAGATAACAAGAAACTGGAGGTAGTGGATAGCTATAAGTACCTGGGAATACAACTGGACAGACACCTTAATTTTTCCTTGCACTTTGAGGCCATCGAAAAAAAGGGAATAGCACTGTAACATGCATTCAACAGTATTTCCAAGCAGTTAAAGGGCCCTCTGTTTAATCCACTTCTGGCTGTCATTAAGGCCAAGCTACTCCCTACAATAGCCTACGGCAGTGTGTTACACCATGGGAGAAGTGCACAACTTTTAGACAAGATTCAAACTAGAGTCTACAAGCGTATATTCAGTTTACTGTGCAATGCCTCTCCGGCACAGGTCCGACTCGAGTTTGGCCTGCAATCCCTAGATCTGCAAAAAAAGTATGAGACCATTAAGTTCTGGTATGACATCTGAATGAACAGGCAAACAGAGATCAATTCTGCTACGTGGGAGGCAATGCAAAATAGTCCTAATTCCCAGTACAACAAGTTTCTAAATCTGTCCCTTGATACCACCGAACTTACATCATTGTGGCAAACTAAGCTACCGGTATCATTGTTCAAGCAAGTACTTAAAAAGGCGGCAAACAGGCATTCGCTGATTAATGACAAGTCAATCTTTAGTCACCGCGCACATGCCTGGATGATAATTCAATCATACACTATGCTCAAACCCGCAGTTTATTTCAGGTTATCCTTTTCATCATTTTTCAAACTGAAATACCTTAGTTTAAGGATGGGAAACCTGCCGACAAATGCAGATCAACCAGCTTGGATGAAACCGGACACCAAGGAGTGTGATTTATGTGGTGCCACAAAACAAGACTTTATCCACCTATTTTGCATCTGTCCAACATTGGATGAGGAACGACGGCGCTGCTTAAAGGCAAAATTTCATGACTATGGAATACGTACTTGTCGAACTGCCATCATACAAGTTTTGTGCACAGCGGATCCACAATTTATCTGCGGATCAGTCAAGTTTGTTATGAACTTTGAGAGCAAAAGAGGTGTCATTGTAAAGGGTTGTTAAAAATTCAGATCAAGACGTAACGTTAAGAGGCTATAAGAACATTTGCTACTCTCACGCAAGTAATTGCACTCGCCGTCTTACGCCATTCAATGGTTTCACATAATTCGCAGTAGATTGACCTAAATCAACTTTGATCTTGAGTAGGAAGAGCTGTGTGATCTGTTTTTACACCAGCAAATGGATCGATGTAAATTGACATTGAGCTTCTGAAATAAGAGCTATTTTTGTATAGAACGAATATGAAACTGTATAATGCAGTTCAATAATATTTTTACACCTGACATTCTATGAATATAAATAGTTATTAATGTTTTTTAAACAGGCATGTATATTGACCAATTTTAAACTAATGCATTTTTATTTTTGTAAAGGTTTTTATTAACTATACAATAAATTCAGTGTACCTAGCTGTATGGTCTGCTCACATTGTCCCCTGTGTGTGGTTAGTTTGTTGTCCCTGTCTCCTTCTATCCCCTTCTGTTTGCCCACCGTCAGAGTTGCTGCTCCTAACCCCTCCCTACGGCCTTCCATAGTCCATTGTGTTGCCACTACCACACCTCCTGCCCTCCATGACTGGCTGCGCTGCCACTCCCCCTCCCTCTAATCCCCATTGTCCAAGTCCATGACCCTATCCCCTCTCCCCTACCCTGCATGTGCCGTTAGCATTCTACAGCCCCCTTTCCTCCAACCAGCTATACTCCCTTTTGCTACCACTGCCTAGCCTGAATTGTCAGCTTGCAGCCCTTCCATCCTTGCCCTCTGTTGCTGTGTAAATATCTCTGACCCTTGCCTAATACTGTCCATGGTTGGTGTGCTGGCACTTTCTCCTACATGCCCTTTGTGGCGAGCTTGCTGCCCCTGCCACCTCCGGCCTTCCATCCATTGTCCGCGTGTACACCCCTAGCCACCTCCCTATTGCCACCAAGGTCCATTGTGCTGTCACTCCCCTTCCACCTGCCCTACAGAGATTGCTTTTTGACCCTACCCGCCCTCTCACCTGACCTATCTTGTCCTTGTGTCTGCTCCTCACCCCCTTCCGCTTGCCACCATGATCTATTTTGCTGCCACTATCCATGCCAATGCTTGATCAGCTTGCTGATTCCTGCCCTCTACCATCCGAGTCTCTGCCCTTAGCCAATCCTTCCTGCCCTTCTTGGTTAATTCTGCTGATACTGCCATTCCCACCTTCCCTGTAGGGTCTGTTATGCTGCCACTGCACTGCCACTGCTGACTGGACTATGTGGTGACCTTGCTCCTATACCACTACTCCTTCTCTCCCTCCCTCTATTCTCCAAATCTGTGCCCTGTCCCTTCACTTTTCACAGAGTTCTAAAGACCAAATATAGCACTAACATTCAATAGAATACAATAACAGTATTTATGACACAAGTATGGCAAACCTGAAATCATCTTGTTGGAACCCAAAGAAATTACTTTATTATTATTTTGCACCGTTGATTCCTTCAAGATGGCAATAAGTTGAGATATATTTTTGTCAAAATTCCAGAATGTTAGCTTTGTATTTGACAATTAGAACACTGTGCAAAAGTTGCACTTTATCACCAGTTAGGTAACTGGCAGGCTGCTGCTAATTTTAAAAGTACATGTTTCTGTCTGCATGTCAGAATGCTATACTGAAAGGGATGAGGACGATTCTTGAGATCTCATAGAAAATGTATTCTAATTTTGCTTTCTACAGTTATAATCATCTTTTTTATGACAACACAAACACCCTTATTTTGTTAATTTCTAAAGAAAATGTCTTACATTTTAAAGCTTTGATTCAATCATGGTGGCTTCATGTGTGACACATTTTTGTCATAAGTAAGACGTATTGCTCTAGTGGAACAACAGAACAATGTGGGAGGCTGCAGTAGAACACTAGGGATTCAATTGAGAGGCAGTGATTGCTGTTGAAAGTATATGTTTTACTCAGTATGTCAAGCTTTATTCTCGCATGGTTGAGAAAAGATAGGATAGTTTATCGAAAAAATGCTCTCAAATCATATGAGAAAACAGATATTTGGTTCATCAAATCCTAGCAGAGGATCAGTATTTTACACAAGGTAAAAAGTCAGAATATTCCACAATTCCTAAACTCAGTATGGCACTATCAACAAATAATTTATATTTTAACTAAAATGTGTTTTCACCGGTGAACAGCATTTACAACGAAACTTTTACAATGCACTACCATTACGACGCAACTTTTACAACGCAAACTATTACAACGCATAGCGCTTGGGGGCGCTCTAGGATAGGGAATAGGTTAATTTACTATCCAATTACCTTCCCTAGTGTCCACGGGGACTGGAGTTGGAATAGTAAATTAAACTATTCACTATCCAGCGCCCTAAAGCATTATGCGTTGTAATGGTATGCGTTGTAAAAAATGCGATGTAAAGGTAGGCGTTGTAAAAGTATGCGTTGTAACGTCATACATCCGTTTTCACCCTTTATATGTGCTCATTTTTGCCAATCTCAAAAACAAGCTTTTACTACAATGTGCTTCAATGGGGACCATGTCCCAGAGTCCTGTAATAGCTGGGACAACATGCTGTCTATTTTGTGGCCAGCCTACAAGGTCCCTTCAGTACTTCACCACATGCCCTTTGGGGTCAATAATTGCCCACCCGACCCTTATATATTTTTCATTACCTCGTTTTCAGGACACAGGGCCTAGTCCCTGAATCCTCTAATGGCTTCCACAACATGCTGTTCAGGTTATGACCAAGCATTAAGAATTAACTAGTACCCCTTACAGTAGCCAATCAGAGACTACGAAGACACCAATTGTCAAGATATCATTTTTTTTTTACTTTAATTTAAAAAAGAAATGGTAGAATTGATTTACAATAAATAACAAAAAGTACTCTTTCTGAGTAACGATCTAGATTTCTGCCAATTTTGATGAAATTCTGTTTGGCTGTTTTTTTAAATCACTGTCTAAAATTTCTCTGGGAAATTGCACGGGGAAAACAGAAGAAGCCACTGTGTATTTATAGCAAGATTAGAGTTTCCATAGGGAGAGAGTTTTGTGCTAAAAACGTTGGTGCTGTTAGATGAATCTGTTGTGTAGTTCCTATAGAAAATATACAAGATCTGCACTTTTAGACAACATACACTGTAGGATTGGTGTCAGACGAACTCTGATCACCCCCACCAGGTATGTTGTCCCTTTTTGTACCAACTAGCTCACAGTGCCACTAGAATATCCTCTTACCAAGGAGAGAATCGTTCTCGGCAATCATCAAACTTGAAAATCCTGATCCCTCAGGACCATGAAAACAATATACTACCTTTAGATCAGTCACTCGTGCTTTTTACTTTGTCTCAGAGAGATACACCGAATAAAACAAGCTGGGCGTTTTCAATAATCATTTATTGAACCATTTTAATTCTGGTGTGGAATAGATGCATTGCAATAAACGTTAGACTGTATAATATATAAATGATTAACAGTACTATAAAGGTAAAACTTATGTATAGTTCTACCAACTTGCTAAAATCATGAATACATTTAAGTATATAAAACGCATGATAAAAGATGCATACTCCTACAATGCCTCCCTATCTAGATGTACCTAAGTGTACCTAGCATGGGTGCAGGTGTTAAGCCAAGAATTCCTCTAGGATTCAGTCAACCCCATTAACTGAAGTAAGACTATGGGGCCCTGTCCTGGTCTCGAGTTGGACACCAGAGCGGGGGATGTTAGATCACTGTGAGCTGGAGTATCTGCATGCAGGAACATCAGCGTCTGTGGTCAGTGTGTAGCCAAGGAAGTCTCAATCTACTCGAGCTATCTTAGCAAGATATGATGTATATATATCCATAGGTCTAACCTGGGATCCTACCTTGCTGTATTACTGTGTCGGCCTAAGGATGACATCAGGCATGAACTTTGTGCATAGATTTTATACAAGAGGTGGCAGTCCTGCTGTGCTTCCAAGAACCCTCATGCATAATATATGAGGTTTCAGACTAGAGAAAATCTGCGTTCTGAATGCAGTTTAAAATCTAGGTAAAAGGTCAGTCCCTATAAACTGTGACAAGTGTGAAGTAGGGAGAGAATATAGGTGAAGGGTAACAAGTTTACTGAGGCCTATATTACAGTACCTATATGGAATATAACAAATCTTTACAAAACTTTCCCAAGAAATAATCATCCCCCTCAGCTCCATCTTGAAAGGATTAGGGATGATCCATGGGGTGAGAAGAAAGAGGGCCCAAAACACCATTTCCTCATGCAACAACTGTAAAAGGGATCTTCAGGACCTGCTACCAAAACAATGCTTTGTTCAGATAGCTCCTATAAGTGAGTGAGTGTTTGCAACTCCTTAAGGGCAGAACCCATTCCCCTCACTATCTATTGGAAGTAGATTGTTAAATTTTTAGGTGATAAAGCATTACTCATTTTGGAAATTCATGTAATTCTGATAGGTGTCCTGCCATATAGATAGTGTCCAACATAAACAACTTTTAAACACTTAAACCTAAATTTGTCAAAAAAGGCTGAACAGATTTACACCAAGTCACAATATCTTGAAAAACCATGCAGATTTTTGTGTACCAGTAGATACATTAGGACTACTTTCTATATTCATTCTGATGTACTTTCATGCCCATGACACTTTTCAACCTTGAAAAAGCCCCAAACCTCTGCACCGCTATGAGTTGAACTATGTGTTGGCTATTTTTGCATCAATGGAAGAGCATGCAACAAACCCTTTCCATATAAAAAATTGGATTCATTCTAGCTTTTCTTCATCTATACAAACATTGATAAAGGTAACCATCAGTATATAATATTATTTAAGATATTTATGTTGGACACTATCTCTACAGCTTGATACAACTCAGAATTACTTGAAATTACTAGATGTGTGATGCTTGAACCCCCAAAAATGTAAGCAACCTTTCCCCCAAGCAATTTGCCAAATACATTTTAAGGTGCTTAGTTAAAAGAAAAGCTGAACAGAATTACACCAAATTTGGCAGAAAGCTAGATCTTTAATAGGAAAGCATGCTTTTTGTGATATGGTGTAAATCAGTTCATGAAGTAAAAGAAAAAGTGTTTCTTTTGGTCTAAATCTATACAGAGGCCAATAGTGCCTCACAAATCAATCCACATGCAACACACCTCTCAAACTATTCCAAGAGTATTAAAGCACTTACAAAGAAAAATGTATACAAAAGACTGTATTTATTACGAATTAAAAACAATTATCATAACACAATATTTCATTATGATTTCTGAAAAGCATTACAAAAAAACACATACATAAAGCAAGATCATATCACATGGCTACAACAGTCCTCCATATAGAAAAGGCATAGACAACAAACTTTGTCTTGTAAGTGTTAATGTGGATCCTATTTAGACAACAGAGGGCATAGATCTTAATTCACTTTTACCAATAAACTATTGAACTTTCCAAATTTAACAGAAAAGAGGAGCGTAGACGCGTTTCTGTGGTATATTTTCAATAAAACCACCTTCATCAGGACAAAAGTAATTTGTTTCTCTTTAACATGGTTTTCGCTTCACCTAGTATGAGATAAAGACAAAACATTCTTTTTAATAACTATCATTTTCTGAAAGTGTTTTTGAACAAAGCTGAACACTGATTTAAATTCATAAAGCAATGAGCAACATAATGATTAATAACCACAATAGTTAATGACATAATCAACTCACAGTCTGTACATCATGATATTAAAAATAACACCACTTGATAATCATAAAAATATATTAAATACTATCTGGCAGATGCATCAAAGTAAATACCGGGAGCAAATGGGCAGATTCTCAGAATCTGCCTCTTTGCTCCCGGTATTTTTTGCATTTGGGATGCATCATCCCAAATGCAAAAATCGCAATTTAAGGAATCTCTAAATTGAGATTCCTTAAATTGCGATTGCATTTAAGGAATCCCAAATTGAGATTCCTTAAATGCAATGCATGAAAGTAAAAAAAGATAGCGAATTCGCTAATAGGGGGAGCAAATTACCATGAAGTTGGACTTCATGGTAATTTGCTAAAACTTTGAAAAAAGCACTTTTGTGCAATTTTCAAAGTTTCATGTTGCGCAAACACATGCCTTTAGGGCATGTGTGTGTGCAACATATCTACATAGATCAATTTCAGGGGTGCAACAGGGTGTCATTTTGACACCCTTGCACCCTTGAAATTGCATGAGCAATTTGCGAGTACCTACTGGTATTCGCAAATTGCTCATGCAATCTCCAATACATTCCTATGGGCCTATAGGCCCATAGGAATTAATGGGACAGCATTCCTTAATTGCGACTAGCAATTTGCTAGTAGCAATTAAGGAATGTTAAGGAATCTCTATTTTAATAGCGATTCCTACATGCATAGGCTTTTGCTATTCCTAAATAGCGATTCCTTAAAAATCGCTTTTTAGGAATAGCAAAAGGCTACGTTGATGCATCTGCCAGTACAGTAAGTTTATACATATTCTATCACAACCATATAGTCATGTTCTTTTTAAGTGCTCCACTCATTCACCCAATCAGCTAAACATCATTGATGCAACCATTCAACTGTCACATATCATCCACTAATATGTCATTATTAAGACTCACCCGTGCAACCGCACATCTGTGAGAATGCTCCCAGTCTATTGAGGGATATGAAGTCCCATATTTGGAATCTGTTGGGTTTAGCAAACAAAATATTTACTGGCAGATGCATCAAAGTTAGGTTTTGCGAGTCCTTAATAGCGAATTTTAAGGAATCGCTATTAAAGACTCGCAAAACGGGATGCATGTAGGAATCGCAATGTTATTAGCGATTCCTACAGATTCCTTATTTGCGATTCGGTAATAGCTAATCGCTAAAGGCCCATAGGAATGAATGGGAAAGCCATTCCTTATTAGCAAATCACTAATGTTCCGCTATTTCAAGGGTGCCAGGGTGTCCAAAGGACACCCTGTTGCACCCCTGAAATGGACCTGTGCACAAATGTTACACACACACATGCCCTAAGACCATGTGTGTGCGCAACATATAACTTTGAAAAATGCACAAAAGTGCATTTTTCAAAGTTTTAGCAAATTACCACGAAGTTCAACTTCATGGTTATTTGCTCCCCCTATTAGCGAATTCGCTATTTTTTTGGGTTTCGTGCATTGCATTTAAGGAATCTCATTTTGGGATTCCTTAAATGCAAGAGCAATTTAAGGAATCTCTATTTAGAGATTCCTTAAATTGCGATTTCTGCATTTGGTATGATGTATCCCAAATGCAAAAATACCGGGAGCAAACGGCCAGATTCTGAAAATCTGCCCGTTTGCTCCCGGTATTTTATTTGATGCACCTGCCAGTTTGTAGTCTGTAAATGACAGTTACAAGATCTCCAATGCAGTTCATCCTGACTCTTTTATTAAAGCACGATGCCTACTCAGGCCATCTTTGGATGCCCTTCACTGGTCTTCTCTTAATGCCAAAAATAAGCAATATTTAAAATCTATCCTGTGGGCCAAATATATAAAAACATAAAATTCATTACCAAGGTATAGTACTGGACTTGAGTTATTTATATTATCATAACTCTAGTGTACATATCCTTTTATTACCTCAAAGTTATTGACGGCAATCGTGGATTCACCATCTGTTTGCAGTATAGCTTCTTACAAGGTTTCTTCTGAATAAAACAAACTATTGATAAAAGGGTATTAGTTTACTATTAATTCCATATTCATATCCCTGGTCTGTTCAAATTTCTGATCTGATCAAATTTCAACTGCTAGTTAATGATTCCTCACCGTGTTTGTCTCACCATGCACCTAATATATACCTCCTTTTGGACCACGGGTGTCGTATTGTCGTGGCGGCATCAATAAGAGCAAATATGTGAGGGAAAAAGAAAGGAGAGTAGTTACTCTAGACGGCTATCAACTGCAGATTTATGTAAGCCGTCTAGATAGCACCCCGAACTCTACATATTACGTGGACACCACTCAAGACTGCATTCGGTATCAGTCTTGCCTCGAATTGGAAACACAATAATTACTTTGTTCGGTATACATAACCGAATCGGAACAAGAGTCTGTTGTGACTCGTTTGTTATAATTATCTGGTGTCTGATGTAAATTCGGCCCCAATACGGGTCACCCATTCGGAGCTCGAGACGACTGCCCTTTATTAATTTAATCAAGCCATCTAAATAATGCCGCAAATCAAGAATATTTCATGGGCATTAAGCAAGGCCGCCTTTCAACCTCCGGCTAGTCCGCAATTAAAAGGGTAGCAATAACTGTATTCGGTAAACATAGCCAAATAAAAGCAAAAGATATACGAGGCATAATTATTCGTATTAACCCGTCTACAAAGTGGTACGGCCCCAGTAGTTCCCCTATAACAGTCCTAATAATACCTAACAATTCTGCTTTTATTACTCAAAACTCCACCCCTCTCGGGATCCCTGGTTTCTACTCTCACCTTTTCAATCCAATGACCAGCTTCCCCCGGTTTCGTCTCTCAGTCGTGGTGCAAGGAATCAATCGATTACCTGCCCAGGAGTATCTGGTTTATAGCGTGGCCTTACTGCGTCTATGCATCAATGCGCCCGGTCAGGTGTATCAATTGTTCTCCTGAAACTTTAGTGACAACAACAAAAAAACTTACAATTTAGCCTCACTGACGTAGTGTATTTGGTGGGTGATTAACTTCATTTGCATGTGGCGGCTCGATACAATAATACGTGGTCATCTACACCGTTTTAAGCGTGCCATTATATTATTTTGTTAAAGCAAAACCGCATCAATAAACAGATATTAAAGAAAAAGGTTGTTTCGATATTTTCAGGGTTTATCAAGTAAATAACTAAATGAGCCAAAGCGTGTAAGGCACCTCTCCTTGTTTTAAGGCAAGTCAGTACATCCTGCTGGCTGGAGAGAATATTACATTCTGATCACTGTTGCATGACATATTAGAAATAAATAGAGACATATATTCTATCATGGATCCATTCAAGACCTTTGGATTCACGGAGGACCAATTCAACAAAATCATTGGTGCCTCCTCCAACAGTGGTAGCAAAATGGTGATGATTATTGGTAACAATGATAAATGGGACAATGCTCTCAATTTGAAGAAAAAACGAGTCCGTACGGAATTACACGCAGAGTTCCTAATAGAATATGTAAAATCAGGGGTAATCCCCATAGGACTACAGGTCCGAAAGGAACCTGGCCTATTTGTTGAAAATAAAAAAAATTATAGAATTATAGACCCTCATAGCAAATAAGTGCAGTAGGGACTGGCACAGCAAATGGTTATTCTAGAAAAGCAGGAAATAGAGAAACAAGAGATGTCAGCAGTGGAGGAGGCCAAAAACAGATTAGATGAATTAATTCAGGAAGTGAATGGATATAGGGATTACCTTATTAACAAAATGACAACAAAATTGAAAAAGGACATTAATAAATTTAACTCAGAATTGGTCTTTCCTTATAACAATAAAGAGTACTTTCAGCAACCGAGGGACTTAAGAAATGAGAGAAACTTTGAACAGAGACCTAAATATGCCAGAGGAGGCAGGAATCTGGTTACCTCGGGCTCAAGCAGCAAAGAAGAGGGCCCATCTAACAGTGAGAACTGTAGACCCATCTAAAATGGCACCTGTAATGGGCTGCCTCCATTTTTAGAACACCGCCCGAGAAGGGGCGCAAGAATAGATCGGATTTCCAATCAAAGTAGTAGCAAGTACCAGCGGAATCAACCGCAGGAATATCAGCAGAATCAATGACTAGAATATCAGCAAAATCAACCACAGGAGTACCTCAAAACGAGGAACCAGAGATACTAGCGATGACCCCCTATGAGAGAAATAAATTCCCTATCATCAATCTCTTATCACGCGCCCTTAACAAATTAGAACTAGAAGTTTTAGAAAGAGGGTTCACATTTGCGCCCACCTCTATGGTGAACAAATTCACTCTACAAAAAGATCTCAAAGCATTCTTTCGTAAAGTGAGACTAAATAGATTTTTTGAAGATAAGGAATATACCCCAATAGAGAATATCTCAGGCCTTAAAGAGAAATCCACTTTCACACCAGCCATCTCACAGGTGTGAAAGAATGTAGAAATTTTTGAGAAGATTGTTGAAACCAAAGTAAGACAGATCCTTAGCAAAGCGCACCCTGATGAAAACAATATGTCCAAAGGTCATAGGAAGGCCATGATGAATTTAAAAAACGATTTGCAGCTCAAGATCAAGCCTGTGGACAAGGGGGGAGGGGTGGTCATATTTGACACCAAGGACTACGACAGGAAATTTTTTAGATTTATTGAAAATTAAAGAACATTACTCTTGAGTACACTTTTCCAAAATGGAGAGATTAAGTAGTCAAGTCGTAAATATTACCATCACTGCTCTTGAGAATAGTTGGATATGTCAGGCAGAACATAAATTCCTCAACAACAAGAACGCCAGAATTCCCGCTATATACAGCCTCCCTAAGATACATAAAAACAAACAGGACCGCCCCATGAGACCCATTGTGAGTTGCATCGGTTCTCTCCTTAAACCTTTAAGTCAATATGCAGACACCTTCCTCAAACCATTGGTTTTACAACAGAAATCTTATGTTCGTGACTCAGCACACCTTATCTCTATGATCGAGGGTATTCAATCAGATTTTAGTAACCCTCGACATAGAGGAATTGTACACGAACATTCCGCAAGACGATACAATCAATGTCATACGCGACACCCTGGGCAATGAGGACCTCAGAAGTGCCAATAAGGATTTCATAATGGAATGTATTTCCCTAGTATTAAAAAACAATATGTTTCTGTTTAAAGATGAGTTATTTCTCCAATGCAAGGGTACCAGCATGGGAGCAACTTGTGCTCCTAGTCTGGCATGTTTATATGTGGCAAGATTTGAGGAGGTACATGTCTTCAATGAGGCGGCGCCCTTCTATGAGAACATCTTGATGTGACGCTGCTTCATTGATGAAATTTGTTTCATTTGGGAAGGAGAGGTTACCATTTTGGAAGAGTTTCTGGAATGGTTGAATCTCTGTGACTCCAACCTCAAATGTACAGCGATATATGACAACCGAGCTGTTCATTTTATGAATATAACTATTAAAGATGTTGAGGGAACATTGTAAGTAGAACTTTTCACCAAAACTACTGATAAGAACACCCTCTTTCATTATAAGAGTTATCACCCCCAGTCACAACGTGACACTATACCGTTTGGGCAATTTCTCCAGTTGAGGAGGAATTGCACAAATATTGAGGACTACTATAAACACGCTAATTGCCTAAGTAGTACGCTGAAAGACAGAGGTTACCCCCAAAAAACGTATTAAACATGCTTTTAAATGTGCTCGTTTTTATAACCGTGAGAGTATGCTGAACCCCGACCCTAGTCATAAGAATCAAAAGAAAGAAACTGAGGCCAAACTGGTGTTTGTTAGTCAATTTTCGAATATCAGTAACAGACTGAAAAATGTCATCAATTCAAATAGGAACATTCTGAATGAGGGCAATGAGATTACAATTCCAAAACCTATTTTTACCTTCAAGTGTAATGATAAATTACGTCGAAATCCAGTACATACCTACCGAGAGGTGGGCCAGAACGACCAGAGTACCTTATTGGGAGACAGGGCAGTGGGCAACCAGAAATGTGGAAATTGTTCGATATGTGAAAATTGCCTTGTGACCAAGACACTGACCCACAGTGATTACACAATGACATCTATGAGCCTTAATAACTGTAGGAGCAGTAATCTAATATATCTTTTACAATGACCTTGAGGGCTCGCATATGTGGCTGAGATGGGCAGGGAACTTAGATTGAGACTACTAGAGCATAGGTCAGCACTGAAGACCAGGAAGTTAAATGCTCCCCTGGTAGATCATTATGTGAGGATGAACCACAAACATATAGAGTTTGTTTGGTTCATTATTGAAAAAATTGTGTGTCCCAAAAGAGGGGGTAATGTGAAAACTAAGAGAAAGACAATGAGCAGTGGTATATTTCAACCCTGGATCCCATCACCAAGGGGATAAATACTAAAGAAGATTGGATAAGGATTGTGCCATAACCCGCCACATATCCTTGTTTTCATTATAGACATGTGCATCTCTGTCAGAACATGGGACTAGATTTTTTAGACTGTTTTTTAATATGGCACATGTGGGTGCTGGGATGAAACTGTGACATGATAGATTAGATCTATTCCCATTAGAGCAAAGAAGCTCAGATTGTGGAGAACCTCTCACTTAGTACATACATGTATTCATCCTTAAGGCATGGTGCCTTAGATGCTTTGGAGCATTTAGTTATTTACTTGATAACCCCTGAAAATATCGAAACAACCTTTTTCTTTAAAATCTGTTTATGGATGCAGTTTCGCTTTAACAAAATTAATATAATGGCAGGCTTAAAATCGTGCAGATGACCACGTATTATTAAATCGAGCCGCCACGTGCAAAAGTTAATCACCCACCAAATACACTATGTCAGTGCGGCTAAATTGTAAGTTGTTTTAGTTGTTTTGAATAAAGTTTCAGGAGAACAATCGATACACTTAACCGGGTGCGTTGACGCATAGACACAGAAAGGACACGCTATAACACAGATACACCTGGGAGGGCAATCAATTGATTGCTTGCATCGCGACTGAGAGACGAAGAAGGGGGGAAGCCGGTCGATGGATTCAAAAGGTGAGAGTAGAAACCAGGGATCCCAAGACGGCGTGTAGTTTTGAGTAATAAAAGCAGGAATGTTAGGTATAAATAGGACTGTTATAGGGAAACTACCGGGGCCGTACCACCTCGTAGATGGGTTAATATTCCTATAACCTTTGCTTTTATTTAGCTATGTTTACCGAATATAGTTATTACTTCTCTTTTAATTGGGGACTGGCCGGAGGTTGAAAAGCGGCCTTGCCTAATGCCCATGAAATATTCTTGATTTGGGGCATTATTTAGATATGTCAGGCATTATTATTATTTAGATGGATTGAATAAATTCATAAATGACAGTCATTTCGAGCCCTCAATGGGTGACCCTACGGGGCCAAAGTTACAGTGGACACCAGCTAATTATAAGAAATGAGTCACAACAGACTCTTGTTCCGATTAACGAAGTAAATATTTCGTTTCAAATTCGAGAGAAGATCGATATTGAATCGTGGTCTCGGGTGGTGTCTAGATAGCCGTCTAGAGTAACTACTCTCCTTTCTTTTTCTCCCACATATTTTCTCCTATTGATGCAGCCACGATCATACTACACCCCGTGGTCCAAAAGGAGGTATATATTAGGTGCATGGTGAGACAAACAGGGTGAGGAATCGTTAATTAGCAGTTGAAATTTGAACAGATCAGAAATTTGAGCAGACCAGGGATATGAATATAGAATTAATAGTAAACTAATAACCTTTTACCAATAGGTTGTTTTAATCAGAAGAAACCTAGTAAGAAGCTATACTGCAAACAGATGGTGAATCCACGATTACCATAAATAACTTTGAGGTAATAAAAGGGTATGTACACTAGAGTTATGATAATATAAAGAACTCATGTCCAGTACTATACCTTGGTAATGAATTTTATGTTTTTATATATTTGGCCCACAAGATAGATTTGACATATTGCCTATTTTTGGCATTAAGAGAAGACCAGTGAAGGGCATCCAAAGATGGCCTGAGTAGGTATCATATTTTAACAATAGAGTCAGGATGAACTGCATTGGAGATCCTGTAACTATCTTTTACAGACTACTAAATATTTTGTTTGCTAAACCCAACAGATTCCAAATATGGAACTTCATACCCCTCAATAGACTGGGAGTATTCTCACAGATGTGCGGTTGCACGGGTGAGTCTTAATAATGACATATTAGTGGATGATATGTGACAGTTGAACGGTAGAATGAATGATGTTTTGCTGGTTGGGTGAAAGATTGGAGCACTTACGAAGAACATGACTATATGGTTGTGATACAATGTGTATAAATATAGTATTTATTATCTTTTTATGAATATCAAATGGTGTTATTTTTAATATCATTATGTACACACTGTGAATTGATTATCTCAATAACTATTGTGGTTATTAATCATTATGTTGCTCATTACTTTATGAATTTAAATCAGTATTCAGCTTTGTTCAAAAACACTTTCCGAAAATGATAGTTATTTAAAAGAATGTTTTGTCTTTATCTCATACTAAGTGAGACAAAAACCGTGTTAAGGAGAAACAAATTTCTTACATCCTGATGAAGGTGGTTTTATTGAAAATATACCACTGAAACATGTCAACGCTCTTCTTTTCTGTTAAATTTGGAAAGTTCAACAGTGTATTGGTGATAGGGAATTAAGATCTATGCCCTCTGTTGTCTAAATAGGATCCAAATTAACACTTACAAGACAATGTTTGTTGTCTATGCCTTTTCTCCTGGAGGATTGTTGTAGCCATATGATATGATCTTGCTTTAAGTAAGTGTTTTTATGTAATGGTTTTAGAAATCATAATGAAATATTGTGTTATGATAATTGTTTTAAATTATTAAATTATTAATAAATACAGTCTTTTGTATACATTTTTCTTTGTTAGTACTTTAATACTCTCGGAATGATGTGAGAGGTATGTTGCATGTGGATCGATTTGTGAGGCGCTATTGGCCTACGTATTGATTTAGACCAAAGGAAAAACTTTTTCTTTTACTTCATGGTATCTGGGTGCTCCATTCCTTTGGTATAAAGAGCCCCCTCTCCTTGTTTTGAGGTAAATCAGTTCTGCCATTTTTTACAAATTAAGGTTAAAAAGTAAGTGATGTCTGGACAGTGTACCCGTGGGAATCCTGATGTGCTGCAAAACAAATTATGATATGATTTGCTGTCAGCTGCTTTAGTACTGTGGGACTAGTACTGGTACTGAGCAATGTGCTAGCTGGCCTCAACATCAACTGAAATGTTGGTGCCACTGTTATAGAACAAGCAGTCTTGGTCCCAATATCCTGAGATTTAAAAAACATTAAGGTATAAGGTGGCAGGAATAGTGTACCTTAACACCCTGGCTGGCCCTTGTCGGGAGCCAAAGGCACTGCTTATGGCCGCACATATTACATTACTGATGACATCTGAAATCTATTGTGGTGCAAGCAAAATGTTTGACAGTTACATATAGATAATGAAAATCCCTGTTTTTTTTTTTTTTACACGGTACTGCTCTTTCAGTAAATTTCAGGGTAAGCTAAAATGTTTGTAATTTTCGCATGTATAACTTCATATATATTACACAGTCGCCACTATGGAGGTATAGTTATGTCCGAGTTTCCAAATAAATAGTGTTTTTGGTTTCATTAATAGGATACTAAGATAATAGGACATGAATGATCATCATACGGCAGCAAAGTTAGTAGCAAAATATCCCTCTCTCCAAAATATAACATCAGCCCAAAGGGAAAGGGTCCCAAGAGCCCATTGGAGGTTTGGGGAGGCGGGCCCCACACCCTCTCTCCAAGGAACGAATAAAAAGGCCATGGGGAAGCAGACCCAGGGACACTTATATAGCCCAGAAGGGGACCTCAAACCACCCTCCTCTTTAAAAATGAAATCGGCCCCAGAGATGTGGTCCCTGGGGCCTCTAAAATGCTAAAAAGGTGGGCGGCATGCCCCTCTCCCCATTAATAAAAGGATCCTCCAGGCCATGAAATAGCTTGGGTAAGGAGGCTGCACACCTCCCTCCCCATTATAAAATAAAATTAATAAAAAACAGGAAATGTGAAATGAGTGAAGGAGCTGCTCATTTGACATTCGCTGCTCTAGATGGAGAGCGCCCAATAATGCTCTGCAGGGCTCTTTCTAAATATGTTGTTGATGCTGGTGGTGCCCCTACAAGTGTGTCATTGTAAGTAAGGCTGACAGTTTATAGTAGAACTCTTTGAAGAAGCTTTCCCAGAGGTTAAAGACTGGCAGTGGTCTCAGGAGATTCAAAGGGCTCATCGCTTTCCATTCCGTAAGCAAACTCCACGGGCCAATCAAAGCCAACAATACCCCCGTGCAATTTTGATATCCGTTAATAATTTTCTGGCGAGACAAAAAGTGTATGATCTCGCAAGACCAGATAGAAAGGGATCTGGAAAGGGTATTGAATTTTTTGTTCGCCCTGACTACTGTCATGCCACCGTAGAAAACCGCTGGAGATTGCGTCAGCTGATTGAGCCATTTCAAAAGCAGGGTGCTCAAGCTTTTCTCCTTCAACC
Source organism: Lissotriton helveticus (assembly GCF_964261635.1). NCBI lineage: Eukaryota > Metazoa > Chordata > Amphibia > Caudata > Salamandridae > Lissotriton > Lissotriton helveticus. The sequence goes on from NC_136067.1 coordinate 985,770,050, forward strand.
ATCTACCTTAAAAACGATATATAAAGGACAGAACCAGTTTTTTACAATGGAGGCTCCAGCGAAGGAATATCTAAACTCCTTAGCATGAGAAAATGTACTAATCTTAAATTCCTATTTGGGTATATTGTTTATCTCTCATGCTTGTTCTTTATTGGTTAACGGACTCTTCCAAGCTTGGGAGAGGATCTCACACGAATCAACGGGGCGATTGGCCCCTTTGCCTTAATGTTGGGGGAGGGTCACAAGTGGTGGGGGGCAGTTTGGTGGGGGGGAGAGGGTTCGGGGCGGCACGGGGGTGTGTCTGGAAGAAACAGGGGGACAAAAATTCAGTCAAAGTCACAAAATGTTTAGAATATACGTATTGTTTTGCTTAGGGTGTAAATATGCATGGTGTGTATTCAATAGCCATGACTAGCTGTAGTCTTCGCATATGTTCATTTAATGTATGTGGTCTTAATAATACCCAGAAGCGAAAACGAGTGATGCATGAAATTCGTTTGATTCAACCAGATATAATATGTCTTCAAGAAACGCATATACCGTGGACCAATAGAAAAGTTTTGAATGAACTCGGGTATTCGGTATTTGCGGTTTCTCAACAATCTACAATGAATCGAGGGGTGGCCATATTGGGGGGACAATCTATATCTACAACAGGTAGAAGCAAAGTGTATGGCTTGGGGCGTTGGGCAATTATTAAATGTGTTATAGGTCATGCTGTGGTTACTATATGTACAGTATATGGATCCAACATGGATGACACTGCTGTGATAGAATTTTTGAATGTAGAACTGGCTTTATGGGGGACCCCACTCTTCTTATTGGGGGATTTTAATATCCATGGGGAGTTGAATATTTGGGACAGGGGGTTTAGCCGTTACGTAGGTAGTAAACCTAAAGTATTCAAAGAACTACGGCAATTGCTATTTCAACATGGCTTGATTGATGGATGGCCGTTGGCTCACCCGAGCGATCCCGGATTTACTTTTTTTTCTTCACCTCATAAGAAATTTGTGTGCCTTGATTATATTTTTCTACCTCGGTCTATGGTAGAGGGATCTAGAATGTTCATAATGCCACGCATCACATCTGATCATGCCCCTATTGTTTTGGATGTGCCCCTGCTTAAAATTCAACGTATAATAAGGTCTTTTTCATTCAATAAGAAATTGCTTTTGGATGAAACATATGTCCAACAAGTTGTAGCATGGGCCAAACAGTTTTTTGTTCTTAATAGAGGCTCTACCTCTTTTGCAATGGTTTGGGATTGCTTTAAGGCAGGCCTACGTGGGGAGACCTGCAGCTATGGTTGGAGTTTGCAACAGGAAGGTAAAAAAAAGATGACACAACTTTTGCAAGATCTAACAAATGCAGAGCTCAACCTTACACATGAAATAAGCCTACACCGAGATAGTAGTGTAGCACAAACCAGAGTTGCTAAATGCAAAGCTAAGATAAATGGGATATGGAGTCAGGATATTGCACGTCAATATAAATGTTATCGTGCTGAGCGATACGAATATGGTGAAAATGTGGGTAGATGTTTGGCCCAAAGAATGCGAGGGCGTCAGACAGCACAACGGATAACTTCCTTAGAAGATAGAAACGGAAATTTAATAGAGTCACCAGAAGGCATTCTACAGGTATTTCATGATTACTATACAGATTTATATACTCAAGATAAATCTTCTAGCGATTCAATTGATCAATACATTGATAGGTGTGATCTAACACAATTAGACCCTGTGAATAAAGAGGATTTAGACTTACCAATCACAATGCAAGAGCTTGAAAATGCTATTAATGAACTTGCGCTAGGGAAGGCCACTGGCCCAGACAAACTTCCATTAGAGATTTACCGTATATTGTTTCCCATTATTAAAGACGACATGCTGGCAACGTTCTTAGATGCTCAAAATGGAAATCCCCCTCCATCATGGGATAACGCTAGCATAATTGTATTTAAAAAGAAAGATAAACCGCAGCATCTTCCTGGGTCATATCGACCTATTTCTCTTATTAATACAGACGCAAAACTCTACTCTAAAATTCTTGCGAATAGGTTGATACAAGTTGTCCCTGCACTTATCTCTAATCAACAACATGGCTTTCTTCCTGGGTGCGGTACGATTAATCACATACACCGCGTTATTGCAACTTTAGATTATGCAACTGTAAAACATGCAAACGTTGGCTTGGTCTTTTTAGACGCCGAAAAAGCGTTTGATCGTGTAGCGTGGGTATTTCTATGGGCGATTTTGGGGAAAATGGGGTTTGGACCTCGATTCATATTTGCTTTACAAGTAATGTATAGACATCCTAAGGCTAGGATATGTTTGTCAGGTCAAGAATCAATAGTAGTTAACATTACTCGGGGCACTCGCGAGGGATGTCCATGCTCACCATTATTATTTGCTATTTATATAGAACCACTTTTAAGAATGCTGATGATCTCTCCACATATACAATCTATGGCCTTACCTGGGGGTAATATACGTGTATTAGCTTACGCTGATGATGTAGCGATTATAACGTCTGATCCGGAAAATGCATTACACGAGATTGAAAATCTGACTAGTGAATTTGGTAAAGTATCGGGGTATAACCTTAATATTCAAAAAACCCAGGTCATATGCTCATCAGGACTCTGTCTTAACGATAATAGGGTCACTACTGAGGCTAAATACCTCGGTATCAAAATTAGACTATCGCTTCAAGAGCTAGTCATGGCAAATTGGTCAGATATTCTACATTCTACAAGAAACCAACTTGAGAAAATTGAGTGTTTACATTTGTCATTAGTTGGGAGACGTAATGTTTTAAAAATGACCATTTTGCCTAAAGTTTTATATTATTTTCGATCCGTGCCACTTGAGATACCTATAATACAATTGAAGAAACTGCAATCCGTAACTGATAGATTTCTATGGGGTTGGAAATCGGCACGGAGGCCATCTAAATTTATGACACTACCAATACTACGCGGGGGTTGGGGAGTTCCAAACTTCGCATTATATTATATAGCGTGTCTTATGCAGAATATTAAACATTTTGCGATCGGTGGAACCCCACCTATATTTGAGTGCCCTGATATCTTCTCTCTTTTATTAGGCCCACAATCTCAGCAAATGCTACTGCGCTTTCTAGAACCCAGTTACTATAAAAGAACTAGATTCAAACTGGTGATGGCTGCATTTAAAGGATGGCGGTTCATACGGAAGCTTACTTCATTTGGACCTTTTAATTTTTATACCCCATGCAACTCTATAGAACTGCTTCCTTCAATATTTTGGGATCATACTATGGGTATATGGGGGCAAAAGGGTATTTTAACTTTAGGCAATATGGTCAAGGATGGTACAATTGCTTCGTTTCAGGAGTTAAAAAACTGTTATAATCTTTCTCAGCACAATTTCTTTAAGTATCTACAAATACGTGATTTTATCTTCAAACACCCAAATGTGTTACCGCTTTGTCATAATAATTTCATTGACATTCTCAAAAAACCTTTTTGCATTGGAATTATATATAATCATTTGGTGAATCGATATCAGGACGATTTGGGATCGCAGGAATCCAAATGGTGTAATAGAATGGGCACACTGGTCGTACCTTTTCTAGAATCCATTTCTACAGCGGATAAAATTATCCTGTCTGCCAATTTATATTCACAACATTATAAAACTTTATTCAATCTTTATCATACGCCATTCAAAATGATGAAATGGGGTAGCGCTAATAACGGGAAATGCTATAGATGCCAATCTGATCAAGCAGATATTGTACATATATTTTCAGATTGTTCAGTGTTAAAACCCTTTTTCATATCTATAGAAAAATTTGTAGCTCATATTACTAAATGTGATGTTATAATTTCAAGAGAGATGATAATTTTTGGTTTATCTAATGATAATATTTTATTTTTAGGATATCAAAATAATAGATATGTGATATTTATGGCAATGGCGGTTGCGCGCCTATGTATATCGTAAATGTGGTTGAAGCCAGAAGCTCCTATATATGAAATGTGGCGCGCAAAGTTTTTTAATGTCTTTTATTTAGAATACAATCTCTATCGGATTGGATCTGTTAGCAAAATGCAAAAAGGGTATAAAATTTGGCAGGCAATGATTGCTCATTTGGACCCATGAAAAAAAAATGATTGTCTTTTTCGATTTCTTTTTTTTTAGGTGAAAATATGATAATATTGTTGTGTATATATAATGCCTTGCGGTCTGTGTGCTATATATATTTGATTATGACTGTTGTAATCGTCATATAAATCTGTTTGCTTTATGTGGCTTTTAACTGAATCAATAAAAAAAAAAAAAGTAAGTAAGGCTGACCTAGTGAATTTGTCAAAGGATCAAAGGGTCAGAACACCAAAATATGAAAAGGGGGCCTATTGGCTTTATTAAGCAGTCAGCATATCCACATATACAAATCAGACCTCTTGACTATGTCAAATAGTCAACAATAATTGTAATCAAATGTATATTTTGTAAATGTACTCATAGTAATGTTAAATAAAATGATTGTTATAAAATATTTTCAATTATGTGTTTAAGATAAAACAATAAACATGACTATAAGTCTTTAAAAAAAATGCAGGCCATAAAATGAAGCCATGGAACCAACTACAAGGAGTTCCTGTACTCCAGCTGAAGAGTATATAGCGCCAGCTAGGAGTGCTTTAAAAAACTATGGTAAATTGTTCTGGGTTCATGGATTTAATGACCCAGGAAACGTACTGTTCTTAGTTTATGTTGCTAGGAGCCTGCTGCAGTCTCTACTGCCCTCCCCAACATTAAACAACGGGTGGTAGAGTCTCTACCCCTTCTGTGGGCATCACTAGGAAGTAAAAAGATAACTGTATAAACTTTGACAGGGCATTATTGAGCACTTCTTGCACCGAACAGTGAATAATAAATGTGCGTCTTAAAATAATTTTTTGGTTGTTTTTTTATGGGTGCAAATCTTGTTTCTCCTTGTCACTTCTACAGTAAGACATTTGTTTCCCACTGAATCGGCACAACATTGGACTGCATGCCATAGTACCTCCATCTTGGCTTCATGCGCAAGCAAGTATGATCTCCCAGAAACTTTGACATGCTTAGCAACATAGTCCCCTACCTCTATGTCCAGCTTATCATCAAAGAACTTTCTCTCTATTCGACTCCCAGGAAGTAAAAATGTTCCCTTACTGGCCCTGCAGCACTCATCTCTGTTTTGTTGGATATCTAGAACTCCCAGATGCAATACAGTACCCCTCTAATAGGTTGTTGTTCTGGAAAAAGCAAATGGGCAGGTCTATGATGTCATCATTGAATAACGCTGTAACTTTTCTCTATTTGCAGCTGACTGCAAGGCAATGATTACTTTCAGTTTTAGCCAAGCAATTATGTTTTCCAATTGCTGGACAACACCCTGAACACACAGTCACTTGGATTTGGGATTCCCGGAACAAACCCGCCTTTTCTGTATCGTCACCCCAGATTTTTTTTTCTTCGCTGAATCCTCTTTTTGCTGCTGACCAGGAATAAAGTTCCTTTGCTCCCCTTTTAAACAATCACCTTCAAAATGTTTACAGCAATTTATTTAATATTTTGTAAATGTACAGACTGAGGGGCATATGTACAAGCCCCTATCACAACCACAGCGTCACTTTTTATGATGTTGTGGTGGCGATAGAGGCATTGCCTTATTTACAAGGCAGCATTAAGCTGCTTCACGTGGCAGAATACTGCCTTGTAAATAAGGCCCCCTTCCACGCTATGGTTAGCGTGAAAGGGGTGGATAGTGGGTGTTGAGGTGGGTGTTCCACTGCAACACCCATTGAGTTTGACACTGCCCCCTATTTACAAGGACAGCATAAATAGGAGGCAGCGCCAACATTAAGACAAGGGAAAACCTGGTCTTAAGTTGGCGAAACAAGTCAAAATGCATTATTTATCCTCGTTTTTGCTTTTTCCATGTTTGCTGCCTTGTACAGCACACATGACAAAAGCAAAATGCCTTGGATTGTTATATACATGAAGGTACCCCTTCATGTACATAAACAATCTTTAAAAAAATATGACACTTTGTGACGTCCATAGAAGTGACAAAATGGCATTTAAAGATTCTTTATGTACTGGAAGGGTGACCTTCCTGTAAATAAACAATCTTTCTCCTGCACGCAGACACCCTTGCACTATGGTGCAAGGGTGCCTGCTTTGGCACTACACTGCGTAGTGTAGCACCAGTGCAGGGGAAAACATAAGACTGCACTATATTATTGTAAATATGGTGCAGCCTGGCATTTCAGAAGTGGCGGTGTGAAGCGTTAAGCTGCTCTTTTCTTTTGCAATGAATTACATGAAACATAGATTTCACTCATCCATGTGCTGGTGTGATTTTCAGTACTCAAATGTTGGTCCAAATATCACATCCAATTTACAATGTAATCCTTGCTTACATTCCCGATGCATTTCCGGAAGCAAATGCCCTTTGTCTGGAGTATAGCTCGTGCTGCTCAGACTTTGTTCTTTGGTAAAACGTCGCCGCCATGGACTGGCCTTTTAAGATTTCCTTTCACACAAAAAAAAATCACAACTTCAGATACATGACGTCTTTCCTACATTTCAATAAAATATCTGTATGGAGGAGGTAATAGTGGTTTGCTTGAGTCGCATTCTGTTCTAAACAGGCTTTATGAACCTATTCATAACTATGCCCTTGACATGTTTTGCTTCCTTTTTCTCATTACCGAGGGAAGATATATACATTGTGTCTCTCAGAGGCTCTTATTTGGACATATTTTTAATAGTCAATTATGCGGCACGGCGATTTAAAATCTGTATTGTATTTACAATTCTACTCTTCATTTTTAAGCTTGCATTTGTTTACTATAGTTGCCGTTATTTATCTCTTTTAAATATAATACTTAGCTAATTTGTAGAAGTTATGTTAGTGTCTTTTGCTATTGATAACAGAATGTAACCTTAATTATATTATCTAAGTAGTTGTGAGTGAAGGCATTCAGATGGTGCTTCTTTAGATAAATATCATTTATGACCTCATAGTCACTTCTGTTATAATTCCGATGTAGGTGCATACAGAAATTACGGCACCATGAAGGTCTAAGTAGCACACTTGCTATGTATCTCATCCTGCATCATTAGTATTAACTGGATGTAATATTACATCACCAAATAGAGCCCAGTCATAAAGTAGGTAAATGCAGAGCCGCAAGTAGAATCAAATTTCAGCAGGGGGGAGTAAGAAATTTTTTCGGGAAGGGGAGGGGCAAATTGCTCCAGCAATAGGCAGAGTGGAGATGCAGGGGCTCCAAGAAGGGGTGAAAAACACAACAAAGCCTCATTTACAAGCAAATGGCCTTTTAACACCTTGTGTGCTCATGACAGTGGCGCTGTGCTCATGACGAGCTGAGCTCTGCATAACCCCCGCAGCGCTCACACGCGGGGCTAATTACCCTGCTGTGCTGAGCGTTCCACGGAAACGGGCATGGTCATGACGAGCTCAAGCACAGCGCCACCGTGTGCGCCCCCCCTCCCCCAGCACCACGGAGGAATTAGCCCCGCGGCGAAGGGGTTAAAGACCTGTGATGTACTCGGGTGTGGCTGTGTAGGTGCCTAGGAAGCTGTCTCAGCCTGAACTGCCACACACGGCGGGGTGGGCTGAAGCCCTTTGATCCCAATGGACGTTGCACGCCTGGGTAAATGGTGAGAAATAGCAGCTCTGGAGAGAATTTGTGTTGAATGTATTAGGACTCTGTCATTGTTTTTAAGATTTTCAAAACTAATTTCGTAAGTTTCAGGGAAAACCTTTAGATTCACATCTTCCAAGTGGTCTAATCTCAATTGACACCGAGGAACACTGTCATAACTTATATTTTATGCCATTGCTTCTGGTTAATGTTCGACCCTCACCCACAGTTATGATGTCCAAATCCACTAATTATTCAATCAGGACTAAAACTTTAAGGCACTTCCAACTTCTTTCCAATTGCAAGATTACATACCCCAAGAGCAGATATGGGCGCGCCATTAAAACTTCATATGCTGAAATTCATAACGTCAGCCCCTCAGTACACCAATACCATGGATGTCATTTAGGGGTGCAGCTGCGACCACTGGCTTGCACTTTGTGACCCGTGGCACTGCCTTTGCGACCTCAGGCTTCAGAGGTGAGAAATCAGCGCCAAGAGCGCTAGGATGACTGGCATTGTCAATGTCAGACTCCAACCTTCTTGTTTTCTGCTAAATTTTGATTACATTAATAGTGAATAATTGTCTATTATTCTCATTCACTAGCAGTGTAATTAAACATGAAGCAGCAGTATCTGGAACACGACCTTTGCTAGCCTCTTAGGTAAGTAAAATAAAATGCTTTTAAATGTCTATGATTTTAATATATGTTGTGTGTGTCCGTGTGAGAGAGCTTGTGTATGTGTGACGAGGTATATTTGTAGATTGTATTGTGTGTAAGTGTGTCATAGTAAGAGAATCAGAAACTATAATTCAATAGGAGTAAAAGTGAGCGAGAGTGTGAATGAATGAATCAGGGTAAGAGTGAGTGCAAGACACTGAGTGAAAATGAATGAGTGCAAATGAGGGAGAATGAGTACATGTGTGAGTGAATGAGAGTGTGTGAGTAAGTGAATGTAAGTGAGCATTGTAAAAAAAATTGGTATGCTTGCATGTCTGCTGTTGGATCTAGAATTGTTCTTGGTTAATTGAGGCACCCATAGGAAAATGCTGGCATTGGCACACTGGAGGCAATACTTCTATATGGAATAACCATGGAAAAATGCTGGCAATGGTATGCTGGAGGTTAATCTTGTCATGGGCATATGCATTAAAAATGCTGGCTCTGACATCCTGGATAAATTATTGCAATAGGTGGCACCTGTTGCAAAATGCTGGAGCTTGTACATTGGAGGAAATTACTGGCATAAGGGAGGACAACCGTGGCCTAAGTCAGGGAGGCATCCATGATAAAAAGCTGTCCCAGACATGCTAAATGCAATATTTGACATAAAGGTCACCTATTGCATTAGACTACAGTAGTGGCAAAATTCTAACACAGGCATATTGTTTGTATTGTTGAGCAAAAGGACATTAAACAAAAAATAGGTGAACTCATGGGGACTGTAAGGTTTTATTAGTTTGGCACACTATGAATATTTATTAAGTGTCTTTTCAAAGACTGTTTTTTTGCCAATTTTTGGGAAAATGGTCTCATAACATGCACTATTAAAATTCTTATGGGGGAGAACCACCCTACCCATTACTATGTTCCTCTAGAAGATGTCAGACTAACCCACTATGCTTGCTTACTATAAGTCAGGTAAATGTGCCCTTGACATATTATTTGGGACTATAGCATAGTGGATTTCTAACATATACATCTGCCTTTTTAGTTTGGTTATCTTAATCATGCAGATATTAAATCTTCAGTTATGTTATTTATTGTGATGTCATCAGTGTTAAGTCCTGTGACATCACTTACTGGGAAGATTCAGGGTCAAAAATATAATGTCAGTTGTTGTGAGGTCATTAAGGTCAAATAGTGTATCATGTAACTTCTGCTAACCCTTGATGAATGGATGCATATGACCAAAACACTCATTGATGCCACCCACTGCTTGGTGGGGACCTTCAAATTTGCGAACCAATGATATTGTGATCTAACTGCATCAAGATTATATTTAGATCTACTATATGAATCTGGGACTGCCCCACACCTTGTACCATCAGCACACAGGGAGGGCATTTTTGTGGAATGGAGCATTAACAAAACCTCAAAATAAGTACATATTTATGTATGTGTGTGCAACTGTGCATATGTGGAATTGAATAGCACAGACCGTCCTACAAATCAGAGGACAACTCACCATTGAGTGGAAGGTGAAGTGCTACCAACGAACTGCAGCACGTCTAAAAACGGCTGACAGCTAGCTGTTAAGAAATACCAACCATTACTGAAACCACTCAATGGGTCCCAAAATCATACAATAAAAGATTAGGTCCACAAAGGCTCCATCTTCTCAGAAACAACGCTCAGTCATTATCTCCAAGGAGCACAAGGTTGCCCAATCAGCAAGCATGTATATGAACATCTATCACTATGTCAATAATAGACAACTATACCTAAGAGTCACAACACACAAACACATTTCCGGGCTGAAGACTAGTCTCACAACGATCTAGGCATGAATGCCCAGGATTTCAATTTAAATGAGACCAAGACCACTGTTGTCAGCAAAAAATACCATAGTCAAGGATGTTAGTTGAAAGAAACCTGGAACACTTCACTGCATGACTCAAAAACAGAGCTACGGGCCAGGTGTACTATTTACTGGGCGCAAAATAATGGATGCAATAGTGACCAGTTGTTTTGTGACCAGTTTATATTTTTGGGAACTAACATGTACTATTAGGAAGGTACTTGAAAATGAAGATTTGGATTGATTTGCAATTCCCCCTTCTTAATTAATATTTATTAGGTTGGTCACCCACTGAAACTCAATTCGATTAATCACAATCACAGGGACAGTGACCTGCAAATTTCTGAAGGCCACATTGTCAGTGATTTATAAATTAAAGTGCATTTTTTTCAAACGCTGACCCTTTTTCTTAAAGGAAACGGATATGCATTTTAAAAACTTTTTTAAAATTTAAAATGTGTTGAAGGGTTGGCAGTGGTGTCATGGGCTGCTGCTTGTTCTTCAACAATTTTATTTACATGCCTTTTTGCGAATGTAAACCAACTCTCTTGAGATGTCTGTAAATTTCAATATTTTGCGACTGATTTCAGTTGTAAAACATTGATACATAAGATACTGATACTTCAAGTATGAAAGAACACTCAGAATATGCCCCTTGCAAATAGTGAATCAGTATCCATTCGAAATTCTATTTTAGGAGCCAGAATATCTGTTTCAAATCTTAAAATAGAGTTATTTCATAGGACAAAGCTTTTTAATGGAAACAAATAGCAAACTCCTAAAATGCTTACCACACCTGATCCCCCATCCCTTGGCTTGCATATCAACAGCAACTTTGATTTAAAACCTCAAATTGCAAAAAGACTGCCTCATATCAACGCCAGCTGCTCTGAAGTTTAAAGCCATTCCTCCCCGAAGATGGATTCAGAACAGCTCTATATTTATTACTCTTCTCTTACCTCCACACAGGCAACTTTCTGATCATTGGAATCTGGGAGAATTATCAAGGGGGGATAAAAGGTATCCTCCATGTTTCCACATTCCTCATCAAAGGTCTTCCGGTGTTGTCCAGTTTACCACCAATGTTCGAAGACCTGGGGCCTCATTTATGAGGCCGTGCGTCACTTTTATGCCGCTGGTGCGTCACTTTTTGTGACGCACCCGCAGCGTAAAAAATGTGCCTTGTTGCACCAAATTTACAAAGTGACGCATCTGGGTAGATGCGTCACTTTGTAAACCCTTGCGCTACATTATACCTGTGCCAGGTATAATGTATGCGTTTTGACGCAAGAAAGGGTCATGGAAGTGACGCAGTGAAATCTATAAGATTTCACAGCGCCACGTCTAGGACACAAATGCGTCAATTTCTTACGCCTGCCTCACAGAATGCGTAAGACTGACGCAGGCCCTTTCACCTGGGGCTTGCCCCAGGTGAAAGGACACATTGCTGGAGTTGCGTCACTTTTGTGACACACGCCAGCAATGCGTCACTTTTGCGCCATACAGATTCGTCAGAAATACTGACGTATCTGTAACTCCTTGTGCCATGATGCGTCATACTGTAAATATGACGCATCATTGGTGTAGCAAGGAGGGCACAGTGAAAAGTGACGCATCTCTGTTTTCACGCAGCGATGCGTCACTTTTCATAAATGAGGCCCCTGCTCTCTCTACATAGCCCAATACGTTTGGAGACTATCAGCATTTACATTGCTTTTAATAAGTGCACTTCAACACATCTGGTAGACATGGTTAAGACTTTAGGATTGCTTTGTGAAAGGCAAAGCAACATATTTGACAGGCCGTGGACAAAGACATTAAAGAAAGAGAAAAAAGATGCCAGCACTTCTACTGCTGTGCCTCTATCATCTTAATATTAACACAGTGGAAAAAACTAGTCTCCCTTCAAATGGCACTTACAGAAAACCTAATGACCGAACTGTTGATTTAAACACGGTTTAACTTGTAGCTACAGATATTCTTGCTCCAATTACTTCTATCCACCTTACCCTATGTATAAGTCTCGCCACTTAATAAACTTGACCCCCTGGTTATCTTGCCTGAGTAGCATTGCCCAATGGTATTCTATAATTGCAAGTTACAGGGTCCTGCTGCTTTCATTCCAACTTTGTGTCATATACGTTCACACACATACACATACATATTTACTTATTTTATTTATTATGAGGTTTTTTTCAAGCACTGCATATCACATTAATGTAGTATCAGTTTGCACTTGATACAAGATGTATGGACAACATATATAAATGAGCTAAACCTCTATAAAGTATTTATTAGGCACCCATGTTGGAGAGTCTATAGTTTTCAAAGTTCCCAACAAACAGTTGTTGGTGTCAAGTGTATTTTTGTACCAAATGACTGAAGTTTTAGATTGTAGTTTCTGAGGTTTTAATGACACATAAACCTCTGCTATTATGCGGAGCATGTTTTAATGGAGTATCCCTGAGTTGGTGCTAGAATTTAACTAAGGCCATTATCTCTACAAGTTCTCCATAAGGGAGGAATTTAGAAGAGCTCTAGGGTGGTCTTTTTGTTTTTTATTCTCCTTTGTGAGTTGATGCAGAGTATCTTAGGACATTGGTGTTAACAGAATAGTCATCACAAATGAGTTGCTTTCATGGTTGCCATGTAACACTATCCATTAATAGGAGAACCTAACCTGCGGAAAAAGGTTGCAGGCCAGACAGATGAAGGCTTTGAATTTCAATTCACGTGACAGGTGGATGAGGGTGAAAACATGCTGAATGCCAGCCAAGGTCTGTGCAGGTATCAGTGGTGGGGAGGTGGGCCCGGGTAAGGGGGGATTTTGAGGGACGATGCAGATGGGAAATTGATTATTTATTTAATTTTCCCTCTCCACCCCACCGCTGTTACCTGCACGGACCGCGGCTGCTGAAAGCCATAGTTTTGCAGGATCAGAATGTCGAAGTTTGAGGTGTTTGGGAAAGACAGTTTTCTGTAATTAGAGTTGCATTGAGAGTTTTTTGGGGAAATGTGGTTGACTATTTAATCTGTGGAAGTGACTTTTCAGCGTAAAATGACAGGCCTGATTTTACAGGTGTCTTCAGGGTATTTACCAATGGTAATGTGAAGTGGGATGCCTCTTTTGTGCAAGGCAATCTTAAGCTGCTGACAATTGAAGTAATTAATCAAGGCTGGCCAAGAAGCGCCAACAAGTCTATCAAGGTTATTTTATATGAGAAACATGGGCATTTGGGGTCCATTTCCCTAAAACTGATACAAAAATGTACACTAAAACACATTTAAAAAACTATACACAATGGTAACCAGAAATCATCTTCACAGACAGGATTTTAGCCAGGGTCTTATCCCGTACCAAAGAGATTGATCCAATCATGAACTCCTTTCTGAGCCAGTACTTTGAAACTAAAAGAATTGCAATTAGAATAAATGTGTCACATGCATATCTTTGGATTACCGCTCCTATTTTAAATCTGTATTCATATTTTAGTAAACAGCATCACTTTAACCAAAAATGGAACCTAATCCTGAAATTCATTAAGGCCTTAGGCATATTATCCATTGCCCATTATATAATTTGCTGCATAAAGAAATGGCAGAAGATCAACTTTGCAGGCTGAACAATTGGCCCAATGTAGAAAATGAATATACGATATCTAGTTGACTCCCCAATTCTCAATAGCCAGATGTTTTCATATCTCTAGCATTTGCTTCATACCGTCCATTAGGAGGACATTTGTCAGCATTTTGTACCCAGAAATTATTGACTTTTCTCTGGGTTTCTAAACAGTTTCAATACTTCAACCCCGAAAAAAAGATATGAACAGCCTAACATACTTTAAAAATGTATTTTTCTAGAAGGAAGTTGAGAATTGAAAGACAGTTCTTTCCATATCGACAGACCCTCAAAAATATAAATAACGTAATCACATTTACCACAACATGACAGACATACTGTAGAGATTTCAAACATACCCTTTGAAGAGAGGAGAGGCCCAAAATATCAGCATAAAGAAAATCACAGTTTAGGAATGGCTCAAGGCATTATATATTTGTGGGGAAAGATCACTTTTAGCATGTTCACCCCCAATATTTGAACTGATGCTGTTGGTGTATGGACTTTTGAACTACGGGGCTCTGCTGTCCTCTGCCCTAAATGCTTTGACCCCAAAAAACATGTAGAATTGGCTAATCCCTAATTGGAATATATAACGTACCTATAATAAATAGTGTATGGTACTCAGTATACCCAGGGCCTGTATGGCATTTTTCACCATTTGACTGAGGCACTCATTGTGAAAAAATGGGCATACGATAAAGTTTATCCTTACTCATGTTCTGATTTACCCCCCCAACTAAATCAGGTTACAACTCGGATAACTCGGAAGATTCCCAATCTAGTGGCTCCAGCACTGGGGGCTCAGGCAAAAAGAATAAAGGTCGTGGGAGAGGCTGGGGTTTTTATTACCCTAATTGGCAGCCTTACCAACAAAATGGACCGCATTTTCAAAACGCTTACCAACCACAACCGCCGTTCCCACCCATGATGGGTTGGAATCAACCTTTTGGTCCTATGCAACCACCCTTTTACCAACCCCTCATGTTCCAACCTCCTTTTTTAGAGAGGGGCCGGGGACTGAGGGGCAAACGGAAAGGGTCCAATCAGGTTCATTGGGAGTCGAACGAATCAATAGGCGACAACACCAGGGGCAAGACTGCCGAGCAGAGGGCGGGTCCGAGCAACCAGAGAGTCTGATTACTAATCTCTCTAAGGTTATCCTTACGGTTGATGAAACCAGGGTCCTAGAGAAGGGCCTTGGGTTTGTCCCTACCCCCACTCTCGATAAATTCAGACTACGGTGTGAATTGACTGAATTTTTTCGAAAGCTAAGATTAAGAAGTTTCTTCAAAAAACAAGTGACAGAAACCACACAAAACCACAGGGTGACACTAGTTTTAGACTGAAGTCTACCTTTTCCCCACCTCCGCACTGTACTCCACCTGAAATCCTAGCTTTTGAGCAGGCTGTTGTTAAGGATATTGAGTCCTTTGAGACTCGCACCCCTTTTAAAAACCTTACAGCAGGCGAATTTAGAGCGATCCAGACGTTGCAAAACAACTCTGAGATCGTTATAAAAAGCGCGGATAAAGGGGGTGGCAAAGTCATCCAAGACAAGGGTGCCTATGACCATGAATGTATGCGTCTACTGAATAATGACACCTTCTGAAAGTCTAAAATCTGAAATTATTGATCTTGTCATGACAGCTGAACATGAAGGGAATATCACTAAACAAGAAGCAGATTACTTGACAGTAACAACAGAGATACATGCTATGGAGCTAGCCCTAGCAAATCTTAGGGGTACACGCTCACTGATTAAATTCAATAGAAACTGGGGAACCTTCCTAGAGTAAAAATCTGCTCAATGTTGTACAATTGTTAACTTTCTCCTTTTTTTTTTTTTCTCTTTTTCTTTTTTTACGAACGTGTAAGGAAATCTATTTTTATTGACGGATTATGAATGTGGAATTTTCTCATTGTCTCTATATATCAATTCATTTGTTATATAACATACTTACTTTGATGTCCTTTAATACATGTATGAATTTATTTATGTCTTTTTTGTCAGCTTGCTAACAATAAAAAAAAGAAAAAAAAAAAAGACAGTTTCCGAGGGTAAAATACCTTATTTTTACACCCTCCCCAAAACGCATAAGGGAATTGTACCACCTCCAGGGAGACCCATTGTTTCGGGACTAGGTTCATTACTTGAACCCCTGTCAAAGTACTGTGACTTCTTTATAAGGCCCCTAATAGAGGCGACAAGCGCCTATATAAAAGACACCAAGAGCTTGCTTGCTATGTTACAAACCATTGAGTTACCGGAGGAACCATGTCTATTAGCAACGTTGGACATTGAGAGTCTCTATACTTGCATACCGCAAGATGCAACAATTGATGTGATCTCTCAAACTTTGGAGGCATATCCTTGGGTTTATAATACATCTAAATCCTTTGTTGTGGATTGTGCCACCTTAGCGTTAAAACAAAACTTTTTTCAGTGCAAGAACCAACTTTTTCTGCAGGCAACTGGCACCTCTATGGGCAGCACATATGCCCCTAGTGTGGCAGGGTTATATGTGTTTAATTTTGAATCTACTCACATTTTACCATCTCCTAACCCGTACTTTGCCAACATCATCCTGTGGCAAAGATACATAGATGACGTGCTACTCATTTGGAAAGGAGATGAGGAGTCACTTTGTTCCTTCTTCGTTTGGTTGAACGAACGGGATCTACATCTCAATTTTACCTCTACATTCAACCGTCTGGAAGTGGTGTTTCTAGATGTGATTATTACACGTGTAGGCAACCAGTTGAAAACTAAAATCTACTCAAAACCAACAACGAAAAATAATCTTTTACACTACACAAGTTTTCACCCCCAACCACTTAGGGAAAACTTGCCATTTGGGCAGTACCTCCGTATCAGGAGGAACTGCAGTGATGTCAAAGATTACAAGGAACAATCTAGTAACCTGACAAACAAATTTCATAACAGGGGCTATCCTGGACACCTTTTGTCTAAGAGTTATAAAAGGGCTCGCAACCAAAATCGCGACTCTCGTTTAGAAGAGCCTCCTGAGAGCAATACAGATGAGGTACCATTGACTTGCGTCACTACTTTTAACTCAGCATCCAACTTAGTGAGCCGGAGTGTTAAGAAACATTGGAGGATTTTGACATCAAATAATTGCAATTGGGAAAAAACAATGTTCTCTTATAAAAGAGCTCGGAGTCTTAAAGACTCGTTGGTCCACACACGCCCACAGAAAGCACAAGAAATCCCCCAGAAGTGTCTTGAATGCCTGGGGTTTACCACCTGTGGCGGGCCACTATCCGTGTGGTAATTGTAGTGTATGTCCGTACACCTCAAGCTCGAAAACATTGGATTTGGAACCCGGGAAAATCTGGGAACAAAGAAACCACACAAATTGCAACACAAATAATGTGGTATATTTGATAACTTGCCCTTGCGGGTTAAGATCTTTTAATTCGGTATCTTTTATTTACTTGGGGTGGACTATTCCACGCCATGCCCAATCGCGGTATTTGGCCTCTCTTTACCAGGTTCTTTCCTTGTTTTATACAGCAGGTACATCCGAATAGCTGTTGATGCCTGGACTAATCGGGGTCAAATTGTGAAAATGTATGAATTACCACGACAAATAGTATTAATTTTGACCACTGTCTCCAAAGTTTGATATTAATTCATTTCCAGTTACTGGACTACTAAGTTTTAAAGTAATGCGTTTGCCATTCTCCTTTAACATAAGTTTGTTAGCTGAGTGTGTCCTCTGTGAATTGGGATCAATAAAGTTTTGAGCTCCGAGTTCTGCAAGGTCAGCTGTCTAGCTTTGCCCTTCCATTAACCGGAAGTGTGTATGTTTACCTAGCGCTTAACCGAGGGTTTGTTTTCAAGCGGGATACGATGTATTTGTATAATATACATAACCAACTTATTTGATAATTTATCAACAAAGTGAGAGATAAATGTTGGTTTGCCATACGGATTCCCGGTGGCCTGGTGAGCCCCCAACCACGTGATACCCGGCTGGGACATGTGATTTGGATTACGCCAATAAGACGCTATGGCGTTTCCTTACGGGCAAGATGTGGACTGCAGGAGCCTAACGTATAGGTTGTCGGCGGCGAGTCGTTGTGCCTGCAATAAGTACTTTTTGCGTAATGACATTGGGAACAGGTACACCGTAACCAGCCTCTATCTTTGCTCTTTTCTTTAGACGGAGCACGACGTGAAGACACTGCCACTCTGTAAGTCCATGTGGCTTGCTCAAATCACGAGCGATGTAAGTGTATGTTGATTTTGAGCCCTTAATTTTTCTATGACTCCGGTTCTTTAGGCTCTTTGATTAGGTCTTTGGTTCCGTTTTTAACGGGGTTTTACATTAAATTTTAAGTTACTAACATGACTCCTTGTGAGCCATAGGAGTGATTTACTACCATTATTCAGGAGTTATGTTGTTAAGTTACAAGACCTTTAATTTTAAAGGCGAACTAGAGAAATCGACAACAAAATAGTCTGTTTCATTGGGCACCTGTGAATAAAGGGAAACAGCACTGATGGTTACTCCCTTAGATTCAGAAGGTTCTAACCCTTTGGGTCAATAAGATTGCTTGTTAAACAAATAATGTTGATTTGTGTTTTTTGTTAATATACAGATAGTCTCCAGGCAAATTCCATGAGTACATGTTGCGGGTAAAACCGTGAGTCACATAGGAAAAATAATACTTTTTCCTTGGTTTTTTCACATTTGTCCTCACGGAGTGGACACGCCTTAGCGTGCGTGGACCCCCGGGGGCCTTTTATATATATTTTTTTCACTGGTCCTGAAGAAAGCTGAGCTTAATAAGCATCGAACAGCAGAAACATGTTGACCACCCACATCAGGACACTATGGTTCTAATCGTAAACCATCATGTGTCCTCACTGTTTTTAATGTGAGCAACTGGTCCACTAATAAAGTTGGTTTGGGTCCAGTTGTGATCTTTTAACATTCACTCACATCACTATTCAGTTTTCATTGAGATACTTCTTTCAAGACAACCTGCTCCGCTGCAATTGCAGGCGTCATAGCACACAGGGGGGGCATTCGGTCCCTCCTGTGGGAACCCCATGATGAAGCATGTCACCACTAGGGTGAGTGAGGGTTCTTTTAAGAAATGACTTTTTCTTCATTTTCAGTCTGTTGACCTCATTTCTTAGCACATAATTTTCCAAAGTTTGGTTTCTAGTAAGTAGAGACTATGTCACTTGTATATTTATAGTCTTTAATAGTAGGTACTCTTTTGTTGTTGTATCATATTGAATAGGGGTTGAAGAGTGGCCTCCCAAACCCTCCCTCTCTTGTTGATTATATATACTCATTGTGACACCACTGAAGTGACAAGTGAAAACATAACTCTAGGCCTGGTACTGCCAATATGACCTGACATAACCAGCGGTTTGTCAGGCTTAAAACTTACCTTTCAATACTTGGAAGTCACCCCTAAGGTAGGCCCTAAGTGCCAAAAGGGCAGGGTGTATGCTAATTGAAAAATAGGACATGTGTACTTTAAGTTTTCCATGTCCTGGATGTTAAAAATATCCAAAGTCCCAAAGTCATTTTTCACTTTGGTAAGCCTGACTCTTTCACTGAAAACCACTGTGTTACATTATCACACCTTATAATGCATAACTTCAGTTTGGGAGTAGCTAGAACAGTGGTTCAAGGGCTCAAAATAAGAAGAATGTTCGAATCTGAGAACAAAGTTGGATTTTAAAACCAATAAAAATGCAACTTTCAGAAAGTTTACATTTTCTGCCTAAAGCCATCATTTGACATGTAATCAGTGATATCATAAATTTATAACCAATAAAAATGCAACTTTCAGAAAGTTTACATTTTCTGCCTAAAGCCATCATTTGACATGTAATCAGTGATATCATAAATTATGTCATGGAGAATGTGTCAGTGAGATCATAAGCAGTGCAAAGCGGGGTGCTTCATATTGTTAGCTCTGCTAAATAAAACTGCTGAATTCCTTTGGTATTTTTGTGTTCAAAACATTCATGTTGTCACTGACATGTTTACCTAACTATAATGTTACTTTAACCTTTGCTTTTTTTAGTCTCTACGGCTTTTTGAAAAAGAAAAACATATATTTTTATCACAACTAACTATAATGTCACTTTAATTGTTGGTTTTTTTCAGTGGATTTATAGTTTTTTTTTATTGTAAGGTTCTATGTTTTTTACTATACGTAAAGCCAACTCCAAGCCGGGCATGGATTTTGGCCATGCACAGTGGGGAAGTTGGCCACATGACCTAGCCTGTGGCCATGCCCTGGGTACACCCCCACAGGCAGACAAACAAATGCTGTGCATAGCCTTTGGCCATTGACAGCAGAGGGTTGGCCACAGGGGTTGGCCTGCCACCAGACCCTGTGGCCAACTCACCCAGAAGCAGCCAACAACCCTGCAGGCAGCCAACCTCTTGTTGCACGTGGCCTTTAGTTGCGCATGGCCTGGGTTAGCCACAGGACCTGTCTTGCGGCATGGCTCTGCTTTCAAACTTCACGCAGACAGCCAACCCCATGCCGCACATATCATTTGATATAATGAGTCTTTGCAAAGCAAAGACTGCGTGTCGCACAGCTACACAGGCCCTAAATCAGGCCTAATTAACATTTAACTCGTTTTTCTCCAATTACATCATAAAGTATTTGCAAACATACTCAAAATGAGATTGCTTCATATTTTTCATCTTTATATGAATTGCAATGTATTGTCGCTCTTTTAAACTGCAAAAATCATTCTTTAAACAAAATATCAAATCAAGTAAACAATCCAAACTGTTTTCATCAAATAACAACGTATTTAACAACTGAACGATATGACTTTTCAATTTTTCCCTTCCCAATGCATTTCGGGTTCAAAATCAAACCCTTCGTCAGGGGATTAGCAAATTACAGAATGAAACATAGTTTGCTGTGGAAGATTCCTATGTAGTTCTCGTCCGAATCTACAACACAAAGTGATGTGCTTAGTATTACATAATTCTGTACATTCTATTCCTATAAACAATACTAAACAAGTATTAGATCCATATTTTCCTCCGAATGGAAGTGAAAGCATTAATATAGCCCAAGTGATCTAATATAAAGTGCATAGAGCTGTAACCAGACACACTATATCTCCCGTGGTGTGTTGATCAAGAAACATGCAGATATGTCAAGCGTTAATATCCTCAAGTGCGACTGTAAACTGCAGTGTCTGAAACCTAAAAATGCGACCCAATGTGACTGCCCGTTCTAGAAACATATGTTTCTAGAACGGGCAGTCACATTGGGTCGCATTTTTAGGGCTATATTAATGCTTTCACTTCCATTCGGAGGAAAATATGGATCTAATACTTTGGTTTTCTTTACACTTGCCTTACCGGGGGTTTTCACAATTTCACAGCATAGCTCTCAGTATTGTTTATAGGAATAGAATGTACAGAATTATGTAATACTAAGCACATCACTTTGTGTTGTAGATTCGGACGAGAACTACATCGGAATCTTCCACAGCAAACTATGTTTCATTCTGTAATATGCTAATCCCCTGACGAAGGGTTCGATTTTGAACCCAAAATGCATTGGGAAGGGAAAAATTGAAAAGTCATATCTTTCAGTTGTTAAATACGTTGTTATTTGATGAAAACAGTTTGGATTGTTTACTTGATTTGATATTTTGTTTAAAGAATGATTTTTGCAGTTTAAAAGAGCGACAATACATTGCAATTCATTTAAAGATGACAAATATGAAGCAATCTCATTTTGAGTATGTTTGCAAATACTTTATGATGTAATTGGAGAAAAACTAGTTAAATGTTAATTAGGCCTGATTTAGGGCCTGTGTAGCTGTGCGACACGCAGTCTTTGCTTTGCCAAGACTCTTTATATTGATTGTATTACTCTTTGGGAGGAGGGTACTCTCCTAACTACACATGTCTGCACGCAAGAAACTCTTTACATTCACCCACAACATAACATCACAGAAGTTCACTACAGTTTATTTAGGAGTGCGAATCTACCTATTTCTTTACCATATTGCACATATCATTTGGCCATGCAAAGCAGGATGTTGGCCACAGGGGTTGGCCTCCCACCAAGCCATGTTTCCAATCCCCCAGCAGGCTACTAACCCCACACCGTGCACAGCCTCTGATGTGGCCAGCGTATATGGTTGATCTTCGGAGCCCAGGGACCCCTCCCCTGTTGCAAACCATATATATAAAGGGGAGGGTATGTCCAGCCCCATCTCTGGCCTTTATTTGGGCCCGGGGACCCCATCCCTCGGGCCACATTATATTCTAAAGAGGAGGGAACTGTGTAGCCCCCCTTTACCAAGTATTATTAGGCCCTGGGGAACCCATCTCCCTGAGCCAAATAATTAATAAAGGGAGGTGGGCATGCTGCCCCCCACCCTGAGCCTAATTAGGCCTAAGAGACAATATCCTCCAAGGGAAGGGAACATGAGACCACCCTACACGAGCCACATTAGGTCCTGGGGAACCCATCCCCCAGGATCCTATATATTTTAAAGGGGAGGTGGGCTGTTTGGCCCTTCCTCTTCAAGATTCATTTAGACCTCAGGTCCCATCCCTCTTGGGCCTCATAGCTTTTAAAGGGGAAGAGAGCCACATGACTCTCATCCCCAAGCCTCATTAGGCCCTGGGGATTACATCCCCATGGGAGTTTTTTTTACAGAGGAGATGGGCTGCAAGGACCCCCTTCACGAGCCTATATTGAACCCAAGGACCCCATCCCCAAGGTTTTCATTCGAAGATGGGTGCCCCAGTGTCCTAAGAGGACTTCTACATACAACACATTTGGAGCTGCGGGGGGATTCCCAGGGCCTCGATGGCCCCTGCAAGCTCCTTTCATGCTGTGGGAGCTGGCATTGCTCCTGCCTAGGGGGCCCACAATTTATTCGGCTCCCTCCTGGCTGGAGCAATCTGTTGTTCAATTTCCCTGCCCATATCATTACGGGAAGGGACAGAGATTTCAAATCTGTTCCCCTGCCAGCAGGAGCATTTTTTAAGTTTTTTATTTGCTCCCATATACCAGACATTTACAAATACTCCCATCAGGCAGGAGGAAACACAAGCTTCTCTGTTGGTGCTGGCCGGGAAACTACTGTGTCTTGGAATTGGGCTCCCTGGGAACAGTATGTTATCTGACCCCAGGGATGGGGACTCCGGAGACATTTAAGGCTCAGGGAGGGGGCCACCACCCCATATAAAATAAATTGAGCTCCAGGGGATTGGGTCCTGGGGCAAAATAAGGCTTATGGATGAGGGATGTGCACTACCTCACCATATTTATTAACCACTTGGCTGCTAAG
This sequence comes from Lissotriton helveticus, assembly GCF_964261635.1. Lineage (NCBI taxonomy): Eukaryota > Metazoa > Chordata > Amphibia > Caudata > Salamandridae > Lissotriton > Lissotriton helveticus. The sequence continues at coordinate 985,793,240 of NC_136067.1, forward strand.
GGTGTTCGATGAGCTCCATTGACTTTCCATTGAAATCAATGGAAAGTCCATGACGAGTTACCCTTGTCATTAGCGCTGAAGGGGTTAAATAAGGCCCCAGGGGGGGGGGGGGTCCCGGTAGCCAAATATGTCTTGGGGAAAGGGGGCCGCTTGCCCACTTCCCTAATTATATATTCCTAGTTTCCATAAGTTGAGCGTTTTTTCCTTTGACGAAGCCTCTCAAATTTTTAAAAACTAGTATGACGCTCACTCCAGCTGCTGTCTTGAAACTATAGTGGTGCTCCGTCAAGTTGGGGCTGAGAAAACGGGGGTCCCAAAACACGTTTTTCCAATGTAAATACCTATAGAGATTTTTTATACGACTACAGTCCGAACTGCTGAATAGAATTACACGGATCACTGAAAGAATATCGACTGAAAGAATATTGACCATCCAAAATATCGTTGAGAAAATATCGACAGTCAAAATATCGAGTTTCTATCTACAAACAGGTAAGTACAAAAATATCGAGTTAAAAATATTGTTTACAAAAATATAGTTGTAAAAAATATCGTATTTACTAAAAACAGTGTTAAATTAAATTAATATTAATAATTAATTACTAAAATATACTTAAAATTACTTAAATTAACTTATAATAATTAAATAATTAATGAAAGTTAAATAAATATTTTTTTATTTCATATTTATTAAACATATATATATAGTAATAAAATATAATAAAATAATACCCAAAAACTGAAAACTGACCCTGAACCCTAAAAATACCCCTTTACCCAAAAACTGAAAACTGACCCTGAACCCTAAAAATACCCCTTTACCCAAAAACTGAAAACTGACCCTGAACCCTAAAAATACCCCTTTACCCAAAAACTGAAAACTGACCCTGAACCCTAAAAATACCCCTTTGCCCAAAAACTGAAAACTGACCCTGAACCCTAAAAATACCCCTTTACCCAAAAACCCAAAACTGACCCTGAACCCTAAAAATACCCCTTTACCCAAAAACCCAAAACTAACCCTGAACCCTAAAAATACCCCTTTACCCAAAAACCCAAAACTGACCCTGAACCCTAAAAATAAAAACGATATTACTTCACTTACCTTAAAAACGATATTACTTCACTTACCTTAAAAACGATATTTTGGCTGTCGATATTCTGTCCTGTAGATATTTTCTCCAAAAGATATTTTGGAGTCGATATTATGTCCAAACGATATTTTGGAGTCGATATTATGTCTGTATACCGAATTACACCAAATTGAGCAGAAAGGTAGCTGTTTGTGCAGAAAGCAACCTTATTGTAAATTGGTGTAAATTCTTTCAGTAGTTTTTGAAATGTTAAGAGAAAAAACAATTTGTATATATAGGGAAGTGGATCCTAAGCGATGATCTTGCAGAAGCTCGTGCATCTTGACCCGATGAAATTAACTGCAATTGTCTGGCCCCAATCTGTTTAGAGACTTGCACCAGCCATTTTGTAAACCAGGACCTTACCCTGTGGGATAAAAATAAAGATGAGAACGTATGGGAGGGGTCAGGGTAAGGGTACCCTGACACCATAGTTGCATTGTAGTGGGTTTGTGAAGTATCCCTTATGAGTTCGAAAATGCTGCAAACTGTTTTTTTTTCCATGTACAGGGAGTCACCACCACCCCGTGTTAGGTCGTGATGAAGTTGCAAATCTTGCTGACAAAAAATAAATAAGTTTCATATACTCAATCATACTCTAATATACACATGTATACACCAACTCAGGTACTCACACACCTACTCACAAACCCACTCAGTGTCTCATGCAGCCACTTACAGACCCACTCAGACACTCACGTGCCCATTCACAGACCCACTTAGACACTCACACACTTATTTACAGACCCACTCAGAGACTCATGCACCCACTCTATACCCACTCGGACCCTCATGCACCCACTCACAGACCCACTCACAGACTCATGCATCTACTTGCAGACCCATACGGATACCCAGGCACCAACTCACAGACCCACTCAGACACTCATGCACAAAGTCACAAACCCACTCAGATACTCATGCACAAAGTCACTGACCTACTCAGAGACTCAGACACACACTCACAGAACCAGACTCATTCATACACTCACAGACTCATGCATCCACTCATAGACCAACTCACACACTTATGCACCCACTCACAGACCCACTTAGACAATCATGCAACCACTCACGCACCCTGACACTCATGCTCCTACTCACAGACCTACTCAGAGACCCATGCACCCTCTCAGACCCACTCTGATACTCATACACCCACTCACAGACCTACTAAGACACTCATGCACCCACTCACAGACCCACTCAGAGACTCATGCACCCACTCACAGACCCACTCAGACACGCATGCACCCACACACCCACTCACAGACACACTTATCCACTCATGCACCCAGTATTAGATCCACTCAGACATTCATGCACACAGTCACAGACCCACTCAGAGACTCATGTACCCACTGACAGACCTACTCGGTAAACTCATGCATACACTCACAGACCCATTCAGAGATTCACACGCCCACTCATAGACCCCAACCAGACACCAATGCTCCCACACAGACATTCTCAGAGACTCATGCATCCACTTAGAGAGTCACTCAAACATTGATGCAGTGACTCTGAGCCCCTTAGACACTCTAGCCCCCACTCATACATTCACTCAGGAACTAATATATGTACTCGAACACCTAGTCAGACTTATGCATCCTGTTATACACATACTTAGACAGTGGGAATATGTCTCAGAAACTCTTTGTAATGTATTGAATGAAAATATTAGTTATAAAACTTACATTTGGTTTGGGCATTAAAATCATGCTTTTGCTTTGTAGGTATGCAGGTCTTTCATGACTCCTATGCAGAGGTATGCGATCCGCCTGCCATTATGTAACCCAGGACACTGCCCCGGGGAATAAAAATACAGATTGAAATGTACTGAAAGAGTCAGAGTAAGGGTACTCTGACCCCATGGGTACATTGCAAGGATTTGTGAAGCAACCCTTATGAGTTAGAAAATGCCAGAAATAGTTTTTTTTCCACGTGCAGGAAGTCACAACCCCAATGGGGCACTCAGCATGGCCCCCCATGTTTAGTCACGACAGAGTGGCGAACCTTGCCCAAAAATTTATTTTTAAAGTCTTACACCCTCATTAATCCGCTAATACACACACTCATACACCCACTCAGTTGCACACACACACCTACTCACAAACCCACTCAGTCAAGACCCACTCACAGACCCACGTGGATACTCACACACCTATTCACAGGTCCACTCAGAGACTCACACACTGGATCATTTTGGCCGTGGCAGTACCTCTGGACATTTTATAAGCCAAAAAAACCCCATTACATTTATTAATGTTGAGCCATGAGGAAATAGCACTAATATCTCAATCAATCAATCAATCAATGACACTTGTAAAGCGCGCTACATACCCGTAGGGTCTCAAGGCGCTGGGGGGGGGGGGTGCCGCTACTGCTCGAACAGCCAGGTCTTCAGCTTCCTCCTGAAGGAGAGGTGGTCTTGGGTCAGGCGCAGGTCGGTCGGGAGGGAGTTCCAGGTCTTGGCAGCCAGGTAGGAGAAGGACCTTCCTCCTGTAGTCGCTCTTCGGATGCGGGGGACGGCGGCGAGGGCGTGGTTGGCTGATCGGAGGTGGCGTTTGGGAGCGTAGAAGTTGACTCGGCTGTTGAGGTAGCTCGGGCCTTGGTCGTGTAGGGCTTTGTGTGCGTGGGTGAGGAGGCGGAAGGTGATTCTTTTGCTGACGGGGAGCCAGTGAAGGTCTCTGAGATGTCCGGAGATGTGACTGGTTCGTGGGATGTCGAGGATGAGTCTGGCTGAGGCGTTCTGGATCCGCTGGAGTCTCTTCTGGAGCTTGGCGGTGGTACCGGCGTAGAGGGCGTTGCCGTAGTCCAGTCGGCTGGTGACGAGGGCCTGGGTGACGGTCCTCCTGGTCTCGGTGGGGATCCACCAGAAGATCTTCCGTAGCATGCGTAGGGTGTTGAAGCACGCCGAGGAGACGTTGTTGACTTGCCTGGTCATGGAGAGGGAGGAGTCCAGGATGAAGCCCAGGTTGCGTGCATGGTCTGTTGGTTTGGGTGCGGAGCCCAGGGCGGGAGGCCACCAGGAGTCGTCCCAGGCGGAGGGTGAGGGTCCCAGGATGAGGACCTCCGTCTTGTCCGAGTTCAGTTTTAGGCGGCTGGTCGTCATCCACTCGGCTACCTCCTTCATCCCTTCGTGCAGGTTGGCTCTGGCGGCGGCGGGGTCGTTGGTCAGGGAGAGGATCAGCTGGGTGTCGTCGGCGTAGGAGATTATGCTGAGGTTGTGTTTGCGTACGATGGCCGCGAGGGGGCTCATGTAGACGTTGAAGAGGGTGGGGCTCAGAGATGATCCTTGAGGGACGCCGCAGATGACTTCGGAGGCCTCTGACTTGTACGGTGGTAGGCGGACTCTCTGTGTTCTTCCGTCGAGGAAGGAGATGATCCATTCCAGCGCCTTGTCCTGGATTCCGATGTTGCTGAGGCGCCGTACTAGGGTGCGGTGGCAGACCGTGTCGAATGCCGCGGAGAGGTCTAGGAGGATGAGGGCCGCTGTTTCTCCATTGTCCATCAGGGCTCGGATGTCATCGGTGGCGGCGATGAGGGCGGTCTCGGTGCTGTGGTTGGCTCGGAAGCCGGACTGTGAGGGGTCGAGGGATCCGTTCGTCTCGAGGAAGGCGGCCATCTGCTTGTTGACGGTCTTCTCGATGACTTTGGCTGGAAACGGGAGGAGCGAGATGGGGCGGTAGTTCTTGAGGTCGGTGGGGTCCGCTGTTGGTTTCTTGAGTAGAGCGCTGAGTTCGGCGTGTTTCCAGCTCTCAGGGAAGATGGTGGTGTCGAAGGATGTGTTGATGATGTCTCGCAGGTGGGGTGCGATGACAGCGTCGGCCTTGTTGAAGACGTGGTGAGGGCAGGGGTCGGTCGGAGATCCGGAGTGGATGGAGTTCATCGTGCGGATGGTGTCTTCGGTGCTGATCGGGGTCCAGGCGTGGAGGGTGGTAGTGGGGGGTGGTTGTTCGGTCATGGTGTGCGTTGGTTGGTTGTTGAAGCTGTTGTGTATGTCCGCGATCTTGTTGTGGAAGTAGGAGGCGAGGGAGTTGCAGAGGTCTTGCGATGGGGTGATGTCGTTGTTTCCTGCGCTGGGGTTGGAGAGCTCTTTCACGATGTTGAAGAGTTCCTTGCTGTTGTGTGCGTTGTTGTCCAGCCTGTCCTTGAATGCTGTTTTCTTGGCGGCGCGGATCAGCTGGTGGTGTTTCCGGGTGGCAAGCTTGAAGGAGGTCCTGTTGTCCGGTGTCGGATCCCTTCTCCAGACTTTCTCGAGGGCTCGGCAGTTCTTCTTGGAGCTCTTGAGTTCGTCGGTGAACCTTGGGTTCGTCTTGGGTTTCTCCTTCAGGTTTTGCAGCAGTGGCACATTTCCGGTTAAAGGATGTATATGATTTTAAGTAAAGACTGTGTCTAGTGTATTCGAGCACAGAAAAAAATCATGACTAATTTGTCCTTTTTTGTGCTGAATTCTTTAAATCCTCAAACTCTAATTTAAACCAGCCCGTTGCAAACATGAAATGTAATCTATGCCACCAAATCCAGTTGGCCTTTGTAACTTTTAGTCACAAGGACTGGTGTCATTTTCACAACTCCTGCAGCTCTCCATAGCACGGGTCTGTCACAGTTCAATAACTGTTACTGCTAGTAGGGTGACCAACCGTCCCTAAATTTCACGGACCGTCCGTCATTTTAGTATGATGTCCCCAAGGCGTCCGTAATTTGGGGATCCCAAATTACGGACGCCTTGCAGACCTCATACTAAAATTGAAATGGGAAATCTCAGAAAGGAATGCTGTTTCCCATGCGAGAGGCCCCGTGAGTTAAAAAGATTTCACTCGGGCCTCTCGCTCTTATCTTTTAAACTGAAGAGGCTGCCTGCAGCCGCCCCTCCCGGACCTCACACAGACTGTGGAGGGGCCCATTGTTAGTCTGATACTGCAGCTGATTGTCATTCTAGAAGTGCTAATGGGCCCAATTGTAGTGACAGCATGTGGGGTGCTTTCTCCAGCATGGGACTAGGGCAAAGCATTCTACTTTTGTCTTGGCGCCATGCTGGAGAAAATACAAATAAAATAACTAACACCGTTTTCACTGTACATTTAAAAGACAGATTTAAACATACAAATAAAAAAATACTATTTATTAATGTTTATTGTTACTAGCACAAACCTTGATTGCAGAAAGGGCCCGATGTCGCTTTGCAAAGTTGCGCGCATACTGAAAAACTGTGAAGTGCACAATTGGCTCAACCTTATATAAACTTATTTTGACTTGTATTTATTTTGGTTGTTTATTTACGTACTTATATATTATTGTGCCACCTCCTCTGATATGTCTGTAAAACTTATGTTTAGTCCCAAATTTTTGTCCTGAATTAGAACCTTCTGTCCTGAATTTTTGTCCTGAATATTGACCCTTTGTCCTGAATTTTTACACTGATCGTCCTGAATTTGCACCCATGCCAGTTGGTCACCCTAACTACTAGGGATGATAAAACCTAACCTTCATGCACCTGTGGAAGAGGCACTGACCTCAGGGGTGGCGGCACTGTGTGTAGCAATAGCTTATGATTGGTGAGATGAGGGGCGCGTTTGCCCAGTGGTAGTGAGATACTCTGAAGAGGCAGTCATGGGGTGTGAGGGCACCAAAAATGATTGTCGCACTAGGTGCCACTAGTGCTTAAGCCTGCCCTTCCTTCATTAGAAGAAGGTGTCTTTCGAATGGGGTTTTGTTTTGTTGTTCTGTCCCAAACTTCAAAGGACGAACGAGACGGATGGGCTATTCGCATGTGGATGATATCTGGATAGCTTTGACGCTCATTTTCCCATTTCTTCTTGGCTTATTATGTGAAATGACTTTGAAGCAGCAGCTGATGGCGCTCCCAGCCAAGGGTAGGAGACCATGTTTGTGTCAAGGAGTGGAAGAAATAATTTCTCTACGTACGGGAATCAGTGAAAGATCAACGGTGCCAGCTTCATGCAGCATTCCAGATTTTTCACCTCTATCAAACAGTGCTATTCAGCTTTTATTTTCTACATGTGTTCACTGGATCAGGTTGCTGAGCTACACCAGCTACATTTCCAAATAGGTACAACTCTCTCAGATACATGTCTATATGCAAAATAAATTATGCAGTCAAGCCTGTATTACGATGTTAATAGAACACACATTTTTATGAGAAACTACAAATTGTCACATTTTACAGTTGCTAAAATCCCAGTGATTGCACTGGGCAATGGTGAGGCCGATTCAACAGGTTTCATATGGTCCACTTACTCTCTTATGCATAGCCATAGCCTGAAGACAAAATTTAAAAAGCCTGGGCATGATCTGGAACTGGCATTCCCTATTTAAATAAATGCAGTGGTCACGTATCATCTTGTATTTGTCTACGGACTATAAATCACTACCATTATTCCCTAACCAATCAATACTTGGACGTTATGTCATACCTTCTCGCGTCATCCTTGGACTATTGCTATTTAAGTTAATTGTCTCTTTAAAAAATGTACTACCAGATATGGTGGAATGGATGCCATATTGGGCAGACAGCTAGATAGGCCTTAACCTCAAGCAGTGAGAGCATAGCAAACCCGTCTTTTGAACATGTTAGTGGATTCATGAGGAATTTAAGATTACATTTAAAGTCGCCTGCCCTATGCTTAAGCACTAGTTGAACAAAAATCCAGGATGGCACTTTGCAAGTGCACGAGGCAGCAATGATCAGGCAGCATGGTTTATTCTATTACATTTCTCTTGTAGTTTTTCCTGTAGCGCACATTTCGTCAACGGGTTTCAAAGCTATCTATGTGCACATTACAGACAGAGGTGAACAACAAAATCACAAAGAGACAGAAAGCAGTATTTACAGGAAAGTTGCTGATTTCAATACAGATATGTGGATTTCAATTTGAGGAAATATACTAATGCAAGGAAAAATGGTATTTACAGAAGGACTATTGTGATTTAACAACATTTAACATAATAATAATTTAGTCTCACAAGGTTTTAATGTATGCATTTGCCATCAAGATCATTCAATGTAAAAAAAGACAAGGATATCACATTTGCATTCACATCTCCTTGTTGTATTGTTTCCCCAAACATCTCTTGAACACGTTCCTTCATAGTTATGATTCATTCCAATTTTTCATGTTAGAACAGTCTCAATTAGATTTTTCATGTTAGAACAGTCTCAATTAGAACCCGATTGTTTTTTTTAGCAATGGTTAGTGTAAAGCAGTCTGATGCCTACATGTCTAATGTGTTCTTTGAAAAAATCAATTAAGCAAATCATTAAACGAATACAAGCCTAAATAGAACTCATATCGCCTATGCAGTAAAACTACACATCAGTGAAAGGCAGGTTCGCCATTATTGGGGCCTAATTATTAAAAATGTGTCTCTGTACAGATGTCACTGTTTTACTCAGCATGCTCATGGGGAAAAAGGTATTTGGGCAGTATACTAATTGTGCACTGCCAAGGAAGAGCTATGCTCCTCACATGTACGGCAATTATAAATCGAACTTGGGTTGTCTTATGGGCCCTCTCTCAGCCCCACATAGAGGATGCAGTCAAAAACTGCTTACATCTGAGATTAGTTCATGTTCACTCTCTGAGGACAGATTGTGGTGCAATGACACTCACAGAAGCCATCCTGTCAGCATATCTTCTGGTAGAATCTACACATGTAAACTTACTACAAATAAATTCACTCATACACTTTTGAGTACATTTACTACTTTTGGCTAGTCACCATTTACAAGAGTAAAGTTACTCAAGATTGTAGACTTACATGCCCCCATCCGCTGAAATAAGGAGTGGAGTCAACAAACAGAATGCAAAGTTACAACAAGTATTGAATTTACAACCATATTTCATGTTCAGCACACTTGGCGGAGGATCCCCAATCAGGGCGGAGATCTCCTACAGAAAATATAGAGAAAAGTGTAAAAGATAAAAAAAAATGTAAACTAAAAATAATTGTACAATGATGTGAAAAATAATGGTACGATAAATAATAATGTTAATTAATTGTATACCTTAATTTGAAATGTCCAACCATATAAAATGTTACAACATTTATTGAATAATTAAAAAAAAAACTACATGTGTGCAATATCATAAATTGTAATACAATTATTTTGCTGAAGTTCAAATTAGGAGAAAGCAATTCCACCCAAATAAAAGAAAATTCGATAAAGTTTTTTATTATGTATTAAAATTATTAAAATGATGTATAGAAGCAATTAAAATTAACTTCATAATTACTCAAAATTAATGCAAAATTATTTGTGACAACTAAAAACATTGTTAAAATATAAATATATAAAAAATATTCTATATATATATTTAATGTATATATGTGACAACATATTATTAAATATATTTATATTTTAAAACTGGTAAAGAATTTAATTTAACTAAAAATTTGTTCCTTAGAGGTTTTATTTTAAGTCTCTTCCTCCTTAATTTTCAATATGATGTGTTCTAGTACAAGTGGCTGTCCACATGTGGTGCTTGACTTACTTCAGCTCTAACCTGGAGTACATCTGACATTGTTTTAAGTCTAAAGTCAAACCATGGTCTCCCTCCAAAGGCCCTGACAGAAGGCATTTGTCACCATGTCTGCTAGCAGAATCTACACATGTACAGTTATTGCAAGTAAATGTATTTGTCCATGTTTGAGGACCTTTACTTACTTCAACATTTTACAGGAGTAAAGGTATTCAAAGAGTAGGTTTACATGTCCCCACTTCTTGAAATAGTGGGCGGAGTGACAAAAATGCCATATGAGACTGTGTAGTTACTAATAGTAGTGACTTTACAACTGTATTTTTTGTTCCAGAGACTCTACAAATGAAGTACAGGTAAAAAAAAATATTAAAATCTTTTAAAATAGGAAAAGTATTTTGACATTAAAAATAATATAAATTCATTTTTATATTTAGTGTAAATGTAGAAAAGTATAACAATGTTACAGCAATAACTTAATTTTAAGTTAAAAAATAATTATGTAGAATATCTTAAATTAAAATAAAATAATGCTGTTAAGTTTAAATTAGGAGAAAAATCCCACTAAAAGTAAAGACAAATATATATTTTTTGGTATGTATTTTGTATTAAAAATAAATGATACTGATGTATAAAAGCGATATTTAAAATGTTATACAAATAAATATTTAATTTATTATTAATGACAATTAATGCTACATTATTTTTACAATACAAAGTTTATGTACATATTTAACATTAAAAAATATATATTTTAGTTATAGATATTTTATTGTTAAGTTGCATTTATTTATACTTTTAAATTGTTCTAATAATTTATGTTTACTTAACGTTAGCTTCTATGGAGTTCTATGGAGCCCTTGCTGTGTGGGCTCTGTTCTGTTAAGGGGTTGAGGACCTGTATTGTGCCTGTTTTTCCACCTACAAGAATTCCATGACGGAATAACACCAATGCATCAGATGCACCAAAAGGACCTTCATCCAAAACAAGATCCTTGCCAACCACAGCAACTTCAAGGAACTCTTCAGCTTCACCCAGGAATTCTCCAAACCCCTCAGTGAAACCACGGACATCACCCCATCCCAGGACCTCTGTAGCAAGCTCGGATCCTTCTTTCATCAGAAAATCAAGGGCCTCTATGGCGACTTCAAGGACTGGACACCTGATTCCGAAGCCACTTCAGTCTCAAACAATGCCAGCCAGCCCACCATCTCCTCCTGGACCCCAGTCACCACCGAACACACCGCTTCGACCATAAAAGGCATCCACTTAGGAACCCCCATTGGACCCCTGCCTGCTGCACATCTTCCACCGAGCCACGATCACTCCAGAACTACAACGCACCATCAACGCCACCTTCAAGACTGGCATCTTTCAAGATGACTGGAAATGGGCAAAAGTCAGACCCCTGCTCAAAAAGCCTTCAGCAGATGCCACAGATCTCAAATAAATACTGATCCATTTTTCCTCCTGCCGTTAGCGGCCAAAGTTACTGAGAAGACTGTCAATGCCCAACTAACAAAATTCATCGAAGAAAACTCCATCCTTGACCCCTCCCAACCTGGATTGATCAGCAAGCGCTCTACTTGCCGCCACAGATGACATATCTACCCTCCTCGAACAGAACACATCACGGCCCTGATCCTACTTGATATCTCTGCAGCAATCAACACCGTCTTCCACCACACACTCACCACCAGGCTCCATGACGTCGGCATAAAGGGAACGGCTCTCGACTAGATCCGCTCCTTCCTCACCGGCAGAACCCAAAGTATCAGACTGCCACGTTTTCTCTCTGAACCCACGATAATCAACTGCAGAGTACCCCAATGATCGTTGCTCAGCTCCACGCTCTTCAACATCTACATGGCAACCCTCGTTGCCATCGTAAGACAGCACGGACTAAGCATAATTTCCTAAGCCAATGACACCCAGCTCATCCTCTCCCTCACCAAGGACCCCATCACCACTACACTCAACTTCCAGGAAGGAATGAAGGATGTTGCATCCTGGATGAGCTGCAGCTGCTTGAAACTCAGCTCAGAAAAGACAGAGGTACTCGTCCTCAGACCCACCCCCTCATCTCTGCATGGGACAACACCTAGTGGCTAACCACCCTTGGCAGCCCTGCCACCCCCACAGACCACGCCCAAAACCTCAGCATTGTACTTGATTCCTCCCTCCATGACCCGACAGGTCAACACTGTCGCCTCCAGCTGCTTCAACACCCTCCGCATCCTCCAAAAGACCTTCAAATAGATCCTCCTCGAATCAAGGAAGACCGTCACCCATGCACTCATTACCTGCAGACTGGACTATGGACTTGCACCTCTAGGCTGGGATCAACAAGTCTCTGCTCCACAAACTCCAGACCATAGAGATTAGTGCAGCCAGACTCGTCCTCAGCATCCCTCGACACAAACGTATCACCCTACACCTGTGGAACGTCCACTGGCTCCACGTTGAGAAGAGAGTTACTTTCAAGATATTCACCCACACCTACAAATGCCTCCACAGCACTGGACCCCAATACCTCACTGAGAGAATCACCTTCCACGTACCCAAGATAAACCTCCGATCTGCCAACCTCGCCCTCGCCGAATCCCACGCATCTATAGAGCCAGAACAGGTAGAAGAGCATTCTCCTACATCGCAGCCAAGGCCTGGAATGAGCTCCCGATAGACATCAGACAAGCCACTCCCTGAACATCTTCAGGAAGACACTCAAGTCCTGAATGGAACTGCTTACCCCCCCCCCCCCCCCCCCAGCACCTTCAGAGCCTCACCGGTGAGTAGCGCGCTTACAATTCCCCTGATTTATTGATTGATTGATTTTGAGTCTTTTTTGCCTGTACTAACTATAGAAATGCAGTTTGCGAATCACAATTGGCTGGCTCAACCATAGGTAGTTGCATGTTTCCCTTTAAACCCCAGTTTACTCCTCCCTTAACCCCTACCGTTTAGTCATAAACGTTACTCATTTTCCAGCTACTCACCTCTGTTCTTCCCACATTTACTACTGAAACATATTCTGATGTGTGCGGGGATCTCCACAATCAGTGTGGAGATCTCACATAAAAAAAGGCAAGGCTAAGGCATGGAACTCGCACAAAGGTATGTGAATGGCATTTTGTAGTACATGAACAACACTATTGTAGTACTACTAAACGTCCTACAAAACACAGCTTGTGACAAGGCCTATATGACTGCAACAACTCCCATGAGACTTTCAAACCCTTTGGGGCTTCTTGCCAGTAAAATCTTAGAACAGATGTTTCAAATGCCACTGAGTTTTTATTTATTTTACTGCGTTCTCTCCACTGGAGGCTCAAACTGCTTGAGTTAGCTTATGCACTGGGAGGAGTTCGTTTTGTTTCTGCTGATTAATCATAATATAAATAATGCTGTATGTACCAGCAGCCCTTGCATTGGCCAAATACGGATGTGCTCATGCAAAAAAATAGTTTTTGCTGGCTCAGTAATCTTACACACATGCTTGTGTCAAGGTTTTGTATAATTCTGTTTCTATATATCACACAAACTATATGATAAAAGCTACTTATACAGACCAGCCCGGCACATTGTTTTGAACTGTCCCGACATCAAACAATCATCTGATTTAAATCACTCCCCATTCATTTGAGTTAATAGCAGAAGATATACGAGCAGAATGATTGTATATGTTCTGTATAAACAATGTAAACGTCTTAAAAATTAAAAATACAAGATGTTAAAACTAACTATATGCTTATGATTTGGACACTTAATAGAAAAACGTATTGTTTAATCTCCGAAAGTGACAAAACTTTTTGAGTAATCTTTGCTAACTTGGATCATGCTGGAATGCACATCAAAAACATAAAGTGGCTAGACCGTTTCCCTGCTGGTTGTGCAGCCATTACGCGTTTAATAGCAGTCATTTCCGATTTATGAAGGGCCAAGTAATGAAGGTATATGTGCCGCTGCTCTTAGAGGTTTGATGGAACTAATGTGACATTCAACTTTCAGCTTTTGCAGCTGCTGCAGTTGCCAATCATGTGGGCTCATTGAGCTCTTTCCGTTGATAATAATCTACAATTTGATTCTTTATGATTGAAAAGATAGGACGATGATTGACTTTTCACCTTAAAAACTTTCTTTTGAAGGCTTGGACGTGATATTTCTACGGAAGCGAAAAGAAATTACTCTTTTAGACGACGAGATAAAAAGTTTCACCGTATTAAAACCCAGGTGTCCAGCGGACTTTGATGAAGATTACGGAAATTTCTCTATTTTCATTCTTATATGTTCTCTAACAATTGTCTTTTAATGTATGCATTTTCATTTTCAGAGTGTTTTATGACTATTGCCTTAGTGGAAATATTAAGGCACTCATGTGCCCATGAACTGTTGCGGTAAGTGGGGATCAATGAATGACATTACTTAAGAGTGATTCCAAAATTGGTCGGATTACAAAGTGGCCTACACCAGTGCAGAGTGGAAAAACGGGCATAACCCTCGTCATTTCGTTCAGAGTAATTGTGCAAAATTACAGCAAAAGTGCCCAAAATGACACATAATTAAGAAAATGCATCTCACACTCAAAATATTTCCCAAACGGTCCATTGTGATAAAAAATGGACTCAAAAATGTAATGTTGAGTTGATTTTCAAATTCCTGCATTCAAAACACTGACACTCGCATTCTGATTTGTAGTTTAATGCTCAAATATGACCGGAAGGGTTCACTTGGATCAAAAATCTATCATGTGTTAAAAAACGTATCCAAATGGTACATCTCCCATTTAAATTTCTCCACGAAATTTCATGATGTGGGGAACTGTTGTAATCTCTGTAATTTTCCATAAATATCATTTCACAAAATTACTCCCATTACTCCAGCGTAATTAACATTTCACCCAGACCTAGTTAGCAGAATTACCAGTGGAAACTATATTTTCCTCTGACATTAGCTCAAACTAATACCCAGTAGAGCATTTCCCTTTTTGTTATAGTTCTTTCTGTCTTATTTATAGGCTAAGCATATAATGTGGCCCAATGTTTTAAACATTGACAACGATTTTGAGTACTAACTGGTGTAAAAATAAGTTCATCCAATTCTTTCCACAAGTCTTTTCCGGTAGCAAATGGCAACCAGACACATCCCTGACAGGTTTCACTAGGTGTGCTGTATTACATGCGCACATCATTGTATTACCACATAAAGTTCTAGAAATCTGGAGCACATTTTAATGCTCCAGAAAGGAAAGTTACTGGTTGTAGAAGAAAGCATAATTTTATGCTCACTGACAAGAATGTTAGCTCGTTTATGACAAGATAATACAGCAGGTATCCCCACTCACATAATCTCCAAGTTTGACTTTGCCAACTGCCTATACCTCAGCACACACAGATTCATATGCTAAAAAAAACGGATCTAAAAATGGTGCTGCAGGACTCCCTCTCTGACTTCATCCAAAAGAACACCCAACTCCAGTCAACCAGTCATTCCACAGGCCACCTATAGCTAAAAAGGCAATGTTCAATGCACTCCTCATTGACTACAGAGCTTACACAGGACAAAGAGCATTATACCAACAAGTTAAATTCAAGCAATGAAAACAAAATAGAACACTGCACTCCAGTTTTTCACCACAAATCATACCATACCATAAGAAATCCATAGAGGCACATCTTTCTCAGTAAAAGCCTCGAACGTTTAGAACTCGCTACCAGCCAAGACTAGAAGAATCCAAGAACATATACACTGACATACACAGCTTAAACAGTGTGATTTCCAATATAAATGTATCATCCCACTACACTAAAATTGAACACAGAAAGGCAATCACACATTCAAGTTCAATCTACAGTTTACAACCAACAGATATGGAACAACTCAACCAGCACATACGTTCTAATTCAATGCAATCTAAGAAGGGTTCACCTATGATTAGTACAGCCAAAATATCAGACAATAGCGATATGTCAAGACCATCAAGAGCCCTCACTCAGGGACTTTTTGTCTCACTCTTTTGGGGAACCAAAGGGCCCTATTTACAACATTGTGCCTTAGGGCAGCGCTGCAAGACTTCCTGCTGCATAATCCAACGGCAAAAGAATAGGCCAGGACTGTCCATATCTATCAGTTACAGTGCATTCCTGTCCTCTTTCCTTGTGATGACACTCAGTTGGCTGCCATGCCCCAACGCAGACACACTTGCACCATATTGCAAGGGTGTCAGCCTTGTAAGGATGATTGTTTTTGTGCAGGAAGGCATACCTTCCTGCACAAAAACAATGAATGGAGGTGATTTATGCTTTCTTTGTGTGTTGCTGAATGGAGCACACATAGCAAGAGGAAAAAAAGAGGAGAAATAATGTTATTACTGCTTGTTGAGCCTCCCCTACTCCACCACTGGGGAGGTGTAGGCTTTTGACGCATTCCTAGATTTGCAGCTTGTTTAAAATCTGGGTGTTAGATCTGGGTCTCTAGTTGGCCGAGGTAGGTACCACTGGCCAAATAGGGACACTTGCTTCTAGTCAGGGTAAGGGGGATACAATCTTCAGATAACCCCTGCTCACCCCCTTGGTAGCTTGGCACGAGCGGACAGGCTTATCAAAGGCAATGTGTAAAGTATTTGTACCAACACTCACAGTAACACAGTGAAAATACCACAAATGGACTCCACACCAGTTTAGAAAAATAGAAGTATTCATTCTAAACTAAACAAGACCAAAACAACAGAAATCCAACATACACAGTTCAAGAATAGGATTATACAAGAGTTCCAGAGTTTGTGTTAAAATAATCCACAGTTGCGTCACGTGTAGCTCAAAGTACCTGTAGATGCGACAAAGTTCCAAATTGAAGCTGCAGCGTTGAAAAACAAGCGATCCGTCACTCCTGAGACCCTGGGGAGGCGATGCGACAGCCCTGCAGGACGCAGCGGACGTCTTGCGACGAATCCGGTCTGCATGGGGAGGGATGCGATACCTTGTATGGATTCCGATGCACAGGTTCGGTAGGAAGCATCTCGCACAGGCACGATGCGACGATCTCCAGGGCGGCGACGATCTCAGGTGTGGCGGCGAGGTGCGGCGTAGCTTTGACCTCCTTTCGCGGCCCCTCGATGCGATGGCTCTGCGACGATGTTTGCAGCGACATGATGCGGTCTGCAAGCAAGTGGTGAGGCGATCTCACCCAGCGATGACAGGTGCTGCGACAACCTCGGTCCTCGCGGTGGCAGAAATTTCCTCGCACTGTCGGGGATGCGCTCCACAAGCGAGAGATGCGTGAAAATTGCAGATTGTCTTTGTTTCTCCTTGTCCAGCTTCCCAAACAGCAGGCCACAACTCCCAGAGGTCCCTCAGTCGGACTCAGAACTCCAGGAAGGGCAGAACTCTCTCAGCAGAGTTCAGGGTGAAGCCGGGGGTAATGCCAGCTCTCTTCAGGCCCTTGGAGATCTTTTCAAGCAAGGGGACAAAGCAACAACAAAGTCCTTCCCCTCTTCTTGGCAGCAAAGCAACTGCAGGTCAGCCCACAAACACACAACAGGACAGTCCTTCCTCTTCAGTCTTCCAGCTTTCTACTTGGCAGAGGTTGCTTCTTGAATCCAGCATGATCTAATTTCCTGTAGTCCTGGTAGCCCTTTTCATACCAGTCTTTCCTTTGTTCTCTAGAGGCAGAGAGACCTTTGCTTGGCCAGAACCAGTTCAGGTCAGTTCCTGAGCACTTTGTTTTTCTGTCTTCTCCTTTCCTTTCAGAGAGAGGGGTAGGGTTGTCAGTCGCCCAGCAGGAGGTGGAGCCAGCATTGTGGAAGGCAGGCACAGCCCTATTCAGGCCCAGGTGCTATCCCCTCCCACCACACAGGATGCAGATGGAGATATTCAGCCCAGGGATGACCCACTCGGCCTCTGGTAGCTACCTATCCCCTGTCACTCACAAACCAGACAGTCAATTCACAAACAGGCCAAGGCACACAGAAAGGTCAGACAATAGAACAGACACTTTCTAAAAGTGCTGTTCTCAAGCACAGTATTTAAAACCATCTTCCCTAAAAGATGTGTTATTAAATTCTGAGTTCAGGGATACCAGACTTTTATGTTCTATCTTGCTCCTCTGGGAAGATATGCAGGTAAACATTATGCTCAGCATTCCCCATTATAGCCTATGGGCAAGATAGCCCTCTCCATAGTGACAAACGAAAATGGCTGTAATTCACTACCAGAGCATGTCACCTACACCAGTACATGCTCTACCTTTCACATACACTGTACCCTGCCAAGGAGGGAACATTGGGCCTTCCATAGGGGGGTCCAATGTGTACAGAAAGGGAAGGGTTAGGCCTGGTGAGCAGGGACACTGGCCAGGTTGACATGGCAGTCCACAGACTGCACCCAGACACTGCGGTGGCAGGCCTGAGACACCATTTGAGGGCTACATATGTGGGTGGCACAATCAGTGCTGCAGGCCCACTAGTAGCATTTGAATTACCCAACCCTGGCACACTCAGTGAACTTTACTAGGGACTTCCAGGTAACACAAATATGCCAATCATGGATAACCAATCACAATAACAATTTGCCTAGGGAACACTTGCCCTTTGACACTGATCAGCAGTGGCAAGGTGCCCAAAGCATCTAAACCGGCAAAAACAAAATCCAGCACAGTGTCAAAAATACAGGAGGTAGAGGCCAAAAGACAGAGGATACCACGCCAAAGATGCCAGGTCTAACATGGGGAATGTGTCAAATGCAATGGGTTTTACGTTGGAACACCTATCGTAAAGCCCATGTCATGCCTCCCCATCGTAGTGTGAGGAAATGCAGCAACTTGCTCTGCATTGCTTCTCTCCATATCTACAAGGCCATGAAAAGCCAAATTGAATGGCGTTACATAGCCCTGCAGAAATAGCTCAGCCCTGTGTGCCACCAGAATGTCACAACAAGCATTGGCATTGCCAATAGGTCTCGCCTTTGGGAACTTATAAGTGTTTAGCTAGAGATATTAACTTGCCTATGTCTTTAAGCTGTGCTATCCAGAAGTCTGCAGCATGCTGAAAAGCTATAATAAAGAAGTGTCAGAAGCATTTTTGTTGCCATGATTATGACGAAAAAAGCATTATGTACAACTGAACGACCATATTAAAAAAGTATTAAAAATAATGACTTAAGTTTTTTGTGCTTTTAATGCTGGCAACTTGTATCTGCCTGTACCAATGGTTGCTTGCTGTGTTTTTTACTTGTTATGGGGTGCATAAATAACAGGAGGGTGAAGGTCAGTCAGTCAGGCAGTTAGTAAGTTAGTGAAAGTGACTGAGAGAGTCAGTCAGTGAGAGAGTGAGTTAGTCAGTCAGTCAGTGAAATTGAGAGAGTCAGTCAGTCAGTGACAGAGTGAGTGAGAGTCAGTCAGTCAGTGAGAGAGTGAGAGTCAGTCAGTGAGAAGAAGAGAGTCAGTCAGTGAGAGTGACAGAGTCAGTCAGTTAGTGGGAGTGAGAGAGTCAGTCAGTCAGTGAGAGTGAGAGAGTCAGTCAGTGAGAGTGAAAGTCAGTGAGAGAGAGTAGTGAGAGTCTGTCAGTGAGAGAGTCAGTGAGAGTCTGTCAGTGAGAATGAGTCAGTGAGAGTGAGTCAGAGAGTGAGTCAGTGAGAGTGAGTCAGTGAGAGTGAGTCAGAGAGTGAGTCAGTGAGAGTGAGTCAGTGAGAGTGAGTCAGTGGGAGTCTGTCAGTGAGAATGAGTCAGTGAGAGCCTGTCAGTGAGAATGAGTCAGTAAGAGTCTGTCAGTGAGAGTCTGCCAGTGAGTCTGTCAGTGAGAGTCTGTGAGAGTCTGTCAGTGAGAGTCTGTCAATGAGAGTGAGCAGTGAGAGTGAGTCAGTCAGTCTGTCAGTATGAGTGTGTCAGTCAGTCTGTCAGTGAGAGTGCGTGAGTCAGTCAGTGAGAGTGAGAGAGTCCGTCAGTGAGAGTGAAAGTCAGTGAGAGAGAGTAGTGAGAGTCTGTCAGTGAGAGAGTCAGTGAGAGTCTGTCAGTGAGAGCGAGTCAGTGAGAGTCTGTCAGTGAGACAGAATGAGTCAGTCAGTGAGAGCGTGAGTCAGTGAGAGTGAGTCAGAGAGTGAGTCAGTGAGAATGAGTCAGTGAGATTGAGTCAGAGAGAGTCTGTCAGTGAGACTGAGTCTGCCAGTGAGAGTCTGCCAGTGAGTTTGTCAGGGAGAGTCTGACAGTGTTATGAAAGGGCAGAAAAGCACTACATCTTAGTTGATGTGGCGCTATTCAACTATCTCACAGTCACAAAATGCAGTGCTGCAACTTTTCTTGCTGTCCTACGTTGCACCAACATTTATTAAATATTCCCCTTAGTGTCTAGCATTTGGAATCAAAAATCGCTTTGAATCAGAAAGACATGACTGTGACATTATTCCCTTTTGCAGACAAATGTGAGCGATATTAGAGTGCATCTGTGTATTCTGAGATTATGCCATGAATCAATCTAGGTGCTGTTTTGGCTGAATCACTCTTTATACAATTTCAATCATAAAACCCTTCTTTGTGTGTTTTACTTGATGACTCTTTATTTTAAATCATTTCACTTCGTCAGACTAGTTGATGAAATCCAATCCTTTCTGGCCACAATTTTGCAGATTGTCAGGATAGAAATGGCCCGGGTCTTTGCAGAGAGGGAGAAATAGTGTCAAAGGTGTAATTGGAAAATCTTGGGATCGGCAATTTGAGTAAGGGTCAAGCAGCTGACTCATTATGGTAATGACATTAGAAATCGATTGAAAGAGACGCCTTTGGATACCACACCGGGCACCGAATGCGGTTCTGGGAGTCACACTCGGAAGTCTACTATAGTCACATATTAAGCAGACAAAGTCCAATCTCCATTAGTTTGACCAATGCAGAAATAAAAACCAGGCTGGCACATGGTATATCACACCACTCTTGATTTATTCCATGCCTCAGTATGGAAAACGTCATTTGCTGCGGATGTGGGAGCCACTGCAAAGGGTCTTGGGAGATTACAGGTTCTACAGAATGCCGCAGCTCGGTCGGCTCTCATGCAGCCCAGGAGAGCGGCTTCAAAAAAGGCACTTGACTCATTACATTGGCTCCCAGTTAAGCAAAGAGTACTATTCAAAATGTTTGTCATATGCCACTGTATTGTCCATGGCGAGGGTCCGGCATACCTAAGAGACCTAGTTACCAAGTATGTTCCTAGTAGATCTCTAAGATCCAGCGGGATGGGACATTTGGTAATCCCCAAGATAAAGAAGGCCAAAATGGGTGGTCGTTCCTTCCGGTTTCAAGCTGCTCTGAACTGGAATAGACTGCCGATCCCCCTGAGGCCAGAATGCTCTGAAACTAAGTTCAGAAAGCTGTTAAAAACCCACCTGTTCTCTGCTTAGCGCAAAGCAGTTCCTGCTGTCGCTTCTGTCTACTCCCTCTCACCTAGCGCAGGGACACACCGAGATGGCGTAACCATGCGCTTTATAAATTTTACTATTATTATTATTATGTGCCATGATAGCATTCTAATCTGCCACCACAGACTTGCGGTTTTCCTCTGAATTACCTTTCTGTGAATAGCTGCTGTTTAAACACC
The DNA here is from genome assembly GCF_964261635.1 of Lissotriton helveticus. Classification (NCBI taxonomy): domain Eukaryota; kingdom Metazoa; phylum Chordata; class Amphibia; order Caudata; family Salamandridae; genus Lissotriton; species Lissotriton helveticus. The sequence goes on from NC_136067.1 coordinate 985,814,456, forward strand.
GTTGTGATGATTAATCGCCCTTAATATTGGAGGTGAGATGTTAGTGGCGTCCCAGAGGTCATTTTATTTACAGCACTCGGCCCGGCATTGATTGGGTTTGGAGCCTGCTCTCACAGACCATTTTTATAAGTTATGAGGGTTAAAAAGGAGGAGAGCAGATAGTTTAACTAACTAAAATGGGATCAATTCAGACATGTAACACGGTTTCCTGAACAGAGTGTGTTGTTCAGAAATGGGCTGAGAAAGCTGTCACTTAAGATAACAAGCGCGCGCGCCTAGCGTGGCAGCAGGGGGAGAGGGGAGAGAGGAGGGGTCCTGCGCGAATTACTTGTGGGAGCCAGCAGCAGGGTACGATAATTCCTAACATATGGCGCTGCTGCTCGCTCCCACAAGGGAATCGCCCAATGTGCATGAGTTGCTATTCAAAGCAATGAAACACATGCACGTTTTTGCAGGCAAAGCTGTGCCGATTGCTAAAGGTCTCCATCCTATGGAGCACATGTGCGCAGCGTATGCGAGACCTAAAAAGTGACATACCGATGGAGCACAGAGCTGGTAAATGAACCCCTAGGAGTCCCGTATGGTCACATATATGTAAGGACCAGGGATTCATACAAAGATGTATTACAAGGTCTCACACACAATCCTGGGTGTCATGCTTCATCATCGTCCTGTCACTCTCGCCGGGGAATATACTAGTGGCGAGAAGACTCCCTGCATTACCAGTGAGTACTTATTGGGGTAAGGGAATGTGTGGTTCAATTTATAGGTATAAAAATCTCTGTCACCTTCACTGTTAATTTCCTTTACTGTTGGGAGGGCTTAAGAAATGGTTAACATGTTTTTTGTCATGCTTGAGATGCTAAATACCCTTGAATCCCCTTGGCCAACATGTTACGGGCTTTTCTAGGCACCTGTCTGGGGTTTCTGGCTTCCTTCAGGACCAGGATCCCTACTGTCCTACCTTGAATGATAAACACCATTATACATCATGCATTTTACCCATTTATGGAGGTCAGCTGTGAAATGCTGGATTTTTTCAGTGCTATGTTGGTGGTTCTGTAGTACATAAATAGTTAGCTGAAAATAAGTGCATATAGGTCCAACAGACATGACAGGTCCTAAAAACATGCCAATTTTGGAATTGTGACACTGCACTCATCACACATGTGGGGAATACTGCAAACCACTGCAGATCATATTGTGGCTATGGTTCCTATTGTGTACAACAAGAGCATGCTGCATCCATGTATCTTGTCTTACTCTAAACTAATTAGAAGAGGGCCCCATGGATGAGCTCACAAGAGGAAGCCTTGTAGTAAACTCTAAAGAATGAGGTACTCTAATTAGAAAAACTTGCTTGTGTACCAAATGTTAGATCCCTACGTTAAGCTATAAGCTAGAGATCTCCTGCACTTCATCAAAGGTTCATCCTCGTAGTAAGACCTATATGAATGCACAGGCTCTCCGTATTTTGTCGTTGTCCGGAGAGCCCATGTTTATAAAGCTACCAGTTTGCATAGTCTGTGCACATCATGGGCACGGGCTATGAACCTTTGATTAGCCTGGGTATTATATAGTATTGTCATTTCATATTTATCCCTTCCGGCCACTCTAGTACTTATACCTTAGCACTCAGCAGTTGGCAGCTTACTATAAATTAACCATCTTACACTCACATAAAACATATATGTCATGGGTCTTTGGGTAACTGTGATGGGTTTGGATTGGGTACAGGAAAGGATGGCGCGCAAGCGTGTACGTTTTCAAGGTTCAATATCATCTGTCATAAGTCCACGGAGCCAACAGGTCAGGGGGATCAAACCCAGAAGAGAAACAACCCCTGCAAGTGTGTGGATCAAGACCCACATGACACAAATGAAACAAAGTCCTGTGCACACGTATTGGGTGTGGTGAGGTTCTGGTGTCAGAACCAAAATTTTACAACAGTGTCCATTGGTAATTAACAGGGGTCCAATGAATAGCAGACCCTGCTTAGGGTCTGTCTCTTAGGTCACAGCGATGAGGCCACTACAGGCTAGTCGACTTATCCAAATGAACAAATTAATCAAAAGGTTTTCAGCCAAACAAACAAGTTCAGATATTTATTTTCATGAAGTTTGAAATTAATTGGTCATCCAATCATTGGTGAATTGATACAACTCATTCATCATGGGTCAAGACAGGAAAGAACCCAAAAATCACGATGCATTTTGGGCATAAACGTGCCCTTCTTCAGGGGGACATCTGTAAGCCAAAACAAAAAAACAATGCACTGTTTCCAAGATCATGAAGTTAACATGTCAATAGCCATCACCATGACCCCAGTGTGTAGAGAGATAAAAAGATGTGAACGAACCGTAGCGCGAGCAATGGAATAACACAACTAAAGTCGGAAATATTGTGAATTTACAGAGTGAACCTGCCTGATTCAAAACGTGACTCAAACTGAAGATAATAGTGAAAGTGCTCCATGCAGAAAAGTTTGATGGTCGCCCAGTGTCCCAAAAATATATATAGAAGGTATAAAAGTAAGTAACCGCGGTGACTAAATACAGAAGGGCAGATTTATGAAGGCCTTGCGCCGCCGGTGCGTAATTTTTAACATGGGAAAAAGTGACGCACTGGCGGCGCAAGGCCTTCATAAATCTGCCCCAGAATGTCTTACTGTATATGTTCAAAAACGGCTGTGTTCAGAAATGCGCCCACCCGGGGGACAGTGCAGATATTTCAACTCTGCGGAAAATACATAACAAATTGTTAGTAATGAGGTAAACTCCAACGTTAGTGGTACCGACTAGCAAAAGAAGGGAATATAGAAAAACGCTGTACTTATGAGAGGCTTAACAGTAGTAAGCGTTCAAGTCACAGGCCAATCCGGAATGAAAGCGTGTGGCCGAATAGGCTGGAAAAAGTGAATGAGACCAGCAAAAATTGCGGGTAGAAGAAATGTGTACGGGTGTCACTGTCAACATCAAGTTTTCATGTGGAAAATGTTTATATTTCAACTTGATCAGTACAAGAAGACAAACCAGCCGACATGTGTTTCGTCACACCATGCAACAGATGTGACTCTTCCGGGCTGTAGGTTTGTAGGAAACCGAATGACTGCGTAAACCGGTGTGGATCCACCCGGATCGCGGCAATGAAAGTGTAAAAAATTAAAGCATTTGACTATGATGTGTTCTAAACAGCATGTGTATTCACTTTGTTAACTATTTCCAAGTTACCAAGCTCCCTTCCCCATTCTCACAGTACCCTCCCTCTGTCATTTCTCGCTCACTTCCTCCCTTTACTCCCTCCTATATACAAAATACAAATAAATACATAAAAAATAAATGCCGAGATAAACATTGGTTAAAGTATCATGTCAATGACAGCAAATCTACACACACACACAACGTTGTGCCAGGATGCCACATTGTTTGAAAAATATTTTGGAAGAATGAACCCTAGATTGTGAATTGCATAAACATTGGTAAATTGGCTGATTTAGCTAAAAAATTAAAGATCAAAAAAGCACAATTAAAACTAGTAGCAACATTCTGGCTAAGATGTAAACGAAAGTAAATCGTCACAACAAAATAGAAAGGGAGTACAATCCAAAAAAGTTGCATCGAAAGTTTGCTTTAAAAAACAAAGCATCGGATGAGAGATTAGCAAATACTAATAGACTATCTGAAAACCCAGAAAAAGTTGCACAAATATTAGAATGCATGCCCACATATAAAATGTAATTATCGTAATGAGGCGCAGCAATCCAAGACTGTTTCCACGGAGATGTGAATGCCTACTAAACTGCACCACCTTGCTACATAGTTTTGATCCCTGCGGGGAACCGAAATGAAAGCAATAGGCATATAACATGCATCGCCGGTCTTCCCATAAAAAACGTTTTATTGCTACACGTTATACATGTTTACAGCTGTCTACATGAAACATGTTTATTTCATTGCCTTGCAACTTAGGTTTCTAAAATGTGGATACCAGGAATGCATGTCAGTATGTTATTAGCAATATATTTCCTTATTTTTCTATGTATGCCAGTGAAATCCCTTTTAAAAAAAATATTTGTCTCTCTCTCCTTTTGTGTTTCCCTTTCCTCGTTTGCATGCTTTCACATATTCTCATTTTTATTTAATATATTTTACAACATACTGATAAAAGCAATATTTACTACGTTGATTGAAGCCATGTTTCTCTTTATGATGTCACAAAATGAAAATAATAACTAAGAATACTTTAACTGTCAGCACCTTAATTCCAGTTTTTTAATTGAAGGCTGTGGTTGTACCTTTTCACTTGAGACCTGTGCTCTCATCATTAGTGATGCAGCTGCATTTAGCTAACTCTCAAAGATCCTGGGCACCATGGGTCTCATTTACAAGAATCCTACACCTCCGAAGCATCACTTTTAATGACTCTCTGGTGGCACAGGCCTCTCAATCACTTCTTCAAGGCCACACTGCATGACTTTTCACGGCATCGTAGATATGGTGTAAGGCAATGTAGGAACCTTGTTTTTGTCCAGGAAGGTGTCCATTCCTGCACAAAAAAAATCATTCCAACAACGCAGATGTCCTTGCACCGGTGCCTGCATTGGCGTAAGGTAGCCATTTGTGTGCCAGCACAGTGAAAATGGACAGGAATGTGTTTTATCTCATAGATATAGCACATTCCTTCCCTTTTCTTTTGATGCAGTGGAGTACAGCAAAGTGACTTACCTCACTGCCCTGCATCAAAATCTTGTAAATGAGGCTTCATATTTTTATCCCCTTTGCTGCTAGGCCTTCCCCTCTTTGCTAAGCCTTTTTTTGGCTTTTTGGGGTAGTTCGTGCCGAGGCCCCTGTAACTTTTTGACCACATAAGGTATCCACACCAAATTTGCATCCTTTTCTTCGAACATCATGGGGATTTTAATGTAGCCAAAGTTTATTGATTCTGCTGAAGGGGACCCAGAAATTACCCAAAATCAGGCAAATTTTGTTTTGTGGGAACAATTGGAAAAAAGGGCTACAGATGAAAGTGTCTGTTTTTTCCCTGCAAATGATATCAACAAAGGGGTTGTGGTGCTAGAATTACAGTTTTTCCAGCTTTCAGGGACAAGCAGACTCTTGTCAGGAAACCAAAATCTTTTACACAGTTTTGGCATTTTTCTGGGACAAACAGGCACATGCATCAAGAAATGAGTTTGCGATTCCTTATTTGCGATTTTTAAGGAATCGCAAATAAGGAATCGCAAGACGCGATGCATCACAAAAATTGCGATTAAATAAGGAATCGGTAAAAATCACAGAAAATAATGCGAATTCTTGTTTTTGCGAACTCGCAAATTGCGATTTCGCAATTTGCGAATTCGCTATTTCCGGGGTCGCACTTTGATGCATGTTGATGACATCAGAACCAGGAAGTGTGCTCTCCAAGCCTCATTTTCAGGGCAGAGGCTCAGGAAGAGGAGGGAGCTGGCTCTGGGAGCACAGGAGAGTGAGAGAGAGAGAGACTGAGAACACCTGCAAGCAACTGAAAAATGGAACCTGAAAATACAGCAGAGGACAGCCAAAGTGCTAGGAAAAGAAAAGTAAAATTTTCTGAAAAAGAAATAGAAACTCTGATTGAGGGAGTGGTGTACAGCAATGACCAGCTGTTTGGAAAACCTTCACTGAAGGTACCTTAGCAGGAAAAAAGAAAGATATGGATTAGGATTCAGAACAGAGTCAATGCCCTTGGGGTGACACACCGTACCACAGAAGAGCTGAAAAAGGGATGGTACGATCTGCGCTGTTGAGCCAAGGCGCGCATTCCAGACCGGTTAAAGGAGGCAAACAAAACAGGAGGAGGCACATCACCACACACTGGAAACACTCCCATGGAGGAATTGGTGAAGTCAACAATCCTGCCTGAAGCTGTTGTTGGAGTCATGCAGCTGGACACCTCAGGAGCTGCACACACGTCTGAAGAGCTGCCGTCATGATGTCAGCTCAGGACAGCATAAGCACACACTGTAAAGCATGTACTAGATTTACATTACTATGGGAAGTGCATCATGGGAGTTGTAGTCAGGGCAAGCAGTTACAATGACAAACACACACAAGTGTCAAAAAACGATTTCCAATAGTGTAGCAGATGTTCAAAAGAATATGACATTTATTGCGTTTCAACTGTGACCTAACCTCACAAGCATATTTTAATGCAGTTTTGCACTATTTAACCTCACAGATGCAGAAAGTGATGAGGCCAGGGATATTGAGGTTCCGGAAATGCACCACAGTAGCGCATCTGAACATGAGAACACACCAGCTCTGCCAACTACACAGTCACGTGTACCTCATTCCCGTAGGTCACCTGTCCCAACACTGCTTCCCATGGAGTCAGATCATGAGGCCAGTGCTGCACCTGCAGTCAGTGTTCGTCAAAGAATCAGTGCCACAAGTACACCAACAATGATCCGGAGAGGCAATCGCAGAGTGCAACGGAGAAGACGCAGAGCACGCAGACCACAGCAGGTTGAGCAGACAAATCAGGTCTGGGGTGGCTTGGAGGGACAGATGCTCCGTTCAAATCGCCTGCAGGGAAAGCACACCCGATTAGTGAAGGAGGAAATAGTAAAAATGTCAGCCAACTTAGCAGTACTGGCCAGTAGTGTCCAGGAACTGACAAAGGTCATGCAGGAGGGGCAAACATCACACAATAGACAGCACCGTCAACTAATGCTCAAACAGCAAGGAAAGGCTAACAATAGGCTTGCCACAGCTACAGCACTGCTGGCGCGTAGATCTGTGACAATGCAGACCGAAATTTGTCATTGGAGTGGAGATGTTGCAAAAGCACTAGATCAAGTCACAAATGCCGTAGAGATGATGAATGCATCCACTGGCGGAGTGAACGTTACTGCACAGGATGAAAGTAGCGAGTGTGCCTCAAGCCTGAGCAGTATAACAATGCCAGTTGCAAGTGCAGTGAGACGCAATACACGCAGCGCCACCCCATCCACTACCAACGTAAGGCAAGAAGATTCTGCTACAGACAGGCGCCTGGGTGTTCAAGGGAAGAAGCGCTAGGCTCCCATGCAGAATATGTGCCTGAAATGGTGACTTAACCATTGTTACAATGTGACCTAAACACTGACTTTGAAGTAATGTTTATTTTAAAACGTTGTAATGTTTTTGGGCAATACTCTTGAGCCACTAGTCACTCTTGAAGTATGCTTCACTTCCGTGGTCACAATACCTTTTCATAAAGCTTACTTTGCATTGCATAGACTGTGTTTGTGTCATCATTACTCACCTTAGAAGTAATTCTGTGTAATCTCCAATCTGCGCCTGTGCCCTTCTGCTGCGCCTGATCCTTGTAGGGCAGGGTGGTGTTGCACTTGCTGGTTCCCATCCTCCGAGTCACTGTCAGACAGCTCCATTTCCAAACCTCCCTTTGTCGCAATGTTGTGCAGCATGGCACATGCTGCAACTATTTTGCAGCATTGTTCAGGATTGTATTTCATTGCTCCTCCGGTCTTATGGAGGCGTCTAAATCGGCTCTTTAGCAGCCCAAATGTGCGTTCTATCATGTTCCTTGTAGAAATATGTGCTGCATTGTATCTCCTTTGTGCGGCAGTCGTAGGATTGAGATATGGTGTCATCAGGTAATTTCGCAAGGCGTATGCGCTGTCACCTACATGTGAGGGATGAAAGGTTGTCAGTTCATGTTTGACATTAACATATGTAATAGGAATGGAATGCTGTTTTGCACATATTTACCTAGCAAATGTCCCTCTCCAAAATCTCCCCTTGCTAGACGGGTCTGAATGCAACTTTGCCTGAAGATATAGGAATCATGTGCACTGCCAGGAAATTGTGAGACAATGTCCGTTATGATGTTTTTGGCATTACACACGACCTGAATATTTAGGGAACAATAACATTTCCTATTTCTATACAAATATTCCTGTGCTGCAGGGGGACATATTGCCACATGGGTGCAATCTATGCAACCCAGTACTTGGGGGAAGCCTGCTATTTTGTAAAAATCCTGCTTGGTCTTAGCAATTTCATGGGCTGTGTTAGGGAAACATATGTGTGAGTGTACCCGCACCATCATGGCATCAAGGAACCCTTTGAATATTCATGACAATGCACTCTGCGACACACCTCCTTCTACTGCAATTACTCCCTGAAAACTGCCTGACGCCAGTAGATGTAGGCAACATAAAATCTGGACATGTATTGGAAATGCATTGGTCCTATGAGTCTGTCGTTGCAGGATGGGGTCCAATTCATTGATTAAATCATGTATCATTTGGGCATTCAGCCTATACTTATCATATATCTCGTCCTCCTGCTGTCCTAGCAACGTTATGCAGACTCTGAAGATAAATTCATTGATTTGCCTCCCTCTCTGTCGAGCAGCTTGCAGCCTCATCCTCTTCGCCATAAGGTACAGCCCAACCGTTTTTACTTCTGGGACCTCATTGTGGGTGTGTCTAAATCACTTTCTGTTGCTCTTCAGCTGTTTCAGATTTGCACTCATGATTACCACCTGGTTCAGTCCCTTCTTAAATTGCGATAGCAATTTTGCGATTTCTATGAAAACGCAAATTGCGATTTTTTATGCATTTCAATTGCGATTCCTTATTTGCGATTCCGTATTTGAGAATCGCAAATAAGAATTTGCATGGCTTTTCGCAGAATTCTTTTGCGATTCCTTATTTTAGTGAAAACTTACATATTTTCGCAAAAATAAAGTTAATGCATTCCGACATGGTAAATTGCGATCGCAATTGCTATTTTTTTGCGATTCGCGATTTTTGCGAACTCTTAAACGCTTGATGCATGTGCCTGAAAGTCTTTTTTGTGCTATTTTTTGTGCTTTCAACCTCCTTCCAGTTAATGGCAAATTGGGTAAGAAAGCAATAATGGATCCTGGAAAGCTATACATTTCTGAAAAGTAGAGAAAAGTTTCAATTAAGCAAGGTGTCATTTGTGTAGATCCTTCAAGGTTTTTGTATAGCAATTAACAGTTGAAAATAGAAAAAATTGAAAATTAGTTTAAAAGAAAGCCATTTGTGCTTGTAACTTCTACTAAGTATGACAGATGTTTCAAAGCAATATACCGTTACATCCGCTGGACCACCTATCTGGTTATGGGGATATATAGGACTTGTAGGTTCACCAAGAACCAGAGGAACCCAGAGTCAAAAACAGAGCAGCATCTTGCAATGTTTTTTTTGTGTAACAGGTATATAGCAACTCATTTGCGAAAATATAAACAGGGAAAAATTGGTATGAAAGTCACCTATGTATTTCTGAAATGGGAACAAAATATAGAGTTTAGAAACAGTAGCTATTTGCACATCTCCGATATTTTGGGTATCCATTCCAGCATGTGAATTATAGGTACATTTTTAAAGTGACTTCTTTTTTATACATTGTCTTACATTTGGAAAGCAAAAATGCATTGAAAGTCAATAGGTAATAACAGTTGGTCTACAAGTTTGTATTCCCCTAAGTCTCATGATAAAAATGGGACCTCATTTGTGTGGATCGATGTAGTGCCTGTGACCATAAATGGGCAAAAACGGTGAAAACTGACCCTTTTCTGCAAAGTGCCTAGCTGTAGATTTTAAGCCCTAGCTCTGCCGACACCTAGGGAAACCTAGCAAACCTATACATTTTTTTTAAAACTAGACACCCAGGGAAATCCAGGATGGGGTGACTTGTCTGGTTTTCACCAGGTTCTGTTACCCAGAATCCCTTGCAAACCCCAAACTTTGTTAAAAAAACACATTTTCCTCACATTTCTTTTTTTTTATTTAAGATATTTTTATTGGTATTTACATATTACATATTGCAAAAGATACAATAACGAATAACATATATCTTGTTTCATCGTTGTTCGTATAGGGCTGCAATGGTTGTTTTATCAGTCTTTTGCTTGTCAGCCCCACGTGGTCTAGCTCACGTATAACATAGAACACTTAGTTTGTTGCGATGGGGCACATATCTGGTTGGTACCTAAAACATAGAAGGTAGTGGTGGGTGTTTGGTTTTATCAATCTTTTGCTTGTATACCTCACATGGTTTAGCTCACCTCTAACATAAAACACTTAGTTTGTTGCGATAGGGCGCGTGTCTAGTTGGTACATAAAACATAGAAGATAATGGCGGCTATTTGGTTACAGAGCGCAGGATACATTGACCTGGGTTGGTTTATGAGGCCTGCAAACGTTGTTTATGGGGGTATGTAGGTGTTTAGGAATTTGTCCAGCTTCGACCACATCCCTCTGTTAGGGTATCTCCAAGGTGTGTGCCTGAGTGCTGTACTATCGGCTCTTCTGAGGAAGGTCACCCAGTTCAGCCACCCTTTGAAAGTGGCTTTGGAGGTGTTCTTCCATTTGGATAGTACTATTTTGACTGCTGTGGTGAGGAGGAAGTCCAGAAGGCTTCTGTCCTCTTTTGTGGCGATGGCTGGTGTAATGTGTGCTGTGATTGTTGTGGCAAATGTTTGTTTTAAGCTGCATTCTAGGGTTTTGTCTATGAAGTCGAGCACCTTCTTCCAGAAGTTTTGGACCTTAGTGCAGTGATAGATTAGGTGCACTAGGTCCCCCCTTTCTATGCCACAGTTCCAGCAGGAGTCGCGGTCTCTTAGACCTATCGAAGCGAGGCGGGTTGGAGTCTAGTGTACCTGGTGGAGTAGCCAAATTGTAGTTAGTGCCAGCACTGGGGATATCATATTTTTTGATGGGGAAGCCCAGAAGGATTGTAGCTCCTGCTCCGTGAGTTTGGAGCCTATTTGAGTTTCCCAGTAGTTGGTGTTTTTAGCATTGAGCTTGGTGGAGTCAGGTCGGAGGAGTTTGTAAAGGAGTGAGATTTGGTGCTCTGTCCTGTTTATGGTTTCCATATAATGAAAGATTGATCATTTCTGTTTGGTTAGTTTTGACTTTGTTAAGGCTGTTTTGATTGCCAGGAAATTGTTTAGCTCTATTTCAGGGAGGTCATGCCTTGCTTTCAGGTTGTTAAAAGTGTAGGGTTTTCCTTCAGCTTCTAGTTGAGCTGGGAACAAAATTCCTAGTTTCCTTCCTGACTCTAAGTAGAGTGGTTTCCCCCTATATTTGATCTTGGGGTTTGCCCAGAGTGTTTCCCAATGTGAGTTCTTTATGCTATTTTCAAGTTTCTGGTGTACTTTGATCAGCGCATTCCTGATGATCCTAAAGATCGGGTTGTTGTCAAGTGCCTGTTTGTTGGGGGTGAGGAGTGTTAGTGGGTTTGTGTTATTTAGAATGGCCTCCTCTAAGGAGAGCCATGTCGGCGTGTATTGCTGTTTTGGGAGCACCCAGTGCATCCCCTGTCTGGCTATGAAGGCTAGTTGGAACATTCTCAGGTACGCAACGTTGAGCCCTCCCAGTTTCTTGTCAAGTCTCAATTTTTGGAGGCCTATTCTGGGTTTCTTATCCCTCCATATAAATTTGTTTAGCATTTGGTCTATCTTTCGGTAGAAATCGTCTGTGAGAGCCATCAGTAGTATGCCTGCCAGATAATTAACTATGGGAGTGACCATCATCTTAACAGTGTCAATTCTGCCCCACCAGGTGATAAATCTGGGTGACCAGGTTTCCAATAGTCCCTTGATCTTCCCTAGCGTTGTTTTCTCATTCTGTTCTAAGGTGTTTCTAAGGCTTTTCCAAATTGAATACCTAGGTATTTGAAAAACCCCCGTTGCCAAGACAGCCCGATGTCCCCATTACCTCTCTGGTTGTGTGTATGTTGAGGGGCATGCCCGCTAACCACCCTGAGTGGTTACTGCATGTTTTAATTGTTTGCATGAGTGCTGGTATGGACCAACCCGGTTTCTCCGTTATTAATAGTAAGTCATCCACATAGGCCGCAAGCTTGGCTGTGGTGTTGTTGATTGTTATGCCAGTTATATCCCTATTCTTCCAAGTGTCTCTAATCAGGGGTTCGAGTGCTAATAGGAACAGTAGCGGGGATAACAGACAGCCCTGTCTTGTCCCTCTCTCAAGGTTAAATTGGGCCGAAGAGCTTCCGTTAATAGCTATCTGTGCTTTAGGGTTTTTGTACAGTGCCATGACTTTCTCCGTGTATCCGTCTCCTAGGTTGTATGTCTGCATGCACTTCTCTAGGAAATGCCAGGAAACTCTGTCGAAGGCCTTTTCTGCGTCCAGCTTGATTGCTACCGCAGAGTTGAGTGATTTTGAGGAGTGCTCCATGACTTGGCAGAGGAGTCTAGTGTTATCGTGAGACATGCGTGATTTCATGTAACCTACCTGTGTGTTTCCAATCAGTTGTGGTAGAATTTTGTTTAGTCTTGTGGCTAGCACTTTGGCGCATAACTTGCAGTCTAGTCTTATTAGTGAGATGGGACGGTAGTTTTTTGGCCATTGCGGGTCTTTGCCTTCTTTGGGTATGACAATTATGTTGGCCTGTGACATGGTTTCTGTTACTATCCCCTCCTTGGCGCAGAGTTTGCAGGTTTTCGTCAGGACTGGGAGAAGATGGTCTTGGAACATTTTGTAGAAGGGTGCTGAGTATCCGTCTGGGCCTGGAGCTTTATTATCTTTTCGTGACTTTATAGCTGTAGCGATCTCACTCAATTTTATGTCTTGGCCTAGTGTCTTGGCTTCCTCTTCTGTTATCTTGGGTAGGTTTAGTCTGTCTAGGTAGGCTGTGCTGCCCTCTTGGTCAATGTTGTTGTCTCTTGTATAGAGGTCTTTGTAGAATTCCATGAACGTGTGTAGGATTTCCTTTTGTCGGGTGTGTGTCTTGTTGTTCGAATCTGTGAGAAAAATGGTACCTCACTTGTGTGGGTAGGCCTATTGCCCGTGACAGGAAACGGCCCAAAATGCAACGTAGACACACTACATTTTCAAAGTGAAAACAGACCCTTTTTTTTACAAAGTGCCTAGCTGTAGATTTTGAACCCTAGCTCTGCCAGAACCTAGGGCAACCTAGCAAACCTATACATTTTTAAACACTAGACACCCAGGGCAATCTAGGGTGGGGTGACTTGTCTGGCTCCCACCAGGTTCTGTTACCCAGAATCTCTTGCAAACCTCAAAGTTTGTAAAAAAGAAAACACATTTTCCTCATATTTCTGTGGTGGAAAGTTCTGGAATCTGTGTGGATCAACAAAAATTCTACCCATCCAGCATTCCCCAAAGTCTTCAGGGAAAAAGGGTACCTCACCTGTGGAGGTTGGTCCTTGTGCCTGTGACAGGAAATAGCCCAAAAAGCAATGTGGACACACCACCTTTTCACAGTGAAACCAGACCCTTTTCTTGCAAAGTGCCTAGCTGTAATTATTTAACCCTAGCTCTGCCGGCTCCTAGGGAAACCTAGCAAACCTATACATTTCTGAAAACTAGACACCAAGGGTAATCTAGTATGGGGTGACATTTCTGGCTCTCACCAGGTTTTGTTATCCAGAATCCCTTGCAAACCTCAAAATGTGTCAAAAAACCTACATTTTCCTCACATTTCTGTAGTGGTAAGTTCTGTAATCTGCATGGATCCACAAAATTCTACCCACCCCGCATTCCCCAAAGTCTTTCAGGAAAAATGATACCTCACTTGTGTGGGTAGGTCTAGTGCCCTTGACAGGAAACGGCCCAAAACACAACATGGCCACACCACAGTTTCACAGTGACTACAGACCCTTTTTTTGCAAAGTGCCTAGCTGTAGATTTTGAACCCTAGCTCTGCCAGCACCTTTGGAAACCTAGCAAACCGATACATTTTTGAAAATTAGATACCCAGGGAAATCAAAGATGGGAAGACTTGGCTGGCTCTCACCAGGTTCTGTTACACAGAATCCCTTGCAAACCTCAAAATTGATCAAAAACCCACATTTTCCCCACATTTCTGTGGTGGAACGTCCTGGAATCTACGTGGATCCACACAATTCCATCAACCCTGCAGTCCCCAAAGTCTTCCTGGAAAAACTGGTACCTCACTTGTGTGGGTAGTCCTGGTGTCCGTGACAGGAAACAGCCCAAAACACAACGTGGACACATTACATTTTCACAGTGAAAACTCACCCTTTTTTTACAAAGTATCTAGCTGAAGATTTTGAAACCTAGCTCTGCCAGCACCAAGGGAAATCTAGCACACCTTTACATTGTTTAAAACTAGACGCCCAAGGGAATCCAGGATGGGGTGACTTGTCTGGCTCTCACTAGGTTCTGTTACCCAGAATCCCTTGAAAACATCAAAATGTGTCCAAAAACACATTTTCCTCACATTTCTGTGGTGAAAAGTCCAGAATCTGTGTGGATCCACAAAATTCCACCACCCCGAATTCCCCAAAGTCTTCTGAGAAAAAAAGTACCTCACTTGTTTGGGTGTGTCAAGTACCCCCAACAGGCAAGGGCCCAAAACGTATTGAGGAAACATCCAAGTTACCTATCATAAAAACAACCTGGTTTTGCAAGGGAGGTCCCATGAATTTTTGGCCCCAGACTCAGCACCCACACTTGACAGCCGGGGGAGTCCAGCTAGGTATAGCTTGTGTGGAGCCCCCAAAGTTTTCCTACCCAGAATCCCCTGCAATCCCCTGCAAACCTCAAAGTTAGCTGAAAAAAAATCATATTTTTCTGTGTGGGAAAGATCAGGAATCTGCATGGATCCACAAAATTTCCTATCACCCAGCATTCCCCCAGGTCTCCTGATAAAAATGGTACCTCACTCGCGGGGGTGGGTCAAGTAACCTCGACTGGCAAGGGCCCAAAACATATTGAAAGAGACATCAATTACATATCACAAAACAACCGGGCTTTGCAAGGAGGGTTACCTGGGTTTTTGGCCGCGAGAATCCCCTACAAACCTCTAAATTAGCTTATAAAACCACATTTTCCAGATATTTTTGTGTAGAATCACCGTGCCGGCAAAAATGATACCTCATTTGTGTGGGTGTCCAATGCAGAATTGGTTAAAAACGTATTTTTAAAAAAATGTAGCGCTTAGAATTCTCGGTGCTATACCCTTAATCCAAATGTTTTAGGCTCTTCCCAGTCACAGGCCATTGCCCGACCCACACAAGTGAGGATTCATTTTAATCGGGAGACTGAGGACAATGCTGTGTCTAATTTTGAGGTTTGCAGGGGATTCTGTGTAGGAAAATATTGGGTGGAAACAAGCCCTGACGTTAAATCATTTAACCGATTTGCGATCAATTTCGAGGAAATTTTACTGTCAGTATTCAACAAAGAGATTGGCCTATAAGACCCCATCTCTTCTGGGTTTTTTCCCTTCTTTTTAAAAATAACAATTGTTGCTTCTGCCCATGATCGCGGAGCCGACCCAGCGAAGGCCTGACAGCAAACATCCAACAATTCTTTTTTTAGTTGGTTTCTAAATGTTCTATAGAATTCCAACTGTTAGTATCTTCAGGGTACTTTGCTCGTATAGAGAGAATGTGCTCCAGATTTTTATGGGGGTATCGCCGTGCTAGGAGAGCACTTAAAAGCTGCGAACTACCTCGTGATAGAGGGGGCTGGGGCATTCCAAACTTTCAATTATATCACTGGATGGCAATAATGCAAGACATGGATGTTCTTTTATTACCGGATGTCTTCGTAGAGGAATTTTTATCTCCATCAATTCATGAAATGCTTCTGGGCACAGAGGCTAAGCAGTGTCTAAATCGGATAATAGAGCCGAGCTACTATAAAAAAACTAAATTTAAGACCGTAGAAACAGCCTTTTTGATTTGGCGATCTATCAAAAAGAAACTTCGGCTCAGCATCAACTTAAATCGGTATACTCCTTTACAGAACTGCTCTATTCTCCCAGAGATATTTAATGATGGGGTAATGCATAACTGGAACACTCTAGGTATTAGGAAACTGGGAGATTTATTCATAGATAAAAATTTTGTCTCATTTGATTATCTATTGAATACATATCATATACCTCGTGCTGATTTTTTTAAATATCTTCAGGTACGCAGTTTCTGTTTACAGAAAATTTCAAACTCTCTAATCTTCTTGGGGAGTATTGATATTCTTGAAGCAATTAAAAGGCGACAAAGAATAGGACCTCTATATCAATTAATTTTGGAACAAAGGGAGGATGATTTGGAGGCCATAGCGATTAAATGGCAGAGCAAAATGAATACCCAAAATGTAAATATAGAGAGAAGTTTAGCAATTGCAAAAAGTGTCTTACTGAATGGGTCACTCATCAGCCAGCATTATATGTCTGTTTTTGGGCTGTATTATACACCAGGGAAGTTAGCAAAATGGAGTGCTGGGCGAGGGACAAAGTGCAGCCGCTGTAATTTACACGGGGCTGATGCTGTACATATGTTTTTTGACTGCCTGAAACTGGCGCGATTTATCGCAGAGATAGAACACTTTCTGTCGGCAGAACTGTCTATTCAAGTTAAATTAACAGTACCAATGGTAATTTTTGGATGTGATGAAAATGTGGCAAATATGACTTCTGATACGGACATAGGATTTATGTTTGTTTGTATGTCTGCATATCGTTTTTGTATAACATCAGGCTGGCTTGATATAGAACCACCCAACTTTATTATGTGGCGAACTAAGTTATTATCAATGTATTATTTGGAAGGAGCATTATATAAAATGAAAGGTATTACTAAGAAAACATTTGGTCGAAAACTATGGTCTCCAATTGCAAAATGGACTGGAACGTGAGAGGTCCTAGTACTTAATCTCTGACTTTGTAGGAATAAGCACTGAGAAGAGTAGCATTTTGCCTGTTTGCTCTGTTTTTGCTCTGTTTTGTGTTATATTGTTACTTTATGTACTGCTGCCAAATGAAAACTTAATAAATATAAAAAAAAAAAAAAGGAAAATATTGGGTGATCCATGCAAGCAATACCTCACTGAACTCCCCTGAGTGTCTAGTTTTCAGAAATGTTTGGGTTCGGTAGTTTCCCCAAGATGACAGCCGAGCCCGGGGCCAAAAACCCAGGTAACCCCCTTGCAAAACCAGGTTGTTTTGTGTTAGGTAATTTTGAAGTCTCCACAGTACGATTTGGGCCATTTCCTGGTGCAGCCACTATGCCAACCCCCACACAAATGAGGTACCATTTGTATCGGGGGACCTGGGGGAACACTGGGTGGTAGGAAATTTGTGTCAGCCCTGTGATCCTACAACTTTCCCACACAGAAATGTGAGAAAAAGTTGTTTTTTTCAGCAAAATGTGAGATTTGCGGGCGATTCTGGGTAGGGAAATGTTGGGGGATCCACCACACGCCATACCTCCCTGGACTCCCCTTGGTCTCTAGTTTTTAGAAATGTGTGAGTTTTTTAGGTTTCCCTAGATGGCTGCCAAGCCCGGGACCAAAAACTCATGTGACTCCCCTTGCAAAACCAGGTTGTATTCGGATGCATAGGGGGGTTTTGGTCCCGGGATCAGCAGCCATCTTGGCAAACCTACCAAATCCACACATATCTGAAAACGAGACACCCAATGAGGTATGGCTTGCATGGATCCCCAATGTTCCCCTACCCAGAATCCCCTGCAATCCTCAAATTTAGCTGAAAATCAGTTTTTCCATACATTTTGTCATGTCATCACTGTGCTGGTACAAATGTCTTACCACCTAGCGTTCCCCTTGGTCTTCTGAGCACAATGATACCTCACTTGTGTGGCTGTCCAATGCAGAATCAGCTAAAAACCTTTTTTTTAAAGCGCTTAGAATTCTTTGTACTAATCAATCAATCAATCATAGCATTTGTATAGCGCACTACTCACCCGGAAGGGTCTCAAGGCGCTTGGGGGAAGGGGTCAGCTATTGCTCGAACAGTCAGGTCTTGAGTTGTCTCCTGAAGGCGAGATGGTCCTGGGTCAGCCGAAGGTGGATGGGGAGGGAGTTCCATGTCTTGGCCGCCAGGTAGGAGAAGGATCTTCCTCCGGCGGTGGCTCTTTGGATGCGTGGTACGGCGGCAAGGGCGAGGCTAGTGGATCGTAGCTGGCGGGTGGGCGTGTAGAAGGTCAGGCAGTCATTGAGGTGCCTAGGTCGTGGAGAGACTTGTGTGCGTGGGTGAGGAGCCTAAACATGATCCTCTTGTTGACGGGGAGCCAGTGCAGGTCCCTCAGGTGGCCGGAGATGTGGCTGCGTCGGGGGATGTCCAGGATGAGTCGGGCGGAGGCATTCTGGATGCGTTGGAGTCTTTTCTGTAGCTTGGCTGTGGTGCCAGCGTAGAGGGTGTTTCCGTAGTCCAGTCGGCTAGTGACGAGTGCCTGGGTGACCGTCTTCCTGGTTTCGGTCGGGATCCATCGGAAGATCTTGCGGAGCATGCGTAGGGTGTGAAAGCATGATGAGGAGACGGCGTTGACTTGTCTGGTCATCGAGAGGGAGGAGTACAGGATGAAGCCCAGGTTGCGTGCGTGGTCTGTTGGCTTGGGAGTGGTGCCCAGGGCGGGGGGCCACCAGAAGTCGTCCCAAGCGGAGGGTGTTGATCCGAGGATGAGGACTTCCGTCTTGTCTGAGTTCAGTGTCAGGCGGCTGTTTTTCATCCACTCGGTGATGTCTTTCATCCCTTCGTGTAGGCTGGTTCTGGCGGTGTCGGGGTCTCTGGTGAGGGAGAGGATCAGCTGGGTGTCAGCGGCGTAGGAGATGATGTTGAGGTTGTGCTGGCGTGCGATGGCTGCAAGAGGTCTCATGTAGACGTTGAAGAGGGTGGGGCTGAGTGATGATCCTTGCGGTACACCGCAGATGACTTTGGTGGCCTTGGATCGAAACGGGGGGAGGCGGACTCTCTGTGTTCTTCTGGCGAGGAACGAGATGATCCACTCCAGTGCATTCTCTTGGATGCCGATGTTGCTGAGGCGTTGAACTAGGGTGCGGTGGCAGACAGTGTCGAACGCTGCAGAGAGGTCCAGGAGGATGCGTGCCGCTGTTTCCCCGTTGTCGAGCAGGGCTCGGATGTCGTTGGTGGCTTCGATGAGGGTGGTCTCGGTGCTGTGGTTGGCTCTGAAACCGGACTGCGAGGGGTCGAGGGATCCGTTTGTCTCGAGGAAGGTAGCAAGCTGTCTGTTGACGATCTTCTCGATGACTTTAGCAGGAAAAGGGAGGAGCGAGATGGGGCGGAAGTTCTTGAGGTCAGTGGGGTCCGCTGTAGGTTTCTTTAGTAGGGCGCTGAGCTCGGCGTGCTTCCAGCTATCCGGGAAGGTGGCGGTGTTGAAGGAGGTGTTGATGATGTTCCGGAGTTGGGGTGCGATGGTGGAGTCGGCCTTGTTGAAGACGTGGTGGGGGCAGGGGTCGGTTGGAGATCCGTAGTGGAAGGTGTTCATCGTGCGGGCTGTGTCTTTGGTGGTCACTGTGGTCCAGGTGCAGAGGGTGGCGGTGGGGGCGTTGGTTCGACGGTTGCGTGCGTGGATGGCGCGCCGAAGCTGTTGTGGATGTCGGCGATCTTGCGGTGGAAGAACGAGGTGAGGGAGTCGCAGAGATCTTGTGAAGGAGTGATGTTGTTGTTGCCGGTGCTGGGGTTGGAGAACTCCTTGACGATGCTGAAGAGTTCCTTGCTGTCGTGGGCGTTGTTGTCCAGTCGTTCCTTCAGTGATTTCTTTTTGGTGGTGCGGATAAGCTGGTGGTGCTTGCGGGTGGCGTGTTTGAGGGCAGTCATTTTGTCTGTGGTCATGTCCCGGAGCCAGGCTTTCTCTAGGGTGCGGCAGTTCTTCTTGGAGTCCTTGAGTTCGTCGGTGAACCAGGAGGCCTTCTTGCTTCTGGGTCTGCTGGGAGGGTTCTTCAGTGGTGCGAGGTCGACGGCGCAGGCGGTCAGCCACTGCGTGAAGTTTCGGGCTGCTTCGTTGGGGTCCGTTGTGCTGGCGGGTGGGTTCTGGCTGAGGGAGGTGGTGAGCTGGTCGGCGGTGATCTTGCTCCAGCTTCTGTGAGGGACCAGTTGCGGGTGGTGGTGGGTCGTGGTTCTTCTGAAGCTTAAGTGGACGCAGCTGTGGTCAGTCCAGTGGAGTCTGGTGGAGTGGCTGAAGGTGATGTGCTTGCTGGATGAGAAGACGGGATCAAGTGTGTGGCCGGCGTAGTGGGTGGGGGTGTTGACCAGTTGCTTGAGTCCGAGGTTGGCGAGGTTGTCCAGCAGGGCGGCGGTGTTGCGGTCCTTGTTGTTCTCCAAGTGGAAGTTGAGGTCCCCTAGGAGGATGTAGTTGGCGGAGGGGAGGGCGTGCGGGCTGATGAAGTCCGTGATGTCTTCGCTGAATTGTGTGTGGTCCCAGGGGTCTGTAGACGAGGGTGCCTCTGAGGGTCGACTTTGGGTCGGTGTGTATCTGGAAGTGGAGGTGCTCGGCGGCGGCGAAGGTGTCGTTGGAGTCGGTCGTGATGCGGATGGTGTTCCTGGGGACGATGGCGATGCCTCCTCCGGTCTCGTTGACGCGGTCCCTCCAGATGATCTTGTACCCGTTCGGGATTGCGATGGCGATGTCGGGGGCTGAGGAGGCGTTCATCCAGGTTTCCGTGAGGAAGGCGATGTCTGGTGATGTTGTGTCGAGGAGATTCCAGAGTTCCACGGCGTGTCTGTGGACGGAGCGGGTGTTGAGCAGGATGCATTTGAGGTGGTTGCTGCTGGTGCTTGGCATGGCGGGTGAGGTGCCGGTTCGGAGGCAGGTGAACTTGCAGGTTTTGCAGGTGAAGGATCCGTGGGTGCATTTCGGGGTGGCCTGGCAGCAAGCAGGGTTCCGGCCGGCATTGAGTGCGTTGAGGGCGGCAGCGTCGTAGGTCCGTCGGGTCGTCTTGCGTCGTCGGGGGCCAGGGGTCCTGGCACTGGGCGCGGTCCAGGCGCGGACGGGCGTAGACGGGCTTGCCTTTGGCACGCCTTTGCCGCACAATCGGCGCTCCCGCTGCGCGTGACCGCTGCGCATCCGTGCGGTCGCTATTTGAGGCTGAGTGGGAGGGAGGAGCAGCTGGGAGGCGGGAGCGGGGAGGACACGGAAAAAGGGGGCGTGGCCGCGAGGCCGGCGGCGGGAAGCAGAGAGCGGGGCAGGCGGCAGAGCGGGAAAAGGGCACACACTACGGCAGTATTACACAGAAAATAAGCACTAAATACAACAAGAATAACAGTAAATTAAGCAACACAGCTGGTGGGACAGTACAGTGGGGCGGCAGCTAGGGAGGCAGACAGACCGGCAAAAACGAGGCTGCGAGCAGCAGCTGGCACACGAGGAGGCACACACACAGCTGGGGGCCGTGCGGCGCGGGGGTGTCCTATGTTTTGGGCTCTTCCCAGTCTCAGGCCTTTGGCCCACCCACACAAGTGAGGTACCATTTTACTGTGGAGAACAGGGGAACGTTGAGTGGTAGGACACTTGTGCTGACACGGTGATTCCATGCAAAAATGTATGAAAAAAGTGCTTTTTTCAGCTAAGTTTGAGGTTTGCAGGGGAATCTGGGTAGGGAAACATTGGGGATCCACACAAGCCATACATCATTGGACTCCCCAGGGTGTCTAGTTTTCATAACTGTTTGGGTTTGGTAGGTTTCCCTAGATGGCCGAAAGCCCGGGGCCCAAAAACTAGGGGTCCCCGCAAAACCAGATAGTTTTGTGATGGTAATTTTGAAGTCTACATGATACAATTTGGGCCCTTTCCTGTTGCAGCCACTATGCCTACAAACACAAGTGAGGTACCATTTTTTTCGGAAGACCTGGGGTAACGTTGGGTGGTAGGAAATTTGTGTCAGCCCGGTGATCCTACAACTTTCCCACACAGACATTTGAGAACATTTTTATTTTTTTAGCAAATTTGAGGTTTGCAGGGGATTCTG
Source organism: Lissotriton helveticus (assembly GCF_964261635.1). Lineage (NCBI taxonomy): Eukaryota > Metazoa > Chordata > Amphibia > Caudata > Salamandridae > Lissotriton > Lissotriton helveticus. The sequence continues at coordinate 985,836,213 of NC_136067.1, forward strand.
GGTAGGGGAATGTAGGGGGATCTATGCAAGCCATACCTCATTTGACTCCCCAGGCTGTCTTCTTTTTCAAAATGTGTTGGTTTAGTAGGTTTACTAAGATGGCCGCTGAGCCCGGGGCGAAAAAAATATGGTGACCCCCCTTGCAAAACCAGGTCCTTTCAAAATAGGACATTTTGATGTCTCCACAATACGTTTGGGGCCCTTCCCTGCCACGGGTACTTGCCCCACCCACACAATTGAGGTACCATTTCTATCCGAAGACTTGGGGAAATGCTGGGTGGTAGGAAATTTGTTGTTTCTTTCTGACGCATGAAAATTTTGCCACAGTAATGCAAGGAAAATGTGAGAGTCACATTTTGAGGTTTTCAGGACATCGTGGGTAAGATAACTTGTTGGAATCCACAAGAGAGACATCACCATGTACTCCCATGGGTGTTTAGTGTAGGACAATATCTACAGTTGGGAAGTTTTACTTAGATGGAATGTACACCTTGGCAGAGAGACACATAAGACAAAAATTACTGCACAACCATCTATTCCTCAAGCCCCCACACATACGGGTTAGATTTCGCACGATGGCGAGTGATGGTTCAGTATATACCATTTTATTAACAAGAGATTTCACAAATATGAAATGCACTGTCAATAATTGAAAGGACAAAAAACTGAACCTGTGACTCACAGCTCATGAGCTGTAAAGCCGTGTCAAAGCCCCAACTGCTTTACAGGCCAGTCACACACCTTATGTACGTGATACACACAAGCCCTTTCATACCACCAGGCACGGAACCAACACATTACAACATTCACAAAAAGGGACAAGGTACACCCAGCTTGAGAAAGACAGAGAAGACAAATATTACTGCACAACCATCTATTCCTCAAGCACAAATACATACCAGTTGGATTTGGCACGAGGGTCAGTGATGGTTCAGTATATACAATTGTATTAACAAGTGATTTCACAAAAATGGAATGCACTGTTAACAAATTAAAGGACGAGAAACTGAACCATTGACTTACAGCTTGTGAGCTGTAAAGCCACGACAAGGCACCAACCTCTTTACAGGCCATACATACACCTTTCATATGTGTGACACACATAAAACCATTCACACTGCCAGCCGCTGGCCAATCACTTTACAACACGCACACCAGCAGACAGCGCCATTCAAGGGCCCGTCACTTTAACACGCCCACATGCCTGACATCTCAACCACACCAGCTGATGAATTGTATCGACTGGCATTTGGCTAACAACAAGTCACTACTCACACACTGCCAGCCAAGCGCCAGTCCATGCACACCACCAGCCAAGCACCAGTCCACACAAATCACCGGCCAAGCACCAGTCCACACACAAGGCCAGCCAAGCGCCAGTCTACGCACACCACCAGCCAAGCACCAGCCTACACACACTGGCAGCCAAGCGCCAGTCCATTCACACCACCAGCCAAGCGCCAGTCCACTCACACTGCCAGGCAAGAGCCAGTTCACGCACACCGCCAGCCAAGCACTAGTCCATGCAGACCGCCAGCCAAGCGCCAGTCCACGCACAGCGCCAGCCAAGCTCCAGTGCACACACACCACCAGCCAAGCGCCAGCCTACACAAACTGCCATCACATTTAGGGATTTCTTTATGCAAAAAAGAAAAAACAAACACATTGTAGCTAGATACAAATCTGCTAACACTCATTCATTCAATATCTTTATTCGGATACAAGCATATATATCCATAAAAGTGCAGACAAACAACAACATATACAAATACAAGTATCCATCAGCAGAGGGGACATGAGAAATTCCAGTTAAGACAGGTCCACCAGTAATACAGTACACATAAAAAGAACACTGATACAAAAGGGGAAATTCATCACGGTATTTGTTTTAGCAAGGTTTAAAAATTGTGATTAAAAACAAAATAAAATAAGCATACTTCAGGGCGGGCCCATTGAGTTACCGGTGTGCACTGTCGCGTTCAAAAAAGAACCGACCCGAAAGGTTAGCTCTAGAAGATGTCCAGTTGTCATGTACATAGTTTTGAAAAAAACAGGACACTTACTTTTGGGGCATAAAATTTGTGATGGATTGAATGAAATAATGCGTTTCTTTCAGAACTACTGCTATAACCTGGAACATTTTAAACAGTGTGTTTGGAAAACATTTCTAGATTCTGGACCGTTTGACCCCATTCTTCCAATCATTTCGCCACCTAAAAGTCCCCACAAAGTCTTCAAAACGTTTAAACTGATTGATTAACATAGTATAAAAACGAAAGAGATGTTATATAGTTATTATTACAGATGGAATTATGTCAGATTTCTTTGGGTCTAAGAGGGCTGGGTGGAAGAAAATATAATTCATTACAAGTTAGAATTTCCATATGGATAATATCTATGTCTTTACGTTTTAGTCCATCAAAGTTAAATCCGAGAGTAAATCAAATCGATTGGAAGTCGGGATGGTGTAACCACTCGATGCGAGGCCACTTCTGCCCATCAGGTGATTGCTCTCTACATTTTGTCTTGGTGAGGGGACGTATGATGTTCTAGGGTAAAATTCACTTAGGCCCCAGATGGATATGGGGCCATCTCCTATTAGTGGCTGCCGTGTTTGGAGATGTGGGACGACGTGTTTGTTCCTGAATTTTACTAGTACCAAATCGCCAGCTATATCTTTTGGAAGAGGTCCTAGCCAGCCCACCCTTCTAACACTTAGTATTCTTCCGTCGATGTTAGGTGGCAGAGCTCTATTTTTAGTTAACCAAAACACAACCTTGTTTCTTAGGTCCTGTTGTCTTTCATTTTTCCCCTTTGTGAGTTCTGGTACTCCCAAGAGGACGCATACAAAAGGAGCGGCCTCCGGTGGCAAATGTATGTGATTGGTTCTATATGACATAATGCCATAATTAGCAGCTGTCCCTTTATGTAATATGGATTCTTTGTTCGGACCTACTCTGGGGTAAGAACTCTGTACTGTTGTGGCTGCTTGAGGGATGTTTAAAGATGTTTTATGTGAGGTTACTAGTTGATTATGAACAGGGTTACTTTGTGTGGTAATTTTAGGGACTTCTTTGGGGGCTGGAAACTGTGATTGAATGGGTCCTGCCAAACTTTTTATGAGTAGCGAGTTGGTCTTGATTACTTCCTAAACACCCATGAGCCTATCCCCTAAGCTATTCATTTTTTCTATCTGCGGGGATACTATTAGTTTGATCATGTTTTCGATCCGGGCCAGTAGAGTAGCCTGAGTAGATGGTTTAGAGGTGGGAATATTGGGCAATAGGGGACTTGGGTTCAGTTTTTGTTGCTTTGCCTGATTCCCCATTTGTTTAGCCCCATCTCGCTTCCTTTTGGCAGAAGAAACCTGAGGGGACACTGTAGGTTGCGAATTTACTTTTGCTCATGAAAAAAGGGGAGTGCCCTGCAAACTTTCATTTATTTGTGGTGGTCTACTGGACTGGGGGCTAGTGGTTGCTGTAGGGCAGATAGGATTCAGAAAAGGGGGTGGTGATGGACAGAGCATCTGAATTAAACAGAACACTCATACCCAGTCAAAAGATAAGGGCTTGATCCATCACGGTTTTCTAGCTCACTGCACCATCCCAGTTCAGAACCTGGCTATATGCAAATTAGTCTGTCCCTGGCCCAGTGCATAATGGGAACAGGGCAGACCAAACTACCAAGCCAATTCTTTACTGGAAAGGAAACAAGCTTCCGGGGACCGGTTTCTGGCATTCCAGCCGTCTTCGGCCCGGCTTGCTTGAATCCTGATGATGCAGTGAGCAAGGGACTCATGTCTGAGCATACCCTGCCACTCCTATAGTGGCCAAAATGATTCAGAAAAGGTGGTGGTGATGGACAGAGCATCTGAATTAAACAGAACACTCATACCCAGTCATAAGATCAGGGCTTGATCCATCACCGTTTTTTAGCTCACTGCACCATCCCAGTTCAGAACCTGGCTATATGCAAATTAGTCTGTCCATGGCCCAGTGCATCATGGGAACAGGGCAGACCAAACTACCAAGCCAATTCTTTACTGGAAAGGAAACAAGCTTCCGGGGACCGGTTTCTGGCATTTCAGCCACCTTCGGCCAGGCTTGCTTGTATCCTGATGATGCAGTGAGCAAGGGACTCATGTCTGAGCATACCCTGCCACTCCTATAGTGGCCAAAACGATTCAGAAAAGGGGGTGGTGATGGACAGAGCATCTGAATTAAACAGAACACTGCTACCCAGTCAAAAGATCAGGGCATGATCCATCACCGTTTTTTAGCTCACTGCACCATCCCAGTTCAGAACCTGGCTATATGCAAATTAGTCTGTCCCTGGCCCAGTGCATCATGGGAACAGGGCAGACCAAACTACCAAGCCAATTCTTTACTGGAAAGGGAACAAGCTTCCGGGGACCGGTTTCTGGCATTCCAGCCGTCTTCGGCCCGGCTTGCTTGAATCCTGATGATGCAGTGAGCAAGGGACTCATGTCTGAGCATACCCTGCAACTCCTATAGTGGCCAAAACGATTCAGAAAAGGGGGTGGTGATGGACAGAGCATCTGAATTAAATAGAACACTCATACCCAGTCAAAAGATCAGGGCTTGGTCCATCACCGTTTTTTAGTTCACTGCACCATCCCAGTTCAGAACCTGGCTATATGCAAATTAGTCTGTCCCTGGCCCAGTGCATCATGGGAACAGGGCAGACCAAACTACCAAGCCAATTCTTTACTGGAAAGGAAACAAGCTTCCGGGAACCGGTTTCTGGCATTCCAGCCGTCTTCGGCAAGGCTTGCTTGAATCCTGATGATGCAGTGAGCAAGGGACACATGTCTGAGCATACCCTACCACTCCTATAGTGGCCAAAACGATTCAGAAAAGGGGGTGGTGATGGACAGAGCATCTGAATTAAACAGAACACTCATACCCAGTCAAAAGATCAGGGCTTGATCCATCACCGTTTTTTAGCTCACTGCACCATGCCAGTTCAGAACCTGGCTATATGCAAATTAGACTGTCCCTGGCCCAGTGCATCATGGGAACAGAGCAGACCAAACTACCAAGCCAATTCTTTACTGGAAAGGAAACAAGCTTCCGGGGACCGGTTTCTGGCATTTCAGCCGTCTTCGGCCCGGCTTGCTTGAATCCTGATGATGCAGTGAGCAAGGGACTCATGTCTGAGCATACCCTGCCACTCCTATAGTGGCCAAAACGATTCAGAAATGGGGGTGGGGATGGACAGAGCATCTGAATTAAACAGAACACTCATACCCAGTCAAAAGATCAGGGCTCACTGCACCATCAGGATTCAAGCAAGCCGGGCCGAAGACGGCTGTAATGTCAGAAACCGGTCCCCGGAAGCTTGTTTCCTTTCCAGTAAAGAATTGGCTTGGTAGTTTGGTCTGCCCTGTTCCCATGATGCACTGGGCCAGGGTCAGACTAATTTGCATGTAGCCAGGTTCTGAACTGGGATGGTGCAGTGAGCTAAAAAACGGTGATGGATCAAGCCCTGATCTTTTGACTGGGTAGCAGTGTTCTGCTTAATTCAGATACTCTGTCCATCACCACCCCCTTTTGAATCATTTTGGCCACCACAAGTGTGGAAGGGTATGCTCAGATGTGAGTCCCTTGCTCACTGCACCATCAGGATTCAAGCAAGCCAGGCCGAAGACGGCTGTAATGCCAGAAACCGGTCCCCGGAAGCTTGTTTCCTTTCCAGTAAAGAATTGGCTTGGTAGTTTGGTCTGCCCTGTTCCCATGATGCACTGGGCCAGGGTCAGACTAATTTGCATGTAGCCAGGTTCTGAACTGGGACGGTGCAGTGAGCTAAAAAACGGTGATGGATCAAGCCCTGATCTTTTGACTGGGTAGCAGTGTTCTGCTTAATTCTGATACTCTGTCCATCACCACCCCCTTTTGAATCATTTTGGCCACCACAAGTGTGGAAGGGTATGCTCAGATGTGAGTCCCTTGCTCACTGCACCATCAGGATTCAAGCAAGCCGGGCCGAAGACGGCTGTAATGCCAGAAACCGGTCCCCGGAAGCTTGTTTCCTTTCCAGTAAAGAATTGGCTTGGTAGTTTGGTCTGCCCTGTTCCCATGATGCACTGGGCCAGGGTCAGACTAATTTGCATGTAGCCAGGTTCTGAACTGGGATGGATCAAGCCCTGATCTTTTGACTGGGTAGCAGTGTTCTGCTTAATTCAGATACTCTGTCCATCACCCCCCCCTTTTGAATCGTTTTGGCCACCACAAGTGTGGAAGGGTATGCTCAGATGTGAGTCCCTTGCTCACTGCACCATCAGGATTCAAGGAAGCCGGGCCGAAGACGGCTGTAATGCCAGAAACCGGTCCCCTGAAGCTTGTTTCCTTTCCAGTAAATAATTGGCTTGGTAGTTTGGTCTGCCCTGTTCCCATGATGCACTGGGCCAGGGTCACACTAATTTGCATGTAGCCAGGTTCTGAACTGGGATGGTGCAGTGAGCTAAAAAACGGTGATGGATCAAGCCCTGATCTTTTGACTGGGTAGCAGTGTTCTGCTTAATTCAGATACTCTGTCCATCACCACCCCCTTTTGAATCGTTTTGGCCACCACAAGTGTGGAAGGGTATGCTCAGATGTGAGTCCCTTGCTCACTGCACCATCAGGATTCAAGCAAGCCGGGCCAAAGACAGCTGTAATGCCATAAACCGGTCCCCGGAAGCTTGTTTCCTTTCCAGTAAAGAATTGGCTTGGTAGTTTGGTCTGCCCTGTTCCCATGATGCACTGGGCCAGGGTCAGACTAATTTGCATGTAGCCAGGTTCTGAACTGGGATGGTGCAGTGAGCTAAAAAACGGTGATGCATCAAGCCCTGATCTTTTGACTGGGTAGCAGTGTTCTGCTTAATTCAGATACTCTGTCCATCACCACCCCCTTTTGAATCATTTTAGCCACCACAAGTGTGGAAGGGTATGCTCAGATGTGAGTCCCTTGCTCACTGCACCATCAGGATTCAAGCAAGCCGGGCCGAAGACGGCTGTAATGCCAGAAACCGGTCCCCGGAAGCTTGTTTCCTTTGCAGTAAAGAATTGGCTTGGTAGTTTGGTCTGCCCTGTTCCCATGATGCACTGGGCCAGGGTCAGACTAATTTGCATGTAGCCAGGTTATGAACTGGGATGGTGCAGTGAGCTAAAAAACAGTGATGGATCAAGCCCTGATCTTTTGACTGGGTAGCAGTGTTCTGCTTAATTCAGATACTCTGTCCATCATCACCCCCTTTTGAATCGTTTTGGCCACCACAAGTGTGGAAGGGTATGCTCAGATGTGAGTCCCTTGCTCACTGCACCATCAGGATTCAAGCAAGCCGGGCCGAAGACGGCTGTAATGCCAGAAACCGGTCCCCGGAAGCTTGTTTCCTTTCCAGTAAAGAATTGGCTTGGTAGTTTGGTCTGCCCTGTTCCCATGATGCACTGGGCCAGGGTCAGACTAATTTGCATGTAGCCAGTTTCTGAACTGGGATGGTGCAGTGACCTAAAAAACGGTGATGGATCAAGCCCTGATCTTTTGACTGGGTAGCAGTGTTCTGCTTAATTCAGATACTCTGTCCATCACCACCCCCTTTTGAATCGTTTTGGCCACCACAAGTGTGGAAGGGTATGCTCAGATGTGAGTCCCTTGCTCACTGCACCATCAGGATTCAAGCAAGCCGGGCCGAAGACGGCTGTAATGCCAGAAACCGGTCCCCGGAAGCTTGTTTCCTTTCCAGTAAAGAATTGGCTTGGTAGTTTGGTCTGCCCTGTTCCCATGATGCACTGGGCCAGGGTCAGACTAATTTGCATGTAGCCAGGTTCTGAACTGGGATGGTGCAGTGAGCTAAAAAACGGTGATGGATCAAGCCCTGATCTATTGACTGGGTAGCAGTGTTCTGCTTAATTCAGATACTCTGTCCATCACCACCCCCTTTTGAATCGTTTTGGCCACCACAAGTGTGGAAGGGTATGCTCAGATGTGAGTCCCTTGCTCACTGCACCATCAGGATTCAAGCAAGCCGGGCCGAAGACGGCTGTAATGCCAGAAACCGGTCCCCGGAAGCTTGTTTCCTTTCCAGTAAAGAATTGGCTTGGTAGTTTGGTCTGCCCTGTTCCCATGATGCACTGGGCCAGGGTCGGACTAATTTGCATGTAGGCAGGTTCTGAACTGGGATGGTGCAGAGAGCTAAAAAACGGTGATGGATCAAGCCCTGATCTTTTGACTGGGTAGCAGTGTTCTGCTTAATTCAGATACTCTGTCCATCACCACCCCCTTTTGAATCGTAGGGCAGATAGGAGCACTAGTTTGCACACTTCCTGATTCCACAGGAGCGTACATAGATTTACATAGTTTGTTTAACTCCTCCAGCAGTGATAATTCAGGAGCTACGTCAGCTAGCTGTGAGGGAGAACACCTACTGGATGAACTATCCATGGACCGGCGTCGTTCTGTTCTCTCTAGTACACTGGCAGTGGGGGAAGTTGCCCTCTTTATGTAGTAGTCCATCGTTCCCTTAAGCAAGTCACTCTGGGAGGAAATGTTTTTGGGGACCCCCTTGCAGGTCATGACGTAACTAGATATATGGACTAACACGGGAACAGCATCAACCACAAGGATTGTACGAGTGTCATGATATAGTGACACTTAGGAAGGCCCTGGATGAAACTGGGGATTATCGTTGGTTCTCTTTACCGTTTGAGTGCCAAGGGGGGTGTCCCGACCTGGCCTTTGATGGCCGCTGATGGCCCCGCCCTTGTCCCGGGCTTCTCCCGGCGCAGACCCGCGCGTGATCCCGTGACGCGGGTGCTGGAGTTCTTTTGAAGCGCCTCCTGGCGCAGGAATTACGTGTGGTGGTGTGTTCCGCCGCTAGGGCGTCTGGGTAATGTAGTTTTTGGGCCAAAACGCCCCCCTCGCACTGCGGTCGCTGGTCTGGATTTGCGGTGGCGGAGGGGAGCGGTGGAGCTGCGCTGGTCCCTGTGAGCTGGTCAATGTATGCCCCCACACAAAACCTGAAACTAAATACATTGCACAAATGCCAACCTTGAAACTAAACAAACAATATAAAACAATAACAGACCAGGCAGTTCACTTTACCACTCATGGATGCTCCCAAAAATTCTTATGTGTGTGGTACATTCTAAAACATGCAGGCACACACAGAGCATGGTTAGAAGAACAATCGGGGCAGTACATACAAGTCTCCTTCTGCGTACCTCATTGCCAACAAACTCTACATCTACTGGGAAAGTCTTTTGTGGGTGTGGGAGGAATTTGATCAGGAAAGAGGCAATCTTTCAATCTAGCCACATCCTCCACCACTCCAACTCAAGGAACACTTGCCTGTTCCACTACAACACGGCTGCTTATTACAGACTCCGGAAACTTAGCAAAAGTCAACTTTGACTCAGGACAACAATCCTTAAATACAACAAAAGCATTAAAGGTTGCCAAGTGGAAAAGATGGATAGCCAACTTCTTCTACCAAATGTAAGCCTTATGAAGAGCAGTGTAAGGTTCCAAACGCTGTTCTACTCTATCAACACCACCCATGCGCCTATTATAGTCTAAAATGCACACAGGTTTGCGCGCTTCAGCACCTTGACCCCAAACTGTTACAGGTGAAGTGCTTTCATCATGGAGGGTAATCAGCTTGTAGACATTTCTCCTGTCTGAAAACTTTACAGCTAGATGTTTCTCGCTACACAACGCACTGCACTGTCCCCGCACAAGCTTTTGACAAACGAGGAATATATACATTTACAATGGAGATTTTACTCCGCAATACAATCACAATGCGGTTGTTACAACGACTGCATTGTAACCACGCAATACCATTATTACGCAAGTCATTACATCGACTTGCAGTAGATGGCACCGTAACATTAGAAATTTATAATTTACTATTCAAACTCCAGCCTACGTAACAGTAGGGAAGGTGTTAGAATAGTAAACTATTCTATTACTTATGTTAAAGCGCCATCTACTGCAAGTCGATGTAATGACTTGCGTAGTAATGGCATGGTTACAACGTGGTCATTATAACATTGTGTTGTGATTGTATTGCGGAGTAAAATCGCATTCTAAAGGTTGTTTCCCACAAACAAGTTCTTTTGGGAAACCTTTACAATTAGAGCGGATTGTGCCACAAGCAACAGTGTCCACTTTGGCCAATTCTCTGAACAACTGCACACCAGTGTAGCAGATATCGACATATAAATGGTGAACCTTTGTTAAATAGTCCTATACCAACTTCCCACACAATTTTCTCAATCACTCCAAAAGTGGACGGACAACCAGGGCTGTCTATCCTGGAATCCTTACTGGTGTACACCCTGAAATTAGAGACATATCCGGGCACTGTCACACAGCATATACATCTTAATTCCATAGCGTGCCCACATACTAGGAATGAATTGCCTAAAAACCAAACGGCCCTTGAATAAGACCAAAGACTCATCCACTGCTATTTCTTTCCCTGGAGCATAGATCTCAGAAAATCGATCTTCACTCAATGACAGGCTGCATCTTAAAAAGACGGTCACAATCAGGGTGATCTTGTGGCAATGCTAAACCATAATCGACAAAATTCAGCATCCGAAGCAGAAGCAAATACCTATAACGACTCATGACTGTTGGAAATATAGCTATTGCCATCAAGGGACTAGTAGAACCATATGAAGACAGCAATGGCTTCCTTAGCAAGCCCATCAAAAAAGTTAAACCCAAGAACTTCTTCATCTCTTCCAGATTTGTGGGAGTCCACCCAGTAGCTCTAGAGTGGGGCCTAAGGCTGGCACAGTTGTCCCTCAAAAACTGTTCAGCATACAAATTAGTCTGCTCAACAATCGCTGCCAAAAATGTATTGTCCATAAACAACTGAAAAAAATGTATAGGCACAAAGTATCCACTCTACACCCTGTAACACCAGTGAAGTTTGGCAATGTTGGCTGCACCATGCCTGGGGCAACCCAGAGTTCATCACTTTCAATGGGAGGCTTTGCAGCCCCAGGCTGCAACCCAGCTGCCTCTTGCTGCACTATTGGCACATCAATGTCCTCCTCTAAGAAAGACACTTCATCTGCACTAAGAGTGGCTTCATCATACGATGATTCCTCGTGGACAGAAAACTCATTGCCAGAATCTTCCACTGTCTGCACTGCGTCCTCTGCCTCAGGTGCAGAGTCAGTCTCTGAACCATGGTCAGCGGAAGACTCAAAAAGCATACCAACAACCAGTAATCCTGCGGCTAGCCATAGTCCTTACAAAGAAAGATGACTTCACAAATAAGTCAACAACAACAAACACTGCAAAATAGGTAATAAACAAAGTGTGGCTTTAACCCCTTCGGTGCTGATGACGGCTCCCGGTCATCATCAGTTACCGTGGGCGTGTGCTGATGACGGCCGGGAGCCGTCATGACCACGCCCTCGATCAGAACATGCCGCACAGGCGCAGAATTCTGGCCGCAGCCAGGGGGTTAACACATAGTTCTATATACTCATAAACGAAGACTCACTTGCCAAAGATAACTACAATAACCAGCACCTACTCTGCAGAGACACAGCAAAAAGCCACAATATCCCACTAGAAAGAAGAAACAAACCCAATTACTCACAAGAGAACAACATACACATCGAACACAACTGCAGAAAGATTTTGACACAAAAAACAGAAGCCAAACATACTGCTATTATTAACCATTTACAAAAAACACATTTATGGAGGGAAATAAAACTCATTTACATTGCACAAAAAAAGTCTCTTACCAAATACATGCAAGTACACAAACTGCAGAACCACCAGTAACGAAACCACAACCTGGAACAGTCTAAAGAGCAAAAGCCTGGAACTAGAATACAAAGGGAGAAAAAAAGCATTACAATTGCAATTCACAAGAAATAAAACAATTAACATTTTAACTCGCTATGTCACTACCCAAATGGTCCATCTGCCAGATGGACCTTCAAATAGGGCGGAGAAAAATGGGGGGTGATCTTGCCCAAGGGAGCGGGTGAGGTTTTCTGCCAGGCTGATTTGTCCCCTAGGTGGGGCCAAAAACAGCAGACGGAAATTTGCCTCCTTGCAAGATATATAGATCCTTGGTGCCTAGTAGGGTTTTCTGCCTCCCGTCTAGGGGCAGAAAGGCCAAAAAAGGGGCATACCTGTCCAGTGGGGGACAAAAAATACATAAAACATAATTTAACCCCCTTGGAAAGGACCCTCGGCCAAGGGGTCGCTTCCGTCTACAATACAAAATAATCCCTGGTGCCTAGAGGAGTATTTTTACCCTCACCAGGGTGGCAGAAAGGCTAAAAACAAGCCAATCTGCCCCCGGGCGCAGAAAAAACATAAACTTAATTTGCCCCCTTGGAAGCAACCCTTGCCCAATGGGTAGCTTCCATTACATTCAAAATGAAATCCCTGGTGTCTAGTGGGGCTTTCGTTTATCTGCCATCAGGGAGGGGCAGAAAAAACATTCCAAAAATGTTGCCTTTGGAGGCGAACCTTGCCCAAGGAGTCACTTCCATTACATAGTAAATAAAATCCTTGGTGTCTAGTGGAGATTTATGCTCCCCCTGGGGGCAGAAAGGCCAAAAAGACGGGCTGATCTGCCCCCGGGGGGGAGAAAAAAACATACAAAATATTTAGCCCCCTTGGAAGCGATCCTTGCCCATGGGGTTGCTTCCATTACACAGTAACTCAAATCCCTGGTGTCTAGTGGTGTTTTAAAAAAATGGTCCGATCTTCTCCCTGGGGGGGCAGTAAAAACAAACAAAATTATTCACCCCCTTCGAAGTGACCCTTGCCGAAGGGGTCGCTTCCATTACTCTAAAAAGTAATACCTTGTGCCTAATGGGGGCATTTCTGCTGCATGATCGCGACGCGGTGAGCAGTCATGAAGCAGAAATGCCCTGCAGAGAGACATCAGGAGAGAGAAAAAACTCTTTCCTCTCCCCCAATGCCTCTGTGTGAGCAGGAAACCCCCCCCAGAGAAACCTATCTGCTCTGTTGGACACCTGGAAGCAATTTACGGTGCTTCCTGATGATGTTGTAGCATGCTGTGCGCGCTGAATTCATAGGGTTCCCATGGGGGGTCGTGTGGCAGGGGAAACTCTTTTCCTGCCATCCCCCATTGTGGCAAGTTGTTGGGCTGCCGTTGGGTGGAGCGCCAGTGCATCCTCCATGACGGAGCGGTTCTGTCATGAGCACATGCCCCCCATGGCTCATGACGGAACCGCTCTGTCTTGAGCATGGAAGGGGCTAAGCAAACAAACATTTCATACACCATAGAAATGCTTAGGGAGAGAAACTTGTGATGAAACAAAGAGCAATATGAATGCATGAGAATATGAATGAACAATACTTCTCTCCAAGTCATGGACTGTCTCATGGATGTGCAAAAATGTATACAACAAAATGGGACATTCCTGACTACCTCAAAAACACAATTTTTTTTTTCAATCCAAGCAATGCTAAGGCCAAGATGTGTTAAAATGTATGCACAACTGACATATAACAGCGCAATCATAAACCATAGAAATGTTTGGGGAGAGAAACTTGTGATGAAACAAAGAGCTATATGAATGCATGTGAATATGAATGAACAATACTTCTCCTCACCAAGTCATGGACTGTCTCATGGATGTGCAAAAATGTATACAACAAAATGGGTCATTCCTGACTACCTCAAAAACACAGATCTTTTTCCAATCCAAGCAATGCTAAGGCCAAGATGTGCTATAAATGTGAGCACGACTGACACATAACAGCGCAATCATCAGCAAAGCTCAATGTATGTGCACATAAAATATTTTATGCATAAAGTTGAACTTTGCACAGCACTGAAACCGCTTTGCTCTAACCAGGCTTGCCGATTCCCCAAGATGCCAGGGGTAGTAGAATTGACATCACATACCCTTTGACCTTAATGACATAGCAGGATATGACATCATATAACATTTGACCCAGGAAGGCAGGTCAGATGACCCAGACATCAAATTTCCTCTCTCTTACACCTCCTTATACTCTTTCTTATTCATTCTCCCTCCCTTGCATGCTCTCCTAATCTCACTCATATTTAATCATACTTACTGACTCTCAGGCCCAGGATTACTAATTCTTTGCACTGTGATGCAAACCAGGTTCAACGTGTTAGGGTGGGACTTAGTATTCATCCCAAATCCTGATTTGCACTGGATAGTATCCCAAAGTAAAACACAATTGCATTATGTATCAAGGGAATGTTCCATGGGTGGTGCAGTGCCATTCCCAATGTAACTGCCCATGGATTGTGACACAGATGCCATCTACAAACATTGGTAGACAGGAATTTGCAACAAAATCTAATGACCCTTCGAGGCATGTAAAACGAATATTTTTTTCATTTCTTTTTTTTTTCCAACTATGCATGTGTATTGTACTACACATATACAAAGTGTGAAAAAGCCTTAGATCATAATTTATTTTACAGAAAACGATGCATTCTACGATAACATCTATGTCTCAGAGTTGGTACGCACCCTTGCACTATGGAACAAGGTTGTTTGCATTGGTGCATTTGCTGCCAAAAACTTACCAGTGCACAAGGAGAGAAGAAATGCTCTAAGGCAACTTTGGTGCAGCTTTAACTTGCGTCAAAAAATAGTAAACCTGGACCTTAATCTCTCACAGTTTCACTCGATAACTGTCACTGATTTCCACTCATGTTCACTTACACACACACATGCTTACCAATTCAAACATGCTCACAAATACACATGTTCTCTCATTCACACACATTCTCTCTCGCCAGCATGCACACAACACACATTTTTTACTTACCACAGCTGCCACCAAAGGACCCATTCCAGGTAATAATGAATAATAGACAATTAATCACTATTAGTGTAATTAAAAATGGACACGAAATAAGGAATACAGAGCCACCCCTGGTGTTCTTGGCACTGATGTTGGCTCCTCTGAGGCAAGCCAGTTTTCACAGCTGCATCCCCTGGTTACCCCATTAATGACATTCATGCCTCTACCCACATTCACCTTATGCAAATAGCATATTTCTGGGGTGCAAGTAGTGCAAAAAAAGAGGTTTTGGCCATATTCCATATCTGATAAATTACTAGTATGAACTGATTTTGCACAAATTCTACGGCCAAGTGAAACAATGAGCAAGCAAGGCGTAAAGTGATATATTGCATGATATGCCTTTGTGTGAAGCGTGACTTACCGTAAAGGACACATTTTACATGTCTGGCCCCTGCACTCTAGTCTACAAGAAGGAATTTGAAATTGAGGTTGCATCTCAAGTACAAACCTTAACTAGTTATTGCTGGCTCACTATACAAAGTAGTGTGAAGCTGAGTGTCATTCAGAACAGTCATTTTTACCTCAAATACTGATGATGATCTCATCAGCAGTTGATTCTTGTTATATCTGTGTGAGAAACCTTGACCTGTTTGCATTTCCCCCCACTTTCCGCCCCCCATTTGACTACTAGATGATGGTTTTGAGACTCTGAATAAATATGGAAGAGTTGTCAAGCAACTAAGATCACTGCCTGGAATAATCAAGGGAAGGACTGCCCTGCTAGAACCCCTGGTCTGCACCACAAAAGGACTGCACTCATGAGGCTGTACTTGCTGCACACTTTGGAACTACAGCCCTAAGGACTTTGCTTTGCTTAAAAATGATTAAGGTGGGACTCCCTGAAAGCAACATGTACAAAAGAGCTACAAAAGCTCACTGTCTATCACTACGGGAGAAGAAGGACTGCCCTGCTAGATCACTGGCCTCCACCCAAAGGATTACACTCTGGATGACTGCACCTGCTGCACACTTGGAACTACAGCCCTAAGGCGGTGAAAGGAGTGGACTCCCTGAAAGCATCAGGTTAAAAGAGCTCCACCATCATCATTTTGACCAAGAAGAACCCAGCTGGACAGATTCCATTTTTTTTTAAGGATTTGCCGAGGGGCAGTCTGGGAAACACATCCCCAACATCCCAAGGAGCAACTCAGAGCTTCTGGAACCTTGGATTTGTGTTGTGGACACTTCTCTGCATCAAGACACAGTAAAGAACTCTTTACTTTGTCCCAATCCAACATGACCTTTTTTACCCTTTGAGTGCTTTTGCTTTAAGAGCTACTTTTACCTTTATTCTTTAAAAGTTCATATCTCTAGTTCCCTACATTGGGGTTTTGTTATGTTGATGTCATTTTAATCATAAACATATTTCCTATTCTTATACATTGGTGTTGGATTATATTGCATGTTTTATTTATTTAATGCATGGATGTTTTGAATTTTTTTACACACCGGTCTCCTAAGTTAAGCCTGCCTACTCATTGCCAGTTACCAAGGGTTGAGCAAGATAATAATGTAGTGCAAACCTGCCTAAAACTTTTGTTGTGACTGTGGCCTTATTACTAATGGTAAATCCCCACTTATCCCTATTAATAAACCACTTTTTAACATTGTTCAGCGGTCAGAATAAGTACCTGCGTTTGACTACACCATAGAGAAATAAGTGAAGATCTTTAAAAATGCTTTAAATTGACTTAGAACAAAAGTTGATATTTGAATGTTTTACATTTAGACTAAAACAGTTTTTAAATCAATTTTTAATAATGTTTCTAAATTGTTCTATCTCTATGTTGCCAGAGTTTTTGTGACCCAAAACTAAGGATGTCATTGAGCTTCATCTGGCTCACCTGTCTAAACTCACAGCAGCTGAGCTTAGGGTACAGTGTAGGGCTTGGGGGCTACGTGCTGCTAATAGGATTAGAAAGGCTGATACGATCAGGTCCCTTAATGCCTGGGCAGAATCAGCTCCAGGGAATGAAGGGGAGGGGGAAGATGGCACCTCTAACATCCTTCAGGTGGAGGATGGTGACACCTCATCCATTTCTTTCAGCACCAGGTTCATACTTCCGGTTAGTGGAGCGATAGGAGGCTCCCACACACAGGACCTAGAGCTGTCACTTGCAATGAGACACCTGGAGGCTCAACTAGTGTCCTTAGCTTTAGAGAAGGAGAAACTGGAACTATAAAAGAATAAGTTGGCAAGGGAGGAAGCAAAAAGAAATAGTGGCAGCAACAAAATGGTAGACGTTGAGATGTCCAGGGGTGGTGGGTTTGACCCCAGGCTCCCCAAGAGTATAGTTCCCAAGTATGAAGAGGGGGATGACATAGACCAATAACTGGCTGCACTGTAAGGGCCCTTAGGATGAGAAGGGTCCACTTGAAATATTGCGGATTCCCTCCTGTGTGAGTTGATGCCAGTAGCTGGGAGGGATAGTCTCCTGACTCTAGCAAGGGATGAGGCAGAATCCTACCCACACATGAATTGCCTAGACAGTAAATTTGGTCTGATCCCACTGCTGGACAGGCTGAAGTTGTAGGACACCCGGAAGGTATACACGCAATCCTCGGTGGACTTTGTTAAAAACTCAGTGAAGGCACTAGAATTCCAGAACTCAAAAAGCGGTAGAGCAGATCCCACCCTAACTCTGATAAGCAGAGGCATGGGGACCCATAGCTTAAAAGGTACTTGGACAATAGGGTGTGCTTTGACTGTCAGCAATCATGTCATTTCAGGGGTGACCCTGGCTGTTCCAAGAAGGTGCTTTCCACCGGGATATCCAGTGCAGCCAAAGAGGTGGACTCCTCAGATGAGTAGGTCCTCTTCGCATTTTGTTGGGAGACAGGTCCAGATGTAAGCTGGTTATCCCTGTGAGTCGGAGTAAGCACTTCCACTCCATTCAGGTAAATGGTGTCCCTGCCATTGACCTGTTAGACAACTGTGTCAGTCACACTAAAGTGAGTGACAGGTTGGTGTCCTCAGACATGTGTGTGCCAGGAGAGACTAGAAGGGTAAGGTTAACCCAGGTGATGTCACAACCAAACCTGTAGCCATAGTTTCCCTAGAGTGGGGGGTTACCCTTAGCTGGTATAAGGTGGTAGTCAGTGCAGACCATCTCTTACATTGTCTCCCGGGCAATGACCTGCCAGAGGTTGGTTTGATCACAAGTGGGGCAGTCTCCCATGGCGTCCCCATCCCAAATATCCTAGGGAGTCAGTCCCTACAGTTAGGGAACTGGGGTCCCAAAATAAAGGGACAAAGAAGAGGAAAGGTAAGCCACTCTTGAAGAGAGTTCCAGTGAGCCAAGGGTCTTCTGTCCCAGTAAGGGAGAAAACCAAAATTGGTACTGGTTAGGCTTCACCTGACCGCAAAAAGTCCTGAGCAGTCATGCAGCTGTCAAGCATCAGGGTGCTGCACCTGAACTGACAGAAAGAAGAGTGGAAGAAGGATGTCTACCACAGAATGTGGTAGTCCCCTACTCTAAACAGCAAGAGAGGTTTCAGGAATCGCCCCTAAAGTAGCTTAGCCACCTATCAGTGGAGAGCTTAGGATGTGTTTCTTGGTTCTGGCAACTACCTGTAGCCTCTCATGAGTCCCGGCCTTCATGGCAGCACTATAATTGGCATGGGAGGCAGACTCCATGGCCAAAAGTAAGGTAGGCCCCTGGCCATGTTGGTCATGCTGGGGTTGCTTAAGTGTTGGGTAACCTCTGTAGGAAAGCTGGATGTTACTCTAGCAAAGATAGGCATAGTGGAGGTGGTTACCTCAATACCCAAGCTAAAAAGAGAGGAAGAAAATGAAACAGCTGTGATGAGGTTTCAGTTTAAAATGGATTCTGTTACTGTAGAGATGGGTCTGCTTCCCAGAGAGGAAGTGACTTTGGCATGAGGATGTAAAGCAGAGTCCATCCTGCAATTGTACAGCCTGTTTCTTTCACTTTCTTCCTCGTTTGACAGACCAGGGAAACTCTTCCAGGGTGGGGCTGAGCCTGCTAGGCTGTTGACTGAGGGGAGGGCAAACAGACCCGGTTTGCAGTGTACCCCCACTATTTTTTACCCCCTTTGTGACTACTAGATGCTTGTTTTCTGTTTCTGATTGTGTATCTTTCATGGTTTGCTTCGCGCTGATTAATAGTACATGGTAATTAGGCATTATTACAATTGGTACCGGCAAACTACCTGTTTGTCCCTAGTATATGGTACGGCATGTCAATGTAAAGGCCCAATAGACCTTATGAACTTAAGTGTACAATACTGTGGTGCCAGCTATCACTTTAAATGCCTGCCATGCCTTGCAGGCTGCTTTTAAACTAACATTATTTGCAAATTCGACTTTGGAATTAAATGTACTTCCAAATTCTCAAACTACCTTATTTTAACATATAACTCACCCACAAGGTCTCCTGTAAGTGCCCCAAGGGTAAAGTGCCTAGTAACTATAAACAGGGACATCATAAACAAAATTCCTGATGAGGGAAAAACTGCCTTTTCCCATTGTAGCACAATGGGTTCACAGGCTAATATGGGAACACACTATTTAAGTGTAAATATTAAAAGAAAGGAGCTAATATATACTTCAATGTATCAAAATGATAGTTAGATTGAATCCAACAATTTCCTACAGTTTGATATATTTTAGGTATCTCAGAAAGGAAGTTAGAGAACTTTCTTTTCTGTAGGACAAAATCCAGCCTTCCAGCAATCCTGCTCTAAATAGATTGCCTCTGCCAGGCTGAGACAAGCTGTCTTAATGAGTTGTGAAGTGACCTGTCTAGAGACAAATGAATTCCTGTGGGAGGAGAACTGCTATCTGCAGAGCAAAAGGCAGGATAAGGGTGGAGTAGCCAAACTGGTCTTCAAAGTGGGAATGACAGATCAGTGCAACACAGGCTCATACCCACATCCTGAACCTCCAGCTGGACCGGAGCTCCAGTAATTAGATTAGCAGAGGGGCTGGAAGGGGAATGTTAGGGAATCTTAGCCACACCAGTGGAATGGCTTAGCCAGATCTAACCCTACAGGTGAAAGTTTTTTCATTTTGGATTTTGGAAGAATATTGCATTCTGGGTCAAGCCTATGCCACACTTTGGAAGAAGTGGCCATAGACCTGGGTGTCACCCTGAATCCCATTGGTCAATGCTGCTCCTCTGCTTGAAGCCCAGGAAAACAGGAATACATATGAGAGAGTTGCCAAGCAATTCTGATCCCTCCTGGATCAATCAAGATAATAATACCTGTCCTGCTTAAACCCCTGGTCTGCACCCCAAGAGGATTGCACTCATAAGTACTGAACCTGCTGTACACTTTGGAACTACAGCCCTAAGGACTTTGCCTTGCTTAAAAAGGATTAAGGAGGGACGACCTGTAAGCAATAGGTGCAAATGAGCTACAAGAGTTCCCTACTCAACACTACAGAAGAAGATGGACTGCCCTGCTTGAACCCTGGCCTGCACCCAAAGGATTACACTCTGGAAGACTGCACCTGCTGCACACTATGGACTTTGCCTTGCTTCAAAATGGAAGGAGTGGACTGCCTGAAAGCAACAGGTTAAAGGAGCTCTGCCTGCATTGTCTCTGGCAAAATTAACCCAGCTCAACATTGTCAAGGCGACTTTTAAGGATTTGTTCAGGTGCATTCTGGGAAACATAGTTCCAACATCCCAAGGAGCAACTCAGAGCTTCTGAGCCTTGGCATTGTATTGTGGCCACTTTCCTGCATCAATAAATACATCTGAAAGTAAGTGTAAAGAACTTTTGGCTTTGTCCCAGTCCAGCACAACCTTTCTAAAACCTGTGAGAGCTATTTGCTTCTAGGAGCTAGTTTTACTTTTAATCTTAAAAAATCATATCTCTGGTTCCCTACATTGGACTTTTGTTGTCTTGGTGTCACTTAAATCATAAAAATATTTCAAAGTTTCATAAATTGGTGTTGGATTTTTATTGTGTGTCTTGTCTTCCTTATTTATTGTATTGGTGTTTTTGAATGTTTTACACTCCTGTTTCCTAAGTTAAGCCTGCCTGCTCATTGCTATCTACCAAGGGTTGAAAAAGGGAGTAATGTATTGAGACTTTTACTGAATCTTTTAATGTGCTTCTGGCCTTATTACCAGTGGTAAGTCCTAACTTATCCCTACTAATAACCACTTTCCAGCAATCTTGTACTGCAATATTATGTTGTCCTTCTCATAAGGCAGTACTGCACTTTTTCACGCAGTGCTCAATTGCATAACATAAGTAAATACATGTTCAAGTGTCTCCCATTGTCCTGTTATATATTCCATTTGGTGACTGTGTATGATTTTAAAAATCAACAAAACAAAGATCGGAGCTGAACCACTAGCAAATGAACATACAACCAAGTTCGAACACAAACATCAAGATAACATGATTAGATTAAAAGAGCATCTGTAAATACAAAGCATATGTTCATTTTCTTCGTTATTTATATTTGGTCTGTTCATAAAAAAACATCAGCCAATGCTTTTCGTCCTTTTAAACATAGGACTTCTTCAGGGCAATGTTATTGTGAAGCACCAGGCATAATCACTAGAGTGCACCATTCAATAAGGGCCCTTTCCAATATATATGCCATCTGCTGGCCTCTGTTTAACATGTAGATAGAGCACTCCCGAAAGAAGATGAAGTAATTCAAGTAATCCAATGGACAAATGGAAAACTGTAGGTCACCCACGTGGTTTAATAACCATGTGTCAGCATTGAGCGTGCTGGTCCAATTGTGGCTAGCACTCAGTGGTGGAGAATCTCCACCTGATCGTATGCACTGCAATAGATGTGCATCTCGATGTCTCGATGTGGGAAAAAGCTGCAAGAAAAGCATAAACTCACGTCTGAGCATACCCTGCCACACTTATGGCGGCCAAAAGCGGTACAAAAGGAGGTGGTGATGGACGGAGCATCTGAACCAATCAAACACTCAAACCCAGTCAA
The DNA here is from genome assembly GCF_964261635.1 of Lissotriton helveticus. Lineage (NCBI taxonomy): Eukaryota > Metazoa > Chordata > Amphibia > Caudata > Salamandridae > Lissotriton > Lissotriton helveticus. The sequence goes on from NC_136067.1 coordinate 985,858,023, forward strand.
AAGATCTGGGTTTAATCCATCACCGTTCTTTAGCCCACTCTGCCACCCCAGTTCAGACATGGCTATATGCAAATCAGTCTGACCCTGTGCCTCATGGGAACAGTCCAGCCCGAACTGCCATGCCATGCCTTCCCTGGACCGGAAACAAGCTTCCGAAGACCGGTTTCTGGCATTACAGCCGTCTTCAGCCCGGCTTGCTTGAATCCAGGTACATTACAACATCTCAACAATGCTATCAGAAAGTAAGGCTCATGATATAACAGAGTGTTCTTCAATGTGTGATGACACACCAACTTGTTACCAACAAATCGCTTTTCAGAGCAGTTGTCCAATTGCCTGTGCTCCGCACCATTACACAGTGTCCAATCGGCGTTGCAGAAAGGATTTGGCTAAAGAGGGAAAGAGAAGTCGCCAATATCATTTGACAGCATCGTTGGTATCAATGAAGTCAGTATGTGCGAACCACCTCAATCTGAACAGGTGGTGGAGATAGGTTCATATGGCCAACGCACTAGGCCGACAAGTGGATCCGTCCCAAAGTAAAGGGATACGGAGAAACTAGCACCAACAAAGTATACAATTATATAAGAACAATTCAAACAACATGTTAAAAGGGCTGCCATCAAAACTTAATCGGGATAGCTTTTTCGGTACTGGGCATGGCTCTGTGTGGTGTGGTAGTCATGAAATGATCAATACACTAGGGTGAAACTAGGTCTCATCTAGGTGTTGGGGGCTAGTGTCGAGAGGGAGGTGCCGGAACAGTAGGGGGGCAGGGATTTGTTGCAGCAGACCTACTCTACCAGGCCACATTCAATGGGATGTGTACACTAGCCGCCATCTTCTAACTACCCACCTCCCAAGGCCTTCAGCAGGCATACTATGTGACTACTGGTTGGGCGTCTGCACCTTCCCCAACGGTTCCAGTACTGAACGCTGTGAGTATGGTGTCCCAGTGCTGCACTATGGGGTATTTGCCGAGCCCCGCCATTTCCTTCCTGTGCAGTGCTGTGCTCTCTGCCTGTGCCCATATCTTAAGTGAACTTTTCCAGCTGATTATCTCTGGGGGGTCTGCCTGGTCCACTGCTTTGTTATCGAGTGTTTGTCAATTATTAACCCTAAATCCCTGAACCCCTGAGGTAACTCTGTTCTTCTAGGACCTAACATAGACCTCTAAAATGCAGATCTCCCACGTGGGCGGCAAGGACGTATTGGTGCAAGTTGCCAATGCTGCAGCAGTAAAGGTAGAGGGAGGAGCAGGACCACAGCATAAGGAGCAAGTCTGCATCAAGCTGCCTGCAGCGTGGGCATTCAGATGTAGCAATATTGAAATATCTGTTTATTTTGTCACAGGAAAGATACGCCCGTTGTATTATATAGGTTTGTATCAACCTGAACTCAGAGCTTCTTGGTATATAAGTGGCACCAGCTAAGATGGTGGCCCATTCCTTGTCCAACCAGGGTCGGCCTCGTTCAGCTTCCCACTGGCACGAAGTGCCAGCATTGGTTTCAGCGTGTGAGTAAGCAAGGCCATCACCAGCCAGTGCACTATGTGTGATCCTGCCCCTATTACGTGTAAATACTGCAGTAGCATGTGTGTCAGGGGCTCAGTCGCTAAATCTCCCCAAAACGCCAAAAGGGTTCGTATGAGAGAGGCATGTAGGCGAAATTGTCCATCAGGTAAGTCCGTGTCCTCCGCTAGTGTCTCGAATGTTAGGAGGGCGCCCTCTCTGTAAAGGTCACCCAAAGTTTCTATGCCTACTGCGTGCCAGTGCCTAAGAACTACTTCGGGAGTATCCGTATTACCTCTGGGCGTCCCCAAGAGCAGCAATATCGGGGCATATGGGAGCATCTCACCGGTAAGATATAGGTTTCTTTTGTAACATCTATGCGCTGGACTCAGATGTAGCTGGAGTGGATGGGGGAGCCTGGCAGCCGGATGGAATAAATGAGTGATCTTAGCGTGGGTCCACGGTTGCTTCAAGGTCGCCGTATCATCCAGATGAGCACCATTGAATCACTTTGTCACCTACTATAGCTGAGCTGCTATGTAGTACAGTTCCAAATTGGGGACAGCTAGTCCTCCTTGGGAGGTGGGAGCATATAATTTCCACAGCGCAACCCTGGGTCTGCCTTTGTTCCATATAAGGTCTCGGGACATACGCTCCAGTTCACGGAAAAACCTGGTAGGGACATAAACTGGCAGGTTAGAGAAGTAGTACAATAACTTAGATAGGACTATCATTTTAAGCAGTGTGACACAACTCATGACATTTAACGGCAGTGACTTCCAGAAATGCACTTGGGCCCGTATTGCCGAAATTGCCCTTATCAGATTGCCCTCCAACAAATCACCTGGCGTCCAATAGATACGGATTCCTAGATAACGAAAGGTGGTGGGGAACCACGGGAGCCTCGAACCATTTATGAATACATCGGTTTCTGCTGTGTCCGCGCTAAAGGGATATACTCCAAACTTGGCCCAATTGACCCGGAGACCCAACATTTCTTCGAACACCCTCAGCACCTCTTCTATCGACGCTGCTATGGCAGTGACATCACGGACATATAGCAGTAAGTCATCGGCATAGAGAGACACGGCATGTGTCCCATCCCCTAATTGTATACCCCAGTCTTCACCACTTCTGTGGAGTAGCATCGCAGCTGGCTCCATGGCTAAAAAGAAAAGCAACGGGGACAACGGACCGCCCTGGTGAGTTCCCCTCCACACTCTAATGTGGCGGACACAAGCCTGCTGGTGTGGACACGGACTGTGGGGTGCTGATACTGCAATTGGACCATGTTGAAAAAGGTATCGCCCAGGTCATACTTGCGTAGCACCGCTGCCAGATAGGGCAACTCCAGAGAATCGAAGGCTGTCTCCTGGTCCACCACCAGGCAGCCGGAGAGGGGCCAACTAGGTACTGCATACCGCTGTATGTATAGAGGTAACTGGGGATTGTGTTTCATCTTGGCACACCAGCCACATGAGCAGTTTCCCAGCCTTGTCCTCCATACTGTGTGTACGTGCCGAATGGGCGGCATAGTTGAGACAGCAGAGCCGTTCGCGTAATTTGGCAAGTTCCTCTCTACATCCATCAAGCCGGTCCTAGGATCCCCCCAGCGCAACTTGCTCCTCGGTCACCAGCGTCCTTTCCAAGGTGAGTTCTTTCTCTAGTTGTGCCCTAATGCCCATCTGGGTACCCAGACAGTGTCCCCGCACTACTATTTTAAAGACATCCCACTCGAGCAGGGGCGACAAAGCCGTGCCCGAATTTTCCTCAAAATATTGTGCCACATTTGTGGCCAACAGATCTCGAAAAGGTGCATCAGGCAAGACATCCGGCTGAAGTCGCGATGTAGGTATTAGTTTTATGCTGGCCTCCCATTGCAATTCCACCATGTGAGGATTGTGATCCGAGAATGTCCACCCCATATAGTAGGAACCAGACATGCTTGAGAGCAAGTCATTTGACACCCTAATGCGATCCAAACGCACATGGAGACCATGCACTCCCTAATAATAAGGATATACCCTGTCTTGTGGGTTGTGATGGTGCCAAGCGTCAGAAAGTCACCAATGCGCGGCCCATTGGTTTAGAGCTTTCAAAGCCAAATGTGTGGCAGTGCCAGGCAGGGGAGGGAAGGAACGATCCAACGACACGTCTAGGACACTACTATAGTCCCCACCCAAAATCAGGGGAACATCATGCCAACCAGCCAGTTTGAGGGAACCCGCATCCAAAAAGGCTGCCTGTTCCGTGTTGGGCGCATATAACGACGCAAGAACAATCTGCCTCCCATCCAAGACAGCTCTAACCAGAACATATCTACCCTCCGTGTCTATGTTGGAGTCAATCATCCAGAAGGGGGTCCCTGGCCTAATCCACACCAACACCCCACGCGCATATGCTGAGTAGCCCGTCGCATACAATTGCCCCCTCCAACGTCTGTGCAGCCGCCCTACTTCTGACTTCTGCAAGTGTGTTTCTAGTAATAGTGCCACTTGAATATGGTGACACTTGAGATAGGAGTAAATAAGATATCTACGTGATGGACTATGAATGCCTCTCACATTCCAGGTGCCAATCTTGATAGGTGCCATACCAATGTAGAGCAAGCAATGTACACAACCCAATCAGGTACAAGAGTGGAGCAGATTAGCGTGTCACATGTGTGCACAATCCCAGAGGCCCCACTCCAGTGTTGTGCAATGTCAGAAGTGCCCCATCCCAGTTTGTTACATGTGTCATACAGAGCAAAACAGATAGCAGCAATAATAAACAAAAAAACAACAAAGGCAGACGGGCAGCGACGCAGCTTACATCCGCTCAAACCTAAAAAGAATACCAAAAGGGCGAATGTGCAACAGGCAATCGCCCAAACTATATGTGTAACCATCTTCCGATCTATATCTAGGGGGGTGAACTATGTGTTATAGCCTATGAATATTAAGGAGAGGGGAGAGTCTCCCCGGGGCTCCCCACAGTGAACTACATATGGTCCGTGTGGTGCCCATCAGTAAATCCCAGTGACCCCTACCATAGGAAAAAAAAGAGGGGGGGACCGTGGGGTGTTATCAGATACATTTAAAGCGCCACCCCTGCACACCATAAAACAAATAGAATAGGTGGAGGCGGGTATGGTACCACGAGGCACCAGGGACTGCAGCATGTATATGGTAATCATTTCACAACTTTACATAACGTCCAATCATATACTTGCATGAGATGTCCCTGAATGCAGAAAGGGTCTAATAGAGCGAAACAACCTCGGGCATCAAATTATACCATCAGCAGTCTGTGGAGAAACATCCGGCAGCCCACAAGAGTCCTGTTGGCTGGTGACGGATTCACTCTCCTCCACGAGCGATCTGCTGATACTGGTCACAGCTTGAAGGGCACCTCGCTGTCCATGTAGCACCTGTGCAAGATCCGGGCCCGACAACTGCGAGGATGGAAGTTGTTTCAGCTTGTTCCCCCGGAGGCGGCGACAACCTGAAATCGCACCAGGCGTGTTGAATTTTGTGTGATCAGGCATTGGTGCAGCTCCCGAAGGGGAGTATATGTCAAGCCAGCTTTCAGCCTCTTCAGATGTAGTGAAGAAGTGTGTTTTACCATTTGCTACCACTCGCAGGCGTGCTGGGAATAATAGAGAATATTTTAAATCGTATTGTCTGAGGCATCTCTTCAACGCCATGTAAAAGTGTCTCTGCCTTTGCACGTGATTCGCATAGTCGGGAAGGAACATCACTTTTTGATTATCCACTTGGGCGTCACGCAACTTCCTGGTTTCATGCAAGATTGTGTCTCTGTCCCTATAGTTCAGCAGCCTGATCAGGAGTGGTCGAGAGTTAGTGCCCGATGGCAGGGGTCTGGTCGGTACTCGATGCACCCTCTCCACAACAAAATGTGGGGACAGGGCCCCGTCCACAGTAGGGTACGCAGCCATGAGTCCACACAAGTGACAGTATTTCTCCCCTCCCATCCCTCCGGCAGCCCCACCACGCATACGTTATTACATCCTTTGCCCTATCCTCAAGAAAATCCACCCGATTGAGGAGTTGTTGTATGTGCATGTCTGCTGTCAGCACCTGTGGGGACACCTCCGTCATCGTGGTCTCCAGTGTTGTCGTTCGGTCCGCCTATTTGCGGTGGTCAGCATGGAGAAGTGTAAGGTCGATGATCACTTTATCAATTTTGGCCTCTAGGGTCATACGGGTATTGTTCAAGATCTCCCCCGGCTTCTCCACTGCGGCCAGGACAGCATCCAACTTGCCAGACATGGCAGCTGGAGACTACGCTTCCGCCATCTTCCCAGCCTGGGAATGAGTTTGTGGAGGTGGGGCGGTTGTATCTGGCATGTTCGCTCTGCCCCGTCGTCCTCCCGACATTTAACTCGGTGTGAGCGCAGGTCAAGCCTGGTGCGCCTAGACCATCTCCAATGTCGATGAGCCAGCCAGTGGCCACCGAGCCACACTCCCGCGCTCATCCCAGCCAGCCGCACAGGTCGCCACAAGCAGCTCAGCTCTCGGGGGCAAGGCACCCGATCCAGCCGCGGTGCAACACAGTGAGGGCCAAGGCACAGGAGTGTCGCTCAGCTCCCATGCGCCCACTGGGCTCCCTCCACCTGGTTCTGGGGCTCCCCCCTTGTCATGGAGCACAACAGGCCATCGGGGACATCAACATCCGCCGCCTCCCCAGCCGGGGTCCTATCAGCGCCTCAGGTGTCCTCCACCTCGCTCCCCGGTGCTGTTGTCCACAATGATGAGGCCCAGGGCGCTGACACATACCTCGAGGGAGCGCTGAAAGTCTGTCGTGCCAGCTGCCCTCACCAGTGCAGCACCAGCGTGGTCCCGGCGCGGTGCTCCGCAGGGCCGCCTCCTCCACAGAGGCTCACCGGCAGCATAATGGAGCAGGAGCTCCCAGGCCTCCAAAGAAGGGCAGTAGGTCTCCAGCGGCGTACGTCACAGTAGCACGCCACCAGAGGGCAGATGTAGCAGACCAGGCGGTGGCCACCATATGGAGGTACGTCACGCCACTGGGCCTGGTGGGTGGAGCCAGTCTCCCGGCTCGCGTAGTAGGTTGCACCGGCCCAGCTGCATCGCGCCGGGCCGCAGCGAAGGTGACAGGTCCCGGTGCGGAGAACACCACACAATCACCCCAGAAGTTTCACCGGGGCTGCATGACAGGCTCCACAAGCAGCGAGGAAAGTTTCACCTGACGGAGAATCGGGGCTCACCCGGGGAGCCTCTGATGGAGGCCTAAGCAAACACGTCTTCCTCCATAGCCAGTGTAGCCATGCCCCCTCGCCGGGGGTCCCTCCTTGGCTATGGTATTGAATGTGTTAGTAAGCAGAGGGCCCCAGAGATCAGGGCAATCTATGGAAAAATCTATAGGGGTACCGTCTATACCAGGTGCCTGCTGGAGCATTGAGCCAAAGCTGCCCCAATCTCCATATTACTAAACGTAAGGGCGATATTAAATCGGGAGGTAGGCTCTTCTAGCGTCACTTTGGGACCCACTTTCAATCCATTAAACATTTTTCTGAAGTGCTCCACCCATGAGTCCTCATCTACATGTGTGTCCAAGTTGGGGTCCGAATTAAATCTTCAAACGGGTGCATTGATTGTTGACCTTGGAGCAAGTCAAATAACACTCAAGGGGAAGCGATGGGGAAATGGAAATGAGAAAAAAAAAGTGGACTATGAGTTTGGTGGTGTAGAAGTGGGTCCCCAAACTTGACCGCCAGGCACCTATCACCGGCCAGATCAAGAGTTTCCTTGTGGTCTGGCGGGCAGTCATTTGGCTATCCCATGGCAGTGCCTATTAAAAAAGTACCACAATGGGAGCAGCAAAGCCCGTTTCTGCACTGCAAGGAATGTAAATTTCATGCAGTGCAGGAGAGGGGCTGCATGCAAACAGGGGGGCACACCATGTGCCCCCTGCATGTATTCCAAGGCTCGGAGGCACTTTGTTTCCTCACTAACAGCAAGAGGTGAATATTTTACATCGCAATCAATCCGGTGTCAGGCCTCAGCACTCAACAGAATCAGCTTTACTGTATACTGCAGAAGCCCTCGAATCTGCCTTAGACCAGGGAAAAAATGCTGTGCTTTTCCTATTAGATCTATCTGCCACTTTTGACACAGTCTCACATGACATCTTACTAGACCGTCTCAAATCTTACGGCATTTCCCATCTTGCCTTGGCTTGGCTAAAACCCTTCCTACATGATCATAGACAAGTTGATACTTTTGGCCAGGATCAATCAGTAGAAAACCCCATGCTCTTCATGATTCCGCAGGGCTCTATTCTCAGCCCTGTGCACTTTAATGCCTATATGGCCCCCTCATTAGCTTGATATTGTCTCTAAACATTGAGACAATCTCTTACGCTCACGATACACAGCACATGTTGGAACTAGATGAACAATCCACACATGCCGAAGAAAATCTACAAGTGTCTCACAGCGGTCTTTCAATGGATAAAAGTCAATCATCTAAAATGTAACTCAGAAAAAAATGAAATTATGTCATTAGGGAAATCCAATACTTTCTCTCCGAGCCTAAGGTGGCCCATAGACATCCCCCCCTCCTAAAACAGTGAGGTTAGCAAAGACCCTTGGGGGTGAAATTTGACTCAGCACTCTCCTTCTGCCAGCAATCCCTAGCAGTGGCAGGGACATATTTTCAACTGATAAAGTCCCTCAAAAAGTTCTTCGATCTCCTTCCCTGCATGGCTAGAAAGGCAGTTGCAGTGGCCCTAATCACCTGTAGACTTGACTATTCTAACAGCCTTCATGCAGGGACCAATAAGTCAGTGTTAGACGAATTACAGATGGTCCAACAAGCAGTCGCATGGCTAGTTTCAAAATGTCCCAGAAGCTCTTCAGCCTCAGCTGCCCTTAAAGTGCTACACTGGCTGCCTATCTGCAAAAGAGTCACCTTTAAGATCCTAGTAATTATCTACAGAGCCTTCAACACCTCAGGCCCCCACTATCTGCCAGGTTAGCCCACTACGTGCCACACACACTCTCAAATCCTCCACTGCGAATCTTTTGAAGCCCCCGAGTTGTGAGTGTACGACAAAGGGAGGGAAATCGATTGCGGTGCTACAGACCAAAGCCTGGAATAGGCTCCCCAACCAGCTTCATTTTATTCAAATAGAGACCATGTTCAGAAAGGCGTTAAAAACCTGGATGTTCTACCCCTGATGCTCTATGAAGATCACTTATCTGATTCCTCCAGGTTGGGTTGTGTGTGTCTATTGAGCCATGATGGTCCCCTGAGTGAAAGCTGCACTTTACAAGTTCTATATAACATAACATAACATTTTCATGGCTTGAGGATCGCCATGAGAGTGCTGCTGGTCAGGAAACTCGTAATATGCTTGTTGGTGCTGCAGCAACACCGCTAAGCATATTACAGCCTCAGACCACCACTCCACTGCCAGGAATGTGTTTCCCTAGTGGTTGTGGTCGTCCCATGGTGGTTCGACCACCAGACTTGTAAAACGGCGGTTGGACCACCGGTGTAGTTATGCTACTGCTGCCCCACCATGGGTTTGGTGGTACACGCATCACTAAACTTATAAACAGGCCTTCATTCTGAAGATCCGCACTATCAAAACAGGAATGACTAAAGATGAAGAAACGCACTATTGTCTACAGGACCTGTAGGAATTTCATTCTAGAACTAGAAGTTTTCTCTCCCATGATTCACAACAAGAAAACTACCTTAATTCAATGACCTGTATAACCTTGACAACATCCATGTGGCTAACAAGAGGGACACATTTTTCACTACACCCTGAACCCTAAAAAAGAACAGTGACCTATGACTAGATGTATGACCATTTCATTTTGGAGTCTCTAATTGCAGTTTTTTGAGACTCGCAATTAGGGATTCGGGAAATGCAATGTACCAATGGTTCTCAGACAGATTTCAATATTAATGAGGTTGGTTGCAATTTGTGACCCATTGGAAATCAACAGGCCATCATGTCTATTATTTCTTTTTAAATGAAGCAAGTTTTTTGTTATTGAATTGCAGCCCGTTTTCCTTAAATGAAAATGGGATACATTTGAAAAATAAAATTGAAAAGCTACCTTTTCTTTTTTTTACGAGTAGGCAGTGGTTCATGGTCTGCTCTTAAAAAATGTTGGCACCCATATTTATAAAGGGGAAGCGGTCCCTTTTGAACCCCTTCCTGTTTGGGAATGGGTTACCACCTCCTTGACAGCGTCTGTAAAATATGATGTTATGCAATGGCATTCCGGTCACAAAACATTCATACATGCCCCTGCAACTCTCTATTAGGAAAGGACGCCCTTGGCATGTCCCTTCCTAATACGGGCCTTCCTCAGCTCCTTATAATCCTAATGTCATAACCATATATAACCAATGGAGAACAGTATATGAAGTATGCTCTGAGTCATACTGTAATTTTATGAAAATAACATACAGTTTATATTTAGTAAGTAAATATGTTAACCCATATTTTCGCGAATGCGATAGCACTATACTGTGTTTGACATTTGCCAATTTCTTGAGCTACACTGATATAAGCAAAACTCACAGAAATGGACAATTAATTTTTTAACAAACATACCAGGCTACAGAAGTAGTAAGATCAACACTTTTAGACCTGGCATCCTTGATGTGGTTTCCCCCTAACTTTTACCTACAGATCTCCTGTTTAGTTGACTTCATTTTTGCTGCCCTTAGGACTCTGTACACTTTACCACTGCTAACCAGTGCTAACCGGTGCTAAAGTGCTTGTGTTCTTTTCCTAAAACATGGTAGAATTGGCTTATACCCAATTGCCATATTTAAGTTACTTTTAAGTACAAAGGGCCAGATGTAGGTAATTCCTATTTACCGACTCCTAAATACTGACTCATACCGAATCAGTATTTAAGAGTCGGTAAATAGGAAGGAGGCAGATGTAGGTAAAAAATTACCGAATCTGTAAGAGTCGGTATTTACCGAATCTGTAAATACCGATTCGGTATTTCACATTGATTCCTATGGGCTTTGAAGCCCATAGGAATCAAGGTGAAAAACCGATTCGGTATTTACAGATTCGGTAAATACCGAATCCTGCAAGGGTGCAGGGGGTGTCACTTTGACACCCTCTAGCACCCCAAGTACAGTCATACGTGCCATGTGGCACACAGACATGCCCTAAGGGCATGTCTGTGTGTCACATGGCACAGGTGTGCATGCACAGATGTGCATGCACACCTGAATTCGGTATTTTACCACCCAATAAGATTGGGTGGTAAAATACCGACTCTTAAGGGCCTGTGGCACTCTTAGGAGTGTCACCTACATATGGATTTACAGAATCGGTATATTTACCGATTCGGTAAAATACCGAAGTGGTAAATTTACCGAATCAGTAAATATACCGATTCTGTAAATTCAGACCCACCTACATCTCAAAAGCCAAATACCGGTCGGTAACGGCAGAATTCGGCCGTTACCGACCGGTATTTGGCGACCTACATCTGGCCCCTAGTACTGTGGAACAAGTGCCCTGGGCCTCTAAGTTAAACACTACTACTCGGGCTGTAGCACTAATTGCGACATCCCTTTAATTGGCCCTTTAAAGCATACCTTAGGCCTGCCATTGCGGAGCCTATTTGTTCAGTATAGACTGCCGTTTTGACCTGGCAGTAGAACACTTTGCCTAGCGCAAACCTTCATTTTTAATACATATAAGTCACCCCTAGTGTAGACCCTGGGCAGCTTAGAGGGCAGGGTGAAATGTATGTAAAAAGTAGGACATCAATCAATCAATCAGGTCATTTGTAGAGCGCGCTACTCACCCAAGAGGGTCTCAAGGCGCTGGAGGAGGGGGGGGGTTACTGCTGCTCGAAGAGCCAGGTCTTGAGGCGTTTCCTAAAGGCGAGATGGTCCTGGGCAGTTCTGAGGCGTGTGGGGAGGGGACATGTACTTCTGAGTTTTACATATCTAATGTACTTCTGAGTTTTACATATCTTGGTAGTGAAAAACTCTTAAATTTGCTTTTCACTTCTGCAAGGCTTATCTATCTTTCCCATAGGAAAACATTTGAGTTGCCTTATAACATTATACAAGTGTACATTTCAACTAGGAAGAGATAACCAGTTCATGTATGGTATCTGTGGGATCCTAATTGAAATTCTTAACATATTGTGAAGTGATATGTATAATTTATTTTCTGAAAATGGCACTTTTGAAAAATTGGGATTTTCTTGCCTTAGCTATTTGGTGCCTGCAACCTGTCTCTGGTCAAATGACTGAGCGTAACTGGCTGTTGCGCTTTGTGTATTCCCCTTAGACACACATACACAATGGGAGCTTAGGTGTGACTGGATGGGCCATCAATGTACCGTTTCCACACAAAAGACAGCATAACCCTGTAATTAGTTTGGAGCCAGGGCATTGACTTTAGAGGCACAACTGTGCATAAAAGAAGGACCTCAGACACTAATGCTTCATTTCGCTTCTTGACCTATGCTTTCTCTGCCAGGAAGATGGACTGCTGTGCTGCTGTAAGGACTGCAACTATGCTGGATGGCTGCTCTAAAGGAACTGCTGCCCTGCTGTGCTGACCTGCTGCCTCTCTGGCCGGAGGAAGAAAAAAACTGCAACTACATCTTGAACCCAGGACTCCAGAGTGACTAAAAGGGTGAATCTAAGCCTCAGGGACATAAAGGGCTACCCAACCAGCTTCTGAACCAAGCTGCAGAATGTTCTTGACCCCCAAGTGGTGTCTCCCAGGTCCTGGACCCTTGGTGTGGGTCACAAGCTCTTGAAACCAAGCCTTTGGGCCCTTCATGACCACGTAAAGGCTCATTTGAATCGGAACTGCACCGCTTGCACCAAAATCCAATGCGAAACGCCACCAGACTGTCTCTTCGCACATCAGCATTGAATGTCAACACGAAGCCTTAGCTGAGCTGTCTCTGACACCAAGCCACCTATTCAGACCATGCCGACTACCTCCAGTGATGCCCTCCATGCTTCTCATGATCCTCTCCATTGCAAATAGGACTCTTGGCACAAAACATAGGACTGTATCTGACTTGCGCTCCTTTGCGGTCAGGCTGAACTTTTGACTTTAACATGGTACAGTGCGACCAGATAGCCGCAGTTGGGGCCTTGTGCTTTTATGCGCTCTTTTACAGTTTATTAATAAAAAATTCATAACTCTAATTATGTTGATTGGATTTTTGTCATTTTGGTATTGTTGTATTTATTTAATTAAGCTCTATGTATCTTTTGTGAGGTGTTTGCAGTATCTTACTGGTAGAAGTATTACACAAATAGTTTACACATTGTCTTTAAGTTAAGCCTTACTGCTCTGTGCCAAGCTACCAGGGGTTGAGCACAGGGCTCACACCCTAGCCTGGCTGATGAAGGATGTTACCCGGAAAATGTTCCCAGGATGCTTGTTTCCGGTTCATGGAATACCTGGTTTGGCAGTTCGGGCTAGTCTGTTCCTATGAGGCACAGGGTCAAGACTGATTTGCCAATAGCTGGGTCTGAACTGATGTGGCAAAGTGAGCTAAAGAACGATGATGGATTCCACCCAGCTGTGTGACTCAGGGTGTGTTTCTGAAATGTTTCAGCACTCTGTCCATTATTTCCTTCTTTTTGCTATGTTTTAACAGAATGTGCCAGTACATATAGGCAACCATTCATTTCTCCTCTCACTCTTTCTTACTTCTTTCAATGTAGTGCAATTCGGCACCCACTATAATACACCCCTCCAAGATGACACCTCGGTAATTTAGAGGACTAGATTAGCATCCAGCCAGTATTCCTCTGAAATAGGATTATAAGTAATGTACCTTTCACACCAGACAGATACTCTCTGTATGCATGACTTAGAAAAGGTTTCCTTTTTTGGAGCACAGCGATGCATTTACCTGTCTCTACAGGTTATGATAAGCACTACTCATCACTGCTCACCACCCGCTTAACACACTTTTCTGTCCTGCAAATACTGTTAGAATTCTATCACACAAATCTACTTTTTTCTCTTTGGCTAGAATATTTATAGAACATCTATGAATGATTTATAGGCATGCACTTATTTCTTACCTTTCCACAAGACCAAGATCATAGCTGTTCAGGATCAATCTAATTCTCACCTTTCTTTCCTTTTTTTCTGCTACTAATGCTCACATACAAAATAAGGCCAGATTACTAGAACCCATTCATACCATCACCTAGTGGAGGTTTATACCTTACGTTCGTAGCCTGAAATCCAACCAGATGGTGCATGTTACCATTTGACCAAAGATTTACATTGTCTTGTTCTCCCTGCCCCAGACAATGCCTTAACACAACCATTTTCAGGCATCAAGTTAGATTTTCTTGAACTATTCTCTGAACCGAACTAATAGATTGATATTTTTATAGAGTTGTTCTTGATTTAACTATGATATCCTTTCACCCTACAGCAGGGTATACTATCCCCAGCTCTTTCTATGTGCCCTCTGTCACATGCAATATGTTGCCTACTCTAATCCTTGCTAAATTCTTGAGAAATCACTAAGTAAATACTAGTTATAGACAACAATTAGCACGAGCTGATTAGTGGTATACTTTCTTAATATCCAATGTCTCCCTTGACAAAAAGAAGTAGGGTAGATTGGCACCAGTCCAACAACACACCTTGAGTTCCAATCACAATGACACATCCTTAATAAGAGTGACTTTGCCCCAGACACCTATGATGCAATAACATTTTTAAAAATGTGCTTGATGTTTTTTCACATTTATGAAAAACTGTTTGCAGTGTACGCACAGACTCACCATTTTGTAAATATAAATATAAGGCTTTTTAAAAATGTTAATACAGCTCAAAAGTTACTTTATCTTGTATTTGCATTTCCCGTTATATTTATGGTAATGTTCTGTTTCTTTCCATAGTTGTATTGATTTGGCAGAATTGTCCAGGTCCTCTAGAAGTCTTGATTTTGAAAAGGTTTCTAAATCCCTGGTTTGCAGGGAAGGTTGGAGAAGTCCAGTCAAATTCGTCCAATGGTTTCAGGACCTCAGGAACAGCAATTGAAGGAAAGGCTCACTTCAGCAGAGGCAAACAGCACTGTCCAGGGCAGGTCCAGTTAGAAATAGTCAGCTGGGCAGTATCAGGAAAAAGCCTCTTATATCTTGTTGTGTTCCAGTGGCTTGAGTAGGAGGTCAGCCTTATGACGGGCATCCTTGAAGAATGTACTGGATACATTACACTGCTTGCCCATCCAGAAACAAATTACATTCAAGATACTATGCATCGGTCAGCGTATTTTGCAGGGTAGATGTCCCATGTACCTACGTAATATTATGACCCCATACAATACAAAAAGGCACTTGAGGTCTACGGCACACATCTGGTGACAGTCCCGAGGATATGGAAAGCATGAATGGGGTCTCGCCCTTTTGGCTAATTGGCAGCAAAAAGTTGGAACTCCCTACCATTGTCCCTTCGGGAAGAACCATCAGAGAGACTCTTGTCAACGTGGCTCTATACACAATAGGGAAAGCCTGTTTTATGATCCTGAGAGGTACTGATTCCCGGAGTTGCAGGGAGCACTAATAGGGCGGGGACACACCAGTGGGTGTAACCAGGCGCTCTACAAATGTAGAATTATCAAATATATGAGCGGTGGGATCCACCTCTTTGTCCTGGTGATTATGGAGAGCAGGTCCAGTCCTTTAAGGCTCCTCTCCAATTACAGACAGTAGATTCCGACCTCTCCCGATCTTCTGCAGGTCCAGTAATATTTTGAAGAGGGTATTAGGAGATGCTTCATTTATGCCTGGCAGTAGTTTGTCAGTGGGGGTGACTCCTGACCCCTCCTTAACCAATGAGGTAAAAGTTTCCAGGAGTTATCCTGCCCTCTTTTTCAGCAGTTCCTCTCTGCACTACTGCAAATAATCCCACAGTGTCCCTCCCTCATAAAACCCAATATGGTGAAACCTTAATCCCCTTGTGAAGCGCCTTTGTTCACACCCAGATGTGTGACCAGAATAATGAGCAACCACACCTCTGTGGTCAGCCCAAACTAGTTCTGTGGCTCTACCTCTCCCACTGGGAATAGTGTCTGACTAACTGGGTGAACAAAAGAAAGGGCATGGCCAGGTGTCAGCTGCCTGTGACATGGGGGGGGTCCCATTTCCTGTACTGAGCCCATATTGTAATATGCGGGAACAAAGACACATTCCCACATTCAGGCCTTTGTCTCTGTTCTTGGAGCAATATTCAAAGCTCATTCAGAGCCATTCACCAGTTGGGAGACAGTTGGATGGTTCATATAAATTAGTGTTTAGGAGTTTCCAGGAGGGAGAAGATCATTTTCCAAAAGTTACTATTAATTAAAATTTGTCAAAAAACGGACTCCCATTCAATTGGGCTTTTGATCAAATATTTTAAAACAGTTTTTGAATCATATTATTAGTTTGTCCCCACTCTGAGATAGCAGAATTAATGTTTATCATTAGTTCGCTGTTTCTCTATGGGCCAGCCAGCATTCCTTCACTGACTATAGCTTTTCGTTGCTAGTCACTTTAAGGGCATGTTACTATTCTATTTCTACATTTTCCACTTCTAAATACAATGTACCCTGCCTTGTGGGCTAAAAGCCTACTTAGGGGTGATTTACTAATATTTAAATCGAAGGCTTAGGCCTGTCAAACAGGCTAATTTTGGCTGGTAAAATTGCTTTTACACAGCTACAGTCAGGCTACAATGCCGGGCTTTAAGTCATGTTTACATTGCCACTGAAATGGATCACAATATAGACGCTACAGTCCACTAGTGGCATTTAACATCCAGCCATGGGTACACATTGCGTCATACACTATAAAGTTATAGCCAAGTTAAATATGTTAATTAGGAGTACAGCAATTCAACTATATAAAAAATGACAGAATAGGCACTTTACTACTTGTTAGCAAGGGTAAAGTGCACAGAGTTATATAGCCAATAAAAATGGATAGGGCAAACCTCTTTGGGTATACCAGTCAAAATTTGTAGGGGATGCCATCAAGCCAAGGATATAAAATTATTGCAGTTTTACCGTCTGTTTTCGAACGGAAAGCGGCGATAATTTTATCGCCTAATCAGCAAGGTCAAGTTGTTCGTGAATCATTGCATTATCGCTTTTTCCCCCATGCCCATCTTTGCATCTCTAATGAGATGCAAAGTGGGCGTTCCTTCCCTGACATAACTGGAGAAATGTCGCTAAGCGACATTTCTCCAATTATCAATGGGCACGCTAACCTTCAGAGCAACAAGCAAAGTAGTGATAACCTCTGTTATCGCTACTTTCCTTTTGCCTGCTTCAAAACTGACTTAGCCATGATATACTATGTAAGGTGGATATCATGGCTAAGTATGCTTTGCCCTATCAGCAAGATTTCGCCAAACCTTATGCGATTATCGCTGTATTTCCAGCGATAATCACACAATTGCCAGCTTGCGCTCTGAATTTTATTGCTTTGGAGATAAGAGTTGCTGATAGCACGCTATCTCTGCGATAAAATTCAAAGTTGGCCGGCCAAAATTATTCTTGCGCTAAAAGCGCTGAGCGATAATTATCGCATGGTCTTGGTGATAGGCCCGGTAATTTTCTCCAAAGGTCCCTCCCAGCAGAAATTGGGGAGAACTACCCACCCCATGGGAGTTCTCATTGTAAGGATGGAAAAACTTAAAACACCATCAGCATTGGCATGGTCAGTTGCTAGGTGATGTTCCACTGTGAAGTCCTTACCATGTAGGGAGATGGATCACCTAAATAGTTCTTGTTCTCTCCCTGCATTTGCATGAGTCTTCTGAGAGACTATCATCTGTCTAAACTTGGAAAGGAGTACCAAACATTTATGATTTCAGTTTTCTTTTGTGGCCATACCACAGCAAATGCTTCTCTCGCAATTGCCCTCCACCTTTGCTCCATGGGAAGAATTTATCTACTGATGAACACTACAGGTTGGGCTTCGCCCGCATCATTAAGATTTAGGAGAACTGTCCCAATGCCATGCTCTGAAGCATCTATCTAAATGATTAATCCTTCACTGAGGGGGCGGGGTGTGATGCAGTGGTGAATGGCAGCTCTTGGCTGAAGCTCTGAAGGAGCTAATAAGGCTTAAGCCAATTATTTACTCCTCCGGCATGTTTTAATGATGGACCATCAGGAGTACTCAGCAGAAGGTATACTGAGCCTGGTATGCTGATTTCTGTTGAGATAGAACGCCCCTCTTCTGCACAGGCGCATTGTTGATCTCCTCACCAGATAGACTGCTGACTACATGCACTCCTGCCTGGAAGCTATCCAATGTGACTTGGCGGATGTGCTGGTGAGGGAGCACACTCTCCTTTTTACCAGGCTACGATAATCAGGTCTGCTCCATGTTTCTCTTTTCTATAAAATGGCATGGATGAGTATCTTAGCAATTGCTTTAATGGCCATGTATTATTCCTCAGCGTGGCCCGACTCAGGGAGGGTAATTACCTTGCATGGAAGGTAGTATGATTCATAATATTCACTCTATGGATAACACTATACTAATCACTCCATGAAAGGATACATGAATAATCAAAAAAATAACTGAGGATTATCTTTTGCATAAAATGTGCCTGTTTTTTATGCAGGCTATGTTGAACTCCTGAGACCAGGATATGAGGTACTGTTCTCTTTAATGTAGCAGCCATTTTGAATTAGGAATTGCTCTAAAAGTACTCTTGCCTGTTACAACCACAGTCTTGTCATGGGCTCATTTTAAGAAGGGTATAACTGATAACCCCACACACACATTTTTTTTAACAATCTGACCCAAGATCTTTTGTGAACAGGAAGAAATAATATCTTTTCTGATCTTTTCAGTTATGTATTGTTGTGAACCATTTTAGGACACTATTGTAAATTTCCCGATTCATGCCCTTATATAGGTATAAATCACTATGTCCTTATATAGGCATAAGAATCATAACAATATTCAGACATAGCTAATGCAGTCCAAATACGGCAGGGCTACTTCCACTAGTTCCGAAAATCTACAGCGACTGATAGTCTTTAATGACGTTATTATGTTCACCTTTACGTAAAACTCGGCAACTTGAAGGTAAAAATATGCCCACAGTTGCCATAGCAAACACACGGTGGTTTGGAGCAGTTAACTATATACTTGCCCGACCCGCCCCGCTACTGCAAGTGCTGAAGGAAGCCGACCCTCCAGCAGACGCACTGAGAGAGACGCTGTCTTTTCTCCTGCAGAGAAATCCAGCTCCAGTGTTTACAAGCTACCCTTGCTGGTTGTTGAGAAATCGAGTCCTGAGCCTGACCTTCTTCATTCCAAATTAAGGTACGGAGCTGATTAGACCCTAAGAGAACTCTTGGACAGATTCTTGGCAAAAGAATAATCTATTTATTCTACACCTCACTTACCTCTTCCCTCGTACTAAGATTAGGTTAGATACACCGGGGTAGGGGTATTTTAGAATCACCAGTTGAGTACTTTTGCCTCTGTTATTTATGTATGTATTTATTTATGGTATAGGAACCATACAATGCTCTTACAGTATTATTTTATTCCACTCTTTTTACTGTATGCATTATATTTTGCAACCAGCTTTATGATTGTAGCAGTTTATTTCTTATGCATGAGAAAGAAGACTGTTCAATAAATCCTTTTATTGAAAATGCCCGTCTATTGTTTCCACGACTCTGAAGATACGTTTTATCTTGGGGAAACAAAGTTGTCATGTTTATGCGGTTGTCAGAAACTATCCCTTCTTGTTTATTCAAGAAAGTTTCTAGTGACCTCTGAGCTAGCGGGCACTCACAATTAAGTCTAACATATTCGATAGGGACCTAGTAGACATAAGTTCTCTAAGATATATTATTCCAATGCGCAGAGCCTATTGGGAATATAGGAACTACACTACAGTATATTGCACCATGTAGAAGTTTAAGCATGTCAGTCATGTGTCATATTCCAAAGCCTTACTAAACAACTGGAATGTCAAAGAAGCCTCAACTGCTATAGCAATACCACAGGATATTCCTCCATCAATGTTGATGCTCTACCCAAAGTGCTGTTGGACATAAAAAGGTCAATCTTGCTCGCTTTGCCACTGGATTCAAACAAGCCGGGCTGAAGAGGGCTGTAATGCCAGAAACCGGTCCTCGGAAGCTTGTTTCCGGTCCAGGGAAGTCATGGCTTGGCAGTTCGGGCTGGACTGTTCCCATGAGGTCAAGGGTCAGACTGATTTGCATATAGCAATGTCTGAACTGGGGTGGCAGAGTGGGTTAAAGAACGGTGATGGATTAAACCCAGATCTTTTGACTGGGTGTGAGTGTTTGATTGGTTCAGATGCTCCGTCCATCACCACCCCCTTTTGTACCGCTTTTGGCCGCCATAAGTATGGCAGGGTATGCTCAGATGTGAGTCCCTTGCTCGCTTTGCCACTGGATTCAAGCAAGCCGGGCTGACGACGGCTGTAATGCCAGAAACGGGTCCTCAAAAGCTTGTTTACAGTCCAGGGAAGGCAAGGCTCGGCAGTTCGGGCTGGACTGTTCCCATGAGGCTAAGGGTCAGACTGATTTGCATATAGCCATGTCTGAACTGGGGTGGCAGAGTGGGCTAAAGAACGGTGATGGATTAAACCCAGATTTTTTGACTGGGTGTGAGTGTTTGATTGGTTCAGATGCTCCGTCCATCACCACGCCCTTTTGTACCGCTTTTGGCCGCCATAAGTATGGCAGGGTATGCTCAGACATGAGTCCCTTGCTCGCTTTGCCACTGGATTCAAGCAAGCCGGGCTGACGACGGCTGTAATGCCAGAAACCTGTCCTCGGAAGCTTGTTTTCACTCCAGGGAAGGCATGGCTTGGCAGTTCGGGCTGGACTGTTCCCATGAGGCACAGGGTCAGACTGATTTGCATATAGCCATGTCTGAACTGGGGTGGCAGAGTGGGCTAAAGAACGGTGATGGATTAAACCCAGATCTTTTGACTGGGTGTGAGTGTTTGATTGGTTCAGATGCTCCGTCCATCACCACCCCCTTTTGTACCGTAATGTACTGATGGATCAACACTTCTGACTTTTCTGTTTTGTAATGTGTTACATGAATACGGACAAATGTGGAACATTATAAGTTAAAAAAAGATAAAAAAACAATAAAGATATTTGCCTCTTGGCACAAAGCAGTTTTAATTCCAATCCACAAAAAAAGGGATAAACTTTAGCCCAGAAACTATAGGCCAATCTCCCTCCTGGACAGCACGGCCAAACTCATGGGAGGAGTTCTATTAAATAGATTGGAGGCACGAGCTCTGGCAAATAATACCATGATCCCGGTACAATATGGGTTTTGGAAAGGTAGAGGTTCCCAAGATCAGTGGTTGCACCCGAGTCTACTTATAGCGAAGTGCACCCATGCTAAGCAAGGCAATCTATACCTGGCCTTCATGTACCTTAGTGCAGCCTTTGACTGTGTATCCCATTCACATCTATGGAGGATCATGAGGGAAATGGGGGTAGACCAGGAAATAATCACCTTCATAAAACAGCTGTATGCGATAAGCAAATTTTGTGTAAGGTATTGCAAACAGGTGAGTGCGAACAAAGAAAAAACAAAGGTGGTAATGGACGGAGCATTGACAATACAAACACTCACCCCCAGTCAGCTGATCTGGGTTTCATCCATCACTGTTCTTTAGCTCACTCCGCCACCCCAGTTCAGACATGGCCATATGCAAATCAGTCTGACCCTGTGCCTCATGGGAACAGTCCAGCCCGAACTGCCAAGTAACATGTGAGTGTTTGTATTGTCAACGCCCCATCCATCACCACCTTTGGTTTTTCCTTTTTAAACAGGTGAGTGCACCATATGGTTCCCAGTCACTAGAGGCGTTCGCCAAGGGAGAGTTACCTCACCTTTTTTGTTTTCAATTTACACTAATGGGGTGGAGTCTCGACTGCTTGATTCGGCCATAGATGTTCCTAGAATAAATAAGATGCGCATTCCAATTTTATTGCATGCAGATGATGCAGTTTTAATTGTGTGCACAGGGAGGCCACTCCAGAAACTGTTGAATAATCATGTAGAATTCATGAAAAGTCTGGATCTCCATCTGGATCTCCATACAAATGAATCAAAGTAATTTGTCTTAATTATAGGGAAAAAGCAGAACCCCCCTACTTTTTTTTTCATCTCAGACCGTAAACTGGTACAGACAGACCTATTTTCCTATTTAGGGGTGACCTTTGACCATCAAGCAGCTTGGCTGAATATGGTGCCAAATCGTGGACTTAGGCTTGAAAAGAGTACGAATGCAAATAGTTCCTTTTTCAAAAAACTGGGAACATGAAATATAGCTATTGTAAGGAAGGTCTATGGGGCCAATCTAGTGCAGTAGCTGCTTAAGGTGCTGGACTATGGGGCCACGTTAATGTGAAGGGGATACAAATAATAGAGAATAACTTCTGGAAATCTATGATGAGTCTCCAATTTTAAATTACATCAGGAGCTAAATATCCCCTATATAACTGATCAGATCAAGATAGCCCCAACTCTTCTCTGGCATTCAGAATGTTCCAGAGATACTGTGGCCCTCACACAAGATATTATAACTGATTGTCTAGCCCTAGAACACACTGAGAATATTCAGTGGTTAAAGCATGTGAAAAGTACCTTACTCACTCTAGATTTTTGGAGTTTGTTTGAATCACCGGGAAAGTGTGTATTGGTTCCCAATAAAAGTGTTAAAAACCTGTATTTTAGCCTCTGCCAATGATGTGAGAATGAATGCACTCCATAATAAACCAACAATAAGGGAATACCTGGAGGACCCACTGCAGGTTGAACCTCCTATCTGGAGTTTGTTACAACCTTGCGGCACAGATATATTCTGTGTAAGATTTCTCCTTAATTATATTTTGTGTTTGTTGGTTCACCCTAATGCTATTTATTCTAGTGATGATCTTCCTTGTTGCCCATGTGATGATTTCTCACGTCAAACTGATTTCTTACGTTTTCTTCGTTTGTAAATTTTACTGTAAACATCGAAAAGATTCTTAATTCCTCTTTTATGTGAGCTTGATTTTAGACAATGTCGCACTGCCTTATATTTTTTACGAATGTTGCCTGATCCTCTAACCTGTTTCTGTGTCGCTTCCTTTTTATGTGCTTCTTTGGGAACTAGGAAAATAGTAATTTGTTGATATAAATTGTTTGGTTTTTAGAATTTTTTAACTGTGATGTATGTGTAACTTTTATGATTAATATTGTATTATTCGAATAAAGTAAATTCTTATTCTGATTCAAGCCAAAGAAAGTGACTTTTTTTGTATAGGTGTTCCTCTTAGAAATGTTCTGTTAGGGGGAGCCCATTTCTCGTGTATTGATGTACCTATAGCGTCCTGTATTCAGATTTGTAATGTTCTGATTGTACTACCTATGCATAATTTGCGGCAGGAGCATTGTATGATATAGGTGACAAAGCTGGTATTGCAGTCTATCCTTTCATGGATTTTAAAGTAAATCCCAAGCTCCAGTGAGATTCGTCAATTTTGTTGATGCCTAGTTTACAGACACTGCAATTGTGGTAGGTATGGAATGCAACAGGTGCATCCAAGAATGTGGTTATTGCTTTCCTTTGCTTTTCACTTATCCACAAATTCTTATTTGCACAATAAATGAGGCTTGCTTGTTGGCTGTTTGAACTGTTCTTAGGTTTTCATAGTTCATTTTTTCTACAGTTACATTTGATACATTGTAGTTCTCCTCTGGGAATATTTTTGATCATTTTATGAGAATGGAAGTACTCTGATCTAAAAATAGAATTTGATGCTGTACTCTTCCTTTGTCATTTAGTGTAGAATTTTTTTTATCCATGATACATAGTCAGATCCAGGAAATCAATTACCTTAGTGAAAATTGTGGCTGTAGTATGAATATTACGTATATTGTATTGACTTCTCAGGGGTACGGTTTCAAATGGATTCTTGCCCTTTCTAGATACACAGTGTATCATTGATACAGCTTCTTCAAAAGATGATGTGAGGGTATACTTTGAGAATTATTTTTACCAAAGTCAATATCTCTCATCTCCACAGTAAACACACATTTGATTGTTGAAATGACTGCATTGGTGCATTTTGAGGACGTTTTCACACCTGCTTTAAGGACATGCACACAAGTGTGAACATTCTGTGGTGCACTCTGACTTTCTTTTTAGAGTGCTCCATTTTTGGGAGTATAACATAAAAAAAAAACATGGCATCTGGAGGAGAAGACACAAAACAGCAAGATCCTCAGGAGAAGGAGGATCAGGAGAGGACCATGCCAGAATCCATAGTCCGGCAATTTATTTTCTCTTCCTAGTGGGGAGAAGAAAGCCTTAATGAAAGTAGTAATATACAGTAGTGACAGAAGTTGTTTAGCTGGGATACCAGTACAAAAATATTCCTTTGGACCATCTGGTATGAGGAAGTATTTGAACATATGGCAAAGCAGCCAATAAAATGATGCAAAAAGAAGAAGTGAGGAGGAAGAAGAGGCATCTTCTTCTGTAGCAGGACATTTTCTCTAACTTGGAGCCTCTATGCCATCTAAAATCTTTGCAACACAAAGTGATGTTAGTCTACACATTCCCACATTAGGATTTACTGCACCAACTACAAAAAAATTCTGTGAAAGACCAGAGGAGGCCAGGCTGGGCCACGTCTCTAAACTCTACGGCTGTCCACCAAGACTGAGGAGGAGCTTGTGAGCGGCAGCGGGGTGGAGTGTAGCGGGCTCATCAGAAAAAGGAAATCTTTGCCCGTAGCCGTAATTCCGCAACCCGCTACCCTCAGTAATTTCGTTAACCCCCCCTCCTGCAGCGGGAGCGGGAGTGGGAGCTTGGCCAGCGGCCAGTGGTCGGCGGACGGGCCGCATCGGGTGAAGTAAAACCCGAGGTAAGCCCGCGGGGTTCTGCCAGCAGGCGGCGGACCACGTCGAGTGAAGGGAGACATCAGCAGGAAAGCTGCAGGAAGCTGGAAAAGTTGGCAATAAAGCCCCGCAGGTCGGCGCGGCAGGGGAGGGGGCGAAGCGGAGTTGTGGAGGTGAGAAGGTGAGGAGCAGAGGAGCAGAGGAGTGGTGGACCCCCCAATGACCCCCTAATGACTTTACTGGATGGCCCTTGTGAGCTTTGCTGTGCGTTTTGTGAAGCCCAGTAATCTGAAGTATGAAGTGGCGTGAAAGTGTAGGAGGCGAGAGACTGATAGTGTGGAAAAACGAGGTGAGCCGGGCGTGTGGGGCGGCTGCGAGCTGTACGAGTTGTATGTGTTTCCATTGCCCGTCGCTCAAGCCGTGGACTCATTCCTCGCTCGCCCTTTCTGCGCTATCCGCTCTTTGCTATATCCTGCTGCGCCAGGTGACTTGCCTTATCTTGATCACCTCAGGTCTGTTGTGGATCTGTGTCAGTGGTTCTGCAGTGGTGGCTGTCTTATCATTTTTCATTAGTCCTTCATCTTCTTTTTGATCGTTGTCGGTCTGTGGATTGTGGTTTGTGGACGTCGGACCTTGGACCTTGTATCTTGGACGGTGAGTCGTGGACCCGTGGTCCTTGAACCTTGAACTTAGACTTTGGCGTCTCAGGCGTCTTTTGCCTTGACTGTTTTGGTCACTGGGAGTAACTATTGACTAATCTCAGATACAATCCGGATATAAGACTTGTACAATACTTGGGGTGGGGTGTGTGTTGGTTTTATTCCTCATCTTCAAGTGTTTACTTCGACACGAGACCCGAGAAGTCTACCACAGTCATCGTAGTCACCGTAGCCCCAGTTGCCAGACGGGGGTCGGCGAGCAGCTCTGACTGGGCTACCCCCGAATCGTCCAGGCCTCAGGTAAGGTGTCATGCGAAATAGCCGTGGGGGTCTTCGGAGGTTTCTGGGGGCTATCTGAGGAATTCTCTGTGTCGGATATAACGCCACGTAAAAACTGTCCTAAGGCACTGTTTGTCTTCATTTAGTTTCATTCAGTTATCCTCTCTCTTGGAATGAATTGCTTTCCCCTGTTAGCCTTGTCATATCTTTAGCTGGAGGAACCTTAAGTTTAAGTGGTGTTAACTTCTTTTGCCTTGGTAAAACTGCATTCACAGTCTAAAGTAAAATCTGTAAACCCTCTAGAAGCTATTAACCATAGTGATAAGAGTGACAAGAATTTGTGGAGCCCCCCAAAACCTCAAAAATGTATCCGTAGACGCAGAATTGGAGCTCATCTATCTCTTTTAAAATCATATCCATCAATAACATCAATGTTCTCTAAAAAGGGAAGATGGTTTAAGAGCGGAACAGGGCAAAACAACGAAGATCTTGGAGCTGTGGGAAAGGAGGATAATTCAATGGAGGTGATAATGGACTCCGAAAGAATAGCTGAGAATGAAGTAGATAGCCATATATCAAGATCAGAAGCACTCTTTCCTGTAATAATAATACAGAAATCTAATGGGGACGTAGGCAATGTAGCACCCACTTCTATCGTAAGTCGAGCTGTTGAGTCATATCAAGAAGGGGTGGAGAAAAATTCGGGTTTGGAGACGGAATTGGCCCTATCTAGGAAAGAGGCGGTAGATGCCACGCAGAGTAAGGGTGGTGAAAATGAGGACGTCACCCTTCTTTCTCCACTAGCAGATTTGATAACCCTTTTTGAAAAAGTACATGACAATGTAAGTGTATCTCAAAGGAGTTTACCAGACTGCTCTTCATCAATAAAAAGAAGCAAATTTTCTCCTAAAAGTGAACGTCAGAAAGTCCATAGTGAACTTAATGGGCAGGCTAAAACAGAAGACCTCACTCTTCCGGATATTGCCATTCAACTGGAAAAGAACGCAGAACGTCTGAAGCAGTTAGAAATATTGGGTGCACAATGTTTGGTTATAGATCCCCATACGAATAAGGAAATATTGTCTCCTCAAGCAGGAACTCATTTACACATGCCAATTATGTATAGCAGTACACCTACTAAATCCTCTTTGACATCAGATTTTCATGATTTATTTTTGCCTCGTGATAACCATGTAGAGAACTCCGCGTTTTCATTGCTTAAAAATGAGATTACTGGACCAGGGGGGCTAACGTATACATTTACTAAATTGGAAAACATTTTAGCTGCAATTTTGTCCCTGCTGGAGAAGAGTGCCTCTAACTCGGATCATATCCTCAAAGTCTTAACACCCATTTTGGGAGGGGTTTTAGAACTTAAACAACATGGCGAAGTATGTGTGAAGTGTTCCTCCCCTATATCTAATAATCCTTGTCAAATTAATGGCAGTATTTATGAAGCTGCTAATGGCCTAGGGTTAGAGGAACCGAACAAACAGTTGGTGGACGTTGGATGTTTGCTGTCTGGAAGAAATTCAACTCCAAGCCCATCCCAAATTATTGTTAATGACTCTACAAAGGTCCCCACTGAGGGGAAAAATGTAAATGAAAAAGTCTCTCCCGTGATAGATACAGTGCGTGTTTTCCCAATCTTTAATATGAGCAAGTGCAAAAAACCCAAACCTCAGGAATCACCTGAAATAATTAATATTCTGGAAGCCTCTGGGGGGGGGGACATTTATTAGTAAGCGAGGGAAGTGTTAAAACCCAGTGTAGGAGGAAAAGGAAGGGGAAACAGTGTAATTTTTAGAAATTATTTAAAAGCTTTAAGCATTTTTGGTTTGGATTTAGTAGGGGCAGCAGTTTTAAACAAAATAACTTTAAAGCAATTAATTAAAAAAAAACATATATGCAATCTCGCGAGAAAGAGATCTGAAAATATGCAGAGGGAATGGCAGATTGGACTCTTTAGCGGAGAGCTCACTTATTAAAAATCCTCAGCCGTATGTTCTTTGGAACCTGAAACATGGAGTACTTAGAGTGATTCTACTCCTCAGATTGAATTTGCTGCCGTTGAGGATAGTAACAGGAGCTTTGGAGGGTATCCCCAAAAATGAAAGACTCTGTGATGTATGCAATGGTGGCATCCAAGATTTTAATCATGTTTTGTTTGTGTGCCCTGTACTTAGTTCAATACGTAGAAAATTTCTAAGGCATGTTTTTTTACAATATAATATTTCAACAGCAGAACAGGCACGCAACTTTCTTCTGCACCCCCCGTCAGAACAGATATGTTTTAAGATTTTCTGCTTTTTTAAAGAATTTTTAAATGTATATTAGAAGTCATAAGTAGGGCATCTATGCACTAGCACTTTATCTTAATGCACTTGCACCTTCAGTAGCACCTTACAAAATCATCTGTTGTTAACACTGTTTTCTGTCCTCGACACAAGAAATGTTTTAATTGTAACTGTATATTGGATGAACCATACATAATTTCCTAACTATATGCTGCTAAAATGTAATTTTATACTAGATTAGATTGTTTTATTAAATTAGGGAGTTAGCCAATAGTGTCCCTTTCCGATAATGATTAGAAGAATTCAGTCCTCTTGAGTGACGTATTCCATGATTAACAGAGATTAGTCCGTTTAGGGAGAAGGTAATTTTAGGAAAATTGGTTCTTTTTTTTTAATTTTTTTTAAAGTATTTATTTGTAACTAATGTTAAAGATTTATTAGAACATTTATCATGTACTGTGTGTAATGTAGGATAAATTCAGGGTGTAATCTTTTGGGCTTTTAATACTGTTTTTTATGAATTAATGCTTTATTGTAATGTTATGTGGAAGTCTTTGGAATTCCAAATCATAATAAACTGAACTGAACTGAAAAAAATTCTCTCTGTTGGATATTTCCGCCACCTCCTCCTAAGCGATGATGGCCTGGCCAGACCTTGTGCATATCCTAGCTGTAGGTTCCCAACCGCCACTGTACACTGTTTTTAGACTTCCACAGCACTAGGTTGACTAAAAAGGTCTGGCCTCCAGCCAAGCCTTGTACCCAAGCCTAACACCACTATAAAACTTCCTTCACGGTGCATAGTGGGGGGCTGACCAAAGTGCCTTGCCTCTAACCATGGTCTGTACTCAATCACACTATGGTTGCCTAAGTTCCTGCCGTGCACAGCCTTTGACTTTGCCGATCAGGAGATTAGTTGCATGGCCTGGACTCAGGCCATGCCTTGCACCCACTCCACCATGGGTACCTAAATCACTGTTGCACATTGCCTTTGGCTGCATGCAAAAGGGGGTTGGCCACAGTGCCTGGTTTCTGGGCAGGTCCTGCACCCAACTCTGTTATAGGTGTCAACCACCCTGTGGATGCTCAGCCCCCTGCGATACATGACTTTCAGCCATGCGCATCTGAGTTTTGCCCTCAAGCCCTGGCCCCCTGCTAGGTCCAGCATGGGCTCCTAACTTCTCGCTGCACTCAGCCTTCACCTTTACCAGCAGGGGGGTTACATTTTTGCAAACAATAAAAGGGAGTTACAGGGGGAATACAGGGGAGGCCCCCCCCACTCAAACAAATTACAATAATACGGGGCCTCACCTAAATTGCACCTGTCTTGACTAACACAAAGGATCTTGTAGTAATACTTTTTTCCTTGTCCTCCTAGTGTGTTAATTTACACTACTCTGATTAGTCATGGTGCCCTTTCAATACTTAAAAAAGTCATAACAGGTCTATTCTAACTAGTTGAAAAAAATGTAGTGTGTGAAGAGAGATTACCTCACTGTAGCTGCACCCGAGGGGGTTACTGGCTATGATTGCCAGTCTACCTACTTCTCATCATTGGCCACTCTCTCTTTGTTGTGTGTAAGAACGAATAAATGAAAAGAACTTGTGTGCTCCCTTTACAACCAAAAACTCATATAGTGAAGAAATAGTAGACACAATGAATGTGCTCACTGTACAAAACATGTACGTGCTCAATGAACCCCAGTGAAAACCAAACAAAATCATTTTTAGAATTCTCACTCATTAAAACCGGGTACTGCTTACTGGCCATCCAATTTTATTCCTAGCTGTAAGCATTCCCAATTAAAAATGGTTACCAATATACCATGATTTTAGCCAACATGTTTCGTTGCTAAGTATTAACGCAACTTTGTCAGGGCTTTGGGGGTTCTATACTCTTATACTTCACTCTCAATTGTTCCCAAAACCTGTGATGACATTAAAAACAGAACCAACATTAGATCACCAGAAATAATTTTTCATAGATCATCTATCGAACCACAATCACTCAAGAAACCAAAAAGCTTGGTGAATATTATTTATATTCAACATACCTGATGGTTGCAGAGTCACAGCATACCTACAACCATCGCACATTTATGGACCCCGTGTCAAAAGATCACGTGTTCTCTGAGTGGCCTCTCAGTTTCGAGCACCCTACAGAAGGTAAAAATGTGAGAGGTAAAGCATCTCCAGTCCCAGCCGTTATCCATAAATCATGTAATCGGCATCTCACTTTAAAAAAACTCCCATATCGCCTGTTATGTGCTCCCATACTCAGGTGTAACAGCGTATAGAGCCCAGGACCCCGAGGGTCTCTTCTAAAACTCCATTAGTTCTCCCCCGACAACATCAGCCAGTGCGCTATGTACAACCTGCAACCTTATCTCATGCATAAAAGCGACACGCTGTAGTTCTTACCGGTGCCGAGTCCCTCCGGCGCGTATAGAGCTCCGACAATGGGATCATACCGCCGCTCGGTTAAAATACCGTTCTGACCCCGCCTACCAGTTCCGGTGCATCAAGTGCGCCTGCGTGTTCACGTTGTTATCCGTGGCGGCCATCTTAAATCAGGATGTGTTTATAACCAAAAATTTGAAAAGAATAAAAAGTTTCCACAAATATTGATAAACCCATAATTACCACACTGTTCCTGCACCTCAAAAGAAATTTTCCAGAAACAATGCACCTGCTTTTTACTACTTCTATCCATGGCGGCCATTTTAAATCAGGGTGCGTTTTAAAATTCAAAATCTGACAAAAGAATAGTGTTTGCCACACTATTCTTACAGTTCAACAAAAGCGAGGCGATTTGGTCCTGTACATCGACCCATTCATATGAAATGCTCATCCCTTACCAGGTAATAATCGATTTTAACTGCGGGACACCCATTTCAACACATAATGTGTGCCGGCATAAGTGCTATATTAACCGATGTCTCATCATCTCATGACAAAAAGGATCACTTCATCTCACATGCAAGATGATCCGATTGTTCACAGTTTAAGTAGCAGCAAAGAAAAATAGAAGGATATATGCTGTGCCTTATTTGTAATAAATCGTAAGCGTTCCCTGAAAGTGTTCTATGAAGTATCTCGGGGGAGTGGATCACCCATAAAAATTAAACCGGGGGCATTTCAGAAAATATCATGGCAACAGAGTTTCAGATTGTGGCTCTCTCATCGTTTCTCATCTTATTCTTATACCAGGGCACAGGATTCTCACCGCTTGCTAACCTTATTCCATTCAATTACATCGTTAAGCCCCTCCTGATCTGCTTGTTCTGAGAAAATCCATTTGGCCTCTTTTCTTGCCAGGATCGCTTCCAGGTTATGTGTGTCACCAATCACCTTCTCCAAAACAGTCCCTCTCAAGTCCCTCGGGTCATGCCCCTCTTCACTAAAGTGTTGCACTAAGCGTATTGTCAGTTTTCTCGCTTTAATTGTACTCAGATGTTCTTGTATATGCATTTTAACCTTTCTAGAGGTTAATCCAATGTAGTGCAGGCCGCAACTACAAGTTAACTTGTAGATCACGTGTTGTCGTGTATTTCTATAGGTTCTGAATCGATCCCCCTATTCCTGACCCTATTCTGGTTAAACTACCTAGCTAGTTAACTAACAGTCAGCCCATGAGGCAAGAAATTCCCCATGATGCAGATACCGTTATCTGACGCAGTCACACTACGGCACAGGAACGTGTTATCTGATTAGGTCATAACGCTTGAGATCTAATTAGACAAGCGATATTCCTCCAGCCCCTGATAAGGCATACGACGTTCTCATAACAAATCAAACCTATGACAACCTGGATAATCCGTGCGGCCATTGTTTTGATTTCACAGAGAACTTTAGTAAAGAATGTGCTAACGAGCAAGTCGTATGACATCTTTATTGACGTACCTATGTCCATCCTTACGTCAATCCCGGCACCTTTAAGGTATAAATATTGCCGATCTTGCCCTATGCAAAACACACGCGTGGTGACAAGACGGAGCAGCCATACTTGCCAAAGCCGAGAGCAGAAGCAGACCCCGCAGGCAGCAGCCCCGCCTTCCTGACGCGCTGAGAGACGCGCTGCTATCTCAAGCCGAGAGACCCAGCACCGGCGCTTCCGGGTAGCCCTCGCAGGCAGCCTGGAATATCGAGAGCAGAGAAAGAGATACCATTCCTCATTCATCCTAAATTCCAGGTACAGAACTGAATAACCCCTCCTAGAGAATTCTTTAGTTATTCACTTGGCAAAAACAAACTTAACTTAAACTGTAACTTTCTATTCCCGCCCACGCATTAGACTTAGGTCAGGTACACGGGGTAGGTGTATTTAGAAACACCAGTTGAGTACGTTTAGTCAAATGTATATGTGTATGTAAATATATTTTAATCATTTTAAACATCATATGGCTCAGAAACCATATCAATGTTTTTACAGTATTATTTTATACTATTGCTTCTAATGTATGCACTTTACTTAACTATAAGTATTGCAATAATATCGATCCATTTCTCTTGTACGAGAAAAGAGACTGATCAATAAATAACATCTTTTATTGAACACGCCCGTCTCTTCCTTTTCTCTACATTCTGATGAGACTAAGAATGCACGTACTGACTGAGTAAAACAATTGCCTTGTGCTCACACGACTCTTGAGATTGACTCTTGATTAGGGGAGAGCAAAGTTGTCATGTTCTATGGTTGTCAGAAACTAAATCCCTTCTTGTCTAATCAGGGGAGTTAATCCTTCCTTGAACATTCGAGAAAGTTTCTAGCGAACTCTGAGCTTAGCTGGCAAACCCAAAAATTAAGTCTAGTATCGACAGTAGTAGACCTAGTTAACGTCTGGCCTAGGTCTTTACTGCTGTAGGTACTATTCCAATGCGCAGAGCCTATTGGGAAAATAGGAACTACACTACATGGCGCCCAACGCGTTTGGAAAGGGCGATAAAACTAACGTAAGACATTTAGAGTAACTCAGTCGTGCTTTCTCACTCAGACCCCTTTTCCCAAATACTCCAAAGACGTCTGGAGTGGGTGAAAGGTTATAAAATCCTCCAAAACCTCGCAGGAGGGAACTCCTATGTATGGTTCTTGGTATAGTCAACGTTGAAGGATAAAACAGTTCCAAAATATTGTGCACCTAATCTCTGTTTCCATAAAGAAACCTGATCTGCAAATAAACATAATACCATCCTGTCTGTAAAATGGGAGACAGTGATGGAGAAAGAGAAGCAGTTAGATTAGCGGCTGAAATAGCAGCAGCTGATAATGCTGCACTAGATGCGGACGCGGATATAATACTCATTCCGGTCGCCAAAAGGAGATCTATAACCTTAAAACTTATAGAAAATGGACTGACACCTAGAGGTGGCACAGTCATATTCGTAATCGAGGCACACGAATATCGGCAGACAGAGGTATACTATACATGGATACATTTTCCAGCAGCAAATGCTGTAACAAAGTACTTCCACTATTACAAAACAGAGGTTCCTCCAGAAACGTACACTCCTTTCGAGGAGGTGGAAGTACCACTCAAATTCCAAGAGCATTTGCTCTTATTTGATGGCGCCCTAAAACATAATAATCACATTACAAGGCTCGGTCCTTTAGGAAGACCAGGAGCAACGTGGCCGGTCCTAGCCGGATACACACCACATCCAGACATCGACGAGATGCCTGCACCAGAGCTATTAATACAGCTAAAACAACTACTAAAAATTCACAGACAATTAGTTCAGTATGTAATGCGGACTTCTACAATTCAGCCAGCGATTAAACTACCACAGCTGACCTCTCACCAGGGGAACACAAATAAAATTACACCACAGAACATCCAATCCTGCCTAGGTAAGGTTCCAGCTAAACGGGAACAGATACCATTCTGGTTGGCACAGAAAATCACCCAAATAGAGGCGGTGTTTCCTGACACCACCCCGCTAGAAAAACACAGGATTCTGACTATATGTCTCCCAATGGGAATCGCACCACACATTGAGGACTGTGACACTTGGGGTACAGTCTTTGCTTCCATCTATACAAAAACGCACGGTGTTCCATCCATTTCGGTAATACCAGATGTGCTAAAACAAATTCAAGATGAATACGGTCCAGAACCTGCTTTAACTCTTGGTATGAAATTACTGAAAGACTTCAAGCAGGTCTCGGCTATATTACTAGCCAACATAAAAGGTGAAGCAGCAAACGTGGCGATCCGCCAGAGGTTAAAAGAGACAGATATAGCAGACCAACCAGCTGAAATTGCCAGAATCATAGAAAAATCCTATGAAGAACTAGGCAGAGATAGTCTAGGTGGAATACCAGTAAAACCGCAACTGACTACTAGTCCAGAAAAAATATTTTTTAATAATAATAATTCACCAAAAAAGAACTGGGATGGAAACAAACAATCCAATCCCAAAGAAAAGAAATTCCAGTCCAGAGGAAGGTCTCCTAGGCGAAGAGAGAAATCTCCAAACCCGAGACAAAGGTCACCTCAGAGTGAACCCTCTGGGAATAGATATAACCTTAGAAATAGGGATAATATTAAAAAACCTGATAGATATCAAGACATTGATACACGTCCCTCTCAATCTTTTCAGAATTCCTCGCAGAAATCGGAAAGAAGAGGACGATCAGAAGAGCACGCCAAGTCCAAAGACAAGGAACCTGCTCAACTGAAAAAGAAATCACAATTTCCAAAAAAGAAGGTAGCCAGTATCAAGGTAGTTAACAATGCCGAGAATACTGAGGACACAATTGAAAAACGGAGAGTGGGCTCAGACAATGCTAGACAGCGCAGCAGAGGTGAGCATAGCTCGCAAAGTCCTTATGAATCATCTGGAGACAGTGGACACGAATGAATACCTTCAAGTGGAAACTGCAGATACCAGAGTTAGCAAGCCCCACAAAATATACGAGATAACATTACGTATAGAGGGAGATAAGACTAGGAAAATAAGGGGACTATTTTGGGATAACCTATCCAAAGGCTATGACATCCTTCTAGCTGAAAAAGACTGGCCACCGGAGTTTGTCAGGGAGTGCCCTCATGGCGAAGAAGTAATTATGCCTGCCTTCTCGAACCAAATCCCGATTCATAAAAAATACACACTTGCTAGAAAGTGGGCAGTGGCCTTAGCACCTGCTTTATATAAAAATCATGTAGGATGGGATGAGGATTCTCCTCCTCACAAAGTCCAGTTAAAATCACAACCAACTGCACAAAGGCAGTACCCAATTAAGCAAGAAGCTAAAAAACAAGTAAATGAAATACTAGATCAGCTAGAATACCAGGGGGTGATTGAAACTTGCACCTCACAAATGAACAATCCTTTGTTTCCGGTCTCCAAACCAGACAATTCGTACCGTCTAGTTTTGGATTACCGACACCTTAACACATGTTGCAAAACTTTTGCAGTACAAAACTCACACAGTGCTGCACTAATGAATAACATAGTGCGCAAAAAATACAAAACAACCTTGGACATCTCCAACGGATTCTTTTGTCAAAACATAGCACCAGAGAGCAGATATTTAACTGCATTCTCAGTAAATGGCACTCAAAAACAATTCTGTCGGTTAGCCCAGGGGTACAAGAATAGCCCGGGGGTATTCTCAGCGAGAGTAACAGAATTACTACAACAATATGATGATGAAGCATTATCTTATGTCGATGACATTTACTTAACAGATGATGACTTGGAAACTCACTTGAAAAGAGTGAACACCATAATACTTGGTTTCGCTGCAGAGGGTTACAAATTCAACTTCAAAAAGTCCAGAATTGCCCATCTGACGGTCCTATTCTTAGGATATGAGTTATCAAGTGAAGGCAAAAGCCTGGCAGACAATTTCCTAGAGAAATGTGCCGTAATCCAAGCTCCTAAAACACTAAAAAACCTACAGTCAATTCTAGGCTTCCTAAATTTCGGAAGAACATATATTGCAAATTACGCAGAAAGGGTCAAACCCCTTTATGATCTAATTAAACCAGACTTTAAAAGATCCAGTTGGACTCAAACACACACAGAAATTTTGAGATCCTTACAAACAGACATGCTAATTAAAACAAAATTAGAAACCCGTGATAATACACGCAACCTTGTGATCCGAGTCATCCCAGGGAAATGCGGATACACATACCTGACCTCTAATGAGGGAGAAAAGGTACCAATTGCATTCAAATCACACTTGTACACTAAGGCTGAAATGAAATTTAGCCCAACGGAAAAAATTCTTACAGCAACACAGACAGCTATAGCAAAAGAACGAGCCCTGGCACAAGGTAAACGAATAATAATCGTGACACCAATACCAGCCTTAGAGGCGGTAACAAAGGCAAGCATTCCAAATGCTAAAGCACTCCATCCGAGATGGATACAATGGGCTAATTCTCTTGCTGCAACAGACGTGGTGTACGAATTTGATCCTTACTTAAAAACACAAGAATTTCTACAATATGAATTTGAATGTCCTCTGCCAACCGAAATTCTGCCTCTAGACCAATACGGCTGTATAATATATACAGACGGATCAGCACAGCCCGCAGTAGGGGGTAAACAAGCTTACAGTGCTGCGTGCGCGATTGTTAAAGGTCGTTGGCACGAAGGGAAATTTAAACCAACCCTCACTAAAACACAATCTCTAGGAGATTGCACAGCTCAGCGAGCTGAACTACTAGCATTCAAGATGGCGCTTGAAAATACCGATCGAGAATTCCCCACACTTATAGTGTGCGATTCGTATTATTGCGTTCAGTCTTATAATGAATACTTGCAGATCTGGCTTCAGAACGGTTTCAAGGATGCGAAAGGTGGCACAATCAAGCATAAAATGCTCTGGGAACAAGTAGCTCTTTTACAAAAAGAACTACCAAAGACTCACGTGATACATACACTGAGTCATCAACGTGATGGCGTTCACGTTGCAGGGAATTCATTGGCTGATGAGGCCGCGAAAGCAGCTGTGCAAACGGCTTCCGTAGCAGCCGTCACCCGGTCAAAAACAAAAATAGACAGCGAAATATTACAAGCTGTCAGCGCTTCAGAAAAGGATTCGATAGAACCACTCCCTAAAGGCTTTCCAGTAAAATACTCATACATAACTGATGAAAACAATGTTCCTTTTGCTCGTATCCCTGGAGTGGGGGATAGGGCAATTCCAAACATGGAACACAGATTAGGACTAATAATAGCGGCACACGAAGGGCTTGCTTCTATCCATGCTGGCGTCTCAGCCACAGTATCATTATTAAAACAGAGATACTGGTGGCCACAAATGAGAAGACAAACAAGGAACTATGTTCTAGCATGTGAAATATGTCAAAAAATGAAAGTATCAACTGTGAGACGTCCAGCACAGACGCCCCTTCTAATCTCGGATAAACCATTAGCATGTGTTTATCTAGACCACTGCGGTCCCTTACAAAGGGATGGTAACTATAAATATATCTTGGTCGCAGTGGACTCATGCACGAGATTCATATGGATGTGGCCCCAGCGAACGGCTGACGCCAGAACTGTTATAAAAGATTTGCGGGTCTTTATCGGCACATACGCAATTGGCATTCTGCATTCGGACAATGGTCCTGCTTTTAGCTCTCGGGCTTATAAGGAGGCCATGGTCAGCATGGGCGTGCAATTGCGGTACTCTTGTCCATTTCACCCTGAGGGGAACGGAATTGTTGAAAGAAAAAACCGTGACATAAAGCAATCTATAACGGCAAAGGTATTAGGTTCGGGAGCTGGGTGGGTCAAACATCTAATAAGTGTCCAACGTAGTCTAAATAACTTGCCAAGAAATTCTCTGAAGGGATTCAGTCCGTACGAATTATTATTCGGAACTAGGATGTTGATCTCTGACCTTGATAGTCAGACTTCAGTGGTAATAGAAAAAACCTTTGATGTCAAAGACCGTTTGGCTATTTTGCAGGACTTAAACAAAACAAGAAAAGACCTGAGCAACATACAGTTGAAACAACAGCCAACGACCACTGAAGATTCACCACCTGTCCCAGCAAGACCTGTCTGGATTCCAAAAGTCGGGGATCTAGTCAGGGAGAAAATCGCGGTAAAGAAGGAATTTGGGCCTTCTTACAGAAAAGCAGTTCCTGTCTTGTCTGTCAACGGGACAAGATCAGTTGTACTACCGCCACTTGCTGGAAAAAAGGAGAACCGAGTTGTATCCATCGACCTGGTAAAACCACAACATGTGGCCGATAACAAACAGTAGGCCAAGTGGACTCCCAATAAGTAGCAGAACACCAAGGTTTGCTACCAGTACAGAGGTCCTAACAAAGAGGCTCATCACATTCGAAACGCCTACAGAAGAACAACAAGGACTATGCAACAATGCAATAGAACTAAGACCTCTGAAAACCCAAATAAAGACATTTAGCAGAGAGACACCAATCTACAATGAAGTTCCAAGTGAAAATGCAAGAAACAAAAATCCTGAACCAATTGGAACAATTGATAGAACTGCATCTGGTTACTTCATCAACTTCGATGATTCCTCTGAAGGCTTCAGCGAACAAAAGACACAGCCATCATCAAAATCCTTTAAAGACAAAGCAAAGGAACTTTTGAAACAACT
Source organism: Lissotriton helveticus (assembly GCF_964261635.1). Classification (NCBI taxonomy): domain Eukaryota; kingdom Metazoa; phylum Chordata; class Amphibia; order Caudata; family Salamandridae; genus Lissotriton; species Lissotriton helveticus. The sequence continues at coordinate 985,896,285 of NC_136067.1, forward strand.
AAAAGAAACATATCTGATTTCTCCATGGATTGAATTTTGGGTGGGTTTTGGTGCATTTATCCTCATACTTTGGCTCATCATGGTATTTACTTTGGGACGCTTCATTGAGGGAAAATATGCTAAAATGGACACAGCAAGTCAGAACATCAACTTGGTCCTCAAACCACAGACATCTTCACACATCGAGAAAAGAGAACTTTCTTCAGAACTTTCTTCAGCCAACTTCACAGCAATTCCGATACCTGGTGGGGTAGCCTGGGACAATACTGACTATGAAATTTATGGTCCGGTCGAGATCCTGAAATATCCACACCAAATCAAGATCTCCTTGAGTGATTTTGCAAAACCAAACTCATTTGCTGATGATTGGGACTTTGAAAGTATCAACAATATGATGTCTGACTTAGTAATGTCTGCTAAATTTACAAAACATGATTATTTGTAAGGTTCTACAAATTATGATAGTATGTATTGCTATAACCATTATGGTAACCATTTCTTGCATAAATCTGCACAACCTAGAAATGTTTTAAATTATAATCAATGGGAACATTGTGCTACACCTCCAAAAGGGAGCTCTAGAACCGTTTATGACAAATATTCATATTTTTCAGGTTTTAACATAACTAATGCTGAAACATTTTATTACAAATTGTCAAACCAGACAGGGATGAAAACCATGATAACCAACACAAAATTGATATATTCAGATTCTTTCTTTGAAAAAATGAATACTTTTGGATTTGATTATTGGGACAAAAATGTTGATTTGAAAAGTGTTTGGGGTACAAAAGAATGGCAAGTACAGGGTTTAGAAGCTTTGTTTAGAGCCTGCATGATCCCAGAACAAATGATATTTTTAAATGACACTGTTCAACAAACCACCTGTCTTGGCTTAGCAAAAATCAAAGATTTAAATAACCTGTCTATTCCGAAGCCAACAATGTTTAGCAATAGCTCTGAAACAGATGAAGAAATAGACATAAACCATATACTTAACCAAAACAGAACACATCCTGATTGGAAACAATGGTTGATCTGGCCCACAGATACAAATAACTGTCAAGATAGATTCCTGAATAAAACACAGGGTTTCAAAATGACCAGGCCAGACCCTAGATATCCTCAAAGACATCACCCAGGGATAATAACAACCTACAGTGTGGGCAAATTATGCCTTCAATGGCTACAAACTTCCACACTGCCTGAAATTAAGCAACACCTAACTTTACTTACTGATGGTGCTGACTTGCGTGATTTCATACTGGGACCACGCAAACAGCGTCATAAGCGTTTCATAGCAGCCTCTGTATATGCAGCATACAATGAGGCCTGGAAGGTTACTCAAATTGAGACAGCAGAAAGAATACGGGAAATTGACCGTATTAATTTGGAAAAATCACTTTCTGTAGTGGACAATGGGTTAATGACTCTGTCCTCCAGAATTTTTTCATTGGACAGCATTGTGTCTTCAGCAATCGATATATTATCGCAAGACTTACTATTATTACAACATGGTCAGTCACAATTGCGTTCTATTGTACAGCTTGGCTGGACGTTACAAAATCTGCGTTCAGGCTACGTGCCTTGGCGTTTAATCAACACTACGTCACTATTCACTATTGTGCCACCGAACTCTGGCTAACCACTGCAGTCAACACAATGCTTCCAATGACATCTAAGCCCACATTCTCACACCATCCCCCTGCTCCATGGTACTCGGAACAACTTAAAAGTCTCCGCTCACATTGTAAGACCTTGGAACGTAAATGGAGACAAGGCTATTCTCCTTCACGCAAAGCCATATATAAAGAAGCCTTGAAAAAGTACCACAGCTGTTGTAAAACTGCGAAAGCAGACTACACAAGAAAAACTGTGACTGATGCACAAAACTGCCCAAAGGTGCTATTCTCTGTTGTCAAAAAATTGACTGGTGCTAACTCCACCCCTCCTCCTCCGGCACTTGATGCCATCCAGTGTCAGGCCTTAGCGGATTACTTTATAAACAAAGTTGATCTTATCTATGACAATTTTACTACACTTCCAGGTACTGTGTATACTACCCCTGATTTAGTCCAGGAATTGGAAAACACCGACACTGATGCAGTAATCACTACTTGGCAGCCCTTAGATGCCATTTCCTTCCTCTCCTGCTTAAACAGTGTGCGATCGGGCTCCCCACAGGACGTTCTCCCAGCCAAAATACTAAAACAATTAGACCCCCTCACTTACCCCACCATCATTAAATTACTTAACGCTTCTCTGAGCGAGGCCCATGTCCCACAACCTTGGAAACACGCCATGGTTGTACCATTACTGAAAAAACTGGGCACAGACCCTTCAAATCCTGCTAATTTTCGCCCTATATCTTTACTGCCAATCTTCTCAAAGATACTGGAGAGACACATAAATTCTCAGCTCTCTAAATTGGTTGACAACACTGGTTTCCTCCATCCTTCTCAGTCGGGCTTTCGGCCTAGGCACTCAACTGAGACAGCCCTCCTGGGGGTAACGGAGAGTCTTAGGCACGGTGTCGATCAGGGAAACACCATGGCGCTCATCCTGCTGGATTTGAGCGCAGCCTTCGACACCGTGTCACACTCCATCCTCATCGACTCTCTGAAATCTCTAGGGGTGGCAGGCCAGGCCTTGGCCTGGCTGGCGTCCTTCCTCAATGACCGAAGCTTCCAAGTGTTTTCTTCCAAAGCAGCCTCCGCCATCTGCCCTTCCACCCGCGGAGTCCCCCAGGGCTCAATTCTTAGCCCTTTATTATTTAACATTTACGTTAAACCCCTGGCAACCATAGTCGAACAAGCTGGGCTAACTCTGTTTTCCTACGCAGACGATACCCAGATCGTCTTCTCCTTATCAGGAAGAGACGTAAACAACATCTCCGCACTCAAGTCGGGCCTCACTCTTGTGGCCGACTGGATGCGGAGAAACTGTCTCAAACTGAATGGGGAGAAGACCGAGGTGGTCATTCTGGGACAGAACAAACATCTATGGGGTCCCAGCCATTGGCCCATCGAACTGGGGAATGCGCCTACACCGTCGACCGCAGTTCGTAACCTGGGTGTCATTATTGACGACAGGCTAACGATGAGACAACAGGCTACTAAGGTTTCAGCCATTTGTTTTTCAACTCTGCGGTGGCTTCACAAGATTCTGTGGATGCTCCCTCTCTCCACTCGCAGAACCGTAGTCCAGGCACTTGTAACATCTCGCCTGGACTATGGCAACATTCTCTATTTGGGAGCAGATAAAGCCACTATACATGTGCTGCAGGTGGTGCAAAATGCTGCTGCGCGCCTGCTTAAGAACGTCCCCAGACGTACCTCAGCCACCACTGCCTTGCGCGACCTCCACTGGTTGAGTATCCCGGAACGCGTTAAATTCAAGGCACTCTGCTACATGTTCAAGGCTAAGCAGGGCAGCGCCCCAGCATATGTTCAGGGGCTGGTAAAACCCTACAGACCCCTGCGCTTACTAAGGTCATCGGACATTGGTAACTTCACAGTACCAAGATGGAAGCTGACAAAAATGGGAGGCCGCTCCTTTTCAACTCTGGGTCCTAAATACTGGAACTCCCTCCCATTGGCATTAAAATCTGAGACCAACTTATTCCGCTTCCGTAAGGCTCTGAAGACCTTGCTTTTTACTAAGCGTGACCAATAGTCGGCTGAGGCCTCAAGTCAAGGTAACATTTCCTCTTTCTTCTACAGTCTTTCCCTGGCGCCGGGAAACCCACTGTGGGTAGCTGTGAGCGATACAAGCTTAAATAAATAAAATAAATTCCAAATCTTTAACCTTACTGATAGACAAATCGGTATGGCGCAGAAGGGTGCTGATTATACAATCTTGAGCATTGAAAAACTAGAAAGATTACCAATGACAATGTCAGAACAACCTGTCAGTGAATGGATAATCCACGGAATCATAAATATTCCAATCTCAACCTTCAGGTTTCAATACTGCCAAAAATATATACAGGCTGGCATGTACGAGAAATTGGGAAAAGGGTACCTTAAAACAACTTGGAACCTGCCCTATTCACATGCATGTGTCAGTAACAAAGGACAGAAAGTGTTTCTTAGTGGCAACAATTGTGCTATGTCACTAAGCGGCACGCTTCTGTGTAACGGTATTAGTTTGCACGGAGCCTGTGAAGGGAATTCATACAACCTTTCATGTCACCAGCAAGGCGCACCTGCAACTGAAATAGAACCATTCTTTCAAAGACTCTATAATGGGAGTTACTTTCTTATTGTAGACCGCAGATGCTGTAGTCTTATGCCCGGGACTCCTTATCTCGTCACTACGACGGCGAAGGTCAAGTGCTGTGGACGTTCTTTGTTCCCCAGCTCCTTTCCAGACAGGGAGGCAAGGGCATGGCCCGGTCTGAAAATTACTTCTATTCGAATAGACACTTTAAGCAGAATGAAAACAGTGCTTCTTCAGACGCCTACAAGGCTCACGTCATCTAAAGAAACGTATGATCTACAAGTCGCAAGGACGACTGCAGAGATACATACATTATTATCAACCAATTCCCCCGTACATTTCGCGGAAATCCTGAGCGAAATCTTAAATATTTCTGATACCACTGGGGTCTCAAAGGTATTTAAGACAGTATTTTCGATGGCATTAACACCATTCAAAGCCATACTGGGTATCTTTCCAGATTTCGTCCATTCGATTTTTGGCGGACTTCCCCTGATCCTAGGACTAATTGCAGGAATCCTATTCCTGGTCCTTATTTTTCGTTATGGCAACCCATGTCACAGAACAAAATCTCACGACAATGGAAGATACGATCCTAGCCATTGGATACCGGGACCGGATATCAAAAATCCTGGGACTCTCCCGGCTTAGAGACCTAAACATGACTTGGTTTCTATCATTTCGACCAATGTGGCAAAGGTGTGTTTTACCTGTACTAAGGTGTCTGCTATGCGGAGAAGAATGCGTGTTAGACACCTGTCTGACGCTACAATCGGATGCGCCAGTGGATGCAGATACACTGTTGGTTCCTACCAAGGTTCACGCACTGTGCTGCCCTCAAAGGCTGCCAATTCTGATGACGGCATTCCTGGAATCTTCACCACTGCGATTGAAGAGTAGTGAAGTTCAAGATGAAAGCAGCATCGAACAGGTACGACCTTCTGTCAGCAATGCAAATCAGAATGTCAATGGAGACAATCATGCGCACGAATGCATGGTTACCCCTATTTCCGACTTAGTGGAACTTTCCCATGAAGCTGTTGACAGTTTTTTCGAAAGCCTGAATGATATGATGTTCTCTCCGGAACAGAAATAGAGACTTTTGAGTAAACTCGCACGCAGCGTTCCCTGAATTCGGCCTTCAACTTTAATAATAAAGTCACATGAACAATTACAATCCAGTTCACGGACAGCAACTTTTTTCAGCAAGCCCTTAAAATATTCTTCTATATATTTTTTCCCGGGACACTGATCTTCTGCTTGAAGTAAGAAACTATTCCTAGAGAACTAAGATTTCTATTTTTTTAGATTCTTTATAGACTTTATATAGACTTTAGCTGCCCACTGGTATGTTCACAATATATTTTATGTGATGAAATGGTTTCGACTTTTTTTCTGTATAGCCATATTAAGAGCCATTTCATGTGTATTTCTCATATACCAACAAACAATAATGCATAACAATGCGTGTTTACTTTTGCATTTGATTCATAGCTTAAGTGCATACGATATATATGACTGCAATTTTTCAGTATATTTGAAAATTTCAAAATGCATTTATGTATTTTGGGGTGGTAAGGTATACACTATACTCTATAGTATGTTGTACTATGTTATACTATGCATAGATTAGTAGATATGACCATAGTTAGCGTGGAGTGGGTGTCGTGTATTTCTATAGGTTCTGAATCGATCCCCCTATTCCTGACCCTATTCTGGTTAAACTACCTAGCTAGTTAACTAACAGTCAGCCCATGAGGCAAGAAATTCCCCATGATGCAGATACCGTTATCTGACGCAGTCACACTATGGCACAGGAACGTGTTATCTGATTAGGTCATAACGCTTGAGATCTAATTAGACAAGCGATATTCCTCCAGCCCCTGATAAGGCATACGACGTTCTCATAACAAATCAAACCTATGACAACCTGGATAATCCGTGCGGCCATTGTTTTGATTTCACAGAGAACTTTAGTAAAGAATGTGCTAACGAGCAAGTCGTATGACATCTTTATTGACGTACCTATGTCCATCCTTACGTCAATCCCGGCACCTTTAAGGTATAAATATTGCCGATCTTGCCCTATGCAAAACACACGCGTGGTGACAAGACGGAGCAGCCATACTTGCCGAAGCCGAGAGCAGAAGCAGACCCCGCAGGCAGCAGCCCCGCCTTCCTGACGCGCTGAGAGACGCGCTGCTATCTCAAGCCGAGAGACCCAGCACCGGCGCTTCCGGGTAGCCCTCGCAGGCAGCCTGGAATATCGAGAGCAGAGAAAGAGATACCATTCCTCATTCATCCTAAATTCCAGGTACAGAACTGAATAACCCCTCCTAGAGAATTCTTTAGTTATTCACTTGGCAAAAACAAACTTAACTTAAACTGTAACTTTCTATTCCCGCCCACGCATTAGACTTAGGTCAGGTACACGGGGTAGGTGTATTTAGAAACACCAGTTGAGTACGTTTAGTCAAATGTATATGTGTATGTAAATATATTTTAATCATTTTAAACATCATATGGCTCAGAAACCATATCAATGTTTTTACAGTATTATTTTATACTATTGCTTCTAATGTATGCACTTTACTTAACTATAAGTATTGCAATAATATCGATCCATTTCTCTTGTACGAGAAAAGAGACTGATCAATAAATAACATCTTTTATTGAACACGCCCGTCTCTTCCTTTTCTCTACATTCTGATGAGACTAAGAATGCACGTACTGACTGAGTAAAACAATTGCCTTGTGCTCACACGACTCTTGAGATTGACTCTTGATTAGGGGAGAGCAAAGTTGTCATGTTCTATGGTTGTCAGAAACTAAATCCCTTCTTGTCTAATCAGGGGAGTTAATCCTTCCTTGAACATTCGAGAAAGTTTCTAGCGAACTCTGAGCTTAGCTGGCAAACCCAAAAATTAAGTCTAGTATCGACAGTAGTAGACCTAGTTAACGTCTGGCCTAGGTCTTTACTGCTGTAGGTACTATTCCAATGCGCAGAGCCTATTGGGAAAATAGGAACTACACTACAGTGTGAAGTGTTACAATTACTGAAGCGATTTTGGAACCAGGTTGTCAGGGATCCCAGATTCTTTGCAGAGGCAGAACAGATGATAGTCCCAATCTCCGCCTACTGGTGCCGCCGCTCTTAAAAGCAACGCAACCAACAGGAGGGAAAAGGGGAGTGGATTGAGAGAAGAGACACTCCGACAACTGCTACCACCCTCGTAGTGTTGCTGGATTCTTCTTTAAATAGATTCTTCTGACTGCGCTGTAGGGGTGCCTAATACAGAGAGGAGGGAGAACATAAACAACATACCACTTTTCTCCACAACTCTATACTCTTAATTAAAGCTCATCCTACCAGCTGTCTTCGGAGTATTCGCCTCTCTTCTATTTTATAGTATGTGGTGTTCTCAGAAAGTTCACTCTCTAAGAAAGAAAACAGCTGGTTAACTGAATACCGCCTTATAGTCTTTCTACTCTTACTACAAATGCTAGAATTTAATTGACTAATACCTTGGATACTTCCTTATGCAGCCTTGTATTATTTCTTTCATAACTTGGTCCAGCAATTAGATTCTCAACTATTTACAGCAGAAAAGTCTCTGGCCAGTTTAGGTTCCCTCTTGTAACGCGCAACAGAGGACAGGGTAGGAGAAAGAGGGAATGGGAAAGAGAGGTAAAGCGCAAGCGAAGGGTAATCAAATTTACTGGCCGAAATCAAGTAGTCTTACTAACGCTGCATTTACACAAGTCTTACTGTACACTCCGCCGAGGTCGGTTGCAGTCTTGAAGGGCGGCTGCTGTAATGTAGATACTTCTCTATAATGCTGACTTCAGTAATTCGGACTGACCGAGTGCTGCATGAGGCTCTCATTGAGGGGAATTAGTCTCTCCGCACCTCGGAGCTTCTCTGACGATTCAGTCTCTCCGCACCTCGGAGCTTCTCTGACGATTCAACTCGTTCTCTGACTCTAACAAGAAATAGACCATTCTCTCCCGTCATAGAAATAGACGCGGAGGAACGGTTCTAGACGCTGTATTTATCTGTGCCCAAACTTTAAACTACCGCTTGCCCCCGTCGTGACAGAGAGGCGGAGCAACGGTTCCTAGCGGCTGCTCTTCACAAAAGTTCGTTGAAGTGCGCAGATAGAATCTCGCGCACTTCCGACGAACACTAGACAGTGCGGGTGCAATCTATCTTCAGGAAATACCGCCAAAAGCGACGGCCATCTTGGGGAGGGAAGTTAACTAATTACAGTAACACCAAATGTTTACCCGACTCGGTTTCACAAATACTCGAGCTCTTTGGCGCCCTTTAGGGCGAAAGACTGATGCAATGGTGTGTTTCCTGACAGTACCCCCTCTCAAAGACCGATTTATCGGTCCTGGTTTGAATGGTTTCTGTGCATGAAATCTTTTCAACAATTGTGGGGCATGAATATTGTCTACTGGTTCCCAAGACCTGTCTTCTGGACCATACCCCTTTCAATCCACTAAATAATGGAGTTTCCCTTTACGGAATTTAGAATCTAGAATTTCCTTTACTTCATACTCCAGATGACCTAGAATGTCAAGGGGTTCAGGAGGACTAGCTAATCTCATCTGTGGAATCGTCTTTTTTAACAGTGATACATGAAAGACTGGGTGAATTCCTACTTTAGCTGGTAACTTCAATCTCACAGTGACTGGTTCCAAAATCTTTTCGATAGGGTAGGGTCCTACAAACCTAGGTTGAAATTTTCTATTTCCTTTCAAGTGCAAATTTTTAGAGGATAACCAAACCTGATCTCCCACCCGGTATTTTGGTGCTGGTTTTCGGTGCATATCAGCACATTTTTTATAGGACCTCTTGGCTTTAGTCAAATTCATTTCTGCAGATTTATGGAGAGAGGCAACATTTTTCATTAAGACCCCCACTGCAGGTACTTCCATATCTTCTCGAGTCTGAAAAAGGTTAGGATGACGGCCATAATTCAAATAAAACGGGGAGTAACCGGTGGACGTGCTTTTCGCATTATTACATGCAAACTCAGCCATCCACAACATGTCTGACCAGTCTCAGCCTCGATCAATAAGGAACAAGCGCAGATACTGTTCCAATTCCAGATTTATTCTCTCTGTCTGACCATCGGATTCAGGATGATAACTGGTAGACAATCTACTCTCCACTCCCAAGCCTTTCAAAAAGGCCTTCCAAAAATGTGAAATAAACTGAGGACCCTGATCAGATACCACCACTTTGGGAATTCCATGGATCATTACTATGTTTTCACTGAATACTCTCGCTAGTTTTGGAGCTGTAGGGGTCCCAGATAATGGAACAAAATGACTCATTTTAGTGAAAGTGTCCACTATTACCAAGATAGTATCATATCCTTTACTAACTGGCAACTCAACAATTAAATCCATGGAAATGGAATGCCATGGGTGAGTCGAGGTGGGGAGAGGCTGTAACAAACCTTGGGGGGATTGTCTACTAGGTTTACTCCTGACACATAACTCACAAGATTAAACATAATTTGTGACATGATAGGATAAACCAGGCCACCAAAAATAACGCTGCACCAAATCCATAGTCTTGGAAATCCCTTTATGACCGGCTAATGGATGGTCATGACAATTTTGAAGAGCTTTCTGTTAGAACGTAGTCGTTGGAAGATATGGGGCTTCTTTATAGTAGGGCAACTGCTGATGTATTCGTCTTTCTGCTCCCTGAGCCACCCAATCATTAATTTCTTCTGTGGACATACTCTTACGAACTTCTTCTTGAAAGTTGTCAATGGAGATAGCACAAACGATCTTGGATTCAGGAATGATTGGTTGTGGTTCCACAGGATGCTCAGATTCCTTGGTATTCAAACGAGATAAGGCATCGGCTTTCCCATTCTTAGTGCCAGGACGGTAAGTGATAACAAAATTGAAGTCAGCAAAGTATAAGGACCAACGTAATTGTCTGGGAGTCAAAGTCTTGGCCGTTTTCAAAAATTGGAGATTCTTATGATCTGAGAATACGGTGACCGTATGTTTTGCACCTAACAGATAATGTCTCCAGTCTTCAAAAGCATCTTTTACTGCCAAAAGTTCTTTCTCTGCAATTGTATAGTTCAGCTCTGCTGGATTTAACTTCCGGGAATGGTGAGCTACCGGATGAGGCTGTCCAGTACTCTGATGCCTTTGTGGGAGGAGCCCTCCTATGGCTTGGTCGGATGCATCCGCCTGTACGAAAAAGGGTTCAGTGGGATCAGCATAAAACAAGATCGGGGCTGAAGTAAATGTTCTCTTAAGACTGAGGAAAGCCGGCTCTGCTTCAGTCGTCCACTCAAACATGACTCCTTTCTTAAGTAAACGAGTTATTGGTACAATCAATTGAGAAAATCCCTGAATGAAGCGTCGGTAGAAATTTGCAAATCCCAAAAATCTTTAAATTTCTTTGATATCTTGAGGTGAGGGCCAATTCTCTACCACTTGTACCTTTCCCGGATGCATGATGATGCCTTGTGAGGATATGATGAATCCCAGAAATTCGACTCTAGTCGCACTGAACACGCATTTTCCTAGTTTTACAAACAATTTATGGGTTCTTAAATGCTCTAACACCATTCGTACGTGTTCAGGGTGATCTTGTGGATTCTTGGAATAGATCAAGATGTTATCTAAGTAAATAACCGCAATCTTGTCGATCAAGTCTCCCATGACATCATTAATAAAATGCTGAAAGACAGCAGGAGCATTGCAGAGTCCAAAAGGCATTACTCGATATTCTATTAGGCCAAACTTGGTTCTGAAAGTGGTCTTCCATTCATGACCCTCTTTCATGCGGATTAGATGATATGCTCCGCGCAAATCGAGTTTTGTGAAAATCTGAGCCTCCTTAATTTGGTCCAACAGGAAGGAGATCAAGGGAAGAGGCTAACAATTTTTAATAGTGACTTGATTCAAGGCTCTAAAGTCGATGCAAGTCCTGAGGTTCCCTTCCTTCTTAGGTATGAAAAACAGTGGAGATGACACTGGAGACTGGGATGGCATAATGAATCCATTTGCGAGATAGCGGTCTAAATAATCCTTAAGATGATCGTTTTCTGCTTCAGTCAACGCATAAATTTGACTGCAGGGAAGTACAGCTCCAGGCTCCAGTTCTATGGTGCAGTCATAAGAACGATGAGGTGGTAAATGTTCCACTTCTTGTTCACTGAAAACTGCCTCAAATTCTTGGTATTCTGTAGGAATATCAACTGAATTAATGACTCCAATGGGCTGACCACCGAAAGAGAGTAATGTGGCTTGCGAAGGTTCTACCAACTTTTCTTCAGTCTGATAACCATGTTCCATGCAAAAGGTAGACTGCATCTTAACTGTACGATTCTCCCAGTCAATAGTTGGATTGTGTGTCGACAACCACGGTAATCCTAAAATGAACTGAAATTGGGGGGCATCAATAAGGTTAAATTGCTGAACTTCTCGATGACCATCGGATTGAATCAACTCTAGACACTCAGTATGGCTGGTGATTGGACCTGAAGACAAGTTAGTTCCATCCACCGCTCTTACAGGTTAATTTTTCACTTTGCGAATAGCCTGAATTCCCATTCTTTGAGCATATTTGATGTTGCAAAAATTTCCAGTGGCTCCGGAATCCAACATAATAGCGACAGCAAATATCTTGTGTTCCCTGAACTTCAAGGTCATATGAAGAATGACATGTGGGGTCATGGACTGCAGGGTATTCATGATCAAATGGGATTCTGGAGTTGTCTTGTCATCTTTCACCACCAGAGCGACTCCGTCTACTGATGGTTCAAATTGTTTCCCTTCATAGGAGTCTTGGGACGCTTAGTGCACTCTTTCACCAAGTGACCGGAACCCCCACAATATAAACATAACTTTTTCAACCGCCGTTGTTCCTTTTCTTCTTTACTCAAAGGTCCCCGAACTGCTCCAATTTGTATGGGTTCAGTGTCATTATTTCCTTTTCCACTCTCAGTTCTCATCCGATCAAAGCGAGGAAAGTTAATTTTCCAATCTTTCTTCTTTTCGCCTTTGCGCTCTGAGTTACGAAAATCTAACTCTAACACCAAATCCACTAAAGCAGAAAGCTCGGTAGGACGATTGGGTATTTGTGCCAAAATGTCTTTGAGGTCATCCCGCAATCCTCGGTAAAAAAGAGCCGCTCTCTTTTATTCTGGCCAATTTGTTTCAATAATCAATTTGTTAAATTGAGTTAAATAGGTAAGTAAATCTTTGGATCCTTGACAAAGCTCTAGCAGTTCATTATCAGTAGCCTGGGATATCCTTCTCCTGTCAAAGATTCGAAGAAACTCACTCTTGAATAAAGCAAAGTCATAAAGAAAGGGGTCATCTCTAGTAACTAATGGCATGGCCCAATTTGCTGCGTCCCCTCACAAATGAGATAAAACAAAAGCTACTTTGGACCGAGCATCTGAGAATAGAGCGGGACGACACATGAAATGTAATGAACATTGTGTTAAAAATAATTGCGCCTTCTGTGGGTCTCCTTGAAACCTTTCAGGGGCTGCTAAAGGAATTAGCGGGGAAACAGAATGAATGACCTGTGCCACGGTCTTCGGATCTGTACTTCGAACAGTCGTACTTGGGGCTGGAGAACTAGTGGCCCATTCATATGAAATGCTCATCCCTTACCAGGTAATAATCGATTTTAACTGCGGGACACCCATTTCAACACATAATGTGTGCCCGCATAAGTGCTATATTAACCGATGTCTCATCATCTCATGACAAAAAGGATCACTTCATCTCACATGCAAGATGATCCGATTGTTCACAGTTTAAGTAGCAGCAAAGAAAAATAGAAGGATATATGCTGTGCCTTATTTTTAATAAATCAAAAGCGTTCCCTGAAAGTGTTCTATGAAGTATCTCGGGGGAGTGGATCACCCATAAAAATTAAACCGGGGGGCATTTCAGAAAATATCATGGCAACAGAGTTTCAGATTGTGGCTCTCTCATCGTTTCTCATACTATTCTTATACCAGGGCACAGGATTCTCACCGCTTGCTAACCTTATTCCATTCAATTACATCGTTAAGCCCCTCCTGATCTGCTTGTTCTGAGAAAATCCATTTGGCTTCTTTTCTTGCCAGGATCGCTTCCAGGTTATGTGTGTCACCAATCACCTTCTCCAAAACAGTCTCTCTCAAGTCCCTCGGGTCATGCCCCTCATCACTAAAGTGTTGCACTAAGCGTATTGTCAGTTTTCTCGCTTTAATTGTACTCAGATGTTCTTGTATATGCATTTTAACCTTTCTAGAGGTTAATCCAATGTAGTGCAGGCCGCAACTATAAGTTAACTTGTAGATCACGTGTGAAGTGTTACAATTACTGAAGCGATTTTGGAACCAGGTTGTCAGGGATCCCAGATTCTTTGCAGAGGCAGAACAGATGATAGTCCCAATCTCCCGCCTACTGGTGCCGCCGCTCTTAAAAGCAACGCAACCAACAGGAGGGAAAAGGGGAGTGGATTGAGAGAAGAGACACTCCGACAACTGCTACCACCCTCGTAGTGTTGCTGGATTCTTCTTTAAATAGATTCTTCTGACTGCGCTGTAGGGGTGCCTAATACAGAGAGGAGGGAGAACATAAACAACATACCACTTTTCTCCACAACTCTATACTCTTAATTAAAGCTCATCCTACCAGCTGTCTTCGGAGTATTCGCCTGTCTTCTATTTTATAGTATGTGGTGCTCTAAGGAAGTTCACTCTCTAAGAAAAAAAACCGCTGGTTAACTGAATACCGCCTTAGAGTCTCTCTACTCTTACTACAAATGCTAGAATTGAATTGACTAATAACTTGGATACTTCCTTATGCAGCCTTGTATTATTTCTTTCATCACTTGGTCCAGCAATTAGATTCTCAACTATTTACAGCAGAAAAGTCTCTGGCCAGTTTAGGTTCCTTCTTGTAGCGCGCAACAGGGGACAGGGTAGGAGAAAGAGGGAATGGGAAAGACAGGTAAAGCGCAAGCGAAGGGTAATGGAATTTACTGGCCGAAATCAAGTAGTCTTACTAACGCTGCATTTACACAAGTCTTACTGTACACTCCGCCGAGGTCGGTTTCAGTCTTGAAGGTCGGCTGCTGTACTGTAGATACTTCTCTACAATGCTGACTTCAGTAACTCGGACTGACCGGGTCCTGCGTGAGGCTCTCACTGAGGGGAATTAGTCTCTCCGCACCTCAGAGCTTCTCTGATGATTCAGTCTCTCCGCACCTCGGAGCTTCTCTGACGATTCAACTCGTTCTCTGACTCTAACAACAAATAGACCGTTCTCTCCCGTCATAGAAATAGACGCGGAGGAAAGGTTCTAGATGCTGTATTTATCTGTGCCCAAACTTTAAACTACCGTTTGCCCCCGTCGTGACAGAGACGCGGAGCAACGGTTCCTAGCTGCTGCTTCTCACAAAAGTTTGTTGAAGTGCGCAGATAGATTCTCGCGCACTTCCCACGAACACTAGACAGTGCGAGTGCAATCTATCTTCAGGAAATACCACCAAAAGCGACGGCCATCTTGGGGAGGGAAGTTAACTAATTACAGTAACACCAAATGTTTACCCGACTGGGTTTTACAAATACTCGACCTCTTTGGCGCCCTTTAGAGTGAAAGACTGATGTGATGGTGTGTTTCCTGACACAGATCCTCCCATCATGTAGTGTGACACTTTTCGTCATCTGTGTCAGACCACAAACAGACCACCCTCCTCAGGGATAATGCCCCACTGGCAGTGAGTTAGACTGTGTCTTCATCGGGGTATGAGAGTGGACCAATTTATCTTTTAAATTGGGAGCTCTTTTAAATGCAAAGCGTGGCACTGGCATTTTGCTGGTAGCTGTGTCCGAAATGGACCAGTGTTTCCGTATGATCTGTCTTTTTTTTGTTGACAACGGGTCAAAGGTGGTTACTACCGGTACACAGGCCTGTCTTTCCCTCACATTTCTTCCCAGCAAGGCTTCTCGCGGGGTGTTTAATGCTCGCTTGCGCACCTGCTTGATGACCTTCATAGGGTATTCTCTCTCCCCCAATTTTGTTATAAGCTCCTCGGATTGTTCCATAAATATATCTGTTGTTGAGCAATTCCTCCGATATCGTAAAAACTGGCCGACTGAGAGATTATCCCTAAGAGCCCTAGAGTGGAAAGAACGATAATGGAGGAGCGAATTTCTGTCAGTTGTTTTGTGGTGAACATTCGTTGCCAATTTATGCTCCACAACAGAGATGTCCACATCAAGATATACAGCAGACAGGTTTCTGATGGTCCATGTAAACCGCAAGCTTTCATCAGCCTGGTTTAGCCATTGCAGAAATGCCATCAGGAGGTCCTCAGTACCTGTCCAGATACAGAGGACATCGTCTATATACCTCCGCCAGAGGGAGATATTCCCCAAGTACGGGTTGGAGGGGTGATGGATCACATTCGCCTTAAACTGGCCCACATAAATGCAGGCCAGACTTGGGGCGAATGTGGCCCCCATCGAAGTTCCCGCTACTTGTAAATACAGTTGACCCTTATACTCCCCAAAAAAATTTGGGAATACCAACTCAACGCACTGCATGACAAACGATTGTGGTGTCTCATAAAACCACCCACGTTCCCCAAGGGCGCGTGCTGCTGCCACCAGTGTGGCGCCCTGAGGGATACTTGTATATAGTGACTCAATATCAATTGTCACCAATAGTTGGTTCTCTGGGTCAAAATCCACTTCTTTCAGAATGTTCAGTATGGTAGTGGTATCCTGTACATACGAGCTCTGTGTGATCACTACCTCCCTCAAGAAAAAATCGGCGAACTGCGAGAGTCGTTCCAAAACAGATTGGATGCCCGAAACAATTGGGCATCCAGGGGGGGGCGCTTAGGCATATGAAAGATGTAGAATGCCAGGACGCGTGGTTTCGTATTAATGATAAAGTCCGCCTCTTTTGATGTTATCCATTTCTTGGCCACCGCGTCAGCCACCACCTTTTTAATAATGTCAAGGAGTTCAGGTGTGGGATCTCGCATCAGAGGTTGGGTATTGGTGCGGACCCCCAACAACCTCATCACTTCTGTTTCATAATCTCAAGTATTAAGCATGACAACGTCTCCGCCTTTGTCGGCTTGTTTGATAGTAATACCATCATTATCTTGTAAGGATTTAATAGCTAGCCAGTCAGCCTTGATCATGTTGTGCATAGAATATTGCTTGTGACTTTGTTCCAAGGTTTCAATATCACGTAGCACTCGCTGTTCGAATAACGCTACTTCAGGGCCCAAAGAAGAAGTGGGGGGACAACAATTAGAAGGGCGGTGCAAATTTTATTCAAAAATGGAGGGAGGCTTCTTTTCTTTATCTGAGAAGAACTTCTGTAACTTAATTTTCCTCATCATTTCAGAAAGCTCACTCCTGCATAGAAATGTATCGTGTTTGGGGGTAGGTACAAACCCGAGCCCCTTATTTAAAACCCTTTATTCTGATGGTGTCAATTCATAAGAGGAAAGATTAACCACAATGTCCTCACTATTAGGGGTTTGATGTGAATTCCCGTCACCTAAGACTGGTAGGTCCTGCATCTGCTGCGTGTGATGCGGGGAGAGTATGTTTGCCATTTTGCCTGGGCCCTGCCCCTGCCTCGTCCTCTCTGGGCCTGGCCTCCTCCCCCTCGTGTACCTCTCTGGGTTTGTCCAAAAAAAGCCCTCAAAAGAACCCCCAAATCTTCGTCAGATCTAGTGTCAGGTGTAAAGTCAGATCTAGTTTCAGGTGTAAAGTTCACCCTGTTCTGATTAGATGCCGATGGCCGATCAGACACCTCTTCCTCTTCGCTACTGGTATTAACAAAACGCTAATTATTTGGCATTCTCCTCTGCCCACGCCGACCCCCTCTTTGAAAGTTCTGCCCCTTTCGTTCAATTTTCGGCCTGGGCTCTGGGCCATGGCCTGTACCCAGCCAAATCACAGGTATCACTGGCATCCAACCCCCTGCTCTATCCAAACAAAGGTGTAAAATCCATGGATAAACCTAGCAAGTTATACTTTTCAGACACAATTATTAATTTAGCTAGGGGTCATTAATATAGATTGCTTATAGTTTTCCAAAGGAACTAATTGTTTAAACTGAAAATAATGCTTAAAATTGAAAAATGAGTCATAGCTTCTTTATCTGTTAATTGTTGCCCCAATGACAGATTTACAAAAATGATAAACTGCTACATCGATCAGACACTTTTGATTATAGCAATACAATGTGTTAGTTGGTTATCCAATAACATAAATACCCAGGAAGAACAACTGAGCTGCAGCTTAAAATGATATTTCATTGTGTACTGACCATCCACTAATTAATGAAAATGGGTGTGAAGGAAAACTATGCAATGTATGCATTTTCCCAAGACACTGAGTTTAGTTATAGTGGTTACTTGTACAACTCTGAATTTGGAGTTACCCATTGTGTCATGTGATTCAGAGGACATTTGGCAAAATGTGTTTTTCATTGAACACTAGCTCACATAGACGTCAAAAAAGAGAGAAATTCAACAGATAATAAGAAATGTTTTACTATACCATATTCCCACAGCTGTCCCAATAAAAATGGAATCCCACTTGTGAGGATGGTCCAAGAGGTTACATCACAATAGTCCCCAAATTGCAACATGACGCATTCAAGATTTCACTATAAAAAAACTACATATTTTGGCTATTTGTGTAGCTGAGATATATGTGTCTGGTCTCTGCTCCACCCAGTAAAACTTACTTAACCCCAACATTTCTGAAATCTTAGACAGCCATTGGCATTGGTGTAACAATAGCCCCTACAGCCCCTGTGGTACAGGGTAGCCCTGAGCTCCAGGAGCCCCCTCTGGCACTGTGCACTGGCGACGGGCCCCTGGCATGAGAACTCCTGACAGGATTCAGAGTGTGGGGGGGCTCTGTGTACTTTGCAAGGGGACCCTCTCAAGATTTGTTACAACAGTGATGTCCAAGTTGATGTAACTTGCATGGATCTCACTCCATTTTCCTACCCAGAATAACCTGGAAATCTCAAACTTTGGCTAAAATCATGATTTGCCTCACATTTCTGTGAGGGTAAGCACCAGCATTTTCAGGGAGCCACAAAATTCCTACCGGAGCAGACTGTTTTCAGTTTCAGGTAAGTAACATCAGCTTGCTTTTCTTGCTGACAGTCACACATACAAAAAGAGAATTTGGGATGTAGTGGAAGCTATTCCCTCAAATCTCCGCTTTCTATTTTAAAAAGAAAATCCTTCTGGTGCTCACACCTACAACACTATCTGTCCAAAACTAAAACTGCACCCTAAAACAACCAGTAAACCACAACAAAATACTAACCTATACTACCCCTAATCAAATCCACCCAACTACAAAATCCCTAAAATGTAACTTATATTAAATATTTCCTGATATGTAGAGCAGCAACAGGGAACCATAACTGCATTTAAGCTGTAACAGCCGCAAATGACGTTGATAGACTGAAAAATAAAGGTTGTGGGAAAAAATGACATCTCTTGTTAACTTTTCTATCTTGGAAAAAAAATCATATAGATGTTTACACATACTATACATAATATGCAAAGTGCCACATATTTGAAAAAATGAAAATATATTTTAGACATGTCCTGGTAGTGAGAAACTCCTAAAAAAATTTCACTACTGTGTGGCCTACCCTTCCTCTAGAATAACATTGAGGAGCACTGGACCAATCTGTTCAACTATCCGCCTGAGGTTCATCACCAGTTGGATTGACTTTGTGTCTTCTCCTGCTAAGTTCTTCTTTGCAGCAGCAAATCCTTTTCAGAGGCCCTTCGCCAAGGGTACATCTGGCCTTGTAGAGGTGTCTTTGGCTATAACACGCTGCCTCATCCTGCTGGAGATTTTTGACTTCCATTTCAGAGACTTTGGGATTTATTATAATGCCGTGTGGATCGCCACCGCCCGTATGGCGGTCGCGATCCGCTTGACATTATACACCACCTACCACCCATTTCCCCCCACCATATTACTATGGCGGGGGTACCCCGGTGGATGGGAAGACCGTCTGCTGGTTTTCCACCGGTTGACCAGTCGACCGGGCAGAAAAGGGGATGGATATGGTGGTGGTGTTTGGAAGACACCGCCATTCATATTAGCATAAAGGCAGATCAGTGCCTTTCCATGGCGGCGTTGCCAGCAAAAGCAGACACTCTTCCTTGAGACTCGAGTTAAACCTGCAAGAGTGTGGCAGGCCTGTATTACTGTGCCTTCTCCTACAACCTAAAGTTCCAAATGTTGACGTTGCATGAAAGTCACTCCTGTTAACTTTTATGGCTCTGAGATTTTCAGGAAAGTCTCATCAGCTCCATGGCAAGGGTTCTCAATGAGTCCAATCCATTCGATTTTTAACTGGGTAGCAGGTTCAAAGGATGGCCTACTTTTCTAACCTTTTGTGCTTCTGGGGCAGTACAGGGAGCTAGCCAACTGACCCTTGTCAAGCACTTCCAGTCACTGCATTCAAATCAAAAGATGTTCATTTGTGCTCACCAGGGCAGCCGGGATTGCCGTTCCTTGGCCGGGGATTCCTCCTGTGGGGACTGTCACCGCCTGCCTGCAGCAGCGGCGCCCTCCATTGCCGAGTGCCGACGCAGAGCAGAGTGCGGGAGCCAGCGGGAACCAGGGGTCACCAAACTACAGCCCCCAGCATTCCCTGCGGCCGGAAGCCACGCACCGCGATTTGGCGCCAGGCGGCGCTTGAAAACCAGCACAACCCCCGGCAGAGCGGGGGAATCATTTGTGCTGACCAGGGCAGCCGGGATTGCCGTTCCTTGGCCGGGGATTCCTCCTGTGGGGACTGTCACCGCCTGCCTGCAGCAGCGGCGCCCTCCATTGCCGAGTGCCGACGCAGAGCAGAGTGCGGGAGCCAGCGGGAACCAGGGGTCACCAAACTACAGCCCCCAGCATTCCCTGCGGCCGGAAGCCGCGCACCGCGATTTGGCGCCAGGCGGCGCTTGAAAACCAGCACAACCCCCCGCGATGCGGGAGCGCGCGGGGCAGCGCCAGGCTAAGCCCGGGCAAAGGGCGGGCCCTCTGTGGCCCTCAGAGGCCTGAGGAGGCCGGGACGGGCCACCCCACTTTGTTCCATCACATAGGGAGGTATCGTGCTTCAATATCATTTGACTTTTTTTTGGCATTTCTTTAAACTATTATAAACACGATGTCTATATGGGAAGAACTCAACGCCCTGTGTGGCACAAAGTACGTCCCTGATCCTATAACCTCCCCATCTGTGGATTCTTTTTGTCTCAAAGCAAATGGCCCTGCTGATATAGCGTACAACCAAGTGAATGCTGCGCCCCTGGGTTCCTACAATAGATGGAAGCATGACATCGAAACTAACTTTGGGAGCAATACAAGTAAACAAATACTGTGCACCAATGTTATACCATCACCTGCTAATCCAATAGCATTTATCGAGGACCCGGCCGCGGACAAACTAGAGGATCCTCTTTTGTCTCTAAATACGACTTTATTGGCCAAAATTGAGCAACTGCTGGTTGCTACCATCTCTCCCTTGGTCACAAAAATGAATGATTTAGGGGAAAGGCTGACCAATATTGAGTCAGTAATAAGAAAGCACCCGCTTCCAGCTACTAATATGGCCACATGCGTCTGCCCTAAACCTACCATCGCCCCCGAAATGTATAAATCTGGCAATGGTGCCACCCAAATACAGCCATCATGCACACCTATTCTAATAGGCCCCAAAGTATTTGTCAAACCTGCTCCAAAAACCCATACAGTGGCTAGATCCGCCTTGGCAAGAATGCCACATATCAACCTGCCCCCTGAGGCCGCCCCGTATGTGTCTGTCCTCTCTGGGGTCCCTGCCCTCACCCAGGGAACACGTGAATCCCAGCAGGATCTGCTAAATAAAACAATCTATTGGCTAAAAAAGAATAGACCCTTGCCGCCGGGGCTAGACGGGGGTATTTAGAGTGTCAGGAGGGTGGGATGGTTAGGGACGCTGCCCAAATGCACTGCTGGGGATCTGGTACTAATTAAATTTAAAAACACCAATGTTGCCCCCTTTTTACGAGTTTGTACCCCCAAAGGAAGACAAGGCACAATTCGCATTTGGGATCTGTATGATTTTTACCCGAGCTCCCCTCACATTACATAGGACTAACTTCTAAGCTTTTAATGGTAACTGAATCTTGCACAATAATTGTTGAATGATGGTTTTTTACTGTGTCTATGAAATGAAATGTCTACGTTTTTTTAAATTTTTTTTTATTCCTGTATTGTTTATGCTTTTATGATTTTTAAACTAAAAATCGAATAAAGCTTATTTGAACTTGATGTTCATATCTAGTCATTTTCACAACCAGACATTAGACATGAAAAAACAAGCAGACATCCTTTACTTCTTCTTTGCTTGTTTTCCCAAATTTCAGGAGCCAGTAATTGGCAGCTTTCTCATGCTCCATAAATGTATTTTTACCAAAAACAAGAAATCACACTTTTAACGAACACCCACTTCTTCTTACTAAAAAATGTCCCAGGAGATTTTGCTCAATAGGATGGAGGCCAGGCTGCCCTCTCTCAATATTCTAGAGCCTTCCCAGGTTCAGCTCTATGGAAATGAAGAACCACCCCACTTCCTGATGTGGGAACACATATCTTACCTTATGAGGACGAAGGATTTGCTGGAACCCTTTCTTATTCCATCTGTTCGGGAGTCACCCAAATGTGCTTTGCCAGGTAAGGGTTTGGTTAAACACCATCTGTGTTTTTACCTTTTAAAATTGCTTTATCGTTTCTTGAAAGAGCACCTTTTCACAACTTGTGGGATGCCAATTACTTCCACTGCAATGTAGAAAAGAAAGGCAGAATTGTATTTTTTCACTTTCAGTCCTGAAGGCAACAAAAAGTATAATTTTTAAAAGATGACTTTATGTTAAAGATATCAAAGACCTACCTTCACAACTGATCTAGATGCTTGATAGATAGTTTAAAAAAATGTCCATCTAAAACGGAAAAAATAGGACTGTATTCACAATCAAGCCTCTCCATAGGAAAATAACTTAACTTTAGACACACACACACTGAAATCTACATTTTGAAGCTGTTCACAGTAGAGCAATACTTCTCCTTAATGCATGACATGTCTTTCTTGTATACGCTAATGACTCAACCCTGTGGGCTACAAGGCACACAGATGGAAAACCTATTTTATTTTTTTTAATTATTTTTTTATTTCAATCAATAACATGAATCATCATACCATGCACATCAATACTTTAGGTAAATAACCCTACCCCCCATTTCTTACAGAAACATTGACCCAACAAATGTCACTTCTGCTGCTTATAACTAACATAAAATCCTCTGACTTCGTCATGTTGTGGATTGATCTTTTCTCCTGGATCAGGTGTTTGTTAAGCGCGACTTCTCCCCCGTAAGGGTCTCTAGGCATTGGAGGTGTGGGGGGTCCGCAGGTTCCAGTCTATCAAGAAGGGTGTCTGTCGAAGAGCCAGGTTTTGAGGTTTCTTGCAAAGATAGGGAGCGATGTTATCTGTCTGAGGTGGAGCGGAAGGTTGTTCCAGGCCCTGGCCGCGCGGAAGGAGAAGGAGCGGCCTCCCGATCAGGTCTTTCTGGTGTGGGGAACCACAGCATAGGAGAGCTGGGCTGATCGTAGGGTCATTTGGTGTGCGTGGAATTTGAGTCGGCTTTTCAGGTTTGCTGGTTCAGTGTCGTGGAGGGCCTTGTGAGTATAGGTTAGCATCTTGAAGTTGACTCTAGCTTCGATGGGGAGCCTGTGGCCTGTGCGCAGGTGCTGGGAGATGTGGCAGTGGCTTGGCAGGTTGAGGACCAGTCTTGCGGCGGCATTTTGGATGTTCTGTAGCTTGCAGGTGAGGTTTTTGTTTATTCCGGCATAGAGTGCGTTGTCGTAGTCGAGCCACCTGGTGACCAGGGCGTGAGTGACGGTCTTTCTGTGTTTGAGGGGGATCCATTTGAAGGTCTAACGTTGGAGGTGGAGGGTGTGGAAGCAGGAGGACAAGACGGACTTGAACTGACAGTCCATTTTGAGCTCTGAGTCCTGGATGATTTCCAGGTTGCGTGCATGGTCCGTGGGGGTGGGCGAGCTTCTGAGGGTGGGGGGCCACCAGGTGTCATTCCAGGCATCTGGGTTTGGGCCCTTGATGAGTACTTCCGTTTTGTTTGTATTTAGTTGTAGGGGGCTGTTTTTCAACCATTTGGCGACGGCTTCCATGCCTTCTCGAAAGCTGTGTCTGGCGGTGTTGGGTTCGTTGGATAGGGAGAGGATGAGTTGGGTGTATTTCTGCGTATGGGACAATGTTGAGTCCGTAGGTTCTGACAATGGGGTGAGCGGAGCCATGTAGATGTTGAAGAGTGTAGGGCTGAGGGAGGACCCCTGGGGGACTCCGGAGGTGGTAGGTGTAGGGTCTGAGAGGAAAGGGGGGAGTCTGACCCGCTGCATTCTGCCAGAGAGGAAGGGGCGGATCCAGTCGAGGGCCTTGTCTTGGATTCCTGCGTCGTGGAGTCTGCGTATTTGGGTGCGGTGAGAGACTGTGTTGAACGCCGCAGAAAGGTCGAGGAGGATGAGGGCTGCTGTTTCTCCTTTGTCCAGTAAGATTCGGATGTCATCTGTTGCGGCAAGGAAGGCGGTTTCCGTACTGTGTTTTTTTCTGTAGCCGGATTGGGAAGTGTCGAGAATGGTGTGCTCTTCGATGAATGTGATTCGTTGGCTGTTGATGGCTTTTGAGGTTCCGTGGTTTTCGGGACCGGACTCCATTTTGTTTAAGTTGTTTGTGAAGCCATTTTTGTTGCCCTCACGTAGGCCTATGGAGGTAAACGAACGAACCAAGTTGCATGGGCTTCGTTGTTCATGTATGCATTAACAGGCCCTTTTCGACTTGTGAGTGAACTGCAAGATGCTGACCCCGTCACCTGAAACTGACCCTTCCACAAAGTCAATTTTCCTAGTTGATTGTTGTCTGAGATTACCAATCAATGTTCAAGATATCGTTAACTTTTAATTTCTTGCACATATCTTATCCTACTCAACATCTGAATTGTTTCTTTCCTTACGACTTTTCATTACTTGGGTAGTGCTTTCAATTATGGGTTTGTCCGGCTTGTGGAAATTGAATTTGGGACAGTCCTAATAATTAACTTGTGGGTTGGTACAATGTAAAGTGAGCTTTTTGGAATGTAATAATGTATGTGAAAATGTACTTCATTGGTTAGAATTTGCCGCAGTGGGTGTGCATTTGTAATTAATCGAAAACAGCATAAAAGGTGATGTCTTGCTCTATGAAAATTGAACAGTCTCCTGAGTTGTACACCGTGTTGTATTGCTTGGTTTACTGTTACTAGCTGCAGCTAATAAATTTGATCTCTGACGCCACTTAGAAGTATTCCGTGTCTCTGTTTGCCAAGACAGGAGAACCCGAAGACTTTGGGCGTGTCCCTGGCGCCGCTGGGTTCTAAAACCCGGTTCTTCAGTTGGCGCCCAACGTGGGGCGACTTCAGCGGTACCGGTCCAAGCCCGAGGATCGTGAGGAGCTACGTGAGGAAATTCTGGAGGACTGCCGCCACTTCATTGACCCCTGCATGTCGACGTGGACCGAAGGTCTTTTCTGCGAGGTTTCCCGCTTTCCGACGGCTACGAAGGACTGCTGCCCTGACTGTCGCCCTGCCTTGGACCCTTGATTGATCCTTTGTAAAGCGAGACGATAGACGGTCTTCTGGTGGTGTGACAGATATTTGGTTAAGTATAAGTGGGTCGCTCCCACGACTTTGTTTTGGTTCTTGGTTTTGATTTGATTTTTGCAAAAATCGAAGCCGAGGGGCTCGTATATTTACGAGTGTATCGATAGTTGATAACCCCTTGAAGTTTGAAGCTAGATTAGTGAGCTATAAGATGCCTGGTCTTAGCAAAATTGGGAAATGGTTTAGTTGTGGTTGCAACAGGGATTCCCGATTGGAGGATTCGTGTCCGATACCTCCGGTTGGAACTCCGACTTATGAGCTCTATTAAAAACACGGAGTGGGTCCTATCACTTATAATGAAGTGTGGGTCCGCTATACAAGGAAAGATGGTGTTTTACGATTGCCCCAACATGGTAGTTTCGAATTAAATATTTTAGATAATCTGGAAGTTGCGCTATTTAAAAAGAAAGCCTGGCCGGCAATGTTTGACTCTTTCCACCTTTGGCGAGAGGAAGCCAAACAGCGAGAAATTAAGCAAGCAAAGAGAGATAGGAAAGATAAGAATATGTCAGTACTACAAGCTGCTAGGCAGTTTAAGGAAGATGGAGAAGAGCGTGCGAGTGAAGTCTCAGATAGACAGCGTTGTATGGCCATTGATAAATGTTATCCGGCCTTGCCGCCTTCTCCTCCGAAAGTAATTGAAGATCTTGAAAAAGATCCTTTGATCTCTCATTTACTGAGATTGCCACCCCCTTATGTGCAGGGTGCTACTGCGCCTCCATTACCCCGGTTGTTGCACCCTTTGTTGTTCAACCTCCTGCTGTTGTTCAGCCACCCAGTGCTCCACAGATGGTTTTGCCTCCTACTGCGCAACCCACTCTAGGGTCGCAAGCTTTGCTTCCAGCTTTGCCTCAAACTCTTTTGCCTTCTGCTTCTGCATCTCAGACTCCTACTGCTCTTGTTCCTACTTTGTCTCAAGATTTTAACTTCCTTGTTTTTACGCCTACTTCTTCTCCTTCTGCTCGAAAACGAATGACCGAGACTGTTGCTAATCTGTTGTCTCCATTGTGTGGGTCACTGAGTATGACCCCTGTTTCGGAACGTAAGCAGAGTCGTAGTCAGCTTCCTGGTCCCGAGGACCGGACAGTGTTGGATTTGTTGGCTCGTAGATGGATTTTAAATCCTTCCAAGTATAATTTGCCAACAGTTATGGATGTTTTCTTTCAGTGGGAGCCGCCTAAGCAAAGGTATGTTTTTGATGTAATGTGTACTTTTCTCCATCAGGAATGGTAAGATAATGAGTTGGGTCCGATTCCGCAGGAAGTGCTTGATGTTCAGTCCGAATTTGCTAACGGGACGATAGTGGAGTCTGATGTTGAGGAAGCCGTAGAGACGATACTTGTTTTTAGGTCTAGACTACCGCCTAAGACATTGTACGAACCTGATTCCTCTGTTAGGAGGAAAGTGAAGCAGTATCCTATGAGAGAAGTTCCCCCTGTATGGAGAGAGGCAGTTGCTGCTAATGTTAATCAGGGTATTCAGGCTGTAGAGGCCCATTTTCAGCGAGTGTGGGTACATGTCCCTTGGAAGAGAGCAGAGGTCTTGGCTCTTAAGCAGACCTTACCTGACCCTCGTAAGAATCCTGCTGGTTATTACAAGGAGTTGTCTCAGACAGTTGAAGCGTGTATTATGAATTTAGCTGACATAGATATGCTAATGGGTAATGTAGTTCCTCAACCTTGGTGGGCGAAGATTCGTCATGAGAATCATGCGCAAGAATTAGGAGATACGTGGGCTAATATTGTTGCTGCAGATGGTCGGCAGGTAGGAGGTGCCAAACCTGAGCCCTTAGTTGCAGAATTACCTGGTAGGATTATTAATTTAATGAAAACGATGATGCCTCCTTTACGAGTGAATTGGGACAAGTTAGCAGCATGCAAACAAAAGAAAGACGAGACTGTGTCTGATTTCTTCACGAGGTTTGAGGAAACATTTATCGATCATAGTGGTCAGGACATGAGTACGGAAGGTGGTCAAACATTGTTTGTGGACAAATATGTCTTTAATTTGCTTCCCGAACTTTCTAATAAGTTAAAGGACTCTGAGAGTTCATTGGCTGTTTCTTTGTCGGCCCAGATATTGGCTACTGCACAATATTATGAGAATGGGGATAAAGATAAGAAGGATAAAGCAGAGAAGAAAACTAAAGATTTAAAGACGAAGGTTCTTTTGCAGCAAGCTTATCCGCCTCGTCAGAATTAGCCTCAGTTTCAGCAACCTCCACAGTTTCAGAGATTGTTACAGAAACCTGAGCCTTATGCTCCGCGATTCTTTCCTGGTCCTAATCAGTGTGCTTATTGCAGAGAGGAAGGTCTTTTTTTTTCCTTTTTTTTTGGTCCTCATTTGCCACATTAGTTTTGTTTCCATGATGAAGTCGAGTGGTATACGAGCGGGATGCTGTCTCAGCTAGTGAATAGCTGGTAGGGCCCAACTTGACCCTCGATACTTGACCCTCAGCTCCTCCGTCTCAACCAACTATAATTCACCAGACAAAAACCAATCAAGAAAGGAGTGGATATTTCCACAATGATAACATGCCCTGAGTTAGGTCTAAGTGGCTTAATCATTGGACCCAGGAAAAAAAAAACCCCGGACACTCGGTGCGCCCAATTTAAAAGTTGCCAGAACGCCTTTTTGTTTGAATTACCAGACGTACCCAGGTCTAATCTGGAGACCATTAATATAGAAGTGTACCAATCTTCGATTGTAGGAGGCAAAATGTCTTTCCATTTTCTGCATATCTCCCTTCTGGCAAGCAAGATAGAATACAAAACTAGCTTCTTCTCTGAGCTTTGGAGACCATCCAAAATACCAAAGATAACCAGTGGGAGATCGAGGACTATATTCAAATTCAAGGATAAAGACAGAGTTCTTTTTATGGCCTCCCAAATTGTTGACAAAATGGGGCACTCAAAAAACATGTGACAGTCTGAAGCGGCTACCAAACCGCATTTAGGGCATGTTACCAGGCTCCCCTGGGTAAACTTCGAAAGCCTTAATGGAGAATAATAGGCCCTATGAATGGTGAAGATGTGATTTCTATGGAGCCAAGATGGTTTCACTACCTCCCACAACATTCCACAGGATAGGCTCCAGAGCTCTTGCAGATTACAACCCATTATGGTAGATGACCAAAGCTTTTCCGGTAATGAAAAAACACCATCCCTTTCTTCCATAATCAGCTTATACCAGGATTAAATTTCCTTTTTGGCAGGAGGTTTATCGACCAAGGAAGATATTAACTGGCTGTGACCACATAGGGGAAATTTATTTCCACGGGTTGCCCGAGAGACATATGCGTGGGACCAACTAGATATTTGCATATGCTCGAACCTAGCAAAGTTGGGGCCAATGGTGTTTCTAAGGCAATCCCACGGGAGCAGTTCCCCTTCTGTGAACAAGTCGCCCCAAACAGCCAACCCAGCTTCCTTAATCGGGGTCGCAAGACTGTCACTCCAACAAACCGGACTCTCGGGGAGATCCCAAAGCGGAGTCCTACTATTGTAGTACCCTACCTTAATAGTTTTAGTTATCTGTGCCCACATTTTAGCCATTCCTTGCAGAATCTTCAACTTAATTTTTTTTTAAAACTTGGGGTCCCCAAACTTGAACAGAAACCCTGATTGGCTGACACCTTCTCCTGTAAGAAGGGTGGAATACAAAGAGCCTGCCCCATACTCAGATGGATTTTTTAAAAGCACTCTGACATGAGACAGTTGGAATGCCCATGCATATGTCTGAAAGTCTGGGGCAGCGATTCCACCCTTTTCTCTACGCCTCCTCAACTTTTTCCAGGAGATCCTCGAGAGGCGCTTAATCCAAATAAAGGAATTAATATCAGATTGTAATTTATTAATTAATGAGGGATCAAAGTATAACGGAATTGTGTTAAAAAGAAAATAAATTTTAGGCAAAATAGACATTTTAATTAAATTAACCCTTCCTAAAAATGATAGAGGAAGTTGTGCCCATGACAGTAATAATTTACGGCATTCCTTAGCTACAGCTACAAAATGTATCTTGGCGATCTGATTGATATCCTTAATGATGTTGATGCCCAGATATTTCAACTTATTTCCAGGACGTACTGTGATATCTGCTGGAACCTGATCTACGTTCCATATCAACATCTCCGTCTTATCAGGATTGATCTCGTACCCGGAGATTTCACCAAACTCAGAGGCCACCTTTAAGACTGCAGGAAGTGCAGTGTGTACCTCTGATGTATACACCAGAATATCATCGGCGTATAGGGCCACCTTTCTCTCCCACCCCTTACCCATGAACGGTCTGATGTTAACATTCTCTCTTAAGCACTGGGCAAATAGTTCAATGTATAGATCGAACAGGAGCGGGGAGAGAGGGCAGCCCTGCCTTGTACCTCTCGAGATGTTCAGTGGCTCAAATAGGATGCCATTTACCAAAATACGGGCACTGGGGTTCTGATATAAAAGATCAATTGCCCGCCGCATTTTTCCACCCACGTTGAACTTTGCCAAGGCCTCCGACAGGTAAACCCAGTTCACCCTGTCGAAGGCCTTGGTTGCGTCCAACGTGAGGACTGCTAAGGGAAGGGACTCCAGAGAGCCCATATCTATTGCCCCTATTAAATCATAAGTTAACTCATATAACTGTCGTCCCTTCACGAATCCCTTCTGATCTGAGTGAAGGATTTCAGGAGCCACCGTTGCGAGTCTTTTAGCAAGTATTGTGGTAAAGATTTTATAATCCACATTTAGGATTGATATGGGTCTATACGACCCACATGAAGTAGGTGACTTTCTGGGCTTTAGGATTAAAGTTATAGAAGCATTATCCCAAGATGGTGGAGGGCGAATGCCGTCCTGTAAAATTTGGTTAAATAAAATTGTCAAAAAGGGGGCTAGTTCTTGCTCTAATTCTCTATAAATTTCTGCTGGTAGACCGTCCGGTCCTGCTGCCTTTCCCTTTTTTGCATTTTGAACAGCTTTCCGAACTTCTCCCTCTGAAATTATACTATCCAAGAACTCGCTCTGTTCTCTTGATAGGGCCGGCAGGGCTATTTGATTCAGCCATTCCCTAATTTGATCAGGTTCAGCAGTTTTATCTTCCTGATATATATCCTTGAAAAATTCTCTAAAAGCCTGTCTTATATCCAGGTCTGATGACCGTGGAACGTTATTGACCATGATCAAGTCTTTGTTATTACGAATTTGATCAGTTTTGGATTTCCAGGCCAATAACTTCCCTGCGCCCTCACCGTATTCAAAATGGGCGATCTTACTAGCATCCCATCTTTCTTGAAAACGCTGGTTTAAGACTGAAGTTAATTGGCCCTTTAGAGAGAGAAGCTTATCATGTAGGCCTGACAAGAAAGTTGCTGAGGAAGCCCAGTTGATATCAATGTCGTGCTGGACTTTAGCTATGTTTGCTTCGACTGAAGCCACCGCCTCCCTATATTCCTTCCTTCTATAAGACACCTTGGCGGTGATAAGGCCTCGTAAAAAATGCCTTTAGGGAATCCCAGACTATACCATTATCAGCTGACCCAACATTTTCATTAAGAAAATGCTGGACCTCAGTTTTAAGAGATAGGACGTCATCGGGGTGGGAAAGCAGGGAACGATCAAATGTCCAGCTCCTAGTTGAAGCATTGAACGCCACCAAAAGCTCCAATACTACAGCCGCATGATCAGATAGATGTATGGGAAGATAATGAATATTCATAACACCAGCAACTAAAGTATGACTAATCAATACAAAATCAATCCGAGATTGATGGTGGTACTTGTAATTTCTAAAAGAAACCCCCTGCTGAGTCCCAGACCTTTCCCTCCAAATATCCACGTACCCAAACTGCTTCATCGAGTTAAGCAAACAAGTCCTGGATTTTGAAGGGATACAGGAAATTTTGCGACTTGTCTAGAATTGGATCAAGTACAATGTTGAAATATCCCACAAATATTACTGGTTCGGGAAAAGATAGAAGATGAAAGAAAATGGTCTCTAATACTGAGGGGTCATCTTGGTTGGGGCCATAATACCCCACAAGTGTAAATTGGGCCCCCACGATATTTAATAAGGCAATGACCCATCTGCCACCTGGGTCCGCCATGGAGGTTATCAATCTAGCCTTTAGTTGTTTTTTAAAGATCAAGGACACTCCCCTAGTATTTGTGGATTGGGAGGTGGAGACTGCAAAGTCAATCCACCTATTTTTCTTTACCAGTATATCCAACTCAGATTGAGTCAAGTGAGTTTCCTGGAGCAGAATGACCCGCGCATCTATATCTCGAAGATACTGAAACAATTTTCTAGCCCTGGGTTTAGTCCGCAGGCCATTTATTAATTTATTTGTTCCAGGAAAATATTTTTAGATTAGCCATACCCATAGAAAAAAGGGACCAACCAAGTTCTCACCAGATAATGACACTGATACCCAGGAAAGCCGTTATACCATTCTAACCAAGACAAACTCAGCTGTAGATCATGAAGCGACCACTGAACTTCATAATAAAAAATCGTACTGGAATGACAAATGAGGATTTTTTTTGCTTTTAACCCCTCCAACTCGTCCTCCCCGCCCATTACCTCCCCCCCTCCCGTGAAGAACCCTAGATGTATCTAACCGGATCAAATCCAGTAGATGGCACCCCCCTACGGACCCCTTCTAGCCCATCCGGTCCCAACCTGACCCTAATACCCAACACTTGAGTTTAAATTAAGCATGGGCGGAAAATCCGTTACGCTGGCGGATTTTACGAATTTTCGGTAAATTCGCGATTCGCGAACTCCCGCGAATTTACCACGAATTCGCAAATCCGCGAGCGGCGGATTCCGGGGGCAAATGTTCAAGCCTTGCTGGCCTGTTGTAACTATTTTACGATGGCGCCGGCAAGCTGCCAGCGCCATCCTAAAATAGTTACTAAGTTAGCTTCAACAGGAAGCTCTAATAGATAAAATAAAGCAGGTGGTCGAGCACCTGCTTTATTTTATCTATTAGAGCTTCCTGTTGAAGCTAATTTAGTAACTATTTTAGGATGGCGCTGGCAGCTTGCCGGCGCCATCGTAAAATAGTTACAACAGGCCAGGAAGGTGTGCCTTCTTCCCAAATCTACCGTCGAAAATCAGCTGTGATGCTGGATAGAGAGGCCTTTGCATCCTTGACTTTCACGAGCGCAATCCTCGTGCTGTTCCTGTGGCCAGGAGCTTCTGTATCTTCATCTGCTGCTCTGATCGGTCTCTGACCTTTTATACACACAAGAGGCATGTGCACTCGCATGGAAGCCCCGTCCGTTTGGCCCCGCCCACACACTCGCGGTGTGCACCGTCTTCCCGCCATTTACCCACTATGATGGACAGCTCACTCAAGGGACCCCTGCGCCCTTCGGCGCGATTGCATAGTAACACACACCTGGTCGCTGTAGACAACTCTCTGGCACTTTAGGCAGCTGTAGTGTAGTAAAAGTAAGCATGGGCGGATTTTGCGGATTCGCAATCCGCGAATTTGCGGATTTGCGGATTCGCGGATTGCGAAAATCCGCAAAATCCGCAAATTCTCGCGGATTTGCGTATTTTTTTTGGGGGTGTGTGTTCGCACGGGTTTCTGCAAGTTCGCGAGGGTTTTGTACAATTTCGCAAATTGCGAACTTACTTGTCGGGTCGCCAGTTTTGCGAACTTGTTGTTTCTACGTTCCCAGCCTGTTTGCAAGGCTTTCTTCATCACTGCCACCCTCTGTCACCACTGGCACTCTCTTTGGTCACCCATGCCACCCTCTGGCTCACCCATGTCACCCTCTGTGTCATCACAGCACCCTCTGGTTCACCAGTGTACATTATTGGGGCAAAGCAAAGCACTGCCATCCTCTGTCAACACTGGCACTCTGGTTCACCCATGCCACCCTCTGGCTGGCACACCCATGCCACCCTCGGTGTCATCACAGCACCCTCTGATTGACTAGTGAGTGTACATTATTGTGGCAAAGCCAAGCACACCTGCACTAAGTTTTGCAAACAACAACACCTGCCCTGCCCCAACTGACATTAATGAAGGCTGGCACCTGCTTGTCTGCTCCCTTTCCTTTTTGTTGCAATAACAGGATGCAATGGCATACTTGTAACTATTCTGTGACTGTCAGAGCAGGGTCACACAATAGTTGCAAGTAGGCAACCGGATTCTGGAGGGCCCCTTCAGGAAGCACTACAGGTAAATGGTTACAAATGATGAGCTCGAACTTTTGCACCTGCTCGTTGGTTTTGCTTTTGCAAAACTCGTTTTTCGGAAATTTCGCCCTATTCGCGAGGCGCGGCGTCGTGCGAAATCGACCGTGGAAGCCGCGAACTCGTGCGAGTTACCCCAAGGTTGAGTATGGGCGCCGCCATTTTGTTTGCGTGACGTATTTCCGTTTCCGCCCGCTATGTGTAATCTCGCGCAATGAGCGCCTTGCGAATGCAAGTTCGCACGAGTTCGCGAGAGAAATTGCGTGCAAACTTACTTACACGCACGTGTTCGGGCCGCCATCTTGTTTTTCATTCATTCCTATGTGTCTGGGCATGGTGTTTCTATCCTCTGTATATCTCTGCCATCCTTTGCTTGTTTTAATATTTTTTTGATCTATTTAACTTTTTTCTATCCCTCTATTTTTCTAGGTCTATATTTTTGTGTTTTAGGCTACTTTTGTTTACTTTTCAACTACTTTTTTAAACTTTTATTTCCTTCTTCCCTACTCTTATTCTTTTTCATTTCGTCTCCTTACTGCTAACACCTGCCCAGAACATGGTGAAGACAGCTGTCAAGCTGCCCAAGACGGGCACCGCAGCCCGTGCCCGGCTCCCGTGTGGCCGCTTAAGGGCGGAAATGGTGGTGCCCCGGGAGATCTTCAGCCCTGAGGAGGTGGGCGCACTCGTTTTTTATGTGCAGCGCCGTCTCCCCAGGACCATCGCGGCAGGCGGCAGGATCGCTGCTGGTTATACCAACAGCCAGGAGCGACGGAAGTGGTGGGGGCAGGTGTGCCGGGCCCTTTTTAACATCACGGGGGTCCAGCGCACCTACAATCAAGTGACCCACCGCTGGACCGATATCCTGGACCGAGAGCGCGACCTGCTAGACGTGCTGGGAGTGGAGGTCCCCGGGCTTGGTGAGTAGTAGTAGCAATTTTTTCATCACTCACTACTCTGTTTTTTCTCCTGCTCTGTGTGACTGTGTTATATTGCAAATGTTTGCTTTAACTTTTTTACAAAGAGCAATAATGCTGCTGATTACATTGATAAGAGAGGTAAATTAATATTTCAAAATCTTCTGTGCATTTCAGGTGCACTGTTCTCCTTCTCTGTGGCGGTGCCACTGCTTATTTGTTTTCTATTTTGTGTTCATTTAATTGGGCTGAGTAATGTATGAGTGTTTTTTACAGAACTGCGTAATGCTAGACACAAAGGGGCAGATTTACAAGCCCCTTGTGCCACGTTTACGCTGCCTTACCTGACGCACAGCGACGTAAACGTGGCGCATCCCTGCGAGTCATGTACAACGTGATGCATCTAAGGAGATGCGCCACGTTAAGGCCTGGGCCTGCGCCACAATGGGTGCGTTTCCACGCAGGGGGGGGTGGGGGGTGGGGGGTGGCGGTCAGGCAGCTGTGCGCCTCGCAAAAGTGCCTGCGTGAAATCTACAAGATTTAACGCAGGCACTTCCGCGACGCTGCTACGTCAATTCTTTATGCCTGCTTGCTTGAAGCAGGCGTAAGGACTGATGCGGTATGTTGAGTATTGGGCAGCCCTGAGCATTGCTATAGTTGCATCGCGCCTGCGACGCGACTCTAGAGATGCGCCTCTCTTTCGTCATGAGATGCGTCACGCATCTGCCTACCCTTGCGCCAGGGTTTGCCGCATTGTAATTGCGGCGCATCTGCCGTGACGCAAGGTTAGTTTTGCGTTACGCATTTGTTCTGGTGCACATCTGGAGGTGTCCAGCTCAGAACTCGTAAGTATGCCCCTAAGTGTCAGATTAGCAATTACCTGCGCATCCCTGCAAAGTGTGCGGCACGCCAGCACCACCCGTGGTGCACCGTATTTACAATGCGGCACACCATGGTCCCAAAACGTCACCGAAGCGTTACGCATCGGTGCCGTAAAGGCGGCTCATTGATGGAGTTGCGTTGCAACGATGGCGCAGCTCCAGCAATGCTGTGTCAAGCCGTAAGTCTGCTTCATGCAGGCGCAGGGTTTCAGTGACGCATCATTGTCCTAAATGACTGATTGAAATTTTATATATTCCCCATAGCCACTTTTAGCATGCGTTCCTGCGCAGGAACGCCCTCCCTTGCGCTGGAACGCTCCCTAATGGCGCAGGGCTTTAGAATGGGATGCATCTCCCATATGCGTCACGTTGTTAATATACGCCACACCATGGCGCCTCTCTTGTTGTGGCGCTGCGTCACAAAAGTGACGCAAGAACGGAGCAAAAGAGCTGCAAGGGGCTTGTAAATCTGCCCCTAGAGTAGAGGCTCAGGTGCAGTCCTTCCTTTGTAGCCCTCATTTTGGCTGAAATAGTTGGTTCTTGTTCTTTCTAAATGTTTGATTTGGTTGACAAGGACATCGGCAAGCAGCAATCATCAATGTTTTCTGTTCATTCTTTCATGTTGTACGTCAGGTCCGCCCAGGGGCAAGCGGACAGAAAAAGCGGATGCAGTGGCTCCAAAGGAGGAGGATGCAGGCCAGGGCGGCGAGTGCTCCTTTGCTGGCCCCAGTAAGTTTTCATTTAAATATAGAGGACCTATTGTTGTTCAAGCGTTCCTAATTAAATTTTTTCGAAATAGTGTTTAGATAGGAGCAAAATCAATAATACTACTGTTGCAGGGACAATTCTCCACAAACCGAACTATGGACACCAAAGACCAGAGTAATAATATTTCAGAGTGGCGTGTTTGGCACACCGTATAAACCTGGTAGTGTCAGCGGCACGGACTCCTCCTTGCAAAAATTGCAAAACCTTTCGCTCAGTCACTCTAGTCTGGAGGACCAAAAACCACAGAGTCTATTCAAGTTTAAAAGCTTTATTAAAAGTTTAAGTAAACACATATATTAAAATAAAGTTAGTTGGAAATGGAAAAGTGCTTGGTGCTGAGTTGATGAGTAATGGAACACATTTCTTGTGGTCGAGCCGAGCTTTCACCTGGTTTGAAGTTGATGTTGCTCTTGTCCTTAGAAGTCCAGTTTATGTCTGTTCAGAGAAAAATGATGTGTGTAAAAATTAATCAAGCATTCATCAATTATGACAAAAAAATGCAGCAAGACAACAACCTTCCCTGGTAGGAGGGACATTTTTACTTTAGACTAGAGTAGACAGTCAATTAATTTTTCTGTTGTTTTCACATTTCTTCATTCATAGACCAAATACTAGTGAGTGGTGTAATCTAACATTCTTAAATCTACTTTGTAGGTGGAACATCTGGTGGCGGGGCCAGCTCGGATGTGGTGGTGATCATTGACTCTGAGTCCGAGGACAGCTCTGGGGAGAATGAGGCGCAAGTGGCCAATGAACAGACTGTGAGGAAGCAGACAGTGGCGGTGGCGAGTACAGCTAAGCTGGATCATGGTACTATCTGACTCATAGATAGGATATGATGTGTATCCAGTGCTGGCCCAGTGACAAATTACAATATGGTAATTACAGCAGGCTGGGACCGACAGACAGATAGAGGCAGAGACAGAGAGAGAGGAAGACAGAAGGAGAGAGAGAGAGGGAGGGAGCCAGAGGGAGGGTGAGGGAGGGAGACAGAGAGAGAGAGACAGCGAGGTAGAGGGAGACACAGGGAGACATAAAGAGGGAGATAGAGAGAGAGAGAGAGAGGGAAACAGATATATCGCCTGGGCTTCTGCCAGATCTCTTTCATATGAAAGAGCATCAAACCAAGGATACAAGTGAGTTGTTGGAAGGGAAATGGTGATTCAAGCTCCCCCCCTTGCCCCTCCCTGCGGACGCCCATGATACTGGCCTGAATAGTTTTGTACTGCGCTGGCTAGTTGCTAGTTGTACTGTGACACAACTTCCTGCTGAATTATTTTGTGTTAATCATATTCTTAAAGAGCATTGGTTACATATTATGTCTTTCTTTCTTCATATAGTTGGTAATACTAAAACCTCCAAACCGACGAGGAGTATGCTGGCTGTACTGGCCCGGCAACGGAGGCTGGAAGCAACTGTTGCCCAATATCGGCGGCTAGTGAAACTGGAGGGGGACGACACGCAGTCCAGTGCATCAAATGTAACATCTGCATCCTCCTCCGTGACCCCACGTTCTGCCGGTAAGCGCAGTGCTCCAGCCAAACGGAGCCGTGCTGGCAGACGCCACCGCCAAGCAGCAAAGGCTGCACCTCACAGCAGTGTAAAGGCTCGCTTGCGCCGAGCACTCCGCAGAGTGTCCGACCTAGAGGCGGAGGTCCAGAAATGGAAAGACTATCAGAATGTGGTGGAGGGCCTCCGCTTAGATCACGCCACCCTCCAGGAGAAGTACGATGCCCTGGCCCTAAGGCATGATGCCCTGGAGGCCAAACTCAACACTGTGCATCCCTAGAGTGTCCCTTGCCCCTTTTTTAGAGACTTTTGGGGGGTGGGAATTGGGAGTTGGGTTTTTTGGGGACTTTGGAATGACTATTTATTTGTTGGGGTTAGGGAGGGTCTTGCGGGAGATTATTTTGTTAGGGATATAAAAATATACTTTTTCAAACTTTATCTGAGCATACCTGTTTTTTTACTAGTTTTGAGCTTGGTGGGTGGTGGTTTTGCAGTAAGTTCATTTAACTGAACACTGTCATCGTGTTGGTTGACGTGTAATAGGCCAAATGTTTTCCAAAGTAAATGCCTGTCACAGAGTTTGTTAATTCAAGAGCCCTAGGACTTTACTACTAGTACCACTGTCACTCTCTCGCCTCTCCGAATACTCCATTATACTACCTCCCATCCAAACGCTTATCTTACCTGTAATTTGTGTTTGAGGGCTGGCTCCACCTGGAATTCACAGTGTCCTAAAGCGTTCTGCAGCAGGGCCCCAACTGGAGTTTCCCGGCGTGGATTTTCTGCAAAACAAAAGCAATAAACATTAGAAATATGGCAGCGGTGCTCACAGACCCCAAAATCCTAGAAGCCCCACAGACAGCACCCATAAGACAGGCAAGCGAGCAATAATAACGCCTAAACGTTCACGTGTAATAGGCCAAATGTTTTCCAAAGTAAATGCCTAACCAATTTCATCCCTTAATAGACCTTGCCAGCAATGGCCCAGCCAAGACCCGTAAACCCAAACGCAAAAAAGTCACACTTAGCAAAATGTATTTAAATGAGGACTCACTACTTCCAGACAGTCCCTCTTTAGGGGACTCGTCTACATAAGTTTCTTCATTGTGCAGATTCCAGGCATCAGCATTACGGGAAATGGATAGGGTGAGTCTGGAGGAGGAGGATAGACGACCAGGACTGAGTTCTTGTCAAGTAACTGTTGTGAACCTGAGGAATGCTGCGGCATCAAAATCAAGACAGTTCTGCTGATGGGCTTGTTGTTGCTTGTGATGGGGTGATTACAGTTTTGTTGTGAATGTGATCAAGCACTTGCTAAAAAAAGAAAGACAGACACACAGGAATAAAAGTGAATAAGGACTAATGTTAAAGTTAATTAATTATTGACTCATTTTCAGAACTCGCTGTCAGGGAAGCAGAGCTCGTCCTCAAACTCTGCAAATTGAGTCGGTAGTACTTCTGGTAACTGAGGAGAACTTTCCTCAGGTAGGTCGGTGTCCTCGTCTTCTTCCTGCGTGCATTCTCGTACTTTGTAATCTGGTGGTATGAAGTGCTGGTTCATCTTTATCATGGTGAGCCGCTCCACATTTGCGGGCAAGAGGCGGGACCTTTTGCAAGTCACAATGCCACCAGCACTACTAAAAACACGTTCTGAAGACACGCTTGCGAGTGGGCAAGACAAGTAATTGATAGCCAGGTTGGTGAGCTCTCGCCATATGTTTCTTTTCCCATGCCAATACGCCAATGGGTCCTCAGTAATATTGACCGCTGTTGAGTCATCCAGATAGGCCTGCACCATAGAAACAATGTTCTCCCGGATTCCTGTACTTTGCACTTCTGTGTCCTTTCTGGGACAAGGAAACCCTAGCTCACTTAGCCAATCCGCTTCAGACATATCGCCTAGGCCTGGTGCAGATGATACGGTTGCTGGTGTGGTTAACGGCTCAGAGGAAAAGTCACTCACTTCTGCCACAGGCACAGATGCAGAAGTGTTTTTTTGGGACGCCTGATGGCCTGCTGATTCACTAGTAGTACTGTCTTCAAGTTCTCCTACAGTTTCCTTCCGCTCTCTTTCAAAACGAATGGCTGACTGAGGTAGCCAACCTTTGTACTCTGTAACATTTGATGTTTCAAAAGGAATTATTACTTTGCCAAACAATGGGTTTTTGTAATGTGGATCCAGAATAGTAGCACAAATGTAGTGCTGTTGTTTCTTGATATTTACAAGCCGTTTATTGCTAACTAGGCGATAAAATAATCTCTGCGCCAACTCATATGCTTCATTCTTTCCAACATCTTTTAATTCTGAAGACACCACCTTGACTTGGTGCTCGAGCTTCAGCAACAATGGGATAGCTTTGCTCAAAGAACAGTCCTCCCTGCTGACCTCAAAAGGACTAAGCATGTCTGTCAGGCTTTTAACTAGCTAGTATCACCTTCCAAGTTACAGTATTGTCGACAAGAAGTAACCTACTTAGGTCATCTCTTGTCGAAGGAGGGAAGAAGGTTGACCCCAGAACAAATTCAAACGATTGCGCAAATGAGTGTACCATCCACACAGAGAGAAGTGCGTGCTTTCTTAGGTATCACCTCGTATTGTAGACAATGGATCCCTAATTTTTCCTTGCTAGCGAAACCTCTGTTGGCATTGACTCTTAAAGATACTCCGTATCCTCTACCTTGGTCTGATGAATGTCAGAAAAGTTTTTCTGAATTACGTGATGCATTGTGTTCAGCTCCGGTGTTGGGTACTCCGGACTACAGTAAACCTTTCACATTGTATGTTCACAAGAGAGAAGGTTGTGCATTGTCAGTGTTGACGCAACAATTTGGAGACCAGCAACGCCCATGTGCGTATTTTTCAGCGACGTTAGATCCGGTAGCTAAAGCTTTGCCGAGCTGTTTGAGAGATACAGCGGCAGCGGCTGTTTCTATCCGACAGTCTGCTGGTTTGGTATTGGATAATACGTGGATTGTGATGGTCCCACATGCAGTGGATACCTTATTGAACAGGACCAAGACACAGCACCTTACTAGTGCACGTCTGTCAGGTTATGAGTTGACTCTTTTGGCTAGCAATGTTCACATTAAAATATGTAATGTATTGAATCCAGCTACGTTGTTGCCGATTTCTGTAGAATCAGATGCTCAAGAACAGCATGATTGTTTTCTTCGTACAGAGGAAGAAACGAAAGCTAGAGTTGACCTAAAAGATACTCCTCTTGAGAATGTTGATGGTACTTTATGGGCAGATGGTTCGTGTTTTAAGCTTCTGAATGGTGAAACGACTGCAGCATATGCCGTCACAAGTTTACATACAGTTGTTGAGACAGCACGCATAGCACAGAATTCTGCGCAAGCAGCAGAGTTGATTGCATTGACTAGAGCGTGTGCATTGTCAGAGGGAAAGCAAGTGAATGTTTATACTGATAGCCAGTATGCGTTTGGTGTTGCTCATAGTTTTGGACGTTTGTGGAGAGAAAGAGGATTCCTTACTTCCCATGGCACAAAAATTCAGCATGGGCAGTTAGTGAATGAACTTTTGGAATCTCTTGCTCTACCAAAGCAGATTGCAATTGTGAAGTGTAGTGCGCATAAGAAAGTTGTGGACGATGTAGGTCGAGGGAATGCGTTTGCGGATGAACTTGCGAAGGAAACGTCGAGAGACATGATGAGCCGTATGTATGTGGCAGGTCATGCAAGATGGGTTGTGGAAAGTGGAATGTGTGAAGACACAATAGAAAGTGCGAACATGATTCAGGCTGAAGCTACAGAGAAAGAAGTGAGTACGTGGAGAGAGAGTACGGGTATGTTGGATTCGACAGGTTGTTGGGTTGAGTTGTCAGAACACCAGCGATGGTTGTTGCCAGATGCTCCCAGTGATTACTATGGCTCATGGAATGGCTCACATTAGTTCGACGGGAATATGCAAGTTGTTGGCTCCAGTATGGCAGAATGCTGGAATTCCGAAATGTGCTGAGAATGTTGTGAAGCATTGCATGATTTGTCTGAAGTATAATCCTGGCAAGGGAACTCCAACTCCAGTTGGTCATTTTGCTCCTCCGACGTATCCATTTGAAGGGATACAGCTAGATTACATTCACATGGAGAGATGCAACAATCTGAAGTATGCC
Source organism: Lissotriton helveticus (assembly GCF_964261635.1). Classification (NCBI taxonomy): domain Eukaryota; kingdom Metazoa; phylum Chordata; class Amphibia; order Caudata; family Salamandridae; genus Lissotriton; species Lissotriton helveticus. Next base: position 985,937,720 of record NC_136067.1, read on the forward strand.
CCTAAAGGATAATACTGCCTTGTCTACAGCTAAGGTTTTGCTCAAAGAGTATTTCCCTAGATTTGGTTTGCCGAGAATTGTATGGTCGGACAATGGGAGTGAATTTGTGGGTCGAGTCATGAAGAAAGTGTGTATTGGATTAGGGATAGATCAGAAGTTCCACGCTGCGAATCACCCCCAGTCAGCAGGTCTTGTCGAATGCTATAACGGCACATTAAAGCTGAAACTCGCTAAGATTCAAGCGAGCACTGGTCTTACATGGCAGGATGCCTTGCCGTTGGCTCTTTTGTCAACAAGGACGACAGTGCATTCTCGTGTGGGACTTAGCCCATAGGAAATAGTTTTTGGTCGTCCAGCGAATGTTTGGGGTGTGCCTCGTCCTAAAAAATACAGTGACCTTGAGGACCCTATGTTGGTGGATTACTTACATGACTTGACTGCTAAATTACGTGTTCTCCACCAACAGGTCTTTGACAGTTTGCCGACAGCTACTGCAGATCCAGGGCACACGATCCAACCTGGTGATTTTATCTTGACGAAGAATTTTCAGCGATCCAAGAATTTGGAGCCGAGATGGACTGGTCCCTATTTGGTATTGCTGGTCACTAGAACTGCTGTTAGAGTAGCTGGTAAAAAGAACTGGGTGCATGCCACCCATACGAAAAAAGTTCCTTTGCCCTTACTGTATGATAAGTGGGTAAGGGATGGAATAGCTGACTCCGAGTGTGAAAGGGTTCCTAGATTCGTACCTTTTAGTGATGCACGTTTAACATGGACTCAGTCGGAACGCGAGGATGATTATGTTCTGCAAGCTGCTGTGCCTCCGTCTCTGAGACTCGACACGACGAATCCGGAACTCCTCTTTAAGGATCAGACTGTACCTGGTAAAGAACGCTACGATTTGAGGCCAAGACAGCCTATTGCTATGGACAAATAAAGATTGGAATTTTTTATGTAGTGAATTACACCTTGTCAGATGAATAGACTTTTTTTTTACTTTTTCTTTTTCGAGTCACCATCCGGACTCAGCTGCAGGGTCACGGTATAAGTTCTTAAGGGGTGATCCGCGTATTGACACAAGGTCTGTGGTTTAGGGTCGTTAGTACGATCTTGACGCACACTTAAGTGAAGAAGGAAAATTGCTGTGAGCAGCACGTTAGAGGATGGAGTCTTTTGAGTCCGACAAGGGTGTTAAAAGAGTTGATTTCAGAGTGCAAATGTGTATATTGGTTCGTAGCAAATGTTTTTTAATAATGTGTTTTCTTATGCTTTTGAACATTACGTTGGTTTGTGTCGGTTGGATTTTTTATGCATCACAACAGACACTTGCATCTACCTCCCAACCTACTCTTTCTTTTCCTACTGTTTCCCCACATGAGTTTCAATTGTTGCCTGAACATGAACAGATACGAAGATTAGAATTTGTGAACAATTCGTTTATACAGATGTTACATCAGCATCAGCTAGTTGTAAATACCACAAATTGTTGGGTGTGTGGTCTTATGCCACATACGACTGATAAGGGAATGCCATATTTGGTTTTGCCTTTTTCGCCTAATGGGTCAGTATGGGCACTCCAGTCAATGTTTATCTATGCGAATGAAGCATCTCCTGTACGTTCCGTCAAAAATAATACGAGTAATAATGCCTTGATACAGGGAATAGTAGATATGATCAGAGATATTGATGCGTATAATGCTATCCCTAAAGATGAGGTACGAGCATATGTTGGTTGGAACAAGACTGGATATAGTATTAGTCTGAGAGAGAAGAAGAGACGAAAAAGGTCTCCCCCTATTTGGATTGTACCCCACCGAGGTAATTTTTGTCTGCAAGGTAATGGTCAGAATCCGAGAGCTCAGCTTGGTAAGAGTGTGTGTATTCACACCTATGTCTATACGTCCCAGAAATCTCCACAGTTCGTGCCAGCTAAAGGCAACTATTTTGTTTGTTACGACAGAGCATATACGTGGTTGCCTTCTGATTTTTCAGGCACATGTTATGTGGCATTTTTGCTTCCCCCTATGTATACAGCTGCTTTCAATTACCATAAGACAAGATATGGTAGAGGTGTTATCGATGCGAACGATACTGTTGCACAAGAAGTTGGGGACTTCTTTAAGGGTTTTCTGCCCTTTTGGGGTCCTATGGCTAATAGTAGAAATATTCGTCAGCTTACGAGAGTGGTCGAGGCCACTATAAATGAGACTGCAGGTGCCCTTAGCAATATTACAGCTGAGCTTCAAGCAGATCGCCTTATGACATTAAAGAACCGCTTTGTTTTAGGTATTATACTTGCAGATAGAGGTGGGGTATGTAAATTGATCGGGTCTAGTTGCTGCGTTTTCATACCAGATAACGCCCCGACAGTGTACCAAGCCATTTTGAAGTTGCATAAGTTTGCTGAGTCTATACATGTAGACGAAGGGAACTGGTCGTTGATAGAATGGTTTTGGGAACTGCTGTCCAAATGGGGATGGAAGATTCTGATGTTCTTTGGTATGGCTTTAGCTATCCTTTTCTCGTGTTGTTTATGCATCCAGTGTGTGCCCGCCATTTGTAGTCTTTGTGCTACGATCTGTGTGAGAAGACCCGTCCCGAGCGAAGCGAAGGATAATAAGATGATGTTACAGCAACAACTTGATGACCTGATGAGAATAGATATAGACCTGGATTCAGATTGACGTGAGTATAGGTCATTGCCTACGTAATGGCAAAAGGAGGGTCTGAGGTTCCGTAGTTTTCAGGACCGGACTCCATTTTGTTTAAGTTGTTTGTGACGCCATTTTTGTTGCCCTCACGTAGGCCTATGGAGGTAGATGAACGAACAAAGTTGCATGGGCTTCGTTGTTCATGTATGCATTAACAGTCCCTTTTCGACTTGTGAGTGAACTGCAAGATGCTGACCCCGTCACCAGAAACTGACCCTTCCACGAAGCAAATTTTCCTAGTTGATTGTTGTCTGAGATTACCAATCAATGTTCAGGATATCGTTAACTTTTAGTTTCTTGCACATATCTTATCCTACTCAACATCTGAATTGTTTCTTTCCTTACGACTTTTCATTACATGGGTAGTGCTTTCAATTATGGGTTTGTCCGGCTTGTGGAAATTGAATTTGGGACAGTCCTAATAATTAACTTGTGGGTTGGTACAATGTAAAGTGAGCTTTTTGGAATGTAATAATGTATGTGAAAATGTACTTCATTGGTTAGAATTTGCCGCAGTGGGTGTGCATTTGTAATTAATCGAAAACAGCATAAAAGGTGATGTCTTGCTCTATGAAAATTGAACAGTCTCCTGAGTTGTACACCGTGTTGTATTGCTTGGTTTACTGTTACTAGCTGCAGCTAATTAATTTGATCTCTGCCGCCACCTAGAAGTATTCCGTGTCTCTGTTTGCCAAGACAGGAGAACCCGAAGACTTTGGGCGTGTCCCTGGTGCCGCTGTGTTCTAAAACCCCGTTCTTCACTTTCTCAATGACTTTTGCTGGGAACGGGACCAGGGAGATGGTTCTGTAGTTTTTGAGGTTGTTGGGGTCCGCCGAGGGTTTCTTCAGGAAGGGGTTGATCTCAGCGTGTTTCCAGTTGTCAGGGAATGAGGCGGTTGCTAGGGAGCGGTTGATGGCGTAGCAGAGCATGGGTGTGATGGTGTCGGCGGCTCTGTTAAAAATGTGGAGGGGGCAGGGGTCCGTGGGGGCCTAGAGTGGATTGACTTCATTATTTTCAGTGTGTCTCCGGTAGTGAGGGCTGTCCAGTTTGCTGGCTTCAAGGTGTCCGGTGGTTGGTGAGGGTTCAGTGTGTTGGTTATCTTCGTCGAAGTCGTCGTAGATGCTCTTGATTTTGTGGTGGAAAAAGGTGCTGAGTTTGTTGCAGAGGTCTTGTGAGGGAGGGATGTTGGTGGACTCGCTAGTGGGTTGGGCGAACTCCTTGATGATGTTGAAGAGTTCTTTGCTGTTGTGTGCATAATTGGAGATTCTGTCTTCAATCGCTTTTTTCCTTGTTTTTCTGATGAGTTGGTGGTGGGCGTTGGAGGCGGCTCTGAAGTTGTTGTGGGCTTCTGTGGATTTGGTGTTCCTCTAGGCCTTTTCGAAGTAGCGGCAAGTGCATCCGGATTCTCGAAGTTCGGAGGTGAACCATCTAACTTTCTTGGCATGGGTGTTGTTCTTTTTCTTGAGGGGGCTATGGTGTTGGCACTGTCAGAGATCCATCTGTGCAGGGTTAGGGCTGTGTTGTTGCTGTCGTTGTTTCCCGTGATGGTTGGGGTGGAGTTGCTGAGTGATGAGGTTAGCTGGTCGTCGGTGATTCTGGTCCAGTTTCTTCGTGGGAGCAGGTGCTGGTGTCTGTGGATGGTGGGTGTTCTGAAGGTGAAGTGGATACATCGATGCTCAGTCCATGGGAGTTCGGTAGTGTGGCTGAATGTGATGGAGTTTCCTGTTGTGAAGAGGGGGTTGAGGGTGTGTCCTGCTGAGTGCGTGGGTTCAGTCATGATCTGGCGGAGTCCAATGTTGTGGAGGTTGTCCAGGAGGGATGTGGTGCTGGGGTCCAGTTGGTTGTCGAGGTGGAAGTAGAGGTCTCCCAGTAGGGTGTAGTTGGTGGATGCGATGGCACGCAGGGAGATGATGTCCGTGATAGCGTTGGCGAAAAGTCCTTGGGGTCCAGGGGGTCGGTAGATGAGGGTTCTATGGAGGGTGGAGGTAGGGCTGGCCAGTATCTTGAAATGAAGGTGTTCCATCAGGTCTGTGGGCTTGTCTTGCAGTGTGCTCAGGCGGACGGTGGATTTGTAGACAATGGCAATTCCTCCTCCAGGGCGGATGGGGGTCCTTCCTGGAGATCTTGTATCCTTGGGGAATGGCGATGGCGATGTCCGGTCCCGAGGTGGTGTTGGTCTAGGGTTCGGCAAAGAATGTTATGTCCGGGGTAGTACTGTCGAGGAGGTCCCAGATTTCGGTGGCCTGTTTGTGGAGGGATCAGACTTGAGGAGGATGCATTGCAGGGTCTTCGGTTTGGTTGTGATATTGCGGGTAGATTGCGCTGGGTCAGTGTCATCACACCAATGCGGTGCTGCAGGTTTGCCAGCAGTGGTGACAGCTGAGGGGTTCGTGGGTGTTGGCTGGTGATGCTAGCTTGCAGTTGTTGTTGCGGCCTGAGTTGGGAGCGTGGAGTGCTGCTGGGTCATAGCGTTGGTGGTGCAGAGATTCAGGATTCCTGGCGCTGGTGTCAGTCGGGTCATGGACGGGCGCAAACAGGCTTGCTTTTGGCGCGCCGGCGGCACAGCCGCCATTAAGTAAGGGTTGGGGTGGGCTGGACAGCTGGGAGGCAGGAGCGGGGAGAGGAGCTGGATTGTGCCGGTCGCACTGGTTGTGCTGGGGGGGAGGGGCCGCGGGGGCAGCAGCGGCAGGGAAAAACGGGCCAAAAAAGGTAAATGTAAAAAGGCAAAAAGAGAGAGAAAGTGCAAATAAGGCAGAAAAAGGGCAAGAAAGAGTGGAGGAAAGACACAGAGGACACTGGAGAGTGAAAGGGGGAGATTGAGATGAGGGTAAAAATCTAATGAAAAACGGAGGAAAGACACAGGAGAGTGAAGGGGGGAGCTTGAAATGACGGGAAAGCAACAGAAAATGGAGGTTAAGACCCAGAAGGAGAGTGAAGGGGGAGATAGAAGTGAGGGAAAAAACAAGTAAAAAGGAGAGAAAAAGCAGAGCAAGACAAAGGAGACAGAGGTCCACAGGACCACCAGAGATGAGGCGCAGGTGAAACCTGCGGGTAAAGAGGGCATCGAGCACCAACACTCGAAAAGGCAGGGGCTCGAGGGAAGGCCTCACTTAATGGTGAAGCTGTGAGGGAGGGAGAACAATTTCACTGACAATGAGTCAGTGGTCTTGCTTGCATGTCCCTGCAGTGGCTGCCATTAAGTAGGCGTTGGGGAGGGCTGAACAGCTGGGAGGCGGGAGCGTGCAGTGGAGCTGGATTGGGTTGGTTGCACTGGTTGTGCTGGGGGGACGGGCAGCGGGAGCAGCAGCGGCAGGGAAAAACGGGCGAAAAAAGGCAAAAGGAAAAAGGAAAAAAGAGAGAGAAAAGTGCAAAGAAGGCAGCAAAAGTGCAAGAAAGAGTGGAGGAAAGACACAGAGGAGACAGGAGAGTGAAAGGGGGAGATTGAGATGAGGGTAAAGAACGAGTGAAAAACAGAGGAAAGACACAGGAGAGTGAAGGGGAGAGCTTGAAATGAGGGGAAAACAACAGAAAATGGAGGTTAAGACCCAGAAGGAGAGTGAAGGGGGACCTAGAAGTGAGGGAAAAAAAGTAAGAAAAGGAGAGAAAAAGCGGGGCAAGACAAAGGAGACAGAGGTCCACAGGACCATCAGGGATGAGGCGCAGGTGAAACCTGCGGATGGATAAGGCCTCGAGCACCAACACTCGAGAGTGCAGGGGCTCAAGGGAATGCCTCACTTAATGGTGGAACTGCGAGGGAGGGAGAGCAATTTAACTAACAACGAGCCAGTGGTCTTGCTCGCGTGTCCCTGCAGTGGCCGCCATTAAATAGGGGTCGGGGAGGGCTGGAAAGCTGGGAGGCAAGAACGGGGAGGGGAGCTGGATTGCGGCCGGTCGCACTGGTCGTGCTGGGGGGGAGGGGTGGTGGGGCAGCAGCGGCAGGGAAAAACGGGATAAAAAGCCGAAAGAAAAAAGGCAAAAAGAGAGATAAAAGTGCAAATAAGGCAGCAAAAGTGCAAGAAAGAGTGGAGGAAAGATACAGAGGACACAGGAGAGTGAAAGGGGGAGATTGAGATGAGGGTAAAAAACCAGGGAAAACAGAGGAAAGACACAGGAGAGTGAAGGGGGAGCCTGAAAGGAGGGGAAAACAACAGAAAATGGAGTTTAAGACCGAGAAGGAGAGTGAAGGGGGAGATAGAAGAGAGGGGCAAACATGAGTAAAAAAGGAGAGAAAAAGCAGAGCAAGACAAAGGTGACAGAGGTCCACAGGACGACCAGGAATGAGGCACAGGTGAAACCTGCGGGTGGATAGGGCCTCGAGCACCAACACTCGAGAGTGCAGGGGCTAGAGTGAAGGCCTAACTTAATGTTTGAGCAGCGAGGGAGGGAAAGGAATTTCACTGACAATGAGTCAGTGGTCTTGCTTGCCTTTCCCCGCTGTGGCCGCCATTAAATAGGGGTCGGGGAGGGCTGGACAGCTGGGAGGCAGGAGCGGGGAGGGGAGCTGGATTGGGCAGGTCGCACTGGTCGTGCTGGGAGGGAGGGGCCGTGGGGGCAGCAGCGGCAGGGAAAAACAGGCTAACAAGGCAAAAGGAAAAATTCAAAAAGAGAGAGAAAAGTGCAAATAACGCAACAAAAGTGCAAGAAAGAGTGAAGGAAAGACACGGAGGACACAGAAAAGTGTAGGGGGAGCTTGAAATGAGAAGAAAATGACAGAAAATGGAGGTTAAGACCCAGAAGGAGAGTGAAGGGGGAGATAGAAGTGAAGGTAAAAAATTTGTAAAAAAGGTGAGAAAAAACAGAGCAAGGCAAAGGAGACAGAGGTCCACTGGACCACTAGGGATGAGACACAGGTGAAACCTGTGGGTGGAGAGGGCATCAAGCACCACCAGTCGAGAGTGCAGGGGCTCGAGGGAAGGCCTCACTTAATAGTGGAGCTGCGAGGGAGGGAGAGCAATTTCACTGACGATGAGTCAGTGGTCTTGCTCGCATGTTCCCCCTGTGGCCGCGATTAAGTAGGGGTCGGGAGGACTGGACTGCTGGGAGGTGGGAGTGGGGAGTGGAGCTGGATTGGGGGGTTGCACTGGTCATGCTAGGTGGAGAGGCCACCGGGGCAGGAGCGGCGGGGAAAAACGGGCTAAAGAAGGCAAAAGGAAAAAGTCAAAGAGAAAAAAGTGCAAATAAGGCAGCAAAAGTGCAAGAAAGAGTGGAGGAAAGACACAGAGGCCACAGGTGCGTGAAAGGGGGAGATTGAGATGAGAATAAAAAACGAGTACAAAATGTAGGAAAGATACAGGCGAGTGAAGGGGGAGCTTGAAATGAGGGGGAAACTACATAAAATGGAGGTTAAGACCCAGAAGGAGAGTGAAGGGGGAGATAGAAGTGAGGAAAAAAACTAGCAAAAAGGGAGAGTTTGCCTGTTTCTGCACATCTCTTGCTACTTTCTGCACCCCTCTTCCTTCTTTCTGTACCTCTATAGCTTCTTTCTGCACCTCCCTTGCCTCTTTCTGCATTTCTCTCACCTCTTTCTGCACTTTCTGCCCTTCAGTTGCTTCCTTCTGCACTTCTCTTGCTTCTTTCTGCACATCTCTTGCTTCTTTCTGTACCCCTCTTGCCTCTTTCTGCACCCCTCTTCCCTCTTTCTACACCTCTCTTGTCTCTTTCTGTACTCAAATGGGAAGTGCAAACTGTTAAGTTTAAAGGTCTGTGTTCTCTTTTGACTGAGGTATGTGTCTACTTCTACATGTATTCTCACATGTGTTATGGATCTGAGGATGGTAGCTTAAAACGCGGGTAGCTTCTCCTATAGGTGGTCAATTCTTCCCAGTTCTGCTCTGGCATTCGGTTGCACAGGCAGACATGTCTTAAGTAATGTAGGTGTTATAGAGCCCCTCAAATATAATATTGAATACCCATGTGCCCTATATTATGAGCAGAAAGAAATACATACACCTTCTTGTACACAAACGTAGAGTAAGCTGTTTGAAACACAGGTATTCAAGTATCTGCATGTTTATTTGTATGTAACATATCACTAGGTAAAAGCACAGACATGCACATGCATACCTTCTCAAACCTGGTGAGACTTGCAACAGTGATATGGTTAGGATTGCTGTTTTACATTTGCTACGCCTAACATTCTGAGCAGTCGATAAATAGTGAACCTTCAAGAGAAAAGTGAGGTTTAAGACATCTTGAAAGAAGGATTATGATTAGGCTACTTTGTGTCTTTGTAAAGGTACAGTCAAAGTAGGCCTCTTTCTGAACCTCTATTGCTTCTGTATACACTTCTCTTGCTTCTTTATGTACCTTTCTACCTCTCTCTGAACTTTTCTTTCCTCTTTCTGCTTTTTTCTTGCTTCTTTCTGCACCTTTCTTCCTCATTCTGTACTTCTCTTGCCTCTTTCTGCACTTCTCTTGCTTCTTTCTGTGCATTTCCTCCTCTTTCTGCACATCTTACCTATGTAGGCATAGTTATAAAATAGCATTCATAAAATCTTAGAATGTCACTGAAAAAAATACAGGTTTCAGTGACATTATTGTTAGGAATTAGCATGTAAAAACATTTGAAATTCACTGAAAAAACCACAGGTTTTTGGGATGTTATAGTTAGGCTGACATCACTTGTTCCAAACAAAAAAATTCAGCAGTTGCAGTTAGCTGAGCTAAATATAACTTGTGACCCCACAATGCACTGCTAATGACCTCAAATATTGCATCACTCATGACATGGCCAGTGACATCACTGATGACATCACTAATGATTTCTCAAATGACATCACTGATGACATCATCCAGTGACTGTGAGTGTTTGTTTTTTAAAGTTTGGAGTTGTCTCAGACCAAAATTAAAACTGAGCTAAGACTCACATACACAGTTTTGACCCTTTAATCTGAAATCAAGAGCATGCCCAATATTAAAACCATAGCATGTTATATACCCATTTAAAGTAGGCCTACTTAGAACAGATGTATAACATGCTATGTTGCCGATGATGGTGGTCTGACATACACTTGCTTTATGATCCCTTTTTAAGTTAACCGAGTATTTTGGGTATAGAGGACCGTATTAGTCTATATAATTTTTGAAACAGTTGTTAGGTTGAGGTGAATACTCCCTGACTCTGGTCTTAATAAAAAGAGAAAAAAGTGCCCTAATAGCCAGATCTTTGTTGTTTAAATAGTTGATGAGTGGAGGGCGATCTGGCTTGATAATGTCCATCTATAGATCCTTGTTGTTTAGGGACTGCAATAGAGTGCCAGGCCAAGGTACACCAGCCAGGTACGTCCTAGTTGCAGGTTTTACTTAGGTACTTAATCTCAAAAACGGAAGTCAAAATCCTTCAGTGGGGCAATGCAGTAATCTGTGCCCAAGGATACCCCTACTATATTGAATAGTCTAGGATGAGGTCCTGGTGAAGCCCGTTATTTTAGGTGTGAAAAGCTCCAAGCAGGAACATTTGAAGTTTGCACTCAAGTAAGCTCTCCCACTAGTTTGTTACTTTTGACACCTTTGCCTGTTCAATATTTCTATGTACGGACTTGGTGGCTTATTTATGAGAGTCCTGCCTCTCTTTTGCACTACATAAAGTGGCACCCGCTGGGCTCCTAATCTGATTTATGAAGCTTAACAAAGCCATCCTGCATGGATTGAGTGGCCTTATAAATCTTGAGTAAGGCAATCGGGCGCAAATCCCTGCACTGCCTTACCCTGCACCCGGGTGGCATTTCAAGGGCATTGCAGTCATTTCCCCACACAATACCCATGGATAATGCTGCTGGCCCTATTTACAAAATCTTGTAAACCTGGGGAAGCACCAAATCCATGCAACTCCCAAGATGAGACGTAGCATTCTGCAGCACACATAGAAAGAGGAAAATACCTCTTAGGGTTGTTTTTGGGCAGATAGGTGTCCCTTCCTGCACAAACACAATCCTGCATGCAACTGAGGAACCCTTGCACCATGATGTAAGAGTCCCTATCTTGGCCCTAGGCTGACAAAACTGCACTAGTGCAGGGAATAAAGGACAGGAATGGATCATATTGCATAAATATGGTGCATCCCTGCCCTTTCACATTGCCATTGGGCAGTACAGTCAGGTGCCTTGATGCACTGTCCTATGCCAAAATCCCATAAATGAGGGCATTAGTCTCTTTTTTAGAGCTCGGACACCTTCAGTGGGGCAAGGCTGAGGACTCAATCTGATGAGGGCTCCACAAGACTGATACCGTCTTGTCGAATTCCCCCTGAATCATATTTTTCAACCAAATAGCGCTGAGGTGGGGAGGCGCTTACTTACTCTCCTGGCTACTTATTGATTATCTCAGTGTGGTGGTGCAGGCACCAAGCATTGCCACATGTCAGAAGGATACTGCATTGCTAACACCATCTCTAGACCAAATCACGAGCACAAAAGTACATTAGTTTTGTTAAACTGGCCAAATAAATTTGACTGAACTTGAGTTTTATGAAACTGGACTCAATTTTATTTGCATCACACTCTGTGATACTTGCACTGTATTGGTTGAAGGAACAAATCAGTGGCGAGTTGGGGAGGAGTCAGCCTGCTCCCCCAGCTACTCCAAGATTATCATAGCATGATTGCGCAGCAATTGCATGCTGAGGGTACGCCAATTATGTGTCAAAGGTGCGCCAATGGTAAGCCCATCTGTGCATGGACAACTGGGGCCAGGGGCCAGTTACAAGTCCCGAGAACTGGCCTACTCCTCTAGCGACCTCAGAGACATTTTCTCAGTAGTCCACACACTAGACACCTTTCTCCTGACAAAAATTTGTAAATTAGGCATCCTAAAAAAGAACTCGCACGACATTGTATTGCCAAAACTAACGTCATTAATCATTACCCTCTCTCACAGAGAATCAGAAATTAACTCCTGTCTCCATCAAAGGAAATGGCAATCATCTCACATACACTTACCTTCACACCGGCTCACTGGTCAAGCATCAACTCAAGATTTTCCACCTGCTCAACTCTGAATCCCCAGACATATATTAGTCATGACCGAAATGTGGTTAACTGATGCATACATGCCATATATCTTAGCAGCTCTCCCGAAAACTATTACGTACTCCAAACAAATAGACCCAAAGGCAAAAAACGAGTGTTTGCAGCTGCTGTGAATTAGCATCCTATTTTCACCAAACATAGTTCCTTAATGATACTTATAGTTAACAACATTTTGATTAAACTAGACTCGCCAACCTCCCCTTGTATGAGCCCTCTTATATAGAACCCTCGGGGCACATGCAACAATTCCCCGAGCTCTTGGCAGACTCCATATCCCCACTATTTATTGACCATGCTAAAATAATTTTTATCGGAGGTCTCAACTATTGGGCTAATGAGGTCACCGGCAGTCCACAGATCTGACTGTCATAGTAAGCCACCTTATCTTCAACCAACATATGTTTGTACCTACACATTAGACCAGGTCTGGACAATAAACCTAACCATATCCAATCTCTCTATCTCTATTTGTGTATGGTCGGGCCATTACCTAATTAAATTTACTCTAACTGACCTAACCCTACTAAAACGTGCCCATATATTGGTCAATTCTCACCAGGAATTGGAATTATGTGGCTCTCTGGCACTCTCTCTACCCACCCCTAGAAAGAGCCTGGATAAAAATGAAGAAGCAATAACAAACTGGTTAATTGAAGCCATCAACACTCACGCTTCTCTTTGCAAAACCAAATAAACATGATACTACAAAGCATCAAAATGGCATTCAGAAGAGCTAAAGATAGCCAAGCTTGCACTCCACTGTGGAGAATTCAAATGTCGAAGCACTTATGTGCCTTAAATGAAAACAAGGAAATCTTCAGCCTACACTTTAAAAATAGTCAAGTATGCAAGCTAACTCGACCTTTTTCTCAAATAAAATCCTAAGCTCTGTAAATAAAACAAAGGACATTTTTGACATTTTACATATGGTCTAAACTCATTTTTTATTAATACACTAAGGTGAGAAAAGATAACACTCCCCCCCCCCCCGGCTCACCAGAATTTCTACCACACATCCCAGCCTTCAGCAAAGATCATCTTATAGATTTGTTGGTCAAAGTAAAGTCAGGATCCCTGAAAGACACTTGTTCCCCTCGGATCCTAAAAACAATATTCTCTTTCTTCCATGACCTACCCAGCTCCCTTCTCAATCTATCCCTGAGTCAGGGCAGTGTTTAAAACTCATTCAAGGATGCTGAGGTGGTCCCACTCCAAATAAAGAGCAGAGAGTACACTTTGATCTGACAAAGGCTACTGACCAATCTCATTACTCCCTTACCTAGCAAATTCACTAAAAGCTTACGTCGCCCAGTATTTCTGCTCCTTCCTATAGGGCTCTAATTTCCTCAAACCTCACCAAGCAGGCTTCCAACTAACCCACTAACCAGAAACACTCTTCCTCTCTGTAGTAGATAACATGAGAGAAGAAGCATGAGAGAAGAATCAGATAGAGGCATCACTCAGACACTGGTCCAACTAGATTTATCAGAGGTCCTTTGACATGATCGACCATGCTCTTCTAATTTATCCTGTCGAGGCAGCACACCTGCAGGGCAATGCCCTGGATGAAAATCCTTCCTCAAGAGGAGCTCTCTATTAGTCCATCTTTCTCCTTTCAGCTCATCTAAGGTCCTTCTAAAATGCGGAGTACCTCAAGAATTATCCCTATGCCCCATCTCTTTAATTTGTACATCCGCCTTGGTACATTCCCCAAAGAAGTGGAATGTAAGAATTTATAACTACACTGATGATATGCAGTTGCTTTTCACCATCAGCAACAACTCAGAATCCTAGGAAGTATCCCATAACACAATGGGGCATATGTACAAGGAGTTAACTCCCCTGTAGCATCAATTTTTTGACGGATGGCAGCTTTTTTATATTGCTGTATTTACAAGTTGCCACTAGCTGCTGTTTTCTGGCGTAAACATGTGTTTTTTGGATCGCCAATTCTTGTAAGCAGGACTTAACGAAAATGAGATGCAAGGTAGGCGTTCCCATGCAAAAACTGCCACTAACCCCACTTTGCGATATTTCCAAGGAATTCCTTGTATGGTGCAAAACTAAAAAAACTGCTTCTAACTCCAGTTAGAGCCAGTTTTTTAAGACCAGAAAACAGCTGGTCTTAAAAATGGTGCAAACCATTGGGGCCTCATTTCAGAAGGTTTTTGTGCTGGACAGTGTTACAAGGAATGTTGCTGCGCTGCCCTGAGACAAAGCTAAAGGGCAGGAATGCGCACCTGCACGTATGTCAAGAAATTGATGCACTGGCGGGGTAAAACTGTCAGCAGGAGCTCAGGAATAAGCCCCCCTGTATTTGTACCCTAAGTTGGTGCCCAATGATTGCCATGTGCCAATGCAGGCACCCTTGCGCCATGGTGCAAGGGTGAATGTGTTGCAGAGTTTACTGATGTTGTGGCTCCATCTCTCCTCGAGACGTCTGGAGGTGGGGCTGGACTAGTGGAGGGTGGAAGTGAACCAGTTGGCCTTCTTGGAGTGCGGTTTGGAGTCTTTTCTTGAGGGGTGCCTGGGTGTTTCTCTCAGTTGGAGATCCATCGAGGAGATTGCCCGCTTCAGTGTTGGTGTCTGTAATGGTTGGCAGAGTCATGGTGCTGAGGGAGTTGACAGGAAGTTCTTTGGTGGCCTTGATCCACCTGCTACAGGGGGGGCAGCATTGATGGCGATGGGTGTGGTAAAGGTGTGAGCTAAAAAATTATGGTTGGTACAGCAGAGAGCTGTGGTGTGGCTGTAGGTAACGTTCCCAGTGGTGGAGAAGACAAGCTCGAGCATGTGTCAGGCTATGTGGGTTGGTGAGGTGACTAGCTCCTTGAGTCCAATGTAGGTGAGGTTCCCCTGGAGGAGGGTGGTATTCTGTTCACTGGGGTTCTCCAGGTGGAACTTGAGGTCTCCGAGTAGTATGTAGTCAGTGGATGGGAGAGCCTGGTGTGCGATGAGGTCTACAATGGCATTAGTGAATGGGGGTTCATGGTACGGGGCCTGCAGATGAGGGTGCCGTGGAGGGTGGTGTTGGGGTTGGTCCAGAAGTGGAGGTGTTCCATGGTCACCGTCTGGTCATCATCAGAGTGCATGGTCAGTGAGAGTGTACCTTTTTTGAACAATGGCAATGCCTCCTCCTGGCTACTCAGGTGGTCCACGCAGGTGAATTTGTAGGCATCGTGGATAGTGATGGCGATGTCCAGTCCAGAGCAGAGGTTGGTCCAGGTTTCCGTGAAGAAGGTAATGTCTGAAAAGGTGGCATCAAGGAGTTCCCAGATTTCTGTTTTGTGTTTGTGGAGGGACCGCACATTGAGTAGGATGCAGTTGAGCCAGTCGGCTGTGCTGTTGGTCGGCTGGGCGGCAGGAGGCGCTGGTGTGCTTATGTGGCAGAAGGTGTGTTTGCAGTTTCAACAGGTGTAGGGTGCAAGAGAATTCTAAAGGGTGTTGGTGGTCTAACAGAAAGGGTCCTTGCTGCTGGGCACGGTCCAGGGGACAGGCTTTCCTTTGGTGCACCAGTGGTACACCCGCTACGCATGGCCACACACAGTGGTTGCCATTATGTAGTGCTGCGATGGGACTGGACAGCTGGGAAGCATGAAACATGGGAAAGGACATTGGAGGTGGCGGGGACGCAGGGGGAGCGGGTGTTGTAAATACATATTTTTTCAATTCTTACCTCAAGGCCAGGTCCCGTGTCTTCTGTGCTCCTGCTCTCCTGAGTCTGCTTCCGGGAACAGGAGGAAGGCAGCCAGGCTCCCTCCCGTAAGCCAATCAAAACAATGCAATGCAGCATTGTGATTGTTCTTGAGCGCCGTGCCAAGGCATTCAACCAGGGACTGGAGGAGTGGGCATGTTCTCCAGTCAGGCTGTAATGCAGCCTGCTTTGCAAACAGGGATGTTTGCATGACAGCTTTGGGTGACCTGAGAGGGCTGACCAAACAGTCATTGCACACTTGATTGGGCATACCACACCACCGCTGCCCTGCTCCATGAGTAAAGCAGCCCCTTCCACCATCCCGCCCGCAAAGGAAACATAGCATGAGTACATCAGAAATGTATCATCATGTTATGTTTCCTCTTCTTGCACTGCTTGAAAGCAGTGGGCCGACACTCTTCCACCATAGCGGATGAGCCACCACTGGGGGTGTGTCACCCACAGGTGGTAGGCCTGGGCCCAACTCAACACCCTGGATTTTTCCGCTACACGTCCCACCTTCTCCTCACCTGGACATTAACACCATGGAGCAATCCACTGCACTCTCTCCAAATCTGTTACTCAGCCAGCAGGAGCCTCAGCCAGGGGGATTTCACAAGCCAGGGTACTGCAGTCACCACCCAGTCTGTTCGAGAACCTCCCGATGCAAGTTATGCAACAGGGCCCCTTTAGGCATGAAGTTGCAGCGCTCCTGTCACACAAGTTTGGCACAGATCAGGGGCCTCACCCTCCACAGCATCCAGCCAGCGCAACATCCTCTGGACTGTGACGAAGAGAGGCGCAGTCCACCATTGGTAATTTCCTCCGTGCACCCTGGTCTAGTGGTGGAGCGTGGTATACGATGCAGACCTTCCTAAGTTTGTGCGCAGGAGCGCGTCTACCATTCACAGCTCCAAGGGACACTAGGCGATCTTCTCACACAGGTCAGAAACGTGTCTCCATGCAACCTGGCAGACTTCACCACCAGGTAAGGGTGATTGCGGAAGCCTCATTGTCTACCACCTTGGCCCAGCAACTCCACAGCACCTCTGCATCCCACTCTGGGTTGCAGATGCAGGTCCAGCAAGGCCTCTGTGCCCCAGGGACTGTCTGCGCTTTCAAGATTTTGGATGCCATGGTGTTGCAAGGAGTGCACAATGATAAGTGATGCATCACTGGTTTTGCCCAGCGATGAGCCTCTTTTCATGATTGTAGCCCTGGATTTTTTCTTCCCCTGGGGCTCTAACTGGTCATCCTGGCTGCTGCGGGTTTGGGGGGGGGGTTGTTGATCTGTGTTCCACTTGGCCCTGGCTGCTTCAATATCCATTCAATTGGTTTTGTTTACTATTTTTCATTGGAGGTGGACTTACAGGCTATTTTGCATTGGGCTGACAAACATGAGTTTTTTGCCCGCAAATTAGCCTTTTGAGTGTTATGTCCGCTAACCGTAGAATGTATATCGCCCTCACACTAGTGTTAGCTGCAGTTTTCACTACAGCTACCTGAAACTATCGCCAAGTAGCGACATCGTTAACAGGGCGATATTTTTTGGTGATAGGCCGCATTAAGAAAATTGCCACTAACTAACGTTAGCGTTAGTTAGTGGCAATTCTTGAACATCTCACCCAATGTTGTACATTTGGGACTGGAGGAACAGTAACCAGCTAAAATGAAATTCTGATAAAAATGAAATTGTGATTACTAAAAACAAATTCTACCAATTGAATGCCTCCTTCTGGCCCCCTGAGATTGGCTCTCCCCCCATGCCCAAGAATGCTGTAAAAAACCTTGGGGTCCTAGTCGATCAGGATGTCTCCATGAAACCACAGATAGGAGCAGTGATTTCCTCATGCTTTCTCCAAATCCAGAGAATACGAAAAAATCTGGAAAAACTTCACCTTTGAAGCACTCATGCAAATCATCATTGCCCTAGTCATTTCCCAGACAGATTATGCAAATGCCCTCTATTTGGGTCTTCTAATAGGCCTTAACCACAGATTAAAATAGCACAAAACCAGGCAGCTAGGCTGCTATTTTAACAAACAAGCCACTGCCGCACCAATCCATTGATGAAAAAAGCTACACTGGCTGCCAGTAGCCCAGAAGGCCATCTTCAAAATGGCTGTATCACTTTAAAATCTCTCAACGACAAAAGCCTGACTTTCATATCCTCCAGAACTCAGAGCTGCAGCCCAAACCACTGCCTAAGCTTTGCCTTCCTGAACCTCCTGACTGCACTAAAATTGAAAAAGAAGAAGCTTGACTGTGCTAGATTGTTGGTGATCATCCCCCGCTTATTGAACCCTCTTTTCCCTGAAATCATATCTACATCCAGCTATGCGAGGTTCAGGCACCTCTTAAAACATGGCTTTTCAAACACGCTAATAGTTTTACCCCCAGATAGCATCCCACATCTTGCTACGTTCGTGCCAAAAAACCTATCTGGTGAACGTGTGCCATAAAAATACATCGCAATATAGTATAACATAGCACATTTGCTCCTGCAGAGAAACTCTGAGCAAAATAAACTTGTTTCTTTGGCCCAGTGTCAGTGCACCATGGGCAGATCATGTTGGCAAGTTAGTCTCTGTCCTCGGGGAGTCTTCAAGTCCAAAAGTAGGAGAAGTCACGCCAGCCACAGCCCAGGGTTTCGGGACCTCAGCAACTACACCTGGGGACTCACTGCAGCAGATGCCACTGGCAGGTTCCAGGTCAGGTTTATCTTGTACTAGTTAGTTGGGAGTTGCAAGAAGAAAACAATTATAGCTTTTTGGGCGCCTGCTGCCAAATAGGACGCCAGCCAACTGACTAGTAGCTCATGTCTTTGTCCTGGGCACAAGAGGGGGCAGGTCCAGTCATTCAGTGCT
This sequence comes from Lissotriton helveticus, assembly GCF_964261635.1. NCBI lineage: Eukaryota > Metazoa > Chordata > Amphibia > Caudata > Salamandridae > Lissotriton > Lissotriton helveticus. The sequence goes on from NC_136067.1 coordinate 985,956,016, forward strand.
CCTCTCAAGTCACAGATCACACAGGGCCAATCCCTTTCTTATTCTACCTCAGGTCCAGCAGTGTTCAGACGAAGGTGCCATGGGATGACACATTTATGTCTGCCATTAGCTTGTTCGAGAAAGTGACTGCTAGCCCTTCCCTACCACATAGGGTAAAAATTCCCTGGGGTAATCCTACCCACTTTTGCAGCAATTCCTGCCTGTCCTACTGCAAACAATCCAAAAGTGCCCCACACTTCTAAATCTAAAATATTGAAACCCTTCTCCCCTCATGCAGAGCTCTATCCCCACCCAGAAGTGTGGCCAGGGTAATGACCAGCCCTACTTTGTGGTCAGTCCAAACCAGTTCTGGGGGCAGCTCTCTCACCACGGGGGCTGGTGTTTGCCTGACTGAGAGGGGTATGTCTAGGTGACATATGACATCTGCTTATGATGTAGGAGGCCCCTTTGAAGTAAATTAAGTCTCTGGACACAGTCCAAATCATTTTTCTGCTTGAGAAAAAAAAACATGTCTACACGCCCAAGCTTTGTCTCTTCTCTGGGAGCAATTTTTACACCATGTTCAGTGCCATTCCACAGCTGGGTTTATGTAAATTGGCCTTCAGAAGCTTCAAATAACGCTTTAAAAGTTACAGTTCCTTAATATTTATTAAAAAAAATACTTCACTATTAAAGTTGGGCTTTTAATAGATATTAGAATAGTGGTTTAATCGTCTGTCCAACTGGTCCCTTCCCCGATATAGCAAAATTAATATTTAACATGTAGCATTGCTTCTCCAATGGCCAGCCCAGCCTTCCTACAGTGAAAATAGCTTTTGGGTGCTAGTCACTGTGAGGACATTTTAAGTTTAAATGTCTACATGCCCTACTTTTAAATATCATACACCCTGCCTTGTAGGATACAATATCTATGCAGGGTTGACTTATTAAAATGTAAAAGATTATTATCTCCTGTCAAAAGTGATTTATTTTGACAGGTGCAGTACATGTGTTGCACTGTAAAAGTCAGACTTTAATGGTAGGCCTGAAGCCATGTCTGCCATGGCATACCACGATAGTTGATGGCAGAGTAAGTCAAGTGTTTTAACATTTAACTTACAGGCTTTTGGAACATTTTGTACCATATACTAGGGACCTATGGGCAAGTTAAATATACCAATTAGGAGCATGCCAATTCGACCACGTTTGCAAGAGAAGCACAGGCACTTTGCTACAAGTTAGTAGAGATAAACTGTTCTACAACCAGCAAAAAAAGGAGTGTAAAAATCTAGGGGGAAATCCTGTAAACGATTGCCATTTCCTACAGCAAGCATAGTAAAAAAAGATGCTAGTTTCTAAATATATGTGGATGGCTAACTCACATTTGTATATATAAGTGAAAATGAAAATGGCAATCAAACAAATCAGAAATAAAAGTGCAAGAGGACATTGCAAAAAGAAACTCTAAGTAAGGTGATAATATCAGAGCATGAAACAGTAAACTCGAATAAAAGGGAAAGGGAAACATTCCTAATACAACATTAAAAGTAGTGTGACTGTTAGTCTCGCACAAGTTAGATTATGAGACGATTGAACAGGGATGAACAGCAAAGGCTGAAAGACAAGTTAAGATAATTAGAGAGTAGGTGTAAAAATATATTTTAAATCAGAAATGCATTTTCATAAATTTACCATGACACCTCGAATTAAGTAAAAAGACAAAAATCAACAAAATGGCAAAGGAAAATACAAGTTTGAAGCATATATTTTAAATAGCGACTTTTTAGAAGAGAGGACGTCTCAGAATTTACACCTGAATCAGATGAAAAAAATACTCTGGAGATAGTAACTAAATAATAAGAAGGGAATCACCGTACATAAAAAAGAAAAGGCAAGTGGAAATTTGTGAGCAATAGGGAGTTAGACATGTAAATACATGAACGTTTGCAAGCAGCAAGGAAAAAGAGAGCCAGGAGACCTGACAAACACCTAAAGCAATACATTCACAACTATGGAATACAAAAATGCAGGAAATGAATTGGAAGCTTATGAAGCACAGAGTAAAGGAAAGTGTGCATACACAAGAGAGGAAGATGAAGCAACAATGACAGCATCTGACGCAGAAGTGATATGTACATGGACTAATAGAACAAGCTTTTATGATAAAAACGATGCTCTTCATACTAGTGTTCAATATGATGAAATGTTTGAGTAGGCTGGTCAAGGTCATAAACAAGAAAGGAAACAAAGCCCGGAAAATAGATGTGGAATATTTTTGAAAGCCGGTGAAGGGAAAATGGGTACATACATACAATACAGAGGCATATTTGCAGACCTGACATACACAGCGGAAGGGTGAAATACATCATTAAAACAGATGACCTCAGCTATCACATAATCTAAAGGAAAGTGGTAGGAAAAAAAGAGTAAGTACCTTTTCAAAATGTTGTGAATTTTCTGCCAATGATGGCTCTGATGCCAGCCTCTAGGCCTATTCACAGATGGGACACTTACTTGCATGTTACTCTGATAATAGTTGGTTAACCACATTACAGTGTTGTATGTTCCTCATACATGAATGCCATAAACTTCCAGCACTAAAAGTTAAACCATGCTTAAACTCCATAATTCACAGTGCAATGGAGGCTGCCATGTACCGAGGATAGGGGTGAGGGGGATGCAAAAAAAATATTAAATAAAACACTTACCTTGAGGCACGACTTGACATCTTCCTCCACTGGTCGTCTCTCTTACAGTGCTTGGTGGAATCTTATTTGTCATCATCATAGACTTGATCGTGCCTATGCTACTACTACCCCCCTTTTGATAAAAAGGGATTTGTTATGGTTGCCTTTAACTGATTTTCTTTCCAGACATATACCCTAATCTGTGTTGTATTTTCTTGTTTTTTTAATTACATGCATTCCATTTTCCTTTCCCTCTCTTTCTCTCTCCCCTCTTCTCCACTTTTCTATTCCCTTTTCCTCTTTTTCGCAAAATCTTAAAAATCTTAAAATGCACTTTCTCTTAGTATAAAGTTTTATTACTCCCTTTATGGGAGTTTCTATTGTTTTCTATTTGATTTCACCTTTTTCATTACAGATTTCCTTTAGTCTATTTTTACTATTGGTGATATTGTACTGATGATTTACATGGTATATTTGATTCAATAAAGCTTTCTAAACTTTAAAAAAAAATGCACACTTGATGAAATGGAGGTCCAAATTAAGGAAGTTGAGTGTATGTTGAGTGTGAAGGATGAAGGGGGCAATGCGGAATTGATTAAAACTACAACAGGGCATATAAAGTCCTACCTAACCAAAACCTCCACTAACAGGGGTAGGACTGTCTGTTCAACAATAGCCCCTCTTTAAAACAACACTGGGGTCTTAGTAGCTGCCTCACGGGCTTTGCTAGCTGATGGCAAGTGGGTGGTTGAATAACAACTGAATCCTATTGTGGTCAATATAGAATGAAGGAAATGATTCTCAGTCCTGGGACCAAGTGAGGGCCACTCTAGCGTGGGGAATATCCTTTACAACGTGGATGTTAGCCCGCACTACATTTACGATGCGTCTTTTACAACGCAAGTCGTAACCACGACTTGCGCTGGAGGGCGCTCAAGGACAAGCAAAAGTAGATTTACTATTCCAACACCTTCCCTACTGTACGTAGGCTGGTGTTGGAATAGTAAATTTAACTATTCTAAGTCCAGCACCCCTATAGCGCAAGTCGTGGTAACGACTTGCGTTGTATAAAACGCGTTGTAATGGTACGCGTGGTAATACCACGCGTTGTACCGTCATACACCCGTCTAGCGTGGCCGGTGAGGCTCAATGTTCCTCTGAGGTGACCCCTAAACAACCATTTAGCTTCCTGTACTGAGGTGGCTCAGCTACTTTACCTGAAGGGTGAAATGAGTGAGCCAGGGAAGGCTATTAAAAATCTTGTGCAGACTTTGTCTGCAAAAGTAGACAAATTATCAATGCTACTGACAAAGCTCAACTTGGAGGGGATGAATAGACTATCTACGAACACCAGTGGGGTTGAACATGATCTCTGTGAGGCCTGCACCACAAATTATCCATCTAGCTCTGCAGCAGGTACCCACCCCTCTACCCGGAGTGAAGATGCCCAAAGCTTAGGCATTCCAAGACATAATGCACATTTACATCAATGGGACAGTGGGGGGAGGAGAGTGGGCATATGTAGTCTAGCAACACACCTTCCAAGGTATCCCATGACAAAATGACCAGCAGTAGACAAACGTTCTAAACCTAACTCCTTCCCCCAGGGAACTATGGTGGCACCGGATGGACACATGCTCAGAAAGAGAGGACAGAGTCAATTTTTTTTAACTTCAAAATTTGTGTTTAGTAAATAATTGAGTAGGGCAACAGTTAAAATGTTGTTGTCCCCATGGTATAAGAAAGAGTGCAGGGTTGCAAAGTCAGACTTGATGAAGGCCAATAAAGCAGGTGCTTATCGAGGTGTAAGTGCCAGGGAACTCTAGAAGAAGATCATATTTCTAAAATGAAATGGGTGGAGGATCAGTGGGCTGATCATTTAGATGCCCTGAGCAAAGGAGACTCCAGAGCCTTCTGGAAAACCATTGCCAAAGGCAGTAATTCTGGATACACCACCCATGATGTCTTTGTTCAGGTAGACCAATGGGGCAAACACTTTTTCATTTTATATAACATTAGGGACACTGTCAGTTCCCATTATGCAGAAATGAGGCTGGTCCAACCACTGGGTGTGCCACTATATGGGGTTTGTCCTCCATTAGTATTTTCCTTAAAGGAAACTAAGGTTGCCTTATGACATACAAAGAAAGAAAAGGCTCCTGGTCCTGATAATCTACCAGGAATTGTTTTTCACTCAGGGCCATATACGTGGGTTCCTTACCTGAATATACTTAGCAGTACTGTAGCTGGTGGGGAGGAAATTCCAGAGATATGGCATGGGGTAAGAATTCTGAAAATTTACAATAAGGGGCCTAAAAACAGCCCTGTAAATTATAGGCCAATTAGCATTATTGATAGCACACTGAAGATCTTTTGCGGGCAAGTCCTCCTCCGTCTTCAGGCGTGGATGGCTGATCATGATGTCTTGTTGTCGACATTCCAAGCAGGATTTCAGGAGAAAACCAGTACAATTGATCAAGTCTTCCACTTTATGACTATCTGCTGGAAGTATATTTCCATTATTAAAGATCATCTGCATGTAGCATTCATTGACATGAGGGATGCATTTGACCTAGTACAGAGAGAAACTGTGGGGGAGGTACTGGGCCAGTATGTGATGCCACACGACTAGCTCTACCTGCTAATTAGACTGCACTCAGACACCTACACCCAGGTTAGATGGAATGATCATGGCTAGTTGACCGCTAGGATTCTCCTCAAATGAGGCATGAGGTAGGGGTGTGTCTTGGCCCCCTCACTGTCCTCATTGTATATGAATGGTGCGGTGACTGCTTGATTAACTGCCAGCATAATGCACTTGAGTTAGTTGGTACTACACCCCGTCTTACTGTTCTCAGACAATACACTCTTATAAGCCTGAACTCCAATGGGCTTGAAGAAATTGCTAAAATCATTTTGTGGGCTTTAGTAAGGCAAGTGACTGGGGATAAATGCAGGAAAGTCTAACTTCAAGGCTATAAATCTCCATCACACATTTGGAAAGAAAATGGTTGTCGATGCGGTAGCTGTTCTCGCCTATGGACCTGCTTTCTTTCCTAGGATCTCCAAATGGCCAAAGTAAATCTATTCTTCTGCACAGATCAGTCACCATTGTGAGGAAATTGAAGACAACAACTAATAGAGGTGTCTCACCAACCATTGAGGTATACAGAGCAATGGCCCTTGGGGAAGCGTTGTATGGGGTAGAAATGTGGGGGTGTGGGGACACAACGCAATTGAACACTCTGCAAAATACGTTTATAGGATCTCTCCTGAATGTTACAGTTAGCACACAACTTATACCTCTTAGGTGGGACCTGAATCTAAAAAGTATTGACCACATAGCCAGCCTTAAAATTCTACTCTACCGGGACACAATCTGGACAACATCTGAGCTGGCTCCTTACAAAGATGAACTGGAGGAGCTAATTAGCTTAAATAAACACTGTATTACCCTTTGGCTGTGAGTAGTGAACGCTATGTATCTCAAATTGAAGATAGTGGGAGTGTGGGAAGATCCCACTAAATTGGGGGGAAATTAGGCAAATTGGTTTAAGGAAATATATTGGATCTATGTTATGCAGAAGGTATGGTGTGAGGTGAAATCTGATAGCTTGACTGATAAGTACTTAAGCCATAAATGTAGCACCCATTTTGAACCTTACCTTGATAGAATTACCCCCACGGAGTAAATATCTTTCTTTATCCATTTTAGAGCAGGAACGCTGCCACTTAATGCCTTTACAGCTTGCTGGGAAAACACGAGCACAATGCTTGAAGATTGTCCTTTTTGTTATAACATCATGGAAATTGATGTTTATTTACTATTCTTCTGCCATACATATAACAAGCATTTGCAATGCAATAGGTCTCGCATTAGGAAAGTTTGAGCTATTGGTATTGTAAATGGCAAAGTTTTTATTTATGTTTCTTTTTTTTTAAATAGCTAAATTAATAGCTTCGTCATTTACAATGCCAATAGTAATAACTTTCGCAAATGTGATACCTATAGCATTTGTAATGCAATATGTTTTGTATTTACAAACCGCGAGAGGACAAAAAAAAGCTCCGGACCACCGCCTCCTCCCAGGCCTTCAAAAGGGACCTCAAATTTCTCCTCCTCCAGAGACACCTCCAAAAGTAATTCACGTCCTCTTGCTATTTGTGAGGAAGGCTTCTCACTACTGATAATTTCTACTTTCCATGACCATGAAAGTGCCTTCCCAGTGTATGCCTGTGATTGGAGGGTCTGCCTTTTTGCAGTATTTTCCATGTACTGGTGTTCGGTGCCCTTTTGTAACATGCACACACCACTCTGCCCTTGCAACACACGGCTGCTACCTCTCACATGTCTTTGCCTTTGATACTTGCACAAGTGCCACCTTGCCCATGTAACGCTTGTTCCTGAGCCTGAGTGTCTAGCACTTATTGCAGGACTATACCTCTAATTATACTCTGTTTTCTCTTATAACTGCACACTTGTCACTTTCATTTCCTCTTGTGCACTTTTGACTACCTCATGTATTTTGGCTGCTCACAATTTTTACTCAAGTATTTTGTTTGCTCACGATTGTCACTATTACCTTTACTACCCATGTATTCTGGTTGCTCACAATTTTTACTCAAGTATTTTGTTTGCTCACGATTGTCACTATTACCTTTACTACCTCATGTATTTTTGGTTGCTCATAGTTTTTACTACCTCATGTACTTTGTTTGCTCACAATTGTCACTATTACCTTATGTAAGTAACGTATGTTTTTGCAACCTGTTCTTTTGTAATGTTTCTCATTATGTTTCATTTCTGTTCCTAATGTGAAGCGCTCTGACGCCTTCGGGTAAAGTCCGCGCTATATAAAAATGCATAAATACATAAATAAATAAATACCGCCTTCGGGTAAAGTCCGCGCTATATAAAAATGCATAAATACATAAATAAATAAATACCGCCTTCGGGTAAAGTCCGCGCTATATAAAAATGCATAAATAAATAAATAAATAAATACCGCAAATCAAACATCCTCGTCACTCTGCCGGCCTGCGACCAGGAAGTCAGGCAGGCCGGCGCGACAACCGGAAACAGGAAGTAGGAGGGCGGGAGCCTACCCCGCCTCCCACGGAAGAGCCGCGATTGTTTGGAGCACCGGAGCAGGCAGGAGCCTACCCTGCGCCCCGGTGCCAAAGGAGGGAAGAAGAGTCCTGCTGCCGGGCCCTGCAGCTGAGGAGAGCCGCCGCACGAAGGAAGCCGGTGAGTGGGTTGCTGAGCTGCGGGGGGGAGCATGTGTGTGCGCGCGCGCGTGCGGGGGGGGGGCGGGCTGTGTATGTGTGTGTGCGTGCGTGCGTGTGTGTGTGTATGTGTCTTGGAGTGCGTGTGTGTGACTGTGGGGGAGGGGGTGTGTGTGTGAGCGAGTGTCTGTCTGAGCACGCATGTGTACGGCGCGGGACGCGACGTGCGCGTTCGCGCACACGAATCCAGGAGAAAAAGCTCGTACACCCTCTTGTCCTCCTTCCCCCCAGACTGATCGCTATACGTCTCCAGCTGGACACATGCATCCTTGCGGATGCATTGCCAGCGAGACCCAAAAACCGAAGATCAAGATGGATTCTCACACTTTGTTGCAGTTTTGGCAGAAGCCGGTATATAGTGGAAGTATGCTTACTAAAATCTGACGCATCTCAACCAACTGTGTTTCCACACTTGCGAGTCCTTAAGTGGGCCAGGACTAATAGGTCTAGATCAATGTAAGTCTGGGGCAGAGATAGCCCTTCTGTACTTAGCTTATGGACTTTCCGTAGAGGGGCTGATCACTAGATGCTATTTTGTTATGATATGTTAATTGCACAAAACATTTGGCAATTTAATTAGGACCTGAGTCTCATTTTTATCTGGTGCTTTAGTCCTGTTGCACTAACCACATTAGAGTCCTATCACATTTCAAGCGAACAAGTGTACAAAAGAAATTTAATTTCCCTTTGTATGTATGTTTGCACTATTGTACTACCCACTTTAGAGCTCTAAGATATCTTCATTGGGCAAATGAGTAAATGAAAATCAACCTCCTCTGTACATATATTTACATTATTACAATTGCTGTCATGCTGCACTGGCCACTTTTGAATCTCATGATCCTTTAATTGGGCAAGCATGCAATTTAAGATGTTTGTTGGTTGTTTATGCCTGGTCATATTTTTGTGATCAATGGATTCAATCTGAACAATCTGTAATTTGGAGATATGAGAATGATGCTGCAATTAGGATATTTTAAGTTCTAGGACTTTTGTACAAAAACTATACTTCGCATTTGATAACCTAGCAATTTCTATCTATGTTGCTGTTTACCTTTGCACATTAAGACGCTAGCCTTTGATGGCTGATGCCTAGTGGACCTATCCCTAAGGAGATTTATGAGTATCTTATCCTCCTTCTTAAACTGTTGCTTATTTGATGTTTTCAGATTTTTTTTTCATGTTTGTATTGTATTGTACTTTTAAGGCTGTCTAAGACTGAAATAAATTATTTGATGATCCTCTTCGATCAAGTACATCTTTAACATGAGAACAATACTTTTGACATTTAGGGGAAATACTTGGGAAGAAGAGAAAAAAGAATTAGAGCAGTATGTGCCACAAACTACAAGACTCATGTCCTCATTACGAGCTATCGAATCTCACCCGGATCAATACATTCGGGTGAAATACAGCAAACTCTCATACTATTTCCTTGTGATATTGGGGTAAAGTATGATGAATGTACAGTACAAATTTCTGCAGCAGAATACCAGGCAAAATCTTTGTATTCTGGTGATAAGGCCAGAGCATGGGCACTCACTTTTTCCATCTTCTGTTGGAGAGTGAGCTGGCAACACTGTGCAACTTGGAACAAATTTTCAAAAGATGAGTGCAACTGAGCTTTTACAAATTATTCCGGGCAAAGGAGATGTGCTAGAGTCAAGACAATTTGACCATAGAGTACCTATGCAATGTCCATGGGAATGTGAAGTTTCTGCTAAGACATTTGGGCCACTTATGTGTTTTGGCACGCTAATCTACACACATTACGCTTGGGTGAATCTTGGGACAATCCTAATGACTACCTATGGACAGCCAATGTCAGCATCATTTAAGCAAAGTTAAAACTAAAGGTGAACTGTGTTCTTTTTATCTCACAAGAGTGTTGGGAAGTAATGCAGACTTCTACAGGCCACTCCCTGAAATACTACACTTCACCTATAACAAAAAGAAGCCTAGTTTGTTAGAAGATGAACGTCTTCTGGTGCAGAGCATCAGCCAGAGCTGAACCACATATCCATGTATGTGTTATTGTTGACAAAAGGTACACATATATTTAGAGAGGACAGTGATGACGGGGTTATGCACTTAAATGAGGAGCAAGTGACTTCTGCAATTCCAACAGAGTTGAGGTTTCAAAAGCACACATGAGCAGAGTAGAAGGACAAGTAACACACTAGGTGCATGTTTAGCTTTCTCACAATAGTTTTAAAGAAAGGAAAAGACAATAGGAAAGGTCCATATCTACATGTCTGTAGTCCGATTCAGAGTAACTAGGAAGTCACCAAAGGACACTTGGAGAACACTTACATCGTATTCTGTCACAAAGCTTCCAAACTCATTAATGATAACTAAGCCAATCTGACCATCTAAAATGCCAAACTATGCATTTTATAGATAACAGCTCAGCTGATGTAGCTTGATATGTAACATTGTGTATTAAAATGTCAGAGAAGACAGAGATGCAGGATCTCTGATGATATTATATGCAAAAAAGAGACTCCAAAAATGTACAGCTGTGTCGTTTGCATGCATTTTTACAAGAAAGTGGGGTGATTGCACTTTTTAACTCACCCTAGGTTAAGCTTCACCTTTCATGAGAGTACTAAAATCCTTCGATGAGATAGAATGTATATTTCTTCTGGATCCACAGACATAACCAAAACAAAATGGTTGGATACTAAATACCTTAAAAGAAGCTCATTATTGGAAAAAGTATATTTGTATGATGCTGTACAGTACAGTATTACACACACCAAAGGAGAGTGTCTGTAATTGAGGACGCTAGATGCTTTGCTGTATAAGAGTGAAGGCAGCTTGGTCAAACATGATGCATCAAGTCTAAATAATTACTAGCTGCTTTCATGTCACAAACAACAAAGTGATGGAAGGAAGCCTTGAACTTGATTCAGCCACTGGTGATCACTTGGGCCACTGTTTCTTGTCCACCATGCCTCTACAGACAGAAATTAGCCATATGGAAATCAGTCTTGGTCCTGCTCCAATAGTAACAGTCTACCACAAATCTCCAAACCAGGTCTTTTCCAGGTGGGAATACCACAACCCCAGATTGGCATGCCCAATACACCTCATCAGTAAAGTATAGCTTGAATACTGTAACACAGTGAACAGGGCACACACACCTGGGAATACTGTAGCCCTTAGGGTATCTAAAGCAACAAACAATAAAGTACTGGATGGAATGCCCAAATTAATCTCACCCACAGGCAGTTGCTTGGGCCACATTCCAGACCACTGTGTTGTGTACACTATGCCACTCTACACGGAGACCAGTCATATCCAAATACGTCTTGGTCCTGTTCCTACAAGAGTAGGCCTTGTTCCACAATGTGGGAGTCTGCTGTACAGGAAGTACCAAATTATCATTTTTTTCTACCATAGGCAGTGGCAATGTGTGCTGGTATGCCCTTATGAGAACCTTTGAGTATAGGTCTTAACCAATTAGGATGGCAGTGCCTGTAACAATGTGTATGTCTGTGTATCAGTCTGTGACTAAATTAGTGCACGCTTGAATCAAATGCTGCGTGCAAATATGTATCATTGAGTCTCCCGCTGAGTATGTGTCTCCATCAATAAGGATGTAAGTGTACCTCGGACTCAGTAGTGGTTTGAATATGTGTCTACGTGTATTTCTGAGTATGTTTGTGAACCTAAGATTTTTTTAAGGGTGTCTCTGATTCTTTATGGTTTACACAAGCATGTCCTTGTGATTCCTTTTGTGCAGGTCTACATCTGTGTGTAAATCAACACATTTCACTGTGAATGCTATAGTAGATCCCAATGTGTGCCTCTATGTATCAGTCAGTGGTGATGTGAGAATATGTGTCTCTCTGTGTGTGTCTTTGAGTAAATCTCTGCAACTATGCGGTTGTGACAGTGGTGGTACATGTCCTGTGTGAGCTTCTCAATATGTCTCATCATCTTTTACATTGTACAGTTTCTCTGAGTGAGTACCAGTATGCAAATGTGTGACTTTGGATCTAAAAATATGAGTCTGCCTCTTAATCTGAATTGATGTGGACCATATGTGTCTCTGAGGATGAATCTACACCTATGAATAAATCAGAGCATGTCACTGTATGTTCCTCCATTTGGGAGTCTCTTATAATGGGCACCCGAGTGTGTGCCTAATTCAAAGCCCGTGGATGAATGTATGTGCTTCAATGTGCCTCTGAAAATTCTCTGCTCCTAGGAGTACAAGATTGTCTCTAAGTTTATGGTGGTGTGGGCAGGCCTTTCAATGCACATGCCACTGAGTCTGGCTCTGAATCTGTATGCATCAGTAATGGTATGCACAAGCAAGTTGCTATAATTGCCTCTGAGAATTAGTCTCCACATAGGAGTACATCAGGGAGCATTCCTGTGTGGCCCTCTGAGTGTAATCTTCAACTGTGAGTGCATGCATGAGTCAAAAATTGCATTTAACTGGGTATTTTTTGTGAGCTTCTGATTATTAGTCTCCATTTATCAATATGTCTGTGCATGTCCTTATGTGCGCCTCTGAGTGTATCCGTACGTGTACCTGAGTGGGTGAGCGTGTGAATGTGTCTTTGAGCTCGTTACAGTTTGGTTATATATATCTCTATGTGTGTCCTTATGTCTGAGTCTCTTATAATAGTGGTGTGTTTACTTTGTTTATTTAGTTTTATTTATCCCTGCTTCAGACCAGCATTTCAGTTTTTACTCATGACTCATCAAAAAATAGGAGTGTAAGTGTCTGAATGGATCTGTGAGTGGATGCATGAGTCTCTCAGTGGGTCAGTGACTGGGTGCATGAGTCTCTCAGTGGGTCTATGAATGGGTGTGTGAGCCGCCAAAGTGGGTCTGTGAGAAGGTGCAGGAGTCTCAGTGGATGAATGAGTGGGTGCATGAGTTTCTGGGTAGGTCTGAGTGGGTGTGTGCATTTGTAAATAGGTATGGGAGTGGGTGCATGAGGGCCTGAGTGAGTCTGTGAGTGGGTATGTGAGTGTCTGTGTGGGTCTATGAGTGGGTGCATGAGTGTCTGACTGGGTCTTTGAGTGGGTCCATTAGATTCGGTGTGTTTCTGTGACTGGCTACATGAGTGTCTAAGTGGGTCCATTAGTGGGTGTGTGAGTGTCTGAGTGCTTCTGTAAGTGGGTGTGGGACTTTCTGAATAGGTTTGTGAGTGGCTATATACATGCCTCAGTGAGTATGTGAGTGATTGCAGGAGTCTATGAGTGGGTCTGTGAGTAGGTGTGCTAGAGTCTGACTGGGTTTGTGAGTGGGTGCAGGAGTCTCTGAGTAGGTCAGTGAGTAGATGTGTGAGTCTGAGTGTGTTTGTGAGTGGGTATATATATCTCTGAATGTCTGTGACTGGGTGCATGAGTTTCTAAGTGGGTTTGTGAGTGGGTGTATGAGTGTCTCAGTGGGTCTGTGAGTAGGTGCATGAGTCTCTATGTGGGTCTGTGTGTGGTCCATGCGTTTCTGAGTGGGCCTGTGAGTGGGTGCAGGAATTTTTGAGTGAGTTTCTGTGTGGGTGTATTAGTGTATCAGTCAACATATGAAGGGTTGCATGAGTCTCCGAGTGGGTGCATGGGTGTCTGAGTGGGTCTGTGAATGAGTGCATGAGTGTCTCTGTGAGTCTGTAAATGGGTAAATGAGTGTCTGGGTGGGTCAGTGAGTGGGTGCATGAGTGCCTAAGTGGGTCTCTGAGTGGGTGTGAGAGTGTCTGACTCGGTATTTGAATGGGTGCATAAGTGTCTCAGTGGGTCTGTAAATGGGTACATTAGTGTCTGAGTGGGTGCATGAGTAGCTATGTCGGTCAGTGAGTGGGTACATGAGGTTCTGAGTAGGTTTGTGAGTGGGTGTATGTGTGTGTCAGTGGTTATGTGAGTGGTTGCATGTGTGGTTGCACAAATCTCTGAGTGGGTCTGTGTGGATGCATGAGTCTCTGAGTGGGTCTTTCTGTGGATGCATGAGTCTCTGAGTGGGTTTGTGATTGGACAAGTGAGTCTCTGAATGTGTCTGTGAGAGGGTGCTTGAGTCTCTCAGTAGGTGTATGGGTGACTGTTAGTGGGTGTGTGAGTGTGTGACAAGGTCTGTGAGTGGGTTAATGAGTGTCTGAGTGTGCCTGTGAGTGGGTGCATTAGCATCTAAGTAGGTCTGTATGTGAGTGCATTAGTTTATCAGTGGGCTTGTAAGTAGGTATGTGAGTATCTCAGTGGGTATGTGAATGGTTGTATTAGTCTCTGAGTGGGTATGTGAGTGGGTGCATAGCTGTCACAGTGAGTCTGAGTGGTTGCATGAGTATCTGAGTGGGTTTTTACTGGGTGTATGAATATCTCAGTAGGTATGTGAGTAGAGGCATGAGTCTCTGAGTGGATCTGTGAGTGAGTGTATGAGCCTTAGTGGGTCTGTGAATGACTGGATGAGTTGCTAAATGGTTGAATGAGCATGTGTTTAAGTGCCTGAGTAAGTCTATGAGTATGTATATTACGGTATAAGTGAGTGTGTGAGTTTTTTTGGCAAGGTTCATGACTCCACTGCATTGTTACATGGGGGCTGTGCTGATTGACACTGTAGGGTTGTGACTCCCCATATGTGGAAAACAAATTGGTTTGCAGTATTTTATTACTCAGAAATGGTACCTTACACACTCGTACAATGCATTCATGGGGTCTGGGTACCCCTACATTTACCATTCTATGATATTTGACATTAAACAATATCATCCCCTGCTCTACAAAATGGCGGGCACTACTTTCTATTTAAGTTCTAAGCAGCCAAAAACAGCATTGCCCCTGGCACGTGGATCTGTTTCCCTATATATACATATTTAGATTTTGTTGAATTTCTCCAAAACTACTGAACAGATTTACACCAAATAACAAATGGGTCCTTTCTGGACAGAGAGATACCTTTCTGCCAAATTTGGTGTAATTCCGTCCTATGGTTCAGGCTGTATTCATGTGTAAATATCTTAATGGAAATTAACATGGGGAAAACACATTTTGTTTTGACACCCCATTTTTCCCAGCCTCTGCTTGATGGGTCACCTAAATATGTTCAGTGCACAACAAGAATCATTGGCACACTTGTTTTGGAAAGGTTTGTGAAGATTCATCAAATGACCTGAAAAGTGTTGCCACATACATGCTATTCTAGTTTGTGCTTGGAGTGTGTTGGGACCAATTTGTGGATACTACACGAATGGGATATTGTCAACCTCTTGTAGCAAAGTATCCAATAAGTATTACAGTCCCTCATGTGGCTGTAGGGTGTCACACACTCCTGCTTAGGGATTTACTATATCAGTCTAGCAATGGTTTGGAATAGGGGGTTAAAGGTGAGAACAGGCGGTATTGACCCAGTGGACAACTAGAATAATGTTTTCCCCCATTTACTGCGGGTAGTAAGGTAGTTAAGAATACAGACCAAATGGGAGAGGGACTGGATATGCTAAATACTAAGTGGAAAAAAACAGGACAGTCATGCCTGCCTATAGGGTCAGTTTAAAGGCTGTGAGAGTCAAATCCAGCTGTATCACCCACGAAGGCAACCAGAATATGTTAACCCTGTGTACCGCACGTACCAGAGAATTCAAGAATACAGTGCTGCAAGAGAGAAAACGTTAACTATTTATTGGTGAACACCAAATGTCTGGAAAAAAAAATGTCAACAACTATTCCCAAAAAAGTAACATATTTATACTACAGAGTTGGGTAGCCATGCTGCAGTTAGGATCCCCAGAGATAGGGATTTGGGGGGTTTTCCTCCCTCAATAACATTGAACCCATTTGCCGAATGTCCCCAACGCTTTGCAGACCTGTTGCACCTGTTTCATTGTTGGAGGTCTGAAAGTTTTGCACAGTTTGTTCAAGAGGGTGCAAAGAAAAAAGGGCGATCCAGAAAACAGGGTTGAAATCCAATGCATTTTACATAGATATTTGTATTTGCATAGCACTGAAATGGACAGTAGGATTTTGCAGACATTTTGCAGCATTAGATGTTAGAGCGCACAGATGATTCTTTGGGGTATAGCAGGTAATCTGACTAAATTTAGTGATATATCGTAGAGAAATACTAATAAAAGTAGCAGGGAAGCCTAAAAAATAAACTAGACTGCATACGTAAGGTTTCCGATTTATTACATGAACAATTGAAAAACTCATTTATGGTCACAAATGAATGGTAACCTATAAACAAATACATAACAAATGGAACGTATCTTAATCGACACGTTTACTGGCTCAGAAAATAAAAGAGGCCCAACAAGCCAAACAAAAAACATCTTTCTCCAAACGTCTGAGGAAGTTGCAGTCAACCCCACTCTTGCTCTACAGCATTCAGCTGTGTGCAGAGGGTTGTTGGCAGTGAGGAATACCCTCAGACTTTTTGGGAGATGATGTACAATGGAGGAAAGGTGGTAAAGGCTAGTCAAACAGTGGCTGAAAGAAGCAGGCTGAGAGCCCCTCAGCATCAAAGGCCTGATACAGTAACTTTCCCTGCCTATGCCCATAACATCCCTAGGCACCACGACTCATCCGTTCATGGATATTAAGCACGAGTCTCTTAATTATTTTATTATTTTTTTTCTTAAGGACAAACATTTCAAAATAGGGTTGAGCATATAATTCTCCAGTAGCAAATTGTTTCTTTTGTGAGTGCCTAGCGTTCCTAAGTAACTAGGGGTGGGCGAGATTTTCCTAAATTGATTTTGTGTAATCACTCAACATTTCAGTGAAATTATGCAAAGTTATGGGTAATTATGTAATATGCAAAACTGGCACTGGGCACTCTGTCTTGGAATCGAGTATGAATTCCACACTAAAATTATAGTGCATAGAAAACAAAGACATTACAAACAATAGCTGCTCGCGCTCTTTTAATCGGCGTCGCTCCCATATGCTTGTGATAAATTCCTACCATGAACAACATGTAATCACCAAATAAAATGATTTCAGGAATTTTGAGAAACAAGAGTCACGCAAAAATACTGAAATTACGCATGCCTAACTTGAGTCTACTGTTAACCTAGGAAAGTCATTTGGCTCTATTACACAGGGCAGGACAGCTGGAAGACAGCTATTATCGCGCGGCACGGCTTTATCTGCAGATGCT
The DNA here is from genome assembly GCF_964261635.1 of Lissotriton helveticus. Classification (NCBI taxonomy): domain Eukaryota; kingdom Metazoa; phylum Chordata; class Amphibia; order Caudata; family Salamandridae; genus Lissotriton; species Lissotriton helveticus. Next base: position 985,973,073 of record NC_136067.1, read on the forward strand.
AGTCATAGGGCCTAAAACAGTGCTAGCTGGGAGCCTGTGGATGTGGTTTGGATATGCATTGTCAGTGTATGTGACATCTGTGGAAAAGCTTTGAAGGGTGATAGACGGAGAAAGCTCTGTGCCCGTGCCAGTGTCAGCCTCTGAGGCCTGAAATGGGTTGATTTTGAAAGTTATGCATGGTAGGCATAGTTAGACCTTGGAAGGGAGACTGCCTGGGGATCCTAGGTTCTGTATTCATTTGTCTCATGCCACAGACTCATCGTCCTTCCACCATGTATGTATTTATTTCTCATTATTTCTACTAAAGGATTTTTTATGGTCAAGTATTTCGGAGCAGAAATAGGTTGTAACTCTCTAGTACCAAATTGTAACTGCTCTAAGTACCCGGAGGCCAGTGGTAACCCGAGCAAAGTCACTAGGCTCTATGTTACAAGCACAAGGCAGTAGGGGTGCCAGCAAGGTCTTTTTGTGCTGCATTGGTGCTGCTGTAATTTCTTGTGCTGGAGTCTAAAAGAATCCTGCTTTGTCCATGAGGATGCATATTGAAACGTATAAAGTGTGTGCAAGGAAGGGGCTGTTCCTTGACTTGGCTATCAATAGCAAGTGTATAGGAGAGTGTAGACAACAGCAGCATGCATTGAGCCAGGGCATATGCCACAATAAGAGGCATGAAACATCAGCGCTCGCTCTTATGGCTATACCATCCTGATTCCTTCTGATCCTGGAAGCTAAAAAGGGTTGACCCTGGTTAGCACATGGATGAGGGAGTATCTGGGAATACCAGATGCTGGGGCATTTTCCACTCTCTGTCAGCATGCGGTGCTTGGCATTCACAGAAATGTTCAGCTTCCTCACTCATTTAGCTTTTTCTAGGCCTGTGCAGTAAATTTTGTTCCGCTCGCGGAATTTGCAGAATTTTGGGCAATTTCGCGTTCTCCGCGGAACGCGAAATTACCCAACATTCGGCATTCCGCGACTTTGCGAAATGTTTCGCTTGTTCGCGTTTTCAAATGCGTGTTCCCCCTGAGCACGCAAACAATGATTGCGAACAGTAAAAAAGCATCGCGAACAAGCAATTCCGCGTGTTAGTGGAATTTCTGCGTGTTCGCGGAGATTTTTTGCCATTTCGCGGAGATTTGCGTAACACGATTACGCAAATTCCACCCACCCCTAGCTTTTTCACATTTATTCAAACTGCAACAAGATCACAATAAGCATGGGCTAATACAATAAAATCACAACTAGGGCTGGAGGTGACATGGGGAAAAAATGCAAAAACAATTACCATAAGGCAGGTGTAGAGAGCCATCCGGGCTCTCCACTACAATGTAGCACTCATACAGGCATGCATACACCCCTCTGGGTGGGCTCCAACCGAGGGGATAAATAAACGGCAGGAGACCGCTCTGGGTCTTCCGGTCAAGTGCTGTAAACTAGTGTGGCCTACCGTTAATGTCCAGCGCTGCTGCTGCCTTCAATCTCCAGGCCCTGCGGTGCTACATTGGCGACGAGGCCGGTCGCTACCAACGCGTGCACCGACTCCTCCACTTCACCCCGCAAGGAGCACGCAGAGCCCACCCGTGACTCTCCACCAGTATCCATACAAAGATCCAGCCTGTGCCTACGTGTGCCGCTGACTGCATCTGAGGCCGCCTCCCCAAGTGCCACACTACTGCCGCTGCTGTGGTCCACATGTCGCTCCACACCATGACTCCTACTGGAATGCCCGCCCGCACACCTCTCCAGAGTTGCGGGAGCGTGCTCAAGCCGGCGGTGCGCCCATGCAAGAAGACGTCACCGTTTAGTGTCAGGCCAGGCAAGAAATAGACCCCCAGTGGCTTGTGGTGACACTTCAGGCCTCCTCCACTGTATGGGAGCCTCAAGGTTGTCTCCCTGTGGCCAATTCACTCCCCGTCTGCCAGATTCAGCACAGTCTGGTGGCTCACCACAACTGAAAAAGCCCAGGAGCACCGTCCGACCAGCAAGCCCCTGGCAGCCATCACAGCCCTACAAAACTGTTCTCGCTCTGGGGAGGGGGATCAGCTGAGCCCATCACCAGGCACAAAGAGCAAGACATACCTGTTGTGCTTGCCTTGCTGGCAAGCTGGCTACCATCCACCACAGAGCACGTTGGGGGATAGAGCCACTGCCCCAGGAGAACGGGCCTAGAAGACGTGGCCACGCACCTGCACTCCGCTTTGCTCACAGGACCCCTAGTGCCAGGAATACACCACTACATGAGCAATCAGGCCCAAGCAGGTGAGGCCGCTCAGCAGGCCGGAGTGGACAATCCAAATGTGGGTGCAAACCCACCCCTTCCAGGACACATTCACACAGGTATTTTCCCTCTGCCGCCCTTCATTGAAACTGCTGACCCCGCTACGGCGGCCCCATAGTGGAAGGCATGGATCAAACGGCTGAACCACTACTTCAAGGGCACCAGGGAGACCGACGGTACTGTGAAAAGGTCGCTGCTCAACTATTATGGAGGTGCAGAGATATATGACCTCTTCGAAACTCTGCCCAACACAGGCAATGGTGACGACTATGAGGCAGCGGACGCCGCGCACAACAGCCATTTTGACCCTCAACGTAACCTTGACTTTGAGCAGTTCAAGTTTAGACAGGCGTCGCAGTCAGACACGGGGTCTATGGACATGTTCTATGCACAGCTGCGTCGGCTGGCCAGCATCTGCGCCTTCCCGGACCAAAGGGAAGAAATTTGCGGCCAAGTCATCCCGGGGTGCCACTCGACGCTGTTGCGGAAACTGATCCTTCAGCAACTGGGGATCTTGCTGGATGAGATCCACCTCCTGGCCAGGTCTCATGAACTGTCAGATATCCGGGCCGGCGAGATGGAGGCTGTGCTACTCAAGGCTGTTGTGGCACCATATGCATCAAGATATGTGCCCATCAAGGTAGAAAGTGTTGAAGCGATCCAATGGTGCCCCACAATGCCTTGCCAGGCACCGAGGGTGATGTCTGTAGTGCCATGGGGCAACTGCAGAGAGGGCCATCCAGCAACAGCAGTGTGCAGAGCAAAAGGGAAGACATGCTCCCGCTGTGGGAAGGTGAACGACTTAGCCAGGGTATGTTGAAGCAGCCAGCCCCGACAGGCAGCTCCAAGGTCAAAGGACATGTTTCAACACCTGCGCCAAGTTCCACTCGAAGACCGACAGTCAAAAGAAGACAACCCCGGGAGTGGTGGCTCGCCCTTGAAAATGACAATGATGTAGTATATGTCATGTCTTTTGTCAGCAGGACTGACAATGTGTTCTGTTCTAGTAGAAAGAACTACTGTCTGGGCGCTCATCAACACAGGCGCATCTGTCAACGTTATGGACTCGGAGCAGTATGACCGTCTGTCGCCGCGGCCCCCCCTCGCACCCACCAAGGCCCGGTGTTACACCTGCAGAGGGACAGATCCACTCCACCTCCGAGGGGGTAATTGAGGCAAAATCACTAGCGGAAAGTATGTCACTGTGGCTTGTTCCACATCACGGAAGGGAGAAAAGGCACGCTACTCAGCTGCCATATGGCAGAAGACCTGGACCTGGTCTTCTTGGTGCATCAGATCCATGACTCTCACGCCGACACCATTCTGAGGGAAGTCCCAGCACTGTTCATTGGGCTTGGAAAGTTAAAAGGAAAACGGTTCAAGCTCCGCATTGACACCACTGTAAGACCCATTTCCATAAGGCACTGAAGAGTGCCTTTCAATTCCCGCCCGCAGGTGGAAGAAGAGCTAAAGAAGATGGAGGACCTCAATGTCATCGAGAAGGTGTCCGGCCCTACCCCGTTGGTGGCCCTGCTGGTGGTGGCTCCCAAAACAAAGCAGCCTGGGGCCATTCGGCTCTGTGTGGACATGAGGCTTCCGAACACAGCAGTCAAGATGGAATGCCACCTCACACCCACCATGGACGACATTGTGGCAGATTTGAATGGAGCCACGGGGTTCCCGAAGCTGGACCTGAATGCAGGGTACCACCAGCTGGATCTCGAACCTGACAGCAGATATATCACCATGTTCTCAAGGCATGTTGGCCTCTGGAGGTACAAGAGACTGAGTTTCGGGGTGGACTATTTCTGTCCTACTTTAGTGGTGACTTACATTTATTAAAAATACAGTATTAGGCTTGAACAATTGCTTTATTTGGGAATTTGATTTGTCATAAAATATACTCCACACAGGCTGCACTTTTAGGCCTGAGATGTGTTTTACAATGCTACTTAAGTGGATAGCATTTTAAGTGCTGCAGCCCACCAGTAGTTTATAATTAGCAAGATATGGTTACATGTAGTATGAATTACTAGGGACATAAAAGTAGAATAAATTGACCAATGGGGTGTAAGGCCATTTTAACAGGTTTCAAGGAAAGTGCACAAACACTTTAGCACTGGTTAGTGGTCGAAAGTATACCGACTCATAAAAGCTACCCTAAATATGTTGTGAAAACTACAGGGGTAAGGACAAGAAGTTATTAAGCAAACCTTCAGAGAAGGCCAAGTCTAGTAATGAGTAACTCCTTAAGGCAGGCCTAGTGCATAGTTGCTTGGTGTGTCAGATACGTATTACTTGGAAACAACAAGTGGCCAAATACCAACTTCAATTACACCCATTATGACTCAATACATACTCCTATCAAGAAGCAGCCCATCTCTTCCACTACTTTCTATTTATAGGATTTAAATATTGTCAGTACATTACAATCCAAGTGCAAGAATAATGAATAGTCCTGAAACCCAGTTTTTTTGCAGATGTACATAAGTTATACTTTATTATTGAACATCTTTATTACACTTGAAGCACAATTGCGACATAAAACCTGTTTTTTACATTCTAATTAGGTATTATGTAGATAACATCAAAGACTTTCCATACCATGAATGTTACAACATTATTAAGTATGAAGTATGTATATGATATTGCATGTTCAGTGGAGTGATGCTCACAATTGTGATAGAACTATAAGAAGATGACAGCATAAATGTTAATGCGATGAATGTATGACATTGCTAAGTGACCTCCTGTAATTATTTGCCTACACCTAAAACACATTAATGAAAACATAGTAAATGATGTGTGCATAGGTAGGAAAGTGCTTATAAAGCATCATGCTGTTGACCTATTGCTATAAACATGAATGTAAGTGTTGATGTTCATGATGGTGGATGGCTTACGCCATCAAAAATGTTCCAGGTATTCTGTCAACCATAATACAATTTCATTTTACACTATGTAGTTGTAATATGGCACCTTAGCTGGCACATCTGTGACCAATTCACCCACCTGCAAAGTAATCAAACAGTCACTTGTGATTATAATTTGACTTCATATTTAGAAAATAGAGTGGTAATGAGATGTTTTTATTAATATTGCTACATTCATTATTGTTAGGAAATGTGCTTAATATATATTATATATTTTCCACTTTATAAAAGTTATGCTTATGTTAATACTTTTTTATCATAAGCATCCTCTCAAGCTAGTGATGGATAGGTTGGCCAAGAAGATGGGGAACAGGACATCTGCTGGGAGTTGGAAGGTGCTGGGGGGGACTGAAGGACCCATTGGCACAGAGGGTGCTGAAACTGGACAGGAGGCCACAACATCATCTGATTCAGAGGCCTCTATTTCTAACCAGACTCATGTGGTGGTAGAACCCTGATCAGTTGATTGACTTACTACATTGTAAACTACCACCAGCAAAATCAGGAAACTCCCTCCTACTCCCCCCAATGATGGCTAACAGCCGGCACTATAAAGGCTGGGTTCTCTTTTTCCCCAAGCACCTCAGCTCCTCCCCTTGTACACCCAGCAGTGATATCTGAGGAGGCAATTGAATTGTTGAGAAACCTTTCTGTAGGCCGGACTGCTCTGCTGTGTGCCATTGAGGGAGTAAGTCAGCAACTAACCCAATTGTTGACCCTCCAGTATCACATACAGTGCAATATGTGCTAAACAGAGAGGCATGGCCTGCATCAGAGTTCCCTCAGACATCACTGCTTCCCACCCACCACCAATGTACCCTTCCTCTCTGGATCCTACCCCCCCACCAACCAAATCTGTCCAAACTACTCAAACATAAGACTCCAGCTATACACTAAAACGCACACATCCCACAGACATTCTCTCTAAAAATAAAAAAATAAAACATACACATACATACACTGAAACTAGCACCACACCCTCCACCACAAACATATCCAACATGCACAAAAACTCACATACACCCACCCACCAACCACTGTTCACTAAAATTGGACTGACACCCACAACCGCACCCTCAAACCAAAACCACATCCTCAATCACAACCATAACCTCAACCAAACACACAGACTCAACAAAACACACACAATCACCCACAGCCACACTCTCACTCAAACACACACATATACAAAACACAGAGCATCTCCCAAATCAACAATTCCACGCAAACCCACACCAAAGGCACATCAATAACCAAAGCAACAGGTCACGCAAAACCAAATCATTTCTTACCGTACAACATAAACCCAAGTACATATCCACACCAAATATCATCCAAATACACCAGACACACATTCAACCTCACAGCAACACACACAAACACTTCAATAACCACAGAAACCATCCCACCAATCTCTAACCCCCCAAACACCCACTACACCCACCCCATCTATCCTAACTCCTGTCTACCAAACCACCCTCCTACTCTCAAATCCTTTAAAAAGCAAAGCCCCTCTCTTTAATGATAATTTGAGATGTCTGCTTTTTACCAGATCATTGAGTGAAATAAGCCCATTTCAGAATTTAAGATGAATATTTATTACTAATTACCATGGACCATTTAGGCAAGATATGTGGCTCTAATGCTACCTACTGAACTGTGGGTATTGTTTGTTATTTATTTTGTATCCTTTAAAAAGAAAAGAATCTTTATTTTGTGAGAGGAAGCTCACTTTGCATTAAAAAACTTATGCTATGTTTTCAGTTTTTTTTTAAACCATATAGAATGTACAAATGTAGTTTTTTTTTTTACAGTAACAGTTTCTACATGGGAGTTTATGGTGCAATTCTCGTGAAAATGTTAGATATACCCTTTCTAAATTGAAATTTAATAGGATGCTGATTTTAAATAAGATATATAGGGGGTCGATTCCGACTCGTGAATAAAATCCGTGTTATGATTTGTATTCGTACCCGTTTACATACGAATTTAAAAAACCTGTCCGAATTGCGTAGTACGATTTGAATACCGCAAATACGTACGAATATCTGTGACCTGTATGAACCACATTCGAAAACCCATACGAAAAGTCGTCGTAACGTCAACCTTACAATTTGTAAACATGCCGTACGAACTAACAAGTACGATTCGGACCCGGAACCAAGTACGCGATTTGTACGGGCAAACATTGTCCCGCATAAAGCATGATTCGTATGGAAAACTTCGCGTATGAGCGAGCTGCACCAACAAATCCGAGGCGCACACCCCACGATCAAGCGTACACCTACCCCCGACCCCGATACAAGAGCCTAACTGACAGACGCGCTAACAAATACGAGGCGCACATCCCACGATCAAGCGTACACGTACCCCCGACCCCGATACACGAGCCTAACTGACAGACGCACTAACAAAAACGAGGCGCACACCCCACGATCAAGCGTACACGTACCCCCGACCCTGATACACGAGCCTAACTGACAGACGCACTAACAAACACAAGGCGCACACCCCACGATCAAGCGTACACGTACCCCCGACCCTGATACACGAGCCTAACTGACAGACGCACTAACAAATGCGAGGCGCACATCCCAGGATCAAGCGTACACGTACCCACGACCCCAACACACGAGCCTAACTGACAGACACACTAACAAATACAAGGCGCACACCCCACGATCAAGCGCACACGTACCCCCGACCCCGATACACGAGCCTAATTGACAGACGCACTAACAAATACGAGGCGCACATCCCAAGATCAAGCGTACACGTACCCCCGACTCTGATACACGAGCCTAACTGACAGACGCACTAACAAACACAAGGTGCACACCCCACGATCAAGCGTACACGTACCCCTGACCCTGATACACGAGCCTAACTGACAGACGCACTAACAAATGTGAGGCGCACATCCCAGGATCAAGCGTACACGTACCCACGACCCCAACACACGAGCCTAACTGACAGACACACTAACAAATACAAGGCGCACACCCCACGATCAAGCGTACACGTACCCCCGACCCCGATACACGAGCCTAACTGACAGACGCACTAACAAATACGAGGCGCACATCCCAAGATCAAGCGTACACGTACCCCCGACCCCGATACACGAGCCTAACTGACAGACGCACTAACAAATACGAGGCGCACACCCCACGATCAAGCGTACATGTACCCCCGACCCCGATACACGAGCCTAACTGACAGACGCACTAACAAATGCGAGGCGCACACCCCACGATCAAGCGTACACATACCCCCCGACCCCGATACACAAGCCTAACTGACAGACGCACTAACAAATACGAGGCGCACACCTCACGATCAAGCGTACACGTACCCCCGACCCCGATAAACCAGCCTAACTGACAGACGCACTAACAAATACGAGGCGCACACCCCACGATCAAGCGTACACGTACCCCCGACCCTGATACACGAGCCTAACTGACAGACGCACTAACAAATAAGAGGCGCACACCCCCCACGATCAAGCGTACACGTACCCCCGACCCCGATACACAAGCCTAACTGACAGACGCATTAACAAATACGAGGCGCACACCCCACGATCAAGCGTACACGTACCCCCGACCCTGATACACGAGCCTAACTGACAGACGCACTAACAAATCCGAGGCGCACACCCCACGATCAAGCGTACACGTACCCCCGACCCCAACACACGAGCCTAACTGACAGACGCACTAACAAATACAAGGCGCACACCCCACGATCAAGCGTACATGTACCTCCGACCCCGATACACGAGCCTAACTGACAGACACACTAACAAATACGAGGCGCACACCCCACGATCAAGCGTACACGTACCCCCGAACCCGATACACAAGCCTAACTGACAGACGCACTAACAAATACGAGGCAAACACCCCACGATCAAGTGAACACGTACCCCCGACCCCGATACACAAGCCTAACTGACAGACGCACTAACAAATATGAGGCGCAAACCCCACGATCAAGCGTACACGTATCCCCGACCCCGATACACGAGCCTAACTGACAGACGCACTAACAAATACGAGGCGCACACCCCACGATCAAGCGTATACGTACCCCCGACCCCGATACACGAGCCTAACTGACAGACGTACTAACAAATACGAGGCGCACACCCCACGATCAAGCGTACACGTACACCCGACCCCGATACACGAGCCTAACTGACAGACGCACTAACAAATACGAGGCGCACACCCCACGATCAAGCGTACACGTACCCCCGACCCCGATACACTAGCGTAACTGACAGACGCACTAACAAATACGAGGCGCACACCCCATGATCAAGCGTACACGTACCCCCGACCCCGATACACGAGCCTAACTGACAGACGCACTAACAAATACGAGGCACACACCCCACGATCAAGCGTACACATACCCCCGACCCCGATACACGAGCCTAACTGACAGACGCACTAACAAATACGAGGCGCACACCCCGCGATCAAGCGTACACATACCCCCGACCCCGATACACGAGCCTAACTGACAGACGCACTAACAAATAAGAGGCACACACCCCACGATCAAGCGTACACGTACCCCCGACTCCGATACACGAGCCTAACTGACAGACGCACTACCAAATACGAGGCGCACACCCCACGATCAAGCGAACACGTACCCCCGACCCCGATACACGAGCCTAACTGACAGACGCACTAACAAATACGAGGCGCACACCCCACGATCAAGCGTACACGTACCCCCGACCCCGACACAAGAGCTTAACTATCAGACGCACTAACAAATACGAGGCGCACACCCCACGATCAAGCGTACACGTACCCCCGACCCCGACACATGAGCCTAACTGACAGAAGCACTAACAAATACGAGGCGCACACCCCGCGGTCAAGCGTACACGTACCCCTGACCCCGATACACGAGCCTTTCTGACAGACGCACTAACAAATACGAGGCGCACACCCCATGATCAAGCGTACACGTACCCCCGACCCCGATACATGAGCCTAACTGACAGACGCACTAACAAATACGAGGCGCACACCCCACGATCAAGCGTACACAAACCCCCGACCCCGATACACCAGCCTAACTGACAGACGCACTAACAAATACGAGGTGCACACCCCATGATCAAGCGTACACGTACACCCGACCCCGATACACGAGCCTAACTGACAGACGCACTAACAAATACGAGGCGCACACCCCACGATCAAGCGCACACGTACCCCCGACCCCGATACACGAGCCTAACTGACAGACGCACTAACAAATACGAGGCGCACACCCCACGATCAAGCGTACACGTACCCCCGACCCCGATACACGAGCCTAACTGACAGACGCACTAACAAATACGAGGCGCACACCCCACGATCAAGCGTACACGTACCCCCGACCCCGATACATGAGCCTAACTGACAGACGCAAGCGTACACGTACCCCCGACCCCGATACATGAGCCTAACTGACAGACGCACTAACAAATAAGAGGCGCACACCCCACGATCAAGCGTACACGTACCCCCGACCCCGATACACTAGCCTAACTGACAGACGCACTAACAAATACGAGGCGCACACCCCACGATCAAGCGTACACGTATCCCCGACCCCGATACACAAGCCTAACTGACAGACGCACTAACAAATACGAGGCGCACACCCCACGATCAAGCGTACACGTACCCCCGACCCCGTTACACGAGCCTAACTGACAGACGCACTAACAAATACGAGGAGCACACCCCACGATCAAGCGTCCACGTACCCCCGACCCCGATACACGAACCTAACTGACAGACACACTAACAAATACGAGGCGCACACCCCATGATCAAGCGTACACGTAGCCCCGACCCCGATACACGAGCCTAACTGACAGACGCACTAACAAATACGAGGCACACACCCCACAATCAAGCGTACACATACCCCCGACCCCGATACACGAGCCTAACTGACAGACGCACTAACAAATACGAGGCGCACACCCCACGATCAAGCGTACACATACCCCCGACCCCGATACACGAGCCTAACTGACAGACGCACTAACAAATAAGAGGCACACACCCCACGATCAAGCGTACACGTACCCCCGACTCCGATACACGAGCCTAACTGACAGACGCACTAACAAATACGAGGCGCACACCCCACGATCAAGCGAACACGTACCCCCGACCCCGATACACGAGCCTAACTGACAGACGCACTAACAAATACGAGGCGCACACCCCACGATCAAGCATACACGTACCCCCGACCCCGACACAAGAGCCTAACTGACAGACGCACTAACAAATACGAGGCGCACACCCCACGATCAAGCGTACACGTACCCCCGACCCCAACACACGAGCCTAACTGACAGAAGCACTAACAAATACGAGGCGCACACCCCACGGTCAAGCGTACACGTACCCCCGACCCTGATACACGAGCCTAACTGACAGACGCACTAACAAATACGAGGCGCACACCCCATGATCAAGCGTACACGTACCCCCGACCCCGATACATGAGCCTAACTGACAGACGCACTAACAAATACGAGGCGCACACCCCACGATCAAGCGTACACATACCCCCGACCCCGATACACCAGCCTAACTGACAGACGCACTAACAAATACGAGGTGCACACCCCATGATCAAGCGTACACGTACACCCGACCCCGATACACGAGCCTAACTGACAGACGCACTAACAAATACGAGGCGCACACCCCACGATCAAGCGCACACGTACCCCCGACCCCGATACACGAGCCTAACTGACAGACGCACTAACAAATACGAGGCTCACACCCCACGATCAAGCGTACACGTACCCCCGACCCCGATACACGAGCCTAACTGACAGACGCACTAACAAATACGAGGCGCACACCCCACGATCAAGCGTACACGTACCCCCGACCCCGATACATGAGCCTAACTGACAGACGCAAGCGTACACGTACCCCCGACCCCGATACACGAGCCTAACTGACAGACGCACTAACAAATAAGAGGCGCACACCCCACGATCAAGCGTACACGTACCCCCGACCCCGATACACTAGCCTAACTGACAGACGCACTAACAAATACGAGGCGCACACCCCACGATCAAGCGTACACGTATCCCCGACCCCGATACACAAGCCTAACTGACAGACGCACTAACAAATACGAGGCGCACACCCCACGATCAAGCGTACACGTACCCCCGACCCCGATACACGAGCCTAACTGACAGACGCACTAACAAATACGAGGAGCACACCCCACGATCAAGCGTCCACGTACCCCTGACCCCGATACACGAACCTAACTGACAGACACACCAACAAATACGAGGCGCACACCCCACGATCAAGCGTACACATACCCCCGACCCTGATACACGAGCCTAACTGACAGACGCACTCACAAATACGAGGCGCACACCCCACGATCAAGCGTACACGTACCCCCGACCCCAATACACGAGCCTAACTGACATATGCACTAACAAATACGAGGCGCACACCCCACGATCAAGCGTACACGTATCCCCGACCCCGATACACGAGCCTAACTGACAGACGCACTAACAAATACGAGGCGCACACCCCACGATCAAGCGTACACGTACCCCGACCCCGATACACGAGCCTAACTGACAGACGCACTAACAAATACGAGGCGCACACCCCACGATCAAGCGTACACGTACCCCCGACCCGATACATGAGCCTAACTGACAGACGCACTAACAAATACGAGGCGCACACCCCACGATCAAGCGTACACGTACCCCCGACCCCGATACACGAGCCTAACTGACAGACGCACTAACAAATACTAGGCGCACACCCCACGATCAAGCGTACACGTAGTCCCGACCCCGATACACGAGCCTAACTGACAGACGCACTAACAAATACGAGGCGCACACCTCATGATCAAGCGTACACGTACCCCCGACCCCGATACACAAGCCTAACTGACAAACGCACTAACAAATACGAGGCGCACACCCCACGATCAAGCGTACACGTACCCCCGACCCCGATACACGAGCCTAACTGACAGACGCACTAACTAATACGAGGCGCACAGCACAATAAAGAAGGCTACAGTCTACACAGCATATGAAAACAATGTCCTTGGAACATACAAACAAACAAACAGAGGGCCCAAGTCACAAACACCCTTTATGACACACCCACAAAAAATAAAAAAAAAGCCACACCCACAAATGGACCAATAAAAGGGCCCACACATACAACCCATCATCCTTTGCAACATACCTATGCTTGCCAAGACACAACCATTACACCAACAACTGCAGCCACATACCTTCACACATACACCCTATCTCATTCACATACACCACCCCCTTCACAATCTGACCCACACACCCTCATCCATACACACCATCACCCCCCCAATCACATACACCCCACACCATGACCACACCAAAGGGTCCAAAGTTCACTAACCCGGAGATGGAGATCCTTACAGATGAGGTCATCCGAGTCTATCCACAGCTGTTTGGTGCATTGGTTAGACAGACCAGCATAGCTCAAAAGACACGCTTGTGGGAGAGGATAGTCGAAAAGGTGAATACTGTTGCACCCATCAGGCGCACCAAGGCGGTTTGCCAGCGCAAGATGGATGAGGACTACGCCAACGCTCATCACACTGGAGGTGGACCTCCCCGCAGACCTGCACAATACCAGCCCTGGGAGGAGAAAGTCATGGCCATGCAACCACCGGTGGGAGTTCACGGAATTGAAGGAGCCGTTGAGCCTGGTGAGTATACAAACAACTCATGGAACATGGGTGGACTGCCAGCAGGGTGGGGGTGGGGTTTTAGGGGTGTGTGGCCATGACTCCCAACAGTGCCCACCAGTATGGGGGTGTGGGGGGTGTGTTGGGGGGTGTGGGTGGGGGTGTCGCCATGACTCCCAACAGTGCCCACCAGTATGGGGGTGTGGGGGGTTGTGTTGGGGGGCGTGGGGGGGCGGTGGCCGTGACTCCCAGCAGTACCCAACAGTATGGGGGTGTGGGGGATGTGTTGGGGGGTGTGGGGGGGCTGTGGCCATGACTCCCAACAGTGCCCAACAGTAGGGGGGTGTGGGGGGGTGTGTTGGGGGTGTGGGTGGGGGTGTCACCATGACTCCCAACAGTACCCACCAGTATGGGGGTGTGGTGGATATGTTGGGGGTGTGGGGGGGGGGCTGTGGCCATGACTCCCAGCAGTGCCCAACAGCATGGGGGTGTGGGGGGATATATTGGGGGGTGTGGGGGGCTGTGGCCATGACTCCCAGCAGTGCCCAACAGTAGGGGGGTGTGGGGAGTGTGTTGGGGGGTGTGGGTGGGGGTGTCGCCACGACTCCCAACAGTGCCCACCAGTATGGGGGCGTGGGGGGATGTGTTGGCGGTGTGGGGGGGGGCTGTGGCCATGACTCCCAGCAGTTCCCAACAGTATGGGGGTGTGGGGGGATGTGTTGGGGGTGTGGGGGGCTGTGGCCATGACGCCCAGCAGTGCTCAACAGTAGGGGGGTGTGGGGGGGGTGTTGGGGGGTGTGGGTGGGGGTGTTGCCATGACTCCCAGCAGTGCCCAACAGTATGGGGGTTTTTGAGGGGTGTGGGGGGGTGGCCATGACTCCCAGCAGTGGCCAACAGTAGGGGGGTGCAAGGGGAGTTGCAGAAGGCAGCAAGGGGGAGGGTGAGAGAGTGCAAGATGTATGGTAGGAGGCAGCACTCAAGCCATATGGGCCAGGTACACACCCATGCACCATGTTCAATGCACAGGGAGTGTGATAGTACTGATAAGATAGCTGACCCTGGGCCCTGGTGTAGGCAGAACATGGGCCTCCTGTGACCAGTGCAAACACTAACACCAGGACAAGTGAAGATATCTTGCACAGGAACTCACAAACACTATAATGGCAGCATGCTACATTGGGGGGACAGACACACTATGAGGGACGGCTACTTGCCAATCACACTCAAACTACTACCATGGCCTGTCACACACACCCCTTACAGAAACTGAGCCCCTGAGGACAGACAATGGAGTGCACCATTGTCACAATTGTCATGTAACTAAACCCCGAAAATACTGATCTGATAAAGTATGCAAACAAAAAAAGCACAGTGCAGAATCACCATTGTGCCTCTCACACAGTGCTGTTGCCACTGCTTGGTGAAGCTGTGGATGTACTCAAGTAGCACCATGGACATGGGTATTGACAAGGTAATGCATCATAGAGAAGTGGCACGTCCTAAAGCCCTGTGCCTGAAGAGGGTGTACTGCTCCTGGGGGGTTGGCAGTGGGTGTCTGTCTTGGCCCTGCAAACCCTCTCTAAAGTAGCATGAGGAAATCAGCCAAATTCAAATCAGTCGCCATCATAAACATGCAGCATAAAAACCATGTGCATGCTTGCACCAGCACTAATTAATCAGACTGCATTGTGCAGATTGGGCCACACAGAGCACATCTTGAACTGTGTGGTGCTGGCCACACAAGTCACAGCAATGGCTGTGACTTGCATCAAAAGACAGTACCCAACATGTCAAGCAGCCCTGATTACATGTCAATCTCAGCCCACAACATACACATACACAAGTGAACACTTTCTAAAATACGAAGCAGGGGGAACATTGATAACGACTATGTATATTACATTTGGATGTTGCATGATAGTGCATTAACACTGTTTCTCACATCCACAGGGGAACGTGTGGAAAGTACCCCCAACCAGGGGGAGAAGGATCACAGTCCCAGGCTAAGCACGGCAGTGACCCCACCCTAACTGAAGCCTCTCAACACACTGTGGATGACTCCAACCAACCAGGCCCCTCTGGATCCCAAACCCCTGCAGCAGCTGGAACAGATACATCTGTGCCAACCACCGCACCCATTCCCGCCACATCCCAGCAGACAGCTCGGAGCCCTGCCCATGATACACAACAGAGCCTGTCTGACAATGAGGGACATCGTTCGCCGGGCACCCAAGAGGTGGCAGACGACACCTCCACTGCCAGCACTCATGGGTCCCATCGACATGATGCACCCACAAGCGTCGGACCGGCTCATGTGGGCAGGGGTGGTGGGAGTGGCGCTAGGCGGAGGCGAGAACCTGACCAGCCATCTGCAGGGCCCGGTATGTCCGAAATCTGAGACATCATGGATGAATACCGGCGGGACACCAGGGAGTTCAGCCTGGTAGTGGAGGCCCTCAACAAAATGACAGAGCAGCAGGCCCAGCTACATGCCAGTCAAGAACGACACCAGGGACGGATGGAGGCAAGACTGGATGAGCTTGTGACGGCGCATCGGGAAATCAACCAATCGCTCCGTCTGATCGCTGGCAACATGCAGCACCCTCCCTGTGTCACGAGGCCAGAAACATCTAGGCAAAGACCAACAACAGGCACAGGGAGGGAGGAGGAGGCGGAATTGTCAGTCGGAGATTCCCATGCATCGCCAAGGCCTGCACGTGAGGGTCCCCCAAGGAAGGTCGGTCGTCCACGGTCAAGACGTTGATAGGCGTAGGGCCATGAACAACTCCCAGGTCACCTGTTCTGGCATCTTGCCTATGTGTGCAACAGCATCACCCTATTAACGTTAACACTCTCCCACATTGACTTGCTGGTCGCTATGTGCCCAATGATGCCAAGCACTGTGGCCTGGACTCTGTTGACCCATACTGTAAGGCATCACATCTCCCGCTGTGAACTTTGGATTCACCCATTCTTGTACAGCACCTACTCACGTTACACGCACAAGAGTAAAAATAAATCTCACTTGCACTAAAAGCATTGATGTATTTGTATGAACTCAGATTCTAATACATTTGCGAGGTGAAATGTCTTCAAATGCCACTGTCTCCTGCAAACTATTGCCATCTTCACACATGGATTCTATTTAGGCAGTGGAAATACATAGGTCACAAGATAGCCTAAGTTACATACATGGATAGCAATGCTCACCCGTGATGGTTACTAACTGCAGAAGATGGGGTTTGCTTGAAATACTGACATGACAGACAGTCATACAAGAGTGTGTGAGGCGTCAAGAGCATGGCAAATATGCCAGGTGTCCACGGAGGGAGCACCAGGATCTGTCTAATGAGGAATGAGAAGTAGCAGCCACATGCTGTTGTACTATGGATGTGAAGATTGATGGCCTGGCCGAGGGTGCAAATAGGGACTGTGGGCAATAGGGTGTTAGATGTTAGACGTCCATATCATATATTTAGCCTGGGTCTGTGGAGTGCCGAATGTGTGTGGCTGATGAGTATGAAGGTGAAACTGCATTTGACTGTGGGACCATGGTAGATATCTCAGAAGGATGGTCATGTGGCAGCAGCAGGGGACGTTGAGGATTAGGTGTGTGCATGCACCCTGCATTTCCACAAGTACTCCGTAAGTCACGTTCTTGTTCCTGTGTAGAGGTAGTTGCTGTAGTAGGGCTGGCTGGTGTTGTGGACGGTAACCAGGCTGAACACCACCTTGCCAACAGACATCACCATAGACATACCTGAAGGAAATGACAAATCCCACTATCACCACACTGACAGAGTGGTAGGAGGAGTTCCCATCATCCACAATAATAATCCCATAGTCACTACCAACAACTGCGACACCCTCCACATTGCCTAAAACATGCATTTACTGATCCACACAAACAACACCCTCTGAGGAACACTCATCTACAGACCACCTGGTGTCCCAACACTATTCACCAACTCCATAGCTCACCTCATCAGCACGCATGCTCTCGCCCACACGGACTACATCCTCCTTGGGGAAATTTACTATCACCGTAATTACAACAGTGACGTAAACTCCACCGCCCTGATGGCCAACCTTGCCAACCTTGGATTACAACAAGTGACAACCCACACCCACAACGCTAGACACACACACAGGACCCCATCTTTGCAGAAACTCAACACATCTCATCCAAAACAACACCTCACAACACTGGAAAGACCACAGAAGCCTACACTTCACCTTCAGGAAAGCAAATACAATCCCCCTGAACACAGACCATGCCACGCAGCTGCTGGTGCAAGTTCAACAAGGACTAACTGCCACTAGTTCACATGCCCTCTGCTATTTGACTGTGTGCCACACCGGGGGCCTGATAATGTAGGTCAGCCATGTGAATACATACATGGACATCCTCATGATGAACTCACACCCACATCCCTGCCATGTGTTTTCCTGTTGTCACTATAGTAATGGTGCCATGCGTGAGCCTGTGGAAGGCACTGTACACATGCATTGACTGGAGCATGTGATACGCACACTACCCCACTGGTGCGTGCGGGTGTACGGGTCGTCTCACCAATGCATTGTGCCTATAGGCGTGTGTAGCGTACCCCACTGGTGCGTGCGGGTGTACGGGTCATCTCACCAATGCATTGTGCCTATACGCGTGTGTAGCATACCCCACAGGTGCGTGAGGGTGTACGGGTTGTCCCACCAATGCATTGTGCCTATACGCGTGTATAGCGTACCCCACTGGTGCGTGCGGATGTACGGGTTGTCCCACCAATGCATTGTGCATATACGCGTTACAAGTCAGGAGCGTACCCCAGTGGTGCGTGCGGGTGTACGGGTCGTTTCACTGTCAAAACATGGCGTTTGCAACGATTCACGCACCGTACTTGTGTGTGGATGCCTGAAAATACATAGGGAACAATTAGGGGACGAGTTGGATGCACTGAATGCAGGCTCGTTGTCATGGAAACTGATATTTGAATGTGCTACATGTGTCCTGCAAAATTCAGTTGGCCAAAAGTATACAATGTTGCTATATTTGTTGTGTAGCCGGAGCTAAAATTTCAAACCATGCAAATGTGTGTCAGGGCCTTATGTGTAATGGGATTGGATGAAACATAGGATGCAAAGTGATGTGCCCTATCACACTGTCTTCCTGAGAATGACAGCCCCTCAGCAGCAGAGATTTAAGGCTGCATGTGGCTGTGAGAGGGCACTTGCCTGCACAATATTTGAGTGGACAACACTGCTGCTGTCTCTGCATTCCCTGGACTCCGATTTTGCTGGACATGGAGAGGGCACCTGCATTCAGTGAGGGGGAGAACCAGGCACTGCTGGATGCCCTCCTACCCAACTACAGCAAGCTGTATGGGAAACCAGGGGATCAGGTGAGTGCTTAATGTGTGAGTGTGACTACAGCCATTGTGTATTTATGGGACAGAGAGAGATGCAATGTACTTCAGAGTGAGTGCCTGGTGTGTACATTGAACTATCTACCATGCAGTGAATGATGTATCTAAATCTTGTGTACTGCTTACCGCCATTGTGCTAAGTACATTGACTTGAGAGTGTGTGGTCTGCATAGAGTTCTTAGGTGTCGTGGGATATGTGCCAGCATGTCACGTGCTGGACACCACCATGAAAAAGCATAGCTTGTTCAGTGTTAGCCATGCTCAGTGAGTGTTTAGAAAGCCCTAGGGCATCATTTGGCTTTCACAGGCATGTAGTGCATTGGTGTTTGCTCACAGGCCACATTCACATGAACAATGATACTAGTCCTGTCTGCATCCTCTGCCCTGTTGTTATTATCAATGTGGGGCAAGTGTGGGTCTTTGGGACATGGAGCAGGTATACTGATGTGCTTTCACTTTTTATTCGTGACAGGTATCTGCCTATGAGAAGGGTGAAATCTGGCTGGACATCCCCAGGGCTGTCAGGAGTGAAGGGGGGCCTCGCCGGAAGCTGAGTAACATCAGGAAGAGGTGGCAGGACATCCGGTGCTGGAGCCGCCGCATCGCCAGGGTACAGCTCAAGCTGGAAGCTCCACGCCGGCATGGCGGCAGCCGCCACCTCACCCACCACATGCTCCGGGTCCTGGAAGTGGTGTTCCCAGACCTCCATAGGCAGTTGCAGGAGGGACAGCAGCAAGAAGGGGGTAGGTACATGTCTGTTTGTCGTCATGTTTGTCACATGCTACCTACAGTGCTCCGAGGCATGCTAACACTCCCACAGTTCAAGTGGTGTGGTCAGACAGGCACTTTATGCATTGGCATTAGAATGGCTCAGTTTCAGCAGATGCTTGTTTACATGCCTTGCCCTACTCCACATTTGAGCAGCGAACAGCCTATTGATAGTTTTTGACATGTACTCCTATGGTGCAATGTCTTAGTATGCATATTCCTTTGCACATCATCATGTTGGAGGGGGGTCTGGGGCACCTGTTGTTACCTTACATGTAGCACCACATGTGCACTGTGTCTGGCCTTCTTCATATTTTTGCACTGATCTTGAGTCTCAACATGTGTTCATTGCACGATTCTGCCTCAGTGGCCTTTGTCCATGGTACACTTTCTAATTGTCATGTGTTAGCTACAGGTGCACACTGTACATGTGCACTAATTTGTGCTTGTGCATACTCACACTGGGCAGTGCGTGTGTGCATATTTTCAAAGTATGTGGCATGTTCTTTGTAAATGATATTGATGGTGAGCCACACAATGTGAGTTTGGGTGTAGACAGCTGTGATGGCAGTGTGAGGTGATGGAACTATAGTTTCAGGTCCCAGGATGGCATCACATGGCACTTTGGCCTGGACTTTTCCCATGTGGCACAGGGTGAAAGCAAAACAAACATGACCAGGTCTGGATTTGGGTGGCAGGGTGCGCTAATGAACTGTGATTCATCATCAGCTATCCTGTTGTCAGGCAGTGGCTCATGATTGTGTCTCTCTATCAAGTTTTTGCCTTGCCTGTTACTTGTATCCTACTATAAATTTTGCGTTGTGTCTCTTAGAATTGCCCAAGACTAGACTTAGCATTGTGCATAGTTCCATGGCATGTGACTCATGATGCATGCCATGTTTAGAAATGTGCCCTAATTATTTGTATGTGGTATGTCTAATGTGTACACGTGACTGATATGTTTTTCTTCTTCTCCTTGCCAACAGCATCATCATCACTATCTGGAGGAGACACAGGCGCAGACCAGGCAGAGGGATCCAGCGACAGTGCCACCTGCTTTGAGGAGTCAGAGGGAGGCAGTGGCACGGAGGGTGAGGAGAGTCAGATGGCCGTCCATCATGTGCACGACACCTCCTACCTTGCGACCGGCTCGGAATCAGACTCTCCGGTGGAGGGGGAATATGCAGCTATGCCATCTTCAACATCTTTGGCTGTCCCCTCCTCCTCCACTACCATCTCCACCCTCCCAGTTGTTAGGGTCCCTAAGGTCCGGGCTAGCCCCCGTGTCTCCTTTGTTCCCAGCACCGCAGCCCCTGCCCCTGTCTCCCCTGCTGCCCTCAGTACTGAGTCTGTGGACCTACTCCGGCAGATTCAAGTAGGTCAGACATCCATGTTGACTGTCCTCCATGAACATACACAAATTATGACACAGTTATTGTCGTTCATGGAGGGCATGTTATCTGCAATGTCTGATCTACGTCGGAGTGTGGCTACCATAGAGTCATCACTGACGGCAGCACTGTCCACCCAGCAGCATCTCCCCCCTCATTCAGACCCATCCACCTCCGCCTCTCCCATACCTACCCCACATACACGCAGACGCCACAGATCAGGCACAACAACAGACACACCCAGCACACCCACACGCCAGAAGAAGCGCAACTCTCCATGCACCCAATCTCAAGGGGATGTAGGCACACCCACAGGGAGAGGGGAGACACGTCACACACGCATCCACAAACCCATGAGAACAGACTCACAGCCCTCTACCTCCACCCCCAATGTGTCCCCGGGTTCAGGTGGTAGTTTATGTGAACTGGCTGCAGTGTGCAGCCAAGTCTATGTAGACACATTTGGCGAGGCACCGGCTAGTGTGGAGAGATCCACACTACCTGCACCCACTACACCTGTCCTTCCCTTTCCTGTCCCTGCGGTGCGGGAGGATTCCACAGATGATACCCCCACTGTTTCCACAGACATTTGAACTGTATGTGCAGGCAAGTGTGGGTGTGACAACATCCAGGATGCCACAGCCTTGTTCGAACTTTATTTGGACTGGCCATTGGCCTTCTATGAGCATGGACTCATTTTTACGTTTTCAGTTTGGATGCAGCTGAATAAAGCGAATTTTTTTTTTTGGTTCCGTACTTTTGGCTTTCTGTTAATGGCTTTGACTACTGTGTGCCTGGGAGCTGGTGTGATGTTCACATTTGGGTATTGTTACATGTGTCTATTTCCTGATGGTAATGAGGTCAAGCATGGTATGTTTCTGCTTTCACTGGTGGGCACTGCTGGGGGTCTTAGCCACTCACACCCTATGCTGCTGGGCACTGCTGGCGGTCTTAGCCACACACACCCTATGCTGCTGGGCACTGCTGGGCACTGCTGGGGGTCTTAGCCACACACACTCTAATGCTGGTGAGCACTGCTGGGAGTCTTAGCCACACACACTGTAATGCTTGTGGGCACTGCTGGCAGTCTTAGCCACACGCACTGTAATGGTGGTGGGCACTGCTGGGGGTCTTAGCCACACACACCCTATGCTGGTGGTCACTGCTGGGCACTGCTGGGAGTCTTAGCCACACACACCCTATGCTGGTGGGCACTGCTGGGAGTCTTAGCCACACACACTGTAATGCCGGGCACTGCTGGGCACTGCTGGGGGTCTTAGCCACACACACTGTAATGCTGGTGGGCACTGCTGGGGGTCTTAGCCACACACACTGTAATGCTGGTGGGCACTGCTGGGGGTCTTAGCCACACACACTGTAATGCTGGTGGGCACTGCTGGGGGTCTTAGACACACACACCCTATGCTGCTGGGCACTGCTGGGGGTCTTAGCCACAGACACCCTATGCTGCTGGGCACTGCTGGGCACTGCTGGGGGTCTTAGCCACACACACCCTATGCTGCTGGGCACTGCTGGGGGTCTTAGCCACACACACCCTATGCTGCTGGGCACTGCTGGGGGTCTTAGCCACACACACTGTAATGCTGGTGGGCCCTGCTGGGGGTCTTAGCCACACACACCCTATGCTGCTGGGCACTGCTGGGCCCTGATGGGGGTCTTAGCCACACACACACTCTAATGCTGGGCACTGCTGGGGGTCTTAGACACACACACCCTATGCTGCTGGGCACTGCTGGGGGTCCTAGCCACACACACCCTATGCTGCTGGGCACTGCTGGGCACTGCTGGGGGTCTTAGCCACACATACTGTAATGCTGGTGGGCACTGCTGGGAGTCTTAGCCACACACACTTTAATGCTGGTGGGCACTGCTGGGGGTCTTAGAAACCCACACTGTAATTCTGGTGGGCACTGCTGGGGGTCTTAGACACACACACCCTATGCTGCTGGGCACTGCTGGGGGTCTTAGCCATACACACACTCTAATGCTGGGCACTGCTGGGCACTGCTGGGGGTCTTAGCCACACACACCCTATGCTGCTGGGCACTGCTGGGGGTCTTAGCCACACACACCCTATGCTGCTGGGCACTGCTGGGCACTGCTGGGGGTCTTAGCCACACACATTGTATTGCTGGTGGGCACTACTGGGGGTCTTAGCCACACACACCCTATGCTACTGGGCACTGCTGGGCACTGCTGGGTGTCTTAGCCACACACACACTCTAATGCTGGGCACTGCTGGGGGTCTTAGACACACACACCTTATGCTGCTGGGCACTGCTGGGCGTCTTAGCCACACACACACACTTTAATGCTGGGCACTGCTGGGCACTGCTGGGGGTCTTAGCCACACACACCCCATGCTGCTGGGCACTGTTGGGGGTCTTAGCCACACACACCCTATGCTGCTGGGCACTGCTGGGGGTCTTAGCCACACACACTGTAATGCTGGTGGGTACTGCTGGGGTCTTAGCCACACACACCCTATGCTGCTGGGCACTGCTGGGCACTGCTGGGGTTCTTGGCCACACACACACTCTAATGCTGGGCATTGCTGGGCACTGCTGGGGGTCTTAGCCACACACACTGTAATGCTGGTGGGTACTGCTGGGGGTCTTAGCCACACACACCCTATGCTGCTGGGCACTGCTGGGCACTGCTGGGGGTCTTAGCCACACACACACTCTAATGCTGGGCACTGCTGGGCACTGCTGGGGGTCTTAGGCACACACACCCTATGCTGCTGGGCACTGCTGGGGGTCTTAGCCACACACACCCTTTGCTGCTGGGCACTGCTGGGCACTGCTGGGGGTCTTAGCCACACACACTGTAATGCTGGTGGGTACTGCTGGGGGTCTTAGCCACACACACTGTAATGCTGGGCACTGCTGGACACTGCTGGGGGTCTTAGCCACACACACTGTAATGCTGGGCACTGCTGGGGGTAGTCTGCACCCACCCCCTCTACTGTTAAGCACTGCTGGGCTTCTTTTCCAACCACACCGCACCGTACCCCGGCCTTTCCGAGCTGTGTGCGGCACGTATCACTATTGCAATGGTGATGTGTGCTAGCGTGTGGCACACCGTACCCCGAGATTTGGGATGTGTGTGCGGCACGTATCACTATTGCAATGGTGATGTGTGCTAGCGTGTGGCACACCGTACTCCGAGATTTGTGACGTGTGTGCGGCACGTATCACTATTGCAATGGTGATGTGCGCTAGCGTGTGATGCACCGTACCCCGAGATTTGTGACGTGGGTGCGGGTCGTATTCTTATTGGGATGGTGATACGCGATGGCGTGTGGCGCACCGTACTCACGTCTGCACCGTCGTTGGTTTCTATGTACGAGGTCGTAGGCGTACAGGTCAATGGGGTTCATGTCGTGTATGTTGCGTACCGGGGTGCAGTTCGTGGCGGACTCTGGATTTACGGCAGTTTACAGCTCTCATAGGAAAAGGGCCGTACGGAGTGTCGTCAACACGGATCGTACTTCCTGGTTTGGAAATGGCTGACGATTTAGGTACGGACGTGGCGTACAGCGTCGGACGGTGTGAATCCGTAAGTAGTTTGTATTTGTACGGTGTTTTGTACGAGTCGTACGGAGTGGCGCGTTGGGTTAGGATCGTACTTGCTAGTTCGTACGGGGACGTTGTTTTTGTATGATTCGTACGTGAAAAACGCTCCGTACAGCTAATGGGATCGCTTTTTACCGGATCGGAATTGACCCCCTAATGTTTACAACAAATAAATGTTTAAAATGTTTGTAAGAAATTGGATTTTTGATTGAGGAGATTGCAAACCTATTCAACCAACAACCACAATCCATGTCAGGGTAAACAACACATACCATTAAATGGTCTAGGTTTGCCATATTTGTCTTTTGGCGTGTCAAATTTGCAGTTTAAAACTTCATACAGGCTTGAATGGCAGGTCTGATACGTGTTTTAAAGGGCTACTTAAGTGAGGGTGTTGGACCTGCGATGGGCAAGCCCAGCACAAAGGGGGTAGCTTGGCTCAAGTGACAAGGCAAGTGAAGGCTGTAGTGTTAAGCCGGCTCTGACCCAACAATAACTCCTTGTACATCCACACCAAAAAGAAGGACACCACACCACTGCTGTAGAAAAATACGATTCCTTTATATAAAAGTTCTTTGTTGTAAATAAGGTTGACTGGGAAAGCACATATACATTTCTTTTGGTCATACAGTTCTGGTAATAAATAGCATTAATAAATAGAATAACTTCAGGAATGAGTATCACAATAAATATCAGAATAAATATCAGAATAAATATCAGAATAAATATTGGTTCATTTAACTAAACAACCACATGTTTCTTCTGGTATCGCTGCCACCAATAAATACTTTAGAATCATTACATCTGCAATACGTTTCAAATGGGAAAGATAACTCTTACAGTTTATGCTGTTTTCAATGACCAGGTATACGGCTTCTCTGAGCACAAAATAAGATTTGGGACTCTTTAATAATCACTCAAGGCGTATGCGCGTATATCTAGAAGGCAAGGAAACACAGTAAATACATCATTTGCACTCGGCGGTCACCGGGATAGGATCTCTGCTTTGCCGGTGAAGTCTATGCGCGCCTACGGGCTTTAGCACCACTTGAGCACAGGCGGCACCAGTTCAAAGTCATTAGACTGGCGAACGGGCTGCCGGAGAGGTCACACAACCTTCGCGCACAGTCAGATAAATGCCGGTTCACAGTTCCTTCACAACGCTGCATTCACTATGAGGAAACGGGCCCACCTCACATCGGCTGCAATCAAGATACGATTCAGTCGGGCACAGCACTCCTCTCGTTAGCAACGGGGCTCTCAGGGGCTGCACGGACCTCCCTCCGACTTCCGCATTCAGGGTGGTTCCCGCCCACAGCTACAGCTCCCGGGTCACTGGGGAGTGGCGAAGACGCTAGTCCCGCCTAACGAAGGCCGGCCTTTCCCCGCCCCAGCGCACCACCTCTCCTTCAATCTGCGCAGGAAGCGCTCTACGCTGGTGGGGCTCGGAGACGTCCGAGCTCCCCTCTAGAGGCACCTGTCGCGAAGGGGGCCCAGCTGACGATCGCGGTCGCGGCGAACTTGCTCTCGCCTCGCGACTCGATAATTCGATCACAGTTCACCACCGGGGGGGCGGAGAGGCACACGAATCTGGCCACAGTCTTTGGGGGCAATGAGGTACTCGCTGGGCAGGCGCTGTAGGCGCTAGATCACTTCTCACGTAGCTGACTGAAACGCCAGTCAGACACAACGCCAGCAACCCTTTGCTGCTCTACTGCCTGCGCTACCAGCCACCTCAGGGGTCAACAGGGCAGGTGTCAATCTGGTGTCAAGTCTGGAATCTCATCTCATCTCCATCTAGTCTAAAATGGCCGCCAGGAACTGGGCCTTATATAGCCAGTGCCCTGGGGTACTGGCACGAGCCAGAAGGTTCTAGAACCTTCTCTGGCTGTGACAATGACATGGCACTCTTGAGGGGTATTTAGGACACTCACAGCCACCGTACTGGGGTTCTAGAGCAGCCATTTTGTGTACCTAAGGAAAATAAAGGAATTCCTGTCAGAAATGCGCGCCAAACAAAGGGCGCCAAAACCTCAAAAGGCCAGGGTTCATGAAGGCTCCAATGGGAGTCACTTCACAGGAGGAAAAAGGGTGTCCACCATTTTAAGTTCATTTACACAGGTTGACAACCCCAGCTTGTATTGCCACAGGTTTGGGCCAGGCGCCTTGTAAATAGGTGCCACAAACCTTGTGAGCAACTGGGCGTCAAGGAACATCTAACCCCATGAAACAACACATAAAAAGTCCTGGTAGACAAATAAAAAGCGACAAAATTTGGGAGGTACAGGGGAACAAAAGAAATCATAGTGGTGAGGGGACTCTCAGAAGCAGGCGGGTCTAACAGAGGGGCATAAGAAGTGCTGCAGAACCACTAGTAGCATTTAATGTACAGACTTTGGGTACATGTAGCTCCATTTTACTGGGGACTTACAACTACATAAATTGTGCCGATTGGATGTAAGCCAACTTTGATCCTGATTAAAGGCATTACCACAATAACTTTAGTACTAATTAGCTTTGGTAAAGACCACAGAGTTCTAAGAACAAACAAACGTGTTCAGATAAAAGGAGGGAAGAAGGCAAAAAGTCCTACATTCGTAGATAAACTAGCAAAAACACCTCCAAAATGTGATGATTGCAATTGTGAACATTTTCCATTTGTAAAATGGACTTACAACTGCAATATAATTTCACTATGACCTAAACATATGAGTGTAAGTGTGTTTTATTAAAGATTTATGCAGCTTTCTGTCATGGAAAGTTAAAATACACAATACACAGCTGGTGTGCACATCTGTCATAATATCGGAGTCACTCGCCACATGTACAACTGATAATAACAAGTGTATAACAAAAGTATTGTATGAAGAAGTAGAAAACAAATGTTTAACATTTAGAGGATACGAGATAATGAAGTATGTGATGGCAAAGTTTGGTATAGCAAGATTATAACAATTTAGCAGTCTGAGTGATATTTCGGATGCGTAAGTTAAATGCAAACAAGGTACAATTACATATCTCCTATTACGGCAGCAATGTGGTGGCTCGTCACCCATATTGAACAGTAGATAAATGACACCTTGCAACATCAGAAGGGTGGATAACGTCTCTTAACCCCTTTTATAATTTTAAATCCACCAGGTCAGATGTGGAGGTTTAAGCACAATGGTTCTCCAATAGTAAGCAACCTCTTATTTCGACAGTCAGCGTTGCCACTGAAATGTCTCCATCAGCTTCCTTTGGACTATTATTCAATCAATTGAAGAGTCGGCAAGAGCTCGAGATGAGATAGGTTTGACAGAATTTCATTACTCATACATACATAAATCAGGTGGTCAAACAGTTCCGACGGCAGATGGTTGGAACATTGATCTTCAATGGTCCAGGCACATCAACTAACACATAAATCAGACCCTTTATTCCTACCCAAAGGAACCCCTCATTCCAACCTTCGAATAATAACAGATCAGAAAAAAATATATGAGTCCATGACTTGCAGTTTGCATACAGCTCTGTTAGAATTGGGGGTCTCTAGTTGGCACAGGTTGGTACTTGTGGCAAATAGGGACCCTCTCCTCTAGTCAGGGTAAGGGGGTACACTCCCAAAATAACCCCTGCTCACTCCCTTGGTAGCTTGGCATGAGCAGTAAGGCTTATCTCAGGGGCAGTGTGTAAAGCATTTGTGAACACATACCGTAATCAAGTGGCAACACTACAAATGGACACCATACTGGTAGTATGTCAAAAATAGTGAGCTTTTATATAAAGACTTAGCACAAGACCAAATAACAACAAAAATAATCCATAATACTATCAGCAATAAAGAGTTCTTGTTAAAATGCTTAGTTTTAGAGTTCTGTGCAATTCGTAGCCTTTGTCCGGCTCTCAGGGTGATGAAAAGGAACCCAAAGAGTCCAACAAGTGCAGCGGACGCTTAGGTCCAATGCGTTCAGGATGTTGTGCGAGTCGTACACAGTACCTTATCTTGATGCGTCCAGCACGGACGGCGCGATGTCAATAGAAAGCGTTGTACGGTGCTTTGTCCTCCAGTCACGGTGCGAGCTACGGCTCGTTGACGTCATCTGTGCGGGTCGTCGAACTCAGAGCCGCGTTAATCGAGAGGACGGTGCTTGGTGCAGTGGTTTCAATCTACGTTGCGGCGTACGAGCCGTACCTTGGGAGCCGGAGTCTTACAGTCTTTGAACGCGGTGCGAGGTGGGCAGTACAACGCGGATGTGTGAAGCGTACCCAACTCTAGGTACGATCGTAGACTTGAAATCAGAGGCGATGTAAGCCTCGTTCCGATCAGGGCGATTCTATGAGGGGAAGCGTTGTACGCTGAGTTGTCTGCCAGTCACGATGCGAGCTACGGCTCGTTGACTTCGTTGGTACGAGTCTTTGGGGTCAGAGCCGCATTGAATGAGGCCGACGGTCTTGGTACGGTGCTTTGCAGGACACAAGTCAATAGTACGAGGTGCACACAGCTCCCTGCCTCGGCGCTACGGAAAACAGCATTTCCCACAGCTCTCCTCAAGGCGGGTGAAGTCCACTGGTCCTGGGACTTCATTCAGGGGGCAAGCTTACTTACAAGCCCTTGGAGATCTTTAGCACAAGTGAAAATAAAGTCTTTAAGTCTTTCTCCTCTCCTTCAGCAGCAAGGCAACCACTGCAGGCCAATCCCCCCAGGTCAGGGACAGTATTCCTCCTTCAGCTTTCCCAGTTCCTTCTCTTCAGGCAGAGGTTTCTTCTTGTAACTTCAGAGGCTTCTGAAGTATCTTTGTCTGATCTGGATCTAATTTCTTGGGAGCAGGGTCCCAATACTTATACCCCTAAATCCTTTGTTCCTCTGGGGCTGAGGGGCATTTGCCCAGTCTAAACCAGTTCTGGAGCACTCTGTGGACATGACTCTGACTCTCTATTCAGGGAGCAGGCTAGAGACATCAGACACTCCACAGGAGGTGGAGCCAGCATTGTGGTGGAAAGGCACAGTCCCATTCAGAGCCCAGGGGCACTCCTCCCACCCATCTGGATGTAAATCTCTCTATTCACCACCGGGCTACCTAGCCCTGCCCTTTGGAATTCCCCAGCCCTGCCACTCACAGAAACCAGACAGCAGATACAAATCCTAGCAGATGTGGGCTTGAAAGGTTAGGCAAGCAAATACTTACTTTCTAAAAGTGGTATTTGCAAACAAACAATATTAAAATAACCTTTACTAAAAGATGTATTTTATTATTCTGAGTTCAGGAATACTAAAGTCGAATTTCTACCATGTTCTCTGAGTCTGTTAGGATTATAGAATGTAATAATTCTACAGCCCATTCTTGCCTATGGAGAACAGGTAGCCTTGCAATAGTGAAAAACAAAAATGTCTGTAATTCACTATTAGGACATGCCACACACATCAGGGCTTGTCCTACCTTATACTTACAATGCACCCTGCCCATGGGCCTACCATAGGGGTGACTAACATGAAGGTAAGGGAAGGTTTAGGGACTGGCAAGGGGTTGCACTTGCCCAGTCAGCATGACAGTACCAGACTGCATGCAGGCTCTGCAATGGCAGACCTTTAGACCCATTTTACAAGGCTGCTTCTGTGGGTGGCACAACCAGTGCTGCAAGCCCACTTGCAGCATTTGGATTTACACGCCCTGGGCATACTCAGTGCACTGTACTAGGGTCTGACAAGTAAACCAAACATCCAATCACTGTAGTACTGGTTGGCAGTGGCACAGTGCTCTGAGCATCCCATACCAACAAAAACACAAGAAGCAACAGAAAACATTGAAGGGAGACCCACGCCAATGGTGCCAGGTCTAACACATGTCCCCTCCAGCTGAAATGTGGGGAGAACTACCCTACCCCAGGGAGTTCTCATCACTAAATCGGAAAAATCTGGACAGACCATCAGCGTTGGTGTGTTCTGTACCAGTTCCACTTTAAAGTCCATACCCTGTAGGGAAATGGACCACCTCAACAGCTTTGGATTTTCACCCCTCATCTGCATCAACCATCTGAGGGGCCTTTGGTCTGTCTGAACCCGGAAGTGAGTCCCAAACAGTTATGGTCCCAGCTTCTTCAGTGCCCAGACCACAGCAAATACCTCATGCTCAATAGCACTCCACCTTTGTTCCCAAGGAAGTAACCTCCTACTGATGAAGGCTACAGGTTGGTCAAAGCCCTCCTCAGTAATCTGTGATAAAACAGCCCCCACACCATGCTCTGAAGCATCTGTTTGCATGATGAACTCTTTGGAGCACGGGCGCCATGCACATGGCAGCTTTCAGGGCCTCAAAAGCTTTCTGACAGGTGTCAGTCCAAATCACTTTCTTGGGCTGCTTCCTGGAAGTCAGCTCTGTCAAGGGTGCAACAATGTTGCCATACCCCTTGAAAACCTCCTGTAGTACCCTGTGAGTCCTAAAAAGGCTTTCACCTCTTTCTTTGTTTTGGGGGGTTCCCAAGCCAGGATGGTTTCAATCTTGGGTTGTAAGGGCACCACCAGGCCGCTCTCAATTTGGTGTCCAAGTACACCACAGAACCTTGCCCGATCTGGCACTTACTCGCCTTGATCGTGAGGCCTGCCTTCCGCAGGGCCATCAACACTTCCCAGAGGTGGCGCAGATGTTCCTCCCAAGTGACACCGAACACTGCGATGTCATCCAGTTAAGCGGCACTGAACTCATCCAGTCCAACCAACATCTGGTTGACCAACCTCTGAAAGGTGGCATGGGCATTCTTCATCCCAAAGGGCATAACACGGAACTGGAAATGCCCATCTGGTGTGGAGAATGCAACCCTCTCTTTTGCCCCTTCAGTCAAGGCGATCTGCCAATACCCAGACGTCAAGTCAAACTTGCTGAGGTACAGTGCAGCCCCTAACTGATCAATGAGCACATCAGCTCTGAGGATGTGGTGCGCGTCAGTCTTCATGACTGAATTGAGCCCTCGGTAGTCCACACAGAACCGGAGTTTGGGCGTGGCACCCGGCGCTGCAGCCTTCGGGACCAAGACCACTGGGCTGGCCCAAGGACTGCTGGAGGACTCAATCACCCCTAGTGCAAGCATCTTGACACCTCCTCTTTGATGCAAGCCCTCACCCTGTCAGCTACCCTGTAAGCCTTGTGCTTCATAAGTAAGCTGCCTCCTGTATCTACATCATAGACACACCAATCTGTGATACTCGGAACCAGGGAGAATAGATCAGAAAACTGTCCCAGCAACTGGCGGCAGTCATTCTGTTGCTCAGGGGTCAGGGTGGAAGAGAGGTCAACACCATCCACTGACCCATCTTGCTCTGTGGCCGCCAGGACGTCAGGAAGAGGCTCAGTCTCCTCTTCCATTCCAGCATCTGTCGCCAAGAGCATGCCCACTTCAGACCTCTCCAAGTGGGGCTTAAGGCGGTTGACATGCAGGACCCTCAAGGAGTTCCTGGGAGACCACAAGTCGACCAAATAGGCAACAGGACTCATGCGCTCCACAACCTCAAAGGGGCCGGTCCACTTATCCTGGTGCGCACAAGGTTCCACTGGGGCTAAGACCCACACCTTCTGTCCAGGCTGAAGCTCAACCAGAGTGGCATTCTGATCGTACCACCGCTTCATCTCCTCCTGGCTGGCTTTCAGATTCGCCTCTATGAGTCCTCTGAAATGCCTAGTCTGGTTCCAGAAGGCCAGCATGTAGCTAAATACACTCTGGGGAGGTTTCCTGGGAGATTGCTCCCAGCCTTCCTTGACCAGACTTAGAGGTCCTCTCACTGGGTGGCCATACAGAAGCTCAAAGGGGCTGAACCTTACAGACTTCTGTGGCACCTCACAGAAAGCAAAAAGTAGGCATGGTAAGAGGACATCTCACTTACTCCTCATGGGTTCCTCAAGACCCATTATCATGCCCTTTAGGGTACAGTTGAATCTCTCAACCAGCCAGTTTCCTTGGGGGTGGTAAGGTGTGGTGAACTTGTAGGTTACACCACACTCTTGCCAAAGGGACTACATATACTTGGATATGAAGTTGGTACCCTGGTTAGACACCACCTCTAGAGGGAATCCCACTCGGGAGAAAATTCCCATCAGTGCCCGTCCCACGACGGGGGCCGTCACTGTCCTCAGAGCGATGTCTTCCGGGTATCGGGTGGCATGGTCAACCAGGACCAGAATAAACCTGTTGCCCATGGCTGTCCCGGGGTCCAGTGGCCCCACAATGTCAATCCCCACTCGCTCAAAGGGGGTACTGACCACAGGGAATGGCTGGAGAGGAGCCTTCTGCGTCCTCCCACTCTTTCCACTTGCCTGGCAAGTCTGACAGGTCCTGCACTGAGTGTCTGAACTCCTGCTCATTTGAGGCCAATAAAAGTGGGCGACAAGCCTCGCAAAGGTCTTGTCCTGACCCAAATGTCCTGCCAATGGCACATCGTGAGCTAGCCCCAGTAGGAAAGCTCTAAAGCTCTGGGGTACCACCAGCACACGGGCTGACCCAGGCTCAGCAACCTTAGGCTATGCATACAGGAGATCGTACTCCCAGTAAATGGAATGTGTTCCAGACTGATCACCGGCTGCCTGGTCTGCAGCCTGCTGCCGCAGACCCACGAGAGAAGGACATTCTTTCTGCCCTCTGCAGAATTCCTCCCTGGAGGGGCCTCCTTCCTGCTGCCAATAGGCAGCTCAGGCAGGTACCCCAGTTCAGCTATCTGTTCCCCTGTAGGTACCAGGGCATCCCCCTCAAGGTCTGCCTCCTCCTGGACCGTGGGAACTATAGAGGCCGGTTTCCCACGCCCCCTGCCTCTTCTCTCTAAGGCCAGTCTCTGGGCCTCCCTCTCAGGCTCCAGGACCTCTTGAGCACCTCCACTGGCTGTCATTGACTAGGTGGTCATGCATGCCCAGTCAGGCAGACCCACAATCCTCAGGTGAGTACTTTTCTCCACCTTCTCCCAAGGTGAGTTCTCCAAATCGTTCCCCAACAAACAGTGAACAGGCATGGCGGGCCTCACAGCTACCTGAAGAGTACCAGAGACACCCCCACTCAAAGGGAACTTGAGCCATTGGACAATGACTCTCTGTGTTGTCGGCGTTAGCAACTCGGCAGTATGCATGTGGGAAAACCTGCTCTTGAGACACCAGGTGACACCTGACAGCTGTCACACTGGTTCCTGTGTCTCTAAGAGCCTCCCCCTTTTGGCCATTGATGGTCACCCTCTGCCCATATTTCTTAGTGTTATTGGGCAGTTGGTTCTCAGGGACCACCTCACAGTCTCCTAAAGATACAAGAGACATTTCTGTGGAACCCCACCCACCTTGGACTTCCACCTCCTCCCCAAAGGCTACACTAGCCATCTGCCGGGGCGGAGCACCAGTGGGTGCTGGTTTACTAAACTGGCAACAATTGGAATCAGAGGCAAAATGACCCAGTTCACCACACTTGTAACACCTTGGGGCCCTCTTTGAAAAGGGGGACCTGTCGAGGGGGGGGGAGGCTGAGAACCTTTCCCTTGGTTCCCTTGGGGATTACTTTGGGGCCTTCTTTTGAACTCCCTCTGTTGACACATGTCCCCCCCGCTCTTCTGCTGGGGACCCTGCCCACCCTTGATGCAGTCTCCCATGTGACCCTTGTGGACCCTGGTACTGACCCAGCTGTCCGCCTCCTCAGCAAGCTTCCTAGGGTTAGTCAGTCTGCCATCAATCAGGTGCTGGCGTAGCTCAGGAAAACAGTTACTGGACAAGTGCTCCCATGCAATTAAATCAGGAAGCCCTTGAAAATCATCAACCTTGCTACCCTTCACCCAACCATCCAATGCTCTGCAGAAAAAAGTTACATACTCAACATAAGTACTGTTAGGAATCTTTGCGCAACCCCAGAACCTTTGCCTATACAACTCAGGAGTTAACCTATACCTGGCCATCAAAGCATCCTTCATGTGGGGATAAGAATTATGAACCTCTGAGGGCAAATCCAGCAGTGTGTCCCACCCCTCACTCAGGAACTGTCCCCACAACCCAGCTCCCCAATCTTTCCCAGGGACCTGGTGGGAGTACATGGCTACCTCGTAGGCCTTGGACCACTGCCCTATGTCATCATTCTTGAAAAATTCTTTAACCACCTCCTTTGGTATGTACACCCTTGAGTCTACCTGCACTGGCGGTGTTCTGCCACAAGAGTGAGTAAGCTCTAAACTCTTAGCCTTTAGATCCAATTCCCTCAAAGCCATTTCATGCTCCATTTGGATTTTTCTCTCTTCCAGAGCCAGCTTTTTGCTTTCCAGCTCCAGTTGCCCATTCAATTTGAACTTTGCCATCTCCATTTCATGCATCCTGGTTTCCTTCCTGCCTGCCAACTCTTCTGGCGACAGGCCTCTGCAATAACCATTGCTGCCCTCTGTCTGCTCAATTTCCACCAAATCTCTAGGTGCTCTCCTAGACTCAACCCAGGCCCTCAGTGCCTGTTGGAGGTCTGGCTTGGTTCTGCAACCAACATGAGGAACTTTGAGTTTTTTGCAGAAGCCTTTCAGCTGGGCTTGGGTGTAGCTCTCTAGTCTATCTTCTTCCCATTTTATTTCACCCCTCTCAGAGACTACAGAGGCTGCCCTCTCTTCAATGACTGAACCTGGCATGGGTAAAAATGGAGATCTCTAGCAAGCAAGAATCAGAAAAGTACGTGGTTGCATTATGGTCTGCACTCACTAAGTAGTGTTCACCAATCACTGTACATAAATCACAAATGCAAGTCCAGCATCCCACCGCTGACCAACAATTTTAGAATTGGGGGTCTCTAGTTGGCACAGGTTGGTACTTGTGGCAAATAGGGACCCTCTCCTCAAGTCAGGGTAAGGGGGAATACTCCCAAAATAACCCCTGCTCACCCCCTTGGTAGCTTGGCACGAGCAGTAAGGCTTATCTCAGGGGCAGTGTGTAAAGCATTTGTGAACACATACAGTAATCAAGTGACAACACTACAAATAGGCACCACACTGGTAGTATATCAAAAATAGTTAGCTTTTATATAAAGATTTAGCACTAGACCAAATAACGACAAAAATAATCCACAATACTATCAGCAATAAAGAATTATTTTTAAAATGCTTAGTTTTAGAGTTCTGTGCAATTCATACCCTTTGTCCAACTCTCACGGTGATAAAAAGGAACCCAAAGTGTCTAACAAGCTCAGCGGACGCTTCGGTCTGATGCGTTCAGGATGTTGTGCGAGTCGTAACAGTGCCTTATCTTTATGCGTCCGACACAGACGGCGCAATGTCAAAAGAAAGGGTTGTAAGGTGCATTGTTCTCCAGTCAACGTGCGAGCTATGGCTCGTTGACGTCGTCTGTGTGGGTCGTCGAACTCAGAGACGCATTGATCGAGGGGACGGTGCTTGGTGCGGTGCGTTCAGTTTACATTGCGGCGTACGAGCAGTACCTTGGGAGCCGGAGTCTTACGGTCTTTGAACGCAGTGCGAGGCGGACAGTACGACGCGGACGTGCGAAGCGTACCCAACTCTAGGTGCCATCATAGACTTGAAATCAGGAGCGATGTACGCGTCGTTCCGACCAGGGCGATTCGATGAGGCAAAGCGTGGTACGCTGCGTTGTCTGCCAGTCACGATGCGATCTACGGCTTGTTGACGTCGTTTGTACGAGTCGTTGGGTGCAGAGCTGCATTGATTGAGGTGGACGGTCTTGGTACGGTGCTTTGCAGGACACAAGTGCAGATACACACCCAAGCAGAGGCGGGCTTGAATGGTTAGGCAAGCAAAAACCTACTTTCTAAAAGTGGTATTTGCAAACACAGAATATTAAAATAACCTTTACTGAAAGATGTATTTTATTATTCTGAGTTCAGGCATACTAAACTCGAATTTCTACCATGTTCTCTGAGTCTGTTAGGATTATAGAATGTAATAATTCTAATAGCCCATTCTGCCCTTTAGAGAACAGATAGCCTTGCAATAGTGAAAAACGAAAATGGCTGTAATTCACTCTTAGGACATGCCACACACATCAGGGCTTGTCCTACCTTATACTTACAATGCACCCTCCCATTGGTACTACCATAGGGGTGACTAACATGAAGGTAAGGGAGTGTTTAGGGACTGGCAAGTGGGTGCACTTGCCCAGTCAGCATGACAGTACCAGACTGCATGCAGGCTCTGCAATGGCAGACCTTTAGACACATTTTACAAGGCTGCTTCTGTGGGCGGCACAACCAGTGCTGCAAGCCCACTACCAGCATTTGGATTTACACACCCTGGGCACACTCAGTGCGCTGTACTAGGGTCTGACAAGTAAACCAAACATCCAATCAGGGAACCACTTCAATACGTCAATTTACAGTAGGGAGCACTTGCACTGTGGCACTGGTTGGCAGTGGCACAGTGCTCTGAGCAACTAACACCAACAAAAATACATGAGGCAGCAGAAAACATGGAAGGGAGACCCACGCCAATGGTGCCAGGTCTAACAAGCTCCTTGATGGCAGTTGTTAGCACACTGTGTGAAATTAAAAGGATTGCAACTTATGAACAGGAAGTAACAAAAGGATCTATGTGCTAAAAGCAATAACCGATCTATCTATCTACATAAAAAATAGGCAAATCTGTGATCAGCTTGTAACGTGATGTGCTTTACAGCAGGAACATTAACCCTACATACTATTTTATGAGTAAAAACTGTGACCAGACTGAACACAGGTCTCTCCGTCATGTGCATTAACCATCAGGGTTATCTTACATTTTTAAACATTGATATGCTGAGAGCTGCATTGAAAACAAAGAAGTAGCTCTGGGCTTGTAATGGCTGGCATAAGGCAAGAGCTCCAATATTTCAATGTTCGTCTCTATTTTTCTCACTTTTTAACTTAAAACCTTCTACCATTAGTGGGTGAAATGTTCTAATAGCAATATTGCCCTTCTGCCTTAAACTAGATCATTTGTTAAAGGCCCTGTCACTCGTTATAGGCCCTCACCTGTTGCTCGAGCTTATAACTTAGATTCAGGGCCTTTAACAACCTGTATAGCTATAAGGCTATATCATTATTTTTATCCGCTGACATTTGCTAGGTACATAAAGATTTCCACCAAAGATGACTTAACCCATAATATATTTTTAAATCCAGTCTCTTTGCGATCAAACAATTAAGCAGAACAGATTTATTGCTAAATCTGTCTTTATTACCAATTTCTACACACCATATTTTTACAAAACACAGGTATAAGTTGACTGTCAGACTTGGCTTTTAATCATTTTGATCTTGTGACTCCACCCCTGTTTCTCTGCAACACTGTGACACCCAATTTAAAAGTTCCCAGATTCTAGCATTGATGGAATTATTTTTGGTTGCCCTTCCAATATTGTCAATACAATACAATAAAAGTATTCCCTAAACATTTTGCAACTTTTTCAAGAATACTCAATCACGTGATGACTATTCTTTTGATCACATCATACCTTTTTGATTGTTCGGTAACCTCATTATTCTATGCCTACACTTGCTAATAAGCAACATGCGGCCAGATTAAAAGAGTCTCGTAATATTCCGACCCATGCATAAACTTCTGTGTACGTAAGGATCGGAATTACAAGTCTGAAGGTATTTAACGCATCCAATCGTTATTTATCAGTGGCAATTAAAAAAACCTTCACTCCTAATCAAGCCCTTAAATGCCGGTTTTTCATATCCAGACATTGTCAAGTATTTAACCTTTTTTATTTTTGATTGAGACATTGTTGAATGTCACTAATATTAATCCTCCTTATTGTTATGCACTGATAACTTTTTTTCAGTGACTGAAATGTACAGCTTATTTATTTTGTTACACATGTATATATTTAGTTAATAGAAGTTATTCAAAACCATTTTGTTGCGTTTGTATGTAAGTAGCAGGAGGTCCACTTCCACAGTCAGGTCCAGATTTAACAGTTTGTCGTTCAGCACGCAGCAGTCGCAAATGCTGTGCTGTGCTGCGGTATGTGAGAAGGAGAGTGCGATATTTACAGAAATAGGTCACTTTCCTCGTCATGAGCACAGTGGAGCTGTGCTCATGACAACTGAGCTCGTCATAACCACCGTGGAACGCCCACGTGGGGCTCATTCCCCTCCTGTGCGGGGCGTTCCATTGAGTGGGTGGAGTCATGACAAGCTCAGCTCGTCAGGAGCACCGCGAGGCCGAGCGCGGCCTCCCTCCCCCCACATCACGGGAGAATTAGCCCCGCGTGTAAGGTGTTAACAGGAAGGATACCCTTCCAGTATAAAACACTTTGCTTAGACCAACTTTAAACATTTTCCCACTTTCTAAGTGTGCTGTACAGTGCAACACTCATTCAAAGTCATACAATAAAGGGGACAAAAATGCATCTCTCTTTCATAGCATCTAACTGAAATGGGTGCTATTTTCTGACGGTTAACCATGTCTACTTTTTTAAGTAAATAGGGTTTAGCATCAGAAACCTTGGATCGTTCCGTAGTGTACCCCTTTGGCGCTATGTAGGCTTTTCATTACTTTCAAGTGATTTTTCAGTGTAAAACAGGTTTTATGCTGGAAAGTAAATAGGTGACAAAAGATTTAGCATAGTTTTGCATCACTTTTGTGATGCAAACATGGCTTTAAGGCCCACATGCATCATTGTTACATTTTGCACTTCCTAATTTGCGAAAAATAAGGAATCGCAAATTAAGAAGTGCAAAATGCTATGCATCATTATTTTCGGTATTCATTTGTGATTCGGTAAAAATCGCAATTTTTACCGAATCCCAAATGAATACCGAATTCTTAAGTTAATTTTCGCAATTCCCATTGATTCCTATGGGCCAAAAGGCCCATAGGAGTGAATGGGAAGGCATCAGCAAATTGCGAGTGGCACTTTGAAAATTTCATGGGTGCAGGGGGGGTCCAAAGGACCCCCCCATGCACCCCTGAAATGTATTTTTCGCATCATGTTTCACACACACATGTCCTAAGGACATGTGTGTGTGAAACATGAATGTTGAAAAAAAACATTTTCAGCATTTTACACACTTTTTCCAAATTTACCGAGTGGTTCAACCACTCGGTAAATTTGGCACCCTAATTGCGAATTTGCACTTCTAAAAGTAATGATGCATTGCTTTTAAGAAATCGCACATCTGCGACTTCTTAAAAGCACCCGCAATTTTAGAACTCGCAAAAATGTTACGAATTCTAAAATTGCTTCATGCATCCCAAAAAGCACTTTTGCATTCGCAAACGGCCGATTTTAAGGAATCGCACCGTTTGCGACTACAAAAATGCTTGATGCATGTGGGCCTAAATCTTTTATATAGACTCCACAGTGTCCCTTCCAGCGGATAGTTTGCCCCTGCATCACGACTGGAAGATAGTATGGTTAAGGGATGGAGGGTTTGCCTAGTTTCCTTGGTACCAAGCTCCAAAGAAAACAAAAGAAATCACAAAGGCCATTGAACGGTTTCAGAATATGGTCCGGAGCAATCCATAATACAGAATTGTCTGCCCTGGGGACTGCAGCCCCCTTCCTCCCGAGGGTGTAAATGTTCCAAAGGGATGCAAAAAACATGTGCAAATGCCGGCCACGCTCCAGGGACTCCTTTCTGATAGCGACCCAGGCCTCATAGGTGTTCTATTATTATTCATAGCGAATAAACCAATCTCTTTATCCTCCTTTGAAAACCGCAGTGCAAGTTACAATTTTTTTCGTAATTGACCTTCAAAACGTTTTAGCTAATATTTTATGTATACAAAAAATACACATGAGTATTAGTGTTATCTTTGACAATTGGCAAGATTGTTTGACAAAGATACCCCACAAAATCTTTCAGTCTCGTCAATTTCTATGCCTACAATTCTTGGTCACATTGCGACGGCAGTAGCTAGGCAAAGAGAGTTATGCTTTGATCATTGAGGTAAACTACAGAATAGTAAAAAGCGATAACAACGGATATATTAAACGTTGTGAGGGACATTAATTTAGGGGCCAGCTATCATCCTTTTACTAGTTTTCCGTAATTTCACCAACGATTTTCTATCATTTTGCCATGTGCTATGATCATAACCGATGACAGCAAAGGATAGTGTAATGAGAATGATTCATCTGTGATGGAGAAATTGTTCAGTCTACCGTACTGTACTACTTGTAAAATAAAATGTACAAGTCAGTGATGGAACAGGATTGCCTTAGGTGGGAGCCGAACACCAGGCTAGGTGTAATTTTCAGTCTTTTCATGGTGCTATAAAATATTTATTATGAACTGTGTCTACAGCTATGATGAGCATCAGGTCGTATTGATGGTGGCGTAGCTTCCAGGTGAAAGAGGTAAGACAGCGTTTTAGTAAGAAATGCATGCTGGGCTGATATTCTTTGCTGCACCTATTTGAGTTTATCTCAGAAAAGAACTGTGATATTTTTGCAATGAGGTCACACATCTGAAACAACTTTGGGCCTCATGTATGAATAGTGATGCATCGCTGAGGGAAAACAGCGATGCATCACTTTTCATTTCACCCTCCCTGCAACACCAACGATGCTTCATATTTACAGTATGACGCATCATGTCGCAAGGAGTTACAGATACATCAGTATTTCTGACGTATCTGTAGTTGAAAAATGACGCATTGCTGGAGTATGTCACAAAAGTGACGCAACTCTAGCACTGATTCGTTACACATGGGCAAGTCCCATGTGAAATGTGCTTGCGTCAGTCTTACGCTGCCATGAGGCAGCTGTAAGATATTGATGCATTTGCGTCCTAGAAGCGTCGCAGTGCAATCTCATAGATTTCACTGTGTCACTTCTAAGAGGCTTACTTGCGTCAGAACGCCCACCCTGCATACATTATACCTGGGGAAGGTATAATATGGCGCAGGGGTTTACAAAGTGACGCATCTACCTACACGTGTCACTTTGTAAATATGACACAACATGGCGCATTTTTTACCCTGCAGGTGCGTCAAAAAAAGTGATGCACTGGCGGGCAAAAGTGATGCAAGGGCTCATAAATAAGCCCCTTTGTGTTTATTTGTGTTCAATTCAGCAATAGAGAGATCAGTTTCTGTGTTTCTTCTAAGAACACTTCAAAGTACATTGGGCCCAATTCACAGAATGAACTTAAGACTAAATCCTAAACTTACTCCTATTTTGTATTCACAGAATGCACTTACTACTTTCGGGATTCACAGACTGAACTTACTACTTTCGGAATTCACAGAATAAACTTACTACTTTCGGTATTCACAGAATAGATTTAAGACTACTAACTTTACGTCCGCACTCAATCTTGAGTGCTGCTAGAGTGAAAAAGCATATTTCTTCCAATAGAGGGTTCACTTTCTCTTTTTTTCCAGACTTAGCTTGGGAGACTGCCAATAAATAATTCAGAGCCCTGCTCTCTGAGTTTAAAGCTTTAGCCACCCTAACCACAATCTGAAGAACAAGTCTTAGGATCAATTAGAAGGGAACCTTCAGTTTTTTTAATCTCCAAGTGGGTACTTAATATCTGCCGGCAACGTTTCTTTGTCTGGGATGGAAGACTCTAGGATTGCATGAAGTGAATCAGTTATCTGGCGCACAAAGTTATGGGCAGTTGTAAGGGGGCACAAGTTTGGATTTCTATGATTTTCTTAGGAAGGGAATGGATGGTTATGCTGTCCTGGTGTTGCTTTTGGTGTGCAATGAATTGGGGCAATGATACAGGATTCCAGTCATGAGGTTTTTACATTTTGCTGGGTAAGGGGTATGAGAAGCAAGTTGTTCTGCATGTTTAGGATGGATAAATCATGGTGGTGTCTCAATTTCTTTTTGTCTTTGTTGGATGGAGGTGGGGGCAGGAGGGTGCAGAAGCGGGTGCCACCCATGTGTGGGTAAAGATGCATAACACTGTATCTATTTTGCCATGGAGTGAGGGGTCTGCCAGGTGATCGGGTGGTCTCTACAAGATGGGGGAGTAGGTCATGGGTGGTAAAGAGGGAGTAGGAAAGTAAGCAAAAGAAAATCAGAAAAGTGATTTTTCAGGTATCTGTGAAGCGGAGATTTGAGACTGTGGCTACAAGGCTCAGGGGCACTTCTCAGATGTCCGTATGATATATGGTTAGACACCTGCTCATTATTTGCTACTTGGGTTGGTAGGGGAACTGTTAAAGGTGACTCGAAAAGGTTAGGCTGTATTCTTATGCAATGGTTATTTTGACACGGGCTGACTTCTTTTCCAATTGTCTTAATAATAGATCAAAGAGGGTGGTCACGTTTATGTAACTAAAACAATTTAAGCCCAACATTATCCTAGTACAAGAAACATAAAAGGTGACTGGTAAGGAGGAAGAGAATGTGAAGAACCTTAGGCCATAGGATGCATTTGTTTTCTTCTGCTAGGATGACACAAAGGGGAATCACTATTCCATCTAGAAAAGATTTGCAGGCAAAATGCCATCAGGTAATTGAGTATGTGGCAGGGTATTGAGCCATTCTCCCAATAGAGATGGGAACTCATAGGCTTAACGTATGAAGTTAATATTGTCTGATTAGTCATGATCATAGTCACCTTCAGAACCTGCATGGTCTCTACATACTCACCCACGTGAGGTTTTCCTAGCGGTTCATGATTCCTCAAACTCATTCCATACCCAGTACAAAAGACATACAGGAAAGGCTTTTCAGATTTATGCTTCCTGTCTGGGTTTGCGCAATATCTGGAGACCAAGGAATGCAGGGCTAAAATCTTTCACATGGTATACAAGATACTTTCATTACACTTCTAGCATGAATCTGTTTCTAGGGTCCATTTCCCTGTACACAGTAGATATCTCTCATTATGTTGGTGGGCTTTCATATCATTCAGCTGTAGTATATAACTACTCAGTCCCTCTGAGGACAAAAGCGAATAAATGCATCATGGATATGGACCATGTTGTTACTGTCAATGGGCCTGATTCACAAAGGGGAACTTACCAAAAGTCTAAATTTAGCCCTGAAGTTTAATTTTAGACCTAAAGCCTAACTTTACTACTACTAAAGTTAGACTTTTGGTCTAAGTTTAGATCTGAAGTCTAACTTAGACCAAAAGTCTAACTTTACTACTAATGTTAGACTTTTGGTCTAACTTTAGGCCAAAAGTCTAACTTAGACCAAAAGTCTAACTTTAGTAGTAGTTAAGTTAGACTTTTAGTCTAAGTTAGACTTTTGGTTCAAACTCAGAACAAAAGTCTAACTTTAGTAGTAGTAAAGTAAGGCTTTTAGCCTACGTTAGACTTTTGTTCTAAACTTAGATCAAAAGTCCAACTTTACTAGTAGTAAAGTTAGCCTTTAGGTCTAAATTTAGACTTCAGGTCTAAACTTAGACTTTTGGTCTAAGTTTACCTCTGTGAATCAGACCCACAGTGTCTGAATCAGATAAGAACAGAGATAGTGAATTTCTTTTTAGATAATGCCTCTTTTGCAGAGGTGTATACATTTTGGGAGGCATTTAAATGCACTCTTAGAGGGGTCTTTATCTCTCACAAGACATACAGAGTCAAGAAGCACTAGAAAGAAACCTGTTCCTTGCAGAGGAAGGTGGACAGAGTGTATTAGGCTACACTCTGAGATAGTTCTGATAGTATTCTGAGAGATTAATGGCAGCAAAAAAGAATGGTTAAGCGATTTTCATCTCCAAAAATAATTAATCAAACTTATCAGCACCAGGTATATGAAGAAGGTGAGTGTGTTGGCCGTTTCTTGGCCTGCAAGTTATAGAAAGTTAGAATCACAATCTGATCCAACAAATTAAG
Source organism: Lissotriton helveticus (assembly GCF_964261635.1). Lineage (NCBI taxonomy): Eukaryota > Metazoa > Chordata > Amphibia > Caudata > Salamandridae > Lissotriton > Lissotriton helveticus. The sequence continues at coordinate 986,017,975 of NC_136067.1, forward strand.
AATCTTCACACGGATAGGCTCACAGGTGAGGTGGAGGAAATTAAACTAGACTTCTACCAGCGGCTTCCACAGCTTTGTGAATTTGGTTTCCCGCAGTGAGTAGCTCCATTGCCACCGTGTGCCACAAGTGAGTGAACCATACATTAATGGAAGGCATTTCTGGTTTCTTCCTGTATAAGGTGACAGTCTGCTTCGCAGCTCCCTGCATGTGGAGACTAAGGTGCCGATCTTGGCAGGTCATTGCTCGCAGGTTCACTGGCTTATGACCCAGGATGATAATGAGCAGACTCTCAGGTAATGGGTATCCCAACACCTGCTGAATATGGCTAAGGACTTCTTTCCAGTACGTAGTAAGGAGAGGGCATTTCCACCAAATGTGAAAGAAATCTCTGACCACTTGTGTACAGTGCCAACACAGAGAGGATGCAGTGGGAAACCGCTTTTGGAGTCGAGATGGAGTGTAGTACCACTGAGTCATCACCTTGTAAGCAGATTCCTGTTGGGGGATGCTATGAAAAGTTTTTGGAATGTCATGCCAAAGGCGTGCCCACTGGGAGGGAGTGAGGTCAGCTTCCGATATGGATTGCCACTGCCATTGGTATGAATGAAGGTCCAAACGGTGCGAGTGTTGGAGGATCTGGTATATACTATTAACCCCTTGGAGGAGCTAAAAGTGTGCGCTAGTTGTTCAAATGGCGTAAAAGGTCGTGTAGCCGCCTGTGATACAGAGGACCCCTGTAACCAATGCCGAAGTTGAATATATTGGAACCTATCCTTCTCGGTTAGCAGAAATTCTTGGTTACACTGGGCGAACGTTTTAAGGTCTTCCCCAATGAATAAGTCGCAGATCGTTCTGCAGTCCTTATCTGTCAAAGTAAGGTGGGTCATATGCAGGGGAGAACTGCAGGTTGCGAGCGAATGGGGTATGCGGAGACGGAAGGTAGTGAGGCCTCTATAAACCACCACTTTATCCCAAACCTCAAGCACCGTTTTAGTACGAACCGCCATGTACGCACTACGATGGCGCGCTTCATGGGGCAACCATGCATGATCCCAGAGAGGGCGATAAGTGCCCGCCCTGTCCATGTGGAACCACACTTTCTCGCTTTGCAACATCGCCCATTCCGGTATAAAGCAAAGGTGGGATGCCCAATAGTACTCCAGCAGATTAGGGCAGGCAAGTCCCCCCTTATCCCTCAGAAGCGTTAAGAGTTTACTAGAGAATCGTGGTTTCTTACCGCCCATACAAAGGCAGTGAGTTCGCGTTACAGCCCTTGAATCTGATGTTCTAGGATGGGCGTCGGCAGCGTTTGGAACAGATAAAGATTTTGGGCAAGATAGACATTTTGACCGTGTTGAGGCATCCCACCCAAGAGAGTGGCAGGGTTTTCGACGCCCGCAGATGTGCGATAACTGAGTTTTTATATTCTTGCCAATTAGCTTGGGTCAAGGTAGCTAGATATGGCGTTAAGTTGAGGCCAAGATAGCGTACAGAGCTGGTCACCCATTGGTAGGGGACAAGGGTTTGCAGGGTCGCAATCTCGTCAACTGTGGTCGTAAGGTTAAGGGCCCAAGATTTTGTGTGGTTAATTTTAAGTCCCAAAGCTTGCTCATAGAATTGGGGAAAAGTATGTACTGCTGGAAGCGAATGCAACGGATCCGCCAGGGTAAGGAGTAGATCATCCGCAAAGAGGGCAATTTTATGCTCCATACCCCTAAGTGCAATGCCACGGATGTTAGGGGACCCGCGCACCATAATAGCAAGTGGCTCCACTACCAGGGCAAATAATAGGGATGAAAGCGGGCAGCCCTGCCTGGTGCCCACGAGAATAGAAATGGGCTGTGTAAGTTGGCCATTAACACGTACCCTAGCAAGGGGGGAAATGTAAGGGGCCATGATGCACGCTATCATGCGCGGTCCTAGACCTGCTTTCTGTAAGACAGCGTGAAGAAATCCCCAATCCACCCGGTTGAATGCCTTTTCGGTGTCTAGCGAGAGCAGGCAGACCGGGATCCCCCAATGTTGTGCTTTCCCTACAAGGTACGCCACTCGCCGCAAGTTATCTTTCCTTGCCATTCCTGGATAAAGCCTACTTTATCTGGTCTGATGAGATTGGGTAAGTGCACGCTAAGCCGTTTAGCCAGAATTTTAGAGTATAATTTAAGATCTGTATTTAACAAGGCAATGGGGCGGAAAGAATAACAGAGCATGTGATCTTTCCCAGGCTTCGGTATGAGGGCTATTTCAGCCATCGCCATATCAGGGGACGGCCAAACAGTGTTCGAGAAAGAGTTAAAAAGTTACAGCAAGTACGTTTGGAGATGCGGCAAGAAGGCACGGTAGAACAGGACTGGGAGCCCATCAGGTCCCAGTGTTTTTCCCAGTGGGAGATCCTTGAGGGCACCGGATAGCTCCTCCAGAGTGATTGGTTCCTCTAGAAGCTTACAGTGGTAGTCGCTCAAGGGATCCCAATCGCAAGCATCCAAAGCGGCGGATATCTGATCTGGGGTGGGTGAGTCTCGAGCATCAACTGATGCGTAGTATTCTTGAGACATTTGAAGCTTATCGGCTTCCTTGGTGGCCCATGATCCATCTCCTAACTTTAGTTTTGCGATGTGAGCTTTAGCTGCCCTCGCACGCAGGCGACGTGCCAAGACCGTTCCTACTCTGTCTCCTCCATCATATTAGCGCTGCCGTAGCGCAAGCAAGGCGTGTTCTATTGTATTCGTTCTGTCGGCCCTAAGCTTACTTCTGAGGACCAACAAGCATCGCTTGTGACTTGCCAAGGGCCGCTCCTGATCCATTTTCTCCAATGTTTTGATTTCACATGCGAGTTTTGCCTCTCACAGGTGCGCTTCACTCGCACTCGCAATGGCAAGGGACGTGAGCACACCTCTTGTCGTGGCTTTAAACACATCCCACAAAACAGTAAGGGGCGTTTCAGGGAGGTCATTAGTTTCAAAGTAAGATATGATGGCCGATTGGAGTTCTTCCCTAAATACTGGGTCCCTAAGAATATGGGGCGGAAACTGCCATCTTGTAGTCCGTTTGGTGTAGGCAAAACACTCATGGAGGAGTAGTTCCACGTGCGCATGGTCGGAGATTGAGATGTCGGAGATGTCAGCCAAAAAAGTGTCCTCAACTAGCAAGTGGGACACGAAGAGAAAATCAATGCGAGAGTAAGAGGGGTGTGCATGTGAGTAGTAAGTGTAACTGTGATTCTCGGGCGAATGATAGAGCCAGACATCTATAAGATTCAGAGCAGTAAGAGATTTTTTCATGCCCGCGACATAGCGCACACCCCATGAAATGCACCCCTGCCGCGATCCATCTCCGCATCCTAAACCAAGGTGAAGTCTCCCCCACTATGAGGTCCGTAGCCACCGGCCCTACCTGCTCACGGAGAACCCTGCGCAGAAAAGCGTCCTGGCCCTGGTTTGGCGCGTACCCATTGCAGAGAGTGAGTGTGCAATGCCCTCTCCTGACCTCCACTTTAAGAAATCTGCCCTCAGAGTCCCAGACTACTTTTTTTTTTTTTTTGCAGAGTTTTATATAGCGCGAACTAGAACCGAACCGAATCAGTTATCAGAGCGCTTTACATAGCACCAGTTACGTTACATGAGGACACACTTTCATTTTTAGGCACGGGGAGATTAAGTGATTTGCCCAGAATCACAGGGGGTTTTTGGCGTCGTTACCGAGACTCGAACCAAGTTCCCCAGGTCCGAGGTCGAGCTCCTTAGCCGTTAGGCCAACCCCTCTCCCCTACTTTAGTGTCGCCCTGTGGAATGCCCGCCCTACAGAGAATGGCGACGCCCGCTGTCTTAGTAACTGCAGAGGACCAAAACTGGTGTGGAAAGCGTGGGTGTGACATGAGCTTGACATCGTGCCTGAGGAGGTGGGTCTCCTGTAAGAGAATGATGTATGGGTTCTGCAACAATAAGTAGCGCCATATTTGGCGGCGTTTATTCGGGGAATTAAACCCTTTCACATTGAGGGAAAGGACTCTCAAACAGGGTACAGAGGTCATAGTCAGCTACTGTCTGGTAGTATTGCTGTGGCTAGCAAATGGTCCCCGGATATAATTAATCCTGGAAGGCCTCCCTAGTGGTCAGGTGTCCCCCACGCTAAGGGGACAAGTAAGAAGAGGAAGGAGGAGGGGAGGATAGATACAAAGAAACAATAAAATAACTGTAATGGCCAACATGACCAACAATTTCCTAATCCGGTCCAGGGAGTACCCAGGCACACCGGCACAGTCTGTCTCGGAGATGTCACTCTCCCAGGAATAGGAGTGGGGGTCGGTCATCGGGCTGCGAAGTAGACCAAGAAGTCTGGGATGCAGCCCCAGGCCTCCGCCGTCGTGGCGTACATCAAATGTCCAGTAGAGCACCTTCTGGAGTAAAGCAGTCAAGCAGAAAGGGGGATGCTGCATTGCCTCATTGGTGGATTAAAATCCTGCCAATAAGTGTAGGAGAATCGTGAAGCCCGACGACTTGAGACAGGGCGATTCAAGTAGCTGCGGCCACCTGCAAGCTTGTAAGTGATGCTTCCCTGTCAGGACACCCTGTGCATTGTAGTATAACCTGCCATCTAAGTGGCAAAAGCCTGTCACAATCCTTTATGAGGAAGCGCCCAGCCTAGTCGGTCTCTGCCCATGCCAGTTGTGGAGGGGGCCCACCCAAAGCGCCTAGCGGGCACACAGTGCAGCGACCCAAGTCTCAGCTAATCGTTGAGTGTCAGGAGGTTATGAACTTGCGGTCGGCAAGCATGACAGGCAGAGTTGAAGCAGTTCCAAGTGATGTGGTCCCTTTTGAGGCTGAGGGCACTGAGACTCCGGGGAGGCTTTCTGTGTGTTGCAAAGGGGCATATTGGTTGCAAGGCATTCCATTGCTAGCATTCATAGACAGGTCGTGGCAGAAGGGTCTCCAGAGTTCTTTACAAGCAACAGTGGGGGAAACACTCGCAGGGCGAGGGGCATGCCCTTTAAGATGGTCGATATATGCAAGGCTCATTTACTTAATCGCAGCCGTTTGCGAGCACGAAGGTGATTGGCCACCCTCTAGGGATTTGATATGTTGGATTATGTAATGCTTCTCTTGGGAGGAGCTGCTGCAGTCCCTGGAGGAGGGATGTCGAGTATGACGCACCAGGTTCCATTGTGGTTTTAGTGGTGTTGGTGTCTTTGCAAATGAACGAGATGTGCTAGTTGAGAAGGGAGTCAGGAATCTGAAGTAATTGGGGCGCTTCTATGTATGATCTCAGCACTCGCCGCTTGGATTCCCACTGAAATATAAGTGCGAAAGGATGTCCCCACTGGTAACAGATGTTAAACTCACGGAGCTTATCAGTGATGGGTCTGAAGTCTCTGCGGCGTCGAAGCGGCGTGGGGGCTAAGTCTTTATATAGCTGGATAGGCGTCCATTAAGCCTGATCTCCAGTTTATCCCGTGCTGCCTTAAGAAACGCTTCCTTTTCTGTAAAAAAATTGACCTGAGTCAGAATGTCAGGGACGAAGCCAGGTCTCCCCGCAGGTCCAGTCTCTCTCTGCGCACGGTCTAAGGCAGGTGAAGGGGCGTCGTCATCCCCCCTGTTGTCACGAAGCAGGTCAACCACAAATGTCATTATATCTGCGCCTTCTGCGCCAGCCTGAACCCCCCGTATGCGTATGCTGTTACGGCGTCCCCTATTTTACAAATCTTCCTGTTTAATTTGTAGCTCGATGTGCTGCTCTTCCAGGGTGGCCAGGCACTGCTATAAGTGTTCTTGGTCCTCTGTGCGAGTATCCAGGGTTGTTTCCAAGTTATCTACTCAGTCTCCCAGCTCCCCCACATCCTCCTGGAGGTTTTTGACGCAGGCGTAAGGACCCAATGTCAGATTTAAGTTCCTTCATATAGAGCGCAATGAATGCGTGTGTGACTGGCTCAGAGGGACCTCCAGTCACTGTCACCTCAGCTGGGGCACAGGCTGACCCCAGGTTATCCCCTGCAGTTGTCCTGGCAACCTTCTTGGGGGTCGCCGAGGGGTCTTTCTCGAACCTTGATCGAGTCAAAGTTGTGCACGAGTGGTGTGGTGCGACCGTGGACCGCTCTGGGGGCACCGCCTTGTCAGTAGTTGTCGCCGTAGGTGTGTAGCTGTCCGCCCAGCCTCAAAGCCCAGTTCCAGCAGATGTGCAAGTCAAGAAAGTATCGAGTTCAATAGGGCATCAGCAAGGGGCATCTTCCCCAAAGACCCTGTGGCAGGGATGCGCTCCAGGGGGCAGAAAGCTGGCAACGGTGCAGGAGTTTGGGCAGCCGCGTCGCAAGATCACAGTCCCAGAGGCCACTACGGAAAAGCAACCCAGAGGGAGCACCAGGCTGTTAATCGGGCCCCATTCTGTAGTTCTTTAGGCAGATCGCAGGGTCGCAGATCAGTGTCATAAGTTGACAGGGGGCCGGTGTTTGTAGTTTAGCTGTGTAGGGACTAGAGCAGCAGCAACAACAGAAGAAGAGGCACCAAGTTGCACAGGGAGTAGAGGGGGCAATTGTTCCATTTACTGGCCCACCGAGCTAATGCCTCTCAAGGGATGGGCAGAGTAGGACTAATGGCGAGAGAGTGTTGTCTGTGGCCTTGCGGCCCCCCGTTGTGACCAGCGCAAGTCAGAAGGTTAAGTAGGAGAGCAGGAGGGGACGTCTAGCCCAAGCAAGAGCTATAGGAGGCAGTAGGGGGTTGAGCTATCCATAGCCAAACACCCCAGGAGCAGGGGCCAGCTCATGCAGGGGGGCAGGGGTGCGGCGCCGGGGCACAGCCTCCAACCCAGGATGCCAGTGGGAGTTCAGGAAAGTCAGGCCACCCAAGACGCAGTGGTGCACACTCCCGCAGCAGCGACGGCACCTCCTACCACTGTACCCTCTCAGGACCCGCTCACCTCCAGCCAATCATCAACGTCCAGATGAGATTGCAGCCAAACTCAGCCGCAAAATGGCAGGCACCCTCCTTGCTCCACTGCTCTCAGCAGCTCAAACAACAGAGCTGATGAGTGCCCCCGCAGCATCTCTCACGAAGCAGCCAGAAGATAGGGGGGCCGGGCCCCTACACTATCCGCTCTCCTTCCGGTGCTATCAAGGTATCCAGGGGTCGCAGGGCCCACTCGGCCTCAAGGGAACACAGCGCTCTGGCAGAGAAAATGGTGGGCACCCAGGTCAAAAGCAGTCAAATCCCAGGGGGCCCACTGACCAGGCCCTCTCAGCCCGTGGTGTAGCTCCAACCAACCGGGGCAGTACGGGGAGCACGAGAGCCCCAACGGGCGGTAGGCACATTTGCAGAGAAGTGAACAGTTCAAATCTGGCCCGGTGGAAGCCCAGGCCCCAATGGCCTAAAATGGTTGCGAGGTGAGCTACTGTCCAAAAGGGCACATCCCCCGAGCGCCAATGCCGGCGTTCCACAGCTCCCGTACCTTTGTTGTTTCCGATGACTTATTGGCGGCACTGATCCCAGCTCTGGGCCACCAATCCATGCCGGGAATCACTCAAGGGCGCTCGGGGGCAAAATGCAAAAAGACAGGCTCAGTCTCGTCTGCCGGCACAGTCAATCACCTTCCCAGTCACCACCAACGGAATTAGGGGGAAAACAACGGTGCCCCAAACCAGCCCCCGCGGCTCCACCAGAGGTCCAAGTGCCGCTCCTCCGATATCCTCCCAGCAGCAATTTCTGAGCCACAACAGGAGGTGCCTGCCTAGGAGCTCGCCACGTCAGGTGCCTCAAAATGGCAGGCGTGTTCCCGAGGGCCGGAGTGTCTGGCCTCCTCCGCTGCACACACCGTTGCCAGTTGTTCTGGGGGGTCGCTTAGCCCCCTGATAACAGCCTGAGTCTGTCCACCAGCCAGTCACTCCCAGGAGAGGCACCACCGAGGCCGCTGCACAGCTTAAAAATGCTTATTTCACCAGCGGCGGCCCGGAGCTCCAAGAGCGTGTGTCTCACTCCAACTGTAGCGAGACCACCAGGCAAGCCTTTCTGAATAATATCTTGTAGGAAGGTGTATTAAGTAGAGATGTTGGTTAGACTTCACAATGCCATACTCTCACAATACCCCCAAATGGTACTTGGATTCACTATATTAAATCCTTAGCTCAAGCCTGGTAGAATGGCAAAGAACGGTCAATCTTTACTAGTGCAACATCTGTTAAGCATTTCAGAGTACCAACATGAACGCTAAGTAATTGACGCAACTAGAAAGAAATCCAACACCAACTTATAAAAATAAAGCATATTTTTATCCTTATTTAGACAACAAAATGAACGAGATGAGATACATATAGCCAGAGTTTTGGAGAAAACATAAATCACAGTAGTTTAATACGGTAGAACTTTTGCATTGCTTTCAACGGGAAAAGTGGTAGTGGCGATCGTTCAACTGCTGGGCGCGTTGAGTGGAACCCAAGGAGGGACCAGGTCTCAACAGTTAGTTAAATTTTACCTGGCTTGGAAGCTAGGTGCAGAGTTGTCCTGGCTGTCCTTGGCATTGAAGCAGGAGCTGTGGAAGAGCTGGTTTTACAGTTTACGCAGTGCTGGGGAGGAACAGGGTGCAAAAAGTCAACAACTAAGCCACTGCTGACACTGGATGAGAGTTATGCGGTGTTCCGTCAAGGTACAGCATCGAGTAAAGGGAGTGGTTGCCGGACTGGTGGCCACCAAGCCTTGGCAGCAGTAAGCACACTAGAAAGTTATTCCGAAGTCCGGAGAGCCTGGGGAACATGGTAGCTGCCTGAAAACTTTATGGAGGTCAGGACTACGTTTCAAATAATGCACTAGACCATCAACTTATGGGGGATCAATCGGAGGGTTCGATAGCCAGTGGTTATTTGGTCCTGGTGCACTGTGTTCACCTGTGGTTGCAGTGGACTAGTGCCATTAGTCCAGGGGAGTCTGGTGATGCCTTTGGCTCTGAAAGGGGTCTCTCTGACTGGGGAAACTGAACTATAGTCCAGGATGAGCGGTGTTGGTACAGTTCCAGGAAAGATGTCACAGGTGCACAATATCACTCCTCTGGTTTTTACAGCTCCTGTTGTCACAGACATTGGTCTCTTCTTTTGTCCTTCCTGCAAGTCAGATCGTAAGTGTGGTTCTGGTGTCAGAGGCAACTCTTAAATCCTAACTTTAGGAGCATTAGGGGTGCGGGTTCAAGTGGCCAAAGGGTTACTGCCCCAGCAGCTAATCCTCCACTGTATTGGCCACATCCAGGGATGTAGATTACCTTTTAAACCCAGAACTCCCTATTCTACTACTTTAGAAAATGCTGGATGTCTTCCTTAGCTGTACAGACCAAGTAGCCCACCCTAGAGATGGGGCTAACCTCCTGGGGGTGTACCCCTCATGAATGCAAACTTTTCCCACCTGCCCAGGTACAAATATGCCTGGAGGCAGGAAGAGCGCTGTTTCCTCCTTTGGCAGCCTAGTTGCACATTCTAGGCAGTAGAGTTGTTGATGCTCCTGCCTTGATGTGCCACTTCACTAGCCAGCCAGGCCATTGTTACTTAATTCTGGGAAAGTTCAAACTCCTGGCACAGGGTCGAATTTCTGTTGTGGCAGCAGCAGGTGTTGGCTGGCAGCCAGAGCATAGGAAAGGCTGGGGCAACCAAGGGGCAACCCCTCAGTCATCCACCTGGGTGCATGTCACATCGTCCTCATCATGTGATTCATGTCAGGGGGGATGAGGCATGTTGTTTGATACCAAACACACCATATTTAGGTGGTACCATAATGGAGCTGCCACCCTCAGGTTTTCCCGGGTGCCAGCCCATGCAAGCTTAAGAACGGTCTATCACTTATAGTGTCCTTTAATGTTAAAGGCCACAATGAAATGAAGAGATTTTGTAGAGCGCAAACTGCCACTCCTGACGGAGTCTCCTGGCACTAAATTGGGACATATAAGCTTGGACTTGCATGTTTATATGTTTGATATCATCCCCCCTGCCTCCTTAGCTTAGGGGGCCTTCATTAGGGGTGGCTGGCATATATTAAATATAGTGCATTGACTTTGCCACAGATGCTGAGGGCAAGGTCAAGTTCAAGCAGTTTGCACTGCTCGTGTAGTCTGCATTGTCAGGCCTTCTGTCAGTAGTTTACTTGGGTCACTGAGGGTGGCACAAACAGTGCTTCATGGCCTGATGACTCCTTTAACATCCATGCCCTGGGTACAACAGGTACCATATACTAGGGTGTTACAAGGGCTTTAAAGTCCTTTGCTAATTGGGTCTACTGACTCACCTACATCAGTTTTAGAGAGGGAGCACTGGCTCCTAGTTAGTAGGCTTCAGTGCACTGCGGGAGTCAAAAACCAGTATCTAGTAGCCTAAATGGGGGGAAAAAGTGGGGAGTTATCAGCAAAAATGCCTGGTTTCCTATGCATCTGCTGAAGCAGGATGGGTCAGAATGTGGGACATGGATGGCTGAAATTCGGGGACTGAGAACAAATGTGCTCACAAACTGTATTACACTGTAATGATATTCTGATATGCTTGAGCAAATCAATTAAAGGCATGAATTATATTTTGTTTATACCAAAGATGAGTTTAAACATGTAAATATTGCTCTTTGTGCATCAAAGTTTAACTTAGGTATGCTAATATCAGTGGCAGCTTGTTACCTTTGAGAAGTGGTCATGTATAAATACCTGTCACAGACGCTACTGAGTGAGCAATGCAAGTGACTCCAACCTCTCCTATGATCCAAATGGTGAATACTGAAGGACCATTTTTATATATAAAAGATTTAAAATGCCACTAGTGAAACAAGAAAAAAGTTGTGTGTTGTGTCATTCAGGTATTATCTTCCACAGGGCAGTAGGAACCCATCCTCTCCATGAATACCTTCGTGCGACAAAGCTTGGTAAGCGGTTCCCAGCACAAGCTCCTCCAAAAAGCTGAATGCATTACATACACCTATAATAAATTGGTCATGCTAGGTCACTCATATTATCATTTTTTTTAAATCTACACACCTTCTTTCTTCCCTTTTTTAATTCCTGCCCTTCAAAGTAGATTATTAGGCTGCCATTTACGATTCAATAAACTGACAAGTTTCCCATTGGCCACACCTGCAATTCCTCTGCCTCAGAATCAGGGAACTGATTTCAGCAAAACAGCCCTAACCGGCTCTGCTGCTGGAAATGAGTGACATGGCAGTTGCTGCACCACAGAGCAGCAGCTCAATGCATTAGAAGTTCAATCCTCCTTAAGATGGACCTTCTGATGCAAACTTTCCTGCCCCAGACTGCAATGCAAGACTTTTGTGTCCAATGTAGGAAAAATCAGTGGTTTCCAGATACAGCAAGAAAGCTCAGTGCTTATCAAAGACATTGATTATTTGCTTCTGAGAAACGCATCTCCACTTTGAGGAACTTTTTTGGAGAAAAAATAAATAATGGTGAATTGGCGCCCATTACAACATGGTCCACCCGGCATTACATTACTGACAAACATTCTAATGAATGTGGATGGAAGCATTTGCATCACAAACACCCTACAGAATTTGTATAGAACATAACATACAGCTGGAAGCCTGATGCTCTGTGGGCTAAGGTAGGTCTGCAATATCATAAACTTTCCCCAATCAATGTAACACGCGGTTCAAATATCGCAATAATGGGCCCTAGACTTCAAAGATAAACAATTTAATAGGCTACTAACATAAATGCTTTGAGTCAAATACCTAGGGATCATAGGGTCAGATAGCAGACAGGTTCTACGAATATTACACACTCAGAATTCAGACAGCAATAGTGAGAATGTCATTTTTTTTATGAATATAGATAATGAAACACCTGTACAGAAGGCATGAAATTACAATCATATCAGCAAGGGCTGGCATTGTGATTTGATAGCTATATAAAACATCACTATTGTTATCATTATTATTATTAATATCATTATTATTATTACTATTATTATTATTAACATTATTGACATTATTATTAACATTATTATTATATTAATTATCAAAAGGCATCCTCACAGCGAGTGGACACAATGCTTTAGTAAGTCAAGATGGGTCCAGGAGGTAGTGTGTTTAGACCAGAGAGGGAACACTAGAGCAGTGGCCATTATCATTAAAAGTAACTCCGGAATAAGATTAGTTAAATATGAATCCGACCCTTCGGGTAGATGGTTGGTGGCTACCCTATTAATTCAGGGCAGGCCTCTAGTGTGTGCTGTATACTATAGGCCGAATAATGACAATCCAGAGGCCCTTATAAAGCTTTAATCCTGTTTATTACTGATAACGCCCAATAGTATTGGGAGGGGATTTCAACTTAGTTATGAATAAAGAATTTGACCCAACATCAAATGTTAAGTATATTTGTCCTCCAAAAACATTTTCCAGACTGAAGAGTATGATGAGGGAATTTGATCTGATTGACATCTGGCTTAGTAAGAAGGTGGAAATTAAAGAGTTTACCTTTTATAGGAAGAAGTACAGGCATCACTCCTGCATAGATTATTTTATGTTAGATCAGGAGCTGTTTGAAATTGTGGAAAAAGTCACTCATATCCCAGCGATCTTGTCAGATCCTTCCGCAGTAGTCATGTCATTGAGGTTACATAAACAAGAGGGACAGAGAAGGTGGACACTGGATAGGACGATATTACTGAACGAGGATGTGGTTCGTGACATAGAGGAAAAATCGGCTGATTACTTTCAAGCCAACATGGGATCCGCAAAAGGGCAAACAGTCTGGGATGCTTTAAAAGCATATTTAAGAGGGATCTTAAGATCTATAATGGTGGGAAAGAGGCGGGTGGCAAAGCAAGAAGATGAAAACAAAAATAGAGAGATTAAGGAAAAATAAGGAGATTTACAGAAGGATTCGATGGATGGCTTGGATAGTGTGCGTGAACTTAGTAAAGTTCTGGAGAGGTTGCAGGCAGAATTCCAGGCAAAGATAAATAAAAAGCTACTCTATAGATGGAAAGTGAGTAAGCTTCAACACTTTGCTTATGGAGAAAAATGTAGTTTGTTACTAGCCTGGAAGGTTAAAGTAGACAGGGCCAGAAACACGATACGGGACCTAATTAGTAAGGAGTCAGGAGAAGTACTATACGCTAACAGAGAAATATGCGGAGAAGCCAGAAGTTTTATGAGTGAACTCTATAGTGAAGATATACATCCAAGCCGGGAGGGCATAACGGACTGGTTAAGAATGACGACACTTCCACAATTAACCAATGAACAAAAGAAAGCCCTAGAGGGAGAGATTACGGATGAAGAGATTAGAGCGAAGTGTAGGAAAATGGCAAGGGGAAAGGCAACTGGACCAGACTGTCTCCCAGTTGAGTCATTTCATGTATTATGGATATAGAAGTTCCAGTCTTAAAAGTCCTATTTAATGAGATATATATTGGTAGGGAAATGCTCCCCAGCTCCTGATCCTGGCTGCGGTTACTTTAATTTTAGAACAGAACAAGGACCCGCAGAAAGTGGATTCTTATAGATCGATAGCCCTCATAAATACGGACTACAATATTTTCTCTGGAATTATAGAATCACGCGTAGCCAAGGTTATAGAAGAGGTATCCATCCCGATCAAAGAGGCTTTATACCAGGGAGGCAGCTAAATGAACTAACATTTCATTTGATAGGGGCTGTTGTCATGGTGGAGGCACGGATTTTACCCCTAACTATAGCAGCAGTAGATACAGCCACTGCATTTGACCAGGTACATTGGGCATATCAGTGGGAGATATTATGTAGCTTTGGTTTTCCGCAGAATGTGCAAATCTATATTATTGCCCTAAGGCTAAGGTGTTGGTAAACGGAGAACTGTCGAGTTGGTTCAGCATCTCAAGAGGAACAAGGCAAAGCTGTCCCCTGTCCCCGCTTCTTTTTAATTTGTATATAGAGCCTTTAGCTAATTTGATAAGAGCCAATTCCACCATTCTCCCTTTCAAATCTAATGAGTTTGAAGTTAAATTGGCAATATATGCAGATGACTTGATTCTATTCACTAGTTATCCACAAGATGCAATTCCTAAGTTAATGAGGAAGGCAGAGAATTTTGGTCTAATCTCAGGATATAAAGTGAATACAGAAAAACTGAGATAATGGAATGGAACCAGAGTTTGACGAGTCAGGGGGCCAAAACACAAATACATTATCTTGGGGTATTGATTACCCAGAAACTGGAGGATATTACTAAAACAAATTGCAGAAGATAGCGAGTCTGTTGCTAAAATGAGCAAACCTACCTTTGAATATCTATGGTCGGGTAATTCTTATAAAAATGATAATTCTCCCAAAAATTACTTTTCTCCTTAATTCAATTCCTTTAACTTTTCAGAAAGAGGACATTGCTAAACTTCAGGGGAAAATAGGGAGTTTTATTTCGGTGTCCAAGCGACCCAGGATAGCCTGGAAAAAGTTGAGAAGGAGGCTAGAGGTAGGAGGATTGCTGTTACCAGACCTGCTTGCTTATTGCTATGCTTTTCATTTTAAGAATGTTCGCATGCTAGCAAACACGACGGATAAGAAATCTGTGGGCTTACTTGTTGAGGCTAAGTTGATGGATGTCTCGCAAGGCCAGCATCACTTTCTTTTTAAATATAGAGACCCAAAACTTTTCAAAAAGGTGAGGCTCAAGATCCTGAGGTCCGCGTTAAGAACTTGGATGTATGTGCGGAAAAGATTTGAGAATCTCCGGGTACCCCAGAATGCCTGAGGGATCAACCCCTAAAAGCGGGGGGCATTTGTTATAGGGCACATCTTAAAATGGGCTCTAATTTAGTGATCTGGGAAGGTCTAAGCAATTGCACCAAGGGTCAATTAACGAGGTTTAAGTACTATCAACTATGTTCCTGGTGGGCAACACAAGATTGGCCACAAGAGGAGGAGGAGTCAAAATTTGATCATCAGGTGATGAGAACTGGTCAGTGGAAAAAGGAAATTTCCTTTGGTATTGGGCCTTCCTGGAGACAGATGAGAGGATTCAAACTGACATTTTAAATCTATGGGGTAAAGAGTTTGGTGATGAAGACTTGAAGCAAACCTGGCATGATTCATATGGTGTTACGAACAGTGGTAAAACCTGCATCACTTAAACGTAATAATTTGTTCACCAATTACAGAGTTTATCGGTCCCCAGCATAGCTGTCTAAGGTTAGTGGCAATACCTAGAACTTCCCAAGATGGATGCTCGTAGTAGCAGACGACGTACATTTGTTCATGCAATACCCAAAAACTGCACTTTACTGGACCTCGGTGTGATTTTATTGGGGAAATTCTTGGGAAACAGATTAAGGTAAGCGCTTGCATCATATTCTTTTAGCTAAACCCAGAGGAAGAAGTACAGATGAATATGGTTAGTTCCAAGTTTTTGTTTTATGTAATCTTGCTGGAAAGGGGTGAGATCTGTAGGCTATGGAAATCTGAAAGCCCCGCATCCCTCACCCAGTGCATTAAGAATAATATATACACAAGTGAGTCCAATATGGTTTGCGACCCAAAAAGTAAAGATAAGATCTGGGCTTCATTGGTAGAGTGGAGAGAAAAGGAAAGTCATTCCAATGATTAAGCCAAACATGCTGCTGGTCATGGTATCTCCTATCCTCTTCTGGTCCCAGTACGTGAAGGAGATAGAATGGAAACTGCAGTATGCTTTTGGGGTACTATTCTTCCTCCCTCTTTCCGTTTCCTCCCCTTTTGGCTTCAGAGGGACTAGAGTAAAACCTAGCAAGAGAGTTGGCAGAATGAGGACAAAAAAAATGCATCCTCACGTTGTAAATATTCAGTAGTAAGAGACTAAAAAATCAGGACATGTGCCTCTCACTTTGAATATACTATTCTGTAAGGGCACAGGCAAGCTGATTATCTCAAATATTTCTAAGAGAAATGATCAAATGCTAGATTAATTTAAATATTCAATCCATCTTTTTTGTGTTGTCTATTCTTTAGGAAACATCAACACCCATGTTTACTCTGCGGCCAACCACACAAAGGAACTCTTCAAAATAGTCAAAGAATTCTCCAACCCAACAACCATAGAGAACACAATCCACCCCTCCCAAAAACTCTGTGATACCCTCTCAGACTACTTCAACCGCAGGATCACTATAATCTACAACAATTTCAACCTCCAGCCCTCCATCCTCAACCTCAATGACTTCAACAAAACAGCAAAGATCAGCCGAACCATAAACACCTGGTGTCTTCTCACCACCTTGACCACCACAGCCATCATGTTTTTATTCCACTCATGGGCGTCCACCAGCCCATGCCCCCACCACCTCTATGACCTTACAATGAACCCAATCCGCATGGAACTCACCAGCATCCTCAACACCTCCATCTCCATAGCAATCTTCCCGGACAGATGGCAACACAAATATGTCAGACCCCTCCTAAAGAAAGCATCCACCGAGCCCAGTGATCTCAAAAAGTATCATCCAATCTCCCTTTTCCCCTACCCGCCTATGTACTCGAGAAAGCCGTCAATCAGCAGCTCATCAAATTCTTGGAACAAATTCACCTACTGGATGCCTCACAATCAGGTTTCCATGCCTCCACAGATGACACAGATAACATCAGAACAGTCCTGAACTGTGGAAAACTGTGGCCCTGATCCTCCTCGACCTCCCCACGTTATTCTGCAGGGTTTCCCACAACACCCTCATCATCATATTCTACAACATAGGCATTTAACAAGACACCTCCTTCCTTATCGCCTCCTTCCTTACATGATGCACATAGAGCATCCAACTGCTTCCCTGCCCTTGTGCACCCATACACATCATGAGCGGCTTACCACAAGGATCATCCCTCAGTGTTACCCTGTTCGCCATCTACAGAACCTCGCTCACAGACATTGTCAGATCCTACGGCCTCAACATAATCTCCTTCACAGACAACACTGAACTGATGTGCTTGCTCACTAAGGCCCCACCAATGCCAAAGCCAACTTTCGCGACCCTATGTCCAATATAGCCAAACGGATTTGAGACAAGTGCCTTCAACTCAACTCCGACAAAACTGAAGTACCAATCTCGGGAAGAACACCTCCGCATGGGACCAGAGCTGATGGCCTGCAGAATTTGAGTCAACACCATAAAGACCTTCACTTAGGCCCTCCTCACCAGCCTCCTCGACTATTGCAATGCACTGGCATTTCCACACAGACCCTCAGAAGACTCCAGACCATACAGAATGCTGTAGCCAGACTCCTCCTGGACCTTCCCAAATAAACCCAAATTGCCCTCCCGATCCAGAAGAGGTGCCAGGTGAATATTCTCACACCTGCCTTCAAAGCCTCCCACAACATAGGATCTGCCTACATCTACCATTGACTGTACTTCTGCCAACCCTCTAGACATCTGATCTCTTCTTCACTCGCCCTCACACACACCTCCTGCATCCATTGCAGTCACTGTGGTCACCACTCCTCCTACATCACTGCCAAGACCTGTAACAAGCTTCCCCTCCAACTCTATACAGCCCCTCGCTGGAAGACTTTAGAAAGAGACTCAAGACCTGGCTCCTCAAGGGAGACACAGCGCCCAGATATCCCTAGAGGTGACAGTGCTGTGCTTTACAAATACTGTTTGATTGAAAGATTGACTGATTGATTCATTCATTGCACCTATTTGCCTGATTCCTCTAGATTGCTCTGTGCTGTTACACTTCTCAGCTTTGCACTTAGTAATGTTCATCTTTCTTCAGCTTAGATGGGGTCAAATAAGTAAATGTGAAGAATAAACAGATGCTTCTTTCTGACAGTAGCAGACCCGTATACTATGTATTTGTATCTTGATGGTACTGTACCAATGGCGCTTCCTCTCTTTATTGATTTTCCATATGACAAATGGTTCTATGAAGTCACTCTTGTGGTGTCTCTGCAAGCTCCTATCCCAAGATGTGGATTGTCCACATAAGATATTCATGACTCATTTTTGTCCTTTTGTGCCGACCTTCTGGGGATTGTAAAGATACCCAGGAGAGGAAACAGCTAAATGTGGTTTTTGTGGGGCAAATGTGGGCAACAAGTGCTGCAGAAGAAAGCATCTGTCTTTTCCCCTGCAACTGGTATCAACAAAGGGGTTATGGTGCTAAAATCACCATTTTCCCAGCTTTCAGGAACAAACAACATTTTGTAAGAAAAACAACATTTTCTGCACAGTTTTGGCATTTTAGTGGGACATAGCCTACTTTTCCTATTTATTGTGCTTTCATTCTCCTTCTAGTTAGTGGTAGAAATAGGTGTGAAGGCAATAATGGATCCTGGAAGCTAATCATTTTTGAAAAGTAGACAACATTCTGAATTCAGCAAGAGCTCATTTGTGTAGATTCTTTAAGTTTTCCTATCGAAAGTAACAGGTAAAATAAAAAATTATTGAAATTGAGTTGAAAAAAAACAGCTAATTGTACCTACGATTTCACCTGTAACTTCTTCTAAATATGGCAGATTTTTAAAAGAAATACACTGCTACGTCCGCTGGACCCTTATATTTGGATATATAGGACTTGTAGGTTCATCAAGAACCAGAGTTACCCAGCCCCAATAACTAAGCTGCACCTTACATGGATTTTTCTTTGTGTACCAGATATACTGCATTGCAATTGGTAAAATATAAAGAGTGAAAAATAGGTACTCAGGAAACCTATGGATTTCTTGAATGGGGACAACATGTGGAGTTCAGAAGCAGTAGTTATTTGCACATCTCTGACTGTCTGGGTACCCAGACCAGCGTATGAAGTAAAAGGCAGAAATGCATAGAAATTAGTAATAGCATGTTCTACTATTCTGTGCTCCCCTAAGTCTCTTGTTGAAAATGGTAGCCCACTTGTGTGGGTAGGCCTAGTGCCCACAACAGGAAATGGCCAAAAACGCAACGTGGGCACAGCAAATATTTCCACTGATAACTGAACCTTTTTTTCAATGTGCCTAGCTGTGAGGTGTGGGCACTAGCTGAGCCGGCATCTAGAGAAGCTTAGCAAACCTGTACATTTTTTAACACTAGAGACCCTGAGGAATCCAGGATGGGGTGACTTGTGTGGCTCCCACCAGGTTCTGATACCCAGAATCCCTTGCAATCCTCAAAATGTGTCTGAAAAACACATTTTCCATACATTTCAGTGCAGGAAAGCTCTGGAATCCGAGGGGAACCACAAACTTTCTTCCACCCTGAATTCTCCCAAGTCTCCTGATAAAAATGGTACCTTACTAGGGTGGGTAGGCCTAGTGCTCGTGACAAGAAATGGACCAAAACTCAACATGTACACATTGCATTTTTTCACTGAAAACAGGTCCTTTATCGGTCGAGCCTATAGCGGCAGTGCGCATGCGCTGCTCACTCTGCAAGACATGCAGTAATGGAGTATGGAGTGGAAGCTCCGCCCACTCTTCGCCCATGTTTTTAATTGACTCTTATCATTGTCTTTCGAAAATGCTGCCTTCTGATTGATTATGAGGCTTGTTAGTCCCTCATTATGGCCATATCATCATTTGTACTCTCCTGTGGCTACTGGCCCTTTTACTTTGAGTGTTACACAATACGGTACATGTCATTTGACTGTGAGCACTACTTTGTCATTGCCTTCTTGCCCCCTGCTACCTCCCCGCCCACACTTCCATTGTCCGTGCTTCTCCCTCTCATTATCCGTGATGCAATGCAATAGGTCTTGCATAAATGCTAGAGCTATTACATTACAAATGTTTGTTACCTCCGTGGTGGTGGCACAAGTAGTGAATATTGTTAATGGTTATCAAGACAAAATCCGTTTCTTTCCTCCAATCTTATCAGTCAGCATGCTTGTTCGATCTTCACCACGGCATCTGCCAATCAGTGAGGAATATAACTTCAAAATACATATTTTGGGAGATCGGACAAATGGGAAATGAAGAGCGAACAAGCATGCATCCTGATAACATTGGAAGAAGGAAAGGGATTTCATCTCTTAATACTGGGTGCTCCCTTGAGTCTGGACAAAGCTATAGCTCTCTGAAGAGCCTTAATTAGAGTGAAACACTGTGTCAGGGGTTGCTTTTACTCATTTCAGGTTGGCTTGATTGGTATTTTACCAATTCAAAGCTGTAATACTGTGCCTGGATTGGTAAATGGCTTTTGTCATTTTACAGCTCGGCAAGGACAGCACTGTGCTAGTCCTATGCTTAAAGACTTTGCTGTAGAAATGGCAAAATACTTTTTTCTTTTCTTTCTTGGCATGGATGGCACTGTGCTAATCCTATGCTTAAAAACCTTGATAGAAAAAACAGAGATTTGAGATGAGCAGATCTAGAGTGTTGCTGGTGTTGAGGTGCTCTAACAGGAGCTGCTTTCCACCTAAACTGGAGAAATACCCAGAGTTCTCGCCTTTTTTTTGTATATATATATATATATATATCGTTACACAAAGTGATCCTAAAGCCAAACGAGAGCGCTCTGCAGTGTGTGCTCCGCCCAGGGCATCGCTATAAACTGACAAGCCACAGTGAACTATCAGTCACAAAAGTGCAGTAATTGAAAAGCACACAATGTCTTTCTTTGCTAAATTATCTTTTATTTTTTTTAAAATGTAACTACAATTCCCATAATGCTTCATAATTGGCTAGTATGGGATAGTACAAAAAGCAACACTGTGGAGGGACTAACCGACCGTGAGCAAGGCCAGTTGTGGCTGAAACGCGTTGGTGGGGTGAAGTCTGAATAAAGAAGGCTTGATAAGTATCCTGGTTGTGCCGCCTCCTTTGTATACAAAAAATATATATATATATATATATATATATATATATATATATATATATATATATATATATATATATATATATATATATATATATATATTTATATATATATATATATACAAAGAAAACGATCCGCTCCAGAAGGAAAGTTCGGAGGACACAGCAGGGGAAGTTCAGGCAGCCGTTTATTTCACAAAGTGCAGGGCATAATGCATTTCGGCGGGTTTGCCTTCCTCAGATGCCTGTTGCACTGAGCATCGCTTAGTCCCTTCTTTAAATTCTACACGGCCCTCCCTTGGGTGGGAGTTAAGCAGGAAACACTGTTGATTGGTAGCAGCTGCAGCCCTAATGTCCCAGACCCCAGTTCCCATAATGCACCACTTCAGTGAGTGTCAATAGTGGTTCCTCATAAGCCGGTGTCAGCGCTAAAGTGCCTGTGTTGAAAGAAGGAATAGGTTTACTAACAACCTAGCGAGTCCCAAATATAACGTGGTTCCGGTTGCCTTGGGTCGTCAAACGCCTGAACCACAGTCCTGAATCCCAAGTCGGGCCGTGACACGCAGGTAAAGTTACCGCGCATCTCCATGCAGTGACAGACTGTTCATAACAGCAGCCACATTCCCGGATCCTGTCATGTGGCGGGCCTGCAATATTTCCCAATACCTTGGAGGTTTGTCACGATATATATATATAGTTTAGTGGTAATTATCTACTGGCGGTCACCAGTAGGTAGTCATAGTTAGGACCTATTTTCCATAGGAAATCCCAACATTCTATTTCGAATAACTTTGGTGCCGACTGATGAATCTTCGGGAAATTTTCAAAACTGGTGGGGCACTCCAGTCCGCTCCTATCGTGAAAGTCTCAGGTTGAT
Organism: Lissotriton helveticus; assembly: GCF_964261635.1. Classification (NCBI taxonomy): domain Eukaryota; kingdom Metazoa; phylum Chordata; class Amphibia; order Caudata; family Salamandridae; genus Lissotriton; species Lissotriton helveticus. The sequence continues at coordinate 986,039,556 of NC_136067.1, forward strand.
TCATGAAGCGGGGGCCGAGAAAAAAGGGGGTCCCAAAAGTGTTTTCCCAATTAAATTTTCCATAGGAAAAGGTTCATCGCAGCTACAGCCCGACCTGCTAACCAGATTTGGCAAAGTGGTAGTCCTACGTTCAGACTCGTACCTTTTGCTTAAATGGTGTAAATCCGTTCAGTAGTTCCTGAGAGAATTACAATTAAAAGTACATATAAATCTATGGCCTTTGTGGATCCGCGCTCTCTAAGCGCACCATCCTGATCACGCGCTGAATGCTAATTGGCTGTCAAGTGGTTGTCAACATTTGAAACCAGGAGGTATTGGCAGCCATTTTGTGCCTCGGTAGAAGCGAGGTTGAAGAAGTCAGTGGAACAAGTGTGCAAAATGTGTAAAGGGGGCAGGGTAGACATTTCTTGACCCTCTATACCTGCTTAGAGGGTCCCACAACGACTGCCAGTGCCAAAAAAAAAAAAAATTCTAAAAACGGCAAAGTGCACTTAGGGTGCATAGATCATGCTGTAAACACACAAATAAAACTAAACGCAGGCTTTAATAATTAGCTACCAGGGGGCCAAACCCCGGGGGCAAAAGTTTGAAATTTTATGGGGTCTCAGAGGGACTACCTAACTCCGGGCATTACCACCCTCTGGGCGTAAACATTAATGGGTGGCGGGGGTGGCTCAACCGCCACTGCACCAGCAAAATAAATGGGTGGGGGCTCAAAGGGCCATCCAGTCCCAGGGACCACCACTGCTGTTTGCTACGGCAGGGCGGGAGCCGAGGCTCTCCACTGTCATAGCAAACTTGGCTTGGGTTCTGAAAGAGAGAGCAGGGAAACCAGTTGTCTGTTTCAAAATGCAAACCAGATTGTTTTTCCACACAGGGAGCTGCATGTTAGCAGCTCCCTGTATGTAAAAGCAATGCTGGCTCCCACAGGAGGCGGGGAGCTGGCTGGGACCGTGGAGGTGTTGGGTTTTCCCCCCACGGTCCCCAATGTTATATATGAGCCCCGGGGTATGGGCTTCCGGGAAGAGTAGAAATTAGTGACAGATGCTATTTTTTTTTACGCGTCGGGTAGCGCGATTCCAAGGTAAAAAAAAGTAATATTTTTCAGATATACATGAAGGTTATGTGTTTAGATTTTGAGTGGCTCTAAAAAGAGCCCTTGTGTTTATTGAGAGATTTTGGTACTTACAAGTAAGTACCTATGCAGAGTCTAAAGTTGATGAGGAAGACTCTGTTACCATCATCTGTAAAATGCACACCATCTGTCCTATAGATGCCATCCATATAGAAACGCAGATTGTTGTGGTAAATGGACCCCAACCTATAATCTCGGAGAAAAGCAGAAACAGATTTATTGACATGATTTCTAGCTTTCTCAATCTGTGGCCAAAATTTATTAGATCAGTTCCATTTTTGCCTTTGGCATATGTTAGAATACACAAAGGCAGTTTGGGGGAAAAGTGACATCAATTCTCCATAGGTGTCCTTCATAAGCATTTCCAGACCTACCCCAGTGAAAGTGCCTACGTCATTGCAACCACAGTGCACAATTATGAGGTCTGGGTGTTGGAGATGTAAAAAGGATTTAACCAATGGTATCAATTGGTGCCACTTTAACCCTCTCTGTCCAATCCATTTAATGTCTACATTTGGCAAACCTAGATCTTTGTCAATGGCTCTATTTTCTGCGTACCTTTCGCTCCAGAAAATATAGCTGTGTCCCACGATCCACACTCTAAGCATCTCGAAAGGAGGTCTGGATGCACTCAGATGGTCTCTGTAAATGAAATGGCAGTTTGAAAAGTAAGATTTTTCTAAAATGGTGGATAAGGTGCAGTTTTGAAAAAAGAATAGATGTGATTGGCTGTTTATAAACATTATAGTCTGAAAAGTAGGGTGCATGTTTCTATTTTTTTAAAGCATGTTTCTTATTGGTTAAGAAAAACTATTTTATTGGAACATTACATTAGATAAGGTTATATTTTAAAAAGTCAAGCACACTTGCTGTTTGGATTAGCAACATTGTGTGCTGAACTTGTGACCTGTGTGGTGAGTTGAGTGTTCCATGTAATGTTACCTTGGTAACCGGCAGTAAGCAGATTGGGGGTAGGGTTCGCACTTATGTCAATTTGAAAGGGCTGAAATGTGTAACCAATAGAAATATGTCATAGATTTTGAATTAATGTGGGAAGCAATATGATTTGAGTGCAGAACGAGAGGGAAACTTTGCCATTTTTTTGGTTTTGCTGAGTAGTGCAGTACATAGATTCTGTAAAAGAAAATCTGGTGTGTTACTGACATTCTTCTTAATCTAATCAATTTGAAAGGTAAATTAGTAATTTGTGAGGAGTTTTATGTGGGATTTTTGTTTATGATACGATTAATGTGTTTTTCCTGGTAACATCCAGGTAGTAGTGTTGCATGTCTAGAATTACATTGTGAGATTTACAAGCCCCTTGCGCCGCCAGTGTTTCACTTTGCGTGGCGCAGCCTGCTAAGGGATATGTACATGCCGAGGTAAAGTGATACTCAGTGACTTAACCTGTGCTTGTAAATATCGCCTTTGTTCACACAACATTTTGCATGTTAAGAGCGTGGCAGAGGTGTTGCTGTGGGGGTTCCCACGCAACACCCATTTCTACTGATGCATTTCCAGATTTGGGAGAAATTGGAAATGCGTCAGTTTGCTGCGCCAGTATAGGGGTGGCTTAGGCAAGAGAAACGAGAAGAAATGTTTTCATTTGTTATGTTATGTTATATTCACTTATAGAGTGCGCAATTACCCTTGGGTGTCCTGGCGCTTAGTACTGGTCCTTCTGGGAACCTGAAAGGAGTGCTACTGTGAAAAGACTCAGAGTCATGTTTTCAGGCCCTTCCGAAACACAAGGACACTTGGGGCAGTTTTTCTTTTGAGGGAGAGAGGGAGCTCCTTCCAGGCTTTAGCGCCACAATGAGTAAAACTCCTGCCTCCCCAGCTTAGTTTTTTAGCCATGGAGACTTGCATTTGTTATAGGTTTTTCCTCTTTCAAAGCGTGCTATATTCTACAGCACACTTTGAAAGAGGAAAAGGTGTGCAGTGATTGCTTTGGGCAGGAAGGGGACCTTTCATTAGGAAAAGTAATCTCCCCATGGCGCAGGGATCCTTGCACCATCGCTCAAGGGTGCCTGCGCTGACGCATGGCAGCTATATCTGCGATAGCACAGGGGAGACCACACGAATGCAAAATATCATTGTACATATGTTGCATTCTTGTGCTCTGAAAGTGCAGTAGCGTGGTGCAGCTGAAGGATTTGCAGTGCCGCGCTTTGGCACTTTCTTGTAGATCTGCTCCGAGGGATGTGTGCAGTCATCTCATTTGTTGCAGACTAGTAAATGTTTTTTGGTAAAGTGAAAGGATGCTGTTATTTGTCTAGAATCACACTGTGAGTCAGTGTGTATTTGGGAAATTGTGAGAGAAGCATTTGAGTACCTCATGTGTTTGCAGGCATATAAGTGCTTAAAACTTTTTATTGTTGTTAAGTTATCAAGTATCAATCCACCTCCCACATTTAACATGCTTAAGTCTACTTCAGAACACATGTTATGATCCTGCATAAACCGCAATTAGCGAGAGTTTTGGTATGAATCCTCAAGTGCAGGGTTACCTTATAAATACAACCCTATTGTTGTACTCCCCTCTTCCATGTTCTATTGTCATAGGAAAACCTACCTTGCCACAGGGAACGCCAACATTGCAACTCCTTGGAGATGCAAGGCTAGTCTTTACCAAAGAGGCTGCTAACATGCGTTGATGCAGCTTATCGTCACCTAGTAAATAGGACGCTATCATTTTCACCACATTTTTGTTTTTAAAAAGAAAAAAATGTGGTGAAATGGCACTTGTTAATATGCCATCAAGTTTGCTATGACAGACCTGGAACCTAGACTCCTACTCCTTCCCTGCTACAGCAAACAGCAGTTTCCTGGGGGTAGGCATCCCAAAACACAGTAGGAGCCAACCCTGGGGAGTGGTGATCCCCTAGGCCCTCGACTGCTCCACAATATAAAAAGCCCCAGAAGGTGGTGATCACAGGGGCTTAGAGGGACCTTTGAGCCCTCTGACCCATTGTTTTTCAAAGCTTCGAAGAGTAGCAGCTCCCAGAGCTGGACAGGGCCTTTAAGCCCCTCCTACCCAAGTATTTTACTGGGGAGTACCTTTGAGTCCCCCCACCCATTTATTTTGTAGCACAGAGGAATGGCGGTCCCCGGGCTACAAGGCCCCTCTGAACCCCCATCAAATGTAATATTTTAGACCCTGGGATTTGGCCCTTCCCAGGTAGCTAATTTTTAAACAAGCACAGGAGCCTGTAATACGTTTTTATTTTGCACCCTGCGGACATTTCTCAGTTTAAAAAAAAAAGTGCTTTAGGATATGGACTGTTTTAAACTCCTATACACTATGCACGCACTAGTCTAATCACCTTTACAGTTGTGTTTCAGGCCTACAATTCTCTAGTCAGTAACGCTATTCCTCCTGAGGCACAGCCGGGAGTGTTTGTTTTTGTGTATCTGATGTGCTTTTAACTTTGAAAAATTGTTTTTTAATTATCACTCACCCCCTACCTGTCACACGACTGCTGTGTGTAGGGACCTGCTTCTCACGCTGAAACGAGCGTTGGGAAAGGCGAAATCGCCGCTTTTGAGAAACTCCATTATCCTCACACGGAGTAGGACACGCCCACTACGAGGCCACGCCCCCCCTTCCACAAACACCATTAAAGCGCTCTGAACTGCGAGGGCGCTGATGACGCTATTCCTCCTGAGGCACAGCCGGGAGTGTTTGTTTTTGTGTATCTGATGTGCTTTTAACTTTGAAAAATTGTTTTTTAATTATCACTCACCCCCTACCTGTCACACGACTGCTGTGTGCAGGGACCTGCTTCTAACGCTGAAACGAGCGTTGGGCAAGGCGAAATCGCCGCTTTTGAGAAACTCCATTATCCTCACACGGAGTAGGACACGCCCACTACGAGGCCACATCCCCCCTGTATTCCTGACCTATAAAGATGTGCATGTTCAGGAAGCGCAGCGGACGAGCGCAGCGGGCGCGAGGATTGCGCGCCGAAGGCGCGCATAAGGCAAGCTCGTCTGCGCTCGTCCGCGCCGAGTCCGGGCCCAGGGCTACCCCCCTATATCGCAAGTATCAGAGCACATATACTATAGCACCGAAGCCCTCCACAGCCTGAGGCCCGCTGCCAACATTTGTTCGCGGCATTCCTACCACGCTGACGCCCTGCCCCCTGTTTGCCCTATTTGCCATACCCCACTGAACATCAAACCTAACCGGGAACTTATTCACGACTACCGCATGTTCCTACTGAACTGCCGCTCCCTGCCAAAACACTGCGCCGAAATGGCATTGTTAATAGAGGAACATAATCCAGATATTCTGTTCCTTACGGAAACCTGGCTGACATCTGAGTCCGACCCTGCGGTTGTAAATGCCCTCCCTACAGGTTTCCAAATCAGTCGGCTTGACCGACCCAAAGGGAGAGGAGGAGGTCTGGCAATTATTTACAAAGACCACTATCACTGTAGAATTATTCAGGAAAACATCCCGGACTGTGAGAGTCTTGCCTTTAATATCGAACTCTCATCCACCAGTTGTTTCTCAGGTACTCTTGTCTACCGCCCTCCTGGCCCCTCAAAGCAGTTCCATTGTAACCTACCATCTAATATGGCCGAACGAATCAGCACTACATCTAACCTCACTCTGCTAGGAGATCTCAATTTGCATTTTGACTCTCCACTGGACCATGTAGCTGTTATTTTCGCAGAGGATCTAGCAGCCCTGCAACTTACCCAGCGTGTTACCATCCCCACCCACGTAAAGGGTCACTTGTTGGACCCTGTTTTTAGCAACTGTCCTGATCTCCAAGTCGGCCCACCTATTCCGTTGCCATGGACTGACCATTTTTTGGTTCCATTCAGCTGGACCACTACCAAACCTCCACTGACGGTACCCACCAGCAAGGCCATGCGAGCTTGGTCTCGCCTCGCAGTGGATAACTGGGCTACCGAACTTGTTAACACCGTACCCCGTGATCACGAGGATCCTGGCCTAGCCAACCAGGCCTACGTCAACTGGATCACGCAAACCTTAGATACCACACTCCCTATAAGGAAGATTACACTGAAACGGTCCGAAAAGACAGCCCCCTGGTATACGGACTCTCTTAGGGATAAGAAACGTCTATGTAGAAGACTGGAAAGACGTTGGCGCTTGGATTATACGGCGGAAAAAAAATCCCACTACCGCGAATCCCTCAGAGAATACAAAATACAAGTAAAAACAGCCCATGCCACATATTTCTCCGATAGAATAGTGATGGCCAAATCGAAACCAAAGGAGATCTTTCACATTATAAAACAGTTAACGAAGCACCCCCCTGCCGTGCAGGTTGAAAAGCCCACTACCCACTGTAACAACGTTGCTGAGTTCTTTTACCAAAAAGTAAATACCATCTACTCAGCCTTTCCCCCCCTGGTCAAAAACAGCACCTCCCCTGTCTATTCCGACAAATCCACAGCACTTCACTCCCTCCAATCCTCCCAACCCACTTTGACTCACTTCCCCTTACTGGATCTCATAACTCTGGAATCCTTAGCAAAGAGAGTCAAATCCGGGTCTCCTGATGACCCAGCACCGCCAGATATAATATTGGCCGCCTCTCAGGTCACCCTACCTATAATTAGGGCAATATTAAATGCGTCAATCATCTCTAGCACAGTCCCGGCAGTCTGGAAGCAGGCCAAGGTCAGAGCTCTACTGAAAAAACCTACTCTAGACCCAACTGACCTGGCCAATTATCGACCCATCTCCCTGTTACCCTGGGTGAGCAAAATCTTAGAGAAGCATGTAAACCATCACCTAGTAAACTTTCTGGAGAGTTTTCACCTACTAGACCCCACACAGACGGGCTTTAGACCGAAACATGGGACTGAGACCGCCCTCCTCATGGTCACCGAGGAAGCAAGAACAATTCTGGATCAAGGAGGATCAGTGGCAGTGATCCTCCTTGACATAAGCGCAGCGTTCGATACGGTCAGCCATGACACTCTGCTGCACTGTATGTCCTGTGCTGGGCTCAAGGACAAAGCCTGGCTATGGTTCAAGTCCTTTCTAGAGGACAGATCCTTTAGAGTCTTCGAGGGTGAGTCCATCTCTTCAAGTAGACCTTTGAAGTGTGGAGTCCCCCAGGGTTCCTCTCTGAGCCCTGCACTTTTCAATCTATACATGAGGCCACTGGCTGAGGTCGTCCGCCCTTTCGGGATTAAGATCATCTCGTATGCGGACGACACGCAGCTGGTGGTCTCACTGACGCAGGATGATATCCTTCCTGCATCAGGCGGGCTCAGAGAGTGCCTTGAAGAGGTGAAGACCTGGATGTCCTCTTCATCCCTCAAGTTGAACGGGGACAAGACAGAGCTGATGCTCCTAGGCCCCCCGGATCTTCGACTTTCCAATGCTCTATGGCCCCCGTGTCTGGGCCCTCCACCATCTCCCAAGGACAACATTAAGAGCCTCGGAGTTTGGCTGGACCGAGCCCTTTCGTTCAACACACAGGTCACAAAACTGTCAGCCACCTGTTTTGGCATCATACGGATGTTAAAGAAAATCTTTCCTGTCCTCCCTATGGAGGCCAAACAGGCCGCTATACAAGGGCTTATACAATCTCGCCTTGATTTTAATAATGTCCTTTATCTCGGCGCCCCAGATTACATCCTGCACAGGCTGCAGACAGTACAGAACTGCGCAGCCCGCTTACTGCTGGAGATCCCCCGTAGACACCCAGTAAGGGCCGGACTGGTCAGCCTTCATTGGCTACCAGTTCGCCAAAGAATTCTTTTTAAGGCAATGTGCATTGCCCATCAAGCATTCTGGGACACTGGACCAATCATTACTCGTAACCTAGTCACTCACTACACCCCCAACAGAAGTCTCCGTTCCAGCCAGACCTTTCTAGCCGTGACCCCTAGAATAAAAAGATCCAGGTCTGGCGGTAGGACCTTCGCCCATAATGCCTCCAGGACTTGGAACGCTCTGCCACTTCACCTAAGAGCCAATTCCAACCTCACCTCATTCCGCAAACAACTTAAAACCTTCCTCTTTAACTCACCCATTTAACCCCTCTCCCCTCTGTGCTTCCGGATGGTTCTGGTTATCATTAGCGCTTGGACGCCTCAGGGCAACAATCCGCGCTTTACAAATATAAATACAATACAATACAATACAGTATACCTACACTACAGCAAACACCCTGTCACTGCTCTTGCAATGCCATAGTGAATCTTTCAGTACCATGTTTTAATCCATTCAGTAAAGTAAAATTCAACCAGTTATAAATTCACCCAGTGTCTTTTCTTGTATTACTCCAATTATTCAGTTAGTATGCATGTACTCATACAGTGACCCAGGCTTTAGGGCACGGAGTGCTTCAAACTCCTATGCACTATGCATGTGGTGTAGTGTAACCACTTTCACAAGTGTATTTAAGGAATACAATTCCACTGTCAGTATCTATATAGAATGTGTTTGCCTAGGAATAGTAAAGTATAATTTATAAGATTAGTAATATACATTTATTTATGTTTATTTTTTACAGATATTGTTTTTCATCATTAAAATAAAATGATCATGCCTGAAAAATGTAGAAAGAGAAAAAAAAAGCTAAAGGTCAGTTACTTGAAGAAAACTCAACAACAAGTATTGGATGAGCAACATATCTGGCCAAAAAGACGAAATCTTCTGGTAAGATTACTAGGAAAATTATTAAAAATCTCTCTAGACCGAAAAAGAATGTTCACAAAGTTGAAACCAGTGACAACGCTTCAACCACAAAAAAAAATCAAAATAATAGGAAAGGAAAAAAAGCAGATGTAGAATAAAATTTCGACATATGGTAAAAGAAGAGAAAATCAGTATAAAGAGATACAAATTTTTTTTTTTATAATACAGTAGTACATAATTTGCTGAAAGATTTGAAGAAATATAACAAGAGATATAACAAGAGATCACTATTTTATAAAAAGAAGAAGTATATTGAATCTAAGGCTTTAGAAGTAAAAAGAAAACTATTTATTTTATTTTTTATATTTTTTTATTTTTAAACAGAATTAGATCACTAGATAAACCAATCCATTTAATGAAGGCCAAAAGTAAGAGGAAAAGAGTAAATAACAGAACTAATTTTTGTGATTTTTTTTGGGTGAATGGAAACACAATTCGAATTCAGAGCCTTTCTTTAATGAAGAGAGTTATTTTCAGACCAATTATTTGTAGCATGCGTTGTCACCAGTGGTCGAGCTTATGAGGTTAGATATGATTGTCCAATTGACTAAGAAAAAATGGTTCCCAGAAATGCAGAAGAAGTGATAGCTGAGGAAGTTCTAGGCAGACGTGCTTAAGCCCCAGTGTACACTTGAGATTGCAGTAGTATTTGTAGTGTACAACAAGAATCTATTGATATTTTACGTAATTTCTTATGAGAATATAGTAAAATAAAAGTGTTAAACAAAAGATTAAGGGGTTGCAAGGACTAGACCCTTGCAGAGTTAGAAAAAATGCAGGTTTGCAAGGTCATTCTCTGGCTTGTCTTTCTAGAAAAGTATGTCAAAGTGTTTTTCATCATTTCAGGATGTTAGCAGTACATCATACACAAATGCGGAAGTTCGTCAGAAGATTGTATTATGCAAAAAGTCCAGCACTAAAATTAAATGAGTTGAACAGTGCTCTTTTGCGTGGGTCAGTTTCAGATGTGAAGAAGATTTGTGATGACATTGAATTTTGTTACTTTGGTCCTGAACAAGAGTGTGCAGCAACTGATACATTAATAGAAGAAAATGTTCAAGAGAATGTTGAACATAGTAGTACAACAAATTTTGAAGGTGAAATTACAAAGTTTTAGGTGATTTCAGGTGAAAGGCCAAATTATTGCTGTATGTGTTGCCGGCGAACTCATTATAAAAATCAGACTAGGAGTGTTGATCTGTATTTAAAAAGTGAAAGAGAAAATAATGATAAGTGGAAGGAATTTGCAACTTATTTGTTGGTAGAGAATTGTTTTGATTTGGGTTCTGATAAGCGTATTAGTAAATATTGTTATAATAAATTAGATGAGAATAAAATGCCTGCTAGAGCTGGCCATAATAATCTAGAGTTGGTAACTATTCCTCCAGAACTGATAGATTTAAATACCTATAAGTCTATTCTCATTTAGGGGTCGATTCCGATCCGGTAAAAAGTGCTCCGAATTGCCATTCGGAGCATTTTTCCCGTACGAATCGTACCCTGCAACGTCCCCCGTACGTATGACGAAGTACGATTCATACTCGGAGCCGTACTCCGTACCAATCGTACAGGGACCGTACGAATGAAATCCCCGTACGAATCTCCCTCGGAACCCGCTGTACGCGACATCTGTACGGTTCGCGGCTGCTTTTTCCGAACCGGCAAGTACGATTCGTGTTGGGTACGCACCGTATGACCCTTTTTCTACGGGAGCTGAAAACAGCCGTAAAAGCAGAGTTCACCCCGAAACAGGTACGGAACGCCCCTCCCGGGTATGGTGCGTACCCCCCATGATCGCAAGGGTATGCGCCGTATCCCTGCGATCTTGGGGTGTACGCACCGAACCCCGCGATCTTGGGGTGTACGCACCGTACCCCATGTACGCTGGGTGTACGGTGCGTACCCCATGTCCGCTGGGTGTACGGTATGTACCCCCCATGATCACAGGGGTAGGGTACGTACCCCTTCGATCATGGGGGGGTACGCACCGTACGGTGTGTATGTGAATGTGCACTTTTCCGTACGAATCGTCCTTACCTGACGTGGACCGTACGAATCGTGTCCTGATACCCCGGTCCAGATTGTACTCGTTGAGTCGTACGGTGTGTGTACGAGTCGTACGGAGACGGCTCCTGATAATAATCGTACGGACGAGAATTTTACCGGATCGAAAACAGCCCCTTAATGTGTGCACGCTTTTCAGGCTATTGGTCGTATGGAGCCTAAAAAGTGTCAATTTGCTCCTTCAGATTTACAGAGAGGATTAAAAAGAAGAGCTGTATATTTACCATTAGATTTAAAGAAAATTTTTGAAACTATTGGTGTAGAGTTTGTAGAAAATGAACCTCTAGTCATTCTAGTTAATGGCGTTCCTACTAAGAGTAAGAAAATCATGCAGGATTTAGTGGATGTTAGAAAAGTACAGAAGGCGACTTTATATTTAATAAAAAACAATGAGTAATATAAAAATGTTTATATGAGAGAAGAAGAAATACTTTTTACAGAAGATACTGAAAAAGTGGATATGTCAAAAAGTGAAGAAATCTATGAACATTATAGTGTACATCCACTTCATTCAAAAGAAGTGATGGGGAATACTTTTGAGTTATTCCAAATGAAAAAAGCAAAGGGAAGTCCCATGAGTGTATGGGAAGAGAGCTTGGAAGCTCGTTGTTTTCCGCTGTTGTTTCCAACAGGAAAAGGAGGACGATATGATGAATGACCTGTGCAAATTCCTGCATCTGAATATCGGACAACAAGATTATATGTAGAAGATTCATTAATTAGACAATGTATCTCTTATAAATTTAATCTTTTGTTTGAAAGTGACTTGTCTGGACTTTCATAATCAATCAATCACATATTAAAAACAGGAGTACATCTGCAAAATGTTTCTGCAAAGGATTTTATGGATAAAATGCACCAGAGGGATGATCGCTTGAATCTCAGCTGATTAATCTGATGTCAGCGTGGTACTAACAAGTATTGGTACCATCGTCATGGAAAACTGAAATGTATGCTACGGAACATAGGAACAATAAAAAATATTGAATGCAAGACACCTGGAGAATTGTGCTCTTTGGATCCTGTTAATGTATGCAGGTATTTTAATCATAGATTTGCAGCTATTATGTCTTTTATCTGCAATAAAAAGAATCCTCCTCTTGGAGAAGTTGTGGATTTCTTTTGGAGAAAGGAGTATCAAGCAAGAGTTGCTCCTTATATACATATGCTATTATGGATCAAGGATTCCCCAAAATTCAGAACGGATTCAGATAATACTGTTGTGTCTTTTATTGAAGAATATGCCACATGTGCTGTACCCAAAAGCACAGAAGAAAGCAACCTAAGACAACAAGTCTTACGATTCCAAAGAATCAATGTCGAAAATACTGTCGACCAAAGTACAAGTCTAAGGAAAAGTTTTATACCAAATATCGTTTTGGATTGCCATATCCTGTAATATCCAAAGGAAGAGTGAACAGTTTTATGTCAGCTATGGGACATACCATCACAAGAAAGTCTCCAAAAATACCTACAATTTAAGAAGAAGCGAGGAGTCGAAATACTTAACTGACTACATTCTGGTTATTCTGTCCATATGGAATGCTAACATGGATATTCAGTACTTTGCAGACAATTCTATTGCTGTTGCTCGATACATAACGTCCTACATTACAAAATCAGAAAAGACGGAATTGAAAGAAATGTGGGAAGATATTTCTCGCGAGAAGACTCTAAGTAAGACATTATACAGCTTCAGCTTAAAGATGTTATCCCATCAAGAAATTGGAGCATATAAATGCTCAGATTGGTTATCATCTGCAAGTCTATACTCCAAATCTAGAAAAATAATTTGGGTTAGTCTAGGTCTTGCTGCAATGCGAAATCGGGTACTGAAATTTATTCAAGAAATTGAATATTTAGCAGAAAAAGATCCAGAAAGTACAGATATTTTGAAAACGAATATGTTGGACACATATTACCCAAACAGAAGTCATCATCTTGAGAACATGTGTCTCAATGAAGTGCTGCAAAACTACACTTTTAAACGGAATACTACAGAGAACATATGGAGGGCTTGGCTCCGAAGTATGTTTGCTGAAACAAACGAAAGGGAATTTGATTAATCACAGGAAGCTGAGTTGTAACACTGCTGATAAAAGGGAATTTTACTATTTAGCCCTTTTGCAACTGTTCAAACTGTGGCATTCAGAATAGGAATTTTTTGGAGAATTTCAGAGCTATGAAGATTCCTTCGATGCTTTTAAAGATACCATACAATGCACTGTTTTTTGCAAATTATGTGAAAATGTTGAACGATGAAGTTGATCAAGAAGCTACTATTGCAGCTGAGATTGCTAGACAGTTCTCAAGACAGTCAAAGTTCTGCTGCGCTGAGTCAAGATCCACTAGGACAACCAATTGTTGAAAATGAAGCAGCAATTGCCATGAATGAGGTGGAAACAGTAATGCATCTAGATATGTATATGCACATCTTTTCAACCTATCCAAATGTATGTGAGTGGACAAGCTGGAACGGGAAAAAGTTTCTTAATAAAAGTAATCACCAGTTATCTACAGAAAACAACTGAGCCATATTTGTCTTGTGTTGTAACTACTCCAACTGGGTTAGCAGCACACAACGTTAAAGGAATTCCAATACATCTTTTACTGATGCTACCTGTGGAGCATGAAAACAAATTGGAATATCACAAGCTATCTGGAGAAGCTTGTTGTGAAGTTTAAAGAGTGCTGAAGAAAAGAAAACTTCTGATTATTGATGAGGTAAGCATGGTCTCAAACTTAATGCTTGCTTTTGTGCATTTAAGAATGTAGCAAATTCTTAAAACAGAGTATGATATCTTATTTGAAGGAAAACATGTCATAGTTTTGGGAGATCTACTGCAACTTACTCCCGCAAAAGGACAACCAGTATTTAAAACACTTGCGCATGAAGACGCCAGAAAGTCTCTGTATAATGTTGAAAATGTTAACATTTGGTCATATTTTGAATACAAGGAACTCATTACAAATATGCGACAGGCAAATGATGTTGTTGATTATGGAACTATTCTTCAAGATATAAGAATTGGCGTACTGACAGAACATGGCAGAGAAGCTTTGCAGAGTCAATTACTTTTCAATTTATTTCCAAATGAAAATGTAGTTCCTGAGAAAGTATATATGAAAATTGCAGAAAACAAATCTGTAATATTCTTAATGCCAACACTGCGTGAGTGTTCTATATTCAACTAATAACTTTTGAAGCTGGAAAATGAGGGAATAATCAAAATGGAAGCCTTTGATAAAATAGAGCATGAAGGAATCACTATAGTTTTGACAGAAAAGTTGAAAACAAAACTGGATTCTCTAGAAAAATCCATATCTAAAACTGCTGGTTTAGAAAAGAATTTATATGCATGTAGAAACTGTCGGGTAATTTTAGGGCGTAATTTGGATGTAGAAAAAGGTTTAGCTAATGGAGCAATGGGCAAAGTTGTGGATTTTGTTAATTATCCGAACAAAGAAGGTATTGCATTTTTTTTAATTAAATTTGATCAGATTGAAGAAGTGAAACAAATTGGTCTTTGTTCAGTTTGTTTTTTGATTGTTAAAGATTTATATGTCCGTAGAAAACAGTTTCCAGTTTCTCTGGCATATGCAGTGACTATTCATAAATCTCAAAGTTTAAGTGTAGAAAGTGCTATGGTGAACATTGGAAATACTGTGTTTAAAGAGGGTAAGGCATATGTTGTTTTGTCATGAGTCAAAAAGTTATCTGATTTGTTTTTGATTGATTTTGATGACACAAAGGTTACTGCAGATGCAAACTGTGTAAAAGAGTATAATCCGTTAAGAAGAGTGTATGCTCCTAATTTAGGTCAATATCCTGTATTTGAAAAGTGTGTAGTAGGAAGAAAAAGAAGATATGAGAACATCTGTAGTGAAGGTATACAGAAGGTAAAAAAGAAAGATAATGTTGTGATTGCAAGAAAAAAGAAAAAGGACACTGTTGAAGAGATTGTTGGTTATCAGTTTGAAAATAGTTTAGGTGTAAACTGCTATGCTAATGTAGTGGTCATTGTTGTTTTTTTTCCATGAAGGTTTGCAACAGCAAATTATAGAGAATCGGGAACAAATATGTTGTTCATTGTTGCATTGTGTTTATAAAAAATTGAGAACTGATAAAAGTAAAATACAAAGTGTTTGTGATATTCATCATTTTTGGATGTATGTTCTGGGTCTACACAATTGTCACAGAATATCCAACAAGATGCTCAGGAATTTCTAATGTATATGCTTACCAGCCGCGGGCCGTGGAGGGAGTTACGGTGGGGCAGGGAGGCGGGGAGGGGCGGGGTGGAGGGTGCTAAAAACAGGCATATGGATCATTGCAGGTAAGTACACAATTTAATTAATAAAACGAAATTCGTAGCGCGCACTGCATGGCAAAAAGCAATGCTGTGCGCGCTACGAATTTCGTTTTATTAATTAAATTGTGTACTTACCTGCAATGATCCATATGCCTGTTTTAAGCACCCTCCACCCCGCCCCTCCCCCTCCCCGCCTCCCTGCCCCACCGTAACTCCCTCCACGGCCCGCGGCTGATGCTTACTATATTGGAAAATGAAGGCATAGAAACTGAAAATATTTTTGGCCTTTGTAATAAATGGGAACATCATTGTGAAAATTGTATGTATACATGTAGCACTAACATAGACACTGAAAGATTTATATATTTGACATTACCAGACGGTAAATCAGTGTCTTTCAATAAACTAGGTAAAGCAGCAAATCAGAACATGGAGTGTAGCCAATGCAAATCAGAAATGTTATCAACATTATTTATACAAAGATATGGACAATATATCATTTAAATGAGGCAACGTTGTACAGCTGATAGAAGAAAATTGGAAACTTTAATAACACATTTTGTAGCATGTCAACTATCAATATCAGGAATGACTTTTGTAGCAGTAGCAATAATTTTCCATTATGGTCCTTCCACAACATCTGGACATTACACTGCCTATCTAAAATGTGATAAAGGCTGGACACTTTGTAATGATGCTCAGCTGGTTTTTAAACAATGTTTGCCAAGCAAATTACCAAATTCCTACCTAATATTTTTAAAGCAAAAGTTTTAGGAACATGAATCGGCCTCTGAGGAATTTATTAATATGTATTAATACAATTACTATTGGACAATTTCAATATAAAGGATTTCAAGAATACCATTTGGCCTTGAGGAAAGGTGTTTGTATGAAATACAGACTTTTTCTTGCACATTGTACCGGCATATAGTTTTAAGCAAGAACACTTACAGTATTTATAAATGTAAGTTATAAAATGTTCTTACCAGTAAGCATTTTATACATGTGTAATTTGTTTTTATATGGTATTTTATTGAGGATTGATTTTTTTTTAAACAATCTTATCGATTGTTTTTTTTGCCCTCTGTTAGTGATGAGTACGATTGAAATCACTGTTTCTAGGGAAATTCAATATATTCTGAGAACAGCAAAAAGGCAAAGAAAATAATTTGTAAAATGTTAAAATTATTCTGTATTGTAAAAACGATAGTATTATGTATTATAACTGTATTTTTTCTTCCCTTTTACAGATTCTAATTCTAAAATATCAAATTTACTCACATTTATTTTATAAAAGCAACTGAAAAAAAATGTCTAGCATTTTTTATTTCTATTACTGTGAAGTTAAGTTTAACTAAGTATTAAAATGCACAATAGCCTGTGTTTGCACACAGGTGAAGAAAATGGAGATGGACGGAGTAGATATATGTGGAAGGATGCTCTGTGGGTGTTTTAAGTTACAGGACAAAGTTAACATGAATACTGAGTGTCACTGGGTACCAATTAACCCAGCAGATATGTATAGAAAGCATCCTGTGCCAACAATATGTCACTTTTTGTAACATAGTGATAGAGCAATACAATATTTCATATTTACAAGGAGAGTTAAAGGCAGACTGTGTACCTTATCTTTTCCATGTAAATACGACTTCATCATATACACCACTTTACGTTGAAAGGGCGTTCTATAGGTGATGGTGTGCGTATTTGCACAGAACACTCACAGAACAAGACAGATCACCAGATTTATCAGAAATTATAAATCTGGACATGTGTGTGAATACTGCACCAGCCTCCAATTGATGTAGCAAGGCACAACAACTAATTCTCTTTAAATATATGCTACAATGCACAGCATACATTGAAAGAGAAAAATGTGTTCACTGATTGTTTTTGTGCAGGAAGGTGTGCCTTTTTGTACAAATATAAACTCCACATGACACAGATATTCTTACACGATGGTGCAAGGGTGCCTATGTCACCACATGGATGTAGTTTAAGCAGCAGTGCAGAGGGAAACACAGACTTGCAGCATATTTATGTATGTATGTTGCATCCCTGTGGTTTGGAAGTACCTCAGCAGGCTGTAGTTAAAGAGCTTACAGTGTCATGCTGCAACACTTCCTTATAGTTCTGCAGTTATACATTCACCATACACCACAAATGCATTATTTCAGTCAATTATGCAGTACGTATACAGTCATCTAAACTTTCACACACTAGCATACAAATTTAGCTATTTCTGTAACCAGAGTATTTAGTTCTGAAAATAACTTTTTGTTGTTTTTTGTAGTTTTATATTTTTTTATGATTTTTTTATTGTTTTTTATGTTTTTTTATAAAAGAAAAAAAGTTAACAGGACGAACAAAACCATGAACTTTGAGGGAATAAAAAAACCCTAGCATCGATGGTTATCAACTGCTCTGCAAACTAGGTCTACTGATTGCTCCCCATAACAAAATAAACGATTGCACTTCAGGCAGTGCATTCTAACTTTCAAAAATTGGGGACGTATGTCTGGTGGCGATATTGAAGGCGATGCCCCAGAGGGACTTGGTATTGCCGGTGGTGGAGGTCATTGTTGCACAGTCTTCTACATTCTTTGTGAGCATAGTTCACAGGATGCAGGGATTGGAGGTGCTTGCGCATACTAGCAGTGCCACAAGAGTATTTCTTGTTTGGATCTCCTCTGGACAGCACTGCCTGGCAAATCTTGCATGTCACCTTGGTGGCATTAGATTTCTTTTGCCCCTCCGGAAAAGTAATACATTTCCATACGATGGATGTGTAACTTTTGGGAGGGGGAGGTTCTGGTAGAAATTCTTCAGCAATAAAATGTTCAGAATCAGATGATTCTTCCAGTGGTATAGACATTTTTGTCAAAAATACCAAATTCAGGTTTCCAACGAAGAAAAAGTGAGGTTCTTCTCAGGACAGCTCTTCTCCTAAGAAAGGTCTAGGAAGAGTATAAGAAATGGGTGGGGTTCTTCAATAGTTATTACAGTAAGTGTTATAAACCAATCAAATCTCTTTTTTTTGGTCACATGGGATCCACGTTCGGTGTTTACACGCAACACGCACCCAGCGCGACTTAGCCAACTTCCATTTAAAAGTAATATGTTTATTAAAACTACAAGAATATTATTTATTTTGTCTTAAAATTTATAATAAATACATATATATATCTTTTTGTATATCGAAAAATTTCACGGAAGTCACGCGCCCACCGCGTTCAACACAGAGGTAAGCGGGGTGGCAGACAAGCATTTGCAATGCAATAGGTCTCACATTTATGAGAATTTTAGCTATTGGCATTGTAAATGAAATTGCAAACACAAGGAGATGATGGACAGAGTCACAGATCTGGGTTGAATCCATCATCATTCTTTAGCTCACATTGCCACCCAGTTCAGACACAGCTATATGCAAATCAGTCTTGACCCTGTGCCTCATGGGAACAGTCCAGGCTAAACTGCCAAGCCATGTCTTCCCTAGACCGGACACAAGCATCCTGGGACCGGTATCGGGCTAACAACCCTCATCAGTCAGGCTAGCTTGAATCCAGTGGGAAAGTGAGCAAGGGACCCTCATCTGGGCATACCCTGCCAATTTAGTGACTGGGGGAGAGTGTCTGAAAAGTTTCAGTGCTCCGTCCATCATCTTCTTGTGTTTGCTTTGTTCGCCCTAAGTTGGCAGGGTATGCCCAGACGTGGGTCCCTTGCTCACTTTGCCACTGGAATCAAGCTAGCCTGGCTGATGAAGGGTGTTACCCAGAAACCAGTCCCAGGATGCTTGTTTCTGGATCAGGGAAGACCTGGCTTGGCAGTTCAGGCTGGACTGTTCCCATGAGGCACAGGGTCAAGACTGATTTGCATATAGCTGGGTCTCAACTGAGGTGGCGAAATGAGCTAAAGAATGATGGTGGATTCAACCTAGATCTGTGACTGGGGGTGAGTGTCTGAAAAGTTTCAGCGCTCTGTCCACCATCTCCTTGTGTTTGCATTGTAAAAGACAATGTCTTTTATGTATGTGTTGATTTTTTAAACATAAATAAAATACATTGGCATTTACAATGCCAATAGCTTAAACTCCTACAAATGTGAGACCTATTGCATTGCAAATGCAGCTGGGACCTGGGGAAACTTAGCAAACTTGTATATTTTTAAAACCTAGACAACCAGAGAATCCAGGTTGAGGAGACGTGTGTGACTCTCACCAGGGTCTGGTACTCAGAATCCCTTGCAAACCTCAAACGCTGTAAAAAAACACATTTTCCTCACATTTTTGTGATGGAAAGTTCTGTATTCTGTAGAGAGTTGCAAACTTCCACACATCCACAGTTCCCTCAAGTCTCCTGAAAATGGACACTTCGTTTGCAATGTGCATATCTGGGTATTCTTTGCCCCTAGCTCCATCGATACTCAGGAAAACCTAGCAAACCTGTATATTTTTCAAACTAGACACCCAGAGGAATCCACGATAGGGTTACTTGTGTGGCTTTGACCAGGTTCTGTTACCCAGAAGCCCTTGCAAACCTCAAACATTGTAAAAAAAATACAATTTCCTCACATTTCTGTGATGGAAAGCTCTAGAATCTGAGGGGAACCATACATTTTCTTCCACCCAGCGTTTCCCCAAGTCTCCCGATAAAAGTAGCACATCACTTGTGTGGGTAGGACTAGTGCCTGCGATATGAACGGCCCAAAACACAATGTAGACACATCACATTTTTCCACTTGAAACTGACTCTTCTTGCCAATGTGCATAGCTAGGGATTTTGGGCCCTAGCTTAACCAACACCTGTACAAACCTTGCATACCTGTACATTTTTTAAAGCTAGACCCACAAGTGAATTCAGGATGGGTTGACTTGTGTAGCTCTCACCAGGGTCTGTTACCCAGAATCCCTTGCAAACCTCAAACATTTTCCTCACATTTCTGTCATGAAAAGCTCTGTTCCATCCACACAAGTATTGTATAATTTTACTCAGGAAACTGAAGGAACCATTGAGTGGTAGGATATTTGTGCGGGTGCGGTGATCCTTAATAGAAATGTGATGAAAATTTGATGTTTTTAGCTAAATTTAGTTTGCAGGGAATTCTGGATAAAAAACCCAGGCAAGACAAACATCCCTATACTCCCCAGAGTGTCTTCTTTTCAGATGGCCATCGAGCCCAAGGCCAAAACCCAGGTGCCCCCTTTCAAAATATGGTTGTTTTGTGATAGATCATTTTGATGCCTCAACAATACGTTTTGGGCCCTACCTGCTGCAGGCACTTGGACCACCCACACAAGTGACATTCCATTTTTAGTGGAAGACTTGGGGAAATACTGGGTGGTAGGAATTTTTTTTTGGCCCGGTGATCCCACAACTTTCCCACACAGACATTTGAGGAAAATGTGATGTTTAGCTCAATTTGACGTTTGCAGGGGATTCTGGGTAAGAACGAGTTAGAAGTATCTATGCAACCCACACCTCCCTGGACTCCCCACGTGTCTAGTTTTCAGAACTGTCTGGTTTGGTTTTGGTAGGTTTCCCTAGATGGCCACCGTGTCCGAGACCAAAAATGCACATGAGCCCCTTGCAAAAGCAGGTTGATTTCTGATCGATAATTTTGATGCCTCCACAATATGTGTTTTGCCTTTCACAGGCACTTGATCCACCCACACAAGTGACCTGAGGGGAAGCTGTGTAGTAGAAAATGTGTTCTGGCCTGGGGATACCACAACCCCCGCACAAAAATATGAGGAAAATGTGATGTTTTAGCCACATTTTAGGTTTGCAGAGAATTCTGGGTAAGAAAACGCTGGGGGATCTACACAAGCCACACTGCCAGTCAAGTGTCTGTCCACACACATCACCAGCCAAGCATCATCCAATGCACAACATCAGCCAAGTGACATCCACGCACACTGCCAGCCAAGCGCCAGTCCACACACTGCCAGCCAGATACCAGTCTACACACACCGCCAGTTAGCACCAATTTATACACATTGCCACCAAGCGCTACTTCACACACACTACCAGCTGAGCACAAGTCCACACACACCACCAGCAAAATGCCAGTATAAACACATCCCGCCAAACGCCAGTAGATGCAGGCCAATAGCCAAACTCCAGTTCACAGTCACACACAGAAACTTTCACTGGTATCTAGTGATTTTCTTCCTCCCTTGGGGCGGATGAGCCTAAAAATATTGTTGATCAGACCCAGAGTGACCCTTGACTACTGTTATGCTCCCTAACATGCCCATAAACATCCGTGGTCCCTAGTGAGCTTTGTGTACCACCCAGGAGGGCCGATCAGGTGTAATACCACCATCTGGCTACTAGGAAATGCATACAATCTCTGCCCATTTTTGGGGTGAGGGTGGGGGAATCAGCATGCCCATTCTGGGCAGCCTGCATCCCTACAAAAAGTAAAAATAGTCCCGGGTGTTTACTGGGCTCGGGGAAGAAAGCCTGTGCCCAATTTTTTAGGGGGAAGTGGGGGCATCCCTTTCCCCGTCAAGGCAGTCCCTACCCCTGAACAAAACAAAAAATTTAGTTCAAGGGGGCAAATTCCGGCTATTGTCTCAATATGCTCACGTAGGTAGAAAGACTGTGTCCTTTTTGTTGGGGGAGGTGAGGGCATTGAAATGCCCATTCTAGGCAGCCACCAAATGCACACTGAGAGAAAAATGAATCCCTAGTGGTTAGTGGGCTTTTTACCTCCAGGGGAGCATGTGGGGGACTACTGCCCCATCTGACTACCGGGGCAGAAGGACATTGCCTATTTCAGGGAGGGGTGAGGGCATGAAAATGCCCATTCAGGGCAGCCCACACCCATACCTTTCAATAGAAATGTAATTCCTGGTTCCTACTGGGCTTTCTGCCTCCATGGGGGTGGCCGATCAGGGGCTATTGCCCCATCTGGTCCCCCTAGGGGGAACAGAATGACTGTTCCTATTTTTGTGGATTACAATGCTCATTCAGGGCAGCCCCCAACCGCTAACTTTACATTTAATAAAACTCTGGTTCTAAGTCGACTTTCCGCCGCGGGGGTAGGATTTAGAGCTATTGCCCACATCTGCCCCACAGGGAAGTCCAAGTAGAGACATACATGAGACATAATAGCATTCAGACATTTAAACTTGACAGAGTACGCTTTCAGTTTAAAGCACAAACCTCTCTATCTACAGCCTCTTTGCAATGTTCCTTTGCAGGGAACTGTATGGAATCGAATAGAGGTTAATACATCTGGCAACATTTTTAAACATCACTGTTCTCTACCAGTTTCATTAGAGAAGCAGAGCTTACAATGGAAGGCCTAAGCCAAAATGAAAGGCTGACTCCCATCATGCCACTCTTCTGAGTGTCAGCATCTTTCTAGAGACCTCAAGAGTGTGTCAGTGTCCTTTTTAGGGCAATATGACACATGTACAGAAGTGTATAGGTACTATACTACCTGAGTTTCACGCCACATGCTCTCTAAATGTGTGTAGAAGAAACTGCATGTGACACTTTCTGCTCATTATACCGGGCAGCCGGGTATGAAGCTGTGTGTTCAAGTACTTCCATTAGGTCTGCCTAGGAAACAAATCTGTGCTTTTGGGACTTAATGCTGAAGTAGCTCTGCCGTTATTTGTCCAGAGTAATGATAGATGGTGTAGTAAGGTCATCAGCTGCAGCACACGTGTCAGACTACATATACTAGGCGAGACATACCAAAGACATGATAGCAGTCAGACATTCAAACTTCACAGAGTACACTTTCAGTTTATAGCACACCTCACTATTGATGGCCCTCTTGTAGTGTACTTTTTCACAGACTTAGATGGACTCGGATTGAGGTTAATACATCTGGAAACATGTTTTAAACCTTGCTATTCTGTACCGAGGCACAGCTCGCAATGCCAGGCCTAAGCTAAAATGAAAGTCTAACTCCTGTCATGCCACTCTACTGACTGTCAACATGTTTCTAGAGACCTGAATGAGTGTGTCAGTGCCTTTTTTAGGAGCAAGATGACACATGTAAAAAAGCCTATAGGTACTAGACTACCTCTGATTTACACTGCAGGCTCTCTAAATGGGTGTAGAAGCAGCAGCTTGGGTCACTTTCGGCTCATTATACAGGTCAGCCGGGTATGATGCTGTGTGTTTCAGTGTTTCCTTGATGCCTGCCTAGCTAAGAGATCTGTGCTTCTGTGATTGATTGCTGAAGTATCTTTGATATTATTTGTCCAGGGGTATGATAGACTGTATAGTTTTTAAGTTATGGTCTTCAGCTGCAGCACACATGTCAGACTACACATGCATGGAGAGACATACCCGAGACATTGTAGCAGTCAGACATTCAAACTCAACAGATTACACTTTCAATTTGAAGCACACACCTCACAATCTATGTCCTTCTTGCAGTGTACCTTTATAAAGACTTATATGGACTTGGAAAGAGGTTAATACATATGGTAATATGTTTTAAACCTCACTTTTCTCTACCATTTTAATTAGAGAGATAGAGCTCTCAATGCCAGGCCTAAACCAAAATGAAAGGCTGACTCTTGTCCTGCCACTCTTTGTAGTGCTTTTACTGTAATACTGTTGGTTATGTGCAAATGTTTCGCACACTGCCTCTGAGATAAGCCTGACTGCTCGTGCCAAGCTACCAAGGGGGTGAGCAGGGTTTATTTTAGGAGTGTATCCCCCTTATCCTGACTAGAAGAGGTGTGGTGGAGCGGCCAGGACGGCTGACTCCAGAACACAGGGGCTCACGGTTCGATAGCCGGCAGCAGGTTAGCCCAGCACTTTGTGAGACTGGGCAATAGCTCACTTAATCTTTCCGATGGCCTCCAGCGGTGTGACACCTCTCCGGAGGTAGTTGTGTGCTTTACAAATGGTGGTATTTCATTTCATTTCATTTTAAGGAAGGGCCCCTATTTGGATAAAGGTGCACACCATTGCCAACTAGAGACCCCTATTTCTAACAGTGAGCTCAAAATGTTTTTACTGTGATCTTATGACCACATGATTAGAAAAAGTATGGCTAGGAAATGGACCCTACTTCTCTTTTCCATCAACATTGGCTCAAGCATCTTCCTGCATGGGTCGTCGCTCCTGTTGGGAAATGGCAATACATTGGCCTTGAGATAAGGAACCATAAGCTCAAAACCAAGGGATCTCCTGCCTCACTGCAATAGGGCAGTGGTAGTGATGCAGTGATTGACAGGTCCCATATATCTCCATTGACCCATTTTCTTTTCTTCTTGTCTGGAAAATCAGTGCACAGAGGTTTGAGGGAACAATACTTAGCTCAGATTGGAGCTCTCACTCTTCTGGGAATATTGGTGACTGTCACTTCATCTGTAGCTGAGGTATGCAGTGGAGTAGTAGAGTACAGTAGAGTGAGGATGTGTGTTATACAGTAGAAGGCAGTAGAGTTGAGCGGAGTGGTGTAGAGTGTCCTAGGGTTGAGTATTGTGTTGTGTAGTGGCATGGAGTAAAGTAGAGTGCCATACACATGCATACACTGCAGATTACTGTTGTATAGTGGAGTGCTATAGAGTGGAGTAGTGTGTGTTGGGATGTTGAGAGTCATTAAGTGCAGTAGGTTGTCATAGAACAGAGTACAGTGGATTGGTACTGAGTGGAATTGGGTAGAGTGGAGTGGCGTACACTGGAATAGCATAGAGTAGAGTGGCATAGAGTGGAGTGGCATACTGTGGAATATCATACAGTGGAGTGGCATACAGTGTAATACTGTAGAGCAGAGTTGTGTAGAGTGATTGGTGTAGAAAGGAGTAGCATGCAGTGGAATACTGTACAGTGTAGTTGCATAGAGTGGATTTGCATTTATTGAAGTGATGGATAGTCAAATAGTGAACAGTGTGGTGTTGTAGACTGTAATGGCATACAGTGGAGTAGCATGTCACAGAGCATGTCATAGAGTAGAGTGGAGTGGTATGTCCTACAATAGAGTGGAGGGGCATACAATGGAGTGAAGTAAACTGGAGTGGTATAGAGTTTAGTAGAGTGTTGCAAATTAGAGAGTAGTCCAGTTAAGTGGAATAGTGTAGACTGGTGTGGCTTGGCATAGAGTGGCATAGAGTGGAGTGGCGTACAGTGGTATAGTAGGGAGTGGCTTAGAGTAGAATGGCATTAAGTGGAATAGCAAAGAGTGGAGTGGTGCTGAGTGAAGTGGAGCAGTGTACAATAGAATAGAGTGACATTGAGTTGAATGGCATACATTAGATTGGCAAAGAGTGGAGTGGAATAGAGTGGAGTGCTGTATGGTGGAACTCTATGCCACACCACTCAATGCAATTCCACTGTATGCCACTCTACTCTATGCCACTCCACACTAAACAACTGTACGCCATTCCACTCTATGCTAATTCACTGAAGGCAATGACCCTCTACACCACTCCACTGTATGCTATTCCACTCTACCACACTACAATGTACACCATTCCACTGAATATTTCCCTTTATGCCACCTCACTGTACTCTACTGCAGTCTTCACCCCTCCATTCTATGCTATTCCATTCTATGCTGTTCCACTGTACATCACTCCTTGGTTTGCCACTCTACTGTACACTACTTCTCTCTTACAGAACTCCACAGTACACTACTCCACTGTACGTCAATCCACTCTATGCTCTTCCACTCTACCCCACTCCACTCTATGCCACTACAGTGTACACAACTCCACTGTATGACATTCCACTGTATGCTGCTCACTCTGGGCTGTTCAACTCTACACCACTGTACTTTATGCCACTCCACTCTATGCTATTCCACTCTACCCCCTCCACTGTACACCATTCCAATATACTCCACTTCCAGGTATGCCATTCCACTGTAAGCTACTTCACTCTATGCTGAACCACTCCACTCCACTCCAGTGTATGCCACTCTGTTGTATGCCATTCCATTGTACGCCAATCCACTGTATACTACTCATTCTATGTTGTTCCACTCTTTGTCACTGCACTCTACGTCTCCCCACTCCACTGTATGGCATTTCATTGTATTCTACTCCACTTTGCCCCACTCCACTGTTTGTTTTTCCACTCTGCCCTACTCCTCTCCATGCCACTCCAGTCTAGGCAACTCCATTCTACAATGTTCAATGTCACTCCCTCCACTCTACACAAATCCACTCTACGCCACTCTCTATATGTTATTCTATTGATTGCCACTCCACGCAACTCTATTCAACACCACTCCACAGTACACCATGACACTCATGCCACAGCTTTCTATAACATGAAACTGCACTCCATGATGCCCTACAATACAACACTCCACAACACAACATGGTACAACACTGAACTCTATGCCACTCCAATCTTCGCCACTTGAGTCTACTACACTCTACAAACCCCTACTCAACTTTATGACACTCTATGGGGCACATGCATCAAAGGAAATTGCATTCGCAAATGGTGCGAATCGCAAAATTCGGCAGTTTGCGAATGCAATTCCCATTTTTGGGATGCATTAACATTTTTGTAATTTTTGCAATTTAAAAAATCGCAAAATTGCGATTTCTTAAATTGCGATTGCATTTAAGGAATCTCAAATTGAGATTCCTTAAATGCAATGTATCAAACTCTAAAAATTTGCGAATTCGCAAATAAGGGGAGCAAATTACCATGAAGTTGACCTTCATGGTAATTTGCGACAACTTTGAAAAATGCACTAAGTGCATTTTTCAAAGTTCCATTTTACACACACACATGCCCTAGGAGCATGTGAGTGTGCAAAATGTACTTCTCAGCAGATTTCAGGGCTGCAACAGGGTGTCCTTAGGACACCCCTGCACCCTTGAAATTGCATTCTTAATTTGTGAATTTGTAATGGTGAATTGCAAATTAAGAATGTCTTTCCATTCATTCCTATGGGCCTCTAGGCCCATAGGAATGGATGGGGAGGTATTCCTTAATTGCGATTCTCAATTAGAGAATCGCAATTAAGGAATTTTAAGAAATCGCTATTTTTATAGCGATTTCTTGATGCATTGCAGTTTGCAATTCCTTAATTGCGATTCCTTATTTTTCGCAATTAAGGAATCGCAAAATGCAATATTGATGCATGTGCCCCAATGTCACTTCACTCTACCAAATTATACTCCACTCTGTGCTACTCCACTTTACAACACAGTATTCCAGTCTGTGCTGCTCCACAACACTGTAGTCCACTCTACGAGAGTCCACGCCACTCTTCAATACTCTGCGCAATTCCCTCTACAATACTGCACTAAATTGTACTCCACTCTACTCTATAACACTCTACTCAACTTTATTCCACTTCTCCACCCCACTTCATGGCAAAGTATGCCACTAACTAGACACTCCACTCTATCACACTCTACCACACTATACTCTACTCTACCTTACTCCACCTTGTACTCCACTCTATGCCACTTCACTCTACTCCCGTCTAAAACTGTTTCCCATAATCTACAATGTGGCATACCACTCCACTGTATGAGATACCACTCCACTCTATGACTCTTTACTCTACTGTATGATATGCCACTACACTGGATTTCATTCAACAGCACTGTACTATATGAGATGCCACTACTCTGTATGACACTTTACTCCATTCTACACAGCGCCACTTCACCTGACTCCACTGTACCAAAGTTTACTCCACTCTACACCACGGTACAATACTCCTCTCTATACCAATCCACTCTACAACACTCTATTCTTTAGAAGTGCACTCTACTACATTCTATGCCACTGTATGACACTCCACTACACACTATGCCCCTACACTCTATCTCACACTACTCCACAACCCCACTGTATGACATTCCACTCTAAAGCTACTTGACTCTACAACACTTTCTACCACTACACTCTATGACACTGTACTGTACGTCACTCCACTCTATAACATTCTACTCCACTGCATGCCATTCCACTGTAAAACACTTTCTAACACTCTATGATACACCAGTCCACTTCACTGTGCCATACATCACTCCACTCTATGACACTTTACTCCGCTGTGTGACATTCTAGGCCGCTCTACTCCAACTTACTCTTCGAAATTACACTCCACTGTATTACAGTTCACTCCACTCTATCCTACGTAACTCACTGCACTGCACTCTACTCCACTGTATGATACTTTGGCCTGCTCTACACCACTGTTCAGCACTCCACACTATGTTGGTCCACTGTAAGACAGCCTATTAGACTCTTTGAAACTCCACACTACAAGACTCTTCTATTCCCTATGCTACTAAATTACACTCTACTCCACTCCTTGCCATCCACTGTACTACACTGTATAACACACTAGCACACACCATTCTCCTCCTTTCTATTACATGCCACTCCACTTTATTCTATCACACTTCACTCTACGACACTCTGCTTCACTGTCCAACACTGTACCCCAGTCAACTGAACAACCCGCTACTCTACAACACACCTACAGGAATGTCTGACAGAATATCGACGTACAGAAATATCGACGCAAGAATATCGAAGTCAAGAATATCGACATCCTATCTACATTATGGTAAGTACAAAAATATCGGATTATTTAGTTAAAAAAAATATGTAAAATTATGAATACATCTATACACATAAAACAATAATATAAACAAATTAAATATATATCTACAACACATTTTAAAAAAGGATTTTTTTAACTCTTTTTAATATGAAGTGTATACTACATTAAATAAAATAATAAAAAATTATTACATAGCCGAGGTAATAAAATTACTATTCCAACTCCAAACAGTGTAACAGTAGGGAAAGTGTTGGATAGCGTAGAGGTAAGCATTACTATTCTCACTCCAGTGAGTGCAACAGTAGGGAAAGTATTGGATAGTATAGGGGTAAAAATTACTATTCCCAATCCAGGGAGTGCAACAGTAGGGAACGTGTTGGATAGCATAGGGGTAAAAATTAATATTCCAACTCAAGTGAATGCAACAATGTTGAAAATTTGGATAGCGTGGGGGTTAAATTAACATAATTATTAACTAAATAATTTAACAAAAAGAAATAACATATTACAAATTAAATTAACTAAGAAATTAATTATAAATAGCAATAAATTAAATTAATACTTACTTAAATACAATTAAATTACTTTCCCATATTCCACCATAAACACATACCCCACTACACATAACAATAAACATAATTCATTTACGTATCAATGAATATATTAATAACAATTAATAATACATTATCAATCAATAAATTAACAACAACAACATATAAAAAATAATAATACATTCATTATAATTAGAACAATTATAAACAAATTAATTATAAACAATTAATTACCAATTATTAATTGATTAACAATAAATTAATTATTACTTCCCACCCTTTTCCCCTATAATCCCCCAACCCGCTTCACAGAAAAATTAACATAATTAATTTCATTATCAATTAATCAATTAATAAAAATTAATGACCAATTAATAATAATTAACAGTAAATGAATTATCAATAACAATAAATAACAAAACAATAAATTAATTATAAATAATATGACTATACATTAATCAATTAACAAAAAGCTATTACCAATTAACAATTAATTAACAATAAAGTAATAATAATAACTATAAATAAAAACATACTAATTAATGAATTAATTATAATTAAATTACTTCCCACCCTATTCCTCTATAAACCCACAACCCGCTCTGATACTAAAACGTAAAATTTACTTTAAAAAAATTACTAATTTCTAAACATTTAATACAATATTTAAAAATAATAAAACTACATTACAAAAAAATGCTAAACATACATATATAATACACACCACTAATATAAATATTGCTATTAATAACAACAACATTTTTGCTAACGATATTACTTACTTCGATACTATTAACTTCGATATTACTCACTTTGTTATAAAAAAAACGACATTACTTACCTCAAGGTCGATATTCTGGTCAACGATATTCTTGACATCCATATTCTGTCCCTATGATATAAAAAACTCTATATTACTGTATAACGATATTAAAAATCGATATTTTGACTGCTCACTCACCACCGTACAAGACTACACTGTACAAGACTCTCTGCCACTCTACTGGGCAACACTTCACTTCACTCCGCAATACTAAACTATACAACACTATACTCCACTGTACTCCACTCTATGCCACTACATTGCACAATACTGTTCTTCATTATATGGCTTTCTACAGAACTATACTCAATGACACTTCACTCCACGACATTTAACTCCACAACACTGCAGTTGATGACACTCCACGATAGGACACTCAACTGTATTGTATGACACACCACTCCTCTGTAAAACATGGCAATCCACTCACGGATACTCCAATATATGATAGACCATGCCACTCCACTGTTTAGCAATTTAATCCACTAAACACGTTGGCCCTCCACACTCCCCCAGTCTATTCCACTCTATAACATTTATCTGAAAGATACTGTCATTCACTATGCTCTACGACACTCCACTTAACACTTAACTGAATGACACTAAACACTACAATTTGAAACACATTTTTATTAAACAATAACAAGGATTTTAATTCAATGAAAAAAAAACGTTAAGAATAAGTTATAGTTTTCTTCTTTCTATACAAACCCAAGATAAGCCATGCAAACATTAGAAATTCTAAAGCTATAGTCATAACTTAAATGTATCCTTTTATTTACTATAAGGGGCACACATCCGTACACAATCTTGTCACCTCACTAGCCACACTAAAATACCTGTAACTCGCTAATCTACCATGCAGTCTGTTCTCAAAAATGATGTTATTTGAGATGTCATAAGTGCTATTATCAATCCTATAATTTCACATCAATTAGTCCTGCAATATCCCAGGGTATAACCAGTACATTAAGAAGGTGCACATTATAGTTAATGTAGTGTGGCGAGCGAGGTGAGATAATGGTAGAATCTGTGGAAAATAACCATTTCGACGTGTGACTGTGTGACAACTCTGATATGGGAAAATTAATTGAAATAAAAATAGATGGAGAGGAGCATCAAAAATATGTAGTACAACTCTGCCTTCCTCAGAAGGGTGACTCGGTCTCCTCCCCTCCTGGTGGCGACATCCTGTCAATACAAAAAAGAGAAAAAAGATTGGGATTTCTACCATGTACAAAATGTTTGGCCACTAGATAGGACTGATCTACATTGGTTATTGTGCTGTTCACATATCTCAGGCCACGTCGACATGAGGCAACATACAGACAACAGTCACTGGTGAAGGCCATACTTTTCTGTCTGTTGTGTTTGGCCAAATCTAGTGGAGTATATCTTTACATTTTCACAATGTATGCAGGCCTTACAATGACCATATCTGAAAAAAGCCTTGTGTGTGGAAAGCCAGCATCCGAGCTGTGTGTCATGTCTCTATACAATAAATACCTACATGGTTGCTTCTCCTGATAGTGATACTGGCTCGAGGTGTAGATCCTTGCCAAAGACTATTTCTGAGGATTTTAGATTTCATTGTTTATTCAGTATCTTTTGAATCTGTCCTGAATCTCTGCTATAAATGGTAATAACCCTTACTTATGGGGTATTGTATCCTCTCTCATGGGGTATAAAAATAAGCTACCTTCTCGCTCTTGTATCTGCTTAGCTACTTGTTGTTTTTAATATTTTCCGGGGTACCCCTAAAAGCGGTGGCATATTTCACCATTCTCCTTATTGTAAGCTGACTTTATCGAGCAATTTTTTGGGCCCAAATCAATTCCCAATAGGACACACTTCCTTTTAGGTTGTGATGTGAAGGTGGCCACTTCTTGTGTGTAGGGTTATGTTAACAGTTGGTTCTTTTCCAAAGTGACCTGCCTCTATTTCTCCACAAGAAACATCAATGTGGATGTCCAAGAAATCAATCTCTTTGCCATCAATGTGAAATGTGAAATTCAAATTCAGATAATTTCTCCGAATCCTTTCTATGACTTGTTCCACCCTATTACGATCACCAGTTCAGAAAGAGGTTGTATTCATAGCATACCCACAGAATTAGGTTCTGAGTGAAATTCTCTGGCACCTGCACCTCCCAATAGCCCATAACATGATTTGAGTAGAGAGGGGTGAAACAGGCCCAAAGGCCATAGGATAGAGAAACATTGCTGCACAGATGTATTTCTAAAGGAAAGAGAAAGAACAGAGTTGTATGTTTAACGCTTTATCTCTACTCTAGTGCTGATACACTTTAGTCCTCTGTGCACCAATACACACACCTTTGCACCATATTACAAGAGTGTGTAGTTTCTATGAACTATACGCTTCGTACTGGAAGGGGACCCTTCCAGTATTAATACTATGCTTTAATACTGTTCCCACTTTATATGAGCGGTATACAATGCAGCACACAGAAAGTTTGTAAAATGTGCAACATTTTTAAAATTGCTCCACTATTATGCTCGCCTTAAAGAGGTGTCGTTTTTGGCACATGTCACTGTCTTTAAATATTAGTAGATAGGAATATGTGTCAAATTCTATGTGTGGCTGCAGAGAAACACACATATACCACTCATAGACTGCCCTCTTGATGCAAAGAAGCTCAAAGTAGAGCATAACTCTATTTTGCATTACTTTCGGATACTTTGCAAATCAAATCATGATTTGCAGTGGAAAGTAAATCCCAAAATAACAATTTTGTAATGCAAATCCAGGGTAAAGTGTTTCCCCCTAGATGCAAAATAGGTGAAAACAATTGTTTCCTACCATGTGCAGCCTTTCATATTCTAGTAAGATTACATATTTAACGTTTTTTATGCCTCATATGTTTAAAAAAAGTGCAATATAACACAAAAGCAGACTATTTTTGCTCATTATTGTATGCCTCCATACTGATCATTTTATTTCCTTTTAAGACAGGCGTTAGGGGGAGTAAAGTATCTTATAGTAAGATACACAAAGAGGGCACACACACATTTCATTACTGCTCATAAGGGATGTTAAGAAGCCACATTACAATAATACTTGAGAAGCCACAAATGAAATCTGTGGTTTAAAATTGCCCCGCAAACTTATTCAGTGCTTTTTTCATTTTTTCTTTTTGAATATAGACCTACGCATAGGCCTTCCTTTCAATAATATTCAATTTTATCTTTCTTCTGCATAATTCATCCAATACAGTGTGGGCTGCGTTACTGTATATTAACTGTCACATCTAATCTTCATTGTCGCACATTCTTCAATTCATGTCTGAGATATTCCTTAGCTCACATAATTCGATATCTCTTATGTGTATTCTGGAGTCCCCTTTTGGGAATTAAATATCAACCTCTCTGTCAGTGTCATGCTTTTCATCATGAACGAGATTGCTGCTCCTGGTTTGCTCAGAATATTCAAATTCAGTTCTTCGGGGTATTGTTGTTCAGTTCTTTTAACATAACCAAAGATGTTTTAAAGCATGGCCAAAGAGGGCGCTGGCTTAGGCTCCCAGTTTTTCGGGGGGGGGGGGGGGGGGGGCTGATAGAGCCCGCTTTGTTCTGCAGACAGTCTTGTCCTAGCGACCTTGAATAATTGTTAAACAGAGTTTTATTTTCGAAATATCGTTTTCTTTTAATTCATTTTTAATGTGGGAGATGTGTTGCAGTCTATTACAGACATTTTCCAGAGAAATGTGTTTTTGTTTCATGCAAAGCCTAGTCCATAAAAACGTTTCGTTGAAATCAGGGCTTCACATATGAGATATGGTTCCACAGATTATTTGCAATAATATTAGTGTGCTGCTGTGCTACACTATTGAAAACGAAGGTCACAATCCCTCAATATTGGAGGACATATTTATCATAGGGTTGTGTCGCTTTTGACCATGAAATGGGGTGCATAAGCAACGCAACCCTTAAGTTTGACTTATCAAGAGGCTTTGTGTCCTTGAGTGGTTGGATTGATCCAAATTAATGCAACATAGCCCAAATCGCTGTGTTGCATTACTCTGCCTTGGGAAGACATTCCATGGGTGGAGCATGGTTGGACCCATGCCTCCACCCATGGATTCTGTAGCATTACCAAATTTACCAGTACTAGTAGAACTGGGAATGTGTCAGAATGCTACGCCATCCCAGGGGAGGTGTAACAAGGAGAAATGTGCGTATTTCTCCTCGTTTTTTCCTCTTTCTATGTGTGCTTCTTTCTGGAGCACATGTACATAGCGGAAAATGCCTCAGGGAATTGTTTATGTGCAGGAAGATGTCCCTTGCTGCAGCCGCGGCCAGTGGAGGGAGTTCGGTGGGGCAGGGAGGCGGTCTGGGGGAGGGGCAAGGTGGACAGTGGTAAACAATGGAATATGGACAATTGCAGGTAAGTAAACAGTTTAAAAAATAAAACGAATTTCGTAGCGCGCGCTGCATCGCATTTTGCGATGCATGGTGCGCTACGAAATTCGTTTTATTTAATACATTGTTTACTTACCTGCAATTTTCCATATTCCGTTGTTTACCACTGTCCACCCTGCCCCTCCCCTGCACCGCCACCCTGCCCCACCGAATTCCCTCCACTAGCCGCGGCTGCCTTCCTGTAAAAAACAATCCCGCTTACAATACAGGCCCCCATCCACCATGGTCCAAGGGTGCCTGTGTTGATGCTAGGCAGCACATTGTGCACCAGCACTGGGAAAAAGACAGAAATGCATTGCATTATGTTAAATACGGCGCATACCTGCCCTTTCCTGTCATGCAGCGCAGTACAGCAAGGTGACTTGCTGTGCTGCGTGACTTTTTGTTAAATATGCTCCTAGAAGTAAAGAAATGTAGAATTTGGACCAGTGTGCACCTTCAAAGAGGGCATGAAAAAATTGAAATTGGGTCATAATTTCAAAGCTGCTCTAAACATGGGGCCACAAAAATGTGTTTGGTCCATGACCGCCAAATCCTTAAAATACCCCTGATAAGGACATCAGCTAGATTCAGTATAAAGAGTATTTTGAATCTACAAAGATGTCATTCTAGGCGTGTAACGGCGGTGCATGTGTGTGGGTAACTAGCATTGTAATTCAAGTGTCCTTATTCATTGGCAATCAACAGTATTGTTTGTCTACACATGAGAGTTACATTCCCCTTTAACCAGAGTGCCATTTTACAGCTCCTGCACATCATATTACATAAAAAAACAACACATAAGCATTGTTAGGTAGTTTATTCTATTGTATTTACTTTTCAAGTTAACAATGTGCTGGATTTATAATCAGGTGGCCTATAATTTGGGTAATACCGGAGACAGCCCAAGTCATGGGAATATGGCTGCCTCTTCAGGTTAGACACTGACAAAGAAGGGTTGAATGAGGATATCCCCTGGTTGCCTACTGACCTGACTCGCTCAAGTTGTATACTTCTTATTTACTCCTATCTGCTAATCAGACTGCTGCCCGGCAATTCTTTAACCCACTGAGAGAATTCCAGCAGACACAGTGAGGATTACAGCACACAACCCCGATTGCAAGTGTCTATAACATAATGAGTCTCGAACAGGTCCCATCAACTTTCACATATAAACTATTTTCTAGACCTATCACTGAGCTCACCAAAAAGCCATTAGTGACACTGAACCACTTCATTTTATATACCAGCACTCATGCGTGTCTATAACTACAAGTCCATCACAGTTGACACTTAACAATTATACTAATGTATTGGTCTACCCCATTGCCATCCCCTCGAGCAAGGACAATGATAATAGATATGCCCAGGAGACAAGTGACGAATCATGGTATAACTCCCTACAACTACGCCAGTATTGTTGAGCCGTCTCACTGCATTAGACCGCTACCTTATCAACCTCCCGAGAATTAAGTGTGGCGTCTCTTGCTACGGTTACCTGTATGGGTTTTGACAGCATCGACGCATTGGAGAATTCCAACATGGCGTCCAATACCGGGAGTAGCGCTCTAGTTCTTTACTGTAGACATCACGGAAATCCCTCCCCCTTCCATGCACGGCCCGCCGGGGGTATAACTAACCGAGTAACAATGAACTCTGCACCACCCGGGCCGGCAGTGTGAGGGGTAGGACAATTGTCAAACCAGTGGTTACGAAAGTGTGAGTATTATGGGAGTCAGGGGCCATCTCCTCAGGGGGGTTGGATTCATGCTTAGGTGAGGCAATATGAAAGGGCTCCCTTCCGGTATTGAATTTTGTAGCAGTATGCCAGTGCGGTCTTTTACTAAAACGCTGATGCTTCCTTACATACCGGTCAGAAACGAGTGACCGCAGGATGTGAAGGCAATCACTTGCAATGTAAATACCGCTGTGGCACTACAGCGCATTACACAGCTCGGACAGAGCATTGGGGGCACTCCTTGATTCACAGGGAGTGGGTGGCAGGTTGTCCCTTGTGGCGCTTACCTGTTGTTATTTGGAAGCCATCCTCAGGTGGCTTCTGAGGAGCTGCGGGACTAGGCTGGGAGGGTTCACCTAGTTCAGCCTGCGTTTTATTAAAAGAGAAGGGCAACACAGAGTCCTTATTCGAGGTGCACATATCTCGGCATGATGACACATGCTAGGAATTACCACTGTTGTGTCTTCTGCCTCTGATTACGATGCTGGCCACAGGTAACTGTACCTTTTTGACCATATTTTAACTCTCCTTCTTTTCTCGCTTACCAGGACACTACACATTTGGTGTCTACACCTGCCGGTACACGTTGCCATGCACATTTGACCCAAATAGGGTGAGTCTTAATACTGTGCCCTATGCACAATATTATTGATTACTGCTGCTTCTGTTTTAACGTGTCCTTTTTTACTCTTATGACGCATGCCACCAGTCACCTGTGTTTAGCATGCATGTGATGCACCCAGGTTAGTGAACGGTGCACAAACCACACTGTAAGAGTTACAGTCATGGTACAGCATAATAATGTGTATGATTCTCTTTGCATTGCAGGCTATTTTGTGGATCTACAGGTACCACTTTTTAGGGTGCTGTATGGGTGGTCATTTTTTCACTTCACCTAGTTTAAGACCATCACCAAAAAGTGTTGGTAGATCTCGCTTTGGTCCTGAGGAATTGACATCAAATTGATAATAGGCAAGAAACATGTTGACCCATATCACAAACGCATAATCCGACAACCTTAGAGTGGGCATACTCGCTGCTTCTGTTTTTAATCAGGATAGTGGCTACAATTCATTAAAATTGTTGAGACTGGACCACTAATTCCTGTTTTAGTTTCACACCCCTACACATCACTACACCTACACTGACTTAAGGGCCTTCGCCTGCACTAAACTCTACGGCATAAGGAATAAAGATCTCCGCCAAGCAGGCCCCATCACAGGTGCCGATCGGGTATTGCAGCGCCGACCCGATAAGGAGCAGACCTGATGATGAAGTAAGACACCTAGCTGGCTGGGTGTGTGAGGGTCTTTTTCCTAAAGCAGGAATCTAAGCATGGGATGAAAATTCATTCCACTCGCGGAGTTTGCGGATTTTTTGCAATTTCCCAATCTGGGAATCGTGCAAAATTGCCCAAAAATTCGCGAGTTGACTAATTTTTATTGCTTGGTCGGGCTTCAAAAATACAATCTCGCATGCGCGGCGTTGACTTACCGTGATTCTGAGTCCGTGGAGTTGTTTTCCTCCCGGTTTGCGGGCGCTGCGCCATTTTGGATCTGTCTGAGTGATCGCGCAAGACTGTTTGACCGTAAATACGTCATCGAGTCCCACCATC
Source organism: Lissotriton helveticus (assembly GCF_964261635.1). Classification (NCBI taxonomy): domain Eukaryota; kingdom Metazoa; phylum Chordata; class Amphibia; order Caudata; family Salamandridae; genus Lissotriton; species Lissotriton helveticus. The sequence goes on from NC_136067.1 coordinate 986,077,430, forward strand.
TTGCACTGCGAGACTTTGAGAACGTGAATACGTCATAAGGGCCCGCGATCACGCATTGCGAGAGTAAACAATAGCGAATACGTTGATGCGACGCGCAGCTGACATCCGGCGGGAGATTTGAACAGCTCGCTTTCCCGAAAATGCAAACATTGTAATTCTACACAAGAAATCTATCGCTGGCAGCATAAACCTTCTGAAAATTATGATTTGGATCCGAATAACACTTTTTTGTGCAAGGAGTCTATTTTTGAGGGGGTGGGAAGAAGGAAGTGCCCCAGAGTCTCCAACTTCCTGTTCCTGTCCAGCAGGCTCCTCCCATTGCTTTGTCCATGTCATGGTCACTTTTCATTTGGATCTGGAGCTGGAAGTATTACTCTTTGTGGCTGCTGCTGGATATTTGTATTTGAGGACTTTTTTTGGGATCACTTTTGGATTTGAGATTTTACAAGTAAGTTGGTGTTGTTTGTTTGGGGCATTGCAGTTGCTGCAACTACAATTTATACATTTTCTCACAACTTTAAAAAATATATATTGTGGGTAGCCACAGTATCCAGTAGGCCCAGGGTTAGTCATGTGTGCATGATACAACTGTTTCTGTCAGTTTTGTTGAAGTTAAATATCATTTACGGCATGGATGGCATGGAATTGAATAGCTCACTGTTATATGTGGAAGTTCTTTTTAATTTTGGAGTGCGTGTTAAAGCCACACTAGCCAGTAGGCCCAGGGGTAGTCAGTGGTGCATGGACCAAGTCTTTCTGTGGGGTCTCTTGAATTTAAACATCATTTAGGGCATGGATGGCATTGGATTGAAGAGATTTTTGTGTGTATTTTGATTTTTTGGGTGTTGTTGGGGCCTGGTTCATTGCCTGGCCATGTGGGTGGGGGCCATTTTGATGCCTGGTCCAGGGCCTGGTCATGTGGGTGGGAGTCTATGGGGCCATTTTGAAGCCTGGCAGTGTCCTTTGTGCCATAGGCCTGCACCCAGTCTGCCTTGCTTTCATCCATTATTCCCAGGGGTACTCAGCGGTGCATGGACAAAGTCTTTCTGTGTGGTCTCTTGAATTTAAACATCATTTATTGAATGGATGGCATTGGATTGGGGTGATTTTTGTGTTTATTTTGATTTTTTTGGGTGTAGTTGGGACCTGGTCCAGGGCCTGGCCATGTGGGTGGGGGCCATTTTGATGCTTGGTCCAGGGCCTGGCCATGTGGGTGGGGATCTAGGGGCCATTTTGAAGCCAGGCAGTGTGCTTTGTGCCATAGGCCTGCACCCAGTCTGCCTTGCTTTCATCCATTATGCCCAGGGGTATTCAGTGGTGCATCAACAAAGTCTTTCTGTGTGGTCTCTTGAATTTAAACATCATTTATTGCATGGATGGCATTGGATTGGGGTGATTATTGCGTGTATTTTGATTTTTTTGGGTGTTGTTGGGGCCTGGTCCACGGCCTGGCCATGTGGGTGGGGGCCATTTTGATGCCTGGTCCAGGGCCTGGCCATGTGGGTGGGGGTCTAGAGGCCATTTTGAAACCAGGCAGTGTGCTTTGTGCCATAGGCCTGCACTCAGTCTGCCTAGCTTTCATCCATTATGCCCAGGGGGACTCAGTGGTGCATGGACCAAGTCTTTCTGTGGGGTCTCTTGAATTTAAACATCATTTTGGGCATGGATGGCATTGGATTGGGGTGATTTTTGTGTGTATTTCGATTTCTTGGGTGGTGTTGGGGCCTGGTCCAGGGCCTAGCCATGTGGGTGGGGGGGGCATATTGAGGCCAGGCAGTTTTTGCCATAGGCCGGCAAGCTTGCGGGCCAGTAGGCCTAGGGTTATGAATGGGTGCATGAAACAACTCTCTCTGTGTGGTCTCTCTTCTATTAATTTAAACATCCATTTTTTATTAGAATTGCAATTTTTATTTTGGGTCTTTCCGTTTTTGGGTGTGTTGTGTTAACTTAATATTAAATGCCTAGTCACAATAGTATTAATTGAAGCACGACATATGCAACATTTTAACTGATGTTCCTCTAGCTTCTTTGCTTTTAGGTGCACAAAGACTGAGATCCAGGAATCATCCTCATCATCATCACTTGTTGAAGTCCTGCTGCGGTGTGTGCACCACTTCACGTGACGTCACGTGTGGCCACAGACAACTCTGCAACTTGTGCAATGGCGTCCTGCTGTTCCGACATCTGAAGAAGATGGACCCAAAGAAAGGTGGCCGTAGCTCCTCTACCAAGAAAGTTGCCAGTGCCACTGCCAGTAAGAAGGAGCAGAAGAAGAAAGTGGTGCCACTTACCAAGGAGACTGGTGTGCTGACCGCCACTTTTTTGGGGAAGAAAAAACCCACGCCTGCAGCAGCGGTGTCCGCCGTGGACCAAGCTGGGAGCAACAACTCCGCTTCATTGGTCTCAGTGCCACCACGCCAAGTTAGGCCCAAGCCCATGAGTGCCGCAGAGGCAGACACTTTAATTGCTCTTTCACCATCAACCAGTGATGTTGGCGTTGACTCATCGCTAAGTAGCATCCAATCAACGCAGGGTGTAACTCATCTGACGAGTGTTCAACCACAGCCGCAACGACAACCACAGGTGCAACAAAGAGAGGCGCAAGAAGAAGCGCAAGGAGAGGCGCAAGGGGAGGTGCAAGGAGAGGCGCAAGGAGAGGCGCAAGGAGAGGCACAACTGCCCACAATGCTTGTTCCTCCAGGAGTAGCGGCACATGAGGAAATCGAGATTCATACTGAGGTATCAGCCGAGCAAGCCACTCCTGATGATCCATTGTCTTCCAGATCCCCAGCAAGGAAAAGGAGGGCTATTACAAGTTCTTCTTCAAGCCCCCTTCTTTCTGACGATCTAGATCTTGAATGGCACCCACCAATTCAGTCTGAGAGGGAGGCACGCCATGAGCCGACAAAGCTAGGTAAAAGAAAGGTTCCCGCAAGGCTTACACTTATGGGTGATGACGAAGAAGAAGTAGAAGTGGTGTATTCGGCTGCTGATGAAGAGTCAGACGATGACGACCCAGTCATTACAGTCGTTACTCCAGCCCCAGCGGGCATGCAGCAGGCAGACATTTTTACCCTATCCGGAAATGCTGCGCAGGATTTGGGCGTCGTGGCACTGGTACCACCACCAACACAGGTAACTACTACACCAACATGACCTACAGCTACCATATTTTCTCTTCAGAAGGGCCGGCAGAGACCTCCATCCAGCTCTACCTCCATTATCTCAAGTAGTGGTGCTGTAAGTGCACAACAGATTCAAATTCCGCCACGCTCATCCTCCACTTCATCTGGCATTGAAAGTGGCACCTCCACCACCACCAGAAATCTCAACTCCCCAGTTTGGGACTTCTTTAGTATTAGCAAAAAGGCGGAAAACCACGTTATTTGTTCGATTTGTAAACAAGTGGTTGGTACCGGAGGCCAGAGAGGTCATCTCACAAAACACCACAGCATCCAGTGGGGGGCGCACCTAAGTAACATCTGGAAAGCCAAAAGTACAAATCCAAATATAGCCATTGATATTGAATCTGATGACGAGGAGCTGATCGTGCAGGGGGGACATTTTTTCTGGTACACACAGTACCCCTGGCAGCAGCACTGCAGTGGTTGCGCCCACACCCACTACCCCAGCAAAATCTAGGAGGCACAGTAAGAGTCTGGTAGAGACACCAATGCGAAGAAGTACATCAATGAGCCTAACTGGGTTGAAGAAGTCTGGATCATCATCACATATGAAAACGGTCCAGACCACCATTAAAAGCATGTTTTGGTCGGAGGCGAAATTTGAATGTAACCACCCAACGGCATGTCTGTATAATGCAATGCTGGCTAAAATGTTAGCGCTGGACCTTCTCCCTTTTTCTTTCGTGGAAGGGGTTGGTTTTGTAGAATTTGTGGCAACAGTCTGCCCTAAATGGAAGGTTCCCAGCCGGTCCTATTTTGCCAGAGTTGCAGTTCCAGCACTACATCAAGATGTGCTGGACGTGATTGGGGCAGCTTTGCAGAAGAGTGCTGTTCACACTATCCACCTGACAACAGACATGTGGACCAGTTGCCAAGCTGTTGATTACATGTGCATCACTGCACACAGGGTCTCTTTTGCAGGGGTTAAAGAGAAGCTAGCTGCAGGTGTTGACAGTGTCACAATTTTTCAAGCTACTCGGAATCATGCAACAGTAGCCATGTTTGCCAAGGAGAAATCTGTAAGTATGGGCGAAATTTGCGAATTGGCGGTACGCGAATTCGCACGAAAGCGAATCCGCGGTCAGCAAATTCCCCAAATTTGTGGATTTTTTTTGCGTGTTCGCGGGGCGCTTTGCGTGTTCGCGTGGTTTTTTTCAGCGCGTCGACCGCGAAGTTACCCATGCGGTCGTACATGAGTGCGGCCATCTTGTTTTCACTGTTCGCGTTGTGTATTTCCGTTTCCGGGCGCTCGTTGCATGCTCGCGTAGGGCATTTCCTACGTGCAGGGTGCAATTACGTGTCCGCGTGCATTTTTGCATGCTCGCGGGGGAAATATGGCGCAAATTTACCCATGTGGTTGCAATGGGCGCAGCCATCTTGTTTTTCATGCATTGCTATGGTTCTGGGCATGCTTTTTCAATCCTCTCCTAATCTTTGCAATCCTTTGTTTCTTTGAAATTTTTTGGGATCTTTTTTACTCATTATCTATCCCTCTATTTTTCTACATCTATATTTTGTGTTTTTTTCAACTTTTCGTTACTTTAAAAAATACTTTTTTTACCTCTTTTATTTTATTTACTTTTTCCCTATTCTTTCCAATTTTTTATTTTACTTTCCTGCATGGCAAAGGGATCCGGAAAGAACCAGAAGGGGAAGGGTACCGCACCCCGTACCCGGGTCCCATGCGGGCGCTTAAGAGGGGAGGCAGTAATAGCCCGGGAGATTTTCAGTGCTGTGGAGGTGGTCGCACTGGTTTTCTTCGTTCAGCGCCACCTCCCCAAGACGGTCGCGGCAGGCGGCAGGCCCGGTACCGGGTACGGGCTCCGGGAGCGTCGCAAGCTACGGGGGAAGGTGTGCCGGGCAATGTAGCGGGAGTCTGGTGTCCGGCGCACCTAAGACCAGGCGACGCACCGGTGGTTCGACGTCCTGGACTCGGAACACGACCTGCTCAACCTGCTAGGCATCAAGATCCCTGTGCTTGGTGAGTTGTAGTAGCTATTTAATCACTACTCTGTTTTCTCCTGCTCTATGTTATCATATAGCAAATGTTTGTTTTTTCCGAAGAGCAAGAATGCTGCCGGTTACATTGCAGGTAAATTATGGTTCAAAATCTTCTGTGATTGCAGGTGCTCGCCTGCTAAGTGGCGGTGCTACTATGCTTACTTGTTTTCAATTTTGTGCTCATTTGGCCTGGGTGATGATTATGTATCAGTGTACTTTACAGAACTGCGTAATGCTCGACATTAGAGACTCAAGTCCAGTCCTTCCTTTGTACTCCTGCCACTAAGAAGAGATAGTGGTGGTGATCATGACGGACTGTGTCTGTCACTTCGCGTGCTGCGGAGTGCTGCCTGCCAGTCCTAGTAGAACCTTTTTGTAGTTGGTTTAGTGAGTTACATAACTTTCCAAGTAGACGGTCCGCGAAACCAGCAATACTATATCCTAGTAGACAACATCAGATAGGTCAATAAATGTAATGCAATTGTTGTCTATTTCCCCGAAATAATTTTTTATTGTTTTTTTTTAAATGTTTGATTTGATTGACAACAATCATCCATGTTTGCGTCTTTCTTTCATGTTGTACATCAGCTTCCCCCAGGGGCAAGGGTTCACAGGAGGAGGTAGCGGCGCCAGCGGAGCAGGAACAACACCAGGAAGGCCAGGATAGGTCCGCCGAGGGCTCCTCTGCTGGCCCAAGTAAGTTTTCCTGTTAATATTAATAATTATACTTCGCTATCTTTAACAGCACCTATTTTCCTAAATCGTCTTTGATCTTCTTGTAGACTGTTTCTAAATTCCTATCCTGCCTCTACTATGACTCCCTGTGGTACTACTAGATTATTATTAGTCTATCTGTGTAGCTAACTAAGCTTGCACAGTTGGCAAAAGGTGTTAAACAAAAATCTACGGTCAAGGGACAATCGATATTTGCCCGGCGGTATCGCCTCTTTAACCCACGAATTATTAATCAATGAAGAGGCAAGCACTGGAGACGGGAAGGCAGGAAACAAGGTTTATTCTCTCCGGAGGAGAACACATCAGTTCAGACAGCAGGTATCGTCATGAGGTGCTCTAACCGCATCTCCGAGGCCTGGCCTCTTATACACAGTTAAATGAATTTTATTGCAGGTAACACAGTCTTGTAATGCTTTGAAGTATGAAAGGATATCCTCCGAATCTCCCCTTCAGGCCCGTTCCCACACACATTTACAGTTGAAGTCCCCACCCCGGTCACAACAGGTGATGATTATCGCGCAGCTGGACATTCCGCCGATTCATGGAATGTGGGGGTTTGATCGGATCTCATAGGGTGGGGGCTTTGATCAACTCGGGGGTCCTTTGATGAGGGAAGCTTTCTACTGTACGGGGAGGGGCAATAAACAGTATCGGCAGAGCTAGGTGTCGGCCTGGGAACGAGGGAGACAAACGGGCACACAGAAAAAAGGGGGTTTGTATCAAAAGGGCCTGGGACCATGAAAGGAATGAAGGGAGGTGTCGCGCTGGGAACAGGATGGGGTTCTGAGGCAGAGCTGCGCTGAAGGGGGGTTTATGACCCAAGGCATGTGCGAGCGGGGGTTGTCAGCGTGCGGGCTTTTGTGAGGGCGAAGGGCTATGCTGGGGGCCAGTGGCATGCAAAGGGGTGGTTCTGATCGAGGCACCTAAAATGGCGGGTGCGCACGACAAAAGTGTGGCATCAGGGGAAAAGGCAAGATGGCGCAGATAATGTTTACCAAACCGTACTAATTTTCCACAGTCCTCCCTTTAACATATCCAAGACATCTTGCTGGCCTATTTCCTATTCATGTCTACTGTGGTGGTCATAAGAAAAAGTAGGTACCCAGGTGAAGGAGCTATAAACATTACATTTAAAATCTTTCATCCTAGGAGGCGGGTCTATCGATAAAAACTCGTTTGCAGGAAAGTCATAGTAATGCAATATCGGACGAAAATGATTCTGTAGTGAGAGCATTGAGTACATTTCATAGCTACTTATAGTCGTTCGGAATGTAAAGTGATAGGTCATTACATATGCAAGTTCTGTTCATATTTAGTTGGAGCATAATCAATACAATGGTGGCTGGGAGAGAAATAAGACATAGTAGAAACGATAATTAAGGGTGTCAATGTTCGAAGTTAGTGAGTTCTCAGCATTCTTTGTCGTTTTCTGTTGGCACTGTGGAGCACCGGCGGTGGAGCTATGGGTCCAGCTCTATTCTAGGTCCCGCGTTGCAGGGCACGACCTTTTCCTCGCGTTTCTGGTCAAAAAGGTCCTTTTCGCCCTGTGTCCTTTGAGTTGATTGTCAAAAAGTTCAGATGGAAGAAATATGTGTGTGAGCAGTCCTTAGGGTAGGTCGGAGAAAAAGGGGGATGGAGCAGGGCCAGATCGGGAACAGACTAGGGGGACGGAAAATTTCAGGTAGGCGGGCTCATGACCGAGTTCAGAGAGCGGGGACTTTTCGGCATACGTTGAACATCGAGCAGGGGCATCAGGTCAGCCCTTTCCTCTCATTTTGTCGAAAACAGTGCCTCGTCCTGCAGCTCCTTACTGTCGCGGTCTCGCCTTGGCCAATGTCGCAGATGTTCCATAATCTGTAGTCAGGCCACGTGCTCCCACATCCGGTCCTTCTTTCCTCCGACAGTCGTACCCTTAAATGAGTTTGAAAAGACAGTCTTTAGAGAATTGGCAGAGGAAGGTAATCACATAAGTCTATTTCTCTCCCAGCTTCAGGCAAATGGGAAACGTCCATTATATTGGGGTTCACAACTACCATATAAATGAGTGATGACGGGCTTGCTGGATTTACTATAACTTTCCTTCGCAACTATTTCTTTGGTGTTTGTTGGTCGTGGTACGAGATCTGGTACCTTTTATTGCATTACAGTTACGTCAGTTCTTCTGACGGAGACCCACCTTCCTAATACGAGCCTTACAAAGCTATACCGTTCTCCAGGGCTTTATATTTAAAAAAGGGTGCAGTGCGCTATCACCATGGTCTGATAGGTATCTTTCTGAGGGACGAACATAGGCTAAACATTTTTCATTCTATCAATGCATCCTGCCTTTCAGCTAAACATTTTACTTTCAACAGGGTTCATTGCAACGATTTCTTCACTTCGGTCTAATCTTAACTTTGTAAACATCATTCTGGTTCCTACATAGCCTCTTACAACCTGACTACTTAATTAAAAAAGACAGGGGTCTTATGGGAAACAACTAGGGACATAGAAAACTGTGGTAAGGGCGTAAATAGACCCATCTCTTACAACCGGGGGTGAGGGACAGTTTTATAACCCTCGTCTGGGGCAGCTGATACGAAACAGGGGGCGTTCCGGGAACATGAGGATGTTTCGATCACCTTTACTGTTTGGGTATTGCGACAATTCGGGACGGGGAAGGTCGCGTTATCTGAGGCATCTTTTTATAACACAGGAGCCGCTGACATGTAGTTCCCTTATTTCGGGTCAGATTAGGGAACCTCAGTCGTCTTACCTGTCCTTTCCCTAATGGCCAAATCTCGGTTTCATCAATTTTTAGCAGAAAGGAGAGGTAGTGACACGGCGTCAGGGTGATTTTTATTTAGGATAAATTTTGAGCAAATACTTGTGGTATTTGGAGCCAATTGGGTGGTGCACTAGGGGTGGCGGTTTGCCAATTTAGGTGCTAGTCGTACGGAAGAGCGAGAGAGAGTGAGAGAGAGAGAGAGAGAGAGAGAGAAAGAGAGAGAGAGAGAGATGTGCAATAACAGGCTAAATAGTACACGTGCTACATGGGGAGTGGCCGTGCATTAAGATAGGCTATTCAGCGCATTATACAACATAAGACCTTACGGGTCTGTGTTAGAATGTTGAAAGCATGCAGTTTGGGATGGACGAGCATTAGGCCGGGTACAAGGGACATGCATCGAGTAAAAAGGGCACCATTGTCGCATTTCTTGCATTCTCGGTCCTTTAACCAGTTAAGTCAACGCGTCAGTCATACACAAACATCATCTCATAGTTTCAGACATACGTGACAGGTGTCCATTCACGCAACACGGATTAAGGGTGATCGCTTTCATCATGTCATACAATTTATTGGCTCTTTTGGTACAAGAGCAGTTTGTGGGTGTGTTTAGGTGCCACTATGGGCGGATTTTGCGGATCCACGATTCGCGGATTTAGCGGATCCACGGATCGTGGATCCGCAAAATCCGCGGATTTAGCGGATTTGCGGATTTGGGGGGCGGGGCTTCATCGAGTGTGTGGGCGGGGCCAAACGGACGGGGCTTCCACGCGAGCGCACATGCCTCTTGTGTGTCTAAAAGGTCAGAGACCGATCAGAGCAGCATCACAGCGGATTTTCGATGATATATTTGGGAAGAAGGCACATCTGCCCAGCCTCCCAATGCTCACGATTTTTTTTGGGCTGATTAATGAGTCACTGCATTTGCGCTTCAACTAGTTCCAGCGACCAAGTGTGTGTTACTATGCAATCGCGCCGAAGTGCGCAGGGGTCCCTTGAGTGAAATGTCCATCATAGTGGGTAAATGGCGGGAAGACGGTGCACACCTCGAGTGTGTGGGCGGGGCCAAACGGACGGGGCGTCCATGCGAGCATGCCTCTTGTGTGTATAAAAGGGCAGAGACCGATCAGAGCAGCAGATTAATTTTTGGGCTGATGAATGAGTCACTGAATTTAAGCTTCAACTAGGGCACATGCTTTATTGATATCCGCAAGTGTTTCCTGTTGAGGTATATTTTTTGTGCCAGGACCGTTGTGCCAGAATGAACCCTGCCCCTCATATTTATTCGAGAAGACACCTCCACCCTGCCCCTCATATTAATTCGAGAAGACACCTCCGTTTTTCAGCATTGTAAATAATTTACGATGGCGCCGGCAAGCTGCCGGCGCCATCCTGCAAAAGTTACTTAATTAGCTTCAACAGGAAGCTCCAACTGATAAAATAAAGCAGGCGCTCGAGCCCCTGCTTTATCTTATCTGTTAGAGCTTCCTGTCGAAGCTAATTAAGTAACCATTTGGGGATGGCGCTGGCAGCTTGCCGGCGCCATCGTAAATTATGCATTAGGCTAAGGCTTGAACTTTTGACCGCAAAATCCGCTCCGATCGCGGATTGCGGATTCTCGGTAAATCCGCGAGAGTTCGCGGATCGCGGATTTACCAAAAATCCGCAAAATCCGCGATCGGAGCGGATTTTGCGCTCACGCTTAGGTGCCACCAGGCAGTGTTAGTCCGCTTCGTGTATCAGACATGGCGAGGCTTCAGATCTTCACCATACCTTGGTCGTGATTCCGATGTGGCCTGCAGGGGGGGAAAAAGAGGGGAGGGGAGGGGGACAACACTCGAGCATATCAAAAGCACGGGTACGAAGGTCTTTTACTTACCTAATACTCGTCTTATCTCCTCGGGATAGAATCCCTGGGGTTGTGGTTTCTGGAGCAAAAAAGGGGTGGGGGGCAGTGTGTCCTTATAGGCTGTGAGTAGGAAAACGTTAGAGAATCAGAAGCACTTAGCGCGAGGTTTCTAGTTGGTAGGTGTATTTAGCTATCGGGGTCCTTAAATCTCTTCCAACGCTGTGATGTTCTAAGGTTTATCAGCTCTTCGGTCAACTCTGTTCCCTAGTACCTTTGAGTGTCGTATCTTTATAATATTCTATCATTTACATCGTTTCACTTTACCCATCATTTATATTCCATCTTTTACACCGTTTCGCCTTACCCAACCCCAGAAATCGAGGTCTTTCTCCATGCGCGAGTCCCTGAGTCAGTCGCATATTTGACGGCAGAGTGTCGTGCCTTAGATTCGATCCTCCATCCGGGGCTGGGCAACCATCTTCTATTAACCTAAAAGAGAGAGCAGAGTAGGGTGCACAAAAAAAAACTCTACCGCCGATCCCACATTTTAAATAAAGCATGCAATACCCGTTCATAGTTTCGAAAACCTTTATTTGCACAATCGTTCAGCATGTTGATAGGACAGTGTGATCGGGGTTGGCCGGATACGGCAATGGCTAAAGTGCGTACAGTAGAGGGGGGGGGGCTATCTTGTAGGATTAAAAACATGTTTAAAAAGGTTCCTTCATTCATTTGCAGGGAACTAAAAAACGTCTATCGAATAGTTGAGGGACCAAGGGGCATTCATTTCATAATTGGAAACACAGTTGGACTAGTTGTAATCAAATTCCTATAGGTATACCATGGGTGTGTGTTATAAGCGAGGTTACATGATAATATCATAATGAATCGTACATTGAAAAAACAGTTTTCATGGGGCCCTTCTACATGTTCATCGAGTGAACCCTCCCTCTTTTTCGTCAAGTGTACAAAGGATCATATACATTTTTCAGAACATCGAGTCTTTTTAGCTAAAAAAAAACCACGAGGTGTTCGTGAGTTCCTATTGATACCGGCGCCATTTTGGGCGGGGCCGGGTTAGTCCGGAAGTAGCGTCAGGGAAAAAATGTCTCCTACAACCGGCAGTTGGACCAGACTCCTTTTCGGCAGTTCGAGAATTCATGCTAACAGAAGGAGTGGCTATGTCATGCTTATTTCGCTAGCGATCAAGGCAGTTGTTCCTCACCGGAAGCCTGCAGGGGCCGAGGGCTCCTGGGACTTTTGTAGAATCTTCAAAGCTGTGGAGGTGCTGTCGGAGGTGGGGGCTCGTGCCCCGGTGGGCAAGCGCCCGAGTTACGTTGTTGTTCAAAGTTACTCTAGCGGCCTAGACCCGCCTTCCATCGGCCCAGATGCCATTTTGAGGCCTGCAGCAGCCCCCCTCGTCGAGTCTGCAAGAGTGGAAGAGACCCTTTTGGGGACAAAAAGGAAATAGAACTCCGTGTTGTGGAAGCAGGACATTCGGCTAGGGTGCAGCTGTGGTGCCCCCCACCTGGGGGGGGGGGCAGGGAGACTCGTTCGCGCCGTCTCCCTCTCCCGGTGCACCCCATGCCGCTCTCTTTCATGGGCATGCACGATGGTCTCTCCACACCCTGTGCTCCACAAGTCCCATGCCCAGTGCTGCGGAAGTATGGCCACCTGCGGCGCATGTTCGGTGCTGCGCAAGTACTGGGGCGCCACCATGGTATGTTCGGTGGTATTGGCACCACCGCCTGGCTGGAGGAGTTCGGCGCCGGACCGGGGGCTGGGAAACCTCCTATCCGTGGAGGTGGGAGAGGCTCGTCCGCGTCGCCTCTCCCTCCCAGCCCGACCTGGACTAATTTTCGCGGAGGTATGTACAAGACATCCCTCCCCCCAGAGTTGTCGCAGCCATTATTCAAGTGGCGCCGAGCGTGCTGCTGCGGCCATTACGGAGGGGAAAAGAAAGAAGTGTCCCGTCCTTCTCTGGGCCGGGCTTCCGGTGGATGTCGGCCGGACGCCCCTTGCTCTGGCCCCATGAACGGGTTCCTTGGCTCATCGGCTGCAGCCGGATCCAGTTGGCCCCAGTCCCCGGCCATTGGTGGCCGGACCGGGAAGACATGTGGCGGGACTACCTGAAACTCCCACGCGCCACCGTGGCCGGACTGGGGGAGAGAGAGAGGGGGGTCGAGGACATAGACATTCCCCCCCCTACAACTCTCCGGTGTGGTCAAGGTGATCCCCTGGCTGGGTCCCGCTGGCCCTTGTCTCTCCTCCGGCTCCACCCTATGTTACGATTTCCTGGCCGACTGTTGGCAGCAGGACCCGCCTTATATGGGTTGCTGCCAGCTGGGCGTAGCCGTAACCCTGCCCTACTTTGGAAGGTTCCAGAGTGGGGGGGGGCGAATGTTCTGCTGACTTTCATTTTCTAGTTTACCATTCTTGTTTCAAACGTTTTCTGTTGTTAGGGCATTGATAGGTGTTATTATTACGTACTGTTATTTGTTTCTTGTTCGTTATGTTTAAATAAAAGTTCAAGTTCATCAGTGGCCTACGGATTTCGTTTTCCCATTCCTTTCTTTCCAGGTTGTTCCATGCTAAAGCTTCTGTTAACAGAAGTTTACGTAACACGGTAACACAGGCAGAGGGATGACGCAGATTCATGCATCACGTACACACAAACTCAGACGGGGAGACAGTACAAATATTATATAAAAAGACCCAAGACAAACATAAAACAGTTATTGGCCATAATTATCTTAATTCTATATGCTGCGCATACTTATCGTTAGAGCAATGGGGCAGGTTTTAGTTATATGCCTATAAGGATGCGGAAAAAGGAGGTAGTAGGTTTTCAAACATAGGCAATATCCCTAGTCCTCTCGGCGAAGGATACTTGTGTAACCCTTACCTCGAAATACCCTAAACTTTTCCCTACTTGGCTAAACGTAAGGATGCTTGATCATGTGTGTACATTATTCTTTCTGCTTTATTCGGGGTTTGTCGTCTGTTAATTTAGAGCTAGACTGGGTTTCCCGTCTTAGCGTTGTTTGATCTATGAGGACTCGAACATGTCGCTGAAATCGGCCTGGCGAAATCTGTGCCATTGGGCATAATCAAACGTGGTGGTTCTATCTGGCCTGTCCATGTCAGTCTGATTCATCTTTGTCTCGCGCCTTTTCCCTTTCTGCCGGCCTGTTATTCCTGTCGGTCCTCTGCTCCTACTCACGTTCAGTAGAGTCGGGCATTGGGCTTTCCAGTGCCCGGCATATCTACAAAAAGCACATTGGTTTTGCCCTAAGTCTGGCCGTCCTGTGCGTAGTGTCGGGGGATTACTTTCGGGACGTTGTGTTCTGGGGTCGTCCTGTCGATATGTTCCTTTACCTGCTCTGTCCTCGTCTCTATTCTTTCGTTGCATTGCTTCTTTGCGCCACATACCGAGGCAGTCGAGCATAATAGGCGTTGTCTTATTATCACGAAGGGCTATTTCTAACGTTTCTATTTTATCAAGATCGAAGGATCCTATCAGTGGCCACTGTTTCTCTTGACTTTCTTTGGTATACCTGTGCCACAGTTTACTATAGGCTATGGTAACTAATCCATAGTTTATGAACATGTCTTTATTAGGGGTGCCTTCCAGCGGAGCTAGATGATCCACCTCTAATAAACGGTCCGGGCTGAACCAGCTATCGACCAGTGGGGAGAAGACAGACATGACAGCTCACAACGAGGGACAAAAGTCAGCACTGCCTATCTTATCACTGTGTGCAAAGACTAGACAGAATATTTCTATTCTACGTTGTTTGCAGGCAGTGAATACCTCATGAACCAATATCAAATGAACAAAAAGAGGACCAGTGGGAAGAATAAGTAGATTCGCAAAAGATCTGCGTCCTCTACCCTTTCACTATCTGCAAAGGGGAACCTGTTCTTTCCTGTTTGTAGACAGAGAATCTCCAGAAAACAATCCGCGAACAGTAGCTCGGGGTCAAAAACAGTTAATCAGTGGCCGTTAATAAATAATCGATTCAGTGGGGGAGAAAGATAGGCGCGACGGCTGCGTTACCTATCCTTCACTGTTTGCAAAGAGAAAGAGCCTACTGTTTCTTCGTGTGCAGACAGTGAATCTCCAAATAGGTCAACAAAGAGTAATACTAGTATTTTCTGAACAATTAAACAATTATTTCGTGATTCGTCGTGTCTACACGACCTTACCCGGACCGTATGGACAGTTTCTTGTCTTCCGAATCCAGCGCCCGATCGTCCTCTTTTCTTTGTATTCCTCGCAGCACTCCTGATGGTTCCCAGTCAGGACCGTAGATCACTCGGGAGAGGTCTGTTCGGAACCAGTGAAGTTCGGATGATCGGCTGCCAGACGAGGGTCTATTGGGCAAGAGCTCTCCCGATCGTTGCAGTCGTTCACTCTGTCGTCAGGACCTCTCCCACTGGATCCACGAGTCGCTGATGGGCCCCACGCTTGGGACGCCAATTGTTAAATCTAAGGTCAAGGGACAATCGATATTTGCCCGGCGGTATCGCCTCTTTAACCCACGAATTATTAATCAATGAAGAGGCAGGCGCTGGAGACGGGAAGGCAGGAAACAAGGTTTATTCTCTCCGGAGGAGAACACATCAGTTCAGACAGCAGGTATCGTCATGAGGTGCTCTAACCGCATCTCCGAGGCCTGGCCTCTTATACACAGTTAAATGAATTTTATTGCAGGTAACACAGTCTTGTAATGCTTTGAAGTATGAAAGGATATCCTCCGAATCTCCCCTTCAGGCCCGTTCCCACACACATTTACAGTTGAAGTCCCCACCCCGGTCACAACAGGTGATGATTATCGCGCAGCTGGACATTCCGCCGATTCATGGAATGTGGGGGTTTGATCGGATCTCATAGGGTGGGGGCTTTGATCAACTCGGGGGTCCTTTGATGAGGGAAGCTTTCTACTGTACGGGGAGGGGCAATAAACAGTATCGGCAGAGCTAGGTGTCGGCCTGGGAACGAGGGAGACAAACGGGCACACAGAAAAAAGGGGGTTTGTATCAAAAGGGCCTGGGACCATGAAAGGAATGAAGGGAGGTGTCGCGCTGGGAACAGGATGGGGTTCTGAGGCAGAGCTGCACTGAAGGGGGGTTTATGACCCAAGGCATGTGCGAGCGGGGGTTGTCAGCGTGCGGGCTTTTGTGAGGGCGAAGGGCTATGCTGGGGGCCAGTGGCATGCAAAGGGGTGGTTCTGATCGAGGCACCTAAAATGGCGGGTGCGCACGACAAAAGTGTGGCATCAGGGGAAAAGGCAAGATGGCGCAGATAATGTTTACCAAACCGTACTAATTTTCCACAGGTACCGCACCCCGTACCCGGGTCCCCGGCGGGCGCTTAAGAGGGGAGGCAGTAATAGCCCGGGAGATTTTCAGTGCTGTGGAGGTGGTCGCACTGGTTTTCTTCGTTCAGCGCCACCTCCCCAAGACGGTCGCGGCAGGCGGCAGGCCCGGTACCGGGTACGGGCTCCGGGAGCGTCGCAAGCTACGGGGGAAGGTGTGCCGGGCCATGTAGCGGGAGTCTGGTGTCCGGCGCACCTAAAACCAGGCGACGCACCGGTGGTTCGACGTCCTGGACTCGGAACACGACCTGCTCAACCTGCTAGGCATCAAGATCCCTGTGCTTGGTGAGTTGTAGTAGCTATTTAATCACTACTCTGTTTTCTCCTGCTCTATGTTATCATATAGCAAATGTTTGTTTTTTCCGAAGAGCAAGAATGCTGCCGATTACATTGCAGGTAAATTATGGTTCAAAATCTTCTGTGATTGCAGGTGCTCGCCTGCTAAGTGGCGGTGCTACTATGCTTACTTGTTTTCAATTTTGTGCTCGTTTGGCCTGGGTGATGATTATGTATCAGTGTACTTTACAGAACTGCGTAATGCTCGACATTAGAGACTCAAGTCCAGTCCTTCCTTTGTACTCCTGCCACTAAGAAGAGATAGTGGTGGTGATCATGACGGACTGTGTCTGTCACTTCGCGTGCTGCGGAGTGCTGCCTGCCAGTCCTAGTAGAACCTTTTTGTAGTTGGTTTAGTGAGTTACATAACTTTCCAAGTAGACGGTCCGCGAAACCAGCAATACTATATCCTAGTAGACAACATCAGATAGGTCAATAAATTTAATGCAATTGTTGTCTATTTCCCCGAAATAATTTTTTATTGTTTTTTTTTAAAATGTTTGATTTGATTGACAACAATCATCCATGTTTGCGTCTTTCTTTCATGTTGTACATCAGCTTCCCCCAGGGGCAAGGGTTCACAGGAGGAGGTAGCGGCGCCAGCGGAGCAGGAACAACACCAGGAAGGCCAGGATAGGTCCGCCGAGGGCTCCTCTGCTGGCCCAAGTAAGTTTTCCTGTTAATATTAATAATTATACTTCGCTATCTTTAACAGCACCTATTTTCCTAAATCGTCTTTGATCTTCTTGTAGACTGTTTCTAAATTCCTATCCTGCCTCTACTATGACTCCCTGTGGTACTACTAGATTATTATTAGTCTATCTGTGTAGCTAACTAAGCTTGCACAGTTGGCAAAAGGTGTTAAACAAAACTCCTATTATATTCAGCAGTAGCTCTATGCACTTAGTGCAGTCCTTTGGGTTGTCCATAATGTCTATTGAAGTCTTCTAAATGTTTATGCTTTGACAATTCCCAACAATAAAATGTCAAAGGCCACCAAGAATATGATACTAGTTTACCTTTTGATTGGATAGGAGGTCAATCCATACTACTACTGTTGCAGGGACTATTCTGCATAAACAGAACTATGGACAAGAAATAGGGCATTGGTTATAAATTATAATAGGCGCAGTTACACTTTCTACATACCTCAGTCATAACAGAAGTTGAACCCCCAATCTCTTTACTGACTAGCTAGTGTGTCAGAGTCATTATTTAGCTCCCAAATGCAGCGATGATCCCCAATGATTATACAACCCAGAACATAAGACTACGGAGTCAGAGTCCCGACCTGTTAGAGCCACTGACTCATGCTTGCAAATTGCAAACCCTTTCGCTCACTCACTCATGACCAAAAACCAGAGTCTATGTAAGTTTTAAAGCTTTATTAAAAGTAAAAACATTTATTAAAATCAACTTCATATCATTTAAACGGTGAAGGATTAAAAACTGAAAAGTGGCTGATTTCACACATTAATTGTTGGAGAGCCCTCACCTGGTTGGAACTTAAAGTGTTGGTGGGGATGAATCGTTGACGACTCCGTCCAACATGATGTGATGATGATCTTGCTCTTGCTCTTAGAAGGGACGCTTCTGTCTTTTATGAGAAAAATAGTGTGGGGTATATTACCAATACCTTGCGAAAAATATCGCAATCGATATTTAGCGGGAAAAATTTTATCGCGAAGCATCGCCTGGAAATATCGCCGCCGTAGCGAGGTATTACCAATACCCCGCAAGGCGGCGATATTTCCCCCTATATGCGATAAAAGCATGCGGTTAAACTAGCGTGACGACGCTAACCCGACGCACGCTAACGTGAAAAAAATTCACGTTGGGCCTATCAGCGATGATTATCGCTAAACCAATAGGCCCAAGGCTACCATATAACGCGTTAGCGGGACGAAAAAATGCCCGCTAAACCCGAAAATCGTTGCTAAGAATGGAAAATAATGAAAATGATGGTGAGCAGCCAGGGACTAGTGCAGAGGGCACAAACAACACCCAGGAAGGCCAGGCAGACACCCAGGGAAAAGGCAACAGGAAGAGGAACCCAAAGTTCACTCCAGATGAGAACCAGGTACTGGTTGAAATGGTGACGCAACACCAGCAGGAACTCTTTGTGAGTTCCACCGTCACCATGGCAAGGAAAAGGGACATATGGCTGGACATCATGTCCAAGGTCAATGCCGTGGGGGAGAGCAAGAGGACAGTGGAGGAGTGTAAGAAGCGGTGGCACGATACGAAAAGCAAAACAAAAAAGAAACTGGGGGCAAACCTAAGGGCAGCAAGTGCGACGGGAGGCGGTGGACCAGCTCCACAGGAGGAGCTGGATAAGCTGGAGGCGCAGGTGGCGAATGTCATCAGTGAGGAGACTGTTGTAGGAGTCACAGGCCAGGATTCTGCTGTACTGGAACTCACACAACAACACCAGGGTGAGTGTCAAAAAGGAACAGGTGGAAGTGGGTGGATGGCAGCCACGGCCGGTGGCAGGTGTAACTGCAGGGCTGTGACGTAGGGAGGTGGAGGTGCAGGGTGGGGGGTCATAAAGTATGGATTACGGACTTTGACAGGTAAGTAAACATATAAATTAATAAAACTATTTTTGTTGCGCGCACTGCATCACATTTGGTGATGCAGTGCACACAACGAAATTCGTTAATTAATTTTATATGTTTACTTACCTGTCAAAGTCCGTAATCCATACATTACTACCCCCCACCCTGCCCCTCCCCCTCCCTACGTCACAGCCCTGCAGTTACACCTACCACCGGCCGGGCTGGTGGATGGGCACAGTGGCACTCATGTACCATGCAAGTCATGACATTGCATACCCTCATGTACTGTACAACAAGTCCTGGAGAGCCCTGGCCATGCTGGCATAGGGACACATCACCAGGAGGATGAGGGCAGAAGTGTCGCTGTTGCAAAGTTGGCTCATGATGTCGTCACTGGCGGACATGAGTTCTGGCAGGGTCCTGTGGACTTGTATGATTCAAGCCTGGGATGGGTACATGATGTTGTTATCTACCAGGTGTTGGGCCAGTTGCATGTTGAGCAATTCCCAGTGATCGGCCCTGGAAACAGGAGCAGGGAAAAACGCTGGAAGCACATGAGGTCCTTGTGACCTGGCTTCGGCTAGTTGAGGAGGGTGTAGATTTAGTTGTGTTCCAAGCACCATGGAAATGTTGTTGTACTGTAGTCAGCTCAGATAGCAGCATCTGCCATGTTATATACGTGGTGTGGGAATAGGTGTGACAGGGAGTGTGAGTGGATGGAGTACATAACCTTGTGTATCTTGTTGCTGTTGACATTGGCCTGGGAGGTCAGGTGGCATGCGCTGCTGGTGTACACAGGGGAGGGGGGCCCTGGCATAGTTTGGGTGGGTGTCGTGTTGAAGCTGTCATGGATATCAGCGAGCTAGCAGTGGAAGAAGATGGCTAGTGAGTAGCACTGTTCTACTCAGGGAGTCATGTTGTTGGTGTTGGTGCTGGAGTCCGAAAGATCCCTTACGATGCAGAAGAGACCCTTGCTCCCGTGTGTGTTGTCTTCCAGTTAGGCTTTCAAGGAGAAACCCTTGGCTAATCACAAGAGGTGGAGATGTATGTGTATGGCATCGCTGTGGTCTGCGTGGTAGTCTGGAGTGCATATGGTGACCAATATCCACTCCTGTTTCCGACATCCAACTCTGGATACACACCAGCACATTGGTGAAGGTGGCAGCTGGCCTGCTGGTGTGGGGGTTACAGGGTTCCTTGAGTGGCATAAGTGTGTTGTCACAGTTCCACATACACTGCCTGAGGTGGCGGCCTGCAGCGTTGGAGTTGGTGGAGTTGTTGTGTGGCCTGTGGGTAAGGGTGGTGAGTAGCTGGTCTACAGTCACTTTCCTCCAGCAGTGGTGAGTTACCCGTGGTGTGTGGTGGTCTGTGGACTGTACATTGAAGGGGGAATGGATGCAGCACGGTACTGTCCTGTGGAAACAGGTGGTGTGTACAGAAGTTACGTGGGTGCCTGTGTAGAAGGTGGTGTCCAATGTGTGACCAGCGGCGTGGGTGGAAGGGTGGGTGGGTGGGTGGGTGGGGGGGTGACGAGTTGGCTGAGGCAGAGGTTGGCTAGTGTGGCCGACATGGTTCTGGAGTTGGTGTTGGTGTTGTTATTGTTCCTGAGCTGGAATGTCAGCTCCACGAGGAGGATGTAGTCTGTGGAGGTGACTGCATGGTTGCAGGCGACGTAGGTGAGGGATTTGCTGAATTGACAATATGGTCTGGGGGTGCTGGACATGAGTGTACGTCTGAGGGTGGTATTGGGGTCGGTGTGGATCTGGAAGTGGAGATGTGTGGCAGTGTTGAGGAATAAATCTGTGTGGGTGGTGAGCTTGAGGGTGGCAGTGGTGACCCTGAGGGTGGCAGTGGTGAACTAGAGTGTGGCACAGTTGAACCAGAGGGTGGTGTGAAGAAAAAAATGGTGCCAGGTGTGAACCTGAGGGTGCTGTGAGGAACCAGAGGGTGGTGCAGCTAAACTGCCTGGGAGACCTGTGTGTCTGAGCCCCTTGCAGCAGAACTGCCCCTGAGCCCTCCCAGTGTGATTATATTATTTAGCACAATTGCGGGTAAGCCCTCAGGGTGTGAGCACATATTGTGCCAAGGTACCCCCTGCCCCCAGTACATATATACCTGTAACGCACAGCACGATCATGTTCTTGCACCATGAAGTCTTGTGGCTGGATACTCCATATCTGTGTAGGTGGTACCACCGTCAGTCCAGTCAAAATGTTAAGTCACAACAACCTACACAGCACCAATAAACATCTGTCCCCCTTGGCACAAGTATGTGCATGTACCATGTGTGCAGCACCTGCATGCCACTGCACCCTACTGCCCAGCGCCAGCATAGTCCTGTATGGGGCATTTAGGTATGAGATGGGATATTGTCCAGCAGCAGCTGCATGCGCATGAACACACTGAGCAGGATCAGAATGGCTAGGTACCAACACGTGCAGCAGAGCAATCTTGGATATCCGAAGGATTCTGGGGTCCAGACCAAATTTATATTAGCATCCATTACTTTCCCAAGCGCCATCCCTGTGAAGCTCCTGTGACAAGGTGCCTGCACTCTCCGCACCTGATGCTCTGCTTGGTCTCTGACCCCTCCTAAACAAGATGCATGTGAACTCCCATAGAAGCTCTCCCTGTTTGGCAAACTCCACCACACACTAGCAGTATGAAACATCTTGTCGGCCGTCCCCACTATAACGTCCAGTTCACTAAAGGGACCTCGTTGCATTATGGCGTGCTGCCAAAGTGACAGCCACATGCGGGCACATATTTTATCAAATAGCTACACAAGTACGCCAGCAAATTTGCTAACATGTGGACTGTCTTGCCATCTAGTGCTAAATAGCAGATTGGTAAGTAGCAGATTTGGCCCATACACAAATAATTCTATGTAATCTGTCAACCATGCAAGTCAACAGATACCACAGCTAAGGTTTACTTAACACTATACATGCATCCCAGTAACCGGTTTCATCCAAAGTCACACATACAGGGATCACAACACTGATGACCTGAAAAACATACTATGTGTGAAGACACACACTCAGCAACCAACCTGACACCAATGCAAGTAGTAACAAATTCCAAAATATTTATTTTATAACAAATTACCTATCTAAAACTACACTAAACACTAAAACTAACACTATATCTAAAATCCCTACACACATATAAAACTAAACTACACATGTAATACTACCTAAACCCTACTACACAAACTAAAAAACTACATCAACCCCCCACCCAAAGAGAAAATAAACTTACCCCAACACTATCTTAACCTAACAACATCTCACTACACTAAACTAACTATACATAATCTAACACTAATCTACATCAAAATACTATAATACAACTATCAACAACAAAACAAGTCATAACAAGGAGGGAAGGCAGAAGAGGGGTGTGGGGCAGAAGAAGTCTAGCTTCATGGAATGCCTAGTTTCTGTCCAATTTCATTTACCCGCCGGCTCAGGTTCAGATAATCATTCCTGAGATCCAGGAGCAAGTTGTTGTTCCTGCCCAGCTCCATGAGGATGTTGTTGAGAGTGTCTGCCATTGCCGGCGTTGTGGTGGTTGCCCCCAGATCCTGGCTTGGAGTGGCCAGGGCTGGTCACTGGCTGGGTGCAGCTTGACCCGGCCCCTGGCTGCTTGTACCTGGAGTAGCTGCAGTGGATTGGACCGGAACAGGTGAGGACATTGTGGCTGTGTGCCTGACTCGGCCAGCCTTGCCAGCAGCCTTGGAGCTCTTAGCTGCTGTCTTGTCCCCCACAATCTCTGGCATTGCGCGCCAGGTCCCATCCTGTCGAGCTGCCGCGTATTTACGTGCCATGGCTCGGTAACCCTTCTTCACCCGGCGGATGTGAACCCACCGTTCCTTGGCCACATTGAACGCATGGGTCTCCTCTGCATTCATGTTGTCTGGAAAAAAATGGAAATGTCAAGCCCAAAACAAGGACACTGGGTCATTTGCCTATCATCATATTACTTGGCACTAATCACATACCACATGGGAGGCAACACACATGTGACATCCTGTAACGTCTCAAAGTGACCTGAACACATCATTGACAAGCCGTACTTTCCACAACACAGGCCCTGGGACGTGACATGACAGGCCATGGCAGGTGTGACGTAATGAACAAATAGATGCCAAATGAGACAGTGATAACATGTCACCATTGTGCATCCTGAGAGTGTGCAAGTAGTCCAATTAACATCAGTAGTGTGGCACTACCCCTCCATGGGCAGCACCACCCTCATCTGACCCAGTGACACACTGCTGCTACTGCTGTACATTGCACATGTGCAGACATGTGTGTCTATCTGAAAATCTGTACAGTTCATGTAGTCACTGACAAGACTGGCACCCTTTTACATGGTTGCCAGTGTGGCTGTATGTATATGCCAATGGCAAGTGAATAGAAGCTCAGCCTACATGCACGGGAAGAAGACCGGGACACCCCTAACAACAGGTGTCAAGAATATCAAGAAAGTACTCCACAATATTGCAGCGTACATCGGCAGGAAACAGATGCAAAACACGCTATGAAATCCTTGACAATATGCACCTGAGAAATCACATAGCTGTCCTGGTCATGGGGTTAAGGATCTGTCCTAAGTCCAATGCTGTTCAATGTATACTTGAGCCTGTTGGGCAAAGTTGGGAAATAGTACGGCTCATCTAAGCGTATTGTATGCTGGCAATAACCAGTAACTGAGTACGTGTGGGACAAACAACACTGACACATGTCTCTGTTGTACAAACAGCATGTTTTACATTAGCAACTAGAAGGGCATCAACAAACTCTAACTAAACAGTTGTGAAACAGACATCATTCAGTTTGGCAGCCCTGATGTATCTTGGTCACCTGAAAGGTGGCAGCTGGAACTGTGCTCCAGTCCCCCTTGCAAACATGTGATCTTAGACATACGAATAACAAAACTACGGGGCATATTACCAAGGGCATTATCGCGGCATTAGCGGGATTTTTCCCCGCTAATGCGGCGATAATTATCTCGCCCTATCACCAAGCAGTCGCTATCACCAGTTAGCGACAGCTTGTAGGCGATAGCGGGCATTTAGGGGCCCACTTTGCATGTCAGCGATAAATATCGCTAATGACATGCTAAGTGGGCGTGCCAAGATGTTAGCGACTGAAA
Organism: Lissotriton helveticus; assembly: GCF_964261635.1. NCBI lineage: Eukaryota > Metazoa > Chordata > Amphibia > Caudata > Salamandridae > Lissotriton > Lissotriton helveticus. Next base: position 986,101,402 of record NC_136067.1, read on the forward strand.
ACAGTCGCTAACATCTCTAACTCCTATTAACAACTTTTGGAAATATTCGCGCTAAGCGCGAATATCTCCAAAAGCTAACGCCTGCTAAAAGCTGTTCTTAGCCATGTTATCCAATGGAAGGTGGATAACGTGGCTAAGAGCATTGTCATGATAAAGCATGAATATTGCTGATTTTGCTGCGAAATTCATGCATTTTGCTGGATTTTTACGGCTTCAGAGATAAAGTTTGATAATATGAAGGTATCTCAGCTGTAAAAAACCTTGGTGCTCTGCAAAAATATTTTCCCACTAACCAAGCTATAGCGATAATTATCGCAATTGCTTGGTAATATGCCCCTACATTCCCTGTCCTGGACAGAGGTCGTCTGCCAGGTAATTGCCACCTGCTACGGGTTCATGTGTAAAATATGGAATGTCTTCAAATGCCATCCTATTGAAGCAAGGAACCCTTTGCTGCAGGGCGTGCCCATCAGCCACACCGATGACAGCAATCCTCAGATTTCATTAGTAAAAACAAAAATGTGTGTTAAACAGCAGACCCTGCTGAATTTGGCAGACACACTGACTCACAACCTCTCGCCTAGAACCCCTTCCACACCTACATAGAAAATACACCACATGCTCATCATGCGGCAGAAAAGGCAGTGTAACAATCAGAGTTGCATTCATGACATCCTGTCTAACCCTGGACCTAAGGACCTCCTAAAAGAGAAGAACTGGGATGGGCCAAATAGACCCCTTAGATCCTGGTATAAAACATTCATGACCCAGTCTTTTGTTAGACCCTCTCAACATGGCTACGCTAGTTAACTGCTCCAGCCCCTTGGCGGTGTAATGAACTTCCCCCTCAACCATTATCAATCTATCAACACAAACTCTCCTGTGAAAGTTGGTAAACTTGACTGTTCCCAATATGTGGTGCAACATTGCCTGGAACCTCTATGGCACAGTTTCATTTGATTTACACTGCTAAAGGACCTTCAAACCTTGTGTGGATGATATGTGATAGATTTATACCTTACACATGACATGACCTTAACCTGGCATGATATGGGAATGTCCAGGGCATATGAGTAAACCTCTATGTCTGCTTCACTGCCAGTGTACTGCAGATGAAGCGTGGATACCTCTTCTGGCTGGTATTGATAATATGTAGCCATGTGTGAGAATCCTGTAATGATCCCTGGCTCATTGCCTATTTAGCTATAATCAGTGCTGGATGTCATGCACAGGAAATCAGAGCTGTTGCATTGTCCCTTCATGGACAAAGTCACTACTTAGATAGATAAGCGTCTAACCACACTCTTATACATATTTTCTGAATGATAACCGAACAATACTCTGCACCTTGTGGCCCCGTGACAGGCCAAACACACCAGCATTGCAAAACGAGCGTGTGTTGCATTAGTTAATGACATCCTTTACATCACACATGGCAATTTACATAACAATTACTCACCAGTGGCATTTGGGTCCCTGAATCGATCCACGTCACCCTGTGTGAGGGGTCGCCGACCATCTGCAGCTGAAGGCAAATAAAATGTGTCATTGCATGACATCCAGAAACGTTACATACACATGATGAACAACTTTTCTGTCTCAGGAAAAGCTACATCACTTTGTAGGGGATTCACACATTGAACTAATGACTCTGTGCACTTTGATTGGCATGCACACATGGGCTAGCTAATGCAGTGGTGGGCAAACATAACATTACCGTGGACATACATGCACATAACATTTGGATTATGCCATTTCTAAGACCCATGTCCACACAGGCATCATGTAGAAGTAGTCCTGCGTATGATGGTAACTATGCATTTAGTAAGAGGCAGATACACAGTCCATTGCGATGTAAAACACTGTGCAGCTGGCAAACTCACACATTGCATATTCACCTGGCAAGGATATATCTACACATGACCCATGTACAAGGATCGTGTAGATACAGTCCTGCTGCTCATGGATTTGAGCATCTGTCATACTGTGTACTGTCCTGCACATAGGTCACACACACACAGGCGCTGCTCAGATATGTACAGTTACACATACTGGCCACACACACATCATCCTGCACACAGTCACTGCTCACATCTCTGACTGACTACAGCCGTGATGGTCTCCTAAATGCAAACATCCTCTGTGCCTTGCCACCCTTACTGCCATGTGGTCATTCACCATCACATAGTAATGTGAATGAAAGTGACACACAGAAAACCTCTTTCCCACATCTGGTCTGCATACAGCTAATATGTATTCACACCTCAATGATAATGTGACTACTCACTCCAACTGTCAAATCATGGAGCTTTACAAACCGGCGCATTAGCATTGACTACTCACACACCTACTGTACTGTAGCACACCAAGGGACAGTATTACAGGTAATGGTGCATCCCACAAAAAAAGCATGGAGGCAAGAGTAAATGTGCACATTGGAAAAAATACCCATGCGTAGGGTGGGATTAAACACTAACACACTAGGGATGTGTTTGACATGCTAACCATATCTATGTGTATGGGGGGGGCAACACTATTTGTTTTTAGTTAACCTCACACACCCTAGTGGTGTCATGCTTCATCATTGGGTCACCCCCGACTCCTACAGGTCGGGGTAGGCTCAACCACAGTGTTGGGAAGCTCTCATGATAGTGAAGGCAAAGCAGCCACAATCCGGGAAGCGAGACTGTTAATTCCGGTAGTGAGCGTCCTCCAAATAACAGAGTATGCCCAGCGTCCCGCTTACTGAGGTGCCTGCGCCCAACATAATTTTTATGGAGCCTGGCATTTCTCACCAATATTACCACACATACACGAGGAGAAGCTACTCTTCCCTCGACATATTGATAGAGTAGGGAACTCCCCCTCTTTAGCATCCCCACACATAAGGGGGTCACTGAATCTTGCCATGAAGAAAGTCTGGGAGCTTTATGGCTATACAAGGACTGAAACATGTTGGCACTTCACTAGGGTAATAGGACCATAAAAATCCTAATTGACCACTTTTTTCACTCCTTCATTTACAACCCAACCACACCCATGAATAAAGGAATACCAGGGGTCCGATTGAGGTTTCTCATATATACCCCTTTGCCTTCACTATCATAAGAGCTTCCCAACACTGTGGTTGAGCCCACCCCGACCTATCTGAGTTGGGGGGAACCAATGATGAAGCATTACACCACTAGGGTGTGTGAGGGTAACTAAAAACAACTAGTGTTGCCCCCCCCCCATACACATAGATATGGTAAGCATCTCAAACACATCCCTAGTGTGTTAGGGCCAGATGTAGGTAGGCGTTTACCGGGTGGTAACGGCCGAAATCGGCCGTTACCACCCGGTAAACGCCTACCTACATCTGGCCCTAACACACTAGGGATGTGTTTGAGATGCTTACCATATCTATGTGTATGGGGGGGGCAACACTAGTTGCAACACTAGTTGTTTTTAGTTACCCTCACACACCCTAGTGGCCGTTACCGACCGGTAAAAGCAATTTGATATGTAGGACCCTCTATTTTACAGACTCGGTAAATTTACCGATAGGTAAATTTACCGATTATGTAAAATACCGAGTCGGTATTATTACGGATTCCTGAAAATTGTTATGTAGGTGGGACTCTTCTGAGTCCCACAAGCAGTACAAAATCGGTATTTTACCATCAAATACTATTTGATGGTAAAATACCGATTCTGGTGTGCATGCACATGTGTGCATGCACACCTATGCCATATGACAGGCAGACCTGCCCTTAGGGCAGGTATGCCTGCCACATGGCACCCGAGCCTCTTTTGGGGGTGCCAGAGGGTGTCAAAGTGACACCCCCTGCACCCTTGTGACAGTCGGTATTTTCCGATGCGGTAAATATCGACCGGTAAATGCCCAATCAATCCTATGGGCTTCAAAGCCCATAGGAATGAATGGGCATTTACCGGCTCGGTATTTACCGCATCGGTAAATACCGACTGTTTCCGATTCGGTAAATGCACATCTGTATTTACCTGCATCTCGGTACTTTTATTTTACCACTTCTGAAATACCGAGTCGGTATGATGCGGTATTTAAGAGGTGGTAAAATAAATTTTACCTACATCTGGCCCTTAGTGTTTAATCCCACACTACACATAGGTCATTTATCTATGTGCGCTACCTACACTGAACTATCAGTTCTCTCTGTAGGTTTCCTTTGGAGTATTTTTAGTAGTAACCTATTCGCTGGGAGGACGTACTCCATATACCCTCTCATATCCCCCAGGACCTCTGGATTAAGTTACAGTGGTCCCTTGTTTAGCAAGAGTAAAAGTGCACCATGGGCCAACTCACATGATGAGCTGCATTTCCCATGCTGTGCACCATGCGGCAAAAATGGCACTTATGCTTCAGGCATCTGTGCTGTAAATGCAATGCAATGCAGGAGTTGCGACGCATGTGCGGCGCAGCTCCAGCAATGCTCCTGTTGGCCCTATCTTGGCAATGTTGCGTCAATCCTCATGCCTGCTTCAGGCAGGGCAAGAGTGAAGACGCAGCATTGCCATGACAGTGAATGACAGAAACTTGATATATTTCACTCTGTCACATTACAGAGGTGTTCCTGTGCATGAATGCCCTCCCCTGCGCCAGAACGCACCCTAAAGGTGCAGAGCTTTACAATGTGAGGATTCTCCCACAATAGTGATATTGTACATACCCTGCACCATGGCGCAAAACCTGCACTGACGCTTTGACACATAAGTAATGCAAATGCGCCGCAACATAACCCCAAGTGGCTTGTAAATCTGCTAAAATGTGCCTGGAAGTGGGAGCCCAAATTAATCTTAACTGAAGCGAATCATGTGCAAATCACATTGGGACCAATGTATCAACATTCCGTTTAGCGATTACTAAATAGCGATTTAGAAGGATTTGCAAATTTGCAAAAGCTAAATGCAAAGTATGTAGGAAAAAGCTTTTTGTTAGGGATCCATTAATATTCCATAATTGCGATTAGCAAATTGCTAATCTCAAACTTCGCAATCATTTCTAGGAGGCCCATAGGAATTAATGGAAAATTAGCGAATAGCAAATTGCTATTTGCTATTTGTGAATATTTTCTAGGGTGCAGGTGTGTCATAAGAACACCCTGCTGCACCAGTGAAAATTACATATGTGCGTATATGGCGCACATACATGCCCTAAGGGCGTCACATGGCACCTTTTGATGATTACAAAAAACCTACATTCTAATATTTTGCTAATTACCACCAACTAGAAGTAGGTGGAAATTTGTGAAACCTTAATGGCTATTAGGAATGTTATTAGCCTTGATACATTGCATGTAAGGAATTGCTAAAGTAGCTATTCCTCAAATGCTATTGCTAAATAAGGAAAGTAAAAAGTTGTGAAGCCTTACTTTGCACCAAAAATGTCTCATAAATACCATTTAGCGAAAAAGTGTTCGCTGACGCCGGAAATCAGCGAATGTCTGCGTTACCGAACACATTTTAGCTTCAATCACATGGCCCATAGGGAAATGACATTGTCATCAACACTTAGTTACAGTATCACAGTAAAGAGTCAGCATGTACATGCCATACTCACATGTCACACACGTAACTTACATTACATTTGAATATTAAAGTGAAATAATGGCTTTGAGACTTACCACCCTGGATGCCTGGCATCACTCCGGTGTAATCCAGGAGGTCGGCCTCCCGCGCAGTCATGTCCTGCCAGCGGTGCTTCCACTGGTGCACGGAGCGTACAATTTCAAAGTAGTGCTCCATTTGGAGCCTCACACGCTCCCAGCACACATTCCGTGCCCCCACAGCATACCCCTGCAGGATCCGCCCCCCCGCCTCCAACATATTTGGCAGATAAAATGTTATCAGCCATAAAAAAAACCCCAATGCCTCCTCACTCATCCTCCCTGACCTCCCAACAGCAGGCATCTCCCTGAGCCCCGTAACCCACTTAAAAGTAAAAAATAAAACCCCAATTAACTAACGAACTATAGAAAAATACAAACTAACCCCTAAATAAACTCTACAAAACACAGGACACTAGACACTCAAACTGTGTAAAATACTACAAATGCAACTAACAGACACTGCAGACAAACCAGAGGACAGTAGACACACAAACAGTATAAAATACAACAACAACTATTAAAAGACACTTCAGACAGGACACAGCACACAGCACCACTCTCTAAAACCAACTTTCAACACACCAACTACCATACACCTCCTTCACTCAGCCCATGCACCAGCAATGTGCTGAAAAGAGAAAGTGAAAGCAAAAACCACACCCATGTGACAGGAAGCAGTAATACACCACTTCCTGTGTTTGCTGCAAAAAATCCCGCCTTATCGACAGAATTAATCGCGTTAGCGACGAATAGCGTGACATTAAACATCGCTATGGTATTTATATACAAATAGCGACGAAAATATACTCGCTAAATGTCGCTAAGCAACAAAATAATAATATTGGAAATCTGCAATTATAAAAGTCATGGATTTCATGCAAAATATATAAATAAATAGCAGAAAACATAGGAAAAAAATTGACATTATTTTTAACACAACCATAAATTTTTGTATGATTAATAGGTGTAACCACAAATGAGAATATTTAATAAATTAGAAAAATAAATATACACAAGATATAGGGGTCAGGGAACGTGATCATGCACAGATTTCCTACAGGCAAAATATTAACAAATAATGCTAGAATACTGTTTCATCATGGTTCTGTGGAAAACTATGGCAGGACGTTCAATGATTCACGTCAAAATGCATTTAAATAGACGGGAATGGTCCAAATCTTTGTTTTGCCTCTACATGTCATGCATTGCGTGATAAGTGAAATGCCATCATGCAGACGTAGAAAGGCAACACACAATAGGGGAGATCAGCACACCACAAACCATACATCATGGTGCAGAGTTACTAGTTCCTTGCACCCCTGAAAGTTAGCATCAGAGTAACTTTTAGTGCAGCTGCTGTGGCGCAATCCATGTGCGGCATATGTGGTGCAAATGATACCCAATGCTGCGGCAAATCCTCAAGGTCTTGCCTCATAAAGAGATGTGACATCACTAATGGATGCCACCGGGGGTGGCACAAATGCACAGGAGGTAGTGTACTGGCGTTGCTATGCGTCATTCCATTGGCTAATGTAATATAGAATGATACCAGCCACTCACTCTTGGACCAATGCTGCGTCCTATCCCTGCACTTGCTTTCAGCATGCGTGATGCTTCATGCAGGGCGGTTGTGGGGTCACATGGTGCAGTCATTGATATCCGTGTGGTAATGTACATGTCTTGGGCCTCTGGTGGCGCAGGCTCGCACTGGTCTAGTGTGTGATTGTAGCCGAGGCCTCATGTATATCCCATGGTTGCTTAGTTTGCTCTGGGCTCTTACTGCCTTTGTACCTCCTGAGGATGTTGATGTTCCGGTCACACTGTGTGATGGTGGTGTGAAATGCCATATGTATGCGTTCCCACAAATTGCACATGTTTTGTGGATCTTGCTGCAGGTTGGACTGGCTCGAGCCTGCTACGTGGGGAGGCATCGAGTTTGTTTGGGGCGGGTCTGACTTCCTACATTGTGTTTGGCAGTGGGGCCTTGCTGCCAGGCCCGGACTGACCGTTGTGGGCACCGGCCAATCCCCCAGTGCGCCGCTAGGGTAGTGGCCGGTTTAGGGCCCCTGGGGTCCGTTTTAGCTACAGGGCTGTTGATGCAGCATAGCTGCACACTCCTCCCTGTAAGGATTTTGGACGAATACCGGCCCTGGAAAGGAGCTCTGTTGCACCCCCAACCTCCCCAAGTGGGGCAGCCAAGCACTTTGCCTGGCCCAGTTTTGGTTCCCAGTCTGGCCCTGCTTGCAGCGGCTTGCCGGAGGTCCCTTGTTGTTTCACATCTCGGGGTGTCTGCTCTGCTTGTGGGGTGGCTGTGGTGTGTCTGGACCTCTTTGCATTAGCCTGTCCTCCTACTATGGGTGAGTTAGGACCTGGGTTTGGTAGCCCTTGGCCCCTCGGGTCCCATGCCAGTCATGTGGTCATTTTACCTGGAGTGCTGTCCGACACAGGGTGTGTCCGCATTAGAATCCGGGATGTGTGTAGGATTACGTGGTGTTTGGCTTCAACTAGGGTTGGGCTCTGTCCTCCCTGCAAGCTCTGTGTGTGGCCGGATGGCCCTTTGCCGGTTTGTGGGTTGAGTATGTGAGCCCCTTGTTGTCCCGATGGACCTTGAGTAAATTCCTCCTGGGGCAGGATTTTACTTCCTTTACACATTGTCAGAGTATATGGTTGTAATATTGGTCTGTCGTGTACTGCTTACTGATGTGTATGTGCAGGTGCTCAGTTTGGCGTTTGTGCACCCTCTGGAGGTGTGCCTCATTCATGCTGTGCCTTTGTTGTAGGGTGGTTATCCCTTTTGGTTCCCTTTGGCCTGGCTGGTCATTAACTGTGGTATTCTGTGCCTACTCTACATCAGTGGCTGTGTTGGCTGTGGGGCCTGTGTTTGGCCTTGTGGTGTGTTGGCACATGGGCCATTTGGAGGTTGCTTGCGTTGGGTGTGGCAGATCATTGTGCTTGCTTCTGGAGGGATTCCCTGGGCAGGTTGTGCATGGATGCCGTTGGGTGTTCTCAGCACACTCTAATGTCATGTGGACATAGGGTGATGTGTGGGACTGTGTTTCCTGGCTTTGGGAACGCTGTGTTGTTTAATGCTTGCGTAACTTGCTGCTTGTACTGCTTCTGTCTGTTTTGCTAATGTGTCAATCAAAATCTTGTTTAGCTATCTGCACAATTGTAAGGACTGGTAGGTGGAGGGCTATGACTCCGAGTAATGTTCATTTGCATAGAGTCACCGACAATACTACTCCCCAACCTGCATATGTCAACACCCTGCACGTACTACCACTTGCATCTGTACCTGGCTGACTTGCACTTGCAAACACACTCCAGCAATGCCACACATTTACGGCATAGATGGCTCACACATACTGTTATTTTACGGACCAGGCTGCAGAACATTAAATACGCATCACATCCATGCTGGATGTTGTGTTCTGCCCAATTACTGTGGCATCCCTGCAGACATGCAGGGAGCCAACAGGTTTTGGAATTCTGGACCTCATTGTTGGACACTGTGGGACATAGGCGACATGTGGTACGCCATAACGTTATGCAGCCAAGCATGGCATGGCCATTGTGGCTAGCTGGACACATAGCAACTCCCCTATTGGAATACTGATTTTAGAATGGGTGGTAGGTTTGCAGTAATTCATTATCACACCAGGACATGTATCAGCCTTCCATTACTCTGTCCACACTAAGGATGTGTCTGGTGCGTCGAGATAGGTATCTTTTATCCAAATGACACACAGCATGAAATAAAAGCAGAACTAAGATGAGCCACCCACTAAGGGGGAGGTGATGTCAGTGACAGTATTGTGTGGAATGATGAGCATATGAGATGAAGTCCCACAAGGGCTGCCAGATAGCCAGTGTATATATGCATCACAGTCCAAATAATCAAGCATTGTGTTAACATACACTCCACACTCATTAGTCTATTTCCTAGTGCAAAGGCAGAGCCATTTTTGTATGTCCCATTGAAAATAGGGCACTGTGAGACCACCATGTACCACTACTACTTCTCATGTGACATCTTCTCCGATCATTTGCCATTTGTCAAACACAAGTCCTTACCTCTAGACAAGTATGATCAGACAATGTCATGCTGTATCAAGGTGTAATGAACAAATGCATGATTGTATGTGACAAACAGTGATGTAATTCATCTCCCATGTCACATTGCAGAGGTCGAGACAGCACCTCCTGAAGAGCAACCTGGCTTGGCACCCACTGATGACACAGACGCCTATCCTACCATCAACATTGACGACCTGCAACTCCTGTTCAATGTAATTGCCTCCCCAGCCTCCGGTGCAGGGCAACCCAGTAGCCCTCCGCAGAGCCCACACCCTGCTCACACCAACGAGCAGCAGGCATCCACCACCCCACCCACCACCCTGGGGCCAGATCCATTCCAACTGCGGATCATAGAGCTCCAGGAACGGTTGGGGGATAGGGTGGAGCAATTGGTAGCTGAAGTTGCAGGCCTACGTGGGTGGCTTACTGACACCCACGGCCCCCTCCATGGTCTCCACCAGTCCATGGCTGACATTGCTGGAGTCATGATCCAGAGGCAGCAGGCTTTGTCTGCTCAGGGTGATACCAGCAGTGTCAGCAAGGATATTCACGACATCAAGAAGACCCTGGAGACCATGGGGCAGATGCAGGCCCAACATCTGGCTGCCAGGGCTGAACACATGCGCCAGGTTACTGGGATCTACACTGCCCTGCACCTTCTTGTTGCCTCCTTACTGCCACAGGGTTTGGCGCAGATGGATGCTGCTGCAGCCTCCACATCCTCAGCTCCAACACCAGGTGTGTCAGTGCCTCACATGGCTCTGCCACAACACCCACTGACACCTGTGAGGCACATGACACCGATGATGATGGAGATGAGGATGACAGCGGATTTCTGCTGAGGAGAAAGCGGTAGTATCCCTCTGTGCCAAAGCCCCAGTTTCTTATGTTTTGCTGCACTCGGATTCGTGCCACCCATGAACTTCTTTCACTCACTTTCACTGTCCCCCGGAACATCCTTGGACCCCCACCATGGACTGCCATATGACCCAATCCTTGCCACTTCAACCAGCCTGTGGAGTGAACTATGCCTCTTCCCTTGGACCTGATAACATCAATTGTCTCTGTCTGGCCATCCAACGGGCACCCTCTGCACTAGCCCTATATGCTCACCATGTGTAAATACTGTAAATAAATATATATTTTCAGTTTAATACGTGTTTTGGTCATATGTTGCTAAGGATTTAACTAGCTTTTTAGGGTCAAGAGACTGATACCTTAGGAATGTACAACAATGTCAATACGAGCTGTGTACATGTTGATACAGATCCTGAGAGGGTGGAAACTAATGTTGAGATGTGTAAACATGTGGAGCCAACATTGCACCAATGCTATGCTATGACATTGTCACAATGTAAATGGGCCATCAGGTAAGGTCATCTATTGGGACATGCCAGTGAACATACATTTGATAATTGTGATAGGAGAACGCCCCCTGGCCCATGTTTGGATGCAGCAAGGCAAGTACTACTGTCCTCATGTCTTGTTTGCCATGCACTGCTACATACCACTGGTTGACCTCCATATTGGCATCATACATTAGAAAGGATACACACTGTCTGAAAGAATATTAGTTCCTCTCCTGCATACACTGAGTATTCCCTGCCGTCACACTGTTATGTGTGTAGTCTGTGAATCATGAGTCTGTGGCCCTTAGGTGCAATGAGCATGCCTTTCATCAACATCACATTTGTGGAAGGGTTGCAGCAGGTGTGTAGTTGGGCCACAACTTACCAACATGGGCAGCAGCTCTGCATCCTACAGGTGTAGGTACAATTAGGAAGGTAGCTCCAGGCAGCCCCAAGCACGTCAGTACTATTTGTACACTTAGCCACCACACATGCCACGTCATGTTGCCATTGCTCACAAGTGCTCCATGAGTGATGATAGCCTCGTCTAACATGTGCTACTCCCCCATGGTGGACACGTGACATAGGGTCATCACTTCCATTAAACATTGTGGTGTGTGCACCTGCATGTGTAATGTCAGATGTTGATGTTACGATGTCACGTAGTGGTTGAAATGCAATTACAGAAGTGTCGAACTGGTATCTATGAATGACCCAGGGGTCTGTGGGGCATATAATCAACACAGGCGATAAAACTATCACTGCTTTTATCGGCAGAAAACTGCCGCTAAAGCCGCTTTTGCTGCAGTTTTCTGCCGATAAAAGCAGCGATAATTGTATCGCCTGTGTTGATTATATGCCCCGGTGTGTATACACATATACTAGTCTGTCCAGCTGTAGGAGGTGTCTTCACCAAGCCATGTAAAATATTTTGGATGTTGCAGTTATGCATGTCATGGTGATGGTAATGGTCCATCGATTCAGCAAAGTATCTGGTCAGCATAGTGATGTATGGCCTTGTGGATCTGTAGCTGGTAGTTGTTTCCAGGCTGAGGTCTTGTGACAGACAACCTAATGTTGTACCCACATGAGACGCAAAATCAACTTGTTACTCTAATTTGTCCCATTACTTTTAAAGTGGTCTAATTCATAGTCCCTTTCCCCTGTTCATATGGCGCCACTTTTCACCGGCCATAGCTACATTTCTGGCCATTACATGACCTTATAGCAGCTCTTATCACATTCCACACATGGATCTTTGAGGCATATGTTCATGAACCTCATTGACAGTATGGCCATCTGTGCAGATATGTACTTGACATTATACATCAACAATGAGCTTGGTAATATTCTGGATATGTAAGTTCTACGGGCCCTGGTTATTTATACGGCACTTCTTGTGGCTGCTACAATGGGAAAAGAAATTTGCTGGTAATCCGGAACATAGTTCACATCTTAAGGGTCAATTTACGGCAGCTACGACGGACATGGTTTGGACATGTGTCTTGATGATTGGCACCATTGTGTATTGGGATGTTGCTATGACTATTGGCATCCTGTACACCATTTCACACACTCCAAATTTGTGTGATTGACACAACATGCCCAATCCATCATACATGGATTGGGGAAATGGACTCAGAATAGGAATGAAATCCTCATCACACACAGCACCCTGGTTTGCTAGTATTTGAAGCATGTGACACAACCATATGACATAGTGTAGCCTACGTAGTACCTTGACAAGTAGAGTGTGATACATTAGACACAGTGCAGGGCATAACTGTACTGCGTACACATTCCCAAACTCTATTGAAATTTGTCTCATCTGACCACTCATTGGGACACGTAACTGTTTAATGGGTACAGTGCCCATGCCAGACACTAACACATGAACATGTTATTTATTTGACTATTTTATTTAACAGACACCACGTGACAGACTCAGACAAAATAATTGTTGATGATGCGGTTCCTCCGTGCAAGTCCTGCAGCATTTGGTGTGGGGTGTACAGCACCAGCCTCTTCTTCTTCCTCATCCTCATCAGGTGGGTCTGGCACTTGGATCCATGGTGCTTTGGTACGGACACATATGTTGTGCAACACACAACATGCCATGATAATTTTGTTCACCATTTCGGGACTGTACCGCAGGCTGCCACCTGTGATATCCAAGCACCGGAACCTGGACTTCAAGACACCAAATGTCCGCTCTACAATGGACCGTGTGCGTATCTGTGCCGCATTGTACTGCCTCTGGCCAGGGGTGGTGGGGTTTCGTACTGGTGTCATCATCCATGCTCCCAGTGCATATCCTTGGTCCCCTGTGACATACAAGGGAAAGCGGAATTAGTATTTGGTTGTGCTGGATGTGTTGTTGATGAGCATGGATTTGTGTGTTGGGATGGATGTCAAGTTGTATATCAAGTTGACCATCTGTTTAAGCTGGATTCTGTAGTGCATGTTAGCATGTGATCAAGGCTCACTGCTGTGACTCCATCCAACATCATTTTAGTGTGCAGATGAGTTGCATGTGTGGCTCTTTTCCCATCTGCAACAGACAGTGATCCACCTACTGCACTGTAATTTACCTTAGCTGTATAGGTCGCAAGATTACACACAACACACACTTGACCTACTGTGCGGCAGCATACAGCAATCGTGCTGTAGAACGTCATGGTCTGAACCGTCATGGTCTGAAACAAATCACCAGGCAGCTACCCGTTACATGCATGGACCATTGGGCCCTTGTTAGGTTCAACAACAACATCAACTCCAGCATGTGCTACACCATCCACTACCTGTACTGTGTGCTCCTTCCTGTCCTGGACTCAAAACCAAATGACATGAGTGCTCAACAGACATTATCAATGTTGCTATGTCACATCTCTTATGTTTCTGATCTTTTACTAATAAGACTTTTAGTTAATCTTAACACCATACTAAACAAAACTAAGGGCCTTTATGAATTAAGGCCATACGCTTTCCAAGTTAAGACTGGACAAGTATGCTATAAGTGATAAAGCTTATTAATCACCCTCAGTCTCCGGGAAGGTGGCGGATGCGAGGGAGCTGTTAATGATGTCCCGGAGTTGGGGTGCCATGATGGAGTAGGCTTTGTTGAAGATGTGTTGTGGACAGGGGTCCGTTGCCGAGCCGGAGTGGATGGTGTTAATCATGCGGGTGGTGTCTTCTGAGCTGACCGAGGTCCAGGTGCAGAGGGTGGTGGGGGTGGGGCAGGTTTTGTGGTTTGCTGTGTTGTCTGTGTGCTGATGCTGTTGTGTATGTCGGCAATCTTGTGGTGGAAGAACGAGGCAAGTGAGGCGCTGAGGTCTTGCGAGTGTGTGATGTCATTGTTGCAGGTGTAATGGTATGAGACCTCTTTGACGATGCTGAAGAGTTCCCTGCTGGTGTGGTTGTTGTTGTCTAGTAGTTCTCTGACTCTTGTCCTTTTGGTGTTTGTGATAAGCTGGTGTTGTTTGCGGGCGGCGTTCTTGAGGGCTGTCATTGACTCATGTTTCCTGTTGACTGGTCATGGCGCAAGGCTTTCTTGAGGGGGCTGCAGGTTATCTTTGGAATCAGATTTAGTAGTACAATGAGGATTTGTTACTGCCAGGTCTGCTGGGAGGATACTTCATCTGTGCAAGCTCATTTGCTAAGTTGTTGATCCACTGTGTGAGGTTTGGGTCAGATTATTTGGTGTCCGTCGTGTTGGTGGGAGGGTTCTAGCTAAGGGAGGTGGTGAGCTGGTCAGAAGTGATCTTGCTCCGGCTTCTATGGGGTACCTGTTGCAGGTGGTGGTGAGTCGTGGTTCTCCTGAAGTAGAGTGGAAGCATCTGTGATCTGTCCAATGTAGTACGGTGGAGTGGTTGAAGGGGATGTGCTTGTTGGAGGAGAAGAAGGGGTCAATCGTGTGGCCCGCATAGTGGTTGGGGGTGTTCACCAGTTGCTTGAGTCTGGGGTTGGCGAGGTTGGCCAGCAGGGTGGTGGTGGTGTTTTTGGCATTGTTGTTCACCAGGTGGAAGTTGATGTACCCAAGGAGGTTGTACTCTGAGGGTGTTTGGCCCAGCGAGCTGACAAAGTCTGCGATGGGTTTGCAGAATTGTGTGCGTGGTCACAGGGGTCTGTAGATGAGAGTGCCTCTTAGGGTGGTGTTGGGGCCATCCAGAATGTGTATGGCGATGTGGGGGGCAGAGGAGGCATTCATCCATTTTAATGTGAGCATGGCAACATCTGGTGATGTTGTGTCCAGGAGGTTCCAGAGTTCAACAGTGTGCCTGTGGACAGAGCGGGTGTTGAGCAGGATGCACTTGAGGTGGTTGTTTCTGTGGCCTGGCCAGGTGGGTGCGGTGCTGGTCCAGAGGCAGGTGAACTTGCTGGGTTGCCAGGTGAAGGGTCCGTGTGTGCATTTTGGGCTGGCTTGGTGGCAGGTGTTGTTCAAGTTGGCGTTGAGTGTGTGGAGGGTGGTGGCATCGTTGTTCAGACCGGTGGCCTGGTGTTGTTGAGGGCAAGGGGTCCTGGCGCTGGGCACCATCCATGCGCAGACGGGCACAGACAGGCTACCTTTGTTGCCCCTTCGGCACAACAGCAGTGCGTCCCCTGCACAACAGCAATGGAGCAATAGTGTATGATGAATAATACCACTCAACACTCACACGAGGTACAAAATGAGAAGGGATGAGAGCAGGCACACAGGGACCCAGAAGGCAAGGGGCACAGGCACTCAAGGGGGGCCATGCAGCAATGACACAGGCGAATCAGCGTCGATCTGAGGAAGGGTCAAAGCTGGAAGAGCGGACAGGGCAGACAGAGCTGCAGCAGTGGGTAACCGACCTATCCAAGGGTCAAGGGTCGCTGTCACCACTGCGCAGCAGCTGCGAAATAAGGGGATGAAGGGAGGAGGGGTCAGCTGGGAGGCGTGAGGCGTGAGCCAAGGTCAGCCAATGGCATCCAGGGTGCTGTGTGGCACGGGTGGCAGCATGGGGAATGACAACCCCGGAGGCGCTAGCACCGCCAAAGTGTGCCATCGGACAAGCTGCCTCACCCCCAATGTCAACTTTCTGATCATTACTTTACAAACTGGGCACCAAACATGCCACCCACCCGTGGGGCTCCATAGATTGGTTCTCAGGGGAAATGATCATTGCAAGTGCTGTGAACAATCCGGGCCAGTGTTTATTAATTTGTCCTGGGTCTGTATTCATGGTCACCTATGCTGGGAGGTAGTATTGAGATACTTGAGAACCACGATGGCTTAGCAGTTTCCGTGTACACCTCTGTTTGACTACTTCATCATACTCAGCACATTAAGGGACAGTGGCCAGGTTGGTCAGATTTGCTCTCAGACTGGATATACGCCACATCCTATTTACATGGGATGGTAGGGCGTAGGCAGGTATGGAGTGCTGGCTGGAAGACTTGGATTACTGTAGGGACCCTGTCAACTTATGCTGAAGAACTGGCAAGGACGTCAGAACCCAAGTACAACTGGGGTCAACTGCAGAGTTGCCTTTCTCCTCCACCACCTGTAAGTGTCACCATTCATTCTTCCACGAGTCATACTTTCCATAGTTAATAGTCAACAGTGGTTGATGCGTCACCTATATCATCAGGCAAGCAATAATATGAGGTATGAACCTTATGTTTTTGTGCATGCCCGTGCTATATTATCCACTGACGTCTCTTGTTTTTCAAGTATGTACTGCCGTAGAGTGCAGTAATACTGTGTTATGTTGTAAATAAGTAAATTGACTATTTAATGAGGCAACAGTCCTGTATCAGATCCATATTTGAGGCTCAGTCTCCATATACCTAGAGGTGTACCAGGTAGTCTGCATCTGCCTCACATGTGTCGGCGTACTCCATACAGCCTTGGCAAATATGCACACATTGTAGTGTGCTACTGGGTCACGGACGGTAAGTGACATGCAGCAGTACTACACTAGCACACTAAATGGCAACATGTCAGTCTCTCCTGTGGTATTCATCATGCCTGTCCAGCACAGGACATGCACAGTGAGAGTTGTGTTGCAAGTTTGCTTGTGAGTGATGTTTCTCCGTCACACATGCATGTTTCACACATTTTGCAACTTTGGGGAGGGGGACAGGGATGTACAACTTGCAGTGATTTTGGTCTATGTATCTGGCAACAATGACCACAGTTCATGGTGTCAATGTGTCTGGTGTGGGCTGTTGTTTTTGGACATCTTGGGGCAGATTTAAACACCCCTTGCGTCTCATTTGCAACATCGTTGCATCACTTTTGTGCATGAGTACTTACAACCTGAGGCATCTGGGAGATGCGTAACATTGTAATGCCCTGCACCACATGTAGGCCAAAGTCATCGAGTAAGCCGTCAACAGTCAGCTCACTGCCTTCCTAGAATCCAACAAATCCCTCAACTCCTCTCAATCAGGCTTCCGAGCCAAACACAGCACCGCAACCGCCCTCATCGCTGCAACAGATGACATCCTTACACTACTGGACAATGGAGAAACAGTTGCTCTCATCTTACTTGACCTCTCCGCAGCCTTTGACACAGTCTGTCATAGCACCCTCATACAACGCCTCAGCAACATCGGAGTACAAGGAAAGGCATTGGACTGGATCATATCGTTCCTCACCAGAAGAACCCAGAGAGTCCGCCTCCCCCCTTTCAAATCAGAGGCCACCGAAGTCTTCTGCAGTGTACCACAAGGATCCTCACTCAGTCCCACCCTCTTCAACGTATACATGAGTCCCCTCGCATCCATCGCGCACCTACACAACCTCAACATCATCTCCTACGCAGTCGACACCCAGCTGATCCTCTCCCTCACAAAAGACCCAAACACCGCCACAATCAACCTACACGAAGGAATGAAAGAAGTAGCCGAATGGATGAAGAACAGCCGTTTAAAACTAAACTTGGACAAAACAGAAGTCCTCATCTTAGGACCATCCCCCTCTGCCTGGGACAACTCATGGTGGGCACCAGCCCTCGGAACCGCACCCATACCTACGGACCACGCACGTAACCTGGGCTTCATCCTAGACTACTCCCTCTCGATGAGCAGACAAGTCAACGCCATCTCGTCATCTAGCTTCAATATCCTACGAATGGTAAAAAAGATTCTTCCGTTGGATACCCACCAAAACAAGAAAGACAATCACCCAGGCACTGGTCACAAGCCGATTGGATTACAGCAACACCCTCTACGCCGGAACCACAGCCAAACTACAGAAATAGCTCCAACACATCCAAAACGCCTCAGCCAGGCTCATTTTAGACATCCCTCGGCAAGCTCACATTTCCGACCACCTGAAAGACCTCCATTGGCTCCCTGTCAACAAGAGAATAACGTTCCCTCTCCTCACCCACGCACACAATGCCCTCTACAACCTAGGACCCAAATGCCTCAACACGCGTCTATCCTTCTACACCCCCTCCCGCCAACTACGATCGTCAATCAAGCCTTCGCCGCTAACCCGCGCATCCACAGATCCACCATGGGGGGGAAGATCCTTCTCCTACTTAGCTGCTGAAACCTGGAATTCTCTCCCCACCCACCTCCGCCTCACTCTGAACCACCTCTCTTTCAGAAAGCAACTAAATACCTGGATATTCGATTAGTAAATTCACCTCCGTCCCTCAAGCGCCTTGAGACCCTCTGGGTGAGTAGTGCGCTATACACATTTCTGAACTTGAACTAGGCGTTCCTGTGCAGGGGGGGCCTTCTGCGGCTGGGACACCTCCTAAAAGTGGCGGAGTGAAATCCAAAAGATTTCACTCAGTCACTTTTAGGCCCATGCTGCGTCACAACCCTGTGCCTGGCTGAAGCAGATATAAGGATTGAGGCAGCATTAACTAGATGGGGCCCACAGAGCATTGCAGGAGCTGCGTGGTGCTTGTGACGCTATTCCAGCTATGCATCACTTTGACGGCACCGTTGCGTCACACATCTGTGCTGTTTTTGCACCACGGTGCACAGCTTTGTAAATGAGGCACATCCATGATGTTGGGGCTGTGGCGCACAGTAACTGACGCATCCCTGCAGATTAACAGGAATGTGCCAGTAATTGTAAATGTGCCCCCTTGTATGTGATATGGTGACATTGTAATTGGTACATTTCTGTAATGCATCTATGTGCTGTAGATGGAAGTGGTATGTTGGATTACTACTTACCAACTAGGACTGCATTCCCATATTGTCCATCCTGGAAGCGCTGGTTGATGACTGACTGCTGGAAAATATACGAATCATGCACACTCCCTGGGAACTTGGCAATGACATTTGTGAACATTCCACGGTGGTCCACTATTGCATGCACATTCATTGAGTGAGTGTGCTTTCGGTTTCTATATATGTGTACCCTGTCCGCAGGTGGCACTAATCGGATATGTGTGCAGTCTATTGCACCCAGTACTTGTGGGATTCCAGCTATGGCATAGAAACCCTGCTTGACCAGGAGCTGTTCACGCACAGTATTGGGGAAGTGTAGTTCCTGAGGTATCAGGCTGATTATGCCATCCAACACAATTGGGAGGAATCTTGAAAAGGCTGCCTGTGAGACTCCACCCACTCTGGATGTTGTGGGTTGAAATGTCCCTGAGGCCAGGAAATGCAGCACAGCGAGTAGCTTTGTTTGCGGTGGAATATTGGTTATCCGCTGGGTTGCTGGTGTGAGCCGGTGGCCAATGTGGTTAAGTATATAATCAATAGATGTCCGTTTGAGCCTGTAGTGGGCTATGATATCCTGGGGTTGTAGATCTCCAAGGACAAGTCATGTGCGCATTGGCCGCCGTCGTCTTTGCCGCTGCCTTGGTGGTGGTCCAGGAGGAGGCGGTGGTGGTGGTGGTGGTGGTGGTGGTGGTGGTGGGGGGTGTGGCCTTTGTCGGACTCCAACCTGTGAGGTAAAAAAATAACTAATTACCGGTACTATTTTTCTATACATTAACTAAAACAGATAGCTCAATAAATAAGAGGCAGGATCCGTGATATCTGAGTCAGAATGGCTTTAATCGGATGGCTCGAGCCTAAAGACCATGAAGTGGCATGCAATGAAATGGAATGGCAGCTGCAACGTCTCATTAACATTACATAGTATATATAGGAAAACAGTACAATTGCATTGCATACAGTAGGCGTAACAAGTGACAAACGTAAGATAAGAACATATGGGCGTACAAAGAAGGCGTGCACAGGGCGTGCACGTAGACATGTGATGAAAACGTCACAGAAGTGTCATAAATGGGTGGATACATGGAGGGGGGTACCTAGGCAGCTGGAACCTTTAACCTACTGGTGCGCGCAAACGGGCCATGACGTGTAACTAGGGAGAGCTGGGGGCTCTGACTTCTGCACTAAAAGAGGAGACTAAAGTCTGGGATGTCAGGACGACATGTACGTATAGCATATCTGGTATCTCGTGTTTGGAGTACATGTTGATAGAATCTAAAAGTCATCAGAGCAAAGGCTACTTGACACTAAGACTGGTGCATGCATATATTCTACATGTATTGCGTGTGCTATGAATCTTCAATGGATATTAATTCAGTAATTCTCTTACATGGAGACAGGAAGACTAGACTATAGCTGAAGATGTTTATGCGGTTCGTTAGCTTAGGAATGTGAAGCCGGGGAGCTGAACTGATAACTAGAGGCATAACATATTCTTGGCAGACAGGCAGGCAGGCCAGGCCGGGCACCGCGCTGCTTGGCAGAAAGTAAGCGAAGGGTCAGGGATGCGGGAGGGGCTGCATCGCTCCTTGGAGTGGTTTCAGGAGACTGGAGCTTGAATCTGGTGTCCGGGCCCTTTGAGGCCTAGAAACGGGGACAACTCGATGAATTAACGTGCACAATGTAAAACGTGGGCAACATAGGCCTAATACTCGTTGCTTTCACGAGGACTGGAAACTGGCATACTAACGTTGGACACAACCATAATTGCGTCTTTATTCGTCAAGGGGGAACATATGCATATCGATCATGCACATATAACATATAATGGGGAACACGTAGGGACACATAACAAGGCAAAATTCAATTTTCCTCACCTGTATGATTACTGCTTCCATGACGTCTGCAGGTCCTCAGCTTTGTGGTGGGTCTGGGCTGGCCTATGTCTCCTTTTATGGAATTTTTTATCTCCAGTTTTGATGTTTTAGAACTGCTTTTAGCAGTTCTTATTTATCTCCTGCTTAAGGGCATTAGCGGGAATTTTTTCCCCTCTAAGCAAGTCCATGCGTTAGTTGTTATTAGTGCGATATCGTTTTAGCGGGAATTTAGGTGTCATTTAGCGAGGGTACGCCTACCTTGCATATCATTAGCGATATTTATCGCCTCCGTGTATCGCGATAATTTTTTTGGTTGCTAACGCATGGTAACAGTCGCTAACAGTAGTTAGCGGCCGCTTGGTCATAGCGCGATAGTTTTATCGCCGCATTAGCGGGAAAAATTCCCGCTAAAGCGGCGATAAGGCCCTTGGTAATATACCCCAGTGTGTTTTAAAAAACAAGCCTTCATCAGTTGTGCCAAAAAGTGTAGCATCACATGTTATGGCTAAGCATAAATAAAAAACACCCTTCCCTGAAGAAAGGGAAATTTGTAGTTTAGACTAGAATCACAAATTAGTACATTTGTTTTTGTAGTACTAGTAAAAAATGTTCATTCCTAGACAAAATAGGGAGTGGTGTATATGGCATCTAAAAATATGAAATGTATTTTCTAGGCGGAACATCGGCACAGCCAAGCACCGGTGCCGGGGCCAGCGCGGAGGTGGGCACTCCAGGGTCGGATGCGGTGCAAGAGCCATCAGAAACTGCTGTGGGGGATGCCACGGGAGTGGCGGACACTGATAAGCAAAGCTATTATATTCCATAACTTAATGAGATTGCAGACTGCAGAGTGGGCTCTCTGCAGGGGTATACATGTTGTACAGTACAAGTACACTTTACTGTTAAGAAGACTTACACATTAAGAACTAAGTTTTTTTCAACCAGGTAGAAGACATTCACCCTTGACTTCTCATTAGCAATAGCATTAGCGGCGGGAGTTGACGAGTAACCAATGGCCTCCTCTAAATTTGACTTCAACTCAGCTGTGAAAGCTTTATCGAGAAGACAAGTCAGATCAGAGATGACTTTGATGGATGGGATGAACGAAAAGGGAAACAAGGGTGTAAGGAAGGACGAGTGAGTTAAAAGTAATGACTGGCAAAGAATGATACGTGTTTTTGAATGCTGCCCGAGGTGGCTGGGAATATGATGCATGGCCGGTTGAAGGCTGAAGCAAGGATGGGTGGAAAGAGAAAGGGAAGCTGACTGCCTGGGTGGGTGAAACAGAAACTGTATGTGTGCGCAATATATCCTTTGGTTCAAATTCAAATGCGAGTCAAGCATGGATTCATGGCTTGCGGTTTCCAAAATAAAATAAAAAGGTTGTTTTTCCGTGAGAAAAAGTAAGGTTTGTCCAGTTGAGACATTAAGAAGAATGATTGACATTTACTTTGAATGGATGGATGCCTCGATCATGGTTCTCGGGTGCAAGTTGACTGCGCTGGCATTATGCCGGCTTCCACAAGTTTACCTACATATTTCACTAAATAAGAGAGAAGAAGAAAAAGACTAGTGTACTGTCTGAGTCTAATGTAGTGAGTCCATATAGTGCTAGTAGAATTCCTTAAACTCCCACTAATGTTAGAGCAGACGCCGACGAAGTGGGAGGTTAGATAGATACAGGCCACAAATGTTATGTACTGTGCTTGCAAGTTGCTAGTGCTACTGTGACACAACTTTCTGCTGAATTATTTTGTGTTAATCTTAAGGAGCATTGGTTACAGTATGTTTTTCTTTCTTCATATATATGCTCCTTCCAAACTAACACGGAAGGAGCTGGCTTGACGGGCACGGCAACGGAAGCTGGAGGCGATAGTCGCCGAATATCGGCAGGTGGTTGCCCAGGAGTAGGAGGACACACAGTCTCAGTCGACATCTACAACATCCACGACAGCTGCATCCTCCTCCGCTCACCCTGGGTCATCCAGTCAGCGCAAGCCTTCAGCGGTATGAAGCCGTGGTACCGCAGCCACCCGCCACCACCAAGCAGCAAAAAAATCAGCTGTCCCCCACAACAGGTGCAAGGCTTGTCGGCACCGCTTGACCCTCGGGGTGTCCAACCTTGAGCAGGAGGTGGAGAGACTGAAAACCCTGCTCAAGGACCGCCGCAGGGAGCATCGGGACCACCTGTCCAAAGGACACCGCTGGAAGCAGTAGAGGAGGAGAGATTGTCCCTTGCCCCTTTTTTAAAGACTTTTGGGAGGGTGGGAATTGGGCGTTGGGGTTTTGGAACTTTTCTTCGGGATATTTCATGGACATTGGTTGTGGTTAGGGAGGGGGGTGGGTCGGGTCTTGTGGGTTCGTTTATTTTTGTTAGGGTGTAAATAATTATTTATTTTCAACTTAAACATAGCATACGCGTTTTTACTGTTTTGTGGGGGAGGCAGGGGGGTTAACTCAACTGTACGTTTGTTTTCCTGAAACTTAACTGGCCACTGACAGAGTTAGTGAATTCAATTGTCCTACTACTTTACTAGTACTACCATCAATCTCTCCTCTCCTCCTACTCTATTATTCTTCCTCCCCCAAAATGCTTATCTTACCTGTGATCCGTGTTTGAGAATAGGGCTGGGCACAGGGCTGGGTGCATGCAAATGGTGATTAAGGTTGAATCCTGGGCAGATGAAATGTCATCGTTGTGGTGGTGGTAGAGGTACACTACACACTGGCAGTAGCAGCATATGAAAATGAAGCATTGAGTGGCCCGAGCGTAGCATTAGAACAGTAAGATAGATATTACAGTACACAGTAAGAACATATCCTCGGATTCCTTCACCATCCTTGACATTTATTTTCTGTTGCTTTAACCTTATCCTCCCCAGCAAGTGTGTGGAATTATTGTTGTCATTAAGTCACCTCAATGAAACCACACAGCCCGGGGGAAAGAGGAAAGGGTTAGGGTTTGAAAATTGGATGGGAATGGGGTTTTTTGGGAAAGTTTTGTGGAGAGAGGAAAAAAACACAGCATGCACAAACAACAAATGAAGAACAACAAATCTTTGGATACGAAGATATCCATAAATCTTTTGAGGGACATAAAGGAAGTGCATGCACTACTGCATGCATGAAGTTGTTTGCTAAATGGATGGTTAGGTTACTGAAAAGTAGTACTTACTACAACTTACTAACTATGAAGAAACAATGTGACAGTACAGGGCTGTAGTAATTACGCAATTCTACTTGCCTATCTGCCCTCAGAGAGAATAAACACTTATTAGTACATTAAATTAGTTTTAAAAATAGCAAAGAAACTTATCAAACAGCTGGAGGGATGAATTTCAAGCAGAGAACAAACAAACGCACAAAGTCACACTCATAGAAGTTCACAACAATAACATTATTTAAAAGATAAGGAGAAGTGAAGAGGATACTGTAACTGTATGTTGTAGTTGCCCTGACTCCTGTTCAATTTGGGAAGTTGCATGCATCCAGCCATTCCTCTTATTCGCGGTACTCCTCCATTCCATCTGACGCTCCGTCGATCAATCTTGGTGACCAGACACACTGTCCACTGCCTGCCTGGTGGATGCGGAATTGTGGATCGCTAATGGTAAGCCTGAGTTAATCGTTTTACCCATCGCACAGGGATTAAAGCCGGCCTGTAATTGTTGATGGAAAAACAGCAATTGATATTAAAACACCGTGGAGAAAAAAATATAAGGTACGGTGTTTAGTGCAAAAATAAGACTTTCAGTTTCAGAGGCGACAGTATTACATACTAGCATCATTTCTAAAGTGCGTACTATGAGATCTGAGTCTCCTTTTCAAGGATAGTAATTAACACACAGCAGGCCAGGGCCATGCAGACGGTCAAGGCAGGCACCACTGAGTGAACCAACCTGATGATGTAGCATACCTCTTTGACTCAGACAGACAAAGCCTATCTAATTGTATCTAGTAAGCCACATAGCCGCAATTTTACACAAACTGCTATCTGTTCTCTGACTCCCTGGCATAACACTACACTGGTTCAACCACTCCCATACCACGACTAGACAGACATGTAGGTCTGCTGTGGTTGTTGTTGACTTGTTTACCTGTTTGCCACTCACGAAACGGCCACAGTTGTTCCGTAAACCGACGATGATGATCCATCCATCCCAGTGAGTGACTGTGTAAAGAATAAAGATATTATGTAACTTTGATTATCAAGACTCATCATCATCATGGTATATTGGCAAACTCAATGGTTTTCATGCAGTCACAGTCTACACACACAGTGAGTCCAAGGAAATTTTCCATATTGAAAAATGCAATGCATTGGCTGGCCCCTGCAGTAGAAGTACAATTTGTATTAAACAAGGTAAAAGAGTACACTTGAGTTACATTTAGTGTGTAAAAGATTAAATAATAATAACAGAACACATTGATAGGATTCGCTTCATGCACAACAAACAAACAACAGTTGCTTTCGTCAGAGCCAGACAGCCAGTGTTGTCCACTGCATGCCATCTCCTCATTCATTACCTGTTCCACTTGTCAGCATCTTATTCTTAAGTGAAGGGCCACAGGGCAACCTCTTGTGTCAATTTCAGAAGGTGCAGTCAGCATAGTGAGTCATTCCAGTCCCACTTCTTTTGAGGGGACTCGTGTACGAAATGAAGCGACAGTTTCTACATTCTGTGTCATCCGGCCATCTGCCTTGAGGGGAATGGATAGGGGGAGCCTGGAGGAGGATAGAGGAGCATGACTGAGTTGTGAACTTGTGAACTTCAGGAATGCAGACAGCGGCACCTTCAATATGGAAAATAAGACAAAGACAGCGCTGCTGATGGATTTGTTGTCTTTAAAGTTTTGTTGTGCTAAAAGTTGCAAATCAAAGAAAGACAGACAGAAATAAAAGTCAATAAGGACGGAAGAAAACAAAAAGTAAGTTTTTCAAGCCTAGTTGTCACTGTTAGGGAAGTAGAGCTCGTCCTCAAACTCTGTGAATTGAACATGGATTAGGTCAGCTAACAGAGAAGAGCTTCTGTCACCTAAGTCGGTGTCCTCTTCTTCCTGCGTGGATTCACGTATTTTGTAATCTGGTGATATGAAGTGCTGATTCATCTTGATCATTGTTAACCTCTCCACATTTTTGGGTGAGAGGCGGGTCCTTTTTGAAGTGACAATGGCACCAGCAGCACTGAAAACTCATTCCGAAGACATGCTTGTGAGTGGGCAAGCCAAATAATTTATAGCCAGCCTGCTGAGCAGTGGCCAGTGAGGCCTTTTCCTATACCAATACACCAATGGGTCACGATCAATGTAGACTTCTGTTGGGTCATCCAGATAGGCCTGCACCATCCACTCAAGGGCCTCTCTGGGTGCTCACCTTTGCGTACCATGTGTTGCCTTTGCATCAACACTGGAGTGAGCAAACGCTTGCTGAGTTATCCAATCCGCTTCCGACAATATTATGGCTGGGTCTGGTGCAGTTGATGATGATACTATTGCTGCTGTCGGTAACTTCTGTGAGGGAAAGTGACTGCCTTCAGCCAAAGAAGTAGACCTTGACGCCGGATGGCCTGCTGCTTCAGTAGTACTTGTGGTGTTTCCTTCAATTTCCTGCCGCTCTTTTTCGAACCGAGTGGCTGACAGAGCTAGCCAATGTTTGTACTTTGAAACATCTTCTTCATCAAGAAGAATGAATACTTTGCTGGTCAGTGCCTTTTTGTACCGTGGAGCCAGAATAGTGGCACAAATGTAATGTTGTTCTGAATGTATTTTTTTAAGCCTTTCATTGCCAAGTAGGCGGCTTAATAAGCTCTCTGCCAACTGATATGCGTCTTGTTTGTGAACATCAGCTCGGAACGTTGAAGACACCACCTTCAGTTGTTGCTCTAGCATGCACAACAATGGGATAGCTTTGCCCAAACTACAGTGCTCCCTGCTGACTTCAAGGGTGAAGACCTCAAAAGGACGAATCATATCTGTCAGGCTTTTAACTAGGTCCCATTCCTCCGCCTCTAGCCTCATGTCTTTAATAGCAGCAGACCGTATGTTAATGCTAGTGACATACTTATTGATTACCAAGTACTGCTCAAACAGACGGTCAAGTATGTAGAAGGTTGAGTTCCAACGTGTTGCCACCTCCTGGATGAGTCCTTTGACTGGCACTCTTCGGCCATGTTGAATGATCCTCATCTGCTTCCGGGCCTTAAAAGAATGGCTGAAATGTGTGCCGATTCTTAGGCAGGTGGTCAGTAACTTGCTGACTGTGTTTTCTTTTGTCAAGAAATCTTGAACAATAATGTTAATGCTGTGCGCCAAACACGGGATTCTGAAGTAGCCACCATCATGCATGGCCTTAACTATATTACTGCCATTATCCGTGGAAACATAACCAATCATGCGACTTCTTGGCACCAGCCATTTAGAGACTTTACTGTTAAACTCCTCCAAAATGTTTACAGCAGTATGAGATTTCTCCATGGCAAACATGGCTACTGTTGCATGTTTCCAACTAGCTTGAAAAATTGTTGCAGGGTCCACACCTGCAGACATCTTCTCTCTAACCCCTGCAAAAGAGACCCAGTGTGCACTGATGTACATGTAATCCACGGCTTGGCAACTGGTCCACATATCTGTTGTCAGGTGGATAGTGTGAACAGCACTCTTCTGCAAAGCTGACCCAATCACTTCCAGCACATCTTCATGTAGTGCTGGAACCGCAACTCTGGCAAAATAGGACCGGCTAGAAACCTTCCATTTAGGGCAGACTGTTGCTACAAACTCTAGAAAACCCACCCCTTCCACGAAAGAAAAAGGGAGAAGGTCCAGCGCTAGCATTTATCCAGCTTTGCGTTATACAGACGTGCCATTGGGTGGTTGCATTCAAATGGTGCCTCCGACCAAATCTTGCTTTTAATGGTGCAAAGGAAAGTTGGGTAACCAAAAGACAACAGGGTGCTCAGCACAATCCGGGGAAGGTTCAACAGTTAAATATAAAGTGGTGCTTCCAGGGAAGAGGATGCGGTTCCCAACATCCACAAAGCTTCACCTAGGTAAATCACAAATTAAACAAATTCCCTCCCGAGCACTATAATAATAATATATTCAAGGTCAATCCAATAATAATCAGTTCATGCAGGTCCTTGTTGGTACAGTCACCACAGTCCAAATTCCAAAATCACACTCCGTTGTTCCGGAAAGAATGTTCCAACCACGTTTATTTCTTCAAACTCATATTCATTCCAAATAGCCAATCATTTCTCCAGTGATGCAGCCAACACGTGTTTCGTCGTGATTATTCTCATCACATTGACTTCCTTAATAGTAGTAAAGTTAGGACTCCTAACTTTAGGAGTCCTAAATGCCTTCTGTGAATACCGAAAGTCTGAAAATTAGGATTTTTCTCAATTTAGTAGTAGTAAAGTTAGGACTCCTAACTTTAGGACTCCTAAATGCCTTCTGTGAATACCGAAAGTCTTACAATTAGGATTTTTCTCAGTTTAGGAGTCCTAACTTTACTACTATTACATTGAGAAAAAATCATAATTTTGAGACTTACGGTATTCACAGAATGCATTTAGGAGTCCTAACTTTACTACTACTAAATTCAGAAAAATCCTAATTTTAAGACTTTTGGTATTCACAGAAGGCATTTAGGAGTCCTAAAGTTAGGAGTCCTAACTTTACTACTACTAAATTGAGAAAAATCCTAATTTTAGGACTTACAGTATTCACAGAATGCATTTAGGAGTCCTAAAGTTAGGAGTCCTAACTTCTGTGAATACCGAAATGAGTAAGTGTCTTCTGTGAATACCAAAATGAGTAAGTGCCTTCTGTGAATACGAAAATGGTAGTAAGTGTAGGATTTTGTCGTAAGTTAGTTCTGTGAATCGGGCCCCAGGACCTCACAGGGACACCTGTACTAGAAAGAACAAACACATAAGTATCACCATACATTTAGGGGTATAGGCATAGGAACAAAACACATGATGCATAACCATACATTCAGCGGTGTAAGGAACAAGGCACATGATGCATCAAAACACATTCAGAGGCCCTGAGACCTTTTTGGTGAATTGTTGCGCTATATAAAATCTTTTGACATTTGACATTTGACATAGGTGCAGCACAGGAGAACACATGATGCATAAACAACACATTCAGAGGTGTAAGAACAACTTAATACGCAGAAATTACGTAAGCCTCAACCTATGGCAGTCCCAAATGTCAGGGGCCTAAACGTAGCAGCTGCCCACTAAGTGCAGGGCAGCTGTGGAGACACTGATGGGGGCAACGTGGGAGCCTCGCAGGCTCTGAAGAACTGACTGTCCCCTGAGCCTTTCTGGGCTCTACCAACAAGCTGATTGCGCCCTAGAGCCTCTCGAGGGCTCTACAATAAAAATGCACGGGTGAGCCTCGTGGGCTCTGAGACCAACTTGCCCCATCGTTGGAGCTTCTCAGGGCTCGAGAACAGTGTGAGGCCTTCGTTGGAGTCCCTCCTCTGGGGACTCGAGATTAAGGACTGCCCCCTGAGCCTCGTGGGCTCTGAAAAATATCGTGGCGCCTTGAGCCTCTCGGGGCTCTGCAACTACTGTGGCACCATTAAGGAGCCTCTAAGGCTCTGACAAAATATGCCGCCCGAGCCTCGTGGGCTCAAAAAGAAAAGGGGCCTCGTGGGGGCCTCTCGGCGCCCCCCCTCGCAAGGACTCTGCACCACTGGAGGGGGGCCGGCACCGGCAATGTGCCCCGATGCCCACGCTCCTTCCGCAGACACTCACCGGCTCTCTGGGGGTCACAGGACGGCTCCTCTCGCGCTGGGTTCTCTGTGTCCGGGCGGTGGTAGCGCTCGGCGGGGCTCTCTCTCCTCATGGGAGCCCCGCCTCCTCAATGCGCCTGCTTCGCCCAGTCTGCGTCTTCACCCGGTCCCCCATCTCGGGACCGGGACTTAGAGTGGAGCCGCAAGGCTCTGGGACATCTTTCCCTCCGGGGCTCCCTCCTGGTCATGGGAGCCCCGCGACATTCGGCGGCTTGTTCCTGGCGGCCCCGGGGCTCTCCCCAGCTCACGGGAGCCCCGGGCAGCCATCACTCAGCCCAAAATACTTTCCGGTCACAGGAGCACAGGGTGGGCTCCCACCCGCTTCCTGTCGGTCGCGCTGTCCCGCCCCCGGCCTGCCTGACTTCCTGTTGCGGGCTGGGCGGCAATAATCACAGGCTCTATCCGGGGATAGTAAATAAAAAGGGGAACACAACAAGGAGCGGCGTGGGCAGCCTCAAAAAGGGGAAATAAAGCGCTCGGAGTGCTAGATGCAGAATAGAGCACTCCTAGGCGCTAGTGGTTCAAAAGTAGAAGCGCTCCCAGCGCTAGTGTAAAATAAAGCGCTCTCCAGCACTAGGGGCAACCAGAGAGCAACAAAGTCCTTCAGCAGTCCAGGGGCTGGGCAGGGCCCAGGGAGTCAAGCCTTCACCTGGGCCCAAGCAGCAGCACGCCCCTGGCAGGATTCAAGTTGGCAAACAAGAACATTTTGTAAGGGGACACAGCCCCTTTTTATACAGCAAATCCCTTTGTCTCAGGGTGCAGGGTGGGGGAGAAACCAGTCGCAGCTGGTTTTGGAGTACTTTGTTTTCCCCAGCCACCCTTTCCATTCACCAGGCAGGCTAGGGTCATTAGTCGCACCACAGGGGGCGGAGCCAGCATTGTGTGGGGAAAGCCCCGCCCTACTCAGGACCCAGGAGCACCACTCCCTCACATCACACATGCTAATCTCAACACTCACCACCGGGCAGACCCATCATGACTCATGGAGCCTGGCACCCCAGCCAGCTCCAGCCAATCACACGCCAGCACATTCACTGCACAGACAGGCACACTTCTAGAAGTGGCACTTCCATATTAGACACAAACACGCTGCACGCATCATTGCGCAGCATTCAATCACACGAGTCCGCACATACCAGACTCGAGCCTGCATACCCCACGCATCAGGAACTACCAGGGACACATACATTCCCAATGCATTCCTATGGGAGGGCAGGCCTGTCTCACCACATGCACTCAGAGTGCGCACGCTCTTTCCACTGAGACACAGTGAAAGTGCGCAGAAACCAA
Organism: Lissotriton helveticus; assembly: GCF_964261635.1. Taxonomy (NCBI): domain Eukaryota; kingdom Metazoa; phylum Chordata; class Amphibia; order Caudata; family Salamandridae; genus Lissotriton; species Lissotriton helveticus. The sequence goes on from NC_136067.1 coordinate 986,132,591, forward strand.
GAATCACCATAATTATTTAATAATACCAGGCAAAAAGTTCAGGGGTGAACCTGCCAGAAGGGCCAAGTCCAACACAACCCCCTTCCTGCCAAAACGCAGGGCAGACCAATCACCACTGTGATGGACTTCCCTGCTTTGGGCGATAGAACACGGACGCGGGCCCGCACTGCAGGGACACCCTCCGGTTCTACGCCACGTTGATCCATAAGACAAGCACATACTAAAAAAAACAGGACCAACTAGGCTACCCCACTGGTACTCCTTAGTTGTCCACAGCAAGGACCAGGCCCTAGGCCACCCAGATACCACTGGTCTTTGCCAATCCAGAGTGGGGGGTGGTAACCCCTGGCATACAATAGCCATTCTCCACTCCCTTTCTCAGTGTAGTTCCAAACTACCACTGATCCTTCAACCTAGGGTCCGCACCCTCAGGCTGACCAGAGGTCACAGCAAGAATGCGCCACCCTACCTCTACTTCTGGGGTTGCGCACTCTCCCAGGAGAAGCACTCTCCAGAACACAACTCTCCCACCAGTACAGGAACTCTCTCCCTCCACTGGTCTACCACCTGGGATCCAAATTCACCGAATGCACATGGGTCAGACTTCCTCTGACCCTCTTCCAGAGGTCTGCACCCTCCCACGGTAGAACAGGGTCCCTCCTGGGCCCTACCTGCTCTCAGGGTAGTACCACAACACTCAGCCAAGAACCCTAAAGATCCCTGCTAGGCCTGTACCACCACTTCTGGGAAACACAGGGTCTCTTCACTTAAGATGAGCCCCACCTGTGTTCACAGGGGTACCCCTAGAAGACAAACCGGCCAGGACACGGGCTACAGTCGCCCTGCCGTCCAGATCCGGAAACACAGGCTACTGGCTCCCCAACCAAGAGACGTACCCTTTGGTCAGATGCCTGGTGCACCAGGACTTCTACAAGATGAAAACAAAAATCTAAGACTTCCTCTCCTCCTTCAGCAGTAGGGCAACCACTGCAGGTCAATCCCCCATACAGCTTACCCGGTTCCTCCTCTTCAGGCAGAAGTTCCTTCTTGTAACTTCAGGACACTACGTACGGTTGCCCTGACGTCCATATCCGGAAACACCGGCTACTGGCTCCCCAACCGAGGGACGTACCCTTTGGTCAGATGCCTGGCGCACCAGGACTTCCTTGAGGGTGACACATAACTAATGCGTCATGTACAAGTCTGCCTGACACTCAGGACAGAAGTGGCATCACCCTGGTCACTGCTTGGCGACACAACCCTTCTGGCTGGCCCCTGACCCACTGGTTCTTCCACTGGGGAACCTACCCCCCTTGCACCCCTCTATCTGGACTTCTGCACCCTCCCAACTGGAGCGGAACTGCCAGACACCAGAACTACTGAAACCCTGTTCACTGATGTTCTACATTCTTCAAACACTCTGGGAGATCCTCCCCAAATGACCTATTGGTACAGCCTAGGCCCCCGACCAGACGTTCCCTTCAGAAACATTCCAGGCCCTGAGACTGGGTTTCGGGCACCTGGAGACACGCAGTCCCACCCACTCCTTCTCCTCTGAGACAGGACGTGAGCCCATACACCGAGCCCTAGCTGGGCTACACTGAACCTCTTCCACCACACTGGGCTGGAAGACACCTCAGCCACTCCTTTTGAAATCACTCCATCCCCTATGTCTCTCTCCTCCCAGAACCTTACCAACTCCAAAATTCTGTCCCTAAACAAACCACAGAAATCAAAAGCAGGCTCCACTTCTGCAGACGTTCTTGGGAAAAGTTCAACACACGGGACTTAGGTATCTGAGCAAACCAACAAGAGTACACAAGTATTGAACAAGCTCCCCATCCGGAGAACTCACACCATTCATCCACACACGCTCCCCCCGACACTGGTAAGGCAGTTTCTACCACCCCTGACTTCTCAACCTGACCACACGTGACACACGTACCATTACTCAGGACAGGGACGGGGGACACATGCACTGGACACATTTATGCTGCCACCACTGGATCCCACCCTTCTGGTGAATCCAGAAAACACACTGAACTTAGGGGGATGATCTACCCCCCCCCCGAGCTAGGGACACCTAACTCACAGTGCGCAAGAAACACATTTCCACAGAAATGACATTTTTAGCAAACTTAAAACAATAATCCCCAAAATGTGATTTATCTAAAATGCAGAGTTTTGTGGTGCAGCCAGCTTCTACTGTGGTACAGCGCAAACACAAATCCGGATCCCTTCCACTTCCAGCCAATGTTAGACATGGGGTCCCTGGCTGGCCAGGGCTTGCGCCAAAGTCAGTCAGAGACCACCACTTCCACGTCAGGGCAAGGGAGTTACACGCCAAGATAACCCCTGCTCACCCCCTTGGTAACGTGACTCGAGCAGTAAGGCTAAACTCGGAGGCAATGTGCGTTAAGTGTTTATGGGGGCACCCCCAGCAACAACACCCAAGGCCCACCACAAAGGAAACTCCCCACAAGGTTATATGTAAAAATAGCCTTTGTATTATACCAAAACACATTAGATAAAAACACACACTTTACAATGTGCTAACAGGCACGGGCAGAATTTACAGGGGATATGTACAAGTAGGCATGGGCGGATTTTGCGGATCCACGATTCGCGGATTTGCGTATTCACGGATCGTGGATCCGCAAAATCCGCGGATTTTGCGGATTTGCGTACCCGCGGATTTGGGGCGGGGCTTCCATGCGAGTGCACATGGCTCTTGTGTGTATAAAAGGTCAGAGACCGATCAGAGCAGCAGATGAAAGATACAGTCCTCTGGGTAGATGTATAGTGCTTTTACTACACTACAGCTGCCTAAAGTGCCAGAGAGTTGTCTACAGAGACCAGGTGTGTGTTACTATGCAATTGCGCCGAAGGGCGCAGGGGTCCCTTGAGTGATCTGCCCATCATAGTGGGTAAATGGCGGGAAGACGGTGCACACCGCGAGTGTGTGGGCGGGGCCAAACGGACGGCGCTTCCATGCGAGTGCACATGGCTCTTGTGTGTATAAAAGGTCAGAGACTGATCAGAGCAGCAGATGTAGAGACAGAAGCTCCTGGTCACATAACAGCACGGGGATTGCGCTCGTGAAGGTCAAAGATGCAAAGGCCTTTGTCCAGCGTCACAGCTGATTTTCGACGGTATATTTGGGAAGAAGGCACACCTGCCCAGCCTCCACAACGCTCACGATTGGTTTTGGGCAGATGAATGAGTCACTGAATTTAAGCTTCAACTAGGGCACATGCTTAATCGGTATTATTCCATTCCTGGTCTGTTGTAACTAATTTACGATGGCGCCGGCAAGCTGCCAGCGCCATCCTAAAATAGTTACAAAATTAGCTTCAACAGGAAGCTCTAATAGATTAAATAAAGCAGGCGCTCGATGACCTGCTTTATCTTATCTATTAGAGCTTCCTGTTGAAGCTAATTTAGTAACTATCTTAGGATGGCGCTGGCAGCTTGCCGGCGCCATCGTAAATTAGTTACAACAGGCCAGGAATGGTTGAACTTTTGCCCCCGGAATCCGCCGCTCGCGGATTGCGAATTTTCGGCAAATTCGCAAGAGTTCGCGGATCGCGAATTTACCGAAAATTCGCAAAATCCGCGATCGGAGCGGATTTAGCGCTCATACTTATGTACAAGACAGGGCCACATGGACCACTGTCAGGAATAGGCAATTTTAGAACTCAAATACTGTTAGAAATAGCACGTTGTAGATCATAGAATAATAATCACTTTAGCACACAACTAGTAACTACTGGTACCAGGTAAGTACCACCTACGCAACCCTAACTACCTTAGGAGAATATGACGCAGGGACCCAGGACCTCACAGGGACACCTGTACTAGAAAGAACAACCACCTAAGTATCACCATACATTTAGGGGTATAGGCATTGGAACAAAACACATGATGCATAACCATACATTCCGCGGTGTTAGGAACAAGGCACATGATGCATCACAACACATTCAGAGGTGCAGCACAGGAGAACACATGATGCATAAACAACACATTCAGAGGTGTAAGAACAAGGTACATGATGCATCAAAACACATTCAGAGGTGCAGCACAGGAGAACACATGATGCATAAACAACACATTCAGAGGTGTAAGAACAACTTAATACGCAGAAATTAATAAGCCACAACCTGTGGCAGTCCCAAATGTTAGGGGCCTAAACGTAGCAGCTGCCCACTAAGTGCTGGGCAGCTGTGGAGACACGGATGGGGCCAACCTGGGAGCCTTGCAGGCTCTGAAGAACTGACTGTCCCCTGAGCGTTTCTGGGTTCTACCAACAAGCTGATTGCCCCCTAGAGCCTCTCGAAGGCTCTACAATAAAAATGCCCGGGTGAGCCTCGTGGGCTCTGAGAGCAACTTGCCCCATCGTTGGAGCCTCTCAGGGCTCGAGAACAGTGTGGGGCCTTCGTTGGAGTCCCTCCACTGGGGACTCAAGATTAAGGACTGCCCCCTGAGGCTCATGGGCTCTGAAAACAATTGTGGCGCCTTGAGCCTCTTGGGGCTCTGCAACTACTGTGGCGCCTTTAAGGAGCCTCTCAGGCTCTGACAAAATATGCCAGCCGAGCCTCGTGGGCTCAAAAAGCAAAGGGGCCTCGCGGGGGCCTCTCGGTGCCCCCCCTCGCAAGGACTCTGCACCACTGGAGGGGGGCAAGCACCGGCAATGTGCCCCGGCGCCCCCCCTCCTTCCGCAGACACTCACTGGCTCTCTCGGGGGTCACTGGACAGCTCCTCTTGCGTTGGGTTCTCTGTGTCCGGGCGGCGGTAGCGCTCGGCGGGGCTCTCTCTCCTCATGGGAGCCCCGCCTCCTCAATGCGCCCGCTTCACCCAGTCTGCGTCTTCACCCGGTCCCCCATCTCGGGACCGGGACTTAGAGTGGAGCCGCTAGGCTCCGGGACATCTTTCCCTCCGGTGCTCCCTCCCGGTCATGGGAGCCCCGCGACATTCGTCGGCTTGTTCCTGGCGGCCCCGGGGCTCTCCCCAGCTCACGGGAGCCCCGGGCGTCCATCACTCAGCCCAACATACTTTCCGGTCACAGGAGCACGGGGTGGGCTCCCGTCCGCTTCCTGTCTGTCACGCTGTCCCGCCCCCGGCCTGCCTGACTTCCTGTTGCGGGCCGGGCGGCGATAATCACGGGCACTATCCGGGGATAGTAAATAAAAAGGGGAACACGCCAAAGAGCGGCGTGGGCAGGCGCAAAAAGTGGAAATAAAGCGCTCGGAGCGCTAGATGCAGAATAGAGCACTCCCAGGCGCTAGTGGCTCAAAAGTAGAAGCGCTCCCAGCGCTAGTGTAAAATAAAGTGCTCTCCAGCGCTAGGGGCAACCAGAGAGCAACAAAGTCCTTCAGGAGTCCAGGGGCTGGGCAGGGCCCAGGGAGGCAAGCCTTTCCTCGGGCCCAAGCAGCAGCACGCCCCTGGCAGGATTCAAGTTGGCAAACAAGAACATTTTGTAAGGGGACACAGCACCTTTTTATACAGCAAATCCCTTTGTCCCAGGGTGCAGGGTGGGGGAGAAACCAGTCGCAGCTGGTTTTGGAGTACTTTGTTTCCCCCAGCCACCCATTCCATTCACCAGGCAGGCTAGGGTCATCAGTCGCACCACAGGGGGCGGAGATAGCATTGTGTGGGGAAAGCCCAGCCCTACTCAGGACCCAGGTGCACCACTCCCTCACATCACACATGCTAATCTCAACACTCACCACCGGGCAGACCCATCATGACTCATGGAGCCTGGCACCCCAGCCAGCTCCAGCCAATCACACGCCAGCACATTCACTGCACAGACAGGCACACCTCTAGAAGTGGCACTTCCATATTAGACACAAACACGCTGCACGCATCATTGCGCAGCATTCAATCACACGAGTCCGCACATACCAGACTCGAGCCTGCATACCCCACGCATCAGGAACTACCAGGGACACATACATTCCCAATGCATTCCTATGGGAGGGCAGGCCTGTCTCACCATATGCACTCAGAGTGCGCACGCACTTTCCACTGAGACACAGTGAAAGTGCGCAGAAACCAAGAATCACAATAATTATTTAATAATACCAGGCAAAAAGTTCAGGGGTGAACCTGCCAGAAGGGCCAAGTCCAACACAACCCCCTTCCAGCCAAAACGCAGGGCAGACCAATCACCACTGTGATGGGCTTCCCTGCTTTGGGCGATAGAACACGGACGCGGGCCCGCACTGCAGGGACACCCTCCGGTTCTACGCCACGTTGATCCATAAGACAAGCACATACTAAAATAAACCAGGACCAACTAGGCTACCCCACTGGTACTCCTTAGTTGTCCACAGCAAGGACCAGGCCCTAGGCCACCCAGATACCACTGGTCTTTGCCAATCCAGAGTGGGGGGTGGTAACCCCTGGCATACAATAGCCATTCTCCACTCCCTTTCTCAGTGTAGTTCCAAACTACCACTGATCCTTCAACCTAGGGTCCGCACCCTCAGGCTGACCAGAGGTCACGGGCAAGAATGCCCCACCCTACCTCTACTTCTGGGGTTGCGCACTCTCCCAGGAGAAGCACCCTCCAGAACACAACTCTCCCACCAGTACAGGCAGGCCCATCATGACTCATGAAGCCTGGCACCCCAGCCAGCTCCAGCCAATCACACGCCAGCACATTCACTGCACAGACAGGCACACTTCTAGAAGTGGCACTTCCATATTAGACACAAACACGCTGCACGCATCATTGCGCAGCATTCAATCACACGAGTCCGCACATACCAGACTCGAGCCTGCATACCCCACGCATCAGGAACTACCAGGGACACATACATTCCCCATGCATTCCTATGGGAGGGCAGGCCTATCTCACCACATGCACTCAGAGTGCGCACGCACTTTCCACTGAGACACAGTGAAAGTGCGCAGAAACCAAGAATCACCATAACTATTTAATATTACCAGGCAAAAAGTTCAGGGGTGAACCTGCCAGAAGGGCCAAGTCCAACAGGCTAATACTAAAGAAGTCCCAAACTAGAGAGTTGAGATTTCTGGTGGTGGTGGAGGTGCTACTTTCAATGCCAGATGAAGTGGAGGATGGGCGTGGCGGGATTTGACTCTGTTGTGCACTTACAGCACCACTACTTGAGGTAATGGAGGTCGAGCTGGATGGAGGTCCCTGTCGGTCCTTCTGATTAGAAAATATGGCAGCTGTAGGTCGTGTTGGTGTAGTAGTTACTACCTGTGTTGGTGGTGGTACCAGTGCCTCCCCGCCCACATCCTGCAGGGCAGCATTTCGGGATAGGGTAAAAATGTTTCTCTTCTGCATGCCCGCTGCGGCTGGAGTGACAACTGTGACGACTGGGTCGTCATCGTCAGACTGTTCATCAGCAGCAGAATACACCACTTCTACTTCTTCTTTGTCATCACCCATAAGTGGAAGCCTTGCGGGAACCTTCCTTTTACCAAACTTTGTCAGCTCATGGTGTGCCTCCCTCTCAGACTGCATTGGTGGGTGCAAATCACGATTGAGATCATCAGAAGGAAGGGGGCTTGAAGAAGAATTGTACTAACCCTCCTTGACCTTTTCCTTGCTGGGGACCTGGAAGACAACAATGGATCATCAGGACTCGCAGTTGTGGCTTGCTCGGCTTATACCTCCACATGAATCTCGATTTCCTCATGTGCCGCTACTTCTGGAGGAACAAGCATTGTGGGTAGTTGTGCCTCTCCATGCGCCTTTCCATGCGCCTCTCCATGCGCCTCTCCATGCGCCTCTCCATGCGCCTCTACTTGCGCCTCTCCATGCGCCTCTACTTGCGCCTCTACTTGCACCTCTCCATGCACCTCTCCATGCGCCTCTACTTGCGCCTCTACTTGTGCCTCTCCTTGCGCATGTACTTGCGCATGTACTAGTTGCACCTGTGGTTGTCGTTGCGGCTGTGGTTGTTGAACACTCGTCAGATGAGTTACACCCTGCTTTGATTGTATACTACTTTCTTGCGGTGAGCCAACATCACTGGTCGATAGTGATTGAACAATGAAAGTGGCTGCCTCTGCAGCACTCATGGCCTTGGACCTAACTTGGCATGGTAGCACTGAGCCCAATGAAGCGGAGGTGCTGCTCCCAGCTTGGTCCCCGGCGGACCTCGCTCCTGCAGGCATAGTTATTTTTTCCCCTAAAAAGTGTCTGTGGGCACAGCAGTCTCAGTGGTAAGTGGCGCCACTTGCTTCTTCTGCTCCTTCTTACTGGCAGTGGCACTGGCAACTTTCTTGATAGAGGCGCTACGGCCACCTTTCTTTGGGCCCATCTTCTTCAGATGTCAGAACAGCAGGCTGCAGTTGCCTGAGTTGCAGAGTTGTCTGTGGCCAAACGTGACGTCACGTGACATTGTGCTGCACACACCGCAGCAGGACTTCTTCCTGGCACTGATGATGAACGATGACTGATTTTTGGTTCTCTTGTGCACCTAAAAGCAAAGGAAGCCAGAGGAACATCAGTTAAATAAATGTTGCATACGTCGTGCTTCAATTAATATTTGCAACTAGGCATTTATTTTTACAACACACCCAAAAACGGAAAGACCCAAAATAGAAATTGCAATTCTAATAAAAAATGGAGGTTTACTTTAATGAAAGAGAGACCACACAGAGAGACACAGAGAGAGAGTTGTTTCATGCACCACTGAGTACCCCTGGGCATAATGGATGAAAGCAAGTCAAACTGGGTGCAGGCCTGAGCACACTGCCTGGCTTCAAAATGGCCCCTTGGCCCCCACCCACATGGCCAGGCCCCAACAACACCCCAAACAGTAAAAAAAAACACAAAAATCACCACAATCCAATGTCATCCATGCCATCAATGTTGTTTAAATTCAAGACACCCCACAGAAAGACTTGGTCCATGCACCACTGAGTACCCCTGGACATAATGGAAAAAAGCAAGGCAAACTGGGTGCAGGCCTGAGCACACTGCCTGGCTTCAAAATGGTCCCTTGACCCCCGCCCACATGGCCAGGCCCTGCCTGTACCAGGCTTCAAAATGGCCCCAACCCAGAGTGGGCAATAGCATAGTCTAATAGAATGTATTTTGCATTTTAGAACACCCTTGACGAAGAGCCGGACAGAAGGCCCGAAATGCATTGGGTAAACAAGTTTTATGGATGTGTATAAAACTTACATACACTTTTCATGGCGCAGAATAAGGCTTGGATTAGCATGTCTGCTTCAGTAAGAATTGAGTGAAGATGTAAGCGTTCTCTCTTGTGATTTGCGTAAGAGTAAGAAGAAATTATGAAGTTTTGACTTAGATGATGAATAAAAAGGATTTGGACAAAAGGATCAATGTGATGGCATTTGTTGGAATGCAATGGATACTTAAGCTGTGCACCCAACATGGGGTGGAATCCACTCCCGGTCCAGTGCGTTATAATTCAACAGCGCGGCCTGGGGCTGTCCGCGCTTTTTGGGGAAGCACGCGACAAAAGAAAATACAGTGGCATAAATTAGACAAAAGTAAAGAAGAAAAAGGTGTGCACTTTGTCAATCTTTACAGTGCATTGTTTAAATTCAGGACACCCCACAGAAAGACTTGATCCATGCACCACTGAGTACCCCTGGGCATAATGGATGAATGCAAGGAACTGGGTGCAGGCCTGAGCACACTGCGTGGCTTCAAAATGGCCCCATTACCCCCACCCACATGGCTAGGCCCTGCCTGTACCAGGCCTCAAAATGCCCCCCACCCACATGGCCAGGCCCCAACAACACCCCAAAAACTCGAAAAACACACAAAAATCACCACAATCCAATGCCATCCATGCCCTCAATGATGTTTAAATTCAAGACACCACACAGAAAGACGTGGTCCATGCACCACTGAGTACCCCTGGGCATAATGGATGAAAGCAAGGCAAACTGGGTACTGGCCTGAGCACACTGCTTGGCTTCAAAATGGCCCCTTGACCCCCACCCACATGGCCAGGCCCTGCCTGTACCAGGCCTCAAAATGGCCCCCACCCACATGGCCAGGCCCCAACAACACCCCAAACAAATTGAAAAACACACACAAATCAACACAATCCAATGCCATCCATGCCCTCAATGATGTTTAAATTCAAGATACCCCACAGAAATACTTGGTCCATGCACCACTGAGTACCCCTGGGCCTACTGGCTAGTGTGGCTTTACAGGCACCCCAAAATTAAAAAAAGAAAATCCACATATAGCAGTGAGCTAAAATTCCATGACATAAATGAGATTTAAGTTCAACAAAACTCACAGAAACAGTTGTGTCATGCACCCATGACTAACCCTGGGCCTACTGTGGCTACCCACAATACATTTTTTTTTAAAGTTGTGAAAAAGTTTTAAAATTGTAGTTGCAGCAACTGCAATGCCCCAAACAAACAACACTAACTTACTTGTAAAATCTCAAATCCAAAAGTGATCCAAAATCCAAAAAGTCCTCAAATACAAATATCCAGCAGCAGACACAAAAAGTAATCCTTCCAGCTCCAGATCCAAATGAAAAGTGACCAGGACATGGACAAAGTACTGGGAGGAGCCTGCTGGACAGGAACAGGAAGTTGGAGACTCTGGGGCACTTCCTTCCTCCTCTCCCCCCACAAAATAGACTCCTTGCACAACAAAGTGCAGCCAAATGTCAATCTGAGGAGTTATTCTGATCACAAATCATCATTTTCAGAAGGTTTATGCTGCCTGCGGTGGTTTTCTTGTGTTAGAATTGCAATTTTTGCAAGTTCGGGAAAGGGATCTGTTCAAATCTCCCGCCGGAAGTCAGCTGCACACCGCATCTACGTGTTCGCAATTGTTTACTCCCGCGATACGTGATCACAGGCCCTTATGACGTACTCGCGTTTTCAAACTCTCGCTGTGCAAGATGGCGGGCCGCATGTTAGGGAAAGGGAGCTGTTCAAATCTCCCGCCGGAAGTCAGCTGCGCACCGCATCTACGTGTTTCCAATTGTTCAATCCCGCGATGTGTGATCGCGGGCCCTTATGACATACTCGCGTTGTCAAACTCTCGCTGTCCAAGATGGTGGGCCGCGATGACGTACTCGTGGTCGAAAAACTCTCGCGCAATCACGCAGCAAGATCCAAAATGGCGCAGCGCATGCAAACCGGGAAGAAAAACAACTCGGTGAACTCAGAATCACGGTAAGTCAACGCCGGGCGCGCAGATTGTATTTTTGAAGCGCGACCAAGCAAAAAAATCCACCAGCTTGCGAATTGCGGATTTTTGGACAAATCAGCGCAATTCGCGGACCGCGAAATTGCCAAAAATCCACAAATTCCGCATACGGAACGGATTTTCAGCCCATACTTAGAAATCTCATGCTGCAGTAAACATTTTGGAGGAGTTTAACAGTAAGGTCTTTCAATGGCTGCTGCCAAGAAGGCGCATGATTGGTTATGTTTCCACGGATGGCAGTAATATAGTTAAGGCCATGTCTGATGGTGGCTATTTCAGAGTGCCGTGTTTGGCACACAGCATTATCATTTTTGTTCAATATTTCTTGAAAAAAGAAAAAACAGTCATCAAGTTACTGACCACCTGCCGAAGAATCTGCACACATTTCAGACATTCTTTTAAGGCCAGGAAGCAGCTGAGGATCATTCAACGTGACCGTAGAGTGCCAGTCAGAAGACTCATCCAGGAGGTGGTAACACGTTGGAACTCAACCTTCTACATGCTTGAGCGTCTGTTTGAGCAGTACTTGGTAATCAATGAGTATGTCTTTAACGCACGGTCTGCTTCTATGAAAGGCATGAGGCTAGAGGTGGCGGAATGGGACCTAGTTAAAAGCCTGACAGACATGCTTCGTCCTTTTGAGGTCTTCACCTGTGAAGTCAGCAGGGAGGACTCTACTTTGGGCAAAGCTATCCCATTGTTGCGCATGGTAGAGCACCAACTGAAGGCGGAGTATTCAACGTTCCTATTTGATGCTGAAATACAAGACGCATATCGGTTGGCAGAGAACTTATTAAGCCGCCTAGTTGACAATGCAAGGCTTAAAGGCGTACATTCAGAACAACATTACATTTGTGCCACTATTCTGCATCCACGGTACAAAAAGTCACTGGCCACGATACATTCATTCCTTTTTATGAAGAAGATGTTTCCAAGTACAACTCGGTTCGAAAAAGAGCTGCAGAAATTGAAGGAACTACCACAAGTACTACTGAAGCAGCATGCCATCCGGCGTCAAGGTCCACTTCTGTGGCTGAAGGCAGTCACTTTCCCTCACAGCCGTTACCAACACCAGCAACCGTATCATCACCTGCACCAGGCCCAGCCATAATATTGTCGGAAGCGGATTGGATAACTCATCAAGGGTTTGCTCGTTCAAGCTTTGATGCAAAGGCAACAGATAGTACGTAAAGTGGAGCACCCCTGGAGGACCTTGAGTGGATGGTGCAGGCCTATCTGGATGACCCAACAGAGGTCTACATTGATCGTGACCCATTGGTGTATTGGTATGGGAAAAGGCCTCAAGGCCACTGATCACCAAGCTGGCTATAAATTATTTGGCTTGCCCACTCGCAAGCGTGCCTTCTGAACGTGTTTTCAGTGCTGCTGGTGCCATTGTAACTTTAAAAAGGACCCGCCCCTCGCCCACAAATGTGGAGAGGTTAACAATGATCAAGATGAATCAGGACTTCATACCAACAGATTACAAAATACGTGAATCCACGCAGGAAGAAGAGGACACCGACTTAGGTGACGGAAGTTCTTCTCTGTTAGCTGACCTACTCCAGGTTCAATTCACAGAGTTTGAGGACGAGCTCTACTTCCCTGACAACTAGGCTTGAAATACTTACTTTTTTTCCCCATCCTGTTTGACTTTTATTTCTGTGTGTCTATCTTTGATTTGCAACTTTTAGCACAACAAAACTTTAATCACAACAAATCCATCAGCAGCCCTGTCTTCGTCTTATTTCCATATTGAAGGTGCTGCTGTCTGCATTCCTGATGTTCACAAGTTCACAACTCAGTCTTGCTCCTCTTTCCTCCTCCTCCAGACTCCCCTATCCATTTACCTCAAGGCAGATGGCCGGATTACGCAGAATCAAGAAACTGTCGCTTTGTAGATGAGTCCCCTCAAAAGAAGTGGGGCTTGAATGACTGACTATGCTGACTGTTACTTCTGAAATTGACTCGAGAGGCTGCCCTGTGGCCCTTCACTTAAGAATAAGATGCTGACAAAAAGTGGAACAGGTAATGAATGATGAGATGGCTTGCAGTGGACAACACTGGCTGTCTGGCTCTGATGAAAGCAATTGCTGTTTGTTTGTTGTGTATGAAATTAATCCTCTCTATGTGTTCTGTTATTATTTAACCCCTTGACCGCGGCGAAAATTCCGCCGTGGTGCGGGTGATTTACGGCGTGGGCGTAGTTCGAACGGCCCCCGGCCGTCCTCCGCACACGCCCACCATGACGTCGGCCGGCCGCCGGCCGTCCGACGCATGGAAGGGGTTAATCTTTTACACACTAAATGTAAGTCTACTCTGTTTACCTTGTTTAATACAAATTGTACTTCTACTGCAGGGGCCACTACGTTGCATTTTTCAATATGGAAAATGTCCTTGGACTCACTGTGTGTAGACTGTGACTGCATGAACAACATTGAGTTTGCCAACACCATGATTATGATGATGAGTCATGATGACCAAAGTTACATAATATCTTTACAGTCACTCACTGGGATGGATGGATCATCATCGTCAATTTACGGAAGAACTATGGCCATTTCATGAGTGCGAAACAGGTAAACAAGTCAACAACAACCACAGCAGAACTACATGTCTGTCTAGTCGTGGTATGGAGTGGTCGAGCTAGTGTAGTGTTATGCCAGAGTCCAGACAGCAGTTCATGTAAAATTGCGGCTATGTGGCTTGATGTATAAAATTAGATCTGCTTTGTCTGTGCCAAAGAGGTATGCTACATAGAGTCAGTGGTGCCTGCCTTGACCGTCTGCATGGTCCTGGACTGCTGTGTGATAATTATTATTAAGCATGGGCTGAAAATTTGTTCCGCTCGCAAAATTTGCGGACTTTTGGCAATTGCGCGTTCCGCGAATCACGCAAAATTGCCAAACAATCCACAATTTGCAAGTTTGCTAATTTTTTTTGCTTGTTCGCGCTTCAAAAATACAATCTTGCACGCGCTAAGTTGACTTACTTTGATTCTGAGTTTGCCGAGTTCTTTTCCTGCCGCGAACAAGATGGTCACGCCCAAAAATGATCGCATGGGTAAGTTCGCGGTAGCCGCGCTGAAAAAAAAACCCGCGAACACATAAAAAAAATCGCAAGTTCGTACAAATTTGCGGATTTCGCGGACTGCGAATTCGCTTTTACGCGAATTCGCGGAATGCAAATTCGCAAATTTTGCCCATACTTAATTATTATCCTGGAAACAGAGACTCATAGTAGGAACTTTAGAAATGATGCATGTATGTAATACTGTCGCCTCTGAAAGTCAAAGTGTTATTTTTGGACTACACACCGTACCTTATATTTTTCCTCCAGGGTGTTTTAATATCCCTTTCTGGTTTTCCATCGACAATTACAGGCCTGCACTTACCCTGTACGATGTGAAAAACATTAACTCAGGCTTACCACCAAAGTAATTCCGCATCTGCCAGGCATGCAGTGGACAGTGTGGTGGTCACCAAGATTGATCGACGGAGCGCCCGATGGAATGGAGGAGTACCGCGAATAAGAGGAATAGCTGGATGCATGCAACTTCTTAATTTGACCAGGACAACTACAACATACAGTTACAGTATCCACTTCACTTGTCCTTATCTTTTAAATAATGTTATTGTTGTGAACTTCTATGAGTGCGACTCTGTGCGTTTGCTCTCTGCTTCAAATTCATCCCTACAGCTGTTTGATAAGTGTATTTGCTATTTTTAAATCTAATGTAATGTACTACTAAGTGTTATTCTCTCTGAGGACGGATAGGCAAGTGAAATTGCGTAATTACTGCAGCCCTGTACTGTCTAATTGTTTAGTACTAGTTAGTAAGTAGTAATCTAAGTACTACTTTTCAGTAACCTAACCGTCCATTTAGCAAACAACTTCATGCATGCACTTCCTTTATGTCGCTTAAAAGATTTATGGATATGGTCGTATCCAAAGTTTCGTTTTTCTTCATTTTTTGTTTGTCCATTCTGTGTTTTTTTCTCTCTCCAAAAAACTTTCCCAAAAACCCCCATTCCTATCCATTTTTCAAACCCTAACCCTCTTCCCTCGGGCTGTGTAGTTTTCATTGAGCTGTGAGTAAATGACACCAATAATTCCACATGCTTGCTGGAGAGGATAAGGTCAAAAGCAACAGAAAATCAATTTCAAGGCAGGTCAAGGAATCCAAGGATATATTCCTATTCTGCTTGACACACACCCATGAGTATTTGCAAATCAATTCAGAATTTCATGTCCGCCATCGAGTGGATTCATCAACAACAACATCCTCCTACACGTAACGAAAGCTTAAGCTGCTGTGTCCTTCAGTACTAGTTCTTGTAGTAGCCATAATCCACGCAACTAGTAGTTAACTTTTGATTGAATACTTTAGTATTGCTTAGGCTACAATTTATGGAACTGTTCTTGTGTACTGTACTATTGTACTGTTCTAATGCTCCTCTCAGGCCACTCAATGTCTCATTTCCTTTTTTTTCATATGCTGCTACTGTCAGTGTGTACCACTACTACTACCACCACAACAATGCCATTTCATCCGTCCAGGATTCCATAGCCAACCTTAATCGCCATTTGCCATGCAACCAGTCCTATGCATAGCCCTATTCTCAAACACGATTCACAGGTAAGATAAGCATTTTGAGGGAGGAAGAATAATGGAGTAGGAGGACAGGAGAGACTGATGGTAGTACTAGTAAAGTAGTAGGACAATTGAATTCACTAACTCTGTCAGTAGCACTTTTGTACAAATTTGGGCGATTACTTAGACAATTTGAATCAACCAGACAGTTAAGTTTCAGGAAAACAAATGTACAGTTAACCCCCCCTGCCTCCCGCACAAAACAGTAAAAACGCGTATGCTATGTTTAAGTTGAAATGAAATAAGAATTACTTTGCCCCTAACAAAAATAAACTATCCCACAATACCCGACCCACCACCCTCCCTAACCGCAACCAATGTCCATGAAATGTCCCCAAAAGTTCGAAAACCCCAACGCCCAATTCCCAACCCCCCCAAAATCTTTAAAAAAGGGGCAAGGGACAGTCTCTCTGAGTCTCTACTTTCGCCGGCGGTGTCCTGTGGCCACTTGGTCACACAGCTCTCTCCGGAGGGCCTTGAGCAAGGCTTTCTGCTTCTCCACCTCCTGCTGGTACTGTGGGGGGCAGCTGTTGGTTTTGCTGCTTGGCGGCGGCCGGTGGCTGCCGGACCACAGTGCCGTGCCGCTGGAGGATTGCACTGGCTGTATGACCCAGGGGCAGCGGAGGAGGATGCAGCTGTTGTTGTGGATGTTGACTGAGAGTCATCCTCCTCCTCCTGAGCCACCAGCCACCGACATTCTGTGACAATTGCCTCCAGCTTCCGTCGCCTGGCCCGGATAGCCAACTCCTTCCTTGATAGTTTAGAAGGAGTATCTATATGAAGAAAGAAAAAAATACTGTAACCAATACTCTTTAAGATTAACACAAAATAATTAAACAGAACGTTGTGTCACAGTAGCACTAGCAACTTGCAAGCACAGTACATAACATTTGTGGCATGTATTTATCTAACCTCCCACTTCGTCGGCCTCTGCTCTAACATTAGTGGGAGTGTCAGGAATTCTACTAGCACTATATGGACTCACTACATTAGACTCAGACACCAGTCTTCTTCTTCTCTCTTGTTTAGCAAAATTAGTACGTAACTAGTGGAAGCCGGCATAATGCCAGCGCAGTCAGCTTGCACCCAAGAAAAACAGACTCAAGCCATGATGACTTGTCGCGTTACTGTTACCAGTACAGTACATGCAGGTGGGGAAGCTCTTACTTTTCTATTAAGGGTGGCACTGGCCATACTTTGTTACAAGGTCTACTGCTCAATTAATTTAACTTTCACCCTGCCCTGCCCCTGACTACTACAAAAGGAAAATGAAGAAGATAATATGATCATCTATCATTTCACAGGATATTTGCTTATATAAGGGATGACTTTAGGTACTTTGTTTTAATTGATTGAGTGAACACCGATAGGCCACACATGAATGACAGAGTTGAAAAAAAATTATTAACAGAGGAAGTCGGTGGTCCCCGTAATCACCGGAGGAAGGCACTTGTGACTTGACTTGATAATGTGAACTATTATATACAATATAGATACACAATATAAGCTGTGCTTGCAAACTACTGTTAGTCAAGGGAGTATTCTGAAAAATTACAACTTTTACTTTCCTCCGCTTTGCTACTCTGGCACGGACGTGTGGTGCTACATGCTCTTCAAAGTAAAACTCTTCATCCAGTGACCATCTACTCTGTCTACTCTACATACACCTATGCTATCTATGCGGAAGATTGTAAGATACCATCCAGGCATCCATCCATTCAAAGTAAATGTCAATCATTCTTCTTAATGTCTCAACTGGACAAACCATACTTTTCTCACCAAAAAACACCCTTTTTATTTTATTTTGTAAACCGCCAGCCATGCATCCGTGCTTGACTTGCATTTGAATTTGAACCAAAGGATATTTTGCGCACACATACAGTTTCTGTTTCACCCACCCAGGCAGTCCTATTTTGTTTCTCCTTCCACCCATCCTTGCTTCAGCCTTCAACCGGCCATGCATCAGATTTCCAGCCACCTGTCCCTGCATTCAAAATACGTATCATTCTTTGCCAGTCATTAATTTAACTCGCTTGTCCTTCCTTACACCCTTCTTTCCCTTTTCGTTCATCCCATCCATCAAGGTTATCTCTGATCTGACTTGGCTTCTCGATAGAACTTTCACAGCTGAGTTGAAGTCAAATTTAGAGGAGGTCATTGGTTACTCGCAGGGCCGGACTGCCTACCGGGCTGTTGTGTGTGCTGCCGAGCAGGGAGATGATTTCTCCGTGGTATGAGCTTATTTCGTTGATGGGGACCTGCGTGCGATTTAAAATAAAAAAAGCAAACCGAATTTAGTTTTGCACACACAGGTCCCCATCAACGAAATCATTCCCCTGCTCGGCAGCACACCCAACTGCCCGGTAGCCAGTCAGGCCCTGGTTACTCATCAACTCCCGCCGCTAATGCTATTGCTAATGCGAAGTCAAGGGTGACTGTCTTCTACCTGGTTGACAAAAACTTAGTTCTAAATTTGTAAGTCTTCTTAACAGTAAAGTGTACTTGTACTGTACAACATATACACCCATCCAGTGAGCCTACTCTGAAATCTCAATAAGTAAGGAATATAATAGCATACCACTGCCCACTACTACTGTGGCATCCCCCACAGCAGTTCCTGCCGGCACCGCATCCACCCCTGGAGTGACCACCTCCGCGCTGGCCCCGGCACTGGTGGTGGGCAGTGCGGATGGTGTTCCGCCTAGAAAATACATTTCATATATCTAGATGCCATATACACCACTCCCTATTTTGTCTAGGAATGAAAAAATATGTTACTACATAAACAACTGTAAATATTTGTGACTCTCTAGTCTAAACTAAACTAAAAATTCCCCTTTCGGAAGGGGAGGGTGTTTTTATTTATGCTTAGCCATAACATGCTACACTTTTTTGCACAACTGACGAATGCTTGCTTTTTAACACGCATCCATTGTCCTCATAACAGACAGAAGCTTCCCTTCTACGAACAAGAGCAATATGTTACTCGGAGTCGTCATCAATCATCACCACCAAGACTTTGAGTTGCAACCAGGTGAGGGATCTCCCGAAATTATTGTGTAAAATCATCCACTGTTCAGTTTTCAAGAGTTCACCGTTTATCTTATATGAAGTTGATTTTAATAAATGTTTTTATATAATGCACAATTGAAATTTAATATACAGAGTACACCCAGAGCTAGTTGTTTTACTTTTAATAAAGCTTTAAAATGTACATAGACTCTGTGGTTTTTGGTCATGAGTGAGTGAGCGAAAGGGTTTGCAATTTGCAAGCATGATTCCGTGACTCTGAGAGGTCGGGACTCTGACTCCGTAGCCTTATGTTCTGGGTTGTATAATCATTGGGGATCATCGCTGCATTCGGGAGCTAAATAATGACTCTGACACACTAGCTAGTCAGTAAGGAGATTGAGGATTCAACTTCTGTTATGACTGAGTTATGTGGAAAGTCTAACTGCGCCTATTATCACCAATGCCCTATTTCTTGTCCATAGTTCTGTATGTGCAGAATAGTCCAAGCAACAGTATTAGTATGCCCTCCTATCCAATCAAAAAGTAAACTAGTATCTTATTCTTGGTGGCCATTGACATTTTATTGTTGGGAATTGTCAAAGCATAAACATTAAGAAGACTTCAATAGACATTATGGACAACCCAGAGGACTGCCCTCAGTGCCTAGAGCTATTGCTGAATGGGAGTTTTGTTTAACACCTTTTGCCAACTGTGCAAGCTTAGCTAGCTACACAGACAGACTAATAATAATAAATAGTAGTAGCACAGAGAGTCATAGTAGAGGCAGGATAAGAATTTAGAAACAGTCTACAAGAAGATCAAAGACGCTTTAGGAAAAAATTGAATTATGATGAACGTTTGGAATAAATAGGTGCTGTAAAAGTTAGGGAAGTATAATTATTAATATTAACAGGAATACTTACTGGGGCCAGCAGAAGAGCCCTCGGCAGACCGTTCCTGGCCATCCTGCTCCGCCGGCGCCGCCAATGCCACCTCTGTCCTCTTGCCCCTGCTGATGTACATGAAAGAAAGACACAAACATGGATGATTGTTGTCAACGAAATCAAACATTTCAAAAAAACAATAACAAATTATTTCGGGGAAATAAACAACAATTGCACTAAATTTATTGACCTATCTGATGTGGTCTAGTAGGATATCATTATAGTATTGCTGGATTCGCGGACCGTCTACTTGGAAAGTTTAGGTATACTCACTAAACCAACTACAAAAAGGTTCCACTAGGACTGGCAGCACTCAGCAGCACGCGAAGTGACAGACACAGTCCGTCATGATTGCAGACCACTGAAAAATGTCCTACTACATAACAAGTCATATTATACTCAACCTATCAATCCACCACCACTATCTCTTCTTAGTGGCAGGAGTACAAAGGAAGGACTGGACTTGCGTCTCTAGTCTCTCTAGCATTACACAGTTCTGTAAAGTACACTCATACATACTCACTCAGGCCAAATGAGCACAAAATTGAAAACAAGTAAGCATAGTAGAACCGCCACTGACTGAGCAGGTGAGCACCTGCAATCACAGAAGCTTTTGAAACATAATTTACCTGCAATGTAATCGGCAGCATTCTTGCTCTTCGGAAAAAACATATATTTGCAATATAACACAGAGCAGAAGTAAACAAAGTAGTTATTAAATAGCTGCGAGTACTCACCAAGCCCAGGGATCTCGACGCCAAGCAGGTCAAGCAGGTCTTGTTCCCGGTCCAGGATGTTGGAGCACCGGTGCCTCACCTGTTTGTAGGTGCACCGGACCCCAGACTCCCGATACATAGCCCGGCACACCTTACCCCATAGCTGGCGACGCTCCTGGAGGCCATACCCGGTACTGGGCCTGCTGCCTGCCGCGACGGTCTTGGGGAGGGGGCGCTGAAAAAAAGAAGACTAGTGCGGCCACCTCCACTGCGCTGAATATCTCCCTGGGACTTACTGACTACCCCCTTAATCGCCCGCAAGGGAGCTGGCTACGGGGTGCGGGACTCCTTCCCTTCGACTTGCCGGCTCCCTTTGCCATGGTCCTGGGTCAAAGAAGAAAGGAAAAATAGGGAAAAAAAAGAAAATAATTGAAAAAGAGAGTGCTAAAACAAAAAGTAGTTATTAAAGTGACAAAAGGTTGAAACAAACACAAAATATAGATGTAGAAAAATAAAGAGATAGAAAATGAGTAAAAAATATGAAAAAAAAGTTTTAAAAAAAAGGATTACAAAGATTAAAGCTGAATAGAAAAGGCATGCCCAGGACCATAGCAATGAATGAAAAACAAGATGGCCGCGCCCATTGCAACCACGTGGGTAAGTTTGAGCAATATTTCCCTCGCGAGCATGCAAAAACGGATGCGAACACGCAGTTGCGCCCCCGAACTGGAAATGCACAACGCGAGCATGCAACTAGCGACCGGAAACGTAAATACGCAACGCGAACAAGATGGCCGCGCCCATAGAAGACCGCATGGGTAAGTTCGCTGTAGCCGCGGTGAAAAAAATTACGCGAACTCGCAAAAAGAAAAAAATCAGAAATCGAACGAAAGACCTCGAGTATGCTTTCGCGCGAATTCGCGTACCACGAATTCGCAAAATTCGCCCATACTTAGAGGAATCTATTCTCCTGTCTTTTGTCTGCGCACCAGCATGTGTAGCCTGCATCTTACATTAGGAACTGCATACCACTTCTGTTCAAACATATATATATATAATATGGCAACCTCAACATACACTTTTTTAAAGGGTGGGAGCAAGTAGAAGAAACATTCCTAAGAGAAGGGGTAAGATTTAGTATATATGTAGCCTTGAACACCCCATCTGATGAGTTCATCTTTTCACTTAGTGTGCAGAAGTGTGAAACTAACTTAAATGGCAGAATCTGCTTCAAAATAAAGTTTTAGCAGCAAACACAATGCAGCCAAAACATTTATCTTCTGAAATTGTGCCTGCAGGAGTCATGTAAAGTTTACAAAGTCTTTGGAGAACACATTTTATACACGTTGCAAAGTTTTACCATAAAAATTAAAATTTCGTACACTACTAGTCTGTCTCATTCTTTTTCCACCACACACCAATTAATGTATAACCAGGTCACAGAAGCACTAGAGAATGGAGGCCAATGTGTTACAAGAATATTTGTGGATATTTGTTTTGTGGCACTTTTATGGTGGTAATAATGATATTTTGGAACTGTCCAAAATACCACGGCTACTCCTCTGACTGATCTCTCTAAGTAGCCCTGTAGAACATTTTGGTGTCTTGGCCCACCCACACAAGTGGAGAATGGTTGTTATCGAAAGATGTGTGGGAACTCAGGGTGATAGGAAATGAGTGGATCCACAGAGATTCCAGTGTTTACTCACAGAGAAATGTGAGGAAAATATGTGTTTTACCAAAGTTTGAAGTTTGCAAGAGCTTCTTGGTAAGAAAACCTCATGACATCCATGCTAGCCACACCACCCTGGACTCTCCTGGTTGTCTAATTTTCAGAAATGTGTGAGTTTAGTAGGTTTCCCTGGGTGGCAGCACGGACAAGCTCCAAAATCCACAGTTGCCAGCATTGCAGAAACAGGGCAGTTTTCCAGTGGAAAGAAAATAATGTGTACATTTTGTGGAGCACTAGAGCCACAAGCAAAAATTGGGTTCCATTTTATGAGGATTCATTTGGGAAAGTAGGGTAAATTTCAATTTGTGGATAGCAACAGATTTCAGAATTTCCCAACACAAAATGTAAATAAATGAGTGATTTTAGCCATTTATGAACTTCCAAGTTTTGCAGGGCGTTTATGAGAAAGTGAACGGGATCAATGAAAGTTGCACCACCCTGGACACCTCAGAGAATTTAGTTCTTAAAACAATGATGGGTTGTTACTAACGTTTTGAAGTTATATAGATTGCTTTTGGCACCTCCAGAATTGACAGCTTCCAAGAACAAATACTAATCACAGCATCTGAATATTGAAACTAGGGGGCTTATTATCAACAACTAGCGATATTTATCTCTAAATAAGCTTAGCGACATTTCTTTATCGCCGCGCATCGCCGGATTTTATCGCCGGATAAGGTGCTTTTAGCAACGTTTATCTCCAATGCGATAAAATATCCGGCGATAGCGGCGAAATGCGTGAAGATAGCTGGGAATCCAGCGATATTCAGGCATTAATGCCAATAGGGTCTTAACCTGAATATCCACCTCCCATTGGATATACAGGTTAGGAAGTGGTCTGAGCAGGCGCTATCTTTCTGCGATATTCGCGCTTAGCACAAATGTTTTCATCGCTACGCCTGCGTTGATAATAGGCGATAGCGATGTTAGCAACAGCTTTCAGTCGCTAACAGGTTGGGTACGCTCACTTTGCATGTCATTAGCGATAAATATTGCTCACATGCAAAGCGGGCCCCAAACCGCTCGCTATCACCTAAAAGCTGTCGCTAACTGATGTTAGCGACAGCTTGCTAATAGGGCAATGAAATTAACGCCGCTTTGCGGCCGAAAATGGCCGCAAAAGCGGTGATAATTTCATATCACCTGCCTTGGTAATATGCCCCTAAGACTTCTAAAGGTGAGGCATTAGGCCAAGACAAGGCACCAGTCACTTTATGGACTATTCACATGCTATTCACACAACACCACACAAGACATTCATACTACCAGCCACAGCACTAATCCAACACATCAGTGAACTGACATCAAGATGCCACCACCATTCACAGGTTAATCACATTCACACACCACAGTACAGAATCCTCAATCAAATCACCTCTTACTGTCATCAACCAACTTGCATCCAAACACACCACAAGCAAACCTTTATACACATATCGCCAGTCATGCCTAGTGAACCTTTACCAATGGCTCCCATGAGTGCCATATGAAGCTCAAGAAGACATGTCTTTCATGCACCTTTAACACACTGATTGTGCTTAATCTAACTCCTTACAGTTTGTGAATGTGAGTGGGGGTGTCCAAGGATGTATCGATGCCTATATTCCTCAGACTGACTGGGATCTACCATATAATCTAGGGTAAACTTCCTGGGAAACTCCATCTAAATTTTCCTAAAGAGCATGTCCTAAACTACTAAGGACATTAGTTTATGGCACACAGGATACTCGGTGACAACATAGTGTATGTTCCACTGACTGCTATGTGCAGTGCTGGGACTGTTTGCCAGACGGTGAACTGAATATCTACCATGTCCTGACTGAGGATGAACATGGCAAGCAGTCCACAAATGTGACCCAGATGAGTAGTGTTGGAGGCAGAGTTATGGGTAATGTTAGGGGTATTGGTAAAGCTCCCTATCACCCAGGAGGGTATCCTGCCACAGATGCAGGAGAAGCCTGGGCTGATCTATGGGCTCACCTGGTTGAAAAACCAAGACTTCAGCTTCCTGTGGGAGGCAAGAATTTTAGAGGTGATGCAGCTATGTAGGGGCAAGTTGTTCCAGTCCTTCAAAGCAAGGAAGGGAAGGCATTATTACCTGCTTTGGTGCTGCATATGCTTAAAATGTGAGTCAGTAGGAGAGCGGCTGAGCAGGTGTCTGGATGGGGCCTTAAATCGGAGTTAGTTGTTGATGTATACTGGGCCAGTTTTGTGTAAGGATTTGAATGTGTGTGTGTCAAGATTTGAAGAGAGTTGTGGATAGGGAGCCAATTAAGCTTTTTGATGTGTTCGGTGTGTGTGTGGTGGGATGTGTCGTGTATTTCTATAGGTTCTGAATCGATCCCCCTATTCCTGACCCTATTCTGGTTAAACTTACTAGCTAGTTAACTAACAGTCAGCCCATGAGGCAAGAAATCCCCCATGATGCAGATACCGTTATCTGACGCAGTCACACTACGGCACAGGAACGTGTTATCTGATTAGGTCATAACGCTTGAGATCTAATTAGACAAGCGATATTCCTCCAGCCCCTGATAAGGCATACGACGTTCTCATAACAAATCAAACCTATGACAACCTGGATAATCCGTGCGGCCATTGTTTTGATTTCACAGAGAACTTTAGTAAAGAATGTGCTAACGAGCAAGTCGTATGACATCTTTATTGACGTACCTATGTCCATCCTTACGTCAATCCCGGCACCTTTAAGGTATAAATATTGCCGACCTTGCCCTATGCAAAACACACGCGTGGTGACAAGACGGAGCAGCCATACTTGCCGAAGCAGAGAGCCGAAGCAGACCCCGCAGGCAGCAGCCCCGCCTTCCTGACGCGCTGAGAGACGCGCTGCTATCTCAAGCCGAGAGACCCAGCACCGGCGCTTCTGGGCAGCCCTCGCAGGCAGCCTGGAATATCGAGAGCAGAGAAAGAGATACCATTCCTCATTCATCCTAAATTCCAGGTACAGAACTGAATAACCCCTCCTAGAGAATTCTTTAGTTATTCACTTGGCAAAAACAAACTTAACTTAAACTGTAACTTTCTATTCCCGCCCACGTATTAGACTTAGGTCAGGTACACGGGGTAGGCGTATTTAGAAACACCAGTTGAGCACGTTTAGTCAAATGTATATGTGTATGTAAATATATTTTAATCATTTTAAACATCATATGGCTCAGAAACCATATCAATGTTTTTACAGTATTATTTTATACTATTGCTTCTAATGTATGCACTTTACTTAACTATAAGTATCGCAATAATATCGATCCATTTCTCTTGTACGAGAAAAGAGACTGATCAATAAATAACATCTTTTATTGAACACGCCCGTCTCTTCCTTTTCTCTACATTCTGATGAGACTAAGAATGCACGTACTGACTGAGTAAAATAATTGCCTTGTGCTCACACGACTCTTGAGATTGACTCTTGATTAGGGGAGAGCAAAGTTGTCATGTTCTATGGTTGTCAGAAACTAAATCCCTTCTTGTCTAATCAGGGAAGTTAATCCTTCCTTGAACATTCGAGAAAGTTTCTAGCGAACTCTGAGCTTAGCTGGCAAACCCAAAAATTAAGTCTAGTATCGACAGTAGTAGACCTAGTTAACGTCTGGCCTAGGCCTTTTACTGCTGTAGGTACTATTCCAATGCGCAGAGCCTATTGGGAAAATAGGAGCAACACTACATGGCGCCCAACGCGTTTGGAAAGGGCGATAAAACTAACGTAAGACATTTAGAGTAACTCAGTCGTGCTTTCTCACTCAGACCCCTTTTTCCAAATACTCCAAAGACGTCTGGAGTGGGTGAAAGGTTATTATATCCTCCAAAACCTCGCAGGAGGGAACTCCTATGTATGGTTTTTGGTCTAGTCAACGTTGAAGGATAAAACAGTTCCAGAATATTGTGCATCTAAATCTCTGTTTCCATAAAAAACCTGATCTGCAAATAAAAATAATACCATCCTGTCAGTAAAATGGGAGACAGTGATGGAGAAAGAGAGGCAATTAGATTAGCTACTGAAATAGCAGATGCTGATGCTACCATGCAAGCAGCAGACGCGGATATAATACTCATTCCGGTCACCAAAAGAAGATCTATAACCTTAAAACTTATAGAAAATGGACTGACACCTAGAGGTGGCACAGTCATATTCGTAATCGAGGCACACGAATATCGGCAGACAGAGGTATACTATACATGGATACATTTTCCAGCAGCAAATGCTGTAACAAAGTACTTCCACTATTACAAAGTAGAGGAACCTCCTAATGAGTACACTCCTTTCGAGGAGGTGGAAGTACCACTCAAATTCCAAGAGCATTTGCTCTTATTTGATGGCGCCCTAAAACATAATAATCACATTACAAGGCTCGGTCCTTTAGGAAGACCAGGAGCAACGTGGCCGGTCTTAGCCGGATACACACCACATCCAGACATCGAAAGAATGCCTGCAGCAGAGCTGTTAATACAGCTAAAACAACTACTAAAAATTCACAGACAATTAGTTCAGTATGTAATGCGGACTTCAACAATTCAGCCAGCGATTAAACTTCCACAGCTGACCCCTCACCAGGGGAACACAAATAAAATTACACCACAGAACATCCAATCCTGCCTAGGTAAAGTTCCAGCTAAACGGGAACAGATACCATTCTGGTTGGCACAGAAAATTACCCAAATAGAGGCGGTGTTTCCTGACACCACCCCGCTGGAAAAACACAGGATTCTGACTATATGTCTCCCAATGGGAATCGCACCACACATTGAGGACTGTGACACTTGGGGTACAGTCTTTGCTTCCATCTATACAAAAACACACGGTGTTCCATCCATTTCGGTAATACCAGATGTGCTTAAACAAATTCAAGATGAATACGGTCCAGAACCTGCTTTAACTCTTGGTATGAAATTACTGAAAGACTTCAAGCAGGTCTCGGCTATATTACTAGCCAACATAAAAGGTGAAGCAGCAAACGTGGCGATCCGCCAGAGGTTAAAAGAGACAGATATAGCAGACCAACCAGCTGAAATTGCCAGAATCATAGAAAAATCCTATGAAGAACTAGGCAGAGATAGTCTAGGTGGAATACCAGTAAAACCGCAACTGACTACAAGTCCAGAAAAAATGTTTTTTAATAATAATAATAATTCACCAAAAAAGAACTGGGATGGGAACAAACAATCCAATCCCAAAGAAAAGAAATTCCAGTCCAGAGGAAGGTCTCCTAGGCGAAGAGAGAAATCTCCAAACCCGAGACAAAGGTCACCTCAGAGTGACCCCTCTGGGAATAGATATAACCTTAGAAATAGGGATAATATTAAAAAACCTGATAGATATCAAGACATTGATACACGTCCCTCTCAATCTTCTCAGAATTCCTCGCAGAAATCGGAAAGAAGAGGACGATCAGAAGAGCACGCCAAGTCCAAAGACAAGGAACCTGCTCAACTGAAAAAGAAATCACAATTTCCAAAAAAGAAGGTAGCCAGTATCAAGGTAGTTAACAATGCCGAGAATACTGAGGACACAACTGAAAAACGGAGAATGGGCTCAGACAATGCTAGACAGCGCAGCAGAGGTGAGCATAGCTCGCAAAGTCCTTATTGATCATCTGGAGACAGTGGACACGAATGAATACCTTCAAGTGGAAACTGCAGATACCAGAGTTAGCAAGCCCCACAAAATATACGAGATAACATTACGTATAGAGGGAGATAAGACTAGGAAAATTAGGGGACTATTTTGGGATAACCTCTCCAAAGGCTATGACATCCTTCTAGCTGAAAAAGACTGGCCACCAGAGTTTGTCAGGGAGTGCCCTCATGGCGAAGAAGTAATTATGCCTGCCTTCTCGAATCAAATACCGATTCATAAAAAATACACACTTGCTAGAAAGTGGGCAGTGGCCTTAGCACCTGCTTTATATAAAAATCATGTAGGATGGGATGAGGATTCTCCTCCTCACAAAATCCAGTTAAAATCACAACCAACTGCACAAAGGCAGTACCCAATTAAGCAAGAAGCTAAAAAACAAGTAAATGAAATACTAGATCAGCTAGAATACCAGGGGGTGATTGAAACTTGCACCTCACAAATGAACAATCCTTTGTTTCCGGTCTCCAAACCAGACAATTCGTACCGTCTAGTTTTGGATTACCGACACCTTAACACATGTTGCAAAACTTTTGCAGTGCAAAACTCACACAGTGCTGCACTAATGAATAACATAGTGCGCAAAAAATACAAAACAACCTTGGACATCTCCAACGGATTCTTTTGTCAAAACATAGCACCAGAGAGCAGATATTTAACTGCATTCTCAGTAAATGGCACTCAAAAACAATTCTGTCGGTTAGCCCAGGGGTACAAGAACAGCCCGGGGGTATTCTCAGCGAGAGTAACAGAATTACTACAACTATATGATGATGAAGCATTATCTTATGTCGATGACATTTACTTAACAGATGATGACTTGGAGACTCACTTGAAAAGAGTGAACACCATAATACTTGGGTTCGCTGCAGAGGGTTACAAATTCAACTTTAAAAAGTCCAGAATTGCCCATCTGAAAATCCAGTACGGAGGATATGAATTATCAAGTATAGCCTGGTTGACAGTCTTTTAAGAACTAGAAGAATTAAAAAATCTAAAATATGAAAAAACGTATCCTCTGCCAATCGACATTCTGCCTCTACGACACTACGCCTGTGTAATCTATACAGACGGACATGCTCAACCCTCCGTTTGGGGAGAACATGCATACAATCCCACATGTGAGATTACAAAAGAAGTGTGGCACGGAGGTAAACTAAGACCTCTATTAACAAAATCACACTCAGTAGAAACTAATTCAGAACTACAAACTGAAATATTAGCTTTGAAAATGGCGCTAGATAATGCGGATCGCGAATTCCCGACACTTATAGTGTCAGATTCATATTTCTGCGTCAAAGCATATAACAAGGATTTGCAGACCTGGATTCAGAACGATTACAAAGATGACACGGATGCACCAATAAAGCAGAGACTGCTCTGGGAACAAATAGCTCTTTTGAAAAAAGAACTACCAAAGACTCACGTGACTCACTCACTGAGTCATCAACGTGATGGCGTTCACGTTGTAGGGAATTCATTGGCTGAAACAGCCGCAGCGGCAGCCACTAAATCGGCTCCCGTAGATCGAAAAAAGCGTACATTAAAATACATTGACGGCGAAACATTGCTGGCAGTAAAAACGTCATCAAAAGGCGACTGCTCGGCGTTACCGATCAACTATCCACTCAATTACACATACATCATAGATGCAAACTCCATTCCTTTTGCTCGAATCCCTGGAGTGGGGGATAGAGTGATTCCAAACATGGACAGGAGAAACTTGTTAATCGCAGACGCACACATGGGCGAGGGTCTCAGACACCTTAAATTAAAAGATTCTCTGGAAGAATTACAATCACGGTACTGGTGGCCAGGCATGAGCCTGCACTACACCATGTTTGTAAAAAACTGCCCAAACTGCAACAGAGATCGCAGTGGGGAGAGAAGCAGTTTAATACCTCGTCGTATCAAGGCAGATAATATTACCAGTAAAAAGAATGGCTTGCGATTAACATATACAGGCTAGTTCCCACTTATAATGTAGATCCACAGCACTCGGCTGACGTCCGGACTGTTATACAAGATTTGCGAGTCTAAATGGCATATACGCTAAGAGCATGCTACGTTCGACCATTTTTTTTTCTTTTTCTCAGGCAATCCAGCCTGGGGGAGGGAAAGAATGGCCAAATGAGCACAGCCCAGCGGGAATCTTCTCACTTCCTTCCTGAGGGTATGGGATGGTGTAAAGAAAAAACCAAGACAGAAAGCAATCTATAATAGAAAGGATATTAGGTTCGGGAGCTGGGTGGGTCAAACAAATAATAAGTGTCCAACGTAGTCTAAATAACTTGCCAAGAAATTCTCTGAAGGGATTCAGTCCGTACGAATTATTATTCGGAACTAGGATGTTGATCTCTGACCTTGATAGTCAGACTTCAGTGGTAACAGAAAAAAGCTTTGATGTCAAAGACCGTTTGGCTATTTTGCAGGACTTAAACAAAACAAGAAAAGACCTGAGCAACATACAGTTGAAAGAACAGCCAACAACCACTGAAGAATCACCACCTGTCCCAGCAAGACCTGTCTGGATTCCAAAAGTCGGGGATCTAGTCAGGGAGAAGATCGCGGTAAAGAAGGAATTTGGGCCTTCTTACAGAAAAGCAGTTCCTGTATTGTCTGTCAACGGGACAAGATCAGTTGTACTACCGCCACTTGCTGGAAAAAAGGAGAACCGAGTTGTATCCATCGACCTGGTAAAACCACAACATGTGGCCGATAACCAACGGTAGGCCAAGTGGACTCCCAATAAGTAGCAGAACACCAAGGTTTGCTACCAGTACAGAGGTCCTAACAAAGAGGCTCATCACATTCGAAACGCCTACAGAAGAACAACAAGGACTATGCAACAATGCAATAGAACTAAGACCTCTGAAAACCCAAATAAAGACATTTAGCAGAGACACACCAATCTATACAGAAGTACCAAGTGAAAATGCAAGAAACAAAAATCCTGAACCAATTGGAACAATTGACAGAACTGCATCTGGTTACTTCATCAACTTCGATGATTCCTCCGACGGTTTCAGCGAACAAAAGACACAGCCATCATCAAAATCCTTTAAAGACAAAGCGAAGGAACTTTTGAAACAACTAAAAGAAACATATCTGATTTCTCCATGGATTGAATTTTGGGTGGGTTTTGGTGCATTTATCCTCATACTTTGGCTCATCATGGTATTTACCTTGGGACGCTTCATTGAGGGAAAATATGCTAAAATGGACACAGCAAGTCAGAACATCAACTTGGTCCTCAAACCACACACATCTTCACACGTCGAGAAACGAGAACTTTCTTCAGAACTTTCTTCAGCCAACTTCACAGCAATTCCAATACCTGGTGGGGTAGCCTGGAACAACACTGACTATGAAATTTATGGTCCGGTCGAGATCCTGAAATATCCACACCAAATTAAGATCTCTTTGAGTGACTTTGCAAAACCAAACTCATTTGCTGATGATTGGGACTTTGAAAGTATTAACAATATGATGTCTGACTTAGTAATGTCTGCTAAATTTACAAAACATGATTATTTGCAGGGTTCTACAAATTATGACAGCATGTACTGCTATAACCATTATGGTAACCATTTCGTGCATAAATCTGCACAACCTAGAAATGTTTTAAGTTATAATCAATGGGAACATTGTGCTACACCTCCAAAAGGGAGCTCTAGAACCGTTTATGACAAATATTCATATTTTTCAGGTTTTAACATAACTAATGCTGAAACATTTTATTACAAATTGTCAAACAAGACAGGGATGAAAACCATGATAACCAACACAAAATTGATATATTCAGATTCTTTCTTTGAAAAAATGAATACCTTTGGATTTGATTATTGGGACAAAAATGTTGATTTGAAAAGTGTTTGGGGTACAAAAGAATGGCAAGTACAGGGTTTAGAAGCTTTGTTTAGAGCCTGCATGATCCCAGAACAAATGATATTTTTAAATGACACCGTTCAACAAACCACCTGTCTTGGCCTAGCGAAAATCAAAGATTTAAATAACCTGTCTATTCCAAAGCCAACAATGTTTAGCAATAACTCTGATATAGACATAAACCATATACTTAACCAAAACAGAACACATCCTGATTGGAAACAATGGTTGATCTGGCCCACAGATACAAATAACTGTCAAGATAGATTCCTGAATAAAACACAGGGTTTCAAAATGAACAGGCCAGACCCTAGATATCCCCAAAGACATCACCCAGGGATAATAACAACCTACAGTGTGGGCAAATTATGCCTTCAATGGCTACAAACTTCCACACTGCCTGAAATTAAGCAACACCTAACTTTACTTACTGATGGTGCTGACTTGCGTGATTTCATACTGGGACCACGCAAACAGCGTCATAAGCGTTTCATAGCAGCCTCTGTATATGCAGCATACAATGAGGCCTGGAAGGTTACTCAAATTGAGACAGCAGAAAGAATACGGGAAATTGACCGTATTAATTTGGAAAAATCACTTTCTGTAGTGGACAATGGGTTAATGACTCTGTCCTCCAGAATTTTTTCATTGGACAGCATTGTGTCTTCAGCAATCGATATATTATCGCAAGACTTACTGTTATTACAACATGGTCAGTCACAATTGCGTTCTATTGTACAGCTTGGCTGGACGTTACAAAATCTGCGTTCAGGCTACGTGCCTTGGCGTTTAATCAACACTACGTCACTATTCCAAATCTTTAACCTTACTGATAGACAAATCGGTATGGCGCAGAAGGGTGCTGATTATACAATCTTGAGCATTGAAAAACTAGAAAGATTACCAATGACAATGTCAGAACGACCTGTCAGTGAATGGATAATCCACGGAATCATAAATATTCCAATCTCAACCTTCAGGTTTCAATACTGCCAAAAATATATACAGGCTGGCATGTACGAGAAATTGGGAAAGGGGTACCTTAAAACAACTTGGAACCTGCCCTATTCACATGCATGTGTCAGTAACAAAGGACAGAAAGTGTTTCTTAGTGGCAACAATTGTGCTATGTCACTAAGCGGCACGCTTCTGTGTAACGGTATTAGTTTGCACGGAGCCTGTGAAGGGAATTCATACAACCTTTCATGTCACCAGCAAGGCGCACCTGCAACTGAAATAGAACCATTCTTTCAAAGACTCTATAATGGGAGTTACATTCTTATTGTAGACCGCAGATGCTGTAGTCTTATGCCCGGGACTCCTTATCTCGTCACTACGACGGCGAAGGTCAAGTGCTGTGGACGTTCTTTGTTCCCCGGCTCCTTTCCAGACAGGGAGGCAAGGGCATGGCCCGGTCTGAAAATTACTTCTATTCGAATAGACACTTTAAGCAGAATGAAAACAGTGCTTCTTCAGACGCCTACAAGGCTCACGTCATCTAAAGAAACGTATGATCTACAAGTCGCAAGGACGACTGCAGAGATACATACATTATTATCAACCAATTCCCCCGTACATTTCGCGGAAATCCTGAGCGAAATCTTAAATATTTCTGATACCACTGGGGTCTCAAAGGTATTTAAGACAGTATTTTCGATGGCATTAACACCATTCAAAGCCATACTGGGTATCTTTCCAGATTTCGTCCATTCGATTTTTGGCGGACTTCCCCTGATCCTAGGACTAATTGCAGGAATCCTATTCCTGGTCCTTATTTTTCGTTATGGCAACCCATGTCACAGAACAAAATCTCACGACAATGGAAGATACGATCCTAGCCATTGGATACCGGGACCGGATATCAAAAATCCTGGGACTCTCCCGGCTTAGAGACCTAAACATGACTTGGTTTCTATCATTTCGACCAATGTGGCAAAGGTGTGTTTTACCTGTACTAAGGTGTCTGCTATGCGGAGAAGAATGCGTGTTAGACACCTGTCTGACGCTACAATCGGATGCACCGGTGGATGCAGATACACTGTTGGTTCCTACCAAGGTTCACGCACTGTGCTGCCCTCAAAGGCTGCCAATTCTGATGACGGCATTCCTGGAATCTTCACCACTGCGATTGAAGAGTAGTGAAGTTCAAGATGAAAGCAGCATCGAACAGGTACGACCTTCTGTCAGCAATGCAAATCAGAATGTCAATGGAGACAATCATGCGCACGAATGCATGGTTACCCCTATTTCCGACTTAGAGGAACTTTCCCATGAAGCTGTTGACAGTTTTTTCGAAAGCCTGAATGATATGATGTTCTCTCCGGAACAGAAATAGAGACTTTTGAGTAAACTCGCACACGGCGTTCCCTGAATTCGGCCTTCAACTTTAAAAATAAAGTCACATGAACAATTACAATCCAGTTCACGGACAGCAACTTTTTTCAGCAAGCCCCTAAAATATTTTTCTATATATTTTTTCCCGGGACACTGATCTTCTGCTTAAAGTAAGAAACTATTCCTAGAGAACTAAGATTTCTATTTTTTTAGATACTTTATAGACTTTATATAGACTTTAGCTGCCCACTGGTATGTTCACAATATATTTTATGTGATGAAATGGTTTCGACTTTTTTTCTGTATAGCCATATTAAGAGCCATTTCATGTGTATTTCTCATATACCAAAAAGCAATAATGCATAACAATGCATGTTTACTTTTGCATTTAATTCATAGCTTAAGTGCATACAATATATATGACTGCAATTTTCCAGTATATTTGAAAATTTCAAAATGCATTTATGTATTTTGGGGTGGTAAGGTATACACTATACTCTATAGTATGTTGTACTATGTTATACTATGCATAGATTAGTAGATATGACCATAGTTAGCGTGGAGTGGGTGTCGTGTATTTCTATAGGTTCTGAATCGATCCCCCTATTCCTGACCCTATTCTGGTTAAACTTACTAGCTAGTTAACTAACAGTCAGCCCATGAGGCAAGAAATCCCCCATGATGCAGATACCGTTATCTGACGCAGTCACACTACGGCACAGGAACGTGTTATCTGATTAGGTCATAACGCTTGAGATCTAATTAGACAAGCGATATTCCTCCAGCCCCTGATAAGGCATACGACGTTCTCATAACAAATCAAACCTATGACAACCTGGATAATCCGTGCGGCCATTGTTTTGATTTCACAGAGAACTTTAGTAAAGAATGTGCTAACGAGCAAGTCGTATGACATCTTTATTGACGTACCTATGTCCATCCTTACGTCAATCCCGGCACCTTTAAGGTATAAATATTGCCGACCTTGCCCTATGCAAAACACACGCGTGGTGACAAGACGGAGCAGCCATACTTGCCGAAGCAGAGAGCCGAAGCAGACCCCGCAGGCAGCAGCCCCGCCTTCCTGACGCGCTGAGAGACGCGCTGCTATCTCAAGCCGAGAGACCCAGCACCGGCGCTTCTGGGCAGCCCTCGCAGGCAGCCTGGAATATCGAGAGCAGAGAAAGAGATACCATTCCTCATTCATCCTAAATTCCAGGTACAGAACTGAATAACCCCTCCTAGAGAATTCTTTAGTTATTCACTTGGCAAAAACAAACTTAACTTAAACTGTAACTTTCTATTCCCGCCCACGTATTAGACTTAGGTCAGGTACACGGGGTAGGCGTATTTAGAAACACCAGTTGAGCACGTTTAGTCAAATGTATATGTGTATGTAAATATATTTTAATCATTTTAAACATCATATGGCTCAGAAACCATATCAATGTTTTTACAGTATTATTTTATACTATTGCTTCTAATGTATGCACTTTACTTAACTATAAGTATCGCAATAATATCGATCCATTTCTCTTGTACGAGAAAAGAGACTGATCAATAAATAACATCTTTTATTGAACACGCCCGTCTCTTCCTTTTCTCTACATTCTGATGAGACTAAGAATGCACGTACTGACTGAGTAAAATAATTGCCTTGTGCTCACACGACTCTTGAGATTGACTCTTGATTAGGGGAGAGCAAAGTTGTCATGTTCTATGGTTGTCAGAAACTAAATCCCTTCTTGTCTAATCAGGGAAGTTAATCCTTCCTTGAACATTCGAGAAAGTTTCTAGCGAACTCTGAGCTTAGCTGGCAAACCCAAAAATTAAGTCTAGTATCGACAGTAGTAGACCTAGTTAACGTCTGGCCTAGGCCTTTTACTGCTGTAGGTACTATTCCAATGCGCAGAGCCTATTGGGAAAATAGGAGCTACACTACAGATGTTGAGGGGGAGCCTGGCCACTATGTTCTGTATGGTTTGGAATCATCTGCTTAGTTGAGTGATGGGGTAATTGTGTATCAGATTTTGTTGAGTTCTTTGATGGAGATAAAATGGCAGCATGTGTATCTCTGCTACCTTCACTACTTATGCAATACCTCTAAAAAAACAAACATCTAGCCTAAGCTTTTCCTACCTGTTCATGTCTCTTCATCCTTCAATGTATTGACTAAACTCATAGACTTGGCAAGTGAGCATGTACTAATGCCTTCCATGGCAGCTACCTGAAGCTCAAAAATACATGCTGTTCATGCATCTTTAGCCCACTTACTGTGCTAAATCTAACACCTTCCAGTATGTGGATGTAAATTTTAAGGTGTCCACGAATGTCTCGAAGGCTAGATTCCATGAAAAGAGTGAGCACATCTACTTTTGAAACTCGGGTAAAAATGCGGGGAAGACTGTCCAAAGTTCCCTAAAGAATACTTCAAAAACTATGAAAGGCTTTAGATTTTGCTGCTCAAAATACTCTGTGACAACTTGGGCTACATTGTGATAATCGTTACGTGTAGTGTAGTGACTGTAATGCATGGACAATATGGACCAGAACATCTACTTCATTATGACGGCAGATAAAGTTGTCAACCAGCCCATTAGCAAGTCAATGTTTTTCTTAACTAGAGGAAACAATTTGAAAGGCCGATTGCCTAGTGAACTTACTATTAAGTTCATCGAGGAGTCAAAATGGCTTCATCCGGCCAAGTCGGGTTTCGGTGCTGCGCACAGCACGGAATCTGCCTTGTTGGAGGTTGCCGAGGCGATTCGGGAGTGTCTGGATGCCGGCGGGAGAGCAGCGCTGGATATGCTGGATCTCTCGGCGGCATTAGACACTGTCCCTCATGCCATGCTCCTCAATTGCCTCTCGGCTATATGCATTGTCGGCAAGGCATGGCACTGGATTAGCTCCTTTCTTGAGGGCCGGCAGCAGCAAGTTTGGCTCCCTCCGAGTGCCTCTTCGGCCCTGCCAGTGCCTACGGGAGTGCCACAGGGTTCATCACTCAGCCCCCTACTTTTCAACATCTATGTGACCCCGCTGGTTTATCTGGCGGAGTCACTGGAGGCTAAGGTTATGGCTTACGCCAATGATACCCAGCTGTTGTTCACCTGGTACAAGGCGGATGACTCGGTGGGGATGGCCCAACACTGCCTATCCTCTGTTTTTCACTGGCTTTCCAATGCTCAGCTGAAATGTAACGAAGGGAAGTCGGAGGTGTTGTTGTTTGGCTCCTTTCCTTTGGATTTCAGAGAGAGGCTTTGGCCTCCGGGTTTTCCATGGCCCGCTGAGGGAATTGGCGCAGTGAAAAATCTCGGCGTCTGGTTCGATCAAAATTAGGATTCTTGAATTTTAAAAATTATTAACTCTCTGTTGGGTGACAAACTTTTTTATTGTATATATGCATTCACCAATTCATATTGTAATATATTTTGTTGCGTAATTAGGACCCAGTGATGTGATTAATTGTGAAAATGAATTTATTTTGTATGCTTTGATGGTTTTAAAATTTTTAACCGAATAAATCGCAATCTTGACTTGACTCGATCAAAACCTGAACGTTGTGACGCATGTGAAGAAATTGGCCGGCACTTGTTTTGGTATACTTAAGAGCCTGAGGAAATTTCTCCCTCTCTTGCCGAGCACTTCCAGAGAAACAGTGGTCCGTGCGCTTATTTTGTCCCGTTTGGACTACGCTAATGCCCTCTTGGTGGGCTGCTCGGGGTCCCTGGTCAAAAAATTG
The DNA here is from genome assembly GCF_964261635.1 of Lissotriton helveticus. NCBI lineage: Eukaryota > Metazoa > Chordata > Amphibia > Caudata > Salamandridae > Lissotriton > Lissotriton helveticus. The sequence continues at coordinate 986,170,469 of NC_136067.1, forward strand.
CAGGTGGTGCAGAACTCTGCGGCCAGACTCCTTTTGGGTCTCTCTCCCAGAGACAGTGTTCATTCAAATTTGCGCGCACTGCACTGGCTGCCTGTTGATTCTCGCCTGAAATTCAAAATGCTGACTATTGCTATTCGGGCCCTGTATGGTACCGGCCCCTTATACCTACGAAAGAGATTTGCCTTCTATGTGCCTAAGCGTCTGCTTCGGTCCTCTGCCAAATGGTTGATGCAGACCCCGAAGTTTAAACATCAGCGACTTGGCGGCAACTCTTTTGTGCGCAGGGCTGGCCTGGCCTGGAATATGCTGCCTTTAGCCTTGCGGACCACTCAAGACCCATTGATTTTTAAAAAGAAACTCAAGACTCTGCTGTTTTAATTCAGACAACCAGACATTCTTTCCCCCCAGGAACTAGCGCCGGGAAACTTTGAGTAGCTGTGCGCTTTAGAAGTTCAAAATAACATAACATAACATAACAAATAGTGGAAACAATTTGAAAGACTGATTGCCTAGTGAAATATTGGTCCATGGAAGGTATGTATCCCTTCAAAGCCATTGAAAGGTATACACTAGGACAGCTCCACATTAGTCAATTTCCCAATACTTCACTTTTGCATGGTAAAAAGTAAAGAAAGTATAAAAACAAAGGCCTGGCTGAGATGGGCATTGGGGACAGTAACAGCAAGCCTCGTGCCTCTTTTTTTGCTTAGAGTAGACTTTGCAATGACAGCATGGTTGAGTCTTTCTTACAGTTGCGGGAAAGCAATCGGCAAAGTGCTGATCCAGCAGTCTTGCAACACCCTCTTCAGCAGGTGAAGTGGATGCTACTGCTTCTTGAACAGTAAGACTATCAGTGACGGGTAAACAGAAAGTCAAGGAAAGACACCTCTCTTCCTGTAGTGGTCTGATGGTAAACAACATACACATTATATGTTGCCAACTGGTTCTGGTGGGTAAACAGCTTCTTATACCATGTGCAAGTTCTACTGTTCCCATTGTATCGCTGAAGTACCTTGTCATTCTAATGTACACTACCCATGTACTTGTTGTAATCAAGTATGCAGATGGGCTTGGGAACTTCGGCCAACCAACTCCAAATTATAACAGAGCAAGTGCTCTCATCATGGCTTGTAGTGAGCATGTATACACCAGACCTGTTAGAACTGTCATGCTTGGTGTAGTCTTCCCCTTAATGTTTTACTTTTGGCACTTCTGTTTTCTAAAGTTTATTTTCATTGGAAATAGGACTTTGTGCTCTTTACCACTGCTAACCAGTGCTAAAGTGCTTGCGCTCTATCCCTGTAATGTGAAATTGGCCTACACCTGATTGGCAATTTTAATTTACTTGTAAGGCCCTAGTAACGCGGTACTAAATGTACCCATGGACTGTAAATTAAATGCCACTAATGGGTATGTTACTTCAAAATGTGTGGTACAAGCCTCAGCCAGGCCTACTAGTGCAAGGGATTCGCCCTTCTATACACAGAGTCCTCAGACCAATAGCAAGAAGTTGGCACAGAAACTGGAATAGAAAAGACAGAGTTTATTAAACCTCATGAGGTGGAACTACATTCACACAACACCCTTCGGTAGAGTATGAGGTAGCACACTGACTAGAAGGAGCTTGGTCCTTTTATACCCACACAGGGGCTGAAATGAAGGCGGTACAAGGTACAGAGTACTGGTTTCAAATACACATAAGGTCATACAGAGAGTGTGCTAGCAACAAGTGTGAAGGTCTGACAGTTAGCTAATTTTGCTGGACACATCTTAACAGTTGCAAGTTGGAGACAGCTGCATGCTCAACTGAGCATGTGCAAAGTGAAGGAGACTTAACATATCTTGTCTCAAGGCAGATTTCAAGAGCAGTTGACAGGAAGGTAGGACAGAGCACATGGAATACAAAATGGCCGACATAAAGACAAAATGGATTCCGTAAAACGGGCAAGATAGTCTCGAAATACTGTATGTCTTCTGCTAATGCTTAACCTAATGATTGCTAAACTACGACAGACGACCCTTTCAGCATTTGCTGAAGACATCTGTCTGTCTGGGGTAATCTGGATCTGCATCCTGTATATTGATATTCATCATATCAAAAAACTCTTTGCTTACCATTTGCTGTTCTTTTGTAGCACTTCTTTTAACAGGTGTACAAGTAGTAATGCACATAGAGCAAATCATGGGACCACATTGTATACAAGCACAGCATGTAAATAGTATCACCTGTAGTATACACAGAAAAGTCAGTAGTTTACAGCTCCAAGTAACAAAGAGTGTCCATATCCAGTTTGAAAATGTCCATGTACCAGTCTCTGGGTGAATGTCTGCAGCAATCTTATGCAGCTTAGAGATTGCGTCATAAAATGAAGGTGAGTGGTCTGGGATAAAAACGCAACAACTGCTTCCAATGATGCGGAAGGCGCCACCACGGTCAGCCAAGATCACGTTGAGCACCATTCTATTCTGGAGTGCTACAATTCTTGCGATTTGCAGTTCTTCTGTAATGTTCCCAAGTGCCATAGCTGAATGATTGGTGACAGCTTCCACTACACGAGTCAATCTTCTGATCTTTCTGCTATTCAATGCAGCACCCACAAAGAAAAATAAACCCAAATTGAAATCAACATATTGTTGCAGGGCGGTCTCTGTCTGATCAATCTCATCAGTACTTGTTGTCCTTTTATATCTATTCTTTGAAATATCATTATACAGTTTCAAGTCAAGATGATATGATGGAGGTGCTAAAACACAGGGGGTAACAAAAATGATAGGTAGCATAACCCTGACCATCCAACAGGTAATTGATAATACCTTTTATTACCACAGACGAAGTAGGTATTATGTGACGATATGAAACTCTCCCAACACTGCTAATACATAAATCTTCTTTTGCTCTAGTAACAGATATCTAAAAAGTCCATTGTTCATAATTGCCCTCACATTTGTGAAGATATATGGGGTCGAAATATTGTCCGGTTAGTATTCATCCCATTCCCATTTAGTCCCTTTAGTTCGAGGATAGCCATCTCTATCTTGGTAACATTCCTTATTCAATCGAAAAATGATTCCACCTATTGAAGGTTTCCCATAAGCAAACAAAAAGGGCATACCAAGCTTGACATGAACCATTATGAGAAAACGGTAGAGGAATAAAAAGCGTTCCTCCTTTCTTCTGTTGTGCAGGTATCATTACACACACCCAACAATTGGTAGTATTCGTAGCATTATGGGTATGATGCACCATCTGAATGAATTTATTATTCATATAGGACTGTCGATGTTTCTGCTCATGATAGGGAAGAGTGTAGTAGTGATGCTCCAATGGTGCTGGAGTAGTTGCAACAAAAAGTTGCCGAGCAGGAACTGCTTTCTCAATGAACCAAGTGGTTATAGCCAAAACCACCAGGGCAACAACAAACCGTACAGCACAAATTATTTTCTTATTCAATTCAATTGACAACGATGCTCGATCTTTCTAAGAACCTGTTAAAAACAATTGTTGGAGCTCTTATCCCTTATGTAGCCGCTGATTTCTTTAACACGGGACAAGACGGGTGTCACTACACTAATGCAGGGCTGATCCCCCCCCTTGCCTCATTGGCTCTCCGTTTCGCAAACCCAGGGCGGTAGCTCAACCAGTCTCGTTCAAAACTTCAGATTCTTTCCTCGGTCTCAAATTGTATCGCGCTGTTCCAGGAATTGTGTGGTGCGGGAAGATTTCCGTAGACTCGTGAGATGAGATAGCTTGACCCTTCTCCGTTTCCAAAATCTCTCGATGGTCGATCAGCACAGCAGGTTCCACCAAGGCGGGCGATACGCGCTTGTAGTGCGTGGTGTTGAGCCAGGTCTTTCTGCTTTCTATTCGTCACTCGACCGCTGTCCTTGTAGCCAACAGCACCTGCTCCTGACCTCGCCACCTCGGCTCCAAGCTGTTCGATCTGTCAAACGCCTTCACCATAACATTGTCCCCAGGACGGAGATCAAGAGCCTCACCTGTAGATCTATCAGGAAGAGCTTCTCGAAACTGTTGATGAATAGAAGTCAAACTATCAGATAATTGTGCCAAATAATCATTCAACAGAACACAAGGTACATCATGTATAGGGCGTGGTTTAGGAACTCCCCAAATGTTCATCGGTCTTCCAAATACCACCTTATACGGTGTGAGACCTGATCGTGAATGTGGTACTGATCTTATAGATAATAGTGCCAAAGGCAATGCATCTGGCCACCTTAAAGACGTGGAAGCCAGTATTTTCGCCAGCTTCAATTTCAAGGTAGCATTATACCATTCCACTAATCCTGCTGATTGTGGGAGGAAGACTGCATGGAATTTCAGTTTGATCCCTAATCCTTTCAGGACATAATCAACAACTAAAATGGGGTCCGTTGTCACTCCATAAAATTTTACAAACACCATATCTAGGGAAAAATTCCTTCAGAAGCACCTTTGCTGTAGTAAGAGCAGTATTATCCTTTGTAGGATACGCCTCTATCCATTTACTGAAGGCACATACCACCACTAGGACATACTTTAGGATACTGCAGCGTTCAAGTTGGATTTAATCCATCTGCAAAACTTCAAAAGCTGCGGTTGGTGTAGCAAACCCTCCTGTAGGAGTTTGTGTCCCTTTTCCAGGATTGTACTGCCAACAGATCAAACAGGACTGTACCACTCTCTTAGCTGTGCTGGCAATTTCAGGATGCTCCCAGACTTGTGTAAGCAATTTACGGGCATATGCATCAACGAAAATACCTCCCGGTAAAACAGCGAATCGGAAAAACAGGCCGATACCGAACGCTAAACCATAAATTGCAATGCATCAAACAAAAAATCGGAAAAAAATAAAGAACCGCTAAATTCCCCCGCGGTAAATTACCGAATCGTTAAACAGACATTCGGAAATACCGAACCCCAAAGCATACTTCGGAAATACCGATTAGGCAATAACGAATCGAAATGGTATGCATGAACAGTCGCTAATACCGGAAATCCCCAAAATCGCTATTTAGCATGAGCAAAATAAGGGGAATCACAATCAGGAGGTAAAGTTAACAGAAGGACAGAAAAAAAAAAATATACACCATCAGCAGGTGCTGACAATCAGTAACCCTTCATAAATGCCCTGGGAAACCCCACATGTACACCAAAATGGCTGCCCTCTACGTGCTTGCTAGGAGGTGGAGGATTAACGCCCAGGCCCAGCGCAGGAGGATGATACAGGACAGGATCTTCAGGGTGCGCATCACTTTGCTGGGGCAGACCGAGGAACAGGTGTACGCCAAGTACAGACTGAACCGTGCCATGATAATGGACCTAGTAGCAGACCTGACACCATTACTGCAGCACAAGACCCGTCGGACCAACGCCATACCTGCCCATGTGCAGGTGCTATGCTGCCTGCACCTGCGTGCATCTGGAAGCTTCCAGGGTGTAATAGCTGAGACAGGAGGCGTGTCGCAAAGTGCCTTATCAAGCTTTTTCCACCAGTTCCTAGAGGCCATGCTGACATTTATCAATCGCCACATCACCTTCCCCAGAACCCCCCAGCAGCTTACCCGCACCAAACGGGATTTCTACCAGGTGGCACAATTCCCCCATGTCATCGGGTGTGTTGACTGCACGCATGTCCCCATCTGTCCTCCATCAGCCACCGAATACATTTACCGCAACCGGAAATCGTATCATTCAATAAATGTTCAGGTGGTGTGCAATGCCAAGTTGATCATAACGGACCTTGTAGCCCAATTCCCCGGGAGCACACACGACGCCTACATTTTCCGTCACTGTGGCCTCCACAGGCACCTGATCAACGGTGAATTCGGAGAGGGACACCTACTAGGTACATATAGCTGCATCATCGTACTCCCCATCCACTCCTTCCCCACATGTATAATTTCATTAATGCTGATTACCATTCTCTCCCCATCCTGCAGGTGACAGCGCATACGCATTGCGTGAATATCTCCTCACGCCCTATCTCAACCCAGCTACCCCGCATGAGCAGCGCTACAACCGGGCACACATCAGCACTAGGAATGTGGTTGAGCGAACATTCGGCATCCTGAAGAGCCGCTTCCGAATACTGCACAAGACTGGAGGTGCCTTGCAGTACGACCCAGTGACCTGCTGCCAGATAATTGCTGTGTGTGCCATCCTGCACAACATCGCCATGTGCAGGGGGATACACATAGATGTGGAGGGAGAGGAAGAACTGCGTGCCCAGCAACCCCCCCCCACAACACCAACAGGCACATGTGCCCAACACAGCTGAAGGGCAAAGGAGACGGGCATACATCACACGGAATCATTTCTGAGACAGGTAAGAGAGTGACTTGACAACAGGAACAGATTTGCAAGGGTTTAATGGGCATGGACACCTGACTGGTGCAGAAAAACGTAACACAAACAAGCTGCTGCTGCAGTGAAATAAAAACTATCAATGTCCCTTCTCAGAACAGGTGACGCGTGCGGCACTTTGGTCTGGCCATGGTTACCTCACCAAGGACAGTGTGACTTTGCCACATGTTCACTTCCGTTTGCCGCGTACCCCCAGTCTCTTGTCCTGTGACTCCTCGGGTTCTACACGATGGGAGTCAGTGGCAGTTGCACTGCGGCCACTGCGCCTCCTCACGCTGGTGTCCGGCAGGGAGACGCTGCTGACACTGGAGGCTGCCTCACTCCCCTCTTCCGCCCCCAGACTGCTGACACTGGCTGACCCTGGCTGCAGTTGCTCCACTGCAGTGGTCACCCTCTCAAGGGCCTTTGCCACATCCCCACAAAAATGACCTAGATCCACTTGCAGGGACACGGACCTGCGTGACAGCACAGCCGTGCTGTTGCACAGCTTATTGATGGCCTTGTTTGTGGTATTCACTGCCAGCATGATCTGCCTGTGACGCCGGCGCTCACTCTGTTGGCCTGCGACTATGGCACGTGTCAGTTCTTGCAGGCACAGCTTGATGTCTTTGTTGCCGGCAGACACGGCAGTGGTGTGCTCACGCACTGCGTCAGTCATGTTGCCAAGTTTGTTGCAAAGTTTTGTCATGGTGAGTTTCATGGCACCCATGTGTCTCCCCTGCAGGCGCTGGACACGCAGCATCCGGGTCTCCACAACTCCGTACCCTCCGGACAGATCGACCGGTCTTGCAGCAGCCCGACCCGGGGACACAACCCTCTGCCTGATGCGCTGTCGGCCTGCAGTGTGGCTGGTTGGAGTGACGACAGCCTGGCGTTGAACATTTGGGTGTGATGGACATTGATCTGACTCCATCACGGACAGGGCGGCAACATCTGCTCTGTGGCTCTGCGGAGTGGGCCGCACTGGTGGTGGTGGTGTCTTGGTCCGCGAGGATGGTGGTGGTGGTGGTGGTGGTGGTGGTGTCTTGGACTGCGAGGATGGTGGTGGTGGTGGTGGTGGTTGCTTGGACCGCGAGGATGGTGGTGGTGGTGGTGCTGCCTTGGACCGCGAGGACGGTGGAGGTGTTGTCCGCCGTGGTGGTGAAGGGGAGGACATGACCTCTGCTCCCTGTGAGCACTCCGCATCTGACAACACTGGCGTCTCCGAGATGACAAGGCGGCCACTGTCGTCTGAATCGATGGGGGATGCATCTGTGTGTGAAACAGTGCATAGTTATTATCATGGTATGGTATGTGACAATAGCTGTGGCATCTCACAATAAATTACTTTTGGTGACTGACATTTGACCCTTGGCAGCTGTATTCATCTCTGGGCTCAGGCATGCACCCATTCATGTATTGACTACATCTCCCATGGTGCAACACAGTGGTGACGGTGTGTGTGTAGGGCAACGCTACATGTGCACTGGGTCTGGCATGGGGGATTGGGCAGGGACTTAGTACACGCTGCATCGTTACGCTGGCATGCCTCTTACCTTGTCCTCCTTCCGCAGCACCTGAGGTGTCCACAACAGCTTCCCGTTCTATGGTGGCCTCCACTAGATCCTCCAGGTCAGTGTTAGGCGTCACATTGGATGGGCCCCCTCCTGTGCAAGCAGCATCCCTGACCCTCTGCGCAATCTTCTCCTTGGCCCTCTTACGCAGGTCGTACCAGCGTTTTTTTAGGTCGTCGATGCTGCGGTGGGTGACTCAGCAGGCATTCACCTTGTCCTTGATGCGCAGCCACATCTTCCTTTTTTCTGCCTCTAGCACCTTCAGCGACAACTTTCCGAAGAGTCGGTCATGGTTGCTGCTCACACTCTCTATTAGGATTTCCAGCTCCTTATCTGAAAACTTCCGTTTTCGCTTTCGGGGTGTGTCCTTTCCATGCTGGGGGGCCTCCTTCTCCATCTTGTCCTGCTACCTTTTTCCTGGTTGCTTCTGGTTCAGTGTGGGACCTCAGCTCCTGAGCTCTGCCTCCTCCTCTGTGCAACTCCGAACACTGAATGCAGCGTGGGTGTCCTACTTCCTGGTTGTGATGTCATCGGCCTGCTTCCGAAGCGTCGCGTATTATTCCCGTTTTCGTTATTACCGAATCCGCAAATACCGGATCTGGTAATACCGACTCGGTATTTCCGATTTCGGTTTTTGTTACTCTCGCTGGCGTATAATCGTTATTTAATAGCGATTATTACCGACTCGGTAATTTTTAGCGATTACTTTGATGCATCGCGGTTTGCATGTTCATAATAGCGAGTCGTTATTTTTCGGTATTACCGACAGGTATTAACGAACGTTGATGCATATGCCCGATTGTTATTGCTAGAGCTCCAACATGTGCCAGCCCATGTGCCAAGCATAGGTTGTAAATAGGCTGCAGGCAATTTCCACTAATTCATATCTTTGTTATGCCAACAACCCTCATCTTCCAACGTCCGATTTTTGGACCACTGTTCAAGTTCTTCCACAGAGGCAGATCTCTGTATATCCTATACTTCCTCTCTAGCATCATGCCAATGCTCAGCTTGTGATTTTACTGCATACATAGGTGTAGTGCTTTGCTGTATCGCAGTTTCACAAGCTACACGATCTGCAAAGGAATTTCCTTGCCCTATTTTGTCAGTGATTTTCTTATGTGCGCTACACTTCATAATGGCAACTTTCTTCGGATATGTAAGTGCAGTCAAAAGATTATATACTAATTCTCCGTGCATTATCTGCATACCATGGGATGTAAGAAAACCTCTTTCCTTCCAGAGTAGGCCAAAATCATGAACCACTCCAAAAGCGTAGCGGCTATCCGTGTAAATGTTCACACATAAGTCAGTGCTAAGCTCACATGCCCGTGTCAAAGCTATTAGTTCAGCTGCTTGAGCCGACTTCTGTGGTATGCGAGTTGTTTCCACTACTGTTTCAAGTGTTGTGATTGCATATGCGGCTGAAGTTGTGCCATCTGGTAACTTCAAACAGGACCCATCAACCCACAGCTCACCATCGACATCTGGAAGGGGTGTATCTTGCAAATCGATGCAACCCTTTGTCTGTTCCTCAGTAAGGAATATACAATCATGAGGCTCCTTTGATTGAGACTGAGTCACAGGATATGGCAACAAAGTGGCTGGGTTTAGTGTAGCACATCTCTTCAGTGTAATATGAGGTGCTAACTATGTCAATTCTTATCCTGTCAGGCGAGCACCAGTTAAATGCTGAGTTTTAGTCTGATTCAAAAGGGCATCTACTGCATGGGGTACTAGCACCACAAGTTTGTGTGACAAAACTATCCCTTCACTCTGACGTATAGACACGGCTGTCGCTGCGAATGAACGGAAACATCCAGGCAACGCACGAGCAACAGGATCAAGAACTGCAGAAAAATATGCACAGAGGCGCTGCTTGTCACCGTGTGTCTGCACTAAAATTGACAATGCGCATCCATCTTTCTCATGTACATAGAGTGTAAAGGCCTTCGTGTAATCTGGTGTACATAACACTGGTGCAGAGCATAGAGCGGAGTGTTCTTAGTCAAAAGTGCTAGCAATGGTTTGACAATGTGTGAAAAACCCAATATCCATTGCCTACAAAATGAAGTTAACACAATGAATGGACGAACATCTTTTTGTGTGGAATGTACTGGACTGTCTAAAATTGCTTGAATGCATTCCGGTGTCAATGCACGTCCCTTCTTAGACAGAAGATGACCTATATAGGTTACCTTCGGTCAACAATATTGCAATTTCTTCTGTGATACTTTATGGTGATGTGTTGCAGGAAAAGAAAGTAAGGACAAAGTACATGTTTCACACTGCTCAGGTGTATCAGCTGCCAACAAGATGTCATTGACATATTGTATGAGAGCCACTCCTTCAGGCAAAATAAAATAATCAAGTTGTTGTTTTAAAGCTTGACTATAGATACTCAGACTCTCAGTGTACCCTTGAGGAACTCTACAAAATCTATATGATCTATTATTCAAAGTGAAACTGAACAAATATCTGCTATCAGGATGAATGGGAATCGAGAAGAAAGCATTCTTCAGATCCACTACTAAAAATGTAGTTGCAGTTGGAGGGACCAAGGTAAGCAGTGTCGTTATGTCAGATACTACAGGATACTGTGGTACTACAATCTTGTTGACCTCCCTCAAATCAATGATAAATCTATAAATCTTAGTGTCAGCATCTTTTTTCAAAATGGGAAGAATCGGACTATTGCAAACATTGTAAGGAACTTCTTCCACCACCCCCACTACATTCAAGTATTGTACAATACATGTAAGTGCTTCTTCTCCTTCTCGAGAAATTTTATACTGAGGCAATCTCGGCAGTATAGCACCCTCCTTGACACTAATGTGTACTGGTGGAATAATCATTTGCCCTACATCAGTGTCTGAAGTTGCCCACAAAGTACTAGGGAGTGAAGCTAGTGCGATATCCTCTTTAACAATACAGGATCTCTCAATCATGGGGTGGTTATCATTTAAAATAACCCGTACTCCTTCCGGAGAACATCGTATTGTGGCCCTGAAATATTTGAGCATGTCAAGACCCACAATATTGTCTGGTGTATTTGGAGAAAGCAAAAATGGACATGGAGCAGTAAACTTATCAACATGGAGTGCAAGTGGTTGTGACAATGGGCTAAGGGTGGATGTTCCATTGAAACCTATCGATGTAATAGTTAAGCCAGACAGGGAAGCCCTAGAAATCAAGTGTTTAGACAAGGCGCTACGAGTAGCTCCTGTATCAACCAGAAACTGATCAGTAGAACCCAACACATGTGCTGTAACATAAGGACCCTTCTGATCTACTGGAACTTCAACTGATTCCTTACCCCATCCTAGGCAATCCTATGCATAAGCAGAATCTTGCAAATTAGACGGCTCATAGTCGGACATCTGGTATTGATTGAGTTTGTCAAAAGTATTAGCCCCCTCTTGTCCACGTGTATTAGCATCAAACTTAGCGCAATCATTTGTGTTTCCTCTATGCCCTGAATACCCTGAACGATTTCTCATTTGTCCCCGACCACGTGAAACCTGCTGGTCACATAGCACTGGACAATTAGAAATCCAATGACCGAATTGTTTGCAATATGCACATTGATGAACAGACAAATCTGCACGAGGATAGGGAGGAAAAGACGAACCATAAGATCCACGTCCACCTCTATTATTACCTCTAGAAGGTGGGCCATAAACGTGGGCCATCATAACCTTTGTTTTCAAGTCTTTATGGGGTATATTATCAAGGGGGTTTATCTCCGCTTTTTTGGCTTTAAAAGCCAAGAAAGCGGAGATAAAATTATCTCCCTATTACCAAGCTGTCGCTAACACCAGTTAGTGACAGCTAATAGGAGATAGCGACCATCTTGGGCCCCGCTTTGCATGTCAGTGATATTTATCACTAATGACATGCAAAGTGGGCGTGCCAAGATGTTAGCGACTGGAAACAGTCGCTAACATCGCTATCTCCTATTACCAACTTTTGGAAATATTCGCGCTAAGCGCGAATATCTCCAAAAGCTAACACCTGCCCTGAGCAGTTCTTCACCATGTTATCCAATGGGAGGTGGATAACATGGCTAAGAGCATTTGCTCGATAATGCATGAATATCGCTGACTTTTCAGCGATATTCATGCATTGCGGCCGTTTTTTATCGCATTTGCGATAAACCTTGCTAATAGCAAGGTTTATCTGCGATAAAAATCGCCGATGTGCGGCGATAATTTTTGTCTCTAAACAAGTTAGAGACAAAAATTATCGCTAGTTGTTGATAATATACCCCAATATTTTTTATCCTCCTTACTTTTCGCTTCTAATTCTTGCCGCTCATAATACTGAGCCATAGTTAGGAGAGAAACCGGAGAGGAGGTAATCCATGAACTTTCGCTGGCCTTAAGACGACTAGCTATTTCTGGCAACAGGTTTGTGACATTGTTATTGACAAATAGATGCCTACCCGTGTCATCTGTCAATGACTGGCCACTAAAATCGTGGAATGCTTCTTCAAAGCGTGTGAAAAAGTCTGAAACTGATTCATCTACTTTTTGCTTGCAAGACGCTAACATAGTCCAATCCATCTTTTTAGGTGGAATAATCGTCTTTAATTTCACCAATATAGCTGCTGGAAGATCTAAAATTAGCTGACATAGTTTTTGTGCAGGTTCTCTATCTTTATCTGATTGTTCTATATCTGAACACAATGCCCCAAATACTGCACGATCGTCAACTTTACGCACAGTTCTCCACATATCAGGCGGTAATATTAATCCAAAAAACAAATCAATATCAGACAAAGTCATAGTACAAGAGCTAATGGCACCCTCAATGTCTTCATAAAAAGCTATCAGATTCTTTCGTGGATCAGGCAATGCATTTTTAAGAGCCATGACATCTGCTCTATTCCAAGGAGTATAAACCCAATTATAAAATAAAATACCCTTTTGCGTCAGTAGAAGTCTTATCATCACTTGTGCCTGTTCCTTTAGGAGGAACATATAAAGGTGCGGCTTCCCGCATAGGGTTCACATTTACAACATTCTTATCTGTTTTGAGCGTCGGAGCTCGTGCCATGCTGATTCGAGATGTTTGTGCAGCTGCATCTGCTGCCTTTTTCTCCTCCTACATACGGACTGCTTCATCACGTAGTTTAACCAAGCGTCTGATTGTGTCAGGCACCTGGGAGAAAACAAAAGCACCTTCACGTAATTGCTTACAATCCGCTGCTATATCATCTGGCTCCATTTCCATTGAAATTTTCCTAAATCGATCAAACACGTCTCCAGCAAATATCTCGGTGAAATATTTTTGCTCCCTTTCCGACCAAGTCTGAATAGTATCTAAAATTTCAGAAGCAGTATTAGTACTACGATCAGCTTTACGCGCCGCAGATCTAATCTGAGAGGAACGTTCGGTACTTAACATTGAGCGAGTGTCTCGGGCTTTATCCTGATCTGTGGGAGAGTCCTTATCTGACTCATCAGGAGCAGAGAGAAGAGTATACAGAGGTGGACAATGGTCTAATAAGAGAGAAGCATCTAGGGGTTTATTAAGAATAGGATCAAGAGGCCTACGAATAGCGTATTGGCCATTTACCTGTAACTGATGTTACCTATCTTCCCTTTCTTTAATTTCTTTATTTTCTTTTTCTCTCATTTCTAATGCGTTCGCATGCACACTTTTACGCTGTTCTTTTTCATTCAAGGCCTGTTCATGCTTCATTCGCTCACGCACTTCTTTCTCCCACTTTCGTACACAGTCAAACATATCTTGCCTAGCGTTTCGCTTGAACATCCGTTGCTCCACATACTAAATATTTAGCAAATCAAATGACCCATGCATAGGCCAACGTAACTCAGGATCCTTATGGGTATATTTGTTCCACAACGTGCTGTACATTATGGACGAAATACCATATTTAACATACATGTCCCTATTAGGCGTCCCCTCCGGGGGGGCTGGTTGTGCTGCATCTATTCTCAAATTGGTACCACTACAAAAGCAACACATCTTACGAAGTGTGCTGGAAACAGGCATGCCAAAAATAGTGCAAAATATGAAGTATTATATTCAAAGTAGCGCTTAAAATACTCTTTGCACATTGCGCGGTTCAAATATTCTTAGAAATAGAGAAAAATCTCCTCATTACCTGCCTATATGTATTGCAATACACATATGTTTTATTTCATATTCATAGGACTAACTCAACATTTGGCCAATTCCATAGATTAATACCACAGTAAGTGTTTCTAAAAACTACCTTACCAATCCAAGGCGTTCATCTTACAACAAGTACCGCAAAACGGCTGTTACCAATCAAATAGTGTCCAGGTTCCTACTGCCAAGTTCTCAAATCGACCAAACGGTCACTGCACGGCGAATCAACAGAAGAGATCCCAGACGAAGACCGGCGCCACCTGGATGGTCAGATCAGAAAGAAAGGGAAAACGCCGTGGATGCCAAGACTCGGGTCTCTTCCGGCAGTGATCACCTCCAAAGCGAGATTCCAATCCTTCCTTTCGACCAGTCCTTCGGGCATCCGAGTCGCCGATGTGCCCCGAGTTGGGCGCCAAATTGTGGTAGCAAGCCTCAGCCAGGCCTACTAGTGCAAGGGATTCACCCTTCTCTACACAGAGTCCTCAGACCAATAGCAAGAAGTTGGCACAGAAACTGGAATAGAAAAGACAGAGTTGATTAAACCTCATGAGGTGGAACTACATTCACACAACACCCTTCGGTAGAGTATGAGGTAGCACACTGACTAGAAGGAGCTTGGTCCTTTTATACCCACACAGGGGTTGAAATGAAGGCAGTACAAGGTACAGAGTACTGGTTTCAAATACATATAAGGTCATACAGAGAGTGTGCTAGCAACAAGTGGGAAGGTCTGACAGTTAGCTAATGTTGGTGGACACATCTTAACAGTTACAAGTTGGAGACAGCTGCATGCTCAACTGCATGTGCAAAGTGAAGGAGACTAAACATATCTTGTCTCTAGGCAGATTTCAAGAGCAGTTGACAGGAAGGTAGGACAGAGCACATGGCATATAAAATGGCTGACAGAAAGACAAAATGGATTCCGTAAAACGGGCAAGATCGTCTCGAAATACTGGATGTCTTCTGCTAATGCTTAACCTAATGATTGCTAAACTACGACAAATGTGGGAGAAACTGTTCCATGTGAGGGGTGCAACATGTCACCCACTCACTCCAAGTAATGCTAGAGAGTGTGCAGAGAGTTCAAAAGGTGGTGGCCTAGGTCTAGAACACATTCTAGAGAGGGAAGAGCTAGTCTTGCCTCTTGTTGCCCTCACACACCTCAAAGGATGTCATGCTTCATCATCGGGTGTTTGCTCCTCATCGGGCCAGCGCTGCAATACCCTACGGGTCTCCCGAAGGGTCGCTTTTGCGGAGATCTTTTGCAAAATGCTGTATGATGCTTGTGGGTGTGAGGGGTGAGTCCTAAATGGAGGTCATTGCGTGCAAGGTTAAAACTGGCTAAAGGTGATCAAGGGACTGTGTTTATAGTGGCGGTACCCTTGTCAGAATAAAAACCCGAAGGTTAGCTGTTACCTCAATGGCGCAATGTGCCTTGTTAACAAGTGCTCCTTTCCAGCTGGTATGAGAGGGGCATCTACCCTAAAAACCATTATTTCTATGGAGGCGTCACTGCGTTGTACCAAGACAGTGATACTAATTTTGTCTTTCTGAACAATCGCGATGCCGCCCCCTGTTTTCATGGGTCAGTCCTATCTAATCATTTTATATCCTTCTGGAATCCCCAATGCAATGGCCGGCACCAGGTGGGGTTTCAGCCAGGTTTCGGTAAAGAAACCTAGCTCTGGTTGAACAGAGGATATAAGGTCCCAAACCTCCACAGAATGTTTAGGCATGGAGCGGACATTGCATAGATTGTTTTCCCAACCCTTCTCATGAATAGTCTTGAACGAACTAATAGATCGGTTCAATGAAGCTATTGACGTTTCAAATTGACAAGTCCGACAGGAGAAAGAACCTTCAACATATGAGCAGGGTCCCGATTGGCAAACAAAGGGTGCTTTAGATTGAAGTTTCAAAAGCTCTTGTCTAGTATAAGTCAAAGGGGAGTGAGAGATGGCATTTCTGGGAATTTGGCGAAGGTTCCTGGCTTCTGGCGGCGTAATGACGCGGATGGGCGCAGAAGGGTTTGCCCTAGGCGCGCCTTTGGCGTTTTGTGTGGCCATTTATGGTGAGACCCGCCTGTGCACTAGACCTTCGACCAACCGGAAATACCTATCTTCCCTCAACTCAATCGGGACAAACACCTGCGGTGGACCGGGGAAGGAAGCCGGAGGTGGGTCTAGGCAGGATAGAACAACAATGAGGTGGGTGAGTTACGTTATATTTAAAATAACAGGCAACAAATTATTATGATAAAGATCCAACAAATAGTTATTAAAATAGCATCAGAAGTGGTCTAAAGGAAATCCAACTAGCGTTTTGGTAGAATGTAAATTATGCAGCAGCACCACTACCTAAACATGTCCGCTGCGCGCTCCGCTTTGTGAGGCCAGCCTGTGCACTAGACCGCTGACCAACCGGAAATATCTATCTTCCCTCCACTCAATCGGGACTAACACCCGCGGTGGACCGGGGAAGGAAGCCGGAGGTGGGGCTAGGCAGGATAGAACAACAATGAGGTGGGTGAGTTACGTTATATTTAAAATAACAGGCAACAAATTATTACAATAAAGATCCCACAAAAAGTTATTACAATAGCATCAGAAGCGGTCTAAAGTGTCATACAACTAGCATTTTGGTAGAATGTAAATTATGCAGCAGGACCACTACCTAAACATGTCCACTGCATGCTCCGCTTTGTTTGGCCATTTATGGTGAGGCCAGCCTGTGCACTAGACCGCCGACCAACTGGAAATATCTAACTTCCCTCCACTCAATCGGGACTAACACCCGCGGTGGACCGGGGATGGAGGCCGGAGGTAGGGCTAGGCAGGATAGAACAACAATGAGGTGGGTGAGTTACGTTATATTTAAAATAACAGGCAAAAAATTATTACGATAAACATCCAACAAAAAGTTATTAAAATAGCATCAGAAGCGGTCTAAAGCGTCATACAACTAGTGTTTTGGTAGAATGTCAATTATGCAGCAGCACCACTACCTAAACACGTACGTATATTCAACCAAACTTTCACACATTACTTTGCAATTATGGTTCTTTCTTTAACCAGATGAGGTAGTTCTGATAAGAACTTTTGTTTTCTTCTTTTTTCTTTTGTATTTTTTGTATTTTTTTGAACAATTTTGTATTTTTGGGGTGTTTTTTCAAAAAATGAACAAAAAAAAGAACGAATAAAACAGGAAACTTTTGGAATTACTTATCATTCCAAAAACAAAAAAACAAAAAAATTAACAACGATGGTTGCGTTGCGCAGCACAAACTGCATCCACTGACTGCTCACCGAAGCATATAAGTTTCTTACACTTCACGCAGTATTGCTCAAGAAAGGTGAATTCTGGCCTAATGTCCATTGCAGGTGTTCCTGAGGATGCTCCAGACGTACTTGCCACAGCAGGTGAGGGGTTCAAAGCAGCTCGCCCCATTTTCTCCAGAGCAAGATTGAGAGGATGTGTGGTCCGGAGATGCTTGTACATAGAAGCAGTGCAACAAGAGTATTTTTTTTCACTGCCTCTTGACAGGACTCAGTCACAAATTTTGCACGTCACCTTTCTCACATTTACTTTCTTCTCTCCAGGTGGAAAAGTGAAGAATTTCCACATGACAGATTCCGACCTCTGTAGACGTGGTGCCTCCTGCAAGAATTCTTTTTCAGAACATACTTCGTCCTGCTGCTGTCCAGATGCCATTTTGTTTGATATTTTTTAAAAAACACCAAACAAAAGCAAAAAGGGTTCTTGTAGGAAAAGAAATGTCTCTCTAAAGATGCGCCAGCAAAAATGATTAACATGGGTGGGATCCTTCAATAGTTACAATGGGAAATGTTATGAACCAAAGAAATCTTTTTTTTTGAGGACACATGACCACCCACCCGACGCGACTTCGTGAAAATATATTTAAAAATAATATAAGTTCATTATAAGTACAAATATATTATTTTTATGAATATCTTAGATAATCTCTTGCACTAATATGTATATTAAAGACACATACATATAATTTTAGAACCTAACATTTTTTTTCGGGAGTCGCGCACCCGGCACACCCCAGCACGTATATAACGTCACGCGGGACCCGCCACTGCGCAAGCATCGTTGTACCGTAATGCACATGTGTCGCAAAGGCGCGGGAGCAGGAGTCATGGACTGGTTGCATACCAATCGCGCACATCACGTAATATTAAATGTATATGCTGTAACTGTAAAACACGCAGCCGTCGCACACCGTACGCAGTTCCTTCATGACTTTTCAAAAATGGCAGCTAGAATACGCGCACCAACAGCTTTGGGTACGCAACTCCGAAAAAAAATTGGAATTCTTTAAAAAAAAGAAAATAATATAAATATATTAAAATAAAAACTTAAAACAAAGAAGTAAACAATATTTCAGTTTGAATTTTAAAAAAAATGTTTTTTTGCAATTTTCAGAATAATATATAATGATATTTAATGAATGACATATTAATAAATAAACAGTTAACAATTGTAGCAAATAAGTGCAAAAAATAGATATAACTACTATTTTACTTAAAAATTTGCATTAAAAATACCTTTGAAATTCACTGAAAAAACCTTAGGTTTCAGAGACTTTATAGTTAGAAGTTCGCATCTTAAAAAAACATAGAAATCCACAGAAAAAAACATAGGTTTCAGGGGAGTTATAGTTAGCTGGACATTTTACTCATACAAAACCATAGAAATTCCTCCGTTATAGTTAGATCTGCTAATTATAACTCGCTCGCCTGCAATGCACTGCTGATGATGTCACATATTACATCATTAGAAACCACCGCAATGGAGCGCACACCGCTAGACCCTCCTCCGGATCGCCCCTCGGGACTCTGGTACTTGTAGTTCAATAGTGGATCACCCAGGTGGGTGCAAATCGGTACTTGTTGGACTGATGAATCTCTAGACCCGATACAAGTCCCGGGTTTTTGGGTATCGCCCGAGACATGGCTCGGGTTTCGGGATAACTTCCCTCATCAGTAGAGAAATGGTTAGGGGTGGAGGAGAAGGCCGCCAAACAACCGTCAATGGCCTCGATGCCCGCACCGGCACGCAGGGCAGCATCCAGGAGCCCGTCGGCTCAAAGCTCAAGGGAGCCAATTAATAGAAACCACCGCAATGGAGCGCACACCGCTAGCCCCTCCTCCGGATCACCCCTCGGGACTCTGGTACTTGTAGTTCAATAGTGGATCACCCAGGTGGGTGCAAGTCGGTACTTGTTGGACTGATGAATCTCTAGACCCGATACATGTCCCGGGTTTTTGGGTATCGCCCGAGACATGGCTCGGGTTTCGGGATAACTTCCCTCATCAGTAGAGAAATGGTTAGGGGTGGAGGAGAAGGCCGCCAAACAACCGTCAATGGCCTCGATGCCCGAACCGGCATGCAGGGCAGCATCCAGGAGCCCGTCGGCTCAAAGCTCAAGGGAGCCGATTAATAGAAACCACCGCAATGGAGCGCACACCGCTAGCCCCTCCTCTGGATCGCCCCTCGGGACTCTGGTACTTGTAGTTCAATAGTGGATCACCCAGGTGGGTGCAAGTCGGTACTTGTTGGACTGATGAATCTCTAGACCCGATACATGTCCCGGGTTTTTGGGTATCGCCCGAGACATGGCTCGGGTTTCGGGATAACTTCCCTCATCAGTAGAGAAATGGTTAGGGGTGGAGGAGAAGACATGCCTCGGGCGATATCCTAAAACCCGGGACATGTATCGGGTCTAGAGATTCATCAGTCCAACAAGTACCGACTTGCACCCACCTGGGTGATCCACTAAACAACTACAAGTACCAGAGTCCCGAGGGGCGATCCGGAGGAGGGGCTAGCGGTGTGCGCTCCATTGATGACTAAACACAATACGGCTCCCTTGAGCTTTGGGCCGACGGGCTCTTGGATGACGCACCTGCGTGCTGGTTCTGGCATCGAGGACTTTGACTGTTGTGTGGCGGCCTTCTCTTCCACCCCTAACGATCTTTCTCTACTGATGAGGGAAGTTATCCCGAAACCCGAGACATGTCTCGGGCGATATCCTAAAACCCGGGACATGTATCGGGTCTAGAGATTCATCAGTCCAACAAGTACCGACTTGCACCCACCTGGGTGATCCACTAAAGAACTACAAGAACCAGAGTCCCGAGGGGCGATCCGGAGGAGGGGCTAGCGGTGTGCGCTCCATTTATGACTAAACACAATGCGGCTCCCTTGAGCTTTGGGCCGACGGGCTCTTGGATGACGCACCTGCGTGCTGGTTCAGGCATCGAGGCCTTTGACTGTTGTGTGGCGGCCTTCTCTTCCACCCCTAACGATCTTTCTCTACTGATGAGGGAAGCTATCCCGAAACCCGAGACATGTCTCTGGCGATATCCTAAAACCCGGGACATGTATCGGGTCTAGAGATTCATCAGTCCAACAAGTACCGACTTGCACCCACCTGGGTGATCCACTAAAGAACTACAAGTACCAGAGTCCCGAGGGGCGATCCGGAGGAGGGGCTAGCGGTGTGCGCTCCATTGATGACTAAACACAATACGGCTCCCTTGAGCTTTGGGCCGACGGGCTCTTGGATGACGCACCTGCGTGCTGGTTCTGGCATCGAGGCCTTGACTGTTGTGTGGCGGCCTTCTCTTCCACCCCTAACGATCTTTCTCTACTGATGAGGGAAGTTATCCCGAAACCCGAGACATGTCTCGGGCGATATCCTAAAACCCGGGACATGTATCGGGTCTAGAGATTCATCAGTCCAACAAGTACCGACTTGCACCCACCTGGGTGATCCACTAAAGAACTACAAGTACCAGAGTCCCGAGGGGCGATCCGGAGGAGGGGCTAACGGTGTGCGCTCCATTGATGACTAAACACAATACGGCTCCCTTGAGCTTTGGGCCGACGGGCTCTTGGATGACGCACCTGCGTGCTGGTTCTGGCATCGAGGCCTTTGACTGTTGTGTGGCGGCTTTCTCTTCCACCCCTAACGATCTTTCTCTACTGATGAGGGAAGTTATCCCGAAACCCGAGACATGTCTCGGGCGATATCCTAAAACCCGGGACATGTATCGAGTCTAGAGATTCATCAGTCCAACAAGTACCGACTTGCACCCACCTGGGTGATCCACTAAAGAACTTCAAGTACCAGAGTCCCGAGGGGCGATCCGGAGGAGGGGCTAGCGGTGTGCGCTCCATTGATGACTAAACATATTACATCATTCATGACACGGTCAGTGACATCCCTGATGACATCTCAAATGACATCACTGATAACATCACTGATGACATCATCCACGTGACAATCTGATACACCTCATCATACACTAGTATAACTTTTTATCACTCACTGTAAAATACAGAGTACCATATTTGAAACCATTGACACACCAATACCAGTTACTACATACCCACTCACTGATTCCTAAGTCTACACACACAACTACCCATTCAACAACAGAATCACTTATACATGCAGTCACTAATTAATAGAGCAATATCAAATGCACGTATACACGTATGTAGACATTGACACATCAGCAGTCATCCTAGTCGGTAATGCAGTCATCCTACACACGCATGAAAAAAATTAATCACACTTACATTTACTCACTTACACAATTATACACACAACACCTCGTTTATTCAAACACATAGTAACTCATAGTTAATATGTTAAAAAATCACCATTACAATTATACACTCATTCATATAGTTCCTCTCACAACCACTGACTCTTAAATATACTTATTTATATACACCAACTCTCACATAGAATGCCTTTTATATTTTTTACTTTATTGAACATGTACAACTAAAACATATATTCGCTCACCAACACACAAATAAATACACTCAGTCACCCAAACAACTGTTTCCACAAGCACTCTTAAACCTATACACCTAGTCAATCAATCATTCACACATCTATGTGTTAAAGATTGCAGGGATTTGTTAGCATGAGCTGAAAGCCATTTTTGTACTGGGCAGCCATTTTAGGTAGCCATGTGCTCGCCATGTGCCGTTTCCCCCTTCAGAGCCTTGCACATGCTCAGAAGGGCCTAGCTAGTAGAATGTACCTGCTCCTCTTGTATAACTGTCAGGCTATTTTTGCTGGTGTATGGAGAAGTAACTCTCCTCCCAATTTTGTTGAGCAAGCAGATCTTGCATGCCCATATTAGGCATTTTGCATGCTTACATGGGCAAGGCCCTCACCTTTGGTTTTATGCTGACTATGTAACCCTAAGCATATATAAGGCCTCAGTTTTATATACTCCTTAGACTGCCTTATACAGTTTCTGAGGGTATTGTGTGACGTAGTCTCCCTCATCTGAGGTTAATAAATATGAATTTTATATTTCAGCTTCTGTGCCAATTTCTTCTATGTTGGGTTAAAAGGACCAAGGTGTATCAGTGAGACCCCTGAGAAGGTTGCTATGTTCTTCATATGCATAGAGTTACACACACTCCATCCAACCACACACACACTCAGTGTCCCATACAAATACTCACCCAACTAATCAATAACTAATATACACACTCATATAGATAGTGACCAACTGATGCAGCATGTTATACAACAACAGAGGCAGTGATGCACACATTCACATAATTCAGTTACTAATCCATGTATTAAGTGAGACACTTTTAATTACTCACTTAAACAGACAGTCAGACAGCTACTAAATCCTCCGTCCAGACAGTTATATACCCACTCAATCTTCAATACAGATTGGTATATATATATAATACATATTTACATTTCAAACTAAACCACATTAACTGGATGATGTCATCAGTAATGTCATTTTAGATATCATCAGTGATGTCAGCAGTGATGTCACTGACCATGTCATGAATGATATAATATGTGACATCTTCAGCAGTGCATTGCAGGCGCGTGAGTTATAGTTAGCAAAACTAACTATAACGGAGGAATTTCTATGGTTTTGTACGAGTAAAATGCCCAGCTAACTATAACACCCCTCAAACCTATGTTTTTTTCTGTGAATTTCTAAGGTTTTTTAAATGCTAATTTCTATCTATAACATCTCTGAAACCTATGTTTTTTTCAGTGAATATATATATATATAAATTCAATTCACTGAAAAACCATAGGTTTCAGACATGTTGTAGTTAGGAATTAGCATTTAAAAAACCTCAGAAACTCAGTGAAAAAAACATAGGTTTCAGGGGTGTTATAGTTAGCTGGACATTTCACTCAAACAAAACCATTGAAATTTCTCCGTTATAGTTAGTTCTACTAACTATAACTCGAGCGCCCGCAATCCACTGCTGATGATGTCACATATTACATCATTCATGACATGCTCAGTGACGTTACTGATGACATCACTGATGACATCTCAAATGACATCACTGAAGACATCATCCAGTAAATGTGGTTTGGTTCGATATTTAAATATATTTTATATATGTAGCAATCTGCATTGAAGACTGAGTGGATGTATAAGTGTATGGATGGAGGATTTAGTAGCACTGTGATTGACTGTCTAAGTGACTAATTTAAAGTGTCTCACTAAATATATGGAATAGTGATTAAACTGTGTGAATATCTGTTTCACTGTATCTCTTGTTGTGTAAACTACTACATACGTTGGTTACTAGATATGTGAAAGTCTATATTAGTATTAATTATTAAAGTGAGTATTTGTGTAGGATGTTGAATGTGTGTGTGGTTGGATGGGAGGTGTGTGACTGTCCAAAGATGTATAAATATTTGATTAGTAGGTACATGAGTTAACACTGCACGTGGAAACACTTGTTTGGGTGAGTGAATCTCTTTATGGGTGTGGTGATGAGTATATATATTTTTCAATGATACATGTCCAACAAAGTAGAAATATAAAAGGCAGAGTATGTGACAGTTGTTGTTTATAAATAAGTATACTTAACACTCAATGATTGTATGAGTGACTGTATCGAAAACTGTATACTTGTAATAGTGATTTTATACCACACTAAGTATGAGTTAGTATCTATATGAATCAATAAAGTGGTGTTTGTATAAGTGTCTAGCTTAGTAAATGTAAGTATGATCAATTGTTTGCATATTTGAGTAGGATGACTGCATAAGTGAATAGGATGTGTGCTGGTGTGTAATGTCGATTTAGGTATATAAGTATATTTAATAATGTTCTATTGATCTTTGTTAGCATGTATGAGTGAATGTTTAGGTAAGTGTTTAGATGTGTGAGTGGATGTAGGGATCACTGAGTGGGTTTTTAGAAACTTATATTGGTGTGTCAATGGTTTCAAATATCGAGATTGGACTATAGCAATGTGATTTACATGGGTGCCCCCGAAGCGACCCTCACCAGACTGCAGATAATTCAGAACACGGCTGCCCGGATCATCACTAACACCCCGGCTAGATCATCTGCCAAGCCCGCTCTTAAACTCCTCCATTGGCTCCCCATAAGGGAGAGAGTCAAATTCAAAGCCCTATGTCTTGTTCATAAAACGCTGCAGAATCAAGGCCCTCCTGTTCTCAGTAACATCATCACTCCCTATAGGAACTCTAGGTCCCTCCGCTCCAATGCAGAAAATTTTTCCAACATCCCTAGATTCAGGAAAACCCGAGCAGGAGGTAGACGTTTCTCAGTACAAGCCTCCCGCCTTTGGAACTCACTTCCCCGTAATTTACGTCTTGAACCTCAATACCTGCGCTTCAGGAAACTGTTAAAAACCCATCTTTTTCCCTAAATCTGTACTCCCCCTCCCTTTTTTTCTCTGCTTAGTTCTCCCCCTTCGACCTGGTGAATTCATGGTTCTTTAGCGCTGGGATACCTCCGGGTGACTATCGCGCTTTATAAAAATAAATAATAATAATAATAATAATAAATATGGTACTCCATATTTTATAAAGAGTGTTGAAAGGTTATACTAGTGTATGATGAGGTGTATCAGAATGTCACATGGATGATGTCATCAGTGATGTCATCAGTGATGTCATTTGAGATGTCATCAGTGATGTCATCAGTGATGTCACTGACCATTTCATAATTGATGTAATATATGACATCATCAACAGTGGATTGCGGGCGCACGAGTTATAGTTAGTAGAACTAACTATAACTGAGGAATTTCAATGGTTTTGTATGAATGAAATGTCCAGCTAACCATAACACCCCTGAAACCTATGTTTTTTTCACTTAACTTCTAAGGTTTTTTAAATGCTAATTCCTAACTATAACATGTCTGAAACTTATGTTTTTTTCAGTGAATTCCAAAGGTTTTTTAAATGCTAATTCCTTACTATAACATATCTGAAACCTATGGGTTTTTCAGTGACTTTCAAAGGTTTTGTAAATGAAAATTTTTAAATGTAATAATTGTTATATTTATTTTCTTGATACTGATTTACTACATTTTTTTACTATTTATTTTTAGATATTTTATTTTTTAAATTACATTATAATTACATAATACATTACATTACAAAATATACTTTCTCAGAATTAATTACTTTAGTTTAAATACTCTGCAAATAGGCAATAGACTTTCAAGTACAGTAGTTACAGTTGTTGCAATGGGCAACACAATTTCAAACACAATGCAACATTTAGCTCAATGTAAATTTCTAGTTAAATTCAATTAGTTACTTTATGGCTTACTTTTTTAACCACAGGACTGGATTCTAGATTCAGTCTTTGGACATCTCCTGTAAACAGTTGAGCAAAAACGTTTTGGTTACAGTAGTCAATTTAAAGGAATATTATTCTATTTTAAAAGTTGACAGACATTTTTTCACATAGAATCACCAATGTTATCCCATGGGAGAAAATTCACTTAGCAGGTAAGTAGTGTTGTCGTTACTTTTTCTTACTCAGTGGTGGATCCTGGATCTCCTGTAAACAGTTGAAATAATGCTTTTAAGTCATGAAGGTGATTTTTAAGGAATATTTTTAGTTTGTGAAAATAGACACTTATTCATGGGCCGATTTTGCGACTTGGCAATCCGCGAAATTGCGTATTTACGGATTCTTTTTTTGTGTGTTCGCAATTGTTTCTGCCATTTCGCAAGGATTTTTTACCAGTTCGCAAACGCGAACTTACTTGTCGGGTAGCAACGGTCGCGACCATGTTGTTTCTACATTTGGTTCATCACAGCACCCTCTGTTTCACCACTGCCACCCTCTGTTTCACCACTGCCACCCTCTGGCTCACCCATGCCACCCTCTGGCTCACCCATGCCACCCTCTGGCTCACCCATGCCACCCTCTGGTTCATCACTGTAGATTATGGGGGGAAAAGCACACCTGCCCTGCCTCAACTGACATGAATTAATTTGGGGCTGATGAATGTGTCACTGAATTTGAGCTGGCACCTGCTTCCTTAGCTGTAAGTGAACTTTTGCACCTGCCAAGTGCTTTCAGTTTTGTAAAATTCGTTAGCACACCTGCCCTGCCTCAACTGACTTGAATGAATTAGGGGCTGATTAATGTGTCACTGAATTTGAACTTCCAGGCTGGCACCTGCTTCCTTATCTGTAATTGCTTTCTGTTGCAGTGTAATTTTTTTTTTAACAGGAGGACCTTTGTTGTATACTTGTAGCTATTCTCTGAGCCTGCTGTGAGGGTCAGAGCAGGGTCATAGAATAGTTGCAAGTAGGCAACTGAACTCTGAAGGGGCCCCTCAGGAAGCACTACAGGGAATGGTTACTAATGATAAGATTGAACTTTTGCACCTGCTGAGTGCTTTCAGTTTTGCAAAAATCGTTTTTCTGCAATTTCACGCGATTCGCGGGTTCGAATTCGCAAGCCGCAAATTCGAGCGAATATACAATTTGTTTTTTTTTGCGGCGTGTTAGTTCGCGTTATTTTTTGCGTGTTCGCAAGCCGCTTGTAGCGCAACGTTTGCGAAGTTACCCTAGCGGTCGTACATGGGCGCGGCCATCTTGTTTGCGTGACGTATTTCCGTTTCTGGGCGCTATGTGTAATCTCGCAAAGTGTGCGGCTCGCTAGTACATGTTCGTGTGTGATCTCAGGGGAAATCTTGTGCGAACTTACCCACGCGGTCGTGAACGGGCGCGGCCATCTTGTTTTTCATTCATTGCTATTGTTCTGGGCATGCTTTCTGTATCCTCTGTCAATCTCTGCCATCCTTTGCTTGTTTGAAGTTTTTTTTTAATCTATTTTACTTATTATATATCCCTCTATTTTTCTAGCTCTATATTTTTGTGTTTTCTGCTACTTTTGGTTAATTTTAAACTACTTTTTTAAACTCTTTTCTTTTCTTCTTCCCTATTCTATTTTTTCTTTATTATTTACCTTCCTTTCTACCCAGACCATGGTAAAGGGAGCCGGGAAGCAGCCTCAGAAGGGGAAGGGTCCCGCTACCCGTGCCCGGCTCCCGTGCGGGCGTTTGAGGGGGGAGCAAGTCATAGCCCGGGAAATTTTTAGCGCGGAGGAGGTGGCCGTACTAGTGTTTTATGTCCAGCGCCGCCTCCCCAGGACCATCATGGCAGGCGGCAAGATCGCTAGCGGCTACGGGCTCCGGGAGCGCCGGAAGCGGTGGGAGAAGGTGTGCCGGACCATGTTTCAACACTCTCGGTTCCGGCACACCTACAACCAGGCCACCCACCGTTGGACGGATCTCCTGGACCGGGAACGCGACTTGCTGGACGTGCTCGGCATCGATATCCCCGGGCTTGGTGAGTAGTAGTAGCTATTTCTAGCTATTTCATCACTACTCTGTTTTCTCCTGCTCTGTGTGTTATTATATTGCAAATTTTTGTTTTTTACCAAGAGCAATAATGCTGCCGATTACATTGTAGGTAAATTATATTTCAAAATCTTCTGTGCATTTCAGGTGCACTGCTCTCCTTCTCAGTAGCATTGCTACTATGCTTATTTGTTTTCGATTTTGTGTTCATTTTATTGGCCTGAGAAATTATGTATGAGTGTAGTGTAAAGAACTGCCTAATGCTAGACACTAAGGGTCAGATTTTCAATTACCGGTGCATCCCTGCAAAGTGCGCCATGCCACCACCACCCATGGTGCGCCGTATTTACAATGCGGCGCACCATGAGCCCAAAACCTCACCGAAGCGTTACGCATCTGTGCCGTAAAGGCGGCGCATTGCTGGAGTTGCGTGGCAACGATGGCGCAGCTCCAGCAATGCTCTGGGGTGCCTATCTCCCCAATGCTGCGTGAAGCCGAACGTCTGCTTCAAGCAGACGCTGGGTTGAAGTTACGCATCATTGTCCTAAAAGTGACTGATTGAAATCTTGTACATTTCCCTCAGCCACTTTTAGGATGCGTTCCTGCGCAGGAACGCCCTCCCTTGCGCCGGAACGCCCCCTGATGGCGCAGGGCTTTACAACGTGATGCATCTCCCATATGCGTCACGTTGTTAATATACGCCGCACTATGGCGCCTCTTTTGTTATGCCGCTGCGTCACAAAAGTCACGCAACAATGGAGCAAAAGAGCCGCAAGGGGCTTGTAAATCTGCCCCTACAGACTCAAGTCCAGTCCTTCCTTTGTACACCTGGCAATAAGAAGAAATATTGGTGGTGGATTGATAGTTTGAGTATTTTAATGACTGGTTAATGTAGTAGGAAACTTTTTAGTGTTGTCGCTGATCTGCAATCACGATGTCTGTCACTTCGCGTGCTGCGGACTGCTGCCTGCCAGTCCTAGGCGAACCTTTTTAGTAGTTTGTTTAGTGAGTTTCATAACTTTCCAAGTCGACGGTCCGCAAATCAAGCAATACTAATATCGTAGTAGACCACATGAGATAGGTCAATATATCCAGTGGAATAGTTGTCTATTTGCTATTTCGCCAAAATATTTTGTTATTGTTCTTTTGAAATGTTTGATTTGGTTGACAACAATCGTCCATGTTTTCGGGTCTTTCTTTCTTTCATGTTGTACATCAGCTCCCCCCAGGGGCAAGAGGACAGAGGAGGAGGGGTTATCGGCTGCTGCTGCTGTTCAAGGCCAGGATCGGTCAGGCGAGGGCTCCTTTGCTGGCCCCGGTAAGTTTTAATTTTAATATAGAGTACCTATTTTTTCCTAGCGTTCCTCATTCGATTTTTTCTAAATAGTCTTTGATCTTCTTGTAGACTGTATCTAAATTCTTATCCTGCCTCTACTATGACTCCCTGTGGTATTACTAGATTATTCTTATTAGTCTGTCTGTGTAGCTAACTAAGGGGCATATTATCAAGGGGGTTTATCTCCGCTTTTTTGGCTTTAAAAGCCAAGAAAGCGGAGATAAAATTATCTCCCTATCACCTGGCTGTCGCTAACACCAGTTAGCGACAGCTAGTAGGAGATAGCGACCATCTTGGGCCCCACTTTGCATGTCAGTGATATTTATCACTAATGACATGCAAAGTGGGCGTGCCAAGATTTTAGCGACTGGAAACAGTCGCTAACATCGCTAACATCGCTATCTCCTATTACCAACTTTTGGAGATATTCGCGCTAAGCGCGAATATCTCCAAAAGCTAACACCTGCCCTGAGCAGTTCTTAGCCATGTTATCCAATGGGAGGTGGATAACATGGCTAAGAGCATTAGCTCGGTAATGCATGAATATCGCTGACTTTTCAGCGATATTCATGCATTGCGGCCGTTTTTTATCGCATTTGCGATAAACCTTGGTAATACCAAGGTTTATCTGCGATAAAAATCGCCGCAGCTCAGCGGTAAAATATTGTCTATAACCAAGCAATAGCGATAATTATCGCTATTGCTTGGTGATATGGCCCTAAGATTGCACATTTGGCAAAAGGTGTTAAACGAAACTCCCATTCTAGTCAGCAATAGCTCTATGCAATGAGTGCAGTCCTCTGGGATTGTCCATAATGTCTTTTCAAGTCTTCTAAATGTTTATGCTTTGACAATTACCAACAATAAAATGGTGAATGACCACCAAGAAAGAATAAGATACTACTTACTTTTGGTTTGGATAGGAGGACAATCCATACTACTACTGTTGCAGGGACAAATCTGCACAAATAGAACTATGGACACTAAATAGTGAATTGTTTATCAATTATAATAGGCGCAGGTAGACTTTCCACATACCTCAGTGATATCAGACTTTGAAGAACCCCCAATCTCCTTACTGACTAGATAGTGTGGCAGAGTCATTTAGCTCCCGAATTCATCGATGATTGATCCCCAATGATGATTATCCAACGCAGGACAAGAGTACGGAGTCAGAGTCCAGAAGTGTCAGAGGCACGGACTCATGCTTGGAAATTGCAAAACCTTTTGCTCATTCACTCTTGACCAAAAACCACAGAGTCTATTCAAGTTTTAAAGCATTATTAAAAGTAAAAATATTTATTAAATTCAAGCTTGTCATGAAACAAACGGTTGATTAAAAATAGGAAAGTGCTTAATGATTTCAGACATTTATTGTGGGTGAGTTGAGCCCTCACCTGGTTTGAACTTTAATTTTTCTTTTTGGTGCTGAATCATTGGTCAGTTGTGCCAAAAAGTGCAGCAAGACAACACCCTTCCCTGGAAAAAGGGACATTTTACTTTAGAGTAGACAGTCACAAACTATTAGATTGGTTTCTGTATTCACATTTCTTCATTCCTAGACAAAATACTAGTGAGTGGTGTATGTCAATGACATCTAACATTCTTAAATTTTCAATTTTTTCGGTGGAACATCTGGTGCTGGGCCCAGCGCGGAGGTGGAGGAGGACAGTTCTGTTGAAGAGGAGGCGGTGCAAGTGCCGGGACGAAACTGCTGTGCGGGTTGCCACTGTAGTGGCGGGCAGTGGTAAGCTCTTATATTCCTTACTTATTGAGATTGCAGACTGCATAGTGTGCTCTCTGCACGGGTGTAGTATATATGTTCTACAGTTAAGTTACTATACTGTTAAGCAGACTTTCAAATTTAGAACAAAGTTTTTTATCAACCAGGTAGTAGCCTCCTCAAAATTTATTTCAACTCAGCGGTGAATTTATTTTCGAGAATCCAAATAGGATCTGAGATGAACTTGATGGATGGGATGAACGAAAAGCGAAAGAAGGGTGTAAGTATGTGTGGAATGACGAGCAAGTTAAAGTAATGATGACTGACAAAGAAGAATGATACGTGTTTGATTGGTGCCCGAGGTGGCTGGGAAGGAATATGATGCATGGCTGGGTGAAGGATGAAGCAAGAATGGGTGGAAGGAGAACAGCCTGGGTGGGTGAAACAGAAACTGTATGTGTGTGTGCGTAATATATGCTTTGGTTGAAATTCAAATGCAAGTCAAGCACGGATGTATGGCTTGCAGTTTCCCAAATAAAATAAAAAGGTGGTTTTCATGTGAGAAAACGTAAGGTTTGTCCAGCTGAGAGACATGAAGAAGAATGATTGACATATAGTTTGAATGGATGGATGCCTGGATCATGGTACTATCTGACTCTTAGATAGCATATGTGTATCTAGAGAGAGTAGACGGTCACTGGATGAACTAAGTGTTACTTTGAAGAGCATGTAACACCGCACCCGCACGTCCGTCCCAGTGTAGGAAAGGCAAGGAAAAGAAGTTGTAATTTTGTCCGAATACTACCATGAATAGTAGCAGTAGTTTGTATTGCAAGCACAGCATATATCCGGCTATTACGATGGCCACTCACTACCTCTGTTAATAAGTTTAGTAGAACTCGGTCATTCATGTGTGGATGTATCACTGTTCACTCAATAAAAAGCAACGCACCTAAAGTCATCCCATATGTAAGCAAATTCATACCATGTGCAGTGATAGATAATCAGATTATTTATCTTCTTCATTTTCCTTACTAGTATTCATTGGCACTGTAGGGTGAAAGTTAAATTAATTAAGCAGTAGCCCTTGTAACACAGTATTCTCAGAGCCACCCGTAATAGAAAAGTAAGAGCATCACCACCTGCATGTACTGGACTGGTACAGTAACGCAAGTCTGTCTCACTCATCATGGCGGGCGTCTGTTATTCTCGGGTGCAAGTTGAATGCGCTGAGAGTTAACGTACCAATTTTGCTAAACAAGAGAGAAGAAGAAGAAGAAGACTGGTGTACTGTCATAGTCGACTCTAATGGAGTGAGTCCATAGTGCTCGTAGAATTGATTCCTTAAACTCCCACTAATGTTAGAGCAAGGATGAAGAAGTGGGAGGTTAGATAGATACTGGCCACAATAGTTATGTACTGAGCTTGCAAGTTGCTAGTTCTACTGTGACACAACTTTCTGCTGAATCATTTTGTGTTAATCTTAAAGAGCATTGGTTACAGACTATGTCTTTCTTTCTTCATATAGATGCTCCTCCCAAACCAACACGGAAGGAGCTGGCTAAAAGGGCCCGGCAACGGAGGCTGGAGGCCACTGTCGCTGAATATCGGCGGCTGGTGGCCCAGGAGGAGGAGGACACGCAGAGTACGTCGACAACATCCACGGCGATACCTGCATCCTCCTCCGCGCTCCCTGGGTCAGCCAGTCAGCGCAGCAGGTCTCCAGCGGTACGGAGCCGGGGTAACGCAGCCACCCGCCACCGCCGAGCAGCAAAGAAATCAGCTGCCCCCCACAGCAGGTGCAAGGCTTTCACTGAGGGCGTCCTACCTCGAGCAGGAGCTCCCCAACACCAAAACCCTGCTCGAGACCCTCCGCAAGGAGCATGCCGACCTGGCCCGAAAAGTCTACAGCAGCCAGCAGTAGGAGGAGACTGCCCTTGCCCCTTTTTTAAAGACTTCTGGGGGGTGGGAATTGGGAGTTGGGTTTTCTACTTTTTTGGACTTAGTTTTCACAGACATTCGTTGGGGTTTGGGAGGGGGGGTGGATTGGGTCTTGCGGGAGATTATTTATGTTAGGGATATATAAATATACTTTAAACTTTATCTTAGCATACGTGTTTTTTACTGCTTTTGAGGCTGGTGGGTGGGGGTTTAACAGTAAGTTTGTTTTCCTGAAACTTAAGTGGCATCTTGATTCAAGTTGTGTAAGTACTAGTAATTGCCCAAATGTTTTTGCCTGTCACAGAGTAAGTGAATTCAATAGTCCTAGGACCGTCAGTCTCTCGTCTCTCCTAATACTCCATTATACTACCTCCCCCCAAACGCTTATCTGACCTGTAATTTGTGTTTGGAAAT
The DNA here is from genome assembly GCF_964261635.1 of Lissotriton helveticus. Taxonomy (NCBI): domain Eukaryota; kingdom Metazoa; phylum Chordata; class Amphibia; order Caudata; family Salamandridae; genus Lissotriton; species Lissotriton helveticus. Next base: position 986,203,639 of record NC_136067.1, read on the forward strand.
AGGGCTAGGCACAGGGCTGGCTGCACGGGAAATGGTGATTAAGGTTGGCAATCCTGGGCGGATGAAATGTCATCATTGCGGTGGTACTTGTGGTGTTACACAGTGGCAGTTGCGGCATCTGAAAAAAAAGAAAATGAAACCTTGTTTGTCCTTACAGTAGCATTAGAATGGTACGATAGAGAATATAGCAGGTGACAGTACACTAGAACAGTGCCACAAAGTAGCCGAACAAATGGTAAAGTATCGAAAGTACTTGCGTTGAATTTCTTTGACATTGGCTACTACTATAAGAAATAGTACTGAAGGTGAAGGACACAGCAGCTTTGCCACGTCTAGGAGGAGGATGTTCTTGATGACCAATCAAGTTGATGGCGCACATGAAAATCTGCTTTTATTTGCCAATAGTGACTCAGTGTCAAGCTGAGTAAGAATATAACATTGGATTCCTTCACCAGCCTGTTGCTATGACCTTATCCTCCCCAGCAAGTGTGTGGAATTATTGCTGTCATTTAATCACACATCAATCAAAACCACACAGCCCGGGGGAAGAGGGTTAGGGTTTGGAAAATGGATGGGAATGGGGTTTTTTAGGAAAGTTTTGTTGAGAGAAGAAAAAAAGCACAGCATGGACAAACAATAATTGAAGATAAACAAATCTTTGGGTACAAAGCTATCCATAAATCTTTTAAGTGACATAAAGGAAGTGCATACACTACTGCATGCATGGTTACTGAAAAGTAAGTAGTACGTTCGACGACCGTGAATGAAAGAATGCGACAGTACAGGGCTGCAGTAATAATTATGCATTTTCACTTGCCTATCTCTGCTCTCAGAGAAACACTTCTTACATTAAATTAGGTTTAAAAAATAGCAGAAGTAAAACCTATGGAATGGCTGTAGGGATGAATTTAGAAGCAGAGATCACAGAAATGCAGAGTCACACTCATAGAATTTCACAGCAATAACATTACTTAAAAGATAATTAGAAAAGAACAGATACTGTATCTGTATGTTTTTGTAGTTGTCCTGTTGAATTTGGTAAGTTGCATGCATCCAACCATTCCTCTTATTAGCGGGACTCCTCCATTCCAACTGACGCTCCGTCCATCAATGTTGGTGACCAGAAGACACCCTGTCCACTGCCTGCCTGGCGGATGCTGAATTGCGGCTCTCTAATGTGAAGCCTGACTTCATCCTTTTTTTCCCATTGCACAGGCTGAAACCCGGACTGTAATTATTGATGGAAAAACAGGAAGTGATATTAGAACACCACTGACAAATAAATATAAGGTATGTACGCTGTGTAGTGCAAAAAGTCACACTTTGAGTTTCCTAATAGACAGTACAATATTTTTGAAAGTGCCTACTCTCTCTGAGTCTCCTTTTGAAGGATAAATAAGTATGGGCGAATTAATTTAGCGGATCTTTCCCCTCAAGCTAGGTGTACTGTAAACTGTGTTTTAGAACAAAATTAGACCTTCCCAGCAGTGCTCCCAGACCCTTACTAAAGCCAGTCGCAAAAATGTGGAAGACCCCCAATCAGATCTCCAAAAACGAGGCCTAGTAGAAAATGGTGACAAAACGTACTCTGAAAGTAAAGTAGGCCCAAATCCCCCCCTTACCCACCATGGATTGTATTCAAACCACTTGCAAGCAAGAAAAAGTATCCATACCCAGCATTGCTCCAAGACTCGCAAACCCCTCCACAAACACCAAGAACCCCCACAAACACCCCCCCGAAAACAGTAGAGTGAGCGAAATCTCAGAAAATGCAAAAACTTTTTCCCAAGGGATTGTTTCCAAAACACTTTCTTTCGGATATTAGACCTTTCCAGCAATGGTCCCAGAACTGTCAACCTGGGCGAAAACAAGTTTAACCCCCCCCCCCCCAACAAGCCAAAAGGAAAAACCCGGGAAAAGCCACACTTAAAAAACTTTGGGCCTATCTGGAATTCAGTCCAAATGCGCTCTGCAGCTAGGCCCTAACTCCCCTTTTCCACCATGGATTTCCTGAAAAACAAATGCAATCAACATTAGACTGTGCCAGCAGTGCTCCCAGACCCCAAAACCCACCCACAACAACCTAAAAGCCTGCCAAACAGCACCCCAAAGACAGGCAAGTGATCAAAAGCGCAAAATCTTTTTCTGTTCCGATTTTCTCCAAACCACTTTTATCCGGTATTAGACCTTCCCAGCAATGGCCCCAGACCCGTCAACCCAGGCGGAAAGAAGTAGAAGACCCCCAAACAGCCAAAAAGCAAAACTACAAAAATGGGGACTTAGAAATTTTCAGGCAAATTTCCAAAATCACTCCACGCGCGCTCTGCAGCTAGGCCCTAACTCCCCTTTGCCACCATGGATTTGCTCCAAACCTCTTGCAATCAAAACTATATATACCCATCAGTGCTCCCAGACCCCAAAACCCACCCACAAACACCCAGAACCCCCCCAAACAGCACCTCAAAAACAAGCAAGTCAGCAAAAACGCAAAACAAATTTCCCCTCCTGTTTTGTCCAAACCACTTTTATGCGGTATTAGACATTCCCAGCAATGGCCCCAGACCCTTGCAGCCACCCGCAAAAAAGCAGAACACCCCCAAACAGGAAAAAAGCAAAAATGGGCCTACTACCTTCAATTCTGTCCAAATGCGCTCTGAAGCTAGGCCCTAACTCCCCTTTTCCACAATGGATTTCCTGAAAAACAATAGCAATCAACATTAGACTGTGCCAGCAGTGCTCCCAGACCCCAAAACCCACCTACAACCACCTAAAAGCCCGCCAAACAGCACCCCAAAGACAGGCAAGTGATCAAAAGCGCAAAATCTTTTTCTGCTCCGATTTTCTCCAAACACCTTTTATATTAGACCTTCCCAGCAATGGCCCCAGACCCGTCAACTCACCCGCAAAGAAGTAGAACACCCCCACAAGTGCAGATCTTTCTTCATTGGGCGTAATCCAGCCATCTGCTTTGAGGGAAAAAGGAGTCTGGAGGAGGAGGATAGAGGACCATGTTCTTGTAAACTGGTGAACATGAGGAATGCAGACTGCGGCACCGTCAAATCAATAAGCAAATAAGTGAAGACAGTTCTGCTGATGGGCTTGTTTTTGTGATTAGGTGATTAAAGTTTTTTTTATATAGATTTTGCAAAACAAAGAAAGACAGACACACGTGAATAAGGACGAAAAAGAAAGTTAGTGATTCATTGACTCATTTTCAGGGCTCGGTGTCAGGGAAGAAGAGCTCGTCCTCAAACTCTGCAAATTCAGACGGGAGTAGGTCACTTAACAGAGAAGAACTTCCCTCATCTAAGTTGGTGTCCTCCTCGTCTTCTTCCTGCGTGCATTCTCGTATTTTGTAATCTGGTGGTATGAGGTGCTGATTCATCTTGATCATTGTTAACCTCTCCACATTTTTGGGCGAGAGGCGGGTCCTTTTGGAAGTTACAATGCCACCAGCAGCACTGAAAACACGTTCAGAAGACACAATTGCGAGTGGGCAAGACAAGTAATTTATAACCAGGTTGGTGATCTCTGGCCACACAACTTTCCCATGCCAATACGCCAATGGGTCATGAGAAAGATGGACCTCTGTTGAGTCATTCAGATAGGCCTGCACCATCGACTCAAGGTTCTCCAGGGTTCCTCCACTTTGCTTACTTTTTTCTGGGACCATTTCAGAAGAAAACCCAACCTGAGTTAGCCAATCCTCTTCTTCACACAATATTACTGTTGTGTCTGGTGCAGATGATACGGTTGCTGGTGTGGTTGACGGCTGAGAGGGAAAATCACTCACTTCTGCCACAGCCACAAATGCAGAAGTGGATTTTCTTGACTGCGGACGGCCTGCTGATGCTGATGTACTGCCTTTTCCTTCAATTTCCTGCCGTTCTCTTTCAAACCGAGTGGCTGACACAGCTAGCCAATGTTTGTACTTTGTAACATCTGCGTCATCAAAAGGAAAGAATACTCTGCCTGCCACTGCCTTTTTGTACCGTGGATACAGAATAGTAGCACAAATGTAATGCTGTTCTGTGTTGATCATTTGAAGATGATCATCGCCAAGTAGGCGGTGTAATAACTTCTCCTCCAACTCAAATGCTTCTTCCTTTCCATCTTTTTCAAACTTAGAACACACCGCCTTCAGTCGGTGCTCTAGCATGCTCAATAATGGGATAGCTTTTCCCAAATTACAGTCCTCCCTGCTGACTGCACGCGTGAAGACCTCAAAAGGACAAAGCATGTCTGTCAGGCTTTTAACTAGGTCCCATTGCTCCACCTGTATCCTCATGTCTATCATAGGTGTACCCAGTTTAAAGAAATACTGATCGACTACTGCATACTGCTCATACAGACGCTTAAGCATGTAGAAGGTTGAGTTCCAACGTGTTGCCACCTCCTGGATGAGTGCTTTCACTGGCAATTTACGTTCATGTTGCAAGCACCTCAGCTGCTTTCGGGCCTTAAAAGAATGGTCGAAATGTGTGCACATTCTTCGGCAGGTGGTCAGTAACTCGGAGACTGGACTTTCTTCACTCAATAATTTTTTAACAACCAGGTTTAAACAGTGCGCCAGACACGGCACTCTGAAATAGTTACCCATATCCATGGCCTTAACTACATTGGCGCCATTATCCGTGGAAACATAACCAATCATGCGTTTTCTTGGGGACAGCCATTCAAAGACCTTTGTGTTAAACTCATGCAAAATGTTTTCTCCTGTATGACTTTTCTCCATGCCAAACATGGCTATTGTTGCATGTTTCCGAGCAGCTTTATAAACTTTGTCCTTGTCAACACCTGCGTTTATCTTTGCTTTAACGCCTGAAAAAGAGACCCAGTGTGCAGTGATGCACATGTAATCAGTGGCTGCACAACTGGTCCACATGTCTGTTGTCAGATGTATAGTGTGAACAGCACTCTTCTGCAAAGCTGCCCCAATCACCTCCAGCACATCTTCATGTAGTGCTGGAACCGCAACTCTGGCAAAATAGAACCGGCTAGGAACCTTCCATTTAGGGAAGAGCGTTGCCACCATTTCAAGAAGACCCACCCCTTCCACAAAAGAAGGTCCAGCGCTAGCATTTTAGCCAGCTTAGTGTTATACAGACGCGCCATTGGGTGGTTGCGTTCATATGGTGCTTCTGAAAACAACATGCTTCTAATGGTGGGCTGGACCATTTTACGGGATGATGATGACTTCTGCGACCCAGTTACGCTCAGTGATGGTGAACTTTTTCGCATTGGTGTCTCACTCTCTCCCACACTCTTAGTGTGGCTCATATATCTTGCAGGGGGTGTGCTGCTGTCAGGGGTACTGGGTGTAACTGAAGAAATGTTTGACGCTTCTTCCTCCTCATCATCAGCAGATGAAACATTAACGGATACAATTTGTTGACTTGCAATTCCGGCATCCTTGATCTCCCTTAGGTGCGCCAGCCATTTGACAGTGTGCTGTCTCTCAAGATGACCTCTCTGGCCTCCGGTACCATAGTTGGTACCAAGCTTACCACGACTAACTCGAACCTTACAAATGGTACATATGGCTATGTTTTCCCTTGTTGAGCTAACACTAAAGATGTCCCAAACTGCGGACTTCAAATGTCTGTGGGGGGGCGGAGGAGGCGATACTGGGAATGCACCTAATGCCAGATGAACTGGAGGATGACTGTTGCCGAAATTTAGTACGTTGTGCACTTACAGCACCACTTATTGAGGAAATGGAGGTCGAGGTGGATGGAGGTCCCTTCTGGCGAGAAAATATGGAAGCTGTAGGTGGTGGTGTACTAGTTAACTGCATTTGTGGTGGTCCCATTCCCACGTCTCCATCATCATCATCACGCTCAGCAGCATTTCGGGCTAGGGTTAAAATGTCCGTGTATGATGACTGCGTCGTCGTCGTGAGAGTCTTCATCAGCAGGAGTATACGCCACTTCTTGTTCAGCATCATCATCACACTCCATAACTCTGAGACTTTCGGGGACCTTCCTTTTATGCTTAGTTACCTTTGTCAGATCATGGTGTGCCTCACTCTCAGACGGCTGTTGTGGTTCCCAAGTTTCATCCATATCATCAGAAGGAAGGGGGCTTGAAGAAGAAGTAGACACTATCCTTGATCTTTTTCTTGCTGGGGATGTGGAAGACAATGAATCATCAGGAGGAGTGGCTTCCTCATGTGATACCTCGGCTTGAATGTCGATTTTCTGATGTGCCCCTACTTCGGGAGGAACAACTATTGTGGGCACTTGTGCCACTCCATGCACCTCTGCTTGCTCCTCTGCGTGCGCCGCCTCTCCTTCCACATATACTTGGGCTTGTACTACTTGCACATGTGGTTGTTGTTGCGGCTGTGGTTGTTGAACACTCGTCAGATGAGTTACACCCTGCGTTGATTGTATGCTACTTTCTTGCGGTGAGCCAACATCACTGGTCGATAGTGATTGAACAATGAAAGTGGCTGCCTCTGCCGCACTCATGGCCTTGGACCTAACTTGGCATGGTAGCACTGAGCCCAATGAAGCGGAGGTGCTGCTCCCAGCTTGGTCCCCGGCGGACCCCGCTCCTGCAGGCGTAGTTATTTTTTCCCCTAAAAAGTGTATGTGGGCACACCAGTCTCATTGGTAAGTGGCGCCACTTGCTTCTTCTGCTCCTTCTTACTGGCAACTTTCTTGCTAGAGGAGCTACGGGCAACTTTTTTTGGGGCCATCTTCTTCAGATGTCAGAACAGCAGGCCACAGTTGCACAAGTTGCAGAGTTGTCTGTGGCCACACGTGACGTTGTGCTGCACACACCGCAGCAGGACTTCTTCCTGGCACTGATGAGGAACGATGAGGCTGATGATTCGTCTTTCTGCACCTACAAGCAAACGAAGCCCGAGGAACATCAGTTAAATAAATGTTGCATATGTAGCGCTTCAATTAATAGTTTGAAAGTAAGCATTTTTATTATTGTAGTGTAGTTCCTATTATCCCAATAGGCTCTGCGCATTGGAATAATATATTCAATAGTATAGACGTAGGACAGAGGTTAACTAGGTCTTCTACTGACGATATTAGACTTAAGTTTTGTGTGCCAGCTAGCTCAGAGTTCACTAGAAACTTTCTCGAATAGGCGAGGAAGAGTTTAACCTCCCTGGATAGACAAGAAGGGATTTAGTTTCTGACAACCATAGAACATGACAACTTTGCTCTCCCTGATCAAGAGTATATCTCTAGAGTTGTGTGAAAACAAAAGACAGCTATTTTACTCAGTCAATACGTGCATACTTAGTTTCACCAGTTTGTAGAGAAAAGAAGAGAAGGGCGTTTTCAATAAAAGGTGTTATTTATTGATCAGTCTCTTTTCTCATACAAGAGAAATGAATCGCTACAATTGCAATACTTATAGTTAAGTAAAGTGCATACAGTAAAAGCAGGATTATAAAATAATACTGTAAAAGCATTGATATGGTTTCTTAGCCATATGATACTTTAAAATGGATAAAAGATATACATACATATATACATTGACTAATCGTACTCAACTGGTGCTTCTAACTACGCCTACCCCGGTGTACCTGACCTAAGCCTAATACAAGGGAGGGAGTAAGTAAGTAGCAGTTTAAGTTAAGTTTGTTTTGCCAAGAATCTGACTCAAGAATTCTCTGTAAGGGGTTAGTCAGTTCAGTACCTGGGATTTAGAAGGCAGGAGGGCTGGTATCTCTTTCTCAGGACTCGGTATCCCAGTTACCCGCGAGGGCAAGTTGGAAACGCTGGAGGCTGGATTCCTCGGCAAGAGGAAAGGCAGCGTCTTCCTCAGCGCATCAAAAGGGGAGGGACAGCGTCCGTCGGCTCTCGCATCAGCTGGGCTCTCCGGAAAGTAGTCACTGCTCCAGGTTCATCACCACCGTGTCTTTACTTAGGGCAGTGTCGGTATATGTATACCTGAGAGGTGCCGGGTTTGACGTACAGATGGACATAAGACGTCAATAAGGATGTCATTAAGAACTGGTCGTTCTTACATTCTTTACAGGAGTTCTCGAACGAAATCAAAACAATAGCAGCGGGGATTTCCCAGGTTTGCTGGAGGCTTGGTTTGTTTAGAGAACTCGGTGTGCTTTCTTTTTTTTTTTTTTTTTTTTTATTGAGATGTTTCAGGTATTTGCGGTACAAAAATTTCATTTCATATATCAATTCATTACATAATCCATAAATAGTCAGAATATACAGAGACATCATGAATTATACAAAGGCAGTAAAAATAACAGTAAAATACGACGACTTAGCTAAAAAAGAGTGAGCAAGTGAGGTTATAGCGCGCATTTAAAAGGCAGAGATATACATTAGAGTCCGACCATTCTGACCACACCGTCCATTTGCAATTCCCCCCTTTCAATGTCTATAATCTCTCCATTTTCTGACTGGTGCCCATATATTCTTGCCCAATTCCCGTTTTTTCCTCCCCTTAAAATCATATAGCATTCTTCGATATTATGCATTCCTAAAAACCTTGAAAGCCATTGTTGGAAAGAGGGTGCGGAGGTATCTTTCCAGCCTGCGGAGATTAAAAGACGTAGTATGGCTGCAGATATAAATACTAGGGCCTCCGCCTTATCTTTTGCTTTCAGTTTTCCATCCATGCCCACTAAGATCACCGTAGGGGATAGAACAATGTTTTGTTCTAGCAGCCCCTCCCAAAAAATTTGTATCTCCTTAATGATTGGTATTAGATTCGGGCAATTATAAAACATATGGAGTAAATTTGCTGGGCCCAAATTACACCTGGGGCATCTGTCACTATGCCTTACTCCCCAGGCAAACAGTTTTGATGGCGTGAAATACAAATTAAATAGTGTTTTGAAATGTTGAGCCCTTAGATTTGAGGAACGAAAGATATTTTTATTTAATTCTAACGCTCGATCTAAATCCACATCTGGGTCGTCTAGTTTTTGAGCCAATGTTGATTCTGTCTTTCCCATATCATCATCTAGCTCCTGCAGAAGATTGTTGTAACAGATTTTTATTTTGCTACCTCCTTTTTTCAAGTATTCCATTACTGAGTAACTCGACATGGGAGATAGCCTAGGCCCAAATGATCTAATTGTTTGGGCCATTTGTGTATATAACAGCCATTGGTCAGAGGGGAGTCTGAATTTTTGTTGAAGTATATTAAAGTCAACAATCTCATCTCCTAATATAACATCGCCCAGACACTTAACTCCCATCTCCCTCCATAAACGGCTATTTATATTTTGGCCTAGATGGGCGCAGGTGTTCGACTTCCATATGTCGATATTAGCGTGAATTTTTGGGATTTTTAAAATCTTCCTTATAATCATCCAAGTTCCCCACGCCCCCATCAAAATCTTATATCTGGCTCTTTTATAGTATCTTCTCTCAATCTCGCACATCAATAGTCCCCCTGCCTTTCTACCTACTAGAAGCTCAAAGATAGTGGGGAGAGTTTGGGCACCCATCGGAGATTCTGCTGGTTCTGAATCATATTGAAACAATAAATTCATCTGTACTAGCAAACATGACCAATGATATGATCTAATATTGGGCATTGCTAGTCCACCTCTCTCTAATGGTAGAGACATTTGTGCTATCGACCTTCTATGTAAATGTAAATGTACAGGAATTTATATAGCGCAAATCACCAAGCGGTTTCTAAGCGCTTGCTTAGGGAACCCATCCTGGTATTCCCCTGTGAGATAACCCTGGCAGGGTATCCGCAAGGTGAAAGCCAGGCATCCCGCCGCGAGGGGCCGTTGTGGAGATTAAGCAAGCTATTGCCCAGAGTCGCAGAGTGTGAACCCGTGAATCGAGTAGGCACCGGAGCAAGAATTGTCGAGTCCATGGACATTTTAGGACTCAAGACCCCGCCGAGCCGGGAATTGAACCCTGGTCCCGGGCTGACCTCTGCTTCCAGGTCTGCCTCCTCTAACCAGTGAGCCACACTTCTCCACTTCTAACTTTCCCATCCTGCAAAATAAATCGAATGAATGTCCTTTCGATCTTCCTGATTGTCCCCTCTTCCAAAAGCAGCGGTATGGCACGGAACAGGTAGAGCAGCTTCGGGAACATAGTCATTTTCAGGACATTTACCCTACCAATCAGTGAGAGATGTAGCACGTCTATTCTCTTGAGCTCTTTTTCGATCGACTCAATCAATGGAAGATAATTATCTGGTATGATCTTATTAACATTGGCATTCACCCTTATCCCCAGATAAACTGCTGAGTCTAAATATCTTCGGTCTACTTTAATTATATTGCTAGTGCAGATGATCTGAGTTTTTTCCTCATTGAGGCGGTACCCTGATCGTACCTCAAAATCCTTAGCCAGCCGACATATCTCAACCATTGCTTGTTGCGGGGCGGTTGTTGTAATTGCCAAATCGTCAGCATATGCCAGGAGTTTGGTGGTATGGCCATTAAGTATCACCGGGACAATCGGATCCGACTTCATAATTTTCTGGATCAAAGGATCTATGTATAACGAGAATAAAATCGGGGAGCAAGGGCAACCTTGCCGGGTTCCTCTTCTGATTATTATTTTATCCGATTTTTGACCCATAACCATAACCCTCGCGGTCGGATCGCTATACATAGCCTTAATTGCCCTCAGACTCTTACTTCCAAACCCTCTTTCGGCCAGGATTCCCCATAAGCATTCCCAGGTCACCCGGTCGAATGCTTTCTCAGCATCTAGAAGGATCATGGCCATGTCCTCCCCACTGACAGCATGGGCATCGAACAGGGCTATAGCACGTCTAATATGGTCTATGGTACCACAGCCTGGGACAAACCCATGCTGCCAAGGGGAGACCAGCCGACCGATGATCCCTCCCAACCTCTTAGCCCAGATCTTAGAGTACAGCTTTGTGTCTGAGTTGATAAGGGATATCGGGCGATATGAGCCTGGATTATTCTTAGGTTTGCCCTTTTTGTGAAATATGACGATATTAGTCTCCTCCCAAGTTTCCGGGATTGACCCTGAGCATAATATACCATTAAATAGGTCCCACAGAATTGGAGCAATTTCCTCCTCGAGACATTTATAAACTTCGAGGGGAATCCCATCGGGTCCCGCGGCTTTACCCGGAGCTAGTTCCTGCAATGCTATCTTTACCTTCATCAGAGTCAGATCTTGTTCCAATATTTCCCTGCTCCTTTCATCCACTTTGGGGCCGTCATCTTCTAGAATTGGGCTCTGTATTGCCCCCCTATCTTCTTCATCATATAATTTTTGGTAAAATGTCTGGAATACTTTCAGGATCTCTTCGGGTTTGGTATGTTCTATCCCATTCTCCTTTATGCTAGATATCAGATTTTTAGACCTCTCCTGCCTGATCCGGAGTGCTAACACCCTTCCTGCCTGCTCCCCTGTCTCATATCGATTAGTCCTTGAGGCCTGGTATTCCCTAGTCTCCTTCTGTGTCACCATCCCCTGGAGATCCGCTTTGATAGTATTCATTCTGTTTAAACTTGCCTTACCATCATTCCCCTGCACAATCTCTGAAGTATGTTGCGTTTCCACTTTGCCCAATTCCCCGAGCACAGTTTCAATTTTCTGCCTATCTTCTTTCCTTAATCTGGCTGAACAATTTATTGTCTCCCCCCTCAAAGATGCCTTGAACGTGTCCCAGACTATATTACGGGATGCACTATATCTATTCATGTCATAGAATTCCTTTGTCCATTGTTTTATATGTCTCACGAATCTGTCATCAGCAAGAAGCTTTCTTTCGAATGACCAGTTCGTTTGCTGCCGTTTCACATTATCAACCACACAGGTTAAAATCAGTGGGTTATGGTCAGAGACATATTTAGGCATTTTCGTTATTTTGACTTTACATAACTTATCTGAGGATAGGAAGAAATAATCCAATTTAGAATATCTCCTATGTGGGAAAGAATAATAGGTAAAGCCCGGATCATTAGGATATTTCGCATTCCATACATCCTCTATCCCATGCGATCTCATAAGTGAGGTGAGCGCTCTGAACACTTTTGGCTTAGATCCTGCGTAACTCCCTATCCTGTTCCAATCAACCGATACATTCATATCCGCACACATTATGATCGGAGTTGGCCAATCCACCAGCTCTTCCTCTAGAATATCGAAGACTTCTGGATCATCAAAATGTGAACCATATACTGTACAGAGTGTATAACCAAGAGTCAATTCCGCTATTGCCCATCTCCCTGAGCTATCTGCCTTCGCTCTCTTTGCCCCACCTTGATTTTGTTTGGCTAGGATGGCCACCCCCCTGACCATTGAAGTTTGTGATGAACAGGCCAATATCTCATAGCCCCTTATATTTAATAGATTTTTGTTAGCCCAGGGCAAATGCGTCTCTTGTACACAAAACAGTCGAAATTGTTAAATCTTACAAATTGACCAACTCTCTGACGCTTTCTCCCATCGTTCAACCCAGCGACATTAATAGAACAGATTTTAATGTGTGACATAGTCTGATGCGATCTTTCCCAGATAGTATATAAGACAAGATCTTAATTTGTCGTCTGACATTGTTGTTAACCTTTGACTGAGGCCAATAACCTTTACATACCGAAATATCTCAAATTTAGTTTTTCCCCCTCCCCACCCTCCCCCTCCCTTCCCACCATTCTCCCACCCACCCCCGCTCCTCCCCCCCACCCCCAACACCACCCACCACCCACACACCCACTCAAATGAGGCGCTCAGACCTAGTTTGTGCCTGTGATGGAGAGTCAATTGAAAGTGGTGGAGATGACAATTTCTCACAATCATTCAAAATACTCTATGCCCTGGACAATAACATGCCAATGCTTGATACCTTCAGATGCCGGATACCTTAAGATACCGCATATCATACTTCTGATGATGCTAATACAAAAGCCGATGCAGCCAAATAGAGAGCCCTAATAGACGTCTTTTTTTTTTTAAGACTTATCTATCGATGAGACCTTAAGGCTTAACGCTGTTTGTTCCTGCTTAGGGCCCTTGAGAATCCAGATACTCTTTAGTTTTCACCTCCGACGTGAAATACAAAGTTCTTCCAGCATTAATTATTTTCAATTGCGCCGGATTAATCAGGAAGGCCTGCATCTTTTTTGCTTGGAAGGGTAAAATCAGCTGTCTCAGTCTCCAACGCCTCTCAACTGTTATATGGCAGAAGTCCGGCCTAACGAAAATTGAGATCTCCCCAACAGTTTTTCTTGCATCGGGTCTCGCTTTTTCTGAAATTGCTTGACTCAATAGGAAGTTGCCGAAAAATATCAGTATCGCTCTTGGCTTATCCGCTTCTTTTGAATGTTTTTTTGGTTTAAACGGAGTGCGAAGCGCCCGCTGTATCTCCTCCGCCCAGTTCCAGCCTGGTAAATCAACAAAAGCTTGCTCGAAAAGCCTTATGAGGAATGCTCTCATATCGGACCCTTCGTCCCCCTCCTGTATTCCAAGGACTCGAAGGTTATTCCTCCTTTGCCGATTCTCCAAATCCTCTAGCTTCCATTGTATGTCTGTAATCTGGGCGCTTTGAGCATCCACCTTAGTAATGGCAGCAGCTGACTCCGCCTCCGTTGAGACCACTCTTTCTTCTATGTTTGAGATTCTATCACCTAGGTTGACGCATACTTTTGACAATTTCCTTACAGCGCCTTGCATCTTTCTTACAGCTGCCTGTGCCTTGCGGCTGTCCTGTCGGGTCTCTTCCCTATGAGCGAGGATCTCTTTGTGTATCACTTCTAAGAGGGACATCTGGGCGGCTTCCCCATGAGGGCTCCCAAGTAAAGGAGAATCTGACGAATGATCCCAACTGAGCTCCTGAGTTCTGATCCCCACAGTAGGTCTGGCTGTGGATACATAGGGGTCAATACCGTGTTCAGACTCACTTCCCGAATCCAGATTACTTCCCTCCAGTATTGGACTATCATCCTCTGACCACTCGCCACCTTCTGAGACCGAAAAGAAACAGTCACTTGGAGGCTTTTCCTTATCCTTATCCTTATCCTTATCCTTATCGGTTAGTTTTTCGTTCACCAGATTATCTGTATCTGTATTGTCCTCCTGACTTGCTGTTGATTTTGCACCCTCTGCTTCCTTTGAACACAGAGTTACGATCTCTGTGTCCTCATCCGCCTTTCCCTGGACCGATAGTGAGTTCTTTTTTACACCTGCTTGATCTGACCCACTGGTCTCCACCGCACTATTAAGAAGTTCCAAGCTTCCTTCATGCAGAGAGGGGGGTATGGCCCCTCCCCCCCCCTCCCTTTTTAGTTACATCTGTTATGGTTTCAACAACCTCCTTATCCTGCCCCTTTTCCACATCTGCAGAGCCAGTCTTGAGATCTTTCTCTTTACCCATTTTGGCTAGTAAGTCAATTATGGGGGTAGTAGCCTGCTTTACTTTGCCCCCCTGGTGATGCCTCCTTACCGGGGTCGCCTGCTTTGATGGCTGTACATCTTCCTCCTGCGTCTCAGCAGCAGCTTCAGTGGCTGCCCTTCTTTTAGCTGCAGCTTTTGAGATAGTATTCAATTTCGGTGCCATGGCTCCTCCTCCCCGGCTTCGGCACTTTCTCTCCCCCCGGTCTCGGTAACCACTGGACGATGGAGACCTCTGTCTCCCTCGGAGGCTTCTCGGTTTTCGTGCCGCTGCGCTGTATCCTTTCAGACAGGTCTCCCTTTTTGCTGGTACCAAGGACGCTTGCCTGCTTTGCCGGTTCCTTAAGCTTAGCAGCTCCGAGCACCTCCGCTCCGCATATATCCCTCCTCTCACCGTTCTCACAGCCAGCGTTAGTTCCCGGATCAGACGCCCGATGGTCCTGTGGCAGGTAGTCGGAAGGAACATTAGCCGATTGCTGATCTCGCCGCTCGCCGCTGCCGCCGCTCGCTGATTTCAGCAGTTCAACAGTACTATAGCGAGTAAAATCTTAAGCTCTTGTATGCAAGCTCCCAAAAACACGCTTTTGAGGCTGCCGATTGCCAAGTTCATTACACGGCTCCCAACGTATTCGGCATTTGCGTTACGGCCAGGATAGATTTTTCATCTCCACCACCTCCATCGCACACAGCCGTTCTACACTGCCGCCATCTTGCCCCTAGAGTAAAAAAATAACTCGGTGTGCTTTCTAGGGGGCTGGACGAATAGTGCTTGCTTAATGTGACAGCATGCGCTATGACTAATTTATGAAACGGGTTTCTGTGCCGTTGTATGGATATTAGTGATTTCTAACCGGGCAAGGGTCAGAAATAGGAGTATCGATACAGGTCCCTAGATAAACACACTACACCCACTCCACGAATTCATGTCCATATTTACTAACCTAAGCAATAGTAAACATAACTAATAGTGCATGTGTATAACGAACCACCCCAAAATACATTTTTTGCATTTGAAAAGTGGCATATGCGCAATACACGAAAATGAGTATAGGTACTGTATGCATTCAAGCAGTGTAATCATTCAAAAGAGATGCACATATATATCACCATGAATGATTTGCGAAATTACACTTGAAATGGCTCTTAATACAGAAAATAAATGCGAGACCACTTCATCACATATAAATACAATTACTTGTAAATATGCTAGAGGCTGAGGTAATGTAATGTCTCTAGAGTTCCTAAAAATAGAAGCTCTGTTCTCTAAGAATAGTTTTTACTTTAAGCAGACGATAAGTGCCAAAAAGGTAAATATTTTGGATTTGGGAAAAAAGTTTTCGTTTCCAGGGGAAGAAAAAAATAGTTCCAAATAGTCTCAGTAGCGTTGTTTTTTTAAAGCTGAAGGCCAAATTCAGAGTTCAGGGAACGCTGTGTGCACGTTTGCTTAAAGTCACTCTTTCTGTTCTGGTGAAAACATCATTTCAGACAGACTCTCAAAAAAACAGTCTACTGCCTCAGGTGAAAGTTCGACCAAGTTGGAAAATGTCGCTATCATGCAGTCTTGCGCATGTTCGCTTTCAGTGATGTTTCGATCAGCATTGCTTACAGAAGGCCGTACCTGGTTGATGCTGCTCTCACCCTGTACTTCACTACCCTTCAATCGTAGTGGTGAAGTCTCCACGAATGCCGTCATCAGGATAGGTAGCCGCTGGGGACAGCACAATGCATGAGCCTTTACTGGACCCAACAAAGTATCTGCATCCAATGGTACTTCTGATTGTAGTGTAAGACAGGTGTCCAACACGCATTCTTCGCCGCATAGCATGCATCTCAATACAGGTAAGACACAATCCTGCCATATGGGTCTGAACGAAAGAAACCAGGTCATATTCAGATCTCTTAGCCGGGCTAATACAAGGACTTTAGCGTATAGCTAGGATTGTTTCTTCCATTGTTGCTGGAGTCTTGTCTGTGACATGGCTTGCCATAACGAAGCAAGAGTAGCAAAAATAGGATGCCTGCTCTGAGTCCCAACAGGAGTGGAAGTCCGCCAAAGACAGAATGGACAAAATTGGGAAATATTCCCAGGACTGCTTTGAATGGAGTTAACAGTCCCGAAAAAACGGTCTTAAATACACTGGCGATACCATTTGTATCAGAAATATTTAAGATTTCGCTTAGCATTTCTGCGAAGTGTAGGGGGCAATTTGTTGATAACAATGCATGTATTTCTCCCGTTGTCCTTGCAACTTGGAGATCATACGTTTCTTTTGATGACGTCAAGTGTACTGGCGTCTGTAGGAGCACAGTCTTCATTCTGCTTAAAGTATCAATTCGAATAGAAGAGATATTCAAACTGGGCCAAATTTTTCCCTCCCTGTCTGGAGCGTCATTCGGAAACAATACTCGCTCACAGCAAGTGACCATGGAGCTCACACTTACTAGATAAGGTTTTCCTGGCAGTAAGCCACAACATCTGTGGTCTACAATTAGAATGTAACTCCCGCTAGAAAGTCTTCTAAAGAATGGTTCTATTTTCGTTGCAGGTGTGCCGAGCTGGTGACATGAAAGGTTATTTGAAGTCCCTTCACAGGCCCCATATAAACTTATACCCTGACACAGAAGCATACAACTTAGTGATTTTTCACAATTATTACCACTAAGAAATACACTCTGTCCTGTATTACTATAACATGTGTGTGTATAAGGTAAGTTCCATGTTGACTTAATGTATCCTTTACCCAACCTTTCATACTGGCCTGCCTGTATATTTTTTGGGCAGTATCGAAATTGGAACGTCGTTATCGGAATAGTTATTATTCCATGTATTATCCATTCAATGACAGGTCGTTCTGACATTGTCAATGGTAATCTCTCAAGTTTTTCAATGCTCAGATTTGTATATTCTGCACCCTTTTGTGCCAAGCTGATTTGTGTATTAGTAAGGTTAAAGATACTGAATATTGACGTTGTGTTGATTAAACGCCAAGGCACGTAGCCTGAATGCAGATTTTGTAACGTCCAGCCAAGCTGTACAATAGAACGCAATTGGGACTGACCGTGTTGCAACATCAGTAAGTCTTGCTCTATTATATCGATTGCAGATGATACAATACTGTCCTGACCTGCTGGGAGCATTGTAGCGGCTTTCCTTTCCTGTTGCCGGCCGCTGCGCCACACCACGCCTCGCGGCCCCCGCTCCGCGGGAGCCGCTCGCAGGCGTAAGACACTTGCGGTGATTTGGCCACCGGGTCCCTGATAGTGCATTGGAGCACCAACGCGGCCATACTGACACCGGATCCTTGCACCGAGGCTTGAGGCGGGACTGCGAGGACCAGCGTGCTGAGCGGCGCTCATCGGCCGCAGCTGGTCCTCTTCCCGCCCCTCCACCTGATAAAAGCATTCTGGAGTGCAAGTCCTCTGGGTTCTCTCCTGACCTGCTGGGAGCATTGTAGCGGCTTTCCTTTCCTGTTGCCGGCCGCTGCGCCACACCACGCCTCGCGGCCCCCGCTCCGTGGGTGCCGCTCGCAGGCGTAAGACACTTGCAGTGATTTGGCCACCGGGTCCCTGATAGTGCATTGGAGCACCACCGCGGCCATACTGACACCGGATCCTTGCACCGAGGCTTGAGGCGGGACTGCGAGGACCAGCGTGCTGAGCGGCGCTCATCGGCCGCAGCTGGTCCTCTTCCCGCCCCTCCACCAGCCCTTCCCCTTGATAAACAGAGCCTGGAATGCGCACGCGGGACGCGCGCGGGGCCAAGGCCGGGGCTAAGACCGGGCAAAGAGCGGGCCGTTTTAGGCCGTTAGAGGCCGTTAGAGACTGGGCTGGGCCACCCCATTTGATTCTTTTTCCCCACTCTCTTTGCACGCTCTATATTTTGCACCCATCATGGCAGCCCGTGAGTTTAGAGACAGAGCGGCCAAATCTAAACTAAAAAATGGTACCTTGGACGATTTTATCACCAGGACACACACTGCCATCGACAATGAAATTACCAAGATGCAACACAGGGTCTCACTAGAACTTGAAGCTGCTAGGAGATTGTCAGTTGAGTTAACTGCCGCCAAAAAATCCTCTCTAGGTTCTATTGCTTGGGCGAAAACACCAGAGCGCCCGCCCGGTTCCATACCCAACCTGATTGTCACAAATGCTGTTATACATGTAGCACAAGTAGATAGTATACCTTCCCCACAGGGGGGATCCCCACAAAACTCCACTCCCTCTCCAAAATTTTCTCTGGGCGCAATTGTAGAACAAAAGAAGGGAGCAGAGGAGGGTTTACCTTCCAAAGCTGAAACTATTCCCGCTTCACATGAAAAAGGTGGTAGTTCACCCAAATTACTAAACCAGCCACCCAACAAAAGGAGTGGTGAGTTACAACGGGGTGGACCCTGAGAACTCCCTGACCTAGGTCAATTAATCAGGTACATGTATAAGTGGTCGGAGTCTGATATGAACAATAGGAATAATCTCAAAATGTCACTTATTTTATCAGTGAATTACTTTCATTCTATCAAAGGCACAAATGTCACTTGAAAAAAGAAAAACAGGTCAATATATTCGGTGCACATTTATTTAGCACATCTTGTATTGTAAACTGCATAAATTTCAACCCATACGGTAGAGGATATTGCAATTAATGCATTGGCAATATAAACTTAGAAACAGCACATTTCTAGACAATAGATGAATTCAAAAGTGTGTCAACGCGCTCAAGGTGCATAGAGAAAAGGTATTTAGAAGGGATGGGTGAGTGGGGGTGAAGGTGGGGACCGGGTAAAGGTGGTGTGACTGAGTTAAAATCACAGTGAGGAGTGAAAAGCCTTTACAGTCTATATACAGATCCAAGGGTTCCAAAATAGTCTCAAACATAGGTTCCGTAGTCATCCATTATTAAGTCCTATGTTTGGAGCAGTGAACAGTAACGGTAGTCGACGTTTCGACCCCTGAAAGGTACGGGTGATTCAGAACCTCAGGTTGGGGTCTTCATCAGGACGCGAGGGATAACAGGAGCGCCTATAGATAATGCGGAAATAATGAATGTATCTAATAATCCTATATACCGATTAATGCACTCGAAATGAGGTGAAAAGTTACCTACTTCGCATGAGGCCCGTGTGGGCCTACAGCATTGGGACCTTCCAAGGTTCCTTTGTTGTGCGATAAGCCTGTAATTAAGTAAAAGGGGTATAGTTACAATGGGCTGGCCCACCTGGGGATGAGGCACCAGTGTAACACATAAATCAAAAGCAAAGGGGGAGCACTTACTGGGAGCTTTTCATAAACTCGTTCGATTACGTGGGATTCTGTGGTCCACTGGACCGGCCGGTCCGTGGTGGAATGCCGTATGCCTCTGAAAATGAAGTAGAGCATCAATCTCAATGCTTGGGATAGATCAATGTTAAAGCGCCTAAAGCCACAGGGGATTGCTTTATAAAAAGCGCGGTTAAAAGTGAAAAGGCCATATGTCTCTGAAGAAAAAGTAGAGCATAAGTCTCAATGCTTCGGATAAATCAATGTTAAAGCACCCAAAGCCACATGCTGCTTGGGGGCTCGCCAATTGCTGTCTTGGCTCTGGCTGTGTTGTAGCCTCTTGTCTAAAATCACTAGTCGACTAGGACAAAAAGCCCTTAGACACATACATGTCTCCTCTACTTGTAACCCAAATGGTAACGACATGCATTGCAAGCACAGAATTGTATACCACTTCTGCACTTCACCGAGTAATGATGACACCGAGTCGTGTCTCCTTAGTGATTTATGTGAATACTTAACTTTTTTACTGTGGTTTGAATTTGCACATGTATACAATTTGAGCCTTGTTGCCCCTCAGTTACTTACGAGTTTGTTTTCCCCACGTGGGACATTGCAGCAAGATTACCCGTGTACTACGGACTCTGTCACATTACTTGCCGGTATACATTTGCATAATAAGTAGTCGGAAGCTAACCTACATGCTTTCTCCTTGGTTGATTGCACCAAAATATCAATGCTCAGGAATACACTGGGGTCCCCTCGCAGCAGACAGTAGAACTCTTTTTCCCAACTCCCTGGGCCACTCGCTGCTGATTGGCTAGAGCAGGGCGAGCCCCCAAGCAGCATTTAGCGCCGGCACCTCGAGGCGGCTCCTTTCACTGCTGACAGCCAGAGGAGAGGCAAGACACGGACTAGCGCTGCGAATAATCAGGTGAGCCCCTGCCGCATTCCATCTCCCTCTGGGCCTCACAGCTCTGCGCGCAAATCTAAAATGAAGCGGTTTTGCGACGCACTACACAACTGACGGAGAGTCTTTAACTCCGGAGTTGCGTTTTCTCATTTTTAAACGCATTTTCAATAGTCGCGTCTTAGTTTTACCACTACCGGCGGAGCGAGTCAGTGCCCTCCAAGACACTGCCCACACCATGTCGGGCGCACCGGGCCACCCCGTACCTATACCCTTTGGCTATTGGATATACCTATGACTGTGTGTGATGATGGCCCTTTTCACTTTACACGCTTAAAACCGCGCTTGTTATAAAGCAATCCCCTGTGGCTTTGGGTGCTTTAACATTGATTTATCCGAAGCATTGAGACTTATGCTCTACTTTTTCTTCAGAGACATATGGCCTTTTCACTTTTAACCGCGCTTTTTATAAAGCAATCCCCTGTGGCTTTAGGCGCTTTAACATTGATCCATCCCAAGCATTGAGATTGATGCTCTACTTCATTTTCAGAGGCATACGGCATTCCACCACGGACCGGCCGGTCCAGTGGACCACAGAATCCCACGTAATCGAACGAGTTTATGAAAAGCTCCCAGTAAGTGCTCCCCCTTTGCTTTTGATTTATGTGTTACACTGGTGCCTCATCCCCAGGTGGGCCAGCCCATTGTAACTATACCCCTTTTACTTAATTACAGGCTTATCGCACAACAAAGGAACCTTGGAAGGTCCCAATGCTGTAGGCCCACACGGGCCTCATGCGAAGTAGGTAACTTTTCACCTCATTTCGAGTGCATTAATCGGTATATAGGATTATTAGATACATTCATTATTTCCGCATTATTTATAGGCGCTCCTGTTATCCCTCACGTCCTGATGAAGACCCCAACCTGAGGTTCTGAATCACCCGTAGCTTTCAGGGGTCGAAACGTCGACTACCGTTACTGTTCACTGCTCCAAACATAGGACTTAATAATGGATGACTACGGAACCTATGTTTGAGACTGTTTTGGAACCCTTGGATCTGTATATAGACTGTAAAGGCTTTTCACTCCTCACTGTGATTTTAACTCAGTCACACCACCTTTACCCGGTCCCCACCTTCACCCCCACTCACCCATCCCTTCTAAATACCTTTTCTCTATGCACCTTGAGCGCGTTGACACACTTTTGAATTCATCTATTGTCTAGAAATGTGCTGTTTCTAAGTTTATATTGCCAATGCATTAATTGCAATATCCTCTACCGTATGGGTTGAAATTTATGCAGTTTACAATACAAGATGTGCTAAATAAATGTGCACCGAATATATTGACCTGTTTTTCTTTTTTCAAGTGACATTTGTGCCTTTGATAGAATGAAAGTAATTCACTGATAAAATAAGTGACATTTTGAGATTATTCCTATTGTTCATATCAGACTCCGACCACTTATACATGTACCCAACAAAAGGAAGCGTAACCCCACCTCGGCATACTCAAGGAAAAAGGCCAAAGTGGCCAAGGTGCAGTTACCAACAAAGGCACCTCCCCTTGCTATGTTGCCAGTAATTAAATCTTCTCCCCTAGAAACTTGCCTAGAAAATACTCCCTTGCATACAGTAGTCATCCAAGAAAATAATGATCTTACCATAGAAAGTGACACTGTAGGAACCCCGCTCTGTATCATTAAAGGGAAGGATGTTGAATTTCTCTCTGTTGTTTGGGAAACACTTAAAAAACTACTTTCCCCACTAGAAAAGAGATTCACACACATAGAAACACAACTACTGGAAATAGAAAAAAGCATACTAAATTTGGCAACTATCACCATGCAGAATCCTAAATTAACATGCTCAAATGGACCCCCGCCGCCAGCAGTACCTCCTGGCCCTATCACTCAAGTTGCTGCGAACTCGCGGGCCCCTCCCAAGGTCAAGTCCCTGGGAACCACCAATGCACCGCCGCCTTCCTATCCTGCTGCTACCTCTTCTCCTGCTAGTCTCACCGTTATACCCAAGGTCAAACCAACACCTAAACCCCGTACTAAGGTAGAAACCCATAATCCTCCCAGTAGGGCAATGTTAAACACCATGCAATCGGGGGCTGAATCTCTCCCGCCACCCTCCTTAGCTACATCTGGCCAAAGAGCACCTGCACTGACTGACCATCCCAATCCGAGGCAAAATGGCCAGAATACAAACCCCCCAATATCGCAGAGAGCCAGCACTAGCTTTATACGGTCAAGGGGATTTGTAGATCTTCCCCCTGAGGTTAGCCCCTATGTTGTGGTGCTGACCGGGGTAACTGAATTGACATACAACCAGCAGGAAAACTTTGCTTCCTTAAAGAATAAGGTGGTCCACTGGTTGGACGTCAATAAACCAATACCCAACCACCTAAGGAGTAAAATCCTAATGGTACGGAGGGTACCTTGGGTAGGGACCACACAAAAGTCCACCTGTGGCGACTGCGTGATTGTCACTTTTGAGGATCCTAACACTGCTACTGCCATTTACTCATGGACCAACCATAGCTCAACCGCATTTATAATAGCAAGACCATTTACTTTTTTCTATCCACCTTGTCCCCCTCCAGTTCAGGGAGGGAACTGGAATAGGATCCCGGTGAGGAACCACACTTGGGGAGTACAAAGCAGCTGTTGGGTAGACACACTTGGAGGATGGAACGGGGTCCCGATGTCCAATAGATATGGGTGTCTCGAGGAAGTGGACTGACTTCTACATTCGATACCCACTGCACCCCCTTCACCCACCCCAAACACCGCCAACACACACTTTATGGGCGGCATATTAACTAACAGTGTTTCAAACACACACACGGGCGGTCAATCTCTCCCTCTAACACCAGCCCACATAATGACTGACGATCTCAGAGTAGGGGTAGATAGGCAAGTCACATGCTCACCTAAGGGTGTAATTACCGATTCCCACCTAAGGTTGGAATATAATCCCTCTGTCTCACATAGCCTTAAATTAAATAGTGTTCCACTGGACGCCCCTCCACCCAACCAATATGGAAAATCTGTAGCTCAAGAGTGCTCCATGATATTAGATACTAGTAGCACATCAAAGGCCCCGGGTATAATTTCCATTTTATCCTGGAATGTGGCAGGGCTAGCCAATAAAGTAGATACCCCAGACTGGACTGATCTAGCAGAGGCCTATGACATATGTCTCTTACAAGAGACATGGGCTAGAGATCAATTTACCCGTCAGGGATTCGCTATCTTTAATATTGAAGCGAAATGGGGAGGAAAGGGCCGACCCTCAGGAGGACTTTCGACCTGGGTTGGGTCCCATTTGGGCTGTAGGGCCACACAACTGGAAACCAACTCCTGTGACTTCCAGTGTGTCTCCCTTGATTGGCCTTGTGGAGACAAGCTCATATTGATTAACATATACTCAAGGCCAGTGGGGGTTGCCGCAACTTCGGGTTCAGTGGAAGATTTAGCACAGTTCCTCGACACACACAATTTTTATTCCCCTCTAATTATAGGTGGAGATTTTAACCAGCAATATGAACCACTCCCTGACCATCTGGAGGGCATATCCAGTGAGGAGGATGGCCTATGGGATATTCCTACCCTGACGGATACAGTGACCAAGGCATGGTCCCCTCTTGCTACTCAGATAATGTCCCTCACTCTCTGTCACTCGTTGAGGGCGTGTAATGGTCGGACCGAGGGTGATATCCCGCCAAAAAATACCTTTAATAGACCAGGATATGAGTCACGGATTGACTATATAATGGTTCCAACCAGGGATTGGAGGAGGGTGAAAGACTTCAAAATTATCCCCAGATTTGATAGTGATCACAATCTGCTCTCACTAAAATTTGAGTTCCTTGGTCGGCAAACGGATGAGGTAGATATTAATGCACCATCACAGCCGGACCTTGGGTTATCCAGCAATAGGCGTAGAATAAAATGGGCCAAATTGCTGGAAAATCATAACAACATTGAGAGAATTTATGCACTAGTCGTTCCCACCCTGGAAAAAGTAGAGCGCTGTATGAACCATTCAGTCAGTGAATCCGAGACCAATATCACAGGCACTTTGGGTATTCAGGCACAATTGCCTGTTCTCGGTAATATCCACTCTGAGTTATGCACCAATCTTGCAGAGGTACTGAATCCAGTCGCCAGGTCACACAAGTCTAAACAGAGAAGAGCGACCTGGTTCAATGCCTCTTGCAGGGAAGCAAAAAATCTTCTGCTGGAATCACTCAAAGCACGAGACACTTTAAACACTATTAGGGAAAGACGAGTAGCTTACAAATCCGCTCTCTACACAGCAAAAATAGATTGGGACGAGGAGAACTGGACAAAAATAACAGCTGCCCTCGTTTGTCGAGACTCACGGACCTTTTGGCAAATTGTTAGGCATGGCTCGGCCGAACCAATTGCAGCAGTTGAGGCCAACATAGCACCATCCGTCTGGGAGGAATATTTTAAAAATCTATACCAACCACATAGTAGTGATAGTGGGAAAAGTGAACCCGCTGGAGTGTTCCCCAAGTTCATAAATAGTGCAATTGCCATGGATGGTTTCAGCGTAGAGGAAGTTAACCTGGCAATCTCCTCCCTGTCTGCAGGTAAGGCGCCGGGCCTAGACAGGCTTCCAGGCGACCTTTACAAGCACGAACCTAAAGTCTGGGCTCCCTATTTTGGGGTGCTATTTAATTCCATTCTG
Source organism: Lissotriton helveticus (assembly GCF_964261635.1). NCBI lineage: Eukaryota > Metazoa > Chordata > Amphibia > Caudata > Salamandridae > Lissotriton > Lissotriton helveticus. The sequence goes on from NC_136067.1 coordinate 986,228,880, forward strand.
AAAGGCCTCCCAATCCCTTCCACCTGGCCAGGGGCTGAAATAGTGCCAATTTTTAAAAAGGGGTCCCCCCTCCTTCCGGCAAATTATAGGCCAATAAGCCTAATTGATGTAGCCCAGAAACTTTTTTCCAAGCTTTTGCTAAATCGCCTACACGAGTGGATCAGGGACTCCAACATCCTTAGCCCCTTTCAAGCAGGCTTCAGGGAGAAGGTCTCCACTGTGGACCAGGTCTTTCGTCTCATCCTCATATACTGGAAAACGGTGCAGTTGGAGGGTGGCAGCCTCTATACTGTATTTGTGGACCTGAGGGCAGCGTTCGACCTGGTCCCGAGGAATAAGCTTTGGGAGGTCCTTGACAAACTGGGGGTCCCCGAAGGCCTTCTGAATATGATAATTCGCCTCCACTCCAATAACTTTGCCCAGGTTAGATGCGGCAGGTTGGGGGAATTGTCCGAGAGGTTCCCCGTTGGCAGGGGGGTAAGGCAGGGTTGTGTGCTTGCACCAACCCTGTTCTGCCTCTATGTCAACGGGGTAATCGCCCACTTAGCAGGTGTACCTAACTCTGACGCCCCAAAACTGGCCGCTGAGAGGGTCCCAGCCATCATGTTTGCCGACGACACACTGCTACTATCTAAGTCGGCAAAAGGCATCCAGCGCATCCTTGATGGCTTTGTGGACTTCTGTGAGGCCCATGGATTAGAAATTAACGCCTCCAAGACGAAATTCATGGTCCTCAATCCCCCACAGAAATTCTACTTCAGTCCAAGTATTGCACACACCAAGCTGGAAAGAGTAAAAACCTTCGAATACCTGGGAATTGTTTTAAATGATAAATTCACCTGGAGCTCACACCTGGAGAAAGCTGCACTTAAATTGACCCAGCATTCGGGAGGCATAATGAAGCTCTTGGCAAGCAACAAATCCTCAATCAGGCCCATTGGCCCTCCACTACAGATTTATGGATCCCAGGCCAAGGGGGCTGTCATCTATGGATCTGAACTCTGGGGCCATGAAAAAACATAAATGCTGCTGAAGGTGGAAAATAAATTCATTCGTAACCTTGTTGGGCTACCACCGAGCACCCCCCTTGTCCCCTTCAGGATGGACTTAGGCCTACGTCCACTTGATGAGGAATTGGCTCTACGCCCGCTGGCCTTCTGGGGTAGACTATGGACAACCCCAGAATTGGCCAGCTATAGGGAAGGACTCCGGGAGGTTCTTGCTACTCCAGGTGTGGGAAAAATAAAGTGGCTCAATTACATCAAACTGGAATTGGAGGCCCTCGGACTCTCAACAATGTGGTCTGACCCCCTGAACACGTGCCACATCCTCTCTAAAAAGGAACTAGCCAGGTCATACCGCGAAAGTAAACTTTCCCTGATACTTAGCCATCAACACCGGGGGACCTTGACAGCTTCCTTTTTGTCCCATAAGGTGAACTACAACATGGAGCAAACTCTGGACAAAATTTATCCCACCTTATTGAGAAAATTATACCTCCAGTGGAGACATGGATCTCTCCCCATCAGAACTTTTACAGCTAAATGGAGTCATGATCCAAGTGGCACCTGTCCAGCGTGCAGAATTACGGACGAAAGTGAGCTCCACATTCTTTTTTTCTGTCCAGTTTACCGGGAGATCCGAAGGCACTGGATTGTTCCCATATGCAGGAATCTGGGATTTAAGAGGTGTCTGGCCGCTTTTAGAGTCTTAAAAACTGATCTGTCAGACCACATTGTGTTTGCTATGGCCAAGTATCTGGGCGCCCTCTGGTCTATCAGAAGGAAATGTCTTAAAACACAGACTTAAGTGCAGACCTGTTCTTAGTATACTAGGATTTCTTTCCAGTGATGTTTTTATGAATTTTAAAACTTGCTGTATAAATCATTTAAATGAAATGTTTTTATAATCGTCTTTTATGGTAAATTTTTACCGAAATAAAGATTTTTTTTTTAATTGAATTTTGAATATATTCTGGAAGACAGAGTCATTAACCCATTGTCCACAACAGAAAGTGATTTTTCCAAATTAACACGGTCAATTTCCCGTATTTTCTCTGCTGTTTCAATTTGAGTTACTTTCCAAGCTTCGTTGTAAGCTGCATATATAGAGGCCGCTATGAAACGTTTTTGACGCTGTTTGCGTGGTCCCATAATGAAATCACGCAAGTCAGCACCTTCTTTAAGTAAAGTCAAGTGTTGCTTAATTTCTGCCAGTGTGGATGTTCGTAGCCATTCGAGGCAGAGTTTTCCTACACTGTATGTAGTTACAATCCCTGGATGTTGTCGCTGGGAGTATATAGGGTCTGGCCTGGTCAATGTGAACCCCTGTATTTTATTCAGGAATCTATCTTGACAGTTATTTGTGTCTGTGGGCCAGATCAACCATTTTTTCCAATCAGGATGTGTTCTGTTTTGGTTTAAAATATGGGATACGTCTATCTCAACATCTGTAGTGCTATTACTGTCAGGTGTTGGTTTTGCAATAGACGGTTTGTTTAAGTCTTTAATTTTGGCTAGGCCAAGGCAGGTTGTCTCTTGAATTGTGTCATTCAAGAATATAATTTGTTCTGGGATCATGCAGGCTCTAAACAATGATTCTATACCTTTGACCTGCCAATCTTTTGTACCCCAGATTGTTTTCGTTTCAATATTATCGTTCCAGAAATCAAAACCGAATGTATTCATTTTGTCAAAAAATTATTCTGAATAGATTAATTTTGTATTTGTAAGCATGGTTTTCATTCCTGTCTTATTTAACAAATTGAAATAAAACGTTTCTGCATTGCTTGTGTTAAACCCTGAGAAGTATGAAAATTTATCATAAAATATTTTTGAACTGCCTTTTAGTGGAGTTGCACAATGTTCCCATTGGTTATAATTAAAAACATTTCTAGGTTGAGCAGATTTATGCAGATAATGGTTACCATAGTGGTTGAAACAGTACATCTGGTCATAATTATATGAACCCTGTAAATAATCATGTTCTGTAAATTTAGCTGACATCACTAGATCTGACATCATATCATTTATACTTTCAAAGTCCCAATCATCAGCGAATGTGCTTGATTTTACAAAGTCACTTAATGAAACCTTAAATTGATGAGGATACTTCAAGAGCTCGACCGGGCCATAGATTTCGTAATCAGTTTTGTCCCATGCTACCCCACCGGGTATAGGATTGGCTGTGAAGTTTACTGAAGAAAGTTCTCTTTTCTCGATGTGTGAAGACTTGTGTGGTTTCAGGACCAAGTTGATTTTCTTTTTTTTTTTTTTTCTTTTGTGTCCTCATAAATGCCACCAGATATTGTCAACTCTAGATGGGCTGATCTCCTGGCCTTTACCACGGAGTAGCTGTTCCCGCCCTGGCTGCCGTGGATAGCCGTCGAAGAACGCCCAGAGGTAGGTCGTTACCTAGTCCCACTCCCCTTCGTGATGTATCGAATCCCATGGGAGGACCGGACCACAAACCTCTGGCATAATCATTGGACATTTTGTATACCTTGTCCGTTATCTCTCAGCCCATGCTGTTAATTGAGACCATACATTTGCAGCACTCTCTCCTCCACATAGTTGGTCAAAACGACTAACAGCCATAATGTTCTTGAGACAGTTTGCAAATCGGGGAGGACTGGCCGATTTCCACTCCCTGCATATTTCTCTTCTAGCAATAACAATAACGTAGAAAATGAACTGCGTAATACTGCTTCTAATATCATATTCCGTAGAGAGGCCAAAAAATATTAATCTGGGGGAATTTACAACCGATATTGATAGGACTTCTTCTAAAAACCCAATCACCTGATCCCAGTAGTTAACAATTTCGTGACAATCTACAAACATATGTCTGTCATCTGCATCTGGTAATCTACATCTTGGACAGACATATTCTTCTGCTGAGATCCTCGATAATTTAGCTGGGGTCCAATAGGCCCTGTAGGTTGTAAATAGGTGGTTCCTCCTGAGGTTAGATGGTTTAATAGTCTTTTGGGAAATTGTGAAAGAGTCTTTCCATATTTTCAGCAACTCTTCGGGTTCCTGGGTGATGACATTGGCCCAGAGCTTGGTGATATCCACTCCTAATTCATCTTTTGCCCCCACCAGTGCGTTGTACCAGATTGAAACCTCCCCTTTTTTCCCCGTCGCCCTACTAATAAGTCCCAGGATTGGAAGATCGTCCTCGTTAACCCAATTTTGACTACCCCACCAGGAAGATAGTTGGTAAAACTTAAACCTAGAAATAGAACCCCCAGTTAGATTTAAGATAGATTCCCAGCCTAGTAGTTTCGTATCATTGGTTAGATCTCCCCATTTATTTAATCCTGCGGCTCTCAGAGGAAGAGCCAATCGATCTAACAAGCAATCCGGTGTGCCTGGGGAGTCCCAAATGGGAGCTTGGGAGTGATAGTAAGGTATGTTCAGAATTCTACGTATTGCCCTCCAGATGTTGAGTGCTGCCCCAAGAAGCTTCAGTCGAACCTTTTTAAAAAACTTCTGGTCCCCAAATTTATATAGAAAAAACTCCCGCCCTTGTGGTAGGTCTGATAGCATGGCTTGAAAAAGTCTTCTGTGAGAGGAAGAATCTAGTTTATTTGTCAGAAGTCTAAAGTTCTTAAATTGAAAGGCATAATAATAAAAAAGTAAATCCGGCAGAGCCAGTCCACCCAGTTTTAATCCCCTTCTTAATTTCCGCCAGGCTATTCTGGGGGACTTGGTCGCCCAGATAAACAAGCCAATCCTCCCTTGAAGATTAGAAATATCTTTTTTGTTGAAGTATAAGGGGATAGAATTAAAAAGAAAAGTAACCTTCGGCAGTATTATCATCTTGACTAGATTCACTCTCCCATAAATGTTCAGAGGTAAGTTGTTCCATCTAGCCAGGAGCTTTCTAATTTCTTTTACTGCCATCTGCCAACTACATTTGGTAGTCTCACCCAAATTATGAGTAAGCTGAATGCCCAGGTATCTAATTTTTAGTTTAGCTTCTGGTATCGGATGCAAATTATTCCAACTCATAATATCGGTTTTTTCTTTATTAATACTGTATCCCGAGACCATGCCAAAGTCTTCAGCCAATTCAAATAATCTGGGAATGGCCTGCTGAGGATTTGATGTATACAAGAGCAAATCATCAGCATAAAGTGCTGTCTTAAGGGGCAAGTCTCCAATATTAAAGGGGAGAATCACTGGGTCAGATCTAAAGGAGCAAACGAATGGTTCGATATAGATATCGAAGAGATATCCAGCCAATCAGTCAGACCTCCATTAATTAATACCCTGGCTCGTGGGCCTCTGTATAGTGTCTGAATTCCTCTGATGAATGTTTCTGGGAATCCGAAATTTACCATGGTTTTCCATAAAAAAAGCCAGTTGACTTGATCAAATGCTTTTGCAGCATCGATCGCCACAATGGTCAGCGGGAGTCCTTGTTGTACTGCCGTATCTATTGCTCCTACTACTTGAAAGGTAAGTTCGTTTAACTGGCGCCCAGGTATAAACCCGCGTTGATCAGGGTGAATAATAGATTTGATTATCTTTGCCAATCTAGATGTAAGAATACCTGAATAAATTTTAGAATCCGAATTGAGGAGTGAAATGGGCCTATATGATTCTATATGACTAGGGTTTTTGTTTGGCTTTGCGATCAAGGTGATAGTGGCCTCTGACCAGGAAACTGGGGTCTCCTCTCCTTCTATAAAGATTTTATTAAATAATGACAATAGTGGGGAAATTATTTCTTCCACATTGTCCTTATACAACTCAGTTGGCAGTCCATCTGGACCCGGAGCCTTGTTCCTAGTCATTTTTTTTAATTGGGCTCGCACCTCCCCCTCAGTGATCTCTGCAACTAGATATGCTTTATTAGGCTCACTCAACTGGGGTAGTTCCCTCGTGGCCCACCAACGTTCTAGATCTTCTTCCGCTAAGCTGTTCTGCTCCCGATATAGTTCTTCCATAAACCCTCTAGCCTCTATCCTAATGTCGGCATCTTCGGTTATGGGCAGACCTGTACTCCTTTGTATCAATGTACTGATAGTGTTCCTGGATCATTCCATTCTGGCTTTCCAGGCGAGAAGAGAGCCACACTTCTCCCCATACTCAAAATTTCGAAGTTTACTCACTTCCCATCTGTCCTTAATTTTTTTATCGGCACGTGCTTTGAAGCTGGTTTGTAGTTCAGTCAGCTCTTTCTCGAGTAATGGAATTCTATTCCTATCATCCAATGTAGCTGACTGTAGTTGTTTTTCTTTAGTTTTAATCTTATCAAGGTCAGATTTATCCCTTGCTAGCGTAAGCTTTCTTTTTAAAGCCATATGTGATCCCAGGGTACCTCTCAAATAAGCCTTAGAAGAATCCCAGACAATAGATTCGGGAGCTGTGTGTGCATTAAAAAAAAAGAACTCTAACAAGTTTCCCTTGATTTTACTTTTGATTGTATCATCTAAGAGGATCGTTCTGTCTAGAGTCCATCTGTATGTTGGAGTTTTAACCCTAAGATCGATTATCAGTTCTAGTACCGAGTGGTCAGAGAAGCCTACCGGAATGTGAGATATTGATATAATATCTGATATGAGAGCTTGGTCTAATAAGAAGAAGTCTATTCTAGAGTATTGTTTGTACTTCTTGCTATAAAAGGAGTATTCTCTACGATTTCCTTGCTTAGTCCTCCAGGCCTCCCTAAGGTTAACATTTCTGATAATGTTTTTCAGAGCTAACAAAGTTTTATTAGGGGGATTGTATTTTACCTTGGAAGTGCGATCTAAAGAAGAATCCATAACAAGGTTAAAATCACCTCCCATAATAACTGGAGCTGTATATTGAATCATATATTCTTCGATTTTTTGGAGTAACCTGGGATTATCTTCGTTAGGGCCGTAGTATGCAGTACATAGAATAGAATGACTACCTATAGAGAGGACCGCTACTAGCCACCGCCCTGATTGATCTGTCCCCCAATTTTGTACTCTAATACCCTTATTTGCTCGCACTATTATAGCCACTCCTCTGGTAGAGCCCTTCTGCCCAGAGCATAGGATCTCCTGAACCCATCTAAGTCTAGAAAAGAGTTGACCGCAGGCTTCCGCCTCAAGATGAGTTTCTTGTAGAAGAAGAATATGTGCTTCTGTATTTTTAAGGAACTCACAGACTCTTTGCTGTTTTTTTCGATCCCCTATTCCATTTAAGTTCCAAGATAATATCTTAGTGTTCACTGCCATAGTAGAAGCTGATAGTTATAACTCGTTGAGATCTGAATTCATTTTTCTGGCCATCAAAATAAGAACTTCTGGCATATGAGGACATTTTTAAGTTTTTTACCCCTTCCCCCCCATATCCCCACCCACCCCTCCCACCGAGGAACGCTCCCTCCTTGCTCTTATTCGGCGTACCTACGCCCTAGAGAGCCCTTCTCTGCCGTCACACCATATCTAAAAAAAAAAAAAAAATCCTACCCGTGCTCTGCGTATTCTAAGTGTTGACCATTTTAACCAGCAACTATTGTTTCCCTCAACCACCCGTATGGATATATATATATATATATATTTTTTTTTTCCTTCCCCCCCTTTCCTTCCCCCCCCTTATTATCCCCCTTTCTTTGTGCATCTTCCAGCAAAATATAAACGCTATTCTGCATTCATTACTATTTACATACTATTTACATACTATTGTATATTTTTTGTCAAATGTGTTAGGTTGGTAAATAAGTGTAACATAACTATTTTCTCATTGTATCTAGTAGTTCATCTACTTCCTCAGGATAATTACAGTTATGCGTCTTGTTTTTCCACATAATCTTTAGCAAGGCAGGGAATTTCATTTGCACTTGAGCCCCCAGAGAACGAAGTTCAGGCATCCTGGAGCCCAGCTCCCACTGCCTCTGAGCCGTTTTCCCTCCAATATCTGATCTGATCTGATAGGGGTTAGCCTGAAAATGTAGAGAAGATCTTGAGAGGCACCTGCTGAGGATTAGTTCTTTTACAGTGTATGTCTGAAAGTACACCAGAATTTTTCGGGGGGCTTTACGGTCTGGATGTAAACGAAAGGGGTCTCTATGTACACGCTGGATCTCAGCTTCTAGATCTATATCAGGGCGATCCTTTAATATGTCTTCCCTCAATAATCTGCATACGAATCCTTTTATATCTTCGATCTCCGTCCCTTCTGGGATTTTAAGGATTCTCAGATTGTTCCGACGGCTCTGCATTTCTTATCTTTCCATATCCATTGTGAGCTTGCGGTTCTGCTCCTTTAAGGTCTTAATGTCTTTGGAGTTGTCCTTTGATATTTCCACCAGCGAGGTGACTTTGTTTTCTAAGACGCTGGTACGAGCCGTTAGACCCTCCATACTTGCCTCCAGGTTATCGAATCTGTCATATAACCCTCTCTGATTACTCTCCGAGGTTGCAAATTTATCCATCAGGTCTTCCCTAAGGGACCGGAATAGACAGCCAATTCGATCAGTCTCTTCACAATTGAGAGCTTCATCAAGCCTATCTCTAGTGTTTAATGCGCTAGAGATGGGAGCGTGTAGGAAAGTATTTAGATCGTGAGAGGAGGGGGGTCGGACTATACAGGGAGCTTGAGAGAAAGAGGTTCCTTCGTTGTCAGGTGTAGTTTGGGCCATGGAAGAAACCGGAGATGGAGCAGTAGTCAAAACTACTGCGTCTGGGTTTATGCATGAAAGGGTAGACTCTTGTCTACTTAGAGAATTGATACTCAACCCTATTTCCAGCTCTGGAGGAGCAGTTAGTGTGTCATCAGATCCTTCCATTTGTACTATTGACTCTAATGCTGCATACCTGTTTTCCAAGGGTAAGGTTGTCAAAATGATGGGGAGGGGGTACTCAATGTCTAGTTCATTGACGTTTTCGACTACCTCCTCCACCTCGTTCGGAACGGGAGTCTCTGCATCAATATCTTGTGTTCCTTTTGCTCCCGCAGTGGACTTTCCAGAATTAACCGCCAGCTCCATTATCTTAAAAAAACTTTTAAGTGAGGGGGTGCCCTTCTGACTACTAGCTGTTTATTACCCTTGGCAGCCCCACTTTTGTTGTTCCCCCCCCTCTTCTTATTTTTATAAGGGGATACCGGGGTCGGACCCTCTTTAACCTGGGTCTCTTCCAAATCCCAAAGCCCCTGCCTCCTAAGGTCCTGTTTAGACCTCAACTGATATCGATTTCTGTTTCTAGTAACTGCTGCTCCGCCACCTCCTAGCACTATCCCCTTTGACTGTAAGCCTTTTTCTGTATTGCTCGGGGGATTAACTACCGTCGGTCGGTGTTTACATTCACTCTCGGCCTCTGCCTCCATGCAAGCGCTCCCGCTAAAAACCCTCTTACCGGCAGTCTTGAAATCCTTTGGACTTAAAGAAAAGTGATAGTCAGAACAAACTGGACCTTTTGCTCTGTAAATGAGCGCTGCTCTCGAACGCTGCCAGTGGCCACAGCTGCGGAGTAACCTCTTGTCTCTGAAGCTATCCGTAGATGAATTTGCTGCTACCTCCGTAGTGCTATGATTGCGCCCTGTGTCTCTCGCGCGGTTCTGCTGTCCCGCTCCTTCCTCCGATCGGGCACTCAGCTGGGCGTTGCGTGTGACGTGGTGCCAAGGCTGCATTCCGTGAGTCGGAGTCCCAGGGTCCTAATGCCTGGACGTTTTCCTCCGACGAAGAGAAAAAAAAAATAAAAAAGACAAAGCAAACAATTTAGTTTGCGTGAGGAAAGGAAAAGAGGCCAAATCGCTCTCTATCCTCACCGTGGAAATCTACAGGGGCTGGCCGACAAAGTCCTCATTTTACCGGTAGGTTTTCAATGAGCGCTGGTGTCCGGCGTGAGAGCTCTGCAGCAGCCGCTAGCCTGCCGCCACCATGTTCCTCTACCACCAACCCTATTGTGTTCGGTTTTGGTGAATGATCCCAAGTTGATTTTCTGACTTGCTGTGTCCATTGTAACATATTTTCCCTCAATGAAATGTCCCAAGCATAGTACCATGATAAGCCAAAGTATGAGGACAAATACACCTAGTACCACCCAAAATTCAATCCATGGAGAAATCAGATAGGTTTCTTGTAGTTGATGAATGAGTTCCTTTGTTTTGTCTTTAAAAGTTTTTGATGTTGTTGGCTGTTCCTCAGGTTCACTTGGATCTTCAGAAAAATCATCGAAGTTGATGAAGTAGCCTGATTCTGTTCTGTTAATTGTTTCAATTGCTTCTGGATTCCTTTTTGTTTTTGGAATTTGCTTTGTTTCATTAGCATAGTCTGTGGTTACATCATTGTAGACTGGTGTTTCTTGATGTAAGATTTTGATTTGGGTTTCAAGAGGTTTGAGTTCCATGGCTTTGTTGCATAGTCCTTGTTGATTCACTGTAGGTTTATCAAATGTGATTAGTCTCTCAGTTTGAACCTCTGTGTTTGTAGCAAACTTTGGTGTTCTACTACTTCTTGGGAGTCCACTTGGCCTACTACTTATTATCGGCCACATGATTGTGGTTTAACCAGGTCGATGGATACAACTCGGTTCTCCTTTTTACCAGCAAGGGGCGGTAGTACAACTGATCTTGTTCCGTTGGTAGCTAAGACAGGTACTGCTTTTCTGTAAGAAGGCCCAAATTCCTTCTTCACCGCGATTTTCTCTCTGACCAGATCCCCGATTTTTGGAAACCAGACAGGCCTAGCTGGGACAGGTGGTTTCTCTTCAGTGGTTGTTGGCTGTTGTTTCAACTTTATGTTGCTCAGGTCTTTTCTTTTTTCATTTAAGTCCTGTAAAATAGCCAAACGATCTTTGATATCAAAGCATTTTTCTTTAACCACTGAAGTTTGACTATCGAGGTCCTGGATTAACATTCTAGTCCCAAACAATAGTTTGTACGGACTGAGACCTCTTTGAGAATTTCTTGGCAGATTATTAAGACTACGTTGGACACTTATTAAATGGTTGACCCACCCAGCTCCCGAACCTAATACCTTTGCTGTTATAGATTGCTTTATGTCACGGTTTTTTTCTTTCCACAATTCCTTTTCCCTCAGGATGAAAGGGACAAGAGTACCGCAATGCAATGCCCATGCTGGTCATGGCCTCCTTATAAGCTCGAGAGCTAAAAGCAGGACCCTGGTCAGAATGTAGCATGCCAATTGCGTATGTGCCGATAAAGACTCGCAAATCTTTTATAACAGTTCTGGCGTCAGCCGAGCGCTGGGGCCACATCCATATGAATCTCGTGCATGAATCCACTGCAACCATGATATATTTATAGTTGCCATCCCTTTCTAAGGGACCGCAGTGGTCCAGGTAAACACATGCTAATGGTTTATCTGAGATTAGAAGGGGCGTCTGTGCTGGTCGTTTCACTTGATACCTTCATTCTTTGACATATTTCACATTCTAGAACATAGTTCCTGGCTTGTCTTCTCATTTGTGGCCACCAATATCTCTGTTTTAATAACGATACTGTGGCTGAAACGCCAGCATGTACAGAAGCAAGCCCTTCGTGTGCCGCTATAATGAGTCCTAACCTATATTCCATGTTTTGAATTGCCCTATCCCCCACTCCAGGGATTCGAGCAAATGGAACGTTATTTGCATCAGTTATGTATGAGTACTTTACTGGAAAGCCTTTCGGGAGTGTTTCTATCGCATAATTTACCGTAGCGGTGACAGCCTGTAATATTTCGCTGTCTATTTTTGTTTTTGACCGGGTGATTGCAGCTACGGAAGCCGTTTGGACAGCTGCCTTCGCTGCTTCATCAGCCAATGAATTCCCTGCAACGTGAACGCCATCACGTTGATGACTCAGTGTATGTATCACGTGAGTCTTTTGTAGTTCTTTTTGTAAAAGAACTACTTGTTCCCAAAGCGTTTTATGCTTGATTGTGCCACCTTTTGCATCTTTAAAACCGTTCTGAACCCAGTTCTGCAAATATTCATTGTAAGACTGAACGCAATAATATGAATCACACACTATGAGTGTGGGGAATTCGCGATCGGTATTTTCAAGCGCCATCTTAAATGCTAGTAGTTCAGCTCGCTGAGCTGTACAATCTCCTAGAGATTGTGTTTTAGTGACCAGTGGTCTAAATTTTCCTCCGTGCCAGCGACCTTTAACAATCGCGCACGCAGCACTGTAAGCTTGTTTACCCCCAACTGCGGGTTGTGCTGATCCGTCCGTATATATTATACAGCCGTAATGTTCCAGAGGCAGGATCTCGGTCGGCAGAGGACATTCAAATTCATATTGGAGAAATTCTTGTGTTTTTAAATTAGGATCAAATTCGTATATCACGTCTGTTGCAGCAAGAGAATTAGCCCACTGTATCCATCTCGGATGTAGTGCTTTAGCATTAGGAATGCTTGCCTTTGTTACCGCCTCCAGGGCTGGTACCGGTGTCACGATGATTATTCGTTTACCTTGTGCAAGGGCTCTTTCTTTCGCTACAGCAGTCTGTACCGCGGTTAGAATTTTTTCCGTTGGGCTAAATTTCATTTCAGCTTTTGTGTACAAATGTGATTTGTATGCTATTGGTACCGTTTCTCCCTCATTAGAGGTCAGGTAGGTGAATCCGCATCTTCCTGGGATGACCCGGATTACAAGGTTGCGTGTGTTATCGCGTGTTTGCAATTTTGTTTTACCTAACATGTCTGTTTGCAAAGATCTCAAAATTTCTGTGTGTTTTTTAGTCCAATTGGTTGTTTTAAAATCTGGTTTTATTAGGTCATAGAGAGGTTTAACTCTCTCTGCATAATTTATGATGTAAGTTCTTCCGAAATTCAGGAAACCTAGAATTGATTGTAAGTTTTTCAGCGTACTTGGTGCTTGGATTACAGCGCATTTCTCTAAGAAATTGTCAGCCAGGCTTTTGCCTTCACTTGATAATTCATATCCTAAAAATAGGACAGTTAGATGGGCAATTCTTGACTTTTTAAAGTTGAATTTGTAACCCTCTGCTGCGAACCCAAGTATTATGGTGTTCACTCTTTTCAAGTGAGTATCCAAGTCATCATCTGTTAGATAGATGTCATCGACATAAGATAATGCCTCATCATCATATATTTGTAGTAACTCTGTTACTCTCGCTGAGAATAATCCTGGGCTGTTCTTGAACCCCTGTGGCAAACGACAGAAATTTTATTGTGAACCATTTATTGAGAAAGCGGTCAAATATCTGCTTTCGGGTGCTATATTTTGACAAAAGAATCTATTAGAGATGTCTAATGTTGTTTTGTATTTTTTGCGCACTATGCTATTCATTAGTGCTGCACTGTGTGAGTTTTGTACTGCAAAAGTTTTGCAACATGAGTTTAGGTGTCTGTAGTCCAAAACTAGACAATATGAATTGTCTGGCTTGGAGACAGGAAACAAAGGATTGTTCATTTGTGAGGTGCAAGTTTCAATCACCCCTTGGTATTCAAGTTGATCTAAGATCTCTCTGTCCTGTTTTTTAGCTTCTTGCTTAATTGGGTACTGCCTCTGTGCAGTTGGTTGAGATTTTACCTGGATTTTGTGAGGAGGAGAGTCCTCACCCCATCCCACATGGTTTTTATATAATGCAGGCGCTTGGGCTACTGCCCACTTTCTTGCAAGTGTATATTTTTTATGTATTGGAATATGATTTGAGAAGGCAGGCATAATCATTTCTTTGCCATGAGGGCACTCCCTGACAAACTCTGGTGGCCAGTATTTTTCAGCTAAAAGGATGTCATAGCCTTTGGAGAGATTATCCCAAAATAGACCCCTTATTTTCCTAGTCTTATCTCCCTCTATACGTAATGTTATTTCATATATTTTATGAGGTTTGCTAACTCTGGTATCTGCAGTTTCCACTTGAATGTATTCATTCGTGTCCACTGTCTCCAGATGATTCATCAGGATCTTGCGAGCTAAGCTCACTTCTGCTGCGCTGTCTAGCATTGTCTGAGCCCACTCTCCGTTTTTCAGCTGTGTCCTCAGTATCTTCGGCATGTTTGATTACTTTAATACTGGCTACCTTCTTCTTTGGGAATTGTAATTTTTTACTTTGATGAGCAGATTCCTTGTCTTTGGACTTGACGTGCTCTTCCCTGTGTTCTGACCGTCCTCTTCTTTCCGATTTCTGCGAGGAAGTCTGAAAAGATCGAGATGGACGTGCATCAATATCTTGATATCTATCAGGTTTCTTCAAATTATCCCTATTTCTAAGGTTGTATTTTTTCTCAGAGGGCTCCCTCTGGGGAGACTTGTGTCCTTGGTCCGGAGATCTTTCTCTCCGCCGAAGAGACCTTCCTCTGGACTGGAATCTTTTTTCTTTGGGAGTGGATTGTTTGTTTCCATCCCAGCTCTTTTTTGGAGTGTTTAGATTATTTTTAATAAATACCTTTTCAGTATTTTCAGTTAGTTGGGGTTTCACTGGTTTCCCACCCAAACTATCTCTTCCTAGTTCTTCATAGGATTTTTCTATGATTCTGGCAAGTTCAAATGGTTATTCTGCTATATCTGTTTCTTTCAACTTCTGGCGGATCGCCACAGATGCTGCTTCTCCTTTTATGTTGGATAACAATAATGCTGATACCTGCTTGAAGTCTTTCAGTAATTTCATACCTATAGGTAAAGCAGGCTCTGGACCGTATTCATTTTGAGGCTGTTTTAGCACATCTGGTATTACCGCCATGGACGGAACACCATGTGTTTTTGTGTAAATGGAAGCAAAGACTGTGCCCCAAGTGTCACTGTCCTCCACATGTGGTGCGATCCCCATTGGAAGACAGATAGTCAGAATTCTGTGTTTCTCAACAGGGGTAGTATCCGGAAATACTGCCTCTATTTGAGTGATTTTTTGTGCTAACCAGAATGGAATTTGTTCCCGTTTAATGGGTACCTTGCCTAGACAGGACTGTATTTTCTGTGGTGTGATTGTATTTGTGTTCCCCTGATGAGGGGTCAGCTGTGGAACATTAATAGTTGGTTGGACTGTTGAAGTCCGCATTACATATTAGACTAGTTGTCTATGTATTTTAAACAGTTGTTTTAGCTGTGCTAAAAGTTCTGGATTTGAAATTTTTTCAATGTCTGGATGTGGTGTGTAGCTGGCTAGAACCGGCCACGTTGCTCCTGGTCTACCTAGTGGACCGAGCCTGGTGATGTGATTATTATGTTTTAGGGCGCCTTTAAACCAGAGCAGGTGCTCTTGGTATTTTAATGGTATTTCCACCTCCTCGAAAGGAGTGTACTCATTCGGAGGCTCCTCTATTTTGTAATAGTGGAACTCCTTTGTTACAGTGTTTGCTGCTGGAAAGTTTATCCATGAATAGAATACCTCTGTCTGCCGATATTCATGTGCCTCTATTACGAATATGACTGTACCACCTCTCGATGTCAGTCCATTTTCTATAAGTTTTAAAGTTATAGTTTTTCTTATGTTGACCGGGATGAGTATTGCGTCCGGGTCAGTTTGCAGGAGACTTGTATCATCTGCTAGGAGTTGAGCTGCTATTCTAGCCGCCTCCCTTTCTCCTTCGCTGTCTGACATTTTACTGACAGGAAGGTTTTTTGTTGCAGATCAGGTTTTCAAGGAAACAAAGATTAGGTGCACAATATTTTGGAACACTGTATCCTTCAACGTTGAATAAAGCAAAAACCATACATAGGAGTCTCCTCCTACTAAGTTTGGCGGATTTTAACCTTTGACCCACTCTAGACGTCTTTGGAGTATTTATGGGAGAAAGGGTCTGTGTGAAAAAGTTACTCTAATGCCTTGCGTTAGATTTATCGCCTTACCAAACCGTTGGGCGCCATGTAGTGTAGTTCCTATTATCCCAATAGGCTCTGCGCATTGGAATAATATCTTCAATAGTATAGACGTTGGACAGAGGTTAACTAGGTCTTCTACTGACGATATTAGACTTAAGTTTTGTGTGCCAGCTAGCTCAGAGTTCACTAGAAACTTTCTCGAATAGGCGAGGAGGAGTTTAACCTCACTGGATAGACAAGAAGGGATTTAGTTTCTAACAACCATAGAACATGACAACTTTGCTCTCCCTGATCAAGAGTATATCTCTAGAGTCGTGTGAAAACAAAAGACAGCTATTTTACTCAGTCAATACGTGCATACTTAGTTTCACCAGTTTGTAGAGAAAAGAAGAGAAGGGCGTTTTCAATAAAAGGTGTTATTTATTGATCAGTCTCTTTTCTCATACAAGAGAAATGAATCGCTACAATTGCAATACTTATAGTTAAGTAAAGTGCATACAGTAAAAGCAGGATTATAAAATTGTAAAAGCATTGATATGGTTTCTTAGCCATATGATACTTTAAAATGGATAAAAGATATACATACATATATACATTGACTAATCGTACTCAACTGGTGCTTCTAACTACGCCTACCCCGGTGTACCTGACCTAAGCCTAATACAAGGGAGGGAGTAAGTAAGTAGCAGTTTAAGTTAAGTTTGTTTTGCCAAGATTCTGACTCAAGAATTGTCTGTAAGGGGTTAATCAGTTCAGTACCTGGGATTTAGAAGGCAGGAGGGCTGGTATCTCTTTCTCAGGACTCGGTATCCCAGTTACCCGCGAGGGCAAGTTGGAAACGCTGGAGGCTGGATTCCTCGGCAAGAGGAAAGGCAGCGTCTTCCTCAGCGTGTCAAAATGGGAGGGGCAGCGTCCGTGGGCTCTCGCATCAGCTGGGCTCTCCGGCAAGTAGTCACTGCTCCAGGTTCATCACCACCGTGTCTTTACTTAGGGCAGTGTCGGTATATTTATACCTGAGAGGTGCCGGGTTTTACGTAAGGATGGACATAAGACGTCAATAAGGATGTCATTAAGAACTGGTGGTTCTTACATTCTTTATAGGAGTTCTCGAACTAAATCAAAACAATAGCAGCGGGGATTTCCCAAGGTTTGCTGGAGGCTTGGTTTGTTTAGAGAACTCGGTGTGCTTTATAGGGGGCTGGAGGAATAGTGCTTGCTTAATGTGACAGCATGCGCTATGACTAATTTATGAAACGGGTTTCTGTGCCGTTGTATGGATATTAGTGATTTATAACCGGGCATGGGTCAGAAATAGGAGTATCGATACAGGTCCCTAGATAAACACACTACATTATACCCACCCCCCAAAATGGAGAGGCCAATAAAATGCACCACTGACAGAGTACCCCATGGCATAATGGATGAAAGCATGACAGACTGGGTGCAGGCCTATGACACAACAAAGCACACTGCCTGGCTTCATAATTGCCCCTAGACCCCCACCCACATAGCCAGGCCCTGCCTGGACTAGGCCTCAAAATGGCCCCCACCCACATGGCCATGCCCCATCAACACCCCCAAAAATCAAAAAACACACAAAAATCACCACAATCCAATGCCATCCATGCCCTCCATGATGTTTACATTAAAGAGACCACACAGAAAGACTAGGCCCATGCACCAGTGGGTACCCCTGGGCATAATGGATGAAAGCAAGGCACATTGGATGCAGGCCTATGGCACAAAGCACACAGCCTGGATTCAAAATGGCCCCTTCACCCCCACCATATGGCCCTGGACCAGGCCTCAAAATGGCCCCCACCCACATGGCCATGCCCCATCAACTCCCCAAAAAATCAAAATACACACAATAATCACCACAATCCAATGCCATCCATGCCCTCCATGATCTTTACATTCAAGACACCCCACAGAAAGACTAGGCCCATGCACCACTGAGTGAGTACCCCTGGGCAAAAGGCCCCAACAACAGCAAACAAAATCGAAAAACACACAAAAATCACCACAATCCAATGCCATCCATGCCCTCCATGATGTTTACATTAAAGAGACCACACAGAAAGACTAGGCCTATGCACCACTGGGTACCCCTGTGCATAATGGATGAAAGCAAGGCACATTGGATGCAGGCCTATGGCACAAAGCACACTGCCTGGATTCAAAATGGCCCCTTCACCCCCACCACATGGCCCTGGACCAGGCCTCAAAATGGCCCCCACCCACATGGCCATGCCCCATCAACACCCCAAAAATCAAAATACACACAAAAATCACCACAATCCAATGCCATCCATGCCCTCCATGATCTTTACATTCAAGACACCCCACAGAAAGACTAGGCCTTTGCACCACTGAGTGAGTACCCCTGGGCAAAAGGCCCCAACAACAGCAAACAAAATCGAAAAACACACAAAAATCACCACAATCCAATGCCATCCATGCCCTCCATGATGTTTACATTAAAGAGACCACACAGAAAGACTAGGCCCATGCACCACTGGGTACCCCTGGGCATAATGGATGAAAGCAAGGCACATTGGATGCAGGCCTATGGCACAAAGCACACTGCCTGGATTCAAAATGGCCCCTTCACCCCCACCACATGGCCCTGGACCAGGCCTCAAAATGCCCCCCACCCACATGGCCATGCCCCATCAACACCTCAAAAAATCGAAAAACACACAAAAATCACCACAATCCAATGCCATCCATGCCCTCCATGATCTTTACATTCAAGACACCCCACAGAAAGACTAGGCCCATGCACCACTGAGTGAGTACCCCTGGGCAAAAGGCCCCAACAACAGCCCAAAAAATCGAAAAACACACAAAAATCACCACAATCCAATGCCATCCATGCCCTCCATGATGTTTACATTATAGAGACCACACAGAAAGACTAGGCCCACGCACCACTGGGTACCCCTGGCAATAATGGATGCAAGCATTACAGACTGGGTGCAGGCCTATGACACAACAAAGCACACTGCCTGGCTTCATAATTTCCCCTAGACCCCCACCCACATGGCCAGGCCCTGCCTGGACCAGGCCTCAAAATGGCCCCCACCCACATGGCCATGCCACATCAACACCCCCAAAAATAAAAAACACACAAAAATCACCACAATCCAATGCCATCCATGCCCTCCATGATGTTTACATTAAAGAGACAACACAGAAAGACTAGGCCCATGCACCAGTGGGTACCCCTGGGCATAATGGATGAAAGCAAGGCACAAAGCACACTGCCTGGATTCAAAATGGCCCCTTCACCCCCACCACATGGCCCTGGACCAGGCCTCAAAATGGCCCCCACCCACATGGCCATGCCCCATTAACACCCCAAAAAATCAAAATACACACAAAAATCACCACAATCCAATGCCATCCATGCCCTCCATGATCTTTACATTCAAGACACCCCACAGAAAGGCTAGGCCCATGCACCACTGTGTGAGTACCCCTGGGCAAAAGGCCCCAACAACAGCAAACAAAATCGAAAAACACACAAAAATCACCACAATCCAATGCCATCCATGCCCTCCATGATGTTTACATTAAAGAGACCACACAGAAAGACTAGGCCCATGCACCACTGGGTACCCCTGGGCATAATGGATGAAAGCAAGGCACATTGGATGCAGGCCTATGGCACAAAGCACACTGCCTGGATTCAAAATGGCCCCTTCACCCCCACCACATGGCCCTGGACCAGGCCTCAAAATGGCCCCCACCCACATGGCCATGCCCCATCAACACCTCAAAAAATCGAAAAACACACAAAAATCACCACAATCCAATGCCATCCATGCCCTCCATGATCTTTACAATCAAGACACCCCACAGAAAGACTAGGCCCATGCACCACTGAGTGAGTACCCCTGGGCAAAAGGCCCCAACAACAGCCCAAAAAATCGAAAAACAAACAAAAATCACCACAATCCAATGCCATCCATGCCATCCATGATGTTTACATTATAGAGACCACACAGAAAGACTAGGCCCATGCACCACTGGGTACCCTTGGCAATAATGGATGAAAGCAAGGCACATTGGATGCAGGCCTATGGCACAAAGCACACTGCCTGGATTCAAAATGGCCCCTTCACCCCCACCACATGGCCCTGGACCAGGCCTCAAAATGGCCCCCACCCACATGGCCATGCCCCATCAACACCCCAAAAAATCGAAAAACACACAAAAATCACCACAATCCAATGCCATCCATGCCCTCCATGATCTTTACATTCAAGACAACCCACAGAAAGACTAGGCCCATGCACCACTGAGTGAGTACCCCTGGGCAAAAGGCCCCAACAACAGCCAAAAAAATCGAAAAACACACAAAAATCACCACAATCCAATGCCATCCATGCCCTCCATGATGCTTACATTAAAGAGACCACACAGAAAGACTAGGCCCATGCACCACTGGGTACCCCTGGGCATAATGGATGAAAGCAAGGCACATTGGATGCAGGCCAACTAGCCCACCAGGTACCTCCAGTATGTCCCAGGAGGCTGCGTTGCAGAGAGGTGTTCAGAGACCACGCCCCTTTTTACAATACTCTGCAATGCAGCTCCGTGGCGCTTACTGGAGGTACCTGGTGGGCTAGTTGGCCCCTGGGACTGTCAGGATTGACAAGGAATTAAATCCCCAAATTAAACTGCACAACAGGGTGTGTTTGCACACATGTGAACTCTGGCCCCGCCCCCTCCATTCACCACTGTGCAAATGCACCCCGTGGTGCATTTTAAGTTGGGGATTAACTCCCTTTGAATACTGAGGGTCCCTGGGGTACAATTAGCCCACCAGCTACCTCCAGTAAGCGCCAAAGTGCTGAGTTGCAGAGAGGTGTAAAAATGGGCGTGACGGCAGAACACCCCTCTGCAACGCAGCCCCCTGGCGCATCCTGGAGGTTCCTGGTGGGCTAGTTGGCCCCCAGGGACCCCCAGTATTCAAGGGGAATTCTTCCCCCTCTGCAAACTTGCCAGGGGGCACGTTTTCAGAGTGCTGAAA
Organism: Lissotriton helveticus; assembly: GCF_964261635.1. NCBI lineage: Eukaryota > Metazoa > Chordata > Amphibia > Caudata > Salamandridae > Lissotriton > Lissotriton helveticus. The sequence goes on from NC_136067.1 coordinate 986,249,637, forward strand.
GAAGGGGGTGTGGCCTCCGGCGCAATGCCAGTCATTTTTTTTATTTTTTTTGTAAAGAAGGGGGGTTGTGTATCCCCCCTTCTTTTTAAATTTTTTGGGCCCTGGGTCCACCATCCCCCAGGACCTGCCCCCTAATTAATTTTTTAACAAACAAATCAGGAAATGGGCCCTGTGGCCCCCCTCCCAAGGCCATAATTGGCCCCGGGGTCTCATCCCCGGGGCCGGCCTTTTTAAAAAAAATGTAATACATTTTGGGGAGGGGGGCGCGTGGCCCCCCTCCTGTGCCACTAATTGCCCCAGGGACCCCATCCCCCTGGGCTGGCCTACTCCGCTGGGGACCGTAAGGGGATCCCAATCCCCCATGGTCCCAGCCGGCTCCCCGCGTCCTGCGGGAGCCGGCATTGCTTTTCCACATGTGGAGCAGGTAACATGCTGCTCCCTATGTGGAGAAGCAATCTGTTTTGCTATTTGGACGAGAGAGCAGGTTTCCTGCTCTCTCTTCCAAATGGAAAAGCCGTTTGCAATGACAGGCTAGGAGCCGCGAGGCGCCCGCCTTGTCATTGCAAACGGCAGAGTCCCGGGGGTCGGCAACTCGGGACACTGCAGGAGCTGGCCCTGTGGGGTAGCGGTCCCCAGGGTCATCAAGGGCTGCAGGAGGGGGGCCGCCTGGCCCTCCTCCCACCTTTTGAAAAGTCCTGGGGGTGGTGGTCCCCGGGGCTTGGGGGTCCATTACGGACCCCCAAATTAAAAACGTAATGCCCTGGGGAAGCGGCGGTCCCTGGGGCGTGTGGGTTGGGCTCAAGACCCCCACACAGGTGTTTTTTTATTTAAAACAAAGTCCTGGGGTGTGGTGGTCCCCAGGGCTGCGGGGGGCTGTGAGCCCCCTGCATATATTAGTAAAAAGCCTGGGAGTGCCGGTCCCCGGTGTTTTGGGGGGCCTTGGAGCCCCCATCCTCTTATGATGAAAGTCCCGTTGGTGGCGGTCCCTGGGGCTGGGGAGGCTATGAGCCCCCCACAACATTTATAATAAAGCCCTGGGGGATGGTGCTCCCCGGGCCCCCCCACCTAAACTATGTAATTGCCCCCGGGATTTGGCCCCCCCCAGGGACTAATAACTAATATAGCGCGGGAGCCCAGCTTCGTTTTTTTTTTCATTGACAAGATCCGCGCACCTTACGCGGATTTTGCCAATTAAAAAATAATAATTGGGGGCCCCTGGTGGTCCTTATGGGACCCCCTGAGCAGGCGTAGGGGGTCAGCGTGTTTGTACCATGCCCCCTTTTCATGTTTTGCGCATTTGTTTCTTAGGTTTCTTGTGCTGGACAGCCAATTAGAATACAGCTCGTGCACGGCAGGCTGAGCTTAGGGTGCGCGGATCCTGCGCTGCCATAGATAAATATGTACTTTTAAATGTCACTTTCTCAGGAACTACTGAACGGATTTACACCATTTAAGCAAAAGGCACGAGGCTAAACTAGGGACTACCTCTTTGCCAAATTTGGTGTATTTCCGTTCAGCAGTTCAAGCTACCGTGTTGAAAGGTTCCTATGGAAAATTGCATAGGGAAAACATGCTTTGGGATCCCTTTTTTCTCGGCCCCCAGCTTGACGAATCACCCCAAGACTTTCAGGATAGGAGCTGACCAGAGCGCCCCAACAGTTTTGAAAACTTCGCGAAGATTCATCAACCAGCGCCAAAGTTATTCCAAATAGAATGTTGCGGATTTTCAATGGAAAATAGGTCCTAACTATAACTACCTTCTGGCGACCGCCAGTAGGTAATATATCTATATATATACACACACACACACAAAGGTGTATTGAAGAATGAGTGGCTGTATGAGTGTCTGAATGGATGATTTAGTTGGTGCCTGACTGTATAAGTGAGTGATTGAACATGTCCTAGTGAATGCATGGGTGAATGACTAATCTCTGTAAATGTCTATATCAGTCTATCAGTTGGTGTGTAAGCTCAGCTAACTATAACAGACGATTTTGTCTGTTTTTGTATGAGTGAAATGTCAGACTAACTATAATGTTCCTGAAACTTGTGGTTTTTCAGTGAATATATACATGTTTATAAAATGACAAAGCTGAAAAGAAAAGTTGTTGCTCTTGAAAGTAAGAACAAATGTTTTTTATTTCATACAACCTGCACATTATAACACATTATAGGATTAAACATATTGATTGTTGTTGGTGTTTACATTCCTTTATCTTCTTTGTTTAAGGAGGAAAGATAGGAGATCTCACCTGAGATGTAGAGTCACCCGGTAGAGTGGGAGCCCCCTTCCCTTTCCTTCATCTTTTCTTCATACAGGGACATCTAACCTATGGAACAAAATAAGATTTATCTTTAGCTTTCTCTTCTATTCATTCTTATGTACTCTGTCTCCTGCCCATTTGGCCTGTATATCTGTGTTACCACCTCCGTTGATATGTATATTTTTTAATTATACAGTTATATAGCCCTTTCATGTATACTTTATTTTTTCGTGATAGGATATTATCTGTTTGGAATATCCCTCCTGTTATATCAATGGAGCAGCTGGTGTTGCATTAGTATAGGATTTCCCTATCTACGGATATGTTTTTTTTCTTCATAATGGGGTATGATGCGCCAACTGGTGCTATATTGAGAATTTACTTGCCATAGATATCCAACTGGTTGTATTCCCATATTGTTGATTCATAACCCATATATGTGGTGATTTCTATTATTTTCCATGATGGCGCCAATACATCAATATGTGTCTGTTTTTTTATGTTTACTAGTCAGATTCCATTAGGAAAGTGGGATGCACTGTGTGGTCATTTGATCAAAGTCAGTATTGCCTAAAATGCGTCATTTGATGAGGTTGCACGAATAAACAACATTTGTCCTTGCCTTCTGAGAGCGACTATTTTTATTTTTGGCTTTGTTATATCAAAACGGAATGCTCCTTCAGTTGCGTGCCACAATCCCCCATCTAACTGGGTGTCATTAGAGAGCGGTGGATGGTGTAGTCATATATGAGTTGTTCTGTGAGTGCCTGAGTCAGTGAGTGGGTATGTGTGTGGCTCTATGGAGGAGTGAGTGGTTGTGTGAGTACTAGTATGGGTCTGTAAATGGTTATGTGAGTGTTTTTGTGGGTGTGTGAGTGTGAGTGGATATATGAGGTTATATGGGGCCGTGAATGTGTGTGTGAGGGTACTGTGGATGATGTCATCAGTGATATCATATGAGATGTCATCAGTGATGTCATCAGTGATGTCACTGACCATGTCTTGAGTGACGTAATATATGAGTTCATAAGCAGTGCATTTCAGGTGGGTGTAAGTTATAGTTAACTCAGGTAAATATAACTGCTGAATTTCTCTGGTTTTGTACAAGTAAAATGTGAGATTAACTATAATGTCTCTGTAACCTTTCTTTTTCAGAAACTTTCAAAGGTTTCTTTAATTTCTATTCCCTAACTATAATGCCCCGGTAACCTTTGTTTTTTTCAGTGAATCGTTAAGGTTTTTTTATCCTATTTCCTAACTACAACATCTCCGTAACCATTGGCTTTGTCAGGGAATTCCTAAGGTATTTTGTATTCTATTTCCTAACTACGATGTCCTTGTAACCTCGCGGCGGGATGCCTGGCTTTCACCTTGTGGATACCCTGCTGGGGTTATCTCACAGGGGAATACCAGGACGGGTTCCCAAGGCAAGCGCCTTGATGCCTTCGGGTGATACGTGCGCTATATAAATCGCAATACATTTACATTTACATTTACAACCTTTGAGGTTTAACTTGTGTGAAATTAGATTTGTGCCAGAATGAATAATGTACTGCGTATTTATCCAAGAAGAGACCACCTTTTAGTGCAACACCACTACCCAACTGGAGAACATTCTACTGGCTAATTAGTAAGTGTTGTGTAAATGTATAGTGCATCTTTTACACTACAACTGCGTAAAGGATGCTGAGAAATGCCTCCAGTGATGTGTGTGTCTGTACCTTTGCCAATGTGATTGTTCCTCGAGCGTCTTCACCAGATATCTTTACAATTGTTGAACTGCTGGGAAAGCACACTTGGATGATCTGTACTTTGAAGAAGTAGGCGCTTTTTTGTTTGGTGGAGATTCAATAGAATTTCATGGCATCAAGACCCCATCTCCAAAATTGGAGGGATATGTGCTCAAGGGCATCTTAGTAAGCTGTGCATCATCCTGTTCATAGGGCAGAAAGACGTTGCATACCACCAAAGTATATGGTTTGGATCCAAGCTGGCAGGGCTAGTAGGCAAATTTACATACTTCTAGTTTTATCCCAGAGGATGCCAGAGTTTTGTGCAGCACCTCTACCCAACTGGAGTGATTTCTACTGACTAATTAGTTGGGTAAAAGTATAGTGCATCTCCTACACTATAACTGAGTGAATGACGCTGAAAAATTGTCTCCAGTGACATGGTGTGTCTGTAACTTTGGAAATACAAAAAGATGGGGGCTTGAGGAGGTTTAGAGACCAGCGAGGGTATTCTCACCATAGTCAGTTAATCAAACACGCAAGAGCCCTCTGGTCTAGATACAAAGTTTGGCTAAATGAATCAACACTAAAACTGAAAGGTGTCCCTTTAAAGGACGGTTTCCCTCACCCACCAGAGGTGGCATGCTTCATCATTGGGGAATCTCCTCACACCATGAGGCCTAGTCATGGTGCAGGCTACAACCCCTCACTAAGAGGGAGGGGCTCAAGGAAGTTGTATTTGCTAAGAGGGTATTTACTAATGACTCAATGTGAGCTTTTTGGTGTTGATTCCTTTAGCCTAACTTCTTTATCTAGACCCGAGGGCTATTGTGTGTTTGGGGTCTATAACTTTGTCAATGTCATTGTTCCTCCAGCGTCTTCACCAGATAACTTTGGAAAGTGAAACTGAAGAGAAAACACACTTGGATGAGTTTTACCTTGCTTCTTCCTTTGGGAGAGATGCAATTGTACTCCTAAACATATGAAACACATCTCCAAAATGGCCATGAAATGAGCTGGGATGTTTTTAAGTAAGCTGTCCATCATCTTGAGAAAAGGATGGAAAGACGTTGCATATTGCTAATGTATATGGGGCGGGTCTAATGGACGGGGATTATAGGCAAGTTTACTTACTTCTAGTTTGTAAAAGTATACAACACGATCTCTGGTCCCAGCAGCAGTTGTCAAGAAAGAACCCACTCGTCACAGACACTGTATGAGATTTTGTACTTGAGAAAAGCAAGGATGCAAATATCTCCATCATGGATTACTTTTAACAGTGGAACTGCTGAGAAAATACACTTGTATAATTGTAGTTAACAGAAGTAAGTGCTTCTTTGTTTTAGCATAGAGAGGGGGTCGCGTGGCCCCCCCACCCCAGGCCAATTTCAGACCTGGGAATCCATCTCCCAGGGTCCTGCCTTTTTATTCTTTTTTTAATAGGGGAGGGGGGCTATGTGGTCCACCCTCCCCTTGCCAATTTCAGGGACCCGATCCTCCATGGCCTTATTGCAGTGGGGCATTGCTGCCCCCCTCCCCAGGGTTATTTCGACCCCTGGAACCCCAGCCCCTGGGGCCCAGCCCTAGTTCTCTGGGTGGCCCAGGGCACCCACTCTGCACCTGGACCATGGAGAGCCTGAAGGTCCCCATTGTCTCTTCCGGCTAGCCGCTTCCTGCTGGAGCCAACACTGCTTTCATACACAGGGAGCGGCTGAACTTGCAGCCCACTGTGTATGAAAGCAAGACATCTGTTTCCCTGCTTGCTTGACAGAGGGCAGTGTTTTATGTGACTTGGTAGGAGCAGATAAAGCTCCCACAAGTCATAGCAAACAGCTATGTCCCGGGGATGCACCCTGCGACATATAAGGAGCCGGCCGTGTGGGATGGCGGTCCCCAGGGCCATATTTGGCTACAGGAGGGGGCTGCATGCCCTCCTCCTTTCTTCAGAATGGGCCACCCTGTGGAGGTGGTGGTCCTGGGTGCCGAGAATAGCCTGGGAGAGAGGGCCGCAAGCCACCTCCTTTTTTTAAAAAAGTGAAACCCCGGGGAGGTGGTAGTACCCAGGGTGTGGGGGTTCTCACAGCCCCCCCCCCCACTAATAAACAACAAATAGCCCCAGGGAGGTGCCGGGGGCCCAGGGGTATGGCTCCCTTGTCTCATTTTGAAAACAGACTCAGGGAGGTAGTGGTGGTCCCCAGAGCCAGGGGGGCTCCGCGTAACCCCTGCAACACTTAACAAGTAGCCGCAGGGAGGTGGTTGTCCCTGGGAGGGGTCCATGCGGCCCCTGCATTATTAAAGTTAAACCTCAGAGAGGTGGTTATCCCCGGAACATAATAATGGACAAGGTGGGGGTGCGCCCCCTCCTTTGTTAAAAAAAAGCCTGCATGCCCCCGGGACCTGGCCCACCCAGGGCCTCTAATTTAAACAAGCGCTGGCCCATTTTAAAGAAACATTTGCAATTTTGCTGCAAATTTGTTTTTCCCAAAAATGATTTTATGCTGTGGCGGGGTTCCAGGGGAATCCCAAGGCTTGGGGGTCAGGGTATTCCTACCCTGCCACCTTTTCTGTTGTTATGTTTTTATGTGGGACTTGGTTAAAAATGAAAACATTAAAAACAGCATTTAAATACAACATATTGGGGTAATGACTAGCTAAAAAGATTGATATTATTGTCATTAAAAGAAATTACTTACCATTCATATTCGAACCTTTGATATAATGGTTTCTATGAAATTCTCTAGTATTAAGTACCATAGATAGTGTGTCATCCATATTAGGGTTCCACACAGTCTGCTGTTTTGCACGGTGTGCAAAAGCAGCAGACCAAATAAATAGACATATCTAACTTGTATAACCAAATAAAAAAGGGGAGCCCCCCAAGCAAAACTATTCAAATACCAATATCATCTATTAAACTACAAACACTAAAGACCATCATAGAATCAAAGTAATATAATCTTTATGATTTGATACACAGTTGAGTCATTAAAGAACATACTTCGATTTCTTGCCCGCTAAGGATTTAGCGCATCGTCCACGCATTAGTAGATTTCATTTTACTATACAGCTCTAAATAAGGGTCAAAACATCTGTCTAAATTGAAGTAGAAAAGAAGGTGGTTTCAGGACAGGCATTTCACAAAGAATGACCGACAAAGGGAATAGTTTGAGATTGGGCTTTTAACTTTTTTGCCCCTGGGATTAACAGAAGAATCTAATTAGATGTGCATACCCAGCGGACTGTTGTGCTTCCCTTTCATGGGCCGGTCTAGAACTGGCCTGTCTTTTGTGCTTTACATATCAGGGATTTAGGATAGCTCATTAATTCCACTTCAGAACTGCCTGTAACATCATTTCTGAAGTAGCCATAACATGAAGTCCTCCAGAACCCGCCAGTAATGGTGTGAAGTAAAACATTTTGAGTTATTGAATATTTATTCACCTCTGGACCATTATATTTTCTTTTGAATTAGAAGGAAGAGTGATAGTACCATAACACTCCATCTCAGAAAGCACTGTCAATGGATCTGGCAGCATTTTGCTCTGGGAGCCGAAGTATAGAAGTGACATTAACAATAATATTGCCAATTATTCCTTAGTTTTTCAGCCCTGTTTTTACATTTGGGGAACATTGCTCCTGTTAATGTAACTAGCTCTGTAGGGTGTTCCTCCGTATTGACCAACAATTCCTTAAGCAGTGATGGATTTTCTACCTTTTATCGTTAAATGCCACGTTTTGCTTGGTCGGATTGGTAACGTGGGCACTTAGGAAATGACCGAAGGGCCAGTAGCCGAGTTCCCGCTGTGGGATGCTTTTTTGGGCAGCCTAGGGCAGGGCTGGCTCTAGGGCGGTGTGATCGGTGCCACCGCGCCGGGTGCTAACTTGGGGTGGGGGCGTCATTTTTCAAGTATGCTATCATGCTGCTGTGTTCCTGGCCTCAAGCAGTTTTCAGGCATCAATTAAAATGTCAAGATAACTATGGTGATTAATAGTCTTCCTGGAAAGAGACCAGAGGTTTGTCTGGAGGAAGTTTTGACTCATCCTAAGGTAGCGCAGAGGGTTATAATGCCTGCTGCTAAGAACGTGTACGCAGAAAATAATGTGCATGTAATGTAAATTGGTCAGTGGGTTACTGCTTCTGTAAGAGAGCTCATTTTGTAACTTGTCGTTTATAAGTCAAAATCCTAATAAAGAACATTGAGCTATTAACTGTCATCAAAGAGCTGCATGCAAAATGCAAGGTATTTGTTAGAGATATATGTTTTTTTGCCCAGTCTTTCATCATACTAATTTTGCGAAAAGGTTCATTTGGGTAAAGAACAATTCTTATTATTAAAGAGAACCACTAACAATGGGGTTATATTTTAAATTCTGAATTTGTGCTTTACCAGACTAAGGGCTCTTAAACTATATTGCCTACCAGTATCGATGACATGTCACTCCTACACTACACCTTATAGTCCTGTCTGATGTAATATTTCCTATACACTGATTTACACACATATGATTGTATCTGTGCAATGTGTGTGTGATGTAAAGTGCTCTGACACCATACACTGGCAAGAGTGGTGCTATAAAATTAAATGAATCTGAGAGACAGTGGTAATAGAGACTTACGGGGCACTGTTAAAGGGAATCCGTGACAGAGGTGGCACGTGGGGGGGGGGGAGAGGCACCAACAGACATTGTCGCACAGCACACTGCCAGTGTTAAAGCCGGCCCATGCCTGGGGGCTCCCTGTGCTGTTCGGATGCTGCCTGCGGCCCAATGGGTGCCTGAGTGTCCGTTCTCTACTCGAATTGAGGCTTTCATCAAGAGCAGAGATGTAAAGATGCTTTGGAGCCGAGAGGCCTGCTTCTATTAATCAGATATTTCTGAGTACCAAGACCCTTCGTTTTTATCAGCACAACGCAATGTCTCTGGCATAATACAAGTTAAAGCTTTCACTATAGGAAGTGTCTTGGTCCCTCTCTCGCCACAGGAGCCAGCACGCCCTTCTACGCTCCTAGCCTGTGGGCAGAGGCATTATGATCACACCCTCCCGCACCCCCACTCTTTTGTTCTGAAGAAGACCCTGACGTAAGGGATGCAATAACCTACAGCTCCATAGGGTCGAAACGTCGACATTTTACTGCACAAACCAGCAATCAACAGATATCTCATACTGTGCAACTGTTGAAAACATGGCTTTATATTGTGTCTATTGAAATGGAGATTTATTTATTTATTTATTTGTAAGTTTTGTATAGCGCAAGCATGAACCAAGTGGGTATCAGAGCGCTTTACATAAGGATGATGAAGAAAAAGGAACATCGTTCAAAGACATAACAAGTAGGTCAATGTGTCACAAGGGTAAAAATTACATAGTGGAGGGAAATAGGTAGCGGGCAATTGCAGCAGGAAATGTAGGACAATATAAATCAAGAACAAAAGTGACATTTTGGCAGGCAGCAGAGGATCACAACAGATGACATGTAATAGTTAGGATTACCAAAAGACTCGAGGTAAGAGGAGCACAGTTTCTAGATCAGCGCATTGTTCATTAGTAGTTCTTTCATTTCCCTTTTGAAAACAAAGGTGGGTGGAATAAGCCTTGTCTCCACTGGAAGGGCGTTCCAGATTCTCGGGGCAATGCCTGAGAATGGACGGTTGTAGGTTTTACGCGTATTGAATTTCTTTGGTTTGAGCAGTAAGGTGCCGGTGCTCCTTGTGTGCCGGGATCCACCAGAGAGTTCCAGTTTATTTGCCAGGTAGAGTGGGGTATTGAAGTGAAGAGCTCTATGGGTCATACGAGCAATCTTTAGTTGGATCCTTGCCGCAAAGGGAAGCCAGTTGAGTGATTTCAGGTCCGGCGAGATGTGGTTGATTTTCTTACAGCCCGTGATGAGTCTCGTAGCCGCATTTAGCGAAGCTCTGATAGGGGCTAAACTGAGTTTCGGCAGTCCGCATAACGTAGCACTGCCATATTCTAGTCTGGAGATGACCAGTGCTTGCACTGCCGATTTGAAATCCCCATTGGGGCAGGTAGGGTTTGAGTTTTCTTAGGATGCACAACTGGAAATTCTCTCCTTTGGTAGAGGCTCTGATGTGCTCTTGTATGTTTAAGTTTTTATCGAGCAGAGTTCCTACTGATTTTGTGGAGTCAATGAGGTGAGGTGTGCAATTGAGCGTGGTGAGATTAGAGAGATATTTCACAACAGTGGGGGTTTGCCTAGCCGGTGCAATGAGGAGGAATTCCGTTTTGAGGGCGTTTAGTTTGAGGTGGTTGGAGGTAAGCCAGTTTAGGGTTTTGTGCAGGGTTCCGTTGAGAGCATTGATGTCTTCGGGGGAGGAAATGTTCATGTATAGTTGGGTGTCATCGGCGTACATGTGATATTGGATGTTTGAGGCTTTAAGAATAACTGTCAGTGGTTCCAGGAAGAGGTTAACGAGCGTGTTGGAGAGTGAGGAGCCTTGGGGCACACCCAGCATGCAAGGACTGGGGTTGGATAGAGACTGATTGGATTTGATTCTTTGAGCTCTATTGGTGAGGAAAGAGGCAAACCATTTTAGGATCGTGTCAGATAGACCCATTCTGCATTCAAGGAGGTGGAGAAGATTGTCATGCTTGACAGTGTCGAATGCAGTTGAGAGATCGAGAAGAATTAGTAGGCAGGATTCGTTCTGGTCAAGTAAAGTGAGAGCGTCATTCACTATGTGAGTGATGGCTGTTTCGGTGCTTTGGCCAGTGCGAAAACCCAATTGGAATTGGTCAAGGAGCTGGAATTGTTCAATGTGTCTACGCAGTTGTTCATGAACACATTTCTCCAGTAGTTTAGCCAAGGTAGGAATGTTTGTGATTGGTCTGTAATTATTCAAGTCTTCAGGGTCAGCCGAGGTTTTTTTAGGATGGGTAGCACTAGACCCTCTTTCAGGCAGTCCGGGATCTCTCCTTGCCGGAGAGAGGCATTGATAATCTTGGACCAGAGCAGTGTTAAACAGCCTAACATTTCAATATAGAAGATGGGGGGTAGGGGATCATTGAAGTGGTTTGAAGGTTTAATGGTCGAGAGATTGTTGAGGATGGTAATATTATTGAGGGAAGGGAATAGGCTCCAATAGGCATTGTTTTTGAGAGAGATAACAGACTGGTTGGACGATGGCGTGGAGAGGGAGGAGGCAGGAAGGGGTGAGAGTGAGAGTGCAGCAAACCTTAGGTCAGATTCGATCTTGTTCGACTTTTCTAGGAAGAAGTCAGCAACCGCTTCTCAGGTTGGCTGTGAACAAGCAGATTGCTGAGAATGGGTGGGGGTGTTGTTGGATTGTGTTTTAATCAGCTCAAATAGTCGTTTCGTGCAATTTCTTGCTTTGTCAAGTTGAGCTTTGAAGAAGGAGAGTTTCTTGGTTCTGATGAGTTTGTTGTATCTACTTCTTTTGAGTCTAAGGATTTTAAGCAGATCAGTGGAGGGAGTGGTTCTCCAAGAGCGTTCAGCTTGTCTGAGGCTACGTCTGTCCTCGTTTAGGTTGTCATTGAACCAAGGTTTGGAATCATTGGTGTAAATTCTTTTTAGTTGCAGGGGGGCTGCAGCATTCAGCGCCTTGAGCATAGCATTGTTATAGTGCAAAGTGAGGTTGTGCACGTCGGTCATGTTTGCAGGTGGAGGTAGGGAGACATTGCAGTGCGCTATGAGCTCATTAGCGTTAGTGTTGAGAAGCGATCTCTTCCAGGGTTTTAATTTTAGTGGTTGTGATCTGTTGGGTTTCCAGCATTCAAGGATACGGAAGTTGATAATATAATGGTCCGACCAGTCACAGGGAAGAATAGATTCGAGAAGAATGGGGTTGGGATTGGAGATGATTAGGTCCAATGTCGAGCCTAAGTGTGGGTGGGGGGGTCACAGAATTGAGATAGGGAGAGTCTAGAACCATCATAGACGCGGGAGGATCAGTGGCAGTGATCCTCCTAGATCTGAGGACCGCCTTCGACACGGTGGATCATGCCATCCTTATCCACCATCTTAGCATGGCAGGAATCTCCGGTACCGCCCTGTCCTGGATCAAATCCTTCCTAGAAGGTAGAACATTCGAGGTGACCGACGGCACAGTTAACTCCAGTGCTTTCCCCCTCCAGTGCGGGGTCCCTCAGGGCTCCTCCCTGAGCCCAACACTTTTTCACGTTTACATGTCTCCCCTCGAAGACATTGTAACTCCATTCGGCATAAAAACAGTCATGTACGCCGATGATACCCAGCTGGTAGTCTCCATAAACCAGGCGACCAATTGTCTGGACAAATTGTCATGCTGCCTCCAGAATATCTCTCAATGGATGTGCGATTCGTGTCTGAAATTAAACGGAGAGAAATCCGAGATCCTTCTTCTGGGAAACCCACGCCGACTCCCCCATTGCCTCTCCTGGCCACCCTGTATGGGTTCTCCCCCCACCCCTAAGACCGAAGTTAAAAGCCTAGGTATCTGGTTGGACCAAGAACTCAATTTTAAAGTCCAGGCTAGAAAAACCGCCGGCACCTGCTTTGGCCTTATCCAGACAGTTTGAAAAATTCTCCACTTGATCCCCTTTCAGTCCAGGAAACTGTTCATACAGGGGCTTGTTAATTCCAGACTGGACTATGGAAATGCCCTTTACCTAGGTGCCCCCGTATCGGTCATCAACAAATTACAATGTGCTCAAAACGCCGGGGCCAGACTCCTGACCGGGACCAAATCTAGATGCTCTGCCAAACCAGCCCTCAGATCTCTACACTGGCTCCCGATCAAGGAAAGGATCACCTTTAAGACCCTCTGCATCTCACATAAAATACTTCAAGGCAGAGGCCCGCCCATTCTGAGATCTCTCGTTAAACCACAGCACTCAAACAGACAACTCAGATCAGACTCCCTCTCCTTGGCCAGTGTCCCCAGAATAAGAAAGGCCCGCGCAGGGGGGCGACTGTTCTCTTACAACGCGCCTAAGTTGTGGAATTCCCTCCCACTTTCCATCCGAAGAGAACACAACCTCCTAGCCTTCCGTAGGCAACTGAAAACATGGCTCTTCCCATAACTCATCCCTACAATTTCCCCCCTCTGAAAGCTACAGGTTGATTGTCAGCGCTGTGACGCCCCAGGGTAGCTATGCGCTTTACAAATCTGAAATCAAATCAAATCAAATCAATCTGTTTAGAAGTTCTTGAGAGTGTTAACCGCCTGATCATGCGGGTCATTCCAGTGAAGGTTGAAGTCACCAAGGAAGATCTGTGGGCAGTGGCGACCCAGGTTGGAGGAGATGGTTTGTTCAATTAGAGGGAGGTTATCACCAGGGGGGTGGGAGAAGATGTGCAGGGAGCATAGGGGTCTGTGTGCACTAGTGATGTCTATTCCTAAGTATTCACAGGAGGAGGGATTAGCTGAGGAGAATTGTTTGCCCGTGAGAGAGTTGCGGAAGATGTAGGCTATGCCCCCACCACTTTTCTTGACGCGGTCAAGTCTGATAATATTGTGGCAGGGAGGGACTAGTATGTCGAGGATAGGCCAAGAGGAGTCGTTGAGCCAGGTTTCTGTGAGGACAACGAGGTCCAGTTCATGGGCAAGGATAAGATCTGCAAGGTCTGCCGCATGTTTAACCGCTGACCTGCAGTTAAGTAACATGCAGTTCAAGTGCAGTTTGTGCAGGCTGTCAGTGAACGGTGGGTGAGTGAAGGGGATCTGCTTCAGATTATTAGTGTGAGGGGCATTGGTGTTGAGTCTGGGAGATCTGAAAGGGTTGGAAGTGATGCTTTGGATGGGTTCCGAGATGAATTCCATAGGTGGGATCGGGCTGGGGGTAGGTAGAGGGGCTGCTTGTGCTGATCTAGCGGGGACTGAGGTGAGTGAGTGTGACGAGGTGTACGATCTGAGGAGGGAGATAATATCTGGCTCCGAAAGAAGATTCAAGGACCTGGAGGGTCTAGATGGGGCGTTCGGGTAAGGGGTGGTGTTCCAGTTCTGGCCTGTGGGAATATCTGGTGCTGAGAGAGGGTTCATGGTCCTGGAGGTTCTAGCAGGGGGGTTAGGATAGGGGTTGGTAGTCCAGTTCTGGACTGGGGGTTTTAACAGAGAGCTATGCGGGGTCACCTGCGTGCTCTTGTTGGAGGAGAGATCAAGTGCCAGCTCTTCGGTTGACTCAATGAGTTTTTGAATGACAGTTTTGAGAGATAGAAGTACTTGGTTTATTTCCTTGAGTTTTGCAGCAGGTTCTGAGTGAGGATATGTATAAGGTGGAGGGTAGGTGGAGGAATGGAGATTGGGAGGGCAGGGGGGAGGCCCGGGCTGGATAAGGGGTGGGGTCAGCAGGAGGGGAGGAATCTTTGTGATGAGCGGGAGTGCAAGGATAGCGTGCAGTGGGAAGGAGGTTGCGAGAAGGGGGTTGTGAGAATTACCACTGTGAAGTAGTGGAGTGTCAGAAGAGATGGCAATGGGTTTGAGGTTCAGAAAAGGGGGATTGGGAGATTTCCCAGTGTCCTGTAAGGTATTGCCAAGAGAGTGGGCCATGGGAGTGAGGTTCGGGGAAAGGGCGATGGCTGAGAGGAGGTTAGGGGAGGGAAAGTTAGGGGAAGGGAGGTTAGACAAGTTCAAGTTGAGGTGCGGTGGCACCGTCTTTTGAGTGAGGGAATGGCGAAGGCCGGAAATGCTGGGTGACGGGGAGGTGTCAGAGAGGCGGGAGGCAGCGCCAGGAAGATGCCGTGCTCCAGCATTGGGGGCAGGTGAATAGATTGGACGGTGGACATTGGGTGCAATTGGGGCGCCTCGGGTAGGAGGAGATAAGGTCATGTGTGTGTTGGTAAAGGTATGATGGGCAGTCCTCAGGTTGAGATCCCTAGGGGAGGGATCAGCATCGTCTAGAGACGGGGTAATGGCACTCCTGCTTCTAGGTTGAGTAGGAGAAACATTAGTGACCAGAGAACTTTTAAGCAGGGCAAAACTGTCATCAAAGATGTTAAGGTTGAGGTCTGAGGCCTGAATTAGAATCGTTCCATTGTTGTAGATGGATATTGTAGCAGTTGCTCTGAATTTGTGAGACGTTGTAGCCAGTAGTCGAAGGCCATGAGGCAATTTTTAAGTCGAGGAGATTTTGAGTGAGGAGTGGATTATCGACCTCCACTGGGCTCTTCTTTTAGTGTAGAAGATCAGGTCGGTAGTGATAGTACCTTTTTTGGACAGATGTAGCGGTCAGAAATAAGGGTTTTTGGATTAGCTTTGAGGAGTCTGTGTTTCAAAGCTTTTGATGCATTTTTAGAGAGGCTGATCGGATAATTAATTGTGTAGCTATTGGTGCCAAATTGTTCTAGTCTGTAGTCCATTTTGGACTGAGGACGGGTGGTCGTGAGGGAGCTCTCTTTGGAAGCGTGAATAGCAGAAAGATCAGGGAGGTTAAGAGACCCCAGGGATCTAGTTGGGGTGCGCCGAATACTATTATAACCAAGGGTTGCCACTTTATGCTGGAAGCGACAATGAAAGGAGTTGATCAAAATGGGAAATCTAGTTAGCAGTAGCTGGTCTCTACTAGTTTTAGAGAGAAACAGATAATGTAGAGAAGCAGTAGTTCTAAAGATACATAGATTAGCGGGGGCCGGCTTTAGGCTTGCCATGTGTCCAGGGAGCTGCCTATTGAAGAGTTCAGTGCTCTGCTGAGTAATGGTCATACGTTAGGACCCGATATGGTATTCCTGATAGTGTGTGACTGGAGTTAAGATAACAACCATGAAAAAGTACTGATGAGCAGGTGATATCATTAATAACCATCAGGAAAATGCAGAAAATGGCAGCCACATTTAACATAAATAACGCATTGCTTTTGATTGGCACCTTTATCCTTCAATCACTTTCCTACCCTCACTGAAGCACCCTTACCCGACCCTTCCTTTTCACATCCCTCACCATGCTCCCGTTTAGGGACATTGTCGCATATAATAATATGTAAATGTTTCCATTAAGAGAACATTGCTCAGTGTGAATTAAACACTGTGTGCAACAAAATACGCTGTGTTTATGTTCTGTTTTGAATATTTGGTTTGTATCTGTTTACATTGTATAGATGTTATCTGGGACCACTGACCCTATGTATTGTTAGCATGCTGCCAACCGGCCAGTGGGTGCCTGAGTGGCCTTTCTAGAGGCAGATGGGCGGAGGTATCACTCCCTTTCTCTCGCTGGGCCGGCCCCTTAATGTATGCTGATTGAGAGGGGGCAGAGGGCCTCACTTGCATTTATGTGTGGGTCAGCAGTGTTAACTAATCTGTGCATGTTTTTTATCTCCGTGAAGTTAAAGCATGCCCCCCACCCACTTTTCTTTTCATAAAACTTCGCTGAAGCAAGTGCTTTGCGGAAAGGCAATACGCAAATGCGAGCCACTTTTTTTTTTTGGTGTGCCTGGGCTGATTTTCGATCCCAATCCAACCCTGCCGTTTTGCCCCTTTTTCATGAAGGTAAACTCCCCCCTTAAGCCCTCACGTGAACTTTGCTCTCCTTCACTGCACTCCATGCGGCAGATTTACAAGCACCTTGCGCCACTTTTGCGTCATTTTTTCTAGGTTAAAAACGACGCAAAAGTGGCGTAAGGGGCTTGTAAATATGCCCCCATGAGTGTTAATTTGGGCAGTTATTACATTCTTTTCAGTGTAGCTTAGTTGCAAATCCGTTAATGACCAGCTACAAATATCAACGGCTGCAATATGTCAATTAAAGAAAGACTGGCATCCTTTGTTTCTCCTTGGCTAATAATCTCTAAACTGTCCAATTTAGAAATCCGCATTCAGACAGGCAGGTCTGATTTGTTTATGCATTCTATTAAGTGGTTAACATAGTATGTGGTCTGGTAATTACGGCTTGTAAAGCGCCATATTACATTATGTTCAGGTAAACGTCAGACGATAATATTGCAATCAAATGATTTATGTTTCTGTGTTGCTAACTGTGTTATTTTTTTAACTTTTTGCATTCCTACATAATGCACTATGATCTCCGGAAATAATCTCTAGCTTTCAGGGAACCTATCCATGAAGTTACACAGCAGTCAACAAGAATGACAGCACACATACACCAACCAGCAGCAGAGGAGCTTTGTGCAGATGTCAACACTTTTGTTCAGAACTCATTTTGCACGCCATTTTTTAACAGAAGTTTTCAGTATATTGATATTGCAGGCCATACACTTCTTTCCCGGAAGCGCACTCAGCGAATGCCCTCACGAGACGAGACCCCAGCGTGTCTTTGGATCCATGATTTAATACATTAGGATTTCGTTTCCTAGAAATGTTCAGAGTCCCCAGTCAGTTTAGAAGCTTCGTTTCGTTCTCGTGACTGGAAGATTTGATATACTGATCCGTAAAGTTCCTCTCAAAATAGTTGTTTGTCCCACTTATGATGCCACATGATAGCAAATTCAATAATGTAAGACGTCATCGTAAAGAATGGCGGCCGTGGCTGTCACTCCCTTCCCTCGTGATTAGAGATGAGGCTCACATGGCAGTTTCAGATCCTCCAGCGGTCCCCAGGACCCCGTTCCAGCGCGAGGCTGCCAGTGAAATAAATCCCATGCCTATATTTTAAATGCTAAGTTACAGACTGAACAGTAAGTTCCCGTTCCCCTGAGTCGTATGCAATCTTTGCATTTCATTCAACTTGGATTAGAATCCACGCCTTAGTTGATATAGTATCAGTCACACAGGCACAGCAGAGATGCCTTTCTTTTGAATTCTTTGTGGCTGTCGGGGCTTGGGGAATCACTCATGGGATGACTCACAGAGCAGTGAAGCTTGGTTTATGCACAAGGTAAAGTGGCTATGTATAGTGTACTGTGGATAGTATACAGTACTACAGATTTATTGAATTGTGTTCAATTCATTGTGTGCTATGTATAACGTACAGTACTTTGTCTTGTTGCTTTGTTGTTTATAGTAATGATTGACATACGTTTTTATTTATATGTAGATCCGTGCGTGCGCGCGTGTGTGTGTGTGTTAGGAAAGCAGACATGGTACCACCATCCAGTGATGGACATTGTACCTCCCAGTGTCACCAGTTAAATACTGATGTTATTGCGAAGGGTTAATACATGTCATCATATGTGTTCTTCCAGTTAGAAATCAGAAATTACTCTCCAGAGTTTTTCATTCTGAACTGCCATTATTCCTAAATGTATGTATTTATGTATGTATGTATTTGGATTTTTGTACAGAAAAAAACTACCTATGGGCAGCAAAGCCCTGTACAAGGATAAGATTATCATCCACAAATGTTGATAGGGGATTTATTGAGGCCAGTCAAGGGCAAAGAGACATTTAAAGAGTCAACATACCATGTTCATTGATGAAGTGACTTTGGGCCATATGTAGGAAGCTAAATACCGGTCGGTAACGGCCGAAATTCGGTAAATTAGCCGTTACCGACCGGTATTTAGGCCTTCGAGATATAGGATGCCACAAATAAGGATTCAGTAAATATGAGTCGGTAAATACTGATTCATCTTTACCGAACCAGAAATACCGAATCAGTAATTACCAAATTCTTATTTACCGATTCAGTAAATAAGAAACGGAAAAGATGACATTTGAGATGTAGGTAACTTCTAAAATACCGAATTGCATGAAAATCGGTATTTAAGAGTCGGTAATTACCATGGATTGGAAGCAGGTGGTAACCAGGTGCAGGCCATAAAATAGGCCCCAAAATGCAACAGCGTTACCAGAATGGCGGCATTCTATGTGATAGCAAGGCGGCTACGGCTACAGGCAGCAGGAGAGAGGATCTGGAGACGGGAGGAGCAAGTGTACAGACAGCAGATCACACTCTTTCAACTTAGTGAGGCAGAGATCCATGAAAGGTACCGGCTACACCCCCACACCATCCTGGACTTGATAAGGGACCTGCACCCACTCCTGGAGCACCCAACACCAAGGATGCACGCCATACCACCACATGTGCAGGTGCTCTGTAGCCTACACCTGCTTGCATCTGGCAGTTACCAGGGGGTGATAGCTGCGGTAGATTTGGTGTCCCTAAGCTGCCTGTCCCGTTTCTTCAAGAAGTTCCTGGAGGCCATGATGCAGAGAATGCATCATTACATCAGCTTCCCTGACACACATGCGGAACTGTTAAAGACCAAGGCTGACTTCTACCAAATGGCAAACTTCCCACATGTGATCAGCTGCATTGATGGCACACACATCCCAATCTGCCCACCTGCAGCCACAGAGTACATTTAAGGGAATAGAAAGTCCACCCACTCAATAAATGTGCGGGTAATCTGTGATGCCAACAACATGATCACAGACATTGTGGCCAAATTTCCAGGAAGCACCCACGACTCCTACATCTTTCAGGACATTGGGATCTACACACGCCTGACAGCGGGGGAATTCGGAGAAGGATACCTGTTAGGTAAAACACTGTGACACACCCTGATAGATATTGCAGATGTATGTTTTGTTGTGCATGTGAATAATGGCTTTCTCATTTCCACATAGGTGATAGCGCATATGCCGTCCGCTCGTTCATCCTGACACCCTACCTGAACCCATCAACCCCGAGTGGGAGACGATACAAAGTGGCACACAAATCTACTCGCAACGTTGTGGAACGCACCTTTGGGCTGTTAAAAAGCAGGTTCCGCTGCCTCCACAAAAGTGGAGGCGCCCTTCAGTACTCACCCCTCATCTGCTGTAAGATCATCGCACCTTGCGCAATGTTGCACAACCTTGCTACAAAGAAAGTTACGGAAATGGAATTAAGTGATTATGAGGACCACAATGATAAATGTGCACAGCCTGAGCCCAACACAGCAGGAGTGGCGCCAGCAACAGATGGTAGACAGAGACCGGCAGAGATCACACACAACTATTTCTAAGTAAGTAAGGAGTCACAGCCAGGTGTAGTATGTACACAACGTAGTTTAATTTATGGGCACTACGCCAGTACACAAAGGCACAAATGTGCAAGACCAATTGTAGCCATCCATTCTGGAAGTACTGGGTAACTTCACCCATTACAGGTCAGGGAGTGTGGGCAGCATCTGTTTTTGCGGCCACACCTACCGGTGCCGGATGACATTGGCTGGCTGTCCTCACTGGGTGCGTGGGCAGTGGCAGCCCCATGGAGCTTGCTGCTCCTCCGTGTGTCAGTAATAGGGGGGTTGTCATGCTGCTCCTACTGGTGCTCTCCTCGCTCTTACCCACATCCAGAGCAACAGTATGTGCCAACTGCGCAGTCAGCAGCACCTCAACAGCACTTGTCACCTTCACAAGGCCCCTGGAGGCTTCACTGCTGCTGTGTGCCAGTCCCTCCTGCATGTTTACGCATTGCCTGCAAAGCAGGAGAGTGGCAGTGGCCAGGCGGTTGACTGCCCTTGTATGTCATTCTGCCCGCTGCCTCTCCTTCCGTTGTGCTGCCCTGTCCTGGTCAAGATTGCTGCACAAGAGCAGTACAGACTGGGACATGTCACGTATGCCCGCAGCCATTTCTCTCATGCCTGCAGTCATCGCTCTGCTCCCCTCTGCCATTGAGCTGATGCCCTTTTCAATGTTTGTCATGTTCTCATTCAGGTGCCTCATCTGGCGCTGCACCGACTGGATGACCTTCCCCTGCATGCGCTGTACTTTGACCATGCTACTCTCCAGTCCACAGAAGACACTGGGACCCACCCTATGTTGCAATTCACTGTTGTCTCTGTCCCTGCGGCATCTGACACCTGTGCGGGCCCCCTCGGCGCTGGACTGCTTATTGGCAGTGCTGTCCTCACCAGCCACGATTGATGTATCAACCCCCACCGTGTCTCCTGCTGATGACTCCATTTCTATTAGTGTGGCAACTACATGCCTCTTGCTTCTTTCGACTGCAGGTATTGTGACAGCCGATGACGCAAGCAGTTCAGGTGAGGACAGAGGTAGAGGGGAGCCAAAACGCTCTGGGGAGGCCTGCAGCTGTGGTGACGCTGGAAGGTCTTGGGAGGCTGGCTGCGCTAGTGGTGCAGCAGTTTTGGTATTCCCTGCACTTGTGCTCGCCTCCTGTGTGTCTTCCCTCTGTGGTGCACTGCCTTCCTTCTCCTTGGTACACCTGCGAGATGTCTCGCCTGTGGACAAAATTCAAACATTAGCTCTGTGGTCCTGCAGCCCTGCTTATACAATTACATTCTGTTCTCTGAAACACTGTTGCTATTGCCTCAGCTTGCTTATTACTGATGTGTGTCGCATGCCTTGTTGTTTCGTGTGCTGTCTGACATGGTAGGTGTTTCAATGACTACATCTCCCATAATGCATTGCTGGTGTATGTTGCTACCTGTACTGGAGTGGGGTTAACACTACCACATAGGGGAAGGGGATGGGGTAGGGGTGATTGCTGTGCATGCTTCTTACCTTTTCTGGTGGCAGCTCGGGCTGAGCTGTCTGCATCTCCCACACCACAGATGCTGTCTGTTTCGATAGTGGACTCCGCCAGCTCCTCAAGCTCAGACAGGGCAGGTGCCTTGTTCTTCCCTCCTCCAGTCAGGTTTGCCTGTTTGTGTAGCTCAGCCATCTTTCGCTTTGTCAAGCTCCATAGGTCGTACCATCTCTTCTTCAATCTCCCGTGTGGTCACTCCGATGGCATTAACTTTTGACTGTATTGCCAGCCAAATCTTCCTTTTGGCAGATTCTGCCACCAGCAGGGACTTCTTCCCAAACAATTTTTTGTGCTCCTTTACTACCTCCTCCACGAGGACCTGCAGCTCTCTGCACCTTCACTCTCAGTGTCTTTGCTTGCCAGTTATTCACTTTCCCAGGAGTAAAGTTTTCCAGTGGCTCAAGGGCTCTGTTCTGCTCTCACAGCCTCTCCAGCAGATTCAGATTGCTTGCACCTGCATGGGTGTGGCCACTTCCTGGTTGGGAGAAGGGGTGGTTGCACCTGATTGGCTGAATCCTGTTTTTTTCTAATTTGAAATAGCCGATTCGGTATTTACCGATTCGGTATTCACCAATTCGGAATTTACTGATTCAGTATTTACCGGTCGGTGTTGGGGATTCGGTATTTATTCGGTAATTTTTTTCCGAATTATTACCTACATCCCAAATACCGATTTCTTATTACCGATTCAGTAAAATTCGTTAAAAATCGGTATTTAAGAAATGGTATTTGGGATTTACCGACATATGGCCCTTTATCTCTTTTCACACTTTCATGAGGGTTGGGACAGTTTGTATGGATGCAGGGAAGCTTTTCCAGATCTTGAGTGAAAGGATCTGTTTCCTGTTTTTTTTGATTCCCTACATTTTTTCATCTCTAGTCTGGAGTCAGAAATACAGGCTGTAGTTTTGGCGCCGCTAATGGACTGTTGGATGTACTTTATTTTGTCACTGAAGAAGGGGTTGATGGCAGTGCAATTTTTGGGGGAATGTGGGACTGTTGGTTCGGGAATGTTTATTCAGTGCTTGCCCGTCTTGGTTTGCACTCTGCTTCAATTGGATGCTTGATTGATGGCGTTGAGCCACTAGCCAATGACTGTTAGTAAAAGACAATATGGAGTCTCCTTTCCATCTGCAATCGGGATGCTTAGTAAGAGCTCAGGAAACATGCCATAGATTTTTGAGGTTATCATAATTTCATAGCCCTTCAGTTGTGAAAGGATTTTTCTGATTTTCCTATGTGGTTCAGTGGGTTTTATCTTCCAAAGGACATAAAAGTGAAAAATGCCGACATCTTCACAAGTGACCCTCAAATGAACCTTTCAGATACAGGTTCTAATTCCGCTTATGCATTCAAAATAAAGTTGTGTACACGTTTTTCACAAAAGCAGGCCCTTTACAGAATATGTACTATCTCAGTAACACATTGAGTTAGAATAGGAGCTGCTGAAACCACAGTTTGGAAACACTCCAGGTTTCCATGTGGTGCTATCTGCAGCTCCTATGATAAATATATGCGGTGCCAAGGCAGTATATGTACAGGAAACAGCCTGATTATGTGAAAATAGAGCCCTCATTTATAGGGATTTCGCGTAGGGCAGCGCAGCAAGTCAGCTTGATGTGCTGCACTGTGTCACAGTGAATGGGCAGGAATGCACCATATTTATCCCATATGGTGCATTCCTGTCCTTACCCCCTGCACTGGTGCCCATTCGGCTGCCTATCCCCAAAGCAGACACCCTTGCACCATGCAAGGGTGCCTGAGTTTTTGGCAGGATTGCTTTTATGCAGGATGCATGGCCCTTCCGGCACACAAACTATCCCGGTTGGCTTTTTCCTCTTTCTTTGTGTGCTGCGACGAAGAGAAGAAAAGTTATTTCTCCTTGTTTAGCCTCCCCTGGGGTGACCCAAGGTTTTGGCACATCCCCAGGTTTACATGGTTTTGTAAATCTGGGAATGCACCAAAACCCATGGGTGCCCATGGAATACCTCCATGGGCTTCGATTGGAATTCATAGAGCATATTATCAAGGCCATTATCGCCGCTTTATCAGCAGTTTCCTGCTGATAAAAGTGGCGATAATGTATCTGTCCTTGATAATATGCCCCAAAGTTTACAGTGACGTTATAGTTAGCAAATAGAATTTTTAAATAACCTTAGAAATTCACTTAACAAAAGGTTACAAAGACATCATAGTTAGCAAATAATAATAATGATCTTTATTTGGCATAAAAAATATGACCATAAAAGAGACAATTTAAAATACTCATACATTAAGGGTGACCATTATCTGAAAAAGCCAGATGTACAGGATGAGACAAAACGGAATCCCTCATGTATTGTAGTCCCTGCAGGTGTCTTAGATTCATAACACTTCCAACAACCCTTTCTTAAATTAAGTTAAAAAAGTTATCCATAAAATCCTAATCTAACATTGAAATAACATACTACACATAGTCCTAAAAAGTAACCCACAGTTCCAGACATTTATAGCAGCCTACAACAGTGCAACATTTGCAAATGCACTTGTGACCCTCAATCACCTCTAGTGGGTCTTAACCTTAAAGCCAAACTTAAAAAATTGGAAACACAAAAAGTGTAAAAACATCAGATGAGAGTTGTAAAAAGAGTAAGGCAACATGTGCCTGCCTAAATCTAAGCTTTCTTAAAAGTACCTTTAGGAGCATTTGTCTAGGATATGAATAATATGAGCAGCACAAAATGCAAAGTATTCTGTGGAGACCTACTGTCGCAGACCCAGGGTCCTCTGTGTGCTGCATGCACCGCAAAGCTGAGGGCTGAAGCAATGGGTAAGTGGTGAAATAAATTCAGTTCAAAACGGGTAATTAAAAATCTATTTTGGGCACTTGTCATCAGAAATAGATAGGGTTCCATGCTCTACACCAATTTTACTAAAATATGTTCTCTAACCGTGGGTTTCCTAAGATCCTTATCCTTACGTCATGGTGTGCAGTGACATGTTTAAAAAACAAATCTTTCATAATCGCCTTTTCTTGAGATCCAACTTATCATGACTAATAAACAGATCTTCACGTCCTAATACGGTGAGGGTGTCCTTTACATTTTTTAACCACAACATTTTTAGCGTGTGGTCAAGGTAAAGATAATCTTGTATAACCAGGCTGTTAAAACCTGCCTCCCCATTGGACCAGATCTTCACCCAACACAGGAGGGCTTGAACAGCCACCATATTAAAGAGGTACATGGACCCAATTCCTCATGTAGGGAGAAAGCAGGGGTAATATGAGGGACTTTGAAAATCCACCTAAAATATTTATTTTTTACAGTTTGTAATTTGCTAGCCACCATATATCCCCATACCTCATTGCCGTATAAAGCTTTAGAAATACAAAATGCCTAATCTCTGAGCATAGTTTGCAATTCCTCCTGTAAACCTTATCATTTCTAGATACTTCTCTTCTAATAATTTTTAAAACTCAATTTCTCATCGGATAAAACACCCAAGTAAGAAAAAGCCAATACTTTCCCTAGGCTATGTGTGTCTACTTATTGGGCCTCCTGCTCTGTTTTACAATTTCCATTATATAAGATTTATTATATTAGGTGACAAATCCATTGCCTCCATAAAAGTTACAAACCCATCTAGCAAAAACTGCAAGCCCTTCGGTGTACGTGCAAGGAGTACCGCGTTATCCGTGTATAACAAAACAGGGATCTGTCTTGTGCCTATCCTCGGGGAGTCAGCATGTAAGGCTGTCTGGGCAGATTGAAGACCATTACTGTACAGTGTAAACAAAAACTGTGCTAATATACAACCCTGTCTGAACCCACTAGAGCAATTAAAATGACCAGTAGTCTTCCCCTCCTGTGTGTATCTGACTACTGCAGTGGTGTTAAAACGGAGGACCATTAGGGTGTTGGTTATTGCCGGACCCACTGCGAGCTCTCCAAGCAGTTTCCAGAGTTTACCACAATGCTCTTGATCAAAGGCCGCAGTGAGATCCATAAACCCTAAATACAACGCCCTAGGTTTGGCTATTGTTTATTTTTTGATTATGAGGTAAAGATTCAGGCATTGATCTGAGGTGGATTTACCCGTGCGGAATCCATATTTTAAGACTGATATTATTTGGTTAGTCTCTGCCCAGTCACACAACCTATTCAATATGACCCGACCCAGGAACTTCACTGTCATGTCAATAAGGGATATGGTGTGATAACAATGTGTACTGTCCCGATCTCCCTTCTTTAAAATCAGTACAATGGTGACAGTAGACCATGATGCGGGCATTGCTGTTGCTACTGCCGCATTTAAAACCCTAAAAAGGAGAGGGACCCATATCTTTGTATTACAGCGGAAAAGGTCTCATGGTAACGCATCTGGTCCTGGCGCCTTGTTCCATGAAAGTCCCATGTCCCAGTCTGACCTCGTCCAGAGTGAAGGTAATGGGATCAGCTCTGTGATAAAGATTTAATTCCTGTGATTGTTCCTCTGTGTAGGGTTGATTGTAAACTCCCTCAGAATGAGTGTGTCATTGCTCTGGTAAGATTTTATGACTTAAACCTTGTTTGTTTAGATCTTTAAAACATGGGTTATTAATGACCCTCCAAAAGCGGGTGCAATCTTTTTGTTCATATGTCTCTGTTAGGTCCTCCCAGGCTTTTTTTTGCAGTGAGTGCTTCAGCCCCCTAACGGCTTGCTTGTATATGCTACGGTAGGCCGGCCCCTATCTCTCTAGGTCTTTTTTAGGGCCATCTTGAGGTCTCTAAGGGCCCGAAAGCACACCCCGGAAAACCATCTTGGTATATCCCTGCTAGAGTAGTTTACCGGTGCTAATAATAACCCATCCACTCTTTGTGTTATAGCAATGAATGCATGAATTAAATCTTCCCACTGTACTTGCGGGTCTAATGATTTCAAAATCTCCTGTTTGCCTCTACTAAAAAGTTAATTATTAAAAACAATGCTATTGACCTTTGACCTCCGTCAATGCTTTCCTTGATCAGTTATTTTATGGGGTACTTGCTGACTCAAAGGGGCCACAAGTGAGTGAAATGATCGCAGGATTGTGGTCACTGAATGTACTGTAATGTATGTTAAAAAAGGATATAAACATCCTCAGTGTAAGAGACACAAATATGAAATCAATAAATGTTGAGCAACCTCTACCTTTATAGGTCGGGCACAGGTGTGTCAGGATGGATAGGATCAGGTCCATCGTATGAGTTAGGTCATAAGTATTCAGGAGGACACTCAAATCCCACGCTTCTTGAGTATGTTCCATAAGCAGTCCCTCGCTTATTGTGCATGTTGACCAGTCTTGGCGGGTCACAATTAAATTGGGACATAGATGACAATTAAAATCTCCCACTAAGATTAATTAAAACTGCAACAGGCCTTCCCCCTGAAGTTGCTCCTGGCGTCTACTTAATTCATCAAGGCTAGTCGATCCCTGTGAATGTGGTCGCGTGTTATTACAATCAATTAATACAAATCAATATGATTTGCTCATTAATGTGTACGACATCAGAGTCCCACAACAGGGTCTTCTACCTACCCTGAATCCCGAGGTCTATGAACATGATTAGACTCCACCTTGCTCTCCCTGAACTAGACCTTACTGCTGGACAAAAATATGTTTTGTAATCCTCTACAAAAAATGTATTAACTGGCTCCCACATTTCCTGAATGCATATTATATGAAAGTCTCTAACATATTGGAGCCAATGCTCATCCCCAAATTTACTAGCTAACCCTGCCACGTTCCAGGAGACTACTTTTAGATCACCCGTCCCGAGCCCACCCTGAACAAAGGGGGCAGCAACGGTAGCCATCCCTGCACTGCCTAGCTCCATTTGACTTTGGTCCCTAACCTCGGGAAAGAAGCCTGTTTTATGCCCAAAATTAGTCTCCACCGACACACGGGGTTCATCACTGAATTCACCCCCAATATCAATGACTCCGCCCCTACCATCCTATAGTTGTAGTCAGCCTAAATAATTTAGATCCCTCAGGGGGTAAATGTATTGAGTAATATCGAGAATCCCCCTCACAGGTTCCAGTCCTCTTCATGCTCAGCAAGACGCTGTGGTAGTGTAGGGCTAAAAGGTGGCCTAAAAAAAACAAAGGTAGCATTTTAATCCCCGATTCAACTGAGAAGATTTCATGGTATGAGACAGGATCTTTTGGGCCTGCTCTGGGTTTTTAAGCACGACAAGCATACTGTCTCCTGTGAAAGTTTTTCTAGTCCTACCGATCTAAGCTACCCTCCTAGCCATCAAAATATGCCTGTACTCAGCCATATTGAACCTCACATAGTTCCATAACTGGTGTGCTGCTTTATTAATCAACTGATCAGTGAACTCGTCCTTAATACTCTTTAGACCTGGTACCCCTCCCAGGACCACAGTATAGGGGCAGCTCGGTGACTGGAGATCTATAAATTGTAGGTTGGGCGTATTTGGGGCGGACACACTATCCATGGTAAATGCCTATTGTTGTGGTCGGTAACTCCTCTGAGTTGGACCGCTCTTATGAACTAACGGCGGGCGGGGTAATCTTATTCTTGAATTAAAAAACCTGTGTCACAATCCCTGTTGCACTAGAACTTACTCTAGAAGACTGGATATCGGTATAGGACACTGCACGGAGAGTTATTGGTTGAACAACCTGGTAATGGGAGATCAAAGTATGCATGGCCTGAATAAGGGGAGACAATGCTTTATCAATTTTGCCAAGTGCGTCTCTGGTGTCCTCCAAAACTTTAGAAATGTCATTAAAGAAATTATTCAATAGACCAGTTACTGCTTCCACAATTTATTGTTTCAAGGGCACCCATTCTTCTTCAAAGACCTTAGTGTCCTTCTCATCCATGTTTGTAATGCCCTCCCCTTGCTTTATTGGAACTGTTTTCTTGTTCACTTTACATTATTTCTTGGGAGCTTGGGGGGGCACTTAAATCTGCACTGTAGGTGGCTGCCATCATGGCCCTATTCCACATGTTATGTCCAGAAGCAGTGTTAATTTGGCTAGAACTAGGGCTAGGGCTAAGAGCCACTGGATCTACTTCACATGACCATGTCCCAGTGCTCCCTCCAAGGATTTTTTAGCCACCAAACCCAATGGCTCCCCCAGTAAGAGTGATACTGCTCCTGCCATGTCAAGAAAAAGTTGCCTCTCCGCCCCATGTATTTCTGTAATAATTGCACCCACTGAATCAGTGCTCCCCTTATTTAAGCCTTGTGGGGAGCACGTGGGTGCAGCTTTCCTTTTCCCTATGGTGCTCTTATCCTGTAAGCCCACCACCCAGTCGCAGGGTAGAGTAATTATGATGACATAGAGGGATGGGAAGAGTACTGACATACGCAGGTTCCATAATTTGTGTCCAGCGGTCGGCCACAAACCACTTCCTAGCCCTCCTATCTCCTTGCAGGTGAGAAACAATGTGAATTCCACTCCAGCCGTTATGGTAGATGCCGTCCTGCTTATATGGAGTCAAGAGAGTGGGCTCAACCCGGCCGTAGATGAGCACAGACGGGTCCACTCTTGGCCCAGGCGTGGGCCGGGTGAGCCAGCGCCTGGACAACAGCAGTGGCGGTGCTCTTCCCACATAGGTTCCCTGGGGCTGGAGTCATCCAAACAGCAATTACGGTCTCCTGTGCTACGGAAGCTGTGAGACAAAGATAAGCACCATCATGCGTGTGAAATGGCAACAGTGGTGGCGGTGCTCTTCCTGCATTGGTTTCTGGGGGCTAGAGTCCCCCAAACATCAGTTATGGTCTCTGTAGAAAATAGAAATGCACTAACAACAGTTACAGAGGCATTATAGTTAGGCTGACATTTCACTCATACAGAACCAGTGAAATTCAGCTGTTATAGTAAGCTAAGTTAACTATAACTTGCGCCCCTGCAATGCACTGCTTATGACCTCACATATTACATCACTCATGACATTGTCAGGGACATCACTGAAGACATTTAGCCACTGGGAGTTGTCGGCCCCTGGGGCCCTGTTGCCCCCCTGCATTACAGAAATTTGCCTCGGGGAGGTGGCGATGCCCCTGCATCAATATTTTTGATCGCCCTATGACCTGGTCCACCCGGGGGCTGAAAAAAAACATGGCAAATGAGACCGCGCTTCATTAAAAAAAAAAAAGTGGGCCGTATTTGTGGATCCAACTACTTTTTTGGGCCCCGGTGGTCCTTGTGGGATCCTGCCTGAGCAGCCCACGCGGCCTCCTTCCATAAATACATTTTTGCCGGGACCCGGAGCATGGGGTCCCTGGGGCAAAAATCAGTTAATGGAACTGGGGGGCATTAATTATTAATATTTTTTCCCTTGTCAATGGATTTGTGACCCCATTGCGGGTCTCAGAGCAGCCCCCAGTGTAAAGTTGATATGTATTCACGGATCTACCATAAATAAATATTTTAATTGTATATAATTTAGAAGTTAGTGTTGCATTTCTGAACTTTTTTTATAGAGTTAATGAGATTGAAGTTTATAATCACATTACATTTGATAGAGTTAGTAATAATATAAAAAATAAAAAATAGAAGTTAAAACTTAACAAGTGTATTGTGTTGTAGTACATTGAATGCTTACTTTTGTTTTGCGGATTCGAGATGGGTTTTCAAATCCACAAAAACTTAAAAAAGAGTATGTAAGTTAAAAAAAAAATAAGATTGACTGTTGGGTTATAGGGTGGCTCTAAAAAGAACCCTGCTTTCATTATGACTTTTTTGGAGCTACATGAAAGTGCAGACACACAGCTTAAGGTTGTTGAGAAATACTCTGTTTCCTTCATCTGTGAACACTTGAAATACACCACACAATTTTAGGTGTCTGCTTGAAATGGGAACCGCATTCTGTGAAGTTTTAAGGTCTGCATGGTATTGTGACTGAGGTATGTCTGTACTTCCACATGTTTTCTCATACTTGTATAAAACACAGGTATACATCTATTTTTATGTTTCTTTTGTATATGATGCCACTAGGAAAGATGCAGACACTTGCATGCATTCTTTCTGGAATGTGGTGAAACTTACAAGGGACACATGCAAAGGGTTACTGCTTTATATTTGGTTAGACCCAACACCATAAGTAGTTGCAGAACCGTGAATGTGCAGCTCAAAAGTGAGGTTTAAGACATGTTGGTGGAGGGATTAGTGATTAGGCTACTTTGTATGAGCATGTGGAAAGGTACACTTTAAATATGCCACATAATTTTAGGTGTCTGCTTGTAATAAGAACTGCATTCCGTGAAGTTTTAGGGTCTGCATGGTCTTGTAACTGAGGTATGTCTGTACTTCCATATGTATTCATACGTGTTATGCATCTGAAGATGCTAAACGTATAAATCATAGGTATACGTCTATTTGTATGTTTCTTTTATATATGATGCCACTAGGAAAAGGTGCAGACACATGCTTGTATGCTTTCTGGAATATGATGAGACTTACAAGAAACACAAGCAAAGGGATACTGCTTTATATTTGGCTAGGCATACCCTCAGTAGTAGTAGAATGGTGAAGCTACCGCACTAAAATGAGGTTTAAGACATGTTGGCAGAGGAATTAGTGATTAAGGTACTTTGTATGAGTCTGTGGAATGGTACACTTGACACATGCTGCAAAATTTTAGATGTCTGCTTGAAATAGAAAGTGCAGTCTGGTAAGTTTTAAGGTCTGCATGGTTTTGTGACTGAGGTATTTGTCTACTTGCACATGTATTATACATATTATGTATCTGAAGATGTTAGACATATAAAACACAGTTATAAGTCTATTTGTATATTTCTTTTATATATGATACCTCAAGCAAAAGGTACAGACACATGCATGTATGCTTACAGGAATATGGTGAGACTTACAACAGAGACATGTGAATGATTGCTGCTTTATATATGTCTAGGCCCAGTACCCTCAGTAGTAGTAGAATTGTGAAGCTACAGCACTAAATTAAGGTTTAAGACATGTTGGCAGAGGGATTAGTTATATAGATACTTTGTATGAGTCTGTGGAAAGGTACACTTAGAAAAATGCCACAAAATGTTAGGTGTCTGCTTGAAATGGAAAATGCAGTCTGTGAAGATTTAAGGTCTGCATGATCTTGTAACGGAGGTATTTCTGCAGTTCCACATGTATTCTCATACCTGTTACGCATCTGAAGATGCCTGACATATAAAATGCAGGTGTACATATATTTGTATGTTTCTTTTTATATATGGTGCCACTAGGAAATGGTGCAGACACATGCATGTATGCATTCTGGAATATGGTGAGACTTACAACAGACACATGCAAAGGGATGCTGCTTTATTTTTGGCTTTGCACAACTCCCTAAGTAGTTGCAGAATGGTGAAGCTGCAGCTAAAAAGTGAAGTTTAAGACATGTTGTCAGAGGGATTAGTGATTTGGCTACTTTGTATGAGTCTGTGGAAAGGTGTACATGAAAAATGCTGCTTAATTTTAGGTGTCGGCTTGAAATGGAAACTGCATTCTGTGAAGTTTTAAGGTGTGCATGGTCTTCAGACTGAGGTATGTCTCTACCTCCACATGTATTCTCATATGTGTTATGCATCTGAAGATGCTAGGTGTATAAAACGCAGGTATACATCTATTTGTATGTTTCTTTTATATATGATGACACTAGGAAAAAATGCAGACCCATGAATAGGGTTACTTCTTTCTATTTGGCTAGGTCCAACACCCTATATAGTTGCAGAATGGTAAATGTGCAGCTCAAAAGTGAGGTTTAAAAATTTTTGGTGAAGGGATTAGTGATATGACTTCTTTGTATGAGTGTAGGGAAAGGTACACTTGAAATATATCATATAATTCTAGATGTCTACTTGAAAGGGGAACTTTCGGTGAAGTTTTACGGTCTGCATGGTCTTTTGACTGAGGTATGTCTGTACTTCCACATGTATTCTTATACATGTTATGCATCTGAAGATGCTAGGAGTATATAACATAGCGATACATCTATTTGTATGTTTCTTTTAAATATGATGTCACTAGCAAAAGGTACAGACACATGCATGCATTCTTTCAGGAATATGGTGAGTCTTACAACAGAGATATGCAAAGCTTTGTTGCTTTATATTTGAAAAGGTCCAACACCAATAGTAGTAATAGAATGGTGAAGCTGCAGCACAAAAGTGAAGTTTGAGACATATTGGTAGATGGATTAGTTTTTCAGAATACTTTGTTTGAGTCCCTGGAAAGGTAGAATTGAAGCACGCCGCATAATTGTAGTTGTCTTGTTCAAATAGGAAGTGCTGTCTGTCAAGTTTAAGAGACTTCATGGTCTTCTGACTGAGGTATGTCTCTACTTGCACATGTATTTTCACACGTGTTATGCATCTGAAGATGGTAGACATATAAAACACAGATATACATCAATTTGTATGTTTCTTTTATATATGATGCCACTAGGAAAAGGTGCACACACATGCATACATGCTTTCAGGAATAAAGTGAGAGTTCCAACAGATAGATGAAAAGGGTTACTGCTTTATATTTGGCTAGGTCCAACACCCTAAGTAGTCGTAGAATGGCGAAGCTGCAGCTTAAATCTATGGTTTAAGACATGTTGGTAGAGGGATTACTGATTAGGCTACTTTGTATGAGTCTGTGGAAAAGTACACTTGAAATTAGTTGCATAATGTTTTGTGTCTGCTTGAATTGAAAAGTGCCATCTGTGAAGTTTTAAAGTCTGCATGGTCTTGCGACTGAGCTATGTTTGTACTTGCACATATATTCTCATATGTGTTGTGCTTCTGAAGATGCTAGATGTGTGTAACACAGGTATAGAACTAATTGTAAGTTTCTCTTATGTGCGATGCCAGCTGCAAAAGGTACAGATGCATGTATGCATCCATTTAGGAACATGCTGAGACTTATAATAGTAACATTGCAAAGATTGCTGTTTTGCATTTCTGGAGTTCTCTTGCTTCTCTTTGCACTTTCCTTGACTGTTTCTTCACCTCTTTTCCTTCTTTCTATATTTATGTTGCATCTTTCCACACCCATCTCATCTCTGTTGCTTTGTTTCTGAACTTCTCTTGTTTGTTTCACTACCTTGTTTTTATTAGTTAAAAAGAGAATAGCAATGTAATTGTAATTAATTGTTTACTGTTATCAAAATGATGACATGTAATTAATTTTAAATACTTAATTGATGTAAGAAAC
Source organism: Lissotriton helveticus (assembly GCF_964261635.1). NCBI lineage: Eukaryota > Metazoa > Chordata > Amphibia > Caudata > Salamandridae > Lissotriton > Lissotriton helveticus. Next base: position 986,283,193 of record NC_136067.1, read on the forward strand.
TATTGAAACTATTATTTCCTTTTTAGAAAATTATTTTTGTTGGATTAGAAATTGAAGATGGTAAGAAAACATGAAAAGAGAAGACAACAAAGAAAACAGTACTACTTAAACCAAAGTAAAAACAGTGGACTACAAAAATACCAAAATGTTACTCAGGATAAAGTGTGTTCTGGTAAGAGTACTAAACAATTTCTTAAAACAGTTGCAGATAGATTAAAGGAAGACAATAGTAATGAAAGGAAAAATAATTTTTTTACAACAAAGCACAAGGAAAGAAATACTTGTAATGGAAAAAACATTCATTTTTGGAAAAACAAAACACGTCCCAAAAAGACAAAGACAATTTAAAGGGATACATGCATGAATGTTTCAAAATAGAGTAATTCAAAATTTAAAGATTGTAAAATGTATGAAATAAGACCAGCAACATATAAGGAGAAGCAACACATTAAAAGTGTAGTAGATACTGCTTTTGAATTGAAACAACATTTGTTATATTAGTATTGAGGAGAATGAAAACATTGAAAAGCAGAAGAAAAAGACTGGTTAATAGAAGTAACTTTTGTAAAACATTTGCTGGTGAATGGAATCACAATTCTAGTACTGAGCCTTTCTTTAATGAAGAAAGCTATTTTCAACAGAACACATTAGTTCATGCAGTTTATACTAGCGGTCGATGCTATGAGATAAAAGATGTCTGTTAGAAGTGTGGAAGAATTAATAACTGAAGAAGTTCAAGGGAGGCATACACAAACTCCAGTATATAAGTGGGATCATAGTAGTATTTGCAGTAGTCAACAGGAATCTTTTGACATATTATGAATTATTTTTCGAGATATGCCAAAAAAAAGTCTTAAACAGAAGATTAAGATGTTACAAGGATTAGATCCATGTAAAGTAAGAAAAAATACTAACTTGCAGGGTCATTCTCTGGCTTGTCATTCAAGAAAAGTGTGTCAAAGTACTTTTCATCATTTTAGAATGTTAGCAGTACACCACTCTGAAATGCGGAAGTTAGTAAGGAGACTCTACTATGTAAAAAGTCCTGCATTATGTTTAAGTGAAATGAACAGAGCTCTTTTGCATGGTTCAGTATCAGATGTACAGAAAGATTGTGATGATGTACATCTTCGTTGTTTTGGTTCACAAGAGGAGTGTAGAGAAAGTGAGAGCTTGAGGTAGGTGTTGAGGGTCAGGTTGAAGATATTAGTATTGATGAGTTTGCAGAAGAAATTACAAAGTTTAAAACAGTTTCATCTGAAAAATCAAACAATGTTTGTATTTGTTGTTGACATACTCACTATAGAAGTCAAACTAGGAATGTTGAATAATATTTAAAAAGTGAAAAGGAAAACAATGATAAGTGCCAGCAATTTGGTGCTTATTTGTTGGTAGAAGGTCGGTTTGAGTTGGCTACTGATCAACTTATTTGTAAATATTGTTACAACACATTAGAATAAAAAAAATGCCAACTGGAGCAGTACATAACTACTTAGAGTTGGTAGCTATTACCCAGGAACTGGCAGATTTGAATGCATATGAGTCTATTCCTATTCAATCTGTGCACCCATTTCAGGCTATAGTTCGTATGGAGCCTAAAACAGGTATGCTGTCACCAACAGATTTACAAAGAGGTATGAAAGGAAGAGATGTGTACCTACCTTTAGATTTTAAGAAAAAATATTGAAACTGTTGAAGTAGACAGGGAGGAAAATTAGTTATTCAAGTTAATGGTGTACCAACAAAGAGTCAGCAAATATGGCAAGAGTTTTTATAAGTATGTAAATGTTGATGAACAGGTAATATGCTTAGAAGATGAAACAGAAAATTCAAGTGGCCATGTCTAGGAGCGAAGAGATTTATGAACATTATAGTATGCATCCTCTACATTCAAAGGAAGTGATAGAAAACAGTATTGAATTATTTCAAATAAAGAAAGCAAAGGGAACTTCCATGAGTGTATGGGAAAAAAGTTTAGAAGCTCGTTGTTTTCCACAGCTATTACCACTGGAGAAGGTGGACCATTTGATGTGAGAGCTGTACGGATTCCAGCTTCAGAACACCGCTCGACAAGACTGTACTCTGAAGATGCTATATTTCAACAGTGCCTTCCATATATTTCATCTTCTATTTGAAAGTTATGTGTCAGCACTTTCATATGCAGTGAATCACAAATTAAAAACTGGATTTCATCTTCCACCTGTTTCTGCCAAGGAATTTATGGACAAAGTTCAACAAAGAGATGAACATTTAGAATCTCACTTAATTAATTGGATGGCGTGTCAATGTGGTATCAATGAGTATTGGTATTTTTGTCACGGAGAACTTAAATGTATGTTAAGAAACCTAGGTACTCCTACATGGTTTGTAACAGCTGTACTGAATATGGTGGGACAATTTACTTGAATTTCTAGTAGTAGCAAATTTGAATGTTAAAAACATTGAATTGAAGACAGCTGGATAAATCTGTTCCTTGAATACTAAAAATGTCTGCAGGTATTTTAACAATAGGTTTCAAGCTATGATGTAATTTATCTGCAATTGAAATATTCCACCTCCTGGAGAGGTAACAGATTTCTTTTGGCGAAAGGAGTACCAAGCCACAGGTGCTCCTCATATGCACATGCTATTATGGATCAATAATGCTTCAGAATTTGGAACTGATTCTGATGAAAGAGTTTTATCTTTCATTGACAGTATGTTACCAGTACCATTCCAAGAGATGGAGGAGAAAAAAGCTTGAGACAACAAGTTTTACGGTTTCAAAGTAATTGATGTGGAAAATGCTGTAAACTAAAATACAAGTCTAAAGGAACCTTTTACACAAAATGTCATTTTGGATTCCCACATCCAATAATTTCTAAAGGAAGAGTAAATAGTTTTATGTAAGCAGTAATGCATACAATAACTCGGAAATCTCAAAAAATAAATGCAACATAGAAAGATTAATTCATCTATGTCTATATGATATACTTCAACATTACAGCTTGAAAGAAATGTTACAGAAAATATAAAAGAAGAAAAATATGCAGTAATTGAATGTGACAGATGTTTGGTAAAAACATGCCATAGGGAATCTTATAAACCACAGAAAACTGAGTTGTGAAAGTCCAGATAAGAGGGAGTTTTCTTATTTGGCACATACGCAACTGTTCAAGCCTTGACGTAGTGAAACGGAATTACTTGGAGATTTTGACTTCTTTGAAGATTCTTTTAATGCAAGCAAAGAGAGTATTGAGTGCACAATTTTCCCTACATATCTACACATTTTAAATGTTGAGATTGAACAAGAAAGTATGATTGCAGGTGAAATAGCTAGAGAAAGTTCTCAAGATAGTAAAAGTTTTGTTCCACTAAGTCAAGATCCACTGGGAAAACCAATGGATGTATGGCGTTACAACGCATACATTTACAACGCCTACCTTTACAACGCGTTTTTTACCGCGCATACCATTACAACGCATAGCGCTTTAGGGTGCTGGATAGTGAATAGTTTAATTTACTATACTAATCCAGTCCCCGTGGATAGTAGGGAAGGTTATTGGATAGTAAATTAACCTATTCCCTATTCTAGAGCGCCCCCCAGAGCAATGCGTTGTAATAGTTTGCGTTGTAAAAGTTGCGTTGTAATGGTACGTCGTTGTAAAAGTTTCGTTGTAAAGGTTGTATACCAAACCAATTATCGAAAACGAAGCACCAATAGCCATAAAAGAGGTAGAAACTGTAGATCAACAAGCACAATAGGATAATGTTCATTTGCAAAAGTTAGAAGAACAACTACATATTGAACAGAAATAAATATATCTAAAAGTGAAATAATAGATACAACATGGTTTGCTACATGTAAAAAAGAACACAAATGTTCTAATATACATCAGCGGTCAAGCTGGAACAGGAAAACATTTCTTAATTAAAGATTTGACCAGTTATCTACACAAAACTACAGAATCACATTCAACTTGTGTTTTAACAGCTCCAACTGGATTAGCAGCACACAACATTAATGGGATGACTTTACATTGATTACTTATGCTACCAGTTGAACAGTATAAAAATTGGAATATCAGAAGTTATCTGGAGAAGCTTGTAATGAAGTCTCAAGAGTTGTAGAATCTGCATTGTTGGGCTCTACTCCGGATGTCCCCTATATTGACTCAGCACAGGTGCCACTCTTACTATATGTGCACAACGCAGTACATTTAGCTCGTACTAGTAACGCGCTGTGTCACCTAGTCCAGGATTACACACAAATTATGTGCAATCTAGGCATGCAAGCTAATTATTCAAAGTCATTTGGTGGAGTAGTGTGGCTCACTGGTTAGAGGCGGCAGGCCTGAGAGCAGAAGTCAGCCTGGGACCAGGGTTCAATTCCCGACGCGGCAGGGTCGTGGACCTTGGTCAGCGGACTCGATAATTCTCGCTTCAGTGCTTACTCTAATCAGGGGTTCCACTCGGCAACTCTGGGCATTAGCTTGCCTAATCTCCACAACGGCCCCACCAATTCCGGGGATGCCTGGCTCCACCTTGGGGACTCCCAGCAAGGGACCATCCCACAGGGAAAGCCAGGACGGGTTCCCCAGAGTTATATAGCGCCGGGACGCCCCGTTGCTGGGGCAGCTGTGCGCTTTACAAGTATACTACATTTATTTTAGTAGTAGGCTCAAAACTTCGAAATTATCCTCAAATTACTACCGAACTGGAAAAAATGGGGGTTGTTGATTCTTTCCTCACGGCTTGACTACAGAAACATCCTGTACCTGGGGTCTAACAAGGCACTGATCCATAGCCTGCAGCTGGTACAGAACTCTGCAGCAAGACTTCTTTGTAGAGTTCCCAGGGCCTCTCCCATTTCTGGGTACCTTCATGACTTACATTGGCTCAGGGTAGAGAACCGTATCAAGTTCAAAGCCCTGAGCTATATGTTCAAAATCAAAATAGGCTTTGGCACCTCAGTACCTGCAATCCCTTGTCTGCGCCCACGTTCCCACTCATCATTTGTGGTCCGCAACTCTTGGCAACTTCACGGCACCCAGGTTTAAACTCACCAGGATGGGCGGAAGATCTTTTTCCTATCTTGGCCCGTCCCTCTAGAATGCTCTTCCCCTTGTTATCCGCAATGAAACTATCTACACCCGCTTCCGTAGAGCTCTTAAGACCTGGCTATTTAATCAATAATTCCAACTCACCGCCGCTATGTTTCTGCACCTAGTCTGCCATGGCGGCGGAAAATCCTTCTTGGGTAGCAGTTGTGCCTTATAAATGCAACTAATACATAAAATAAATAAATACATACATTTTAATTATCTAGGGATTTTGTTTGACTCTCAATCTAAGTGGCAAAAGATGATTGATAATAGAGGAACTTAGATGAAAAGAAGCATTGGGGTCTTAAGTAACTTCATAAAAAAATGGTTTAAAACCAATAGACTTAATAAAATCAGTATACTAAGCTAAGACTGTATCTGCCGCCACTTATGTGGCATAAAAGATGGTTAAACATTGCAGATTATTAAAGATAACTTTTTAAAAAGGGTCCTTTCACTACCAAAGTCATGTGCCAACTACAAGTGTCACATGGAATTTAGTGCCCCTTATATCACTGCTATATTTTCAATGGCCCGATCCTAATGTGGCATTCAATATGGCGAAAGGATATATTTGCTTTGACAAGAGACATCCTAAAGGATCTGGTAGGTAATATTACTTGGTTAACTTATATTGAATCGATATTGAAAGCAGTTGGCCTACATCACCTTTTTCTGGATCCTACTAACTGCAGTTCCATATCTAAAACTGACTTAAAAGCCAGATTACTTTCTAATTGACAGATAAGAAGGGAGACTAAAAACATTAACCTGTCAACATTTAAAACCTACTTGGCCACCAATAGCATAAATTTAATGGATTCAAACATAACATATCTATCTTTTGTCATGAATCTGCAACATAGGTACATTCTGGTGAGGTTTCGCTTAAATTACATTCCACTTATGTTCGGTTTCTCCTGTAATGTCTATGTTGTTTCTAAACTTCTATTCTGTACCTGTGATAAGTGATCTGTAAAGGATGATATACATTTTTTGTTTTTCTGTAAATTTTATCATGATGAAAGAAAACTATTTATTATCCCTATTATGCGCAAAATGAACTTTAATCAGTGTTGTGTAGCCTTTTATTATCTGCAGTTACCTACCTGATCCTTTTATCTGCTTTTCTCTAGCGTCCTTATTTTTGGCATTAAAAAAGAGACGTACATCCAGCTAAAATCACATCCCCATAAATTAAATTGTGTAAATAATTAAGAATTTGTATTTTTAAATGTTATAGTTTTTAACATTGTTTATATTTTAACTGTGTTGTAATGCTGTGAAATGTCCTTTTTATATATAGTATACTTTTTATGCCTACATTGTGTAGGCAAAATAAAGTTATTCTGACTGACTGACATTTAACTTGTGTTTTAACAGCTCCAACTAGGGGGCCGATTATGATCACGGATGGACTTGAGTCCGTCCGCGACCCCTAAGGAGGAGGGAACGTCCGCAAGGGCTGCGGCGTTCCCTCCGAGCAGATTAGGATGTGACCGCCAGGGTGGCGGTCACATCCTCTGTCTTTAACATTGTGGCGGGTGCAGCTTCAAGCTTTACCCGCCGCAAGGTAAAAAATGCATGCTTCGCATTTGCATGCACAAAGCGGCAGGCACCGCACAGTTCCTGCTGCTTTATGCACGCAAATGCAGGGGGTACCCCCCATGTGCACCCCCACCCCCTTTCACCCAGGGGGCCCGCAACGGGCCCCCGAAGTGACAGTCCGTATGCTTTTCCACGGCGGAAAATCCGCCGCGGAAAAGCATGTGTTTCACACCATCCTAATAAGGCTGGCGGTGTCTGATAGACACCGCCAGCCATGTTAGAGCTTTTCCACCACGGCAGAAAAGCTGCGGACGGACTTCCAGACCCACCAGCCATCCTAATATGGCGGTGGGTCTTTGGAGGCTCCGCAGCGGTTTTTCCGCATCCTCCAGGCCGGCGGTGGCTTCCGCCGGCCCGGAGGATGCGGGAAAACCGCAATCATAATCGGCCCCTAGATTAGCAGCACACACCATTAAAGGGATGACTTTACATTGATTACTTAAGCTACCAGTTGAACATTATAAAAAAGTGGAATATCAGAAGTTATCTGGAGAAGCTTGTTATGAAGTCTCAAGAGTACTGAAGAAAATGAAACTTTTAATAATTTATGAGGTGAGCAGGGTTTCAAACTTAATGCTTGCCTTTGTACAATTATGATTGCAACAGATTTTAAAAACAAATAACAATGTTCTGTTTGGAGGAAAACATTTAATATTGTTCGGCGATTTACTGCAACTTACTCCTGTAAAAGGACAACCTGTTTTTAAAAAACTTGTCCATGAAGACATTAGGAAATCTTTGATAAGTATTTTACATGTGAACATTTGGTTACATTTTGAAAATAAAGAACTTGTTAGGAATGTGCGACAAGCAAGTGATGAAGATTACGGAAATATTCTTCAAGACATAAAAATTGGTGTTTTTATGAAACATGGTAAACAAGCTTTAGAAAGTCGGCTACTAAGGAACTTGTTTATAAATGGAAATGCAGCGGCTGAAGTAATGTACAATAAGCTTGGAGAAAAGAAGTCTATAGTTTGCCTAATGCCTACTCTGCAAGATTGTTCTACATTTAATCAAGTACTTTGGAAACTGGCAAAACAATAAATAGTGGAAATTGAAGCTATTGATAAACTTGAACACCAGGGAGTGACTCTTCTTCTTACAGTGAAACCACAGCCTAAATTGCATTTTTTGGAAAAGTCCGTATCTAAAACTGCAGGTTTTTTGATTATAAAATTTGACCAGATTAAAGAGGTAAGACAGGTTGGGCATTGTGTTGTAAGTTTTTTGCTTGTAAAGATTTGTATGTTCGCAGAAAACAGTTTCGTCTTTCTTTAGCGTTTGCAGTAACTATTCATAAATCTCAAGGTTTAAGTATAGACAGTGTTTTTGTAAATATTGGAAATACAGTGTTCAAAGAGGGAATGGCATACATTGCATTGCCTCGAGTAAGAACTTTGTCTGGTTTGCATTTGATAGAATTTGATTACAAAAAGGTTAGTGCTGATGCAAATTATGTAAAAGAGTTCAATCGTTTAAGAAGATTTTATACTCCTGATATAGGTGAATTTCCCATAAATGAGAAATGAATGATGTGTCCAAAATGGAAATATGTCAAAGATGCAATTGAGGGTCAAACAAAGAAAACACATGAAGAGAAACTTGAAGGCGTAAAGAAAAAGAAAATGGAAACTGTTGATGACATTGTAGGATACCAGTTGGAAAATAGTTCAGGTATCAATTGTTATGCTAATGTGATTCTGAATGTTGTGTTTAATCTACAAGGTCTTCATCCTGAAATCATGGGAAATTGTGAAAAAAGATTATGTTCTTTACTAAATCATGTATTTTAACAGTTGGTAGCAGACATAAGTAAAATCCATACTGCTTCTGGTATTCGTCATCTTTTGGATATATGTAATGGTTCATTGACATTTACTCTTAAAATACACCAAGATGCACAATACATTCTAATCCTTATGGTTGGAGTATTAAAACATGAAGGAATACAGATTGAAAACTTATTTGAACTAAGTTACAGACAGGATCATAAATGTGAAGAGTGTTCATTTACTTCTACCACCGAAATACAAACAGAATGATTCATATACATGACAATACCAGACTGCAAATCAGTACCTTTTAATACATTGATAAAACAGCCAATCAGGATATGAGATGTTTGCATTGTAGATCTGAGATGTTATCTACATTGCATATAGAAACAATTTGAAAAATATCTAATTTTAATGCTGCTACATTGTAGAGAACATGGAAGAAAATTGGAAACGAAAATTACATTTTTAATGCAATTCAAATATCTATTTAAGGAAGAACTTTTATAGCAGTAGCTATAGTTTTCCATGATGAGCTTACTATAATATCTGGACATTATATTGTGTCTTTAAAGTGTAATAAAGGATGGATTTGTTGTAATGATGCCCACGTGTAGTGCAAATCTAGATTGCCTTATGAATTACCAAATTCTTATTTGTTATTTTTTAAGCCAAAGTTTTGAGTACATCATTCAGCCTTTTGGGAAGAAGTGATCAAAAAGTAGACAGGAATGCAAACTATTAGAATTTATAATCAGTGTTTGGAATATTATTTACGCAAATTGATATTGCATTCGGAAAATTGTGTTTAAAAGGAAATACTTTTTATATTTGTTGTCTATATTGTACCAGATGTGAATGAGAATCCACATTTTGACAAATGTATTTAAAATAAATAATAGAGTTAATGTAGATGAAAGAAGTAATTAAGAAAGTGTATGTAGAAAAACATGTAGCTACACATATTAATGATGGTGCTGTATGCTGATTTTTTTCTACAGTCAATTTGATTGTTTTTTTTTCCCACTGCTCAATGATGAAAATCACTGTGTAGGTAGAATCTGAGAACTGCAAAAAAGGGAATCTGAAAATGTTATGTAATTCTAAATTTATGTTAAATTCTGAAAAATAAAATATCATAATGTATGTATTATATTATCATTAAATAGCTGTTTTTCTTCTTATAGTAAGTACTGTTAAAGTTTGAAAAGAGTTTTAATGCTGTTTAGGAGAACACTATACTGTTTAGCAGCTCCCTCTGTCCAAAAGCAATGCCGGCTCACATAGGGGGTAGAGAGCTGGCAGGGACCATGGGGGTCGTCACGACCCTACACTCCCCCTCACTTGAGAGACTGGGTTTCTTGGATGTGACCAGAGCACCGAGTATTGAGACAGGGCCTGGGGGAATGGGGTCCCTGGGGCCAAATCGGCCTGGGAGGGGGCCTCCCTTCCCTTATTAAAAAATATTTTTTTTCAATAAAAAAAAAGAAACAGACGGGCCCTGGGGGATGGCATCCCCCGCCCAAGATCGGCCCTGGGAAGGGGCTTAAAATGTAAAAACAAAAAGAAAAGAAAAAACTACAGTCACAACAATGGAGGTCACACCCCCTTTCTGCACCACTCTGCAATGCCCTACTCCTGGCATGCTGCTGGTTGGGGGATGAATTCCTCTTTACTCCTGAGGGCCTCAGGAATAAAGTGGACTTCTTCTCCAACCAGTAATGCACCAGGAGGTGCATTTGTAGAGTGATAGAGAAAGGGGGCATGGCCTCCGATAATCTCTTCGCAATCCAACTCTGGGGGGACTTCCTGGAGGTAACAGGATGGGTAGTTATCCCCCAAGGACCCTCAGGAGCAAAGTGGACTTCATCCTCCAACCAGTAGTGCATCAGGAGGTGTGTCTTCAGATTGGTGGAAAATGAGGACACGGCTTCTGAAGCACTCTCAGCAATCTCTCTGTGTGGGACTTATTGGAGGTATTAGGAGGGCTTGTTGGCCCCAAAAGACCCTCAGCAGCCAAGAAGACTCCATTCCCCAGCCAGTAGTGTGCCAGGTGCTGCTTGTGCAGAGTGTTGGAGTATGGGATAATGGCCTCTGAAAGCTTCTGCAATCATAGTGTGTGGGACTTACTGGAGGTAACAGGAAAAGTTGTTGGCCCCAAAGACATCCTTGGGTGCCAATTACCCATCCTGTTACCTTTAGTAAGTCCCACAATGTCTTTTTGGACCCGCACCCTTTCTTAACAGCTCTGCAAACACGGCTCCCGGCAAACCACTATTTTGGGGATGAAGTCCCAGTGGCTCAGAGAATTAAAAAAAAAAGTATATATTTCATTGGATGCTTTCAGCATGTAAGTGACTACAATTAGGTAGTGTGTTGGATACTGTTAGAAATGGGGGTTCTGTTTGGCTAGGGTGTACACCTAAGCCAAGCAGAACCCACCACTCTAGTCAGGGTAAAGGAACTACGCACTCAAGATAACCCCTGCTCATCCCCTTGGTAGCTTGGCAGAGCAGTCAGGCTTATCCCAGAGGAAATGTGTAAAGTGTTTTCACAACAAACTCACACACCAGTCACACACTAGGCACACCACAGAAGATGCTGCACCCAAGGGTATATCCAAAATATCCTTTGTATTATTTACACATAACACACATTAGACCATAACTCATTGCATAGTATATAAAGCGCATTAGACCACATAACAAGAATTACTGCGATACTAGGTGCTTGTGATAAAGAAGGCATATGATACATTATGCCACATAACACAAGTTGGTGCACCACTAGGCACTCATCATCAGAATTCATGTAAACACAAAAGACCACAATCACAGAAAACACTATGCCACTAGGCATGCGTCATTGCTTCACATGAAGGGCACTAACATATAAGCAGATATATTGCCCATGTCATTAAAACAGTACAACTATGCATCCGAAAAGGACCTGCAACACGGACAATGGTCATCAGCACACAAACTAATGTGCCTAAATCATGCCGCCAGTGAAGCCTCCAGTATCTTCCTTGAACATGGGCACCAGGCATCAGAAAGTGGGGAGTGCAGGAGTATCTTCACTCCTGTTACGGGCAATCTGGATGATCTCCAAAAACAAAGATGCCCCCGTCAGTGGGGAGATCTCACTTGGTACCCTGCATCTGTAATTTGAACCAAGTGCAGCTGCCCTTGAACGTGCGTGGCAGCCACGGGTGCCCAGAACATATAGGAGAACTCCCTTGGTCTTGTGCAGGTGGGTGGGGCTGGGACCTCGATTCCCCCTTTACTCTGTGTCGGCTAATAAGGTAGCAGCCCATGAATGCACGGTGCCGCTGCCACTTGGTAAACTTCAGCCCCAATCATTGGGCACTGGGGGCTGAACCTGTCAGGTTGCAGCCAAGGCTGTGAAGTTAAAACGTGCCAGTGCTCCTCCTTGGCTTGCTCCCATCTGAGAAAACACAGTTGCTTTTGCAGACCCGATGTGGTGGAGTCTACGTCTATTTGCTCTCCTGGACTCCCACGGGACCGCTGCTGCTGGCAGCCCCTGGCTTTCCTCTGCGGCTGCCGGCTCTCTCTCTCTTGCTGGGGGGGGCAGGGCCAGCAGGCCTGCCATGACTGGTGGGAGCCTGCGAGGTTCAGGCTTTGCCTGGCGATGGGGAGGGATAATCCAAACAACCTTGCACTTCCTTCCTCCTGGCTCAACAGGAATTTGCAACCCAGGGCCATTTAGCAGAGCCCCGGTTGCCGATACGGAGATCGATACTGGGGGTGAAGAAGGAGAGTGCTCCTGTCGCTACAGCTCTCCTCTCCCCAGACCATGGGGAACTGCACACGCTCATTGTGGGTGTTTCCTTCAAATAAAAACACCAGTTCTCCATCACAGTAGGACGCACATCCAACTTCACAGCACTCACCAGGCGCTTTCTGCAGTGCAAAGTGCTCTAGCTTTAGAGCAATTTAAAAGCACCCAGTGGTGGTAGTAATCAGCCCAGGAATTCCCCAGCTGCACAGGGGAGTATAGAGCAGCATCAGATATCCAAATAAAGTAAAGCACCAGGCCCATCAATAAGGTAAAGTTCCAGGAAGCTTCCAAATAAAGTGGAAACAGACGGAAGATTTTGATGTCCCTGAGTCTTCCATAACAGAAGTCGGGCACCCACAAGCCCTTGGAGATTCTTCAAAAGCAGGATATCACAGCAGTGCAAAAAGAGACAGTCCTTTTCCACCACCACAGATAAAATCAGCAACTGTAGGACAACCCCACACAGCATATACCAAAGGGACTCTTCAGCTCTTCTTCTTGGTAGGGTCCTCTTGTTCTTTGGAATAATCTAAAGTCCTGTGGTTTTAAGTGCAATACTTAACCCCAAATTGTATTTGTTATCTTTGTGGCAAGGGTCTCTGAACCCAGTCCAAACCAGTCCTGTCCTCCCTGGTGCAGCATGACCAAGGGAGGAGGAGACAGCATTGTGCAAAAATAGACAGCCTATTCAGGTGTAAGCAAAACTCCTGCAAAACCACCAGTTGGTGGACAGAATGCAGAACAATGTCATACATACACCCCAGTACAGAGATCTGGGCCTAAATCCATCGTTTTTTGCTCACCATGCCGTTCCAGTTTGAACCTAGCCATATGCAAATCCGTCTTGACGCTGTGCCCCATGGCAACAGTCCAGCCCGAACTTTCAAGTCAGGTCGTCCCTGGACTCGAAACAAGCATCCTAGGACCAGTTTCGGGCTTTCAGCCCTCATCAGCCAGGATAGCTTGATTCCAGTGGCAAAAATCCTGCCACCACTCTAAATGCAGACCAGGTCCATTCAGCCTTGCAATGAGCCACTGAGGCAAGGCAGGGCACACCTCAACCCTCCAGTGACTGTCTAGAGTCAATGAACATCTCAGCTCCTGTCACTCACACACCATACACTGAATACACAAACAGCTAGAGGCACACAGCATAGTGGAGTAAGAATATGCCCACTTTCTAAAAGTAATACAGAAGAAGAGTGTCCAAGCTGTCACGTTTAAGTGCTGTTCAAATTATTTTACAGACTAAAGACCATTACATCAATTATCTAGAGTTTAAGCATTTATTTGCTATGTCATTCTCTGTTTTAGTACTAAATCCACATTATTACATGAGTCGGACACTAGGGGATACTTGAATATGAGTACACGTTATTACAATACATGTGACAAAACGTAAATAATCATTGTGGTGGACAAAGCAACAAAGATTGCAAACAACAATGATTGTGTACATTAAAAACTAGTCTGAATTTTTAATACAATCACTGGGATGTGCCAATTATAGTCAGTTTGCCGTTTCTATGTGTGCTGCACAAGGCAGCACACATGGAAACAGTTAAAACAAGGAGAAATAATGCATTTGTCCTTATTATGCCTGTTTAAGACCAGGTTTTTCCCTGGTCTTAATTTTGGCACGGACTCCTATTTAAGCATGAGCGCAAAATCCGCTACGCTCGCGGATTTTGCGAATTTTCGGTAAATCCGCGATCCGCGAACTCCCGCGAATTTACCGAAAATTCGCAATCCGCGAGCGGCGGATTCCGAGGCCAAAAGTTCAAGCCTTCCTGGCCTGTTGTTGTAACTAATTTACGATGGCGCCGGCAAGCTGCCAGCGCCATCGTAAAATAGTTACTAAATTAGCTTCAACAGGAAGCACTAATAGATAAAATCAAGCAGGCGCTCGTGCATCTGCTTTATTTTATCTATTCGAGCTTCCTGTTGAAGCTAATTTAGTAACTATTTTACGATGGCGCTGGCAGCTTGCCGGCGCCATCGTAAATTAGTTACAACAGGCACAAAACGGTGGCGTCTTCTTGAATAAATATGAAGGGCAGGGTTCATTCTGGCACGACGGTCCTGGCACAAAAATTAAACCTCAACCGCAAGCACTTTCAGATATCGATTAAGCATGTGCCCTAGTTGAAGCTTAAATTCAGTGACTCATTCATTGGCCCAAAAACAATTGTGAGCGTTGTCAAGGCTAGGCAGATGTGCCTTCTTCCCTAATATACCATCGCAAATCAGCTGTGATGCTGGACAGAGGCCTTTGCATCCTTGACTTTCACGAGCGCAATCCTCGTGCTGTTCCTGTGGCCAGGAGCTTCTGTATCTTCATCTGTTGCTCTGATCGGTCTCTAACCTTTGCTTTAATGCACACAAGAGGCATGTGCACTCGCATGGAAGCCCCGTCCGTTTGGCCCCGCCCACACACTCGCGGTGTGCACCGTCTTCCCGCCATTTACCCACTATGATGGACAGCTCACTCAAGGGACCCCTGCGCCCTTCGGCGCGATTGCATAGTAACACACACCTGGTCGCTGTAGACAACTCTAGTAGAAAGTACTCCAGTTGAGTAGAGGTATGGCACAAAACGGTGGCGTCTTCTTGAATAAATATGAAGGGCAGGGTTCAATCTGGCACGATGATCCTGGCATGGAAGCCCCGCCCCAATCCGCCGATCCGCAAAATCCGCGGATTTTGCGGATCCACGATCCGTGAATACGCAAATCCGCGAATCGTGGATCCGCAAAATCCGCCCATGCTTACTCCTATTTACGCTGCCTTTGTAAATTAAGGGCAGCGTCAACATCAATGGATGTTGCGGTGGAACACCCACCACAAAACCCATTGCCCTTCCCTTTCATGCTAAATACAGCGTGAAAGGGTGCCTTATTTACAAGGCAGCATTAGTGGCTTAACACTGCCTTGTAAATAAGGCAAGGCCCCTATCGCCAGTGCAACGTCCCTAGAAGTGACATTGTGGTGGCGATAGTGGTTTGTAAATATGCCCCTTAGTTTTGAATTGAGGACTAAGTAGAAAATGGTTATGCAGTATTTAAATTTAAAAAAGCTAAAGGTAAAAATAGGTTTGTACCCCCTTTTTTTTGCGATTACTCTGCGATTATCATGAAAACATTGCGACATACATAAAAGTTTAACAGATACTAGCCAATAACAAAAAGATATAAAATAATCTAAAAGTAAAGAAAGGATTTAATTTGCTGACTTTCACATGATCACAGATTGGAAAGTTGAAGAGGTTGCTATTTTGTGGTTGCTTTGTGTGAGAGTGGTGTACCATTCTTGTGCTTAGTTTTTACAAATCATAACAGTGTCAAAACTATTTAAAAAGAGCTAAAACAACAATGTAATCTACAAACTCAATTCACTGGTATGGACATAACTATTTCGTCATTTAAAAAAAATATTAGAAATGAAGATGTATATGGGTGTTTGATAAAAAAGAATATTAGAGTGATATAAAAAAATATATTAAATGAACTGTAGATATCAGAGGGTATGTGTTTAAAATGTTAGTACCAAATATTTAGGGAATTAAGAGGAAAATGAATTAGGGCCCCTTTATTCCATTGTGTAGTTTATATAAAAATAACAGTATAGTATTGTTGAATGTTACAATGAGGAATGCATTTAAAACTAAGAATACTGTAAATGTCTAAGCATCATGTGCAGAATATCTACCTCTATGTTATTTGCATTCTAAGAGTTGTAGAAATTTGTGTCATATTATTAACCAGGAGTAGGGTAGTCACAAATAAAAGGTAAGACAATGTGATGCGCCTGTATATTAATTATAAAGTAGTAATACTTGTATGTATGTATTAAGAAGTGTTTGTCAATGTGGTTATTAACTTATATGACCAATTTGCATATACTTAGATGTTGAGATTTGGTTTTTGTGGTTGCAGATATTTCTATGTATGATGAGACTTACGAGTTTACTTGAAGGTGAAAAGAACTATATATTTTTAAAAGATGGCCCAAAACTGTATATCTATTAGGAATTCACATAAAACACAAAAAACAGGCACTAACCATTCACTTATGCAATCACCAATTGTGCACCTATACAGTCATTCAAACACCTGGGCATAACTCATGCACTCATATAAAACACACTCACAACCCAGGAACTCATTGAAGTACTGAGGCACAATGCATGCAGTCATTTAATTATGCAGGGAGTGCCATTGCAACAAACATATCACCCATCCAGTACCTATGCACTCATTAAATTACTGAGGAAATACTCTTGCACTACTAGAATCACCCCAGCCGTACACTTGCTTTCATCCAACACTCAAGATTTAACAATGGACGCATGCAATCACTCTGACACTAATCATGCACTAATCTAATCAGCAAGGCACTACTGATGCACCCATTCAATTATCCATGCACTACCTATGTACCTATCTAAACACCCAGGCAATATCTGTTCACCCAACCAAAAACACATGGGAAGCAGCCATGTACACATCCAATCAATGAAACATTGCTGATGCACTCATCCAATCTGCCAGGTGCTATTCATGCAATTAAACAATCATGCATGTGCTATCTGTGCACTCTATTAATCACCTATGTACTATGTATGCACGTTTACAACCATCCCGGCATTTGAGTTGCAACTCATTTAATCATCCAACCATTATCTATTTATGTATTGAATTATTGAGGCATTAGTCATCCACTTATCTAATCTTTCAAGTTCTACTCATGCAGTCATCCAAAAACCCAGATAGTAGTGATATACTCAAACAAAAATTCAGACAGTAACTAAATGGATGTGGAATGACCCATGGATTCTCACATACTCAGGGGATCATCCAGGCAGTATCTATAGGAATCACCCAGGGACTACCGATTCACTCATCCAATCATCGAGGAAGTATTGGTATATTCAAGCAGAAGCACATGTATTTACAAGGTATAGTGAGGAAGATGTAGTCTTTTAGAACCATCTGGTGAATTATAAGTGTGAGCTGAAAATCCGTTCTGCTCGCGGAATTTGCGAATTTTTGGCAATTTCGCGGTCTGCGAATCGCGCGTAATTGTCCAAAAATTTGCAATTCGCAAGCTGGCGGATTTTTTTGCTTGGTCGCGCTTCAAAAATACAATCTCGCGCGCGTGGCGTTGACTTACCGTGATTCTGAGTTCGCTGAGTCGTTTTTCCTCCTGGTTTGCTTGCGCTGTGCCATTTTAGATCAGGCTGCATGATCGCGCGAGACTTTTCGACCGCGAGTACATAATAGCGGCCCGCCATCTTGCACTGCGAGAGTTTGAGAACTCGACTACGTCATAAGGATCCGTGATCACGCATCGCGGGAGTAAACAATTGCAAACACGTAGATGCGACGCGCAACTGACTTCCGGCGGGAGATTTGAACAGCTCGCTTTCCCGAACTTGCAAAAATTTCAATTCTGCACAAGAAATCAGATTGACTTTTGGCTGCTCTTTTTTTTGCAAGGATGCAATTTTTGGGGGGGTGGGAGGAAGGAAGTGCCCCAGAGACTCCAACTTCCTGTTCCTGTCCAGCAGGCTCCTCTCAGTGCTTTGTCCATGTCCTGGTCACTTTTCATTTGGATCTGGAGCTGGAAGGAGTACTTTTTGTGGCTGCTGCTGGATATTTGTATTTGAGGACTTTTTGTTCGGATCACTTTTGGATTACTTTTGGTTTTTAGATTTTACAAGGAAGTTGGTGTTGTTTGTTTGGGGCATTGCAGTTGCTGCAACTACAATTTTTAAACTTTTTCACAACTTAAAAAAAAAAAATTGTGGGCAGGCACAGTTTCCAGTAGGTCCAGGGTTAGTCATGGGTGCATGATACAACTGTTTCTGTGAGTTTTGTTGAACTTAACTATCATTTATGTCATGGAAATAAATAGCTCACTGTTATATGTGAATTATTTTTTTAATTTTGGGGTGCCACACTAACCAGTAGGCCCACGGGTAGTCAGTGGTGCATGGACCAAGTCTTTCTGTGGGGTGTCTTGAATTTAAACATCATTTAGGGCATGGATGGCATTGGATTGTGGTGATTTGTGTGTTTTTTTCCATTTTTGGGGGTGTTGTTGGGGCCTGGTCATGTGGGTGGGGGCCATTTTGAGGCCTGGTTCAGGCAGGGCCTAGCCATGTGGGTTGGGGTCAAGGGGCCATTTTGAAGCCAGGCAGTGTCCTTTGTGCCATAGGCCTGCACCCAGTCTGCCCTTCTTTCATCCATTATGCCCAGGGGTACTCAGTGGTGCATGGACCAAGGCTTTCTGTGGGGTCTCTTGAATTTAAACATCATTTAGGGCATGGATGGCATTGGATTGGGGTGTTTTTGTGTTTATTTCGATTTTTTGGGTGTTGTTGTGGCCTGGCCATGTGGGTGGGGGCCATTTTGAGGTCTGGTCCAGGCAGGGCCTGGCCATGTGGGTGGGGGGCACCCAGTCTGCCACCTTTCATCCAATATGCCCAGGGGTACTTAGTAGTGCATGAAACAACTCTCTCTGTGCGGTCTCTCTTCTATTAATGTAAACATCCATTTTTGATTAGAAATAATTGCAATTTGTATTTTTGGTCTTTCTGCTTTTGGGTGTGTTGTAATAATATTAAATATCTAGTTGCAAATATTAATTGAAGCACAGCATATGCAACATTTATTTAACTGATGTTCCTCTGGCTTCCTTTGCTTTTAGGTGCACAAAGAGAACCACAAATCATCCTCATCATTCATCATCAGTGCCAGGAAGATGTCCTGCTGCGGTGTGTGCAGCACAACGTCACGTGACGTCACGTGTGGCCACAGACAACTCTTCAACTCGTGCAATTGCGGCCTGCTGTTCTGACATCTGAAGAAGATGGGCCCAAAGAAAGGTTGACCGTAGCTCCTTTACCAAAAAAGTTACCAGTGCCACTGCCAGTAAGAAGGAGCAGAAGAAGCAAGTGGCACCACTTACCAAGGAGACTGGTGTGCCCACAGACACTTTTTTTGGGGGAAAAAACTATGCCTGCACCAGCGGTGTCCGCCAGGGACCAAGCTGGGAGCAGCACCTCAGCTTCACTGGTCTCAGTGCCACCACGCCAAGTTAGGCCCAAGGCCATGAGTGCTGCAGAGGCAGCTACTTTAATTGCTCAATCACTATCGACCAGTGATGTTGGCGTTGACTCATGACAAGAAAGTAGCATCCAATCAACGCAGGGTGTAACTCATCTGACGAGTGTTCAACCACAGCCGCAACGACAACCACAGGTGCAACAAGGAGAGGCGCAAGGAGAGGCGCAAGGAGAGGTGCAAGGAGAGGCGCTAGGAGAGGCGCAAGGAGAGGCGCAAGGAGAGGCTCAAGGAGAGGTGCAAGGAGTGGCGAAATTAGAGTCGAATCAGGAAGGTATAAATGTTCTTCCACTCGGATTCTTCTATAGGCCTTCCATGTGTGGGAGAAATTCCATGTTAGGGAATCAATATCAGGGAAACGTTAGACATGTAAATAACCAGCTATATTCGGTCCCAACCTTTAACAGGTTTGACTCCCTACAAAATCTGGAGAAGGTAGATTAACTTTATCATCCAAAATGGATAAGTAGGTACAATTCAGTGGGGGTGAGAGTTGGTAACCAGGATAATAACAGCGATAAAATAGAGCATTTTACATATGCTTCTTCTACCTGGAATCCACCGTCTCACCAGATGACTGATGAACAAAGGGCAAGTAGAAGAAACGATTATTTACAATCCACTGACCCAGATATTAACCAAGAGGAGATCATTAGTAGAGCTGAGCAGCAGCTGGAAATCCCCCCCACCTGTACAACAAAAGTTGACAGCGATTTATGGGCAGTAGGGAGAAGTATACATACAGAGTGTGAAACTGAAAGACTGCTTATGCAAAGATTGAACCAGGGAGAAATACAATTCCTATCATGGAATGTTTGTGGTATTAAGACAAAAATGGCAAATCATGTCTGGTGCGATTTTGTCAGGAAACATGATATTTTATGTCTACAAGAGACATGGTCACTACTAGAGCAGCATTTAGATGGCTATAAAACTGTCCATATCCCGGCAATTCAGACCACAAATGGGAGAAATAAGGGAGGCATATGTATTTATGTTTCAAATTTGATGAAGGTATTAAAGATCAATATGATAAAGAGTACTCACTACTATCAAATGGTTTTGATTATTATGTCATCCTATGTTAACTTTTTGGCTGTTAACTTTTAAAACAACATTGATAGTGACAAGTATATGACTGTGGTGAATAGTTTAAGTGAGGACTTTTTTACTCACTCGAACAGCATGGTAAACGATGTAGTCTTGGTTTTGATGGGGGATTTTAATGTTAGTACCTGTAACCAACATTCATGCATACCAGGAAAAATCTGTAATGACGAACAGGATCCGACTAAACATTTTGTGCATACGTCCAGGGGTGCTAAACTAAATGAAGTTATGGCAAAGCTTGACCTTGTTTTTGTTAACACCACGTCCCCTATCACTAACAACTTTGACCCCACCTATATTGGAAGGGACTTTAGGACGGTGATCTATTTCATTATTATGCCAACACGTTATGTCGGCATGGTAAGAAAATGTATGATTCACCCGGTTGGATTAAGCGACCATCTACCCCTTAGTGTGGACATATTGGTTAGACACAATGTAAGGTCCGCAATAGAATGTTTAACATGGACCCAAGATCTTGTATTGAGTCGTCAAAATGGCTTTGCATTAAGATGGGGCGCCAAAAATCTGGCGCTTACCAATAAAAACATTATCACAAAGGCCCAAATACCCATCTTAAAATGCCTAGATGAGGACACTCCCTACAGTGAAGTTTTAAAAGCCTTTGTGGAGATTACTCATATCATCAAGGACATTATGTCCACCTGTGGAAGTAGGAGGCAAGTGATTAATGATGGATGGTTTGATAGCCAATGTGCCAAGACTTATAAACTCCTCAAGGTGGCCCTGACTACATCAATTAGGGATAGGACTGAAGTTAGTGCATGCAGAAAGGCCTACAATTTGGCGAGGAAAAAACGAAAAAACAAGATTAAGGAGCAGGCATGGGAAAATTTGTACCAGGCCGCCCAGAGTAGAGATACTTGCCTTTTTCGGCAGGCCGTAAATGCACCATTCTTGGCGAATAAAGAAAACACAAGGATTGAAATAGCCATTGATGAAAACAAGTGGATAGAATTCTTCTCAAAAGTGTATGGACAGGAAAAGAATAGTGCTATAAGTACACCAGGGGGAATTGAGATGGAAGAACCTACTGATAAGTATCAGCCCATCCTCATTGATATTACCCAGGAGGAGGTTTTGATGGCAATAAATAAAAGTAAGGGCAACAAGGTCCCAGGCCCTGACGGGGTTCCAAATGATTTTTTTAAAACAATTGTAGACCTTTGGGCCCCACTTTTAACTCGTCTTTTGGAGGCCTGTTGCTCTGAGGGCTTTTTAAGTTCCTGGTCCGAATCAATAATCGTTCCTATTTACAAAAAAGGAGACCGGGAAAGCCCATCCAGTGAATAGGCCAATTTCATTATTGGATTCACTAATGAAAGTGGCTGGACGGGTGATATTAAATAAACTTCAAACCTGTGCTGATGAAAATAGCATCCTGAGCCCGGTTCAATACGGGTTCAGAGAGGGGATGGGGACCATAGAGCAGGTTTTAAATTTCATCTTTCTCCAGGGAAAGTACAGCCAAGCAAAAAGGGGGGGCTGTATGTAATTTTCGCAGATCTTACAGCCGCTTTCGATTGTGTGGAACATAAAAAGCTATGGAGTACCCTGGAGGAGTTGCATGTTGATCCTGCAATAGTACAATTTTTAAAACAATTGTATACAGGAGCCTCAGCTAAAGTGAGATTCAGTATGAAGGGAGAGTGTACCAAATCATTCCGCGTGGAGAAGGGAGTCAGGCAGGGATGTGTCTTGGCCCCCTTCCTCTTCTCCATATATACCAACTCTTTGGAGGAGGAATTGAGGGCAAAGGGCATCGACTGTCCAAAATATAACAGCAAGCAGGTCGTCTCCCTTCTCTACGCGGATGACGCGGTACTAATGGCCAGAACTAAAGTTGGTATTCAGCGCGCACTCGCCACATATTCAGATTTTATGGCACAGCGGGGTTTAAAATTAAATCCCAAGAAAACTTTTGTTATGGAGTGCGGGAAACATAAGCGCAAAATCAAGAACCCAACAGTGGCCAGTGAGACTATCGAATCCACCAAAACGTTCTCCTATTTAGGGGTCCTCTTAGAGGAAACAGGCTCCTGGGTCCCGGCTATTAGAAGTAGGAGTCTTCTATTTAAAAGATCAATAGCGGCCCTAATGAACTTTGCACGTAAATTGGCGAAAAGACCAACCGAAATACTGTTGAAGATATATGTAGCAAAGTGCAGGAGCATTGCCATGTATGAGGCGGGTGTCTGGGGTTTTAATAATGTGGCATCAATTCAAATTATCGAAAACATGCTCCTTAGATACGTTCTTGCAGTCCCACAGAGTGCGCCTGTTTTTAATTGTCACGCCAAACTGGGTATTGACTATATTACTGACCTAATTAAGTTGCAACCTATTCTTTTATGGCACAGAGTTTGGTCTTCCCAGGCATTAAGCCTAAATAGAGAAATTATTAGGGACCGAATGGGTCTGGATCATTCAAAAAATATTCCCTGGTTAAATTATGTAAGGAAGTTTTTTAATGGCCTTAACAGACCAGAACTCTATGATAACCCTGAGCTGATTTGTGCCATATCAAGAAAGTCATTGAAATTGTTATCTATGAGCCACCTCGAACAGTTGAGATTAACGGGGGAGTTATGTAAAAGTTCAGTTATATGGCACCAAATGACCGTGACCAGTTATAGGATCCAACCATATTCATCTTACTATTTGAAAGGTTTCGATAGATTTATCCTGATAAGGTTTAGATTCGAATCTTTCCACCGGTTGGTGACTTTTCCAACTAAAAATAACTGGTTGAGGGAATTAGCACACTGCCCATGCGATAATCTCTCGCAGCAAACACCAATACATACTATACTATTTTGTAAATACTATAGCGAAGAACGTACAAAATGGTTAAAACAATACCTGAGACACGGTGGTTGGCGGCAATACTGCCCAGCGTATCTGTTTTTGCAACAATTAAATGATGAATATTGTACAGTGCTCATGACCGGCTTTTTAAAATGTATATTAAGGAAAAGAAATGTATTAAATAGTGTAAATAGTGTTAAATAGTGTTAAATTATGTATATATCTCTGTATTTTTAGTATCCGTGGAGCGGCTTAGGAAACATGTATGTATGTATTAGCTCATTTGGCTTTTTAAAAATCTGTGGCTTTTATGATTTTATACTTTTACAAAATCGAATAAAGCATAATTTGAATTGAATTTGAATTGAAGTAGGACATTTTATTTATTTATTTTATTTTATTTTAAAGGTTTTATATAGCGCTGGCTAGACCCGGAGGTATCAGAGGGCGCTTTACATTAGTGTCAGACCATAGTTGCAGGTTACATCATTACAAGGGTTACACAATTATTCGAGCTTGGCAAACATAGTTACATGAAAGGTTGAGACAAACAAAAGGACATATATGTAAGGGAAAAAGCAGGCAAGGGGAGAGATTCAGGGGATGGGGTAGGAGCAGGGGAAGTAGACAGAGAATGGAAGAGCGGAACAGGAGGGCAGGGTGAGAGACACAGCATTGAAAGTGACGGGGACACAGATTGGTAGACGAGTCAAGGCTGCGTCCAAAGTCCAGTAAGCTGTGATCCCAGGGGAAGTGGTATTATTGCCCCATCTGTTGCGAGTGGCTCCCTATACGCTGTGGACTCTCTCAGTGGGGTCTCTGAGACTCCAAGGCCTACATACTGGATCCTTCCCCAAAAAGGGGAGTGGGAGTGCTTTGGCAAGGGGTGCCATACCATACTTCTACTGTGAGTGGCTCTTTCGGTGCTGTGGACACTCTTAGTTGGTTCCCTGAGACTCCAGAGCATTACTATTGGATCTTTCCCTAACAAGGGGAGAAGGAGTGCTTAGTCAAAGGGCTCAAAGGACAGGTGGCAAGGCAGTGTAGCAGGAAGGGGGAGAGGTTCAGGGGGTAGCAGCAAAGGAAGTAGACATAGAAAGAAAGGTACTAAATGGGAACAGACAGCATCAGTTAGGGCGACCGTCTGTGTTCTCTCTGAGGCCATGAGTTTGCCCCATCTCTAAGGTAAAAACCTAGCACATGCCATTCCAGAAGCTTTACTATCAAGGACATGAAGCACACAGTTTGTAGTTTGAATTATTTTTCACAATTCACAGAAGTTTATAGTACGCTGCACATCAGCAATCCAGATGTTTTTATATTAAGTTCTTGGGTGCAGAGGATGATGCTCAGAACAAACAGTGTTTAACCCATTCAACATCTAGGGGAGATAGTTCAGAATCATGAGGTTGAGGGAGAAGATCATGACCTCAATGAAGGCCAGGGTTCTCTGTGGAGGACACGTATAACAGAGGGAGCAGGCAAAGGTTCTCCATGACGTTCAAGATGAAGATAAAGTTGCACAAGAAGTGGTAAGTGATGGTGTGTGCTGAGCTTCCCATTTCTAAGGCCAGCACTTCTGGAATTGTTACTCCCAAGTTTCCAGGGAGAGGGTAGGAGGGCTGGAGGGTCCGGTGAGATTTCCAATGATTATTGGTTAGGGGCGGTCAGCTGCCATCTTGGGGACAGGCCACGGTAATCATGGAGTGATGGGGTGGGCTGCACCTCCTGTTTCTGAGGCCATCGCAACTAGGTTCAGTTGTTTACAAGTAGAAGTCTGGTTGTGGTGGAAATAGTTTAGGGGATTGTTCCGTAGGAGGGGAAGAGAATAGGTGTCAGATGCCACCATCTTCGGGTCAGGCAGGCGGTAGTGAGCCTGTGAAGAAAGTAGAAGAAAAGCGCAGAAAGTAACAAGAAAATTCAGAAAGAGGCAACAGAAGTCCAGAAAGACGAAGAAAAGTGTAGGAAGAAAGAGGAAGAAAAGCACAGAAAGAAACAAGATAACTGCAGAAAGAGGCAACAGAAGTCCAGAAAGACAAAGAAAAGTGCAGGAAGAAGAAGAGATGTGCAGAAAGAACAAACAGAGGAGCAGATAGTCCAACTGTGCCCCCAACATTTTACTGATGGGTACTGGTGGTAACTGACTCTGTCTAACCAGGCCTCGAGCCAGTGCTATGCTAAAAGACTTAGAATACATTGAAAACACCTATATACTCTTGGGAACACAATACGTTGGGGTACCCCTATGATTAGCATAACCTCCTCTGTATTTGCCATGAGTTAATGCCCGGGTCATTGCATGAGTACATGAGTAGTGACTGGATGATTAGAGTGCTACAAGGAGAGTGCACGGTGATTTTATAAGTGCTTGGGTGTTGGTGTAGTGAATGTATAAGCACATAGGATTGGCTGGGTGATTGGAAGACTGCATAGAGAGTACTAGGGAGATTACTGGACTGCATAGGTAGTCCTCAAGGTATTGCAGCAGTGCATGTGTTAGTGACTGGGTCATTGCATGAGTACATGGGTACTGAGTGAATAATTAGAGTACTGCAAGGAGAGTGTGTGGTGAATGTATAAGTGCTTGGGTATTGGAGGAGTGTTTGATTTAGTACATGGTAGTTCCTCGGTGACTAGAGGATTGAACAGGGATTGACAGTGTGATTGCGGGACTGCAAGGGTACTACTTGGGGAATTGAAGGAGAAAATGAGAAGTGGGTAAGTGGGTAGAGGACTGAATGGGTAGGGCGTATGGTATTGTACCAGTGATCAGTTAGTGCCTGAATCATTGCATGAGTATATAGCTGCTGACTGAAAGATTAGAATACTGCATGGAGAGTGCCTGAGTAAATTTATAAGTGCTTGGGTATTGGCTGAGTGTTTGGATTAGTAAATGGTAGTGGCTGGGTGACTGGAGGACTGCACGGGGAGTGACAGGGTGATTGCTGGACTGCATGGGAACCACCAGGGGAATTGAAGGAGCAAATGGGATGTGTGTAGGTGGTTAGAGACTGAAAAGGCGGTACACAGGGATTGTAGCAGTGCATGTGTTAGTGACTGGATCATTGCATGACTACATGGGTAGTGACGGGATGATTAGAGTACTGCGAGGAGAGTGCATGGTGAATTTATAGGTGCCTGGGTTTTGGCACAGTGATTAGATAAGGACATAGGACTGGCTGGGTGATAGGAGGAATACATAGGTAGTGCCAGGGTGCTTACTGGACTGCATAGGTGGTCCTCAATGGATTTCAGCAGCGCATGTGTTAGTGACTGGGTCATTGCATGAGTACCCGGGTAGTGACTGGATGATTAGAGTGCTGCAAGGACAGTGCATGGTGTTTTTATAAATGCTTGGGTTTTGGCGGAGTGATTGGATAAGTACATAGTGCAACTGTGGTATTGGGTTTCGGCAGATCTACATACTCTGCAAAAACTCTCGAACACCATAGAATAGAAGTTGGCACGGAAACTGGAAAATGCAAAAGACAAGTTTATTAAGACCCCATGGGGTGGTGGTACATTCCTACAGCACCCTTCGGCAGTGCAAACAGTATCACACCGAACATCGGTGCGAGACCTCTTTTATACAAGTTTAACAGTAATAAAAAGGTAGGCGGTATGCTTTTGCACAGTTTAGGTACATATAAGGGCATTTTTGGAACACAGCCAGCATGTGGGAGGAGTCTAGTACCACTGGTCAGGTTTGGAGAACATTCCTGAGAGGTGACCGCTCATGTGGTCTAAACGTTGGAGTGCGCATGCGTGAGCTTGACCAGTACTAAAAATAGCCTGTTGCTGGGCAAGGTAAATGGTCACTGGTACAGAGAAAGGACAAAAGGGCATGCTGACCACGAGGCCGCATGTTCATATAAAATGGAAGCCAGGAAATACAAAATGGCCCCCACACGTTTGGTTAAGTTAACGAAGAAAGTTTGTGTAGCTGAGCTAAATGCTAACTCAGTTGCTGCCAAATTACGATAGACGGCCCTTTTAGCATTTAGCTGAAGCTACCTCATAATGAAAGTAATCCGGATACTCGTCATCAATATTAATCATCAATATTTCCATCATTTCTTTGTTAATCATTTGCTCATTTTTGGCAATAGCTTGTTTGGATGGAATACAGGCTGTAATGCATACAGAACATAAGGTAGGGCCACATTGAATACACAAACAAAGGAAAAAGAGTATTCCAATAATCATACACAGGATAGTCAGTAATTTCCAACCCCAGGTACTAAGTAAAGTCCAGAACCAATTAGAGAATGTCCATGTACCATTTTCGGGATGGATCTCGGCAGCAATTTTGTGCAATTTAGAAATGGCATCATACACAGAAGGCGAATTATCTGGGACGTAAACACAACAACTACTTCCGATAATGCAGCATGCACCCCCACGATCAGCTAGTACTACATCTAGAACCATTCGGTTCTGAAGCGTTACAATTCTAGTAATTTGGAGTTACTCAGTTAAGTTCCCTAAAGCAGAGGCAGTTTCATTAGCAACAGCTTCCACAACACGTGTTAGCCGTCTTATTTTTCTGCTGTTTAAGGCAGCACCAACAAAGGAAAATAGGCCTAAATTAAAATCTACATATTGTTGTAAGGAGGTGTCGGTTTGATCTACATTTTCAATCTCCAATGTTCTATTAACCCTATTTAATATAAAATCATGATATAATACAAAACAATTATGGTACAAAGGCGGAGCAATAAATACAGGGGAAGTACAAAAGATATATAGCAAGTTCCTAACCACCCAATGGGAAGACAATGATATCCTTTATTTCCACAAATAAAGTAAGTATTTCGCGATGCTACAAAAGCAATACCACTTGGTGTGTCAAATGTGAGAGTAGTATTACATTCACTTTTCCCTAACGGAATTGTACCTTTATTCCTTACACATAGGTCAGCCTTAGTATCAATAACCGTAATCACATGTAAACTGGACATATTTATAAGTCTTTGATTAGAAAAAATACGAGGTGTAGATACATTGTCCGGTCGATATTCTTCCCACTCAAATGTTGTTCCTTCTTCCTGCAGCTAGCCATCTCTATCATTGTAGCAGACTTTGTTGAGTCGAAAAAGTAGTCCACCTTTGGTTGGCCATCTCAGGGTAAAAAGAAGAGTGTACCAAGCATTGCAAGAACCATTATGAGAGAATGGAAGAGGAATAAGTGGAGTTTCTCCTTTCTTTTGATGTCCAGGCAACATTCCACATACCCAACAGTTCGAAGTGTTCGTCATATTATGAGTATGATGCAGAATTTGAATGAAGCTGTTATTTAAGTAAGTCTGTCTATGTCTCTCTTCATGATAAGGCAGAGTAAAATGGAAATGTTCAGATGGGATTGGAGTGGTAGGCAGTAAATATTCTCGTGCAGGAAGCAATCGTTCTATAGTCCAAGCTATTACTGCTATTACCACTATAGTCGTAACAAAAAGTACTGCACCCAGAATTCTTCTGTTTCTCATCGTAGTAGGTGCCATAGTGCAAAGAACAAAAGTTTCAAAACCAACTAAAAAATAAAAATTGAGTGCTGAGATCAGAGGTAGCCGCTGGTTTCTTCTCCGAGATTCAAGACGGGTGTCGCTACACTGGACAGAACTGATCCCCCCCCTTGATATTCTCGGCTTCCGTTTTCGCAAACCTCAGAACGGTAACTCAACCAGTCTCGCACAAAAAAAAATTACTTCCTTGGACGTAGGTTATACTTCGCTCCACCAGAAACAGTGTGGTCCGGGAAGGCTCCCTCCGACTCGTGAGACGTAACAGCTGGGCTCTTCTCTGCATCCAAGATGTCTCGATAATCAGACAGCACCGCAGGATTCACCAGCTCCGGAGAGACACGACGGCAGTGAGTGGAATGTATCCACCGCTTCTTATTCGTGACTCGCACAGCCGTCCGAGTTGCCAGCAATACTTGTTCAGGGTCACGCCACCTCGGCTCCAAACTGCTAGCTCTCTCGAACGCGTGCATCATAACGTGGTCCCCAGGACGGAGATCGTGAGCCTCTCCAATGGAGTTGTCGGGGAGCGCTTCTCGAACCTGTTGATGAATAGAAAGTAAATCATTTGTTAATCGTGCCAAATAATCGTTCATCATTATACAAGGCACATCATGTATTAAACAAGGCTTTGGAACTCTCCAGATATTCATAGGCCTTCCAAACACTACTTCATAGGGTGTGAGGCCAGATCGGGAATGTGGCACTGATCTAATAGACAGTAATGCCAAAGGCAAAGCGTCGGGCCATTTCAAAGACGTAGATGCCACGATCTTTGCTAGCTTCAGCTTCAGAGTCGCATTATACCTTTCTACTAGACCTGCTGACTGCGGGTGGAATACAGCGTGGAAATTTTGTTTAATTCCCAATCCTTTTAGGACATGCTCCACTATTTTCCCAACAAAATGAGGACCATTATCATTCCACAAAAATTTACAAACACCATAGCGTGGGAAGTACTCTTTGAGCAACACCTTAGCTGTTGTCAACGCTGTATTATCCTTCGTGGGGTAGGCCTCAATCCATTTACTGAAAGCACACACCACCACTAGGACATACTTGAGGTTATTACAGCGCTCAAGCTGGATGTAATCCATCTGTAGTACTTCAAACGGTGCAGTAGGTGGAACAAACCCTCCTTTAGGAGTATAAGTCCCTTTGGCAGGATTGTACTGTAGACATATCAGACAGGTCTGCACTACTCTCTTAGCCGTGCTGGCAATCTCATGATGCTCCCAAACTCATGTAAGCAATTTAGTCATTGCAAGAGCTCCAACATGTGCCAGCCCATGTGTCATTTGAACCATTGCTTGCAAATAAGCGGCAGGCAATTTCCATCTCTCCATATCTTTGCTATGCCATCAACCCTCATCATCCAACACTCCCTCTGTTGCCCAGGTTGCAAGTTCTGCTTTAGATGCTGATTTTTGTATGTCTAATATTTCCTCTCTAGCATCATGCCATCGCTCAGCCTGTGATTTCACCACATACATAGGAGAGACATTTTGTAACATGGCAGTCTCTCTCGCTATGTGATCTGCAAAAGCATTTCCCTGTCCTATTTTGTCTGTCCCCTTCTTATGTGCACTACATTTGATTATCGCTACTTTCTTTGGACATAATAGTGCATTCAGGAGGTCACGTACTAATTCTCCATGCATAATATGCACTCCATGCGAGGTCAGGAACCCTCGTTCCTTCCAAAGTAGGCCAAAATCGTGCACTACTCCAAAAGCGTAACGGCTATCAGTGTAGATATTCACACATAATCCAGCACTTAACTGACATGCTTTCGTTAAGGCTATCAATTCAGCTGCTTGGGCAGATTTTTGCGGTATTCGTGCTGTTTCTACCACTGTCTTAAGTGTCGTGATCGCATAGGCTGCGAAAGTCGTACCATCTGGCAGCTTTAAACACGATCCATCAACCCACAGTTCCCCATCTACATCTGGAAGTGGTGTATCCTGTAAATCGATACGACCCTTTGTTTGTTCTTCATTCAGAAAAACACAATCATGATGTTCTTCCTTCTGGGTCTCAGCAACAGGATATGGCAATAAAGTAGCAGAGTTCAAAGTGGCTCACCTCTTCAGTGTAATATATGGCGCCAGCAGCGTTAACTCGTATCCTGTTAACCGAGCACTAGTTAGATGCTGTGTTTTTGTTTGGTTCAATAAAGCATCTACCGCATGGGGAACTAACACCAACAATTTGTGTGACAAAACTATTCCCTCACTCTGTCGTATGGCTACTGCTGTTGCTGCGACTGCTCGAAAACATCCAGGCAATCCTCGAGCCACAGGGTCGAGTACTGCTGAGAAGTACGCACGAGGTCTCTGTTTGTCTCCTTGTGTCTGCACTAAGACTGACAATGCGCACCCATCCTTCTCATGTACATATAATGTAAAGATCTTTGTATAATCTGGTGTACCTAACACTGGTGCAGAACAAAGAGCTTGTCTCAATTGTTCAAAAGCATTTTGACATTCATCTGTCCATTCAAGGGGAATTGTTGTAGTTTTGGACAACAACGCTAACAAAGGTTTTATAATGTGCGAAAATCCTAGTATCCATTGCCTACAAAAGGACGTGAAACCTATGAAGGCACGAACATCTTCCTGAGTGCAAGGGTCTGGCGTATCTAAAATTGCTTGAATTCGGTCTGATGTCAATGCACGCCCCTCCTTAGACAAAAGATGACCGAGGTAGGTCACCTTTGGTCTACAATATTGCAACTTCTTCCTCAAGACCTTGTGATTATTCTTGGCAAGGAAAGAAAGTGAGGAGAGAGTACTCTCCTCACATTGTTCCTGCATGTCTGCTGCAAGTAAAATGTCATCAACATATTGAATAGGAGTCACCCCAAACTGTAAGTCGAAAGAATCAAGCTGTCTTTTTAAAGCCTGGCTGTAAATGCTGGGGCTCTCTGTGTAGCCTTGAGGAACTCGACAAAATCTATATGATTTGTTATTTAATGTGAAGCCGAACAAATATCGACTGTCAGGATGAATGGGAATCGAGAAGAAAGCATTCTTCAAGTCAATAACAGTGAATGTAGTGGATGTAGGTGGAATCAAAGTAAGTAAGGTGGTAATGTCAGACACCACCGGATACTGGGGTACGACTATCTTATTAATTTTCCTCAAATCAATAATGAAACAGTAGATCTTAGTATCTGTGTCTTTCTTTAGGATCGGAAGAATCGGACTGTTACAAACATTATAGGGGACTTCCTCCACCACCCCTGCCATAATCAAGTCATTTACAATATGTGTCAAGGCCACTTCGCCTTCTCTGGAGATCTTGTACTGTTGTACACGAGGCAAAGACACTCCCTCCTTTACAGTAATACGTACAGGAGGAATAATCATTTGACCCACATTGGTATCGGAAGTGGCCCATAAAGTGCTTGGGAGAGAAGCTAATGCATCGGCCTCCTGCATGAGGCACGATCTCTCAACCTCTGGGTAGTTCTCATTCAATATAACCCGCACCCCTTCAGGGGCACAGCGTATGGTTGCTCGAAAATGTTTTAGCATATCAAGTCCCACAATATTATCTGGTGTGTTTGGAGATAACAAAAACGGGCATGGGGCAGTAAATTTGTCAATGTGAAATATAAGGGGTTGAGACAATGGGCTAAGAGAAGGTGTTCCATCGAACCCTATTGATGTAATCGTTTCGCCAGACAGGGGAGCCCTTGGAACCAAGTGTTTGGACAGAGCGCTATGAGTAGCTCCTGTGTCGACCAGAAACTGATCAGTAGAATCCAAAACATGTGCTGATATATATGGACCCTTTGATCGACTGGTACTTCAACCGATTCCACACCCCATCCTACGCAATCCTATGCATAATTATTATCCTGAGACTCAGTAAACTCTCCTTCAGCTATCTGATACTGATTCCGTCGATCAAAAGTATTATGATCAGCCTGACCACGACCCCTTGCTTCAAACCTACCACAATCATTCGCTCCACCTCTCGGCCCTGAATAACTATTCCGTGACCGTCCACTTCCTCGACCACGCTGATTATGCTGTTCTCGAAGCACCGGACAATCCGAAGCCCAATGTCCAAACTGTTTACAGTATGCACACTGATCCTCAGAAATATCAGTACGAGTAGAAGACGTACCATACGATCCTCGTCTACCCCTATCGTTCCCTCTCGACTGCGTAGCATAAACCTGAGCCAACATCACCTTCGTCTTCAAATCCTTCACTTTCTTATCACTACTTTCCTTAGCCTCCAATTCCTGTCGTTCATAATACTGAGCCATAGATAATAAAGAAGCGGGGGTTGCCGTGGTCCATGAACTTTCACTAGTTTTTAAACGTTTTGCAATCTCCGGTAGGAGATTAGCCACGTACTTATCAACGAACAAATGCTTGCCCGTATCCTCTGTTAATGATTGCCCACTATAATCGTGAAACGCTTCTTCGAAACGTGAAAAGAAGTCAGAGACCGATTCATCCGGCTTCTGTTTGCAAGAAGCCAACATCGTCCAATCAATTTTCTTAGGAGGAACAAGCGTTTTTAATTTATTCAAAATAGCCACCGGGAGATCTAAAATCAATTGACATGGTTTACATGCAGGTTCTCTATCTAAATCAGCTCGGGCTAATTCCTTCCAATCCGCACCAAGAATCGTTCGATCATCAAACTTACGAATCGCCCTCCACATATCAGGAGGCAGTATCAACCCAAAGAAAAGATCAATATCAACTAATGTCATAACACACGAAGAAATAGCACCTTCCACACCTTCATAGAAAGCTGCTGGATTTTTACGGGGGTCAGGCAAAGCATTCTTGAGCGCCATAACGTCTGTTCTATTCCATGGCGTATAAACCCAATTATATACAAAATAACCCTTCGCATCATTAGACCTCTTATCATCATCTGTGCCTTGCCCTTTAGGAGGGACATACAAAGGCGCAGCTTCTCGCATAGGCATGACATTAACTACAGCATTCTTATCTGTTCCAGAGATAGGGCACTCTTTAGATACTTCCGTCGATCCAGACGCAGACGAACCCGATGCCTTTTTCGCCGCTTGTAGCCATATCGTCTCATCCCGTAGCTTAACCAAACGCTGGAAAAACTCATCCGCATCTGCAAGAACAAAAATACCTTTACGAAAATTCTCACGACCAACTGATATATCCTTAGGTTCCAACTCAGGTGAATACTGTCTAAACCGTTCGCCAACTTCATCTCCAAAATGATCCAGAAAATACAATCGTTCTCGGTCGGACCACTTACACATAAGGCCATCAATCTCTGAAACAGTTATAGAATTTACATTGAGTTTACGAGCAAACCCGCGCAATTCCGTAGCTCGATCAGCAGTTAACCTGGTACGCTGATTTTCCTTATTATCCTCGCCCGAGTCCTCATCCAGGGCCGTAGGCGAAACATACGGAGGCGGGCAACAGTCTAGTAATGAAAAATCATCTGAATCATTAGTAAGGACAGGATAAAGAGGGCGTCGAATAGGAAACTGACCATTAACTTGCAAATTACGTTCTCGAGTCCCCCTCTCTTTCTGTTCCTGCAATTCTTTTTCCTGCAACTGTAAAGCTTTATCACGAGCAGCCTTTCGCTGCTCTTTGTCCGCCAAAGCTTGTTCACGCTTCATTCGTACACTCACCGCTTTCTCCCACATACCCACACAATCAAACATATCCTGTCTAGACCTGCGCTGAAACAAACACTGTTCCACATATTGAACCTTTCGCAGATCAAACGACCCATGTAGTGGCCATTGCAATTCACGATCAGTTTTTGTATATTTATGCCACAATGTACTATACATAATGGGGGGAAGGCCAAATTTTATGTACATTTCACGATTAGGTGTCCCCTCTGGGGGAGCCGGATGAGATTCATTTAATCGATAACTGGTACCATTTCCAAAACAGCACATTCCTCGAAGTGTGCTTAGAACAGGCATGTCAAAATTTCACGAAAACTCGATATTACATAAAAATGGCACTTAAATATGTTTTTACACACGGTGTGCCGTTCAAACAAATACAAAATCAGAGAAATATCTCTACATGCCTGTCTATGTGAGGTGCACTCCACATATAACCCAAATCATAGGTCCAAATGTTAGCTAACTCAAACAAGTCCAAAAAGCCACAGTAAGTGTCAGTAGACTACCTTACCAATCACAAGCTTACCAAATATTTTCAAACGTCCAGGTTCCAACTGCCAAGTTCCGTAATCGAATCAGCCAAATGGGCACTGCACGACAACCCAACCGATCAGGATCTCAGTCGAGGACCGGCGCCACCTGGAAGGTCGAGTCAGAAGGAAAGGAAAAAACACCGTGGATGCCAAGACTCGGGTCACTCAGTGGCAGCGTACGCGTCCATGCCGAGTTTCCAATCCTTCGTCACGACCTCTCCTTCGGGCATCCGAGTCGCCGATGAGTCCCTTCGTGGTCGCCAATTTGTGGTATTGGGTTTCGTCAGATCTACATACTCTGCAAAAACTCTCGAACACCATAGAATAGAAGTTGGCACGGAAACTGGAAAATGCGAAAGACAAGTTTATTAAGACCCCATGGGGTTGTGGTACATTCCTACAGCACCCTTCGGCAATGCAAGAAGTATCACACCGAACATCGGTGCGAGACCTCTTTTATACAAGTTTAACAGTAATAAAAAGGTAGGCGGTATGCTTTTGCACAGTTTAGGTACATATAAGGGCATTTTTGGAACACAGCCAGCATGTGGGAGGAGTCTAGTACCACTGGTCAGGTTTGGAGAACATTCATGAGAGGTGACCGCTCATTTGGTCTAAACGTTGGAGTGCGCATGCGTGAGCTTGACCAGTACTAAAAATAGCCTGTTGCTGGGCAAGGTAAATGGTCACTGGTACAGAGAAAGGACAAAAGGGCATGCTGACCATGAGGTCGCATGTTCATATAAAATGGAAGCTAGGAAATACAGAATGGCCCCGCACGTTTGGTCAAGTTAACGAAGAAAGTTGGTGTAGCTGAGCTAAATGCTAACTCAGTTGCTGCCAAATTACGGCACAACCTAGCATATACCTAAGGTTTCTATCAAGATTAAGTCTGTTCTATGCCCCAACCACTCCTGCTCTTACCTTTAAAGCGCCGTGTGTTCACTCCGTATGGGGAAAAGGACTGGTACGTTATACTTGTTCCTCTTTTATGCCGGTTGAACTCAGTATCGATGTAAAATTCCCACGAGATAACTAAGTCTCGTGAGAATTGCGGCGGCAGCAACGCGGAAATCTCGTATATGCGCTGCTGCCATCGCACGATGTGACGCTTTGCTGTCTATGTCTACCCAATGCGCATGAGTGGCGGCCATCTTATGTAAGGTGGTAAAGGTAGACGGGTTAAATCTTCCCTTAGTGTGTATCTAGGATATACAGACGATCACAATTTGTATCGACTATATTCAGTTCCCTCATTATTTTTAAAGTAATAATTTCCAAAAAAAGGCAGTGTATAAATAAAAACGTTTCTCATTTCTGTCTCGTAGTTGGGCAGAGTATAGTCTCATTATCTGGTAGTTCCTTTGCTCTATTAAGTGATGCAACACGAGATCACGGAGATGAAACATTTTATTTCCTAAACTGCCAGAGTTTAGAATTCAGAAGTGAAATATAAGGACAGTGCGGGGACCAGGTATTAAATAATGGTTTCCCAATCCTCCCTACTGTTTAATCCCTTTCTGATGGTGTCAAATTTAATCATAGACCATTGTTCCTGTTGTTTTCTACGTTTGGTACAGATACCTGCTCTCCTTTGTTGTGTAATTTTCTCTAAGATCACCCATCTGCTGTCTTCTGCACTATGGCCCTTCTCCTTCCAATGGTTTACGAGGGGTGCATTCTCCTTGTTCGTATTATTGGCTGATCTATGTTCGCATAATCTCTGTTGTATCTCTCTCCCTGTTTCACCTATATATCCATGTACGCACGGGCATAGGATAAGAAATACTATATTTTTACTTCTTCAATTATTTAAGGTCTTTATTACATGATTGACTGAGTTTAATGCTATAGATTTGGTAACATTGGATAAACTGCATATACTGCAGTTCCCACATTTGTGGTTTCCTATGGCTTTACCGCCTCCAACTGTTAAGTGGGTTTCAGTCTTGTCCTCTCTATAGGTTTGTACTAGGGTATTACGGAGGTTTTTATTCCTTCTGTACGCGAACATAGGTTTTGGTAAGTTGATATCTTTTCCATCATTTAAAATTTTCCAGCCATTGTTTGTCTATACTTGTGCTGTACTTGATTGTGCATGTGTGCCATTGTGCCCATCTCCCCGTCCCCCCACTCCCTGCTACTTCCTCTTCCTGGTGCTGTTGTTTCTATAATTGTGTTCCTCCACACATAAATACATGTAAAGAACAAATTAGAAGATGTCCTTGATTTTTTTATTTTTCAAAACTTCTCTTATTAGTTTCTTTTTAATTTTCCATATAAACATTTTTTTTCATATTCAACAATGCATAGATGTCATCAGTGCACCGTATTCTATCAACACACTTTCTAGAACATTCTACAACACATGAAGGTTAAAAGTTCATCAATTTTTTGCAACAGTTTCTCAAACATTTAACGGCAGATTAGAAGTTCATGATTGTTTTAAGTTCGAACAGTGCCTAACAAATGCAAGTAGCAGGTGTGGTTGAGTTGAGCAAATGTTTATCCTATAATATGTACTCCATGTTGAAACAGCTTTTCTTACCCAATCACAAAGATGCTTTTCCACAAAACGAATGGGCACCCTAATTTTAAAAAACAATGCTTTTCATCTCCCAATCAGGTATTGTTTTGTATGGCAAAAAAAAGTAGTTCCCCATCTTTAAACATATCTCTTATTCTACGAAGAAAGTGCATCAGCTACATATATCTTTCCATACCTTCCAGCCATACCTTCAAAATGCTAGTGTGGATCTTAGGACGTAGCTATGTTTTCAGGTGCAAGAGGTATGCAGAACAGAGAAGTATTGACTTAAACCTAGGTTTACAAAATGTGGACATTAAATGGTTTGCACAGAGAGGATTGAAGTGGCACCAATTGTTGCCTTTGGTTAAAACCTGTTTGCATCTCCAACACCCTGACCTCATGATTGTGCAGTGTGGTGGAAACGACCTAGGAACATTGACTACGGTAGGTTTGGAAATGCTTATGAAGGACACCTTTGGACAATTGATGTTCCTTTTGCCTCAATCTGTCTTTGTATATTCCAATATATTTGCGCGAAGAGTCAGCTGGTTAGGGCTAGGTAATGGAGGGCCTTTTAATGCGGGTTCAATGAATACTTGCCACCTGGGGTACTTTTATCCATGAATTCTAGCACCGGGTAGGCCGGAACAAACCTATTCCCTCTATGGCGGTCACAAACTAGATTATATCATTCCAGTGGGTAACAGATATAGTGACTTGAGCAATATGGATTGACTACCACAGCCCCCGGGCATAGATGGAATGGTTTCGAATCTATCTAGGAGTTATGTTGTGGAGGGTTTGAGCGCTGAGGTGGGGCTCCCGGAGTTGGTTTCTAGATCAAAAGTGGTTAGCCTAACAACACTTCCACTACCCCACAATATTGGCCCCATAGGAGGTGGAAGGGAGTTGGATATACATACACATATAGTATACCCATCCTCTGTCGTGTCCCAAACTACTGAGGATTCCCCAGCCCGAGTGGTGCTTCGTAGACCATTAATTGGGTCTTGGCATGTAGCAGGGCTGGAGTCTAAGCTGCATAACCCGGAGTGGGGAGAGCTGATGGACAGCTACGATCTATCTCAATACCTAATTATACCCCTATAGTCTCTTAACATGTGTATATGTGCAAGTTGGTGCCTCTCTCAAAACCAATCTGCTGCAAAAAACATTAAATTAAATTAATTTGTGAAGACATCCCTTAAGGATAAGAACCCTCACTCACCCGAAGGTGACATGCTTCATCATATGGGTCCTCCTTACCAGTGCTGAAAACCTAGTCAACACTGGAAGCTGCTACTTCGGTGTTTAAAGAAGGAGCTTAGAGATGTTTTGTAAGAGAAGGATGATAATCCCATAGGTGAGATGTAGGGTGTAGTGAGGTAAGCAGCGCTGTGTGAAGGGGTGAATAAGTGAAAATTAAAACTGGCTAAGTAGAATCACTACACAACTTTATTAATGTGTTCTACCTGTCAGGGTTAAGAAGGAACAGCACAGTGGTATGGATATAAACCACTGTCACTTAAAGGTCGACATGTTTCAGCCTAGAGATCTATTACAAAGTATCTACGGCTTTCTTCAGGACCAGAATATTATGTGTATATGCTGCTGCAATAAAGTGAAACTAATAATAATGTTGAAAAATAAAGTATTATACAACACCGGTATTCCTGCGTATCATTTGTCTGTCAGGTCATACCCAGGTATCTGTAGATTTAAAAATAGAGAGAAAGAAAGAAAGAGACACACAACTTGCTAAATTATCACATGTAATATAATGCATACCGTCTATATTTGTCTCTGTATTGCATGTTTTATGCTATAAACATAGTCAGATGAGCAGTAGACTTACCCTCAATTGTAGGATAGTCCTGCCTCACCTCTACCTGGCTGGCTGCTCTGGAGGGAGGCCCCGCTCTACGGGAAATAAAGTCAGTGTCTAATAAAAGTGCACTGTTCTCTATTCTCAGAAAACATAGCAACTACCTCAAACAAGAGAGTAAACAAACCCAGAGTGTAACAAGATACTATGACTTTGTAAGTTAAAGTAAAGGATCCAAGTACCTAGTTAGATATGGCTTAATAACAATATATATAAAAAATATATATATAAAAAATATAGTAAATAAAAGAGAGCTGCCATAATGAATATGACTTAGTAGGTAGGGATTTCCATTTAGGAAGCATCTAGATGGTCTACAGAAAGATTTACAAAAAGATATAGTTCCCCACAGAAAGCCTGAATGTCTTACCTGTCCGTCGGTACCTCGGTGCCCAAAAGAGCTCGCCCCGGGAGGTACCAATGCTCCTACCCTCCTCTTTCCCTTTTTCCCACTTTTTTCACGCTTTTTTCCCCTTACTCGCTTCAACTGAATCACAAAATGACAGCCAAAACTTCCTAGTTGCAACCGCTCACAGTGCTCGCAACCAATAAGCAGCAAGATTGTGCTTGTAATGCCTCAGCCAATCAGATGGCAGAATTCCCAAATATTGATATCTGTAAATTTCAATGTTTCTCTAAAACTACTGAACAAATTTACACCAAATAAACAAAAGCCTGCTTTCTAGACCAAGACCCTTCTCCCTGCTAAATGTGGGGTAATTCCATTCTCCCGTTCGACCTGTAGCCTTGTCTAAAGTTTTCAATGGAAATGAACATGGAGAAAATAAGTTTTGGGACCCTCATTTCATCTCGACTCCCTTCTTGGTGAATCATGCCCAAACTTTCAACATATGAGCTGATATGAACAAAGAATTAGTTTGGAAATTTTTATAAAGATTCATAAAAACGATGCCAAAGTTATAAGCAAATCAAAATATGCTCTTCCCATGGAACCTTGGTCCTAACTATACCTACCTACTGTAGATAATATGTATATATCTATATTCACTGAAAAAACCTTAGGTTTCAGGAGCGTTATAGTAAGAAATTATCCTTTAAAAAACCTTAGAAATTCACTGAAAAAACCCAAGGTTTCAGGGACGTTATAGTTAGTTGGAGATTTCACTCTTACAAAACCATAGAAAGTTGGCCGCTATAGTTAGTAAACCTAACTATAACTCACGCCTCGCAATGCACACTGAGCATGTCATAGTGATGTAATATGTGACATCATCAGCAGTGCATTGTGGGGGCCCGAGTTATAATTAGGTCTACTAACTATAACAGCTGAATTTCTATGGTTTTGTACGAGTGAAATCTCCAACTAACTATAACATCCCTGAAACCTATGCTTTTTTCAGTGACTTTCTAAGGTTTTTAAATGCTAATTTCCAACTATAACGTCCCTGAAACCTATACTTTTTTCAGTTAATTTTAAAGGTTTTTTAAATGAAAATTTCTAACTATAACATCCTTGAAACCTGTTTTTTTCAGTAAATTTCAAAGGTTTTTTAAATGTTAATTTCTAACTATAACGTCCCTGAAACCTATGGTGTTTTCGGGGAATTTCTAAGGTTTTTTAAATGCTAATTTCTAACTATGCCTACAAAAGTAGGACAATTTCCTTTCTGTGAACTTTGGTGCCGTTTACTTGCCTTGACGGGGGTGGTTGGACTCGCTGCCCGTCTTTCTCGTTGGTCCCGCTGCCTGTGCTGCTGTGCCCGCCCGCCTCCTGCCGCCGCACACTAATTTCCACCTGGTGCGGCCGCTGTGTGGAGGGGGGGCTTGTGGCGCTCTGAACTACCAATCCCAGGAGCCCATGCGGCCGGAAGCCGCTGTCGGAGAAATCGCGCCAGGAGGCGCATAAATTACAGCGTCACCCCCCGTGTTGCAGGAGCGGCCAGGGAGAAGCCCGGGACAAGGGTGGGCTGTCTGTGGCTGTCCGGGGCAGGAAGAGGCATGGCTGGGCCTGCTCTCTTTACCCTAGCCCATTGGAACATACAGCAGAACGGTAAGTAAGACTCAGAGCCCTTATGTTTGCACATGAAACAGTAAAATATATTGTTTCATTCGAATACATGGTAGTTTTCTAATGTTCATATATGGGTAAAGGTACCCTGATTTGCCTCTGATTGCTCATTGATTTCCCAATTACTGTTAGTAATCATATTAATTTACTGAAGGAAATAGTCCCTGATCACCCATGGGGAAGAGGAAAATGAATAAATC
This sequence comes from Lissotriton helveticus, assembly GCF_964261635.1. Classification (NCBI taxonomy): domain Eukaryota; kingdom Metazoa; phylum Chordata; class Amphibia; order Caudata; family Salamandridae; genus Lissotriton; species Lissotriton helveticus. Next base: position 986,324,891 of record NC_136067.1, read on the forward strand.
TATCATGGGTAAAGAGCCTCGATCTCTGAATACAGATAGCATGTCCCTGATGAAATATCTAACCGGGGCAGTAGGGGCTATTGAAAAACAAATTTCCAGCATAGAAGGGGCTATGATTAAAGAAAAGAAGGCCCTGAAATCCGTAGAGAGCAGTAGAGCCAAGAGCCCAGAGGGGGGATTATCATCCGAGCTGTCTAAATCAACAAAAAGGTCCATGGACTCAAAAAATGGTTGTGTTTTTGAAGGGGGGGAGGAGAAATCGTTAGATGATTCAGACGCACGTTTAAGTCCACCTCCTAAGAAAGCGTGCAGAAAGAACAAAAAGCTTTGTCAGCAAACCTCCCACCACCAATACACACTGACCCCGGGGATACACCAAGTACAGTCATAGATCTAACTCATAAAAAGATTGCCCGAGTAGCGGGTGTAAATAGGATTAAGAACAAGTCAAACCAGGGGAAAATAGCAAATTACAGGAAAAATAACAGCAAAACCCAAAGAACTGCTATTACTTCAAATGAGTTTAATAGTCTCTTAATGGAGCTAAATAGTGGGCTAAAGACTATTCTAGACCCCATAGAGAAGAGGCTAAGGCAGATTGAACCCAACCAAACGATCCTCCTGAATAAAATTGTAGATTTAGCCCCTACAACCCATAAGATAGACGGAGTAAAGAACGACTTAATAACCAGGAACAGCACTGATGTGGCCCCCACGCAAAATGTATCTAAGCGAATTAATGTCCAGAACAATGCCCAAACAAATAGTGCGCATTTAGTATGGGAGGATACCAACCAAAGGAAAAATATGCCATGTGAGCTGGGAGATGGGGGCGGGTTCTGGAACTAAGCAACATCGCGTAGAAAGGGAAAGGTCAGCGACCGCGGAGAATGGAATGCGTTAAATCTCCCGCCCGCTGCAGCCCCTTATACCATCATATTGGCAAATGTTCCAACACTAACAGAACCCGATAAAGAATCTTGGGTGAATTTACGGAACAAGAGTATCCACCACTTAGGACATAAGATCGGGGCCTTCAAGATGGTGAGACGAATTCCGTGGGTGGGGAGGGGCAGAAAGACCTTCAAGGGGGACCACGTAGTCTTAACATTGGGCCTGCCAGCGCTGATTCGAGAGATCTTGAACCACTCCAGTCTCTGTGAGCCGAATCAGGAACGTATAAATGTTCTTCCACTTGGATTCTTCTATAGGCCTTTCATGTATGGGAGAAATTCCATGTTAGGGAATCAATATCAGGGAAACGTTAGACATGTAAATAACCTGCTATATTCGGTCCCAACCTTTAACAGGTTTGACTCCCTACAAAATCTGGAAGAGGTGGATAACCTTTATCATCCAAAATGGATAAGTAGGTACAATTCAGTGGGGTGAGAGTTGGTAACCAGGATAATAACAGCGATAAAATAGAGCGTTTTACATATGCTTCTTCTACCTGAAATCCACCGTCTCACCAGATGACTGATGAACAAAGGGCAAGTAGAAGAAATGATTATTTACAATCCACTAACCCAGATATTAACCGAGAGGAGATCATTAGTAGAGCTGAGCAGCAGCCGGAAATCCCCCCCACCTGTACAACAAAAGTGGACAGCGATTTATGGGCAGTAGGGAGAAGTATACATACAGAGGGTGAAACTGAAAGACTGCTTATGCAAAGATTGAACCAGGGAGAAATAAAATTCCTATCATGGAATGTTTGTGGTATTAAGACAAAAATGGCAAATCATGTCTGGTGCGATTTTGTCAGGAAACATGATATTTTATGTCTACAAGAGACATTGTCACTACTAGAGCAGCATTTAGATGGCTATAAAACTGTCCATGTCCCAGCAATTCAGACCACACATGGGAGAAATAAGGGAGGCATATGTATTTATGTGTCATATCTGATGAAGGTATTAAAGATCAATATGATAAAGAGTACTCACTACTATCAAATGGTTTCGATTATTATGTCATCCTATGTTAACTTTTTGGCTGTTAACTTTTATACCACATTGATAGTGACAAGTATATGACTGTGATGACTAGTTTAAGTGAGGACTTGGTTACCCACTCGAACAGCATGGTAAACGATATAGTCTTGGTTTGAATGGGGGATTTTAATGTTAGTACCTGTAACCAACATTCATGCATACCAGGAAAAATCTGTAATGACGAACAGGGTCCTACTAAACATTTTGTGCATACGTCCAGGGGTGCTAAACTAAATGAAGTTATGGCAACGCTTGACCTTGTTTTTCTTAACACCACGTCCCCTATCACTAACAAATTTGACCCCACCTGTATTGGAAGGGACTTTAGGACGGTGATCTATTTCATTATTATGCCAACACGTTATGTCGGCATGGTAAGAAAATGTATGATTCCCCCGGTTGGATTAAGCGACCATCTACCCCTTAGTGTGGACATAGTGGTTAGACACAATGTAAGGTCCACAATAGAATGTTTAACATGGACCCAAGATCTTGTATTGAGTCATCAAAATGGCTTTGCATTAAGATGGGGCGCCAAAAATCTGGCGCTTACCAATAAAAACATTATCACAAAGGCCCAAATACCCATCTTTAAATGCCTAGACGAGGACACTCCCTACAGTGAAGTTTTAAAAGCCTTTGTGGAGATTACTCATATCATCAAGGACATTATGTCCACCTGTGGAAGTAGGAGGCAAGTGATTAATAATGGATGGTTTGATAGCCAATGTGCCAAGACTTATAAACTCCTCAAGGTGGCCCTGACTATATCAATTAGGGATAGGACTGAAGTTAGTGCATGCAGAAAGTCCCACAATTTGGCGAGGAAAAAACGAAAAAACGAGATTAAGGAGCAGGCATGGGAAAATTTGTACCAGGCCGCCCAGAGTAGAGATACTTGCATTTTTTGGCAGGCCGTAAATGCACCATTCTTGGCGAATAAAGAAAACGCAAGGATTGAAATAGCCATTGATGAAAACAAGTGGATAGAATTCTTCTCAAAGGTGTATGGACAGGAAAAGAATAGTGCTATAAGTACACCAGGGGGAATTGAGATGGAAGAACCTACTGATAAGTATCAGCCAATCCTCATTGATATTACCCAGGAGGAGGTTTTGATGGCAATAAATAAAAGTAAGGGCAACAAGGCCCCAGGCCCTGATGGGGTTCCAAATGATTTTTTAAAAACAATTGTAGACCTTTGGGCCCCACTTTTAACTCGTCTTTTGGAGGCCTGTTGCTCTGAGGGCTTTTTAAGTTCCTGGTCCGAATCAATAATCGCTCCTATTTACAAAAAAGGAGACCGGGAAAGCCCATCCAGTTATAGGCCAATTTCATTATTGGATTCACTAATGAATGTGGATGGACGGGTGATATTAAATAAACTTCAAACCTGGGCTGATGAAAATAGCATCCTGAGCCCGGTTCAATACGGGTTCAGAGAGGGGATGGGGACCATAGAGCAGGTTTTAAATTTCATCCTTCTCCAAGGAAAGTACACCCAAGCAAAAAGGGGGCGGCTGTATGTAATCTTCGCAGATCTTACAGCCGCTTTCGATTGTGTGGAACATAAAAAGCTATGGAGTACCCTGGAGGAGTTGCATGTTGATCCTGCAATAGTACAATTTTTAAAACAATTGTATACAGGAGCCTCAGCTAAAGTGAGATTCGGTATGAAGGGAGAGTGTACCAAATCATTCCGTGTGGAGAAGGGAGTCAGGCAGGGATGTGTCTTGGCCCCTTTCCTCTTCTCCATATATACCAACTCTTTGGAGGAGGAATTGAGGGCAAAGGGCATCGACGGTCCAAAATATAACAGTAAGCAGGTCGTCTACCTTCTCTACGCAGATGACGCGGTACTAATGGCCAGAACTAAAGTAGGTATTCAGAGCGCACTCGCCACATATTCAGATTTTATGGCACACAGGTGTTTAAAATTAAATCCCAAGAAAACTTTTGTTATGAAGTGCGGGAAACATAAGCGCAAAATCAAGAACCTAACAGTGGCTAGTGAGACTATCGAATCCACCAAAACTTTCTCCTAATTAGGGGTCCTCTTAGAGGAAACAGGCTCCTGGGTCCCGGCTATTAGAAGTAGGACTCTTCTATTTAAAATATCAATAGCGGCCCTAATGAACTTTGCACGTAAATTGGGGAAAAGACCACCCGAAATACTGTTGAAGATATATGTAGCAAAGTGCAGGAGCATTGCCATGTATGGGGCTGGTGTCTGGGGTTTTAATAATGTGGCACCAATTCAAATTATCGAAAACATGTTCCTTAGATACGTTCTTGCAGTCCCACAGAGTGCGCCTGTTTTTAATTGTCACGCCGAACTGGGTATTGACTATATCACTGACCTAATTAAGTTGCAACCTATTCTTTTATGGCACAGAGTTTGGTCTTCCCAGGCATTAAGCCTAAATAGAGAAAATATTAGGGACGGAATGGGTCTGGATCATTCAAAAAATATTCCCTGGTTAAATTATGTAAGGAAGTTTTTTAATGACCTTAACAGACCAGAACTCTATGATAGCCCTGAGCTGATTTGTGCCATATCAAGAAAGTCATTGAAATTGTTATCTATGAACCACCTTGAACAGTTGAGATTAACGGGGGAGTTATGTAAAAGTTCAGTTATATGACACCAAATGACCTTGACCAGTTATAGGATCCAACCATATTCATGTTACTGTTTGAAAGGTTTCGATAGATTTATCCTGATAAGGTTTAGATTTGAATCTTTCCACCGGTTGGTGACTTTTCCAACTAAAAATAACTGGTCGAGGGAATTAGCACACTGCCCATGCGATAATCTCTCGCAGCAAACAACAATACATATTATACTATTTTGTAAATACTATAGCGAAGAACGTACAAAATGGTTAAAACAATACCTGAGACAAGGTGTTTGGCGGCAATACCGCCCAGCGTATCTGTTTTTGCAACAATTAAATGATGAATATTGTACAGTGCTCATGACCGGCTTTTTAAAAAGTATATTAAGGAAAAGAAATGTATTAAATAGTGTAAATAGTGTTAAATGATGTATATATTTCTGTATTTTTAGTTTCTGTTGAACGGCTTAGGAAACATGTATGTATGTATTAGCTCATTTGGCTTTTTAAAAATCTGTGGCTTTTATGATTTTATATTTTTACAAAATCGAATAAAGCATAATTTGAATTGAATTTGAATTGAAGTAGGACATTTTATTTATTTATTTTATTTTATTTTAAAGGTTTTATATAGCGCTGGCTAGACCCAGAGGTATCAGAGGGCGCTTTACATTAGTGTCAGACCATAGTTGCAGATTACATCATTACAAAGGTTACACAATTATTCGAGCTTGGCAAACATAGTTACATGAAAGGTTGAGACAAACAAAAGGACATATATACAAGGGAAAAAGCAGGCAAGGGGAGAGATTCAGGGGATGGGGGTAGGAGCAGGGGAAGTAGACAGAGAATGGGGGAGAGGAACAGGAGGGCAGGGTGAGAGACACAGCATTGAAAGTGACGGGGACACAGATTGGTAGACAAGTCAAGGCTGCGTCCAAAGTCCAGTAAGCTGTGATCCCAGGGGAAGTGGTATTATTGCCCCATCTGTTGCGAGTGGCTCCCTATACGTAGTGGACTCTCTCAGTGGGGTCTCTGAGACTCCAAGGCCTACATACTGGATCCTTCCCCAAAAAGGGGAGTGGGAGTGCTTTGGCAAGGGGTGTCACACCATACCTATACTGTGAGAGGCACCCTAGGCGCTGTGGACTCTCTCCGCATGTTCCTTGAGACTCCAGAGTATACATATTTGATCTTTCCCCAACAAAGGGAGAAGGAGTGCTTAGTCAAAGGGCACACAAGGACAGGGACTAGGTGGTGTAGTAGGCAGGGGAAGTAGACAGAGAATGGTGAGGGGCGGGTTCGAGACACAACATGAAGAGCAGGGACACAAACCGGAAGACGAGTCAAAGCTGCGTCCAAAGTCCAGTAAGCTGTGATCCAGGGACAGTAAACAGAGAATGGAGGAGGGGAAGAGGAGGGGGAAAGAGACATAGCATGGAAAGAGGAGGGGGAGGGTGACGGGGACACAAACTGGTAGACGAGTCAAAGCTGCATCCAAAGTCCAGTAAGCTGTGATCCAAGGGGAAGGGGTATCATTTCCCCATCTCTGTTGCGATGGATGTATGCGCAGTGGACTCTCTCAGAGGGGTCTCTGAGATTCAAGGCCTACATACTGGATCCTTCCCCAAAAAGGGGAGAGGAAGTGCTTTGGCAAGGGGTGCCATATCATACTTCTACTGTGAGTGGCTCTTTCGATGCTGTGGACACTCTCAGCTGGTTCCCTGAGACTCCAGAGCATTACTATTGGATCTTTCCCTAACAAGGGGAGAAGGAGTGCTTAGTCAAAGGGCTCAAAGGACAGGTGGCAAGGCAGTGTAGCAGGAAGGGGGAGAGGTTCAGGGGGTAGCAGCAAAGGAAGTAGACATAGAAAGAAAGGTACTAAATGGGAACAGACAGCATCAGTTAGGGGGACCGGCTGTTTTCTCTCTGAGGCCATGAGTTTGCCCCATCTCTAAGGTAAAAACCTAGCACATGCCATTCCAGAAGCTTTGCCATCAAGGACATGAAGCACACAGTTTGTAGTTCGAAATATTTTTCACAATTCACAGAAGTTTATAGTACGCTGCACATCAGCAATCCAGATGTTTTTATATTAATTTCTTGGGTGCAGAGGATGATGCTCAGAACAAACAGTGTTTAACCCATTCAACATCTAGGGGAGATAGTTCAGAATCATGAGGTTGAGGGAGAAGATCATGAACTCAATGAAGGCCAGGGTTCTCTGTGGAGGACACGTATATCAGAGGGAGCAGGCATAGGTTCTCCGTGACGTTCAAGATGAAGATAAAGTTGCACAAGAAGTGGTAAGTGATGGTGTGTGCTGAGCTTCCCATTTCTGAGGCCAGCACTTATGAGATTGTTACTCCCTAATTTCCAGGGTAAGGGTAGGAGGGCTGGAGGGTCCGGTGAGATTTCCAATGATTATTGGTTAGGGGCGGGCAGCCGCCATCTTGGGGACAGGCCCCGGTAATGGTGGAGTGATAGGGTGTGCTGCACCTCCTGTTTCTGAGGCCATTGCAACTAGGTTCAGTTGTTGACAAGTAGAAGTCTGGTTGTGGTGGTAATAGTTTAGGGGATTGTTCCGTAGGAGGGGAAGAGAATAGGGGTCAGATGCCACCATCTTCGGGTCAGGCAGGCAGTAGTGAGCATGTGAAGAAAGTAGAAGAAAAGCGCAGAAAGTAACAAGACAAATGCAGAAAGAGGCAACAAAAGTCCAGAAAGACGAAGAAAAGTGTAGGAAGAAAGAGGAAGAAAAGCACAGAAAGAAACAAGATAACTGTAGAAAGAGGCAACAGAAGTCCAGAAAGACAACGAAAAGTGCAGGAAGAAGAAGAGATGTGCAGAAAGAACAAACAGAGGAGCAGAAAGTTCTCCTGTGCCCCCAACATTTCACTGATGGGTACTGGTGGGAACTGACTCTGACTAGCAAGGCCTCGAGCCAGTGCTATGCTAAAAGTCTTAGAATACATTGAAAACACCTACATACACTTGGGAACACAATACGTTGGGGTACCCCTATGATTAGCATAACCTCCTCTGTATTTGCCATGAGTTAATGCCCGGGTCATTGCATGAGTACATGAGTAGTGACTGGATGATTAGAGTGCTACAAGGAGAGTGCATGGTGATTTTATAAGTGCTTGGGTGTTGGTGTAGTGAATGGATAAGCACACAGGATTGGCTGGGTGATTGGAAGACTGCATAGATAGTACCAGGGAGATTACTGGACTGCATAGGTAGTCCTCAAGGTATTGCAGCAGTGCATGTGTTAGTGACTGGGTCCTTGCATGAGTACATGGGTACTGAGTGAATAATTAGAGTACTGCAAGGAGAGTGTGTGGTGAATTTATAAGTGCTTGGGTATTGGAGGAGTGTTTGAATTAGTACATGGTAGTTCCTCGGTGACTGGAGGATTGAACAGGGAGTGACCGTGTGATTGCGGGACTGCAAGGGTACTACCTGGGGAATTGAAGGAGCAAATGAGAAGTGGGTAAGTGGGTAGAGGACTGAATGGGTAGGGCGTATGGTATTGTACCAGTGATCAGTTAGTGCCTGAATCATTGCATGAGTATATAGCTGCTGACTGAAAGATTAGAATACTGCATGGAGAGTGCCTGAGTAAATTTATAAGTGCTTGGGTATTAGCTGAGTGTTTGGATTAGTAAATGGTAGTGGCTGGGTGACTGGAGGACTGCACGGGGAGTGACAGGGTGATTGCTGGACTGCATGGGTACTACCAGGGGAATTGAAGGAGCAAATGGGATGTGTGTAGGTGGTTAAAGGACTGCAAAGGCGGTACACAGGGATTGTAGCAGTGCATATGTTAGTGCCTGGATCATTGCATGACTACTTGGGTAGTGACGGGATGATTAGAGTACTGCGAGGAGAATGCATGGTGAATTTATAGGTGCCTGGCCTTTGGCACAGTGATTAGATAAGAACATAGGACTGGCTGGGTGGTAGGAGGACTACATAGGTAGTGCCAGGGAGATTACTGGACTGCATAGGTGGTCCTCAATGGATTTCAGCAGCGCATGTGTTAGTGACTGGGTCATTGCATGAGTACCCGGGTAGTGACTGGATGATTAGAGTGCTGCAAGGACAGTGCATGGTGATTTTATAAATGTTTGTGTTTTGGCGGAGTGATTGGATAAGTACATAGTGCTGGCTGGGTGATTGGAGGAGTGCATGGGTAGTGACAGAGGGATTCCTGGGGTGCATGGGTACTACCTGGGTAATTAGAGGAGTGAATCAGTAGTGTGTAGGTGGTTAGAGGTCTGCATGGGGAGTGCTTAGGGGATTGTAGCAGAGCATGTGTTAGAGTCTGGGCCATTCTATGAGTACATGGGTACTGACTGGAAGGTTAGAGTACTGCAAGGAGAGTGCATGGTGAATTTTTTAAGTGCTTGGGTTTTGGTGGAGTGATTGGATAAGTGCATGGTACTTGCTGGATGATTGAAGGAGTGCATGGGTACTGACAGGGTGATGGCTAGACTGCATGGGTAGTGCTCAGGTTATTATAGCAGTCCATTAGTTAGTGCATGGGTCATTGCATGAATCCATGGGTACTGACTAGAGGATTAGAGTACTGCAAGGAGAGTGCATGGTCAATTTATAAGTGCTTGGGTTTTGGTGTAGTGATTGGATAAGTACACACTTGTCACATCAGTCCTGCCCCCCTCTCTTCACCACTGTGCAAACACGCCCCCTGCCAGGTTTTATGTTGGGGGATTAATTCCCTTTGAATCCTGTGGGTCCCTGGGGGCCAACTAGCCTACCAGCTATCTCCAGTAAGCACCTCAGAGCTGTGTTGCAGAGAGGTGGTCCAAGGCCACGCCCCTTTTACACCTCCCTGCAACGCAGCTCTGATTGGCTTACAGCAGGTACCTGGTGGGCTAGTTGGACCCAAGGGACCCTTAGGGTTCAAGAGGACGTAATCCCCCAATTTACAATGCACCAGAGGGCCCATTTGCAGAGTGGTGAAGGGAGGGGGTGGGGCCTGATGTGACAAGTGTGCAAACGCGGCTGTGGCACATTTATGTTGGGAGATTAAGTCCCCTTGAAACCTGAGGGTCCCTGGGGCCCAACTAGCCCACCAGGTACCTAGAGTAAGCACCACAAAGCTGCGTTGCAGAGAGGTGGTCCGGGGCCATACCCCTTTTTTCACCTGTTGTGCTTACTGAAGGTCCTACCGCTATGTTGGGCCTGTAATGGTTTTAGAATTTCAGACTCTGGTCACCCTATGCTGACATCCCCCTCCCATGATGACCATGCTATGGCTCAGATTTTCAATGGTGGACCTTTGACGTGCTGTTGATACAATGTTCATGGGTAGGTGTGTCACTTTCCTGCAGTTGTATCAAAAACAGTTTTGATTTTGGAGGTAATTGAGTAGGTAGAGCAGTGGCAGAATGTGTGTGATGGGCTCCATGTCTGCATTAGACATAGGAAGCTATATAGAGGTGATTTACGGACTGCTTTCCCTCTCTCTTCACCAGCTTTTTTGAGCTGGTTGGACCGCCACAGACAGCTCATTGGAAATGTGCATCGTAATTGGGCTGACGATTCATAAGGCTGTCCACTCTTTTACTGGCTCCAATGGTCGTTTCCGACACCACCATGGTTGGAATTTCCGGTCGTAGTCGGAGGAACCACGGCAGTTCGAGTACATCATAATCCGGTGGTCAGAGCAACTGCTTCTGATTATTCTGCGGTGGTCCGACCAACTGCAACAGGACCGCTGAAGTCAGTCTGACCGGCATCGTAATGAGGGCCAAAATGTCTTTTAATATTCAGTACCTGCAGGACTTTCATTTAAACAATTGTGCATATTTGAGTTGCATTAGTCCACTTAACTAAAGAATCATTTTCCAAATTTTGGTCATGTTGTTATGGGTTATAAGGTAAAGGCAAGGATCGTAATCAATGAACAAAATTGCTATTACTAAACAGTAACAACCAAAAGGCGTGTAATTTGCATGATGTAAACATATGGCACAGGATTACTTTGGCAATTGTGATGCCTAGGAGGATATCAGGAAATCATGCAATACTGGGAGGAAGCCATTTTTTCCGGGTACTGACTGGAAGATTAGATTATTGACATTATATGACAATGTCTCCAAACATTTTTCACAGAGAGCTACAAGGAAAACTGCAGTCAAACAATTTTAGAGTGTAAAGTATGCAGTTACTTTTTCCTCCACTATTTATTTTCTGCTGTACTTTGTGAATCAATAGATACTAGTCAATTTTAAATGTTTTTTCACATCATCATTAACATTTTATTGTCTGCAATAATGTAAGTTAACAAAACCCATAATAAGTATCCCATATTATATTAAACTATTCATCATGTGCCTAATGTTTAATACCTCACATGACACTATAACAAATGTGTTGTTTTGATCAACTGCAGCTGATGATAAGTGAAGAAAAATATTTTGCTTTGCCAATATCCCTGTTGTTTGCACAGACTTCCAGAAATTAATAGAACATGTTTTGCAAACAACATATCAATCAACCATTATAACACACAGCTAATATTTTGATAGGGAATTTAGGGTTAAATCCTAATGAAAAAATTTGCTCTAAGAATCCTGTAGGAAACTGGGGGGCATATTTGCAAGAAAATGTTGGAGTGTGGATCTGGGCCTAAATTGGCACCGGGCTCTGACATTTTCAAAGTGCAGCGATGCTCCGTATTCACAAGAATACGGTGCACCCCCTCCTTTTTACCTAGCACTCGTGCTAAATTTAGCTGCCTAGCGCCAATGCAGGCACCCTTGCACCACAGTGGAACGGTGACTGTGTTGCAGGGAATGATTGTTTAGATGGAGGAAGGCGTCCCTTTCTGCACAAAACAATCACTAATGGCAATTTGTTCTATGTGTTCTGCAGAATGCAGCACACATACAGTTAGCAAATCGTCATTATTTAATGATTGTTTATGTGCAGGATGGTGCACCTTTCCGCACATAAATGGCCATTAATGTTAATGGCATTTTGCTCTTTCTATGTGTGCGGTGGAATGCAGTACACATAGAAAGAGCAAAAAAGAGGAGAAATAAAAGTATTTATTTTTGTTTTGCCATTATAACACCTGCTCTTGCATGGCATTAATTTTTGCTCTTCCTCAGATTTATTCTTGTAAATATGGGGCAGCATCAAAAGCAATGTGTGCTGCAGTGGAAAGGCCACTGAAACACAAATTGCAAGCCCCTTTCACGCTAAGTATTGTGTGTAAGGGACCTTACTTACAAGTCGGCATTAGGCCACAAACGCCGCTTTGTAATTAAGGAAAAGGGCATATCACCACCAGAATGTATCTAAAAGTGTCATTCTGGTGGTGATATCCCCTTGTAAATATGCCCCAGGGTTATTAGTTTGGAGTGGTGAGAACTCAACTCAAATAGTAATCACAGTCCTTGACATGGTGAACCCAAAAACTTACCAAATAAAACTTGGCTCAACACTACTGTAGCTATGACACAAACCAGAAAGGCTTAACTTTAGAAGTATCGTGTAATGTATGTATGCAGTACTTAAGCATTAATAAAGTTAAAACACAAACCAGGAAAATTCTGAAACCAGTTATGAAAATTTTTAAATATTTTAATAAATACATGACAACAAAATGACAAAAGTCCGTGAAAGAGAACAGGAGATATGAATGTTAAAAACTTGATTTAAAATAATGCTTGAAAAAGTTAAGAGCTAACTGCAGTAGTTTGGTAGCACTTGACCAGTACGAAGATAAAAGATAAGGCTGACCAAAATGGAGCTTGGGTTAGATACAGTGACCAGGTTCATCATGGTCAACAACTTACCTCCGCACCTATTAACTTTTATGGAAGACAAAAGTCTTCTGTGGTGCAAGGCAGCAGCCTAGTGCCAAAGAGGAGCTTGTCAACAATAGATCCTGGAGGGCAAAGTCTCTGTGATGCCGACGAAGTAGGTGGGAAAAGCTCAGAGTGGGAAAAGTTCAGGTTTCATGCCCAAGAAGTTCTCGATGGTAATCAGATCTCTTTCAATGGAACTGCCAATTAAGCTTTCTATGACTGGACTTCGAAACCTTTCTACACATCAGATTTCCTCAGCTTGGCAAGGCTGTAGGCTTTACCCAAAGAGAGTTGCACATTGATGAGTTTGAGAATTGAGAGGTCTTACTGAAAAGCATTATCTGCTGTGGATACTAATGAACCTGGAGCTCTAGCAAACTCAGGTCCAGTGATGATGCACATTTGTGGGATAGGCTTGGCAGGCTGGCCCTAGTCTCCAAATGGTGGGAGAGTTGGCAATCGTTTCAAAGTCCCATGTTTTAGTGTTGGGGCGGAGAAGTAAACTTTGACTACAGCCAAGGGTCCAGGACCTTGGAGACAGCACTTGGGAGTCAGAACTCATTCCAGCAGAGGCCAGCATCAGGGACCAGGGAAGGTTCAGCTGGAACTAGTCATTTGGGAATGCAGATAAAAGACCACATGAAGCTTTGCTGTGTCCTTATAGCTCAAACAGATCAGCATTATGACCCTCGGAGTCACTTCTGGGGTCCTAAGTACAAGAAGGGCAGGCCCAGCCTTCTTAGGTTTTCAGATGGAGACTGCAGGACAGTCTTCTTCTGAATGTTCCGCAGGTCCAACTGCATTCTGGGAAAAGTACTATGGGTGCCACATTTATGTCTGGAACCAGCCTTTTGGTGGAGGGAACTCTTGGTCACTCCCCAATCTATGGGGTAAAAGTTCCCAAGGGTAACCATATCCACCATCCCTTGTGAACATTACTACAAACAATCCCTCAGTGCCCTACTCTAGTTAAACTCAAAATGGCAGAACTTATATTCCCCTACACAGTGCTTGTGTACCTACCCAACGGTGTATCCATGAAAATGAGCATCCCCTCCTCTGTAGTCATTTTCAAACAGCTCTAGGTGGTTTTCCCTCCCACAACACTTTTGGACAGCTTTACTAGCAGAACAATATAGGGTGCAGGAGCCAAGTGTGAGCTACATCTGTCTGTGACAGGGTAGGCCCCCTTTGAAGTTAACAAAGAGCCTGGACAAAGCACCCAGGTCATTCCAACAAGGGAAAGACAATTTCTCCCTATGCCAAAGGCATATTTCCTATCTTGAGAGCAATTCACACTTCACTGCACTGGAGCCACCAGTTGCCAGGTGACATTTTGAATACTTACAGAAAAGGCCTTAGAGTCTTTAAGCAGGGAAAATGTCATTGTCTAAAATACCTTTTCCTTAATGGTTGGATCAAATTTTATTTTACCATTAAAATTGATTATGCCTAACTAGTAACTAGAATAATTTACCTAGCTGTAAGTAACCCAAAATTAGCATTATAAGGTGGAATAATGTAATGTAATGTAGAATCATGTAATCCAAGGTTTTCCTATGGAGGCAGCCAACCTTGCTACAGTAAAAAAAGCTTTTAGATTTTTTCACTGTAAGGACAGGTGTAACTATACCTTTACACGTCCTACTTTCATTTTATTCTTTTATATACCTTTATTTCTAAATTCCTGCAAATAAAAATATTCATCAATCCCATGGTGGTGGTGTGAATGAATGCCATACAGAGTAAATTCGTTTAGATAACTTTATTTCGGTCAAGTGGACCATAAAAGTGCACATATAAACAGGACATTTCGCTGAGGATTAAAACAATAAATTACATATACAATAAAACCTTAATGATAAAATAGATTAAACCTAAAGTTATCAATGATACAGTATGATAAAATGTACAACATTATAAAAAACTTCGCCTTCTATGCCACATACTCAACAGGAATCCGGTACAGCAAAGACAATGGGAGGATGTGTATCAAAACAAAGGACCCTACAAGCATGGGCACATTGGGTGAAACCAAGGTTCCTACAAAGTGGGATCAGCCAGCGTTTCCAGGTAGGCGGTGCAGAAAAACAAAACATGGGAAATATCTTCTTGCTTGTAATTGCAAGCTGGGCAAACAATGGTCTCGGTATTGGCCCATCTACCAGTGAATACCCTAAGTGGGAGGCTGCCAATCCTAAGCTGTATGTAGAGTTTCCTTGCAAGAGCGGGATAGATTAAATCCAAGAAGTTCTCCACACTCGGTTCAACCTTCACTTGAAGGAACTCCAATGTCAGTCTACCCAGAGTCGGACACCTCTGGAGAGATTCTAGATTAAAATTTCTGACATGGCTTAGCAGTTTACCCTTCGTTATCTTCTGGCAGCTATCTGCCGGAGTCTCCCACAACTCAGGTAAACCAATTTGATCACAAAGTGCCCTCACATATGCAAGCCATGGGACATTCCTAGTTTTTAAAATAGCCCATAACTCAGTAAACTCCGCTTTATAGGATATTAATTCAGGGACAGACCAAAGCCTCTTCCAATACATTAATGGCCGAGCAGCTGCTACCTCCTCTATCGGTTCTAGCCCCAAGTCCATACGCAACGGAGTTAATGGTGTACTGATTGGTAAGTCAAATAGGTTCCTCATGAAACCATGTTCTACCCTCACGAGGTTCGTTGGTCGTTTGTGGCCCCACAATTCTGCAACATACGTGGAGGCTGCTCTGGCCTGAAGTTTGTAGATTTCTATGACTGGCGCACCAGGCTTGAAGACCGAAGACTTGTGAACTTTCCTAATTCCCCCCACCACCTGGGACAACCTGAGGGTCGCCTTTGCTATCTGAGCCCCCCAGTCAAAGTTTTCCGTCAAGGTAATGCCCAGATAATCGAAGGTCTTTACTCTTTCTAGGCATATACCATTTAACAGAGGGTTCGGGCGGGTTTTTCTCGGGGGATTGAAAATCATATACTTGGTCTTGTCCAAGTTAATCTCTAACCCACGCTGTTCGCAAAAAACAGCGAAGCCTTCCAGGGTACGCTGGATCCCCGTTGATGTTTTAGATAACATCAGAGTGTCATCTGCAAACATCAAAGCGGGGGCGCACCCAGTCGCCAGCCCAGGGGCATCATTGTCCTTTACATGCAGGAGGTGGTCAACTAGCCCATTCAGATAAAGGCAGGATAAAGTTGGGCCGCTCTGTGCTCACACATTTTCTCTGAAGCATTGGGACCTGTCTTTGTTTCTGCTTTAAATCTACATCTCTGACCCAGGGGTTTAGTGTTAGTTAACACACTTGAAGGATCTGGACGATGCATCAGACTGTCCCGGGTGGTCAATGAATCTTTGATGTAGTTTCAGTAGTTAAGGCGTATTTTGTTTACAAGAATAAAGTTGGGGCGAGGACACACCACTGGCGTACCCCTTTCTTCACAGGGAAGCGACCCGACAGTTCCCCATATCGACCACACCTATCTTGTGCATAATTATTGGTATGGAGTCTGATCAAGATGTCTAACAGGTCAGGAGGAAGACCCATACCCAGCAATACAGCCCACAGTTTTTCTCTCGGGACTAGATCAAATGCGGCCCGCAGGTCCACAAATATGAGATAGAGGCTGCCACCCTCCACACATACCGTTTTCCAAAATAATACCTGAAGCCTAAAAATTTGATCGATTGTTGAAATGCCCGTCCGGAGCCCGGCTTGGAATATAGACAGAGTCCCATTTTCCTCTATCCACCCCTGGATTCTATCTAGAATAATCCTGCCTATCAGCTTTTGTGTGGTATCCTTCAGGCTGATGGGTCTGTAGTGAGACAGGGTTAATGGACAGCCTTTTTTGTGAATTGGGACAATTTCCACTCCAAGCCACGTATCCGGCGGGGGACTACCCTTGAGTATTGCGTTAAATAGGACAACCGAATATGGTGCATGCGCGAGGATCTACGATAGCGTCACGTATTTGTGAGCCCAAGCGCATGCGCGAGGACGTACAATAGTGGCACTAGCTTGCGAGCCTAAGCACATGCGCGAACAACTAGCGCCATAGCATCAGCACATGCGCGAATCATTAGTGTGAAATGCAGGCGATCCATAGACTACTATGGCTCGCTAGGACCTCGGTCTCGAGGCAGGGAACAATTGACTTCGCACTATTTAAGCAACAGCCTACCTACCAGTCGGTACCTCCCGGGACTGGCTCTCGTGGTGTTGGGGTACCGACGGATAGGTAAGGCTTTTAGAGACTTTCTCTTGACTTTATGCTAATTTCTAGCGTTTTCACTTTGCAAATAGTAGGTCTGTCTCTGATAAAACTTTTGGTTATGCCACATGAACTAGCCTCTAGATACCAGTGATCCAGCACTTTGTCATTATTGGGGCTGGTTGTTTCAGGACCCTGAATTAAGTGGGTTATGTACCTATATGGGTGAAATGCATTAGACACTCATATATGACACTAAATAGTTTTGTGTTTACAGATGAGTGCACTATCTTAGACACTTATATATATGACTTTTCCCGCGGAGCCGGGCCTCCTTCCAGAGCAGTCTGCCAGGTAGAGGTGAGGCAGGAATATCCTACATTTGAGGGTAAGTCCTTGATACCAGCTATAAACGGTATGACACTTGTGATTTTATGACAAGTGTAGTAAATGTGAATATTAAGCACAGTTTGAGGTTTGTGTGTGTCTCTCTTTCTTTCTCTACCACATGTGTTTTTATTTATAGATACCTGGGTATGACCTGACAGACAAAGACAAGCAGGAATACCGGTTTTCTATATATAATCTTTATTATCATTTTATATGGTTTACACTTAACAGTGCAGCAGCAATATCACGCAGTTAATCTGGTCCTGAAGAAAGCCGCTGTTACACGGGTAGTGATCAAGAGGCTGAAACATGTTGACCACTTAGTGACAGTGGTTTTAAATCAATACCACTGTGCTGTTCCTCTTTTTATTCCTGTCAGGTACAACACATAATTAAAGCATTTTCCTGTGATTCTACCTAGACAGTTTTAACCTCACCACTTACTTTTCTCACAGCGCTGCACACCTCACTACACCTTACAGCTCTCATATGGGATTACCATCCTATTCCTTACCAATTAAAACATCTCTGAGCTCCTTCTTTAAATAATCCCGAAGTAGTAGCTGCCAGTGTTGACTAGGTTTTCAGCATTGGTAAGGAGGACCCAAATGATGAAGCATGTCACCTTCGGGTGAGTGAGGGTTCTTATCCTTAAGGGATGTCTTCCCCTTAACTCTTCACTTGTGGCTAATTTTGAGAGGCACACCACTCATACTTACTGACACATTTCATAGACTATAGGGATACTCTGTGTTGTTGCATTTGTATTAGGGAATGTATACCTAGTGGTCTATAAACTTTCCCACTTGACCCCCAATCTACGGTAGTGTAATAGTACAACCGAATATGGTGCCCAAAATTTAGGTTGTGTGCGAAATAGATCACCGGGGAGCTTATCCAGGCCAGGGGCCTTGTTAGGTAGAAGTTTAATTATAGCTGTGTCAACCTCCACAAGTGAGATATCTTCAGCCCCACCCATGATGTGGGCACCGAGAGGGGCCTCTGTGCCCTTGCCCTGTTTGCAGATCAAGGTCCCCACACAAAGAATACTCATTTAGTGGTCCTAGAGTAAAGGGCTGGGGAGTTTTATCTACGATCTCCGTCATCGGCACCAACAGGGCCTCCAAACTATGTTCATAAGAGTTCCCAAGGGTGGCATGCAGAGGTGATTGTACTTCAGTATCAGTATATAAAGCCCCAAAGTGAGCTTCCCATGCTGCCGGTGCAATATTCGCTAGGGTTGGTGCTCTACCCCCATAATTCACAATAGACCAAAATGATTTAGGATCTTTGGTCACGAGGCCTACTCTTAAATCCTCCCACCTGTTCTCTTCCCAGTTCTTCTTCTCACGTTTAACTACCTGCTTGTACCTATACCGGCACTGCTTGATGCCAGCCCTGTCCTCATTTTTTATAGCAGCTAAGAGGTCACTTTTCGCTTTCCGGCAGGATGCGTCATGCCAAGGGTGTTTTTGGTGAGTGATAACCTTCCCACTGCCACCTGGGAAGAAGACATCCGATAGGTTTTCAATCAATTGTTTGTGGATATCTACAGCCGTGGTCCGCGCCTCTGGGTCAAAGTCCTTTTTTCCCACCGTGCCCATTTCTAGGAGCTGCGGTCGTGCAAGCTGATAGATCCCTGCCAGTTTGGACGGCGATTCCTGGATTTTCACCCACTTGATTTGTCATCGATTATTAGAAAGGAGGAGGGGTGGTTGGACAGAGTTAGGGTCAGGAGCAGTGCTAGACAGACCAAAACTCCATGGTTTCAAAGACAGCTCCATTGGTGGATCCTGAAATCAAAGACCCAATTTCAATGTCTGGCTTCAACTAGTACATAATCAATATTGGAATTTTGCCCCAGTCTGTTAAAAGTTGGTAAGCCCGGTCTAGCTGGGTCCACCCTCCCATTACATGCCCGCAAAGACGTTGTAAGGGATAAAGATTTAATTTGCAGTACCTGCGGAGTCCAAGCTTTAACTGGGGCTATCCACGGTTCAGGGATGTGCCAGTATTCGTCCTCATCCACTAAATCGGTGTCAGGACCCTTAAACCCCAGGTTGCAATAATCACGCACCAGAGGTGTCGATATCCGATTCAGAGCTCAATTGGAAACTCCTGGACAGAAAGAGTACGAACTCAGAACTCCAAGATGGCCGCTAGGCTGGAGTCGAAGTTCGCGGTCTAGTGTTTGAATAGAATCGTCAGCCGAGTCCAGGTGAGGCACGCGCTAGCGGAAATCTGCGCACTTCACCTGAGAGCCGACCCGGTGAGGAGTCAATTTGTCGTCGTCTGAGAGAACCAAGAAAAGGATTAGTTTCATAGGATTTCGCTTCTGCGCGTTTGAAAATAAAACGCAGCAGAAGAAATATCAGCTCCGTAGTAATTTCAAAAAACGACCGCATTAGTTACAGAGCGGTGCGTATCTGGTCTAGAATTCATAGTGAGAAGCTATCACTATACGAGTAACTCCCTTAGATATTTTCCGTTAAGAGAGTTCATAAATAACGCCCAGAGAATCGCAGCACTTACGTTGAAGTAACAAAGCAACTGCACCTCGTCTGAAGAAAAATGAACGTCGAGTGAGGCTGCAGGAACGCTTTGGCGCATCTGAGAGGAAAGAGAAAGAAAAAACGATAAGTGAAAAAGCAATTTCAAATCTATGATGTATTGTGAGAAAGCCAAGTAATTGAATGTTTAAACAGAACTTACCTTGTATATAGTATAATTAAATCTGAATGATATAGAAAAGCAGGACAGGAACCAGCTGCTGTTAACCCTAGAAGAGGAACAGTAAGAAGAGAGAATTAGTTGAGAATAAGGATAAGAAGACAGCCATATGTACATGAGAGAACAGAGTACCAATATAGTAAGTCAGAGTTCTAAGAATATAAATTAGGAAAGTCAAGAGAAGAGTTAAGAGTCTATAACCACAGTTGAGTTAATTGATATATTCACAGATAAAATAAGCAGCAGAGAATAAAAGGCATTTAGGATAAAAGAACCGAAAAGGCAGAAAAGAAGTGAGTACCAAGAGAGAATAAAAAATAGAAGTGTATAGTAATAAAATAAAACACACACACTAATAGAGAAAACATAACTCTGCTTACAGGAGAAGAAATAAAAGAAATTCAGTCCCTAGATGCCAAGAAAAGAAACTTAGAAGAGAGGGCAAGACTCTTGGAAGTAAATGGTAGGTGAGCCTCAGGGGAGAAAAGGGTAGTATAAGGAAGAGTAGGAAATTAGAGCAAAGGTTAACAGTGTTTCTTTCCTTCAGGGTTCTACGCAAGTAGCGGTCTGCAGGTTGGACTGACGAGAGTAACCAGCCAAGAAAGTCTCTTCTTGTTGTTTGTTATTTTATCCAATTTCCCCCTTCCCCCTGGGGTAATAATTCTGAGACTTGTATCATATAGGCTCTGGGTGATTGCCAGGGGTGGATTCGGGAGCAAGCATCTCTGTTCCTGTGCAGTTACAAAAGAAGTATCCTTTTGGTAATCTGACAATCGGCTATATCAACGCCAGCGAGAGGTTCATACCGGCAATTGAAGTCGCCTCCGACTAAAAGAGCTATTGCTGGGTCAAGCGAAGAGATAAACCGCCCTAATATATTGATAGTGGGAGATTCCTGACTGCCCTGCGACGGTCTAGCTTAAACATTTAGAAGGGCAGCCTGGGTAGAATCGGACAATGACAGGAGGACACATTGGATGTAGGGTGAATTGGTTGGGACATGGGCTGCCTGAACCCCCAAGTACATGCCAACCCATATCGCTAAGCCACCCGAAGGTCTCCCCCTACCGCTTGAAGTTGCCAAAATACTAAAAGTGCCAAAACCATCCCATGAGATCTCTTCCAGGGCCCACATCTCCTGCATGATACAGATATCATGCTTTTCGATATATTGGCCCCACTCTGGAGTAGATAATTTATTTCTCAGTCCGGCCAAATTCCAGGACAGGACTTTAATATTAGCGTCCTTTGACCCAAAAATGCTTATACCTGCAACTTCTTTGGGATCGAAACCACCAAGTGCATTGCCACTAGGGCTCACCATCTTCTTAATTGCTTCAGAATGTTCTGCTGCATGTCCCAAATGTGGCACACCGGCCGACCCCGTAGCACCCTCCTGCATCACACAGGGAAATGTATCAGAGTCTACAACCAGGCAGACATTCCCCCTAACCTGCACCACATTTGGCTCTTTCAACCCTTTCCCTTTTACTGCCTTTTGTTGCATAATACTAGGGTCTCTGATAAAATTAATGTCAACAGTATCCAGGGTACTAGGTAATTGCAAACCAGGTTCTCTAGCTACTGGTAGTGGACATGTTTTGACCACTGGTTGTCAATCTACTAAGTCGAGAGTACTAAACCTGTTGTACTGAGGAAAAAAGGAGAGCAAGAGGGTGGTTATTTGTGGACCCTCCCAGTTATTCAACTCTATTTGGTCTTTGCATAGTGGTGAACGCAGGAACCCCTGTGACTGCCCCCCTTTTGCTTGTTTCTGACCCAAATTGGTAACAGGGTAAAATTAGGACAAATGTAGGGGTAACATTTGCGTTTTTCTCCCCACTAGGGCCCCCTTACATATGTAATCCACTACGGAGGTATTCCTAAAGTTTATAATTACACAGTTGCCAGCAATTGTTTTTGGGCCATCCCCAATCCAATCCACCCGCCTTGCAAAGAGTATATCACCAGTTACCTGTGGTGGAAGAGGCCTATTATAGTTCAACCACTGAATACATTTGTTCTTAAGCTCAATGTATTCCTCATTTTTGCCCACTATCTAATGCAGGTACCCCAACGAGCACTACCACATAGGGCAGTGAGGCTGTGGGGAGATCAACTCGAGGTAGTAATTGCACCTGCTTATCCACAGCGATATTTCTATGTCATTTAAGTGGTTCATCCACACGCCCCGTTTTCCTCCCCAAGGCCCCAATACTAAGGTGCACGTTGTTAATATCTTTAGACATTTCCCTTGGTGGTAAGGGGACACTACTAGTGGGTGGACTGGAATTTACCACCAGAGGCCTAACATCAGGTATAGAATTGCTGATTGGCTGGTTGCTAACAATTGATTCTCCTTTCCCTAGTTGCAACCCCCCATCTAGGGGAACTGCCCCTACTGCAACTTGCAGATCTGCCTGCAACTGGGGTGGGCCAGATCGTGACTCTAAGTGCAATAGTCTCTTCTCAATCTGCACGAGTCTATCGTATATCGGAAGGCAGGTCCTTGTGAAAATACGCTCCAATTCCCCCCAGAATGCAGATGCCAAATCTGCCGGATGGATGTCTCTGAAGTTCATTGAAGTGGTGGCCACTAAAGTAGGCTGTGGACTTGTCACCTGAATATGTGGGGCTCTTGAACTCAATTCTTCATTTTTATCGTTCCCTTTTTTTAGTTTAGCTTTTTTACTAGTTAAGGGTGCTCCTCCGCGCTTCCTTTTCACAACCAAGTCTGTCATCACTTTTACGCTCTCCGCCTTGGAGCACTGTAAAGATCTTGTTAGTGGTCTCAAGTTTACGGCATCTGTATCACCATTGTGGGGATCAAATGCACTTGTACTAGGTGGTGCATTGATCCTACTATCTTGTTCTAGTTCCACAACACGACTACCCTGGGTATTTGGGCTTTCAATCTCCAACTCGGAGTCATCAGTACTGACCGCATGTTGATGGTTTGGGGAGATTGAGTGCAGTATTGGCCCCAACGATGAGCGTTTATCAAAGACTGGGTCTAGAGACAGTCTTTTCTCTGTCAATTCAATTTCGCGCGAAAGTCTGATGAAGCCCTCATAATAAAGCAATCTAATGTTCCTACGATGGATCCGCCAAGGTTGGGTTTCCCCCCTTACCATCAGTGCTGTTGGCCATGGTAGAAACTTAAGAATCAGCTAAAAGCCGTCTGTGAGATCTCGTGGGTCGGTGCACAGTTATCTGACCACTAGCAACAATACAAGGTAAGTTTTTGCAAGCACTGACCTTAATCCAAGAGATGAAAGGGGGGTGGCCCGTCCTGTCCTCTCCCGGACTCGAACGGGCTAAAACGGGACCGCCCTTGGCCTGGGCTTTGCCCGGCGCCTGCCCGCGCACGCGTCCCGCTGGGCCGGAAGTAGCAGCTGGCTAAATTACCCCCGGTAACAAGGGAGAGTGGTCGCCGCCTGCCACGTCCTCCCGCAGCCTCCTGGTGAGTGTAGTTTCCTGGTGGTTTCTCGTGCTGCGTCTCCCGCGGAGGTCCTTTTTCAAATGCCCCCGGTAACAAGGGGGAGTGGCCGCCGTCTGCAGCGTCCTCCCGCAGCCTCCTGGTGAGTGTAGTTTCCTTGTGGCTTCCTGCTGGTTTCTCGCGCTAAGTCTCCCGCGGAGTGGGAGACGCGAGGTTCTTTTTCAAATACCCCCGGTAACAAGGGGGAGTGGCCGCCGCCTGCCGCGTCCTCCCGCAGACTCCTGGTAAGTGTAGTTTCCTGGTGGCTTCCTGCTGGTTTCTCGTGCTGCGTCTCTCGGGGAGCGGGAGACACGAGGTCCTTTTTCAAATGCCCCCGGTAACAAGGGGGAGTGGCCGCCGCCTGCCGCGTCCTCCCGCAGCCTCCTGGTGAGTGTATTTTCCTGGTGGCTTCCTGCTGGTTTCTCGCGCTGCGTCTCCGGCGGAGCGGGAGACGCAAGGTCCTTTTTCAAATGCCCCCAGTAACAAGATGAGTGGCCGCCGCCTGCCGCGTCCTCCCGCAGCCTCCTGGTGAGTGTAGTTTCCTGGTGGCTTCCTGCTGGTTTCTCGCGCTGCGTCTCAAATACTTGAAAGAAACAAACTCCTCATGACAGTCAAACCAGCCACAATCAATTAAAAAAAACTTTTATCCATGCAATGTAGCAGGATAGTGTGATTGAAACACAGTATGATCAAGCAATAATGGATATAAAGAAACAATGTAATAAAATAAAATAAAATAAAAAAGGGAATAAGAGACAGGTGAGTGAAGTAAATATATCCATGGACAGTCTACCTTCCACGCGGCCATTAGCCAGTCACCATTTCTACTTGGAGCCCAATAATCCAGTCAGGAATCTGGAAGGGTGTTGAATAGGACAGATCAGGAGGGCAGTTTATGGTGACCCAGCTGGATCACAAGCAGTATGAAATGACCATAGAGAAGAGGGGGCCCGGGCACTGAAAGGGGGAGAGGAGAATGGAATCCATGAGCACCATTAATGGTTCTCAAGGTGCAGGCATCGGTAAAGGTACTTGTGCCTTTCAGGAGTTGGAGTCAGTGCCCAAAAAGGGTGACCAGACTTGTAAGTAGGTTTCATATTTCACCTGCCCTCTATAGATGAGCCTGTCATACTAGGCTATCTTATACATTTCTGTTAGCCATTAATCATGGGTGAGACGTTGGTGAGATCTCCAGTGTCGTAAATCTTTGCCACAGTGAGCACATGTCCTACTTTTAAATGTTATGCACCTTGCCCTAGGGGTGACATATTAATATTTAAATGGAAGGTATAAGCCTGTCGGAAGGGCTTACTTTCACAGGTTGACTTGCCAAATCTACACTACACTGCCAGGTTACAATGGTAGGCCTGAGGTCGGGTTTGCTGTGTCACTGCTGTTGGTAGCACAATAGATGCTGCAGCCCAATGGTGACATTTCACTTACAGGTCCTATGTACACTGTGTACCATTTATTAGGAACTTATAGGTAAGTTAAACTTGGCAAACAGGGGTATACCAATTTAATCATGTTTAAGGGGTGAGCACAAGTACTTTACTACTGGTTAGCAGAGGTAAAATGCATAGAGTTTTAAGACCAACAAAGACAGTTAACGCAGAAATCTGTGGGAATATTATGCAAAAGATGGTCTTTTGCAATAGTTCTACTAAAAACTTCCATATAAAAAAAATATTTTCGGAATTATGAGTGTCAAAGATTTATATAAAGAGTGACCACTGAAAAATATTGGGTAACATTCACAAAGATTTTTATGGATAGGCTCAGATTAGTCCTAATTCACACCTGTGTTCCTCCAGAAACTGCATGAGAACTTCACACCTGCTGATGGAAGAAAAGTTTGTGAATTGGTCCTACTACAGTTAACAGAGGGAGCTTTTTGCAGACATGATTTTTTTGTAACAGGGCTCCAAGTCATCTGATGGGCTTGGTTGAAGATGAATATGAGGTTCCTATCTATTAATTGTCCCATTACTCTTCAACATACTTGTAATCCCTGCTGATCCCATGGGTGTCTGGGGAGGATGTGATGTTTACAACTGGTATCCCCAAAATGGTCTTGCTAAAATCTTATATTCTTGCTGATAGTGATTTTTTTTAATTCCATAAGTTCATTCAGAGTGTGGCGGTTAACACTTTTTGAAACATTAATAGGTATAGATGATCGAAGTGTTTCAGTGGTTAACCGCTGCCCCATGCTCATGACAGCTCCACGCCGTCATGAGCCACGGGCGGCGTGTGCTCATGACGGCGTGGAGCCGTAATCCAACTGCCGTGCGTCCCATGCGGCACTAATTCCCAGCCTGTGTGGGAGAATTAGTGAGTGGGCGGGGTCATGACTGCTCCACCCCATCATGAGCATACGCCGCCCGTGACTCATGGCGGTATGGAGCCGTCATGAGTAAGTGAGCGCCGCGCTCGCACCCCCCTCCCCCTGCGCTGTGGCTGAATTCACGCCACGGCGAAGAGGCTTAGTAAAAAAAGTACTGAATGTAAACAAATGATTAGTGATAGCAGAACATTAACATTTTCTCATGGTGTTCATGACACATCATTCATGGTGGGGTAATGTAAAGTGATGCACCACTGTAGAATATAAGGAGGGGTCCCTGTGTCCACCATACCTCATTGGACATGGGCAGAATTGGAGCCCTCTGATGGGTTGGGGCCCTCCTTGTGCCACAGGGGCTGCAGTGGGTATACAACCTTTACCACGCAACTTTTACCACGACCTACCTTTACCACGCAACTTTTACAACGCAGGACCCTTTACCACGCATACCATTACAACGCAGGTATTTACAACGCAGATACCTTTACAACTCATACCATTACAACGTAAGTATTGGTAAGTATATAATTTTATTTAAAATATTTTAGGTTTGGGTTTTGGGTAAATGGGTATTTTTAGGGTTCAGGGTCAGTTTTCAGTTTTTGGGTAAAGGGGTATTTTTAGGGTTCAGGGTTAGTTTTCAGTTTTTGGGTAAAGGGGTATTTTTAGGGTTCAGGGTCAGTTTTCAGTTTTGGGTAAAGGGGTATTTTTAGGGTTCAGGGTCAGTTTTCAGTTTTTGGGTAAAGGGGTATTTTTAGGATTCAGGGTCAGTTTTCAGTTTTTGGGGTACAGGGGTATTTTTAGGGTTCAGGGCTGGGTTTGGGTTTTGGGGTACAGGGGTATTTTTAGGTTTCAGGGCTGGGTTTGGGTTTTGGGGTTCAGGGGTATTTTTAGGTTTCAGGGCTGGGTTTGGGTTTTGGGGTACAGGGGTATTTTTAACATATATATTTAAAAATTAATAAATAAATATTAATATAAATAATTAAAATATTAAATATTAAAATAATAATTTATTAATTAAAAAAAATATTATTATTAATTACATTATTTACCATATTATTTACTTACCTATACTTACGTTGTAATGGTATGCGTTGTAATAGTACCTGCATTGTAGTGTATTGCGTTGTAAAGGTATTCGTGGTAAAGGGTCCTGCGTTGTAAAAAATGCGTGGTAATGGTCTGCGTGGTAAAAGAACGCGTGGTAACGTCATATATCCCTGCAGTGACCTGCATTATGCTCGTGATCACTCACATTGGCATCTGTGTGGAAAAATGAAAGCAAGTATGGCAACCTGGTGCTAATGCCTGGGAGTCCAGTGCAAAATCTCATAAATGCTTACCCAATAGCCAGATACCAGAAGAGCAGAAAGTGTAGGAGGCAAATTCCTTTTGCTGACTATTTGGATTTGGGTGTACTATATGATATTGTTGTGAGGCTTTATTATGCAGTACACTCTCAAGTTTCTTCATGGGTCCAGTCAGTCTCATTTACTTAACCTTAGCTCAACACTTAGTAGCTGTAGCTTCGAGCAGTAAGGCTTGGCAAAGGAATTTAGTGTAAAGCATTTAACAGCACTAGACAACGAATTAACAAAGCCACACAAGGGAAACAAAACCAATAACACTTTCTAAAGATAGTGTGTATTTTTTTAAATTTTTAAAGACCTCGATCATCAAAATTCTCTGGAGGGTTCCGGGGGTACAGATTTGAGATGTTTTTATCGCTTTTAAATGCAACCACAAACAAGCATCGGTCAATAAAATGTTTGTAAACTGTTCATAAGTTTGAAAGAGTTAGTGCAGGTACTCCTATCTGGGAGGGAAAAGGTCTAGGGGCCAGAGAGGATACTTTGGACAGTTACCAGGACACAAAGCGACTTTACAGGGCGATCACCATAGACATCAATACAGTGGTCCTGATGTTGAGGATACAGGCATACGTTGCTCAAAGGATGCTCCAGTTAAGGGACGGTCAATGGGGTGTCTTTGAGGGTGTCACTTGGTCCACGGGTGATGTGAGGCAACTTTGGCCACAGAGATCGGGGTCCCTAGAAGTCCTCTACATTGCAGTAGTAGGACTGCCAATCCTGTGTTACTGGTCTCCTTGCACCACCTTGGGGGCTGATTCCTTAAGTGGTGGCTAGTGTCCCTTCAGTACAATGAATATGGACTTTAAGAGCACTCTCAGGTCCAGCAGACATGAGTGCAACTATTGGCTATCTCAGATTTGTCCTTTTGTGTGCCTGGTAGTGGCAGAGTCTCTGCAGTGGCCACCAACTTGTCGGTTTGGGTTTGGGCTTCTTCAGCTCTTGTGTTCCTAGAGCTGTTTCCTTGATTGATTGATTGATTGATACTTTATTCGATATTGTCATATCATAAAAGTACATTGGTTCATAAAACATCGAAGCTAAAAATGTACATTTCATGTTAAAAATTGCTAAAAATACTATATACATTTAAAACATAAAACATAACCAGATTACATGACAATACTAAATATAGAAATATTAAAAATATTGTTAGTTAATAACCGTATCTAGAGGGTCTAAGGATTAATAGCATTACATATCCTCATGCGAATGAGCCAAGCACTTGATAAGTATTTTGCCACCCCACAAACAATAAAAAGAGGAGACGTGTTAGGTATAATAATGCGGAGGGCAACCCGGAAATCTCTACCCCCCCAGCTCCCTGGTCTCAGCCATCTATGTCTTACCCTCTTGTAAGCTTTACAACCAAACAGGAAGTGTGGAAGGGATTCTGTTTTACAGGGACAACAGGGGCATGCACCGTTAGGGGCCCTTGAGCCTTTCCAACCTTTAGTGAAACAGTTAAGTGGTAAAATTCCATACCTCATCTTTAGAAAGATCACTCTGTCTCTAGGTGTTCTGATGAGATCTAAAAAGGGTTCAAACTTCCTAATTGAATTGTGTTCTATGAACTGCATGGTTAGAGTACCCCAGCTTGGGTTCCTCTGTTCTTCTGCCTCTACCCACTCCCAATAGATTTTCTTTATTACTTATTTTGGGGGTGTGGACTGGGAAATCCAGGATTCAGTCAAGCCCAACTTCAAAACCATCTGTTTCAGTTTGTTTACCCAATGTACTTTACCACCGGTGTTCAGTGTAATCAGTTCGTCCAACACAAGGGAATAGTTTGCTAGCTCTGGGGTCCTCCTTAAGCGCACCCAGAACAGCAACGGACGCAAATGAACTACATCTGAGATAGAGCGTTTGCCCATATCCAGATACAGTGGTTTCAGCGGGGTTGAGGCCGGTAAGGCAACTAATTCTCTTATAAATTTATTCTCTGCTCTGGCCAAAACCTGGACATTTTCTCCACCCCATAATTCTGCCCCATATGTCGCAGAAGGCAGTGCCCTTCCTTTATACACAGCAAGAGCCGGGGCGATAGGTCTACTAACTGATAATCGCTGACTCCTCAGGATAGCACCCGAGACTCTCTAAAGGTTTAGCAACATCTTGGCTATATGGGAATCCCACCTCATTTTACTATTGATCCTGATTCCCAGATAGTCAAATTCCTCCACCACCTCGAGTGGAGATCCATTAAGGGTAATCTGGGGTTTCCTGCCCTTTTTAGGGGGGGGGGTAACACCATCAACTTTGTTTTAGTCGTGTTGATTGTGAGTCCACGTTCATGGCAAAACAGGCTGAATTTATCTAATCATTTTTGCAGGCCCGTAGGAGTTTTTGCCAACAGTAGGGTGTCTTCCGCGAAGAGGAGGGTAGGTGTTTTCTCCCCGGCCAAGACCGGGGAATCGGCACTGTCCTCCATCAGATGGTCTACAACCCCATTAACAAAGAGAAAGAACAGTGTCGGGGCCATCACACTGCCCTGCCGTACACCCCTATTCACGGACACCCTCCCTTTTAGCTGCCCCTGGCTCCCCCACCTAATTCTAGCATAACTGTCCTCGTGGAGCTTAACTGTCAGTTGCAGAAGATAGCATGGGAAGCCCATGTCCAGTAAGACCCTCCAGAGTTTTTCGCGGGGAACTAGGTCAAACGCATTTTTAAGGTCTACAAAGGCCAGGTAGAGTTTTCCCTTCATAACGGTGACTGTTTTCCAATAGATTGCCCAAAATCTAAAGACCTGATCCATTGTCCCCACATTTTTGCGAAATCCTGCCTGGAAGTGGGAGAGTATATTCCCCTCCTCTATCCATCTGTCTATTCTGTTCACAATCACCCGGCCAACTACTTTCTGCATAGCATCGATTAAACTAATCGGCCTGTAGTTAGCTGGGTCCTCCCTATCACCTTTCTTGTAAATTGTAACTACTTCTGCTCCCTTCCAGGAGTCGGGGACAGGGTGACCACCAAGGATTAAGTTTATCAATGGGGCAATAAAATGAGACCACAGCTTGGATTCATGTAAATACAAATCACCTGGTATCCCATCCTGACCAGCCGCTATTGCTGGTGTTATATTCCTTATAGCTACAGCTACTTCCTGGGCTGTGAAGGGCTCAGTGGATATAATCCCATTGTTGCTGGGATAGGTTTGTCCCCACCAAGATGGAGCCACTTCTTCCTCATAATAATACAGACTAGAAAAGTGTGTATGCCATTGTAGTTCAGTTATGTGATTGGCAAGAGGATCCGCTCCTTTTCTGTCTAACTTATTTATCATGTTCCAGAATAGTATTGTATTTTTTGAGCTTGCTGCCACCTTTAGTTCCTGCCAGTATTCCTCCTCCCAATCCCTCTTGGCATTTTGTATGCAGGTATTATATTCCCTTCTAGCCAGCCGTACAGCTGCACTATCTTTCCCCTTAATCGCAATTCCTATTTCCCTTCTCTTCTCCCTACATTGTGCCGTATACCAGGGGGTGGTAGGTTGTGGGAGATGTTTTCTTGTTAAACCTCCGCTGCCTTTAACTACAAAGAAGGATCCAATTTCCCTCACTAAGGAATTATAAGAATCTTCAAGGCTAAAAGTATTATTGTCATTATAGGGGACCATGATTTCAGAGACCAATTCCCTAGTTTGTGATTCCGCCAATCTTCTAATAGAAAGCAGACTATCTTCTTGACCCAATATTTTATTCCACTTAAGCCTACGGTTACCATCAGACGGAATTAGTTCTTTTGTTATCATTAATGGTATCTCTGCTAGATCCCTCTCCCTCCCCCATTTTATTTTCATACATAGTGGATTATGGTCGCTGTCCTGTGACTGTACAACTTCCATATCAACTAATCTACTCCAGGAACTAGTATCAAGCAGGATATAATCAATACGGGGGGGACAACTGAGTTTGTTATAAGTCATTGCCCCATTTGGGTCAGATAATGTTCTCCCGTTCAAGGCACGTAGATTATATTCTGCTGTTAGGGCATTTAATTGGATCACTCTCGGGGTCCACTTTTTTATTGGTGCTAGGGTCAGCGGCGGGATAGACTTTATACAATCATCCTCATTCATACACATGATGTCATCTGTGGCCAAAGGTTTGTAAATACAATTAAAGTCTCCCCCGATGACAATACTAGATAGTGGGCGGATACCTGCCAACGCCCCCTCCAGCAGAGCTATGGTGGATGACGTTTGGCCTCCCTGAGTCCCACGTGCATACACATTGAACAGCTCAAAAGATTTATGGCCCTTGGCAGAAATATACAATATATCATGTGGTAACCGTGGGTGAGGGGTGATAGTCAGGTTAAGCGCTATTTTAATCCAAATGTGTAGGCCCCCAGAAGGCCGACCCTGCCCTGTACTACTAGCTGGGATAAAGTAAGTTGTGTATCCACATTTATATTGGGGAGATGTACTCCATGTTTCTTGGAACATACAGATGTCAAATCCCTCTATAAATTCATTCCATTCTGGCTTAGATATATTTTTTAAAAGCCCTGCTATGTTCCAAGAAATCATCCTAATAATTCCGGTGTTTGGCTTTACCTTGTTAATGACTGCATCTAAGACTTTTTCTCCTTTATCTTTAGTGGGGGGCTTATCTGCTATCGGCGCTATCCCATGGCTTCCTTCCCTGGGTAACAAGGTTGCCTCATCATTAGCTATCCTAGCATTTTTTCCTGAACATTTAGTGTTACAACAGGGTGGATTAACTGGAGTATCCCTTATAGCCCGACTACACAGTCAGTCAATTCCTTCCATCCCTTCAAACATGGAGTAGCGAGAAAGACTCTCATAACGATTTTGGAGGGGTATTAGGTGGTTGGCCTGGAAGTGATTGCTGGCTCTAGAATTATTGGCTCTAAAATTGGGTCGGGGAACCACTAAAGATCTAGGGTAAAAATAAGTCAGATCACAGGGCGTGATGGAGTTGTTGCCTTTTTCTGGAAAACAGTTTAGAATGTGACTGACTGTTCTATGATCCCTGAAATGAATGACAATTATCTCTTCCATGTTGTCCTTTGTTCTGCTACCAAGCCATGAAAGACAGCGAACGTGTAGTATCTCGTCCTTTAAGTTTGGAGGGAGAGGACGGTTCTGCCTGAGCCAATACATGGTCTTGCTTTTTAACTGGGGGTAGTCTTCCCTCTTACCATCTTCTAATATTGGGACTCCTGTAAGGACCACCACCAGAGGAACCGCTTCTGATGGCAATTCCACTTGACGCCCCCTAGGCTTTGTAATCCTATCTGGGGTTTTTCTAGCCGGCTTACTTTGTGGATTTCCTGGGTTGAGCACTTTCTCTCTCCTGAGGGCCTCTCTATCTGCGTGTTGTATGGCCTGATGCAGTGGTTTATCAGTGACTGGCCTTGGGGGTCGTGTTTTTTCCCCTCAGTGGTTTTTTAATCTTTTTGGGCAAAGGAATTTGAGGGTAGTGCCATAGGCGAAGTTACTGGTACAGACCTGACATTTTGGTTAGTTAACCCTGTTTTTGTAGCTAACGCCTCCTCTAACGTTCTGAGCCGATCTTCTATTCTTTTCAGTCTCTCTATTGATTAGGTGTTCCATTATTCCTATTAGGTCCTTACAGGGAGTTTCAAGTGTCAGATGTTGTGGTGGAGTTCCTACTACAGGGATCACCTTAGTGTTTGGTATGGGGGCTTTAGCGGATTTGCCAAATTCAGTGTGACTGTTTTTTTTTTCTCTGCGATTCATTCCCTTTTTTCCTTCTTTTCCTTGGCGGTGAGCCTTGTACTCTGGGTTGGTTCGAATTTTTTGGCTTTTTTCGCGTGGCCTTTGCTACAGGTAAGGGTGTATCGGGTATAACTTCTATTTCCGGTGGTGATTTACAGAGAGGAGGTGAGACTAGTCTATGCAATACATTGACTGTGTCAGGGGTAGAAGTTACATCTTGTAAGAGGATTGGGATGCTGTTGTTGGTTATATCAGGGTCCTCGTTATCAACAGGGCAGCTAATGTGTAGTGGACTGTCTACCTGTGAGCGACCAGGGGAGAAGCGTTTGTTTTTAATCAAATTGACTGAGCGATGTCGCTCAGCTCGTCGTTCTGCAAGTGTGCTCTCCCTTTCGATATCAGAGGAGATCCTGAATACATAATTGTCCAAAGTTCCTTTATTTGCGCCACTTAGTTCCTTAATGCTGGTCGAAGTCATGATGCATAGCAGCTGTTGTCTAGGACAACGTCGATCAGGCCTAGATTAAAGGATGACCCCGAGATAACAGGAGCACACCCAAAGAGTCTCGCAGGCTAGCAGGCCGGTAGTCGCACAAAAAAAACAAAACTTAATACCTTACAGTGCGAATGTTCTTGGGTAGGATTTCAGTCAATAGGCCCAGCCCGGCCTCCTGAGGGCTACAGAGGGCACGCCCTTTGCCCGGGCTTCACCCGGCGTCCCACAAAGCGGGGGTTAGCAGCCTTTGTAGCGCCTCCTGGCGCTGTGGTGACGGTACCAGCACGCGCCCTGGCGCAGGGGTTGATGGAGATGCGAGTCCTCCGCTCAGCAGCCGCGATGGTGGCAAAAAGCGGCGGCGGGAGGACTCGTGTAGCAGCGGCAGGGAAGGAAGATGCCCAGAGTTGATTTCAGCAAGTGAAGCAATGACCAGGGTTTGTTATCGGTCTCACTGTTTCCAGGGAATCAACAAACTGATCCTTGGAGTCACTGCTGGGGGCTGGGAATCAACTTTTCCAGAGCAAGGAGCCACAGGCACAGTCCAATTTTTTTTAGCACACAGTGCAGCAGATGCTGTCCTTCTGATGGTGCAGCCTCTCTTTCTGCACTTTCAAGGGGAGCAGGGCAGTCCTTCTTCGGTCCTTTCTCTGATTCCACCATGATTTGAGGGATAGGGTGCCATGGATGCCACTTTTATCCCAGGGAGGACTTCGAGAGGCTCATGCCGTCACTAGCCAATGGGCTATTGGGTACCCTCCTTCCTCGTGACGTGATTCCTGTAATGTGTGGCATTTTGCTAACCCAGAGAGCCCCTTTCAAAATGGCACAACCCTTCCATGGTCATCAGGAGCATCGTAGCCCACCCTACAGGTGTCGCTACCCGTGGGCTACACTCTCACGGAAAAACTAAATTGGGGGTGGGTTTTCCCTCTCTCACTCTGGCTCCTGATTATCTGCAGGAACAAAAGGCATCTTGCTCAGGGCTGTTGTCGCAGTCTGCCCTTCAAATGTAGCTTCCCCTTTGACACCCGAGCTTTTGGTCTAACACCCTATGTGGCTATCCTGGGAGAGGGGGGTCTCACCTTGTTCTGTGTCAACTGCTACTGTTCCTGGGCATTCATATGTCTTACCAGGAAGTCAGAAACCTGTCTGTGTGCCAGGGCCTTTGTGAGTCTACTGGACTAGCTGGAGCACAGAGTACCAGGTGGCTAAAAGTTACTAACTTCAACAGTGACCTTAAATTCGGCCTGGCCATCAGGTCAGCTTTAATGCCATTATAACTTTGATACCTTACTTGATCCTGTTAGGTAGTCCCATTCAAAGGTTATACAGGCTGGGATGCCAGTCGTTAACTCTATGTTAGCCAATGGCGATACTAACCTTTCCATAACTATATAACAATTTGAAAGTGTTACTATTAAGCCATATCAAAAAATGTATATATATATTTTTTAAAACGTTGTTGTCATCATACATGCCACCAGAAGTTATCAACTCTAGATGGGATCCCTCTGAGCCTGTCGCACATATCAACTAAGATTCCGCCCCTGAAGTATGTGCTCGGCCTACAGAAATCACCCAGAGGTAGGCGGTCTCCTTGTCCAACTCCCAATTACCATATTGCCTTGTTACCCGGGAGGACCGGACCACAAACCTCTGGCATAATCATTGGACTTTATTTTTCTGACCATTATTTTAGTGCAGACCAGACCTTGATGGCGCCCTCTCCGCCACACATCCTGTCTGACTGACTGATAGTCATGATGTTCCTTAGACAGTCAGCAAATCTTGGGGGGGCCACGGACTTCCACTCTCTGCATATTTCCCTCCTAGTGATAACGATCACGTAGAACAGAAACTGTGTGGCACTGTTATTCATCCTATACCCATATGGAAGACCAAAAAAATCAATCTGGAGCAACAGGTGATAGGTGTTGATAAAACATCCTCCAAAAAACTGCCCACCTGCCTCCAGTAGCTAATAATTTCTGGGCAATCCATAAACATGTGTAAATCATCTGCAGCTGGAAAATTGCATCTTGGACAGTGATATATTTCATCTGAAATCCTAGATAGTTTAGCGGGGGTCCATTACACCCTGTATGCAGTGAACAAATGGTGTCTTCTGAGGTTGGCTGGTTTGATTATCTTTTGTGACATTGTGAATGCATCAGTCCAGACCTTCAGCATCTCCTCTGGATTTTCAATTAATAGATTACCCCAGACATTCACAATTTCAGAATCCAAACTGTCCTTTGCCCCCACCAAAGTGTTATACCAGAAGGCGACCTCCTGCTTCCAATCTCTCGCTTTATTGATGAAATCTACGATCTGGGTCTCCTTCTCCTTCCCCCAACACTGCCTTCTCACCATGATGACAACTGTTAGTATTTAAATCTTCTAAGGGACCCCCCAGTTAGATTTGATAGAGATTCCAGTCCAAGAGCCGAGAGTTATTGCAAAGGTCCCCCCACTTTTTCCAGACCCGCCTCTTTCAGTGGCAGCGCCAACCGATCTAACAGACAGTCAGGAGTAGCCGGGGAATCCCATATCGGGGCTTGTGTGTTGTAATGTGGGATCACCAGAGTCTTGCGTATATACTGCCAAATCTTAAGCGCTGCCTGTAGAATCTTCAAACAAAGCTTTTTGTAGAATTTTTGATCCCCAAATTTATAGAGGAAAAATTCCAAACCTTGTGGCTGGTCCGATAACATTGCTTGAAAGAGACGGCCATGCGAAGAGGAGTCTAGTATATTGGCCAGAATTCTAAAGTTCTTAAGCTGGAAGGCATAACAATAAAAAAGCAAATCTGGTAAAGCCAAGACCCCCAACTTTAGCCCCCTTCTTAATTTCCTCCATGCTATCCTGGGGGATTTGGTGGCCCAAATGAAGGATCCAATCTTCCCTTGGAGATTAGCAATATCCTTGGGATTAAATAATAGAGGTATATTATTAAACAAAAAGGTAATTTTGGGGAGGATTGTCATTTTGACCAAGTTCACTCTTCCATAAATATTCAAAGGAAGACCACCCCACCTAGATAGAAACTTACTTACTTCTTTCACCACAATCTGCCAGCTGGTTTTGGAAGTATCCGCTAATTTCTGTGTAAGGTATATACCCAGATATCTAATTTTTTGTTTTGCCCCTGGTATACGGGGCTGCAGTGTTCCAACTCATTATATACGTTTTTTCTTTATTGATTTTGTATCCTGATACCATACCAAATTCTACTGCTAATTCAAATAATCTTGGAATGGCCTCCATAGGGTTAGCAGTGTAGAGGAGGAGATCATCTGCATGTAAGGCCGTTTTTAATTCTAACTCCCCCATTTTAAATGGTGTAATAACGGAATCCGATCTCAGGGAGCAAACAAAGGGCTCGATGTATATATCAAAAAGAAGAGGAGACAGGGGGAAGCCCTGCCTCGTACCTCTGGAGATGTTAAACCAGTTGGTCAAACCATCATTAATCAGGACCTTAGCCCGAGTGCTCCTGTATATGGATTTAACTCCTTCAATAAAGGGGGAAGGAAACCCAAACTTTATCATAGTCTCCCACAGGAACGCCCAGTTAACCTGATCAAATGCTTTAGCAGCATCTATCGCTACAATGGTGAGTGGCAGTCCTCTCTCCTCTGCTACATCAATTGCCCCAATCACCTGAAACGTAAGCTCACTGAGCTGCCGGCCAGGTATAAACCCTCTCTGATCTGGATGGATAATGGTCTTGATGACTTTTGCCAATCTGGTCGCAAATATTCCAGAAAATATCTTCAAATCAGAATTTAGGAGGGAAATCGGTCTATTCGACTCGATCTTTTGGGGGTCTTTATTAGGTTTTATTATTAGGGTAATAGTAGCCTCCAGCCATGAAGGAGGAATATCGCCTCCCTGTAAAAAAATTCTATTAAAGAGTGTCAATAAGACAGGCAATATTTCCTCCAAGTTATCCTCATAAACCTCTGTCGGCAAGACGTCAGGGCCAGCAGCCTTCCCTCTGCTCATCTTCTTCACTTGCACCCTTATCTCCCCCTCAGTGATCTCGCTGGCTAACAAGGTCTTATCAGATTCACACAGCTGGGGCAAGTCTCTCGAGCCTAACCAAACCTTCACCTCCTCAATTCCCCGACAACTGTCTTCTTGATACAATCCCTTCATAACCCCCCTTGCTTCCTCCTTAATCTCCTCCTCCTCCATTAATAGTACCCCCGAATCTCGCTGAATTAATGAGTTGATGTTATTCCTACTCCTCTCTGATCTCGCCTTCCAGGCCAGGAGAGCGCCACACTTCTCCCCATACTCGAAGTTCTTCAACCTGCTAACCTCCCATCTATCCTTAATTACCTTATCACTTCTTGCTTTAAATCCTGATTGAAGTTCTAAGAGTTCTTTTTCTAGCTTCGGAATATTTTCCCTATCTTCAAGGGCAGCTGACTGTAGTTGTAACTCTTTCTTTTTAATAAATTCAAGATCGTCTGTATCTTTTTTCTTGATGGATCTTCTCTTATGAGCCATCTGTGAACTCAATATCCCTCTTAGATATGCCTTAAAAGATTCCCAAACTATTTGCTCTGTGCCTGTACCTATATTAAATAAAAAGAACTCGATAACACTTTCCCTGACCTTAGACTTGATTTCAACATCTAGCAAAAGTGTTCTATCCAGGGTCCATCTACCCTCTATGGGCCTGACCTTAAAATTAATTATTAATTCAACCACTGAGTGATCAGAAAGACCTACCGGAATGTGAGATACCGACACTATGTCTGGCGTCACTATGCGATCTACCAAAAAATAATCAATTCTAGTATATTGTTTGTATTTTGTGCTGTAAAAGGAATATTCTCTAACAGCTCCATACTTAACTCTCCATATATCCTGCAAATTGAGGTCCTTGATGATATTTTTAAGGGCCAAGAAATATTTGTTTGGGACACAATACTTCACTCTGGAGGTGCGATCTAACTGGCTGTCAAAGACTAAGTTGAAATCACCTCCTGGTATTACTGGCGCAGTGTGTTGTATTAGAATGGCCCCTAATTTCAGGAGAAAGCTGGAATTATCCTCATTAGGACCATAATACACAGCGCAGGTGTAAAGAGAACTACCTATAGAAAGGACTGCCACCAGCCATCTGCCAGAATGATCGGTGTCCCATTTCAGGACCTTAATCCCCTTATTTGCTCTGACAATTATGGCCACCCCCCTAGAAATTCCTGAACCCAACCAAATTTAGTAAAGACTTGTTTACATAATTCAGCCTCTAAATGCGTTTCCTGTAGTAGGTAAACATGAGCTTCAGCATTTTTTAAATATTCACAGACCCTTGATTGTTTTCTCCGACCCCCTATGCCATTTAGATTCCAGGAGAGAAATGTATTACCGATTGCCTTACTAACAGCCATTATTAAACTTGACCCAGAAAGTGCCCACCTTCCAGAGCTCCAACCAACAACATGACAATTTTGCAACATATGAGGACATTTTTACTTTTTCACCCCCCCCCGTGACCCCTCCCAAACCCTTCCCCAGGGAACCCTCCTATCTTACCAGGTGTTGATCTCGCCTCTAGGGAGCCCCTCGCACTCGCGACACTGCAGCTACAAGTATGTTATAATCTCTTTTCTCATTTTCTACCCCACCTTTAGTGAACATTTTTCTTTTTGTTATTTTTTGTTACTTTCCTATATGAATTACACGTATCTAATTTTACCTATTCTCATTTTCTACCCCACCTTTAGTGAAAATGTTTCTTTTTTGTTATTTTTTGTAATTTTCCTACATGAATTATACTTATCTAATTTTACCTTTCACTAGGCCATCTTGGTTGTACATAATTATTCCCTCATCTTTGACAATAATTCGTCAACTTCCTTCGGGTGATTGCAATTGTGCTTTTTATTTTTCCACATTACCTTTAATAAGGCTGGAAATTTCATTTGCATCTGCGCACCTAATGACCTAAGTTCAGGCATTCTAGAGCCCAATTCCCCTGCCTCTTAGCTGTCCCACCTCCTATATCAGATCGAATTTGGTATGGGTTGGCCCGGTAGTGTAGGGTGGATCATGTGAGACACCTACCCAATATTAATTCCTTAATACTGTAAGTCTGGAAATTAACCAGGATCTTCCTAGGCACCTTACGGTCAGGATGTAATCTAAAGGGGTCTCTATGCACCCTCTGTATCTCTGCTTCGAGGTCGATATCCGGCCGATCCTTCAAAAC
The DNA here is from genome assembly GCF_964261635.1 of Lissotriton helveticus. Classification (NCBI taxonomy): domain Eukaryota; kingdom Metazoa; phylum Chordata; class Amphibia; order Caudata; family Salamandridae; genus Lissotriton; species Lissotriton helveticus. The sequence goes on from NC_136067.1 coordinate 986,364,314, forward strand.
CCCCTCTCGTAGCAACTTACAAACAAACCCCTTGATATCCTCAACCTCCTCCCTGTTAGACCCGTCTGCTTCTGAGAGTCCCCTCACCACTATGGTTTCTTTTGTTCCCCTGTACCTCCCAAAATGTGTCGCTTTTTATTTGTCTACCAGGACTTTTTATGTGTTGTCTCATGGGGTTAGATGTTCCTTGACGTCCAGTTGCTCACAAGGTTTGTGGCACCTATTTACAAGGCACCTGGCCCAAACCTGTGGCATTACAAACTGGGGTTGTCAACCTGTATAAATGAACCTAAAATGGAGGGCACCCTTTCTTTCTCATGTGAAGTGACTCCCATTGGAGCCTTCATGAACCCTGGCCTCTTGAGGTTTTGGCGCCCTTTGTTTGGCGCGCATTTCTGACAGGAATTCCTTTATTTTCCTCAGGTACACAAAATGGCTGCTCTAGAACCCCAGTACGGTGGCTGTGAGTGTCCTAAATACCCCTCAATAGTGCCTTGTCATTGTCACAGCCAGAGAAGGTTCTAGAACCTTCTGGCTCGTGCCAGTACTCCAGGGCACTGGCTATATAAGGCCATGTCCCTGGCGGCCATTTTAGGAGATGATGATGAAGATTGATTAGACTAGAGAAGAGATTCCAGACTTGACACCAGATTGACACCTGCCCTGTTGACCCCTGAGGTGGCTGGTAACGCAGGCAGTAGAGCAGCAAAGGGTTGCTGGCGTTGTGTCTGACTGGCGTTCCAGTCAGCTACGTGAGAAGTGATCTAGCGCCTACAGCGCCTGCCCAGCGAGTACCTCATTGCCCCCAAAGACTGTGGCCAGATTTGTGTGCCTCCCCGCCCCCCCGGTGGTGAACTGTGATCGATTTATCGAGTCGCGAGGCGAGAGCAAGTTCGCCGCGACCGCGATCGTCAGCTGTGCCTCCTTCGCGACAGGTGCCTCTAGACGGGAGCTCGGACATCTCCGAGCCCCACCAGCGTAGAGCGCTTCCTGCGCAGATTGAAGGTGAGGTGGGGGGCCGGGGCGGGGAAAGGCCGGCCTTCGTTGGGCGGGACTAGCGTCTCTGTCACTCCCCAGTGACCCGGGAGCTGTAGCTGTGGGCGGGAACCACCCTGTATGCGGAAGTCGGAGGGAGGTCCGTGGAGCCCCTGAGAGCCCCGTCGCTAACAAGAGAAGTGCTGTGCCCGACTGAATCGTATCTGGATTGCAGACGAGGTGGGCCCGTTTCCTCATAGTGAATGCAGCGTTGTGAAGGAACTGTGAACCGGCATTTACCTGACTGTGTGCGAAGGTTGTGTGACCTCTCCGGCAGCCCGTTCGTCAGTCTAATGACTTTGAACTGGTGCCGCCTGTGCTCAAGTGGTGCTAAAGCCCGTAGGCGCGCATAGACTTCACCGGCAAAGCAGAGATCCTATCCCGGTGACCGCCGAGTGCAAATGATGTATTTACTGTGTTTCCTTGCCTTCTAGATATACGCGCATACGCCCTGAGTGATTATTAAAGAGTTCCAAACCTTATTTTGTGCTCAGAGAAGCCGTATACCTGGTCATTGAAAACAGCATAAACTGTAAGAGTTATCTTTCCCATTTGAAACGTATTGCAAATGTGATGAACCTAAAGTATTTAATTAGTGGCAGCGATACCAGAAGAAACATGTGGTTGCTTATTTAAATGAACCAGTATTTATTCTGATATTTATTCTGATATTTATTTGTGGTATTCATTCCTAAAGTTTATTCTATTGATTGATGCTATTTATTCCTGACTTATTTATTAATACTATTTATTACCGAACTGAAACCCAGAACTGTATGACCAAAAGAAATGTATATGTGCTTTCCCAGTCAACCCTATTTACAACAAAGAACTTTTATATAAAGGAATCGTATTTTTCTACAGCAGTGGTGTGGTGTCCTTCTTTTTGGTGTGGATGTACAAGGAGTTATTATTGGGCCAGAGCCGGCTTAACACTACAACCTTCACTTGCCTTGTCACTTGAGCCAAGCTACCTCCTTTGTGCTGGGCTTGCCCATCGCAGGTCCAACATAAAATTGGTGCTCAGCGGGTGGGATTGCGAGCCGTGCTTGTTTTGTACCCCATATTAATTCAGTGTGCACCACAGGTACACACCCGGAGTTTTCACCTAGCGGCCCTCAAATTCAACGTTTTGCTTTTTCTAAATTCTTTCCTGGAGGTGGGTGGAAGTGACCCTCAAAGTTCTTATCCTGGTCACCTACTTCGGGGTGGTTGTCCACACTTTTCACTGACAAGATGGAATTCGAAATGTCAGAGCTGGAGACCTATACTGTGGCACAGCTCAAGGATTTCTGTCAGGAGAGGGGAGTGTTTGTCAGGCGAGGGGCCAAAAGAGAGGAGCTCCTTACTAGTCTGCGAGCATGGGTGGAAGCACACACGGAGGGACCGGTGGAGGAGGAGGAATCGGACAGAGGTACTGTCATTGATAGGACTGCGCAATGTCCCCCGGGGGTGGGTGAGATGTCAATCAGCCCCAAGGCAACCTCACAGGAGGGCAGCAGTGTGTCATCGAGAGGGTTGTCAGAAACCGAGTTAGCTGACAGGAGAGAGGAAAGACTGTTAAGGTGGAAAAAAGCAAAAATGGAGTTGGAAGACAAGAGGGAGCGGAGGAGGTTGGAACATGAGTCCAAGCTGGAGATGGAAAGGAAAAGGATGGAACACGAGTTCAAGCTACGAGAACTCGAATTCCAGGCCCCTAACATCACTCCGAAGGGTGTCGAGTCAAAGGAATTTGCCAGGGAGCCCAGGCCCCATTTACCCAAGGACGTAGTCGCCAGTTATACCGCTGGAGATGACATAGCCAAGTGGCTGGCAGCCTATGAGGTCTCCTTAAGAGCCCATGGGATCCATGAGAAGCATTGGGGTGGTGGATTATACCGGTACATGCCTCCGACAGGTAGGGATGCCCTATTGGCCCTAGACCGGGAGGAACAGGTTAATTACCCCGCCATGAAGGTGGCGCTCATCAGAAAGTTTGGGTTGACCCCCGAGAAATACCGGCAAATGTTTAGGGGCAGCCAAAAGCTGAGCTCACAGAATTGGGTTGACTTCCTGGATTTTGCTAAGAAAGCCCTGGATGGGTGGGTGCAAGGTAATGAGGTGGAGGACTATCGAGGGTTGTACGACCTGATACTCAAGGAACATCTACTCGAGAAATGTCTTCCTGAGCTGAGGCAACACCTGGTAGACAGAAAACTTACTTGCCCCCGTAAGCTTGCTGAGGAGGCGGACATTTGGGCAAGTACCCGAGTGTCCACGAAGGGGACGGGAGGAGATTCTCAGAAGTCCGGACAGGGCGCTCCCCAGAAGAAAGAGGGGGGAGATAACAAGAAGCAGGAGTTCTCCAAAGGCCCCCAAAATACCTTTAAGGGGAAAAGTTTCTTCTCCACTTCTAAGGCTAACCCGCAGAAGAACCCTAATCCTGGCCAGAGTCAGCAGCCAAGGGTTATCCATTGCTATGAGTGCGGTGGTATTGGACATTATAAGGGAGACGTGAAATGCCCAAAGAGACCACCCCCTCCCACTGGAGGAAAGGCCCCGGGAGTCCCTAGTGTAGCGCTCGGGGAGGAGATGCCCTTAGTTAAGGGGGGGAGTGGGCGGGTGTCACCTTAGTGTCCCTGGGTGATCGGGAGGTGGTTCCAAAGATCCAGGTGCCCTCAAATACTACCAAGTAGGGGCAATGGGTCACCATCAATGGCCATAGAGGGGAAGCTCTGAGAGATACAGGAGCCAGTATGACTATGGTAAGGAGTCATCTGGTGTCCTCAGAGCAGGTGATTCCAGGCGTACTTCATCCAGCCGCGATGGCTGACGGCAGAATGGGCCACTATCCTGTGGCCGAGGTTCCCTTTGAGTGGGGAGGGGTTGCAGGTTCACTTCGAGTTGCCGTAAGCCCAGCCGTGCCAGTCGATTGTCTGCTGGGCAATGATATGGAGCACAATGCTTGGAAGGAGGTGGAATACCGGACTCATACTGAGATGCTGGGTACACCTGATTGGGCCTGTGTGAGTACCAGGTCTGCGGCTGCTCGGGAGGAGAAGTCGCGTGGGTTGGAGCCTGGAACAATGGCCCACCCAGCTGCTAATGAGGGAACATTTTGAGGACAGGAGGAGCCTGCCTCGAGGTCCATGCCCCGTGAGACGGATAGGCCACCTGTGGAGGTGGACCCGGAGTCCGCGGAGGAGGACATGGTTCCGTTGGAGGACTTGCCTATCCCCGCTGAGTGGCGAGTGGAAGGAGGACCATCCAGGGAGGAACTGAGCAAGGAACAAAGGGAATGTCCCACCCTCGAGGGTCTGAGGCAACAGGCTGAAGCCCAGGCAGCAGGTAACGAGTCTGGGAACTATCGTGTTTACTGGGAGGATGGTCTCCTCTACAGTGAACCCAGGGCGCCAGTGCACGGATTGTCACGGGCCCTGGTAGTCCCACAGTGTTACCAAGCCTTCCTATTAGAGTTGGCTCATGAGATTCCCTTGGCAGGACACTTGGGTCAGGACAAGACCTTTGCCCGGCTTGTCCCCCACTTTTATTGGCCTCGAATGAGGGTGGCGTCCGACACATACTGTCGGTCGTGCGTGTCATGCCAAGCCAGTGGGAAAACAGGGACGAAGCTGAAGGCTCCCCTGGAACTACTTCCCGTCGTTGGCACCCCCTTTGAAAGGGTGGGCATCGACATTGCTGGGCCCCTAGATCCACCTACATCATCCGGACACAGGTTTATCCTGGTGGATCACGCCACAAGGTATCCAGAAGCCATTCCTCTGAGAACCATTACTGCACCAGTAGTGGCAAAGGCCCTGATGGGGATCTTTACCCGAGTGGGATTCCCCAAGGAAGTTGTGTCTGACAGGGGGCCAACTTCCTGTCAGCATATATGCAGGCCATGTGGAAGGAGTGTGGAGTGACTTACAGGTTCACCACTCCTTATCACCCACAGACCAATGGTCTTGTGGAAAGGTTCAACCAAACCTTGAAGGGTATGATCAGAAGTCTACCCGAAAGCCTGCGGAGGAAATGGGACGTCCTCCTACCCTGTTTGCTCTTTTCCTACAGGGAAGTGCCGCAAAAGGGAGTGGGCTTCAGCCCCTTCGAGCTTTTGTACGGGCACCCTGTACGTGGACCTCTCAGCCTGGTGAGGGACTCCTTGGAAAAGTCTCCCCGGAAAGTTCCCCAGGATGTGGTGAGTTACATGCTGGCCTTCCGAAGCCAAATGGCTAAGTTGTGGAAGCAAGCTTCTGACAACTTGGAAGCCAGTCAGGCAGTTATGAAAGCGTGGTATGACCACAACGCTCACCCAGTGGAGTTGGAGCCTGGCCAGAAGGTGTGGTGGGTGATGGAGCCTGGAGAGCTGAGTGCCCTCCAGGATCGTTGGACAGGCCCCTGTGAGGTATTGGAGAAGAAGGGCAAGTCTACCTATCTGGTGGACGTAAAGACCCCTCGGCATCCGCATCGGGTGTTACATGCCAATCGCCTCAAGCCCCACTACGAGAGGCCCGAAGTCATGTTGGTTATGGTGACTGACGGATCGGAGGAAGAGGACATGGAGCCTCTCCCCGACCTTTTTGCGTCTCAAGAAAAGGATGGGTCAGTGGACGGAGTGAAACTCTCGCCAACCCTGACTCCTGAGCAGCAGGAGGAATGTCGCCAGGTCTTGGGGTCATTCGCTTCTCTGTTCTCCCTTGTCCCGGGTAAGACCCACTTGTGTACCCATGACGTGGACACAGGGGACAGCCCACCTGTGAAGTCAAAGTCTTACCTGCTGTCTGACAAGGTGAAGGCCAGTATCCAAAGCGAAGTAGCTAAGATGCTGGAGCTAGGAGTCATCGAACCTTCAAGTAGCCCTTGGTCTAGCCCGGTGGTGTTAGTTCCTAAAGCTGCCCCACCTGGCACCACACCAGAATTGAGATTCTGTGTGGACTACCGAGGACTAAATTCGGTAACCAAAACGGATGCTCATCTGATCCCTCGGGCGGATGAATTGATTGACCGGTTGGGAGCTGCCCAATATCTCAGTACCATTGACCTCACTGCAGGGTACTGGCAGATTCCCATGTCTAATGGAGCCAAGGAAAGGTCAGCCTTCTCCACACCTGATGGACACTACCAGTTTTGTGTCATGCCCTTTGGGCTCAAGAACGCTCCTGCCACTTTTCAGCGGCTGGTGAACACGATCCTCAACGGGATGGAGTCCTTCTCTGCTGCTTACTTGGATGACATAGCTGTCTTCAGTAGCAGCTGGGAGGATCACTTGCAGCACTTGCAAGCCGTTCTCCAGACCCTGGAACGGTCTGGCTTGACGATCAAGGCCAGCAAATGTCAGATTGGACAGGGGTCGGTAGTGTACTTAGGACACTTGGTGGGCCGGGGAACGGTGCAGCCCCTTCAGGCGAAGATTGAGGCAATCATGGCCTGGAAACCCCCCAAGACCCAGACTGAGGTCAGAGCCTTCCAGGGCCTCACAGGTTACTACAGACGATTCGTGAAGGGGTATGGCACTATCGTGGTACCCCTTACAGAACTCACGGCCAAAAAGCAACCCAGGAGAGTCATTTGGACGGAGGCTTGCCAGCGAGCCTTCGACACTCTGAAACAAGCATTGTGTAAAGCTCCAGTCCTGAAGGTTCCAGATTTTTCAAAAGAGTTCATTGTCCAGACAGATGCATCCGACATTGGCATTGGGGCGGTGCTATCGCAATTCAATGAAGAGGGTCTGGATCAACCCGTGGTCTTTCTGTCACGGAGACTGCTTCCCTGGGAACAGAGGTGGAGTACCATCGAGCAGGAAGCCTTTGCGGTGGTCTGGGCACTGAAGAAGCTGCAACCATATTTGTTTGGTTCACACTTCCTTGTTCAGACAGACCACCGACCCCTTCGTTGGCTCATGCAAATAAAGGGGGAAAATCCCAAACTGTTGAGGTGGTCTATCTCCCTACAGGGAATGGACTTTCGGGTGGAACACCTGCCCGGAGTTGACCACGCCAATGCAGACGGTCTCTCCAGGTATTTCCGTCTTAGTGATGAGGACTCCCAAGGGGTTGGGTAGCTCTCCCCACTTTCAGCTGGGGGGGACGCGTGTTAGACCCGTCTGCTTCTGAGAGTCCCCTCACCACTATGATTTCTTTTGTTCCCCTGTACCTCCCAAAATTTGTCGCTTTTTATTTGTCTACCAGGACTTTTTATGTGTTGTCTCATGGGGTTAGATGTTCCTTGGCGCCCAGTTGCTCACAAGGTTTGTGGCACCTATTTACAAGGCGCCTGGCCCAAACCTGTGGCATTACAAACTGGGGTTGTCAACCTGTATAAATGAACCTAAAATGGAGGGCACCCTTTCTTTCTCATGTGAAGTGACTCCCATTGGAGCCTTCATGAACTCTGGCCTCTTGAGGTTTTGGCGCCCTTTGTTTGGTGCGCATTTCTGACAGGAATTCCTTTATTTTCCTCAGGTACACAAAATGGCTGCTCTAGAACCCCAGTACGGTGGCTGTGAGTGTCCTAAATACCCCTCAAGAGTGCCTTGTCATTGTCACAGCCAGAGAAGGTTCTAGAACCTTCTGGCTCGTGCCAGTACCCCAGGGCACTGGCTATATAAGGCCCTGTCCCTGGCGGCCATTTTAGGAGATGATGATGAAGATTGATTAGACTAGAGAAGAGATTCCAGACTTCACACCAGATTGACACCTGCCCTGTTGACCCCTGAGGTAGCTGGTAACGCAGGCAGTAGAGCAGCAAAGCGCTGCTGGCATTGTGTCTGACTGGCATTCCAGTCAGCTACGTGAGAAGTGATCTAGCGCCTACAGCGCCTGCCCAGCGAGTACCTCATTGCCCCCAAAGACTGTGGCCAGATTCGTGTGCCTCCCCGCCCCCCGGTGGTGAACTGTGATCGATTTATCGAGTCGCGAGGCGAGAGCAAGTTCGCCGCGACCGCGATCGTCAGCTGTGCCCCCTTCGCGACAGGTGCCTCTAGAGGGGAGCTCGGACGTCTCCGAGCCCCACCAGCGTAGAGCGCTTCCTGCGCAGATTGAAGGTGAGGTGGTGCGCCGGGGCGGGGAAAGGCCGGCCTTCGTTGGGCGGGACTAGCGTCTCTGTCACTCCCCAGTGACCCGGGAGCTGTAGCTGTGGGCGGGAACCACCCTGTATGCGGAAGTCGGAGGGAGGTCCGTGGAGCCCCTGAGAGCCCCGTCGCTAACGAGAGAAGTGCTGTGCCCGACTGAATCGTATCTGGATTGCAGCCGAGGTGGGCCCGTTTCCTCATAGTGAATGCAGCGTTGTGAAGGAACTGTGAACCGGCATTTACCTGACTGTGTGCGAAGGTTGTGTGACCTCTCCGGCAGCCCGTTCGTCAGTCTAATGACTTTTAACTGGTGCCGCCTGTGCTCAAGTGGTGCTAAAGCCCGTAGGCGCGCATAGACTTCACCGGCAAAGCAGAGATCCTATCCCGGTGACCGCCGAGTGCAAATGATGTATTTACTGTGTTTCCTTGCCTTCTAGATATACGCGCATACGCCCTGAGTGATTATTAAAGAGTCCCAAACCTTATTTTGTGCTCAGAGAAGCCGTATACCTGGTCATTGAAAACAGCATAAAGTGTAAGAGTTATCTTTCCCATTTGAAACGTATTGCAAATGTGATGAACCTAAAGTATTTAATTAGTGGCAGCGATACCAGAAGAAACATGTGGTTGCTTATTTAAATGAACCAGTATTTATTCTGATATTTATTCTGATATTTATTTGTGGTATTCATTCCTAAAGTTTATTCTATTGATTGATGCTATTTATTCCTGACTTATTTATTAATACTATTCATTACCAAATTGAAACCCAGAACTGTATGACCAAAAGAAATGTATATGTGCTTTCCCAGTCAACCCTATTTACAACAAAGAACTTTTATATAAAGGAATCGTATTTTTCTACAGCAGTGGTGTGGTGTCCTTCTTTTTGGTGTGTATGTACAAGGAGTTATTATTGGGTCAGAGCCGGCTTAACACTACAACCTTCACTTGCCTTGTCACTTGAGCCAAGCTACCCCCTTTGTGCTGGGCTTGCCCATCGCAGGTCCAACACTCCCCCTCCGGAATTTTCAAAATTCTGAGGTTGTTCCTTCAGGTTTGTATCTCCAACCTTTCCATATCCATCATAAGAGACCGATTTTGTACTTTCAGGGTATCAATGTCTTTGGAATTTCCCAGCGTGGTTTGTGATAACATAGAGACCTTACTCTCCAGAGAGCTAGTCCGGGTGGATATGTCATCTAGTTTGGTCTCCAACAAATCTAATCTGTTGTGCAGACTTTTTTGATTGGACTCTGAAACTTCAAACTTTCTCAATAGATCCTCCCTTAGTGATTGGAATAAAAGACTGATTCTGTCACCTTCGGGCTCAGTTCCGACTGGACTCATAAAATGCTGAGTGACAGAACTACTTGAGGTATTTGAGATATATGAAGCTTACTGGGGTCAGCAGGAGCCAAGGAGGGAATGGTGTCCACAGGTTCTTTCGCGACAGGAGACCCTTGTATCTCTATTGATGAAGAAGAGGCATCACTAGATATAACAGCTACTATGGTGCTATTAACTAAACCTGTGCACGGTCCTGCTTCTGAATTCTCCAGTTTTTCTGGATTCTCCATGTCCTGCCTTGTCTCCAGCGATACATATTGACCCCCCCAAAGTCAGGGTAGACGGATCAGTGACCTGATCTATTACACCAACCGCTGTTGCTGCCCTCCCATTAGGGCTTACCAGGTGCTCTATGATTTTAAAGTAGCTCTTAAGCGATGGGGTATTCTTTTGTACCAGCAACTGTTGGGTCACCTTAGTATTTCCAACCTTCCTAACCCCCCACTTTCTTTTCTTTTTGTATGGGGTTAATGGGTTTGGATCTCCGCTGTATCTGCCGAATCCCAAGCCCCCTGTAGCTTCAGATACTGTTTTGACCTCAATTGATACCTGTTCTTATTTCTTGTCTCCCCCACTTTTTCACTGGGTTTACCCCGTCTGACTACAGGGAGGGCTCCCCCCAGACTTGGCTCCACAGGCTCCACAGGCAACGCAATTGAGTTTATAGTGCCCTCCCCCTCACTTAGGGGGCTAACTAGTTGGACTGCTGCTGTTGATAGATCTAACTCCACGCAGTCTTCCCCCTTGAAACCTCCATACCAGTGTTTGAAACACCTAGGGACTTTAAAGCTGAAAATTGCCCCCAGCAGACCGGACCTCGGAATTGGATTAACAACAGCATTACCCGGACCCGGTGCCACAGACTCCTCTGATGTTCTCGGCCTGGCTGCGCCGCTACCACTTCCTCTCCTGCCGCTACTACCTCTGTCTCCACCGCCACCGCCACCGATGTAAAGCAACCTCGCCTGTAGCTCCAGTCCGGGACCGCCTCTGTCTCTGCCCTTGCCGCGAACGTGGTCCCCATTCACCTCAGGGTCCTAGCGCCCGAGAGCGCTGTAGCGTTTCGGCTGCCGGGGGGAAGAAAAACACCAAAAACTATTATATCCCCCTAAAAGTGCCCACACAAGATGCCCTGCAGTCTCTCACTGCATCTCCTAGGTAAGGCTGTCTCCCTACGTTCGAATTATTGCCGTCATCCCCGTCTGCAGCGCCGCTCTGCTGCAGGGCTCCGCACCTAACGTTAGCCCGCCGCCGCCATGTTCCCCCTCCTATCAAAAAATGTATGCCCTACCTAATAATATATAGCTCCTTCCATAGGGCTTAATAGACCTTCCTTAGGGGATACTTACATATATCATTAAGGGAAGTAGGGGCTTTGCCATTATTTGTAATGGCAAATTGGAATTAGCAGTGCAAACACTGCTCTTTCAGCCTGTAGGGGAAGGCTGGGGTCCAATTTGCCCTTGTCACGTTCAGGGAGGCACAACCATTGCTGCAGCCCTGGGTTAAGAATCTGTCTTACATGTCCTGGCTGCCCTGTGTATCATTTACTAGGCGCTTGAAAGTAAATCAATACTTGCCTATTGGGTATATTAAATTTAACATGTCTTTTGTATAGGGCTATGACACCAGCACTGAGGTCTGGATAGCAGCAATAGAACAGCAGCCTCAGTTAAAAAATGTGGGGATGAACATTCAAAAAGTGGCATTTCCTTACATTGACACAAATGCCCACCAGCCTGCTGCAAATACAAAAGATGAAACCACTGTTTGAAATTGCAAACAAGGCAATGGTGCAGAGAGCAATGTCAAGCATGCTATTCCCCTTCAGCTTGCTTGGCAGACCTAATGTTTATTTCTCCTACAGCAACAACTTGATCACTGTCACTTCTCTGGCTCCTAATTCAGGGATTTATTTGTCCTATCTTGTCCTATATTGGGAGCCACCAGCCATTGGTTAGCATCACACAAATGTTTGATCTTCCACAGGTTGTCCTTGCTCATATTCTATGCACTTGAGTATGCAGGACTATCTACTTAGTGCTCTACCTGTGCAATATGGTTTCAATCTTGTGGATTTATTAATAACTGCGTATTCAATAATACCTGCCTTTTTATTGCTTGTGCTAAATTGTTTACATTGGCTCTCTTACCTCATCCATGTGTTGTTGCTAAACTCTGACAGAAATAGTATTTGCACACCTGTGAAAACATTGTTTTCATCTTTCCATTTAACATTGGTACTTTGAACTAAACTTTGAAGGAGCTTCTGTTGGTGCCGCAAAGACAATTAATAAATCAGGGAGTTACTGTGATCCTCGGTTTCAGGATAAGCTATTAAAATTGAACACAACTGGGTCCAACAGTTTATGTGCCTGTATTATTTTGATGGTATATACTCTGTTTTAGAACTCATTACTTAATGATTAGAAAACAATATAAAAAATGAATGCAAGCTAAACCTAATAACCCTCGTAGGGTGTGGCTTACGCATCCAAGCAAGATGGCGGCGATTTGCTGAGCTCCGTCTATTCACGGAGCAACGGACCTGTATTTCGACCTTGTTGAGACCATGCCGAGCGCTATCAAAGCTGTTCTCCTGTAGAACATTGCTATGACGTACTTTTGAATTAAGGGGAGACTTAATTTACCAGTTTTCGTCATTTTAAATCTCTCCTCATGGCGAGCGGCCGCCATTTTGAGCAGTGCGTCTCTCGCGTTACTCTTCTCTTCATATTCCTCATGCGACCAACGATATTTGTCTGAACTTTACTTCACTTCTCACCATTCTCATCATCCTCCCTGCATTTATGACTCTCGCCGAGGTTTTCTTTCAAACCAGTATCACGGGGATTTACTTCTATGCTTTTCTTTAAACCTTCAATCCCACTTGGTCATACGGAACCTACAATCCTGTCATGAAGTAAGGAATTAATTTGATAGATTAGACATCCAATACTGGAGTTTATGTTCATTTGGTGCCCACAGAGCATAGGATTTAAAGCTAGTTTTTATAACCTTCATATATCTCTACACAATTCTACTGTACCTCAAAAGAATAAATTGTAGTTGAATCAATTCTGACTCCACTTCTTTTCGTACATGTTCCTGAGGTGTAGTGAGTGTGTTTACATCTGCGGAGAGGTGGTATCTCACAAATTCTTTCTCATACTTTTATGGGCAGACTCTCTCTTATTAAAAATCCTCCTCAACATCAGGCACGCATCATTAAAATATCTCGAGACTCGCTTAACCTCTCCAAGGCATTCTCCTCTGGCACCAAGCCAAAAAGAGTCAAGAATGATCCTCCATCTCTGATTCAGTCATCTTCAAACCCAATCCTGGATACTATTTTGGATGAACTATGCGCACTCAAACCAGTACCACCAACGAAAAACTGCAGTTGATTGATGATCGTTAGATCAGCATGGAAGGCAAAATCGCTGAAATGGAATAGCGAGTAGGCCATCTCCAGGACATGACGACTAAAATTCCTCTGCTGGAACAAGAGATCCAAAAGCTTAAGCTTCATACCAAGGAGCTTGAAAACCGCAACAGAAGGAACAATCTACGCATTTATGGTTTACTGGAGAATATTGAAGACACTGATCTTTCTTTCTTGGAGAAATTTTTGCCTGAACTCTTAAGTCTTCAATCTTCTGCTCCTTTAAACATCCAAAGAGCACATCGACTTGGTCGTGCTCAACCTCATTCTACCAAACCACATGGTATAATAATGCTCTTCTTAGAATTTACTGATCTAATGCACATACTGAAGAGTGCCAGAGAGAAACGCCATCTTGTTTGGTCCGGTCACAACATCTTCATTTTTCAGGATCATTCTAATGCAAACAACGCTAGAAGTAATGAATTTTTGGCACAACGTCCTCAAATGAGATCTCTGAATATCTGCAATGGCATATTACATCCCTGTCTCTGCAAAATTACCTACGAAGGTGTCTCCCACTCATTTGAAGACCCAACCAAATTAAAGCGGTTTCTGCAAACCATCACCAGGACACCTATGGACACAAATATATAATGTTCATTTTTCATTACAATGCGGTTATTAACTTACTTTGTTTCCAGTTTTATTCCCTGATTCTGTTTTTTCCATTACAGGTTATGTGATTGGAATGTTCTTTGTTTACTATTGTCTTTTTTCCTCTGCTGTTGTTCTTGTTTTCGGGTGCCAACATGCCTGTCTCTCTTCTCATTCTCATTTTCTTTCAGATCTGGCTTCATGTTCTTGATCTGTCTCTTCTTTTTTCTATCTTCCTTATTCCTTTCTCATTCCCTCTCTCTAATCCCTATCCACTCCATTCCCATTTTACTTTTCTATTCCCTTTTTCCTTTCCTTATAATTCCATAACAATCCTTTTGTTTAAATTGTACTTGTTTTTTGTAATGCTCTTAAATTTCTAAATTTTTAACAAACAGGGGCTCTTTGTTTTCATTTTTGTCTTTGCAGTGTGTCTTCAATGTTCCTGTATCCTTGACTTTCAGCTACAGTATGTTTAATGTTGTGTCGTTGAACGTCCTTGGTGTAGGTCATCCTGTTAAACTTCAAAAGGTACTTTCTCACTTATTAAAACGTAATTGTCAAATTGTTTTTTTTCAACAAACCCACTTTAATGACATTGAATCAATTAAACTCACAAACCAATGGGTGGGTCATATTTAATGCCATGGTAAATAATAAACAGATTACCTTCTTTAACATGTATGGACCAGTTAAACCACATCAAGGCTTTTGGCACATGATCAAATTAAAACTGTCCTCTATTACTAATCCCAATATCATTGTTGCTGACGATGTTAACAATTGGCTAGACCATTTTTCCTACAGGAAATCCAATTGTAAATTTAAACCTGATAAATCCCATAAAGCATTGCAGTCCGCTATTGCCTCTTGTCCACTCTATGATGTATGGAAGACAAGTAATCCTGATAAATATGAGTTTACATTTTTCTCTAATGTTCATCAAACCATGTCATGTACTGATTACATTTTGTTTTCAAATTCTCTACTCCCCTCTATCCAATCTTCTGATTGGGTCTATTTTTATTTCTGACCATGTCCCTGTCTCTGCCTCCTTTGATTTGTTCTTTACTACTGCCCAAAGGAGAATCAATAACTCACTATTATCTGACCAAACTTATGTTTCAGAAGCTACCTCCTTTATAACTGAATATTTCCAATTTAACAAACCTCGTGATACTTCTGTCCACAATAACTGGGATGCCTTTAAAGCCTCTTTCAGAGCCTTTACTATTGCCTAGGAAGAAAAAATGACTGAATGCACACTTCCTATGTAGTCTATAACATATCAAAACTCTTGAACACGCCTACTTTACATCCAACTGCCCTACGTACCTTCGGGATCTTATCAAGGTGAAATCCGACGTACATGAACTAGCTACTAATGATCCATGCAACATTTTACTTAAAATAAAATCCAAGTATCATGGGGGTCAAAACAAAGCGGTAGAGTGCTGGCCAATTACTTAAAGGTGAAAACGGAAAGTAAAACCATTGGGCCTATCCGCAATACCCTTACGCACAATTTACTACACTCTGACTCAGACATTATAAGTGTTTTCCAGTCCTATTATAACTCACTATATACAGATGATACCAGTCCTTCTGAAAATTATACTCAGTTATTTTTTGATGATCTTCCTTCTCCTCCCTCTATACCGGATGTCATGTCTCTCCTTGAAAAGGATATTTCATTGCAGGAGATTTTAAATGCCATTAATTCCCTGAAAAAGCTAAGGCCCCTGATCCTGACGGCTTTTCTATTGAACTTATATCCTCTTTTTCATCCATCTTTCCTCCTCATTTACTTGAGATTTTTTCCTCTTTTATCTCAAAATCCGAACCTGAAGGGTCCTTTTTAGATGCTATTATTGTAATTATTCTCAAACCTGATTAAGATCACACCCTATGTCAAAATGATCGCCCAATCTCATTAATTAACTATGACTGTAACATTTTTGTGGAAATTCTTGCCTCTAGACTTGATTATGTTATACCCCTGTTTATCAAACCCGACCATTCTCGACCACTTCTGACAATGCTAGAATATTTTCTAACATTCTTACATTGGGGAAAAGATATATCCTGACCCTCTAGCTGCACTATGCTGAAAAGGTATTTGACCATATAAATTGGCAATTCATGTTCAAAATTCTTCATTGGTTTGTATTCGGCCCAAAATGTATTTCATTTATTAAGTTGTTATACTCAGAACCTCGAGTCTGTGTTTCTGTTAATGGTTTTTTATCCCCATACTTTAGTCTGCACAGAGGTACTAGACAAGGCTGCCCCTTTACCCCTCTTTTGTTTCTTCTATGTCTTGAACCTTTTCTTGAACGCATTTTTCACAATTCCCTTATAAAAGGTTTTCAACACAACCCCCATGAAATCAAACTATCCGCTTATGCAGAATATAATTTGATCTATCTTTCAAAACATATCACCTCCCTACACCCCTTTCTACAGGACATTGATTTGTATTTCAAAATATCCGAATACTAAGTAAAATTCTCTAAAACTGAAGTTTTACCTTTAAACGCCTTATGCTACCAATACATGTTCTCTGACACCAACTTTAGGTGGTGTCCGTCTAAACTTAAATACCTAGGTGTTTGGTTTTCACCTACCATTACCCAAACCCTCTCCCATAATGTTAGTGCACTAAAACTGAAGATTCAAAATGTACTCACTTCTTGGTCCCCTCTCTTTTTATTCTCGTGGGCAGATAGGATACTGCCAAAATGATGATAGTTCCTCTTATTCTTTTCTTGCTTTCTATGCTACCCTTTAAAATGCCAAATTACTATTTTAACCAAATTAATTCACTTTGCACTACATTTCTATGGAACTAAAAACTTGCCCACATTGTTTTATGTCCAACTGTAATTTTATCTCCAAGTATCCCATTTTAAAATATTCTCAACACTTGATACACTCCCTATTCACTGATGGTTCTAACTTTCATCAAGCCTTCCTTGCCTCTTCCATTTGGTACAATCAATTCATTAAGTTCCACCACAAATCTTTCTACTTCAAACACTGGAAAGAAAAGTGTATTTTCCATGTTCACCAAATGATATCCCATAACCCTGTCATACCCTTTACTACATTACAAGTACCCTATAACTTACCCTCATTATATATATCCTAATACTCACAATTAGCAATGGAACTTTCATTCCTGATATCCAATCATTTTCCTGATGACTCAACTCCTTTTATCCCCCTGGCCCCTTTGTACAATATCTCCTCTGACTTTTGCCCCAAAGCTTCATTTATATACAAACTTGTAGCTACCCCTACAATTGATAGACAGAAATCATCAGTCGAACTAGCTTGGGAACAAGACCTCCTATTAACCCTCTCGACTCAAAGATGGGATAAATTATGGCATAACATTTGTACCACTTATAGAGCTGCTAATATCACTCAGTCCTTATTTTTTCTATACAATAGAGTGGTTTGTACACCCGTTTTTATTCATAAATGTAATCCCTCTTCTTCCCCCCTTTGTTGGTCTTGTCTTTCCTCTGATGGTACCATATTATATTTAATTTACTACTGCCCTAATGTTTTTGCATTTTGGAACTCCATTTGGTCCACTTCCTCTAAGATATTTCAATGTTTTGTCAATTCAAAATCGTTTACTTGGATCCATGTCTGATGATTTCTA
This sequence comes from Lissotriton helveticus, assembly GCF_964261635.1. Lineage (NCBI taxonomy): Eukaryota > Metazoa > Chordata > Amphibia > Caudata > Salamandridae > Lissotriton > Lissotriton helveticus. The sequence goes on from NC_136067.1 coordinate 986,381,465, forward strand.
CAACACTTCTTTAAAGCTGGAACTGTTCGATCTTTTTATTGCTCTTGCTTTTAAAGTTTTTTTGATTTGCTGGAAAGATACTTCTAAAAGTATGTACATTAACATGGTGGTATCCTATCTGTAATGAACATAGAATTTCTACTGTTTCAGCGTTAACGTTATCTCAGAAAAATCAAATCCGATTTACTCTGGCTTCCTCTTACTTTTTTCTTATCTTCACACCCTTCTTTACACTAATTACTTTTTACTCCCCCCTTCCACTTTTCTCTTCTTCTCTTTCCCTCTTTCCCTCTTTCTCCTTTCCCAATCTTCCTGTAAAAATCATATATATATATATATATATATATATCATTACTTGATTTAATATGTACCTCTAATTCTTTTTTATTCATCTTAATGCACAAGGTTGTTTCTATTTATGTCTTTTTGGCATTCGGCTAAGTTTATGTTTTACTATTGCTGCATCTGTGAACGGGATGTTTTTATTATTCTAATTCCTCACTTTATGCTAAATATAACTCTGGTACTCTCTTTTTATACCAATAAAAACTATTTAACTAAAAAACAACTATCAGCACTCATCTTGTCAAAAGCAGAATGGTAAGAAAATTGACACAAACCCAACAATGCCCAATTGTAATGCCACTTTTGGGCCTAATGCAGCAATTGGCCCTTTTTCAAGAAAGGTTCTCCTTTGGTTCATACAAGACACTGTGAAACCGGCACGTTGTACACCAGGCTGATGATACAGAATACTTCGGCAACCAGTGCTCAGGCAGCTTCTAGACATGGCTGGTGTTTATGGTGTCCCACTTGTTTTTTTTATCAATGCCAATGATAAATTACACGCTTCTTTGAGAGGCCTCCCACAGTGGTGTTTCTAACCATGTTTCAAGACAAAGGCTGGTGCAATTCTCACAGCTTCTTAATTAAAGGTGTTGACATTTTCAAAATGAAAGCACCTAGTTAGTCAACCAGTGCTGCAGATGGGTCCATCTTAACCTGGGCATGCATGAGATTCCTCTATTGATTGCCAAACTAGTTCTAGTTCTCAAATCCCAAAACAATTCAATTTTATGATCTTCAGCAGGCACACTATTAGTGGAATTTGAGGTTCTGAATGGCAATGACTTCTGTTCCTCATGATCAGAACTAATTGACCGTCTCTTTAAAAGGCACCAAGCAAACGGAGGATAGCAGCAGCCAAAATGAAAAAATCTAAGATTGCCTTTCACTAGTTTGGTATTTCCCTTCACCAAGTTCCTAGCAGTAGCTTTAGCAGCCTTAAAGGGCTCATGAGAAACGAAGCAAGGTAACTTAGTGTTACCTCCTCAGGATAATCAACAGGAATCTGATCACACTCTAATTTAATTACATATTTTTTGAATTAGGCCATAAAATGCTTATGGTTTATCCTTCCATCAGCGAATAATTTTCTTGTCTCCAGTGATTTATTGACTTAACTTACCTTTTACCTTAAAAAAGAATGCGTTGTTCAACCGATGGGAAATGGGAGTTAATTTCTTTAATGCACAGGAGAACTGCACAATCATATTGATGTTGCACTGGAAGATAAAGTCCCTAAAGCCAACATTTTATACTTTGTGATTTATTTATTTGTTTATTGCAATAAGCCTAATAAGAGTTCAAATTTTTATTACAACAGTCACATTGCTCCTGAAATTCCATATTCAGCTCTTGCATACTGTGACATACATGTCCTGCCAGACTAAGATCCACGTTCTATAATGACTCCCTTAAATGTGAATGTTCAAAATTTGAGTGGCAAATACAAGCCAAGAGGTAATCCTGAGGTTAATTTTTGATATCAGCTAAAATGGATGTCTGACGGGAACTGAATGCTTCATTTTGAGTGATTTTATTTACACTTTCAATCCACCAATAACCCAAAGGTTTGGAAAATTAATCTACTTGTTAAAGAATCAACATTGCAATGGTCAGAGGGGCTATTAGCACTGGATGAAGAAGGCGTTATCTTTTCAGCCCTCATGCGATATTGGTTACGTTCAGGGGCATAAGAATTTGTATCGCACTGGAGAATTAAAATGTTGTGTGGCCTCTACCCTCTTTTACAAATTTTATACGTTGGCAATAATTATATGCTTCAACAGTCTCATTAAAGGTATGGTAGACTAGTTGTGAACTAATTTTACAATGTTATTATTTGTATTCTTTAAATCTACTGTTAAAATAAAACAACAAATGCTTAATCATAGCAATGTGATACTGTCAATTCTAAAATAAAAGGTATAGCAGCCATGTTGACATCATAAATGATGATGGTATTATTAGATGTTCTTATGGTCTATTCCCTCTAACTCCTTTGTCCTCTGCTCCTTGACCCCTTTTGCTCTGTGTGGGGTTGGCTGTGACTGTGAGTAAATGTACATGATCTGTAAGTGCTGGCATCTCCCCCTCTCCAGAATATTACTGGAATTGTAATGAAAAACAACAGGGTAGGGTCAGGTGTGTAACACAATCCCCTGTACCACAGGAGAGTCCCAACATTTCTGGGGTTTCCATTTTCCTCAGCACACCCCCATTAAGGCCAATGCCTATACATATTTGTGAGCTAAAGGAGACTTGAGGGCTCCTAATCACATTATACTGGGGGGTCCTCATAATTTTGCATTACCCCAATGAATAGGCTAGTGGTGCGTTGTTGATAGATTTGAATACGCCTAATACAGCACCTACTGTGCCCCAGAAAGTTGTCAGGGCAGTTTAAACCCTCCCACCTTGGGGCTCCTAAGTCTATGCACCAAAGCTAGCAACACTTCTATGAGCAGACTGATAAAATGGTGTCTTGTGTTCCATACAGGGCCTATTGTAATGTTACCTATGTTAGCCTGACTGTGCATGACACAGGCTGCAATAGCTTTGCACATGTTCCTACATACTCAGGTTTGCTTTTGTACCACATTATATTTTCACACAGAACCTGCAGTTGTCTTCTTGTTCTGTTCATTCCTGGGATTTAGTCTGAACAGCAGTCAAGGTCAAACAACAATGTCCCTTGTTATTATGTTTTGGTCAGGCACTCTCACCTAGACACAACACATTAATGAAAATGTGAATCTTGTCATATAGGTATGCACATCACTGTAACACAGACAGAGAGTTTGATTTTTCCTGAATGAAGATCTCGACTGTATCTGAGATGTAATACATTCATATGTGTATGCTAAGGTACAGGGTCTGCTGCTAAACCCATAGATCTTTGCTGTATAATCAGTTTTGCTTTTGTAGCAGGGGAGGGGGTTAGGCTTTTCTGTCTTATAATATGACATGACTTTTTCTAATATACTGTTTGTTGACAATGCTGATGGTATTCTTGCTAGGCAGTTGTTTTCTAATTGTGGCACATATAATGCATTTTAGAGCACGCTAGTTTGAATAACTATTTCAAACTTCCTTCGTGTCTCTTCATATCCTATTCTGGACTAGTACGAGTGTGTACCCAAAAGCAGTGTCTTGTCACCGCGATCCCTGAGAGGGTTGGGCGTGTTGTGTTCCGGAGTGTCAATTCACTTGTTCCTCTGGTTATGAGTAGGGGGGCAAGTGAGACATTACAGCAAGTCGGACTCGGGCTCATGGTACTGAGGTGGTATGATGGCTCAGTCCCTAACTACTGATGTTCTATGGTCCCAAGCATAGTTCTGTTCCTGAGCATAATGCCTGCTACATGACGCCACCAATGTTTGGTCAGGTACTTGCTTGCGGGAACCCTGAGTAGCACTTGTACTTGTCCACAATACCCTTGCACCGAGTTGCGGAGTTGTCAGTATTGTTTGGGACTTATGCTCCACAGTTTTTATGGAACACCTAGTTCTATGGGTTTTCAAGCTTGAATAGTAAAAACGGTTCTTGCCCATTATTGTGCTGCATTTTTGAATCCTTTGCTTATAGATTATGGCTGTGGCTATTGCAGCTAATTGCTGTCCTGCATTTACTCAACACTTACTGGCACATGGAGACCATAATGCGGGAGCTCCTGTAGTTTTTGTGATTGAAGCGGATGCAGCATACCGATTTGACGTTTTTTATTTCTGGGTCACTTTTTGGCCGTTGACACTAATGATGCTATGTTTCATACTTATACTGCTGCTGTTGCACCAAAGGTTTATTGTCCTTATGCATTTCTTAAAATTCCTCTCACGGTTTGGAAGCACCAGACTTGGTTTAATTGCACCAATCCCCATGTCCACGTCATAGTTCGTATGGGACCCTAAGGTATCGACAGGGCCACTTGGCCTACTCTTGCAGGCTTTATACCTTAGCCAAATTTAGCTGCTCAAAATTTGGCTGAAACACATGTGGTATATAACCAGGTTGTTCTTTTATATCGATGCCTGATACAATTTGTTTCCTTTCCCTTTCTGGCGGGTCTGGCATGGGCTGGTGCGCCTGCTCAGGCACACCAAACCCCGTGGCTTGATATTAGTCTGGCAATTGTAAATTCGGTTATGGGCAAATGCTCACCTAATCATGAGGACATTTCATTGTGGATTGCCCTTAAAATTGTTCCACTTGATGCTGTGTTTCCCCTCGCAGGTCCACAGGAAAAACGTAGAAGTTTGACCTTGCGTCTGCCTAATGGTCTGGTTCCCCCTTTAGCCAACTGCAACATCTGGGGGACAGTGTTTACCGCAGTGTATACTCTGTTATGGTACTCCTCAAACAAATACAGAATGAACATGTGGCAGATCCTGCCCTAGATTTGGCGATGAAACTGTTTGGAAATTTTCCAGTTTGTCATCGAAATGATTCTTTCCAATGTTAAAGGTGAAGCAGTTCCTTTGGCTGTACACCAGTGACTTGCTGTGGTGACTTTTGCAAACCGTGAGTGAGTGTGAGTTACCTATTATAAATTCACAGGTGTATACGTCCTTAGGACGTAATAACTTGGGGACCAAAGTTTCATTACATGGCAAACAGGAGTGGCCACAGTGGGCACCCCTGCCGAGTACCCCGCCTGATGTCAAAGGGCCGAGAACCGATTCCGTTGACCCGGATGGTTACCTACGGTGATGCGCAGCAGCTGGCCACCCAAGAGCAGAATCTCTCTCCTACTCCAAATATCGCTAGCGTTCTATCTAGGTGTTTCCAATTTACCCTGTCGAACGCTTTTTCCGCGTCTACCGAGAGGAGGGCCGCGTCAGAGTCATTGAAGTGGGCTTTGTCAATGACATGTATCAGGCGCTTGGTATTATCAGCACATTGACGATTAGGTATAAAACCTGCCTGGTCGGGCTCTATGATACCTGGAAGGCAAGGGCCGAGCCTAGCGGCTAGAATCCCGGTGAAAAGTTTTAGATTCAGATTAAGCAATTAAATTGGTCGGTAGGCCGCGCACTGGGTTGTGTTTTTGCCCGGTTTCGGCAGGACGATTATGGCGGCCTCTAGCATGTCTTGTGGTATGGAGCCTGGACCCTGAAAGGAATTGAAAAGTTTGGTCAGTATTGAGGCTATGAGGGGGCAGAATGTTTTAAAAAACCCCGCGGAGTAGCCGTCCGGGCCAGGGGCTTTTAGCGGTTTAAGGCACGCTATCGCGGATACTACCGCCACGCGGATCGGGGTCTCCAGAGACCTGGCGTTAGTCTCATTGAGGACCGTAATAGCTGCGGCCTCGAGATAGGCGTTCCCTGCCTCAGCGTCCAGGGACGTGTCAGCTGTGTATAGGGAGGCATAGAACTCCCTGAATGCATCTGCTATCTGATCGTCTTCTCTGGCCTCTCTACCCCCCTCACCGTGAATAACAGGGATTGTGGAGCGGAGGGTTTTGGCTCTAAGCTTACTGGCCAACCGACGTCCAGTTCTGTCCCCCCCACGTAGTATGAGTGACTGAGGCGCAACGCCGCGTACTCTGCTCGGTCGAGGTCCAAGCTTGCCAGCTGCGCCCTGGCCGCCTTTAGCTTGCGCCAGATCCTAGGGGCCCCCGTCCGGCTGTGAACCCTTTCGAGTTCCATCACCTGCTCCGCTAACTCCTGCCGACGCTCCGTGCGTTCCCGGTTGTCCTCCGCAGCAATCGCGATTAGCTACCCTCGTACCACCGCCTTCAATGCCCCTCACACGGCCGACATAGCTACCTCTCCCGTGTCATTTATGCTAGGTAGTCCGCAATGCTTTTGGAAAGCTGTTGTGCCACCCCTTGGCGCTGGAGCAGGTTCTCACGAAGGCGCCACTTGCCTCTGTGCGTCCGCACGCGTGGGACCGACAAACTTACCATAACTGCGCCGTGGTCTGACAGGGCCGCAGGGATGACCTCGATATCGCGGACCAAGGGGGCTAGGTGGGCGGAGCCGAAGAAGTGATCAATTCTGGCGTATGTGCGGTGTACATGTGAATAAAAGGTGTATCCCGGGGCGGTGGGGTGGAACCCCCTCCAAAGATCTACAAACCCTTTGCTGGCTAACCACTGCCCCCCTCCGCGGAGATCGCCCCTCTGTCGCCGTAACACTGTCCTGACCTGTTTTTCTCAGTGCTCATCACCAGGTTGATGTCCCCCCCACCAGTGTATATCGTTGGTTAGTCACAACCATGTCTGCATCGCCCCTTTAAGAAAGGCTTCCTGTTTGGCATTGGGAGCATATACTGACCCTATGACGAGCGACAGATCCCCTATGAGGACATTGTAGGCTAGGAGTCTACCCCTGGTTTCTGCGACCTTATCTCCCACCCTGCCCTTGAAATGTCGAGCGAATAACAAAGCCACCCCTTCCTTCTTCTCATTGGTGGATGAGTAGAGTTGTTGTGGGAAGGCCCTGGATCTCATACTGTGCCAGTCCTTGGGGAGTAAATGTGTCTCCTGAAGCAAGCATATGGCTGCCCCCGAGTTCTCAAGGTAAGATAGCACCGCTCTTCTTTTGATGGGGTTATTTAGTCCCTTGATGTTCAAGGTAATAACCCGGAGCGTCGTCTCAGCCATGGGTGTGTGTATGTTTCGTCTCTCTGTATTCGGAGCTAGAGCCCCCTCTCAGGGTCCCTCCCTTTCCCCTGTCAAGTAGAACACACCTGCGCCCTCCCCCACCCTCAACTCCAGCCCCAAACCCCGACCCCTGAATCCCCACCTCCCCCCCTTCCCCTCTCTCCCTCCCACCGGAGACACAACCCTGCACCCCAACTGTGGCCCCCCGCCCTCTGCCCTCCATCCTCCCTCGTCCCCAACCCCAATTGGACACCCAACTTCATCATAGTCCCGGGCCTATCCGAGCACAGTTCAGGCCCACAGAGTCTTCACGTGGAGGAGTGTGTGGCAACGGCGACCCCGTCGGCCCCCCCTTCCCCCCTGACCTGCTGATCCTGAAGCAGATAGACCCCTGTACACATTTCTGCAGGAGCTGTTGCACCAGGGCACTGTACTTGTTCCGTGCGGTTATTCCGATGCCGCTGTGTCTCTGGATACCTCCTGGGTGGACCCTGCCTGTTCCTGCGCCATCAGTTGTGGGTCCGGTTTAAGAGACCCCTGTGGCCAGCGCCGACGCCCTACACGCTGCCAGCCATCAACAGAGGTTCGTGGCGAAGACTTGAGCGAAAGTTGCTCCGAGGGATCGTCCCTCTTGGAATCTTCGTCCAGGTTTATTCCTAGTAGCGCGCACGTGTCTTGCAGGGATCGGAGCTGTTGCAGGGCTCCATTCCATTTGAAGATTATCCGAAAGGGATGGCCCCACGAGTAGGGAATGCCTTTTTCCCGCAAAAATGTAGTGGCTGGTTTAAAAGCTTTCTTCTTCTGGAGAGTGATGGCCGAAAGGTCCTGGAACAGTGCCACCGGGTAGTCTTGGTAGCGGTGGGGCTGCTTCTTACGGGCCTCCTGTAGTATACGCTCCTTTAAGGGAAAGTCTGGAAGGAACGCCAGGATGTCCGGGGGGGAGCAGGTGCTCGGCATGCAAGGCCTACTCTGTGCGCCATGTCAATGCGTATGTCGAAATCTTCTCCTTCCCCCAGAATGTCCCTAAAGAGGCCCTGCAAGAATAGAGTAACATTTGTCCCCTCCGCTTTAAGTGGTACGCCTCGGACCCTTATGTTATTTCTCCGGGATTGATTTTCAAGGTCCTCTGCGTGCGCCTGCAAGTTGACCTGCTGTTCCTTGAGGCGCACCACTTCTTGTTGCAACTGCTCCACCTCCTCACTTCTAGACTGGTTAGTCTCCTCCACTGCCTCCACCCGCTCTCCCAGGCCCTCCACGTCTCTCTCTGAACTCCCCGGCCATGTCCTGTTTCAATGTCTGGAAGTCCTCTCGCAATGTATTAAAAAGAGTCTCCAGGAAGGATTTAGTGATGGGGGCACCCTCGTCTTCTGGTCCCGTGGTACTCTTTGGCACCACCGAGGTTGTAGGGCTCTTTTCTCTTTTAAGGGCGCCCTTCCCTAACATGTCTGTTATCGTGCGCCCCGCTCTGCGCTGCCCCGTCGCCATGATACCTGTGTTCACCATCCACATAGAGCCTCAGGTCGGTCCCCGCTATAGAGGAGACAGAGCCCGCGTGGTGCGCCCCAGTGGCACCTGTGGTTGGGCCCCGGATCTCCGGCCTTGATTCAAGTATGGGTGCAGGCCGCCCCCCACGCCCCTCTCAGAGGTGCCCCGGCCCAAGGCTTGTAGCGTATTGCTGAGCGTGGTCTCCTGCCCTATCCACGGGTTTTCTCAGCCGGTCACTCCCAGGGCACCGGGCGCTGTCTGCTCCGTTCTGCACCTCGCCTCGGAGTGTTACCTCAGATATTGTTGCCTCCCGGTCCCCTCTGCGTTGCTGTGGGTGTCTGCCACCTCTCCCTCCTGAGCCCCGGCGCAATCCCTCCAAACCTGGGGCTCGGCGTCCCTGCTCCTCACTGCCGGATGCGTCCTCCCGCCCCGTTCATGGGCGCGCTCACTGGGCTTCCGCTGCTGTCCCAAGGGGCACCGGGCACCAGCGCTCCTATCCCCGCTGTCCCAGATGCTGAGTGCACCCTGCCCTCGTTGTACAGTGAGGGATGTGCACCGCCCCGTGCCCTCGGCCCCGACGCCAGGCCCACAAGCTGGGGGCTCAAGTCGCGCAGATCATGCGGCCAGGTGCGGACCCCAGCTCCTTTCCAGTGCGCACTCACCGGGCCGCCAGCACCTGTCTCTGCCATGCTTCCTACTGCCTCCCCAGCCGCCTCACAAACCAGGCCTCTGTTATGTTGCTGGGGACGAGAACCGCCTTCCACGCACGAGCCCCGGCACCAGGCCCCAAAGCCGGGGGCTCGGTTTTTGCGGTAGCCCGGCGGTGGCGCCGGCTGCTCGCGATTAGCCTCCTTGGTGCTGGGCGAGTTCCTGGCGGCCGGGTCCGTTGACACTGCCCGTTGTCTTCTCCCGATTTTCCGCCCTCTGGCGTCCTGCGGCCCCCGCGATCAGGGAACCACGATCGCTCTCCGGCGACGGCCACCCCTTTCGTGTAGTAAATGGTGGATCTCGTCCCCGCGGAGCAGGGGGTCCCGCTCGGGGACGCTTTTCAGTCTTTGCCGGCCACAGGTGATAGCGAGGGATGACCCCTGGAGCTCTGGGCAAAAATCGCTCTTGTTCTGGGGGTTGCTCTGGGGGATTAAGGGCTAATGAGTGGTCAGGACGGGGGACTAGGCCGGGAGCCTCACACGCCGACGTCCATCCCGGTCGCCATCTTGGCCATGCCTCTCAGATTTTTTTTAAGTTAAACTTGTAGCCCAACTGAGTGAATCCAAGTATTACGTGATCCACTCTGGCTAAATGTATATCAAGTTCATTCTCCTTCAAGTGGATATTGTGAGAAGTTGGCCTGGTATATGATGCTCACTAGTTCTAGTGATCACCTTGTACCATGCCAAGCAACCCTTATGATGATTGGTTGTAAGTCAACCTTATAGACCAGCTATCCTAGTGGTAGCATGGACAAAGCAGTCAGGCTAAACTCTGTAAAGGCATGTGAAGCAAGCTGTTTTACCATATACACTCTCCTTGAATACCAAATGAAAGGACACCACACAGATATATATTGAATATATATATATATATATATTTATTTACTACAAGTACCCCCTATACTGTTTATGAGCACAGAAGCAAATGTGTTAAAACAAAACAGTGTTTAAATACACAAAAGTTGCACAATATGGATAGGCCCTGGTGGCCCCTCAAACCATATACTAAAATAGTGGTATAAGGACCACGTATCTAAAAGGGAGAAGGCCTAGGGCCTTGGGAATCGCTGGGACTACGAGGACCTAACAATAGTTAGTGACCAGGAGGCCCATGGGATGCGTGCGCAGTGCTTGAAGTTACAATTCAAAAAGGGGGTGGTGATGGACAGAGCATCTGAATTAAGCAGAACACTCCTACCCAGTCAAAAGATCAGGGCTTGATCCATCACCGTTTTTTAGCTCACTGCACCATCCCAGTTCAGAACCTGGCTACATGCAAATTTATCTGTCCCTGGCCCAGTGCATCATGGGAACAGGGCAGACCAAACTACCAAGCCAATTCTTTACTGGAAAGGAAACAAGCTTCCGGGGACCGGTTTCTGGCATTACAGCCGTCTTCGGCCCGGCTTGCTTGAATCCTGATGGTGCAATGAGCAAGGGACTCATGTCTGAGCATACCCTTCCACTCCTATAGTGGCCAAAACGATTCAAAAAGGGGGTGGTGATGGACAGAGCATCTGAATTAAGCAGAACACTCCTACCCAGTCAAAAGATCAGGGCTTGATCCATCACCGTTTTTTAGCTCACTGCACCATCCCAGTTCAGAACCTGGCTACATGCAAATTAGGCTGTCCCTGGCCCAGTGCATCATGGGAACAGGGCAGACCAAACTACCAAGCCAATATTTTACTGGAAAGGAAACAAGCTTCCGGGGACCGGTTTCTGGCATTACAGCCGTCTTCGGCCCGGCTTGCTTGAATCCTGATGGTGCAGTGAGCAAGGGACTCATGTCTGAGCATACCCTTCCACTCCTATAGTGGCCAAAACGATTCAAAAAGGGGGTGGTGATGGACAGAGCATCTGAATTAAGCAGAACACTCCTACCCAGTCAAAAGATCAGGGCTTTATCCATCACCGTTTTTTAGCTCACTGCACCATCCCAGTTCAGAACCTGGCTACATGCAAATTAGTCTGTCCCTGGCCCAGTGCATCATGGGAACAGGGCAGACCAAACTACCAAGCCAATTCTTTACTGGAAAGGAAACAAGCTTCCGGGGACCGGTTTCTGGCATTACAGCCGTCTTCGGCCCGGCTTGCTTGAATCCTGATGGTGCAGTGAACAAGGGACTCATGTCTGAGCATACCCTTCCACTCCTATAGTGGCCAAAACGATTCAAAAAGGGGGTGGTGATGGACAGAGCATCTGAATTAAGCAGAACACTCCTACCCAGTCAAAAGATCAGGGCATGATCCATCACCGTTTTTTAGCTCACTGCACCATCCCAGTCCAGAACCTGGCTACATGCAAATTAGTCTGTCCCTGGCCCAGTGCATCATGGGAACTGGGCAGACCAAACTACCAAGCCAATTCTTTACTGGAAAGGAAACAAGCTTCCGGGGACCGGTTTCTGGCAAGTTCTGAGCTGGGATGGTGCAGTGAGCTAAAAAACGGTGATGGATCAAGCCCTGATCTTTGGACTGGGTAAGAGTGGTCTGCTTAATTCAGGCACTCTGTTCATCACCACCCCCTTTTCTGAATCATTTTGTCCACCATAAGCGTGGAAGGGTATACTCAGATGTGAGTCCCTTGCTCATTGCACCATCAGGATTCAAGCAAGCCGGGCCGACGACGCCTGAAATGGCAGAAACCGGTCCCCGGAAGCTTGTTTCCTTCCCAGTATAAGAATTGGCTTGGTAGTTTGGTTTGCCCTGTTCCCATCATGCACTGGGACAGGAACAGACTAATTTGCATATAGCCAAGTTCTGAGCTGGGATGGTGCAGTGAGCTAAAAAACGGTGATGGATCAAGCCCTGATCTTTGGACTGGGTAAGAGTGGTCTGCTTAATTCAGGCACTCTGTTCATCACCACCCCCTTTTCTGAATCATTTTGTCCACCATAAGCGTGGAAGGGTATACTCAGATGTGAGTCCCTTGCTCATTGCACCATCAGGATTCAAGCAAGCCGGGCCGACGACGCCTGAAATGGCAGAAACCGGTCCCCGGAAGCTTGTTTCCTTCCCAGTATAAGAATTGGCTTGGTAGTTTGGTTTGCCCTGTTCCCATCATGCACTGGGACAGGAACAGACTAATTTGCATATAGCCAAGTTCTGAGCTGGGATGGTGCAGTGAGCTAAAAAACGGTGATGGATCAAGCCCTGATCTTTGGACTGGGTAAGAGTGGTCTGCTTAATTCAGGCACTCTGTTCATCACCACCCCCTTTTCTGAATCATTTTGTCCACCATAAGCCTGGAAGGGTATACTCAGATGTGAGTCCCTTGCTCATTGCACCATCAGGATTCAAGCAAGCCGGGCCGACGACGCCTGAAATGGCAGAAACCGGTCCCCGGAAGCTTGTTTCCTTCCCAGTATAAGAATTGGCTTGGTAGTTTGGTTTGCCCTGTTCCCATCATGCACTGGGACAGGAACAGACTAATTTGCATATAGCCAAGTTCTGAGCTGGGATGGTGCAGTGAGCTAAAAAATGGTGATGGATCAAGCCCTGATCTTTGGACTGGGTAAGAGTGGTCTGCTTAATTCAGGCACTCTGTTCATCACCACCCCCTTTTCTGAATCATTTTGTCCACCATAAGCGTGGAAGGGTATACTCAAATGTGAGTCCCTTGCTCATTGCACCATCAGGATTCAAGCAAGCTGGGCCGACGACGCCTGAAATGGCAGAAACCGGTCCCCGGAAGCTTGTTTCCTTCCCAGTATAAGAATTGGCTTGGTAGTTTGGTTTGCCCTGTTCCCATCATGCACTGGGACAGGAACAGACTAACTTGCATATAGCCAAGTTCTGAGCTGGGATGGTGCAGTGAGCTAAAAAACGGTGATGGATCAAGCCCTGATCTTTGGACTGGGTAAGAGTGGTCTGCTTAATTCGGGCACTCTGTTCATCACCACCCCCTTTTCTGAATCATTTTGTCCACCATAAGCGTGGAAGGGTATACTCAGATGTGAGTCCCTTGCTCATTGCACCATCAGGATTCAAGCAAGCCGGGCCGACGACGCCTGAAATGGCAGAAACCGGTCCCCGGAAGCTTGTTTCCTTCCCAGTATAAGAATTGGCTTGGTAGTTTGGTTTGCCCTGTTCCCATCATGCACTGGGACAGGAACAGACTAATTTGCATATAGCCAAGTTCTGAGCTGGGATGGTGCAGTGAGCTAAAAAACGGTGATGGATCAAGCCCTGATCTTTGGACTGGGTAAGAGTGGTCTGCTTAATTCAGGCACTCTGTTCATCACCACCCCCTTTTCTGAATCATTTTGTCCACCATAAGCGTGGAAGGGTATACTCAGATGTGAGTCCCTTGCTCATTGCACCATCAGGATTCAAGCAAGCCGGGCCGACGACGCCTGAAATGGCAGAAACCGGTCCCCGGAAGCTTGTTTCCTTCCCAGTATAAGAATTGGCTTGGTAGTTTGGTTTGCCCTGTTCCCATCATGCACTGGGACAGGAACAGACTAATTTGCATATAGCCAAGTTCTGAGCTGGGATGGTGCAGTGAGCTAAAAAACGGTGATGGAACAAGCCCTGATCTTTGGACTGGGTAAGAGTGGTCTGCTTAATTCAGGCACTCTGTTCATCACCACCCCCTTTTCTGAATCATTTTGTCCACCATAAGCGTGGAAGGGTATACTCAGATGTGAGTCCCTTGCTCATTGCACCATCAGGATTCAAGCAAGCCGGGCCGACGACGCCTGAAATGGCAGAAACCGGTCCCCGGAAGCTTGTTTCCTTCCCAGTATAAGAATTGGCTTGGTAGTTTGGTTTGCCCTGTTCCCATCATGCACTGGGACAGGAACAGACTAATTTGCATATAGCCAAGTTCTGAGCTGGGATGGTGCAGTGAGCTAAAAAACGGTGATGGATCAAGCCCTGATCTTTGGACTGGGTAAGAGTGGTCTGCCTAATTCAGGCACTCTGTTCATCACCACCCCCTTTTCTGAATCATTTTGTCCACCATAAGCGTGGAAGGGTATACTCAGATGTGAGTCCCTTGCTCATTGCACCATCAGGATTCAAGCAAGCCGGGCCGACGACGCCTGAAATGGCAGAAACCGGTCCCCGGAAGCTTGTTTCCTTCCCAGTATAGGAATTGGCTTGGTAGTTTGGTTTGCCCTGTTCCCATCATGCACTGGGACAGGAACATACTAATTTGCATATAGCCAAGTTCTGAGCTGGGATGGTGCAGTGAGCTAAAAAACGGTGATGGATCAAGCCCTGATCTTTGGACTGGGTAAGAGTGGTCTGCTTAATTCAGGCACTCTGTTCATCACCACCCCCTTTTCTGAATCGTGCTTGAAGTTACACGCGGGCGTCCATAGACTTTCAATGGGTGCGTAAAAAGTACAAAGTTACTGCAAAGGGAACCTTCCGGATGGACCAGAACCTAACAACTTAAAACCTAGACACTAGAGATGTTTCTCTAAACAGGAGCACCGGAGTGCCAGCATTACCTCACCCACAGGAAGAGGGTGCATAGGGTTCAAAGTGCGTCGGGTTTCGTCGTGTGGTTCAATGGAGCCTGAAGATGAAGATGCTGCAGGCGGCCAGTCGAGAAGAGTTCCGGTGGATCCAAGGATGGATCTGAAGATGTGAAGACCTGAAAGCAGAGGGAACAATGTTCAAAGTCACTAGCCAGTGACTACCGTGGAACCAGGAGGGAACCAGGCGATGTTGGGTGCCAACAGGTGAAGAAGGGAAGCTTGTCTCTGCAGCCACGTGGACACGAAGAGGTCAGCGATGTCCAGAAGTCGATCACGAGCTGTCCCACGCAGGTTCTCGCTGATGGCGGTGTCGGCAACTTGATAGAAGCAAACAGGCCACGCAGGAAGTGAAGAAAGCTTGTTACTCTGACCAGCATAGTCGGAGGGGCTGCTCCTTTTTACAGGAGCGAGGGCCAGTCTGGAGCAACCAGACCAGTGGTGTTGATTGTCGATTTTGGCCCCAAGATGGCCACTAGCCAATGGGCCAATAACTGGGATGACGTGTTGAGTGGCAAAATGCAAAAGGGCCCCACGCAGATGGTGGAGATGCTGGGGGGTTGATCTTCGGTGCAGATGCTGCTCGTTGGTGGGGCTTCTCAAACCCCAAAGCACAGCATTGAGGATGCCTCAGGTGCTGCGCAGTCAGCTTCTTGGGGGTCTTTCAAGATGGCCGGTACCACGTCTCTCGATGCCTCCATGGGTCTCTTCTTTTCAGGGACTGTGGATCGGGATTGGAGATGTCTGGGAATCCAGGTCTTGTTGGGCTCTGGGCTCGGGCTCCGGTGGGAGGCGGCGGCAAAGCAGACATCGAGTTGCTGGATGGTGCCTGTATTCACAGGGTGGTCACTCCTTGGCCACAAGGGAGATGCTCTTCAGTCTTCTGTGCAGCAGAATGTCGAAGTCCAGTTTTCTTCTTAGTTGCAAGTCGAGTTCAGGATGATCTGAAGTCTTAGGACACATCTCCTACTCTTAACCAAATCTAGGGGCCGGATCATCTACTAGGTCCCTCCTCTGGTGGGACCTGGAAGGGGGGTGGTTACACCCCCTTTCCTTTGTCCAGTTTCGCGCCAGGACTGGGGCTGGAGAGCCCCAGGACCGGTTTGAACTGGCATATGCACAGTGACACCTTGTGTGCCCCAGGCATGTCTCATTCCTTTCAGCCCTCCAAAACCCACTACACAAAATCCTGTCTGAGGTGGTGCAAGCACCTCCCCTGACAGGAAACCCTTTGTCCAAGCCTCCCAAGCTGGAAGGACTCCCAGCAGCAGGAGGTCAGACTTGTGTATATGGTGGCAGCATCCATTTTGTGAAGCTGAGGCTCATGTTTAACTTTATCCGGGTTTCAGGTTAAGTACATGTCGTGTCCCTCTAGAAGGGTGCGTGTCCCTCTAGAAGGGTGGAATGCTACCCCCGTCGCCAGAACAAGCGAGGGCGTAGTATTCCAATTCGTATGACACCTTACTCAACATGTTTTGATAAAGCCAAACCAAAGATAGCATTTAACCGCGAGGTTCATAATGCACTTAAGAGTATATGGTATGGCAATATCATGAAACAGCTAAAGGACGTTGTTCCGAAAGCTGCAGACAGGCTCAGCTCATGCTAGAGCACCATCTCACATGAAACCAAGCACTCTGCCTCCAGGATTGTTAAGGCCTGCCATAGGAGTGACTTATAGTTTACCATGTGTCCATATATGTTAGATATAGGTATACTATATCTAAGTATGAGGTGATTACACCAACTTACCCCAGCTGAGTGATCAGCCAGTTGTGTCAAATATGGAGGCCAGGCCAGGGGTGGCATCATACATGATGCAGCCCCTGGTAGGCCTTGGATATACCTATGCCCTGGGTACCTAGGGTAAACTGTTACAGGGGCCTATAAAGTGGTCCGGTATCCAATTGTGTATGTACCTAAGGTACATGGAGTCCATTTAAAGGAAAGAGCAATTAGCCTGGGGCCCTGAATAGCAGGATCCCAGGCCAACTAAGTAAAAAACCAGCTAAACACTAGGCAAAAGGTTTGGGGGTAACCATAGTCAGATATTCACCTTCCTACAAAACCCCCCAACCGAAAGGAGATAAGGCTATCCTTGACCATGTAAGCCTATATTGCCTAAGTGGCCATATAAGGAAGTACCAGTACTGGCTTGGTTACCCCCTGTCTCATGGTCCACTAAGCAATCTCTCACCCTAAGGGTATCTGAGGGTCTCCACCATAGGGAATCTCTACCTGTGGTGTGTTTTGGCAAAGTCAAAGGCTGGTGTTGAGATGGAGTACTGAAGTGAGATTCCTCTGTAGGAGTCAGCTTCCTCCAATCACTCTCCACCATGTAGGCCTTTCTTTCCTTGACTGAGTTGCACTGTGCTCTCAGGGTCAACCTCTGGCTACCTAAAGCTGGAGGCTGGGTCCCTTTTGTGGGCTTACTGGAGGGATAGGTCAGGTTTGGGGTATTTAAGTCCCAGGTTTGGTTGTGCCCAACAGAGTCCCTCTGGGGGAGGTCCCTAACTAATTTTAAGGGGGATCCCTCAGGACTTTCAGGAATTTTCACCTGGCTAGGCTGCTAGTATCGGTGCCCCTAATCTGCTGATGGGGAGGTTCCTGGGGACAGTGGGCCCAATGGGGTCCACTGGCCTCCCTGCCCTCCACAGCCCTGGGCTGAGTGAGGCAGGGTAGAGAGGGGCAGGTTACCTGCTCCAGACTGGGTCCCACCTTGGAAGAGTCCACTCACATCAGAGGTTCGGCCAGGCTAGGCCTGACTACCTCTGGGGCAGTTCCTTCACAAGGGGTAGGGTCAGTTTCCTGAGGAGGCTGACTCTCACCTAATGTCTGGTGGGAGGAAGACTTTTCTTCCTCCCCAATGCTCTCTGTCTGAGTGGAGTGATCCATAGTTTCAGGCTTCACAACACTGAAATCTGTTTGAGTGTGGGCTGTGATCATTACAGCCCTTCCAACCTTTTCAGGGAGGCACTCAGTCTGTGTTTGGGCTGTGACTGTCACAGCCCTGCCAACCTTTTCAGGGAAGTCTTTCTGAGCCTGGGCTGTGGCCCTTCCAACCTTCTCAGGGAGGAAATCTGCTTGGACTGGGGCTGCAACTGTTACAGCCCCACTAACCTTTTTGGGATGGCCTATCATTCTAGAATGGGTTTCCTGTTCTACCTCAGCCCAGGCTGAGATCTCTAGGTTATTCCCCAGTAAGCAATCTACGGTAGGTTGTTAGACACTGCCACTCTCTTGGGGCAAGTGACATCCCCCCAACTAAGATTGACTACTGCCATGGGATGACTTCTCTGCACTCCATCAATGTTGGTCACCTGGTAAGTGAATCATCCAGGTATTAGCTGAGCAGAGGGGACTAGGTGGTCAATCACCATGGTGACACTAGCCCCTGTGTCTCTGTAGGTCTCAACTTTCTGGCCATTGATGTGGGGCTCCTGTCTGTACCTGTCCAAAGTGTTGGGACAAGCAGTGAAGTTGGCAAACCCCATGCCATTTTCACAGACAAGAGTTGCTGTGGTAGGGGATCTGGTTAGGCCAGAGTTCCCCTGTGCTCCCAAAGTAAACCCAACCACATTCTTGGGGGCACTCCCACCACCTGGGGGATTACTACTAATAGTAACAGGAGGTTTGGGAGTATTACTGGGGGCTATGTTCTCCATATTGTTGGCCTTTGGGCAACTGCTGTCAGTTTTCCAAAGGCCTACCTGCTTGCAGGTATGGCAATAAGGTTTCTTCTGGTTAGAGGAAGTGTTTTAAGACCCACCCCCCTCATTGGAGTTTTGGGGCCCTGGGGAAGTCTTCTCTTTGGATTTATCCCCACCTTTCTCTTGAGGCTTGGTAGTCTCTTTCTTTTGGTCACCACCCTGGTTCTTAGGCCTGATCCTGGTTCTGACCCATCTGTCTGCCCTCTTACCCAATTCTTGTGGAGAGGTCAGATCAGAGTCCACCAGGTGCTGATGTAGAAGCTGGTTTTGACAATTATTTAAGATTTGCTCTCTCATCATCAAATTATACAATCCTGTATAGTCTGTAACCTTACTTCCTAGCAACCAGCCCTCCAGAGCCTTAGTGGCACATTCAACAAATTAATTCAGACCAGTAGTGAGTCTGTGTCTTCTGGGTCGCTCTGAACATCAACCTGTACTGTTCAGTGGTTAAGCCTAACCCATCAACCAGAGCATTCTTCAGGACCAGGTAGTTTCTAGAATCCTCATCACTAACTGTGAGGAGTCTGTCTCTGCCTCTACCTTCAAAGGAGAGCCACAAGATTGCTGCCCACTGCTCCCGAGGGATCTGCTGTACTCTGCAGGCCCTCTCAAGTGCAGTTATCCATTTGTGGATGTCGCCCCAGCTTTGTAGGGGGGCACAATCTTACTCAGGTTTCTATTGTCATAGGACCTGTCTTTATCTTTAGGGATAGTGCTGCCACCAGTGGATCCTAATCCACTCTCTCTAGGCTGTCTTGCTTTAGCAAGCTTCTCTTGGATCAGGGCTACTTCTAGCTCTCTCTTCTGGATCCTAAGCTCAGCCTCTCTCATGTTGGTCTCATGTTCCTTCCTCTGAGGGGTTGTTATTCTCCTTCTGGAGTGACCATGAGAACCTCTAGAAGCATGGGAAGTGTTAGAGTCACCTGAGTGATTCCTTTTCCTCCTAGGCTCCTGGTTAAGTCCTGATGGGGGTCTGAGTGGGTTTGACCCTGTCTGAGTCCCAAATAGGTTTAAGTTAGCCTGGCTAAGTCATCTGACTGGCACCTGACTAAGTCTCTCATCATCAGAATCACTTTCTTCTTCCTCCTCCTCCTCCTCATCCTCAAGCTGAGTACCTCCAGTGTTCTGGTTTTCCTCATCTATCTGGACAACAGGGACAGGGGCATCAGTGTTATCATCTTCAGAGGGATAGCCTCCTTCTCCAGACCCTTTGCGGTCAGGATTGGTGGTCTTTAGAGCTTCAAACAGCTCTAAAAGCTCTCTGGGGTGGGCTGTGGTAGGGTTCTGACCCGTCTTGAGACCTCTTAAGGTACACAGCTGCCTCATCTCTTTACAGTTTAACATAGCAAATTTGAATGGTGCCCTTGGAGTGTCACTCTCAACAGGGATAGGTCCAGTGGACCCCTCTGCTCAAGACATTGCTCTAGTGTGGGTGGATGTGTTGCAATCTACCTACACTGTTTACCTACTAAACCTATCTAGTAGTTGTAGCCAGGGTGTGCTAATCCCTTTGCTTTACAACAACTAAGTTCAGTAGAACTTAAGTATACTAGTCTTGTTTTATATGTACCTAGCAGGTACCTGTATGATCTTTCAAATTATATTTTCAAAGATTGTAATGGTAAAACAGCAGCAAGCTCAAATCCCAACCGCTGCTCACCAATGTGAGAAGTTGGCCTGGTATATGATGCTCACTAGTTCTAGTGATCACCTTGTACCATGCCAAGCAACCCTTATGATGATTGGTTGTAAGTCAACCTTATAGACCAGCTATCCTAGTGGTAGCATGGACAAAGCAGTCTTAGGCTAAACTCTGTAAAGGCATGTGAAGCAAGCTGTTTTACCATATACACTCTCCTTGAATACCAAATGAAAGGACACCACACAGATATATATTGAAAATATATATATATTTATTTACTACAAGTACCCCCTATACTCTTTATGAGCACAGAAGCAAATGCGTTAAAACAAAACAGTGTTTAAATACACAAAAGTTGCACAATATGGATAGGCCCTGGTGGACCCTAAAACCATATACTAAAATAGTGGTATAAGCACCAAGTACCTAAAAGGGAGAAGGCCTAGGGCCTTGGGAATCGCTGGGACTACGAGGAGCTAACAATAGTTATTGACCAGGAGGCCCACGGGATGTGTGTGCAGTGCTTGAAGTTACACGCGGGCGCCCATAGACTTTCAACGGGTGCGTAAAAAAGTACAAAGTTACTGCAAATGGAACCTTCCGGATGGACCAGAACCTAACAACTTAAAACCTAGACACTAGAGATGTTTCTCTCAACAGAAGCACCAGAGTGCCAGCGTTACCTCACCCACAGGAAGCAGGTGCATAGGGTTCAAAGTGAGTCGGGTTTCGTCGTGTGGTTCAATGGAGCCTGAAGATGAAGATGCTGCAGGCGGCCAGTCGAGAAGAGTTCCGGTGGATCCAAGGATGGATCTGAAGATGTGAAGACCCGATAGCAGAGGGGACAATGTTCAAAGTCACTAGCCAGTGACTACCGTGGAACCAGGAGGGAACCAGGCGATGTCGGGTGCCAACAGGTGAAGAAGGGAAGCTTGTCTCTGCAGCCAAGTGGACACGAAGCGGTCAGCGTTGTCCAGGAGTCGATCACAAGCTGTCCCACGCAGGCTCTCGCTGATGGCGGTATCAGCAACTTGAATGAAGCAAACAGGCCTTGGCAAAAGCAAGCCATGCAGGAAGTGAAGAAAGCTTGTTACTCTGACCAGCAAGGTCAGAGGGGCTGCTCCTTTTTACAGGAGTGAGGGCCAATCTAGAGGAACCAGACCAGTGGTGTTGATTGTCGATTTCGTCGCCAAGATGGCCACTAGCCAACGGGCCAATAACCGGGATGACGCGTCGAAAGGCAAAATGCAAAAGGCCATATAGTGTAAACAGCAAGGACCCCCTGTAGGAATTAGTAATTCCCGGGACAGGGAAAAACAAATAAGTGTGAATAACAAAGGGAAGAACAACTAGTGGGGGAAAGGGGGGGCTTAAGTACAAAACATTCTAGCCAATTCGTTTTGGTAAAAAACTCTATTTAGTTTAATAAATGTTGATTAAAAGCAAAAATACACATAAATCACATAAATTATACATAAGTTGCAAAAGACTTATAACATGATAATAACAAAAAATTCACAACCAAATATACAAAAATTATTATACAAAACCACAAATTGAATAAAAAGAGGAGTTTTTTCCAATGGGTGGCAAACACTATTTTCTCGACGCGCGTTTCGGCGTTTATGGGAACGCCTTCTTCAGGAGCCACAATATTATTCTGAAACACACATATTAAGAACATCAGCATATTTCTATAAAATCATGTGCAATTTTCTTACTGTCGCACTAAACATTAAAAACAGGATTTCTTCCAAACTTAGGTTCGTTATCCTTTTACATAATAAACTAAATAGACGAAAAAACACAGTTATACATTTCATTTATCTACAATATAAAATGTTCCCTTTCCCATATTGTTCCACTATACATTTTATTTTTAACCAGGATGGTGAAACAAATTTTATGATATTGCAACAACTACTACTTGTACATGAGCAGTTGCTAAGGAGGTAGGTAGCTCAAAAATGTGGGAGGGTGGGGGGGGGGGGGGGGGGGTTATTTTCCCGGAACAGCCTAGTAAGTTCACATAATCGCTGTTCACAACTCACTCCCTCACTGAATGCACCATCGATTTTCTATAGTAACCATGTACTTACTTAGTGATGGAAAGGATCGTTACTTCATATTCTCTTTCCAAATTATCGATTAAAGATGGAAGGCCTGGACCTTACTGTTTCTATAAATTCAAAACAGGAGGGTCGGTCTAGGACGAAAAAACGGGGGATTTTTAGTTAGTTACCGCTAATATAGCTGATCAAAAAAGTGCACCCATTCGCATTCTGTTGGTGTCCGAGTTTGTATATTTAGCATAATATAATTAGCTGCTGTATTACTGTTCTCTTAATGTTTCAAGGATAATATTTCTGGGGAGTGATTAAGATTGCTGAACTTTTTATGATAGCGTGTTATATTCAGCTGCTATAATACTGCTCTCTCAATGTTTAACGCATACAGTTTCTGAACATAATATTTCCGAGCAATTAACCCGGCTTTTTACAGGAGCGAGGGCCAGTCTGGAGCAACCAGACCAGTGGTGTTGATTGTCGATTTTGGCCCCAAGATGGCCACTAGCCAATGGGCCAATAACTGGGATGACGTGTTGAGTGGCAAAATGCAAAAGGCCCCCACGCAGATCGTGGAGATGCTGGGGGGCTGATCTTCGGTACAAATGCTGCTAGATGGTGGGGCTTCTCAAACCCCAAAGCAAAGCATTGAGGATGCCTCGGGTGCTGCGCAGTCAGCTTCTCGGGGGTCTTTCAAGATGGCCGGTCCCACGTCTCTCGATGCCTCCATGGGTCTCTTCTTTTCAGGGACTGTTGATCGGGCTTGGAGATGACTGGGAATCCAGGTCTTGTCGGGCTCTGGGCTCGGGCTCCAGCGGGAGGCGGCGGCAAAGCAGACATCGAGTTGCTGGATGGTGCCTGTATTCACAGGGTGGTCACTCCTGGGCCACAATGGAGATGCTCTTCAGTCTTCTGTGCAGCAGAATGTCGAAGTCCAGTTTTCTTCTTAGTTGGAAGTCGAGTTCAGGATGATCTGAAGTCTTAGGACACAGCTCCTACTCTTAAACCAAATCTAGGGGCCGGATCATCTACTAGGTCCCTCCTCTGGGTGGGACCAGGAAGGGGGGTGGTTACACCCCCTTTCCTTTGTCCAGTTTCGCACCAGGACTGGGGCTGGAGAGCCCCAGGACCGGTTTGAACTGGCATATGCACAGTGACACCTTGTGTGCCCCAGGCATGTCTCATTCTTTTCAGCCCTCCCAAACCCACTACACAAAATCCTGTCTGGGGTGGTGCAAGCACCTCCCCTGACAGGAAACCCTTTGTCCAAGCCTCTCCAGCTGGAAGGACTCCCAGCAGCAGGAGGTCAGACTTGTGTCTGTGGTGGCAGCATCCATTTTGTGATGCTGAGCCTCATGTTTAACTTTACCCGGGTTTCAGGATAGGTACATGTCGTGTCCCTCTAGAAGGGTGGAATGCTACCCCTGTTGCCAGAACTGGCGAGGGGGTAGTATTCCAATTCGTATGACACCTTACTCGACATGTTTTGATAAAGTTAAACCAAAGATAGTATTTAACCGCGAGGTTCATAATGCACTTAGAGTATATGGTATGGCAATATCATGAAACAGCTAAAGGACGTTGTTCCGAAAGCTGCAGACAGGCTCAGCTCATGCTAGAGCACCATCTCACATGAAACCAAGCACTCTGCCTCCATGATTGTTAAGGCCTGCCATAGGAGTGACTTATAGGTTACCATGTGTCCATATATGTTAGATATAGGTATACTATATCTAAGTAAGAGGTGATTACACCAACTTACCCCAGCTGAGTGATCAGCCAGTTTTGTCAAATATGGAGGCCAGGCCAGGGGTAGCATAATACATGCTGCAGCCCCTGGTAGGCCTTGGATATACCTATGCCCTGGGTACCTAGGGTACACTGTTACAGGGGGCTATAAGGTGGTCCAGTATCCAATTGTGTATGTACCTAAGGTACATGGAGTCCATTTTAAGGAGAGAGCAATTAGCCTGGGGCCCTGAATAGCTGGATCCCAGGCCAACTAAGTCAAAAACCAGCTAAACACTAGGCAAAAAGTTTGGGAGTAACCATAGTCAGATATTCACCTTCCTACAGATATCATCTACATAGGACTATGCATCAGTATTGTGTAGAATTGATACTATATGGGCTGCAAATGGTCAAGGACTATTTTTATAGCCCAAGGGCATACAACAAAAACAACACTGAAAGCTGGGAAGGCTGTTCCATCTCTGCTTTCTGGTGCTGACTTGGCTGAAAAAACCTTTGGAAATATCCAAGGTTGCTTAGTATTTTTACAGACTATATTAATAATAAATGCTGTACTATGTGTATTTTGTACCTCAAAATGTGCATATATGAGTGTTTAAATATCGGTAGTATAAGACAATGTGATATGAATGATCTAGTTTCAAAACAGGAAAAAGTGGATTATTCATTTGAGAGACACAGTTTCAATTACACCCTGGTACTCCAACTGGGATAGTATTTCCCTAACAGGTGCTTTAGTATTTGGTTTAATGGGGTATTGAGGTTGCACTTGCAGCTGGACTTTATGGGTATTATGTGATAAGGAGAGTGCTCAGGCTAGCTAACCCAATTGCGGTATAAAGCCGGGGCTTGTGCAAGAGCCCATTCTCCTGCATACTTTTTTTAATTCATCAGGGACAAGGGTAGAAAACGAATAAAGCATTACATCCTCATTCTGTGGGGATGTTTGGACAAACTGCAGGGGCAAATCTACCTCCACTAAAAGGATGTTTGAAGACAGAGTTTAATTTTCCCAGAATATTACTCAAATGGTGTCCTGCATGTAATCCTAAATTTGTATATCCAAATTATATAATCTATCTGGAGGGGTTACACTCCTATCTGGGGTTTCAGCTCTAATGGTCAATTGTTCTTGCTGCCAGAAACTCCTGGGGATTCAGGTGCAATATAGTGACTTCTGACATGCTGTTGAGTAGAGTCACCACCTAACTCCTGTTCAGGAGGAGAGTTCTTAGTGTTTGTGGCATAATTCACAGTCAGAGTCACCACTTTATTCTTGTGAAGTTGTGGTTTAAATAAAGGAGGTTCTTCCTCCTTCTTTATCTTCATGTCATACGAGCATTGTAAGTCCCTTTTTGGTTTCAGGTATTCTTCCTGTCTGTGATCAGATGCCCTCCTCCCTCATATTGCTTGCCAGTTGATTCCTGAAAGGATTGAGGGAAAGGAGTATCAGAAAACTGATACCTATCTGGTGCTTTAATTTATTTGAGAAGCCCCTAAAGGTTTGATTTTTGTTTTGATTTGTCCCATTTTTTTAAAACAATTTCAGGGTTATGCTTGGCTTCCTTGTCAGAACAAGGTTTACCAATAGGTGGTTTAGTAGGGTTGGTTCCCAAATTATTGCATCCTAATGAAATATAGACATTGGCAATAATTATAGGTAGCTCACATTCCCGGTCAGCTTGTATAACCTGTGTGAGCCACTGGCATATAGCCAGAGAAGTTGCTTTGCCATTAATGTACGACAGATTCATTGCAGACACTACAGGGAAATGTCCTATTAGTTTCATCCCCAAACCCAGGGCAGCAGCTGTCCCGTGTTTGTTCTGTTTTCGTTTTAACACCTCTGGCAAGACTGACATAAACAGAGTACCATTGCTTTTGTTATAGACTGCAGCAAAGACTGTGCCCCTCAGTGTTACAGTCACCTATAGTGGGAACCAATCCTTAGAGTAAACACATAGTCAATATAGTGTTCTTGTCTTGTGTTCCCGTAATGGGAAACACAGCTGCAATTTGATTAATTTTTATGGGAGATTAAAAAGGGAATTTCCTCACAATTGGTGGGCATCTTGTCCATAACTGAATGATCAATCACTGGACTTATAGATGGCACTGCAGGCAACTGGGCTTGAACAATACTGACTTAAGCGTCTATCTAGTCTAACTAGAGCAATGTATTATTGTTGTGGTCCTTGAGCATTGATATTAGCTATTAGGGAATGGAGTGTAACCAGCTAATGCCGGCCAGGTGGTCGCTTCATTGCTAAGGGACCTGTGCGTACTGGTGCAATTACATGTGAAAGGGCACCTTGGAGCCTAGTTTGATGTTCCCAATGTGAAAGTAGTGTTTCTATGAGCAGGCATGCCCTGTATGCCTGTGATGGTGCAACAATTGTGTATTCATTAAATTTGTTGGTTTGAGAATATGCAGCTGGAAAATTGATCCAAGAATAAAAGACTTCTAAGAAATAGTGATTGTGAGTTTCAACCACGAAAATGAAGTCAACACCTGCATTAGTAAGTCCATTGAAAGTTTCATGCACATGGAAATCGGGTCTGCAATTGTCTGCAATGAGGCCAGGCTGAGGCTGTGCCATGATCATAACAGCAATGGAGCAACGTTCAAAAACAAACATAGGTTATCCTTTTTAAGGTTCAAGTTGGAACAACCAACAGAATTAGGTACTTTATAAAATACTATGGTGGACTAATCCCCAACACCACAGATGTTTCCAGTGGTAGGTGCAAGGGCTTTTATGGACATGCACTACTACTACTCCGGAGACATGGTTAATAAGTACCGCACAATGTTTGGTGGTGCCATGTTGCAGGGATTCTGCTTAGAAACTGAACTTTGTCTTGGATCACACAACTTCAGAATCTAGGGACTGAGCGACTGATTACGGGTTTGGTGGCCTTCCCTCCATCCCTTTGTGGTGATGGGGCTGAGTACTCCACCAAACTGAGGGCCTTCCCACTCACCGTATTAAGATGTTGCAGCTGAAATATTCTGCCACCGTCCGGCTGGCGGTATACCTACAAGCTGATTTGGATGTCCCCATTGGGCTAGCGGTCTTTTGGTGGCAGTGTCCTGACAGAGTGACATGTTGCTGCTCGAAAGATAGGTAAGTGATACGTGGCAATATCAGAAAATACATATATCTATATATATATATATGTTGTGCATGTGACGTAATGTATATATAGGTTATGTGTGCTGTCTGTTTTGTTGCATGTAAAATAACACTAGCCGAAAATAACTGTTACCATACACCACTTAGGAGAAATGACAGAGAAGCCTACCATCCATTCTGGCAGCAACTGGGTTGCTGAGCATAATGGTCTGGGAACAGCAGCACATGAAGGACCTGGTCAATAACGTCCAGCACTTATTCCAAAGTGGGACCCCAAAAGTGAATATGCACCTCTTTTCCTACTGTTTTGCTGTATTGTGAATGGCTGTGTCCTCACCAGGAAAAGCTTGAGGTAAAGGCAAATTGTAATCTGGATGGGGGAAGCTTGGCAGGACTCACTCCAAGGCTCACCTCTGGCTCTCCAGCCATCAACGTGGGAGCAAGTCTCTTGGTGGTAGCATTGGGACTGCAGCAGTCTTATAGCTGAGTTCCTGCTAAGATCATAATCAGGCATTCAGACCACCAAGACTGCGGGCAGGCAGACCACTGACAAAAAAGCGATGGTGGGAGAGTTCCGCCAAGATCACAATCAGACCCTGATTCACCATGCTACATTAGTACCTATGAGTCCAAATCCGACTAGATCACAGTGCCTCACCTGCCCTCCTAATCTTTCCAGACTAACAGGTGAATCGGCAACCTAGAACACAACTCTCTAGTCCCCAAGGGAACCAAAGAAACAGGTCATCACCTTAAGTTTCTCACTCATGAATGTCCATAATAAACGAAAGACACAAGGAAAGTTTACAATATTTATTGAAACTACAGTTGTCTGTAATGAAGCAACTGTGCTGTAATTCGAAAACATATACAACTAAGCAAAGAAAGCAACATTATGAGCAAACTGTTTACAATGAAAAGCCCTTGCATGGTAAATGGTATATCTGTCTAGGCCTACCCTCACTACTTGCGCACAGGGATATATCAGTGATCTCTGGGATTAGCATCAGACCCCATACCTAGTATCTTGTATTTAATTGGTCCACATCATAGATGGCAACTCAGTTCACGCAAGGCTGGTGCATCCCTTCAAAGACCTTTACCCTCTGCTGGAAGTCTCCTCTCTATTTTTCAAAGAGCAAGTCTTTTATTACATGATAGGAAGTGCCATGTTGGATAACAGCAGCTGTGCCTGTGTTGTGTCAAAACGTTAGGAGATGTTGCTTTACCAAGCACAGCAAAGCAGGGGAACTATTTTGTTCGACCTTGTTCAGTATTAATCCCAACAAGAACTAAATAATAATAAGTACAGAGTATTTTTCAAAATAATATCATGGCACAACAATAAATGTGTTATGCATAGCTGGGCAAAGCGAGGTGGCCTTCAACATGCATTTAGGCTAAACTAAGGGAAAACCAAAGTACGCCCTAAAGGGAAGTTACTGCAAGTTCAGGATCATTGACAGATGAAGTAGACCTGCATAAAGGCACATTTAGTTCATAGACAATCCATGAAACAGCCTCGGCCAAATTCATGCAGCAGGTAGGTGCATTTATACCAATAAAAATATTTTGGGAATTAGCCATACCTTTTTTTTTTGTGTTCAAATAATTTTTATTAGACAAGAAGAAAACAAAGAAAAGAAAGCAAATGTGAATCAATAGTACAAACAATCATGTCATTACATTGCTGAGGTCAAAGAAAAATAAAGTAACACAGAGTTTGATCCAGAACCACACCTTCTTGACGGATAAATGGACAAATATGAGGATGGTATTAATACTTGAGATGACATTATACATAGTAAAAGCATTAGAATTGGTTTTATAACCAAAATTACAGTTCCGCAATACAATGATATAATAGAGCATCCTATTAATCTCAGTGTGGACTTGATTAACAGTTGATTTTCAAAAATATATATTGTATAAACAACCGTCGTACTCATGTATCTTATTTTTAAGATATAGCTTGTGCAACCACAATGGAGCTCAACAAATAAATTACAGGATCTTACTGATAGTATATGGTAGTGTGCTGGTCTATTATAGAATAGCTGCGTGCTATTTGTGGCTCATCTCCGGATGGCTACTTGTCGGGCATTTTTAGGCGCCTATCAATTAATGGGCATACTACGGCGGGTCAAAGTAGAAGGAAGGTGCATCCAGAGAGGTCCAGAGTTTCTTGCTGGTAACTTGCCAAGGGGAAGAGTGTAGGGCAGGATTATCTATTCCTCTAATACAAGATAACCACTCCTTCCAAGCAGTGAAAGAGACCTCCGAAGCTGTATTCCAGTGACAGAGGACAACCTTGCACGCCAGTGTGAATAGTAGGTCAAGGAGTTGGCGATCGTGGTCTCTTAATAACAATGGATCAGTGGCCCCCAGAAGTAAGTAAATGAATTCCCTCGTCGGTTTGATGTTGAATATGCGTTCAATATAGTCAAAGACGTTGGACCAGTATTTGTGTAACATAGGACAATGGAATAGCATGTGTGGCAGGTCACCATCAGCTAGGGAGCAGTTCCAACAAGTGGGGGTATCTCTCAGATTAAGTTTAAATAATTTTTGGGGGGTCCAGAACACTCTATTGATTATCATGTATTTGGTTTGCGAGAGGATTGGTGATACTTTGTGTGTGAGGGCTGAGGCATGGATCTTATCCCAGTTAATAGCTATTCTGGTATTGTTAGGTTCTGCTTCCCATTTAAATTCGTTACGTCTCAGTGATTTGCTCAGTGTCGGCGCAAGCAATTTGTAAACTTTGGATACGAAGTGACCTGAGGATTGTAGGTGAGGGAGCGTCGATTTTAACCAAGGTGCCGAAAGTGTGAACGAGCGTGTGGATACAGCTGCCTTTAGTTTTAGGAATGCATAGAAGTCCATTGGCTGAAGGGAATGTTTAGACTGGATCGTTGAGAAGGGCAACGGCATGTGCCCGTCATAGAGATCCGATACCACATTGATTCCTTTGTCTGACCAATGTTTCCAAAAAGGGGACGAGCCATTGATCTTTATGAGTGGGTTACACCATAGGGATGAGGAAGCCGACCTCCTTACCAGCAGGCCAGATTTATGTGTGAGGTCTAGTCTGAGAAGAGCTCTTTTGGTGTTGAGCATGATGTATTTAGAGTGCGTGAGGTGTGACAGGTCCATGGTGAGTACCGCTGCGAGAGGGGCTTTGCCTATGACAGCCTTTTCTATATTGATCCACAACGGCGTGTAGCCAGGCGCCTCATTGAGCCATGAAGCCCCTTGTTTACACAAGAAAGCGGTTTGATAGTTTCTGAAGTTGGGTAATCCTAACCCACCTTTTTGTTTTGGGAGTTGTAATTTTTTCATAGAGATTCTGGGTTTTTTCCCTTTCCATAGGAAGTTACTAAATAATTTGTTTATTTTTTGTAGAAATTCCTCTGTAAAGGTCATAGGGGGCATGCTTGCCATATAATTGATTAAGGGGGTGACCATCATTTTTAATGTCTCCGCTCTACCCCACCATGACAAGAATTTCGGAGACCACCCTTTTAGGAGCTTGTGTACTTTCTTGAAGAGTATATCTTCGTTGATTTTTAGTGTTATGATTAGGTCTTTCTCAAACTCCAGGCCAAGGTATTTGAAGCTCTTTGGCTGCCAGGTAAGCCCAGAGTCGCCTAGAATATTTCTATCACTCATGTTGTTTAGCATTTTCACCTCAGTTTTGTCCTTATTCAGGGAGTATCCAGAAACACAAGAGAACTCCTCGATCGTGGAGAGCAAGGCAGGTATAGCTCTATCAGCCTGTTCGCTTAGGACTAAAACATCATCAGCATAAGCCGTGATTTGATGATGCAGTCATTAAATGGAATTCCCGGGATGTCAGCATTCTCCCGAATCTGGTACAGGAAGGGTTCAATTGCCAGGAGGAATAGGGATGGGGACAGGGGGCATCCCTGTCTAGTCCCTTGTTCCAGTTTGAAAGGTGAGGAGAAAGCTCCACCGGCCCTCACTCTAGCAGTGGGACGGGCATATAGCGACATGACCAGTTTAGTAAAGAGAGGACCCAACTCGAATTTGTGTAGTACTGCTTCCAGGTATGTCCTATCCACCTTGTCAAACGCTTTTTCTGCATCGAGTGTTATCGCAGCGGTGGGCGTGGAGAGGAGCTTAGCCTTTTCTATTACGTGAGCTAGGATTCTGGTATTGTCACTTGACAATCTATTTTTCAGAAAGCCGGCTTGTGAGGGGTGGATTAAGGATGGCTAGCACTTTCTAGATGCGTCTTGCAAGGATTGATGCCAAAAGCTTACAATCCAAGTTTATTAACGAGATGGGTCTGTAGTTTTTGGGGAGTTTAGAGTCTTTCCCTTCCTTGGGTATCACGGCAATCACTGCCTCGGCCATTGTTCCCTTTACCTCTCCTGTAAGACTAATCTCGTGAAACGCGTTCAGAATTGGTGTCGTAAGCGTTTGTGTGAAACATTTATAAAATGTTGCCGTAAAACCGTCTGGGCCAGGGGCTTTCCCACTCTTAAGAGATTTGATCGCACTTGCAACTTCTGCCTCAGATATCGGTTCGTTTAGGCACTCTTGTTCTGAGGGGGTAAGTGTTGGTAGTGCGCACTTGGAGAGGTAATCCTCCACTCTTTCTTTCTCCACATTTACATTCTTGGCGTACAACTTCTCATAAAAATCTTTGAATAAATCGGCAATTTTATTGGGGTCCGATTTGGGGGTGCCTTTGTCATCTAGTAAGGAATTGATCGTGCTCTTTTGGATTTTAAATTTAAGGTAGGCTGCTAGTCCCTTTCCCGCCTTATTAGATTCACAGATTTTAAAGACTTTCTTTCTGTCTAACCAGACTCCTGCCCTTTCACTCACTAGTTTATTATAGGCATATTTTTGGTTGGTCAGTTCAGTCAGCGATATTGCACTTCTACTGTTTAGGTAGTCATGTTGGAGTATTGAGATGTCTTTTTCTAGTTTTAAAAGGGCGGCATTATGATTTTTGTTTATTGCAGATGATATCTTTATGATTAGTCCCCTTATGGTGGTCTTTAGAGCTTCCCATCGGATTAAGTCAGAGGTGTCATCCTTTTTATTAATTGTTAAGAAGTCTTTGAGGGTGCATTCTATAGTTCCCCTATGCTTCTCATCATTCAGAATGGCGTCGTTGAGGCACCACATTGACTGGCGGGTTATTGGCTTAATATTTGATAAAGTAAGTGAGATGCAAGAGTGGTCAGAGACGAGTCTTGGTGCAATGTTTGTGTCCTCTATTCTGGCTATAGCGTTCCTAGTTATGAATATGTAATCAATTCTCGAGAACGAGTCGTGAGGTGGGGAGTAGAAAGAATAGTCTTTACCGTCGGGGTTTTGTATACGCCATGTGTCTATCATGTGAAATCTACTACATAGCTTAGTGAATTCCTTATGGGCTTTACCTGGTCGAAAGGTGCACTTAGAGTCCCTATCTAGGGCGGGGTCAAACGGAAGGTTGAAGTCACCTGTTAGTATGTGAACCGATGAGCCTGGGATCGTGTCAATCTGTTTTGCGAGTTCTGACCAGAAGGAGGGTTCATGTGTGTTGGGGGCGTAAACCGTTGTGATATAAAATTCAGTGTCGTCTTTGATTAATTTCACCGAGATCCATCTGCCTTTTGTGTCTGCAGAGGAGGAAACCACCTCCACATTGGCCTTCCTAGCTAATAGTATCGCTACCCCGTTTTTCTTGGACACAGCTCCGGAGCCTACCACTTCAGTAAAGAATTTATTACGTAGGGTATGAAAGTGTTTTGCCTCTAGCTTTGTTTCTTGTAGTAGGGCTATGTCTCCCTGTTGTCTATGGAGATAATCAAGTACTTTTTGTCGTTTAATCGGTTGGTTCAAACCCTTCACATTCAGCGAGAGTAATTTAAGGTTATTTATGATTGTCGTCCCTATGGGAGTGTCTATAGTGGGAGCCATCATCTGTCATGTGTGTAACATTCTGACTTACTTCTTTGAGCTATATTAGTATTAGAGATTGCATGTGAGCCTAGACACAGATGGTGCAGCACTACGTAGGGCATAATAGTAGTGTAATTAAGAGCCGTATTGGTTTCAGGAAGCACATTCGGTTGCAAGATAGTACGCAAATTAGAGAAAACAAAGCAAAACAATATACAAAATGCAAAAGCAATCCCCCCTCACCCCTTCCATCCTCCCTCCACCCACCTCCCATCCCCACATCCCTCCCCTCCCACCCCAATAGTAGAAAAAGAACATGGCGACTCGGGAACGACCGCGAGGCCGCCTCCAAGCAGCTTACTCAAGACTATTAATCGCAAAAGCTGCAAAACATACTTCAGATCAAGATTATAACTAATACATAGGTAAGTAGGTATAACAGTAGTGCTGTAACAATAAGGTCAGCAAAGGCCACTATAGTGCCTATAGCAATGGGAGTGAGTTACATCAATAATAACCGGTGAGAGGACTAGAAGGTACATAAGACCTAGGAGATGCACTATATAACAGAGCGCAACATATTACGCCAGCATTGGGATTTAGGGATGCTAGCATAGTTATCTCAACAGTAGATCTTATAATAGGCTTCAAAGAGACTATACTTCAGATTCAATACATGAGAAGAACCGTTGACATTACATCCAAATGGATCAAAGAACAAAGAACAGGAACAAAGTGGGTGAACCATATATGACCCAGTAGGGCCTCATAGCTAATCAACCATTTCCGTCCAATCTATCAACAAGTTGGGGCACACCATGGATCGGACCCATTAACTAGTGACAGAAGGCATAGTTCTGAGCATACGGAACATAGTGTAGAGCAGAGCAGAACCATCCAAGCCTAGGTAGGTGGACTAAGAGGAGTCAGAGAACCTGGGATCATTCTTATAGGATAGTCAAAAGCTCAACATGGTCCGGATGTAGAAGCACTCATCTGGTGCGAAGGGGAGACTTCCATATTGCCGTCTCCTTGAGTGAATAGTAGTTGACGTAGTTTTTGCGGTTCAGTGAACACATGAGTTACACCCTGTATCGTTACCTTGAACTTGGTCGGTCCAATAAAACCATACATGTATCCAAGTGACTTTAACTGTGGTCTCATTGCAAGGAAAGCTTTCCTGATGTCCATAGTTTCTTTGCTGAAGTCCTGTGAAATGAAGATCTTGTGACCCTTCCATAGCACATGGTTATGTTTACCGACGAAGGTAAGTATCTGCTCCGTGTGCTGATATCTGAGCGGCTTGCACACTATCGCTCTAGGGCCTTTCTGATCCTTATTAATCCGCCCTGGAACTCTATGTGCCCTGTCGAACTCTAGTGGCTGAGTGAAAGTTAGATTTGTGGCCTGTGAAAACCACTGCTCAAGGAAGGGTATGCATGATCCTAGGGATTCCTTCACTTTTTCTGGCATTCCAAAAATTCTCAGATTCCCCCTCCTATTTCTGTCTTCCAACTCAGCAACCTTCCTCACAAGATGATCCGAGCATAGGGTGAGTTTCTTGAGGGCTCCGCAGGTTTTATTATCGAGGGTACGAATGGTGCCCCCGCTTGGGAATTGTTAATGTATATGCAAGGGGTACCCAAGGGGGGGATAAGTCGTCTACCGTCAATATTTTAACTGATCTGCTGAGTTTGTGTGCCCCTGACTCTTTACTTCTGGTCGCTGGGTACTTTAATTGCTCGTTCGAACCTTTGGCAGAAGATGATATCCTTGGAGTGCATGAGGATGATGCACAATGGGGCGTTCCATCTCTTACCCTCAGGCCTGTGAGGAGATGGTCTTCTGTAGTCATTCAAATGAATGCTTTGATGATCGAAACAGGTTTAAGAGCTGCCAACGGCCGCACTACTTCAGATGCTCAGGGAACAAACACCTACAATAGAGTATCGTGTGAGAGTAGGATTGACTACATAATGGTTGGCAGGAGGGCTTGGAAGTCGGTGGTGGACATGGCCATTATACCATCGGTGGAGAGTGACCATAACCCCCTGTCTCTTACATTGCTAGATCCATGGCACAGAAGGGAGCGTATTTTACCAAATAGCGGGGGGCTAATAACCAAGCAAATTATACCATCCAACTGTAATAGATTTCTTAAGTGGCCTAAGTTCTGTCTGGATGAACCTAGACTGAGCTTGTTGGATGGAATTCTTGATGAGCAATCATTAAGGCTATCCGTAGTATGTAATGAGGCGGCTGGGCCAGCTGAGGTAGAAACCATCTATACCGCCACTATGGATCAGATTGGCAAGTTGTTTACGGTCCCAGCCAAAAAGAGTTTGGCACCTATCAAACCATCAAAGAATTGGTTTGATAGTAACTGTAGAAGGAGGAAAAATAATCTAATTACTGCCATTAAATCTTCTAATCCAGTATCTGTCCGGCTGGCCAGACTGTATTATAGACAGGCTATAATAGCCGCCAAAAGGGCCTGGGAAGAATCCCATTGGGAAAACCTCAAAGATGCAAGCCAAGCTAAGAATGGTAACCTATTCTGGGCATTAGTCAGAAAATCGACTGGCTGCGACTCGAACCAAATTCCAAACCACATCACAGACAGTGAATGGTTTGAACATTTTGCTAATCTCTATGGTGGGAATGAAGTGTCCGGGGCTCCAGGGCATTTGAGCGGTGCTCTGGATTTTGGTTCCCGGTGGCTGGCACCCACTAGAGTTGATAAAAAAGAGGTCCTTACGGCAATAGCTAAAATAGTATCTGCCAAAGCCCCAGGACAAGACGGTGTGCCAGGTGACCTTTTTAAAGCTAGTCCTGATGGATGGGCAATTTATTTTACTACTCTTATAAATGCACTGCTAGCAGGTACACCTGTCCCTAATTCATGGAAGGCGGCCGAGGTGATTCCTATCTACAAGAAGGGCCCTAGGGAGGATCCTGCCAACTATCGCCCAATTAGTCTTATAGACGCTGGGCAGAAATTGGTTGGCCAGGGTTCTCCTGGAGAGGATCATCTCGTGGGTAGAGGAGAATAACATCATCTCTCCCTATCAGGCAGGCTTTAGGGCATGCACAGGTACGGTTGACCAAGCATTTAGGCTGTTGCTCCTTCATTGGAAGGTGGTTACCATTGGCAAAGGCGGTCTTTATTTGGCGGATGTATGACGTTACAACGCAGGCTATTACAACGCCTGCCTTTACAACGCGGTTTTTACATTGCAAACCTTTACAACGCATAGTGCTTTTAGGCGCTGGATAGTGATTTATTTAATTTACTATTCCAACTCCAGTCCCCGTGGATAGTAGGGAAGGTGTTGGATAGTAAATTAAATATATTCCCTATCCTAGAGTGCCCTCCAGCGCTATGCGTTGTAATGGTTTGCGTTGTAATGACCGCGTTGTAATGGTAGTGCGTTGTAAAAGTTTCATTGTAAGTGATGCTTACCTTATTTGGCATTTATTGACTTAAAGACCGCCTTTGACCTGGTTCCCCGAGACAGCCTGTGGTTAATCTTGGAGGAGATGGGGATCCCCACACCAATCCTAAATCTTTTGGCTCGTATGCACGATGGCACCTACGCCCGTATTAGATGGGGCTCCCAAGGGCAAAAAACAGAAAGAATACCTGTGAATTGAGGGGTACACCAGGGCTGCGTGTTAGCCCCAACATTATTTTCGTTATTGGTGAATGGAGTAGTCTCTTTTTTACTTGAAATAAATGCAGATGCTCCTGTTCTGGTGGGTGATAAAGTGCCCACCCTGCTTTTTTCAGACGACACGTTGCTGGTCTCAAAAACCCCCGGGGGTCTGCAAAAGTTGTTGAACCGTTTCTGTTTGTTTTGTAAGCTGAGAGGCCTTGTTATAAACACCTCGAAAACTAAGCTCCTTTATTTTAACCCAAGTAAGTCCTCTAGATCTACCCTCTCCCTTGATGGAGAATCGCTGGAGCGTGTAAAGGAATTTGACCACCTGGGAATTAGAATTTCACAAAATCTAAAGTGGCAGCCCCACATCGATAAAATAGTTTTAAATCATAAAAGGGTGGTTGGTGCATTAGGGCGAGAACATCGTATGTCCATCTCCAAGCCCATTGCTCCTGCCTTGGATATTTATGCTGCAAAAGCCGTAGGCAGCGCCCTTTATGGTGCAGAGTTGTGGGGTTTTGATTGCATCAATGGTTTGACCACTTCTGAGAATAAGTTCCTTAGGGAGTTGATATCCCTTCCAAGGGGCACCCCCATTAAACCACTATTGAGTGATCTGGGTCGCCGCCCCATTCGGGACCTAGCCAGGTTACGGCCTCTCTTATATTGGGCTAGGTTATGGCGGACCCCAGAGCTCTCAAAGTACGTAGACGGTTTGAAGAAGGTCATGAACCTTAATGGTGCCCATAAAATTAACTGGATCCGCAATATAAGGAAGTTTCTCCACTAAACTGGCTTGCCAATTGATTGGAAGCCCGGAGTTCCTTTATCTAAGGCTGAAATTAAGTGAGCTTACTGGCATTGGGTTGATGAGCAAGATCTAAGGGACCCAAACCAAGGATCGTTGACTGAGGTGTTCAAACAGCATAAACCTAAGCCTCGCCTGGAGCCTTACTTGGACTTTATCAAGAAACTAAGAGACAGATCCCTATTTATTCAGTTCAGGTTGGGAAACCTCCCCCTCCATGATTATACCTATAAATGGAAGCCCCCGTACCAAACTTTACCTGACTGTCCAATCTGCGAAG
Source organism: Lissotriton helveticus (assembly GCF_964261635.1). NCBI lineage: Eukaryota > Metazoa > Chordata > Amphibia > Caudata > Salamandridae > Lissotriton > Lissotriton helveticus. The sequence goes on from NC_136067.1 coordinate 986,419,083, forward strand.
GTGTTATTGAAAGTATCGCTCATGTATTCTTTGTATGCCCAGCCTATGTAAAACCCAGAGAGAAATGGCTCAAACCCGGGTGTTTAGTGCTCGGAACAAGGGATCATTCCTCAGCACTTAGAATACTCAAGGCTGACACTAGTACAAGCTTAGTGTGTGGGGTTGCCAAATTTCTGAGCTGGGCTTGGCTGATCAGATTAAAGGCTATGAGATGCCTTCAGCTTTTAGTTACATTTTTAAACATTCACAAAGCTGCTAATGTTTAATATGCCTTTTAACTTATTTATTGTAATACGAATGTTTTTATTGTACTACTTTTAACATGTAATATCTATGAATTGTGGTACCTTATATTTTGTATGTGCTTTTATGATATCTTGTATATCGAAATAAAGCTTTGATGAAGATATTGAGGAATATTCGGAAATTGATCATGATGAATAATTATGGACAAAAGAGTTCTATCTTTAAACAACTGAAGTCCTTCACAAGAGATTGAATTGGTAGCTGACAATTTCGATGTTGGATCAATTGGCCCATCTACACATTTTACAATTTCTAGTTGTATAGATTTATTTTGATTTTAAACTTTGAGTAAAATCCTCATCTTAATCAATGCTTTTGCTGCTGCTTTCATATTTACTTATAACTAGAGAATGGCCTGACTCCTTTCCCAACATTTGTTAAGGGAATTAGAAACCTATAAATTCAAGTGACTCACCAGTACTAATTAATGTTAATTACATCTGAAATCTGCTTTATGATAAAACTCTGAACCCTTGAGAGGTCTAAAAAAGTTAACATGACTCCTTTAAAATAAGTCTGTCAAAATAAAATTATCATTTCTTTTGAAACAAAAAAAAACAAAATACGGAGAAGCAAACGCCTTCAGGTGTTTGAAATTTGGGGGATTTTAATAGAGCTACTGATATGACGCAACCTGAAAAACCTTAGTAAATGTATGAGGAAACATGTTTAACTAAAGTGTTGGATAATTTTTTAGCATTAGGTCATGAATTTCCCTGCACCTTATACTTTCTCATTCTGAACGACGTTCTATGAAATTGCAAATGTGATAAATATCAATTGAAGCCATTACCTTTTTAATGGCTTAAGTTTCTGTCTGATTCCTGGACATGCGCCTCCGAAGCACCATGCTTAGACAACCCCCCACAAACGGTAAACTCTCACACGGGTGAGGTGGGTAAGTTGCAAGACTTACTGTATCAGTAGAAAACCTCCACAACGATGACACATACCCTGCAAAATGTTCACTGACATCAATCTGTAATTAGGGTAGGAATATAATTGCAGGTGGCTGCTGGATGGCTCATAAATCAAAGACATTATAGTAAAAGGCAAACAATGTGTGTGACACAAATACCTTATGCTTTGTTATGGTGTGGTCTGATATGTTAACTTGAGGAGTGCACTAATCACCGGTGAGGGCTACCGGGCACTTGAGCAGGTGTGTGCACGTGTATTCCCCCTAGAGTTATTTAAAGATTCACTTTTTCAGTGTCTTGCGGGCCTCAAGAAGTGAAGAAGACGATCTGATGTGGTATGGGACGGGGTATGGGAGACACCCTCTTGCTCTGCTTTTGTGAATGCAAGGGTGCGAGTGGGAGTGAGGCTGAGTGCAGGTGTCTGGCAAATTGATGGACATATATGCGGTTTTTCAGATATGCTGGTCCGGTGTTGTGTAGGACTTATGTGTGAGGAGTTTAAATTGGCTATGTTTGTGTACCTCTCTGAGGTGAGAGAAGATGTGGGTGCGTGTGGATGGTTGAAAAAGAGTCTTGAAGCAATGTTTTGAATGGCCTGAAGTCTATGCTGGAGCTGCAGAGATATTCCAGCATAGACTGCATTGCCGCAGGCGAGTCTAATGAGGACTTGCATAACAATTCCTCTAGTATTCTGTGGCAGCGACTGGAAGATTTTGATACAATCCATAGGATGCAGAAGAAGGTGGAGCTCACTGCGTTGACTTATGCTGTCATGTTGAGATTGTCATCCAAGGGCACTCCTATATGTCAGTGGGTGCTGGTGTGGGTCCTAGTTCTGTCGGCCACCTGCTGGCATCCCATGGGGATGCCTTGTTTCCTTAGACCAGTAATTCTGTCTTGTTTCAGTTGAGATTCAAGCAGTTGGTTCTCATCCATTCTGCCACTATGGTCTTGCAGTTGATGAAGTTGTTTATAGTGGTAGTTATTTTGTCTGACAAGGAGAGAACGAGATGGGTGTCTGCACAGAAGATGATAGTGATGGAGAGGTCATGTATTTGAGGGGTGAGGTTGAGCAGGACTTGATGCAGTCACTTGGGCTGAAGATGGGATCCAGTATGTGCCCTGTGATGTTTGTTGGTTCCGTGATGAGCTGGGTTGTTCGGTTTTTCAGGCTTTTGGGGTGAGTTGTGGAACAGAGGTCGGTTATATTTTCTAGGTGGAAATTGAGGTTGTCGAGGCGTATGAAGGCTTTGTAGTCGATTGTGAAGGGTTAGTTAAAGTCAGCAATGAGGCTGGATAATGTATCTCATGGTACTGGTGCTCAGTAGGTGAGGCTGAAGTTTTCGCACATTTGCTGCTTAACCCGTTTGCTGCTTCGAACGTTCCGCGCCAGTGCAGAATGTTCTATTAAGCAGGTGGTGCCATGTCGGCCAACGGACGTGCGCTGCACTATCGAGGTAGTGATCGCGACGGCTGTTGGCCGACAGCAGCAGCAAACGAGTTAAAATGAAGATGTTCATGAATAAGGTTGTATCTTCTGTGGACGTTGACTCGTGTCATGAAGTATGCGTAGAACACAACATAACCTGCAAGCGTCTTGCTGCGGGCAAGTACCTTCTCTGCAATGTTGCACTAATGATTTCTTAGTGGCATTTCTTTCTTTTACTGGTAAGAAATACATTATTAGATTGACATTATAGCATGCTGCAAATGTGCTAAAAGTAAGAAGGATATAAAACAGGGCTGTTCCCATATACTGAGTTAAATGATGTAACACAAAATGATGAGGCATCTTGCGGAATGTGATGAGGGGCTCCTGAGTCTGCCATATCTTACAGATATTCATCGGCCTTTGGCTGATTAAGCGCCTCCTAAAGGGATGGGGGCCCTGCACTGCAGGAGTGGCAGAGGCCTGTGTTACACCTTTGACTGCGCTACTGCAATCTGGAGGCATATTACAATCACTTCCATAAAGGTTGCTCTCACACATCTTTTTCGTGGACAAACACCCAGACATACATTTTTTAGTTGATTGTGTATTCTATATAAAAATTCAATCAATCATGTACAAAAAGAGTTATGTCATCGAAATATACTTTGGAAACATATGGAAACCAGAGCAAACCTTACAGGAACAGTGGGGCATATTACCAAGAAGTGCGTTAGTAAACGCACAACGCACATCCCCATATCGCCGGCTATCATATCGCCGGATTTCATCGCCGTTTTAGCGCGCAATTATCAATGCGCATCACGTAGGCGAATTGAAATCCGGAGATGTTTTCATGCGCTAATGTGTGCCTTGATAATATGGGGGGTGGATTCAGCGTTATGATCCACTCCCCCATGTTATCAATGCCCTAACACCTGGTCAGAGCAGGCGTTGGGAGACCTGCGATAAACGAGTTTATCGCAGGTCTCCCTCTCCCAATGCCTGCCTAGGTAATAGGGTGTTCCCATCTCCAACCACATTTTACATGTGGTTGGACGTGGGAACGTCCACTTTGCATGTCATTAGTGATGTTAATCGCCGACATGCAAAGTGGGCTTGCGCCTGGCTTTAAAATGCTCTTGTTAATAGGGCTCTAGCAGTATCGCCGCTTTCTTGGCACAATTCGCTGAAAAAGCTGCGATAATTGCCCTTGTTAATATGCCCCAGTATTCTCTATACAAGGAAAAAACACGCAGAAGAGGTAGTCAGATACTAAGTTGAAAAGCCAGCGCACCCACGCACAGGTGCCTAAACCCGAACACAATTTCTAGGTTAATTTCAATGAATTTTAGTGGTTGACACTGAAATATCCCATGAATAGCTTTTTTTTTTTTTTTTTTTAAATGAAATCAGAATCATTTGTCTGTCTGATTTGGCATTGTAGAAGTAATTCCATGGCCAAGAGCAGTATGGAAACGGAATAAATGCACTGTAAACTTACTTGCAGTTTCCCACAATGAATCTAACATTGTCATCATAAATGCGTTCATTTAAACCGTTTCGCAAAATCGATAAATCTAAACAGTTAATATATTGAGAAACAGATGGCTTATTGTGTAGCGGGGAATGTTGGCTCAAGGTCGTAAAGACTTGCCTCAGACACATTATGAACGAAATTAAGCTATGCTTCAATGCGTCGGCTGGTCTGCGGATTGTTGAAATGCAGGTTTACATGTTTATTTTATTTTTCTATGAAATCGTTGTAGCGCAAACCTATCTTCAATTAAAAGCAGGGCGTCTTTCAGAACGAAAGCGAACTGTACTACCTCAAACAGGATGTGCCTTACTTAGAAAAGTGTGTGTTGGCGTGGCGGTGGAAGACCACTTTGAACAAAATTGCACCAATAAGGATTCAGTGGGAAGGAGATGCAAATGTAAGTTTTATAGTATTTTATTTTTTTATTTAATTGTACGCTTGTTTTAACATGGTGGCAAGGGATAATATAAACGATTTAGAATTGTTTTGAAAAGTGATGAAGCTGCGATTAAAAGCCAAGGGGCATATTACCAACAACTAGCGATAATTTTTGTCTCTAACTTGTTTAGAGACAAAAATTATCGCCGCACATCGGCGATTTTTATCGCAGATAAACCTTGCTATTAGCAAGGTTTATCGCAAATGCGATAAAAAACGGCCGCAATGCATGAATATCGCTGAAAAGTCAGCGATATTCATGCATTATCGAGCAAATGCTCTTAGCCATGTTATCCACCTCCCATTGGATAACATGGTGAAGAACTGCTCAGGGCAGGTGTTAGCTTTTGGAGATAGCGATGTTAGCGACTGTTTCCAGTCGCTAACATCTTGGCACGCCCACTTTGCATGTCATTAGTGATAAATATCACTGACATGCAAAGCGAGGCCCAAGATGGTCGCTATCTCCTATTAGCTGTCACTAACTGATGTTAGCGATAGCTTGGTAATAGGGAGATAATTTCATCTCCGCTTTCTTGGCTTTTAAAGCCAAAAAAGCGGAGATAAACCCCCTTGATAATATGCCCCCAAGTTCCCCAATTTCAAAGCCAACAGTTTCAGTACTGGCCTTCATCACCTTTCTGACCTATGGTGCAGGAGAATATTTATGCCCTGATATACCAAGGGTTACTGCCCGCTTAGAGGTTGCTAACACACATTTTATTATTTATGAAATGCTTTATTAAAAATGCAATGTGCAGAATTTTCTTTTAAAAATGAAGGGGTATATGTACAAGTAAATGGTGCAGCACGCCGCTGCAGCAAAGTTTGTAGTGCAGCGCTATTTCGAAAACACAAGTATGCACTGTATTTATGAGAATACAGCTCACCCCTGTGCTTTCCATAGCGCTGGCGCTTTAAATAGCTGCTTAGTGTCAACACAGACACCACTTTGTCATAGTGCAAGGGTGCCTGCATTTCATGGATGATTGCTTATGTGCAGGAAGTTGTCCTTGCATTCTGCAGCACCATTAAAAGTAGCAAATCGCCAATATTTAATGATTGCTTTTACCCATTGTTAGACCGGTCTGCTTCTGAGAGTCCCCTCACCACTATGATTTCTTTTGTTCCCCTGTACCTCCCAAAATTTGTCGCTTTTTAGTTGTCTACCAGGACTTTTTATGTGTTGTCTCATGGGGTTAGATGTTCCTTGACGCCCAGTTGCTCACAAGGTTTGTGGCACCTATTTACAAGGCGCCTGGCCCAAACCTGTGGCATTACAAACTGGGGTTGTCAACCTGTATAAATGAACCTAAAATGGTGGGCACCCTTTCTTTCTCATGTGAAGTGACTCCCATTGGAGCCTTCATGAACCCTGGCCTCTTGACGTTTTGGCGCCCTTTGTTTGGTGCGCATTTCTGACAGGAATTCCTTTATTTTCCTCAGGTACACAAAATGGCTGCTCTAGAACCCCAGTACGGTGGCTGTGAGTGTCCTAAATACCCCTCAAGAGTGCCTTGTCATTGTCACAGCCAGAGAAGGTTCTAGAACCTTCTGGCTCGTGCCAGTACACCAGGGCACTGGCTATATAAGGCCCTGTCCCTGGTGGCCATTTTAGAAGATGATGATGATGAAGTTCAGATTAGAGAAGAGATTCCAGACTTGACACCAGATTGACACCTGCCCTGTTGACCCCTGAGGTGGCTGGTAGCGCAGGCAGTAGAGCAGCACAGGGTTGCTGGCGTTGTGTCTGACTGGCGTTCCAGTCAGCTACGTGAGAAGTGATCTAGCGCCTACAGCGCCTGCCCAGCGAGTACCTCATTGCCCCCAAAGACTGTGGCCAGATTCCTGTGCCTCTCCGCCCCCCCCCGGTGGTGAACTGTGATCGACTTATCGAGTCGCGAGGCGAGAGCAAGTTCGCCGCGACCGCGATCGTCAGCTGTGCCCACTTCGCGTCAGGTGCCTCTAGAGGGGAGCTCGGACGTCTCCGAGCCCCACCAGCGCAGAGCGCTTCCTGCGCAGATTGAAGGTGAGGTGGTGCGCCGGGGCGGGGAAAGGCCGGCCTTCGTTGGGCGGGACTAGCGTCTCTGCCACTCCCCAGTAACCCGGGAGCTGTAGCTGTGGGCGGGAACCCCCCCCTGTATGCGGAAGTCGGAGGGAGGTCCGTGGAGCCCCTGAGAGCCCCGTCGCTAACGGGAGGAGTGCTGTGCCCAACTGAATCGTATCCTGACTGCAGCCGATGTGAGGTGGGCCCGTTTCCTCATAGTGAATGCAGCGTTGTGAAGGAACTGTGAACCGGCATTTATTTGACTGTGCCCGAAGGTTGTGTGACCTCTCCGGCAGCCCGTTCGTCAGTCTAATGACTTTGAACTGGTGCCGCCTGTGCTCAAGTGGTGCTAAAGCCTGTAGGCGCGCATAGACTTCACCGGCAAAGCAGAGATCCTATCCCGGTGACCGCCGAGTGCAAATGATGTATTTACTGTGTTTCCTTGCCTTCTAGATATACGGGCATACACCTTGAGTGATTATTAAAGAGTCCCAAACCTTATTTTGTGCTCAGAGAAGCCGTATACCTGGTCATTGAAAACAGCATAAACTGTAAGAGTTATCTTTCCCATTTGAAACGTATTGCAGATGTAATGATTCGAAAGTATTTAATTGGTGGCAGCGATACCAGAAGAAACATGCGGTTGTTTATGTAAATGAACCAATATTTATTCTGATATTTATTCTGATATTTATTCTGATATTTATTGTGATACTCATTCCTGAAGTTATTCTATTTATTAATACTATTTATTACCAGAACTGTATGACCAAAAGAAATGTATATGTGCTTTCCCAGACAACCCTATTTACAACAAAGAACTTTTATATAAAGGAATCGTATTTTTCTACAGCAGTGGTGTGGTGTCCTTCTTTTTGGTGTGGATGTACAAGGAGTTATTATTGGGTCAGAGCCGGCTTAACACTACAGCCTTCACTTGCCTTGTCACTTGAGCCAAGCTACCCCCTTTGTGCTGGGCTTGCCCATCGCAGGTCCAACATAAAATTGGTGCTCAGCGGGTGGGATTGCGAGCCGTGCTTGTTTTGAACCCCATAATAATTCAGTGTGCACCACAGGTACACACCTGGAGTTTTCTCCTAGCGGCCCTCAAATTCAATGTTTTGCTTTTTCCAAATTCTTTCCTGGAGGTGGGTGGAAGTGACCCTCAAAGTTCTTATCCTGCTTCGGGGTGGTTGTCCACACTTTTCACTGACAAGATGGAATTCGAAATGTCAGAGCTGGAGACCTATACTGTGGCACAGCTCAATGATTTCTGTCAGGAGAGGGGAGTGTTTGTCAGGCGAGGGGCCAAAAGAGAGGAGCTCCGTACTAGTCTGCGAGCATGGGTGGAAGCACACACGGAGGGAACGGTGGAGGAGGAGGAATCGGACAGAGGTACTGTCATTGATAGGACTGCGGAATGTCCCCCGGGGGTGGGTGAGATGTCAATCAGCCCCAAGGCAACCTCACGGGAGGGCAGCAGTGTGTCATCGAGAGGGTTGTCAGAAACCGAGTTAGCTGACAGGAGAGAGGAAAGACTGTTAAGGTGGGAAATAGCAAATATGGAGTTGGAAGAAAGGAGGGAGGGGAGGAGGTTGGAACACGAGTTCAAGCTACGAGAACTCGAATTCCAGGCCCCTAACATCACTTCGAAGGGTGTCGAGTCAAAGGAATTTGCCAGGGAGCCCAGGCCCCATTTTCCCAAGGATGTAGTCGCCAGTTATACCGCAGGAGACGACATAGCAAAGTGGCTGGCAGCCTATGAGGTCTCCTTAAGAGCCCATGGGATCCATGAGAAGCATTGGGGTGGTGGATTATACCGGTACATGCCTCCGACAGGTAGGGATGCCCTATTGGCCCTAGACCGGGAGGAACAGGTTAATTACCCCGCCATGAAGGTGGCGCTCATCAGGAAGTTTGGGTTGACCCCCGAGAAATACCGGCAAAGGTTTAGGGGCAGCCACAAGCTGAGCTCACAGAATTGGGTTGACTTCCTGGATTTTGCCAAGAAAGCCCTGGATGGGTGCGACCAAGGTAATGAGGTGGAGGACTATCGAGGGTTGTACGACCTGATACTCAAGGAACATCTACTCGAGAAATGTCTTCCCGAGCTGAGGCAACACCTGGTAGACAGCAAACTTACTTGCCCCCGTAAGCTTGCTGAGGAGGCGGACATTTGGGCAAGTACCCGAGTGTCCACGAAGGGGACGGGAGGAGATTCTCAGAAGTCCGGACAGGGCGCTCCCCAGAAGAAAGACGGGGGAGATAACAAGAAGCAGGAGTTCTCCAAAGGCCCCCAAAATACCTTTAAGGGGAAAAGTTTATTCTCCACTTCCAAGGCTAACCCGCAGAAGAACCCTAATCCTGGCCAGAGTCAGCAGCCAAGGGTTATCCATTGCTATGAGTGCGGTGGTATTGGAGACGTGAAATGCCCAAAGAGACCACCCCCTCCCACTGGAGGAAAGGCCCCGGGAGTCGCTAGTGTAGCGCTCGGGGAGGAGATGCCCTTAGTTAAGGGGGGGAGTGGGCGGGTGTCACCTTAGTGTGCCTGGGTGATCCGGAGGTGGTTCCAAAGATCCAGGTGCCCTCAAATACTATCAAGTATGGGCAATGGCTCACCATCAATGGCCATAGAGGGGAAGCTCTGAGAGATACAGGAGCCAGTATGACTATGGTAAGGAGTCATCTGGTGTCCTCAGAGCAGGTGATTCCAGGCGTACTTCATCCAGCCGCGATGGCTGACGGCAGAATGGGCCACTATCCTGTGGCCGAGGTTCCCTTTGAGTGGGGAGGGGTTGCAGGTTCACTTCGAGTTGCCGTAAGCCCCGCCGTGCCAGTCGATAGTCTGCTGGGCAATGATATGGAGCACAATGCTTGGAAGGAGGTGGAATACCGGACTCATACTGAGATGCTGGGTACACCTGATTGGGCCTGTGTGAGTACCAGGTCTGCGGCTGCTCGGGAGGAGAAGTCGCGTGGGTTGGAGCCTGGAACAATGGCCCACCCAGCTGCTGATGAGGGAACATTTCGAGGACAGGAGGAGCCTGCCTCGATGTCCATGCCCCGTGAGACGGATAGGCCACCTGTAGAGGTGGACCCGGAGTCCGCGGAGGAGGACATGGTTCCGTTGGAGGACTTGCCTATCCCCGCTAAGTGGCGAGTGGAAGGAGGACCATCCAGGGAGGAACTGAGCAAGGGACAAAGGGAATGTCCCACCCTCGAGGGTCTGAGGCAACAGGCTGAAGCCCAGGCAGCAGGTAACGAGTCTGGGAACTATCGTGTTTACTGGGAGGATGGTCTCCTCTACAGTGAACCCAGGGCGCCAGTGCACGGATTGTCTCGGGCCCTGGTAGTCCCACAGTGTTACCGAGCCTTCCTATTAGAGTTGGCTCATGTGATTCCCTTGGCAGGACACTTGGGTCAGGACAAGACCTTTGCCCGGCTTGTCCCCCACTTTTATTGGCCTCGAATGAGGGTGGCATCCGACACATACTGTCGGTCGTGCGTGTCATGCCAAGCCAGTGGGAAAACAGGGACGAAGCTGAAGTCTCCCCTGGAATCACTTCCCGTCGTTGGCACCCCCTTTGAAAGGGTGGGCATCGACATTGCTGGGCCCCTAGATCCACCTACATCATCCGGTCACAGGTTTATCCTGGTCCTGGTGGATCACGCCACAAGGTATCCAGAGGCAAGTCCTCTGAGAACCATTACTGCACCAGTAGTGGCCAAGGCCCTGATGGGGATCTTTACCCGAGTGGGATTCCCCAAGGAAGTTGTGTCTGACAGGGGGACCAACTTCCTGTCAGCATATATGTGGGCCATGTGGAAGGAGTGTGGAGTGACTTACAGGTTCACCACTCCTTATCACCCACAGACCAATGGTCTTGTGGAAAGGTTCAACCAAACCTTGAAGGTTATGATCAGAAGTCTACCCGAAAGCCTGCGGAGGAAATGGGACGTCCTCCTACCCTGTTTGCTCTTTTCCTACAGGGAAGTGCCTCAAAAGGGAGTGGGCTTCAGCCCCTTCGAGCTTTTGTACGGGCACCCTGTACGTGGACCTCTCAGCCTGGTGAGGGACTCCTGGGAAAAGTCTCCCCGGAAAGTTCCCCAGGATGTGGTGAGCTACATGCTGGCCTTCCGAAGCCAAATGGCTAAGTTGTGGAAGCAAGCTTCTGACAACTTGGAAGCCAGTCAAGCAGTTATGAAAGCGTGATATGACCACAACGCTCACCCAGTGGAGTTGGAGCCTGGCCAGAAGGTGTGGGTGATGGAGCCTGGAGAGCTGAGTGCCCTCCAGGACCGTTGGACAGGCCCCTATGAGGTATTGGAAAAGAAGGGCAAGTCTACCTATCTGGTGGACGTAAAGACCCCTCGGCATCCGCATCGGGTGTTACATGCCAATCGCCTCAAGCCCCACTACGAGAGGCCCGAAGTCATGTTGGTTATGGTGACTGACGGATCGGAGGAAGAGGACACGGAGCCTCTCCCCGACCTTTTTGTGTCTCAAGAAAAGGATGGGTCAGTGGACGGAGTGAAACTCTCGCCAACCCTGACTCCTGAGCAGCAGGAGGAATGTCGCCAGGTCTTGGGGTCATTCGCTCCTCTGTTCTCCCTTGTCCCGGGTAAGACCCACTTGTGTACCCATGACGTGGACACAGGGGACAGCCCACCTGTGAAGTCAAAGTCTTACCGGCTGTCTGACAAGGTGAAGGCCAGTATCCAAAGCGAAGTAGCTAAGATGCTGGAGCTAGGAGTCATCGAACCTTCAAGTAGCCCTTGGTCTAGCCCGGTGGTGTTAGTTCCTAAAGCTGCCCCACCTGGCACCACACCAGAATTGAGATTCTGTGTGGACTACCGAGGACTAAATTCGGTAACCAAAACGGATGCTTATCCGATCCCTCGGGCGGATGTATTAATTGACCGGTTGGGAGCTGCCCAATATCTCAGTACCATTGACCTCACTGCAGGGTACTGGCAGATTCCCATGTCTAATGGAGCCAAGGAAAGGTCAGCCTTCTCCACACCTGATGGACACTACCAGTTTTGCGTCATGCCCTTTGGGCTCAAGAACGCTCCTGCCACTTTTCAGCGGCTGGTGAACACGATCCTCACCGGGATGGAGTCATTCTCTGCTGCTTACTTGGATGACATAGCTGTCTTCAGTAGCAGCTGGGAGGATCACTTGCAGCACTTGCAAGCCGTTCTCCAGGCCCTGGAAAGGGCTGGCTTGACGATCAAGGCCAGCAAATGTCAGATTGGACAGGGGTCGGTAGTGTACTTAGGACACTTGGTGGGCAGGGGAACGGTGCAGCCCCTTCAGGCGAAGATTGAGGCAATCATGGCCTGGAAACCCCCCAAGACCCAGACTGAGGTCCGAGCCTTCCTGGGCCTCACAGGTTACTACAGACGATTCGTGAAGGGGTATGGCACTATCGTGGCACCCCTTACAGAACTCACGGCCAAAAAGCAACCCAGGAGAGTCATTTGGACGGAGGCTTGCCAGCGAGCCTTCGACACTCTGAAACAAGCATTGTGTAAAGCTCCAGTCCTGAAGGCTCCAGATTTTTCAAAAGAGTTCATTGTCCAGACAGATGCATCTGACATTGGCATTGGGGCGGTGCTATCGCAACTCAATAAAGAGGGTCTGGATCAGCCCGTGGTCTTTCTGTCACGAAGACTGCTTCCCCGGGAACAGAGGTGGAGTACCATCGAGCGGGAAGCCTTTGCGGTGGTCTGGGCACTGAAGAAGCTGCGACCATACTTGTTTGGTTCACACTTCCTTGTTCAGACAGACCACCGACCCCTTCGTTGGCTCATGCAAATGAAGGGGGAAAATCCCAAACTGTTGAGGTGGTCTATCTCCCTACAGGGAATGGACTTCCGGGTGGAACACCGGCCCGGAGTTGACCACGCCAATGCAGACGGTCTCTCCAGGTATTTCCGCCTTAGTGTGGAGGACTCCCAAGGGGTTGGGTAGCTCTCCCCACTTTCAGCTGGGGGGGACGCGTGTTAGACCCGTCTGCTTCTGAGAGTCCCCTCACCACTATGATTTCTTTTGTTCCCCTGTACCTCCCAAAATTTGTTGCTTTTTATTTGTCTACCAGGACTTTTTATGTGTTGTCTCATGGGGTTAGATGTTCCTTGACGCCCAGTTGCTCACAAGGTTTGTGGCACCTATTTACAAGGCGCATGGCCCAAACCTGTGGCATTACAAACTGGAGTTGTCATCCTGTATAAATGAACCTAAAATGGTGGGCACCCTTTCTTTCTCATGTGAAGTGACTCCCATTGGAGCCTTCATGAACCCTGGCCTCTTGAGGTTTTGGCGCCCTTTGTTTGGCGCGCATTTCTGACAAGAATTCCTTTATTTTCCTCAGGTACACAAAATGGCTGCTCTAGAACCCCAGTACGGTGGCTGTGAGTGTCCTAAATACCCCTCAAGAGTGCCTTGTCATTGTCACAGCCAGAAAAGGTTCTAGAACCTTCTGGCTCGTGCCAGTACCCCAGGGCACTGGCCATATAAGGCCCTGTCCCTGGCGGCCATTTTAGAAGATGATGATGATGAAGTTCAGATTAGAGAAGAGATTCCAGACTTGACACCAGATTGACACCTGCCCTGTTGACCCCTGAGGTGGCTGGTAGCGCAGGCAGTAGAGCAGCAAAGGGTTGCTGGCGTTATGTCTGACTGGCGTTCCAGTCAGCTACGTGAGAAGTGATCTAGCGCCTACAGCGCCTGCCCAGCGAGTACCTCATTGCCCCCAAAGACTGTGGCCAGATTCGTGTGCCTCTCCACCCCCCCCGGTGGTGATCTGTGATCGACTTATCGAGTCGCGAGGCGAGAGCAAGTTCGCCGCAACCGCGATCGTCAGCTGTGCCCCCTTCGCGTCAGGTGCCTCTAGAGGGGAGCTCGGACGTCTCCGAGCCCCACCAGCGTAGAGCGCTTCCTGCGCAGATTGAAGGTGAGGTGGCGCGCCGGGGCGGGAAAAGGACGGCCTTCGTTGGGCGGGACTAGCGTCTCTGCCACTCCCCAGTAACCCGGGAGCTGTAGCTGTGGGCGGGAACCCCCCCCTGTATGCGGAAGTCGGAGGGAGGTCCGTGGAGCCCCTGAGAGCCCCGTCGCTAACGAGAGGAGTGCTGTGCCCGACTGAATCGTATCCTGACTGCAGCCGATGTGAGGTGGGCCCGTTTCCTCATAGTGAATGCAGCGTTGTGAAGGAACTGTGAACCGGCATTTATTTGACTGTGCGCGAAGGTTGTGTGACCTCTCCGGCAGCCCGTTCATCAGTCTAATGACTTTGAACTGGTGCCGCCTGTGCTCAAGTGGTGCTAAAGCCTGTAGGCGCGCATAGACTTCACCGGCAAAGCAGAGATCCTATCCCGGTGACCGCCGAGTGCAAATGATGTATTTACTGTGTTTCCTTGCCTTCTAGATATACGCGCATACGCCTTGAGTGATTATTAAAGAGTCCCAAACCTTATTTTGTGCTCAGAGAAGCCGTATACCTGGTCATTGAAAACAGCATAAACTGTAAGAGTTATCTTTCCCATTTGAAACGTATTGCAGATGTAATGATTCGAAAGTATTTAATTGGTGGCAGCGATACCAGAAGAAACATGTGGTTGTTTATGTAAATGAACCAATATTTATTCTGATATTTATTCTGATATTTATTCTGATATTTATTGTGATACTCATTCCTGAAGTTATTCTATTTATTAATACTATTTATTACCAGAACTGTATGACCAAAAGAAATATATATGTGCTTTCCCAGACAACCCTATTTACAACAAAGAACTTTTATATAAAGGAATCGTATTTTTCTACAGCAGTGGTGTGGTGTCCTTCTTTTTGGTGTGGATGTACAAGGAGTTATTATTGGGTCAGAGCCGGCTTAACACTACAGCCTTCACTTGCCTTGTCACTTGAGCCAAGCTACCCCCTTTGTGCTGGGCTTGCCCACCGCAGGTCCAACACCCATGAAGGGAAAATTGAAATGAGTTTAAAAAAGTTATTGAAATTGGATCAGACAATAAATGATGCAAACCATGGACATTCCAGGAGCATAGACTAATTTAATTTATCTTATCTTCAGTAACACCGGTTGCTCAATTCCTGTCTATTCGGGGTACCCTTGCCAGTGATGCTTGCAACCAAGACCAATCCTCCATTCTCATATGTTTTTTGGGGTAACCATTCGCAAAGACGACCCCCTGACTGAGGATTGGTAATCAACAAACCAGAACTGCAAGATTGATTATTTGTTGAGCCTACTGCACCTCTAAGCACCGGACTTAACTTAGTACCTTCATTAATTTTACAACCCATATCCATCTTAAGGGCCAATACCTTCAAGATTGGGGGATATTGTACACAGATCCAAATCTCAGCCTTGATTCCACAATCCATAAAATTCAACCTGGAACTCAAAATCTTAGTAACAATATCACTTGATGACCAAGTGGTTATAGTAGAGTCACGAGGAGTATTGGGCTGAACCTGTCTAAATTGGAATGACACCAAATCAGAGATTTAACAAAAGCTAAATCAGGCATAGTTGAAATAATTTTCAATAGTAAACCTCGGTTAAGGCTATCATGGGTTCCCTGAGATTCATACAATGGGTGCAATACTAGTTTGGTGTCCCCAATATTACTACTATGCTCCTGTCTACCACATAGGGGGCTTAGTAAACCTGAGTTAATTTCTTTAGATATGATAGATTCAGGAAACAATTGTACTGGGGTTTGACACTGGCCAATGATAGGTTCTAGCGTTTTTACCTTACTTAACCGATTCCGAATATCCAAAGCATGGTCTTTAAGCAAAGGACCTAACCCCTGGAGGTTCATTAACCAGTTTTGTCACACAGTCTGTATCTTCCAAATCTGATTTTATTATATCATTTGGTTTAAAAACATCAATATATTTACCATTCATTGGTCCCTGATCGCAGACCCTTATAGGAAATGGCAGAGCAACAGAAGGATCTCCGTTTACTACTACTGTGACCTGTGGTGAGCATTTCTTAACAACCGGTTTAAATATGGGGTAATAATCCCTGGACTTTACAGCAATAGCTGCTAATGCAACTGCACTTCTGGCCTTATTTCGCTCTTTCCGCAACCTTTTCCTTGACCGTTTAGATAGCAGAGGGCAATTATTTAAACCATCCCCTGGGCTTATACTCGGGGATTTAGCTATGGATAGTGACTTGCCTTTCTTAGATCCATTAGAGACCTCACCAACCTCTACATATACATCTGGACACTTACTGACAACGGCCTCCCCGTCAACCTCCTGCTTACACAAAATGTCACAACCCACATTCACCTCAACATCTTGAGACTTCTTGTTTTCAAAATATAAACTATCATCGCCTTCTTTTGTACAGACCAGATTTTTATCCAAAACTGATTTCCCTGCTGTTTTCTTAACTGCTTTCACAAGAGTACCTAAGATTTCTGGGAGCTCAGCCATTTTGTCCAACATGTGAGAACATGTACATCTTATCAGTTGATCATTAACCTCAGCCTGGGCTTTTACCACCAAACCTGTCAGGTTTTGTAATTTTGAGTCAATACCGGCCACATAGACTGCTAAAGTGTTTAATAGATCAACCTGAATTTCAAGTTCATTTGACTGAAAGTCAAGTGCACCCGTTATAACATTCATGGTATTGAGCAAACTTTTCCATGCACCCATGTCAGCAGTATTTTCGTTATTTATAACATGACCATCAGCATTAGTTGAAATGTCATATTTATCCAAAAACAAAAGATCCGCAGGGCTCAGTGAGTTATCAGGCTGACTGGGAATAGGATTTACAATATTCAATAAAAAAAAAATCAGCTTGATCTTGGATCTGAACGCCCTGAGGGTTGATCTTATTATCCATTTTGACTGGAGTTAAAACTGCCCGGTCATCCAATAACTGGACCGGTACCGGATCATCGGCACTTTTCTGTACATCAAATAAACGTAACATATTTTTATCATTTGTTATCTCTAAAATCGGCATTCCGAAGGACTCACCCTTATTATCAGCCCTAAACACGGGCATCCAAATTGTCAAAAGGTCTTGGCACTCTTTGATAACCTGCACATCCCCCATACAGATAACAGATGCATCACTAGCATTCAGGGGCATTGTACAGCTTAATACGTCCAAAGAAGAAACCGTAGATTGATCAGTCTTTTCACCAGGCCACGTCTTCAAATGAAACTTCTCCTTTATGAACACGTTAGTTGGAACAGCATGGACTTGGGCATTATCTACCATTTTATGCGTTGATTTTTTTGCCACAGATGAATCTTGGCATACTTGAACTTGTAGTGTTCATTGTATAGGGCTAAGTTATTGATACCCACTAGCACTCAGCTCCACCAACGGTATATGGCCCTTGAAATCTGCTTGGGATTTATTCACAGTTTCCAGTACGCGGGGTAGATTGAGAGATAAGTTGAGATCACCATTATTCTCATGCTTGGAGACACCTTTCTGCATAAATAAATTCTTAATGCTAAGCTGAGAATAGTTGGGCCCTCCTCCTATAGGGGATGGGGTACTGTTTAACCCCAAATCCTTCACAAGGGCCCCCGGGCTTAAGTTTGAGCTCAGCACAGTTCTTTCTGGTACACTCTCATCACCTATATCAATCATCTCTTAGGGATTTCTTTTTTTAGAATGGGTTAGTTTTTTTCCTAGCGCTCTTTGCCTTTTTTGTAGCTGTTCTTGAAAGGACGATTGCACTTGACCTCTCACATGCCCAGATCTCATATTGCAATTTCAAAAAGTCAAAAAAGACAAGAAACACACAACAGAACCTTAAAAAGATTCCCAGTTTCCAACTTGATACCCTGTCTGCCGTTTCACCCCTTTCCACTCGATGGGAGTGTTCCAGTTGCACCTCATGAGGGATTGATTCTCAGGGGAGTAGCCCAGCCACTCTAACGGGCTCCGACGGACTTGGCGCGGCCCGGGCCCACGCTATGGGGGAAGAGGCTGCGTGTTATGCGCGGAGTTGGATCAATGCCTCCCCCTCGTAACACCTGGGAATATTCGTGTTGCACCTGGGACATAAAGTTCCCACCAGAGTGTAGGGTTGTCAATAGAAGGGTGAGGTAAGTAACCAAAAAAGGAACTCACAACTGCTCTGGTGCTCCAGCGGTGTTGTGTGGCAGCGCGCAGCTCCAGCCGCGAGAGAAAATGTTTTGGCGAGTCTGGCCGTGTTGTATGGCAGCGCGCAGCTTCAGCCATGAAGAGAAATGTTTGGGGGCTCCGGCTGCGAGGAAAATGTTTAGCGGCTCCAGCCGCGAAAAGAAATGTTTAACAGGCACAGGCCGGGTTGTGAACTGTTTAGCGGCTCCGGTTGCGTTGTGAACTGTTTAGCGGCTCAAGCCGCGTCGGGAAATGTTTTGCGGCTCCAGCTGCGAAAATAAATGTTTGGCGTCTCCGGCTGCTTTGTAAAAAGTGTGGCGGCTCCCGCTGCGTTGTGAAATGTTTTGCGGCTCCGGCCTCGAAAATAAATGGTTGGTGGCTCCGGCCGCGTTGAGTACTGTTTAGCAGCTCCGGCCACGAGGAGAATGTTTAGCAGGCACCGGCCGTGTTATGAACTGTTTAGCAGCTCTGTCCGCGATGCAAAATGTTTAGCGGCTCTGGCCTCGAAAAGAAATGTTTAGCCGCTCCGGCCGCGAGAAGAAATGCTTGGCGGCTCCGGCCGCGTTGTGAGAAGTTTGGCGGCGTCGGCTCCGGCCGCGTTGTGTGGCAGAGCACGGCTTCAGGAGGAGAGAAGCACAGAAGCACAGACTCCTCTGCAGATCGATGAACCACAACCTTCGCTTGCAGCACTGTTTTTTCCCCACGGACTGAGAGTCAGCGTAGAATGTAGGAGTGATTGTGAGGGGGAAGGAGTATGTCTTTTCTGGCCTATGGAGAACAGGTAGCCTTGCAATAGTGAGAAAATTGCTGTAATTCACTATTAGGACATGCCACACACATCAGGGCTTGTCCTACTTTATATTTACAATGCACCCTGCTCTTGGGCCTACCATAGGGGTGACAGATATGAAGAAAAGGGAAGGTTTAGGGACTGGCAAGTGGGTGCACTTGCCCAGTCAGCATGACAGTACCAGACTGCACACAGGCTCTGCAATGGCAGACCTTAGACACATTTTACAAGGCTGCTTCTGCGGGTGGCACAACCAGTGCTGCAGGCCCACCAGCAGCTTGGATTTACGTGCCCTGGGCCCACTCAGTGCACTAGACTAGGGTCTGACAGGTAAACTAAATAGCCAAACATGGAACCACTGATTAATACATCAATTTACAATAGGGAGGACTTGCACTGTGGCACTGGACAGCAGTGGCACAGTGCCCAAAGCATCTAACACCAGCAAAAATACATGAGGCAACAGACAATATGAAAGGGAGACCCAAACCAATGGTGCCAGGTCTAGCAGTAACAAAGTGACGGTTCGTGTCATGAGACAAGAACTGAAATTAATAGCCTTAGTTAAGAAGTGCCCATGTCCTTAAGTCCAAACCCCAAACTTAAAGATGGACAGAGTTGTTGTGAGAAGTTGGCCTGGTATATGCTGTCCACTATTCTAGTGGGCACCTTGCACTAGTCCAAACTACCCTTATTGATGGTAGATTTAAAGACAACCTATGTAGAAAGCTATCCTAGTGGTAGCTATGGAGAGCAGCCTTCAGGCTAAGTCTAGAAGGAATGTAAAACAGCTTGTTTTACCAGTCTATAATCTCATGATCGGCTAAATGAATGGAGAACCACACCAGGTATATAGATAAAATATATGTATTTATTCTAAACTCATCCCTCTAGTCTCTTTAAGAGGCTAGAGGCAAAAGTGCATTCAGTAAACTTATTTACCACACAGCAAATTAGCACAGTATACGTTGAGCCCTGGGGGCGTACCAAACCATATATTAGGTAAGTGGTATAAGAACCACAACTGACATAGATACAAGACCTAGAGCCTATAGATCCACTGGGGCCACCAAGAACCACCCAAGGTAGTGACACAGGGGACCCACGGGAGACGTGTGCAATGTCTAAACACAGCTGCGAATCACTATTAACTTCTATGGGGAAAGTCGTGGTTGGAATTTTAAAGATAAAGGACACTTAGAAGAGGACTTGGAGCAAACCCCTTTAGAACTAGGCAGTTCTAGAGTCAATACCCATGGGAGCACTGGACTACTCGAGTTACCTCACCCAGGGATGCCGGGTGCATAGGTGTCTTTTGGTGTTGGGTTTTGACGTCGAATTCAATGGCAATCTGCTGCCAAGTGCTGCTGACGACCAAGTCGAAAGTGTCTGGGTGGATCCAAGCCTGGATCAAGGATGAGAAGAATTTGAAAGCATATGGGACAGAGTCTGGGTCACTAGCCAGTGACGTGGAAGGTGATGAGCGGATGCCCACCGATGTCAGGTTATTTCAGGTAAAGAAGGTGAAGCTTGACTCTTTAGCTACGAGGACCAGGAGGTGTCCATGAAAACCAGATGGTGGATTCAAGCTGACCCACAAAGGGATGTTAAGTGGTGCAGTGTTGATTTTTGGATTGGACCCAACAAGCCTTGGCAACTGCAACCAATGCAGAAAGCTAAGATTGGCTTTGGTGCAAACCAGCAAGGTCTGAGGGACTCACCACTTGGTGGGGAGTCAGGGCACATCTGGAGCAACCAGGGAAGCCCTAAGGAAAGAAGAGTTACCTTCATGGGGATCCACCAGTCGACGGACCACAGATCACAAAGAGGCCTCAAGCATAAATGCTAGAAGCCGGCTCATGGAACACTCGTGGAGTGTAGGCCAACTATCTTTGGTGCAGACAGTGCTCAGGGCTTGGACTACAAATAGCCCAATGCAGAACTTCAGTAAAGCTCGGGAAGTTGATGCACTAGCAAATGTGCATGGTGTCCAGGAGTTCTGGATCCACATCACTTGTGAGGGATGCGGGTCTTAGCTTTGCTGGGATCTCGTGTTGGCCTCTGAGAAGTCTGGAATTCCATGTCCTGAGTCACAAATACTTCGGCGTCTGATGGGAGCTTTGGAAATGCAGACTGGCAAGATGCTTCTTTGTTGCCTGTTTGAACAGGGGAGTCACTCCTTGACCCCGAGGGAGATTCTTGCATCTTCTAGTCATGTAGAATGTTGAAGTTCCAGGATATATTTTGCATAGTTTTGTCCAGGTGTAATCTGAAGTCCAAAGGACTGGGGTCCCACACTTATACTAAGAAAGGAGGTTGGACATACTCTGGGGATCCACCTATGGGAGGTTCTGGGGTGGTTACAACCATGCCCTTTGTCCAGTTTCACTCCAGAGCAGGGGCTGAGTGCTCCTGCAACCAATTTAAACTGGGGTATGCACAGGGACACCAAGTGTGCCCCAGCACTGTTTGAAAAGCATTCTCTGAATGAACCCACCCAGCCCCAATACACTAAAGCAAGTGTAGGAGGTGGTTACACCTCTGTGTGACAGGAAACCTATTGTCCAGACATCCCCTGCCAGAGTTTTGTCCTGCAGCAGGAGGCCAGACTCGTGTCTATGGCTGCAGCATCCACTTTGTGATGCAGGGCTCTTTTCAATTATTACCGGTTACCTCAGTGTGTACATGTCTCTCCCCCTAGAAGGGTGGAATTCTACCCCCGCTGCCAGGACTGGAAGGGGGGGTAGGTTTCCAAAGTGTTTAACACCAAACACGACATGTTTCCATGCAGCCATTTCAAAGTTAGCATTTACCGCGATATTATAATGCACTTAAGAGTATATGGTCTGGCTGCATCACAGAACAGTCTCAAAAAAATAATTCAAAAAGCTGCACCAGGGTCCTGCTCATGCATGGGCACCCTCTCACACAAAATCAAGCACTCTGCCTTCATTATTGATAAGGCCTGCCATAGGAGTGACTTATAGGTTTATATGTGTCAGTGATTAAAGGTAGATATAGGTAACCTATATCTTAGTAAGGGGTGCATGCACCACCTTACCCAGGCTGCAATAGCAGTCCTGTGGTGCCATTTTGGAAGGCTTCCCAGGGTTGGCGTAATACATGCTTCAGCCCCAGGTAGGCCTCTGGGGTAACTATGCACTTGGTACCTAAGGTACCATATACTGGGGACTCACAAGGGTAACTCAGTAACCAATCTGGAGTGTACCTAAAGTACATGCAATCATTTTAGAGAATAAGCAGCTAGTCTGGGGTCCTGAATAGCAGACCCCCAGCCAGACTAAAGTCGAGAAACAGTGAAACAGGAGCAAAAAGTGGGGGTAACCATAGTAAGCAGATACTACTCTCCTACAGTTGTGTTTTCAAAGAATGGTTGCAGTGGTGAAGGTGTGACAATCAACGGGGCCATGCATTGCATTTGTCTTTATTGGGATTAGTCATATTGTTGTGATTGGAAATAAGTGGTGTGTAGGAACAACATTTTTAGCAGCTGAAGAGGTTAATGGACTCAAAGCTGTTTAAGATACCAATATAGATAGATAAATAGTTATGGTTGTGGTGATATTTGTCTTCTAAGATTTGTTGTGTAGTTGTGTGAGGTACCATTAAATTGCACAGCTGAGATAGGTACTATAACATTGTGATTGTACTAATATTGATTGATATTAGTGGAACAACAAGAAGCTATATCGGTTAAAGTGATTTCCTGCTGGTTGAGATGTAATTTGTGTGTGCACGTGTAGTAAAGTTGGAGTGTATTCAAACCTTATTTCAGATTGTTTCTTGTATGATTGAATGACCTTGCTTTTCTTTGGAGAGCAGTCACAACTTATTTGTTTATTACACTTGTTTAGAGTTGTAGAATTTGTGTACGAGAAAATTGTAAAGGAGGGTGAACCGCAGAAAGCTGTAAGAAATATTTCATAGTATGCTGCACTGAGATTGGTTAGTTGGTGTACTGTTGCACTGTTATTGGTTGATGATGACGTAGAGAGCCATGCTGGCATTGGTCAGTTGTGAAAGTGCTGTGTGAGATTGGTTGACAACTCCTTCAGTATTAACCTGTAGCAGGATTGAAGAACGAGATTGACATATATGGAATTAAAACAGAATCTGAACATTGAATTGAACTTGATCACTGGCCATTTATTGTTGAAATATCACAATAATTAAAGGTTTTCAAACTTTCAGAAATGTGATTAGGGGTGATGTAAGAGTTCCAGTTAGGGAAGGAGAAGAGACGCCATTGGATGGTATGCCTTCTAATAGTATGTTGAAAAATATAGGGTTCCATACAAATCTGCGGCTTTGTCAGTGGTGCAAGTTTACTGAAAATGAGTGTCCATTCTAATTTCCTTGATATGGTACATTCAATTGAAAGGTTATTGGACATTTGAGGGAGAAGTTACACGAGATGTAACTACCTCCTAGTCCCACATGATTTGAAGCATTAAATGTGTGGGAAAGAGCAGCTCATGCTAAAGCGAAGGAGAAATACTAGAGTAGTAGGAAGAAGGCTGTGCAAAATTACACCGATGCTCAATGGGACAATAGATAGCAAAGGTGGACCAAAGGTATAATCGAGGGAACTTGAATGTATCCAGTTATTACCACATAAAAGGTAAAGCAGAATCTGAAAAAAGGCAAGGTGGAAGAAGCCACAAAGAAAACAGACACAGATAGTGATTCAGATATTGTTATTTTGGATGCTTTTTAAGGCTTTGTGTCCAGCACCATATGTGGCCCCTACAACAAATACTGATAGTGATGCAACTACTAGTGCTACAGTGGCTGCCACCCTGTTAAAGTGAGTATATTTCTGATTGAGAGATCATTTCCAGCACTTCAAATTGCGCCTGCACCTTTTGAAGTGGCTCATAATGTAATAACTACATGTGACTGCTTCAATTGTGACTGTTCCTGTATCAGTACCACAAGTTGAGACAGCACAGACATTTACAAGGCCAGTTGCAACTGCCACAATATCTTGTGTCCCAATTCTTGAAGCTCAAGGAGCTGTAAGACGAGTAGCTGGACAGGATTCATCCCAAAATCGCAGAATTCACAGATTGTTGCTTGTATGCCACTGCAAAATGTTCAGTCATTGAGGGAAGGAAGCAGGATTGTCTTTACGACACCTATTACACAGGGAGAGAAAGGACAGTGTAAGGATGGGATTTTTCCTCCTAGGTTTGAAGAAACTTCAGAAACTGAATGAGTGGAGCGATCAAAGAATCTACCTGCTAGTCAATGAAAGGCAAGACCTTTCAATGTTCCGAAGTTAAATGTAGAATTTGAAGTAATTATCAGACGTTCTCTTGACATTTCAAATTTGGAACATTGTCTGAAACATTAACTGATATATTTAAGTAAGGAAATCGCATGGCGTACATCTGCCTCACATGACAGATTAACTGAATTAGCAGGGAAATATGAAGTGGATCTTTCAAAGAGTTTGCCATTGCAAAGAAGCTATGGGTAGAGAATCCAGCGGAGAGGTATATGCAATTTGACAGATTTGTCAAAATTTAAAACGTTATGTGGACAGATTTAAATATGCTCTTTGACATTGTGGTGCCAAATGATTTGTGGACTGAGTGTAGAATAGCGGTGTCATGGTCACGTTCTGAACCTCCAAGAGATGCGTGTTCTCGTACATCCTCACCTGTGTTAATCACAAAATACAATGCAGTGATTATATCTTTTTGAAAGGAAAAGTTTCAGCGAGAGACATTGACTGGCTGTAAATCAATAGAACTACTCAAGAAGCAAATCAATCAGTACATGCTTGTGCAAAATTCATCCTTTTTGTCCTGATGGCTGTCATTTTTTTGACTGATACTGGTGGTAACTGACTCTGACTGTGCCATGGACTCTGCTAACCAGGCCCAGGCATTTGGTAATTAGGTATAATTACAATGGGTACTGACAAATCTACTTGTAAGTCCCTAGTATATGGTAGGGTATGTGGGTTTAGAGGCCCCACAGCTTTGATGCACTTTAGTGTTCACTGATGACTGCCTGCTGTCATTTTAAAAGTCAGCCCTCCTTTGTAAGCTGCTTTAAAACTGAAATTACATGCAACTTAAATTTTGGATTTCGAGGTAATTGCATAGTATTAAACTACCTTATGGTGCATACAGGTCAAACCCTGGGGTCTAACCTAGGTGCCCCCAGTGAAGGGTACCGTGTAAAAATAAGCAGAGATATTTTAAAATATGTTTTATATGCCCTGGTGAGGGGAAAACTACCAATTTAGTTATTCTCCATTGTAGCATTTCAGCTCTATAGGCTAACATGGGAATGCGGTAATAAAGTGTAGCTATTGAAAGGAGTGAGCTAAAATAATATTTAAAGGACTTGAAAAATTGGTAATAATAAATCCAACAACTTGCTACTGTTGAATTTATCATAACTATTATGGAAAATAAGTTATAGAACTTTCTTTTATGTAAGCCAAAATCCAACCATCTAGCAGCCTCTCCTGATTGGCCAGTCTTGACAGGCTAAGCCACACTGCTTTGATGAGGTGATATGTGGCCTGCATAGAGACTAAAGTTATCTGGTGGGGGAGCTCTGCAGCTGTAGAGAACAGGCCAGAAAGGTGGCTCGGTATATAAACTGGTCTTGAAAGAGAGCAGGACAGTAAAGATGCAAGCCAGGCCTACCCCCACTTTCTGTACCCCAGAGCCAAATGGGATACCCAGGAATGAAATTTGCAGAAGGCCTGAAAGGGGAGTGTTTAGACAAATAAGCCACATGAGTAGGTTTTCTTAACCAGATCTTAACCACCAGGAGAAAGTTTCCCCGTCTTGAATTTTAAAGTGCAGTGCTTTGTCAATCAATCAATCAGTATTTGAAGAGCACACTAATCACCCTGAGGGGTTTACATGCTGGGTGGGACAAGATTATGCCAAACTTTGAAGGAAGCTGTCATAGTTCTGGGTAGCACCCTGTACCCTATTGGTAAGGTGTGCCCCCCTGCTTGTCATTCTCAGAACACTGGCTAAATATCGAAGAACTGCATAGCAACTCAGAAACCATGCCTGAAACTACAAGAAGAGGTAGGACTGCCCAGCTGGAACCTTGGCCTGCACCAAGAGGACTTCACTCTGAATGACTGCACCTGCCTGACACTAAGGAACTACAGCACTAAGGACTTTAGCTTGCTTCAAAAAGAGGAGGAGTGGACTCCCTGAATGTAACACATTAAAAGATCTCCCCCTGCATCACCTCCAGCGAGAAGAACCCAGCTGACCACCTTCAGCTGAACTTTGAAGGATTTAGCCAGGCACATTGTGGGAACTGTAGTCCCAACTTCCAAGGAGCAACTCAGAGACTCTGGAACTTTGGATTTTGTTTGTGGACACTTTTAACCCCCCAAAAGGAACTTCAAGAAGCACCTCTGATTTCGAGGTCTAGCAGAAGAATTGTGCCACAGATACATAACATGTCAGCAGATGAATGTAGGAAGAAGAACACCAGTAACCATGAGTCATGTAGGAAGATCAGATGGACTATTCAATAGAATGCAGTTGGACTTTATCAAGATGCCTGTATGTACAGGCTGAGATACTTCCTGGCTATAGTGTGTATTTTCTTTCGATGGATGAAAGCCTGTCCAACACAGAGAATACTCAGGTACAAAATTCTGGTTCCTTTATAGTCAGACTGAGGGACTAATTTTAATAATGAGGTCCTTGGAATACTGTGTATGGCTCTTCAAGTGGAACAGAGATTACACTGTAGTTTTTGTCTTGAGGCTTTAGGAATACTGAAGCAAGTAAATGGAACTTTGAAGTTCCAATTGGCTAAAGTTTGTACTTCCACATCTCTGAAATGTCCAGATGGGTTACCATTGGTTCTGATGAGTCTTTCAGGCACTCCTGACTGGAACATATGATTATTGCCTCATGAAATCCTCAAGGGATGTGCAATGAGACTGCCTGCTATGCCTAAAAATGCACTTGTAACATCACAGATGACATGATACTCATTTACTGAAAAGGACTTGGTGATGTGGTGTGTTCTGTTTCCCACCAGGTTGGTGCTGCCACTGCCAATCCACATCAGAGGCAGAGCCATGACCTTAGTCCTGGTGACCGGGTTTTGGTGAAGAAGCACATTGTGAAGCCTTGTTTGGAGCCAAGATGTAAAGCCCCATACCATGTCATTTTGATCACAAACACTGCTGTCAAATGTGCTGGGTTCATGCATCGCACACTCAGAGAGTAAGGTGTCCACATGAAGAAGCAGTGTTCTTTAAGCCAGTGAGATAACACCTGTTACAACACATTCAGAAGAACAGGAAAGGGGTGAATAACTGCAAACTCTCACACAAGTGCAAGTTCTTGAAATATTGCAGTGGTATGGAAGCACCCTCTGAAGAAACTATTGGAGTATCACAAAGGCAGTTGAATGACCAAGATGAAGAAATGAGTGTGAGAGAAGTAGGACAAATCTGGAGATTGGAATGGCCAAGTGGTGAAAGGGGATTGAGATCAAGTATTTCAATTGAACGTATACCACCTACAATCTTCAAAGAAAAAGACTCTAGTGGTATAAGTGATGCAAATGAAGGTCCGGAGACACCAAAGAAATACAAGTAAGCAAAAGTAACTTGTCGGAGGCATTCAGCAACTGAGTTGACCGCCTATTTAAGAATTCTGGCAAGTGTGTCAAAACAAAGTCCAGATTAACTGAGCTCTGGGTTGTTTAAGCCTTCATGATGTGCCACACTGACAAAGGGCACTGATTAAATCAGAATATTAGCATTAAATATTGCAATTGAGAACTTCACAAACTATATTATTTGATCTTGAGACTCAAAACAGCTTTAACGACAAGTGATTAACTGTTAAAGTCAAGTAGTAAAGGAGACTGAAATAATAAAAAGAACTTATAAAACAAATAAAAAGAATTAAAAAGAATTCCGTAGGTCCAAGGTTGTAGTAGAAAAGTAGGGAAAGCACTTAAAGAAAACAGAGTAGGATTAGAGATGACTTTCAAAGATTATTGTTCATAAGCTGAATGTAATAACTGCAAAATAATATTTGAAAGTAAAAGATTTGCTCTTTGCACAAGTGGAAGTTGCTTGCTGCTATATTATACTACAGGTCTGACTCTAGACAAATGTGTGTTTCCCTACCAAAGCTAGATGCAGGATCATTGCAGGTGTCACTTTAGTAGTCATATTAATAGTAGTCTTAACATTCTTAGTTAGACTTAAATTTACACTGGAGATAGAGATGACCCTCTTCCCTGCTCGCAGACCAGGTCACTCCCCACGCCGCACGGCTCCTCCTGTGCGCTCGTGACTCCCCCGTGCTGCCTTCCACTGCCGTGAGTTTGCCGCTGTTGTACTCTCCCTGACTCTGTCCTGTTTTGCTGCCTAATTGCTAATTGTTCTTTTCTGCCCATAATTGTTTTTCCTGTTTTCCCCCAGCGCCCCCTTTCTCCTGTATCCTACCGCTCTATTCCCATACCCGCTTCCCGCCGCTGCTCCCGGGCAGCCCCGCCCCTTTTTCCTCCTGCGACCCGTTCCCGCCACCCATTCGCCGCCCCGCTCCCGCCTCCCAGCTGCTCCTCACTCCCACTTCGCCTTATGTGGAGGACGCTGTGCGGAAGCAAAGTGGACGTGCGCAGCAGGCGCGCCACTGGCGTGCCGAAGGTGCCCCAAAGGCAAGCACGTCTGCGCCCATCCGCGCCTGGACCGCGCCCAGCACCAGAACCCCTGGACCCCGAATCTGCCACACCACCAGACTGCACTACGACCCCGGCACCCTCCACTCACTCAACCCCGAACGAGATCACTCCTGCTACCGGGCCACCCCGAAGCGCACCCAAGGACCCTTCACCTGCCGGAACTGCAGCTTCACCAGCATCCGGCCCGCCAAATCATCAACCTGAGAACCCAACCACCTTCGATGCATCCTCCTCAACACCCGTTCCGCTCGCAAGCATGCCATCGAATTCTGGGACCTCCTAGACTCAACCTCCCCCGACGTCGCCTTCCTGATGGAGACCTGGCTGAACACCACCTCAGCACCACACATCGCTATAGCCATCCCAGAAGGCTACAAGATCTCCCGCAGAGACTGCACCAATGGAGTGGGAGGGAGAATCGGCATCATCCACAAGGACACCCTCAGAGTCTCAACCAATACCGACGACACCCTCACCACCGCCGAGCTCTTGCACTTCCAGATCCACACCGACCCCAACACCACCCTCAGAGGAACACTCGTCTACAGACCACCCGGAACCCACCACATTTCAGCGACTCCATCGCCGACCTCATCAGCACCCACACCCTCACCTCCATGGACTACACCCTCCTCGGGGACCTGAACTTCCACCTCGAGAACAACAACGACGCCAAATCCACTGCCCTAATCAACAACCTCGCCAACCTCGGACTCAAACAGCTCGTGATGACACCCACTCACGCCGCTGGACACACACTGGACCCCATCTTCTCAGCAAGTCCCCACGTCTCCTTCAACCACACCTCCGAACCCCACTGGACAGACCACAGATGCGTCCACTTTACCTTCAGGAAACCCACCACACACCACCGCACCCAACAGATGCCACGCCACTGCTGGGGAAAGGTCACCGAGGATCAACTGACCACCACCCTCGCACTGGGACCACCCGCCGACCCCACCGACCCCGACATTGCCGCCATCAACCTTAAAAACTGGATCAACGACTGTTCCGACACCCTCGCCCCACTCAAGACCTCCACCACCAATCACACCAACAAGAAAGCCGCATGGTTCACCGAAGACCTCCGGACCACCAAGCGCACCTGTCGAAAGCTGGAAAAGAGCTTACTCCGCGACCGAACACCAGACAGCTACACAGCCCACAAGAACGCCACCCACAGACACCACCAACTCATCAGGACCGCTAAGAGGACCGCCTACAAGGACCGCCTAGACAGCAACGAACACAACAGCAAAGAACTCTTCAACATCGTGAAACAACTCTCCAACACCAACTACATTCCACCATCACAAGACCTGTGCAACTCACTGGCCACCTTCTTTCACTGCAAGATCACCGACATCCACGACAGCTTCAACACCACCACCCCCACATCCACCACCGAGACCACCACCCCTGCGACCACCACCCGCACCAGTCGCCTGACCACCTGGTCCAACGTCAACAACGAAGACACCATCAAGACCATGAACTCCATCCTCGGCCCCACCCCCTCAGCCTGGGAAGACTCCTGGTGGCCAACATTGCCAGGGACAGCCCCAGAACCCACCGACCACGCATGTAACTTGGGGTCATCCTCGACTGTGCCCTCTCCATGACCAAGCAGGTCAATGCCGTCTCCGCTTCCTGCTTCCACACCCTCCGAATTCTCCGCAGGATCTTCAAATGGATCCACTCCAACATAAGAAAAACCGTCACCCAGGCCCTTGTCACCAGCAGACTGGACTACGGGAACACCCTCTACGCAGGAACAACAACCAAGCTCCTGAGACGGCTGCAACGCATCCAGAAAGCCTCAGCACGACTGATCGTCGACGTCCCCCGATGAAGCCACATCGCACCCCACCTGAGAGGCCTGCAATGGCTCCCCATCAACAACAGGATCACCTTCAAACTCCTAATCCACGCACACAAAGCCCTACACAACGCAGGACCAGCATAGCTCAACAACCGACTCAGCTTCTACACCCCCACCCGCAGCCTCCGCTCTGCCAACCTCGCCACAGTTCCACGCTTCCGGAAAACCACCGCCGGTGGCAGATCCTTCTCCTGCCTCGCCACCAAGACCTGGAACACTCTCCCTACCGGCCTACGACAGACCCAGGACCTGCTGGCCTTCAGAAGACTTCTCAAGACCTGGCTTTTCGATCAGTAGCAGCCCCCCCTCCTCTCCCTCCCCAGCGCCTTGAAACCCTCACGGGTATGTAGCGCGCTTTACAAATGGAATGATTGATTGATTGATGACTAACCACACCTTAAACTACAACATCTGCACACACAATAGATGAAATAAAATTGAAAACGTAATTTGTAGGTTACTCGAAAAAAATTATTGAATCTAAATTAGCTCTTCAAGATTACACACAATCTTTAGATGCCAACGACTTTTATGTTACACCCATTTACATTCTTCAGTCGTAGTTGAGGTGACCTATTACCATAACCCACTATCACATGCAATTACATGTAGCATACTGCTTAGCTTTTTTTTATAGACAGGAATGCTTTGATTATTATTTTTCAAATTACAACATGATTCTTTCAAAATACCCCTTCTGAAACCTGAGCTAGAACCATTAGAAACTGCTACTGTATTAGGCAGTGGTGGCTGGCATGAATCACGGGTGGTGATGTGGGTGCGGGGGTCGGGTTTCACATGGGGGTTGAAATTTAAAAAGAAGATTTTACCTTGAGGCTGGGTCCTGTGTCTTCTCTGCTCCTGTTATCCTGCTTCTGACAGGAACAGGAAGAAGGCAGCCAGACTCCCTCCCCTAAGTCAATCACAACACTGAAATGCAGCGTTTTGATTTGTCTGAGCACCTACGGACTGGAAGGGTGGGCATGATCTCCATGCAGGCAGTAATGCAGCCTGCGTGGAGAAGGGTTAAACTGTGCATGACTGGTTTGGGCGGCTCAAGAGGGCCGACCAAACAGTCATTGCGCACTTACTAGAGGGAAACCACTCCTCCCCTGCCCTGCTCGGAGAGCAGAGCAGCCCCGCCCACCCGCCTGCTGCAAAAGCGGGAAACAATGCATAAAATGATAAATACTCTAAGTTATTATCATTTAATGTGTCTCACTGCTTTAAAGCCGCATACTGGAGGAGCAGGCCCTGGTATTAGAACATTTTGACAAAAGAGTTTCTGCTATTAGTCACTGGTTTACAACAGTAGGAGGAGGATTTGTTAGAGTCATTTTTGAACCTATACTTTTTATAGGTGTTTGCTTGATCATTTTTACACTGTATTTAAAAAAGGTAAATGCTGGTTAAAACAGATGAAAACATAGAGGAAGGAACAAAGAAATCAGAAGAGAATTATAATTAGAAGGGAAAACGAATAGCAAATTGAAATAACTTGCAAAACACAAAATGAAAATCACTCAAAAAGAGTGAGAGTGTACTTTACAGATTCATTTGTGAAGAAACTGTGATGGTTTTTCATCTACCGAATGGAGAAAACTACTAACACAAATGTAGTTATTTATGAAATGCTTTACTAAAAATGCAATGTGCAGAATTTATATTTAAAAAATTAAGAGTGTTTAATTCAAAAATTGTAGGAGGCAACCATATTTAAACTGATAGGCCTGTGATTTAGAAATACAGCATGGATTCTTAAATTAACATGATTGATAACGACAATATTTAACATAAAGACATGTAAATACTGAATTGTTTATTTTCCTCTTTCAATGCAGTTGTGCAAGTAATTTCTCCTCTCTTTCCTGCAAATGTTGCAATTTCGGAAGCTACTGTTTATTAATGAACAGGGAAGATGTTTCATGGGAAGAAGTTTTTGGACACAAGAAAGGGTGTGTTGCATCATTCAAGGACACATGGTTAAACAAAGATTGTAGTCTTCTCAGGAGATGGGGAATAAACCTGTTCCCAGAGGCGAGCCTACATTTTCTTGTTTAACATGAAGAAGAAAGAATATTCATGTTGCAACATGGAAAATGTGTGTTTATATTAGTGTTTTTTCCTGGACTAGATAGGCATCCTCTTTCTGGAGATACTGATTTGCAGCAGTTGATGTATGTCCATTTTTCCCTGACTCTCTGAGGGGAGACTCTGTATTGAGATTTCTTGGATATCTTTTAATGAGAAGTCTTACTTTATGCCATGATCTGCTGTTATCTGAGCTGAGAATACTTTCCGGCTCATTCTGCTAAAGCTGTATGCTTATGCTTGAATCTCTAATCAGAAATATTTATGGTTATCTAAAGTGACACCTTAATCCCATCTCACATTAATCTTGACATAGCTTAGACTATAGAAGATTCTTTATGGAACACGGTTGTGGCATTTCTCGCATTGAAGCTTTATAGTCATGTAATGTAATGTAATGTTGGCTTCTTATATAGCGCACTAATCACCCCAAAGGGTCTCAAGGCACTTGCTTTGGGAACCCGTCCTGGTTTTTCCCTGTGAGATAGCCCCTACTGGGCACCCCCAAGGTGAAAGCCAGGCATCCCGCTGCAGAGGGCCGTAGTGGAGATTGAGCAAGCTATTGCCCAGAGTGTGAGCCCCTGATTTGAGTAGGCACCGAAGCGAGAATTATCGAGTCCTTGGACATTTTGAGCTCAGGACCCTGCCGCGTCGGGAATTGAACCCTGGTCCCGGTCTGACCTCTGCTTCAGGGTCTGCCTCCTCTAACCAGTGAGCCACACTTCTCCAGTGATTGACTGAACTGACTTGCCTCATTTCTAAATATTGATTGACTGATTACTTCAACCTTTAAGGATGACATTTGGAGAACTATACTTCAATAAAAGAATGACAAAACTGAATGATTTGAAAATAAAACCCTTTAACTCAACTTAACTCTCTTTATTAACTGAACTAAAGTAATGATAATTAATAATGATTTATACTGAGATTCAACTCCTTACGTCTCAGCTGACATCAAAGATCCATTGACCTGTAAGTTGGCTTCAAGGTGATGAGTAAGTACAAATTGGAACCTCATGCTCCTGCAGTTGGTAGCAGAGTGACGTTTCGTGTCACAAGACAATAGCAGAAATAATTAGTCTTAGTTTAGAAATGTCTTTAAGTCCAAAGCCCAAATTTGAAGTTGGACAGAGTTGTGGTTTCGAAGGCGGTTGCATTGCAGAAGGTGTAACTATCAAATGGATCCAGTGTTGCTATTGCCTTTGTTCACCTGTAAGTGGGGTTCATATGCATGAGTGAGTGGCAAGTGGAACTCTGTGCTCCAGCAAGGGTCATGCTGTTTATTATCCAGATCACAAAATGTTCCTGCACTATAAAGGTGAAGTTTTCATGGTGCATAAAAACTGCTTTGCACCACTTTGCTACGCTGTGCATCAAAGGGGGTGTTACAGGGGCACATCAGTGCTGACTTCTTTAAGTCTGTGTCAACTTGCTGCTAGTGCAAGCAATGACAAATGTGAACATTTGGGCTTCAGTGGTTAAGGGGTGAGGATACAAGCAGCACAAAATCATTCATTTTGACAGTGGGTGTCTTTGATATGTATACAAAATAGTATACAGTCCAATGAGAATAAATGCAAAAAAGGAACACATGAAAAATTGATTAGGATTTCTGTTTCTATTATTTGACATTGTATACCACATTACAGCAACTCGTGGCACTCAACCTTTTCCATATTGTTACATACCAGAACAAACACACATGACTCGAAATGTGTGAACGGTCACTGTGTTCTGTGAGTAACTATGTTGATGTTATTCTGATATTCATAGCAGTATTTTAAATCATGTCCATTGGTGCTGCACTTAGATGGGCAAATCTTAGGAGGAGTGTGAGGGAAGAGTAGTTAATTTCCTTGGATCTTCAGCTGGGGCATTGCTACTAACTTTCAAGTATGGACATCATATAAGGGCCACTGGAAGTCAAGGTTGTTACCCCTTGATTGACCCTTGAGACCTCTAGTACTGCCCTTTCAAACCTTGCCCTCAGATAATCACAAAGACAGTGCTGGAACTCAAGGAAAAAGGGTCTCTGGTGAGTCCTGTTTACTTTTTTGTTTGCTCCATCAGAATAGGAACTTTTTATTTTGTTATTGTATGTATGCCACTTTAGAATGTTTTATTTTGCTAATAATAGGTATATTCTGAAGTACATTCTGAAGTGCATATGATGAACACTCACTTATCATTTTGCTGTCCTGTAGACGCAATACAAAACCTCATGCTCATTTCAGGGTTGTACATTTCCATTTGTCCGTATAGTGCCTCTCTTGGCCCTGGTGACGAGAAAATAAAGGCAAAAGCAGCTGACAGTAGGTCATCAACTGTGTTTGGCCTGCCTGGGTACAGGGTTAGGGCTGTCATGGCGTCTCCTTACACCGAGGTATTGGTCCAGTATGCTCGCTGGCTGAATTCTCCCTCTCCTAACTGTAGGTTTGTTATTTCCCACAGTTTGTATACAACATTCCATTTCCCCCCTTGCTCTCATTGACTACATTGCAATAAAATAAATACATTTTAAAACACAGCAATGTTACTGGTGGCAATAATGTAAACCCAATCACAGGGTGATATTTAGCAATGAACAATTAAAAATATCAATGAAACACACAAAAATGCATGCGATCCTGCTGTGAACATGTACATGATTAATATTACCAAAATCACCAGTATTACATTATTTCATATTTTTGTGTGATTCATTGTTATTTTGACGTGTTCATTGTTAAATATCTCCCTGGGATTGGGTTTACAATACTGCCACCACTCACATTGTGTTTGCAAATGTACGGTGTGTGTGTTTTATAGCTGTTGCATTTTTTGATATACAAAATAATGCAATAATGGTTATTTTGTTAATATCAATCATATATGTGATCATAGCAGGATCACATGCATGTATACTTCATTGTCATTTTTATTCGTTCATTGTTAAATATCACCCTGTGATTGGGTTCACATTATTGCCACCAGTGACATAGAGCGTGAAAATGTATTTATTCTATTGCAATGCAGTGAATGAGAGCCAGGGAAAATATTGGGGGGCATATTACCAAGCAATAGCGATAATTATCGCTATTGCTTGGTTAGAGACAAAGATTTACCGCTGAGCTGCGGCGATTTTTATCGCAGATAAACCTTGGTAGTACCAAGGTTTATCGCAAATGCGATAAAAAACGGCCGCAATGCATGAATATCGCTGAAAAGTCAGCGATATTCATGCATTACTGAGCTAATGCTCTTAGCCATGTTATCCACCTCCCATTGGATAACATAGCTAAGAACTGCTCAAGGCAGGCGTTAGCTTTGGGAGATATTCGCGCTTTGCGCGAATATCTCCAAAAGTTGGTAATAGGAGATAGCGATGTTAGCGACTGTTTCCAGTCGCTAACATCTTGGCACGCCCACTTTGCATGTCATTAGTGATAAATATCACTGACATGCAAAGTGGGGCCCAAGATGGTCGCTATCTCCTACTAGCTGTCGCTAACTGGTGTTAGCGACAGCTAGGTAATAGGGAGATCATTTTATCTCCGCTTTCTTGGCTTTTAAAGCCAGAAAAGCAGAGATAAACCCTCTTGATAATATGCCCCTGAATGTTTTATACAAAGTGTGGGAAATAGCAAACCTACAGTTATTAGTTCATTGTTAAAGACCACCTTAGGAATGGGTTTACATTATTGCTGCTAGAGACAACTAACTAGTCAATCATGCAATTGAGCATCATGATATTGTCGCTTCATAATATTCTGCATTATATCATATGTATTTGGCAACAGTTGTATAGACAAATTATGTATCTTACTTTTTCGATTCTTTTGTTTTGTTTACTATTTAATACATTTTGGAACAGGCACACAGTCGATAGTCTGTTTTCTATATCCACTTCCTACTTACACAGACGTCCAGGTTTTGTTGTGTTTTCAGGGTATTACCATCTGTGTACTGCATACATACTTTACACATTGCCTCTAAGTTAAGCCATGCTGCTTTTCGTGCCAAGCTACCCAGGTTTATGCACATTTTAGTGACTTTGTGTGGGTCACACTGCAAGAAATTGTGTCTGTTGCTTGACTAGGGCTCACACCCCAGGCGACCAACAACCACATTTTTCACAGTGTGCTGCTTAGGCAAAACATGCACTCCTAATTCTGGTGTGTACAAATAATAGCACAAATAATGAACTAGGATTAAAACCCAAAAGAGGATTTGTGGTCTAGTCAGAATGAGGTCCTATTTTGTGTGACAGGTTTGCACAGCTACTCCCAATGCAGTGCCTCTTTTTTGAGGGAAGTTTGCACTGCCCCATGCTTTATGTGTTTAACCAGTTTTTTTATGTGAATGAGGTCTTCTAATGACCATACAGGTATGGGCATTAACGGACACCCATATTGTATATGTTTTGTTGAGGTGGCTCGCCCCAATGTTTTTAGACCTGCTGCTGGTGTTTTGTGAGGACGCCTTCCTCATTTGATGATCATGCTTTTGATGTTTTGTACAAGGAATGTTTTATAGTTTCTGTGAGGGAGGCATAATGCACTGTTTCTTGTGCTGAGGCTGTTACCAGTGAGCAATTCCTGCACAGCCACTTCCTGTTCTGTACTTTATAATTTGGATGCCTGCTCAGCTGCTTCCTGGCTTTATCTTTTTTGCCTGGGATAGTTTTTAACAACTGCTGCCACTGTAGTTCCTTATCTTTGTAAGGAATGCTTGTGATGAAGATGAGCCAAGTTATATGTGTGCGGTGGAAGCATTTACAGAAGACAGCCAGGCTAATCTTTTTTTATCTCAGGAATCTTAACTTGCTACTTTAGGCTGTGTCATTTTTGTATGAAGAACCCTTAACCATTACTGTCCATGGAGAACTTGTAGGAATATAGGAAATGTAGGAAGCCAAGTGGAGAGATGGATAAGAAAAGGGAGTAGTAGAGTGATGGGGGAAGGAGAAACATCTATTTAAAAAAAGGGAGACTATTGAGAGTCAAAGCAGGAACATGAACAAGCAGAGATGAAAACTGAGAATGAATGAGGTAGGAGGGGAGATATTCAAGTAGAAGCCTAATAAAAGAAAATGGAATCTTGAAGATGGATGCAAAAGAGTGTTTGATGTAAGGGTGAAATAGCTAGGTTTCTGACAGGATATAGAGGTGAGAAGATTGGATATGTAGAAATGAAGGTGGCATTGACATTTTGTGTTGTTCAGAGAATTAAACAGTGAAAACATGAACTGCCTGGAATGAAGAGGGAAACTCAGAAAGTGGCAACCATGGGTGGTCTAAGATAGGGGTGAGGATGAAATGAAGACCAGATGTAACTGAGTTGGGAAAAGTCAATATCTTCAGGGGAAAAGGAAATGGAGAATAGTGATAAGAATTGGAAAGGTGAAGGTAGGAGAGAATGAGCGAGAGTTATAGTTGAGCGACGAGAGACAGACAGAAATAATGGTAAAGGAAAGAGAGAGATGGAGGTAAGAGACTAACTGGAAAAAAGAGAGGGAACAAATGAGAGATGTTGAGGTGCAAAGAAACCTAGAAGATGTAGAGACAAGATTCTGATTAATTATAAAATAAAGCCCACCCTATTCAAGACATTTGACACTAAGCTATTAAGTTTTAAGCAAGTAAAATGTTATAAGGTAGAATCATATTACACGTTGCACAATCAGAGTTCATCCTCCATGGGAGACTGTGGTCTAAAAGAATGAGATATATCACTTTCTATGCTAAATAGTGAGCCGCTGCTATGCAGCATCTTAGGAAGAAACATGGGTAACCGATGACAAACTAGATTATCCTTAAGCTCATACAAAAACTGAAAGGCCTCCTGACAATTAAAGAATGTTTTGTTCATAAAAAGTGGTTTAAGATGTTGCTTTGTCACTGAGTGATCCAATTTACAAAAAGTGCAATGTGCAAATTTGAATGTTCAGATCTATTATCACAAATTATTTTTGATTTAAAGGGCCCGCCCGAGATTTCTTGGAAAAGAAACCGTTTGATGGCAAATAAGAATTCAAAA
Organism: Lissotriton helveticus; assembly: GCF_964261635.1. Taxonomy (NCBI): domain Eukaryota; kingdom Metazoa; phylum Chordata; class Amphibia; order Caudata; family Salamandridae; genus Lissotriton; species Lissotriton helveticus. Next base: position 986,457,438 of record NC_136067.1, read on the forward strand.
TTGAGTTAAAAGAGATCTCCGGTGAGTGTCATGGATTTACGTAAGATACTTTTTACAACCAGGCTGAACATTCATTGCCAGGTATCTTACCACAGAGGCCTCAGAATGATCCGACTGGACCCTTTCCTCATGATGATTTGTAAGGACATGTTCCTTAAGGCATTTTTTTAAGATAGCCAATAATATTCTCCAGGCGGGCTCAAAGATCTCCCAGGATGTGCTTTATATGCTTCAGCATTGGGGTTTTACTTGCCTGATTAAGACCCATACAGTCTTTGACAATAGATATGGTGAAGCGTGTCTCTACTTTACACCAAACTGAATGCCATAACAATTGTGGTTTGGTTTTTAATAAATCTGAAACAAATCCAACTCCCAGGTCGCTATGAAGGATGTTTCTGATGAGTATTGGGGTACTAATACCAGAGTCTTCTTTTGAGCTCATTTCCTTGTGTTTGGATCATTCCATTATCCCCACCCAGACTCCTGCCCCATATGAAGCAGCTGAAATTGATGTGGCCTTGTATCCAATAAGAAGCTCTCTAATAGGTTTAGAGCCTAATTTAGAGGAAAATCTAAACAGGCCTTCATTGTTTCTTGCCATGTTGGATATGCAACTTACTCTATGGTGATCCTGTCCCCTTGAGAGGAGAACTGGGGGCATAATATCAAGAACAGAGTTAAATTTATCAGCGGTTTAGTGGCAGAAAACTGCAGCTAACGCCCTCCAGAATTCCAATAGAAGCCCATGTTCACACCAGAACATGGACTTCTATTGCAATTCTCAAGGGCATATTATCAAGCCCATTATCGCCGTTTTAGTGGCAGTTTTCTGCCGCTAAACCGGCGATCATTTTAACGCCGTTCTTGATAATATGCCCCTGAAATTTTGTATTGTGCTCCCCTTGATAATAAAGGTGTTACCCTTTTTCCCTCATTGACCACAACTCATAGTAAATGTTTTTCTAATGTTTATTTTTAATTCTCTATCTTCCTTATAATTTGTAAACAAGTTAATACGTTTTTGCAGTCTAATAGGTGCTGCATCGTCTGCATACAAATGCAGTGGTATTGGCTGCCTTAAAATTCTGGGGAGTATCTGCACATTCCAGTTGTAGTTTATCATCCACCCCATTTATACATGAAGAGAAGAGGAAGGGTGCCAACACGCATCCCTGCCAAACCCCTCCCCTTATATAATACCTGTAGTCAATTCACCCTCAGTCCCAAAGGAGACTTTGGTAGTAAGGTGACTATAAAAGTATGAGAGAAGCAAAATTATTTCCCTAGGCACCCCCAGTTGGTGCATGCAGGCCCAAAGTTTGTTATGATTTGCGAAATCAGTCGGAAAAGCTTTATTTGGCACAAATGGTCCGAGCATTTAAAGTACAAATATTACAATATATTATTATAGTGTTGTTTAAAAACATTGAACTCCTAAAATCAGAATTCACACAGTGCAAATCAAAATAAAATAAAATGCAATTCGTGATAAAAAAGAATCATGTACAGACATCATCCATAAATACACCAAATCAAATAATTACCATAAGTCTAAAATGTGATTCTACTGACACAATTTACATTTAATCATGAATCCCTAATGGAATCACCAACAAAACAAAACATGTAATAAAAATGAGCACACTAACCTTATAAGATTTTGGGTTTCCTGAATCATCTTAGAACACACTAATGCAAATTACTCTAGAGAGAAACAGGGGAACTCTAAAACATACACTTGCGTCCCCTAATTCATAAAAAAATCTAAAAGCGACCTGGTGATAAATAAATCTCTCTTGCAAAAATAATGGTTTAAGAAGGGAGTTCCATGTGATCAGAAAAAAATTACAGAAAAGTGCTTGGTGTTGAGTGGACTGTTCTGATCATTTATTACAGGGGCAATTTCTAGGTATTGTGCCCCAGCTCTTATTTTTTGGAAATGCAGTCAAATAATAGAAAATGTGAACGTGGATGTGAGTTAAAAGATAACTGTGCTGTACATTGTTAACTATTGGAAGGTACAGTTAACATTCCGACTTCTCATTCCATACTCTGTCCCGCCCACTTGTCACCTTGAGAAGGTCTACTTGTTCCCTTTACCCTCTGAAGACTTACAAAAACCTGCTCTCTAATTTCTTTTTTTGATTACCTTAAGATATTCTCTGAATGAGAACACAACAGGGCCTGTTTTATGTTCCATATCCACAGGATTCTATGCATCAGATCTAGGCCCATACAGTCCTTAAGAATTGGCTTAGTAAACAGAGTTTCTTGCTTGGACCATGCAGATCACCACATTAACAGGAGTTTAGTTTCAATGATATCCAAAAGGAATTCAACACCCAACGCAAATGCACAATGAATGCTGGTGTAGAGCGTGGTACTGAGAGCATTGTCCTTAAAAATATATTCTCTGATATTTATAGTACACTCTTCTTCCATATAGACCAGATCCCCGTGCCATACGTGCAGTTGGTTTGTTGCCCAACTTGGAGGCAAACCTCATCAGCCCTTAATTTATCCAAATCATGTTGGGGACCTTTGGCACTACCTGTCCAGTTTGGATGAGAACTGGATCCCAAAATAGCTAAACGTGTTGGTATTTTTTGCTTACTCCTTTTAATAAAAAGGTGTGCTGTTTCCTCCTGCACAACCACGACTCATTGTATATGTTTTTAAATAATAATTTGAATGCTCCGCTTACCCATAAAATCCGTAAAAGAATTAATTAAAAGCTGCAGGTTTTTTGGGGTAAACTCTTAAACAGCTGCATCATCGGCATACAGAAGTATCAGAACCTGTCACCTACCAATCTTGAGAGTATCTTGGAGCATTTCTTCCACATTGTTTATGTATAATGAGAAAAGGAAGGGCCCCAATATATACCTCTGTTGAACCTCTCGCCTTATACCAAAAGGTTCTGTTAATTTGCCCTGTGTTCCAAATCTAACGTTTGCTTCTTTATGTTCATACAAATGGGCTAAGAATTAAATGATCTCCTTGGGGACCCCTTTTTGTCTAAACATTCCCAGAGCTTCCTATAATTAACTAAATCAAAGACACGTCTAAGATCAGTGGAACAAATATACAGAGATTCGTCCATGGCTTAGGTATACTTCCCCATTATTATGGTCAAGTTGAGCGATTGCGCACCTGTCCCAAGACCTTTCCTAAATCTATACAGGGCACTAGAAAGAATTTCATTCTCTTCTGCCCATAGTTCCAATCTCTCTAGCAAGACTCTCCACAGCAATGTGGTGGATGAGTCCATCAGTAAGATGGGTCTGTAGCATTTTTGGTCGTATCTAGGACCCTTCTCAAAAATGGGTGTAATTAGAGAGGTTGACCAGGTTACAGGTACATACCCAGCTCCTGCTGCATTGAGAACCTTGGTTAAAAGAGGGTCCCATAAATTGGGCTCAGATCTATATACACCCATTGAGATCCAATCTGGTCCTGCAGCCTTACCCTTTGAGCTCCTGTTAATGGCCCAGACCTCCCCTTGGAGGAATGTCTTCTTTGACTTATAGAGTTCTAGTAATTTGCTCTAGCTGCCTGGATTACCATGATGTCCCTGAGCTGTTGGTTTGGCATTTTGATCATCCTGCTCCTAGCCTTTGTGCATTCCCCATCAAAGCACTCATTCCATTCCTTCCCCCGAGATTTAACCCTCGTTGTAATTAATTGGTTAATGGAATTAGATATTGTTATGTGGGCATCTTGTGTTTCCCTATAATTAATTTAAGGCTCAAGCCCAATTAGACATTGGTCCAAGTTCTTCATCACCAAACTCTTCATCAAATCAGCTGGGTTAACACCTACCCATTTAATCCTATCGCTATTATGACCTACAGGGGCAATATTAACAACTATTTTGAAATCCAGGGTCTTCGGGATGTCGAGATTCAAGTTTAGGATCACTGGGCTGTGGCCACTAATACAGATAGGCCCCACCAGTAGATCTAGGATTATTCCCTTGTGAGAATCTGAAATGAGAACGTGGTCAATATTACAATCACCGCCTCTCCCTTTGAATGTAGGTAGTAATCAGTGGTGGTCATTAATACCACCATGTTTGGCTACCTTCAGATTTAATTTTAAAATCAAAATTTTGAGCGCTCAACAATATGGACTGTCTACAAAGTGTACTAAGGTGTTTCCCTCGAAATCATGGTACTCACATTATTTTTTGGACTTAATATGACATTCTGATATGTTGAAGTCTCCTGCCCAAATTATAAAACAATTCTGGTGAATATAGGTTTCCAAATCTATTTCAAGTGCATTAACCACCTCCACCCTTGATGAATCAAAGACATTTTTGCAAAATTTAAAACTGTAACGTCCAAAATGATGCCCAGTGTAAATGAGACAAGCTGATAATAAGAGGACTGTAATAGGCTCTTCCTAATTTGTGAGGCTTGTGGAAACAAAAGTCACCGAGCCCCTTAGTCCTACCACTCTTCGAAGGAAAGGAGAGGGAATTAAAAGCTCCAAACCATCCTTCTCAACAATGTTAGGTGACCATGTTTCTTGCAAGCACACAATGTGCGCAGGTCCCACATAAGTTCCCAGTCCTTCGACTCCTGTTTGCCAGAGATTACAGCAATATTCCATGTATTATTCAAATCAAAACTGCAACTTAAATCAATAAAACACAAAGATAAAGAGCTCTCTTTAGCTTGGGTGTGTTTCCCCATCAACACATTAAGGCTGAGAGACTGCGCAACGGTCCCTGCCCTTTCCCTAAGTCATATTGGGCGTTCTTTAAAATATTGTTTGCTTCAGCCCAGGCTCCCAATCCCTCTGAGAGAACCCTCTCAAATAATTTGACAGAGGAGTTGTTAGATTTGAAATGTTATTCCCGTAATGCACAGACTTCAAGTTTCCCTTTGCCATGCTCATACTGTATTCCGTGTTAAGTTAGCATTCATGGCGCCACCTTTCTTGGCCCATCTTGTTTTGTTACCGAGATTGAGTTCCTGTTTTATAATGCCTGCCTCAGCAGAAAGGCTGACTCTACACCTCCCGCTTGTACTTCTCAAGGTTGAAGCTTTGCTGCACTAATGAATGTACTATCTATTGTTGAATACCTTTGCTGTTAGATAGACTCGTTCCCACATCTCAGAATGGTAGGTACCGGCCGAGCAGCCTTGGGGTTGAGATAGCATACAATCAGCCCTGTGACATGGCTCATCCTTGTTTGCTTTCTTTGTTTACCATGGCCTGAGCTGGAAAATTCCAGTTTGGGCGGGACTTTAGAGGTGTTGGAAATGTATATTTTGTGTTACCATGTGGATGGGGAACAGTCCCCCAGCAGTTATCTTAGGAGACTGGTCAGACTGGGCTCCGCTGCAGCGAATTATAAATAAAGGTTTGTATTCTGTACTGTCTGAACAACTCTTCATTTATTGTGAAGGTGGAGAGGGGGTCGTGAGTGACCCAGGTGACCTTAATTTGGTCAAATCCTTTAGAGTCAAGTGGAGAGATTTGCTGATAACATTTAGGGTCCTATCTTGATCCTGTCTTGAAAATTGGTATAATATGGGAACAGGTCTATGATTGTGGTACTTGTCCTAGTCCTGCTGTGTTTAAAACCTTAGTCATAAACGGGACCCAAATGGGCATCTCTTCCTTGTATGCATCCACTGGAACCCCATTAGGATCAGGTGCCTTCCCCCTGGGACTTTTATGTAGTATACCCTTACCAACTCCCCCAGGGTAAAAACCATATATTTTGGGGAAGTAGCACAGGGATCCTTGTACTACTTGTAAATTATTAGTCTGAGAGAAAATCAGACCAAAGTGCTCTTCCCATTGTAAGGGGGTGACAGATGGTTCTAGGCACCTTTGGAGAACAAGGGGGCATAAATGGTTCTCCAAAAACATGGGGGTATCCCCAATTTTGGTGACTTGAAATATTTTCTCCCATGCTTTCTCCTGCAGTTCCTTCTTCCTATCCCTTATAGCCATGCTATATTTTAATCTAGCTTCCTGGACAAATATTGGATCCCTGGGGCACTGATGTAAGGAGCTCATAAGAGTATTTCATAACTTTGTGCATAGAAGGTTAAACCAGCCTATTTTATCCCTCTTTTTTCCTTTAATCTCTAATGGCGAGAGAGATGGAATTATGAGCTTCCATTGCCTCCTTATGTTTGTTGACTGGTGCCAGCCCTGTCATATAATGCTCTATATTCCTAGCTAACAAGACATTTAAAATGGTATAGGGGTCAACCCCTGCCCATTTCATTTTAATGCCATTCAGACCTATGGGGACACTATTTTTGTACACTCTGAACCCTGTAGTTGGTATCTGTTGCTTTGGACCCATGTAGGAGCAATATAATTGATCATAATGAATTCACTTCTGATGAGGAAGATGGAGGGTTGGAATAGATAAATTGGAGTTGTACATAAAATATTTAATTACTCATATTTGATATTACAACGCAAAGCCTAATTAGAGATGTTACACCTGGATTTGAGCATTTACTTAAAACACTGATGAAGTTTGTTTAGGACGAAACGCATTGGCTGGGCTGAATTCATGTTTAGATCTACAAAAGGAATAGAAATTAATCAAGATTTTTTCCAGCAAGATTCCGTGACTCCTGTGTATTACTAATGTACACTCCCGTAATTACTGGTTGGATAATTTATATATCTGGTCTATATTAATTATGATGTCTGGGCATCATCAATGATGGAAATGTGAAGTTTCTAAAAAAGATTAATGATATCATCAATGATAACACATGTAGATAATAGACCCTCCTGTCCTGTATGTGCTAGGCACTATTGTTGATTATACCAACCTCATGGTATAGATGAGATCTCATCTTAAGTTTTCAAACATGTGAATTATGGTTGCTTATGCAATTAGCTCCAACCTCAAAGTCCTTTAAAAGTGTTCTATCCCTATCCAAAATTAGAAATACATCTATGCTGCTATTACAGCTTCTCACTATGAAATTTGGTAGCTGGAATTGGAAGTTTAACCAACAAGATTCTACAATTTTCAAATTATATTTTAGGATTAGGTCATTAAGTGCTGCACCATAGGTGCAGTGATTAAAATGAGCCATGTCATCCCCCGGTAATCAGTTAACCCACACATAGATTATACGAAAATAGACATATTGACATATTACAATCGGCTGCCCAAACAACATCATACAGTCAATAAAATAGGCCAACTCTAGAGCAAGGGCTTTCACAACATGAACCTGTGAAGAGTCAAACATATTTTTATAAAAGTTTATAACCAAGATGTCCAGATTGCCCTCTGAATTAACAGAGCAAATTGATAGTAAGGTGAAGCTAAAAAGCTTTTTGTGGCTTTTAGTGCAAGTTTGGTGGAAAATAATGTAACCAGTCCCCCCTTGGCCCTGCCCATATTTGTTGCTGTATAAAATTACATACAATTATCAAAGTCTATTGGGTTTGCCAGCCAGGTTTCTTGGAGACAAAAAGTATGGGATTTTTTGGGTACGTTATCCAGTCCTGTAGCTCTGTTTTGTTTGCCAGACCAGCGATGTACCATGAGATGATGACTAATTCTCGATCCCCCTTGGCAAGATCCAGGCGTTGCCTTCCCACTTTGGGGCCAGGACATAGCGAAGGAGATTGACTAAAGGAGAGGGTTTGATCAGAAACTCAATCCAATTTGTCAAGATGAACAATGGCCAAAAATCTGCTAGAGGTGGAAATGGGCTCATTGGATGTAAAAGGAGCTGTGAGCATTCTACATGGAGGCCTATAGAAGAAGCCTAGCAGAAGCGCCTCAATCGACTTTGACGGTAAGCCAGAAAAGTGGATCCTTGTCTGGATATACTTGGATACCAACTTGCATTTAATGTTAAAAACAATGCAATTTTTATTGTGCCGTTTTATATTGCTACCGACCCATGCAACTCTTCAAATGTGAATAATCTGACTATGTGACAGCCCCTGGCCCTCCAGCCTTCCATTGACCCAGTGGCTACTTTGTTGATCAATTGGTCATGATTCTCAGTTGTATCATGCCTCAGGAGAGGAAATCCACTCAATACCATTATAAAGGGGGTTGCTACAATGGGAAGTTGGAATATTGGCAGTTTTGGGGCTGAGTCCATTCTCTCCCATTGGAAGCCCTTTGTAGACTATGGCCATTAGGATTTTCCCTGGAATCCCTCTGTGCCACCAGGGTGGAGAGAGAAATTCTCCCTGAAGTGATTTGCCGTTGTTGGCCTAGTCCCTTTGTCCTACCGGGATGTGATGAACTCGGGACAGAATCAGTCAAACCCAAAGACACTGGGCAGGTGATCTTAGTTCTACAAGAGCCAGGTTCAGGTTCATAAGCTTTTTTTAGATTTTAAATAATCAGCTTAAGATGCTACTCAGAGAACATAAACCATAGATGGGGATGACAATGAAAAGCGTCTCTTGGCAAAACCAATTTATCTGTTCAATACACCCACAGCACGCTGCAAAAAAGTGTCAAGGGTTGCACCTGGTGTAGGAACTGGAGGAGATGTTTTGTGTTTCCCCATTGTTGTTCTTCTTAAAATCTAAAGTGAAAAGACGCCTCAGATGTTGAACAAAAGAGGGATGAGCCAGCCCAGCGTTCACGGGCGCATGCTTAGGCACAACTAGTGCACGTCCTGCACTGCAGGAAGCACTCAGCGCATTTAAGTGTGTGGTTGTAGTCCCGCCCCTCCTTGTCACGGGGTGGCTGGGGGACGAGGTCCCACCCCAACGAGGAACACAAGGGCATATTAGCAAGAACGTTGTTAAAATTATTGCTGTTTTAGCGGCAGGAAACTGTGGAAAAGTAAATTTTGCCATGTTCTGTGTCCCTACGCCTCATCCATCATATGTTATGTGTGCATGACCAATATGCATATGTTATTCCCCATGTCTGATTAATGACGCAATTACAGTTGTGTCCACCTCTGGTATGTCATTTTCCAGTCCTCGTGAATACTACGAATATCAGGCCTATGTAAAGTAATGTTGCCACGTTTCTCAGTGTGCACGTTATTCCATTATAAAGTCCCCGTTTCCAGGCCTCAAAAGGGCCCGGACATCAGATTCAGCTCCTGTCTCCTGAAAGCCTCGCTGAGGAGCGATACAGCCCCCACCTGTATCCTCGACCCTTCACTTACTTCCTGCCTCGCAGTGCCCGGTGCAGCTTGGCTCTGCCTCTGAGTCTGCCAAAAGTATGTTATAGTTCCAGCTATCAGTTCAGTCCTCCTTCTGCATTCCTAAGCTACTGAACTGCATCAATAGTTCCCGTCATTGTCTAGCCTACCCGGCTCCACGTTAGAGAAATACTGTATTTAATGGTCATTTAGTATTCTTCATCACGCACTACATGTAGAATAATGCATGGTCCAGTCTTAGAATCAAGTTAGCTTTTCCCCTCATGACTTCTAGTTTATATCAACATGTTCCCTAAACATTAGATACCAGATAGGGTTTAGGTACATGTCGCTCCGACCCTCCAGACTCTAGTCTCTGCTCCTAACACAGAGTTCATAGCCCCCAGCTTCTCCTAGTAACACGTCATTGCTAGTTTTCGCGCACCATTAGGTTAGAGGTCCCGGCTCCTTAGGTAGCCCCCTCCTATGTTTCCGCCCATTCATGACATATTCTGTTACGTTTGCACCACATGTCTATGTATACGCCCAGTTACACCTCTTTTTACTGTTATCTTTCGCGACTGCTACGCGTCACGCCTTCTGCTCCACCCACTGCTACGCCTACTGCAATGTAATGCTATGTGTTTGCACTATGTATATATGCCTGTGTTTTGTTATTGAATGTGAGCGCGCTCATCCCAGACCAAGTCCCAGCAGCTGCTGGGTCATCCTATGCAGGTTGTCCTGATCCTGTCCTTATGCTGTAATAAACCTGCAGAAACTCCTACTACCTCGAATCTTGACTCTTATTTTATTGAGCTATCTGTTATGCTATAAGTCTAGTCAAAAATAGGGTATTATTTATTTATTTACCACATAATGGCGCCCGAATAGGGACTTGCCCTTTCCCCACGCGTCGGTGAAGCCACGCCGACCCCCTGACCCTCTGCAGTCGTGACGGAACTCTTCTGCGCAGTGGCAGATATTTCTGCTCAAATATCCCTCAGGCCCACGGAGGAGACGGAGGAGGCGGTCCAGCATCCGAACGAGACGGTGGAGGAACGCGGCGAGTCCCGACCAGAGCCCAAGCCGAGAGTCCAAGGTCCGAGGTATCCGGAGGCCCACCTGTAACTGAAGTCCGAAGTCCGAAGTTCGTCGTCCGTCGTCCAGTCCAGTCCGAGGCCTTCCGTTCCGTGCTGCCCGGTGAGTACCATTGCTGGGGTAGTATCTAGACAGGACCAATTTAAATTGACTCCTGGTCCGTGGGTTGGTGGTGCCCAGACTCACAAACGAAGTGTTCACCTAGGTGGATACGGGTCTTGATGCGTCCCTTTATGGGACCGGTATGTTCCGTACTGTTACAGCAGTGCATCCAGTAACTCTAGTCTGTTCCGTTCTCGAGAAAATCTGTTCTGTTTCTGTTTTCAGTATTTTCAGGTAATATTCTGTTCGAACTGTTATGTTATGATATTGTTTAATGTAATTCCAATGTCGTGGTATGCCTGAATTGTTTTCCCAATTGTTATTGTTCTTCGTGTATTGTATTGTGTTCCGATTCAAGTTTACAATGCCGCTCTTTTCCAAGTTACGACAGTTAAAAACTAGAAAGGGTCTGTTAGAGGAAGCGGTTCCTGTCCCACCTAGGGACAGTCCAGGTCACTTTATGTATCAGAAACATGGCATAAGCGCCATATTGTATCTAGATTTATGGGTAGAGTATACCAAACAGTTAGAAGAAAAGTATAGATGGCCCGTATCGGGTACATGGGATGCCGAATGTATCATGCGAGTAGAAGAAGCATTATGGAAAAAGAAAGCCAGACAGTCACAGAAAGATGCCATCGAGTTATGGCGTAAAGAAGCGCATAAAAGAACGGAAAAGGAAGTCAGAAAGTCAGAGTTATGTAGAGAATCCCAGGAACGAGCCCAAGAGAGAGAATTAATCGAGATAGGTGAACAAGTCAAAACCGAACAGTCAGACAGACAGAGGCATGCCCTCATTAAGGGTATGTATCCTCTCCTTGCCGAAGGTGTGCCAAAAGCGACCCCAGAGGCATCCAGTAATTTCCCGCCACCATTAGTTCCGACCAAGCTACGTCACAAACCGACCGCAGCTGATATTTTTATTTCGTCCTATCTGGACGACACAGTCCCAGAATATGCAAATCCTGTTCGCGCTCCGCTAGTCCCTGTAAATCAGGCACTTCCCGCTCCTCCAGACACCGGAGTACCTGTTACGGTACCCCCGGTCCAGCCTACAGTTCCATTTCCCACTCTGCCAGGACGTAGAGCCTCAGTAGACGACTCCAGTTTAGGGGCCGCAGGAGGAGCTACTCCTCAAACCCCGCCGCCACACAAGCGTTTATCGGCACTCGAATTACATGCTCAAGCATCACAGCGTACTCCTAAAAGTAATAAGTCTGTCACAGAAATCAGGCAAGCCCTTAACGAATGTGTTTATGATCCAGTTCCAGGCGAATATACTATGGTTTTATATTCCTTACGTGTAAGGAGAGTGACCGAGTATCTAGTCACCTTGCCGAATATGAAAGAAGATCTAGACAGAATATATCGTTTCATCCGTACAGGGGATGATCCAGAAAGTATTGGCGAGATTATGTCTCAAAGGAAAGCCGAGATTCAGCTCATGATATTAAAGTTCCTGATCAATTGTCTAATAAGAGAACAAGATTACCCGTCTAAAGATCCCGCCGAAATAAGAATCCTGACAAGGTGGAGTGATAATATAGCCGAGGGTAAGCACAAGACCGTCAGTGCCATGGAGAGTATGTACAAGAAAATTCGTAAAGAAATAATAAGGTTACACGACCAGCGTAAAGCAGCACAAGTAAGCGAGAAAGAAAGTATCTCTGATCCTGAAGAGGAAGACGAGAATCCCGCCAGAATAGCATATGTAGGAAAATCTAGATTTCCAGATCGCCATTTACGCCTAGAACACAAGTCTATTTTTCATCATACAGCGCCAGAACTAGGTTCTCTAGAACAAGTATTTCAAGCTACCGATCACATTCTGAAATCACGAATCGGTTACAGTGAATTAAGTACCATGCATGAACAAGAACTAGCCCGATCAGCAGTCCGATGGATTACTGATTCTACCACTTTTCCAGACGAAATAGTGGCACAAATGTTTCTAAAACTGCCCCCAGCCGAGCAACGACTGGTGGGTATGTATATGATCCAGTACCTCATTACTCTGTATGAGGGTCAACATTCTGATCCAGGTCCGTTACACGATATCCTGAACGAGTTACTCCAGTATAAATGGAGAGGTCTAGGTACCGATTTAATAAGTGTCATTCTAGAACAGCACCACAAATATAGAACGTTCCTGAACCCGCATTTTGTTCATGTCTCACCCCCAGAAAGTAGATCGTTTTACATAGACAGACAGAATCCGTTACGAGAAGTCCACCCAGTCCAAGGGGCGGGTGGCGTAATGCAACGAGTGTTTGTATACACTCCAATATCAAAGATGGAACTTCTTGAAATGAAGAAATTAATTCCCTGTCATGACAAAGATCCAGCAGGGTTCCATAGAGAATTAAAAGACATGCTCCGTATGGGAGAATACACTTACCCAGATATCATTAAAATGTTAAAGGTCCTGTTACCCGCAGGGGTGTATGAAAAGTTAAAGGAAAAAGAATGGGAGGTGGGAGAGAAAAAGATCGATTGGGCAGCTCTAGAAGCTGAAGACAAGGCACGAGTACCAGGTACCGGTCTTGGAGATAAATGTAAAGAATTACCAGAATTATTGATTCAAGTTTTACCCAGATTATTGACAACTAGAAAAGAAGACTGGGATGCAATCTCAGCCTGTAAACAGAAACAAGACGAGGATATTAGCGATTTTTATTCTAGGTTTGAAAAATGTTTTAGTATCAACAGTGGTCTCAAGACAAGTAGTGAGTCATACCCTCATCTTTTCGTCACCAAATTAGTCGAGAATTCAAGTCCGCAAATTAAAAATCGAGTTTTGAAAGTTGAAAGCACCTGGCAAGCAAATACTCCGTCCCAGATGCTCCAGATGCTTCAGTATCACCAGAATAGAATCAGGGAAGAGCAAGAACACGAAAGAAAACGTATGAAAGACACGAAAATGAAAGTGCTAGTTGCACAATCTGTTCCTCAAGACAGTCAGAAGAGGGGTCCAAATCAAGCCAATCAAGCCAGTCATCCTGCAGCTCCCGTTAAAGGGAACTGCAATTATTGTAAACAGCCAGGTCATTTTATAAACGAGTGTGCAGTTCTGAAACATAACATAGCTACTGGTAAGACTAAAGAAAGACCACGTCCGCCTAGACAAGAACAAGTTTCACAGATTCCTCAGCCACAGAATGCACAACAGACAGTTTCAGTACCGCAGCCTATTGCTGCAACACAGCATGTTACATCACAGATGTACCAGTATGCACAGTCCGAGTATCCAGAGTACCAGTCATATTCATGAAACAGCCTAGAGAGGGAGGTAGGCTTGCCTCTCATCGAGATACCTGTAGATCAAGAAGGTCCCTATGTTCACAGTCAAGTATTAGGGAAAGACAGAAAGTTTTTGATTGATACAGGGGCAAGTAGGACCACAATTAGTCATGCCGAAGTTCCAGGGGCTCCGCTCTCAGGCTCAAGAAATGTTTCCCTTGGATTTTCAGGAAAACCAATAGTTAACGAGATATCACAGCCAGTCACTCTAGAAGTAGGTCCATTGTCCCGTACTACTGATCTGTTACTTACTAAGTCATGTCCAGAAAATCTATTAGGCATTAAGACACTGAAAGAGTTAGGTGCAGTTATTTGCTGTTCCCCAGAGGGAATACGTCTGTTCCTACGTGACTTTAAGGGTCACTATGTATTACGAGATTTTGATTCAAGATTGTCTAATGTTCCGCAGCATTTATGGGCGCAAGGTCCAACTGATGTAGGTTATATGCAAATCACACCCCATCGTGTGACTCTCAAGCCAGGTGTAGTGTTACCACGAATCAGACAGTACAGATTGCCACCCGAGGCTGTAGCAGCCTTATCCAAAATTATTGACGAGCTCATGGCTCAAGGAGTAGTTGTAGAAACTGACTCCAATGTATGTAATTCTCCGATCATTCCAGTCATGAAACGTACAGATCCAAATGCACCCCCAGTATATCGATTAGTGATTGATTTACGAGAGCTTAATAAATGTATTATTCCTCAGTACCCAGTTGTCCCAGATATTTCTTCCCTGTTAACAGCCATTGATTCCGAAGCCATGTTCTTCACTGTCATAGATCTCAAGAATGCATTTTTTAGTGTTCCAATTCATCCAGACAGCCAGTTTCTTTTCGGATTTTGTTTAAATGGAAGGAGCTATATGTTCACACGCGCTCCTCAAGGTTTCACAGAAAGTCCTAGTATTTATAGTCAAGCACTCAAGAGACAACTAGACAATATTCACATGCCAACTGACACTGCCCTGCTCCAGTATGTCGATGATCTACTGATCACTGCCCGTTCTGAACGTGCTTGCGAGCGAGCATCCCTTACAGTTCTGTATTTTCTAGCCGAGATGGGGCACAAGGTGTCACCTTCGAAGCTTCAATTCTGTGTCCAGCAAGTGGTATACTTAGGACACTTGCTGTCCAAGAGGGGTAGGCAGTTGACACCAGACCGTATCCAGTTAATAGCGAGTCTTCCCCAGCCCAGAACCCAGAAAGAGGTACGTGCTTTTATCGGCCTTACTTCTTATTGTAGACAATGGATTCCCCAGTATGCATTTCTAGCCAAGCCACTGATACAGTTAACGACACAGGAGGCAGCCGTATCGACTGTCCTCCCTTGGACATCTGAACATACACTTAGTTTCAACGAGTTAAAGAAAGCCCTATGTCAAGCTCCAGTTCTAGCTACACCGAACTACAGTAAGCCTTTTACACTTTTCGTTACTGAACGGGAAGGTACAGCATTATCTGTTCTCATACAAGATCAAGCAGGACAATACAAGCCCTGTGCTTATTTTTCGAGCACATTAGATCCAGTAGCCCAGGCGTTGCCTGCGTGCCTCAAGTCAGTTGCAGCCACAGCACTAGCTATCAGACAAAGTGATTCCATAGTTTTAGGACATTCCCTGACAGTACAAGTCCCACATTCAGTAGAAGTTCTTTTAAACCGAACACAAACACAGCACTTGACAATTGCACGTTTAACAGGTTATGAATTGACACTGTTCCAGCCACACATAGAAATTAGACGCTGCAACGTCCTGAATCCTGCTACACTGTTACCAGCAGTTAATGAAAATCCAGACCCACATGACTGTGTGGAAGTAGTTAACATTACGACAAAGCCAAGACAAGACCTGACAGACATTCCGTTACCAGATCCTGACCTGACACTTTATGTGGATGGTTCATGTATGAGAACTAATACAGGAGAACTAGTCGCCGCGTATGCAGTGACTACTGACACTGAAGTTATTGAAACACACCGTATTGACACCCTGTCCGCTCAAGCAGCAGAGCTAGTCGCTCTGACACAAGCCTGTATACATGCCAAGAACCTGAAAGTTAATGTTTACACAGATTCACGTTACGCATTCGGAGTTGTACACGACTTCGGAGTGCTCTGGCAGGAGAGAGGTTTCATGACTTCTCATGGAACCAAGATTCAGCATGGTCTCCTTATTCAAGCCCTGTTAGATGCCATACATTTACCGACATCTATTGCTATCATGAAATGCAAAGCACATACGAAAGTCACCGACATTATTTCCCAAGGTAATGATCTAGCAGACCGCACAGCCAAGCTTACAGCACAGACTCCAGACATTCCAGTAAACATGACACATACTCCAGATCCGATTACATGCATGACAGTTAAGGACCCTACACAAGATGTCATAGATATACAGTTACATGCTACTCCCGATGAAATCAAGAAGTGGTCTGAACAAGGAGGGGTCCAGACAGATCAAGGATGGTTAACGAAGGGTAGAGCCACATGGTTTCTCCCCGATTCTATGGTTCAAGTCATTATCAATACCGCACATAGTCCAGCACATTTAGGAGAAAAAGCTATGTTAGACAGTATCCAGAACATTTGGTTCAACAAGCATTTACGAGCTGCAGCCAAGCAGAAAGTCCGTACCTGTATGATATGTTGTCAGTTTAATCCAGGTAAAAGTGTCCCGGTGGAACAAGGTGGTTTCCAGCCCCCTGACCACCCTTTTGAGGTCCTCCAGATGGATTATATTCAGATGGAGCGATGTCGAGGTTTCAAGTATGTCCTTGTAGTTGTATGCGCTTTGTCCAGGTGGACAGAAGCATATCCAGTCCCAGATTACACAGCCGCGACCACTGCCAAGCAGTTGGTTCGTGAATTTTTCCCTAGATATGGACTCCCTAGAGTCGTATATTCTGATAACGGTCAGCCATTCTCATCCGAACTAATGAAACACGTTTCCCTTTTGTTAGGGTACCAGTGGAAGTTCCATTGTGTACGCCATCCTGAAGCAGCCGGTCTCGTAGAGAGACATAATCAGACTCTGAAAATCCGCATTGCAAAAGTCTGTAAGGACAAAGGTGTGGACTGGTTAATAGCTCTGCCAGTCGCTTTATTTTATATGCGCATGGTCGCACATTCCAGATCAGGTCTGTCCCCGTACGAGGTCGTATTCGGCCGCCCCCCTAACATGTGGGGTACTCCTAGACCCCGAAGTATTACCGATGTTTCATGTAATATGCTGACAGATTACCTAGCTTCCTTGATGTCTGCCCTCAACTCATGTCGTTCACAGGTTGCCGCCGCATTTCCAGACAATACCGAGGTGGCACCGCACGAGATCGTTCCAGGCTCCCTTGTGATGGTCAGGAATTTCGACAGATCAAGTCCGCTGGAACCACGTTGGAAGGAGCCACGCCAGGTCCTCTTGACCACCCGTACTGCCGTCAAGTTGGAAGGCAGGAAGGGGTGGGTCCACCTTTCTCATGTAAAACTTTTCAATGGATTGAAATCAGTCTCCAAGAACATTTCCAAGGATTTCCAGGATTCGAAAGATTGCCAGAACATTGTTTTAAAGGACTGTCCCGCACAAGACATTATTACAACCCCTCCCTTGTTAGAGAAAACTCCACAACAGGAGTATAAGCTCAAATTAAGGTCTAGTAAAATAAGTCAGTCAGTTTGATTGTATAAGTCCTCCCCTAGGTGAAACGGTTAGATTGTTTCTGACATGTATAAAATAGACCCCCATAGTGAGAGAGTCAGTCGAAGTTCACTTCAATGTATCGTTTTTCTGAGTTTCGTATTATTCATCAGCATAATGATTTCCTGCACTAGTTACGCACTTTTCCTGTGTTTTCCAGTTCCTCATGTAAATATGTCTGCTAATGCTACAGTAGAACACACGTTTAGTGATCTGCCTCCTCACGAATATTCTTACCGCCTTGCTATGCGTAACAACACATTTATCCGTATGTTACATTATTCACACCAGACCAGCAATGCCACTAATTGTTGGGTGTGTGGTCGACTCCCCCCTTTCCAGACACCGAAGGGAGTTCTGCCACTGTTTCCTTATCCATTCTCACACAATGGTTCGTGTGGAGCATGGTCCACGTTAACGTCATCCTCAACAGATATGTCTTTTCTTAACAGTACATGTTTTCCAGACAAGCAAGGTTTCCCCCACAGAACAGGTTTAGATCTAGAAAACGAAGTATATAATTTAGGTAATTATTCGTCGAATTTCATGGTCCTGAATGTTCAGTCTGATACTACTCCAGACTTACCTGCTATTTCAGTACTACCTGTCAAAGGCGAATTATGTGTCCGTAGTTATGGTTCTGTACACATAGGTCATAGTGAATGTACTACTGTTATCAAGTATAGTGACAGTGGGAAATCTATTTTCAAAGCTTCACGTCATTCTTATTTTATTTGTGGTCAAACTGCATATGTCCGTCTGCCCCTCGATTGGGAGGGAACCTGTTACATTGCTTTCCTACTACCACCTGTTTTCCTAGCCCCATCTGATTATCACAGAAACACACATCTAGTACACATTAGACATAGAAGGGAGTCCCCAATTGTCGATTACACTGAAACTACTCTAGAACAGTATACAGATTTCAATAAAGGTTTCTTCTTCTTTATAGGACCTGTCCAGAATAGTAAACTGATCCGTAGGTTAACAAGAACCCTTGAAGCTGTAGTTAATGAGACTGCCTCTGCTCTAGGTAACCTAACCGAGGAACAATCTGCTATGAGATTTGTCGTTTTGCAAAATCGTCTCGTCCTTGACGTCATACTGGCCGATAGGGGCGGGGCCTGTAGAGTCATCGGATCTAGTTGCTGCATTTTCATTCCAAATAACGCGCCGTCTGTTTATTCAGCTATAACCAGACTCCATAAAATTGCCCATCTGTTACACCAAGATCCAGGCACCTGGACATGGTCCGGTTGGTTCTGGAATATAATTTCCGCATGGGGATGGAAAGTCCTGTCCTTTCTAAGTATAGCAGTAGCGATCATATTTAGCTGCTGCCTCTGTATACAATGTGGCCCTGCGATTTGCAGCATGTGTGCTACCTCTTGTATTCCTAGTCCCAAGCCCCGTTCTAAATCCCGTTCCAAGACAATTCGAGACGAGCAAATGGTACTGTATGAAATGATAGATGGTATCATGAAAATTGATGTTTCCTGATGGAAACGTAGTGACAAGGAGGGAATGTGGAAAAGTAAATTTTGCCATGTTCTGTGTCCCTACGCCTCATCCATCATATGTTATGTGTGCATGACCAATATGCATATGTTATTCCCCATGTCTGATTAATGACGCAATTACAGTTGTGTCCACCTCTGGTATGTCATTTTCCAGTCCTCGTGAATACTACGAATATCGGGCCTATGTAAAGTAATGTTGCCACGTTTCTCAGTGTGCACGTTATTCCATTATAAAGTCCCCGTTTCCAGGCCTCAAAAGGGCCCGGACATCAGATTCAGCTCCTGTCTCCTGAAAGCCTCGCTGAGGAGCGATACAGCCCCCACCTGTATCCTCGACCCTTCACTTACTTCCTGCCTCGCAGTGCCCGGTGCAGCTTGGCTCTGCCTCTGAGTCTGCCAAAAGTATGTTATAGTTCCAGCTATCAGTTCAGTCCTCCTTCTGCATTCCTAAGCTACTGAACTGCATCAATAGTTCCCGTCATTGTCTAGCCTACCCGGCTCCACGTTAGAGAAATACTGTATTTAATGGTCATTTAGTATTCTTCATCACGCACTACATGTAGAATAATGCATGGTCCAGTCTTAGAATCAAGTTAGCTTTTCCCCTCATGACTTCTAGTTTATATCAACATGTTCCCTAAACATTAGATACCAGATAGGGTTTAGGTACATGTCGCTCCGACCCTCCAGACTCTAGTCTCTGCTCCTAACACAGAGTTCATAGCCCCCAGCTTCTCCTAGTAACACGTCATTGCTAGTTTTCGCGCACCATTAGGTTAGAGGTCCCGGCTCCTTAGGTAGCCCCCTCCTATGTTTCCGCCCATTCATGACATATTCTGTTACGTTTGCACCACATGTCTATGTATACGCCCAGTTACACCTCTTTTTACTGTTATCTTTCGCGACTGCTACGCGTCACGCCTTCTGCTCCACCCACTGCTACGCCTACTGCAATGTAATGCTATGTGTTTGCACTATGTATATATGCCTGTGTTTTGTTATTGAATGTGAGCGCGCTCATCCCAGACCAAGTCCCAGCAGCTGCTGGGTCATCCTATGCAGGTTGTCCTGATCCTGTCCTTATGCTGTAATAAACCTGCAGAAACTCCTACTACCTCGAATCTTGACTCTTATTTTATTGAGCTATCTGTTATGCTATAAGTCTAGTCAAAAATAGGGTATTATTTATTTATTTACCACAAAACTGCCGCTAAAATGGCGATAATGGGCTTGCTAATATGCATTATAGAATTCCAATAGAAGTCAAGGTTAGATGTCCTGCACATCTAACCTGGGCTTCGAATTCTATCATGCATATTAGCAAGCCCATTATCGCCATTTAAGCAGCAGTTTCCTGTCGCTAAAACAGCGATAATTTTAACGACGTTCTTGCTAATATGCCCCATAGAGTTTAGGTGGTAAGTGCAGGCAACAGAGAACCGCTGTGTAGAAAACCTGCGCAGTAGGAAGCGCTCAGCACATTTAAGCGCATGCTTGTAGCCCTGCCCCTCCTGGGCACAGGGTGGCTGGAATATGAGGTCCTACCGCAGCCAGGAACGCAAAGTTCAGGCGGTATGTGCGGGCAACAGGGAATCACTGTGTAAAAAAACCTACAGATCTATGCATCATACGCTGTCTTCATACCGTGAATGCCAGAAACAGCTCTGTGTACCATGTGGCACTTTATAGGATTCTAAAAAAATATATCATCATTTGCATTGATTATGGCATGAGTTTATACTTCTTAAAATCAAATGACTGCACATTCAGATTATCATGGAACATTGACTACATTTTCATAAACAACTGTGATCAATTTCCTAATGTTCATAACAGTTTTTTGTAACATGCAGATCACAACAGTAAATTAGGAAACAGTATTTCACTTGCAGGGCCATTTTGCCGTCATACAAAGCCCCCATCACTACCTTAGCCACATATAATAACACCAACATCAATAAATAAAATGACCTAATATACTACGGAGGAGAGGCAATGTAAGTGATGAGGATCTACCCCTTAAACATTTCCTCATCACATTCCTACTTTATTGGTTCAGCATGAGTCTAACTTTAAAACCTATATTTATGTTGAAAAGGAATATACTGTAAAGGTGATGGTCATCACAGACCTCTTCTTTCCTCCTGAAGTCCCAACAGGCCAGAGCCCATGGAACCTGTGCATATTGACATTCAGTTGGATGATACTAAAGTAGAGTATAGCATTAGGTAACGAAGCGTTGATACTTTAACTTTCAAAGATTTATACTGCCCAATTAAAAGTTTATTAAAGGCAGAAATCATAGGATGGTGGAAACAATATTATGCATTGAACACAATGTTGTTAATAATAGGAAACTTTCTTTCATGAAAAAGTTGGTTAATGGCAAGGCCCTAATTCAGCATTGCCATCTTGGAAGCAGAATAGTCACATAGGACATCCACATGACAAATTTTGCACATCAGATCTGAGATTAATTTAATAATGAGGAGTCCGTATGAGATAGGGCAAGCTGAACATCACATTCAGCAAGGTCACTGGTTGGAAACAGTTAGTACTTGGAATGAGCATTTAACTAATGGCGGGGGACACTTATGCACATATATGTTTGTGTAAATATTACATAGTATTTGAATGTTACAGAGGAAGATTTGCCAGAACAACAGTGTGCCACCGATTTTTTTTTAAAAAAGAGATGCTTGCAGTGTGGATATTGGGGCAATTATTAGGCCTGGGGAAATTATTTAATTTTATTTCCAGATTTTATGTGAAATGCTTAAACAATAATGTGAAACTACAAGTTATTATACGAAATGCTTTTTTCAACACAAAATGTATCCTTCCTGTTTTGGAAAAAGGATGCATTTTGTGCTAAAAAAAGAGTAACATTGAATATAACACGAACAACAGCCACTCACATTCGGTTCCTTTGCATTCTTCCTGTGCGCCTGTGATACGAATTTAACGTGAACGAAGCCTCAATTACACAAAGTGGAATATTTTCCCTATAAATCACAATATGAAATGCCAGAAATGATACACTATGGTCCAGGCATTAAACCATAAAGTGACATCTTGCAAGAAGTTGGAAGAAATTCGGAGTCATTTGGAAGTTCTCACAGGTATGTGAAATTTTCCCTACCAATATTCAGATGGAAAGTGATACTAACGTAAGAATAGTGTGACTTCTGAAGCATTGGATACACATTAATGTCTGTACGTTTTGTTTCTTCCTTTTCATTGCTGCTGGATTATTTAAAATCGCGGTGTAAATCCCAAACCCAGTAGCCATTGTTCGTCCAATTAGAACATAGACCAACAGGTGTGTCTTTGTGATAAGTCACTGGTTTTGCATAGTTTTCATGGTTCTTTAGGAAGAGAGTATTGGCCAAAGTTAGTGATACCTTTTTTCTTGTTTGCACTGTTGGTTTTCACCCCATCCAGTTTCATTTTTAATAATGTCCCTATTGTACCAACATGCTTTACCTTAAGTGACTGGTCACAAGCAGTCCGGTTTTCAGAAGGGACGGAGATACACACTACTCCACTGAACTAGCAACAGTTATCATCACAGTTACACATGTGTGGCTAGAGGGTCTCACAAAGGAATTTATAATGAGTATTCTGCTAGCTAATTCCCAATACTTTTAAATTAAAAGTTTCCAGGTGAAAAGAAATGGAGCAGATTTTTGTATTTAAAGAATGCATAAATGAGTCTCTTTTCAACTGCAGATCACATTTGTTGAACTACCAATCATTGCCTTTCTTTCTTTTGAAGAGGGAGGTTTTATTGTAAAATATTTAATTCTGGTTAGCAATAGAATTTAGAATTTAGAATTTGTTTATTGTACAGTTAATAAAAACTCACAATTATTACACAATAAGTAAAAAGTCATTTGACTGTTTAAAAAAAGGGTTTTACAAAAAGGTGTTGCACATTGATAAAATCACAGGGGGTCCATAGTAAATTAATAAGTCTTCTTGTTAGTCTTGGCCTTGATAATTGTTGTTCTTTTGATTGTGAGGCCGTATTATCACCCAATTGTCTTTTCCGTTAATTTTGTGAGTGATTTCATATTTTATTCTAATTGCTGTGGCTTAATTGCTTATGGATCTTTATAGGTTCAGGGCCATTAAAGAAGTCTACTATTCTCCTGGTGCGGTGGGGCTGTCCCGCCCAAGTGTAGTTTCATTTAGTTTTTTTGCCACTAGATCAAAGTATTTGACTGTTCTGCAGTTTAACTGTGTCTCTTCAGGGTTAAAGCAGAGCATCACTGCTTGCCTGCAGGTTTTTACGCCCTTCTGGTTCCATAGAGGCCGAAGCATGGAGCGCCTTATACCCATAAGTGCTTTGCAGATACAAATGATGTGTACAAGATCCTCCATCGCAGATTGGCAAAGGCGACAGGCGTTTGATGGATTTGGCCTTTTCCATGGTGCCTGATGACGTGCTATGGGGTAAACAGTCATAATATCGATTCCAATATATAGAATGGACATAATATCGAAGTAAAAATATAGAATGGACAAAATATCGAATGGACACATTATAGTAGTTAAAAATATCGAATTTAAGGTAAGTAATATCGATTTTCAAAATGTAGAAATCAAAATATCGAAGTATACAATATAGGCATTAAATATATTGATTTTTTAATAATATCAATTTTTTTAAAGTGTTTTGTATGTTAGTATATGTGTGAAAAGTGTATATTAATTTTTGTAATGTATGTTTAATGTATTTTAAGTAATGAATTTTATGTTATTTAATTTTTGCGTAATTTAATTCTGTAGCGGGTTGTGGGTTTATAGGGGAATAGGGTGGGAAGTAATTTAATTATATCAAATTAAATATTAATTTTTAGCAATTATTATTAATTTTTAATTAAATTTAGCTTTTTAGTTCTGTAGCGGGTTGTGGGTTTATAGGGGAATAGGGTGGGAAGTAATTTAATTGTAATTCATTAAATATTTTTATTTATTTATTGGTATTCATTTTGAATTTATTGTTATTTTTTAATTGGTAATTAATTTTTATTAATTGCCAATTAATTAGTATTAATTGATTAATTGTTAATTATGTTAATTTTCTACATTTATTTTCTGTAGCGGGTTGTGGGTTTATAGGGGAATAGGGTGGGAAGTAATTTAATTGTAATTAAGTAAATATTTTTTTTCATTTATTGGTATTGATTTTAAATTTATTGTTAATTAATTTTTAATTGGTAATTAATTTCTATTAATTGGCAATTAATTTTTATTAATTGGTAATTATTTAGTATTCATTAAATATTTGATAATTATGATAATTGTATTAATGTATTTTCTGTAGTGGGATGTGGGTTTATAGGGGAATAGGGTGGGAAGTAATGTAATTGTAATTAATTACATATTAAAAATACTTTTTGTGTATTGATAATTAATTTACTGTTAATTTTTAATTGGTATTAATTTTTATTATTAATTCGTTTTTAATAACTAATATGTAGTTGTATGTCTAATTAATTATTACATAATATTAAATTGGTTATTAATTTCAATTAATGTTTTATTGGTATTGATATTTAATTTATTTTTAATAATATATTAAATCATTACTTTCCCTACTGTTAAACTCACTGGAGTGGGAATAGTAATTTTCACCCTCCCGCTATCCAACGCTTTCCCTACTGTTGCACTCTCTGGAGTGGGAATAGTATTTTTTACCCCTACGCTATCCAATGCTTTCCCTACTGTTGCACTCTCTGGAGTGGGAATAGTAATTTTGACCCCTACGCTATCCAATGCTTTCCCTACTGTTGTACTCTCTGGAGTGGAAATAGTAATTTTTACCCTTCCAATATCCAACGCTTTCCCTACTGTTGCACTCTCTGGAGTGGGAATAGTAATTTTTACCCCTACGCTACCCAACACTTTCCCTACAGTTGCACGCTCTGGAGTTGGAATAGTAATTTTTACCCTCCCGCTATCCAACGCTTTCCCTACTGTTGCACTCTCTGGAGTGGGAATAGTAATTTTTACCCTTATGCTATCCAACGCTTTCCCTACTGTTGCACTCAATGGAGTGGGAATAGTATTTTTTACCCCTACGCTATCCTACGCTTTCCCTACTGTTGCACTCTCTGGAGTAGGAATAGTAATTTTTACCCCTACGCTATCCAACGCTTTCCCTACTGTTGCACTCTCTGGAGTGGGAATAGTATTTTTTACCCCTACGCTATCTAACGCTTTCCCTACTGGTGCACTCACTGGAGTGGGAATAGTATTTTTCTCCCTCCCGCTATCCAACGCTTTCCCTACTGTTGCACGCTCTGGAGTTGGAATAGTAATTTTTACCCTCCCGCTATCCAATGCTTTCCCTACTGTTGCACTTTCTGGAGTGGGAATAGTGATTTTTACCCTTATGCTATCCAACGCTTTCCCTACTGGTGCACTCACTGGAGTGGGAATAGTATTTTTTACCCTCCCGCTATCCAACGCTTTCCCTACTGTTTCACTCTCTGGAGTGGGAATATTAATTTTTACCCTTACGCTATCCAACGCTTTCCCTACTGGTCCACTCACTGGAGTGGGAATAGTATTTTTTACCCCTACGCTATCCAACGCTTTCTCTACTGTTGCACTCTCTGGAGTGGGAATAGTAATTTTTACCCCTACGCTATCCAACGATTTCCCTACTGTTGCACTCTCTGGAGTGGGAATAGTAGTTTTTTACCCCTACGCTATGCAATGCTTTCCCTACTGTTGCACTCACTGGAGTGGGAATAGTATTTTTTACCCCTACGCTATCCAACGCTTTCCCTACTGTTGCACTCACTGGAGTGGTAATATTAAATGTTACCCTCCTGCTATCCTACGGTAAAATATTGTACATTTTTTATTAATAACTTAAATTAATTATATCTTAATTTTAAGGTTATTTGAGTATTTTTAAGTATGTTTTAGTTAATTATATTTATTATTTCATTAATTTTAAATTACTTTTAAGACATTTAAAAAAATTCGATATTTTGACTGACTATATTTTTTACAGACTATGGGGCTCATTAGGATGGCGGACGGAAGAGCCACCGCGGCCCTGGAGTAGGCGGAAAAAGCCTTTTCCGTGTCCGCCAGCCGCGGATACTCCGTCCGCCATATCAGGATAGGAAAACGTGTCGAATTTCCGTCCGCGACGGAAAAGGACGCACCGCCGCCGAACTACACACGACCACGTGGCGGACGGAACACATCCGGAGGCCCCGCCGTACGTACTGACGTCTAAGACCGTCCCCCAAATCAAGATGGCGGAAAACACACATAAAAACGCAGCGGAAAAACAACCTGTCTGAACACGGCGGAATCCCCACAGCGAACATAGGTGACATAGCAGAGATACCCACCGCAAGCTGACCACCACCATGGACCCAGCGCTACACGCTTTCCCGATGCTCTTCGCGATCCACCACGTCCTAGTCATGGCCCACTATGGACGACGACGCAGGTAAGGCACAAACCATTGGCTGTCTGGAGGGGAATACCAGCAAGGGACGTGACGTAGGGAGGGGGAGTGTCATGTTACCGAAACCACTGATGAGAAGCATATACGAATACACATTTGTAGTACGCAAGCAGGAATGACAACGACAGACCACGAGACTTGATAAACTACCTTTATTGTACAAAATAGGGGTATAATCACAGAGTATGCGTGAGCATGGGCAAAGTGGGCACCAGAGCAGCTACATCATTGGCAGTTAACGAGAGGGCAGAATGCAGTATCAGAGCATCAACAGGGCATTGTAGAGTACAGAGCAGGTACATCATAGGCAGGTAACAAGAGAGCAGTATGCAGCATCAGAGCATCAACAGGGCATTGTAGAGTACAGAGCAGGTACATCATAGGCAGGTAACGAGAGGGCAGAATGCAGTATCAGAGCATCAACAGGGCATTGTAGAGTACAGAGCAGGTACATCATAGGCAGGTAACGAGAGGGCAGTATGCAGCATCAGAGCATCAACAGGGCATTGTAGAGTACAGAGCAGGTACATCATAGGCAGGTAACGAGAGGGCAGAATGCAGTATCAGAGCATCAACAGGGCATTGTAGAGTACAGAGCAGGTACATCACAGGCAGCACGTGAGAGGGGCCAAGTGCATCAACAGTCCATTGCACAGAACAGCTCCATCAGAGGCAGCACGTGAGAGGGGCCAAGTGCATCAACAGTCCATTGCACAGAACAGGTCCATCAGAGGCAGCACGTGAGAAGGGCTAAGTGCATCAACAGTCCATTGCACTGGACAGGTCCATCAGAGGCAGCACGTGAGAGGGGCTAAGTGCATCAACAGTCCATTGCACTGGACAGGTCCATCAGAGGCAGCACGTGAGAGGGGCTAAGTGCATCAACAGTCCATTGCACTGGACAGTTCCATCAGAGGCAGCACGTGAGAGGGGCTAAGTGCATCAACAGTCCATTGCACTGGACAGGTCCATCAGAGGCAGCACGTGAGAGGGGATAAGTGCATCAATAGTCCATTGCACTGGACAGGTCCATCAGAGGCAGCACGTGAGAGGGGCTAAGTGCATCAACAGTCCATTGCACAGAACAGGTCCATCAGAGGCAGCACGTGAGAGTGCAGAATGCAGTATCAGAGCATCAACAGGGCATTGTAGAGTACAGAGCAGGTACATCATAGGCAGGTAACGAGAGGGCAGAATGCAGTATCAGAGCATCAACAGGGCAATGCGCAGTACAGAGCAGGTACATCATAGGCAGTTAACGAGAGGGCAGAATGCAGTATCAGAGCATCAACAGGGCAATGCGCAGTACAGAGCAGGTACATCATAGGCAGTTAACGAGAGGGCAGAATGCAGTATCAGAGCATCAACAGGGCAATGCGCAGTACAGAGCAGGTACATCATAGGCAGTTAACGAGAGGGCAGAATGCAGTATCAGAGCATCAACAGGGCAATGCGCAGTACAGAGCAGGTACATCATAGGCAGGTAACGAGAGGGCAGAATGCAGTATCAGAGCATCAACAGGGCATTGAAGAGTACAGAGCAGGTACATCATAGGCTGCACAAGTACGTGTCCCTACCAACCCGTCACAGGAACCACAAGAGTGCCACGCAGTTCTCAATAGACACACCATGTGAAATAACATTTGAGTGAAGTGTTCAGCACCTCACATCACAGAATCAGGGGGACTGCGTGAACTACCTGCCTCGGACACACTGGCAGCACCAGCAACAGGAGTGTGAGACACAGCCACAGCCCGAGTGACACACACATGGGCCACGGACCCAGACACACTGGCAGCACCAGCAACAGGAGTGTGAGACACAGCCACCGCCCGAGTGACACACACATGGGCCACGGACCCAGACACACTGGCAGCACCAGCAACAGGAGTGTGAGACACAGCCACAGCCCGAGTGACACACACATGGGCCACGGACCCAGACACACTGGGAGCACCAGCAACAGGAGTGTGAGACACAGCCACAGCCCGAGTGACACACACATGGGCCACGGACCCAGACACACTGGCAGCACCAGCAACAGGAGTGTGTGACACAGCCACAGATGTAGTCACTGACACGTGAGCCACTGACCCAGACAGACTGCCAGCACCAGAAACAGGAGTGTGCAACACAGCCACAGATCTTCTAACTGACACGTGAGCCATAGACCCAGATACACTGCCAGGACCTGCAACAGGAGAGGGCACAACTGACACTGTGCCACCATCTGATACATGAGAGTCAACTGCACCAGCGCCACTGTGACAACTGAAATGATGAGCCACAGGGCTGTATGGGCCAGGAGACAGGGTGGGCCTGGGAGCTGGGGATAGCTGACCTAGAGCCAAATCGGGGTTGGCAGGTGTCAATGGTGTGTGTCTGCATTTCTTAGGGATGTGTGAGTGCACCCTGGACAGGACAGGACTGCCAAGTGGTGGGGACTCCAAACAATCACCACCCACCATAGGTGGAGCATCTGCTGCCGGGGATCTGGTTTCTGGGGACATGCTGGAGCCTGCTTGTCGTTTGCTCTGTGCCTGCCGCCTGGACTCGGAATCATGTGTAATGGGGGATGCAACAACAGGGGACACCCTCCTCTGCTTCTGACTGGCCTGGATGGGAGTGGAGGTATGGGGGGACTCTGCCGCGGAGACATCAGTTTGGCGTTTAGTAGAAAACATCAGCCTCAGTGCAGCCAGGGGTGAAGTATGCCTGTCCTTAATTGCGCCATTGTCCATGCTAGATGCCTTGTCCGTAGGATGTGCCTTATCCTTAGGTGGAGTGTTGTCTCTGGATGTAGCCTGTGCCCTGGTCGCCACCCTGTTCCTGCCAGCAGACTTGTCGTCTGTGGTGCACCTGTCTCCAGTAGACACCTGGTCTCTGTGTGTGTCCCTGCCCTTGGGAGATGGACCTTGCTCTGCTGTGGGCCTGCCCTTGGGAGTCTCCCTGCTCTTAGTAGGTGCCTTTGTCTTGTCACTGTCCCTGGGAGTGTCCCTTTCCTCTGCTGTGGGCCTGCCCTTGGGAGTCTCCCTGCTCTTAGTAGGTGCCTTTGTCTTGTCACTGTCCCTGGGAGTGTCCCTTTCCTCTGCTGTGGGCCTGCCCTTGGGAGTCTCCCTGCTCTTAGTAGGTGCCTTTGTCTTGTCACTGTCCCTGGGAGTGTCCCTTTCCTCTGCTGTGGGCCTGCCCTTGGGAGTCTCCCTGCTCTTAGTAGGTGCCTTTGTCTTGTCACTGTCCCTGGGAGTGTCCCTTTCCTCTGCTGTGGGCCTGCCCTTGGGAGTCTCCCTGCTCTTAGTAGGTGCCTTTGTCTTGTCACTGTCCCTGGGAGTGTCCCTTTCCTCTGCTGTGGGCCTGCCCTTGGGAGTCTCCCTGCTCTTAGTAGGTGCCTTTGTCTTGTCACTGTCCCTGGGAGTGTCCCTTTCGTCTGCTGTGGGCCTGCCCTTGGGAGTCTCCCTGCTCCTAGTAGGTGCCTTTGTCTTCTGACTGGCCTTGTCCAAGGTACAGTCCATGGACATGTGAGTATCCCTTGCCTTGGGAGTACCTTTTGTGTTGAATGCCTGTGTAGCTCCTGAAGGCATGTCCCCCAACAACACTTGCGGATCCTGTGTGTGTACTCCAGTGTATCTGACGTCGTCTACTTGAACAGATTTAGCTGATCTAGGGGATGGGGTCTGTGCCCTGCGTGCCCTGACGTGCTGTCTGACGCTGCTTCTAGTGCAATAACCTGTATTTGAGTCCTGCTCAGAATAATCACTACCCCCTGAGACATCCAGTGGTGTAGAAGGGGAAACCGAAGTAGCACCCTGTTCATGGGACTGTACTATTGCAGACGATACACTGCTTGCCAATGACTGCACTGTCCTGTGTAGACCTGCAAGATCACCATGCATCCCTTCCATGAAAGCCACCACCTGCCCCAACTTCCTATCATGGTCCTGGAAAGCATTTGTCATATTGGTCTGCCCCACACACAGCTGTCGCAGCAGATCAACGGCCTCAGCACACAGTGCATTTTGGCTCACCGTGGCAGGGGCAGCGGTGCCTGCACCGAACGCCACTCTGCTCCCCCTACTCCTCCGGCCACGAACAGTACATGCTGCAGTTTGTGGAAGTGTGGGCCCTGTGTGCTGTCTTCCGACAGAAGGTGATGAGTGCCCACTCCCAGTCTGTGACAACAGTGCAGGCTCACCAAGAGTGTCCGACGAGGAGGACGATGGTGTCTCCACATGCGAGTCCTCAGGGACGGTCCTGTCCCCCTCTCCGGCGCTGGCCTCCTCTGTGTCAGTCTGCGTGTGTGCGAAGTCTGAGCCGGACTCATTTCCTCGACTACTCTCCACCGTCTGTGGCTGAGTGTCCTCTGTCATAGCTGAAATGCACATAAGAGACATCAAGCTCCGCGGCGGTGAAGGGTCGAGACCGGATCTCTTTGCCTCTCGACATGGCAAGATCACGGAGTATGGCACTAGTGCAGCAGTCGGTGGTCAGCTCAGCAGCAGCAGCAGCAGGTCGAGGTGATGGTCACAGGCAGCAGTCGGTGGTCAGCTCAGCAGCAGCAGCAGCAGGTCGAGGTGATGGTCACAGGCAGCAGTCGGTGGTCAGCTCAGCAGCAGCAGCAGCAGGTCGAGGTGATGGTCACAGGCAGCAGTCGGTGGTCAGCTCAGCAGCAGCAGCTGCAGGTCGAGGTGATGGTCACAGGCAGCAGTCGGTGGTCAGCTCAGCAGCAGCAGCAGGTCGAGGTGAACAGGCAGCACTGGTCCCCAGGGTAGGAAGTGTCATTTTGGCCAACACACATATATAGGGCCCTCAGCACGTGTCAGTGGCATACGTCGCCAGCAATTGGTCAGCCCTGGAAGCGTGATCGTGAAATGGGCCAATTACTGGCCCAGTTGTTGCGGTGCCCAGCTTCCGCTACTTGCGATTGGCCATATGCGGCCAGCGTCCCTCTTCCCATTGGCTGCATGTGCGGGGACCGTCACGGGCACACATCGGCAACCGCACGTGCAAGCCTCAGGCACGGATGCTTCAGTTGCAACAATGTTCTATCACTGGCGCCTCCATGGCGGTGCACGTACTCAGCGGGGGAGGTGCAGGCCTATACACCCTGTAGATGTACGCAATGGACATGCCAGTTCATGACCCCCCTTACAGTCACCTTGCATCATCCACCGTACACCGGCCGGAGCGGCCGGGCCTAGGACGGCCGTGCCCGGCCATGAAGACAACCGCCGTGCCCGGCCATGAAGACAACCGCCGTGCCCGGCCATGAACACAACCGCCGTGCCCGGCCATGAACACAACCGCCATGCCCGGCCATGCGGTTGTCTTCATGGCCGCGCACGGCGGTTGTGTTCATGGCCGGGCACGGCGGTTGTGTTCATGGCGGGGCACGGCGGATGTGTTCATGGCCGGGCACGGCGGTTGTGTTCATGGCCGGGCACGGCGGTTGTGTTCATGGCCGGGCACGGCGGTTGTCTTCATGGCCGGGCACGGCGGTTGTGTTCATGGCCGGGCATGGCGGTTGTCTTCATGGCCGGGCACGGCGGTTGTCTTCATGGCCGGGCACGGCCGTCCTAGGCCCGGCCG
Source organism: Lissotriton helveticus (assembly GCF_964261635.1). NCBI lineage: Eukaryota > Metazoa > Chordata > Amphibia > Caudata > Salamandridae > Lissotriton > Lissotriton helveticus. Next base: position 986,489,368 of record NC_136067.1, read on the forward strand.
CTCCGGCCGGTGTACGGTGGATGATGCAAGGTGACTGTAAGGGGGGTCATGAACTGGAATGTCCATTGCCTACATCTACAGGGTGTATAGGCCTGCACCTCCCCTGCTGAGTACGTGCACCGCCATGGAGGCGCCAGTGATAGAACATTGTTGCAACTGAAGCATCCGTGCCTGAGGCTTGCACGTGCGGTTGCCGATGTGTGCCCGTGACGGTCCCTGCACATGCAGCCAATGGGAAGAGGGACGCTGGCCGCGTATGGCCTTTGGGAAGTAGCGGAAGTTGAGCACCGCCATGGCGGCGCCAATTATGTTATCTTGTCCGACGCTGCACCGTGATGTGTTGTGTGCAGTTGCGTCATGAGGGATGTGAGCGTGATAGGGAAAGGTCATATGTCATATAATGTAGCATTGTGTCCATGCAATGCCCATCGGTCGGCACACAATGGGCAACAGATGTGCATTTGTACGTGTTGACGTCGGGTGTGACCCTACATATGTTCTTACATCTTCACAACTACACAGTACATCACGGCTGTGTGGCCAAATTATGCATCTGTTGTCTGTGTCTTGTTCTGGCGAGGTGACTACAGTGGTGGTGGTACACATGCATTCCGTGTATGTGTTTTGTACGTTGTGTCACCATGCATGTAATTACCGTATGTACATCATTATTGGTGTTGGCATTTGTGCTTGATGACATGGCGTGTGTATAATTATCGTTTGTGTGCATGCAGTTGCATGTGTGTCTGTGATGTGGCTACTAAACATTAGGGTGAAGACTGAAGTATTGTCAGTAAGGTTCACATGTGATGGAGTTGTACACGTATGCGTCGTTTGTAAGTTGACCTAAGTTACATCTCTCTCCCACACAGGAGGGCTACAAATGTGTATCGGCCATACACTGTGCTGGAGGATATGGTTGACGAGGAGGTGATTCGGAAATTCCGGCTGGATCGACGTCGGTTGCTGGAGCTTGTGGCTCAATTGTCTCCTCATCTGCAGCCACGTAGGACGTATCCTGGGTCGATTACACCCACTGCAAAGGTCATGGCGGTACTACATTTCTTTGCTACTGGCACATTTCAGTACACAGTTGGACATGCCGGGGGGATGTCACAGGCCATGTTCAGCACGGTTCTTCGGGATGTCTTAACAGCTATGATGCTGTACAAGAATGACTACATACATTTCCCACGGCCGGAAGAGTTGCCAGCTGTCAAAGCTGATTTCTATGCACTGGGCCACATACCTCACGTTGTGGGCTCAATTGATGGCACACACATCGCAATCATTCCACCACGGGCACGGGAACAAGTGTTCAGGATTCGCAAACACTTCCATTCGCTGAACGTGCAGGTGGTGTGCCTGGCAAACAACATCATCTCACATGTGTGTGCAAGATTTCCTGGATCTGCACATGACGCCCACATCATGCGGAGCAGCAATGTCCCACGACTCATGGCTAATCTGCGACCCGGTCAAGCGTGGCTTGTTGGTGAGTGTGCAGTGGGGACTCTTGTGATCTCTGTGTTGCATGGGGTACCCACCATATCTTGTTGTGATGTTTGTCTCTGTCATCCCCCTACATAGGCGACTCGGCTTACCCAAACCGGCCCTGGCTCCTCAGTCCCCTACATAATCCGAGAACAGCGGGTGAAATGCGGTACAATGATGCACATGGAAGGACACGGAGAGTCATCGAACGTACCTTTGGACTGCTAAAGTCTCGGTTTCGGTGCCTCGATAAGACCGGAGGGGCCCTGCCTTACTCACCAGGAAAAGTATGCAGGATCGTGATTGCCTGCTGCATGCTCCACAACCTGGCAGTACGCAATCACATTGAACTGCTGTTGGACTCTGAAGACGAAGGAGTTCCTCGGCCTCCCATCCCACCCATGTCGACTGATGAGGATAGTGGTGAGGAGGAAGGTGTGGACCAGAGGCGCCAGCTCATAGATCGCTACTTCCCTTGAATGTGAGTAACTACTTCTAGTGGCGGTTGACAATGCCTCATGTATGTTTGCTGGTGTTGTGTGGATGTGGGGTTAATCAGCTGGGTGTTCTTGTTTGTGATGGTTGCTTATGTGTGTCTTCATTTCTTTGGACATACAAGTCTCCATGATGTGTGTGCTCTCATCCCATGCTTTTGTGATGGTTGTCGTTTGTGTAATGTTGCTGTGCATTGTGTTGTGATGTGTGTGAATCTGTTTCCTGACGTGTGTTTGCTGTCTCTGATTTTCTCTAGGTCACTCCCGCAGCGCCATGATCATGTACGACTATCATCCCTGAACCTGTTTACGTCTGTTTCTGAAGGCAATCATGTGAATAAACATGGAGGCAAAACATCATTGTGTGAGTAAGTGCTATTTATTTACAGGTTGTGCTTCTGTGCTGGTGAATATTTACAAGTAAGTGGGGTGGAGGGAGTTGGAGTTGAAGGTAATGGCAGATGAAATGTCCGTGCTGACACCACATTGGGGGGTGTCAGGGTAGTCCAGCAGACCAGTGGGAATGATTGTCTGTGGGACAAGATACTTAGCTGGGTGAATGTCTGGCACAGGCAGTGACATTGTCATGGTCGTCCCCTCTTGGAGCGTGTGGATGGTGCTTCAACACTGCTCTCAGCCACTTCCTGCCTCGGCCGGCCCCTCCGTCTCTGAGGTGGAACAGAGTCAGCTGGGAGGGCAGGTTGTTGATGGGCCACATCCGTCGCCAGGGGCACAGGTGGTGGTGGCGGCGGTGGAGGCGGAGGTGACGGTGGCGGGGGAGGCGGAGGTGGCGGTGGAGGCGGAGGTGACGGTGGCGGTGGCGCTACGACACTTGGTGGAGGGGGGGGTTGTTCCGGCCAACCCATTCCCTCCACATCGTTGCCTGCTGGCCCATGATCTGCAACATCTGGCCAAGGATGCCACAGATTTCGCGCTGGATGTTGGTGTTGTCCACTGAGTCCTGGTGGGCACGATCAGCGTTTGCCTGGGACCGGTCGTATGACGCCTGGCACCTGGCAAGGGCTTGTAGGGACTGTGCGTTGTGCGCTGGGTTATGCTGGGTGGCACCGGCAGGAGTCGTGGTGCTGGTGGTGCTGGTGGTGCTGGTGGTACTGGTGGTACTGGTGGTACTGGTGGTGGTGGGGACTGTGCAGATCACAGAGACAGGTGTCGCTGGAGTCACACTTGCGACGTTGGTCGGTCCCGGGAGTCCCTGTGAGCCAGATGGCCCTGGCTGCGTGCTTGGTCCCGCTCCATCCTCCGCACCGGAGCTGCCTGTGTCCTCGTCACCAGAGAGTCCTGTAGGTGTGGGAGGCGAGGCTGGCGGCCGGGTACTGGTTTCCCCAGTCAGTTGACGATCACCTGAGGGACAAGATAGAGCTGGTCAGTGATGTGGACATTACATGGTTATGTAGATTTTTAGACATTTCTGTTTCCTGTTGCACACACCCCACCCTCCACCGACACCACCACTACCACCACCACCCTCCCCGTGAACATGGGGGCCTGTTGGGAGTTGTAGTTTGGGCCTCTCACACACCCCACCCTCCACCACCACCACCACCCCCACCCTCCCCGTGAACATGGGGGCCTGTTGGGAGTTGTAGTTTGGGCCTCTCACACACCCCACCCTCCACCAACACCACCACCACCACCCTCCCCGTGAACATGGGGGCCTGTTGGGAGTTGTAGTTTGGGCCTCTCACACACCCCACCCTCCACCACCACCACCACCACCACCCTCCCCGTGAACATGGGGGCCTGTTGGGAGTTGTAGTTTGGACCTCTCACACACCCCACCCTCCACCACCACCACCACCACCACCACCCTCCCCGTGAACATGGGGGCCTGTTGGGAGTTGTAGTTTGGGCCTCTCACACACCCCACCCTCCACCACCACCACCACCACCACCCTCCCCGTGAACATGGGGGCCTGTTGGGAGTTGTAGTTTGGGCCTCTCACACACCCCACCCTCCACCAACACCACCACCACCACCCTCCCCGTGAACATGGGGGCCTGTTGGGAGCCATGGACATGTTAGTGAGTTGGTGTCCAACGTGCATGGGTTGGGGCGTAGGAGATGTTTCTTCTCAGTTGTGTGAGCCTGACCATGTCGTGCTGATCGTGGTGCTTGGTTTGTACTCACCAGTCTCTTCTCCTTCGTCAAGTCCGTCTAGGCTCTCTGGGTGTAGTATCACCAGCACCTTCTCCTCCCAATCGGTGTAGGGTATGGGCTCCGGGGGTGTGCCACCGCTAGTATGATTGGCAAAGTTTTTAGCTCGGATGCCCTTGACCCTGGTCTTCAGGTCATGCCACCGCCTCTGAATGTCATGCTTCGTCCTCGGCACAGTCCCCGAGGCATTCACCCGAGTGACGATCCTATCCCACATGTGGTTCTTTTGCGCCACGGACGTCTGCTGGACTTGGGCCCCGAAGATGTGGGGCTCAACACGGAGTATTTCATCTACCATTACCCTCAACTCTGTCTCCGTGAATTTGGTTTTTTTTTTGGGTGCCATGGTGTGTGGTGCTCAGTGTGTGAGTTGAGTGAGTTGGGGGGTGCAGGTGTGTGGTGTGTGATGTGTAGGATTTGTGTGGTGGGTGTTTGTGTGGTGGGTGTGGTAGGGTGGTGGTTGTGTGTCTTCTATGTGAGTTTGCAGTATCTCGATTTTGGCCTCTTGCTAGCAGCAATGCTGTGATGCAAAGGATTGTGGTAGCGTGTGGGTGTCATTTTATAGTCGTGTCTCAATGGTTGTTGGCAGTCAGGTGGTAGGTGGGCGTGTTGACTAGTGTGCATTAATGGATAATTGGGACGTGTCATGGCGGCTTGTGCTTGATGTTGGGGGGGGGCGTTGACAATGTTCGTATGTTTGCTTTGGACTAGCGGTAGACTTCCTGACATTTGTTTGCCGCTAGGGATGTTGTGCGTGTTGGCCTTCCGCAGTGATGCTGTGGTTATCGTAGCATTCTTTCCGCCGCGGACGTGGATGGCTGTGAGTTCCGTGGTCCGGGCAGATTTATCCTAATTGCGGCCACGGAGTATTCACAGGTATGGCGGTACATGTGTTATTTTCCGCGGTCATTTCCGTCCGCGGCAGTGGTTGTTCATTGGACTCCGTCCGCCGCGGACGGAGTTTGATGTGTTCCATCCACCGCGGACGGTGTTAGTTATGATCCGTCCGCCGCGGTCGGAGTTTCGTGACATGATTATCCTAATCCCAACCGCGGAATCTCCGCGGCGCGGCCGGGAGTAAAATTTCCCCCACCATGGCGGACAGTAGCCATTTCCGTCCGCCATCCTAATCGACCCCTATATTTTGGATTCGATATTTTTGTACTTACCTGTTTGTAGATAGGAATTCGATATTTTGTCATTCTATATTTTGGTGACGATATTTTGGTAAGTCTATATTTTGTCATTCTATATTATGTCAGTGATCCGTGCTATGGGTATATTGCCCAAGCGCATGTTTAGAAACTTGTTTTTTGTTTTTTGTGTAAGGCCCGTTGATAGGTATTCTTGTGGCTTTGGGGTTCTGTACCCTTCAAGCACAACCCATCCGTGCGCTCTCTTGGTTAGGGTGGCTCTGTCCTCAAGTGAGGAGACCAATTTGATGATTTTCGTCACTGCTTTTTTAAAGGTCCCAAAATCCGTTCTTGTTTCCCAAAGTGTATTTAGTCCCAGGCTCTCCAGTGAGTTTGTTAGGTAGGCCCTTGCAGGTGAGTTTTCTTTGGCGTTAAGCTCAGTCCATAGGTTGGCGTTTAGCGATCCTTCCTCGGCGTCTTTAATTTTGCGCCAGCTTTTTATATATTGGCCTTTCCTCTCCACAGATTGTTTCTGCAGTCCAAATTCGAGACAAATTTGAGCGGGCAAAGAGTTTTTAGGGAGGTGGAAAATTGCCCTATAAGCGCAACTGATAGTATTGTCCAGAGTACTTGCGTCTTTGCCTCGCATTGATTCGCTGCCGTAGGAGAGCATGGGCTGTAGGCGAGCTTTTATTACCTGTAGAAGTGGCGCTAATGTCCTGTCAGGGAGAGCTTTCTGGAGGGGCCTTGTTGATAGTTGAAAGGTCATGCCCTTCCGACGGATGGCCTCTAGTTGTTGTTTGGAGGAGCCATTGCCCTCAATTATGACTCCTAGATATTTATATGAGGTCGCCTGTTCTAATCTTTGGTTGTCCAGGTACCATGCGGGTTTCCGTTTTTTGTTATAGTTCATTGGCATGACTTTGGTTTTGTTTAAATTGATTGTTAGGGAATTTGCTTTCGAAAAGGCGTTGGTTTTATCCAGAAGGTTTTGGAGGCCAATAGGAGACCGGCTAATGAGGACCAGGTCGTCTGCGTAGAGCAGATTTGAAAGCGTAATGTTTCCTAGCCGAGGTGCGTGAGATGTAACTGTCTTTAGCTCTTCTGGCAGGTCGGCCAGGAAGAGGTTGAACAACATTGGGGCTAGGACGCAGCCCTGTTTTAGTCCTTTGCTGGTATTTATTTTTCTCGATAGATGTGTGCCAGATCCCAGTTTTATTTGGACCCAGGTATCGGTATGTAGCATAACCAGTTGCTGTAGCAGGGGGCCAGGGATTCCCCATGTGCTCAACTTCCGCCATAGTTTGTGCCGATCTACGTGGTCGAAAGCGGCGCTGTAATCGATAAAGCACACGAACAGGGAGCTTTTTGCTGTTTTTACTGCGTCAAACAATAGGGTTAACGCCATGATGTTTGTTAGGGTACCCTGGCCCTTCCGGAAGCCCGTCTGTGTAGCTGGGATGATGTTCTTTTTTTCAGCCCATGTTGTTAGGTCCTTCAGGATAAGGCCTGCGTAGTACTTTGCCTCTACGTCTATCAGGGCAATCAGACGGTAGCTGCTTGGATCGATCCTCGCACCTTTTTTATATGTTGGGCTTATTATTGAGCCGCTCCAAGATGTTGGTATTGTACCTGTTTCCCTTATTTCGTTGAATACTGGGATAAAAATAGTGCTCCAAAAACCCGGATCCTGTTTGTATAATATCGGGGGGATCCCGTTTGGTCCTGGAGGCCCCTCAAGTTTTCCCTTAGAAATTTCTTTGAGAATGGTATCTGTTGTTGCCTGATTTGATAATTCGTTTTCGCTTTTTCTAAGCTCAACTATCCTTGGACTGGCTTCTGCCTTTGTTGGAGTGTGGGGCCCGGTTATTTTCTTCTTAAGCGCTTGGTTTGCTGTTTTGGTGTGTGTATCAGTTTTGTCCAGTTGTTGGAGAGCTCCCTCTTCCAAGTCGACCCCTATGGCGTCCTTCGTTACAGGTTCACTTGTGTTGAAGTGATTTGTTAGGTAATTGGCCCAGTCGGATTCCGGTATTGCTGAGTTGATGCCATTGTGTTCTGGCCGTTGAAGCCTGTGGATGATCTTCCAGAAGCCTGAGCTATTCTTCTGCTTTGAATTGTGTCGAATTTTAGCCCAGAGTTCTTCGTTCAATTGCCTTTTCCTTTCCCAAGTTTTCTTTTTTAACAGTGCTTTTGACCTGCGAAGTTGTAATTGTATTTCCGAGTTGTTTGGATCTTGGTGAAATTGCCTGAGGGTCTTCTTTATTTCAACCTTGATGTTTTTTGTTTCTACTGTTGTTACTTTGCCAAGCGTGAACCTTACGGTGTTCCCTTTTTGAGTTTTCTTCGCTGTGGCATGTTTTACTCCTAGTGCCGCTGTAAAATCTTCCCAGAGGTCAAGGGGGTTGTCGGTTCTATTGGATATTTCCTGTATTATTGTTTTTGCACTGATTTCTAGTGTGTTCATATCCATGATCTTACATCTTATACGCTTGTAGTTAGCGGTATATTCTGTGCACATGCTTCTTGTTTCTGTTGCTTCGATCTTGCAGGTCAGAGCTAAGTGGGCTTCTAGTGGCAGATGGTCGCTCTGAGCTCTCTCTCCTATCTTAAATGATTGCAGTTTGTCGTACAACGGGAGTGTAACTAGCATAAAGTCTAGGTAGGATGAGGCAATTGACGAGTGGTATGTTGGTGCTGGAGGAATATCCTCCTTGAATCGTCCATTGAGAACGCGTAAGTTCAATTGCTCCAGTGCTTTTACTAACTGTGAAGCAGTATTGCTATGTTTGTGTCTGGAAGGGGTAGATTGTGTTGGTATTTTCCATACTGTGTCCATTTCCTGTGTCATGTCGTCGGTTGCCGGGTCACCAAATAGATGGAGGTTGAAGTCGCCGGCCAGTAGTATGTTGTCCGTTTCCTCATTCTCTATGAGTCTTGTTAGTTCTTGAACTAGTTCGTTTGACCCAGTCAGCTTATTCTTTGGGTGGATGTAAGTATTTACTACAAATAACTGATGACTTCCTTGGTTATTATCGGTTATTAGTGATATTGCCTGTATTGCGTTCGGTGGGGTGATGTTTATACTTACTGGTTTGATTTCTCCTATAGCTGATATTGATGCGAGAATTACCAGACCACCGGAGCAACGGCCGTACTGTGATTCTTTACGGGCCGGATATGTCCAAGCTGTGTATCCTTGTAGGGCTATATCATTGGGCTCCCATGTTTCCTGGAGGAGAATCAGGTCAAAGGTTTGCAGGTAGCTCAGTGTTTCTAGGTCCTCTAATTTGTCCACTAGTCCGTTGATATTCCAGCTACAAATACTGAGTTTGTTTTTGGTATTGAGAGAAGCCTCAGTTTTGGTGGCTGAAGTTCACTTTATTTGTCAGTTGATGTCGCTCCCTGTTATTGTTCGAGTTATTTTTTCTTTGCTGGGGGCTGTTTGTTGGAAGTGGGTGTCGCTCCCTGTTATTGTACGGATTATTATTTCTTGACAAGGGGCGGTTTGATGAAATAATGGGTTTTGCAATTTCACCAGATGTTTGTCCCGTTCCGGGGAATAGCTTCGTGCCCCTTTAAGTATTGACTTGGCCGGTAAGAGTCGTTCTTCCTTTCGCCCTTCAAGTAGCGGTGTGGGGTAAGCTGGTTTTATTTCTGGTTCAAGCTGAATTCCCCACTGGGAGAAACTGGAAGCATTCTCCATGATTGATTTTGCTACCTCCCTAGTTTTCCACGTGGCCCTTGTTATCTCGTTCCCTTGTGGGTGTGTTGCAGGGTGGAATTCAATTAGAAGCAAATCCGAGGTATTTATGGATTTTAGATTGTCTATTAAGTTGATTAACTTTAGTATATTGCCCCTGTTTAAGATGTCTACTCTTCCCTTCGATTTGTATTCGGGAATGAAAAAGATTGTTTCTGTGTCTGTTTCCCTTGGGGGCAACGTTTTCTGATGGGGGTGTTTCTTAGTTTTGCGTGTTCCCTCTGAGAGTTTGATGTTATGGTCGATTGGTTTGCGCTCTGAAATATCCCACTGAGGTTGATCGCTAGAATGCTTGTCTCCGGTGATTGCAGTGCGTAGAGTCTGAGGGTTTGCGTTGCTAGATGTCATCGTCGCCTTCTTGCAGGTACTTCATTTTGTTGGATTATTAAATGTCGCGTTGGCTGACAGACACCTCTATGGAAATTTACCTGAATGTTAGAATATAAAAGCAAGTTGCACATTTGTTCTGATATGGTTTGAGTTGAAGAAATCAAACACAGGAAAAATGGTATATTCGTTTCTATTTGTCAAACAAATCATTTGATAGGATACATTACAACTGTCTAGTGAATGTTATCTAAATTCTCACCAAGTCTTGGGGAAGCTCCAATTCCAGAACTGTGTCCAGGGTGAGAACTATAATATAAGCTGTAATTTGTGGGAAATGTGCTGGGCCCTCAGCTACAACTGCGCCCCAAGTGAATTTAATTGGGAGATCATCTTGGCTAACTGTCATCAACTTGGGGCAAGTGAATCACACTCATTAAAGTTATTCAGATAATACAATCTCTGAATCAGTAATTTTTAGGACAATTGGTACATTGGTTATGGTTTGAAAGTGACCGGATATGGTGAACAAAAACTTCACAAGTGCCTTTGCTAATTACCTAATGTTGCTGTTGGACTTAGACATGGCAATGTTAGGTCTAACAGGGATGAACAATCTAAGCGAACTCGCCCATTGAATTAATCCTCTGATGACTTTGTCACATGGTATTGGCACATTTCTAATGGCATTGAAACAATATTGAAAAAAGGAAATTAAGAGCTGAAGAGTGGTTTAGCTTAATATGCCCTGCGTTCATACTTCTCTGACGGGTTTATTAATCAATACCTGTTATGGTATTCAGGGAACGATAGAACGATAGAATGATAGAACAGATCGAGAATATGCAGCAACATAATGGTGGAATTTTACATTCATCACTACATCTGGACATTTTTTTCTTCGCTTGGCTCAATTGCTACAACTAAGACTGAGGGCCAGATATATGAAACCATTTTGTGTTCGCAAACGGTGTAAACGCAAAATGGCCTTTCCCAATGTATGAAAGGGTTTGTATTCGAAAAATTAGTAATTGCAAAAAATGTGCGGCCACATGCATCATTGTTGCCGTTTGCGATTTCTTAATTGCGAAAATTAAGGAATCGCAATTAAGAAATCGCAAAAGGCTATGCATTAAGAAATCGCAATTTTTTTTGCGATTTCTTAAAATTCCTTAATTGAGATTCACATTTTGCGAATCGCAATTAAGGAATCCCTTCCCATTGATTCCTATGGGCCTAGAGGCCAATAGGAATAAATGGGAAGTCATTCTCAGTTTGGGATTAGCAATTTGCGAATTGCAAATTGAGAATGCAATTTCAAGGGTGCAGGGGGGTCCAAAGGACCCCCCCTGCACCCCTGAAATTTTACATTAAGTGCATTTTTCACACACACATGCCCCAGGGGCATGTGTGTGTGTAAAATGAAACTTTCAAAAATTCACTTTTGTGCACTTTTTAAAATTTTCGCAAATTAACATGAAGGTCAACTTCATGGTAATTTACCTCTCCCTATTTGTGAATTCGCAAATTTAAAATATTCATGCATTGCATTTAAGAAATCTCAAATTGCGATTTCTTAAATGCAATCGCAATTTTAGAAATCGCAACATGATTGCGATTTCTAAAATTGCGAAAAACATGATGCATCCCAATTTTGTCAATTGCATTCGCAAACTGCCGAAAATTGCGATTCGCACCGTTTGCGAATGCAATTGACAATGATGCATGTGGGCCGTGATTCCTTATTTTGCAATACCATTTTTGCGAATTTCAAATTGCAACTTCGCAAATTGGTAATCGCAGACCAATGTATAAACCATTCACAAATTGTGCATGATCCTAAATTCACAGTTTGGTATGTGCAAATTACCACCTATTCTAATCAGGTGGTAACCAGGTGCAAAGTATTTAAACAGGCCCAGAGGGCCTCAGAATGTTTTACAATGGCAGCGCTGTATGTCATAGCGAGGAGGATGAGCGTACAAACAGAAGCACAGAGAAGTAGGAGGAGACAAGAAAGCATTTCCAAAGTGCACCTAACCCTGTTTCAACTGACAGAGGAAGAAATCCATTACAAATATTGATTAGACTCTGCTGCAATACTAAACCTGATAGCTGACCTTCATCCACTACTGCAGCATCAGACTCGCAGGACCAATGCCAACCCCACTCATGTGCAGGTCCTATATTCATCACACCTACTTGCTTCAGGGACCTATCAAGGGGTGATAGCAGATGCAGGAGGGGTCTCCCAAAGAGCGCTTTTGCGCTTTTTCAATGCCTTCTTGCACACAATGTTCCAGAGGATACACCATTACATTAGATTCCCCACTGCACCACAGGAATTGCAGCAGACAAAATTAGATTTCCACCAGATAGCCCAATTCACCCTGGTAAGTGGGTGCATTGATGGTACACATGTAGCAATTTTTTCCCCCTCATGTAATGAGTATGTGTTCAGGAACAGGAAATCCTTTAATTCAATGAAAATCCAGCTCATATGGATTGCCTCACATATAGTAACGGACATAGTGGCAAAGTTCCCTGGCAGTACTCACACTTCATTCATATTCAGACACAGTGGTATATACAAACGTCTCCTTGGGGGTAAATTTGACAAAGGATACCAGCTAGGTAAATGCATGTAACAGTCTGGTAGACTCTCTGGATATGGTGATAAAGTACAGTGACTAATCTATTGCCTTTTACTCTGTAGCTGGCAGCACATATGCTGTGCGCTCCTTCATACTTACCCCATACCTGATACTACAACTCAAAGTAAAAGTGCAATGGTTCGCATAAGTCGACATGCAATGTGATAGAGTGGACCTTCGGCCTACTGAAGAGTAGGTTCCACTGCCTACACGAAAGTGGACATGCAGAGCAACATAGGCTAGAGATATGTTGGAAAATGATGTTGCATATCCTTGACACAACCAATGACTTACCATTGAACCTGACAGAGTCTTAGTCTGATGAAGAGGATGAACCAAGTCAAATTCATAGACCAGCAGATGGCGCAAGGGCAGCAGATGGCAGACAGAGACGTGATGGAATATCACTGAACTTTTTTAAGTGAGTAATGATGAGACAATGCATTTCACAACTTATCATCTACTGTGTTTTACTTGACTTATTCTCAGGAAAACTGTAAGCACACAGAGGTCATCATCTTACGTCCATGTCAATTTGTAGGACAGCTTAGGATTTTAAAGCATCACATGCAACGGGTTACATCACTAATTTGGCAAACCTTATTCACATTGCAAACTACTTTTTACGGGCACACACAGCACTGGAACGATCAGTGTGTACACTGGCCTCTCTTGATGAAGCCTCGGATGGCATACTTTGCCTCGCACTCCGCTGTCTGGTCTCAGTCAATGTGGCAGTGATGCTGCTGAGGCTGGAGGTCTCCTTACTGTCCCCTGCACCCAGTATACTTGTCCCAGCCACAGCAGTGGTGACCTGCACCAATCCCATGGCTACATCGGAACTGTTGTGGGCCATTTCCACCTGCATGGCCACATTGCGTCCGGACAGGACCATTGTGGCATTGCTCAGACGGTTTATTGCCTTTGTGTAACCATCCAAATGGCCCAATAGGAGGTGGCTTTGTTTGCGTTTCGAGGTATGCTCCCTCTGCATGGTGTTCCAGAGGTCTTTAATGGCTTCTGTCAAGTCCCTGAGGCTTTTACCATTTGCCCTATGGCCCACCACCACTGTGTTGGTCAACTCCCTAATGCTGTCCTTAATGTCTACCATGTTGTTCTTCAGACACACCAGCTGGGTTTGCATTGACCACATGTTTTTAAATTGCAGGTGCTGCACCTTCTCCATGGTGCCCTCCAGCCCAGCATAGACAGAGGAGCCCTGTCCTTCCTCAACAGCACTGTGTGCTCTTGCTCTGCGTTTCCTGCGATTGGTGTTGTGACTCTGCAAGTGGAACTGGTCACTTTGGGTCTGTGCCTGATTATCTGGCCTTGACTACAGCTCTTCCAGGGTATCTTTGCCTTTTATCTCAAATTCCGGTAGAGGAGCCACAATGTACCTGCGTGTTCCTGGTGCAGGTGTTGTTGGCATTGTGCTGACTGTCTCTTCCCCTGCCTGTTCCTGGGTCTCCTATGGCTTATCTGTTGCTGTGTTGCTACCCTGAGGCGCAGGGGTGTCTGTGAATGTAACAGAACTACTTCAGTATTATGTGTGTAAATGAAAATTAATTAGATCTACTAAAATATGGTGTGTTCATTGGTCACAGACATGTGGTTCTCAACTGTGCCTATGCTGCTACAATTGTTTTTTTATCTTGTGTGCGTGACTACATTAACCATGATGCATTGCTGGGCGGTATCCAAGAAGTGGACTGGAGTGGGATTTTACAAAAATGTTTCTCAACTTACTAAGAGAGCATTTTGTGAGTTATGGGGCAAGTGTATTTTAGCATGCATCCTACCTTGCTGGTGGTACGGGTGGCTGAGCTGTCGATGTCCGTAACACCACTGATAGACTCATGCTGTAGGGTCGACTCCACCAAGTCCTCAACGGACGTAGACAAAGGCTTGGTAAATGGTCGTCCGCAGGACTTCTTGGTGTCTGCAAGCCTGCTTGTCACCTTTTCCTTTGCCCTTGACCGCAAGTTGTACTAGCGCTTGCGTAAATCTTAACTGAAGCGCTGTGACCCCTACAATGTTGATCTTTACTTGTATGTCCAGCCACAATTTTCTTTCCTCTGACTCTGAGACATTTAGTGATTTTTTCCCAAATAATTGTCCATTTCCTCAATTAATACCTCCAATTCTTTTTCATTGAATTACATTTTTCTCTTGCATCCTTCAGCTTCCTTTGCCTTCTCCTGTGATGTCATGCTGGGTATTTGTGGCTGCCTCTGCATTTTGGATTTTATCCTGAGTGGTGTGATCCTGCTTGCAGCCTCCTACACAGCATTAGGCACTCAGGAACAGCATGCGAAACCTCACTTCCTGGTTGTGAGGTTATCATGCTAAATAAGAGTTGTAGATTTGCAATTTTGTGATTCTTTTAATTGCGAATTTGCTATTTGAGAATCGCAAATTGGGAATCTGTATTTGCAAATGCGAATTTTACCGAATTCGTGTTTTGGAGTGAATTTTTTATACATTGTATTTTGCAATTACCAAATAGTGAGTCAGTAAAAATCACTATTTGAGAATCGCAAAATGCTTTTTTGATACATCTGGCCCTGAATGAACATGAACTGCTAACAATAAGATATTGTTTTGGTTAATGAGGGACCTTAACATCTTTATGCAGCAAATGATCCTCCCATGCCAATATGATGTTGTATGTAGGATGTGCTAAAAAATAATTAGATTATTGCAATGTGGTTAATTTTAGCAATCCACAGATTTTGAAAAAAAAACCTTAATGAGAGGGATAGTGAAATACAACTCTGCCATGATATGATTTTCTAACATTCAATTTTTAACGTGTCATTAGTAGATATTGGGGTTCTAACTATAGAGGATAAAGCATGCACAATAACATTAGATGGAGCAGTTGAATCTAGAGACTCTGGCATATGGTGACACACCAACATTCCTTGCGCAATAGACACTCTTCTTCTTTCAATGCTTGCTCCTGTTTCCTAATAGTGGTAACAAATACAAAATAATAATTTCCGGGAGATCAACAAATGACAAAGTAAGTTGAAAGTGTTGGTTCAAACATGAAGTGCTCTTTAGATCAAACTGAAATGGTTACAATCTAGGACAGTGGTTGTAAACCTTTTGACTTCCTTGGACCTCCCCCCATTTACTCATTACTGGAATCCGGGGACCGACACTGAATTATTCTTGGAAGTTGGTGACCTCCACTGAGTCAATTAGAGACCCTGGCATAAACAATTTTGATGATTTGAACCACAAACCAATACACAAAAATGCAATAACATGCATTCATAAAACAAATAAACAAATGATGGCATATTTTATTTAATCAACAAGCAAATATAAGATTTGCAATTAAGATTTTAACTTTTTTATTTCAGTGACATTTTTGGAACTTTTCTAAATTCAAATGAGGACACCCATTGTCCACACCATATTCTGTTTGATGCACTGTAACTGCTCCCAGAAACCAATATGACAGATACCAACCTCACATTTACAGAACATTTTTATATTTTTACTTTTCAATTTGGCTTTTTTATGCATATACACCTTACTTATCTGTTGTTATTTAATTTTCTAAACAGTTGCAGAGCTCGAAGGGTGCCTGGACCACAGGTTAAGAATCGCTGATCAAGGATGTAAAAGAGATAAGAAGAGCAAAAATAGTGTGAAACAGGTGATCCCAAAGCAATCTGGTAATACCCGCGGTGATCAACTGTTAGGTGCTTACATTAGTAGAACCTTGTATTTTATGCTTATGATCATTGTCTTATGGTTGGAATTAATGAAGCGTCCATGTTGATTGCTCATTTTAAATGCAGTAAACTACAATGAATCTTGCTGTCCTAGTTAGTAATATCAGAGTAGAAGCTTGGGTATCAGATTTAGCCTCTTGTTTACAAACCTTAGTTTGTTGACACTTGTGTACAAATCCTGGTGCGTTGCCCATTGCTACCTTGATGGACCTCATATCCTTCGCAGCAAAAACATCTGTGGTAGTCCCTGATTGTCGAATAAGTAACTTAACCATTTTGTTTTATACTAAATAACACATTTTGCAATGCATTTGTACCCCTTCTCTAATAATACTTTTGTGCAATGTTGTTTATCACCACCATCACCAGACTGGAGACTGATCTCGAAATTCTAAAACCACAGAAAAATGCTGGAGGTGGTGAAAATATGATGGGTACCTACAGGCATCAGTGAAGCCACTGTTGATCCTTCACAATCAGCCCAAAATGAGTACATTCTCTCTGTAGCCGGCAACTGAAGAAGATGACACCTCCAGGGCCACTAGGGTCTTGGTGTGTGTATGGGGCCTTACTGCCCTGGAAGACAAAGGATGAGTAACATGAGGAGCAAGAGACTCAATATGGATTTGTGGTGACTCTACAATAACCAGTGTGGTGTGCAAGGAAGCATTGGGGTGTTGACACTCACTGGTCTAGAGTGAGCCTGCAAAAGCTTCCCATGTCACACTCTACAATGGGAGGCACACATAATAGATGAAAGAAGGACTTCTTTACTCCTCATACCCACAGGAAGGTAAAGGAGGACATAGGAGGAGAACAAGAGAGTGTAGACCGACATCGCTGCAAAGGGACATAAAGAGACAATGGCTTCCCTGGACACCAAAATGAAGAAATTATAGAGGGTGGAGAAATCTTCAACTGCAGTAGAAGACTGGTTGAGTAGGATGAAGATGAAAGAGGTGACTTTTGAGGGCAGGGGAAAACTCTCCAAACAGGTTGGAAAAGATTGTTATTAGAGCTGAACATGAGGCCAGACCTCAATGACTAGGCAGTGATACAGTAGAATTCGTGGAGGGGCACACTAATATCCTTGGAGTTGAAACTGGAGGTGCTGGAAAACAAGAGGAGGATTGCACATGTTTGTCATGTGGTATATCTCCTGGTACTGGCTGACTGATGTGTGATAGGGAGGCAAAGGTATTTTTCCGCGCACCTCTGACCCCACAAGATCATGTAAATGATGCCTTAGTGAAGAGAGTGCATAGGATCCCTTTAAAATTGATGAGATATGGTCAGAATGAATGGTGGGGGGAGGAGGCACAGTGCTACTGGTGTTGAGGTTCCCTGATTTCTAAAAACCTATCCTGCTGAAAGGAGCTGTGATGAAGGATTCTTCGCAAATTGATGATAATTGCATACTGCTTTTTACAGATTTTTACCCTCTTTCCCAACACAAGAGATCAAAAATGTAAGTGCTTTGTAAGTCTCTGTGGAATCTAGCAAAACATAAACTCTTTCATGGCAGAAATTGACATTTGTGTACACAGGTTGAAATGATCCAAATATTCCTGGATTCTCTTAGAGGTTGTTGGAAAATCTGGCTTGAAAAGAAGCTTGACGAGGAAGAATGTAAGTCAATGCCTGAAGTTATTTATTGGGGGCTCAATGCACGTTTGTTGGTGTACTTACTATGCCCAAGATATTTAGGACTAGAGATGCATACATATATGTATTGTTAAAGAGATTCACAATACCTGATTATTATCCCCCACTTCCCAATTACCCTCCTTTTCTCTTTTGATTATTTTTTTCTCTCTTCCTGTTTTTTATTCTGTATTTTCTGATATCATCTGAAATCTCTTGCTTGACATTCTGCATCAGTGGTGGTGATGATGATAGGGGGGTTGTTCCCTTTTCTACTTTGATAAGTGGTGTGGATCATTGGTCTGTGAGGCCTATATCTAGACATTTTTCCATGATTGAACTCTTTAAAAAAATTATTTAATCCTAAAAAGTTATCAGTGATGTTACAACATAATTGAAGACTTTCAAGGAATACCTGTTGTTCGAAGATATTTATGGCCACAGACGCCTTAAGGAGTATCACATGACCTGGATCACTATTATCATTAACATTAGCATTATCATTAATTGATATAATGTAATCCATAACATAGAGAGTTGCAGAATCTATACTACAGCATGATCAAAGCTAGATTTATAGTGTTGAAGACTGTTTTAGTCAACTTTGTGGTCTGGTAACTGTTAGCTTCTGTTCTTTGAAAATTGCTTCATAGCAAGTGAAATCGTGTGATGTTTTGGTCGCTTCAGAGCTCATCCAGCTCACGTATATGCTCTTTGGGCAGCAGGGATTTCATAATTGTTCAGGGATGAAGGTAAAATACCAGTAAGAAAAGAAGCATTGATGATATTTAAGGTAGGTGTACTGTCATTGATGACTGTTTTTTGAGAATGTTGGATGGTAGGCCACACTTGTGTTGTCAGTAGTTTAAAGGAGTGCAAAAGACAGAAATGTTAGAGAGGATTATGAGGTTTCATATTGTAACATGTGAAAGTATCAATGTTGAGGCTGATTGTGTCAAATATCTCAATGAAATATTCATTGATATCAGTTGATTTCAGCTCTGAGTGTGGAATGGCCGGCAGTGAAAGGGGCTTGGTACAGTGCATAGCAACTTTAACCCCTTCCATGCTGATGACGAGCTCAGCTCATCATCAGCGTTGTGTTATAATGTACCTTTACTTAATACACCCTCCCTGCAGAAGTTGTCTCCCTGCTGCTCAACCACTGATGATGTCAAATAGAATGTTGATAGTGTTTGGTTTGGAAGAGTATGTCAGTTAGTGTGGAAGGGCTGAGCTGTGGAGAGCCTGCTCCTGGTGGGGCTTTACAATGGATCTGACTAATATCTAATAAAGCTATGATCCTATTCTACACGACATGTCATCGCTCCTTTCTTCATTATAACACGTTACCTACCGTGTGCGGATGCCGAGCTGAGCTCGTCATGTAACGCGGTAATCTGAAAAATGCCGCACACAGCGGGAAAAACGGCCGCACGCACGCGGTTAAATAGTGACTTGCTTTTGTTTTAGCAGTTACAAGACAATTTTTGTGTGTGTTCTATACTATTTCAAATGTGGTCACTTTTCAAGTTTAACAAGGTACAGAGATTTTAGACTGGTGAAATTTCAAAGTGGTGCGGCATAAAAGAGGCAAATGGTGCATTTTAAAGCTAATGTTAAAAAAAGAATTAAGTGAGGAAGCAAGACGGTATATAAATCATGTATGAATGTGTAGCCTTGTTATTCAATAGGTTTTTCCTAATAATTGAGCTGTGTTTTTTTCCTCCTCTCTGAAAAAACACCATTAGCTTTAACTGAAAGTAGACTGGAGTGACTTTATGTGAGTATGCTTCACTTACAACTACCTTTGAGAACACCATAATAGCAAACCCTGTACTCACGTTATCTTCAAATACTCCACACTGGCTGGTATCCTTTCTGGGTAAAATGTTCCATTAAAAACATTCCCCTGTGCCGGCCACTCATGTCACCCTGAAATCTTTAGTGTTCAGACATGCAAAATCCTACTCCCGGCTTCCAGTAAATGAGAGGTGCATTCTGTGCTCCATTAAATATACATAGATGGGAAGCTCCTGTTGTTAATAAAAAGTGGACAGGATAGCATCTTGGCAGTGGAAAGACCATGCACTTTGTTCTAATGTACTTTTACTTATTACACTCTTCCTTCTGTGGTTCTCTCCCTGCTGCTCAGCCAGTGATGACATCAGATGGAATGTTGGTTGTGTTGGTTTGTATGAGTATGTCAGTTGGTGTGGATGGGCTGAGCAGTGGAGAGCCTGCTCCTGGTGGGGCATTCCTATGGATCTAACTACATCTGGTCATCTGTAACTAAGAAGAGATCTAATGAATAAAGCAAAGATCTTATTACCTTCTTCACATGGTCAACGCATCTTTTACCGTTTTAACACTGGCGACGATTCAAAGAACCCATGGAGCTACCTTGATGGATTAACTTTTAAAGACTGAAATAAATGAAGCTGCTTTGAAGGAGTAAGAATTTTAAGAAAAGTTTCCTTCTGTTTGGAAATTTATGAGACTTAAAAGACCCAAGTAAGTGAACATTGACTTAAGGATTTTGATGAAACTAGGCACACAATTGCCCCACCAGTGACCCTGTCAACGGTCGCCCTTAACTAAATTGTGCCCGTTTCTGTATCCTTGCTGGTTTTGGAAAATGACTGACAGTCTATGTTATATTCTTTCATATAACAGCTTTGAGGAATACTGCCCTTGCATGCTAGAGCGTTTGTCTGAAGGTGCAAAGTGACATTCCTACAACCTCTTTATGGCAGTTCACGTTGATTTTCCTTTTTTCCTGCCTGCAAACAGACAATTAAGCTTAACATTCAAAGACTGTGTACTGTGTCATGTGGCATGAGAGTTTGACCCCTGAACTACCGTTTTTAAGACCTTTAAATATGAAACCCATTTGAGAAGTTTATTTTCTCCAGTTGCACAAGGCGCTACTGTGTCTGACCCCGTGGAAAGAGAGATTAGAGCACAGCGCTGGCAATTCACTTCGTGTTTCTCTATTTTGGAAGCAGTTAACACGGAGCAAAGCATGATTACAGAACTGACACTCTATTTCATTTAGATCCAGCGCTGTAAATGGGACAAGTTTCAGGGTACAGAGAAGGTCCTTGTTTTCCTATTGCCCTGTTGTGACTCGTTCTGCTGACAATAATTGTCAGTACTGAATCGTGCTAAGGATGTGGCATGACTTATGGTGATTCCTGGATTGATTTGAAAGCAGGTACGTGTACTGGCAAGACAAGCAGGCACCGCTACAGAGAGAGAGAGCAACACTCGGTGTGGGCAGGTGATGGCGTGTGTGAGCCACAGTTTGGCACTGCAACTGCTCGTAATTGGAAAAAAACTATTGTGAAGGAAAATGGCTTGACTTTAACTGATAATGAAACCTCTGCTTTAGGAGCATTATTATTTCAGGAAGAATTTTTGTCTTTACTGGGGTGAGTCTACCTTTGTATTAAACGCAAAAAGCGGTGAAACTGACCGGACCAGCACCTGAGCCCGAGAGTGCCTAAACGAGGAGCCCAAAGGGGGAGTGCTGACCTCCATAAGCCTACCAGTCTGCTGTCTGCAGCGTCCCCCTCCCGCCGCCGCATTGGAGCAAGAACTGCGGCCGCCGAGCGGAGGGGGACTCTAAACTACACCCCCCAGCACGCCTAGCGGCGCCAGACGCCTTGTCATCGCGCCAGGCGGCGCATAAAGGAAGCGTCTCTCCGGCAGAGCGGGTGACGCGGTGAAACTGACCGGACCAGCACCTGAGCCCGAGAGTGCCTAAACGAGGAGCCCAAAGAGGGAGTGCTGACCTCCATAAGCCTACCAGTCTGCTGTCTGCAGCGTCCCCCTCCCGCTGCCGCGTTGGAGCAAGAACTGCGGCCGCCGAGCGGAGGGGGGACTCTAAACTACACCCCCCAGCACGCCTAGCGGCGCCAGACGCCTTGTCATCGCGCCAGGCGGCGCATAAAGGAAGCGTCACCCCCGCGTCGCGGGAGCGCGCGGGAGCGCCCGGGGTGAAGCCCGGGCAAAGGGCGGGCCCTCTGTGGCCCTCTAGGGGCCTGAAGTGGCCGGGTCGGGCCACCCCCCTAAGCACGACTGTCAGGACCCGCTAGCCACATCCATTATAACTATAAACGGAGAACGGGGCAACAATCACTGCTTAAGGATGACCAAAACGCTAAAAACACCGATGGCAACAAGATCAACTAGCAGACTTAAAACAGTGAGTACACCTATACCCACTATAACTGCAATAGATAAAATGCTGCAAAAAACCATAAATGTTGTGGCGGATGCTATTCAGGACACTGAGAGGCGTCTCTCTTTGACACCAAATTTATGCTTCCCAGACCTGTCCATGCACACTACTAATGATACCCAAAACATGGATGACACTGCCTCATCGCAGGAGTCTCTATTGATGCAATCATTTTCGGAACTACCAAGGTCACAAATCAAAGAAAAAGCATCTAAATCTCTGTCCACTGAGTTAATGGCGAACAATTTGGATAATAGTCTCTTGATTTTGACTAACTGTGCAAACAATAACCAACAGGAAAAAGCTACATCTGTAGGTTTGGTTGCCCAATCAGAGGAGAGTCCTCTATCGGCCATCGACTTAACAGAACCCCTAACTCTTAATCAACTTAATCCTCTTATGGGCACTCGTAAAAAGCGTAGAACTAAACCTCCGAGGAGGAAAATCCATCTCTTTTCAGGCAAACCCAAACGCTCTATTAAAGACATGTGGCAGAAAACAAGCATGGGGAAACGCACTGAACCAACACGTGGGGGGTCCTCTTTAATTTCCCTACAGGACCTTGACGCACATGCAAACATCAAGAACAATATAGGTAGTTCTCTGGTTAACGAGAAAACAGGCCACATAGACAAGAAGAGTAGCACGAACTTGCCATTCACGAGTGAGATTGAAACCTTGATTAAATTACTCCTACAACCTATTAGTCAACAGATTGCTAATATTGAAAAGGCTTTGAGTAAGTTCGAGAGGGCTCAAAATGATATAACATCTAGTATTCTTAGATTACTCAAAATACCTAATACACCAAATACCTTTGTTCCAGCCTCCACAACTCTCAATGTAAAAAACCCAAAAACTGTAAAAAAAACATGTGATTCATCAAAGAACATAGGTAAACAACAAAAAAAATCACAGCATCAGAGTCCCCCCTCAATTGACTTGACGTCAAACTTACAAACAGTTCATCCTACTGATGCAATTACAGTGATACCCACAGTCAACGTGCAAAATACCCAAGTAGGGGAGGACGACGACGATAGTGAGTGGGCAACAGAGGGTTATCCACCTAATATAAACACTGGAATAACTGAGAACACAAGACACTCGGCTCCTTCAAACATCAACACCCATACAAAAGTAACAGGAATACAGCCATCTAGACCCACCATAACTCGATCACTATCATATATAAACTTACCACCACAGTCTAATCCCTACACAATAGTTATGATTGGGGTACCGAAGGTAGACGAAAATAGAGAGGAAACGCATGAGGAACTGAAGAACAAAGTAATGCAATGGCTAACTACTCACAGGCCTCTTCCTCCTAACATAACAGGAACCATCCAACATGTTAAAAGAGTAGAGTGGGTGGGCACTCGTTTTAAATCCACAGAGGGCGACTGTATTGTGGTCACCTTTAAATACATTGGAGCGGCGAAATTTATTGCAGACTGGAGGAGCCCCGTGACAAACAGTCTGATCCGTACAATGAGTTTAAGTTATTTTTATCCAGTTCGCTCAGATACTCAAAGGAATAAAACTAAACATAATTACACCCAAGAAGGACCTTTTAGTTCGCAGCTAAACCATCAATCCTGGTCGGCCCCTTTCTTATCCCATCAAGGCATACCAATGAGTCTAGAACCGTACCCATATGTTCATCCTTGGGTAAGCAAAACGTATAATTAGCAACCCCAAGCAACATTTGGTAGACAAGGGCACAGTTCTCATCGAGCCTATAATCATCCTAACCTTCAGCATAATAACTATGGGTACCCGACGTCCAACAGTTATGATGCACTCTACAACCACGACCAATTGGATGAGGTTGATTGACTGCCATCTGACCTGCCTCTCGTCTTACGCCCTGATGGGATAGATAATTTTGTAGAATGCAAGGCCAATTTAATAGTAACCTCGAATCCCCCAGAGGTCAGTTTGGCCAATATTGCTAAAGTGACGAGACCTATTTATTTAGCTAGTCCCTCCTTAGAACACATTCCTGTCCCTCCGTTACCTGAAGTACATAGTCTCTCTATCTCTACAGTTTCTCAATTTCAATCTAATTTCAAAAATCATAGGATGAACATTGTAACAAATGATAACTCTCAATCGCATCATTTCTCTAACACAACCCCTGCTTCAACTTTAGAGCATAATGATTCCAATCCAATTAAAATACTGTCATGGAACATCGCAGGACTGGCCTCCAAAATCAATGATCCGATGTGGGTTTCCTTTGTCAATAAGTACACCATCCTATGTTTCCAGGAAACCTGGCTAGTAGATAGTAATATCTTCATTGAGGGATTTCAAAGCTTTTTTGTTCACGCATCCCCATCGCCCAGTGGCAGGGCTAAGGGGGGCTTAGCAACATTTATTAGTCTGTCCCTTAAAGCTGAGATTTACTGTGTGCAGCTGGATAGCGGGAATATCCAGATCCTGGTCCTCAGAAAGGGGAAGAAAGGAATAACCTTGGTCAATTTCTACAACTCTGTTTCTATTCCGAGCGAATGTAACATCGTCACTCTTCAAAATCATTTAAGTGATAGTCGGACAAAATTGCCCAAGGATAATATAATCCTTGGTGACTTCAACACGCATATCTGCGGAAACCCTCTTATAACGCCTTTGGGCTCTTTGGGCTGTGGAAATAAAACAGGTCCTCACTTTACTCACTGCCATCGCGGAACAAAATTGAATACCTTAATGGACACCATGAACCTGACCATGGCACTATCCCTGAAAGACGACTCTTTTACCTTTAAAAATCCAACCTATAAAGGATCTCAGTCAGGTTCTTTCATAGATCACATCCTTCTTTCTGCTGGTGTGGTCCAGCAGGTTCTAAGCTTTGATATCCTTGAAAGTATTCATAGCGATCACAACCCTCTTCACCTTGAGTTACAACGTGGCCCTTTTGTACTCCGAAAAAACATCAAGGACCCAGGAGTACTAAAGCCGGTCAATAATAACCGCCGCTTGAAATGGAACTTGATAAACAGTGACAACTTGCACGAGATCGTCGTTAAGCACTGTGAAATTGAACTCAAGTTATGTGGATCGAACTCCGCTCCTCCGGAATCTATCTTATCTGCCTTTGCAGTGGTGACTGAAAGGATTGACCAATTGCTGTCTGTACCTGTTAAGGGAACAACTGTCCAACACCCTCGATGGTTCGATCATGCCTGTTCCTCAACCAATCGAAAACTAAAAGCTGCCCTTAAGAACAAGCCAAGAGACTCTGCACTCATCAAGGCCTTACGTGCAGAATATAAAAATGCCCTTGCACTTCGCAAAAAGACTATAAAAACTAAAACTTGGGAGTCTTTGCTTGATCCTTCAATCCTGGGCAACAGCTCGAAATTTTGGAGTATAATTAATAAGCCACTCTTTGACGACTTGAATGCCGAAAGCCTTGGAACAGTCATACCCGAGAATGACTGGATTTCTCACTTCAGCTCCATTTTTAAGAGTGATGCTCCACAGACTTTGCAACCACGTAAACTTCCCGAAAGTACTCCTCTGCACTTCTCCATCAAAGAAGTTGAATTAGGGATTCATGGTCTTTCCAGTAACAAAGCACCGGGCCCAGATGGTCTTCCACCGGACCTATTTAAATCAAACATCTTTTTTTGGGCCCCAATTCTCACAGCTGTCATCAACGCTGGGGCCGTAGTGGGGGCTCCTAAGTCCTGGGGAGCATCTACTATCGTCCCTGTATATAAAAAGGGTGACAGAACAAAAGCGGCCTGTTATAGACCAATTTCTCTGATAAACTCTGTTGCAAAGGCAGTGGGGGGGATCCTTTTAAACCGACTGAATGCGTGGGCCAAACATAACAATATAATGTCCCCTGTCCAGTATGGATTCAGACGAGGACACGCTACAACTACCCAATGTCTGAACTTATATCTAATCAGTGGCAAATACACTCAAGCCAGAGAAGGAACATTATATATGGCCTTTATGGACCTTTCCTCGGCCTTCGATTGTGTCGATAGGAGTAAACTCTGGGAAGTCCTGCAGAACATGGGCGTTGAAAATAATTTGATCAACTTCTTGGCTGACCTCCATAACGACACACGTGCCAATGTCCGGTACACAAGAGACCTGAAAGTAACGAGAGACTTTAAAATCAACTGGGGGGTCAGGCAGGGCTGTATTTTGGCACCTTTCCTTTTTAACTTATATATAAATGGACTGACACGGATTATCCTCGCATTGGGAAAAAGGGCGTGCCGGTTCTGCTATACGCGGACGACGCCGTTCTTATATCCAGAACTGCACTCGGACTTCAAAAATTATTAGATTCCTTTCTCCAATTTATGACTGCACGTGGCCTAAATGTCAACAACTCCAAATCATTTGTCATGATGGTAGGCTTAGCTTCAAAAAAACGTTACCCCTTTTCAGTTAACGGGGAAAATATACCATCTACAAAAACCTTCTCTTATCTAGGAGTACTGTTTGATCATAAACTTTCATGGGGCCCTGCCATAAATAAAAAGAAAGGTGAAATATTAAGGACCAACACCGGAATAATGGACTTTGCACGCAAAATGGGTAACACACCAGTGTCCGCCGTAATGAAGCTTTATCAAGCGAAAAGCGTTGCGGTTGCCTGCTATGGAAGCGAACTATGGGGCTTCGCACCAGCAGATGCCCTTGTGACTCTTGAAAACAACTTCCTGAAACAGGTCCTGAGTTTACCAAAAAGCACCGCTAATTTCTCCGTTCACGAGGAACTAGGCACACCGTACCTAGGTGATAAAATTGCTGTAAATCCTCTGCTCTGCTGGTTGAACTGTTGGCTCAATGTCTCAATACCACTGACCCACAATATCCTTTCTGAAGCCCTCACCTGGGAAGGGCAACTCAAGATACCTTGGCTGAAATACATTAGAAACTGTTTTAAAGATCTGGGTAGGTTGGATCTTTATTTAACACCTCAGCACATTGCCAAGAAAGATGTTAATTACATAAAGGATACTTTCCTATTAAATCGACAGCTTGACAGGGAAGAAATTGAGTTGAAGAAGGCCAGCGTAATGAGCCATATTCTAACTAAGTCTTGTGTGCGCTCTGAACCATATTTATCCTGGAATATATCAAGACATGAGAGCTTCCTGCTGAGCAGATTCCGTTTTGGTTTGTACCACCTGTTGTTAACTGTACCGAGTGGAGCCCATAGAGGTCAAGTGTTGCCACCTTGCGGCTGCGACAACAAGTCTCCGCAAGATCTGGCTCACTTTTTATTCCTGTGCACTTTTTATTCGAGACCACGAAATATGTTTTTAAAACCCTTGCTTAAAAAATTGAACTTCATGCAAATTAAGCCAGCACTTTTATATCTTCAAATGTTGCACGGCGAGTGCACTTTTTTTACTTGTAATTTTTTAAAAACAGCCCTGAAGTTCAGACTAAGTATGGAAGGTTGATCTCAAGTTGAACTGTATTATATAAATAACCATGTCCCAAATAAGCACACTCATATTGGACTATATCACCATTTAATACTTTTTGTGATTGCCCGTTTTTATCTGTCTGTTGTATTTCTTTATGAATGATTTGTATATATATGTATTTTACATGCTTTTATGACTGCATTCTTGACAGTCGAATAAAGAATTCTTGAACCTTGAAACGCAAAAAGCGTGTTTTAAATCTGTTGTGGGAAACGGCTGCGCTGACTTTCGAAATTAAAATTGTACACGCGCTACTCACGCGGTTCAGCTGGAGAGCCGTCTGTGACGCGTCATCTTTTCATTCCTGCCTAAGGTCGTTGTGAGCTCCAACGTAACGAGAGCCATCCGGTGCTGCGTATGCTGCGTGGCGCCATGCTTTTTTCACTTCTTTGAATGTTTTTGTGAGCGTCATCATCAAGTGCACCGTGCCCCATCCACAATTCGTGAAGTAATCCTGGTGAAGAAGTTTATTTTATCGGACTGCATGGATAGCCTCACATATGCCCCCAGTGGTAATGCCCCAACAATGGAATCTTCGGCGGTGAACTTGTTAAAAGCACTCAGTGCGTTGAGGACCTCGGGTGAGAGATCGCTCACCGCAGCTACATAAACTGTTTGCTTTATTTACTTGAGTCATTATATTTTTGCTAGCTTCTATGAATTCCATTTTTCCATATTTAGGCCAGCACATGTCCTTGGCTTAAGAATATCCATACTATGTGTGAGTGTGTTTTGGGGTTTAAGGATACCCTAGATTGTCATGGGTTAAAGGACACCCTGCAGTTATTTTGGCTCTAAGGTTATTCTAGGTTTATCATTTCCTTGGTGTTATGTACATTTGCTCTTGTGGGGTTAAAGGATACCCTAAGTTTTTGGTTTTTGACTATAACCCTAGATTGTCATTTGGGTTATCGGATACCTTTAATATGTTAGCTTTGGATTTGTGTTTCCCAATGGGAATTTTGATTGTATTCTGAGTTAAGGGATACCCTGGTTTGATTTATGTTTTGGACTGTGCGTCATTGTTACGCACGTAGTGTGTTTTTCAGACTGTGTGTTACGGGTGCACACGTGGGATGTTTACCTTTTGAGTAGCTACTCCTATTGGGTTTGCTGTTACCCTGTTTGTGGTTAATGCCTTCTAGTAGGTGTTTGGACTGTGCTATTTGGTTATGCACATTTAGTTTGGTGATTCATTGGTTTTGGGTCTAAGCTGACCATAATAATGGTTGCTTTGGGTTAAAGGATACCCATTTTGGTTCTTTGGTTTCTGCAGTTGGGGGTTGTAGATCCCTCTTCTGCCACTGTTTTGTGCCTTAGTTTGGAGTACATTTGTCTACTCATGATTGTGCTCATAGTTAGGGACGTGAGTTTTGTGGATAGTTTCCACTGGTCTTGAAGTATGTTTTGATTAATTTGTTTTATTTGTTTGTGATCTTTATGAAAGGGAGATGGGTGTAGTATTTGAGTTTTCATCCATTTTCGGTTGTCCTCATTTGTATGTTTGGCAACTTTCATGCATTTGTTGTTCGGATCACTTTAGCTTGGGGATGATATATAATTTTTCTTATTATTGCATCCTCTTTTGTCAGAACGTGTGTTTTATCATCTTCACATGTGTTGTTTGTTTTCTTTCATTGTAAAGCGGGGGATGTGTTGTAATGTACTTTTACTTATTACACTCTTCCTTCTGTGGTTCTCTCCCTGCTGCTCAGCCAGTGATGACATCAGATGGAATGTTGGTTGTGTTGGTTTGTATGAGTATGTCAGTTGGTGTGGATGGCCTGAGCAGTGGAGAGCCTGCTCCTGGTGGGGCATTCCTATGGATCTAACTACATCTGGTCATCTGTAACTAAGAAGAGATCTAATGAATAAAGCAAAGATCTTATTACCTTCTTCACATGGTCAACACATCTTTTACCGTTTTAACACACTTCAATGGGAGAAGTGAGCACCTGCAAATGTTATTGGTGGCAATCCATTGTGTTGATTGATGAATAATATAGGATTGCTGGGCTGTACATATGTTTTCTTTTAAGCTGCTCACAAAGAGGTGAGAAATGTGGGCATTGAGCCACTAAAAGCGCAACAGAAAGGAAACTGTTCAAGTTCAAGCTATTCACTTGTGCAAGTTCCAATGCTTCTATTGCCTCTCGGACAACAGGGGCCATATTATATATTAGGCCGCACTTTCCATGTATGCACCTGGCGCACCTTAAAACAGGTGCACCCTATTATATAGAATGCTCTGCCCCAGGGCAGTCGCAACATCGTGCTGAATAGAGTCAGCGCATTCGAGTGAAGGACGGAGCAGCTGCTTTGAAGCCGCTCTGTGTTTTCACGTTGTAGACCGCAACCCACCAGCACTTTGTATAGGGTTTAGAGATCCCCTTGCAGGCCGGGGCACTCAGTGACTGCACCCGCCTATAAAGAAATGTTTGGGTGTTCCATAGCACCCCCTTTACTGCCTGCAGGGTGTGCCTCCTCACATCTTCTTTGCCTCTGCGCCCATGTCTGTAATACAGACCAGAGCTAAGGAATTTCCTTGCAAATTCCCCATGCAAATGAGGGGTTGCCTCCTGTAGATATTGCTGGCTCTTAGTTTGCACCAGCGCTATTAGTTTTACGAAAGGGCCTTCTGTAATACCAAATTGCCCTGGGGCACACTCTGTAATACAGCCCCAGGTACCAAAAACTGTCCCTCCAGCCACTTGAAATGATACAATCTTCAAAGGTCAACGAACATTCTCAATAAGATAGAAAACAGGCACCATTAACAACACTAATGGACATGTTTATT
Source organism: Lissotriton helveticus (assembly GCF_964261635.1). Taxonomy (NCBI): domain Eukaryota; kingdom Metazoa; phylum Chordata; class Amphibia; order Caudata; family Salamandridae; genus Lissotriton; species Lissotriton helveticus. The sequence continues at coordinate 986,519,319 of NC_136067.1, forward strand.
ACACTAAAAATATTAGATTTATTTGGATTTGAAAAAGTATTTATTATCGGAAGGTTGGCTCAATATCATTGTGGGGCATTTGCATGACCATTGTTGCTCACTTGCAGTGCCACCATTGGTAGTCCCTTATTCCTCCTAAAGAGAGGTTAAAGATTAGAATGGCTTAAAGAAACAGCACAGGTTTCTTTGCTGTAACCTAAAGTTGACAAGGTTTTGTGCATCTATGTAAATTAATGTCTTCATGTAAGGCAGTGAGTGCACTATTATTTCCAGCCAAGTGGTTGAAAGAAACTCGCAATAGGCATGACAGTGTAAACTTGGACAATATTATTGGCTCATGTTTAATTTTTTTTACCAAAGGCAAGGCTGATCAGTTTGTCCAAGTACCTGCCATTTATTGTATTGCTTTGAGAATTATTAGCCCTGTGAGTTGGCTTATCCTTAAAGCAGCAGACATCAAGACACTGTTGTTTCCATTGGCACACGTTCTAGACTGCTTTATGACTATCATTTGATTGTTTTGCAGACCTGAAATTAGCTTTTTATTGTAAATTCCTTGCATTAAAAGGCTGCTGCCCAGGAGCAGGGGGCAACGAACCAGAATGAGATAAATTATAAATAATTACCTGTGAATCATGGAAACCACAGCGGAGTCCTAACCTCGTACAGGCCTTGAGCGTACTCACTCATTGTCTGAGTGTGGGCCTGCTATCATGATGTGTGATCTCTGCTAATCACTTCTCCTTTCATGCACAATGCCGTCCCTCACTGGGGAAAGGCGCGTTGCATGAGGGGAAAAGAAGCCTTGTTGCATCACCATTAAAGAAACATAAACAATGACCGTGTGTCTTTAGAATAAAACCACACAGCCATTGGTCATGTTTGTAATTATCCCTCCCCCAGGCTCCTTGGAAGCAAGGGTCTATGGAGACGTGCGTGAGAATCCAAACCAATCTCGGCTTTGCTCTCATGCTTTTTATTGTTAAAAACTGCATGACATCAAAGCAAGGATTGGCTGGATCAGGTGAACCCAGCACTCCAAAGGACACCAGGGGGGCTTTGCTGAGTTCCCACATAACTCCGTAATAGAGCACTGATATGAGTTCTGAAGTGTGCATGTCGAGTTGACTGCAAAATAGATCTTCCCAGCCCGACAAGCTCACTGGACTTTCTGCTGATAATAGTAATCATTCTAGTCACCCCTCCCTCTCTGCCTTGTTTCTTCTTTTGTGACAGGCGCTGTTGACAGAAGGTTTCCAAAATTGTGCATCCTTCACCCACCCTTCAAACCATACGGACGTATTCCCAAGGCCCGTACTGGTCCCCCGGTGCTTTAAGTATTACACATCCAATAGACGTTCAGAACATTAGAAAACATCCACTTGCTGCGGGCATATAATTCCTTTTCACCGTTTGGGTGAGTGCTGTCCTGTGAGACATCTAACTGCCATTACGTGTGTACATTGTATTACACTTAATTCCAATATCCTGTAGTTTAAGTGCTTAATTTCACTGTACCCACATGTGTAGTGACTCACCCTGGTGTGACCTTTCGGTGACAGTTTTTTACATCATTCTCTGGCAGCCATCTGTTGAGCAGGCTCTCAATGCTTTGCATCCGTTGGAGAAAGGATAAACTCCCTGCATCGCATTTCATAGATTCCTGCATCTCTCAGATATCAAGTTTCTAAAGTGGCTCCTCCTGAGGAAGGCACTTCTGGTGCTGAAACGCGCATAGAAACCATCTGAGTCTGTGCCACGCTGTGCTGTTTTTTTGCTGTCTTATTTGCAAAACTTGGGTTGTTAATCATTGTCTCACCCAATGTTTAAGTATTCAAAATATTCTCAACTGCTCTAAATATATATGAAGTGAGACTGATTGGCTTCTGTAAAATGTATCAGCTATCATTGAATAATGTTGTTTGTTTTTCTTGACACTGTGATTTTAGATTTGTGGATGTGTAGTGTGCATGTGTACGTGTCTGAAGTGAGTATGAGTGAGTATTTCATTTAATGTGTATTAATTCATAACAGCAAATTACAATTTGTATTTTTTTAATAACTTTATTTTGGCCAGTTTGACCTTAAAATCACATATACAATAACGTAGAGTTCATTTACTTTAAAATAAAGCTAAAAAAAAGGGTACGAACAGTATAGGAGTTTAGATAAGACATAGCCAGGTATGGCCTAGAACAGTGTAAAATACAGTACAATCTATGATAGAAGCTTAGTGAGTGGGGGTTCTATTCATGTAAAATCGCTGTAACATTCAGAGGTAGAAAGCACTATTGCCATTTTAAAGTGCATGTGCAGGATATATGAACAGTTCACCAGTCGAAATTTGAAAGATCAGAGCTTTATCTTCTCCGGTAAAAACTGTCAATTCTCAAGAACATCAATCCAGTATGTCAATAAATTCATAGTATAAATAAGTTAGACCATTAAAATAGTTCTAGATTAAACAATGAAACAATTAATTTCTTCAAAATGCCTTTGTTTAATAACTGGTGTACAGGATTTTAGTCCTCAACTTTTTTAATTGGTTTTAAAAATACTCTACGAGTGCACCACATAGGGAATAAAAAGCCTGCTACTGAATATACTATGGGGAGGCTAGTGTTGTGTTTCAATATCTTGAAGGCCTCAGAGCAGCACCTGGTTCCTAGGTTTCTGCTAATCTGCACCAGCCACCGATTTCTCGCTTTGAGGTATCCGAGGCATCAAAAAAACACATGGTAATCTGCGGAACGGTCACAGGTCGGACACCCAAGAGTTTGTGAGCCCGCCCAGTTGTTTGTAATGAAGCATAGTGGCAACACCCCATATCTAAACTGTAGGTAAAGCTTTCTAGCAGTTGCCGGCTTGATGTCGTTCAGTGCCGGCTCTAAGCTATACCAATCCTTAATTTCTAGAAAAGCTGCAGTTAGCTTGTCTACTAAGGGATTACTCTGAAGTTGAGCCAATTTATACTCTCAATAACAGTCTTTTAACTCTTTCCTAGACACTATGGTACATGCCTCTTCCTGGTCATCCCAAAGATTACCCCGTCCCATATTCTCTGAAGTATGTAGAATGTGAGAGAGTAAGGGTAGTTTCCCCGCCCCCGGTAGGCTCATCACCTCTCTTAGTTCATCCCTATATTCTACAAGTTCGGGGGTGACCCACAGACGTGGCCAAAATAAAAGGGGTCCAAGATTGACTTCTTCCGCGATGGCCCTTTCCCCCAGGTCCAATTGGAGCGGCGTGAGTTGGGTGCTCCGTGAGAGACCAAACAATTGCTTGAAAAAGGTGTTTTCTATTAGCGTAAGACTATCAGAACAAAGATGACCCCACATTTCTGCGCCATATAATGCCTCTCCCCTGGCTTGCACCTTATATATTTCTATTGCTGGGCTCACAGGTTTGTGGCTGGATTTTCAAAAGACCTTCGATAAGATCCTGATGTTTGTTCTAATTTCAATGTTGATTTTTTGTCTTGAGCAGCCCAGTCCATTGTTTCTGTGATAGTTATGCTGAGATAATCAAAAGCGGATACTCTCTCTAGAGTTTATCATTTAGACAAGGAGTTAAACACCATAAATTTTGTTTTTTGAAGAATAATCTCAAGCCCGATTTCTTTACAAAAGACATTGAATCTGTTAGGTACCCTCTGTATACTCATAGGATATATTTTTGCTAATAATAGAGTGCCTTTGGCAAACATCATAGCTGGAATTTTGCATGATGCCAGCTTGGGGAAGACCAGTTCTTTTTCAGTGAGTAAAAAATGAACTAACCCGTTTACAAACAGGCTGAAAAGAGTCAAGGAAAGGACATATGCCTAGCGGACACCTCTACTTACAGGAATGGGGGCCATAAGTTTTCCTTCCTTGCCAAATCTAATTTGGGTGCAATTTCTCTCATGTAACCGCCTCATAATTTGGCACCGGTATACCGGGACCCCCAATTCACGGAGAACTTCCTACAACTTGTCTCTTGGGACCAGGTCAAACGCGGAGTTCAGGTCTACAAATATTAAATATTATAACATAATTCCCTCCAAACACACGATCTTCCAGTGTAATATTTGTAGCCTGAGGATCTGATCGAGTGTGGACCTTTTTTTCTCTAAACCCTGCCTGGTAAGGGCTGAGTATCTTATGCTCCTCCATCCAGCTCGCGGGATCTTTAAATAGCGCCAGCTGACACGTGCCGCTTTTGAGAGCCCCTAGCAAGTTTGAACCCTGCGGGAGACATGGAAGCCCCCTCCTCCGTCGAGAAAGTCTAAGGAATTAAGGTACGCGTTTGAGGCTAGTATGCTGGCTCTGTTTGTTGATTAACAGTGGGGGGAGAGTTATTTTCCGAGTGATTGTGTGTTATTCGTGGCAGCATTGACCTCTACCATTGTGCTGTGTTTTTTTTAATGAATGCATTGTGCCTTTTTTGCCCTCCAACTTATCGCAAGGCACTGTTGTTTCTTTTGCCTACACAGCCTCGAGCTTGCCGAATCTAAAAATGAGCACCGGCAGCGACAAACAATTGGCGCACGCATTAAGGTAGCGGGGGCATCATTTATGAGGCCTTGCGTGAGTTTTGCGCTTCCGATGCGTCACTTTTTGTGACGCATCGGCGGCGTAAAACATGCCTCCTGATGCGCACTATTTAAAAAAGTGACGCATCTAAGCAGATGCGTCACTTTGTAAACCCCTGCGCTACATTGTACCTGCGTCAGGTATAATGTATGCAGAGGGGGCGTTCACCCGCAAAAAGCCTCGTAATAGTGACGCAGTGAAATCTATGAGATTTCACTGCGTCACTTTTAGGACGATGTTGCGTCAAAATCTTGCGCCTGCCTCACAGCAGGCGTAAGACTGACGCAAGCCCTTTCACATGGGGCTTTCCCCATGTGAAAGGACGCATTGCTGGAGTTGCGTCACTTTTGAGACACACTCCAGCAATGCGTCACTTTTGCGCCTACAGATACGTCAGAAATACTGACGTATCTGTAACTCCTTGCGACATGATGCGTCATATTATAAATATGACGCATCAATCATGTCGCAGGGAGAGCGCAGTGAAAAGTGACGCATCACTGTTTTCACGCAGCGATGCGTCACTTTTCATAAATGAGGCCCCAGGTTCTTTTCTATCTTCGGGCCCCTCCTTTGATATCTTTAAGGGATTGTTTTGTCACTGATTAGAGGCGAAGAGAATAGGCGTATGTTCTTTCACTTAACAAGCTGTGACATGCGTTATTACATGTCGAATTCTTCAAAGATGCCCTAACCGTCACATGCATGTCTTAAACTTTTAGAGTCAGACAGGCCGTCGACCAGGTGCACTTCTTCTTCTCGTTTATTGTTTATTACTTATTTTTGTCGACACTAAGGCAGGGGGGCCGTTTTGTCTCATTTTACAAACTAGAATCTATTATCGGTTGGACAATCCTAAGGCGTTTTTGCCGCTTGACGAATCAGCTTGCTGTGCCTGCCTTGAGATTCCCGAACTTTCAGTCTATCGTCCCGGCCTTCTTTATACCTAGGTGAGCGTCCCTCCTTGCTGTGAGGGCGGGGTTTGTATAAAACACAGATGGGGAAGGCTGGAGGTAACTGACTGAGCCTGACCTTGATATTCATTTTCTGACCTTTATCCAGAAATGCGTTGAGGCTCCTCTTAAACCTCCGTCTATCTTAATTAAAATAATATCCCAAATTGGAAACTTGTGAAGCATCCTCTGCGGTATCTGGTAAGTCATCGGTAAACTCAAGGAACTGTAGGCTTGTTTAGGTTGCCTGATAGATATATATACCTACCGTACCGTCCTTTTACCCTGACATTATGTAAATTCCCTGTTTTTTTAGTGTATACAGCTGATGGACGTCGAGATATACGTTTTGATTTCTGTCTGAATAAACCTCCTAACAGGATACCCCGGTAGGTAATATGTCCATGGATTACTCCTCAAGTCTCCTGTACAGACGGACTTTTCCCTGTTTAGTCTTATCACATGCTTTATCTCTCTCACGTAAATATCTTTATTTAACCCTGGGCTTGATTTGGACCCCTTAAAATGTAATGGTTGTGACCCTTTTCCATAGCTTGGACTTCCCTTGTGTCTTTTGAATTTTGCACTATCCAATAACTGCGATTATATCTGATTATTGATGAGAGTGTTCCTCTCTGCTGGCCCTTTCGTATTGAATGTTGCACTGTGTTTTAAACTGCACGTCATTGGGGCACTTTAATGTTCACATTGACCTTGTCGGACACTATTTGGGACTGTCTCTTGTCTTCTACACATGTTTGTTGTAATTGCTCTTGCCTTTCTTCCTCATAAAGCGCCTAAGTTTCAGTTGGTTCATGTTACATTGATCTTGTGTATTGTTGTTAATCTGTAGTATAATGAAATTTACCATATGTCCCTGTAATATATTACGCTAGAATGTGAATCGTTTTACAGATATTTGAATAGGTTGACTGATCATGTGGCTTCTCTAATAAACCATTCTAGATTTGTGCTGATGCTGATGTGCTGTACCCTGATGAAGGTGCGGCCCACGTCTAGGCCGGACACCGAAACGCGCGTCGGCGTTTGAAGATAGTCCCAGAGTGTTCTAACTGGTCCCTACGTTGTTTGAGACCCCCTGGGACTCTAGTCATCGCATCATCATCTGGCAACTTTATTGTGTTTTGAGAGGGATGAATGAATTGTTCTGATGTATGATTGTCTTAGTATGATGGTATGCTTGTGCGAAGGGATGTGTGGGATGTTGTTTTAGTGTTGTGATTATTTATTATGGATGCAGAATTATTTTTCTATTAAGATGTCTGACTTGAAAATTCGAAAATAATAAAAATGAAATCTTTTTCTACCATCGCTGTGGCCGTAAATTGTTTGTACCAGTTTGCTTCAGATTAATTTAATACATTTTGGGACTCAAATAGAGCCCTCATAATTATCAGATCTAGGCAGTAGTTTTGATCTTTGATTCTGTTTTCAATTCCCCTGTGCTCCTGCCTAGTATCAGTTTTCAGGGGTCCCCTTTGTCAAGTGGTTATTATTTCAGCTCCAGCCAAACTAGCAGGAATCTTCATGCCTTGTAGAATGGCTTCAAATAAAACCCAACAGTATGGTGCCCAGATAGTAGGTTCACTGCGGAATAAGTCCCCAGGGATTTTATCTAGTCCTGATGATTTTTCCCGGTGCTATTTTACATAAAGCACCCAATATCTCTTTAAGTGTTATTGTCGGGGTATTGTCCATGGTCCTAGGAGTGATCATGGGGGCAATCGGGCAATCAACCGATGGGGAGTGGCCTTTATGTGCTAGTGTCATCCTCTGCTTTGCCTTCAAGTAGAGGGACTCAAAGTGGTCCCTTCACACATCTGCCTCTAGGTTTGGCGCTATCAGCGATTTGGCCGCAGAGCTACCTGCATTGACCACCTTCCAAAAAGTCCTCATGTCACGGGAGCCTAGTTAGCTTCTCAACGTGTCCCACTTGTCTCTTTCCCTCCCTTTTTTCGCCTCACTAATACTGGTCTTGTAGGCCACTCTGTTTATTTTAATTAAAGGACGGTTGGTGGCCTTGATAGCTATAATCAAGGCTGTTTTAGTCTTTCGGCATTGGTCATTATACCATGAGTGAGGAGGTTTCTTGTTGGGCCAGATGTTTTTTTGTGGGACAAAAAGAAATCACCCATGGTTGACGTGAGCCTGGTATAATTCAGGGCAAACATCTGAAGATCTATTATGATGCCGTTAGTGGGGACAGATTTAGTTGCATTCAAGAGAACCGGGATAATGGCTTCATAAAGGGAGCCTAGCCTTTCTTGTGACTGGTTTATGTCAGCCCACCGTACTCTTTTCCTACTTAGGGTATCCTTTAACCCCACAAGAGCAAATGTACATAACACCAAGGAAATGATAAACCTAGAATAACCTTAGAGCCAAAATAACTGCAGGGTGTCCTTTAACCCATGACAATCTAGGGTATCCTTAAACCCCAAAACACACTCACACATAGTATGGATATTCTTAAGCCAAGGACATGTGCTGGCCTAAATATGGAAAAATGGAATTCATAGAAGCTAGCAAAAATATAATGACTCAAGTAAATAAAGCAAACAGTTTATGTAGCTGCGGTGAGCGATCTCTCACCCGAGGTCCTCAACGCACTGAGTGCTTTTAACAAGTTCACCGCCGAAGATTCCATTGTTGGGGCATTACCACTGGGGGCATATGTGAGGCTATCCATGCAGTCCGATAAAATAAACTTCTTCACCAGGATTACTTCACGAATTGTGGATGGGGCACGGTGCACTTGATGATGACGCTCACAAAAACATTCAAAGAAGTGAAAAAAGCATGGCGCCACGCAGCATACGCAGCACCGGATGGCTCTCGTTACGTTGGAGCTCACAACGACCTTAGGCAGGAATGAAAAGATGACGCGTCACAGACGGCTCTCCAGCTGAACCGCGTGAGTAGCGCGTGTACAATTTTAATTTCGAAAGTCAGCGCAGCCGTTTCCCACAACAGATTTAAAACACGCTTTTTGCGTTTAATACAAAGGTAGACTCACCCCAGTAAAGACAAAAATTCTTCCTGAAATAATAATGCTCCTAAAGCAGAGGTTTCATTATCAGTTAAATTCAAGCCATTTTCCTTCACAATAGTTTTTTTCCAATTACGAGCAGTTGCAGTGCCAAACTGTGGCTCACACACGCCATCACCTGCCCACACCGAGTGTTGCTCTCTCTCTCTGTAGCGGTGTCTGCTTGTCTTGCCAGTACACGTACCTGCTTCCAAATCAATCCAGGAATCACCATAAGTCATGCCACATCCTTAGCACGATTCAGTACTGACAATTATTGTCAGCAGAACGAGTCACAACAGGGCAATAGGAAAACAAGGACCTTCTCTGTACCCTGAAACTTGTCCCATTTACAGCGCTGGATCTAAATGAAATAGAGTGTCAGACTTTGTTCTTCCATTACATGCCCTTAGTGAGTGTTTTAGAACAAGAGAATTCATCTGGATCATCAGACGGGACCAGACTTTTACTGGTGGGCAAACAGTCTCAGGGATGGCCTACTACTGATCTTCTTCGCAGGAGCTGTCCTTGGCTATACCTTCTAATGGCTCATACTGACAGTTAAAGTCCCCTCCTATATTCACCATTTGATTGTCATCAAGTGTTTTTGACTCCTGACCGTGACTAACTGGTCTTAAATACACGTTTATTAGGGCAATAGTAATCTTTGGAGTAGGATGCACAGAATATCATTTGAAGATTTTTCTATCTGTTTGGCTGTACAGCCTAAGTGGACTCCCACCCATGTGCTTAATCCACCGGAGGGCCTCCCTTTTCCCTGATACTGCTAGCATGCAATAAGTGTCAAAACCTAATTTTAAGACATCCCCTCTTGCCCTCGTCTCCTGGAACATACAAATCTCATATTGGTCAATAAAATAGCCCCATTTTAGGTTATCTATCTTGATGTTTAGACTGGCTACATTCCAGGGTAGGACTTGCAGCCAAGGCATTGATTTTGGCGACAGCTACAGAAGTAGGTGAGGGCGAGGTCCCGCTAAACCCAGAAGCAGCTTTCAGAACAGTCCCACTAATTAATAAAGGGAACTGGTTGCTGGTCATGGCCATGTTACGTCCCTCTTTTTCATCTCCTGAGGAGCCGCTCATGCTCCCACAGGTCTCTCCTTCCCCTAGAATCGAGCATTGCCCTATATCTTCCTTAAGTTTAGCGAATCCGCCTGAGACTCACCCAGCTGTACATCGGGTCCTATGCCCTTGATCTCGAGTCAATCTACTCCTTCTTGGCTATTGAATCTATTTGATGTGGGAATATTGTAGATTGGCTGTCTGGGCCGATAGTGATCTAGAACAGCTATTTTGCAGCTTTGATTTGCGGGTCTCCAGCCCCACCCAATTTGCCTTCTAACTTGATGGGTTCTCTCCGGGGGATAAAAGTAACCAAGAGAAGGGCTCTAATAGTGCCCATTTGTCTCCCATCATCTCTATTTAAAAGTTGTTGGGCAACACATGGATTTCTGAAGTTTATCACTATACAATTGCCTTGCATGTCCTTGGGTCTTCATCCTAGCCAACCAACTATGCGTATTATTAGGATCTACCCTTCATCATCATACCGGAATTATCTATGGTTAGGTAACATGAACTTGCATTTGTTTTTTTAATTCCTGGTGTGAAATGTTTTGGCCCACTCTAAGCTCAAGGATACCTGCAAGAACGAGAACATATGGAGTTGAAGCAGTTGGTAGATTTATAACTGGGAGGGGAGGGTTTTCTATGATGGCATCTGTGCGCTTGTTGAGATCTGCCCCCACCCGTTTTTGTTCGATTGCCATTGCCTGTTGGGCTGTTGGTGTGGAGACATTGCAATGGCTCTGCTGGGGGTTGTGGAAAGCTGTCTCTCTAAATTGGACCTACAGAGCTTTGTGGATTGCGGTCTCTTTTTAAAAAAATAATTTGGTTCTTTCGAGTTTATTTTGCAATTATTGTGCTGTTGAATATATGTTAAGTTGCCTTACGTCTTTGCTCTCATTTGTTTCACTGCCCAAACAGCTAACACAATTAATCATCAGTGCAAGCACAAACAGGACTTGATTTATTAAAGTGACATGCACTGACGCCACACACTTGCTCGGTCAACACCCTAAACCGTTTTAAAATAAACCTTCGCTGACTTTAAGTTTCAATGTTTTTCAAAAGCAGGAGTTTATTAAGGTCTGTACATTGCTCTGGGCGATGTATTAGCATTAAAAGGGGTAATGGAAGGAATTAATGTCAGTGACTTGATGTGAGGTTCTATCGGGAATTCCTTTAATGTTGATACTGTCCATTATCTACTGTTTCGGTGACAGAATACTCTGATTTCCGACCACTATATCACAAATACCATAGGCTACAATGCACTTGTGCATGGTGGATGGGACAGTTACCATGTTTCTGATGGAATATCCCATCTGCCAAACTCTAAATATTGCCAATAGTTGTTACAGTTAGAATTGGTTGTCCATTGTGAGGTGTCCTGGGGGGATATATTATTAGGAATTGCTAGATGGTAAGGGCGGTCTAGGGAAAGCAGATCTTGGTGTGTTATGCAAGGAACTGTAAAAATGAATGGATCCAGTGTATTTGTTTTTGAATGTGATGAAATGACAGACTAACTTACTGACTGCAATTCTAAAGTGTTCTTTACCAACATTGGTATCCTTGCCTTAAAAATCAGAATAGCCCAGAAAACTGCCCTTCAGCTTTTTCAAGAACATGTGAAGTACGTTGCCATTCTAAGCTCAGATGAAACTTTCAGCAAAATGGAGCCTTAACAGTGATCAAAGAACTGTCTCGAGATGAAATCCAGAATTTAGGTACTGCCAGAATGGTTACTTTATTGCTGCCCCAGATTCCTGAAACTAATCCTTCCCTGCTCTCTCTCTCCCTCAGAATCTGTTTTTTTCCACCACCAGCGCTTGGACGCCTTAGTGCAACAGCCGCGCTCTACAAAACCCCTTCACTTCACTTCACAATGTAGGTCTGGAGTTTAGAAGCCAAGTTATTAGGAGCTAGTTGATTTAAACTTTTACGGGCTATTCACAAAGGTAACTTACACTTGTGAGTAATTCACTCACCTTTGCACTTTGAGTAGCTTTATTAATGTGGTTATTCACAAAATCTGAGTGTAAAGTAACTTAAAATGTAGACTTACACATCTCACTGTCTGAAAGAAGGAAAGGGAACAAATTTACTAGTGTAAGTTTCTACTGCTAATAAAAGCATTCATTTAACTTGATTAAAGATTTAATTCAAAATAAATGTATTTGTGCTGTAGCATTTTCTTTAATTTATTCTATATTTAAATTAAATACATGAACCAATTTGCATTAATATTTAACATAAAGTATTTTAATAATCTTTTTTAAAGTTTCTCAAACTTTTTTATATTTTCACCGCTATTCTGGCATTTCCCTATGGTAAACTATAGGGAAAAGTGAAAAAGTGTATATAACTTAAAAAAGTACAAATATATTTTTGTTCATTATTAATGTAAATTAAATGTAGAGCAAAATACAAAATGCTACAGCACCATTAACTTCATTTTTTATTACATATTTCCTCATTTAAATATATTAATTTCGCTAAAAAAATATTTTTCTGAAGCTTTACATTAAAACACACATTCCGACCTGAAGTAAAAAACATATTATGCATTAATAGTTATACAAATTGATGTATCAAATTATTTAAAGGGTAAATCAAATTGTAAATTAAGAAAATGTTGTTAAAATAGAACTATGTTTTCGTTTTAGATTTTTTTTTAACAATAACATATATTTATTTAAATTGTTAACTAGTTTAATTAATTTATTTAATTTATGTAAACAAAATCAATGAGTTTTTATTTTAAGTGCCTGCCTCCATTGTTTTTCATGGGAGGGTGTAGCAGTACCTATGGTTGGCCATTAATGATGTTTGACTTATTCCAGCTTTAAGCAGGAATCATTTCTACTCTCTGGGGTCACTTTTTGACGGTAGTAACTTTAGAAGGTCTATTTGCGATTAGCAATCGACTTACTCTATTGTGGGTGAGTGCATGCCCCACTCTAAACCCTTTCCTTAGTCTCCCTAAATCACCCCTTTTCCCTTCCAAAGCCCTCGCATTTAGTAGTAATTATGACCCTTTTTATGGCCACTCCTCCTGGGCATTTCCAAATTTACTACTAAATAGTAAACTAAGATGTTTGACAATCTCCCCGTAGTAAAGATAAGAGAGGTGGAGATGCAGATTTACATTTGTGGGTTTGTCAGTGGCATTTTGTAGTACTTTAGTAGTATAATTGCAGCACTATGAAATGTACTGCAAAATGTTTGTGAATACGCCCCTTAAATGTCATGTTGATCTTCCGATTTTAGATACAAGCAATTTCTGGGAGCTATCTGCAACACTGTGAAAAGATCTGCAGCATGTCGAGACATAGTATTAGCCCAAGGACTACCCTAACAGCTGCATTCAGACTGAAGTTTGTTTCTAAAATTATCAGGAAGTTCTCCATGTAGGATGTATCCATTTTCCAGTTGGGAGTTGATCACTGCCCATCTCACTATTACCCTGCTCTGAAAGAAGTAATTATTTGACATACAGGCACCAAATCAGCCTTTTTACTGAAACAATTTCAGAACAGCAGGACAGAGACATCATTTAACTATACTAACACCATTTGTTTCAAATCAATTCAAAATTTCTTTGCCATAACTCAAATCCACTGTGCAATGTTGCTGGGACAGAAATTAACATATTTGCATTAGTGAGGGTGCTTAAAGATGTGCGTCTTGTGGAAATATTGTAAATGTTTTTCGAAACTACAAACATGAATAAATATCAGCACCAAACCTTTTGTTTTTAACATTTTAGCAAGTTTCCTATAAATACATACATTTATATTGCATGGATTCATATTTTGGAATCCTCAAGATCCTCTATTTTTTTCTTGTAATTGAACATTTTGTTTGTCCTGTGGGCATGCTAACATGTTATGCCTTGGATTGTTTGGGTGCTCTCTGTGGGAAAAGGACAAAGTAGAGGCAACTAGAGTTCGGCATCGGAACCCTATTAGTACTGATGGTCATAATGTTTGGTTAAATGAACATACATTTAAAAAGACAGCAAAAACCATGGTTCAAAGTATTTGATACTTGCTTGAGTACATGTGACTTATCCTGTTTTGAGGACAATTTTAAAATGGTGCAGATAGCAGAATTGGTTTCCGAGTAGCCACCTCATATTTAGTAAAAATGAAGAGGAAATTATCCCTGCCACACAGTTGTTTGCGTTTAGTAGTTCCTCATAGTTTGGAGTCAAGAAGGTAGTCTGGTTTTGTGTTTAACCTAGGCGAAAGTCTGTTGGGCCAAGTGTGAAGAAGATCCAAGAGTCCCAGTGTATGTCTGATCTCAGGTATCAGAGAATAGTCAGACTCCATCCCAGGAGAAAAGGCAGGGGACCAAAGAGGATACTGCCACAACAGAGCCCATGTGTTTAAGAAATTGCTTCTCTTAAACAAACTCTGTTGGACACCATAGGTACTGTATTATGTTTTTTGGGATCTTTAATAAGAGACCCATTCAATCAGATTTTTAGGAGGATTGACTCCTTATAGACAAGGGTTGAAGGAGTTTTAAAATTACCCATTGCACCTTTGTCAAGAGAGGGAGGGTAGTGGGGTGACACACCTGGAAACATTTAATTCACAGGTGAAACAATCTGAGAGAGAGTCAAGATGAGCTTGTGGTGAGTTTACTGATGAGTTGGGTCAAGATCTGGAGGCAGAGACGGAGTTAGCCAGGAGGAGTGGGGATCTGTGAGACAGAATAAGGCCCATGTGTACCAACCTTCCAACCCTAGGGAGGAGAAACCCAAAACACATACATGCTCTTTTCTACAATTACCGCTAGAGGGAACACCCTATGAGACCATCTTAAAGAGCATGTCCAGATTAAGGCTAGGCCAACAGGATGGTTGGAGTGAGCTAAATAACAAGGTTAGATATTGGCTAGGCTGAAAAGTGGACAGAAGTTTAACTCTTCTAATTCTGCAAAAAGAGCGCTTGCCCTCTCATCAACCACAATTTCAGCACCACATGAAATCTTGGCACATTTGATTTTTATGATATGTTCCAGCAATTTGGGCCCCAGCAATCAGGGCATTTAAGAGTGAGTTGTGGGTTCAGACAGAGATGTTTCTGCCCACTCTTTGATTTTCAGTCTGCTGTGAGCAGATATAACTTTTTCACTTCTCTTATGGATAACCAATCACATGGATGACTGATGGCTGGTGCAGCTGAAGGTCAGATGTCACCCTACCTCACTGCAACTGACATACCAGTCAAAAAGAAGCCAACAGCCGCTGGAAACATGTAGCATTACTCCAGTTTCACCTGTTGATCAGATTAAATTCCTGTGTTGGAATGCTGCAGGACTCTGGGATAAGATAGATAGCCTGTATTGGTCAAATTCTATTTGCAATTATTCAATCCCGTGCTTTCAAGAAACTTTGGTGACTGTGCTTTTTTGTTTGGAAGGGTTTCAGTCATTCTGTTCACAATCTATTAAATCAAGCCATGAGGGAGCTAAAGGGGGTTTAGCGATTCTGTTACCCTTAAATATTCAAGGTAGTGTCTCCAAGATGTCTTTGAATGCCCCACATTACCACATTAGGGTAAGCCTGATGGGCTCAGCAGACTCAATATTAATTCATTATTATACCAATATTTTTGATTCTTCAATGGCGGATGTGTTCAACACCCTGGAACATGATCTGGCAAAGAAATTAGACAAAAGGGTACATAAGACTTTTATCAGTTGGCTTGGGGATTTTAATGCGCCAACCAGCGTGCATGAGGATGAGGCAGTTTGTGGGTTGTCCAATAACTTTGGTGAGAGTATATTGATCTTTTTGCACAACAATTATGAGACTGTTCTGAACAAACTGTTACTGATAATCGAATCTGTATTTTCTGAATTGTATATGCCTTATTGAGGGTGAACATTTGCCTACCTTTTCTAGTAAAAATTTCTTTAGTGCAAGTTATTTTGTGTTTGTTTCAGAAAATCACCCATCTTTTGTTGACAAATTGCAAATAGTGCTAAACTGTATTAGAAACCATACCCTGCTTGTGTTGACAACAATTGGATTATCCAGGGAGTCAAGCTAGTTTAAGGGAATAGCCTTATGCTTAATTGGGACATCGATGCAGCAAACCTGCAGGATGTAATTTGAGTAAACGTGAATGGGTAAATATTTGCCTTGAGGAGCGACCTGAGGTTGGAGCTATTACAAGGACCTTTAAGGAGAAAGACGATTACATAAAAGAAGCCTTACTACAATAACCCAGTAATAGCCAGGAAGATGCCTAGGTGGTTTGACCCAAATTATACAGAAGCCCACAAGAAGCTAAAGGAGGTGCGGAAGGAGAATCCTAGAGATACTGGAAATATTATAGAATCTAGGTAGCTTTATAAAGAGGCCCTAAAGAAATATAAGGATGTTATAAAAGATGAGGCATGGAAATCGCAACAGACAGATTGCAAGCATGCTGATTGGTCTTGCTTTTCGAGGGTGGTTAATACACCTTCTTTTTAAGGGGGGAAGAGTATATAGCAGTGGACACAGTAATTCCCCCCGGAGGCCTGGGTGAAGCACTTTGCAGCTAACTACGCGATGGAAGCTGAGCAGGCAGGAGCGGATGTGATCTCCCCTAGGGAATGTTCTTGATGTCTTAATTTGATGCAACTGGAGTTGAACTAAGTGGAGGGTAGAACTGCTACTCAAGGTGTTAAGATAGGGAAAGCACACAGACCCGATGGTCTAACCTTGGATATGTTTAGGGAGAATATTGACTTCTGGGTGCCCTTAATTACAAATGTATTAAGAGACGTGGTAAAACATAGCATACCACTGGCATGGCGATAGTCAGTGATCGTTCCAATCTTTAAAAACGGCAACAAGATGGGCCATAGTTGTTCCAGACCTATTTCTCTGCAGGACTCCACTATCAAGGTGATGGGCAGGAACCTATTGTCTAAGTTAGATATTTGGGTGGATGACAAGAACATTATTTGTGACACCAAGTATGGGTTTCAGAAGGAACCAGATACTATTGAACAAGTCCTGTAAGTATATCTCTTAATTAGCGAGTACACCCTGGCAGAAAAGGTACATTTTATAAGGTATTTATGGACTTATTGTGTGCCTTTGATACTGAGATTCAAAGCATATTATGGAACCTGCAGTTTAATATGGGGGTAGAGTCACAAATAATTGTATTTTTAATACAATTATATTCTGGAATTACAGCCTGTATTCTGATGACTGGAAATCAGGAAACCTTGCGTTCCTTGGCAGGGACTCCCGGAAGGGGCCAAACTATGGTTAATAATCATGTGGATTCTGTCCTCTCTCTTGTAAGTTGGAATATAGCGGGTCTTAACTCCAAATTGAAAATTAAAGAATGGTTGGAGTGGGTCAACGATAACTGTGACATCTTGTTGCTTCAAGAGACTTGGTGTTTAGCCAACCCCACAGTGGAGGGCTTTTGCTGTTATAACTTAAAGGCCTCCGCTTCATCTATGGGACGCCCCAGTGGGGGGCTATCAATCTGGTCTAAGATAAAACCCGGGGTACAAACCAAACAGATCCCTACACCAGGCAAATGTTTTATGGCTGTGAAATACATTAACAGGATGATTTTATGTATAATTAATTTTTATAATAATGACTTTGTTAACCATCCAAATGGAAACTTTTTGGCTTTATTTAATTTTATCGATGACATCGCGGAGGGGAGGAAGTATGGGTCTTTTGACGGCATCTGTATTGGTGGTGATTTTAATGCTCATATGTTTCGCACTAGTGTTCCATGTCGTAATGGTGAAGAGCTTAAGAATTTATTAGCATCCCGTAACCTAGTGAATTCTATGGAAATTGCTGGAACTAATGCTGAAAACACATCTGCACCTACTTACATAGGCCAAGGCTGTGCTTCCACGATAGATTATATATTTCTTTGTTCTTCCCTGTGTGATGTTATCCAAAAAGCTGAGGTCATCTGTTCTGCATATAGTGACCATTACCCACTTAGAATATATTTAGACAACCCTCAACCCATAAAGGCTGCTTTGAGAACTGAGAATGGGCCAAAGAATCTGGTACTGTCTACCGATAGGCTAAAACTAATATGGAAAGGGGTGGATAACAAAGCTATCCTGGCTAAGGTAATTAAAAAGCATCCTCTGATAATAGAGACATGCTTGTCACTTGATAGTAATGGCGAAGCATTAACTGCTGCCTTCAGTAATTTATGCGGGGCTATTAAAAGGGAATCTTCCAAACCTTTTAGGCCCAATACAGATCATAGCCCCCGTTGGTTTGACTCCGCATGCTCAAAGGCTAACAGGGAATTGAGGGCAGGTTTACAACTTAAACCTAGGGATTTTAACCTAGTTAGAGAATTAAGAACTAAATATAAACTTGCCCTGCGGACAAGATCCGAGGCCTTAGTGGTTAATCATTGGGAGTCACTCACAAGGACAGCCTCGCTAAAAGATACTGCGGGGTTTTGGAGAGAGGTTAAATCACTCAGGTCCTTTGGTTCAAACATCCAACCAATCAACTGTAATATAAACGGTGAGGTCTGGGTGGAGCATTTCTCCAAAATCTATACTGTAGCAGCCCCTATCACAGATTCTGTATCCTCATTAAAAAAGGTTAAACAACTGAACTTCTCAATATCTGAGGTGGAAGATGCAATCTTGGAGAGCGCCAGTAATAAAGCCCCTGGTCCTGACGGTCTATCTATTGACCAGATTAAATCGGAAGTCAATTTTTGGGGCCCTTTATTATGCAATCTATTCAACAATTTGTCCGACAGCCTCATCCCTGAATCCTGGTCAAACAGTGTCATCGTACCGATATTTAAGAAAGGTGACAGGTCTGATCCGGCCTGCTACCGTCCGATTTCACTGATTGACAATACACTAAAAGTCCTCGGTAGGGTACTATTTAAGAGGATAAGGGAATGGGCTGATGATAATAACGTGCTTCATTGCAGCCAACTGGGGTTCAGAAGCCATGTGGGCACGGTTGAGCAGTGTCTCAACTTAAATCTGATCATGGCCAAATATATTATTGTTAAGAAATCCCCACTTTATTTAGGTTTTATGGATTTGAGTTCAGCTTTTGATTTTGTCAACCGTTCTAAGTTATGGTCACAATTGCTTGATTATGGTTTAGATGATGCACTAGTATACTTTCTCTCATATCTACATAGGGACCTTAAGGCAAGAGTACGCATTAATAATGAAGGTGAACTATCTGATGATATTTCTATCAGAAGAGGCGTCCGACAGGGCTGCGTACTCGCCCCCTTGCTTTTCATTTTGTATATTAATGGTTTGAGCCCTGCCCTGTGTAAGAATTCCAAGGACGTTCCAATTATTAATGGTTCCCCCATTACTACTTTACTTTATGCGGATGACGCAGTATTAATGGGGCGTACTCCTAATGCTTTGCGTTCATTAATTACAGGGTTTGTTGT
This sequence comes from Lissotriton helveticus, assembly GCF_964261635.1. NCBI lineage: Eukaryota > Metazoa > Chordata > Amphibia > Caudata > Salamandridae > Lissotriton > Lissotriton helveticus. Next base: position 986,538,430 of record NC_136067.1, read on the forward strand.
TTTTATGTCAGATTTAGGTTTAAACACCAATTTTAAAAAATCATTTATCATGAACTGTGGACCAAAAAGATATAATATTTTTTCTATTAAAAGTGGTGATAATGAATTAAAATGCACCAGCACTTTCCCCTATTTAGGGTTATTGTTCTCCAATACTGGCTCATGGCAGCACCACACTGCCCACGCTAGAAACAAGATTGGTAAATCCATTAACTCAATCTTGTCCCTTCGTCAACCAAGAATGGCTGATGTGATTACGCCCCTGTTAAACATCTACCGTACCCAATGTCAGCCATCTGGGACATATGGAGCAGAAGTGTGGGGCTACTGCAATAGTCTGCCTTTGCAGTTGGAGGAAAATAGATTCTGCAGGAAGGTGCTGGGTGGCACCTCATGCGCACCAACTTTCATTTGTCACCAAGAACTTATGTTGCCATATATAGCGGATTTCATTAGGTCAAGGCCTACGCTTTTTTGGATAAAATTATGGACAAATCCAGCGGCTTCCTTGACCCAAAGCATAATCACAGATTGTCTATTACATGAACAATCCCATCTCATACCCTGGCTTAATGCAGTCAAGACCAGCCTGCTGAGCGTGGGACACGGCTCTTTGTTTAGCTCTCCAAATACCATTGTCCCTGCTCACAAGAATATTGTTAAACGGGCACTATTTGAAATATATAAAGACGAACGTATGAGAATTGTGTTAATGAAACCTGCTATTATCAAATATCTTCCACTAACTGAGACAGGAAATGATAAGATAAATAAACCCTATAACCCCTGTAGATATTTGTCGAAACCAATAGCAAGATGGAACCGGAGCCTTCTATTTAGGTTCCGAGATGGTAGTATTGTAAATCTATTGAGTTTTCCACTTGGCTATAACAAGAATTTAGAAGAACTTGATTGTCCTTGTTCTGCCGGAGGGAAACAAAGTTTATTGCATTACTCTATTTTCTGTGGCCATTACAAACTGTATATCCATCACTATTTAATGCCGATATTTCGAAAATACAATTTGAGAGACCATAAATTGGCATTTAAATTTTTGCAAATGTTACCAACTGATGATGTTATATACAATATAAGCTGCTTCATAAAAGCCTGTGTGAAATCGAGGGCAAGTATGGAACATGCATAATTGGTCTATGTACGTATAATGCATTTTTATTCTACAATAGAACTAGGTCAGATGATTAATTATACGTACGGAATCAATGACTATTGGCATCGGCTAAACAGAAATCCATGATGCATCTTCTAACTGTGTAATGTTTTATACTACTGTATCATGCACTTTATACAACATGCTGCTTATGGCCAATTGGGTTGTTTTTAATCTTTTTATATGTTTTTAATGCATTTTTAATGTTTCATTCTGTATGTACTTTTATGGATTTATTATAATCCGAATAAAGATCATTTCATTCATTCATACAGCCTGTATTCGATCTGGCAGTAGGGGGATTGTAAATAGTATTTTGATGTTAAAAAAGGAGAAAGGGAGGGTTGTATTTTGGCTGTGTTCTTATTTTCCTTTTATATTAATATTATAGGGAAGTTTTTGATAGGCAAAGCACATGATATAGCCCAGGTTGGGCCTTGACAACTGCTGGTTTTTCTTTATGCGGATGACACAGTTCTGTTTGCCCAAACAGGCAATGCTTTGCAGTCATTTATTGCGCATTTTCTGAATTTCATGGAAGAGCTAGGATTGAGCATAAATCAAGGTACAACCCATCAGTATGGTGGCAGAGGGAGCTAAGAAAACGACAGGGCCTTATCTCCTTAAATTTAAAAAGATGCCTAATGCTGAGACCTTTTCCTATCTGGTGCTTTTATTCAATAGCCATAATAACTGGGTTTTATTGCTGACAGCGAATAGTATGGCATTTACAAGAAATTTAGAAGCCGCCTTTAGGTTTCCAACAAAGATAAGGTGTACACCATTGACTGTTATGGCCACTATATGAATCTTCAAATGTGTATTAGGTGTAACCTACGGGGCTGGTTTATGGGGGTGGTCAGACATGAAATGTCTCCAATTTATAGAAAATAATTTATTAAGATGGACGTTAGCTGTTCAAACTAGTGCTTATTTCATTTACCATGAAGAATTAGGTATCGCTTATTTGGAGGATAGGACACATTTGGCTCATTTACTCTTGTGGCGAGCAGTGTAGAGTAAGCCAGTGGCCACTTTGAATAGGCTGATTATTCAGGATTGTCTGACCTAAGAGGGAGCAGACAGAATCCCACTGGTTAAAATATTTCATTAACACACTTGGGGGGAAAATTGGTATGAGTAAATGTTTCCTAGTAATAGGGCAATCAAAGATGTGAGTAGTCAGGTCTTTAAAACTCAATTTCTGGATTGGGTTAGGAGGTAGAGGGAAACTGTGCAAATGGAAAAAGTTACTGGGCCTGCCTATGCCCTCCTACTTACTCAACCTGGCATACAGACGTCTATCATGATGGTTACAAATGTAGACAACAGATTTTTACTAACACAATTCTATTTCAACCCTGTAGCCAATATAGAGATGCGGGTTTTGGCATTACCACCCGTCCATGTGATAGCTTTTCAGAACAAAGTGCTTTACGCCTATGTTTTTTCTGTAGATGTTATATGAAACCAAGGAGTGAAATGATCATCCTTGCACTTTGTTCAAGTAAGGCGTTGCACTTGTTTTTTTGGAGCAACTACACACAAGTATTAAATGTAACATTAGAGCCCGCTTTCTAGTACAAGCCAGGAAACTAAGGAAAGGTCTTGATTAGTGCAAATTAAAAATGTTATATTTTAATATTTTATACTTATATACGCTGTATGGTATTATATTATAAAATGGCTGAGAAACATACTGTTTAAAAAGTCATACTATTATGCACTGAAATGTTGTCTATTTATTTTGGGGATTTTATTCTTGTGAATATGCATCAACTTTTATAGTTTTTATTAAACCAAATAACGAAATTGAACGATTTATTAATTATATATGTCCATGGATAGGCTGTAAGTAAATTGTGTGAGTTTATTATCTTACATTGTGCAGAAACTTATAGATGTTATAGGATTTAATTTGTAGGAACTCAGTTTATTTACCTACAATTATCTCTTAGTCTTCCCCATTGGAGTATGGCTCTTCCTTAGGTTAATCCCCCTGGGGTATTCATAAATGTGACATATATGTGAATATTTATACCAATTGATCAGGGTTTAATTAGTAATCTACAAGTGGTAATCCATTTTTTTCAGTCAGTCACCACTAGTGGATACTGAAGAAAGAACCCTAATTGTCATTGTTAACTAGGCTTGATTCCAATCATCCGAATTGGTAAATACTCCAACAAGAGTTGTAATAAAATGAACACACTGACAGGATAAGGAAAACACCCACCCAACTAGGCCAGTTCAAAGTTATTTCCTCATTTATTAAAAACTATGCATACACGCAGTTTAGTCAAAATACTATTCAAATATCTTTTTAAACCTATTCAACATAAGCGCCGTTAAAAAATTAATTTATTCCACTGAATGTGCACCTTCATCTTAGGAAACTGGGGGCCTCATTTATGAAAAGTGACGCATCGCTGCGTGAAAACAGCGATGCGTCACTTTTCACTGCGCTCTCCCTGCGACAGGATTGATGCGTCATATTTATAATATGACGCATCATGTCGCAAGGAGTTACAGATACGTCAGTATTTCTGACGTATCTGTAAGCGCAAAAGTCACGCATTGCTGGGGTGTGTCAGAAAAGTGACGCAACTCCAGCAATGCGTCTTTCACATGGGGAAAGCCCCATGTGAAAGGGCTTGCGTCAGTCTTACGCCTGCTGTGAGGCAGGCGCAAGATTTTGACGCACCAGCGTCCTAAAAGTGACGCAGTGAAATCTCATAGATTTCACTGCGTCACTATTAAGAGGCTTTTTGCGTGTGAACACCCCCTTTGCATACATTATACCTGACGCAGGTAAAATGTAGCACAGGGGTTTACAAAGTGACGCATCTGCTTAGATGCGTCACTTTGTAAATAGTGCGCAACACGACGCATGTTTTACGCCGCCGATGCGTCACAAAAAGTGACGCATCGGAAGCGCAAAACACACGCACGGCCTCATAAATGAGGCCCATGGTTCTTCAAGAACATGTTGATACCGTTCAATGATAGAGGGAATCTCACTCGTACTTCACAGTACACAATGACCCATATAAAAGTCACCTTTCTGGTTCATACAGATTTGCAATATCAATTTTCAAAATTAAATGCCTTTATTGCAATTTGTTGTTGAAATGCACAGCGAAATGACATTAACAAATAATAACTTTTAAGCATGAGAAGATTATGTATTCTTTGGTATTACACTTGAAACATCAACCTTCCTTCCTACCTTCCCTTTATCGACTCACTTTTGATAAATGCCACGTCAAATAAAAGTAAGCACTTTAACTTTAACCAAAAATAATTACATTACTGCCACACATGTTGTGTTTCCGTGTGTGCTCATTTATACATCTTAAGTGTTGCTATTTCCTTTTCGTTTGTAAAATACTGCCATTCGCTCTCATTGCAATAAAAAGCTGGTGCCTGTTTCACAAGTTACATATTTTATTCTAATAATGCTTTACTATGACATAGATAGGTGGTGATATTGAAAATCTAAGCTGTCCTTTACACCCTCAACAAGTCCCTGAAAAGAGCCACAACCAGCAGTTCAGATTCCAAGCCCTAATAATGCGAATCTCGTTCATTAAAAGAAATATAATTTCATTATCTGGGTCATATCCCTACGGAACCTTTGAAGGGTACAAGCAAACTTATTAATTCTGAGTGATCTGATGAGATTGATTGGAGTTTTTGCTTATTTTTTTATTTTTAAACAAAGAGCATATGGAATGATCTTGCCATGTGAGCAGCGGTGCACTTCATAAAGTGAAACTTTGCCTGTCACTATTGGCAAATCAGACTCCCAAGTTAAAAGTATAAAAATAACATCTCACAAAAGAAGTGTAGTACCACTATAGCGACTTAAAAAAATAAACTCGTAATAATATCCACGGTAAGATGAGGGGTTGCACAATATCAAACATGCAGTTGGAACACTGAGGGCAGATGTAATTTTGTTTGTGAAACGTATCTCAGCAACCAAAGATTCCGCATTGCACAATGGCAAGAAAGCAGCACAGAACCATATATGTTTTTAAAGTGGCCTGCTAGCATCCCCTGTGCTGGTGCACAAAAAAAGCAGTCTAGCCCCAAGCACATAAGTTACACCATGGTACAGAGGTGTGTGTGTGTGTGATGTGTAGCATAAGAGTTGTACTGGAAATATATCCTTCCAGTACATAAGCTCAGCTTAGGCACATTTAATACATCTCACACTTTGGGAGTATGTTGTACAGTGCAGCACGCATGCAATGTGTGAAATGTTTGGTGAAATAAAATTATTTCTCCAAGTTAGTGCCTGCTTGCAGGAAGTGTTTTGGGGCCAGATTTAAAAACATTTGTCTATGCCTTCAAGAAACAAAAGTGAAGCACACCCACTCAACATTTTTTGGATTTTCTTTCCACTTGTTTTGCAATGAAATGTTCCCTGAAAGTATGGCAAAGCAGCGCAAAGTGCTGCTTTGCATTACGCTGTGTCAAGGAGACATTCCATGGGTGGTATATAGGCAGTAGTGGACGCCCCAATAAAGAGGTGGTGGAGCGGGTGGAAGGGGCATGGGGGAGCACAGGAGCGGGAGCACATTTGGGGGGTTAATAATAAAAAAGAAACGCGTACCTGGAGCTGCTGCCCTCCTCCCGTGTCGCACTCGGCCTCGTCCTTCCTGGTCCCAGCAAGCACTGGAGCTGCATCATGGACTCCCTGCAATCCCTGCACACGTGAGAGCAGAGCAGGGACTGGTCTGAGCGGGCTAAAAAGATGCTCCCTCAGTCCAGGGAGTCTGTGGGGGTTTCTCTAGCCGGGCTGTTTAATGCAGCTGGGCTTGAGAAACCTAAATTCGCATGTGTGTTTTGGTAGGCCTGAGACGGCCGGCCAAACACATATGTGGACTTAGGGAGTGCACATAGCACTCCTCATCCCCATGCTCCATCCCTCACTGCACAAGTTGGCCCAGAGCCGGTAAACTAAAAATAAAACAATGACATTTGCAGGCTCTGAGATAGGCAGTGGGACCACGCCCCACCACCATTAAGCAGGAGCCGGCGCTGTATATAGGTGTTCCCATGCAGCCACCCATGTTTTTTTTATACAAAACACTGTCTACTAACAATAGTACAAAGGGTTTTGCACCCAAAAATAATGCCACTTAAACCAGGCGTTAAAATGAGGAAATGCTTTTATTTCTTCTAAGGCTTAGAGCCTGCACTTCCACATAACTAGGACAACTGTATATTATAAATAACAGTGTCTAACAGAAGAATGTTTTTGTGGATCTGGTATTCTTTGTTGAGTGTAGGATTAATTTATGAACCCTGTCTCCTTACTGTGTGTCAATATTTTCTTGGGTGCTATGTGTTTAAAATAACGCCACTTGCAAGCAGGAATTAAACATTAGAATTTCCTATGTCTCTTAACCTTTCCCACTTTGCATGTTAGCTGGACTGCAAAGCACACATGCAATGTAGGGAACAATTTAAGGTTTGTCTGTTCACATTATTTTGACCAGGAAGGATTGTCTGGTATATGACTAATTTATTAACCTTGTCTCATTACCTGTTTCAATTTTTTCTTGGGTGCCAAGTGTTTTCAGATACACACAAAAATATAAAAAATACTTGTATTCTTTGCTTTCTCTTTCACCATGTGATCTCTACTTACACCAATCGCCTATCTTCTTCACTAATTGTTCGTTTTTTTTTACTGTAGTGTAATTTTTTATGAAAAATACATCCTGTGTCCGACTGCATGACCACTTTAAATTCTGTTTATTGAAAATGTATTAATTGCTTGATTGTCATGAAAGTGTTTTCGATTTGCAAAATCATTATCTTATGGGATATTGTTGTTTATAATATCTTTTTTCTGAGTAGTTTATGCTGTTTTGGAAAAAAGAATTAGCAATTGTCTTTAGGTAAGATTTTGGCTGAATTTGTGAAGTTGTGGTGTGTTCTTGGTGTGGGTCATGATCTGTTTGGTTTCTGGTAATTGTGATGAACATGCTATTGTTCTTCTGGTTTTGTTAAACAGCTCAAAAGCATATATATTGTTGACCATACCATATTGCTGAGCCATCCTGAATCTTCATGATTGGGCTGCTCACTTCTGTCTTCATTTGAATTGTTAACTTCTGTAAAGATTCAAGTGGTCTTCTGATACTCAGCTTGTTACCTGCTGTGCTTGTCTAGGCTACTTCCAGTTTTTTTAACATTAATATTGAGCCATTGGCTCACTAAACATGCTCCTAGAATCTCTATACTACTATACTGAGGAGATGCATATTCTTTAGGTGACATCCTCTTTGCTGCAAAATTCTATGGATAGCTCAAAGCTTGAATGTATTGTTAAACATGTGAACCTTAAACTAACTGCTAATCTGTAATTGGTCCGTAGATTCTAGTGGTCTTTTTTAAACCGATTTACCAATGTGTAATGTTAAATAGAACCCTACCTGGATTACTCCTTAAAGAATAATTTCTGCTGTGATAGCCCTACTTAGTTTAAAACTTTGTAATAGAAATCCCATAGTTGTGGGTAATCCCAATTCTCTCACTGAGCATCTCTTTTCTCAGTAGTGGATCTGTAATTCGTGTAATAATTTTATGGCAAAATGTATCCATATAAGGAATCAAAAGGGTTACTAATTTTTCCCCATTGTATGCTTAATGATTCTCTTTGCTTAGATTTAAGAAATCAGACTGCATCTTCGCTTTTAGGCCACAGATGCAGCTTACCTATCTAGGAGACCTTGTATTCTCAGTATGAGTGGACTTTGGGCTAACCTCCTAAAGCCAATAGCTTCGAAGTGTTTTTAATGGTTTTCCATTGTTGATCAAGCCAAGAAAATTCTGTAGAATGGATATTTGTCTATTGACAGCACCTAATATTATGTAGAAAGTAAATTGTAGCATTATTTCATTTCATTTATAAAACATCATGTGGTTAATCTTCAATAGATTGTTCATAACCTTGCTTTTTTTGGAGTGTTCATTTCCACAAACAAGTGCCTGATATTAACTAAGAATATTATGGTAACAGCGTACAGCTCATACAAAAAAGCACTTGAGTCTTATTGATGTCTAGTATTTGCATCATAACACAGCACTTGAATATTTATTTAGACCTTATAAAACAAAGAAACACCAACAAACTTATGAAGGTGAATATGCAAATGCGCACTACATACCCATGAGGTTCTCAAGGCGCTGGGGGGGAGCTGCTACTGTTCGAAGAGCCAGGTCTTGAGGAGTCTTCTGAAGGTCAGAAGGTCTTCAGTCTGCCATAGGCGGAGGGTGCGTGGGTGAGGAGCTTGAAGGTTATCCTCTTGTTGACAGGGAGTCAGTGCAGTTCTCTTAGGTGGGGTGTGATGTGGCTGCTGCAAGGGATGTCAAGGATCAGGCGTGCAGAGGTGTTCTGGATGCAATGGAGCCGTCTAGGAGTTTGGCCGAGGCTCCTGCGTAGAGGGAGTTCCCGTAGTCCAGTCTGCTGCTGACTAGGACCTGGGTGACCATCCTTCTTGTTTCAATGGGGATCCTGCGGAGCATGCAGAGGGTGTTGAAGCAGGAGGAGGAGACGGCGTTGACCTGCCCCTTATGTTGCGTGGGTGCGTGCTCGGTGGGTGTTGGGGGTGTTCCTAGTGCAGTCGGCCACCAGGAATCATCAGAGGCCGAGGGGGTGGAGCCGAGGATGAGGACCTCCGTCTTGTCCGAGTTCAGCTTCCGTCGGCTGTTCCTCACCCAGTTGGCGATACAAACTAATATTGTCTAATACAAACAATAAGCCTTTCTCTAACTAACGAAAATCATTTTAATACTCCTGCAAAGAAAAAGAGAATATGTTGGGAAAACAAATCCATTTCAAGTGAGTCATGTAGTCAGGCTAAGTGTAACTGAGCATTTAATATGCACTTCGAATACATGGTTGTACTTACACACGTATAACTTGAAGAATAAATGAAAAACATGAATAAAATAGTACATGTTTTTGCTTTTCAACTGAATATTAGTGTACATGTGTACAGATCTCTAACCCCTTCAATGGTTTCAGTCCTTTAGTACATTTAAATGCTTCACATATGTTAATGAAGTTAAGGAACAAAGTGAATATAATGTAAATTGCTAGCATATAATTGCTTATTTGTGACTTATAAGGGCAGAGACTATATTGTACTGCTCCGTAGACATGAAGACCATTTCTTTTGTTGCAAAAAAAACTTGATCATGCCTAACAATTTGCTTTTTTCATGCTGTTTGTTTTGAGAAGTATAAGCCTTGTGATAAAACATATTTGGCTTCTTCCAGAACATAATGTGATGCTGATGCACTTAATCTGCTAATTTGTCTATTATCATCACAACCCAGCAGGAGCATCTATATTTAGGCTACATAAAACAAGCAAAACATGATGGACCTGTGAAGGTAATATGAACATTTATGCTGTGCCGTTCTCTGTCTGTGACCTGCTGGAAACAAAAGCACAGTCATCTTATTGCCATTGTTTCCTTCTACTTTCAATAAAAGACATTCAAAGGAATCTTCTCTATTCCTAAGTGTGTGCTATTCTGAGATTTAAGTGGCAGTGATGGACACCTCTGGGACTTTGAGTAGTTTTATGAAGTGCTGTAGTCTCATTACACCAAAGACATGGGTCTTAATCAAGGGACCTCTAGTAACACCCTAAGGTACTGTCCTGCGCTACAGAGATGAATTGTGACTGACTCGGGGAGCTTCTCATAACAACCTAAAGATCTGCAGACTAATTAAGCCAAAGGCATCTGACTGACTCAACTGACCTCCAATAACAGCCTCAGGTGCTGCATCCTTATTAGAGAAAGGCCATGGGGACCTATGTTACAAATTCAGGTACTGCATCTTGTTCCAGAAAAGATGTATTTCAGACTCCCGGGACCACTAATAACAGCCTAAGAACTTGCAACCTGCCACTCATTTTCTGTGTCTGAGTCCAGAATCACCTGGTATCAACTTATACTACAGCTTGCTGCAGCTAAGGTTTTCTGTCCGTGTTCAGGGACTTCTACTAACAGCGTTAATGTGCTGCTGCAGTCTAATTATAGCAAGGGCGGACTCCAGGGACCTCTAGTAACAGGGTTAGGTACAGAAAGGATATTTTCCTGACTACAGGGACCCTGCTACTGAAATGATTTAGGTACAAAAGGGGGTGGTGATGGACGGAGCATCAGAACCAATCAAACACTCACACCCAGTCAAACGATCTGGGTTTGATCCATCACCGTTCTTTAGCCCACTCTGCCACCCCAGTTCAGACTGGCCTTTGACACGGTCGACCATGCCACTCTAGTCGACCGTGTCACAGCTCTGGGGATAAACGGTCTAGCCAAGGACCTCATCTCATCTTTCCTGGCAAGCCGTACCCAGACAGTAAGGCTTGGAGATTTCTATTCTCCCATCTCTGCACTCCCTTGTGGAGTCCCACAAGGCTCCTCGCTAAGTCCTATGCTTTTCAACATCTATGTAGCGGACTTAGCGAGGATAATAAAGGCCTATGGGATACAACTTACATTGTATGCAGATGATACCCAGCTGGTGCTGGGTATCCACAAGGATGGCCTTACTGTAGCAGCCAATTTCTAGAAAGCTATGCTTGAGGTCAGTACCTGGATGGCCTCGAATTGTCTTAGGCTCAACTCGGACAAGACCGAGGTTATGACCTTCGGAAGACTCTCCCCTGAATGGTCTCCTGGTTGGTGGCCGGAAAAGCTTGGCCATCCACCTGTCCCAGTGGAAAAAGCAAGAAATTTGGGAGTGATTTTTGACAGCAAGCTGGTTTTTGACCTCCACACTAATAAGGTCGTGTCGTCGTCATTTTTCATTCTGAAAAAAATTAAGAAGCTGCTGCCCTATCTCCCTTCTTCAGCCGGGAAGACCTTGGTTTCTACCTTAGTCTTCTCTAAAATAGATTATGGGAACGCTCTCTTTCTTCATACTCAGAAGCGTGTCATAACGAAGCTGCAATCCATTCAGAATGCGGCTGCCAGGATCCTTCTTAACATCCCTCGCCGCAAATCCACCACTCTTGGTATTCGTCAGCTTCACTGGCTGAGAGTTGAGAGCCGTGTTAAATTCAAGGCCGTCTGTATCGCATATAAGGCTGTACATGGCATAGGACCTAGGTTCCTGATTGAAGCCTTTCAGCTGTATACTCCCAGAAGGCAATTAAGATCGGCCAATACCAGTCTCCTCCCTGTGCCACGCACAAGATCGGTCACTTGGGGAGACAGGCGCTTTCTTGTGGCCACCCCAAAACTTTGGAACCTCTTGCCACCTGCCATTAAAGCCGCCCGAACCTGATGAGTTTTCGCAGGCTTTTGAAAACATGGCTGTTTAACCAGTAAGAGGATGGCAGGATGATGGACTCCAGTTGCTCCACAGCGCCGAGACACCTTCGGGTATTTGTTGCGCTATAAAAATCACGTAAATAAATAAATAAAGCTGCAAACCATACTGTTTGCAAGAAAGAGGTTGTGGTCAGCAAACTCATTTCACTCAAAGATCAGTTATTATTACATACATGGATACAACACTAATCTGAGTGATAATAATTGAGTAATTTGATTAGGTGGCTTAATGGCATCTAGGGTTTGAATTATAATTAGTATTATTGTTATTGTTAGTCCTATTATTATTGTTATTGGTTTCAAGGTAGGCTAATAGACTATCTTACATTTGTAAAGACAGAAAGCAAGACTTTTGGTATATCTAAGTGCAAGAATTCACACATTGAAAATTGAATAAGTATTAGTTGCCACAAAATAAAAATGGAATTTCTGGAACTAAATCGATATTTAATATTTTTACAATGATGGTACCAAATTTCCAATTTAACTTAGTAAGCTGCTGCAATATTAAATAATTGGCTAGATCAAACATTCTGCTAATTTAAAAAAGTATCTTATCTATTTCATTTAGTAATCCAGTACAATAACCCTACTACTTAGAAAGTGTGCATTCAAGTAGCTGGATTGTAATGTAGAAAGACACTCGCTGTACTCCCTTTTTTCTTTTTAAAAAATATATCTTTATTAAAGTTTTATAGATTCATTATTCCCTTCAGCCCCCCCCTCCCCACACCCCATCCTACCCCACACAGAAGAGTTACAAACAAGATATAGGAAAAAGGAAGAGCTGTGATTAGATAATAAAAAACTCTACAATCCACCAAAAAGCGGATCTCAAAGAGAGTATGGAAAAAATACATGGGTCATTTAGATAAAGTGCACATTCTGTTTTAGTTTTTCTCTTACTCTATCCATGTATATAGGGCCTTCTATAGGTTCTGTGATGCATCTAAAATAAATCTGAAAAGGTAAATAAATGCATACATGCTCTTTTCAATAAATTATAATTCATTTAGATAAAATGCACGTGCATTTTTAGCCTTCTTTGGGCTCTATCCATGTAGAGAGAGCCTTCCATATTTTTAATCCTTTTGTCTTTGCCCTACGCCGTTTATGAGAATATACGGATTTCTCCAAATTATAAACTGGTAAAAGTCAAGCCAACCACTGCTGAAAAGAGTGTGGGGGGGGGGGGTTCTGGATCTGGCCACACCGATGATATACATAGCCTGAATATTGTCATTGCAATGATTGCCACCACCCCTCCTTCATTAATCCTGACATTCTCTTGTATTCCCAATAGAATGAGAGCAGGGGTCATGACTATTTTCAGCTTCAGTTTGTTTCCTAAGAAGTCATTGATGTGCCCTATTACCAAAGTGAGGGCATTGCATGTTGCAAACACATGAATTATATCTGCCATATAAAGGGCACAGTGTGGGCACCGCGTCCCCTTCCCTTCTCCCCACTTTGCAATTCCGTATGGTGTGTAATATAAAAAAGACAAAGTTTTATAAAACTGAACCTGCAATTTGGCTGACATCAAAACATCCTGCACTACTAAAAAGGCTTGCTGAAACAAGCTATCCAAAATAAACTTAATTTGCAATTTTTCTGAGTACTTTGCCATAACATCCTTTATTCGATTACTTAAAAAGTGATATGTAATACCAATACATGGCGGAATCTCATTATTAATTTCTCTATAAGTTCATTTTTGATCATTTCCCCAGGCCCTCTTCCCTTCTTCAATAAAAATCCCCTATTTGGAGAAATTTGACAAATTCTCTGTGGATGAGATTGTACTTCGTTTTAAGTTCTTCAAAAGAAATAAAAACCGATGATCTATAAAAACACACTATTTTATCAATCCCCCCTCCACCAACTGATCATATATAAGTCATTAAAAATCTTCGGAAGTTTCCCATTACCCTGAAATAAAGTATAAAAACTAAGCCTGCCTAATCCTAATAACCGATGGATCGGAACTCATGTTTAATAGGCAGTCACGAGAGTCACGAGAGTCTTAAACCTCACTCTTTTGTAGTATCCCAACTCCAACTGACGCCATGGGAAGCCCCAAACAATAACTTGAATGGAGAGGGGTACCTCTATGACTCACCACCTGGGTATTCCCTAAAGAGTATAGTATAGTGCATTAGACAAGTAGCCCAATAATATCGTCTAAAATTCAGAAGGTCCAACCCTCCATGTTATTTAAAAAGCAAAACAAACTTGTCAGATCTTCTTAGTTTTGAGTAGGACCAAATAAATCGTGAAAATATGTTTTTACATTTTTTAAACCATTGATGGGGGAAGATACGGGGAATGGCTCTCATAAAATATAAAATCTTAGGGAAATAAATCATTTTGATTAGGTTACATTGGCCCTCCAGTGTAAGATGTAAATTATATAATTTCCGCAATGCATTTTTAGTTTTCTCCCCGCTACTGGTTTTAGATTCTCATTCACAATAGCATCCAAATGATTATGACCCCCAAATATACTGCACTCTCCACAACTTTACTATCACTTATTGTGTCATGCTCATTAATGGTAATCTGAGTTTTTCCCCTATTTAGAAAATACCCGGAAAGTGCCACAATCAATCAATCAATCAAAGCATTTATATAGCGCACTACTCACCCAGAGGGTCTCAAGGTGCTGGGGGGGGGGGCGCTACTGCTCGAACAGCCAGGTCTTGAGTTGCTTCCTGAAGGCGAGGTGGTCCTGGGTCAGACGGAGGTGGGTCGGGAGGGAGTTCCATGTCTTGGCGGCGAGGTAGGAGAAGGACCGTCCCCCTGTGGTGGCTCATCCGATGCGGGGGACGGCGGCGAGGGCATGGCCAGTCGATCAAAGCTGGCGTTTGGGAGCGTAGAAGTTGAGGCGGCTGTTGAGGTAACCTGGGCCTTGGTTGTGTAGGGCTTTGTGTGCGTGGGTGAGGAGTCGGAAGGTGATTCTCTTGTTGACCGGGAGCCAGTGCAGGTCTCTCAGGTGTCCGGAGATGTGGCTGCGACGGGGGATGTCCAGGATGAGACGTGCTGAGGCGTTCTGGATCCACTGGAGTTTCTTCTGGAGCTTGGCGGTGGTTCCAGCGTAGAGGGAGTTGCCGTAGTCCAGACGGCTGGTGACGACGGCCTGGGTGACCGTCTTCCTGGTCTCGGTGAGGATCCACCGGAAGATCTTACGTAGCATGCGCAGGATGTTGAAGCACGGCGAGGAGACGGCGTTGACTTGTCTGGCCACAGGGTTAGAGGTAACCACAGCCTCATCATCGGCATTCGCCAAGACTTTAGTACTGTACCCTTGTAATATCACCGGCTGTATATTTTGATTTGGATTCAGCCTCTTTAAAAATGGGTTAATGTATGAAGCAAAAAGTAGTGGGGAGCATGGGCACCCCTGTCCAGTTCCCCTGGTAATCCTCAGTTGTTCAGATAATTCCCCATTTATACACACCCTGGCAGTTGGATTTACATATAATTCTTTAATAGCTCTGATGAAATTTAGGCCAATCCCATTTTCATGCATTATAGCCCAGAGAAAGTGCAAGGAGACCCTATCAAAAGCTTTTTCTGCATCCAACGGATTCCTGACATAGGGCTTCCTGACACTTGTCCCCTATCAAATATTATTATGATCCTTCTAAAATGATCTATGGTACTCCTCCCAGTGATAAATCTGTGCTGCCAACCTACTACCCTTTTATCGACCACTAGAGATAATTGGGCAGCTAAAGTCTTTGAATACTTTTTGGAGTCACAATTCAATAAAGTAATTGGGAGGTAGGAGCCTAGTTCTTGAACTGCCCTATGTATTGCTGGGAAAGCACAATTTTGCTTCTGCCCAAGGTTTGGGCAGGGCCTCCCGTTTAAAGGTTTGTCTGAAGAGATGTGTCACCACTTTTACCTAATAGGCAAATGTCTTATAAAATTCAGATGGTATTTAATCTGTCCCAGCTGCCTACCCATCAGACAGACTCAAGAGTGCCGCTAACACCTGTTTCCATAATAAGGGCGCATCTAAATGTTCTTTCTTCTTCTTGGTCAATGATGCATCAAGCAGTGGACTTAAATATTGCTTAATTAAATCATGTTTTGGGGAAAAATTAAAAAGATTTGTATCGCTTTTAAATCAGATACCATGCCCATAAATGGATCTCTAATGCGAATGATCTCATTAGGGACAAATTCCTTCTGCGTTCGTATTGCCAATTGGTGCCCTATTTGTTTGCTATTCTCATATTTTCTACCTGCAGATTTCTTTACGAGAGCTTCTCCAATTGCAGCATTAACTAATGCTACCTCAATTTGAACATCCTCAACCCCTTTTGCGAACTGTCATGACAAGTTTTTCCTCAGCTTGTGCTAATCTCTGCTACAACTTGACACTTGGGTGGAAAAAGGGTTGTTCTGATAGTTAAAACATTTCTCAAATTGAGCCATGTATAGAACTGCCAGCTCTGGAGAGAATGGACTGCCCATGGCAGGCCCTATGACTAGTGAGAAAAACTCTAAATCAAATTTGAAGTAATTTTTCATACGGGCCAATCTAGCCAATTGCTTTTTGTTATATCATGACTTCAATGTTATGCATGCCCTGCCTGTAGAATCTTACAGTGATGACATGCCTTGGAATGTTGTGAGTCAAATGAGTCACAGTTGACTGGGCTGAGCTGCTTGCTGGCTGCTCCTGGTGGGGTCTCGTTGAGATCTTGTACCATCTTCAATAAAACCTCTTTGAATCACCTGAACTTGCATGGACTTGATCACTACACTTTTTAACTGTCTTCTTGGGAGATCTGGGTATGCAGTACTATTCCAACTTCAATTTAAACCATTTTGGGGAGCATTTTGAACACTGAAGGGATTGATGGAGAGAGATTTAGAAATGCATTTATTTCAGCTCGTGAAGTTACACTCCCATAATAAAATAATATTATTAATAATGTGTGCAGTGGAAATATTAACCAACCTAGAGTAAAAGTTGCATCCACATGAACACGCGGGAAACTAATATGTGTGCTCATAAATGTGCATTATGTTGTATTTGCCTGTGTGTGAAATTAATGAATTAATTCTGTTTATTGTCATGTCAGAATTAGATGCGGCCGTTTATTAATGGCATGTGCTTATTTCTGTGTGCTCATGTTATGTTTTTCTGTTTTAAATGTGCATGAATCTGTTTGTTGCTTTATTTGCTTCTGCTAGATAACATAGATTAATGGGTTAATAATTAGCAAAGGTGGGTGGGTAACAGAACGAACTTTATTTCTTGCATTAATTATTCTTTTGTGTTTGTTTATGCACTAGTTTCTGGAAAAGAGGCTTGAGGCCTAGTTCAACTTAACGTGCAGTTGACAAAGTTCTGCTCAGAGAAAGCAAGAGCCCAGTGTGGAAAAATCCAGGCCAAGTTTTAAAAGGAGAAAAATGCAAACGTAAATGTTCCATGAACTGACTGTTCTTTTGGTCAGTGTGGCCAAGGCCAGGAACCGGCAGTGAGATTGACAAGCTAAGGAAGTCGCGGACATTCTATTAAATGTTGCAAACATGGAGGAAGCTACGTGACTCGAAGAGAAAGGACAATAGACTCTAAGAGAGAGTCGGAACTGGGCTCCAAAGAATGAGATGACATTATGGTCTGTCATTTGACGACCAATCAGAATCCTGAATAGCAGAAAAGTATTCTATTTTACTTAGATTAGTTAGTCAGAAAGGTATAAAAACTGTCCCTCTGGGATGGGGAGCGCTGCTGTTTGCTGACACCAGTTGGGCGTATCGTGCTGTCGGACATTTCTTGGAGCACGTAAGATACCATAGGGCTTTGATTTTTCCCCTATACTTAATGGAGTTAGTGTAGTCAGGGATTTAGGGTTAAGAGATGCCAAACTGTTATTTTCATTTGAATTATGCTATTTGATTTGCTTGAAACTGTCATTACCTTCTTGCTAAAATAATGCTTGAATAAAAAGATTCTAATAAATAAAATGCACCTTCTTTAAATAATGGTTAATAAACAAGATTCTTAAATCACAAGCTGGCCTTGTTATTTATGAATTTTAGGTTACCATTAGCAGATCTATTTGCCTAAGTGGCTTAATTAATTAGGGTTTGTTTAAGTATAATGAATATGTTCTACTGCAGTTGTATATAAATGTATATATTTGTGAATAGGTTAATTAGGTCACATGATTCAGTTGCTCTGAATATGTCATGTTAGTTTATGGGCCTTGTGAATGATTTATGATTAATGGTGAGTATTGTGGAGTTGGGTAGCGTTGCTTATGGCATATTTTCTATAGGGCCGCTGGATCAATTAACTGGTAGCAGAGATAGGGTTGCTATGGTAACCAACATGCTACATGGTAATGGCATAGGATCGATGTCTAACATATGTTGAAGTTTTGTCACTCGTTACATGTAGTTGAAAGGGTTTTTTCCTGCAGTGTGAAAAATCCTAGTTGTACCGGTACAGAGTGGTGTGACATGAGTAAAGTTACACAGTGCATTTGATCTGTTTCTAAATAGTGGTATTATTATTATCACTAGTGTTGTGGTAGTACAACACGTGTTAGGGATATAGGTGTGCTAGGTAGAATGTATAGTGAGGATTGTCTATGAAATCGTAGCTTTGCGTATAGGACAATGCGCCCGTTCTAAAACTCACTGCGAAAAGAGTAATGGAAGATATCTAAGCTTGAGTGAAGGGTAAGGTTACGTTGTTTATTTTACTGGTGATACAGGATTTCTATGGCTGGTTAAAGTCCTGCCGAGATTTCATATGTGTGGTTAGGGAAACTTTCCGTTTGAAAGTGTGTAAATGATTTTGTAATTCCATTCAAGTCAAACTTTGAATTGCTACTCTATGTGCATTCAGAGGGAAACGGGTTCGTTAGTACTTGTTAGAAGGGTAGAGTAAAAGTTTACTTTATCGGCGAATGTATATTCTGTGAGAGTAGCGTCGTCTATTCCACGAAAAGAATACTTGTACGTCTGTAAAAACTGTAACTTTATTTAGCAAAACAGACAAATGGTTTGTTCTTTTGTCGTTAATAATTGAATTTCATTGAAAAAGCGTTCTTAAAATGGCGCTGTGAAAAGTTTTTGTGAAGGAGGGGTGAGCTCTTGGAGTGAGACGCGAGAAGCCGCAGCGGCTGTGTACGTCACAGGGTCCGCGCTGTGATTGGGTAACATACGTCACAGCTAGTGCACTGGTTGGTCCACGTGACTCTGACAAGCTGCAAGCTGATTGGTTCTTGGTGAAAGCAGTAATTCTATTGGTTGAGCAAGGTGGTGACGTGGCTTAACCTGATTGGCTTGTTGGTGTGTTTCGCGCACGGATTGGCTGGTTTAGGGGAACATCCAGAAAACATTTACGATCATTTTTAATTGAACAAATTTGATTAAAACAGGAGTTATTATTATAAAAAAGAGGATAAAAAGCTTACATTACTTCAGAGATTTAAACATTTTATTTCACCCGATAAGAAAATTGAAACGCGAGGTGGAAAATTACTTCATAAATACAAAACACCTGCAGCGTATATGGAAGGTGAATATGGTTATCATACTTACCTTTGGTTTGACGCTTGGATGCAGTATACAAAAAATGACGGTGTACTAGCTTGGCCAGAAGATGGTTCATTTAATATGAGGATTTTGAAAAATTTAAGAGAGAAAATGACAGCTCTTGTTCCAAAACCTAGACCAACACAATTTGAGGCTTTAGACGAATGGGAGGATGAGATGTTTCAACTTCAGCGGGAGACAAGTGGTTTAATAAGACCTCCTAAATCATCAAATTATGTAAGGGAAACTCATGAGGATTGAATGCGACGTTGTAGTGCGGCAGATATGTGTGATGGTCTCTATACATAAGAGAAATGGTTACAGAAATACCAGGTCAAAAGAAAACCCAGAAGAAAAATAATGCAGTTGTAGACAGTGAATCAGAAGATCAAGTTTTAGAAGAAATTTATATAACCAATAAAAAGCAGACTCCTTTAAAAACAGCTTGTACATGGTCTACCCGGATGGTTTCTACAGGAACCACACCAAGTGCACCTCCATTAAATGATGAATCACCCAGATTATACCCAAATAATTCTGAATCTTTTGAAACTCCTGAAAGGTTGGAAACAAGAACAAATTCTAGGGGTTTAAATGAAAGAAGAAATTTTCCTGAAACCCCAATGGGAAGAGAAGTTCCTAGAAATTCAATGGGAGCTGGTAGAGATGAGGAAGTCGTGAATGGTTCAGAATATTTACGATCAAAAGAGGGATTAATTCGACAATTAACTAAGGGCATGGAAGCAGTGACAGTTCCAGTAACGATTGGTCCTGTTCAACCTGTTTTTGATCAAGGGGAAATTAGGCCACCAGGTTAGACAATTCCAATAAATGCAGAAATCCAAAAAGTAGCTGAAAAACTTTACTCAGAATTAACTGAAATACATCGAGAAAAAACGATGATGCCTGATTTAGCTTTTAACCCAGGTTCATTATGCAGAACACCAATGTGTGTAGAGTCAGATACTGAGTCTCCAGAGAAAGCAGATTCCACTTCAAAGCTTGATGTTGCGAGATTAAAAGCAGATTTAGAGGAGTTAATAATTGGCACAATTGGTCCTGACAGTTTGAAGCACTATCAAGATGATGAACTCTTGTTTATCTGTAAAAGCATTCAATGGAAAACTAAGAATAAATATGATCAATTGGAAGAATTGGCTGCTGAGTTAGAAATTGACTTGAACAGACAGAAGAATTTGACAAAACATTACAGGTTAGACTTCACAGAAAAGGATATTGGGAATTTCAATACAATGGGAAGAATTATGCATATAAAAGACTTGATTGTGTACATCAAAAAAATGGGTGACTTGAGTAAATGGAGAGTGAAGTGGACCAAAAAGAAGGAAGAGGAAAGGCAAGAAAGGTTGGCAAAACAGTTCCCAATGAGAGAAATTGCGGATGTGGTTATGTTCATGTTCCCTGGTCAAGACAGGACATTTTGTTATTTACAAATGATTTCCCTTGGCTGAGAGAGAAGCCTGTGGAATGGTATCGACAGGTAGACAGATTCATCAAGGTTTCGAAAGTTCTGTGGATTGATCTGGATGGATTTTTCGACATCGTTGTCCCATCGGATCTTTGGACAGAATGCAAAATTGCTGTAAGTTGGCCCAAAGTAGAACCAGCCTGAGACAAGGAGACCGGTGCTCCAGCATCAGAGGTCATGGGTCTGTATGACAAAGTAATGTATTGGCTAAAACAGAAGATTCCCCCAAAAGAGGTAGATTGGGTAAAAATAGACAGAACAAACCAGGAGCCAAAAGAATCAGTTCATTCATTTTATGAAAGGTTATTGTTGATTTTCAAGCAGTACAGTGGCTATGAAAAATTAAATGAAAAGGACATGAGCCACTTCATTTACAGATTTGTTTATGGTCTTAGACCAGAAATTGGTGAAATGATCAGGAACAATATTGTCGGATGGCAATCAAACTCAGTTGACGATATTCTGAGAAAAGCAAAATACTGCAGTGATGAATTAGATGCAAAGCAGAAGAAATTAAAGGAAAAAGCAATGTGGGCACAAGTGGAAGTGGCTGAACATCAAATTGCACGCCTAGAAAATAAAAATGTGAATTTTAACCAGAATCAGGGTCAGGGAAAGTTTAAAGGAAGCTTTAATAAACCAAAATTTAATGTTAATATTGAAGAACTGAAACAGAAATTGCCTTGTTTTAATTGCGGCGAAATTGGACACTGGAAGCGCAAGTGTAAAAACCCGCCCAGACATTTTAAAAATGCATAATTAAACCCACAGATGCAGAACGATGTAAATCTGCAGCAACAGCTACAGCATCAGCTTAATGAATTGAGTCTTCAGCAACAGCTACAGCGACAATTAGTGAATCAGCAGAGCCAAATTCCACAGCCTCCTCTCCCAAATTGTGGTGGTGTTCGAGAGGTTTAATTCAGAGACAGGATTCTGCGGTGGTGATCAGGTAATTAGAACACAAAGACCAAATTTGTCGAATGCTTCTGGACAATTTTTGTTGACAGAAAACCAAGGGAGTGATTCTGATGACTACTTATGACGGTGCCTGAGAGAGGGGGAAGAGTGTGTACTTGTAGCCACTCTTGAGGTTGACCAGTCTGGTCCATTTGTAAATGGTAACGTGAATGATGTAGAAATCACTTTTCTTGTGGACACTGGTGCTACCCGTTCTACTGTTAGATCAGTGGAAATTTAAAACCTGCCTCTCTCTGGGGATACCATCCAAGTAGTTGGTGTAGCTATACAGCAAATTAAAACAGAGTTGACAGAGCCTGTGAAAATAGAAATTGGGAAATTCAAAGACAAACACAGATTTGTGGTTTGCAACAGCAGTCATGTAAACTTGTTGGGAAGAGACATCCTATGCAAGATGAACTTCAAAATATATTGCTCACCGGAGGGTATTGAGCTACAAACCATGGAGGAAGATGGGCTTTATACATTAACAATGTTGATGGTTGAGGCAGAGAAAACAAAATTATTTCCTGTATTTGACAAAGAAAATTTGCCTGAAGAATTAAAAAAGACAGTCAAAACTGAAATTTGGGATTTATCTGGAAATGAAATGGGTCTGATGAAACATGTTGGTCCAGTAAAAATTACAGTAAAGCAGGGTATAGATTTTCCAAACATTCCTCAGTACAAAATGAAGGCAGAAACGATTGAGGGTGTCATTCCTGTGATTGAAAAATTCATAAAGCAAGGTGTTTTAAAAGAGATTGAGAGTAGTCCTTGTAATTCACCGATCATGGGGATCAAAAAGCCAAATGGAACGTACAGGATTGTTCAAGACCTGAGAAAGGTTAATCAGATAGTTGTTCCATGTTGTCCAGTTGTTCCAAATCCAGCAGTGATTCTTCACCAAATTCTACATGATGCAGAATGGTACACTGTTATTGATCTTTGCAATGCGTTCTTTACTGTTCCATTGCATCCAGAAAGCCAGGAAATCTTTGCGTTTAGATTCCAAGGTCGCACCCTAGCATGGTGCCGTATCCCTCAAGGGTATTCAGAGAGTCCTTCTATCTTTAATGAGTTGTTAAAGAAATCATTGGAGAATCTAAATTTACCTGGAAGGTCAACATTGGTCCAGTACATTGACGACCTTCTTGTTGCAGCAAAAACAAGAGATAACTGTGTTACAGATACAATTACTCTTTTGAATCCTTTGGCAGATGAGGGACACAAAGTGTCTCCAGCAGAATTGCAGTTTTCTAAACAAAAAGTAAAATATCTTGGTCACAGAATTGCAAAAGGAACAAGACAAGTAACAATTGAGAGAATTATAATGATTCAGGGAATGCAACCTCCAAGAACACAGAGACAGGTCAGAATGTTTCTAGGAATGGTTGGTTTCTAGGAATGGTTGGTTATTGTCGTCAATGGATTAGTGGATTTTCGGTAATTGCGAAACCACTGCAGAGACTGACAAAATCAGACATGAAAGATCCAATTGTCCTAACAGAGGTTGAGATGGAAGCTTTTGAAAAGCTAAAAAGAAGTTTGTGTGAAGCTCCAGCTCTGGGCATGCCAGACTATGAAAACAATTTTGAGCTGTATTGCAGTGAAAGAGAAGGATGTGCATTGTCTGTGTTGATACAGAGACATGGCAAATTGGGGAAAACGATTGCATACTTCTCAGCAGTACTTGATCCAGTTGCAAAAGCATTACCAGGTTGCTTAAAAGCAGTTGCAGCAACAAGTGTGAGCCTTGAGCAAAGTGAAGGAATCATAATGGGATTTCCTGTAAAAGTCTATGTTCCTCATTCAGTTGAGATTCTCCTTACCAGGAGTAAAACGCAGCACTTAACAAGTAACAGGCTCACTAAATATGAAAAAATTATCCTGGGATCAGATAATGTTTCAATAGCAAGATGTGTGAATCTAAATCCTTCCACAATATTGCCTGATGGAATTGTAACAGAAATCAGACATGAAAATGACATTGATCATGAATGCTTGGATGTTTTGGTATATTGCACTAAGCCAAGGCAGGACATTAAAGATGTACCATTGCCTGTTTCAGATCATGTCTACTTTGTTGATGGTTCTTGTTTGAGAACAGAGGAGGGCTTTTTGAGAGCAGCCTACTCAGTCTGCACAGTTGCTGATGTTGTGGAAGCATCATGTCTTGAAGGAATTCGTTCAGCTCAAGTAGCAGAATTGATTGCTTTAATTCGTGCATGTGAAAGAGAAATAAATACGAAAATTACCATAATTACTGATAGTCAGTATGGGTACGGAGTTGTGCATGAGTATGGACAGCTCTGGTCTCAGAGAGGCTATTTGACATCAGCAGGTTCACCAAACAGAAATGCAAATCTAATTAAGAAATTAATCGATGGCATTCAATTACCAGAGAGAATTGCTATTGTGAAATGTGCAGCCCATAAGAAAGGTGAGGATTACATCACCAAAGGAAATGCTTACGCAGACGAAATCGCAAAGTACTGCGCAAGAAATAATTTTGCAATTAATTGAGAGAAGAACAATGAACATGTTTTAAGTTCATTAATGCTAACATCAATAGTTGAGACATGGCAGGAAGTGAAAGATTTACAAGACGAAGCTGATGATGAAGAGAAAAACACATGGTTGAGAGCAGAATGTAGACAGCGAGATGAGGATGGAGTTTGGACTTACAAAGATGGCAGAGTAGTTTTGCCAAACTGCATGATTGCTGACATGGCCAGAATGTATCATGGCCTGGGACATATTGGAAGAGATTCAATGATTAGACTTTTCAGAGAAACTTGGTTTAATACCAAATTCCGAACCATTGCGGAATCTCTTTGTCAGAGGTGTTTGACTTGCCAACAAATGAACCCGATCAGGAAAACCATTATGGGAATGGGAACCATAGGACGGGAGGGTGGTCCATTCACCAGATTACAGATGGATTTCATTGAGATGCCACAGCATAACAAATTGCACTATGTTTTGGTGTTTGTCTGTTTGTTTTCAAGATGGTTTGAAGCATTTCCCCCACGTCACAATGATGCAATTACTGTTGCAAAGTTACTTTTGAGGGAGATAATACCAAGGTACGGTTTCCCAGTGACTGTGGAGAGTGATCGAGGAAGGCATTTTGAGAACAGGCTGTTAAAATTGATTTGTGAGGCTTTACACATTGAGCAGAAGTTGCATTGTGCATACCGACCAGAGGCATCTGGAGTTGTTGAGCAGATAAATGGAACGATTATGAACAGAATTGCCAAAATGTGTCTGGCTACAGGCATAAAGTGGACAGATGCTCTTCCACTTGTTCTGATGACTTTAAGAAGTACACCAGATAAAAAGACAGGATTAAGCCCACATGATATTCTCATGGGCAGAGTCATGAGACAGGCATTCATACCAGTAGGGAAACTGTTGGCCATTAATGATAGTGCAATTTTAGAATATTGCAGGAAACTGTCTGATGTGGTGACTTCTGTGTCTAATCAGGTGGGAACTGAAGTACAGTCAAGAGAAAAGGAGCAAGCACATGATTTGTCACCTGGTGACTGGGTGAGGACAAAGGTTCACCGAAGAAGAATCTGTTTGGTGCCGAGGTAGCAGAAAGCAAGGCAAGTTATTCTTGTCACAACAAATGCAGTGAAGTGCAGAGGCATAAAAAGGTGGATACATGCGAGCCATACCATTCGTGTGCCTACACCTGAAAACTCTGATGAAGAAAGTGATACCACAGCTGATTCAAATTCAGAAGAAGATCCTGAAAGAAATCCAGATTCTGAAGTTCGACAAACAGGTCGACATCTGGAAAATTCATCTGTGAATGGAAGCCTGAATGAAAAGGATTTGAAGATCATAGTTGTAGATTCTGAAAATGATGAAGATCTGCTAGAAAAAGAAGTAGCAGAAGAATCTGATCAAGTTCGGAATCAAGACCAGGAGAGTATTGAAAAGCAGGAAAGAAACTCTGAAAGCAGGAACAAGAATTCTGAAACTGTGAAGTTGAAGGTAATAGAAGAAGAAGAAGAAGACGAATTGCCAAGTACCAGTTACAAGGATAGAGTTCCTAACGGAGTGAAGTGGCCGAATAAAGAAGAACCTGAGTCAAGAATTCGAATCTCTGACAGTGAACCTGAAGACAGTGATGAAGATTCTCAAATAAGGAAATTCAGAAAAAGAACTTGGACAACTGAATGCAATGTAACTGAGCCAAAGAAGAAATTACAGAGAAAAGGTGATAATTGGCCAGGTGAAAACGAAGGGTTGAAATTCAAATTGATAAAGAAATCCAAGGAGCAGATTAATGAGATAACTAGTCAGGAAGATCCTGAAAAGAAAGGTGAGACCGGGAAGAAAATAGAAGTTATTTCTAGAAAAACAAAGAGAACGTTAAAGCCAAACCAAAAATACAAGTCGCCTGAATGGACGTACATTATTATTCCGCCTGTATTTGAGGTGAATAGTAGCAGTCAGGAAGACATTGAAGAAAATAGTGACAATGATTGAGGCATTTTTCTGTTAAAAATGTAGGGTTTTGTTTCTGGCGTAAGGCTGAAGAAATTGTGTTAGGCGACACAAAGTCGAAGAAATTGTGTTAGTTGAAAAACAAATTGTGACGCAAGGTCGAAGAAAAGCTGTTGGAAGGGTTTGGGTAATATAAAAAAAAAAATTGAAAAAGGGGGGTATTAAAAACTTTAGATATTTTTGACATTTTTTAATTTTGTTTTCTTTTTCTTTTTACAAGTTTAGTGAAAATGCCTTATGTTTTTGTAAATAACAGCTCAAGATGCTCCATCTTAAAAAGATGCTGCAAGATGTATCTGATATGTGTGCTCTTAATAATTCTGCTCTGGTTAGTATTAGCTGTCATCTTTCCTTTCGGGATCGATAAGGAGATGTACAAGGTCAATATGACGAGCAAAGCTTCAGTTATTCAAGACAAACATAGTGCAACAAACAAAGCTAACAAAGTTATTGATCACAGACCACAGGTCCATCAAGATAGGTCTGTTGGTGATTTTTCTAGCAATACATTTTCAAGACTCCTGGCTGAATATGTTAAGTTTATGGAAGTCAAAGATTGCTACATCTGTGTGAAGTTGCCTGCTTCTGTTTCTGAGGGAGTGACTTACAATATGCTTCCTCTTACTTACGGCATAACCTGCAGTGTGATATCTAGTTTATTTTATCAAACTGGTTGTTTGGAGTATTATTACTCTAATTACGATGAGATCTTTGCAAACCTGAAAATAGAGAAGGCTTTAAATAAACACAAGCAAGCGAAACAGATGAGGGAATTTTTCATAGTAACTAACAAACTCACCTATGAGTATGCCTTTAGAAATAATCTAACTTGCAAATTGAGTGCTGAGGAAAAGACTTCCCTGAACCTTGTAGAGGAGAGAAGGGCAATTTATAAAAGAAATGAGATGGTCAAGCAGACAAAGTCAAAGTTCTGGCAGAAGGAGGATGACAAATTCAATGGCAAATCTTTTGACAATGTTGAAATTCACATAGACAAACCAATTAGTGGTAAGCTTTGCATTAGAAGAGATAACACACTTTTTGATAATTATTTTGTGGGAGCTAACAATTGTGAGGACACTTACCAAATCATGGGGGGTTGGGGATTCAAAGGTGGTAGAGACCCAATCTTTCCTGGAATCTATTTTGTTTGTGGAGACAAAGCCTATTATAATCTCCCAGACCATTGGTATGGGACGTGTTTTGTTGGACTTGTTTTTCCCAAAAATTTTCATGTTGAAAGAAATGCAGAAGGCTCATTTGAAATCAGTAATCATGTAAATAGGTACAAAATAGAAAGTTTCTCAGAGATTTTGGGAGACATTTTTGAAGCGGTGATACCTTTGGTGGGTATAACTCTCAATGCAGGAAGAAGCAGAAAATTGTCCACGATTGTTGACAGATTGTCAACTGATACAGCTGGTGGTTTCCAATTAGTGGATACCGAGTTTATTGCAATTAGATCTATGGTAATGGAAAACCGTCTTGCCCTAGACATACTCCTAGCAAAAGAGGGAGGAGTCTGTGGCATTCTACATGTTCAACACTGCTGTACGTATATCCCTGATGAGAGTAGAAACATTGAGATGTACATTAAAAATATTACAGAGATCCATTCAGAAATCGTTCCCTTAGAAGACGATGATTTTTCAGAACGTCTATCCAAAAGATTTCAGGCAATCAAAACCTTGTTTCAAGAGATTGGTGGTTCAGTTCTTGGCAAGATTCTAACACCTTTATTTGTAAAAATGTTTGTGATAATTTTGATGAAGATCAGTTGCATGTTACATAAGAGAAAGAAGTATCTGAGGGAAAAGAAGAGAATTTACAAGATCAGAAAGGAACAGGAGAAAGAGATAGAACTGGAAGAGTTTCGTAAAGCTCAATATGAAAGTTGTAGACAGACAGCTGGTACAAGTCTTTAGAAATACTAACACGGTGAAAACAAATCATGTTCATTTATAGAAAAATGTTGCTAAATTTTTGGGTGTAGTTTGGTGATTTAGAAATCACCAGATGAGGGAGTTGATGGAGCGAGATTTAGAAATGCATCTATTTCAGCTCGTGAAGTTACACTCCCATAATAAAATAATATTATTAATAATGTGTGCAGTGGAAATATTAACCAACCTAGAGTAAAAGTTGCATCCACATGAACACGCGGGAAACTAATATGTGTGCTCATAAATGTGCATTATGTTGTATTTGCATGTGTGTGAAATTAATGAATTAATTCTGTTTATTGTCATGTCAAAATTAGATGCGGCCGTTTATTAATGGCATGTGCTTATTTCTGTGTGCTCATGTTATGTTTTTCTGTTTTAAATGTTGCACAAATCTGTTTGTTGCTTTATTTGCTTCTGCTAGGTAACATAGATTAATGGGTTAATAATTAGCAAAGGTGGGTGGGTAACAGAACAAACTTTATTTCTTGCATTAATTATTCTTTTGTGTTTGTTTATGCACTAGTTTCTGGAAAAGAGGCTTGAGGCCTAGTTCGTCTTAACGTGCAGTTGACAAAGTTCTGCTCAGAGAAAGCAAGAGCCCAGTGTGGAAAAATCCCTGCCAAGTTTTAAAAGGAGAAAAATGCAAACGTAATTGTTCAGTGAACTGACTGTACTTTTGGTCAGTGTGGACAAGGCCAGGAACCGGCAGTGAGATTGACAAGCTAAGGAAGTCGCAGACATTTTATTAAATGTTGCAAACATGGAGGAAGCTACGTGACTCGAAGAGAAAGGACAATAGACTCTAAGAGAGAGTCGGAACTGGGCTCCAAAGAATGAGATGACATTATGGTCTGTCATTTGACGACCAATCAGAATCCTGAATAGCAGAGAAGTATTCAATTTTACTTAGATTAGTTAGTCAGAAAGGTATAAAAACTGTCCCTCTGAGACGGGGAGCGCTGCTGTTTGCTGACACCAGTTGGGCGTATCGTGCTGTCGGACATTTCTTGGAGCACGTAAGAAACCATAGGGCTTTGATTTTTCCCCTATACTTAATGGAGTTAGTGTAGTCAGGGATTTAGGGTAAAGAGATGCCAAACTATTATTTCCATTTGAATTATGCTATTTGATTTGCTTGAAACTGTCATTACCTTCTTGCTAAAATAATGCTTGAATAAAAAGATTCTAATAAATAAAATGCACGTTCTTTAAATAATGGTTAATAAACAACATTCTTAAACCACAAGCTGGCCTTGTTATTTATGAATTTTAGGTTACCATTAGCAGATCTGTTTGCCTCAGTGGCTTAATTAATTAGGGTTTGTTTAAGTATAATGAATATGTTCTACTGCAGTTGTATATAAATGTATATATTTGTGAATAGGTTAATTAGGTCACATGATTCAGTTGCTCTGAATATGTCATGTTAGTTTATGGGCCTTGTGAATGATTTATGATTAATGGTGAGTATTGTGGAGTTGGGTAGCATTGCTTATGGCATATTTTCTATAGGGCCGCTGGATCAGGATCATAATACTATTCTCACTCCAGTCTAAACCATTTTAGGAAAGGACCCTGAACGGATCAAAATTACTATTTCTATTCCAGTCTAAATTATTTTAGGGTAGGTGTTGGAAACCCAAGGGGTCAGATTTACTATTCCCACTCAAATCCCATACATTTTGGGGAAGGTGTTGGACATTAAAGGGGTAGATTTACTATTTTCACTCCAATCTAAACTACTTTGAGCAATGTGTTGGACACTGAAGAGGCCACAATTGCTATTCCCACTCCAATTAGAAGCATTTTAGAGAATGTTCTGGGCACTGAAGGAGTCACCTGTAGTATTCCCACTCAATTCTAAACTAATTTGGGGAATGTGTAGGACACTGAAGGCTTCAAGATTTTTACTCTCACTCCAATCTAAGCTACTTTGCAGAAGGTGTTGGACACTAAAGGGGCAACATTACTATTCTCACTCCCATCTAAACCTCTTTGGAGAATATTTTGTACAATAAGGGGGTCACAATTACTTTTCTCACTCCAATCTAATCCATTTTGGGGAAGGTGTAGGACACTGAAGGGATCATTTTGACTAATTCCACTTCAATCTAAACCACTTTGGGGAATATATTTGAACCCTAAAATGGTCAACCTTACTATTCACACTCCACCCTTAACTAGTTTGTGGAAGGTATTGTGGAGAAAGTAATTCCTAAACTATTGTTTCTTTGGCAGAGTTTTTTAGCATGGCATTAGAACAGAAACCCAATTAGAGAGTGACAAAGCCTTTTGCCATTTTTACAGCAAAGTCTTTGAGCATAGGATTAGCAAGTAACATCCACAGCAAGATGAAATATGACAAAAGCCTTTTGCTACTCTACTAGAAAAACAGATACTGAGTTAAGAACATATTCAGAGGGTCAGTGGTGCTGTATATATGTACAGTGTTCTCACAAACTATCTAATTTGAGATGTTATAAGTGTTGTTATGAAAGCTTTGATTTCAACTAGTACCCATGATGTAATTTGAAAGAGTATAAGCAGCGCACCGTAAAGGTGGGATTTATAGTTATTGTAGTGTGGCTAGAGAGTTGATAACACTTCATTTGGAGGTGAGTGAATTATAGTATTTGAAGCTGATGCCTACCTTATAAATGTATGGTATAAATATACTTTTTGAATTTCTAATATGGAGTGGCCTAGAGTGAAGTTGTGTAGAGTAGGCCTAGGCAGAGTTTGCAGGAGTGACCAAACAAATCCACCACGCTATGTGGAGTTCCGCACGCAGCAGAGTGCGTTAGGTCGTGCGGTTTGTCCTGATTTTTAGCACCGCGTGTTTGCCCTGCCCTGGAAAATCAGCGCAACCAGCACCATGAACAAGAGAGCACTGCTTCTTTCTGTTGCTCAAGTAGATGTTCTATTCGAGCAACAGCTTCCTCAATGTGAACAGAAGGTTTCTCAACACGAGCAGTAGCGGCCATCCGCAACCCCCTGCATTGAGAAATCACGTCGGAAGGTGGCCTGGTGTAAAATTTTCTATGCTTTCCACCCTAATGTTTGTAAATGAGGAAAAAACTCCGCTCTGCTATGCTGAGGGAATTTTTTTAGAACTCCATGTGCTACAAGGAGCACAGAGTGGGAAAAACTCCGCAAGCGAAGCAGAATTTCATGCCCAGGCCTAGTGTAGAGTGAAATTGCAAAGGCCTGAGTGGCGTAGAGTGGAGTGTCATGGAGTGCCATAGAGTGGGGAGGAGTAGAGTGGAAAAGTGTAGAATGAATTCAAGTAGAGTGGAGTGAAATAAAGTGGAGTGGCACAGAGTTGAGTGGTATGCAGTGAAGTGGCATACAGTGGATGATCTAGAGTAGAATAGCACAGTGTGGAGGAGTATGTAAAGTGAAGTGACAGAGTGCAGTGGCATAGAGTGGATTGGTGTAGAGTCTAATACCATGAATGGAGTGACATGGAGTGGAATGGAGTGACATACAGTGGAGTGATGTACAGAACAGTGCAGTACAGTCGAGTGGCATAGAGGGGAATAGCTTGGAGTGGCATACACTGGATTAGTGTAGAGTGGTTTGGCATAAGGGGAATAGGGAAGAACTGAGTGGTGTAAAGTGTAGTATATTTTGAGTGTCATACAATGAAATACTGTAGAGTGGAGTGGCACACAGTAAAGTGGCGTGGAGTGGAATGGGTTACAGTGATGTGGCATAGAGGGGAATAGTGTAGAGCAGTGTTTCCCAAACTGTGGTCCGCGGACCCCCAGGGGTCCGTGACACATTCCCAGGGGGTCCGTAGGCAACAGTTTTAAAAGCACAAGCACAGAAACGTTTTTTATATAATTAGCAGCTTTCCAGCAACAATAAAAGTGTCAAGAGAATGCCAGTGATTAATGTACCTGCTGGAGAGCAAGGAGAGTTTTGTTCAGTGGCAGCTTTGGATTAACTAATGTAGCACAGAGGGTTAATGTGCCTACTGCAAAGAACGTGTAACATGCATCTTAAAAAGCAGTATTTTATGTGCCTAGGTTTGTGGTTACTGCTTTTGTCACCGAGATTATTTTGTTACTGTGCACTTCATAAGTGACAATCGATCGTAATCTAGCAGAGGGACCTATAAACTGGCATCAAAGAGCTGCTTGCAAACTGCATGGTACCAGTTAGTAACTTATATTTTGTCCCAGTTATTCATTATCCTCATGCTGCTAAAAAGATATATTTGGGTGGAAATACATTTTTAATGTTAAAGTCAATGCTAGCCACTGTGTTAAGTTCTGAATCCTGAGTTTGTGCTTTTCCAGACCAAGCACTCTTTGAACATTTTAAATACACACTGATTTACAGGTATGATTCAATGTCTCTATATGTGTGTGATGTAAAGTGCTCTGACATCCTACAATGGTATGAGAGATGCTATAAAACAAATGAAATACATGTGACAGAGGGGCTATTACTTCAATATAAAATACTAAGGGCCAGATGTATGATCTGTTTTTATATGCGCGAACGGGTTTGCGAACCCGTTTGCGCATGCAAAAACCTACTGGGCCATGTACATAGCCTATTTCGCGAGTCGCAATTTGTTTGCGACTCTCTAATTAGGTTTTGCAACTTGCTATTTGGAAGGGGCATTCCCTTCCAAATAGCGAGTCTCAAAACCATGTACAAATGTTTTGCGGTCGCAAAACAGTCACAATTACCACCTACTTCAAGTAGATGGTAATGCATTCGCAAATGGGAAGGGATCCCCAGGGGACCCCTCCCCTTTGCCAATGCATGCAAAATTATTTTTTAAGGGCAGGCAGTGGTCCCAGGGACCTCTGCCTGCCCTTAGAAAATGAAACAAAAACGTTTAATTTTCTTTTTTTTTTTTAAAATGCATGGTAAACAGGCTGCATTTTTTTTTTAAACTGCTTAATTTAAAAGCAGTCCGAAACATTGTGGCCTGCAGAGCCCAGCAGGCCACCATCGCTGGGAGGGCTGGCATTCCCAATGGGATCGCAAATTGCGAGAGGCTCATTAATATTAATGAACCTCGCAATTTGCGACCCCATTGGGAATCCCAAACAGTGTTAAACACACTGTTGTACATTTCATTTAGCAACTCGCAATTTGCCACTCGCAATGCGTCGCCAATTGCAAGGCGCTAAATGAAATGGTCGTACATCTGGCCCCAAAATCCTTAGTACTTTGAGTATTTGTTTTGTGTGCACACGTGTGTATTTTTTTCGAATTACTGTTTTAATGTTTGAAATTTCACTCATACAAATTGCTTGGGGGTCCTCGGCTTCCAGTGGTGACTCAATGGGGGTCCTCAGGAGTCAAAAGTTTGGGAACCACTGGTGTAGAGTAGAACAGCATATAGTGGAGTGAATGGAGTGGTATAGAGTGCAGTGGTCTAGATTAGAGTGACGTTGAGTCTAGAGGAGTAGAGTGGAATAATATAGACAAAAGATGTGTACAGTGGAGTGGCATAGAGTGGAATAGCGGAAGTGGAGTGGTATAGAGGGTAGAAGCGTATAGTAGAGTGGCATAGAGTTAAGTGGCGCAGAGTGAAATAGTGTAACGTGCACTGGTGCAGTATGGAGTGACATTGAGTTGAATGGTGGAGGGGCACAGAGTGGAGTATCAGAGAGCAGAATAGCAGAATAACAGAGTTGAGGTGAATAGAGGGGTGTACAGTTGAGTGGCTTAGACTGGAGTAGCATTGAGTGGAGTGACATAGAGTGGAGTGGAATAGAATGGAGTGGCATAGGGTGAAATAGAGTGTAATATCGTAAAGTGGAGTGACGTAAGCTGTAGTGGCATAGATCGGAGTGACATAAAGTGTAGTGGCATGGAATAGAGTGGAGTGGCATAGAGTGGAGTCCCGTAGAGTGGAATAATGTAAAGTGTTGTGTACAGTGGTGTAGAATCTAATGACACACAATGAAATACCACAGAGTGGAGTGGCATGCTATGGAGTTGCATAGAGTTGAGTGGCGTAGAGTGGAATAGCATAGAGTGTAGCGGCGAATACTGCTGTGGTATAGAGTGGCATGGCATAGAGTGGAGTGGCAAAGAGTAAAGTTGCATAGAGTGAAATAGCTCAAACTGGGGTGGATTAGAGTGGAGTAGCATGAAATGGAGTGGTGTAGAGTGGAAAACCATAGAATGGACTAGCATAAAGTCGAGTGGCATAGAGTGGCGTACAGTTGAGTGGCGTACAGTGGAGCAGCATAGAGTAGAGTGATGTAGAGTACATGGCATACAGTGGAATAGCATACAGTGTACGGGCGTATAGAGGCGAACAATAAAGTAGTGTAGAGCGGAATAGCGATGAGTGGAGTTGGCATGGAGTGGAATGGCATAAAGTTTTGTGGAGTACATTAGAGTAGTGTAGAGTGCAGTGGTGAGGGAGTGGAATAGCGTAGAGTGGGGTGCCATTGAGTGGAGTGGTGTGAAGTTGAGTGGTGCAGACTGGACTGGTGTAGAATGGAATAGCATAGAGTGGAGTGGGATTCAGTTGAGTGGCCCACAATGGAGTGGCGCACAACTGAGTGACGTACAGTGGAATAGTGTAGGGTGGAGTGGCATAGTTTGGAGTGGTGTACAGTAGAGTGGCACAAGATACATTGAGGTGGAGACCAGTGGTGTAGGGTGGAGTAGCATAGAGAGGAATAGTGTAGTGTGGATTGGTGTACAGTGGAGTGATGTACAGTGTATGGTTTCACAGTGGAATGTAATACAGTGGAGTAGCATATAGTGGATTGGCATGAAGTGGATTGGTGTGCAGTGGAGTGGTGCACATTGGAGTGGCATAGAGTGAAGTAGCCTAGAGTGAAGTGGCATAGAGTGGAATAGCATACAATGTCATGGCGTACAGTGGAATGGCGTAGTGTGGAGTACCGTAGAGTGTAATATTATAGCATGGAGTGACGTAGAATGGCGTGGTACAGTGGAATAGGGTAGAGTGGAGTCATGTACAGTGAAGTTGTGTACAGTGGAGTGGTATGGACTAGAGTATCATAGAGTGGAGTGCCGTAGAGGGGAGTGCATTGAATGGAACAGTGTAGAGTGGATTGGCATGCACTGTTGTAGAGTAGAGTGGCTGTAAGTGGAATAGCGTAGAGTCGAGTGGCCTGGAGTGGTGCCGAGTGGAGTGGCATAGAGTAGAGTAATATAGAGTCCCATAGAGTAGACTGAAGTGGTTATATAGTGAAGTGTCGAAGAGTAAAGTGACATTGAGCGGAGTGGCGTAGAGTTGGATAGTGTCGAAAGGATCGGCATGTTGAAGATTGGTGCAGACTGTAGTGGCATAGAATGGAGTGGAGTGAGGTATAGTAGAATGTAGTTTAAAGAGACATAGCGTAAAGGTGTCCAAACTGATGTAGATGAAATTAGGCAGGAATATAGATCATGGGGTAGAAAGGATAATATTTGGTATAAGCTGTAAATTGGTTAAGTAGTATCACACTGCATCAAACAAACGGCAGAGGGGACAGAGGTCCGAGCACAATTGTAATGGCGAAAGCTGACCAATTGAAGGAAACCAACACACTGGTTACCACCAAGGAGATACACGCAAACAATATAGTCCCCGAACAGAACCCCATTGAGGGTCGGAAGTATCACCTCAACAAAAAAAGAGCACCAAATTGGAGAATAGCCTTGAGAAAGTCATTAGTTACATTCCCTCAACGACAAAACACGTGTTGGCTGTGACGTCTCCAGAAATTAAACAACATCAACAACAATCCAGACTAAAAGGATCAGATTTATTTATGAATGAATGATTCGTGTATGGTGGAAACACATGTATACTGCTTAAACTAAGAGATACAAGACGTGTGCTAAGGAGTCTCAAGTATTAAGTAGTA
Organism: Lissotriton helveticus; assembly: GCF_964261635.1. NCBI lineage: Eukaryota > Metazoa > Chordata > Amphibia > Caudata > Salamandridae > Lissotriton > Lissotriton helveticus. Next base: position 986,574,327 of record NC_136067.1, read on the forward strand.
TTACAGTTGTAAGTGACAAAACACTGCATGCTGATCACAAGGCAGTATAGCATTGGCTAATGGCATATTGAGAAATTGAGGTGTTGGTTGACTGGGGTATGAGCGTGAGCCCTGGTCAAACAACAGCGACAATCCCTTGCAGGGTGAACCACAAAAAGCCACTAGTCACTAAATTAACCTGCATTTAACCCTGGGTAGCTTGGCACAAAAGGCAGTCAGGCTTAACTTTGAGCCAATGTGTAAAGTATTTAGGCAACACACAATCAGGAATAAAGTAAAAACACAACACAAGAAAAATACAATAGAGTCAATGTTGCTACATAAGTTGATACAGAAATGACAAAAATTACAAAAATTACATCAGTAGAACGAGATTTAAGAATTTTTAAAGGTTTTAGTGAAAACTAGTGCCTAAAATATCGAAGTGCCAACAGCACAAAAGACCAGTTCAAAGTTGAGAAAAATGACCGACCATGATGGAGCATGGTTTGGATACAAGAAGTGAATTGTGACAGGTCAGCATTTTGCTATGGACTTTCTGAGAAAAAGTGTCTGAGAACGTAAAGGTCAGCAGGGCAAGACTGCAGGAGGTGTGTGGAAAAGTAAATTTTGCCATGTTATATGTGCCTACGTGTTCCCCATATTATGCTATATGTGCATGATCGATATGCATGTATCCCCCTATGATCGATTAAAGACGCAATTACAGTTGTGTCCATCTCTAGTATGTCAGTTTCCAATTCTCGTGAAAGCAACGAGTATTAGGCCTATGTTGCCACATTTTACAGTGTGCACGTTAATTCATTGAATTGTCCCCGTTTCTAGGCCTCAAAAGGGCCCGGACATCAGATTCAGCTCCAGTCTCCTGAACCCACTCCGAGGAGCGATACAGCCCCCACCTGCATCCCTGACCCTTCACTTACTTCCTGCCTCGCAGTGCCCGGCTCGGCCTGGTTCTGCCTCTCAGTCTGCCAAGAGTATGTTATGCTTCTAGTTATCAGTCCAGCCCTCCTTCTCTGCATTCCTAAGTTACTGAATCGCATCAACAGTTTTAGCCAGGGTCTAGCCTTTCTGTCTCCATGTAAGAGAAATACTGTATTAATATTTCATAGAATATTCCTAACACACGCAATACATGTAGAATTATGCACGCACCAGTCTTAGTGTCAAGTAGCCTTTGCCCTGATAACTTTTGGATTCTATCAATATGTACTCCAAACACCAGATACCAGATATGATATAGGTACATGTCGTTCTGACACTGTAGACTGTAGTCTCCTCTTCTAGCGCAGAAGTCATAGCCCCCAGTTCTTCCTTGGTAACACGTCATTGCCCGTTTGCGCGCACCACTAGGTTAAAAGTCCCAGCTGCTCAGGTAGCCCCCTCCATGTTTCCGTCCCATTTATGACATTTCTGTTACGTTTGCATCACATGTCTATGTATACGCCCTGTACACGCCTTCTAGTTACTCCCTTTTACTCTTATCTTTCGCGACTGCTACGAGTTACGCCTACTGCTACGCCTACTGTATTGAATGTAATGTAATTGTTTTAGTATATATATACTGTGTACTGTTACTGAAAGTGACCCCTTACCCTTCTTACCCATGTCCCCAGATCCTGCCCCCGGCAGCTGCCTTCAGTCTATTTCCGTGCAGGCTATCCCGTTCCTGTCCCTTCCCTTATGCCTGATTAAAGCCTGTCAGACTCAAGATACCTCGAATCCTGTCTCTTATTTATTGAGCTATCTGTTTTATTCACTGTATTCAAAAATAGTACCGGTAATTAATTATTTATTTACCACATAATGGCGCCCGAACAGGGACTTGCCCTTTCCCCACGCGCCGGTGAAGCCACGCAGGCCCCCTGATCCTCTGCAGCCGTGACGGAACCATACCGTGCACGTGCAGATATTTCTGCTTCAAGTATCCCTCAGGCCCACGGAGGAGACGGAGGTTGCGGTCCAGCATCCAGACGAGGCGGTGAGGAACGCGGCGAGTCCCGACCAGAGCCCAAGCCGAGAGTCCAAGGTCCGAGGTATCCGGAGGCCCACCTGTAACTGAAGTCCGAATTTCGTAGTCCGTCGTCGTAGCAGTCCAGTCCAGTCCAGTCAGAGGCCTTCCGTTCTTGCTGCCCGGTGAGTACCGTTGCTGGGGTAGTATCTAGACAGGGTCAATTAATTTGTCTCTGGTCCGTGGGTTTGGGTACGCAGATCCAGTCCGAAGTGTTCACCTAGGTGGACGCGGGTCCGACGTGTCTCTTTATGGGACCGGTAAGTTTCGTACTGTTTAGCAGTACATCTAGTCATTCTAGTAAGTTTCGTTCTCGAGAAATTCATGTGTTCTGTTCTCAGTATACCAGGTAATATTTCTGTCCGAACTGTTATTCTAAATGTTATTTAAATGTGTTTTCAATGTCGTGGTATGAGTGATTTGTTTTTCTAGTCATTATTGTGTTTATCGTGTATTGTATTGTGTTCAGATTCAAGTATAGAATGCCTCTATTTTCCAAGTTACGTCAGTTAAAAACCAGAAAGGGGTTACTCGGGGAAGCAGTTCCTGTCCCGCCTAGGGACAGTCCAGGTCATTTTATGTATCATAAGCATGGCTTAAGTGCCATATTATGTCTAGACTTATGGGTGGACTATACCAAGGAATTAGAAGAGAAATATAGATGGCCCGTATCAGGTACATGGGATGCCGAGTGCATCATGCGAGTAGAAGAAGCATTATGGAAAAAGAACGCCAGACAGTCCCAGAAAGATGCCATCGAGTTATGGCGCAAAGAATCTCACAAAAGAACCGAAAAAGAAATCAGAAAAACAGAATTAAGTAGGGAATCCTCAGAAAGAGCCCAAGAAAGGGAATTAATCGAAGTAGGTGAACGAGTTAAAGCAGAACAGTCAGACAGACAGAGAAATGCCCTTATTAAGGGTATGTATCCTCTTCTTGCCGAGGGCTTGCCAAAAGCAACCCCGGAAGTACCATGTAATTTTCCACCGCCATTGGTTCCGATTAAGCTACGTCACAAACCGACCGCAGCTGATATTTTTCTCTCGTCCTATTTGGATGACACAGTCCCAGAATATGCAAATCCTGTTCCGCCTGCTCCCGTAAATAATGTAATTCCTGTTCCTCCAGCCCGCGGGGCCGCGGGTACAGTTCACGTTACCGCACCCGTTGCAGCATCTGTTACGGCACCCCCGGTCCAGCCCACAGTACATGTACCCGCTACATCAGTCACTCTACCAGCACGTACAGTACACACCGACGATTCCAGTTTAGGAGCCACGGGGGGAAGTCCTCCTGGTACCCCGCCTCAACACAGACGTATGACGCTGCTTGAGCTACATGAACGAGCGTTACAGCGTACGCCAAAAATTCAAACATTCACAGATACCAAGCGAGCCCTTACCGAATGTTGTTATGATCCAGTTTCAGGCGATGGTAATATGGTCATATATTCATTACGTTTAAGACGGGTGACCGAATATTTGGACACCCTGCCCAATATGAAAGAATATCTAGACAGAATATATCGTTTTATTCGTACAGGAGTGGATCCAGAAAGTGTTCGCGACGCCATGATTCAAAGAAAAGTCGAGATCCAGCTCATGCTTTTAAAGTTTTTAATTAATTGTTTAATAAGAGAACAAGATTATCCGGATAAAGATCAAGAAGAAATGAAGGTCCTGACTAGGTGGAGTGACCATATAGCCGAGGGAAGACACAAGACACAGAACTGTATAGAGAGTATGTACAAGAAAATTCGTAGGTATATAATAAAGTTACACGAGAAACGAGAAGCAACACGAGTAACCGAGAAAGAAGACGACTCTCCTACTGAAGAGGTAGACGACGAGAATCCCTCCAGAATAGCGTATGTAGGTAGAACTAGACTTCCCGACCGACATTCACGCCTAGATCACAAGAAAGTTTTTCCTCCTCCAGCACCAGAACAGGGTTCTCTTGAGCAAGTATTCCAAGCTACCGATCACATTCTGAAATCACGAATAGGCTATAGTGAGCTTAGTACAATGCATGAACAAGAACTAGCCCGATCAGCAGTCCGATGGACTACTGATTCTACCACTTTTCCAGACGAAATAGTGGCACAAATGTTTCTGAAATTGCCCCCAGCCGAGCAGCGACTGGTGGGAATGTATATGATCCAGCACCTCATTACACTGTATGAGGGACAGCATTCTGATCCAGGTCCTCTACATGATGTTTTGAACGAGTTACTCCAGTATAGATGGAAAGGTCTAGGTACTGATTTAATTAGTATCATTCTAGAACAGCGCCACAAATATAGAACGTTTCTAAATCCGCATTTTGTTTACGTCTCACCCCCAGAAAGTAAGTCATTTTACATAGATAGACAGAATCCGTTACGAGAAGTACACCCAGTTAGGACAGCGGGTGGTGATCTAGAACGAGTATTTGTTTACACCCCTATCACAAAGATGGAACTCTTAGAGATGAAGAAACTAATTCCCTGTCACGATAAAGATCCAGCAGGGTTCCACCGTGAATTAAAAGACATGCTCCGTATGGGAGAATACACGTATCCTGATATCATTAAAATGTTAAAGGTCCTGTTGCCCGCGGGCATATATGAAAAACTCAAGGAAAAAGAATGGGAGGTGGGAGAGAAAAAGATCGATTGGACAGCTTTAGAAGCTGAAGATAATACACGAGTATCAGGTACCGGTCTTGGGGCAAAAGCTAAAGAATTGCCCGAGTTATTGATACAAGTTTTGCCAAGATTACTAGCCACGAAAAAGGAAGATTGGGATGCCATCTCAGCTTGTAAACAGAAACAAGATGAAGATACTAGTGATTTTTATTCTAGATTTGAAAAATGTTTTATTATTAACAGTGGTCTGAAAACAAGTAGTGAATCGTACCCTCATCTTTTTGTTACCAAACTAGTCGAGAATTCAAGTCCACAAGTTAAAAATCGAGTATTGAAAGTCGAAAGTACATGGCAAGCTAATACTCCGTCACAAATGTTACAAATGCTCCAGTACCACCAGAACAGAATCAGGGAAGAGCAAGAACACGAAAGGAGACGTATGAAAGACACGAAAATTAAAGTATTAGTTGCACAATCTGTTCCACAAGACAGTCAGAAGAGGGGTCCGAATCAAGCCAGTCATCCTGCAGCTCCCGTTAAAGGGACCTGCAATTACTGTAAACAGCCAGGTCATTTTATAAACGAGTGTGCAGTTCTGAAACACAACATAGCTACTGGTAAAACTAAAGAAAGACCACGTCCGCCTAGACAAGAACAAGTTTCACAGACTTCTCAGTTACCACAGAATGCACAACAGACAGTTCTAGCACCGCAGCCTATCGCTGCAACACAGCATGTTACACAGCAAATGTACCAGTATGCCCAGACAGAGTATCCAGATTATCAGCCGTATTCATGAAACAGCCTAGAGAGGGAGGTAGGCTTGCCTCTCATCGAGATACCTGTAGATCAAGAGGGTCCCTATTTGCACAGTCAAGTATTAGGGAAAGACAGAAAGTTTTTGATTGATACAGGGGCAAGTAGGACTACCATCAGTCATGACGAGGTTCCAGGGGCTCCGCTCTCAGGCTCTAGAAATGTTTCCCTTGGATTTTCAGGAAAGCCGATTGTTAATGAAATATCGAAACCAGTTACTCTAGAAGTCGGTCCATTGTCCCGAACTACTGATTTGTTACTCACGAAATCTTGTCCAGAAAATTTGTTAGGCATTAAGACATTGAAAGAATTAGGAGCAGTAATTTGTTGTTCCCCAGAGGGGGTCCGCTTGTTTTTGAGAGACTTCAAAGGTCATTATGTATTACGTGATTTTGATCCAAGATTATTGAATGTACCACAGCATTTATGGGCGCAAGGTCCAACTGATGTAGGATGTATGCATATCACACCCCATCGTGTGACTCTAAAGCAAGGTGTAGTTTTACCAGGAATCAGACAGTACAAATTGCCACGTGAGGCTGTAGCAGCCTTATCCAAAATTATTGACGAGCTTATAGTTCAAGGAGTGGTTGTAGAAACTGACTCCAATATATGTAATTCTCCTATCATTCCTGTCCTGAAACGTACTGATCCAGATGCACCTCCAGTATATCGATTAGTGATTGACCTTCGAGAGCTTAATAAATGTATCATACCCCAGTATCCAGTAGTCCCAGATATTTCGTCACTTTTGACAGCCATTGATTCTGAAGCTACGTTCTTCACAGTTATCGATCTCAAGAACGCATTTTTCAGTGTCCCCATTCATCCAGACAGCCAGTTCCTTTTCGGTTTCTGTTTAAATGGAAGAAGCTATAAATTCACACGAGCTCCTCAAGGTTTTACAGAAAGTCCTAGTATTTACAGTCAAGCACTTAAGAGACAACTAGACAATATTCACATGCCAACTGACACTGCCCTGCTCCAGTATGTCGATGACCTACTGATCACAGCCCGTTCTGAACGTGACTGCGAGCGAGCGTCACTTACAGTTCTGTATTTTCTGGCCGAGATGGGGCACAAGGTGTCCCCTTCCAAATTACAATTCTGTGTCCAGCAAGTGGTCTACTTAGGAAACTTACTGTCCAAGAGGGGTAGGCAGTTGACACCTGACCGTATCCAGTTAATAGCGAGTCTTCCACAGCCCAAGACACAGAAGGAGGTACGAGCTTTTATTGGCCTCACTTCTTACTGCAGACAATGGATTCCTCAGTACGCATTTCTAGCCAAACCACTGATACAGTTAACGACACAGGAGGCAGCCGTATCGACTGTCCTCCCTTGGACCCAGGAACATACACTTGTTTTTAATGAGTTAAAGAAAGCATTATGTCAAGCACCAGTTCTAGCAACACCGAACTACAGTAAGCCTTTTACACTTTTTGTCACAGAACGTGATGGTACTGCATTATCTGTTCTCACACAAGATCAAGCAGGACAATACAAGCCCTGTGCTTATTTTTCAAGCACATTAGATCCAGTGGCCCAGGCTCTGCCTGCGTGCCTCAAGTCAGTTGCAGCCACAGCTCTAGCTATCAGACAGAGTGATTCCATAGTGTTAGGACACTCCCTGACAGTACAAGTTCCACCTTCCGTGGAAGTTCTTTTAAATCGAACACAGACTCAGCACTTGACAATTGCACGTTTAACAGGTTATGAACTGACACTGTTCCAGCCACACATAGAAATCAGACGCTGCAACATTCTAAATCCAGCTACACTGTTACCGTCAGTTACTTCAAATCCTGCCACACATGACTGTGTGGAAGTTGTTAACACTATGACAAAGCCAAGACAAGATCTGACAGATATTGCATTACCTGATCCCGACCTGACACTTTATGTGGATGGTTCATGTATGAGAACAAGTACAGGAGAACTAGTAGCCGCGTATGCAGTGACTACTGAAACCGAAGTTATAGAAACACATCGTATTGACACCCTGTCTGCTCAAGCAGCAGAGCTAGTCGCTCTGACCCAAGCCTGCATACGCGCCAAGAACCAGAAAGTAAACATATACACAGATTCACGTTATGCATTCGGAGTCGTACACGACTTTGGAGTGCTCTGGCAAGAAAGAGGTTTTATGACTTCTCATGGAACCAAGATCCAGCATGGTCTTCTCATTCAAGCTCTGTTAGATGCATACGTTTACCGACAGCTATCGCTATCATGAAGTGCAAGGCACATACGAAAGTCACTGACATCATTTCCCAAGGTAACGATCTAGCAGATCGAACAGCAAAGCTTACAGCCCAGACTCCAGACATTCCAGTTAACACGACACAGACACTCGCTCCAGATCAGACAACTTGTATGACAGTTAAGGACCCTACACAAGATGTCATAGATATACAGTTACATGCTACTCCCGAAGAAATCAAGAAATGGTCCGAACAAGGAGGGGTCCAGACAGATCAAGGATGGTTGACGAAGGGAAAAGCCACATGGTTTCTCCCCGACTCTATGGTTCAAGTCAATATTAATACCGCACATAGTCCAGCACATCTAGGAGAAAAAGCTATGTTAGACAGTATTCAGAACCTTTGGTTCAACAAGCATTTACGAGCTGCAGCCAAGCAGAAAGTCCGTACCTGTATGATATGTTGTCAGTTCAATCCAGGTAAAAGTGTCCCGGTGGAACAAGGTGGATTCCAACCTCCTGACCACCCTTTTGAAGTCCTCCAAATGGATTATATTCAGATGGAGCGATGTCGAGGTTTCAAGTATGTCCTCGTAGTTGTATGCGCTTTGTCCAGGTGGACAGAAGCATATCCAGTTCCAGATTACACAGCCGCGACCACTGCCAGGCAGTTGGTTCGTGAGTTCTTTCCCCGCTTTGGATTGCCTAGGGTCGTGTATTCAGATAACGGCCAGCCATTCTCATCCGAGCTCATGAAACATGTTTCCCTTCTGTTAGGGTACCAGTGGAAGTTCCATTGTGTGCGCCATCCTGAAGCAGCCGGTCTCGTAGAGAGACACAATCAGACTTTGAAAATCCGCATTGCTAAAGTATGTAGAGAAAAAGGTGTAGATTGGTTAGTTGCCCTGCCAGTTGCTCTATTCTACATGAGAATGGTTGCACATTCCAGATCAGGTCTGTCCCCGTATGAGGTCGTATTCGGCCGTCCTCCAAACATGTGGGGTACACCTAGACCCCGTAGTATTACAGATGTTTCCAGTAATATGCTGACAGATTACCTAGCTTCCTTGATGTCTGCCCTACACTCTTGTCGTTCACAGGTTGCCGCTGCATTTCCAGACAACACTGAGGTGAAACCGCATGAAGTCGTTCCGGGAGAATATGTCCTGGTGCGCAATTTTGATCGTTCAAGTCCGCTGGAGCCCCGTTGGAAGGAGCCTCAAATGGTGTTATTGACAACAAGGACCGCGGTCAAGCTTGAGGGACGCCGAGGATGGGTCCACATCAGTCATATCAAGAAGTTCCATGGATTACGACAAAAGACATTTATTAAGGACTGCCTTATTCCTAAGGACTGCCCAAAAACAGACTCTGAATTCAAAATCCCCCTGTTAGAGAAAACTCCGCAGCAGGAGTATAAAGCAAAGTTGAGGTCTAGTAAAATAAGTCAGCCAGTTTAATTGTCTAAGTCCCTCTCGGGTGAAACGGTTAGACAGGTTCCTGACATGTATGAGACAGACCCACACAGTGAGAGAGTTAGTCAAAACTCTAAGAGATGTATTATTGTTCTATTTTTCTTGTTATTTTTGAGTCTTATGATTACATGCATAAGTTACGCTTTACATTTATGTTTTCCAATTTCACATGTACATATGTTTTCTAATGCTACAGTAGAGCACACATTTAGTGATCTGCCTCCTCACGAGCTATCCTATCGTCTTGTTATGCGTAACAATACATTCATCCGAATGTTGCACTATTCACACCAGACCAGCAATGCTACTAATTGTTGGGTGTGTGGTTGACTCCCCCCTTTCCAGACACCGAAGGGAGTTCTGCCACTCTTTCCTTATCCGTTTTCACATAATGGTTCGTGTGGAGCATGGTCCACGTTAACGTCATCCTCCACTGATATGTCCCTTCTGAATAGAACATGTTTCCCAGACAAGCAAGGTCTTTCCCATAGAACAGGGTTAGATCTAGAAAATGAAGTATATGATTTAGGTAATTATTCTTCGAATTTCATGGTCCTGAATGTTCAGTCCGATACTACTCCAGATTTGCCTGCTATTTCAGTATTACCAGTCAAAGGCGAATTATGTGTCAGAAAGAATGGTTCCGCACATGTGGGACATAGTGATTGTACTACTATTGTCGAGTATAGTGACAGTGGGAAATCTATTTTCAAAGCCTCACGTCATTCTTATTTTGTTTGTGGTCAGACCGCATATGTTCGTCTGCCCCTTGATTGGGATGGAACATGTTATATTGCCTTCCTACTGCCACCAGTTTTTCTAGCCCCATCCGATTATCACAGAAACACACATCTAGTACACGTTAGACATAGAAGGGAGATCGAGTCCCCAATTGTCGATCAAACTGAAACTACTCTAGAACAATATCAAGACTTCAATAAAGGTTTCTTTTTCTTTATAGGACCTGTCCAGAATAGTAAGTTAATACGTAGGTTAACCAGAACCCTTGAAGCAGTAGTGAATGAGACTACTTCCGCTCTAGGTAACTTAACTGAAGAGCAATCTGCTATGAGAATCGTCGTGCTCCAAAATCGTCTCGTTCTTGACGTCATACTGGCCGATAGAGGAGGAGCATGTAGAGTCATCGGATCTAGTTGCTGCATTTTCATTCCTAATAACGCGCCGTCTGTTTATTCAGACTTCATAAAATTGCCCATCAGTTACACCAGAATCCAGGCACCTGGACATGGTCCGGTTGGCTCTGGAGTATCATATCTGCCTGGGGATGGAAAGTATTGTCATTCCTGGGTATTGCAGTAATTATCGTATTTAGTTGCTGCCTCTGTTTACAATGTGGCCCTGCGATTTGCGGCATGTGTGCTACCTTTTGTATTCCTAGTCCTAAGTCCCGTTCCAAGACAATTCGAGACGAGCAAATGATGCTATATGAACAGATAGATGGTATCATGAATATTGATGTTTCCTGATGGAAACGTAGGGCACAAAAAGGGAATGTGGAAAAGTAAATTTTGCCATGTTATATGTGCCTACGTGTTCCCCATATTATGCTATATGTGCATGATCGATATGCATGTATCCCCCTATGATCGATTAAAGACGCAATTACAGTTGTGTCCATCTCTAGTATGTCAGTTTCCAATTCTCGTGAAAGCAACGAGTATTAGGCCTATGTTGCCACATTTTACAGTGTGCACGTTAATTCATTGAATTGTCCCCGTTTCTAGGCCTCAAAAGGGCCCGGACATCAGATTCAGCTCCAGTCTCCTGAACCCACTCCGAGGAGCGATACAGCCCCCACCTGCATCCCTGACCCTTCACTTACTTCCTGCCTCGCAGTGCCCGGCTCGGCCTGGTTCTGCCTCTCAGTCTGCCAAGAGTATGTTATGCTTCTAGTTATCAGTCCAGCCCTCCTTCTCTGCATTCCTAAGTTACTGAATCGCATCAACAGTTTTAGCCAGTGTCTAGCCTTTCTGTCTCCATGTAAGAGAAATACTGTATTAATATTTCATAGAATATTCCTAACACACGCAATACATGTAGAATTATGCACGCACCAGTCTTAGTGTCAAGTAGCCTTTGCCCTGATAACTTTTGGATTCTATCAATATGTACTCCAAACACCAGATACCAGATATGATATAGGTACATGTCGTTCTGACACTGTAGACTGTAGTCTCCTCTTCTAGCGCAGAAGTCATAGCCCCCAGTTCTTCCTTGGTAACACGTCATTGCCCGTTTGCGCGCACCACTAGGTTAAAGGTCCCAGCTGCTCAGGTAGCCCCCTCCATGTTTCCGCCCCATTTATGACATTTCTGTTACGTTTGCATCACATGTCTATGTATACGCCCTGTACACGCCTTCTAGTTACTCCCTTTTACTCTTATCTTTCGCGACTGCTACGAGTTACGCCTACTGCTACGCCTACTGTATTGAATGTAATGTAATTGTTTTAGTATATATATACTGTGTACTGTTACTGAAAGTGACCCCTTACCCTTCTTACCCATGTCCCCAGATCCTGCCCCCGGCAGCTGCCTTCAGTCTATTTCCGTGCAGGCTATCCCGTTCCTGTCCCTTCCCTTATGCCTGATTAAAGCCTGTCAGACTCAAGATACCTCGAATCCTGTCTCTTATTTATTGAGCTATCTGTTTTATTCACTGTATTCAAAAATAGTACCGGTAATTAATTATTTATTTACCACAGGTGTCTGGGGAGGGAGTGTTGTTGTCAGATGGCCTTTTGGATTAAAGCCACAGTTAAGCATTCAAAATTCAGACTTAGTCACTAAAATGGAAGTTGAAAACCTCCAGCGGGATGAGACAAAGGGCTGGGGCAGAAAACAATTTTCCAAAGTCAGATATCGCTTTAGTCAAGGTCCACCGATAAGGATTTGCTGCTGTGGAGAGAAACGTAGTACAATGCTACAAAGTCAATCTGACCGGCGAAGCACTTCGGGGGTACAGGCAAGCACTTTGGCCCGGGTTACCTCTTAGGTCTCAGAGAACTTTTGGGCCAACACTTGTTTAAGTCCCAGTTTTGTTTTTTGCCATATGGGAAACTTTAGAATCACAACAAGGACTTACTCAGGCTGGGTCCAAGTTTGGGTTCAAGATGGTGGGCATCTATTTTGTCCCTGTGGCTCTGTACAGGAGCCAAGCAACCTAGCACTTGGAGTCACTTGTGGTGGTCCTGGGTGCAGGTGAAGATGCAGCTGAACAGCACGGCTGACCTCTAAGGGTTCAAGACAGGCTCCAGACAGCAAAGCAGTCCTTCCAGGTGCAGTAGCAGTCTTGCAGAGTGCACAGCAGGTCACAGCAGAAGGAAGTCCTCTGAGAAATTATTCCTCAGGCCCAGTAGAGAACTGAAGAGTGGGTCTGGAGGTCTTATATTAATACCCTGCTGCCCTTCTTCTGAAATGTTGGAGAAGCTTCTGGAAAGAATTTTTGAAGGGCATGGAATCTACTAACCTTGCTCTAATCTGGCTGAAGTGACAACATAGGGTTGTCAAACACTTTGTGTAAAGGCAGAGCACAGGGTATTCATTGTACGTGGAGCAATGCTCACCTCTGCCTCACCCATTCTGCCATCAAATGGCCCATTGAGGCACACCTAATTCCTCTATTGTGTGACTGTCTGGTAGGATTTAATGAAGTCTAACTATCAGTACACCCAGTCATGTGACCCAAGACAGGCTGCAGGCACAAAAGGGCTAAGGGGAGGAAAATGCCAACTTTCTAAAAGGTATTCCCAGATGTGGTTCCAGTGTTCTCCATACCACTTGAGTTAACTTGTAGTGTAGTTCCTATAGTCCCAATAGGCTCTGCGCATTGGAATAATATCTTCAGCAGTGTAGACGTAGGACTGAGGTTAACTAGGTCTCTACTGACTATATTAGACTTAAGTTTTTTGCCAGCTAGCTCAGAGTTCACTAGAAACTTTCTCGAGTAAGCAAGGAGGAGTTTAACCTCCCTGGATAGATAAGAAGGGATTTAGTTTCTGACAACCATAAAACATGACAACTTTGCTCTCCCTGAATAAGAGTATATCTCTAGAGTCGTGTGAAAACAAAAGACAGCTATTTCACTCAGTCAAAGGTGCGTACTTAGTTTCACCAGATTGCAGAGAAAAAGAGAGACGGGCGTTTTCAATAAAAGGTGTTATTTATTGAGCAGTCTCTTTCCTCATACAAGAGAAATTAATTGCTACAATTGCAATACTTGTAGTAAAGTAAAGTGCATACAGTAAAAGCAGGATTATGAAAAAATACTGTAAAAGCATGGATATGGTTTCTTAGCCATATGATACTTTAAAATGGATAAAATAGATACATACATATATACATTGACTAATCGTTCTCAACTGGTGCTTCTAACTATGCCTACCCCGGTGTACCTGACCTAAGCCTAATACGTGGGAGGGAGTAAGTAAGTAGCAGTTTAAGTTAAGTTTGTTTTGCCAATAATCTGACTCAAGAATTCTCTGTAAGGGTTTAGTCAGTTCAGTACCTGGGTATTAGAAGGCAGGAGGGCTGGTATTGTCATGTAGCTCCTGAATATCCTTATATCGTGTTAAGTTAGCATAGGTACATTTGAGGTTTAAACGCCATTTTCCATTCTTGCAACTTCTGCACACGACACTTAATTGTTGACTTAGCTTTCAACCTAGTAGTTTGCCGTGGTTTATGTGAGAATAATATGTTATTGCTCTGATATCAGCTTTGTTTAATAAACTATGTCTGCACGAAGAGTGCTGAAGTTTCAGGAACAACACGATATGGAATTGTTATGAGGTCTGATCTCCACGCCTTCATAGTCATAACACAAGTGCAGCCTTTGCCAACTCTGGCTTCAGGCGGGATTGATATTGCTTTGCATGAGGCACATAGAACACACTTGATGCGGTGCACATGCAGAGAGAGCTGGTGTATGCTGATGTGATTCCTTCATGCTAGGACACTAAGGTATGGGCCCGCCCTAAACCAACCCAAAGAGACCTTCTTAGCTAATAATATAATATATGTGTTAGGGAGGGTGAGATATAAGTGTTGTTGACTCTTATTCATTACAGTATGTTAACATGCTGTCACCATTCGCTTTTTATGTCTTAGTAACTATGCTGGTAATTTTGCTACTGATAATAAGTATACTTGTATTATCTAAGATACTGCGCCTGAGAAGACGGCATTAGTAAATAAACATTTCAAATGCACATGTGTCTTCTTTACTCCATGTTCTGGTTTGTAATGATAATATAACGAAAGAGTGTTCATGAGTTCCACGTATCCTGAGGTACTGTAAGTTCATGTTCTGGTTTGTCTAAACATTGGGAGGTTGATAAGACCAATGAGACACTGTAGCTAGCTCGGTAAGGGGTAAGTTGGGTACTAAGGTGAGTTTTGGGTCACCCTAATTCGCCGAGGTTCCAATCCTCTGTGCACAGTTCTGTGTGAGAACAGAAACCCTGCGACATGGCGCCCAACGGTTTCGGTGGTCTTATATGATGATACTCGATTAGTATATCGTTCAAACCTTAACTCCTTCACCTCCGTTTCCGGAAAACGGGGTGTCGGTGAAACCTACCTATTTTTTAAAATAGGTCTTTTTCAAGCTTGATTCTTTCTTAAACGGTTTCTTTGAATTACTACCCAGTTGTGCTACAAAGTATTCTTTGTCTTTTCTAGTTTCCAGTGTTATCATGGCAGCGGTGGCCATTGCGCAGCATAGTCGCGTAGCGGTGCGCACACATCTCCAGACGTACCAAGTACCGGTGGATGGGATGGCTGTGATTTTAGTGGTGGGGGCAGATCCGGCTTTCCCTTTCGAGTTGTTTTACTCTTGGGTTACGTTTCCGGCGGTGGATGCAACTTTTGGTTTGTTCCACTCCTACACCGCCTCCGCTGTCCCAGCTGAATATACACCGTACAGGGCACTGGAAATACCTATTGATCATTGGCAGCATAGAGTTTGGTTTGATGGCGCCCTCCCCCACTCTTTGTCCGCTGCGAGGTTAGGTCCACTCTCGATTCCAGGTGCAAACTGGCCTGCATTGGGTGGTTTTACCCCGCACCCGAATCACGGCGCTTGTACCCTTGCAGAAATTCGTAGGCTACATGCTGTTTCTATTTCCGTGATTCGAGCCCTAGTGCAATACATCGGTCGCCATCTTCCTGGTGGTCCCCAGGGGGGTGCGGCCGTTCCCATGGATCGAGGCGGTATGCGTCTCAATCCAGTAATGGTAAATTCGGTTTTTGGTGCACGTCCAGTTGACAACGATGACTTCCCGTTCTGGCTAGCAGAGAAGTTTGATCAACTGGAGGCGGTTTTTCCGAATTCTACTCCTGCTGATAAGCATAGAATGTTGACGATCACTTTACCGAAGGATTTAACTCCTGAACTTGTTGACTGTGAAAGCTGGGGGAAAACGTTTGCGGCTGTTTATACGAGGTGCTTCGGCACCCCGTCTATGAATGCCCTGCCTGACATCATTAAACGTGTTCAGAATGATCACGGTCCAGAGGCAGCGGTTGAATTGGGTATGCGCCTGTGTGGTTCTTTTGAGATTGTCAGTGATCTCATACTCTCCAATGTTAAAGGAGATGCGGTGAACTTTCAGGTGTCGAATGCTTTGGCTGCTCTGCCCGATGCCGATAAACCCCGTCAGTTAGCAAAGATTGTTGTGGCCGCTTATAAGACAATTGGCCGCACTAGTAGAGGTCTGAAATATTTTTCAGTAAAGGAGAAAAAACAACCTCAGG
The DNA here is from genome assembly GCF_964261635.1 of Lissotriton helveticus. Taxonomy (NCBI): domain Eukaryota; kingdom Metazoa; phylum Chordata; class Amphibia; order Caudata; family Salamandridae; genus Lissotriton; species Lissotriton helveticus. Next base: position 986,590,234 of record NC_136067.1, read on the forward strand.
GACAATCTGCAGTGACAGATGTCCAGCCCAAGTCCAAAAAACAGAATTGGCCTAAAAAACAGACACAGGGGAAGCAAAATAAACAGACTCAGGATTCTTTTCCTGCAATACAAGCTCCTGCGCCGGCAGAAAAAGTTTATGATTTGCGCGATCGCGCGATGATTAAATCACCTGATCGATTTCAGGGTTCTGATCAACGCTCTTCTCGTTCCTTTCAGGAAACATCGGCCCCGAAGACCGGTGGAGGAGGGGGTGGACGTGGATGTGGTGGCCAACAAGGACGTGGTCAGTCCCGCCAGACGGACGGCGCAGTGAAGCAGGAGGATTCTACGCCTAAGCGACCGCAGTTTGCGAAAAAGAAAGTCGCGGCCTTAACAGCGCATAGATATGCCACAGATAGTGAGAACGCGGCTTCGGAATCTGACGTGGGCTCTGACCTTGCTGGACAGCGCGGCGGAGATTACCATAGTCAGAGTGGCGCTCCGTCCACTACTGAGGGTGACAGCGACTGAAGTATTCGTTGTAATAGAAACAGCCGATACGAGACTAGCTCCCCCTGAAAGACTTTTTGAAATTGTCCTGTTAATTGAAGGTGACATACAGCGTACTGTCAGAGGGGTATTTTGGGAGAACCTTTCTTCTACGTATGACATTTTGCTTTCGGAGGCTGACTGGCCCCCTCCTTTTGTGCTCGCGGCGCTGCGAGGGGAGGAGGTAATCCTTCCCAGTTTCGCGAACACAGTCTCAACTGAGCATGCGCAGCATTTTGCAGAAGAGTGGGCTCGAGCTCTTGCGCCGGCTCTGTACCGCAACCAATGTGGTTGGGATAAATTGTCTCCTTGCCACGAAATTCCTTTGCGGTCTGAGCCGCAGCCTCAGCCTCAATATGCCATACGGCGTGAAGCTAAAGCAGCCGTCACAGAAATCCTTGAACAATTAGAATATCAGGGAGTTATTGAAACGTGTGTGTCACCGATGAATAATCCCCTTTTTACTGTGACCAAGCCTGACGGATCATATCGTTTGGTATTGGATTACCGGCATTTGAACTCGCATTGCCGTAACTGTGCTGTACAGAATACTCACGGCTCTGCCCTAGTGGATAGTCTAGTGCGTAAGCGTTTCAAGACAACGCTTGACATTTCCAACGGTTTTTATGCCCACAGACTGGATAGCTTTAGCTCCCAATGGACAAGTTTTACGTCCGCTGGTGTACAAAAACGCTTCCGGCGACTCCCGATGGGCTACAAAATAGTCCTGGAGTATTCACCTCCAGAATAGTCACTCTATTGGAGAGTATCGATCCAGATGCATGTTCTTATGTGGATGACATTTATCTCACAGACGACGAAATTTGGATGCATCTGTGTCGAGTGAATTCCATCATTTGTGTCTTTGCAGATATGGGTTACAAATTTAATTTTGCAAAATCGCACATTGCAGAACACACAGTGTTGTTCCTCGGCTATGAGCTGAACAATGAAGGTAGAGGTTTGGCTCCTCACTTCTTGGAGAAATGCGCACAGTTGCGCGCTCCTACAACACTGAAAAAATTACAGTCTTTGCTGGGCTTCTTGAATTTCGGCAGAACTTACATTCCGGAATATGCCCAGCGTATCAAGCCTTTGTATGCTTTGATACAACCGACTTTCTCAAAATCATGCTGGCTGCCTGAGCATTCAGCCATTTTGCAATCCTTGCAGGCTGATCTGCTCGCTTCTAAATATTCACTGACTCGTGATAACCACACCAACCTGGTAATAAGAATAATTCCTGGGACGGTGGGTTTCACGTACCTCACTTTTAATGAAGGAGACAGAGTACCTATTGCTTACAAGTCACACTTGTACACTTCGGCTGAATTGCGGTTTCCCACTGTGGAAAAGGTTTTAACTGCTGTACAGATGGCGATTCTTAAGGAACGAGCACTGTCGCAGGGGAAACGCATGTTAGTGGTAACACCCTGTCCTCATTTGGAGGCAGTCACAAAAGCCAGTGTACCAAATTCAAAAGCTTTGCACCCTCGGTGGATTCAGTGGGCTGCGTCATTGACATCCACGGATGTCACGTTTATTTTTGACGCCTCCTTACGGTCGCAAGAGTACTTGCAGTATGAATTTGTTCATCCTGCTCCTCTGGCTATGCGACCTTTGGAGGACTTCCATTGCATCATTTACACTGATGGGTCGGCGCAGGTTGTGCATGGCTCTAAACATGCCTACGTTTCCGCATGCGTTATTGTGTTTGGTGCTATGTTGAACGATGAGTTCATTTCCAGGGAAGTACACACGTTGCCCCTGGGCGATTGCACTGCACAATTGGCTGAGCTTCGTGCTCTTTTACTAGCGTTGGAGTACGCAGATCCTAGTGTGACTACTCTGATTGTAAGTGATTCTTACTACTGTGTCCAGTCTTACAATGAGAACTTGTTCTTTTGGATTCAAAATGATTTTCATGATTCCAAGGGTAGCACAATAAAACATAAAATGATCTGGGTTCGAGTGGCAGAGCTTAAGGCTATGTTGCCACTCGTTTATGTAATTCATACTCTCGGTCATCAGCGCGTAGGAGTTCACGCTGTTGGCAACTCGCTTGCTGATGAGGCAGCGAAATCAGCAGTATCTACATACTTAGTTGCAGCGGTTACTAGATCAAAAACCAAGATTGATAGCGACATCTTGGCAGCAGTTGCTGCCTCTGAGAAGGGAAGTAAGCATCCTGCGGGATTCCCTTCGAAGTACAAATACCACTTAAGTCCCGAAAAGGTTCCTTTTGTGACAATTCCTGATGTTGGGGAACGGCTGATTCCCAACTCGGATCGCAGAGCAGACTTGATTACAGCGGCACATGAAGGTGTGGCGTCTGCGCATGCGGGCGTCTCGGCCACTGTAACTCAATTACAACAACGTTTCTGGTGGCGGGGACTGTACAAACAGACGCGTGATTATGTCCTTCTTTGTGACATATGCCAGCAGATTAAACCTTCAACTGCTACGCGTCCGCCACAGACTCAGTTGTATATTTCTAATAAACCGTTAGGTTGTGTTTATTTAGATCACTGCGGTCCTTTTTCATCTGATACTGCGTATAAGTACATCTTAGTAGCAGTTGACTCATGCACACGCTTTGTGTGGGTATGGCCACATCGCAGCGCTGATTCACGGACTGTCATTAGAGATTTGCGTATCTTTATAGGGATTTTTGCCTGTGGTACCTTCCATTCGGATCAGGGTCTGGCTTTCGCCTCTAAGGCGTATAAGGATGCCATGACTTCGTTGGGGGTCCAAGTCAAGTTTTCGTCTCCCTACAGACCTGAGGGTAACAGTGTAGTTGAGCGAATGAACCGTGATTTAAAGCAATCTTTGACAGCCCGAGTTATAGGCACTGGCAGAAACTGGCTGGCTCACCTCTATGGCGTGCAGCGTGCTCTTAATAATCTCCCTAGAAGGTCTCTGGGTGGGCGGACCCCATACGAAATGCTCTTTGGCATCAAGATGTACGTCCCTGACCTTGACGGTCTAGACTGTGTGGTTCGCGCCACTTCCTTTGACGCAGATGAACATTGCAATGTTTTACAGAATCTACAAAAGACCAGAGACAGTCTTGCAAAGGAACATTTGCCCTCCACGTCGGATGATGCGTTGCAGATCCCGGTAGTTGGCTGGCTACCCCAAGTTGGCGAACTGGTTCGAGAGAAGATCGATAACAAGAAAGAATTTGGTCCTTCCTATCGAGCTCCGGTTCCAGTTCTTGGAGTGAAGGGCACAAGAACAGTCATTTTACCACCACTTCCTGGTCGTAAGGAAAACAGGTTTATTTCAATTGACAATGTCAAGATACACAGAGTGGCCGATTCTTCTTAGCATGACACCGGCGGTTTCCTGTCCTTCCATTGTGAGAAATTCAGTTATGCCCACTGCTTCTAATATTGAACCTGAGGTGGCCATCGAATTACCTGCTCTTTCCTGTCCTTTATTAAATAATTTACCCGGAACTAACATTGATGAGATAGACTATGCCTACCCCACTGATTTGTCCATGCCTGACCTGCAAGCACGTTTAGCCACGGAATCCAGGTTTTCATTTGACTCTGCTTCCATTGCCTCGAAGAAACCCTCTCGATTTGCAGTTTATGCTAGCCTGTTTAAAAAACATTTTTTGATTCCCCCTTGGACTTACATTTGGCTGGTCCTTTTTTCGGTTTATCTTTTTATGTCAATTGGCTTTGTATTTTATTTTTTTCGAATCATCAATGGACACTATGTCGAGGAAAGAACTTGCATTACTCATTTAAATGGAACTTTGGCCCCGCTTTCCTCGTCACATTCTACACACAGATTTAAAAGAGACTTGACTTTGGTTAACATCACAGCATGGCCAGACCTTGATGGAATCGTGTGGGATGCAGTTCGGTTTCAGATTCATGGCCCAACGGAAGTCGTTAATGTCCTTAATGTACTTAGAGTGAATATGGGGGATGTGGTGAAACAAAACATTCGTTCTGATGACTGGGATGTCAATGCTGTAGAAAGTTTGTTTTCTGATTTACAATACTATGCTGCCTTTGATGCTGAGGATTTATATTTAGAATCTGCTAATTATGGTGATTTGTTTTGCTTTCAACAAGGGGGTTGGGGGGCACCGGATTTTAGGCTCTATTATTGGGCTGCTGTGTTGCAATATAGTAGGGAGTTAATAGGTGGGGGAGGTACAGATCATATAATGGAAACCGAGATAGGATTACCTAATATCTATACTACACTATTGGGTGAGGAGGCGGAGAATGGGTTTTTAAATACAACTGAATTCACCTATTTTAAACATACAAGATTCAAGACCTTAAAGGCAGCATATAGGGTATGGAAAGTAGTGGCAAAAAAATTTGGTCTGGGGAGATTTAACAACTATATGAGGCTGTACACAAATTGCTCACTACCAAGGGAGATTTTTAAGGATGTCACCATGAGAGATTGGTATAATAAGGGTATAGTGAAAATAGGGAATTTACTGGATAGCCAGGGCAACATATTACAGTTTGAGTCGCTAAAAATGAAATTTGGGCTAGAGCGCAATAGTTTCTATAAATATCTTCAAATCAGGAGTTTCCTAGCACAAAAACAAGGCGGCCCGGCAGGGATGGGGCAGTGTAAAATTATGGAATATATAGAAATTACTGATAAATGCACTATAAGACAACTATATGCGGAACTGAAAGTCAACAAAGTAGATGAGAGGGCGAAATATTCACAAAAATGGCTAGGAAAACTGGGGTCAGGGTTAGAAACCTTTCAGTTATCCTTGGATTTGGGCAGAACAGTGCTATGCTCTGCAACTCTCCAATCACAGCATTTTAAGACAGTGTTCTCACTTTACCATACCCCGGCCAGAATCGCCCAGTGGGGCGGTACGACGGGAATAACATGCCCCCGCTGCAACTCAAACGCGGCAGATATTGTACATATGTTTTCGCAGTGCCCACAATTGTTTACTTTGAAAATTGCCATTGAAGAGTTTTTTGATAAATCACTTAGGATCAAGATTAAACTTATAGACGAATTAATTATTTTGGGGGTGGCAGACACGGCAGAAGATATACCAGTAGAGTGCATTTTTGTCTCAATCGCAGTGTACCGCATTTGCATAGCAAGAAATTGGCTGAACAAGGCTCCTCCCCTATTTCAAGACTGGATCGCAAGCCTTCTCTCTATTTACAATCTAGAAAAGGCAATATATGAGAGAAATGGTAGGAGGGCTAAGGTACTAGGTAAAAGAATATGGCAACCCATTACGAGGTGGAAAAATAGTAGGATAAACCCGGAATAGCGTAAGAAAGATCGTTACAAAACCACTGCAACTACATGTTTCTTTCTTTATAGTTATTTTTTGGTCAGTGTGTTAAAATGGGTAGCATGTACTACACATATGTCTGTTTGATGAATTCTTCACGCCATACTGTACTGTAATGTATATAATCACCTGTGAAATTGGAACGTGCTGAAAACATATGCTGGAATATGTGGAAAAATTTTCTGGAAAAATTTAATAAATATTTAAAAAAAAAAAAAAAAAAGAATCTGCTAATTATGGTGAATTGTTCTGCTACCAACATTATGGCAATCACTTCTTACACAAAACATCATCCCGAAGGGAAACTGTTAATTTTACTCAGTGGGAACATTGCCCAGCACCTAAACAAGGGAGTTCAGAAACGTTTCTGAAAAAGTATACTTATTTCACTGACTTTAACCAGTCCAATCCCGAGTCTTTTTATTTTAAATTTAATAACAAGCCAATGTCCAAGGTTAGACTTACCGATACTAAATTGTTGTATTCGAAGACCTTCCTAGATCAATTAGTTGCTGGAGGCTATGACCTATGGAAGGAAACGATAGACCTTAAATCAGTTTGGGGTTCAAGGGCCTGGCAGGTACAAGGCGTTGAGGCTTTGCACCGTGCATGTCTCATCCCTAATCATATTTTGTTCTTAAATGAAACAATTTCCCAGACTACATGCTTTGGATTGGCTACTTCTAAAAAGTTAAACACTCCTTCTTTCCCGGAGTTGGAGGAATATGATGGTTGGAGTAATTTTACTCAGTTGTCCATTAGAGAATTACAGGCTCTACTTCTTAATTCCTCCTTTAACATTTCCAGTATGAATCCTAAGGGTGGGCTGCTTTGGCACCGTAGTGCTGATTCTTGCCAAAATAGATTTTTGAATTTAACTGACGGTTTTAAAACTGTTAGATCTGATCCCCGGTTTACCTTGGGTCATACTGTCACCTCTTATTCTGTAGGCAAGTTGTGTCAAAATTGGCTGAAACATTCAACTTTACCTGCGGTTAAGAATCACCTATCTAAACTAAACGCAGACGTGGACTTGAATGATTTCATTAAAGGCCCGGCTAGTGGCAGGTCGAAAAGGTGGTTATATGGGGTTTACAATGAAATTTGGAAACTATCACAGATTGAGGCTGCTACACGCCTTAGGGCTATTGATCAGGCGAATCTTGAAAAAGTGCTTGCAGTTGTTGACAATAGCATTAACGTGCTTTCCTCTAGAATTTACACATTGGATAATATTGTGTCGTCAGTTGTCGATATTGTGCATGATGAAGTGTCAGTATTATACCATGGTCAGAATCAATTACGATCAATCATGCAGTTTGCATGGACCCTTCAAACTCTAAAGATGGGTAAAGTACCCTGGGGGTACATGAACGTTTCTTCTTTATTTGCACCGTTTAATTTGACTGACAAACAACGCTTGCTTTCAATGCGTGATGCTTCCTTTTCTATGTTACATATTGAAAGGTTAGAATCTTTACCTTTTTCCGTGGCAGAAGCCACTGCTGCAACGTGGCTTATCCACGGTTTGATAACGCTGCCTTTTGCTTTATATAAGTTTTCAAATTGTATGAAATATGTACCCATAGGTCGTTATGAACCTTTAGGTAGCGGTTTCCTTCATGAAGTCTGGTCGCTTCCATACACATACAGATGCTTTAAGGATGACCAAGAAGTTTATCTGAATGGGGAGGAGTGTACTGAGACGCCAGATCATTCTTTAATGTGTAGACACATACAGTTACACGGTTCATGCAACAAGGACCGACCGAATATGGCTTGCGTTTTACAAGGCACGCCAGTTCCTGCTATCATCCCCACGTTTAAATTATTAGAGAATGGTAGTTATTTAATGCTCAATAATGAAGACTGTTGTGGGTTAATTAAAGGTATAGCTTTCATCGTAACAGTAAGTGAGCGGGTTATTTGCTGCAGAAATGTGCTTTATCCTCCCACACATGAACATAGGGAGTCTTCCATCTGGCCACAGATACCAACCTTGGGAGCAGAATTCAGCGGCATGGCAAGAATAAGGGCTCTTTTGTCCCAGAAAGAGGTGGCCTTGAGCTCGGCCCGTGAAACGTTCGTGCTTCACATTGCAAATACCCGTACAGAGGTTCAGGCTCTTTTGAATACTGATTTGCCTTTGCATTTCGGAGCGATGGTTCGTACTATCTTTAACGCATCCTCCACAAAAGGCCTAGTGCATTTTTTTAAAGTTGTTAGCAGTGGTCTCGTGACTTCCTTTGAAAAGATTTTTGGAGTCATCCCTGCTTTCTTCCATTCTATTTTTTCATCCTTGTTTGGAGGGTTCCCATTTTTACTTGCATTAGCAGCTGGCGCTCTAGTGGTTTTCTGTCTTTTTAAATATGGATGTCCTTCCTGTGCAAGACCCCGCGCAGCAGCTACTGATGCAGTTTCGCAACCGCATGCTTGAATATTATGGCACACTGCCGTTGGCGACATTGAGCACGGCATATGGATTATCTTTTCGATTCTCCTATTTCACCTGTGTCCAGCCTGTATTTCACTGCCTGACCTGTGATTTCCATTGGGCCATTGATTTGTGTCTCTGCGGACCGGTTTCTCCTGACGTCGATTTTAATCAGCTGATGAGTCCTATCATTGCTCACGAGTTGGTTTGTTCTGACGAGAGGATTATGGCCTTAGCAGTGGCGCATGGACTAATTGGTCCCTGGGATATATTGTCGGCAGCACAGAATTTCTTGGAACTAAGTTTTCTTGAAAACCCACCGAGCTGTCCTCTGATGGTTATAGAGGATCCGGTGCTGGGAGAACACGTATGTTCTTTTCATCTTTTAAATTGGATGGCTGAACTGTTTTCGGATGAGGACAGTGATTTCCTATTGGAGGCTGTTGCTACTTACTTTGCATATACAGTTTTGTCATAGACACTGCCTCGGATTGACGTGCTGATTAATAGCATTTCATTGATTCTATTGACTTATTTGTCAAAAGTTTTTATTATTTCCTTGCCTATTGGCTTGAGCCACGTTATATTTTTGGGCTATTTTTTAGCATTACTTTTTAATGTTTAGTTTCGGATCATGCTCGTTTAATGTTGAGTTCTGCTCTCATGAGATGGCACTTCTGTTATCATATTTAGTCCGTTCTTGGATCATGGGGGGGTGTCATGTAGCTCCTGATTATCCTTATATCGTGTTAAGTTAGCATAGGTACATTTGAGGTTTAAACGCCATTTTCCATTCTTGCAACTTCTGCACACGACACTTAATTGTTGACTTAGCTTTCAACCTAGTAGTTTGCCGTGGTTTATGTGAGAATAATATGTTATTGCTCTGATATCAGCTTTGTTTAATAAACTATGTCTGCACGAAGAGTGCTGAAGTTTCAGGAACAACACGATATGGAATTGTTATGAGGTCTGATCTCCACGCCTTCATAGTCATAACACAAGTGCAGCCTTTGCCAACTCTGGCTTCAGGCGGAATTGATATTGCTTTGCATGAGGCACATAGAACACACTTGATGCGGTGCACATGCAGAGAGAGCTGGTGTATGCTGATGTGATTCCTTCATGCTAGGACACTAAGGTATGGGCCCGCCCTAAACCAACCCAAAGAGACCTTCTTAGCTAATAATATAATATATGTGTTAGGGAGGGTGAGATATAAGTGTTGTTAACTCTTATTCATTACAGTATGTTAACATGCTGTCACCATTCGCTTTTTATGTCTTAGTAACTATGCTGGTAATTTTGCTACTGATAATAAGTATACTTGTATTATCTAAGATACTGCGCCTGAGAAGACGGCATTAGTAAATAAACATTTCAAATGCACATGTGTCTTCTTTACTCCATGTTCTGGTTTGTAATGATAATATAACGAAAGAGTGTTCATGAGTTCCACGTATCCTGAGGTACTGTAAGTTCATGTTCTGGTTTGTCTAAACATTGGGAGGTTGATAAGACCAATGAGACACTGTAGCTAGCTCGGTAAGGGGTAAGTTGGGTACTAAGGTGAGTTTTGGGTCACCCTAATTCGCCGAGGTTCCAATCCTCTGTGCACAGTTCTGTGTGAGAACAGAAACCCTGCGACAGTATCTCTCTCTCAGGACTCGGTATCCCAGTCACCCGCAAGGGTAAGCGGGAAACGCCGGAGCCTGGATTTCTCGGCAAGAGAAAAGACAGCGTCTTTCTCAGCGCATCAAAAGGGTGGGGCAGTGTCCGTGGGCTCTCGCATCAGCTGGGCTCTCGGGCAAGTAGTAGCTGCTCCAGATTCATCACCACCGTGTGTTTCCTTAAGGCAACGTTGGTATATTTATACCTGAAAGGTGCCGGGTTTGACGTAAGGCTGGACATAAGACATCAATAAAGATGTCACTGAGAACTGGTCGTTCTTACAGTGCTTTACAGGAGTTCTTGGACGAAATCAAAACAAAGCAGCGGGGATTTCCCAGGTTGCTGGAGGCTTGGATTTGTTTAAGAACTCGGTGTGCTTTCTAGGGGGCTGGAGGAATAGGCTTGCTTAATGTGACAGCATGCGCTATGACTAAATTATGAAACGGGTTTCAATGCCGTTGTAGGGATTTTATTGATTTATAACCAGACAAGGGCAAAGAATAGGAATATCGATTCAGGTACCTAGATAAACACATTACACCCACTCCACGAATTCATGTCCATAATTACTAAACTAAGCAATAGTAAACATAAGTAACGGTGCATGTGTATACCGATCCACCCCAAAATACATTATTTTGCATCTGAAATGGCATATGCGAAATACACGAAAAATGAGTATAGGTACTGTATGCTTTCAAGCAGTGTAATCATTCATTAAAAGGATTCACATATATATCAGCATGAATGATTTGCGAAAATTACACATGAAATGGCTCTTAATACAGAAAAGAAAAGTGCGAGACCATTCCATCACATATAAATACAGTTATTTGTAAATATGCTAGAGGCTGACGTAATATTTTGTCTCTAGAGTTCCTAAAAATAGAAGCTCTGTTCTCTAAGAATAGTTCTACTTTAAGCAGAGGATGAGTGCCAAAAAAAGGTAAATATTTTTGCAATCGGGGAAAAAACAATTTCGTTCTTCAGGGGAAGAAAGTCAAAACAGTTCCAAATATTTTCAGAAGCTTTTGTTTTTCAAAGCTGAAGGCCAAATTCAGAGTTCAGGGAACGCTGTGTGTTCGTATGCTTAAAGTTATTCTTTTTATTCGGGGGAGAACATCATTTCAGACAGACTTTCAAAAAAGCAGTTTACCGCTTCAGGTGAAAGTTCGACCAAGTTGGAAAATGTCGCTACCATGCAGTTGTGAGCATGGTTGCTTTCAATCATGTTTTGACCAGCATTGCTCACAGAAGGTCGTACCTGGTTGATGCTGCTCTCATCTTGTACTTCACTACCCTTTAATCGCAGTGGTGAAGTTTCCACGAATGCCGTCATCAGGATAGGTAACCGCTGGGGACAACACGATGCATGAGCCTTTACAGGACTTAGCAAAGTATCCGTATCCAATGGTACTTCTGAGTGTAGTGTAAGACAGACGTCCAACACGCATTCTTCTCCGCACAGCATACATCTTAACACAGGTAAGATACAGTTCTGCCAGATGGGTCTGAATGAAAGAAACCAGGTCATATTGAGATCTCTTAGCCGGGCTAATCCAAGGACTTTAGTTATGCGGTCCCGATAGCGTATAGCTAGGAGCGTTTCTTCCATTGTTGCTGGAGTCTTGTCTGTGACATGGCTTGCCATAACGAAGCAGGAGTATCAAAAATAAAATGCCTGCTACGAGTCCCAACAGGAGTGGAAGGCCGCCAAAGAGTGAATGGACAAAATTAGGAAAGATGCCCAGGACTGCTTTGAAAGGTGTCAACAGTCCCGAAAAAATTGTCTTAAATACACTCGCGATACCATTCGTATCAGAAATGTTTAAGATTTCGTTTAGCATTTCTGCGAAGTGTAGGGGGGCAATTTGTTGATAATAATGCATGTATCTCTGTCGTTGTCCTTGCAACTTGGAGATCATACGTTTCTTTCGATGACGTCAAGGGCACAGGCGTCTGTAGAAGAACAGACTTCATTCTGCTTAAAGTATCAATTCGAATCGAAGAGATTTTCAGACTGGGCCAAATTCTTCCCTCCCTGTCCGAAGTGTCGTTCGGATACAATACTTGCATACAACAAGTGACCATGGACGAAACGCTTACGAGATAAGCTTTCCCTGGCACCAAGCCACAACATCTGTGGTCCACAATTAGAATGTAGCTCCCGTTAGAAAGCCGTCTTAAGAATGGCTTTATTCGAGTTGCAGGTGTGCCAAGCTGGTGACATGAAAGGTTATTTGAAGTCCCCTCACAGGCCCCATGCAAATTTATACCCTGACACAGAAGTATACCACTTAGTGATTTTTCACAATTATCACCACTAAGAAATACATTCTGTCCTTTTTCACTATAACATGTGTGTGTGTAAGGTAATTTCCATGATGACTTAATGTATCCTTTACCCAACTTTTCATACTGGCCTGCCTGTATATACTTTTGGCAGTATCAAAATTGGAAAGTTGTTATCGGAATAGTTATGATTCCGTGTATTATCCATTCAATGACAGGTCGTTCTGACATTGTCAATGGTAATCTCTCAAGTTTTTCAATGCTCAGAATTGTGTATCCTGCTCCTTTTTGTGCCAAGCTGATTTGTGTATCAGTAAGGTTAAAGATAGAGAACAGTGACGTTGTGTTGATTAAACGGCAAGGCACGTAGCCTGAACGCAGATTTTGTAACATCCAGCCAAGCTGTACAATAGAACGCAATTGGGACTGACCATGTTGTAACATTAGTAAGTCCTGCTCTATTATATCGATTGCAGATGATACAATACTGTCCAGTGAATATATTCTGGAAGACAGAGTCATTAACCCATTGTCCACAACAGAAAGCGATTTTTCCAAATGAATACGGTCAATTTCCCGTATTTTCTCTGCTGTTTCAATTTGAGTTACTTTCCAAGCTTCGTTATAAGCTGCATATATAGAGGCCGCTATGAAACGTTTTTGACGCTGTTTGCGTGGTCCCATAATGAAATCACGCAAGTAGGCACCTTCTTTAAGTAAAGTTAAGTGTTGCTTAATTTCTGCCAGTGTGGATGTCTGTAGCCATTCGAGGCAGAGTTTTCCTACACTGTATGTTGTTATTATCCCTGGATGTTGTCTCCGGGAGTATCTAGGGTCTGGCCTGGTCAATTTGAACCCCTGTAGTTTGTTCAGGAATCTATCTTGACAGTTATTTGTGTCTGTGGGCCAGATCAACCAATTTTTCCAATCAGGATGTGTTCTGTTTTGGTTTAAAATATGGGATACGTCTACCTCAACATCTGTAGTGCTATTACTGTCAGGTGTTAGCTTTGGAATAGACGGTTTGTTTAAGTCTTTAATTTTGGCTAGGCCAAGACAGGTTGTTTGTTGAATTGTGTCATTAAAAAATATAATTTGTTCTGGGATCATGCAGGCTCTGAATAATGATTCTATACCGTGGACTTGCCAGTCTCTGGTACCCCAGATCATTTTCGATTCAATGTTTTTATTCCAAAAATCAAAACCAAATGTGTTCATGTTTTCAAAAAATGATTCTGAATAGATTAATTTTGTATTTGTCAGCATGGTTTTCATTCCTATCTCATTTAACAGTTTGAAATAAAATGTTTCTGCTTCACTTGTGTTAAACCCTGAGAAGTATGGGAATTTCTCATACAATGTTTTTGAACTACCTTTTGGTGGAGTTGCACAATGTTCCCATTGATTATAATTTAAAACATTTCTAGGTTGAGCAGATTTATGCAAATAATGGTTACCATAGTGGTTGTAGCAGTACATCTGATCATAATTCGATGAAACTTGTAAATAATCATGTTCTCTAAATTTTGCTGACATAACTAAGTCTGACATCATATCATTAATACTTTCAAAATCCCAATCATCAGAGAATGTACTCGGTTTTACAAAGTCACTTAATGAAACCTTAAATTGATGAGGATACTTCAAGAGCTCGACCGGGCCATATATATCAGAATCTGTTTTGTCCCAAGCTACCCCACCGGGTATTGGATTGGCTGTGAAGTTTACTAAAGAAAGTTCTCTTTTCTCGATGTGTGAGGACTTGTGTGGCTTTAGGACCAAGTTGATATTCTGACTTGCTGTGTCCATTGTAACATATTTTCCTTCAATGAAGTGTCCCAAGCATAGTACCATGATGAGCCAAAGCAGGAGGAAAAGTACACCTAGCACCACCCAAAATTCAATCCATGGGGAAATCAGATAGGTTTCTTGTAGTTGATGAAAGAGTTCTTTAGCTTTGTCTTTAAAAGTCTTTGTTTCTGTTGGCTGTTCCTCGGGTTTGCTCGGATCCTCAGAAAAGTCATCGAAGTTGATGAAGTAGCCTGATGCAGTTCTGTCAATTATTGGAATTGCTTCTGGATTTTTCTTTGTTTTATTTGCATAGTCTTTGGCTACATCGTTGTAGACAGGTGTTTCTTGACGAATTGTTGCAATTTGGGTTTAAAGAGGCATACGTTCCATGGCTTTGTTGCATAGTCCTTGTTGATTCACTGTAAGTTTATCAAATGTGATTAGTCTTTCAGTTTGAACCTCTTGTTTTGTAGCAAACTTTGGTGTTCTGCTATTTCTTGGGAGTCCACTGGGCCTACTACTTATTATTGGCCACATGATTGTGGTTTAACAAGGTTGATGGATACAACTCGGTTCTCCTTTTTACCAGCAAGGGGCGGTAGTACAACTGATCTTATTCCGTTGACAGCTAAGACAGGTACTGTTTTTCTGTAAGAAGGCCCAAATTCCTTCTTCACCGCGATTTTCTCTCTGACCAGATCCCCAATCTTTGGAATCCAGACAGGCCTTGCTGGGACAGGTGGTTTCTCTTCAGTGGCTGTTGGCTGTTGTTTCAACTTTATGTTGCTCAGGTCTTTTCTTGTTTCATTTAAGTCCTGTAAAATAGCCCAACGATCTTTGATATCAAAGCATTTTCCTTCTACCACTGAAGTTTGACTATCGAGGTCCTGGATATGCATTCTAGTCCCGAACAATAGTTCGTACGGACTGAAACCGTTTAGAGAATTTCTGGGCAGATTATTAAGACTACGTTGGACACTTGTTAAATGTTTGACCAACCCAACCCCGAATCTAATACCTTTGCCGTTATAGATTGCTTTATGTCTCGGTTTTTTCTTTCCACCGTCCCATTTCCCTGATGGAAGGAAGTGATAAGATTACCGCAATGCAATGCCCATGCTGGTCATGGCCTACTTATAAGCTCGAGAGCTAAAAGCAGGACCCTGGTCAGAATGTAGCATGCCAATTGCGTCTATGCCACTATAGACTCGCAAATCTTTTATAACAGTTCTGGCGTCAGCCGAGCGCTGGGGTCTACATTTTAAGTGAATCTAGTCTTAAATAATATTAAATGGACGCATTTTTCCTGGGTATTTTTCATTGATATTCTTATGACATCTAAAAGAATGGCATTGGTACTACTCCGGGCATTTTGCCACTGCAATCTCTGTTGCAGTTTTGACAGTAAAATGCAAATTTGTAGCTTTGCAGGCTCATTCCCGGCCACCAGTATATTGATTGTAATTCTTTCAGAGATTTCAAGATCCCTCGATGCCCTAGACCTTCACCCATGTGTGCGTCTGCTATTAATAAGTTTTTCCTGTTCGTGTTTGGAATTACCCTATCCCCACTCCAGGGATTTGAGCAAAAGGGATGGAGTTTGCATCGATTATGTATGTATAATTGAGTGGATAGTTGACGGGTAGCGCTGCACAGTCGCCTTTTGATGACGTTTTCACCGCCAGCATCGTTTCCCCATCTATGTATTGTCATATAGCTACTGTATATCTTTATAATGTGTTAAGTTAGCATAGGCTCATTAAATGTTTAAACACCATTTTTCCTTTTGCTGCTTCTGCACACGACACTTAATTGTTGATTTAGCTTTCAACCTAGTAGTTCGTTGTGGTTTACATGAGAATAATATGTTATTACTCTGATATCAGCTTTGCTTAATAAACTATGTCTGTACAGAGAGTGCTGAAGCTTCAGGAATAACACGATACAGAATTGTTATGAGGTCTGATCTTCGCGCCTTCATAGACATAACATAAGTGCAGCTTCTGCCAACTTTGGGCTTTAGGCGGGTTTTATATTGCTTTGCTTGAAGCACACAAACACACTTGATGCTGTTCGCATGCAGAGAGAGCTGGTGTGTGCTGATGTGATCTCTTCATTCTAGGATCTTGAGGTATGGGCCCGCCCTGCTAAAACCCAAAGAGACCTTCTTAGCTATTAATATAATATGTGAGTTAGGGAGGGTGAGAAATAAGTGTTGTTAACCCTTATTCATTACAGCATGTTAACATGCTGTCACCATTTGCTTTCTATGGACTAGTAACTATGCTGATAACTTTGCTTCTGATAATATGTTTCCTTGTATTATCTAAGATACTGCGTCTGAGAAAACTGCATTAGTAAATAAACATTTCAAATGTGCAAGTGCCCTCATTTACTCCATGTTCTGGTTTGAAATGATTTTATAACGAAAGAGTGCTCATGTGTTCCACGTAACTTGAGGTATTGTAAGTTCATGTTCTGGTTTGTCTAAACATTGGGAGTTTGTTATGACCAATGAGACACTGTAGCTAGCTCGGTAAGGGTTTTTTTGGGTACTGAGGTGAGTTTTGGGTCCCCCTTATTCGCCGAGGTTCTAATCCTCTGTGCACAGTTCTGTGGGAGGACAGAAACCCTGCTACATGGCGCCCGTACGTTGGTGGTCTTATATCATGACACTCAAGTAGTATATCATTCAAACCTTGACCCCTTCACTGTCGTTTCCGGAAAACGGTGGTGTCGGTGAAACCTACCTATTTTTTGAAATAGGTCTTTTCAAGCTTGAATCTATCTAAAACGGTTTCTTTGAATTACTACCCAGTTGTGCTACAAAGTTTCCTTTATTTTTCAGTAGTTCCGGTGTAATCATGGCGCAGGCTGTGAACATCCCGCAGCATAGTCGCATTGCGGTGCGCAACCATTTACGGGCTTTCCAAGTCCCATTGGATGGCTTGGCTGTGATTTTAGTGGTGTGTGCAGATCCGGCGTACCCTTTCGAACTGTTTTATTCGTGGGTAACGTTTCCAAGAGTGGACGCAAATTCTGGTGTGTTCCACACCTACACACCCTCCCTTGTACCGGCTGAGTATACACTGTACAGGGCACTGGAAATACCTATTGCTCATTGGCAGCATCGCGTTTGGTTTGATGGCGCCCTACCCCACTCTTTGTCCGCTGCGAGGTTAGGTCCTTTGTCCATTCCAGGCACAAATTGGCCTGCATTGGGTGGATTCACCCCGCACCCGAATCACGGCGCATGTCCCCTAGCGGATATTCGCAGACTACATGTTGTCTCGATTGCTGTGATTCGTGCATTAGTGCAATACATAGGTCGTCATATCCCGGGTGGTCCCCCGGGGGGTCCGGCTGTTCAGACGGAACATGGCGGTTTAAAGATCAATCCGGTTAAGGTCAATTCGGTTTTTGGTAAGCGCCCTGAAGATAAAGATGAGTTCCCTTTCTGGCTTGCCGAGAAATTTGACCAACTGGAAGCTGTGTTTCCGAATTCAACTCCTGCTGATAAACATAGAATGTTGACGATTACTTTGCCTAAGGATTTAACTCCTGAACTCGTTGACTGTGAAAGTTGGGGGAAAACTTTTGCGGTTTCGACACCCCGTCTATGTCCGTACTGCCTACGATCGTTAAGCGTGTTCAGGATGATCACGGACCGGAAGCAGCGGTTGAATTGGGTATGCGCCTGTGTGGTTCTTTTGATATTGTTAGCGATCTCATCCTCTCCAATATAAAGGGAGATGCAGTGAACTTTCAGGTGTCGAATGCTTTGGATGCTCTGCCCGATGCCGATAAACCCCCACAGTTAGCGAAGATTGTTGTGGCCGCATATAAAACTATAGGTCGCACGAGTAAAGGTCTAAAATATTTTGCTATCAAGGACAAGAAACAACCGCAAGGACAGTCTGCTGAGGCAGATGTCCAGCCCAAGTCCAAAAAACAAAATTGGCCTAAAAAACAGAAACAGGGGAAGCAACAACAGCAGACTCAGGATTCTTATCCTGCGCCACAAATTCCTGCGCCGACAGAGAGAGTTTATGACTTGCGCGATCGCGCGATGATTAAATCACCTGATCGATTTCAGGTTTCTGATCAACGCTCTCCTCGTTCCTTTCAGGACTCATCGGCCCCAAAGACCGGTGGAGGAGGAGGCGGGAGGGGACGTGGTGGCCAACAAGGACGTGGCCAGCCCCGCCAGACAGAAGGCGCAGGGAAGCAGGAGGATTCTACGCCAAAGAGACCACAGTTTGCGAAAAAGAAAGTCGCAGCCTTAACAGCGCATCGATATGCCACAGATAGTGAGAACGCGGCTTCGGAATCTGACGTGGGCTCTGACCTTGCTGGACAGCGCGGTGGAGATTACCATAGTGAGAGAGGCGCTGCGTCCACTACTGAGGGTGACAGCGACTGATATCTACGTTGTAATAGAAACAGCAGATACACAACTTGCTCCCCCTGATAGACTTTATGAAATTGTCCTGTTAATTGAAGGTGACATACAACGTACCATCAAAGGGGTATTTTGGGAAAATCTTTCGTCTACGTATGACATTTTGCTTTCGGAGGCTGACTGGCCCCCACCTTTTGTGCTCGCGGCGCCACGAGGGGAGGAGGTGATCCTCCCCAGTTTCGCGAACACTGTCTCGAAAGAGCATGCGCAGCATTTTGCAGAAGAGTGGGCTCGGGCTCTCGCACCGGCTCTGTACCGTAATCAATGTGGTTGGGATAAATTGTCCCCGAGCCACGAAATTCCCTTACGGTCTCAACCAGAGCCTCAACCTCAATATCCCATCCGGCGTGAAGCCAAAGCTTCCGTCGCGGAAATCCTTGACCAACTGGAATATCAGGGAGTTATTGAAACGTGTGTGTCACCGATGAATAATCCTCTTTTTACTGTGACCAAGCCTGACGGATCGTATCGTTTGGTATTGGATTACCGGCATTTAAACTCGCATTGCCGTAAATGTGCAGTACAGAATACTCACGGCTCTGCCCTGGTGGATAGTCTTGTGCGTAAGCGTTTTAAAACAACGCTTGACATTTCCAACGGTTTTTATGCCCACAGATTGGATAGCTTAAGCTCCCAATGGACCAGTTTTACGTGCGCTGGGGTCCAAAAACAATTCCCGCGTCTCCCAATGGGCTATAAGAATAGTCCTGGTATATTTACCGCTCGCATAGTCTCTCTTTTGGAGAGAATCGACCCAGATGCTTGCTCGTACGTGGATGACATATATCTCACAGACGACAAAATTTGGGAGCATCTGTGTCGTGTAAATTCGATAATTTGTACCTTTGCAGACATGGGTTACAAATTTAACTTTGCAAAATCGCACATTGCTGAGTACACAGTGTTGTTCCTGGGCTATGAGCTCAACAATGAAGGTAGAGGTTTGGTTCCTCACTTCTTGGAGAAATGCGCCCAGTTGCGCGCTCCAACAACACTGAATTTAAATTTAAATTTCGGGAGGACATACATTCCGGAATATGCCCAGCGTATCAAGCCTTTGTATGCTTTGATACAACCAACTTTTTCTAAATCATGCTGGCTGCCTGAGCACTCGGCCATCTTGCAATCTTTGCAGGCTGATCTGCTCGCTTCTAAATTATTATTGACTCGTGATAACCACACCAACCTGGTGATAAGAATTATTCCTGGGACGGTGGGTTTCACGTACTTGACTTTTAATGAAGGAGACACAGTACCTATTGCTTACAAGTCACACTTGTACACTTCGGCTGAGATGCGATTTCCCACTGTGGAAAAGGTTTTAACAGCTGTGCAGATGGCGATTCTTAACGAACAAGCTCTGTCACAGGGGAAACGCATGTTGGTTGTTACACCCTGTCCGCATTTGGAGGCAGTCACGAAAGCCAGTGTACCAAATTCATAAGCTTTGCACCCTCGGTGGATTCAATGGGCTGCGTCCTTGACGTCCACGGACGTCACGTTTATTTTTGGCTCCTCGTTACGGTCGCAAGAGTACTTGCAGTATGAGTTTGTTCATCCTGCTCCTCTAGCTATGCGTCCTTTGGAGGACTTCCATTGCATCATTTACACTGATGGTTCGGCGCAGGTTGCGCATGGCTCTAAACACGCCTACGTTTCCGCATGCGCCATTGTGGTTGCTGCCAAGGTGAATGATGAGTTTCAGTCCCAGGCAGTTCACACGCAGCCTCTAGGGGACTGCACCGCACAATTGGCGGAGCTTCGTGCTCTCTTACTAGCGTTGGAGTACGCTGATCCTAGTGTGACTACTCTTATTGTGAGTGATTCCTACTACTGTGTCCAGTCTTACAATGAAAACTTGTTCTTTTGGATTCAAAATTATTTTCGTGATTCCAAGGGTAGCACTATAAAACACAAGCTGATCTGGGTTCGAGTGGCGGAGCTTAAGGATAAGTTGCCACTCGTTTTTGTAATTCATACTCTCGGCCACCAGCGTGTTGGAGTCCACGCTGTCGGTAACTCGCTTGCTGATGAAGCAGCGAAGTCAGCGGTATCTACATACTTAGTTACAGCAGTTACTCGGTCCGAAAGTAAGATTGATAGTGAAATCTTGGCGGCTGTTGCTGCCACTGAGAAGGGAGGTAAACATCCTACGGGGTTCCCTTCGAAGTACACATACCACTTAAGTCCCGAAAAGGTTCCTTTTGTTAAAATTCCTGGAGTTGGAGAACGTTTAATTCCCAACGCGGATCGCAGGGCTGACTTGATTACAGCGGCACATGAGGGTGTGGCGTCTGCGCATGCGGGCGTCTCGGCCCCTGTAACTCAATTATAACAACGTTTCTGGTGGCGGGGACTGTACAAACAGACGTGTGATTATGTCCTTCTTTGTGACATTTGCCAGCAGATTAAACCTTCGACTGCTGCGCGTCCGCCACAGACACAGTTGTACATTTCTAATAAACCACTAGGTTGTGTTTATTTAGATCACTGCGGTCCTTTTTCCTCTGATACTGCGTATAAGTACATCTTAGTAGCAGTTGATTTATGCACACGCTTTGTGTGGGTCTGGCCCCATCGCAGCGCTGATTCACGGACTGTCATTAGAGATTTGCGTGTCTTTGTAGGGATTTTTGCCTGTGGTTCCTTCCATTCGGATCAGGGTCCGGCTTTCGTCTCTAAGGCGTATAAGGATGCCATGACTTCGGTGGGGGTCCAAGTCAAGTTTTCGTCTCCCTACAGACCCGAGGGTAATAGTGTAGTGGAGCGAATGAACCGTTTTTTAAAGCAATCTTTGACAGCTCGAGTTATAGGCACTGGCAGAAACTGGCTGGCCCACCTCAATGGCGTGCAGCGTGCTCTTAATAATCTCCCTAGAAGGTTTCTGGGTGGGTGTACCCCATACGAAATGCTCTTTGGCATCAAGATGTACGTCCCTGACCTTGACGGTCTAGACTGCGTGGCTCGCGCCACAACCTTTGACGTAGATGAACATTGTAATGTTTTACAGGATCTACAAAAGACCAGAGACAGTCTTGCGAAGGAACATTTGCCCTCCACATCGGATGTTGCGTTGCAGATCCTGGTAGTCGGCTGGCTACCCCAAGTTGGAGAACTGGTTCGAGAGAAGATCGATAACAAGAAAGAATTTGGTCCTTCCTATCGAGCTCCGGTTCCAGTCCTTGGAGTGAAGGGCACAAGAACAGTCATTTTACCACCACTTCCTGGTCGTAAGGAAAACAGGTTTATCTCAATTGAAAATGTCAAGATACACAGAGTGGCCTATTCTTCTTAGCATGACACCGGCGGTTTCTTGTCCTTCCATTGTGAGAAATTCAGTTTTGCCCACTGCTTCTAATCATGAAACTGAAGTGCCCATCGAATTACCTGCAATTTCCAGTCCTTTATTAAGTACTTTGAATTTGAATTTGAATTTAAAATATTTATATTTATATATATATTTATATAGCGCTACATACACCATACGGTTTCTTGGCGCTGTGGAGACTAAATTAGCAGTAGGAACACAAATACTGGTAAAGAAAACAGGAAATGAGATCAGTTTACATTGGAAAAAGCTTGGGTAAACAAAAAAGTCTTAAGATCTTTACGGAAAAGGGAGTAATGTCTGGCCAGACGTAGATGATCGGGAAGGGAGTTCCAAAAGGATGGTGCCAAGAATGAAAAATTGGCTCCACCCCATTTCTTATGTCTGTAACGGGGTACCTGAAGAAGCGATTGAGTAGATGAGCGAAGCTCACGGGCAGGGGTGTACTCTTTTAACAAGGAGGAAATGAAGGCAGGGGCTGTGCCCTGGCGCGCCTGAAAGACCATACAACCTGTTTTGAAAAGGGATCGCTCCCTGACAGGTAACCAGTGCAATGCCTTCAGTAAGGGGGTAGAATGATGAGAGCGGGGGGAGACCATGGACCAGTCTGGCCGCCTGGTTTTGAACCAGCTGGAGCTTCCGCAAACTATACGCTGGAATACCGTTGTATAGAGCGTTAGCGTAGTCCAGCCGGGAAATCACCAGAGCGGACAAGATAAGTTTAAGTGCAAGAGGGGAGAAAAAGCGAGAAACAGAGCGAATAGTTCGAAGAACCAGAAAGCAAGAAGAGACAACAGAAGTTATATGTGAGTGAAGAGTGAGATGATTATTGATTTTGAATGCCCAGGGTCTTAACTGAGGGAGAAGACGTGGGAGGGGGTCCTAAAGAAGAAGGCCAGAATGAAGAGTTCCAAGGACTGGAAGAACCACCCGTGAGAACCAATTCCGTTTTATCGGGGTTCAGCTTCAGATGATTGTGGTTCATCCAGTCCCTGATGAAAATCATAGTAGTCTGAAAATTAGAAATAGAATGAGAGGAGGAAGAAAGATTAAAGATAAGCTGGAGGTCATCCGCATAATTATAAACGGTGACCTCCAGTTGCTGAAGTGCAAAGATCAAGATTGCCTGGTGCTGACCAAGATGAAATAGACTATACATACCCCACTGACTTATCCATGCCTGACCTGCAAGCACGTTTGGCCACGGAATCCAGATTTTCATTTGACACTGTTTCCAATGCTTCAAAAAGACCCTCACGTTTTGCAGTTTATGCCAGCTTATTTAAACAAGCATTTACAATGCAACGGTCTCGCCTTTGCAAAAGTTAGAGCTATTGGCATAGTAAATGTCAATTTTTTTATTTATGTGTTGGTTTTGAAAACATATAAATAAATGGCAATGTCATTTACAATGCCAATGACGCTTAATCTCTTCAAACAAAGGACAGGGGCTTCTTTTCGCTTCACACAAACGTGGAGAGAAACCCGAACGAGTCCTGTTCAGGAACAGTCAAACTTGTGTGGAAAGAAGGCTTGGGCCTAAGGGCCGGGAACTAAGAGCCCCCGGTCGGCCGGCTCACAAGCCTTGCAGCTGCCGGCTGGGGCCGTCCACACTATGCAGCGCGGCTCAGCAGCAGCCCCAGCTGTCACGGGAGACCGGGAACAGGAGAAACCAAGGCCCGGCCGGCGACTTCAACTGAAAGACACTCTGTCGGATTAACGGCCCAGCTACCAAAAAACAAGCTATGGCAAAGCCAATGAAAACTCTCACTCTCAAGTAGGGCCCAGGCCCTCGAAAAAGTGCAATTGGCAGTTTCCAGATGCAGGCTGCAATAGGCTGATGAAGCAAGTCCACGCTGTAGCAGGGAGAGTTGGTAAGCATAACGATAATGAGAACAAGTCGGCCTGCTCGAAAAAAAGCTCCCAGCATGCAAACAGCTGGTGCATAATGAGCCAGGACGGGGCCTGCACCTAGTTCACAGCCACGAGCGCGCCCTCGACCGCTGCAGCATTCGGCAGCAAATCCTGAACCTCGTGTTGTGGTCATGGAGGGAACACGAGAGCCCGGGGCAGCTCCTTGAGGTCGGTGCCAACCTGGGCTGCCGGGCCTGCGGTGCGCCGCAGCGCGCAAGCGGCGGCTCATAAAATATGTTCTTTTTCCTCCATGACTTGACATGTTTTTAAAGCTCCGTTTCCTCGCATTCCTGCGATGCCAACACTTCCTGGCACCTGAGCGCAGCAGGAGGCTTGCCCGGGCTGGCTCGGACGTCGGGGAGAGGGCCAAAGGCATGGTTGTTCCATGGATCAAAAAAATATAAACGAAACTGTCCTGTTTACTCCGTGACTGAGAGGTATTTTCACGGGATTGTCGGCCGGGCGAAAGCAAAGCTCAGGGCCGGACAGGCCGAGCTGCCCCTCGGGCAGTTCTGCGTGAGGCTGCGGGCTCGGGCGGCTTCCAGAGCCGCAGGGCGTGCAATGCTCCTACCCCCTTACCTGGTTCTTCCTGAGTTTTCCACTGTGGCCTGCTTTGAACATTTCCACCAGAGCTGATTGTTGTTTCTAGTTAAGTCCTGCCAGCCTGGCCCTCCGCACTCCAAATCAGGTCAGGAAGGCGAAAGAAGCCCAAACTCTGCGTGACGCGAGGACACAATGGTGGTAAATAAAAACAAGTCAGCTCCCGGGCCGGCAGCCAATGACAGCGCGGCCCGGGGAATGACGTCACGGGGGTGTCCCGGGCCGGCAGCCAATCACAGCGCGGCCCGGGACACACGGCAACAAGGGGCGGGGCTTAAAAAAGACCCAAAAACGCCCCCGAATCGCATTTTCACGAGAAAGCGTGATTGACAGCCTCTGTCTCCCAATGGCTAGCCTCCATTTATGGAGCTAGCCAATGGGAGACAGAGGCGGAACCAAAGCCCATGTGTAGGATCATGAGATTTCGCCGTGTGCGGAGAAACTGCTACGCAGTTGCAACGCCCAGGGCGAAACCTAAAAACATTTTTTAATTCCCCCTTGGACATATATTTGGCTGGTGCTTTTTTCAATTTACCTTTTTATGTCAATTGGGTTTGTGTTTTATTTTTTCCGCTTGGTAAATGGACACTATGTTGAGGAAAGAACATGCATTCGACATCTCAATGGAACTTTGGCCCCCCTTTCCTCATCGCATTCTGCACACAGACTGAAAAGAGACTTGACATTTGTTAACATCACTGCTTGGCCTGTCCTTGATGGGATAGTATGGGATGCCGTTAGATTTCAAATTCATGGCCCTACGGAGGTTGTTAATGTCCCTAATGTGCTTAGAGTTAATATGGGGGATGTGGAGAAACAAAACATACGTTCTGATGATTGGGATGTTCAGGCCGTAGAGTCTTTGTTTTCTGATTTGAAATACTATGCTGCCTTTGATGCTGAAGATTTGTACTTAGAATCTGCTAATTATGGTGATTTGTTTTGCTTTCAACATTTTGGCAATCACTTCTTGCATAAAACAACATCCAGAAGGAATACTGTAAATTATACACAATGGGAGCATTGCCCAGCTCCTAAACAAGGCAGTTCAAGTACTTTTTTGAAAAAGTACACTTATTTTTCTGACTTCAATCAGTCTAATCCCGAGTCCTTTTATTTCAAAATGACCCAGAAGCCTATGTCCAAGGTTAGACTTACCGATACCAAATTATTGTACTCGAAGTCCTTTCTAGATCAGCTGGCTGTTGGCGGCTATGAATTGTGGAGGGAAACAATTGACCTGAAATTAGTTTGGGGTTCTAAAAGCTGGCAGGTACAAGGCACTGAGGCTTTACATCGTGCATGTCTCATCCCAAATCAAATGTTGTTTTTGAATTCCTCTATTTCACAGACGACGTGCTTTGGATTGGCTACTTCTAAAAAATTAAATTTTCCAACCATCCCGGAGTTAGAAGAATATTCTGGCTGGAGTAATTATACTCAGTTTTCAATTAGGGACTTACAGACCCTATTGCTGAATTCATCCTTTAACATATCCGGTATGGACCCTAAAGGTTGGCTGGTGTGGCACAGAAGTGCTGATTCATGCCAGCACCGTTTTTTGGGTTTGTCTGATGGCTTTACACAGGTCAGACCTGATCTACGTTTTGAAACTGAACATTCTGTCACAACTTACTCTGTGGGCAAATTATGTCAAAGTTGGCTGAAACATTCTAAATTGTCTGCAGTTAAATTACATCTTGCAAAACTGAATAATGATGTTGATTTAAATGATTTTATAAAAGGCCCGGCTAGTGGTAGATCAAAAAGATGGATATATGCTGTTTACAATGAAATCTGGAAGACATCACAGATTGAAGCAGCGACACGCCTTAGAGCTATAGATCAGGCCAATCTAGAAAAAGTGCTTGCAGTGGTAGATAATAGTATTAACATGCTTTCTTCCTGCATTTACACTTTAGATAATATTGTGTCTTCTGTAGTGGATATTGTGCATGATGAAGTGTCTATATTGTATCATGGTCAAAATCAATTGCGTTCTATCATGCAATTTGCATGGACCCTTCAGACGCTTAAATCTGGCAAGGTGCCATGGACCTACATGAATGTTTCTTCTCTCTTTGCCCCCTTTAATTTAACTGACAAGCAGCGCCTGCTTTCCATGCGAGATGCTTCTTTTTCTATGTTACATATTGAGAGATTAGAGTCCTTGCCTTTTTCTGTGGCAGAGGCCTCCGCTGCAACGTGGCTTATCCACGGTTTGATAAAATTACCTTTTGCTTTGTATAAGTTTACTAATTGTATGAGATATGTTGCCATAGGTCGCTATGAGCCCTTAGGTGGTGCGTTTCTCCATGAAGTCTGGTCCCTTCCTTTCACTTATAGATGTTTGAAAGACGGACAGGAAGTTTATCTGAATGGGGAGGAATGTACAGAAACACCAGATCACTCGTTAATGTGTAGGCACATACAATTAAACGGTTCTTGCAACCAGGACCGACCAAATTTAGCCTGTGTTTTAAAAGGGACTCCGGTTCCAGCGATCATCCCGACTTTTACCTTACTGGGGAACGGAAGTTATTTACTTTTAAATAATGAGGATTGTTGCGGGTTAATTAAAGGTGTAGCTTATGTGGTAACCGTAACTGAGCGTGTAGTTTGCTGCAGAAATGTCCTGTACCCACCCACACACGAAAATAGGGATGTTTCCATCTGGCCACGCATCCCAACCTTGAAAGCAGAGTTCAACGGCATGAGCAGAATAAGGGCTCTATTGTCCCAGAAAGAAGTGGCCTTGAGTTTGCTCGGGAAACTTTCGTACTTCACATTGCTAACACCTGGACTGAGGTTCAGGCCCTTTTAAATACTGATTTACCGTTGCATTTTGGCGAAATGGTACATTCTATCTTTAACGCGGCCTCCACAACTGGGCTGGCGCATTTTTTTAAAACAGTTAGCAGCGGCCTTGTAACTTCATTTGAAAAAATATTTGGAGTCATCCCTGCTTTCTTCCATTCCATTTTTTCGAGTTTGTTTGGTGGATTCCCGGTTTTACTGGCACTGGCGGCAGGCGTTCTGGTGGTCGTTTGCTTCCTTAAATATGGATGCCCCACATGTGGAAGGAGCCGCCCAGCCCCTTCTGGCGCTGTTTCGCAACCGGATGCTTGAAGATTATGGCACGTTGCCGCTTGCGATTTTAAGCACGGCATATGGATTATCGTTTCGATTTTCCTACTTCACCTGTGTCCAGCCTGTGTTTCATTGCCTAAGCTGTGATTTTGACTGGGCCATTGATTTCTGTCTCTGCGGACCCGTTTCTCCTGACGTCGACTTTAATCAGCTGATGAGTCCCATCGTTACTCACGAGTTGGTTTGTACTGGCGAAAGGATTATGGCCTTAGCAGAGATGCATGGACTAATGGGTCCTTGAAACATACTCGCAGCTGCGCAAGATTTCTTGGCACTGAGCTTTCTTGAAAACCCACCGAGTTGTCCTCTGATGGTGATAGAGGCTCCGGTGCTAGGAGAACATGTATGTTCTTTCCCGCTTTTGAATTGGATGGCTGACCTGTTTTCAGATGAAGACGGTGATTTCATGTTGGAGGCTGTTGCTGCATATTTTTCGTATTCAGTCTTGCCTTAAACTACCGTTATTGATTTATGATGATGCCACCTTTTTCATTTCATTTTTTCACCTCCCAGTCCTATTGACTTGAGTGCTATTGACCACTAACATTGACATTTTGAATTGTTGGTTTTGTAGTCTTTTCCATCACTTTATATGATTGTAACGTTGTTCATCGTTCTTGAACTCTGATTTCATGAAGTTGCCCTTATCTTATCTTATCTTATCCGTCCTCAGATCATGGGGGGGTGTCATATAGCTACTGTATATCTTAATAATGTGTTAAGTTAGTATAGGCTCATTAAATGTTTAAACGCCATTTTTCCTTTGAAAAGCACACAAACACACTTGATGCTGTTCGCATGCAGAGAGAGCTGGTGTATGGTGATGTGATCTCTTCATTCTAGGATCTTGAGGTATGGGCCCGCCCTGCTAAAACCCAAAGAGACCTTCTTAGCTATTAATATAATATGTGAGTTAGGGAGGGTGAGAAATAAGTGTTGTTAACCCTTATTCATTACAGCATGTTAACATGCTGTCACTATTTGCTTTCTATGGACTAGTAACTATGCTGATAACTTTGCTTCTGATAATATGTTTCCTTGTATTATCTCAGATACTGCGTCTGAGAAAACGGCATTAGTAAATAAACATTTCAAATGTGCACGTGTCCTCATTTACTCCATGTTCTGGTTTGAAATGATTGTATAACGAAAGAGTGCTCATGTGTTCCACGTAACCTGAGGTATTGTAAGTTCATGTTCTGGTTTGTCTAAACATTGGGAGTTTGTTATGACCAATGAGACACTGTAGCTAGCTCGGTAAGGGGTTTGTTGGGTACTGAGGTGAGTTTTGGGTCACACTAATTCGCCGAGGTTCCAATCCTCTGTGCACAGTTCTGTGGGAGAACAGAAACCCTGCTACAGTATTTTCCTGAACGCTTTTTTGTAGCTACGGAAGCCGGCTTAGTTGCTTCCACTGTGGCTGTCTCAGCCAATGAATTCCCTGAAACGTGAACGCCATCACGTTCATGACTCAGTGTATGTATCACGTGAGTCTTTGGTAGTTCTTTTTGTAAAAGAACTACTTGTTCCCAAAGCGATGTTTGCTTTATTGTGGCACCTGTGTCATCTTTGTAACCGTTTTCAACCCATTTCTGCAAGTTTTCGTTGTATGATTTGACGCAGGAATGCGAATCGCACACTATCAGTGTCGGGAATTCACGATCGGCAATGTCGAGCACCATTTTTAAAGCTATTAATTCAGTTTGTTGACCTGAATTGTCTTTTACACATTGTGACATTGTGACCAGTGGCATCAGTTTACGTCCGTGCCACCGGCATTTGACAACCTCGCATGTAGCGTTGTGGGCTTGTTTTCCCCAAACTGAGGGTTCTGCATAACTGTTTGTGTATATTACGCAGGCGTAAAGTTGTATGGGCAGAATGTCGATTAGCAGAGGATATTCTCTTTCATATTCTAGATTTTTCATTTTTTTCATTTCCGGGTCAAAATAGTATTTCACTTTTGTCTGTAGCAAGAGAATTTTCCCATTGTATCCACTTTGGATTTAATGCCACGGTAGGTAAATTACATGGGCTTGTTAATGCCTCAAAGACTGATTCTGCTGTTATAACAGTAATCTGTCTACCATCGGCTTGGTCTCTTTCTTTTGCTACAGCTGTTTGAACCGCATGAACAATATTTTCCTTAATGCTGAACGTTTTTTCAGCTTGTGAGTACAAGTGTGATTTGTATGCTATTGGTACCTTTTCTCCCTCATTAGAGGTTAGGTATGTGAATCCGCATCTTCCTGGGATGACCCGGATCACAAGGTTGCGTGTATTATCGCGTGTTTGCAATTTTGTTTTAGCTAACATGTCTGTTTGCAATGATCTCAAAATTTCTGTGTGTTTTTGAGTCCAATTGATTGTTTTAAAATCTGGTTTGATTAGTTCATAGAGAGGTTTAACCCTCTCGGCATAATTTAGAATGTAAGTTCTTCCGAAATTCAGACACAAAGCGAGATAGGTGAATGAGTTTAAATTGCGCTGGGAAGATACATAAGTGTGGGTCAATATTTGTCCGAACTCTAAGGATAAGGTCCCAGTCACCTAACAGAGACCAAACAATGTGATGAGAGGAGCCAATCACTATTGTAAAACAGACACACAATAATATATCCTGAGCTCGATAGGGAAAACAATAATTATTTAGTCCATCAAATTCAATCCAAGAAAGTAGTAGTTTTTATATCTTCTTCATTTATTTCCAATTTGATCAGGAAAGAGACTTCAATCTTCACCCAGATAACAAAAACAATAAGCCGTTGCCAACACGTGTTTCGTCTTGGTATGGTAACCAGTGACTTCTTCAGGGCTATGGCTAAGATAAAACCGGTTCATAGGCGAAAGGTTAAATTTATACTGTTCCACCGCTTTCACCGGTGTAATTAGAGAAGGTTGATATCCACGCTTACGCTGGGCGTTTGAACAATTTGCCAATCAAGCGGCGGGAATCCGCCGATTTCCATAGGAAGTATGTATCAAAATCACAAAGAATATAATTTTCGTGTTATTACACACGTGGTACCCTCCGAGTGCAGAGAGTAGAAAGCAATAGTTTCTCCGTGTATTCTTCCAAAATTCAGGAAACCTAGAATTGATTGTAAGTTTTTCAGCGTTCTTGGTGCTTGGATTACAGCACATTTCTCTAAGAAATTGTCTGCCAGGCTTTTGCCTTCACTTGATAATTCATATCCTAAAAACAGGACAGTTAGATGGGCAATTCGTGACTTTTTAAAGTTGAATTTGTAAACCTCTGCTGCGAACCCAAGTATTATGGTGTTCACTCTTTTCAAGTGAGTATCCAAGTCATCGTCTGTTAGATAAGTGTCATCGACATAATATAATGCCTCATCATCATACATTTGTAGTAACTCTGTTACTCTTGCTGAGAATAATCCTGGGCTGTTCTTGAACCCCAGGGGGAGTCGACAGAATTTTTGCTGCGAGCCCATTATTGAGAAAGAGGTCAAATACCTGCTTTCAGGTGCTATGTTTTGACAAAAGAATCCATTAGAGATGTCTAATGTTGTTTTGTATTTTTTGCGCACAATGTTATTCATTAGTGCTGCACTATGTGAGTTTTGTACTGCAAAAGTTTTGCAACATGAGTTAAGGTGTCTGTAGTCCAAAACTAGACGATATGAATCGTCTGGCTTGGAGACTGGAAACAAAGGATTGTTCATTTGTGATGTGCATGTTTCAATCACCCCCTGGTATTCAAGTTGAACTAAGATGTCCCTGACCTGTTTTTTAGCTTCTTGCTTAATTGGGTACTGCCTCTGTGCAGTTGGTTGAGATTTTAACTGGATTTTGTGAGGAGGAGAGTCCTCATCCCATCCAACATGGTTTTTATATAATGCAGGAGCTTGGGCTACTGCCCACTTTCTTGCAAGTGTATATTTTTTATGAATTGGAATGTGATTTGAGAAGGCAGGCATAATCATTTCTTCGCCATGAGGGCACTCCCTGACAAACTCTGCTGGCCAGTCTTTTTCAGCTAAAAGGATGTCATAGCCTTTGGAGAGGTTATCCCAAAATAGACCCCTTATTTTCCTAGTCTTATCTCCCTCTATACGTAATGTTATTTCATATATTTTATGAGGTTTGCTAACTCTGGTATCTGCAGTTTCCACCTGAATGTATTCATTCGTGTCCACTGTCTCCAGATGATTCATCAGGATCTTGCGAGCTATGCTCACTTCTGCTGCGCTGTCTAGCATTGTCTGAGCCTACTCTCCGTTTTTCAGCTGTGTCCTCAGTATCCTCAGCATGTTTGATTACTTTAATGCTGGCTACCTTCTTTTTTGGAAATTGTATTTTTTTACTTTGATGAGCAGGTTCCTTGTCTTTGGACTTGTCGTGCTCCTCCCTGTGTTCTGACCGTCCTCTTCTTTCCGATTTCTTCGAGGAAGTCTGAAAAGATCGAGAGGGACGTGTATCAATATCTTGATATCTATCAGGTTTCTTTAAATTATCCCTATTTCTAAGGTTGTATCTTTTCTCAGAGGGCTCCCTCTGGGGAGACTTGTGTCCTTGGTCCGGAGATCTTTCTCTCCGCCGAGGAGACTTTCCTCTGGACTGGAATCTTTTTTCTTTGGGAGTGGATTGTTTATTTCCATCCCAGCTCTTTTTTGGAGTGTTTAGAGTATTTTTAATAAATATCTTTTCAGGATTTTCAGTTAGTTGAGGTTTTACTGGTTTCCCACCCAAACTATCTCTTCCTAGCTCTTCATAGGATTTTTCTATGATTCTGGCAAGTTCAAATGGTTGTTCTGCTATATCTGTTTCTTTCAATTTCTGGCGGATCGCCACAGATGCTGCTTCTCCTTTTATGTTAGATAATAATAAAGCTGAGACCTGCTTGAAGTCTTTCAGTAATTTCATACCCAGAGTTAAAGCAGATTCTGGACCGTATTCATTTTGAATTTGTCTTAGCACATCGGGTATTACCCCCATGGACGGAATACCATGTGTTTTTGTGTAAATGGAAGCAAAGACTGTGCCCCAAGTGTCACAGTCCTCCACATGTGGTGCGATCCCCATTGGAAGGCAGATAGTCCGAATTCTGTGTTTCTCAACAGGGGTAGTATCTGGAAATACTGCCTCTATTTGAGTGATTTTTTGTGCTAACCAGAATGGAATTTGTTCCCGTTTTAAGGGTACTTTACCCAGACATGACTGTATTTTCTGTGGTGTTATTTTATTTGTATTCCCCTGATGAGGGGTCAGCTGCGGAATGTTAATAGCTGGTTGGACTGTTGAACTCCGCATTACATATTGGACTAATTGTCTATGTATTTTAATCAGTTGTTTTAGCTGTGCTAAAAGTTCTGGTATTGACATTTTTTCGATGTCTGGATGTGGTGTGTAGCTGGCTAGAACCGGCCACGTTGCTCCTGGTCTACCTAGTGGACCGAGCCTGTTGATGTGATTATTATGTTTTAGGGCGCCTTTAAACCAGAGCAGGTGCTCTTGGTATTTTAATGGGATTTCCACCTCCTCGAACGGAGTGTAGTCATCCGGAGGTTCCTCTATTTTGTAATAGTGGAACTCATGTGTGACAGCGTTTGCTGCTGGAAAGTTTATCCATGAATAGAATACCTCTGTCTGCCGATATTCATGTGCCTCAATTACGAATATGACTGTAACACCTCTCGATGTTAGTCCATTTTCTATAAGTTTAAGAGTTATAGTTTTTCTTATGTTGACCGGGATGATTATTGCATTCGGGTCTGTCTGTAGGAGACTATTGTCATCCTCTAGGAGACGAGCTGCTATTCTATCTGTCTCCCTCTCTTCTTCAGTTTCTGACATTTTTACTGACAGAAGGGTTTTTGTTGCAGATCAAGTTTCAAGGAAACAAAGATTAGGTGCACAATATTTTGGAACACTGTATCCTTCAACGTTGAATAAACCAAAAACTATACATAGAAATCTCTTCCTACTAAGTTCCAGCAGATTTTAACCTTTTACCCACTCCAGATGTCTTTTGAAGTATTTACGGGAAAAAGGGTCTGTGTGAAAAAGCACGACTGAGTTACTCTAACGTCTTGCGTTAGATTTATCGCCTTACCAAACGTTGGGTGCCATGTAGTGTAGTTCCTATAGTCCCAGTAGGCTCTGCGCATTGGAATAATATCTTCAGCAGTGTAGACGTAGGACTGAGGTTAACTAGGTCTCTACTGACTATATTAGACTTAAGTTTTTTGCCAGCTAGCTCAGAGTTCACTAGAAACTTTCTCGAGTAAGCGAGGAGGAGTTTAACCTCCCTGGATAGACAAGAAGGGATTTAGTTTCTGACAACCATAAAACATGACAACTTTGCTCTCCCTGAATAAGAGTATATCTCTAGAGTCGTGTGAAAACAAAAGACAGCTATTTCACTCAGTCAAAGGTGCATACTTAGTTTCACCAGATTGCAGAGAAAAAGAAAGACGGGCTTTTTCAATAAAAGGTGTTATTTATTGAGCAGTCTATTTCCTCATACAAGAGAAATGAATTGCTACAATTGCAATACTTGTAGTAAAGTAAAGTGCATACAGTAAAAGCAGGATTATGAAATAATACTGTAAAAGCATGGAAATGGTTTCTTAGTCATATGACACTTTAAAATGGATAAAATAGATACATACATATATACATTGACTAATCGTACTCAACTGGTGCTTCTAACTATGCCTACCCCAGTGTACCTGACCTAAGCCTAATACGTGGGAGGGAGTAAGTAAGTAGCAGTTTCAGTTAAGTTTGTTTTGCCAAGAATCTGACTGAAGAATTCTCTGTAAGGGTTTAGTGAGTTCAGTACCTGGGTATTAGAAGGCAGGAGGGCTGGTATCTCTCTCTCAGGACTCGGTATCCCAGTCACCCGCAAGGGTAAGCTGGAAACGCCGGAGGCTGGATTTCTCGGCAAGAGAAAAGACAGCGTCTTTCTCAGCGCGTCAAAAGGGAGGGGCAGTGTCCTTGGGCTCTCGCATCAGCTGGGCTCTCGGGCAAGTAGTAGCTGCTCCAGTTTCATCACCACCGTGTGTTTGCTTAAGGCAACGTTGGTATATTTATACCTGAAAGGTGCCGGGTTTGACGTAAGGCTGGACATAAGACGTCAATAAAGATGTCACTGAGAACTGGTCGTTCTTACAGTGCTTTACAGGAGTTCTTGGACGAAATCAAAACAAAGTAGCGGGGATTTCCCAGGTTGCTGGAGGCTTGGATTTGTTTAAGAACTTGGTGTGCTTTCTAGGGGGCTGGAGGAATAGGCTTGCTTAATGTGACAGCATGCGCTATGACTAAATTATGAAACAGGTTTCTATGCCGTTGTAGGGATATTATTGATTTATAACCGGACAAGGGCAAAGAATAGGAATATCGATTCAGGTACCTAGATAAACACACTACAAACTTAGCCTGGCTGATATGCGGTGATGCCCCAAAACTGGTCCCAGGATGCTTGTTTATGGTCCAGGGAGGAACTGACCTGGCAGTTTGGGCTGGACTGTTCCCATGGGGAACAGGGTCAAGACTGATTTGCATATGGCTGGGTCTAAACTGGAATGGCACGGGAGCAGCAAACGATGGATTTAGGCCCAGGTCTCAGTACTGAGGTGAATGTTTCACATTGATCAGCATTCTGTCCATCAATTGTTCTTCTTGCAACTTTCTAAAAGTATATACCAATTGGATATTACTGATTTTTAAATGTATTAAGGAATCCCCAATGCTATCCTATGGGAGCAATATGCCTCTCAGTAGTAAAATACAAATGTAGAATTGTTCACAATCAGGACATGTAAAACCTAACAGTATATGTCCAGCTGTCTAATTACACAGTGCTTTGTGCTGTGGACTACCTAGGCCATATCTAAGGAGTCACTTATATGTCATAAAAATGAGTTCAAATGTCAGGTCAATAGGTCAGATTAAAACTGCATTCAGGCTGCAGTGGCAGGCCTGGGACATATTTTAGAATGTTACTTAAGTGGGTGGCACAATACGTGCTGTATACCCACTGGTAGCATTCACATGCCATGGGTATTTGGTATAGCACTCTACAAGGTAAAATAAATATGACAATCTGGGCTATAACAATCAAGCTATGTTTAGGGGAGTGAGCACACGTATATAGCACTGGTTAGCAATGGTAAAGTTCACAGAGTTCAATGGCCCAAAAAAAAGAATTTCAGCAAAACCTGGAGGTAAGCAGTCAGTTTGGATGAATACCACCCTAAGGTGACAAATCCAACAGCTGCCTTTACGAAAGTAAAACAGAAGCATGTCGTTTTCAGCACAATTTAGTTATATTCTGCCTTAAGGCCATAAATATAAGTAAATAATGTGTTTTATTGTTGTCCCCTACCTATTTCAACGTCGTTAAAGTTGTAACAACTAGGGAAATGTACTATAACATTTATATATATTTTTCAAAAGGTTTACAATGTACCGCACTAGTAGCTACAAAGTGCCATAGTAGTTACAGGGAAAAATAAATATGTAGAAAATACAAAATAAACTGTACTAAACTGTGGTGCTTCATTAAATTATTTAAGAAAACTTAGATATTTAAATATTTGAAGAACCCTGTAGTACACTATATTTGTAAAATATAGTGTAGTACAGTGTATTTTTTGATTTTTTCCATGTATTTCTTTAAAGTACCATGTTTAATTTTCTTTAATTTATTTTAAGTATTGTGTTACCTGCTAAATGGAACCACAGTACCCTGTAACATTTCTTTTTTAAATATATAGAAACTTATAAATAATGTTTCCTACCTATAAATTACAAATGTCTAAGGCCCTGACCCAGAACACAGCCAAAGTGTGGGTCAAACAACATGACTGCCCTTTCCTTTTGTAAAGGTAGCCATTACCTATTCATATGCTGCCTTGTCATTGGCAGGAACTGCAAAATTACCAAAAATTTTTGCTGTATGCCATACATTTTTGTGATATTTTTGAGGCCTCATATTTCACTTAGATTAAATGTCTTATAACTTTAAAAATACTTACCTGTCCTACCAAAAAGGATCATCTACATACCATAATATATAATTCTGCCACATTTCATGAAAATTAAACTTGCCATTTAGCCGATAAGTGCGAGTACAAGTCTATGGAAAATGCATTGGTGTAAAAATGTGTTCTGTGACCCCCCTTTTTTGTTTTCACCCTCTTTAACCAATCATCATGAAACTTTGCAACATCTGCCAATGTAGTGAAATAGCATTAGGTCTGCAATGTTTTGTGGATATTTAGCAAACGGGTGAAAAGTTATTAACAGTCAAAACTCAGTGAAATTCTTCTCTCTGGGAATGTTCACTATAACTACAATGTAGTAGTGAATCTTTCAGTTTTTTTACATCTTTTTTTGTAATCATTTTTTAAGTACCATGTTTATGTTTTCAACATTTTTTTTAACACATCCAAAGTGTGGGAAAATGTACCTGGCTGTCCTTTTCTTTTGTAAAGGCAACTGTGAACGACTCATATACTGGCTTGTTATCGACACAAACTGTGAAATTGGGTACATAATGAGAAGACTGGATTCACTGAGTGGAGCAAGTGCAAAGCCAGTAAAATTGGCATGAACATGAAGTACACTACTGAATATAACAATTGGATGATAACTATAAATCAGAGAATAACATGTGAAACACAATATGTAGTGTATGTCATCTATTGGGAATCAGTTCTAAAACATGTAGGCAGAATCAGCTGTTCCATACAAAAGAGAATCTTTCAATACATGAGGGCAGTACAAAACAGACATAGCAGCTATGCCATTGTGAACACTGCATGGAACATCATAATAGTGAGTGGAAAACTATGACTTACTATGGCATAGTGGCAATCAAGTGTAGATAGAACAAGGGAGCTCCGCTGAGTGAATCCAAACTCAGAGTAAGATTGAGAACTAAGGGGCATATTATCAAGAACGGCGTTACAATTATCGCCGCTTTAGCCCCAGGAAACTGCCGCTAAAGCAGCAATAATGGGCTTGACAATATGCCCTTGAGAATTCCAATAGGAGCCCATGTTCGCACCAGAACCTGGGCTTATATGGGAATTCACGCTGGCCTATTATCAAGCCCATTATCACTGCTTTAGTGCCATTTTCCTGCCGCTAAAGGGGTGATAATTTTAACTGCGTTTCTTGATAATATGCCCCTAAAATCTCACATGAACTGAATAAGGATGACCAATTGCATGTACACCTCTAATGATGAAAAGCCACAATAAAATTAAGGCATTCCACTGTCTTTATAAGATCTCAAACATCTAAGATTCAGTAGAGTCCCAATTGAATCCCTTATATGAGAGATATAATTAGTATTAGGATGCTTATCACTTAGGCCAACATTTGAACTGGTTCATGGGTGATTCAAATATGGAATTTAGTGGGGTGGTATATACATATTGTTTGAACACTGAGGTCGATGAGAACACATTTTTTAAATCGCTTTATACGATAGAGTGAATTAAAAATTAAATATATTGATGTTGTTTACAGCATGTTTTGCCCTAATGAAATAAGTTGATACCATCATCTGTCATAAGGTCAGTAGAAGTCCATACCACCCTATTTTATTTCCTTGTTGGAGTAACAGAGCTATTTTGGAGTTGCCTGGCTCCAGTTCTCACAGCGCCATCTCTACAGTGGGCCCACTTGCTTTTAATGGTTTTATGGTTTTCATTCCCCCCAATTTATTTTAACTTAACTTTATTTTACTAGTACGTCACAAGGTGCAGGGGAGCCTGCATCCTGCGACAAGGGTTTCTACACTCAAATTAATCCTTTTCAGGTCTCCTCACCTGTTTTGAGTCGGATGATGTAGCTGTGCCGCACTTTAGACACACACCTTGACATGCTCTCTTATGATGGACTTCTTGAGACAGGAGGGAGCATGTCTGCAGAGCCTGTCATAGGTCAGTGTAAGTCCACACCGTTCTAGAGCTCATGTTTGTGACTGAAACCTGGGCAGACCTGTCTTTGGATCCTGAGATGACCACAGCAGTCCCTCCTGCTTTTGCGATCTACAGGCTGGATAGAGACCACAAAAATGGAGGGGGTTAGGGGTTATTTACCATGATGGGTTCGCCGGCATGCTTATCCCGACATCTCACACCGGCTTTGAAGGCCTCATCTATAGCTTGGAATTATCTCAAACTCAAATTTTCAACGGTCTTCTGATTTACAGGCCACCAGGTCCTAGAGCCTACTTTGCGGAGGCCACCAGACACCTTCTGGAGGCATCCCTACTCAAATAGGATTTTACACTATTAGGAGACTTACATTTTCATTCTGAAAATCTGAAGGACTCTTACACAGAAACACTCTCTGACATTCTATCAGTGCTCGGCAAGGAACAACTAGTAGTGGCCAGACCGACGCATATAGTGGGACATACCTTAGACTGTAGCTTTTCAAATTGCGCAGCTGTCTCAAATCTATTAATAGTCCCAATCCTGTTGTCAGGTCATAGTGCAGTCTGTTGGAAGATTGCTCTGCAAAATAACAATGCCCAAAGAAAGGTAGCTGGTAAACCAATCCTCTCTGGGGCCTGGCACCGAGTAGAGGCTTAGGACCTCAATGTAGCACTGGTAAATACACAGTCTGAAGTGACAAATTATGTTGATTCAATGGTGATCGGCTACTCAAACTGGCTGACCTCAGCAGTAGCTACACTAGCCCTGATCAAATGCAAAGCTTTGAGAAGAAGCAGGCCCTCAGTCCCCTGGTTTGGAGAGGTGGTTTGAGCAGCCAAACAGGCACGCTGTAGACAGGAACAAACCTGGAAGAATGGCTACGGAATAGTTGAAAAAAATATATAAATCATGCTTGGTGAATAAAAAAACTTACTATTAAAGAAAAATCTGACAATTATATTAAACAATGGAATCAGGTTGCTGCTACTTCAAAGCGCTATTGATGTGGAAAAAACTGCTTTCCTCCCCTGCAAGTAAGAGCATAGAAGATGCTAATCAGGATTTGTGTGACTATTTAGCCAAGTTTATTTTAAACAAAGTAGATTCCAATAAGGACTTATATGTCAGGGAAAACATGAAAATATTTTCAGGGAATTTAAATCCCTTTCAGAGGACCAAGTGAAACACATGGTACTTACTACCAAATCATGATCCCCAATGGATCCCTTTCCTCCCAACATCATGCAGCTCATCCCGAATTAGGCAGCCCCACAACTGACAGATATCTTTAATGGAATGATTAGAACAGGTCAGTTTCCAAAGGAGTGGAAATCTATTTCTCTTTTGCTATTGCTCACAAAATCTAATTTGAACATTATGGACCCTAACAGCTATAGACCTAACTCTAGGCTTCTGTTCCCAGCGAAGGTGATTGAGAAGGAAATTCATTCTCAATTAGTAACTTTCCTGGACAACAATCAACTGTTGGATGAAAAAGGAAACCGGTTTTAGGGGACAGGAAGTGGTGGCTCTCTAGCAGTATTAACGTTCAATCAATAATAAGTACAATGTATTGGAATGGTGCTGTCAGAGAGGGGAGACCCTTAAAACCCCCCCAATCCGTGTGGAGCAAGCCACACAAATACAAATTCACAAAGATCCTGCGCACTCAAAGTAATAACACACAATGTGTAAGTAAATGTTCTGAAGGAACCATTCAACGTTGCAGTATATTCCGGAGTATAGGTTCTCCCTTTTTAATTGGTCATCAGGTACAGGTTACACACAGCCAGCCGACACGTGTTTCATCGTAGAAAAACAGTGTTCTACAACTCCTCAGGGCTTATTTGCTGTATTCAAAATAAGAACGGACCAATTCCGGTGATAATTCCAACCCGGAAGGGTAACCAAATTCTCTGTGAACATACGGCAGATAAAAGTCATATAATGGCCTGTATGCACATTCATATAAAGTAGAGAGACGCCAGTGTTGCCGCGAGTTCTGCGTCGGTAAGGTGGCCGATAAAATCTTAAACCTTGGATATGGTAAAGCAAGGCGATAGTAGTAGAGAGCCGGCTTGGTCCCGAAGAAACACGAATACGTGTTTACAGTGGCTAAAATTGAAGCCCCGCTCCCTCCATCTGGCGTCTCGAATCTAACCCGGTTCCGGGTTAGATTCTCTACTACTATAGCCTTGCTTTACCATATCCAAGGTTTAAGATTTTATCTGCCTCCTTACCGACGCAGGACTCGCTGCAACACTGGCTTCTCTCTACTTTATATGAATGTGCATACAGGCCATTATATGACTTTTATCTGCCTTTGTTCACCAAGAATTCGGTTACCCTTCCGGGTTGGAATTATCACCTGAATTGGGCTGTTCTTATTTTGGATACAGCAAATAAGCCCTGAGGAGTTGTAGAACACTGTTTTTCTACTATGAAACATGTGTCGGCTGGCTGAGTGTAACCTGTACCTGATGACCAATTAAAAGGGAGAACCTATACTCCGGAATATACTGCAACGTTGAATGGTTTCTTCAGAACATTTACTTACACATTGTGTGTTGTTACTTTGAGTGCGCAGGATTTTTATGAATCAACTGTTGGATGACTACTAATTTAAATTACGTAAAGGGTCCTTCATGGAATTTGCCCTGATCATTGCTACCAAAATGATTAGGGCTACAGTAGATAGAGAGGGAAATGCCGCCCTCATTGTACTTGATTTGACTGCAACATTTGACACGGTCAATCATGACCTTCTGATCGATTGGTTAGAGGGTCTGGAAATTGAGGGTATGGTCCATCCTTATTTGGATCTTTCCTGACAGATAAAATACAAACAATGATCCTGGAGGAATTTTCATCTCCTCTCTTTTCCCTTCCATGCAGTGTCCACCCGAGTTCATCGTTAAGTCTAACCCTGTTCAACATTTATGTCACTGCTGTGGCTGCTCTTGTAAAGTCTTTTGGGTTGTTGCCGATATCTTATGCCGCCAACACCTAGATTGTGGTGTCACTTTCACGTAAGGGCCCCATTTAAATGAGGCCTTTCGCAACGGTATGAGGGAAGTCAACTTATGGGTGGATAATAACTGTCTTAAAATGGACTCCTCGAAGACTGAGGTTTTTCTCTAAGAGAATAATGTCTCTCTCTGGAACCCATCTTGGTGGCCCACTGAACTGGGTACACTCCCAGTAAAAAAAGTTTAAAATCTAAGAGTACTGATCGATGATAAACTCACAAGGACAACGTAAACAAGATGATTTCCACCTATTTTTCCCTGTTCCATTTTATCTGGAAGATAGCATAGTTCATCAAACTTAACCTGTTAAAGACAGTAGGTTTGGTCCTTGTAGTGTCCAAAATGGAATATTGTAATGGCCTATACCAAAACGTGTCTAAAGTTGCCTTAAAACAACTTCAAACCCTACAGAACTCAGCCACTAGACTGCTGAGGAAAATACTGATATTTCAGTCTGATTCTCAGGCCCTACAGAGACTACACTGGCTCCCTATCCAAGAGCTAAACGTGTTTAAGGCTCTCTGTATTACACACAAAGCAATTCAGGGATTAGGCCCAGCCTATCTCTGAGGGAAACAGAGATGGTATTTCCCAGACAGTTACATCTCTATGTAAAAAATACTCCTAATCTATTGAAATTTCACAAGTCCTTAAAGATTTGGCTGTTCAGGAATTACTGGCTATGGACCTTCCACCTACCTTAGGCTCCAGCGCTAAATGCCTCAGTGCATTTGTTTGCACTTTACAAGAAATCAAATCAAATCATCAATATAGAATGTGTAACTCAGTCAGTCAGTCAATTAGCTTTATTTCGATAAAAGAAATATCTTAAAAGCATTACATAAAACAGCAAAAATAAAACCCATAACTTTTAATATTCATCGGTTAAGCAGTTAAACATTTTTTCAATAAATTAGATAAAAAGGTCTAAATACATGACCACAATTAAACAATGACTTTTAGCCGTTTAAGTCTAATCGACCAAGCCCAGCATAAATATTTGGACATACCACAGACTTATAGGGGCTGGGTATCAGACATCAAAATTCGCAAAGCGACTATATGATGTCTGGTGCCTAGCTCCCTGCACAGTGGTTTTAACCACCTGGATCTCGGGGATTTATAAGCCGGGCATTCAAATAAAAAGTGGGCAACAGACTCCACTCTAGATATACAAAATATACAAAAGGGAGCAGTTTGCCCCGGAATTCTCCAGCGGGCAGACAATTCTCTCAATGGTAACAAACCCACCGTAAACCTAAAATACAAAGCCCTATCAAGGGGCTTTGAAATCAAGTCCAGGTAGGGTTCACAAAAGGGCGCATTACTTAATCCTGAGGAACTCAATAGTTGTTCTACAATGTTTGGGATTGGAATTTTGTTTGTATGCTACCCACTGCCAGTACATAGTCTTGAGGGCAGCTTTGGGGGGGGGGCACATCTAGATGTCCAAACTTTCCCAAGTCCCTAATCCCCAAGCAAGGTTTTGACATGATTGAGCCACCCAATTTTAGACCAACCAAACATCGACAAAATTTCTGACAACCCTTCCGCATAGCTAGCCAGTTCAGGAACCCTCCATAGACGAGCCCATAATAATAGCAGGCGGAGTTGGGCCTGATCTTTGATCGAACGACAACCCATGTCCAGCAGCATGGGTAACGTTGTTGTGCTCTGTGGGAGGGACATCAAATCCTTTAAAAATGCCTTCTCAGATCTGGAGAGATGATCAATCTTGTTTAGTCCCCAGAGTTCTGCCCCATAAAGTGCTGCACTAACCCCTCTTGCTTTATAGATGTCTAGCACTGGGGCAATAGGTTTAGAGGAGGACGAACGCTGCTCTTTAAGAAGTGCCCCCACAACCCTTTTGTGACCCAGCAGCATTTTCTGAAGGTGGGGGCTCCACTGCATGGAATCAGAAAGGCGGATACCCAAATAATCGAATTCCTTAACCCTTTACAGGGGCACATGGTTCAGTACTGGTAGTCGACCAAGCTTCCTAGGTGGATTCAATACCAAGTACTTTGTTTTGTCGGTATTGATTTTGAGATCCCTACTGGTACAAAAAATCTGGAAGTTATCCAAAAGGCTCTGTAAGCCCATGGGTGACTTTGAAATGAGGAGGGTATCATCAGCGAATAGGAGTGTTGGTATTTTCTTGCCCGCCAGGGATGGAGCGTCAGATGCTTTATTCAGAAGATGCTCCACCACTCCGTTCACATGCAATGAGAACAGAGTGGGGGCAAGGACACATCCCTGTCGGACACCCCTATTCACTGTGATTTTGGCGGTCTTCTGTTCTGGCCTCATCCAAGCCCACCCTAACATCAAGCCTGAGATCAACGGCAGAAGCTAAGCCTCCACAATCC
This sequence comes from Lissotriton helveticus, assembly GCF_964261635.1. Taxonomy (NCBI): domain Eukaryota; kingdom Metazoa; phylum Chordata; class Amphibia; order Caudata; family Salamandridae; genus Lissotriton; species Lissotriton helveticus. The sequence continues at coordinate 986,634,043 of NC_136067.1, forward strand.
AAAGATACCTGCAAGCAACCACCATTGGTCCTCACCGGAGAAATTGATCAGATCACACCAACGCAGGTTTCAAGCACCATAAAACTTTTAAGAGCTGATGGAGTCCCTGGACCAAACGGCCTTCCCAACGCCCTATTTAGGCAAGACCCAACGTTTTGGGCTAGTCAATTATTCCCCTTGTTCTGTCACAGCTTAAGGACCGGGAATATTCCTGACTCCTGGAGGGGTAGCATTCTACACTCTATATACAAATCAGGGTCCCGTTCAGACCCCAATAACTATAGGCTAATAGCCTTAATAGACATGGAGGCCAAGATCTACGCATCAAATCTATTGGTAGAACCCGGAGTCTTGGGTCACAAGTAAAGGGCTAATCCCATTGACACAAACAGGCTTCAGGGCCGGAATGGGTACCCTTACAAACTTATATGCGCTAACCCTCCTTGCTAAAAAGGCAACTGATAACTCCATCACGCTATACACTTGTTTTTTAGACCTAAAAGCGGCCTTCGATAAAGTGCCTAGATCCAAACTTTGGGCCAAAATGAAAGCCTGGGGTGCTCCGCCAAAATTGTTGGGGGCAATCATGGAACTATACCCGCACACATGGGTCCAAATAAAAAAAGGAGATGGGCGTTGTCTAACAAAGAAATTTCAAACTTTCATACGGACTAAAGCAAGGTTGTGTGTTGGCGCCCAGCCTTTTCAACGTCTACACCGAAGACCTGGAAAGTGACTTGCGCATAATTCAGGGAGACCCACCGAAATTGGGACAAACACCTATAGCGAGTCTACAATATGCAGACGACATCGTGCTCCTCTCACAAATCCCGCTTGGCCTACAACGCTTGATTTCCAAACTTGCGTTGTACATCTCTAAAGCACAACTTATAATAAATCTCAAAAAATCAAATATCTTATGCTTCTCCAGCTCCAGAAAGAAACAACCTAAATTTGTCTGGAGGATAAATTCTTCTATATTAACACAGGTTGATAAATATAAATATTTGGGCATCTTACTTGACCACCAACTAAAGTACAAACACCACTTAGAACAGGGGAAATCAAAAGCTAAACAACTCCAATTCGCTTTCAAAACCATTCAAAATCATTTAAGTGGAAGCTCAACGGGCCACATGTTTTAAAAATCGTAGCTGCTAAATTCTTGCCATCGCTCACATATGGCTCGGAAATGATGGCATCTAGGGACTCGACAGTGCTAAATCTCGCTCAATCCAAACTGTTTAAAAACCTTTTTTAGATCCCGCGACACATTTCACAAGCCCAAATACGTCTGGAATATGGACTAACTAACCAGACTGCGGCAAGACAAGGAGCCCTGGCCAAATATTACTGGCGTATGAGGGACACCAAAGACAACTCACTTGCCCACTTCTGCTGGCTAGAAGTCGAAAAACAGGCTGGGTCCTTTAACTCAACATATAAGTCCCTTAGGCAATCTCTTCAGTCGTTAAAGCTGGAAGAAGCCTGGCTCTCACCCGTGTCCTCCAACGCTTTTAAACAGATTACTAATAAAGCCATCAAACAAGCATCGCTGCTAATGGACAAAGGCGCAGTGGCTGGCAAAAGCCATGCCTGGACTGTGTTGCCAACATATAACCATCTGAAACATCAGCCATGTTTTCAAGATTGTTTTAGGGATCACTATAAGAGGAAATTAAGCCTTCTGAGGTTGGGCTGATTCTCGAGTAAAGACCTCACCTCTAAATGGCTGCGGACTTGGACAACTTCAAACTGCCGCCTTTGCGGCAAGGGCGTAGAGTCATTATTGCACTTATTATGTATATGCCTGGCACTCCAAAATACAAGGAAGATGCTTTTGTTACCACTTCTAAGAGAAGCGCAAGTAAGAACCTGCAGGGCAGCTGTGATAAAATGCCTTAGCGGGTCTTGGATACAACTTTCCTGCAAAACTATAAAATTCCTGGCTCACGCTGCCCAAGAGCTGGAAAACAAGGAAACAACTAAAGACGACCTGGGCCTATTGGTCTCCCCACCGCTGGCCCCGGTCTCCCCCTTAATTCCCTAATGGATACCTTTTATTTTCACTTTTTCAGCTTAAAAACTTCATACTGAGTCAACAATGTTTTATATCCTTTAAGACACATTTAATCCCCCAAGTATTGTGTATCCCTTTTCAGATCATCTAGTAGTTGTTTTGTAGCTTTAACGAGATAGTTACCCCCTTGCCCAGTTACACTTGTTTCTTTCTTTTAACTTCACACAGTGACCGCATATTTGAGTAATCTGCTAGCGTTGTGTCATTTTATTGTATTATTTTCCTATGTGATTTTATGTTGTTTTTATGCTTATTCAAAGATGTTAAGGTTTATCTCATGGTGGTAAGACCCACCCTTTTATGATTTTAACAAATCAAATAAAGTATATATTCCCTGGCGGACAACCGTATTCACTGTGATTTTGGCGAATTTATGACGTTACAATGCATACTTTCACATCCCATGCCTTTACAACGCGGTTTTTACATCGCATACCTTTACAACGCATAGCGCTTTGGGGTGCTGGATAGTGAATAGTTTAATTTACTATTCCAACTCGAGTCCCCGTGGACACTAGGGAAGGTGTTGGACAGTAAATTAAACGTATTCCCTATCCTAGAGCGCCCCCCAGCGCAATGCGTTGTAATGGTTTGCGTTGTAAAAGTTGCGTCGTAAAGGCACTGCGTGGTAAAAGTTGTGTTGTAAAGGATGTTTCCCGATTTTGGCGGTCTTCTGGCCCCAAATGCCCCACCTCACCTGAGCAAAGTACCCAGTATGCAATTTCACCAGTAAGGACACAATATAACCCGGAATCCCTAGGTCAGAGAGTACCCCCATAAACGATCCCGTGGGACCAGGTCAAAGGCAGTCTTTAAATCAATAAAGGCGATATAAAGACTGCCTTTGCCTAATACTACCACCTTCCAATATATGAGCAGTAATCTGAAGACCTGCTCAATGGTACCCGTACCTGACCTGAAGCCTGCTTGGAAGTCCGAAAGGATTTTATTCTCAGCCTCCCACTGGAGCACTCTCCCTGGAACCACCTTTCCAGCTACCTTCTGAGTAGAATCTATAAGGCTTATGGGGCGATAGTTCGCAGGGTCGTCCCAACAGCCCTTTTTAAAAATTGGGACGACCTCAGCCACCTTCCAAGAATCTGGAATTGCCGTACCATGAAGGTTAGCATTAAGTAAGGATGAAATAAGTCTCGCCCATTGTTTGGGATTAAGGCAAAGCAGATCCCCCGGAATCCCGTCAGGGTCTGCTGCTTTATTTGGCACTAAGGATTTGATCACATCTTCCACTTCCCTAACTGTGAAGGGGAGGGCCGCACTCTCCCCAGAGTGGCCCAAGGATGGTAATATAAACAACCCATGCCCATCAACTATATGGGTAGAATAGAGAAGGGAAAAGTGATCAAACCACATTTGTCCAATAATATTGCACGTAATAAGGGTGCAATCAGGCCTATTCCTAGTCCTTACCAAGTTCCACAAGGCACCAGAGTCCCTCCCCGCACTGGCAACCTTTAGGTCATACTAAAATTGGTCGTCCCAATCCCTCTTTGCCTCATTAATGGACAGCCTATAATCCTTCCTAGCAGCCCGAATCAGTACAGGGTCTTTCAGCTTAACGGCCTTCACCAGGGCTGTTTTCGTCTGCTGGCACTTTTTAGTGAACCAGCCCGAATTGGACTTCGGTTTCTGGTGCTCCCTTGCGACGGAGTCCCTACATGGTTTTATAAATAGGTTTCACAAGGCTTTAGTGGTATTACAAAAAAGCCCACGGTCCTCTAGGGGATCCAGAGTGAGAGTGTCCAGCTTGGACAGGGCCGCTTCCATCATAGCCCCTATATTCTGTATTTTTTCCTCATCCAGGGCAACCATGCACCATTTAAGGCGCCTCCCTCCTTTAGATGGACGAACTTCTGAAGTTGATCTTGATTGTGGTTCATGTGGGCCGTTTGTAAGCAACCACAAAGAATCTAAACTTAAGGATAGCGGATTGTGATCACTATCTGCTGTAGGCAAGACTTCCATGTCACCCATACAGCTCCAAAGCTTAAAGTCAAGTAAGATGTAGTCTATCCTTGAGGAGTGGTCTACCCTGTTGAACGTATGGGCGCCTGAAGGGTCCGATGATGGTCTGCCATTCACTGCCCTTAAACCAAATTCCAAAGTTAAGATGTTAAGCTGTATCGACCTCTGGGACCATCTCTTGATGGGGGGGATAGTAAAGGCAGTTATACCCCTTCTAACATCCTCATCGGAAGTGCCCAAAATGTCCTCAGCCGCAAGGGGCTTGAAAGTACAATTAAAGTCCCATGCAACCAGGACATGCAGGCTCTTACTACACTTACTGAGTTCCTCTTCAAGCATAGAGATAGTTGGAGATTGGGAGCTGCCTTTAGTGCCTCTAGCGTAGATGTTAAATATCTCCAGAGTACGTCCTCTCCGTGGGCCCCTGACTGACAATCTTAGTAAATCAGGTGAATTGGATACTAGGTGCCTGATATAACAGCCCAGGGAGATACTGATCCAAATAAGGAGGCCTCCTGAGGGGCGGCCATTACCAGAGTGGGCAGGGGTTGCTGGTACAAAGTATGTGGTATAATCAACCTTGTGGCAGGGCTCCACACTCCAGGTCTCTTGAAAAATACATATCCCATGAGACTCAATGAGTAGGTTCCAATCAGGAACTTCTAGATTCCTGGAGATGCCAGCTATATTCCAACTGAGGATCCTCACATCATTATTCTTATTTACTTCCTCAGAAGAATACAATATATCAGTCGAACCGGGCCCAATACCAATCTCCATAGCGATGTCCTCCCGCTCCCCAGACCTCAATCACCTCTCTATACCCGGACAGAACTGAATCCTTATGTGGGCCCTTTGCGGGAGAAAGAGCACCATGTCACCAGCCGTAACCCAACCTGTGTACTACACGACCTCCTCTTAACATATAGCGCTGGTAAGAGTCGTAATCATCTTGGAGGATGAACATGTTATCCCTCCAACCCCTAGGTTGGTGGTTGGCATTGGGGTGGGAAACGGGGAGAATTTGGAAATGGCTAAGTTCATATGTCCCAATTCCTGAGTTCCCTGAGTTAGACTGTAGGTTGCAGATGTATCTAGCAACCCTGGCATCCCTGAAATTAACCAGGATGCAATCTCCTGTTCGGTCCTTTGTCCTATTCCCAACCCAGCCAACTCTTCTCACATGGAGAACCTGTCAATCAAAAGAGCTAGGGAGAGGTCTATTCTCTTTTAACCAAAACATTGTTTTGTTTTTGAGTTCATCATACGATTCCTGGATACCAGGCCTACAGGGTGGAACCCCAGTGAGCACGACTACATATGGCTGGCATTCAGGAGGTAGGTTAATATGAGGGAGTTCGGTATTGCCATTGTTGACTGAGATGGGCGTATCAATTATTTCAGCTTGTTTGCCATTTAGGCCCACACTTTTTCCCATATCAATGTTGGTAGCCTTACTCTGGGCAATCAAACTTTGGTGGCGTCTTTTGGACCCTTTATCCAAGTTGGGAATTTTACCAGTCTGCTCTTTGGTGTGAATAACTCCACTTTGCGTGGCAGTATTGGCACACACTTGAGGCCCTATAGCTTCCTTTGTTACTATTTGCCCCCTTACCTCTGGAGAAGTTAAGTCTAAATGAATATCTTTGGGCATTTCTGGTACCCCCTCCCTGATTTTAGTATGTAATTTGATTAAAGATTTGAGTCAGAAAAAGCTATCAAGAGTGGCTTGCTCAAATCGGTCAAGCCTCTCAGTCAAAACCTTCACCCTCTCAAGAACCCTTCTCAATTTGAGCTAAGGGGGGCATCTGGACAGGGGTGGCCAATAAAGGGCTGGGCAATTGCTTTTCGCTCTCCGGCTCACTCAGTGTGCGTGTCACCTGGGTGTCGGTCGGAGGGGTCCCTTGCATAGAAATATTGGTGCTATGGATTCTAGTTACCCCCAGCCCTGTAGGTTTCAGACAGCCCTTAGGGCATTTGCCCTTAAATTTCTTGGTCGGTTTTAGGTAGCTCGCCCTTCGATAATCCATAACTCTTTTGCGTTTATTGGGTGCTGATCTGGTTTCCCTGATAATCGTGGCCTCTGGTTGCACAGGGTGGGCCTTCTGGGTTATAGAGTTACTAGTAAGATCTTGCCTTTCTACAGATGGGGACACTTCAGGGCCCGGTGTGGACTGTGTAGTCGGGTATATACTACAATTGAGGGCATTAAGCCTATCCAAACTGGCTCTGATAGCGCCTACTCTTGACAGTTCGGAACCTGATAAAGCCTCATTATGCGGCTCAGCTGTCTGTACTGGAGATACAGCCAAGCCCAAGGGACCTAGGGAAGAACGCTTATGACTAAGAAGCTCTTGTGAGACACGGCGCTCTGTAATAGCGATCTCTTTATCGATAACCGAGAAGGCTCGAGTAATAAACTGGTTCATCGTACCAATAACAGAACCTCCCCCAACCCCCATTCCCTTGCCAGAGCGAGTTGTCATTGGCATGAGCAGGCACGCTAATCCTTGGCAACAGTTTCTACAACAGCAACTAAGCTACAGAATATAACAACATTGAAAATCATGGAAATTATATTTCACAGACACATTAGAGGGGTGGCCCAGCCCAGCCTCGGCCAGCCACGGACGGCCACAGACGGCCCCGCCCTTGTCCCGGGCTTCAACTGGGATGATCCCGCGCAGCGGTAGACCGGAGGCAAGATATAGGGCGCCCGGCGGACTGTGGGCGGGGCTGGCAATCAAGGCGGGACCAGGTGCTATTGGTCACGCAGGGACTCCTGGGAGATTGAGTCCCTGCTTACGCCTCACACAGCCCACACGATGTTACACTTCTCCCCACAGTCCTCACCCCCTGTGGTCCGGGTGAGATACTGCTCCCTCTGTCTCTGCAGAACGAAGCGGCACCCGTGAAGTGGGTGCGGCGAGTTGTGGCGCTGGTCCGCTACGTAGATTCAGTGGCAAAGGGTCCGCTCCCGTCAACAAACAAGGTGGTGTCCTGCTGATAGGGGAGAACAGGCTGATTCAGTCCACACGGCGTCCTGTGGGCGGGGCTGGCAATCAAGGCGGGACCAGGTGCTACCGGTCACGCAGGGACTCCTGGGAGATTGAGTCCCTGCTTACGCCTCACACAGCCCACACGTTGTTACACTTCTCCCCACAGTCCTCACCCCCTGTGGTCCAGGTGAGATGCTGCTCCCTCTGTCTCTGCAGAATGAAGCGGCACCCGCGAAGCGGGTGCGGTGAGTTGTGGCGCTGGTCCGCTACTTAGATTCAGTGGCAAAGGGTCCGCTCCCGTCAGCAAACAAGGTGGTGTCCCGCTGATAGGGGAGAACAGGCTGATTCAGTCCACACGGCGTCCTGTGGGCGGGGCTGGCAATCAAGGCGGGACCAGGTGCTATTGGTCACGCAGGGACTCCTGGGAGATTGAGTCCCTGCTTACTCCTCACACAGCCCACACGATGTTAAATGTCTCCCCACAGTCCTCACCCCCTGTGGTCCAGGTGAGATGCTGCTCCCTCTGTCTCTGCAGAACGAAGCGACACCCTCGAAGCGGGTGCCGCTAGTTGTGGCGCTGGTCCGCTACTTAGATTCAGTGGCAAAGGGTCCGCTCCCGTCATCAAACAAGGTGGTGGCCCGCTGATAGGGGAGAACAGGCTGATTAAGTCCACACGGCATCCTGTGGGCGGGGCTGGCAATCAAGGCGGGACCAGGTGCTATCGGTCACGCAGGGACTCCTGGGAGATTGAGTCCCTGCTTACGCCTCACACAGCCCACACGATGTTACACTTCTCCCCACAGTCCTCACCCCCTGTGGTCCAGGTGAGATGCTGCTCCCTTTGTCTCTGCAGAACGAAGTGGCACCCGCGAAGCGGGTGCGGTGAGTTGTGGCGCTGGTCCGCTACTTAGATTCAGTGGCAAAGGGTCCGCTCCCTTCAGCAAACAAGGTGGTGTTCCGCTGATAGGGGAGAACAGGCTGATTAAGTCCAAACGGCGTCCTGTGGGCGGGGCTGGCAATCAAGGCAGGACCAGGTGCTATCTGTCACGCAGGGACTCCTGGGAGATTGAGTCCCTGCTTACACCTCACACAGCCCACACAATGTTACACTTCTCCCCAGAGTCTTCACCCCGTGTGGTCTAGGTGAGATGCTGCTCCCTCTGTCTCTGCAGAACGAAGCGGCACCCGCGAAGCGGGTGCGGCGAGTTGTGGCGCTGGTCCGCTACTTAGATTCAGTGGCAAAGGGTCCGCTCCCGTCATCAAACAAGGTGGTGTCCCGCTGATAGGGGAGAACAGGCTGATTAAGTCCACATGGCGTCCTGTGGGCGGGGCTGGCAATCAAGGCGGGACCAGGTGCTATCGGTCATGCAGGGACTCCTGGGAGATTGAGTCCCTGCTTACGCCTCACACAGCCCACACGATGTTACACTTCTCCCCACAGTCCTCACCCCCTGTGGTCCAGGTGAGTTGCTGCTCCCTCTGTCTCTGCAGAACGAAGCGGCACCCACGAAGCGGGTGCGGCGAGTTGTGGGGCTGGTCCGCTACTTAGATTCAGTGCCAAAGGGTCCGCTCCCATCAGCAAACAAGGTGTGTAACTATGACTAGTGATGATTCAACCATTGCACTAAGTGATAATCAATGTAATTGGGCCAACAGCCCAACAGCACATAAATGTGAGAGACACTTACATTCAATAATTATGCATCAATGCATTCCTGTTTTCAAATGTGTATTACATTGAATTTTATTTCAGTTTTTACTATATGCTACATTTCTTAGAATATTCTATTTTGAACATGATTGGCTTGTATATATAAAAGGTAAATTGGTGGTGGACTCACTAACCGTGCTAAAGACTATGTTGGTCGAAACGCTTCGGTGTCTGTCTCAAGATCTAATTAAACCAAGGGTCTACAACCCTTTCTGTATTGAGAGCTACTCATGTTCAATGAAACGCATTGACAGCTACTAATTATATTGGTGCTCTATAATTTCAATTGTTTTTATGTATCATACTTCAACTGAGCAAAAACTTTCTAATTTAGTAGGCTGTGCCTGCACACAGGTGAGTTACTCTGAGGTAGCTGGAGAGCACAGACCGCAGTTTATCATCTTTATTTCACCACTCTGCCAAAATGTTTTTTGATCAACTCAGTGACCTTGCTTAAAAAGAACTAAGCCCCAGGGAGGAGGTGGACCCTGGAGCAGCTGGGGAGGCTTTATGGGTGCCCTCCTGGGGCCTATTAGGCCCTGGGGACCACCAGATCCCTGGGATTTCCTTAAACATTAATGCAGGGGAGTCCCATATGGCCTCTCCCGCTGCTCCAGGGACCACCACCTCCGTGGGGCTTAATTCTTTTTAAATGGGGGGCCTCTTGGTTTAATTTGAAAAAAGCAGGGGCTGCATGGACCTCCCGCAGCCCTGTGGACTGCTACCACCCTGGGGCTTTTTTTCCATTGAGTGTGGGGGCACCACACAGCCCTCACCCCACAGACATGGGGATCACTACCTCCCTGGAGCAAAATCAAGAATTAAGCCCTCCTCCTAGAGCCAAAGAAGGCCCTGAGGACCACCAGCCTCCAGGGCCGGCTCTTCTACCTTCACAGGTGCCCATCCATGGGAGGTAGCTGTTTGCTATGGCTTGCAGAATCTTTACCACTCTAATCAAGCCATAGCAAAGTCAGCTCCACTTCGTAAAAGCGAGAGCATGTAAAATGCTCTTGCTTGCTTTAAGAAAAAAAAGGAGAAAAAGCCACATGTGTTTTAATACAGAAAGCTGTTGCATGCTTCATCACACATCTGCTGACACACCTCCGCGCAAGCGAACACTTGAGGTAGAGCAATAGGGAGGGGGGAGATATAACAAACACTAAAAGACACTATGGGGGATCAAGTGAAAAGTGCAGAACTTTATTTAAAATAGACCTTGGGATCTCCAGACCAAACCCTTTAATGATGGACTCCCTGGTCTAATTAAAAGGTCAGTCCAGGACCAATGGATGGTGGGTATTAATGAACCACCTACCCCTCCAAACTTTTAGATGTCAACATGTTTCAGACGGTTAACGTGTAATCCCCGGCTTTCATCAGGACTAAGACAGATCCCTTAAAAACTATCCCTTTCTCCTTCTTTGTGGAGTAGAGCATGGTCACAATCTGAGTCAATGCTCAGGTCTGGTGGTAGAGTAACTTACTCCCAGTGATTAACCGAGTTTCATTAAAAACAGTACTTGAACTTGCGGGGCGAGGACAGCTCCCTATAGTCCCACGTTTATCAAGGTGAACTGTTGCCAAAACACGTTATGTCTCCCAGCGCCGCTTAAAAAAACAAAGGTTACAGGGGCTTTATTGTTCGGCTTCACTCGTACAAAACCAGTGAAATTCGCAGTTATAGTTACCTGAGCCAACTATAACTTGTGCCGCCGCAATGCATTGTTATGAGTTAAATCTCAGCCTAACTATAATGACTATAACATCATTGTAACTTTAGTTTTTTTTCAGTAATATATATATAAATATATATATATATAATGTTGAAAAATCTCCCAGCCCTTTGTTCCCCATAGACAGCATAAGCTGCTACTAAAATATGCAAATAAACATCTAATGTTAAAAAATATTTTAACAAAATTAAACATTTCATTACAATAAACTATTTAAAAAAAGAAACTACAAAAAGCAATAATACAACACCAAACATTTTACACTAAAACACACACTAACATTACAGAAGCATTGAAGAATCATTATTTCTTATTACAGCATTTTTTTAAAGTGATATTTTTAACAATAAGATTGGAAACAACACTATAAAATGATATTCTTCCCTGTGATTCCCTTGTCGACTATATTTTCTGCATCACAATATTCTTGAGACAATATTGTGGTATCACAATATTAAAAACTTGATATTTTCTCTAAACATCGCTGGAATTTTTAAGATGTGCTGCACCCAATCAACAAGTCTATTTGCGTGCACCCCTTCAATAATTTTACGGTATAAATTAGACCCTTTAAATTGTGAATATAATTTTCAAAAATAGTTTTATCCTTTTATGAGCCCATTCAGCGTTATGAGAAATGACGGATCTGTCATGCACAATTGTGAACTTCACCATGTGCTAGAACGTACCCTGTAAAGTTAAATGTTTTTCTGCACATATTTTTCAAGAGCAAAACGCATGTGGAATATGCGCATGCAAAATTGCCCGGAATCAGAAATATTGCATATTAAAGTACCTACTAAACAACATAGTAACATGTGATGGCTAGCAGCTGGGTTGAAAATGCTGACTGAAAGGTACTTCCAAGACTAATATCTATACCATTAGTCACCAGTCATCGATCATGTCCTAATGAAGGCATGTGTGTTTATGTTTGTTACGCAGATGAGGGGATATTTTCTGAAAATTCATAAATGTATTCCAACTGCATTCCAAAAGAAATATCTAAGACTGTTACATGACAGTTGTGCTTGTACAGTGCAGAGCTGAACTCTCTAGTTTGAACTCTCTAAACCCTCTAAAGAAATACATTTAACTTGGATTTTCTCCAAGAAAGTGATATTTGAGAGATAGAACGCTTGAAAACATTGGACAATAGCTGCCTCAGTATTGGAACTGCGCTGAGTTAAAGGCGCTTTAGACAGTACGAATGCATAAAAACAGGCTCTCAACTCGACTTTAAGCTAACTCGCCAATTCAGGATACAGCTCCACACAATTGAATACAGCAGCAGTTTGTCAGCTGATACAGTTGATACCCTCATCTACAGTATCATGCAAAAGGAACTGTTTTTCTAAATGGTATTAAAATATTTGATTCATGTGAAACTTTCTCTCACAAGGAAGATTAAATCAACAGATAATTTTAGCAGGAAAGTTGCAAGATCTAGTAAGGTAACTTTGTTTTTACTGAAAAGCTACACATTCTACAAAAGTATTGTTACCATATGTAGATGAGGCTTGGTTACTATTGTATATATTCCTATTTTTAATTTATTGATAGTTTGCAGTTTTCAGATACGTTTACATACTGGTGGATTTTTAACTCACACAATACCATTATTTCTTTATGATGCTAATTGGCACAGCAATTGTTTTGCATTTTTAATCGGTTAGCCTTGAAATCGTGTTCTGTGTGGCTTTCAAACTGTTTTTTTTTCCTGAAACAGCTAAAAATGGGTGCAAATGTTCGGATTAAAAAGTGAAAAACCATAAGCCGAAAACTATGCCTTGTAAAACACTGTTTGTGAGATTTAAAGCAAGCAAGCCTATGGATGAACATGTCGACAATTTTGCTTACTCCAAACACACAGGGGCAGATTTACAAGCCCCTTGCACCTCTTTTACGCCGCAGTTGCGTCACTTTTGTGACGCAGCGGCGGCGCAACAGATGCGGCATGGTGCGGGGTATTTACAACGTGACGCATCTTGGAGATACAACACGTTGTAAAGCCCTGCGCCAGAAGGAGGCGTTCCTGTGCAGGGAGGGGCGTTCCGGCGCAGGAATGCCTTCTAAAAGTGGCTGAGTGAAATCTACAAGATTTCAATCAGTCACTTTGGGGCCCATGCTGCGTCAAAACCCTGCGCCTGCTTGAAGCAGGCATAAGCATTGACGCAGCATTAACAAGATAGGGCCCCCCAGAGCATTGCTGGAGCTTCGTCGCGCTTGCGACGCAACTCCAGCAATGCGTCACTTTTCGGCACAGATGCGTGACGCATCTGTGCCGTTTTTGCCCCATGGTGCGCCACATCGGATGCTTGTTTCCGTTCTGGGAAGGACATGGCTTTTGTAGTTCAGACGTCACTTTTCGGCACAGATGCGTGACGCATCTGTGCCGTTTTTGCCCCATGGTGCGCCACATCGGATGCTTGTTTCCGTTCTGGGAAGGACATGGCTTTTGTAGTTCAGACTGGACTGTTCCCATGGGGCACAGGGTCAGCGCTGATTTGCATATCGCCATTGTCTAACCCAGGGTGGTGTGGAGTGGAAAAACGATGGATTTGGGCCCAGATCTTTGGACTGGGGTGAATGTGTGACATTGATCCACATTCTGTCCATCATTGTTGTGTTTACATTGTAAATGCGGCGCATCCATGGTGGCGGAGGCATGGCGCACAATAGGTGGCCGCATCCCTGCTGATATGCAGGGATGCGCCACTCATTGTAAATATGCCCCACAGTTGGTAAATGTCTCACCTCCTGGTGACAATACAATACATGTGGAAAGCACTGGAAAAAAATGTAGCGTCGTGTTCGTAGCAGTCAGATTGCAACTGAGATGTGCTTTCAGTTCCTCTTATAGACGACATTTCGTTTGAGTGACTCCTGCACTCCAGACCCATCAAACTAAAGGTCCAAATATAGCAGTTCTTGAAACTTGACATGTATTCTCAGTGGGGTCAACAATTCCACCTAATGGGAAACTTAGGGAGTAATTACTGAACACACTTAGTGCATACCTATACGGACTGCTGCCGTGCTTCTGGCAGCCCCCAAAATGTATTTCATATTTGCAGGTGCTGCCCATGCCTTCTCTGGGGCACCACCAAAAGAAATATGGCAATTGTTTGGGCCTACCACAGAGACTTGTTGTGTAATGCTCTGTCAACTGTTTTACCACCAGCAGCACTGCCTAGAGTTACCCCAGGATATGTCCTTTCCTTTTTTTTTGCTTTAAGACAGCCCCCCTCACACACACACACGCACACACACACTCCAGACAAGGGCTTGGGGGCAATCATCCCTTGCTACTGCCTGGGGCGTGCACACCCTAGGATCAGTGTATTTCTAGAGCACTGTGGCACCCACTGTGGCTTTAAAGCATTAGGTTTTATATAACATCAGGCAGCCTATGCATGTCCTGCTCACCCAGAACCTTCTGTGTTTCCTGCAGTGAGAATGTGACAACCTCTGGTTTAGACTGGACAAGGCAATCTAAACAGGTGGTTCAGATTGGCATGACACTTTCCTGTATACTGATCAGCACATTCTATGATGGCTGTGGTGTCCAGATATAAATGGCCATGTGTAGAAGGTTGGGCCTTTGATGGTGATGTCGACCTCTATGTGTAGTTCCTTGTACAAGTGCTCAAAGCTCAACATGAACATTTTTCATACAGAAAACAACTCAAAACGATATTATTCCTCTACCCTCATAGGATGAATATTTTCTAGCTCAAAGAATGCTTAATGATGGTACTTCTTTTTGGTGCACTTTTAAAATATATATTACATGAAAGCTGATCAAACTTATATACATTAAGGGGTAAACAATTGAATCTAAAGTAATATACCACTATGATTTTTGACTATGACATATTGCCTGCACTTCCCTCCTGAGGCGGAAAGCCAGGAGGTGAAGAAATCTTTTTAAAAACCTTTTGAGTGACTGTGGAAATTATTTGTTTATTTTATTTTGCTTTGATCTTAAATTGCACAATACCTTCCCCATTTGTCCATCTGCACACGCCGGAGAACCGGTGCTCATAGCTTCTGCTGGCCCCCCCGCAGCCGATTGAGGTGCTGCTACGGGGTTCCTGACACAGCAATAGCTGCCATCTTGGGGGTACTGGTAGGGTAGCGGTTCAGCTGCCAGTTCCCTCCCACCCTCTTCCTCTATATATGTCTACCACTTTCCGGCCGCGCAGCGGGCGCGTCAGCGCGCCAAACGAAAGCCCCTCTGCGCCCATCCGCGACCATGACGTGCCCGTGGCCCGAGACTCTGACGGTTTTGGCTCCCTAACTACCATCTCTAACAGTAGGCAGATGTTACTTTCGCTAAGGCCTAATCACTGCACCGTTCTATGCACCATTTCTTTGGATCTTTCTTCCACATTTTACCCTTGTAAGCCCGGCAACCCTAGATCGGAAGCAGGCAGCCCTGTATGTCAATGCTCACTCATACAGTCTCCGGCCACGCCCCTTCCAAACAGAAGGGCTTTAACTCTCAAAGCGGGTCTTATCAACTGTCGCTCTCTGGTAAAACACTCCTTAGATATTGCCCAGACTTTAATGGATAATAGGTGGGACCTTCTTTTTCTCACAGAAACTTGGTTGGGTGATGATACTAACCCAGCTTTGTGTCTGGCTATTTCCCCCGGTTATAACATCTTATGTGCCAATAGGCAAAGTCACAACCATGGTGGAGGCGTAGCCATAATCTATAGGTCTCAATGGACCATCTCATCTTTTCCCTATGGTCAAATCGAATCCATAGAAGCACTACCTTTTTGTATAAAACTGGCCCCAAATATTACTTGCTCATGTCTACTTGTTTATCATCCCCGAAAGTCCAGTACATCCTGCCTCCCTGCTCTTTTAGATCTTGTGCTTCAGGCTAGCTCCCGCTATGCGAATTTTACCCTGCTTGGTGACTTTAATCTCCATGTGGAAGACACTTCCGATCTAACCAGCTGTAACTTTTTATCCACCCTGACTGACGGGGGATTAAACCAGCGTGTCTCCTTTCCCACTCATAAGGCTGGGCATACATTAGATCTTATCTGCTCAAACCTAGCGGAAATTACTATCAGTAAGCCCAACCTGGTGATCTGGTCTGATCACTACTTCATTCCGTTTACCATTCTTCTGTCTCATCAAGACAGACCTAGGTTACCGGCCAAGGAGGTCGGCCGAAACTGGAGCAAGTTCTCTTCAGATAGTTTAGCCGTATGTCTTCCTTCCGCGGCCCCTCTGGACGGGTTAGATCTGGACTCTCGCCTGGCCAATTGTAACAAATGGATCTCTTCGGCCATTGATTCCATTGCTCCCCTTAGGCCCATTAAAACTTGTCGCTGACGCGCCTTCCTCACCCTGGTATTCCGGTGAGCTCCGCAAGTGTAAATCTGTTTGTAAACTTTTAGAGCGACGTTGGAGATGTTCATACTCCCCAGATAGCAAATTTAAATATAAAACAGCTCTTAAAGAATACCGGAAAAAGATTATTGATCATAAAAGAAGCTACCTGGAGGAGAAAATCAATAGAGCTCAAGGCTCCACCAAGGAAATTTTCAATACTGTAAGATGCTTCACGGACCCCGGAGCCCTCAAATGCCATTCCCCGGTGTCACAGTCCCTCTGCACTCGTCTTTCTGACTATTTTCGAGAAAAAAATTGCGTCCATTTATGATTCCTTTCCGTGCAGCAACAGTCAGAGCACGGGTGATAAATCAGTGGATCACCCCGCGTCAGCCCCAGTTTTTTCAGAATTCGAGGAGATCACCTTAGACAGTTCCCTTGCTGAACTTTTAAAATGTAGGTCAGGATCACCAATCAACCCTTGGCCGGCCAAACAATATAAAGCTCTGGCCCCTCTTCTCAACCCCATTCTTAACAGCATCTGGAATAATTCCCTCAGGACTGGCATATACCCGGACTCATGGAAACATGCCCAACTAATTCCCATTCTTAAAAAAGCTAGCGCAGACCCTGACGACCCGGCCAACTACAGGCCCATCTCTTTACTACCCGCCCCAGCCAAGATTCTTGAAAAGCAGGTACATCAGCAACTAGCTGGTTTTATAGAAACCCATGGCTTATTCCATGACTCTCAACATGGATTTAGACCGGGTTATAGCACCGAGTCATCCCTGATAGAGATGGCTGACTCCGTACGATGGAAGTTGGACGGGGGTTCAAGAGCGGTGTTGGTGCTGCTGGATCTTTCCGCAGCATTCGACACCGTCTCTCACCCCGTCCTGCTGGACATAGGCATTAAAGGTAGGGTCTTACACTGGCTGTCCTCTTTTTTATCCAATCGGACTCAGGCTGTGTTTACTCCTCCTTACACCTCGGAGAGTCGCCCACTCAAGTGGGGAGTCCCCCAGGGCTCCTCATTGAGCCCTTTTCTGTTTAATGTTTATTTTTCTCCCCTGGCTGAGTTAATTTTCCAGATAGGAATTAAGGTTACCTCGTATGCTGATGACATTCAACTCCTGTTTTCCTATGATGCCCCTACCCAGTCCACCTTTGACCCACTTAAAGACTGCCTCCGTAACATCGCCAGCTGGATGGACAATAATTTTCTTAGATTGATTGCAGGAAAAACTGAGGTCCTTTTTTTCCACCAAGCTTCTCCCTTGGACTCGAACCTCTGGTGGCCACTAGATCTGAGTGTGGCCCCCTCCCCCAAAGAATCAGTAAGAAACCTGGGGGTTAGATGGGATTCCAGTCTCTCCTTCCATAATCAAGTTCAGACCGTTTCAGCTGCCTGTTTCTCTAAAATCAGGACGATTAAAAAATGTATCAACTTTCTTCCCAGCAACACCAGGAAAGTCATTGTTCAGGCATTAATAACATCTCATCTAGATTATGCAAACAGTCTTTACCTTGGACTTGCTTCTGGCCTTTGTCAGAGGCTACAGATAGTCCAAAATGCGGCAGTTCGGCAGGTCTGTGGCATTTCTCTCTGAGAGCACATTTCGCCACATCGCCGAAGGTTACATTGGTTACCAGTTCATAAGAGAGCAGAGTTTAAAGCACTCACCCTAGCCCATCGTGCAATCAAGGGAAAGAGATCGGCTTATCTATCCTCCTGCCTCCGTCCATACAGCAACACCAGACATCTTCGATCCAACTCGAAATTCCTGCTGTCCACCTCTAGAATAAAAAAAGCCAGATCGGGGGGAAAAACTTTCCAGGTATGCGCCTCTTCACAATGGAATAGACTTCCCATCTCCATCCGGATGATTCAGGAAGAGTTGCCTTTTCGCAAAGCGCTGAAAACCTTTCTTTTCTGCTAAACTCCATTGGACAAGATTTAGCACCTGTGCAGGAGCGCTGGGACACCCCGTTGGGGTAGCTGTGCGCTATATAAAATACACTAAATAAATAAAATAAAATAAATTTGAAGGATACCAATAGCAGGAATTACCAAAAGGCTGTGTCTTGATATAATTTCTATGTGCCCCTGATTTTAGTTTATTTGTTACACCAATGTACACTATTTTTCTATTTTCATAAACTCTTAGTTATGTGATGTATTCCTATAGGTTCTGACTCGATCCCCTTATTCCTGACCCTATTCTGGTTAAACAAACCAACAAGTTAACTAGCAGTCAGCCCATGAGGCAGAAAACCCCCATGATGCAGATACCGTTATCTGACGCAGTCACACTACGGCACAGGAACGTGTTATCTGATTAGGTCATAACGCTTGTGATCTAATTAGACAAGTGATATTCCTTCAGCCCCTGATAAGGCATACGGAGTTCTCATAACAAATCAAACCTATGACAACCTGGGCAAAACCCTGCGGCCATTGTTTTGATTTCACCGAGAACTTCAGCAAAAGAATGTGCTAACGAGCAAGTCGTATGACATCCTTATTGACGTATCTATGTCCATCCTTACGTCAATCTCGGCACCTTAAAGGTATAAATATTACCGATATTGCGCTATGCAAACACACGCGGTGGTGACGAGACGGAGCAGCCATAGTTGCCAAAGCGAAGAGCAGAGCAGACCCCGCTGGCGCAGCCCCGCCTTCCTGACGCGCTGAGAACGAGACGCGCTGCTTTCTCCTGCCGAGAAATCCAGCACCGGCGCTTCTGGGTAGCCCTCGCAGGCAGCCTGGAATATCGAGAGCAGAGAGAGAGATACCATCCCTCATTCATCCTAACTTCCAGGTACAGAACTGAATAACCCCTCACAGAGAATTCTTTAGTTATTAACTTGGCAAAAACAAACTTAACTTAAACTGTAACTTTCTATTCCCGCCCACGTATTAGGCTTAGGTCAGGTACACGGGGTAGGCGTATTTAGAAACACCAGTTGAGTACGTTTAGTCAAATGTAAATGTGTATGTAATATATTTTATTCATTTTAAAACATCTTATGGCTTAGAAACCATATCAATGTTTTTACAGTATTATTTTATACTATTGCTTTTAATGTATGCACTTTACTTAACTATAAGTATTGCAATAATATCGATCCATTTCTCTTGTACGATGAAAGAGACTGATCAATAAATAACACCTTTTTATTGAACACGCCCGTCTCTTCCTTTTCTCTACAAACTGATGAGACTAAGAATGCACGTACTGACTGAGTAAAATAATTTGCCTTTTGTTCACACGACTCTCGAGATATACTCTTGATTAGGGGAGAGCAAAGTTGTCATGTTCTATGGTTGTCAGAAACTAAATCCCTTCTTGTCTAATCAGGGAAGTTAAGTCCTTCCTGAACATTCGAGAAAGTTTCTAGTGAACTCTGAGCTAGCTGGCAAACCCAAAACTT
The DNA here is from genome assembly GCF_964261635.1 of Lissotriton helveticus. Taxonomy (NCBI): domain Eukaryota; kingdom Metazoa; phylum Chordata; class Amphibia; order Caudata; family Salamandridae; genus Lissotriton; species Lissotriton helveticus. Next base: position 986,653,349 of record NC_136067.1, read on the forward strand.
TAAGTCTAATATCGACAGTAGTAGACCTAGTTAACGTCTGGTCTAGGCCTTTACTACTGAAGGTATTATTCCAATGCGCAGAGCCTATTGGGATAATAGGAACTACACTACATGGCGCCCAACGCATTTGGAAAGGGCGATAAAACTAACGTAAGACATTTAGAGTAACTCAGTCGTGCTTTCTCACTCAGACCCCTTTTCCCATAATACTCCAAAGACGTCTGGAGTGGGTGAAAGGTTATATCCGCCAGACCTCGCAGGAGGGAACTCCTATGTATGGTTCTTGGTATAAGTCAACGTTGAAGGATACACTGTTCCAAGATATTGTGCATCTAATCTTTGTTTCCATAAGAAACCTGATCTGCAAACAAAAGAAATAACCTTCCTGTCGGTAAAAATGGACAGTGAAGATGAAAGAGAGGCAGTTAGAATAGCAACTGAACTCGCAGCAGCTGATGCTACTATGCAAGACACAGACCCGGATATAATACTCATTCCGGTCATCAAAAGAAAATCTATAACCATAAAACTTATAGAAAATGGACTGACACCTAGAGGTGGCACAGTCATATTCGTAATTGAGGCACACGAATATCGGCAGACAGAGGTATACTATTCATGGATAAATTTTCCAGCAGCAAATCCTGTAACAAAGTACTTCCACTATTACAAAATAGAGGAACCTCCTGAAATGTACACTCCTTTCGAGGAGGTGGAAGTACCACTTAAATTTCAAGAGCATTTGCTCTTATTTAATGGCGCCCTAATACACAATAATCACATCACCAGGCTCGGTCCTTTAGGTAGACCAGGAGCAACGTGGCCGGTCCTAGCCGGATACACACCACATCCAGACATTGATGGGATGTCTGCCCCACACCTGTTAACACAGCTAAAACAATTAATAAAAATACATAGACAATTAGTCCAGTATGTGATGCGGACTTCAACAATTCAGCCAGCGATTAAAATTCCACAGCTGACCCCTCACCAGGGGAACACAAATAAAATTACACCACAGAACATCCAGTCCTGCCTAGGTAAAGTACCGGCTAAACGGGAACAAATACCATTCTGGCTAGCACAGAAAATTACCCAAATAGAGGCGGTGTTTCCAGACACCACCCCGTTAGAAAAACACAGGATTCTGACTATCTGTCTTCCAATGGGAATCGCACCACACATTGAGGACTGTGACACTTGGGGTACAGTCTTTGCTTCCATCTACACAAAATCGCACGGTGTTCCATCCATTTCGGTAATACCAGATGTGCTAAAACAAATTCAAGACGAATATGGTCCAGAACCCGCTTTAACTCTTGGTATGAAATTACTAAAAAGACTTCAAGCAGGTCTCGGCTATATTATTAGCCAACATAAAGGGAGAAGCAGCTAACGTGGCGATCCGCCAGAGGTTAAAAGAGACAGATATAGCAGACCAACCAGCTGAAATTGCCAGAATCATAGAAAAATCCTATGAGGAACTAGGTAGAGATAGTTTAGGTGGAATACCAGTAAAACCACAACTGATTGAAAGTCCTGAAAAAATATTTTTCAAAAATAATTCAACATCAACAAAAAAGAACTGGGATGGAAACAAACAATCCAATCCTAAAGAAAAGAAATTCCAGTCCCGAGGAAGGTCTCCCAGGCGAAGAGAAAAATCTCCAAACCAAAGACACAGGTCACCCCAAAGTGACCCCTCTGGGAAAAGATACAACCTTAGAAATAGGGATAATATAAAAAAGCCTGATAGATATCAAGACATTGATACACGTCCCTCTCAATCTTTTCAGACTTCCTCGCAGAAATCGGAAAGAAGAGGACGATCAGAACAAAGAGAAGAGCACGCCAAGTCCAAAGACAAGGAACCTGCTCAGCTAAAAAAGAAATTACAATTTCCAAAGAAGAAGGTAGCCAGCATTAAAATAGTTAACAATGCCGAGAATTCTGAGGACACAACTGAAAAACGGGGAATGGGCTCAGACAATGCTAGACAGCGCAGCAGAAGTGAGCATAGCTCGCAAAGTCCTTATGAATCATCTGGAGACAGTGGACACGAATGAATATCTTCAAGTGGAAACTGCGGACACCAGAGTTAGCAAACCTCACAAAATATACGAAATAACATTGCGTATAGAGGGGGATAAGACTAGAAAAATAAGGGGACTATTTTGGGATAATCTCTCCAAGGGCTATGATATCCTTCTAGCTGAAAAAGACTGGCCACCAGAGTTTGTCAGGGATTGCCCTCATGGCGAAGAAGTAATTATGCCTGCCTTCTCAAGTCATATCCCAATTCATAAAAAATATACACTTGCTAGAAAGTGGGCAGTGGCTCTAGCTCCTGCCTTATATAAAAATCACGTAGGATGGGATGAGGACTCACCTCCTCACAAAATCCAGCTAAAATCACAACCTACTGCACAAAGGCAGTACCCAATTAAGCAAGAAGCTAAAAAACAGGTAAAAGAAATCCTAGATCAGCTAGAATACCAGGGGGTGATTGAAACTTGCACCTCACAAATGAACAACCCTTTGTTTCCGGTCTCCAAACCAGACAATTCATATCGTCTAGTTTTGGATTACCGACACCTTAACACATGTTGCAAAACTTTTGCAGTGCAAAACTCACATAGTGCTGCACTAATGAATAACATAGTGCGCAAAAAATACAAAACAACATTAGACATCTCTAATGGATTATTTTGTCAAAACATAGCACCAGAGAGCAGATATTTAACTGCATTCTCAATAAATGGCACTCAAAAACAATTCTGTCGGTTAGCCCAGGGGTACAAGAACAGCCCGGGAGTATTCTCAGCGAGAGTTACAGAATTACTACAAATATATGATGATGAAGCATTATCTTATGTCGATGACATTTACTTAACAGATGATGACTTGGAGACTCACTTGAAGAGGGTGAACACCATAATACTTGGGTTCGCAGCAGAGGGTTACAAATTCAACTTTAAAAAATCCAGAATTGCCCATCTGACAGTCCTGTTCTTAGGATATGAATTATCAAGTGAAGGCAAAAGCCTGGCTGACAATTTCCTAGAGAAATGTGCCGTAATCCAAGCACCTAGAACACTAAAAAATCTTCAGTCAATTCTAGGCTTCCTAAATTTCGGAAGAACATACATTGCAAATTACGCAGAAAGGGTCAAACCCCTTTATGATCTGATAAAACCAGATTTAAAAAAATCCAATTGGACTCAAATACACACAGAAATTCTGAGATCCTTACAAACAGACATGCTAATTAAAACAAAATTAGAAACACGTGATAACACACGCAATCTTGTGATTCGAGTCATCCCAGGGAGATGCGGATTCACATATCTGACCTCTAATGAGGGAGAAAAGGTACCAATTGCATTCAAATCACGCTTGTACACAGAAGCTGAACAGAAAATCAGCATTGAAGAAAAAATTGTTCATGCAGTTCAAACCGCAATAGCTAGAGAAAAAGATCAAGCTGACGGTAGACATATCACAGTCAGAACAGCAGAACCAGCCTTTGAGGCACTAACAACACCGTGTAATTTACCAACAACAACATTGAATCCGGAATGGATACAATGGGTGAATTCAATCACAACGGACAAAGTATACTACTACTTTGATCCAGAACTAGAAGAATGGAAAAATCTAGAATATGAAAAAACATTCCCTCTGCCAATCAACATTCTGCCTTTACGACATTACGCTTGTGTAATCTATACAGACGGACATGCTCAACCCTCCGTCTGGGGAGAACAAGCATACAACCCCACATGTGAGATTACAAGAGGTGTGGCGCGGAGGTAAACTGAAACCTCTATTAACAAAAACACACTTAGTAGAAACTAATTCAGAACAACAAACTGAGATATTAGCTTTGAAAATGGCGCTAGATAATGCGGATCGCGAATTCCCGACACTTATAGTGTCAGATTCATATTACTGCGTCAAATCATATAACAAGGATTTGCAGGCATGGATTCAAAACGGTTACAAAGATGACACAGATTCACCAATAAAGCAAAAACTGCTCTGGGAACAAATAGCTCTTTTACAAAAGGAGCTACCAAAGACTCACGTGACACACTCACTGAGTCATCAGCGTGATGGCGTTCACGTTGCAGGGAATTCATTGGCTGAGACAGCCACAGCGGCAGCCACTAAATCGGCTCCCGTAGTTCGAAAAAAGCGTACATTAAAATACATTGACGGTGAAACAGTGCTGGCGGTGAAAACGTCATCAAAAGGCGACTGCTCAGCGTTACCGATCAACTATCCACTCAATTATACATACATAATCGATGCAAACTCCGTCCCTTTTGCTCGAATCCCTGGAGTGGGGGATAGAGTGATTCCAAACATGGACAGAAGAAACTTGTTAATCGCAGACGCACATATGGGCGAGGGTCTCAGACACCTCAAACTAAAAGATTCTCTGGAAGAATTACAATCACGGTACTGGTGGCCAGGCATGAGCCTGCGTCACACCATGTTTGTAAAAAACTGCCCAAACTGCAACAGAGATCGCAGTGGGGAGAGAAACAGTTTAATACCTCGTCATTTTACTCCAGAAAAAATCAAGAGTAAAAAGGAAGGGTTGCGATTAACATATACAGGCTAGTTTCCACTTATAATGTAGATCACCAGCACTCGGCTGACGTCTGGACTGTTATACAAAGATTTGCGAGTCTAAATGGCATATACGCTAAGAGCATGCTACGTTTGACCATTGTCTTCACTCTAGCCCTACAGCCTGAGGGGAAACATGACCAAATGAGCATAGCCCAGCGGGAATCTTCTCACTTCCTTCCTGAGGGATACGGGATGGTGTAAAGAAAAAACCAAGGCATAAAGCAATCTATAACGGAAAGGATATTAGGTTCGGGAGCTGGGTGGGTCAAACATCTAATAAGTGTCCAACGTAGTCTAAATAACTTGCCAAGAAATTCTCTGAAGGGATTCAGTGCGTACGAATTAATATTTGGAACTAGGATGTTAATCTCTGACATTGATAGTCAGACTTCAGTGGTGAAAGAGAAAAGCTTTGAAATCAAAGACCGTTTGGCTATTTTGCAGGACTTAAACAAAACAAGAAAAGACCTGAGCAACATAAAGTTGAAACAACAGCCAACAACCACTGAAGAGCCACCACCTGTCCCAGCAAGACCTGTCTGGATTCCAAAAGTCGGGGATCTAGTCAGGGAAAAGATCGCGGTAAAGAAGGAATTTGGGCCTTCTTACAGAAAAGCAGTTCCTGTCTTGTCTGTCAACGGGACAAGATCATTTGTACTACCGCCACTTGCTGGTAAAAAGGAGAACAGAGTTGTATCCATCGACCTGGTAAAACCACAATCATGTGGCCGATAACAAACAGTAGGCCAAGTGGACTCCCAATAAGTAGCAGAACACCAAGGTTTGCTACCAGTACAGAGGTCCTAACAAAGAGGCTCATCACATTCGAAACGCCTACAGAAGAACAACAAGGACTATGCAACAATGCAATAGAACTCAGACCTCTGAAAACCCAAATAAAAACATTTAGCAGAGACACACCAATCTATAATGAAGTACCAAGTGAAAATGCAAGAAACAGAAATCCTGAACCAATTGGAACTATTGACAGAACTGCATCCGGCTACTTCATAAACTTCGATGATTCCTCTGAAGGCTTCAGTGAATCAAAGACACAGCCATCATCAAAAACCTTTAAAGATAAAGCTAAAGAACTTTTGAAACAACTAAAAGAAACATATCTGATTTCTCCATGGATTGAATTTTGGGTGGGTTTTGGTGCATTTATCCTCATACTTTGGCTCATCATGATACTAACTTTGGGACGCTTCATTGAGGGAAAATATGCTAAAATGGACACAGCAAGTCAGAAAATCAACTTGATCCTCAAACCACACACATCTTCACACGTCGAGAAAAGAGAACTTTCTTCAGTCAACTTCACAGCCAATCCTATACCGGGTGGGGTAGCATGGGACAACACTGACTACGAAATTTATGGTCCGGTTGAAATCCTGAAATATCCACACCAAATTAAGATCTCATTGAGTGACTTTGCAAAACCAAGCTCATTTGCTGATGATTGGGACTTTGAAAGCATTAATAATATGATGTCTGACTTAGTAATGTCTGCTAAATTTACCAAACATGATTATTTGCAGGGTTCTACAAATTATGATAGTATGTATTGCTATAACCACTATGGTAACCATTTTCTTCATAAATCTGCACAACCAAGAAATGTTTTAAATTATAATCAATGGGAACATTGTGCAACTCCTCCAAAAGGAAGCTCAAGAACCTTCTATGACAAATATTCATACTTTTCAGGTTTTAACACAAGTAATGCTGAAGCATTCTACTTTAAATTGTCAAACAAGACAGGGACAAAGACCATGATAACCAACACAAAATTGATTTATTCAGACTCATTCTTTGAAAAAATGAATACTTTTGGTTTTGATTATTGGGACAAAAATGTTGAATTGAAAAGTGTTTGGGGCACAAAAGAATGGCAAGTACAGGGTATAGAATCTTTGTTTAGAGCCTGCATGATCCCAGAACAAATTATATTTTTAAATGACACTGTTCAACAAACCACCTGTCTTGGCCTAGCCAAAATCAAAGACTTAAATAAACCGTCTATTCCAAAGCCAACAATGTTCAGCAATAGCTCTACAGATGAGGAGATAGACGTAAACTATGTATTAAACCAAAACATAACACATCCTGATACTTACTGATGGTGCTGACTTGCGTGATTTCATAATGGGACCACGCAAACAGCGTCAAAAGCGTTTCATAGCAGCCTCTGTATATGCAGCATACAATGAGGCCTGGAAGGTTACTCAAATTGAAACAGCAGAGAGAATACGGGAAATTGACCGTATTAATTTGGAAAAATCACTTTCTGTAGTGGACAATGGGTTAATGACTCTGTCCTCCAGAATTTTTTCTTTGGACAGCATTGTGTCTTCAGCAATCGACATATTATCGCAGGACTTACTGTTGCTACAACACGGTCAGTCCCAATTGCGTTCTATTGTACAGCTTGGCTGGACGTTACAAAATCTGCGTTCAGGCTATGTGCCTTGGCGTTTAATCAACACAACGTCATTATTCCAAATCTTTAACCTTACTGATAGACAAATCAGTATGGCACAAAAGGGTGCTGATTATACAATCTTGAGCATTGAAAAACTCGAAAGATTACCAGTGACAATGTCAGAACGACCTGTCAGTGAATGGATAATACATGGGATAATAAATATTCCAATCTCAACCTTCAGGTTTCAATACTGCCAAAAATATATACAGGCTGGCATGTACGAGAAATTGGGAAAGGGGTACATTAAAACAACATGGAACCTACCCTATTCACATGCATGTGTCAGTAATAAAGGACAGAAAGTGTTTCTTAGTGGCAATAATTGTGCGATGTCACTAAGCGGCACACTTCTGTGTAACGGAATTAGTTTGCATGGAGCCTGTGAAGGGAATTCATACAACCTTTCATGTCACCAGCAAGGCGCACCTGCAACAGAAATAGAACCATTCTTTCAAAGACTTTATAATGGGAGTTACATTCTAATTGTAGACCGCAGATGTTGTAGTCTTATGCCCGGGACTCCTTATCTCGTAACTACGACTGCGAAGGTCAAGTGCTGTGGACGCTCATTGTTCCCCAGCTCCTTTCCAGACAGGGAGGCAAGGGCATGGCCCAATTTGAAAATTACTTCTATTCGAATAGATACTTTAAGCAGAATGAAAACAGTGCTTCTTCAGACGCCTACCAGGCTCTCGTCATCAAAAGAAACATATGATCTCCAAGTCGCAAGGACGACTGCAGAGATACATTCATTGTTATCAACTAATTCCCCCATACATTTCGCGGAAATCCTTAATGAAATCTTAAATATTTCTGATACCAATGGGGTCTCAAAGGTATTTAAGACAGTATTTTCGATGGCATTAACACCATTCAAAGCCATACTGGGTATTTTTCCAGATTTCGTCCATTCGATTTTTGGCGGACTTCCCCTGATCTTGGGACTAATTGCAGGAATCCTATTCTTAGTCCTTATTTTTCGTTATGGCAACCCATGTCACAGACAAAACTCTTGCGACAAGGGAAGAAACAATCCTAGCCATTGGATACCGGGACCGGATATCAAAAATCCTGGGACTCTCCCGGCTTAGAGACCTGAACATGACTTGGTTTCTATCATTTCGACCAATGTGGCAACGATGTGTTTTACCTGTACTAAGGTGTCTGCTATGCGGAGAAGAATGCGTGTTAGACACCTGTCTGACGCTACAATCGGATGCGCCAATGGATGCAGAAACATTGTTGAGCCCGATCAAGGTTCATGCTTTGTGCTGCCCTCAAAGGCTACCAATCCTGATGACGGCATTCGTGGAAGCTTCACCACTACGATTGATGGGTAGTGAAGTTCAAGATGAAAGCAGCATCGAACAGGTACGACCTTCTGTCAGCAATGCGAATCAGAATGTCAATGGAGACAATCATGCGCATGAATGCATGGTTACACCTATTTCTGAGTTAGTGGAACTCTCCCAGGAAGCTGTTGACAGCTTTTTCGAAAGCCTAAATGATATGATGTTCTCACCAGAGCAGAAATAGAGACTTTTGAGCAAGCTCGCACACGGCGTTCCATGAATTCGGCCTTCAACTTTAAAAATAAAGTCACATGAACAATTTTCCCTCCAGTTCACGGACAGCAATTTTTTCAACAGCCCCAAAATATTTTTTCATATTTTCCGGGACACTATCTTCTGCTTAAAGTAAGAACTATTCTTAAAGAACTAAAATTTCTAATTTTAGATAGCTTATAGACATTAGCTTCCCGCTGGTATGTTCATAAATATTTTATTCTGTGATGGAATGGTCTCGAACTTTTTTTCTGTATTAAGAGCCATTTCATGTGTAAATTCTCATATACCAAATAGCAATAATGTATACAAATGTGTGATTACTTTGGCATTATTCTACAGCTTGAGTGCATACAATACATATGACTGCAACTTTTCCGTATATTTGAAAATTTCAAAATGCATTTATGTATTTTGGGGTGGTAAGGTATACACACTTCTCTATAGTATGTTGTACTATGTTATACTATGCATAGATTAGTAAATATGTCCATAGTTAGCGTGGAGTGGGTGTGATGTATTCCTATAGGTTCTGAATCGATCCCCCTATTCCTGACCCTATTCTGTTTAAACAAACCAACAAGTTAACTAGCAGTCAGCCCATGAGGCAGAAAACCCCCATGATGCAGATACCGTTATCTGACGCAGTCACACTACGGCACAGGAACGTGTTATCTGATTAGGTCATAACGCCTGCGATCTAATTAGACAAGCGATATTCCTCCAGCCCCTGATAAGGCATACGGAGTTCTCATAACAAATCAAACCTATGACAACCTGGGCAAAACCCTGCGGCCATTGTTTTGATTTCACCGAGAACTTCAGCAAAAGAATGTGCTAACGAGCAAGTCGTATGACATCCTTATTGACGTATCTATGTCCATCCTTAAGTCAATCTCGGCACCTTAAAGGTATAAATATTACCGATATTGCGCTATGCAAACACACGCGGTGGTGACGAGACGGAGCAGCCATACTTGCCGAAGCGAAGAGCAGAGCAGACCCCGCTGGCGCAGCCCCGCCTTCCTGACGCGCTGAGAACGAGACGCGCTGCTTTCTCCTGCCGAGAAATCCAGCACCGGCGCTTCTGGGTAGCCCTCGCAGGCAGCCTGGAATATCGAGAGCAGAGAGAGAGATACCATCCCTCATTCATCCTAACTTCCAGGTACAGAACTGAATAACCCCTCACAGAGAATTCTTTAGTTATTAACTTGGCAAAAACAAACTTAACTTAAACTGTAACTTTCTATTCCCGCCCACGTATTAGGCTTAGGTCAGGTACACGGGGTAGGCGTATTTAGAAACACCAGTTGAGTACGTTTAGTCAAATGTAAATGTGTATGTAATATATTTTATTCATTTTAAAACATCTTATGGCTTAGAAACCATATCAATGTTTTTACAGTATTATTTTATACTATTGCTTTTAATGTATGCACTTTACTTAACTATAAGTATTGCAATAATATCGATCCATTTCTCTTGTACGAGAAAAGAGACTGATCAATAAATAACACCTTTTTATTGAACACGCCCGTCTCTTCCTTTTCTCTACAAACTGATGAGACTAAGAATGCACGTACTGACTGAGTAAAATAATTTGCCTTTTGTTCACACGACTCTCGAGATATACTCTTGATTAGGGGAGAGCAAAGTTGTCATGTTCTATGGTTGTCAGAAACTAAATCCCTTCTTGTCTAATCAGGGAAGTTAAGTCCTTCCTGAACATTCGAGAAAGTTTCTAGTGAACTCTGAGCTAGCTGGCAAACCCAAAACTTTAAGTCTAATATCGACAGTAGTAGACCTAGTTAATGTCTGGTCTAGGCCTTTACTACTGAAGGTATTATTCCAATGCGCAGAGCCTATTGGGATAATAGGAACTACACTACAGTTAAACGATATATTTATGATTCTTTATTTACCACCATTTAAACGAGCGTTTGGCCGTTTTTAGTGGTTCCTGTGGCACATGTGTATAATTCATATTTCAACAGCTTTTTGCCTCCTAGAGTCATTACTCATGATACAGCACACCATACATAGGATTTTGGAACATTAGAAGGAAACAAGTAGTTGTTCGAGGGGCTGTACTGGTTCCCTGTCCTGCAACTCTTGTGATTGCGGCATACAAAAGATTAAATGAAGTAATGTTTTATTATATGAGAAGCTGACGAATTCCCCTACTTGCTGAAACATTGAAACCTACATCAGTAGTCCCAAGGAGCAGGCGAAAGGAGCTTATGGATTTTTATAACCAGTATGGATATGTTCAACATGGCCTATTAGCGTGTTTTTAAGTTGTTCAGTTTAGCCAACCAGTCTTTACTAGGCATTCATTAGAAGATCATAATGAAACTGAAGCCATGAACACGTTTTCTCAGGGTAGTGCCACCAATGAATAATCAATTGTCTGTTCTTCACTTTAGTGCAAATTGGTTACTCAAAGGGATTGCTGCTGTTTCAGCCAGTGTGTCACAACCAGCATTCTCCTTGATGGATGTGTGACGTTACAACGCATGCTTTTACAACACATGCCATTACGACGCAGGTTTTACGACGCAAGTCGTTACAATGCATTGCGTTGGGGGGCGCTGGATAGTGAATAGTTTAATTTACTATTCCAACTCCAGTCCCCGTGGATAGTAGGGAAGGTGTTGGACAGTAATTAAACTATTTCCTATCCTAGAGCGCCCTCCAGCGCAATGTGTTGTAATGACATGCGTTGTAAAAGTAGGGTCATAATGGTATTGCATTGTAAAAGTTGTGTTGTAAAGGATGTTCCCCTCCTTGATAGGAAAACAAGTTGGAAAACATGTTACATGTTAAATTCAGCTACCTATTTTCAAGGTGCTCCATGGAACTGACCACTGTTAAAACTGGTTTACTTAGAACCTGCTTTATTTCTCCTTGATGTGGGTGATACTGATTCCACCTACATACACATCGCTCTTCCAAATCAGTATAGCAATATCAGTATGACAGAAGGCAATGCGCAAGCGTCTGCGGTCCCTTCTACAAACCAAATGCCCGGGTGGTGCACAAAGCAGGTGCAAATGCTCGTTGCACCACTGAGACACTTTCATAATATGACCCCAGGTGTTCACGTTGCTTGCTGTTACATTGTCTTGTACATCCATATTGGTTGCAGGCTTTACTTCCACATCTTTATTATTGTCAACTGTACAGTAGCAGAGGAAATCCAGTAAGTCAAAGCCTTCTACATTTGATTTTGGAGCTTGTAGTGACACAAATGGTGGGTAGTAGCTAACAGTCCAGCTGTTGAATGCTAACAAATAGGCAAAACTGTGCAGGTATAACATGAGCGCTATGGCGAAGGCTATAGTAATAAATACTGCCAATTGAGGCCCCACAAATTGCAAATATTTGTTTATAGGCATATTGATATTTGACAGCATTTTTAAAGGAGCCAATTATTTTGAGACATTTTAATGTTACATGAACATACTCTAATGTAGAGTGAGTTGAAGGATATATTGTTTAGAGCATTGATTATGATGCACATTTCGAAGCTTTCTGTTGACCACACTTGTTTGCTAACATTTCATGTAGATATGAGTAACATTTAGGAAACGATGTGAGACTCTACTCTAGTGATTACCCTGATCTACTGTGGAAGAAGGTAAATGAAAGCCACCCACATACTGGGACCAAAGGGAGGGCATATGTTTGACCAGTTGTCAATGGGAGCTGTCCCTTCAATTATCTACTTTCTGGCAGAAGGGATATAATGCTGTTAGACTTTCCACTTATTTAGGGTAGAACGGTCTAAAATAAAAAGGGCAAAATATAAAGACAAACATTGGAATGGACCCCATCCACCGGGACATGGACAATGTTTTTTTAAAAATTATTTATTTGGAGGGGGCTGCGTGGCCCCCTCCTCAGGCCATTCATGGCCCGGTGACCCCCTCCCCCGGAGCCGGCCTTTGCTTTAAAAAATAAATGATAATAATTTTATTATGGGGGAGGGGTGCCACATGCCGGCATTGCTTTGCCACTTGGGGAGCTGCTAACATGCAGCTCCCTGTGTGGAAAAACAATCTGGTTTGGATTTTGGAAGAGAGAGCAGGTGTCCAAAATCCAAACCACAGTTTGCTATGGCAGGACGGGAGGCGCGAGGCTCCCGCCCTGCCATTACCAAACTGCAGTGTTCTGGGGGTGGGCACCCCGGGACACTGCAAAAGATGGCCATGTGGCATGGCGGTCCCCAGGGAAAACACAGGCTCCAGGAGGGGGCTGCGTTGCCCCCTCTCAACCAACGCTCAGCCCCGGGGAGGTAGTGGTCCCTGGGGCTCGGGAGACCGTAACGGACCCCTATATTTGCATTATAGTGCCCCATGCAGGTATATTACAATAAATAAAGAAGCCTGGTGGCGGTCCCCAGGGCTGCGGGGGGGGGGCAGCTTGCCCCCACAAATAAATATTGAAAACCCTGGGGGGAGGTGGTCCCCGGGGCATGGGCGGCCATGGAGGCCCCCAAACCTTTAAAAACAAGCTCCAGGGGATGACGGTCCCTGGGGCTGCGGGGGGCCATGAGCCCCCGCAAATATTTTATCATATTTGCTGCGGTGTCCCTGGGCTCCCGCATTTTGATTTCTGCATGCCCCCTGGACCTGGACCTGGGGGCTTAATTAAACAAAGCGCAGGGCCCCGTGCTTCATTTTTTTAATTGTTGGCCGGATTCACATTTAAAAAAATGCTTTTTTGGGCCTTGGGGGTCCTTGTGAGACCCCCTGAGCATGCCTAGGGAGACAGGGTGTTTCTTCCCAGCTCCCTTTTCTTGTTTTTTACGTTTGTTTTTCTCTTTTTCTTGTGCCTCGGTTACCGAGGCACAAGATGGCTGCCAACACTTCCTTGTTTGGAGTGTTGACAGCCAATTAGAATACAGCTTATGGTCGGGAGGGTGCGCGGATCCTCTGTGCCGCTAAATATTGAAACATTTATTTTTCAAAAAGGATGCTTTCTGAAGCACCCACTACCTTTTTACGAAATTTGGTGTAATTCCGTTCAGCAGTTCCAGCTGTAGCCGTGTCTAAACATTCCTATGGGAAATGCATTTTTCGACCTCTTTTTTTCAATTTCTCAGGAACTACTGAACAGATTTACACTATTTACCAATGGGAGTTCTTTCCGAAACAAGGGCTACCTTTTCCCGAAATTGGGTTTAATTCCGTTCAGAAGTTCGAGCTGTAGCCGTGTCTAAAGTTTCCTATGGGAATTAACATGGAGAAAACACGTTTTGGGGCCCCCATTTTTTCCTTTGCCCCCGCTTGCCGAATCACCCTGAAACTTCCAAGATAGGACCTGACCATAGCGGGCCATTCCCTTTGAAAATTTTGTGAAGATTCGTCAACCGGCGTCAAAATAATTGGGTAAAGAAAAAACGCTTTTTGAATAGAAACAAGGTCCTAACTATAACTACCTACTGGCGGTCACCAGTAAGTAGTTATAGTTAGGACCTTAAAAAACCTTAGAAATTCACTGAAAAAACCAAAGGTTTTACGGGTGTTATAGTTAGCTGGACATTTCACTCCTACAAAACCATTGAAATTCCTCCGTTATAGTTAGTTGTACTAACTATAACTCGTGCGCCCGCAATCCACTGCTGATGATGTCACATATTACATCATTCATGACATGGTCAGCGACATCACTGAGGGTCATGTGATCATCTATTTAAGATACATAGATGATCTATTTTTCATTTGAAAAGGCTCAGAAATGAGTGTGAACCAATTTGTGGAAAAATTGAATACTAATTGTTCCAATTTGAATTTTACATCCACGGTAAGTTCACGTTCAGTTTGCTTTTTGGATGTAGAGGTGTACGTGGAAGGCAACATACTGGCAACCCGCTTATACACAAAGTCCACGGCAGGAAACACGGTACTGCATGCGTCAAGCCACCATCCACAGCATTTGATACGCAGCATCCCTTTTGGCCAGATGCTGCGTATCAGACGCATCTGCAGTACAGACGCAGAGTGCCAGATTGCCCAACAGGCTAGCAGAAGACGCTTCTTAGCAAGAGGCTATGCCCCTGGTGTTGTAGACAATGCTATAAATAAAACTACGTTTCTAACTAGAAGTGAGACTCTACTTCCCAAAACACCGAGGGAGGATTTGGTCAGCTGTTCTCCCAGTATTCAAACTAGAATGATCCTCACCTATAGCAGGCAACACCAACAATTGTGGAAGATTTTTACCCGCAATTGGAATCTGGTACAAGGGGACCTGTAATTGGTGGGTTGGTTTCAAGCAAACCGGCTCTTACTTTTAGAAAAGTTCATTCAATAGGAAACAGTTTGGTTAAAAACAATCTGGAAACAGTTACCCAAGAAACATTGATGTCTCAGATAAAGGGTTTTAGAATATGTCCGAGTTGTAAAGCATGTAAATTCGGTAGGAATAGAACCCAATACTCCAGTCCGTTTCATGCAGAACCCATTCCAATTGCCAAAAGATTGACTTGCAGAACAGACTTTGCTATTTATGTGCTGGAGTGTCCTTGTGGGCTCAGATACATCAGCAATACAAAACTGCCAGCCCACAAATGGATACTCCAGCACATTAGCGCGATTACAGGTAAGGATCAAGCATACCCGGTGGCTAGACACTTCGAGCAGTCGCAATACAGCAATCCCAAATTGGTACAATACTATGTAATAGATACGGTGGAATCCATGAAACGAGGTGGCAACTGGGAGGCTAAACTCCATCTCCTTGAGACACGTTACATAGTAGAATTAGATACGAAGCATCCTTTGGGATTGAATTCTAGCGAAGATTTTTATACCTGCCTGTAACTTATTTTAGAATTTTATTAAGTAATGTTGCTAGTTCTGTAAAGTCTAGGTTCTTTTGACCCATGTATCCTTTTGTTTATTTATTGACTGAATTTGATTGGGTTCTCTTTTTCAATATGGGCTCATATTGAATAGGAATAAGTTGACTGAAATTATTTGAATAAGGATTTTGATCGTATTAATTTTTTACATATTTACGACATAGGTTTTTGGGTTGTTTACTCTCTAGGGGAGAAACACAGCATCATAATTAGATAGCTATGGCTATAGTTTTAGAGATGCTTTGTGACAGGAGGATTTGGTTCTTTCACGTTTTGGATAATTTTACATTTAAGAGTACATCATGCACATATAGTTTACATACAGGAATTTGACGAGTTGATGGATCTGAATCAGTATTGAACTGAGCAATGCCCACTGGGGCTGTATTCTATTTTTTGGCAATTATGAAGCAAGCAAAAACATTACAAATTCAAGAACGCCCACTTGGGCTACACACAGTCTTCTTAATAAGAATGTAAGCAAGGATGGCATATTTGCAGTGATTTTTTTACATAAAGTGTACAATTTTTTGTTACATATAATTGCACATTTAAAATGTATTTTGCTGCTACCATAATGCTGCTATGATATTATTTACATAACATGTTTACATTCCATTTGCAAAACTTGCACATCTAGTTTTTATCAGGCTGCGGTTAATGTCTTGCTGGTATTAAGAATTATGGCTGTGATGAATATTTTACCCATCCTTTGCATTTTGCACGAGATAGTAACTCTTTGCTGTCTATGATGGACTGGGTTAAATGTCATTTCCTGTATTTGAACTTTAAGTAGCCTCCCATCCATGGCAATGCGTCATGTGATCAAGACCCAATGGGGGTCGAAACGGGTCATGGCGGGCTTGCTGATCGATTACACAAAAGAATAAACCTTTGATTGGCACAGATTTGTGGGTCCACTTCTCGTTCTTGCCTGGTCAACGGCAGTTCAAAAGCGGCGATTTTGGATACATTTAACTTACCGAGTGACTTCTGCGGTAACAAGTGGAACCCCTTCCCTCTTTGGGCACAGCAGCAGGAAGTTGGCGGTTTTGGTGACCCGGAACCTGAATTTGGATACTCCGAGCGGGAGGAAGCTGCGGGAGCAGAGAATTCTTCTACCTGAGGTGTGGAAATTAACGGACACTGTGTCAGAGGACCGGAGTCGTACGCTGAATATTCCGCGAAGGTAGGAGACAATTGAATTCTTGTGGGGAGTGTGCGCGGCATCAGGGCGGGACTGTACTCACATTTGCCTGATGACCGTCTTTATTGCAATCATTAACAGTGAAACGAACAACCAAAACTATAGCCAATATGTCCGCCGACGTATTGCGGAGTAGAGAGGAAGCAGCAATTTCTATGTTTTGGGATTCCCAGGCTGGGGGGTCCACGGCAGTCAACAGTCCTAGTAACATCACGGGCAGCGCCAATATTAGAGAACTTTTTAAGAAATTAGAAAAATACAAAAGTTCAGAACAATCAAAATGGTGGGAGCACAAGTCTTTATCCCGCTATTTAGAAGTAGGAAGGGTGCCCAGAGGATTAAGAATATCACTTACACCCAGCTACGTAAATCCGGACCAAGCGATGTTACTGGAATGGGCGGAGTCAAATCTGGAATCCTTTAGTAAGTTCATGAGGATCCTTATTAAATATGCAGAGAGTGATCTGGCAAAGCTGCAGACACCGATTAAGGAATTAGAGCTGGAAATAAGTAAATTGGACGAGACGGAAGGTACGAAAAAAATGAGAGAAGAGATGCAGACACGTCTCTGCAAGGATGAAGATGTGATTAAAGGCAGAAAAGCCTTTAAATTTGAAAGAGACCGATTGGATTATTGAAATGGCTAGATATTTACGTATGCCAAATGTTACGATGCTGCAAAAATAAAAACGTGTAATAAAGCCCCACGAAGACAAAGTGAAACAACTCTCGCATCAACTTCAGCTTCAGAAGTAAGCTCAGCAGCTGAAAGTGACCCAGAACACAATGGTAAAAGAGGCCAGCAGTTGGGGTTTACAAAATTTTCCCTGGCCGAAGAGGTGGACTGCCTATGCAGGGATAGGCGGAACACATTAAGACGAAGAATACCTCGTGGAGGCAAAACCAAAGGTCTAACTTCAAGCGACAACAAAGGAGAAGAAAATGCCGCAAAAGAAGGCAAAAATGTAGGCAAAAGGGCGGGCAGAGGCCGATGGAATCGCTTTCAGAACAAGAACCAGGCTTAATGGCAATTCCCAGTTCACTGATTAACCTAACAGATAAAAGTTAAAGCCAGCTGAAACAAAGGTCCTAGAACTGGGTCTATCTTATTGTCCTCCCCGCAATCTTAACCATGCGGATGTCAGACTTGACACATATTGCTTTGTGAGGAAACTTAAACTCATGTAATTTCACCAGTTACAGTCAAAGGAGAAAGAGAAAACAATGACTGTGAATACGGCTGGGGCTAATAGTCCTTTGCTTCTTAATGCTAGCGATTTTGAATTTTTTGAAAATGTTTGGTCATTACGTAAGGAACAAGATGATGGCATGTTCATTGACAGCATAATACATGTTGATAAATTCTGGCAAATGGCATTTAAACCTAAATCAGTTTTTAATCTGATCATGCTACATGATAACCTAGACATTTATCATGAACTAGTCACACAGGATTTGAAGAAACTGTACATATCTGTCAACAAATCGCATCAAGTGACGAGCAAACTCAATCTATGCTACAGGAATTTGATGAAGAAACTGGGAGTGGATGCTAATGTGGTTGTGAGACAAGCAGACAAGGGGGGTAACGTGGTCCTATGGCCACGTCAGCTCTACATGTCAGAGGCGGAAACTCAATTATCGGACCAGGCCTGTTACAGGAAGAGCAATATTCATTTCGTTTGAACATCTTGGAATGAACACTATTCTAAATTGCTTGCTTGGAAGAGTGGAGGACTGGTGAGTGATGCGGAATACCAGTTCCTTAAGACAGATCATCCAGTGATCCCAACCTTCTATTTAATTCCTAAGGTGCACAAATGCATTGACAGGCCGCCAGGAAGACCAATAATCTCAGCCATTGCTAGCATCATGGAGAATACGTCTAAATATATTGACTATTTCCTGCAAGTATGGGTCCAAGGTTTGTGCTCTTTCGTCCAAGACACATCTGATTTTCTGAAAAAAATTGAAAAAATTGGCTGGTGTCCAGACATGTTGCTAATGACTTTAGATGTGACTTCCTTATACACCTCGATAAGACACAATGGCGGTATAAAGGCAGTTGACCATTTTTTGAATTTAAGACCCATGAATTGTGCGCCCCATAACAAAATGTTGTTGGCTGTGGTAAAAGGATGTCTTGCACACAATTACTTTTTGTTCAACAATCAGATCTACCAACAAGTGAGAGGGGTGGCGATGAGGGCCTGCTTCTCCCCCAGTTACTCCTGTCTTCATGTGGGACTGTGGGAGGAGCAGGTCCTGAGGGGAGAGCACAGACAAACGATGGAGGGTCATGTGATCATCTATTTAAGATACATAGATGATCTATTTTTCATTTGGAAAGGCTTAGAAATGAACGCGAACCAATTTGTGGAAAAATCGAATACTAATTGTTTCAATTTGAATTTTACTTCCACGGTAAGTTCGCGTTCAGTTGGCTTTTTGGATGTTGAGGTTACGTGGAAGGCAACACACTGGCAACCCGCATATACAGAAAGTCCATGACAGGAAACACGGTACTGCATGCGTCAAGCCACCATCCACAGCATTTGATACCCAGCATCCCGTTTGGCGAGATGTTGCGATTCAGACGCATCTGCAGTACAGATGCAGAGTGCCAGATTGCCCAACAGGCTAGCAGAAGACGCTTCTTAGCAAGAGGCTATGCCCCATGTGTTGTAGACAATGCTATAAATAAAACTAAATGTCTAACTAGAAGTGAGGCTCTACTTCCCAAAATACCGAGGGAGGATTTGGTCAGCAGTTCTCCCAGTATTCAAACTAGAATGATCCTCACCTACAGCAGGCAACACCAACAATTGCTGAAGATTTTTACCTGCAACTGGAATCTGGTACAAGGGGACCCTGTAATTGGTGGGTTGGTTTCAAGCAAACCGGCCCTTACTTTTAGAAAAGCTCATTCAATGGGAAACAGTTTGGTTAAAAACAATCCAGAAACAGTTACCCAAGGAACATGGATGTGTCAGATAAAGGGTTTTAGAAAATGTCCGAGTTGTAAAGCATGTAAATTCGGTAGCAATAGAACCCAATACACCAGTCCGTTTCATGCAGAACCCATTCCAATTGCCAAAAAAATGACTTGCAGAACAGACTTTGCTATTTATGTGCTGGAGTGTCATTGTGGGCACAGATACATCGGCAGTACAAAACTGCCAGCCCGCAAACGGATACTCCAGCACATTAGAGCGATTACAGGTAAGGATCAAGCATACCCGGTGGCTAGACCCCATGAAACGAGGTGGCAACCGGGAAGCTAAACTCCGTCTCCTCGAGACACGTTACATAGTAGAATTAGATAAGAAGCATCCATTGGGATTGAATTCTAGCGAAGATTTTTATACCTGCCTCGAACCTATTTTAGAATTTTATTAGGTAATGTTGCTAGTTCTGTAAAGTCTAGGTTCTTTTGACCCATGTATCCTTTTGTTTATTTATTGACTGAATTATATTGGGTTCTCTTTTTCAATATGGGCCCATATTGAATAGGAATAAGTTGACTGAAATTATTTGAATAAGGATTTTGATCGTATGAATGTTTTACATATTTACGACATAGGTGTTTGGGCTGTTCACTCTCTAGGGGAGGTACACAGAATCATCATTAGATAGCCATGGCTATAGTTTTAGAGATGCTTTGTGACAGGAGGATTTGGTTCTTGCACGTTTTAGATAATTTTACATTTGAGAGTACATCATGCACATATAGTTTACCTACAGGAATTTGACAAGTTGATGGATCTGAATCAGTATGGAACTGAGAAATGCCCACTGGGGCTGTATTCTATTTTTTGGCTATTATGAAGCGAGCAAAAACATTATAAATTCAAGAACGCCCACTTGGGTTACACACAGTCTTCTTAATACGAATGTAAGCAAGGATGGCATATTTGCACATAACTTTTAGTTGTTTACATGATGAAACCTCTGAAATAGAGTAAAATATATATTTTTATATTTCTATTTGTTGCAATGGTTGTGCTTTTATCATCAACTAGCAGCCCGTCCGGGAGCAATCAGGCTTCCCCGACCCCCGCCTGCCCCGACATTGTCCAGCATTTCGGGCCCCCACCCGCCCCGTCCCCCGCCTGCCCCGACCCTCGCCTGCCCCGACATTGACCCCCGGAGCCTTAAAAAGGTGACATATGATAGTCACAGCAGTGCACTATAATGTAAAACTGTCTCACTGTATTGCAGCTATTACTCCAGCCTTCGCCTGGAAATTACCATTAGAGTGGGGATAAACCGAACCAGATTTCCTGGCTTTCCTTCGGGCTGCTATATTTCCCCGTCCCCGCCTGCACCGTCCCCGCCCGCCCCGTCCCCCGCCTGCCCCGGCCCCCGCCTGCACTGACATTGTCCCCCGGAGCCTTAAAAAGGCGACATATGATAGTCAAAGCAGTGCGCTTCGGGCTGTTTGCTTTCCCCGTCATGTAAAGTACCACGAAAAGAGGGCACATTTAAACACGGCTCCGAGGTTGACGGATCACTTTCGCCTGTGGTGTCTGTTTGAGCGGGGTTTACCCTTGACGGAGCTCGGCGTGTCGAGATTCCAGCATGGTAACATAATGCCCGCGTGTCAACCTAATGACCCTTAAAGCTGAAACGCTGAAACGCTGGCGCTCTGCAGTTCAACTTCTTGAGCTGTTATGAGCGTGATCGTGGTAGTTTGGAGCCTTACATCACCCCGTCCCCCGCCTGCCCCGTCCCCCACTGCCTTACCTCAGTCGCCGCTCCTCAGTCCACCGCTCCTCGCCGCTCGTCACCGCTCCTCCCCCGTGCCATGTCCGCCGCTTCTGGACGCTGCTCCTCCCCGTGCTACTGACGTCAGCACGCAGGTCGCGGCCGGCGCTACTTCGGGGGGACTACTTTTTTATAATGTAAATTTTTTTAATATAACGTATTTTTTAACTTTATATAGCCTATGTCCATCTGCACACCCTGAGGATTCCAACGATGTATCGGGTGTGTGGATTGGCGCTGTGGTTCCCGAGTTTACCCGCCTCAAAGCCTCAAAGTTCTCCCTTTATAATAGTAGTATAGATTTTATGAGTGATTTTTTTTACATAAAGTCTACAACTTTTTGTTACATATTATTGCACATTTAAAAAGTATTTTGCTGCTACCATAATGCTTCCATGATATTGTTTACATACCATGTTTACATTCAATTTGCAAAACTTGCACATCTAGTTTTTACCAGGCTGCGGTTAATGTCTTGCTGGTATTAAGAATTATGGCTGTGATGAATATTTTACACATCCTGTACTGTTCTTAGCGCATTTTGCACAGTTCCATTTGCATTTTGCACGAGATAGTAACTCTTTGCTGTCTATGATGGACTGGGTTAAATGTCATTTCCTGTATTTGCACTTTAAGTAGCCTCCCCCTCTATGGCAATGCGTCATGTGATCAAGACCCAGTGGGGGTCGAAACGCGTCATGTCGGGCTGGCTGGTCGATTACACAAAAGAATAAACATTTGATTGGCATGGATTTGTGGGTCCACTTCTCGTTCTTGCGTGGTCAACGGCAGTTCAAAAGCAGCGATTTTGGAGATATATATAACAAACACAAGAGCTCATTTGTTCATTCAGTTAACACTACACGGCTGCTCTTGGCCGTGGGAAGGAGCACCGCTTTGCTTGCAGGGAGAGACAGTGCGAGTTAAAGAAGCCGTGGTAAAGAACATTTCACTTGCTGTGCGGTACGACGTTCCTTGTTCAAA
The DNA here is from genome assembly GCF_964261635.1 of Lissotriton helveticus. Lineage (NCBI taxonomy): Eukaryota > Metazoa > Chordata > Amphibia > Caudata > Salamandridae > Lissotriton > Lissotriton helveticus. The sequence continues at coordinate 986,675,869 of NC_136067.1, forward strand.
GAACAGCTCTTGAGTTCCGTGTTTCCTTCCCTACTAAAGGATTCAATAAGGACAATAACTTATGCACAGAAGCGTGCAGCCTACTCAAGGGAGATTGGAACACACCATAAGGACTACAAGGACCATCATGCTGATGGTGAAAGTGTTGAGCCATGCCCACGAAGGGCGTTTTTTGCCGTTTTCAATAGAAAAGTGAAGGCAGACAACTGGTGGCCTCGAAACGCGTCGGGAGTCATTGAAATGTGTGGAGAACGGGCGCGAGAGCTGAACAGAGGCGTACAAGCTAGATTGCTGGGATGCCGTGAGTTGCCCTTCCAGAGCGCAAGAGCTCATTTGTTCATTCATATATATATATATATATATATATATATTCACTGAAAAAACCATAGGTTATAGACCATATATAGTTAGGAATTAGCATTTAAAAAACCTTATTTTACTCACACAAAACCATTGAAATTCCATATATAGTTAGTTGCACTAACTATATATCGCGCACCCGCAATCCACTGCTGATGATGTCACATATTACATCATTCATGACATGGTCAGTGACATCACTGATGACATCTCAAATGACATCACTGATGACATCACTGATGACATCTCATTTGACATTACTGATCACATCACTGATGACATCATTCATGTGATGATACGATGAACCTCTTCAGACTCTAATATAAACTTAGATACACTAAGTGTAAACAGACACTCACAGACTGTCACTCATCCATGGAGTTACTCACACACCTAGTCAGTCTTGCAAAGAATCAATCACACCTCCATTTCCTCAACTATATAGTTATACACACCTTACTTATTGAAACATATAATAACACATATTTACTCTGTTATACAATCCCTGATACAAGTTCACAATAATCCATACAGCCACTCACACATTCACTGGCTCTTATGCACAGTTATTTATATATGTCAAAAATCACATGTACTGTGTTTTACATATGTACTTACTTTGACATGTAGCACTGAGATATCCATTCACTCACCAATACACTCATGCACACAGTCAACCACCCATACAGCTGTTTCCACATGCACTTTTGAACCCATACATCTAGTGAATCAACTGCTCACACATCTATGCACAGAGTCATACACCTCCCAGCCACCCACACACACACTCAGTCTCCCATACAAATACTTGGGCAACCAATCAATAACCCATATAGTTACTCATTTAGCTACTGATCAACACATGCATCAGATTACAGAACAACAGACACAATAATGCACAATTTAAAACAGTTTAGTCACTAACCCATGCACTCAGTGAGACACATTTAATCAGTCACTTATACAGTCAGTCATGCACCTACTAAATCCTTCATCCAGACACTTATACATCCACTCATTCTTCAATATGTAAGACATATTTTAACTTTACAGAAACATAAAGTCACTGGATGTTGTCATCAGTGATGTCATCAGTGATGTCATTTGAGATGTCATCAGTGATGTCATCAGTGATGTCACTGACCATGTCATGAATGATGTAATATGTGACATCATCAGCAGTGGATTGCGGGTGCGCGATATATAGTTAGTGCAACTAACTATATATGGAATTTCAATGGTTTTGTGTGAGTAAAATAAGGTTTTTTAAATGCTAATTCCTAACTATATATGGTCTATAACCTATGGTTTTTTCAGTGAATTTTCAAGGTTTTGTAAATGCTAATTCCTAACTATATATGGTCTATAACCTATGTTTTTTTCAGTGAATTTCAATGTTTTTTTAATAGCAAATATCATAAGCTGTCGATTGTCAAGTACGTGGTAAGAAAAAACATTTTCGTGTTTATGCACACTGATCTGCTTTCAATGCTGCCCCCCCCCCTCATTTCTATTAGGAGTACTCTCTCTTTCCAGATAGTGAAGGGTAGTTAACGCAGGCCTTTGCCCCCGTTGTAATCCGTCGTGCCTACTTCTCTCTCCATTTGATTGATTGTTATCAAAGCATTTGCAAACAAGCACAGAATCGCCATACTCTGTTTAGTCTTTGCAGATAGTGAAGGATAGGTAAATGCAGACTTTTGTCCCCATTGTAATCCGTCATACCTATTTTTCTCCCCATTGATTGATTGATTGAATTGAGCATTGAATTGTTCGAAGTTGGTTCTCTTAAGGATCTTCTCTGCCTGCAAACGGGGAAGAATAGGAATATTCTCTCTCCCTTTGCAGATAGTGAAGGGTAGGTAACGCAAACCTTTAACACATCGTGCCTATTTCGTTCCTCATTGATTGATTGTTTGCCCGAACATTGACTGTTTGGGAATTGGTTCTTTTTGGAGGTATTCCCTGTTTGCAAATAAATGTAGGAACATCTTTGCAAGTAGTGAAAGGGTAGGTAATGCGGACCTTTGTCCCCCGTTGTAATCTGTCATGCCTATCTACTCCCCACTGATTGATGCACCTGTTTCACCCGGACCATTTACTAGAGATAGGTCATCTGGCCCGACCAGAGAGCACCCCTAGTGAAAAGGACATATGCAATAATAACGAAGTGATCACTGTATCCTGTTAACAGAAACTTTAGCATGAAACAACCTGGAAAGAAAGGAATAGGAAAACGAAAATCAATAGGCCACTGATGAACTTTTTATTAAATAACAAACAAAGTAACAATAACAATACGTAATGATAAAACCTATTATTGTCCTAGAAACAAGAAACGTTAGAAGTAAGCCCGTAATAAGAAACCTGAAAACAGTAAGAGAAACCAAGTGTGACATTGCAACGGCCACAAGACAACGAGGCTTCATCGCCCCTCACTGCCCCAAAACGTGTCTGTCCCATCGCCTGCCACGCCCAAATAACGGCAAACTGGGAAAGATACAAGTCAGCAGACATCCGCCCCATTCTGGAAACTTCCAAAGTGCAACAGGTTTGCGGCTACGCCCAGCCGGAAGCAACACATATAAGGCGGGTCCTGCTGCCAACCGTCGGCAGAAGATCATCACGTAGGGTGTAGCCGGAGGAAAGGCCGAGGCCAATGGGACCCGGCCAGGGGGATTGCTACGACAACCCTGGAGAGTTGCAAGGGGGTAATGTCTGTGTCCTCGACCCTCCCCTCTCCCAGTCCGGCCACCATCAACCAGAGGCCGAGGCCGACGGGATCCGGCCGCGGTGGCGGTAACCCTGGAGAATTGCAGGTTAGACCCTCTCTCTCCCAGTCTGGGCCAGCATCCATGGAGGGCCTGGGAGTGGAGAGGCCACTGCACGAAAGGCCCAGGAGAGGCACCACACGCCAAGGCCTGCCCCACCGGATGAGCCAAGGAACCCGTTCATGGGGCCAGAGCAAAGGGCGTCCGGCCGCCATCCACCGGAGGTCCGGCCCAAAGACGGACGGGACATTTCTTCTTTCTTTTGTAATGGCTGCGACAACACTGGGGGGGGATGTCTTGCACATGCCTCCGACCCCCCCCCCCCTCGTCCTCATCGCCTGGTCCAGCCATAACAAATGTCAAGCGAGACGCCGTGGGGTGCACTGGGAGGAAGAGACGGTGCGAACAGGCCTCTCCCGCCTCCCCAGGTGGAGGCTTCCCAGCTGCACCCTCAGCGCTCCAGGCGCCCGGAAAAGGGTTCTTCCACTGTGGCCATGCTGCAACGTCTCGCCTGGCAGGGTGGAGCCCGTCCGCTCATTTGACCCCGCGATCACCGGTAGCTACCGAACTCTCAAAATGGCGGTCGACCTGGCAAGAGCGGGCCCAGCATAAAGAAATGGCCCGGTCACTGGTTGACTCCACCACCGTAGTCCTCCACGACCTTGAAGATTCTAGAGGAGCCGCGGGAGTCCCCGACCCCCGCAGACACCCCCGATGGGGAATGACTGCCATGATCGCCCGTGGAGTGACGAAACTGTAGCCGCGGGACGTCGGCGCTCCCATGCTGGCGCCAGCCTCAGTTTGAATGACTAGAATCCTGCAGACCACAGTTCGGATCAGTTCCGGTGAAAGCACAGTGTGACCCGGTAGGAAAAATTGTTGCACCCCCTCCCCCTTTTGACTGATGGTTCAAACCACCGATCCTTTCCTTTGCCCTTTTAACGGAACTTTGGACCGCCTCCCCCCCCCCGGGGCGCCCCACGCCGTTATTCGGAGGGCGGCAACTTACTGGACATCACCTTGGTGCCATCCACATTTCAGCGCGTTCTGCTGCCTTGGAACTATTCGCACAACAGACCGCTACTGACGACCCACCCCCCGGGACGCCCCACGCCGGATACCCAAATCAGTGCGGCACCCAGGCAACATCACCTGGGTGCCGTCCAGAAATCTGGACGTTGTGCTGCCTTGGGACTATTCGCACAACCGACCGCTACTGACCATTGTTCCTTCTTTTTCCCTAAAAATGTTTAAATGTTTTTACTGTTTTTGTTTTGTTGTATATATTTATAAGTTATTAAAGTTTTATATTCCTACTACTTTGTTGGAGTGCTATATATTTTTAATGTGACACATAATTGTAAAAACTTTGATGTACAAAGAGTCATCCCTGGAATCTTCCGCTTCAGGCTCGGTCCCCTCCCCAATCACAATACAGGATGGCTTTCAGATAGTAGAAACGCGTGTGGTGTGACGGATCTCATCGGGTGTGGGCCTTGATCTACTATAACTCCTTTGAAGAGGGGTGATTCTTTACAGCTGGGGCCATAAAATACATCTGCAGGGCTAGCTGATAGCCTGGGACCGGCCTGGACAATCGGACACAGAGGAAGAGGAGTGTCAGAGGGTGCGGTAGTGAATAGGGCAAAAGGGAGGTGTCGGGCGGGCACAGAGTGTGATTCTCAGGGAAGAGCAGCGCAGATGGGGGGAGGTTTATTGCCCATGCATAAGACAGAGAGCGGGGGTGACCAGTGCCTGGGGGAGATGCTTGCGAGGGTGGGGAGCCATGCTACGGATCGACAGCGTGCAGAGAGTGTGTCTGGTCAAGGCATCTAAAATGGCTGCCGTGCACGACAAAAGTGTGGCATTTGAAAAAAGGCAAGATGGCGCAGACAATGTTTTTCAACACTTCCTGATTTCCTTCGAATCGAACGTTAACAGACGTTGGGGCATATTACCAAAGTTAAGCGATATTTATCGCTAACGATGCTTAGCAACAAATTTTTTACCGCTAAGCATCGTCAGAAATTATCGCAGATAAACCTTGCTATTATCAAGGTTTATCGCAAATGCGATAAAAAACGGCCGCAATGCATAATTATCGCTGAAAAGTCAGCGATATTCATGCATTACCGAGCTAATGCTCTTAGCCATGTTATCCACCTCCCATTGGATAACATGGCTAAGAACTGCTCAGCAGGTGTTACTTTTTGGAGATATTCGCGCTTAGCGCGAATATCTCCAAAAGTTGGTAATAGGAGATAGCGATGTTAGCGACTGTTTCCAGTCGCTAACATCTTGGCATGCCCACTTTGCATGTCATTAGTGATAAATATCACTGACATGCAAAGTGGGGCCCAAGATGGTCGCTATCTCCTACTAGCGGTCGCTAACTGGTGTTAGCGACAGCTAGGTTATACGGAGATAATTTTATCTCCGCTTTCTTGGCTTTTAAAGCCAAAAAAGCGGAGATAAACCCCCTTGATAATATGCCCCGTTATCTCTCCCACACTACCGGTCGAGGCCAGAGATGAAGAAGAGATGTCAAATACACATTGGAGATAATATAGTGGGAGAAGGGAAGTAAATATGAGTAAACTTACTATGTAACATAACAATTTTGCACTCTATACTATAAGTCTCATTTTATACTACAATCACTTCGCTACAACCGCATAAATTAAAAATAAAAATGAATAATGTCTCAAACAATTTTTGATTTCTAAATATAAATTTATTCTTCTGAATTTTCATAATTTGAAAGAACTAGTAACATGTCCTCATCAGGAATTTCCTCTTCAATCATCTCATCAGGAATCTCCTCATGAAAAGTCTGCAATGATGATTCTTGTAACTCTATAGTCTCCAAACATTCGATAAATTCGCCGTCAAGAGATTGATCAAAGAAATCATTCAAGTCATCTCCTCCTTGTGAGAATATTTCATTATTGGTGCTGTCAATTTCAATAAATGTAGTGGATAATTCAAAAGAAATTGCCACGGTCTCTTCATTGTGATCCATTTTATTTTGAAATTTCTTGCTGTAAATTGCAGAAAAAAATAATCACTTTCATTTATCGTTTTTAGTAATACATAATATAAAACTAACTTTATCAAGTATTTAGTATAACAGAAGGACTGTAAATAAATAACAGAAAACATTTTTCAAATTATCTTAAAGTGTACAACATAGTTCCCCTTACAAATTAACAACTCACCTTTTTGAAAGTAGGAGAAGCGTTAGTACTGTGTAAATCAAACACCAGAAATTGAGCACCAAAAATTCCTCACAAATGTACCTCAGACAGTAGTATCACAAAATGGCTGTGGTTTCCTCTCATTTTAGATATATACATAACCAATTAACTTTCATCACACACAAATACAAAACCAAAGTAACATTTTAATTGGTTCTAAATTTCAACACTTTCAAATGTGTTTTCCCCATGCAATTTTCCATAGGACATTTAGATAGGTCTACAGCCTGAATGGCTGAACGGAATTACACCAAACTTGGCAAAATGGTACATCAAACCTAGGGGGTCAGGGAGGATCTACTATGCCCCCTTATGGTCATTTGCCCCTTCGCTTTGGCCTCCTCTTGTCTCTCGATCCTACCGAGAGACAAGATGGCGGCCGCTACGGACTGTTTGGAACGTTTACAGACGCCGGAGAACCAATCAGCTTCGCTTCACAAAGGCGGAGATAAACCCCCTTGATAATATGCCCCGTTATCTCTCCCACACTACCGGTCCCCCTGGGCTTAAACGCCGAGATGGTAGGGACTGCATCCCGTGGAGATAGTCTGAGACGTCACTCAGCAGAAAAAAAAGTTTAAAAAAAGTCTATAAACATACAATAAGTTAAAAGTCAATCATTCTTCTTTCCTTGTAGTACGCTCCCCAGTCCGCTTCCCGTTACGCTAACCGGGCGCACCCCACCCAAAAAACGTTTTTTGTTTTTTTTTTCCCCGCGGAGCCCTTTTAAAGCCTCCACATCAAACCTATGGGGTCAGGGAGGATCTACTATGCCCCCTTATGGTCATTTGCCCCTTCGCTTTGGCCTCCTCTTGTCTCTCGATCCTACCGAGAGACAAGATGGCGGCCGCTACGGACTGTTTGGAATGTTTACAGACGCCGGAGAACCAATCAGCTTTGCTTCACAAAGCTCCGTAACGCGAAAAGTACGCGAACTGGAGCGCTGCCCGGTCCGCTGTTACAGATATATATCTTTTTTTGAACGTTAATTTCTCAAAATCCACTGGAGCACATATATTGAGACCTAGCAAAGGCACATCGGGCTACCAGTCCCTACAATTGTGCCAAGTTTCGTGCAAATCCATTCAGCCGTTCGGGCTAAAAGTGAGGCCAACCGCCCTATGGAAAACTCAATGTTAAAAACACGTTTTGGGACCCCCTTTTTTCTCGGCCCCCCCTTGACGAAACCCCCCCAAATTTTTAGGGGCTGCTCAGAAACAAAATGTTCCATTTTCCTGAAAATTTCAGCCAATTCCATCCACAAACGCCAAAGGTAACGCCAAAGGTATTAGACATAGAATTTTCAAAAATCCCATAGAGAAAAAATCCTAACTATATATACCTACTGGCGACCGCCAGTAGGTAATATATATATATATATATATATATATATATATATATATATATATATATATATATATATATATATATATATTATATATATTGACTATTGGAACTACCTGCACGCCCACAAGGGTAAGAATCACAGCGCACTACAAGAGCCAGAGGGCTCTGTAACAAGCCACGCCCATAGCGGTGAGCATTTATTCAGGTGCGCGTGAATAAACGTGTAAGCAGCTCCAAACCAACATGCCGCTGATGAAGAGACGTCAGTCTTGAAACGCGTCCGGCGCTTATTTGAAATGGACGGTATGCAGAGACTCTTTGCTGGCAGGAAAGATAAATAAAGCCTGAGTTCAAACTTCTCCGGGTACAGACTCTTTCAATTTGTGCACCCTGCAATGAATTGTTATTTAGCGGCTGGCCACGGTCGCAAAGGAGGCTCACCACCTAGCTGTGGGTCCTGTCCCGATGCTGCCTGCATTGGGATCTACAGGAGCGGAGAGTGAGTGGCTTGCGGTGCGGGACAACAGCCGCTCACCAGGATATCGACCGCAAAGCAGGGCAAGGGGTACCTGCAGTCACCCCGCTCCATCCACTGGGATTTTACTGTATTGACTATTGGAACTACCTGCACGCCCACAAGGGTAAGAATCACAGCGCACTACAAGAGCCAGAGGGCTCTGTAACAAGCCACGCCCATAGCGGTGAGCATTTATTCAGGTGCGCGTGAATAAACGTGTAAGCAGCTCCAAACCAACATGCCGCTGATGAAGAGACGTCAGTCTTGAAACGCGTCCGGCGCTTATTTGAAAGGGACGGTATGCAGAGACTCTTTGCTGGCAGGAAAGATAAATAAAGCCTGAGTTCAATCTTCTCCGGGTACAGACTCTTTCAATTTGTGCACCCTGCAATGAATTGTTATTTAGCGGCTGGCCACGGTCGCGAAGGAGGCTCACCACCTAGCTGTGGGTCCTGTCCTGATGCTGCCTGCATTGGGATCTACAGGAGCGGAGAGTGAGTGGCTTGCGGTGCGGGACAACAGCCGCTCACCAGGATATCGACCGCAAAGCAGGGCAAGGGGTACCTGCAATCACCCCGCTCCATCCACTGGGATTTTACTGTATTGACTATTGGAACTACCTGCACGCCCACAAGGGTAAGAATCACAGCGCACTAAAAGAGCCAGAGGGCTCTGTAACAAGCCACGCCCATAGCGGTGAGCATTTATTCAGGTGCGCGTGAATAAACGTGTAAGCAGCTCCAAACCAACATGCCGCTGATGAAGAGACGTCAGTCTTGAAACGCGTCCTGCGCTTATTTGAAATGGACGGTATGCAGAGACTCTTTGCTGGCAGGAAAGATAAATAAAGCCTGAGTTCAAACTTCTCTGGGTACAGACTCTTTCAATTTGTGCACCCTGCAATGAATTGATATATATATATATATATATATATATATATATATATATATATATATATATATATATATATATATATATTACCTACTGGCGGTCGCCAGTAGGTATATATAGTTAGGATTTTTTCTCTATGGGTTTTTTGAAAATTCTATGTCTAATAACTTTGGCGTTTCTGGACGGAATTGGCTGAAATTTTCAGGAAAATGGCACATTTTGTTTCTGAGCAGCCCTTGAAAATTTGGGGGGGGTTCGTCCAGTGGGGGCCGAGAAAAAAGGGGGGTCCCAAAACGTGTTTTTAACATTGAGTTTTCCATAGGGCGGTTGGCCTCACTTTTAGCCCGAACGGCTGAATGGATGTGCACGAAACTTGGCAAAATTGTAGGGACTGGTAGCCCGATGTGCCTTTTGTAGGTCTCAATATATGTGCTCCAGTGGATTTTGAGAAATTAACGTTTAAAAAAAGATATATATCTGTAACAGCGGACCGGGCAGCGCACTGGTTCGCGGACTTTTCGCGCAACGGAGCTTTGTGAAGCGAAGCTGATTGGTTCTCCGGCGTCTGTCAACATTCCAAACAGTCCGTAGCGGCCGCCATCTTGTCTCTCGGTAGGATCGAGAGACAAGAGGAGGTCAAAACAAAGGGGGAAATAACTATAAGGGGGCATAGTAGATCCTCGCTGACCCCCTAGGTTTGATGTGGAGGTTTTAAAAGGGCCCCGCGGGGCAAAAAAAAATTATAATAATAATAATTGAACGGCTGAATGGATTTGCACGAAACTTGGCAAAATATTAGGGACTGGTAGCCCGATGTGCCTTTGCTAGGTCTCAATATATGTGCTCCAGTGGATTTTGAGAAATTAACGTTCAAAAAAAGATATATATCTGTAACAGCGCTCCGCTTCGCGTAACGGAGGTTTGCGAAGCTGATTGGTCATTCTGTCACTGGGCTATAGTTGGGCTACATCTGGCTGATATTTGGGCTACATTTGTTTTTTTGTGTGTCTGGCGGCCATCTTTGGGCTACATTGGGCTACATTGGGCTTCATTGGGCTACATTCGGCTAATTAGCAAATAGCTCATCGCAAACTAGGAATGGTAAAGAATCGCTATTTATTCCTTAAAGTTCGCTATTTAGGAAATGCAAATAACTTTGATGATACATATGGCGGTTCATCTCTAACAAGATAAGAAGCATAGGGATACATTTATGATGACTGGCGCATCACCAGGGATGTGTTAGTCATTTTGTGCCGCTGTTCCGTCACCTATGGTGTGCTGCATTTACAATGCGGCGCATCATGGGGCAAAAACAGCACAGATGCGTGATGTATCTGTGCCGTAAAGGTGGCGCATTGCTGGAGTTGTATCGCAAGTGTGATGAAGCTCCAGCAAGGGTCGGGGGTGCCCCTGTCGCAGGGTTTCTGTTCTCACACAGAACTGTGGACAGAGGATTGGAACCTCGGCGAATGCATTGCTGGAGTTGTATCGCAAGTGTGATGAAGCTCCAGCAAGGGTCGGGGGTGCCCCTGTCGCAGGGTTTCTGTTCTCACACAGAACTGTGGACAGAGGATTGGAACCTCGGCGAATTAGGGTGTCCCAAAACTCACGTTAGTAATCAAAAACTCCTTAGCAAGCTAGGTACAGTGTCACATTGGATATAACAAACTCTCAATGTTTAGACAATCCAGAATATGAACTTATAGTACCTCAGGATACGTGGAACTCATGAACAGTCGGTCGTTATAGATTTCTTAGAAACCAGAACATGGAGTTAAGAAGAACAGATGTGTATTTGAAATGTTTATTTACTAATGCCGTCTTCTCAGGCGTAGTACCTTAGATAATAAAAGTACACATATTATCAGTAGCAAAATTACCAGCATAGTTACTAGTACATAAAAAGTGAATGGTGATAGTATGTTAACATGCTGTAAATGAATAAGAGTTAGCAACACTTATAAGCAGCCGCGGGCCGTGGAGGGAGTTACGGTGAGGCAGGGAGGCGGGGAGGGGGAGAAGCAGGGTGGAGAATACAAGTACACATATTATCAGTAGCAAAATTACCAGCATAGTTACTAGTACATAAAAAGCGAATGGTGACAGTATGTTAACATGCTGTAAATGAATAAGAGTTAGCAACACTTATAAGCAGCCGCGGGCCGTGGAGGGAGTTACGGTGGGGCAGGGAGGCGGGGAGGGGGAGGGGCAAGGTAGAGAGGGCTCCACCCTGCTTCTCCCCCTCCCCGCCTCCCTGCCCCATCGTAACTCCCTCCACGGCCCGCGGCTGCTTATATCTCACCCTCCCTAATACACATATTATATTATTTGCTAAGAAGGTCTCTTTGTGTTGGTTTAGGGCGTGCCCATACTTTAGTGTCTTAGATTTGAAGGAATCACATCAGCATACACCAGCTCTCTCTTCATGTGAACCGCATCAACTGTTGTGTATGTGTGTTCGGCAAAGCAATATAAAACCCGCCTCATGCCCAGAATTGGCAGAAGTTGCACTTATGTTATGAGTATGAAGTCGTGGAGATCAGACCTCATAACAATTCTGTATCGTGTTGTTCTTGAAACTTTAGCACTCGCTGTACAGATATAGTTTAACAAGTAAAGCAGATAGTAGACCAATAACATATTATTCTCATGTAAACCACGATGAACTACTAGGTGGAAAGCTAAAGCAACAACTAAGTGTCGTGTGCAGAAGTTGCAAAAAAGGAAAAATGGCGTTTAAACCGGTAATGAGCCCATGCTAACTTAACACGGTGTAAAGATATCCAGGACCTAGATGACACCTCCTCATGATCCGGAAACGAACTGAATAAGATAATAGAAGTGCCATCTCATGAGAGCAGATTGCAAGTTTATATGTGGACGGTCCGCAAGGTAAAGCATTAAAAACTAGGAAAATGTAATGCTAAAGAAAAATAAAACAGCCAAGTACTTTATCGAGTCTTAAGCCAATAGGCAAGGTAAATAATAAAAACTTGACAAATAAGTCAATGAATTGTCAATGAAATGCTAGTACTCAGCATATCAAACATGAAAAAGGTCTATGACATAACTGTGTATGCAAAATAAGCTGCAACAGCCTCCAATAGGAAGTCACCGTCTTCATCCGAAAACAGTTCAGCCATCCAATTTAAAAGCGGAAAAGAACATACGTGCTCTCCCAGCACCGGATCCTCTATCACCATCAGAGGACAGCTCGGTGGGTTTTCAAGAAAGCTCTGTTCCAAGAAAGACTGTGCTGCCGCCAGTAAATTCCAGGGACCAAGTAGTCCATGCATCAATGCCACAGCCATAATCCTTTCGCCAGGACAAACCAACTCGTGAGTAATGATAGGAGTCATCAGCTGATTAAAGTCGACGTCAGGAGAAACCGGTCCGCAGAGACACAAATCAATGGCCCAATCGAAATCACAGGTCAGGCAGTGAAATACAGGCTGGACACAGGTGAAGTAGGAGAACCGAAAAGATAATCCATATGCCGTGCTTAATATCGCCAACGGCATTGTGCCATAATATTCTAGCATGCGATTGCGGAACAGTGTCAGCAGCTGCAGGGTCGGAGGTTGCATAGGAGGGACATCCATATTTAAAAATGTAAAAAAGCACAAGAGCGTCCGCTGGTAATGCAAGTAAAAATGCCAATCTACGAACCAGAGTGCAGAAAATACAATGAAAGGAAGCAGGGATGACTCCAAAGATTTTCTCAAATGAAGTCACGAGACCACTGGTAACAACTTTAAAAAAGTGTGCCAGGGACTTTGTGGAGGATGCGTTAAAGATAGTCGGAAACATGTTGCTGAAATTGAAAGGCAAATCTTAATTGAAAAGGGTGTGCACCTCTGTATGGGTGTTCGCTATGTGAAGTACGAAAGTTTCACGGGCCGAACTCAAGGCCACCTCTCTCTGAGACAAAAGAGCTCTTATTCTTGCCATGCCGTTGAAACGTGTCCCAAGGTTGGTATTTGTGGCCAGATTGAAAACTCCCTATGTTCATGTGTGGGAGGAAATAGAACATTTCTGCAGCAAATAACCCGTTCACTTACTGTTACGATAAAAGGAATACTTTTAATTAACTCAGAACAATCTTCATTATTGAGCATCAAATAACTACCATTTTCCAACAACTTGAACGTGGGGATGATAGCAGGAACTGGCGTGCCTTGCAACACGCAAGCCATATTTGGTCGGTGTTTGTTGCATGAACCGTGTAACTGTATGTGCCTACACATTAGTGAATGATCTGGCGTCTCAGTGCATTCCTCTCCATTCAGATAAACTTCTTGATCATCTTTGAAACATCTGTATGTGTATGGAAGCGACCAGACCTCATGAAGAAAAGCACTACCTAAAGGTTCATAACGACCTATTGGTATATATTTCATACAATTTGAAAACTTATATAAAGCAAAAGGCAGCGTTATTAAACCGTGGATAAGGCATGTTGCCAAAAAACCCGCAATCCTCTGCTGATGATGTCACTGAGCATGTCATGAATGATGTAATATGTGACATCATCAGCAGTGGATTACGGGTAATGGTATCTCTAGTTTACTCCCTTATAGCTGTGTTTCTTTTAACATAAGTGTCTGTTTCCTTCCCTTATACTTACTGTTTTTGGTTCGCTTCCGGTTCGCGTACCAGCGAGCGAACTAGGAAGCGAACTAAGAGAAATAGAGGTTGGCACAATTCCAAATATTGTACCAATTTTTTAATAACGGGGAGGTAGTTCTGAAAAGAACTTTTTTTTTTATTTTTCTGAACATTTTTTTACTGTTTTTGAATTTTTCGGAACAGTTTTATATTTTTTTGGGTTTTTCTTGGAGGGGGCAATGAAAACGATTCATTGTAAAGGGCTCAACAGGAGCAACAAAACAAAAAAAAGAAGTATTTATTATTTTGGGCGTTTCGGACAAACTTGCATATGATAGTCAATAGCTCTGTTGATCAGAGTGATGCTTTTTTCTCCGTAGGAAATGAATCCATCGCAAAATGCGCAGATGTGTTTTACATCACCAAATCTCATTTGTATATTTGGCACCATCTCCCTGCCCTCTGGTCCCGTTACTTCCGGTACAACAGATCTTCTGGCCATAATAGGGAGATTATCTAGGTCGTTCCGAAACTGTGCAGCACTGTAGTTGTTAGGATGCCACCTAGTCATATGGCGATGCATTGTGTAGTTTCCGAAACTGTATTTTTTGTCGGTCCCTCTGGACAGTCTATCTTGACATATAAGGCAAGTTACGTATCTTGCATTTACTTTTTTCTGACCTTTGGGAATTTTAAAAAATTGCCAAATGAAGTTTTCTTTCCGGTGAGACGTCCTGGGCTGCTCAGGCAAAAACTGCCTCTCTTCGTGCTCGTCCTCCTGTTCCTCTTCTTCTTCTTCTTGTTGAATTAGAACTTGAGCAGGTGGTCCACTCTTCCTTGGATGTGGTGGAGGTGGTGGGGAAGCACCAGCTGAAGCTACTAAAGAAGCCATTGCTCAGTGATCACAAAGGGTCTTTCTCTCACAATGATGAAAGTCAGAGTGAGGAAAGAAGGAGGGATTTTCATCATTTGGGAAAAACAAGAGTTCTCAACCAATCAAAAGTGTTCATTTTAGATTATATGACCTAGTCTTACATCATTAGGAAACCAAAAGTGAAATGAACCAATGAAAAGTGTTATTACCAAGTCACATGACTTGCTGTGTTTACGTTAAGCGCTTTGCAGGGCCTCCCGGTTTGCTTCCAGAAACCTGCGCTTTGCGACTCGCTTCGCGTACCAGTTCGCTAACGTAGCACGTCATATGACGTATCACGCGACAACGTGAAACGTCATGCGGACGGGAGGCGTCACGATGTTGTTTTCTAACGCGGCACTTGCGGTAAAGAAACGTTTACCGGCTCGCGGTCTATTTCGCGGCATCAAGGTCAGCTAACGGGAAGCTTCCCGATTCGCGAAGCGGGAACGAAGAAAAAAAAAATATTTAAAAAAAAAATTATTCATAAACATATAAAATATATTTTTGGATTTAAAGAAGAATACATTTTACAGCTACAGATATTAGCTGTTAAAAAACCAATGAAATTCACAGAAAAAACCATAGGTTATAGACCATATATAGTTAGGAATTAGCATTTACAAAACCTTGAAAATTCACTGAAAAAACCATAGGTTATAGACCATATATAGTTAGGAATTAGCATTTAGAAAACCTTATTTTACTCACACAAAACCATTGAAATTCCATATATAGTTAGTTGCACTAACTATATATCGCGCACCCGCAATCCACTGCTGATGATGTCACATATTACATCATTCATGACATGGTCAGTGACATCACTGATGACATCACTGATGACATCTCAAATGACATCACTGATGACATCACTGATGACGTCTCATTTGGCATCATTCTTGTGCTAATACGATAAACTTCTTCAGACTCTAATATAACCTTAGATACACTCAGTGTATACAGACACTCACACACTGCCACTCATCCATGGAGTTACTCACACACCCAGTCAGTCATGCAAAGAAACAATCTCACCTCCATTTCTTCAACTATACAGTTATACACACCTTACTTATTGAAACATATACTAACACATATTTACTCTCTTATACAATCCCTGATACAAGTTCACAATGATCGATACAACCACTCACTCAGTGGCTCTCATGCACAGTTATTTATATATGCCAACTCTCACATGTACTGTGTTTTACATATGTACTTACTATGACATGTAGCATTGAGATATCCATTCACTCATCAATACACTCATGCACACAGTCAACTGCCCATGTAGCTGTTTCCACATGCACTCTTGAACTCATACACCTAGTGAATAAACTGCTCACACATCTATGCACAGAGTCACACACCTTCCAGCCACCCCCACACAAACTCAATCTCCCATAGAAATACTTGGGCAACCAATTAATAACACATATAGCCTCTCGTATAGCTAATGATCAACACATGCAGCAGTTTACATCACAACAGACATAATGATGCACAAATTAAGACAGTTTAGTCACTAACCCGTGCATTCAGTAAGACGCATTTAATCACTCACTCATACAGTCAATCACGCACCTACTAAAACCTTCATTCAGACACTTATACATCCACTCATTCTTCAATATGTAAAACATATTTAAACTTTACAGAAACACATAATCACTGGATGTTGTCATCAGTGATGTCATCAGTGATGTCACTGACCATGTCATGAATGATGTAATATGTGACATCATCAGCAGTGGATTGCGGGTGCGCGATATATAGTTAGTGCAACTAACTATATATGGAATTTCAATGGTTTTGTGTGAGTAAAATAAGGTTTTCTAAATGCTAATTCCTAACTATATATGGTCTATAACCTATGGTTTTTTCAGTGAATTTTCAAGGTTTTGTAAATGCTAATTCCTAACTATATATGGTCTATAACCTATGGTTTTTTCTGTGAATATATATATATATATATATATATATGTTATATATATATATATATATATACATATATTATATATATATATATATATATATATATATATATATATATATATATATATATATATATATATATATATATATATATATATATATATATATATATATATATATATATATATATATTGTTCTAAGTAGAAAATCTTAATTTAGCCAGCCAATCTTTGCCATTGGTCTGAAGAACAGAGCATCAGTAAAGTGAGTTTAATGCCCACCATTAACCTTTTATCAAGCACAATGAAATCTTAACATGGTGCAAGCAAATCACCAATAAATGCACCCTTGGCATGGGGAGGGACTGGTTTGCTGCACAAAAAGAATCCTGAGAGGCACAAAGAAAGAGGAAAGAACGAGGAGGTGAATTTTTTTTGCACATTTCGAGGTTTGCAAGGTCTTGTAAATCTGAGAATGCATCAAGAGCCAAGGGAGCTGCATGGAAACACCCATGCAACGCCCATAGAATGCCTTTCCAGGGCAGAGTAATGCAACACAGCAATTTGCGCAGCGTTGCGTTACTCCACATTTTTGGAGCAACTCAAACCACCCAATGTGGCTTTGTTTCGCTTCAAAAAATTGCCTTAGAAGTTTGCAGTCATGGATGTACCACTTTGCGTGGTGCTAATGTGATGCATCTTCCCATAAATATGCCCCTATATATATCAAGGTTTTCATTCAGAGTGAAAGATGGGTTCTCTCTTTGAGGAGAGATTTCTCTGTAGCTAACGGGTCAAATTGTAGCAGATAAAGCGGTATTGTTTACTTTTTGCTTGATTTCATGCCTCTACTTAGCAGTGGTGAAATCTCTTTGTAGCAGGCACAGTTATTTCCTCGTTTTCCTTCGAGATGTTCTTTCCTCGGTTCATACCAAACTTTAGGCGAACAAAAGTTGTCTAGTTGTAGGAGTGCGAAGGACACAGACATCCTTTTCTGATTTCTTTAGAAATCTAAAACATGTTCTAGAGATGGATAAAGCTACAAGAAAAGCTTTTGCTTTCAAAATTGTTTTCAAGGAGCGACTCAAAAGGAAAAAAAATGGGAAGATATCAGGACATCCATGCGAGATTAAGTAGTTTACATTTAATTTGGAAACGTTTAGATTATGATGTGTGGTACAAAAATACAAATAGTAATTTTGTTTAAACACGTTTTTCTCTTTTTATTGTATTCTTTGTCTTCTGTCTCTTGTATTCAGGTGTGTAAAGGCCCCCTCAGGACATTAGCAATTATTTATGACACACTTTCCCATACACGATTTGCATGGGAAGCCAGTTTCCATGGAAACTGCTGATTTCACGGGGGCTTCCAGCAGCATCAAAACAATAGCATCCACGTAAGAATACTACTCATCTATTTTTGACAATCATTTTCTAAAGGCTTTGTGAAAAGAAATGAACAGCACAAGCTAGAAGTGGAATCAAACATGTTTTCAAAACCATCGTACATCTTCATAAAATAATTCTGAATTTTAATGTTCCGTCCTTTCACCTAACATTAACTCTTGTCATCAGTGAGGACAGTACAAGGCAGACACCTATCCTGCTGCATGACAACATTGCCTCAAGTGGCAAAACCACAGCAATTTCTTTTTGTATTCCAAAACTTAATTTCACTCTGTTGAGAGTCCATTGAATATTGAAAACATAAGTCCGGCGCATTGTTCTCTGGGCCTCCAAGCAAGGGCAATTATTTGTGAGTTCCTTGAACTCCTTACAATTTCACTAAATTCTCTGCCACTGCCGTTAAAACTGAATCATACATTCGTCTGCTCTAGATGAAAGGCACTGAAGTAAGAAAGTGACGAAGAAAGTTATTGAATGATGCTAGACAGGAGGACTCGTCTCATCTCTTATCTCCATATTTGCTCTGGCACCAAGCTGAGGTTTGCAAGTGAAGAAGACAACGCTTTGTACAAAGCCCAGAGTTCTGAAAAAAGAAACAAAGAGCAGGTAACTGCAACATCAACAACAAACATTGACTAAGCCAATAGGTTTTATCTGTAAAAGGCGGGACGTTGGCTCTGACAATGCTTTTCTAGTTGCCATTTGTATGCCCGACACAGAGGTACCCTGTGCAAGGGTGTAAGGGTGTGTACGTAGGCACTAGACAGCAAATTGTACGCCAGTGTAGAGGGAAAGAACCAGAATTGCGTCCCTGCCCTTTCACAGTGGAATAGGGCGGAGCTGTTCTACCCAATTCCTCATAAATGAGGCCCTTAGTTCGTATCCCTGGGTTCTGACACTAACAAATAGGTTGCATGTCTTCCGAAAACTTGAAAAAATATTATCATCTTCCTTTAATCATTCAATATAGTCCAGTTCCAGAATATTATAATTGCTAATTAGGTCAAATATAACATGACATTTAAATCATCTCTGTTGCATTGAGTAATAAAAAGTGTTTCTGATATAAATGAACAAAATGGCACAAAAAAATTACAAATCCAGTAAGGGGATATGAATTTTTGTAAGTTTTAATTACATTTTTGAACAAAAAGAAACAAGCAACATCTTCAGACAACTGGTCACACTAGACTGGGACAAGGGTTAGGTTTTTGGCTTACTGCAATGAAGTGCAAGTCGGATATGAGGCCCCAATAGGTCAAGATCACCTTAAGACTTAGATATTTTCCTGGAGAAAAGGTGGTCATCGATGTAAAGCTGGATCCGAGGCAAAGTTCAAGCATAAAGGGTTGCTGAAGAGTGGGGTCCTGGTGCAGTTATTGATGAAGCCAGTAATACTCTGCGTGGAGCGAACTTCAGCAATTATGCCTCAGAAGGTCTTTACCTCAGTTATGTCTTGGTTTCACTCTTGGTGAAACACTCCATGTTCATACATAGAACATTTTCTTGAAGTCTCATTTTTTTCCAGTGGAGCAAACAGCACGTTTGATCTAAACAGTGATTTAATGTCAATTGACTTGATGGTAGTCTGGTCTCCCGCCGTTCCAAGACAAAATGTTTTTACGTCTCAGCCTATGCAATTTGGGTAGAGTACACTCACACTTATGTAAGAGCCGAAAACCTTAGGGACACCACTTACGGGTCAGACCTCAAGCCAGTAGAAGCCATCAGCAGGTCCAGGGCAGGTCCAGAGGGAAATGGTCAGCTCAGCTCTTCAAGAAGGGGGACGTTTTAGAGCTTGTCTGTCCTTGTAGCTCAAGAGGTGGTAAGCCAACAAGCCTTGGAGTCCACTCCTTTGTCCTGGGTAAAAATTGAAGCAGGTCCAGCTATAAGAGTTCTCCTCACAGGTCACAACAGCAGGTACAATCCTTCTTCTGTCTTCCTAAATTCCAGAAGTGTATGGGGGTGGAGGGGTGCCATGTCTATGCCCAGTGTCAGCCTGGGGCTGCTCCCTAACCAACAGGTTAAAATTCCTTGGTGTTACCCTACCCACGTTTGCAGAGCTTCCTCCGTGTTTTATGGTAAATATCCCACAGTACTCTTCTCTACCTAAAACAAAGATGGCAGAATCTTTCTTCCCCTGTGCAGAGATACCTATGCCCATCTAGACATGTGGCTATGATAATGGATGAACCGTGCTTTGTGAACACTTAAAACCAGTTCTGGGGTTGCTACTCTACCACTAGGAATGGTTACTGGCTGACTAAAAGGGAAATAGAGGGGGCAGACCCAGGTGGGAGCTGCATCAGCCAGTAACAGACAGGCATTTGATGTTAATTAACTTACTGGGCACAGCCCAGTTGGCCATCCTGTCACACAAAAGTCAACCCATCTATCTTTTTCTCACTTCTAGGAACCACTTCTTTCCAAATCAAGGAGCCATCAAACTCTTGGGTTACACTGAACACCAGCATGATCTCACATATGCATCAGACAGGAAAATGTCACCTTTCTGAAAAATCTGACCTGACTATTAACTTGGATATTACATTAGTTTTAAAATGTGGCAATATAAGGAGTTATATTGTAACCCAGTGCTTTCCTAAGGGAGAGTCAGCCTTGCCACAGTGAAAAATGACTCTGAGGGGCATATTACCAACGTTAAGCGATATTTATCGCTAATGATGCTTAGCAACAAATTTTTTAACGCTAAGCATCGCTAGAAATTATCGCAGATAAACCTTGCTATTATCAAGGTTTATCGCAAATGCGATAAAAAACGGCCGCAATGCATGAATATCGCTGAAAAGTCAGCGATATTCATGCATTACCGAGCTAATGCTCTTAGCCATGTTATCCACCTCCCATTGGATAACATGGCTAAGAACTGCTCAGGGCAGGTGTTAGCTTTTGGAGATATTCGCGCGAATATCTCCAAAAGTTGGTAATAGGAGATAGCGATGTTAGCGACTGTTTCCAGTCGCTAACATCTTGGCACGCCCACTTTGCATGTCATTAGTGATAAATATCACTGACATGCAAAGTGGGGCCCAAGATGGTCGCTATCTCCTACAAGCTGTCACTAACTGGTGTTAGCGACAGCTAGGTAATAGGGAGATAATTTTATCTCCGCTTTCTTGGCTTTTAAAGCCAAAAAAGTGGAGATAAACCCCCTTGATAATATGCCCCTGAGTGTTTTTCACTTACAGGACATTTAGGGCCACCCTTAGTGGTGACTTATAAGTACAAAAATGGACGTTTTAAGCCTGACAAAAGGTTAATTTTGGCAGGGCAAATTGATAGTTTCAAAAGCGTCTACCTAGGCTGCAGGGGCAGGCCTGGAGACATGCTTTGCCTTGTCAGCTTAGTGGTGGCTTAATCTGTGCTGCATTCCACTTGTGACGCTAAATGTACAGGCCCTGGGTACAGCTTCATACCATATACTAGGAAATAATGTACGCAAATTACTATGGCCATCAAAAATGAGTTTAGCTAAAAAAGGTACAAAACTTGGGGGAATACCTTGCAAAGAATGGCCAATATGTTTCTCTAATAATACAAAACTAAAATGGATTAAATAAAATTACCTACAGCTTTGAAATGTCTAGGCTCAAAGTTAATTATGTCGTCATTTTAGAACAGATCTTATATATTAATCTCTAGATTCAAATCAATAGTAAACGTACATTTAGGTGAGTGGGACAGGGTTCTTCAGTGTAATTGCCAGAATTCTAGGAAGTTTCTTCGGGCCTTGTTTGTAGTGTGGCAGATGGGATACTCATCACAAACATGGCGGATATTACAAGTGTAGCGTAGTTTATTTATACAGCGGATGGAATATCCATCATGTTTTGATTGAGTATCATGTTTGGATGGAGTGTTTCACCTGTCATTCTCTAGATAAAACCCTTTGTTTTTGACAAGGTGAAAACTGAGAAAATAACTTTCCTGTTCCATATATTTCATAACTGAGCTCCAGACAACAAGTTGGTCTGTCCCTTACAGGTACTGTTGAATTCCAAGCAACATCGTATTGAAGAGGCATCTTTAGCATCCCAAAAGTCTGACAAGGAGTTAGTACAGGTCTACAATAGTTATTGCAGATCTGCGGTGCGGGGTACATGAGATCTGTGACTGTTTTCCGAGCTGTAGCCCACAGCAGGGCACCCAAATCCAGAGCTCAAAACTGTACACAGGCTGAAGAACACAAATGTAGGTGAGTGTTCTTGCACAGAAATTATAGAGATGGTTCAGTCTAAAACCAAGAGTTTAAAACAGAAAGAGGATAATTAAAAAAATAAGTAGGATTATAAGGTAACTACTCAATCCTGATTCATGGATACTACTTTCGAGTTTGGTGCCTTGCCCCCATGAGCGTATCCCTGAATTTGTGTCCCTAATTCAGAATTCATGCCTAGAGCAGTGGTACTATTTATTAGCTGACACCCAACCTGTACAGAGCTCTATAATAACACGTTGGCTAAAATAAGAACCAGGGTGATACAGCTTATGGAATGTGTAAAACTGCTTAGTTTCTAGTAGCAGTGTGTAAAATAGTACCTCAACGTCCAAAGTCAGGAACTTTGCCCTTTTTCAATGGCACGTGAAGATTTCTTACTTTTCAAGCTTCACGGACATGAAGTTGTTTGGTCTCTGAGTTCTTGCAGATGGGTCTTTCCTGCAGGAAAAAAGGGATATTAGGTTGCTGGGATTGGTTAGCAGTGGCTAGCTGAAATGTATTGCTCACTATTACTTGGGCTGTCCTCATTCCCTGAGTGCCAGCTAGTAAAACAAGTCACACGTTAAGTATTCTTACTTTTGCTAGAAGTAATTTCTCTTATCGTGGGAATTCCCAGGGCAGGGAAACATTACTGTGGGGCTGCTAAGCCATGTCAGTCGCCCGCTCCTGGCCATGAGAAGCAGTGTGGAATTGTCCTTGTTTCACGTAGGTCCTTTCTGCAATCAAATTCTTTTAAAAAAAGAAATCTGCCAGCTTTTCACTTCGGTAAGCTTCGAGAGTTTGAAAATAGATTATGTGAATTTTTGAATCAGCCTATGTTCCATATTGGTTCATAGCTATACTATGGAATATTTTGTACTGTAATGATTATAATTCTTAGCAATCTTGAAGGTAGCCTGAGACATTTTAACTCTTTAAACACAATTTCTTCATTTGTCTTATGCCAAATGGCTTTGCTATGCATCAATACATTTTCTTGCAAATATCGACCACGGAAAAATCTATAATAAAAGCAAACATTAACAAAGCCTTGGCAAGCTGACACAGTGGTTATTTTTTTATTGTTAGTATGTGCTAGAAAAATAAAAATACAAGAACATTTGCAGCCCGATAAAAATGGCTACCGTATGCCTGCAATAGAAAGGACACATAAAAAATCCATAAAAATCACTGCTGTGGCTGTTTTTGGAGTGATTGCTCTTTTTTATTTTATTTTAATAATAATACTTTCAGACGGGCCATGTACTTATCTACTAATATTTGTGAAAGAGAAAAGAAGAAACCACCACCAAATGAATCTCTCAAATTGCTGGCAACATGGACTTTATAACACCCACCTTACATGGTAATGAAATATACATCACTATCTAACTGGGCACGAGAAGTGCGGACTAACTAAATAGCCTGTTTTTGCAGGTGATATGAACAAATAAGTAATAAAGCACGGTTTGAACCTGCTTTGTCATTTGAGAGTCATAGGCTATTTTAGGCGGATGCAAACAATGTGCACTGGCACTATGCAGTTACTCAAAGTAAAGAGAGCCAGTGGGTGACGCGAGCTGACTCACTACCCCATGCTGTGTTCGGGGAAAGTAAAACGTGAATGGTAATTAAATACACCGATGGATGAAACCCACTGACCAAAACCCTTTGTGTGTTTATTTTGTATGATTATTATGAACACGAATAGAGTAGCAAGTCTCCTAAAGCTGCATCAAAGCCAGACCTAATATTGTGCCTTCATTTTGTATGCTGTGAATAAAGAACATAAACACCATGTTTCATGTTACTAGAAATAATTCAGTTAAAGGCATACTCTAAAGCTGTCAAAACAAAACCATCGAAGCAGCAAGAGCATTTCAATGCATTCACAATTGTATAGTCCCTTCTTTCTTCCTTCCTGTAGTTGCTTTTTGTATCTTGTGCTACATTGTTAACTCCTCATACAAATGTTATTTTGAACACACAAAGAGGTGAATCACCGTTAGACACATATAAACTCCCCCAATGAGGAGATGAAATGTATTTGTTTAGGAGTAATCAATGTGAGCAACTAAGGATGACATGAAGGTGACATCAGGCTAGGAGATCTTTTGCATTGCTCACCACCTGAGGGCTGCAGATGCACCCCTGTCTCCCTCCACCTCTCCAGGGCCTTCCAATGAGCCTTAAGAGTGACATGTGTGATTCGGTGGGATGGTGGGTGCTTTGCTCTCGGGGGACATCTTAAGGATGTTGGGGGCCCTGACCCAAACGTATTTTGGGCCCCCCTGTTAGAACAGATTTGAATTTATGTTCCAATTTCATCACTTTCATGGCCTCTTTGGCCTGGTCACTGACAGTGCACTGGCATACTTGTCCAATTTCTTAATCTGTTTACATCCAATATTCTGGGACAGTGACTGTGTTTTCAATATTGTCACACAGCAGCAGCTCACTAATATTACTGCAAATAATCTCTGTGACACCCTCCCACTTCTCATATGTGACTGCCTGTTTGAGCTAAAAGAAACTTGTTTTATGGATGTTGCATGAAACAAATACATTTTTCAGTACAATGTTTGTAATAGATCTCACTCAACACCCAGATTAAAAATAAACAGAACGTGGGATTTAAAACTATCTGTTTAAGGATTATGAAAGGTCATTGGGGCAAGATTCTCTGTAGAACAGCGCTGGTTCTATGAGGGTAGGTGGGGGGGCTGAAAGGTTGGGGCCCAGGGTAGGAGCCCATTATGCCCTTGCCTTAAAACTCCTATTTTTGCACTGTGCCCAGGGAGCCACCTGGTTGCTGTGATCCTAGCGGTGAGTACCACATTGCTGAAGGTTGGTGGGGCAGGCATGCACTTTCAGGTGATCACCTCCTGGCAGCCCAGACAGATTCTCAACTTGTTTTTAAACTTTCAGTCCTATCCAACTATGCTGCAACTCCTGGTGTCAAACAGATCAATGAAGGACCCGGACCTCACTCCAGCTGGTCTCACACAGACCAGCTAATTCCCAGTAGCAAGCACTGCAATGGAGTTGGGGCTGGGAGAAGCTTTAAGCATTGCATATAACAGTCCAGTGAAAAAGGGGAAACTATATGTTTGGACGGCCCTGAATCTGGATACCAAGGGCCTAACATACAAATTCTATTGATTGCAAGTTCCTAATTGAGATTCTTTGTGAAGCATAATTAGGAAATCACAATTCCTTCTATATAAAACCCATTGAGTTTCATTTAGCAATTCCTAAAGGGGTTGCAATCTACCTACCTCATCAATATTAATGAGGCAGGTCGAAATTTGTGACCCATTGGGAATTGTTGCCTTCACACGGATAGTGGCCTGCTAGGATCAATAAACCACCTAGTCTGCATTTGCTTTTGAATAAAGCAAACCTTTTTTTTAAATAAATGCAGCCAGCTTTTATTAAAGAAAAATGGGATGCATTCAAAAAGAAAAAATGAAACTTTGAAGTTTCGTGTTTTTTACATGTAGGCAGTGTCTTCTCTTAAAAAATATTTGTTTCCACATTCACAAAAGTCAAGAGGTCCCCTTGGGAACCCTTTCCATTAACGAATGGTTACTACCACCCTTGAGGTGTCTGTAAAAAATGAGTGTTTTGCAACCTTTATTTGGTCACAAAACATTCATACATAACACTGAGATTTGGAACTAGGAATGGATGCATCAAACAAATCTCTTCCACACACCGAATCACAAATCCAATTTGCACTTCGGTAACAGGTTACCTAGTTGCTATTTGTCTTTTGTACATTTTAAAAACCTTGTTCGCAGTCACAAACAGCCCGTTTCTCTGAATCTGAACATGTGCAACCTCAGAAATGGTTTTGTGCATATAGCCCCCATCTCTCTCCTTGATGAAAGAGTTAAGAAGAACCCATAAAGAGGACATAAATCCCTGATCAGCACCCTACAGGAGGACGCCATCTTTGTCTAGTAGACAAAATGAATTCTTAAGAACTCACCCCTGAGAGTGCCTTCCCTTGTTGGATTAGACGAGGTTACGGAGCTGCAATATTGAAAACGCGAGTACGCCCCCATGACAAATGGCACCTGCCCGCGAATGCAAAGACAAAGGAGACAGGAGCAATTATATATATATTATTGGTGGACATGTAATATATTACCTACTGGCGGTCGCCAGTAGGTATATATAGTTAGGATTTTTTCTCTATGGGTTTTTTGAAAATTCTATGTCTAATAACTTTGCCGTTTGTGGACGGAATTGGCTGAAATTTTCAGGAAAATGGCACATTTTGTTTCTGAGCAGCCTTTGAAAATTTGGGGGGGGTTCGTCAAGGGGGGGCCGAGAAAAAAGGGGGGTCCCAAAACGCGTTTTTCCCATGTTAATTTCCATAGGGCGGTTGGCCTCACTTTTAGCCCGAACGGCTGAATGGATTTGCACGAAACTTGGCAAAATTGTAGGGACTGGTAGCCCGATGTGCCTTTTGTAGGTCTCAATATATGTGCTCCAGTGGATTTTGAGAAATTAACGTTTAAAAAAAGATATATATCTGTAAGCGCGGACCAGGCAGCGGTCTGGTTCGCGGACTTTTCGCGCAACGGAGCTTTGTGAAGCGAAGCTGATTGGTTCTCCGGCGTCTGTCAACATTCCAAACAGTCCGTAGCGGCCGCCATCTTGTCTCTCGGTAGGATCGAGAGACAAGAGGAGGCGAAAGCGAAGGGGCAAATGACCATAAGGGGGAATAGTAGATCCTCGCTGACCCCCTAGGTTTGATGTGGAGGTTTTAAAAGGGCCCCGCGGGGCAAAAAAAAAAATAATAATAATAATCGAACGGCTGAATGGATTTGCACGAAACTTGGCAAAATTGTAGGGACTGGTAGCCCGATGTGCCTTTGCTAGGTCTCAATATATGTGCTCCAGTGGATTTTGAGAAATTAACGTTCAAAAAAAGATATATATCTGTAACAGCGCTCCGCTTCGCGTACTTTTCGCGTTACGGAGGTTTGCGAAGCTGATTGGTTTTTCGGCGTCTGTAAACATTCCAAACAGTCCGTAGCGGCCGCCATCTTGTCTCTCGGTAGGATCGAGAGACAAGAGGAGGCCAAAGCGAAGGGGCAAATGACCATAAGGGGGCATAGTAGATCGTCCCTGACCCCCTAGGTTTGATGTGGAGGCTTTGAAAGGTTCTCGCAGGGCAAAAAAATATATACCGTTTTTTTAGTTTTTTTGCGTGGAGTGCGCTCGGTTCGCGAACCGGGAAGCGTTCTGGGGAGCGTACTTTCTTGAAAATTAGTGAAAAAAGTTAGAGTACAATAATAATTGTGAGTGATCAGATGTAGGGTAGCTCTGAGAAGAGCTTTTGGGTTTATGGTACATTTAGGTACTTATAAGTAGGTACCAATGCACATTCTTAAATTCAGAGTGAAAACTCTGTTGCCCTCATCTGAGAAGTGAACTCCATCTCCTCTGTAGATATCTTGCATGTAGTAACGCAAGTTATTGTTGTACAGGGAGCCCATTCCATGGTCTCTCATGTAAGCTGAAACAGATTTGTTTACATGCTTCCTCGATTTCTCAATTTGTGGACAAAATTGGTTCGACCACCTCCATTTCTGTCTTTGGCATATATTTGAATATACCAAGGCAGTCTGAGGAAAAAGTGCCATCAATTGCTCAAAGGTGTCCTTTAAAAGCATTTCCAGACCTACCCCAGTCAAAGTGCCCAAATCATTACCTCCACAGTGCACAATTAACAGGTCAGGTTTTGGCAAATGCATAAAGGTTTTCACCAATGGTATCAATTGGTGACATTTTAATCCTCTGTGGCCAAACCACTTAATTTCCACATCTTGTAAATTGAGGTTAGGTAAATTCCTGTTTTCAGCGTACCTTTGAGCCCAATAGATGTAGCTATGTCCAACAATCCAGACAGAAAACATGGCGAGAGAAGGTTCTCCTGCAGTCAGATGAAGTGTGGCAATGAAATGGCAGTTGAAAAAATGAGAGTGTAAAATGAAAAAAACTGAGGAGTTTCTGTGTTAATGAAGCAGTAAGAGTGATTGGTGGATTTTGATTGCTGAAAACAGAAAGTTAGTGTGCATGGATGACTTCGTTGAAAGATGTATTTTGAGTGGCGAAGAAAAAATCATTAAATGAAAGAATGCTTTGGATATGCAGGTGCACTGAGAGTTCAGAGTTCAATTGCAACATTGTTGTGTGAGAGGTCTTGCAAGAGGTGGTTGCTATGCAGAAAAAGCAGAGAGGGGGCAGAGGGGGGAAGGGTTTTGCTTTGAAAAAAAGTGAGGGAAGAGTTTTGATTGGGTGACATGAGAGATCTGTGTGAGGAATTACAGCATTTCTGTGCTTTTGATAGCTGCAGACTCTGGAGTGCATACCTTTTGCTCTGCTGAAGACAAATTGGTGTGTTTCTGAGACTGTTTTGAAACTCAAAGTACTTGCTAAGGTGAGAAAAAATTTCTTTAATTTAGATAGAAAATAGTGTGCTTTAAGGAGAAAATTATGAAGAAAGTTGTGTTTTTCAAATGTTGCTTTGTCTCAAGTGTTTCACAAATAGATTTTGTTTGTTTGAGAAATTGTAATTGGAGAAAATGTGAAGTATTAGTACTGACAGGGCTTTTATGTGCATAGGAGCTGTGGAGTGTTTTCAAATTATGACTTGTAAATCGTTTTTGAGAAAAAGCAATGGTTTTAATATTGATGAGAAGGACATAATGGTGTCTGCTTCTTTATAAGGTAATTGAGAGTCTTTCCCATTTCAATGTAAGAAGTTTGTCTGTGGAGCAAATTGCTTGTAAATATGCTCCCACCTGTGCATGGCAAATTTAGATTTTGAATGTTTCCGTTACATAGGCATGTTAAAGGTGACTGAAACATGCTGCAAAGGCAATCAAAAAATGCTTTTATGTGTCTTAAGGACATTTTAAGTCATTTCCCCATGTGCAGTGTTTTCAAATTATGAGTTGAAAATCGTTTTTGAGGTAAAGGAATGTTTTCAAAATTTATGTGCGCCATATGACCCCAAATTTTTTTTTCAGGGGTGCAGCAGGGTGTTCTTGAGATACCCCTGCACCGTCGGAAAAATTCGTAATTTGCGATGAGGTAATTGCTAATCGCAAATTGCACCTTCATTCCTATGGGCCTCCTGCTGCATGGAAATGAATGGGTAATCTTGCTGAAATGCAAAGTCGAATCTGTATTTAAAAGGGTCTGCACCTCTGTACGGGTGTTCGCTATGTGAAGCACGAAAGTTTCACGGGCCGAACTCAAGGCCACCTCTCTCTGAGACAAAAGAGCTCTTATTCTTGCCATGCTGTTGAAATGTGCTCCCAAGGTTGGTATTTGTGGCCAGATTGAAAACTCCCTATGTTCATGTGTGGGAGGAAATAGAACATTTCTGCAGCAAATAACCCGTTCATTTACTGTTACGATAAAATGAATACTTTTAATTAACCCAGAACAATCTTCATTATTGAGCATCAAATAACTACCATTTTCCAAGAACTTGAACGTGGGGATGATAGCAGGAACTGGCGTGCCTTGCAACACGCAAGCCATATTTGGTCGGTGTTTGTTGCATGAACCGTGTAACTGTCTGTGCCTACACATTAGTGAATGATCTGGCGTCTCAGTGCATTCCTCTCCATTCAGATAAAGTTCTTGATCATCTTTGAAAATCTGTATGTGTATGGAAGCGACCAGACTTGATGAAGAAAACCACTACCTAAAGGTTAATAACGACCTATTGGTATATATTTCATACAATTTGAAAACTTATATAAAGCAAAAGGCAGCGTTATTAAACCGTGGATAAGGCACGTTGCCAAAGCAGTCAACCTTTTGGATTTATACTGGAAATGTTAAAGGAAGAATTACGGAGTAGGGCCTGTAAATCTTTAATAGACAACGAGTAAAATTACTCCAACCATCGTATTCCTCTAACTCCGGGATAGTAGGGGTGTTTAATTTTTTAGAAGTAGCCAATCCAAAGCATTTGGTCTGGGAAATTGTTTCATTCACAAACAACATATGTTTTGGGATGAGACATGCACGGTGGAAAGCCTCAGTGCCTTGTACCTGCCAGGTTCGTGAACCCCAAACTGATGTAGATCCTGGATATTTTTACTCTGTATTACGTTAGCATGGTCTCATTACTGGTTTAAACGCCATTTTTCCTTTTTTGTAACTTCTGCACACGACACTTAGTTGTTGCTTTAGCTTTCAGCCTACCTGCGTCAAGATCTATGCCTGCTTCAAGCAGGCGCAGGGTTTTGATGTAGCTTTGTCCTATCTGATTGTAAATGCGGCACACCGTGGGTGGCAGAGCAGCGGTGCACGTTAACTGGTGCATCCCTGGGGATGTGCTAGTTAATATAAATCTGCCCCTTTACATTTAATTATGTGCAGGGGACACAGAGTAGGTGAGGTTTATCCAAGGTTAAGAAGAGATGAGTCCTGTTCAGTGAAAAATTGAAGATAGGCTTCAGTATATTATATACTTAAGTAGTGTGTTAAGTTTTTGATGACTGTTATTAATTTACTGTTGGGTAATAGTGGTTAATAACATTTTTTATTATATTTTACCACAGATTCAACTGCACATTATTTCAAGATTTTAGGATGCCTAGCAAAGAAAGAGTAAGAAAGGCTGGAAAACGTCAAAGACAGCAGGAGCATGGAATATTGCAGCAGTCCTCTAACAAAAAGATTTGTCAAGTCACCAAGAAAGCACCGGGTAAGAGTCGAAAAACAGTCATAAGAAATATGTGTAGTAAAAAAAATATTACTACAGAAAATGTTTCACTCCAGAAAAGGAGACCGAATTCAAATGGTAAGGAAAGGCCAATGAGAAATGTTACTGCTAGAGTAAGAGATAACTCTATGCATGAAAGTAGAAGGAAACAACAGTTTAGGGATATTCGTAAACGAATGTTCCGCAACAGGATAATTGGGAATTTGTTAAAAAATATTAAGAAAGGTCAGCAGAAAGTGGTTTTTTATAAGAGAAAAAAAATAGTTGAGAAAGTTATTGATCAGGCCTTTGAAATTAAACGTAAGTTATTTATTTTGACAATCAATAGAATTAGGAAGCTAAACAAGGTAATTTATGATTTCAGAAGAAATAGTAGATGGAAGAGAATAGTTAATCGTAGTAATTTTTGTGAAGTTTTTTCTGGAGAATGGATGCATAGTTCAAGCTCTGAGGCATTTTTTAATGAGGAGAGTTATTTCCAGGATAATGATTTGGTGCATGCAGTTGACACCAGTGGTCGAGCTTATGAAGTGAAAGATGGTTGTCCAGTTGAAAAAGAAAAACTTGTGAGAACAGAGATAGAAGAGGTGTTAGGTAATGAGGTTTTAGGGAGACGTCCTAAGGGTCCTGTGTACACCTGGAAGTGTAGTAGTATTTGCAGTGTACGACAGGATTCCATCAATTTGCTTTGTGATTTTATACGGTCATTTAGTAAGAAAAGTTTGAAGCAGAAAATGAAGTTGTTGCAAGAATTAGATCCTTGCAGAGTGAGAGAAGTGATAGGTTTGCATGGTCATTCACTGGCTTGTCTTTCCAGGAGAGTATGCCAGAGTGTTTTTCATCATTTCAGGATGCTAGCAGTGCATCATAATAAAGTGAGGAAATTAGTTAGAAT
The DNA here is from genome assembly GCF_964261635.1 of Lissotriton helveticus. Lineage (NCBI taxonomy): Eukaryota > Metazoa > Chordata > Amphibia > Caudata > Salamandridae > Lissotriton > Lissotriton helveticus. The sequence goes on from NC_136067.1 coordinate 986,707,761, forward strand.
GTTGTATTATGCTAAGAGTCCAGCAATTATGCTAAAACAATTATGCGCTGCTCTTTTGCATGGTTCTGAAATAGATGTGAAAAATATATGTGAAGAAATTGAGTTTTGTTACTTTGGAAGTAAAGAGGAGAATGTTGAAATTGACCAAGAAGAAGAGAGTAATGTGGAAGATAGTGTACAGGTTTCCAGTACAGATAATTTCCAGAGGGAAATTGCGACGTTTGAGGTGAAATCAAGTGAGAGGCCAAATTTCACTTGTGTGTGTTGTCGACGCACTTATTATAAGAATCAGACTAAGTTAGTGGATTTATATGGAAAAAGTGAAAGGGAAAATAATAGTGAATGGAAGGATTTTACAACATACTTGATGGTAGAAAATTGTTTTGATTTGGGATTGGATCAACGTGTGTGTACTTATTGTTGTAACAAATTAAATCAAAACCAGATGCCTGCTAGAGCAGTTCATAATAATCTGGAATTGGTTGAAATTCCTTCTGAATTGAAGGATTTAAATACTTATGAATCTATTTTGATTCAAAGTATCCATCCCTTTCAGGCTATTGTAAGAATGGAGCCAAAGACAGGGAAATTGCCTCCATCAGATTTACAGAGAGGATTAAAGGGAAGAGTTGTTTATTTGCCTCTAGATTTGAAGAAAAACATTAACACAATTGGAGTAGAAAAAGTGGAAGAGGAACCTCTGGTTATCTTAGTTAATGGGGTTCCGACAAAGAATAAGAAAATATGGCAAGATTTAGTAGATGTTAGGAAAGTCAAAAGGGCAACATTGTATTTGAAAAAATATAATAAATACTATAAAAATGTATATGTTGCAGAAGAGGAAGTAAGTGAGGAAGAGGATAGCGATTTGTGTGCTGGTCAAATTGAGAAAGTAGAACCCTGTACTAGTGAAGAAATATATGAACATTATAGTGTTCATCCTTTGCATTCCAAGGAAGTCATGGGGAATGCTATTGAGTTGTTTCAAATGAAACAAGCGAAAGGGAGTCCCATTAGTGTTTGGGAGGAAAGTTTGGAAGCTCGGTGTTTCCCACAGCTTTTTCCAACAGGTCAGGGAGGAAGATATGATGAGCGACCTCATCAAATTCCTGCTTCTGAATACCGGACTTTGCGATTGTATGCAGGAGATCCTAGGTTTCGACAATGCATTCCTTATTTGTTTCATCTCCTGTTTGAAAGCGATCTGTCTGGACTGTCATATGCAGTGAACCACATCTTGAAAAGTGGTATACACATGCAAAACATCTCGGCAAGTGACTTTATGGATAAAGTCAATGTCCAAGACAGTATTTTGGATTCTCACCTGATTAATCTCATGGCGTGTCAGCGTGGTACTAATGAGTACTGGTACCGTCGTCATGGTGATTTAAAATGTATGCTGAGGAACTTAGGAACTCCCACATGGTTCCTCACTTTGAGCTGTGCTGAGTATGGCTGGGAAGACTTACTTGAATTTCTACGAGAGGCAAATGCTAACGTAGAAAACATCGAATTCAAGACACCCGGAGAACTGTGCTCTTTGGATCCAGTCAATGTATGTAGGTACTTCAATCATAGATTTGAAGGTATGATGTCTTTCATCATGAATAAGAAGAATCCACCTCTTGGAGAGGTGTTGGATTTCTTCTGGAGGAAGGAGTACCAAGCAAGAGGTGCTCCTCATATACATATGTTGCTGTGGATCAAGGATGCACCTAAATTTGGAACGGATGCAGACGACTCAGTGATGAGTTTCATAGAACAGTATTCTACGTGTGCTGTTCCAAACGCAAAGGAGAAAAAAAGCCTAAGAGAAAAAGTTCTACGTTTCCAAAGCCATCGATGTGGAAAGTACTGTCGTCGTAAATTCCGGAACAAAGACAAGTTCTACACCAAATGTCGTTTCGGCTTTCCACGATCGGTGATTTCTAAAGGAAGAGTGAACAGTTTGATGTCTTCGCTGCGACATAATGTGATGAAGAAATCACCTAAAAACACATACAATTTGAAGAGGAACGAAGAGTCTAAGTACATCAACGACTACAACCCGGTGATTTTGTCCATGTGGAATGCTAACATGGATATACAGTTTGTGGCTGATAACTGTATGGCTGTGGCTAGGTATGTGACATCTTACATCACCCAAAAAGAGAAGACAGAATTGAAGGATATGTGGGAGGACATTTCCCATGAAAAGAGCCTCAGCAAGAAGTTGTACAGTTTCAGTCTGAAGATGTTGTCGCATCGAGAAATCGGAGCTTACGAATGTTCTGACCGGTTGTCTTCAGCAAGTCTCTATGCCAAGTCCAGGAGTATCGTTTGGGCGAGTGTTGGTCTTGCTGCAACGCGTAATCGAGTTCTGAAACCTGTGCGGGAAATTGAGTATTTGGCGGAAAAGGAGCCAAACAGTACCGACATTTTGAAGAGCAACATGTTGGATACATATTATCCAAATCGAAGCAGTCACCTCGAGAATGTTTGTCTGTATGAGGTTCTGCAAAATTACATATTCAAGAGGAACATCAAAGAAGATACTGAGAAAGGAGTGTATGCTGTAATAGGAAGTGAGGGATGTCTGGTCAAGCAAAGAAAATGCCACTTGATAAACCATCGAAAATTGAGTGGCGAATCTCCTGAAAAAAAGGAGTTTTTCTATTTAGCACTTTTGCAACTTTTTAAGCCTTGGCGTGCAGAAGAGGAACTGCTTGGAGATTTCCTCTGTTACGAAGACTCTTTCAATGCTGCCAAGGAGACCATAGAATGTCCTGCTTTTCCCAAATATGTAGAAATGTTGAATGTGGAAATTGAGCAGGAAGCAACGATTGCAGCCGAGATTGCCAGAGACAGTTCTCAGGACAGTCAGAGTTCTGCTTCATTGAGTCAGGATCCACTAGGAGGACCTCTTATCGAAAATGAAGCTGCCACTGCTATGAATGAAGTGGAAAGAGCCATGGCACATGCTCAGGAGGATGCGGTTAACTTAGAAGAGTTGGAAAGACAACTCAACGTTGAGCAGAGGAAAATATATGACGAACTTACCATGCAAATTGATCATGGATTAAGTCATGATAAGAAAGAGTGCTCATGTACGTCGTTGAAGCCTGTCCGACTGTACGTGAGTGGAGAAGCGGGAACTGGAAAAAGTTTCCTTATTAAAGCAATTTCATGTTATTTGCAGGAAAGGACAGAGTCATCGCTGTCTTGTGTTGTCACCGCTCCAACTGGACTGGCAGCACATAACATTAAAGGGATTACTTTACATCGTTTACTGATGCTGCCAGTGGAGCATGACAACAAATTAGAATATCACAAGCTATCTGGAGATGCTTGTTTTGAAGTTTCAAGAGTCTTGAGGAAAATGAAACTTCTTATCATTGACGAAGTAAGCATGGTTTCCAATGTTATGCTTGCCTTTGTGCATTTGAGAATGCAAGAAGTTCTCAAAACAGAGTATGATGTGTTATTTGGTGGCAAACACATCATTGTTTTTGGAGATCTTCTGCAGCTGACACCAGTGAAAGGGCAACCTGTGTTCAAAATGCTCACGCATGAAGATACCAGGAAGTGCTTAGGGAGTATTGGCAACGTCAATATATGGTTAAACTTCAATTATGCTGAACTGCATGAAAATATGCGTCAGGCAAAGGATGAAGTTTACAAGACTATTCTACAAGATGTTAGAATTGGAAAAGTGACCGAGCATGGGAAAGAAGCTTTACATGCACGATTACTGACAAATTTATATCCAGACGAAGATGTTGTGCCTGAGAATATTTTTCAGAAAGTTACTGAGAAAAAATCTGGAATATGTTTGATGCCAACTCTTGCAGAATGTGCCAAATTCAACAACAAAATGTTGCATTTAGAAAAGCAAGAGATTGTGAAATTGGAAGCTATTGACAGAGTAGAGCATATGGGATCAACAATTATTTTGTCTGAGAATCTGAAAACAAAATTGGATTCATTAGAGAAGAGTATATCTAAAACTGCGGGTTTTGAAAAGACTCTGAATGTGTGCTTGAACTGCCGTATAATTTTAAGAAGGAATTTACATGTTGAAAGAGGTCTGGTAAATGGATCAATGGGTAATGTTGTTGATTTTGTGAAATACAGAAATAGAGATGGAATTGAATTTTTAAAAATTAAATTTGATGGCATTGAGGAAGTACAGCTAATTGCTCATTGTTCTGCTAGATTTTTGCTTGTAAAAGACTTATATGTTCGTCGTAAGCAGTTTCCTGTTTGCTTGGCATATGCGGTGACAATCCATAAATCGCAAGGTTTAAGTGTAGACTGTGCATTGGTGAATATTGGCAGTTCTGTGTTCAAGGAGGGTATGGCATATGTGGCATTGTCACGAGTTAGGACTTTATCGGGATTGTACTTGATTGAGTGTGATGTCACAAACATTTGTGCGGATCTAGATTGTGTTAAGGAATACAATAGGTTGAGAAGAGAGTATGCGCCACATTTGCCTCAGTATCCTTTGTTTGAGAAACGTGTGGTAGGCCGGAAACGAAGAAATGTGACCAATACTGGGGAGGTTGTAGCAAAAAGACGAAAAGTTGATGAACCTGAAATTATAAGCAGAAACAAAAAGGATTCTGTTGAAGATGTTGTTGGTTTTCAATTTGAAAACAGTTCTGGTGTCAACTGCTATGCTAATGTAGTGGTTAATGTTGTCTTTTCTCTAGAAACTTTAAAAGAACAGATTGTGGTCAATTCGGATCAAAGATTTTGCAGTTTGTTAAATTCTGTGTTAGAGAAATGTAGCACTGATAGAACAAACATAGAAAGTGTGTCTGAAATTCGAAATCTGTTAGACAGATGTTCAGGCCAAACACAATTCTCTCAAAATAGTCAGCAAGATTGTCAGGAGTTTTTAATGTATATGCTTGATGTATTGCATGATGAAGGTGTAGATGTAGATCACCTGTTTGGGCTTTCTTATCAATGGCAGCATGACTGCGAGAACTGTAGGGTATCAGCTACTACTAGTGTAGACTCAGAAAGATTTATATATTTAACTTTGCCAGACAGTAAATCAGTCTCTTTTAATAAGCTAGTAAAAGCAGCTGATCACAACATGGAGTGTAGCCAATGTAAATCTGAAATGATGTCCACTTTATTTATACGAACATATGGCCAGTATGTCATTTTAATGTTCCAACGATGTAGGCCTGATGGAACAAAATTGACAACTTTAATTAAAAATTTTGTGGCTTCACAGTTGTCAATATCAGGAAGGACTTTTGTAACTGTAGCAATTATATATCATGATGGTCCTTCAATAACATCAGGACATTATACAGCTTATTTAAAGTGTAGAAATGGCTGGTCATTCTGCAATGATTCTGTTTTAATTTTCAAAAAAAAATTGCCATATGACCTTAAAAACTCTTACCTGGTGTTTTTAAAACCAAAATTTTAGGGAAAGAATCTCGGGATGTGCTCTGAGGAATTTCAAGAAGTTCTTATGGCTCCTACACTATTTGGCCTTGAGGATAAGTGTAGTACAGAGACATAACTTTTTACCATAACACTGGACGTTATTGAGAAATACGTGCACTTTGAATGAGTTCAGAAAAACTATTTCTTTTTATAAGCTAATTGAAGCAGCGAATCAAAACATGGAGTAGAGGGAATGTAAGTCTGCAATGCTGTCTACTGTTTTACATTGCTTTGTGATTAAAAGTGATGTAGAGAATTAAATAATTGTACTAGTCATAAAGGTAGTGTAAGTCTGCTTCATAGTAAGCAGTATCAGTGTGATAGGAAATGTAGAACATGATTGAGCAAGAAGGGGAAGATATTACTAGTCCAGGATTGTGTAAATGATCTTCAACATTTTAATTCTGAAAGTTGCGGAAATGCGAAAAGACGGGATTGGCTTACAAGAAATCCAAGAGTTATACATGGCTCTGACACGATTTGGCCTTGTGGAATCGTGTGGTAGAGAGCGAGAAGTCATTTATTGTATGTGACATGTTTTTGAAAACGATGGAGGTTTTCTTTCAGAAAGTGGCGGGTTGAAAGTAATAACAGCACAACAGAGTGTAAGCTGTTCATAGGACATCCTTGGCCGTCATGGAAAGTAAGTTAACTTTAAGGAGTTCTGAATTCTGATTTGTAATGTATGGGTTTTTTAAACACAATCATTTTGATTGTGTTTTTTTTCCCCGCTGTTATATGATGAATACCTTCAAGTCACTGTTTTAGTGAAATTTGATACATTCTGAGAACAGCAAAAATAAACCATTTCACATGTATAATTAATTCTGTTCTGTTTGCATTTATGATGTACATGTAGAACTGTGTAGGAGGCATGGAGAAGGTGAGGCTTCTGTCAGTGTCAAAGTTGTTGCATACAGTGCTCATATTCTACGTAGTCTTTTATATTTCATTACTTTCACTGTTTCTGACAGATCTAAAAAATTTTTTTTTAAAAGAACAGTAAGTATAAGGGAAGGAAACAGACAGTTATGTTAAAAGAAACACAGCTATAGGGAATAAACTAGGGATACTGTTACCCGCAATCCTCTGCTGATGATGTCACTGAGCATGTCATGAATGATGTAATATGTGACATCATCAGCAGTGGATTACGGGTAATAGTATCTCTAGTTTACTCCCCTATAGCTGTCTTTCTTTTAACATAACTGTCTGTTTCCTTCCCTTATACTTACTGTTCTTTTTTATAAAAAAATTTTTTTGGTTCGCTTCCGGTTCGCGTACCGGGGAGCGAACTGGGAAGCGAACTAAGAGAAATAGAGGTTGGCACAGTTGCAAATATTGTACCAATTTTTTTATAACGGGGAGGTAGTTCTGAAAAGAACTTTTTTTTAAATTGTTTTTGTTGTTTTATATTTTTTTTATTATTTTTCTGAACATTTTTTTTACTTTTTTTGAATTTTTCTGAACAGTTTTATATTTTTTTTTGTTTTTTTTCGGAGGGGGCAACGAAAACGATTCATTGTAAAGGGCTCAACAGGAGGAAGAAAACAAAAAAAAGAATTTATTGTTTGGGGAGTTTCGGACAAACATGAGCATGATTGTTAATAGCTCTGTTGATCAGAGTGATGCTACTTTCTGCGTAGCAAATGATTCCACTGCAATGTACGCAGACTTGTTTTACTTCACGAAATCTCGTTTGTATATTTGGCACCATCTCCCTGCCCTCTGGTCCCGTTACTTCCGGTACAACAGATCTTCTGGCCATAATAGGGAGATTATCTAGGTCGTCCTGTTCCTCTTCTTCCTCTTCTTGCTGAATTATAACTTTAGCAGGTGGTCCAGTCTTCCTTGGATGTGGTGGAGGTGGTGGGGAAGCACCAGCTGAAGCTAGTAAAGAAGCCATTGCTCACTGGTAACAAAGGGTCTTTCTCTCACAATGATGAAAGTCAGAGTGAGGAAAGAAGGAGGGATTTTCACCATTTGGGAAAAAAAATAGTTCTCAACCAAGGAAAAGTGTTCATTTTAGATCATATGACCTAGTCTTACATCATTAGGAAACCGAAAGTGAAATGAACCAATGAAAAGTGTTATTACCAAGTCACATGACCTGCTGTGTTTACGTTACGCGCTTTGCAGGGCCTCCCGGTTTGCTTCCAGAAACCTGTGCTTTGCGACTCGGTAAGCGTACGAGTTCGCTAACGTAGCACGTCATATGACGTATCACGCGACAACGCGAAACGTCATGCGGACGGGAGGCGTCACGATGTTGTTTTCTAACGCGGCAGTTGCGGTAAAGAAACGTTTACCGGCTCGCGGTCTATTTCGCGGCATCAAGGTCAGCTAACGGGAAGCTTCCCGATTCGCGAAGCGGGAACGAAGAAAAAAAAATATTAAAAAAAAAAATTTATTCATAAACATATAAAATATATTTTGGGATTTAAAGAAGAATACATTTTACAGCTACAGATATTAGCTGTTAAAAAACCAATGAAATTCACAGAAAAAACCATAGGTTATAGACCATATATAGTTAGGAATTAGCATTTACAAAACCTTGAAAATTCACTGAAAAAACCATAGGTTATAGACCATATATAGTTAGGAATTAGCATTTAAAAAACCTTATTTTACTCACACAAAACCATTGAAATTCCATATATAGTTAGTTGCACTAACTATATATCGCGCACCCGTAATCCACTGCTGATGATGTCACATATTACATCATTCATGACATGGTCAGTGACATCACTGATGACATCACTGATGACATCTCAAATGACATCACTGATGATATCTCATTTGACATCAATGGTCACATCAATGATGATATCATTAATGTGACAATACAATGCATCTCCTCACACTTTAATATAACCTCTGTTACACCCAGTGTTAAATACAGAGTATAATTTTTGAAACCATTGACACACCAATACTAGTTACTACATACCCACTCACTGATTCCTACGTCTACACACACATTCACTCATTCACCCATACAATCATTCATACATACAATCACTCATCTTTACAACACTATCATATGCACTCATACACCTATACAGACACTCACACTCTGCCACTCATCCATGGAGTTACTCACACACCTAGTCAGTCCTGTAAAGAATCAATCACAGTTCCATTTTCTAATCTACACAGTTAAACATAGAGTACCTTACATTTTAAAACATATACTAACACATACTTACTCTCTTATAGAATCACTGATACAAGTACACATTGATCTGCACAGAGTCACACACCTCCCAGCCAGTCATACACACACTCAGTCTCCCATACAAATACTTGTGCAACCAATCAATAACCCATATAGCTACTTATATAGCTACTGATCAACACATGCAGCAGCTTGCACAACAACAGACATGCTGATGCACACTTTCAGACAGTTTAGTCACTAACCCGTGCATTTAGTAAGACGCATTTAATCACTCACTCATACAGTCAATCACGCACCTACTAAAACCTTCATTGAGACACTTATACATCCACTCATTCTTCAATATGTAAAACATATTTAAACTTTACAGAAACACATAATCACTGGATGTTGTCATCAGTGATGTCATTTGAGATGTCATCAGTGATGTCATCAGTGATGTCACTGACCATGTCATGAATGATGTAATATGTGACATCATCAGCAGTGGATTACGGGTGCGCGATATATAGTTAGTGCAACTAACTATATATGGAATTTCAATGGTTTTGTGTGAGTAAAATAAGGTTTTTTAAATGCTAATTCCTAACTATATATGGTCTATAACCTATGGTTTTTTCAGTGAATTTTCAAGGTTTTGTAAATGCTAATTCCTAACTATATATGGTCTATAACCTATGGTTTTTTCTGTGAATATATATATATATATATATATTCACTGAAAAAAACATAGGTTACAAGCCTTATATAGTTAGGAATTAGAATTTAAAAAACATTTAAAATTCACTCAAAAAACTTTAAGTTTTAGGGGTGTTATAGTTAGCTGGACATTTCACTCATACAAAACCATTGAAATTGCTCCTATATAGTTAGTTGTACTAACTATATTTCGCGTACCCGCAATCCACTGCTGATGATGTCACATATTACATCATTCATGACATGGTCAGTGACATCACTGATGACATCTCAAATTACATCACTGATGACATCACTGATGACATCATCCAGTGAATGTGGTTTGCTTCGTCATTTAAATATGCATTATATATATAGCAATTTGCATTGAAGAATGAGTGGATATATAAAAATAAATATTTGGATGGAGGATTTAGTAGCAGTGTAATTGACTGTTTACTTGACCAATTTATAGTGTCTCACTAAATATAGTGGATAGTGACTAATCTGTTTGAATATCTGTATCACTTTGTCAGTTGTTGTGTAAACTGGTTCTCCAGTTGGTTACTAGCTATGTGAAAGTCTGTATTAGTTATTGATTAGTTAACTGAGTATTTGTATGGGAGAGTGAATGTGTGTGTGGTTCGGTGGGGGGAGGGGGTGTGACTGCCCAGAGATGTGTGAATAGTTGATTCACTAGATATATGAAGTTAAAACTACATGTTCTAACAGTTGTTTGGGTGAGTAAATATCTTTATGGGTGTGGCGATGAGCAAATATATTTCTCAATGGTACATGTCCAACAAAAATAAAAGGCAGTGTATGTGTCAGTTGTTGTATATTAATAAGTATACATAAGACTCAATGATTGTGTGAGTGACTGTATGGATAACTTTATACTTGTAATAATGATTTTATAAATCACTAAGTATGACTTACTATCTACATGAATAGATGAAGTTGTGTTTGTATAAGTGTGTAGCTAAGTAAATATGTAAGTATGATCCATTGTTTGCATAAGTGAGTAGGATGATTTCATATGTGAATAGGATGTGTGCTGGTGTGTAATGTCGATTTAGGTGTATAAGTATTTTTGATAGTGTTCTATTGTTCATTGACAGCATGTATGAGTGAATCTACAGGTAAGTGATTAGATGTGTGTATACATCTATGAATCACTGAGTGGGTTTTTAGATACTTGTATTGCTGTAACTATGGATTCAAATATGATACTCTGTATTTTACAAAGAGTGACGAAAGATTTTACTAGTGTATGAAAAGGTGTATGTGACTGTCACGTTGATGATGTCATCAGGAATGTCATCAGTGATGTCATTTGAGATGTCATCAGTGATGTCACTGACCATGTCATGAATGGTGAAATATGTGACATCATCAGCAGTGGATTGCGGGTGCGCGAAATATAGTTAGTACAACTAACTGTATAGGAGCAATTTCAATGGTTTTGTATGAGTGAAATGTCCAGCTAACTATAACACCCCTTAAACTTATAGTTTTTTAGTGAATTTTAAAGGTTTTTTAAATGCTAATTCCTAACTATATAAGGCCTGAAACCTATGGTTTTTTCAGTGAATTTCAAAGGTTTTTTAAATGCTAATTCCTAACTATATAAGGCCTGAAACCTATGGTATTTTCAGTAAATGTGCAAGGTTTTTTAAATGCTAATTCCTAACTATATAAGGCCTGAAACCTATGTTTTTTTCAGTGAATTTGAAAGGTTTTTTTAATTCTAATTCCTAACTATATAAGACCTGAAAGCCCACCAGGAATCTCCAGTATGCGCCAGGGGACTGCATTGCAGAGAGGTGTAATGAAGCCACGCCCCTTTCTACACCTCTCTGCAACGCAGCCCCCGTGCATGTTTGAAGAGGGGGTACTAATTTCCCTTGCATACTGGGGGCCCCTGGGGGCCAACTAGCCCACCTTGAACCTCCAGTATGCGCCAGGGGGCTGCATTGCAGAGGTGTAATGAGGCTATGCCCCTTGTTACACCTCTCTGCAACGCAGCCCCCTGGCGCGTTTGCAGAGGGGGAACTAATTCCCCTTGCATACTGGGGGTCCCTGGGGGCCAACTAGCCCACCAGGAGCCTCCAGTATGCGCCAGGGGGCTGCATTGCAGGGAGGTGTAATGAGGCCACACCCTTTTTTAAACCTCTCTGCAACGCTGCCCCCGTGCATGTTTGAAGAGGGGGAACTAATTCCCCTTGCATACTGGGATCCCTGGGGGCCAACTAGCCCACCTGGAACCTCCAGTATGCGCCAGGGGGCTGCATTGCACAGAGGTGTAATGAGGCTATGCCTCTTTTTACACCTCTCTGCAACGCAGGCCACTAGCTCGTTTGCAGAGGGGGGACTAATTCCCCTTGCATACTGGGGGTCCCTGGGTCATATCTGCCCAAATGCCGAAATTCCGAACGATTGAAAATGACTTTTCTTGAGAAACATTTGGATTTGGATTATCATGTCCTATACTTTGGAATTTTTGAAAGACTGACTTTGAGGATGCTATAAATTACTCAAGTCTGCCCAAATTGTGTGGGTAAAATTGATACCTAGTCACTTTGAATAAGAATGTACATACGTCTCGTCTAACATTTGGAAAAAATATGACAACAGGATACCGACATAACTTGAAGGAAATAAGAACGCCCTGAAGAAGTTCTGTTGTACAGAACGAAACGCGTCAGCTGGCTGTGGTACATAAACTTAAGGAAAATAAAAGCATTTGTATATACACCAAGATTCAGCGCTTCAAAAAGGACTCTAAGTGATATGATTTGATTGGACTTATTGTGCAAGTGGTGCTCTGCCAAACTTTGGAATATTCTCCACTACTCTCTACTACTTACTCTCTACTGCTCCACTACTCTCTAATACTCACTCTCTACTACTCATTCTCTACAACTCTACTACTCTCTACTACTCTCTCTCTACTACTCACTCCCTACTACTCACTATCTACTACTCTCTACTACTCACTCTCTACTACTCTCTACTCTCTTCTACTCACTCTCTACTACTCTCTCTCTACTACTCACTCTTTACTACTCACTATCTACTACTCTCTACTACTCACTCTCTACTTCTCACTCTCTACTACTCTCTACTACTCACTCTCTACTACTCTCTCTCTACTACTCTCTACTACTCAATCTCTACTACTCACTCTCTACTACTCTCTACTACTCACTCTCTACTACTCTCTCCCTACTACTCTCTACTACTCACTCTACTACTCACTCTCTACTACTCTCTACTATTCTCTCTCTCTGCTACTCACTCTCTACTTCTCACTCTTTACTACTCTCTACTACTCACTCTCTACTGCTCTCTACTACTCACTCTACTACTTACCCTCTACTACTCTCTACTACTCACTCTCTACTACTCACTCTCTACTACTCTCTACTACTCACTCTACTATTCACTCTACTACTCTCTACTACTCACTCTCTGCTACTCTCTCTACTGCTCACTACTACTCTCTACTACTCACTATCTACTCTATTACTCACTCTCTTCTCTCTACCTCTCTACCTCTCTCTACTTCTTTCTCTATTAGTCTCTACCTCTCTACCTCTACCTCTCTACCTCTACCTCTCTACTTCTACACCTCTACCTCTCTACCTCTCTCTACACGCACACATATAAACATATATATATATATATGCATATATATGCATATGCATTTATGTATGTGTATATATACATACATATATAAACATATATCATCTGCATATCTATATAAATAAAAATATAAATGCATGCATACATATACATATATGCATACATATGCATGGTATTTACATGAAAGTTTTAAAAACACTAATAAAAGCAACGCTAAAAAGCCACCTCATTACAAACAGAATGGCTTTAACTTAAATGAGGGCGAGATCTATTGCATTTTCAATGCTTGTTTACTTTGGTTCCATCAAGAAGGCATTCAGATGTGTCACACATTTGCCATCAATTCTGAATGTTAGCACTCTAGTTGCTCATTAGATCACTGTAGTAGAGCTACTGCTCACCAGGGAAGTCTGCTGCTAATCATACTTTCTATGGCAAAGTGAACCCCCTCATTTTGCTCCTTTTTAAATTAAATGTTTTCAGACTTACCACTTCATTCCAATCAAGATGGCTTCTGGTGTGCCATACTTTTGTCATAAATATGACTGTTAGCGCTCTAGTTGTTCTTTAGAACACTCTGGGACATTCTGTCATTGGGCTAACCTTGGGCTACATCTGGGTGATATTTGGGCTACATTTGGGCTCTTTTGTCTCTGGTGGCCATCTTGGGAGACTGCATGTCAGAATTTTTTAATGAAATAGAAGAGGATTTGGGAAGTCACTCAAAATGTGCCCTAATTTTTGTTTCTGCAGCACTAATCATAATTTCTATGGCAAAATATACCCCCTCATGTTGTTCCTTTTTAAATTAAACGTTTTAAGAGTTACCACTTTATTCCAATCAAGATGGCTTCAGGTGTGCCATACCTTTGTAATAAGTAGGACTGTTAGCGCTCTAGTTGTTCTTTAGAACACTCTAGGAGGCTGCAATAGAACACAAAGGAATCAACTGTCAGTCTCTGTCCTTGTTGGATGTACATGTTTTACTGAGAATGTCAGACTTCATTCTCAAATGACTGAGAAAGATAATGTGAATTTACAGAAAATATGCTTTCAGTTTAGCTTATAGATCCCCTTCCAAACCACTGTGGGAAAAGCATGAGATAATAGTTTTCTTTCAAACATGTTTCATGATATCCCAGCAGAAGGCTTTTTCACATGGTAAAATCACCTTAGAACACACCACAATTCCTAAAATGAGTATGGTACCATCAACAAATGATTTATAATGTAACTAAAGTCCTAAAACCCTCTATTAACTACAATGATTTTTAATGAGGTGCTATCATGTATATTGGTCCCAAGATGGGTGCCAACACTTCTTGGATGAAGTGCTGACAGCCAATCAGATCTCATGATGAGATGTGTAGTTAGGCTCCGCCCAGATATATATGTGTTTTTGAAGTTAATTTTCATAAAAACCACTGGAGCAATTTTCACTAAATATAGCAAAGGCACTTCTGCGTACCAGTCCCTACAATTTTGCCAAGTTTGGTGTAATTCCGTTTAGCGGTTCGGGCTGTAGCCTTGTCAGAACGTCCTATGGAAATTAACATGGGGAAAACACGATTTGGGACCCCCCTTTTTTCTCAGTCCCCACTACACGAATCTCCCCGAAACTTCCAGGGAAGGAGCACAGCGAAGCTGGCCAAAATTTTGGAAAATTACACGCAAATTCCTCAACCGGCGCCAAAGTTATTCCCAATAGAATGTTGCGGATTTCCTATGGTAGCTAGGTCCTAACTATATATACCTACTGGCTATCGGAAAATTACATAAATTCCATCAAATGAATCACAGAGTAAGAATGCGGGAAGCAACAGAAACCAGCAGGTATTCTTCGTTCCAAATTGTGGACGTACCAGGTTTACTAAGTATTCAAGATTTGACAGGGGACACAACAGTAGGAGGATCCACCACTGATTGACCAACTGAGAGGATCCAAAATATGGGCTTTACAACAGGTGAACATGTAGGTAACGGTTTGAAACAAGGGAGCAAGTCCTGCCCGCATCTTTCACCAGGAAATCGTTTGAATCTCTTCCACGAGTTGGTGGTCGATGAGTAGAATAACATTAAAAAAAATTGGAGGACTGACTATGCAAAGAGTTATTTCACATCCAGAGATGGGAAATATATCAATCAACTAAGAAACAATCCCTCACTCATCATCAAACCCTCCAATAATGGAGGAAACATTGTCCTAATGGACCAAGTGACATACATAGCAGAGGCACAAAGACAATTATGCAATCCACAGCATTACACCCACTTAAAAGGAAACCCCACCAACAAATTGGAAATAGAATACCATCTAAAACTGAAGAGGTGGTTTGAAGGGGGCCTTTTGGATCGGGAAGAACTGCAATACCTCAGCACAGAAAATGCGAGAATGGCAACCTGCTATCTATTGCCTAAAATTCATAAGTGTACAGCAAATCCACCTGGAAGGCCAATAGTGAGTTTGATTGGGTCCTTACTAGAAAA
This sequence comes from Lissotriton helveticus, assembly GCF_964261635.1. NCBI lineage: Eukaryota > Metazoa > Chordata > Amphibia > Caudata > Salamandridae > Lissotriton > Lissotriton helveticus. The sequence continues at coordinate 986,723,212 of NC_136067.1, forward strand.
TAGTTCCAGATTTCTTGACCTGTTTTTACAGGAATATGTGATCAATCTCCCCTCCAACATAAAGGACAGCACTGATTTCTTGAAAAAACTAGATAACATCCCTTGGAAAAAAGATTACATCTTGGTAGCAATGGACGTTGTGTCATTGTACACTTCAATCAGGCATGAAAAAGGAATCCATGCTTGTAAAAGCTTCATGAGAGATCAGCCAGTGGAATGGCTAGAACATACACACGTTATTGGACATGCTGGAATATTGCCTCACAAACAACATCTTTACATTTGATGGGAAGTTCTACCAACAAGAACAGGGAATGGCAATGGGCACCTCCTTCCCCCACCTACGCGAATCTCTTCATTGGGAGGTGGGAGAAGGAGGCAACGTAGCCCCCTGGAGCATACTGGAGGCTCCTGGTGGGTTAGTTGGCCCCCAAGGACCCCCAGTATGCAAGGGGAATTAGTTCCCCCTCTGAAAAAGCGTTAGGGGGCTGCATTGCAGAGAGGTGTAAAAAGGGGAGTAGCCTCATTACACCTCTCTGCAATGCAGCCCCCTGGCGCATACTGGAGATTCCTGGTGGGATAGTTGGCCCCCAGGGACCCCCAGTATGCAAGGAGAATTAGTTCTCCCTCTGCAAACGTGCCAGGGGGCTGCGTTGCAGAGAGGTGTGAAAAGGGGCATGGCCTCATTACACCTCTCTGCAATGCAGCCCCCTGGCGCATGCTGGAGGTTCCAGGTGGGCTAGTTGGCCCCCAGGGAACCCCAGTATGCAAGGGGAATTAGTTCCCCTCTGCAAACGTGCCAGGGGGCTGCGTTGCAGAGAGGTGTAAAAAGGGGCGTGGCCTCATTACACCTCTCTGCAACGCAGCCTCCTGGCGCATGCTGGAGGTTCCTGGTGGGCTAGTTGGCCCCCAGGGACCCCCAGTATGCAAGGGGACTTAATCCCCCAACTTAGAACACTCTACAGGGCGCGTTTGCACAGTGGTGAATGTAGAGGGCGGGGCTTGAGGTGATGTGAGTGCAAACATGCCCTGTGGCGCGTTTTAAGTTGCGGAATTAATTCCTGTTCAATCCAGGTATCTCCAGTAAGCACCACGGAGCTGTGTTGCAGAGTGTTGTTAAAAGGGGGCGTGCCCTTTGAACACCTCTCTGCAACACAGCTGCCCTGCGCATACTGGAGGTACCTGGTGGGCTAGTTGGCTCACAGGGGACCTCAGGATTGAAGAGGAATTAATTACCAAATCTAAAACACGCCACAGGGTGTGTTTGCACACATGTTACCTCAGGCCCCGCCCCCTTCCTTCACTATTGAGCAAAATATTCCTGTAAATTCTGCCGAACTACAAATTCCGATTTACTCACCTGTTATCTCAAGAAACGTCAGTGCTGCATTATTGAGCGCACTACTGATCCTGAAAAGTAATTCTAACCATCCTTACAGTAACTTGAATTTCCTTCCATAGGATATCATTGCCTGATATATAAAATATATATAAATTAAAAATATATATATATATATATATATATTACAATTTCAATATTTAAAAAAATATATTTTTCAAATGATATAAAAAATATGTAATGTAATTTAAAAATGAAATATCTAAAAATTAATAATTTAAAATAATGTAGTAAATCAGTAAAAAAAAGATATAACAATTAATACATTTAAAAATTATCATTTACAAAACCTTTGAAATTCACTGAAAAAACCATAGGTTTCAGCCACGTTATAGTTAGGAATTAGCATTTAAAAAACCTTAGAAATTCACTGAAAAAACCATAGGTTTCACACACATTATAGTTAGGAGTTAGCATTTAAAAAACGTTAGAAATTCACAAAAAAACCATAGGTTCCACACATGTTATAGTTAGCTGGACATTTCACTCATACAAAACCATTGAAATTCCCCCTTATAGTTAGTTCAGCTAACTATAACTCGCGCGCCCGCAATACACTGCTGATGACGTCACATATTATATCACTCATGACATGGTCAGTGACATCACTCATGACATCATTGATGATATCTCAAATGACATCACTGATGACATCACTGATAACATCATCCTTGTGAAAGAGTGGCAGACCTCCTCTCAGCGTAATATAACCCTTGATACACACATTGAAAAATAGAAACTAACATTTTTTTTTAAAATGGAGATACCAATACCAGTTAGAACAACCTATTCAGTAATTCCAAAATCTACATACACATCCACTCATTCACCAACAGTTCTATATAGTCACTCATACATGTACTCACTCAACATATGTACTCATACACCTATACATCCTGTTACACACCGACACTCATCCATAGAGTTACTCACACACATACTCACACATGCAAATAAACATCCATTTACTTGCATATACAGCTATACACCCACCACTACACTTACTTCTACAGAATCGTACACATACTTACTCTCTTAAACAATCACTTATAGAAACACATACTTAATTATACAGGAACTCTTCCAATCTCTCACTCTCACATATAATCACTTATATACATCAATACTCACATATACTAGATTAAAACATATGTAGTTACTCAAAAGATACTATTGAGACAGTCATTCACTCACTACCACACCCATACACACATTCATCCACCCATACAGTCCTGCACACATGCTGTCTTCAAAACACATACAAGCAGTGAGTCACCGATTCATGCATCTATGTGGTAAGTAATACCCCCCACCAAACCATACAGACACTCATACTGATACTCTAAAAACCAACTAATAACCCAAATTGACACTCATGTAGCTAGTCACCAACTCATGAAGCCACTTATACACAAAGTGAGACACTGATACAGATATTTACATATTTAAACATTACTCGCTAATACATGTATTCACTAAGATACACTTAATAAGTCAGTTATGCAATCATTTTTTTTTTTTAAATCCACTTAGACACTTATTTACCCATTATTCTTCCATCGACCTTTAGATATACATATATAAAAATATTTATTTTTCAGAAAGACACGTATTCACTGGATGATGTCATCAGTGATGTCATTTGAGATGTCATCAGTGAAGGCACTGACCATGTCATGAGCGATGTAATATGAGACGTCATCAGCAGTGCATTGCGGGCGCGCGAGTTATAGTTAGCTGAACTAACTATAACGGGGGAATTTCAATGGTTTTGTATGAATGAAATGTCTAGCTAACTATAACATGTGTGAAACCTATGGTTTTTTAGTGGATATATATATATATATATATATGAAGTAGCAAAGCCCTCGAGCTATGAGAGGGAACACTGCTCACCACCTGCCATCCGGCTCTGCACGCCTCTAGCTGCTCACATTCTTGAGCTCCATCATTTAACTTGGATTCCGACGCGTTTCAAGGCAATACACGCCCCTTAATCATGGAGTTAGCACAAAGGGAGCAAATTGTTTTCGCCGCACCACTGTGACAGCCTTTTATTGCTGCAGAGGAAACCACGTGATCGTGGCACATGCTGATGCATGCTGGTGATGGTAGTCCTTAATAGCGGTGAAAACCAGTGTAATGCCCTGAGTGGGCTCTGTCCCTTTGTAAATTATGCTTTCTTTATAGACCTTCAGTAGGTCGAAGTTCAAGTCAGTGTGCTTCGTTTGCTTCTAGCGGTGAGCACTCACGGAAGCTGGAAATTGTTTCGCCCTCTGAGCTCTTCACTCCCCGGCTGCTTTTCCTCCTGGGCTGAAAGAAGTTGGTTCCCCTCTCCACGGCTAAGGAAACCGTGTAAAATGTGAAGTAGCAAAGCCCTCGAGCTATGAGAGGGAACACTGCTCACCACCTGCCATCCGGCTCTGCACGCCTCTAGCTGCTCACATTCTTGAGCTCCATCATTTAACTTGGATTCCGACGCGTTTCAAGGCGATACACGCCCCTTAATCATGGAGTTAGCACAAAGGGAGCAAATTGTTTTCGCCGCACCACTGTGACAGCCTTTTATTGCTGCAGAGGAAACCACGTGATCGTGGCACATGCCGATGCATGCTGGTGATGGTAGTCCTTAATAGCGGTGAAAACCAGTGTAATGCCCTGAGTGGGCTCTGTCCCTTTGTAAATTATGCTTTCTTTATAGACCTTCAGTAGGTCGAAGTTCAAGTCAGTGTGCTTCGTTTGCTTCTGGCGGTGAGCACTCACGGATGCTGGAAATTGTTTCGCCTTCTGAGCTCTTCTCTCCCCGGCTGCTTTTCCTCCTGGGCTGAAAGAAGTTGGTTCCCCTCTCCACGGCCAAGGAAACCGTGTGAAATGTGAAGTAGCAAAGCCCTCGAGCAATGAGAGGGAACACTGCTCACCACCTGCCATCCGGCTCTGCACGCCTCTAGCTGCTCACATTCTTGAGCTCCATCATTTAACTTGGATTCCGACGCGTTTCAAGGCGATACACGCCCCTTAATCATGGAGTTAGCACAAAGGGAGCAAATTGTTTTCGCCGCACCACTGTGACAGCCTTTTATTGCTGCAGGGGAAACCACGTAATCGTGGCACATGCTGATGCATGCTGGTGATGGTAGTCCTTAATAGCGGTGAAAACCAGTGTAATGCCCTGAGTGGGCTCTGTCCCTTTGTAAATTATGCTTTCTTTATAGACCTTCAGTAGGTCGAAGTTCAAGTCAGTGTGCTTCGTTTGCTTCTGGCGGTGAGCACTCACGGAAGCTGGAAATTGTTTCGCCTTCTGAGCTCTTCTCTCCCCGGCTGCTTTTCCTCCTGGGCTGAAAGAAGTTGGTTCCCCTCTCCACGGCCAAGGAAACCGTGTGAAATGGGAAGTAGCAAAGCCCTCGAGCTATGAGAGGGAACACTGCTCACCACCTGCCATCCGGCTCTGCACGCCTCTAGCTGCTCACATTCTTGAGCTCCATCATTTAACTTGGATTCCGACGCGTTTAAAGGTGATACACGCCCCTTAATCATGGAGTTAGCACAAAGGGAGCAAATTGTTTTCGCCGCACCACTGTGACAGCCTTTTATTGCTGCAGAGGAAACCACGTGATCGTGGCACATGCTGATGCATGCTGGTGATGGTAGTCCTTAATAGCGGTGAAAACCAGAGTAATGTCCTGAGTGGGCTCTGTCCCTTTGTAAATTATGCTTTCTTTATAGACCTTCAGTAGGTCGAAGTTCAAGTCAGTGTGATTCATTTGCTTCTGGTGGTGAGCACTCACGGAAGCTGGAAATTGTTTCGCCTTCTGAGCTCTTCTCTCCCCGGCTGCTTTTCCTCCTGGGCTGAAAGAAGTTGGTTCCCCTCTCCACGGCCAAGGAAACCGTGTGAAATGTGAAGTAGCAAAGCCCTCGAGCTATGAGATGGAACACTGCTCACCACCTGCCATCCAGGTCTGCACGCCTCTAGCTGCTCACATTCTTGAGCTCCATCATTTAACTTGGATTCCGACGCGTTTCAAGGCGATACACGCCCCTTAATCATGGAGTTAGCACAAAGGGAGCAAATTGTTTTCGCCGCACCACTGTGACAGCCTTTTATTGCTGCAGAGGAAACCACGTGATCGTGGCACATGCTGATGCATGCTGGTGATGGTAGCCCTTAATAGCGGTGAAAACCAGTGTAATGCCCTGAGTGGGCTCTGTCCCTTTGTAAATTATGCTTTCTTTATAGACCTTCAGTAGGTCGAAGTTCAAGTCAGTGTGCTTCGTTTGCTTGTGGCGGTGAGCACTCACGGAAGCTGGAAATTGTTTCGCCTTCTGAGCTCTTCTCTCCCCGGCTGCTTTTCCTCCTGGGCTGAAAGAAGTTGGTTCCCCTCTCCACGGCCAAGGAAACCATGTGAAATGTGAAGTAGCAAAGCCCTCGAGCTATGAAAGGGAACACTGCTCACCACCTGCCATCCGGCTCTGCACGCCTCTAGCTGCTCACATTCTTGAGCTCCATCATTTAACTTGGATTCCGACTCGTTTCAAGGCGATACACGCCCCTTAATCATGGAGTTAGCACAAAGGGAGCAAATTGTTTTCGCCGCACCACTGTGACAGCCTTTTATTGCTGCAGAGGAAACCACGTGATCGTGGCACATGCTGATGCATGCTGGTGATGGTAGTCCTTAATAGCGGTGAAAACCAGTGTAATGCCCTGAGTGGGCTCTGTCTCTTTGTAAATTATGCTTTCTTTATAGACCTTCAGTAGGTCGAAGTTCAAGTCAGTGTGCTTCGTTTGCTTCTGGCGGTGAGCACTCACGGAAGCTGGAAATTGTTTCGCCTTCTGAGCTCTTCTCTCCCCGGCTGCTTTTCCTCCTGGGCTGAAAGAAGTTGGTTCCCCTCTCCACGGCCAAGGAAACCGTGTGAAATGTGAAGTAGCAAAGCCCTCGAGCTATATATTATATATATATATATTCATTCACTGAAAAAACCATAGGTTTTAGGGGTGTTATAGTTAGCTGGACATTTCACTTGTACAAAACCATTGAAATTCCTCTGTTATAGTTAGTTGTACTAACTGTAGCTCATGCGCCCCCAATCCACTGGTGATGATGTCACATATTTAAATATGGAACCAAATCACATTCACTGGATGATGTCATTAGTGATGTCATCAGTGATGTCATTTGAGATGTCATCAGTGATATTATCAGTGATGTCACTGACCATGACATTAATGATGTCATATGTGACATCATCACCAGTGGGTTGTGGGCGCGAGAGTTACAGTTAGTACAACTAACTATGACAGAGGAATTTCAATGGTTTTGTACAAGTGAAATGTCCAGCTAAATATAACACCCCTAAAATTAATGTTTTTTTCAGTGAATTTCTAAGGTTTTTTAAATGCTAATTCCTAACTATAACCTGCCTGAAACCTATGGTTTTTTTCAGTGAATTTCAAAGGTTTTTAAAATGTAATTCCGAACTATAACCTGCTTGAAACCTATGGTTTTTTCAGTGAATTTCAAAGGTTTTTTAAATGACAATTTCTACTTATTATGTTGACCACTTCCCCATATTTTCAACCAGAAACCAAATCTGCAATGCTATGTAAAAAATCAGGCAATAGTTCCACTTACCACTAACAAATTAACATTAACATTTAACTACTGTAAGAACGTCGAACATGTACTATGTGAATTACATCCAACTCACACCCATGTTTAAAGAACAATATGTGTTAGAGATTGTAATTATTTACTTCCGACACACAACAAAATCACAATACTCAGCGCCACTACCACTACAACCACCCCCATGGACCTCTCCTTCCTACTACCTCAAAGGCAGCGCAAAACTGGACAACCAACCTTCCCAAAATAATATATCCCCTCAACAGCACGCTAGCTTAATCTACAGAGATGTGGCAACCAAGTATGTATAAGGGAAAGAACTTGAACATCAACAACATTGTACACAACGCTAAGACTACCGGTGAAATACTATACACAATTCACTATAGAAATCAAAAACTTTTCAGTGTGTAGATATACTATTGATACGTGTGTGTACTGAATAGTGGATGCAACCATATTATCTCAGACACTGGGGAATATTTCGGTCATGTAGCTGTGTTCACTTACTGGAGATACCTGGATTGAACAGGAATTAATTCCCCAACTTAAAACGCGTCACAGGGCATGTTTGCACTCACATCACTCCCACTTTGAAACAGAAGCTGTGTAGGCTATTCCAACGTAAACAACGTCAACGTACGACTATAAATAATTAGGCTACGCCTTGGGCGTGGTTCACTTTTGCAAAGAGAAGAGACTGCGGCGCAGAGAAGGACCCCACCCTGCCACGTGGCTTCCACCATGACTGCGTTCTTCCTTCATACAGGCCGATTGTGAACTCAGCGCCACAGCACCACAGACTTATGTCTGTATCAACAAGTGGTTTCCATCGACACTGGGGACAGCAGGGTTCACAACTTGAATTCAACTTTAGATCTAAGTTTGTCTTCAGTATCTGTGCTGAGAACTGCCTTCAATCTATTCTGCGGTCAGTATTTTATTTTATTTTTATTTAAAAGGTTTTATATAGTACTGGCTAGACCCAAGGGTACCAGAGCGCTTCACATTAGCATTGAATATAGGGAGACGAAAATAACAATAAACAGTATACGAAGAAAATTACATCAGACGTCATATGAAAATAAAGGCATACATAAAATAACAATAAGCAGAGTATGGAGCAAAATACAACAGATATCTTACTGGATATCTGTTATAGATATCCTCGGGGCATAAATAGAATTCCAAACTGAGTGGCATGCATACATCGTAATAGGAAGTAGATTGTGGAGAAGTGTGGCTCACTGGTTAGAGCAGGCAGACCCTGAAGCAGAGGTCAGACCCGGGACCAGGGTTCAATTCCCGACGCGGCAGGGTCTTGAGCTCAAATGTCCATGGACTCGATAATTCTCGCTTCGGTGCCTGACCTAATCATGGGTTCACACTCTGCAACTCTGGGCATTAAGCTTGCTTAATCTCCACAACGGCCCCCCTGCGGCGGGATGCCTGGCTTTCACCTTGGGGATGCCCTGTAGAGGCTATCTCACAGGGAAAAGCCAGGACGGGTTCCCAAGGCAAGCGCGGAGATACCCCTTCGGGGGTCGATTCAGGCGCTATATAAGAAACATAATAATAATAATAATAATAGACAGTGTGCCAATGGGGAAGGTAACCTATGCAATGTAGAAGGGAGGACGTGGTATACAGGTTCCTGGGGGGGGCGACGGTATGCAGCGGGGGTGATCTAGGATCAAATTAACCCCAGAATTTAGTGAGGGGGTGAATTTTGAGGTCTTTTTTGAAGCTGTCAAAAGAGGGGTTGCATCGTAGGGCATTGGGGAGGGCCTTCCAAATGTTAGGGGCCTTGCCTGAGAAGGATTGGGATTTTGATACACTTTTTTTAGAAGAGGTGGAATGAGCAGAAGAGTGTTAGAGCTTCTCAGCGACCTAGTGCTGCCAGCTTTTTTGAGTTTCGATGAGAGCTATGTTGGAGAGTTCCGATAGAGGGCTTTGTGTGTGATACAAGCAATTTTGTAGGATCTACCTTAGATGTGGAGCCATTTGAGGGTCTTGAGGGTGGGGGAGATGTGGTCAAAACATTCACTGTTGGTTGTTAATCTAGCTGCGAGGTTGAGGACGGATTTGACGGGGGTGAGGTGGATTTTGGGACTACCGGACGGAGGGGCATTCCCGTAATCAATTTTGGATAGGACCAGCAATTGGATAACTAGTTTGAAGTCATTTGGCTGGGATAAAAGGTTTTACTTTTTTAAGGTAGCGAAGAGTGAAGAGTGCACTTTTAGCTGAGTTCTTTACATGAGAGTTGAGTGTGAGTTTGTTAGTGATGGTGATGCGAGCGATTTGACAGACTCGGCGAGGGAGAGAGTGCAGTTTAGGGCGTTGAGGTCAGCGATCCATGTTTGGATGGGGAGGGAGTTGATTTTGGGAGAGAAAGAATTATCTTAGTTTTGTTAGGGTTGAGTTTAAGATGGTTGTTATGAAACCAGGTTTGGATTTTGTTTACAGTGGATCACTGAAATATTATCGACGGTCACATTATCGACTTGCTAAAATATCGTTGAAAAATTATCGACGACAAAAATATCGACTTTGTATACTTATTACACCAACTACAAAAATATCGAGTCAAAAATATCGACTCTTTAGAATATCGAGTACAAAAATATTGTTTCAAATAAAATATCGAGTTCTTTTTTGTACCCTTTCATGTCTAAAATACTATATTAATCGTCAATAAAAGTCATTGCTCTATACAAAAAACATTTTACATATAATACCTGTTACTTTTATAACATTCCTATTTATCTACATTTGCTATACATTCTATTAAATGCGTTCTATCATTTGAAAAATATTCTTTACATTTAACTAACATTTTCATTATTTTTTTTCACTTACACATCTATTTTATTTAACAACTAACCTGCTTTAATGCGGAAATCACCACATACCACCATTCTCACATCAACAAACACACCAATTAACAAAAAAAAAATTCAAACTAGCCTATACAATGCTTCATTTCATCCTACAACCAATCAAATCAAAGCACACAAAATACACATACTATAAAAGGGATACATGCATTCTACCATTTGTTGCTGCTAACTCTATAGAAAGAAGATGCCAACACTCTGAAGATTTTGTTCCTGAACAAACATCTTTAAGGATCCAGCTCACTAGCTAATTATTCAAGTAAGTTACAGTGCATTATTTAGAAATCTAAATCAGTAGTCTACTATTTTACTTATATCACCTAACTCTTGCACTTGAATTGAATTGAATTGAATGATCTTTATTCGGATTATAACAAATCCATAAAAGTACATACAGAATAAAACATTTTAAAAATACATTAAAGATATTAAAAACAGCCCAATGGTATAAACAACATATTGCATAAAGTGCATGACTCAAAAAATATAAAACATTATACAATTTAAAAATACATCCTGAATTTCTGTTTAGCCGATGCCAATAGTCATTAATTCCATACATATAGTTAATCATTTATCCTGGTTATATTTTCAGTTTAAAGTGCATTATTCGTACATAGACCAATTATGCATGTTCCATACTTGCCCTTGATTTCACACAGGCTTTTAAGAAACAGCTTATAGTGTATATAATATCATCAGTTGGTAACATTTGCAAAAATTTAAATGCCAATTTAAAATCTCTCAAATTATATTTTCTAAATATCGGCATTAAATAGTGATGAATATACAGTTTGTAGTGGCCACAGAAGATAAAGTAATGCAATAAACTTTGTTTCCCTCCGGCTGAACAAGAGCAGTCAAGTTCTTCTAAATTCTTATTATAGCCAAGTGGAAAACTCAATAAATTTACAATACTACCATCTCGGAACCTGAATAGAAGGCTCCGGTTCCATCTTCCTATAGGTTTCAACAAATAACTACAGGGTTTGTAAGGTTTGTTTAAAATATCATTTCCTGTCTCAGTTAGTGGAAGATATTTAACAATTGCAGGTTTCATTAGCACAGTTCTCATACGTTCCTCTCTATATACTTTAAACAGTGCCCTTTTAGCAATATTTTTATGAGCAGGGACAATTGTATGTGGAAAGCTAAACAAAGAGCCAAGTCCCACGCTCAGCAGGCTGGTATTAACTGCATTTAGCCAAGGTATGAGATAGGATCGTTCATGTAGTAGACAATCTGTAATTATACTGTGGGTCAAGGAAGCCGCTGGATTTGTCCATAGTTTTATCCAAAAGAGCGTAGGCCTTGACCTAATGAAATCAGCTATATATGGCAACATAAGTTCTTGGTGACAAATGAAAGTTGGCGCGCATGAAGTGCCACCCAGCACCCTCCTACAGAATCTATTTTCCTCCAACTGCAGTGGCAGACTGTTGCAGTAGCCCCACACTTCTGCACCGTATGTCCCAGATGGCTGACATTGGGTACGGTAGATGTTTAGTAGGGGCGTAATCACATCAGCCGTTCTTGGTTGACGAAGAGACAAGATTGAGTTAATAGATTTACCAATCTTATTTCTAGCATGGGCAGTGTGATGCTGCCATGAACCAGTATTGGAGAACAATAACCCTAAATAAGGGAAAGTGCTGGTACATTTTAGTTCATTATCACCACTTTTAATGGAAAGAATGTTATATCTTTTTGGTCCACAGTTCATGATAAAGGATTTTTTAAAATTGGTATTTAAACCTAAATCTGACATAAAAACGACAAACCCAGTAATTAATGAACGCAAAGCATTAGGGGTTCGCCCCATTAATACTGCGTCGTCCGCATAAAGCAAGGTAGTAATGGGGGAGCCATTAATAATTGGAACGTCCTTGGAATTCTTACACAGGGCAGGGCTCAAACCATTAATATATAAAATAAAAAGCAAAGGGGCGAGTACACAGCCCTGTCGGACGCCTCTTCTGATAAAAATATCATCAGATAGTTCACCATCATTATTAATGCGTACTCTTGCCTTGAGGTCCCTATGTAGATATGAAAGAAAATATACTAATGCATCATCCAAACCATAGTCGAGCAATTGTGACCATAACCTAGAACGGTTGACAAAATCAAAAGCTGAACTCAAATCCATAAAACCTAAATAAAGTGGGGATTTTTTAACAATGATATATTTAGCCATGATTAAATTTAAGTTCAGACACTGCTCTACCGTGCCCACATGGCTTCTGAACCCCAATTGGCTGCAATGAAGCACGTTATTATCCTCGGCCCAATCCCTTATCCTCTTAAATAGTACCCTACCGAGGACTTTTAGTGTGTTGTCAATCAGTGAAATCGGACGGTAGCAGGCCGGATCGGACCTGTCGCCTTTCTTAAATATTGGTACGATGACACTGTTTGACCATGATTCAGGGATTGAGCTGTCGGTCAGATTGTTGAATAGGTTGCATAACAAAGGGGCCCAAAAATTAACTTCTGATTTAATCTGGTCAATAGATAGACCGTCGGGGCCAGGGGCTTTATTACTGGCGCTCTCCAAGATTGCATCTTCCACCTCGGATATTAAAAACTTCAGTTGTTTAACGTTATTTAATAAGGATGCAGAATCTGGAATAGGGGCTGCTACAGTATAGATTGTGGAGAAATGCTCCACCCAGACCTCACCATTTATATTGCAATTAATAGGTTGAATGTTTGAACCAAAGGACCTGAGTGATTTGACTTCTCTCCAAAACCCCGCAGTGTCTTTTAGCGAGGCTGTCCGTGTGAGTGACTCCCAATGGTTAACCACTAAGGCCTCGGATCTTATCCGCAGGGCGAGTTTATATTTAGATCTTAATTCTCTCACTAGGTTAAAATCCCTAGGATTTTGTTGTAAAACTGCCCTCAATTCCCTGTTGGCCTTTGAACATGCAGAGTCAAACCAACGGGGGCTATGATCTATATTGGGCCTAGATGGTTTAGAAGATTCCCTTTTGATAGCCCCACATAAATTACTGAAAGCAACAATTAATGCTTCGCCTGTGCTATCAAGCGACAAGCATGTCTCTATTATCAGAGGATGCTTTTTAATTACCTTAGCCAGGATAGCTTTATTATCCACCCCTTTCCATATTAGTTTTAGCCTATCGGTAGACAGTGCCAGATTCTGTGGCCCATTCTCAGTTCTCAAGGCAGCCTTTATGGATTGAGGATTGTCTAAATGTATTCTAAGTGGGTAATGGTCACTATATGCAGAACAAATGACCTCAGCTTTTTGGATAACATCACACAGGGAAGAACAAAGAAATATATAATCTATCGTAGAAGCACAGCCTTGACCTATGTAAGTGGGTGCAGATATGTTTTCAGCATTGATTCCAGCAATTTCCATGGAATTAACTAGGTTACGGGATGCTAATAAATTCTTAAGCTCTTCACCGTTACGACATGGAGCACTAGTGCGAAACATATGAGCGTTAAAATCACCCCCAATACAGATGCCGTCAAAAGACCCATACTTCCTCCCCTCCACGATGTCATCAATAAAATTAAATAAAGACAGAAAATTTTCATTGGGATGGCTAACAAAATCATTATTGTAAAAATTAATTATACATAAAATCATCCTATTAATGTATTTCACAGCCATAAAACATTTGCCTAATGTAGGGATCTGTTTGGTCTGAACCCCGGGTTTTATCTTAGACCAGATTGATAGTCCTCCACTGGGGCGTCCCATAGATGAAGTGGAGGCCTTTAAGTTGTAACAACAAAAACCCTCCACTGTGGGATTAGCTAAACACCAGGTCTCTTGAAGCAACAAGATGTCACAATTATTATTGACCCACTCCAACCATTCTTTAATTTTCAGTTTGGAGTTAAGACCCGCTATATTCCAACTTACAAGAGAGAGGACAGAATCCCCATGATTATTATACATAGTTTGGCCTCTTCCAGAAGTCCCTACCGAGGAACGCGAAGCTTCTTGAATTACAGTCGTCAGAATTGGTGATGGGCCGGCTGGGTCAACTTTCTTTGTTGGAGAGGGTCAATCTAACATATCCAAATCTGACAAAGGTGCAAATCTATTATATGTATTAAAAGGGTAGGCTACTGGCTGAAATTGCATAGCAGGTGGCTGAAAATACCTAGATGGTGGATGAAATTGCAAAAAAGGTGGTTGAAAATACTTAGGGGGTTGTCTGTAGAAATAACCTAAAGGTAGCATAGTAGCAACCGTAGAAATGGCCGAACAGTTACCGTTTATGTTGAGCAAATGCCTTACGATGCCTGGATTTTTAAAGTTAAGAACTATGCAATCTCCGTCCTTATCTTTAGGTAATGGTCCGATCCATGACACCCTACGGACCGATATAATTTCTCTTGATATATCATATCCAACCCCTTTATGTTTGGTCAGCCAATCTATGCACTTATTTCGTAGTTGTACCCATGTTTCCCCCTGATCCTCCCTCAGCACCGGTACTCCTGCCAGAACCAGGACAAACGGACATGCATCCGGTGGCAGGTGTAAGGGTAAAACGCGCCCTTCATATTTACGAGGCTTATTAGACCCAGCTTGATCAGTACCTTTGTTGTTATCCACAGCTGGGATTACTGCTGTGATAGGTTGAGTAGAGGCGTTACCCTTATTGATGTTGTTTTTATTATTATTATTTCCCAAGGGGGTAGTTTTCCTAGGTGCGGGGGTTGGGATAGTTTTAGTAGTTTCGCTAATTTTTGCACACTTAGCCCCAATATTAACAGATCGGGGTTGGATAGTAAGTGGTTCATTAGGAGATGATAAAGTTGTTCCCGGGTTATTCTTGCCCTCATCTAATACAATACAAGTGTCCTGTATTTTTAGTGACAAAGTGCTACTTAGGGAATCAAGGTCTTTTAGTAAACGATCAGCTCTAATTTGGTCCAAGATAATAGATCCCTTCCTTTTGGCTACATCATTTTTGACCAGATTGTCTAATCTGTCCAGTCTTTTAAAAACGTTATTAAACTGGTTGATCATTAATTTTTCCAAACGATTAAAAATAGTGTCCACTATAGTATCTATAAGGTTCCCATTTTGTTTAGAGAGATTGAAATTATCTCCCATTAATGTTGTTTGGGTCCATATAGTATTAACATTGCCACTTGGCTCAATATTGGGTGAAGGGGAAATACTATCTGTATCAACCGAGCCTTTGTCTTCCATAGGAACAGATACCGCCCCCATGGATTTTTGTTTGTTCCACAGGTTTTGGGGGGTGGGCTGACTTTTATTCAGTAAAGGTGGTTTCCTTTTATTAGCACTTTGTTTGTTAGTGCCTCTTTTTCTTTTTTCCCCTCCCAATTTGTTATTACCGGAGTCAGTGATATCTAGTGTAATAACATCACACTGGGGAACAGTTTCTACTTGTGTCGATACAGACGGTAATAATAAGGGTACCGATTGTAGGCTAGCAGCAGCAGTTGTTGAAAGTGCCGGGTCTGCAGCTATATAAATAACAGTATTTTCGTCTTCCACAACAATGGGCACATTAACAGACGGTTGTAAAGACTTAACTACAGTAACCTCAGGGATGATGTGTGTATTCCCGTTTACACAGTTAGTAGCGCTCGGTATGTTGTTAGTGGCAAAAGAGCCCATGGAGAACCTCCTCTCAGTCTCTACTATTTCATTAAAAGCAGTATCAATCAAAGTTTCAAAAGATGTAAGTAGAGAGACGGAGGTATCAACCCCCTGGGATAATATGTCAATTTGAGTAGTGGTATCAGTAAAATCAGCCATGTTAAAAACGTACTTTCAAGCAAATCTTAGGGGGGTGGCCCGCCCGACCACAGTCGACCACGGACGGCCACAGACGGCCCGCCCTCTGCCCGGGCTCCGCCCGGCGACGTCCGCGCGCGTCCGCGACGCGGAGGGCGAGGCTCCGCTTTGTAGCGCCTCCGGGCGCGGGAACAGCGGTGGCAGGAAGTCCGCGCTAAGCCCACTGGGAGCTGTAGTCTCTAGCCGCTCCTGGGTGTCGATGGCGGCGAGACTCACAGCGTAGGCAACCCAGGGACCCAGGGACTGAGGCAGAGTGCTGGCGTGACCACAGGTAAGCGAGAGCGCTGCTCAAAACCCCCGCTCCACCGAGGGCGAGGCTCCGCTTTGTAGCGCCTCCGGGCGCGGGAACAGCGGTGGCAGGAAGTCCGCGCTAAGCCCACTGGGAGCTGTAGTCTCTAGCCGCTCCTGGGTGTCGATGGCGGCGAGACTCACAGCGTAGGCAACCCAGGGACCCAGGGACTGAGGCAGAGTGCTGGCGTGACCACAGGTAAGCGAGAGCGCTGCTCAAAACCCCCCCTTGCACTTATTTAATTTTTATCTCCTCCTACATTTCTGATAGAAACTACTCCAAATAAATTCCTAATACATGCTCCTATTTCTTCACCTGGAAAATCAGATAGTAAGTATATATTAATGCTCTGTTATACACCAACTGCTGTTTTAAACACTATTTCACAAGATTCATTCTTTATTTTAAACATTTTATTCACAGATATTCTGAGATTTTCCTATTTCAACACTACAAATGTATAAAACTACACTAATTAAACATGTAAGTATATATGTTTTTGTTAGTAAACACCCAATATTAAAAATGCTATTTTCTAAACTACATATCTTGCATATTACATCTTCCCTACAGATCCAATAAAAACATCCAACATCAACTATACCAAAAGACAAGACTACCCATGTAAAAAATGTAAGTATACTTGTAATTTGTCTAAAACTTCCGAAAAAAACGAAAACTATGTTCTTAACACCATGTTATTTATTTTATATTTCCTCTACAGATATTCTGAATACATCATACATCTATTCTACCTACAGCAAACAAAACTACTTATTTAGAAGTTGTATACTTTTAAATATTTCCAATTTCCCAACGGTTCCAAATATTATTTATAATATTTTACATTTATTTATTCTATCTTCTCTACAGATCTGAACTTTACTACCTTGATGTACTCCACCAAATACTACAACTCAACTATTTAAACAAGTAAGTATATGTAATGTTTACATCAAATGTACTACTAAGCAAAATAGAAAACTGCTTTTTCCTAGGAAAAACGTTTGTTATGTGTAAACATTAACTTAGCATTTCTATATTTTCATACCAACAGTAAATAAAGAAATACATACAAGAAAATCCTTCAAAATACAGTTCTGCATTTGTGATTACTACTTTTAGTAACTGTAAGTATAAATACATCATTAATTATGTTTGCACCACAAAGTGAAATATATGTTTTTTAATTTTGTTTCTTTCTACTCTTTCCTAGAACAAGTAAAACAAAATGACAGAAGGTGCAGAATTTGTTATGTCACAGAAAAATAAATTACTGTTATGTTATATGGGTTATGTTTATAATCAGGAAAGACAAAGTGGTATAAAAGTTTTCTGGAAATGTACCAAATATTACTCAAACAAATGTTATGGAAGGGCTACTACTGAGGAAACTAATGTGTTATTTACCAGGGAACACAATCATCCCCCCAATGTCACAGAAATTGAAATAAGAGATGCTTTAGAAAGTATAAAAACTGCTAGCACACAAAGTGATAAACCAACAACACAAATCCTTAAAGAAGAACTGTTAAAAGTCCCAGCCCATGCTTCAGGTCAACTACCCTCTATTGACTCCCTTGAACGCACAATTGCATACACTAAAAGACTCACTACCACAACCCAACCCAACCCTACTACTTTTGAGGAAATTATTATTTCACCAGAAATGTGCATCACACACAATAAAGACAAATGTATCCTTTTTGACAATGAAAGCAGTACAAACAGAATCATAATGTTTGCAACTGCAAGTAATTTAAGAAAAATCCAACAGTGTCCCCAATGGATGATGGATGGAACATTTAAACCATGCCCAAAACCTTTTTATCAACTATATTCCATCCACGGTTTATACCATCACTATAACATCCCTTTCATTTACTGTTTGCTACCTAACAAACAGCAAAACACTTATACAGAAATATTAAATGTTCTCAAAAATGAAATCAATAATTATTTTCCACAAAAAATAATTATTGATTTCGAATTAGCTATGATTAATAGCATTTTGAAAACATTTCCCCACACAGCAATCCAGGGTTGCTACTATCATTTCAATCAGAGCATATGGAGACATCTCCAGAAATCAACTTTAATTATTCTATACTCAACAGATAGCACCTTTGCCTATCAAATTAAAAAATTGATAGCACTGGCCTACGTTCCTGTTACCGATGTAGCGGAACACTATAATTTATTAATTGACAGCACATATTACAAGAGGAATGAAGATAAACTAACCCCATTACTGGACTATTTCGAAGATACTTGGGTGGGAAGGTTGCACAGATCTGGACATCGACGCCAACCCAAATTCCAAATCCCTTGGTGGAATGTCTATCTTAGTACTTTAAACCAAGAGGCTAAAACAAACAACAGTGTAGAAGGGTGGCATAATGCTTTCCAAGCTACCACAAGCAGAGCCAAACCCACATTCCATAACCTACTAGAAGCTTTAAAAAAAGAACAAAGCTATCAAGAACTAAGAATGGAACAATCTGTGACCCAAATTGGTCCAAAACTAAGTAAACAAACTAAACAAATGTTCCGACTACTGCAAAGTCAAGTCACACTATATCCTACAACTAGAGGATTAGAATACCTGTCAATAATAGCTAAAAGCCTACTATAAAAATGTCTACAAAATATACTAATGTCTTCTTACAATAATGGTAAATATAAAAATCATAAACATTTCTAAACAATTATAAATAATACATATTTGTTTAAGAAACTTATCAAAATTTGGGACATTATTTCTGAACAAATATGCAATATTTATAATTACATCACACATACACATTACATAAAGATCGACATTTCCCACCCAATAAAAAAAGTACTTTAAATAGTTACAATTTTTGTAGATGAAAAAGACGTAATGAAGCAAAATACAATCCATACAATCCATTGCAATGTAGGACAATTCCAATATGGGAAACCCTCAAAAACCCGGAAATTATGTAAAAATGAAATAAACGCTCCAGAAATCCCGAAAACAGTAGTGTGGACACTTTAGTATTTAAAGTGATATACACACAACTTTTAAAAAACGGTCACGCATATCAATGTATCAATCCAATACGAAACCCTCCAAAAACCCGAAAAATGTTTAAAATATTTAAAATCCGCTCCTGGCAAACACAAAAAATAGGAGATACATGTCAAAATATAACCATAATAAGTCATACATTAGTTTCTCCGGAAAAAAACACGCTTCCTTCCATGTAGTTTTCATGCGAGGAACCGGAACCTGTAAAAAAACATACATAACGAAACCCACCCACAAATAGCCCATAACATTTGTAAATACACTCACAATTAACATTAACCATGTAAGAAAACATTTCCTAACACTTAAAATAACACTAGAACTAAAACATACACGACGCATCTATAACGACGACATTTCACCTAAACGCTACATAAACAATTCATACATACACACAAAAACACTACACAGTTCGAATATACCCTCAAACATTACCACTCAGTTATAAATTGTATGTAAAATTAACCTTACCTCTCTCCACGCGAAGCAACTCCCAACCGCGAGCTTCTCCAGTCCTGAATGAAGCGCAATAACCTTACGCGGTAAAAAAAGTAGTCCCCTTAAACCATTTTTGAAAAGGTATCATAGAAAATACAATGTTATAGTAAAAAAATATAATACATACACATTGTTATTTTAACAAATTAATACACTAGACTCATTATAATTTAAACTGTTTAAAAAATATAAATATATTTAATATTAATTAATATATAGTAATTATTATATATTAATAATATTAAAAAATTATGTAACACTTGAAATAATATATGTAAATAATTTCTTATTGTGTACATTTATTGGAATAACTTTGTGTTTGTTTATAACTAAACATTATAATTGTTTATGGTAATAATTAATAATAATAAATAATATAACTTATTTATTGTTATTAATAACAAATTATAACCATTTAATATATAAACAATGCCCTGAAATAATGTATTTTTATTTCTCTGAATGTATGTTTTTCAGAAAAGAAGAGATAAATGATTATGTTTAGTAATTAATAATAATACTAATAAATATATTTGTTATTATTTTTATTAATTATTACAAAATGTTTTATAATACTTTCTAAGTATTATAAAAGTATATAATTGCATAAATAATCTTTTGCCAATACCAGATATTATTATTAAACATATTCTTCCCCTATACAGTTATAAAGTTTACAACATAATATATTTATATGTTTCATTTAAAAACAACATTGTCTGAAATATGTACCAAAAAATGTCTTAATTTGTATTTCCATATCTTGAGCAAATATAATAATTGTCATGTTACTTTATAAAAATGTAAATTTAAAAAATAAATATTTAATAATATTAATATATAATATTAACATTATTAAATATAAATGGAAGAAGCTGAAAAAAAAACTGTTTTTTTATTTATTTCAATATAAATACTTGTTACTCAAAGTTAATGATGATAAAAATGTTTATTTACAGAAAAAATGTTGTTAAATAATTTTGTGTGATAATTTACAACATGTACATAAATGATAATGTGTTATTCTGCAAATACTACATTTCAAAAAAATGTTATGTTCTTTTTGATTGTGATTGTATTGTAGTACACATAAAAAAATTAAAACATTTTAATAAAGTTTTGTGAAAACATCCATGTTGCATTATTTTGTAATATAATAATACGGTAATGTACAATTATATGCAAATGTGCTGGACACTGACCAATTAATATTTACTATTGCTACTCCAGTCAAGCTAATATCATGGAAGGTGCTGGACACTGACCAATAATTATTTACTATTCCTACTCCAGGCAAGCTAATATCAGGGAAGGTGCTGGATAGTGACCAATGATTAATTACTATTCCAACTCCAGTCTAGCTAATATCAGGGAAGGTGCTGGACTCAGAAAAAAATTATATTCCTATTCCAACTCCAGTGTAGCTAATATCAGGGAAGGTGCTGGACACAGAACGATTATTAATTACTATTCCTACTCCAGTCAAGCTAATATCAAGGAATGTGATGGACATTGACCAATTAATAATTGCTATTCCTACTCTAGTCAAACTATTATCAGGGAAGTTGCTGGACACTGACCAATTATTATTTACTATTCCTACTCCAGTCAAACTAATATCAGGAAAGGTGCTGGACACTGATTTGATTTGATTTGAAAAGAATTTGTTGAGCGCGGCTAACACCATTAGGTTTCTTGGCGCTGTGCTGGGGCGTGGTGAGAATAAATAAAGAGGAAACAGAATCTAAAAATACGAAATAGTAAAAAGGAAGGTTTTAAGAAGTGATCTAAAGGCAGAATATGAAGGTGCCAGTCTAAGGGAGAGAGGAAGGGAGTTCCAAAAGGATGGGGCCAAAAGAGAAAACCTCAGGCCCCCGTGTTTTTTCCTCTTGAACCTAAGGACGGATAGCAGGGCCATTTGGGATGAACGTAAGGTACGGGATGGAGTGTAAGAGTGAAGAAGAGAGGAAATAAAAGAGGGACCTAAACCAGAGAGAGACTTATAAATGGTGCAGCCTAACTTGAATTGGCAGCGGGCGGAAACCGGCAGCCAATGAAGACTGACCATGTATAAATTAGAATTGCTACTTTAGTATAATGTTATTGTATAAAATGTTGTCAAATAATTATATATTTTGTATTAATTTTATTTACATTTATTTTTATTATATTTTTTTGCAGAGTAGTACTAAATTTATTTTTTTGCAGAAAAATTTGCAACTTTTTGTCACTAAAATGTATTCAATTATTTTTAATATTTATATTATATTTTTGCACACTTTATATTCCTAATACTAATATTATGTTGAATGTATGACATAATATCGACAGACCAAATATCTACATACAAAAATATCTACACAAAAATATCTAAATAAAAAATATCGGAGTCATATCTTCATAAAGGTAAGTACAAAAATATAGAAAAAAAATTATCGTAGTACAAAAATTTCGAATTTAAAAATATCGTATTTTTAAAAGTATTATTAATAATGTAAAAATAATTGTAAAATACATAAAATTTTACAAATATTAAATAAAAACATTAAAACATATTTAAAAATATTAAAACTAATACATATACATTTAAAATAAATAAAAAACTTAATAATTTAATGTAAATTTTTTTTAATTTCATTTCATTGATTTAATATAAATTTATTTTATATTTACCCTGTACGCCTGTACCCCAAAAACCCAATACTGACCCTGAACCCTAAAAATATCCCTGTACCCCAAAAACCCAAAACTGACCCTGAACCCTAAAAATACCCCTTTATCCAAAAACCCAAAACTGACCCTGAACCCTAAAAATACCCCTTCACCCAAAAACACAAAACTGACCCTGAACCCAAAAAATACCCCTTTACCCAAGAACTGAAAACTGACCATGAACCCTAAAAATACCCCTTTACCCAAAAACTGAAAACTGACCCTGAACCCAAAAATATACCCCTTTACCCAAGAACTGAAAACTGACCCTGAACCCAAAAAATACCCCTTTACCCAAGAACTGAAAACTGACCCTGAACCCTAAAAATACCCCTTTACCCAAAAACTGAAAACTGACCCTGAACCCAAAAATATACCCCTTTACCCAAGAACTGAAAACTGACCCTGAACCCTAAAAATACCCCTTTACCCAAGAACTTAAAACTGACCCTCAACCCTAAAAAATACCCCTTTACCCAAAAAACCAAAACTGACCCTGAACCAAAAAAATACCCCTTTACCCAAAAACTGAAAACTGACCCTGATCCCTAAAAATACCCCTTTACCCAAAAACTGAAAACTGACCCTGAACCCAAAAATATACCCCTTTACCCAAGAACTGAAAACTGACCCTGAACCCTAAAAATACCCCTTTACCCAAGAACTTAAAACTGACCCTGAACCCTAAAAAATACCCCTTTACCCAAAAACCCCAAACTGACCCTGAACCCTAAAAATACCCCTTTACCTAAAGACTGAAAACTGACCCTGAACACTAAAAATACCCCTTTACCCAAAAACCCAAAACTGACCCTGAACCCTAAAAATACCCCTTTACCCAAAAACCCAAAACTGACCCTGAACCCTAAAAATACTCCTTTACCCAAAATTATTTAATATAATTTAATTACCAATTAATTATTAATTAACAATAACAAAGAAGTTAATATATTAGCACATTAGCTGTAATTAATTTAATGTCATAATTAATATCATATTTTCCCAATTAATTAATTAACAATAAAAAAATATTATATATAAAAAATTACTCTAATTAATGTAATTAACTAATTAATATTAATTAATTACCAATTAATTACTAATAAAAATATGTACAAAATTATAATAATTAATTAACTAATTAATATTAATTATTTACAAATTAATTAATAAATAAAAATATTTACAAACATATATTAATTAATTATTTATTTTAAATTACTCCCCACCCTTATCCCCTATTAACCCAACATCCCGCTCCTAAACATTAACTACAATTTATAACAACAACAAATAAGTTAATATATTAGCACATTAGCTGTAATTAATTTAATGTAATAATTAATAATATTTTTTCCAAATTAATTATTTAACAATAACAAAATATTATATATATAAAAATTACTCTATTTAATGTAATTAACTAATTATTATTAATTAATTACCAATTAATTACTAATAAAAAATATGTACAAAATTATATTAATTAATTAACTAATTAATATTAATTATTTACCAATTAATTAATAATTAAAAATAATTCAAAACATATATTACTTAATTATTTATTTTAAATTACTCCCCACCCTTATCCCCTATTAACCCAACATCCCGCTCCTAAACATTAACTACAATTTATATTACTATTAATACATTTATTTTATTTTTTTACCTTTTTTCTACATATTATCGATATTTTTTACTTTGACTATTTATCGATATTTTGTCTTGTCGATTTTTTTGAGTCGATATTTTTGTACTCGATTTTTTTTATCATTATTTTAATCGATATTTTTCCCAACGATATTTTTGTTATCGATATTTTATTATTGTCGATATTTTTAACTCGATATTTTGACCATTCGATATTGTGGAGTCGATATTATGTCTAGTTACCGTTCTGGCATATCTAAGGAGAGCAAGATGGGAAGGGGAAGGGTGTTGTCTCCATGTTCTTTCAGCCAGTCTCAGGGAGCGCCTTTCTTTATTAAGGTCAAGGGTGAACCATTGTTTAAAGGGAACATTTCGTTGGGTTTTTGTTTTTAGGGGGGCGAGCTTGTCTAAAACCTCTGAGACAGTTTTATTAAAGTGCTCAGTGAGTTCATTTGCATTGGTGGAAGGGGCAGTGCGACCGAGATGGGATTGGAGCTCATGCTCTAACACTCCAGGGGGGATTTGCCTGAGATTTCTGGACACAGTTGTAGTCTTAGTGTTTTGCTTGGTGGAGGGTGGTGCTGGGAGGAAGATATTCAACAGGATAAGGTGATGGTCAGACCAATCAATGGGGATGATGTTGGATAAGTATGTTAGATCAGGATTGGAGATGATGGCGTTTAGAGTAGCACCTTTAGCGTGAGTGGGGGCATTGGAAATCTGCTTGAGGTCACTAATCTCAAGAAGGTTGTTGAGAAGGTTTATGGTAGGGTTACTGGGTGTGTCCCAGTGGAGGTTAAGATCACCCAGGAAGATATCATTGGAGTTGGAACGAAGTAGCGAAGCAGTGACGAGATCAGATAGTTCTTCCGCAAAAGGGAGGTGATCGCCAGGAGGGTGGTATATGTCATGAAGTCGAATCGAAGGGGCGTTTTTTATTTTGAGTTCGGTTCCCAAGTTTTCAAAGGTAGAGCAGTTAGGGTTGTTGAATTGGGCGAGTTGCAGTTCTTCCTTAAAGATTATTGCAAAGCCTCCCCCTATTTTAACAGGTCTGTGTGTCTGAGAATAGAGTAGCCAGGAGGGGTCAGGAGGTCAAGGATGGGTGTGGAGTGGTCTTTGAGCCACGTTTCAGTAAGGAAGGCAATATCCGGATTCTCGTTGAGGATGGTTTCGGAGATTTCGGTTGCATGACGAACCGCTGAGCGGCAGTTCATGAGCCCGCAGGTAAGGGGTTTTGGTTTGGGGTTAAGGGCAGGGAGGAGTGGAATGTGGATGAGTTGAGGGGGGGGCCTGGGGTAACTCAGTGGCTCCGGGTTTCTGCAGGTTCCCAGGATGACAGGAATGTTGGAGTGAGGGGGGAGGGGTCAGTGGGTGGGAGAGTGTTAAGGTAGTCATTGCATAGTGCAGAGAGATCAGGGGCGGAGTAGGTATTTGATGTGCGAAGAGGTCTGTCAGGGCATGGGAGCAGAGGCTTAGTCGACCAAAGGTAGGGGTAAGGGTGTTTTCTGCTCCTAAGGATGGGAGTAAAAGGCCAATGGGGCGGTTAAAGTGTTTGCTGTATTTAATCTGGTTGAAGTCTTTTCTGAGCAGTGTTATTTCAGTGGTTACGGTAGCGAGATTGTAGTCAAGTTTACGCAGTAGTTGATGGAGGTAGGGGAGGGGGATGAGGGTGGTCTCTGAATAGGCAGCGATAAGGGCACATTGGCTAGGGAGGGAGGGTTGGAAGCTTGGTGTGGTAGTTTTAATGGGGGGAAGATATGGGAGGTTCTGCGTTGAGGGGAGGGATGGGGAAGGCCTGGGTATGAGAAGACATAATGGGCTGGAGAAGGGGGGAGGTGTTAGGAGCGATAAGTGCTTGACTGGTGGGGGAGAGGAAGAAAGGGGGGTAGGTGGAGGCAGAGTATTTGGGACAGGGGGAGAAGCGGAGGTGATGGGTGGGGTGGACGTGTAGTGTGTGGGGGAAGGGGTGGAGGTAAGCGGGGCAGTGTCTGATGGAGGGCTAGTGAAGGGGGAGGAGGAGTGATAGGGAGGTTGAGGGGTGTCAGACCTTGACGGCTATTAGGGGTTATGAGTGTTCAGAGGGGTGCACCATGGATGCGGTTGGGGGGTGGAACAGGAGAAGGGGGAGGGGTAAGAGTGTCAAGGAGGAGAGGAGAACATCTCTGAGGGGAAGAGGAGTGTGTAGGAGAGGGGAGGTGGGATTTGATTTCGATCGGGGATGGTATGAGTGAGGGTAACAGAATGGGAGCTGTTGTCCGTGAACTATCATTCTGGTGAAGGTTATGAGTGGGGGCAGCCGAGGGTGGTCTGGAGGGGTATTGGGACAGAGGGGTTGTTGGTGGGGGAGTGGGAAGTGCTAGATGTTCGGAAAGATTATTGAAGAGGAGTTTGAAGATTAAGAGGAGTTCCTCGGAGGCTTGGATCAGGATGTTACCAGTTTTATAGATGAAAATGGTTAGTTAGCCAGGAAGAAGAGACGAAGAGGAAATGGTGAGTTTATGACCATGAGGGATTTTAATCGAGGTAGACACTGGGAGGTATTGTAAGAGGGTGCCCTTCCACTTAGAGAGGCGTTTGGTGTAGAAAATTCAGTTTGTTTTAATGGGGGATGTGAGGCTGTGATTGTTATCTTCAATGAGGGTTTCAGGATGACGGGTGAGGAGTTTATGTTTGAGTTTTTTTGGCATTTTTTGAGAGGGAGGAAGTGTATGGTATAGTCCAAGAGTTGGGACCATGTTTGGTAAGAGTGGTAAGATTATTAATTAGATCATGAGTGGGGAGGTGTATTGAGGGGGGGCCTGGTGGAGAGGATGAGTTGGAGGAGAAGGAAGGGGGAGAGTAGGGTGGGGCAGTTCAGAAAGAGGGGGGTATAGGAGGGAAGCGATTGTGATGAGGAGAGTAGCGTGGGAGGGGCAAAGAGGGGTGGAGGGAGGGAAGTGCTTTAGGGGTCACAGCGGTAGGGGTTGTGAGTAAAGGAGTGAGAGAAGCAGTAATGGTGCGTATAGAGGTCAAAGAAGTGTGTAAGTAATAGAGGAGAGTATATGTGAAACATGTGCAGGATACCAAAGGGTTCAGAAAATCCACTGGTTACGTCCAAGCTAAGAACTTTGTATGAAGGGAGAGGTTAACAGGTTGAAGGTACAGATGGAGTCGTAATGGGGAATTGAGAAACAATTGGGTGTGAGGAGTAGGATAGTAATTACAATTAACCCTGGGCGAAGGACGTCGCTACGCCCACAAAGTGGGCGTAGTGTTGCCTACTTCACCCTTTGCAAAGTAGGCTAAGCAGGCAACACTACGCCCACTCCTTGGGCGTAGCGAAGTTGCCCGCCACCCGCCTCCCTCCCGCCCACCCGAACATACCTAATTTTTTGAAATAGGCACATAAAAATAAATAAAAGACACTTACCTTGTCCGCGGCGTCCCGGGGCTCCCTCTGCTCGTTCACGCCGCCGTCTGCTAACCAATGCGCATGCGCGGGCGGCAGAGCATGCGCATTTCTCGCGAGAAATGCGCATGCGCGCCTGCGTAGTTTCTCGCCCACTTTGCGTAGCTTCGATAGCCCCACTACGCACACTACGCCCAGGGTTAATTACAATTACAGTTACATAAACAATAGAGTCACAGTATTTTTGAAAGGCTGGGGGGGTAATTACAATTCCATTTTCATAAACAATAGAATCACAGTAGTTTTGAAAGGCCGGGGGGGAACGCTAAGGAGATTCGTATGGAGCAAGACCTTTTAGACTGAAACTCTAGCAGGTTAGAGCGTAAAGATAGGGGGGAGCTCCACTCCAAGATGGCCACCAAAGTGATAGAGTATCGGAAGTCCTTTTTTTATTTTCTTTCATTGCCAAGTATCAAGTACAGTTGCTTGGGAGTGCCCATTTGAAGTCGACCAAATTCAAAACAAAATGGGCACCAGGGGACAGATCAACAATCCTCACAAGTCAGGCTCATGTGTGAGAGACAAAACTGCTGTGATTACAGACATGCAGAGCCGGCTACATTTGTAGTTGAGCTAAAATGTCTTGTGTCAAGAGACATCGAGCAATCAAGCCATATTCCCCATTGGGGTGAGGGGGAGAGACATCAAAGGCTTCACAGTTGGAGATATGCGAGAGCCAATGGGATAGACCAGGACGAGGCTCCCAACAGACCGAAACAAACTGTGTGCGCAAAGGTTCCCATCGGCTACATGTACTTTGTAGAATTTAAAAACATCGGGGCAGAGTCGGGGGCCAAGCCATCTTCAACCGCATCTCCCAAGTGAGGCTTCAGATCATTTTAGCCGTACATCCTGCTACATCAGCTGCTCCCCAACCCCCTGACCTGGAAGATCAAGCCGAGTCACGGCCGCGAATGTCGCAAGTCATGCATCCAGCAACCCCCGGGCAAGCCGTAGCGGGTCCAACCTTCGCAGCCCCACGTCCAGGAACACAGCAGTAGAGGCAAGGAGCCCTCTTCGAAGGGATTCAGACAGTTCTCCCCGAGCTCTGCCGTGAGGGGGGAGTGCTCTTCTCACAGAGACCCGTGCTCCCCTCCGCTGCCCTGGGGGTAAAGGACAAAGACCAGCTCATTTAGTCTGTGTCCCGAAGCTCGCCTCCTCACGTCCCCACCTCATCACATCCTCGGAGCGCAGGGCAAATGCCAGACACAGAGGGCCGGGCCTCCTGTTGCAGCCGTGGGAGCTCGGGACACAGACCGACAAAGGAAGCATTCCCCAGGACTGTTCCGCAATGCTCACCTTCCAAACAGCCCTCGAGACTCACTAGACCATTCCGTGTCCCAGATCGTGGCAGCAGGAGGAAGGTGCTGCCCCAAAGCAATCCAGGATCCCGAACATATTCCACGAAGCACGACGTGGCCGTCGTCAGGGAAAAGGCTCGCCTAGTGACCGCTGTGACAAGAATGAGCACCGCATGTGTTCAAGCCTGGAAACCTCCAGGAGACATCGGCAGGCCACAGAGGAGCGCCGTCTTGACCAGGAGTGTTTGTTTGCAATTGTCGTTTGTCCTTTTGAAGATCCGATTTTAAAGTTGTGTTGCTGAAGTATTCATCTGTGGAATGGTGATGAGCAAGAAGATGGATGGGGGGCATACACAGGGATTTTCACAAACTTGTGATCCCAAGCCCTGGAGCTTCTCAGGAGAGCTCCTGCCCAGCGGCCATCTTTGAAATTGGCAACTTGATAGCAGTTGAATTCAACTTTGCATCAACACTACGGACAGCATTGAATCCAGCCTTGCTTTATTTAAGGCAGAGACAATTGTACTGTGTCTTCAGATTCTGTTAACTGTGACATAATAGCATTCATCGATTTTTGTGTCGACTACTGCTTTAAATCTACACTGCCTACAACAGGGTTCACAATTTGAATTCAGCTTTCCATTTACACCACGGGCAGCATTCAAGATATCCTTTATTTATGTAAGGCAAAGATTATTTTGTTTAAGGATGCCACAAAAAAAATTCCTCAATGACTGTAGTGAGTTCTGCTTTCAAATGTGCACTGCGATCAAAAGAGTTTACCGCTTGATACCAGTGGCGCATAAGCAGTACAGACAACATAAAAATCATTCTTGTTTTATTTGAGGCAGAAAAATAGAACTGTGTCGTCAGATTTTGTAAAAGTATGTAACATAAAAAAGTATTCCTCGATCTCTGTGTCGACTACAGCCTTCGATGTACACTGTGGACAGTAGCGTTCACAACTTAAAGTCACCATTGCATGTATACTACGGACAATAAGGAATTCAACCTTGATCAATTTAATGCAGAGACAATTGTATTGTATGTGTTTAGATTTTTTCAGATAGAATGACGATTGTACATGACGCATTGAAGTAGACAAGAGACATTATACCACTGCGACCCCCCCTGAACCACAAATCATCACAGGGTACACAAACGCTGAGTTCTTTCGGTATAACTAAATCACTGCACCATAAGTCATTTCCCCGTAGCATTATTAAAGCAGAATTCACTAGACAAAAAACATTGCTCCCAGTACAGCCCCTCTGCATTACGCATTATCGCAGGGTACGTATAAGCTCAGCGCCAAAGATACTACTAACTCAGTGCACCATATATCATCGGAAAGAAGAGTGAACAGTTTTATGTCAGCAATGAGGCGTACTATCACTTTTAAGTGGAATTCATGCAGAATCCAATCGACAAAAGACATTACTCCAATTACTGTGCCCCCCTGCCCCCAGACCACGCATCATCGCAGAATATGTACACGTTAAGCACCAAAGGTACTAGTAACTCAGTGCACCAAAACTGATTATCAGGTGGCCTTACTAAGGCACCATTCACAACACAAAAAACATTACTATCAGTACAGCCTGCCTGGACCACACATCGTCGCAGGCTCCACAGAACCTTCTTGTTTTAGATGCCACTAACTTAGTAGAAACCAAACTAAGTATAACACCTTTCAAACCCTACACAATATCCCTTTATTATGCTTCCTTACAGAATTTATTTTATATCACTAATACATTTAGTTGAATAATAAAATGCACACTGCATACATGTTCGATCTTCCACTTCCACTATGATTGCTGATGATGCACTGTACCCTAAGATCTACACTGCGAACAGCAGGGTATACAACTTGAATTCACCTTTGCATCTACACTATAGACAGTAGGATATTCAACCTTGATTTATTTAATGCAGAGACAACTATACTGTATGCATTCAGATTTTGTTAAAATAAGTGAAAAACAAAATTGTTCTATAACTGTACTGACTACTAGCTTCTATGTACATGGTGCACAGTAGGGTTCTCAACTTGAATTTACCTTTTCATCTACACTACAGACACATTTAAATTCAGCCTCGATTTATTTAAAGCAGAGAAAAAAATAGTGCTGTTGCACTGCTAGTTTTTGCAAGCACCTTTAATAGCTGCAACATGTGAACTATGATAACAAACAATGTACAAGATTGTGCCAAAATGTACTTCCACCACCAGCAATACCAAGTACCTCTGGGGTATCACCTTCAACATCGCCACCAGACATATGTCCCCAATTTGTGAAAGTTACAATGCACTGCGTGAAGAGAAATTGTTTAATTTGTTATGGGGAGCAATCAGTACACCTAGTTTTTCCAGCAATTGATAACCGGCAATGCTAGTTTCCCCCCCCAAAGTTCATATACTCCAGTATGCAACAGTGAATGATTTCAGTGCAGCCAGTGCAGGCCACGCATCATCGCAGGGTGAGCACACGATAAACACCAGACGTACCACTAACTCAGTACACCGTGATCGCCACCTGCCCTTGTTAAGGCAAAATTCAATAGTCAAAACACATTTTTACCAGTGCGGTCTAGCCTGGACCACGCATCATCGCAGGCTCCACACAAACCGCCCCTACCTCAGTCCACCACAACTCATGAACTCTTTACGATAGAATCTTTTGTGTATTATTTGACATACAATGCTCCTACCTTTGTACAGCAGAAGTCATAAACCGTTTATGATTAAATATCTGTATATGATATCATGATTACTATTCTACTTCTTGCCTACAACAACGTAATAAAATGGAGTCGAGCACATGTGCCCGTACCCACTTCAACTATCTATCTGTGTCTGTGTATTTATTGTGTTTGTAAAATGCTGCTCCTACACCCTTCCACATTATATTGTGCTATATATAGCGTATGCAACCATCTTACCTGTGACAGTAAGTGTGGGCTATTCCTTCTTTTTTTTAGCATAGTTATATAGCGCAAAATCAACCCAAAACTAATAAATTTTCAGGCACGCGTACATTACGTCATTACTCTACAATAACAGGATGTGGATGCAACTGATTTCCATCACCAAGTTCTACAGTGTACCTGAATAACCACATACGTATATATGTATATATATATATATATATATATATATATATATATATATATATATATATATATTACCTGCCCTTCATGTGCCAAAAACTGCAACTTAAACCTTTCACAGCCCTGTATTACTACAGCTACAACACTCCACTGAATGTACAACAAACATTCATAATCGCAGAAATGCGTCATGTCCACCATCTTTTATGTGTGCAACTATGAACGAATATAGAGTCAGTAATACCCCGTACCTTCCATGTTGGCCAAGTTGTGGGACTTTACAGATATAATGACAAATTTCTTTTTAAGACCCGGGTGACGTTAGCACTACAAAACGGACACCGGAATCACTTGATTTCTCATATAGCTCACAATGGGACCACGCCCATAGCTCTGGAATCATGGTTCAGTGCCTCGCACAGCACTGGCATACGTCAGGCCAGCCCACTCCACTTACGCTTCCAGGAAAACATAACAACGAAACATTGCCCAAATTTAATTTTAGTGATTTCTTACTTCCAGGTCTAGTTATCAGAACGGCACATACACACTCCCTCATGGCTGGTATACACCCACACCTGCGTCACAACACATGTGACACTACCAATAAAAAAGATGGGGCAGACGTGCTGTACGCTATTTTAAAGTTGCTCCCATCCCAAGCGCTGTGATGGCCTGTCCTAGGGATTCAAATGCCTCATGTGGGTCTGAACCACAGAGTAGGGGGGCCCACCACCACGTGTGTGGCCTCTTTGGTCAGTGAGTTAGTCGTATCAGAAGCACTGAGCGGGTGAGGAACCTGCGATGATGATAGGAGCACAAGTATGTTGTTAGTCCTACGGATATCAAGACTCAGCACCATATATGAGACTTCTTAGTGGCAGATCGGGACTACATCTTGCAGAAGGTGTCCTGTCCACGAAAAGGTGAGTAGTGAGGCCTGGGTGCGCATCGGAGGGAGTCGAACGTGTTAGCAGACTCGATAAAAAAAGCGACACCGCGATTTAGACAAACGCAGTCCTATATAGTGTATCAAATTACATGTACATTTTTTTCCCAATAGCAGGAACGTTTTTATAATCACTCAAAAGAACGGAATATAAACTATACAAATAGTCCTTTTAAATGTGAGAGGGAATGTGTGTGAAAGGCTGATGTTATTCAACTCCACCTTAAGGTAGTAAAAAATACCAAACAAAACATCTTTCTTTTACTATCTTTTAGCCTCAGGGTGTCCCAGCACGTAGTGAAAAACACACTGGTGACAGAAAGTTGAGCTGTGAAAATTCTTTGCAGTCACTCTCTCACTTCCTCTCTCCGTTGATAAAAAAATTACACACAACGTTAACCTCCTTATTATCTTACAGGTTGTGTTTCACAAATTGGCGCCCCCCCAACACCTCTAAAACTCAATGTTTGAGGATTCTGTGATGATGCGTGGCCATCGTAACAACGTTTGAGAAGGCTGCTATGACATGTGGTGCACCCTCTTTGAATCACACCAATGGCACAAGGTGAGCAAAAAAGCTTCTTTCCAAAACAACGTCTCCCCCCTCCCTCCGCCCCCCTGGAGCATCGCGACTCGCCGAAGGCAGGGGAAGGACGGTGCTGCAGATTGGGGCTGCCGGTGGATCTAAGCATTGGCCTGGCGACGTGGTGGCCTGCTCTGATCGCCGAGACCCGGTGCATTGTGGGGGTCCCACCGGAAACGTGGAAAAGAAGATTTGGTGGTGCCACGGCCTGCAGGACATAATAGATGTGGGGCACTGGAGGTGAGGAACGCCGGGGACTAATTGATACACCGGGCCTAGGAGGGTGAGGATATACATTGTGGGGGCCTGGCGACGTCAGAAGACTTAAGAAACTCCACAGATTTTTATTAGTGCCACGTGGGAGCGGCAGACATTGGGTCCCGGGAAAGAGCAGGGGACCCTATGGATGTAGGCGTGGGGATTGAATATTGATAGAGGGGCCCTCTGGACGGTCCTATATTATTGAGCTCAATTCAACAGGACAGTGGGCGTGCTGCAGTGTGCGGTGTAATTTTGCCTAAACCAGCCCCGGGAATCCCCCCCTTGGACGACTTGGGTAACGGACTGATCAGCGGTGAGAAGGGCGTTCCGGTATTCGTTGGAGTTGGTCTGTCCCCGGGCGCAAAATGGGGAGAAGAGACCCCTGTACAACCTCACATAGTAGCCTGGAAAAATATGCATATAACAAAGACTTTCCTCCA
This sequence comes from Lissotriton helveticus, assembly GCF_964261635.1. Classification (NCBI taxonomy): domain Eukaryota; kingdom Metazoa; phylum Chordata; class Amphibia; order Caudata; family Salamandridae; genus Lissotriton; species Lissotriton helveticus. The sequence goes on from NC_136067.1 coordinate 986,757,262, forward strand.
CTCTCTCAGTGTAAGGACTCCACAGACAAGGCATCGGGTGACGGCGGGGCTCCCAAAGTAACGCTAGAGGACATCATGGCGGCCCTTACTGGTGTCCAAACAACTGTTATTGTTATTGTCTATTTCTACGGACGTTAGCCTCCTTAGGGCTGATCTCAGAAAATGACCGCCCGAGTCACGGAGGTCGAGCAAGTAACCCAATCTCTGACAAAAGACACTTCCAAGTTACTGAAAAGAGTGTCGCAACTTGAGATGGACAACAAACGAATGGCGGCAAAGCTGGATGACCAGGAACGGCGAGCGCGTCGCAGTAACGTAAGAATCACGGGCGTTCTGGAGAGTGAAGGGGGCCCGTCAATGGACCTATACGTTGAGGATCTAATAAAAACCAGGCTTCAGCCCAGGGGACTCTCCACCTTCTTCTCGGTTGAAAGAGCGCACAGGGTGCCAGGAGGCAAGCCCAGACCCGGGGCTCCCCCTAGGCCAATTCTGGCCCGAATCTTTAAATTTCGAGATCGAGACGTAATATTGCAGACGGCGCGGGTGGCGCCGCCGTTGCGGAACCAAAATTCAAATGTGTCCTTCTTTCCGGATTATATAGCGGCAGTATCGGCGCGGTGCAGAAGTTTCATGGAGGTCTAGAAAGAACTGAGAGCCAGAGAACTGCCCTACTCCATGCTCTTCCCGGCAAGGCTTCGGGTGGTGGTGGATGGAAAAACCCAAATTTTTGAGACACCTGAGGAGGCCCATCACTGGCTGGAAGGATGGCGACGAGTGGAGGGCATCGGACGGCCTGGCAGGCGTCGGAAACCCCACAGAACAGAGGACTACCACTGTGACCAAGAGAAGCCGGTGGAGGGAATCCGCCAGCAGCAAGAGGAAGCAGAAGAGTGAGGAACTGCAAGGCGGTTTGTGACCGGCTTCACAAATATAACTGTGATACGCACCAGAGTTCGCGATCACTACAAAATATGTTGAACCCTAAAGTAAATAGTGCCTTTGAGGAGGGGAATGATGTGGATTCTTCTGGACTTCTCCCCCCCCACACGCAAGTACTGTACATGGGGACTGGGTTTAAGCGCTCTGCTGAGTTGGGGTGGCGGGCAGTTCTGAGTCCGTTTGACAGGGAGGCAGGGTGGGGGGTGGGAATGGTAAGATGGACTGTTCGAATTGTTTTATGTCTAAGTGTTTGTTTGGTTAAAGCAGTTTCTCAGGGCACACATGATGAACCAACTAGCTGCAAGCGCATCGAAGTTGTATACTGGGTCGCATTTTGCAATGCTGAGTTTTATTTCTGTAACGTATGTCTGCACAAACCCAACAAGACACTAGTCGTCCATTGACTCAACTGGCCCCGGGGACCCCTTTGACTGTGCTGACCTGGAACGTGCGGGGGTTGGGGGATAAGGCGAAGAAAAGTCTGGTACTGCAATATTTAAAACGCTGCACACCTGCGGTGGCCCTCTTGCAGGAGACACACCTGACGGAATCCACTTGCAAGGCCATGGATAGATGGGGTTACAAAATGGTGGCCCATGCCGAGTTCTCCTCCGGATCTAGGGGGGTGGGTGTGCTCATAAAAAAGAACTTCCCACTTATAGTGCGCCAGACGAGGGTAGATGAGCAGGGCCGCTTTTCTGTAGTCACCTGCCAGGGGGAAGGGATGTTGTTTAGTTTTGTCTCCGTATACATCCCGCCATCCTTACCTACACTGGCACACTCTGCACTTACTGCATTCCTACTTGCTTTGTCGGAGGCAGTGATGATGTTAGGGGGCGGCTTTAATGATATAGTGGACGGTACAATCAACAGACACGCCATAAAACTGACATCACCCCATAGTCGCCGTATGACCCTGACTTATTGACGCCTTGGGACTCGCAGACGCCTGGAGATATAGACACCCCAATACTAGGCAATACACCTTCCACTCCGGGGTTCACAATTGTCTCACACGCATAGATTACTTCCTGGTGACGGCGGATGGTCTGGGGGGAATAGATGAGGTAGATATCCGCCCTAGGGGTATATCCAATCACTCACCGATACTGTGAACCTATATGCGCCATCTGACGCTTCGGCGCCGTGTATTCCCCATTCATCCTAACTTTCTGCATATACCGGAGGTATCGAAGGGTATTACAGAAACTACAACAAACTTCTTCCAAGAATATACGGGCTCGGTAAACTCACCCAGAATTCTATGGGAAGCTTATAAGGTGGTCACACATGGGCAAGCTATAGCATTAATCACAGGATATAAGTGAAGAAAACGGGCTGAACTCGATAGTATTGAAGCGGACCTGGATGAAGCGGCATTTCAACATGCAGCTAGTCCGACGCCTCTTATTGCACAACGAGCGCGGCTTAAGCAAAGCGAGTACGTGGCGTACCAGAGGGAAATGGTCCTGGGCAGGCTCCAAGCCACATGTCACAAGGTGTATGAGCTAGGAGATAAGTCGGGGAGAATGCTAGCCTGGCTGGATAAAAAGGAGAAAGCAGATAGGATAACTGTGCAACTGCATACGCCTGCGGGCTCCCTGGTGACCGCCCCCAGTGATATAGTGGACACACTAGCTGACCATTTTGAGAAGGTATATGCCTCCCACACCAAGTTCATGATTGAGGATGCACGTGGTTATATCAAAGATATTGCTATGCCACAGCTTACACCGGAGGCGGCGCAGCTTTTGGAAGCTGACCTCTCGGTCGAGGAAGTACAGATGGCCATTGGCTCCCTTGCATCCGGCAAGGCGGTGGGCCCAAATGGCTTCCCTATCGAACTATACAAGCACACCGTGCAGGTGACGGCACCCTTCCTTCTAAACATGTTCCAAGACAGTCTTCAAGTTGGAGAGCTGCCGCACGACCAACGACTGACCACGATTGTAGCAATCCATAAAACAGGCAAACCACCGGCAGATTATACCTCCGACCGCCCAATCTCCTTAATTAACGCTGATCCAAAGGTATTGGCCAAATTATTGGCGATGCGGCTGACCTCCCATCTTTCGTCCCTGATAGGTCCAGATCAGTCCGGATTCATGCCTCACCGCAGTATGGCGCTTAACTTATGATGACTGCATGCAGTACTAGCTAGACGATCCTACCTTCAGGAGCTGGCGGTAATCCTCTCGCTTGACGCCAGTATGGCGTTTGATACGGTGGAATGGCCGTATCTGTTCGCAGCACTGCAGCACTTGGGATTTGGTCCCAAATTCTGTGCTTGGATCCGTTTGCTCTACAACAACGCAATGGCGCATGTGGTGGCCAATGGGCACATTTCAAGAGACTTCCCGCATGCGCGCGGTATGCGGCAGGGGTGTCCACTATCCCCTGTGTTGTTCACGCTGATATTAGAACCACTCACAGCTTGGCTTCGATGGGAGACCTCTATCAGAGTGATCTGCTGGACTGATACCTGGGAAGATCGCATATCTTTGTATGAGGACAACGTATTGTTATATCTAACCTCCCCTAGAAAATCCATCCTGGCACTATTGAATGTTTGCGAGAAATTTGGTATAGTATCTGGATATAGGATAAATTGTCCAAGTCCGTTCTTTACGTGCTGGCTGGACCGTCGCCGCTGTTGCCTCGGGACTGTCCACTGCGAGTTACTGATGAAGCCTTTAAATACCTGGGCATTTATGTAACATCTAACTCCACTGAGTTTTATACAAAGAATTTAAAGCCCTAATCAGACCGATTTAAATGTGATGTGGTGGTGTGGCGTAATCTCCCCCTCTCCCTGTTGGGGAGGGAGGCGCTTTATACGCTTCCGCGTTTTCTCTATGCTCTCGGAAACATACCGTTCTTAGTCCCACACGCCTACTTCAAGGCCATATCGACGGAAGTTTCCGGTTTACTGTGGGGAAACAAACCGGCACGGATCGCACAGGACAAATTGGTACGCAGCTGGTAGAACTCCCGAATGTCCAGCTGTACTACTGGGCGGCGCATCTTAAAATAATTAATTATTGGTTGCAGGCCCCGCAAGACGAGCCAGCGTACCACTCAGACAGACAGAGCTTGGAGGAGAAAGGACAGATGGCAAATCTATATAGGCGTCGCATGCCCCCGTGACTGCTTGGCCCTACCGCACACACAATACATATTTGGTACCAGGCACACAAGCCCGATTGCAATGTACAGGGACAATCACACACATAACACCACTGTGGGACTCCCAACAGCTGGGCTGCCTCCGCAGGAGTAAAGGATTTCAAAATTGGGACAACGTTGGTCTTTCTGTAGTAGGAGACCTCTGGAAAAAGGGGACTGTGGTCGATTTTGTGCACCTACAAACACAGTACGGCATGGCCCATATGGAGAAATTGAGATATTTCCAAATCTGACATGCACTCCAAGCAGTCATACCACTGGGCTCTTCCCTACAGGAGGCCACCCCATTGGAAGATAGACTTCTGACAGAGCACATGACAAATAGGGTGACGTCCTTGACGTACCGTAAGCTAGTCAACATCCTGCCAGACCCAACATCCAAACTGAGACGGGCATGGTCCCGGGAAGTGGGAGACTTTGACGACTCGGAATGGCAGGAAGCTCTGACATCACCATGTGAGACGTCAATATCATCCAGGCTTTGACTGGCTGTTTGTACTTCGTCTTGCATATAGCGCTACGCGCTGGATTTCTGTTGCCATTTTAAAGCCCCGTTTTGTCACCTTAGTTGATTTGATTTTCGCTCGTTCTACCCTGTTTTTAAATTTAGATTAGAACTGTCTAAATAATTTTAGCCGCCTTACCTGTGCCCTTAGACACGGATCGCACTGCTGCATCGTAAAACCCTGCTGCATTCACCGCCATTTGGGGGGGTCGGCCCCTGCGCTTTGCTTTCCTGGGACGCCATCTTGGGTGGGTCAGAAGCACTCCTCAGCCATTCGCTGAAGCAGTCACGTGGACCCGCTAGAGCCCTATATAACGCCTAGGCATGGCGCGCAGCGTGAACGCGCAGCGTGGACGCCACAGTGACGCCGTAGTCACGCCAGAGTCCAGCCCGTCTGCGCCCGTCCGCGCTGAGGACACGCTGGGCGGCTGGACTCTGGATGTAGGCGATGGCACTCCACCCCCCTATAGTTATTCTTACCTGGAGATGCTAAGCTTGAAACCTCGAAGATTGGGATGCTCACATTCTTATGAGCCTGACGAACTCATGATCCCCTTACAATGTGGCTGTTATCACACACGTAGGCCCTCTATTTCCGTCCCCCATTTTCTCTCGCCCGACCAACCCGACGCTGTCAGTTCTAGGACAGTGGGAGTTGAGGGCATTTTGGTCAATGCGCGTTCCCTTGTTAAAAACAAGATAATGTTTAGGGAGATGGTCCTTGACACAATGCCTGCCCTTGTGTTTGTCACTGAAACCTGGGCTAAAGACTCTTCTGGTCCTGACCTAATCGAAGCCGTCCCTGAAGGGTACTGCTTGGCTAGACTGGACAGACAAGGACGAGTGGGAGGGGGTATAGCTATCCTTTATAGAGACAACCTGCAATGCCACATTGTACCCATACCCGACTTTCCGGACTGCTTCCAAGCACTATACTTTACAATAAAGGAAGGGCAATGTCCCCTCTTTAATGGTATTTTACTATATCGACCTCCTGGCCCGAGGACCGATTTTGTGCACTACCTCCTTCAGTCCCTAGAACCCTATTTTGGCCGAGAGAACTTCTCCATTCTAGGTGACTTTAATTACCATTTAGAACGGCATGATTTGTCTGACACATCATGTCTCACGGAGGCCCTGATGTCCTGTGGGCTCACGCAGCGAGTTAGTGGGGGTACACACCGTGCAGGCCACACTCTTGATGGCATTTTTTCTAATGATCGCCGTCTGACCATCAAGGATCCGGTGCACTTATCCTGGTCCGATCATCTTGCGGTTCCATTCTTCCTGGAACACCATAGGGTGAATGGAAGGAAAAAAGGGACTCACATATTGGAAACTGCCAGAAATTTTAGGAACATTAGCAGTGATTCCTTTGCGCCCTGGGCTGCTAGCCTTTCTATTTCTGGCTTGGAAAATGTGCAGACCGCGGTTGGCCACTTCGAACAGGTTACTATTAAGGCCTTGAATGAACTGGCCCCAGTACAGACCCGCCGCCGAGCCAGAAAGAGACCGTCTGCCCCATGGTTCTCTGATTCCCTCAGACTCCTCAGGCAAGAAGTGAGGAGGAAGGAGAGGCTCTGGCATTCTAGCTGGGACCTTAAGAACAAGGAGGCCCACAAACTCCTTGTCAGGAAATATAAGGCTGATATTGTGCAGGCCAAACAAGACCATTTTGTGGCCCTGACAACTTCGCTCTCCTCGCCAAAGGAGCTTTTTAAAATCGTTGATTCTTTAATCAACCTACAAGCCCCTGATCCTGTAGTACCATCGCAAGACCTATGTGATAGAATTGCCACCTTCTTTCACACCAAAATACTGGACATTCATCTGGCTCTCGAGGAGCAAAGAGCATGTACCACTAGGCCCCCTGTTCGGGTCGAGATGAATATGACCATCACCAACATCCCCCCATCCCGCACTCTGGACTCCTTTCCCCCGCTAGCTCTGCAGGATCTGGAGTCTTTGCTTGATAAGATTAAGTCAGGCTCCCCCCTGGATATATGTCCACTGAAAATCATCAAGCAATGCAGGGAGACCCTCTTGCCTCCGTTGCTAGAAATAATGAATCTAGCCATCAAAAATGGTATCTTCCCCTTGGAGTGGAAGAGTGCCATAGTGAAACCTCTGTTAAAGAAGGCCTCCCTTGATCCGGAGGTTCTAAAAAACTTTCGTCCGATCTCGCTGCTCCCAGCCCCAGCGAAGATGCTTGAGGCACATCTAAACAAGCACCTCGCTGCTTTTGTGGAAAGCTCGGGTTGCCTGGACTCCTCCCAGCATGGATTCAGGAGGGAACACAGTACCGAGTCGGCCCTCACCATCGTGCTTGACAAGATCCGCACAACTGTGGATGGGGGCCAGACCTCCCTCCTGGTCCTGTTAGATCTGACTGCGGCCTTCGATACCCTCTCCCCCTCAGTTCTTACCTCTCGTCTGAGGGATGTGGGGGTGAAGGACGCAGCTCTAGATCTGCTGACTTCCTTCCTTGACGGGAGAGTACAAGGAGTCAAGCTGGGGGAGTTTTTATCTCCATCCCGACCAGTGCTGTGTGGGGTCCCACAAGGGTCGGCTTTGAGCCCGACCCTATTCAACATCTACGTGACCCCACTAGCCAGACTTATAAGAACTTTCGGGATGGAGGTAGTTTCTTACGCAGACGACACCCAAATCCTCGTCTCTCTCTCCCATTCAGATGTACGAACTGCCTCCAAGTTTAGATCTTGTATGGAGGCGGTTGGTTACTGGATGATCCAGAACTCTCTCAAACTGAATGGGGAGAAGACAGAGGTAATGGTGTTTGGAGGGAAAGAGAACATCTGGTCAGCCAACTGGTGGCCTGACTCGTTAGGAGAGTGTCCTTCCCCCACAACATCTGCTAAGAACCTTGGGGTGATGATAGACCCCGCCCTGGACATGGGCAGGCAGGTGAGTAGAACCATCTTCACTTGCTGGGGATTGATTCACACCTTGCGAAGGATCAGGAAATACCTCTCTCTACAGTCCAGAAAGCAAATAGCGGTTGCACTCATTGGCTCACGTCTGGACTACTGTAATGCGCTGTATGTGGGGCTAAGCAGGAGCCTTCTGCAGCGCTTACAGGTGGTCCAGAACGCCATAGCCAGATTTGTCCTGGATGTTCCCAGACGTTCCTCGGCCACGCTGGCCAGGAAAACTCTGCACTGGCTACCGGTTGAATACTGAGTACGGTTCAAGGCTTTATGCATGACTTATAGAGCCATTGCGAAAGACAGCGATTTGGGAGTTGGCTCCATCATCTCCCTCTATACTCCTGGAAGGAGCTTACGCTCCTCAGGGAAATCGCTCTTGACAGTCCCCCGCACACGAAAAGTTAAGTGGGGTGGCAGGGATTTCTCTACCCTAGCTCCCAAATGGTGGAATGTTCTTCCTCTCGATCTTAGGTCCCTGCCTTCCCTACAGAAATTTCGAAGTGCTCTTAAAACTCGCTTCTTCCTGCAAGCCTATATGTAAGGATGTATGTCTCAACTTTTGATGGTATTGTTAGGCGCCTTGATACCTCCGGGTTATTGTTTTGCGCATTATAAATTTTTATCAAATCAAATCAGTCCAACTCAAAGTGTTACAACGCACATATTACACTAGGACAACGCTCCATGCAATGGGAGCTGCATCGCACAAATACTGCCTGCGCGGCTGTGGGAAGGAAGGCATGTTTTATCATATCATTTGGAATTGTTCCTGTGTTGCGGCATATTGGGTCAAAATAATGCAAACTATTTACCAGGCACTAGAAATCTTGGTCTTACCGGACCCGAGACGATGTCCGCTAAATGTATGGGAACCGAATGACCTCAATCACCGAGAACAAGATTGGGCCATGCTTGGTATGATGATGGCGAAACGTAACATTGCTATGTTATGGGGGTCAGACGCACTGCCTACGCTCCAAAAATGGTGTAAAGATATGGATGAAGCGATGGTGACAGAAAAGGCAGTTTTTGTACATCGCGGATGTCCTTAAAAGTGGGGAAGAGTATGGGGGGCATGGAATAAGTTTAGGGGAAACATCTGTGACCCGCCAGAAATTAACACAGACGATGCCTCACCGTAATAGGGCTGTTGTGTCTTGGAGGGTGGGCGGACGGGGTTGTATGTATGGGACTGTTTTTATGTTATGTGTAAGTGTAAACATATCTTACTACTCTAAGATTTTGATGCAGATGCAGACTATAAAGGCTCTTGATGTATGTATGACTGCCCTGATTTCTAACTTAATAAAAAAAAAAAAAAAAAAAAAAAAAATGAGATGATCTCTGGGAAACATTCATTAAATATTTGCCCGGGCATGTTCATACTGTAACTTAATGATGGATTGTATTACAGCGTTTTAATTATATGTTACTGATTAGGCACTTTTCCATTCCTATATTGTTTTGCTTATCATGCACTGTTTTATATCCATGATTTTATTTGGTATCTTTTGTAAGTTTCTTTCAATAATTATATTGTATCTCTTCTACTACTCTTCCTCTTGTTTCTCTCTTCTCTTCTCTTTTCCTACTTTGTTCCTCTTATTCTTCCCTTCCCACTTTATTTTAGCAATACTGTATTTTTCCAGGTTACCTGCACAACAATGTAAATTGCCTTTTTGCTGTTGATATGAGTTTTCGTGCTCAGCTTTTATATTATATTTTATTGGTTTACCAAAAAAAAAAAAAAAAAAAAAAAGAAATATCTTCAACTGTTAATTTGACTTGTAATGTTTGACCTCATTTAGTCACATTGATCTAATTTTAAACACTAATTTTCTTTTTTGTTTTGCAGATTACCTACTGTACTTCTATATGATTCCATATCACATTTTGTTTATTATATTGTTTTGTTAAAGTTATGTTTCTAGTTATTTATTGTATTGTTATCTTTAAGATACGTTTCCAGTTCTTTATTGTTTAATAAAAGTTATTTTTTTTTTTAAAAGTATATACGTCTTTTATTTGGGGGGGGGGTAAGCGGTCCCCAAATAGAAATTATATTCATAATTTGAAGTATAATTCTGAGGCTAACTATTTACTAGATATTTACCAGAGTCTATACCTACGACTAACGTTTCCTGTGGAAAAGTTTAAAAACTCCAGCACAGTAACTTTTTTCCATTACCAACATAGTGTGGTGAACTTCTAACCTGTGTGCTCATTTAAGTGTTCCATGAACTGTTACTATGGTAACAGGGAGAAAGCCGTTTGGGGGTAGAGTTGAAAGGTACTGGCTGTTCAAAAACCGTTATATTAACCCTGGATCCTCTACAAGACCAAAAAGGAAAGCAAAGTAAAACAAAACACTGTGCAACAGATTTACAACCCCCTTGCACCATTTTCGCATCCAAGGCCCCCCCTACAAAATTAGAAGTGTGTGGGCCTCAACAACCCCCCTCAAGCCCCGGGAACCACCACCCCCGGAAATGTGTGTATTGTTAGAGACAGACTGCGTGACCCTATGCCTAGAACCCTTGAGAGCCCGTGAGACCGCAACACCCGCCGGCCGGCTCATGCAGTGTCCCGGGGTGCCTTCCCCCATGACACTGCTGTTTGCTTTGAGAGTGCGGGAGTCTCCCGGCTCCAACAGTCCCATAGCATTTTGAAAGACAGAGAAGAGAAATCTGTTCTCACTTTCAAAATAAAAAGCAGATTACATATCCTCATTTAGCATCTCCCCTTGCGGAAAAGCAATGCCGACTCCCGATGAACGCGGTAAGCCGGCGGGACCGTGGGGGCATTGTAGCTCACTCCACGGTCCCCAACATTTTTTATGAGACGAGGTGGATAGGGTCCCTGCAGATATTAGAAATTACTGATAGGGGCTATTTTTTTTACGGTAAAATAACAAGTCGCGCACCCAGCGCAACGCTCAGTGCAGCCCCCTGGTGTGCACGCGCTGGATGCACGACTCATAATCTGTAGGGTGCGCGACTCCAGCGCCTTTGATGCAAACCTTCTACGCGTTTGGGACTCGGCGTTACTTTTCCACATCAGGAGCTACTAACATACAACCCCCCATGTGGAAAAGCAATCTGATTTTGATTTTGAAAGAGAGAACAGATTTCCTTGCTATGGGGGATGGACACCCCGTAATACTGCAGAAGCAGGCCCTCCCACAATACATAAGGCCCCGGGAGTGGTAGTCCCCAGGGCTTTGGAGACCTTACAGCCCCCCTCCATAGCCATACTTTTTTTTGTAGCCCCAGTGGGTAACGGGGGCAATCAAGTGCTCCAGGAGGGGAGCCACGTAGTCCTCCTCCCACAATACATAAACCCCCGATGGGTGATGGTCCCCGCAACTTTCAGGACCTTCGACCCCACCATTTTTTTTCTTTTTAGTCACAGGCGCTGATGATTCCCGAGGCTGGGGGGCCCCTCTGGGCCCCACATAAAATTTCATAATTTTTCACCAGAATTTAACCCCCCGAGACTAATTATTTAAAAAAAACGTTTTATTTTATTTAATTTACGACACAGTCCACGCTCCCTACACGCATCCCGGCTTAAAATAGTAAATAATGTGTGCCCTGGGGGTCCTTCTAGGACCCCCAAAGCAGGTCTAGAGGGTAACTTTATTTCTACACTGCCCCCTTTCTCCGTTTTGAACACATATTCCACTGACTTCCTCAGCCTCGCTTTTACAGCACAAAATGGCTGCCAACAGTTCCTGGTTTTGAATGTTTACAACCGCTAGACAGCCAATTAGCATTGAGCGCGTGATCAAGACAGTGCGCTTATGCTACAATGCCAATCCTCGCACAATCCGAGGATCCACCACACCCATAGATATATAAATTACTTTAACCGTAATTTTCTCAGGAACTACTGAACAGATTGACACCATATCAGCAAAAGGCACAAGTCGGAACTGAGGACTGCTTCAAATCTGAGAAGAGGCACAAAAAGGATGCTGTCACTGACAAGAGGACTTTCAACTCTGCCGCCCTGTGTAGACAGGACACAGAAGTGCCCTGAAGATACCAAATACTGGAATTCTGTGTTTGACGTGTGTTCATGGCAATAGCTCATGTCTTCTAGCAAGAGGGAGTTCAGTGGATACCAGAAACCAAAGCGGACTCCCTTAGGTTGGTCAGACCAATCCCCTGCAAGCTGCAGAAAATCAATGTGTTTCTTCACAAGAATTGTGACCCTCTGAGCCTGTCAACAGTGAGCCCAAAGAGAAGTGGTGTCCTGCAAGCCCGGAGCGGTAGCCAACCTTTTACCAAGTTTCAAGCTGCTACTCCACTCCAGTCGACCTCCAGCTGCTGAAGTAACCATGGACTACATTTGCAGCAGCCAAGTCTTGGTGATCGCCAGGCGGGTGATCGATCCCTTGGGTGACATCGCCAGCCCAAGAGCAAATCACAGTGACAGCGACACTGTCGGCAACTACCCCGCTGCTTTGTTCCTGCATCATGAAGTTGGAGTCATTGAGTGTGTGGTGAGGCATCTTTGGCATGGCCTGCCTTGGTGATTGACAGCTGCCAGCTATCTCTGCACCAGGAGCCACCGAACAAGGTCGAAGAAATACCACGGTTATATCTGGGTTCCCATGGGTAGAGTGGAACTTCATCTCTAAGTGTGATTTTTTTAAAGTGCTGCAAGTTTGACTGCTCCTGCAAATCCCTTTCAGTACCAAGGACAGCCAAATCAACACTGCACCTGGAATCCCTGGGCAAAGTAACAAAGTAACAACTCTGAGAACGTGGTAATGAGATGCGCATGACCTTATCCGCGGTTTGTTTTAAATCACCCTGGAAGTGACTGAGTGCCACCTGTGTTTTCCTCCATCCATTTTAATGGGACAGGCTTGAAAGATTAATTAAATTTATTTTTGAACACTTCGAAAATCCACAACTTGAGTTTGATGTATGACACAAAGTTTGTTTTGGTGTCTATACTTATATACAGAGAAGCTCTATTTTTATAAATTGGTGTCGGATTTCTTTGAAATTGTCTCAATAACTTATGCACCATAATGGTACTGTAAAATTCTTAACATATGTTCCTTCAGTAATGCCTGACTGTTCCTTGCCACACTTCTAGGAATGAGCTAAGGATTACTGTGGTTGAATCCAAGGTCCATCCTTCTGTATTGTGAGAATATTTTATGGTAAGGCAGCCCAGCCATGCCACCTAATATTCTACCTAGCAACAGTTTGTACTTGGGTGTGTGAGTGTGGGAGTGGGTGTGTGAGTGCCTCTGTGGGTCTGTGAGTGGGTGTGTGTGTGGTCCTCTAGGTCTCTGGGTGAGTGTGTAAGTGGCTTTATGAGTGTGTCAGTGGGTGTGTGAGTTGTTTTTAGGGTCTCTGAGTTGGTGTGTGAGTGGCTGCATGAGTGTGTGAATGGTTGTCTGGGTCTCTGAGTGGGTGTGTAAGTGGTTGTATGGATGTGTGAGTAGGTGTGTGGGTGCTTGTGTGGATAGTATATGGGTGTGGATGTAGGTATGTGAGTGTGTCTGTCACTGGCTGTGGAGGTCTGTGAGTAGGTGTATGACTGGTGCATGGGTGTGTATGTTGGTATGCGAGTGCCTGTGTGGTCTCTGACTGTGTGAGTGGGTATGTGGGTACTAGCAGACCTAGGCGCACCCACACTGTCTAACATCTGCAATGCTATGTTTGCATCTGGCACATACCCAAAGATTTGGAAAAAAAACATTATTAAACCACTACTAAAAAAATCTAATCTGGACATGAACGAACCTAAGAACTATAGGCCAATAGCAAGTCTCTCTTTCCCTGCCAACATTTTTGAGAAAGTGATCAACACACAGCTCTCTAAACATATTGAAGATCACCAACTTTTGGATGATACTCAGTTTGGCTTTCGTAAAGGCCACGGTACAGAGACTGCATTAATGAAAGCATCTGAGGATTTAAGAATCACTTTCGATCAAGGAAGAACGGCTGTCCTTATACTGCTGGATTTATCAGCAGCTTTTGACACGGTCGATCACAACATATTGATCGACCGTGTCTCTCACATGGGCATCCAGCAGGACTTAGCTAAAGTCATCAAATCACACGAGATGGGACTCACATCCTACGCCGAAGACACCCAACTGGTACTCAAGGTACATAATGACGGTGATATAGAAGCAGCCAAGTTTCAGAAGGGCATGCTCGCCATCAGCAGTTGGATGACCACAAACTGTCTCAAGTTGAACTCTGAGAAGACAGAGGTCATGATATTTGGTAATTTACTGCCTACTTGGTCACCCAGTTGGTGGCCGGCGTCACAGGGCCCTCCCCCTGTACCTGTCACCAAAGTCAGAAACCTGGGTGTCATATTTGATGACAGGTTGTCCTTTGCACCTCACGCAAATACTGTGGTATCATCTTCATTCTTCAAGCTGCGAATGATAAAAAAACTACTCCCATTCTTACCCCTAAATGCAGGGAAAACACTGGTTAGCACTTTAGTAATGTCTACCATCGACTATTGTAATGCTCTTTTTATGAATGCCCAAACTAAAGTCATTAGCAGACTTCAACTTGTGCAAAACGCCGCAGCCAGAATGCTATTTGGAACCCCGAAACGACAATCTATCTCGCACATCATCCGACGCTATCATTGGCTTCCTGTGAGAAACCGCATAAGGTTCAAAGCTCTGTGTATTGCCTAGGCTACAAGGCATCTCGCAAAGCTGGCCCCCTCTTCCTCAACAATGCCTTAGAAACATATGTTCCCGCTAGAGACCTCCGGTCCTCCATGGCTAATCCCCTCTTGATCCCCCGCACAAGAACTGTTACCTGGGGAGATAGACGCTTTACGGTGGCCACTGCAAAACTCTGGAACACCTTACCAGCAGAGATTAGATCCAGCCAATCTCTATTGGTTTTCAGAAAAAAGACAAAAACCTGGTTATTCAACCAACAGAAGGAAGACAAGACCGGTTACTCAGCCAGCGGCTCCTGATATTTGAAACCAGTCCACGATCCTCTAGCGCCGAGACACCCACAGGTATTTGCGCGCTCTATAAATCGTTAAAATAAAATACATAAATAAATATATGTGTGACTGGTTGTGTGGCTCTGTGAGTGGGAGTGGCTGTATGTATGTGTGAGTGGACATGTGAGTAGATGTGTGGGTGTGTAAGTAGGTATGTAAGAGGGTCTGTAAGTTTATGTATTTGTTTTTAATTGGCATCTGGATCTGCTGTGGATTCACACGGAGCGATGCTGAATCCTGTGGTGGATCCACAGATACTTGGGAGCCCCAAAAATGTTTTGGACAATTTCTTTCCCATGAGGGGTACTGCACAGGCCCCCCCTTCAGTCCCATGGGGTCAGGATACCTCTATCTTGACTCTTTATATCCTAATATACTTTATTCCCCCCTCATGTCCTGATTGACTAAATGGCAGCCACAACCTTTCTCTCTGGTTGCGACCAACCAATCTCTGCACTGCTGTTGGTGCGGTGGAAGCGTGTCTCTAGATATACATACATCTTTTTCCTTTAATACCTCCAAAACTATAAACAGATTTACACCAAGTTACAAAAAGCACCCTTTCTGAACCAAGATCTAGCTTTCTGACAATTTTGGTGGAATTCTAATCACAATTGTATTTGTGACTGAAATCTCTAAGGGGAAGTGCAGAGGGAAAATGCATTTTAGGACCCACCCTTTTTTTAGGCCCCTGCTTGACGAATCTCCCTGAAATTTTCAAGACAGCAGCTGAAGTGAGTAGCAAACAAGTTTTGAAACTTTCATGAAGATTCATGAAACGTTCAAATCAAAATAAAAAATGCTTTTCCTATAGCAACTAGCTCCTAACTAGAACTACCTGCTCGCGACCAACTGTAGGTAACATATGTATCCAAAAACAACTCCCCATTAAGCATGGGCTGAATATTCGTTCCGCTCGCGAAATTTGCAGATTTTTGGCAATTTCGCGTTCCGCGAATTGCACGAAATTGCCAAACAATCCGCAATTCGCAAGTTCGCAAAATTTGTTTGCTTCTTCGCGCTTCAAAAATACAATCTCGCGCGTGCTGCGTTTTGTTATCTTGATTCTGGGTGTGCCGAGTTGTTTTCCTCCCGCGAACAAGATGGTCGCGCCCAAAAAACGACCGCATGGGTAGGTTCGCTGTAGCCGGGCTGAAAAAAAACCCCGCAAACACGCCAAAATAAAAAAATTCGCAAGTTCGGACAAATTCGCGGATTTCGCAGACGCGAATTCGCAAATTTTGCCCATACTTACTCCCCATACAATTAACATATATATAATTCACTCTCAAATGACATCACTGATGACATCATCCTTGAGTAGGAGTGTTTTCTTGAAGCTAATGAGGGTAAATCATATATATATATATCAAGGTACTACAGAAGTTAAAATAGTATTTTTTCTGTACAACTAATGAGTGATTCTATTTTTTAACTTACATTATGCGAGTGGCTGCGTGACTGTTTGTATCTGTGTGTGATTGGCTGTCTAAGTTGCTGTATGGATATAAGAGTGGGTGTGTGAATGGCTGTATGGGTGTATGTGTGGGTGTGTGGGTAGCTGTTGGGTGACTTAGTGGCTGTGTGAGTGACTGCATTGGTGAATGAGTGTGTATGTCAGTGGCCATATGGGTCAGTGAGTGGCTATATGAGTGTGACTGGCAGTGTAAGTGGCTTCATGGGTGAGTGAATGGCTGTTTGGTGGGTGTTAAATGAGTTGGTTTGTGAGTGGCTGTATTATAGAGTATGTTTCTGTGTGAAGGGGTCCATGTGTGAATGAGCAGATTTGTGAATGGGTATGTAAGTAGTTGTGTGGGGTTGTGAGTGAGTATGTGAGTGCTTATATGGGTGAATGAGTGGGTGTGTTTAGAGACTGTATAGGTGAGTGAATGGGTGTGTGAGTAACTATATAGGTGAATAAGTGTGTGAGTAACTATGTAGGTGAATAACTGTATGTGTAAGTAGCTGTATGAGAGTGTGTGGGTGTGTGAGTGGCTGTGTGGGTAAGTGACTGGTTGTATGAGTATCTGTAGGAGTGAGTGAGTGGCTGTGTGAGTGGCTGTATGAGTGGCTCTATGGATGAGTGAGTGGTTGTGTGAGTTCTTGTATGAGTCTGTGAATATGTATGTGAGTGGTTATGTAGATGTGTAAGTTTGTGCTTGAGAGGTTCTACAAGGGTGTGAGTGGGTGTGTGAGTGCTTCTGTGGATGATATCATCAGTGATGTCATTTGAGATGTCATCTGTTATGCCACTTACCATGTCATGAGTGATGTAATAACTGTGGTCATAAACAGTGCATTCTGAGGACATAAGTTATAGTTAGCTCAGATACATTTGCGTTGGCGCTAGGCAGCTTTTTTAGTGCTGTGCAGGGGTGAGCATAGTGATGCACTGTATTCTTCTTGATACAAAAATATTTTCCACTGCTTTCACAAAGGGGAAGGGGTCCCCTGGGGACCCCTTCCCATTTGCAAATGGTTTACTACCCTGGTGAAGAGTGCACTAAATTGCAAGTGTTTTTCAACCACAATTGCGGTTGCAAAACATTCTTACATAGGGTAGCGAGTCGCTATTAGGAAGGGACGCCCTGGAATGCCGCTTCCTAATAGCAAGTCGCAAATCTTTTGTAGGGAGTCACAAAGAAATTGCATTTTAGATTGTATTTTGCATGCGCAAACGGGTAGCACCCCCGTTTGCACATGAAAAATAGGGCCGTACATCTGGCCCCATGAACCTATCGGCTTTTATGTGAGTGCAAAGAATTGAATGTTTCAGACAGTAAATGAATGTACTTTCTATCTATCACAGGGTTTCATAGAACTCCCAGCACCACATTGATGGGCATGTAATATGAACTAATGAACACATGTGAATACCAGGTGTGCATTTAAATATAAACTAAGAAATGCAGAGTTACCAAACCTATGCACATATGCACAGATGCTCTTTCACTTTTATTTCAAACTCACCAAGTTGGTATGATACATGTCAACTGTAACTATGTACAATACAGTAAAGAAGCATTGCTAGAACCAATAGGTCCAGCATGCATTTTCAGTGATACGTTAGCCCTATCAGCTTTACCAGTGATTGTTTAACTTTGAGCCTATTGTGTGTTAAATAAAATTAGCTCTAACATACATTTGGGATAGTAATATACATTGCACTGTAACCAGATGTACACCAATCCTGAGTGCCCAACTGCAAGAAAAACGTATAGCCTAACTTTATTTTGCCATTGGCATCACACTACTCTACTGAATGCAAAGAGACCTAGGTCTGTCTACCTTTCATTGTGAGAACCAGAGCTGGTCCTGTGACTTTGAGGGGTGCACAATACATGGCTTTATAATAAATATTGGGTTAGTGTCCATTCCATGGGTGTATCAGATAAAGCAGTGGTGCACTGTACCATGTTTTGTGAATCAATACTGTGATCTGGCTTTTTTCTCAGTGTCAAGCCAAGGTGTGCCTACTGGTTCTCATTTAAACTTCTGCTGGTGTGTGTCATCCAAAACATTACATTGACATATAAAGTGCATATGAAGTGTCAATATGTGCATTTAGTGCATAGCACATGTGTGGTCATCAGTCACTTTGTGCTGTTAAGTCTGACTACTGGGGCCAGTGAGATCCAATCTTGAAGTCCCTGTTTTAGCATGGCTCAAAACTGAGGTTGAGAAGAGTGTCCTCAGAGAGTGGAAGTTTAATTCCTGCATTATCATGTATGTACACATTGATCGGTATTTATATAGTGCAAACCTGGTTAGAATGCAATGGAGAGCTGTACATTACTTGGGGAAATGGGAGATCTACAAGATTGTGTACATCAAGTAGGGATTACACAAATACAAATCACACATTACATTTCCTATTTTTTTGGCACAGGAAGGTTAAATGATTTGCCCAGAACTCAACGATATTGAATCAAGCGGTGAGGCTAGGATTCAAATCAAAGGCCACTTTTCCTCTGCCTGAGGTTGGAGAGTGGAAACCCAGACACTCTTGGCAGTGAGGATGGACAGGACTACCTTTCAAAATAAAATTATGGGGTTGTTACCAAAGGGCTCCATTAGTTCTTCTGGAGAATTGCCATATTGTAGGTGGGTGGCACGAGGGTTGGGTCTGCAGTTTCTATTGTACAAGGTGAGGACTTACCTCGACAGGTCCTGATGTTCCATCTCTTCATTGTCACTGCTTCAAAAAGGCTGATGATATCCATCTGTATGAACCTCACAATTCATTGTGCCGTTGTGCCCATGTTATAAATATGCTTGATTGCAATCAGCCGTATTGGTACCTGCTGTGAGAACTATTGCTTTGCAGACATTTTCATAGCTGAGAAGCAACCTGAACATTACATTTGAAAGAGAGCCATCCAAAAAATGGTTCTGAAACTTAAGACAGTGGATCTACATCCGCTATCTGGAAAATGCGTTTAAAGTTTGATCCAGACCACCTCAATTTGTTCCAGTCCCCTGTTCTTCTTGATCCACAGTGTGAATAAAAATCTGCTGTGCAACTTTGGATGGTATCTGATAGACAGCCAGCCTTCCTGAGTTGAGGGGACATTCCTTGAAGTCTGCATTTACTGCTGGAGGAGCTTTTATTATGCCTGAACTGCCTACAACACTGCCTACCTGCTGAGAGAGAGAACGAGCATGTCTGGACCCAGGAGGAGAGACTTTACAGGAGAAGTCCAGAATGTTCTTTGCATGTAGAGCACCCAGAGAAGGATGGCTATTTTAGAGAGCAAAGCTAGGTATGACCTATACCATGAATAGGCCCCTTTTGTCTCCATGAATGGTTCCTTTGCAAGCAACATTCAGTCTGTCACAGAGCAAGTATCACAGTGACACCCAGCCGTCTGCCAACAGCTAAAAAGACTGGTGTTGCCATTGCCAATGCGAGAGAGAGTGATGCTATGTTGCAGCTGATGAGGGGAGTCTTCCATAAGTCTGCAACTCTGAGTGTCCACCTCCACAGACAAAACAGCCTGGAGACTGCAGCTGATGAAACTTAACCCTTGGCTGCAACCGGCTGTAAGGCTGCCAGTAGTGATGACTTTCATTGTTGCACAGATCTGCATCACCCACCTGATGCCACAAATACTGAGGAGGAGTGCAAGCCTCATGTGGAAGGAGCTGCCACAATCTAGGATAGAAAACAGCAGGGGGAGAGGGTGTAGCAACTTACTGTTAAACGTAACTTGGATTACAACCCTGTAATGCAATTTAAATTAAATCCCTGCATAACATTCTCATCAAATGGTGTAGTATAATGTAGTATAGTATAATGCTCTGCTGTGAAATTAAAAGCAGTTTCTTGTCCATAAAAGCTAAATCCTGAGCTGGAAATTTTATTATTGTGTCTGATGGTTAACTGTTCAGTTCTGAGCTGTTGACCCTCAAACTTCCTCAGAAGCCTTGGACTGCTCACTCTTGCTACCCAGAGTGTCACGTATGGAAAGAATTGCGATTATTCATTGACAGAACTGCTTTCAGAGGGCTATGGGCCTAGCAGGGTATGCTGGGCCCAACTAGGGAGGTTGTGGCCTTTTACTCCTGCTGTCCTAGTGCCTGACCTACTATGGCTCATGAGTAACTGGGCCAAGTACTACTCCTTTCAGCACTTGAATCTGCGCGGGTCAGGGACTATAAAGCTCTTTGAGGGTCACTTAGAGGTAAGACTCTTACAGGTGCAAACCTCAAAGTACAAACAGTAACTCCAATAAGCTTTTTTGACTTTTCAAATACTTGCTTTATGAAAAAATAATTTTTTATGTAAACATACAAAAATTACAAACAATGCACTAAATTATCCACATGAGCTCTTAAGGTTGGTTCACTAACATCATCCTAGGTGGAGTTCCTTTTTTTTCTTATATTGGGGTTAGTTATTCTCCATTTGATAATGGAGACAACTTCTAGACAAAGTCCAAGTTTGACCCCTATAAGTCAACAGTAACAGGACTAGGTGCTAAGTTTGTGCAGGACCCCATCAGGGTAGAACCTTTCTACCCAACAAAATGAAAGCTAGCTGGCATTGGAGGACCGGGGTGGTTCTTCACAGGCTTTTTTCTCTCTTTTTTTTAACACAAACTTTATTTCACTTTTGTTAAGACAAACAGTTGACGTACAGGATAGTGATATCCAACTCGTGAGCAAATATAGTATAATGCATTCTATGACAGCAACATACTGTTGATTTTAATCAAAAGGAGACTAGCTCGTGATTTAATAAAAAGGTTTTAATAAAAAGGATGACTCAAGTATGTTTCGTCACGGAATGGGAACACCTGGTGAGTGTGTTCAGAAAGCCCTCACCCACCAACCTAGTTTCTGAACACACTCACCAGGTGTTCCCATTCCGTGACGAAACATACTTGAGTCATCCTTTTTATTAAAACCTTTTTATTAAATCACGAGCTAGTCTCCTTTTGATTAAAATCATATATAACCCAGGGGATAAGGACTAGCTTTCTGGTCCTCTCTCTCTCTCTTGATTACACATTCAGCAACATACTGTTAACATTAGTTTCCAGCTTTCTATGTGTCATAGCTTATATAGTTAGAAACCATGGACAGCAATCAAATACTCGAAAAAATGAATCCCCCCACCCGGATACCAAACCAAGCCAGGACCCCTGTGTGTCACCAGAGAGCCATCACCAAAGAACAAAGGAGGGTTAGAGTCTCTGTGTGGGTGTAATGCAACCTATTTATTGACCTGTCAAACATTGGATAAGAAAGACCTCAAGTACATGTGATCCCCGGGTCATTATCTCTTCTGGACCAATGGATACCTGATCACTATGCTCCCGTAACCCATCTGGGATCTGGATTGTGTGCCTTAAAGCTCTCCAGTAGCTTATGTTATGTTATGTTATGTTATAAAGACTTTTGTAACGCGTCTGTTACTAGCAAGTATCCTGGCACGGAGAGAAAGGTGGCAGAGATAGCGAGGGGGGCGCGGGCAGTTACAGGTTCATATTAAACAGATGGGTTTTCAGCCCTTTCTTAAAGGCGGCAGTGGTCTGGGCAGCCTTAAGATGTAATGGAAGAGCGTTCCAGGCCCTGGCAGCCCTGACTGAAATGGACTTGCCTCCAACTCTGGAGAGCTTAAATCTAGGCACGGTCATTTGGCACTGATTAGCCGAGCGGAGACAGCACTTCGGAACATACAGGGTAAACCGTTTCCTCAAGTACACAGGTCCGAGCTGATGGATCGCTCAGAAAGAGAGCACCAAAGTTTTAAACATAATCCGGTGTGCCACCGGAAGCCAATGGAGGCTGCGTAAGTGAGGGTGGACGCTAGACCTCCTGGGCAGTTTAAACAGGAGTCGTGCAGCCGCATTTTGAATAACCTGAAGCCGTTGGACCAAATACACAGGTAAGCCGCTAAACAGGGTATTCGCGTAGTCAAGCCTAGAAAGGATTAAAGCACGCGACACCGTCTCTTTGGCCTCTCTCGGAAGGAGTGGAAAGAACCTACGTAAGGCTTTGAGAGTAGCAAAACACACACCCGTGAGTTGTTTGATGTGGTCCTCAAACTTGAGATCACTCCCAAACCAGACCCCCAGGTTCTTAGCAGGGCCGCCCATGGAATTGGGGCAAGGCAGATCTGGTGGCCATAGGAGGTTTCTAAAATTATCCGGAAAGGAACCATAAAAGAGAACCTCGGACTTGTCTTCGTTGCACTTGAGCTGGGCAAGTGCTAGCCAGCGTAAGACAGATGAAAGGCAAAGCCGAACAGTCGACGTGTCCAAGTTATCCTATGTCCAGGTGAACAAGAGCTGGGTGTCGTCGGCGTAAGCCATTATTTTAGCCCCCAACTGTTCGGCCAAATGAATCAAAGGTGTCAAATACACATTAAGAAGTAGGGGGCTCAAAGTAGACCCCGGTGGGACACCTGTAGTAAGTTTCTTAGGCAAGGAGGCATGGGGTAGCATCCAGACCTGTTGCGTCCTGTCATCCAGGAATGACGTCAACCAATCAAGAGCTAATCCAGAGATGCCAACGGCAGCCAATCTGGTGAGGAGGAGGGTATGGGGCACCATATCGAAGGTGGCAGAGAGGTCTCATAAAATCAGAACCGCTCTGCCACCTCCATCTAGGCACTCCCGAATCGCCTCCGACATCTCAACCAGCGACGTTTCGGTGCTATAGGCAGCTCGGAACCCTGATTGAGCCGGATGCAGAGCCTGAGATGACTCAATAAAACGGTCTAATTGTCTGAAAGCAATCTTATCCCATTCCATTGAAATTGATGATTTAACCAGTCCCCCTATATTCTTCCCGCCTAAGGGCTAAACTTTTGGCAAAGCCCCACTGATTCAATTCTTTTCCACAGTCTGTTGGCCTAGGGGGCCTAGGGGTCCTAGGGGACTTCCAACGCTGAGTGACTTGGAACCCTGGGACCAATGGGTAACCCAGTATGTAGCGCTCCTAGGTATCCTATCAGGCCTAGTCAGTGACCTCCTCCAGTGCTCTGGCCACCCCTGCCCAGTATTCTGATCATTGTGGCCAGGCTCATAGCATGTGGAGTTAATCCGGCCCCTTCACCCACCCGGCAACAGGAACACATTGAGGACATAGCCGGTTATATCTGGTTGATTTGATGGGGTGTTAGGGAAACCCGATATAGTATGGCATAGTAAATACATTTAAATCTCAAATTATGGGACACTTTCATGGAGTATTCCAGCCAGCAGTCACACACATTCCATTTCAGAGAGTGCCTTGCCTAATTCTGGCTCCCACCTCTCCCTTAGTGTATTAAGTGGTGTCATTCAATGGTCTCCGAGGCCTTTGTATAGCCATCACACCAAGTGCTGTCCATGTCCCCTTGTGTGCAATGCCCTCAGTAGCTCATGAGTTGGTGGCTCATGATCATCAGCTGCCCAGTGTTGACGCACATACCGGAGGAGACTGGTATGCTTTAGGAGTAGTGTGTCAGGGATGTTGTGTGTGTATGAAGTCTTAATGTGTTATGAGGGAGCTTTCTGCAAACAGATCACCCACTGGGGTGACCTCTTCACATTCCCAGGGTATAAGCCTCTTCCTCTTTAAGGTACCTGCGGCAGTGGGGAGGCCTCGTAAGGGTATGTTGGGTGCATAAGGCACATTAATGGAGGAATACTTTGTCGCCTTTTTCCAGTATGACAATGCATAATAGTAATGAGTGTGTCATCAATGATGGGGTACCATGGCATAGCAGATGCTGCAACTGGCTGTATGCTAATTGTGACACAGTAAAGTCTATTTCCACAGATTATGGTGAGCAAGCCAGTAGGACAACCACTGCAGTTGTCCGGCTATAATGTACACCTTAAAATCAGGAGCCCCTACTCCTCCTTTATCCATCAGAAGTTGGAGCTTTGCTAAGCTGACTCTACGGCATTCCCATATATCACATCAATCAGAAGAGTGTTGATTTGCCCAAAGATTATGATTGGTAGGTTCATAAATGGTATAAAAGGCATGGCAGCATCACCATTTTAGCCAGTGCTATGAACAGGATGAAAGTGGGCCAGCAGGCCACCTGTTATTTGAGCGCTGCTATTGTGTGTGAGAGGTTACCTACTAATATATCAGGGCCCTATATATTTGAACCCCGAGTTGCCAAAAGGTGTAAGGGGCCACCGGGATAATGCACTCCCCAATGTAAAGGGCTAGTTCCGCATACGTGCCTTAGACAGACTACACACAAGATTTGTCCGCATTGATGCAGAGGCCAGAAAAGGGTCCAAAAGTGGACAGCAATTGGGCCATTTCTGTCTGCACTTCTTGGATATCTTTGAAATACAAGAGCATGCCATCAGCATACAGCACAAATGTATGGATTGTGTTGCCCACTGGAATCCTCCTATGTCCTACTTCCTCTCCTAATTTTTGTGCTATGGGTTCAACCATGATGATACAGAGGGGTGGGGAAAGGCGGCAACCCTGCCTGGTGCATGGCATCACGGGGGAGGATTGAGAGATGTGAGGACCAATTCTGGCCTGGCCATGGGAGATATATACAGTAACTTGACCCCTCTGATGTAGGCCAGAGGAGTCCTAAATCAAGTCAGTGTGGTGAGCATAAAGTTCCAGTTTAAGGTGTAGAATGTCGGGCAGATGTCTAATGAGAGCTAACGTGCAGTGCAGTTCTTGGCTGGCATCCATGATCCGGACCAACGGCCGTATATTTATTGGGGTGTTTTGTGGAGGTACAAATCCACACTGATCAGCGTGTATCAATTGAGGAAGCATCGGAAGCAGTCTGCATGTGAGTATCCTGCTAAGTATCTTATACTCAGCATTTAATATCGATATTGGGCGATATGATATCAACTTCTGTGGGGGCTTCCTGTGTTTCAGTAAGGATGTGACTAGAGCTTCTCTGATGGAGGAAGGAAGTAGTCCTGTGTCTAAGGTTGTATTATACAATTTTTCTAACTGTGGGATAAGCTCATAGAGTAGGTAGAGTGGAATTCTACTGGGAGTTCATCGGATCCTGGTGTTTTTTTACATGCCAGTTCCTTCAGGGCCCCTCTAATTTCATTTGTCACAATGGGAGCAGAACGGTCCTCCCTATCTGCTGCCTGCGCTCTGGGGAAGCGGGCTCCCCACAGGAACGGCAGTAACTCTGTAGGGTTAGGATTGGAGTGTGCAAAATATAATTCTGTATAATATTCCTGAAATGTTGAATTAATCTAAAGCTGTGTGACCACTGTTGAGAGATCTGGATGCATCATACATGCCACAAATCTGTCCCATCTGTCTGCCTCTGCATTTACTCTCATAGTGTACTGGTGATAGTCCATAACTGTGAGAGCTTACAGCAGCTCTGCATACTGCACCCTGGCCTATTGTAACCAAGGCCCTCTGCCTGTGTTTTATGCCACCGCCGTTCTAATTTTTTGAGATCCTGAAGAATCACCCTTCGAGCTTCCAACACTGAATTAATAGCAGTGCTCCAAATTACTGCCATGAATGCTTCCCATTCTATGATGGGAGAGAAAGCAGTACCAGTGTTAGTCGTAAAATATGTATCTATGGTAGTCTCCAGGGTGTCACGAAAGACTGCTTCTTCCAATAAGCCAGGTTGTAGAAACTACGTGGAATTGGGACTGGTACCCTAGCCCATGCTATTGAAATCTCCAGGGGATTATGATCCAAGATATTCTTGCCTATGTAAGTGGCATGGAGAATGTTTGTGTTGGAGGTGCGCTGGGCATAGGTAGCAATCTAACGTGTGCACAGGGCACATGGATGTGAGTAAAAGGAATATTTTCTCATCTATAAGATTTCACTGTGCTACTTCTAGGACACAAATGCGTCATTTTCTTACGCCTGCCTCATAGCAGGCGTAAGACTGACGCAGGCCCTTTCACATGGGGCTTGCCCCATGTGAAAGGACACATTGCTGGAGTTGCATCACTTTTGTGACACACTCCAGCAATGCGTCACTTTTGCGCCATACAGATACGTCAAAAATACTGACGTATCTGTAACTCCTTGCACCATGATGCGTCATACTGTAAATATGACACACCATTGGTGTCGCAAGGAGGGCGCAGTGAAAAGTGACGCATAGCTGTTTTCACGTAGCGATTCATCACTTTTCATAAATGAGGCCCTTACACTTTTTGGAATCACTGTATCAGAGGGGAGAAATGTATATAATGACAGCAACATAAGTTGTGCAAAGAGTCCGAAATGAACAGCATTAAGAATGTACTCACTGAAATACTCACTGAAAGCAATGTGCAGAAGGAATTACTGTGAGCCCTGCAAACAGTCCACAACGTAATGTGTATTGGAACAGTTTAAAGTGTAATGTGAACAGGGCAAGGGAAACATTACGAGACTCCAAAAGTCTCTGCTGAAGAGGTGGCTGTAGGTGATTAAAAGAGGGTGGAAGCAGTATTTAATGCAAGGTCAGATGTGCTCGATGTGAACAATAAAATGAATGGTGGACCGGATACATGCAGCAGTGCACAACTTTCACCCAGCTAGCTCTTTGACAGATCATACACAGACAGTGACTCCTTCTCCTGATTTGATTGTTTTGTCTGGATGGAAATATGATCAGTGTAACCATGTTACTAATTCAGACATCAATAGTCTACATAACCACTGGTGCACCCTTACAAACAAATCTCAGAACATTGCAACATCATGTCGCTCTTTCCACAGAAGTGAAGATAGTTGAAATGACTGAAAAAAGAAGCACAAAGACAGGGATCAGAAAGATCACAAAAACATTAAAGAACCAAAGGTGTGGCAAAAGAGTGAAACAAGACCCCTCCTATAGATTCGCCAGTTGAAGCAAAGCATGACCTCAATACCAATGAAAAAAGGACTTGATTTTATGCAATTGCTCCTCTCTTCAAGAAAAGGAATAAAGCACTAAGGTAATAACATACCTTGTGCAGGTGGAAATTGCTGGCCTACACAACAATTCAAATTAATTTCCACCAGAATAGGGGAGGATGAGTCCAGGATCAGTAGACTAGATGACAAAAATATTGAAAACAACAGAAACATCTCTCTCACCTCTAAATAACTCCAGTTCCTTGCTAGAACGATAATGGAATTAGAAAACAGAAATAGGATAGAAAACATAAGACGTTTTGGTTCACCAGAAGGTGCAGAAAAAGAAGTGACATCATGCTTCTCCTTTCTATAACAATGGATGCCAAAAACTTTGGGAATTTCATTTGAAAACCTTTCAAACTAGAGATAGTGTATAGAACACCAGCAAGGACCAATCCAGTCTAAAACACTCCTCACCCTATTATCTTCAGATCACTCAGATTCTAGTACTCCAAAAAGATCCTAACCCAGATAAACAAGGCACACATTTCCAATGGTATCAGGATTGGAATATCCTAAGACTTTTTCATAGTAAAGGCTTCCTGGCATTGAGGAACTCTATAAAAATGCTGAACAATTCCCTTTTCTTCATCAGTCCAGACAAGTTTAGAATCACTCAAGGGAAGAACTGTGGGGCATATTATCAAGAACCGGTGTTAAAAATATCGCCGTTTTATCAGCAGGAAACTGCCGATAAAACAGCAATAATGGGCTTGATAATACGCCCTTGTTAATTCCCACAGAAGCCCATGTTAAAACTGCAATAATTTTAACACCGGTCCTTGATAATAGAGGGGCATATTATCAAGGGGGTTTATCTCCACTTTTTTGGCTTTAAAAGCCAAGAAAGCGGAGATAAAATTATCTCCCTATTACCTAGCTGTCGCTAACTGGTGTTAGACTGGTAGGAGATAGCGACCATCTTGGGCCCCACTTTGCATGTCAGTGATATTTATCACTAATGACATGCAAAGTGGGCGTGCCAAGATGTTAGCGACTGGAAACAGTCGCTAACATCGCTATCTCCTATTACCAACTTTTGGAGATATTCGCGCTAAGCGCGAATATCTCCAAAAACTAACACCTGCCCTGAGCAGTTCTTAGCCATGTTATCCAACGGGAGGTGGATAACATGGCTAAGAGCATTCGCTCGGTAATGCATGAATATCGCTGACTTTTCAGCGATATTCATGCATTGCGGCCGTTTTTTATCGCATTTGCGATAAACCTTGATAATAGCAAGGTTTATCTGCGATAATTTCTGACGATGCTTAGCGTTAAAAAATTTGTTGCTAAGCATCGTTAGCGATAAATATCGCTTAACGTTGGTAATATGCCCCATACTCCCTAGTCTTTGATGAACCTCAAGAGCCCCTAGTGATTATCTCCAATCAACAACACCAGGAAATGATCACCTAGCTTCAACTCTCAGTCATCCTGACTGAACACACCTGGATACCCCTCCAAAATATACTCATATACATATCTACTGTTATCTTGGTAATAACACACCCTGCCTTTAAAGGAGTTCTTATTTGTTCGATGCTTCAAAAAATATATCACTGGTGCTTTGCTCAATGCTTTTGTGACAATGACAGCTCTACATGGTTACAACCCCCACTCATGGAGGACATACTACCTAACTCTACTAAGGATACAGTTGACAATACTAACTAATAGCAACAATCTAACAAAACCGCTGGAGCCAGTGCAGTTAAAACAAATTGTATAGATTAACAATCCATTACTAAATTTTCAATAACAAATAAGGCAATAACCATAAATCCACCACTAGTTGATAATGGTTAAATTTAGACCTCTCAAACGTTGATGCTATATGCGGGTCCACCTTAACACAAATGGATCCCCACAGCACGGTTCCTCATAGTCCACTAATCGGCTAATATTGACACCCTAGTGCTTTCTGTTACTAGAGAATAAATATAATCCAGCTTTTTGGATACCATTGCTAACTGATTCCCCTCACTAGTTGTGCATAGTTACTCCACTCCATCCCAAGTCTTAAAATAGAGATCAGTAATGAATAATGATGTTTTAAGTAGGAATAGTGATGTTTATAGGATTCTTGTACAACACCAACAAATTTCTATAAATTACACCATAACTATATATCTGACATATAGCTATACCAAATAATTAATGTTTATTAAATATTCATTATCTTTAAAAACTGTTTATGAAAGTTTATTAAATGTTCATCATTTTTGGTACAATACTAACCAACCAAACTATCAACCAATCCTTTCCACACACAGGGTAATATTCACAGAATTTATAATAAACTTGCTTGATAGTAACCAGTGATTCCTTAAATGCCCCCTGTATACCATCAACAGGCTCTTTGCTATATCACTTTTCTTATGAATGTAGATGTCTACACATTTAACTTGTTTTTTGTATTAGGCTAACATGTTCACTGTTAATGAGAGACCCTTTCATGTACAATGTTCCACGTGTCCTTTTTTCCCCTCTGAGTTGTTGGTCTCCTCTTGAAGTGCACTACCCATTTTGACCAATGACCTCCTCCCGTTTTGTCACCTCTTGAGCTCATAGTGGGAGGCCCCATGGCTCTTACTGTCCACCACTTAGTTCAGAGATGCGATTATAGGTTTTTCTGTTGAAGTTTTCTATTCTACCTTTCTTCCTCTCACTATTATAGTTAATTCTTATCACCCCTTCCAGTTTATTCCCTCATCCAGGTAGGTATCACAAGCAGCCTGACATTCCCATTGATACCAAAGGCAAACATAAACCTCCTTTTTGCTTTTTTTGTGCTAACGCCCCTGAAAGGTTGCTGATCTATATACAAAGCTAAACATGCCTAACAACACGCTTAATGTCCTCTCACTAATCCCTAGGGGCCTATTTGTGAGAGCCTTGAGTCACTTTTGCACCATGTAAAGTGGTACATGTGTGACGCAGGCCTACCATTTCGATTTATGAAACCACACAGCCACCCTGGGAGGCTTTGAGGCGTTTCATAAATCGTGACTAAGGCGATACAGTGCAAATTGCCGCTTCACCTTACTCTGAACCAGGGTGGCGTTCCATGGGTGTTGCAGTGAGTTTTCCCACACAGCACCCATGGAATTTGATGCAGTCCCAGATTGGCAAAGATCAGTTCAGTAAGATGCCTTGCTGTGCTGCCCTGTGCCAATATTCCATATATGAGCCCCTAAGGGAATATACCACACCATTAAAAGAAGAAGGATGATAGAGCCCTCCCACAAACTTAAAGGCGATATTCTCTTACTTCAAGAAATTAGACTAGATGCTCCTATAGCATCCAACCTAATGAACAATTGGTACTCAGACCTCATATGCTCTCCTGATTCCAAAAAGAAAAATGGAGTCGTCACAGTCTTTGCCAAAAATGTAGATATTAAAGTCCTCAAAACTAGGGTAAGTAGACAATCAAACAGATTTCCAAAAATAACCAAGACATTTTCTTTGTAAACATTTATGCATCCATATCTGGCTCCCCCTCATTTTTCATTGACCTAAACAAAAGACCTAGGGCCAGATGTAGGAGGCCATTTACCGACCGGTAACGGACGATTTTGGCCGTTACGGACCGGTAAATGGTTATTTGGTATGTAGGGGGCCATTTTTACAGATTCGGTAAATTTACCGAATCTGTAAATTTACCGAATCTGTAAAATACCGAATCGGTATTTTTACCGATTCGGTAATGGCCAGATGTAGGTGGGACTCTTCAGAGTCCCTAAGGCCTTACAGAATCGGGTTTTTACCACCCAATCCAATTGGGTGGTAAAATACCGATTCCAGGTGTGCATGCACATGTGTGCATGCACACCTAGCCATGTGACAGACAGACATGCCCTTTGGGCATGTCTGTGTGCCACATGGCACACATACCCGTCTTTGGGGTGCTAGAGGGTGTCAAAGTGACACCCCCTGCACCCTTGCTAAAATCGGTATTTACCGATTCTGTAATTACAGAATCGGTATTGCCCATTGATTCCTATGGGCTTCAAGGCCCATAGGAATCAATGGGCAATACCGATTCGGTATTTACAGATTCGGTAAATACCGAATCTTAACGATTCGGTATTTACAGATTCTGTAATACCTACATCTCCCCCCTTCATATTTACCGACTCTTAAATACCGAATCGGTAAAATTCGGTACTTAAGAGTCGGTAAATATGAATTAACCACATCTGGCCCTAAATGAAATCTCTAATGTGGCAAACATATCACTTGGAGGTGAATTCAATCTTCCATTAGACTGACAATCCTCTTGCAAACTTAGACCAGTGAATTCTTTCAAAAAGGATGAAAGAATCTCTGTTCATCAAACAACCTGACAGACATATGAAGATTATTAAACTCCACAGGAAGTGAATTCACGTTCTACTCCAACTCCCATAGCTCCCACTCAAGGATTGATTACAATTTAACTAACAAAAATCTTACCCCATTCTGCTTCAATGTCAAAAGGGAACCAATAACTATTTTAGGCAAAGCTTGCTTATCGCTCAATATTATTATCTCAAACCTTGAAACTTCTGATAGAACACGGCATCTCAAGGAAGTAATATTATATGACCCTAGATGTAGAGATGAAATTCCAAAGTTATTGAACTAAAAATTCATCCCCATCAGCCTCACCAGAAACTACTTGAGTAGCCATGAAAGCAACCATCAGAGGCAGCATCATCTGCTCGAAAAACCAAGAATAAAATAATCCAAATAACCTAGAGTATAGGGTGGAACGTCTGGCATTTCTTCTCCTCTCAAATTAGTCCCCAAAGCTACATAACAAGTTCAAAGCCCTAAAATTTGACTACAACAAAGTAATCAGTGAGAGAGCCCACATCTGGGCAAACACAAACAAGGGCAGGAAACTCTGAATTTATTAAAGCTAAAAGATTTCTATCCAGCTACTTAAACGTTAAAACTAAGAACACCCCAAAACTCACAATTAAAATTAATTAGGGAAGATAGAGGTTGAGACTAAACAAACTGCCCACTGCTTCACTGAATATTACATAGATCTCAATAATTGTGACCTGCATCCAGACATGGTGTATTCTGACAATTCCCTAAAGGACTCCAAAATCCCAATGATCAGCGAGATGAAACAAATGATCTTAAACAAACCAATAGACATACAAGATATAGAAACACTTAAAATGAGGAAGGCAATGGGACCTAACTGCTTCTCAACTTGCTTTTAAAGGATCTATGTGTCCCAAGTAACCCCGCACTTAGAAAACCTCTTCAGCTGCTACGGCTCCACGGGCAAGAAAA
Source organism: Lissotriton helveticus (assembly GCF_964261635.1). NCBI lineage: Eukaryota > Metazoa > Chordata > Amphibia > Caudata > Salamandridae > Lissotriton > Lissotriton helveticus. Next base: position 986,789,521 of record NC_136067.1, read on the forward strand.
GGTCCAAATTTAGCTGAGACCATAAAAGCTTTCATGCCCAAAGAAAGCAAAGATCTGCTAGTAACTAAAGACTATAAACCCATTTCTTCACTCAATGTAGATTGCAAAATCTATGTAAACGTTTTAGCACCAAAACTAGAAAAAATACACCCCTCGTTAATCCATCCCTCCCAAACAGGTTTCATCAAAGGTAGACTAGCCTCTGAAAATAACAGACTGTTCACACATTTTCTGGAAAAATCCCCCCAATTACAATCCCTGGCTATGGCAATGGCCTTAGATGCTGAAAAGGCCTTTGACAAAGTCTCTTGGCCTTTTCTAGGATCAGTTATTTGGAAAATCAATTTAGAACACTCTTTTGAACATATGTTTTTCATGCTTTACAACAACGCCTCAGTAAGAGTGAAGGTGAATGTCTCACTCTCAGAAAAATTTAACCTTTCTCAAGGCACTAGGCAGGTTTGACCCTTATCCCCACTACTTTTCCTACTTGCCATGAAACCTTTACTAGCTAATATTTGGCACAACAAGAACATCAATGGCATTCCCTTCAAGTCCAAACCACAGAAGGTGTCGGCTTATGCTTACGATGCCCTCACCTTCTCTGAAGATGCAGACACTGCCATATCTGAAATCCTAAACATGATTCACAGATATGTCAAAGCCTCAGAATACATGCTGAACAAAGAAAAAACAGAAGTATTCCTTCTAAATCTGCTATGAACTCTTGCAATTCTCTATAACACCAATCTTAAATGGCAAAATCAACATCTTAAATATCTAGGCCTACATTTTGGAAGGTCCTATCTGAGTATCGCTCACCAATAAAAGCACTCATAAAAAATATACAAGATCTTGACTCCTAAACACATTACATGGTGGGGCAGGCTGGACTGCACGAAGATGTTGATTGCTCCCCAAATTAACTTCACCATAAGTACGTTCCAACTCCTCTTCTCTACAACTTTCTTGAAAAACACTAAGCACAATCATCACACAATTCATCTGGGGTAATACGACTCCCAGGATCTCTATAAAGTTAATTACAATGACTAAAGAGAAAGGTGGCGTAGGGCTTCCTAACTCTAGTAAACTCCAAGCAGCCTTCCTAATCAAACAATCAATTCACTAGATTCAATCCACCCCAAAGTGTCCTCCTCCAATTTGGGTCAGTATTGAGAAGGACCTCTTTCTTCCTTTCATGCCATCAGCGGCTATCTCCATGAAGCACTTCAAGCCTCCACACTCCTTCAGCATCATTAAGGACATGATAAACGCAGTTAAACTATTAGACAGTAAATGTTCAGTTCAATTAAAATGATCCGCCTTTGCTTAGCTATGGTACAACCCTCTGATAAAAATTGATGGCAAAATTATACACTGGCACACTTGGACTTCACACACTTGATGTTAAAGATCTGATAAACAAAGCAAATCTAATCTTATTTGCATTACTCGAAAAAATCTAACATCCCCAATGAGGAAATGTATAACTTCCTAAAACTTAAAGTGGCCATCAACCATAATCATGCCTTTTCACACCTTCATCATCCGAGTATTGTAGAGAAATTATCCTCCCATAATCATCGAGATGCTACGCTGTACAAAATTCTACCGAAAAATTCTCCCATTACGCATGTAAAAGCCAGAGTAATTGGTCTTCTTTCTGCCTTGAGGCATCTCAGGTCCCTCCGTCTGAATGCTGTTGGACTGACCACCCCCTTGTGTACCGCTTTGGCCGCCATAAGTGTGGCAGGGTATGCTCAGACGTGAGTCCCTTGCTCACTTTGCCACTGGATTCAAGCAAGCCGGGCTGAAGACGGCTGTAATGCCAGAAACCAGTCCTCGGAAGCTTGTTTCGGTCCAGGGAAGGCATGGCTTGGCAGTTCGGGCTGGACTGTTCCCATGAGGCACAGGGTCAGACTGATTTGCATATAGCCATGTCTGAACTGGGGTGGAAGAGTGGGCTAAAGAACGGTGATGGATCAAACCCAGATCTTTTGACTGGGTGTGAGTGTTTGATTGCTTCAGATGCTCCGTCCATCACCACCCCCTTTTGTACCACTTTGGCCGCCATAAGTGTGGCAGGGTATGCTCAGACGTGAGTCCCTTGCTCACTTTGCCACTGGATTCAAGCAAGCCTGGCTGAAGATGGCTGTAATGCCAGAAACCTGTCCTCGGAATCTTGTTTCCGGTCCAGGGAAGGCATGGCTTGGCAGTTCGGGCTGGACTGTTCCCATGATGCACAGGGTCAGACTGATTTGCATATAGCCATGTCTGAACTGGGGTGGCAGAGTGGGCTAAAGAACGGTGATGGATCAAACCCAGATCTTTTGACTGGGTGTGAGTGTTTGATTGCTTCAGATGCTCCGTCCATCACCACCCCCTTTTGTACCGCTTTGGCCGCCATAAGTGTGGCAGGGTATGCTCAGACGTGAGTCCCTTGCTCACTTTGCCACTGGATTCAAGCAAGCCTGGCTGAAGACGGCTATAATGCCAGAAACCGGTCCTCGGAAGCTTGTTTCCGGTCCAGGGAAGGCATGGCTTGGCAGTTCGGGCTGGACTGTTCCCATGAGGCACAGGGTCAGACTGATTTGCATATAGCCATGTCTGAACTGGGGTGGCAGAGTGGGCTAAAGAACGGTGATGGATCAAACCCAGATCTTTTGACTGGGTGTGAGTGTTCGATTGCTTCAGATGCTCCGTCCATCATCACCCCCTTTTGTACCGCTTTGGCCGCCATAAGTGTGGCAGGGTATGCTCAGACGTGAATCCCTTGCTCACTTTGCCACTGGATTCAAGCAAGCTGGGCTGAAGATGGCTGTAATGCCAGAAACCGGTGCTCGGAAGCTTGCTTCCGGTCCAGGGAAGGCATGGCTTGGCAGTTCGGGCTGGACTGTTCCCATGAGGCACAGGGTCAGACTGATTTGCATATAGCCATGTCTGAACTGGGGTGGCAGAGTGGGCTAAAGAACGGTGATGGATCAAACCCAGATCTTTTGACTGGGTGTGAGTGTTTGATTGCTTCAGATGCTCTGACCATCATCACCCCCTTTTGTACCGCTTTGGCCGCAATAAGTGTGGTAGGGTATGCTCAGACGTGAGTCCCTTGCTCACTTTGCCACTGGATTCAAGCAAGCCGGGCTGAAGACGGCTGTAATGCCAGAAAACGGTCCTCGGAAGCTTGTTTCCGGTCCAGGGACGGCATGGCTTGGCAGTTCGGGCTGGACTGTTCCCATGAGGCACAGGGTCAGACTGATTTGCATATAGCCATGTCTGAACTGGGGTGGCAGAGTGGGCAAAAGAAGGGTGATGGATCAAACCCAGATCTTTTGAATGGGTGTGAGTGTTTGATTGCTTCAGATGCTAAGTCCATCACCACCCCCTTTTGTACCGCTTTGGCCGCCATAAGTGTGGCAGGGTATGCTCAGACGTGAGTCCCTTGCTCACTTTGCCACTGGATTCAAGCAAGCCGGGCTGAAGACAGCTGTAATGCCAGAAACCGGTCCTCGGAAGCTTGTTTCCGATCCAGGGAAGGCATGGCTTGGCAGTTCAGGCTGGACTGTACCCATGAGGCACAGGGTCAGACTTATTTGCATATAGCCATGTCGGAACTGGGGTGGCAGAGTTGGCTAAAGAACGATGATGGATCAAACCCAGATCTTTTGACTGGGTGTAAGTGTTTGATTGCTTCAGATGCTCCGTCCATCACCACCCCCTTTTGTACCGCTTTGGCCGCCATAAGTGTGGCAGGGTATGCTCAGACGTGAGTCCCTTGCTCACTTTGCCACTGGATTCAAGCAAGCCGGGCTGAAGACGGCTGTAATGCCAGAAACCGGTCCTCGGAAGCTTGTTTCCGGTCCAGGGAAGGCATGGCTTGGCAGTTCGGGCTGGACTGTTCCCATGAGGCACAGGGTCAGACTGATTTGCATATAGCCATGTCTGAACTGGGGTGGCAGAGTGGGCTAAAGAACGGTGATGGATCAAACCCAGATCTTTTGACTGGGTGTGAGTGTTTGATTGCTTCAGATGCTCCGTCCATCACCACCACCCCCTTTTGTACCACTGAAATCTGGAAACATGTGACTAAACTTAAGATCTTACCTCTCATTACTCAGTGCAAATATTGGCTAATCCACAGATCCTTTTCTACCCCTGAAAAAGTCAAATTCAAATTTCAAAGCTTTATTCGACAGCATGTCATAAAAGCGATTATACATCCTAACACTACATTATAAATACTACAAAGTTGATCTAAAAACTCATTAAACCATTGTGCTGTCACTTTCCAAGATAAAAACAATTTATACAAAGTAATTACAAGCAATACAATAAGACATTGATCGAAAAGTTGAACATACGTAAAGTGGTGTCATAAAAGTCATTGGGTAGCATCTGGGAACTGCAGAAAGCGGATGCGTATAATCCAAGCCCACCCTAAAAATTTTGCAACGGCTATCGCCATACAAGGTGAGCAATCTGATTCAAGTAATCTTAACGCCTCAATGTACCTACGTGTACCTAAATTTAAACACACTGGTTTTATCCACTTGCGACGGGGATTTACATAAAGGGGACATACGAATAGCAGGTGCGAAATGTTCTCAGTTAAATCTTTACAATAGTGGCATTTGTCATCCTGGGTTGGTGACAATTTGTGAGTAAATGCCTTTAGAGGCAGGGTCCCGGTTCTAAATTGGAAATACAATTTTCTATTGGACGGCCTTTCGATAATGTCCCAATAAGGCTCACATGATGGAATGGGTTTGATATCAAGAAAACGACCAGTTAGGTTGGTATTAGATACGGAACCATAAGCAATCGACCAGACCATATCCCAGTACATTTTTTTCAAAGTTGCCTTTGATGGAAAGCTTAAGGCATTGGGATTAATCCATAGATGATCTAGTTCCAGCTTAATTAACATACCCCTTAGTTCTTTAAGCCACAGAATGGAATGAAAGCGATCTGCCCTGATAATGTCCTTCAGGGCAGTGGCATAGTGAGCTAGTTCAGGGGTTGTCATGATCCGTCTCCAGTATAAAAAAAGGTCGTAGCCGAGCCAAATCCTCTATGTTCTTCCTGCCAAGATCATATGTTAATGGGACAGTTAGAGTACTTTGGGGAACCCCCACTAAGCGGCGTAGGAACCTATTCTCCGCCAATGTTAACTGTTTGAGATTGGAGAATCCCCACAATTCCGAACCGTACAGGGAGGCACTTATCACCTTCATGTTATAAATTTCTACGGCGGGGTGATTGGTTTAGTCAGTGAGGCTTTATGCTTGAGTGCCACAACGCCCGCCAACTGATGGAATTTTAGGACAGCCATATCAATGTGATTTTTCCATCTCATATTATACTGAAGGGATATTCCTAAATACGTAAAGGCCTCAACCTGTTCTAAAGGAGTTCCATTATAATTAATGGTGCCTTTAAATGTTTTCCGCTGGTTCAGGCACATGAACTTGGTTTTGGAGGTGTTTATCTCAAGTCCACGCGTCTGACAGAACTCACCAAATGCATTAACTGCCTTCTGAAGCCCACTCGGAGTTCGAGAAACTATCAGCGTGTCGTCCGCAAACATGAGGACTGGCACGCGTGCTCCTGCTAGTACAGGAGCATCAGTGGGGGAGCGACTTAGGTAATCTACTATTCCATTGATGTATATAGAAAACAGTGTGGGTGCCAGGACACACCCCTGCCGGACACCACGTTCAACAGGGAAAGAGTCGGTCACCTCACCCTGGGCCCCCTACCTAGTTCTTGCATAATTGTTCTCGTGCAAGCGGACAAGAAGTGTTAACATTTCTGGGCCCAGCCCAGCTTCAGCAAGTACACTCTAAAGTTTAGGACGAGGGACTAAATCAAAAGCTGATTTTAGATCTACAAAAACAGCATAAAGGGTCCCATTGGTTAGGGCCACGTTCTTCCAGTAAAGAGCTATAAAAAAGAAAACCTGATCAACTGAACTTGTACAGGGGCGAAAACCAGCTTGGTATGGGGACAAAATATATTTTTCTTCTATCCATGATTGTAATTTATTTTGCACTAGTCGACCTATTAGTTTTTGTGCCGAGTCTATAAGACTGATAGGTCTGTAGTTACTGGGTAGTGATTTGTCTCCCTTTTTAAAAAACGGAATTATTTCGGCACCCTTCCATGAGGTCGGTATTGGTGCACCCCTGGCCACCGAATTAGCTAACCACACGAAATACTGACACCAAGACAATCGATCACTTAAAAACACATCAGCGGGTATGCCATCCATTCCTGGAGCTCTGCCCCCTGTCACACAGTCCAGCGCTATACTAACATCTTTTATGGTGAATAGCTGACATTGATAAAAAACTGTAGGTGGTAGTGTGCACTCTTCTTCAACTAAATCACGAGCATATTGTGGTTTGAAGAAGTCTACCCACTGGTTTTTAGCAACATTATTTTGCGGGGGTTGTGCTATCCCTCCTCTGTCCCATTTAACTAGAGCCCAGAATTACCTTTGGTCCTTTGATGCACAGGCATATTTCAGATCACGCCAGTGATCCTCGTCCCACTGTTTCTTGGCTTCTTTCTGGGCCTTCCTATATATATCCCTCGCTTTTCTCACACCTGAGAAGTTCCTGCTTCTAAGTTCACTACTAAGATTCTGGCGGGCTACTTTGCAGGACTGGTTATACCACCCCAACTTAGGAAAGTTTTTGTTGACCTTATCTAATTTTATGGCCTTCCTAAAGAACCCTTGGAGCTTAGTAAAAAATTTGCTGTGAGCCTCTTGCATGATTTCGGAAAATTCTTGCTTTTTACTGTGTGTGTTTATCTTGCCCACTTCTTCGACCACTACTTTTTTAGGTTCCTCCAGTCTCTCCGGGTTCTCAATCAATCTACCCCATTTTATATGGCGCAGATTGTTCGAGGCTACAATATCTAGGGTAACTTTGCCGCCCACTGGTTTTGGTTCTCTCAACCCCACTTTTGCTTGGATATCCATACAAAGAGGGTTATGGTCACTCTCCATCCTATTTTTAACAATCATATCAATCAGCCTATGCCATTCTCGGATATCCACCAGGAAGTAATCTATTCTACTTGAAAACCTACCATTATTAAATGTTTTCTCCCCCTGGCGATCTGATGGAGTACGTCCATTAGCTGCTCTAAGGCCTCTCGCTAGACATAGAGCCTTCAGTTGGATGGCCACTGTTGTCCATCTTTTAACTACGGGTAATTCAAGTTGGGGGACGCCCCATTTGCTGTCCTCTTCAGCAACAAGAATTTGGTCCTCTTGACCAAGTGGTTCGAAGGTAGTGTTAACATCTCCCCCCACAATGATCGACAACTGGGTTGGGAGCGCCTCAAGCTCGTGGTCAAGGGCAGTGATTACTTCGGATGTTTGGCCCCCCACCACTCCCCTAGCATAGATGTTGAAAATAGCCACCTCCTGGCCATTAGCCCATGTAATTTTAACCGACAAAATTTAATTTGATAGGGAACTTCGTTGCTGGATACTACAACATAATGATTGGCGAATCCAGATTATCAAGCCCCCTGATGGGCGACCTTTAGGGGTTTTTGTGGCTAGTACCTGGAAGTTAAGGAACCCAGAACGATGTACTGGGATCAATGACCACGTTTCCTGAAACAGGATGATGTCGAATTGGTCGACGAAATTGCACCATTCTGGGGAAGTTAACTTGTTAACAATTCCGGCAAGGTTCCAAGAAAGAAAGGACAACCCAGTCTCAGCTCCTGGGCAGCAAGAAGGTTCCTTGATTGTTAGCATTCCTTGGGATTCAACCTCCAATCCCGATTCAGGTTCTTTATTAATAGATGAATAGCCTGTTGATTCTAGTGGAAGTACCTCTAACCCAGGAGTAGTACATGTCTTTAGCAAATTGTAGCAGATCTGCTGTTCGGGATCTTTACTCTCTATTCTCTTCCCTGTAGGATTAGATTCACCCCCCTTTTTACTTGGGTCGTAGACATTACATTGTTAAGAGTAGTCCCCTCAATTATGGGAGCACACGTTCTAACAGGCTCAGCTAATTCTTTGAGCACAACACTATCAGCCCTCCCAAGTCAATCACATTCGTTCAAGTCTGACAGTGCCGCAAATCTATTTTCAAGGCTAATTCCCCATTCACTGGTTGGAAACCCCTACCCCACCCATTTGGCACCGAATTCCACTTTGTCCTTAATATGCTGGGATTCACTATGCTACCTCTGGAATAGAAAAAATCAAGTGTTAGTGGGATTATATCAGGGCTCCTACGTTGTGGGGGGAATATATTTAACAGGACACTAGGAAGAACATCTGGGCCTGAAAAATTTAGAACTACACAATCTCCTCCAAATTTTTTCGGGCTATTCCCTATCCAGTCTATCCTTCTTGCCATGTTGACTTCCCCAGCTAACTGCTGTTTACCCCAAGGAGATATCAACATATTATTCGATAGCCAATGCACCGCTTTACTGATCAAAGAAGATGTAGATTCCACCTGGCCTGGCTTCAGGGGGGGAACATTGGCCAGGACCAGAACAAGGGGAGAAGCCTCTACAATGAGTTGGACAGAGCCTTTCTCAGGCCACAATGCGGTAGGTATTAATGGGGGGTCCTCTTTTGCCATTACCTGGGCACCTTTATCTACTGTGGGCTGAATGGGGGGAGGATTCAATACCACTTTCTCCCCGCCCCCTCCATACTCCCAGAGAGCTCATTGTTAGTTTCAACTCTACTTGAAACTATGTTTGATATGTTGCCCACCTCCTCCACTGTCTTGTTTAGGAGTCCTCCTAATCTGTTTACCTCTACTGTTAGCTGGTCAATTTTAGCTTTCAGTCGTTTAATGATACACTTGATTTTAGATTCGAACATATTCACTAGTTTCTTCAGTTGCTCATCTTCCATGATCACCTTCCCACCATCCACCCCATTTACTTCATTTGTAACCATGTTTTTGGGCAGTGAAGCAATCCTTTTTCTACCCGAACGTGACCCGCCACGCTTAGTCTGGCCTTTTCTACACGCTCTAACCGCTCTAGTTACAGGCACAGGGGGCGGGGAATTTTCTTCTATCATGTTTGGCAGATCTTCTGAATCATTTTCTAGGTAAACAATGGGAGGTATACTTTGTTCCGAGATATCATGTGTAGGATAATCAGTAACTAGAGCGTCGCTACTGTTAGCCTGTACCGGAAGTTCTACTTGAGAAGATTCAAGCAGGGAACTCTGTGTGGTGATGGGGGAGGAGCTCAACCCCAGTGACATCCTTCTATTGCTGTTAATTGGACTCACAACCTGCACTAAGTAATTGTCCATAGTATTAGATACTGAGGGAGTCTTTTGCTTTGACATAGTGCGCACAGGTAGCTAATAACACACTTACACTCAGTAACCCTGTACTTAGGCAATAAAACAAACAATAAATAACGGTTTTGTGTGAAACAAAAGCACAGGTAGTCCACAATATAGATGAAAAAAGAAAAAAATATATAAGTCTCACTGGTTATATACCACAGGTGTCCCTCGGCAGCGACGGACAAAGGTCCTGGCCCAGCCCAGTCACGGTCAGTCCCGGACTGTCACAGACTGTCCGCCCTTAGTCCGGGCTTCGTCCCGTTGCGCATCCGCGGTGCGCGGGGAGGGAGGGATTAAGTAGGAAGAGGCGGGGCGGGGAAGAGGCTCCAGCTGCGGCGATTGCCTGGCCGCTCAGAATGCTGGGCCTCGCAGTCCTGGCCCCTGTCCTCTCTGAACAACAGTACTCTCAGCCTCTGGTAAGGGCAAGTGGCAGGGCTCCAACGAAGGCAGGTCACGAAACTCCTTTGATGAGCTGGCAGAGCTCCCACGAATGCAGGTCAAGGTAGAGGGATTCCAACCTTTACTACGGCTTGCGAGCGGCGTCCGCGGAGCGGGGGCCGCGAGCCGTTTTCAAGCACTGCAGAGAGGCGGGGCGGGGAAGAGGCTCCAGCTGCGGCAATTTCCTGGCCGCTCAGAATGCTGGGCCTCGCAGTCCTGGCCCCTGTCCTCTCTAAACAACAGTACTCTCAGCCTCTGGTAAGGGGAAGTGGCAGGGCTCCAACGAAGGCAGGTCACGAAACTCCTTTGATGAGCTGGCAGAGCTCCCACGAATGCAGGTCAAGAGAGAGGGATTCCAACCTTTACTACGGCTTGCGAGCGGCACCCCTGACAAAGTCTTCAAACTGGGGGGCAGATTTACAATAGGATGGTGGAGGTTGGCTTTAAGCTAAAATTGCTAACGCTGTCCTCCGCCATTCTGAAAAGCAGGGATGCACCGTATTTACAATTATACTGTGCATCCCTGCACTTTCCTCAGCACTGACACTAAATTCAGCTTCCTAGCACCAACCCAGGCACCCTTGTGCCATAGTGTAAGGGTTCATGCATTGAGGGAATTATTGTTTATGTGCAGGAAGGGATTCATTTCTGCACACAGACCATCACTAATGGTGATTTGTAACTCCTATATGTGCATTGTGCAGCACAAATTGAAGTTGCAAATCATAATTTTTTAATGATTGTTTATGTGCAGGAAGGGAACACCTTCCTGCACAGACACAATCAGTCATGGCGATTTGCTGTTGGCAGCACACACAGAAACAGTAAAAACGAAGAGAACGTAATAATTTCTCCTTGTTTCATCCTGTTGAGACCAGGTTATTTTTTTTGTTTTAATTTTGGCGCTGCCCCACTTTTACGTCATTTTTGTAAATAGAGGCAGGGTAAATAGAGGTCCCCCCTTCAAGTGTAGCTTGAAGGGGGGGCCTTACTTGCAAGGCGTCGTTAGGTCACGTTAAGTGGCTTAACGCCACCTTGTAAATAATTCAGAAAAGGGGGTGGTGATGAACAGAGTGTCTGAATTAAGCAGACCACTCTTACCCAGTCCAAAGATCAGGGCTTGATCCATCACCGTTATTTAGCTCACTGCCCCATCCCAGCTCAGAACCTGGCTATATGCAAATTAGTCTGTCCCTGGCCCAGTGCATCATGGAAACAGGGCAGAACAAACTACCAAGCCAATTCTTCACCAGAAAGGATACAAGCTACCGGGGACCGGTTTCTGGCATTTCAGCCTCGTCGGCCCGGCTTGCTTGAATCCTGATGGAGCAGTGAGCAAGGGACTCATGTCTGAGTATACCCTGCCACACCTATAGTGGCCAAAAACGATTCAGAAAAGGGGGTGGTGATGAACAGAGTGTCTGAATTAAGCAGACCACTCTTACCCAGTCCAAAGATCAGGGCTTGATCCATCACCGTTATTTAGCTCACTGCCCCATCCCAGCTCAGAACCTGGCTATATGCAAATTAGTCTGTCCCTGGCCCAGTGCATCATGGGAACAGGGCAGACCAAACTACCAAGCCAATTCTTCACCAGAAAGGATACAAGCTACCGGGGACCGGTTTCTGGCATTTCAGCCTCGTCGGCCCGGCTTGCTTGAATCCTGATGGAGCAGTGAGCAAGGGACTCATGTCTGAGTATACCCTGCCACACCTATAGTGGCCAAAAACGATTCAGAAAAGGGGTGGTGATGAACAGAGTGTCTGAATTAAGCAGACCACTCTTACCCGTTCCCATCATGCACTGGGACAGGAACAGACTAATTTGCATATAGCCAAGTTCTGAGCTGGGATGGTGCAGTGAGCTAAAAAACGGTGATGGATCAAGCCCTGATCTTTGGACTGGGTAAGAGTGGTCTGCTTAATTCAGGCACTCTGTTCATCACCACCCCATTTCTGAATCATTTTGTCCACCATAAGCGTGGAAGGGTATACTCAGATGTGAGTCCCTTGCTCATTGCACCATCAGGATTCAAGCAAGCCGGGCCGACGACGCCTGAAATGGCAGAAACCGGTCCCCGGAAGCTTGTTTTCTTCCCAGTACAAGAATTGGCTTTGTAGTTTGGTTTGCCCTGTTCCCATCATGCACTGGGACAGGAACAGACTAATTTGCATATAGCCAAGTTCTGAGCTGGGATGGTGCAGTGAGCTAAAAAACGGTGATGGATCAAGCCCTGATCTTTGGACTGGGTAAGAGTGGTCTGCTTAATTCAGGCACTCTGTTCATCACCACCCCCTTTTCTGAATCACCTTGTAAATAAGGCAAAGGGTTTATCGCCACAGGAACATCTCAAAAAGTGACATTCTTGTGGCTATAAGCTCTTGTAAATATTCCCCTTTGAAATTGACAGACATATGTTGTAACTGCTGTCGACTTCTGATACCTTCTGATTCGCCCCTTATCCCCCCTCTTTTTTTCATCCCTTTGCTCTTTACTTCTGATCTCAACTCTTTCACTCCTGTTCTGTCACGCTTTCACAGCAGACCCTATATCCATCCATCATGTTCGGTACGTTTTCTGGGGCAGTCCCCCATTTCAACATTAGCCAGCGAACAATGTTTTCAATGCCCTATTTCATTTTTACAATGTAATTTTTTACTATTCCTTCTTTGTGAAACATGACATGTCTCATACTGGTCTTTTTTCTCTATTGTGTTATTGAACATGAATAAAATGTTAAAAAACATCTGAAGAATAGCATGGTTTTCAATCAATGTTAGTTTCATTTCATTTGTTGGGGGTCGGCACAATATAGCTATATGTTCTATATGTCATTTTTTCATTTAACCAGTAGACTGGAGCATTTGCCCATCTACAAATTGTTTTTTTTTCTGAATTTGTTTACAATTATATTATATTATATTATATTATATTATATTATATTATATTATATTATATTATATTATATTATATTATATTATATTATATTATTATATATTCATGACAGGAGCTTGCCAAAATAGTGATAAGATCACAGGATACAAAGTCCTACCATCACAAGACGACAAGTAGTGGAATCAAATTAAATAGTGATGGGCACAAGATCACACACTAGGATAGAATGATGTTTTGGTATTGAAAATCATTAAAGACAATTTAAAATTAGGCCAAATGTGACCTAAAATATAATGCCTTCCTTCTGTAATTTACTTACAAAACAATGCATTCACACCACTGCTTACTTGAAACACTCACCGATTTTAGTGCATGAACTACTAAAAAAAAACAGCAAATATTTGCTGATCTCCCATGTGACATCCATGTAATTTACACATTGTTGTAACTCAGACTTTTCCTCTAATATTCCTTCTTCATGCATTAAAAGGAGGAACAGGAGCCTGTTTAAACTATTTTAAAGGAGTACCTTGGAGGACAGAACGCCGAGTTTAAAATAATTCCTGGATATGCAAGTGCTTGTCATGCAGGGCTCAGAAAACATAAAAAAGCTTCATATCCAGGCAAAGTTCTTCCTTGTCTCAGAGGTTAAAAAACACAGGGGCAGATTTACAAGCCCCTTGCGCCTCTTTTACGCCGCCGTTGCGTCACTTTCGTGACGCAGCGGCGTCGCAAAAGATGTTCCATGGTGCGGGGTATTTACAACGTGACGCATCTGGGAGATGCATCCCGTTGTAAAGCCCTGTGCCATAAGGAGGCGTTCCGGCGCAGGGAGGGGGGGGCGTTCCTGCGCAGGAATGTCTCCTAAAAGTGGCTGAGTGAAATCTACAAGATTTCACTCAGTCACTTTTAGGCCAATGCTGTGTCAAAACCCTGCGCCTGCTTGAAGCAGGAGTAAGGCTTGACGCAGCATTGGACAGATAGGGCGACGCAACTCCGGCAATGCGCCGCCTTTACGGCACAGATGCGTCACGCATCTGTGCTGTTTTTGCCCCATGTTGCGCCGCATTGTAAATGCGGCGCACAATAACTGGCGCATCCCTGGGGATGCGCCAGTTATTGTAAATCTGCCCCACAGTGTACTGCTATGAGGGGAACTGGCATCCATGTATGGCTTAAAAGGTATTTTCCCTTCACCATTAAATAATAGGTCTTAATTTCAAGATGTTTGGTGGTTTAGCTGACATTTAAACCTCCTAGAAAATTCAAGCTGTTCAGAGTCGCTCAGAATTAGTTTGGCAACCCTGAATCAAGATATCTGAAGCAGAAAGGCTCTCATGAATTTATTTGGGGATTTTGGAAGCAAAAACGTATGACAGCTGAAACATTCTCGCAAGCTTGGCATTTGTGCATGCCAGACAGCGGGGCCAATTACGATGTTGATCGGAAAGAATTCCAACTGACTCAGGCTCGAAATGGTTTCCGACCGAATCGGATTTGGGGAGTCCGACCAACCAATTGCGATGGTTCTGAACACCGTTAGGTCAGACTCCCATTTACATCAATGGGAGCCTGTGTTCTGAGTCCAACCGACAACATAGGCTCCCATAGAAATAAGAGATGGGTGGGGAAAATCGTGCACCCTGTGGCAGACACCCCATTGTGCCTGTCACTCTGTTCATGGTGTTGAAGAGGGGTCCATGGGTACCCCCATGGGCCCCATTTGAAAGGCCCCGGGTGAAGGGGGCCCACTATGGGTCCCCAAAGTAGGATTACGCCGGCCAATCCATGTCGGAACAACCGATTCAGAAAGCCTGTCCGAATCCGATATTGTAATGCGTCAGTAGGAAACGCGCTCCGTAGACCCATATGAGTCGGTTCTGAATGACTCTGTTAATCCAAATGCCATTCGGAACCAAGTTGGAAAGTCCAAACGGTATCCAACTCGTTATCAATCGTCGAAGGCTTTCAGGTTCCAAATCATATTCAGACTATCCCAATGCCATTCGGAGCCTTTCCGACCAACATCGTAATCGACCCCAGAGTTGTAAAATTGTTTGTTTATTGGATTTGTCATGCATGTACTATAGCAATGATTTAAAGTGGGGCACGGCCAAAACATTGACATAAACTGTTCCATCAAGCAGTTTAAACTAATTATTTTAAAATTCAAGGATAACATATTTAAAAAGTTAGAGTTGAACAATTCAGCTTCTAGGCTAGAGTCCGTATAATCTTTAAGGGAGATATTTAGATAAAGGAAATGAGAAAGAGGGAAAAGAGTGAGGAAAAAGAAATTAGATAAAGGCACATGATAGCATAGTGGTGTTTGGATCTCAGCTAAGGATAATTCTGTGACTTTTTTATTGGTGGTTGATTGGGGAGTTTAAACTGTGAAGACAATCTGATAGAATATTTGATATAGGTCATAGAGGGGAGATTTATGTGAAGCTAGCAGAAGAGAGATTTAGCGGAAGATGGAGTAGTTTGGTGGGATCCTTTCATTAATTCAGGAGGGATAAGTGCATCATCTGTGGGCGAGCAAAAACTTTCCTTTTAAAATAGAAATTACTTGATCTGCCCTTAGAGAGGGTGAAATGATTACAAGGACTTTTCCTATTGTCGGTGACAGTTAGATAACTGCTAGAGATTCCTATCATAAGATAGTGATGTTCTAGAGAACAATAAAACAGTTCTCAGGGAGTGATGAAACAATCAAGATGACCACTTCCTAAAGTAGCTCTTGCCCTTCGTTGGCAATGTCCCCTAAATATCCGCCACATCATCCGTCCTCAGGCAAGGCAGTCCTGATACATAGATGCTGCTTCACCTTTGGAATCCAAGGAGCTGTATAACACGCATTTGTGAAGAACTGGAAAAGTAACCCGAGTTGGGGCCTGTGTGGTGTAGGAGGCCCTGAACTTGCATACGAGTATGGCTGTGGCTACAGTGACCAGCGGGTGAGTGGGATTCAGACACGGGGTTGGTGACCCCAGACAGCAGCACTTTGGAACTCCCGTCAAAATGGAGCTAAATCAGAACAGGTTGGAGTAGCCTACACTACTTTGAGCATCATCAAGCTGGGAGAGTCGCAGTGCAGCCAGCTCCTTGTGCTGGGCACGGCACTCACTGGAACAGGGTCGGCCACCCTAGTGCTTAAGCGGATCCTCCAAATTCTGCCAGCAGGCATGGGGCCGGCCCGCAAGGCTGTAAATGACTGCGTTTCAGCTCTATGCTTGACCCCTGAAGAGCTCCAGTGGCCCGTGAGGAGAAGCAGTGACACCGGGCTTGATAAGATACAGAATAGGAACCCATTGCAAGTTGCACCACAGCCAGCAGGGAGACTCCTGACAGCTCGATCGTGGCAGGTTGAAACAGCCTTTGTCACTAGGTGATCAAAGTGTGTGCATGCTATATCTCATTCAACCTCCATGTGAACACTTTGCTGGGCCTGCTATACATCATACCACAAGCTTTGATATAGGTACCAGTCATTACCCACAAATGAACGGTGCCTGGGCCTGCTAGGAGCATTGAGACAATTACTGCTGGGGCCCACAACTAGCCGGACTCACCTGGGAATTGATCTGGAAGCCTGCTGACTTGGGGATCATTAAGAGTTCATACCTTAGCTATTAACAAGTCCCCCATATTAGTGTGAGGGTTAATAGGTGTCCTGAGAAGAGACAATGAGACCCATTGTCAGGCTTGCCTGGTTGTGTGTTTGAAAACTCCAGAGTCTTGAGGGGGTTGAGGAACGAAGAGTGTGAAACCCCACAGGCTGAAAAGGATATCCGTGGTGACCCTGGGCTTGTGCCGGTGAGAACTACAGCAACCCCTTCTGCCCCACCCTTGCTCTATGAGTTGAATCTATTGCTGGTAGGACTGCTACAGAACAGCTAGTAAATGATGACCAAATGCAAAGGAGCATGAAACGCACATCAGACTACATTGATAAGCATGCTCCCCCCAAAGAGACAACTGCAACAGGAGAGACCCTAGAACAAAGGACATCAACCGACCAGGTGCCCAGGTGAGCGAGCCCCTCACACTCCATGATATAATGGAGGCAATTCAAGGAGTGCGCACCCCCCTAGAGACCAAAATCGATTCAGTCACGATGGAGGTCGCACTATTGACAGCTGAGCTGCACATAATGGGCTCTCTGATGAAGGAAGTGGAGGGCTTTAATGGCATCCTTAAAGTCGACACAACAACACTAAAGTCTAAGGTCAACAAGCTATAAGCCAACACAAAAACTCTTCAGACTAGGTTAGAGGGCTATAAAGGCCAACCAAGATGCAACCATATTTGCATAATTGGAGTTCTAGAACACACTGAGGGGCTTGTGGTCTACCTGTTTGTTAAAGACCTCATACTTAAAACATTGCATACTCATGGCATTGCAATCAGTACTTCTTGGTGGGGAATGCACATCCTGTCCGTGGCGCCCAGCTGCATCCGGAAGCACAACCTTGCCTGATAATAGCCAGAATCTTCAACAATCGGAACCTGAACATTATTCTACCAAAGGCTCACAGTGCCCACACCACTTACCCATGAGAATGCTACCATTACTTTCTTTCCAGATTTCACACTTCACATGCAAATATTGCATTGCAGTTTTTTTCAATTTAAAAGAGCCCTGAGAGACCATGAAATAAAATACTCCATGATCTTTCCTGCTGAAGCAAAACATGGTACTTCATGATGCCATTGGATACTTGGGACTAGCTTGAAGGCTGGAGGGAAGTTGGAAGACTGAAACATGAAACATGCCCCAGACAGCCGAGACAGGAGGGCGAAACAACTGCGCAGCAGAGTGACATTGGAAATCAGCGAAAGCGAAGCAGCTCCCCATGATCTGATACATCCTGAGAGCCCAAATGCTGGAAGAAAATCAGTGACTATTACTGGAGTAACTGTAAACTGTCTATTATCAAACAACATATGCCAATCACCATGCCCATCCCACCTGCATTGACACTGTATTAACTCACCATGTACAGATTGACTGTTGGGTTTGACAGCTTGCGGAATGCGTGAGAAGCAGCATGGTCTTGGTTATACCGTTCCTTTTATTTTGGGGGTGGGTATGTACAGCACTTTGATATTAGCCTTAGCCACCTCTAGTTCAACATGTTATGTTATGGTGGCAGTCATTCTGCAGAGTTGGGAGGACAGTTTCAGGTCGACTATGAAGGGAGGCAGAGAGGGGGGATTTGTTGGGGATTTGCCTTGATTTGCTCTTTATGATCTTGTTTCAATGTTTTATGTGTAGTGCACTATTGTTGACATAACCAAGATTTCCTCTCCTGAGACCTATTTGGGGCACCTGTCCCCTCCCACCACGGTCCGTGCAAACTGACAACCCCGCAGCTTCTCACACTCACAATCAAGGCTTGATGGCTTCTAATATTAAAATAGTATCCTGGAATGTCAAGGGACTAGAAGACAAAATGAAAAGAGTGGTAGTACTGCAAAACTTTAGGAGACATGCTCCTGATTAAATAAAATAAAAATATATGGCTTTCCTCCAGGAGACCCACATCCATGGAAACACCTGTCAGGCATTGGACAGGTGGGAATACAAAATGATAGTCCATGTGGGATATACCATGGGATACAGTGGGGTGGGCTTCCTGATGCATAAATCCCTGCCATTTACAGCGCAGACCACCTGGCTAGATCGATGTGAGAGATATTTGGGACTTTCTGGAAGATGGGAAGATAACACACTCAATATCATATCAGTCTATGTTTCCCCTCAGGCTGCACAATGAGGCATTCTCTGATCCAGGTGCTCACCTTCTACAACTCCAAGACAGCTAACTAAAATCAGGGGGGGATTTTAATGCTGCTCACTGTGAGACTAATGACCTTTGGTCTTCTCGACAAGCTGGATCACACCTTCGTCCTCTGAATGACTTTTTGACGGCCCTTAGACTCATTAAACATGGTGTGCCGCAACCCAGTAGAGCTACAATACACATTCCACACATGGAAGCCTACCGAAGATCAACTACATCCTCACCCTGTCCAATTGTCCTTGCTTTAGGTAGGTTTGTCATCTTGCCAGGGGGTTATCTGACCTCTGCCTAACCTGGACGGTTTACGGTGTACCTGATCAAAGTGGAGGAATGAATAGTGTTTGGGTTTTGTGTTTAGTTATGTTGGTTAGAGATGTTTATAGATTTTTTTATTCTAGATTTAGTTATGATGGTTTGCAGAATCCTTTTGAGAGGACCACAGGGCACGCAGGGGTTATTTGCCCCAACCGTGGTGGTTGAAGTGTTTTCCTTCCAATATCCCAGTGTCTGACCTACTGAGGATCCAGCTCAACTGGGCTATGTAACCCTTCTGTAATTGATGTAATATCTTAAAAATGGTAATTTTACCTAAAGTTTTATATTTCTTTAGGTCCGTTCCACTAGAAGTATCTAAGGGACAGTTATAACAACTACAATCATGTTGTATGAGAGTTTTATGGGCCCATGGGAAATCGCGAAGGTCAATGCACTTTATGTCCTTACCTAAGGAGAAAGGGGGATGGACCGTACCCGATTTTACATTTTATTACTATACATGTATTTTGCAAAACATCAGAATAATGCTCACGGGTGAAGACATTACTGACCCCGCAGAACACCCCTCCATATATCAGATGGTACTAGGGGCAGAAGTTAGGAATTGTCTGTTTAGGAAATGGGACTGTAACTATTTTAGGAGGACGCGCTTTAAGGTAGCAATTGCTGCCTACAAGGTATAGAGAGCAGTGCGGAAAAAGCTACAAATTGAGAGGGTTTCTTTCTATACTCCAATAAACACACCCATCTTACTCCCTGCTGTCTTCACTGACAGAGTTGCTCAGATATGGAAGGACAAGGGAGTTACATCTAAAGGAAATTTATATACGGATGGAGATCTGCTCTCCTTTCAGATGTTAGCTGATGAATTTAAACTCTGCCAAATGGAATTCTTTTGATTTTTTCAGATGAGATGTTGAAAGAAGAAAGGATAATAGAGCCATGCTTATTAGTTGAGGCTGTTAGATGGAAACAACGCATTGGCGGGATTTATAGGTGCCTATTGGATAAGCAGAGGTATGATTTGAAAACCCAAAACATAAGATGGAGAAATAGATTGGGAGAGCAGGTAATATATATATAACAATCAATTGTTATGGCAGGGAAAACTTTAATATTAGCCAATTTAAGAAAACAACATTTTAAAACCATTTTTGATTTATACCATACCCCTGCAAAGATGTTGAAATGGGGTGCCCAATGATGGGAAATGTTTTAGATGTGGGGTAGATGGGGCTGGTATTATGCATATTTTTTTACATGTAGGAAATTGACTCAACTCCTGGACCATATTGAGAAGTGTCGCTCAGAAATTACGGGAGTTAAAATCAATATATCTCTGTATGTTATGTTCATGGGTATAGAGGGGATTTAAGGGAAGGACAATCGGCTTGTGATTTAAGATACCTAGTTTTCATAGCAGTGGTGATAGCTCGTCTTTGTATAGCCTCCTTATGGCTTCAAAAAGAGGTCCCAACCTTTGAAAACTGGAGAGCTAGATTCCTTGTTTTTTTTATTCTCAAACATAGTTCATATGCTCTCAAGGGGGCACAGAAACGGAAACTAGGGTTGTCAATATGCGGGTCCAATGATGAAGCACATGAAGGAATAATATGAAATTAATGTTGTTCTGCTTTTTTTATTTTTTTATTTTATTAGTTATCTTGTATCCCCTGTGTATATGTAAGGAATTTTCTGTTAGGAAATGTATGTTAACCTCTGTAGGAATAATTGGATTTTCACTTACCTCATTTGAAATCTATATTATATATATGCATTTCAAATTTGGGATTGCAATAAAAATAAATGTGACCCAGTGTTAGTACAGAGAGGTGTTTATTGTTAATTGCTTGGTAATGTATGTCAGTGTCACTGTTAGGGAGGAATGATTAGTGTTTGGGTTTTGTGTTTAGGTATGTTGGTAGGAGATGTTTATAGATTTTTTGTTCTAGATTTATTTATGATGGTTTGCACAATTCTTTTCAGAGGGCCACAGGGACCACAGGGGTTATTGGCCCCAACCGTGGTTGTGGAAGTGTTTTCCTCCCAATATCCCAGTGTCCGACCTACTGTGGATCCAGCTCAACTGGGCTAAGTACCCCTTCTGTAATTGACTCTCAGTAGTAGCTGTTGTTGAGCAGTCAAACCTCTCTTCCGGGGGGATGTAGATACATGTCAGTGAACATGACTCATGACTCAAAGTGCACACAGTACGAACATTAACTGAATGTCCAACCAAATACTTGCTTTTATAAGAAAAGGTAGCATTTTATTTCTAGCTCAGGTAAAGAAATGCAACATTCACATTCAACTACACCATCCCCATTGAGGTCGAAGCTCTAGCAGTTGTCAGGCAAATTCACGACCCACCTTCAGTCATGTAACTTGTTCAGAGATATTTCCCAATCACTGGTACACAAACTATTAGGCCATACTCAAGAATTCTCCCATTTGACCCTCTAGGAACTTAGGGGCATGTGAGCAAGGGCCATATTACCGCTTTAGCGGCACTTTTTGCTCCTAAAGCAGCAATATTTGTATCGCCCTATTAGCAAGCTGTCGCTAACAGCAGTTAGCGACAGCTTTTAGGCGATAGGAACCGGTTTGGGGCCCTCTTTGCATGCCAGCGATATTTCTCGCTAATGACATGCAAAGTGGGCGTACCCAATCTGTTAGCGACTGAAAGCAGTCGCTAACACAGCTATCACCTATTAGCAAGGCAGGCTGTGCGATTAAGAAAGTCGCGCTAAGCGTGATTATCGCCAGATTCTAACGCCTGCTCAGACCATTACTTAACCTGTTTATCCAATGGGAGGTGGATATTCAGGTTAAGACACCATTAGCGTTAATGCCTGAATATCGCTGGATTTCCAGCGATATTAACGCATTAAGCCGCTATCGCCGGATATATTATCGCATCACAGATAAATGTTGCTAATAGCATGTTATCTCTGTGATAATATCTGGATAGGATAATAGGAATAGCGATTTCCTAATTGCGATATTTTGTGAATCACAAGCAGAAAATCACTTTTCCTATTGTATGAAACGTTTTTGAGTTCGATTAGCGATTCGTAGTGGTTCACAAATAGATCTACCTCATGAATATTAATGAGGTAGGTTGCAATTGGTTGACCCACTATGATTCCCTGCCACACAGGGATCGTGGCCTGCTGGGGTCAGCAGACTGCAATGTCTGTGATTGCTTTTAAGCACAGGAAAGCAGGATGCATTAACAAAGTAAAAAATGCAACTTTAAAGTTTTATTTTATAAAAGTAGGTGTGGTCTGTGGGACCACTACCTGCTCTTAAAAATAGTTTACCAGTTATTCTAAAAGGAGAAGAGGTCAATTGAGTACCCCTTCCCATTTACAAATGGGTTACCACAAAGTTTGAGTTGGTGGTAAAGTGGAAATATTTTGCGTCTACATATAGGTCGCAAAACATTCATGCATACCAATATCAAATGGTATTTAGAAGAGACGCCCTAAACATGCAAACGCAAAATACTAAATAAATCAAAAACAAATTGTGATTCGGTAACAAGTTACCAAACCACATTCGGGCTTTGTACATGCCAAAAAGCATTTGTCTGGTTGCAAATGGGCCGATTCTGCGAATTGGCCCATTTGCGACCAGAAACGTACGTGTCCCTTAGTCCAAAGTGTCTATGGGGCCATGGCACCATTAGCAGTGAGTTTTCCATGGGCCAAATTGCCCCAGTTCACGCCTTACCCACTCTTGCAGCACAGAAAATTTCAGTGAAGCAGCAGGGGCTTTCAAACGCACAAGTCCTGCTCAGTTCGGAGAGGTCAAGCTGCTACCGACCCATGCAGTAACACGTGGTGGTACAGGCTCTCTCTCCAGGGTGGCACTGCTGGAGGTCTTCCAGAGTTTGGTGCAGTTTCCTGCGTCTTTAAGTTCTGGTGTGGAAGACACAGTAAGTTTACTTTGCTCAATGGGGATGTAATCCTTATTTCAGCTCCTGACTGGAGCCAGCGAGGGTGTGACTTACTCACCCATACAGCCAATTACACACCAGTCACTCACCTATTCATACAGGCACTGACACACCCACTCACCCACCCATATAGCCACTCCCACACCCACTACTTACTCATTCATAGACCACTTACACACCCACTCACTCACCCACACAGCCACTCACACAGCCACTTACTCATCCATTCAGCTACTCATAGACTCACTTATTCAACCATAGAGCGAGTCACATACTTACTCATATAGCCACACACACACACACTCACACATGGATACACACAGTTACACAGATACATAATCTATGTTTAAAACAGGAATCACTCATTAGTAGTACAAACTATACGAATGTAATGTTTGTGGTACGTTAGTATATATGTTTAACACTGATAAAGTTTTAGAATGTCATCAGTGATGTCACTGACCATGTCATGACTGATGTAACTTGTGAGGCCATAAGCAGTGCATTGCAGGGGCTCAGCTAACTACAACTGCTGAATTTCATTGGTTTTGTGCGAGTGAAATGTGAGCATAGCTGTCATATCCCTGTAACTTTTGTTTTTTTAATGAAGAAAGAAGATATATATTATATATATTACCTACTGGCGGTCTCCAGTAGGTAGCTATATTTATGACCTATTTTCCATAGGAAATCCACAACATTCTATTATCAATAACTTTGGCGCCGGTCAACGAATCTTCGTGAAATGTTCAAAACTCGTGGGGCCCTCCGGTCTGCTCCTATCTTGAAAGTTTCAGGGTGATTCGTCAAGCAAAGAAGGGGGGTCCCAAAACATGTTTCCCCATGCAATTTCCATAGGAAACTTTAGCCGGGGCTACAGCCCGAACTGCTGAATAGAATTACACCACATTTGGCAAAGAGGTAGCCCTTGGTTCAAAAAGGTGCCTTTTGTTAAATGGTGTAAATCCGTTCAGTAGTTGCTGAGAAAATCAAAAGTAAAATCAAATATATATCCATGGTTGCGCAGGATCCGCGCACCCTCCCGATCATGAGCTGTATGCTAATTGGCTGTTAACACTCCAAATCAGGAAGTGTTGGCAGCCATCTTGTGCCTTGGTAGAACCATGGCACAAGAAAGTAGAGAAAAAACGCGCAAAACGCAAAAAGGGGGCAGGGTAGAAACACCCTGACCCCTAGGCCTGCTTAGGGGGTCCCACAAGGACCCCCAGGGACACAAAATGTGGTATTATCTTTTTTAAATCGGCAAAATCCGTGCAGGGTACGCAGATCCTGCCGATGAAAAAAAAAAAACAAGCGCGGCGCTTGCTATTTAGCCCCCAGGGGGCAAAATCCCAGGGGCATTTATATTTAATGTAAAGGCGGGCCCAAAGGGGCCCCCCAGCCCCAGGGATTGCCACCCCCTGGGCCTTTTTTAAAATATGTGAAGGGGGCTCGCAGCCCCCCAGCCCCGGGGACTGCCACCCCCCAGGGCTTCAAATTTAATGGGTGGGGGGGCTCAAAAGCCTCCCCTAGCCCCAGGGACCGCCACCCCCCCGGGCTTCATTACAGCTTATACGGGGGGCTCACGTCCCCTCCGCAGCCCCAGGAACCGACACCCTCAGGGCTTAAAGTTTACTGTGGGGGCATCCAAATCCCCCCAAGCCCCGGGACCACCACCCTTCGGGGCTTAAAATAAACTATTCTGTAGCGAACACACACAGCCCCTGCTGCCCCGGGGACCGCCAATCCCGGGTTTTATTTTTTTAATTAAAAAAACCTGCGTGGGGGGCTTGAGTCCCCCCACATGCCCCGGGGACTGCCACCTCACTAAGTTTTTACATTAGGGGGTCTGTTATGGACACCCAAGCCCCAGGGACCAGAAATGCCCGAGGCTTTAAAAATGTTGGGGAGGGGGCTGCGCGGTCCCCCTCCTCAAATATTACATTTGAGGGGCCATAAATGGCTGAAGGAGGGGGGCAAGGCAGCCCCCCTCCAAAAAAAACAATAATAAAATGAACATGCCCCGGGGGATGGGGTCACTGGGGCAGATTATGGCCTCGGGAGAATATGAGGAAAAGAAGGGGGGCCACACAACACCCCTTCTTAAAAAAAAGAAAAACAGCATTGCGCCAGCGGCCATGCCCCCTCCTTTCAGCACTCAGCAAACACGCCCCCTGGCGCATTTGCAGATGGGAAATGAATATTGGGGGTCCCTGGGGGCCAACTAGCCCAACAGGAACGGCCAGTTTGCGCCAGTGGACTGCGTTGTAGAGAGGTGATCTGAGGCCACGCCCCTTTTTACACCTCTCAGCAAAGCAGCTCTGAGGCGCTTAATGGAGGTAGCTGGTGGGCTAGTAGCACCCCAGGGACCCTCAGTATTCAAGGGGAGTT
The DNA here is from genome assembly GCF_964261635.1 of Lissotriton helveticus. Taxonomy (NCBI): domain Eukaryota; kingdom Metazoa; phylum Chordata; class Amphibia; order Caudata; family Salamandridae; genus Lissotriton; species Lissotriton helveticus. The sequence continues at coordinate 986,814,648 of NC_136067.1, forward strand.
AATCCCCCAACTTAAATCATGCCACGGGGCGCGCTTGCACAGTGCTGAAGGAAGGGGGCGGGGCCTGAGTTGACGTATGTGCAAACACACCCTGTGGCGCGATTTAAGTTGGTGGAATTAATTCCTCTTCAATCCTGAGGGTCCCTGGGGGCCAACTAGTCCACCAGGTACCTCCAGTAAGTGCCAGGGAGCTGTGTTGCAGACAGGTGTTCAGAGGCCATGCCCCTTTTTACACCTCTCTGCAACGCAGCTCTGTGGCACTTAGTGGATAAGTGTGGCTCAATGGTTAGAGTGGCAGACCCTGATGCAGAGGTCTGGCCGGGGACCAGGGTTTAATTCCTGCCTCGGCGGGTCTTGGGCTCAATTTCCTCGGACCTGATAATTCTCACCTCTGTGCCTATTCTTATCATGGGTCCCACTCTGCAACTCTGGGCAATAGCTTGCTTAATCTCCACAACGGCCCCAACAGCGCTGGGAGGCCTGGCTTCACCTTGGGGGTGCCCAGGAGTGGACATTTCACAGGGAAAAGCCAGGAAGGGTTCCACAGCGGTATGCGTTACAGCGCCAGGACACCCCAGTTGGGGTATTAGTGCGCTTTACAAGAACACATTACATTACATTTCCTAGTGGGCTAGTTTGACCCTAGGGACCCTTAGGATTCAAGGGGACTTAATCTCTCTATTTATAACGGCTACAGGGCATGTTTACACAGTGGTGAAGGGATGGGAGGGGGCCTGAAGTGACGTGTGCAAACACGCCCTGTGGCGTGTTTTAAGTTGGGGAAATAATTCTCCTTCAATCCTGAGGGACCCTGGGGGCTAACTAGCTTACCAGGTGCTTTCAGTAAGAGCCACTGCGCTGCGTTACAGAGAGGTGGTCAAGGCCGTTCCACTTTTTACACCTCTCTGCTACGCAGCTCTGTGGTGCTTACAGGAGGTACCTAGTGGGCTAGCTGGACCCTAGGGAGCCTCAGGATTCAAATGAACTTAATCTTCCAACTTAAAATGGCCACAGGATGTGTTTACACAGTGGTGAAGGGAGGGGAAAGGGCCTGAGGTGACGTGTGCAAACACACCCTGTGGCACATTTTAAGTTGGGAAAATAATTCCCCTTCAATCCTGAGGGCTCCAGGGGGACAATAGCCCACCAGGTGCTTCCAGTAAGCACCACTGCGCTGCGTTGCAGAGAGGTGATCTAGACCGTGCCCTTTTTACACCTCTCTACAACTCAGCTATGTGGCACTTACTGGAGGTACATAGTGGGCTAGTTGGACCCTAGGGACCCTCAGGATTCAAGGGGACTTAATCCCCCACCTTCAAAATGCCACAGTGCGCGTTTACACAGTGGTGAAGGGAGGGGGCAGAGTCTGAGGTGACATCTGCAAACACGCCCTGTGGCGCGTTTTAAGTTGGGCCTTCAATCCTGAGGGACCCTGGGGGACAACTAGTCCACCAGGTGCCTCCAGTAAGTGCCACTGCACTGAGTTGCAGAGAGGTGGTCTAGGCCGTGCCCCTTTTCACATTTCTCTGCAACACAGCTCTGTGGCAATTACTGGAGGTACCTAGTGCGCTAGTTGGACCATAGGGACCCTCAGGATTCAAGGGGACTCAATATTCCAACTTATAATGGCCACAGGGTGCATTTACACAGTGGGGAAGAGAGGGGACAGGCCTGAGGTGACCTGTGCAAACACGCTCTGTGACGCGTTTTAAGTTGGGGAAATAATTCCCCTTCAATCCTAAGGGCCCCTGGGGGCCAACTAGCCCACCAGGTGCTTCCAGGAAGCGACACTGCGCTGCGTTGCAGAGAGGTGGACTAGGCCATGCTCCTTATTACATCTCTCTGCAACGCAGCTCTGTGGCCCCTACTGGAGGTACCTAGTGGGCTAGTTGGACCCTAGGAACCCTCAGGATTCAAGGGGACTTAATCTCCCAACTTAAAACGGCCACAGAGCATGTTTGCACAGTGGTGAAGGGAGGGGACGGGGCCTGAGGCGACGTGTGCAAGCACGTCCTGTGGCGCGTTTTAAGAGGTAGTTTTAATCCCCCTGCCCTATTATATACTAGGGGCTTACAGAGGAGGTCATGCTAATCACAGGGAGACCCCAACGCATAGTGTTCCCTAGTGTACATTGGCGTTTTCACTGCATTCTAAGTGTCTTTTAACATAGCACTGCTCTAGGACTGGTTAGTCAGACTCAGTTACCACCATTATCCATCTACAAAGGTGAGGGTACAGGAAGATTTTGTGACAAGGCTTCTTCCGGCTCTTTTGTTTGTTCTTTCTGCCCGTTTTCCTTCTTACTGCACTTTTCTACATCTTTGAGGACTTCTGTTACTTCTTTGTGCATTTCTTTTCTTTCTTTCAGTGCGTTTTTTCTTTTTTCTTCACAAGTCGTATCTCTGTAGGCATAGTTAGAAATTAGCATTTAAAAAACATTGAAATTCACTGAAAAAACTATAGGTTTCAGGCATGTTATAGTTAGGATTTAACATTTAAAAAACCTTCGAAATTCACTGAAACAACCATAGGTTTCAGGGGCGTTATAGTTAGCTGGACATTTCACTTGTACAAAACCATTGAATTTCCCTGTTATAGTTAGTTCAGCTAACTATAACTTGTGACATCACTGATGACATCTCTTTGTGATAGAGTGTCAGACCTCCTCTCACCCTAATATAACCTTTGATACACATCCTCAACAATAGAAACTAACATTTTCAAAACAATGGACATACCAATACCACTTACAACACAGTTATTTAGGAATTCCAAGATCTACACACACATCCACTCATTCACCAACAGTCCTATACAGTCAATCATACATGTACTCACTCATCATATGTACTCATACACCTATACATCCTGTTACACATTGACACTCATCTATAGAGTTACTCACACACATAGTCACTAATGCTAATAAAGACTCAAACAGCCATTTACTTGCAAATACAGTTATACACACACCACCACACTTACTTCTACAGAAATGTATACATACTTACTCTTTTAAACAAACACTTATAGAAACACATACTCATTCATACAGGAACTCTTGCAATCTCTCACTCTCACATATACTCACTTATATACACCAATACTCACATATACTAGTTTAAAATATACGTAGTTACTTATAAAGACACTATTGAGACAGTCATTCACTCCCTAACACACCCTTACACACAGTCATCCACCCATACAGTCCTGCACACTTATTGTCTTTAACACATACAAATAGTGACTCACTTATTCATGCATGTATGCACTAATTATTACCCCCCACTGAACCATGCAGACACTCAGAGACTCATACTGATACTCGTAAAACCAAGTAATAATCAATATAGACACTCATGTAGCTACTCACCAACCTATGCAGCCACTTATACACAAAGTGAGAGACTGATACAGATATTTATATATTTAAATTACTCACTAACCCATGTATTCACTAAGATACACTTAATCAGTCAGTTATACAATCAATTTTTCATTAAAAAATCATCCATTCAGACACCTATAGACCCATTTATTCTTCCATCGACCTTAAAATATACATATATAAAACATATTTAATTCTCAGAAAAACACACATTCACTGGATGTTGACATCAGTGACGTCATTTGAGATGTCATCAGTGATGTCATGAGTGATGTCACTGACCATGTCATAAGTGATGTAATATGTGACGTCATTAGCAGTGCATTGCGGATGCGCGAGTTATAGTTAGCTGAACTAACTATAACGGGGGAATTTCAATGGTTTTGTATGAGTGAAATGTCCAATTAACTATAACGCCCCTGAAACCTGTTTTTTTCAGTGAATTATATATATATATATATATATATATATATATATATATATATATATATATATATATATACATATATATATATATTTATATGTATATATATATATATATATATATATATATATATATATATATATATATATATATGTATATATACATGTACACACACACACATGTGTGTGTTTACATTGGTATAGATTTGTGTATAGTATTAAATGTTAGGTTGATTTATTTAATTAACAATATTTTAATGGTGTATAGTAAATATTTAAGATTTACTAATGTAAGCTGTATACATATATATATTGATAAAGCATTTTTTTGTATGTTTTTAATGAAATTGGTGTGTAACAATGTAGTTGTTTACAATGTTTTGTGCTTGCCATAATAAGGATAGGGGCACAACATTTTTGTAAGCAATATTTTTGGCACAATATTTGTGTTACATGATATTGCTGATTCTGATATTGTGTCAGTGATCCACCCAGTGTACTATACAAACAATGTCTCAATTTTATATACTTTCTGGGATGCGGGTAACTGGAATTCTCTTGTTTTCATTTCTCCCTCAGTCAATAATTGGATAAGAGTCAGGATCCTTGCATATTTCCCTGTGTGTAGGTAGCCCTTCTAAATGGATGACTGCATTGTCCCTTTAGAAGTGCATGGAGATGTTGCCTGACATTGCATTTCAATAATTTAAAGAAATTGTTCCAGATTCTCATTGAGTTCCTAATCATGGAGTAGAATGCCAATGCTGAGTTCATCTTGTACTGATATAGCTGATGGAGGTCTGTGCCACTGTGGGCAATATCCTGTTCAAGACCAGCTCAAAAAGGGGGGTGGGGTCAGGTATCCTGTACACCATATATGTTATTTGTGAAAGATGTATTGCTGTGTACTACTGCTTAATTCAGGATACACAAAGTCCTCCATTGTTCCTGTGAACAATTAGTTTGAATTGGAAGTTGTTAGCTCAGGTTTCATGTTCCGCCAGATGAAAGGGCATATTTAACAAATAATCGCTCAGCAAGTCACCTTGCAGCACTGCTTGATAGAGAAAGGGAAGAAATGTCCATACTTAACAATATCTAGATCAATCCATTCATTTCCCTGAGCTGGCTCATAATCTGCTGTCTAACACCTACAAAGGCACCACTCCACCATATTGCATAGGTGCCTCAGTTGGAAGCAGGTTTGTTTTTGTGCCTGAAGGTACACCTTCCTGAACAAATAACAATCCTTTGAGGCATTTTCCTCTTTCTATGTGTGCTTTAAAATGAAGCACTCATAGAAAGAGGAAAACATGAGGCGAAATAAATACATTTCTCCTCGTTATACCTCCCCTGGGGAGGCATAGCATTTTGATGCATTCCCAGGTTTACCATTGTTGGTAAGTCTGCGAATTCCAAAAATTCATGAATGATGTGTGACAACACACTCGCTGGGAATGATTTTCATTGTGTTGTGTCACTCCTGATTCATCAAGCCATACAGGGCCAAGTAAGTTGGCCTTTCTTGGTTTGATAAATCCAACGTAGGTTTTGCATCACCCTTGTGCCTCCTTCAGTGGTGCAAGGGCGATGCAAAACCTTCATAAATATGCGCAAAATCTTTATTGTCCTTATCAATGGATCTCAGTACTGTGGTCTGGACTAGTAGCTATAACATTCTGAGGAAATAAGTAAATCAGGGTCATACCACCATATTAAAGGCCTGTACATGTCCCCACCAGAAAAGACTACGATGGCTCCATTTCTCGTACTGAACAAGGGTCTTGGTGATAATTGGTTTCTAGGTTGTCCAAGATCATTCTTTCCAGTCCCATCTTAATAAGATTTCTAGGTATTTGGACCGATCTTGTTTCAGGAATGTGTATCCCACAGTTGAAGCCTTACTTGTAACACGTGACATGGGCATTGCTTAACTTTAGTTCCAGTTAATGTTAGAGACCTGATCTAACAGAGAAATCTTTATCACATACATCAATGTTAGCAATGATCTGTCCAAGTGGACAAATGTTAGCAGAAAGTCATCTGTCGAAGGCACTGTTTTTGATGGGCCTTTTGGAGTGGGTATTTACACTATTTGAGGTGTTTGTCTGATAACAGAGACTAGTGGTTCAATCGCTAGTAGAAACAGTAAGTGGAACAGAGAAAATATTTGACGGATGGGTGCCTCTGTTAATAGGAAAAGAGTCAGAGAGGAAGACCCAAAATTAGAGGTGGTATGTAACCATTGGATCATGCTAATGAAATTATCTCCTAATTACATTTTCTCTAGGGTACACAACATATATCTCCATTCCATAAACTTGAATGACTTTTCAGCTTTGGGGGAAAAGGCTAACACATTCTATTGTAAATCCTTTGATAACCTTAGCAGATGGGTTAAGGAAGAAAGCCAAAATCCAACCTTAGTGTGATGAATTGTGGTAGGTGTACATTTTTTGAGATGTCTAGCTAGGACATTATATAGTATTTTTATATCTGTATTTAAGGGTGACATTGGGTGATAAATATTACACTGCAGCTGCATGTTTCCCTGGTTTTAGGAGAACAGTTATTGTTGCTCTATTGGAAAGGGGCAACACTACCCCATGGAGTTAGTCCAAGGCTTTCTCCTCAGCACACCTATACATTTCTCAGGGGAAGCAAATGTCCCCAGGAGCTTTATTATATGGGAGATGTGAGCTGGCCTGTCTGATTTCTTCTTTAGTGATCTTACCCTCCAATAGAGCTCTGCTATTGCATGAAAACAGTAAGTTCAGCTTAGGGAGAAAAGACAGGGCTGTATTCACAAGAATGCAGCACGCCCCTGTTTTCCCCTAGCACTGGCACTAAAAATAGCTGCCTATTGTCAACTCAGGCACACTTGCAAAATAGCATAGTGCAAGGGTGTTTCTGTTGCAGGGAATATTTGATCATGTGCAGGAATGTGTCCCTTTCTGCACATAAACAATTCATAATGGTGATGTGTACCTTCTATGTATGCTGCTTTGTGCAGCACACATAGAATTGCAACTCATCATTATTTAATTATTACTTATATGCAGGAGGAGAAACCTTCCTGCACATGCGCAATCACTTGTTGCGATTTGCTCTTTCTATGTGTGCTACATAATGCAGCACACATAGACACAGCAAAAACGAGGAGAAATTACACAGTTCTCTTCATTTTGCCAGGTTAAGAGCAGGTTTTATCACACTTTGCTATGTAGGTATTTCCTTAATAAAAAGTGCAAAAGCTATCTGGCTACTTTCCACTTGCAGTATTTTCAAGTTCACATCAGTTTTCAAAAAATTAATTGGGATGGCCTCACACCCCCGCCCCCCCGGGTGTCAGGCTTCATCATCGGCCATCCTGCATTAACCAAAGAATCCTTCATTATGAATGAGCCCCTTTATTTAGAGCTATATATCGGACATCATAAGGAAACTATGGGAAAAAATGAAAGGAGTTCAATAAAAATCCCTGCCCCCTACCAGCAGCTCTTTTCTATTCTTTATTTATTGGTGGAGGAGGGACACTCAAAAACAAAGGTGGGACACTAACAGCTCTGTTATGGTGCTGGTATCCACAGTTGGTCAACATGTTTCAGCCTTTCTAACAGCCCAGGGGGGTCCTGGGCTTTTGTGAGGACCCAATCAGACCTTATTCATTCCTGCACTGTTTCCCTATTTATTTATATAGGCAATTTATAGAGTGCCAAAATACCCTAGGGTGTCTCGGCGCTATGGGGTGTCTAGAGGTAGAACCAGTGCTGGAAGCTTATTGAGTGAAAAGCCACGTCTTTGAGAGTTTCCTGAAGGTGAGAAGATTTTGCCAAGTTTTGATGTGCAAAGGAAGCGTGTTCCATAGTTTAGCAGTGGCGACGACGATCTTTCTGTCACCCCAGGAAAACTTGTGCGAGGGACCTTCAGAAGGCTGGCCGTGAGTGAGCGCAAGGGTCTGTTAGGAGTATAGACACAAAAAGCCTTCTTCAGGAAGTTGGGTCCTGTACTGTGGATAGCCTTAAAGGCGATGCAGAGGGATTTGAATTTGATGCGGCTTATTATGAGTAGCCAATGGAGTTTTCGGACTACTGATGAGATTGATTGGTATTTGGGGGTGCCTGTTATCAATCTGGCTACTGAATTCTGCACCATCTGTAGTCTATTTGTGACCTTTTTCGGGGCATTGAGGAACAGGCCGTTGCAATAATCAATTTTCGACATGACTAGGGTGCTGATTAGGGTTTTCCTGGCACTAAATGGTAAAAAAAGGGAGGAGTTTTTTTAATCATTCTGAGAGTGTAGAAAGATAAGGAGACAGTTGCGTTGGCAGGCATTATGAAAGTGAGTTTGTCATCAAGCATGACACGCAGATTTCTCACTTTGGTTAGCGGGGGAGGTGGGGATCCTAGATTAGTCGGGCCCCAGATGGAGGACCAGACAGGAAGTAACTTGCCGAAAATCAAAATTTCTGTTTTATCGGAATTTAGCTTTAAGCAATTGTTAGCCATCCAATTGCTGATTGCACGCATTCCATCTTGGAAGCTGGCCGCGATTGCCCCTCCATCCTTGCGGATGGTGAGCACCAGTTGAGTATCATCGGCATAGGAAGAGGGTCCTATCCCGTTGGCTTTATTGACCCCGGCCAGATCCGACACAAATAGATGTTAAACAGTGTCGTACTCAGTGCGGAATCTTGTGGCACACCACACTGGAGGGTGAAAGGGGCTGATTTGTAGGTACCAAGGGCCACTGATTGTGTGCGGTTCGCGAGAAACGAGGCCAGTAGCTCTTTGACCTTCAATTTGATGTCTATGTTTGAGACATGATCGATCAGTGTGGCGTGATCGACCGTGTCAAAGGCTGCTGATAGGGCTAGCAGCACAAGTACAGCTGTGCCCCCATGGTGTAGGATGGTCCCTACTTCATCTGCTGCTTTAATGAGGGCAGTTTCTGTGCCATGGCCTTTCCTAAAGACAAATTGCTTCTCATCCAGAAGAATATTGTCTTCAATGTATTTGGCTAGTTGCTGATTCATTAATTTCTCAAATATTTTTCCAGGGAATAGTAGGCTTGTATGGGTCTGTAATTTTTAGATTCTAGTAGATTGAGATGTTGCATCTTCAGCAATGGTTTGATAATGGCCTTTTTCCATGTGTTAGGGTAGATGCCCGTAATGAACATGGCATTAAGATGTCGGTAAGATTTGGCGCTAATACGTCAGGAAATAGCTTTAGGATAGAGGCTGGACAAGGGTTGATTGGGGAGCCTGACTTGGTGGAAAGGATGAGGTCCGTGATCTGTTTCGTGGAGACTTGGCTGAAAAACGCGAGCGAGGGATTGTATTCGATTTTGTCTGAGGATGAGGCTAAGTAATCTGTTTTAGTATGAGAAGCGAAATAGGTGTAAATACTACTGACTTTGTCTAGGAAGTAGTGGGCCAGCACAGTGCAGAGATCTTGGGTGGGGGCTAGAGGAGGGTTTGTCACTGACTCTGACAGTTTAGTGACAACCTGAAAGAGTTGTTTAGTGCAGTCTTGAGCCGATTCTATCTGACTATGGTAGTATTTGCTCTTCTCTAGAATAATGAGATGCTTATATTTGGAGATAGCTTTCTTGTAAAGGGTCTTTTCTCCGCCATTATAGTTTCTGCGCCAGCGTCTCTCAAGATTCCTGCGGCATTGTTTTTCTGTTCTGAGGGACTCGGAAAAACAGGGGGCCGAAGGGTAGTTCTGTTTTTTTAAAAGTTTTGCAGAGGTACCGAGGCGTTGAAGGCCTTGTTGAGCCATTCAGTGTAGTTGGATGAGGCCAGTGTGGGGTCTGGGGAAGGGACATAGTTAGTGGAGGAAAGATGTGTTTTGAGGAGCTCCTGGTCCAGGCGGCGCCAAGCTTTGAATTGAGTGGGAGGGGTTGAGGTGATCAATGACGGAATGGTTTTCATCTGGATGGCATAGAAGACTGCCCAATGATCAGTCCATACCAGGGGAATGGATTTTACTATTGATAATTGCCTATTACTAGTGAAAAGCCTGTCGAGCATGTGCCCGGCTTTGTGGGTAGGGTTGGTCACCAGTTGTTGTAGATTCGCAGATCTAGTTCTACAATGATAGAGGAGGTGTCATGGTCATCATGTGATTCAAGGTAGAAGTTGAAATCACCCAAGATAGTGAAGGCAGCTTCTCCTGCTAGAGGTTCTATTGAACTTCTGAAATCTGATAGGAATTCCACACGGGGACCTGGGGGGGCGATAAAGGAGGGTTCCTTTAAATGATTGTGAGTGGTTGAGTATTATGGAGAATGTGACGGCTTCGCAGATTGAGATGGGGATAGTCTTAGTCCTGACTAAGTATTTATTACAGTATATGATAGCTAGTCCGCCTCCTTTTTTTGAGAATCTATTGAGTCTGAATACGCAAAATCCTTCCGGGGTTGCAGTGCAAAAATACGGACCAGATGTGGAGTCTCCCCAGGTTTCTGTTATAAATAGTATATCTAACTTATGGTCTGTTAGAAAGTCTGCTATCTCATCCCCCTACACTGTCTCTTCACACATGCGTGCCCAATCCATGGATACACTACCGGATTACCAATTGGTTTAGCCGGAGTCCTTCAGTTTAGTAGGATACTTCCTAAAAGACATAAACATACATGCACAATATATTACACTTAAACAGAGTAATTTTCTCATCCTCTATTTTATGGTCAGTGAGACCCGTGCTGTATATATGACGTTATAGTTTGACTAATGTGCAGTGACCAGAGTGATGTACAGTCCACTATTCTTATTGCGTAACTACTTATGGTAGCCACGTTTTAACTGATAATTCAATGGTGACCATATATGTTATATCAAGTCGTACCTACATACAGACATAATTGTGACTTCTAGGTTGCATTTTCATCTTTTCTATTCTAAAATCAGATGTTATCTTTGCTGCACCCTATTATGTGCATGATTCGTTTTTTCTCCTCATGTATGTCTTACCCTATTTTCGGAGATGGTATGCCTCATGGAGGGGTGGGTGAGGGAGTCCTCTAGTCTCACACACTGCACAGGAGTAAATAATAGAAAAAAGTTACAGAGTGAGAACATGGTGTTAAAATATCTACATACATGCTAATTTTCTGATTAGCCAACATGAAATAGCCGGAGGAATTAGGAAATGGAAAGGCACCACTGATCTGGTTTTACTTAACTTACTTTGTCTTGGATCATCTACGCTGGATAACATAGAGTTTATCCCTTTCCTCGCCCCGATGTTACTATGTTTGTCACACTTTGTCTTCATGAGAGCTGCGCTCTCCACTCGTTTTATGCAATAAGCCAGAAGGTAGGGGTTTGGGTTTTTTTGTGTGGTCATCATGACTTTTAGGGAGAACACAAATATTTCCTCATATAAGACCTCATATGAGGGTGGTCCAACATGTTAAAGTAAGACCAGGTTTTCCCTGGTCTTATTTTTGGCCCTGCCCCATATTTACATCACCGTTGTAAAAATGGGGCAGCAGCAAAAGCCAATGGGTGTTGTGGCACAATGCCAACCGCAACATGCATTGCCTATTGGCCATCCCTTTCACGCTAAGTGCTGCATGAAAAGGTGCCCTATTTACCAGGCGACGTTAAGCCACGTTAAGTGGGTTAACACCATCTTGTAAATAAGGCGAAGGGCTTATCACCACCAGCACACCATAACAAGCAGCATTCTGGTGGTGGTAACCCCTTGGAAATTTGACCCTATGTGTCTGGTATTGGCCTCTAAATCTGAACTGTATGATATGTTGTAGTATCTGCCAAATATATTTGCAATATTCTGTTTCCTTCACCAGGTGTCCTGATTTATCTCTATTTACTGAGATAGTTATTGATGCTTCTCTTTATCTAATTTAGATGGCTAGAATCCTCCCAGCCTTTCCTCCATACTCATCATGGCTGGTCTTAAGTTTGAAGATCATGTATTTACCTTTGGATATGTATAGTTTATTAAGGCCAATATCAGCATTTTCTAAATTAATCTGTTCGCATCCGAGGGTCATTTTGTAAATGTTCCACTGTACATTTAAAGTTTTCTTTTTAAGGTGTGTTGTTGTTGTATTCTTTATGTATTGGCCTGTGTAGCATCCTTTATCAGCTGACCCCTCATTGTGGCCTTAGCTACTGCCCTTAGCACTTGTGTTAATTGGGCCATACCCTTGTAAGCATGCGTGCTTTCAGCTGTGCATCTTACGGTCGCATCTTACAGCGTGTGAGCTTATTGTGCCAGTGTTTCCTGATTGGCTTACAAAAATACCATTCCCTGATCAGACAGACTAGGGTATAATCTGTAAGGGATCCCTTGAGGATAAGACAGGGATATTAGGAAGTAGCTGGTTGGGTGCCATGCCCTGACAAGTAAAATAAATACTTTTTTTCCTGGAGGTGGAGAAGGCATCATACATCCAGTAGGCCTTGATCCACAAGGGTGTCTCGCAGGAGTGCTCTGTCTCTGTTTTTTGGTATGTCAAGTAGGCAGTGCAATCCATAATCGCATCAAAGGCTAGGTTCCAGTGTCCCCCCATGAATATTTATGAGGTTTTCCATTAAGTAATGATCCTATTAAGAGAGAGGAGGAATGCAGTCTTATTTCTTCTAGGGACATGGATTGACCCAACACTTATTACCTTAGCATCGAGCCTGATTTTCACAAACACGAACCTCCTTTCATCATCCTTACAAAACTTGAGGACTATACTTGGGGGTTTTTCTGTATGAGGATTGCTACTCCACATTTTTTTTACCTAAGGGCCAGGTGTAAAAAGCATTTTTTGGGTCATTTTCATCGGAAAAATGCATTTTCAAATTAACAAAATGCCATTCAGTAAATTTCCGATTCGGTATTTGGACGGGGCATGTCTTGTGCGCCCCTTCCAAATACTGAATTGGTGTGGTAGGTATTACTGTTGTGTGACCGAATTCCAGTCGCAAAACATTAATACTTTACCACCATTTTAGAAAGTTGTGGTAACCCATTCACAAATGAGAAGGCAGACCCTTGGGAACCTTTCTTCCTTGAGAATGTTGAAAACATATTTTTTAAGAGCAGGCAGTAGCCCCACGGACCTCTGCCTACTCTTTAAAATGAAATTTCTAAGCATCACTTTTTTCTTTTGAAGGCATTGCATTTTACTTCAAGGAAAGTAGGACGCATTAAAAAAAGATTGCTTTGCTTAAAAATATCTTTGTATGTGGCAGAATGTACTTGGACATTTCATAAGCTCAAAGGCAGGAATTTGTTAAAAAGTAACCACAAACAGTGTGGTCTGCTGCCATCAGCAGGCCATCATCCCTGTGATGACCGTAATTCATATTAGGTCGAAAATTGTGATCTAGCGCCTTAATATTCCTGAGGTAGATGGATTTGCGACCTATTTGAAATTGCTATTTGGGGATACAGAAATTCATCCATTAGGAATACCGATTTTATAATTGATTTCCTTATTGCGTTTCACAGATAAAGGCAATTAGGAAATGGTTGTACATTGGCTCCAAACTCCTATTTGAGTCACACTCAATACTTCTCGCATTTTCGTATGTATTTAGTTGATCACTAAAAGGCATTACTATTAATAACAACACCTGTGAAATTACGAGCACTTATTCCAGCCTCACATTTGAAGAGACACCAAGTGCTTGGCATTTTCTAATTTATATGCTGATTTGTCCACCTTCAAATTACAGTCCAATAATTGTTTTTGCAACTTAAGGAAGTACCCTGAGGTGTAAAACTGGAGTCTAGGGCTGTGATCAAAGGTCGTAATTAGTCACTATTCAGGTTAAAAAATAACAGCTGTTCTGCTTATTATGCATATCCCATTACCGTTATAATACAAGCGGTATCTAATTAAATGTAAATGTCTTTTAGAAATGAGAAATATATTTTTTGGAGGGCTCACATGCTTCCAACTTAATTATGATTTTCTGCAGTTGGAAATACCTTAAAGCTGTATTTGCTACCACTGCTTTCCGACAGTTTCTGACCAATGCGTCATTAGGGGAGATTACTGAATATCCAGTGTGCATGCCTGCATTCAAAGAACAAATACTTAATCAAACAAGGTAAAATCAAATTTGGACATACATGCAGATCCGTGTATGCACACATACACACACCAAAAGGACATGTGTACACAGAGATCAGATCACACATATGGGCACAGGCACACTTAGCTGCTTGTATGACAGGCCTGTAGCATGTTTTTTTTATTTCCTTATCTAACGATAGTTTACTTACCTTTTCCGCACTGAAAATATGTTTCTTATCTTAGTAATACTCAACCTATGTTCTAATTAATAAATACGACGTTAGGCTTTCTTTTCTTTTTTATTACCTAATCGAAGTGTAACGTGAATACATAAAACGGAAACCAAATTTATTAGACAGCTACTGACACTCCCGCAATGCACCCCACTTCTTGCATTAAGGTTAGATTTGGGGTTGAGACCCATAGAAGATGAGCTAGCACTCAAACCTCTTAGGTTCTGGTGTAGGCTCTGGATAACGCCGGAGCTGTTGAACTATAGGCTAGAGCTTAAGCAAATACTAAGTTATAATAGTGCAGCAAAAATTCCCTGGCTCGTATACTTAAAACATGAATTTGTAAGATTGGGATTACCTGCTCTATGGTACGACCCGGAAAGGGCCTGTCGCGAAGTCTCGCGTAGGTCCCTTACTAGGATTTGTATGGATACGAAACTCAGCTCCGTTTTGCACTACTCTCATGCTGGCACTTTGATTAAATCCTTTTTAGCATTTAAGGTTTCTTACTTCTTTGAAGGTTTTATGGATGTTGTTTTTCCGATTTTAGCCAGGAAACTTTTTATAAAATGGAGATATGGCACTTTACCCTTAAAAGTTTTTACAAGCAAATGGACAGCCTCCACTAATAAGCCCTGCCCAGGATGTAGCTGTGATATAGAGGATGAACTGCATGTGCTCTTCTTCTGTCCAGCCTACAGAAAATCCAGGAAGCATTGGCTAGTACCTTTATGTAAAAATTTGGGTTTCGTACATTACACACACGCCTTTAGAATTCTAAAAACTGATACTTCTGGACACATTGTATTTGCACTTTCTAAGTATTTGTTAGCTATGTGGACTAAGCAACGGTACTTAACCGCTAAGGAATGCTAACCCCTAAATATCCATAAGATCCTTGTGTTTTAGGTACGCACATTATACTGTGCACGGATTTTATTGTTTACTGTGTCTATTTAAATTAATTCTATGTATAATCTCCTTTTTACCGAATGTTTTATTTCTATATTCTTTTATGGCAAAAATAGCCGAAACAAAAAGACAAAGGGAGTGGTGGAGGGTCCAAGGGGAGTTTGTTTATAGACCGAAAAAGTACCTAGTCCCCCAACTTGACAGCAAAAAACACGAGAGGTACTAACAGTCTGGAAATCAGAAGACTACTGGAACCTGATTGTGTCCCGTATTCATATTCAGACCACACAGTTGATCTAAACAAATGACAGTGTCATGACAGAGAAGTGAGACAGAGAAGATACAGAGTCTAAAAGACTAGAAAAAGTACCCATCAGCCCACTCAAAAGTGGAATCTCGTCATCTGGGTTGTTCAGTGTTGGAGAAAGGTGTCCTGTGGAGGAGCCTACAGGACACCTTTCTCCAACACTGAACAACCCAGATGACGAGATTCCACTTTTGAGTGGGCTGATGGGTACTTTTTCTAGTCTTTTAGACTCTGTATCTTCTCTGTCTCACTTCTCTGTCATGACACTGTCATTTGTTTAGATCAACTGTGTGGTCTGAATATGAATACGGGACACAATCAGGTTCAAAAATAGCCGAAATACAGAATTTATGAATGAATGAAAGAATACATTTCAGACAATTGTCTATTTGCTTTTTATTTGCAACTGCAATAAAGTGTTCTAATGCTGATATATGTATTTTTATAGGTGCGTGCATTGGATTCGCAATATGCAAAAATGTCTTTTGAGTTTATATAAATGACATAAAGGTAGGACTGTAGAATTGGGGAGAATATGCATGCAAGATAGGCAAAGTCGGGAGATTGTTTCATTTATTGTACTCTCCGTTAAAGCTCCCTTTGTTGCTTCTCCCCCATCCTTCTCATGGCAGGCTAACTGCCTTGAAAAGGGCGGTGGACAGGCAACTCCTAATATGCTTGGCAGTGCCACAGTGGCATCACCAGCATATTAGTGATCGTGACCGCTGCACATCCTCTGTGGGATCCTTGATCGCCAGCGGTCGCAGCGGTCCTGTGGTGGTCTGACCAACACACTCATAATACTGTGGGCAGGCCCACAGTCTGGCATGGTCGTACCACCACCACGGGGTCGGTGGTCCTAAGGACCACAAAACTCATAGCTCATAGTGTGTTGCCAAGCAACATATGGGTGCAGACTGTGGCAGTGAATTACGTGTGGAATGTTCCTTAGAAACTACATGTGGAGAAAGAGGGCTCAGAAATTCGAATACAAGTTGGTCCCCCGAGACAACACCACCCTCTTCTCCAACTTGGAGGGCCAAGGAGTTGGACAGACCTAAGAATCCATAGGAATCTTCGCAAAATCTATTCAGTAACCCTGCCTCAAAATTTCCAATACCAGGAATCTGAAATAGATTCCTCCCAGGCTGAAGGAAGTGCTGGATTGGCCAACCGACGACAAACTCATGACCCACCCTTGTATAGTCAAGAACAAAGTTTTGGATGGGAAGATTTGGCCTTCCTGTCCCACCCTCTGCCAGATGGATACATCCCCTAGAAACAGGGCTACCACCTTCGAAAAGGTTGATGAAAGAGGGACTTGGGTTTCAGCAACTGCTTATCCAAATAAGCCAGTTTCAAGAAAGACCTTCTTCTCTTTGAAGAATGTTTGGAGTTTATCCTGCGATGCAGTCCCAAAGAGCAGATATCCTTAGAAAGAAAAACTCAATGCTCCTGCCTCCTGGGCTGAATTAGTCCGCCAGTCTTCCATAACCAAATTCTGGTGGGCTGCCACAAAATCCCCACTGGATAGTGCTGACAACATCACCACATCAAAGGGCACATCTGAGAGATATTCAATCTGGTGCTTGGTATCATCCAATAATCCAGAACGGTAAGATGTATCATCCAAAGATGTATACAAGGCCCTGATATTAGAAATCAGGGACTGGGCTACATATGTACCGTAAAAGCCAGATTAGAGGGTCACGTGTGCACCAGAATACACCTTCCGAAGGGAGGCATCCACCTTTTTATCAACAGCATCCTCTGCCAAGGATGTGGTCCCCACTCGGCCACAAATAAATCGATGGGGATAGAGTCAGGTAACTCCTTTTGCATATCTTGCAAAGGGTATAACTTGGCTATAAACCGAGGTAGTGATGGAGCAAGGATTCGCATGTAAAGCGACTTGCTAGTATTCATGAACCTAGAATAACAGTATTAATAAATAACCAACCTGTTTGTCCTACTAAAGTTTCTTTTTCCCTTACATACCGGGTGGCCGAGAGAAGCTTGCTTGTGCGTTTACTAATATTAATACGCTTGCA
Organism: Lissotriton helveticus; assembly: GCF_964261635.1. Classification (NCBI taxonomy): domain Eukaryota; kingdom Metazoa; phylum Chordata; class Amphibia; order Caudata; family Salamandridae; genus Lissotriton; species Lissotriton helveticus. The sequence continues at coordinate 986,832,024 of NC_136067.1, forward strand.
TCTAAAATGGCCGCTGCTACGCGGGAATTTAGACTACGCATGCGTCGGTCATACCCATGTGACGTGACGTATTCGTTGTCTTGGTGGGAAACTGTTCGCACTTGCGCACTAGAGTTAAGATGGTTGCTTTGTGTTTTCACATGCCAGAAGCTTGCACTGCTGCTTTTGCTAAGCTGTTTGTTCTGCTTAATTATAATGCTATAGTTGATTAAAAAGTAAGGGGCATAGTGTAGAAATTCATGGTATACAGTGAAATCATTTATTCTGTGTTCTAAAACTGTTTCCTTTTACTTTTCATGTATCGTAATCTTTGGGCCTGAGGGACGGGAATGCTCCATTTTGAAAATCCTTTTACACACGGCACTCTACAAGAGGAGGGCTGAAGTCATTTGTCATTGAAACCCAGCCAAGACAAGACACAGCCAAGATGTGCCTGGGAAGCTGACCTCTCCCCTCAGTCGAAGAAGCCAGAGTGTACCTGTTGAATTACAATGTATTTATTAATAAAGCGACCATTGTGAAGTAAAATAGATATGTAATGTGAACCTGAAATGGAGGGGCGGGAACGTAAGAATTAATATTCAACACTGAAGTAACAAAAATGTAGGTGGTGTGTCGACCTCTCCTCCTCTTTTGTCCAATCGAAATTGGGGATTCTTACACTTGCAACATGAGGAGGTGGTACACTGACCTGGAAAATAGTATAACTAGCCTAGGTTTAGCTAGAGAAATTGTCCGACTTGTCCGAATAGCTGACCTGTCACTGACCCAACACACTCAATAGCTGATCGAGAACAGAGGTGCTGCGGAGCACTCTGTCAGAAGACTCACTGACCAAATCGGGGTACTGGGACCTGAAGTGCTGGCGAAGGACTTTGCCGGGAAATTCGATAACCCAATCGGGGTTTTGACTGATAGCTGCAGAGAGGGAGTAGCGCAGGCGTTGCAACTGAACTGCGGGTGCTGGTCTCAACTTTCGGTAGTCCGGTTCTGATCCAAATCTGGCTTTTCTGTCCTGACTCTGATCTTCACTTGCTGGCCTACTGGCGTTTGCAACTTTCGGGGTTTCCGTCCTTAACTGACCCGTGGCCAAGGTTGGTCTTCACACCATTCTAGGTAAATATAAATCTGTGTGGGTAACAAATAGTAATATTTGCGTCCTTTCTTACCCTCCCCCTGAATCTTGCTGGAGTTATGTTGCAGGGTTTCTGTACTCACACAGAACTGTGCACAGAGGAGTGGAACCTCGGCAAATTAGGGTGTCCCAAAACTTACCTTAGCAACCAACTCACCCCTTACCGAGCTAGCTACAGTGTCTCATTGGACATATCAAACTCCCAATGTTTTAGACAAACCAGAACATGAACTTACAGTACCTCAGGGTACGTGGAACTCATGAACACTCTTTTGTTATATTATCATTACAAACCAGAACATGGAGTAAAGAAGACACATGTGCATTTGAAATGTTTATTTACTAATGCCGTCTTCTCAGGCGCAGTATCTTAGATAATACAAGTACACTTATTATCAGTATCAAAATTATCAGCATAGTTACTAAGACATAAAAAGCGAATGGTGACAGCTTGTTAACATGCTGTAATGAATAAGAGTTAACAACACTTATATCTCACCCTCCCTAACACATATATTATATCATTAGCTAAGAAGGTCTCTTTGGGTTGTTTTAGGGCGGGCCCATACCTTAGTGTCCTAGCATGAAGGAATCACATCAGCATACACCAGCTCTCTCTGCATGTGCACCGCATCAAGTGTGTTAACAATTCTCGTGCAAAGCAATATCAATCCCGCCTCAAGCCCAAGTTGGCAAAGGCTGCACTTGTGTTATGACTATGAAGGCGTGGAGATCAGACCTCATAACAATTCCATATCGTGTTGCTCCTGAAACTTCAGCACTCCCCGTGCAGACATGGTTTATTAAACAAAACTGATATCAGAGCAATAACATATTATTCTCACATACACCACGGCAAACAACTAGGTTGAAAGCTAAGTCAACAATTAAGGGTCGTGTGCAGAAGTTGCAAGAAAGGAAAAATGGCGTTTAAATCTCAAATGTACCTATGCTAACTTAACACGATATAAGGATATATAGGAGCTATATAACAGTTATAATTGCATATGTTCCTTTCTTTCCCTTTCCTTTATGATAAATAATGAATCGTAAATCTTGCCATTATTAGCATGTTCCATTTTCTTCCCTACCTTATAGTTGGATGTTGAGAACTGCCTTGAATAAATAGATGATCCTCTTTCTTTACCCTCCCCATTTAAGGAAAACTGAAGTGGTAATCCTGAATTATTAGTGTGTTCCATTTTCTTACCTTCCCTATAGTTATACGGTAAAATCAGATACGTCATTTTAGTTTGTGTTCCCTCTTTTTACCCACCCTCTTGCAAACGATTAAATGTGACATTCTAGCATGTCCCTTATTTTTCCCGTCCTTTAGAAAATACCATTCCAAGTCTGATTCCTATACGGTCATTTTCAGTATGTTCCTTGTTCTTACTTTCCCTTTAGACTTCTAAATGGTTGGCATGATATATCTTTTGCATAGTTATACACTTTTCATGATTCTGATTATTGATAGCTTGCTTGCTGTCAAACTTTGGCTTATGACTTTTGATGAAGATTAGATAAAGGTTTTCAAAACCTCCCGAGTCTGTGGTTATTACATGAGTGCATATTGTCGTATTGCTTCGATTCCTATTATGCTATACTCCCTGATCCCACAGGTCCACAGATACCAGTGACCAGGAGTGTAAGTCGAGGGTATAGGACCTAGGAAGTACAATATCTGATAGTCAGTGCCCAGGTTACCTGATCTGATAAATTATTATTATAATTGTATATGCGCGCTCTATCAGTAGCTTGATACTGTCAGGATCCTTCCATTCCCATTTCAGAACCTCATGAATGCAAGGGTTAACCGGGACATCAATAGTGGGTGAGCTCTGAATTTAGCAGCGGAGCGAACCAGTAGAAATGTCCAGAGCCTCATCATCTGGAAATTCCATATTCGACTTAACATGTTTAATTAACTCTGGGAACCTGTCCCTACCAAAATATACTTGCACTTATGCTTCTCAAGGCTGGGACACTCCTCCTTTGACCCTGAGGACTGAGAGGACGGCACAGGGAAAGATTCCTTAGACTTACAACCTTTCCTCATCTCCAGCAATGTGTCATGTATCAAGCATTTGAGCCTGGCATCTTCACCCTCCCAGCAACATTTTGACCAAGGAGGGGAATGCAAAGAGGCTAAAGAAGCAGAAGAAGAAGAGGAAGACTCCTCCACATACCTCCTCTCCCTTGAGTGCTTCCCCTTGGTCACAAGCATAACACAATCCAATGTAATTGCCTACACAAATCAACAGTAAATGCAGGCAACTCAAATCGCTATGCGGCGCTCACCCCTGGACCATCATATGTAGGTGTCTTCTCCTCCTTCAATCCGGAAAACGCTGACAAGAGGATGCACAGGCGTGCACTTGTGTTCCTGTGCCTCACCAACATGTCCAAAACGTTGAAGTCAGGCCACCCAGGATGGGCTTCACCTGACCTCGTGCTCCCTGGGCCTTGACCTGCACCTCTGCCTGAATGCACATCTCCCTGCCAGCCTGGCAGGAGATGCGCACCACTAGCAATGATGTGACCAGGAAGTCCAACCCCCACAGAAAGAATTTCGAATTCCATCCTGCACTTCTCCCGGCAAACCCGGCAGCTAGGGAGACGCGCTCACAGCCCAATGTCACCACCACCCTACCCAGCTGCAATGACAGACCGAATTATCAGCCGCCACTCCTGTCCCCGCAAGAGCAGCTCTCGAATTCCTCGTTCCATTCTGAACTTAAGCAATGCTGGGTAAGTATGACTTAAGTACTACTGGTGGGAGGGGGTGGGTATAGGTTCCAGTATTCCTTTTGTACTTTTTTCTGTCTGCGAGATAGTTATATCTCAATTAGTAATGAATGGGACGAGGACAGGAGAGACCTGGGGGTAATGAAGCCTGCTTAGCTTCACACAGAGATAGCAAGGCCAGACAGATTTTGAAGATCATTCAGAAACGTTTGTGTTTAGAAGACACTCCTGAATCAATAGACAACAACAGAATGAGAACCCTTGCAAACCCCAGTCAATGGCTCAAACGCATGATGCACCAGTCAATACTCCTGTCGGTCTAGCAGGACAAAAAACATTGAAGTCCAACAATAGAAAACCTTGAAAAAACCTGTCTGTTTCACCATTTTCTTACTTGCCCGTTTCTTTTTTTTTTGCCCACTCTCGTGTCATATTTTCGTCTCGTCACTTAGCTTGCACGCGTCACTCGTTGACTACGAAATCAGAGAAAAGTGAAAAAAAGCAAAGATGCAAACAGGTACTCAATTGTGTACCAGTAATCCCCACGATAATACCAGGAGAGTGCAAATGGAAGCCAATCCTGTAAAGTCATTTCACATTTCTGGAGATAACTCAGGGGTACATATTCAGCAATATCCTGGCTGCATATGGATCTCAATATAATATTACATTATTTTGAATCTAAAAATAGGATCCCCTCTGGGAGATAAATAGGATGCCATTGGCCATGGAGAACGGAGGCCACATTTCTACTGGATATCACAAAGCACACGTTTTTATTGCCAGTATGAACATGCACATACAAACCAGGTTGCTTTATGAATAACTGATCATATGAAATGGTGACTAACTAAAAGATTACTGAGAGAGAAACACCAATTTTGATGTAAAGTAAAATGGCTTGCGAGCAAAAGGGATACAATTATTTAAAAAAAAACTCTTTTCCTAAACTTCTGATGTCAAGACTGCTTCAGATTTTCCATACCGATGCCCCATTAAATACAAAGTTCAACAGCTTGTACTGACCCACTCAGGCATGTGCCGACTGCTGTGTCGATCCGGAAATAAAAGTTCAAGAGCAAAGCAGTTATTTCCTACAAGTATGCACAGGTTTCCTAAAAAGACATGGCCTTTGTAGAGGTGTTCCAATAAGTACGACACAGATCTTTAGATTTCTTTTCAAATCAGCATGTATTTAACCTAATACATGTCAACAAATGTGTTAGAGCTTGTTTTAGAACTCAAGTGCAGCTGTCGATGGCAGATGGTGAACAGCTCTTGACCCCCCTCAGGAAGGAATGCAGTTAACCCACCAAGGGAAGAGCTCAGCAGTTTCTGCTTTTATAATTGTACCGCTACCAAGTACATTAAAACCAGCATATGTTAAATGACTAAATTACAGAGGGAATCCCCATGATTACAATGAGGAAAAAACCACACACAGTCATAAGAGCAAGCAATCTATTTCCATAAATGTATTACCGGGTCAGCAACAGGAAAGAGCAGTTAACCCCCTTGTGCTCCAGGACAGAAGGAGCCCAATGTTTGTTTATTACACTATAATGAGTCCCAAACTTATGAGCGCAGCACTCAGCTGTAAGGGTGTTATTGTGGGGGCAAAGAGCAGGCTAGGACTAATTGTCCTGAAGTGGAAGAGTGTAGGACCCATGGGAATGCGTCTTTTCCACAGTGTTTATATGTATAACTGTTCACAAATTCATTGTCTTATAATACAGGAAGCAGTGCATAACAATATTATAGCTCCTTAAACATAAATATAGTAAATTTAGTAAGGCAAAGCAGCCGGTAAAATAGATAGAAAAGAGTGTAGCAAGCATTAAAGAACACAACCGAATTCATGCTATTTAATGACTAACATTTTTTTATAGTCACTGAATTGTATAAGACCCTCTTTTAAATGAAAAATTAAAATAAAAAAAGCAAAAGGAATACGGCCCTGACTGAAATGAAAGTAACAGGACCTGATAGCTATATGATACTCTGTGAAAGGATTGGTGAAAGAAAAAAAAATTACTGAGATCAATATGAGGTATGCTGAATTAGACACATGCTGAAAAAAATATAACTCACAATAAAATCACATTTATTGAGAAAAAATATGAGGCATATAAAAACCAGTTTAATTTGCTGGAAAAAATAGGAGAAGAGTACAAAATAGTACTTACACATGCACAATTTAGGAATATTCCATCCTACGCCAGTAAGCAGATTTTTCAGTTTTTCCTACCTCTACAGTGCACCTAGCTTGAACTATCCCAACTGCCTTCCCTGTCTCCTATCAGTGTTTCAGTGTTCCATGGGAAGGCTCAGTATGTTCGCTCGCATTTCCTCTTTGATTTCATCCTGGAATAGAAAGTGATATATAAGGAGGTATTCCTGGGCGCAAATGTAAAAAAAAAAAAGCATAAAAGTGCAGGCAGGGCTGACGTGACTTGGAGCAGGTGATAAGGATCCACGTTTATTGGAAATAGACCTATTCTGAAATTGAGTATGCTAACAAATATTCTTTCCATAAATGATGTGTACATGTTCTTCTTTCTTAAAACTGAGTATGTTCAAAAATATTTTTTCCGTATTGAAAATGATGGGTACCTGTTCACCGGGGGAAGGGTGGGGTTGGGGATGTGTGTAATAAATGTGAAACTCAAATAAAAACTGTTAAAATAAAAAAGGAAAATGCTATGCAAAAAAAAGGAAATAGACCTATTCTTTCATTTAGTACTTCTCTGCAAGCAGTCACAAATGGGAAAAAACAGAGAGCCTCATTACGATGTTGGTCAGACGGACTTCTGCGGCCTTGTTGCAGTTGGCTGGACCGCCTGGTCCTGTCGGAAGTAGACGGACCGAAGCCGTATTAGGATGCATGCTGAATGCAGTCCGACAGACAGCTGGAAGACCGCAGACTCCAACAGCCTTTCTTTCACCGCTGAGAGGGCGGTCGGAGAAAAGTAGCAGCCATAGAGCTGTACAAGGAGTACCTACAGCCATCGGATTACAATGTGCATTTCTGATGAGCCAACCGTGGTGGTCCGACTCGCTGCCTCGACTCATCGGAAACAAAGGATTTGGGGTGGATACTCACCCAAATCAGCTTTCCCCCGACAGTCTCTGGGATGGATCCCTTTCTCCAGGTCCCCCTTACACTGTTGCAGCTGAACCCCGAAGACTGTGAAACTGTTGTCGCCGAAATACAGGTACTTCCATAGATGGTATGTATACCCATTGACTGCACTGTGCAAAAATCACCACACTCCAGCAATGGAGAAAATGCAGCACAAGGCATATACCCACATATGTCATGTATGTATTTAACACATGTTTTCTGTGAGTTGGTACGCACTTGCAGCAACATATTTGGGGATATATGCACCGCTGTAGATGAGACCGCCATGGTAGCAGTGGTTACATCGTAATACAGCAGGCAGAACTTACCCGGCCTCAGCAATAGGAAAAGGATTGTGACTGCAGTGGTTGGACGGTTGGTCCGACTGGCATCATAATGAGGGCCAGCGTTGGAACTTAAAGGATTACATCTAACCTGCACGACGTGATATCCACTACACACAGAGAACTGCAACACTTTGCACACTAAGAATTTGAGTTGTAATGGTCTCAAATATGCAATATCAGTGATAGCAGTTGGGTAAAATACTCTTTCTAATGATAATTTATAAATATTAATAAACATATGAATCTGTCATCCATAAGCCCTGTGTATGATGTCATGATTAATGCTTGTGATATATTTCATGAAGCTACATACTTCTAATAACTTGTCGACGATGATGTTTCTAAGCAGTTACTTAAGGAACATGAGTTGATGGGTGACATAAATATAAATAATATAGTCTTTAGGCATTGTGTTGAGTATTTTCAACAAGCCAGCTAGACTATCAATTCGGCAAGGCAGATAGTCCAAAAAATAGCAAAGAAAAATAGGTTTAACATTTACATGCACATGAAAGCTGCAGTTTGGTATAACTTTTTCTTTGAAAAGCACAAACATCTTATTGGGACAATCTAAGTATGTTTTTACTTGCTACTCTTCCAACAGCTTTAATAGACATTAACCAATCGGGATTTGAATCTCTGGGCTATGTTAAACTTCTATTTTACAAAGAATGGGAACTAAATAAACCTTTACATATCCATTGTCTTTTGAACTCAAATACATCAAAGGCCCCAAAAGAGCATTGCAAGCTTGGAAGCAGAGATTAATTCTAATATGGATCTTCATTTCTGGTCAAATGTACTGAGCCCAGGCCAGCAGCTCCTTATAATTTGAAAACATTACTTTGAAACTATATTGGACTTCAAAGAAACTTCAAAAAATGCCGTCAGAAGATAGCAGATATTACTGGTGATTCAAAGAAGCTAATGCTGGATATGTGCATATGTTTACTCAATTACATTGTGCTCTACACTGTTGAGAGAGATGTAGATCTTAACATGATCCAACTTATTGTACTCCTAAATCACCTCTCCTCAGTGGACTCTCTGAATAGACATTGCGCTAACTGGAGCAAAGAGTCTATTATTTCTAATTAAAATTTTCTCCAAATCTTTGAATTATGGAGGAAGCTGTGTAGTCAAAAGGACTACAGATTTAAAAGCTGGTGTACAAATATGTATGGAGGCAGAGATTATAAGTCTACCTGTAAACCTCAAAGAAACAATATGCCAGTTGTTGCACCACTATACCAAACAGGTCTATTGCTTCTTTTACGAGAGGGATGTACACTTCCTGAGGTACGACTGCCATCAGACCTCATATACTACAATTATATTTAATCCAATAAAGGGAAGGAAACTAATTTGCCTTCACTTCATTGGATTACATACCTATCATCCTTAGGGTGGTCTTACCCCAGCTTTTTGCCTGCTTAACTACACTTTTTGCTGTATCTTTTTGTTGGCCTTAGGACTCTTAGCACTTTAGCACTCTTAACGAGTGCTAAAGCACACATGATTAGCATATTTACTTTACTTATAAGACCCTTGTGAAGTTGCATACCATATACCTAGAGCCTGTAATCTAAATGTGTTAGTAGTCTGCAGTACTGGTTATGCCACTCACACAATTACCCTTTCAAGCCTATCTCAGGCCTGCCATTGCAAGTCGTATGTGTGCAGTTTACTGCCACGTCAACTTGGTATTTAAAACCTCTTGCCAAGCCTTAAACTCCCCTTTTATAACATATAGTTCGCCCTAAGGTAGGCCCTAGGTAGCCCTAAAGGCATGGTGCTGTGTAAGAAAAAGGTAGGACGAGTACTTTTACATTTGACATGTCCTGGTAGTGGCAAACAGGTACATTTGTTTTTCACTACTGTGAGGCCTACTCAGCTCCTAGTTTCCTTTAAACACTTTTAATCTGATTAGAAAGGAGTAGCTGCATCATGTTTCGCAATGATAAACCCTTTTTAATGGTAAAGTTTCATTTAACATTACTATTTTACAAATGTCACTTTTAGAAAGTGGACATTTCTCTCCTCTTTCTGCTCTATGAGCCTTGCATCCTGTCTCCAATACATGTCTGGGCCGGTTGACAGCTACACTTTGTGTATTCCATTTAGACAGACACAAACACAGGAAGGGTGGGGATGACAGAGGACTCAGCTGCGTTCATCTGCATTCTGATTGCCTTCCTGGGAATGAAGTAGGAGCTGACATTAACATCTGAATAGGCAGTGTCCTCTCTCCCTCACAAGGGCTGATTACCCCCACAAGTACCCTGGTAGACAGGGCTCAGATGAAAGGGGACCTGTGCACTTCAAGGGGACTACGGGTATGTCTAAAAACTGAGGTGAGGTGCTGTGTTGAGGAGAATGGCTCAAACAGTCTCTCTTTAAGCCAACTTGTTTCTGCCCTAATGTATAGCCCTAATGGGTCTGGGGCATTCTTCAGGGCCAAGGGTTTGTAAATTCCTTAAAGTGGCCTAATCACTGAATAGTTATTGCTAACAACTGAATAAACCCAGGTGAGTGCTACTTGAGTTGAGGTGTAGATCTATTGCCTATAGATTTTAGTGGTTACCAGCTTCCTAGTCAAGGAGGGAAACAATGTCCTTTATAGTCACATATACTCCAAAAGGTACATTGTTCCTTGCACCTAGGTGAGCACACTTCTTGTCACAGCAGTTTGAGCCGAGACGGTTTGAGGCATTGTCCTCAACACACTATCTCACCTTGGTTTTTAGACATATCCAGGGTCCTCATTTAATAAAGTTGATTCACTGGGGAACCATAAGGTATTTTTTATTTATCAATCTGGATCCTGTCTTTGTCCAGTAACTTTTTATTTAAGAACTTCCTCCTGGTTAGAGACCATCAGAAGGTTGAGTCCGCCCTTGTGGCATTGTCCTACGAGGGTGGGAGAGGTTGCAGATGATGAAGCATGACATAAAAATTGTGTTGGAGGGTTCCTCTTCCAAAAGGATAATCTTCCCTTCTCCTGGAACTTGGACAGTAATTCCATGACGCCCAAATTGGACTTTCACTTGTGTTCCTAAATAGGAAAACATTCAATCCTCTTCTGCCTTTTTTATGGTTGATGTTTGTTTCAGGGGTATGTGCGACAGCTTGACCTCCCCCTTTCCACTTGTGTTTTAAGAACCATAAAAGACTTCCTACAGCTATGCTGCTGCTGGACTCTGACATCTGTGAGTCCTCCCTTGCCTGAGGTGCCAATCCACTCCTGGGAATCAGAAGTGGGTTCTGCAGATGTTAAAATGGACGCTATGACGACTTTGAGACGACGTATTGCCCTTCGAACCTGACACAGGAGCCGATCAATAACATCGCCTCGATGGACTGCGTGGCTCGACACCGACGGACAGCACGACTTGACATCAACGCAGTGTCTGCATTGTAAAGGAGCTTGATGCAGAAGCTTTAATTTCTTGTGCAGATCAAAACCGAAGCTTTGCCTCCATCCACAAGATCAACGATGCAGCGCCTCCTCAACTCCTCACATCGAGACATCAACACGTGTTCCATCCAAGGTATGCTATCAGTGGGACCTGTCTGAGTCCTCTAGCCGGCCTGCCCTCCATCGGGTTCAGCCTGAATTTTTGATTTACACCTGTCTAGCACGGCCTCGAGTAACCACTTATCGCTATTGACTTCTAAGCAATATTTTGTTTTATTCTTTAAAAAGTCAGAACTCTGGTTCTACTTTTTGGATTTTTGTTGTTTTGCTTGTTTTACTCAGATATTATTATCTATTTTTCTAAACCTGTGTTGAGTCTCTTTGTGGTGTTTTCATTGTTTTGCTGTGTGAATATGTTTGTTGCACACATTCTTTACAGATTACCACCTAGAAAAGTCTGACTGCTCTGTGGCAAGCTACCCGAGGGTGAGCACATGTTACCTTTTAGTGTGTATCTAGCATACCTTGACTAGGATTGTGATCCTTACTTGGCCTGGGTGCATACCTTTGCCAACTAGAAACCCCAATTTCTAACAATACTTTTTAAGCTATTTGGTCCATTAAGTAACATTATTAATTCTAGGTCAATGCAACAGATAGCATGAGTTCTACATTTGTATTATTTCAACAGTTCTTCCTGCAGGTATGTATAATCTGCAACAGTTTAGTTTGCTTTACACATTCAATAGTTTGTATGTTACTTCCTCAACCTTAATGGGGATTATATGTTACATACTGAGGTTATATGCTGAAATGTGCTATGCTTCCTAATGCAGTGTATTGATTTTATCTATCTAGAATTGCTAACCAAAAAAAAGAACATTCTAAATTTTTTGCCTAAGCAATAAGTGTAGAAATTTCCATTGACAATTAAACACCACTGCACATGGATTCATTTTGAGTCTGTTGTCTCCTTAATTTGCCCATTGGCATATCTCAAGGTTATGCCGAAGAGTTTGAGGTCTTTATCCATGATATGTTTCAAGGTTATGAATTCCACTATATGTAAACCATTAATACGATTCCAATATTGTTGAACTAAAATGCATTTTTAGGGATCCACATGCATGGGGTCAAAGGCAATTTTGATTATTCCTAAAGGGACATCCTAGAACAAACACCTGCAACAGGAGTCAGAACAGAGAGGAGAGAAGTGAGAACAGAGAGGAGATCACCACAGGTCTGACACAACAGTGCAAGAAATACGAAGAGAATTCCAGTTATTATGAAAATTAAGATAACTAGTCAATTTCTCAAAGCTGGGAGTGAAGGGCTGTGAGAACCCAAGTGAACGTCAAGAGCTTGTGGTTGTAGCAGACATAAAGCCATGGTCAACTTGTAAAAGCTGGGGGGGACAGGAAGCACTGAGAATAGAGAGTTCAAGGCGTATTGGTGACTAACAAAGCCAGCAAAGGCAAGGTATACGAACTACCCAGGCAGATTTAAGCAATAGTGGGATTACACTGATACTTCATCCTTCACTGCGTGTGAACATTGTTCTGAGTCACAGCCCAAATACCTTTCTGGCCAGCCGCATTGTTTTATCATAAATGCATTATGATACATTCTTACAAAATACCCACAAATGCTACATATCTGCATCTGCAGATGCCTGATAAGGATAAAGTAGCATCTGTTATTTACAGAACATACAAGCAGCAGAAGTGCAGCTTAACACATTAATTTGAACATGTTATTATTTTTGCTGCAAATTAACTGATTAATTTCAAAAGGACTGTTAACATAAAATTCACCATAAACTAACGGCCACATGCATCATTGTATAATTTTGCGATTCCTAAATTGCGAAAATTAAGGAATCGCAATTTAGGAATAGCAAAATCCTATGCATCAACAAATCCTAATTTTTTTTGGAATTTCTTAATTTTCGTTATTTGCGATTCCTTAATTGCGAATCGCAATTAAGGAATGGCATTACATTGATTCCTATGGGCCTAGAGGCCATAGGAATCAATGCCTTTTTGCAATTTTTTTTTTGCGAATCGCAATTTGTTGATGCATTTAAAGGGTGCTAAGGGGGGTCCAAAGGACCCCCCCTGCACCCTTGAAATGTTTTTTTAAATGCAAGTTTCACACACAAATGTCCAAAGGACATGTGTATGTGTAACATGACACTTTCAAAAATGCTTATTTGAGCATTTTTGAAAGATTTCGCAAATTAACACGAGGGTCAACCTCGTGTTAATTTGCACCTCCTATTTCAGAATTCGCAATTTTGAAAACATTCATGCATTGCATTTAAGGAATCGCGCAAATGCGATTCCTTAAATGTAATCGCATTTTTAGGAAATGCAAAAAATTGCGTTTTTAGAAAAAATGTTTCATGCATACCAAAAAGTGATTTTGGAACCGCAAACGGCTGAATTTTCCGATTCGCACCGTTTGCGACTCCAAAATCGATTGATGCATGTGGCCGTAAATGTTTATCAAATAACACTCCTTAGCACACGTGACAGTTTAAAATAACACTAGTATGTAACGTATTTCCACAAAATAAAATTTAAGTAATGAACAGAAGGTTAGTATTCTTTCTTCTTTGTTGGTCACTTTATTTGTGCAAGACTTCTCAGAAGTTTTCAACAGCCAACAAGTGTTTTGTCGCATTAAGGGAAGTCGTCCCGCGACTTTCTCAAGGCTGTATAAATTGAAAAAAAGAACACAAAAACTGTATGTATATTAGGGCTATAAAAGCAATCCCATTGACAACAAAACTACCCATACTACATAAGTAATGGGAAAGTCACCAAAACCAGTGAATCTCATGCTCGTAGTTGGATGAAGAGCAGTACAAAAACCAATAACCATAGAGCAAGACTATATGAGGCTTGTATAAATACCTAATTCCTGTATGCAAATTGATTCTGAAAACCAAACGGTTTGGAGTGATCACCACTAAATAAGTAAGTCCACTTCAATGGCAATAATTTTAAGGCTAAATTTCGAAATAAATAATATCAAACTATAGAGTGACTTATACAAATTCTCTCTGTTTGGTTTTCAGAATCAATTTACATACAGGAATCAGGTATTTATACAAGCCTCATATAGTCTTTCTCTTAGTGTCTAAAACCTCACTTACTCACAATATTTCTTTAATTCCACCTTTGAAAACACGATTCAAATTCTTCGAATATAAGCACCCTGAATCATTCGCAATTCTCACGACCTTGTCAACAACCAAAAGAGGAGTTCTCCTAACCAGCACCTACTACACCTAAGCGCACGCACTTGGTCTCTCCATCGTTATTAGGCTCATAGACCTACTGTTTCAAAGAGGTAATTTTTTGTGTTATTGTGTACTTGGCTAATATTTCTGAATTGTTTTTGTACTGATCTTCATCCCACTACGAGCATGAGATTCACTGGTTTTGGTGACTTTCCCATTACTTATGTAGTATGGGTATTTTTGTTGTCAATGGGACTGCTTTTATAGTCCCAATATACATACAGTTTTTTGTGTTCTTTTTTTTTTAAATACACAGCCTTGAGAAAGTCGCGGGACGACTTCGCTTAATGCGACGAAACAGGTGTTGGCTGTTGAAAACTTCTGAGAAGACTTGCACAAAATAAAGTGACCAACAAAGAAGAAAGAATACTAACCTTCTGTTCATTACTTACATTTTTTTTGTGGAAACACATTACATACTTGTGTTATTTTAAACTGTCACGTGTGCTAAGGAGTGTTTCTTTTTCTAGAAGGCAGAGGCCTATCCTGAGGAGTGGGGTGGTTCTCCTTACCTTATAGCACCGTCAAATACAGGGTTCTTTATAATAACTTGTGTACATTTTCTATGTGGCGCCGTGTTACCTAAATCATATACCACTGTCTGGTTTATCTGATCTATATGTTCATCACTATCAAAAAGTGGATCATTTTCACTTTGAGTGCATGATGGCCAGTGGCCTATATAAGATGCACAATTACTATAGAAAGCTGGCTCTTTATGTGATTTATCAAAAGCTGACATGTTGTGTAAATAATCCAGGGGTTCCCTTATGAGTGAAAAGGTTTTGTTATGCAATCCCAAGGTGCTTTATTAGGGGATAGTGTGGTTGAGCAGCCTTAGACTTAACACAGAGGAGTGCAAGACATTTGCAAATACCCACAATGATTAATAAATGACAACACAGCCCAAGAAGGAGCTGCACACCAATTTATAAATGTAGCAAGTATCTTTATATATATTCAGGTCGATACGTTTTTTGTATATAAATTCTTTTCAGTTCAAAAAGTGGACAAAACAATTTTTGAGTTCTGTAATGTTATCCTATGGAAGGAGGAACAAATCTACAAACAGGTACAATAAATCGACTTACAGGATCAATCTCCAGGAGTTAAGGTGAGTGGTGGGCAAGGTCCAAGGCAACCCCAACAGTATACAACCAGCAGCATGAGGGCGGCAGGGTGCAGGGTACAGGTCAGCATGGGGGGCCCAATGTGTTTCAATAAAGATCGGTCACTTTAAAAAGAAGCTGCAGGCTGGCTCTGACTAGGAAGCCAGTCGGGCTGAACCAGCAAGTGGCTCTGGTCTTGCGGTTCTCAGGGATGGGGAAGACCTTTGGTCCTCTTCTCCAAGGCCCGGGCGACTGGGGCAGGGCATCCATATATTCCATACTGGAGCAGTCACGGTTGAGGGGGCCAGTGTGCAGAGGCTGCAGGTGACATCAGGGAGTCCAGGGTAGATGAAACCAGGAAGGACTCATTCTCTGGAGGGCTCATGGACCTTGTTGACACCGGTGGCCCACCTCAACTCAGGCTGGAGGTGAAGGGTGCAGTGGTGACTTTGGGTGGTGTTCAGTTTTGGCAGTTCTCTTTTGGAGTTTCTTCAGAACAGGTCTCCTATTCAAGAGAGGCCTTGAGTCTTTTTCAAAGACAGGTAGTCCTCCCAGGTTTCTGAAGTGAGCACCTGCAGGACAAGTCAACTTTGATGCAGTTTAGGACGAGGGATGCATCTAGACCGGTGGGTTTGGTACCTGGTCAGATGCTTCTTCTCTCCTCTCCTCTCTCCTCTTCTCTTTGGTGTCCTCTCTCTTCTTAGGTCATCAGGATCTGCTTCTCTGTTGCCAGAAACTCCCTAAAACACTGGATTCTGGGGTGTTAGGGGAGTGCAGGGTATTATCCAATGGTCTACTGACCCTTGGGGTCACTATGCCCCCTATATGACCACTTTCTGCAGGAAGTGGGCATAACCCTGTCCCAGAATTTCTAAGTATGCCATCACAAAGATGACTACTTTAAAAGAATTGTGTCCACCTCACAGTATCCACCTTGGAGGTGGTACTAGCGTGGGGGTGACTAGCTAATGTTCCCTTCTGTCCAGGTGCTGTATGGGATTACGTTGTGAGTCCTACTGCCTGGAAGACTCCAAGAGCTGTTCGGAATGACCGGCCGGTTTGCTGTCCGATCGCAGGCGGTCGGACCACAAACCGAAGTGTCGGTCGGAAAAGCTTTCGACGCGCATTTGGAGGCTTTCCAATCGACATCTAAATCGGACCCTTTTTCTTTTCAAGTTCATTCATTTTAAGCACAGTGCTACCAGTTAACCATAAACACATCATTATCAGTGCACCTAATGTGCTGTTCATTTTCCCTAGAAGAACAAACTCAGTTAACTGTAAATGTATCATTAGTTCACTACCACATTATCAGATCCCATTAACTTGCTAAAGAAGCATTTCATTCATTCACACTAGAATTACATTATTAGTGATTTTAAGAGCACCCATCAGTAATGCACAGCAAGCACATCTTACTGTATGCTCATAACATTAAACTGAAAGGGGAATTACACTTCCTTTAAAGCACCTCTTTTTCACCGTTAGAAAATCCACAGGCACCGTCATACATTCACTGCAATCATATCTCCAGTTCTCTAGATGCACCTCCACTTCAGAGAAGATAGATCACCAGCTCAACATAAGTGTACCATCAGTTGACTACAAGCACATTACCAGTTCAAGTGTATTTACAGTTATCTGTAAATAAACTGCCAGTTTGCTGGATGCTATGCCATTTTGCTTTAAGCACATTACAAGTTTGTAGAGCAAATCAGCAGTTTACGAAACATAATCCACATGCTCCTTATAAACACATCTTCAATCTTCGGGGTGAATCATCAGCTCGCTGTAAGACAATTATCTGCTCCACTCTATTCACATCACAAGCCCATTGTGAAGACATCCCCTCCAGGAATACAATAACAGAAGTGTCACTCTACTACATGAACAGCTGCCAAAACAAACAAAGTGCAACATACAGTGCACTCTAAATGCTAATCAAACAAAAAACAAATAATTATAATCCCCAAATAAGTGCTATTGCTTTTGAACGAGCACTGATTTCAACTTTAAAGTTTACAAATGCACATAGAAATAAAAGAGTGCTACAACCACTTCAACCAATATTGAGGGACCCTCGAAGCAAATCTACAAACAATACATTTATAAGTTATCTAATAAGAAGCCTTTCAAAATTTGAAAATGATCAAAAAGACAAAAAACATAGGCCCCCCTGCCCTCGGAGGACAAATGATTTTGGGGTATAAGTATAAGTATAGGGACCCTGATCCCAAGAATTTAGATCACTTTTGGACAAACAGAGAGAAACGTTTGCTGAGGAGAGGAACCTGAAGAAACTGAGGAGAGACTTTCCCTAAGCTGAAGTGCTGCTTGGGTAATTGGCCTGCAGTGGTTGCCTGAATGCCAAAGAAAGGAGAAAGGACTTTGTGTGCACTTTATTTCAACTTGTGAAGAATCTCCAAGGGCTTGAGAAAAGAGCTTGCCTCCTGCTAAAGTCTCAGGGACAACAGACTTCAGCCCCCAGCTCCCCAGAGTTCTCTGGAAGTGCCTGCTGCTGTTTTCGGCCTTCTGACAGCCGCTGCTGTCGCATTTCTGAACAAGGATGTTGCCGCTGTAGCTGACGCATTGCACCGCATCGCAAGAATCGTCT
Source organism: Lissotriton helveticus (assembly GCF_964261635.1). Lineage (NCBI taxonomy): Eukaryota > Metazoa > Chordata > Amphibia > Caudata > Salamandridae > Lissotriton > Lissotriton helveticus. The sequence goes on from NC_136067.1 coordinate 986,849,826, forward strand.
CGCAAAATCAAAGAAGCGTGTCGCCGTCACAGCCGTCGCATTTCTCAACAAGGATATCGCCGCTGTAGCTGACCTATTGCACCGCATCACAAGAAGCGCCTCGCATCCACGGAGAATCGGGCCGCCGTCGGAGCCGCTGTTGTCGCATCTCTGAACAAGGGTGTCGCCACTGCAGCTGTCTCATTGAGCGGAAGCGTCTTGCATCAAGGGGAGAAGAGTGTCGCCGCCAAAGGCACTGTCGTCGTATTTCTGAACAAGGGTGTCGCCGCTGCAGCTGCCGCATCGAGTCGAGACTTCTTGCCTCATCGGAGAAGCGTGCCGCAACAACAAGAAGACGTCTTTATTTCTTTGCACCAAAAGTTCAACCCATCACCATCTTTACAACATTATTCGTTGCCCTGCGTGTCGCATCTAAAGGTACATTGACTCAAAGTGTCGCATTTTTAAGATCTAAAGAGAACGAAGCCAATTCTATCATTTTAAGTACAGTATTGTGGATTTTTATTGTTTGTGGTCTTGTGTTAAATCTATATAAAGAATACTTATCTTTAATATACTACTGGAAGAGGTGTGGCGCCGCGGCCAGGGCGACTGACGCTGGAATCTGGGGATCCCGGTTCGATCCCCGGCTCCGGCGGCAGATTAGCCCAGCACCATGTGACTCTGGGCAATAGCTCGCTTAATCTTCCCGACGGCCCCCCAGCGCCTAGAGACCCTAACGGGTGATTGTGCGCTTTACAAATGTGGACTTTACTTTACTTTACTTTACTGTGTGGTGTACATCTGTAGTGTTGTAATTGGATTACTGTATGTGGTTACAAATGCATTACACACTGCCTCTGAGATAAGCCTGTCTGCTCATGCCAAGCTACCGGGGGGGGAGCAGGGGTTATGTTAGGAGTGTACACCCTTATCCTGACTAGAGGCAAGGGTCCCTATTTGTCACAAGTACCTACCTATGCCAACTAAAGAACCCCACATCTAACATTGATTATATATTAAAAATATGGATATAATACATCATTCCTTAATAATATAAGACATGAAAATATAAATCGAAACAAATGTAAAAGCTTTTGTTTAAAAAAAATATTAGCAAAAATGTGCATGTAAACGTTTATGAAAAACCCAACAAGAATGTATATGCTTGAAATATATATTTTTAATAATGACAATATTTTAAAAAGTGCACTTAATGATAAAACATGAGCATTAATAAAAATGTCCTTTCATATTTTCCAAAATGTTTTAAATGATTATACATATAGAATTATTACTTGTTATAACATGACAAAAATTATTCCAAACTAACCAACATAACCAAACTAAGCACTATTTATGTAACTTATGTTACATGTTTCTACTTCGAACATAACCACATTGGGGAAAATGTTGACTTTTGGGGGGACGATTTCCTATTCCAGCTTCAAACTTAATTAGTGTTAGTTTTTGGTAGAGAGGAGAGATAGATTTAGTATTCCTACTCCAAACCTAAGCCAAGAATTTCTAGGATTTTGCATCAAGGTTGAGACACTTTTGAGGTGAAACCCAAATACAAAATCCATGTTCACCAAGCTTGACGCATTGTGCTGCTTTGCTTTACCTGTCTTTGGAGGTGTTACATGAGTGTCCCAGTACCACCAATGTATTTTAACACAAACCATATTTACTAAAGTCAGTAACATTATTTCTCCTTATTACTTCCTCTTGGCATGTGTGCTGCCCTCTGGAGCACACATACGAATAATAAGCCTCTAAGAATAGTTTTTTGTGTGAGAAGGTATCCCTTCTGCACAAAAAAATATTCTAACCACAACCCAGATACCCTTGCATCAAGGCACAAGGGTTCATGCATTGGCGTTAGGATCGTAGAAGTGCGCTTGTGCTCCAAGAGAGCAATAATGCACAATATCTTAGCAGATAAGGCACTTTCTAATCTTTGCCTCAGATGAAAGGAGCATTTCCCTTGTGCATTGCATTTATTTAAAGTTTAGTAAATCTGACCCCTAATAACTCAGGATCAGCGGATCAGTTTTCATATTCCCACTCCAAACTTACCCACATACGGGAAAGTGTTGGCCTCCTGAAGGATCAGATTTACTATTTCCACTCCAAGCTTAAAAACATTCTGAAAACTGTTGAACTTTGGAGGTGATCATATTTACCTTCCCCACTCTAAACATAAATACATTGAGGAAAGCTTGGAACTTTGGGGGACCTATATTTACTATTCCAACTCCAACCATATCTTGATTGGGGAAAGTGATGTACTGTGGGATGTGGGGTGTCAAATGTATTATATTCACACTCCAAACTTAAACACATTAGGGAAAGTATTGGGATTTGGGTGGCATATGACTTCAGATTTGTGATTCTCGCTCCAAATATAATGAGAATGGGGAAATTGTTGGATTTGGGGGGAGGGGTCGAATTCACTATTCCTAGAACAAAGTTAAGTACTTTGAGGAAAGTGTTTGACTCTGAGATTTCAAATTTACAATCCCCACTTCAAACTTAAACATATTGGAGAAAGGTTTGGGGGAGGGATCAGATATACTATTCCCCATCCAAACATAGCCACATTGGTGAAAGTGTTGCACCTTGGATGGGTACAGATTTACCATGTCCACACCGAACGTAATCACATAGAGGAAAGTGTTGGACTTATGGGGGCTAGATTAACTGTCCCCTCACCACACTAAACAACATTGGCACATTTCCTGGGTTTTGAAGTGGCTGGATTTACAATTGTTCCCACTCCAAACTAAGGGCCCTATTATGATGGTGGTCCTGAGTAAGAGGGACCGTCCGCATGGGCAGCGGTGGTCCCTTCATGGCAATTAGGATGTGACCGCCACCCTGGCGGTCACATCCTGTATTTTTTACATTGCGGCGGGTGTGAAAAATGAAAGCAGTGCATTTGCATGCACAAAGCGCCAGCCATGTTAGTGCTTTTCCGCCACGTTCAGAAGGCGACCGCGGCGGAAAAGCTGCATTCCTCCAAGCCTCTAGAACCAAGAAGACAAGTACAATACAGTGGGTGAGCATTGCTTAGCATAGTTAGTTGCCCCCATGAAGTGCTGTGGTTTCTCTGGAATAGTGGTGAAGCATCCCTCAATATTTATTCAGACTTTAGTTGCTGTGTGCCATTTGAACTCACAGGGGACAGTCACAAAGTACAACAGGAAAGATCACTCTTTTGTTAAAGCCACAAGTGGCAGCCAACCTCCCCATCCCAGTGCTAGGTCTCGGGGCACTACTTGAGACATCGACCACTATGGCATGCACCAAAGCAGAGTTACTGGAAAAGTCTCTCTGCTTTTAAGGCTGAATTATAGAAAAAGCTCCAGTCGACATTGCTACATAGTAGTTTAAAAGGAGTGAGGTAGATTGCTGCTCAAAGTGGACTAATTAAAATTAGACCTAGAATCAGCCTGTACACATCGTGTAGAAGTAGAATCTGCAGCACAAAAACTCGAAGGGGAAACTTGGGTTCTGGGGGAGGAGCTGCCCAGCATCATGAGACAAATGGAAGCAGTAATGGTGATAAACTAAGACCTTTAAAAACTGTCACGCTATGAAAATATTCACATAAAATATCTAGCATAAGGGAAAAACTTAGAGACCTTCTTATTGAGACTCTTTGCTGATGTCCTTGAAGAACCACAAGCTGTCCTTCACATCATGAGGGACCATAGAGTGGGGTCCAGGCAGCCAGACTTCATGAGCAAACAAGGAGGGATCTCCGTAAAGTTCATAATCTTCAAGACCAAAAAGAGTGTTCTTCAAGCAGCCAGGAAAATGGAGTGCAAAATGGAGTGCATCTCTTTTAAAAAGTATACATATGAACTGTACCAAGATATAACCTCTGCTATTGGACCATGATGACAGCTATTCAGGTTGATAATGGAAAAACAAGAAAGGACTATGAAAAATGCAAATGCAACTTCTTATTTTGCATTGCTTTAGAATACTAGAATACTTCATAGCACTTTACAGACAAGGATCAAACCTTTCAGCTGCTGGGCATCCTTTTTTCAGATGATAAGAAATAGATAGGAATGAGCCACACAAAGAACCCACACTTAATGATAGCCAGTTAAGACAATGGGAAAAACATGTTTGCAAAGAGGTCAAGAGAATCCACTCAGATTATGGCTATATAAAGATATCAAAATCAATCAATAGGGGGAGGAAGAGTACTGATCAATTCAGTCTCCTTAGGATTAATCACTAAATCAAAGGGGAAGGATCACTTGTCCTGCATAACTAGGGTACGCAGGTCGATGTGGGGTGTCTCCCAAGTAAAAAACCCTCATGCACGTGTAAAATGGGATCTCGTAGCGGTATATGTTGTCTCCCCGCTCTTGTTGACACGTGTGTGCATAATCATGGGGTTAGTATTTATGCACCCTCCGCCAGGAGGTATTTACCCATAGTTAAAACAGTAGTGATCGTGAATAGTGGGTGATAGGTGTTGAAGGGAATTTTTTAAAAATACCTGAACAAACAGACTGAAACTTTAATTAGTCTGAGTTCGGGTAGACAAGAATTGCTGGTGTGCAGCTGTGGAATAATTAGGAATCCGAGCGCACTGATATAGTGATTTTAAAATACGGTCGACATGTTTCAGCCCTATTCGCCTCTATAGGTCGGTTGGGCTTTCTTCAGGACCAGTGCAGGGTAGTGGATATAGTGAGAAAATGAAAAAAGGTATTTTGACCTGTTCCATTAGTCAGTGGGAGGTCGCATTGTACCTGCAAGAGAAATATATACGTACAAAAAAACACATATGGGGAGAGGGTAAGGGGAAAGACACACAGTTATGTACAAATAGTATAATTATCAAAATCTTGAAGATTTTGAAGAACACCTAAAAAATGGCAATACTTTATCCAGATTCATACTCGTATGGGGTGTCAACTCTCTCATCCTCATGCTTGTGGATGTTGATACATGCTGTGGAGGATACAGATATAATTAGTGTATTCACATGCTAGTGCAATTCACAAGTGAAAACCAATTCCATTCTGATAAGTTCTATACAGTGCGGCATATTGTGATGTGATTGTGACCATATATTCTTGGTGAACTGTTGGGTGTCTAAACATTCTTAAATTTTACTAAAGAATTATTGCTATAAATGGTCAAATGAAATATGCTCCAGAAGTGCGGTATTAGTATCTTGTTTTTTTTGTAATGATTATCGTTTTTTAGTTGTGGTAATGTGCATTGAGTTGTAGGCGCGGGTGGGGATATAAAATAACGTCGCTTGTTGTTAAGGCTCGTTGTTCCGAAACCTCATAAATATTGTTTTCTATTATTTCCTGCAGTGAGGCACTCCTTTTAGTGCCGCCGACCCGAAGAAAGTGCAACTCGCTACTTCGTGAGGTACGTTTAGTTTTGAACCCTGCCACCCGTTTTTACACTGCAGTAACAAAAACTTGACATGCCCTAAACGAGAGCAGTCTGAACAACGAGCCTTAACAACAAGCGACGTTATTTTATATCCCCACCCGCCAATGCAGCATTATTTGACTTTGCCGCAAGATTGGGTAACAGACCGGTGGCTGCTATGCTGAAAGTATACCGTGCCAAGAGCATTGCGATAGCCAGTTATGGTAGCGAGCTATGGGGACACTGTAATTTAGAGGTTCTTCAAGTGACCGAAAATACATTTTTAAAACAGCTTTTGTGTGTCCCACAGGGGACCCCAAATATGGTGGTGCACGAAGAAACTGGCACGCTATTCATTAGTGATTCACTGCCCTTACGGCCGCTCCTATTTTAGATGCAATGCTGGCTCAACAAACAGCTTGGTTCTTCTTAGAGAGGCATTGAGCCTGGAACACATGATCAAAAACCCCTGGATGAAATATCTTAAGACCAGTTTTAGCAAGGAGGGACGCCCGGATTTGTTCTCAAACCTGTCAGGAATCACCAAGAAGGACATTGTGTACATTAAACAGTCCTTTGCCATATGAAAAAGACTGGAAAGGGAGGAAAAGGAACTGTGTTAGCCCAATGCACGTCTTCAGATAACGCTTAAAACTACGCCCAGTGTAGAACCTTACCTGCTCTGGCCATTGTTATTGTTATTGTTATTGTTATTGTTATTTTAATTTTATACCGCGCCTAATCACCTGCAGGTCTCTAAGCGCCAGGAAAAGATGGTACAAGACAATAACACAACGGAATAGAAGCAGAGAGCAGCACTCAGTTATACCATGCTCAGGCTTCTCCTGAACAATAGCGTTTTTAGGCTCTTTCTAAATCTTAGGAGGTTTCCTTCCTCACGCAGCCCTCCGGGCAGGCTGTTCCACAGCTGGGGAACCAGCACTGAAAAGGCTCTCCCACCCTTCGTCGCTAGCCTATAGCGCGGGCAGGTCAACAACTGCGAGTCCGAAGACCGAAGTGTTCTCACCGGACAGTACAGCTGCAGGCGCTCTTTAATGTAGGCTGGAGCCATACCATAAATTGCTTTATGAGCTGTACACAAACTCTTAAATTCCACTCTTTCTTTAATTGGAAGCCAATGTAGGCTTTGTAGTAAAGGAGTGGCTTTAGACCTCCTCGGGAGTCTAAAGATCAATCGGGCAGCGTCATTCATTAAGACCTGAAGCCTGTTAGTAAGAGTTTTAGGTAGGCCAAGATAGAGAGCATTCCCATAATCGATTCTGGAGATCATTCATTAACGTCATACGAACGTTTTTTATTAACCAGGTTCCGGTTCATCTACTTTTAGCAGTCCCGAGGGGATGTCACAAAGGGACAGTGTTAGCAACCTGTGGCTGCGACAATTTGTCTCCACAGGATTTGCTGCACTTCGTATTTTTTTTGTAAATTTTACGAATTCCCCAGGGCTTTTTATCTTAAACCTCTTTTAAAAAGGCCAAATTTTGTTCAAGTTCGACCGGCCTTATTTTATTTACAATTGTTAAAACCTGACAGTACACCTTTTGTGATTGGATTCTTAAAGTGTTCAATGAAATATAGGAAATGCTTGGACCCCCAGTCTGTATAAAATTAATCCCTGGAATAAGGTTTATGTAAAGTGCAATAATGACGTGTAACGTGGAATTTTTAAATTGCGAATTCTTAATGTTTTTAACTATGAACTTTTATGGTTTTGTATATAAAAAAACCGAATAAAGTAAAAAAATATATATATATATACCCCATTTAATATAAAATGTCTAATGTTTTAAAAATGTACTTAATCTACAAGGCTGCTTCCTAAATTAGTTCATTATTGGACAGACCTAGTTACTCTCATCAGGTTTCTCATATAATAATGCATCTAGATGTGTTCATTCTCTTCTTTTCCTAATTGCTTTTACTATAAAGTGAATAACAGAATACACAGTTTTCATATTGTCCAGGGTACATAACATTTTTAAGGCATTAAAGTAACTCATTTGAAGCACTCATTTTTGAGGAACAAGTCAAGGAAGCACGTAAAACCATATATCACATGAAGAGCAAGGCCCCAACCGATTCACTTCTCAATTGCATAAAGCTGTACCTACTACACTGGCCCCTCAAATACCTCAGCTTTTTAACCCTATCCAACACAATATTATGACTTCCTCAAAAATGGTAGAAGCCCAGAACTCACTAATTTTGAAGCAACAATTGGATGCGGCTCTATGTGCCTACTCCGAGCCTATTGAACTCCCCTATTTCAATGTTAAATTATTTTCAAACATTCTTGCAATGAAGTTGGAAACTTTACTTCCATTGTTAATACACTCATACTAACCCAACTGTATCAAGTAGAGACAAACACTTCTAAACATTGGAAGAATGGTCCACCTGGTCAAAAAAGTCAAAAGAAAGGCTATGCCAACAATCTTGGCACCGCTCAACACTGAGAAAGGTTTTGTTCTGATAGACTGGTGTTTTTTGGTGGAGACTCTTCAATGGCTTGGCTTCTACCCAATATTTATAAAGATGTTACTGGAAGGATATCACTCTCTTACCTTTAAGGTCCAAACAAATGGGAGAAGGTCCAAACCCTTCCCATTGAGAACAGGAATGCAACATGGCTGCCTGCTCTCTCCCTTATTATTTGCCCTAAGCATTGCCCTTTGACTGGCCTACGCCTTACCTAATTAGTAACTAGTACATAATAAATCAGAAATTTAAAGCTCAGCAAGGAGTTTTAATGCCAACTCAACAATGCAGTAAAACAACTCATGCAGTCTCTACAGTTACAGGACAGCACCTGATGTGAGGATTACTCAAACACCTACTCTCAGCCTTAGGGAGACACTCAATTACTTACTCACTCACCCACAGAGACACACACACATCCATTCATAAACCCTCAAAAACACTCAAACACCGACTTACAGATCCCTCATATAGTCACAATACCTTTGTATATATCATACACAATGTTACCAACCTCGTGAATACACATACCTTTACAAGCATATTTTTAAAACTACATTGCAATTCAAATACGTGTAAAAAGAGTTAATTGATCAGCTTTTTTTCAGTTAGACTGAAGTTTACAGAGAACATTTAATAACTAAGCATATGAATGGTATACCACTCTCATACAAAGCAATCATTAATGGCAACCTTCTCAACTTTAAACTAAGAGATACTGTTGAAGGTAGCAAATCAGAACGTCTCTTTAATATTTTACTTTTGTTATTGTACTTCTCAATGGTCACTATTTCTTAACCCTCCCTTGCACTTCAGTAAAGAAGCCCAATCTGGTAGTGGTTTTAGGCATATTCGCAAATTGGTCATGACCCTCCGTGCAGCCCCCATGTCTCTTTGCAATTAATTTGTGAACATGTACGAGTCCAAAAATATATTTAGCTTCCTACTCTTTATACTTTGTAACTCCTCTAATGTTTATTACATACAGACTAAGAAAACAAATCCTCTATAATAATTAGTGTAAACCACTGTAATTTGAACAAACAGACTAGTCTGTTTAATGTCCTTCACCCACACTGAGTTTCCATAGCAACCCCCTTTAGAACACTCTTATGAATCAGTAGGTCACCTTCTAGACACAACACTTTACTGTCCAAAGCAGCTAAAGCAGGTGTGTTTGACTATTTGCAATTAAAAGCATATCCAAGAATGCCTTAATTTTTTTTTATTTTTACCAGAGCCAATCACAGACCTACTTACTTTTCCTTAAAATTCACTATCTAATTTTAGCTACCTGCATATTTGTACCATCCATTCAAACATGTCCTTTTTAAACCAGAACCTGGCATCTATTTTAACTGCCATTAATTTTGTAAACTGTCTAATTCTGCTCCAGCCTTCTCCTGTGTACTACTGCTCCTTCCCTTCAAAATGGTTAGAGTGTGGATTGTGGGTCATAGCTTTGTGTTTTGGGCTAGAGAGTGTGCTAGAAAGAGTGGCCTTGAAAGGCACTTTGGCTTGCCTAATGTGGGCATTACCTGTATTGGCCACTGAGGGTTAAAGTGGAATCAATTGCTGCCTTCGGTTGAAAGCATTGTGGATTGCTAACACCCTGACCTCATGATTGTGGCAATGACCTAGGCAAACTTACTAAGGTAGGGCGGTAAAACCTAATGAAGGATACTTTTGCTCAATTAATTGTACTTTTCCCTTAGACTGTCCTGGTATACTCCAGCATATGCCAAAGGCAGAAATGGAAGTGGTCAAATGAGTTCTGCCCGCAGTTAGACAAAGCCAGGAAACATGTCAATAAAACAGTTTTGCATTGCTTAGAGACCATAACATGGACTTTGTCTACAAGAACAAACTTGCGCTTTGACATTGAGGGTATATATAAAAGTGATGGAGTTCACTTAACAGAGAAATGCAGGAGAGTGTTCCTCAACAACTTGAAACTGTGTATCCTGTTTTATGTGTAGTTGTCATCTACACACACTAAATGCTAAGGCTGTTCTCAGAGCCACCCTTTTCCCAAACTCTGGTTCATTTCTTTTTAAATGCACTTTTCCAAATCTGTGAATACATCACAAATTCATAAAACAAAAGCATATATTCAATAGACATAGCCCATTAAAATTCACAACTATATAAGTGACTCTGTACATCTGAATGGGTGCGTTTGAGTCTGAATAAGGGGATGCATGAGTCTCCGAGTGGATTTGTGAGTGGTTGTTTGAGTGTCTGAGTGGGTCTGTGAGTGGGTGGATGAGTCTCTTAGTTGGTCTGTGAGTGGGTGTATGAGTTACTGAGTGGATTGGTGAGTGGGTGCATGAGTCTCTGGGTGCGTGCGTGGGTCTGTGAGTGCATGGGTCTCCGAGTGGGTCTGTGTGTGCCTGTGAGTGGGTGCATGAATGTCTGAGTGGGTCTATAAGTGGGTGTGCAAATGCCTGTGTGGTGTTGTGAGTGTGTGCATGGGTCTATGAGTGATTGTGAGTGGGTGAGAAGGGTCTGAGCAGCTATATGGGTTGGTGCATGAGTCTCTAAGTGGGTCTGTCAGTGGGGGCATGGGTGTCTGAGTGGGTCTGTATGTGGGTACATGACTGTCTGAGTTGGTCTCTGAGTGGGTGCATGAGTGCCTGAGTGGGTCTGTGAATATGTGTGTGATTGTCTGAGTGGGTATGTGAGTTGCTGTATGGGTCTCTGAGTGGATCTGTGAGTGGGAACATGAGTCTCTGAGTGGGCCTGTCAGTGGGGGCATGGGTGCCTGAGTGGGTCTTTGTGTGGGTACATGACTGTCTGAGAAGGTCTCTAAATCAGTGCATGAGAGTATGTGAGGGGTGCATGACTGTCTGAGTAGGTCTCTAAGTGGGTGTGTGAATGTTTGAGTGGGTGCTTGAATGTCTGACTGGATCTCTGAGGGGGTATATAAATGTCTAAGGGGTCAATGGGTGTGTGAGTGTCTGAGTGAGTCTGTGAGTGGGTGCTTGGGTCTCTGAGTGGGTCTGTAGGTTCATACAGGAGTCTCTGAGTGGGTCTGTGATTGGGTGCATGAGTGTCTGAGCACTCATTTACCCATTGATTCAACAATATCATTTGGTATATATATATATATATATATATATATATATATATATATATATATATATATATATATATATATATATATATATATATATATTTAACACTCATAATCTTTTTTTTAAACATGCACAGTCCATACATGATGTCATCAGTGATGTAATTTGAGATGTCATCAGTGATGTCATCAGTGATGTCACTGACCATGTCATGAGAGATGTGAAATGTGAGGTCATAAGCAGTGCACATCAGGGGCATGAGTTATAGTTAGCTCAGCTAACTATGATTGCTGCATTTCATTAGTTTTGTATGACTGAAACCTGAGCCTAACTAATGCGTTCCTGTAACCTTTGTTTTTTTCAGTGAATTTCTAAGGTTTTTTTTATTCCATTTCCTAACTATAACATCTATGTAATCTTTGTTTTTTTATGTGAATTTCTAAGGTTTTTTAAAGGCAAATTCCTAACTTTAACACTCCTTCTGGTGCACTACTAGTTGAAGGACGAAGTCCCCATGGCACTTGAGGGTCCATGGAGGCCAACTACCCCTCCCCTTCACCTACAGTAAGTCCCACACAGCTGGATTGCTGACCAGTTGTCAGAGACCACAGCCCCTTTCTTCAACACTCTACAAACACGCCTCTTGGTGTACTCCATTGTTGGGGGAAGCAGTCAACTTTAGTCCTGAGGCCCTCAGGAGTAAAGTGGAATTTATTCTCCAACCAGTAGCGAGCCAAGAGGCACATTGGCAGAGTGGTAGAGAAAGGGGGAATGGCCTCCAAAAATTCTCAGCAATCCCGCTGTCTGTAACTTCTTGGAGATAATACAAGGGTTTCTGGACCCCAATGGCTCTCAGCACCTGAGGGGACTTTATCACCCAACCCCCACTGTGCCAGGAGGCACATTTTCAGAGTGGTGGTGAAGGTGACTTGCCAGAGTGTTTTTTTTTCTTTTTAAGGGAAGGGGGGTGCATGATCCCCCTTCCCTGGGCAATTTTCGGCCCGTGGAACTCATCCCCTGGGCAATGCCTTTAAAAAATATATATATATTTTAAAGGAGGGGAGCAGAGAAGCCCCACTCCCCTGCCATTTTCATCCCTGTTAACCCCATCCCCCGGGACCTGCCGCTTTCCCTATTTTTTTATTTTTTTGAAAGAGGGATGGGCCCCGCTCCTAGGCTGAGCCCCATCCCCCAGAGCCTGCCATTTCCTTTTTTTTTTTAAATAGGTGGGGCACCTACCCTGGCTTATTGTGACCATGAGGACCCTATCCCCCAGGACCTGGCCTTTTACAGATGGGGTGGTTGGCACCCACTCACTAATGGGACTGCGGTGGTAGCCTAAAGGTCCCTGTAGTCTCTGCTGGCTCCCTGCCTCCAGCGGGAGCCGGCACTGCTTTGAGATTCAGCTAGCTGCTAACATGCAGCTGCCTAGATCCCAAAGCAATGTCTGTTTCCATGCTTGCTTAACAGCGGACAAGGAAACAGGCATGCTTTGCTTTCAGCAAGTGAGACCTTTTTGTGGTCTTGCTTGGTGAAAGCAGAGCACCTGTTTGCTATGTCTTGGGGGGAGTGGTGCTCCCGCCAAGCCATAGTAAACTACAATGTCCCAGTTGTAGGCACCCTGGGACATTGCTGGAACTGGCCCAGGGGGTGGTGGCCTCCCTTTTTTCTTCAAATTTGCCCAGGGAGGAGGTGGTCCCCAGGGCCAGGGGTCTGCAATGGACCCACTCAATTATTCTATTTGTGCCTCGGATAGGGGGCAGTCCCTGGGGCTGCAGGGGCCTCTCTTGCTTAAAAACATAATAATAAAGTATGTGTCCTGGGAAGGGTGACAGTCCCCTGGGCAGGGGGGGCCAGTAGACTCCTAGCTTTAAAATTAAATCTAGCTCCGGGGAGGTGGCGGTCTCCCGGGCTGCGGGGGGGGGGGTTGTCCCTGCGTCTTAATATCTCTAGCCCCGGGGAGTTGGGGGACCCCGGGGATGCGGTGGACCCATGCAGTTCCTCCCACAGCATTACACATAATTATTTAAACTTGCCCCCGGGACTGGGTCCACCCGGGGCCTAGATTAAATGAAGCACAAAATGATTTTTGTCCCTTGGGGGTCCCAAGAGGCCTAGTGGGTCAGGGTGTTTCTACCCTGCTCCCTTTTTAAAAAAAAATGTTTTCTTGTGACTAGGTTCAACTGAGTCACAAGATGGCTGCCAACACTTCCTAGTTTGATATCATTAGTGATGTCATTTGAGTTGTCATGTGTGATATCAGTGACGATATCATGAGTGATGTATTATGTGAAGTCAGAAGCAGTGCATTGTGGGGATTATTAATAATATTATCATTAAGATTTGTAGAGTGCAACAAATCATCCCATCAGGGATCTCTCAGCGCCTTTGGCTGCACAGTTCTGGTAGCTATGGCAGAGTTGCGATTAGAACATCAAGGTTTTTTAGCTGCTTCTAGAACTGCACCAGAGTTGTGCAAGCTTACATCTCATCCGCCAGTCGGTTCCAATGGAGAGGGGCTAGATGAGAAAATGAGTGCCCTCCCATTTTGGCTTCCCTAATTTTGCAGGGACAGAGCAAATTCCGGTTTCTAGATCTAAGTAAGCAAGCTGGGATATAAGGAGTTAACTTGTTCCTTAGATACACTGGGTCCCCTGCAGTGCTTTAAACACAGTCGTCAAGAGCTTAAAGACTGCTCTCTTCCTCATGGGCAGCCAGTGCAGAAGTTACAAGAGAGGTCGTGATGGGGTACGTACTGGTTTGTTAAGGACCATTTGTACCGCTGTGTTTTGCACTACTTGTAGCCTAAATGCGAGATCCTCCCTGATTCCTACTGGTAGTGAATTACCGTAGCCTAGTCTACTAAATAGTAGTGCCTGTACTAATGGCTTTCTGCCCTCCAAAGGGATCCACGGAAAAATCTTCTTCAGCATACGCATAATAACAAAGCAAGCATCCGAGACTGATTTCACATACTTCTCCAACGATAGCTTGTTATTGAACATGATTCCCAGGTACTAGGTTCCTCCCCAAGTTCCACCGGCCACCAATCTGAGGACCATAACTCTATAGCCTTCCCAAATAAGAGAATCTCAGTTTTATTGGAGTTTAGCTGAAGGAAATTCTTGCTCATTCACGTGGCAATTTTCAGTATGCAGGACTTAAACTTTGCTCTGGTTTCTGCAGGGTCCGTCTCGATAGGGATTATCACCTGTCGTCCGCATACAAGATTGTCTCAAAACCACAAGATCTTATGATGGCAGCTAGTAGAGCTACATAGATGTTAAATAAGGTAGGGCTTAACATGGAACCCTGAAGGACCCCCTTGTCCACTGCGATGGTCTTAGATACAAATGTGTCTAATTGGACACATTGTGTTCTGTTTTAAAGGAAGCTCTGTAGCCATGTCCAGGCTAAATCTTTGACACCAATCTCTCGCAGCCTATCCAACAGGACAATGACAGATGGTGTCAAAGGCTGCCAACAGATCTAGGAGCACCAGCATAGTGGAAATCCCTCTATCCAGTGACATCCTGATAGGATCTGTGACCTCCACCAAGGCCGCATCAGTGTTATAGCCTCAACGGAATCCTGATGGGAGGGGTCCAATGAAAACTATGCTGCTCCAGATAGCCGGTAAGTTGTTGTTTTATCAGTGTCTCCATGACCTTGGAACAGCATGGAAGGATGGAAATTGGTCTATAGTTTTGCATGTCCGCCGGGTCTGCCAGCGCCTTCTTCAGCAGAGGTTTTATATGCACTTCCTTCCATTTCCTTGGAAATGTGGCCGTAGCCAAAGAAATTTTACATTCCTCCGCTAGTGAGGGGGGTAGAATTGTAGCAAGTTCTGCCATTATGAATGACACAGCCGGGTTTGTAGGTGCACCTGATTTTGTTCCAACCAACACAGCTTCCACTTGCTCTGTGGTGATAGTTGTGAAGGAGTCGAGCCTGGGTAGTGAAGGATCCCACCCAGGGGCGCCAACCCCTACAATACTTCATCTACTGCCAGGGAGCTGTAGATTTTATCAATCTTTTCCTTGAAGTGATTTGCTAAATCATCACACAGCATTTGTGCAGGGGGAATAGAAGGAGTATTTACTTTAGGGTTTGTAAACTCCTTAAGTATCCTAAAGAACTCCTTCAAGGAGTTATTTGCCTCTCGTATTCGCGTGCCTAAATGGTCTCTTCTCGCTGTATTACAGCTTTTTAAATAAGCGTTGTGTGACAATAAATATTTATTTTCTACACAGGGCATCTTTCTTTTTTAATACTTCCTGAGTACCAGGGGGCTGATACAGCCCTATCCTGTGTGCACTCTGCTCTAAGTGGAGCAATGCTATTTAAGGTGTCACTGATGGAAGCCTCCCATCTGTCTAAGGCTTTGTCACTTACTACCCCTCTATCAGATGAGGGGGGTCTAAAAGCCCAAATAAACGCCGCAGAGGTGACTTTCCTCCAAGCTCTGCGAGGATTCACTCTTTGTTGGGGCTGGCTATCTCTATCTGCCCTGCTAAAGGCAAATTTGAGTGCAAAGTGATTGGTCCAGGTTAGTGCCCACGGAAATTCTACTGATAGACCTATGTTTGAAAAGATGTTGTCCAGGGTATGACCTGCGAGGTGAGTAGGTTCATGAATTTTTGGAGAGAGACCTAGCGACTCCATGGCCAACAGTAAGCATTCTGAGTCTGTGTTGGAGGGGTCGTCTAAGTGATGATTAAAATTCCCGACCAGAAAAAAGAATTCGGATTGCAGGATATACAGGGCGAGGGTCTCCAGGAATAAAGTGTAAAAATGTATTTGCTTTCTCCTGGAGGATGATACACTACAGCTCCCATCCTGCTGGCCCCTTTCAGAGACTCTAACCGAAACACCATCAGTTCCATACCGTCCGTCAACACTGTGTCAAGTGTTTTGATGTAGTGTGGGGCGCGTGAGGCTATAGCCAGGCCCCACCTCTTGTTCACCCTGTCTAATCCCATGACGGGACACTCCTCAGGGAACGCGATAACCAAGACTGGTGTGGAGTGACATGGCAACCAGGTCTCGGATATGAGACAAATATTCGGCTTCAAATCCTCCAGCAAGTCCCACAATTCAGTGGAATGCTTAGGAATAGATCTGGAATTTATATACATGCCCTGGAAGAGCTCCTGTACTGCCTTCCCCTGGGTATTCTTCCCAGTGCTTAGTAATTTTTTGGCTTGATTGCTTTGGGTCTGAAAGTGGAGGGGTCAACTGTTTGCTGGGAATGTGTCGCCACCCACCCACGTTGACCACACCTCATACCTGGTGTCTCCATTTCTTCTGAGAGCTCTCCCACACAGCCCATGCCCAAAGTGTTCACCCTTATATTCAGCAGCATCGCCTTTGAGTACATTAAGACAGTCATCTTTTGCCTGTTAAAATGGGCAGAGTTCCTGCCAGCCGGCAGCATCCAGGCACGGATGGGTGCAGACGGGCTTGCCTTAGGCATGTCCGAGCACGCAATGAATCTATGCCTTCGGAGTTGGCATCTAGAGCGCTAACGGCTCAAAATGGCCACCAAAGTCAGGTCGGCAGTTCCACTAACAGACGGCCTCTCTCCACTCAATCGGCCGTTCGTAGATGCGACTGCGGTGGACTGGAGAGTTGCCCAAACCACATTAACTTTCCCCATACAGGTTTTACAAAGAAACTCACAATGAAAACAAATTAAAATCGATGAGAGCAAGGTTATTAAAAACACAGGCAGTGCATGTCTGTCTGTTACCGCAGAGTATGCAATACCCTTGATGTAAGTTATAGTTAGCTCAGATAATTATAACCTCTGAATTTCTATGATTTTGTATGAGTGAAATCTAAGCCTTACTATAACATCCCAGTAACCTTTGTTTTTTTTCTTTGAAATTATATGCAAACACACATAGATATATAGATATATATATCAAACAATTACTGCAATAAAGAAAATATATATATATATATACACAGATGCATATATATAAAAAAATATATATATATTTAAATATATATGTATACATATATTGTTTTTTGCAGTAATTGTTTTAAATATTTTTAAATGTAAGAAGTTGGGATATTAGTTGAATGAGTGCAAACCCTCCTTAAATATTAATCACAAAACTTGTCAGGGTGAACCACAGTAGTCACTAAGTAAGCTTGTGCTACACCCTCTTGTAGCTTGGGAAAAAACAGTCAGACTTAACTTATAAGCAATGTGTACAGTATTTATTCAGAAATCAAACACAACACTAGAAAAAACAAATCCCAATTTAGAAAAATAGAGTAAATGTTAGTAAATAACATGACTCCAAAACAGAAAAATCAAATAAATTGAACTGGAATTATTCATCTGTATAGTTTAATATTCCAATTAGTGGCAAAAAGTATTAAACACCAACCACGGCCATCTGGTTGCGCTTGACCGGGACAAAATCAAACATTGAGCCTGACCCCTATGGAATGCTAGTTTGATACAGGAACCAGGCTCATCGCAGTGAAATCGTCCTTGTAGTTCAAACAGGAGGTCAGTCAAATGACCCTTGGAATCATTTCTGGGGTCCTGTGTTCAAAGCAATCAGGTCCAGTCTTCCTTCAGGATTAAGACAGAAGACACTCCTTGTTCTCATTTTAACAAGTCCTGGAGTGTACTGATCTCACTTTAACTAAATGGATAAAAGTGCACCCCTACCCACTTTTGCAGCAATTTCTGTGTGTTTTACTGTAAACTATCCCGTTATACCATATTACCATTTTCTGACTAAATACACAATGGCAGATCCCTTCTTCCCCTAGTCAGAGCTTCAGGTGCACACCCAGAGGTGTGGCTATGATAATGGGCATGCCATCCCTTGTGGAAACTCCAAACCAGTACAGTGGCAGCTTCCCCCTTCCACTGGCTTTTGGAGCCAAGCTGACTGGAAAGACAAAGGAGGGCAAGATACATCTGCCAGTAACACAGTAAGTACTATTTGAAGCTCAGAAATTGACTGGGTACAACTCTCCACGCCATCCTGCTCAAGAATGGAAATTACCTCTCCACTACAAAGACTCTTGTCCACTGTTAGGAGCAATCCACATCTCACCACAGGGAAGCCATTCACCAATCATATGACACTGGATAATAGAAGAAAGACAAATTTTGCTTAGGCAGGAAAATGACAACCTTCTAAAAGTATCAGGGTCAAAATAGTAATATAAAAAATGAACTTCACCATTAAGGTGGATTTCAAATTTCCATTCCAATGATTCGTTAAATCATGCTTTTACCTGTGCCCAGGCTGAAGTTAAGTATGATAAATTGGAATTATTAAAGCCAGTGTTTTTCCACGGGAGACTCAACCTTGTTACAGTGTACATGGTTTTAGAGGTTTTTCATTGTCAGGACATGTAAACTTTAATCACACATGTCCTACCTTTTAAATACCATGCACCCTGATCTTTAGGCAGTTAGGGCCTACCTATGGGTGGCTTATAATCATTCAAAAGAAAGGTTTAGGCCTGGCAATAGGTTTATTGTGCCTTGTCAAAATGGCAGTTGAAAACTATACACCCACTTCGCACGGGTTCGCCCGGAGGCAAGCTTACAACATTAATGAGTGGCACAATGAGCGCTTAAGCCCACTTGCTGCATTTCATTAACAGGTCTTAGGTCTATGGTGTGCCATTGACTAGGGACTTATAAGTAAATTAATGTTCCAATTTGGGATATGGCAACTATCCCATCTTAAATGGTCGAGCTGAGAGACAACATTAGAAGCTTGAACATTGGGGACTATGGGGAACGCCAAGGACACTGCAGCCTCTGCTGGTTCCCCAGCCAGTCCCTGTTGTGGTGCTGGCAAGTGCTGGTTCTTTAACTTTAGCCCCATCTGGGCGAGGGTAGTATTTTTGTCTGTTTCTGCCCAGGCAAGAGCAAAGTTGTGTAACCTGCCCTTGAGAGTGTGGGCTGGGTATGTTCACATTCTCTCAGGCAAAGAACTGCAGTGTTCCAGGGGATGAGGTCCCCATAACTCTGCAGCAGTCATTGGGCCTGATGTACAGCCCCTCACAAAATTAAAATCATGACCCCAGGTGATGGGGTCTTCCAGTTGTCTAGGAGGCTTAGGAAGGAGGGGCGGCATGCTACTCTCCAAAAAAAAAATATATTGGCCTCCAGTGATGGAGCCCTTGGAGACTCGAGAAGGCCTGAGAAGGATGGCTGTGTGCTGTCAAATATAAAATAAATTTGAACCTTAATATCTGAAAAACTACTTGGTGGATTTACACCAAATCGCAAAACGCACACTTTCTGGACCAAGATCTACCTTTTGTGTCATTTCATTCATCCGTGTTTTTTCGGTATCGCTGTTCAATGTTCCTGTGGAAAATTGCATGGGGAAGATGTGTTTTGAGCCTGCCCCTTTTTACTTGGCCCCCATTTGATGGATCACTCAAAAACTTACCAGGAAGGAGCTGAACTGGATGAACTTTATTTTTGGAAAGTTTTGTGAAGATGTGTCAAACAGTGCCAAAGAGCAAAATAAACGTTTTTCCTATTGAACGTAGATATATATACATGGATTTAAGCCTACACATTTTTAATGCTATTCTAATCTACAGTTTATTTAATTTACGCTTAAAGTTGTGAGTCATTCAGTATTTTGGTTCTTGATGTTTTTGTTGGGATACTTTTATATTGAAATATTTTTGTTCTCACTTTTTCATTATATAAGCTACACACCTAGGGCCCTGATTACAATGACGGGCAGACTTCAGTCCATCCGACACCTTCTCGATCCTGGGACTGACCGATCTTAAGTCGGTGGTCCCGACCAGGTCATTATCGAACACTGATTGGTCACATGCTCCCTTTTCCCAATGGGAGCTCTTGGTATGGCCATAAACCAGTCATAACACAAGCTTCCTTTGAGAAAAGGCAGTGCAGTTCATTCCTGCACCTCATGGCACGCACCGCAAAGTACCTGCCATAACATGCAGGGATCAACAGCGGGCATCCAGGGCACCCCAACCGGAGTACAAGCACAAGCGGGCCTGCTGGGGGCCCCCAAACACGCTTCCCGACAAGGACATGGTTTCCATGTCAGACAGGCCAGCATGGAATCCATGCCGGAAACCATGCATAGTAATCCCAAGGGCAGAAAGGCCCATCCTTGAGATGATTGGCCATTTCCGAATGCTGGTCAGGCTCTAAGAGCCCATCGGAAGCCTGCAGGAATAACCCGCCGGTTTACTTTTGGACCACCTTAATGATAATTAGGTGGTCAGAAAGTGAACCGTGGAGCCGATTAAGATGCGGCCCTTAAGGCTCCGACCGCCTGTCAGAGCCGTAATGGGCCACATTATAATCAGCCCCCAAGTATCTTCGAATAAAGTCAGCTTCTATTTGCTACCTGTGATTCCCTGTTACCTGTATTATAATCCATATATTTTGTTTAATCTTTTAGGCTTCATTGCATCCTATTTTGGTGTTTAAAATACCTCTCATTGGAAAGGTTTTTTGCTCATTTTCAGCCATTTTCATGTTCATTTACTAACTCCAAAACGTGACAATATATTGAATACTAATTTATGACATGTCATTAAAGTTTCTCATTTTTGGGACTGTTCTTGCAATCAAGATTTAATGGGCCTTTTAATATTCACAGCATACATTTTGAAACAATGACCTTTTTAGCATACTTATATAAAGCCTGGTCTATCTCATTTAAGGATGCTCTGTAATGTTGCTTTTGATTTTTCATTACTTGTCAGTTGAGGCACAAATGTATGCTAGTTTGTTTAGTACCAAAGAATGTTTGTGGTTTTTCTCCTTGTGTTCTTGTTTTGCTATAATTTCCTTAATGTTAACAATGTTTGAAATGAGAACAGTAGAATTCAATGAAGAATACTTTCAAGTCGGGTTGCAAAGCAAGAAATCACCAATATTGAAATATAAACCATTTGATTAGAAGGCTGTCAGGAAACCCTCTTCATATTCACAGGTCATTCATTTTTTTTGTTTTTACACGTTCTCAAATTTTAATGGGGTACGGTTGTGATGCCTTATAAAAGATTTTCTTTGTGTATCCACAATTGTGACATTTCTGCCGCATCTTTTCCTTCTCCACAACATATTGCTGATCTATTGAAAAGCATTGTTATAAATACCTGAATTAGGAAAACATTTTTCTTCGGTTAAGAAATCACATATAGTATAAAAATGCTATCTCCTACTTTTGGGTAGAGGATTGTAAACCATTTTAAATTTGCATGATCAACTTGAGCACAAACATACTTTATTGCTGTGTCTCAGAACTTGTGGGTCAGGGTAATTTTGGCCCACCTGTGCCACTAAAGCAAGAACCATACCCCTCCCAGGGGAGAGTCCACCTCACCTTTACTGGCATCCCTTTACACTGAAATAAAACCGCTTGACAACGCGCTCTGGTGCCTTAAAAGGTCACAGTTTATTAAAACATCATATGGTTATACATTTGCAATTCACTGTTTATTCACAATATCCATGATAACTCATACTTTATTGTCTTTGCAAATGTTACTAAAGTTCATAAATTATTGCTATGAGCTCCCGGATAGTCTATAAGTGGGAGGGCCTGAGTGCCATGTGCCCTTTTGATTGTGGCTTTCACGCTTCAACATGCTACCAAATTGGTGGGTATCCGTCAGGACCTGCCCGGCTGCAAGTGCCGTTCCGCTTTGCCCTGGACCTTTTGCAGGCCCCTCTCTACTCCTCCAGGGGGCCCTGCCGTAGGGCATCCCAAGGACCCCGTGTGAGTCATTCCTCTATTCTGCCGGAGCTGCACCCTGACCTTCTACTTCCTAAGTCCCCTGCAATGAGGCATACCAAGATTCCTGTGGGAGCATCATATCTACTCTGCCATCGGCTTTGCCCCGCCCTTAGCTACCTCAGTGCCCCTACGTGAGGCATCCCAAGGACACTGTGTGAGGCTTCAATCTACCGCTAGCATTTTTGTCTCTCTTTTTTCTAATTTTGCTAAGATTCTTCCACCACGCTACCTACAGTTTCCCGAACGGAGGGAGCTCCCCCTTCGCTCCTTGCTCCCCTCCCTTTTACGAGAAACCCATCTGCTCGAGTACCCCTACGATGTTCAGCAGGAATATATCCATCCCTACCCCTGTCAGGTGTACTCCCTCTTCTAGGTGGTAGCCTGGGGACCTTAAGTTAATGAACCTGTGTCTCACGAACCCCCAGCTGTTGGCCCTACATATTTTGGCCATGGTGATGTTCAGTTTACGCCTAGATTTCTTCACCACCTCCAGTTCTAGTGCCCCTCTCCATGCTCTGAGCACTATTATCTCTGAAAAGAGAATTTCTGACCGTCTTACAAGCCTGGCTAGAGCTGCTAGGCCGGCCTGCATTTTCTCCAGGTGCCCTCTCCTGCCTATGGCAGCCAGGTCGTTTCCCTCCAGGTGGATCACTACCGTGTCCGGTTCGCCACCTTCTCCCAATGCTTCCCGCGCCGCGGGGAGCAGTGGATCTCATTTCATTCCTGAATGGCCCAACCAGTTTATTTCGGTGTCCCGCAGCTAAATTCCTCTGATCTTGCGTCTAGCTTCTGCCCAGCGCTGTGCTCTTGTTAAGTAGGAGTGCCCTATGATCCGGACCTTCTTCCTCCGCTCCATCAGACCTGAAAAGGGTGGAGAGACTGGACTTAGTATAGCGTGGGGCATATATATCGCTTAAAAGCTTCGGATGCCCATCGTCCTATTCTCTTTATTTGTTCAGCTCCTAGCCCTAGCTCTGCCACCGTGGTGGCTGCCCCTATCCGGAATCAATGGGAACCGAAAGACTTTGCTGGGAGCCCCATTCTTTCCAGTGACCTTCTCATCACTGCTATGAATTGGAACCAGCTCAAATATGACCTGTCCCTGTGTACCAAGAGCAGCCTTTGCTTGTGTGACCCAAGCTTCATGTATTTTTGAACTAGACAGAGGTGTCCCTGATGCAGTTTATCCTGGTCCACTTTCCCCTCCTATTTGGTCTGTTTTCGATCACTGCAGGAGGATTCATGTGCCCTCCCCCAGCTCCATATCAGCCCAACCTCTGCATGGTGTAACTGGGTTGTCTACCGCTGGTGCCACCCACTCGCTGACCCTGTATGCCCCAAAGAAGGCCAGCGTGAAAGCTGCCTTAAAGAGTGTGACCTCTACCCCTTGTGCATATCACTTCCCGAGCCCTTAGCATACGCTGTAGTGTTGTAAAGTGAATAGGGGGCCTCCTGTCCTTCCTTACCTGTAGTAGCCTGCCCCAGCCTTTCAATACCATCCTACATCGGAAGCACCTTGTTGGATTTTCCCTGCTGCCATCTTTGTATAGTATGCTGCGGTGTTAAGGTGGGCCTGGGCCCAGGCCTTTGTCTTCCCCGCTAAGAACGCCCATTCTATGAAACCAAGGATGACTTCCTGTTCTGCTAGCCGGCCCCCTTGACCCTTGTTATGACAAAAAAAGTTGCCCAGCACTTACGATAGAGGTGCACCGTCTTTGTGGCGAGCGCACTGTCCAATAAGTTCTCTATCCCCGGTTCACCCATGCCCATGATTCTTCCAGCACAGGGGTCATCCCTTGGTCCGCATTCATGGCAAGCTCTCGGAATCTGCCCCACTGAA
This sequence comes from Lissotriton helveticus, assembly GCF_964261635.1. Taxonomy (NCBI): domain Eukaryota; kingdom Metazoa; phylum Chordata; class Amphibia; order Caudata; family Salamandridae; genus Lissotriton; species Lissotriton helveticus. The sequence goes on from NC_136067.1 coordinate 986,873,429, forward strand.
AACAAGAAATGGCATCCGCAATTGAGTTGTCTACCCCTGGGATGTGTTGAGCCCTAAGCAAAATGTTTGCCTTTAACTAACTAGCTACTAGTGTACGCAGCGGGTTAACCACTGCAGGGCATTTTGCTGTGCCCATGTTGATCGCCTGCACTACCGTGTGGTTGTCTGACCAAAGAACTGTTTGCTTGTTGGCCAGCCTTTGTATCCATATGTGGATTGCTAGCACAATTGGGAATAATTCCAGTAATGATATGTTAGCAGTAATCCCTGTTGTTTTCCAGCTCACTGGCCATGCCCCGGTTGTCCATGCTCTGCCTAAGATTGTCCCAAACTCGAACCCTCCTGTAGAGTCTATGAACAGTTCTACTTGGTCGCTTGCACCCATGGTTCTCGCCACATGAGGGTTTTGTTGAATTTCTTTCAGGAACGTTTCCCATTGAACCAGGTCTTCTTTCACCCCTTGTGTGAGGTGTACCCGGTGGTGCTTCTGCATCATTCCTCTGATCATCCAGGCTAGGCTTCTCGCGAAAGCGCGCCCGCGGGAATGACCCTCGTGGTGAAATGCAACTTTCCTAGCAGCTGCTGTACTTCACCTACTGTCACCTTTTTCTGTTGTCTCAAGCGGCCAATGATCTGCCCTAGATCGGCCACCTTCTCAGGAGGTAGCCTGCACGTCCCAGCCTGTGAGTCTAGCTCTATCCCGAGGAAGAACAGTTTTGTTGTTGGGCCCTCTGTCTTGTGGTGGGTGAATGGGACTCCTAGTTCTCGTGCCAAGTCCATGAATTTGTGGAGGAGGTTTGTGCATTTGCTTGAAACCGCCCTGCCGATGAATAGGAAGCCATCTAGGTAGCTGACCCTACCTCCTGCTGGGGCCCGTGGGTGCAGTTTCCACTTCAGGAAAACGCTAAAGGCCTCAAAGTAGGCGCATGATATGGAGCAACCCATTGGAAGGCATTTATCATAGTAGTACTGGCCATCCAAATGGAACCCAAACAGTGGGTAGCTGTCTGGATGGACTGGCAGGAGCCGGTAGACTGATTCTATATCAGTTTTTGCCAGCAGAGCCCCACTGCCTGCTTTTCTAACTAGGTCAACCGCATCATCCACTGACCGGTATGCCACAGAGCAACTCTTGAGGTCAAGCCAATCGTTAATGGAATCAACATGGGGTTGAGACAGATAGTGTATTAGACAACGTTTTCCTGCTTCCTTTTTGGTACCATGCCCAGGGGGGACACTACCAGGTCCTCTAAAGGGGGGGATGTGAATGGGCTTGCGACCCTCCCCAGCTGCACTTCTTTTTCCACCTTCTATATTGCAGCCTCTGGGTTCTCTCCAATTGATTTCAAGTTTTTTCTCTCCCTGGCTCCCTTTTAAGCGATGGGAAAACCTGCTGTGAAATCGTCAGCTAATCTTTGTTTGTTCGCTGTTTTGTTGTAATTTCCTAATAAATATAGTAGTGTGATTATTTTTATAGGTGTGGGAAGGAGGGCGTGTCCCCCATCCACCTTCCCTCTGCCCTTCAGTGGGGCTCCCTGCTTGCTACTTTTTTGGGCCCCCGTTCTCTTGGCCCCTGTCCCTTGGTTCTGCTTGCAGCTTACCGCGGTGTGGCTTCCCCAACATGACCCACATGAGTGCTTGAATCTGCATGCCGCCCCCACTTACATTTGTCTTGTCGAATTTCCAACAGGACTTCCCATATTTCCCACCGCTCTGGCTTTTCCCTTTGAAGGCCTGTCCTTGTCCCTCCTGTTTTCCCTTACTCTAGTAAGGACACAAATTGGGCTCCCTCATGTTGACCCCTTCTCTGGCAGCTTCCATGTGCATTGTGAACCCCTCCATGTCTTGGCAATCCCATTTCAACACAGGCCAAGTCTGCATCTTTTCCCTGAAACCATCATCGTATTTCAGCCAAGCATCCCCCTGGTATTGTTGCTGGGCGTCGTGCACCTTTTGTTCATATAGAATGAGTGCCGCCACACTTTGTGGGAATTTTTAAATGAACACACATGCTAGGGTCCTAAAAGCCCTCAGCCAATTCTTCAGAGACCTTTCCACCCTGGGTTTACACCTGTCTCTCCTATCATCGTCTTTTTTGTCCTGTGCTGTCAGGTCCATGCCTGTCTTGCACATTTCTAGTAATGAGAAAATATCTATAAATTCTTTTCTCCAGATTCTCTCCTTTACTGCCAGCAGGATGAGGTTGGCTAAACCCAGGAGTTTTGTGGTTGTCGGGAAGTCCCCTGGGGAGTGGTGTATATATTCACTGGCCGGGTTACCCTGTGGGTATGGGCCTTCACCCGTTCCCCCTGTCCCCATGACGTGCCCTCGGGGGGTGCCCCTCCCCCTTCTGTTGAGATCCTGGGCCCTCTTTCCTTGGCTGGCTTCACCTCTTGGGCATTCTCCTGAGCCTTGCCTGTTAATTTTTTGGGGTCCCCCCTGGTCCTGTTCTGTTGTCCGTCCCCTAGCTTGTCTAATTTTTCCAGATGTTCCATTGAGGTCACCCCCCAAAGGTGGATCCCACCCTGTGCCATTGCCACCAGGGCAACCAAGCCATGGGGGGCCTTACCCTGTCCCTATACTGCTCCCTTGAAGCCCTGCTGGTGACTCCCTTGCCCTCTCTGCCATGGAGGTGGTAGTGGCCAGGGCACCCCATGGTTGAATATTCACCCCTAGCTGTGTCCCATAGATCACTAAGGGCCCTGGTTCTCCCTCCATTGTTACTGCACCCTGCACCCCATTGCGCCTTCCCTTTGTGCACAATGCTTACCACAGTCATCGTCCATTGCATTGCTCCTCCCTCTGCGTGCTTCCTGAGGGGCCGCTGTGCTGCCCACAGACCCCCTCGTCGCTGCAGCTGCCCTCGGTGTCTGAGCTGGGCACTATCTCGGGTGAAGCAGCCCTCTGTTTCCTGTCTCTGGCCTTTTTGCTCCTGCTGTCTCTTGGTTCCCCTGCATTCCCATCCTTAGGTCCGATGTTTGTGCCTTTCTTAGGGGCAGCCGTTCTGGCTGCATGCCACTTCTGTCCTGGTTTCTTTGGAGGCGATGCCGAGAATGGTGCCCGTCTAGGATTCATCTACTTCCCGTGTGACCCTTCATGGATTTGCTGGTCCATCCATTTTTTTCCTTTCAGGGCCACTAGGGCCCTGGTCTTTTCTAACATGGCCTGCAGATCGGCATCCAGATCAGGTCCAGCGTCTTCTCCTGGTCTTTTCCTGCCTTTTCTGGGGGGCTCGGGCTGCCCCTGCGGCTTCCCGATCTGCGCTTGTATCGTTGCCTCTCTTCCGGTCCCTCCACTTCTCCCAGCCATCTTGCTGCTGCACTTGCTTCTTGTTGAGGGGGTTGAAGGAAGCTACTAATATGTGTCTGCTGCTCCCACCGGAGAGCATACCAGACAATATCCTGCCCAGGCTACCTTCCATTGTGCTGAAAACCACTCCTGTAGAGTGCGTATTGGCTGTTGCTCCTTTAAGGTTTGATTGTAACTGGCTGCCAGTTGTTGGCCCTGCCCAGCCTGATCGTGTGGATCCTTATCCCCTTTCTTTTAAAGGTTGCCTCTGTGATTTCCCCAAGCTCGGCCCAGCAGAAAAACCTGAATTTTAAGCTTGCCCCTTGGAACTGCAGGGGTCTCCCTCCCCTCTTGTCACCGCCAGGTGCTAGCCCCTCCCCACCTGGTCACGGAGCCCTTCATTGCGTGTCTCCGCATTGTAGTTACTTTTGCCTCCTTTATCTCCCGCCTTACACAGCTCTGCCTGATTAAGGAGACCTTGGTCGAGTGATGGAGCACTCCTTCGACTGGCTGCCTTGTGATCGTTCACCCCGCGCCTACGGACGTCTGGGGTGGCCAAGGCATAGCCTGCTCTTCCAGGAAAGGGAGCAGGAGTCAGTCTCAATGTGCTCCGACCTCGGAGCGAGTCTCGTTCTTGAAGGCAACCGGGTAGTGTTCCGGCCGACCTCCCCAGCTGCAGAGAGTGCTGACCCGTGCAAGCTCCGAGTAGTGCTTGCTGGATCACGATGCTGCTCGTCGATGCCAGACTCCCGTTGTCGTCTCGCCTGGTTCAGGCCTCTAGCCAGGTGAGTCTTCTATAAGTTCTCTGCAGTGCTGGGGGTGGATGCGTGCTTTACTTGGGCCCTGTGCCCCTCTTTTAACCTCCCCCCAGCCGCTTGTCACCTCGCCCAGGGGCGACCAATCCTGGTCACCCCTTTTTCGCAGGCTTCCTATGGGGGAGTGGGTGTATCTCCCACCCCGGGCGGCGTTTGCTCTGGGTCCTCATTTGGTCCGACTTCACCTTTCTGGGCCCGGGTTCCAACTCACTCAGTACTTTACAGTTACCTGATTGGTTTAAAGGAAGCATTAACAAAAGTTCCCAATGTTGCTGTTTCACGTGCCACAATACTTAGCCTATAATTGTATTGTATTGTATTGTATATGATTTTTATATAGCGCAAATCACCAACCGGTCTCTAAGCGCTTCTAGAGAAAGTGAGCAAGTCACTAGAGCAGAAATAACTGGCAGCAGCGGATGCAGAGATTACGCAGTTGTTAGTGCCTCTCTGAAAAGGAAGGTCTTTAAGAGCTTCCTAAAGATGAGCAAAACCGGTTCCTTTCGCAAGTACTCCGGCAGATCATTCCAGGCCTGTGGGAGGAGGACAGAAAACGCTCAACCCCCTTTGGATTTGGAGCTATACCTGGGTGTAACTAGCCTACAAGCCCCAGCTGATCGTAGAACCCGACCGGGAACATACTTCATCAAGCGATCTTTTATATATTTAGGTGCCTCACCATTAATTGCCTTGTGGGCGATACAGAGACCCTTAAACGGCACTCGCTGTTTGATGGGCAACCAGTGCAATTTATGTAACAGAGGGGTGGCTTGTGTCCTCCTAGGGAGTCCAAAAATGAGCCTAGCCATATCATTTTGTACAACTTGCAGTCTCCTAAGGAGCTTCTGGGGAAGGCCAAGGTAAAGGGCATTCCCATAGTCTAGCCGAGAGATGACAGTGGCGGAGACAATTGACTGCAGTGCGGATGTGGATAGGATAAGAACCAGTTTCCGTAATTGCCGAAGTATACCCGTACAGGTTTCCACAACAGAGGAGACCTGACACGACATAGACAATTCCGAATCAATTTTCAGCCCCAAGATTTTTACCGCCGGGACTGGTACTGGGACCACTCCCAATTCTAAGGGCCAGAAAAGATCTTACCATGGGCTATTATTTGTTGGAACAATGAGCACCTATGTTTTATCCGGATTTATTTTCAAAGAATTGGCTGCCATCCAATTTACAGTGAACCTGAGCAGATTTTTTACTGACTCCTGAGCCTGACAGGAGTTATTAAGCCGGACAAGAAGTTGAATGTCATCGGCATAATTAAAGACCCGACAATCCATACGGGTCAAGGCCTCTACCAAGGGTTGCAGATAGATGTTGAAAAGAAGTGGAGATAATGCAGAGCCCTGGGGTACTCCGCAGGACAGGGAGCCCCGATCCGACAACTGCTCACCCAACTGAATCTCTGAGTACGGTCTGACAGAAAAGACCTTAGCCATTGATGTACTTGCCCATCTATACCCAGGTTCGTAAGACGGTTCAGCAGTATGTCATGGCTGACCATATCGAATGCCGCTGACAGGTCTAATAAAATCAGGACACTCGTCTGTTTACTATGGGCCCTAACTCTGAGCTCGTCCAGGACGGACATCATCACTAGCTCTGTGCTATGATGTGCTCTAAAGCCCTCCTGTCTAGTATGGAGCAATTGATGATCTTCCAGATACCTTGCTAGTATTTTCAATACATGCTGCTCCAAGATTTTTACTAGAAAGGGAAGCTGCGAGATAGGCCTATAGTTTTTTATGGTCAGGGTATCCGCACCAGCCTTTTTCAACAGAGGGGTGACCCTAGCTTCTTTCAGATTATTTGGTAAGTAACCCAAATCTAAAGAATCATTGAGTAATCCCAAAACCTGCTTTTCCAACCCTGGCAGAGCCATTTGAAAAACCCTCGGAGGACAAGGGTCCGCTCGGGAGCCTGATTTAATATGCTTTATTAGTGCTACCAGAGTAGCTAAATCAAGACTAGGAATTTTAGACAACTGACTGCTAGGTAAGGGGGGGCTAGTCTGGTCAAGGGAACTGAAGTCAATAGGAGTTCTAGTGATTTCCAAGATAATGTCCGTAACTTTCTGAAGGAAGAACTCCTGAAAAGCATCACAATCTGGGGATGCGATTGTGGACTTCTTCTCAACTATCTGACTCAACTCCTTCAAGATGGCAAGGGTCTCTTTTTGTTTGTTTCCTGCCCGAGCAATCCTTCCTTCATAGTATTCTGCTTTCCTGACTAGGATAGCCGATTTGTACATAGCAAAAAGGATTTTATAGGTTTTTAACTCTCCTGGCGCATAACTATGTCTCCACCACCTCTCAGCTTGGCGAAAAAGTTGTTTCTTATCCCTTAGTGTATCATCAAACCATGGGGCCCCCTTTCCTTTATCTCTGACCCTTTCTTTTCGTTCTGGTGTCACTTTATCAATAGCCTGCTGTAAGTGAGTAAATGAAGCTTCACTTTTATGATCCAGATTATCCTCTCCCATATAAGAGGAAGGGTTTGAGTGTAGCGTGGCTATTAGGCGATCTGCCTCAATATTTTTCCAGATTCTGACCTTCCTCCACAAAGGCAGAGGCATCGGTAGTTGACTATCACTTGGGACCCAACATCTCAACAGTGAATGATCCGACCAGGCACAGGGGCTGATATCAGTTATCTGTGCCCAAGGCTGTGAAGACCAAATTAGATCTAAGGTGTGGCCTTTTACATGAGTGGGACTTTTAACCAGTGGCCGCAAGTCCAACGAGAGCATAGTGGTCTCAAATAGACCCGCTGCCGGCTCTCTCTGCATCTTGTCCCAGTGATAATTAAAATCCCCCACTACTATGAGACGTTTACATCTGGAACTTAAGTCAGTAGTGAGCTCCAAAAAAACCTAATTGAAACCAGGGGTAGTCCTAGGGGGCCGATAAACTACCATAAGTACAATGCAGTAGGACTTCAAGGAAATTTTTATCCCCAAAACATCCGCATTGTCATAGCTTTCTGCCATAATTTTAGTAACCATCATGCTCTTGTTAAAAAGGAAAGCCACCCCACCCCCCGGAGTCCCCTGATCTATTATGCCACAGAGCATCAAATTCCATTGGAAGGGTTGCAACAATATCAGGGGCAGATGTATCCCCCAACCATGTTTCCGTAAGTGCCAAAATGTCTATATCTCCATCTTGCAGCAGTGAGAAAACTTCAAGATGGTGCTTCTGCAAGGAGCGAGTATTAAGCACAGCTACCTTCAGACCACATGCGATAGGGGCATAAGTCTGTCCCTGAGTCCTCAAAGATCCATCAGCCTCTATACTGTTAGGCCTCAGTAGGTTTCCGACCAACAGCCTTGCCTGCACACTTTCCTCCAGCAAATAGTTACCCAAATTAAGGGACCATAGAGTTTCTGCCACATAAGTCATCGGAGGAACAAGGGGTTCTGGTCCCGGAACCCGGCCGGGCGCGGACGGGCGCAGAGTGGCTTGCCTTTGGCGCGCCGCTGGCGCGCCCGCTAAGCCAATCAGGAATCAATCAGGAATCAAAAGTCAATCATTCAGGAATCAATCAGGAATCATTCAGGAATCAATCAGGAATCAATCAGGAATCTCTAAAAGTCCAATGCTTTGTCTGAGGAGGTCATTTAATATTGTTTTTTCTTTGTATTGAAGGGTTTGCTCCCTGCATTAATAATGTGAAAGCAAAAATATACATATCTACATCACCAACTCTCTATAATCTAAATATAATTTATCAATTCACATTTTGTCCTCCTACTCTGAAGCTCTTACCTTCTTAAGGAGATTGAAATGTAAAAGCTCCCACAGCCACCTCCAATATAGTGGGGTCTTGACAGGAAGACTACAAAGACAACACATGCAAAGTCTATTTGAGAAAGTCATAATTAGCTCAGTATCGACTTTATTCATTTTTCTTTCATTCCTTTCATGTGCCATAATCTCTTCAGAATGCGTCAGCTTCCTGTCGAATAATGTAATAGTAAAATAGTCATGTGTCATATTAATTTTAAAGATTGCCACATATAAGATAACATAGATGATTTCCATTATATCATTGTTTTTGCAATTACAATGCAAGTTACATTAATTTTAAAGTGAACCATAATTATTTCGAAATGAATACATTGACTTCACCACGCCATCTTCATGCCAATGTTTGTAATATTAATTACTTCACTGTGTGCCAAATGCAATTCAACATGCTGCATGTTTATTGCAAAATGTGACATGTATATTTTATTGTGGAGAATTTGAATTTATGGGCATGCCAAATAAATTGTAACAAGTACCATTTTCATTACAAAATATGAAAATTAATTTCAGCAAGTGTTTTACTGTCAATGTAATTTTGATTTCAGAAGCAGGAATTTTGTTTTACGTCAATGCCTTATGTATTGATTGTTTTATGAACTTACTAATATTGAGGGATATTGTGTCTGGTTGCAAAATATATTATATTCATTCTGGTGGATGTTATGTTAATGTTGGTGTGAACTATGTATTTCCTTCTGTGTCATTTTTTCAGAACTCCATTTTTCCCTGAATACGTAGGAGGAGTATAAAAATAGTACAATAAAGAAAAGATGGAATGTAAGGAGCATTTAAGGAGGTTTAAGGACTTCTTGCTGCGAAGGCAGTGGGCGAAACAAACGATGAGCACAAACATCTAAGTAAAGCGTGATAGGGAGCCATAAGTCCATACGTTTTGCAGCCATGTGAGCCGGGAAAACAAAAGCAGTATCTAGTCTGTGATTATGGCAAACGTTAAACCACCACGCCTTAAAGGAGATGGTGGAAGAGTTCTTCCAATTGGCCGTTATCTATTGAAATGCAGCAGCTAACAATAAATCAATAATCTGAGGCTTTAGTTCAACATCGTCCCAACAAGGGGAAAGACTACCTAAAAAAATGTTAGCATGAGAGAAAGGAATACTCGTATGAAAAATCACATTGATTTGAGCCCAAACCTGTAACCAAAAATCATGAACAGAGTAACATAAGAACAACATGTGAAACAAAGTCGCTTGTGGGGAGGAGCAAGACCAGCATGCATGAGGAGACTTTGGAAAGCATTTATGAAGGTCAAAGGGTGTGTAGAGAAGTCTATTATAAATAAATAACAGGGACTGTGTTAAAGTCGCCGCTCTCGAGGATTTGCGGATCTTATTCCATATCTTGTCCCATAAGGAAATTGGCCAGGACGTGGTGAGATCATGTTCCCAGCATTCCTCCACTTTAGATTTAGGCCTAACAGAGTCATTAGTATGAAGGTATTTGTAAATGGAGGAAGCCTTGGGAGTAAAGCGTAAAAAGGAGTGAAGTGAGGAGGTGGGAGTGGGAGAGATAGGAGAGGAATGCAACTGAGAGAGAGGGGCATAAGTTGTCAGTGCGGCCTCTCTAAGTAAGTGGTAGTTACGGGTAAAGGAGGCAGGTAAACCATAGAGGGAACGAAGAGTAGTGAAAGGTAAGAAAGAAGAATGAGAGAAAAGTTGAGAGATCCATAGCAGCCCTCTGCGACGCCATGCCTTCCAAAAGAAAGGTTTGCTACAAATAAGTAGGGCGTTAGTATGCCAAATGGGAGAAGAAAGAAAATCAGCAATAGTCGTAGGGGGGGAGGGAGAGGAAGATAGGAGCAATTTAGTAGTGAATTTGTGAATGGGAGTAGAAATGGAAGAGGGTTTACGGGAGAAAGAGAGATATTCAGCAAAAGAAAAAGGAGAGAGAAGAAGGAGCTCAAATTTAGCCCATAAAGGACAAGGAGTGCTAGGGTCTTGCAACCAAAAGGAAGCTTGTCGTAATAAAAACGCTTTATGGTAAGCAGGGAAGTCTGGGAAATTGACTCCGCCCTCCAATTTAGGGCGAATCAATCGAGTAAGGGACATTCTAGGTTTTTTGTTATTCCAAAGAAAGGACATCAAAATGGAGTTAATCTTTTTAAAAAATTTAGAAGGAATGGATACTGGAATATTAGAAATAGTATAGAGGACTATGGGGGACAACATCATTTTAATAGTGTCAAGACGGCCCCACCAGGATAAGTAAAGAGGGTGCCATCTGGACGTTAGGTCCACCAATTTTTGAGTACATTTGGACAGACAAAGGGAAACAGTATCTGAGATAGAAGGAGTAACATGTAGACCAAGATATTTAATATGAGAAGAATTCCATGTGAAATTAGAGGCAATGAAATCAGGTTTAAATGTAAACTTTGTCAGGGGTAGGATCTCACACTTATCGTTGTTAAGTTTGTAGCCAGATATTCGGGAATAATCATTCACTTCAGCAAGGAAGGCGGGAATAGAATCAGTGGGATTAGAAATAAAAAGAAGGATATCGTCGGCATAAGCGGTCACCTTGACTTAGGATTCTGATATTTGAAAACCCTGAATATTAGGATTCTGACGGAGTTTGGATAAAAAGGGTTCTAAAGTTAAATTAAAAAGGAAAGGAGATAAGGGGCAACCTTGACGGACACCTCTCCCCAAATTAAAAAAGGAAGAAACTTGCCGTTGGCAAAAACCGCTGCACGGGGATTAGAATAAAGTAAAGAAATCAGAGAAATAAATTTAGAACCAACACCAAACCAATGAAGGGTATGAAAAAGATAGGTCCATTCAACCCTATCAAATGCTTTTCAGCATCCAGGGCGATTGCCGCAAGGGAATGGGGCAGGTGACAGGATTTGGATAAAACATTAAATAAAAGTCTAGTATTATTAGTGATGAAACGACCCTTGACGAAACCTGATTGTTCCTCACCTAAAAGGTCTGGGAGAAGAAGGTCAAGACATGCTGCAAGAGATTTTGCAAATATTTTATAATCAATATTAACCAAAGAGATTGGCCTATAATTTTTGCAATATTGAGCGTCTTTCCCTTCCTTAGGTATCAGACAGATGTGTGCGTCGGAAAAAGAACCTGAGGAGGCACCTAAAGTGAGGAAAGTATCTATGAGGGAGTGTAATTTTGGGATGAGAAGTTTCGAAAAATGAAGGAAGAATTCAACAGTAAAGCCATCCGGCCCAGGGGCTTTATCTTTTTTGAGATTCTGGAGTGCTGTGAGTAATTCTTGTTGAGAAATATCAAGCTCTAAAAGAGAGAGATCAAGAGGGAAGTGGGCTGGCTTCTGTATGGTGGAGAAAAAACAGTCTAAGGACTGAGAGGAGGGTTGGGTTTCAGAAGAGTACAAGGTTTTGTAGAAAGCAGAGAATTCAGCAAGAATGTCCATATCCTTATGTTTAAGATCAGAGTGTGTATCATAGATGGATTCAATATTTGATTTGTTATGCTTAACTTTCAGATAATTAGCTAAAACCTTCCCAGCCTTATTTTTGCCCCCATAAAACTTTGCACTCGATTTCAATAAATATAAAGAAGCATCTTCCGTAGATTTCTTGTTAAATTTCATTTTGGCATTAATCAGGGCTGTTAACATGTCTTGCGATTGAGAAGTGAAATAAGAGTGCTCCAATTTCTTAATATCAAGGAGGAGAGCAGCCGTGAATTTGCGAGCAGTTTTCCGTTTCATTGCCACAAAGCCAATTATAAAATCTCTCGCCGCAGCTTTGAAAGCATCCCAAATGGTATGCTTAGGAATAGAAGGGGTATCATTGAACAAAAAGTACTAATCCGAAAATTCAGTAAAGGAGATAGTGAACTTGGGATCCAAGAGAAGGGTATTATTGAAGCGCCAACGCTTGCGTCCAGCTGATTTAGGAAGGATGTCAAGCTGAACTAAAGTGAGGGCGTGATCCGAGAGTAGAATCGAGCCAATCTCGGCGTGAGTAAGAGTTTGGGCAATATTATGAGTGACAAAAATGTAATCAATCCGGGACTGGGAATGATGACATGGAGAGTAAAAAGTAAATTCTCGCGCCTCCGGATTACACAGGCGCCAGGCATCAGTGAGCTTATGTTGGGAAATGGCTTGGGAAAAAAGTTTATGGGGCTTATTGGGAACAAAATGAACTTTAGAGTGTCTATCCAGGAAGGGATCAAGGGGCTGATTACAATCCCCCGCTAGGATGAAGTTGTCATCAATAAATCTGGTGATATGCTGGGAGAACGTATGCCAGAAAGTAGGGTCACCACCAGTGGGGGCATAAACATTAGGAAAGGAAATTGGAACACCCTTAATGGACAATTTAACATATGTCCAACGACCTTCAACATCTGATTCCTGAGCAAGCAATGAATGGGACAGAGTTTTGTGACACAAAATAGCACCTCCATTACGTTTACCATCACCCTGAGAATAGTAAACATCACCCACCCAACCTCGTTTTAATTTAACAGATTCTTAATCAGGCAAATGAGTCTCTTGCAGAAATGCAACATCAACATTTAAACGAGCAAGGTGCGATAAAATTCTCTGTCTTTTGATTGGAGAATTAATGCCCTTAACATTCCATGTAACTATTTTTAACGACATAATATAAAAGATAAATAGAGAATAGCAATAAAAAAAGAAGCAAAAAAAGAGCCCAGAAGAGAAAATAAGCAAAAGAGAGAGGAACATTCTAGAAAAAAGAGGATAATGAATGTGATATGAGTTATAGAAATAGAAAAGAAGAATTGCGAATGAATTAGCAGGATTAGTAGTGAAAGTATGAGAAAAAATGAAGAAAGATGATCTAAGAGAAAAAGGATCAAGGTCCAAAGTATATGAAGAGTAATGAATAAAAGATCAGAAGAAAAAAGGAGAGGAAAAAGGGAGAGGAAAGAATGTGAGGAGAGAGAAAAAGTGTGGATTAAAAAAGTGATAATGAAAACCAGTTAAATTAATAGACAAAGGAGAAAAATGCAATTGACAGATAAAAAGACATGAAGAAGGAAAGGACAAAGGAGTTGATGAAAGCAAGGAAAAGGAGACACCTTTGAACAAAGTAGAAATAGGAAAAGAAGCAGGATTAAGGGAAAAAAGGGAATAGCAAACATCAAGGGAGGAGAGGAAAGCATACTTACGAAGGGTGGAACCAGGGGAGGACAGTCAGGAAGGAGAACAAATGAGAAAAACTGAAGGGGGGTAGCGCCAACTGGAGGAGGGAAAACAACCAGTGCGAACGAACCACCAGACCGGGGGGACAGCACACAATAAACTGTGGATTCTGTGGAAAAAGAAACAAAAGACATGAGGTTAGCGGACACTGAAACTAAGTTTAGAAAACTGTTAAAGACCTATCTGTTCACCCTTTAGTTTGGCCTCTGGTCACGGCTTCCTCTCTCTCCACAGCGCGGGGACACGCCGGGATGGCGTCGCCATGCGCTCTACAAACTCCTTTATTATTATTATTATTATTAGAGGAAAACATCCGGAGGCGAAACAGTGAGAACATGGTACCAAACAAAGATGAGAAACGTATGAACAAGTTATATAAATATAAGGAAACAAAAACAACAAGGAAGGTCATATAGGAAGAAGAGAAATTAGCATGACAAGTATGAACAAAGTCAAAGTCAACACCAACTGTGCAGATCAATTAAAGAACAACAACAACTCAGGAAAGTCATGGAGGGAATGCAGATGAGGAGCTGGAAAGGTCCATGTCAGATGTTTGACAGGAATTCAGGAAGCTCCGAAGGCGAACAGGATCATCATAAGTCGTCGTCTTGTTGTTATGAGTGACTCTGAAAAGACAGGTATGAAAAAGGCCGTATCTGGCGCCAATGGAACGAAGTTCTGGTCTCATATCCAAGAAGGCTTTACGACGGCTGGCTGTAGCTCTGGCGTAATCTTGCACAAAGAAGAGGGTGGATCCTGACCATGTGAGGCGAGGAGAAGCCCGGGCTGCCGAGAAGACTTTAAGAAGATCAGTATACTCCAGGAAATACATGATGACGCCTCTTGCTCTTGAAGAGGCGGAAGCAGATGAGGAGATGCGACCAAGCCTGTGTGCTCGCTGGATGTTAAGCACGGTACTTTCAGGTAAGTGGAGGAGCTTAGGTAGAAAAGATTTGAAGAAAGCAATGGGGTCGCTCCCCTCACAATTCTCCGCCAGGCTGTAAATGCGAAGGTTGTTGCGTCGATTGCGGTTTTCAAGCTCCTCGACCTGTTTCTGGAGGGAAGAAATCTGCGACTGCATGTGCGTCACCTTGGAGGATGACTCCTGGAGAGAGAGATACTGCGCTCCACCATCGTCACTCTTACATCCATCTGTGACCAATTATCAGTTAAGACCTGTAACTTGGAGTTAGTTTCCTCCATGAAAGGTCGAAGAGCACGTATCTCCTCCAGCAACAGCTCCATAGATACAGCTGAGGAAGAGCCCGTCGTGATGGAGGATCCTTTTTGAGGGGTTTCGTTGTAGCCTTCCCTGAGGATTGAACAGAATGTTCCGCGTTAGACTGCGACATTTGGACAACAGACGCCTGAGAGGCTTCCAAATGAGCCAGCGCAGAAAACACTTTCGAATTTTTAATAAAGATACGTCGTGGAGTCTTGGAAGCACGACCAGTTGCACCCCTATCCAAAAGATGAGGATCACCTCCAGAGAGAGAAAAAAAAAAAAAGGAAACTAGCACTTGGAATACTCCGTTCTTGTGAAAATGAATACGTGGACGAAAGAGCAACACAGTCAGCAGGAGCACACAGGAGGGAAGCCAAAATGTCCAAAGAAAGCCGCTTCAGAGCCACCTAAGAATATCAAAAAGTCACACAGGGTCGTAAAGCAATGTCCAGACAGGCAAGCCGTGAAGCTCTCATGCAAGGAGGCAAAGCGCAAAATGTCCGTTAAGATGAGGGGTGACAAGCTGGCGCACTGTAGAAAAGGAAGCATCCAATAGAAGAGGAAGAAAAGTCACAACATCATAGTAATTGAGGGCAACTTGAGGTGAATGCGCAGCCGAGAAAAGGACCATGTAGTGTGAAGAACTGTAGGCATGAAGAAAATCCAGAAATGAAAGATTGCAGGAGAGATAAATTAACTGTGTCAAGGAGCCGACATAAATTGTTTCCACAGGTGATACAAGGTGGGAGAGTGCCAGGTGAGGGTAAAATGGCCGCTGAAATCGTGACAGCTGTAGGCGACACTTGTAAAAGTTGGGGCAGTAAGGCTAATGGCAGCAGCAGCTGAAACAAGGAAATATTAGCTCATCATGAGCAGTCCAAGAGAGCAGGGACATTGCGGGAGGTCAGCAGGACCAGGAAAGAGCAGCGCGCTGGACGCGCGTTCCGAGCATAAAATGGCGGTCGCGGCCGTCATGAAGCCACGGCCGCTGGCTGACGCATCGGAAAAACGGTGAAAATCGCCGAAAAATGCCTGGGCTCAGTATCGCGGCACTCCCCGCATACTCCGGTGACACATTCTTTTCATGAAGAACGCCGACGAGAGGTGAAAGCTGGCAAATCCCCCGGTCGGCACGGAGCGCTCACGTCGGAGCTGCCATCCACACCGGGCGCTAAGCCACGCCCCCCCAAACGACTGAGTTCTTAAACTCTCATTTATTCCTTATACGTATAAGAATAATAGACTATGATTTCGGGTAATTATAATCAATTGAGACAGAGTTTATGTAGGGCACAATAATTATTAGTTGCTTTATGTTTAGTGGTTTTGGGTAATGAATGTAAAAAGTGTTCAATTGAGCCTAAGCTATCCACAAATTTGATTTAAGACGTTGATGGTAGAAGAACACATCCTCTCAATAACATCTGACTGTTGTAGAAATGTGTATACCATCATACACGAAAGTGTTTGCTTCATTTCTGTTCTCTGACGGAACAGTTAACCATATCCTTTTAATACAATATATTGTTTTAGAACGTGTTTCTTCAGTTCATACAACTCATGGAGCCAAATACTATTACTGGTGCAAGGTAAGAGAATACCCAGTTTGCTTAGTAAGGTTGACAGATGATTGTTTATCATGTGATCCATGTGAGAAGCTGTAGTTAGTACACAACACAGGATAATGTGCAATTACTTTATTGCAAAGGTAAGGAGCAGAGCCACCCTAGAATCCTCCCAAAACACAGTAGAATTAGAACCCACTACAAAACATAATACACCAGGTAGCGTGAGCCCCTACACAAACCCACAATTCACCCCTCCTCCTTCAAAATAAAAAAAACTATTTGTTAACATAAAAATTACAGATCAGGCAACTCACCTATTTTACCCTATAAAACGGAAAGGAAACAAAGCCAAAAGGAAAAAAAAACTAAGAAAAACTGATTACTACCTTCATGAACATGATCCTCTAACAACTTAGATCGTTTCTGTGTTCTACAGCATTCACCCAATACTGCACTAAGTGATGCATCCTCATCTTGCCCTTGTTCAGTTCCCTTGTCTGATACCCTCATATCACCAACATTATATGGTAATGCATCTTCAGAGGTACTAGCCAGGGACTGAATGACCAGTGACTCTGGATTTTCACTCAAATCTACCTGAGTAATGTTGTCATCAATAGTGTGTTCTGCATCCAACCACTCAAATACTATATTACCTCTGTTCTCCTTCAGATTCCTCCATTCCTTAATGTTGCTCCACACCACCCACTTAAGATTCCATACTTTACTATTACTTAATCAGACAGCATTGTGCAACACCACTACAACTTCTTATGTGCATAGAATGTACTATCTCCTTTGCTTATAAATCCAGGTTTACTATACAAACCCAATCTCCAACTTGAACAGCCACAGGTTTGGTACTATTCTTGGAATCATACAAAATTTTACTCTTCATATGTCCCTTTGCTATGGTGTCGCTGACATCTTCTATTGACCATGGTTCAACACAATTACAAGGCAAACATCTGGGGATGTACATGGTTCTTGGATTCCTACCTCTCATGATTAAAAAGGTGACAACCCAGTGTCATCCTTCTTAGTGACCTTGTAGGCCCACACTGCTTTCATTACTTGTACTTCCCAGTCATTGTTGTTTACACAAGAAGCCTGAATCATGCCTTTAATTACACTGTTGAACCTCTCAACCATGCCATTGCTACTTGGGCTATACAGGAAGGTTATTTTCAGTCTGACTCCAATTGTATCGCAATACTGTGCAAATGCATGAGACTTAAATTGCACCCCATTACTAAAAATAGTGATTGGTATTCCTCCTGAACTAAAAACATCATCCATGATAATCAAAACGGTGTTTGTATCTACCTGTCACACAATTTTGACTACCTGCCACCTTGAAAATAGATCCATGATTACAATTAAATACTTTTGTAATGTACCCACTGGCCCCATTATATCAATGGCAATGGACTCCGACTGTTTTTTTGGACAGTGACCATCGCTCATCGGGGGCCTGAGTGTCTGCAGAGACGTGTCCGCTC
This sequence comes from Lissotriton helveticus, assembly GCF_964261635.1. Classification (NCBI taxonomy): domain Eukaryota; kingdom Metazoa; phylum Chordata; class Amphibia; order Caudata; family Salamandridae; genus Lissotriton; species Lissotriton helveticus. Next base: position 986,890,835 of record NC_136067.1, read on the forward strand.
TAGAGCATTCCATGCATTCCCTGACCATGCGTTCTATACAGAATCCACCCCGGGTCACCAACAAAGTTTCTTGACTACCACTTTTGTGTGATTAATACCAAAATGACACTTGAAAAAAAAACAGATAATGGACGGAATGCTGAACAAATAAACATTCACCTCCAGTCACAGATCAGGGCTTAATCAATTTTTTTTGCTTACCATGCAACCCCAGCTTGAACCCAGCAATATGCAAATCAGTGTTGACCCTCCTCCCCATGGGAAGAGCCCGGCCCGAATTTCCAGGCTAGGTCCTCCCTGGACCAGAAACCAGCATCCTGGGATCAGTTCCATTGTGACACAAATACAAAATGCTGGTTTTAAGGTGATGTGGAGGGACGATTCTGTCCCCTCTCAAAATTTCCCAGCTATCCAAGGAAAGCTTCTTTTGTTAGGCCGCATGCTTCTCATAGAATTGTCTACCTCTTGTAACACCATGTCCCTCCGGTTCTCATGCTTCCACTTCTCATCTTCACATTCCTCCAACTGTGTTGGCATCTTGGATAGAACATCTGAAATCCTAGCCATCCTGACTGATGCTTCAGTGGTAACCTCAGTGGTTAGTAAATTTGCCAGTGTTTTATGGCTGCAATGAAGAGTAATTGGTGTACCCCACACAACGCTCTGAAATGCTCCAGAGCCAAAGCACAAGCTGAGGCCTCCTTCTCAATGGTAGGATATGTTTCCTCAGAAGGTGTTGAGGACCCTGACACAAATGCCATCACACCTTCCACCCCTTTGTCGTTCATCCTAATCAACGTAAGACCCAGACTTTTGTTACTTGTATCGGTTATGATAATACAATCTGCGCTTGGGTCAAAGTTTGGCTGCTCTCATTTTACACTCTTTTATTATCGAAAAGCCTTCGTCAAACTGATGCAAGCCCGCAAACTTGGCACCAGATTGCAAAAGTTGTCCGATGTGGAAATATTTCTCCCCACACTTTGGTATAAACTTAGCACATTATTTGGTCAGGCCTAAAAATGACTATTAAATCATCCTTACTTCTGGGTATGGGTGTGCTCATTATAGCTTGCACCAAGGGCGGTTTAGGTTTAATTCCAAATTCATCAACCACATAGCCTAAACACGAAACACAAACTTTTCTTAGCTAATTTACATTTGCTAAATTCCACTTTCAAACCTTTTGTTTCAAGAATGGAAAATACTTTTGTCAGTTTTGAATAATACCCACTTCTATTCTTGCCAAATACCAGGATGTCATCCATGAAAAAACATTATACACTGTTCTTTGGTGATGAAATTGAGCATCAATCTCTGACTGATGACTGAAGCTAAGCCCAACAGCATGTGTTGGAATTGAAAACAATGATCTGGAGTGATAAAAGTTTTGCACTTCCGAGAATCAGGTGTCCGTGAAAACTTGTGATACGCAGATGATATTGTGTATCGAAAATCATTGTGCATCCTTGAGTAACAATAACATTTCATTGACCTTTGTTAACGGAAACCTGTCAATGGTAATGTCATTGTTTAAATGGAACACACTGAGGCGTAATCTGATTTTTCCATTATTGCGCTGAGCTACCACCATCAGATAAGTCCATTCAGACTCCTCAATGGTTTCTATCAACTCAGATGACACCAATCTTTCCAATTCTTTAGAGACTTCTTCCCTTATAGCCATTGGTGCATTTCTGACCTTGTGTACTTTGGGGCATGCATCGCTCTTCAAGCTAATTGTATGCTCAATACCCACCAGATTACCCAGCTCCTCTTCATTTACAGCAGGATATTTTTTTAAGCAAGATGTCACCCATAGCTATGCCATGATCTACAATCAACATTTGTTGCATGCTAGTATGGTCCAACACAGTATGCAAATCTTTCTGATCTTGCCAAGCTATAACTGGCGGACCTTTTTTAGCTAAGTAAAGCTTCCCATGTGAAACCCTATGTTTGAATTTGAATGTCAGTCACCTGAACCAGAGGATATCTATTTCATATCCACTGTACCCTTCTGGGTCTATGTCAGATTTAATTAGAGATTCATCAATCTTTTTCACTAAATATTCTCTCCAAACGTCTTTATTGACAATGGTATAGGGGGGCCAGAATCAATAAAAAGGGTCAATTGTACTCCACCAATTGTCATTTTGTTGACATCTTTTTATTTTGAACACAGCCATAAAAATACAGTGCAGTGGATACATTTCAGAGTGCAGCACATTAAAATGGTATCCAGCAACATAGCATAGTGACACATTAGCAATCAAGAGTACATAAACGACTGCGCATCCCCAACACCCTGACCCCAATGCAGCACGCATCCTCATCATATCAGCTTCATGGCACCTACCCCTAGGTGTCCCCATGTTTACAGTAGGCACTTCAGCCCGCCTTGTAACCTTTCCCATTTTTTAGCAACCCCAGCTCCGGTACACACCTCTTTCGGCCTGCTGGCAGCAGTCCATGTCTTTTCTCCATTCACGAATCCCAAAAAGGGTCGGTGCGCCTCATGACCTCATCACATTCCTTTTACCTATCCCATCCCCCACTTCTATCCACAACTTTGTGTATTTAGGCCAGTCACTCTCCCCTTGTATCTTTTAAAAGACTTGGCATCCATCGGGACCTCACTTGCCACAACCCTTGACATCACTATCTCCAAGAAGATCTAGAGAACTGGGCATGCACACAAAATATCCAGAAACATGCCTTCTTCCTGCAGACCTTCACACAATTATAGGTGGTCACCCTCCCTAACTTGTGCAGCAGTGTTGAGTGATAGGACCTGTGCAAGATATGGAGCTAGATGAGTCTAAAGCCCGTTCTAATTGTTAGAACTCTGGGGCCCAGTAACGCCTCTCCACATTCCTCTCAGTCCATCTCCCCAAAGGTCAGCCACCCAATTATCTCTCAAGGAACCCAGCACGTCTGGGGCATTGTTCATTATCTTCTTATATGTTGGTGATATGTCCTTGTACAGCAAAGGATCAAGTAGAAGCTTGTCCTCTAAGGGGGAGGACTCTGCTACCTGTACTTCACCTGTGATGTGTTCCTTTAGAGCATGAACCACCTGTAGGTCTGTAGGCAGCAACAGAGTTCCAGTTCTGACAAACAATATTCACCCTGAAGTGTCTCAAAAGGCAAGGGCTGCCGTCACTTTCCACAGATCTCCCCAATGGTCAATGCCCAGGAGCCCCCAGTGAGAGAAAACTGATAGGGTGCCCACCTCTGAGAGTAAGTCAGTTTCCCACAGGGGGTCTGTTCTGTCACCTTACCTGCCCATCCCAGGAATTTCAAGGCTGCTGACCATATCTCCACCACTGTATGAGCACACACTGGTAGAGTTTCTCTCCACCTTCACCTATACAGTAGCGCAGGGTACTCCCTGGGGCCCTTGGCCTCCCTGTCCACCAGGAGCACTGGCTCATGTTTATCTGCATACATCCAAACATTTATCACTATAAGCTGCGAGGCCCAGTAATATTTGAGGATATCAGGGACAGCAAGGCTACAATCATAGAACACTGTCCGATCTTCACCATTAAAAACAACTCCCTCACAGAAATCATTTGGGGTCATTGTTATTTGTAGAACTCTACTAATTGTTTACTTGTTTGTGTAAAAATGTGGCTGCACACAAAAAAATTGGTGTGGACCTTTTGTGCCCAAGTACCTGTGTATGCAGCCCCGTGGCACACTGGTTTCCAGGATACAGAGCGTGGCCCAGCCTACCTCTCTTGCACCTCTCCTGGCTCAACAGCAGTGCACGAGCAAATGTGACTGACTGTGGTAGGGCAACCATAACCAATGGCACACACATTGCATGCTCTTCTCACCTGTGTGTCAAAATTGTCCAAATAACAGCTGACAGCTCTCTTCAGGTCATGGTAGATATTGAGGCTTCTCCCAGGCATCCAGGACAATAAATCAAGCTCCCAGAACACTAAATCCAGCATGTCTCCAGAAAAAGAGATCCAATGAAAAGGCTCCGACTCCTAAGCCACTGCACCCTGATGGTTCAAATGTGCACCTTGGCACACTCATCACCAATTTGTGGTAAGTACAGAATACAGGATAATATGCAACTACTTTGCCAAGGTACAGAACAGAGTAAACACGGTCAGTTCTGTACTCATGTCTCCTTCAACTGCCACCCCAGAATCCTCACTCAACACAGTAGAATTTAAACCCAAAACAGAACATATGGCACCAGGTGGCATGAACCACTGCACGAGCCCAGAACAGAAGCGTAGGGCTTTGTGCATTGGTTGGCATCTGTGAACGTACTTGGTCCATTATAAAGGGGTGGTTACATTGCATACAAGTGTTTGTGCTGCTGTGGATTTCTTTGATTGTACTATGTAGTCTTTAGGTTTTTGTACATGTGCAACACGTTAGCTGGTTGTAAATCCTTTATAGTTGTAATTCATTTTTAAATGTACCTTGTCATGGTAGCCAGAAAAGACCACATTTGATATTGTGTTGAAATATATAATCTCAGTAATGAGCTCATGGGGTGGTGTGTTTATTAAAAAAATGATGGGCAGGTGGATATGAGAATTAGGTAGGGGGAATAAAGTGTTTGTATTGTATGCATACATTAAGGGTTCTTGCTGTCTGTGAGGTATCTTTGTTTGCAGTGTGAACAAACTTTGCCATTTGGTTCCTTAGTATATTGATAAAGCCAAAGTTTGGTGATTGTACACTGGAAAAGCCTGTCTTGTCATTCTCTTTAGGAATGTTGTTGCAATGTTATGAATCCCCGTTAAGATAATGGATAAGGGTATGAATTGGGGAATGCTGCTGCTGCAGCATTTAATGAGTTTTAGAAAGAGAACTAATAGTAGTGCCAGATATGCATTTACCACTAGCAATAATACCAATGTCACAATATAGGAGTTTGAATAGGTCTTAGAAAATGATTCCCATGCTCAACCCTTGGTAGCTTGGCTGCGAGCAGGCAGGCTTATCTTCAAAGATAGGTAAGAAAAGTATTTTAAAACACAAATTCAGTAAATAATTAAGACAGAACACGCTACATGAATCCAACACCAAGAGATGAGTTGGCCTAATGGGTAGTGCGATTGACCTCAAATCTGGGGAACCGGGGTCGAGTCTCGGCAAGGATACGCAACATCCTGTGATTCTGGGCAAACCACTTAATGTCCCCTTGCCTTCCAAAATTTAATGCGTGTCCTCATGTAATGCAACTGGTGCTCTTGTAATGCTCTCTGATACTTGATACCTTTGGGTCAAGATCGCCCTTTATTGAACTCTGTAAAAAAAAAAAAATACCAATGTATAAAAATGGGAAATATTATCTTTAAAATGATCCCAAAATGAAAAATAAAACCACTATAAGGAGCCAGATATATGATTTTTTAAAAGATTAGACACTTTCTAGTGCATAGAAACCAACAGTGCCACATTTGGACATTTGATTGCCTCTGACAGGGACAAATTCACACTTAGGAATTTTTCTAGAGGGTTTCACGCCAGGCGCCACGTAGCCTCCTCTAGCAGGCCGGATTCAGTGAGGAACTCCTTCCTGAAGTTTCAATTTTGGGTCCAAAGTGTCCAAAACACAATCCATGGGTCTGGAATCACCAAAATGGTCCTTGAAAGTTTAGGAATTCTGGGCCAGATGTAGGTAGCCCAATACCGGTCGGAAACGGCCGAAAATACCGATTTTCGGCCGTTACCGACCGGTATTGGGCTATGGAGATGTAGGGGCTTAAAAAACATACAGAATCGGTCATTTTACCGAATCGGTAATTTTACCGAATCGGTAAAATTACAGAATCGGTAAATTTACCGATTCTGTAAATTTTACCGATTTGGTACATTTACTGATCGGTAAAATTACCGATTCTGTATTTTCAGATGTAGGTAGCACTTTTAACAGCGTTAAAGGCCTTTCAGGATTCGGTATTTACCATGTAATACAATTGCATGGTAAATATGAATCCCTGTGTACATGCACATCTGTGCATGTACACCTGTGCCATGTGGCACACAGACATGTCCTAAGGGCATGTATGTGTGTCACATGGCACACAAGCCTGAAACAGGGGTGCAACAGGGTGTCAAAGTGACACCCTGTTCCCCTTGTCAATTTGGTAATTTTACCGATTCGGTAATTACCGAATCGGTATTTGCCATTGATTCCTATGGGCTTCAAAGCCCATAGGAATCAATGGCAAATACCGATTCGGTAATTACCGATTCGGTAAATACTGAATCCTCCTGAATCTGTAAAAATTACCGAATTTTTACCTACATCAGATTTACCGATTCATAAATACCGAATCGGTAAAATTCGGTATTTATGAATCGGTAAATCGGATTACCTACATCTAGCCCTCTGTTTTCACAATCTACTTGAACAAAACCCTTGGAAATCCACTGGTAGTACTCCAGGCTGAGGATTCTTTGTGGTGATGGTCCAAGTGATCTATTTTAACCTGTAGTTTGCAGGGAGTCCACTCTTTAGTCCTTTTAGAACAAGGTAGTTCACAGGGCTGTAGTTTGGATGTTGCAGGAGGCACAATCTTCAGAGTGCAGGGCCTGGTTAATGCATATCAAACTGCTCAGCGTGGACCCTTCTTGGTCTCTTAGGTTTCAAACAGCAGATCTGAGCGGCACTGCCCCTCTCAGATACAAATGCAGTGTTCCCGTTGGTCTAGCAGAGGGAACTCCTGTCCAATGAAGTGCAGGGCAACATCCCAGAGCATGACCACTTCCTCCAAAGTGTGGCACAATGATACCTCAGAAAGCACTATTTCTCCAAAATTCAATATGTCAGACTTTTCAGCAGGGAGAGAAGAGGTGGCTAAACACACCTCCAGGATTGCTAATCTCCGTAGTTTCTCCCCTTTGCATCTGTTCATTCATCCTCAGGCCTAGCATCTGTCTGGGTTCAAAGTGGAGATTATAAATGAATCTGGTGTATTCTGCCTCTCTCCTCCTTCTGTTGAAGGATATTGATTATGAACCCTCCCACTGCCCTGTGATTCCTGCATAGCAAAACCCTGCCCTACCACGAGAGCTGGCTAACCCTAGAGGTCTTTATCACCTCATCAAAGGACCCTGTCTAATCCACTTGACTCTGACCAATCAGGACAGACCACTGCAAGGTTGGATTTTGGCTTACAGACAACAAATTCTTTTAACTTCTTGTCTGTATATTTTAGGAGAAATTCAACAAAACCTTATTGTTGGATTTAATAATAACGTTTGGGAAGTCCTTGTATTATTCTTCTAGTGGGAATTATTATTTAATAACTTCTCAGCATGTTAACCCATGTGGCACGGGATTTGCATGGGACAATTGGCTTTTCCCCATTTTTCCAATACCAGGGCTTATAAAACATATTTTATAAGAGCCCTGCCTCTATCTGCAGTACCCCCATCCCTAGAACACTTAGGGGAGACTTTAGGGGTTCTGAATATGTAAACATATTGCAGATCCTCCCTCCACAGTGCTCTTAGCACAAACATCGATTTGGTGAAGCACTTTACCACAATGTGGGCATTGAAATGTACAATTTAACTTAACCCAGGGCATCTAAAACTAATTTTATAAGGGTCCTCCTTATAAATACCTGACCCCCCACCCCTGGCACACCTAAGGGAGACCTTGAGGGTACCAAATATGCCCAAACATGTAGTTTAATAATTTTTAAGTTCCCCAAAGTCAAGTTTAGGTACAATTTGCATTTTAAAAGCAGTCCAGCAACACAGTGCTGCTTTTAAAGTGATCTCAGGATTCAGCAGTGCACACATGCAAGTGCAGAAAAGGCTCTTGACCTCTACACTGCCCTGCTCTATTTTATACTAGGGACTTAAAGGTAGTTTCAACCCCCCTTCCCTATTATGTACTATGGCCTTACAGGGAAGGTCCTGCCAATCACAGTACCTTAACCCATAGTGTACCCTAGCGTATGTAAGTGTTTTTACTGTATTTGAAGGGGAGATTTACTACGTTTTGCACAGTGTTTTTTTTCACAAAAGTAACAAATCAGAGCAAAATCATATTTTTCCGATGTACTTTCCACTGCTAGCTTGAAACACCAGAACAGTAATACGAAGCAATAATTTGCACCATGGAAGCGTTGAAAGGGCGTTCCTATGCAACCACTCAAGGTTTCTCATACTGAACCCAATTTACTAAATAAAGTTGATTTGGTTTAGTGAGAGAAAACTGCACCCTTTTCAAGTAGGCGCAAGTAATGAGAAATGTATTAATTTCTTCTTGATTTTCAGACTTTGCATGTGTGCTGGACTTTACACCACACATACATAGTGGGAAAATTGTTAAAGTGAGCCTCTGCATTTTATTTTGTACTGGAAGTGTGTCCGTCCAGCACAAAACCTATGTTAGACTCACAGAGACACCCTTTCACCATGGCGCAAATGTGTCTCTGTGGCGCACTTGAGCCGATCTCAGCGCCGGCCCTAGTGAGAGGCGAGGGTCTTATTTTATTGAATAGTTCCCTCTGCTCCTCTCTCCTTTTCACGTAGTGCAGTGCAGCATTTGCGGCAGCTGCAGTGCGCTATGTGAAAAAATAGTAAATCTGCCCTGAAGTGTCTCTTTCAGCATAGAACGGGCCGCGGGGCTGGTTAGGCAGAGCCCAGGGTCAGTGGAGTCAGTTACCACCACCAGTCAGCAAAAAGTAGTTGGGGGGTGCCCAGGGTAAGGGTTGACTGCAACTATGAGATTATGTGTCTGGTCTTGGGATAGATTGGAATTTGCTGGGGCTATTTGTGAGTTTTTCAGACTCAAGGTGATATTTATCATACATTATAAATAACGATACCACATTGTATGTTATTGATCAGTGTGACAAATAGTCCCTATTATCAGCTTCTGGGTGTAAACATGCAGATTTGTGTGTTAAATGCACCAAAATCCACATGGTACAGTTAGTACCGCACACTTTTTCCCTGCTAAATTTAGACAGATTTGACCTTCAAAAATGTAATGAGGGATGAGGTATTGAATGCATATTAATTACTGGTGGCTTAAACACCACACAACTTCTAATGTCCGCACAAACAGGGCTTTGCGCAGGAATTGGAAACACAAACATACTCGTAATTAGGGCCTAAATGCATCTTGGACAGCCCTATGCATCCCTGTATGTAGTACAGTACACGTGCTGCGAGTACTATGAGTGATGATTGCATATATTATAAGGCTGCTGTGCGAACTATTTAAAAAACGTAGGGTTGGTTGGAAGATGATGGGATTTTTGTTGGATACTTTGTTCACACGTTCGAACTGCTGAGGAAATAAACATAGACTTGCTGTTCTCCAATAGGGAATCAGATTATAACTAACATACGGAGAATGTTTAGACATTTCCATAGGCATAATGATTGCTTTCATCTTTAATTCTGCAGACATACTGGGCCGCCCTTGAAATGAGGAAACAGGCGTGCTATGATTCATGGCTTGGCTAAATTTGCATGCATGCAGGGTGCGTGCTCTAAGGGAAATATTAATCCGTTTATATATACTCTTCTGAAAGAATATTTCACACATACTAGACCAGTTCATATAGTGAAAGCCAACATACTGGACTTTTACAAGTATTGTTACTCAAATATTACATATGCTCATGGAAATATATTATACATGAGGCATATGAGCAAAGTATGCGCAATAAAATCAACACGGGAACCCTACAAGGCCAGTTTTTGAAAGATACTGAAGTGATACACAAAGTAAATATATTTGCGCCTGTGCAAGGGACGTTTTGACTCCACAACATAAACTACACAAAGCACTTTTAGCAGCAAAGACGTTAGAGAATCATGAACAATAGGCACATGAACAAACACTTCTTCCTTTTCACTACTAAACAGCACGTGCTAGTAGATGCAGCACAGGATAGAAGAAAGTCCACAAAGTACACAGGCACAGAGTTACAAATAAATCATGGAACATAGGGGCATATTATCAAGACTCGGCGATAAAGTTATTGCTGCTTTATCGGCTGGAAACTGCCACTAAAGTGTCGATAAGGGGCTTGATAATATGCCCTTGTGAATTCCCATAGAAGTGTTCCACACAGAAGAGGGGTGAGGGTTATATAGGCTTAGACTCTACCACCCCAGACCCCCAGAAGTCTCAAATGTACATACACAAAGGGGGTGAATAGAGTAGACCACGCAAACAAAACACAGAACATAAACGCCCCAATCAGGCAAATTGCTCTGTTTGGAAAAACTGCCCTCACTCACATACCGAAGTACGTGACATGCTTCGTCATTGGGCCTGCTTACAATACGCCCTGGTGTAGCCACACTCAGGGCGGAGCATAAGGGAGGGGGTAAAATAATAAATTCCACTTAACAGGACGTACAACCAGAGTAGTTCAACATAATACAACACATAACATGAAAAGCGGTGAAAGCCGTGCAAACACCCAGTGACCAAAACTGTAAGTGCGACCGAAAGTGCAGTTCAAGAGAAGTGCTTAAAACTGATTAGGGGTGCCAACCAAAGAAGTGTCTTTATTAAACTTTCCTTGGTACCCCAAACAGGATTAAAAAATAGAAAAGGGATGGGAAATGCCTTAAGGAGAAAATTAGGAATCTCAAGGCTTCCCTCCTACCACTGCTAAAGTCAACATGTTTCGACCGATTCTTGTGTGCCTCTATAGGTCACTCCGGTCTTCTTCAGGACTGTCGCAATCAGTGCCACTCTGGGTCCTCCCGTAATTCGGACGATGGATCCCAAGGAACAGGCAGGTCCACTAGATCCGTACCCTTCCTAAGTTATGTGTGGAGACTGATCCCTGTAGTGCAGGAGTACATTCACCAGTTTATGAGCTCCATAAACCCGAATCGGTGTCCGGCAGGGAGGTGGCCAGAGAACACAACTGTTCCGTAGACACACCGTCTCCTGATTGCCTGTAATCGGTGACACCCCGCAGTTCCAATAGAAGCCCAGGTTAGATGTATAACTTGGGTTTCTATTGGAATTCTATAGAGCATATTATCAAGCCCCTTATCGCCACTTTAGCGGCAGTTTCCTGCCGATAAAGCAGCGATAATTTTATCGCCCAGTCTTGATAATATGCCCCACAGTTCGGCAAGTAAAATTGCTGCGCTGCGCTGGGTTGCGTGAATGGGAGAGAGCAGAACAGCTCCCTATCTACTAAGATGTGGTGCTTTCTTTTCTCCATGATGTAGCACACTTTACTGCATCATACTGTTTGAAATAAAATTAAATGTGCCCCTATACTTACCACAAAGCCGACACCCTTGCACTATGGCACAAGGGGGTCTGCATTGGCGCAGACACAGGGAAGCTTAATAGTGGTGGGTTGTGACATTTCAAAGTGGTGAGGCATAAACAACGTTGTAGATGAATTTAAGTAGTGAGCGAGCTAAGTGAGGGAGCCCGACTGACCAAATGGAAGGTTTAGTGGGTTCTCTTCTGGAGAAACGTTTGAAAAAAGAAAAAAAGAGGAGGGGTGAATGGTGTATTTTACAACTAATTTAAATAAAGAATTTTGTGAAAAGCAAGATTTATAAAACGATTCTTAATGTGTGGTCTTGAAATATGTCAAACAATTAAAAAAATGCCCCATATCTTTAAATCCTGCCTCAACACATCTACCTGGAAGAGTTCAAGTTGTCTGGACTTTTTACAACAGGGCAGTATTGAGAACTCTGGAGCTGAGCGCCTCTCATAAAGGTGTTTACACTAAAGACACATTAAACCATTTGCCTCTCTACAGAATACCTTGAAAATGGTAAAACTGGCAATGCACATAAAGGAGGTCAAAAAGCTGTCAGAAATTGTACAGCAATAAACAAAAGTAAATTCTGTGCTCACAGGTGAGTGGAGTGGATATGTTGTCTGAGAACCAGAGATAGAGAAGTGGAGGAGATAAAAGAAAGTATGAGCAAAAAGGAGGGTACAAAAACTGTGCTGAAGAGGAAAAGGATATGTGACAAATATGCAGATGCAGGATTCCAGAAAGAGGTCGTCACTCGAGGCTTATGCAACGCATAAGAAAGCAATAGGAAATGTAGTACCAATGAAAGGGAACACAAAAACGTGCACCCACAAGAAAGGAACTGTGCACACTGACACGCTTTCTACTGGAAACCGAACCAGCAGGAGTAGTGTGCAAGTTCATCTGCACTCTCTGCATTGGCTGCCGGGGGAGGTTCGAGTAAAATTTAAAATTCTGACGATCACCCATAGTGCTCTTTACAGCCGGGGGCTTACTTATCTCCAGAGGAGATTTTCTTTTTATGTTCCAGGCCGTCAACGGCGCTCATCTTCACAACGGTTTGCGCAGACAGCTCCCTTTAACTGTCAAAGGTTTGGCGGGAACTCTGCTGTTCGGAAAGCTGCTCTCGCGTGGAACGCTCTCTCCCTACGTAGCATTCAATATTTAGTCACTTTTCAGAAAAAGCTCAAAACCTTTCACTTCTAAGGTGTTTTTCTACTTTCGGCCGCTTCTCTGGATCGCGCCTGGACACTCCCTGGAGTAGCTCTGCGTGTTACAAATTTAAATAATAAATAATAATAATACATAAATAACCTTGGGATCTTGCTGAAGTACTAAGGGAACATTTGATTTGCATCCCCAGAATGTCCTTTCAGGACACACTTACAACATGACCTCCACCTCCAGCAAGACAAACCTGTTTTTCTTCACTTTGATGCTCCACTCTGAGAAGGAGGAGGTACCCCCTTCTTAAAAATATGTGGCCACAGAAAGAGCGGCGTAGGGAGGGGGGTGCGCTGGGTGCGGGCCACCCCAGGTGTCATCACTGAGGGGGTGCCAAAATGGCAAAAATATATGTTTTTAAAATAAAACATTTTTTGGGGGGGCTCACACTTTTTTTTAGAAGAAATTATATTCAAAACGAGTGGTGCTCAGCAAAGAAAAAAATAGAAAGGCAAAGCTTTAAGTATCTTATTTTTCCTTCTTTTAATAATTTCAATGTGGGGGGGGTGACAACAAATGTATCGCACCAGGTACCACTTGACCTTGCTACGCCACTACACACAAAAGAGAAACCTGCCTCATTGGAGACAGACTAAAGATAGAAGATTGTCAATTTGCTTACTCTCTTGCCCAAATATCAAGGGACATTGTTTTTGAAGGATTGTTTAGAAACAGAGACCTGTCATACAGGCGTAATGCCACTCAGACAAGTAAGTGGCCCCAGAATATAATGCCTTTTTTAGCGCAAGCACAATGTATGACATCATCAGCAAGCCACATGCTAAATCTGTTGCTGAGCAATTTTTTACCATTTACACAAGGGAGAGCTGCTGTTTTCCACACTACATGAATGTTAGTAAAACTGTGCCTTAGTGTGTGATGGACAGTACCGATCATAAATGAGTGTATTCTTTCCATATAGAGAAGTGCTTTATTCATTTCCTCATTTCTTTATTTGTATAAGACTGAATGCAGCTAATAAAAACCTATTAGCGCTTAAGTATCATCTACCAACAAATTCGATTTTACTGTTAAGTAAATGTTTGTAGTAGCAACACATCAAGAGCATGTTTATTGGATCACCGAAAAGACCAATAATTGCTACTGTACATGTTTTAACAACTGTTTTCATTAGAGTTTTACTCCAAAGTATGGGACCTTAATCCACAAATTACCTAATCCTGGTGCTAGGGATATGCGTGTGGCTTTGAAGCGCAACTGCTTGGTATACTGAAGCAGTGCAATGCCTGTCCCAGTCAGTGCTCGCAATGTTGGATAGTCACAAACACACATATGCGTGCACACACAGACAAGATCACAGATAGGCGCAAACACATGCATGCCTGCACACACAAATAAACACGCAGACATACACATGCTTGCTTGATACTGATTAGCGATCGCATCATCATCACCTAATTAATACCATGCATGCTGTGGACCGAGAAACACAACAGGATGCAACAATTCAGTGTTAAACTTTCTATCCCGTGCTGTCATGCAGCACCATAATTTTTAATATACGACTACTACTTACTTCTTTTGTAGTAGTATTTTCACCATACAATAGAGGTTATTTCTCCGGGACAACTTTCAACAGGGGGATTTCAGATAGTACTTCTCTCTTCTTCTGGCTCGGGAAAATAAGCTGAGCTCCTCAGCCAATCCAAGTACTGCTCTGATGCTGCATATAATACTAAACAGAATCAGAGTAATGCTAGGATTGGCTTGGGCATGCAAGAACAACGTTTCATTGAGGACCGATGGGGCTGTGTCTTTGCTGACGCAACTCCATGGGTGCCTTAAATGTGGAAGCCTGAACTGCCAATCTGACATGCGCAGTTCGGTTTCTGCTTCAATGCTCGTCCCACCCACTGAGAACTCCATAGCCCCGCCCCATTAAGGAAATACAATGAATGGAGGTAGGGCAGGGTTAATTTAAATTGTCAAAATGAGCCTGCCTGGGAAGTAATGGTTTTGAGCAGTAGGCACTGGCATAACACAGGCCCCCGCAGCCCTTGCAGTGCGGGGCTGCCCACAAGCTGCCCCTGAGTTGCAGGGGCCCCCCTCAGAACAGTACTCTGGCCTAAGAGGTCCTGATCAAATCTGGAGCGAGCCCCTCCATGTAGCTTGCATGGGGCCCCCTCAAGTTTTGTTACTCCACTGGCAGTAGGGGGTCAATGCCCCTGTGCTCCTATGAACAAACCACCACTGCCTACATCAAATTTCCTCAGCACACAACCAGGTCATGTCATCATGGGTCTCTCTGTAATAAATGAGCCACTCTTGCGATTTTGGCACCCTACGATGACCCTCACCACCACCATTTTAATTGACTTTAGTGTGTTCCTTAATGTAGGATGGTCCTGCATTTGCCTGCTTCTCTTCTGTTCTGTAATCTTGCTGTCTTTCAGTGGGATGTGTATTTGAAGGTGTGCAGTTGTGCAGGAATGTGTATTGTTTTGTGCATTGGTGAGAATTATGAGTTCTTACTATTGGCTTTGACCATTCTGTTTTCTGACTTTACCTTGCTTTATGGCAGTGCTGACTATTGCCTTTGACATGCTCTCATGTCATCTTGCTTTTCAATTCCATCTTGCTTTGGGCCTTTCTGTGTGCATGGCTTAACTAACTCCATTTTCATGACTGAAGCCATTTTCTGTGCCTGCACGAAGCTGCAGAGCTGAAGAGGGCATGTTTTGCTTTCCTCCTGTTTTTCACACTTTTCTGACTGGAGAAAACAGGTTCTTATCAGAGGAATGTACATGGTCCATCTCCAAGCCATAGCAAAGTCCTGATCAACCGATGTCGTGGCCTTGGAGCAGACTGGTACAAGCTCTCATGAGAACGAGGGGGCGAGGCTTGCTAGACGCTTCATTATGTTTGGATTTGTGTTAAAAGGGGAAGCCTCCACTGGTCTGGTTGAAGTTTGGGAGTTTGGATTCTGACTGAGGGCAGACGTGTCTATCTCGGACAAGACATGCTCAAAAGAATACATTGTTCAAAGGTGTAGTGGTATATGGGTGAGAAGCCACATTCAAAACACTCTCTCAGCTTTCCCACACTCTCTCAGGGGTAAGCAGTGTTCCATGTTTCGGTGCCTAAGATCATTGTTGGTCAATGGTGCTTGTTAGTTCAGATGCTCCGTCCATCACCACCCCCTTTTGTACCGCTTTGTTTGCCATAAGTTGGCAGGGTATGCTCAGACGTGAGTCCCTTTGCTCACTTTGTCACTGGATTCAAGCAAGCCTGGCTGAAGACGGCTGAAATGCCAGAAACCGGTCCTAGGAAGCTTGTTTCCGGTCCAGGGAAGGCATGGCTTGGCAGTTCGGGATGGACTGTTCCCATGAGGCATAGGGTGAGACTGATTTGCATATGACCATGTCTGAACTGGGGTGGCAGAGTGGGCTAAAGAACGGTGATGGATTAAACCCAGATCTTTTGACTGGGTGTGAGTGTTTGATTGGTTCAGATGCTCCGTCCATCACCACCCCCTTTTGTACCCCTTTGCATGAAGTACAGCCACACAGAGGTGAGTGTGCGCAATTTAGCAAAGGATTTGTACTGAAAGCATACCCTTCCGGTGCATATCTTAAGTCCAGACAAACATAGATTGACACCACGTACCGTATGTTTTCTGAGCACTACAGGACACAGGCAATACATGGATTTATTTAGAGAAGTGAAACCATTTCTCTTTGTTAGGTGGTGCTTTTAGGAGGTGTTAATTTTTTTAATACAAATCTTTATTGCACATTTAAAAAAAAAACAAGTGGATAGATCTTTCTTAAAAAATAAATTCATGTCCCTTCAGTACAACAAACAGACATTTAAACATGTATTCCTGTCATTATTCAATAGAATGCACTTGCAGAAAGAGAAAAGAAGAACAAAAGGAAAGCCACTAACCCTCTTCGAATCTACCCACCCAGCTTGTCAGAGGAGCCCAGGCCCTGGACCCTTTCCTTCTGGCCTCCATTCCTTTTTTGCATATACTGCTGCCTCAGTGTGCTAAATAGCCATCAAGCGGGCAACCCATTGTTGGACTGATGGTGGAGAAGGATCCCATTGATGGTGGAGAAGGATCCCTGGAGGTGTTATTTTTTTATGCAAAGCCCGGTCTGGTTATTTTAGTAGATCCGGCTTTGCATCAAAACGTACGTGTTTTTGCATGGATCAATCCAAGTAAAATCCTTGTAATTCTTCCTTGATGCAAAGACGTGCAAAGGGGTATTGAGACTGAAAATGGGCACCTTTCCAGTGCAAAATACCTTCTGGGTTAATTGCTTCAAGGAGGTAATATTTTTTGATGCAAAGCCCAGTCTGGCTACTTTAGTAGATCAGGCTTTGCGTCACAATGCTTGGGTGTTTGCCCCGATTTATCAACACAACATCCTAGTAGCTCCCCAATGTCACAAAGTAAAGGAGTGCCAGGTGGCATTTTCACAAAAGAATGGGTACCTTTCCAGTACAAAATACCTTCTGCACTGGAAAAATAAATGTGTCACTCTGCATCACTTTGCTAAAGCATAAAGTTTTACTAAATCTGGGCCAATGTATTCCCTTTCCTTACCACTTAATTCTTACAAATGTATTAAACCAGCACCGAGAAACCTCTTGATAGCTACAAAGATTAGAAACAAATGCAGATAGTAGATTGAGGCCCAGATTTACTAAGAGTTCACAGAACAGAAGGTAGTAAGTGAAGTTGCTGAGCTGCATTGTGTGAACTGAGACAGCAGAACTATGCCATGTTTACACAGATATAGCACAGTTTCACTCTGCCCATTTTAAATCACACTTTGTACTGGCTAGTACCAATGCTGGCACATTGGCCCCATGATGCCGGGTGTCTCTGTTGTTGTTTGGATAGTTTTTGTGCAAGGAGTTCCTTCCTACATAGAAACAATTTTTTAAGTTTATTTCCATTATGTGTGTGTGCTGCTAAAAGAGGAAAAACGAGCAGAAATGTAAATATTTGTCCTTATAAACTAAGGGGCATATTACCAAGCAATAGCGATAATTATCGCTATTGCTTGGTTAGAGATAAAAATTTACCGCTGTGCTGTGGCGATTTTTATCGCAGATAAACCTTGGTATTACCAAGGTTTATCGCAATTGCGATAAAAAACGGCCGCAATGCATGAATATCGCTGAAGAGTCAGCGATATTCACGCATTACCGAGCTAATGCTCTTAGCCATGTTATCCACCTCCCATTGGATAACATGGCTAAGAACTGCTCATGGCAGGTGTTAGCTTTTGGAGATATTCGCGCTTAGCGCGAATATCTCCAAAAGTTGGTAATAGGAGATAGCGATGTTAGCGACTGTTTCCAGTCGCTAACATCTTGGCACGCCCACTTTGCATGTCATAGTGATAAATATCACTGACATGCAAAGTGGGGCCCAAGATGGTCGCTATCTCCTACTAGTTGTTGCTAACTGGTGTTAGCGACAGCTAGGTAATAGGGAGATAATTTTATCTCCGCTTTCTTGGCTTTTTAAGCCAAAAAAGCGGAGATAAACCCCCTTGATAATATGCCCCTAAGTCTTTGTAGATAGGGCTTTGTGTCGAAATCCATGGGTGAATGCACAGGAATGCTAGAGAATAGACCATGAAACACCTCCCTGAAACATTATCACAAGGCTTCACATTACGTTACTTTTTGTTACAAACCGAAGCAAATCGCCATTTGCGTTGGCTTGTATATACCAATCTGGATTTTGCATTGGGTCTGCATGAAAATAAATTGCAAACTCGATCCAGTATCTTTGTAGAAATTCGCCAAAGCAAATTTAGCTGTCAAAGAGAATCAAACTATACTTACAGTGTTTTTGGGTGTGCCCATACCTCATGATTGGATGGCTTTCTTGTCTGTCTCAGAACTCAGATGCAATGGGGTTGATTGCTCACCTCTATCTTGTATTTGCCTTGCCCAAACACCTTTCAGCCTCACAGTGTTTTTGTTGGATGGGTTGTAGTCTTCCCTTGCTGACATCACAAAACTGTTGATTGCCACTGAATCACTAACTTTTACTTGGCCATTGTTATTCCAGGACAGCATTTTGCAGGAGTGAAACAGAATAACTGAAACCCATCACCAATAATACAACAGATAAAGATGGTTGTTGTTTCCACATGAACGTGCCTTGTATAAGCTAAGAAGCTTAGGGTGACGTCTTCCAGAATAAAAAATATATTTAGAACCATGATAATGACTGTTATCTTCAAAACTCAGCATTGGATTATTTGTTTAGAACTTAGCAAATTAATAGGCTTTAAAAAAAGAATATGTAAAATTAAAGCCAGACACCCTCTGGGATCAGGCCGACTGTAAACAAAATAACAGGCAACTTGTTGCCTTTGTTCTTTTCCAGTTTAAGAAAAGAAATGTAATGGCATTTGCTCTCTTTATAATTCTCTTGTATATTCAGACTGAAAGGACACACATGCACACCTGTGGAGCATCTAGTAATCGTGTAAGTTACAGCATCCTGATTAGAGGAAGGACATATGCCTGAGTCCTGAGACCTCCATTTCACAGCATTTGAAACTATTCTCTACTAAAAAAAAATTGGTTACTAATACTAGGGAAATCTGTTATCGGCCAAAGTTGCCGCACGGTGCTAGGTAAAGATTTGTTTCTGGCAGAAGAGACGAAACAATTCAAATAATGCAGTTGTTAGGGTTCTAGCTAGTTTAGGAAAAGCTGTCAGGGAGACTAGCTGATTTCAAGAGAAGGCAATGCAATGGTAGGCTTGAACTATGCAGGGACAAAGGCTTTCTAGAAAAGGGGTTAAGTACAAACAATAGAGTACCTGAAGGCTTGGAGCGAAACAGGACAAAAGCAGGTGGACCCAGGCAGTGAATATGGAACTAAAGTCTACAGGGTAAACTAGAAAGATCACACAAGTACAAACAACAGGTCGGAAAAAGCAGGGAAATTATAGTTTGTCTGTTCCTTGGAAGTGATCTCTCTGTGAGGTGAAAAACAGCATACAAGAAGTCAAGGAGCAGATTCATCTCACAGAGTGCAGGGAGGCACCTAGCAGCTCATATGGAGAAGGTGCGCTGGTTGGTTGTTTGTGCCAAAGGTACGACTCTTGGAATTTAATTGCCACCCTTGGAAGCAATGACAATCTGAATATAATTTAAAAACACAAGAAGACAAAGGAGAACAGTAGAAGGGACACAGAAACAGGACCTGGGCTCTGGGAAACTCTGGACTGGAATTAGGACCAGGAACAGGCACAGGACTGGAATAGACAACACTGGGTATACTGGAAGTTTGTACACTAACTAGTGGTGGACAGGACAGGAATATAAAATCAGAATAGCAACAAAGGAATTCAAGACAAGGAAACTGTATACACAAGATATACCTGAATGTGTGCAAACTGAAATGTCAAGGCAAACAAGTAAACAAAAAGGCAGGATAAACAGGAGACTGGTAATAGAGACAAATAACTAATCAGAACAGAAACATAGAATCAAACACACCCTTGACGTACACCTTTTAGGATTGAAAACCTGGGAGTGGTATTGCCCTTGGCACCCCATCGTACCTGTGCAAAATTAGCTTTGTGCAATATGGCTGTAAGTGATAAAAGTTCCAGAGGTATTCCTAAATCTTTCAGAACTAACCAGAGCTTGTTACGTGGGACTGTGTCGAATGGTGATTTTAAATCAACAAAGGCGGCATAGATAGTGCAGGCAGCTATGGTTACGACCCGCCAGTAACTGAAAATAAAATAAAAGATCTGGTCGATGGTGCTTACATGAGCCCTAAATCCTGCCGGAAAGGGAGCTAATATGCTGTTTTCATCAATCCATAACTGGATTTTGTTCAGCAGTAACCTAGCCATAATTTTTTGTGTAGATTCGGTTAAGCTAATGGGCCTCTAATTACTGGGCCTAGAACGATCCCCTTTTTTATAAATTGGTAACATTTCAGCTCCTCGCCATGAGTCAGGTATGTTAGCTCCACTAACAATCTAATTCACGAGCAACTGAAAATACTATAACCAGTTGTTTTTGTCATGAGTGAGCAAGTCGACCGGGATGCCATCAGGGCCGGATGCCCTACCCCTTGGAGCTGCATTCAAGGCAGTTTCCACCTCACTCTTTGTGAAAAACAATGCTGAATATGGCTGTAGTGGTTGGAACAAATCGTCACCAGTGTCACTAACCCCAACAGCAAATTGCTCCTCAAAGAAGGGCAACATGGTTTTGGGGTGCATGACCCATTCCCCCTCTGCCCCATTTAACTAACTGTCAGAATTTTTGCATATTCTTCTCTTTGCTGGCTTCCAGTAGGTCCAGCCATCTTAGCTCGTCCCAGGACTTTTTCGCTACCAATTGAGTATGTTTATCCAACTTCCGTTGGATTTTGATGCTCCCAAATCTTTGGATCTAATAGTGTGGGTCAGTTGCTTGTACGCATCTCTGCATGACTTATCGGACCAATGATCATGCTATGTGGAGGTCCTTTTACTAGTTTTGTAGGGTTTAATAAAAAAGCTCTAGATCTTACCAAACATGTTTTCATGGGCTTGGGTGATACTAGCATTCAATTCAGCCTGCGTAGAGAATCTTTTAAGATCAACTAATGTACTCTCTACTACATCCTTCATTTGGGCAAGTGACTTTTTATCTCTGACAACTCTTGTCTATTTAACCCTCCTCATATCATTACACATGATAACATCAGCAGTCGTCGTTTCAAGGATTTGCTGTTGTACAGTTGCATAACCTGGAACTGTCATTGTTATCAGCAATGGATTATGGTCACTTTCGTTTCTGGTGCGTAACTCCATATCCATTAAAAATGACCAATTCTCAAGGTTTAAAAAGTTATAGTTAATATGGCTGCTTCCCAGGCAATTGCTATATGTTTGTGAGCCATGGGGATATGAGGATGCTCTACCATTCACACCCCTTATGCCCTTCTCCAAGCTCAGTGCTTTAAGCTTAAGAGCAGCCGCCCTCTATTTCCCAATTAGAGGCAAATCTAGTGGAGGGATACCCCACTGATCATCTTCTACGGCACTAAGGTTACTATCCTAACAGTCAAGGGGCTTGTTTGAGCCTCTATTTTTTTCGATAAAACTATCAAGTGTGGAGATTGTCGTGGACATTCTACCTCCCACGTTGCATCTCGCATACACATTAATCACCATTAGGTGGGGTGGATATTTACAGTTTAGAAGGACTGCCAAAATATCTGGATGATCAATCGAGATCTTCTCAATTTTAGAACAGATACATTGCCTAGCCCAGATGGTAAGGCCACCTGATGGTCTACCTTTACGCCCAACAAGTGCACTGTTTTGTACAGTTAAGATAACCGTGATGATAAACTGGATTGAGCGCCCAGGTTTCTTGAAAGGCCAGTATATCCTGGGTCTCTAGGAAGTTTATCCAATCCTGTGATGAAATCGTGGATGTCAGGCCTACTATGTTAAATGAAGCTAGTGTTAGATGTGTGAAATCCTGATTGGTGATTGTACAACAGGGATCAGTCTGAGTGCAGTTCCCCCTGACCTGGGGTAGCTGCAAATGCTTATGATTTTCTAAAGAGCACACAGGCTCAATCTGTGAATTCAGTTTGGACTCTAAAGGCCCTTCAGCTACATCAAGCCCACTGGTTCTACTAATAACCAGCAGGGCAGAGCTGTTCCTAAATACTGCCTCAATATATACAGGGTCAACTACTTCCTCTGTTCGGAATGGTGAGAAGGAATTTCTTTGGCATCAATCTATACTTTGTAGTTTGGAAACCTCAGTACAGGTTACAATGGAATTACTGGTCATTTTAGTGACAAAGCTGACAGGGGGATTAAGTTTCATCCTGATGTTTGTTAGAATCATATGTGATGTCCTCAGGTCAAATACCACTAGGTTCTCTACGAAATCAGTGGATACGAGTGTAAGGCAAACATAGTCAGTGTTATGACCCAATGGTGTGACCCTTCTAGCAGAAGATATATCTTCTCTATGTATAGCACAACATTTTTGTACGTGTCTTAACCATTCCGTACACTTACTAATTAAAGATTGTTTGTCTTCTCTAGTTGTACTAGGGGTAATTCTAGGGACATTTGTCAAAAAAAAAATCCGTTATGACAGGCAAGTCAAGGGTCTCCCATGGCTAGCAAATTTATCGATTTCAAGGGTTCCAAATGATTGGCCAGGTCGAGGAGTATTGTGTTGTTCCCTTCTAGAACCCTCATTGTGTGAGCAGTGTCCTCTAAATGCAGCAGGGGTGTTAATGATGGAAGACTGTAAATTTCACGAGCCAAAGTGTGCTCTCTTTTCCCTTAGAGTGTGGAGCCCTGTGGTGTCACTATCGCTACTTGTTGCACCTGTGCCTACCTTAATCTGGATGCTAGAATTAGGATGAGAGTCCTAAGACTGTGAGTTACTATGTGTGTTTGCTTGGCTAGTAAAAAACCTCAGTGATTTAGAGAGCACATCAATCATACCCTTGAGTGTATTCACTTCATCTGAGAGGGATCTAATCTGTGATTTTAATCCCACTAACTCACCAATGGACTGGCAAGTACACAAGGTCATACCCTGGCAGATAAAAGTGGCACATTTAACAACACCTCCTACTTTTTTCTGTCTTCTTAGAGGGGCAGGGATCCTCATTCAGTTCCACTATGGGTCGAAATCTATTGGTGCATTCCATTACATAATCAGCTTGACTTTTGTCAGCTATTTTGGAACATGAAATTTTGGGATCAACATTCACAGTGCCTGATTGGGATGGTGCCTTTTGGTAAAGTTCTTTTAAACTTATCAGGAATTGGTAAAGCTCTTCTAGGAGGAGCAGAAAAGAGAAGGTAAGTTTCGACATTATAGCAGCTATCAGGGCTCACAGGAGCAGTTAGTATCTCATGACAGTTCCTCACCAGGCTGTCAATGCGACTCTTAATGCTGTCCTTACTTTTTTGGGTTGGCTGATTGGAAGACTTTTTAGCCATCTTACAGTTCTCCAAGGTCCCTCCTCCCGAGCAATCTGCAACTTTCCTTTTCCCCATGCGACTTAATACAAAATAGCAAAGGATAAACACAAGAAGTAGAGGTTAAGCACAGGTAAGAAAGTGAAACAAGCTGAACAGTATGGCATGACCGGGTGCCAATAGCCGGAAAATGTTAAAGTTAACACTCCCCGGGCTTTAATGATGACTGATCAATTCAATATGACTCCCAATATGGCTATATATTGACTAAGTGTCTTGGTGTCCTTACCAAGGAGTTAAAAGACAGAGTACCTTTGGTGCTGCAGGGCTCAGCTGGAAGCCAAAGTGACAGTGAGGTAGCCCTGGCCTGGCTCCTCCTGGCGGTGACGGCCCGGGCACGCCTGCACCTTTCCCTCCCTGCCGGAGCCTTGTGGTCTTTTTAAGCGCCTTCTGGTGCGAATGCGCTTCTAGGGCTGCTAGGGGTTCTCTGCTAGCCTCCCCATACGGGACCAGGAATGCCCACAAGTGACTCCGGCAGCGGTGGCGGCAACAAGAGCATAATTGAAAAGCAGTTAAAAGGAGCTCCAGAACTGCGGGAGCCCTGTCGTCTTTTTAAGCGCCTCCTAGCGCTTTCTGGAGGCGTTGGCGGCATGCGTGCTGCTAGGGCTGCTGGGGCTTGTGGTCCTCTGCTGGCCTCACCACGCGGGACCAGGAATGCTCGCAAGTGACTCCGGCAGCGGTGGCGGCAACAAGAGCAGAATTCAAAAGCAGGTAAAAGGAGCTCCCATGCTGCGGGAGCCCTGTGGTCTTTTTGAGCACCTTCTGGTGCTTTCGTCTGGTGTTTGCGGCATGCACACCGCTAGGGCTGCTGGAGCTTGTGGTCCTCTGTTGGCCTCCCCATACGGGACCAGGAATGCCCGCAAGTGACTCCAGCGGCGGTGGCGGCAACAAGAGCATAATTGAAAAGCAGTTAAAAGGAGCTCCAGCACTGCGGGAGCCCTGTTGTCTTTTTGAGCGCCTCCTGGTGCTTTCTTCTGGTGTTGGCGGCATGCGCACCGCTAGGGCTGCTGGAGCTTGTGGTCCTCTGTTGGACTCCCCATACGGGACCAGGAATGCCCGCAAGTGACTCCGGCGGCGGTGGCGGCAACAAGAGCAGCATTAAAAAGAAGGTAAAAGGAGCTCCAGCACTGCGGTAGCCCTGTCGTCTTGTTAGGCGCCTCCTAGCGCTTTCTGGTGGCATTGGTGGCGTGTATGCTGCTAGGGCTGCTGGGGCTTGTGGTGCTCTGCTGGCCTCCCCACGCGGGACCAGGATGCCCGCAAGTGACTCCGCGGCAGTGGCTGCAACAATGGCAGAATTCAAAAGCAGGTAAAAGGAGCTCCCATGCTGCGGGAGCCCTGTGGTCTTTTTAAGCGCCTCCTGGTGCTTTCTTCAGGTGTTGGCTGCATGTGCATCGCTAGGGCTGCTGGAGCTTGTGGTCCTCTGCTGGTCTCTCCATACGGGAGCAGGAATGCCCACAAGTGACTCTGGAGGTGGCGGTGGCAACAAGAGCAGAATTCAAAAGCAGGTAAAAGGAGCTCCCGTGCTGTGGGAGCCCTGTGATCTTTTTAAGCTCCTCCTGGTGCTTTCTTGTGGCTTTTGTGGCGTGCCCGTTGCTAGGGCTGCTGAGGCTTGTGGTCCTCTGCTGGCCTCCCCACATGGGACCAGGAATGCCCGCAAGTATCTCCAGCTGTGGCAACATGAGCAAAATTCAAAAGCAGGTAAAAGGAGCTCCTTGTGTATGTATGAGTGAGTGTGTCTGTGAATGCATTAGTTAGTGTGTGCGGGGGTGTGTTAGTGTATATGGAAGTGTGTTTTAGGGTGTTTAAGTGTATGTATGCATCAGTGTGTGCTTTTGTATGTCAGTATATATACATGAGTGTGTCCTCAGGTGTCTGAGTATATGTATGAGAGAGTGTCTGAATGAGTCAGTGAGGCGAAGTTGGTGCGCTGAATCTTCCTTTTGTGCTGGTCCCTGGCTGCATTCCTGCCCGCACTTGGAAGGACACTTGCAGCTGGAATATCCCTGGACATTGCTTGTGACTTTGGGTTGACTGGAGGCATTACCATCGATTGACGGGACTGCGAGGACCAGCCTGCTTCGCGACTTTAACCTGCCGCAGCTGGTCCTCTTCCCGCCCCCTCCTCCCCGCATATATCCCCGCTCATACCTGCGCACACAGGACGCGCGCGCGACGTGCGCCGGGCTAAGCCCGGGCAAAGGGCGGGCCGTCTGAGGCCGTCCGAGGACGGTCGAGGCCGGGCTGGGCCATTGCCTTTGATTTTAGGTTTCAATCCCACTTTGTGTCATTATATTTTATATAAACTTTGAGCTTTTTCTCACTAAAAGTGTTTTTGATATTTGCTTATCGGTAGTTATGGCCTTGCGTTCAGGGAAAAGTAGAACGGTTACCGTTAATACTAATGCAGGCATGGTTACGGGCACTTTGGATCAGTTTTTTAAACGGGCTACTGGAATCCTAGAGAAGGAAATAGCATTTGCAGAAAAGCGTCTGTCTATTGATATTCTAACAGGCAAACGGTCTTCTCGGGGGGTGTGATCGGGTCTGCTGTAACGCCGGCCCATTGTAGCAACCCGGTTGTTATTGTAGACACTAGCCCAATCCCTTGTTCTTTGGAGGAGGGGCCAGTCGGTTTTGCTACTGGCTCCATGTTGAGCTTAACCTCACTCAGTCTTCCTTCTAGCGGCTTGAGCCACAGAACATCTACACCAACGCCTCCACCTCCTGTTCCTTGGACAGAACAAGATCAGGCACCGAGGAGAGTAAATAAGACACGTCCTGTAACTCCTAAGTATGTAAAATATAAGAGAGGGGGTGAGGAAAATTGAATTTTGCCTTGTCATGTGTGCCTACGTGTTCCCCATCCTATGTTATATGTGCATGATCGATATGCATATATCCCCTTATGACCGAATAAAGACGCAATTATAGTTGTGTCCAACGTTAGTATGCCAGTTTCCCGTCCTCGTGAAAACAACGAGTATTAGGCCTATGTTGCCAACGTCTTACATTATGCCCGTTAGACTTATCGAATTGTCCCCGTTTCTAGGCCTCAAAGGGCCCGGACACCAGATTCAAGCTCCAGTCTCCTGAACCCACTCCGAGGAGCGATGCAGCCCCTCCCGCATCCCTGACCCTTCGCTTACTTCTTGCCGCGCAGCGCGGTGCCCGGCCTGGCTCTGCCTGCCTGTCTGCCAAGAATATGTTATGCCTACAGTTATCAGTTCAGCTCTCCGTCTTCACATTCCTAAGCTAACGAACCGCATAAACATCTTCAGCTATAGTCTAGTCTTCCTGTCTCCATGCAAGTGAATTACTGTATTAATATCCATAGAAGATTCATAGCACACGCAATACATGAAGAATATATGCATGCACCAGCCTTAGTGTCAAGTAGCCTTTGCGCTGATGACTTTTAGATTCTATCAACATGTTCTCCAAACACCAGATACCAGATATGCTATAGGTACATGTCGTCCTGACATCTTAGACTTTAGTCTCCTCTTCTAGTGCAGAAGTCAGAGCCCCCAGCTCTCCCTAATTACACGTCATGGCCCGTTTGCGCGCACCAGTAGGTTAAAGGTTCCAGCTGCCCAGGTAGCCCCCTCCATGTATCCACCCATTTATGACACTTCTGTGACGTTCTCATCACATGTCTACGTACACGCCTTCTTTGTACGCCCATTTGTTCTTATCTTACGTTTGTCACTTGTTACGCCTACTGTATTCAATGCAATTGTAATGTTTTCCTATATATACTATGTAATGTTGATGAAACGTTGCAGCTGCCATTCCATGCCATTCTATTTCAGGCTGTTCCGATCCTGTCCCTTCCCTTATGCCTGATTAAAGCCTGTTCGACTCAGATACCCCGGATCCTGCCTCTTATTTATTGAGCTATCTGTTTTATTTTATGCATAGAAAAATAGTACCGGTAATTAATTATTTATTTACCACATAATGGCGCCCGAACAGGGACGAGCCCCTTCCCCACGCGCCGGCGATGTAACGCAGGCCCCCTGACCCTTCTACAGCCGTGACGGAACTCTACCGTGCACGTGCAGATATTTCTGCTTCATCAAGTCTCCCTCAGGCCCACGGAGGAGACGGAGACTGCGGTCCGGCATCCAGACGAGGCGGTGAGGAATGAGGTTCGTCCCGACCAAAGCCCAAGCCGAGAGAGCAAGGTCAGAGGTATCCGGAGGCCCACCTGTTTCTGAAGCCCGAAGTTCGAAGCGCATGCGTAGTAACCAGACGTCGTAGCTGTCCAGTCCAGTCCGAGGCCTTCAAGTTTTGCTTCCCGGTGAGTACCGTTGCTGGGGGAGTATCTAGACGGGATCATTAGTTTGTCTCCGGTCCGATGGGTTTGGGTACGCAGATCCAGTCCGACGTGTCCATCTAGGTGGATACGGTATGACGTGTCTCTTTATGAGACCGGTATGTTCTGTACTGTTTTAGCAGTGCATCCAGTAATTCTAGTAAGTCCGTTTCTCGAGAAATTCAAGTGTTATGTTTTTCAGTGTATTAGGTAGTATTCTGTTCGAACTGTTATTAATGTATTTCTATGTCGTGGTATGAGTGATTTGTTTGCCATTTCATTACTGTGATTATTGTGTATTGTGTTTAATTCAAGTACGACTCAAATATGCCTCTGTTTTCAAAGTTATGTCAGATAAAAACCAGAAAAGGGTTACTCGAAGAAGCAGTTCCTGTCCCTCCTAGGGACAGTCCTGGACACTTTATGTATCACAAGCATGGCTTAGATGCCATATTATATCTAGACTTATGGGTGGATTATACAAAGAATCTTGAAGAGAAATATAGATGGCCTGTATCAGGTACATGGGATGCCGAGTGCATCATGCGAGTAGAAGAAGCATTATGGAAAAAGAAAGCCAGACAGTCCCAGAAAGATGCCATAGAATTATGGCGCAAAGAATCTCATAGAAGAACCGAAAAAGAATTTAGAAAAGCAGAATTAAGTAGAGAATCCTCAGAAAAAGCCCAAGAAAGGGAACTTCTAGAAGAAGGTGAACGAGTTAGAGCAGAACAATCAGACAGACAGAGAAATGCCCTAATTAAAGGTATGTATCCTCTTCTCGCCGAGGGTTTGCCGAAGGCGACCCCGGAAGCACCCCATAATTTACCGCCACCATTAGTCCCGACTAAACTGCGTCATAAACCGACTGCAGCTGAAATTTTTCTTTCTTCCTATTTAGACGACACTGTCCCAGAATATGCTAATACAGATCCTACTCCGCCAGTCCAAGTTCAAGTCCAGCCTCCTGTTAATGTAATTCCTGTGCC
This sequence comes from Lissotriton helveticus, assembly GCF_964261635.1. Classification (NCBI taxonomy): domain Eukaryota; kingdom Metazoa; phylum Chordata; class Amphibia; order Caudata; family Salamandridae; genus Lissotriton; species Lissotriton helveticus. The sequence goes on from NC_136067.1 coordinate 986,919,659, forward strand.
TCCAGTCGTTGGTCCTGTCCATGCGCCAGTCCCCAAGGATCAACCCACATTACGTACTCCTACTGTACCAGTCACGTTACCAGCACCCGCACATTCAGTATTAGTTGACGATTCCAGTTCAGGAGGAGCAGGGGGAGGTACTCCTATCACCCCGCCTCAAACAAGGCGACAGACGCTCAGAGATGTAGCGTTACAGCGTACGCCAAAACTGGCTACGTAAGACGCCCTCCGAAAGTATCTTACAGAGTGCGGACCTGATTGTAGATATGATCCAGTGCCAGGAGAAGATAGCATGCTAATATATTCCATACGTTTACGTCGAGTTGCAAGCTTCTTGGTTACCATATCGAATATGGAACCACATCTAGACAGAATATACCATTTTATTCAAACAGGGGAGAATCCAGAAAGTATTCACGAAGCTATGGCACACAGAAAAGTCGAGATTCAAGGCATGATTTTGCAATTTCTGATAAATTGTTTAATAAGAGAACAAGATTATCCTGATAAAAACAAAGAAGATATGAAAGTCCTGACAAGATGGAGTGACAATATATCAGAAGGAAAACACAGAACACAAAACTGTATAGAATCCATGTACAAAAAGATCCGTAAAGAAATAATAAGTATACACAAGAAGGAGGAAGAAAAGAGAGTAGCCGAGAAAGAGAATGACTCTTCAAACGAAGAGGTAAACAGCGAGATCCCCACTAGAATTGCGTATGTAGGTAGAACGAGATTTTCCGACAGACACACACGCCTAGATTACAAGAAAGCTTTTCCTCCTTCCGTACCAGAACAGTGTTCTCTTGAACAAATATTCCAGGCTACAGATAAAATTCTGAAACTACGAATAGGTTATAGTGAACTTAGTACCATGCATGAACAAGAACTAGCCCGATCAGCAGTCCGATGGGTTAAGGATTCTGCCACGTTTCCAGACGAAGTAGTGGCCCAAACGTTTCTGAAGCTGCCCCCAGCCGAGCAGCGACTGGTGGGTATGTATATGATCCAGCACCTCATTACACTGTATGAGGATCAGCATTCTGATCCAGGTCCTTTACATGATGTACTGAACGAGTTACTCCTAAACCGATGGAAAGGTCTAGGTACCGATTTAATTAGCGTCATTTTAGAACAGCGCCACAAATACAGAACGTTCCTGTTCCACCCCCAGTAAGAAAACCGTTCTACATAGACAGACAGAATCCGTTACGAGAAGTACATCCTGTTAAGGGAGCGGGGGGTAATCTCGAACGAGTATTTGTTTACACCCCTATAACGAAAATAGAACTTCTAGAAATGAAAAAGTTAATACCCTGTCACGATAAAGATCCAGCAGGGTTCCATCGAGAATTAAAGGACATGCTCCGTATGGGAGAATACACGTATCCTGATATCATTAAAATGTTAAAGGTCCTGTTGCCTGCGGGCATATATGAAAAACTCAAAGAAAAATAATGGGAGGTGGGAGAGAAAAAGATAGATTGGACCGCGTTAGAGACCGAAGATAATGCACGAGTCCCAGGAACTGGTCTTGGGGATAAAGCCAAAGAATTACCCGAACTGTTAATACAGGTCTTGCCAAGATTACTAGCCACGAAAAAGGAAGATTGGGATGCCATCTCAGCCTGTAAACAGAAACAAGATGAAGACACTAGTGATTTTTATTCTAGATTTGAGAAATGTTTCATTATAAATAGCGGCCTGAAAACAAGTAGTGAATCGTATCCACATCTTTTTGTTACCAAACTAGTTGAGAATTCTTTACCGCAAGTTAAAAATAGAGTATTGAAAGTCGAAAGTACCTGGCAAGCTAATACTCCATCACAAATGCTCCAGATGCTACAGTATCACCAGAACAGAATCAGGGAAGAGCAAGAACACGAAAGGAGACGTATGAAAGACACGAAAATGAAAGTACTGGTTGCACAGTCTGTTCCACAAGACAGTCAGAAGAGGGGTCCGAGTCAAACTAGTCATTCTACAGCTCCTGTTAAAGGGACCTGCAATTACTGTAAACAGCCAGGTCATTACATAAACGAATGTGCAGTTCTGAAACACAACATAGCTACAGGTAAGACGAAAGAGAGACCACGTCTTCCTAGACAAGAACATGTTCCGCAGAATTCCCAGCCACCGCAGAACGCACAACAGACAGTTACAGTACCGCAGCCTATAGCTGCCACACAACACGTTACACAACAGATGTACCAGTACGCACAGTCAGATTATCCAGAATATCAGCAGTATTCATGAAACAGCCTAGAGAGGGAGGTTGGCTTGCCTCTCATCGAGGTTCCTGTAGATCAAGAGGGTCCCTATGTACACAGTCAAGTATTAGGGAAAGACAGAAAGTTTCTGATTGATACAGGGGCAAGTAGGACTACCATCAGTCATGACGAGGTTCCAGGGGCTCCACTCTCAGGCTCTAGAAATGTTTCCCTTGGATTTTCAGGAAAGCCTATTGTTAATGAAATATCGAAACCAGTTTCCCTAGAAGTTGGTCCATTGTCCCGAACTACAGACTTGTTACTTACGAAATCATGTCCAAAAAATTTACTAGGTATTAAGACCCTGAAAGAATTAGGAGCATGCTAGGGGAATATGCTGTTCCCCAGAAGGTGTGAGATTGTTTTTACGTGATTTTAAAGGTCATTATGTATTGCGTGATTTTGATCCAAGATTACTGAATGTACCTCAGCATTTATGGGCGCAAGGTCCAACTGATGTAGGTTGTATGCACATTACACCCTATCGTGTCACTCTGAAGCAAGGTGTTGTATTACCACGAATCCGACAGTACAAATTGCCACCTGAGGCTGTAGCAGCCTTATCCAAAATTATTGACGAGCTCCTTGCTCAAGGAGTGGTTGTAGAAACTGACTCCAATGTATGTAATTCTCCTATCATTCCGATTCTTAAACGTACTGATCCCAATGCACTTCCAGTTTATCGATTAGTGATCGACCTTCGAGAACTTAATAAATGTATCATACCCCAGTACCCAGTGGTTCCAGATATTTCTTCCCTATTAACTGCCATTGATTCCGAAGCTACGTTCTTTACTGTTATTGATCTCAAGAACGCATTCTTTAGTGTCCCCATTCATCCAGACAGCCAATTCCTTTTCGGTTTCTGTTTAAATGGAAGAAGCTATAAATTCACACGAGCTCCTCAAGGTTTCACAGAAAGTCCTAGCATTTACAGTCAAGCACTTAAAAGACAACTAGACAGTATTCACATGCCAACTGACACTGCCCTACTCCAGTATGTCGATGATCTATTGATCACAGCCCGTTCTGAACGTGACTGCGAACATGCGTCGCTTACAGTCTTGTATTTCCTGGCAGAGATGGGGCACAAGGTGTCCCCTTCGAAACTGCAATTTTGTGTCCAGCAAGTGGTGTACCTTGGACACTTACTGTCCAAGTGGGGTAGGCAGTTGACACCAGACCGTATCCAGTTAATAGCACATCTTCCACAGCCCAAGACTCAGAAGGAGGTACGAGCTTTTATCGGCCTCACTTCTTACTGCAGACAATGGATTCCTCAGTACGCATATCTAGCCAAGCCACTGATACAGTTAACGACACAGGAGGCAGCCACATTGACTGTCCTTCCCTGGACCCAAGAACATACACTTGTTTTCAATGAGTTAAAGAAAGCTTTATGCCAAGCACCTGTTCTAGCGACACCAAACTACAGTAAGCCTTTTACACTTTTTGTCACTGAACGTGATGGTACAGCATTATCTGTTCTTACACAAGATCAAGCAGGACAACACAAGCCTTGTGCTTATTTCTCTAGCACATTAGATCCAGTAGCCCAGGCTCTGCCTGCGTGCCTCAAGTCAGTTGCAGCCACAGCTCTAGCTATCAGACAAAGTGATTCCATAGTGTTAGGACACTCCCTGACAGTACAAGTTCCACATTCTGTGGAAGTTCTTTTGAACCGAACACAGACTCAGCACTTGACAATTGCAAGTTTAACAGGTTATGAACTGACACTGTTTCAGCCACACATAGAAATCAGACGCTGCAACATTTTAAATCCCGCTACACTGTTACCCTCAGTTACTTCAAATCCTGACACACATGACTGTGTGGAAGTTGTTAACACCATGACAAAGCCACGACAAGACTTGACAGACATTGCATTACCTGATCCCGACCTGACACTTTATGTGGATGGTTCATGTATGAGGACAAGTACAGGAGAGTTAGTAGCCGCGTATGCAGTGACTACTGAAACTGAAGTTATAGAAACACATCGTATTGATACCCTGTCTGCTCAAGCAGCAGAGCTCGTCGCTCTGACCCAAGCCTGCATACGAGCCAAGAACCTGAAAGTAAACATATACACAGATTCACGTTATGCATTCGGAGTCGTACACGACTTTGGAATCCTCTGGCAAGAGAGAGGTTTCATGACTTCTCATGGAACCAGGATTCAGCATGGCCCCCTCATTCAAGCTCTGTTAGATGCAATACATTTACCGACAGCTATCGCTATCATGAAGTGCAAAGCACATACGAAAGTCACTGACATCATTTCCCAGGGTAACGACCTGGCAGATCGAACAGCCAAGCTTACAGCTCAGACTCCAGACATTCCAGTTAACACGACACAGACAGACGTTCCAGTTCAGACGACTTGTATGACAGTTAAGGACCCTACACAAGACGTACTAGATATACAGTTACATGCTACCCCAGACGAAATCAAGAAATGGTCTGAACAAGGAGGGGTCCAGACAGATCAGGGATGGTTGACGAAGGGAAAAGCCACATGGTTTCTCCCCGACTCTATGGTTCAAGTCATTATTAACACCGCACATAGTCCAGCACACTTAGGAGAAAAAGCCATGTTAGACAGTATTCAGAACCTCTGGTTTAACAAACATTTACGAGCAGCAGCCAAACAGAAAGTGCGTACCTGCATGATTTGTTGTCAGTTCAATCCAGGTAAAGGTGTTCCGGTGGAACAAGGTGGATTCCATCCTCCTGACCACCCTTTTGAAGTCCTCCAGATGGATTATATTCAGATGGATCGATGTCGAGGTTTCAAGTATGTCCTCGTAGTTGTATGCGCTTTGTCCAGATGGACAGAAGCATATCCAGTCCCAGATTACACTGCCGCGACCACTGCCAGGCAGTTGGTTCGTGAATTTTTCCCTCGCTATGGATTACCGAGGGTCGTGTATTCAGATAACGGCCAGCCATTCTCATCCAAACTCATGAAACAAGTATCCCTTCTGTTAGGGTACCAGTGGAAGTTCCACTGTGTACGACATCCTGAAGCAGCTGGTCTCGTCGAGAGACATAATCAGACCCTGAAAATCCGCATTGCAAAGGTATGCGCAGAGAAAGGCGTAGATTGGATGGTAGCACTGCCAGTCGCCCTTTTTTTCATGAGAATGGTTGCTCACTCCCGTTCAGGTCTCTCACCTTTCGAGGTAGTTTTCGGTCGTCCCCCAAACATGTGGGGTACACCTAGGCCACGTACAATTACCGATGTTGACAGTAATATGCTGACAGATTACCTGGCTTCCTTGATGTCTGCACTACTCTCTTGTCATTCACAGGTCGCCGCTGCTTTTCCAGACAACACTCAAGTAAAACCGCATGAGGTCATACCAGGCGACCTCGTTTTGATTAGGAACTTTGATCGTTCAAGTCCGCTGGAGCCCCGCTGGAAAGAACCAAAGCTCGTTCTGATGACAACAAGGACTGCGATCAAGGTGGAGGGCCGCAAAGGCTGGTTGCATTCCAGTCACGTTAAACGATTCCATGGACTCCGTTCAAAGACTTTTTTCAAGGACTGCCCCGTTCTCAAGGACTGCCCAGATACTGACTCTAAACTTCCCCTGTTAGAGAAAACTCCGCAGCAGGAGTATAAAGAAAAATTAAGGTCTAGTAAGTCAGCCAGTTTAATTGTCTAAGTCCCTCTCGGGTGAAACGGTTAGACAGGTTCCTGACATGTATGAGATAGACCCACATAGTGAGAGAGTTAGTCGAAACTCTAAGAGAACACGTTATCGAAAGAATCTTCGAAGTCGATGCATTGTTACTCTATTAATTATGTTATTCCTGAGTCTTATGGTTACCTGCATAAGTTATGCCTTATATCTATGTTTTCCTCCTACTGTTTCACATGTACATTTTTCCTCTAATGTTACAGTAGAGCACACATTTAGTGAACTGCCTCCTCACGAGTTATCCTATCGTCTTGCCATGCGCAACAATACTTTTATCCGTATGTTACACTATTCACACCAGACTAGCAATGCCACTAATTGTTGGGTGTGTGGTCGACTCCCCCCTTTCCAGACACCGAAGGGAGTTCTGCCACTCTTTCCCTATCCGTTTTCACACAATGGTTCGTGTGGAGCATGGTCCACGTTAACGTCATCCTCAAACGATATGTCCCTTCTGAATAGAACATGTTTCCCAGACAAGGAAGGTCTTTCCCATAGAACAGGGTTAGATCTAGAAAATGAAGTATATGATCTAGGTAATTATTCCTCAAATTTCATGGTTTTGAATGTTCAGTCCGAGACTACTCCAGATTTGCCTGCTATTACAGTCCTACCAGTGAAAGGCGAATTATGTGTCAGAAAGAATGGTTCAGTACATCTAGGACACAGTGATTGTACTACTGTGGTCGAGTATAGTGACAGTGGGAAATCTATTTTCAAAGCCTCACGTCATTCTTATTTTGTGTGTGGTCAGACCGCATATGTTCGTCTGCCTCTCGATTGGGATGGAACATGTTACATTGCCTTCCTACTGCCACCAGTTTTTCTAGCCCCATGCGATTATCACAGAAATACACATCTAGTACACATCAGACATAGAAGGGAGATCGAGTCCCCAATTGTCGATCAAACTGAAACTGCCTTAGAACAGTATACAGACTTCAATAAAGGTTTCTTTTTCTTCATAGGTCCTGTCCAGAATAGTAAGCTAATACGTAGGCTAACCAGAACCCTTGAAGCAGTAGTGAATGAGACTACTTCCGCTCTAGGTAACTTAACCGAAGAACAATCTGCTATGAGATTTGTCGTGCTTCAAAATCGTCTCGTCCTTGACGTCATACTGGCCGATAGGGGCGGAGCTTGTAGAGTCATCGGATCTAGCATTTTCATTCCTAATAACGCACCGTCTGTATATTCAGCTATAACCAGACTTCACAAGATAGCCCATCAGTTACACCAGAATCCAGGCACCTGGACATGGTCCGGTTGGCTCTGGAGTATAATATCTGCCTGGGGATGGAAAGTATTGTCATTCCTGGGTATAGTAGTAATGATCATATTCAGTTGTTGCCTATGTTTACAATGTGGCCCTGCGATTTGCGGCTTGTGCGCTACATCTTGTATTCCTAGTCCTAAGTCCCGTTCCAAGAAGATTCGAGACGAGCAAATGATGCTCTATGAACAGATAGATGGTATCATGACTATTGATGTTTCCTGAAGGAAACGTAGGGCACAAGGAGGGAATGAGGAAAATTGAATTTTGCCTTGTCATGTGTGCCTACGTGTTCCCCATCCTATGTTATATGTGCATGATCGATATGCATATATCCCCTTATGACCGAATAAAGACGCAATTATAGTTGTGTCCAACGTTAGTATGCCAGTTTCCCGTCCTCGTGAAAACAACGAGTATTAGGCCTATGTTGCCAACGTCTTACATTATGCCCGTTAGACTTATCGAATTGTCCCCGTTTCTAGGCCTCAAAGGGCCCGGACACCAGATTCAAGCTCCAGTCTCCTGAACCCACTCCGAGGAGCGATGCAGCCCCTCCCGCATCCCTGACCCTTCGCTTACTTCTTGCCGCGCAGCGCGGTGCCCGGCCTGGCTCTGCCTGCCTGTCTGCCAAGAATATGTTATACCTACAGTTATCAGTTCAACTCTCCGTCTTCACATTCCTAAGCTAACGAACCGCATAAACATCTTCAGCTATAGTCTAGTCTTCCTGTCTCCATGCAAGTGAATTACTGTATTAATATCCATAGAAGATTCATAGCACACACAATACATGAAGAATATATGCATGCACCAGCCTTAGTGTCAAGTAGCCTTTGCTCTGATGACTTTTAGATTCTATCAACATGTTCTCCAAACACCAGATACCAGATATGCTATAGGTACATGTCGTCCTAACATCTTAGACTTTAGTCTCCTCTTCTAGTGCAGAAGTCAGAGCCCCCAGCTCTCCCTAGTTACACGTCATGGCCCGTTTGCGCGCACCAGTAGGTTAAAGGTTCTAGCCGCCCAGGTAGCCCCCTCCATGTATCCACCCATTTATGACACTTCTGTGACGTTCTCATCACATGTCTACGTACACGCCTTCTTTGTACGCCCATTTGTTCTTATCTTACGTTTGTCACTTGTTACGCCTACTGTATTCAATGCAATTGTAATGTTTTCCTATATATACTATGTAATGTTGATGAAACGTTGCAGCTGCCATTCCATGCCATTCTATTTCAGGCTGTTCCGATCCTGTCCCTTCCCTTATGCCTGATTAAAGCCTGTTCGACTCAGATACCCCGGATCCTGCCTCTTATTTATTGAGCTATCTGTTTTATTTTATGCATAGAAAAATAGTACCGGTAATTAATTATTTATTTACCACAGGGGAGGCAAGAAGGTGGGTGGTGGTATAAGACTTGCAAAAACTCAACATCCCAGTGATGCTTCACAGCCTGTAGTTCAGTCTCCTATTTTTAATGATGCATTAACTAATACTGATCCACCTCTGATTCAACAGAACCCTAATGAGGATCTTCTTGCCAAAATGGAAACATTAGTTAGGTCTCTAATAGTGCCCCTGATTAACCGAACACAATTAATTAAAGAAAAATTAGATCAGTTAGAACTAATAACAAAGGGAAACACTTCAAAACTTGATGCACTAATTAAGAACACAAAAACTAAAGATGTCAGAGCCCCTTCCACTATATCCTTAGGAAACGTTAAGCCACCTAAAGCCACCCCTGTGGCCCGGAACACTCATTTAGCTACAGGGGAAAAAGGTGTGGCAAGTAGAAAGGTCCAAGACACTGAGGTAGTCATGGTGGTTGCCCCTAAACAGGCTCCAAATCTAAAACAAGTGGTCACCCAGCCTTTGAGTAATGTATCTCAGAGTAAAGAAGTGCAAAGAAAGAGGCTCCCGTGTGTAAATCTCCCCCCGGAATCCATGCCCCTGACTAATATTCTAACAGGGGTACCAGAAATTAACTTAGATTATCAAGAATCAGATAGGGAACTTAAGAATAAAGTTATTTTTTGGCTTAACAAGAATAGGAGATTACCTCCGGGCCCAAATTCGGAGACCTTAGGAGTAAGGCGAGTGGCATGGTTGGGCCGTAGCAAAAAGGATCTCGAGGGAGATTGCATAATTCTAAATTTTAGAAACACATGGGTTGTAGACCACATACGCAGGGAACCAAGGTTTGCCCGACTAGGTGATATTCAATCACTAGGTCTAGATTATTTTTATCCATATACGATTCCTAGTTTACCCTGTCTACCACAGAACTTTGGCAGGAGTAGACCCACGGGTGTCAATAGATTGGATTGGGCTGTACAGTATCTACCACTAAGAAATAGGTTTGACCCACTCATGGGAATAGAGGGGGTTGATTGACTCCGGATCGCCCGCATTTCCAACAGTGGGGTCGAAGACATAGTAGAGGATAGTGCTGTCAGCCCAATGAGGCAAAACCCAGATGAAGTAGCCGGAACCTGGGCTGGGACGGTTAGTAATGTATATTTATCTCCTAATCTATTGACTGTTCCTATAGCAGCGGCTAAGGGAGCGAGAGATGGGGCTGAACAAATAGAAATGGTACCCCTGGATTTGGATTTAGATATTACTCATACAGCAGTAAATCAGGGAGGGAGAGTTAACACCAGACAGGTAGAATCGGCACCCTTGGATACAGATATTGGCCCTGCAGCTACAATTCAAGGTGAGAGTGCTGTGATTCAGCCGAAAGTAACAACATCCCTGGGGGAAGTAGATGGTCTGGTTGAGGGTTGTCCTTTCCGCCTGATTTCATGGAACATCGCTGGTTTTACCCGGAGTCTAGAGGATCCGGTGTGGTTAAAATGTGTTGAATCCTTTGATATAATCTGCTTCCAGGAGACCTGGAGCAGAGAGGACCATAGTTTGGATGGATACCAAATGTTTAATGTTCATGCCAAAGTCTCACATGCTGGAAGAGCCAAGGGTGGCCTTATGACAGCTATTTCTGTTACGTATAATATGATAAAAATTGTCACATTGGTGGAATCCCCTTGGTATCAAATGCTTATGATTAAGGATTTATTTCCAGTGCCTCTCCTTTTAATTAATTGGTATTGCAATATATTTGATGCCCATGAAAAATTACAGGATTAAATTGTCAAAGTAACTAATACTGTATTTCCTCTTTTTGTTATGTGGGTGGGTGATTTTAATTGTTCTTTGTGTAAATTTAGTGGAACCAGAGTCTGTGGCTTGGTAGACTTAACTGACCAGCCATTGCCTCATTTTAAACACTCAAAACATGGGGATGCTTTGAATAACATCATTATGATTAATGAACTTTGTGTCCTGGATATGTCTAATTTCTCAAGACCTCTGGGCATACCTACTTTCCAAGGTACAGGGGGCCAGATGAGCACAATTGATTTTGCTATGGTCTCTAGCAGGTACATTCATCTTGTAAATGATTTTGAGATTGAAGTGAATCCTGCTAGTGACCATAACCCTTTAATTTTAAGTTTGAGTCCTGTTTTTGAGAGAGTTCAGACCCCGGAACATCCAATACAATTTAGCCAGAATCAGGGGGTTACTATAAAGTGGGATGAGGTAGATGCAAGGCAACTGGAGGCGGAAGTTTTTAAAGTAAAGAAATTAAGGATAGAGGCTTGCTTAACCGCCACCAATGAGCCGGATGTAATAATTGAGAATTTTGAGGCTCTTTTAGGCAATGTAGCATCTCACCTATTAAAAACTGTGGGTGGGAAAAAAGAAAATGGATGCAAATGGTTTGACGCAGAATGTTCTAAAGCACAAATCAGGCTAACAAAGGCACTACACCAAGTGCCATGGGATAGGGAGCTGGTTAGAAAGTCAAGGAAACTTTATAGAGACGCCATTAATAGGAGAAAATTAGACTTAAAGAAAAAGGCATGGGATGATTTAGGAAAAGCCTCAGAACTTAAGGATAGCAGGCTTTTTTGGGAGGTAATAAACCGCCCATTCCTAAAGAGCGACGAAAAGGGCAAAATGTTGGTACATATATCAGGGGATACTTGGGAAGCACTTATGGAAGACTTTTTTAATCCAAAAGGGGTGACGCTGTTAACTTCAAAGGAGGGGGCTAGACATTTCAATATGGAGTCAGCCGGAATGCTCAGCCTTTCGCTCACCATCCCAGAGGTAGAGGACGCTCTTAGGTAGAGTACCCCACTAAAGGCCCCAGGGCCGGATTCAGTCCCTCTGGATCTTTTTAAATACAACGTTGAGGTGTGGGCACCACTTTTATTAAATTTATTCAGAGCAGTTGTGGTAGGGCGTATTCCGTCCTCGTGGCAAGAGGCTGTAGTGGTACCGATATTCAAAAAGGGGGACAAAGCTGACCCGTGTTGCTACAGACCGATATCGTTAATAGATGCGTCCTGTAAGCTGATGGGAAGGGTGATATTTGCACGCTTGGAAGCCTGGGCTGAGTCATCAGGTATTATTGTGGACTCCCAGTATGGGTTTAGGAGGGGTAAAGGAACCACAGAGCAGTGCCTTAATTTGGCCTTAATTCTTAATTATGGGTAAGTACGTGAAGGCCAAGCGTGGTTGTATCCACTTGGCCTTCATGGACTTATCCAGTGCCTTCAACACTGTTTGCAGAGATAAACTGTGGCAGATGATGGAGACTATGGGGTTTGAAGAACCGCTGGTCACCCTTCTCCGCAGACTGCAGGCTGCCACAACAGTGAGGATCCGATTTGGCTGAGGTGGGGAGAAGACAAAGCCCATCCCATCGACTGAAGGTGTCCGCCAGGGATGTATCCTAGCTCCCTTTTTGTTCCTGGTTTACATCAACGGTTTGGAAGGCTATCTGTTGGAAAGTTGTGTAGATTTGCCCCAGGTTAATGGCAAACAGATACCGATGTTATCTTATGCAGATGACACGGTGTTAATGACCCTAACCGCCAATAGCATGCAAATGTGTTTGAATGCTCTTGATGCTATAATGCAAGGATTAGATCTAAGGGTCAACTTCACAAAGTCTTTCGCCATGGTCTGCGGCCCGAAAGGGGTAAAATCTCGTAGGTATATGGTGAATGACTCAATCATTGTGAAAGTCGATAATTTTAACTATCTGGGGAATTTATTCAATAAAACTCTAAGCTGGGATCCTCTAATATCAGCCCGTGTTCAAAAGGCTACGCAATCTATAGAGGCCCTCTTCCGTTTCTCGAGTAAATTGGGTCAAAAGCCGGCTGCAGAATTAAAAATCATATATAAAGCAAAATGCATCCCTGTTGCAATTTATGGGGCAGGAGTATGGGGGACACAAAACTGTAATAAAATCAAAGTCATGGAAAATAAATTCATGAAGCGCCTTTTATCTGTTCCATCTGCCACTTCCAACAGCTTTTGTCATACTGAGGTGGGTCTTGATTTTGTGAGCGATACTATCCATGTCTCACCTTTGCTGCTATGGAGCAAGGTTTGGAGGTCTGATGAACTGAAACTCACATAGGAAATTTTGCAAGACTGCCTTAAAATTGATCATTCTATGGAGATTCCATGGCTATTATATGTAAGGGAAACCTTCCACAAGATTGGATTGGGACACATATACCTAAATCCCGAAACCGTTGGCAGGGAGATCAAACTCTCAATTAAGGACACCTATCGTACCAGCTTAGGTATGTTAAGGAACAGTGAGCATGCAGTATATGATGGGGGTAAGCTGCATCAGCAGCCTTATCTATCATATATTATGCATGCCCAATGGCGTTTTTACTTGACAAGGTTTCGCCTTGGTACGTTGCATTTTCTTTTTGCTTTCCCAAAGCAAGCAGGGTGGTGTGAGAGACTTCCCCCTTGCCCCTGTAATAACAAAGTTTCACAAAACACTTTGCACCTCATTCTTTTTTGTAATTTGTATAAAGATCCAAGAAATCGGTTTATTAAGCCTGTTTTGTTAACTCTTGGATCCCGCTATTACAAAGAGGGTTATGAATACTTATCATCTTTATCAACTCCAGCCATATGTAGTGCTGTGCTTAGCTTTATTAGATTAGCGCTCACTATTAGAAACCGATATTGAACAGCATTATTGGATACCAACGATTATTATCTGGCATACATCTAGCAGATTATTGTATATATTGGCATTCAAATGGAACGCACATGCACTTTACAATTTTTCTGTCTATATACATGACCCTTTTTATCCTGAATGTATTGTCAATTCAAATTGGATACATAATATGTATTTCAGATGTTAATATAACTGTATGGCTTCTCTTTTTTTAAATTATATGTGTAATGTCTTTTTTAATCTGTTTATACTTTTATGATTCTATCTTTGAATCGAAATAAAGTTCTTTGACTTGACTTGAGTCAGTGAATGTATCAGTGTATTTGCTTGCTGTTTCTGTATATGTATGAGTGTTTCCTGGAGTGTCTGAGTGTATGCATTCACGAGTGCCTGAATGAGTTACTGAATGCATCAGTGTGTGCTTTGGTATGTCAGTGTACATATGATTGTGTTATGGATGGTCAACTGTATGCTTATGTATGTTTGTGAGTATCTCACTGTATGCATATGTGTGTGTTGATGGCTATGTTATTATATGTATACGTGTGTGCTTTAGTGTTGCAGTGTATACAGCAGTATATGCAAATATGTCTTTTTTGGATGTATTATATAGCTTAAAAAAGTAATTAGGCACATACGTAACTTTAAAAAATGGTTCCATTGATCTCTGTAAAAAGAGTGAAAACAAACATAGAAGCTATTATTACATATTATAAACTTGCATAGTGAAGTTTATATTTCTGCAATTCAAAATGTTTATGTTATTAATAAAGTATTACACAGCTGTAACATTGTGAACAACTCATATATTTTTACTTTAAACATTTTATTTTCCTTTTTGTCTGTTGTCATCTTTGATTCTTGTACACCATAAACAATTTATTAATATTCATCATTGAACAGAGGGGAAACACAATCATGTATATTGTCTAAAAAAATAAAAACTACACAGTCTGGAAACATATATACGTGACACTATGCATTGGGCTCACTTCAAATAATTAATACATTATTCTAGCTATAGCTACTGAACTAATTTAAGGAAATATATCAGAAAAAAAATAAAATGTTAGGATATTGCCAGTAGTCCATTACTCGAAGTAGATGTAAAGCACATTGGAGTTTTGGAGTCTGTTTTGAAGACATCACCCCTGGTAGGTCGAATGATGTCTTAACACTGATAATTCATGAATATCAAACCCTGTATATCACCTTTTAAACAGAAATCCTCGTTAAAACTTTGGTTGAAGAAAGAAGAGGTTTGAATTTGGAAGTTTGAAAGGCTGTTTTTCTTTCAATGTAAGGTTGTTTGCATTCATTCTGTCCATCCACTTACACTTCTTAAGTACACAGTGTAGTGTACTGAAGTTATCTGAAGTTGTTCATGACAGATGATAGCCATGATAGACGTTCTTTCTGAAACTGAAATTTCATTTGCTCTGGAATTTGTAATTTCAGTTTCCATCTTAGATCCATCTACTCTGCATTGTTGTAGAATTAATATACTGTATTTTCGACTTCTCTAAAGCTGCAATGCAGACAAACAATCCGATTTACAATTTGGGTATGTCATATTTGGACCAGCCTTCTTGATCAGTCTGTCATAAGTACAATTTTGGAATCAGGTTATGTTAAGTGAAGAAATTGTTCAGAATTGATTTGAGTGGCAGATGTAAAAGAGCAATCTTCTCAGTCATGGTTCCATGTGTAAATCAGTCCAAATAAGTCATCACTATTTGCTTCTTTTTGTTCCATAACTCCAAGGATGGCAATAATGTATCCCTGTGTATCCTGTTGAGTGTTAAGGGTAACTACAACAGATCCACTATGTATGTCTACTAGATCTTGGATGCAGAATTTACTACAGTCCTATCACCACGTAAATGTTGCAGCAAATGACACAGTTGAGAGCAGAACTGTTTTCTGCTTTATGTTAAATTGCATTTATAAGATGCTGCAAATGGTAGAGTACATTGGGAACACCATCAGCATAGCAGTTGATACCTTTGCCATTTTCCAACTGGAAACCTACAATATCTCCCTTATTTTCCAGTTTTTTCTTGTTAACACCTTCTTCATAATCTTTGTTTTGCTTCTTTTGAGGAACATCCATTCATACTCTCTGACACAAATTGCATCAGCACTAGCTTTTTTTTTCATCAAAATCAACCAAAACCAAAACGGACAATCTTCTAACTCGGGACAATGCTACATATGACATAACTTTTTTGAATACAGTACTTCCAATATCAATTAAAGCTGCATCTACACATAAACCTTGGGATTTATGAACAGCTGCAGCATATGCTAGAGAAAGTGGGAACTGCTGTTGCCGGACATATAAGTCATTTACAAGCAAAGAACGTATAGTACATCGGCCAATCTGCTTCATGCAACCAATATGATCAAACTTTATGGCTATGTGTTCAACCTCATCCCTATTTGGAAAATTAATTAAATCAATGAATCTACCCATCGTACCATTCACTACTTCTTTCTCAATATTTACATTACGCGGTCTTTGAATGCGATGGGGCGGCGGGTCACAGAAGCTACCCACATGCATTGTGACTAATGTACTTCCCCTGGTGATGCTCCGCCCCCAGAAGCACTGGTGCAGGGGAGTGTAAGCTGAGGATCTAGTTGGGAGTTCTGTGGCATTGGGAAGGAGGAAAGGTTTCAAGTGACGAAATCTGCAGGAATTACGGCAAAGCAATCCACAGGCCGGTCATGGATTCTCTGAGGCATTACGCATTGTTGGGGTGGCTCTGTGACGGGCCGAGGTGGGCTGCAAAAATGGATGAGGTATGGCACCTGCGTCCTACAGAGAAGTGAAGTGAGGAGGAGGGGAGCCACGGCGGTAAGGGCTTCACAAGTCCATCACTGCAGGGGACCGGCCTCGTGGCAATATAAAGCGGGCGGTAGTTACGGCCTCAAACGTTAATAGCAGTACCATTACACAGATACAGGGGCAAGTAAAGTAAAGGGAAAACAAGTTAGAACTGAAAGGCATTAATACACATCAGCAGCCACGTGACATACACCTAAGGGGGAGGAAGTATAAAGAAGGTGAAGTCAGGAAAATGGGATCAGGAGTAGGTAAAGGAAACGATGGACGGCTGAAAAGGCAGCTGCGAGGGGGGCTCAGAAGCATGCGCCCGGTATAACAAAAGAATGCAACCATAAGCCCTATAACAGGCACTAAAATCAGGAATCAGCCCTCAGAAACACAACAAAAGTAACATGGCAAATAAGGCACAGAGAAGACAGCAGGGTGCTATGTCTCGGAATGAGCCCAATGATAATCATCAGGCAATACCAGAAGCTGACCAATTTCAGGGGAAGGGCCGCTCCGAGCTGATGATGGAAGAAGTAATTACCGGTATCGCCCCACCCCCTCGGAAAAAGCTCACGGCAGAGTCCTTCTCTACCTTCGTCTGCTGTAAGCAGTTTCTGCTCTTCTCCAAGTCTCACTATGTAACAATAGCTGCAACTTCTACCAGTCAGCCCTCAGCTACACCGCTACTGCAAATCTCCACACCACAAGCTTCTGCCCCTCGGCTCCCATGCACTCTACAATTGAATGACACAGATGGGCCTACAGCTCAACAACAATCCGCATATTCTATCTCATTTATAATAGCGAAGCCTCCCGGAACCCAGAGGCTGGAAAAGAAATGGATCCCACTATTCAAAGCAGGATTAAAGTCATCCTTTCAGAGATCAAAGAACTCCGGATCCCTCAGGTGGTGGAAATTTCCTCATTACATGCCAGGCTCTCCCAAATAGAAGAATCATTGGGGAACATTTCAGAAAGCCCGAATGAGGTTGAACCGTTTGGG
This sequence comes from Lissotriton helveticus, assembly GCF_964261635.1. Taxonomy (NCBI): domain Eukaryota; kingdom Metazoa; phylum Chordata; class Amphibia; order Caudata; family Salamandridae; genus Lissotriton; species Lissotriton helveticus. Next base: position 986,936,834 of record NC_136067.1, read on the forward strand.
AGCTGCGGGAGCTGTTAGAAGCAACCGCCACGAGCCGAGAGACGCGAGCCAATAACGAGCTGATCACAAACCGCTCTGAGCCGCCCTGAGCCCTGAGCCCTGAAAAAAACCACCTAATCATGCTTGGCTGAGCCGGGCCAGTGGAGCTTGCCGAGTTGCTGCACTGCCGTTGGCCCCGAACAACAAACATCGAACTTCGGCTGCCGCATTGAGTCGGAGAGGTGCTCGAGTCGTTTGTGGCACTTAATTGCTGGGAGGAGCGGAGCTTGGCCGTTACCGGCTGCTATCGGCTGTTTCCGACCCTGCGGCAGCTTCTCAGCGAGGAAGCTGAGGAAGACGCTGAAAAGCCACAGAGAGAGGCTCGGAAGACGGCAGACTGCTGGGAGCTGCAGGGCAAGACGGAGACCTGAACACGGAGTCGGGAGTGAGCCGGGACCGGGACCGCAGCGCAGCTGTGGACCAAGGTGACTTAGTGAGGTGAGGGGAGGCACCGCGAGGTGTGGGGTATACCAAACTGCGGCACCAGACTGCAGCGCACTAAGTCCCCTCTGAAAAGAAAAAAAAAATAATCAACACTTGAAAATATTTTTCATCTGTACTCAACAATCCGGACCTTGATATTGGACACTCCCGCTGCACATGGCATAAGACGAATAGCAACAACAAAAGCAACAACGCGCAGCGTAAGCCCCCCCCACGACTGATGGAGGGTGAGGGAGAGCCTCGCCTCACCGCGCCGCAGAGCACCAAACAGAGCTCGGGAGGTGCCCTGAGGGCGCCGCTAGTGCAATATAGCGGGCGCAGCGGCACACATAGTGGATAGCAGCAGAAACCAACAAAACTGCGTGCAAAGGGAACTGAAGCGACCGCCACACTCATTAAGCAGGACTTGCACCTTGGGCTGGGTGCAAGTAGGTGCAACTCTGACCTTACCCGGGACCCTCTCTCTGGGTGAAAATACAGAGATGAGAACAAGAAATTCGACACTCTTACAGCGCCAAGAGAAACCCGCCCTCATAAGATAGCAAAGCGCCGTAAAGAAAAAAATGCTTTACCCCCCCCCCCCCCCCAGTGGGAGGGCCTCTAACATGGGCCGGATTATAGAGAAGAACTAGTGGAGGAGGAGGCGGAGGTAGAGGTGAATCACTATGGAGATACTTTAACAGCACCATTACGGGTAAACAAGCCCCAACAAGGACTGACTACACCTTCACATGGGCCGATAACATCTTCCCGAGCAAACAACTCCCAACAAGATCAGATCACATCCCCATACGGGCCAACGGCACCACCAGACAAGGGCCCACTTTTAAGTAGTCACAGAAAAACAGAAAAAACAGCCATCAATATTGTCAGTAATAGAGACATACGGGATTTTTTCCCTAAAAAAACGTCGAATTGCACACATCTGTATGCAGACCAAGAGAACGTCACAATTAACTTGGACACAGCCACTAATCCATCAGGAAACCACATCCTTTGGAGCCCAGCAACCCCGCTATCACCAAAAATAATCATAGCACCGGTTGGCCTACCAGCTCACACAAAAACTATATCGACCTTGCCGAATAACAACGCTGGCCTAGCTAGCCTCCACGCTTTAGCAACCCAACAAACCCGGGACACCCAAAGGGTTATTCCAGCCGACGGCGAGAACAAAGCACACCATGTAACAGGGCTGACCCACACCAAGGGGGTTGGCGAAATTAGCACTTCAGCACTCAGTGCCCACGCAGAGCCATTTCAAATTTCAGCAACACCCCACTTAACCTTAGTTAGCCCTGGATTCGATCATAATGACATTAGACATAATCAACAAGATCAGGGGGCGGACAATATAACGGAGAGGCAGCCTGATAAACTGGATCATCATCTTGAACTGATCAATGACGTCCTGTCCTCAATGGTAAACGCAGCCATAATGCACGCCGACAAGCTAGATGTCCAGATAAGCCTTCTACACACAGTTGCCGGTCTGACATCAGGCATAGATTCCAAACTAGAAGACTTGAACTCCTTAATTCAACGCGCTCAGGCAAATACCATAGTTACATCCAAGGTTGAAGAGCGGGTATCCAATCATGAAGATGAAATAACAACTTACGATCAGGAATTATTCCAGTTCAAATGCAATTGAGAAATCCTTGAATCCAAGCTGCAGGATATGGAAAATTTCAATAGAAGATGTAATTTACGTTTGGTAGTTGTCAGTCAGTCAAAATAACTTTATTCGATTCTTAAGAATCATAAAAGTCTGCATGTATACATAGAATAGTTCTTAAGAAAACCTATACAAAAAAGACTTTCACAATTACATGATCAATCTTTAAAAATGTAGGATTTCAACACCTATATCATCCTCCAGCATCATTCGAACTACTCCTGCAAGAATGTCATAATTAATCAAGTTAATTCATCATATTAGTGTTTCACACATAAATATTAAATAAATTATGCTACACAATCATTTTGAAGCTTAGTTTCATATTACAATTCACACCATTTCCTAATTGATAGGGCAGTTCGAGTAAAGGTAAGCATAGCAATACAATTATGTTTGATAGTTGTTCCGGAGGCTGTCGAAGGGCCTCAGGTATGTGAATGGGTCGAGGCTCTTCTGAAGAAAGCAACTCCTGAACTACAGGGCGACCCAACCATTACTAGATCCCACAGAGTTCCTTTTCAGAGGATTCCAATGTAAAATATCCCTGTACTATCTTATTAAACTCTGCCGACTTCCAAATAAAGGAGAAGATCCTCCCCAAAGCCATCGCGAAAAGAACTTTGCCTCCGCAAGAAGTACACCAAACTTTAGAATCTTCTTAAACATGTCAGCTGTGTCGGCAAAGCGGCGTCGGGAATTTGTAAGGAAGATTGACATGTTCCGCCCCGCCCGCCCCTGACTCCATAAAAGCTCCAAACATCCTTGCCCTCGCTGATTGCTAGCGCGGTAAGAGTGCTGTCCTGAGACTGTTTTTATGCTTCTAAAATTGCTGCTACTCTTCTAAATTGCTGCTATTAGTTTTGACACAGACTGCGTGTATTAAAATTGTTTTTACTGTGTTTTAAAAAAAATTAACTTGTAGAGAGCAGGGCGCGAACCCCGCGATCCCACTTCACCGGCCCCGCCATCTTGAGTGAGGGGGACGAGCTGGGCGGGCACTCTAGTGCTCCGCCCCGCCCGCCCCTGACTCCATAAAAGCTCCAAACATCCTTGCCCTCGTTGATTGCTAGCGCGGTAAGAGTGCTGCCCTGAGGCGGAAAGCCGGGACTGTTTTTATGCTTCTAAAATTGCTGCTACTATTCTAAATTGCTGCTATTAGTTTTGATACAGACTGCGTGTATTAAAATTGTTTTTACTGTGTCTTTAAAAAAATTAACTTGTAGAGAGCAGGGCGCGAACCCCGCGATCCCACCTCACCGGCCCCGCCATCTTGAGTGATGGGGACGAGCTGGGCGAGCACTCTAGTGCTCTGCCCCGCCCGCCCCTGACTCCATAAAATGACACCCTGGCCTAGGAAGCGCAGCGGGCACGCCGGGCGCGCGCCGAAGCCGCGCCTAAGCCAAGCCCGTCTGCGCCCGTCCGCGACCGGACACGGCCCAAGGCCATAACCCCTGGTCCTGATAACAGAATACATTGGAGTAGGGACGACCTGGTAAATCTGTCCACTACCAAATGTATGCCCGGCCTGCACACCATGCACACAGGGGAGGAAGCAGGCTGCAGATACTGTCAATTTCGGTTCAGTACTTCGATAGCGGATACCCGGGGTAGCCCCACCCTGTCGTGCGGCTTGCTTAATGTGAGGTCGCTGCGATGTCATAAGCACGATATCCGCGACTTACTCGTGGACAGACAACTGGACCTGTTATTCCTCACAGAAACATGGCTGGATGTGTACTCTGACCCTGACATCATTCAGGCATTACCGGAGGAATACCTGATGGTAAGACTGGACAGACCCGAGGGCAGAGGAGGAGGCATAGCGATTGTATTTAAACAGCAACTTTTCTGTCAACTGGAACCAGTCCAACTGGCGGCAAGTGAGGTGGGGGTGTTTACCATAAAAATTAATGGGGGCACCACTGTGAAGGGTTATTTAGTTTACTGCCCTCCTGGTCCCCTGGCAAGGTTCAAAGGTACCCTTATAGAGTGTGTCACGGAGATAGCGCTGCGGAGAGATAAGTTTCTGCTACTTGGAGATCTTAACATGCATCTCGAGGATCTGTCGGACAAAGGAGCGATGGAGTTCCGGCAGGAACTTCAAGCCTTACAACTAGAGCTAAAGGGCCAACTACCAACACACCAACATGGTCACCTGCTTGATCCAGTATTTGCGAACTGGGAGGAAGTCAGAGCGGCTCTCCCCGTGCCCCTCCCCTGGACCGACCATTTCTTGGTTCCATTTGAAATCTCTCTCCCCAAGTATAAGGCGACCGATCCCACTCCCCTTAATTATCCCAGGCGCAAATGGGCTAGGTTCTCCCTGCCGAAATTCAACGAGGCTCTCATTGCTGAGGTTCCCCCTGGAGGCGCTGACGCGGATTCGGCAAATAAATTGCTTAATGACCGCATCGCGGCTGCCCTGGACCGTACGGCCCCTTTAGGCCGTCCGAAGGAGGGCGGTCGTAAACAGAGAGCGGCACCCTGGTTTAACGAGGAACTGCGCTGTGGCAAGAGGGAGTGTAAGCGAGCTGAAAGGCAGTGGAGGGAAGCCTATGACAGCCATGCGAGAGAGAGATATCTCGTCAATAGACGAGCATATCACAATCTTATCAGGAGAACGAAAACTGCCCACTATGCCGAAAGAATCATGGGTGCAGAGAACTCAGTGAAAGAACTGTTCTGTGTATATAAATCCTTGGCTGTCCCCAAATCCTCGGCGGGCTCAGAGGACTGTTCTGCTGTTGCCTGCAATCGCATCGCCGAGTATTTCGGCGAGAAAGTGTCCAAAATGTATTCAGCCTTTGCCGCTCAACCAGTGGTAGGAGGAGAGTTTGAAGCATCAGCAAGAGAGGCGGATGGACATAATCTGCTGCTTAACTTCTCCACCCCGTCAGCAGAAGACCTGATCAAAATATGTAGATCTGTGAAATCAGGCTCCCCACGGGACCCAGCATCACCCAAATGGTTGGGGGACAGCTTGACGACACTAGAACCATATATCAGGCATCTGTTGGACGTTTCCTTCAGGTCTAGTACCTTGCCTAGGGAATGGAAACAAGCAGTTGTGCTACCCCTCCGCAAGAAGCCTAATATCGGCTTCGAAAAGCTGGAGAATCTGCGTCCCATCTCCCTCCTACCCTATTTCTCTAAAGTGGCGGAGAAGGTGGCCAATCTGCAGCTAAAGCAATTCTTTTAAGAGACTAATCTTCTTCATCCCACCCAGTTTGGATTCAGACCTCGACACTCGACTGAGTCGGCGCTCCTCATGGCATCCGAAACCATAAGGCAGGGGGCCGACGAGGGCCATACCATGGCCCTGATCCTGCTGGATCTCAGCGCTGCGTTCGACACTGTAGCACATTCCATCTTGCTACAGTGTCTGAACAAAGGAGGGGTGGGTGGTGCAGCGCTAAAATGGATTCTGTCGTTCCTGTCTGGCCGAGGTTTCCAAGTCAGGCAGGGCGACTGCTATTCCAAGCGAGTGGCCTTGGACCAGGGGGTGCCACAGGGCTCGTCTTTAAGCCCAACGCTTTTCAACCTATACGTTGCCCCGGTTGCCTCTATAGTGGAGAGTCACGGTCTGCGCATGGTGTCATACGCCGACGACACGCAGCTAGTCATCTCCCTATCGCGTGCACCCGGTCTTGCTGCAGACATCTTCAGAGCATGCATGCAAGATCTTGCTGCCTGGATGTTTGCCAACTGCCTTAAACTCAATGGCGGCAAGACTGAGGTGCTTGTGGTAGGGGGAGACCGGACCCTTGGACGTCAGCGTGATGGCCACCTTGCCTGGGACCAGCACCAACTCCCTGCCAGGAGGCTAGGAATTTAGGTGTCTGGTTCGATTCCGATCTGACTTTCGGACCCCAGGTCAACCGGGTGGTCAGTACCTGCTTTGGGATCCTCAAGACCCTCAGGAAGATTCTGGAGCTCCTTCCCACCAAAGCCTGCCATATACTAGTGCACGCTCTAGTCACGTCCAAGATGGACTATGGCAACCTGCTCTATCTGGGGACCCTTGAGAAGAATCTGAGCCGCCTACAGGTTTTGCAAAACGCTGCTGCCCGGCTGGTTCTCAGACTGCCCAGAAGATCAGCCTCTAAAGCCGCGCTCCAGGCCTTGCACTGGCTCCCGGTGAGAAGCAGGGTAGAATTCAAGGCATTATGCACCTGTCATCGGATCATTAACGGCAGGGCACCCCTCCCACTTCAGGGTCTCCTGACACAATACGAGCCTTCTCGTGCGCTCCCATCCTCTGGCTCGGGGCGCCTGACCATTCCAAAGGTGACCAGAGCGAGGATGGGCGGCAGATCCTTCAGGTACCTGGCCGCTTCCAGCTGGAACAAACTCCCTGTGGCGCTCCGTTTGGAACCTTCAGAGCCCATCTTCAGAGCCAAACTAAAAACAGTTCTATATGCAAGATAGTGGGCTTCCCCCTTAGTACCCTCTCTAGCTGCGTTGAATCACAGCGCGGAGACACGCCGTTGTGCGTCGCCATGCGCTCTACAAAACCCACTATTATTATTATTATTATTAAAGGGTGCGCCGACATCCATAGTGCAACAATTAAAACTGTAGCTTCTGGTAAAAGGGAAATTCCACATATTTGACAATGTAATTAAAGCGCAATACCTACTACAGCACATCTCAAGTTCATGATAGGGCTTCCAGAAAGGAGTAAGCCACAATCATTGAAAGCTGGAAATATTAGGTAGAGCAGGGCCCTCTACAATAATGTTGCTTTCACAATTTTTGATAAATAAGTTTGGGTCACCAGGGTTACAGAGGTAGTATAGCCTCCAATAGCAGAAGCGCACAAGGAAAAGGGTGCAGCAACATGGCACCTAGGAATCACAAGGGGGAAAGGGAGGAGATGTGGGGTATTCTTCCATACACACAGGGAGGAGTATGTTTGAAGGGTGGGGGAGCACAGGGGAAAAAAAGGAGATAGTTTGTTTAAATCTAGAGATAATCACAAAATGACTAGGAAAGAAATACATAATAACCAAGCAAGAGCTTAAGCCAGTATGGTAATTGGTGCGTGCACTTTAGACGTTATTTGCACATCATGGTTTGGTTCCATGGATTTTTTCATGCATAGGCACATTTCCGGTTATATTTCTCAATACTATATTATATGCTAGCTACCACGCAGGTGATGGTCATTGTTAAGAGAGGTTAGTGCACTTATTATGCACAGGCACTTTCACAATTCAGGTTTTTAGCTCAGCGATATGCGATCTCCTTCTGGAGAAGGATATATTGTTTTATTTTGCTAAGCACTTTATCTATAGTGTCACTTTATATTTATATGGCTTATAGTTTAAGCACTTTGTTCTGGCATTGTTTATCCTGGTATCAAGGAAAGATATTTAGGTGCCAAGAGCTTGCGCATCTTGAGGGAATCGTGAACCATAAGACGGGAGAAATTTATGACAATTGAGTAAGAACTCAAGGGGATATTTTAGTCCTTGTATGCATTATAGGCGCTACTTTGGAGTCTGGTTATTTGGACTTGGTATGCACTGGCACTTTTCTGGTTAAATTTAGCAGCATGTAAGATTTGCTACCCTCCTTGAAGGTGATAGCCAATGCCAAGATTTCTTTAGGAAAGAGTGCTCAGAAGTTCAAGGGCCGGTAGGGATAGAGAAAATCAAAGGCTTGTTCGTTAAAAAGCACTTTAACCATGCTATTATTTTGACTTTCAATTGTTTGCAAATCATGTGTTCTGTTGGGTGGTATGTAAACTCCTTTTGGAGAAGGATATATTGTTTACTTGTGCAGTCGCACTGTCACTTTATATTTATTGGATTTATAGATTAAGCACCTTGTTGAGTTATTGCTTATTCAGGCACCAGTTTAAGATAATCAAGTATCAAGAGATTGTGTATCCCCAGATAACCATGAAGATATTTACATGTAATATTCATTTTAAATGCATTGAATGGTCAAGTGTTTTCCAATCTGGATCTTAATTCAGCCTTATGTATTGTTAAATATTATTGAGTTCTCTATGCAGATTGTCATTTTATATTTAATCGAACTAAAGAGGATTAACTCTGCAAATGGGCCATTGAATGCAGAGGTACACTTTAGGCCGATCTCTCTCTATCAGCAGTATGGCACCAAACTAGCAGGTAGCCAGAGATAGGGTAAGAATTCTCTCTTTTAAGGCTAACGGCTTGAATAATAAAACTAAAGCGCGGGCTGTGGAAAAATGGCTTAAAGGCTACTCCCCAGATATTGTCCTCTTGCAGGAGACTCACTACACAGCCAAGAGAAACCTTTCATTTAATATGTTCCAGCAGTGGGCAGGTAGTTGCTATCTCTCTTCAACAGGCATCGCGCAAAGAGTGGTAGCTACTTTTTTTAATTAAATTCTCCCCCTTTCAGGTCGCATACTCACAGACTGAGACAGACGGTAGGTGGGTACTAGTTAATGGGATAGTTAACAACGCTAAGATGGCTATAGGTGTATAGGTGAATAACGCGAGAAGGCTGTAACCTTGCTGTCAGTCATACTTGAGGAGCGCCTGGTAAAGGGCTCTCGGGACTTGAAAAATTGTAAAACCTTTTTAATTTGTGCTGCATTGTTCTAATTTACTACACTTACATGTACTCCACGTCCCCGGTCCACCGCTGAATATTCAGTTTATTGTGAAGGGAAGCTCATTCATGCACGCACGGGCAGTTCTACTCTTCCGGTTGACAGAGCAGCATGAAGGTCAGCAGGCTAGTCTGCCCCCCCTTCACTATTTAAACCCCATGCTACCCGCGACGCACAGCGGACGCACGCAGCGGAAGCACGCAGCTGGCATGTTGGTGGCGTGCCGAAGGGTGCCAAAGGCAAGCCCGTCTGCGTCCGTCCGCGCCTGGACTGGGCCTAGGGCCACCGCCCTAGGTACCTCTATAGATTCTCGATCCAAATCACTGACCTATAATTCTGAACAGCTTGAATCAATACACATTTTCTCTCACAGATGCTCAAGTATGAATGTAGAACAAATAACGCAGTCCCCTTTTTTTTGTCCCACCTGTTCCTTTTCTTTAATTATTGCCATGCCCCCTCACTTTCTTCATCTAAAAAGCAAGGCTCGGCACACAGAACCATCCGGTCTGCTTTAATAAATGTACGATCACTGCCCAAACATAAATACGAAATTTAAAATGTTCTTGAAGATCTTAAGTTAGACCTTTTTATAATTGAAACCTGGGGCGATCCTTCCTGTAGCCCAGATTTCACCACAGCGACTCCTGAGGGCTTCAATTTCCATCTAGATGCTCAGAAATACCAAGATACCCTCGCCCTCCTGGCCAAAATTGAAGCGGTAGGCCTCAACCAACTGGTCTCATCCCCCACTCATTCGGCGGGCCAAACATTAGATGACCTCTTTTCAAACCATAAGCAACTTATAATAGGAGATATTACCCCCCTGCCATGGACGGACCATTGGGCCGTCCTCTTTGACATTCAAACTAAAGCTACCCCTGCTTTACCTACCAAACCATCCATTTCTAACAATTTCAAAGCATGGAGCAACATTGACTTGCAAAAATTTAAATCTAAATTACTCGCTTCTCAGTCAGTTGCTGCTTCTGATCCCGAGATGGCAGCTACCATCTATACAAACTGGATTCTGGATGCTATTAATACAGCGGTCCCTACAAAAAATGGTCCACCAAGAGGGCTAAGCTGTCTGCCCCTTGGTTTAATGAAATCCTCAGGCTTGAAAAACAAATTTATAGACGCCAAGAGCGTAGATGGCGTTTAGATTATAATCCCACCCAAAAATCATATTACAAACAGGCTCTGTCCAAATATAAACAACTCCTGATTACAGAAAAAAATTAATTTTACTGTAATCAAATAGAATCAGCACAAGACTCAGTGAAACACCTTTATCAGGTGGTTACAAAGTTATCCGGACAAGGCCCTTCTACCCTGCCACTGCCACACAAAATCTTTGCAATTCATTGGCTAATCAGTGACATTTATTCGAACTTCAAAACTCACACCTCCAGTGATCCTCCTTCTCCTGTTTCACAAGAAGACACCAATTGTTTGTGTGAAAACTACAACTACTTCCATAGACAAAAGTGATACTCCTTCATTTCAAGAATTTAACCAGGTCTCTCCCCCGACAACCCTTACCAACCTTCTACTCGTAAGCTATTCCCTGACATTATAGGTACCAAATTAGCCGGGATTTTCAATGTGATGTTGAAAACAGGCATATTTCCCTCTATCTGGAAGAAAACCTTTATCAAACCCCTTATTAAAAAGAGTACTCTGGATCTGGCCAATGGCACTAGTTACAGACCCATACCTGATCTCCCATTCCCAGCTAAGATTATTGAAAAAGTCATGATTGCTCAGGTATCAGACTTCATCGACCAAAACAACTGCCTGGATGAATCTCAGTTCAGATTCAGAAGGGGACACTGCACCGAAACTGCGCTTAATAAAGCCTCGGATGAAATTAGGAGGATATTAGATGGAGGGGGGGGGGCGCAGTCTTGATATTGCTGAATCTCTCTGCGACCTATGACACGGTCGATCATGCGACTCTGATCGACCGTGTCATGGCCGCTGGGATCTCCCACGGGGCCAAAGCCCTTCTCTCCTCTTTTCTTTCTAATTGTGTACAGTCCGTTACCTTTGGCAAATTTAACTCTTCGCTCTGCCATGTGGCCCATAATTTTCAAAAGGGAATGCTCGCAATTAGTGCATGGATGGCAGAAAATTGCCTTAAATTAAACTTTGATAAGACGGAGGTGATGATTTTTGGCAACCTTCTCCCCGTCCGGTCCCCCACTTGGTGGCCAACAGAACTGGGATCACCTCCGTCCCCCGTTGTTAAGGTAAGAAACTTGGGGGTTATTTTTGACAAAAAAATGTCCTTCATGCACCCTGCAAATGCGGTTGTTTCAGCATCATTTTTTATCATCAGAATGATAAAGAAACTCCTCCCCTATCTTCCTATTTCTGCTGCTAAGACTCTTGTCAGCACATTAGTCATGTCTCGCATTGACTACTGTAATGGGCTCTTTATAAATGCTCAGGAAAGAGTATTAAACAAGCTACAACTGGTGCAAAATGCTGCAGCTAGACAGCTTACAGGGACCCCTAAATTTAAACCATCATTCGACAGCTACACTGGCTACCTGTTAGAAACAGAGCAAAATTCAAATCTTTATGTGTTGCTTTCAAATCAGAGCATGCTTACGGACCTGCATTTTTAAAACCATGACTACGCCCCTACATTCCTGCAAGAACCCTACATTCATCTACATCAAGTCTCCTCATGGTACCAAGAACAGAAAAAGTCTCCTGGGGCGGCAGGTCCTTCATAGTTGCAGCCATCCAACTCTGGAATAGCCTTCCACCCCAAATCCAGACAATTAAATCTTTACTGACATTGAGGAGACAAATAAAAACATGGCTCTTTAAGCAATAGTCAAGCTTCCTCCTGCCAGCATGATCTACAGCGCCAAGACACCCATGGGTATTTGTGCGCTCAATAAGTCTCTCAAATAAAATAAAATAAATATAGCGACGATCTATGCCCCAATAAAGGATAATCCCACTCTCTGATGGATCTTCATCAAGTGATGCTGTTAATACCTGGCTTGATCATTCTGGGTGGGGATTTTAATTATTTACAGAATCCAGGTTTAGGTTCTTCATCAGGGTTAAGGAAACAAACATATTCATGTTATTCAGCCAAATATAACTCAGCTGTTAGAGTGGATTATTTCTTGCTCTCTAGGGAACTATCACAGGCTAATTGTGCATACATACAAAATAGTTTTTCAGACCATGCATTACTAAAATTAGAATTATGTGGATTTGGTGGTATTGACAGAAATCCAAATGCCCTAAAATGGACATTTAATAGAATTATTTTGGAGGACGAAGACTGGCGTCAGAAAATTCATGGGGAAATTGAGGGCTTCTTTCAGATTTATAGAGATATAGCCTCAGTGGAGATTGTTTGGGAAGCCTTCTAAGCAACAATTCGCAGGGTTATATCATCTAAGCAGATTGCCACGAGAAAGGCACAGACGATAGATAGAAATCGCCTTGAGGCAAAGGTTCAGCATACAAACGAGCTATACCTAAGGGATAAAACAACAGGAGTAAGCAAGCAGTGGGACAGGCGCACCAGGAGATGCAAGATTATTATAACTCTACAGTTTACATTGCTAACTCTGCCTATTTACAGAAGGAATATGAAGGGAGCGAGTTTACAGGCACGCTTTTAGCCTGACAAACAAAAGATAAACAAGCTCAGAATAGAGTTCTTGCACTCAGCGATAAACTCACTAAGAGTAGTACTAGAGATGAAAACATAATACAAAGCAAATTTGTCAGGCATTATGAGTCTATTTATTCCGTTAGACAAGAAGTGGATAGCACAAAATGTGATTTTTTTTAGTGGATTACGAATTCCAAATCTAACTATAGATCAATCCTCAAGTTTAATGGCTGATGTCTTGATACAAGAAATAGAAGGAGTGGTTTAAGCAATGGCCAAAGGCAAAGTATGCAGGGAAGATGTTATTCTGATTTTGTTTAAAAAAAAGGTTTATTGCAAGTCTGAATAAGGAACTCGTGCTACTGGCCAATCATATCTTACGAGGCAGGGGAATACCATCTTCTTTTAGAACAGCAGTTGTTGTTAGGTTTTAAAAAAAAGACAAGGATAAGGATGATATAAAATCTTATAGGCCCATTAGTTTGTTGAATTCTGATTATAAGATTATGGCCAAATTACTGGCTGACAGAATTAGCAACAGTAGATGGTCTATAATCCATAATGAAATGAATGAAAGTGGTATTTATAAAGCGCGTGGTTACCAGAGGGCATCCCAGCGCTATGGGCAAAGCCGAATAAAGCTGAAGTGAGATCATTTGAGGAAAAGCCAGGTTTTGAGCGTCTTGCGGAAAGCCATATGGTTGGGCTCCTTTCGTAGCTGCAGGGGGAGTGAATTCCACAGCTCAGCGGCGTTGTAGGAAAAAAGACGGCCGCCGCTTCGAGCCCTCCTGAATCTGGGGACATAGGCCAGATGAAGATCATTTGAGCGTAGGGCCCTATTAGCTAAGTAGGGCTGGACAAAGGATGAAATCATAGCGGGTCCTTTCCCTCCTATCAGCCTGTGAGTAATACAAAGGGCTTTGAACTGGACTCTTTCCAGAACTGGGAGCCAGTGGAGAGCCTTTAAGGCTGGCCTAGCTGTTTGGCAGCTATGAATTCCCATAAGAATCCTAGCAGCACAGTTCTGCATGGTTTGAAGTTTGGCCACCACAAAGCTAGGGGCACCAAGGTAAAAGGCATTTCCGTGGTCCAATCGAGATAAAATAAGCGCTTGGACTACAAGTTTTCTGACCTGAAGGGGTAGCAGAAGAAGCACTTTGTGAAGCATTCTTAAAATGCCAAAGCAGGAGGCAACAACCTTTCTGGCTTGGATTTTAAAACCAAGCTCGGAGTCAAGCCAGCCACCAAGGCTCTTTATCTCTGATTTAGGGGTGAGCATAGAGCCCATACATGTGGACCAAGTGGAGGCTATTTCCGAGAGAGAAGGATTACCAAGGAACATGAGCTCAGTCTTGTCCTCATTTAGTTTAAGATGGGAATGTTCCATCCATCTCATCACTTCTTCGAGGTATGGGCCAAGGCAGGAAGATGCTTTGTTAGTGTGGTTCAAGGTGATGACCAGTTGGTTGGGTGTCATCGGCATAGGTGACAATATGCGCCCCAAAAGGAAGAACAATGTCAGCAAGAGGAGCCATGTAAACATTAAAAAGAGTGGGGCTCAAGGACGACCCCTGAGGAACCCCACAATTGAGAGGCCATAGAGTTGAGATGGCCTCACCCTCGGCTACTTGGAAATATCTGTCCTCCAGGAAGGATCGCAGCCAATCAAGGACAATTCCAGTGATAAGGATCAATGCAGCTTTGCTGAAGGGCAGCAATTATCTTTTAATACCACCTTTCTTATTCAAGCACTGGATTATTTTAAACAGAACAAAATACAGATTATGCTTTTAGACGCTTTTAGACGCAGGAGAGGCATTCGACCTTGTCTGTTGGGAAAGCCTATTCTACTCACTGGCCAAATTTGGTTTTCCCCAGAACTGATCACAGTTATTTCAAAATTCTACGAGGGGGCCACAGCTTAAATAATTGTGAACACCAAAAGGCAGGTGCATGTAGAGTAGTTAGGATGACAAGACAAGGCTGCCTGCTTTACCCCTGCTCTTTGCCTATTTTGTAGAACCCTTAACTATAGTCATCCATTCTTTAAGTGGCACAACATCTCCAATGCCCGGCATGACTAATATTAAATTGCACGCAGATGATATTGCCCTATTTTTAAAGCCTGAAAAGGAAAGTGCAATTGCAAATTTCTTACATGTTTCAGGAATTTCAAATTATTGGGGGCTATAAATTCAATACATCCAAGACAGAGATCATGCTTTGCAATTGCTCAGCCGAATCACTATTAACAGATCTAGTTTTATTAGATAACTCATGGCCTAAAAGATATTTAGGGATTCATGTAACAGAAAATATTAATGATCTCTATGCCTTAAATCATAACCCCCTCATTAACAAAATAAAAAATAAATTGTTAAAATGGAAAGAACCTCCAGTTTTGTTAATAGGCTGTGTAGCTATAATTTGCATGATGATTCTCCCACTGTGCAATTTTTATTTTTTTGCCATTCCTAATGGGGTCTTTTCCACATTTATATGGCCAAAAAAGCATCAAGGCTGTCATTGGAAATGCTCTACAGGTCAGTATCAGAATGGGGGTTAGATAGATATTTATTTTTGCTTGATTAATTAAAATCTTTGCAATACATAGCAAAATTCCCATTTGTCCACGGATAAATACAGTTAAAAGCAATTTAAAAACCACATAATATTAAAACAAGATTGTCAATTACATATTCCTAATATATATATTTTAGCTGCTTTTAAAATGGATTCTCATATACTAATACATCTTAATACTGACCATAACTGCCACAACTTCGCAAGGCAGACGGCACAGCTTAACCAGGTCCATTCTCCAAGTTAGAGGTTTGGTGAGGGAGCGCAAGTACGATTAAAGCGAGATGGAGTGTTAATATTGCATTTAAAAGCATATTAGAATGTTTCAGATAACGACAGGTTTTTAGTCTCTTTGTTGCCATCTCAAAAAATGTTGTTAGCCGACAGTTGAGTTGGACGTCAGTGGGGTTAAACAAAGCTTCACTGCCTGCTTACATATCCGGATACCGTAATGCCTAAAAAAAGGACTTAACAAGGTGCATCTTATGTCAATCAATCAATCAATCAATCAGTGACACTTATAGAGCGCGCTACATACCCGTAGGGTCTCAAGGCGCTGGGGGGTGGGGGGGGGGGTGCCGCTACTGCTCGAACAGCCAGGTCTTCAGCTTCTTCCTGAAGGAGAGGTGGTCTTGGGTCAGGCGCAGGTCGGTCGGGAGGGAGTTCCAGGTCTTGGCGGCCAGGTAGGAGAAGGACCTTCCTCCTGTAGTCGCTCTTCGGATGCGGGGGACGGCGGCGAGGGCGTGGTTGGCTGATCGGAGGTGGCGTTTGGGAGCGTAGAAGTTGATCCGGCTGTTGAGGTAGCTCGGGCCTTGGTCGTGTAGGGCTTTGTGTGCGTGGGTGAGGAGGCGGAAGGTGATTCTTTTGTTGACGGGGAGCCAGTGAAGGTCTCTCAGATGTCCGGTGATGTGGCTGGTTCGTGGGATGTCGAGGATGAGTCTGGCTGAGGCGTTCTGGATCCGCTGGAGTCTCTTCTGGAGCTTGGCGGTGGTACCGGCGTAGAGGGCGTTGCCGTAGTCCAGTCGGCTGGTGACGAGGGCCTGGGTGACGGTCTTCCTGGTCTCGGTGGGGATCCACCGGAAGATCTTCCGTAGCATGCGTAGGATGTTGAAGCACGCCGAGGAGACGTTGTTGACTTGCCTGGTCATGGAGAGGGAGGAGTCCAGGATGAAGCCCAGGTTGCGTGCATGGTCTGTCGGTTTGGGTGCGGTGCCCAGGGCGGGAGGCCACCAGGAGTCGTCCCAGGCGGAGGGGGAAGAGCCCAGGATGAGGACCTCCGTCTTGTCAGAGTTCAGTTTCAGGCGGCTGGTCGTCATCCACTCGGCTACCTCTTTCATCCCTTTGTGCAGGTTGGCTCTGGCGGAGGCGGGGTCGTTGGTCAGGGAGAGGATCAGCTGGGTGTCGTCGGCGTAGGAGATTATGCTGAGGTTGTGTTTGCGTACGATGGCCGCGAGGGGGCTCATGTAGACGTTGAAGAGGGTGGGGCTCAGAGATGATCCTTGAGGGACGCCGCAGATGACTTCAGAGGCCTCTGACTTGTACGGTGGTAGGCGGACTCTCTGTGTTCTCCCGTCGAGGAAGGAGATGATCCATTCCAGCGCCTTGTCCTTGATTCCGATGTTGCTGAGGCGCTGTACTAGGGTGCGGTGGCAGACCGTGTCGAAAGCCGCGGAGAGGTCTAGGAGGATGAGGGCCGCTGTTTCCCCATTGTCCATCAGGGCTCGGATGTCATCGGTGGCGGCGATGAGGGCGGTCTCGGTGCTGTGATTGGCTCGGAAGCCGGACTGTGAGGGGTCGAGGGATCCGTTCGTCTCGAGGAAGGCGGCTATCTGCTTGTTGACGGTCTTCTCGATGACTTTGGCAGGAAACGGGAGGAGCGAGATGGGGCGGTAGTTCTTGAGTTCGGTGGGGTCCGCTGTTGGTTTCTTGAGTAGGGCGCTGAGTTCGGCGTGTTTCCAGCTCTCAGGGAAGGTGGCGGTGTCGAATGATGTGTTGATGAAGTCTCGCAGGTGGGGTGCGATGACAGCGTCGGCCTTGTTGAAGACGTGGTGAGGGCAGGGGTCAGTCGGTGATCCGGAGTGGATGGAGTTCATCGTGCGGATGGTGTCTTCGGTGCTGACCGGGGTCCAGGCGTGGAGGGCGGTGGTGGGGGGTGGCTGTTCGGTCATGGTGTGCGTAGGTTGGTTGTTGAAGCTGTTGTGTATGTCCGCGATCTTGTTGTGGAAGTATGAAGCGAGAGAGTTGCAGAGGTCTTGCGATGGGGTGATGTCGTTGTTTCCTGCGCTGGGGTTGGAAAGCTCTTTCACGATGTTGAAGAGTTCCTTGCAGTTGTGTGCGTTGTTGTCCAGCCGTTCCTTGAATGCTGTTTTCTTGGCGGCGCGGATCAGCTGGTGGTGCTTCCGGGTGGCGAGTTTGAAGGAGGTCCTGTTGTCCGGTTTAGGTTCCCTTCTCCAGACTTTCTCGAGGGCTCGGCAGTTCTTCTTGGAGCTCTTGAGTTCGTCGGTGAACCACGGGGCTTTCTTGCTTCCGGGTCTGCTGGGCGGGGTTCTCAGCGGGGCGAGCTCGTCCGCGCAGATGCTGATCCACTTCGTGAGGTTGTCGGCGGCCTGGCTGGGGTTCGCTGAGCTGGCAGGGGGGTGCTGGCTCAGGGAGGTGGCGAGCTGGTCTGCTGTGACCTTGTTCCAGCTTCTGCGGGCGGCCTGTTGCTGGTGGTGGTGGGTCGTCGTTCTCTTGAAGGTGAAGTGGACGCAGCTGTGGTCCGTCCATTGAAGCTCTGTGGCGTGGCTGAAGTCGATGTCTGTGCTGGAAGAGAAGACTGCGTCGAGTGTGTGTCCGGCGAGGTGGGTGGGGGTGGACACCAGTTGCTTGAGTCCCAGGTTGGCGAGGTTGTCCAGCAGGGTGGTGGTGTTGCGGTCGTTGTTGTTCTCCAGGTGGAAGTTGAGGTCCCCCAGGAGGATGTAGTCAGCGGAGGGGAGGGCATGCGGGCTGACGAAGTCGGCGATGTCCTCGCTGAATTGTGTGCGTGGTCCAGGGGGTCGGTAGATCAGGGTGCCTCTGAGGGTGGTGTTCGGGTTGGTGTGGATCTGGAAATGCAGGTGTTCGGCGGTGGTCAGGGTGTTGTCGGTGCTGGTCGTGAGACGGATGGTGTTCTTGTGGATGATGGCGATGCCTCCTCCCATCTGGTTGGCGTTGCGGTCCCTCCGGACGATCTTGTAGCCCTCCGGGATAGTGATGGCGATGTCGGGAGCTGATGTGGCATTCATCCAGGTCTCCGTGAGGAAGGCAACGTCAGGGGCTGTGGCGTCTAGGAGGTTCCAGAGTTCCACGGCGTGTCTGTGGACGGAGCGGGTGTTGAGCAGGATGCACTTGAGGTGGGTGCTGCTGGTGTTCGGCTTGGCGGGTGCTGTTGTGAGGCAGGTCCGGATGCAGGTGAACTTGCAGGCGTGGCAGCTGAAAGGTCCGTGGGTGCGTCGTGGTGTGGCTTGATGGCAATCTGGGAGTCGGCCGGAGTTGAGGGCGATGAGGGTGGCGGCGGAGTACGTCAGGCGGGTCGGTCGGGGTCTTCGTGGGCCAGGGGTCCTGGCGCTGGACGCGATCCGGTCGCGGACGGGCGCAGACGGGCTTACCTTTGGCCCGCCTTCGGCGCACAATCGGCGCGCCCGCTGCGCGTGACCGCTGCGCGTGACCGCTGCGCGTTCGCGCGGTCGCCATTTAAAGGCGAAGTGCGCGGGTGGGCGGAGCAGCTGGGAGGCGGGAGCGGGGAGGGAACAGAAGGAAAAAAGGGGCGGGGTCTGCGGTGGTGGCGGGAAGCGGGGAGCGGGGAGGGAATACAGAGGGCGGCGAGGTAGGCGGCCAAACAGGAAGGACACAAGCTGAAAAGGGTGAAAAAATAAACAGGCACTAAAGGAAAAGAAACGCTAACACGGGCAAGAAAAGCAGTATAATACAAAACAGTATGACAAGCACAAATGTCGGACAAAACAATTTAAAAACAAACGACAGCAGAGTCAGCCGGCGGCGAGGCAGGCAGCGCGGCAGGGACAAGGCTAAGGGGCACACGCAGCAGCTGGTGGCCGTGCGGCGCGGGGGTGTCCCACAAATGTCCTTTAAGTTAGGGCAGTTGCAGATGACGTCAATGATGTCTTCCTTCCCACTTCCGCATAGACGACATGTCTGAGTTCCTCCTTTCCTTTCCCATGGTGGAAGATGGGGTTTGATTGCAATTACCCCCAAGCGCAACCTTAAAGATTTTTCCTTTCTGCTTATCTTAATACCAGCACTCAAGTAGGCTTGGGGTTTTAGCTTTACATAGTCACTGAGCACTATCCAGCCGTGTGCCTTTTTAGTAAGACTTGCTTTGTCTTCTAAGACTGATAGCATAGATGTAGTTTTTCTTACTGCTTTTTTAAAGGTTCTGTGATCCGTTGGGACGGCCCAGAGTTCAGACAGGCCCAGTAGCTCAATCGATTCAAACAAATAATCCCTTGCTGGACATTGTTCTTGATTGTGCAGGGCTTTCCAAAGATGGGAATTTAGAGATCCTGCCTCAGTGTTTCGGATTTTGTGCCAACATTTAATGTAGGTGCTCCTTCTTTCCACCACTTGTTTTTGAATCCCGAATTCTAGCCGGATTTGAGCCGGAAAGACATATTTTGGGAGATGGAAAATAGCTCTGTATGAGTTGGCTATTATGACATCTAAAACTGCTGCATCTTTACCTTTTAGGGCCTCACTCCCGTATGACAATGTCGGCAGCAATTTAGCCCTCATGACTTGTAGGAAGGGATCAAGAGTAAGGTCAGGTAGCCGCCTCTTTAGTGACTTTAATGATAGATACGTTGTGGTCCCTTTTCTTCTCATGGCCTCTAACTAAGGTTTGAAAGAACATTTGTCATCCATTAATATTCCCAAATATTTATAGCTTTGTACATGATCCAGACGTTGGCCGTCGAGAAACCAGCAATTGGTCTTTTTTTATGGTAATTAACTGCCATAATTTGGTCTTATTGAGGTTTATTATAAGAGAATTCCGGTTAGAAACACTGCTTGTTGTGTTTAGTAGGTGCTGAATGGCCAATTGGTGTCCGGCTAATTAGAACCAAGTCATCAGCATATAACAAGTTTGACATTAACTTATTTCCCAGTTTTGGTGAGTGGGATGCACAACAATACAGCTCTCCAGATAAATCGGCCAAGAAGAGATTGAAAAGGATCGGGGCAAGGACACACCCCTGCTTGAGGCCTT
Organism: Lissotriton helveticus; assembly: GCF_964261635.1. Taxonomy (NCBI): domain Eukaryota; kingdom Metazoa; phylum Chordata; class Amphibia; order Caudata; family Salamandridae; genus Lissotriton; species Lissotriton helveticus. The sequence continues at coordinate 986,957,088 of NC_136067.1, forward strand.
TTGAGGTCATGATTCATTTGGAGATGTGCGTCCCTGCGCCTAATTTGACCCTGATCCAGAAGGGGGACTAGCTCTTCCTCATTTGAAAGAGTTTTTTTATCCTAATTTTGCACACACCTTATAGAGATCCATGAAGATTTTAAATACCAATAGGAATGATAATTTCTTCTTAGAACTGATTTACAAGGAATATTTAATTTGAGATTTTATGTGTTTAAGAAAAACAACCAAAAAAGTAAGATATAATACCCTCCAATGGAGCATTAAACTGAAAAAACTGCTGCTTAGGCATTTCACGATCCCTACGTTAAATGCAGAAACGTACCTTTCCGATATCTACGCAGGTCAAGATATATTACTAGACCCAGCAATTATGGTGAACTGGAGAAGCCAGGGCTTTAGTAAAATAGGAGATTTTTTGCAGGGAGATTTGAAAACTGGTCTGAAATTGAACCGTTGCTTTAGCACTGTAAAATTATTATGCAATGGTCATTTGTTAGGATTTAAGGTTTTTTGTCAGAACTGAACAGTACACTTATCGGCGATGTTAGTATAGTCACAGGGTGTCTGGTAAACCATACATAATGAATTTCAATAAGTGGTTGGGTCACCCTATTTCGGACTCAAGGAGAAGATAAACTTTGAGAGAAGGCACCGAAAAAGTGGGAAAATCAAGAAGAGTTATCCTTCTCCAATACAGATTGAAATCAGATTAATATGTTTAATAGCTCCATGTTGAAAGCGGCTATTTGTAAGCGGATGCAGTTTTAAACCAAATGGCTGCTGTATTGTACACCATATTTTTCGCAGAAAATTAATCCCCAGATTTCTTCAAATTGCTTTAGATGTAACTTAGATGGAGGGGGAATTGGACCCATGATATCTGTGGGTGTCCGAAATTAGAGGGATTCTGGGAGAATATCAACAAATACTGTCAAAACACACTGAAAGCCCCACAGACGCTGGATACTCAGACAACGGTGTTAGGATATTCTGCAGATTTAACAGCAACTATCCAACAAAAAAAACAGATATTCATTTTGGTCCTGGCTGCTCGGTCGCTGATTCTGCAGAGATGGAGATCGGTGAATATTCCAACTTTAACACAGGTATTAAGTAAATTGTGTAGGATTAAGGAGCACAAAAGAAAGTACACTTCAGGAGAAGGCTCCTATAAAAGGCTCAAGGTTCTGTGGCAGAATGCAGGTTAACAACTGTTTTGGGATGCTACGATGCTGCAAACAGCTTTATGTTAAAAACAATGTTAAATCAGATTGTATTATTCAACGAGGCGAACTATTGCACTTTATTTTCATTGTGATTTTTACGGTATATGGTTTAAACATTTACCCCTACCATGTCAGTATGCTGCTTGAGCTGTAAATGTATTGCTTTTTCCTTGATGTCTTTTGTATTTAAGATTTATGAACTATCTCCAAAAAAATTTACATTACGTTGCAAAAAGACTCTACAGTTTGTGCACACACCTAAACATGTTTCTCATCCCGCAGTGCTAGATATAGAGTTCTCCAATTATTCCAATTATGCGTGCAGTTTCCACTTACTAGTTTTGTCACTGCCTGGTGTTCCATATTGTCAATAGATGTGAGTTCCATCATTTCTTCTTTCTCCAATTTTAGTAATTGTTCATTAAAATTAGAGCTCTCTCAAAGAGTAGGCATTAAACAAACAAGAGAGTTGCCTTTTTTCAATGAAATAGAACATTAGCTATAATGCTGTGTTCTTAGAGGAGAAACGTTTGTTGATATGTCAACTTTCTAACAAATGCTTTCCCTTCTTTTTCAGAACTCTTACTCTAATGTCCTTCAGAATATTTCCATATTCCATGTTGGATACTTGACACATATTCCTAAGTAGTTCCTTGTATTCTAAGTTTAGCCAAATGTTTACATTTCCAATACTCCCTAAATACTCATGAGTTTCATCATGCAGAAGTGTCTTGAAAACAGGCTGTCCTTTCACAAGGGTTAGTTGCAGTAGGTCACCAAAGACAATTTAGTGCTTTCCTCCAAACAGCACGTTGTACTCTGGTATTAAAATCTGTTGCATTCTCAAGTGAACAAAGGAAATCATTACGTTTGAGACCATGCTTACCTCATTGATAATTTAAAGCTTCAGTTTCTTTAATACTCTAGACAACTCATTACAACCTTCACCAGATAACTTCTGGTATGCCAGTTTATTGTCATGTTCAACAGGTAGCATTCGTAGTTGATGTAGGGTAATTCCTTTAATAGTATGTGCAGCTAATCCACTTGGCGCTGTTGCTACACATTACAAATGTAGTTCTGTTGTCCTCTGCAGGTTAGCAGTAAGAACTTTTATTAAACAGCTCTTGCCAGCTTGACCACTAATGTACAGTCAAATAGCTTAAATGACGAGTATTCATATTATTTATTGTTGATCAGAAATCCATTCTCTAGTTTATCTTTCATTTTGATATAAATTTCTATTTGTTCATCGTTTAGTTGTGCTACTAAATGTTCAAAATTAATACTTTCCTCTCTTGCTTGTTTCATTGCACTCTCCACCTCATCATAGCTATGGCTGCTTCATTTTGAATAACTAGTTGTTCAAGGAAATCTTGAGTCAGTGGTCCAGAACTTTGGCTGCTTTCTGAACTCTTCTTAGCTAATTCAGCAGTGATGGTTTCTTCCTGTTAAACCTCATCTTTCAAGATTTGCATGTAGTTTGGGAAGAGTGAACATGCATGGCCTCATTTATAAGGCCATTGCGTCACCAATGCTTCACTTTCACGCTGGTGGTCACCCTGCGTGTCCTTACATCGCCTTGTAAATATGAGCCCTTTTCACGCATTACTCTGGGTAAAAGGGGCGTTCCATGGGTTTCGCTGTGGATGTTACCATGCCACATCCATGAAACCTGACACACACACTGATTTGTAAAGCTGGGAATGTGTCAGAACCCTACGCCTCCACAGGGGAGGCATAGGAGTGGTGCAATGAGGAGAAATACTTTTAGTTTGGAAAATAAATGCTATCTTCTTCGTGAGATACATAGATGATATCTTTACCTTATGTAAGAGACCCAAAGATGAACTGATCATGGCACTGACAGAGCTTAACCATGTTGATGAGAGAATTCAATTCAACTATGACATTAGTGACACCGGGATTGCATTCTTGTATGTTTACATTTCAAAGGTGCAGATTCAGCTTGGAACTAACATATACAGAAAAGAAACAGATCGCAATAATCTGCTGCATTATAACAGCTTCAATCAGAATACACTGAAAAAACCCCTATGGTATTTACAGTTGTTGAGGGTTAAGAGAATTGTGTCTAATCCTATAACTTTGAATGAACAAATGAGGAACATGATTGACAAATTTAGAAACAGAGGATATCCCAAGACTACGTTAGAGGAAGCCACAACAAGATGTGCTACTAAGACTAGATAGGAGTTACCGGGAAGAAAAAGCAAAACAAGAGAATGGTTCTAATTTCCAAATGTTCTACTATGAGTACGCAGTTCAAAAAATCTATCCTGAAACATTGGCTTATGTTTCCTAAAGAACTTGATTTTAAAGGGAATTTTGTTGAACGATCTTTGTTCGCTTATGAAAGAGGGAAGAACATAAAAGAAATTCTCTCACAGAGAATCATCAAAGCTGAGAACAAGATATTTAAAGGGATGGTACCCTGCTACAATCGTAATAACTGTAATAGAATTATCAAAGGTCCATCAATTATTCATCCAATGAAGGCAATAAAATTGATCTCAAAGTTACAGCGGATTGCAACATCACAAAAGTAATATACCTTTTGAAGTGCCCAAGTTGGATGGTGTACATTGGTAAGACTGAAAGAAAAATGAAAACCAGGTTCAATGAACACAAAAGCAATATAAGGACTAAAAACAGGAAATCCATTATTGGCACCCACTTCTTAGTGGTTGGTCATAACATCTGGCAACTAAAATTCATGATCTCCGAAAAGGTTGAAAAAAGGAAGGTAGAGACATTTGCAAATGTTTATTGCAAAGAGAGAACTTTTGGATAAAAAGGTAGGATATGCTTAGGCCAAATGGTTTAAATGATAGATTGGAGTTTAGTTGTTATCTATAAATGTTTTGAACACTTTCACCTTCGATAGTGTTCTCTTAAAGGGGGATTTCATGCACATGTTATAAGTTGGCCATTATCTAATCAGTTTGGAATGTGCGGCTAGACTAATGGGAATATATCCATATGGATATGTTTTACTTAAGTTTTCTTTTAGATTTTCACATTGACATGTTTACCTTGATGATTCAGGAATTAAGTCACTATTATGGTTTTACAAGTTTGTTCTGGTAGCATTTTTAGGTATGTGCAAGATGGCCCTCATGGTCTTTGTTAGTCTGTTTTGGAGCTTTAGTAAACCAGAAGTTTTCTAAATGTTTTATGAAGTCGAGAGCACTTGATTGTATTGAATGCGCTCAAATGCTTTGTTTGCAAGCGGAATGGCATGAGAGTAATTGCGAGGATTTTGAGAGCGGTTTGCCTGCGTATCACTATGGCTTTGTACTTTGCTAACTTTCACTTTATATACCTTTGGCTTCACTTGGCACTTTTTACTTATTTTGGATATCACACATTTTCAAGATTAATGACATACAGTGGGGGCAACTCAGGTTCATGACGTGTTACATTGCACCATAGATGTCGAGGTTTGCATGGGCAGGTGATTGTGGCATATGTTTAGATTTTTATGTGAAAACATATGGCAGCATTTTTCTTTCTTTGTCACTAACCACTGTTATTTCAGCACAGCGTTTTTGTGTGTTCTTTAAACTATTTCATCGGAAGGTGGTCAGAATCGGGTACTATCGGTGGCTATTGACGTTGCGCATGTCACAAAACTTTCAGGCACTATTTCATTTGATTTTAGTCAAAATAGGTTACAGACGGTAACTATGTGCATGTTATGATGCAGGACGTGCTGTAATGTTGATATCTTACATAAGTATGTCACTCTATTTGATTTATTCTTGATGAAACAGCCATATGGCTGAGATTTGGTATTTCCTCATGTGTACATGTAAATTTTTTCAGAATTGCTTTCCCTGACAAAGGGCTTCACAGGCCCGAAATGCATTGGGATGGGATGGTGTAGAACAACACTTTCATTGATGATTAATATGATACAAAGTATTACAACTTCAAATTAGGTGGGATGATAAACACTGAATACCACTATTGAAAAATAAAAAATAAGAACATTGCAATTCAAGTTTGATGAAAATGTGATTTATTCGAATAAGGGGTATCCCTAGGTGAGTGGGATACTGGCAGTGCTAAAGGGGGTGAACCCCAATCGGGGGATACTGCTGTTTATCAGAACCCTCCGCCTCCCAGGGGAGGCGTAGGGATGGTGAAATGAGGAGAAATACTTTTATTTTTCCTTGTTTTGTCCGCTTTCCATACATGCTGGACTGTGCAGCATGCATAGAAAGAGCAAAATGCCATCGAGGATTGTTTTTGAGGAAGAAGGTGTTCCTTCGTGCACAAAAACAATCATCCCCACAATGCAGACACCCTTGCAACATGATGCAAATGTGTCTGCGCTGATGCATAGCAGCCAACTGTGCACCAGCACAATGGAAATCACATGGAAGTGTCACATAGTTGTTAATATGACTCCTCTCTGTGCTTTTAAAATGATGCAGCTCAGCGCAGCAAAAGGACTTGTGGGGCAGTGATGCGTAATTGTTTGTAAATGAAGCCCTGAATACTGTCTTTTACAGTGTTGAAAGAAGATGGGATGGAAGCTCAACATAGTATCACTCACCACCACAGATATTTGGAAATAGTTAAATACCTGTGCGAGAGGTTCAACTAGGGGGGGAGCATATACCTTGTAATTGGAGGAGAGAAGCTGTCTGGCCTGGGGGTTTCTGGGCCAGCAGTCTACTAATCGCCGCTTGAACTTCATCATGTGAGATTTCTTTCTGTAGGAAGTGCATTTCAATATCTAAGTTTGGTGTCCAGTAATCGTGAATATATTCATCTTGTTCACTCGCATCTAGGTCTTGGGCCTGGTGTAAGTTTGAGATGTTTTGTTGGAAGATAGTGAGAATCTCAGCCATTTCCTGTGTTATTTTGCTGTCTTTTTTTCTATGGTTTTGATATACTTTCATGTGGCTGCTATCCTGAGTTTTTGGGCCAGGAGCCTGTCGGCCTCATTGCCCTTTTCAATAAAAGTTTGGTTAGTGTGCAGCCGCTTCCTAGCTGTCTCTCTCATTTGTATTTGACCAATTCCCATCTCAGTCTACATAAATATCGTAAGTAAGCATGGGCGGATTTTGCGAATTGGCAATCCGCGAAATTGCGTATTTACGGATTCGCAATCCGCAAAATCCGCAAACTCTCACGAGTTTTGCGGATTCCTTTTTTTGTGTGTTCGCAAGTGTTTCTGCCATTTCGCAAGGGTTTTTTACCAGTTCGCAAACGCAAAATTACTTGTCGGGTAGCAACGGTCGCGACCATGTTGTTTCTACGTCTGGTTCATCACAGCACCCTCTGTATCACCACTGCCACCCTCTGTTTCACCACTGCCACCCTTTGGCTCACCCATGCCACCCTCTGGCTCACCCATGCCACCCTCTAGTTCATCACTGTAGATTATGGGGGAAAAAGCACACCTGCCCTGCCTCAACTGACATGAATTAATTAGGGGCTGATTAATGTGTCACTGAATTTGAACTTCCAGCCTGGCACCTGCTTCCTTATCTGTAATTGCTTTCTGTTGCAGTGCAATTTTTTTAACAGGACCGTTGTTGTATACTTGTAGCTATTCTCTGAGCCTGCTGTGAGGGTCAAAGCAGGGTCATAGAATAGTTGCAAGTAGGCAACTGAACTTTGAAGGGGCCCCTCAGGAAGCACTACAGGGAATGGTTACTAATGATAAGATTGAACTTTTGCACCTGCTGAGTGCTTTCAGTTTTGCAAAAATCCAAATATCCAGCAGCATCCACAAAAAGTAATCCTTCCAAGTCAAGATCCAAATCAAAGTGACCAGCACATGAAGAAAGCACTGGTAGGAGCCTGCTGGACAGGAACAGGAAGTTGTAGACTGTGGGGCACTTCCTTCCTCCCACCCCACCCCCAAAATGGACTCCTTGCAAAAAAAAAGTGCAGGCAAATGTCAACCCGAGGAGTTATTCTGATAAAAATAATAATTTTCAAGGTTTATGCTGCCTGCCGGTTGATTTCTTATGCGAAATTGCAAATTTTGCAATCTCGCAATTGCGAGATTGTCGCTGCCCGCCGCATCTACGTGTTTGCAAGTGTTTATTCACGCGAAATTGTATAGTATTCTAGTTGGCAAGTGCGACCAAGCCAAAAATCCGCTTCGCACGGATTTACGAATTTTCGGCAAGTTCGCGAGAGTTCGTGGATTGCCAATTTGCCGAAAATCCGCAAAATCCGCGAGCGGAACGGATTTTACGCCCATGCTTAATCGTAAGGTTCCATTGGTATCACCGTTTTTATGCTGGTCTTCCACTTGTGAGAGTCTTTATTCTAAGGCAGCCATACCTTGTCTGGCGAGGCGTTCAAATGTCACTGTATGAGAACTAACTCACCCCTAGAAGTCCATTTTTGCTGCATCCCAAAGGATGGAGAGAGATACTTCCCCAGTATCATTTTCGACAAAGTAGTTTTCTACAGTGTCCTTGATGCTTTCTCTCAAGAATGGGTTTCCCAGTGCTATTGTGTCTATTAACATGGGTTTCGGGTTTAACTTCTGTGAGGCTGTGATTTCTACAAGCAGCCAGACTGGTGCATGGTCTGATAGTGATTGGATGGTACACAGTCAAAATATTGAGTCGAAAATATTGACCTACACAAATATCGAGTTAGAAATATTGAAGGTAAAGAATATCGATGTCAAGAATATTGTTGGACAGAATATCGACACTAAGGTAAGTAATATCGATTTTTTTTATATCGATGTAAGTAATATCGAAGTCAGTATTATCGATATCAAATATATCGATGTTAGTAATTTCGATGTTACTAATATCGATATTTGTACTATGTTTTTTGTTGAGTATTTTACTTGTTTTAAGTTAGTTGTGAACTATTTTCATATATTAATAATGTTATTTTTAAGTCAATTTAATGTTTTAGTACCGGAGAGGGTTGTGGGTTTATAGGGGAATAGGGTGGGAAGTAATTTAATTATATTAAATTAATTATTACTTTTTAGGAATTATAAAATAAATGTAATTAATTTTTGCGTTTAAGTTCTGTAGTGGGTAGTGGGTTTATAGGGGAATTGGGTGGGAAGTATTTTAATTGTAATTAAGTAATGAATTATTTTTATTTATTGGTATTGATAATTTATGTATTTTTAATTAATCAATATTTGGCAATTAATAATTGTAATCGTTAATTAATTGTTTAATTGGTAATTAATATTTGTAATTAATTTATTTAATTGGTAATTAATGTTTGTAATTGGTAGTTAATGTTTGTAATTGGTAGTTAATGTTTGTAATTGGTAATTAATGTATTTAATTTGTAAAACATTTTTGTAATTGGTAATGAATTTATTTAATTGGTAATTAAAAACAATTTTATTGGAAATTATTTGTAAATAATTGGTAATTAATAAATTATAAAAAGTCTTTTTTGGTATACAAATAATTTTATTGTTTAATGTTTTTTAATTGGTAATCAATTATTAATAATATTTTTTGTTTTGTACAGTATTTTATTGCATAATATTTATTATTTGGTAACTATTATTTATTAATTGATATTTATTGTTAATGTATTATTAATTATTTATTCAAATCTTTTTTTAATATTAATGGGTATTTTTAAATGATGTTTATTTATTTAAAAATTAAAATATTAATACATTTAAATATAAAAATTATTTCTAAGTATGTTATATTTAATTTTTATGGTATCAAATGCTTTACTTACTGTTGTACTCCCTGGAGTGGGAATAGTAATTTTTACCCCTACGCTATCCAACGCTTACCCTACTGTTGCACTCTCTGGAGTGGGAATAGTAATTTTTACCCCTACGCTATCCAACGCTTACCCTACTGTTGCACTCTCTGGAGTGGGAATAGTAATTTTTACCCCTACGCTATCCAACGCTTTCCCTACTGTTGCACTCTCTCAAGTGGGAATGGTAATTTTTACCCACCCGCTATCCAACGGTTTCCCTACTGTTGCACTCTCTGGAGTTGGAATAGTAATTTTTACCCCTACGCTATCCAATGCTTTCCCTACTGTTACACTCTCTGGAGTGGGAATAGAAATTTTTACCCACCCGCTATCCAACGCCTTCCCTACAGTTGCACTCTCTGGAGTTGGAATAGTAATTTTTACCCCTACGCTATCCAGCGCTTTCCCTACTGTTTCACTCTCTGGAGTTGGAATAGTAATTTTTACCCCTACGCTATCCAGCGCTTTCCCTACTGTTGCACTCACTGGAGTTGGAATAGTAATTTTTACCCCTACGCTATCCAATGTTTTCTTTACTGTTTCACTCTCTGGAGTGGTAATAGTAATTTTTATCTCTATGCTATAGAATGTTTTCCCTAATTTTGCATTTTCTGGAGTGGGAATAGTAATTTTACGTTTTACGCTATCCAATGTTTTTAATACTGTAGTTTTTTTGGACTTTAAATAGTAGTTTTATTTATTATTTAGAATGAATTTAGATAATGTATTATGTTATTAATTTTAAAAATATTGAAAGTATATTTAATTTTTTTAATTTAATAAAAATAATTATTTACTTTTTTATCTAATTATTTTATGTGTGGATATCTATTTGTAATTTATAGTATTTTTAAATAATGTATAATTAATTAAAGTAATTATTAAAATGTATTATTAAGTAAATATATAATATATGTTTTACATAAGTGTTTAATTAATGTTATATTATTATATATCTATTATTTATTCATTTTAAACATGACTAAATATTTTTAACAATGTTTATTTTATGTATAAGTATTATTTACTTTATTTTACACATTATATTTTAACAGACATAAAACGATATTTTTAATTACGATATTTTAAACATCGATATTTTTGTTTCGATATTTTTGTACTTACCATGTTGTAGATAGGATGTCGATATACTTGCCTTTGATATTTCAGCGTCGATGTTTCTGTAGGTCGATATTTTGTCTGTCGATATCCTGTCATAGATCCTGATTGGATATCTATAGTTAAATCCATTAGTCTGGCCAGTAGTTTGCGGGAAATAGTCGAGCCAAAAGTATATGTTATGAACACTGGAATAAAATTTGAAATCCTTATAGCCTGGAAGAAGAAAATGCCTGGCTTCTTCCATGTTGTTATCCCATAGACCTTTTGTCAGTGAGGCAGACAGGCGGGGCTCGCAGCCTCTGCAGTAGGAACGGTATAACTCAGGAATTAGGGGTCGATTAGGATGGCAGACGGAAGGACGTCCGCCGTCCTGGAGTATGCGGAAAAAGCCTTTTTTCAGTCCGTCTGCCGCGGACACTCCGTCCGCCATATTAGGATGGGAAACACTGCCAAATTTCCGTACGCGGTGGGAGAGCACGCACCGCCGCGGAACTACACCCGACCCCGCGGCGGACGTGACCAATCCAAACACACCGCCATACGGAATGACGTCTCCGACCGTCCTCCAAATCACGATGGCGGAAAACACACATAAATTTGCAGCGGAAAAACAACCTGCCGGAACACGGCGGAATCACCACAGCGGAGATACACACCACAAGCAGATTGCCGTCATGGACCCAGCGCTACACGCATTTCCGATACTCTTCGTGCTCCACCACCAGCAAGTCATGGACCATCATCGACAACGACGCAGGTACGCCAACCCACCAATTGCTGTCGGAAGGGGAGTACCTGCCAGGGATGTGACGTTGGAAGGGGGAGTGTCATGTCAGAGGAAATACATTGACGATCGCAACAAAATACACACAATTGAAGTACACAACCAGGAATGACAACGACAAACAACAACATATGATTTATTAGCTTTATTCAACATAATAGGTGTATAATATCAGATTATTCAAGAGCATGGGCTCTGGGTACAACAGATCATGTCCATCACTGGCAGTACGTGAGAGGGCAGAATGCAGTATCAGAACAGCAACAGGGCATTGTGGACAACAGAGCAGGTACATCAGAGGCAGCAAATGAGAGGGGCTAAGTGCATCAACAGTCCATTGCACAGAACAGCTACATCATTGGCATCATATGAGAGGGCAGAATGCAATATCAGAACAGCAACAGGGCATTGTGGACAACAGAGCAGTTACATCAGAGGCAGCAAATGAGAGAGCAGAATGCAGTATCAGAACAGCAACAGGGCATTGTGGACAACAGAGCAGGTACATCAGAGGCAGCAAATGAGAGGGGATAAGTGCATCAGCAGTCCATTGCACAGAACAGGTACATCAGAGGCAGCAAATGAGAGGGGCTAAGTGCATCAGCAGTCCATTGCACAGAACAGCAACATCATTGGTATCATATGAGAGGGCAGAATGCAGTATCAGAACAGCAACAGGGCATTGTGGACAACAGAGCAGGTACATCAGAGGCAGCAAATGAGAGGGGCTAAGTGCATCAGCAGTCCATTGCACAAAACAGCTACATCATTGGCATCATATGAGATGGGCTAAGTGCATCTGAAGTCCATTGCACAGAAAAGCTACATCAGAGGCAGCATATGAGAGGGCAGGATGCAGTATCAGAACAGCAACAGGGCATTGTGGACAACAGAGCAGGTACATCAGAGGCAGCAAATGAGAGGGGATAAGTGCATCAGCAGTCCATTGCACAGAACAGGTACATCAGAGGCAGCATATGAGATGGGCTAAGTGCATCAGCAGTCTATTGCACAGAACAGCAACATCATTGGTATCATATGAGAGGGCAGAATGCAGTATCAGAACAGCAACAGGGCATTGTGGACAACAGAGCAGGTACATCAGAGGCAGCAAATGAGAGGGGCTAAGTGCATCAGCAGTCCATTGCACAGAACAGCAACATCATTGGTATCATATGAGAGGGCAGAATGCAGTATCAGAACAGCAACAGGGCATTGTGGACAACAGAGCAGGTACATCAGAGGCAGCAAATGAGAGGGGCTAAGTGCATCAGCAGTCCATTGCACAGAACAGCTACATCAGAGGCAGCATATGAGAGGGCAGAATGCAGTATCAGAACAGCAACAGGGCACTGTGGACAACAGAGCAGGTACATCAGAGGCAGCAAATGAGAGGGGATAAGTGCATCAGCAGTCCATTGCACAGAACAGCCACATCAATGGCAGCATATGGGAGGGCAGAATGCAGTATCAGAACAGCAACAGGGCATTGTTGACAACAGAGCAGGTACATCACTGGCTACCCAAGTACGTGTGTCAAGCGACCCGTCACAAGGACAATAATAATGTCAGGGTTGTTACATTCGTCAATCTACACACAAAGTAAAATGACATGTGAGTGATGGCAACTAAACCTCACACCACAGAATCTGGTGGACTGCTTGAACTACTCGCCTCGGACACACCGCCAGCACCAGCAAAAGGAGTGTGAGACACAGCCACCGATCTACTGACTGACACATGAGCCATAGACCCAGACACACCGCCAGCACCAGAAACATGAGTGTGAGACACAGCCACCAATCTACTGACTGACACATGAGCCATAGACCCAGACACACCGCCAGCACCAGAAACAGGAATGTGAGACACAGCCACCGATCTACTGACTGACAAATGAGCCATAGACCCAGACACACCACCAGCACCAGAAACAGGAGTGTGAGACACAGCCGCAGCAGTAGTGACTGCACATGAGCCCTAGACCCAGACACACCGCCAGCACCAGAAACAGGAGTGTGAGACACAGCCACAGATCTACTGACTGACACATGAGCCATAGACCCAGACATAGTGCCAGGACATGTCCCTGTACACTGACCAACAAATACCATGCCTGCATCTGACACATGAGAGTGGCGGACAGACACAATGCCAGTACCTGCAACAGGAGAGGGCACAACTGACACAGTGCTCCTACATGATGCATGACAGCGTACAATAGACCAAGTGCCACTATCTGGCACATGAGAGTGAACTGCAGCTGACTCACTAGGACCACTGAAATGATGAGCCACAGGGCTGTATGGGCCAGGAGGCAGTGTGGCCCTGGGAGCTGGGGAAAGCTGTACTGGAGCGACATCTGGATGGTCATGTGTCACTGGTGTGTGCCTCCGTTTTTTTGTGAAATGTTGGGCCACCCCGGACCTGACTGGACTGGTAAGTGGAGTGACCGGCCTGGACTGGCGGAGGGTGACCGGCCTGGACTGGCGAAGGGTGACCGGCCTGGACTGGCGGTGGGTGACTGGCCTGGACTGGCGGTGGGTGACCGGCGTGGACTGGCGGAGGGTGACCGGCCTGGACTGGCGGTGGGTGACCGGCCTGGACTGGCAGTGGGTGACCAGCCTGGACTGGTGGTGGGTGACCGGCCTGGACTGGCGGTGGGTGACCGGCCTGGACTGGCGGTGGGTGCCGCAATAACACTGTAAGGGTGTTTCTCAACTGCCATTCAAGATTGCATCATCAAATGTATGTGTTTGCCTGCACCGCCACCGCGGTAGGCGTGCACCGCCATAGCGGCGCCAGTGACTGAATACTTTCAAATGATGCACCGTCGCGGTAGTGCGCACATGCATTTAGCGGGGTGCAACCGGGATGGTCATTGACCATACAGCATACGTCATGCTTAATTGCTGTGTAATAGGTCATCTCCTGTGTTGGTGGAAGGCGTCCCCAGATGACATATGTACACATACTGCATGTCTCCGCACACATGTAATCTTCTTAGTTCTACGTGTGTGTCAGGACATGTCCGGAATGCTGTAAGATTTTTGATGTGTAGTCTATGGACCATGTCCACGTGAGACATTCATGTCCATTTGTTGCATGTGTGCTCAGACTGTAGAACTTGCCAGTGGTTAACAAAGGCTAGTGTTGTGGGCCAAAGTTGCATCAGATGTGCATTGCGAAGTGTTGACGTATTGGTCTTGTGGACACACGTGTTCATTTCTACACATCTACACAGTACCGCAAGGGTGTGTACACACATTCATTAGCTGTTGTGAGTGTGTGGTTTGTGAGTGCAAGTAACAATGATGTGTGTGTACATGCATTCTGTGTATGCGTGTCTGTTGTTGTGTGCCCATGCATGTCAGCTGAGGGGGCATTGTCTGTGTATTCATGAGTGCATGAACACAAGTAGGGTGTGTTCCAATTTCATGTGGTTTGTGCACGTACATGTGTGTCTGTGTGGACGCTTGTCCACATATGGGCCCTCAGTCAAGTGTTGTTGCAAGATGTTTGAACATGTGTGCACGTTACATTGTACATGTTAGCCCACAGGATGTTATTCGTGGCTGTACATTGTGTGTGTAGTCAGCTCTATTGCCTTATATATTGTTCCGATCACACATATCATCGCTGTCTGCAACATGTATTATTAGCATTGTGGTGCTCAAGATGTGATGTTGCACAGCTATGCGTTGTTGGTCATTTGACATCTGCTGCCATCTACTCCCACACAGGAGGGCTCCAAATGTGCATCGACCATACACTGTGCTGGAGGACATGGTTGACGAGGAGGTGATCCGCAGATACCGGTTAGACCGACTGAGATTGCAGGAGCTTGTCACACAATTGTCACCTCATCTACAGCCACGCAGGACATATCCTGGAGCTTTCACACCCACAGTAAAGGTGATGGCAGCACTTCATTTCTTTGCGACTGGCACTTTCCAGTACACAATTGGTCATGCAGGAGGGATGTCACAATCCATGTTCAGCATGGTTCTGCGGGATGTCCTGAATGCCATGATGCTTTACAAGGATGATTACATCCATTTTCCATGTCAGGCACAGTTGGCAGCAGTCAAAGGGGACTTCTATGCCCTGGCCCAGTTACCACACGTAGTGGGTTCAAATGATGGGACACATATTGGTCTCATACCACCCCGGGCACGTGAAGCTGTATATAGGAATCGGAAGCACTACCATCTGATCAACGTGCAAGTGGTGTGCCTGGCTGACAACATCATCTCGCATGTGTGTGCCAGATTTCCAGGTTCCGCCCATGACTCCCACATCATGCGGAGCAGCATTGTCCCCCAACTGATGGCTAGTCTGCGTCCAGAACGTGCGTGGCTTGTAGGTGAGTGTGCTGAAAGGACAATTGTGTTGTCAGTGTGTTGTGAAGACAATTGTGTTGTATGTGTGGCATGGTGTTTCCACAAATCCTGGTAATGAAATTTGTGTCTGTCATCACCCCACCTAGGCGACTCTGCGTACCCAAACAGGCCGTGGCTGCTGAGCCCCATCAGGAATCCTACTACCCCTGGTGAATTGCGTTATAATGATGCCCATGGGAGGACACGTCGAGTGATAGAACGTACTTTTGGACTGCTGAAGTCTAGGTTTCGCTGCCTTGACAAAACCGGAGGAGCCCTGCCATACTCACCAGGCAAAGTATGCAAAATCGTGATTGCCTGCTGCATGCTCCACAACCTGGCCTTGCGCAATACCATTGAACTGATCATGGACCCTGAAGACCAACAGGTTGCTCGGCCTCCCATCCCACCCATGTCGACTGATGAGGATAGTGGTGAGGGAGAAGGTGTGGACCAGAGGCGTCAGCTCATTGATCGCTATTTCCCTTGAATGTGAGTAACTACCGCTTGTACAGCCAGACAATGCGTGATGTATGTTTGGTGGTGGAGTGTGGATGTGGTGTGTCTATGCTGTCTGTTCTGGTATGTTCTGTTTGCAAATGTGTGTGTTAGATGGGGTACATGCTATGCTCCCTGATGTGTGTCCTGTGATCCACTTACTTGGTGATGGGTGTGGTTTTTGGAATGTTGCAGTACAGTGTGTTGTGATGGATGTGAATCTCTTTCCTGACCTGTGTTTGTTGTTCTCTCATTATTCCTAGGTCACTCCCACAGAGGCATGATTCTCAACAACATTGATCCCTGCACCTGGTAACGTTACATTCTAAGACAATCATGTGATTAAAACATGGAGGCCACACATCATTGAGTGTTTACGTGATGTTTATTTACAGGTTGAGGATTGATGTTGGTGCATATTTACAAAGAAGTGTTGGTGGGGGAGTGAGAGTTGAAGGTCATGGCAGATGATAACACCGTGGGGACACCACAATGTCTGATGTCCAGCTAGTCCAACAGACGTGTGGCAATGGTTGGCATTGTGGGACAGGATAGTTTTCAGGGTGAATGGCAGGCTCAGACAAGGGTGAAGTCATTGGCGCCCCCTCTTAGAGCGGGTAGATGGAGCAACACTACTGCTCTCACCTGCATCCAGCCTCGGACGGCCCCTCCGTCTTGTAGCCGGAGCGGAGACAGCTGTGGGGGCAGGTTGGTCGGGGGCCACCTCCCTGTCCGTGGGCTCAGGTGTGGGTGGCGGTGGTGTTGGGGAGCGGTCCCGCTGGGCACTAGGGTGAGGGGATGGTGGTGTGGCGTGGGATAGCCAGTCCCTCCACAGTGCAGTTGCTTGGCCCATGATGTCCACAATTTGGCCTATGCGGGTATCAATTGACCGCAACAGATGACTGCTCTCTTGTGGGTCTTGGTGGGCCCGATCAGACTGTTCCTGCACCCGCTGATAGGAGGCATTGACTATTGCGATGGCTTCCAGGGTTTCGGCGGCAGGATGGGGTGGGTGTCCTTCCCCACCTCGACGGACAACTGCACTCCTGGTTGTGTGCTGTGCCCTCACCTGTGTCCTCTCTCGTCCACTCTCCCTGCTTGCCCGGGATGTTGATGGTCCATCATCGGCTGATGGACTAGGCAGGGTGGCACAGGCAGGAGTGGTGGTGGTGGAGGTGGTGGTGGTGGTGGTGGTGGCTGCACAGCTCACTATGGCAGGTGATGGTGTGGTGACACAGGCCGAGGTGGTGGAGGCAGTGATGCCCTGGGAGCCTGATGGCCCTGGAGGTCTGCTTGGTCCCGCATCGTCCTCTGCGTCTGAGCTGGCAATGGGCTCGTCCCCAGAGAGCCCGTGCTGTGAGGGGGGCGACTGGTGCTGGCGGTTGCTGCTTTCACCAGTCAAGTTGCGATCACCTGAGGGACAAGATTATCATGATCAATGCTGTGGACATGACATGTTTTTGGTAACAACATTACAAATCAATTACCTCTCTCACACCCCCCACACACTCCCCACCCACCCACCGCCACCCTCCCTGTGGACATGGGGGCCGGTTGGGAGTTGTAGTGCTGGTCTCTCACACACCCCACAAACCCCATGCACTCCCCACCCACCCACCGCCATCCCTCCCTGTGGTTTGGGGGCCTGTTGGGAGTTGGAGTGCTGGTCTCTCACACACCCCACCCACCGCCACCCTCCCTGTGGACATGGGGGCCTGTTGGGAGTTGTAGTGCAGGTCTCTCTCACCCCCCACCCACCGCCATCCCTCCCTGTGGACATGGCGGCCTGTTGGGAGTTGTAGTGCTGGTCTATCACACACCCCACACACCCCCACCCTCCCTGTGGACATGGGGGCCTGTTGGGAGTTGTAGTGCTGGTCTATCACACACCCCACCCACTGCCACCCTCCCTGTGGACATGGGGGCCTGTTGGGAGTCGTAGTGCTGGTCTCTCACACACCCCACACACCCCACGCACTCCCCACCCACCCACCGCCATCCCTCCCTGTGAACATGGGGGCCTGTTGGGAGTTGTAGTGCTGGTCTCTCACACCCACCACCCACCGCCATCCCTCCCTCTGGACATGGGGGCCTGTTGGGAGTTGTAGTGCTGGTCTCTCGCATACCCCACACACCCCACGCACTCCCCACCCACCCACCACCAACCCTCCCTGTGGACATGGGGGCCTGTTGGGAGTTGTAGTGCTGGTCTCTCACACACCCCACCCACCGCCACCCTCCCTGTGGACATGGGGGCCTGTTGGGAGTTGTAGTGCTGGTCTCTCATCCCCCCCACCCACCGCCATCCCTCCCTGTGGACATGGGAGCCTGTTGGGAGTTGTAGTGCTGGTCTATCACACACCCCACCCACCGCCACCCTCCCTGTGGACATGGGGGCCTGTTGGGAGTTGTAGTGCTGGTCTCCCACACACCCCACCCACCGCCACCCTCCCTGTGGACATGGGGGCCTGTTGGGAGTTGTAGTGCTGGTCTCTCACACCCCCCACCCACCGCCATCCCTCCGTGTGGACATGGGGGCCTGTTGGGAGTTGTAGTGCTGGTCTATCACACACCCCACCCACCGCCACCCTCCCTGTGGACATGGGGGCCGGTTGGGAGTTGTAGTGCTGGTCTCTCACACACCCCACACACCCCATGCACTCCCCACCCACCCACCGCCATCCCTCCCTGTGGACATGGGGGCCAGTTGGGAGTTGTGGTACTGGCTGCTTTGACAACATGCAAGCCTGGGAACGTAGGAGGCAACATTTGTGTTTGGTCATGGTGGGTGCATTTGTGGCCAGGACTTCACATTTGGGTGACTGTGTGGTCCACATGCATGGATTGGGGCCAGGGAGATGTGTGTTGGCAGTTGTGCATGGCAGGCCATGGCAGTGTGATCGTGGTCATTTGTTTGTACTTACCAGCCTCTTCTCCCTCCTAGATTCCTTCCAGGCTCTCAGGGTGCAGTATGCCCAGCACCTTCTCCTCCCATTCAGTAAATGGTAACGGCTCCGGGGGAGTGCCGCCGCCAGTGTGGTGTGCCCGCAGGTGGTTCTTCACCCTGATGCCTTTCACCCTTGCCTTGAAGTCGTGCAACCGCCTCTGGATGTCGTGTTTGGTGCGTGGCACAGTCCCTGACGCATTCACTCTGGTCACTATCCTGTCCCACATGTGATTTTTGGTTGCCAAGGTTGTCTGCTGGACTAGGTTGCCGAAGAGCTGTGGTTCGACATGGATCATTTCATCCACCATGACCTTCTACTCAGTGTCAGTGAATTTTGGATTTTTCTTTGGTGCCATGGTGTGTGATGTGCAAGGTGTTGGTGTGGTGGGGTGGGATGTGCAGGTGTGTGGGGTGTAGGGATGGTGTTGTGTTGGTTTGTGTGGTGTGTGTGTTTGTGAGCAGGTTGTATGTGTGTTTGTGTGTGTCTGCTGTTCGAGGTAATGTGGCTCTTGCTTGCAGCTATGCTGTGATGCAAAGGACTGTGGTAGTGGGAGGGATTAATTTTATACTCTGTGTGGTGGTGGTGTCCCAATGGTTGTTGGCAATCAGGTGCTCTGTGGGTGTGGTGATTTTGGTGCATTTTTCGGAGCTTGGGGGGGTGTCATTGGGGCGTGTAGTTGCTGGGGGTGGGTGTTTCAGGTGGTTGGGTGTTCTGTTTAATGTATTTTCTATTTACTTCTGTCTGCCATTTTGTAAACAGTTTGACGGCAGGGATGGTGTTTGTGTGGTCCTTCCGCAGTCATGGTCCGTTTTCGGAGGTATTGTTTCGCGGGGGTCGAGGACGGCGGTGAGTTCCGTAGGAATGGCGGCATTATCCTAATCGCGCGGTGGGTGTTCTTTGGTTCCGTCCGCCGCGGTCGGAGTTTTTTGACATGAATATCCTAATCGTTACAGCGGATTCTCCACGGTGCTGGCGGGAGTGAATTTGCCGCGTGTGTGGTGTTGAAATCTCCCACATTAGAATGTCACATTTCATGCAGTGGGAACGTTTGGGAAATAAGTTAAAATAAAAGTTTTCTTTATCATCATTAGGGCCATTTATGTAGATAATTGTCTTCTGGCTTCTGGCTTCTGGTTGTTGCATATGGCACCCTAAATCTCTATTTGAATCCTCTCCAAATCGGTAGATGAGGTATTGATATGTTTAGAGACGTCTTTATGCATGAGGATAGCTACCAATACATGTTATGCCTGTATGAGGATTCGAATTACACTGGATACCAGTATGATCGCAAACTATTAGTGTTGGTGTTGGTTTTGGTATGGTTAATTTCTTGTAAGAGTGCCACATCTACCTCTTTCCATCTAAGCCAGAGTGTTAGAGCCCGACACTCAATTGGGGAGTTCAAGCCATGTTCATTAAACAATACTATCTTCAAGGGCGGCATGCAATGCTGTTTTGGTGTCTGTCATCTTATTTTAGATGTGTACCGTATGGCATATGGTGGCCTATCCCAGGAGAGCCAGGTGCATAGGTCTGAATTGGCATTTGAAACCGCTGTGAATCTCAATGGAGGACTTCGAAGAAGAGCCACTGCTGGAAGGAAGAAAAGTGTTGTTGGAATCCATGGGTGGATTCTGGTTGAAGAGTACCTGAAAGCAGAAGGGACAGATTCTGTGTCACTCAGGAGTGACCTGGGGCTTAGTAGACGAATTCCCAGCAATGTTGGGTGCTTCAGGTGCTTTGAGGGGGTTCTTGACTCTGCAGCCATGGGGACCAGGAGATGTCGAGCACAACTAGGAGCTGGATATGAGCTGTCCCACCAAGCATGTTGAGTGCTGAGAGGTAGGTGTCTGGCAGGAGCAGCAACTGCAACCAATGCAGAGCAGAAGGTCAAGGAAGGTTACGGTTTGAACCAGCAAGGTCCATGAGACTCACCAAAGCAAGGGGAGTCACGGCAATCCTGGAGCAACCAGGGGAGCCCAAGAAAAGCAAAGTTGCCCTTCAGGTGGACTCCTAACCCGAAGGCACAACAGTCGTGAGAGGACCTCAAGCAATTTCACCAAACCGCAGCCCACAGAGAAGTTGGTGTGAGCAGGCCAGAGTTCGTGGTAGGAAATGGTGCCAGAGGTAGGGGCTACTAGGATCCCAATGCACTTGCTCGGAAAACACCAACAAGCATATGCAACTGCAAATGAAAACAGTGCACAGGGGTACAGGTATGGCAGCCCTCATGAGGGATTATGGCCTCAAACTTGTTAAGAGGGCATCCCGGACCTCAAGAGACGTAGAAACCCCACCTCTTGTGTTGCTGGAGCCTTCAGATTCTGCAGGAGCTCAGGAGCAGCAGACTAGTCAGTCCTGATGTAGTGCCTGCGAATGCAGGGGTGTGACTACTTCACCTCAAGGGAGATATCTTTGGTTGTCCTTAAAGCTCCACAGGTCCTGCATGGAGCCTGTATGGTACATGGGCACAGACAATGCTTTGGATCGAGTGGGAGATGAAGTCGGGCCCAAGCGAAGTCCAGCGTGTCGAGACGGTCGAAGCTCAGTGGTTTCTGGTTCAGAATCTTGTCCACGTTAAATCGAGGGTCCTACAGCCAGGTAATCCCTTTTGTACCCACGGAAGAGGATTGGACAGATTCAGGGGACCCTCCCAGGGGAGGGTCTGGACAGTGGGGAGGTTACTCCCATGTTCTTTGTCCAGTTTCACGCCAGAGCAGGAACCAACGGCTACCAGGACTGGTTTGAACAGGACTATGCACAGGGACACCAAATGTGCCCCATATGTAGACTTTTGGTCGCTGGAAAGCGCTCCCACCCAGCCTTAACACACTAAATCGTGTCTGAGAGGTGGTCACATCTTCCTGTGATGGGATGCCCATTGTTCTGCCTTCCCCTACTCAAGCTTGGCTCAGCAGCAGGAGGGCAGAAATGTGTTTCTTGTCAGCAGCAACCATTTTAGGCTGCCCGGGACCAGAAGGCTGGTACCAGGAATACCCGGGACCCAACAAAGCTCGCCTCTGAGGGGTGGAATTATACCTCCCACACCTGTTATCGGTGTGGGGGTATGATTCTTTAATGTTTGACACCAAACACAATAGGGTTAATTTCAGCCGTTTTAGAGTTGGTCATCACGCGGTCGCATATTGCCACTCTATATGTCATAAATGGCTGCTGCAGTAACAACCCGGGAGAATGGAATCCATAGGCTGCAGGGGTGTCCTTCTCATGCAGTGGCACCCTGTCACTTAGAACCAAGCACCCTGCTGTCAGGATTGTTAATGCCTCCTATAGGGGTGACTGATAGGTTTTAAAAAGTGTAGTGACCCTTTGATATAGTAAACCTATATCTAAAGTAAGTTGTGCATGCACCAACTTACACAGGCTGCAATGGCTGACCTGTAGTTCCATTTTGCATGGCCTCTCCTGTGTGGCATAATATAAGCTTCAGCCCATTGGAGGCCTCTAGTGTACATTTGCCCTGAGTACATGGGTACCAACTACTAGGGACTGACAAGGGTATCTGGAGTGTACCTAAGTACATTTCCTAACAGTTTAGGGAGAAAGCAGATAGGCTGGGGTTCTGATTAGCAAGATCCCAGTCAGACTAGTCAAAAACAGTGTCACATTTAGCAAAAAATGTGGGCAACCATAAGAAGTAGATTCTACTTTCCTACAGTACCAGACCCCTAGATCATACCGACCAACGTTCCAAACAGCGCTGTGTGCTTCCTAGTCACAGATGCCAAAAATGCCTTCTTTAGCATTTTGCTTCACCTGGAAAGCCAGACCTAACAGCATTCACCTTTAGAGGAGCCCGGTAGCTCTTTCAAAGGTGCCTCACGTGTACTGTGAGTCACACAATATTTTTAACACGATTCCGAGGAGCGACCTCTCCAGCTTCAAATGTAACAGCACCCTGTTACAGTATGCCAATATGCCTCGACCGAGCTGATTTGCAGACAAGACACTATTTTTCTCTTCTTACTATGCTAACAGGGAGAATCTACAAAGTGGACAAGGAGAAAGTACAATATATACGACAGGAGGTCAGCTATTTGGCTCAGCTGAACTTTGCTTCAGGAAGACGGATCACACCAAAGCGAACACACAACTTTATAGCAATGGCACCAACCCAAACCAAAAAGGAGATACTAACATTCCTCAGGCTCTGCAACTAAGTCAGTCAAGGGGTCTTCAACTACAGCATCCTTGTAGCCCACTTAATGGACACAATGAAGAATCCAAATCCATTGGTACCCAACTGATATGGACCCCTGAGATGAAAGCCACCTTTACCCAATTAAAAGAAGAAATCACAAACACACCTGTACGTTGGACACCAGACTATAACAAGGAGTTCTTTCTGTTCTGTCATAGCAATGGATGGCTGATGATGGTAGTACTCACCCAGAAGAACCCCTTTGGGAACAAACCCATTGAGTATTAGAGTAGTGAACTCGTCTCTGTAATGCAGAGACATTTTTCTTGCTAGCAGGCCCTGATCACAGCAGTCTTTGTGGTGGAGAAAGCACCTCCATTTTCATGGTTGCACCACTCACACTGTACATCGAACATGCAGTGTTCGCAATCATACAGAAAGGGAAAGTCACCTTGACCACCCAATGAGTCTCAGGATTTAAGCAAATGCTATCCAGACCAATGCTTACCATGGTGATGTGCCATATTGCCAACCCAGCCACCTTCATTGCCTTGAAGTACAAGAAGGACAGGAGGTCCACAACTGTCCAGTGCAGGCATCGGACAAATCTTCCAGTGCAGAAAAATACCTGATCTCCAATCGCAAATTCAAGTTTTCAGATGGTTCTTTTGTCAAGATTAAGAACCGGTGTTAGGCACACAGGGGCAGCAGTGGTCACAGGAGATAGTCAGATGTCCTCGGTTCCCTGCAAATCGGAGCACAGCTGACATTGCTCCCATGCCTCTCTGCTCAAGCAGTCAAGTTGGTGGCACTCATTAAGGCCCTCTCACAAGGCACAGGGGACAACATTGTGGTATATTCTGACTCAGCCTATGTTAATATTACCATACATTTCAGTATTAGTAGATGGATGAGAAGAGGTTTCCTAAAATCTGACAGCAGACCAGTAATGCACAGGGACCTGTTAAAGGACATTAAGTCCTGGGGCAATGCACTTGCCAACAGGGCCGTAAAGGAGACGACCTAATGGACCAGTCCATGAGTTCTCAGTACAGGAGGCTGAGAAGCAAACTTCAGCGGATTCCTCACCACCTTCTGAACTACCATACACTGAGACAGCTAGCTTATACGTTAGAGAAATAGAGTAAGTGGCTCTCCCACATGAGAGCGTGCTCTGGGAGTTTAGGGGATGCAAGCAGACCCCCCACAATCTCATCTACAGAGACGCGTTTACAGGGAGACCTATCATTCCCCAAAGTCTACTATAAACAGCGTTGAACCAGCTCCACCTCCCAGCACACATCCCTAAGGAGAGCATGCTCACCAACCTAGAAGTAGACTGCTTTATTCCCTACGTGGCAGAAATGATCTCTTTGTACCAAAAGGAGTGCACAGCACAGTATTTGAGATGCACTCACCTAAACCCACGCTGAAGTTCATAGCCTCCTCGATCCTGAGACTCTCTGGGCCATTCCAGGCACTACTCATAAATTTCATCAGCATAATCGACAGGTACCAGCAGTTATCCAATCGGACAATGGGCGACATTTCTTAAACAAAATGTTCAAAAACATCTGTACCCTCATGGCCATAACCCTCGAGCTGTTTCTGCATATCATCCCCAGAGCAATGGCATAGTGAAATGCTTCAACAGCCCGCTATTAAACAAGCTCAGCAAACTGAGCGCCACAATGGGTAAGAAATGACTGCATTGCTTGTCCTGTTTTCTCTAACAAACACCCCAAGCAGAGCATGCCACTTGACCCCCCAATGAGCTAGTCACTGGTAGGTCAATTCAGACTGAATACCTCAGAGCAGAAACAAACTAAGCCCAGACTCCAGCTCTGGGGCCCTAGATAATGAAATGTATATATACCTCTCCGAATTTACCAAAGCTTGCAGATTCCTCTCTAAAATGGTTATACAAAGGAAGGTGCTGCATACGTTTGGAGACCAACAGTACATCATCCCATAGCCCGGCGGCCAAGTTCTGATCCGAAACTTCCATCACCAGTGAAGAGGCAGCAAGATTGAAGGGCCCTTCTAAGTAATCTTTGCAACTTCTACAGCTGTCAAAGTCGAAGGGAAATTGTCATGGACCCATCTGTTTTACATTCGCTTGGACTCACCACTACCACCACCACCAAAGGAGTCACCATAACAGACTTATTCAACATGAATTATGAACAATCTGGGGGAGAGCACCTATAGGGCTTCCAATGGACTTTGCAAACAATTTGCGGCTGAGAGCCACGTAGGGCTCCCCCCAGACTTTACATTGACTCTTTCGTACCCCGACTAAAAACATTCACCTATGTATTATCCTCTGTCATAAGTCCTGATGCCAAATTAGATCATTCAGGAGACAATATGTAAGTCTTCTAGTTATAGCACTTACCACGTGAGTTTAGTTAGATAAATCATGTCATGATCCTGTGGTTCACATAAACAAATCACTTCTAAATGGTTATGTCCAAAGTGCGTTCCTCCAGAACCAGCACTTGCAAAAGAAACAGCTACAGTTGCCCCACTTCCAAGGCTCGTTGCCATCCAATTTAGGCCATGTACCGCACCACAAACAACATCGCATCCTGTATTCCGCAGTGCCATCAATCTAATTTCTCATCTGGACTGAAAATTGAATCACATGTAAGTAAGTAAGTAATTATTTTTATTGCATGATTAATAAAACATCTTTGCAGTGGAAAAACTACATTCAAAAACACCTGTGCAAAAGAGCATACAGCAGCCTAATTCATTGCAGTGAGATTATTTGAAAACCAGTTAAAATTTGCAATAAATGTATACGATTGTAAGAAGTAAAAAGTAAAAAACCACATATACTGTGCGAGGATTTAAGTACAATTTAAGCACCTAAAACGTCTAAATTAACAATTATTCGACTAATACTATTTCCTAGGCACTAAACCCTAACATCCATGACAGAGCTAACAGTGAAGGCTAGTGTATTAGTCATAGTAAATAAGGAGTTTTTAAAATTGGGGCAATACTTAACAATACAAGGTTGTGCAAATGGTTCTTCATTCTGAAATCGGTCATCTATAATTGGTTCATCAGCTAACAGTTATATTTAACATAATTATTGCTTTACTCATAAAACGTACCAGTTTACATGCTAACTGAATGTCTCCTCCTTCAAGACAGGCTTTTAATGCTTGTCTACGTGTTTGAATTAGTCTTTGGTTCCATAGTGGTTTTAATAATAGTGTTCGCTCTTTATCTAGACCCCTGCAACTGCACAGTAAATGCACAGTAAATGCAGAACATCCTCTGTGGGGTCGTCACAGATTCTACAGTTCATTGTTTCATCTAGACCTTTCCAATGGTGGGAGTTGTTTATTTACCAGTAATCTTTTGCAGGTATGATTCCTTCACAAGCCTTGAGAACCCGGTTCCCGAGTAAGCTTGTGGCAGAGAACTTGTATAACTCTGGATAACAAACCACCCGTGAGCCTTCCTGGTCAGTGTAGCTCTGTCTTCTTCCAGAGATAATATCTTTACTGTTTTATTTACAAGCTGCTTAAAGTTTTTGTGAGTCTCATTACTTTCCCAGAGGTCTTGTAAGGCAAGAGAGCTTATTGCGTTTTGGAGGTAGACCATTGCTGTGCTGTCTTTATTCTTTTCCAGCTCTTTCCATAAGTATGAATTCAGGGTACCTGTCTCAGCTCCCTTTATTTTGTGCCAGCATTTGGTAAAAGCACACTTACGTGCTAGTTGCTGCTTTTGGAGGCCAAACTCTAGCCTTAATTGCGCTGAGGAAGTGTACTGTGGGAGGTTAAATATTATTCACATTTATTTGGGCACCACTTTGTCCAAGATAGCCTCATCTCTCCCTCTCATGCATTCACTACGGTAAGTAATCGTTGGTAGCAATCTTGCTCGAAGCACTTCTAGTAGAGGGGTTACATTTGGACACCTTATTTTGGGCTTGATTCTTTTTAGTGCTAAGGCCAGTGTGATCCCTCTCGTTCTGATTGCTGCTTTTTCCTGCCCAAACGATCCCTTTCTGTCAAAGATTACGCCCAGGTATTTATATTCTTTGATCACCTCTAACTACTGACCCCACATTACCCACCGAGGTTGATGTTTTTTATATTTTTGGTTTAGTATCATCATTTTAGATTTTTCTAAGTTTATTGATAACCCATTCTTGTCTGAGAAGCTGCTTGTGGCATTTAAAAGATGTTGCAGGCCGACTGGGGTTCGGCTGATCAGTATTAAATCATCTGCATACAACAAGTTCAACAGCGTTTGGCCCCCTAGATTGGGGGCATGATGGTTGCAGTTATCAAGCTGTGCTGAGAAATTAGACAAAAAGAGGTTAAACAGGGTCGGGCGAGGACACAGCCCTGCTTCAAACCCTTAGTGGTCAATATTTTCCTTGATAGATAATTGCCTGTCCCCAGCTTTATTTGAACCCATGTCTCAAAGTGAAGTAAAATTAACTGCTTTAAAAGTTTTTGATCTATTTCCCAGCCAGATAATTTGGCCCAGAGTTTACCCATGTCTATGCTGGCTAATAGTCAATAAAGCAGATGACTAATTTAGAAGTGAAAGAGTGAGGAGGTTTGTTGTTGTGCCTGTGCATTTTTGGACACCTGTCTGGTTAATGGGAATTAAGCCTTTCATTGGTGCCCATTCAGTAAGTTTATCCAGTATGAGACCCGCAAAGTATTTGGCATCTATGTTAATCAGTGCAATGAGCCTATAGTTCTTTGATTGGCTCCTGCTGCCTTTTTTATAGATCGGGGAAATGATTGATCCCTTCCAGGAATCAGGATTTTTTTCTACCTCCAAGATATCTTTAAAGAGAGGCCATAATTGCTCTGCCCAGTAATTCGGATCCTGTTTTCAGTCAAGGTTTTCTTTCTTGCTTCTTCGTTGAAATTGGTTTTCCCAAATTTTTCTTTTTCCACATTGCTTGGGGCAGATTCCATCAGACGATTGGCCTATGGGGTCTTACTTTCAAGCAAAGGTGTCTTACTTTCACTCAAAGGTGTGATTCATGCGTCTTCGGATCCCCTTGGGCAAGGTTCAATAATGATTGTCAGCTTCTCTTGCAGGGTTGGTAGATCATTGATTTCTCTTTGTTCTGTTTGTATCCTCTGTGGAATCTTACTCGCTGATTGGAAGAAAGACTTTATAAAGGTGGTTTTATTCCTCCCTTTTCTCCTCAATTTGTGTCATTGTTTCGACGATTGTCTTTTATTAACCATGTGTCCTCTTCTTTTGGATTACTTATATGCTTAGCAGGGCTGGCCAGGTGCTGCTCTTCTTGTTGAAATATCTCAGGGAGCCCTATTTGGTCGGGCATCTGGGCGTATACCCTTGAAGCTGCCTTGATCCCAAGGTTTTTCTTGTTGTGATCCATGGGTGACTCCTTGTCCAATTTTCGAAACTTTTCTTTTCTCAAAAGGCAATGCATCCACATTGTTGCTTTCCTTACTTAGTTCAAAATGGTTTGATCCCTCTTCTAATGGGTTACCTTCTCTATCTCCTTCACTAATACCATATGCATTAACGGTTTAATTATTTTTGATGTTCTTTGCTTTCTTTATATCTGTTAGGAGATCTCCCATTACTACCGGTAATGTGGCAAGTTTGTCAATAATTGAATAACAAGCATAACTTGGAGGACTTATTGCAATTTCAAATTGAGCTCTCTTAATCAGATTGTTCAATTCCGAGAGTTTGTTGTCAATACTTGTAACATGCGTGGCTAAGCAATTGATACAAATTAACTGGATATCCATCTTGTCAGAGTGATATTCCATAGCCTTTATTGAAAGTTGCATGGTATTTATTATGGACACACAAAGAAAGAAAAACCCTGTGGTATCATAACAAGAGTATGTCACAAATTTTAGAGAGAGAGCTGCAAGAAATCCAGTAGCCTTATTGGTGCTATTACCACGATTATAAACTATACAAATTATATACAAAAACTCAAAGCAAGTGTCACTAATCACTAGACATTGAGATTCAATTCAGTTAAAAAAAGGATTATTTATTTAAATCCTCCCATCAGGGTTACATTCTAAGTATAGGTTTATCAATTAAAAACACAATGTATCTTCATTACAAAATGGACAAAGTCCTAAAATTATTAAAAACAGTCAAAAAAACAGTTGACGCGGCGTTTCGGTGTTGTGCTAATCTTATCACCTTCTTCAGGACAAAGACATTATCGGTGCATAATCTAAAAATAAAAACAGTATTTTAGATGCCTATGTAATACAGTGACACAATTCGTTTTTTATCACATTAATTAGTTCCACCCCAATAGTACCAAACTACTACTTGTTTTGGGTATTATACCCTTTCTACACCCGGATTTTTCGTGGGTTTTGGCTTCCTCTCTCTAATGTAATCACTTGTTGTTCAACTAGGTTATGAGGTTGGTCATTCCAGTACAATTCTGGTGTCTTATTTACTTTAGAAAAAATGCCCCGCGTTTAAAAATACCTTTTCTGAATCTGGAGGGAATTTGATTCTTCAATTTCTAAATTCCGCATTTTTAATTTATTGTGGCCTCATGTGATGTAGAGCCTTTAAAAATATATAAAAACCTGTATTAGAGCTTGCTTATAACGCGGTGACTTACTATCCTCTTGATTTCTGCTTAATTACCTTAATGATAGGTTTGTGCTGTAACTTCGGCACTTTGGAACCACCGTAATACATTTTGTTGGTGCTCTTTGCAGAGGTCTAGGGTGCTCTTTCATTCATTGGTAGTCACTAGTAGGATATATAAACAGATTGGTAATACTATCATTTATAAATTTCATCGTTCTTGATTATCGATTACTATCCCTTACAAGCCCAGTCCTATTCAATAGGCTTTACTCACCACCTGTAGTTTGCTTGATAGTTTGTAGGTATATTGAAATTAAGGTGCAGTAGTATCTCCTGTAATCAAAATGCGTAGATGCAATCAGAATATGATTACAATATTACATTCTGCCATTTTTTTATTATTAAAAGACGGAGTATATTCTATTATCATTGTGCTATATATCCGGAAAGGCTTTTTATGCGGTAGCCTGTAGGTTAGCCTTTCTATTTTATGAAATGTATATTACAGTAAAACATCTGTCCCTATATAAATGTATTAAGACCCTATGTTGTGCTGTTGTCTCTGTGAAGCAGACATCCGGTTCTGGGTTGACTCTCATGCCCCTTTTGTTGCAGCTTTTAATATTATAGTGTTACATGTCCCTTATAACTAAACCGTGATCAAAACATAGATATTGCACCATCATGATTTAATGAGCATAGTCTAAATATTGCTCCCTTTAAGACAGTCAATTATTTGGGAAAAAGCTTACAAATACTCCAGTGCTATATTACAAGCTCCGTTTGTGCAGTACCTCTATCGAGGATCAGTACAGAAACTTGCCGTAAGACTGACCGAAAAACGAATGACTTTAAAATCCAAGCTGCACTGTTAGTTTTAAAATTTAGACTAGAAAACATCCTGATTACCCTCGTAAGTTTGAGATTCACATTCTATGCATACCTTATAGTTCCGTATCGGCCTCCCTGTTCCAACCTACCGGGTCCAGATTCCTTCATTTTACCCTTTCGTGTCTGTTTCCTTAAATACTGCCGCTACTCGTCGTAACCCGGAACTTGTTCTAACGAGGTCCTTCGATTTTCTTAAAACTCATCTATACATTATTAATTATGTCAACTGAATTTTATTGTGACCAAATCTGTTTTATAAGTCACAGTGATTTTCCTACTGTTTAATTAATGTGTTATTACGCTATTTTAACATCTGGTGACCTGGAAGTAGTTATCACGGCTTTCTGTTAGGCCGGATTTACCGAGTCTATTGTATATATTGTGACCATTAGACAACGGGACATACTGAGACTTTTTAACAATAGAGACTTTTTGACAATGTTCTCTAGTGTCACGGTATTGGCCGGTTTTGTTTAAAATATCAGAATTACGACGCCCATCTTTGATCAGTATCATAATATTAGCGGCGGCCATCTTAGGTCAGTCTCAATATGTTCATAATCGCCACACGTTTTTAAAAAAAAAAGAAGAACTTTATTTGGTCTTTTGTTACGGGCGATCTCCTTAATGTACCGATTTTATTATGGACACCCATAGTTTATTCTCTTCTGTTAGTAAATCCTTAGTCTCATCCTTTGTTACGTTCCCTGTGTCCTGCTGTGTCATGTCACCTTTTCCCAAGGAGTATGTGGTGGCCAGTTTTTCCCATTCTCCCGTTGTGAGAAAGAATGTGTTACTTCCTGTGAGACTAGTCGTCTCTTCTTGTTCGACTCCTATCTTCTCTATTCTGCTGTCGAAAGTCATAAGCATGGAAATTGACTGCTGTCCTTCTGAGGCTCAGAAGATGGGAACAGTGGTCCTTAGTGTTTTCCCTGAGACCAGCAATGCTGTATTCTCATATCCAGTCTAATGTGGTCTGGAGGTAGCTCATTTAGGCTCTTTTATGTGTCCCTTGCTTTCTCGGTTTTTATTGTGTATCTAAGATGGAAGATAATGCTTTTACATCTGGGATTGTCGCCTCGGCATCATTCGATTCATGTAGGGGAGTTCAGATTTTAATGGTTGGTTCCAATGGAAATCTCGGTACCTTCAGGAAATTGGTAATACGTGTGTTTACTGAGTTTTGCCTGGCTTCCTTATTCCCTTATTCAGACCTCTTGATGGTAGACTTGTCCTTGCACTCCTTACAATCTTTGTTGTCGTTGACTTGCTTTCGATCATGAACTTGATCTTGGTTGGGTTTTCCTTCTTCCTTCTCTGTCAATTTGTAATTCCAGATAATGCTGCCTTCCAATATCGTTTCTCTGTGTGAGCTCAGTTCATAAATCTGTTGCGACTGTTCTCCCTATTCCTTTTGGATTGGTTTTTTCTGGGTATAGCGGGGAAGGGGAGTCTCCTTTGTGTTTTGTTGGTGAAATGTAGCACAGCCCCGCGTTTTTTACAAAAGATAATTTTGAATAGATTTTGGGTTGGTAGCCAGTTTTAGGTACTTCCATGAGTGGTGACACTGCTCTTTCTATTTCACTATCTATTTCCACCAATATCTCGTGCTCCATGTTGGTCGTCGAGTCCATCACAGCCGTTGCAGACATATTTTCCGAGCCGCTGGTGGGTACATTGGTGGGTACTTTGAAGATCTTGTTTTTCTTTTTCTGACTATTGTGACACTTGCAATGCTCCGCCTTTGGAGACCTTTGATGTCTTGGTAAAGTTAGGGCTTAGTTGGTCGGTAACATCCCAGTTTGGCTTAAATTGGAAAGTAAATAACAGTTTTAATTCAACCCGCAAGCTTAGCTGTCTAGAGCACAAAGGCCACCAGGGAGGGTGCTTTATCCTGCGTGTCCTGGAAATAATGCTCACTCAAATTCAAGTCAAAATCGCGGTCTGGCTGAGTCCAAATCCAAAGTTGAAACGTAACAGTGTAACAGCACCCGTAAGGCGCACAGCGAGCAGGCGCAGACAACCAGAAAGTTCTTTGTTTAGCTGACCATGCACTATCCTCCGGCCCTCCTTGAA
This sequence comes from Lissotriton helveticus, assembly GCF_964261635.1. Lineage (NCBI taxonomy): Eukaryota > Metazoa > Chordata > Amphibia > Caudata > Salamandridae > Lissotriton > Lissotriton helveticus. Next base: position 986,989,541 of record NC_136067.1, read on the forward strand.
AACACTTCTCTTGGGCTTCTCTTGAGCGAGAAGGTCTCACACATAGTCCACAAGCCGCACCCGACGTAGTCGTGCTACCTCGGTGGGCTTCCCGGGCTCTCACTCCTCAACCACCCCTAAAAGTGCATGCGCTCACTACACACTGCTCCGTGTGTTTACCTCCAGTTACAGTTATTTGGAGGTGCTTGTCAATGCTAGGCAGGCAGGCACTGCTTGGAGGACAGAGTCGGAGTCAGGTCAGATTTTAAAAAGGGTGGAGGGGAAGACTGGGTGTTGCTCCATGCAGCCGCTGCCCCGGGTGTTACTCCTTGTGGCCGGCGCCCCCGCTGTCGGCTGGTGTAGCTACCAGCTACCAGCTATACTTGGTTCAGCTCCCCGGCATGGCACGACACGGCTCGGCAGGATGGCACAACCCGGCACACCCTGATGACTCTATGTTCGGGCTCCCGCTCCAATCCGGCTTCATGCTCCTTGCACAGCGTGGCCCGACCTGCCTGCCCACTCCACTCCTCTGCAGTTTGCCTGACTTCCTGTAAACTGCTGACTTCCTCTGCATGCATGGCAGCACAAGAGTGCACAGTAAACACGCCAAGAAAACGATGCTTTTTTACATTCCAATACCTCTATCCTATGTCAAGAAGATCCTTGTGTTTTCCATTGGTTTGGATCTCTTTCCCTGATGAAGCCTTTTGTAAGGTGAAACTCGTCTGCTGCGCATTCTTGGAAATACACAATGAAAATAAATACTACATCAAAAGCCAAGACCCTAGAGCATTTGTTGAATGTTGAATGTGGTCATCCATAATTGTTTATGTTGCCTCTCTATTTCTTGCGACAGAATGACCCTAGATATTCCACATGACACATCTGGCTACTTAGGCCACCTCAGAATGTGACCTCCAGTTAGTATTTATGGCCCCTTCTATCATTTTGGGATAATGCATTTCAATATTCAATTTATGGCCCACTGTACCAGTATTTCCTGCCCAAAGGGGGACCAGCTTCTCTTTATTGCACCAGCTGTACATTATATGACATGCCATGTAGCTAATGCAAGTTCAATACCACCACACAACTGTAAGAGATGTGGCTGCTATTCCTGAATGTTATTGTTTAATTAAACGTCAATTTTTCCTGATTGCTAAGCCTTGTTGTTCTCCTTTTTGATAGTGTGAACCTACTTCAACAATTCTTTTTTCCGATCTCATAACAAACCAACTGATTCTACACTTGATTTATCCTGTTTGGAACAGGATATTTACCTTTCTGTATTAGTTTCTGCTCTTCATCTCTTAAAGAAAGGAACAATTCAGGAGACTGATTGCTTTACTGTAAAATGTGATTCCCATTTTGCTACCATAATACTACCCCAAATTCTACATATATTCTTGTCTTTTTCCTCTCTCCTAATTCTATCAAATTCTACCAAAGGTCCCTTGTAGAAGCAGTTATCAACCTTATCCCAAAAGTTGGTAAATACCCAACTGTATGTATGTAAAAACTATTGACCCATCTCATTAGTCAAAGTGGATTAGAACCATTTAGCTAAGTTTATGTGTTGATTCCATCTTACCTAAATGAATTTGGTCCAGAGCAAGCTGGTTTGGTTAAAGAAGGCATGGGTTCTGACAACATAGGCTTTTTTTCAATGTTTAAAGTAAAGCTCATTTTCTCAGCTATCCTCTGTCTGCCAATACTATTGATGCACAAAAAGCCTTTGATGATTTAATTGGTCTTTTATGTTTGAAGTTTTACAATGGCTTGGATTTGGCCGTAAAATTCTTCCTTAATATCCACTCTATATGATTGTTCTAAAACGTCTGTTATGGTCAATGGTTTAATTTCTCCATACTTCACACTCCAAAGAGGTATTCTATAAGGTTGTCCCTGTATTCCATGTTATTTATACTTGCAAAGAACTGTTTCTATCCAAAGTTTGAAAAAACCCACTGATCTCAGGTTTTCAATATGATTCTTATCACTTGAAACTAGCTGCATATGCTGACGACATTCTCTTTTTTTATCTTGAAAACTGATACTTGTTAACCAGTCCTTTCTTAAGACAATCTTTCTCTTTTGAATTTCTCAGGATATAACATTCATTTTGATAAAACTGCAATTCTCACTTTAAATAAATGTTGTACTAAATACTAATGTTTCCTCTGGCTTTAGTTGGGCACCTGCACAAATTAAATATTTAGGGATATGATTCTCTAGCTCTGTTTCTCTTGAGAGACCTTATTAAAATGTAATCCAAGACTCAACTGGCCATACGTGGCATCAGGCATTTCCTGGGGAGGCTGGAAGGGTGGAGGGCCGGTTTTGTTACTGGGGGCTATTTTTGTAGAAGTGCAGCAGTTTTGAAAGCACCTGATGCAGAGTTCCATGTATATCCAGTTATTTTCAGGCATTAATAAAAGTCTCAAGATTACTCTTGTGATAAATGTATCTGGTGGAGAGAGATCAGAGTTTTGTCTAGTGGCAGTTTTGATTCATCGAAGGTAGCGCAGAAGGTTAATGTGCTGCTACAAAGAACGTGTACCTTGCAGATCACTGAACAGTATTTTATGTGCAGAGCTTAGTGGGATACTGATTATGTCACAGAGAACCCTTTGCCACTGTGCAGTTCACAAGTTACAATCATAATCTAGCACAGTGAGCTATAAAGTGACATCAAAGAGCTGCATGTAAACTACATGGTAGAGGTATGAAAGTTATGTTTTACCCTAATGTTGCTAACAAAGTATTGTTTGGTTCAAAACAAATTCTTATTAGTAAAGCCAACCCTAGCCACTGTCTTAGGTTCCAAACCCTGAACTGTTGCTTCTTCAGACCAAGCACTCTTACATAATGCTGACCAGTATGGATGACATGAATCCTACACCTGGTATTTTGTCTTATGTTACATTTTCTATTCACTGAATTACACATGTATGATTCATTGTCTCTGATGTAAAGTGCACTGACACCCCACACTGGTATGAGAGGTACTATAAAAAATGAAATACATGTGAGAGAAGGGATTTGAAGAGATGAGGGGCACTATGAGGGTGATAGTGAGGGAATCATTCAAGAGCCCCAACAAAGATTGTTGGATTTTGGTGCACTCTAAAATAATCATTTACTATGCTTTAAAATCTAATACAATTGAATATGTAATGAAAAATGTGTTGTTGAATGTACCATTTTTGCTCAAAATTTCTTGGGGGGAGAACCCCCCCCAAACCATTCTTGTATTGGTCAGGCTCACTCGCTCAACTTACTATGCATCGTATGGGGGCTGGTCAGATTACATTTGCCAGGGCGGTTTTGAGTTATCAGTCTGGCCCTGCTTGAATCGCTAATTTCTAAATGAAATCCTCTTTTCTTATCCTGGTGGGGTCATTTAGATTCCATTAAGATAACGGTTTTCCATAATATTCTTTACACTTTATCTTTGAGTCAAGTACATTTTCCTCAGACCTATTGTAGGAAAATTAATTCACTTTTGTCAAATTATTTATGGAGAAAGAGGAAGTCTCATATGTCCTTATTTAAATATAGATGTAATAAATGCAACAGTGAGGTTAATTTCCCTGATTTCCAACAAGTTCATAAAACCTTTGCTCTTTGACAGGCATCATTCTGGCTGATCATTTTCACCACTTTTGTTAACTTTAGATAAACTCCCATCCCTCCTATTTATTTCTGAGAATATGTTTCTCAGTCCTCTCATCCACCACATTTATCATCAATCTTTCATATTTGTGTTTCATATTTCCCTCATAATTCATTAAATTAGGTTACCTCTTTTCAGCCGCCTATTTGGTATAATAATAATATTAAAATTGATATTAGACTTCTTTTCAGGAAAACAGGAAAACATAGGGGAATTAGCTAAACTGGTGATCTTTTCAATGATGATGCTTGATTCTCTTTTCCCCAATTCCAACTGAAATGTAACTGCCCAAAATACTTTTGGTCTAGATTTTTTGTTTTAGTGAATGGGTATTCAGACATTCTGGTAACATTGCCTAATACTTCTCCTGATGATCTTTTTACCCATTCTTTGCTTCAACTTTTATTCAAAAGCCTCCATTATATATAAAGTACTGACTTGTCATCCTTTAAGACCCAAATCTTTATTAGGAAACCTTATAAGAATTATTTGTTGCCCTAAGGTTGAAGGCTATACCCAGATGTTGGTCCCGTGCTCACTGTGCCCCTGAATTCAAGCTAGCATGGCTGATGAGGGGTGATATCCTGAAACCAGTCCCAAGATGCTTGTTTCCAGTCCAGGGTGGACCTGGCCTGGCAGTTCAGGCTGGACTATCACCATGGGTAGCAAGGTCAAGACTGATTTGCATATATCTGGGTCCAAGCTGGGATGGCATGGTGAGCAGAAAAACAATGGGTTAATCTCAGATCTGTAACTGGGTGTCAATGTTTGATTTGTTAAGCATTACTGTCCATCATCTGTTCTTTTTGCTTTTGTTGCCCTAAGTGGGAATGGTATGCCCAGACATGGGTCCCATACTCACTGTGCCACTGGTTTGAAGTTAGCTTGGCAGATGAGGGTGATAACCCAAAACCGGTTCCAGGCTGCTTGTTTTCAGTACAGGGAGAACCTGACCTGGCAGTTCCGGCTAGACTGTTCCCATTGGGAGTAGATTTGAAGACTTATTTGCATGTGGCTGGGTCCAACCTGGGTTGAATGGTGAGCAACAAATTGATGGATTAAAACCAGGTATGTGGCTGGGGCTGAACCCTTGATTTTTTTCAGCTTTCCATCCATCATCTGTTCTTTTTGCTTTTGTCACCCTACGTGGGAAAGTATGCCCAGACATGGGCCTCATGCTAACTGTGCCACTGGATGCAAGCTAGCCTGACTGATGAGGGGTGATAATCCAAAACCGATCCGAGGATACTTGTTTCTGGGCCAGGAAGGACCTGGCCTGTCAGTTCGGGCTGGGCTGTTCCCCCGGGTAGCAGGGTCAAGACTGATTTGCATATGGCTGCGTCCGAACTGGGGTGTCTTGGTGCCCAAAAAACAATGGATTAAACCCAGATCTGTGACTGTGGGAGAATGTTTAACTTGTGCAGCGTTCAGTCCATCAGCTGTTCTTCATGCATAAGTCCCATATCAGCAGCTGTGCTGAAGCTTAGTAAGAAGGCACTTGACTCAGTACCTTGAATTCCATGAATTGGTGCTTGCACTATGGTTTTCATGTATTTTTTTCTTGCTACAAGTTTTCCAAGACTTTTGAATACATCAATGAAGCTCATGTATACACTTTATTTTCAATTACCTTAGTCGTGGCTATGGAGATAGTTCAATGTATTTTTCCTCAGGAATTATGTTTATTGACCCACCGCTGTCAATTATAAAAGGTATGACACAACTGTTTACTTTTAGTGTAATCTTCGGACAATGTTTGAATGATGTTGGTGCTTTTTCATGTGGATCTTTCTTTGACTTGTATTTTTCTTCACAAGCTGCCAGTCCAACATATGCACTTTTTCTGAGATAAACGTCGACATTGCACAACTGTTATCTTCATTTTCACTTTTTGACATTGATTTAGATAACGACCGACTTTGTGTGGTGTAGATTTGCTTCCACTAGTGTTGTCACTTGGCCTTTGTCGGCGTGCATCGAACGTCACTTCTGGAACATTAGGGAAGCCATTTTGTCTTTGTGCAGTGATGCACCATCTTTTTCCTTCGCCTAGCAAACCGTTCCAAAATGGTTCTTCCCACAGCCTTTGCGAAACTGTCCAATGGCGGGACATTTACCTTCAGGTGGAAACGAAAATCTACACCTGAAGCATAACTTCTTTTTCCATGGAGATATTACTCTGTGTCCTTCTGTCTTGTGCTTTGACTGCATTGTACTTTGGCTCACTATTCCTGTTCTTGACTGACTAACTCTGGGCACCTCAAACTTCCATGTTAGCAGCTTGTCAATCATCATTCTCTTCAGCTCTGGCAGTCAATGAGAACTCACTCCAGATTATGAGTTTCTCTCAGCATGCATCATCTGAGTGAATCTGACATGCATCCATTAATAACTTAGATGTATAGATTTCTCAACTTTTAATTCATTGAACATACAGTGTTTGATGAGCGTATCAAGTCTCTTAACAAATTTGTTGATGTTTTCACCAACTTTTTGTCATTCTTGACTGAAAATATACCTTTTGCAATCTACATTTGGCATTGTGTTCAAGACTTCTTTGATTTGAATGTATGTATTTTGTGAACTTGCAGCAGTATCTTTATAATTTCTTTTACACCTTCGCTAGCAAGATTCTTAAGATATTTGATAATATTTGTATTATCTGTTTCTTATAGCGCATCACTGAAATCCTCAAATGTCTCTGTCCAAGCAGTCCATCTGTTGCCAATATTCTGCTTTTTGACAGTATTGAATGGTGGTGGTGGTTTCAGGAAGGCAGCAGCATTGTAACCAGTGATGGGATTGACTGACACTGAGAGTGGAGTTCGGATGTATGACGTTACAACGCATACTATTATAACGCATGCTTTTACAACGCATTTTTTACAACGCAAATACTATTACAACGCATGTTTTTACAACGAATACTCTTACAACGCGAGATAGTGTTATTCATAGTAATATGGTATTACAACGAATTCATTTACAACGCATACCGTTACAACGCCAAAATACATAATATATATGTATTTTTTTTTTAAATAAATCCTGGGACGGGATGCAGGGAAACTAGGGGTTTTGGGTGGGGAAGTGTTTTAAAATGTAGAGAAAAACTGAACGTTATTTTAAATAAATTCAATATTTTTATTAAAATTAATACTTGAGTATTAAAATTAATACACAAGTATTAAAAAATAATACTCATATATTCGTTATTTTGTACAATTTTATAAAATGTACGAAAATAACACTAAAATCTAATGTAAAATTATTAGTATTATTACAAAAAAATATTCGTAAACAAAAACATTATTGAAACACGTACTCGCCATTTTATAATGTATTCTTCCAAAGTAAGTCCTATAACTCTTTCCATTATATTAATACTACAAAACTACTTCCAAAATGAATGCCAAAACTGAACGAAAATGCGAAAACATTTACACTTTTAACGACGTTTTAAATTATAACTTTCCTCAAAATTAAATCGTATCTTAAAAAAGAATACCAACTCTGTGTTTCTTTTAAAAAACTATGACACAGTGAAAAACCTATAAATACGAGACACACACCATTTTTAAAACAGTTGATTCTCAACTCCCAGAGAGACAAGGCGCCAACAGCTGACCCTCTGACCTGATAGCAAAGATAATCTGCGATTATATATTACAGGCATTATATCTCATGTAATAAGTAAGTTATTAATTGTGTATTAATTATTTATATTTACATTAATATATATATATATATTATTTAATAACATCACAAAATATTACATTTTTTTAAATAGTCGAGATACTATATTCAACTACGAAAACGGCCACAGCAAAAACATTTGGGTTTTGCCAAAAAAGCAACACTCTACTTGAAGATTAAATTGAAGGTACTTTTGTTTTTTTTTTAAAAACAGTTTTGTAAATAATAATGAAAGAAAATACATGTTTAAAACCATATATATTTTGAAAAAAATAACAAATTTTCTCTACTTTGAAAATTTAATCGACAACTTAAAAATAAGGTAATTATTTGATTCATGACATTAATGAGTTTTAAGAAATGTAGTCATGAATAACGATTACATACATGGTATAGGGTGTAATATTTTGTATTTTAATTAAAAATAACAGTTTCATTAAGAAAAATGTAATCTAACTTCTAGTAGGTGCAATAGTAGGTTAAGTGTGGGTTTGTGTAGTGTTATTAATTATTAATCTAACTCCAGTTAGGTGCAACAGTAGTAAAAGTGTGGGATGGTGTAGGGGTATTAATTACTAATCTAACTCCAAGTAGGTGCAACAGTAGGGTAAGTGTGGGATAGTGTAGGGGTATTATTACTAATCTATCTCCAGGTAGGTGCAACAGTAGGGAAAGTGTGGGATGGTGTAGGAGTATTAATTACTAATCTATCTCCAGGTAGGTGCAACAGTAGGGAAAGTGTGGGATAGTGTAGGGGTATCAATTACTAATCCAACTCCAGGTAGGTGCAACAGTAGGGTAAGTGTGGGATGGTGTAGGGGTATCAATTACTAATCAAACTCCAGGTAGGTGCAACAGTAGGGTAAATGTGGGATGGTGTAGGGGTATCATTTTCTAATCTAATTCCAAGTAGGTGCAACAGTAGGGAAAGTGTGGGATAGTGTAGGGGTGTTCATTACTAATCTATCTCCATGTAGGTGCAACAGTATGGAAAGTGTAGGGTGGTGTAGAACATTGTAAATACAAAATTAATTATACTCAATTTTGTTATCATTTTTAAATTCATCATAAACATTTTGCATTTAAATGACATTTCTTTTTCCTATTTCATTTTTTAGAAAATCTCTAAAAATCTTCTAATCATTCAAAATCTCAAAAGAACAACAACTCCAAAGGCCACCAAGAGACGAAAATACAACCAGAATTCAGACCAAAAAGAAAGAGAGAAACACAAAAGGTATATAAATCACATAATGCTACTGAAAATGTACAATGTTGTATGTGTATCATTTACTAATCTAACTACAGGTAGGTACAACAGTAGGTTGAGTGTGGGATGGTGTAGGGGTATTAATTACTAATCCAACTCCAGGTAGGTGCAACAGTAGGGTAAGTGTGGGATGGTGTAGGGGTATCAATTACTAATCCAACTCCAGGTAGGTGCAACAGTAGGGTAAGTGTGGGATAGTGTAGGGGTATCAATTACTAATCCAACTCCAGGTAGGTGCAACAGTAGGGAAAGTGTGGGATGGTGTAGGGGTATCAATTACTAATCCAACTCCAGGTAGGTGCAACAGTAGGGTGAGTGTTGGATAGTGTAGGGGTATCAATTACTAATCTAACTCCAAGTAGGTGCAACAGTAGGGTAAGTGTGGGATAGTGTAGGGGTATTATTTACTAATCTATCTCCAGGTAGGTGCAACAGTATGTAAAGTGTAGGGTGGTGTAGAACACTGTAAATTCAAAATTAATTATACTCAATTTTGTTATCATTTTTAAATTCATCATAAACATTTTGCATTTAAATTACATTTCTTTTTCCTATTTCATTTTTTAGAAACTCTCTAAAAATCTTCTAATCATTCAAAATCTCAAAAGAACAACAACTCCAAATGCCACCAAGAGACGAAAATACAACCAGAATCCAGACCATAAAGAAAGAAAGAAACAGAAAAGGTATATAAAGCACATAATACTTCAGAAAATTTACAATGTTGTATGTGTATCATTTACTAATCTAACTACAGGTAGGTACAACAGTAGGGTGAGTGTGGGATGGTGTAGGGGTATTAATTACTAATCCAACTCCAGGTAGGTGCAACAGTAGGGAAAGTGTGGGATGGTGTAGGGGTATCAATTACTAATCCAACTCCAGGTAGGTGCAACAGTAGGGAAAGTGTGGGATGGTGTTGGGGTATCAATTACTAATCCAACTCCAGGTAGGTTCAACAGTAGGGTGAGTGTGGGATGGTGTAGGGGTATTAATTACTAATCCAAATCCAGGTAGGTGCAACAGTAGGGAAAGTGTGGGATGGTGTAGGGGTATCAATTACTAATCCAACTCCAGGTAGGTGCAACAGTAGGGTAAGTGTGGGATAGTGTAGGGGTATAAATTACTAATCCAACTCCAGGTAGGTGCAACAGTAGGGAAAGTGTGGGATGGTATAGGGGCTTCAATTACTAATCCAACTCCAGGTAGGTGGAACAGTAGGGTAAGTGTGGGATAGTGTAGGGGTATTAATTACTAATCTATCTCCAGGTAGGTGCAACAGTAGGGAAAGTGTGGGATGGTATAGGGGTTTCAATTACTAATCTAACTCCAGGTAGGTGGAACAGTAGGGTAAGTGTGGGATAGTGTAGGGGTATTAATTACTATTCTATCTCCAGGTAAGTGCAACAGTAAGGAAAGTGTGGGATGGTGTAGGGGTATTAATTACTAATCTAACTCCAAGTAGGTGCAACTGTAGGGTAAGTGTAGGATGGTGTAGGGTAAACAATTACTAATCTAACTCCAGGTAGGTGCAACAGTATGAAAAATGTGAGATGGTTTAGAACACTTTAAATTCAAAATTATTTATACTTAATTTTCTTAACATTTTTAACTTCATCATAAACATTTTGCATTTAAATGACATTTCTTTTTCCTATTTCATTTTTTAGAAACTCTCAAAAAATCTTCTGATCATCCAAAATCTCAGAAGAACAACAACTCCAAAGGTCACCAACAGACTAAAATACAACCAGAATCCAGACCATAAAGAAAAAAAAAACAAAAGGTATATAAAACACATAATGGAACAGAAAATGTACAATGTTGTATGGGTAGCATTTACTAATCTAAGTACAGGTAGGTACAACTGTAGGGTAAGTGTGGGATGGTGTAGGGGTATTATTTACTAATCTAACTCCAAGTAGGTACAACAGTAGGGAAAGTGTGGGATAGTGTATGGGTATCAATTAGTATTCTTACTCCAGGTAGGTGCAACAGTAGGGTAAGTGTTGGATGATGTAGAGGTATCAATTAATATTCTAACTCCAGGTAGGTGCAACAGTATGGTAAGTGTGGGATAGTGTAGGGGTATTAATTACTAATCAAATTCCAGGTAGGTGCAACAGTAGGGTAAGTGTAGGATGGTGTAGGGGTATCATTTTCTAATCTAATTCCAAGTAGGTGCAACAGTAGGGAATGTGTGGGATGGTGTAGGGGTATGATTTACTATTCTAACTCCATGTAGGTGCAACTGTGGTGAAAATGTTGGATGGTGTAGGGGTATTGAAAGGACTATAATAAAATAACAGACATTTTACAATTCAAAAGTTTGCAACACTGTGATGTAAAGAAACATTAAAAATTAAAATCTTTAACATTTTTTTAAGTCATACAAAATATTGAAACATTTTTTTTTACCTCCAACAGATAATGTCTACTCTTGAAAGAGCCTCCTACATCAAATTCAGGAAAGGAAACAAACTATCGAACCATGCAGGATACATATATGTTAAAGAAAGGATAAGTTTTCCTAGGAATCATTAGAGGTGTGTGCAATACTACACATCCCATTGCAGCGGCAGAGCAGTTACCCATGATGATATTATTGTAAAAACTACTGAACACAACCACTCTGCCTCTGCAATGGAGATTGATGTAAGGGCAACTATTAATGAGATGAAAGAACTAGCAAGCACCTCCAATGATTCCACAGGATCCATTTTAAGAGTGGTTGCACAACATGTCCCCTCTCATGTTGCTACTAATATGCCTATAATTCCAAATTTGAAACGAATTATTCAAAGACAAAAGCAGGCAAGTAACAATCAAACTACAACACCTCACACTTTTTCTGACATTGTTATTCCACATGAACTTACTGTTTCTTTTGCTGATGTACTGAACCCTTCCTTCTCCATGACAATGAAAACCCTCAGAAACGTATTTTCATTTTTAGTACTCCCCGCAACCTTGTAAGGTTAGAAAACAGTGAAATTTGGATGATGGATGGGACGTTTAAAAGTACACCCCATCCATTCTACCAAATTTACACAATTCACGCTAAAATTAACCATAATGTAATTCCCTTAGTATACAGTTTGCTGCCTGATAAGACTTCTGCAACATACACTGAACTTTTATCAGTTATTAAAAATAAAACATCAAAAAGTCCTAGGAAAATAATAATAGATTTTGAATTGAGCATGATCAATGTGATCAGTAAAATGTACATGGATACCCAAATTCAGGGGTGTTTTTTCCATTTTTCCCAGGCATTCTGGCGTAAATTACAGAAAACATCCCTAGTTACAGAATACTCAACAGACAGCAAACTCCAAGTTGAATTAAAAAAATTAACTGCACTTTGTTTTGTTCCTCCCGAAAGTGTAGATGAGTACTACACTGCCATTACTGAATCTGAATTTTACAATCAAAACGAAGACAAATTGGCACCAATCTTAAATTATTTCGAAGACACATGGATTGGACACCTAAGCAGATCAGGTCGCAGGAGGAAGCCACGTTTCCATGTGGAGTGGTGGAATTGTTACTTGAGCTGTTTAGAGGGAGAAGCTAAAACAAATAATGCCATTGAGGGATGGCATAACTCCTTCAATCATACTATTGGAAAACATCACCCTAATTTCTACTCATTTTTGGAAACTTTGAAGAAGGAGCAAAGTTTCCAAGAAATGAGACTTTCTCAAGCATTAAGTGGTAGTCTAAACCCACGAGTTACTAAAAAAACTAAAGAGATGTCTGAAAGACTATTGGGTATAATGCAACAGTTTTTGTTGTGTGTGGCTCTGGACTACCTCGAAAATGTGGCTAACATTCTAACATTTTAATAAAAATATTTGACATTACTTTCCTGCTTTGCCCTAAATTAAAAAACTCACTAATTACAATTGGCTAGATTTTTCAATTCTTTTTTAATTAACTCAAAAATGTAATCGGATCTGCTCATTTATTTAAATTTTTTTTTTTCATATTATACATAAATCTATTTTTTTAACCACATTGAATAATTAGTAATTTTTTTTACAAATTTTTCAAAAACATTCCAAGGTCTCTACCAAATTATTAGCGATTCTTCAACTATAAAAAATAAATCAAATGCTTCTTAAAATTTTAAAAATGTTTTCTTTACTAAATAGTTTCGATATACGAAATAATTTTGAACAGTAAATAAATTTGAAATGCAAAAGTAACAAATGTAATGTGTATAAAATACGCACTTCCATCTTTTTCTCAAAATATTTTTCTTTTTTTTTTTAAATATCACACTCAATTGCATTTTGAAATTTTAAACTTAACATTTTTTTGCAAAATATACCAGTTCGATCAGAACATCCTAAATTCTTTTCTACCTCCTTTCAAAACATTTTCTCGCTACGCAACCCTATCTAGTTTGATAATTTTTCATAATTAAAAAGCACTAGTGCTACTATTCAATCCAATTTTACCAATATTTCAAATCGAAAACACCCATCCAAAGCAGTTGCTTCATTATTTATTACAACCCAATTTTTTTCTTATTTACCAAATGACCGACCATTTGAAAATCATGAAATACTCCATCCAACCATTTCCAATTTTTTATTCCAGCATTCGTAATAAATTATTAAAAAACAATGTAAACAAACAAAATTATTTCTCAACGGTGTATCTAATCATAATAACAGTTATAATTTTAAGACGCATTTTCCATTAACATTCTTCTTTCCCTATACAAATTTATAGTTGAAAATAAATCGTTTCTATTTCTTTGAAAAAGCATTTCCTAATTAATTATATCTTTAATGAAAATAGAAGTGTATATCAAATAAATATTAATTATTACAAATCAAAACTTAATATTTTATGCGATCTGACATAGGCATACACTATTAACACGATCGTCGACATGTTGTTCATCAAATTTAATAATATATTTACAAACGGCTCCTTATCCTTTCTTTAACATGTATGTATTTTTTTTAAGTTAAACATGTATCTTTTAAATGAAAAGTGTTTCCTACCTGGACGTAGATCGGCTTCCAGCTGCTTCCTCCATCGATGCTCTTCAAAATGGGCGCTTTAGATTACTTTTACGTGAATACGTCACAAATAGCTGCAAAGATAGAAAATGGACTATTAAATACTGTAATTTAAAGATTACATCTTTTTTTTAAATCATTACTTATATGTAAAAAATGCACAAAAATGTAAATAAATAAAAAAAAAATGCTGTTTTACTATATTTTTTTAATAAAAATATTTCAAAATTTAACAATGATAATTTTTTTTTTCCAATTGTATTTAAGTAAGCATAATGTTATTATAACTTGTTTATACTCAATAATTAATGATAATTCATCCTTACCTTCATCCTTTTTCTTTTTCTTTTCTACTCAACCCCTTTCTTCTTCTTTCACACCTTCTTGTTCATTTCCGCGGACTATACTGCTCCAGCTATTGAAATAAATGAAGGACAAGTCTTTCCATTAGAATCAATGTAAAAGCGTGAGAAATGTTTTTCAAACACTATAAAAAACCATATTAAATATTTCTAGAGTCCATAAAAATTTTAATACATTTTTAAAAAAGAAATCCTGTTTATCTTTATTATTTTAATAAAATAATTTAAAAATTTAACAATGGTATAATTATTTTAGAATGTATGTATGTAAGCATAATGTTATTATAACTTGTTTATACTCTATAATTAATGAAAAATCATCCTTACCTTCATCCTTTGTCTTTTTCTTTTCTACTCATCCCCTTTGTTCTTCTTTAACACCTTCTTTTTCATGTCCGCGGACTATACTGCTGCAGCTATTGAAATAAAAGAAGGACAAGTCTTTCCATTAGAATCAATGTAAAAGCGTGGGAAACTTTTTTCTAAAACTACTAATAACCATATTAAATATTTATAGGGTCTTAATTTATAATTTTAAATTAAATATATAAAATAATATTATTTAATTTTTATTTAAAATATAAAAATATTAAAATCTCAATATTATTATTAATACTATAGTATTATTTTTTAATATACATATTAATATTTTTTTATAATAAATAATTCATAAATTATTAATGGAATATAAAACAATAATATTTTAAAAATATAATATTATGGCAATATAATTTTCAAATTATTTTTTCAGATTTTTAAATTGATTTTAATCACAATATTATAATTAATACTACAGTATTATTTCTTAATACACAAACTGATATATTTATTAACAAAATATTGTTATTTTTATTTTTAAAAAATTAAAGAAAATTCATTTAATAATATAATATTATTACTAAATAATTTTTAAAAATTACTAGAGTATTACTTTTTTTAAATTAAATTAAAATTAATAATTATACATATTTTATAAATTATATAAATATATTAATCACATTTTTTTTATAAATACTACAGTATTATTAATTGTTACTAAAATAATTTTATATAAATATAAAAATTTTATTAATTTAAATATAATATTTTAAATAATATTCATTTAACAATACAGCATTATATCAATTTACAATATAATTTCCAAAAATTACTATATTATTATTATTTTTTTTTTAATTACACATAAAATAATAATTATATTACATTATATATTACATTTTTTTAAAAATAAAAAATAATTAATATATATATAAAAAATAATATTTGCGTTGTAATGAACTTGCGTTGTAATGGTACTTGCGTTGTAATAACATGCGTTGTAATAAAATGCGTTGTAAATACATTTGCGTTGTAAAAGTTTCGTTGTAATGGTAGTGCGTTGTAAAAGTTGCGTTGTAAAGGTTGTATACCGTGGAGTTCTGTCTGACACTGTCTGATGTCCCCTCCCTCTTGGTTTCCATTGGAGCCCTTCACTTATATGGTAATTAGGCGGCTGTTTCTTGTATCTGGATCACTTTGCTTTTAAGTATCTCTTTGTACTGTCTGACACTTAGTTGATCTCTGCCTCATAGCAGTTCTTATCACAGCTTTATCTTGCAATTTGCTGTAGCTATTTTCTGCTCTTTCAAAACATGGTCTTATATGCCTTTAACATTATCACTCCGTATAATGTATAGCTTTAGGTTGCGTGGTAGTGTGGTACTTCTCTTTACGGCCTTACCAGCAGGTTCTCGGCCAACGATGTGTAGACTTTTTGGTGAGGTTTCGTTATTTTCAAATGCTTCAAACTGGCTGGAGCTCCACTTTGACGCCACATATGGCAACCATCGATTCTACACTTCGACAGAGGCACACGTGGCAATCACAAGTGGTTCGCAGGACCACTGCACACTCTCTAGGAGAGCACTGGTGATCTTTTGGTTACTTATTGCCTATCTTTTTGTAGCATCCTCCCCAGCTTGAGTACCCACTAATTACTATGTTACACATGGAGCTTAGTTTCACAAGTCTTTATTTGTCTATGTGTAACTGCAAACAAACTCAACATGCTAACCCATTATTCACTTCACTATGCTCTATCACTTATGTCACAGTTCTACAGAGTCCATGAGGAGCCAAAAGGGTTCAGGCAGTGCTAACTCATATGATACTATAACAGCCTGCACCAACACTCCATGACAAGGCCATGCACAAACCTATATGCAGATTTAAGCAGTCACGAGCTATCGGCTGACAAGTGCCCAATTTAACACTGTTAATACAAAGGAGGTGTGGGGCTTACGCAAACTAGATTGGACCACTTCTATTGTGTAAACTAACAGGGTATCTAGTTGGCATATTTATTGATTCATTCAAAAATAAAGGTATCAATGTTCTGATTTCATTAGCCTTTGTGGTTTATTTCACTTTTCTTTTTTTCATTTGCAAAACATGTTTTTTATTGAGGCATGTCTCAAGGACAACACTTAGTTTTTAAAACACAAAGTACACCCAAACATGCAGCTGACATATTCATATGCATAAACAACATCAAATATTTCTTTGACCTGTCCTTCATTAATACATTAACACTAGGTGGATTGTTCATTTTATGTTATATACAGTGTGTCCTGCCAATTTATATTGCCCCAGTGTCACTAATTTCTAATGTTGTCAAGGAGAGAGTATCTACATTTCTAGATCTATCTCAGACACTGATGACGCGGCTGTTCATTCCCAAGGGCATGGCCTTCGGAAAGAACAGTCGCCTCATCAGTGTCTGAGAAGGATCTAGAATTGTAGATACTCTCTTACTTACTTAATGTGTTAATGAAGGACAGTTCAAAGAAATATTTGTTGTTGTTTATGTTTATAAATATGTCAGTAGGTCATTATATGTTTTTGGTAACTCATGTATATTAATTGTGTAATGCTTGTTTGCATTTTGTGTTTTCAAAACTAAGTTTTGCCCTTAAGACATGCCTTTATGAAAGAAATTTTGTTTTTAAAGAAAAAAAGAAACGTGAAAAAAAACACAAGGTCTAATGAAATCAGAACATTGGTACCTTTATTTTTTAATAAATCAATAAATATGGCAACTAGATACCTTGTTAGTTTACACAATTTAACACTGTGACATTGCTTTCAACATGCAGAAAAATCACACTTAGAAAACTGAACTAAGAAGATCAAAAAACTGGTTTCATCTGCTAAGACAGTGGTTCTTATCCTGTGGTCTAAGGATCCCAAAGGGACTGTGATGCCTGCTCAGCGGGTCCTCAACTATGTTACCAAAATAAATGTATTAAAATTAATACATTAAAAAGAAGAAAGCATATACAAATAAAGAAGCAGAATTCAAAATGTGAAAAGGTTTTCTGTATTTTATAGTGAATACAAAAAAAATACTTGAGCATTTGTTTGGTGTGTACTCTTTTTTGTATCAATGTGTATTGTTTTGAAGTTCAAATTGCTTAGGCAGGGGACTCTCCAGCTTCCAATAATGACTCAGTGTGTTTCCCCAGATTCCATTAATGATTCTCTGGGGGTCCACAGAAGTCAAAAGGTTAATACCAGTTACCAGTGACCAGAATACAATAGCTATGTTATCATCCCACAATGAGAAACAGCTGAACTTTATATACCTGTTCAATAATAGGCATACAATAGATATTTTCCCCTGTATTGATGACTGTGGATCAGAGTGATATGCTTAAAATGATGGGCAATACAGACGTCTATGACAAAATCAATCATTCTTGTCAATTACTTGTAGCTTATGTCCGCTACACCAACATTTAAATTGTTGGAGATATTTATTAGGAATTTTGTAATAGTCCAAAATAACTGTATTTCAGTCAACTTCTTTTATCTTATATTTTTGGGATAGGTAAAATTGGTATTATTATTTTACAAATCTATTTAAAAATATTTGAAATCATCAAATCAGCTAACAAAAAAAGTAGGCAGATTAACCTCAACAATGAATTGTGATTAACAAAACAGATTTAAAATATTTTATTTCGCCTCAAAAGGTTGCAGAGAAAGAAAATTCACATATGTGAATGCTCACCTCATGTGGATACTTGAGGAGAAGAAGTCCTGTTAATTAGCTGAAAAATGTTGAAGCAATCATTTATTGTTTTTATTCTAGTGTTATGTGCCTAGGTTAGGCCCATATTGTGAAGTGGCTCATTTCTTACATTGTCCTTCTTTTCACAAGAACATTTCTGCCATGGCATTTTGCACATATGTGTGTCGACGACAATGTTGGATTTGTTTCTCTGAAGGATCTTTGTTTACACATCTAGCTTCACACAACATTATCACAATGCCTCAAACATCATGTACAAGGTCCTTCTATGCACTATATACAAATGTAGTTCTATCTTCATCCACAGGGGCGACAGGGCTATCTACATATCCATAACCTCACTAATGTATGCGCAAATTGCAAGGCTGCTTTCTTTTATAAAGAGCATCCCATTAGATCAGCAGAGGAGGCACTTCAGCTAAAAACAAGGGTCCCTGCATGCTTAGACTTCACCATGCAGCAGTCTGACATCTCATGAGGGGTGTCCAGTTAATGACCAAGATGGGGTCCTACATTCTCTCCCGCCAGAGAATAATGGGGTTGGATCATCTCTGGAGGGAGTCTTGGCTTCACACCTGCAAACATACTAGGTACACTCAGGGTAAGGTTTGTATATTAGGAGTATGTCTGATTACTGGCTTGTTTATATGCCTGCATATACACACACTTTTAGCACCATGGTGGAACTGTATCGACTATTTACACTTTTGGTGCTTGTATTCACTTTCATCTGCATCTGGTTACTGATTGTGGCAGCACACGTATTCTATACAAGAATAACAATGGTTCAGTAAATATACTGAAAGCATTCCACTGTGTATTCTCTGTATATTTCTCTGAGCACAAGTAAGACAGAGTGACTGAGCAAAAGGTTCTGTTCTGCTACCACAATACCTGAGGTGTCAGGGTTGTCATGTACAGTGGTTGCCAGAAACTATTTGCTACCTGGTAAGGTTAGAGGGACTTATGGTGGCACAATGAGCTAGTTGGACTCTAGGCCATCACATCCTGTGGGGGAGCCTGGAATCAGCCTAGGCACCTTGCCCAAAGTTTAGGTTGTCCAACAAACACACAGGTCCTACTTATTAGTGGGGACTACACAACACTAGTCCTTTTGGGTAACAATACTTTCATAGCACTGATTGAAGCGCTATTCTCTAAGAAATAATTAGCAAAACAGAAATCTGGGTAGGATGAAAATAAAGTCCTTTATTTGAATATATTAAATCCACGATGTCAAACCTGTCATCCTTAGGGTGGTCTTTACCCACACTTCTCGTCTTTTGCCTCGTGTTTTTGCTAATTTGTCTTTAGGACTCTGAGGGGCATATTAGCAAGCCGCCTCGATCATTATCTCTGAACTCTCTTAGCGTGTTTTTTACTATCGCCAGCTATCACTGGAAATTTTCGCCAGGCTAGCCCTGTATCAACAACGCTTAGCGCTTTGACGATAATATTTCCAGCAATAGCCGACGATATGGGGTAACATAACACTGCTGGCAAACCAGCGATAATCCAGCAAAAATGGAGATAAGCTTGATAATAGCGCCCTGTGGCCTAAAACCCTAGAATTTACCTCCCATAGTAAATATAGTGTAGTAGAAAATACCAGACGTTAGAATCCAGCATTAGGGGTGTCTATCGCAAAATTTGAATATCCCTTCGCGGGCCCGGAACATGTTGTAAATATCGCAAAGCTGGCTTAGCGAAGTTTACCAGTGCAATTTATTCAGGCACGCCTACATTGCATCTCATCAGCGATGCAAAGTTAGTTGTGCTGGAAACGGATGCTAAGCCAGCAAAACATACACTTGCGTGTCCTTGTTGATAAAGCGATAACATTATCGCCGCTTTTTGCTAATATGCCCCTGAGTACTTTACCACTGCTAAGCCAGTGCTAAAGTGCATGTGTTTCTTCCCTAAACAGAATGACCTCGGTGTATACCTGATTGGCATATTTGTTGTACTGATAAGTCCTTTGTAAAGTAGTATACCCTGTATCCATGGCCTGTACTTCAAATGCTACTAGTTGGCTGCAGCACTGATTGTACCACCCACAGAAGTAGCTTTTCAAACCTGTATCAGGCCTGCCACTGCAGTGCCTGTGTGTGCAGTTTACTGCCACTTTTACTTGGCATTTAAAACAACGTTCCAAGCCTTAAATTCCCTTTTATTGCATATAAATCACCCCTAAGGTCGGCTCTAAGTAACCCTAAGAACAGAATAGCAGCTTTTTGTCTAGTTTCCGTCCATCACTTTCGTAGAAGACAGTGTATGTGAACTGGAAACGCTTGGCATGGGTGTGGCTTTGAATTGCAGTGGTGCGAGTGGCGGAAGGAGCAGGAGCAGCTGCAGGGACAGCATTCTGAGTTTGGTGGCAGCAGTGGTGCAAAGCCGGGCTAGAGCCTGGAACAGGACCAGGTTCAGGGTCCGAGGAACCTGCCGGAAACCCGTACCGCCAGACTTTGGCATGCCACTGGTTTGCTGCCCACCTCTTGCCATCAGAGTAATCAGAGACTGCACCCCACTGCTGCCAGACCCACGGCAGAACAGCGGCCAGACATGTAACCTCAACAGCATCTTGGCCCGCAGCAGGGGCAAGCCGGTGTCTGTATTAGCCGCAGTGAGTGTTACATACTTGTTGTTTACTCTCCTGGAAAGCACCTGGAAGTGCCGAAGTAGCCTTGGACTATTCTTGAGCCACACAAGTCAATTTGAGTGGCTAGCAGGAGGGCAGTCAGTGGGTTAGTAGTCCTAAAACGACAAAGGACCACAAATCCTGGGAGACAGTGTGTGGAGTGTGGCTGGTTTTAGGCACTAGGTCTTGGTTCTCCTTGGCAATGGGGCAGAAGCGGCCGGTGTTAGGCTGGTGAGGCTTGCCATACATCTAAAAAACAGCAAGAAAACCAGCATGCCATAACTTGGGCTCAGCCGTATCCCTATCAAATTAGCAGCAGCCAAGACAAAAATTACCGATAACCAGCACATAACAAGGAGAGGGGCGTATCATCAAGGGCCATATCGCCGCTTTAGGGGGACTTTTATCCACTAAAGAATCGATATTTTTATTGCCCTATTAGCAAGCTGTCGCTAACAGAGGTTAGCGACAGATTCTAGGCGATAGCGACAGGTTTGGGGCCCGCTTTGCATGTCAGCGATATTTATCGCTAATGACATGCAAAATGGGCGTACCCAAACTGTTAGCGACTGAAAACAGTCGCTAACACAGCTATCGCCTATTAGCAAGGCAGGCGAAGCGATAAAAAATACTTGCGCTAAGCGTGAATATCGCCAAAACCTAATGCCTGCTCAGACCACTTCTTAAACTGTATATCCAATGGGAGGTGGATATTCAGGTTAAGACCCCATTAGCGATGATGCCTGAATATTGCTGGATTCCCAGAGATATTCACGCATTTTGGCCGCTATCACCGGATATTTTATCACTTTGGAGATAAACGTTGCTAACAGCACGTTATCTCTGCGATGATACCCGGCGATAGCCCACGATAAAAAAAAATGCGCTAAGCACATTTAGCGATAAATATCGCTATTTGTTGCTAATATGTCCCATAAATCAGTTTATTTCTCTGCAGTACTAGCGGATAAGCAACAATAGTAAACCTAAATTCATAGCTAAGCCTGCACTGAATAGCTGGTGTGCTCAAACCCTTTTATACTGACCTGAGCCTAAGGTGAGTGCAGGCAGGCGGTACCAGTTTGACAAAGACTACAGAACTTTTCTCTCTTTTATTGGTGCAGTAAGAACAGGATTGGATTGTTGCTCCAAGCAGGCTTGAGAAATAAATAAATCTGCCCGTTTAACCCCAGAAAATTAACACAAACATCATTCAGAGAGGCCGAAAGAGAGCAGAAAGTGATCAATGAGTGATAGCTGCCTAAATATATAAGCAATGTAAGGCAGGAACAAAATACCTTGCCAACAAGGGCCAATCAACTAGCTTCCCTCACCCTTCTATTGTCAGTACAGAAAGGGGAGACCCCCCCTAGCGGGGGTAAAGGTAATTTTGGAAAAGGATATTATGAAACACATCTCGTGACATCCGCTATACATTAATCCCATAGAGGAAAAAGTGATAAAAACAGAGAGAAAGTATACAGAGTCAAACAATTGTTACTAATAAAAATAAGAATTATTTCGTACTTGAATTATGACCAAATTGGAGCCCAACACCTGCAGGCCCTTGTCTCTTTCCAAAGATTATAATTAAGGCTAGTCCTCTGCCCAATATGAATAGGAATTCTAGGGTAGCAATTTCCACCAAAGCTGCTGAAAAAGTAAGGAAAATCTCGCCTCTTTGTGTCTGAGAAGGAGGCTGAGGTCGAGGAAGATCTTGCTTTTGCCACAAGCAGCAGACTATGACTTTCAGGTCTCTCAAGCAATGTTATTGGAGAAAAAGGATAACGTTGCAGAGGACAATCAAACTTACTACAACCCCGGAACTCCAGAGCGTCTGTCAACAGAATCTTCTGATGATATAGAAACCATGAGAGACGATGCCATAAAAATACTCCCGTTCAGCTATTACCAGGGCCAGCAATCTGCATGCCGAAAAACTGGATGCCCATATAAATGTGTTGCAAACGCTGGCAACTGTTACAATGGCGATTGATGCAAAACTGGATCGTTGAAACTCACTAATTAGGCGGGTCTAGGATTTTGCAATGGATAAAGCAATATATTGCCAGTTTGATCCGATAGTGGGACAGCTATCTACCTTACCCGAAATAATGCAAACCATCTTACTAGATATAAAAATGAGCACAGAGCAACAAGCAGTGCTAAGCACCCAGGGCAAAAAAGCTGCAAAGGATCTTCCTGTGATTACCACGGCTGAGCTGCAGTCCCCCAGCCTACATCGGGCATCCAATGCGCAGGTGGTCATTCGGAAAGCATCCCTGCTGCAAATAAATAAAAATGGGAATTCGAACATTGACGAGAGTCAGCTTTCCAGAAAAAATAAAAAGATGCCTAAGGAATCTAAAAACAACAAAAGGAATGAAAAGCTTGTATTTGGCACTGGCAACCCAGAATGTAAGAATCCTGCATCTCCTGAACCAGTCCAACCAAAACAAGAACACAAGCTATTCCCTATCTTCATAAAAAACATCTCTGGTAAGGATTTAATCAATCAAACTAGTGAACCGTTAGTACTTCACATGGAAGCTGACATATCAAACGATAATATCGAATCCGCCCCACTAAAACCAGGACTGCAGCACATAGAGCAACATAACACCAGAAAAGTGGGTAGAGGGCATCAGATAGCCAGGGGTGCACATTGGAGTAGCCCATCAAAACAACAATTACAAAAGGAGATACAGTCAAAAGAAAAGGAATCAGTGCAACAACTTACACCATCACTTCGGACAATGCCGCAAATGAACATTTAAGTTGAAATAAACAAAGGCCATGGGGAGTTCTCCTTTCAACAATGCTTGGTAAAGTGAGATATCCCTAGGGATCAACGGGGAAATAGATCGGTCCCACACTCAAGGGCATGAATGCATCAGCTATAATTCCAAATAAATCCCAAATACAATGACATACTAAGGATTGCCATGGGCCTGAAAAGAGGGCCATAATGGAGGTGCCTGTAATTGGAACTACGACAATTTTATTACACCCTTAATATATGTATCTCAAGGAAAGTGGTATATTCTGAACAGGAAAAACGTTCTAAGGCTGGCACCAAACTACCAGGTCTGGAAGCCTTGATATCAAAGGATATGGAATACATAGCTTTTAAACCCCCGTGGCTTGGGGAAAGGAACAAATTAAGTGAGATCTGCTTTATAAAGAGGAGAAGTTTGCCTGAAGCTTTATAAACCATAAAGAGCAATTGTCCACGTGGGGTATAAACTTGTCTTGCATCTTGCCTGAGAGATATCCCAAGTTTTTAAACCCACCCTTTTCTAACCCATGTCAGCCTACCAAGAAAAATGCCTGGCACAACCATACTACGACCAATGTATTCTCCCCTGAAGTAGAACATGCTGAAGGCAGCCTAGTTGATTAAACAAACTAAGTGGAGGATTTTCCTCTCCCTCTCTCAATCAAACTGCACCTGGTTGGCCACCTGCCCAAATGGCCGTCCCTAAACAACACAAGACAAACAGAGAGTGTGAGAGGCCTATTGAAGCAAGAAGGAAAACTAAGGGAACTTGAGGAATTAACTAAGTATGACATAACCTGCCAGCAGAAAACCTTGGGGCATATTATCAAGACCTGCAATAAAATTATCGCCGCTTTAGCACCAGGAAACTGCTGCTATAACGGTGATAATGGGCTTGATAATATGCCCTTGTGAATTCCCATAGCAGCCCAGGTTAACACCAGAACCTGGGCTGCTATGGGAATTCACAAGGACATATTATCAAGCCCATTATCGCCATTTTAGCGGCAGTTTCCTGGTGCTAAAGCCGCGATAATTTTATCGCAGGTCTTGATAATATGCCCCCTGTATCCTACACCAGGAGTTGTTTATGGAGTTTGCAATCTTTGCATCACCCGCCCTACCCTCCCAATGTGGTGGGCAACCCAGTGGAGGGTTCTAAATTCAAATAAAGAGTGCTCTTGCTGTAAATTCTACTATAATCTGGGCAGAAAAAGGAGACGCTCTCATAATACAAATTAATCAATCTAAAAGCAAAAGTGACCTTATAAACCCCCTTCTAATTATTGGAAATATCTATTTACATACAACGCTGGCTAGGAAAAGCAAGACTGCAAATTTATTAATGGGACAATTAGAAAATGTACGAGATGAAAATCTTACAACTGGGCTAGTAATTGGAGGGTATTTTAACACAAATTTACTTGCAAGGAGGAATAGAAAGAATGGGAGGACGAGCACTGGCGTATCTGCCAAGTATCCACTCAGTATCAGAGGCAGGATACAGTCGGTACCAACTTGGTGAATGCCCTAGAGGCCCTAGGAATGCGTAGCATTGAATTGCAGAGTAACATTCAGCCATCCAGCGGCTTATACCTGTAGGAAAGTGCCCCGCTTTGCATGAGTGCCCCCACCTTTTGCCTAATGTCGATGTACTTTGCCTGAGTACGCCCTGGGTTCCTGCCAACCAGGTACGTAGGGCCTGTGTTCTGTGTAAAAATGTACTGTCGCAAAGACCAAATGACAACTCTCTGGCCACAGGCATGTAATCCCCTTGTAAAAGGTACTCTAGGTACCAAGGGCACTTTGACCAGGGAGGGCCTCTAAGGGCTGCAACACTTATTGTGCCACCCTTAGAGGCACTGTACCTTTACACACACATACTGTCATTGCAGGCTTCGTGTTCTGGTGCAGAACAAAGTGAAGGGTCGAGATGGCACACATCCCGTGTGCCTTGCCTACAACCCACTGTGACGGTATAGGTAAGTCAGCCCTCTAGCTGGGTGCACTACACCAGTGGTGAGGGTACCCCTACCATGTCTAAGTCAATTCTTAGACAATGTAAGTGCAGTAATGCCATGAAAAGTACATGTTCTGGGTATTTGTCATTACGAACTCTACAGTGCCATAATCGCTTTACTGAAAACTGGGAAGTTTGATATCAAACTTCTCAGAACATTGACCCCACACGGACGCCAGTGTGGGATTTAATGAAAAATGCACTCAGAGGGTATCTTGGAGATGTCCCCTGAAAAAAATAACCTCTGAAAAATTACCTAAATCTAATGTCCTTGCTGCTCCCCAGCTGCCACCATCATACATGTTTCTGGACCCTGGGTCAAGAGCCTGCCGCTATTGGTGTCCTGAAACAAAGCACATCCTGGGTTGAGGTGCCAATCCTCCTCCCACAGGATGGGTTGGGTTCTTGAAAGGGAAGCTTCAAAGGCGTGCCACTTTCGTGAGCTACCCCAGCCATTTGCTGCTCCCAGCAACTGGCCCCCACTGCTTCTAAACCCCACTTTGGGCAGGAGAATCGGCAGGAAAACCAAGTTAGGAAGAGAGTTGTGACCACGTTTTCCAATCCCACCCCTCAGGTGCATGAGGCGAGGTGAATCACAACTATCAGCACCTGCTATCTTGCAGATGGGGGGATCCAGCCAATCAGAGAGATGCCTATGCCCCCCTCTCACTGGAGGAGGGCATAATAGGAGGTGCACCCACCCCAAGGAATGGACCTATTGGCCCGACCTATACCTACTTGAAATGCCCCAAAATTTAGTATTTTGGGGTAACCCTGAACCTTGTCTTCTCAGACCCGAGCCAAAAAGAAGAAGCATGAAGAAGAAGGACCGAACAGCCATGCAGAGAGAAGAAGAAGAGGACACCAACTGACTTAACCCCAGTCCCATAGGACTGTCTCAACCTCAGACTCCTCCAACTGAACCTCAGTGTGTTCTGCAGTCCTCGAAAACCCAGAGAACCTGCCCCGCCTTTGCTACTAAAAAGGACTTTGTCTCCCGTGAGCACCAGACTTGCACAAAAGTAACCAACTCTGACTCCGGCCTACTCTGTGAGTCTCTATCACTCTACTCCCGGTGCTGTGAGCCTGAGTGAGCCAACACCCCAAGGAGGTCCTCCCAGTGATCCCAGCTTGGATCCCAGTGACCTCTGAACCTCAACAAGCTCCCAAACCCAACCTGCAGCCAACAACCGGAAAGTAACCTCAACCGTGACCGAAGGCGACACCCGGACTAACTTTGTAATTAAAGCGGTTCATAAAGAGCAACTGCAACCATCTGACCTACTGCTTTACCGAATGCTTGCAGTCACAGGACAATGTTTTCCAAAGACCCCATTTTCCTCAATGGCAGCTAACTGACTCTTGGAGAGCCGTGACCAAATCTCCATTGTCAGCCAAGACCGAGTCCTATACACAGCCATCTCTTTGCCGCTGGCGGTGTAGTTCTTGTACTGGCCATTTGGCCCTACCGTACTGACCTCGACCCCAGGAGCTTTTGTTTCCCAATCTGGTAGCCTGATTTCTACAGTCCCCACGCCCACAACTGTGCTTAGCCCCTTGGCTAGCGTGTGGTACCTGCACTCTTCACCTGGCCACCCCTGTGCCGCTGGTGGTGCGACTTGAGTGCCCAACTGACCGAATCCTATCCACGGACCCGTAAATCCAGTTCTGTCTTCTCAGGACTAAATATGGCTCATGAATAATATTGTAAAACTGTACTTAGCTTATAAACTTCATTATCTCCTTTTTTATTCCCACAGGGAATGCACTAGCCTAGTACCTAGAGATACCTGTCTGAGTAAGAAAAGTATTGAAAAAGTAATTCTGACTATTTGCAAATTCAAAGTGATGAATATGTAAACTGATTCACTGCATTCAAACTGTATTTAAACTGCATATATTTGAAAAGTATTCCTATGGTAACCGATACCAGGCTTGGGTTGTTTTTTGAAAATGAACATACCTAAATAATATTTTCATACAAGACAAATTAGTCAGAGTTCAGTTCTTGAGCATGTGTAATCATTTCCTGACTGAGTGCATACAATAAATGCTTAGCACTACCCTCTGATAAGGCCTTACAGCTCACCCACATTACCACAAATAGAGAGTAAGGTATTGTCTACTTTTAACTCTGCCTACCTTTGGGGATACACTGGACTCTGTGCACACTATTCCTTACTGTGGTATAGTATATACAGAGCCAGCTTCCTATAATACCCAATTTTCCTCTTGGAGATTTGCTACCTTGGACTACATTTGGACCTCAATTGAACATTTTCATGACATGAATGACTTCCAGATCACACCAAGAATAAAAAAAGATCATCAAAAGCAAACTAAAGGAAGCTGTGCACCAGGAAATAAAGATCCTGGGTTGTCCAGGAAAATCTGTCCCAATTAATAGAAAAAAACGTCCAGATGGATAACCCTCAAATTGACACTCAAAGTGCAGCTATAATAGAAAGACATTATGAAGCCAAGAGGGAAGAGAACTTAATAACAGGTTGGCCCTCCTTGATCATGTTACTTCAAGTCAAACTAGCAGAAGACCCTAAAAGAAGAGTTGAGCAAGAGGGAAGAGGGCATGCTGGCAGCCAGGAAGTAAAATATTTAACAAAGGATTTAAATAAAGAACTTCATGACCTAAAACATAAAAGTTGGGCTGATAAAAGTACTCAAGAACAAAAAAGAAAATAAAGGCAAGTATATAGAAGGCAGCTATAGGCAGATAGTTGGTCAATTAACAAACTAATATGGGCTAAGCAACATGCCGCACTTAAACAAAAAGACTCTAAGACATTTTGGGGGGTTGGGGAATACTCTCAACAAAATTTCAAGCTAAAAAGTTTGCCAAATTACAGCAAAACAATGTGTTGGCCATATAATGCAGTTTTACTGCTCCTCCACTGGCCTAGAAGAGGACCCCTCCTGTGGGGATAATAAGCATGGGGCATGGCCCATGGAAGATAACAGCTCCCTCACCCTAGTTGGTGAGAACTCCACTGGGCATCAACATGAGCCGCAACAAGCACTGCTAACTGACCACCATGAAGCTCACTCCTGGGAGAAGGAAAAGGATTTTCTAACAACATCGACCGGCACTAACATTTGGCCACCCATGAGAAAGGTTGAAGCAGCCCTAAGGACTATGAGATTGGCTGGGCACCAGGGCCCAACAGTCTACCCCCAGCATCATTAAAAGCTGATTTGAGCCTCTGGACGCTCATCTTAACCCAGTTATTCTTGGTACGCCGCAGTAGGGCAACCATTCAGGAAAACTGGGAGAGCTTAACTTTAGTGGCCTCATATAAAAAGAAGGAAAGAACCTTGCCCGTAAATTATCCAATCATAGCACTTCTCGATGTTGAAGGGTAGTGCTTAGCCAAACTATTATATGAAGAGCTTCAAATGTAAGTTAAAGATACAAATGTATCCCATAGTGCCAACATGTTTTTCAAAAACACTGCCACAGAGAGGATATTCTTTTAATTCTTTCTTGTTTGATTGACAAAGCGATGAGCCCCAAGGCCCTCCTGTTAAATGCAGCTATAATCGATTTTACCAACACTTTTAACAATATTCTCAGAGGTAGACTATGGGAAAAGTTAAAGAAGTGGCAGATACCATCACATCTCCTAATGGCAATAGTAACACTATACAGCAATACACAGGTCAGAGTTAAATAAACAACAAATTGGGTGACGTCTGACACAATCTTCATTAACAAAGGGTTGAAAAAGCCCTGCATACTAGCTCCTCTGCTTTTTAATCTTTATTTGGCAGACCCGGAAAACCATCTGGTAGTACCAAGAATTTACTGACCCGTTCTTGCAAAGCAGAAAATACAAATTCTGCAATATGCAGATGATATGGTAATTCTTGACCATACCCAAAGTGGCCTGCAAAGATCACTGGATGCAAAAGAACGATATTGTATAGTAAATTAAATTATCATCAGCCTGAAAAAGACAAAAACAATGATCTTTGGCAGACACCTAATTAAAGAAGGCATCTGTTTAATTGGAGGCAAAATATTGGAAATAACAGCAAGTTTTAATTTCCTCTGCGTCACATCGGATGGAAGAGGGGGTAAGAACCCCCAGTGGTGGTCCTTGAGAATTACTGCAAAACATCTGACTTGCAAGATGGGCCAGCTTAAAAGAAGTGTGGCAACGCACAATACAGAGGTCATTCTAATGGTGATGGAAGCTAAGGTGATGCCAGCCCTGACATCTGGTGCCATGATGTTCAAAGATAAGCTCCATGAGTGACTAGATACACACTAATGCATTTGCTACCAACGTATCTTCAGTCTCCCAGATTGTACCAACCAGTCACAAATAAGGCTAAAATTTAAATTGCCAAAGCAGGATCTAGTCCTAAGGGCAAAGTTTATAACTTACTGCAGAACTCTACAAATGGACCCAATGGGCACATTGATACATCTGCTTTGGGAGATGTTTCAGTTACCTGGCTCTACATAGGGTTTGATTTTGGAAATATCAATTAATACCATCCAGAACCTTAGCAAAACTCCTATCAAAGAAAGCAATTATAATCTCATGGAAACAGGACCTACGGGATATAAAAACTAAACACCATGGCATCTTAGCAGCAACATTCTATTCCCTTGGCATCTTTCCTGAATACCTACATTTAACGTTTCCGTACCATACTAAGTACACCCATAAGAGGCTAATCCCCCTAAGAGGCTATTGGTACAGGCAAAGTGAGGGGGAAGTCAACACGTGATGTGATGAAACAGAAGAAACTCTAACGCATATAATCTGCATATGCAAAATTTTGAAACCCCTAAGGGTCTACTGGCTCTGAACCATCTTTTGAATTTTAAACAAAATAACATGTGGGACTGATGTTTTTACCTGCTTACAAGGAGAATCATGTCAGTTATCTGGGTGTTTTATAGCATTTATTAAAAATACAAGATGGCTGCTGAAGATCAGGAATATATCAATGACAAAACCTCTGTAAGGAACAAATGATGTGTTAACTCTAGGAACAAATAATGTTTTAACTCTTGGATTCACAATTTGTCTAGCAATTTTTGGAATTACCTCAAAAGTACGACTGAGGCGTGCATTGTTTAGAAAAGGTCTATGAAGTAGTGTACGTCCTTAAGATACTGATTTCTCATGCCATCATTTACAATCCTGTGCTGAGGTAGAAATTATGTATAAGATTTTTTCTGAAAAGTACAATCACGTTATAGCAATATGAACTTTAAACTTGTGCCCTAACTATGTTTTAGCATTGAAAGCACAATGCACTTTTTAGGTTACAGCCAACTGCACTCATGAGGCCACCGTTAATGGTGTGATCGTGCCCTGATTGCTTTAGTAGAGTTTTTTTATAGCACTGCATTATTGGGAGTTTTTTCGTTTCCTCTGCATAAATGTGTGTTTTTAATCTGTTTTTACTTTTCTCATTCTGTTTAAGATTAAACAATTTTAATTGATTGAACATCAATAAACTAACTTTAACTGTATCCCTAAAGGCAGGCTGCTATTTAAGTGAAAGGTAGGACATGCACTTTTATGTTTTGCATGTCCCAGTAGTGACAAACAGCGTCTTTCATTTTTCACTACTGTGAGGCCTTATCCTCTCATAGCCTAGAATTGAGAATTCCTTAATACATTTTAAAACTGTAATTCCTGATAACAGAGGAGTAGCTTTCTCATGTTTTCTAGGTTTGGAATGGCAATGACATTTCCTCATTACTGGGGAAGTTGGATTTAATATTACTGTTTTAGGAATGCCACTTTTAGAAAGTTGAAAAACATGAAGGGACCACGTCTGGTCCCCTTCAAGATGCACAGCCAAGTCTGCCATAATTGAATCCAATAAATCAAGCTTTAAAATATATTCTTCAATTGTTGCACTTTTTATCCATGTGTTTGATCTGATTCTTAACTGTATCAATTCATTTTACTCATTTTTCTTAGTTATTCAAGGTTGTTTAAAAAGCACACAGGAGAATTAAATGTTTCCTTATGTCACGATGTTCATTAAAAATCACCCAATGCATTTCGGGGTAAACCCTTTGTCAGAGGCATCTAAAATGTAAACAAATCAATAAACAATCATGAATTCAATTATATAGCTTCTGTTACATCTATCTAATTCCAACACACTAACCTACCATTATTTTAAAAAAAGACACCACTGTGACTTTTAGAAAGTTGACATTTCTCTGTACTCACTGCACTGTGCCTGACAGCCTGTCTCCAATACACATCTGGGGTGGTTGACAGCTATACTTTGTTCATTCCCTCTACACAACCAAAACATAGGAAGGATAGGTGTCTCTGAGTACCCATCTACATACATGTGCATTCAGATGGCCTTACCTGGGCAGGCTGGAAGGGAGGGGCTACACTTCATTTGAATGGGTTGAGTCCTGTCCTACACAAAGGACTGATTACCACTGACTAAGGGGGGAAACATGGCGGCAGCCTGCTGAGCTGCTGCAGTGCTCCATACCTGGGTTCCCGTACGTGTTAAGTTTTTCAATGTTGCCGGGCTGTAATTAAGTTATGTGATCCCCAAGAAGCTGCCGGCTGATATTCTGCTGAGTCGAGAGCTGTTTAAAGCCTTTTTTGGAGTTGTTTAAGGCGCTTTCTCCATTCACGGCATACCGGCGTGTACAAGCTGCCGCCGTCTCCATCACGCCCCATGTGTTTGGAAGGGGTGTGTCCTTCGGCAGAAACTGCTGCTGCTGCTGTCGGCTCGGTGTTTTTTCCTGGGAACCCGAGCCTGAGCCCGAGTTCACCTGTGTTGGTGCCGCTGCAGGCATTGAGCTTGCAGGTTTAGAGCCTTGCCGCCCTGGAGCTCCCGCGGGGACGCATGACCCGTAGTCTTCTCCTGGGTCGTTGTGGAGCCGCCGCGAGTTCCATCATTAACGTGGAGGAAACACCGGAGGAGGGAGAGTTGACTGCTGGCTGCTGTGGCCATCGTACTGGTGAAGGTAGTGGCTCCAAAGGTAGTGTGGGCTTGACGCTAGCTGGGGGGACCAGCAACCAAGGTGAGACCTGTCCTTTATTACCGGGCATGTGGCTCACTGGAGGCTGAAACAGGGGGGGCAACGCACACAAGAAAGGATAAACGTAAGGGGCCAAAAAGGGGTTAAAAATAAGTAAGGGCGCACAAGTCCTCGCACAAGCCCCGTATCTACTACATCTACTAATTCCAACTCAGCCCCAATTTATGTTTAGAGGTGGCTGAGCCAGTTGTTCCTGCTATCGTTGGTAACGCGAAAAAGAACGTTTCTTCCTTCCTGATAGGGCAGGTCAAGGCTAAACAAGCTTATACGTGTAAAATAGCTAGGGGTTCTAAAGATTCTAAGCCTAAACCTACTAGCTCTACTAGTTCTGGGTCTAAGATAACCCCGTCGCTTAGATCTTATTTTAAAATGGATTGGTGTCACTACAACGCATGCTTTTACCACGCATGCCTTTACAACGCGGTTTTTACCACGCAGTCCATTACAACGCATAATGCTTTTAGGCGCTGGATAGTGAATTATTTAATTTACTATTCCAACTCCAGTCCCCGTGGATAGCAGGGAAGGTGTTGGATAGTATATTAAATACATTCCCTATCCTAGAGCGCCCCCCAGCGCATTGCGTTGTAATGGTTTGCGTGGTAAAAGTTGCGATGTAATGGTAGTGCGTTGTAAAAAATTTGTTGTAACCGTGCTACACCTTTTAAAATGGTTCCTCGAGTGTTACTACTGTCGGATAAGCTTTCTCCCAAGGGATCTCTAGAAAAATAATTATCTGAGGTCCTGGGTCCTGAGGAGGCGGTGAATATTGGGGTCTCACCAAGCAGTACTTCAATCAGTATGGCAATGGATGGAGTGGTGGGTTTAGATATGGCCTTGGATATGAGCGCTGTGAGGGCGACGACTAACATGAATGTTAACATGGATGCTAACATGGATGCTGACATATCTCCTGCAACAGTTGTATCAACTGAAAACAGGAATAGAGAGGATGAGATCGCTGGCGCTCTTACTGAAGTAAGTGAGAGTTCGGTTCCCGTGCTAGAAACTTCCAGGTCTTTTGGTCGTCTCCCGCCTCTTGCTTTGGTTCTGGCTCCGCCACTAGTGTTGGCTCCTCCATTCCTGATATCTGGTCCCCTTGATGGGGGTTTGCCACAAGGGGATAGTATACAAGATGGTGCGTCTGCCCTCCCCTCCAGCGCCCTGCCTGACAACTGTGATAATACAATCCTGGCCACCTCTTTGCAGGCCCTTACAGGTAATGTTTACATCTTTGTCTGCAGATATAAAAAAAGGGTTTGAAACCTCTGCAGCTAATCAGGCTGACATTAGGTGCTTTTGTGAGTCCCTCGATAATAAGATCAGTGGTCTTACTCTAAGAACAGAAACATTAGAGGATACGGTAACGGGCTTGTCTCTATACCTGAACGAAGCAAAGGCGGACATCACTAAGCTCAGGAAAGAAGATCAAGCGTTGGTAGAGAGGATGGAGACGCTCGAAAATAACGCCCGATGGAATAATCTCCGCATTTTGAATATCCCGGAGGATAAAGAAGGCGCAGATATTAAACAATTTGGCATCCTGCTGTTGAAGGAAGCATTACGATTGGATCTATCTGTGGAAGAACTAGCTTTAGACATCCAACGTATTCATAGAGAGCCCTTCAGAAAGAACCCCCAAAGGACCAAGCCTAGAAAAATCTTGGTCAACTTTCACACGTATTCTCTTAAGGAAGCTATTCTTACTCTGGCCCTTAAGCAGAAATCTGTGAGTGGTAAGGGATTTAACTTTCAGACCCGATCCGACCTGTCCAGGGCCACTCTCGACAAGCAGTGGGAGTTTGGGAGGAGGCTCGAGGCTTTTAGAAGCTATGGTGCGGTAGCTCAACTAGTTTTACCTGCTGCACTGAGAGTAATGTATAAAAACAGTATGCATAATATCAGGTCGGTGCAAGCAGCTGATGAGCTATTGTTGACTATGGGAAAAGACAAAGGAGCGTCAGGCTAGGTAAGGTTTGGTAAGGTTTGGTAGGCCAATATAACTGGCATTTAGGAAGTCACTTAGGTAGGTATTCAAAGTATAGTGAGAAACTTTTTCGCAAATTTGAAAATGAATGGAAAATAATGTTAGTTC
Source organism: Lissotriton helveticus (assembly GCF_964261635.1). NCBI lineage: Eukaryota > Metazoa > Chordata > Amphibia > Caudata > Salamandridae > Lissotriton > Lissotriton helveticus. Next base: position 987,024,233 of record NC_136067.1, read on the forward strand.
AATATGAAAGGGAAAAAAAGAAGAAAAAAAAGTGTATCAGATATAAGTACTGTTTGGTAGTATAGGTAGTATAGGTATAGGGTAGTGTAAGTTTAAGGTCTCAAGCTGTTTTTTTTTTTGGTTTTTTTGTTTTTTGTTTTTTCTCTTTCCGGCTACGGACGGGGTGGGAACCCAGGAAGGGGTGCTATCTTCTGGTTCTTCCAGATAGATAGAGCAAGGGTTTCCCAGGGGGGGTGAAAGGGTAGACTAGGGCACGGGGGGTTGGGGTTGCAAGGGAAAAAAATCTAAAAAATTTCCTCATTTTCGTTTTAGTTTGGCTTTGAGTTTGTTGCTGTTGGTCCGAGGGACATGTGGTCATTTATTTTTTTTGGGCTGTATGTATACTGGTGGTTTTGCCTCTACAATTTTTGCAGTTTGGTTACAGGAGCTATTGGGCGGATGGCGATGGTAAGGGTCACGGTGGGGGGTTTCCATCGTAATGAGTAAGTTAGTGATCCTCTCCTGGTATATTAATGGCTTGCGCACTAGTCCTAGAAAAAATAATATAATGCAATATCTTCGAGACACAGATGCGCAGATTATAGTACTCCAGGCGACCCACCTTGCCGAATCTGAAATGCTCTCGGTGGTTAAAAAGAACAGGTGGATTGATCTATGCATAATGACATCGCAATCTGCACACATTAGAGGTGTGGCAATAATTTTTAAAAAATCAATAAAGGCGAGATTGGTGTCTAAGTTGGTTGATCCTGGCGGCAGGTGGGCAATTGCATCAGTGATCCTAGTGGGGTCCCCAATCACAATAATAGGATACTATGGTCCAAACCAGGATGACCCGTCAGCCTGGAAGACCCTTTTTTCTCACCTGTATTTATTTCCCGAGCCGGTTATTCTTGCAGGAGACTTTAATATAGTTTTGGATCCGCTTCTGGATAAGTCCCCTTCTAATAGATCTAAGATCTTATCTAAAACTAGGTCTTTTCTGCTTGACAGCATGAAACAGCTAGGGTATATTGATATTTGGAGAGAGAAATATGGGCAACAAAGAGGTGTAACATTTCGCAACTACAGGTACCACCACCAGTCAAGAATTGATTTTATTTTGATCAGCCAAAAATTAGTTAATTTGGTGCAATCTGTTTCCCACCTTCCGCTTCATTTATCAGATCATGCGGCTATACATCTAGAACTGGAGGGGTTTCCTAAGTGCCGTTTGAGAAACTGGTCATTTGATCGTTCATTGCTCTCTTCATTGGAAGTTACTAATGCTTTTAATGTGGAGGTTCAGCACTTTATGGACAGTAATATTGGGACAGCTGCCCCTGGGTGTGTATGGGACTCATTTAAGGCCTTCTTAAGGGGCCTTATAACAAATAAGGCCACATATAAGAACAAGATCTATAGGGAAGCTGTGGCTTCCCTGGAATTGGAGATGGCCAGAGTGCAAGCAGAAATAGCTATGCACCCGGAAGTCCCTCTTACCATAGTACAGGAGTGGCAAAATAAACTAGTTACTCTAAAAGGGGAATTGGGCTCAGTTTTGAATGCTCGGGTTCTAGAGAGGTGGGCAGCAAGTAAATTAGCCCATTTTGAGTATGGTGAGGGGGCTGGAAAGCTGTTAGCCTGGAAGACAAAGATCGATCAGGTTAGAAACAATATCGATTCTATCATTTCCGGCGGTATAACATACTCAGCCGATGAAGATATTAGGGGGCCTTTCGGGAATTTTTTTGTGAAATATACCATGAGGATAAAAATATTGAAATTAAACAAGTTGAAGACTGGTTGGCGGGAGTTTCTCTTCCTGCACTATCATTAGAACAATGTGCTGCTTTGGAACAACCTATCACCCAGGAAGAAGTCAGACTGGCGATTTCTAGCAGTAAAAAGGGTAGGGCAACCGGTCCAGATGGTTTGCCGTCCGAAATGTATAAGGTCTTGGACTCAACAATCCTCCCTTTTTTGACCCAGCTGTTTAATCAGATTCTCCAAGAGGGAATGCCCCCTCCTATTTCTTGGAACAGTGCCTCGATAACTTTGATGCTGAAACCAGGAAAACCGGCAACCTGTTGTGGGTCTTATAGACCAATTTCCATCTTAAATTCTGACTATAAGATCTTTGCGTCAGTTTTGGCAAACAGGTTGGGGGCGGTTGCTACAAGTATCTTGCTCGTAGATCAGAAGGGTTTTGTAAGGGGTCGCCAGCTTTATGAGTTAACTTATGATCTTATAGGTGCCATCGATATGGCATCTGTGGAGTCACTCCCCCTGGCTGTTCTCACATTGGACGCCACCAAGGCCTTCGATAGGGTCAATTAGATATACCTATCGGAGGTCATAGGGAAATTTAACATCGGCGAGAAATGTAGGCGTGCTGTGAGGCTTCTGCATCAGAATCCATCTGCCTCTTTACTTGTAAACGGGGAACTATCAAACCCATTTAACATCAAGCGTGGTACTCGTCAGGGCTGCCCTCTCTCTCCCCTCTTATTCGACTTATATATTGAGCCTTTTGCGCAACGGTTACGGGATGATTGTAACATCAAGCCCTTTATTTTTGAAGGGTGGGAGAAGAAGGTAGCCCTGTACGCGGATGATGTCCTCGTTTTTTCCTCTGAACTTCATTTGGCTTTTCCAGCAGTAATTGCTCTGGACCATGATTTTGGCAACGTGTCTGGATATGAAATCAATTCCGCTAATACGAATATTATGGTCTGGAAATTATCCTGAGCCGGTGGCAGGGGTTCAGTTGAGTTCTATCCTACATTATCTGGGCCTTAATATATATAAGGACATAAATGAAATAGTTCCATCAAATTTTTCGCTTGTTGCCAAGGAGTGTCGTAGACTGATGAGATCTTGGTCTTCGCTTCCTCTATCTTTATTGGGTAGAGCAAATTTAATAAAAATGTCCATACTCCCAAAAGTTTCTTTTTTGTTTAACACATTCCTCTTTTTTTTGAACCCTCTATGATAGCCAAACTTCAAAGTGATATAAGTTCCTTTATCTGGAATGACCACACTCCTAGAATAGCCTGGAAAAAACGTAGGTGCCGCAGAGAAAAGGGCGGTTTGGCGGCTCCTGATTTACAGCTATACGCGTGGACTTTTCAATTTTCCCATGCCAGGATGATGCAAAAATCGCCCACAAATTATGGATGTGGGTGCATGTTTGCAGCACTGCTTAGAGGGGAAAAAATAGCTGAGCATGCGTTTTTGTTTAAATTTGGTGACCCCAAATTTAAAAAAAAGTAAAATTGAAGGTGTTGCGGGATATAGCTAAAACATGGGTGAAACGTAGGTGCTCTATAAAAATCGACTATTTCACAAGTAGGTCACCATTGTGGAATTCACCCGGGACCCCGAGTTGGATTCTAGATAGTCTCGCAATACCACTGAGAGAGGCAGGTATGGAGGTTTTGTGGAGGGTTGCCTACTTCCGTGGGAGGTTTTACTTTCTAAAATAGGGGCGGGACTTTCCAGATTTAAATACCTGCAAATCAAAAGCTGGGCGCACTCACAGATTTCTGCTAAGGGTAGATTCGCGATAGGGGATGATAGAAACATAGTGTCCCTCTTACTGGATAAGCCACCAACCAGGAAGGAGGTTTCACTCTGGTATAATATACTATTGGAGGAGATCGAGGGCGAGTTTCATCTCCCAGAGTTGCTGTGGGCATCGCATATTATTAATCACAATGTGGAGAACTTGTGGTTTGAGTCTTTTAAGATCATGTGGAACATAGTGAAACCTTCTTGGTTGCGCAGGAATCACCTTTTCACCTTACATAGGGCCTACTATTCACCAAAGAGACTTTCAAAATAATCAAATAATTCATCAGTGGCATGCCCTGAATGTGGTTTGATTGCTGCTTCAGACCTGCATATGTTCCTCGAGTGCCCACTGCTACTGCAATTTTGGAATGCGGTATGTCTATCACTTAAGACTGCCTAGGGCTCTCAAGTCTCGATATGTTCTGCTCTTATAATCTTTGGGGTTGCACCAGAGTTTCAGGGTCCGGCTAAAAATCTACTATTTTATGGTATCTTGCTGGCCAGAAGAGAAATTTGTAGAAAATGGAAAGACCCGTTACCTCCTACCTTGCTGGACTGGTGCACTTCGGTGCTACAAACTTCTAAAGTGGATTTATTAAGATTGGGTAATCCGGACAAGAGAAACTTCTGTTTTTTATTAAATGGGCTATAACTGAGTACTTGACCGTGGGTTTTTTGGTTTTTTTTTCCCCCCAAGGTCCAATGATTAGGCTGCTTGGTATTTTTCATGCTTGGTATACCCAACAGGGCGATATAGGTATAAGAATGGGTATTTGACTGCAGAAAAGTATCCCTCTGGCTGTCCTAATGTGGTGCTTTTGGAGTATGGAGACTGTACTGAGGGGCGACTTATTTCGTATTGCTCAGTGCCCCTACCAGTTTACCTGTGACAGTATGTCCCTCTCCATGCACTGTTACTTGGTCACCAAGGGCGAAAATGAGGACTAACAAAAAAAGGCCTGATTACCCCCACCGATAGCCTGGCAGACAGGACTGGGTTGAAAGGAATCCAAGTGCGCTACGGAGGGCTGCTTTGAGGTCACCCCCCACATCAAAGGCACTTTTGTATATAAGTAATGGGTCTCTAACCCCCTAAAATCAGATACATCTGGATCTTGAACTGACCCTCTGTCAGAAAGACTGTTGTGCTGCTTAAAGGACTCATCTTTGGACTGCAGACTTGGAAGTCCTGCTTTTCAGTTATGTTGCTGCTAACTGCAGCTCTGCTGAAGGAGAGTTGGACTCTGTCTTGCCTCCAAGTGATCTCCAAGGACTTGTTGGCTTGCCTTCTATTGCTTGAGACTCAGGAATATCAAAGTCTCTACACCTGCTCCTGTGCCTGCCTCACTGGAAGTGGTCCAAGATTCGTGCATCATGAATTTCGTGTCTATGTGTAACAGAACCAGTGAATCAACACTGTTGTGAGAGTAAAACTGATGCATCTTATTCGAACCAGTGCTTTGCCTCCAGAGATCAACGCATCAGATAGTGTATCGCTGCTGCTGCAGCTTGGTGAGATCAATGCATGCCCTTGACTGCATGGCAGAATCCTGTGCATCGCTTGACGCCTCTTGACTCTGGCACCGGTCTTCAGTACTGATGCATCGCCTTCACAGTGTGGAGAAGGTCAACACATTTTGTTGCTTGCTACCAGGGAAGTTACTTTGCTCACCGGTGCCTGAGTGACTCCAGTAGCTGGCTGTGCTTCCATGAGGTTGGTTCGAACTTTGACTTTGCACCAGTCCAGCATAATCTAAAGTAATCTTTTTATGCGCTACTTGCTTCTAAACAATTTACTGTATTTATTCCTTTAAAATTAAATATCTCAACTTCAATAACGTGGATATTTTGTTTTGGTCTTGTTTTGTTCAGAATATAATGTCCTATTTTAATAAACCTGTGTAGACACTTTATGTGGTGTATTTATTGTGTCTCTGTTAGTGTGTGTGTTGCTCAACTACTTTACACATTTCCTCTTTAGTGTGAATCTAGCTTACCCTGATTAGTGTGGTGGTGTCTGCCTGACCTGGATTCATACCTCAGCCAACCATGAATCCCATTTCTAACACACTCCGAAATCAACCCATTCTCTGTTGCAACTCCAAAATCAACTATGCACATATGCAATCTCTGGACTACAACAACCATATGAGGGAGATTTTTAAGTATACAATAAAGTTTGTCCCTGTAACTCTATTTGATCGCAATATTGTTTTGAAAGGTAGAATATTATTAGAAGAACTACACTCAAAATGGTATGCTTCAACATAGTTTATTCCTTAATGTGCAGAAATATATTAGCCCCATATATAAGTTTATATTATAAGTTACATTTGGAGCAAAGTAGCCTTCCAGTTGATCACTTCACCTCCCACTGACAGCAATGAATCCCGCACATTACAATAGTGTGCTCCAACATTGCCGTTTCAAGCAGGAGCAGACAGCACAGCACAAGACACAGCAGACAGAAATATGCTCACTGCCTAAATCCCTTTATTCTCAACCTGTCGGGAGTGGGGCGAATTGTGCCACCTACCTAATTAACATATATGTCAGAAATGTCCATCTTGTGTGTGAAGTTTCCCTAGATTTTTGTCTTCACTACCCTATTTTTGCTGAACCTGTTTTCACACGGAATGGCAGCTGTGGCCTTCCTTGATTACACTTTGAAGGGACATTCCCCAGCACATGTCAAAGGAATGGATAACAGATCTGTCCATGCCTTTTAGGCTTTAGGACTCTGTGGGGTATATTTACAATGAAAAGTTACAGAGCGCTGCGTTTTCCTTCTTGGCTTAAAGCCGCACTCCGCCACTTTTGAACCGCAGGGCTGCACCATATTTACCACACTACATTGCAATCCTGCATTTCCCTCTGCTCTGACACTAATTACAGCTGACTAGTGCCAATGCAGGCACCCTTGCACCATACTGCAAGGGTGTCTGCATTGCGGGAATGATTGTTTATGTGCAGGAAGGTGTACCTTCCTGCACATAAACATTATTAAATGGCGAGTGCAAACTTCTAGGTTTGCTGCTTTGTATAACACACAAAGAAGTTGCAAGTCGTCATTTTTAAAATGGTAGTTTGTGTGCAGAAAGGGACTCCTCCCTGCACATAAACAATCATGCATGGTGTTTTGCTGCTTCTGTGTGTGCTGCACAATGCAACACAAATAAAAACAGCAGGATTGAGGAGAAATAAAGCATTTCTCCTTGTTGAGCCATGTTAAGACCAGGTTTTTTTATCTAAATTTTGGCGCTTCCCCATATTTACGCCACCCTTTTAAATATGCGGCAACATCATAAGTATAGCGTGAACATGTGCCTTATTTACAAGTGGCTTAACACTGCTTGTAAGTAAGGCGAAGCCCATATCGCCACAGGAATGTCAAAAAAAGTGCAGTTCCAGTGGCGATAGGGGTTTGTAAATATGCCCCTGTGCACTTTACTCGTACTATCCAGTGGAAAAGTGCTGGCACCCTAACTCCTAAACATGGTAAAAGTGGCAAACACCTAATTTGCACATTTAATGTACTCATAAGTCCAAAATATATGCTATATATGTGCTACTATATATACCTTGCACCTGTAACTTTAATGCTACAAGAAGGCAGCAGCACTCATTGTGCTACCCACTGAAGTGGCTCTGTAAAACATGTCTACAGGCCTGCCCTGGCATTACACTTGCCATTTCAACTTGTAAAAATCAACCTTTTGCCTTCCTTTTTCAACCCTAAATAGGTTCTAATAGCTTATAGGGCAGGGTGCTTGGCATTGGACCTGCTTGCCTTGAACCCAGGGCCCCACAAGTGACACAAGGGTCAGTTAGCTGATCTATTGTTTGAGCTACAGAGGAACAGCACAATTCCAGAGGCCTTTCCTGTTTTCCAGCTGATCAGACCCAACTGGACCTGCCCTGGTCCCCTCTGCGGAAATGAGTACTGACCCTGAATGGTTTCCTTAAGGTCGTGGACTAATGGTTGAAGTCTGAATGGTTTCCTTAAGGTCGTGGACTAATGGTTGAAGTCTGAGAGTGCTTCTCCCTGCTTAACTGAAGGTTTCACCAGATCCTCCACCACACAACAGTGTAAAGCGATGCATGGATTCATACCGCAACACTACATGGCTTCTTATCGGCCACTTCAAAGGATTTAATGTAGAGTGACCCATGACCTCCTATCTCAGCACAGTACAGCTTTGGATCAAAGTCTTCACAGGATCTGATGCAAAGCTGCGCAGAGCTGAGCATCACAGCAGCACACAGCTCCTGATTAGCGGTTTTTCTAGATCTAACGCAGAGAGATTCAAAACCTTGCATCACAGTACAATGCTGCCCCCGCACCAGAGCTGACCCGGGCCCACACTCCATCACAGTTGGCCTGAGCTTTTGACTTTGTCTCAGTCCACCATGACCATGACCAGAGTACAGAGATTTTTTATTTTTTTTTTATACCCGAACCGAATCAGCGCTTTACATAGCACCAGTTACGTTACATGAGGACACACTTTCATTTTTTAGGCACGGGGAGATTAAGTGATTTGCCCAGAATCACAGGAGGTTTTTGGCGTCGTTACCGAGACTCGATCCCAGATCCCCAGGTCCGAGGTCGAGCGCCTTAGCCGTTAGACCAACCCCTCTCCCCCTATACCTGCAGTTACCACTCACCTTTTGGTGATATTTTTAATCGTAAACTTTTCAAATTCATTACTCCGGTTCTACTGATTAGATTTTTGTTGTTGTGGTGTCAAATTGTTTGGAGATTGCTCTTGTGCTGTGTTTCACTTTATTACTTTTTGTATGTTGAATACATATTTTATACTTTCCTCTATGTTAAGCCTGACTGCATTTGTGTTAAGCTAACAGAAGGTTAAGCACAGGTTTATTGACTGACTTTTTTGACTAACCCTCGCAAGGACTGATATTTTTATTTGAAGCGGACTCTCATTCCCTTCAACCAATAATCCAATTTATTAAAACAAACATTAAGCAGATTAGATTGTGACCCTCGGTGAATGAATAATTTGCATTTCGATTAATCGGTTCCCTGTTAAAATCACAAATGTCATTCCCCAAATCAATCATTGTGCAATTTCTGCATCCCTGGCATGCGAATGGGACTAGTACACCAAACCCTGTATCATGGAACACATAACAAATAATTGTACATATGAGCACCCACAAGACAAAAAAAATGCAAGCCTGCAGACGCAAACATACTAACATGCACTCAAACATGCACACATATTAATATTTCTTTGGAAATAAATTAGCTTACTTTATTAACACTAGTTAATGCAGTCCTGGTAAATGGAAATTGCTATCCATGTCTAAATGTCATGAATATATTTAGGGAAATTAATTGCAAAATAGAGAAAACTAAACAAACAATCTACACCACTTTTGACCCTCACAAAGTGAGCAGAAGAGTGCAGATTCATTAGATGAAAGTCGAATACTGAAGACAGTGCTTCGTTAAATATTTAGACAGGGTATAAGAATTCTCTCTGACAAGTTTAATAACCCAATTAGTCAGAGAATGTAAAATCTGTGTTCATTTCTGATTGATGGCAATTAACTCACTGACATGTATGCTGAAGTTTTTTTTTAAATGTACAATTAGCTGATGCGCTTCTCATTTGGCTGTGTTTTATGAACATTTCCCGGTCTTAATGGTGGTCCTTTATAAATACACTGTGTCATAGTGCAGTCCTGCTCTGCAATTGTCATGTAATACATTAACACCACAGAACACGCTGTCTGTTTAGAATCAGCAACATTCATGACACACCTTGATTCATTTACAGTTAAATGCAATTACCTTATTTCAATAATTTCAAATGTGTTCCAATGTCTGGTGACTCATAAATACCTAGTTTACCATGTTCAGGAATGCTTAGGTTATTTCTCACTGTGCACGTAACAATTTAGGATGATTAACAAAAGTTATAATGTCATTTATTTATATTAATATTTGAAAAGCAATGTTCACCAGAGCTTTCATGCGCTGGAAGGTGCACAGGGAAAACAGACCAAGGCAAGCACATCACATGTCAAAGCTTTTTGGGTACAGACTTATTTTGTAGGAAACCCCCTTTTAGATTTTCCTAGCCCCTAATTAATATATGTATATATTCACTTAAAAAAACAAAGGTTACAGGTACATTATAGTTAGGCACACATTTCACTCGAACAAAACCAGAGAAATCCAACCGTTATAGTTACCTGAGTTATCTATAACTTGCGCCCCTGCAATGCACTGCTTATGACCTATCATATTACATCACTCATGACATGGTCAGTGACATCACTGATGACATCTCAAATTACATAATTAATGACATCATTCACATCATCTCTGATGCACCCACTCACACCTTTATAGAAACTTTAATGCGCCCACTGTCACTCCCACACAACCATTCACAAACCCATTGACAGAGCCATACCAGTACTTCCACAGCCACTCACTGATTCATAGATCTACACACACATCCACTTGCTCACCCATACTGCCACGTATACACCCGCTCAGTCATCAATACAGCCATTGCCATATCCACTTATGTACCTATACAACCACTCACACACTGAGTGAGTCACCAATAGAATGACTCACACACCTACACACTCACCCATACAGTCAATCATACAGGTACGTACTAACCCAAACAGTCACAGACACATCCACTTACGTGCTCATAAAAATAGTAACACATACTCATTCACCTACACAGTCACTGACAGAAGCATGTAATCATCCATATAGCCACCTTCACATTTACTCACTCATGCATACAGTCCCTCATATACCCAGTTACTCACCTATACTGCCTTTCACATACACAGTCACTCACCCATACTGACCCAGGTACTCAATCACTAATACAGCCATATAGACACTCATCACCTATATAGCTTCTCACACACACTCACAATCCCATACAGGAACTGACCAACCCACTCACTCATCCATAGAGGCAGTTATATACCTCCTCACACACAGATACCCAGACAAGCACAGAGATAGTCAACCAATCAATCACCCATATACCCATTCATGGACCCATTAACACACTAATAATTACCTTGGACATCTTCTGACAGACAGATACATTCAAACAACCAGTCACTCATTCATACGTTCACTGAGACACCTAATGACTGACTTATACAGTCAGTCACACATCCACTCAGTAATCCAAACAGTCACTTATACACCCACTGATTTACCAATACACCGAGGTATATATTTAACACTCATAAACGTTTTTAAAAACTCACAGTCACTGGATGATGTCATCAGTGATGTCATTTGAGATGTCATCAGTGATGTCACTGACCATGTCATAAGTGATGTAATATGAGCGATCATAAGCAGTGCATTGTGGGGGCACCATTTATGGTTAACTCAGGCAAATATATTGGCTGAATTTCTCTGGTTTTGTAAAATTGAAATATCAGCCTAACTATAACGTCCCTGTAACCTTTGTTTTTATATATATATATATATATATATATATATATATATATATATATATATATAAATATATATATATATATATATCCAAAAACAAATCCAAGTTACGATGCACTCTCAGAATGCATCTGTTTTAACACAAAAAGTTTATTTCTTAAAGCGGCTTGGTTACCGTGACCAAGCCTTACGGCGAAACGCGTCGGTTTGTGAAATGCTGTTGCAAATAAATTGAATTAAGCATCCTGGAGTGTCCCGCATACCTTTTTTTTATCTAAAAAGGTTGGTGCAGTATATATATATATATATATATATATATATTCCACAAGTTGTCGCTTCCGGTGAACAGGCGTACACCAATAGTGTCCCGCAACAAAGAGCCGACCCAAAAGGTGCTGGTGCAAGGTGAAGTTTATTCTTGTAAAGCCAGCGCTGCCACCATGACGCGTTTCGCCTCCAGGGAGGCTTGATCACATGACAAACTACACATGCTCTGCAAAGCTATTTAAAGTGACAGTGCAATTGATTAGACCATAGGTATGGACGAAATACTATAAAATAGGAACGCCACTAACGTGCAAATAGTCAAAGAGTGCCCCAAAATAGAGCAAATGTTTCAATGAAAAAAGCACAATCCATAAAATCATATAGAACAGATTTCATAGAAAAAAGAGAGCGTATTTACAAGGCAAAAAAGACATGATAAAAAACCAACAGAAGTATATACATGACAATTGATATTATCTATGTACAACGGGTATTTTTCTCATAATCATGTAATGCCCCACAAGAAAACAGCTCAATATATGGGTTTTAGCAGCGTTCATCCAAAGCCATATGGAACTAAATCTCAAAAATAAGGCCCAAGTGGGCAAGTCACATTAGAAGACTCAATAGCCAAAAAAAGTGCATGAAAAGATAGTGCAAATATAACAATAAAGTGCATTACGATTTAAAATTTCTCAAATATTAAAAATATGTACCACAATATCACAAAGTTTAAGAAAATCAATTCATCAGTAAATACAGTTATACGATACGGTAAGAACCATTTATCAAGAACAACGAATACCACTGCATCCGGACAGGTCTTATATATGGAAAACTCCTAATTCCTAAAGACAGGTGTATAGATCCTCTCTATCATTGAGGCCATTAGGGTTCTTGGTGTTGAGCTCCAAGATGTACCTTGTCTCAAGGAGGCGGACTTTGGCCTCACGGTCACCTCCCCTCCTTGACGGCTCAACACAATCAATCAAAAAGAATTGGAATTTGTCAGGGATACCTAGATGTTTCTCCTGAAAGTGCCTGGCAACCGGATAGTTCTGATCGTGCCCCGTTATTGCCCGTATGTGTTGAATTATACGCTTGTGGGCGGGCAGCTTAGTGCTGCCCACGTATTGAACCCCACATGGACATTCCAACACATAAATGGCAAACTCAGTTTTACAGTTAAGCCATTTGGAGATGGCAGTAGGATGTTGTTGAAAGGGGCTTTGGAAGTGGGTTCTGCTGGTACCCTGTCGGCAGGCTTTGCATTGTGGGCATGTCTTAAAGCCCTTCTTCAATGCTCCCCAGGTTGCAGAAATCTTGGGTTCTAAGGTGTTACTAACCAAGATTTTGGACATGGAAGGGGACTTCCTAAAGGTCAAGATGGGTTTGGTACCTATTTTGTGACCAATTACTGGGTCACTGCGGACCAAATTCCAATTCTTATTTACGATTTTACGTAAAGCCCCATGTTGACGATTGAATGTTAGGATGAGTCGTGGAGAACTCGTTTGTCCCTTTTCTGTTGTTTGATCCACCAAGTTGATTTTTTTGGATTTGGGGATTAATGCCTCTTGCCTGCTTACTGAGTTAGAGCGTCTGATCGCTTTCATAATATTTTCTGAGGAATAACTCCTGTCGAGGAAGCGTACTCTACATGCCTCCTGTGCAGCCGCACATTCGGCATCCGAGCTGCAAATCCTTCTGATCCGGAGCATCTCCCCAAAAGGAATGCTCCGAATCAAATGGGCAGGATGTTGGCTGTTGGAGTGCAGTATGGTGTTACCAGCACTGGGCTTCCGATAAAGCCGTGTACTCAGGGCGGAATCCTTCACAAATATTTCCACATCCAAAAAACAAATCAATTCAGAACTTAAATTAGCAGTGAAATTAAGATTAACATTGTTCACATTGATCAAATTGACAAAGGCCCTGGCACTGTCCTGACTGCCTCTCCAAATAATAAAAACATTGTCAATGTAACGTAAATATAAGGCAATGTTGTTGCACATGAACTCATAGTGCTGGGTGGCGAGGACCTGCTCCTCCCACAGCCCAACGTGTAAACACGCGTAGCTGGGTGAGAAGCAGGCCCCCATCGCCACACCCCTTATCTGATGATATATCACGCCATTGAAAATGAAAAAGTTCTGTTCCAGGCACATTTTGGTCATTTCGATCAGCATTTTATTATGTGCCGTTGGATGAGGCAGATCTTTGTTGAGGTAATAGTCCAAGGCCTTGAGACCATCACCATGCCTGATAGAAGTATAGAGAGATGAAACATCTAAAGTCATAAGCATCATATCGTCTTCCCAATCAAATTCTGCAATTCTACTGAGAAAATCAAAAGAATCCTTAACAAATGAACTAAGGTTCCTAACATGATGCTGCAGAAAAAAATCAATGTATTTGGAAACACGTTCCAAAGAGCTGTCTATCGCGGAGATGATGGGGCGTCCCGGCGGTGTAGCAATGTCCTTATGAACTTTGGGAAGTAAGTAAAAGGAGGGGATTACCAGATGTTCTTTTTTGAGGTATCTAAACTCCTCATGCGATAAAAGCCCTGCACTTCGCCAAATCTGAAGCATCTGATATTGCTCAATCCAAGTATTTTTCACAATTTGGATGTTACTCCTGCGGTAGCATGATGTATCATTAAGTTGCAGTTCTGCTTGTTCAAGATACATGTTTTTCGGCCAAAGGACCACGTTGCCGCCCTTATCGGCCTCCTTTACAATGATGTTGTGGTCCGATTTGAGTTTCTTGACCAGTTGGTAGTAACATTGATTCTGTTTCGAGATGTGAAATTTCTTTTTGTTGATGGCGGTATACAGATGTTTCATATCGCGCACTACAATCTCTTGAAAAGAATCCAAATTGTCATGAGCCATGATTGGCTGAAAAATCGATTTGGGCTTAAAAGGTGTAATTTGTCTCCGGTACTTCCCTCAAGTTACCCATTGAGGATTGCTGTTGTAAGTCCCAAATAGTATTAAAGGTTGTCTGGCTTTGGGTACTAGAAAAGGTCGGACTAGATGCTGTTTCTGATGGATTGGGATCTTTTGGATGTAATTCAAAGAATTTTTTACGTTTAAATTTTCTTGTGAATTTGTAAAGATCCATACGAGTATCAGCATAATTCATATTGCACGGCGGGCAATATGAAAGTCCTAGATTTAATACAGCAGTTTCAGCTGATGTCAGTTTCAAGTTTGTGAGATTAATTACTGATTTAGTTTGGTTTTGCGATTCCTCCTTTGGTTGCGCTTCCAATGACTTTGTTTGCCCTGATTGCTGTCGTTTGATGTTCCTGGAACGACAATTCCGGCGTTGCCAGCGTTTGTGGTTTGCCCGCTGTTTTTTGGTGCGCGGGCTTTGTGTGATCGCCAGTAGGTATATATAGTTAGGATTTTTTCCCTATGGGATTTTTGAAAATTCTATGTCTAATAACTTTGGCGTTTGTAGACGGAATTGGCTGAAATTTTCAGGAAAACGGAACATTTTGTTTCTGAGCAGCCCCCGAAAATTTGGGGGGGGTTCGTCAAGGGGGGGCCGAGGAAAAAGGGGGGTCCCAAAACGTGTTTTTCCAATGTTAATTTCCATAGGGCGGTTGGCCTCACTTTTAGCCCGAACGGCTGAATGGATTTGCACGAAACTTGGCAAAATTGTAGGGACTGTTAGCCCGATGTGCCTTTGCTAGGTCTCAATATATGTGCTCCAGTGGATTTTGAGAAATTAACGTTTAAAAAAAGATATATATCTGTAAGCGCGCTCTGGGCAGCGCTCCGGATCGCGTACTTTACTCGTAACGGAACTTCGCGAAGCGAAGCTGATTGGCTCTCCGGTGTCTGTCAACATTCTAAACAGTCCGGAGCGGCCGCCATCTTGTCTCTCGGTAGGATCGAGATACAAGAGGAGGCCAAAAGAAAGGGGGAAATTACCATAAGGGGGCATAGTAGATCCTCCCTGACCCCCTAGGTTTGATGTGGAGGCTTTAAAACGGCCCCGCAGGGCAAAAAAAAAAAAAATTGTTTTGTTTTTTGCGTGGGGAGCGCCCGGTTCGCGAACCGGGAAGCGTACTGGGGAGCGTACTATGAGGAAAAAAGAATGATAGACTTTTAAAATATTGTATGTTTATTGATTGTTCGTTTTGTTGGTTTTTTTTGTTTTTTTTTATTTAAGTAGCAATATGTAGGTACCAATGCAGAGTCAAAAAATTAATATACACCGTCTCCTTTGTAGATATCTTGCATGTTGTTTCAGAAGTTATTGTGGAATATGGAATCCATATCATAGTCTGTCAGGAAAGCAGAAAGAACATGGAGGCAGGAGATGAAAAAGAGTTGTTAAATACACATTGGAGATAATATAGTTGGAGAAAGGAAGTAACTATGAGCAAAATGACTATGTAACATAAAAAAATTGCACAGTATACTATAAGTCTGACTTTACATTATAATCAATTAGGTACTAGTTTATGAATTACATATAAAAATGATTAAAGTCTCGAACAATTTTTGATTATTAAATAATTTTATTTTTGTGAATCTTTTTCCAAATTTAACAGAACATTTAACAACAAATTGTGGGAAATGTCCTCATTTTCAATCAGCAAATCTACTGCATCTACACATTGAACTAATTCATGGTCCCGTGATTCATCCATGAAATCTGAGTCATCATTGTCCTCAATAACTTTTTCTGTGTTGTTCTCCAGAACAATTTTGAAGGAAATAATCTGCTCTCCTTCCATTTTCTTGCTGCAATTTGCATAAAAAATAAATATATCAGTAGAGATAGGGCACTGTTGGCTTTAAGTTCAGACAGGTACTTGTGAGTTTATAACAGAGAAGTAATCTATGGGCACTGTATGGTTTCAGGCGTGAAGTAGTACTATTAAAAAGTGCCTGTGAAGAAGTCTTAGTAAATTCATAATTATAGCACAGAAACCTAAATCAATCCATAATTATAATAAACAAGCCTTTCTCAATGTCTAACTCTTACAGAGGGACAGTATATAACTATCTGAAAATGTTTTCCCAAATTAATTTAAAGTGCATAACATAGTTCTCCTTTCAAATTTATAAAATAACATCTTACCTATTAAAAACAAGTTTAAGTTGTCAGTGAAAATGCACTTGCAATGTGCTTCAGGAAGTAGTAGTCAAAATGGCTGTGTTTCTCTCTCTTTTTTTATATATATTCAGGTACATAACCAATCAAATGTCAGGTAAAAAAAGTAGAAAATGAAAGTAACATTTTAATTGGTTGTCAATTCCAACACTTCAGATGTGTTTTGTGAAGTAATTTACCTCAGGGTATTTAGAGAGGTCTACAGGCTAAATGGCTAAATGGAATTCCAACCAAATTTGTGAAAATGGTAGGGATTGGTATGTAGTATGAGCTAATCTATATTTGGTGAGAGTGTCTCCAGTCGTTTTTCTGTAAATTACTTTCCCACCTTTTTTGATGGTGCGCTTCCCGGGGAGCGCCCCGGTACGCGAACTGGCGAGCGCCCCGGTACGCGAACCTTAAGCGTTACGGGAGTCCACCATTTTGTGTTTCGGTCGACTTAAGATACAAGATGGAGGGCAAATAATGTTCAGAATGGGTAGAAGGGGGCACGGTAGACTTATCTTGACCCCCTAGGTTTTCTGAGGGTGGCTGAGGAGGCTCATATGTGCGAAAAAAAACATTTTTTTTGAAAATTTCGCGCGGTTAGCTTCCGGTTCGCGTACCGGGTAGCGCCCCGGGGAGCGTACTTTGTTGAAAATTAGTGAAAAAAGTTAGAGTAAAATAATAATTGTGAGTGATCAGATGTAGGGTAGCTCTGAGAAGAGCTTTTGGGTTTATGGTACATTTAGGTACTTATAAGTAGGTACCAATGCACAGTCTTAAATTCAAAATGAAAACTCTGTTGCCCTCATCTGAGAAGTGAACTCCATCTCCTCTGTAGATATCTTGCATGTAGTAACGCAAGTTATTGTTGTACATGGAGCCCATTCCATGGTCTCTCATGTAAGCTGAAACAGATTTGTTTACATGCTTCCTCGACTTCTCAATTTGTGGACAAAATTGGTTTGACCACCTCCATTTCTGTCTTTGGCATATATTTGAATATACCAAGGCAGTCTGAGGAAAAAGTGCCATTAATTGCTCAAAGGTGTCCTTTAAAAGCATTTCCAGACCTACCCCAGTCAAAGTGCCCAAATCATTACCTCCACAGTGCACAATTAACTGGCCAGGTTTTGGCAAATGCATACAGGTTTTCACCAATGGTATCAATTGGTGACATTTTAATCCTCTGTGGCCAAACCACTTAATTTCCACATCTTGTAAATTGAGGTTAGGTAAATTTCTGTTCTCAGCATACCTTTGAGCCCAGTAGATGTAACTATGTCCAACAATCCAGACAGAAAACATGGTGAGAGAAGGTTCTCCTGCAGTCAGATGAAGTGTGGCAATGAAATGGCAGTTGAAAAAATAAGAGTTTAAAATGAAAAAAACTGTGGAGTTTCTGTGTTAATGAAGCAGTAACAGTGATTGGTGGATTTTGATTGCTGAAAACAGAAAGTTAGGGTGCTTGGATGAGTTCTTTGAAAGATGTATTTTGAGTGGTCAAGAAAAAATCATTAAATGAAAGAATGCACTGGATATGCAGGTGCACTGAGAGTTCAGAGTTCAATTGAAACATTGTTGTGTGAACTTGCAAACACCAGAGGTCTTCCAAGAGGTGGTTGCTATGCAAAAAAAGCAGAGAGGGCAGAGGGGGGAAGGGTTTTGATTTGAAAAAAGTGAGGGAAGAGTTTTGATTGGGTGACATGAGAGATATGTGTGAAGAATTACAGCATTTCTGTGCTTTTGATAGCTGCAGACTCTAGAGTGCATACCTTTTGCTCTGCTGAAGACAAATTGGTGTGTTTCTGAGACTGTTTTGAAACTCATAAAGTATTTGCTAAGGTCAGAAAAGATTTCTTTACTTTAGATAGAGAATAGTGTGCTTTAAGGAGAAAATTATGAAGAAAGTTGTGTTTTTCAAATGTTGCTTTGTCTCAAGTGTTTTACAAATAGATTTTGTTTCTTTGAGAAATTGTAATTGGAGAAAATGTGAAGTATTAGTACTGACAGGGTTTTTTTGTGCATAGGAGCTGTGGAGTGTTTTCAAATTATGACTTGAAAATCGTTTTTGAGGAAAAGGAATGGTTTTAAAATTTATGACAAGGACATAATGGTGTATGCTTCTTTATAAGGCAAGTGGGTGTCTCTGATGTTATTTTTCCCATTTTAATGTAAGACCTTTCCCTGTGGAGCAAATTGCTTGTAAATATGCTCCCACCTGTGCATGGCAAATTTAGATTTTGAATGTTTGCGTTACATAGCCATGTTAAAAGTGACCCAAACATGCTGCAAAGGCAATCAAAAAACGTTTTCATGTGTCTTAAGGACATTTTAAGTCATTTCCCCATGTGGAGTGTTTTCAAATTATGATTTGAAAATCGTTTTTGGGGAAAAGGAATGGTTTTAAAATGTATGACAAGGACATAATGGTGTATGCTTCTTTATAAGGCAATTGAGTGTCTCTGATGTTATTTTTACCATATTAAATTAAAATACCTTTCCCCGTGGAGCAAATTCCTTGTAAATATGCTCCCACCTGTGCATGGTAAATTTAGATTTTGACTGTTTGAGTTACATAGCCATGTTAAAAGTGACCCAAAAAAGTTGCAAAGGCTTTAAAAAAACACTTTCATGTGTCTTAAGGACATTTTAAGTCATTTCCCCATGTGGAGTGTTTTCAAATTATGATTTGAAAATCGTTTTTGGGGAAAAGGAATGGTTTTAAAATTTATGACAAGGACATAATGGCGTATGCTTCTTTATAAGGCAATTGAGTGTCTCTGATGTTATTTTTCCCATTTTAATGTAAGACCTTTACCTGTGGAGCAAATTGCTTGTAAATATGCTCCCACCTGTGCATGGCAAATTTAGATTTTGAATGTTTGCGTTACATAGCCATGTTAAAAGTGACCCAAACATGCTGCAAAGGCAATCAACAAACGCTTTCATGTGTCTTAAGGACATTTTAAGTCATTTCCCCATGTGGAGTGTTTTCAAAATATGACTTGAAAATCGTTTTTGGGGAAAAGGAATGGTTTTAAAATATATGACAAGGACATAATGGTGTATGCTTCTTTATAAGGCATTTCAGTGTCTCTGATGTTATTTTTCCCATATTAAATTAAAAGACCTTTCCCCGTGGAGCAAATTCCTTGTAAATATGCTCCCACCTGTGCATGGTAAATTTAGATTATGACTGTTTGAGTTACATAGCCATGTTAAAAGTGACCCAAAAAAGTTGCAAAGGCTTTAAAAAAACACTTTCATGTGTCTTAAGGACATTTCAAGTCATTTCCCCATGTGGAGTGTTTTCAAAATATGACTTGAAAATCGTTTTTGGGGAAAAGGAATGGTTTTAAAATATATGACAAGGACATAATGGTGTATGCTTCTTTATAAGGCATTTCAGTGTCTCTGATGTTATTTTTCCCATATTAAATTAAAAGACCTTTCCCCGTGGAGCAAATTCCTTGTAAATATGCTCCCACCTGTGCATGGTAAATTTACATTTTGACTGTTTGAGTTACATAGCCATGTTAAAAGTGACCCAAAAAATTTGCAAAGGCTTTAAAAAAACACTTTCATGTGTCTTAAGGACATTTTAAGTCATTTCCCCGTGGGCAGTGTTTTCAAATTATGACTTGAAAATCGTTTTTGAGGTAAAGGAATGTTTTTAAAATTTATGTGCGCCATATGCCCCCAAATTTCTTTTTCAGGGGTGCAGCAGGGTGTTCTTGAGACACCCCTGCAACCTTGGAAAAATTCCTAATTTGCGATGAGCTAATTGCTAATCGCAAATTGCACCTTCATTGCTATGGGCCTCCTGGCCCATGGAAATGAATGGGTAATTTGCAATTAGCAATTTGCTCATCGCAAATTAGGAATGGTAAAGAATCGCTATTTATTCCTTAAAATTCGCTATTTAGGAAATGCAAAATAGTTTGATGATACATATGGCGGTTCATCTCTAACAAGATAAGAAGCTTAGGGATAGATTTATGATGACTGGCGCAATGAGGTGGACATCACTTACTTCATTGGTAGGCCTTTACATGTATTATCTCCTCTGTATTCTTCAACAAATGTAACTTTGATCTGCAACCCTGAGTAGGCCTCACCTTAAACAAACCTCTGGATAGGCCACACCTTATCGTCATCCTGAATTAATCATTTAAAATGCTAGGGACAGATTTATGATAGGTGTATGCCTCTTTTGCGCCACTGTGCGTCACTTTTCTGATGCAGCGGCGGTGCAAAAGATTTGCTATGAGGCGATAAAATTACAAATTGATGCATTTAGGCAGATGTGTCATGCTGTAAAAAAACTGTGCCACATGAAACCGATGCAGCAGTGATGCAAAAGATGCACCATGTTGCAAGACAGGCCTCACTTGGGGCCATATGTATCAAGCTAATTAGCATTCGCAAAGGCCGAAATTCTGCGAATTTCGGCCTTTGCGAATGCTAATTAGACAAATGGTATGTATCAAAGAAGTTTGATGCAAAATAAGGAATAGCAAAATTTGTTTTCCTTATTTTGCGATTGCACTGAAGCATTTGCAAATTTTGCGATTCCTTAAATGAAATGTATCAAACAAAAAATATGCAAAAAATGCCATTAAGGATTTGCAAATTACCACCAACTTCTAGTTGGTGGTAATTTGCAAATTCTTTTCAAAAAGCTTTTTTTCCCAAAAACAAAAGGTGCCATATGACGCCCATACATGCCCTTAGGGCATGTATGTGCGCCATATGCCCCCAAATTTCTTTTTCAGGGGTGCAGCAGGGTGTTCTTGAGACACCCCTGCACCCTTGGAAAAATTCCTAATTTGCGATGAGCTAATTGCTAATCGCAAATTGCACCTTCATTCCTATGGGCCTCCTGGCCCATGGAAATGAATGGGTAATTTGCAATTAGCAATTTGCTCATCGCAAATTAGGAATGGTAAAGAATCGCTATTTATTCCTTAAAATTCGCTATTTAGGAAATGCAAAATAGTTTGATGATACATAAGGCGGTTCATCTCTAACAAGATAAGAAGCTTAGGGATAGATTTATGATGACTGGCGCATCACCAGGGATGTGCCAGTCATCCTGCGCCGCTGTTCCGCCACCCATGGTGTGCTGCATTTACAATGCGGCGCACCATGGGGCAAAAACGGCACAGATGCGTGACGCATCTGTGCCGTAAAGGTGGCGCATTACTGGAGTTGTATCGCAAGTGCAATGCAGCTCCAGCAAGGCTCAGGGGTGCCCCATCTCCACAATGCTGCGTCAAGAACTATGCCTGCTTCAAGCAGGCGCAGGGTTTTGACGCAGCTTTGTCCTATCTGATTGTAAATGCGGCACACCATGGGTGGCAGAGCAGCGGTGCACGTTAACTGGTGCATCCCTGAGGATGTGCCAGTTAACATAAATCTGCCCCTTTACATTTAAGTATGTGCAGGGGACACAGAGTCGGTGAGGCTTATCCAAGGTTAAGAAGAGATGAGTCCTGTTCACTGAAAAATTGGACATAGGCTTCACCTCCTCAGCATTGCTGGACATGGCTAAATAATATCTGCAAAATGTTACTCTTGTTAAACAATTTTACTATTATAATCTCTGAGATTTGTCTCTTACTCTGCAACATCTCATTGTTGTTATCTTTCTTTAAAGATAAAGACAACATCAACATGAGCGACAATCAGCAATCAGTTGATTTCGACCTCATCATTGAACTCGTAATTGAAACATCAGTGGATGTTGATCCCTTGGATGATTTAAATCCTGAGGATGAAGAAGAACGTGATGAGGATGCAGATTTGTCAGAATTGTATGACATAGGATGGGAAGCTGACGTGCTTGAGCCTATGGAACTATAAACATTTATTTTAAAAATGTATAATAAATAAAAAGTAAAAATGTAAACCGTTTGATTTAAAAATAAAAACACCTTTAAAAACAGGTTATGTCTAGTGTCTTCAATAAAATATTAAAATATGCTCATAAAATTAGATCAGAATCACATATAAAATAGTAGAGGTAAAATGAATATAAATTCCATTTATTTTCTGCTATTTGTGTATTATATATTTGCCAAGCACTAAAAAATCTTCTATGTAAAAATGTCAAGTAGTGTGTTAAGTTTTTGATGACTGTTATTGATTTACTGTTTGGTAATAGTGGTTAATAAAAAATTTTATTATATTTTACAACAGATTCAACTGCAGATCATTTCAAGATTTCAGCATGCCAACCAAAGAAAGACTGAGAAAGGCTGCAAAACGTCAAAGACAGCAGGTCAATGAAAAAAAGCAGCAGTCCTCTAACAAAAAGATTTGTCAAGTCACCAAGAAAGCACCGGGTAAGAGTACAAAAACATTCATAAGAAATATCTGTAGTAAAAAAACATATTACTACAGAAAATGTTTCAGTCCAGAAAAAGAGAAGCAATTCAAACGGAAAGGAAAGGCCAATGAAAAATGTTACTGCTAGAGCAAGAGATAACTCTGTGCATGATAGTAGAAGGAAACAACAGTTTAGGGACATTCGTAAACGAATGTTCCGCAACAGGATAATTGGCAATTTGTTAAAAAATATTAAGAAAGGTCAACAGAAAGTGGTTTTTTATAAGAGAAAAAAAATAGTTGAGAAAGTTATTGATCAGGCATTTGAAATTAAACGTAAGTTATTTATTTTGATAATCAATAGAATTAGGAAGCTAAACAAGGCAATTTATGATTTCAAAAGAAATAGTAGATGGAAGAGAATAGTTAATCGTAGTAATTTTTGTGAAGTTTTTTCTGGAGAATGAATGCATAGTTCAAGCTGTGAGGCATTTTTTAATGAGGAGAGTTATTTCCAGGATAATGATTTGGTGCATGCAGTTGACACCAGTGGTCGAGCTTATGAAGTGAAAGATGGTTGTCCAGTTGAAAAAGAAAAACTTGTGACAACAGAGGCAGAAGAGGTGTTAGGTAATGAGGTTTTAGGAAGACGTCCTAAGGGTCCTGTGTATACCTGGAAGTGTAGTAGTATTTGCAGTATGCGACAGGATTCCATCAATTTGCTTTGTGATTTTGTACGGTCATTTAATAAGAAAAGTTTGAAGCAGAAAATGAAGTTGTTGCAAGAATTAGATCCTTGCAGAGTGAGAGAAGTGACAGGTTTGCATGGTCATTCACTGGCTTGTCTTTCCAGGAGAGTATGCCAGAGTGTTTTTCATCATTTCAGGATGCTAGCAGTGCATCATAATAAAGTGAGGAAATTAGTTAGAATGTTGTATTATGCTAAGAGTCCAGCAGTTATGCTTAAACAATTATGCGCTGCTCTTTTGCATCGTTCTGAAATAGATGTGAAGAATATGTGTGAAGAAATTGAGTTTTGTTACTTTGGAAGTAAAGAGGAGAATGTTGAAATTGACCCAGAAGAAGAGGGTAATGTGGAAGATAGTGTACAGGTTTCCAGTACAGATAATTTTCTGAAGGAAATTGCCACGTTTCAGGTGAAATCAAGTGAGAGGCCTAATTTCACTTGTGTGTGTTGTCGACGCACTTATTATAAGAATCAGACTAAGTTAGTGGATTTATATGCAAAAAGTGAAAGGGAAAATAATAGTGAATGGAAGGATTTTACAACATACTTGATGGTAGAAAATTGTTTTGATTTGGGATCGGATCAACGTGTGTGTACTTATTGTTGTAATAAATTAAATCAAAACCAGATGCCTGCTAGAGCGGTTCATAATAATCTGGAATTGGTTGAGATTCCTTCTGAATTGAAGGATTTAAATACTTATGAATCTATTTTGATTCAAAGTATCCATCCCTTTCAGGCTATTGTAAGAATGGAGCCAAAGACAGGGAAATTGCCTCCATCAGATTTACAGAGAGGATTAAAGGGAAGAGTTGTTTATTTGCCTCTAGATTTGAAGAAAAACATTAACACAATTGGAGTAGAAAAAGTGGAAGAGGAACCTCTGGTTATCTTAGTTAATGGGGTTCCGACAAAGAATAAGAAAATATGGCAAGATTTAGTGGATGTTAGGAAAGTTAAAAAGGCAACATTGTATTTGAAAAAAAATAATAAATACTATAAGAATGTATATGTTGCAGAAGAGGAAGTAAGTGAGGAAGAGGATAGCGATTTGTGTGCTGGTCAAATTGAGAAAGTAGAACCCTCTACTAGTGAAGAAATATATGAACATTATAGTGTTCATCCTTTGCATTCCAAGGAAGTCATGGGGAATGCTATTGAGTTGTTTCAAATGAAACAAGCCAAAGGGAGTCCCATTAGTGTTTGGGAGGAAAGTTTGGAAGCTCAGTGTTTCCCACAGCTTTTTCCAACAGGTCAGGGAGGAAGATATGATGAGCGACCTCATCAAATTTCTGCTTCTGAATACCGGACTTTGCGATTGTATGCAGGAGATGCTAGGTTTCGACAATGCATTCCCTATTTGTTTCATCTCCTGTTTGAAAGCGATCTGTCTGGACTGTCATATGCAGTGAACCACATCTTGAAAAGTGGTATACACATGCAAAACATCTCGGCAAGTGACTTTATGGATAAAGTCAATGTCCAGGACAGTATTTTGGATTCTCACCTGATTAATCTCATGGCGTGTCAGCGTGGTACTAATGAGTACTGGTACCGTCGTCATGGTGATTCAAAATGTATGCTGAGGAACTTAGGAACTCCCACATGGTTCCTCACTCTGAGCTGTGCGGAGTATGGCTGGGAAGACTTACGTGAATTTCTACGAGAGGCAAATGGAAACATCGAAAACATCGAATTCAAGACACCCGGAGAACTGTGCTCTTTGGATCCAGTCAATGTATGCAGGTACTTCAATCATAGATTTGAAGCTATGATGTCTTTCATCATGAATAAGAAGAATCCACCTCTTGGAGAGGTGTTGGATTTCTTCTGGAGAAAGGAGTACCAAGCAAGAGGTGCTCCTCATATACATATGTTGCTGTGGATCAAGGATGCACCTAAATTTGGAACGGATCCAGAAGACTCAGTGATGAGTTTCATACAACAGTATTCTACGTGTGCTGTTCCAAACGCAAAGGAGAAGAAAAGCCTAAGAGAAAAAGTTCTACGTTTCCAAAGCCATCGATGTGGAAAGTACTGTCGTCGTAAATTCCGAAACAAGGACAAGTTCTACACCAAATGTCGTTTCGGCTTTCCACGACCGGTGATTTCTAAAGGAAGAGTAAACAGTTTGATGTCTTCGCTGCGACATAATGTGATGACGAAATCACCTAAAAACACATACAATTTGAAGAGGAACGAAGAGTCTAAGTACTACATCAACGACTACAACCCGGTGATTTTGTCCATGTGGAATGCTAACATGGATATACAGTTTGTGGCTGATAACTGTATGGCTGTGAATCGGTATGTGACATCTTACATCACCAAAAAAGAGAAGACAGAATTGAAGGATATGTGGGAGGACATTTCCCATGAAAAGAGCCTCAGCAAGAAGTTGTACAGTTTCAGTCTGAAGATGTTGTCGCATCGAGAAATCGGAGCTTACGAATGTTCTGACCGGTTGTCTTCAGCAAGTCTCTATGCCAAGTCCAGGAGTATCGTTTGGGCGAGTCTTGGTCTTGCTGCGACGCGTAATCGAGTTCTGGAACCTGTGCGGGAAATTGAGTATTTGGCGGAAAAGGAGCCAAACAGTACCGACATTTTGAAGACCAACATGTTGGATACATATTATCCAAATCGAAGCAGTCACCTCGAGAATGTTTGTCTGTATGAGGTTCTTCAAAATTACATATTCAAGAGGAACATCAAAGAAGATACTGAGAAAGGAGTGTATGCTGTAATAAGAAGTGAGGGATGTCTGGTCAAGCAAAGAAAATGCCACTTGGTAAACCATCGAAAATTAAGTGGCGAATCTCCTGAAAAAAAGGAGTTTTTCTATTTAGCACTTTTGCAACTTTTCAAGCCTTGGCGTGCAGAAGAGGAACTGCTTGGAGATTTCCTCTGTTACGAAGACTCTTTCAATGTTGCCAAGGAGACCATAGAATGTCCTGCTTTTCCCAAATATGTAGAAATGTTGAATGCGGAAATTGAGCAGGAAGCAACGATTGCAGCCGAGATTGCCAGAGACAGTTCTCAGGACAGTCAGAGTTCTGCTTCATTGAGTCAGGATCCACTAGGAGGACCTGTTATCGAAAATGAAGCTGCCACTGCTATGAATGAAGTGGAAAGAGCCATGGCACATGCTCAGGAGGATGCGGTTAACTTAGAAGAGTTGGAAAGACAACTCACCGTTGAGCAGAGGAAAATATATGACGAAGTTACCATGCAAATTGATCATGGATTAAGTCATGACAAGAAAGAGTGCTCATGTACGTCGTTGAAGCCTGTCCGACTGTACGTGAGTGGAGAAGCGGGAACTGGAAAAAGTTTCCTTATTAAAGCAATTTCATGTTATTTGCAGGAAAGGACAGAGTCATCGCTGTCTTGTGTTGTCACCGCTCCAACTGGACTGGCAGCACATAACATTAAAGGGATTACTTTACATCGTTTACTGATGCTGCCAGTGGAGCATGACAACAAATTACAATATCACAAGCTATCTGGAGATGCTTGTTGTGAAGTTTCAAGAATCTTGAGGAAAATGAAACTTCTTATCATTGACGAAGTAAGCATGGTTTCCAATGTCATGCTTGCCTTTGTGCATTTGAGAATGCAAGAAGTTCTCAAAACAGAGTATGATGTGTTATTTGGTGGCAAACACATAATTGTTTTCGGAGATCTTCTGCAGCTGACACCAGTGAAAGGGCAACCTGTGTTCAAAATGCTCACGCATGAAGATACCAGGAAGTGCCTAGGGAGCATTGGCAACGTCAATATATGGTTAAACTTCAATTATGCTGAACTGCATGAAAATATGCGCCAGGCGAAGGATGAAGTTTACAAGACTATTCTACAAGATGTTAGAATTGGAAAAGTGACCGAGCATGGGAAAGAAGCTTTACATGCACGATTACTGTCAAATTTATATCCAGAACAAGATGTTGTGCCTGAGAATATTTTTCAGAAAATTACTGAGAAGAAATCAGGAATATGTTTGATGCCAACTCTTGCAGAATGTGCCAAATTCAACAACAAAATGTTGCATTTAGAAAAGCAACAGATTGTGAAACTGGAAGCTATTGACAGAGTAGAGCATATGGGATCAACAATTATTTTGTCTGAGAATTTGAAAACAAAATTGGATTCATTAGAGAAGACTATATCTAAAACTGCAGGTTTTGAAAAGACTCTGAATGTGTGCTTGAACTGCCGGATAATTTTAAGAAGGAATTTACATGTTGAAAGAGGTCTGGTAAATGGATCAATGGGTGATGTTGTTGATTTTGTAAAATACAGAAATAGAGATGGAATTGAATTTTTAAAAATTAAATTTGATGGCATTGAGGAAGTACAGCTAATTGGTCGTTGTTCTGCTAGATTTTTGCTTGTGAAAGACTTATATGTTCGCGGTAAGCAGTTTCCTGTTTGCTTGGCATATGCGGTGAAAATCCATAAATCGCAAGGTTTAAGTGTAGACAGTGCATTGGTGAATATTGGCAGTTCTGTGTTCAAGGAGGGTATGGCATATGTGGCATTGTCACGAGTTAGAACTTTATCGGGATTGTACTTGATTGAGTGTGATGTCACAAACATTTGTGCGGATCTAGATTGTGTTAAGGAATACAATAGGTTAAGAAGAGAGTATGCGCCACATTTGCCTCAATATCCTTTGTTTGAGAAACGTGTGGTAGGCCGGAAACGAAGAAATGTGACCAATACTGGGGAGGTTGTAGCAAAAAGACGAAAAGTCGATGAACCTGAAATTATAAGCAGAAACAAAAAGGATTCTGTTGAAGATGTTGTTGGTTTTCAATTTGAAAACAGTTCTGGTGTCAACTGCTATGCTAATGTAGTGGTTAATGTTTTGTTTTCTCTAGAAAATGTAAAAGAAGAGATTGTGGTCCATTCTGATCAAAGATTTTGCAGTTTGTTAAATTCTGTGTTAGAGAAATGTAGCACTGATAGAACAAAAATAGAAAGTGTGTCTGAAATTCGAAATCTGTTAGACAGATGTTCAGGCCAAACACAATTCTCTCAAAATATTCAGCAAGATTGTCAGGAGTTTTTAATGTATATGCTTGATGTATTGCATGCTGAAGGTGTAGATGTAGATCACCTGTTTGGGCTTTCTTATCAATGGCAGCATGACTGCGAGAACTGTAGGGTATCAAGTACTACTAGTGTAGACTCAGAAAGATTTATTTAACTTTGCCAGACAGTAAATCAGTCTCTTTTAATAAACTAGTAAAAGCAGCTGATCACAACATGGAGTGTAGCCAATGTAAATCTGAAATGATGTCCACATTATTTATACGAACATATGGCCAGTATGTCATTTTAATGTTCCAACGATGTAGGCCTGATGCAACAAAATTGACAACTTTAATTAAAAATTTTGTGGCTTTACAGTTGTCAATATCAGGAAGGACTTTTGTAACTGCAGCAATTATATATCATGACGGTCCTTCAATATCATCAGGACATTACACAGCTTATTTAAAGTCTAGAAATGGCTGGTCATTCTGCAATGATTCTGTTTTAATTTTCAAAAAAAAATTGCCGTATGACCTTAAAAACTCTTACCTGGTGTTTTTAAAACCAAAATTTTAGGGAAAGAATCTCGGGATGTGCTCGGAGGAATTTCAAGAAGTTCTAATGGCTCCTACACGATTTGGCCTTGAGGATAAGTGTAGTACAGAGACATAACTTCTTACCATAACACTGGACGTCATGGAGAAATAAGTGCACTTTGAATGAGTTCAAAAAAACTGTTTCTTTTTATAAGCTAATTGAAGCAGCCAATCAAAACATGGAGTAGAGGGAATGTAAGTCTGCAATGCTGTCTACTGTTTTATATTGCTTTGTGATTAAAAGTGATGTAGAGAATTAAATAATTGTAGTAGTCATAGAGATAGTGTAAGTCTGCTTCATAGTAAGCAGTATCAGTGTGATAGGAAATGTAGAACATGACTGAGCAAGAAGGGGAAGATATTACTAGTCCAGGATTGTGAAAATGATCTTCAACATTTTTATTGTGAAAGTTGCGGAAATACAACATGACGGGATTGGCTTACAAGAATTCTAAGAGTTATAAATGGCTCTGACATGATTTGGCCTTGTGGAAACGTGTGGTAGAGAGCAAGAAGTCATTTATTGTATGTAACATGTTTTTCAAAACGATGGAGGTTTTCTTTCAGAAAGTGGCGGTCTGAAAGTAATAACAGCACAACAGAGTGTAAGCTGTTCATAGGACATCCTTCGACGTCATGGAAAGTAAGTTAACTTTAAGGAGTTCTGAATTCTGATTTGTTATGTTGTATGGGTTTTTTAAACACAATCATTTTGATTGTGTTTTTTTTCCCCGCTGTTATATGATGAATACCTTCAAGTCACTGTTTTTAGTGAAATTTGATACATTCTGAGAACAGCAAAAATAAACCATTTAACATGTATAATTAATTCTGTACTGTTTGCATTTATGATGTATATTTAGAACTGTGTAGGAGGCATGGAGAAGGAGAGGCTTCTGTAAGTGTCAAAGTTGTTGCATACAGTGCTCATATTCTACGTAGTCTTTCATATGATAGACTACATTTCCACAATGAGATACCTAAGCAAAGGAAACACAGGTGATATGATTGTGGAATGAGCAAAAAAAATTGCACGTTTTTCAATTATATTACCTGTGTTTCCTAACATTACACATCACATTGTGTAGATGAGGTTTAGGCCTGTTCCTGGAGACAGAGGAGGTCTGACATTTGTTCAAGAGTGCAGTGGACATGACACACTTGGTTGGTAGGCCTGCACATGTATTTTCTCCTCTGTATTCTTCAACAAACCTAAATTTCATCTGCAACTCTGAGTAGGACTTACCTGAAACAAATCTGTGGATAGGTTACACCTTATTGGCATCTTAAAACAATCATTTAAAATGTTAGGGTCAGATTTATGGTGGCCGTGCGCCTCTTTTGCTCCATTGTGGGTCACTTTTGTGTAAAAGATGCACCATGTTGCAAGATAGGTTTCAGTTCATCTCCAGCAAGATACCATTAGTTTAAAATGTATATAATTAGCATTGTGTAGGGGGCATGCAGAAGCTGAAGCTTTTGTAAGTGTCAAAGTTGTTCCATGCAGTGCTGCACTTCTGGGTACTGTTTAATATGCTGCACTACATGTGCACTATGAGATACCTAAGCAAAGGCAACACAGGTGATGTGATTGTGAAATGAGGAAAAGAAACTCCACATTTTTCAATTACATCACCTGTGTTTCCTAAGTTTACGAATGACATTGTGCAGATGAAGTTTAGGTCTGTCCATGGACACAGAAGACGTCTGGCCTTTGTTCAAGAGTGAAGTGGACATGACTTACTTCATTGGTAGGTCTTCACATGTATTATCTCCTCTGTACTCTTCAACAAGTGTAAATTTCATCTAAAACCCTGAGTAGGCCTCACCTTAAACAAACCTCTGGATAGGCCACACCTTATCGTCATCCTGAATCAATCATTTCAAATGTTAGGGACAGATTTATGATAGGTGTATGCCTCTTTTGCGCCACTGTGCGTCACTTTTGTGATGCAGCGGCGGTGCAAAAGATTTGCTATGAGGCGACAAAATTACAAATTGATGCATCTAGGCAGATGTGTCATGCTGTAAAAAACCCGTGTCACATGAAACCGATGCAGCAGTGATGCAAAAGATGCACCATGTTGCAAGACAGGCCTGACTTCATCTCCAACAAGATAAGAAGCTAAGTCTTCTGTAAATGTCAAAATTGTTGTATATTTTGCTCAACTTCTATGTACTCTTTGATATGCTAGACTCCATCTGCACTATGAGATACCTAACCAAAGGCAACACAGGTGATGTGATTGTGAAATGAGGAAAAGAAACTCTGTTTCTCCTTCAATCTTTTCCCTTGCCTTTTCTAATTTTTAAATACATGTTTTAATATTTTTCAAATGTTTGTTCTCTCTTTCACAGATTGAAAGTATAAAAACAAAAGGTGAGTAAGTTAACGACAATTATAAGGTAAATGTTTTGTACTCTTTTCGTTAAATTTCTATCACATTCACCTACTAGTAGTTCGACAGCTTCATTTCTTTAACCCTCAGTTTCCTGCCTTTGCTACTTCCCTCATTCCTTTCTCTATTACCTACTTACTCTACTCCTTCCACTCCTTTTCTCAGTCCCTCTCTTCTCATAGTTCCTCACTCTTGTTCACTCACTCCGTCTCTATTACTCTTAGTGTCTTTGACTGATCACTCTTTCACTACTTGTTCATTATGCTTTCTCTCTGTAGTTCAAGCACACTAAGGGGCATTTTATCAACACAGCCAATAAAATTATTGCTGTTTTTATTGGAAGAAAACTGTTGCAAAAGTGGTTTTAGCGGCAGTTTTCCGCCGCAAAAGCGGCTTTAGCGACACATTTCTGCTGATAAAAGCTGCAAAACTTTTATTGCCTATGTTGATGATATGGTTCTATGTTATTTACATTTCTTTGCTGTTTCAATTAATCTTTTCTGTTATTTTTTCTTTTCTGTTTTCTGTTTTTTCTCTCTGTTATTCCACATGTTTTAATCTTATTTTGAACATTCACTCACATTCTCTAAGAAACTCTTCTTTGTTATTGTTCTACTCTCTTTTTTTTCTTTCACTTCCTTATCTATTTTGTTTTTCACAATTATACCCTCTTCCATCTTTTCTTCGGTAAATAGATCTATTAAACAGTATCTCTGGATTACTCCCTATAGCTGTCTTTCTTTTAACATTACTCTCTGTTTACTTCCCTTATACTTACTCTTCTTTTTTTTTTTTTTTTTTTTTTTTTGGTTTGCTCCCGGTTCGCGAACCGGGAAGCGAACGGGGAAGCGAACTAAAAAAAAAAGAGCTTGCCAGAGTGCTAAACATTCTAGCAATTTTTTTTTGAAAGGGGAGGTAGTTCTGAAAAGAACTTTTTTTTTAATGTTTTTGTTGTTTTATTTTATTTATTTTTTTTCTGAACATTTTTTCTTTTTTTTGTATTTTTTGAACATTTTTATGGTTTTTTTTTGTTTTTGATGGAGGGGAAACAACAAAAAACAGGCATTGAAAAGGGCTCAACAGGAGCAAAAAAAAAAATTACTGTCTGGGGCGGTTAGGGCAATTGTGATTGTTAATAGCTAGGTTGATTAAATTAATGCTCATGTTACCACATGACAGCAATGCACCGCAATACATACAGGTATGTTTGATATGAGCAAAGTTCTCCTGAATGTTTGGCACGGTTTCCCGTGCCTCTGCTGCTGTCATTGATATTAGTGATGTTGACCTGGCCACAGGAGTTGTTGTTGGGTTATCTTGCATGTCACGTATCTCCGCCTGGCTGTAGTTCAGTGGATGCCACCTGGTCATGTGACGATGCATTGTATGGTTTCCGTAGCTATATTTTTTATCAGTGTCTCTAGATAACCGGTCTTTACAAATCAGGCAGGTGACATACCTAGCATTTACTTTTTTTGCCCTCAAGGGAGTGAAAAAAACTGCCAAATAAAGCTGGCTTTCCGACGTGAAACCCGGGGCAACTCCTGTAAGAACTGTGGTCCTTCGGTCTCCTCTTCCTCTAGTTCATCCTCTTCCTCCTCTGTCTGGCTGATAAACTGGGGAGGTGGTCCTCTCTTCCCATGAGGAGGTGGAGGTGGTGGTGGGGGTGCACCAGCTGAAGCAACTATTGAAGCCATTGCTCAACTCTCAAAAATGGTCTTCCTCTCACAAAGATGAAAGTCAGAGTGAGGAAAGAAGGAGGGGTTTTCATCATTTGGGAAAAACAATATTTCTAAACCAATGAAAAGTTTTATTTTTAGGTCACCTGACCTAGCCTTACATCATTATGAAACCAAAATTGAAATGAACCAATGAAAAGTTTTATCAACAAGTCACATGACCTCTTACGCTTAAGTTACGCGCTGCGGAACGCGCCCCGGATCGCTTTCGGTTC
Organism: Lissotriton helveticus; assembly: GCF_964261635.1. Taxonomy (NCBI): domain Eukaryota; kingdom Metazoa; phylum Chordata; class Amphibia; order Caudata; family Salamandridae; genus Lissotriton; species Lissotriton helveticus. The sequence continues at coordinate 987,057,720 of NC_136067.1, forward strand.
GCGCTCCGGAGCGCTTCCGGGTGCGCTAATGCGGCGCGTCATAAGACGCATTACGCGGCAACGCGATACGTCGCGCTTTCGCGACGCGCCGCAGATCACTTCCGGGGAGCTGCGCTTCGCGTCTCAGTTCGCGTACCGGAGCACTTCCGGGTGCGCTAACGCAGCGCGTCATGAGACGCATTACGCGACAACGTCATACGTCGCGCTTCCGCGACGCGTCACGATGTTGATTTCTAACGCTGCAGTTGCGCTAGCGGAACGTTTACCGGTTCGCGGACTGGGTCGCGGCATCAAGATGAGCTAACGGGAAGCTTCCCGGTTCGCGAACCGGGAGCGAACAAAAAAAAAGTATTAAAAAAAAAATTATTAATAAACATATAAAATATCTTTTTGGATTTAAAGAAGAATACATTTTACAGCTACAGATATTAGCTTTTAAAAAACCAATGAAATTCACTGAAAAAACCATAGGTTATAGACCATATATAGTTAGGAATTAGCATTTACAAAACCTTGAAAATTCACTGAAAAAACCATAGGTTATAGACCATATATAGTTAGGAATTAGCATTTAAAAAACCTTTTTTTACTCACACAAAACCATTGAAATTCCATATATAGTTAGTTGTACTAACTATATATCGCGCACCCGCAATCCACTGCTGATGATGTCACATATTACATCATTCATGACATGGTCAGTGACATCACTGATGACATCACTGATGACATCTCAAATGACATCACTGATGACATCACTGATGACATCTCAAATGACATCACTGATGACATCACTGATGACTACATTCAGTGACTGTATAATTCTGTAAAGTTAAAATATGTCTTACATATTGAAGAATGAGTGGATGTATAAGTGTCTTGATGAAGGATTTAGTAGGGGCATGACTGACTGTATGAGTGACTGATTAAATGTGTCTCACTGAGTGCATGGGTTAGTGACTAAACTGTCTTAATTTGTGCATCATTATGTCTGTTGTTCTGTAAACTGCTGCATGTGTTGATCAGTAGCTATATGATTAACTGTATGGGTTATTGATTGGTTGCCCAAGCATTTGTATGGGAGACTGAGTGTGTGTGTGAGTGGCTGGGAGGTGTATGACTCTTTGCATAGATGTGTGAGCAGTTGATTGACTAGATGTATGGGTTCAAAAGTGCATGTGGAAACAGCTGTATGGGCGGTTGACTGTGTGCATGAGTGTATTGGTGAGTGAATGGATATCTCAGTGCTACATGTTAAAGTAAGTACATATGTAAAATACAGTACATGTGAGAGTTGACATATATAAATAACTGTGCATAAGAGCCAGTGAATGTGTGAGTGGCTGTATGGATCATTGTGAACTTGTATCCAGGATTTTATAAGTCAGTAAATATGTTTTAGTATATGTTTGAATAAGTAAGGTGTGTATAACTGTATAGTTGAGGAAATGGAGGTGTGATTGATTCTTTGCATGACTGACTAAGTGTCTGAGTAACTCCATAGATGAGTGACAGTCTATGAGTGTCTGTTTACACTGAGTGTATCTAAGGTTATATTAGAGTCTGAAGAGGTTCATCGTATTATCACATGAATGATGTCATCAGTGATGTGAACAGTAATGTCAAATGAGATGTCATCAGTGATGTCATCAGTGATGTCATTTGAGATGTCATCAGTGATGTCATCAGTGATGTCATTTGAGATGTCATCAGTGATGTCATCAGTGATGTCATTTGAGATGTCATCAGTGATGTCATCAGTGATGTCACTGACCATGTCATGAATGATGTAATATGTGACATCATCAGCAGTGGATTGCGGGTGCGCGATATATAGTTAGTACAACTAACTATATATGGAATTTCAATGGTTTTGTGTGAGTAAAAAAAGGTTTTTTAAATGCTAATTCCTAACTATATATGGTCTATAACCTATGGTTTTTTCAGTGAATATATATATATACATATTACCTACTGGCGGTCGCCAGTAGGTATATATAGTGAGGATTTTTTCTCTATGGGATTTTTGAAAATTCTATGTCTAATAACTTTGGCGTTTGTGGACGGAATTGGCTGAAATGTTCAGGAAAATGGAACATTTTGTTTCTGAGCAGCCACTGAAAATTTGGGGGGGGTTTGTCAAGGGGGGGCTGAGAAAAAAGGGGGGTCCCAAAACGTGTTTTTCCCATGTTAATTTCCATAGGGCGGTTGGCCTCACTTTTAGCCCGAACGGCTGAATGGATTTGCACGAAACTTGGCAAAATTGTAGGGACTGGTAGCCCGATGTGCCTTTGCTAGGTCTCAATATATGTGATCCAGTGGATTTTGAGAAATTAACGTTCAAAAAAAGATATATATCTGTAAGCGCGTTCCGGGCAGCGCTCCGGTTCGCGTACTTGACGCGTAACGGAACTTCGCGTAGCGAAGCTGATTGGCTCTCCGGTGTCTGTCAACATTCTAAACAGTCCGGAGCGGCCGCCATCTTGTCTCTCGGTAGGATCGAAAGACAAGAGGAGGCCAAAACAAAGGGGGAAATGACCATAAGGGGGCATAGTAGATCCTCCCTGACCCCCTAGGTTTGATGTGGAGGCTTTAAAAGGGCCCCGCGGGGCAAAAAAAAAAAAAAAAATTTGTTTTTTTGCGTGGGGAGCGTACTATAAGGAAAAAAGAATGATAGACTTTTCAAATATTGTATGTTAATTGATTGTTTGTTTTGTTGATTTTTTTTATTTCTTTATTTTTTAAGCAATTATTTATTATTGTCATTGTGTTTCAAAATTTAATAAAATGTCTAATATTTCACTGTCTGAAATGTCGTTATTTTCATTGAACATAGCTTGTAATGTTTGAGTGTGTAAAATGTCCTCATTTTCAAGGAGGACATCTACTGATTGCACACATTGCAGTAGTTCTTGGTCCCAAGTTTCATCCATAAATTCAATGTCATTTGGATCAATGATTTCTTGGTTGGTCTCTGCAAGGACAATTTCAAATGAAACTTTCTGTTCGCCTTCCATTTTGTCTGAAATTTGCATAAAAAAAATATATATTAGTAGAGATAGGGCACTGTTGGGATTAATTTTAGATAGGCAGTTTTTAACAGTGAATTTATCTTTGGGCAGTGTATAGTATCAGAGTGGAAGTAGGAATATAAAAAAGTGTATGTAATTTAACGTAAGTAAATTCATAATTATAAAAGAGAAGCGTAACTCCATCCATAACTATAACAGAGAAGTCTATCTAAATCTATAACTACTACAGAGGGATAGTATATAACTATCAGAAAAAGTTTACCATATTAACTTAAAGTGCACAATATACTTCAGTTTTTAAAATAACAACTTACCTTTACAAAGAAGTTGAAGTTATTAGTGAAAATCCTATTGAAATGTACACCAGGAAGTAGTAGTCAAAATGGCTGTGTTTCCTTCTCTTCCTTTATATATATTCAGGTACATAACCAATCAAATGTCAGGTAAAAAAAAATAGAAAATGAAAGTAACATTTTAATTGGTTGTGAATTTCAACACTTCAGATGTGTTTTGTGAAGTAATTTACCTCAGGGTATTTAGAGAGGTCTACAGGCTAAATGGCTAAATGGAATTCCAACCAAATTTTTGAAAATGGTAGGGATTGGTATGTAGTATGAGCAAATCTATATTTGGTGAAAGTGTCTCCAGGGTTTCTTCTGTAAATTACTTTCCCACCTTTTTTGATGGAGCGCTTCCCGGTGAGCGCCCCGGTACGTGAACCTGCAGCGTTACGAGAGTCCACCATTTTGTGTTTCGGTCGAATTAAAATACAAGATGGAGGGCAAATAATGTTCAGAATGGGTAGAAGGGGGCACGGTAGACGTATTTTGACCCCCTAGGTTTTCTGAGGGTGGCTGAGGAGGCCCATATGTGTGGAAAAAAAACATTTTTTTAAAAAATTTCGCGCGGTTAGCTTCCGGTTCGCGTACCGGGTAGCGCTCCGGGGAGCGTACTTTGTTGAAAATTTGTGAAAAAAGTTAGAGTAAAATAATAATTGTGAGTGATCAGATGTAGGGTAGCTCTGAGAAGAGCTTTTGGGTTTATGGTACATTTAGGTACTTATAAGTAGGTACCAATGCACAGTCTTAAATTCAAAATGAAAACTCTGTTGCCCTCATCTGAGAAGTGAACTCCATCTCCTCTGTAGATATCTTGCATGTAGTAACGCAAGTTATTGTTGTACATGGAGCCCATTCCATGGTCTCTCATGTAAGCTGAAACAGATTTGTTTACATGCTTCCTCGACTTCTCAATTTGTGGACAAAATTGGTTCGACCACCTCCATTTCTGTCTTTGGCATATATTTGAATATACCAAGGCAGTTTGAGGAAAAAGTGCCATCAATTACTCAAAGGTGTCCTTTAAAAGCATTTCCAGACCTACACCAGTCAAAGTGCCCAAGTCATTACCTCCACAGTGCACAATTAACAGGTCAGGTTTTGGCAAATGCATAAAGGTTTTCACCAATGGTATCAATTGGTGACATTTTAATCCTCTGTGGCCAAACCACTTAATTTACACATCTTGTAAATTGAGGTTAGGTAAATTTCTGTTCTCAGCATACCTTTGAGCCCAGTAGATGTAACTATGTCCAACAATCCAGACAGAAAACATGTGAGAGAAGGTTCTGCTGCAGTCAGATGAAGTGTGGCAATGAAATGGCAGTTGGAAAAATAAGAGTTTAAAATGAAAAAAACTGTGGAGTTTCTGTGTTAAGGAAGCAGTAGCAGTGATTGGTGGATTTTGATTGCTGAAAACAGAAAGTTAGGGTGCATGGATGTGTTGTTTGAAAGATGTAATTTGAATGGTCAAGAAAAAATCATTTAATGAAAGATTGCACTGGATACGCAGGTGCACTGAGAGTTCAGAGTTCAATTGAAACATTGTTTTGTGAACTTGCAAACATGAGAGGTCTTTCAGGAGGTGGTTTCTATGCAAAAAAGGCAGAAAGGCCAGAGGGGGGAAGGGTGTTGATTTGAAAAAAGTGAGGGAAGAGTTTTGATTGGGTGACATGAGAGATATGTGTGATGAGTTACAGCATTTCTGTGCTTTTCATAGCTGCAGACTCTGGAGTGCATACCTTTTGCTCTGCTAAAGACAATTTGGTGTGTTTCTGAGACTGTTTTGAAACTCATAAAGTATTTGCTAAGGTGAGAAAAGATTCATTTAATTTAGGTAGAGAATAGTATGGTTTAGGGAGAAAATTATGAAGAAAGTTGTGTATTTAAAATGTTGCTTTGTGTCAAGTGTTTTACAAATAGATTTTGTTTCTTTGTGTTACATAGCCATGTTAAAAGTGATGCAAAAAAAGTGCAAGGGTCTTACAAAAATGCTTTCATGTGTCTTAGGGTATTTTAACTCACTTCCCCATGTATGTATGAATATAATTGATTTACAAGATGTGTTTAAAAACGTTTTTTGAAATCAATTAGGTTTCTTGATATGTACTGCTAGAGTTTCATAGGTTGCTTGGGGCATATTTTCAAGGCTTTTGACTTCCTTTGATGTAATTTTTCCCATTTTAATTTAAGACCTTTCCCCGTGGTGCAAGGTCCTTGTAAATATGCCCCCATCTGTGCTTGGCAAATTTAGAATTTAATTCTTTGACTAACATAGCTATGTTAAAAGTGACCCAAAAATGTTGCAAGGGACTTAAAAAAAACGCTTTCATGTGTCTTAGGCCATTTTAAGTCATTTCCCCTTGAATGTAGGTATCTAATTGATTTAGTTGATGTGTTTAAAAACGATTTATGAAAAAAATTAGGTTTCTTGATATGTACTGCTAGAGCTTCATAGGTTGCTTGGGGCATATTTATAAGGCCTTTGTGTCTCTCTGATGTTATTTTTCCCATTTTAATTTAAGACCTTTCCCTGTGGTGCAAGGTCCTTGTAAATACGCCCCCATCTGTGCTTGGCAAATTTAGATCTTGATTATTTGACTTACATAGCCATGTTAAAAGTGATCTAAAAATGGAGCAAGGGCTTAAAAAAAAACGGTTTCATGTGTCTTAGGGTATTTTAAGTAACTTGCCCATGAATGTATGAATATATTTGCTTTACAAGTTGTGTTTAAAAACGTTTTTTGAAATCAATTAGGTTTGTTGATATGTAATGCTAGAGGTTCATAGGTTGCTTGGGGCATATTTATAAGGCCTTTGAGTCTCTCTGATGTTATTTTTCCCATTTTAATTTAGGACCTTTCCCTGTGGTGCAAGGTCCTTGTAAATACGCCCCCATCTGTGCTTGGCAAATTTAGATCTTGATTATTTGACTTACATAGCCATGTTAAAAGTGATCTAAAAATGGAGCAAGGGCTTAAAAAAAACGATTTATGATAGGTGTATGCCTCTTTTGCGTCACTGTGCGTCACGTTTGTGACGCAGTGGCGGTGCAAAAGATTTGCTATGTGGTGACATATTTACAACTTGATGCATTTAGGCAGATGTGTCATGCTGTAAAGTCCCGTGGCACATGATGCAGCAGTGATGCAAAACATGCACCATGTTGCAAACCCAGGCCTCATTTCATCTCCAACAAGATAAGAAGCTGAATCTTCTGTAAATGTCAAAATTGTTGTATACACTGCTCAACTTATGTGTACTCTTTGATATGCTAGAGTCCATCCGCACTATGAGATACCTAAGCAAAGGAAACACAGGTGATGTGATTGTGAAATGAGGAAAAGAAACTCCACATTTTTCAATTACATCACCTGTGTTTCCTAAGTTTACGAATGACATTGTGCAGATGAGGTTTAGGTCTGTCCACGGACACAGAAGAGGTCTGGCCTTTGTTCAAGAGTGAAGTGGACATGACTTACTTCATTGGTAGGCCTTCACATGTATTATCTCCTCTGTACTCTTCAACAAGCGTAAATTTCATCTGAAACCCTGAGTAGGCCTCACCTCAAACAAACCTCTGGATAGGCCACACTTTATTGTCATCCTGAATCAATCATTTAAAATGTTAGGGACAGATTTATGATAGGTGTAAGCTTATTTTGCGTCACTGTGTGTGACTTTTATGAAGCAGCGGCTGTGCAAAATATTTGCCATGTGGCGACATATTTACAACTTGATGCATCTAGGCAGATGTGTCATGCTGTAAAGTCCCGTGCCACATGAAACCGATGCAGCAGTGATGCAAAAGATGCATCATGTTGCAAGACAGGTCTCACTTCATCTCCAACAAGATAAGAAGCTGAATCTTCTGTAAATGTCAAAATTGTTGTATACACTGCTGAACTTCTGTGTACTCTTTGATATGCTAGACTCCATCTGCACTATGAGATACCTAAGCAAAGGAAACACAGGTGATGTGATTGTGAAATGAGGAAAAGAAACTCCACATTTTTCAATTACATCACCTGTGTTTCCTAAGTTTACGAATGAAATTGTGCAGATGAGGTTTAGGCCTGTCCACGGACACAGAAGAGATCTCGCCTTTGTTCAAGAGTGAAGTGGATATGACTTACTTCATTGGTAGGCCTTCACATGTATTATCTCCTCTGTACTCTTCAACAAGCGTAAATTTCATCTGCAACCCTGAGTAGGCCTCACCTCAAACAAATCTCTGGATAGGCCACACTTTATCGTAATCTTGAATCAATCATTTAAAATGTTAGGGACAGATTTATGATAGGTGTATGTCTCTTTTGCGTCACTTTTGTGACGCAGCGGCGGTGCAAAAGATTTGCTATGTGGCGACATATTTATAACTTGATGCATCTAGGCAGATGTGTCATGCTGTAAAGTCCTGTGCCACATGAAACTTGCGTCAGTTTTCATATAGGTGTTTTGTTGCAAGGTATGCATTAATTTGCATGAAAGCCCTGTAAAACTAACACAGGGAAATTTAGAAGATTTCACTGACTCAGCTTTATAGCATTGCTGAATCAAATCCTTACGCCTGTTTGAAACAGGCATAAGAAGTGATGCACCATGCAATGTGAGGCTTCCTCCTGTGCATTGTAGTAGACATGTCGCGCTTATGCAAGATTCCTGCAATGTGCTGCTTTTGCGGCAGAGATGTGTGACGCATCTGTGCTGTTTTTGCTCAATGGTGTTCCACATTGTAAATGCGGCACACTATGGGTGGCAGTGCAGCGGTGCACATTAACTGGTGCATCCGTGGGGATGCGCCACTTAGCATAAATCTGCCCCTGTACATTTAAGTATGAGCAGGGGACACAGAGTCGGTGAGGCTTATCCAAGGTTAAGAAGAGATGAGTCCTGTTCACTGAAAAGTTGGACATAGGCCTCACCTCCTCAGCATCGCTGGACATGGCTAAATAATAGCTGCAAAATGTTACTCTTGTTAAACAATTTTACTATTATAATCTCTGAGATTTGTCTCTTACTCTGCAACATCTCATTGTTGTTCTCTTTCTTTAAAGATAACGACAGCATCAACCATGAGTGACAATCAGCAATCAGTTGATCTCGACCTCATCATTGAACTTGTAATTGAAACGTCAGTGGAAGTAGATCCCTTGGATGATTTAAATCCTGAGGATGATGAAGAACATGATGAGGATGCCGATTTGTCAGAATTGTATGACATAGGGTGGGAAGCTGACTTGCTTGAGCCTATGGAACTATAAACATTTATTTTTAAAATTTACAATAAATGAAAAATAAAAATGTAAACCGTTTCATTTAAAATTAAACACACCTTCAAAAACAGGTTATGTGTAGTGTCTTCAATAAAATATTAAAATATGCTCATAAAATTAGATCAGATTCACATATAAAACAGGACAGGTAAAATGAATAAGAATTCCATTTCTTTTCTGATATTTGTGTATTCTAAATTTGCCAAAGCACTAAAAAATATTCTATGTAAAAATGTCAAGTAGTGTGTTAAGTTTTTGATGACTGATATTGATTTACTGTTTGGTAATAGTGGTTAATAACATTTTTTATTATATTTTACCACAGATTCAACTGCAGATCATTTCAAATTTTGAGAATGCCAACTAAGGATAGAATGAGAAAGGCTACAAAACGTCAAAGACAGCAGGTCCATCATTTACTGCAGCAGTCCTCTACAATAAAAAATCGTCAAGTCACCAAGAAAGCCCCGGGTAAGACCACGAAAACATTCATAAGAAACATTTCTAGAAAAAAAAGTAGTACTACAGAAAATGTTTTTGTCCAGAAAAAGAGAAGCAATTTAAACGGAAAGGAAAGGCCAGTCAAAAATGTTACTGCTAGAGCAAGAGATAACTCTGTGCATGATAGTAGAAGGAAACAACAGTTTAGGGACATTTGTAAACGAATGTTCCGCAACAGGATAATTGGCAATTTGTTAAAAAATATTAAGAAAGGTCAACAGAAAGTTGTTTTTTATAAGAGAAAAAAAAAAGTTGAGAAAGTTAATGATCAGGCATTTGAAATTAAACGAAAGTTATTTATTTTGATAATCAATAGAATTAGATAGCTAAACAAGGCAATTTATGATTTCAAAAGAAATAGTAGATGGAAGAGAACAGTTAATCGTAGTAATTTTTGTGAAGTTTTTTCCGGAGAATGGATGCATAGTTCAAGTTGTGAGGCATTTTTCAATGAGGAGAGTTATTTCCAGGATAATGATTTGGTGCATGCAGTTGACACCAGCGGTCGAGCTTATGAGGTGAAAGATGGTTGACCAGTTGAAAAAGAAAAACTTGTGACAACAGAGGCAGAAGAGATGTTAGGTAATGAGGTTTTAGGAAGACGTCCTAAGGGACCTGTGTACACCTGGAAGTGTAGTAGTATTTGCAGTGTGCGACAGGATTCCATCAATTTGCTTTGTGATTTTGTACGGACATTTAATAAGAAAAGTTTGAAGCAGAAAATGAAGTTGTTGCAAGAATTAGATCCTTGCAGAGTGAGAGAAGTGACAGGTTTGCATGGTCATTCACTGGCTTGTCTTTCCAGGAGAGTATGCCAGAGTGTTTTTCATCATTTCAGGATGCTAGCAGTGCATCATAATAAAGTGAGGAAATTAGTTAGAATGTTGTATTATGCTAAGAGTCCAGCAGTTATGCTTAAACAATTATGCGCTGCTCTTTTGCATGGTTCTGAAATAGATGTGAAGAATATGTGTGAAGAAATTGAGTTTTGTTACTTTGGAAGTAAAGAGGAGAATGTTGAAATTGACCCAGAAGAAGAGGGTAATGTGGAAGATAGTGTACAGGTTTCCAGTACAGATAATTTTCAGAAGGAAATTGCCACGTTTCAGGTGAAATCAAGTGAGAGGCCTAATTTCACTTGTGTGTGTTGTCGACGCACTTATTATAAGAATCAGACTAAGTTAGTGGATTTATATGCAAAAAGTGAAAGGGAAAATAATAGTGAATGGAAGGATTTTACAACATACTTGATGGTAGAAAATTGTTTTGATTTGGGACCGGATCAACGTGTGTGTACTTATTGTTGTAATAAATTAAATCAAAACCAGATGCCTGCTAGAGCGGTTCATAATAATCTGGAATTGGTTGAGATTCCTTCTGAATTGAAGGATTTAAATACTTATGAATCTATTTTGATTCAAAGTATCCATCCCTTTCAGGCTATTATAAGAATGGAGCCAAAGACAGGGAAATTGCCTCCATCAGATTTACAGAGAGGATTAAAGGGAAGAGTTGTTTATTTGCCTCTAGATTTGAAGAAAAACATTAACACAATTGGAGTAGAAAAAGTGGAAGAGGAACCGCTGGTTATCTTAGTTAATGGGGTTCCGACAAAGAATAAGAAAATATGGCAAGATTTAGTAGATGTTAGGAAAGTGAAAAAGGCAACATTGTATTTGAAAAAAAAAAATAAGTACTATAAGAATGTATATGTTGCAGAAGAGGAAGTAAGTGAGGAAGAGGATAGCGATTTGTGTGCTGGTCAAATTGAGAAAGTAGAACCCTCTAAAAGTGAAGAAATATATGAACTTTATAGTGTTCATCCTTTGCATTCCAAGGAAGTCATGGGGAATGCTATTGAGTTGTTTCAAATGAAACAAGCCAAAGGGAGTCCCATTAGTGTCTGGGAGGAAAGTTTGGAAGCTCGGTGTTTCCCACAGCTATTTCCAACAGGTCAAGGAGGAAGATATGATGAGCGACCTCATCAAATTCCTGCTTCTGAATACCGGACTTTACGATTGTATGCAGAAGATGCTAGGTTTCGACAATGCATTCCCTATTTGTTTCATCTCCTGTTTGAAAGCGATCTGTCTGGACTGTCATATGCAGTGAACCACATCTTGAAAAGTGGTATACAGATGCAAAACATCTCGGCAAGTGACTTTATGGATAAAGTCAATGTCCAAGACAGTATTTTGGATTGTCACCTGATTAATCTCATGGCCTGTCAGCGTGGTACTAATGAGTACTGGTACCGTCGTCATGGTGATTTAAAATGTATGCTGAGGAACTTAGGAACTCCCACATGGTTCCTCACTCTGAGCTGTGCCGAGTATGGCTGGGAAGACTTACTTGAATTTCTACGAGAGGCAAATGGAAACATCGAAAACATCGAATTCAAGACACCCGGAGAACTATGCTCTTTGGATCCAGTGAATGTATGCAGGTACTTTAATCATAGATTTGAAGCTATGATGTCTTTCATCATGAATAAGAAGAATCCACCTCTTGGAGAGGTGTTGGATTTCTTCTGGAGAAAGGAGTACCAAGCAAGAGGTGCTCCTCATATACATATGCTGCTGTGGATCAAGGATGCACCTAAATTTGGAACAGATCCAGAAGACTTAGTGATGAGTTTCATAGAACAGTATTCTACATGTGCTGTTCCAAACGCAAAGGAGGACAAAAGCCTAAGAGAACAAGTTCTACGCTTCCAAAGCCATCGTTGGGGAAGGTACTGTCGTCGTAAATTCATCACCAAAAAAGAAAAGACAGAATTGAAGGATATGTGGGAGGACATTTCCCATGAAAACCGCCTCAGTAAGAAGTTGTACAGTTTCAGTCTGAAGATGTTGTCGCATCGAGAAATCGGAGCTTACGAATGTTCTGACCGGTTGTCTTCAGCAAGTCTCTATGCCAAATCTAGGAGTATCGTTTGGGCGAGTCTTGGTCTTGCTGCAACGCGTAATCGAGTTCTGAAACCTGTGCGGGAAATTGAGTATTTGGCGGAAAAGGAGCCAAACAGTACTGACATTTTGAAGACCAACATGTTGGATACATATTATCCAAATCGAAGCAGTCACCTTGAGAATGTTTGTCTGTATGAGGTTCTACAAAATTACATATTCAAGAGGAACATCAAAGAAGATATTGATAAAGGAGTGTATGCTGTAATTGGAAGTGAGGGATGTCTGGTCAAGCAAAGAAAATGCCACTTGGTAAACCATCGAAAATTGAGTGGCGAATCTCCTGAAAAAAAGGAGTTTTTCTATTTAGCACTTTTGCAACTTTTCAAGCCTTGGCGTGCAGAAGAGGAACTGCTTGGAGATTTCCTCTGTTACGAAGACTCTTTCACTGCCGCCAAGGAGACCATAGAATGTCCTGCTTTTCCTAAATATGTAGAAATGTTGAATGCGGAAATCGAGCAGGAAGCAACGATTGCAGCCGAGATTGCCAGAGACAGTTCTCAGGACAGTCTGAGTTCTGTTTCATTGAGTCAGGATCCACTAGGAGGACCTGTTATCGAAAATGAAGCTGCCACTGCCATGAATGAAGTGGAAAGAGCCATGGCACATGCTCAGGAGGATGCGGTTAACTTAGAAGACTTGGAAAGACAACTCAACGTTGAGCAGAGGAAAATATATGACAAAGTTACCAAGCAAATTGATCATGGATTAAGTCATGAGAAGAAAGAGTGCTCATGTACGTCGTTGAAGCCTGTCCGACTGTACGTGAGTGGAGAAGCGGGAATTGGAAAGAGTTTCCTCATTAAAGCAATTTCATGTTATTTGAAGGAAAGGACTGAGTCATCGCTGTCTTGGGTTGTCACCGCTCCAACTGGACTGGCAGCACATAACATTAAAGGTATTACTTTGCATAGTCTACTGATGCTGCCAGTGGAGCATGATAACAAATTACAATACCACAAGTTATCTGGAGATGCTTGTTGTGAAGTTTCAAGAGTCTTGAGGAAAATGAAACTTCTTATCATTGACGAAGTAAGCATGGTTTCCAATGTCATGCTTGCCTTTGTGCATTTGAGAATGCAAGAAGTTCTTAAAACAGAGTATGATGTGTTATTTGGTGGCAAACACATCATTGTTTTCGTAGATCTTCTGCAGCTGACACCAGTGAAAGGACAACCTGTGTTCAAAATGCTCACGCATGAAGATACCAGGAAGTGCATAGGGAGCATTGGCAACGTCAATATATGGTTAAACTTCAATTATGCTGAACTGCATGAAAATATGCGTCAGGCGAAGGATGAAGTTTACAAGAATATTCTACAAGATGTTAGAATTGGAAAAGTGACCGAGCATGGGAAAGAAGCTTTACATGCACTATTACTGTCAAATTTATATCCAGAACAAGACGTTGTGCCTGAGAATATTTTTCAGAAAATGACTGAGAAGAAATCTGGAATATGTTTGATGCCAACTCTTGCAGAATATGCCATCTTCAACAACAAAATGTTGCATTTAGAAAACCAAGAGATTGTGAAACTGGAAGCTATTGACAGAGTAGAGCATATGGGATCAACAATTATTTTGTCTGAGAATTTGAAAACAAAATTGGATTCATTAGAGAAGACTATATCTAAAACTGCAGGTTTTGAAAAGACTCTGAATGTGTGCTTAAATTGCCGTATGATTTTAAGAAGGAATTTACATGTTGAAAGAGGTCTGGTAAATGAATCAATGGGTAATGTTGTTGATTTTGTGAAATACAGAAATAGAGATGGAATTGAATTTTTAAAAATTAAATTTGATGGCATTGAGGAAGTACAGCTAATTGGTCGTTGCTCTGCTAGATTTTTGCTTGTAAAAGACTTATATGTTCGCCGTAAGCAGTTTCCTGTTTGCTTGGCATATGCGGTGACAATCCATAAATCACAAGGTTTAAGTGTAGGCAGTGCATTGGTGAATATTGGCAGTTCTGTGTTCAAGGAGGGTATGGCATATGTGGCATTGTCACGAGTTAGAACTTTATCGGGATTGTACTTGATTGAGTGTGATGTCACAAACATTTGTGCGGATCTAGATTGTGTTAAGGAATACAATAGGTTAAGAAGAGAGTATGCGCCACATTTGCCTCAATATCCTTTGTTTGAGAAACGTGTGGTAGGCCGGAAACGAAGAAATGTGACCAATACTAGGGAGGTTGTAGCAAAAAGACGAAAAGTTGATGAACCTGAAATTATAAGCAGAAAGAAAAAGGATTCTGTTGAAGATGTTGTTGGTTTTCAATTTGAAAACAGTTCTGGTGTCAACTGCTATGCTAATGTAGTGGTTAATGTTTTGTTTTCTCCAGAAAATGTAAAAGAAGAGATTGTGGTCAATTCGGATCACAGATTTTGCAGTTTGTTAAATTCTGTGTTAGAGAAATGTAGCACTGATAGAACAAAAATAGAAAGTGTGTCTGAAATTCGAAATCTGTTAGACAGATGTTCAGGTCAAACACAATTCTCTCAAAATATTCAGCAAGATTGTCAGGACTTTTTAATGTATATGCTTGATGTATTGCATGCTGAAGGTGTAGATGTAGATCACCTGTTTGGGCTTTCTTATCAATGGCAGCATGACTGCGAGAACTGTAGGGTATCAAGTACTACTAGTGTAGACTCAGAAAGATTTATATATTTAACTTTGCCAGACAGTAAATCAGTGTCCTTTAATAAGCTAGTAAAAGCAGCTGATCACAACATGGAGTGTAGCCAATGTAAATCTGAAATGATGTCAACATTATTTATATGAACATATGGCCAGTATGTCATTTTAATGTTCCAACGATGTAGGCCTGATGGAACAAAATTGACAACTTTAATTAAAAATTTTGTGGCTTCACAGTTGTCAATATCAGGAAGGACTTTTGTAACTGCAGCAATTATATATCATGACGGTCCTTCAATAACATCAGGACATTACACAGCTTATTTAAAGTCTAGAAACGGCTGGTCATTCTGCAACGATTCTGTTTTAACTTTAAAAAAAAAATTGCCGTATGACCTTAAAAATTCTTACCTGGTGTTTTTAAAACCAAAATTTTAGGGAAAGAATCTCGGGATGTGCTCTGAGGAATTTCAAGAGGTTCTAATGGCTCCTACACGATTTGGCCTTGAGGATAAGTGTAGTACAGAGACATAAGTTATTTTTGAGTATTAAATAGTTCCTGGAAAAAAAGTAGATTTTCTTACAGAAAGTGGTGGGCACAGATTAGTTGAGGGACAACAGAGTATTTCCCAAAGCAAACGGTCTTCTTACCATAACACTTGACGTCATGGAAAAATAACTGCACTTTGAATGAGTTCAGAAAAACTGTTTCTTTTTTATAAGCTAATTCAAGCTGCGAATCAAAACATGGAGTAGAGGGAATGTAAGTCTGCAATGCTGTCTAGATTATTGGTCCAAACTTTTGATTATAATGTCATTTTAAAAATCCAAGTATATTAACCTGATGAAAGTAAGTCTTCAACTTTAATTACAAATGTTGTGGCTACACAGTCGTTTATTTTAAGAAGAACATTTGTAACTGCAGCTATTATATGGCATGATGGACATTTGACAAGATCCGCTTATTACACAGCTTATATAAAATGTAAAAAAATTTGCTGTTTCGGAAATTATTGCCATTTGACTACGATACAATGTTGCCTTTTTACTTAAAAATATTCTTACTTTCTGTTTTCAGAAAAGAGAATTTAGGGTAGGTAACTGGCGTATAATGATTCTAGGGGTTGATATAATTTTATCTACTGTTTTATATTGCTTTGTGATTAAAAGTGATGTAGAGAATTAAATAATTGTAGTAGTCATAGAGGTAGTGTAAGTCTGCTTCATAGTAAGCAGTATCAGTGTCATAGGAAATGTAGAACATGACTGAGCAAGAAGGGTAAGATATTACTAGTCTAGGATTGTGAAAGTGATCTTGAACGTTTTCTTTCTGAAAGTTGCGGAAATAGAAAATGACGGGATTTGCTTACAAGAATTCCAAGAGTTATAAATGGCTCTTACATGATTTGGCCTTGTGGAAACGTGTGGTAGAGAGCGAGAAGTCATTTATTGTATGTAACATATTTCTCAAAGCGATGGAGGTTTTCTTTCAGAAAGTGGCGGGCTGAAAATAAAAACAGCACAACCGAGTGTAAGCTGTTCATAGGACATCCTTCGACGTCATGGAAAGTAAGTTACTTTTGAGGAGTTCTGATTTCTGATTGGTTATGTTATATGGGTTTTTTAAACACAATCATTTTGATTGTGGTTTTTTTTCCCCGTTGTTATATGATGAATACCTTCAACTCACTATTTTTAGTGAAATTTGATACATTCTGAGAACATATTTACAACAAGGGGTGGTGATGGACAGAGTCTCTGAATTAAGCAGAATACTCTCACCCAGTCAAGAGATCAGGGCTAGATCCAACACCGTTTTTTAGCTCATTGCACCATCTCAGTTTCAGAACCTGGCTGTATGCAAATTAGTCTGTCCCTGGCCCAGTGCATCATGGGAACAGGGCAGACCAGACTACAAAAGCCAATTCTTACACTGGGAAGGAAACAAGCTTCCGGGGACCGGTTTCTGGCATTACAGCCGTCTTCAGCCCGGCTTGCTTGAATCCTGATAGTGCAATGAGCAAGGGACTCACATCTGAGTATACCCTTCCACGCTTAGGGTGGACAAAAATATTTACAACAAGGGGTGGTGATGGACAGAGTCTCTGAATTAAGCAGAATACTCTCACCCAGTCAAGAGATCAGGGCTAGATCCAACACCGTTTTTTAGCTCATTGCACCATCTCAGTTTCAGAACCTGGCTGTATGCAAATTAGTCTGTCCCTGGCCCAGTGCATCATGGGAACAGGGCAGACCAGACTACAAAAGCCAATTCTTACACTGGGAAGGAAACAAGCTTCCGGGGACCGGTTTCTGGCATTACAGCCGTCTTCAGCCCGGCTTGCTTGAATCCTGATAGTGCAATGAGCAAGGGACTCACATCTGAGTATACCCTTCCACGCTTAGGGTGGACAAAAATATTTACAACAAGGGGTGGTGATGGACAGAGTCTCTGAATTAAGCAGAATACTCTCACCCAGTCAAGAGATCAGGGCTAGATCCAACACCGTTTTTTAGCTCATTGCACCATCTCAGTTTCAGAACCTGGCTGTATGCAAATTAGTCTGTCCCTGGCCCAGTGCATCATGGGAACAGGGCAGACCAGACTACAAAAGCCAATTCTTACACTGGGAAGGAAACAAGCTTCCGGGGACCGGTTTCTGGCATTACAGCCGTCTTCGGCCCGGCTTGCTTGAATCCTGATAGTGCAATGAGCAAGGGACTCACATCTGAGTATACCCTTCCACGCTTAGGGTGGACAAAAATATTTACAACAAGGGGTGGTGATGGACAGAGTCTCTGAATTAAGCAGAATACTCTCACCCAGTCAAGAGATCAGGGCTAGATCCAACACCGTTTTTTAGCTCATTGCACCATCTCAGTTTCAGAACCTGGCTGTATGCAAATTAGTCTGTCCCTGGCCCAGTGCATCATGGGAACAGGGCAGACCAGACTACAAAAGCCAATTCTTACACTGGGAAGGAAACAAGCTTCCGGGGACCGGTTTCTGGCATTACAGCCGTCTTCGGCCCGGCTTGCTTGAATCCTGATAGTGCAATGAGCAAGGGACTCACATCTGAGTATACCCTTCCACGCTTAGGGTGGACAAAAATATTTACAACAAGGGGTGGTGATGGATTCTGAGAACAGCAAAAATAAACCATTTAACATGTATAATTAATTCTGTACTGTTTGTATTTATGATGTACATTTAGAACTGTGTAGGAGGCATGGAGAAGGTGAGGCTTCTGTAAGTGTCAAAGTTGTTGCATACAGTGCTCACATTTTACGTAGTCTTTCATATGATAGACTACATTTCCACAATGAGATACCTAAGCAAAGGAAACACAGGTGATGTGATTGTGGAATGAGCAAAAAAAATTGCACGTTTTTCTATTATATTACCTGTGTTTCCTAACATTACACATCACATTGTGTAGATGAGGTTTAGGCCTGTTCCAGGAGACAGAGGAGGTCTGACATTTGTTCAAGAGTGCAGTGGGCATGACTCACTTCGTTGGTAGGCCTGCACATGTATTATCTCCTCTGTACTATTCAACAACTCTAAATTTCATCTGCAACCCTGAGTAGGCCTCACCTCAAACAAACCTCTGGATAGGACACACCTTATTGGCATCCTGAAACAATCATTTAAAATGTTAGGGACAGCTTTATGATGGCTGTGCACCTCTTTTGCGCTGCCGTTGCGTCACTTTTGTGAGACAACAGCAGTGCAAAAGATGCACCATGTTCGAAGATAGGCCTCACTTCATCTGCATCAAGATACTGTTAGTTTAAAATGTATATCTTTAGGACTGTGTAGGGGGCCTGGAGAAGCAGAAGCTTCTATAAGTGTCAAAGTTGTTGAAAAACTGTTTGTCCTTCAATCTTTTCCCTTGTCTTTTCTAATTTTTAAATACATGTTTTAATATTTTTCAAATGTTTGTTCTCTCTTTCACAGATTGAAAGTATAAAAATAACAAGTGACTAAGTTAACGACAATTATAAGGTAAATGTTTTGTACTCTTTTCATTACATTTCTATCACATTTAACTACTATTAGTTCCACTGCTTCATTTCTTTAACCCTCACTTTCCTGCCTTTGCTACTTCCCTCATTCCTTTCTCTATTACTTACTTACTCTACTCCTTCCACTCCTTTTCTCAGTCCCTCTCTTCTCATAGTTCCTCACTCTTGTTCACTCACTCCGTCTCTATTACTCTTAGTGTCTTTGACTGATCACTCTTTCACTACTTGTTCATTATGCTTTCTCTGTGTAGTTGAAGCACACTAAGGGGCATATTATGAACACAGCCAATAAAATTATTGCTGTTTTTATCGGCAGAAAACTGCTGCAAAAGCTGTTTTAGCGGCAGTTTTCTGCTGCAAAAGCGGCTTTAGCGACACATTTCTGCCGATAAAAGCTGCAAAACTTTTATCGCCTATGTTGATAATATGCCCCTATGTTATTTACATTTCTTTGCTGTTTTAATTATTCTTTTTCTGTTACTTCTTCTTTTCTGCTTTCAGTTTTTTCTCTCTGTTATTCCACATGTGTTAATCTTATTTTGAACATTCACTCACATTCTCTAACAAACTCTTCTTTGTTATTCTTCTACTCTCCTTTTTTTCTTTCACTTCCTTATCTATTTTGTTTTTCAGAATTATATCCTCTTCCCTCTTTTCTTCGGTAAATAAATCTATTAAACAGTATCTCTGGTTTAGTCCCTATAGCTGTCTTTCTTTTAACATTACTCTCTGTTTACTTCCCTTATACTTACTCTTCTTTTTTTTTTTTTTTTTTTTTTTGGTTCGCTCCCGGTTCGCGTACCGGCGAGCGAACCGGGAAGCGAACCAAAAGAAATAGAGCTTGCAGAGTGCTAAACATTCTAGCAATTTTTTTATAAAGGGGAGGTAGTTCTGAAAAGAACTTTTTTTTTAAAATGTTTTTGTTGTTTTATATTTTTTTTTAATTTTTCTGAACATTTTTTGTTTTTTTTGTATTTTTTGAACAGTTTTATGTTTTTTTTTGTTTTTTTTGGAGGGGAAACAACAAAAAACAGGCATTGGAAAGGGCTCAACAGGAGCAAAAAAAAAAATTATTTTCTGGGGCGTTTAGAGCACTTGTGGTTTTCAAATGCTCTGTTTATTAAGTTAATGCTCATATTGCCACATGAGAGTAATGTACCGCAATATAAACAGACCATCTTTATGTGGACAAAGTTTTCCTGAATGTTTGGCACTGTTTCCCGTGCCTCTGGCCCCGACAGAGATATCTGTGTTGATGTCCTGGCCACAGGAGTTGGTGGGTTATCCTGAAGGTCACGCATCTCTGCCCGGCTGTAATTTAGTGGATGCCACCTCACCATGTGACGGTGCAGAGTATAGTTGCCGTAACTATACTTCTTTTCTGTGCCTCTAGATAAGTCCTCTTTACATATCAGGCACGTGACATATCGAGCATTAACTTTTTTCTGTCCTTCAGGAAAAGAAAAAAACTGCCAAATGAAACTAGTTTTATGATGAGATACCCGGGGCTCCTCTTGTAAAAACTGTGTTCCCTGTATCTCCTCTTCTTCTTCTTCATCCTCTTCCTCCTCTGTGTTGGTAATGAACTGTGGAGGTGGTCCTCTCTTCCTATGAGGAGGTGGTGGTGGTGGTGGGGGTGCACCAGCTGAAGCTACTAATGAAGCCATTGCTCAGTGATCACAAAGGGTCTTCCTCTCACAAAGATGAAAGTCAGAGTGAGGAAAGAAGGAGGGGTTTTCATCATTTGGGAAAAAAAATAGTTCTAAACCAATGAAAAGTGTTATTTTTAGGTCACCTGACCTAGCCTTAAATCATTAGGAAACCAAAAGTGAAATGAACCAATGAAAAGTTTTATTAACAAGTCACATGACCTGTTACACTTATGTTACGCGCTGCGGAACGCGCCCCGGATCGCTTCCGGGGAGCTGCGCTTCGCGCCTCGGTTCGCGCTCCGGAGCACTTCCGGGTGCGCTAACGCGGCGCGTCATAAGACGCATTACGCGGCAACGCGATACATCGCGCTTTCGCGACGCGCCCCGGATCGCTTCCGGGGAGCTGCGCTTCGCGTCTTAGTTCGCGTACCGGAGCACTTCCGGGTGCGCTAACGCGGCGCGTCATAAGACGCATTACGCGACAACGTGATACGTCGCGCTTCCGCGACGCGTCACGATGTTGATTTCTAACGCGACAGTTGCGCAAACGGAACATTTACTGGTTCGCGGACCGGGTCGCGGCACCAAATTGAGCTAACGGGAAGCTTCCCGGTTCGCGAACCGGGAGCGAACAAAAAAAAATAGTAATAAATTTTTTTATTAATAAACATATAAAATATATTTTTTGATTTAAAGAAGAATACATTTTACAGCTATAGATATTAGCTTTTAAAAAACCAATGAAATTCACTGAAAAAACCATAGGTTATAGACCATATATAGTTAGGAATTAGCATTTACAAAACCTTGAAAATTCACTGAAAAAACCATAGGTTATAGACCATATATAGTTAGGAATTAGCATTTAAGAAACCTTTTTTTTACTCACACAAAACCATTGAAATTCCATATATAGTTAGTTGCACTAACTATATATCGCGCACCCGCAATCCACTGCTGATGATGTCACATATTACATCATTCATGACATGGTCAGTGACATCACTGATGACATCACTGATGACATCTCAAATGACATCACTGATGACATCACTGATGACATCATCCATTGACTGTGTGTTTCTGTAAAGTTTAAATATGTTTTACATATTGAAAAATGAGTAGATGTAGAAGTGCCTAAATAAAAGATTTAGTAGGTGCGTGACTGACTTTATGAATGAGTAAGTGATTAAATGTGTCTCACTGAGTGCATGGGTTAGTGACTAAACTGTCTTAATTTGTGCATCATTATGTCTGTTGTTCTGTAAAGTGCTGCATGTGTTGATCAGTAGCTATATGAGTAACTATATGGGTTATTGATTGATTGTCCAAGTATTTGTATGGGAGACTGAGTGTGTGTGTGGCTGGCTGGGAGATGTGTGACTCTGTGCAGATCAATGTGTTCTTGTATCAATGATTGTATAAGAGAGTAAGTATGTGTTAGTATATGTTTGAAAATGTAAGGTACTCTATGTTTAACTGTATAGATTAGAAAATGGAAGTGTGATTGATTCTTTACAGGACTAACTAGGTGTGTGAGTAACTCCATGGATGAGTGGCAGAGTGTGAGTGTCTGTATAGGTGTATGAGTGCATATGATAGTGTTGTAAAGATGAGTGATTGTATGTATGAATGATTGTATGGGTGAATGAGTGAATGTGTGTGTAGACGTAGGAATCAGTGAGTGCGTATGTAGTAACTAGTATTGGTGTGTCAATGGTTTAAAAAATTATATTCTGTATTTAACACTGGGTGTAACAGAGGTTATATTAAAGTGTGAGGAGATGCATTATATTGTCACATGAATGATGTCATCAGTGATGTCATTTGAGATGTCATCAGTGATGTCATCAGTGATGTCATTTGAGATGTTATCAGTGATGTCATTTGAGATGCCATCAGTGATGTCATTTGAGATGTCATCAGTGATGTCATCAGTGATGTCATTTGAGATGTCATCAGTGATGTCATCAGGGATGTCACTGACCATGTCATGAATGATGTAATATGTGACATCATCAGCAGTGGATTGCGGGTGCGCGATATATAGTTAGTGCAACTAACTATATATTGAATTTCAATGGTTTAGTGTGAGTAAAAAAAAGGTTTCTTTAATGCTAATTCCTAACTATATATGGTCTATAACCTATGGTTTTTTCAGTGAATTTTCAAGGTTTTATAAATGCTAATTCCTAACTATATATGGTCTATAACCTATGGTTTTTTCAGTGAATATATATATATATATATATATATATATATATATATATAGTGATAGAGAAAGGGGGCATGGCCGGTGTCCACCTCTCAGCAATCCCAATATCTGAGGCTTACTGGAGGTGTAAGGTAGGCTAGTTGACCCCTAAGGACCCACATCAGCGAAGGGGACTTTAATTCTTATCCAATAGCATGCCAGGAGGTGTGTTTGCCGAGTTATGGGCAAAGGGGGTGCATCCTGCTATGATAATTTAGCAATCCTGCTGTGTATGGGACCTACTGGAGGTAATAGGAGGGGTAATTGGACCCCAAAGATGTCCTTGGGGGCTAACTACCCCTCCTGTTACCTCCAGTAAGTCCCACACAGTGGGATTGCTAAGAGGTCTAGGGAGGCCATGCCTCCTTTCTCTACCACTCTGATAAAGCACCTCCTGGCACACCACAGGTTGGGGGACGAAGTCTAATTTACTCCTGAGGGACTTTGGGGGCAAAGAAGCCCTCCTGGTACCACCTGTAAGTCCTATGCAGCAGAATTCCTGAGCGCTGGTCAGAGGCCCAGCAACCTTTCTCCACAACTCTGTAAACGCGACAACTAGTTAAAGAAGCACTTGCAATGTAATAGGTTTTGCATTTGCGAGAGTTAGAGCTATTGTCTTGGTAAATGTAAACTTTTTTTACTAATGTTTTGTGGAGTGGAGTTGATGTACATAGTGAGATTATGTGGTATGTTGTGCAGTGAAATTATGTGGATAGAAAGTATGTGGTATTTAGTGTTAAGGAATTATGTATAGTGGATTATGTGTTATGGAAAGTAATTATGTGGTATGGTAGTCTGTGTTGTGGAGTGGTTACCCTCAGGTTTAGTCTTTCCCGTTTCCATAGTAGCTAAGCTGTACACTCAATGAGACTAAAAAAAGCACTTCTGGACCTAGTCAGAAGTATGAGCAAGGCCACTGGAATTATGCGACTGTTTGGCCGCACTGACTTTCGCACAATTATACATTTTCTGCATTTGCCACATAATCCATCATCTGCTGCATAATCTGCAGATTTGAACAAAAAAAATTATTTCTAGTTCAAACAGCTCACACATTACCAAAAATGCAGCAGCAAGTGTTACAGGGTTGTGAAAGGCCCTTTGCCAACCTAAAATGGTCACCTGTTACTTATTCTTAAAAGTGGGTGTTAAATTGAAACTAATGGTGTGCAAACCACTTTTGCTTCTTACTGCGCCTCTCTTGCCTCTGCATTTGTGTTGATTCTATCTGCACTTTTTTCTTTTATTGAAATTCTCTTGCCTCTTTCTGCAGATCTCTTCTACTTTCTGCACCTCTCTTACCTCTTTCTGCACCTCTGTTGACTCTTTCTGTACCTCACTTGCTTCTTTCTGCACCCTCTTGCCTCTTTCTGTACCCTTCTTCCCTCTTTCTGTAAGTCTCTTGCCTTTTTCTGCACCATGTTACCTCTTTCTGTACCTCTCCTGCCTGCTCCTGAACTTTTTTTTCCTCTTTCTGCACCCTTCTTGTCTCTTTCGGTATCCCTCTTGCCTCATTCTGCACCTCTGTTGGTTCTTTCAGCACTGCTCTTGCTTCTTTCTGCACCTCTTTTTCCTGTTTCTGCAATTCCCTTGTGTCTTTCTGCACTTCTCTTGCTTCTTTCTGAACCTCTATTCCTTCTTTCTGCACCCCTCTGGCCTCTTTCTGCATCCTTCTTCTCTCTTTCTGCACCTCTCTTGACTCTTTCTGCAGCCCTGTTCCCTTTTCCTATACCTCTCTTGCCTGTTTCTTCAACTCTCTTGCCTGTCTCTGCAGGTTTCTTGCCTCCTTCCGCACCTCTGATGCTTCTTTCTGCACTTTTCTTACCTCTTTCTGCACCCCTCTTGTCTGTTTCTGCTTCTCTGTTGGTTCTTTCTGCACTGCTTGTGCTTCTTTCTGGACCTCTCTTGCAAATTTCTACACCCCTCGTGCCTCTTTCTGCACCCCTCTTACCTCCTTCTGAACCTCTGTTGGTTCTTTCTGCACAGCTCATGATTATTTCTGCACCCTTTTGCCTGTTTCCGAAACTCTCTTCACCCTTTCTGCACTGCTCTTGCCTCCTTCTGTACCTCTGTTGCTTCTTTCTGCACTTCTCTTGCCTTTTTCTACAGCGCTTCTGCTTCTTTCTGTACCTTTATTGCTTCTTTTTGCACCCCTCTTGCCTCTTTCAGCGCCAGTCTTCTCTCTTTCTGCACTTCTCTTGTCTCTATCTGCCACTCTCTTGCATCTTTCTGCAGTTCTTTTGCCTTCTCCTGCACCTCTGTTGCTTTTTAATGTACCCCTCATGCCTCTTTCTATACATGTATTGCTTCTTACTGCACTTCTCTTGCTTCTTTCTGTACCTCAAGTGCTTCTTTCTGTACCCTCTTGCCTCTTTCTGCACCCTTCTTACCTCTTTCTGTACCCGTTTTGCCTCTTTTTGTATCCGTTTCCTTTTCTGCACCTCTGTTTCCTGTTTCTATAACTCTCGTGCCTTTTTCTACAGTTCTCTTGCCTCCTTCTGTCCCTCTGATGCTTCTTTCTGTACTTCTCTTGCCTCTTTCTGCACCCCTCTTGTCTGTTTCTGCACCTCAAATGGTTCTTTCTACACTGCTCTTGCTTCTTTCTAGACCTCTCTTGCAAATTTCTGCACCCCTCTTGCCTCTTTCTGCATCCCTCGTGCCTCCTTCCGCACCTCTGTTGGTTCGTTCTGCACTGGTCTTGCTTCTTTCTGCACCTCTTTTGCCTGTTCCTGCAACTCTCTTGCCTCTTTCTGAAATTCTCTTGCCTCCTTCTGCACCTCTGTTACCTCTTTCTGCACTTCACTTGCCTTTTTCTGCACCCCTTGTGCTTATTTCTGCACCTCTCTTGCTTCTTTCTGTAGCAGCCTTGCTTCTTTCTGCACCCCTCTCATTTCTTTTTGCAGTGCTCTTGCCTCTTTCTGCACCCTTCTTTCCTCTTTCTGCAGCTCTCTTGCTCTTTCTGTACCCCGTTCTCCTTTTCTGCACCCCTCTTGCCTGTTTCTGCAACTCTTGTGCCTCTTTATGCAGTACGCTTGCCTCCTTCTGCGCTTCTGTTGCTGCTTTCTGCACTTTTCTTGCCTCTTTCTGCAACCCTCTTGTCTGTTTCTGTACCTCTGTTGGTTCCTTCTGAACTGCTCTTGCTTCTTCCTGCACTTCTATTGCTAATTTCTGTACCCCACTTTCCTCTTTCAGCACCCACTAGCCTCCTCCTGCACTTCTATTGGTTCTTTCTGAACTGCTCTTGCTTCTTTCTGCACCTCTTTTGCCTGTCTTTGCATTTCTCTTGCCACTTTATGCACTTTTCTTGCCTCCTTCTGCACGTCTGTTGCTTCTTTCTGCACTTCTCTTGCACCTTTCTGCGCCCCTCTTCCTTTTTTCTGCACCTTTCTTGCCTCTCTCCACACCCCTCTTGCATCTTTCTCCACCTCTTTCACTTCTTTTTGCACTTCTCTTGCCTCGTTTTGCATCCCTCCTTCCTCTTTCTGCACCTCTGTTGGTTCTTTCTGCACTGCTCTTGCTTATTTTCGCGCTATACTTCTTTTAACCATTTCTGCAACTCTCTTTCTTCTTTCTGAACTTTTCTCGCCTCTTTCTGTACTGAAATTGGAAGTGCAAGCTGTCAAGTTTAAAGGTCTGCGTGCTCTTGTGACTGAGGTATATGTCTACTTGAACATGTATTCTCACATGTGTTATGCATCTGAAGATGGTAGCTTAAAAAGCAGGAAACTTCTCCTATAGGTGGTCAAATCTTTGTAGTTCTGCTCTGTCATTCTGTTGCACAAGCAGACATGTCTTATGCTTATAGGTGTTATAGCGCCCCTTAAATATACTATTGAATACCCATGTGCCCTGTATTATGAGCAAAAAGAAATACATACACCTTTTTGGACTAAATTTACAGAGTATGCTGTTTGAAACACAGGTATTCAAGTATTTGTATGTTTATTTTTATATAATATGTCACTAGGTAAAAGCAGAGACATGCATGCATACCTTCACAAACTTGGTCAGACTTACAACAGTGAAATGCTTAGGATTGGTGTTTAGTGGAGTAGTGTGGCTCACTGGTTAGAGGCGGCAGGCCTGAGAGCAGAAGTCAGCCTGGGACCAGGGTTCAATTCCCGACGCGGCAGGGTCGTGGACCTTGGTCAGCGGACTCGATAATTCTCGCTTCGGTGCTTACTCTAATCAGGGGTTCCACGCGGCAACTCTGGGCATTAGCTTGCCTAATCTCCACAACGGCCCCACCAATACCGGGGATGCCTGGCTCCACCTTGGGGACTCCCAGCAAGGGACCATCCCACAGGGAAAGCCAGGACGGGTTCCCCAGAGTTATACAGCGCCGGGACGCCCCGTTGCTGGGGCAGCTGTGCGCTTTACAAGTATACTACATTTACATTTACATTTACATTTATATTTGGTAGGCCTAACATTCTGAGCAGTCGATTAATAGCGAACCTTCAAGAGAAAAGGGAGGTATAAAACATCTTGGGAGAAGGATTAGTGATTAGGCTACTTTGTATGAGTCTGTTGTAAGGTAAAGTTAAAAGTAGCCCTCTTTCTTCACCTCTGTTGGTTCTTTCTATACTTCTCTTACTTCTTTCTCTACCTATCGTCCTCTTTCTGGAATTCTGTTGCCTCTTTCTTCACTTCTCTTGCTTCTTTCTGCACTTTTCTTCCTCTTTCTGCACATGTCCTACCTCTATAGGCATATTTAGAAATTAGCATTTAAAAAACCTTAGAAATTCACTGAAAGAACCATAGGTTTCAGGGACGTTATAGTTAGAAATTAGCATTTAAAAAACCTTAGATATTCACTGAAGAAACATTGGTCTCAGGGACCTTATAGTTAGAAATGACCATTTAAAATTAATTAGAAATGTACTTAAATAACCACAGGTTTCACGAATGTCATATTTAGGCTGACATTTCGCTCGTACAAAACAGAGAAATTTAGCTGAACTAACTATAACTCGTGCCCCGCAATGCACTGCTGATGATGTCACATATTACATCACTCATGACATGGTCAGTGACAGTACTGATGACATCACTGATGACATCATCCACTTAATATCTGATGCACCTCCTCAAACCCTAATAGTACCTTTGATACACCCACTCTAAAATACAGACTACCATTCCCGAAACCATAGACACACCAATACCAGTTAGTACATAGCCACGTACTGATGCATAGGTGTACACACATCCATTCTCTCACCCTTACGGTCACTCATTCACACAATCACTCATCTATACAGCTACTGATATATGCAATTATATACCCATATAGACACCCGCACACTGCCACTCAGCCATAGAGTTACTCGTACACCTAGTCAGTCATGCAAAGAATCAATCACATTGTCATTTACTCACCTCTACAGTTATATACACACCACCTCACTTATTCATACAGATACTAACACATACTTACTCTCTTATATAATTACTGACACAAGCATACACTCATCCATACAGTCACGCACACAATTTTCACTCTCACATATAGTCACTTATATACTCAAACACTTATATATACTGCCTTAAGCATATGTATTTACTCACGTATACATCACTGAGATATCCACTCACTCACAAACACAGCCATAAGTACACTCACTCATTCATACAGATCCTCGCACATGCACTCATGAATCCATACACCCACTGAATTACCCACTCACTCATCCATGCAGGGAGTCACACACTCCCCACCCACCCACACAGATACTCAGAAACGCAGGCACCCATACAGGTACTCAGACAACCAATCATTAACCCATATAGATACTCATGTAGCTACTCAGCAATGCATGCAGCCACTTACACGCCAACTGACAGACTGATACAGACATTCACACAGATTAGTCATTCAACCCTGAATTCACTAGGACACATTGAATCATTCACTTATACAGTCAGTCACGCACTCACTAAATCATCCATTGAGACATTCATACACCCGCTCATTCTTCAAAACACCTTGGCGTATATATATATATATGTTTTTTTCAGTGAATATATATATATATATATATATATATATATATATATATATATATATATATATATATATATATATTTTCCAACAATGTGTCCTGTAGCATTCGGGAGAGCAACCTACAGCACTCTGCCATACAGCCTCATATTCCAACCTGTCCTCCTGCGCCACCTTGCATTTTCCTTTGCCAACGCGTTTCGAGGTCGCAGACCTCTTCTTCATGGGCTCAAACAACATCAGCTGACTCACATGCCTGTTATTTCCGGCACATTTTATTTGCCTTCAGTGGGCGTATGCTTAGTGCAGTGCTTTTCCAATGGCAAAGGAAAATGCAAGGTGGCGCAGGAGGACAGGTTGGAATATGAGGCTGTATGACAGAGTGCTGTAGGTTGCTCTCCCGAATGTTACAGGGCACATTGTTGGAAAATAACTTTACACGGCGCCCGGCCGTGGGGAGATGCACCGAAGCCAGCAGAGGAGGAAATGAGTTCAACTGCAGGGTGAGGCTGTGATTTCTAAACTGTTTAGGGATCCTTGCAGCACAGCGCTCAAGTGTAAAATAAACCTGCCCAAATGCTCCACACCTACTAAGGGAATACTGAACTTTAAATTTCAAACGAACATTTTGAAGACAATTGTTTACTCACATGTAGGACTCTGTGTCCCATCAGGCATTGGAAAAGCACTGCACTAAGCATACGCCCACTGAAGGCAAATAAAATGTGCCGGAAAAAACAAGCATGTGAGTCAGCTGATGTTGTTTGAGCCCATGAAGAAGAGGTCTGCGACCTCGAAACGCGTTGGCAAGGAAAAATGCAAGGTGGCGCAGGAGGACAGGTTGGAATATGAGGCTGTATGGCAGAGTGCTGTAGGTTGCTCTCCCGAATGCTACAGGGCACATTGTTGGAAAATAACTTTACACGGCGCCCGGCCGTGGGGAGATGCACCGAAGCCAGCAGAGGAGGAAATGAGTTCAACTGCTGGGTGAGGCTGTGATTTCTAAACTGTTTAGGGATCCTTGCAGCACAGCGCTCTAGTGTAAAATAAACCTGCCCAAATGCTCCACACCTACTAAGGGAATACTGAACTTTAAATTTCAAACGAACATTTTGAAGACAATTGTTTACTCACATGTAGGACTCTGTGTCCCATCAGGCATTGGAAAAGCACTGCACTAAGCATACGCCCACTGAAGGCAAATAAAATGTGCCAGAAATAACAAGCATGTGAGTCAGCTGATGTTGTTTGAGCCCATGAAGAAGAGGTCTGCGACCTTGAAACGCGTTGGCAAAGGAAAATGCAAGGTGGCGCAGGAGGACAGGTTGGAATATGAGGCTGTATGGCAGAGTGCTGTAGGTTGCTCTCCCGAGTGCTACAGGGCACATTGTTGGAAAATAACTTTACACGGCGCCCGGCCGTGGGGAGATGCACCGAAGCCAGCAGAGGAGGAAATGAGTTCAACTGCTGGGTGAGGCTGTGATTTCTAAACTGTTTAGGGATTCTTGCAGCACAGCGCTCTAGTGTAAAATAAACCTGCCCAAATGCTCCACACCTACTAAGGGAATACTGAACTTTAAATTTCAAACGAACATTTTGAAGACAATTGTTTACTCACATGTAGGACTCTGTGTCCCATCAGGCATTGGAAAAGCACTGCACTAAGCATACGCCCACTGAAGGCAAATAAAATGTGCCAGAAATAACAAGCATGTGAGTCAGCTGATGTTGTTTGAGCCCATGAAGAAGAGGTCTGCGACCTCGAAACGCGTTGGCAAAGGAAAATGCAAGGTGGCGCAGGAGGACAGGTTGGAATATGAGGCTGTATGGCAGAGTGCTGTAGGTTGCTCTCCCGAGTGCTACAGGGCACATTGTTGGAAAATATATATATATATATATATATATATATATATATATATATATATATATATATATATATATATATATATATATATATATATATATATATTCACTGAAAAAACCATAGGTTTCACACAAGTTATAGTTAGGAATTAGCTTTAAAAAACCTATGAAATTCACTGAAAAAACCATAGGTTTCACACCAGTTATAGTTAGGAATTAGCATTTAAAAAACCTATTAAATTCACTGAAAAAACCATAGGTTTCACACCAGTTATAGTTAGCTGGAAGTTTTACTCGCATAAAACCATTGAAATTCCCACGTTATAGTTAGTAGGACTTACTATAACTTGCGCGTGCAATGCACTGCTGATGACGTCACATATTACATCACTCATGACATGGTCAGTGACATCACTCATGACATCACTGATGACACCATCCTTGTGACAGAGTGACAGACCTCCTTTCACTGTAATGTAACCCTTGAAACACATATTCAATTATAGAAAGTACAATTTTCAAAAAAATGGACATACCCATACCAGTTACAACAACCAATTCAGTAATTCCACCATCTATATACACATCCACTCATTCACCAACAGTTCTATATAGTCACTCATACATATACTCACCGGGGCGTGAAGCGTAAGCGCGTTGGGTCATGTGACCTGAAAATAACACTTTTCATTGGTTCAGAACAGTTTTGGTTTCCAAATGATGAAAGCCCGGGTCATGTGACCTGAAAATAACACTTTTCATTGGTTCAGAACAGTTTTGTTTTCCAAATGATGAAACCCCCCACCTTTTTTCCTCATTCTCACTTTGTTCTTTGAGTGAGGAAGACCTGCTTCTATTGATAGAGAAATGGCTACAGTAGCACCAGCAGCTGGAGCATCTGCACCACCACCACCCCCACCACCACCACAAGGACCACCACAACATCACATTGGTGGTGAACAAGAAGAGGAGGAGGAGGAGGAGGAGGATGAGAGAAGGCAGTTCCTGCCTGTAGACAATCCCCCATATAAACCTAAGGAGCACTTTATATGGGAGTTTTTTTAAATCCCAAGGGGTGCAAAGAAGGTAAACGCTGCAAAGGTGACCTATCTCATCTGTGGTGCTGTACTATCCAGGGGGAACCCTGCCAAAAAATATTCATTTGGGAATCACACAATGATTCGCCACATGCAACGATTGCACCCCAATAACTATTCTGCAGCAGAGGTGAGAGAACTGTGCAGAAACCTTCCCCAATCGTCTTCCAGACCCTCAACAAGCCAAGAACCCACTCCACCGGGTCCAGAGGCAAGGAAGATGGTCCCAAACATACAAACCAAGTTTGGTGCATACAAAATCGTTTGTATATTTTGAGGAAAAACAATAAATTATGGTGAGCAAAGTATTAATCTCATCAACCTTGCTGGTGACAACCACAAGTGCCCAAAGTAGCCTTAACTTTTTCCTGTTTTTTTTGCTCCAGTTGAGCCGTTTACAATTCCCTGTTTTTTGTTTGTCCCCATAAAAAATACAAAAAAAATATAAAATTCTTCATAAAAGCCAAAAAAAGTAAAAAATGTTAAAAAAACAATAAAAAAATATAAAACAACAAAAAGAATAAAAAAAACAGTTCTTTTTAGAACTACCTCTAATTTATAAAAAAATGCTACATTTTTAAAAAACTCTGTCATTCTTTTTTTCTCCAGGGTACGCGTACCGGTACACACACCGGTACGCCTACCGGGGCGCGTACTAAAAAAAAAATAAAGGAGTAAGCATGAGGGAAGGACACAGAGAGAGTGATGTTAAGAGAAAGAGAGCTAGAGGGAGCAACACAGAGGGACTGTTTATTACATAGTAATACAGAAAGAAGGTGTAATAGGGTGTAACTAAGAAAAGGAAAATTAATAAGGGAGCGAAAGAAGGGAAGAGAGAGGAAGAAGACTAAAGCAGAGGTACTGGGAGAATGTGAGTGGGTGTTGAAAGTAAAAGGAAGGACAGTAAAGGATGGGGAATGAGGGGTAGTGACGGAAACGGAGTAAAGGAACAACGGTGAGGGAGGGTGAGAAAAGAGCAGTGAGTGTAAATAAAGAGGGGTGAAAGAGGGTGGATAAAATTGAATAGGGTAAGACATAGGGAGTGACAGAGAGAAAGGACAGAGAGAGTAAAGGAAGGAGTGACTGAAAGGGTCTGAGTGAAGCAGCAAAGAAAGGTAAGTGAGGGAGTGTGGGTGAGTTGTAGGGAGTGAGCATGACGAAAGAGTAGTGACAGAGTGAGGGGACAGAGACAGCGACGGTAAGAGAGACAGAGTGAGGGAATGGAAGTGAGGAACTGTGAGGACAGACGGACTGAGAGAAGGAGTGAGAGGAGTGAAGTAAATGAGTAAGGGAATGAGTGAGGGAGCGAAGGAAGGGAACAGAACATAAGGGAAGTAAAGCAAGGGGGACTAAAAGAAGTTGAATGTGGTAGGAGAGTAAGGGAAAGAGGAGTAAACATGGAGGATAAGAATAAGTGAGGGAAGCAGAGTAAGGAAACAGGAGTGAGGTAGGGTGAGAAAATAGTAGTGAGGTTAAAGCAAAGGGTAATGACAAACTACATTTTTTTAGTCACACTTACCATATAATTAATTTAACTTTAATTACATTTTTTTACTACACTTTGTATCTGTGAAAGAGAGAAGAAAAAAAAAGTTATAATTAGTAAAATATATATTTTAAAATAAAAGATACAAGTGAAGAGGTTAAAAATCATAACAGTGTATTAAGAAATAAAGTACGAGTGAAAGACACAGAAAGGGAAATAAAGTAATGTAGAAGGACAAAAAGAGGGTAAAAGAAATAGAAGGAGAGCCAATTACTAAGAGTAAGGCATATACATTCACTGACAGAGAGGAAGAGAAGAAGAGAGAAATGAACTGAAGGTAAGAAAGATACTAAAAGAATGTGAGTTAGCAAAACTAAATCAGGAAACAGGAGTAAGTAAAAAGAGAATGACTGAGAGGGAAAGGAGTCTGATTGAGGATGCATTTAGAAGAATGAGGAATGGAAGATAACTGAGAGTAAGTGAAGGGGAGTCATAGAGTGAAGGGATGAAGGGAGAGAGGATAATATAGAAGGATTGAGGGAAAAGGAGTGAGGAAGTTAGTAGACAGAGAGACTAAGGGAAGGACTGAGTGAAGTGGAGTACAATGAGTGAGGAAAGGAAAGTGAGTAAGGGAGCAAAAGAAGGAAAGAGAGGAGAAGAGGACTAAAGCAGTGGTACTGAGAGAAAGTGATTCGGTGATGAAAATAAAGAGAAGGACACTGAAAGATAGGAAATGAGGGGTAGTAATGGAACCGGACTAAAAGAAATGGGGTGAAGAACGATGAGAGAGGACCAGTGAAGTTGTTGTAAGAGAAATGATAGAAGGTAGATAAACACAAGTGAACATAACACAAGGAGAGTGAGGGACTGAGGACATAGAGGTAGTGAATGGAAAATTGAGAGAAGAGGTCAAAAGAAAGGAGCAAACAAAGATAAGCGAGGGAAAGTGGGTGAGTTATAGTGACAGAGTGCGACAATACTGGTGAGTGAGTAAAGAGGAATTACTAAAAGAGCAAAGGAGGAAATTACGGAAAAGGGAAGTAAAGCAGAGAGACTGAAAGCTGAAAAGTGGTGCAAGGGAGAGAGGGGATGCAGACAGTTGAAATGGAAATGAGGGGTTGTGAAAGAATTGGAGTAAACGAATGGGTGTGAAACAGAGTGAGAGAAAGGCAGTGTGAGTGAGTAAAGAGAGCTGAAAGAGAGAGGAAAGTGGAAAGTGAGTGTGAGACAATGGGAATACAATATAAATTACACAATACAAACTATAGAATAATTTGTACAACATGTTAGATAGTTTACTTTTGCTGTTCTCAGAACATATTGAATTTCACTAAAAACAGTGAGTTCAAACTATTCATCATATGACAGCGGGAAAAAAAACCACAATCTAAAAGATTGTGTTTAAAAAAAAAACATATAAACTTACAAATCACATATGTACACTAATCTTTGATTCACTTACTTTTCCTTTAGGCCAAATAGTACATCATAGAGGTCCTTTTCGTTGGAAGGTACTCTGCTGTTCTCTAAAAATTCCATTTCATCGACTTTCTAGAAGAAAAGCTCCAAGAACATCTGAAATATGCTTCAATGTTTTCATATACTCCTTGTGTTCAGTCATGACTCTTTGCTCATTCCTTCACCTTTCCTTAAGGCCAAATAGTGTCAGATGTATCAGTATATTTTCAAATTACTTAAAACAAACTCAAAAAACACATATGAAGTGTTAGAATATACAACCAATTAAAATGTTACTTTAAGTTTCTACTTTTATTTCCTGACATTTCATTGGTTATGTACATGAATATAAATGAAAAATGAGAGGGAAACACGGCCATTTTGACTACAACTACCTGAGGTACATCTTTAAAGGATTTTCTCATTTATATTCATCACCTTTCTATAAGGTAAGTTGTTAATTTGTAAGGGGCACTTTAAGTTAATTTGTAAAAACGTTTTCTGATAGTTATTTACTGTCCCTCTGTTATAGTTATTGATTAAGATAGGCTTCTCTGTTATAGTTATAGATTGATAGAAACAATCGCAATGAACCGTACACCGCTAGCCCCTCCTCCGGATCGCCCCTAGGGACTCTGGTACATGGAGTTCTTGAGTGGTTTACCCCAGTGGGTGCAAGTAGGTACTTGTTGAACTGATGATCTCTAGACCCGATACATGTCCCGGGTTTTTGGGTATCGCCCGAGACATGGCTCGGGTTTCGGGATAACTTCCCTCATCAGTAGAGAAAATAGTTAGGGGTGGAAGAGAAGGCCGCCAAACAACCGTCAAAGGCCTCGATGCCAGAACCGGCACGCAGGTGCGTCGTCCAGGAGCCCGTCGGCTCAAAGCTCAAGGGAGCCAATTTGTAGAAACAATCGCAATGGACCGCACACCGCTAGCCCCTCCTCTGGATCGCCCCTAGGGACTCTGGTACATGGAGTTCTTGAGTGGTTCACCCCAGTGGGTGCAAGTAGGTACTTGTTGAACTGATGATCTCTAGACCCGATACATGTCCCGGGTTTTTGGGTATCGCCCGAGACATGGCTCGGGTTTCGGGATAACTTCCCTCATCAGTAGAGAAAATAGTTAGGGGTGGAAGAGAAGGCCGCCAAACAACCGTCAAAGGCCTCGATGCCAGAACCGGCACGCAGGTGCGTCATCCAGGAGCCCGTCGGCTCAAAGCTCAAGGGAGCCAATTTGTAGAAACAATCGCAATGTACCGCACACTGCTAGCCCCTCCTCCGGATCGCCCTTAGAGACTCTGGTGCATGGAGTTCTTGAGTGGTTCACCCCAGTGGGTGCAAGTAGGTACTTGTTGAACTGATGATCTCTAGACCGGATACATGTCCCGGGTTTTTGGGTATCGCCCGAGACATGGCTCGGGTTTCGGGATAACTTCCCTCATCAGTAGAGAAAATAGTTTGGGGTGGAAGAGAAGGCCGCCAAACAACCGTCAAAGGCCTCGATGCCAGAACCGACACGCAGGTGCGTCGTCCAGGAGCCCGTCGGCTCAAAGCTCAAGGGAGCCAATTTGTAGAAACAATCGCAATGGACCGCACTCCGCTAGCCTCTCCTCTGGATCGCCCCTAGGGACTCTGGTACATGGAGTTCTTGAATGGTTCACCCCAGTGGGTGCAAGTAGGTACTTGTTGAACTGGTGATCTCTAGACCCGATACATGTCCCGGGTTTTTGGGTATCGCCCGACACATGGCTCGGGTTTCGGGATAACTTCCCTCATCAGTAGAGAAAATAGTTAGGGGTGGAAGAGAAGGCCGCCAAACAACCGTCAAATGCCTCGATGCCAGAACCGGCACGCTGGTGCTTCCTCCAGGAGCCCGTCGGCTTAAAGCTCAAGGGAGCCAATTTGTAGAAACAATCGCAATGGACCGCACACCGCTAGCCCCTCCTCCGGATCGCCCCTAGGGACTCTGGTACATGGAGTTCTTGAGTGGTTCACCGCAGTGGGTGCCAGTAGGTACTTGTTGAACTGATGATCTCTAGACCCGATACATGTCCCGGGTTTTTGGGTATCGCCCGAGACATGGCTCGGATTTCGGGATAACTTCCCTCATCAGTGGAGAAAATAGTTAGGGGTGGAAGAGAAGGCCACCAAACAACCGTCAAAGGCCTCGATGCCAGAACCGGCACGCAGGTGCGTCGTCCAGGAGCCCGTCGACTCAAAGCTCAAGGGAGCCAATTTGTAGAAACAATCGCAATGGACCGCACACCGCTAGCCCCTCCTCCGGATCGCCCCTAGGGACTCTGGTACATGGAGTTCTTGAGTGGTTCACCCCAGTGGGTGCAAGTAGGTACTTGTTGAACTGATGATCTCTAGACCCGAAACATGTCCCGGGTTTTTGGGTATCGCCCGAGACATGGCTCGGGTTTCGGGATAACTTCCCTCATCAGTAGAGAAAATAGTTAGAGGTGGAAGAGAAGGCCGCCAAACAACCGTCAAAGTCCTCGATGCCAGATCCGGCACGCAGGTGCGTCGTCCAGGAGCCCGTCGGCTCAAAGCTCAAGGGAGCCAATTTGTAGAAACAATCGCAATGGACCGCACACCTCTAGCCCCTCCTCCGGATCGCCCCTAGGGACTCTGGTACATGGAGTTCTTGAGTGGTTCACCCCAGTGGGTGCAAGTAGGTACTTGTTGAACTGATGATCTCTAGACCCGATACATGTCCCGGGTTTTTGGGTATCGCCCGAGACATGGCTCGGGTTTCGGGATAACTTCCCTCATCAGTAGAGAAAATAGTTAGGGGTGGAAGAGAAGGCCGACAAACAACCGTCAAAGGCCTCGACGCCAGAACCGGCACGCAGGTGCGTCGTACAGGAGCCCGTCGGCTCAAAGCTCAAGGGAGCCAATTTGTAGAAACAATCGCAATGGACCGCACACCGCTAGCCCCTCCTCCGGATCGCCCCTAGGGACTCTGGTACATGGAGTTCTTGAGTGGTTCACCCCAGTGGGTGCAAGTAGGTACTTGTTGAACTGATGATCTCTAGACCCGATACATGTCCCGGGTTTTTGGGTATCGCCCGAGACATGGCTCGGGTTTCGGGATAACTTCCCTCATCAGTAGAGAAAATAGTTTGGGGTGGAAGAGAAGGCCGCCAAACAACCGTCAAAGGCCTCGATGCCAGAACCGGCACGCAGGTGCGTCGTCCAGGAGCCCGTCGGCTCAAAGCTCAAGGGAGCCAATTTGTAGAAACAATCGCAATGGACTGCACACTGCTAGCCCCTCCTCCGGATCGCCCCTAGGGACTCTGGTACATGGAGTTCTTGAGTGGTTCCCCCCAGTGGGTGCAAGTAGGTACTTGTTGAACTGATGATCTCTAGACCCGAAACATGTCCCGGGTTTTTGGGTATCGCCCGAGACATGGCTTGGGTTTCGGGATAACTTCCCTCATCAGTAGAGAAAATAGTTAGGGGTGGAAGAGAAGGGCGCCAAACAACCTTCAAAGGCCTCGATGCCAGAACCGGCAATGCAGGTGCGTCGTCCAGGAGCCCGTCGGCTCAAAGCTCAAGGGAGCCAATTTGTAGAAACAATCGCAATGGACCGCACACCGCTAGCCCCTCCTCCGGATCGCCCCTAGGGACTCTGGTACATGGAGTTCTTGAGTGGTTCACCCCAGTGGGTGCAAGTAGGTACTTGTTGAACTGATGATCTCTAGACCCGATACATGTCCCGGGTTTTTGGGTATCGCCCGAGACATGGCTCGGGTTTCGGGATAACTTCCCTCATCAGTAGAGAAAATAGTTAGGGGTGGAAGAGAAGGCCGCCAAACAACCGTCAAAGGCCTTGATGCCAGAACCGGCACGCAGGTGCGTCGTCCAGGATCCCGTCAGCTCAAAGCTCAAGGGAGCCAATTTGTAGAAACAATCGCAATGGACCGCACACCGCTAGCCCCTCCTCCGGATCACCCCTAGAGACTCTGGTACATGGAGTTCTTGAGTGGTTCACCCCAGTGGGTGCAAATAGGTACTTGTTGAACTGATGATCTCTAGACCCGATACATGTCCCGGGTTTTTGGGTATCGCCCGAGACATGGCTCGGGTTTCGGGATAACTTCCCTCATCAGTAGAGAAAATAGTTAGGGGTGGAAGAGAAGGCCGCCAAACAACCGTCAAAGGCCTCGATGCCAGAACCGGCAATGCAGGTGCGTCGTCCAGGAGCCCGTCAGCTCAAAGCTCAAGGGAGCCAATTTGTAGAAACAATCGCAATGGACCGCACACCGCTAGCCCCTCCTACGGATCGCCCCTAGGGACTCTGGTACATGGAGTTCTTGAGTGGTTCACCCCAGTGGGTGCAAGTAGGTACTTGTTGAACTGATGATCTCTAGACCCGATACATGTCCCGGGTTTTTGGGTATCGCCCGAGACATTGCTCGGGTTTCGGGATAACTACCCTCATCAGTAGAGAAAATAGTTAGGTGTGGAAGAGAAGGCCGCCAAACAACCGTCAAAGGCCTCGATGCCAGAACCGGCACGCAGGTGCGTCGTCCAGGAGCCCGTCGGCTCAAAGCTCAAGGGAGCCAATTTGTAGAAACAATCGCAATGGACCGCACACCGGTAGCCCCTCCTCCGGATCGCCCCTAGGGACTCTGGTACATGGAGTTCTTGAGTGGTTCACCCCAGTGGGTGCAAGTAGGTACTTGTTGAACTGATGATCTCTAGACCCGATACATGTCCCGGGTTTTTGGGTATCGCCCGAGACATGGCTCGGGTTTCGGGATAACTTCCCTCATCAGTAGAG
The DNA here is from genome assembly GCF_964261635.1 of Lissotriton helveticus. Taxonomy (NCBI): domain Eukaryota; kingdom Metazoa; phylum Chordata; class Amphibia; order Caudata; family Salamandridae; genus Lissotriton; species Lissotriton helveticus. Next base: position 987,097,116 of record NC_136067.1, read on the forward strand.
AAAATAGTTAGGGGTGGAAGAGAAGGCCGCCAAACAACCGTCAAAGGCCTTGATGCCAGAACCGGCACGCAGGTGCGTCGTCCAGGATCCCGTCAGCTCAAAGCTCAAGGGAGCCAATTTGTAGAAACAATCGCAATGGACCGCACACCGCTAGCCCCTCCTCCGGATCGCCCCTAGAGACTCTGGTACATGGAGTTCTTGAGTGGTTCACCCCAGTGGGTGCAAATAGGTACTTGTTGAACTGATGATCTCTAGACCCGATACATGTCCCGGGTTTTTGGGTATCGCCCAAGACATGGCTCGGGTTTCGGGATAACTTCCCTCATCAGTAGAGAAAATAGTTAGGGGTGGAAGAGAAGGCCGCCAAACAACCGTCAAAGGCCTCGATGCCAGAACCGGCACGCAGGTGCGTCGTCCAGGAGCCCGTCGGCTCAAAGCTCAAGGGAGCCAATTTGTAGAAACAATCGCAATGGACCGCAGACCGCTAGCCCCTCCTCCGGATCGCCCCTAGGGACTCTGGTACATGGAGTTCTTGAGTGGTTCACCCCAGTGGGTGCAAGTAGGTACTTGTTGAACTGATGATCTCTAGACCCGATACATGTCCCGGGTTTTTGGGTATCGCCCAAGACATGGCTCGAGTTTCGGGATAACTTCCCTCATCAGTAGAGAAAATAGTTAGGGGTGGAAGAGAAGGCCGCCAAACAACCGTCAAAGGCCTCGATGCCAGAACCGGCAATGCAGGTGCGTCGTCCAGGAGCCCGTCAGCTCAAAGCTCAAGGGAGCCAATTTGTAGAAACAATCGCAATGGACCGCACACCGCTAGCCCCTCCTATGGATCGCCCCTAGGGACTCTGGTACATGGAGTTCTTGAGTGGTTCACCCCAGTGGGTGCAAGTAGGTACTTGTTGAACTGATGATCTCTAGACCCGATACATGTCCCGGGTTTTTGGGTATCGCCCGAGACATGGCTCGGGTTTCGGGATAACTTCCCTCATCAGTAGAGAAAATAGTTAGGGGTGGAAGAGAAGGCCGCCAAACAACCGTCAAAGGCCTCGATGCCAGAACCGGCAATGCAGGTGCGTCGTCCAGGAGCCCGTCAGCTCAAAGCTCAAGGGAGCCAATTTGTAGAAACAATCGCAATGGACCGCACACCGCTAGCCCCTCCTATGGATCGCCCCTAGGGACTCTGGTACATGGAGTTCTTGAGTGGTTCACCCCAGTGGGTGCAAGTAGGTACTTGTTGAACTGATGATCTCTAGACCCGATACATGTCCCGGGTTTTTGGGTATCGCCCGAGACATGGCTCGGGTTTCGGGATAACTTCCCTCATCAGTAGAGAAAATAGTTAGGTGTGGAAGAGAAGGCCGCCAAACAACCGTCAAAGGCCTCGATGCCAGAACCGGCACGCAGGTGCGTCGTCCAGGAGCCCGTCGGCTCAAAGCTCAAGGGAGCCAATTTGTAGAAACAATCGCAATGGACCGCACACCGGTAGCCCCTCCTCCGGATCGCCCCTAGGGACTCTGGTACATGGAGTTCTTGAGTGGTTCACCCCAGTGGGTGCAAGTAGGTACTTGTTGAACTGATGATCTCTAGACCCGATACATGTCCCGGGTTTTTGGGTATCGCCCGAGACATGGCTCGGGTTTCGGGATAACTTCCCTCATCAGTAGAGAAAATAGTTAGGGGTGGAAGAGAAGGCCGCCAAACAACCGTCAAAGGCCTTGATGCCAGAACCGGCACGCAGGTGCGTCGTCCAGGATCCCGTCAGCTCAAAGCTCAAGGGAGCCAATTTGTAGAAACAATCGCAATGGACCGCACACCGCTAGGCCCTCCTCCGGATCGCCCCTAGAGACTCTGGTACATGGAGTTCTTGAGTGGTTCACCCCAGTGGGTGCAAATAGGTACTTGTTGAACTGATGATCTCTAGACCCGATACATGTCCCGGGTTTTTGGGTATCGCCCAAGACATGGCTCGGGTTTCGGGATAACTTCCCTCATCAGTAGAGAAAATAGTTAGGGGTGGAAGAGAAGGCCGCCAAACAACCGTCAAAGGCCTCGATGCCAGAACCGGCACGCAGGTGCGTCGTCCAGGAGCCCGTCGGCTCAAAGCTCAAGGGAGCCAATTTGTAGAAACAATCGCAATGGACCGCAGACCGCTAGCCCCTCCTCCGGATCGCCCCTAGGGACTCTGGTACATGGAGTTCTTGAGTGGTTCTCCCCAGTGGGTGCAAGTAGGTACTTGTTGAACTGATGATCTCTAGACCCGATACATGTCCCGGGTTTTTGGGTATCGCCCGAGACATGGCTCGGGTTTCGGGATAACTTCCCTCATCAGTAGAGAAAATAGTTTGGGGTGGAAGAGAAGACCGCCAAACAACCGTCAAAGGCCTCGATGCCAGAACCGGCACGCAGGTGCGTCGTCCAGGAGCCCGTCGGCTCAAAGCTCAAGGGAGCCAATTTGTAGAAACAATCGCAATGGACTGCACACTGCTAGCCCCACCTCCGGATCGCCCCTAGGGACTCTGGTACATGGAGTTCTTGAGTGGTTCACCCCAGTGGGTGCAAGTAGGTACTTGTTGAACTGATGATCTCTAGACCCGAAACATGTCCCGGGTTTTTGGGTATCGCCCGAGACATGCTTGGGTTTCGGGATAACTTCCCTCATCAGTAGAGAAAATAGTTAGGGGTGGAAGAGAAGGCCGCCAAACAACCGTCAAAGGCCTCGATGCCAGAACCGGCAATGCAGGTGCGTCGTCCAGGAGCCCGTCGGCTCAAAGCTCAAGGGAGCCAATTTGTAGAAACAATCGCAATGGACCGCACACCGCTAGCCCCTCCTCCGGATCGCCCCTAGGGACTCTGGTACATGGAGTTCTTGAGTGGTTCACCCCAGTGGGTGCAAGTAGGTACTTGTTGAACTGATGATCTCTAGACCCGATACATGTCCCGGGTTTTTGGGTATCGCCCGAGACATGGCTCGGGTTTCGGGATAACTTCCCTCATCAGTAGAGAAAATAGTTAGGGGTGGAAGAGAAGGCCGCCAAACAACCGTCAAAGGCCTTGATGCCAGAACCGGCACGCAGGTGCGTCGTCCAGGATCCCGTCAGCTCAAAGCTCAAGGGAGCCAATTTGTAGAAACAATCGCAATGGACCGCACACCGCTAGCCCCTCCTCCGGATCACCCCTAGAGACTCTGGTACATGGAGTTCTTGAGTGGTTCACCCCAGTGGGTGCAAATAGGTACTTGTTGAACTGATGATCTCTAGACCCGATACATGTCCCGGGTTTTTGGGTATCGCCCGAGACATGGCTCGGGTTTCGGGATAACTTCCCTCATCAGTAGAGAAAATAGTTAGGGGTGGAAGAGAAGGCCCCCAAACAACCGTCAAAGGCCTCGATGCCAGAACCGGCAATGCAGGTGCGTCGTCCAGGAGCCCGTCAGCTCAAAGCTCAAGGGAGCCAATTTGTAGAAACAATCGCAATGGACCGCACACCGCTAGCCCCTCCTACGGATCGCCCCTAGGGACTCTGGTACATGGAGTTCTTGAGTGGTTCACCCCAGTGGGTGCAAGTAGGTACTTGTTGAACTGATGATCTCTAGACCCGATACATGTCCCGGGTTTTTGGGTATCGCCCGAGACATTGCTCGGGTTTCGGGATAACTACCCTCATCAGTAGAGAAAATAGTTAGGTGTGGAAGAGAAGGCCGCCAAACAACCGTCAAAGGCCTCGATGCCAGAACCGGCACGCAGGTGCGTCGTCCAGGAGCCCGTCGGCTCAAAGCTCAAGGGAGCCAATTTGTAGAAACAATCGCAATGGACCGCACACCGGTAGCCCCTCCTCCGGATCGCCCCTAGGGACTCTGGTACATGGAGTTCTTGAGTGGTTCACGCCAGTGGGTGCAAGTAGGTACTTGTTGAACTGATGATCTCTAGACCCGATACATGTCCCGGGTTTTTGGGTATCGCCCGAGACATGGCTCGGGTTTCGGGATAACTTCCCTCATCAGTAGAGAAAATAGTTAGGGGTGGAAGAGAAGGCCGCCAAACAACCGTCAAAGGCCTTGATGCCAGAACCGGCACGCAGGTGCGTCGTCCAGGATCCCGTCAGCTCAAAGCTCAAGGGAGCCAATTTGTAGAAACAATCGCAATGGACCGCACACCGCTAGCCCCTCCTCCGGATCGCCCCTAGAGACTCTGGTACATGGAGTTCTTGAGTGGTTCACCCCAGTGGGTGCAAATAGGTACTTGTTGAACTGATGATCTCTAGACCCGATACATGTCCCGGGTTTTTGGGTATCGCCCAAGACATGGCTCGGGTTTCGGGATAACTTCCCTCATCAGTAGAGAAAATAGTTAGGGGTGGAAGAGAAGGCCGCCAAACAACCGTCAAAGGCCTCGATGCCAGAACCGGCACGCAGGTGCGTCGTCCAGGAGCCCGTCGGCTCAAAGCTCAAGGGAGCCAATTTGTAGAAACAATCGCAATGGACCGCAGACCGCTAGCCCCTCCTCCGGATCGCCCCTAGGGACTCTGGTACATGGAGTTCTTGAGTGGTTCACCCCAGTGGGTGCAAGTAGGTACTTGTTGAACTGATGATCTCTAGACCCGATACATGTCCCGGGTTTTTGGGTATCGCCCAAGACATGGCTCGAGTTTCGGGATAACTTCCCTCATCAGTAGAGAAAATAGTTAGGGGTGGAAGAGAAGGCCGCCAAACAACCGTCAAAGGCCTCGATGCCAGAACCGGCAATGCAGGTGCGTCGTCCAGGAGCCCGTCAGCTCAAAGCTCAAGGGAGCCAATTTGTAGAAACAATCGCAATGGACCGCACACCGCTAGCCCCTCCTATGGATCGCCCCTAGGGACTCTGGTACATGGAGTTCTTGAGTGGTTCACCCCAGTGGGTGCAAGTAGGTACTTGTTGAACTGATGATCTCTAGACCCGATACATGTCCCGGGTTTTTGGGTATCGCCCGAGACATGGCTCGGGTTTCGGGATAACTTCCCTCATCAGTAGAGAAAATAGTTAGGGGTGGAAGAGAAGGCCGCCAAACAACCGTCAAAGGCCTCGATGCCAGAACCGGCAATCCAGGTGCGTCGTCCAGGAGCCCGTCAGCTCAAAGCTCAAGGGAGCCAATTTGTAGAAACAATCGCAATGGACCGCACACCGCTAGCCCCTCCTATGGATCGCCCCTAGGGACTCTGGTACATGGAGTTCTTGAGTGGTTCACCCCAGTGGGTGCAAGTAGGTACTTGTTGAACTGATGATCTCTAGACCCGATACATGTCCCGGGTTTTTGGGTATCGCCCGAGACATGGCTCGGGTTTCGGGATAACTTCCCTCATCAGTAGAGGAAATAGTTAGGTGTGGAAGAGAAGGCCGCCAAACAACCGTCAAAGGCCTCGATGCCAGAACCGGCACGCAGGTGCGTCGTCCAGGAGCCCGTCGGCTCAAAGCTCAAGGGAGCCAATTTGTAGAAACAATCGCAATGGACCGCACACCGGTAGCCCCTCCTCCGGATCGCCCCTAGGGACTCTGGTACATGGAGTTCTTGAGTGGTTCACCCCAGTGGGTGCAAGTAGGTACTTGTTGAACTGATGATCTCTAGACCCGATACATGTCCCGGGTTTTTGGGTATCGCCCGAGACATGGCTCGGGTTTCGGGATAACTTCCCTCATCAGTAGAGAAAATAGTTAGGGGTGGAAGAGAAGGCCGCCAAACAACCGTCAAAGGCCTTGATGCCAGAACCGGCACGCAGGTGCGTCGTCCAGGATCCCGTCAGCTCAAAGCTCAAGGGAGCCAATTTGTAGAAACAATCGCAATGGACCGCACACCGCTAGCCCCTCCTCCGGATCGCCCCTAGAGACTCTGGTACATGGAGTTCTTGAGTGGTTCACCCCAGTGGGTGCAAATAGGTACTTGTTGAACTGATGATCTCTAGACCCGATACATGTCCCGGGTTTTTGGGTATCGCCCAAGACATGGCTCGGGTTTCGGGATAACTTCCCTCATCAGTAGAGAAAATAGTTAGGGGTGGAAGAGAAGGCCGCCAAACAACCGTCAAAGGCCTCGATGCCAGAACCGGCACGCAGGTGCGTCGTCCAGGAGCCCGTCGGCTCAAAGCTCAAGGGAGCCAATTTGTAGAAACAATCGCAATGGACCGCAGACCGCTAGCCCCTCCTCCGGATCGCCCCTAGGGACTCTGGTACATGGAGTTCTTGAGTGGTTCTCCCCAGTGGGTGCAAGTAGGTACTTGTTGAACTGATGATCTCTAGACCCGATACATGTCCCGGGTTTTTGGGTATCGCCCAAGACATGGCTCGAGTTTCGGGATAACTTCCCTCATCAGTAGAGAAAATAGTTAGGGGTGGAAGAGAAGGCCGCCAAACAACCGTCAAAGTCCTCGATTCCAGATCCGGCACGCAGGTGCGTCCTTCAGGAGCCCGTCAGCTCAAAGCTCAAGGGAGCCAATTTGTAGAAACAATCGCAATGGACCGCACACCGCTAGCCCCTCCTCCGGATCGCCCCTAGGGACTCTGGTACATGGAGTTCTTGAGTGGTTCACCCCAGTGGGTGCAAGTAGGTACTTGTTGAACTGATGATCTCTAGACCCGATACATGTTCCGGGTTTTTGGGTATCGCCCGAGACATGGCTCGGGTTTCGGGATAACTTCCCTCATCAGTAGAGAAAATAGTTAGGGGTGGAAGAGAAGGCCGCCAAAGAACCGTCAAAGGCCTCGATGCCAGAACCGGCACGCAGGTGCGTCATCCAGGAGCCCGTCGGCTCAAAGCTCAAGGGAGCCAATTTGTAGAAACAATCGCAATGGACCGCACACCGCTAGCCCCTCCTCCGGATCGCCCCTAGGGACTCTGGTACATGGAGTTCTTGAGTGGTTCACCCTAGTGGGTGCAAGTACGTACTTGTTGAACTGATGATCTCTAGACCCGATACATGTCCCGGGTTTTTGGGTATCGCCCAAGACATGGCTTAGGTTTCGGGATAACTTCCCTCATCAGTAGAGAAAATAGTTAGGGGTGGAAGAGAAGGCCACCAAACAACCGTCAAAGGCCTCGATGCCAGAACCGGCACGCAGGTGCGTCGTCCAGGAGCCCGTCGGCTCAAAGCTCAAGGGAGCCAATTTGTAGAAACAATCGCAATGGACCGCTGTTAGAAGGGGCGATCTCCGAGGGCCAGGTTGTGCTCACCCGGTCACCCCAAGATCCATCTCTCCCACAGAACTTGCCGAGTCCTGATTGAGAGGTCCCCACCGGGGAGGACTTCGGGTCTAGGATTGTACACACTGAGCTCACACCACACTACGAACAGACACCACACCGTTGGATTCTAGTAACAAGTTCTTTATATAGCAAATAACGAAGGAAGCACTCTTGTATACACAGTGGTCAAGGGACCACAAAGTCTTGGAGGATTCGGGAAGGGGGAAGCGGGACAGTCTTTTAGTCTCTGGGTCAGTACGCGGCGTACCCTACGCACAGCTCTCAATCCTCGAGCCGGGGGGGTACGGGATGATGGTCGTACTGGCTGCCTCACCTCCGTCGAGTCGGCTCGGTCGTGATGGTGGTCTCGATGGTCCAGCCGGACCAGAGTATTCCTCGAGCCGCGACGAGGTCAGCAGGGCTCGATCTGGAGAGGTTCGTGAGAGCCGCGACAGCGTCAGCAGGGCTCCGATCGTCCTAGAGGTCGAGCCGCGACAGCGTCAGCAGGGCTCCGATGGTTGCAAGTTCAGCTTGAGCCGCGACAGCGTCAGCAGTGCTCCGATGGTTACAGGTTCAGCTTGAGCCGCGACAGCGTCAGCAGGGCTCCGATGGTCTTAGAGGTCGAGCCGCGACAGCGTCAGCAGGGCTCCGATGGTTGCAAGTTCAGCTTGAGCCGCGACAGCGTCAGCAGGGCTCCGATGGTTGCAGGTTCAGCTTGAGCCGCAACAGCGTCAGCAGGGCTCTGATGGTTACAAGTTCAGCTTGAGCCGCGACAGCGTCAGCAGGGCTCAGAGGTTCAGGATGAGTCTTCTTAGGGTCAGCGGCGATCAGATCAGCAGGGCTTTAGGTCCAAGATACAACTGCCCGCTAGTTGTCGGGCGGGCCCAGTTATAGTCCTTTGGCTCTTTGATCTCCGGACCCTCGCAGGCAGAGGTCTCCTGCCCGGGGGGCTGGTCATTGGTGAGGTCCGGCGGTTGGCTCTTTGATCCCTTTGAAAGATGGGTCCGGGAATTCCCAGACGCCCAGCGGGTCTGGAGCCAGCACTCGGGGAGGCCAGAGGGGTGATCGAAACTGGCCCACAGGGGAGGGCCAAAGGTGTGACAGAAACCAGCCCCTCAGGGGAGGTGTAGCGATTGCTGGGTCCTGGGGGCGGGGTACAGGTCAACTTGGAAAGCCCCGTCGCTGGAGTGTGCCTGGAAGTATATGTAGGACAGGCCGAACGAACTACAAGAACCAGCATGCCAAGGGACAAGTCAGCGGAGTCACGGGACCTAGCACACATAAGCACCTCCCTTCCTCCAGAAAGGTGCTTGTCAATCGATCCGGAAGCCGTGGGAAGGGCGGAAGGTGTTCCCCGCCGGATTTCAGCTAGAAGCCTGAAGACTGCAGAAAAGCTGAAGCCGTCTTTCAACCTGCTGCCTGCATTACTGATAAGTACTTAGGCGAACGGAGGCGGGCCCGCCTCCGTTACAAACCCTGTGTTCGTGTGGTACCATAGTCAGTTAGGGAATCGTTTGGTACCGTGCGCCTGATTGTGTCTGGACCCTGGTTGTACCCTGAAGACTCCGAGAGGGAAACTCGTCTGCCGCAAAGACGGGGTTTTGCCTCCTTTCAGCCCGCTACTCCCCAGAGAGGCATTCCGGGAGACGTAGTTCTTGTGACGTCCCAAGCGGGAATCATTGAAACGAGAGACAGAGACTCTTTCCTTTTTTGTGTTGAGCACCCTTACATTTCCATGGAGAAAGGCCGTGTTCGGCTTGTGCATTAACAGCCGTCACGTTCTATGTACTCTTACCGCTACAGGCAACGGTCCGGAACCCCAGAGCTAAGGAACAGTCTGCCATTCTCCGGACTCATTCATACCTGAGTAGTCAGAGGGCTCTCTGTCCCGCAGGTGTTCAGTTGTTTGTTCTTTCTAAACGGCCTGGGTGGTGTGTGATTCTGGTAAGTTTCAGAAACCGAGGGGGGTTAGCGGTATTCACAGACACAGAGGAAGTGGTGATAACATTGTTCCTTTACTCTTCCTGGAACAGGTGGAGTGCCCTTGTCTTTCCTCTGCCGCCACTTGACCAGACCCAGAGGGATCCTCAGGATTCACCACTACCTGTTTTTTATTTTATCCACTTACCCTTTCCCTGCTGGGTATGTGTTCACACAGTGAGTGATCCTTCGCTGTGGGATTCGTAGCTGGTAGGGACTGGGGTACTTAGCATCAGACGTCTTTTCTGCCGGACATCCTGAGCAAAGGTTAGTGGCGATTATATGCTTGCGCTGCTGCCAATCCACGACAGGAGGCCGGAGGTGCCATCGAAACTCCCTGGCTTATCTCACTCGGGGAGCACTTTACCCCCCAGCCGGGACTGGCGCGCCTTTGGAGTCTGGGTTTCGCTGGGGCCGGGGTCACGCTCGGCCCAGGGAGACAGGGATGTCGGGAAGGGAAGATGGCGTCCGGGCCTTGTGGGGCATGCAAGGTTAGGCGCTCGGAGCCGGGCGTGGAGCGGGAAAGGCAGGCCTGGTCGAGGTTCTAGGGGGATCTAGGTTTAACTGGAGTAGGATGACCAGGCTCGGGGGGCAGGCTACACTAACGGGGATGCTGCGCAGGGGACTCGGGGCATAGGCCTACGCTCACAGGGTGTGGAGGGACAGAGGCGAACCACGCCACGAGGCCGGGTCCAACACGCGTCCCCCCCAGCTGAAGGCGGGGAGAACTACCCATCCTCTTGGGGGTTCTCTTCGCTGAGGCGGAAGAATCTGGACAGGCCGTCTGCGTTGGCGTGGTCCGAGCCAGGCCGGTGTTCAACAGTGAAGTCCATCCCCTGGAGGGAGATGGACCAGCGCAGCAATTTGGGGTTCTCCCCTCTCATCTGCATTAGCCACCGGAGAGGTCGGTGGTGGGTCTGGACCCGGAAGTGAGTACCGAACAGGTAGGGCCTCAGCTTCTTCAGGGCCCAAACCACCGCAAAGGCCTCCCGCTCGATGGTTCTCCACCTTTGTTCTCGAGGGAGTAGCCTCCGGCTAATGAATGCCACTGGTTGGTCTAGGCCGTTCTCGTTCACCTGGGACAGGACAGCTCCGATGCCATGCTCGGACGCGTCCGTCTGGACTACAAACTCTCGTGAGTAGTCGGGGGCCTGTAGGATGGGGGCGGTGCACATGGCGTCTTTCAACGTTTCGAACGCCTCTTGGCAGGCGGAGGTCCAGCTGACTTTCTTCGGCTGGTTTTTGGAGGTTAACTCCGTGAGGGGGGCTACGATGCTGCCGTAACTCTTGATGAACCAGCGGTAGTACCCCGTGAGCCCTAGAAACGCCTGCACTTCCGTCTGGGTCGTGGGGGCCTCCCAGGACACGATGGCATCGATCTTGGGCTGGAGGGGGGCTACGAGGCCGCTTCCGACCTGGTGCCCGAGGTAGATTATGGACCCTTGTCCGATCTGGCACTTGCTTGCCTTAATGGTGAGACCCGCCCTCCTCAGGGCGGTCAGCACCGCCCAGAGGTTCTGGAGGTGCTCAGGCCAGTGGGAACTGTAGACTGCGATATCGTCCAGATACGCAGCGCTGAACTCTTCCAACCCCGCCAGGACCTGGTTCACCAGTCGCTGGAAGGTGGCGGGGGCGTTCTTCATTCCGTAGGGCATCACCCGGAAATGGTAGTGACCATTCGGGGTGGAGAAAGCGGATCTTTCCTTTGCTCCCTCGGTGAGGGCGATCTGCCAGTACCCACTGGTCAGGTCAAATGTGCTGAGGAAACGAGCAGCCCCGAGGCGATCGATAAGCTCGTCGGCTCGGGGGATGGGATGAGCATCGGTTCTGGTGACTGCGTTGAGCCCGCGGTAGTCAACGCAGAACCTCAGCTCGGGAACAGCACCGGGGGCAGCTGCCTTCGGAACCAGGACCACGGGGCTAGCCTATGGGCTGTCAGAGGCTTCGACCACCCCGAGAGCTAACATCTTCGATACTTCGGCCTTGATGCAGGCCCGGACTCGGTCAGGGACGCGGTAGGCTCTGTGCCGTACCGGTGGGCTGTCCCCGGTGTCCACGTCGTGGACGCACCAGTTGGTGACGCCGGGGGTGAGGGAGAAAAGGTCCGAGAATTGTCCCAGTAACTGGCGACAGTCCTCGCGCTGCTCGGGAGAGAGGGAGGAGGAGAGACTCACCCCCTCTACGGAGCCATCTTTTTCTTTTGTGGACAGGAGATCGGGGAGAGGCTCTGTTTCTTCTTCTTCCCCATCATCCCTGGCGAGGAGTAAGCTCAACTCGGATCGGGTGAAGTGGGGTTTGAGGCGGTTTACGTGAAGGACCCGCAAGGGGTTCCGGGGGGACTCCACGTCGATGAGATAAGTCACCTGACTCTTGCGTTCTACCACCTTGAAGGGCCCTGTCCACTTGTCTTGCAGGGCACAGGGCTCCACGGGGGCCATCACCCAGACCCGCTGTCCGGGCTGAAACTCGACCAGAGTGGCATTTTGGTCATACCACCGTTTCATTTCTTCTTGGCTGGCCTCGAGGTTTGCCTCGGCCAGCTCTCGGAACTTCCTCGTCTGGTTCCGGAGGGCCAAAATGTATCGAAACACATCGGGAGGGGGCTCTGGGGCCGCCGTCTCCCACCCTTCCTTGACCAGGGTGAGGGGTCCCCGGACGGGGTGCCCGTAGAGCAGCTCGAAGGGGCTGAACCCCAGGGACTTCTGGGGGACTTCGCGGTATGCGAAGAGGAGACAGGGAAGGAGGACGTCCCACTTACGCCTCAGGGGCTCTTTGAGTCCCATGATCATTCCTTTGAGGGTCCGGTTGAATCGCTCCACCAGACCGTTACCCTGGGGGTGATATGGTGTGGTAAATTTGTACGTCACCCCACATTGTTGCCACAGGGACTTCATGTATTTCGAGATGAAGTTGGTCCCTTGGTCGCTGACGACTTCTCGAGGGAATCCCACCCGGGAGAAGATGGCCATGAGTGCCCGCCCCACTACGGGGGCGGTCACCGTTCGGAGGGGAATGGCTTCGGGGTATCGGGTGGCATGGTCCACCAAGACAAGGATAAAGCGGTGCCACAAGGAGGTCCGGGGGTCGAGGGGGCCCACATTGTCGATTCCCACCCTCTCAAAGGGGGTACTCACCACGGGGAAGGGTTGGAGAGGAGCCTCGCGCTTCCCTCCGCTCTTTCCGCTGGACTGACAAGTGGGGCAGGACTTACAGTGGGCCTCCACATCGGAGCGCATGCCCGGCCAGTAGAAGTGGGTGACCAGGCGCTGGTACGTTTTGTCTTGTCCCAAGTGTCCCGCCAGGGGCACGTCATGGGCCAGGTTCAGGAGAAAGCCGCGGAAGCGTAGGGGGACCACCAGCACTCAGCCGGACCCTAGTTCGGCGGACTTTTGCTCGCTGTATAAGAGGCCGTTTTCCCAATAGACAAAGTGGGAGCCAGACTGGTCACCGGCGGCCTGGGCGGCGGCCTGCTGCCGCGGCCCCACCAAGGATGGACAGGCTGTCTGCTCTAGGCAGAATTCTTCTTGGGACGGTCCCCCTTCCTGGCGCCATTGGGTCAGCTCAGGAAGGTCGTCCAAGCTCGGGGTCGGTTCGACACCAGGGCCGAGGGGACCTGCGTCGGGGGGCAAGCTCTCCCTGGGGAACAGCTCAGGGGTCTCAAAGGATTCAGGGACCTCGGGGTCCTCGGGGGTCGCCGGTGCCGCCTCTAAGGTCACCCCTTCGGGGGAGGCCCTTCGGGCGGTCATCGACCGGGTACTCACACAGGCCCACTCGGGTAGGCCCACCATCTCCAAGTGCGTCCTTTTCTCAACCCGCTGCCATGGGGAGCTCTCTAGATCGTTGCCGAGCAGGCAGTCCACAGGCATGTCGGAGCGGACTGCCACTCGTAACTCCCCAGAGACGCCCCCCCATTCGAACGGGACTTGAGCTATCCGGCAGGTGCAGACAGAGTTATCAGCTGCGATCACCCTGCAGGAGATGTGGGGAACAATCTGGGCTTCGGTGACTAGGTGCCGTTTGACGGCGGTGATACTGGCCCCAGTGTCTCGGAGCGCCCCTATGTGATGGCCATTGACAGTCACCTGCTGTCTGTATTTCTCTGTGTTGTCGGGTAGGGGAGCTCCGGGGACCATCTCCCTATCACCCAGGGAGACTAACATCATAGCTGCGGGGTCTGCTCCCTCGAACTCTTCCTCCCCCTCCTCTTCTAGAGCTACTGAGGTAATGTGGTGCACTGGGAGCCCTGCAGCGGCAGGCTTCTGGAACAAGGGGCAGCGGGGGTCATTGGCATAGTGCCCGGGTTTCTGGCAATGGTAGCAGGCTTGGCTGACTCGGGCCCTGGCTTAGCTGGGGGAAACCCTGCGCGCGCTGTGGGAGGCGAGGTGCCGGGCTGGTTTCTGGGGGGACTACGCGGGGACCCTACCTGGGAACCCCTCTGTCTATTCTGATTCCCCCCTCCCCTCTGGCAGGACGATCCCTGTTCATTTCGGCCAGAATCTCCCCCGGGCCCCCGGGGGACTCTGGTGCTCACCCAGCGATCAGCCTCGACGGCCAGCTTACGGGGGTCAGCCAACTTGCTGTCCAGCAGGTGCTGTCGGAGTTCCACAGAGCAATTCAGGGACAAATGTTCATAGGCAATGAGGTCGATGAGCCCCTCGAAGGTGGATACTTTGCTGCCCTTGATCCACCCTTCCAGGGCCCGGCTGTAGAAATTGACATATTCTACCCACGTGGTGCCGGGGATCTTCCTGCATTCTCGGAAGCGTTGGCGGTACATTTCTGGGGTGAGCCCGTACCTTGTGAGGAGGGCCTCTTTCATGTGGCTGTAGGAGGTCTGTTCGGCAGACGGTAGGTCGAGTAGGGTGTCTCTCCCCTCACTCAGGAATCGACCCCACAGCCCGGCTCCCCAATCTTTCTGCGGAACTCGGTGGGAGGTCATGGCGACCTCGTAGGCCTTGAACCATTGCTGGATGTCATCGTTTTTATAATATTCTTTGACCACATCCTTGGGGATGTGGACCTTGGGTTCCACTGGGGGAACAGACTCTCGGGTCGCTGCTGTTTTGTTGCCTTCGTTCCGGGCCTTGAGTTCTATTTCCAATACGCTGCACTCGTGCTCCAGCTGGAGCTTCTTTCCGTCATGTTCTCGTTGGAGTTTCTTCTCCTCCAGTTCTCCTTGCAGCCGTAGCTGCTCGATGGCTAGCTTTTTCTCGGCCAGCTTGAGTTCTACCTCCATCTTTAAACGGGCTAGTTCTAGCTCGTGGCTTCGGTTGCGTTCTCGGTCGGTCATCTCTTCTCGGATGTACCTCTCTCCGTGCTGTGAGTCCGCGTCGGGGACTCTGCTCTTTCTTGCTCTGGGGCGTGGGTTTCGATCAGTGGTGCTCCCCCTCCATCGGCTTCTGTCGGTGCTGGAGGTTGGGCTCCGGTCTCCACCCAGGCTGTTAGAGCTTGTTGAAAGTCCTCTTTGGTGTTTAATCCCGTTGACGGGATACGGAGATCTTTGCAGAGTTGCTTGAGCTCACGGTGCGAATAGTCTCCCAGCAGCTCCATCTGGAAGGTGGTCTTGTCGCTCGTGAGGCTCATGGTTGCTCTTCGTTCGGGTAGTGTGTCAGTGCTGTACGATCCCTAGACATAGGTTCTTATCCCGACACTGCCACCAATGTTGGAAGGGGCGATCTCCGAGGGCCAGGTTGTGCTCACCCGGTCACCCCAAGATCCACCTCTCCCACAGAACTTGCAGAGTCTTGATTGGGAGGTCCCCACCGGGGAGGACTTCGGGTCTAGGATCGTACACACTAAGCTCACACCACACTACGAACAGACACCACACCGTTGAATTCTAGTAACAACTTCTTTATATAGCAAATAACGAAGGAAGCACTCTTGTATACACAGTGGTCAAGGGACCACAAAGTCTTGGAGGATTCGGGAAGGGGGAAGCGGGACAGTCTTTTAGTCTCTGGGTCAGTACGCAGCGTACCCTACGCACAGCTCTCAATCCTCGAGCCGGGGGGGGGGTACGGGATGATGGTCGTACTGGCTGCCTCACCTCCGTCGAGTCGGCTCGGTCGTGATGGTGGTCTCGATGGTCCAGCCGGACCAGAGTACTCCTCGAGCCGCGACGAGGTCAGCAGGGCTCGATCTGGAGAGGTTCGTGAGAGCCGCGACAGCGTCAGCAGGGCTCCGATGGTCTTAGAGGTCGAGCCGCGACAGCGTCAGCAGGGCTCCGATGGTTGCAAGTTCAGCTTGAGCCGCGACAGCGTCAGCAGGGCTCCGATGGTTGCAGGTTCAGCTTGAGCCGCGACAGCGTCAGCAGGGCTCCGATGGTCTTAGAGGTCGAGCCGCGACAGCGTCAGCAGGGCTCCGATGGTTGCAAGTTCAGCTTGAGCCGCGACAGCGTCAGCAGGGCTCCGATGGTTGCAGGTTCAGCTTGAGCCGCGACAGCGTCAGCAGGGCTCTGATGGTTACAAGTTCAGCTTGAGCCGCGACAGCGTCAGCAGGGCTCAGAGGTTCAGGATGAGTCTTCTTAGGGTCAGCCGCGATCAGATCAGCAGGGCTTTAGGTCCAAAATACAACTGCCCGCTAGTTGTCGGGCGGGCCCAGTTATAGTCCTTTGGCTCTTTGATCTCCGGACCCTCGCAGGCAGAGGTCTCCTGCCCGGGGGGGCTGGTCATTGGTGAGGTCCGGCGGTTGGCTCTTTGATCCCTTTGAAAGATGGGTCCGGGAATTCCCAGACGCCCAGTGGGTCTGGAGCCAGCACTCGGGGAGGCCAGAGGGGTGATCGAAACTGGCCCACAGGGGAGGGCCAAAGGTGTGACAGAAACCAGCCCCTCAGGGGAGGCCGGAGGTGCCATCGAAACTCCCTGGCTTATCTCACTCTGGGAGCCCTTTACCCCCCAGCCGGTACTGGGGCGCCTTTGGAGTCTGGGTTTCGCTGGGGCCGGGGTCACGCTCGGCCCAGGGAGACAGGGATGTCGGGAAGGGAAGATGGCGTCCGGGCCTTGTGGGGCATGCAAGGTTAGGCGCTCGGAGCCGGGCGTGGAGCGGGAAAGGCAGGCCTGGTCGAGGTTCTAGTGGGATCTAGGTTTAACTGGAGTAGGATGACCAGGCTCGGGGAGCAGGCTACACTAATGGGGAGGCTGCGCAGGGGACTCGGGGCATAGGCCTACGCTCACAGGGTATGGAGGGACAGAGGCGAACCACGCCACGAGGCCGGTTCCAACAACCGCACACCGCTAGCCCCTCCTCCGGATCGCCCCTAGGGACTCTGGTACATGGAGTTCTTGAGTGGCTCACCCCAGTGGGTGCAAGTAGGTACTTGTTGAACTGATGATCTCTAGACCCGATACATGTCCCGGGTTTTTGGGTATCGCCCGAGACATGGCTCGAGTTTCGGGATAACTTCCCTCATCAGTAGAGAAAATAGTTAGGGGTGGAAGAGAAGGCCGCCAAACAACCGTCAAAGTCCTCGATGCCAGAACCGCACGCAGGTGCGTCGTCCAGGAGCCCGTCGGCTCAAAGCTCAAGGGAGCCAATTTGTAGAAACAATCGCAATGGACCGCACACCGCTAGCCCATCCTCCGGATCGTCCCTAGGGACTCTGGTACATGGAGTTCTTGAGTGGTTCACCCCAGTGGGTGCAAGTAGGTACTTGTTGAACTGATGATCTCTAGACCCGATACATGTCCCGGGTTTTTGGGTATCGCCCGAGACATGGCTCGGGTTTCGGGATAACTTCCCTCATCAGTAGAGAAAATAGTTAGGGGTGGAAGAGAAGGCCGCCAAACAACCGTCAAAGGCCTCGATGCCAGAACCGGCACGCAGGTGCGTCGTCCAGTAGCCCGTTGGCTCAAAGCTCAAGGGAGCCAATTTGTAGAAGCAATCGCAATGGACCGCACACTGCTAGCCCCTCCTCCGGATCGCCCCTAGGGACTCTGGTACATGGAGTTCTTGAGTGGTTCACCCCAGTGGGTGCAAGTAGGTACTTGTTGAACTGATGATCTCTAGACCCGATACATGTCCCGGGTTTTTGGGTATCGCCAGAGACATGGCTCGGGTTTCGGGATAACTTCCCTCATCAGTAGAGAAAATAGTTAGGGGTGGAAGAGAAGGCCGCCAAAGAACCGTCAAAGGCCTCGATGCCAGAACCGGCACGCAGGTGCGTCGTCCAGGAGCCCGTCGGCTCAAAGCTCAAGGGAGCCAATTTGTAGAAACAATCGCATTGGACCGCACACCGCTAGCCCCTCCTCCGGATCGCCCCTAGGGACTCTGGTACATGGAGTTCTTGAGTGGTTCACCCTAGTGGGTGCAAGTAGGTACTTGTTGAACTGATGATCTCTAGACCCGATACATGTCCCGGGTTTTTGGGTATCGCCCGAGACATGGCTCGGGTTTCGGGATAACTTCCCTCATCAGTAGAGAAAATAGTTAGGGGTGGAAGAGAAGGCCACCAAACAACCGTCAAAGGCCTCGATGCCAGAACCGGCACGCAGGTGCATCGTCCAGGAGCCCGTCGGCTCAAAGCTCAAGGGAGCCAATTTGTAGAAACAATCGCAATGGACCGCACACCGCTAGCCCCTCCTCCGGATCGCCCCTAGGGACTCTGGTACATGGAGTTCTTGAGTGGTTCACCCCAGTGGGTGCAAGTAGATACTTGTTGAACTGATGATCTCTAGACCCGATACATGTCCCGGGTTTTTGGGTATCGCCCGAGACATGGCTCGGGTTTCGGGATAACTTCCCTCATCAGTAGAGAAAATAGTTAGGGGTGGAAGAGAAGGCCGCCAAACAAGCGTCAAAGTCCTCGATGCCAGAACCGGCACGCAGGTGCGTCGTCCAGGAGCCCGTCGGCTCAAAGCTCAAGGGAGCCAATTTGTAGAAACAATCGTAATGGACTGCACACCGCTAGCCCCTCCTCCGGATCGCCCCTAGGGACTCTGGTACATGGAGTTCTTGAGTGGTTCACCCCAGTGGGTGCAAGTAGGTACTTGTTGAACTGATGATCTCTAGACCCGATACATGTCCCGGGTTTTTGGGTATCGCCCGAGACATGGCTCGGGTTTCGGGATAACTTCCCTCATCAGTAGAGAAAATAGTTAGGGGTGGAAGAGAAGGCCGCCAAACAACCGTCAAAGGCCTCGATGCCAGAACCGGCACGCAGGTGCGTCGTCCAGGAGTCCGTCGGCTCAAAGCTCAAGGGAGCCAATTTGTAGAAACAATCGCAATGGACCGCACGCCGCTAGCCCCTCCTCCGGATCGCCCCTAAGGACTCTGGTACATGGAGTTCTTGAGTGGTTCACCCCAGTGGGTGCTAGTAGGTACTTGTTGAACTGATGATCTCTAGACCCGACACATGCCAGCTGGCTGTCATCTCTAATTGAAACATCAAAGGTAGATCTGGCTAGATCTTGTAGCAGTAAAAACCTCTCTTTTTGGAATCTACTATCTTCTTGGTGCTAGTGTACCGGGGGTTGTTTGTTTTTTGGTAACTTTCTGCTTCGGCAAGCCCTGTATGATCTTGCCAGACCTACAAACAAGAGAGCGTTCGAAGGAATTAGGTTCTTTACCATGCCTGATTTCGCACACGCTACATTTGAGCGTAGGTGGAGACTTAGACAGCTCTTTGATTCCTTTCAAAAACTCGGGGCTACAGTATATCTTCAGAACCCCGCGAGACTGAAAATTTTTCACCAAGGTAACACTCGCAGTTTCATCTCTGAAATACAGGCAAAAAGTATTTGGATGAAATCTCAGGACATAAGTAAAAGGGCTATGTAAAAGGTGTCAGGGATATCTTGGCTAAATGACACATATTGTGAGCTTGTGTTGCAGAAGATAATAACTAGGGCAGGGCCTGGTGAATATTTGGCAAGGTGTGCAGTACCCTTTAATGTTCTGATGTTTTGGCTTTATGAGCAGTGTCTCAGACTGGGCTTTTTTTTGGGGGTACCTTTTTGTTGACGTTTGGAGTTTGTTTTGATAGGCACTACTTACGGGGGGTGTCTCAGCGGACTCACTGGGGTATTGTATGACGGACTCTACACCCCTGGTCCGAGCTGGCCAGGAAACCTCCAGTACAGGTGAGGGGTGGGGAGGGAGGGGGGATGGAGGGGGTGGGGAGAGCTGAGGGTCAGGCAAGTTCTCAATATAAGTAAGAAGCAAGAACAACCAAAGCAGGGTTATTCGGCATGCTGGAAATATCAGAGTATGGCACGAGGAGGGGTCTGTGCTAAATCTAAAGTTAGCAAATAGGGTAGACGGAACTTAAAAAAAATGGGAGCACTAAGGGTGTTATCCCTACATATCTGCGTTTTAAATGATGTAAAGAAACGGCAAAATGTTGCTATAGGTTTACAAACAATGAGTGCTAATGTCGTTTGTTTGCAGGAAACCCACATTGAGGGCTTTCAAACACACCTCTTAAAAACACTGGGCTATAAATTGGTGTGTGCAATGACACAATGGGCTCGGGTGCGGGAGGTTGCTATTTTAGCCAAGGGTACAGGATACACTTTTTCCCGATGTAAGAATGACCAATTTTGTTGTTGGGCAATTACAGAATGCCAGGATAGAGATAGCGGACTGAGTGAAAGGCCAAATTACTGACCCCGAATTGATCAGAGAAGCTTTTTGGCAATTTTATAGTACCCTTTACACGGAGGAGGGGGGCGGAAATGCAGCGGAGATTCAAAGCTATTTAGATAGCAACAGTCTCGCTAGGTTTAGCGAATCAGATCAAGCCAGACAAGAAGAAAGTCCCAATCTAGAAGAAATAGTAACCATAATTAAAAAACTACAGAGAGGAAAAGCAACAGGTTTAGATAGTTTACCATCTGAATTCTTTTTAGTTTTTTTTGACCAGTTGAAAGGTATTTTACTTGATTTATTTATCTACATTTTCAAAGGAGGGCAGCCCCCCAATTCATGGTCCAGGGCAAAGATAGTAATTTTTCCCCCAAAAAATAAACCGCCAGATCAGCTAGGCTCTTATCGGCCAATCACTCTTATAAACGCAGACTCAACAAGGTCATAGCCAACTACCAGCATGGATTTGTGTCAGGAAGATCGACGGTTAATCACATCCACAGAGTGATTACTTTATTTGATCACTCGGAAGTTGGAGGAGACCCTATGGCATTGGTTCTTCTTGATGCCGAGAAGGTCTTCGATAGGGTCTCCCGGCAATTTTTGTGGTCCGCCATATCCAGGGTTGGCATCCCTAGTGAGTTCATTCAAGCAGTACAAAAACGATATGTCAATCCCAGGGCTATGGTATTGGTAAATAGCAGTCTTACAAAGAAGCTGAGAATATATCGAGGAACCAGGCAGGGGTGCCCATACTCCCCCCTACTCTTTATGTTTTATCTCGACCCTTTTATTTACAGATTGGAAAGGAACAGTGAGATAGAACCAATTCTGTCACATGAATATGCCACTAAAACCTTGACTTATGCTGACGATATAGCAATAGTTACCACAAACCCGAAAGCAGCCATGACCGCTATTACTAGGAAGGCTATAACATTTGGAAGGATATAGGGATACGCACTCAATCAGGGGAAAACTCACATTGTGGTAAATAAGAAAATAGAGATGAACGACCCTTTGGTGGTAAATGAGGCGACATACCTGGGGATTTGCATCACATCTAAACTTGAAGACTTGGTGGAACTAAATGTGAAGCCAATGTTGGATTCCATGTAAAAGGATCTGCAAAGGCTAGATAATCTACTTATCTCTTTAATAGGTAGGGCTAACGCCTTGAAAATGGTCTTTTTCCCTAAAATCCTCTTTGCCTGGAATTCCCCGACCAATGCTTTAAAACTATGGAACGTACCTTTTTCAGTTTCATGTGGGCCTACGCACAACCTCGGCGCGCCTATAAATTTCTGACCCTTGAAAAAGAAAGAGGTGGGCTTGCCCTTCCAAATCTTAAAGCATATTATTTTGCTTCTGTACTGCTCTATAGCCAGGAATTGTTACAAAATACGAGGGATGAGGGGAGCCCCGGACACGTCCAATCTTCTATCTATCAACTAATTATAGGAAATCAAAATGTCGGATACTTATGGCGACATCTTCACGATAGTTATCATAAGAAAGTGAAGTTCAAGATGCTATTTAGTGGATTTAAAACATGGAAAACTATGAGAAGAATTCTGGGCATTGGGGGAGTCTCATTCTATACCCCTTTAAGGGATAGTCCTGATCTGCCACCAGAGATTTTTAGAGACAACTGTATGAAGAAGTGGGATGCGGCTGGAATAACACATTTTGGGTTTTTCTTCTCCACCGCTGGGATTTTATGGTTTGAAGAACTAAGAGAAAAATTCCAGATGGACAGGCGGGATTTTTGTAAATATCTCCAAATTCGAGAATATATTACACGAAGAGTGGTGGGTGGGGCTACATCCGAGAAAATTGCATTAGTAGAAACATTGAGTCTTAGTAATAAAAACACCATTGGAGGGATATACTCCCTTGTAAATATGATGTTTCCAGACGATCTTGAGAAAAGCGCCCAAAAGTGGCAGGGGAAAATAGGTATATCTCTGGAGGAATTCAATAATGCCTATTCTATGTCACAAGCATGTCTTATGTCCATTAAACTTCAGGCGCAATTTTATAAAACCTTTTTTTTATATATTATACTCCGGACTAAATTGCCAAATGGGGGTCCAGCAAAGGGACCTGATGCCCTAGATGTCAATTTTTCAAGGCCGATTGCGTACACATTTTCTCTACATGCAACGGATTAAACCTGCTGAAACAAGAGATTGAGACATTTCTGTCCACTTTATTAAAAAAAACTATGATTTTATCTAATGAAGTAATCCTATTAGGTGCCCCAGATCCTAGCTTTCTCACCTCAGGGGCAGAATTCATTTTTGTTTCCATGGCTGTCCTAAGGATTTGCATAACCTCAGCATGGTTGGATCCGATTGCCCCTTCATTTCAGCAATGGCTCATGAGGCTATTGGCTATCTTTAAATTGGAAATTGCTATTTATAAGGGAATGGGCAAGAAAAGAAGTAAACAGGGGATGAGAATTTGGGCCCCACTAATAGATTGGTGACAAACCCAAAGTAATAATTTATGATTTATGAGGAACATTATCTCGCTGTGTACATTGTTTTGGTAAATTTGAACAGTAAATGTGTAAATTGCTTCGGACAATACTTTTTGAAATGATGAATTGTGAACTCTATGACTATGTATCATATTTGATGTATGTCCACTTATCTGACTAGGAGGAAAGGGGGGGAGTGTGCTTATTTTGACAAAACCAAATAAATATATTTAAAAAAAAAAAAAGAAATTCACTGAAAAAACCATAGGTTTCAAGCAGGTTATAGTTAGGAATTAGCATTTAAAAAACGTTAGAAATTCACTGAAAAAAACATAGGTTTTAGAGGTGTTATAGTTGGTAAACAACCTTTACTATGCTTTTTTCATTCCGAATTCAAATATCATGCATACTTTAACTCCGCAAGTGCATTCATACCGAATATTTTCACTCCTCACATATATTCACATCGAATACTTTCGCTCAGCAATACTATAACTCCGCAAGCTGCATATGAAATACTGATAAATAAGTAATATATTAAGGTGCAGAACTAATAAATACATTTGTGTAAATAGCTGTTATATAACCCTGAAAGCTACTAGGGAGTGAGAGGCCAAGGTAATTTTAGAAAGGGCATGCAAGCAGACTCCAAATTGGCCCATCTTCATTCCGTCAATAAGTCTTCTGATGAGAAGCAATCTGAGGCAATATGCTAGGGTGGGCCTGATCCCTGCACCTCTGATATCACTGACTCCCCTCCTCTACTATCTCGGGTCATGTTGCCACTTCTAAGTTTGTTTGGGTAAATAACTGATGGTGCAGGTGGTTTGACAATCATTAGTGGCATGCAGAAAGGATGAATTCATTATTAATTAAAGGGGCATAAAAATCTTCAGAGAAAGAACTACTCTAGAAAAGAATTTTAAATAATAAAAAATGAAGTTGACATTTAACATATATTATTTATAAAAAAGTGACTTACCAAATCAATGTTGTGTGTATCTGTTCCTAAAAACGGAGTGCATCATTGTATATGTATTTTAATAGTGAAGAAAAAAATGACAAAACTTATTTTTCGAAAAAAAGGACGGAGACAGTGAAAATGATGTGGAGTGGCAGAAGAATATTAGAGATGGTGAAGCTGTTAAAAAGGTATGTGTCGTGTAATGTAGAAAAAAATTGTCTCTCTTTTATGTTTATAAATACTTTTGACGAAAGCGGTAATACGTTTTAACAATAGTTTTACTTTGCAGCGTGTGTTCATCGGTAACGGATGCAGGACATAACTTCGGAAAGTTAAGGTAGATTTTATTTATTTTTATTGATTATAATTGAAAGAAGGATTAGGAGGAAATTAAGAAATAATAGAAATTAAAACGTTTTTATTAAAAATGCTTTGATATTGAAAGATGCAGAATAATAAGTATATTAAATACACAAAAAAATTCCATAAAATAATAATTGGTTTAATGTTTGAAACTTTTTCATAGGATTTATAAACAGATTTGATAATTATATTGATTACAACAGTTTTAGAGAATACACTAGTATACGAATTCTGAATTTTGTAAACAGAAGAAGTTGATGGTTTGGTTAAATGGAGTCTTTACTGGATTCTGCAAGTGTAAAATTGAGGCCCAGCTGGAAGAATGATCTGCACTAAGGTAAGATGAATTTAAAAAAAAAATGTTTAAAAAAAAGGTTATATATATTGTAAGGATAGAGGAGGGAGGCTGAAAGTTATGTAACATGTTAATTTATTAATAAAAATATTAAAAAATGGTTAAACATTCCTATGCATGTTGAAGTTGCAATACCTAGTATTCACAATTAATAGTGCTAATTGTTTTTAAAAATTAAAATAATTTGGTTAATAAAAGGTGAGTTTTTTTTTTAAGATGCACATTACAAATGATTTTTAAAAAAACAATTAAGAAGGATTATTCATAAATGAAAAAAAATAAATATATATATTTTTTTAAAAGATGATTTAAAATTAGGAAAATCATGTTAGCCGGAATAGAAATAGAGTGTAGATTTTTTGAAAAAAGGAGTAGAATATATTTTTAGAAGTAAGAAAGAAATAAGATATAAGTAAATTTATAAGTTGTAGAAAAATAAACATTTAATAAAAATAGTTTTTTTATTACAAAATTTGCATGTTTTATGAATGTAAAAAAAAAAACATGCATAATGTATTTTTTTTAAATATGAGCAGAAGAAAAAGGGTACTATTAGTAGTGTCGGATGTGCGCAATATTTTCAAGGAAGTCTGAAGCCACAATCAACGAAAATTGTTGAATATGTGCTAATAGTCGCTCGGACATTTCCTTTGTTTTGTTAGAGGTATGTGGATTTAGACTTCCTGATAAAGATTGGGCCATCCTAATTTCTTGTAAACTTTGCTCCTTCCTCAAAATTTCCAAAAAAGAAATTGGGATGTGATTTTCCAATAGTTTTATTGAAGGAGTTGTGCCATCCCTCAATGGCATTATTGGTTTTTGCTCCACCCCCTAAGCAGGTCATGTAGCAGTTCCAAATTTGGATAAGAAAACTTTGGGTTCCTCCTGCGGCCTGACCTGTTTAGATGGCAAATCCATGTGTCCTCGAAGTAATTTAGTAAAATGCCCAATTTATCTTCATTTGACACAAAATATTCTCTTTATTAAATTAATGTGTAGTACTCTTCTACACCTTTGGGTGGTGAAACAAAACACAATGCTGTGAGTTTTTTCAATTTAACTGAAGTTTACTATTAGTTATATACTCCTTAACTAAGGATGATTTTTTAATCTTTCGGCAATATGCCTGAGAAAAGTGGAAAAAACCTCCTTGAATTTGGGTGTCCATATAGGTTTTGGATATAGTGTTAATCATAGCTAATTCGTAGTCAATTATAACTTTTCTCAGACTTTTGTTATTTGTTTTGGATTTTATTACTGATAAAAATTCAGTATATGTCGAGGAATGTTTATCAGGTAGTAAACTATAGACTAAAGGAACTACTGTTTGGTTAATATAGGCATGTATAGTGTATACTTATGAAAATGGATGGGGCGTGGATTTAAACGTACCATCCATCATCCAAATATAACTAGATTCCAATTTTAGTAGGTTACGGGGTGTGCTAAAAATAAAAGACGCTTTAGAGGGTTTCGTTACAGTTAGTGTTAGATTATGAGGAATAAAAATATCAGAAAAGGTCTGAGGAGTTATGCGTTGCGGTTATTTGCCTGTTTTTGTCATTGTATAATCCTTCTTAGATTGGGAATAATAGGCATAGAACTAGCAACATGCATAGGAATATGTTGTGCTACCTCCCTCATAATAGAACCACGGGAGTCATTGGAGGTTGAAGCAAGATTTTTCATTTGATTGATATTTTCTCTAAAGTCAATCTCCATTGCAGAGGCAAAGTGGTAATGTTTAGTCGTTTTCTCTACCAAGTTTACCATTGTTACCGCTCTGCCTCTGCAATGTGATGAATGATATTGAACACACCTCCAATGACTCCTGGGTTCTGTAAGTCTATCCTTACAATATATATAGCCTCCAAAATTCAGTAATCTGGACATGGCTTCAAAATCTGAAAAAAGAAAAGAAGAAATTTTAAATTGAGAATACAGAATGTTTTTTAAAATACAAACAATTATATAAGATAAGTATAACAGGACAGGTGCACCACAGCATTTAACATAAGACAAGTCAATATTTAATGTACAATTCCAATGCCGAAGGACTCATCGCGGTCGCTGCTGTGTGGACGTTGACACTGCCGGTCGTGTCTAGTAAATCATGATTTGGGCATTTAAACCACCCAAATAATATGTATGATTGTCTACATGCTGTGGGATCGTACATCTGATATGGATGACAGTTAGATCTATTTATCACATGTAGATCCATCCTCTTGTACCCACATACCAGTAACACTGAATATTACGGATATTTCTACTAGATGACCATTGGATCATTTGTCCACAATTTGGCGAGACGAGCCTTTCCGTCATTAGCGGTGCTACATCTTTAGATCTTCATTTATCATCCCATTTTTGAAGACTCTTCCTACCAGCATAAGCCCTGAAGAAGTCCCTCTTAGGGACGAAACGCGTCGGCAGTATGGTGCTTCATTTTTCTATTGAAATAAAGAAATCAAATCGAGGAACTTTGATCTCCGTGACTTATTGGAATTGTATATTAAATATTGGCTTGTCTTATGTTAAATGCTGTGGTGCACCTGTGCTGTTATACTTAACTGATTTCTTTCCCTAGGGAACCAGCATTGTTACAGTGGGTGCTATGCAGTGTGCACACGAACCCCTGTGAAATTAGTAGGGGTAACAATCATCATCCGGGACTTCTTTATGTTAGGTGCTGACCCTAAGAAGGTTCCACTGTAAGGTCTTTTACCTGCACAAAAAATCATATAGTTGTAATTGCTTAATTTGGTACCAGTCCACTGTATAAAACGTTTCCTAAAGAAAACAACCTAAGGTGTTAGAATAGTGAGCTGGTAACGATACACTGACTAACACTTTCAGAACTAATCACAACCTTTGCGGTTAGAATTGCTTTCTGGCACCACTACACTGACCTAAACTTTCCCTACTGGTCACACCCTCTGTAGTTTCAATAGTTATCTGGCATCACAAGATTGACAAACACTTTCATTGACAAAGACACACTCTGGTGCCAGAAACGTTATATGGCACCACAAGAATGACATACGCTTTGCCTACTGAAGACAGAGTGGAGTTAGAATACTTAACTTGCACCTCTACAATGAGCAACACATTCACTACTGAACACACCCTCTGGAGTTAGAATAGTTAACTGGCACCACTACACTGAGCAACACTTTCCCTACTGAACACACCCTCTTGACTTAGAATAGTTATCTGGCACCGCTACACTGATCAACACTTTCCCTATTAAAGGCACCCTCTGGAATTAGAATAGTTATCTGGCACCGCTACGCTTACCAACACTTTCCCTACTGAACACACCCTCTGGAGTTAGAATAGTTATCTGGTACTGCTATACTGAGCAACACTTACCCTACTGAACGTACCCTTTAGAGTTAGAATAATTATCAGGCAGCGCTACACTGACCAACACTTTCCCTACTGAACACACCCACTGGAGTTGGAATAGTTTTCTGGCACCGCTACGCTTACCAAAACTTTCCCTACTGACCGCTCCCTCTGGAGTTAGAATAGTTATCTGGTACTGTTACACTGTCCAACACTTACCCTACTGAAAGCACCTTCTGGAATTAAAATTGTTATCTGGCACCGCTTCACTGACCAACACTTTTCCTATTGAACGTATCCTCTGGAATTAGGATAGTTATCTGGCACTGCTACGCTTACCAACACTTTTCCTACTGAACACACCATCTGGAGTTAGAATAGTTATCTGGTACTGCTACACTGAGCAACACTTTCCCTACTGAATGCACCCTCTGGAGTTATAATAGTTATCTGGTACCGCTACATTGACCAACACTTTCCCTACTGAACACACCCTCTGGAGTTAGAATAGTTATCTGGCACCACTACACTGACCAACACATTCTCTACTGAACACACCCTCTTGACTTGGAATAGTTATCTGGCACCGCTACACTGACCAACACTTTCCCTAATAAACACAGCCACTGGAGTTAGAATAGTTTTCAGGCACCGCTACGCTTACCAACACTTTCCCTACAGAACGCACCCTCCGGAATTAGAATAGTTATCTGATACTGCTACACTGTCCAACACTTACCCTACTGAAAGCACCGTCTGGAATTAGAATAGTTATCTTGCACCGCTACACTGACCAACACTTACCCTATTGAACACACCCTCTGGAGTTAGAATAGTTATCTGGCACCGCTACACTGTGTAACACTTTCCCTACTGAACACACCTTCTGGAGTTAGAATAGTTATCTGGCACCGCTACTCTGACTAACACTTTCCCTACTGAACACACCCACTGGAGTTAGAATTGTTATCTGGCACAGCTACACTGACCAACACTTTCCCTACTGAACGTACCATCTAAAATTAGAATAGTTATTTGGCACCGCTACACTGACAAACACTTTTCCTACTGAACACATCCTTTGCATTAGAATAGTTATCTGGCAGCACTTCAATGACCAACACTTTTCCTACCATAGGTAAACTCAGGAGTTACAATACTTATCTGGCACTGTTACGCTGATCTACACCATGCCTAGATTGCTCACCCTCTGTAGTTAGATTAGTTATTTGACACTAAAACATTTTCATTCACTTTAATTTTAGAATACACACATTGGAGATACAATACTTTTGATTCTCACTTACAGATTTTTTTTAATCTCATCATGTAAAACAAATTGTTTGTATATGTTTTTTCAGTATTTTTCTCACCTCTTTAATGTGATTTTGATGTTGGATTTTTTGTGTAGCTAGTCTTTGGCAGCGTTGATGTGGTTGTTATATTGCAATTTTGTGTTATTTCACTGCTGATTTTGAGGATTTCTGTTGAGATAAAATAAGAAATATTATGTCTTAATTGAAAAAAAATCTTGCATGGCTACACTGACCAACACTTTCCCTACTGAACACATCTACTGGAGTTAGAATAGTTATCTGGCACCGCTACGCTTACCAACACTTTCCCTACTGAACACAGCCTCTGGAGTTAGAATAGTTATCTGGTACTGCTATACTGAGCAACACTTACCCTACTGAATGCACCCTTTAGAGTTAGAATAGTTATCTGGCAGCGCTACACTGACCAACACTTTCCCTACTGAACTCGTCCACTGGAGTTAGAATAGTTTTCTGGCACCGCTACGCTTACCTAAACTTTGCCTACTGAACGCTCCCTCTGGAGTTAGAATAGTTATCTGGTACTGTTACACTGTCCAACACTTACACTACTGAAAGCACCTTCTGGAAATAAAATAGTTAACTGGCACCGCTTCACTGACCAACACTTTTCCTATTGAACGTACCCTCTGAAATTAGGACAGTTATCTGTCACTTCTACGCTTACCAACACTTTTCCTACTGAACACACCCTCTTGACTTGGAATAGTTATCTGGCACCGCTACACTGACCAACACTTTCCCTATTAAACACACCCACTGGAGTTAGAATAGTTTTCAGGCACCGCTACGCTTACCAACACTTTCCCTACTGAACGTACCCTCTGGAGTTAAAATAGTTATCTGATACTGCTACACTGTCCAACACTTACCCTCCTGAAAGCACCGTCTGGAATTAGAATAGTTATCTGACCAACAATTTCCCTATTGAACACACCCTCTGGAGTTAGAATAGTTATCTGGCACCGCTACACTGTGTAACACTTTCCCTACTGAACACACCCTCTGGAGTAAGAATAGTTATCTGGCAAGTTGAAGTTCAAGTTCAAGTTCAGAAATTTATATAGCGCACTACTCACCCAGAGGGTCTCAAGGCGCTTGGGGGAGGGGAGTGCATTTACTTATCGAATATCCAAGTTTTTAGTTGTTTTCTGAAGGAGAGGTGGTTCTGAGTAAGGCGGAGGTGGGTGGGGAGAGAATTCCAGGTCTTGGCCGCTAGGTAGGAGAAGGATCTGCCCCCCATGGTGGATTTACGGATGCGTGGGATAACGGCGAGGGCTTGATTGGATGATCGTAGTTGGCGGGTGGGGGTGTAGAAGGTTAGTCGTGTGTTGAGGCATTCGGGTCCAAGGTCGTAGAGGGCTTTGTGTGCGTGGGTGAGGAGACAAAACGTTATTCTCTTGTTGACAGGGAGCCAGTGGAGGTCTTTCAGGTGACCTGAAATGTGAGCTTGACGAGGGATGTCCAGTATGAGTCTGGCTGAGGCATTTTGGCTGCGTTGGAGTTTTTTCTGTAGTTTGGCTGTGGTTCCGGCGTAAAGGGTGTTTCCGTAATCCAGACGGCTGGTGACCAGGGCGTGGGTGACCGTTTTTCTTGTTTCGGTGGGGATCCAACAGAAGACTTTTTTGAGCATGCCTAGGATGTTGAAGCAGGATGATGAGACGGCGTTGACTTGTCTGGACATCGAGAGAGAGGAGTCTAGGATGAAGCCCAGGTTGCGAGCGTGATCCGTAGGTATGGGTGCGGTTCCCAAGTCAGGTGGCCACCAAGAGTTGTCCCAGGCAGAGGGAGATGAACCTAGGATGAGGACTTTCGTTTTGTCCAAGTTTAGTTTTAAACAGCTGTTCTTCATCCATTCGGCTACATCTTTCATTCCTTCGTGTAGGTTGGTTTTGGCGGTGTTTGGGTCTTTGGTGAGAGAGAGGATCAGCTGGGTGTCGTCTGCGTAGGAGATGATGTTGAGGTTGTGTTGGCACGCGATGGTTGCGAGGGGGCTCATGTATACGTTGAAGAGGGTGGGGCTGAGTGATGATCCTTGTGGTACGCCGCAGATGACTTCGGTGGCCTCTGATCTGAAAGGGGGGAGGCGGACTCTCTGGGTTCTTCCGGCGAGGAACGAGATGATCCATTCCAGTGCTTTTCCTTGTATTCCGACATTGTTGAGACGTTGTATGAGGGTGCTGTGACAGACTGTGTCGAAGGCTGCGGAGAGGTCAAGTAGGATGAGGGCAACCGTTTCTCCGTTGTCCAGTAGTGTTCGAATGTCGTCTGTTGCTGCGATGAGGGCGGTTTCGGTGCTGTGTTTGGCTCGGAAGCTGGACTGTGAAGGGTCGAGGGATTTGTTGGATTCGAGGAAAGCGGCGAGCTGACTGCTGACGGCTTTCTCAATGACTTTGGCGGGGAATGGGAGGAGCGAGATGGGGCGGCATTTCTTAAGTTCAGTGGGGTCTGCTGTGGGTTTCTTCAGAAGGGCGCTGAGTTCGGCATGTTTCCAGCTATCCGGGAAGGTGGCGGAGTTGAGGGAGCAGTTGATGACATCGCGGAGATGGGGTGCGATGATAGAGTCTGCTTTGTTGAAAATGTGGTGGGGACAAGGGTCGGTTGGTGATCCTGAGTGGATGGAGTTCATCAGGCGGATGGTGTCTTCGGTGGTGATTGAGTTCCAGGCGTAGAGGTGGTTTGAGTGCGGTTTTGGTTCGGGGGTGGGTGAAGTGGGCTGGTCTTCGGATTGGTTTTTGAAGCTGTTATGTATGTCGGCGATTTTGTTGTGGAAGAATGAGGATAGAGAGTCGCAGAGGTCTTGGGAGGGGTTGATGTCGTTGGTGCCGGCGGTGGGGTTGGTAAATTCTTTGACGATGTTGAATAGTTCCTTGCTGTTTTGTACGTTGTTGTCAAGTCGATCCTTGAATGCTGATATCTTGGTGGATCGGATGAGTTGGTGGTGTTTGCGGGTGGCGTTCTTGAAGGAGGCCAGGTTGTCAGTGGTTGGGTTTTTTCTCCAGGCTTTCTCGAGGGTACGACAGAGCTTCTTGGATTTCTTAAGGTCATCGTTGAACCAGGGGGCTTTTTTGCTGCCTTGCTTGATTTGATGGTATTTCAAGGGTGCTAGTTCGTCTGCGCTGTGGGTGATCCATTGTGTGATGTTGGTGGCTGCTTGGTTTGGGTCCGATGATTTGGCAGGGGGGTTTTGGTGAAGCGATGTGAAGAGTTGGTCGGTGGTAATTTTGTTCCAGTTTCTTCGGGGAATAGGTTGTGGGGGATTGTGGGTCGAGGTCTTTTTGTAGTTGAAGTGAACGCAGCTGTGGTCCGTCCAATGGAGAGTAGTGGTGTGATCGAAGGAGATGTGCTTGCTGGAGGTGAAGATTGGGTCGAGCGTGTGTCCGGCAAGGTGGGTGGGGGTGTCAACAATTTGTTTGAGTCCGAGATTGGCTAGGTTGTCTAGAAGGTTGGTGGTATTGCTGTCGTTATTCTTTTCCAGGTGGAAGTTCAGGTCTCCCAGTAGGATGTAGTTCTCGGAGGGGAGGGCATGTGGGCTGATAAAGTCAGTGATGTCTTCGCTGAATTGTGGACGGGGTCCTGGTGGTCTGTAGATGAGGGTGCCTCTGAGTGTGGTCTTGGGGTCGGTGTGGATCTGGAAGTGAAGGTGTTCGGCGGTAGTGAGGTTATCGTCGGAGCAGGTCGTGATGCGGATGGTGTTTTTATGGACGATGGCGATGCCTCCTCCTGTTTGGTTGGTGCGGTCCTTCCGGATGATCTTGTAGCCGTCCGGGATGGCTATGGCGATGTCGGGAGCTGAAGAGGCGTTTATCCAGGTTTCTGTAAGGAAGGCGACGTCCGGAGATGTGGTGTCGAGTAGGTTCCAGAGTTCAATGGAGTGTTTGTGGATCGAGGAGGATGTACTTCAGGTAGTTGTTGTCGGGGCACTGTTTGGAGTTTGTGGGTTTGGTGTGGGTCCTGATGCAGTCGCATTTGCAGGAGTGGCAGGTGAGGGGTCCATGGGTGTGTCCCGGGGCAGCCAGGTAGCATTGTGGTGAGCGGCCGGAGTTCAGAGCTGAGAGGGTTGCGGCGTCGTATGTAATGCGGGCGGAGTGGATTTTGCGGGGAGCAGGGGATCTGGCGCTGGGCGCGGTCCAGGCGCGGACGGGCGTAGACGGGCTTACCTTTGGCGCACCTTCGGCGCGCATGGGGCGCGACCGCTGCGCGTGAACGCTGCGCGCAAAAGCAGCTGTCATATGTGGGTAGTGGAGGGGGCGGGGGCGAGGGAGGAGCAGCTGGGAGGCGGGTGCGGGTTGGTGGGGGGGCTGGCTACGAGGCACAAAAAACAAAATGGCAGCGAAAACAAACCAGATACAGGACGAGATTGGGGCACACAGATGAATGGCGCTATGGGCGGTGGTACCAGCTACGGTGGCACCGCTACACTGACCAACACTTTCCCACTGAACGTACCATCTGAAATTAGAATAGTTATTTGGCACCACTACACTGACCAACACTTTTCCTACCATAAGTAAACTCAGGAGTTACAATACTTATCTGGCACTGTTACGCTGATCTACACCATGACTAGATTACTCACCCTCTATAGTTAGATTAGTTATCTGACACTAAACATTTTCATTCACTTTAATTTTAGAATACACACATTGGAGATACAATACTTTTGATTCTCACTTACAGATTTGTTTTATCTCATCATGTAAAACAAATTGTTTGTATATGTTTTTTTCAGTATTTTTATCACCTCTTTAATGTGATTTTGATGTTGGATTTTTGTGTTGCTAGTCTTTGGCAGCGTTGATGTGGCTGTTATATTGCAATTTTGTGTTATTTCACTGCTGATTTTGAGGATTTCTGTTGAGATAAAATAAAAAATATTATGTCTTAATTGATAAAAAATCTTGCATGGCTACACTGACCAACACTTTCCCTACTGAACACATCTACTGGAGTTAGAATAGTTGTCTGGCACCGCTACTCTGACCAACACTTTCCTTACTGAACGCACCCTTTGGAGTTAGAATAGTTATCTGGCACCGCTACTCCGACCAACACTTTCTCTAATGAACACACCCACTGGATTTAGAATAGTTATCTGGCACCGCCACACTGACCAACACTTTCCCTACTGAACACACCCTCTGGAGTAAGAATAGTTATCTGATACCGCTACTCTGAGCAACACTCTCCATACTGAACACACCCTCTGGAGTTAGAATAGTTATCTGGCACCGCTACTCTGACCAAAACTTTCCCTAATGAACGCAACATCTGGAGTTAGAATAGTTATCTGCCACCGCCATTCTGACCAACACTTTCGGGAAACAACCTTTACAACGCAACTTTTACAATGCACTACCATTACAACGAAGTCATCACAACGCAACATCCCTTACAACGCATGCCATTACAACGCAACCATTACCACGCATGACACTACCACACATACACTTATAACTCATGTCATTACAACGCGTACCATTACAACGCATAGTACCCTTACACTATCCAACACTTACCCTACTGTTGCACCCCCTGTAGTTAGAATAGTAGATTTTACCCCTACACTATCCAACACTTACCCTACTTTTCCACCCCCTGAAGTTAGAATAGTAATTTTTACCCCTACACTATCCAACACTTACCCTACTGTTACACCCCCCTGGAGTTATAATAGTATTTTTTACCCCTACACTATCCAATACTTACCATACATGCAATGTAATGGTATGCATTGTAATGGTATGCGTTGTAAAGGTAGTATGCGTTGTATTGGAATGCGTTGTACAGGTAGTTTTAAAAAAATCGTTGTACTGGCATGCATTGTAATGGAATGCGTTGTACAGGAAGTTGCGTTGTAAAAAATGCACTATAAAGGTATGCGTTGTAAAAGTATGCATTGTAACGTCATACATCCACACTTTCTCTACTGAACACACCCACTGGAGTAAGAATAGTTATCTTGCACCGCTACTCCAACCAACACTTTCTCTACTGAACGCATCCACTGGAGTTAGAATATTTATCTGGCACCGCT
Source organism: Lissotriton helveticus (assembly GCF_964261635.1). Lineage (NCBI taxonomy): Eukaryota > Metazoa > Chordata > Amphibia > Caudata > Salamandridae > Lissotriton > Lissotriton helveticus. The sequence goes on from NC_136067.1 coordinate 987,131,787, forward strand.
ACACTGACCAACACTTTCCCTACTGAACATACCCTCTGGAGTTAGAATAGTTATCTGGCACCGCTACACTGACCAACACTTTCCCTCATGAACGCACCCTCTGGAGTTAGAATAGTTATCTGCCACCGCTATTCCGACCAACACTTCCTCTATTGAACACACCCACTGGAGTTAGAATAGTTGTCTGGCACTACTACACTGACCAACATTTTCCCTACTGAACGTACCATCTGGAGTTAGAATAATGATCTGGCAGCACTTCAATGACCAACACTTTTCATACCATAAGTAAACTCAGGAGCTACAATACTTATCCACTGTACAGTTTCAATATCCTTACTGAATGTGGATGTGAACATATCTACAAATACATTGGCTGCAGACTATGGGGCATAGTCACAAAAGACTGATGTAGGACAGCACTTAGGGAATTTTGCTGTGCTGCCTCATGCCATTTTGAAAGGGCAGGAATGCGCCGTATTTAAGAAAAACTATGTATTCTTGGCCTTTCATCCAGCTCATTTGCACAATTTGGTGCCTAGCACCAACACAGGCCCCTGTGCACCATGGAGCAAGGGTGCCTGCGTTGTTTTCAGGATTGCTTTTGTGCTGGAATGGGCACCTTCCTGCAAAAAAATGAATAATCATGGAGGCCTTTTCCTAATTCTGTGTATGGTGCACAATGCAGCACACATGGAAAGAGAAATAAACGAGGAACAATGAAGACATTTCTCCTTGTTTTACCAGCTCTGGAGATGCATACGATTTTCTCTCTGCCCAAAGTTTATGCGATTTGGTAGAACTGGGACAATGTCAGTATCCATGGGTGTTGTGTAGGAACACCCATGCAATGCCCATGGAATGCCTACTTGACACAGAGGAAAGCAACACAGTCACTTTAGAAGCACAAGGATGCACCTTATTTACAATAATAAGGCACTTCCATGAGTTTCTCCCTGCACTGGTGCTAAATTCAGCTGCCTAGTGTAAATGCAGGCACCCTTGCTCCATAGTGCAAGGGTGCCTGCATTGAGGGAAACATTGTTTATGTGCTGGAAGGTGTCCCTTCCTGCACATAAACAATCCACAATTGGTGATTTGCAACTCCTATGTGTGCTGCATTGTGTAGCACACATAAAAGTTGCAAATTGTCATTTTTTAAATGTTTTTTTGATGTGCAGGAAGGGACGCCTTCCTGCACATAAGAAATCATTCCTGGCAATGTGTGTGCTGCACAATGCAGGACACATAGAAACAGCAAACATGAGGAAAAATAAAGCATTTGTCCTCTTTACGCCGTGTTAAGACCAGGTTTTCACCACCCTTGTAAACTTCGGGCAGGGTCAAAATCAATGTGTGTAGCAGCGGAACGGCCACCACAATACCTATTGCCCACCCCTTTCACGCTAAGTCTAGCGTGAAAGGGGGCCTTATTTAGAAAGGAGGCCTTAAGTGACTTAACACTGCCTTGTAAATAGGGCAAAGCCCCTATCGCCACAGGAACGTCACAAAAAGTGATGATCCTGTGGCGATAGGGGCTTAGAAACAGGCCTGCATGTGTGAAATACATATTTGAATCTCAAACAATTGGCCCACCATTTCTCATATACTCATATATCATTGAGCAGACTTCTATTGACATTCTTCAAAAAGGTGCCCACGAAGTGGATACAAATTTGGTCACTTGGTAGCCTTGTATGCTGTGTGAAGCTCCCTACAAATGCAATAATATATAAGCGATGGTAGCCTATGCACAACCATGCTATGTGTAATCATACTACTTGATATAGAAAAGTAAATCATTCTTTAAAGCAAACATACTAATGCTCAGTGTATTCCAAAGTTCATTATAAATTGAAATCTTTACGAGTTCAGAAAGAAGACATTACTTTGTTAATATCTATAGTTTATTGAATATGACACATAGAGAGTTGGAAAAGATGACAAGGTAAAAGTGAAAAGGAAAAAGCACAAAAAAACGTTTTGGGACATATTACATTTCAACGATTTCTTTTAAAATATGATATTGTGTGCTTTGTTTATTATCCTACCCTCATTTGTGTTACAGGTCCTACACAAACGAGGGAAATTTCGTTTAGCTAAAACTGGTAACCTATTTATTGCAGGCAAATACCTACAAATTGACCTCAAAGTTGATTCTTATTCTGTGGCCTGATTTGGTGTATTTTACTACTGGAACAGCTGTTACAGGGGCCATTTTCCTTGCTTGCACTAGGGCCAATGGCATTCTAGCTGTGTTACTGTCTACAGCAGGTGCCAAGTGATCCAATGTATTTGGTCAGAGCTAAGCACAGGGCACCTGGGTTGCAAATAACGCTAAGATTGAAGCTTGTCTCATGATATGTGCATCAAATGTTCATTTGTCATGTCTCTTCAGTTCAAATTGACCTATTTACTACCTGGATAAATCTGCATAAAGCCAAGGCAGAATCTGAAATTATGAAGATACATGTGTAATGTACTCATGTTACAATTTCCATGATGGGTGTATTTGTACACCCACTATCATTTGCAACCATGGTTCTAAGCACAAGTTAAGCATTTCATAGAATACTACCTGCTTCTCAACAACATGTGCAGACAAGTCAAAACCCTATTCGGGGGATCTATGTGGTCTTGTGTAGAATGGATGTGATTTAACAGTTTGGATGAAGTGTACTTGTTAGGGCAGTGCCAAGACTGGTTTGCATGTGGTTGATTTTTGCTTGGAGTGGCACAGGAGCGTAAGCTAGGCCCTGAAACCGGGATCCAGAAAACCAACTGCAGACATCCTTTGGTCGTGTGCAACAAAATGTGTGTGAAGGGCTTGTACTCAACCCAATACCTACAGAATTAACTTGGCACAGCTTTTTACACGTACGACGGCATCGAGACATACATTTGTTACATCGATATGTCGTCATTCTACTCTTTCTTGGGATCCAGGATGCTCTCTTTTGAATGACAGGTCCTAATGTCTGAATCTTAAATGCAGACTTTATTTTTGCATGTCCCCTCACCCAATATCCTCTCATAGGTCACAGAGTGCTTTCCAAACTCTTTACATTTCTCTACATTATTTTTCTATATTATCAGATCACAGAGGTATCTAAAAATGTCATGACTGAGAAAATGCTGTTCGCTGTATCAGAGATTATTTCAAGCTGATCTGCTAATATTTTGACAAAAACAATTTTTATGATTTTTATGATAGGGGACTCTTGGCGGACACTACCCTTACCTCTGTGGCAGTCAGCTTGTTACTGGCAGCAGTGTGGACATCGTCTCCCAACGCGGAGAACTGCAACAGCTAGCGGTACCCGCTGCGCGGGTCCCGCGTCGCGAGGGAGGTGCAAATAAGCATTCGTTTGAACTTTTGGGCGTGGAGCGAATCGAAGCTCCTTGAATCTGCAGGGCTGCGAGCAGGCGGGGAGGCGCAGGACTACCTGTCCCAGGAGCGCCCGCCCGCCCTTACTCAAACCACCTGGCCAGCTCTCCCTGCAGGCTCCTCCCCCACTGTACGAAAGATAAGCAAGCAGAACCGGATTACCGGTGGGACTCTTGGCGGACACTACCCTTACCTCTGTGGCAGTCAGCTTGTTACTGGCAGCAGTGTGGACATCGTCTCCCAACGCGGAGAACTGCAACAGCTAGCGGTACCCGCTGCGCGGGTCCCGCGTCGCGAGGGAGGTGCAAATAAGCATTTGTTTGAACTTTTGGGCGTGGAGCGAATCGAAGCTCCTTGAATCTGCAGGGCTGCGAGCAGGCGGGGAGGCGCAGGACTACCTGTCCCAGGAGCGCCCGCCCGCCCTTACTCAAACCAGCTGGCCAGCTCTCCCTGCAGGCTCCTCCCCCACTGGACGAAAGATAAGCAAGCAGAACCGGATTACCGGTGGGACTCTTGGCGGACACTACCCTTACCTCTGTGGCAGTCAGCTTGTTACTGGCAGCAGTGTGGACATCGTCTCCCAACGCGGAGAACTGCAACAGCTAGCGGTACCCACTGCGCGGGTCCCGCGTCGCGAGGGAGGTGCAAATAAGCATTCGTTTGAACTTTTGGGCGTGGAGCGAATCGAAGCTCCTTGAATCTGCAGGGCTGCGAGCAGGCGGGGAGGCGCAGGACTACCTGTCCCAGGAGCGCCCGCCCGCCCTTACTCAAACCACCTGGCCAGCTCTCCCTGCAGGCTCCTCCCCCCTCTACTATCTGGTTTTATAAACAATTAAGGATAGACCCGCTGCGCGGGAGCGCGCGGGAGCGTCCCGGGAGAAGCCCGGGACAAGGGCGGGACCGTCTAAGGCCGTCATAGGCCGGATTAGGCTGGGCTGGGACTACCCTCTTTAGTTTGTGTTTTGAATATTTGAATTCATTTCTGGTAACTCTCACTTATTTTTATACCTACTATGGTTAGTTATGCCCTCTCCGGTTAGGGAAGGTACTCCCATGAGGCCGGGAGGGGTAAAAAACAGGACCTTAGATAACTATTTCCCTAGGGCTGTGGGAGAAGTAGATAAAGAAAGTACTCTGATCAAGCTCAGGGCAGAGCGCAGGCGCTCTATAGAAAATATGAAGATTAGGTCCCTTGGAGATGATTCCATGTTACTTAGCGAGGAGCCAACCTCACTGGAAGATGTTCCACTATTGCTGAGGGACTGTACCAACAACCCGACCGACCCAACTATCAACTTAACTCCCTCCAATAGTCAAAATGGTGTAACTATTGATTTTATTTCCCAGCACCTACCGGTTACCAAAGCCAGGAAAGCCAAACCTAAGCAAATCCCGGCGCAAAGGGTACATGGGCCCCCACCGAATAAACGCAGGAGGAAGTCAAAGGGTCCCCAAGGAAAATTGAAACCAAAAATCCCCCACTCTGATTTCGGGAGGACAACAAAACCTCCCCAACTCCCGGAGAGGCTACCAGAAGAAGATCTTTTAATATCCCCTGAAAAGGTTACCACTGTTAATGACCTGATAGATGTCACGGTAAATAAGGTTACCAATATCGCCCCTTCCGTTGTCCCGCTAGGTAACATTGGATTTTTGCTCAGGTCCCTATTACTGCCAATTAGCGAGAGCATCAAAAGGGTTGAGATTAGACTCACCATTTTGGAGGCTACACTAAATAGTATAAAAACATCGGTTGGCCCGCTGGGCAGTTCTTCTGAGAGTATTCCTCCCCCAATGGTCCCCCAGAAGCCCCCTAATAAGGCAGTTAGTTTAGCCCTCCCCCAGGTAACCACGGTCGATCTCCCCTCTCAACCCTCTATGATTAATTCAGTCCCAGCCCACCCGCCTAATCCTAATAGGCCATCTTTATCTGCAGGCTCAGCTCCCTTAATACCAACTATTGGTGGTTCTGCTCTTCGACTCCCAATGAAGCCTCCTTAAAGGCCACGTAGGCCTAATCTCCCCCCAGAGGCAAACGATTTTACGGTAGTCATGGCTGGTGTTCCCTCACTCGAAGTGGGCGAAGAGGAGAACTTTTGCTCACTGAAAAGTAGGGTAATCAAATGGCTGAATGTGAACCGACCACTCCCGGTACACCTCAATAATGAAATCATCATGGTGAGAAGGGTGCCCTGGGTGGGCAAAACAAATAAATCTATTATGGGGGATTGCATATTGGTGAGTTTTAGAGATGCTGGGACCGTCAGACATGTATGTGGAGGGAAGAATATATCACTGGAATCAACAATTCAGACCCTCCGTGTGTCCTTTTTCTTCCCCCCTATCCCAATGCACCCCAATCAAACCGTTGATAACTGGACGAGGGTTGCCCGGAGGGGTAGACATCATGATTTTAACACTCGGCCAATTTTTCATCCCCCGGAGTTACCCCTCCATAGTTTCAATAGATTTAATTGTCTGAACGGACTTGAGGGGGTCGATTGACACATGGGCAGACCTACCAACAGAATGGGACCTGTATCCCCAGGAGTTGTAAGAACAGTAGATCCTTTATTGGAATTGGAACAGCAAAGCCCCTTGGTACAACGCACTTCATCAAGTAGGGCTAGGAGTATTGAGGCAGATGTGCCCAGGATTACAGCCATTGAATCTATAGAGGGAAGAAATGGGCTTGAAACAGGTCGGGTGGAGACGGTGGAACACTCTGAGCTTTATGGGGGAATAGTACAGGTCAATGAGGCACTGAGAATCATCTCCTGGAACATAGCGGGTTTGGCAGCCAAATTCAACAACAAAGAGTGGCGTAATTACATTAGCCATTTTCAGGTAATTAGCCTACAGGAGACATGGGCCCTTGATAACAGTGACTTCCATATGCAGGGGTACAAATGTTTCTTTGTCCCAGCGCAAAAAACGAGATCGGGGAGAGCGATGGGAGGATTATCCATTTATGTAGACCTAAACCTCCCGGGCAGTTGGTCCATCCCAGACTGGAACTCCCATGCCATACAAGCAGTACGGTTCATCGGGAAGGGCCTAAGATTCACTGTTTTTAATATCTATAACAATGGGGCAGGGGGTGACCACACCTCATTTGTGGGAGAATTGGAAGATAGACTGGGTCAGGAATTTACAGCTCAGAAAAAGGGGCAGGCACCTGCTCTGTTGGTTATGGGAGACTTTAATTGTCACCTATGCCCGGCCCAGGTCCCAACAGATGTTGAATGGTCCCATTGCCCAGTAGAGAATGGACCGCATTTCTCCCACACGCCGGATGGGTTAGCTTTTAGTCAGCTCAGGCTTAACTACGATCTAGTGCACACTATCAATATGATGGGTGTGCAGAGGGATGGCACCCTCCCTCCTACATTTAAGGGTAGAGGATGCTCATCCATTATTGACTACATCTTGGTTTCTAGACTGCTAATAAAGCGAGTCATTAATGTAGGGATCGAATGGAACAGTTTTAGTGATCACAACCCCCTTGTTCTGGGGCTGTGGTATCAGGCGGGCCCAAAAGGTAGATACCAGAGAATATTCACGGAAAAGGTAACAGACCAGGGTAGGAGACTAAGGTGGTCCAAAATAGATGGGGAAACCTTCTATAAATCCCTGATGGATTCCGGTAAATCCGCCATTAGTGATTGTTTAGATATGACCGTTCAAGGTTCGAGGTTACTGGAAGCATTTGACCAGATCGCTGATCTTATAGATGGCTTATTAAAATCTAGCATGCCCACAAGGATCTCCTGTAACCCACGATGATTTGACAGAGACTGCTCAAAGGCCTTGACGGCGCTTAAAAGCAGTCTTAAAAATAAACCAAGGGACCCCCAAGAAATCGGGGTGTGCAGGAATAAATATAAGAGGGAGATCAAGAGGAGGAAATTGGCCCTACAGGGAGAAGCGTGGGCAGACCTTAGAGAAGCGGGGGAAAAAAGGGACATGTCCAGGTTCTGGAAAATTATTAACACACCCACTTTCCAGGAAAATAGCACTCCGGAGATAGGAGCCAATATTCTCCCAGAACAGTGGGTTTCCCATTACAGGGTTTGTATAATTACGAGCCAGGAAGCAGCGAAGAGCATCCCGAGATCTCACAGCAGGGCCCTGTAGTAGCAGAGTTTACCATCAAGGAGATAACGGCAGGAATAGAGGGATTGACAAAAAATAAAGCCCCTGGCCCTGATGGAATCCCCCCTGACTTGTTTTTGAGCTGTGTAGAACTCTGGGCCCCTATAATGACCAGGGTCATAAATACTGCCATCACTTGTGGCCTGCCACCATCCTGGTCTACGACCATAATCGTCCCTATTTTTAAGAAGGGCAATAGGGATGACCCGAGGTGTTATCGCCCGATTTCCCTGATCGATGTATCTACCAAACTCCTGGGAAGGGCGATTCTTAACAGATTGTCCGAGTGGACCGAAGAAAATAACATCTTCTCGGACACTCAATATGGATTCAGGATGGGGAGGTCCACCAGTGACCAATGCCTAAACCTCTACATGCTGACAGCCAAGTATACCATGGCCAGCAATGAAGCCATCTACATGGGGTTTATGGACCTGGCAGCAGCATTTGATCATGTTAATAGGGAGAAACTTTGGGTCATGATGTCCCTTATGGGGATAGAGGGTGGCCTAATTAACATCTTAAGGGAACTTCACAGCGACACCTCTGCCAGGGTTCGTTTTAATAGGGAGGGTGGGCTGACCGACTCATTCCCCTGCAAGAGTGGGGTCCGGCAAGGCTGTATTCTTGCCCCTTTTTTATTTACCCTTTACATAAATAATTTGGAGCAGTTTTTGTTAAAATTAAAAATAGATTGCCCAAGGGTGGGGACGCGCCATATTCCAGTTCTGCTTTATGCAGATGACGCGGTCCTACTCGCACGGACGCCCAGGAGCTTACAGATCTTGATTGACGGTTTTGTAAAATTTATGGGCTCCTTAGACCTTTTTGTTAATTTGGGCAAATCATATGTGCTGTTGGCGGGTAAAAAACCTTGCACCAAATTTACGTACGTGATAGGGAATCACAAAATTGAAGTGGTCAAAACATTTCCCTATCTAGGGGTACTTTTTGATGGGGCTTTACAATTTAAATCACTAGTGGAGGAGCGTTGTAGTAAAATGATCGCTACTAATGGGGCAATAGCAAGCTATGGTAGGAGGGTAGGCAGATGGAGCCCTGAACAGGTGATGAACCTGTATAGCTCCATATGCTGCTCCAAAGTGATCTATGGGGCAGAGGTATGGGGCTATGTTAATACTGTAAAAATTCAGCAGGAGGAAAATAAATACTTAAAAACCATCCTGAGGGTACCACCAAGCACCGCGAGCTTTATATCACACAGGGAATTAGGGAGGCCTTACCTAGAAGATCTGGTAAAACTTAGGCCAATAGTGGCCTGGTTAAAAATGTGGGTCAACCCTGATGCATCTCTAAGCAGAGAAATTCTAAATGATTGCCTGGAAAGGGACAACTGTATGAGAATACCTTGGCTCAATTATGTAAAGAGTAACTTAGATGCCCTCGGACTTAGGAACCTCTTCACTAACACTGCAGCAATTACAGCCCAGCATAAGATGTTAGTTAAAAAAGCTTTTCTGGAGCAAAAAGCACTACAGAGAGCCGAGGTTGAAGGGCTCAAAACCACAGTGAGGGCTCACAATCTGGTCAAGAGTGTCGAGGGCATGGAGCCATATTTGTACCTCATGCACAATGCGCAAGATAGATTTTTGATGTGCCGCCTTAGATTACATTTATTGCCCTATATACTGGCATCACCAGCAGGGTTCTCAACAACAATTGAACAGAAGGGATCCTGCGGCTGCGACAATAGGTCTCCGCAGGATTCCCTTCACTTTGTTCTTTTATGCCCTTTCTTCACCATGCCTAGGCGCAGATTTCTTGTGAAAATTTTAAAACAAGCCAACCTGGAACATGCTAATGAGGCCCTAATATACTTACAGAAAGCATCTGACCCGTTAACCTTGTGCTGTATAATGAATTTTATCAAAGTGGCGGTTCGCTTAAGGTTAACCAGAGGTGAAGAATGACGCTCAAATGTTTTTATTAATTGTTTTAAAGTGTCACAATTCTTTCTTTCCTTTTTTTATATGTAAATGATAATTATTGTATTGGGATCTTGAAAATGATTTAATGTTTTTTTACTTATGTATAATGTATGTGCTTTTATGGTGATTTTTAATCATCGAATAAAGATTCCTTGAATTGATTTTAAGGCATTTTTTCTCTTCAGGAACCACCCTCAGTCCACATTGGAGTCAGAGGATGTTGCTCTTGCCCATCACAGCTCTCCACATTGTTTTCTCTAAAGTAGGATCTGAAAACATTTATAGGTCAATCACATTGCATAACAACAGCCACAATATAAATTGTCAGGCATGACCAGTGAAGGAGATCACCCACTGTGAGAAATCGGGTTGATGGTTCACTGGGATTTGAGCCCTGATCAAGCAACAGCTACAATCCCATGCAGTTTGTACCACAAAAACTCATCAAATTAACCTGTGCTTAACCCTGGGTAGCTTGGCACAAAAAGCAGTCAGGCTTAATTGAGAGGCAATGTGTAAAGTATTTATGCAGATCAAAACAGCAATACATTGAAAACAGCACAGGAAAAATCCCCAAAACATTTACAAAAATAGAGTACATTTTAATAAATAATTTGCCACCAAAATGACAAAAACCCAATCAGTAGCACCGGAGCTATGAAGGTTTAAAGATTTCCGTGTAAAATAGCACCAAAATGCACAAAACACCAACTGCAGCTATCTGGTCATCTGAGACTGGGACAAAGTCAGCAGTTTGGGCCGACTGCGATGGAGTGTGGGTCGGATACTGGGACCAGGTTAGTTACGCTGAAAAGTTACCTCCAGTGCCTAGAGATCTATTTACAGTGGAGGGGGATGTGAGTAGGAGGGGAGTGATGCAGATGGTTGTTGCTGCAGCGCAAAGTGCACACTGGGCATTGTGGACTTAGTGATCAATCGATTTTGCAGGGTGAAGGGTCAGTTTGACAGAGCTTTGTGTTGCCTGGCTCTGTGAGTTACAAGGATTTGGAACCAACAGGCCCATTTTCAGTTGAGAGGAATCTAGAAATGACAAATAAGCCACTCTGAGGCCACACAAATCTCCAGGACCTGAGGCGCACCACTTGGGGTTCAGGGGCTTACTCCAGCAGGATATGGATGCTGGTGCAGATGGCTGGGATCCTGTTATGTCTTTCTGGCTCAGAACAGGAGGCTAGCAGACTAGCCTTTGGTGTCACTCCATGATTCCTGGGTTCAATAGTGCCGGTCCAGTTCTTCTCACCCAGTGGGCAGCAGGTCAGCACAGGAAGGCAGCAGTCCTTCGGAGCAGCAGTCCAGCAGAGTGGCAGCCTTTCAGGGGCACAGCAGTCCTTCTTCCTAGCAGAGTATCCACAGGAAGAGAAGTGCTCTGAAAAGTTGGTGTCTAAAGTTCCCTTTTTATACACTGGTTCCTTCCGTCTGGAAGAGGGTAGACATTTCTGGACAGAGGCTTTGAAGTGCATGGAATGTACCTACCATGGATCCAAGCTGGCTTTATTGACAATCTGGAAGTGATAGGTCCTTTGTGTGAGGGAGGAGCACTCCCTATTCAGTTGCAAGTGGGGCTGTGCTCAGCTCTGTCCCTCATCCAGCCAGCAGATGACTCATCAAGGCACACCTAACCCCTCTATTGTGTGACTGTCTAGGAGGAATTAAAAAGTTCTGTCAGTTACACCCAGTCATGATACCCAAGACAGGCTACATGCACAAAATGCCAACTTTCTAAAAGTGGAATTTATTTTCAAGATTGTAATCAATAGCCGACTTTATCATCACATACAATCAGCCTCTTTCCGTAGAGTGTTTCACCTACCCAATTCGACCTCACATGCCCAAATCCGTAAGGACTTCTGTTTGTTCTCCCAACATTGGATCATGAAAGCAAGATTCATTGACTAGTGTGCAAGAACCAAAATGGCCTACACCTCCACACTAAAGAGTTGCATCTGGACACTGTTAAATAACCCCAGCACTTCCTGGAATACATTTTTAACATTCTGCTTGGATGCGTTAGAAGCCCACGATCTATGGGCGAGCTCGCTACCCATAGTGGTTGCCACCAAAGCCCTGACCAAACAAACAAAAATACTTTCAGTGGAACACGATGCACTATCCGTGAAAAAGCTATCACATAGCAGCTGGGCGTCAAAACTCTGTGATCTAAAAACCCTACCACACTACCTGTCATCCTCAATGAAGCCATCAGTGAAATACCAATTAATGAGACTACGCTTTGGGTTAATCCCCCTGGCGGCGTACAAATATGGACGGAGGTACAAGGCAGATATGTCCTCCCAGTGCCTCTTCTGCAACAACAAACAAGAAAATTTAACACACGTTTTGTTCATCTGTAGAACTTTACTCCCCCTTCGAACTTAATGGTTGCGCCCCATCTGGAGAATTCTTAATGTGCGGACATGCCAAGAAGCCTTAGAGGAGTGAATGAAGGGGGACTCAGCGCAAATGGCCACCCGTTTTGTAAAATGTATGACTAAGATTAACTCAATTCTACCACCAGATACCACCCATGAACCTTTGCTGTGTCAGATATGAAGTTTGGTTTCTCTTTCTTTTAAATTGAGAGCAGAAAGTGTTTTTATGTTCTTTTTTGTATGAATTGCAATGATTTTAATTAATTGTGCAAAATAAATACATCTATCTATCTACCATCACATCGGATTTTTCATTGCAATCCTAAAGATACCAAGCACGAGATAGCTACCTTCTCCTAATTGGGAATTACAGATTTTCAAATGTTATAAGGATTCCCCATTGGTATCCTTTGAGAGGTGTAGGCCTCACATTAATGAAAACTAGATTTATAGGATACCTTGTGCCTACAGTAGGTGTGACTTTTAAGTAATAAAAGGGCAGTTAAATGCGTGGCTAAGGAGGTTTAATATCAAGTTAACATTGCAGTTCAAAACTGCATTCAGGCTGCAGTGGCATGCCTTGGATATTTTATAAGGTGATACTTAAGTGGTTGTCACTATAAGTGCTGCAGGCCCACTGGTAGCATTTATATCACAGGCCCTGGATATATATGGTATACCTCTTTACAAAGGACATATAAGTAAATTAAATTTTGCAATTGGATATAAGCAAATGTAACCATGTTTTAGGAGAGTGAGCACAAGCACTTTAGCACTCGTTAGCAGTGGTAAAGTGACAGAGTCCTACGACCAACAAAAATTAATTAAACAAAAATGTTTAAGGGTATTCCTGGATTGAGAACCATGTCCAATGCCTACATACAGAGATCCTCTACGTATTTGTGGATCGAGTAATGGATGAAGAGAAGATAGCGTCTTTGTCCAATCAGATGTTTTTATTTTTACAATGTGTTCACTTTCAGATTCAAATCTGTTAATAATTATAAAATGAATGGTCAAGATATGCATAAAACATCATCTTGAAAAGTCCACACAAACCCTATATAACAAAAAATATCTCTAACTTCTGAACAGATTTAGACCAATGAACAGAAATGACCTATCCTCTGAGACTTTCTAACATCCCAATAAATTTAGTGTAATTCCTTTCAGTATTTTTAGCTGCAGAAAATGCCAAAATCCCCAAGGAATTTGGCATCTCCTTTAATTTAAACCACTGAATTGACCTGCATGGAACTTGAAACCAAAACATTACCTTGTGCAAGGTTGTTTTGATTAAACAGATATTCTGAGTCTTATTATGGTACTATATCATTGGGAAATTAAAGCTTTTTTGCCGTACATTTCCTCCCTTTACACATCTACCTAAAACTTTCCAAAGAAAAAATCACCAGAACGTGCTGTTTATGGAATTTAATAAAGATTTTACAAATTGTACCAAAGGTATTAGCAAATCATAAATCCCTTTTCAACAGAAACTGCATCTTAACAAAATAATCAGTTGAAAAGCACATTTTAATTGTTCATTCTAAAAAACACTAACCTTGCTGCTCCGAAAAGGACTTTAGTTAAATATTGCCCATGATGCTATTCATTAGCCACAAATATTTCCTTAGAGAAAAGGAAGTCCTGCTTTCAACTGAAAGTCATGTTTTAAAGTCAAAAGAAAAATTATTTGTAGACTCATCAACCAATCACACTTCTCACCAATTACAATTTTGATTAACAGAAATAACGATTTAAAAATCAGTATTTTATCCATTTAAATATTTGTATGTATTTTGCCCCATTTGCCATTACCTTGTCTGATTTTTTGCAAAAATAAGTTGAGGAATTTCCACAAAACCCTAGTGTACTGTGCATAGTCCAGAAGGTCATTTTTTAGTCTTGCATCTAAAGAATAACATTAAAAAATAATAATTGCAACTCTTTGTTATTCAAGTAACATTTGTTGATAAAAACCTGAAAAGGTCCATAAGAAAAACACAGGTAATGTTACTTTGTGGTTCCAGCATAAAAGCTTATAACTACGGGATGGGGTCCCCAGGGCATAACAATGCTCATGGAGGGGGTCAGCATGCCCCCCCTTGTTTTTATTTGAATCAGTAGCCCTGTGGGTGGGGTCCCCATGGCCTAATAAGACTCCCGGAAGGTGACTGCACGGTCCCCATCACTTTATGAAAAATGAGTGGCCCTTGGGAATGGCCCCTTTCCCCTTTATTTTTAGTAACAGCCCTGGGGGGTAGGGTCAGTGACTAAATTAATGCTTTGAACTAAAATAGCACAGAAATTCACCAGTTATATATTTAGCAGAGCTAACTATAACTTGCACCATTGCCATGTACTGCTTATGACCTCAAATATGACATCAATTATGACATGTTCTATGACATCATTTACAGCTGGTGAATTTCTGTGTTTTTTTATTAGTTCAAGACATAAATGTTGTCACCTGACTATAACGTTACTTTGACCTTTGTTTTGTTGCAGTAAATTTTTATATATATATATATATTCACTGAAAAAAAATACAGGTTCCAGGGACATTATAGTAAGAAATTAGCTTTTAAAAAACCTTTGAAATTCACTGAAAAATACACAGGTTCCAGGAACGTTATATTAGTTGGACATTTCAGTCATACAAAACCAGAAAAATTCAGCCATTATACTTAGTTGAGCTGACAATAACTCGTGCCCCCGCAATGCACTGCTGATGACGTCACATTTTACATCATTCATGACATGGTCAGTGACATCACTGATGACATCTCAAATTACATCACTGACTACATCATCCATGTGATAACCTGATGCACCTCCTCACACAATAATATAACCATATATACACCCACTCTCAAATACGGACTACCATTTTCGAAACCATAGACACACCAATACCAGTTACTACATACCCACAAACATCACAAATTCAGACAGACAGTCACTCATACATGCAATCACTCATCAATACAGCACTATCATATGCATTCATACACCTGACCAACTAAGTATAAGGTACCTGAAACCTGTGCTTTTTTCAGTGAATTTCAAAGGTTTTTAAATTCTAATTTCTAACGTTAACATCCCTAAAACCTATGATATTTTCAGTGAATTTCAAAGATGTTTTAAATGCTAATTTCTAAGTATAATGTCCCAAAAATACATTTTCTTAATTTTTTGATTTTTATAAAAATGATGTAATGTTTTCTCTTTTCTAAAATATAAATGTAATATTGTTTTAAGTGGATTCATGTACCGATCGTGTACCAGTCTCGGTAGGTACGCAAATCCAAGAATTTTGCCTCCATATTGGTTAAATCGTGTACGGTTCCGCGTATCTCGGACCCCGCGTAACATCAAGTACGTATTTCCGGCGGTCGCGTCAGCTGTGCGAATGCATCGCAAATATTTATGTTTTTAAAAGTATATGTATATAACTTTAATATGTATTATACCAAGAGATTATTTAATCGAATTGTAAGTATCATATATTTGTAATTGCAATAAAGATATATTATTGTTAAATATGGTTTTCAGGAATAACTTCAAAAGAAATAATTTCATTTGTTTAGAAGCTTTTGATTTCAGAACTTGAAGGACCCCACCCATTTTCTCCATTCTTTCAAGAGCATCTCAGAAGCCACACCTGTTGTCTTTTTCATCTCTTCTTTCTATGCTTTTGGCGTTTTTCTTTCTTCCAACAAAAAAATGGAAGCTGGAAATCCACCATAGAAGCTTCCACCTGAAGAGGAAGAAGACTTGGAGGAACCCGTCAAAGTCCAGTATGAGAGCATCGTGTGGGCATTTTTCTATACCACCTGGGGAGTAGAAGGTGGCATGCACCGTTTGTGATAAGATCCTCTCACGATGATCAGAAAAAAAAGATTCTTGCAGGACGTCATCTATGCTGAAGTATTTAAAGACAATGCACTCTAGGCATCTCGCAAGAGAACAACTGCATCATGAACAAGAAAAGCAGTCAACTGACGACAACACTGCTGGATCCAGAACCTCCTCTGCTGGGACAACAACTGCTCCAACAAACATCTTCCCTGACTTAGGTAGAGTAGAGCAGCGTTGTATAAAATGTAAGAAGTCCTTATGAGTTGGTGAGCAATCAGTGAATGCCATCCTGGTTGCCATTAAGAACCCCAAGTGTTAACTTTTTTGTTTCTTTTGTTTATGCAATGACTTTTAATTGCATATTTTTTCAGTGTTTTTCTTGTTGGTTCTGTTTAGTTTTTCATTTTTTTACAAAAAAAAGCACAACAAAATTCAAAAAAGAGTTAAAAAAACAAAATAATATATAAAACAAAAAAGAAGAAAAATAGTTCTTTTCAGAACCGCCTATTTGGTTAAAAATAGACAAATTTGTAAGTGTTGTATGAATCATGTAAAGTGGAATATATGGAGAAGTGTATGGATAGTGCGTGTGTGATTGGAGTAGTGCATGTGTACTACCTGAGTGATTGCATGACTACATGTGTAATACTTTGTTGGTTGTAAGAGTGCATGAGTAATGTGTAGGTGCATCAAGGAGTGTATAAGTAGTGCTTGTGTGATTGTATAAGTGCATAGATAGTGTGTGGATGATTTTATAAGTGCATGGGTACTGCGGGAGTGATTAAAGGAGTGCACGTGTAATCCCTGGGTGATTGCATAAGTACAGGGGTAATGGCTGCATGATTAGAGGAGTACATGGGCACTGCCTTAGTGATTGAAGGAGTGCATGGGTAATGTCTGGGTAACTGCATAAGTGCAGGGTTAATGTCTGGGTGAATGGAGGAGTGCATGAGTACTACCTGAATTATCAAAGGAGTGCATGGGTAATGCCAGGTTGATTGCATGAATGCAGGGGTAATGTCTGGGTGATTGGAGGATTGCAGAGATAGTGCCTAGGTGTTTAGAGGAGTGCATAGGAAGAGCCTGGATACTTTATTAGTGCATGACTAGTGGCTGGGTGATTGGAGGAGTCCATGGATACCGCCTGGGTGACTGAAGGAGTGCAAGGGTAGTACCCGGGTTATTCCATGAGTTCCTAGGTAGTGCTTGGGTGATTGAAGGAGTGCATGGGTAATGCCTGGGTGCATGGAGGTGTGCATTGGTAATGTCAGAATGATTGTATGAGTACAGGGGTAATATCTGGGTGATCATAGGAGTGCATTGGTAATGCCTGGCTGCATGGAAGAGTGCATGGGTAGTGCCTGGGTGCATGGGTAGTGCATGGGTGCATGGAAGAGTGCATTGGCACTTCCTGGGTGATTGAGGAGTACATGAGTAGAACCTGGGTGATTGCATAAGTGTACAGGTAGCGCCTGGATGATTGGTAGACTGCATAGATAGTGCTTGAGTGATTGCATAAGTGCAGCAGAAGTACCTGAGTGCATGTATGAGTGCATGGGTAGTGCCTGGGTGATTGGAGGAGTACATGGGTAGTGCTTGGGTTATTGCATGAGTATATAGATAGTGCCTGGGTGATTGCATGAGTGCATAGGTAGTGTCTGCATGTTTGAATAAGTGTATGGATATTGCCTGGGTAATTATATAAGTACAGCAGTAGTGCTTGAGTTATTGGATGAGTGCAAGAGTAGTGCCTGGATTATTGAAGGCGTACATAGATAGTGCATGGCTGATTAGAGAAGTGCATGGGTAATGCCTAGGTGCATCGAGGAGTGCCTCAATCATGCCCCGGTTAATGCACGAGTGCATAGGTAGTGCCTTGATGATTTTATAAGTTCATGAGTACAGCCCGAGTGATTGAAGGACTGCATGGGTAATAGTTAGGTGATTGCATGAGTTCAGGGGTAATGTATGGGTCATTGCAGGAGTGCATCGGTAACGCCTAAGCAATTGCTTGAGTGCAGGGATAATATGCAGGTAATTGAAGGAGAGCATGAGTAATGTCTGGCTGGTTGCTTACATGCAAGAGTAATGTCTGGGTCGTTCCATGAGTGTAGTGGTGGTGCCTGGGTGATTGGAAAAGTGCATAAATAGTGCCTGGGTGAGTTTTTTAAGTGCATGGGTACTGGCTGGAATGATGGAGGAGTGCATGAGTAGTTCCTGGATGATTGCAGCAGTGCAAAAATGTGCCTGGGTTACTTTATGAATGGATAGCTAGTGCCTGGGTGATTGCATGAGTGCAAGAGTTATGTCTGGGTCGTTGCGTGAGTGTAGTGGTAGTTCCTGGGTTATTGCTGTAGTGCATCAGTACTACCTCTGTGAATCCATGAGTGCATAGGTCCTGTCTGGATGGTTTTATAAGTTCATGGGTACTGCCTAAGTGATTGAACGAGTGCATAGATAATGACTGGGTGATTGTAAAAGTGCAGGGATAATGTCTGGGTGATTGGAGGAGTGCATAGGCACTGTCTAAGTGATTAAACGTCAAGTTGGCGACAGCGAGCGCACACAATCAACATCCCAGCAAGACTTTTTCCTCGTTCGCAATCAGCAACATCAAGTTTCCAATCACGAGCGTGGAAAATAAACCTCCCACTGAGATTCTAAATGTGGGGAGGTCAGATTTCTCATTACAAGTGGTCGCGTATGCTCGCGACCGCTCACTATGAGAAACTACTAGTCCGCGTTGAGAAAGCTGCCGCTCGAATACAAATCTACTCGAGCGGCAGAAAACAGCCGCTTGCACTGTGCAAGATGCCGTTTGCACTGATTGCACAGTGCGGACAAGCGTCCAGCAGTGTGCAATAAGTGCGAACAGCATTTCCCTACCACACTATGCAGTTTGCGTAGCTACGTGTCGCATGCGTAGTGAGCAGTGCACTTCGCGTAGCTATGCGTAGCTACGCGTAGCGCTCCTACGCAAACTACGCCCCAGGTTATATAATGGTAGTTACTGGGTGATTGCAGACGTGAATAAGTAGTGCCTGGGTTAATGCATGAGTACATAGGAAGTACCTAGATGATTTTTTAAGTGCATGAGTACTGGCTGAATGATTGAAGGACTGTATGGGTAATAGATAGGTGATTGTATGAGTGCAGGGTAAATGTCTGGGTCATTGGAGGAGTGCATGGGTAATGCCTACGTGATTACATGAGTGCATGGGTAATGTGTAGGTAATTGGAGGAGGGTATACGTAATGTCTGCTTGATTGCATAATTGCAAGAGTAATGTGACGCTTGTTGCATGACTGTAGTTGCCGTGCCTGGCAGAAAGGAAAAGTGTATAAGTAGTGCCTGGATAATTTTCTTAGTGCATGGGCACTGGCTGGATGATTGGAGGAGTGCATGGATACTGCCTGGATGATTGCAGCAGTGCAAGAGTAGTGCCTGGGTTATTCTATGAGTGCATAGCTAATGGCTGGGTACTTGTATGAGCACAAAAGTAATGTCTGGTTGGTTATATGAGTGTAGTGGTATTGCCTGGATGATTGGAGTAGTGTATATATAGTATCTGGGTGATTGGAAGAGTGCATTAGTACTACCTGGGTGAATGCAAGTGTGCAAAAGTAACATCTGTAACGTTGCATTACTGTTGGGGCAGTGCCTGGGTGATTAGAATAGTGTATAAGTAGTGCCTGGGTGATTTTGTAGGTCAATGGGTACTGGCTGAATGATTGAAGGAGTGCATCGATAGTGCCTGGGTGATTGCAGCAGTGGAAGAGTAGTACCTGGGTCTTTCTATGAGTGCATAGCTAGTGCCTGGGTAATTGCATGAGTGCAAGAGTAATGTCTGGGTGGTTGCATGAGTGAAGCATTAGTTCCTTGGTGATTGCAGGAGTGCATAAGAAGTACCTGGGTGATTGGAGCAGTAGTTAGGGAATGCATTGGTGATTCTATGAGTGCACTATGAGATTAAAGGGATCCATAAGTAATGCCTGCGTAATTGCATGAGTGAAGGGGTAATATCCAGCTAATTGCATGGCTTTAGAGGTAGTGCCTGGCTGATTGTATAATACACGGGTATTGCCTGGCTAATTATAGGAGTACAACAGTAGTGCCTGAGCTATTGCAGGAGTGCAAGAGTAGTGCGTGGGTGATTGAAGGAGTGCATAGATATTGCATGGCTGATTAGAGGAGTACATGGGTAATGCCTAGGTGCATCGAGGAGTGCACCAATCATGCCTGGGTTAATGCATGAAAGCATAGGTAGTACCTGGATGATATTATAAGTGCATGGGTACAGCCTGATTTTTTGAAGGACCGCATGGGTAATAGCTAAATGATTGCATGAGTGCAGTGGTAATGTCTGGGTCATTGGAGGAGTGCATGGGTAATGCCTAAGTAATTACATGAGTGCTGGAGTAATGTGTAGGTAATTGAAGGAGTGCATGAGTATTGTCTGGCTGATTGCATGAGTGCAAGAGTAATGTCCTAGTCATTGTATGATTGTAGGGGTAGTTCCTGGGTGATTGGAAAAGTGAATAAGTAGGGCCTGGGTGATTTTTTAAGTGCATGGATCCTGGCTTGATGATTGGAAGTGTACATGAATAGTGTCTGAATGATTATAGAACTGCAAGAGTTGTGCTTGAGTTATTCTTTGAGTGCATAGCAAGTGCCTGAGTGATTGCATAAATCCAACAGTAATGTCTGGGCGGTTCCATGACTGTAATGGTGGTTCATGGGTGATTGCAGGAGTGCATAAGTAGAGTCTGGGTGACTGCATGTGTATTTCTGTTGACAATATTTTCCACATTGATGACTTTGAAACCCTAAAACTTGTTGTCTTCAGCTGTTTTTGCCACCTTTTCTTGGAATGGAACAGGTAACATAGTCTTCAATGAAAGACAAAACCGTTTAATCAGAATCGGTTCCAAATTTAGGTGCATTCTTGATGCATAATAACATCTGTATATGAGGAGAACCTCTGGCTTGGTACTCCTTTCTCCAAAAGAAATCAATAACTTCTCCAAGAGGTGAATTATTTTTATTACAGATAAAAGACATCATAGCTTACAGCCTATGATTAAAATATTTACAGGATCTAACTAACACAGTTCGCCAGCTGTCTTCAATTCAATGTTTTTTTACATTTGAACTTGCTTCTCGAAGAAATTCAAGTAAATTGTCCCATGCGTATTTAGCACAGCTAAGAGTAACAAACCATGTATGAGTTCCTAAGTTTCTTAACATACAAGTAAGTTCTCTGTGAGGATGATGCAAATACTCATTGGTACCACATTGACAAGCCATCAAATTATTATTTTTTTTTTTTTTTAAACATTTGTAGAGCGCAACGTCCACCAAGCGGTTTCTTGGCGCTAACAAGGTCCGATTTACTGAGGATTGCAGGGGTAAGCGAGTTTATAAAAGGAAGGCCTGTCTAAACAGGAACGTTTTGAGATCCTTTCGAAAAGAGGCATAGTGGGTGGCAAAACGTAGGTGATCAGGCAGAGAGTTCCACAAAGCAGGGGCCAAGGTGGAGAAATTGGCACCACCCCACTTTTTCCGCTTAAAACGGGGGGTTTGGAGGAAAGCTTTGGAGGAGGACCGGAGCTCTCTGGAGGGAACATAATCGCTAATCAGCGAAGAGATGAAGGCCGGGGCAGTGCCTTGCCGGGCCTGGAAGGTCATACAGGCGGTCTTAAAGAGGGAGCGCTCCCTGATAGGCAGCCAGTGGAGCTCCCTAAGAAGGGGGGAGGAGTGATGGTAGCGTGGGAGACCGTAGATAAGCCGGGCCGCGTGGTTCTGCACCACCTGGAGCCTCCGTAAGCTGTATGCCGGAATGCCATTATAAAGGGCATTGGCGTAATCCAGCCGTGAGATTACCAATGCGGCCATGATCAGTTTGAGAGCCTGGGGGGAGAAAAAACGGGAAACAGTACGGATTGTTCGAAGGGTGAGAAAGCAAGAGGAGACTACGGAACTGATTTGGGAGTGAAGAGTGAGGTGACTGTTCATTTTCACTCCCAGTGTTTTTACTGTGGCTGAAGGGGTAGGGGCGGGACCAAGAGAGGGGGGCCAAAAGTGGGGGTTCCAGGGACTGGATGAACAACCAGTAAGAACCAACTCGGTCTTCTCCGGGTTCAATTTGAGGTGGTTGTGGTTCATCCAATCCCTGATGAAAATCATAATGGACTGAAAATTAGAAACAGAGAGAGAGGAAGAAGACAGGTCGAAGATGAGCTGGAGGTCATCTGCATAATTAAATACAGTGACCTCCAGCTGCAGAAGAGCGAAAATAAGAGGGGAGATGTAAAGGTTGAAAAGTAAGGGGGAAAGGGAAGAACCCTGGGGGACACCACAAGTGACGGGGAGTGGGGTGGTCGTGAAGGCTCCCAGCCGAACCGCCTGGGTACGGTCCCTCAGAAAGGAGGAAAGCCAAACCAGGGCTGTTCCCTGGATTCCGGCCGCCTTGACACGGGACAAGAGGATGTTATGGTCAACCGTGTCAAAAGCGGCGGAGAGGTCCAGGAGCACCAGCGCCTGGTGTTGGTTGTGATCCATTCCCTTCCTGAGTTCATCTAGGACCGATACCACGACTGATTCGGTTGAGTGCCTGGGACGAAAGCCAGCCTGGCGGGAAGCCAGCCCCCCATTAGCCTCTACGTGGGCACTGAGTACCGCGGTGACGTGGCGCTCTAGTACCTTGGCTAAATAGGGCAGTAGGGAGATGGGGCGATAATTGGCTGAGATGGTTGGGTCCGCGCCAGGCTTCTTCAGTATGGGCACTATGGTGGCAGATTTGAGTGCAGGTGTCACGACTCCCTGGGCCAAAGAGTTGTTCAGGACAGTGACAGGGGGTTCAGGGCAGCAGGAATAAATTTGCTGCAGAATGCGTGCAGGGCAGACATCTGCAGGGGAGCCCGATTTAACCTTAGGGAGAATCTCCAAGAAAACTTCCTGGGTAAGGGGGGGAATAGAGGTAAGACAACTTGGGACAGTCTGAGGGGGAAGATCGACGAAGGCAGATTAATTAACTGAGATTCTTAATGATCATCTCTTTGTTGAACTTTGTCCACAAATTCCTTTGCAGAAACATGTGTAAGATGAACTTCTGTTTTTAATATGTGGTTCACTGCATAAGAAAGTCCAGACAAGTCATTTCCAAACAGAATATGAAAAAAATATGGACTACACTGTTGAAATCTTGGATCTTCTGCGTACAATCTTGTCTTACAATATTCTGAAGCTGGAATCTGTACTGGTCGTTCATCATTTATTCAACCTT
Source organism: Lissotriton helveticus (assembly GCF_964261635.1). Taxonomy (NCBI): domain Eukaryota; kingdom Metazoa; phylum Chordata; class Amphibia; order Caudata; family Salamandridae; genus Lissotriton; species Lissotriton helveticus. The sequence continues at coordinate 987,154,818 of NC_136067.1, forward strand.
TTCCAGTGGGGAAGAGCTGTGGAAAACAATGAGCTTCTAAACTATTTTACCAAACACTCATGGGAGTTCCCTTTCCTTTCTTCATTTGGAATAATTCAATAGTGTTTGCTATCACTTATTTTGAATGTAGAGGATCTATACTGTAATGTTCATCAATTTCTTCACTCCTGGAGTTGACCACTTTTTCTGTTTGGCCAGTTGAAATTTATCTATCATCTTCTAAAGATAGTTCTTGTTCTTCCACTTATACATGTTTCTATAATAAATGTTGTTTTTTATTAGATATAATGAAGCCTTTTGAAGTTTGGTGATATCTACTAACTCTTGCCATATTTTCCAACGCTTTGTTGGTACACCATCAACTATAATAACTACAGGTTCACTTTACTCCCTCTCTACACCAACAGTTTCAATATATTTCTTAAAATCTAAAGGTAAATACAAAACTCTTCCTTTTAAACCTCTTTGCAAATCTGTTGGAGGCAGCTTACCTGTTTAGTCTCCATACAAACTATAGCCTGAAACGGGTGCACAGATTGAATAAGAATGGATTCATACGTATTTAAATCTACCAGTTCTGGAGGAATAGCTACCAACTCTAGGTTGTTATGTACAGCTCTAGCTGGCATTTTGTTCTAATTTGTTGTAACAATATTTACAAATACGTTGATCCATACCCAACTCAAAATGACCTTCTACCAACAAATAAGCACCAAATTGCTCCCCCTTATCATTGTTTTCCTTTTCACTTCTTAAATACACATCAAAATTCCTAGTTTAACTTCTATACTGGGTACGTCAACAACAAATACAAACATTTTTTGGTTTTGCACAAGGAAATACCTTAAACATTGCCATTTCTACTGCAAACTTCCCAGTAGTACTATCTTACACCTCTTCTTTGACACCTACATTTAGGAAACTACACTTTCTCTACACTCCTTTTGAGGACCAAAGAAACAAAACTGTATATCAACAGAAACTTTTTTTACATCCAATACTGAACCATGCAAAAGAGCTGTGTTTATGTCACTTAAAGATAATGCAGTACATTTTACATAGTACATTCTTCATACTAACTTTCGCATTTCTAAATGATATACTGTGAACATTCTTAAATGATGAAAAGCACCTTGACACACTTTTCTAGAAAGACACGCCGGAGAATGACCCTGCAAGTTAGTATATTTTAGCACTTTCCAAGGATCTAGTCCTTGCAAGATCTTAAGTTTAACACTTTTATTACCATAATCTCAAAAGTAATTTCATTTCATTCATTTATTCATTTAATTCATTATCAATAGATTCCTGTTGTATACTACAAATACTACTATAATCCCACTTATACACTGGAGCTTGTGTACATCTACCTTGAACTTCTTCAGCTATTACTTCTTCCACATTTCATATGAACCATCTTTTTTTTTTCAATTGGACAACCGTTTTAACCTCATAAGAACGACCACTGGTATCAACTTCATGAACTAATATATTTTGTTGAAAATAGCTTTCTTCATTAATAAAAGGTTCAGCACTAGAAGTGTGCTTCCATTCACCTGAAGTTTTTTTGCAAAAGTGGGTTCTATTAGCCAGTCTGTTTCTTTTACTTTTCTCCTTCATAAAGTAGCATTGTTTTATTCAATGTTTTCATTCTCTTCAATACTAATATAAAAAATCTTCTTTTCACTTCAATAGCATTTTCGACTACACTTTCAATCTGTTGTTTTTTCTTGTAAAATGTAATTTTCTTTTATATGTGTTGCAATCTTTCAATACAATTTGTAGTACTCTACTTTTCTATATTCTCTTTCTAATGTCTTTCCATTCTTTCATCCTTCTTTCAACATAGGTTTTTTTCCCATAACGTGATTTTCCATTAATTTGTCCTTCTTTTGTTTCCTTTTGATTGGTTTTACTACTTTTCTTTTCCTTTTCTCCATTTTGAAAATTAATTAAGTTCTTTAAAAACTTTTAACAGATTATTTAGTTCTTTTACCAGAAGTCTTTTTCTTCAATGTCACATGTTGTACTTCATCTAATTTCTCCTTTTCTCTTTCCTTTAAATAGTACTGTCTTTTTATTTTATTTAATTTTAATCTTTTCTTGCGATACTCAATCATTATTACTAATAATGGTGAATATCTGAAAACAAAGAAAAGATTAAATACTTTCTTTAAATGATTTAATATTATTAAAATAATTATATACAAATATTCTCATGTATAAATAAAGAAATATGTTTAATTGCTTTGCAAATCTATGTCAGAGACTGCACAATTTCTACAATTAGGAGACATCACATACTATACAACATAATTACAGACCACAACTAGGTTTCTCTTGTGCAACCCAAACCAAATCTAAAGTGTAAGCTGTAGTGCCTGGGTGCATGAGAACAAAGGTACTGCCTGGGTGATTGGAGGACTACTAGGATAGTGCCTGGGTGATTACATAAGTGCATAGGTAGTACCTGAGTGATTTTATAAGTGCATGGGTACTGCATAAGTGATTGGAGGAGTGCATAAATCCTGAAAGGGTGATTGGAGGACTGCAAGGGTAGTGTCTGGGCGATTGAACCATTGTATAGATAATCATTGGTGATTCCATGAGTGCAAAGGTAATGTCTGAGGGATTAGAGGAGTACATGGTCAGTCAGTCAGTTAGTCAATGCACTTTATTCGATTAATTAAAATCATAAAAGTACAAAAGACAAAACACAAACATAGACAATATAACAAATAAATTTGACTTAATAATTAAAATACACTTAAATAAACTACTAAAACATGATCATACCCCTTGCCCCTTAAAATTACAATAAAAATTACAATCTAACTTAGGGAGAAAACGTCTTTAGGCTTCTTTGTTTCTTTAGCCTCACAGCAGCTGCCAAAAAAGATGCAATAATAAAAATATCCCCAGGATTGCACAGAGACTGTAGGAAGACCAATGCCGGTCTTACCTGAGTGAAACCCCTGCCTCTCAGGATAGGAACCAGAAATCTCAAGCAAATATTGGTATAAAAATCACAAACATCATGAAGTGCAATGTGTCCTGGGATGAGAAATGATCACATTGGCAGGGTAGGACATCAACAGGATTACACCATTCCCGATAATCCCCCATTGTGAAATGGATCAAATTGTAGTGGAGCCTAGTTAGGAGCCAACGATGGTAAGGTTTATTATTAAATAGGGTTCCAATTTAATTGATGTTTTTGAAAGATAAAGGGCCCTAACGGATGGTTTACGTAACTCCTGTTCTTCCCGTTCCAACATCAAAACCTTATTACAATTCAATTTTACTCACAACACATCCTCCTTCCTGATCTTTTCCGGTTCCTCATAAAGTTCTGGCTGTCCTATTTTAATAAATATACTTTTAACATACGAGAGCCATTTGACTTTTAGGGACATATCTAACTTCAAACAATCCCATAAAATCACATGGTTCAAGGTTAAATCGGGGTTCAGCCAGGTTTTGAGCCAGCAGAGCAACGGAGCTGTATTCAAAGTATCAGTAACATAGCCTAACCCTAGCTCCTGGTGTGTAGCATACGATGGGGTAGATTGGGGAACACACAGGAGGCTTCGTAGGAATTTGTTTTCAGCTATCTGTATCCCAACCTGTTCTTTATAGCCCCAGATAGAGGATCTGTATGCCGCAATAGCCAAACACTTGACTTTATAAACCTTTAGGATAGCCTCTATCAGTCTAGCCCCCAGTCGCCGTGCAAACCCTAAAAGAGATAAGGAAGCACGTTTAACTGCATCTTGGTGAAGGTTAGCTACAAAATAAACAAGACAAGGGTCTAGACCCTTTTCCAGCAAAATGTTCCAGAGCTTTGACATGTTAACCAGGTCGAAAGCGCTGGATAAATCCATAAAAGCCATCGTCAAGCACCCCTCCTTAGCCATACTGTATTTACTTATTAATAAGTGCACATTTAAACACTGGTCCATCGTGCTCCTCCCGCCTCTAAAACCATATTGCATATTAGATAGAATCCCCCTCTCATGTACCCAATCAGTAATTTTAGTTAAGATCACCTTTCCCAGAATTTTTACAGCAGAATCAATAAGGGATATCGGCCTATAACACCGGGGTTCCCCTCACTGCCCCTTTTTAAAAATGGGTATAATACTTGATTTTGACCAAGAGGAGTACATGGGTAATGTGTGGGTGATTGCATAAGTTCAGGGGTAATATCTGGGGGACCACAGGAGTACACAAGAAGTGCCTCTGTGATTTTATAACTGCATTGCTACTGCCTAGGTGATAAGAGTATTATTGTGGTAGTGCCTCAATGATTTGATGAGTGTAAAGGTAATGCTTTCGTGATTTTATAACTGCATGGGTACCGGAAAATTGATTGGAGGAGTGCATAGATCCTGACACAGTCATTGGAAGAGTGGACATGGGTACCAGGTAAGTGATTGGAGGAGTCCATAGATCCTGACACAGTTATTGCAGGAGTGCAAGGGTAGCGCCTGGGTGATTGAACTAGTGTATAGCTCACTGACTTTTGCTGCCGGGGCTCATAGCTGTGCTTCCAGTTCTCTGTCTTGCGGCCGGGCTTGGCTCCGCCCACCCCAATCACCACAAACGACCGGCCGGGCTTGGCTCCGCCGGTCTGACGGAAGAGCCTACATTCCCCAGGATCCCACGGGGTAAATCCCCGACGCCACCACCCAGCGCGCCAGGAGGCGCATAAAACAGCGTCGGGGCCGAGTCCCCTGAATCTCACTGACTTTTGCTGCTGGGGCTCATAGCTGTGCTTCCAGTTCTCTGTCTTGCGGCTGGGCTTGGCTCCGCCCCCCCAATCACCACAAACGACCGGCCGGGCTTGGCTCCGCCGGTCCGACGGAAGAGCCTACAATCCCCAGGATCCCACGGGGTAAATCCCCGACGCCAACACCCAGCGCGCCAGGAGGCGCATAAAACAGCGTCGGGCGCCAAGTCCCCTGAATCTCACTGACTTTTGCTGCTGGGGCTCATAGCTGTGCTTCCAGTTCTCTGTCTTGCAGCCGGGCTTGGCTCCGTCCCCCCAATCACCACAAACGACCGGCCGGGCTTGGCTCCGCCGGTCCGACGGAAGAGCCTACAATCCCCAGGATCCCACGGGGTAAATCCCCGACGCCACCACCCAGCGTGCCAGGAGGCGCATAAAACAGCGTCGGGGGCCGAGTCCCCTGAATCTCACTGACTTTTGCTGCTGGGGCTCATAGCTGTGCTTCCAGTTCTCTGTCTTGCGGCCGGGCTTGGCTCCGCCCCCCCAATCACCACAAACGACCGGCCGGGCTTGGCTCCGCCGGTCCGACGGAAGAGCCTACAATCCCCAGGATCCCATGGGGTAAATCCCCGACGCCAACACCCAGCGCGCCAGGAGGCGCATAAAACAGCGTCAGGTCCCTCGTCCCGCGAGGACGCGCGCGGGATGCCCGGACGAAGCCCGGACAAAGGGCGGACAGTCTAAGACAGTCCGAGACAGGTCGTGACTAGACTGGGCACGACATACTGCCCGTGCTGATATTAAGATACTCCCTTAAAGTAAGACATATTGCGTATGATCATTACCTTACTGAGGAATACTATCTAGTTTTACTCTTTCACATTGTTCACTATTATTGTATGGTATTGAAATCGCGCTGCAATTAACATTATACAGTATGCCAAAAAAGATTTCTGCCACTGTGTCTAATACTATGGATAATTATTTGGTTCAGGTAGTAACAAAAAATTAATAGTGAAAGAAGGCAGTCACTAGGTTTAAGCCAATCCCCCATTCTTCATTATTTGAGCCCACCTCCAAATTCCCCATGGTTAGATATATCATCCCAGGCTGTAGGCAGCGAAGTCCCTGACACTGATCTTCGTGATAGCGAAACTTTTAACCAAAGTGTACTTTTAGAGGTTGACCCAGAAACTGACTGAGAAATTGACCCCGAGTCACAGGTTGATGTTATAGTAGAGGATTCTCCCACACAGGTGGACGCAATAGTAGAGGAACCCCCCATCCCTGTGCCTACAAACAGGGCGGTTAGAACATGTAGAAAAATCCAGTCTAATCGCGGAGGGCTACGATCAGGGAGAAAAATGGTTGCATCACCAGTGAAAACAAGGGATAAAAGTAGGGGGTACGGGGAAGATAAACAAATCATGGACGATGAGATATTCAATAGGATAGCGGACATGATCGACTGTAAGATCAAAGCCATCATTAAACCGCTGGTGGCTAAAATAGACAAACTCACCGCTGAAGTAAAGAAATTGGGTGGGGCCCAGAATAAGATAGCGGAGGAGGTGGCTGATACAACATCCCTAGTCTCAAATTTAGCCCACACAAATAAAGAGCATACTGTGAGTGGGACAGAGGGAGGTGAAAATGTGGCCCGACTATCCCCCAGGACAGGTACCAGCAATAGAACAAAATCAGCCAGAGACAAGAGAAGATTCCTTACTAAGACCAACTGTAACGACCACACCAGGTTTAGAAAAAGACTCCTTACAATTCATAGTAGAAGCCTCACCCTTGGTGTTGGTACTGGCAAACGTACCTCCCCTGGCACCTGGCCAATCAGAATCTTAAACATCCCTGATAAGCAAGGCTTTGCACTGGCTGTTAGGTAATATGCAGATGGCTCCCTGGGGGAAACAACAGTTAGCAGGGGAGATTAAGATGGCTAGAAGGGTACCCTGGATAGGGAACAGCCCAAAAAAGTTCAAAGGAGATTGCATAGGATTAAACTTTTCCAACTTGGCTGTACTCCCCAATGTCCTGTCAAATATACTCCCCCCTCAACGTAGGAGTGGTACTATCGTTCCACTTACTTTAGAATTTTTTTGTGGAAAACAGCGAAGCACGATATATCCCAAGACATTCCCTAATTCTACAAGGCAAGAGTGGAATGTAACGACAAACAGATGGGGTATAGGTGCTCCTGTTAACGACTGGCGGACTAGTTTAGAGAGGCGGGAAGGCCCACATCACCTATATCAATATGAGTACCCCTACTCAACTCATTTCAACAACCAGTACAGTGTCCCTACCTCAAATAGGTTTGACGCCCTTTACGGACAGGGAGGTCTGGAAGGGGCTGATTGACTACCTGGAACATCAATTTTGTCTGATTACACCGACTATATACAACATGATATAGGCCTAGGTAACGAGGTTAACACAAATGCGTCGCACAAATTTATTTCCGTTGAAAAACCTGAACTAAACAACCTCACAGTTCAAGAAAAGGGATATCTACCCGAGGTCGTACCATCACTAGCCTGGCCAAATCGATCTATTAACTTATTAAACGCCCACAGTCCTGTTCCCACTCATGCAGACCAAACTTATAACATCACGGAAGAGCAGGTAGTCATACGTAAAGAGCCACCGTACGTTAACCTAGCTGAAAAGGCAAACACAGATATAGACACCAAAATATCGTGCTCATTAACACCCTGTAGTGCAAGTTTAGTCTCTTGGAATATTGCAGGGCTGGCTGATAAAGCTTGCGACACCACCTGGCTGTCTTTTGTCAAGCAACATGCAGTGATATGCCTCCAAGAAACATGGCTGGTGGAAAAAAATGTTTATATTGAGGGGTATCAAAGCTTTTTCACTCCAGCAGAACCATCGAATAGTGGAAGAGCAAAGGGAGGCCTGGCAACCTACGTTAATCTGGCACTTACCTGTCACAAAGTCAAGCGTCATTCTGGAAACAGAAATATCCAAGTTCTAGAGCTAAAGAGGGGCAAAAACACCCTTACTCTGATCAACTTTTATAATGCAGTAAATCAGAATGGAGAGTGTAATATATTGCCCTTGTGTGACTTTCTGAGAGACAATGCGGGAAATCTGCCATGTCAAATGCTGATCGCAGGTGATTTTAATACCCATCCTTGTGGAAACCCAGGAGTGACTGATATCGACCAACTGGGATGTAATAGCCTGAAAGGCTTTCACTTCGAACATTCGCGGCGTGTAACACAACTAAATACCCTGATGAATGAAAATAATCTAATTACAGCCATGACCATGGTGGCGGAACAAACCCTTCACCCCGTCCCCACGTATAAAGGCCACACAAATGGGTCATACATAGATCACATTTTATTATCCGCTGATCTTGCCAATATTGTCTTGGACTTCTCCATCCAAATGAACATTCATAGTGACCACAACCCTATCTGCATCAAATTGGGTGAGGGAGTTTTTGAACAGCGAAAGCCACGTGAAGCTCGGGGGACTTTAAAGTGTATAAATGGAAAGCGTCGCCTAAAATGGACAATGGTGAACTGTGAAAATTTGTACACCTCTATTAATAACTTGTGCAGTTCTGAACTCTCTCTTTGTGTGTCACTATTATCTTCATCGCAACAAATCTTGGCTGCATTTGAGGGTGTTGCATTAACAGTAGGGTCGTTGTTAATGGTGCCAGTTAAAGGGAATGCTGGCAGTAATCCGAAATGGTTTGACAATTCCTGCTCTAAGGCCAGCCGAGATCTCAAGGTGGCCCTGAAAATAAAACCCAGAGACTCGGTTCACATTAAGGCCATGCGCGCCAGGTACAAAATGTCCCTTGCTACACGAAAGAAAGAGGTAAAGAAAAGTGTTTGGGAGACCCTCTTAGATCCCAAAACCTTGGGAAATAGTGCAAAGTTCTGGGAAATTATAAATAAACCCCTGTTTGACCACCCAAGTAATTCTGTTCTTGGTACAAATATACCAGAGGAGGAGTGGGTTAACCATTTTAGTTCGATTTTTAAAAGTAATGAGTTTCAAGCAGAATATAGCTTTGTTGCTCCTAAGGAGAACTTTCTGTTCTTTTCAATTAATGAGGTTGAAAAAGGAATCCAAGGGCTAACAGGCAACAAGGCCCCAGGGCCAGATGGCCTCCCTCCGGACCTTTTTAAATCTTGCATATCGCTATGGGCGCCTGTCCTCACTGCTGTACTCAATGCGGCAGTGGTCTCTGGCTGCCCAAAGTCGTGGGGGTCTCCACCATCATACCCGTGTTTAAGAAAGGAGACCGAAATAGCCCCCTCTGCTATAGACCAATATCTTTAATTAACTCTGTGGTCAAAGTAGTGGGGGGAGTAATCTTAAACAGGTTAGTTGCATGGGCAGATGAAAATAAAGTAATATCTCCAATCCAATATGGTTTTAGGCCCGGTCACTCAGTGTTTGAACCTGTACCTGATTATAGGGAAATACACTATGGCCCGCCAAGGTACAATTCACATGGCGTTCATGGACCTATCGTCGGCTTTCGACTGTGTAAGCCGTGGAAGGCTCTGGGACGCCATAGCTAAAATGGGAGTAGAGCAGAACCTAATTAACTTGCTAGCAGATATGCATTCTGACACGAGAGCAAATGTCCGGTACACACAAGATCTAAAAGTGACAAGAGACTTTGGAGTGCATCGGGGTGTCCGGCAAGGGTGCATTTTAGCCCCGTTCCTCTTCAACTTATATATAAATGACTTGGAAGAGCACCTTTTAAACACAGGAGCAGATTACCCTTATGTCGGACGGAAGGGACTGCCGGTTCTGCTTTATGCGGATGACGCAGTCCTGTTATCCAGGACTGCAATTGGTCTTCAAACACTGTTAAATTCCTTCCTTGCCTTTATGAAGTCTCGAGACCTGAGCATTAATAACTCCAAATCTCTTGTAATGAAGGTTGGCCAAGGTAATAAAAAGCCAAATTACCTAAATGTTAACGGGGAAAAAATCCCAGTAACAAAAACATTCTCTTATCTCGGAGTCCTGTTCGATTACCAACTAAACTGGGGACCCGCGGTACAGAAGAAAAAGGGGGAGGTAACCCGGGCAAACGCAGCAATACTTGACTTTGCAAGAAAAATGGGCAATAGCCCGGTGGCTGCACTGCTCCAACTTTACCAGGCCAAGAGTGTTGCTACTGCATGCTACGGCAGCGAGTTATGGGGATATGCCTCACTATGAGCCCTGGAGGTAGTAGAAAACAACTTTCTAAAACAGATACTGAGGGTTCCAAGGGGAACAGCAAACTTTTCTGTACATGAAGAGTTGGGTATGCCTTACCTATGTGACAAGATAGCTGTTAACCCCTTACTTTGCTGGCTAAATTGCTGGCTAAACAGTGATTTACCTCTTACCCAGCAAATTTTGAGGGAAGCATTAACATGGGAAAATAGGCTTAAAGTTCCCTGGATAAAGTACTTAAGTAAATGTTTCACTGAATTAGGTCGCCCCGAACTCTTTTCAACCCCAGAATCCATTACGAAATTGGATGTTACTAATGTGAAGAAGGTCTTTATTACATCCAGGTATTTAGCCCGTGAGGATGGCGAATTAAAGAAAGGAAGTGTATGGAAACATCTGTTATTAAAAACATCTCTGCTCATGGAACCGTACTTGTCATGGCCCATGTCAGGTTACGACCGTTTCCTGCTGACAAGGTTTCGCCTGGACTTATTTCACCTATTACTGGCCGTGCCTAAGGGGACCCACCGTGGCCAAGTGTTGCCGGCTTTCGGCTGCGATGAAAAGTCTCCGCAAGACCAGGCACACTTTCTCTTTATCTGCCCCTACTATACTGTACCACGGAGGCTATACCTAAAACCTTGCCTCAAAAAATTTAATTTTACACAAATCAGACCCGCACTTTACTACCTTCAGCTGTTAAGTTGTGATTGCACTTTATTTGTATGCAGCTTTTTAAAATCAGCACTTAAATTCAGGAAAAGCATGGAGGGGTAATAGTGCCATCGACAGATATATTCTTAGCTATTAATAACTTTTTACATTTTTATAGTATCTTTTATATTTTTATAGTACATTCTGCTTGTGACTTTCCTGTTGTATGTTGTTTTTAAAATCTTTTCTGATTGTATGAGCTAATATATGTCTAATGAAGTATGCTTTTATGGTTGTTATTACTAATAACCGAATAAAGTTATTTGACTTGACTTGACTAGTGTATAGCCAGTGTACTGGTGATTGTATGAGTGCAGAGGTAATTTCTGGGTGATTAGAAAGTTACATAGGTATTGTGTGCGTGATTGCATAAGTTAAGGATTAATATCTGGGAGATTACAGGAGTACATAGGATCTGCCTGGGTAATTTTATATGTGCATGGGTACTGCATAAATTATTGGAGGAGTGCATAGATTCTGACAGGATGATTGGAGGAGTGCACGAATAGTGCCTGGGTGATTGAATCAGTGTATACCTAAAGCATTAGTGATTGTATGAGTGCAGGGTAATGTCTGGGGGATTACAGGAATACATAGTTAATGCCTGGGTGCAGGCGTTCAGGGGTAATATCTGGGAGACTACAGGAGTACATAGAATGTGCCTCTGTGGTTTTATAACTGCATTGCTTCTGCCTAGATGATTAGAGTAGTATTATGGTAGTACCTCAGTGATTGGAGGAGTGTAAAGGTAGTGCCTGGGTGGTTTTATAAATGCATGGGTACTGGCAAGGTGAATGGAGCAGTCAATAGATCCCGACAAAGTCATTGGAGGAGTGCAAGGGTAGTGCTTGGGTGATTGAACTAGTGTATAGCTAAGGCATTAATGATTGCATGAGTGCAGAGGTAATGTCTGGGTGAGAAGAGCACTACATAGGTTATGTCTGGGTGGTTGCATGAGTTGAATGGTACTATCTGGGGGGTTCAGCGGTACAGAGGTACTGTTTGGGTGATTTTATAAGTGCATAGGTACTGCCTAAGTGATTAGAGGAGTGTATAGATCCTGACAGGGTCATTGGAGGAGTGCAAGGATAATGCCTGAGTGATTGTTCCAGTGTATAGCTAAAGCATCAGTGATAGCATGAGTGCAGGGTTAATGCCTGGGGTATTACAGAAGTACATAGGAAGTGGTTGAGTGATTGCATGAGTTGAGGGGTAATATCTGGGGGCCTATAGGAGTGCATAGGAAGTGCCTCAGCATTGCTACTGCCTAGGTGATTAGAGCAGTATTATGGTAGTGCCTCAGTGATTGGAGGAGTGTAAATGTAGTGCCTGGGTGATTTTATAACTGCATGGGTACTCGCAAAGTGGTTGGAGGAGTCCATAGATCCTGACACAGTAATTGGAGGACTGCAAGGGTATTGCATAGGTAATTGATCTAGTGTATACTAAGGCATTAATGATTGCATGAGTGTAGAGGTAATCTCTGGTTGAGTAGAGCACTACATAGGTTATGTCGGGAAAAGGTGTGGCGCCGCAGCCAGAGTGACTGACGCTGGAATCTGGGGCTCACGGTTCGATCTCCGGCACCTGCGGCATGTCAGCCCAGCACCATGTGACTCTGGGCAATAGCTTGCTTAATCTTCCCGATGGCCCCCAGCACCGGGATGCCTTCGGGTAGCTGTTCACGCTTTACAAATGTCTGGGTGATTGCATGAGTTGAGGGGTAAAACCTGGGGGATTACAGCAATTAATGTGAACTACCTGGGTGATTTTATAGGTGCATAGGTACTGCCTTAGTGATTGTAGGAGGGTATAGATGCTGCCAGGGTGATTGGAGGAGTGCAAGGATAGTGCCTGGGTGATTGAATCAGTGTATAGCTAAAGCATTAGTGATTGCATGAGGGCAGAGGTAATATCTGTGGGATTACAGAAGTGCATAGGGAGTGCCTGTTTGATTTTATAACTGCATGGGACCTGCTTGGGTGATTGGAGTAGTACTGTGGTATTGTTTGAGTGATTGGAGGATTGTAAAGTTAGTGCCTGTGTGATTTTAAAACTGCATAGGCACTAGCTGAGTAGTTACATAATTATAATTATAGTGCCAGTGTGATTAGAAGAGTGCAAAGGTAGTGCCTGTTTGATTATATAAGCGCATGGGTAGTGCCTAGGTTATTGAATGGCTGTAGGGGTAGTGGCTGGGTAATTGAAGGAGTGCAAGGGACGTGCCCAGGTGATTGCATGAGTGCAAGGGTAGTGCCTAGGTGGTTGTATGAGTGCAGTGGTAGTGCCTGGGTAACTGCATAAGTGCATAGGTAGTGCCTGAGTAATTTTATAACTGCATGGGTACCAGGTAAGTGATTGGAGGAGTCCATAGATCCTGACACAGTTATTGGAGGAGTGCAATGGTAGCGCCTGGGTGATTGAACTAGTGTATAGCTAATGCATTGATGATTGCATGAGTGCAGAGGTAATGTCTGGGCGATTAGAGGACTGCATATGTTATGTCTGGGTGATTACATGAGTTGATGGGTAATATGTAGCGGATTAAAGTAGTACATAGGAACTGCCTGGGTGATTTTATAAGTGCAGTCCTTCAATGACGCAGCCACTACCCATCCACTTATATAATCATCCAGGCACTGCCTTTGTAGTACTCTTCCAATCATGCTGGCCATATCCTTGTAATCACCACTGCATTAGCTATACACTACTTGCTTGAATTCAGGGGTAATATCTGGGGGACTACAGAAGTACATAGAAAGTGCCTCAGTGATTTTATAAGTGCATCACTAATGCCTAGGTGACTAGAGTAGTATTGTGGTAGTGCCTCAGTGATTGAAGGACTGTAAAGCTAGTGCCTGGGTGATTTTATAACTGTATGAGTAATGGCAAATGGATTTGAGGAGCGCATTGATCCTGACACAGTCATTAGAGGAGTGCAAGTGTAGTGCCTGGGTGACTGAACTAGTGTATAGCTAATGCATTAGTTATTGCATGAATGCAGAGGTAATGTCTGGGTGATTAAAGAAGTACATATGTTATGTCTGGGTGATTGCATGAGTTGAGGGATAATATCTGGGGGATTACAGGAGTACATAGGACCTTCCTGTGTGGTTTTATAACTACATGGGTGCTGCCTGAGGGATTGCAGTAGTACCGTGGTAGTGCCTGAGTGATTGTAGGAGTGCAACATCCTGAGTAGTAGCAGAATACTGAAATTACAGCACAAAAGTGCCGTTTATGACAAGGTGTACACTTTTGTACTGTGGCTTCACAATTCTGTAACGACTCAGGGTGTTGGGCGTGCCAAAAATAAAGCATCAAACCTACACATGAGTCTGTTATAAATTTCACCATATTCCTAAAACCATACATGCATATATGTCTACCTTTTGAAATTATCATCATATATAAAAGAAATAAACAAATAGACTGAACTTTAAATTTGGAAGACACACCTACATTCCTGCAGTGTATTTCAAGTGTACCTTTCCCAAGACTCATAGAAAATACCCTAATCACTAATTTCTCTGCCAACATATTTGAACAACAGTTGTGAGCTGCTGCTTCACCATTCTTCAATTACATATGCTATTGGACCTATACAAATATAAACTAACAACCCATCACAAGTTTTTACTGTAAGTCTCACCATATTGCTAAAAACATCCACACATATGTCTGTACCTTTTGCTACCAGCATCATATATTAAAGTAATATACAGATAAATATATACTTGTATTTTATACATCTATCATGCGTCAGACACATAACACATACCATAATACATGTGCAAGTAGAGACATATCTCAGACACAAGACCACCCAGAGCGCAAAACTTTGCAGGCTATACTTCACATTTCAAGCAGACAGTGAATATTATGCAGTTTATATGAAACATACCTTTCCACACATTACACAAATTACTCAAGTAAATAATATCTCTACAAACATTTCTCCAACATCATTTTTGTGCTGCTGCTTTACCATTGTGTACATAATGTTACACCTAGCCAAATATAAAGCAGGAACCCTTCACATATCTCTGCTAAAAGTCTCACCATATTCCTAAAAGCATGCATGCATATGTCTGTACCAATGACACTATTCACACTTCAAACATGTATAGAACAAACTTCTAATTTCAAACAAACACCAAAATAGATGTGGCATATCTCAACTCTACCTCTCTAGAGACTTAAAAAAAGAAGCCAAATCACTAATACCTTATATCAACATCTTTTAAACCACACTTTTATATGCTACATCTTCACCATTCTACTACTACTCACAGTCTTGAGACTACCACATAAAAAGCAACAGCACTTTGTTGTTATACATCATGAGCCTTTAAATATATAAGACATATGAAAATACATATACAAGTAAAAACATACTTCAGACACAAGTCCATGCACACCTTAAAACTTGACAGACTGCAGTTCCAATTTGAATGCGACACATACAATTAGGTGCTATACTACAAATGTACATATCCACACACTAAAATAAACTACCCTAATCACTAATCCATCTTCCAATATACACATATCACTATACATAACCAATTTCAAACAACAATTAACTACAACAAAACAAACTACAATACACATCTCTACATTTAATAATGCATTTCAGCATTTCAGCTATCAGAAAGATTCTGCCCCTGCTCCCTCCCATTTCCCAGAAATTACTAATCCAAGGCCTTATTATATCAAGGCTGGATTTTAGTAACGCCATTTATCTTGGCGCTCCCGAGGCAACTTTCAACAAACTGCAGAGAATCCAGAACACTGCAGCAAGGATTCTCACTAACACCCCGGCGAGATCCTCCGCTAAACCAGCCTTGAGGCAGCTCCACTGGCTCCCAGTGAGAGAGAGAGTGGCTTTCAAGGCTCTTTGCCTGTCACATAAAATCTTACAGGACAAAGGACCCCCTATTTTTAAAAAAATTCATCAGGCCCTATAAAGCCTCAAGAGCCCTTCGTTCGGACCATGAAAACCTAGTCACTATCCCTAGAGTGAAGAAGGCGAGTACGGGTGGACGGCGTTTCTCCGTCAACACGGGCTGTCTATGGAACTCCCTCCCCCGGGACCTTAGGATGGAACCTGACTACCTCCGTTTTAGGAAACGGCTCAAGACACACTTGTTCCCCTGATCTTCCTACCCCCCCCCACCCTCCTGAGCCTCCCTCTGGTCTGATCGGATTTTAACGCTGGGATACTTACGGGTGACTATGCGCTTTATAAAACCCAATAATAATAATAATAATAATTTCAAACATTACAGTTCTTGAAGAATTTTTAAAGATTAAAAATAAAGCTATTACATAATACACCTCACAAATGTATAACTCACCTTCCAAATTGATTTATGGAATATGAGATATCACAAACAAATAAAAAAAATTCTTATACACGCAATCAATGTAATGCGCCACTCTCAGCAAGGCAAAACCAGTAACGGCAAATGTTTCCTCTCTTCCTCCACACAAATACATCTAACTAACAAATCACATTGCTTACTACATTATTTCAAATTGTAAAACATATTTCTATTCGTTAGACATATTACCCCTTACCAATTGACTTCTAAAAATGCCCAAACTGGTTCTGAAAATATTTGGAGTCCCAACTCTACCCTGCACCAACGCGATGGAGCCGCAAATCCATACTGGAGGTAAAAAATATATTACAAATAAAAATACCACTAGTTCAGCACACAAGGTTGCAAATGCAAACAGCAGGTGTGGTTGATGTTTGCAAAATATGACCATATCCTATTTATCTTACCTTTCAAACATTTTTTACTAACCAATGCCAAACATGTACCCTATTTTTGAGTGTACAATGTTCTTAAACAGCCAAACAATTCTCTACTTTTCAAAAAACAGCATCTTGTCCACCATTTTAGATACCTCTCATTCTACCAACTGACTACCTCAGCTACAGACATCTCGTCATTACTTCCAGACATCCCTTTAAGATGCTTACAGTATGGATTGTTGGGCACAGCTAATTTTCCTTGTGCAAAAGGTATGCTGAACGCAGAGGTATTGAATATGGATATTTAATGGATTGCACAGTGAGGATTAAAGTGGCACCAATTGATGCCTTTTGTTAAAACCTTTTTGCATCTCCAACCCCTTGACCGTATGATTGTGCACTATGGTGGCAATGGCCTTGGCATATTGACTGGGGTAAGACTGGCAATGCTCATGAAGTATACCTTTGCACAATTGATGTTGCTTTTCCCCCAAACTGTCTTTGTGTACTCTAATATATGCCAAAGACAGAAATGGAAGTGGTAAAATCAATTCTGTCCACAGATTGAAAAATCTAGGAAGAATACCAATAACGCTTTTTCTGCTTACCTCAGAGACCATAGGATGGGCTCCATATATAACAACAATCTATGTTGAGATATGGATGACATCTACAGAAGTGATGGAGTACACTTCACAGATCATGGGAACAGAGTATTTCTCAGAACCTAAAGCTGTGCATCTACATTTACATGTAGCTACAACAAACTCATAATGAAAACAAGGGCTCTTTTTAGAGCCAACCTATAACACAATAGTGAATCTTATTCCTATTTAAACATACATACTTTTTTACATTTTCAAGTAATCGCAAATCCATTGCGAATCTGCAAAAACACTAATTAAATGTACTACAACACAACACACTTTTCAAGTTTAACTATTAATTTTTAACAACTCTATCAATGGTAATCTTGTAATTAACTACAATCACAGTACCTCTTTAAAACAACTTCACAAATACAACACTACCTTCTAAATTATATACTACAAAATTATTTATTTGAGGGTAATTCACGAATCCAAAGCGATGTTACATGGAGGGCCGTGCTGACAGCCGTGTTGGAGTCATGACTCCAAATAGAAAGAAAAAAAACGCCCCACTTCAATTATTTGGTATTTGCCCCGGGGACCCCATCCCCCAGGCCCGTCCAGATATTTTTTCGGAAAAAAAATGACGGAGGGGGGCCGCGTGGCCCCCCCTTAGACCAAATATAGCCCCAGGGACCCCATCCCCCAGGGCCTAGCCAGCATTTTTTCCAGAAATAAAAGAATATGCATAAGAGAGGGTCTGCGTGGCCCCCTTTCACTGGGCCACTATTAGCCCCAGGGACCCCAACCCCCAGAGCCTGTCCAGACTTTATTTATTTTATTTTGGTGGAGAGGCCCCCATGGCCCCATCCTGCTGTCAATGATAGCCCCGGGGATCCCATCCCCCGGGGCTGTCCAAACTTTATTTATTTATATCTTTTGGAGAGGGCCGCGTGGCCGTCCCTTCCAGGCTACTTGTGGCCCTGGGAACCCCATCCCCGGAGCCTGGCCTCAGCATTGGGGACCTTGGGGGAGCCCCAATGCCCCCACTGTCCCAGCTGACTTCCCGCCTCCTGCGGGAGCCAGCATTGCTTGTGCGCAAAGGGAGCTCATGACATGCAGCAGCAATGCCCAAAAGCAATTCTGCTTTGCTTCTTGGTAGCAAGAGCAGGTTTCCTGCTATCACTTCCAAGAAGCAAAGCAGTTTTTGCTATGGCAGGGTGGGCGATGATTGCAAACAGCAATGTCCCAGGGGTGGGTACCCCGGGACATTGCAGGGGCCATCCCTGGGGTGTGGCGGTCCCCAGGGCCAAGGAGGGCTCCAGCTGCTTATACACCAACTGACAGACTGATACAGACATTTACACAGTTTACTCGCTAACCCATGCATTCAGTAAGATACGCTTAATCAGTCACTTATATAATCAGTTATGCACCTACTAAATCATCCATTCTGACACATATACAGCCACTTATTCTTCAATACACCTTGGCATAAATATATATATATATATCACCGACCATGAGTACGTGCCATTTTCTCGTTGGAGTTGAATGGATGACTGGGATTTAAACACAGCGCTGGTGGTGGGCGTTGTTGGCGTATCACCAGTCGGTTTGTGGCTCTGTTTTTAACCGCAGTTTTGATGGATCAGCATGGTAGTGCTATTGCAGCAGAGCCCCTAGAGAAAGCACCGGGAAGTGGATTCTGGATGACTGGCGTGGAGGCTCGGAGGGCGAAGCGGGCGGTTCTTTAACTGCCAGCTCGCATATCTGCACCCTACGTCAAGAAATGCCTTTCCCAAGATACTGTGGCACTCTGGTGACTGGGCACCGTGGATGCTGAATGCTAAGCGGTGAGGTCGGTGTGGCAGATCGAATTTTATTCACTTTGCTCTTCTCCAGCCCCTCATGTGTGTCCATAATTGCATCACATCAGCGTGTTCTTTGCACATTAGGTCGGAAAACTTTGGTTCACATTTCTTTTAAGACATTTCAATTGCGGCCTTGCAATGGAACATTATTCAGACATGGACTAAGTTACAGGCCTGTCACGTCCACACCTGGAACTGTTGCAGTAATTAATGCACGGACTTCAATGTAATAATTCCCGAACAGGGGATTCTGGATCTTGTGGTTCTTTTCTACTTGCAAAGACTGTTCGGATGCTGACATGCAGTTCGTAAGTGCACTCAGTTGGTGCTAGCTGAGCCCCGGGGATTATCCACAAGACTTTTATCTACTTAATATGTTCCAGAAGACTTATTTAAACTGTAATCATAGCAACATCCAGTTTTGTTCGCCGCATTTGACATCTGGGGAAATGTGTTTCTTTTTCTGAATGTGACAATATTTAGGCTTCCGATTTTCATGAATATATTTCCATGAGCACGTCTTTTAAAGTATGTTTTATTTTGAAGTAAAATAGGTTGGGCTGCACACTTTTGAGAGCTTTGGTGTCGGAACATTTTCATCTGCCAATTCACTTATGAATGCCATTTTATATGCTTCTTCCCCGCACTGACAATGTCTTTATTGTTACAATAGGGTTAACTTGCATTATGCTGCTGTTTAATTTAATTTATTTGACATACTGCACTATGTACTGTACCTTTTTTAAGATGTATTGAAGATTTTTATCGTCTTGGTTTAACCCATGTAGTCTGTTCTCTAGTTTTAATAGTGCCTGTACTAGTGGGAAGGCCTATATATAGTTTGGATTTCCTGGCGCCAAATGAGATTGATAAAGCCTGCTGCGCGGGCGAAACACGTCTCTCTATCTTTGCGGGGCTGTGGGAGACCTGAACTAAATAAATTAGCCCTATACTCACTGACCATGAGTAAGTGCCATTTTCTCCTTGGAGTTGGATGGATGACTGGGATATATAAATATATATATATATATATATATATAAAACATATTTAAACTTTACAGAAACATACATTCCCTGGATGATGCCATCAGTGATGTCATCAGTGATGTCATTTGAGATGTCATCAGTGATGCTACTTACCATGTCATGAGTGATGTAATATGTGACGTCATCAAAAGTGCATTGCGGGGGTGCGAGTTATAGTTAGCTCTACTAACTTTAACGGACACATTTCTCTGGTTTGTACGAGTGAAATGTTAATTTCTAACTATAATGTCCCTGAAACCTGTGTTTTTTTCAGTGTATTTCAAAGGTTTTTTAAATGCTAAATTCTAGATATAACATCCTTGAAACCTATGGTTTTTTCAGTTAATTTCAAAGGTTTTTTAAATGCTAATTTCTAACTCAGCGTACAGAGGTAGAACATATGCAGAAAGAGGAAGAAAGGCGAGGAAAGAAGCAAGGTTTTTTAAATGCTAAATTCTAGATATAACATCCTTGAAACCTATGGTTTTTTCAGTTAATTTCAAAGGTTTTTTAAATGCTAATTTCTAACTCAGCGTACAGAGGTAGAACATATGCAGAAAGAGGAAGAAAGGCGAGGAAAGAAGCAACAGATATGCAGAAAGAGGTAACAGAAGACCAGAAAAACTGATATAGGTGCAGAAAGAAGCAAGAGATGTGCACAAAGAACTGACAGAGGAGCAAAAAGAGGCCTTGTTGCAAAGTCATCCTGTGCCACCAACTTTTTGCTGACGGGTACTGTTGGTAACTGACTCTGACTAACCATGCCTAGAGCCAGTGCTATGCTAAAAGACACTTAGAATACAGTGAAAACACCTACATACACGAGGGGACACTATGCGTTGGGATACCCCTGTGATTGGCATGACCTCCTCTGTAAGGCCCATGGTGCAGAAAGATGCTTCATTGAGTAGTAGTTACATTTGCAGAGTGGTGGAGAAAGGGTGCTGGGCCTCTGACCAAAGCTCAGGAATTCCGCTGCATAGGACTTAGATGAGGTACCAAGAGAGCTTCTTGTCCCCCAAAGTCCCTCTGGAGTAAATTGGACTTTGTCCCCCATCCCGTAGTCTAACAAGCGTTGAGTTTGCAGAGTGTTGGAGAAGGGGGGGCATGTGCTCCTTCGACGTCTTAGCAATCCCACTGTGCGGGACTTACTGCAGGTAACAAGAGGGGTAGTTGGCCCCCAACAACAACCGTGGGGGCCACCTACCCCTCCTATTACCTCCATTAAATCCCACAGAGCAGGATTACTAAGTTCTCATAGCAGGCCACGCCCCCTTTGCCCACCACACTGCAAATGCGCTCCCTGGCGCGCTCTTGGATGGAGATTGAAGTCCCCTTCGCTGCTGGGGGTCCTTTAGGGGCCAACTACTCCAGTAAGACCCACACAGTGGGATTGCTGAGAGGTGAACAAAGGCCACGCACCCTTTTCACACCACTCTGCAAACGCACCACAGGCACATTCTAACTTGGGGTATTAAGTCTCCTTCATTACTGAGGTTCCCTGGGGCACTCTAGCCCACCAGGTACCTCCAGTATGCACCACAGAGCTGTGCTGCGGAGAGGTGGTCAGAGGCCACGCCCCTTTCTACACCACTCTGCAAACGCAGCTCCTGGCGCACAGCTGCTCGGGGGATGAAGTCCACTTGTGTCCTGAGGTCCTCAGGACACAAGAGGACCTCATTGCTCCTCCACCAGTGCGGCAAGAGGTGCATTTGCAGAGTGGTGTAAAGAGGGGCGTGGCCTCAGACCACCTCTCTGCAACGCAGCTCTGTTACGTACACTGGAGATACCTGGTGATAGTAGGCCCCCAGTGCCCCTCAGTAATGAAAAGGACTTAATACCCCAACTAAGAATGCACCAGGGGGCATCTTTGCAGAGTGCTGCTGGGAGGGGGTGGGGTCTCCAGTAAGATACCAGCTTTTTTATTTTTTTAGATGCGGGGCTGTGTGGCTTCACTTCTTTTTCAATATTTGGGGCCCTGGGGACCCCATCCCTCAGGGCCTGACCCCGTTTTATCACCATTTAAAAAAAAAACGGAAAGGGGCCCAAGTGG
The DNA here is from genome assembly GCF_964261635.1 of Lissotriton helveticus. Classification (NCBI taxonomy): domain Eukaryota; kingdom Metazoa; phylum Chordata; class Amphibia; order Caudata; family Salamandridae; genus Lissotriton; species Lissotriton helveticus. Next base: position 987,176,809 of record NC_136067.1, read on the forward strand.
CCCCCTCCCAAGGCCAATTTAGGCCCCGAGTACCCCATCCCCCGGGGCTGGCCTTTCTTTCTTTATTTTATTTTTTAATTATTGGGGAGGGGGGCTGTGTGGCCACCCTCCCAGGCCACTTCTGGCCTGGGGCCCCATCCCCCAGGCCAGGTCTCACCGTTGGGGACCCAATGCCCCCGCGGTCCCAAATGCTCCCCACTTCCTGTGGGAGCCGGCATTGTTTTTGAGCAAGGGGAGTTGCTGACATGCAGCTCCCCTTGCTCAAAAGCAATCCTGTTTTGCTTCATTGAAGCAAGAACAGGTTTTCCTCATCTCGCTTCAATGAAGCAAAGCAGAGTTTGCTATGGCAGGGCGGGAGCAGAGAAAACATCACTGTCCAGGCGCGGGCCATTGAGGGCTCCAGGAGGGGGACCGCTCGGCCCCCCTCCTCCATTTGCATAGCCCCGGGGAGGTGGTGGTTGCCGGGGCTGGGTGTTTGCAACAGACCCCCGTATTTAAATATTCAATGGCCCGGGAGGTTGTTGCCCCCGGGACAGTGTGGGGAGGGGCAGGAGCCCCACACACACTTTTATTTTTTAATTTCAGCCCCGGGGAGGTAGCGGTCCCGGGGCATGGGGGGGACACGTGCCCCCTGCATTCAAATTAATAAGCCCCGGGGAGGTGGTAGTCCCCAGGGCTGCAGGGGCCCCTGCGGACCCCCGCAAATTAATCACTGATTAACCTTGGGACCTGGCCCACTCGAGGGCTTTTTGAAAACAAAGTAAAGGAGCCTGCACTCCACTTTTTTCTTTATTTTAACAGCAGGATTCCCTACCCCAACTCGAATTCTACCATTTTTTTTTTAACAAAATGCTTTTTTTGGCCCTTGGCGTCCTTGTCAGACCCCTTGAGCAGGCCTAAAGGGTCAGGGTGTTTCTACCCTGACCCCTTTTCTTGTTTTTCAACTTTTTTTCCATTCTTTTCTTGTGACTTGGTTACCGAGTCACAAGATGGCTGCCAACACTTCCTGGTGTGGAGTGGTGGCAGCCAATCAAAGTGAAGCTCGCGCCCGGGAGGGTTTGCGAACCCTCCTCGGTGCCAGATATTGATATTATTCTTTTTTAAATTTCACAGGAACTACTGAACAGATGTACACCATTTAACAAAAAAAGGGCGCACTCTAAACCAAGACCTACCTTTTTGCCAAATTTGTTGTTCTTCCGTACAGCAGTTTGGGCTGAAGCCTGTAATAAAGTTCCTATGGAAAATAATCTGGAGAAAACGCGTTTTGGGACCGACCCCCCTTTTTTCTCGGCCCCCGCTTGACGAATCACCTGAAACTTTCAGCGCACAAACTGAGCGGTCCAACCCTATTTTTCAGAACATTTTACGAAGATTTGTCAAACAACGCCAAAGATATTGTATATATAAATATGTATGTGTGTGTGTAGATGTGGAGATAAGAACAGCAAATCCTTATTTCCTTCTGTCCACTTCTGTTTGAATATATTGTCCCTCAATATTGTGGTAATAATACACTATCCTGTTCATATTTGGATTCAATATTCCTAGTACAATCTTTATTTTAGCCCATAATCCTTGTGCATTGTTTTGAAAATAGAGGTGGAGGGTTCTAAAACCAGGATGTCTTTTCCAATCCAGTGATCCCCTACCGTCCCCGCCACCCATAACTCTCACTACCAAGGACTAGCTCCCTGACTGTCCGTCCTCTGGCACAGTAGTATGGGAAGAAAGCAGGGTGGCATATAGGAGTAACAATTAATTTACCTCTCTTCTGAAATAGACCCCACACCCTAACGTCTGCCTATGTCCCATGCTCCCTTGTATCAATTGAGAACATCCTGAAGTTGCCTGTCAAGTAGGGTCTGATTTTCAATTTAAGTAGATTTAACCACTAATACTTTTCTCTACCAGAACAAATTGAGTCTCCCAGGATGAGCCCATTATTCCAGTGGTGCATTAGGTAATCAGCTGATCAGCTGTGGAAATAACATTCCCAACAGGGATCGCCTGAGTGTGAATTCCAATAATGCTGGCTCAGGGAAATCTGACCAATTTTATAATCACATGAACAAACTCTTGATAGACGTTTTGACTCAGTAATTGATAGAGGAGGCCATGTCACTGTTCTTCCTGTCTTGTGCTCCTCAAAAGTTATATTTTAGTTAAACTTTACCCAAAATGTAAACTGGTTTGAACACTACAAATATACACACCAGCAAAAAAAGAACCAAGACATTTCTGCTTAGATTCCTAATTGAATAATAAGGCTTAAACAGGACATAGCCAATTTATTTCGGATAGATCTGTGACAGTGTTACCTTTGTGTCGATGCATGTCTAAGTTAGACAACTGTCTGCCTACCATGAAGGTGTGTGTATTAAATTGGGTTATTGATTGAGGGGGGAACCATACTCAAGCAACAACTACAATCCTTGTCAGGGTGAGCCAAACAAGTTGCTAAATTAACCTGTGCTTAACTCTCCGGTAGCTTGGCACAAAAGCAGTCAGGCTTAACTTAGAGGCACTGTGGTAAGCATTTATGCAGCACACAAACAGTAATAAGGTGAAAACACAAATAAAATCCCAATCTCACTTAGAAAAATAGAGATATTCTTTATGAATAAAATTATACAAAACATCAAAATTTCAATCTGTGGGAGCAGAAATATGCAATTTCAAAGATTCAGGTAAAATTAGCATTAAGAAGCATTAAAAATTTGGGATTTGCCAGGTACACCTGAGTGTCTCAAAGACGGGTTGAGCCTGCCATTGAGGCGGGTGGGAATTGAATTGTGGGCGAACCTCCTGACAGTGCAGGGTGTGTTGCCCTGGGAAGTGATAGCGGCGAAGACGGGTAATTCCCTTTCTAGATTCAAGTACCTGCAGCTGTCGTCATGGTAGCAGAAAATGCACAGGAGATTGGAGTGATGTGGGAATTTGACTCAAAACTGCAGGATGAGCCCCCCAGGAAAAAGGAAGCTGTCTTTGGTACTGCACTTTACTTGAAGCAGGATATAGGAAATTGAAGGCACATACTTGATATGGGAAGGAGTTATCCCGATGACCGAGCCACAATTAATTTGGGAACTTTCCCTAAAATTACTGTACAGGGTGGTCAAACCCACCAATTTGAAACAGAATCATTTCTTTACCATCAATAGGCTTTACTGGTCGCCCCAGAAGTTAGCTAAGTTTGTGCAAGAGCCGATACTAAGATGTTGTAGATGTGTATTGTTAAGAGCTGATAACCTACATATGTTTTTTCTTTGCACAGAACTACAGGCATATTGACAGGAAGTTGAGAAAGTAGTCAATGACAGCTTTGGGTCAAATATAACGTTGAGTTCAACATTGGTACTGATGGGGTTGGATGACCACCCCAGTCAGCCCCTATCGATAGTCAGGAGGGCCTTCTGTTCTATCTGCTGCTTCTAGCTAGAAGAGAGATCTGTAAGGGATGGATGAATCCCCTCCCCCTCGAAGGCCTAGATTGGCTTGGGCAGTCAGAACAATTTGAAAAATGGACACTGGCGCTGGGGGCTTCGTAGAAATGTCCTATGATTACACCTGTGTGAAACCAGTAACCAAGAAACTGGTAGAACTGGATCAGCATGGCCAGAGTTACAAGCAATTGGCCTGAGGTTGCAACAGGTAATATATTAAGGCCTGGTTTGGCAGACATTGGTGATATGAGAACAAAAAAAAAGAAGCGCAAGGCCATCTGGTCACGCTGGACTGGGACAAAAACACAATTAAGGGCTGACTGTGATGAAGTGGGAGCCAGATACAGCACTGAGTATGGTTCGCTAAAAATAGTACCTTCTGTCCTTGAAGTCAAAATGTGAGGTCTGCTTTGGCCTGTGCCACAGTGTGTTGATGTCACTGGAGCATTGAACAGTGTGATGCAAGGTTCTACATCGAGATGCGTTGTGCAGATCAGGAGCTTCAATGAGAGGTCAGGCGTCAAGATGAGTTGTGTTGCTTTGGCACAATGAAGCCACCACTCTGGGGATAGATGATGCGAATACTTGCCTCGAGATGCGTCACGCTTGGTCTATGCTGGTGAAGCCACCAATCAAGAGCTGTGATGCAAAGTCCTGTGTTGAATTCTACCTTGCAGCATCAGTTCCCATGAAACAACTGGTGCTTGTTGTGTCACTGTAGCTCAAAGCAGGAGGTCAGCCAACTAACTCTTAGAGTGACTCAGGTAGCCTGAGATCTAGGAGATGGTCCTCTCTCCTTCAAGCAGGAAGCCAGGCTTCAAGCAGGAGGGTCCTCTGAGATACAAGGCAAGCCTTAAGCAGCAGGGCAGTCCTCTGAGAAATAAGGTAGGCCTCAAGTAACAGGACAGTCCTCTGGAGTACATGGCAGAACTCAAGCAGCAGGGCATTCCTCTGAAGTACAATGTGGCTCTTCTGAATTCTTCCATACATCCAGAAGTGCACTGGAGAATTGGTTTGAGGGTCCAACATATATATTCAAATCAGGGAAGGGGTAGTTAGAAGGAGCTGTAATCCATTCAGCTTCCTATTAGTCAGTCAAAATCAAAGAGAATGGATCACTTGTACCTGCAAACAGGGTCCACTCTGTTTTATCCACCAGTACTTGTAGAAGTACTTAAAAACCCTCATTCGCGTAGGCAGGTCGTGTGGTGGTTTATCTTGATTCTCCGCCTCTGTTAGGTATGTGACAGCATCATCATCAGGTCTCTTTCTGTATGCTTCCTCCACTTGGAGGGAACCACTGGTTTTTACAGTAGTGATCAGAAATCGATGGCAAGTGAAAGGTGCGGTCTTTAAAAAGTGATCCTCGTACTGCCTACAAATAAAAATGTTATCCTGTTTGGTGTATGGGAAAACTGTATAAAAAGTGAGGTTGTTGCATGACGGATTGATTATGAATCCACCGCACTATCATAGTCTAATTCGATGGTCGACATGTTTCAGCCATTCTACGTGCCCCTAATGGTCAGTGGGCTTTCTTCAGGACCTAAAAACAGTATAAGAATTGGGTGTTGTCCAATTAAGAATGATATTGATCAGAGTAAATACCCTGAAGTTGAGGTTGATAGTACCTGAGAAGAAAGAGACAGGCAGGTCTAATTATGCGTGAAGAAAGGTTAAATATTAAAGTGGGGAATTAATATATATGATTGATTAAAAAGATGGTGATGTATGTCCCTGTTCAACTTGAACATGTTGTGCACAAGATAAGCAAACTAGAGAAAATGGCAATACTTTGCATCTTTAAGCCAACAGGAAAAATGGCAAGTCTTTAAATGCTGTTTCTACTGTCCAGAGTTATAGCGACTATTGTTATAGCGACTTATGTGGAAACGAGGAGGAGTGAGGTATGTTGAGGAGTGCCCCTCTTGGTTTTGATCTAATTGTGTACCTTAGGTCAGATGCATGTAAATACGGCATTTAGATAGTGCCTTGGGAGATTTAGATCTAATTGTATACCTTTGGCCAAATGCACGTAATAACGTCATTCAGATAGTGTCCAATTTATATACCTGATGTAACCCTTTAAAACGGGAGAAACTTCTAGGCTATCCCCCATCTAGTTCTGGACGAAATTTAACTCTACTAGTGATTTTTGGCTTTCCAGGTAACAGATTTTAAGGGTAACTATTGCCAGCAAGATGATAAAAACAGCAGAGATACTTCTCCCTTCAAAGGTTTAATTTGTCCCAGCCATTTTTGTCACTGGTACTAATCTGATGCCTATTTACAACTACTTTCCTCTAGGGACAAAGGGTGATGAAACGCAGATATTTGTTTTAATATAAAGGTTTCTTGCTAATCTTACAATACAAACTATCACTTGACACATCAGAAAGGGTAAACATCGTTTACCGCGAAGTTTTTACAACGCGGTACCTTTAGCACGCATCCCTTACAACGCAAGTCGTTACCACGACTTGCGCTGGAGGGCGCTAAAGGATTAAAAATAGTACATTTACTATCCCAACACCTTCCCTAGGGTCCACGGGGACTGGTGTTAGAATAGTAAATTATACTATTCGAAATCCGCACCCCCAACGCAAGTCGTGGTAACGACTTGCGTTGTAAGGGATGCGTGGTAAAGGGATGCGTTGTGACGGTACGCGTTGTACCGTCATACATCCACCCTGTCGTCAGTGCTTGTGGTATTTTGATGATGAAGTTCTTTCTCTATATCATCTACTTTTGTCTTAATCTCAAAACTGTCAAAACTGCGGTCAGAAGATTCTGTCCATTGCTGTCAATAATCTCCATGCAGTCAAATTGCAGCTACAAAATGATTAAATATAAAAAGAAAATGAATGTCCAGAAAACATATGCTAAAATGATTAGTAATAATATTGACAAAACTAATCAGAGGTTTTGAGCAATTGTTGAACATTCTCATGTCAATAATACTAAAGCTCACGTCCCAGATCCTGAGACGGAGGGTTCTGCCCCATAAGCCTCCTGAAGTTTTTTATTCTGGACCTTCAGGTTTTTGGATATGTACGTTAAGAAAGGCTCCATAATGCAGTCTCACTTAACATGAGCTACGGTCGAAATTGACAAAATAGGGTCTGCTGTTAGAAGCGTGGCTCAGTGGTTAGAGGCGGCAGACCCGGAAGCTGAGATCAGCCGTGGACCAGGGTTCGATTCCCCGCCTCGGTGGTTCTCGGGCTCAAAAATTCCACGGACTCGACAATTCTCGCTCCGGTGCCTACTCGACTCACGGGGTCACACTCTGCGACTCTGGGCAATAGCTTGCTTAATCTCCACTACGGCCCCTCGCGGCGGGATGCCTGGCTTTCACCTTGTGAATACCCTGCCAGGGTATCTCACAGGGGAATACCAGGACGGGTTCCCTAAGCAAGCGCCTTGAGACCCCTGGGTGATTCGTGCGCTATATAAATCGAAATACATTTACATTTACATTTACATTTACAAAGCTGGAATAAGAGGCCTTGAACTGATTACATGTAAATATGTATGTACAAACAAGTGCACTCCTAACCAGGCTGAGCGAGGAAGACTGTTTTCTGACACTGCCTGATATCTAGATACAGATAACCGGGTCACTGATAGGACACAGTTTAATTTGGTCAGGGCTCATGTATGCCATATAATCTCATTGGGATAAATGAATGTGCCCCCTATCTATTTGGTTGCAATGTAAGTCTGTAGTGCTTAACTTTACTTACACTTGTGATGAAAATAATGTTTAATGTGTAAGTTTTCTATTTTATCAATTTGAAAAAAACGTGTGACGTGGCATATCCACATTTGCTATAATTCCCTTGTTCCAAAATTCAAATAAAGTATCAGTTTTCACCTATATGCTTACCTTTATGCAATTTGAGATGTTTAATATTGCCCTGATTCTGCCATATTGAGATTTCGGTTAGGAACTGACCTGGTGAGCCAAGATCATTTCTCTTCTGACCAATGGGCAGTTTAAAGCCTCTCCTTGAACTACAGGTCTGTTTCGGAGGATTAGACTTCCCTACTAGAGGAGAAAGGTAATGTGGAGAAATCTGTAAATGTGATTAGCTGTCACTGTTTGACAACTCTGGGCTTTCCTTCAGAGAGGGTGAGCAGTTAGATCTCTGGCACCAATCCCTTTAAAGTCTTGGAGGAAAAAAACAAAATTGGTCGGGTGGAGCTTCTTGCAGTAGAATGCTCTTCTAGATCCTTGGTTGCTTCTGCCATCTTGAAAAATCTCAGAATGCTGTGCTTGGGGATGGATCAGCCGGGGGCCTTCTCTCATGAAATATGAATTATTGGTGAAGGATGATGATGTATCTCTGGATTGAGTGTCCACTTTCTAAAACTCCCCACCTTCACTTTGAACCCCTTGCACGGAGCAGCGACTTTCAAAATTATACCATCACAGAAAGAAGGACTGATTGGCTTACCAATTAACCCCTATTCAGAGTGGAATGAGTCGGACCTGTGCTTCTTGTACTCTGTTCAACTCTGATTTCTCACCTAGTGGCACTGGTCCTTCTGCAGGGGCAGTAGAAGTAGAAGGTGGACTTAAAGAAGAAGGTAAACATGGAATTCTGAGTACCAGTTCAGGGCTGATGTGCCCGGGAAATAGGTTTCCCAGACTCCTGCAAGATGCACAGGTGCCATGCATGTGCCCAGGATTCGGAGACACCACCATATGTCATTCTCCCTCAAGCAAGAGTGCTATTTAGCCCAATATAGCCCACAACCTAGAGGGTCTCCCTGGGGGACTCCTAGATATATTTATTGCTTCACACTAACTTTGAAGGCTGGCTCCTAACTAAGAGGAATGGGAACCACTGGCCATTTACTGAAGAGAGCTGGATCCCGTATGGAGAGGCCCTTTCAGGAGGGGCTCTGATGCCTAGCAACTTGACATCCACACTCTAATCCCCCATCTCCACACACCTCTACCCTGAAGCCTGGGGGAGCTAGACAGAATTATAGAGGAGACTTCTGTTCTCTCAGATCACTTTGGGAAGCATCAGCCAGTAGGGAAGTGAGCAGTGCTTTGCAACTCAAAGGGGCTTTGCCGCATGGCACCACAACTGTGTGTTAAGCAAGAAAAGTATGGGTGCTCCGTAGAAGGGGCAGGGACATCCACTTCAGACAAAACACCCATAGTGATTGCTTTAAAAAAAGAATAAAAGTAAAGATTTCCAAGGTCATCTGCCTGAAAGGCCTGTGAAATCATAATTTCTGGGCAGTGGAGCACCCCAACTTAGGATCTTTGTATTTTGCTTGGTGGTGCCCTGCAAGGGCAGGAGCACCACCAACACTAGCAGGAGAGTTTTTCTGTGCATGGTGGCTGCCCAGAAACCAGCTGATCCATTCCCGGTGCTCCACATTCAATTTGACTTGGCACCCTAAATCTCACAGGTGACTTAATGCATGACTCCTAAATAAAAGTTTCCTCCATTTTTTAGTATTTCTGGAGCCACGATTTCTGTCTAAATGGTCTGGTGTGCCTGGTCCTTTTGTTTTAAGTTTTCTGACGTTGCTAGACAACCTAATTAAGGTAGACATGGGATTTTGAATTAAATACTGGTTCATTGTCTTATCCTACAGGATTGTCATAGTAACAATGAAAGTTATACATTTGTATATTTCTGGCACTTTTCTTGATATTGCCTCTATGTTATTGAGGTTTTATGCTCTAAAACGTAATTGTATGTTGGCATACTTGGAAAAAACAGTAGGCTGCTTTTTTCATGTATTAATTCCCAATGTTTACAATAAGCACATGGGGGTATTGAAGTTTTACCGATTAGGACCTGCTTGCTTCAAACCTTAAGAGGTGCCTCAAGGATCGAGAGTCTAGGCTTCACTTGAGGAGTTATTAGGTAACTGTGTTCTTTTCTTGGTGTATGCCGCTGTAGCTTGTAAGGACATTTAGAAAGTGTTCCCAAAGGCATTTCCACCTTTTGTTTGTACGTTTTTGTCATTATGTGTGTAGTATTTAATCCGTGTGAAGTAAAGTATTTTTCCTTTTTTTTTAATTAAGGGCACTGGCTACACAACAGATTACTTCTGGGTTTCAAGTTTCTCGCTCACAGAGTCTCTGAGTAATTCTTGGACTGCTCTGACTTTATAGCTGAGAGTTAAATGCTAAAAAGGATATCTGGTTTCCAGTTTGGAGGTTTGCAATACAGGGGCCCACAACACCAGAAGTAGTGTAAGATCCACCAGTGTAACATATGGGGTTCTGTACCTGTGGACTTCCCTGTATTCCTCAGATACTGTATTCTTACCGATACAATCGCAATCAGATGCGTTGCTCAGATCTACAGGCAGTCTTACATTTTGAGCTAACGTGGTTTGCTTCCATATTTTTATGCTCATGTACATAACTTGATAGAAGAGAGGAAGGTGTCTTCAGCTATGCTCCCTAAGGAGTGGGCTATGTATTTGATTAAAAACTAAGCAGCTTATTTAAGAAATGCTTGTGCTGCCAGACTGTCACTTTTTTTGATGCTCTGGCAGCGCAAGCCTCTCAATCATATCTATGAGGTGTCGCAAAGCCATTCTGCGTGGCTTTTTTATGGCCTCACAGATATGGAGTAAGACAAAGCAGCGCAAGCTGCTGCTTTGCCTTCCTCTGTACCAAGGAGGCTGCCTTGCCTTCCTCCATATCAATAAGGCTATTTAAAGACACGCAGAGTGGCTTTGCGTGACCTCATAAATATGAATGTATAGTTTGCGCCACCGGAGCATCACAAAAAGTGATGCTATGGTGGCATATCCTCCTCTGGATCTATAGAGGGCAACAAGATTAGGGATGTTGAATAGTATCGTAGCATCCCACGGCATTTGTAAGAAGGTCGCACTTTCTACAATGTGATCTAACGAACTTGGGAGCATATTATCAAGAAACATCGTTAAAATTATCGCTCCTGCCGCTAAAGCGGCGATAATGGGCTTGATAATATGGTCTTGAGATTTCCAATAGAAGCCCATGTTCACACCAGAACATGGGCTTCTATGGAAATTACAAGGGCCTATTATCAAGCCCATTATCGCCGCTAAAGCGGCGATAATTTTAACACAGTTTCTTAATAATGTGCCCCCTGGAACATCTAGAGAGAGAGTAGGAAAACTCATAGTTGTACCGCACGTTGTTTCTTGGAAAGTGCAATACCTGCAACAAAAAAGGGAAACACAGAAGGAGGAATCACCATCTCACTACGGTATCTCGACACGAATGTACACAAATATAACCCCTCAGGTTTTGTTCTGTTACCTAAATCAGGAGAGAACAAACGTGCTTTGACAAGGAGGGTAATGGGGATTAGTAATGTTGATAAAATGAACTCTCCATCAACCCAACACAACATCCTCGACTCCTCCCAATCCGCCTTCAGAAAAAACCACAGTACGGAAACCGCCCTCCTCGCCGCAACAGACGACATCCGCACCTTACTGGACAAAGGAGAAACAGTAGCCCTCATCCTCCTCGACCTATCAGCGGAGTTCGACACAGTCTCCCACCGCACCCTAATACGCAGACTCTACGATGCAGGAATCCAGGACAAGGCCCTCGACTGGATCTGCTCCTTCCTCTCCAGCAGGACGCAGCGGGTCAGACTCCCCCCTTTCCTCTCGGACCCCACACCTATCACCTGCGGAGTCCCCCAGGGCTCCTCCCTCAGCCCGACGCTCTTCAACGTCTACATGGCTCCACTTGCCCCCATCGTAAGAACCTACGGACTCAACATTGTGTCATATGCAGACGACACCCAGCTCATCCTCTCCCTATCCAACGAGCCCAACACCGCCAGACGCAACTTTCGAGAAGGCATGGAAGCCGTCGCCAAATGGATGAAAAACAGCTGCCTACAACTAAACACCAACAAAACAGAAGTACTCATCATGGGCCCAAACCCCGACGCCTGGAGTGACACCTGGTGGCCCACCGCCCTCGGAAACCCGCCAACTCCCACAGACCACGCACGCAACCTGGGAATCATCCTGGACTACGAGCTCAAAATGGACCGCCAGATCAACTCTGTCTCATCTTCCTGCTTCCACACCCTCCACCTCCTTCGTAAGACCTTCAAATGGATCCCCCTCGAACACCGAAAGACAGTCACTCACGCCCTGGTCACCAGCAGACTCGACTACGGCAACGCACTCTACGCCGGAATAAACAAAAACCTCATCCGCAAGCTACAGAACATCCAGAACGCTGCCGCAAGACTGGTCCTCAACCTGCCAAAACACTGCCACATCTCCCAGCACCTGCGCACACTCCACTGGCTTCCCGTTGAGGCGAGAATCACCTTTAAGATGCTCACCCACGCACACAAGGCCCTCCACGGCACCGGACCAGCATACCTGAACAGCCGACTCAAATTCCACGCACCCCAAAGGACCCTACGATCAGCCCAGCTTTCCTACGCTGTGGTCCCCCGCACCAGAAAGACCAGATCGGGAGGCCGCTCCTTCTCCTTCCTCACGGCCAAAGCATGGAACGCCCTTCCGCTCCACCTCAGACAGACAACATCGCTCCCCATCTTCGCAAGAAACCTCAAAACCTGGCTCTTCGACAGACCCCCTCCTTGATGGAATGGAACCTGCACCCCTCCAACCCCCCCACCCCTTGCGCCTTGAGACCCTTACGGGTGAGTAGTCGCGCTTTAACAAACTCCTGATTGATTGATTGATTGAACCCTGACTCAGAAATACGTGGTCAGGCAAGCTCCTCAGCCAAGGTCGAGGTACCTGGTTCATAGGTCATAGGTGGGGTGGCACATAGCCAACAGAAAAACATGCAAACAGGAAACTCAGGTCCATCCATCATAGCTGGAGGGGGGAACTAATTCTCAATATACCACACATAGTAAGAAACACATAGCCAAGCCGAAAACGGCACACACAGTGCATGCAGTGATCACACGCTCCTCATGCTGGACCTCTGGACACGTTACCCCCTCGCCCCCATTGTGTCCATCCAAGGTGGAGGCTCACATGCATTTGTTATTGGGGGCATGATTTACGATTTCACAGCGATGGCCTGCATTATACTACCAAAGAAGGATCGTCTGAAGTGTTATTATGATACCCAGAAACTGTATAAAAACTGGCTTAAATTGATTGCACTTTGAGAAAGTCCTCAGACCCACTTCTGTAACTGTGCTCCTGACTGAAATGTTTAATTAAACCGACTGTTTCTGTTTTGCCTCTTGTCTTTTGTTTTTTCGAAGCAAATTCATGTTCGAGCCACGTTAGGCATGGCTAATTACCCATACAAATAACAACTTTCTTACACATACAATTGACAAACGCATGCTTGTGTGTGGGCAAACACAATAACACACACACACACTGCCTTTCCATGAAACCTTAGGATAAAGATGATTAACTAACTGCATATACAGTTACATAGAAATTTAAAGAAAGTGTAGTTAATACCTTCGTTTTTAAACTAATTCTGTAGGTTATAAATAAATCTGCCTCCTGTCCCACCGGCCAGGCAACCACAAGGACTCCCTGAGTACTGTGTCAAAAGGTGACATGCCCTTCTTAAAAAAAAATCCAGATTTTTTTTAAACACAGTAAGGGTTGCTGCAGCAGATGAACTGCTTACTCTATGCAACCCTCTGGTAGTGTGCTTTATGATTAATTACCTGTCGAGGAAGAAATAGAAATAATATGTACTGTTAGTCGGTGGTAAGAACAAAAACTGAAAAAATGCAGTGCCTTTAACCACCTTCAAAGTAATTAGGGCATTAGACGGGCACATATTTTAAACACGTTCAGGTAACAAAACAGTGGACAACTACTCACCCAGGAATCAACTTTGAACCTAGTCAACAGAGCTAATTATCCAACAAGTAATTGCCTTCAAAATAATTTCAGCTCCAATTTAAAATACTGCAAGAAAAAGTATTTGGTTAATCATGTGCATTTTCTTAAGTTTTCTTTGTAGTAATAAATGAGTTCATTATGTCAGAAACTATTCATGGGGCACAAAATGAACATAGAATGATTAATTTCTGTGTGTTTCTGTACTTGACAATGAAGTTCAAATAGGTAGCTGCCTTTGGCGATTTGACGTAAAGTTCACCACTGAGCTTTGTTCTGTAGCACATACTAGAATAGAGCAAGTAAATTAGAAAAATATAATTTTAAACTTAAAATTAAGTTTTCTTGCATGGGAAGATAAATTAATTATACTGGTTGGTTTTAAACAATCTATAAGAAATAATGAATTACACCTATATTATGACTAAGTTGTTTTTGGTAAAGTGCATAATGGTTTTCAAAATACAGCACCACAATTAGAGTATCAAATACACGAAAGATGATAAAAAAATACTTGTAATACCTCTAACCACTGGCGATCACTTATGGTAGCATTCTAACCAATTGTCTTTTTACCAACCATGCCAACTCTGTTTGGACCCATTGTCTTTTTACCAAACATGCCAACTCTGTTTGGACCCAGCCAGATGCTGATCAGTTTTGACTATGTTCCAAAAGAAACAATCTAGCCTGAAAACCTGGCCAAATCCTACCTGAACCAGAACACAGGCAACTCAGAACAAAGCCCATTTTGTCCCCGTGCCTGGAAGGAACACACATCACACTATAGCAAAGCCATTCCCAGTCATGTGACTCTGGATACTAAGAAAGTCACATTTAGTTTGGGCAAAACAATGACAACTTTCTAAAAGTGGCATTTTCAGAATGGTAACTTAAAATACAACTTTACCATTTAAAAGGATTTAAAATTACAATTCAAATGAGTGCAGGAGTATTTGTTAGCTGCTTCCAAACCGAAGTTGCCACTCATTAAATATAATATGGTGACCCAGTTATAGTCTATGGGAAACCTAGCCTTGCTACAGTAAAAAACAACTCTAGGGGCCAGATGTAGGTAGGGTTTTACCGGTCGGTAACGGCCGAATTCGGCCGTTACCGACCGGTAAAAGGAATTTGAGATGTAGGGGGCAGAATCGGTAAATTTACCCTTCGGTAAATTTACCGATCGGTAATTTTACCGAATCTGTAAATATACCGGTCGGTAAATTTACCGACCGGTATATTTACAGAATCTGTAAAATCGATATGTAGGTGGGACTCTTATGAGTCCCACAAGGCCTAAGAAATCGGTATTTTACCATCAAATTCAATTTGATGGTGAAATACCGATTCAGGTGTGCATGCACATGTGTGCATGCACACCTGTGCCATATGACAGGCAGACCTGCCCTTAGGGCAGGTATGCCTGCCATATGGCCCCCGAACCTTTTTTGGGGGTGCTAGAGGGTGTCAAAGTGACACCCCCTGCACCCTTGCCAAAAATCGGTATTTACCGATCGGTAAATACCGACCGGTAATGCCCCATTCATTCCTATGGGCTTCAAAGCCCATCGGAATGAATGGAGCATTACCGGTCGGTATTTACCGAATCGGTAAATACCGACTTTTAAAGAATCGGTAAATCCACATCTGGATTTACCTACATCTCGGTACTTCATATTTACCGACTCTTAAATACCGAATCGGTAAAATTCGGTATTTAAGAGTCGGTAAATATGATTTACCTACATCTGGCCCTAGGAGTTCTTTACTGTTAGGGCATGCAACTGCCATATGAGCTAATACAACCTACCTTAGGAATGGCTTATAAGTATTAAAAGCAAGATTTAGGCCTTATTTTGCCAGGAAGAAGTGTCAGGCTTGAGACATGATTTACAGAGCTACATTAGTGGGTGGCACAATGAGTGTTGCAGCATTTAATTTACAGGCCCTGAATACATGTAATACCATTTACAATGGACTTATACGTAAATAAATGTACTAAATGAGTGTATATATAATAGAGGGAACACAAGTACATTACCAATTGTCAAAGGAGGAAAAGCTCACAGAGTTCTAAAGCCCAGCAAAAATTAGAGGAGCGAAAGCAATAGTCTGTGTGAATACCACACTAAGGATGGCATATCTAATATACAGACATGCACACAAAACGTTCAAACTCTTCAAATCATAAACAATACAATGACAGAAACCTAACAATATAAAGAAAAAAGAAACTTTCCAGTTTCAAGATCCAATCCATCAAAAGATACACATTTTAAAAATGATTTAAAATCGATGTCGGTAGGTATTTCTGTTCAGCCAGTGCCAGAGACAAGTTTGCTCGTGAAACATAAAGTACATTTAGAGCTTGAATTGCTCCCATAGCAAATAAAACCATTACATGTGCAAAACAGACCACAGTAAAAGTTTGCTTTTAAGATTGATGTCAAAGAAACATCTTGAATCCAAGTTGGAAGGTATAATGATGCGACCAATGCCGACAACAAATTTACTCATAAAACATTAGGTGCAAAAGAGCATCTTAACAAGCTCATCTGGAAGTATTAACATTATAATAATGCAGAAAGCAATGTACTTGGGGGCATTAGAGTTAATTTAACTTATTTTTTGTTGCAGTTTGTTTACGACTTGTCTCAAGAATTTGATTGTCTGCAGATTTATTCTTTCCATTAAAAGAAGCTATAACTGCTTGTCAGCAAGTCTGCACCTCCAATGTGTTGAAGAATTGCCATACAAATTGTTGTTGCTCTGGTAAGAAAGCTGGGCAAATGCAATGATGTGTGTCATTGTTTCAAGAACTTGGTTGAAGCCCCTTCAGGATTGAAAGTTTTCTCTTTACAAGCCACTTTAGTCAGAGGTCTGAAATTGGGAAATTGACTAGGCGCATATGCTTTATTTCCATTTTTTGTGAAGAGGATAAGTGGAGCTTAGGTATTCCTGATATGCTAAAGTCTTATAGCTAGGCTGCGGGTGTGTGCTTGTCTCGCTGAACTTTATTTTAAAAGCTGATCTAATAACTGTGTTGCAATTTTAACTTGACTGTACAATTTATTCGGTGTTGTATGCTTAAGGGTACTAGAGCTCACTTACCTGTTCCTAACGCTCTTGGCCCGTTCCGCCCGGCATTGTGCCGTTTGTGCGGAGGGTCGTATAGTTTAGCGCCATTTTCTGCTCCTAACTCCACTTCCGCCCTGCCCCTCCACCTCGCAGGTTAGCGGTCTAGTGGCTTACTCCCTGGGTAGTATAAATAGTGGCCTGGCAGACGCGCATCGGACGAGCGCAGCGGGAGCGCCGACTTCGCACCGAAGTTGCGCCTAAGTTAAGCCCGTCTGCGCCCGTCCACGGCCGACCGGGCCTCGGGGCCAGTCACAATGCTCAACTCATTACGTATTCCTCCGCTGACCTCTTAATGTTTTGCCGCACGGTACCCTTACAGGCCCGCGCCGCAAGAGCTGCTCTGGATTGTGGCATTCTTGTTTCCCTGGATACTCCTGTTTTGGAGCTCTGAGCCGATATCTTCTCGCCTCAAATCGTCAACTCTGGGGGCCACTCCATTGACCGTGATATATCTCAATACCCGGTCAATGGTGAAACATCAACTCGAAATTTTCCAGCTGCTAGACGATAGAGCTGTGGATATCCTCCTTTTATCAGAGACTTGGCTGACTGACGACTCCGTCCCAGACATCCTTGCTGCTATCCCCGCCGGCTATTACATCCTGCAATCCAATCGACCAGCTGGGCAAGCCGGTGGCGGGGTGGCAGCCATCATACGCTCCCAGTATATTTTTACAACCTTAGCTTGTGCTAGGATCCTCAAAACGGAAAGTCTCACTATCAAATTCACTTCTCCCAGGTCCTCTTTTATCGTTGTTCTTGTGTATAGACCCCCTGACCCTATGCCCTCCTTCCCTCAACAGTTTGGTGATCTTATCTCCCAACTTATCATTAACCATGCTAAGGTTATCATTATCGGAGACTTCAATTATTGGCCCTCTGACCCCCGGGAAAGTCGTCTCTCGGAGGAATTCTCTGATCTCTTGTCAGGCCTGAACTGTCATCAACACATTAAAATACCCACTCACTGCAAAGGCCACATCTTAGATCAAGTGTGGACGGCCAATTTCGAAATTTCGTCCCCTATAGTGACCCCTTGTTCTTGGTCAGATCATTGCTTTATGTCCTTATCTCTTAATTTGACTACCCCCAGTCGCCCCTCCCCTACGACCAATTTCACTGCTCGGAACTGGCAGAGAGCCAACCTGGTGGAACTTCATTCTATACTAGCCTCTACAGTCCCTCCGACCTCCGCCTTGGTGACTCGCCAGGCCTTCCTCCTTGAACAATGGTTGCTGTCCGTCTGTAATTCTGTCGCCCCCCTGAAAACTATAAAAACCAAGCGCCCTCATGACGCCCAGCGGTGGTTTACGGACCAACTAAAGCTGGACAAATTAGCCCTACGCCAGGCTGAGCGCCGCTGGAGGCGTAACTATGACCAACAACTTAAAGCTGAGTTTGTGGACCGTCTGAAAGCCTATAAAAAAATCCATCTTATCGGCTAAAACAATTTATTTTTCCCATAAAATTATGGAGTCTGCTTCCAAGGTAAAGGATATTTTCTCCATAGTGAATGAGCTCTCTCTGCCAGACCGCGTCACTCCCCAACCTCAACCTACACAGTCTTTGTGCGACTCACTCAATGCTTTCTTCATTGATAAAATCATCACTATCAAGAACAATATCCCCCCGCCGTCATCCTCTTCTCCTCCTCCTTTACCTCCCAGAAATACCAGCTGCCTGGATGTCTTTCCCCCGATCTCCCTCTCGGAGTTCTACTCGTTACTGCATAAAGTGAGCTATGGCTCCCCCAATGATTGCTGCCCTCCCCAAGTCCTTACGGAAATCTTCTTGGCCTGCCCTGACCCTCCACTGGCATCACTGAACAACTCGCTGGTGACGGGGGTAAGCCCGGACTCCTTTAAACAGGCAGTGGTGATACCCATCCTAAAAAAGACCAATGCCGACCCTACGGCCTTGAGCAATTATAGGCCCATCTCCCTTCTCCCCTATCTGGGGAACATTTTGGAGACATATGTCACTCGCTACCTGAGTGCTTTCATTGAGAGCTCGTCTTTTCTGGAGGCCCAGCAAGCCGGTTTCCGCCCACTTCACTCCACCGAGGCGGTCATTGTGGCTGTGATGGATACCCTGAGAAAGGGGCGCCGACAATGATATCTCCCAAGCACTTGTCTTGCTGGACTTATCGGCGGCCTTTGACACGGTCGATCATGCAATATTGATCCACCGTGTCAAAAATGCCGGCATTCAGGGCGTAGCTCTCGACTGGGTTAGATCCTTTCTGGATAGGCACTCTCAGGCAGTGCACCTGTCTACCTACTCCGCCTCCTACTCCCCCCTATTCTGCGGAGTCCCACAGGGCTCCGCTCTATCCCCTTTGTTATTTAATTTGTACATGCAGCCCCTAATTGCTTCTCTTCGCAAATCCGCAGCCACTATCTTTTATTACGCGGACGACTTGCAGCTAATTTTTCCCATTGACACCTCCCTTTCCTCATGCACTAGCTTCCAATCTACCATGCTTGAGATATCGGAATGGATGTACCACAGCCAGCTCAAATTAAATCCTACCAAGACCGAGCTTGTGCTGGTGGGCGGAGCAGCCAACCCATGGAATGACAGCTTTTGGCCTCCCGCATTAGGGCCTCCTCCTTGCCCCGTCAACTCTGTGAAGAGTCTTGGCGTAGTCATCTCCAGTGACCTATCTATGCGGCCTCAGATTAGTGCTGTCACGTCATCCTGCTTTTTCCATCTGTGCAGGATACGTAAAATCAGCAGATTTCTCACTAGAGATGCACTTATCCTTGTCATCATGGCCCTCGTTATGTCGAGAATTGACTACGCCAACACTCTGTATGTGGGAATTCCTGCATACCACCTCTACAGGTTGCAGCTGGTGCAAAATCAGGCAGCACGCTTGGTTTACCATCAGCTTAAGCATCAGCATGTTTCGCCGCTGCTGCGGAACCTGCATTGGCTCCCGGTGGCTAAGTGCTGCACTTTCAAGCTGGGCTGCACGATATTCAAAGCTCTGTCTGATCTGGCTCCTGTTTTCATTTCTTCTAGTCTGAAGCGATATGTCTCCTCGAGAGATCTCCGCTCCTCCTCTTAGAACCTTTTATCATCCCTAAAATCAAACGCAAAAAACATGGTGGTTTATGTTTTTCTTTTTTGGCCCCCAAAATCTGGAATTCCCTTCCGTCTGCTTTCCGACATTGCCCCACCTGCGACTGCTTTGGTAGGATGCTGAAAACGTCTCTCTTCCAATCAGCCTTCGAGTAATACCCGTTCCTGCCCTTCGCATTTGTTATGAGCCCCATGAAACAGTCCGGTGCCCGAGCGCGGTATAAATAATTTTAACATAACAATATAGGACTGGATGTGTATCCATGAGTGAGCACGCTTATGTTATCCTCCAACAGCGAAAGCTGCCAGGTGATTTTGTTGACCGGTTTCCAAAAGATTTGAAATGAAGTTGGAAGTTCATACAAAATATTTATTTATAAAGACTTAGGGGCCGATTAGGATTGCGGTGAATCCGCATCCTCCTGGCCGGCGGAAGCCACCGCCGGCCAGGAGGATGCGGATTCACTGCTGCGGAGGCTCCAAAGACCCACCGCCAGATTAGGATGGCTGGTGGGTCAGGAAGAGCGTCCGCCGCTTTTCCGCCGCGGTCACATTTCGACCGTGGCGGAAAAGCTCTGATATGGTGGTGGTGTCTATCAGACACCGCCAGCCATATTAGGATGGGGCAGAGGACATGCTTTTCCGCGGCGGCTTTTCTGCCGTGGAAAAGCATGTGGTCTTTTGTTTTTGGGGGCTCGTTGCGAGCCCCCAGGGTGTTGGGGGTGGGGGGTGCACATGGGCGGTACCTATGGTACCCCCCTGCATATGCATGCACTTTTAACATTGCGGCGGGCGCTGCTTCAAGCAGCACCTGCCGCAATGTTAAACATAGGGTATGTGACCGCCAGGGTGGCGGTCACATCCTAATCTGCATGGAGGGAACGCCGCAGCCCCTGCGGACGTTCCCTTCACCTCGGGGGTGGCGGACGGACGCAGGTCCATCCGCCATCCTAATAGGCCCCCTATATGCTGGAAATAATCACTATGTGGGCCCTTGTTTGTAGGCAATTCAGTTCAGAGCCTTTGGTCTAGTGAGTATTCATGTGATGCTCTCAGTTTGCAGAATATATGACAACAATTCCTTGTCTTGCATATTTTTGCCTTACAAGTCCAAACCCTATCATGATTTGTGCTGGAGAGGCATTTCAGGTTCAAAGAAAGAGCTGCCCATAGTGTTGAGGTTTAGCGGCGCTCGCTATTCTGATTCACGGTCACAAAGTGCTTTGCAGCCTTAGGTTTTGGTGGGTAATAGCTTTGCTATGAGAACCTCAAGTACAGGGATGATCATTTTATCTCCAATCATCCCTTGCAGGGATAGAACTGAGGCTGTCAGGGAGCCTGCCTCGTCTTCAATTCATTTCTTATGTCATAAAAAGAGCCGTTTGTGCCAACTATTATTCCCAGGCTTGTTCTTGGGTTAGATTGTGAATATTTAACTACCAGGGTCCCGATTTAATAAGTATTTTACTAAAAGCTAACACCTTTGTTTCTGTGAGGTTAATGCTCAAGTTATTCATAAGAGTATACAGTCTGATTCATCAAAGACCCGTTTTGCGAGTCTATAATAGCGATTCATAAGGAATCACTATTACAGACTCGCAAAACAGGATTCATGTAGGAATCGCAAAAAGAATTGCGATTCCTACACATTCCTTATTTGCGATTAGCAAATTGCTAATCGCAAATAAGGAATAACTCCCCAATCATTCCTATGGGCCAAAAGGCCCACTTATGAGTTTGGCAGTCCATAGGAAAGCCAACTGCGTGGTGGAGGGGTGAAGGCAGTGCAGGACCGCTGGACCAGCAGTCCGACTGCCGTATTACAAGTACAGCAATAGACTCGGGGTAACCCAATATACCCTTGTAGGCTTCGGCAAGTGAATAGTTGAGGTGAAGAGTAGCTACAAGGGATTTTGTTTGTTGACTAAGTACAAATAGTTTGACACGGGTTAAATCTGAGGTTCAACATCTAATTAAACCCATTTGTATCCGTAGGATAAATCAAACATTCAAAAGTTGTTCAGGAAATACATTCAATGAATCACAAAAGCAGGGAGAATAGGAAAAAGAGCACGCAGCAAGCTAATTATATCTGAAAAACTTGTATTTGAAAAAATCAAAAGATCTAAATCATGGGGTTATACAAGAATCAATCATACAATAAAAAGTCATGAATAGCTGTACATCTGAATTAACTGATCAATTCACAACATGTCATCAACTCCATTGACAATTGTTGAACCCCAGATTTAACCCGTGTCAAACTATTTGTACTTAGTCAATAAACAAAATCCCTTGTATTACAAGTACGGCGGTTCGACCTCCAGGAGACTGGTAAAACCACCAGAATCTGCAATCCCTGGTGGTCTTATGGTTGTCTGGGGAAGCAATATGGTTTACAGTGCCGCTGCGGCACTGTCAAGCATATTATGAGTTTTCCCACCCCCAACCTTCTCATGGCGGTGAGCCCACCATGAAAATGCTGCCAGTGAAACAAAGCGGGCCCTACAGGGCCCCCTGTTGCCCCTGTGCAAGGGGATTAGAGGCAGGGGTGCACATAGTGTGCCGCCTTGCCAGCATGAACTCCCTTTCCTGCACGGCATGGGCTGCACAGTCCACACCATGCAGGAACAGCCTTAGGTGCTCCTAATGTGGTGCCTTTTTAAGCACCACAATGGGAACGCCACACCACCTGCCATACAAAGAGGAAACTCGTAATATAGCAGGTGGGCGGCGGTAGACTTTACTGTCTGGAAGTGGGGCGCTGCTGTGGCAGTCCACTTCCAGATCTACAAAATCATAATCAGACACATGATTTGGCCAGCAACCTTTTCAGCCCAAACTTCGTTATGCTGAGAAGAACTACATCTTCAGAATATAACATAATCATTATAAGTTCCTACACTAGTTTAGATGTATGACAATTTATCTGTTCTAAGGTTTCTTTGAGGTCAACCAGAAAGAGATTAAACAATGCTGGGGCTGACATGCATCCTTGTTAAAGGCCTGTTGTTGTCTGGATCCTATGGAAGACCCTCATTCTGTCTTCAATTGATAACCTGATCCACATTTCTTTGTGGAGTTGTTGAATTGCTTTTATCAGCTTCTCTGGGATCGCCCAAGGTGAAAGTTTGAACCAGAGTTTTTTCGTGCCCACTCAATCAACAGCAGCCTTCAAATGCACAAACAAGCATACAGGGACATTTGAAGCTTCTGAGCTATTCGCATTGTCAGAACTAATGATCAAGGTGCCCATCCCAGGGCAAAAGCTGGCCTTCTGCTTGTATGGGATGATCTTCTGGTCTTCCGTTCAACTGTTTAAATTTCATAGTAGAAGCTCTGTTAGAAATGGGATCCCTGGCTGGCCAGGGCTTGCGCCAAAGTCAGTCAGAGACCACCACTTCCACGTCAGGGCAAGGGAGTTACACGCCAAGATAACCCCTGCTCACCCCCTTGGTAACGTAGCACGAGCAGTAAGGCTAAACTCGGAGGCAATGTGAGTTAAGTGTTTGCGCGCGCACCCCCAGCAACAACAAAGTTATGTATAAAAATAACCTTTGTACTACACCAAAACACATTAGATAAAAACACACACTTTACAATGTGCCAACAGGCACGGGCAGAATTTACAGGAGATATGTACAAGACAGGGCCACCTACACTACTGTCAGGAATCAGCACTTTTAGAACTAGAAATACTGTTAGAATTAGCACTTAGAACATAGAGTATAATCACTTTAGCACACAACCAGTAACTACTGGTACCAGGTAAGTACCACCCACGCAACCCTAACCACCTTAGGAGAATATTGCGCAGGGAACCAGGACCTCACTAGCAACACCTGTACTAGGAGAAAAAAACAACCACCTAAGTATCACCATACATTTAGGGGTATAGGCATAGGAACATTACACATGATGCATAAACATTCAGAGGTGTAGGGAAGGAAAACACATGATGCATCAACAACACATTCAGAGGTGTAGGAACAAGGCACATGATGCATAAACAACACATTCAGAGTTGCAGAAACTGAACAATTGTGCAGGAATAACCTTGGCAAGTAAATCACAAGTTGCGCATGGTGCACATAGGCACAACACCAGAACCGTCCCAAATGTCAGGGGCCTAAATGTGGCAGCTGCCCATGAAGTGCTGGGCAGCTGAGGAGACAATGGGGCCAATGCTGGAGCCTTGTGGCCCTGAAAAAAACAGAATGTCCCCTGAGCCTCTCTGGGCTCGAGCAAATGTGGCACCCAAGAGCCTCTCAGGGCTCGTCAACAATGTGCGCTGTTTGAGCCTCGCAGGCTCGTAAAACAATTATGGCTCTCTGAGTCCCTCGTGGATTTGACACAAACAAAGTGAGCCCAGAGCCTCCCGTGGGCTCTAAATCACAAATGTGCCCCCTGAGCCCTCGTGGGCTCTCAGACCAAATGGGGCGCCTAGAGCCTCTCAGGGCTCGGGCACAAAGATGTGGGGAAATTGGAGGAGTCCCCCCCTTGGGGACTCAAAGAAAGAATGCTCCCACTTTTCTGGAGTCCCCCTCCTGGGGACTCAAAACGACAACGGCCCTTTACAAGGTAGAGCCTCTCCGGCTCTAAACAAATGCCCCCTTCAAGGTGGAGCCTCGCTGGGGGTCTCATTGGAGAGGCCCTGCTGACCAGGTGGGGCCACTCGGTGGCACTGTGGCTAGGTCCGGAGCTCTGCCCCCCACCTGACAACACTCACCGGGCTTGGCTGGCGGGGGCTACACGAGAGCTCCCGCTCCTCGGGCTCTTTCTGCAGCACTCCTCTTTGCTCCCGGTGTGGCTCCTCGGCGGGGACTGCTCTCGCCGGTGGCTGCAGGGGAAGCGCTCTCTCCCCTCGGCTCTGCAGCTCTTCTCCGGGGCCGCGGGGCTCTCTTCGGACTTCCGAGAGCCCTGCGCACGCCTCACTCACTTCTCTGAGGGGCCGGCCTGTTTCCTGGTTTTGCGCGGGGAAGCCCTCTGGGCTTGGCCAATCCCTGCGCGGCCCAGGAATGACGCGAAGGGAGTCCCTGCAGCCGGGGACCAATCACATCGCGGCAATCCTTTCTCCGGGGGCCGCCAATGGCAGCGCGGCCCTGAGGGGATGGAGGCGGGACAGCGCCTTACAGCAGATCCACAGGCCGGCGGCAGTGATATTCGAGGAGTAGACTCCCGCGGGAATTATATCTTGAAGCGAGGTGGGCACTCGCTTGGGGCCAAAATAACGGCACCAGGTCCCTGGCAGGGTGGGCACCTGCCAGGGGTGCAAAATCAGCAAATAGACGGGGCAATCGCCGGGTGGGCACCGGCTGAGCCAGTAAAGCGCTCCCAAACGCTAGCAAGACAAATAAAGCGCTCCCAGGCGCTTAGGGGAGAAATAAAGCGCTACCAAATGCTTAGGGATTTAGGAGCAACGGCAAAGCGCTCCCCAGCGCAAGGATGCCCGTGAGTCCAGAAAAAGTCCTCCTAGGACTGCAGCAAGATTGGGGGGGGGCAAGGCTGGGCCCAGAGCCAGCTCACTGGGCCTCCAGGCAGGGAGGCATTCCAAGTGGCGGTCCTCCTGGTGCCCAGCAGCAACAGCCCCCTCAGATAGGATCCTGGAAGAGAATAACCTTTCTGGGGACACCGCCCCTTTTTATACAGTTAAACCCTTTGTCTGTTGGTGCAGGGTGGGGGAGAAACCATTCGCAGCTGGTTTTGATGCACTCTTGATGTGCTCAGCCCTCACTCTATTCACTGGCAGGGTTAGGGACATTAGATGCACCACAGGGGGCGGAGCCAGCATTGTGTGGGGAAAGCCAGCCCTATTCAGGACCCAGGTGCACTCCTCCCCAGCCATCAGCATGCTAATCTCCACACTCACCACCGAGCAGCCCCATCATGACTCATGGAGCCTGGCACCCCAGCCAGCCCCAGCCAATCACACGCCAGCACCTTTGCAGCACGCGCACAGCCATGTCTAGAAGTGGCACTTCCACACTAGACACATACATGCCGCATACATCATTTCGCAGCATTCAATCACACGAGTCCGCACATACCAGACTCGAGCCTGCACAACCCACACATCAGGAACTACCAGTGACACATACATTCCCCATGCATTCCTATGGGAGGGCAGGCCTATCTCACCACATGCACTCAGAGTGCACACGCACTTTCTACTGGGACACAGTGAAAGTGGGCAGAAACCAAAAATCACTACTACTGGGTCACCATCAAAAGCAAAAAGTTTAGGGGTGAACCTGCCAGAAGGGCCAAGTCCAACAAGCTCTGAATAATATTTAGGCTTGCTATCTAACAAAGAGATCGGACAGTAATTTGAAGGTTCGCTATTGTTCCTTCTTTAACG
This sequence comes from Lissotriton helveticus, assembly GCF_964261635.1. Classification (NCBI taxonomy): domain Eukaryota; kingdom Metazoa; phylum Chordata; class Amphibia; order Caudata; family Salamandridae; genus Lissotriton; species Lissotriton helveticus. Next base: position 987,202,696 of record NC_136067.1, read on the forward strand.
ATTGGGTGGATGACCACACCATCTTAAGAGTCTGCAATATGATTGAAGGTACAACAGTAGTTACACAGTCGGAGTAGATAGTTGCCTATTTCTCCGAACTTGATTTAAAGAGTGCATTGAGCCGCTCGGCCCAGAGGCGCAGTCTGATTAACTTTTTGTTTGCTTTATGATTTGTCCTCCGTTAATCATTATTCCATCAAAGTCATTTATGTCCTTTACTGAGTGAAACGCAGGTTGTTATTTTTTTGATGTGTTATCACATAAACGAGGGAGAAAACTTGAAGAATAAAAAACTTCTGCTCACCTCTACTTCTGTTACGACATTAAGTTTATTGATTATTCTTACTGGACTCAGTTGTGTGCTTTCGTACTTCGTCTCTCGCAAAACGCAGGTAGTCCGGGTGTGGAATTGCTCTTACTGACTCTTATGGGCAGATATAGTGCGCCGCTAAATACTGGACCCAAGTTGACTCAGTGATCTTTGCATTGTTAACATTGTATGGGCTTCTATTCAATTTGTTGAAGGTTCCCCAGAATTGACTTAGCTGTTTGCTTTAACAGTCGTAGAGTATTCTTGCGCATTGGCTTTAAATGTGCTCCTTCTTGGCTGCCCATATTGGCTTTTTGTACTCCTGTCTGTGTCATCTAAATTTCTCTAGCAGTACTGTATCAGCCAGGGATTTAATTACTGGTCTTTGTAAATGGTTCGTGCTGTTTTGAGCTGTTCTTATTTGTAGTCCTTGTAATGTCCTGTCTGACACAGGCAGTTTAATAATTTGTTGAGCAACTCTGCGACAAACAACTCCCAGTATCACACAGGGGTACTGTCCTTAGAACTTTTCGAGGCAGCCAGCCACACAGCCACACTGTTTGATTATGTTTTTTAGAATATGGCTTTTCCATTGCATCCTTCCCAAGTTTTCAATTGTAACTGGGTACTGGAATGTTGCAGCTTTTATGTGAAGGCTGGTCACTCTCCTTTGGGCAAATAACTGAGGACGTGATCACTTTCAGTACATAACTTAATTCTGAAGGATGTTATGTGATTGAATAGATTTAAGATGGCCAAAGTGTAGCCTATTGTGGAATTAGTCCTAATTGTAATTCTCATTTGAGCTGGAGGCTGATTTTCTCAAAATCATAATTTATTACCCTTAGGCCCATACTAGTACACAGTGTGAGAATAGACATACTGATTTTACTGTATCTGATATTTGTTGGTTGTTGCTGATCTGGAGTCTGCCATACTGAGTTATGTTCAGCAGAGAGGTCTTCCTCATCATGATTGTAAAGCATATTTACATTGATGTTGTCTAATGCTATAAATTCAGTTGAGTTGTGGTCCTGCTTCAGGCCCATTAATATTGATTGCAACTTTGATGACGCGTTGATGTAGATGTAGATGTTCTAAATGAGTACAAGGTTGTCTGTGTGCTTGAACCAATCCTCAAATTTAAGCAAGGATTCATGGGAAAGACAGATCCTGCTGGGATGCCCTGACTGTTAGATCTTGTGAAATATACATAGACAGATCTCCCTTGGGATGACCCCTTAGGGTGTGCTTCATTGCTAAGTTGTTGAATTCAGTGTATCTAATTAATGGAATTTTATCCTGGGTCCAGGTCTCCTGCAATAGAAAAATGTGGTGTTTCATCCAGAAAGTTGGTACTGCACGCATTTCTAGTAGGTTTTTTAAGTCTCATAGTTCCAAGAGCAAAATTGAAGAGCATCAGTGCTACAGGTCTAAAGTGATTATGTACATTTAAGTCATCCCACAGCTCCATTGGTTAGGGCACTTTGTTGTTATATTTGGTGAGGACTCCATTGCGATGTCACAACACATTTTTACCAATGGGGTTCCTGAGAATCAAGTATGTTTGGAGAAGAGCACTGTACACCGAGGAGATGCACTTGCCTTAATCGGGTACCACCTTGAAAAGATATGTGGGTAGGCCTCCTCAGCATGCCCTGTTACATTAATGCCCCACTTCTCAAAGTATGGTTTACTTACCAATATTGCCGTCATTATTTCCTTAGTGCTCTAGGAGACTATTGTTGTTTCGGCATTTGAGTAACCTGAAGATCTCTTACTTGGTATACATTTGACTGATACTATATCAGAAAGGTTAGGCACATATTTATGAGCTTCTTGCACTGCTATAGCATCACTTTTTGTGACACTCCAGTGGTGCAACCTTGCAACCATAAATATGAGGCCACTCAAAGCCACTGTGCATGGTTTAGAATGGCCTCATAATTATGGAGTAAGGCAAGGCAGCACAAATTGCTGCGTTGCCTTACGCTCGGGAGGATCCCCTGGTTGCTGTGGTGGGTTTTACCATGCAAAACCCATGGATTCATGGATTTTGATGCTTCCCCAGATTTACAAGACCTTGTAAACCTGAATATGCACCAAAACCTTGTGCCTTCTGAGGTGGTGCAAGGTTTCCTGCATTGGTGCTAGGCTGCCCAATTGGTGCAGGGTGAAAGGACAAGAATGCACCATATTGACTAAACACAACACATTCCTGCCCTTTCACTTTGTTGGAGGGCAGCGCAGCCAGGTAATGACCAGCCACAGTATTGTTCTCTTGTTTGATATATCATGTTGTCCCTTAGATACATACATAGGTGTCATGTAAAACTGTGTATTACATTCCTCACACCTAGTTGTGCCTGTCTGTAAGATGGACTCCTTTGTCACTTGGCACTCTTTCTGGGAACTCCGATGCAAGCTTGGAACAGGTAATTCAATGATCTTAATCTGATCTGGGCTGCAGACGAACAGGGATGGGGGGGGCGGATTTACGAGGAAGTGCCGCAGCATGGCAATGCAAGCCCTTTGGCTGCGTCACACTGCAGCACTTCCAACGCACAGGAATTTAACATATTTACAATAATATGTTGCATTCCTGTACTCTCCCCTGCGCTGGCGCACAAACAGATGCCATGCGGCGTTGCAGGTACCCTGGCACCATGGTGCAAGTATTCCTGCGTCATGGGGAGATTGACAAAAACTATCACTACAGGCAATTTCCTCTTTCAATGCGTGCTGTAGGGCGCAGCATGCATTGAAAGAGGAAAAAAAGAGGAGAAATGAAAACATTTATCCTCGTTGCGCTTCACTACGCCTCTCCTAGCATTCTGACGCATTTCTAGTATTACGATTCCTCGTAAATCTGGAAATGTGTCTGGTTCCATGGGTGTTGCGTGGGAACACCCACAGCAACATCCCTGGAACGCCCCTTTCACGCAAACTGCTGCATGTAAAGGGGCCACAGCGTGGCTTTTCCTGTCCTTGTAAACATGGAGCAGTAAAATACGCCACCAGTACATCACAAAAAGTGACGTACTGGTTGCACAGGGGGCTTGTAAATCTGTCCCGGGGTTTGTCTCAAAAAGTGCAGACTGGTTATCTTAACTGACTCTAACCATTAAATTATTCCCATAGGTAGTTTCCTTCGGACTTTGTTTTGAACATTGGGCGCTTTCTTTGCTGCAACTGGTTTATTATGTGTATTCCCAACTCTTTGAAGCAACTCAGTGTATGTCCTCTATGTAATAGTTTTTTTTATTTGTCTTGCAGATCCATTGGTGAGCTTTTTCAGGATCTGCTTTGAAATTCAGGCCCTACCAGACTGGATCATTGATCTCATCAACTTCATTTATCAGCTTGCCTGTTTTCTAGTTTAGATGATATTTCTAATTGGGGTGTCCCTCCCCTGTGCCTGTTTTTTGGGTGCTTACTTCTCCAGACGGCTTTTCAAAATTACCTTGGGGAGCCAGGATTGAATCATTTCTATGAAAAATCATGAAGAATTTAGTGCATCATGCCGATTGGTTTGGCCTCTTTGGTGCTTCCTGAGTGACTGATAGTTGCATCTTGTTTCTGTCCTTATGCAGTCTCCTACACTGGTGTTTCAAAGATTGATGGCTACATGCATCTTGCAGAACTGATGGTTTGGGGTCCCCTGTGATGTCAACCTACCACCTGTCTCGATCTAGTGTATCTGCAGTCTCTGTGATGTTTTTCAGGGAATTGTTATTTGCATTTGGTTTAGGAGAGGGGTCCCAATAGACCAACTTAATGTAAGTTGTGAAAGAAGAAATTTGGTCATACGACCCATTAAATTCAGTTGAATTGCCGGATGGGGAGTCCAGGGATTTCAGAAGTGGTTCGCCATTGAGGTTACGCTCAATATCAACCTCAGATGATACTATTAGTGATTTCTTTAGTGTTGTCTTTCTTCTTTATTATATTTTCTAGTTTTGGTTTTATTGACTCAGCTGGTAGGCTTGTAATATTGTGATTTAATATTATTTGTAGCTATGCAAATTAATTTGAGTAGTTCATGTTGACTATTGGAGAGTGAAATCTTTGAATTGCATTGCAGCTCTGTTATTAAGGGCTATAAAATGCTTGGTAGTGAACTTAAATGGTCTACAAGAGGAGAGCATGAGCAGTCCTTGGAATTTGCAATGAATGGCATCTTTAACAAGAATGAAGTGTGTAGTAGAGTTTCTGGATTAGCATTGATTCGAGTGACATACAATGCCAGCATGTTTGGTAGATATACTTGAATTGCTAGTTTCTTTGGAGTGAAAGTTTAGTGCCTCCACTGGCATGGGTCATGGCTAAGATAGATGACCAAGGATGCTCCTTTGCATCCTCTTTGGGATTGAATTATAAGTACTGTTTATTGTTCCATCTAAGTATTCTATCTGCTTGAGTGCCTCTTCTTGCTCCTTATCACACAGTTCATCATTACAAGCCCGGATGTGCTTTAACAACCTCCCGCTTTCCTGTGTCACAGGAGGCGATATCAATGAAGTTGAGCTCCCTGATTCCATTCCTTGGTGACCTCCATTCTGATACTTCATTGTCCGGACCCCGGCTATCCTTTTGTGGGCTGTTACAATTCTGATCATTTTGTCCCCATATCTTAAGGGGTGTCAAAGTACTTTGTCCATGCTCCCACTTTCCTGCTACTGCTAGGATGTTTCTCGGTCTTAGATTATAGGAGTGCAAGAAATCCAACTTTGTCCCCTTAGGTTCCTCCTTTTCCTTTGGCTGAGGCTTGGGGATACAGAGGTCCATAGTTGCAGAAGGCCTAGGCAGTAAAGGGTGGATCATATGTTCCTGCGTCTTGCTTGTAGTTGTTTTACAAAAATTAGCTTGGGGCCCTTGTTTGGGGAGATATGGATGTTCGGTGAGACAATGCACATATGGGTAAGCATGGGCAACATTTCCTACGTTTCATGCTTGGTGAATGATTTGAGAGGGGAGAAATCTGTCTTGATCAATGTTTGCAAGGCTATATCCCTTTGCTTTACCCAAGGGAGTAGAGAAACAACTTGGGGCATATTATCAACAACTAACGATAATTATCGCTATGTTGGCTTAGCGGTAATAATTTTATCCCCGTGTTGCGGTGATTTTTATCGCTTAGGAGCCTTGCTATTATCAAGGTTTATCTCCTAAGCGATAAAAATCGGCCGAAATGCATGAATATCGCTGTAAAGTCAGCGATATTCATGCATTACCGAGCTAATGCTCTAAGCCATGTTATCCACCTTCCATTGGATAACATGGCTAAGAACTGCTCAGGGCAGGTGTTAGCTTTTGGAGATATTCGTGCTTAGCGCGAATATCTCCAAAAGTTTGTAATAGGAGATAGCAATGTTAGCGACTGTTTCCAGTCGCTAACATCTTGGCACGCCCACTTTGCATGTCATTAGTGATAAATATCTCTGACATGCAAAGCGGGGATCAAGATGGTCACTATCTCCTACTAGCTGTCGCTAACTGGTGTTAGCGACAGCTAGGTAATAGGGGGATAATTTTACCTCCGCTTTCTTGGCTTTTAAAGCCAAAAAAGCGGAGATAAATCACTTGATAATTTGCACCAAGATTCCAGAGATAGATTGCTTGGAGAACCAGTTTGAGCTGCATGGACTTGAGCATGCTTTGGGAGGTTTTTAACAAATACTCCTGAAATTTGTTTTGATTTACTCTGTGCTTGCATTTCCTTTTGGAAGCACCTTTAAACCTTGTCTTAATTACATTTTTTGTCTTTTTTGATTTTTCGTGCATCATCATTATATTCAGATCTTCAATTGAACCTGCCCATTTTTTAAGCCTCTAATATTGATGTGAATTGAGAGGCATGTAAAAACTAGCTGACAGCTGATATTGATGCAGATAGTTCTGTTAGATTAGCACCTTGTGCGTTTACACGTTATAGAGGACGTTGACTTCACTGGGTTTCTGCATGGCTGCAAGATCTTTCATTCTCACCTGCTGACCTGGTAGCTTCAGATTAGCATGGATTCACCTCTGTCACTGACTCAGCAAGTACTGCCTGTGACTAGGCTGGGATGCAAAAGAGAAGGAGACTTGGGAGAGCCATCATGTGGCTGGATGTTGAGGGTGCCAAGCAGTGTGAGGAAGAGGAGTGAGGAAGGAGCAAGCTGCATTCACCACAAAGTGGGCAGCTTCTGTGCCACCCCAAACTCGACCCTTCCTAAGGGTGCATAATGCCTCCAGCTCCTTCACAACCTGGCCTCCAAAAGCAGCTGTAATCCTGTCGCAGGATACAGGCAGCCCAGCCGAGCAGTGAGAAGTGAGCCATGCTGCAACTGCTGTTGATTTGCTTACATCTTTGGGGACCTTAGGAGATTTGTGTGGCAACCAAGAATCTTCTGGCAACGCTGCGGGCACTGCACCATGCTGTAGCCTGATCCCTTCCTCGGCTGATCGATCGTGGGTCATGGGTCTTCTGTGGCAGTCATGCATCTGCAGTCTAGCAGTGATCCTGATAGACTCCCCCTGAGGCAGTGAAGTGCCAGGCCAAGCTCCACCTGCACACCCCGTATGCCCTACACTGTACTCTACTCCACACACACACACACACACCTACACACACACACACACACACACATACATATATATATATCGCCTGCTTAACATCTTTGCTGTAAAAAATGCAAAGGATTTTGTCACTTTTTTAGCTCTGTGTAGATGTCACTTTGTTAATCCTATGATTAAAACCTCTGCTAGAAAGTCAGTTGAGGTGAGAAGTTTTGGAGTGTTGGTGGTGTTATCCAGCTAAGACTTGGGAACCACCCAGAGTTCCCTACCACTGTTTCTTATAATTTATGTAGCACTGTAAAACTGAAAGTGTATTGCTTTGATTCATACTGGGTGCTCCCTTGTGCCTAAACAAAACTATGTCTCGCTGAGCGCAAAACAAATATGTCAGGAACTACTTTTATTACTTCCAGGTTGACTTGGATAATATTTGACCAATTTAAAGCTGTAATACTCCGCCTGGTGTGGTAAAGGCTTTTGTAAATGTTCAGCTCAGTGGAATGGCACTAGCTAATCCTATGCTTAAAGTCTTTGTTGCAAAAATGGCAAAGGACTTTTTTCAATTTTATAGCTTAGCAAGGATGACAATATACTCATCCCACGCTCAAAATTTCTGCTACACAGCCCTGTATCATGGGGAACCTAGGAGAAAGAAGGAGACGATCTAACCTTTGCATCATTGTGTTTCTTCGACTAAAGGGAGATTAATAATAAGGTGAGGCTGCTTCTATTAGCTCAAGCTGGTGAATCATGGAGGTAGGGAACATGTAAACAGACTTCAGTTACTCAAGAGAGAATGCATGTGTATTTTTCAGAAAATATAATTACTAATGGAGAGGACAATGATGACTTCAGTATACAGCACAGAACCCAAGGGTCCCTGGGTGTATCGGTCAGTGCATCAGTGTGTGCCTGTGTGTGTTATTGGATGGATTAGTGTTTGCCTGTATGTGCTAGTGTCTGCATTGCTGTATGCCTGCGTGTGTCCGTGCCTGCATTGGTATGTTCCTGGCTGTCTGTGTGCTGCAGTGTGTGCCTGGGTGTGTTATTGGATGTATTAGTGTTTGGCTGGGTGTGCCAGGGTCTGCATGGCTGTATGCTTGGGTGTGTCAGTGTCAGCACGGGTAAGTCCCTGGGTTTGGCAGTGTATCCCTGGGTTTGATATTGGATGCATTAGTGTTTGACTGGGCGTGTCAGTGTCTGCATTGCTGTATGCCTGGATGTGTCAGTGAATGCACTGGTATGTCCTTGGGTGTGTCAGTGTATGCATCAGTGTTCCTGGGTGAGTTATTAGATGAATTAGTTTTTGGCTGTGGTTGTTAGTGGCTGCATGGCTGTATGCCTGGGTGTATCGGTGAATGCATTTGTATGTCCCTGGGGGTGTCAGTCCCTGGGTTTGTCAGTGTATGCATCAACATGTGCCCATGTATATTATTGGATGAATTAGTGTTTGGCTGGGTGTGTCAGTATCTGCATTGCTGTAGGCCTGGAGGTGTCAGTAAATGCATTGAAATGTCCCTGGGTGTGTCAGTATATGCATAAGTGTGTGCCTGGGTGTGTTATTTTGATGCATTCATGTTTGACGTGGTGTGTCAGTGTCTGCACTGCTGCATGACTGGGTGTGTCTGCGTGGGCACTGGTAAGTCCATGGGTGTGTCAGTCACACCAGTGTGTGCCTGGGTGTGTTCAGCATGTGGCCCTCGACATACCTTGGCTTGCTTATGTAAAATCGACATTGGAAGAGATTGAGTTCTGTGTTGTACTTGAGAATCCCAAAAGTCCAGCTCACTTTCTGTTGATGATGCGACACACACCCTCAGCAAAAGGGAATTGATGCTGAGCAGCCAATAGGTACTTGATGGTAAAAGAACACACAACAGTGAGGAAGGTTTATTGCGGGAAGGATCCAAAATAAACAGATGATAATTATAATTGCTTAACAAATTGCTTGGTGGACTGAGCTTTAAGATACCCCTACAGTCATTAAAGCCTTGAAAGCCAAGGAGAGTCAAGAATGGCAAAGTAACTTCATAAATAACCAAGCAAGGCAAATACAATCTTCTCAAGCCCACTAACTTAAGGGAACCAAGAATGGAAATAAATTATGTAGATGAGAGAAATGTCACTATGGTATTGAACTTTCTGGAACAGAAATAGAGAGTTGCCATACAGTTCCTTACTTCTTTCCTTAGGGTTAAATAGTCCTACTGGCTATACTGTTGCAGACGTGAACTTCTTGACCCGGAAGTGAGTGCACATGTGGGTTAGTGGTCTAGCATTTCACTTTCCTTCCGCATACTGTTAACCTGACTTTATTCTGAATTCCTGTCAAGTATACTTTCATTGGAATGCCCTGCTGCTAACACCAGCAATAGCTTGCAAGGACTCCTTGTCATCCCACGACTCTGCCCCAGGAACCATATTTGTTCAAATATCTACAGCAGCCAGTCTCCAAGACATGGTATTGGTGAGTGAAATATGTTTTTAACTAATTTGATACTGTTTTTAATGTATTGTATCTTTTATGGCTGTGTTCATTGCCTAATAAAGATTTTTTATATATTGGTGTGTGAGCCTCTAGCACACCATGTGCCAGGAAGCTTCAGCAGTACTTCCTTCAACACTCATTAGGTGTACCAGTTGTTGAGAACCTGTAGCACCATGCCTCTAAGAGGGGTACTGACATCAGCACATTGTTCTTCAGAGAGAAATAAGTATGTAGGATTTTCACACAGGATTTTCACACATCCTCCTTTCTTCCTGAGCGGCAGATAGTTTGATTGAATTCAATTAAAATGCACTAAAGTCATCTGAGCAATCAGTGAAAGTGGCCAAGCTGGTTACAGAATTGATATAGGGCAAACAGTATAAAATGTATTTGAAAAATATATATATATATATATTTTAGAAATGTTGTAAGATAGTTATACTTTAAATCTAACTTTTTCAAAGTCTTTTATTTTCATTCATTAGTAAGCTGTTGTGAGATTTAAATGTTTAGCCATTCCAATATGCAAATACACTAAGGTATGTTTAACAGGCTCCTCAGGACCACAGTGCCATCAATCCGGGTAAATTAAAGTTAATCTATGGTGAACATAAAAAATACAGATTTCCTACATTCTGCTACATATTCCTGGTACTGCATAAACAAGAATGTGTTTGTGTAGTGTATATAAAAATGTATATCGGTCCACATCCATAGTGCATATTTTAAGAAATGGGGTTACTTGTTGGGGTAGCCCTACTCGAGTAGTAACCACAATTCTTGTGTTGGGGAAGTCCAAAGCAAATCCTAAATGTACCTGTGCTCAACCTTCCAATAACTTGGCACATAGCAGTCAGGCTTAACTCAGAGGCAATGTGTAAAGTGTTTGTGCAACACTTTAAACAGTAACAAAAAGGATTCCCACACCATATTTAGACTAGAATAATTGTAATAAACAAAACAAGACCAAAATGACAAAAATTATATCAGTAGAACTAGAGAGATGCAAGTATAAATATTTCTGTGAAAATAGAGCCAAAAAGCAAAAAAGGCCAATTGTGGATATCTGGTCTCGCAGGACCAGGACAAAGTTGCAAGATCAGGCTGACCACAATGGAGCACAGGTCGGCTCAGAATTCCAGTTAGGCCCGCTGCCCAAGAGTTCATGAAATTCTGTTTGCGGAGCATTACGAGGTCCCGTGTCAAGGATGTGTCATGCAGCTGAGGCAATGTGCTGATTCTGAAGAGCCATAAAGTCATGATGATAATCCTTTCAGAAGAGGCAGTGCATCCCCAGAGAAGATGCATCTGCCCTGCTGGATCCAAACTTGGGATGAGGGAACACTTTCAGGCCCACTCAAAAGGGTCCAGGACTGGGGTGGCACCACTTGGCAGAGTAACACTCACAGTTGCAGAGTGCAGATGCTGGCCCTCTGAATCACTCTGGGGGTCCTGGGTACAGGTTGCATGTACAGTCCTTCTCCTCCAGGCAAGCAGGAAGTAGGCAACAGATCAGCAAAGCAGGCAGCAGTCAGAGCAGCAGTCCATCAGAGTTGCAGTCCTTTCATAAGCACAGCAGTCCATCACCATGGCAGGATTCCACAAGTCCAGAAGTGTACTGAACATTTGATCTATGAGGTCCGATATTTATACCAGGTGCCTCCATTGAGATGGGAGAAGTTTGCATTCCTTTCGAAGTGCACAGGTTTCCTGCCTCCCCTGCCCTGGGTCCAGACTAAATATAGGGGGTATGAACCCCTCCGTCTGGAGGCAGGACATAGCCTATACAAGTGTAAGTAGGGCTGTGCCCAGCTCTACTATAACATCCTGCCAGTGATGGCCCATCCAGCCACACCTAAGCTCTCTAGATATGTGACCCAGAGACAGGCACTAAAAGACTAAGGGCCATATGTATCAAGCTAATTTCTGCCTTTGCGAATGCTAATTTGACAAATGGTATGTATCAAACATGTTTGATGCAAAATAAGGAATAGCAAAATTTGCAATTCCTTATTTTGCGATTGCACTTAAGGAATCGCAAATTTTGAGATTCCTTAAATGCAATGTATCAAACAAAAAATATTCAAAAAATGCCATTAAGGATTCGCTAATTACCACCAACTTCTAGTTGGTGGTAATTTGCGAATCCTTTTCAAAAATCTTTTTTCCAAAAAAGAAAAGGTGCCATATGACGCCCATACATGCCCTTAGGGCATGTATGTGCGCCATATGCCCCAAATGGCTTTTTCAGGGGTGCAGCAGGGTGTTCTTGAGACACCCCTGCACCCTTGAAAAAATTCCTAATTTGCGATTAGCTAATTGCTAATCGCAAATTGCCCCTTCATTCCTATGGGCCTCCTGGCCCATAGAAATGAATGGGTAATTTGCGATTAGCAATTTGCTAATCGCAAATTAGGAATGGTAAGGAATCGCTATTAAATAGCGATTTTGTACATACATACTGTTTTGCGAATTTCAAATAGCGATTCCTTAAAATTCGCTATTTGGAATTCGCAAAACGGAAGTATGATACATATGGCCCTTAAGCAGCAAAAATGCAGCTATCTAAAAGTGGTATTTTCAAAAATGTAATTTAAAAACCAACTTCAGTATGAGAGGATTTTTCATTACAATTCCAAAGACACCAAGCATACTCTGGCTACCTGTTCTCACTTGGAAATGACAGTGTATTAAATGTACTAAGGGAACTCCAATGTTGTCCTATGGAGGAGGTAGGCCTTGCAATAGTGAAAAACACATTTAAGGGATTTTCATTACCAGGGCATGTAAAACTTAAAGGAACATGTCCTATTGTTTAAATACGTTGCACCCTGCCCGGTGGCCTGTTTGGGCCTACACTAGGGGTGACTTATATGTATCAAAAAGGAAGGTTTGAACCCTGCAAAGGGTATATTTGCCACATTCAAATGGCTGTTTTAAACTTCACACAGAGGCTCCAATGGCAGGCCTGACACTTGTTTAGAAGGCTACCGTTGGGAGGTGGATTTTTAGTAGGGATAAGTATATACCTAACACTAGTAATAAGGCCACCAATGTAATATAAGGTCCAGACAAGGTCTCAATAAATTGTCTCCTTGTGCAACCTTTGGTAGTTGGCTGCGAGCAGGCAGGCTTAACTTAGGAGATAGGTGTGTGAAGCATTTAAAAACACTGATACATTAAATAATTAAGACACAGGATGCAATAAAAATCCTCAACCAATTTATAAAAATAGGAAATATTTTTATGATTTAAATTACATCAAAGCATCAAAAAACCAATATAGGGAACCGGAGAAATGCATGTTTAAAGAATATCGGACAGGGCGGCATGGAAACCATGCTGGAAACCGTGCATTGTAATCTCAAGGGTGGAAAGGCCCTAAGATTACTGGCTGGCTTCAGACTGGCCGACAGGCTCCTAGAGCCTGTCGGAAGCCAGCCGGAATGACCGGCTGGTTTACTTTCCGACCACCTAGATCATAGTTAGGCGGTCGGAAAGGAAACCGAGCGCCCATTAGGATACAGCGCTGATGGCTCTGACTGTTGGTCAGTGCCTTTATGTGCTGCATCGTAATCAGCCCCATAGTGTCAACTTGGGACAACTGGTGGCACACAGGGCTCAGCCATATCTACAAGGCCATGTAAAGCCTCCCTGTGTGGCTTTTCATGGCCTTGTAGATATGGAGTAAGGCGGGCAGCGCAAGTCACTGCCTTGCCTTGCTCTGCATGAAAGAAGCCGAGTCCCACTGAGCACCCATGGAATTTGATGCTGCCCCAGATTTACAACATCGGGTAAAGCTGGGGCAGTGCCAAAACCTTGTGCCTCCTTAGAGCACGCATTACAAAGAGACATGTTTACCTGTCTCCTTGGTTTTTTTTCCATTGCTAAAGTGCATGTGCCCTCTCCTCTAAACATGGTATAATTGGTTTACACCTGTTTGCCATATATGATTTACTTGTAAGTCCCTTGTCGGTTTAGCCTTATGTTGGTTATAATATGCTAACCTATTTTTATACACCTGTGTGGAGTCTTTTTGTGGTATATTGATTGTGTTACTCTGTGTGTGTTACACAATTACTTTGCACATTGCCTCTTTTGATAAGCCTGCCTGCTCTGTGGTGGGTTCTGCCTGACCTGGGTGGATACCTTAACCAACCAGCAACCCTATTTCTTAAGTTTAAAGTTTATTGAAGAAGATATTATAACATACAGAAAAAGAAATATCATATAAGCAAAATCACAATGAAAAACTTCTATGACGATTAAAATGGGAGAGAGAGGGAGGGAGAGGGAGGGAAAGAAAGAAGGGGCGGAGCAGTAAGAGGGGAAAGCATTACCTGAATCACAATTCTAATTCAATAACATTTGTATTATTAAAAAGAATATGAAACATAAACAAAAGAATGCATGAGAAGGAAAAAGGAGTAATATCGGAAAATGTTCATCAGGAACATAAAATAAAAAGACAACAGAGAATTTACGGAGGCTTCCTAACTTTGTCCGGAGTGTTAACAATAGTGGAAGAAGCTGCGGCTGAGGTCGTTAGATATGAAGATAAAGGAAGCCATAAAAGATCCCTTTTAGTGTCAAAAGTGTTTTTATTGAAATTCGTAACAGGCATATAATAAGACAGTTCTGTGAGAGAAGTAAACTCAGAGCGTACAGTGCGGGCGGGACAGACAAGCATGTCTTCCCTTGTGTATCAGATGAAGCAAGGAAGGTACGCCCAATTAGCGATGCAATGTCACGCATGGAAGAGCAAAAGATTGACATAAGGAAGAAAACACGAACCAAAACCCCCCCCCCCTCCCCCACAAAATCCCCCCTCCCTCCGCCCCGACCAGTGTGCCCACGAAGGTCAGTGACACCTGCATCGAGTCGCGGGAGCAAGACGAGGCCATAATTAGTAGAGTCACCGGGAGTCACCGGTGGTGTTAGTGAGACGCAAAACCCTAAGATACCTGGGGCAGGTGATTTCATTGAACTCCTTGGATAAGAGGGTCAGCAAGGGGAGCCATGTCTTGCGAAAGGCGTCTGTGGAGCTGGTGAGAGTGGCATGGATACGCTCCATCCCAAGGGTGAACCACAGTTTGTGGAGCCATCCCGTGTGCGTAGGTTTAGTGGTAGTGCCCCATAGTGACAAGATGTGCTGTGTGGCTGCCTGCATAGCGATGCCCATCTGCCGGCCGCGTAGTGATTTGAGGGGAAACATTAAAGCATTGGGCAGACCCAACACGGTGTATGCTGGGAATCTCGGGACTTCAGTCTCGAAAGTGGAGTCTATGTCATCTAGGACCTGTTTCCAAAAATCTCCCAGCTCGGGGCACCCCCAGAGGATGTGAGTCAAGGTACCCTGTTCCCCGCACCCTCTCCAGCAAAGGTCGCTGCGCCCCGGGTTTCCCTGGTGTAATAAAAGATCCCTTTTAATGCATAAAGAAATAGGAGTGACATTGCCTGTGTCTAATCTATGATGGAAACAAACAGCATTCCATCAAGCTCTGAAAGTGGTTTTCTCAGCTTGTTTCCAATTAGAAGTAATTAGGTGTAAGGCTATCTCTAATAGCAGATCAAATAGTGAGGGGATGGGGTTTGGATACAGCCAGAAGGGTGATAAGGAGCCTAAAAAGATGTTGGAAATGGAAAAACGGATTTGGGTATTAACATTTTTATTAATTTGGGACCAAACTAAAAGCCAAAAACTGGAACGAGAGGGGCAATCAAAAAGTATATGTTTCAAATCAGCTGAAGAGGCTTTACATGCCCAGCAATCTGAGGGGAGATCTGAGGAAAAGGAGGCCAATTTCATTGGAGTAAAAAGAACGCGTTTGTAGATGAAATAAAGGGTCTGAGAGGTATTCGCTGCTCTTGACGTTTTATGAATTCTTACCCATAATTTGTCCCAAAATGGAATAGACCAACATTCCACAAGATCCTTTTCCCAGGCCAATTCGCATTTGCTCTTGTGTCTGTCAGAAGAGAAAAATAAAATAAAATTCTATAAAGAGATGAGGCCGAAGTAGTAGAAGACAATAAAGGAAAGTGATTGGAACATTTGGCAGGAATATTGGGGGTGGGTGGCAAAGAAAGAATATACTGCAAAAGTGAAGAAAGAAGTGAGTCATATTGAGATTTACAAGAAGAGGGCAAATAAAATTTTAATTGAAGTTCTGAAAAAGAAAGAGGAAGATTATTAGATGCCAGTTGAGAAATCCAGAGTAAACCTTTGGTTCTCCAGTATTTCCAATAAAAGGTGCGGCCCTTAATACGTAATAAGTGATTATGCCAGATAGGCTGTTGATCTAAGGAAGAAAAAGCAGGGTAGGAGGACGGAAGAAGAGGTATTAATATTTTACGAGTGTGGGATATGACCTGAGGGCAAAAAGATGAAAGATTGTTAGTAAAAGCAAGAGATTCATTAAAATGAAATGGGGCTAGAAAGTGCTTCTCAATTTTCAACCAAATAGGAGGATGAACACTATGATCTTGATCATAAGAGAGGCAACAAGAGGCTTGCTTCAAGGAAAAAGCGTAATGATAAGATTTGAAATCAGGAAATTTGAGACCACCAGAAAGTTTATCAGCTGAGAGTTTTAAGAGCTATTCGAGGAGACTTATTCTTCCAAAGGAATTTATTTAATAAAGAGTCAATTGTTTTAAAATAGAAACCAGGAATATGGACTGGAATCATAGATAAAAGATAGAGAATTAGCGGGGAAAGCATCCTCTTAATAGAGTCTAGGCGACCCCACCAGGAGAGAAAAAGTGGATGCCAACGGTCAAAAGATGCAGACAAAGTTTTTGAAAGATTCTCAAAATTTCCTTTCAAAGTTTCTGGATTGGTAGGAGAGAACCATAAGCCTAAGTATTTAATTTTAGAGGCTTGCCAAGAAAAACCAGTTGAGATAAAATCTTGTTTTAAGCATATAAAATTTAAAGGAAGAACTTCACATTTATCTGAATTAGGTTGGTATCCAGATAGTTGAGAGAAAGTATCAACTTGAGAGAGGAAAGCTGGTAGAGAAGTAGAGTGGTTCAAACAATAAAGAAGGATGCCGTCGGCGTAGACAGACATTTTAACATGTGTAGTGTCGAGTTTAAACCCAGAAATTCTGTCATGTAACCAAATTTTCGTTAAAAAAGGCTGTAAGGCAATTATAAATAAAAGGGGAGATAGGGGGCAGCCTTGGAGAACTCCCCTAAAAAGAGAAAAGTATTCAGAAGATTTTCCATTAACAAAGATAGAGGCTTTCGATCCTGAATATAATAATGAAATGAGAGAAATTAATTTAGCAGGAAGCCCAATCCATTTAAGAGCTCGGAACATAAAATCCCATCCAATTCTATCAAACGCTTTTTCAGCATCTAATGCTATAGCAGCAATGGGATAATTAAAGGAAGAGGCTTTACTTAGAATATTAAAGAAAACCCTGGAGTTGTCTGAGGATAATCGACCTTTGACAAAGCCAGATTGTTCCGGGCCAATAATGTTGGGTAGAACGGGGTCAATATGAAGGGCAAGAATCTTTGCAAAAATCTTATAATCTAAATTAACCAGGGAAATCGGGCGATAATTTTTACATAAAGAGGGATCTTTATTATCCTTGGGAATTAAACAGATCACGGCTTCTTGAAAAGAACCTGAAGAATAACCATTCTTTACCAAAAACTGCAAAAGCAATAAAAGGTGGGGAAGCAATAAGGAGGCAAAGTGGGCATGGAATTCAATAGTAAAACCATGAGGGCCAGGTGCTTTACCCCTTTTTAATTTTGAAACAGCATTTTTAATTTCAGATAGGATGATGTCCGAATCCAAAGAGGTAAAATCCGTGTCATATGTGGGGGGGGGGGAGAATCGAGTGAAAGAAAGAGGAAAGTGCATCAGAGGAAGGTTTTTGCTCCGGTGTGTATAAATTCTGATAAAAAGAGACAATTCATTAAGAATATCATCATCTTTGAATAATAAGTCGCCGGCATTGTTACGGATGGATTCAATTTTTGTCCGCTCCTGGCGATTTTAAAATAATTTGCAAGTAATTTGCCCATCTTGTTCTGGCCTCCATAATAACGGGCACTGCTTCTTAAAAGGTAGGAGGATGCAGCTTCTGCAGAGGACTTATTAAAACCTATTTTTGCTTCAATTAGATTTTTTAATGAGACCTCAGAGTTGGAGCGATAATAAGAATATTCAAGAAGTTTAATTTTGGCTAATAACCGGGTATGTTTATTTTAAAAAAACGTCTTTTTCCGAGAAACAAAATTTAAAATAAAACCTTTAGCCGCTTCTTTAAAGGAATCACAAATCATTACTGGAGAAGAGTCTGGAGTAGAATTAATAGAGAAGAATTCAGATGCAAAAGATGTGAATTGGCCTATGAAGTTAGGATCTGATAATAATGAATTATTGAAACGCCATCTGCCAGCATGAGGGGAAAAAGGTAACAGATCAAAGTCCACAAAAACAGGGGCATGATCTGATATTAGGATAGAGCCAATCTCAAAATGTGAGACGAGTTGGGACAAAGGTTTACTGAAGAAAAAAAAAATCTATTCTAGATTGTGAGTTATGAGGGGGCGAATAAAAGGTATATTCCTGTAGGTCCGGATTACAGAGCCTCCAAATGTCAGTTAAAGCTTTGCGGCGTATGGCACAAGTGTATTGTGAGTGCATCTTGGTATTAGAACATTTTACAGAGGAATGTCTATCTAGAATGGGGTCGAGTACCTGATTACAGTCTCCTCCAAAAATAATATAGTCATCATCAAACTTGACAAGCTTATCTGAAATCAGATTCCAAAACATATTATCAACAGTAACAGGAGCGTAAATGTTGAACAGTACTAAGAGTATTTGATTAATAAGTAACTTAACAATTACCCAACGACCCTCAAGATCGTTTTCCTGATGTACTACTGAAAATTTGTGTTTTTTATGACATAGTATAGATAAGCCGTTTTTCTTTCCTAAGGCGGGGTAAGAGAAAACATAGCCCACCCAACTTTTTTCAGTTTAGCTGCTTCAATCTCTGATAAGTGGGTTTCTTGAATGAAAGTAATGTCAGTATTTAATCTAGCTAGATGGGTTAACACACACTATCTTTCTATAGTATTTTTAACTCCTTTAACGTTCCAAGTTAAAACTCTAAGGGCCCGATGTAGGTCACCAAATACCGGTCGGTAACGGCCGGTATTTGGTGATTGAGATGTAGGGGCCAATATTTTACACAATCGGTAAATTTACCGACTCGGTAAATTTACCGATTCTGTAAAATACCGAATCGGTAATTTTACCGATTCAGTAAATTCCCAGATGTAGGTAGCACTGTTTACAGTGCTACAGGCCTTCAGTATTCTGTATTTTACCACCCAATCCTATAAGAGTCGGTAAATCTGAATTACCTACATCGGGCCCTAAATGAGAATGGTTAAAATGAACATGGACAATTAGTACAAAAGCATCAAAGTAGTGTCTATCAAATAGAACATAAACAAGAATGATTATAAAACAGGTAATAAAAGAATTTAGGATTCTATTGTTAACAAGAACATACACATTTGTTTTAAAAACAGGTATAGAGTAACTGTGAAATATAATGTAATCAACAAATGAGCAAGCAATATAATATTGCAAAACATTGTAACCTATGAGAAAGAGAAAACAGAAGACAAAGGAGAAAAATATAATCATGTTTAAGTAGGAGAACAAGATAAGAAGAAGAGGTATATTGATAAAAATAGGATAGGGTAGAATAGAATGAGAACAGAAAGAGGGAAAGGGAAGAAGCCAGGAAGAAAACAGAGAATCGAAAAGGATACAGGGAACAACATTTGACAGTGAAAGAAGACAACAAAAAGACATATCACAAGAAAACAATCAGCCTGGGGCTGGTGGCACCACATGAGGAAAACAGCACACCAGACCAGGGACTCCGTAGGAGCGGGAGAGGGACGAAAACCTCCAAGTGAAACGTGAATACAAAATAAATGAAGGAATCACAAAACTGCATCTAAAAGAAACCAGAATAAAGAAGTGGCACCAACATCTGAACTCATAGTACAATAAGAATAAAATACAAAACTCAGAGCACAAAAACCAGAATACAAAATACAAGATACAGCGGGGATGAGCTAAGGGAGAATATCATGACAAAATGGGCTGCTCATATCTGCTAATGAGGAACAGCTAGGCAGGCTACAAGTAGCCCAGAACACGGCTGCCAGGCTGATTCTAAATGCCCCAGCTAGATCTCCCTCCCGCCCTCTGTTAAATAAGTTACACTGGCTGCCCATTCGCCAGAGAGTGAAATGTAAGATCTGCTGCATCATCCACAAATGCTTGTTCGGATCTGGCCACAGATACCTCACGGAAATCTTTAAACCTTATGAGCCAGATCGAACCCTAAGCTCCAAAAATCAAGCCTTGCTCCAGATCCCTAGGATAAAAAAAGAGAGACAGGGAGGCCGAGCTCTCTCATACAAAGGCCCCACTCTCTGGAACTCTCTGCCCCTCACTCTTAGGCTAAACTCTAATCTGTCTGCATTTAGGAAATGCCTGAAGACGCACCTATTTTCCATCTAGCAGCCTCTCACTAATGATATACAGCTGTCTTTGTCTGGCTCAGCACATGAATAGAACAAAAGCGCGGAGATACCTCTTCGGAGGTCGAATTCCTGCGCTATACAAGAGCTATAAATAAATAAATAAATAAAAACATCACTGCATAGGAAGAGGAAATGCAATCACTGTTATGTTTGAGGAATGTCCATTGACTCAGTTCCACAAGAATCAAGAAGTTGCTGAAGCATCACCGGATCCTCATATGTCGTCGTTTTGTTATTATAAGTTACTTTAAATAAGCATGGATGGAATAAGCCATAACGAGCATTTAAGGATTGAAGAGCAGGCCTCATCTCCAGAACTTCTTGCGGCGATCTGTGGTAATCTTGTCGTAGTCCTGTGAGAAGAAAAGGTTAGAACCATTCCAAGTAATCTTTCCATTCTGCGTGGCAGCCTGTAGAACTTTGAGCAAGTCTGTATATTCCAAAAAGTAAAGGATAACACCACTAGGTTTTGTTGTTGAAGTAGAAGAAGGAGATGAACAAGAGGATGGACCCAAACGATGTGCTCGCTGAATGTTCAAAGGTGGAGAGCTTGGAAGACCAAGAAGCGTAGGCAGGAAGGACTGAAAGAAGGATATGGCATTTGATCCCTCAAGACCCTCCGCAAGCCCATAAATGCATGGATTATTACGCCTGTTTCCGTTTTCTAAATTTTCAACTTGTTGTTTAAGATCTTGTATCTCTCTCTGCATATAAGGGGCCTGATTAGTGAAAACCTGAACTGAAGCAATAGTCTTTTCAAGCTGTTCCACCTTTTGTTCAGAGTGCGACCATTTATCTTCAAGATTTTGAAGGCGAGAATTGTCTCCGTCATGTAAGGTTTGAGTGAACGGATTTCCTCCAGCAAAAGTTCCATAGAAATAGAAGAGGACAAGTTGGTCAGAGATGGCGGGTTTGTTTAAACTTGTTTCCCTGATGCAGAGGTAGAAGGTGAAGGGAGTTTGGAAGAAATTTTGGCATTTAAACGAGAAGTATTAGGAGAGGAGCACTTTGAGGTGATATCGTTTGAGGAATCTTCCATGTTCTCTTGTAAAACACTAAAAGGATTATTATCCTCCAAAGAGACAGTGGTAATGTTGTTTTGCTGAGGAGAATTTAGAATATAACGAGGCAATAAAAAGGGAAATGAGGCAGCAGATCGAAAACCAAAACAGCAAATCCCTCAAGCGCAGACGCAGAATATTCTGATAAAACAATGCTTGAGCCCAAATATCAGTATCACAAAAAGGTAAGCAATAATTCACTAGAGGTGAAGTACTGACAAAATATGGTGAGTACTGACATACTGTGGCAAGCAACATTGTGACGTGCAATAAAGGAGCAGAGAGATGTTTAATTCTTTGGTGTAAACATAAATAAAATACTCCTGAATTTGGTACTTGAACGTCAGCTTCTAGAAGGTCATATACTGATGAGGAATATTAATTGAGGCTTAAACAGAAGAAGGAACATAGCAAACAGTCCAGTGAGGTAAGAATCACCTCAACATGGTGGTGTAAGTAAAGCTTCAGGTCAATAGCCACAAAAGAAAACAGTCAGTGCCAGAAAAGACCATTACTCCAAGAATTCAGCAATTGGGGCATAAATTTGAGGCAAAAAATGAAGTTGGAGCCTGAAAAGCGCAACTTAGACAACGAGCCTGAGGAGAAAAGCTTGTAGAGCTCACTGCGCTCACCGCACGTCAGGGCATCCAAGCGCGACCCGCCGAAGATGAGAAAATAGAATAAAACCTCCTCCACTCACTCCAGCAGGTTATAGAAACGTCTACAAGGGCAGGAGGTATTCCGATGCCAGAAAATGCAGCATTGCGGTCCCAGAAGCCGGATAATGCACCTGGAAGGCTCCCGTCGCACCTACTCGCCGACGGTGCCCCTCGGAACTGCGGCCATCCTCCCTGGGGCCGTAGCCACGCCCTCCCAGCAGCCCTATTTCTAACAGCACTTTGCATGACTTTAAAAATAAAAAAATAAAAAAGCAGATAGTCTGTAAACTCTAAAAATAAAGTAGCAAAGGTTCTCAGTGTACTCTATCAAACATTCAAGGTGACATGATAAGCAGTATAAAACAACCTAAATAAGCAATATTGACCTGATCATGCAGTCACAAACGTTCGATACAATGACACCCTTGATGCACCAGGTGCCTGATTCAGGAAACCAGTTGTGCCCGAAAACCTAACTTTATTGCCAAAAATGATTCTACTTACTCTTGTCAGGAATGCACGGAAGGCTAACAGAAAGGAATACATCATTATAATACTGCATTGACGGTATGTGAAGGCCAGCAATCTTGTGGGTTTGTTGCCATTCACAAACTCCCCTCTGACACGTTTCCATCGTGAAAATGGTCACATGTACTGCAGAAAATAGTGATATAAATCTCCTAGCAGGGTGGGAATTGGCTCCCAAATCTTGTGATGTTGTAGAAGAAGGGGTTTCTCCAAATGCAAAATTGTTTCTTTTTAAAGGGCAAAATTAAAAAGAAAAACAATTGTATAGTGCAAAGTGTTCGGTAATTTCTTCACCTCTGCGCTGTGACCTTCAGACAACTCTGCACAAGGTGAATAACAGATGTCACATGGTATTTCCAGTAGCACGCCGGGAAGGCTGTGACTGGCATGTTTTTTTTTACGCTAGTGTGAATATTGGTGAATTTCCAAAGGTTTTCTAATCACCCCGGTGCATACGAATATGTTTCCGAGTCAAAATGTAATAGTTTTTCTTGAATCTGACCCTAATTCTTTACCCTTTTAATCTTCTACTACTCTGTGTCCCAAACCAGCATCCAAATAGCGACAAATAACATACAGCCTGATTCATGAATCGAAATTGCGCTCGCAATAGCTGCGAAAAAGCTATTGCGAGCGCAATTCACAAAATTGGCATTCACCACTGAATAGCGAATTCGCTAAAAGATTCGCAGAATCCCGGCAGGAGAGCATTAGCGAATCGGAATAAAATAGCGAATTCGCAATACAATCGCAATCGGTAATCATGAAAAATCGCAAATAGCGGAAAAAAAACAAAATCGCTGTTTGCGAGGCGCAAATTAAGGACAACCCAAAGCAGGTGGTAACCATCAAAGCCATGGATTTTTTATTCGAAAAACCGTTGCCCAATCAGTAACAGGTGCAGGCCTGACCAAACACACATAAGGAGATGCAGCAGCAGCATTAGGAGTCTCACAATGCCAGGACTGTACATGGTGGTCAGGCGGCGAAGGCTACAGCGAGCAGCACGGAGGAGACGCAGAATCCAGGAGAGGATATTCCGCAAGCGGGTCACCCTGCTGGGCCAAACCAGAGAGCAAATATATGCAAAGTACCGCCTGAATGGGGCAATGATTATCAAGCTAATACAGGACCTTGACCCCCTGATGCAGCACCCAACAAGGCGGACCAATGCCGTGCCTACACATGTCCAGGTATTGTGTAGCCTGCACCTCCTGGCCTCCGGGAGCTTCCAGGGGATAGTTGCGGCTGCTGGGGGGATATCCCAGCCCACCATGTCCCGCTGCCTACAGAGTTTCCTTGACGCAATGCTGACCCAGCTACACCAGCACATCAAATTTCCCACCAGCCAACACGATTTGGATGTGACCAAGCAGCAATTCTACAATGTTGCGCAGTTCCCACATGTGATAGGATGCATTGACTGTACTCACACCCACATCTGTCCACCAGCTGCAACGGAGTACATGTACCGCAATCGCAAGTTCTACCACTCCCTCAACATCCAGATGGTCTGCAATGCTAAGACATACATCACGGACATTGTGGCACAGTACCCGGGGAGTACACATGACTCCTTCATATTCCGGCACAGCGGCCTCCACACACGACTGGCCAGGGGAGACTTTGGTGAAGGACACCTACTTGGTAAGTACACTTGCCCCACAATGTCACACTGTGATGTAGTATCTGCGCTGCACAGGCACTCACCCTCTACTCCTCTCATGCAGGTGACAGTGGCTACGCCCTCTGTGAATACCTCCTCACCCCATACCTCAACCCTGCGACACCACAGCAACGGCGTTACAATGTAGCACACATACGCACAAGGAATTGCATTGAGCGGACATTTGGGCTACTGAAAAGCAGATTCCGCATACTGCACAAGACTGGTGGGGCCATGTACTACAGTCCTGATGTGTGCTGCCGCATTGTGGCTGTGTGTGCAATACTACACAACATTGCTACCAAGCGCCGGATACCTGTAGAGATCTCTGGCAGTGAGTCGGAAGGGGACGACCGGCCACCTGCACATATGCGTCATGCACGCGGGGAGAACCCAGCTGAAGGACACAGACGCCGCAACCACATCACAATTAACAGTTTCTAGTGCACCCACTCCCCTCACCCAACAAATCACAATTGCATGCCAATGGAAATAATGACAGGAGGCCGATGTATGATGCAGGAATAAATATTATTGTTAAATGCACAATAATAATGTTATGTCTCCATTCATCAAATGCTAGCAGGATTGCGCCATACTGCTCCTAACAAAACACTGGACATGCTTGTATCAGCAGCATGTCCCAGCCAATGTACATGAAACTCAATTGCGCCTCCGGCGCGCAGCACCCAAACGCCTCTCTGGCTCTTCCTCTGGGACGGCACGTGTCCCTGCAGTGGGCCTGGTGCTGCGGCGTAACACGCCAACCAGTGAGGCAGACAGGCTGCTGACACTGCAGGTGCCCTCACTGGTGTCGTCCCCCCCAACATTGCCTGGCCCAGTAGGATGGAGTGCCAGCACAGCAGTGGTGACCTGCTCCAACACTCGTCCAACATCCTCAACGCATTGGATCAACTGCTGCTGCTGCATGCACCAGGGACCGTCGTGAGAGCTGGGAGGTGGCATTCCCGATTACATAGTTAGAGTGGGTGTAGGCTGACAGCCGTGTAAGAAGCTGCCGGTGGCGGCGGCGGGCGGAGTTGCGCTGCGATATGAGCGCAGCAGTGTTGGCCTCCATGGCTGTCGTCATGCGCTCAATCCTCTCGCCCACATTGGCCACATTGCGGCCAATGTTGTTTAGCTGCAGTTGAATAGCCCCTTGCCGTCGTGCCTGCAGTTGGTGTATGCGTAGCATCAGGCGCTCAATGCTCAGGCTTGGCACGCACACAGCCATCCCCCTCCTGCCGCTGCGTGCTGTGTTCTGCTGGCGAGTCCTGCCATGCCTGCTCTGCTGGCTGCCCACAGTGGGTGTGCGCACTGTCACCACAGTAGCTGCACCAGATGTAGATGGTCCAGCTGGTGGTGGAGTTGTGGTTGTCAAAGGTGCAACGCCGGATGGTGCTGGCGCAGTTGGTCTTGCCCTGGCTGCGGGGATAGGTGCTGTGCCTGGTGGTGCTGGCGCAGTTGGTCTTGCCCTGGCTGCGGGGATAGGTGCTGCGCCTGATGGTGCTGGCGCAGTTGGTGTTGCCCTGGCAGCGGGGATAGGTGCTGCGCCTGATGGTGCTGGCGCAGTTGGTGTTGCCCTGGCTGCGGGGAGAGGTGCTGCGCCTGATGGTGCAGGAAGTGTCGGTGTTGGCACCTCCTCGGCATCCTCTCGTGCCTCGTCAATAAGCAGCCTGTCGCTGTCGCTGCTGTTGTCAGCGCCACCTGTGAGGGGAATTGGACGTACATTAATTGCATGTATCTGTCACACGTGCAGTTGCTACATGCATGCTGGATGACATTCCCTGCCTGGCTTTGGCATTGCGTACTTTGGGATATGTGAGGCTGCATTGGGGTTCTTGTACATTGTGGGCAGACTACATGTCTCACAATGCTTTTGGGCATGACCTAATGTGCATGGTTTGCATGACTTGGGATGAATATGGGAGGCTATAGGGCCATGGCCATTGTTAGGGGACAGGGACGCAGTCGCATGCCACTTACCTTGGCTGTCTTGGCTGTGTCGGGATGAGTCCAGATTGACGACCCCTATGCACGCCTCTGGCTCCAGAGTGTCCTCCACGCGGTCCTCCATGGGGGTGTTGGAAGGGACTGTAGGATCTCCGCCCTCAGTAGCCTGGGTCTCGCCCAGCCTCTCTGCCACCCTCTCCTTGGCACGACCTCGGAGGTCGTACCACCTCTTTTTCAGCTCATCCAGTGACCTGTGTGTCACGCCCACAGCATTCACTTTAGCAGCTATCCCAAGCCAGATTCGACGTCTCTCCACCTCCGGCACCCTCCAGGAGTCCTTTCCAAATAGTTTGGAGTGGTTATCAACCACTCCCTCAATCAGGTGCTCCAACTCCTGCTCAGAAAACTTTAGCTTCCTCTTGCGCCCGGTGTCACTGGGCCCTGGTGCTGGCTCCTCTGGCATTGCTGCAGTCACAAATGGGTTGGATTTGCAAGTTTGGAGGTGTCCTGGAAGGAGCTCTGTTCAGCTGCAGCCTCGAGATCAGCCTCACAGTTCTGAATGGGGGTGGGAACTGCCTGCTTCCTGGTTGTGATGTCATCACTGTGCTCGAAAAGCGGCTTCCCGTTTTTGCGATCTCGCTACTTGCGAGATCGCATTTTGCGCTCTCGCAATTAGCGATCTCGCTATTTGCGATATCGCTAAATCGACACGGATTTTGAGGGTAATTGCGAATTTTCTGCGATTTTAGTAAATCGCTAACGCTTTTAGCGGCCGTGTGCGAATCGCTTTATTTTCTCGCTAACTATGATGAATGCCGATCTGCGATTTTCAAATTGCGGTTCGCTGTAAATCGCAATTTGAGAATCGCAGAATTCCTTTTTAATGAATCAGGCTGATAGTTTTTCCTTCCTGCATGATTGAGATGACCAAATTGAGACAGCCATATTTATTTTAAATAGTGAGCATACACATCGACAAAACCAAACGTGACACATTATTTTTTGCACAATAAATTGCAGAGTGGAATACTGAACGTCGAAAAACTTGAAAGGTATATAAAACACTTAAAGCATAGCTAATGTATGAAGATCGTTTAAATATACATCTACACATTTAAAATGAATCCTAATTGCATTTGTAATGCCAAAAACAATATCTGTGATGTTGTTTTGACTTTTGTCATAGGTTACAGCAATTGCAGTGGTCGATAAAATCCCACAACATATTGTTTACGCCCTACAGTGTTTTTATTTTCCCAAAAAATAAAAAGGAAAACTTGAGTGTGAAATGATTTGAGCATTCAGCAAAATCGACAAATAGACCGAAAGAGAAGTTGCAGGCTGAAACTTTTCGAGTGTGGTGGCATCTGCATGGACTGCTACTATTATTAGGAAGACAATAAGGGTTAGGCTTTTCACTCCCACGTGTTGCCTTAGGATAAGAGACTTTACCTACGGAAGGGAGTGTGTTCTCTTATACAAGTACCTGCAAAGGTGCATGACACATGTAAGTGGCAGTATCAAGCGCCTGTGCATACAGGATGTTTACACACGATTGTGAAAACTTTGGCACTATCTCATGTGCAAGGAAGGACCCACTGTAGCATGGGTCTTAGATTACCTCTTGCGACATATTGGTACCTAGCCATTCCTGACCATACTGTTCCTTGTGACAGCCCTCAAACTTACCTTAAAAAGAATGTTGGTTCACCTCTGGGACATATGCTGTCTTCTTTGACACGACTACACAGACTGGAATCATGTATGTGTTCGCTTCTCCTGGGCTTTAGAAAGTGCCAGAACAACCGAGCCAGGACGTCTCCAACAGTGGCATAACGAAACTTGACGGGACCTTCCAGCAGGGTACTTGGAGGGGCCCCCTCAGGAATCAATCGGGATCTCTCTGGCCGAAGTGCAGTGCTGAGGGGACCCCCTGGAGGTTGGGGGGCCCCCCACACCGCGGAGGCTGCGGGGCCTGTGTTACGCCGTTGGTCTTTAAATATACGCAATGCGTATTGAGGATTGGAAGGTCTAGAGAATCCCTCAGCACCCCCTCCTGTCCCTTCTTCAAGCAAGGTGAGAAACAGAAACTTGTATGGTGCAAATCACCCCTTTATACAGCACTAATTTGCCTTATTATCCAGATTGCAATACAGAAATGCCTTAGATATGTAAAGTTATACACCCACAGTCTTGTGAATGTCATAGAAATCCCTCGAATAACGGTTGGACAGATACGTGTACCATAGTAGAACAAGCATTGGCAATGCCAATAGGTCTTGTTTTGAGGGAATGTTGCATGGTAATGTGACACAAAAAGATGACGGACGGAATGTTGAACATTGTCAAACATTCTCCCCAGTCACAGATCTGGGTTTAATCCATCATTATTTTGCTCAGCACGCCACTTCAGTTCAGACATAGCCATATGCAAATCAGTCCTGACCCTGTGCCTCATGGGAACAGTCCAGACCAAACTGCCAGGCCAGATCTTCCCTGTACCAGAATCAAGCATCCGAGGACCGGTTTCGGGCTTTCAGCACTCATCAGCCAGGATAGCTTGACTCCAGTAGCGTAGTGAGCACAGGACCGACGTCTGGGCATACCCTTCCCACTTAGGGTGAAAATGCAAAACAAAAAGATGAAGGACGGAATGTTGAACATTGTCAAACATTCACCCCCAGTAACAGATCTGGGTTTAATCCATAGTTATTTTGCTCACCACGCCACCCCAGTTCAGACATAGCCATATGCAAATCAGTTCTGCCCTGTGCCTCCTGGGAACAGTCCAAACCGAACTGCCAGGCCATGTCTCGCCTGGCCCGGAATCAAGCATCCTGCGACCCGTTTTGGGCTTTCAGCCCTCATCAGCCAGGATAGCTTGACTGCAGTAGAGTAGTGAGCACGGTACCCACGTCTGGGCGTACCCTTCCGACTTAGGGTGAAAATGCAACACAAAAAGATGATGGACGGAATGTTGAACATTGTCAAACATTCATCCCCAGTCACAGATCTGGGTGTAATCCATAGTTATTTTTCTCACCACGCCACCCCAGTTCAGACATAGCCATATGCAAATCAGTCCTGACCCTGTACCTCATGTGAACAGTCCAGACCGAACTGCCAGGTCATGGGTTAAACCCAGATCTGTGACTAGGGTGTGAATGATTTGCCATTGTGACACATTCCGTCCATCATCTTGTGTGTTTTGCATGGTAATGTGAAGCATTACAAGTAAATAGCATGGGAATAGATAAGTATAAATTTGGGAGCAAAGAGCTGTATAAAAATATTGGTGCAGAGTAAAAGGTCAGGTGACAGCTCCACTATCAAGCCACACCCAAACATCATGTAGTTTAGAGACTGCCCTCTTTCTATCTGTGTTGTTGCCAGATAAAAACAGCATCATTATCTAGTTTTCTGTGTGCTCCTGAAAATCCATGCTGGGGCAGATGGTAAATAAACAAAATGATCACAGCTGTGTGGAGGGTAAGCACACTTTTTGTCGAAACACAGAACTTCTGCCTAATCAAAACATGTATCCCTGGCTCCTAACATATGAGCAGAGCCAAAGCCCCTTCCCAGTGATGTCACATTACTGTCCTATTTGTCTGTCCCAATGGCTGCTTGGTTGATGCACGCTCCCGTTTTTTAGAAACCTATTTGCACAAAATATATCTAGAACTCTGGATGATTTGATTAGCTAATAAGAGCCCCACCATATGAATTTAAGTGTTATACATTTTTTTTTTATTTCTAAAGCGTTTCTTCTGCTGTTTTAGAATTGTTTAAACTATGACAACTAATCTTTTCTGTATTTAATGTATTTTTGTATCGTGGCAGTATGCGAATGAAAAATGTGTGTACTTTAACAAATTGTGGATCTCTGAAGAAGTCTATATCAATAAAATTTCATTTCAAATAAATCAAATATTTAATATGTGATTCGAGCCAAACTAAAAAAATGTGTCAGTGGAAATGTGCGGGACACTATCATGTAAATCAGTATTTGTTCCGTTTTGGGTGACCTAGAGCAGCACCTGCTCATTTGTAATTGCAGAATGGGTCACGAGGCTTCTACTCGTACACAGAACGAATTGAACAATCTAGATTGTATTTATGTTCATCAAACTAGCATCAACAGAGTTATGATTAAGAGGGCCTGTGTGTTTTCACTTCAACTGCACTTTTTGAGTTCACTTATTTTCACTCTTTGTGCAGGGTAATAGAAATGCTAGGGACATACACTGTTGGGTGAAATTACTTCCAATTTGCCATGGCAAAAGAACGTTCTCTGACAATATGGCTTTTCAAATCGATGGTTCAGTATTATAACATTTTGAATAAAACGAACATTTTCATAAATGTACGGTAACGTACGGTGTTCAAGAGTCATAAAATCGACTTTCTAGGGATTGTATTGACAATAATACATTTACTTAGGGAGGGGGAAATTTATTATGCTCAAAATCCTCTTACCAGCCTCCTCTGCACATGCGAGCACTTAGCTGCTCAGTCTTAAAGTGTGCAGGCAATTTCAGTGCAGTTTAGTGATGTTTTTCAGTATCTTGCCATAAGATGGCACCTAGATGTTCATTAGGGATACTGGTATTTAAATGGTTAAGTAGCGCCGTCCGAGCTCGTGGTCTTTACTGATAAACTGTAATTGACAAGTCGGTTTTAGATGAGTTGCTAAGTGCTGCTTCTGAGCATCCATCAGTATGAATTTGCGGCAACAATTTGGGAACTGCCGCTAAGTGCTGCGCTGCTTTAGTGTGCCAAGCTGAAATATCCATCTATTTACAAAGACACGAATAATACACCACCAGAGAGTTTCCTTTAAAGGCATTTTTTAAAAACAACTTTTATTTTTGTATTTTTTTGCAATAATCCACAGATTGAGAAAAAAAAAAAAAAGCAAAACTGTGATACTGTTACACAAAACATAAATGTCCTAACACTAGAGGCAATATTCCCTGAATCATTTTTGAGTTCAGGAGTCTCCAAAACTACTTTCATAGGCACAAATGCTATTCACTAACTATCCATATTTTGCAGCCTATTCGCTTATGTGCAGAGTTCTCCACACGGAGGGGCATATTGACAAGAGAATGGCGGATTGCGGTGTTAAGTTGAATTGCTAACGTTGCGCTCTGCCATTCTAAAAACACAGGGATGCGCCGTATTTAAAAGGATGTGGCACACCCCTGTGTTTCCCCTAGCGATGGTGCTAAATTTAGCCAACTAGCACCAATGCAGGTACCCTTGCACCGCCTGCGTTTCCAGGAATGATTGTTGCTGTGCAGGAAGGTGTCCCTTGATGCACATAAATAATCAGTAAATGCGATTTGTTATTTCTATGGGCCTCATTTATGAGAAATGACGCATCGCTGCGTGAAAGCAGCGATGTGTCACTTCTCAGTGCGCCCTCCTTGCGAAATTCCTGATGCGTCATATTTAATGTATGACGCATCATGTCGCAAGGAGTTACAGATACGTCAGTATTTCTGACGTATCTGTAAGCGCAAAAGTGGCGCATTGCTGGAGCGTGTCACAAAAGTGACGCAACTCCAGCAATGCTTCCTTTCACATGGGGCAAGCCCCATGTGAAAGGGCCTGAGTCAGTCTTACGCCTGCGGTCAGGCAGGCGCAAGATCTTGATGCAACGGCGTCCTAGAAGTGGCGCAGTGAAATCTCATACATTTCACTGCTTCACTTCGTTGTGGCTTTTTGCGGGGGAACGCCCCCCCCTGCATACATTATACCTGATGCAGGTATAATGTAGCGCAGGGGTTTACAAAGTGACGCATCTGCTTAGATGCGTCACTTTGTAAATAGTGCGCAACAGGAGGCATGTTTTACGCCGCCAATGCGTCACAAAAAGTGACGCATCGGAAGAGCAAAACTGACGCATGGCCTCATAAATGAGGCCCTATGTGTTTAGCTTTATGAAGCACACATAGAAGTGGCGATTTTTCTGTTCTTTTTGTGTGCTGCAGCACACACAGAAACAGCCAAAATGAGGAGAAATAATATTTTCTCCTCGTTTCGGCAGTTTAAGACCAGGTTTTCCCTTGTCTTATTTTTGGCGCTGTCTCCTACTTATGCCACCCTTGTAAATAGGGGACAGCATCAAAAAGCAATGGGTGTTGCATGTGAAGGCACACCTCAACACCAATTGGTCGCCCCTTTCACGCTAAGAGCTGCGCAAAAGGGACCCTTATTCACAAGGCGCCGTTAAGCTGCGTGAAGGGGCTTAACACCACCTTGTAAATAACGTGAAGGGCTTATCGCCACTGGAATGTCCCAAAATATGACATTGTGGTAGCAATAAGCTCTTGTAAATAGGGCCCTGAATGTTGCGATCTGGACACACTCTGAGATATACATTGTAATAGAAAAATTGGGAGTGGCAAGGAGAAGTGGTTTGAAACTGCGAAATATCTACTATTTTCCAACCGCCGTTGAAATCAGCCCCTTAGACCTAGTATCACATACAGGTAGGCTTTTTCTCTAGAAACATACTTGTCAACAGTGACATCACAGAAAAACACATTTTAATTGCAGTGAGCTTAAAGGTGTTTATCGTATGGGAAATGCAAGGCTTGAAAAATGGCACCAACAAGAAGACATTTCACCCAACTTACAGCAAGGGTACCAAGGAGATTACACCATTCCTCACACAGAGCTTAAAAACGGTATTTTATGTCCTGGTGTGGTCCTATGACAAGAAACAAGTAGGCAGCATCATACATTTTGTCAAGAAGTGTATTCTTGAGGGCATGAAGGTGATTGATAATAGTGACCATGTTAGACCTGCCAGCCTTAGGGTGGCCTTCTCCCAAACGTTTTGCCTACTTGCTTCCACTTTTTGATGACTTTTTGCTTCAGTTGGCCTTAGGACTCAGGGCACTTTATCAGTGCTAACCAGTTCTAAAATGCCTTTTCCCACTTCCCTAAACATGGTCTGATTAGCATATACTGTTGTGTGCTTCTTGCACAGCCCATTGCCATGTTTCCTATGTTAGCCTGTGCACATTGTAGACTGCTTTTATTTTGCACATGTTACTATTTATCACACTCGCTTTTGTGCCACATTGTATCACATGGAACTTGCATATCTTTTCGTGTTCTGCTCTTTTCCTTGGATTTAGTCTGAACACAATAGACAAGGTCAAACAACAGTGCCCCTTGTTATACTCTTTGGTCAGACATTAGAACTAAGACATAACAAGAAAGTACAGCAGCTGTCTGGGAGCACAAAAGTCTTGTCATATAACTGTGGGAAAGGGTTCTGAAAAAAACATAAACTGAATGAAGGTCCTGAAGCAAGAGTGGTGCACCAGCTGAGATGTAGAGCATACAGTTATTTAAACAACAAATATACCCAGGGCCTGTACATTAAATGCTTCCAGTGGGCTGTGCAGCACTTATTGTACCCCCACCTAAGTAGCCCTCCACAACATGTCCCAGGCCTGCAATTGCAACCTGAATGCAGGGTCATATTGCAGTATCAACTTGGTATTTAGACCCCCTTACCAAGCCTTAAATTCCCTTCTATTACATATGTCACCCCTAATGTAGGCCCTAGGTAACCCATAGGGCAGGGTGCTGTGCAATTAAAGGTTAGGTCATGTACTTTTATGTTTTACATGTCCTGAGAGCAAAAAACTCCCTAATCCGATTTTCCCTACTGTGAGGCATACCGCTTCCATTGGATATTATTGAGGATTCCTTAAGCTGTGATTCCTAATTGAGAGGAGGTGGGTGTATAATGTTTGGTACCTATGTCCTTTTAATGACAAGCCCTCTTTAATGGTAATCTTGGATGTGTCATTGATGTGTCATTGCAATTTTGAAAATGCCACTTTTAGAAAGTGTCTTTAAAGGAACAGGGGTCCCTGTAGAATGCAACTTATAAGAATGTACTGGGCAAAAGAATTATGCCGAGGCACAATGTCCAGAAGAACAGTTGAAACACATTTATTTAACAAATGATTCACAAAGTGGTGGGTGAAAACATCAAACACAAAGGACAAACAGGATCAGTGTGCAAGAGTAGATGACATTTTGATCCTGTATCCTTAACAGGATTATCATCAGGACATTACAAAATTATGCCTGAGGAATGTTACACAATTACAAGAAAGAGGAAGATGTGAAAAAACCAGCATGGCTCTACTTGGTGAATGTAAGGTTGGGGCAGCCTGTCACACCTAGCGTGTTTGAAACCCTATCACGGAAGATGCCTAGAAGTGAATGTACTGGTGCAGATGTGAGATGGATTAGCAAACAGAAGCAATAACATCCCTAGAAAATGCATTAAGTAATGAACATAAGGGCAGGATTGTTGCTGTAGATTTATTTGTGACTAACACATATTATTTTTTATTTAAGTCACACACTTTTGCCTGAGTTCTCATTGTAGATTTCATTTCACCTACCACTTTTTGAATCATTTTGTTAAAGGTGCTTTTAACTGTTCTCATGGACATTGCATCGTGTTTCTCCCGGTATATTCTTACAAATTGTATGCTATATGGACCCCTTGTTTTTTTTGTAAAACTATTAGAAAGTCTACATTTTCCTGCCCTTAGCTCATTGTGTCTGCAGCCTGTCTTGGTCACATGACTGGGTGTAGCTGACAGACCTTGTGATTTGCTCCCAGACAGTTACACAATAGAGGAATTAAGCATGCCTCAATGGGCAATCACTTACAGAATGGGATGGTGGAGCTGAGCACAACCCCACTTGCACCTAAATAAGCTGTGTCATGTCTCTCACAGTAGGCCGAAAGACACTGCATTGTCACTGCATCCAGCATGGAGCCAGGGCAGGATAGTCAGGGAATACCATGCACTTCAAAAAAACTTTCAAGAAGCTTCTCACACCTTCCAGTAGAAGGGCACCAGGGTATAAAAATAGGACCTTCAGACCCACTCTTTCGTTTGTCACTAGACCTGTGGAAGACTCTCAGAGGACTGTCGTTGCTGTGACCTGCTGTGCACTGTGCCAGACTGCTGCTGTGCCTGGAAGGTCTGGAAGGACTGCTTTGATGCCTGGAGACTGCTTGATCCCTCAGAGGCCAGCCCTGCTGTTGAGCCCTGCTTCTTCACCTGCACCAAGGATTGCCAAAAGTGACTCCAAGGGCTTGCTTTCTGGCTTTCTTTTCAGAGCCACCGGGATATAACAGGCTCTCACCATTTTGAACGTACAACTAGACCCTGCCTGAGTGAGTACTGAACCCAAAGAGGTCTCCATCCTCTCTTGGACCCTTGGTTGTGGTGCTAAAGGTGGCCAGATGGCCAGTTTCTATAACTGAGGACTTATAAAAAAATTTAGGCAGAAAGTGTTCTGAGAAACAGGAGGAGACCGGGACCAACCTGCTTGCCTATGTGCCTGAGGTGCATTCACTGGCCAGATTGACTTTGTGGCTTCTCCCGCTACGTTCTTCTCTGCAGCAGCAAATTTGTTTTAGTGGTACTTTGCCAAAGGGGTATCCGATCTCATGGAACTGTCTTCCGATACAGCCCTTTGCTTGGTCCCACTGGAGATTTTTTACTTCCATCTTAGCGACTAAGTCCGAAGGTATAAATCTTCACAGTGGCTTTGCTCCTCAGTCATCCTGACAATGGCGCTTCCTCCTCGACACCCTGCACCCTGCTTACATGTATACATCTCAAGGTTCAGTGATTTTTCTAACTGTCTTTTTTTTACTGTTTATATTTTTCGTTAGCATCCACAGTAGGAGAATGAAGAGACTCTTGATACAGTGATGGGGGTCTTTGTGGTGATCCTGCAGTGCTATAGCCTCTTACCCTTTTCTTCTTAGACGCAGGGCACCTGTCTAGAGGATCATTGTCACAGATGTGAGTTTGTTTTCTTGGGGTTGCCCTTACAACGTGGGACTTTTGTTTTAGGAAAGGAGGATGCTAGCATATTTTTGATTTAAACTTTGCCTATAGCCATGCTTGAACCAGGTTACACATGAATATCCACTGGGGCTGTACATATGGTGTTCTAAGATTGGGTGGAGGCGGATGATCGACACTGCATGTTTGAGCTTCATTTTGGAGTGGGGGTCCATACACACAGGACAAGATCAACTTTCCTCTGTCATTGGGATAGGCAGCAGAGTGAGAGAACAGGCCCACTGAGGCTGTACGTATCAGTTATTCAAGATCTCAACCACGATAAGTCAAGTCAATAAACTTTATTCGGATAATACTTTATCCATAAAAGTACACACATAATTACATACATGGTCACGGTAAAAGAAAGATCACGTTAACATGAGGTAGTATTAATGAATATTTCCTTATTAAAGAACGGTAACCACAAAATAAAATACAAGATATCGTTTACACATGTTTCTTGCGTCAATTAAAATCAGAGCGTTATTTAAAATGCCGGTTTTATAAAGTGCATAGTGCATAAAACCTGGTTGGTAGACCATCTTAATACAGTGCAAAATACAATGTCAACCAGTGATTGTTAAAAATAGACAGGATTCTACAACTTAGTATATGCAAGTACACATAAAATAGCAACTTTGGATACCAATAGACGTTTTGGTCAAATAAGCTTTAGTTCTCCTTATTATTTACAGCCTGATTCATGAAGCGAAATAGCGCCCGCAATCGCTGCGAAAATGCAATTGCGGGTGCAAAATACGGAATTGGCATTCAAGAACAAAATAGCGAATTCGCAAACACAGAATAGCGATTATAATAGCGATTACGCTATAATAGTCGCAGATTCCCGGTAGTCGAGCATTAGCGATACGGAAATAGCGACCAACCACGGAATCTGCGAAAAGAATAGCGAAACGCAATATATTCTCTATCGGCATTCATGAAAAATATACAATAGCGAAAAACCCCAAAATCGCACTTTTGCGCGGCGCAAATTAAGGACAACTCAAAGCAGGTGGTAACCATAAAAGCCATGATTAAGTAAAATTTGAAAAACAGTTGGCCAATCACCAACAGGTCCAGGCCTGACCAATCACACATAAGGACATTCAGCAGCAGCATTAGGCGTTCCACAATGCCAGGAATGTACATGGTGGTGAGGCGGCGAAGGCTACAGCGAGCAGCACGGAGGAGACACATGAGGCAGGAAAGGATTTACCGGCAGCGGGTCACCTTGCTGGGCCAAACCAGAGAACAGATATATGCAAAATACAGGCTGAATGGGGAAATGATCATCTGGCTGATACATGAACTTGACCCCCTCATGCAGCACCCAACAAGGCGAAACAATTCGGTGCCTACACATGTGCAGGTATTGTGCAGCCTGCACCTCCTGGCCTCCGGCAGTTTCCAGGGCATAGTAGCGGCTGCTGGGGGGATATCCCAGCCCACCATGTCACGCTGCCTCCACACTTTCGTTGACGCCATGCTCACCCAGCTCCACCGCCACATCACATTTCCCACGAGCCAACAGGAATTGGACCTGACAAAACTACAATTTTACAATGTAGCCCATTTTCCCCATGTCCTCGGCTGCATTGACTGTACCCACGTCGCCATCTGCCCACCAGCTGCCACGGAGTATATGTACCGCAACAGGAAGTCCTACCACTCCCTCAACATACAGATGGTCTGCAATGCCAAGACCATCATCACTGACATTGTCACCCAGTACCCAGGGAGTACCCATGACTCCTTTATTTTCAGGCACAGCGGACTCCACACACGACTGCTCAGGGGAGAGTTTGGGGAAGGACACCTACTTGGTAAGTACACTTTGTCGACAATGTCACATTGCAATGAAGTCACTGCGCTGCACAGGCAATCAACATCTGCTCCTCTCATTCAGGTGACAGTGGCTACGCCCTACCGGAATACCTCCTGACCCCTTACCTCAACCCTGCCACACCTCAGCAACGGCGCTACAATGTTGCGCACATCCGGACAAGGAACTGTATAGAAAGGACATTTGGGCTGCTCAAGAGCAGGTTCCGTATACTGCACAAGACAGGTGGGGCCATGTATTACAGTCCTGCTGCGTGCTGCCGCATTGTGGCTGTCTGTGCAATGCTTCATAACATTGCAACCAAGCGCCGGATACCTGTTGAGATCTCAGGCAGTGAATCAGAAGGGGACGACCGGCCACCAGCACATGCGCACCATGCACGCGGGGAGAACCCAGCTGAAGGCC
Source organism: Lissotriton helveticus (assembly GCF_964261635.1). NCBI lineage: Eukaryota > Metazoa > Chordata > Amphibia > Caudata > Salamandridae > Lissotriton > Lissotriton helveticus. The sequence goes on from NC_136067.1 coordinate 987,240,689, forward strand.
ACAGACGTCGCAACCACATCACAGAGAACAATTTCTAGCCCACCCTCTTCCCCCACCCCACATATCACAATTGCATGCAAAATGTAATGATTACACAAGGCTAATGTGTGCTGCAAAATAAATATATTTGTTTCATTCACAAAAAAAAGGTAATCAGTACAACTATTTACAACTAACAGTATTCCTTCATACTGCAGTGTGAAAGTACATGGCAGGCTTATAGTCAGCCTGTGCCAGTGTTTTTCTGACAGAGTCAATTGCGCCTCCTGCGCGTTATGCCCAAGCGCCTCTGAGGCTCATCCTCTTCCGGGGCACCTGTACCTGGCGTTGCCCTGGTGCTGCGCCTAAGTGGCGGGACTAGTGTGGCAGATTGGCTGCTGACGCTGGAAGCCCCCTCACTGCCATTGTCACCCCCTACAGTGGCAGGTAGAGCAGGAGGGTGTAGTGCCGTTACCGCCGTGGTTAGGTGCCGCAGGACCCTGGTGATGTCCTCACAGCACTGTACTAGTTGGTGCTGCTGTGTGAGTGACCGCCGCGACAACTGTGAGGTGGCATTTGCAGCCACATAATTAGACCTGCTGTAGGAGGCCAGCCGGCTGGTGGTGGCGCCGGCTTGCTGCACTGCGCTGCTTGATCATCGCAGCAGTGTTTGCCTCCATGGCTGCAGTCATGCGGCCCATGGCCGCCGTCATGCGGTCCATGCGGTCTCCCACTCCGGCCACATTGCGCCCAATTTTGTGCAGCTGGAGCTGAATGGCACCTTGCTTCTGTGACTGGTGCTGATGGATCCTCAGCATGCGTCTTTCTACGCTCAAACAGGCATGGCGCTGTCCATTGCCCCTCCTGCTGATTGGAGCTGTGGTGTGATGGCGAGAACTCCCACGCCTGCTCTGCTGGCCTGTCACAGTGGCTGGCCGCTGTGTTGGCGCTGTCGCAGGCCCAGATGTCGTAGCACCAGCTGCAGGTGGTGTCACAGCAGGCGTTGCTGGTGCGGCAGGGACTGGAGGCACATTAGTGGGATGCCTGGCTCTGGCTGCGGGTGGAACGGCAGATGCAGAGGCCACAACGGTGGGGGGCCTGGCTTTGGCTGCGGGTGGGACGGCAGATGCAGAGGCCACAACGGTGGGGGGCCTGGCTTTGGCTGCGGGTGGGACGGCAGATGCAGAGGCCACAACGGTGGGGGGCCTGGCTTTGGCTGCGGGTGGGACGGCAGATGCAGAGACCACAACGGTGGGGGGCCTGGCTTTGGCTGCGGCTGGAACGGCAGATGCAGGGGCCACAACGGTGGCGGGCCTGGCTGCTGGTGTTGTTGCAGCGGCAGGGGCTGGTGCCTGGGTTTCCGGTTGAGAATCCTCCTCCTGGGCCTCCTCATCTATCTGCAGCCTCTCACAGTCACTGCTTTCTGCGCCACCTGTGAGGGTAAGTGGATACTCATTAGTTGCATGTGACTGTCAGACGTGCTGATGTTACATGCATGCTGGGTGACATTCCCTGGATGGCTGTGGATTTGCGTACTTTGGAACCTGTCTGGCTGCATTGTGGTACTACTACATTGTGGACATACTACATCTTCCACAATGCTTCAGGGCATTTCCTGATGCGCAACAAAGGCATGACTAAGGGCCATTATGTGAGCCTATTTGGTCAGGGACGGTCATAGGGGACAGGGTCGCAGTCGCATGCCACTTACCTTGGGTGTCTTGGCTGGGGCGGGAGGAGTCCAGAAGTGTGACGCCAACGCACGCCTCCCTCTCAAGGGTGTTCTCCACCTGGTCCTCCAAGGGTGTGTTGGGAGGGACTGTAGGTCCGCCACCTCCAGTGCCCGATGCCTCTCCAAGGCGCTCCGCCACCTTCTCCTTGGCACGACCTCGGAGGTCATACCATCGCTTCTTGAGCTCCTCCAATGACCTATCGGCCACACCCACGGAGTTCACACTGGAGGCTATTCCCAGCCAGATCCTCCTTTTGTCTTGCTCTGGGACCTTCCTGGAGTTGATCCCGAAGAGTCTGTCGTGGTTGGCCACCACCCCTTCTATCAGGTTCTCGAGCTCCTGCTCTGAGAACTTCAGCTTTCTTTTACGCCCTGCGCTGTTGCTGGGGCCAGGAACAGGTTCCTCAGACATGGCAGCAGTTTGGTAGTAATTTCGCTATCACAAGATTAGCTGCTGCTTTCCGACTTGCTCCCTCGAGGTTTGCCTCACTGTGGTGTTTGGGGGTGGGAACTGCCTGCTTCCTGGTTGTGATGTCATCACTGTGCTCGAAAAGCGACTTCCCGTTTTCCCGATCGCGCGAGATTGCGACTCGCATTCCAGATCGCACGAGATTGCGACTCGCATTCCCGATCGCACGAGATTGCGACTCGCATTCCCGATCGCACGAGATTGCGACTCGCATTCCCGATCGCACGAGATTGCGACTCGCATTCCCGACGCAGGTAGCCGGAAATAGCGATTATTCTGCGATTATAGTTAGTCGCTAACGGATTTAGCGCCCGCGTGCGAGTCGCTTTTTTTTCCCCGTAATGTACATGAATTCTGATTTGCGAGTTCTCAATAGCGATTCGCATTTTATCGCTATTTGAGACTCGCAAATGCCGTTTTTCATGAATCAGGCTGATAGTTCCTTATATTTGCAAATAGCAACGTAAATTACAATACGGATGTGCAAAGTGCAAAGTGCAAATAGGCCTCTTCCAAGTACATATTAATCACTTTGGTCTGGTTGAATGAATGTTAATTCATGGAGGAACGGAGTCGGGTAGCTATTTTGAATAAAAGCATAACAGTCATAAAAACATACATTGCAATAACACAGATGGTCTACAGGTTAAAAAATATATAAGCCCAATTTTTGGGTGCAGTAAATCAGAGATAGCCATTGTACAGTGTTTCGAATCGATTGGAAATGGGGATATTACAGCCACTCAGTACGCAGACACTTCTGCCCATCGGGTGGTTACAACTTACATTTGATCTTAATGGGCTGAGATATGACATACTGGGGTAAAAATCATGTAGATCCCAGGTGGATATAGGGCCATCTCCTTTTTGGGGCTGCCAAGTTTGAAGGTATGGGACAACGTGTTTGTTCCTAAATTTAACTAGTACTAGGTCGCCGGCAATATCTTTTGGGAGGGATCCTAGCCAGCCTACCCTTCTGACACTCATTATTCTTCCATCCAAGTTAAAGGGGAGGGGTCTATTGTTTGTTAGCCAGAAAGTAACCTTATTTATTAGGTCCTGATGTCTTTCGACTTTTCCACTTGTGAGTGCTGGCACACCCGAGAGAACGCAAACAAACGGAGCAGGCTCCGGTGGTAAGTGTATATGATTAAGAATTCTTGGTATGTTGCCATGGTTAGCAACTGACCCCTTATGAAATATGGGTTCTTTGCTCAACCCTACTCTTGTGGCAGTACACTGTGCTAATGTAGAGTTGGTGGATACTCTGGGGATGTTTGAAGCTGACGTGGGTGAAGCTTCTGGTTGGTTTTGGACATTATTACTTTGTACATTTAGTTTGGGCACTTCTATGGCAGCCAGGTACTGCGCTTGATTAGGTAAAGCGATGTTTTTTGAAAGTATCAAATTGGCCTTCATTGTTTCCTCTATTCCCGTAAGCCTATCTCCTAGACTGTTTATTCTTTCTATCACCGGGGATATTATAGATTTGACCAGGTGTTCAATCTGGGCCAATAGGGTTGCCTGGGTAGAAGGCACAGAGAGTCTAGTTTCCCAGCAACCTCTGAGGCTGGGGGGGAGGCGGTGACGGCCAATGGGGGGCTTGAACACAATTTTAGTTGTTTAGCTTGACTTCCCTGGTGTTCAACCCCTTTTCGCTTTCTTTTAACTAGGGGGACCTGAGGGAGCACTATGTTTTGACAGATGACTTTTGCAGATAGTAAGTGGGGGGTACCTATCAGACTATCGTTTAGATGGAGTGGTGTGCTAGTCTGGGGACTTGTGGTGGCTGAAAGACAGTTAAGAACGCAAGTTTGCTTAATACTTGGTTCCAGTGGAACGTACTTTATTTTACATAGACGGTTTAGTTCCTCCAGTAATGTTAGATTTGATACTGTGTCGGCTGTCTGTGAGGGAGATCGGTTTTTGGGTGTACTATCTATGGGCGGAGATCGTTCAGGACTCTCTGTTTCACGGGAAATGGGTGATGTTGTCCTGTTTAAGAAATGGTCAAGTGTCCCGTTGAACGGGCCCCTCTGGGGGATAGCGATTTTGGTAACCCCCTTACGTATCATAATGTGGCTGGATTGCACGTAGTGCACATTAGAACAACAACAAATCTAATATTTACGGGATTCACAAGATAATGTCCATTGGGGAGGTTCGTAAGAGGGCAAAGATATAATATCCAGGTCTCTTTACCTCCTCATGTAGAAATGCCAAGGGGGGGTGGCCTGTCCCAATCTCCTTGTGCCTCTGAGGGCCACAGAGGGCCCGCCCTTTGCCCGGGCTTAGACCAGCGCTCACCCGCTCGCGATCCCGCGTTGCATAGGCTTTGGCCCGTTTTAGTACGCCTCCAAGCGCGATTAGTGGCATCAGCGGCCGCAAAGGATGCCAGTAGATGTAGTCTACAGCTGCACCTCCCTCCACCCGGCGGCCACAGGATGGTATGCTGCGGTGGCGGGAGGGAGGTCAGGGGACGAGACTGCTGCCAGGATAGGTAGGGTGAAGGTTCTCAGGGCCCACCCAAAGTCCAAACCCAGTTCCGAGAGCACCCGCTCTGCCGAGGCTCTGGCCCGTTTTAGTACGCCTCCAGGCACGATTAGCGGCGTCAGCGGCCGCAAAGGATGCCGGTAGATGTAGTCTACAGCTGCACCTCCCTCCACCCGGCGGCCACAGGATGGTATGCTGCGGCGGCGGGAGGGAGGTCAGGGGACGAGACTGCTGCCAGGATAGGTAGGGTGAAGGTTCTCAGGGCCCACCCAAAGTCCAAACCCAGTTCCGAGAGCACCCGCTCTGCCGAGGCTCTGGCCCGTTTTAGTACGCCTCCAGGCACGATTAGCGGCGTCAGCGGCCGCAAAGGATGCCGGTAGATGTAGTCTACAGCTGCACCTCCCTCCACCCGGCGGCCACAGGATGGTATGCTGCGGCGGCGGGAGGGAGGTCAGGGGACGAGACTGCTGCTAGGATAGGTAGGGTGAAGGTTCTCAGGGCCCACCCAAAGTCAAAACCCAGTTCCGAGAGTACCAAGTCAATTTATAAGATTAAAATAGCATTATGATTAGGTATTGAAGTTAGTTGAAAACTAAAACAAAAACACTTAATTTTGTATCACACAAGTAGTACTAATAGGAGTAAACCATCACATCATGCACGATATAAAGCATATCTGTGAAAGCATCCACATTTAGTAGAGATAATATTAAATTTTTTCTGGTATTCAGGTGTGTAAGAGACTATGGACCTTCTAATGAGTTTGGTCAGTGCAGGACCACCCTGCACCATCACATCCACGTATGAACCACCTGCCAGATCAGGAGTTTTCTCTAGTCTGGCAGGCAGTTCTTTGGCCTTCCCAGGGTGCTGCCTATGAAATAGGCACCGCAATTGGAAAGTTAGAGGCAATACCTGCACAGCATGGACTACTGAAGTCCATGCCGTGCACGTACTGGTGTGCATGCACACCAGGGGCCACATGGTGTGCCCCCCTGTGTGCATTCACATGGCCTGAGGAACCAGGGGGCCCTGCAGTGATCCCTTTGTTTCCTCACCACCATACTTTTCAGGGTGGTTGCACTGCTGTGAAACATGTGGCATGAGAAAACTCATAATATGCTTTATGGGGCCGCAGCAGACCCGCCAAGCATATTCCAGCCACAAGACCACCACGCGCTGCGGTGGTCCCCGGGTGGCATGACCACCTTGGTCCTAATTGGATGGTCGGGAAATGCCACCGCCCGACCCCGTGAAACCGCTAGACTCATAAAAAACCCATATTGCGACCTTGAGACCGCAACGTTTCTGCCAGAGATCTCTGATCCCTGGCGGTTGCAGGGGTCCTAAGGTAGCCTAACCGACCTGGTTGTATTATGGTAGTCGGGAGACCACCACTGCCATGCCCCCACAGGTCTGGTGGTCCATGGACTGCCAGACTCGTAATAACCCTCATAATGTCTCTGTAGACATTAATGTGATCAGCAATTTTTGTTTGGTCATCATTTACCTCATTGAGAAGTACTAGATAATTTGGTCTTTATAACGCAGGGCCAGAGAGAGGGGGAGTGTGCTAGGGCGCACTGACCACACAGACGCCCACACCTGGATCCCGTCGGACCCAGGACACCCCAATGGGTAGGAAGGGAGGGGAGGGAGGGAAATCTCAGTTGGGGGGATGGGGGAAAAGGGTGGGGTGGGGGGCGAGGGGAGGAATAAGATGGGGTGAAATTACTAAAATAGGCAACCAATTTGAGAAAAAGATTAAAAAGAAACAACTCAATGCTCTACAAAAGACAAGTAAAGTTAAAACCTGGAAAAAATATCCAATAGCATGCTCCCATCAAAGCCAAACTAAAACTAAAGAATTAGATAATGGATAAACTAAAAATATGTTCATGGAATATAGCGGGACTTAACGATAAGAATAAACGGGACAGGCTTTGTGAGATAATTCATCAACATTCATTTGATGTATTGTGCCTCCAAGAGACACATATTCCCTGGGGGGAAAGAGGCACACTTAGGATTCCTGGATATAATTTATTGATAACGACAACTCAAACAACCAGAACCCGGGGGGTTGCGATTTTAGTTAGATCCTTTCTTGGACAGGCGAAACGTAAATTAGTAGACTCCGCAGGTAGATGGGCTATTATGGAATTAGAAGTAGGGATTACAATTTGTGTAGTTTATGCATCTAATCAAGATGATCCCTCCATATTTGAGGAACTCGAATTGGAATTAGCTTTTTGGCCCGGAATGTTATTATTCTGTGGAGATTTTAATATCTCTTTGGGACATAATACATTACGACAAAACCAAGATTCTTGTACGTACATTGGACGAAAACAAAAAGTGTTTAAAGCCATCTCGCAACTTAGAGATAGTTTAGACCTAATTGATATCTGGGAATTAAAACACCAAGCTGATCCAGGTTATACCTATTTTTCTTACCCACACACCAAGTATGTCCGGATTGACTACATGTGGATAACTAGAGATTACTCTGATAAAGTACAAATAAGTAAACTCCCTAAAACGATCTCGGAACACAATCCATTAGTCTTAATACTTGATGTTACAAATCTCAATAGACCCCGTTCAACCTGGACTTTTGATAGAAAACTCCGGTTAAATAAGGATTATGTTGAATATATAAAAATATGGACTACAAGCTTTTTTGACTGTAACAGATATAGTGCCCCTAGGGGGACCGTCTGGGATTGCTTTAAAGCAGCCTTAAGGGGAGAAACAATTAGCTATGTAGCTAAACGTAGGAAGGAGGCAGATAACGACAACAAACGTCAGCTGCAAGAGCTAGCCAATATTGAGGAGGAACACACTGATTTAATAGGGAGGGGAGAGGATGGGGGACCAACCATGCGTAAAATGCTGATTTTAAAAACTGCACTAAATGATAGACTTACTCAGAAAGCAGCTGAGATATACCAGGCCAATCGTAATAAAATTTATGAGGATGGGGAGAGAGTGGGGAAGCAGCTAACTCTATACACCCGCCAGAAACAATCTCAAAACGCAATTTCTAGTATAAAAGCTGATGGAAAGGAATATACAACGCCAGAAGATATATTAGAGATTTTTAGGCAATATTATCAGAAACTATATCAAATGGAGGACAAGGCAAATGAGGAAACAATAAGGGATACGCTTGATACATGGCTTGCCGAGAATGGGCCAAATAAAATTTTAGATGAAGACAATAGGGAAAATTTTGAAAAAGATATTACACGCAAAGAGGTGGAGTTGGCCTTGGCAGAATTATCCTCGGGAAAAGCAGCAGGTCCTGATAAAATCCCAGTGGAACTCTATAAAATCCTTGGTGATTGTATAACACCATATTTATTAGATCTATTTATAGGGATTCAGGTAAACGGCACCCCTCCTGACTCGTGGAAGGTAACAAATATAATTATCTTTCCTAAAAAGGGAAAACCGCCAAATTTACCTTCATCTTATCGTCCAATCTCCTTGATAAATTCGGATTCTAAGCTATATTAAAAAATCTTAGCTAATCGACTAAGGAGGGTCATCGAAAATCTTGTCTCCCCATGGCAACACGGTTTTATTCCCGGGAAGTCCACCACAGACCATACTCGTAGGGCTATATCTCTATTCGATATTATGAAAGCAACAGGGGGCAGAATGTCGATGATTCTTCTCGATGCCGAGAAGGCATTCGATCGTGTTTCTTGGGGGTTTTTATGGGCGGTGCTCGAGAAGAATAACTTTGGGCCTTGCCTAATTAAATCGATTAGGGCAATGTACTACGAACCAAAGGCCAGGGTTCTGGTGATGGGACAGGAATCTAGGTTATTTGAAATATTGAGAGGTACAAGGCAGGGATGTCCATGTTCCCCAATCCTATTCGCTATGTACATCAATCCATTAATCCTCAAACTAATAGCAAGCAACTTAATTATACCCATCATAGTAGGCCCTTACGAAACTAAGGTACTGGCATACGCAGACGATGTGGCGGTATTAACACCGTATCCCTCGGAGGCTATAGTTGAAATAGAGATTATTACACAAGCCTTTGGGCAAATTTCAGGATATTCTCTTAACCGGGATAAAACCATCGTAATATGCACGGACAATGTCTAGTTTGACGGCTCAAAGAAGGTAGAGAACGCGGTATAACCTGGTATATGTATATCATCGAATATAGAGAGTATTAATGATTTGAATTATGAACCCCTATTAACAAATATTAAGAAAGATCTAAAAAGAGTTGACAGTCTCCACCTCTCAATTGTGGGGAGAGGAAATTTTTTGAAAATGAATATTCTACCAAGGCTACTTTATTTGTTTCGGGCAATTCCTCTGATAGTAGAAGATAAAACTATTAAAATGATAGAAAGTCAAATGGCTAAATTTATTTGGAACTACGGCAAAATCAGAAGGGCCATAAATTATCTATCCCTCCCGGTACACAGAGGTGGGTTGGCAATCCCCAACATAATGCTTTATTTATGGGCCTCTATGCTACAACAAATGTCGCCCCTGTTTAATACTTATACAGTAGATCCAACTCTTGTAGAAAGTGCCATACCATCAATTTTGAATTAGCCTTAGGAAATAAGGCAAAGGGTTTGTTGTTAAAACATTTAGAACCTTCATACTATAAAAAGGTTAAGTTCAAAACGATTAAGAGTGCTTGGAGAATTTGGAGGAAAACAACGAGGCAACTTGAAATCCCAAAATTTACTAAGTACACACTATTATGGAATTCTTCGGTGCTGCCAGGACAGGCAATTGACGATATTTCAAGACGTTGGGAAAACTTGGGGTTATTTACAGTGGGAGACTTCCTTCAGGGAACATCAGAAACCAGGTTCCAGTATCTACAAGATACATTTTTTATTCCAAATACAGATATGTTTAAGTATATTCAAATTAATACTATCCTTAATGCAAAATTACCTAAAATGTCTATGTTAAACATCCCCTCATTAGATTGTCTGGGGAAATCTGCATCTAGGATAGGTACATTTTATGATATATTATTGGAAAGTAAGAAAGACGACGTAGAGCGGATTGAATCTACATGGGCAACTAAGCTTAATAATCCCAACATCGACATAGACATGTCATTCCAGCTTTTATCCGATCTATTTATTTCTTCAAATTTAAAAGCGCAGCTGTATAAGACAATATGTAATTTATATTATACACCTGCCAAACTCTTTTCCTGGGGGAAAAGAGAAAATGCCGAATGTCCTCGCTGTGGTATTGGTCCGGCACATCTGATACACATGTTTTATGAATGTGACAAACTAACATCTTTCAGACAAATGATAGCGGAATTCTGGCAGGAAGTATTCGGTCATACTGTAGCAGAATCACTGACGTTATATTTACTAGGATATGACAATACCCTTATGCACAGCAAGGAAGAGGAAACTTGCCTTTTTCTTGGGACGGCGGTCTATAGAATAATCCTAGCAGCTCGATGGAAAGAAGCAGATCCCCCTAATTTTCAAATATGGCTGACACGATACTTAGGGATTTATAATCAAGAAAAGGCAATTTACGCATGTAGAGGGAAAAAAGCTAGGATGCGAGGGGAAAGAATAATGGAGCAAATTGAGGGTTGGAATAATAGAACTAGGTAATTACGATAAGATATCAACAAAAGCTATACTTCTACTTATTCTTTGGAGCAGCTAGCATGTTATCTTTATTTATTTATTTTTCAAAAAGATTACAGTATACGTATTCATAATAAGAGTTGTTACATGTTGATATATATACAAATTTTGCTTACAAATATGAATATGAATATCTCTTCTTTGTTTTTGTAGAATCTCTAGTTTGTGTTGCTAAATAAAAAAAATAAAAAAAGAGAAGTACTAGATAAATACCTAATCTGATCTAGAACTCTAAGTTAACAGCTCTACATCTATGGTTTAGCCAGGGATGAGTTATATTTTAAAAATACCCTAGTTGAATGGGATACACCATTACAGCGCTTACAGTCATTCTGCAACTTAAACCATTTGAAAGTGCATCACACAGGAACGTTTACCATTAGGCTCATGTGACAGTCAGTCAAAGCAGCCAACAGTTCATTTAACATTGTTTTGAAATTTGTTGGTTAGTACTATAATTGCAACTTCTAAATATGAGACACTATAGACCTGCCATTTTTTTTATTTACAAAAATTGCCTTTGAACACATTTAGCTTTGCTTTGTGGAAGATTTTCAGAGCAGGCTCTGGAAATAAGGAATTTACTGTAGGTGATGAATTAATGAAATTAGTACATTTCTGTGAGAGACTGGCCTGGTATATGCTGTCCACTAATGTAAGTTGGCACCCTGCACCAGTCCAGACAACCCTTATGGTGAATTTGGAGGTCTTAGACAACCTTAGAAAGCTATCCAAGTTGTAGCTGTGGAGAGCAGCCTTCAGGCTGAGTCTTGAAGGAGTGTAAAGCACCTTGTTTTACCAGAATGCAATCTTATAGTATAGATTAAATGAAAATACCATACCAAGTATTTATAAAAAATATGTATGTATTATATAATACTCTCCAGCATGTTCCAATATCTCCAACATGGAGATAAACACAATGCACACACTACTTTAGCAAAGAACACAGTAAATAGCACGAAATACACAGTGGGACCAGCGGGGACCAAACCATATACTAAGAAAGTGGTATAAGAACCATGACTCAAGTCCGGACGATGTCGAGAAGATGTAGAATTGCTGGGGACCCGCAGAACCACTCAAGGTAAATAGATAGGGACCCCCACGGGGAGCATGTGCAGTGTGTAAACACAACCAGGTGCTCTGTATAAGTCTATGTGCATGTTGTGGTTGGATTTTTAAGGACTAGGGGCCCTTCACAGAGGACCCTGAAGAAACCCCATGGAAGACAGAAGGTTGGAGAGTCACCCCACCTGTGGATACCGTGGTACACAAGTTACCTATCACAGGGAAGCCTGGTGCATGTATGTTAAATGGTATTGGAAACCGCCATCAAACCTAATGGAGGACTTCAGTAAAGTGCAGCTGCTGGAAGAGGAGAAAGTGTCTGTAGTAATCCAAATGTGGATTCTTGAAGAAGAGTACCTGAAAGCAGAGGGGACAGAGTCTATGTCACTAAGGGGTGACCAGGAGACTTGGAAGACAAATGCCCTCAGTTGTCGGGTGCTTCAGGGAAGATGTCGATGACCTTGACTCTGCAGCTGTTAGGACCAGGGAATCCTGAGGAACACCAGTACCTGGCTAGGAGCTGTTATACAAAGGATGTTGAGAGATGAGATGTTGGTGTCTGGCGAGAGCACCAATGAGCCTTGGCAAATGCAACCCAAGCAGGAAGATGAGAAGGTGCAAAGTTGGTACCAGCAAGGTCCAAAGGACTCACCACAAGCAGGGGAGTCAAGACAAGCCCTGAACAATCAGGGGAGCCCAAAAGTAATAAGTGTGACCCTCAAGTGGACCCACAGGCTGGAGGCACTGGAGTTGCAAGAGGACCTCAAGCAGCTCACCAAAAAATGCAGGCCACGATGCACACAATGCTTTCAATGGAGGTGTTCGAGGTTGGGACTACTTGGAGCCTGAAGATCTTCTTACAAAGAAGCCAACATGCCTTTGCAACTACAACCTGGCCCTGCTGCACAGGGGTTCAGATATTGCAACCTCAACAAGGGATACTGGCCTCAAACTTGGTGAGAGGCCAGGGCAGGCCTCAGGAGCTATGGAAAACTACCACCTGTGTTGCAGAGTCCATGGAGTCCTGAGGATCTCAGGATCTGCTGTCCGGTCGACTGTGTTGCGGTGCCTACGAATTCAGGGGAGTAACTGCTTCACTCCAAGGGAGATTACTTGAGGTGTCTTTGATGCTTCAGAGGCCTTGGAAGGTTCCTGTATGACACACAGGCACAGACGATGCAGCAGATTGGAAGGGAGACGAATTCAGGCCCAAACGAAGTCTAGCGAAGTCCAGAGTGCCCAGACGGTAGAAGTACAATGGTGTCTGATCTGAATCTTATCCCACAGCGAATCTGAAGACCTACATACAGGTAAGCCCTTTAGTCCCCTTGGGAAAGTGTTGGGAAGATTCAGGGCACCCTCCCAGGGGAGGGTCTGGATAGGAGGAAGGGTACTCTTATGTCCTTTGTCCAGTTTTCCGCCAGTGTGGGAGCCAACGGCTACCAGGACTGGTTTGAACTGGACTATGCACAGGGACACCAAATGTTCCCCTAATGCAGACTTTCTGACTCGAGGAGTACAGCACTGATCATCGGGACGGCGCCCTGAAAGCTTAATGAGATGTCATGGGTAATTCACTTACCAGTGTTCTGATTCATTCTACACTGCAGCCTTAAATCCTTCTTACCTATTCAATTCACCTCTGAATTAATGCGCACCACACTTGGGCTGTAATCCTGACTTCACATCAATTTAGATTGTCTCCCCCCTCCACCCTCGTTCTCCCCGTCCTGAGGAAGACCCGCCTCTGAGGATACTAACTACCCGACATGCACCAGGGTCGAAACGACAACACTTTCCCCAAGTGGGCCTGTACCCCACTTCACTCCAGCCCTGCCTTTTCACAGATTAATATACTCTGAGCGCCATCAGAAAACAGCAAATAACCTGTAAAATCTATGAGAGACAGGCCCCATTGTAAGACTGGTTTTATTGTAAACCACGACCAGTTTACTAAGGACATTACTAGATGAAATTGATTGTTCTAAATTATTCTATGATTTCTCTCACTATATATCTGTTCTATTTTCATGAGCACTTTCCTTCTTTACATTCCCCCTGGAGCAAACCTCTTTCTGTTTTGAAGTATTATCTACATTGATGTTATAGTAACTGTAAAATTAAACAGTCACTACTGGAGCTATTTTTGGTGCTTGTGTGTCATTTTGAGGATATACTGAAGCAAATTGAGAAATAACTGGGGTACATTTATGATGCAACTTGATTTCTATGTGTACCGAGTATATAGATTTTGATTTAAGAATACCTTCCTAAAAAGAAATAGTCCAGGAACACTGTACTGTATACCGACTGGCACTGGCAAGCAAACCCACCCAGCCCTAATACACTAAATCCTGTCTGAGAGGTGGTCACACTTCCCTGTGACAGGATGCCTATTGTTCTGCTTTTCGCTGCTCGAGCTTGGCTCAGCAGCAGTAGGGCAGAAATGTGTCTCTGGTCAGCAGCAAACATTTTGATCTGTATGGGACTAGAAGGCTGGTACCGGGAACACTGAGAGCCTAACGAAGGGCTCTTCCAGTGCTTGGAATTATACCTCCCACACCGTTTACAGTGTGGGGGTATGATTCCAACATGTTTGATACCAAACATGATAGAATGTGTTGCAGCCATTTTCGAGATGGCCATTGCCCGATTACGCGGTGCCCCTCTGTATAGTATATGGCTGCTTCACTGACAACCCGGGAGAATGGACTCCATAGTCTGCAGGGGTGTCCTGCTCATGCAGGGGCACCCTTGCACTTAGAACCAAGCACCCTTCCTTCAGAATTGCAAAGGCCTGCTATTGGGATGACCTATAGGTTATAAGTGCAATGACCCTTAGATATAGTAAACCGATATCTTTAGTAAGTGGTTGAAGCACCAACTTACACAGGCTTCAATGGTAACCACAAAAAAAATACAAGATATCGTTTACACATGTTTCTTGCGTCAATTAAAATAAGAGCGTTATTTAAAATGCCGGTTTTATAAAGTGCATAGTGCATAAAACCTGGTTGGTAGACCATCTTAATACAGTGCAAAATACAATGTCAACCAGTGGTTGTTAAAAATAGACAGGATTCTACAACTTAGTATATGCAAGTACACATAAAATAGCAACTTTGGATACCAATAGAGGTTTTGGTCAAATAAGCTTTAGTTCTCCTTATTATTTAGTTCCTTATATTTGCAAATAGCAACGTAAATTACAATGCGGATGTGCAAAGTGCAAAGTGCAAATAGGCCTCTTCCAAGTACATATTAATCACTTTGGTCTGGTTGAATGAATGTTAATTCATGGAGGAACGGAGTCGGGTAGCTATTTTGAAAAAAAGCATAACTGTCATAAAAACATACATTGCAATAACACAGATGGTCCACAGGTTAAAAAATATATAAGCCCAATTTTTGGGTGCAGTAAATCAGAGATAGCCATTGTACAGTGTTTCGAATTGATTGGAAATGGGGATATTACAGCCACTCAGTACGCAGACACTTCTGCCCATCGGGTGGTTACACCTTACATTTGATCTTAATGGGCTGAGGTATGACATACTGGGGTAAAAGTCATGTAGATCCCAGGTGGATATAGGGCCATCTCCTTTTTGGGGCTGCCAAGTTTGAAGGTATGGGACAACGTGTTTGTTCCTAAATTTAACTAGTACTAGGTCGCCGGCAATATCTTTTGGGAGGGATCCTAGTCAGCCTACCCTTCTGACACTCATTATTCTTCCATCCAAGTTAAAGGGGAGGGGTCTATTGTTTGTTAGCCAGAAAGTAACCATATTTATTAGGTCCTGCTGTCTTTCGACTTTTCCACTTATGAGTGCTGGCACACCCGAGAGAACGCACACAAACGGAGCAGCCTCCGGTGGTAAGTGTATATGATTAAGAATTCTTGGTATGTTGCCATGGTTAGCAACTGACCCCTTATGAGATATGGGTTCTTTGCTCAACCCTATTCTTGTGGCAGTACACTGTGCCTAATGTAGAGTTGGTGGATACTCTGGGGATGTTTGAAGCTGACATGGGTGAAGCTTCTGGTTGGTTTTGGACATTATTACTTTGTACATTTAGTTTGGGCAATTTTATGGCAGCCAGGTACTGCGCTTGATTAGGTAAAGCGATGTTTTTTGAAAGTATCAAATTGGCCTTCATTGTTTCCTCTATTCCCGTAAGCCTATCTCCTAGACTGTTTATTCTTTCTATCACCGGGGATATTATAGATTTGACCAGGTGTTCAATCTGGGCCAATAGGGTTGCCTGGGTAGAAGGCACAGAAGAGTCTAGCTTCCCAGCAACCTCTTAGGCTGGGGGGGAGGCGGTGATGGCCAATGCGGGGCTTGCACACAATTATAGTTGTTTAGCTTGACTTCCCTGGTGTTCAACCCCTTTTCGCTTTCTTTTAACTAGGGGGACCTGAGGGAGCACTATGTTTTGACAGATGACTTTTGCAGATAGTAAGTGGGGGGTACCTATCAGACTATCGTTTAGATGGAGTGGTGTGCTAGTCTGGGGACTTGTGGTCGCTGAAACACAGTTAAGAACGCAAGTTTGCTTAATACTCGGTTCCAGTGGAACGTACTTGGTTTTACATAAACGGTTTAGTTCCTCCAGTAATGTTAGATTTGATACTGTGTCGGCTGTCTGTGAGGGAGATCGGTTTTTGGGTGTACTATCTATGGGCGGAGATCGTTCAGGACTCTCTGTTTCACGGGAAATGGGTGATGTTGTCCTGTTTAAGAAGTGGTCAAGTGTCCCGTTGAACGGACCCCCTTACGTATCATAATGTGGCTGGATTGCACGGGATTCACAAGATAATGTCCATTGGGGAGGTTCGTAAGAGGGCAAAGATATAATATCCAGGTCTCTTTACCTCCTCATGTAGAAATGCCAAGGGGGGTGGCCCGTCCCGTTCTCCTCGTGCCTCTGAGGGACACAGAGGGCCCGCCCTTTGCCCGGGCTTAGCCCGGCGCTCACCCGTGCGCGATCCCGCGTCACGGAGGCTCTGGCCCGTTTTAGTACGCCTCCAGGCGCGATTAGCGGCGTCAGCGGCCGCAAAGGATGCCAGTAAATGTAGTCTACAGCTGCACCTCCCTGCACCCGGCGGCCACAGGATAGTATGCTGCGGCGGCGGGAGGGAGGTCAGGGGACGAGACTGCTGCCAGGATAGGTAGGGTGAAGGTTCTCAGGGCCCACCCAAAGTCCAAACCCAGTTCTGAGAGCACCCGCTCTGCCGAGGCTCTGGCCCGTTTTAGTACGCCTCCAGGCACGATTAGCAGTGTCAGCGGCCGCAAAGGATGCCGGTAGATGTAGTCTACAGCTGCACCTCCCTACACCCGGCGGCCACAGGATGGTATGCTGCGGCGGCGGGAGGGAGGTCAGCGGACGAGACTGCTGCCAGGATAGGTAGGGTGAAGGTTCTCAGGGCCCACCCAAAGTCCAAACCCAGTTCCGAGAGCACCAAGTCAATTTATAAGATTAAAATAGCATTATGATTAGGTATTGAAGTTAGTTGAAAACTAAAACAAAAACAAAAACACTTAATTTTGTATCACACAAGTAGTACTAATAGGAGTAATCCATCGCATCATGCACGATATAAAGCATATCTGTGAAAGCATCCACATTTAGTAGAGATAATATTCAATTTTTTCTGGTATTCAGGTGTGTAAGAGACTATGGACCTTCTAATGAGTTTGGTCAGTGCGGGACCACCCTGCACCATCACATCCACGTATGAACCACCTACCAGATCAGGAGTTTTCTCTAGTCTGGCAGGCAGTTCTTTGGCCTTCCCAGGGTGCTGCCTATGAAATAGGCACCGCAATTGGAAAGTTAGAGGCAATACCTGCACAGCATGGACTACTGAAGAACATGCCGTGCACGTACTGGTGTGCATGCACACCAGGGGCCACATGGTGTGCCCTCCTGTGTGCATTCACATGGCCTGAGGAACCAGGGGACCCTGCAGTGATCCCTTTGTTTCCTCACCACCATACTTTTCAGGGCGGTTGCACTGCTGTGAAACATGTGGCATGAGAAAACTCGTAATATGCTTTATGGGGCCGCAGCAGACCCGCCAAGCATATTCCAGCCGCAAGACCACCGCGCACTGCGGTGGTCCCCGGGTGGCATGACCACCTTGGTCCTAATTGGATGGTCGGGAAATGCCACCGCCAGACCCCGTGAAACCATTAGATTCATAAAAAAAAACATATTGCGACCTTGAGACCGCAACGTTTCTGCCAGAGATCTCTGATCCCTGGCGGTTGCAGGGGTCCTAAGGTAGCCTAACCGACCTGGTTGTATAAGGGTAGTCGGGAGACCACCACTGCCAATCCCCCCACAGGTCTGGTGGTCCCTGGACTGCCAGACTCGTAATAACTCTTATAATGTCTCTGTAGACATTAATGTGATCAGCAATTTCTGTTTGGTCATCATTTACCTCATTGAGAAGTACTAGATAAATACCTAATCTGATCTAGAACTCTAAGTTAACAGCTCTACATCTATGGTTTAGCCAGGGATGAGTTATATTTAAAAAATACCCTAACCATATTCTTGAATTGAGTTGAATGGGATACACCATTACAGCGCTTACAATCATTCTGCAACTTAAACCATTTGAAAGTGCATCACACAGGAACGTTTACCATTAGGCTCATGTGACAGTCAGACAAAGCAGCCAACAGTTCATTTAACATTGTTTTGAAATTTGTTGGTTAGTACTATAATTGCAACTTCTAAATATGAGACACTATAGACCTGCCATTTTTTTATTTACAAAAATTGCCTTTGAACACATTTAGCTTTGCTTTGTCGAAGATTTTCAGAGCAGGCTCTGGAAATAAGGAATTTACTGTAGGTGATGAATTAATGAAATTAGTACATTTCTGTGAGAGACTGGCCTGGTATATGCTGTCCACTAATGTAAGTGGACACCCGACACCAGTCCAGACAACCCTTATGGTGAATTTGGAGGTCTTAGACAACCTTAGAAAGCTATCCAAGTTGTAGCTGTGGAGAGCAGCCTTCAGACTGAGTCTTGAAGGAGTGTAAAGCACCTTGTTTTACCAGAATGCAATATTATAGTATAGATTAAATGAAAAGAACCATACCAAGTATTTATAAAAATATGTATGTATTATATAATACTCTCCAGCATGTTCCAATATCTCCAACACGGAGATAAACACAATGCACACACTACTTTAGCAAAGAACACAGTAAATAGCACCAAATACACAGTGGGACTCAGCGGGGACCAAACCATATACTAAGAAAGTGGTATAAGAACCATGACTCAAGTCCGGACGATGTCGAGAAGATGTAGAATTGCTGGGGACCCGCAGAACCACCCAAGGTAAATAGATAGGGACCCCCACGGAGAGCATGTGCAGTGTGTAAACACAACCAGGTGCTCTGTATAAGTCTATGTGCATGTCGTGGTTGGATTTTTATGGACTAGGGGCCCTTCACAGAGGACCCTGAAGAAACCCCATGGAAGACAGAAGGTTGGAGAGTCACCCCACCTGTGGATACCGTGGTACACAAGTTACCTATCACAGGGAAGCCTGGTGCATATTTGTTAAATGGCATTGGAAACCGCCATCAAACCCAATGGAGGACTTCGGTAAAGTGCAGCTGCTGGAAGAGGAGAAAGTGTCTGTAGTAATCCAAATGTGGATTCTTGAAGAAGAGTACCTGAAAGCAGAGGGCACAGAGTCTATGTCACTAAGGGATGACCAGGAGACTTGGAAGACAAATGCCCTCAGTTGTCGGGTGCTTCAGGGAACATGTCGATGACCTTGACTCTGCAGCTGTTAGGATCAAGGAATCCTGAGGAACACCAGTACCTGGATAGGAGCTGTTATACAAAGGATGTTGAGAGATGAGGTGTTGGTGTCTGGCGAGAGCACCAATGAGCCTTGGCAAATGCAACCCAAGCAGGAAGATGAAAAGGTGCAAAGTTGGTACCAGCAAGGTCCAAAGGACTCACCACAAGCAGGGGAGTCAAGACAAGCCCTGAACAATCAGGGGAGCCCAAAAGTAATAAGTGTGACCCTCAAGTGGACCCACAGGCTGGAGGCACTGGAGTTGCAAGAGGACCTCAAGCAGCTCACCAAAAAATGCAGGCCACGATGCACACAATGCTTTCAATGGAGGTGTTCGAGGTTGGGACTACTTGGAGCCTGAAGATCTTCTTACAAAGAAGCCAACATGCCTTTGCAACTACAACCTGGATCTGCTGCACAGAGGTTCAGATATTGCAACCTCAACAAGGGATACTGGCCTCAAACTTGGTGAGAGGGCAGGGCAGGCCTCAGGAGCTATGGAAAACTACCACCTGTGTTGCAGAGTCCATGGAGTCCTGAGGATCTCAGGATCTGCTGTCCGGTCGACTGTGTTGTGGTGCCTACGAATTCAGGGGAGTGACTCCTTCACTCCAAGGGAGGGGGTGCCGCTCGTAGTCGTGGACTAAATACGCGTTCCAGAGACTTTCCTGCTCTGACCTGCCATTGTCCGGTGGAACTTTGACCTGTAACCTGGGAGCCCTTGTGCTCGGTTACCAACCTTGCTGGGTGCTGCTGTGGGGAGAGCCTACGCCTCTGACACCGGGAGCGGGACTGCGAGGACCAGAGGTGCTTGCGCCAGGACATCGCGTGCACCTGGTGCCTCTTCCCGCCCCCTCCTCCCTGTGGGCTACATAACGACTCGCGGCCACCGCTTTGCGGGAGCCGCTCGTAGTCGTGGACTAAATACGCGTTCCAGAGAATTTCCTGCTCTGACCTGCCATTGTCCGGTGGAACTTTGACCTGTAACCTGGGAGACCGTGTGCTCGGTTACCAACCTTGCTGGGTGCTGCTGTGGGGAGAGCCTACGCCTCTGACACCGGGAGCGGGACTGCGAGGACCAGAGGTGCTTGCGCCAGGACATCGCGCGCACCTGGTGCCTCTTCCCGCCCCCTCCTCCCTGTGGGCTACATAACGACTCGCGGCCCCCGCTTCGCGGGAGCCGCTCGTAGTCGTGGACTAAATACGCGTTCCAGAGACTTTCCTGCTCTGACCTGCCATTGTCCGGTGGAACTTTGACCTGTAACCTGGGAGCCCGTGTGCTCGGTTACCAACCTTGCTGGGTGCTGCTGTGGGGAGAGCCTACGCCTCTGACACCGGGAGCGGGACTGCGAGGACCAGAGGTGCTTGCGCCAGGACATCGCGCGCACCTGGTGCCTCTTCCCGCCCCCCTCCTCCTACTTAACCCAGCCCCCTGACGCGATTGCGGGACGCGCGCGGACGGAAGCGCGGGCGAAGACCGGGCAAAGAGCGGGCCGTTTGAGGCCGTTCGAGGACGAGGGAGGACGGGCCACCCCCCCCTGCCCGGACAACCACACCCGACTTGCTAGAGCAGACCATTGGGTTCCCTGAAACTGGGAATGTCTACGCGGGAAACTAGAAGCAAATCATCTATGGCTGTGGCAGGAGCTGCCCAAGGTACAATTGACAATTATTTTGTAAAGGCCGGCGCACTCTTGATAGAAGACATCGAAGTACTTGAACGACGGATCTCCCAGGAAATCGACTGGGTGCGGAGGTCCTCAATGGGTCCGCTTGCCCTAGCTAAAACACCGGAGAGGGGGGAAACCTTTACCGACCACACTGCGGGGGTGTCAGGGGCAAACCAGTCTCTCACTAACTCCGATCTTGACGACATGAGCCTACTGACCCTTCCTAATACACAGACACCACATATAGTCATCTCTAACCCCCCTCAAGACACAACATCAGATATCCCAAGTGAGAACATCTCCGATCGTACAAGGGGGGCAAAGGAAGGTGCCATCCCAAAAAGAGGGAGAGGTGGGGCGACCAAGGGGGGGAAGAAACCAAAACCCCCTAAGTCCAACACTGTAAAAAAAAACTCCTGTGAGGGGGGAAAACACCATGAGTGTCTTGCCGGTGAAAGGAGACGAGGCTCCACCCGCCGAAAGGGTAGCATCGGATCCAGTACCCTTGTCTAATAATTCTATACTGGATCCTTCTAGTGAGGATATCACATTGGCGGACATAGGCGCACTTATTAGGTCCCTCCTAAGTCCCTTAGAAGCTCGCCTAATAAAAATAGAAGCTAGGCTGATCAACATAGAAAAATCCACAGTCCAGCTGGCTGATTCTATAAAATCAGAAAGGAAGGGCTATACAGGGGGGTTGGAACCACCAGCTGATAAGACCCCTCAGCTAGTAACGACACTGAAGGAGAAAGTTATAGGTTTCACACAAAATGCCCAACATAAAACAAACCAAAATAAAACTCCCCAACAACCGAACGGGAAAACCACTGTTGCGCCTAATAATCGCCAATCATTGCCAGCCGCCCTCCCCGTTCCAAATACACACTCTAAAGCTAATAATACTACCCCTAGTCAACCACAGAAAGACCAGCCACCACCAGCTAATACACAAAAAAATATCCCCCCAACTAAAACTGTGAATCTTCCACCCGAGGCAGCCCCTTACACAATAATACTAGCTGGGGTACCTGAGTTAAAACCCAATACCTCAGAGGCAGCCTCCTCCCTTAAAAATAAGGCCATCGATTGGTTGTCCAAATATAGACCTCTCCCACCTAGCATAACAGCCGATATTCTTATGGTGCGGAGAGCTACTTGGGTAGGTAATCATAGGAAAACAATTGCAGGGGATTGTATCGTGGTAAGGTTTAGAGATACTAAGACAGCTGCTTATATATGCAGCTGGTCCTCCCACGACCAGGATAGTCTCATTCAGCCCTTACCTCTTTCATTTTTCTACCCATCGAGTGCCTATGTAGCAGACAACCAGAGATGGGGGTTCCATCAAGAGAGGAGGGGGGAGTGGGGGTCAAATAGGAGAAGTGGGTGGGACAACCACCACAATGGACATATGATCGCTAACAATTTGCCAGTGTGTGATGAGGAGGAGGGCTGGGGCTTTGGTAGCAGAAGGGGGTGGGGGTGGGGGGGAAGACCGAGAGGAGACAATTATAACAGGCAAATGGCAAAAGAGTATCTCCCACCCTATGATGAGGAAGAAGGGTGGGAGCTTGTCAACAGGAGAAATAGGTCTGGAGGCGGCTGGGGGGGAAGACTGGGAGGAACCCCATGGTCATATACAAAATCTCAGTTTGGTTATCTTCCGACCTACAATAGATATAGCAATCTTGACTTGGTCGACTGACTATTAGAGCCGGCGATTAGTGAGCTGCCCCTCTTAAACTCCAAAAGGGATAGGTCTCCACGCCCGGAAGATTCCCCATTACAAGGGGAATATAGAGCTGCCCCGAAGACCCAGGCAACTAGCCAAGATCCAAATTACCCGTTGGAAGAGACCCCGGCCAAAGTCAATGATGATGGAACGAGGGATGAGGTCATATCAGGACCCCTAAAGACAAACCCGGCAAGAAATAAATCGCAGGAACTAACACGACCCCTGTCACTGAACCTGATTTCGTGGAACGTGGCAGGTCTGGGCAGCAAGTTAGAATGTGAGGAATGGGTTTCCTTTACTAATTCGAGAAGTATCTGCCTATTCCAAGAAACCTGGGCAAGAGAAGAACACACTCGCCAGGGCTTTGCAGTCTTTACGAAACCCGCGAAGTGGGGAGGACGAGGCAGACCCTCGGGAGGCCTCGCAACCTGGGTGGCTACCCACCTGGGCCGCAATGCTACTGTCTTAAACGTGGACTCAGATGATATTCTGGTGGTGCAGATAGAATGGCCTAACTCCCACAAACTTGTACTAATAAATGTCTATTCGAGACCTGTGCCCGCATTTAGAGAATCAAGCACAATGAAGAACTTTCTGTGTTCTTGAGCCAAATTCCCACGGAACTTCCCTATTTGGTGGGAGGTGATTTAAATGCACACTTCGAGCCGCTGCCTGGCCTTCTTGATGGACCCTCCCAAGAGGAGGATTCAAGATGGCGGGTGCCGGCAACGATGGCACCCCCCGCAAGGGCGTGGACCCCACTCGCCCTGCAGATAACAGCTCTCACACTCAACCATGGCCTCAGGGCATGTAATGGTCGCACGAAATCAGACGTCCCAAGTAAATTCACTTTCAATAAAGTTGGAAGTGAATCTAGACTGGATTATGTCTTAGTCCAAATGTCTTCATGGTCACATGTCATCGACTTTAAGATAATAGACAGATTGGACAGTGACCACAACGCCCTAGAACTCGATTATGCCATCCCATGCATCTCGGTTGAGGGACCGACCAAACAAAGGCCAAAGACAGGGCTGGCACTCGAGAACAACAGAAGGAGAGTGAGGTGGGAGAAATTGGTCTCAAGCGATGATAAGCTGCCAAAACTCTATGCCAAAATTATTCCAGCATTGGAAGAGACATTTGCCCACGGGGAAGGCCCCTTTAATGAAGAAACTAGAGCTCTTCTGTGGCAAACCCATGAAGATCTTATCAATATAATGGAGGCAGATCTTTTTAATAAGGGAAATGATAGAGGTGGTAGGAATAGCAAAAAGACCTGGTACAATTCCATGTGCCGAAAGTCTAAATGCGACCTCCTGCTAGCTATCAAGGCGGGTAACAGTAGGGAGGAAATACAACTTAGAAGAAGGTTCCACAAGAAACTCCTGGAAAGCGCAAGGGTGGAATGGGACGAGGCCCACTGGGAGAAACTCTTGGGTGCTTTAGGGAACAGGGATTCCCGTAAATTTTGGCGATTAGTAAATCATGGCTCGGAAGATCTTCTCTCAGCTATCGAGCCTAATATCGCCCCGAGTTTGTGGCAATCCCACTTTGAGTCCCTATATGCTTTAGAAGAGGAAGCCTTGATCCATAACCCATATACCCTGGAGGATGCCCCAGAATGTGAACCCTTCACGATAAGAGAGGTTCAGAAAGCCATTGAAGGGCTGTCAGTGGGCAAAGCCCCTGGCCTGGACGGGGTACCAGGCGACCTATACAAGCAGGAGCCGGGGATTTGGGCACCATATCTGTCACAAATGTTTAATGCGGTTCTGAGAGGAATGGGGGTCCCGGACACTTGGCTGGGAGCAGAGGTGGTCCCTATATTTAAATGGGGATCCCCACTGCTCCCAGCCAACTACCGTCCCATTAGTCTAATTGATGTCTCTTAAAAGCTCTTTGGGAGGCTGGTGTTGGATAGGCTCCAGAACTGGCTGGAGGAAACTAATACTTTGAGCCCATACCAAGCGGGATTCAGGAGGGGGGTCTCAACGGTCGACCAAGTCTTCAGACTGAGCCTCATCTACTGGAGGACAGCGCTGATCGAGGGCGGCACGGTGTACACGGTCTTCGTGGATCTGCGTGCCGCTTTCGATCTGGTGCCTAGATCCAAGTTATGGAAGGTTATGGAAGATTTGGGGGTCCCAAAAGACATTCTTGCAATCCTTATTAAATTACACCAAAACAACTTTGCACAAGTCAGGTGCGGAAACAGCGGCATATTAACTAAGAGGTTCCCCGTTCGAAGAGGGGTGAGGCAGGACTGTGTGCTTGCACCGACCCTGTTTTGCCTCTTCGTGAACGGGGTAATAGAGCACCTGACCAGGATTGCCAACATTGATGCCCCGAAACTGTGCGGCAGCAGGGTCCCCGCAATAATGTTTGCGGATGATACCCTGCTGCTGTCCAAATCCCCTATGGGCATCCAGCGGGTATTAGATGGGTTTCTGGGCTTCTGCGAGGAAAGGGGACTAGAAGTTAATCCGCAGAAAACCAAATTTATGATTTTAAACCCAATGCCGACCAACCGACCAAACCCAAAGCTAGGAGAAGTAAGTCTAGAAAGAGTGCAGACATTCGAGTACTTGGGGATAACCCTTAACTAAAACCTGACGTGGGAGGCACATCAAGCCAAATCAACCATAAAATTGACCCAGGGGGCAGGTGGCATCTTAAGAATTGCTGGCAAATCTACTTCCGCCCACTTGGCCCAGCAATTCAAATCTATAAAGTACAGGCTCGGGGGGCAGTTACTTATGGTGGAGAGCTTTGGGGCCACGTACCATCCCAAAGCCTGTTAACTGCCGAAAATAAGTTCCTAAGGCAATTAACATCCCTCCCCGGTAGCACACCACTCCTGCCCCTAAGATTGGATCTGGGCGTGAGGCCAATCACCGAGGAACTTGGCCTCAAACCATTGGCTTTTTGACGCCGCCTATGGAGCAGCCAGGAGCTGATAATCTACAGAGCTGAGCTCCAGGAATTTGTATCTGCTCCGAAAGTAAGCAGTATACCATGGTTAAGTTATATAAAGAACATGTGCGAGTCCCTTGGATTCCCAGGACTATGGGCAGATCCGGAGAGAGCCAGCATCAGTATCTCGAGGAAGATACTGTCCAGAACTTATAATGATTATATGCTTGCCCGAGCACTGGATAATGTCCGTGAAGGATCCCTAACTTTTGATTTTATCCAATTTAAAGACACTTTTACCATGGAATGTGTATTGAATGATATCATGCCTCCCTTAACAAGGAAACTATTCTTGCAGTGGAGGTATGGGACATTACCTTTGGGGTCCTTCACCAAAGGATGGACGAGTCAATCCAGTACAGGGACATGTCCTACATGTGCTAATATTCAGGAGACCGATGTGCATGTTGTATTTATGTGCCCAGCTTATCGGAAAAGCAGAAAGCACTGGATCGTCCCGCTGCTTAAAAATTTGGGTTTTAGACGACTCTTACCAGCTTATAGAGTTTTTAAAACTGACTTATCCCCGGTAACTGTTTTTGCCTTGTCAAAATTTTTAACTGCAATATGGGTCACACGTGCTAGGTTGCTAAAGGGGTCGGGGAGGTAGAACCAACCCATCCCACTTGATTCATTGTAACTGTTTTTAAATTCATTCTGAACCAATCTCGATTGCTTATGCTCTTAAAATGTGTTTATGATTTGTTTTTATTGATGTAACATTTATGTGCACATCTTTTATGGTCTTGCGACCCAAATAAAGATTTGAAATAGATTACTTGAGGTGTCTTTGATGCTTCAGAGGCCTTGGAAGGTTCCTGTATGACACACAGGCACAGACGATGCAGCAGACTGGAAGGGAGACGAATTCAGGCCCAAACGAAGTCTAGCGAAGTCCAGAGTGCCCAGACGGTAGAAGTACAATGGTGTCTGATCTGAATCTTATCCCACAGCGAATCTGAAGAACTACATCCAGGTAAGCCCTTAAGTACCCTAGGGAAAGGGTTGGGAAGATTCAGGGCACCCTCCCAGGGGAGGGTCTGGATAGGGGGGAGGGTACTCCAATGTCCTTTGTCCAGTTTTCTGCCAGAGTGGGAGCCAACGGCTCCCAGCAATGGTTTGAACTGGACTATGCACAGGGACACCAAATGTTCCCCTAATGCAGATTTCCTGACTCAAGGAGTACAGCACTGATCATCGGGACTGCGCCCTGAAAGCTTAATGAGATGTCATGGGTAATTCACTTACCAGTGTTCTGATTCATTCTACACTGCAGCCTTAAATCCTTCTTACCTATTCAATTCACCTCTGAATTAATGCACACCGCACTTGGGCTGTAATCCTGACTTCACATCAATTTAGATTGTCTCCCCCCTCCACCCTCGTTCTCCCCGTCCTGAGGAAGACCCGCCTCTGAGGATACTAACTACCCTACATGCACCAGGGTCGAAACGACAACACTTTCCCCAAGTGGGCCTGTACCCCACTTCACTCCAGCCCTGCCTTTTCACAAATTAATATACTCTGAGCACCATCAGAAAACAGCAAATAACCTGTAAAATCTATGAGAGACAGGCCCCATTGTAAGATTGGTTTTATTGTAAACCACAACCAGTTTACTAAGGACATTACTAGATGAAATTGATTGTTCTAAATTATTCTATGATTTCTCTCACTATATATCTGTTCTATTTTCATGAGCACTCTCCTTCTTTACATTCCCCCTGGAGCAAACCTCTTTCTGTTTTGAAGTATTATCTACATTGATGTTATAGTAACTGTGAAATTAAACAGTCACTACTGGAGCTATTTTTGGAGCTTGTGTGTCATTTTGAGGATATACTGAATCAAATTGAGAAATAACTGGGGTACATTTATGATGCAACTTGATTTCTATGTGTACCGAGTATATAGATTTTGAATTAAGAATACCTTCCTAAAAAGAAATAGTCCAGGAACACTGTACTGTATACAGACTTTCTGGCACTGGCAAGCAAACCCACCCAGCCCTAATACACTAAATCCTGTCTGAGAGGTGGTCACACTTCCCTGTGACAGGATGCCTATTGTTCTGCTTTTCGCTGCTCGAGCTTGGCTCAGCAGCAGGAGGGCAGAAATGTGTCTCTGGTCAGCAGCAAACATTTTGATCTGTATGGGACTAGAAGGCTGGTACCGGGAACACTGAGAGCCTAACGAAGGGCTCTTCCAGTGCTTGGAATTATACCTCCCACACCGTTTACAGTGTGCGGGTATGATTCCAACATGTTTGATACCAAACATGATAGAATGTGTTGCAGCCATTTTCGAGATGGCCATTGCCCGATTACGCGGTGCCCCTCTGTATAGTATATGGCTGCTTCACTGACAACCCGGGAGAATGGACTCCATAGTCTGCAGGGGTGTCCTGCTCATGCAGGGGCACCCTTGCACTTAGATCCAAGCACCCTTCCTTCAGGATTGCAAAGGCCTGCTATTGGGGTGACCTATAGGTTATAAGTGCAGTGACCCTTAGATATAGTAAACTGATATCTTTAGTAAATGGTGCAAGCACCAACTTACACAGGCTTCAATGGTCGACCTGTAGTTCTATTTTGAATGGTCTCTCATGGGTGGTATAATATATGCTTCAGCCCATGGGAGGCCGCTGGGTTACCTGTGCCCTGGGTACCATATACTAGGGACTTATAAGGGCACCTCCGTATCCAATCTGGGATTTACCTAAGTACTGAACACAACACTTTAGAGACAAAGCAGATAGACTGGGGTCCTGATTAGCAGGATCCCACTCAGACTAGTCAAAATCCAGCATAGCACTAGGCCAAACGTGGGGGTAACCATGCAGAAGTATCCAACCTTCCTACAATTTCTGTTATTAATTGTTTTTATTTGTATTTAATTGTACTGTTTTTATGAATCTTTTATGGTTTTTATTAGGCCCGGGCAGATTTTTTCATTCTGCTTTAAGAATCAGAGAAATTTGTGTCCCAATATTGCTCTTTTAATGCAGAGTTCTGGCCAAATTCCACCAACTGCAGTGTGGTGAAATTTCTTTCCCCATCCGAGCAACGTAATTGCAATGGGAACAATGCACAGCCCCATTAAGCAAGCTGGCAAGTAAGATTTGGTGTACCCTAGCGTCATTTCCTTTTGCTAGAAACCCTTCAGGCTTAATTTTATACTGAAACGGTCACTGTAAGAGGCCTTCTTCTCTAGGAGATTTTCAACTCAAGAAGTGGCAAAATCAACTGGAAATAGTTTTCCTAGTAGCTATTCTACTGGAATGGATGGTTCAGGTAGTATTTTAGCACAAAATGCAATTTTTTTACTTTACTTTTATTTTCAACTAAAGGAAGTGCCACAGAGACTCCAAGGGGCATATTACCAACAACTAGCGATAATTATCGCTAAGTTGGCTTAGCGGCAATAATTTTGTCGCCGTATAGCGACGATTTTTATCGCTTAGGAGCCTTGATATTATCAAGGTTTATCTCCTAAGCAATAAAAATCGGCCGAAATGAATTACTGAGTAAATGCTCTTAGCCATGTTATCCACCTCCCATTGGATAACATGGCTAAGAACTGCTCAGGGCAGGTGTTAGATTTTGGTGATATTCGCGCTTAGCGTGAATATCTCCAAAAGTTGGTAATAGGAGATAGCGATGTTAGCGACTGTTTCCAGTCGCTAACATCTTGGCACGCCCACTTTGCATGTCATTAATGATAGATTACTCTGACATGCAATGCGGGGCCCAAGATGGTCGCTATCTCCTACTAGCTGTCGCTAACTGGTGTTAGCGACAGCTAGGTAATAGGGAGATAATTTTATCTCCGCTTTCTTGGCTTTTAAAGCCAAAAAAGCGGAGATAAATCCCTTGATAATATGCCCCCAACTTCCTCTTCTAGTCCAGTAGGCTTCTCCCACTGTTTTGCTGAATCCTTGACCCCTTTTCATTTGCATTGTTAGGGGAAACGATCACTCTCTTCTTTTTATGCAATCCCTGCAGCATACACCATTGGATTTTAAGAATATGTGTTGTGAAAAACCAAGCACGTTGAAGAACTTTTGGATATTTGTTGTTTGATGGAGGGTATGCACAGTATAGTTCACAAACTGCAGAACACACAGTTCAGAAACAGTGAGCAGTGTTGCCTCTCTATTTCCAAGCTTTGCTGTCTGCTAGATACTTGGGTAAGATGTATTGAGTTTACACCAGTGCAAAGTCATGCAGACCGGCACTAACAGGTGCAGAGTCATAATAAAGTATTTACTTTCCGACGCAAAACTTATTTTGTACTTGAAACTTGTGCTGAAAGTAATGCAACTAGAGCTTTGAGCTGCTTTGCATTACTTTGTGTCAAGGGGGTGTCCGATGGATGGAACATGGGAGTGACCATGCTATCACCCACAGTTTTTCACAAAAAAGCACTATCTTCTAAAACTGGTAGACAGGACTTTGACCTAAAAAGTATAGCCTCAATTAATAAGCAATTAACAAGGAGAAATGTTTTCATTCCTCCTAACATTTCACAAATTGCATGTTTGGGACACTTTACAGAACACATCGAACTCACTCACATTTTTACTATTGTACAAAGATCTGTGCATGCTGCTGCATTCGTAATTGTGTGCATGAACCTGCAATGCTCTCTCTTCCCGAGTGTAAACAACCCAGAATTGCTGAGCAGCCATTTGGATTCCAATCATGTTTAACATAGTGACTGCTTTCTTTACTCATGCCAATGGCGCAATTGCTCTTAATCTGTTTCTTCCATGCACTGCTGTCAGTTTGACTTTGCTGAACATTGTGCCATTGTTGTACACTGTTAGACGTGGCCCTGTCTGCAGAGTCACCGCAAATTTTTTTGTGTTTATCCTTCATTTTGTTTGCTGAAATCATTTTTGATGGCCTTAGGTGACCGGACCTTACCCTGGTCTGTGAAGGTCACTCCACCCACCACGCGGCTCCCCCTGAGTGCGCCCGGTCTCCCTGCCTGACCCGCTCTATCGCCGCTGCCCCTGTGGCATAGGTTTGTCTTCTCTGCCCTGTGCCCTGATCTGTGTTCTTGATTAATCTGTTATTCCCTGTGATTGTTGTGCCGTTTTCTCTGCCCTGATTCTTGGTTGATTTGTTGTTCCCTGTGATTGTTGTGCCGTTTTCTCTGCCCTGTCCCCTGATTCTTGGTTAATTTGTTGTTCCCTGTGATTGTTGTGCCGTTTTCACTTCCTGTGCCCCTGTTCTGTGCTCCTCGCTCCTTGCCTTGACCGCTTCCCACCAGTACCCCCTCCCTGCTCCCTGCCGCTGCTCCCCTGCGGCCCCACCCCCTTCTTCCTCTGTACCCCGATCCCCGCGCCACCCCGCTCCCGCCTTCCAGCTGCTCCTCCCTCCCACCGCACCACTTATGGCGGAGTCTACGCGTACGCGCAACGCTCACGCACAGCGGGCACGCCGATTGTGCGCCGAAGGCGCGCCAAAGGCAAGCCCGTCTGCGCCCGTCCGTGCCTGGACCGCGCCCAGCGCAAGGACCCCTGGTCCCCGCCGATGCAAGACTGCCCGCCGTACCTACGATGCCGCCAGCCTCCACGCCCTCAACGCTGGCCGGAACCCCGCCTGCTACCGAGCCACCCCGAAACGCACCCACGGACCCTTCACCTGCAAAACCTGCAAGTTCACCTGCCTCCGAACCTGCACCACACCTACCAAGCAGATCACCGACAGCAACCACCTCAAATGCATCCTGCTCAACACCCGCTCCGTCCACAGACACGCCGTGGAACTCTGGAACCTCCTCGACACTACTTCACCAGACGTCGCCTTCCTTACGGAAACCTGGATGTACGCCTCCTCAGGCCCCAAACATCGCCATCGCCATCCCGGACGGGTACAAGATCACCAGGAGAGACCGCGTCAACCAGACCGGAGGAGGCGTCGCCAACGTACACAAGAACATCATCCGCATCACGACCAACTCCGACGACACCCTCACCGCCGCCAAACACCTCCACTTCCCAATACACACCGCCTCCAAGACGACCATCAGAGGCACCCTCATCTACAGACCCCCGGGACCACGCACACGATTCAGCGAAGACATCGCAGACTTCATCAGCCTGCACGCCCGCCCCTCCGCTGACTACATCCTCCTAGGGGACTTCAACTTCCACCTGGAGAACAACAACGACACCAACACCACCACCCTGCTGGACAACCTCGCCAACCTCGGACTCAAGCAACTGGTGAACACCCCCACCCACTACGCCGGCCACACGCCTGACCCCGTCTTCTCCTCCAGCAAGCACATCTCCTTCAGTCACTCTACCGGACTTCATTGGACGGACCACAGCTGCGTCCACTTCAGCTTCAGAAGAACCATGACCCACCACCACCCGCAACAGGTGCCCCGCAGGAACTGAAGCAAGATCACCGCCAACCAGCTCACCACCTCCCTCAGCCAAAACCCTCCCGCCAGCACAACGGACCCCAACGAAGCAGCCAGCAACCTCACACAGTGGATCACCATCTGCGCAGACAACCTCGCACCACTGAAGACCCCTCCCAACAGACCCGGCAGCAAGAAAGCCTCCTGTTTCACCGACGAACTCAAGAACTCCAAGAAGAAGTGCCGTACCCTCGAGAAAGCCTGGAGCAACAACCAGACCACAGACTGCCCTCAAGCACGCCACCCGCAAACACCACCAGCTGATCCGCACCACCAAGAAGACAGCATTCAAGGAACGACTGGACAACAACGCCCACAACAGCAAGGAACTCTTCAGCATTGTCAAAGAGCTCTTCAACCCCAGCGCCGGAAACAACAACATCACTCCCTCGCAGGACCTCTCCGACTCCCTTGCCTTGTTCTTTCACAGCAAGATCGCCGACATACACAACAGCTTCGGCGCACAGACCATGGACCCAACCGCCGAACCAACGCTCCCCACCACCACCCTCCGCGCCTGGTCACCGGTCAGCACCGAAGACACCACCCGCGTGATGAACACCATCCACTCCGGATCACCAACCGACCCCTGACCCACCACGTCTTCAACAAATCCGACTCCACCATGGCACCCCAACTTCGGGACATCATCAACACCTCCTTCAACACCGCCACCTCCCCGGAGAGCTGGAAAGGACGCCGAACTCAGCGCCCTCCTGAAGAAACCAACGGCGGACCCCACCGACCTCAAGAACTACCGTCCCATCTCGCTCCTCATCGAGAAGACCGTCAACAGACAGCTTGCCGCCTTCCTTGAGATGAACGGATCCCTCGACCACTCGCAGTCCGGCTTCCGAGCCAACCACAGCACCGAGACCGCCCTCATCGGAGCCAAAGACGACATCAGATCCGTGCTCGACAACGGGGAAACTGCGGCCCTCATCCTCCTGGACCTCTCCGCAGCGTTCGACACTGTCTGCCACCGCACCCTAGTGCATCGCCTCAGTAACATCGGAATCCTAGAGAAGGCACTGGAATGGATCGTCTACTACCTCTCTGGAAGACCGCTGAGTGTCCGCCTCCCCGTTCAGATCCAAGGCTTCCGAAGTCATCTGCGGCGTACCACAGGGATCATCACTCAGCCCCACCCTCTTCAACGTCTACATGAGCCCCCTCGCAACCATCGCACGCCAACACAACCTCAACATCATCTCCTATGCCGACGACACCCAGCTGATCCTCTCCCTCACAAACGACCCCGCCACCGCCAGAACCAGCCTACACGAAGGGATGAAAGACGTCGCCGAGTGGATGAAGAACAGCCGCCTGAAACTGAACTCAGACAAGACGGAAGTCCTCATCCTGGGATCATCGCCCTCCGCCTGGGACGACTCCTGGTGGCCCCCCGCCCTGGGCACCGCTCCCAAGCCAACAGACCATGCACGCAACCTGGGCTTCATCCTGGACTCCTCCCTCTCGATGACCAGACAAGTCAACGCCGTCTCGTCATCGTGCTTCAACACCCTGTGTATGCTCCGAAAGATCTTCCGGTGGATCCCCACCGAAACCAGGAAGACGGTCACCTAGGCACTCGTCACCAGCCGGCTGGACTACAGAAACACCCTCTACGCCGGAACCACAGCCAAACTTCAGAAAAGATTCCAACGCATCCAGAACGCCTCCGCACGACTCATCCTGGACATCCCCCGACACAGCCACATCTCCGGACACCTGAGAGACCTGCACTGGCTCCCCGTCAGCAAGTGGATCACGTTCAGACTCCTCACCCACGCACACAAGGCTCTCCACGACCTGGGACCGAATTACCTCAACAACCGCCTGACCTTCTACACTCCCACCCGCCAGCTTTGCTCCACTAGCCTCGCCCTCGCCGCAGTTCCACGCATCCGCAGAGCCACCACCGGAGGAAGATCCTTCTCCTACCTGGCAGCCAAGACATGGAACTCCCTCCACATCCACCTCCGGCTGACCCGGGACCACCTTTCCTTCAAGAAGCAACTCAAGACCTGGCTCTTCGAGCAGTAGCAGACCCCCCCCAGCGCCTTGATACCCCTCCGGGTGAGTAGCACGCTATACAAATGCTATGATTGATTGATTGATTGATTGATTGATTAGGACTCTGTGCACTTTATCACAGCTAACCAGTGCTAAAGAGGTAGTGCTCACTCTACTAAACATGGTCAAATTAGCTTATACTTGATTGGCAAATTTAATGTACATATAATTCCCCTGTAGAGTGGTATACCATATACCTAGGCTATGTAAATTAAATGAAATCAGTAGGCCATCAACATATATTGTACTACCCACAAGTGTCCCCTTAAAACATGACTCATGCCTGCCATTGCAAACTGAATGCAGTTTTAAACTGATAATAAGACATAGTAATATAATCCCCTTGCCAAGCCTCCACCTCCCCTTTTATTATACATGTCACCCCACAGGTGGGCCGTAGGTAGCCCATAGGGCAGGGTGCACGTAATTAAAAGGATGGATATGTCGTTTAAAATGTTACATGTGCTAGTAGTGAAAAACTCCTAAACTCGTTATTCACTACTATGAGGCCTACCTGTCCCATGGGATAACATTGGGTTGCTTTATTACATTGAATACGTGCTAACATTTGATTGGGATAGATAAACATTTCATGCTTTGTATCTATGGAATTCTAATTAAAAATCCAATTTAATGGTAAAGTCGGATTCCAATTTTGAAAATCAACAAAAGCCTTAGTCAGCCCCTTGCCAGATTAGCAGTTTCCTTCTGTCTGGAGTGCTCTTTTTTGGTGATCCAACGGCGGTGTATCTAAAAATGAGCATTGTAGTGGGAACGCCAAAAACAGTTCCTGCACTGTATTGACTGTTAAGTTCATGCTAAGCAGGAACTAGTGTGCATGCACACTAAGGGGGCACATGTTGGCCCCCCCTGTGTGCATCCACATGGCATGAGGCAAAAGGCCACCTTTGTTTCCTCTCTCCCACTTTTTTCATGGTGGTGAAACTGCAATTAAAATCATGGCAGAGAAGAAACTTGTAATATGTTTGGCGGGACCATGGAAGTCCTGCTAAGCACATTGCGGCCTCAGGACCAATGCACCAGGGGTCCCATGGTGGTCTGACTGCCCAAGTCTTAATGGGGTGGTCAGACTGCTGGTGCGGTGGTGGCAGGACCGCCACTGCCGCGCCACCACGTGTCCGGAGGTCCTTGACCACCATACACAATCTGGCCCAAGATGTGTTGTCATCAGCCTGACTTCGCAGAGACTCCTGCTACCTTCTTCTCCACAGGAGCAATTTCTGTTCAGGAGTCCTTCGCCAATAGTTTATTAAAATCTACTCTTTTTTTCTAAATTGGTGAGTGAAATTTCTAGTGTTTTGTTTTCACTTTATTACTGTTTGTGTACTGTATATATACTTTGCACATTGCCTCTAAGGTAAGCTTCACTGCTTTCTGTGCCAATCTACCCAGGGGTAGGCACAGGTTAATTTAAGGACTTTTTGTGGTTCACCCTGACAGGGATTGTGGCTGTTGCTTGGCCACATTTTGAAAAAAGTATTGAAAAATATTGCTCAGTCCTACCTTGGTATGAAGGAGCTGTGCTCACTCAATTGCGATAGAAAAAAATAAAAGATTATCTTGTTTTCCTAGAACAGCAACTACAGGTGGATGTTTGTGGCCAAAATAGCACTGAAATGTATCCACACCCTGTATTCTGTGGGAAAGAAAAAATGGTCTATGTTGATCGCGAAGATAAATCTTATACTTATTCTTCTATGGGTCATATTATGAGTCCAACTCACGGTGGCAGTCTCCCAACCTCCCTATTACACCTAGGTTGTCGGACCACCCTGGGACCACTGCAACAGTCCTGAGACCGTAATATGCTTGGCGGGACCGCCGTTCTCCCAGCAAGCATAATATGATGTAGTGTAGTTCCTATATTCTAAATAGGCTCTGCGCATTGGAATAATATATCCTATAGATTTGACATAGGACTTAGGAGGACTAGGTCTCTATCGAATATATTACACTTAATTGTGAGTGACAGCTAGCTC
The DNA here is from genome assembly GCF_964261635.1 of Lissotriton helveticus. Taxonomy (NCBI): domain Eukaryota; kingdom Metazoa; phylum Chordata; class Amphibia; order Caudata; family Salamandridae; genus Lissotriton; species Lissotriton helveticus. The sequence continues at coordinate 987,276,844 of NC_136067.1, forward strand.
AGAGGTCACTAGAAACTTTCTCAAATAAACAAGAAGGGACTAGTTTCTGACAACAGCATAAACATGATAACTTTGTTTCTCCAAGATAAAAATGATCTTCAGAGTTGTGGAAACAATAGTTAGATATTTTAATCAGTCAATCGTGCATGCTTCGTTTCATCAGAGGTGCAGATGAATAGAGAGACGGGCTTTTTCAATAAAAGGTTTATTGAACAGTCTTCTTTGTCATGCAAGTAAAGTGAACTGCTACAATCGTAATACTGGTTGCAAAGTATAATGTGTACAGTAAGAAGAGTATTATAAAATAATACTTTAAAAGCATTGTTTGGTTCCTAGACCATAGATAAATACATACATATATAACAAAGGCTTAAAGTACTTAACTGGTGCTTCTAAAATATGCCTACCCCAATGTACCTAACCTAAGTCTAGTACGAGAGAAGAAGTTAGTGAGATGTAGCATAGGTTTAGTTTTCTTGGCCAAGAATCTATCCAAGATTACTCTTAGCGCCGTACCATGGTTCAAGAATGAAGGAGGTCTGGTATCCCTGTCTCGGGACTCTTTCCCAACACCCCACCAGGGGATCTTGGTAACACTGGAGCTGGATTCTCAGCAAGAGAAAGGCAGCCTCTCTGTCAGTGCGTCAGCTGGAGGGTTGGCTTCCTTCAGCACTTGCTGTAGCGAGCTGCGTCGGGCAAGTAGATTGTCGAGCTACTCCAAACCACTGAGTGTTTGCTATGGCAAGTAAAGGCATATTTATACCTTGAAGGTGCCTAGTTTGACGTAAAGTCGGACATAATAACATCATCAAAGAACCCCAAGGGAATGGTAGTTCTTCGAAAACACCATGATTTCTAGGACAAATCAGTATTCAAGTAAGGGGATGTCCCTGACTGCTGAAGCTGAGTTTTCCAAGAAATCGTTGTGGATTTTTGGAACTAGTGGAAGTAGCCATGCCTGTATTTCGACTGGATGGGTTATGTCTAAATATGGGTATGATTTCTATGTCCATATAAGGGCAATGTGATTTATACGTATGTAAGGACATGAATCGGTAAATTACGCTTGATTCTAAAATGCTTCACAACAATAAGTTTCCTCTGTGGCACGGTTTTTATTCCTCACACCGTGTGGCTGCACTCAGGGGGGCATAACAACTTTTAATGAGCCACTGTAAAGGTGTTTTGCAAAGTATGGGAGACTACATGATTTTGTGTTTGCTGTTGACAAGGTTTTAATGGCATGGAAATCAACAGTAAACTCTGGCCTGCCAGGCCATCAAGCAGGTTCACAAACAGCCAAAATAATGGCCCACACACTGACACATCAGATCCGCCTTTCTGGCACTGCCAGGTTATCCCTTAAGCTCATCTAACGCACTGTGTATTATTTGCTGGTCCGTTTCCTTGTCTCATTTCTGATATTGTGAGGAATTGCCCCAGCCTTAAAACAAGCAACCTACAGCTGGAGTAGTTCCTTTTTTCATTCCATACCCTTTTTCCCTTTCCATTTTTCCTTCTTATGACTTGGCTGCAAGACATTTGCATAGGTTACAGTGGGCTTAGACACCACCTATTGATTACTATTGGCTGTCTTCATAAACGCTCTCATGTCCTTTCTTCTCTTTGATCCAAGTACTACTTCATTATTCCAGTGTGTGTCCTTCCACAGCTTGCGCTTTCAGAGGATTTTTTATTTACTTTGTGTTCATTTCTTGCTTTCATTTTTGCTTACCCCTTACATCTTTGCTCTCAAAACCCCTCTTGTGGTGCTGCATTCCTTGTCCCCACCCATCCCCATTGTTTTCTGCCCTGTCCCCCTAAACCTCCTGCCCTTGTCATTGGTTGCCCCACTCCCCTCCTCTGTTGTTGCTTGCCTCATCCTTTATTACAGCTTGCTCTATCGTCCCCCGGAAATAAATAGCGCTGTGACACATAGATGTCTGGGAAAACATCTGTCTTCTGTAGTATTTACAAATCAGCCACCATGTGATGCCGGACCAGCATTCCTTCACTCATAGGGCACTTTGCCTGACCATGCCCCTCACCTGATCCTTTGGTTACCCTTGCCCGGGCATGCCACCTAGTATTTATTTGGACCAGGACGGTAGAGGCCTAACTGTTTGTTACACATTTGCAGTTGATTTTGTCCATACTTTTGCAATCTCAGATTTGGGCCCCTGTGCAGCACTTTCACTCAGTGCACGACTGCTTGGTGTGGAGTACTGTAGGCCCAGAGAAGAAGTGCGCACTCAGCATTTAGCTGTCAGACATGGCTGCACACATAGAGCCACTGTCCCTCCCAGTGTATCTGATTGTATCTTTTGTCTTTATGGAGTCCCCTTCCACAAATGGCGAGCTTGGCAATCAGTACAGAGAGTTAAACCCACCCACATTAGACTGTCTGTCACTCCTCCTAATGGTAAGAAAAAAAGCACCAGTTGGAACTAGCAAGGAGAAGAACAAACATTAGCATGGCCAATAGGTCTTGGCTATGTCAGAGTTATTGGCTTTATCAATATATTTTAAGTCATGTTGTATAGCAATGCAGCTTCTGTGCAATGTGGCTAAAAGTTAGAAAAAAGTACTCTGATGTGGCCAGTGTCCTAGTTGCCTTATATGTTAATTGCCTAGCATTTCTTTGCCCTTTTCTGACTGCACCCCGCCCCACACAGCCACCCCTGTCATTGCTTGCTCAATCACCTAATCCAGGTTATTTCTTTCCGTGCCTCTTACCCTCAGAAAATAAGTACTCTCTCAATTCTGTATGTATGAAAAAACATGTAAGAGCATAAGTTCGAATAATATTGGCCTATAATACATCAAGAAGTGCAAATGAATAGCTGTGAATCTTTAAATTGAAAACTTGTGATGATGTTTGGTTTTCTTTATTAATTCTGCCTGATGTGTGTTTGCTGCTAGTTCACTTTGTCAAGCAGGTAAAATCTCTCCTAAATTCTTCATTAACAGCCTCAGAACTTTTAAATATGGCCTTCATGGATAGTTTTTCTGCAAGTGGAGATACAATTCCATTCCTCTGATGGATATGAAATCGATAACACTTGTTTTGTTTTTTTGTTTGTTTTTGTTTGCAGTTTTATATGGCAGGGACTCAACCCGAAGGTATTGGGGTGCTTTAAATGAGCAAGTTACTTTACACATTTATGCACAGTGAGAGGCATATTTACAAGGGGATATTGCCACCAGAATATCAATTTAAGTGAAATTCCGTTAGTGATATCCCCTTCTCCTTATTTACAAAGCAGTGTTTGCAGCACACTTAGAAAGTGGGAAAGGAAATGCCACTGAGGATTGTTTTTGTGTAGGAAGGTGCCCCTTCCTACATAAACAAAATGCAGCCTACAGCGCAGGCACCCTGGATTAGTGCTAGGCAGCAGATTGTGCACCAGTGAAGGAAGAGAGCAGGAATGCGCCATATAATGTTAAATACGGCGCATTCGTGTCCTCTCTCTTTCCAGCAGTGCAACACAGCAAGGTGGCTTGCTGTGTTGCATGAGTTGTTGATAAATTTGGCCCTTAGTATCAAATCCTGGTTTGCTATCTTTAACATGCAAAATTAAGTAAGCTGCTTCTACCTAACAGTATTTCAGTGTGTATTGCCAATATAGTATCACTAAGATACGGCTGGTGTTTAGACTTTTTATTGATCACATTTTCAAGGCAAATTGTGGAACAGGTGAACCTAATGTAAAATATCACAACTGAATAATTTAGGAGAAAAAAGAAAACATTCTAACTTTACCAAATATAACACCTTGCAGGTTGGCACCATGTTGCAGATGATGGTTTTAAAAAACATGCCAAAAATGGCAAAAGCATCGCCCAGTCACCTTTTTCATTCCCCGCCACATCTTGTGTAGTTGTTTAGTGGATTTAGTTTTGACAAGGAGGGAGCTGCCGATGGCTTTGCCATGATGGGATTGATGTCATAGAGGTGACACATTTAAATGTTATGGAACCAGCCACTCAAATTAGGTCTTTCAGTCTGCCACTATTTCGCGTGCAAGACCAACTCATGAACTATGCTGACGTTCCCCCGAAAAGTTGCAAGAAGTCCAGGAAGTGCAGTGTCAGCATGTCAGCATGTCGGCAACATTTTAAATGTGGTTATTGGAGATTTACTAAAACATTCAGGGCACATTTCCGGTTCCCACATTTGTGATGTTGGTTCCACCGTGATATCACCATGTACTAATAGAAGTTTGGAACTGACACCATGCTTACCTATCTCCCAATGTTTCCCTTGTCTACCTGTTCATCCAGTTCATCTTCAACGTAAATCTTCTCCAAGCCACACCCTGGTCCAGTGTGTGCCACAGAGTACAGATTCACTGAGTCTTCTTGGTTGCTTTTCTGACTAGGGACGGTTTTACAGATTCTATTCAGAAATCGCACTTGACAGGATGTCTGGGCCATGAGATTCCCCAATAAACCCCAGATGTATGAGGTGGTTACTAGAAAGCAAGATCCTGAAGAGGTGTGAAGTGAGTGTATAGCCAGACATAAATGTTTATGTCATTGGAATGCACCTCAAATGAACTGAGACATAACAAAATGTAATACTGCAAGGCTGCCAAAAGGTTAGTTAGTAAAAGGAATTTTACTTTTAGCTGAGATGCCTGCTATATATATTTTGTTTTGATTGGATTCACCAATCAGATGTCATGAATTAAATATGACATTATATTTTATGTACCAGTAAACATAACCTCCACCAGAGACTGACAGGCAGTGGCAGCATGCAAGTTTAGCGGGGGCACGTGCGTGGATCACACCCACATATAAACACTCTCACACCCATGCATTAAAAACAGGTGCGCGGACACACACACACACACCCATTCACAACTCTCACTCACAAATTCATCCATTCATGTCTACACACATGCATACACAACACATTCAAACGCATAAAACATACCTGCGCTGCAGCTTGCAAGGGCTGTCCCAGGAAGATTGCTGCCACCTATCAAAGACTGACCTTAGGTCAGGTCAGCCAATGAGAAAAGAAGGCAGTCCCTCACTCGTCACAGAGTGGGATGGAGTCAATAAGACTGCTGACCACACCCACTCCTCTCTGTGATGAGGTGTCACTGATTAACACTCAGCCCTGGGCACTGCAAGGCTTAAAACTGAAGCACCCAGGTCAGAGGCAATCAGTGACGCTTCCACTAATCATGAGGGGGAGGGCCTCAAGGCACTTTTACATACGCTAAGGAGGTCACCCCACAGGTCCGTGAAATCATCAGCCTGTCAAAGTTCCCTTCAGGCAGCCAGACGTCTGAGCATTTGGCACATGCACAGTTCCTGTCTGCCTGACCTGAACAAAAAGAGTGTCTGTCAGGCTGACCTTTGCTCAGCCTGACATATACTCTTCTTTCTTGGGTAAAAAAGTGAGGGTGTGGCGGCTCTACCATACGAACAGGCGACGGCTGCTGACAGTAATACATGCTATGTAACATTGTCTGTGGCTACAAGCCTCATCAGTATTATGAGATCTGCAGAAGCATCACAGATCTCTTAACTTTTACCAATGGATTTCATCATCGAAAAACAGCCAAAATCTTGCTTTGAAAGCATGGGCCAAAATTGAAAATTACTGGAGGAATCAGATCCCCAAATACCAATTTCCCAGATAATTCCTCATTCCTTATTAGACCTTCAGGGATTAATTCATAATGGGTCGAATTTTTCCCACCTCCAGAGCTAGAGGTACTCCCTGTATCAGTAACTCCAGGAGTAGGGAAAATCGGTTCCATTTACTAGGCCATCACAATGATGGCCTAAGAGGGCAAACCCATAGAATCTAGACACATGCAGGGCATTTGTCAAGACATTCAACATGAGGTCATGGCCAAAATGATGCTAAGGGATTTTATTTTGGATGATTGTGCAGGTCCCAGAATACAAAGAATCATTACAGCAGACTTGGTTCCTGCCAGTGATACATTTTCAAGATTTACTTGTGGTAAGCCTTAAAAAGATTTTTATTAATTCGAAACCTATTGTATTGGTGATAGCTGCAAGTGGGAGGCAGTACGAATGCTTTGAAAGGTGGGGGAGGTGAGGGAAGTCCCATGGACAATAACATTGGATCTGGTGGCAGTGAGTTGATTCCAGACAACTGGAGCAGAGGGAGCCATCTGCATGGACATCTATAGTAAGTTGATTGACAGTGGCAAGGGGAGCAGTGGAGGGTCACTATCTCAGTATCCCGTAGCCCAATTCCCATAAAGGACACAGAGGGAGCAGCAAGAGGCTCAGGGCATGACAAAGATGATGATGGTTATTATTATAGTTATTACTGTTCTTACCAGGTGATGAATTACCTATTTGACATATCCTAGGCATTACAAATAATTGACCCATTAGTAGGCAGAATGTAGATGGTTTCTATGAGATGAGGAAATCAAGTGAAAGGGATATGTCCAGTTTTTCTCTTAAATTCTTCAAAATCCTAGTACTGGGGTCACATTCTACTTTTTTGTTACACATGGGGTCACTTTGCTTTAATTGGGCTTCTGTCAGAGGCTCACACCCACATTTAAGAGGTATTTTACTGCCGTTGCCTATTCTGTGATGATTGACGATCAACAGGGGTTCAAATATTTTATTTCCATGCCTATATTTTTACAATTTCTGGATTATTTGGCAAGTGTTTCTTCTTTTGCCTGTATTTGTGGGTGAGGGGTTTAAAGGCCCCTTTTCACTTTTATATAGCATGTATCTAGAGCATTAGTATATCACCTAATTTTTCCATTCATGTCTCTGTATTACTGTACTATATGCTTCTAAGTTTTCGAATAAGTATACATATTTTGAAGATCTTGTTTAGGCATCGCTGTTGAGGCACATTTTCATATGAGATGTCAGTCTAAGACAGAGGACACATAATTCCTTCAATTAGGTTTTACAATGGTCTTGAAAAGATCAATCTGTGTTCTAACAAGGTACCGAATTGCTGTTGGGTAGAATGAAAGTGCTTTTTCCAGAAGTGTGCATTGTCCATTATAGCTGTTAAAACTTGAGAAGTTTAGTACTCAGAAAGGTTTCCGGTTGAACATTGTGTGTTCCTGTTTTCTCCTTCTGGATCTTGTTGTGAACACCAGTGTGTAGATTATTGTTGTTTCTTTCACACATGATGTCTTCACATTCTGTCCTCAATTTAGTTCTAATATTGGTGAGCTGATTACTATTTTGTTTGTGCAAGGCTGCTATTCAGACTGTACCACTGTACTTTCTATAAATAATGCAATCATCTTTCAATATGCTTTGCTGGTTTGATGGCACCTGATCTAAGGAATTTAATGCTGGGCCTCAAGCAAATTCTAGCAGATGAGGTTGGGGTCAGGTCTTGCAGGAGGGTCTATAAACTTGCAATTTAGCAGAGGAAGAAGGTTATCAGGGAGCAGGCATGGGAAGCCCTCAGTCAGGCAGGTGTGCTGACAGATAGATCTAGGTTTTGGGAAGTGGTCAACAGTCCCTTTTTTCAGATACAGCAAACTCCAGAACAGATTGCACCATAGCTGCAGAGAGATTGGTTCACCACTTCGAAGGGATGTATAGCGGCGATGATCTAGGAGGGTCTGTAGTATCATGAAATTTTGGCACAGCTGCTGTGTCATTTGTAACACAGATGAGGTATATAAAGCCATCCTGGCCACAGCCGTGCGGAAAGCCCTGGGTCCGAATGGTTCTTCAGACCTGCACAAAGCTGAACCTCCAGTCTGAGCCAGGATATTGACACATGTTTTTAATGTGGCATGTCTGTGTGGCTTCCCCTCTTCTTGGTCTAAGGCCGTTATTATACCTATTTTAAAAAAAGGCTCGAGTAACGACCCAGTGTGCTATTGACCGATTTCCCCTTTAGATTCAGCTGCCAAAAAATGGGGAAAGTCTTCCTGGACCATCTAACCTCCTGGTTAGATAATTTTAATGTCATTTCAGACCTAAAGTACAGTTTCAGGCAGGGCAGAGGGACGTTAGATCAATGTATTAATATACATCTGGTGGTGGGGAAATACACATTAGCCAAAAAGGATCCTTGCACATGACATTTATGGACCTAACTTCCGAATTCAGACTCGTCAACAGATCCAAACTGGGGTCGATTCTCTTGGCTCTGTGTAAGGATGTAGACTTGTTGGCTTTCCTACACTCTGCCCATACGAACATCACTGATGCAGTGAGATATAACAAGGATGGATTTGTGTAGGCCTCTTGGAAGGTCGAAAGAGGGGTCAGGCAGCGTTTTATATTGACCCCCATGCTGTTTATGCTCTACATCAACAAACATGGGGACGTCCTCTCGACAACCAGCAAATACATCATGAGAGCCAGCTCCAAACTTATTCCAGCACTTTTATATGCAGACAAAACAGTGCTGTTTGCCAGGACTACTGTAGCTCTTCAAAAAATTCCTAAATGCTTATATAGATTTTTGGGATTTGCTTGACTTTGCAACTAATTTCTCGAAATCCCATACGATGACAATCGGTACCCAGAAGGCTGTTAAGCACAAGTTCTTCTGCAGGGGTTAGAATTAACTAAAGTTTCAACCTTCCCCTACTTAGGTGTGTTGTTTGATGACAGAGGGTCGTGGGTTGTGGAAAGAGCACACAAATAGAATGTCTTGGCAAGGTCAGTGGGGGCAACCATGGACTTTGCAAAAAGACAACGGGCAAAGCCTGTACCCACAGTGCTAAAGGGGTATGGAGATAAATGTATCCCAGTGGCCACCTATGGATGCGGTGTGTGTGGGTGTACAAGGATGTGAGAGACTTGCAGGTGGTGGAAAATAAATGTATGCGTAGACTTCGCGCTGTCCCCCCTGCACTCCTGCCTTCATGTTGCATGAGGAGTTTGGTCTGGAATACATTACTAATCAAATTGAAGTTGCGCCTTTAATGCGCTGTATGAGAATTTGGTCAAGCCCAGCCCCCACTTTAAACCAACTTGTAATAGTGGACTGTACTGCACTTGAGGAGGCCTTGCATATTCCTTGGCTAAAGTATATCTTGGGCCAGATGATGTTGCTAGGCTGTCCTGACTTATACACTAACCTGGCCTTTATGCCACATTGATATTAGGAACATTACACATCTGTTTCTGTGCAGGCAGCAGGTGCTTGTCACTTGTTAATAACGTTCACCATCACTTTCTGCTAACTAGATTAAGACTCAATATCATACACTGGTTATTAGCCTTTCCCAAAGGCTTCCCGATGCCTGGTGCTTCAAAGCCATGTCCATGTGACAACTTCTCTGATCAGGACATCCTGCATCTTACATTTTTTGTGAATTTAATGCCCCGTGTGGAAAGAATTTACCCTTGCGCTCCTCAGATCTGGCCAAGTTGTCTAAGTAAGGCCTGCATTATTGTATTTACAAATGCTCTCCTCCTCTATGGTCTGGTCTGGGGTTGCAAGTTTTTCCTCAGGAGCTTTGAGACTCAGAAAGAAGATGCTATGGTCTAGCAAGTCTGAACCCAACTACTGTTCCTTGGGCATTACTTGTGCTTGTTTTATGATGATGCATTGTATGGTTTGAATATGCTGATTGTTAACTGTGCTAATAAATTAATTGTCACTTTTGTATTTTATTTGTTGAATGTTATATCCGGAGCTGCTTTCCGTACTGTCTTTTAATAGTGAGCCCTATTTGTATCTGTTTGCATGAACAGTCTTAGATACATTTCATTTAGATTAACTGGACCTGTTTTGTATTTATGGTCTCTTTTTGAGCTTTTTTATTTATAAGTGTCTTTGGAACAACTGTTTTTATTTGTGTGCTTTTATAGCTTTTATTGGCCGAATAAAGCATCTTTGACTGACTAGTTAGAAATTCCAGATGGGTCACTTTCCATAGAGGGTTGTATTTCCATATTTATTCCTGGTCATTGTTATTCATGTCCTTCTCTCATAGACCAGCTGATACCTTTCATTATGCAAATTCAAGATAAGGCTCTCGTTTCTTCAGAATGTCTCTTCAAGCGTCTCGTATTTTTCGAATTCTCATTACAATGCATTAGATTAGATTTTTTAGATCAAACTTATCCGTAAAAATATTCGTATTGTATCTCAATATGTAAACATGCCCTCCAAGAAGGGGTGTTTGATAGGACATGTTGGGCCTTTTATAGAGTTTGGCTGACAGAATTCTCTGTCACAAACATGGCGGCTATCCCGCCCACCGTATTACCAGCACTGTGGGCTATAAATTGTATGTAATAAATGAGACAGATGGAACATGTACCACCTTTGTGAAAAGTATCCCATCCGCCAAACCCTGAATAAGGCACCTAGGGGTCTAAATATGAGCCGATTTGCATCGCTCTTGCCTAACGCAACATGGCTCAGGAGTGATGCAAAGCTTACATGTGATTTATGAAGCCATGCAAGGACACTTTGTGTGGCCGAGTGGCTCCATAAATCTGGAGTGAGACAATGCATCACAAATCACTCTGTTGCCCCACTCTGCCCCGGAAAGGTATTCCATGCGCCTTGCATGGTGTGCTTCCAGGCAACTCCAATAGCTTTTGACACAGTTGCAGATTTACCAGAACTGGTAGACCTAGGAACTCATGTAAAAGGTCTGCCTTCTCATGTGAGCCATAACGAGCAGTAATATCTTATTTCTACTCATTAGTTCCTCTTTCTATGTGTGCTGCATTCTGCAGTACACATCAAAAGAGGAGTATGCCTCAGAGGATTGTTTTTTGTGTAGGAAGGTGTCCCTGCCTGCACAAAAATATCCTGCATGCAACACAGGCACCCTTGCACCATGGTTAAAGGATGTCTGCTTTGGCTCCGGTCTGCCAAAAAAAGGCACCAGCGCAGGAGAAAATGCAGGAATGCGCTGTATTGCCTTACATACAGGGCATTCTTGCCCTTTCCCTGTCATGCTCTGCAACTCCGCAAGGTGACTTGTTGCACTGAACTGCATGACATTCTCATAAGAAGGCCCATTTGTTTTTATGTTCAGTTCTTATTCAATTCTTTTATTTGCACCGTCGTCCATAAAATGTTCTTGTGCTATCATCACTATGAAAGAAATATGCTTAGTAATAAGGTTCATAAAAACACTTTGTAGTACAGTTCGGTTGAAAATAAGTAAACTATCCACCGAGGAGTTAAAAACGACCTCTAATATTCAAAATCACAATTGTTCTGGTTTGGAAGCCCAATGAAGACCTTCACAAATCGTATTCTTCTTGTATCTTCAGCATATTGCATTTTTTTCAAGGCGTTTTGTAGCACTCTGAATTATATTTAGCAGCAGTGAAGGCAAACAAGTACTGCTTTTGTAAGCCACATGCAAATATACTGCTTTTGACAATCTATGTAGTACTGCATTGTGACCTCTCCATATTACAAGAGTAGTAAAATATCTAGAAGTTGGTTTGAGTGTCTTGCACTAATTATCCAGTAAAAAGTATTTCGAATGCAATTGAAACCTCATTCTGCCGTTGTGTTTAGATGTTCCCAAAAACCCTCTAGGTTTTTTAACCTGCTGGCTGGCCCAGGTATTTGCACAAGTAATGCCTTTCTTACCTGAGTGTAATGTTTACCTCAAACCTGCTTAATACCTTTGTACAATGTATTGTAACAACTTCAAGGTGCTTGCGTGAAGTTCCACTTCTTTGTAAAATACCTTGGGGCAGATTTACAAGGAACTGACCATCTGCATAGATGCGTCCGTTTTCTTGCGACCGTGCCAAATGTCCTTGCGTCACCATGGATGTGCTGTGCATAGATGTGCTGTATTTACAATACAATGCTCCATGATGCAAGGATTAACAGATGACAAATCTGTTAGAACAAAAGTGACGCGTTGCTGGAGTTGCTCATGAAAGTGACGCAAATTCAGCAATGTGCCACAATAGATAGGTGAGTCCTATATAAAAAGCCATGCATCATTACTTACGCCTGGCCTGATCGGGTGTAGGGATTTTGACGCAGTGAAGGTGTGGTGTGATGCAGTGGAATGTTGTAAATTTCACTGCGTCAGTTCTAAATGGCTTTTTGCGTGGGAACGCCTAGCCTGCATACATTATACCTGGCGCAGGTATAATGTAACACAGGGCTTTACAATGTGACGGAAATCCCTAGATGCATCACGTTGTAAATTGAACACGTTGTTTGCATCGCCATTGCTTCAAAAAAAGTTATGCAATGGCGGCGCAAGGAGGCGCAAGGGGGTTGTAAATCTGCCCTATGTCACTGGTTTGTGTCTTTGTTGTGCAATATAAAACTGAATAATCAAAATGAACAAAATAAATTGCATTGGCTGATGTTTTTCATGGTTGAAAATGTAAAACTAAAAGTCTGAACGCTATGAATTGGCAAATTGATTTAAATTGCAGAGGGCTGATTTAAAAAACATTTAATTTATTAGGTTTTGATTCCATTTAACTTTAATGCTTTTTTTGTAGGCACAGAGGTTATTAGATGGATTAACATTCACCATGGTGACTGTTAAAAGAAGTTGAATTTCATCTTTTCGAGTAAGTGGGAGGATGAGGCTGTTATTTGTAGATCAAAGCCATGTAAGAACACGATATACGGATACATAGGATGCATAGATAGAGTTACCTTGCTACTGAGGTTACATAATAGGAACATATTTCGCTTACTAGCATTCACTGCTAAGGCTGTATAGTCACGGTTACAGTGAAGAGTTCAGTTTCCATTTGTTAGGCTTAAAGTACATCTTATAGGCAAAGCAAAGTTACACATGAACATTTTACACTGTACAAGAAAATTAGAAATTTGAATAAACCTGAAGAAGAAATTATAGGAGATAGTGATTGATTCTTTGGGTAGGCACAGATGGGTCTTTAGTCTCGATCTGAAGTGGGAATCTTCTGAAAGTAGAAGAATGAAATATTAGCAATAAAAATAGTTTTGCTTTCAAAAACACAAACAAAAACCAGTAATCAGAAAAGGTCATAAATAAGGTAAAAAAGGTAATAAATTAACACACTTTTTTGATTGACAGGTGTTATAAATGTGTAGGATTAAATAGGTGTTAGAATTGGGGGTCTCTAGTTGACGGAGGTATGCACCTTGTCCAAGGAGGAACCCATCCTTCTAGTCAGGCTGAGTAAAGTACACACCTACATTTGCCAGTGCTCACCCGCTGGTAGCACAGAGCAGTCAGGCTAAACTACAGAGGCAAAGTGTGAAGCATAATCCACTGTAACACAGTGAGAACACCACAAATGGACACCACACCAGCTTAGAAAGATAATGTATCTTTATCTAAACCAAACAAAAACAAAATGACGTAAATCCAACATACAGATATCAAAACATGACTTTGAAAAGGTAAAAACAATTCTGTCCATAGTAAACTATGGATGTGTCACTTTCAGGACAAAGTACCTGGGATGTGTCAAAACCACAAGCAAAAACAGCTGCAGGGAAGTTGATTTGAAGGTTCCTTGCGTACAGGGAAGGTGATGCATCGGTTCCTTGCTCAAGGGGAGGTGATGTGTCAGTTTCTTACTGCCACACAGGGATGGTGGTGTTCCAGTTCCATACTTCAGCCCCAGCATTGTTGTAGCTTTGGAGCACAGATGCAATGCATGGAAACTCTGGAGGTGATGCGGTGACGGTGAACCAGCTGCGGTGTTGATTCCTCCATTTGCCGACCCGCGATACGTCAAACTTCTTGCCGGCCAGCAGGGCATGAATCGGAGTCTGTGCGGTGATCTTCAACTTCTGAGATCATGTCATGGGACTAGGCATGCAGTGGTTTCTCGGGTCACTTTCAGGTGCTGCGTCGATTTATCGGCCGCACGGCTTTGCATCAGGAATTTTTCGAATACAGCGGTGCTGCATCAGAAAATTCAGCCGCAAGGAGGGTGAAGCATCAATTCTCTTCAGATCTTTTAGTTCTTGGCAGCTTCCTGTAGCAGAAACAACTTCCAGAGGCCAAGAACTGGTATAAGCACCTCCTGGCAGGTCAGAACTCCGGGCAATAGAGTTCCAGGAAGCTGCAGGTTAAGTCTTAATGGCCCTGAGACTTTAGAACAGGAGGCAATCACACACACGCCTTGGAGAATCTTCTCAAGCAGGTTTCAAAGCAAAGTCCAGTCTTTGCCTTCTCCTTAGCAGAAGCAGCAATTGCAGGCTAGCCCAACAAAAAACACTCACAGCACAGGGGCAGTACTCCTCCTCACAGCTCTTCATCTCTTCTTCCTTAGCAGAGATTACTCTTGATTCCAGAAGTAATCTAAAGTTCTGGGGTTTAAGGTCTATTACATATTCCCGACTTTCTATTTGTAGTCTTTGTTTAAAGAGTCTCTGCGCTCAGGTAAACCTGTCTGTCCTCCGTGGTCCAGCTTCACTACAGTAGGTGGAGACAGCATTTTGCAGAGCAGACACAGCCTATTCAGGTGCTAGTGAAAACTCCTCTCACCACTCTAAAAGTAGAAAGGTCTATTCAGCCAGGCTATTAGTCACCCAGGAAAGGCAGGACACACCTCAACCCCCCCTTGTGACTGTCTAGAGTGAGTGCACTTGCCCAGCCCTGTCAATACACAAACAGACAGAGGCACACAGAAAAGTAGCATTTTCCAACACACAATTTAAAAAACCCTTTTACTAAATAGCCAAAAAGGATCCTTGCACATGACATTTATTGACCTAACTTCGGCATTCAAACTCGTCAACAGATCCAAACTGTGTTCGATTCTCTTGGCTCTGTGTGAGGACGTAGACTTGGTGGCTTTCCTACACTCTGCCCATACGAACATCACTGATGCAGTGAGACATAACGAGGATGGATTTGTGTAGGCCTCTTGGAAGGTCGAAAGAGGGGTCAGGCAGCGTTTTATATTGACCCCCATGCTGTTTATGCTCTACATCAACAAACATGGGGACATCCTCTCGACAACCAGCAAATACATCATGAGAGCCAGCTCCAAACTTATTCCAGCACTTTTATATGCAGACAAAACAGTGCTGTTTGCCAGGACTACTGTAGCTATTCAAAAACTCCTAAATGCTTATATAGATTTTTGGGATTTGCTTGACTTCGCAACTAATTTCTCGAAATCCCATACCATGACAATCGGTACCCAGAAGGCTGTTAAGCACAAGTTCTTCTGCAGGGGTTAGAATTAACTAAAGTTTCAACCTTCCCCTACTTAGGTGTGTTGTTTGATGACAGAGGGGCGTGGGTTGTGCAAAGAGCACGCAAATAGAATGTCTTGGCAAGGTCAGTGGGGGCAACCATGCACTTTGCAAAAAGACTGTACCCACCCTGCTAAAGGGGTATGGAGATAAATGTATCCCAGGGGCTACCTATGGATGCGGTGTGTGTGGGTGTACAAGGATGTGAGAGACTTGCAGATGGTGCAAAAATAAATGTATGTGTAGACTTTGCGCTGTCCCCCCCTGCACTCCTGCCTTCATGTTGCATGAGGAGTCTTTGTTTAAAGAGTCTCTGCACTCAGGTAAACCCGTCTGTCCTCCGTGGTCCAGCTTCACTACAGTAGGTGGAGACAGCATTTTGCAGAGCAGACACAGCCTATTCAGGTGCTAGTGAAAACTCCTCTCACCACTCTAAATGTAGAAAGGTCTATTCAGCCAGGCTATTAGTCACCCAGGAAAGGCAGGACACACCTCAACCCCCCCTTGTGACTGTCTAGAGTGAGTGCACTTCCCTAGCCCTGTCAATACACCAACAGACAGAGGCACACAGAAAAGTAGCATTTTCCAACACACAATTTAAAAAACCCTTTTACTAAAAGGTGTGTTCTTAAATTCTGAGTTCAGAAAACCTAAATTCGACTTCTCTATCTTGTCCCAATGACAAATTGTACCTGTAAGATGTTATAAATCAGCTCCCTTGTTAACCTATGGGACAGACATCCTTTCAATAGTGAAAAACTAAATACATTGTATTTCACTATCAGGACATGTACCATATCATGCCATGTATCACACACCAGTACATGTGCTATCTTTGACATACACTGCACCCTGCCCACAGGGCTACTTTGGGGGTACCTAAGGGGTGCCTTACATGTAAGAAAAGGGACGGTTAAGGCCTGACAAGTGGGTTCACAATTAAAGGTCTACTCATGTGGGTGTCACTACCAGTGCTGCAGGCCCACTAGCATTTGATGTAGAGGCCCTGGCACACACTGTGCACTTTACTAGGGACTTACCAGTAAATCAAATATGACAATCTTGGATAACCAATCTTAATTACAATTTGCACAGGGACCACTTGCACTTTGGCACTGATCATCAGTGGCAACGTGCTCAGAGTACCTAAACCAGCAAAAACAAAGTCCAGCACACAGTCAAAAATGCAGACCAACGAAGACATATTAGAAGGGAGATCTGTTCCGGGCCATGTCCATGCTTTCCATTAGCCCTAATTCTTGAAGATAACGCCTGGACGTTAGCTCCCTGCTTGTCATGAAATCACCAGGTCAGCGGCATAGTTGCAGGTATGCAGACAGCACTCCTTAGTCTCGACCTATTGAGCTGGATGGTACTGAACAACTTCATCATCGAGGAATTTGTACGAATATGTTGTGTTTTGATATACTTTAAATTATTATTATTATTAGGGTTTTGTAGAGCGCTTAGTAACCCGGAAGCATCCCAGTGCTAAGATCAGGACAATCCAGAGGGTAGATAGAAGGGAAAATAGGGGGGGGGGGGATCAGACTCAGGGGAAGAGGTGCGTTTTCAGTAGTTTCCTAAACCGGAGGTGGTCTGGAAGCAAACGTGTGGTAATGCCCAGTTAACGACAGTCCAACAGGCAGAATTTGGAATTGAAGGTACTACCACATTAAGGAATAAACAAACCCTATGTTAACCGTATTTCTCAGGTCATTATCACTTTTTAGAATTACAACAGACAAAAGAATGAGGTCCATACCTTATTCCATTTGAAGGCTATTCAATGTAGACAATGGAAACAAAATGTACTTTTTAATGTTGTATTGTTTTTATTATTATTCCCAAAATTACAATAAAATCTCAATTGAATGGGAAAAAGTATTAAATCGTATTTGCATAATTAATGACAGTCTGCTGTTTCAAAAAGTTTGTCACATTAAGGAGACTTGTGATTTTTGACATAACTCCCCCTTACACATGAATGGCAAAATTCTATTTCACTGCCATCTTTGAGAATTGTACAATGTATCTTACTTGCATCAAGTACCCATATTGATCACTCCCCTTCCCCCCAGTCCATTCACTAATTGTGAGTTTGGACTGCAGTGTTCCATGAATTAGCAAACTTGTATGTACCTTTCACCCACTGATGTCATGTTCACCAAAAAGTAGTAGGGTCACACCTGGCAGATCTGAGCTTCAAATGGAAACTGAACTTTTCAGAGAAAAAGCATATTGACAGGTGTTCTTCCCTCTCCTGATGAATTATGCCAGACACCTCTGTCAGAGAATCTCTTATCTGTAATTGATGTACAGGGCCCGCTCTGAACTTTGAACTCAGAATACACATACAAGGCTTGTTATTTTACAAATATCTCATTTATTATGCACTACTGTCTTGCACATAATAAGAGGAATATATAGTTATATAATTATTATTAGACCAGAGAACTAAATGGCCAAACAGTGAGAAAACCTGCCTCAGCACACCCACATCATGTTTATTCAGACAGCCCAAACCAATCACTTAAACTCGTCATATGTTTAAGTGATTGTTCCCTCTTACAGGAGAAAGCGTCAGGGCGGCAGCTGTTTCCATTACTTAGCTGCTGTCCTATGGAACTCCCTACCACTTTCCCTTCGGCTCAGCCCAGACTTTCTAACTTTTAGACGTTCTTATAAAACTTGGCTGTTCAGACAGGCTTATTTTCAGTAAGTTGTTGTGTTAGGTTCCTACTTCAACAGCGCCATGAAGTCCACGGGCGTACGTGCGCTTTACAAAAAAACCCTAACATAACATAACATATGTTATAATTAGCTGGCTTAGAGTCTGGTTATTTTAGAATATTCTGTGCTGAGTCATGTGCCCCTATGCCGCTAGCTCTGAAGTTGGAGAACCATCTTTCAGCATCATTCTATTAACCATTATCTGTTTTGCCCCTCCCCATTCACCTGTATCTTGTATATCTGTTGGTCTGTGCAGTGAGGAGGGTGGTACTCATGATTGTCTCCTGTATTGGTTACATTGGATGGTGAACAATTCCTCTATTCAGATTGTGGGAAGAACAAAGAAGTCGCTGCTGTTGCATCACTCCAGTGTTTTTTTTACTCAGAACCATACAGCGGTGTCTACACAAAAAGATGAAATGAAAAACTACGGCAGAGATGACATTTCTTTTCTGTGGATTGTTAATGTGCCCAACAGAAAAACTATGTGACATTGGAACACTTAGAATTTGTAAAAATAAAACTGGACAGAGCTGTGACGCACCTGCTAGTGATAAAAAGACCCATCTTTTATGATCTAAACTTGGTTGTGCACCAGAATGTATTCAACGCACAGAAAGTTTAACATACAACAAGTTTTGGTTTTTACATAACATTACCAAACACAGAATAAGGGCTATGCCATTCATGTCAGGTTTACAGGCCTGAGCCAAAACTGTTGTGTATATTTACTAGGGAAGTGGCGGAGCGCAGTGTTAGCCTTCTTGGCTTAACGCCATGCTCCGCCACTTTGGAAACAGAGGTCTGCACCGTATTTACAACAATATGGTGCATCCCTGCGCTGGTGCTAATTACAGCTGACTAACGCCAATGCAGGCAACCTTGCACCATAGTGCAAGGGGCCCTGCATTGTGGGAATGAGTGTTTATATGCAGGAAAGTGTCCCTTCCTGTACATAAACAATCTTAAATGGAGATTTGTAAATTCTATGTGTGCTGCTTTGCGTAGCACACATAGAAGTTGCAACTCATTTTTATAATGATTGTGTATGTGCTAAAAGGGACACCTTCCTGCACATAAACAATGATGCATGACGTTTTTCAGTTGTTGTGTGTGCTGCACAATTCAGCACACATAGAAACAGCAAAAACTAGGAGAAATAAGTCATTTCTCCTCATTGCACCATGTTAAGACAAGGTTTTTTTTGGTCTTAATTTTGGCATGCCCTATAATTATGCCACCCTTGTAAATAGGGGGCAGCGTCAAAATCAATGTGGGTTGCAGCAGAACGCCCACCGCAACACCCATTGCCCACCCCTTTCACGCTAAGTATAGCGTGAAAGGGCACCTTATTTGCAACGCAGCGTTAAGCCACAGGAAGTGGCTTAATGCTGCCTTTTAAATAAGGCGAAGCCCCTATCGCCACAGGAACGTCTTTAAAAGTGACGTTCCTGTGGCAGTAAGGGCTTGTATATATGCCCCTGTGTTGGGATGGGAGGAGATAAGGATGGGCAAATCTTTTCATCCAAGGAAACCATTTTACACCAAACTTAATCGTTTTATTGCTCGTTGCTTGTGTTCCAGTTCAGGGAGGACCTGTCCTGGCAGTTAAGGCAGGACTCTTCCCATTGAAACTGTTCCCAAGTGCAGAAGGTAACCACATACTCATTTCTGCATCTGGGACAATTGATTTCTGATCGGACCTCACTTCATAACAGACAGTGGGCTGACATGGTTTCCTGAATATCTCTAGTTAGCATCACAGGCAAGAAAGTGAGCATAACACTCACTCAAAATTGAATTTAAAAAAATATATAATATTACATGCTAGATTGCTGATCATACATATATTTTCACTTTTCACTCTCACTTAATAAATGAAATGCACCGCTTGTGTGCTAAGAGAGTGATGACATGGTAAAATATTACATTAAAAAACTAAACTATATCCACTTTGCAGCGGTGGACATTCCGCCATGGTGTGGGCGAATTTGACGTGTGCACAGGTCGGACGCACATGCCCACCATGGCCGTCCGACGCATGGAATTGGATATATGAACAGCTCATGTATTTCTCTCAGTGACAACATGCAGAAGGCTAGGAATAAAACTATTATGCCTGATACTGGAGGAGGGTCAAGATTGTTTTTCATATGGCCAGGTCCAAACTGAGGTGGCATGGTGTGCAGAATAACAATGGGCTGGGAATTGTCTCCTATAATTACCAGTGGCTGAGATTAATTCAAGGATTACATCCATGTATGTATGTATTTTTTGTAAAGCGTGCGAATCACTGGGGGGCATCTCGGCGCTGTATACCGCTGGGGAACCCGTCCTGGCTTTCCCTGTGGGATGGTCCCTGCTGGGAATCTCCAAGGTGGAGCCAAGCATCCCCAGGGTTGGGGGGGGCCGTTGTGGAGATTAGGCAAGCTAATGCCCAGAGTTGCCGAGTGGGACCCCTGGTTAGAGTGGGCCGGGAGGCGAGAATTATCGAGTCCACAGACCCTGGTCCGGACCCTGCCGCGTCAGGAATCGAACCCTGGTCCCGGGCCGACTTCTGCTCCCGGGTCTGACGCCTCTAACCAGTGAGCCTCACCACTCCACTGAGCCACACCACTCCACCATCCATCATTAGTTGTTTATTCTAGTATGTTCACCTAAGTGGGATGGGTGTGCCCAGGGGTGGTTCCCATGCACACTGTGTACTGGCTGATGTGCCCTAACTAGGGCAAAATTGGTATACCAAAGGACAAAGCTGTTACAGCACACCCAGTATCACGTATAATAATCCAAATACAGTATTGGATAAGTACTGAGTCAAAACTCCAATGCAATTCTTAACAAAAGTTCACGAGGACAATCTGATGACACTTACAGTATACAGAAAATTCAAGTAGTCCAAAGAAGTCATCTGTAGGTTTTCATTCTTCTTTTATACATTTCCTAAACATTTCCCAGCACACTATCTTGCCAACACAGGTTTTGTCTAATCCTAGACTTTTTCAAGGCGATTTAGGGATGTAATCGCAATGTGGTCTGATGTGAATTCTTCATAGGCCAACATCCGTTTGAAGCTCGAAAGCAAAAATTGTAAAATGAACTGGGTAGTCAGAATCATAATAGCTGGTAAAGAATTCCCTGTTGTTGCGCAGAACCCGGTAGGTTAGCGACCTTAGCAATATCACCCAAGCAAATGATCAGAGTAAGGAAGCAAAACCCTGATAAGTTTGCAACCATTAATGACGACAATCACCAAATGCAGCGATGCGTGTAACTGCTACCCGTCCTCAGAAATTTGTTGCTGGGTTTCGTGTGTTCCAGTTCAGAGAGGAGCTGGCATTGCAGTTTGAGCAGGCTTTTCCCCTTGGAGCAGGGTCAACACTCATTTGGTTGGCACCAAACTGAGGTGTCATGGTGTGCTAAATAATGATGGAAGAGGATGCAACCATGAGTAATTGCCTGTGGCTGAGACTAATTCAAGCATTCCATCCATCACTTTTTTGTATTCTTTAACATTTTACTATGCTGAGGCCCCTCAAGTCAAATGGTTTGTGAAAACTCCTCAAAATGAGGCCAAACACTCAAACCTTTTGTACTTTGGAGTGAAATGTGAGCCAATTCGCAATCGGTTGGATGTGATGGTCACTAGCCCATAGATTTACTTATTGCAGAACTATATTATAAAATATTTTTATTCATAAGGACAACGCTATAACAAACGCTCACTCCAGTCAGTGTCATTATCAAGAATGCGATTATGAGAAACACCACTGACTTTTGGAGAATCCAATGACTTCTATAATCTTTTAAATTGATTTTCACAATTAATCTGTGGATTCATGAACTACCATAGTTCACCCCTTTCTTATCTATCTGCCAATTTAACAGCATTTCCAGTTGTTTCATGCAGAAAGAACAAGCTCTGGAGCAATATGTGCCAAGAAATTCGAGACAATTTATTTTGAGGACAATGAGTCATACATATATTACTGTTGGGTGGAACTCACAGAGTTTCACTCCATGGTGTTCTGCAAACGGGCAGAATTTGGCACATCATGCTGCTCGTGTTGGAATTTAGAGCCAGGAGATTGTTCAGCTCTGTAAAATCAGCATTTAGGGCACCACACAGTGTTCCACAGGGCGCTGCTTCTTTCTGCTACTTGAGTAGTTTTTCAATGCGAATGGTAGTGAACAGCAGTTACCACTTATTTTGAGAAATCTCACCGTGAGGAGCTCAAGGACCCAACATTACACTAGGGGTGCAAATTGCCGCTCATGCTCGCCTATTATTGGTGAGTTATGCACAAGAAAAAAACTCTACCGTGCCCTGGTTGGAAGAGTTTTGCTAGAACTCCACATTCCAAGTACAAAGGGGAGTGGGCAAAACTACCCAAACTCTGCTGGGTTGAGCAGAATTTATCACCCACCTCTAACATACATACTAGGCCTGTCTACTGGAGCACCTGAAGCTAATTTCTACATGGTAGAGTTTATGATACATGTGTAGAGTACTGTGCAAATGCTATCTAGGAATTTCATTGTAGCTTCAAAGGAACAAAGAATCCACAAATTGAGTTTAAAAGAATGTAATATGAAATTCAAAATAGGAACTTGCAATTCAATTCAATTCAAAAGTGCTTTATTCGAGTATTTACTCATAAAAGCAAACAAACAAACACATAATAAAAATACAATTAAATTACAAAATCGAATATGACTTAAGCACAATACATGTTAGAAAGACAATTAAAATTCATTTCATCCAGTATATGTAATCCAAAAGTGCAAAGTTCGTATAGTAAAAAACAGATTAAAACCAGATAAGACACCTCGCATGGGGAACAGAGAGTAGATAATCTAGCAATCTCTGTTCAACTAACCAGAGAGTAGTTACCCTACTAGCAATCTCTGCCTAATTACCCACGCCCACCCCAGAAACTTTGCAGTCGCTATTGTAATCCAATTTAAGGAGGTAGATTTTACTATGCGTAGAGCTACCATGCTACTTTTAGTACCCAGATTTCTACACATAGGAGCCAGCCAAACACGCCTGGGAACAGAATATGCATAACAAGAAAACAAAAAGTGACCCAACGTTTCCTTTCCTTCCCCACAAACTGGACATATAGCTGGGCCTCCATCTTTCCATTTTGCAGTTAAATTACGTAGAGGTAGAGAGCCAGCCCTCATTTGAAAAAACAGTTTCCTGTCCATGGGTTTCGTTATTAAATCCCAATATATTTCGTACATGGGAAAAAGCTTTGCTTCAAGGAAAGTAGCCGTCATAGACCCATGGTTGTCACTGAGAAGACTCCTGTTTTCTACCTGTTCCCAGAAAAGATTTTTTATAAATGTCTTGGATGGGAAGGACGACCCAGTTGGGTCGGACCACAATTCAGTTAACCCTAGTTCACATAATGCTGATTTTAAAGATCTAAACCATCTGATTTTATGAAATCGGTCTGCTTTGATGACATCAGCAAACCCTGCTGCATATTTTGACAACTCAGGGGTGGTCCAGATTCTACGCCAATATAATATCGGACGAAGTTTGCACATTGCCGATATTTCTTTCCTACCAAGATCATATCTAAGAGGCAGAAGGGGGCTGCTCTGTGGGGTGCCTGTTAATTTCCGAAGGAAGTTATTTTCTGATACCTGTAACTCCTGAAGGTTTTCTTGCCCCCATATCTCTGCCCCATACAAAGCTGACCCTATGGCCTTTGCCTCATATATGATCAAAGGAGGTTTGATTGGTTTGGTCAAAGATTTAAAATGCTCCTTAATGATGGTACCAGCCAATTGTTTATGTCTTAAAACTGCAATGTTTAAATGTTGGTTCCATCTGTTGTCGTTTGAAATATGAATCCCCAGGTAGGTAAAAGAATTTACTACTTCGAGGCAACGCCCACTCATGGTTATTTTAGATTTAAAATTTCTGCAAGGATTAAAAACCATGAGTTTTGTTTTAGCTGCGTTTACCTCCAAGCCATGGTCGCTACAAAATTTATCAAAAATTACCAACGCCTTTTGCAGACCGCTAGGGGATTTCGATAAAATTAAGGTGTCGTCTGCAAACATTAAAATAGGAACTTTTGCACCTGCAAGGGAGGGAGCATCCACAGACTGGGATTGCATGCGGGCAACAATTCCATTGATGAAAAGTGTGAAGAGTGTTGGTGCCATTGAACAGCCCTGGCGAACTCCTCGGTCGACTGGAAAATCAATGGTATCGTTGCCATAGCCACCCCATTGGATTTTAGCATAAGTGCCCTCATGGAGTCTCATGATCAAGGTTAGAATGGTCATTGGGACCCCTAGAGCTGCGAGCACCTCCCACAATTTTGCCCTTGGCACCAGGTCGAATGCAGCCCGTAGGTCAACGAACGCTGCGTACAGACTGCAACCCCCCAAAACCACGGTCCTCCATTGTATCAATTGAAAACGGAAGACCTGGTCCACAGTGCTAGTTGCTCTGCGAAACCCAGCCTGGAAAGGAGATAAAACATTCTGCTCCTCAGCCCAATCTAACAAGTTGTTAATAATTACACGCCCAACAACTTTTTGAACCGTGTCAATTAAGCTAATTGGGCGGTAATTGCAAGGTTGGGCACGGTCTCCCTTTTTATATACTGGGATAATAACAGCACCACGCCATGATACCGGGATTTCAGCGCCCCTGGCAATGTGGTTTAGTAAAAGGCAAATGTATTTGCTCCACCTAGCGGTGTCATTTAAAAAGACATCCGCAGGGACTCCGTCAATACCCGGAGCTTGGCCAGCGTGAACAGATTTCAGGGCAGACAGGACTTCACTCTGCACAAAAATGTCGTCATCTGCATACTGGTAAGTTAGACTTAAGCTGTTGACAGATTGGTCCCTGGAAGAGTACTGCTCACTGAAAAATTTAACCCATGCATCATGGGAGACGTTGTTATTGGGAGCTTCTGGAGACCTATCATGACCCCATTTGACAATATGCCAAAATAGTCTAGAATGTTTACGGTCACTTGCACTCTTCAACTTCTGCCAGTGATCTTCGTCCCATTCTCTTTTTGCCCTTACAATACAATTTTTGTAGTGCTTCCTAGCAGAACGAATCCCGTCCAAATTGTTACTTTTAATTGCAGCTCCTAGATTTAATCTTGCCGTCCTACAATCTGGATTATACCATTTTGCTGATTTATGTGGGCAGACCCTCTTGTTATTTACAGGTTTCAAGAAGAAACCTTTAACTTCATTAAAGAGAGTCGTATGTGCACTAATGATATCCTCATGGGCCTGGGAACACCCATCTACACTCTCCAATGCCATAATGGCCTTATCTGTCGCTGCACTTATTTTTTCAAGGATCTGCTGATCTGCCTTGACACCTGCCCACCTTAACCTACGCATATTGTTGGATGGAAGAATCGATGGGAGCACAAGTTCATCACAAGGGGTTGAGGCAATTTCATTAGATGTCCACCATTTGTGCGAAACACATAAAGGGTCGTGGTCGCTTTCTGGCCTAGCTATTACTACCATGTCAATGAGAGATGACCATATAGACATGCTACAAATGACATAGTCAATGCGACTTTTATTACGGCCGTTATTAAAAGTCATAGCAGGAACACGGTCTGATTTAGTGCGACCGTTCAGGGCTCGTAGCCCGTGCTCCAGACACATTGCGTTCAAGCCTAATATATCAAACGTCCAACGAGTTATCGGTGGAGATTCTAATGTGGGGATGTCCCAGAGCTTATCTTCCTCTACTCCAAGAGGAGAGTCACCAGTGATGAGAGGTTCGAATGTGCGATTTAAATCGCCTGCAATTAAAATGTTTTTACCTGCAGAGTGAGTCTCAAGAAAGTTAAAAAGACTCAAAAGAACCTCTGATTTACCTTTACTACCACCTCTAGCATAGATATTGTAAATATCTATGGAGACGGATAGGTCACTAGTCAATCTGATAAGCTGAATATCTTTATGGTCAAGCTCCACACGTTTTACAATAGTTTTTAAAGACTGCCTGATCCATATAGTAAGACCCCCCATCGGCCGCCCTTTAGGGCCCTTAGTAGCAGGAACATGAAAATTTATATACCCCAAGGCGAAAATAGGGTCACACGCCCAAGTCTCTTGAAAGATACATAGATCATAGTTGTTAATAAATCCAAACCAGTCTGCACAATCCATCCTGGAACATAGTCCAGCCACGTTCCAGGACAAGAGCTTCCCTGAGTTAGATATCGTAAGAGAACAGGGGTTTGTGATAATCTCATGTGTCACCCTACCACCAGAGTCCTGGATACTAATATTTTCATTGGGGGGGGCTACTGAATCATCAACGGGATTCCCCTGAATACAATCTTTAGTAGAATTGCCAACCCTATTAATGATACTTCCATCACAAAAAGACAAAGACAAGGATTTGCAGCTAGGTGGTTGTCAATCGCAAGCATTCAAGTTCGATAAGACAGAGAAGCGGTTTTCCAACCCCAAGCCCCAGTCCACTGAAGCAACATCCTTCCTCCCCCTCTTCGTCACAATGTTCCATTTGGTTCGTAGAATACTTGGATTTGGACCACTTCCCTTTCTTGGGTAAAAGAAGTCCAGAGTCAATGGAACAATTGAGGTTGATCTCCGTTGTGGTGGAAAAATGTTGGGCAAGATGTTAGGCAAAACCCCAGGGTCGGAAAAATGTAGAACAACACACTCCCCCTTAAACTTTTTCGCTCTGTCCCCAATCCACTGTACCCTTCTCGCTTTAACGAGCTCTTCTGAGAGTTGCTGCTTACCCCATGGAGAAATAACCATATTATTGGTCAACCATGATAGAGATTTGTTTATTAAGGAAGATGTTGTTTCCCGCTCATCATGGGCCAATGGGGGAACATTGGCAAGAACAAGTACCAGTGGGGAAGCTTCTACTACAAGCTCGAAAGACCCTTTTTCAACAACTGGGTCATCAGCAACAGGAACTGGGATAAAGGAATTAGAAGCATCACCAGTGGAAGTACTCATGGGTGCCATTTGAGGGTTTGAGACAGAGGTAGAAATTAATCCACTGCCATCTATAGTAGCTGGTTTGCTCAGAATGGCCTCGATCTTAGTAAAAACATTTTCTGGGATTTTATCTATCTCACCCACGGTCTTTTCTAATAGACCTTCTAGTCGGCTAACCTCAGACGATAACTTATCTATTTTGCTGACCAGAGGTTTAACCACACCTTTGATTTTGTTATCAATCAAAGCCAGTAGTTTGTTAAATTGGGCATTAGAAAGTGTAACAGAAGCCTCATTGGTCAGATCAAACTCCTCTTCCTCTGAGTGTTTCCTCGGGGGGTTTGCTACTCTGTTCTTGGCTGACCTTAAACCCTCCCGTTTCCCCGGAACTAAAGTGGGAGCTGAAGGGGAGATTAGGGGCTCGCTGCTATTTGTTATCTCTATCAGCGCTTCATTAATGCTGCGGTCTACAATACCAGCAACAATACCGCTGGGCTGAATAATACTGGTATCTGGAACAGAATCGAGCATTTCGCCAGTAGAGCAACTATTAATCTGAAACCCAAAAGGATCATCTGAATCAGTATCAATGAGGGGGGATTGGGTGGTTAAATCAATTCCCAGGGAAGATCTCCTGTCACTATTAATTCTTTCAACAACCTGCACAAGATAGTTCTCAATGGAGTTACTAGGAGTAACTAACTTTTTAGGCGGCATATTTCTATGTGCACACAACTACAAAAATAAACGCGTGAAAGAATCACCAAAGTGCAAGATAAGTAGAAGCGACGTTTTTACAACACCACAAACAAAGGAAGAAACCAGACCCAACCCAACCTTGTCCAGCCTCGGACAGCCTCAGACGGCCCGCCCTTCGTCCGGGCTTCGTCCCGCGCGCGTCCCGCTGCGCGTGGCAGTTAGGCAGGTTATGACCTCCTACCGAGGGGGGCGGGGCCGCTGCGGGAAGAGGCTTCAGCTGGTGTAGTGCCTCGCAGTCCCGCAGCGGTGTGGGCGGAGGGCGGGTCCTGAAGTAGCGATGACAGCTCGGGGCCAGGAGCCGGATCCAAACACAGTCAGCAGCACTTCTACTCAGAAGCTGAAGCAGGAAAAGCAGCCCACCAGCACAGGTCAGCCCGCGTTAAACGTTGCGTAGCACCCGCGCAGCGGATGCTGCGAAAGTTAAATACACACTCCGGGAGGGGGGCGGGGCCGCTGCGGGAAGAGGCTTCAGCTGGTGTAGTGCCTCGCAGTCCCGCAGCGGTGTGGGCGGAGGGCGGGTCCTGAAGTAGCGATGACAGCTTGGGGCCAGGAGCCGGATCCAAACACAGTCAGCAGCACTTCTACTCAGAAGCTGAAGCAGGAAAAGCAGCCCACCAGCACAGGTCAGCCCGCGTTAAACGTTGAGTAGCACCCGCGCAGCGGGTGCTGCGAAAGTTAAATACACACTCCGGGCGGGGGGCGGGGCCGCTGCGGGAAGAGGCTTCAGCTGGTGTAGTGCCTCGCAGTCCCGCAGCGGTGTGGGCGGAGGGCGGGTCCTGTAGTAGCGATGACAGCTCGGGGCCAGGAGCCGGATCCAAACACAGTCAGCAGCACTTCTACTCAGAAGCTGAAGCAGGAAAAGCAGCCCACCAGCACAGGTCAGCCCGCGTTAAACGTTGAGTAGCTTGCAGACTGTTTGAGTGACCACAATGCCTAGTGAAATGTGAATTCATTTTAATGATATTGCAAAACGTTCTGTCTCTCTGGGTATTAATTTTGAATATATCTCCTAGGTCCCAAATAAAGTGTGTCCTGTATGAAGATACAGGAGACACAGTGACAACAGTAAAAGATATTCAGTAGTACAAAGTACTCAGAAAAGACCAATTAAACACAGTAGGAAGCAAGGATTCAAAGTATTGATAGTCCACTTCTATCCTGCCCCAAGTGATAGCAAAAGTCAGAAACAAGCAATAATATAGAAGAAATAAATTTGATAAAAGTGTGTATGCTCTGAAGGCATCTGAAAATGTACTAGATTACTTCTAGTAAATTAAAACGACTTACCTGGCATGCAGTGTCCCTGGGCTGCCCTCCTCCTCTTCCTTGCCGTCTGGGTAATTATCTAAGAAAACTGTGAGCGTGCCCACGCATTCGCAGTTTTCTAAAAGAATTACCCAGACAACAATGAAGATGAGGAGGGCAGCCCATGGATTCTGCATGCCAGGTAAGTGGTTTTAACTTAATTTTAAGTAATGTAGAATTAATTGCTAATATAGGGGGGGTGGAGGCAGGTGGCATATCGTTTGTTCGCAGCTCCGTGAACCTCCGCTTAGCCTCACTATGCCCATTACGCCCATCTTAAAGCTAAACCCAGGCATATTGCTGTCAGGCTGAAAAAAGGGAATGAAGAAAAAAAGATTGAAACAGGAGAAGGTGGCCGAGATTTATGTGTCACATTATTATTGTCTATGATATTGAACTATTTATGATATGGTGACCATCATAAATGAAGACGATCATTTTTGATTTATCAGCAATGTTCCATATTAATAACCACAAGAGCTTCAAATCAATTCTGATATCTTGTATGTGCTTCAAATGAAAGTTAGCATGATGGCTTGCTGCATTCTTACATTAAGTAGCTGTTTAGACTAGTCTTACATATTTACATGGATGGTCCTCCAGGGTCCCTCCTTGTGCCTAAGTAGTTCGACATGTATATGGAGCAACTAGGAATTGTGAGGGAGAAGTTTGGGGCTGCAATATACACATTCAATTAACACAAAAATATTCCTACAAATGTAATTCCCACTTTGAATAATGGTTTGGCTAATTTTTACAAATAGATGTTAATGAACGTCCTCAAGCTAAATCCAGAGGGAAAAAAGTGATCCTCATTACAACTACTCATAAATGCAAATGTAACAAATAATGATGATCTCACTTCAAAATGTATAGATTTAACCCATCCTGGTCAGTGAAGCTAAATCATTGGATCTATGTCTTGATACTAGGCCTGGGTGGAGTTCGCAGTGTTCCAAAAAACACAGCCGTGCTACACGGAGTTCTGCAACTGGTGGAGTGCATTATATCAAACCATTAGCCACAATTTATAGACCGGGTGTTTGTCCCACACTGTAAAATTTTACAGTGCAAATGACAACATTCACTGCACAAAAGGGTGCTACTTCTTTCTGCAGCTCGAGTAGATATTCTACTTGAGCGGCAGCTTCCTTAACATGAACGGAAAGTTTCTCAGAGCGAGTGGTAGCGACTATCCGCTACCACCCGCGATCAGAAATCTCTCTGGTAGGTGGTAATGAGTGAGATTTTTCTTGCTCGCACTCCCCAACTTAGCATTGGCAAGCGCAGAAAAAAACTACACTCTCCTGAGTTTTTGGAAACTCCCTGCTCTACACAGAACAGAAAAAACTCAGCAAACTCCCGGAGCGGAATTTCACGACCAGGCCTACTCGATACCCACCTGTCCACACAGGAGTAGCACATCCTAGCAAATCTGGAAAGCCAGAAAACTTAAATCTCTCCTGCATCCTAAGGACTTCCACACTGTTGTGCAGCCCAATGCCATATGTTGTCATGTTGATCTCAAAAACAAGAATTTATAACATCTCGTCTGAATCAAAAGATCGTCATGTGCTTTTTATAAAAGTAAAAATTAAATTTAAGCTGCATTGAATAACTTTCAAGGTCATTCACAATGAGCCTATTAAATAGCTGAGAGCGTCTTTCAAAATCATTGGTGATGTAAGAACTTGAGAAGCATCAGCTTGTTAAAACTGCATAAGAAATGATTGTTGGTTGATTGAGTTCTAAGCCCTGGTTGAGCAGCAACCAAAATCCTTGTTAGGGTAAGGCACAAGCTAACCCCAAATCAAGATATGCTCACACCATTGGTAGCTTGGCAAAGAACAGTCAGGCTTAACTTAGAGGCCATGTCTAAAGTATTTGTGCAACACTTCAAACATTAAAACAGTGAAAACACACTGCAAAAAGATCTCACAACAGGTAACAAAAATAGGGGAGATTTTATTAAATAAAACAAGACCAAAACAATAAAAATGAATTGGTAGAATTGGAGATATTGAATTTTAAAAGTTTATGGTAGAAGTAGCACAAAAAGCACAAAGCGCTGGGAATGTGTGTTCATGCCGGAAGGAGACAAAGTCACAAGATAAGTTTGACCATGATGGAGCATGGGCTGGTGACATGGACCCATTAAGGCCCACTGAACAAAATATCTTAAAGCCTGTTGTACAGCGGTGTGTGGTTTCGCATTGGAGATGCACTGTGCAGCCAAAGCGATGTGTTGGTTACCAGATAGGGTGAGTTTGCGGTGTGAGGTTCTGTTGTATTGTCAATCTCGTTGATGGGGCTTACGATGCAAAGTCCAATGTTAGGGATGGGGTGCGCAGTTGGTACTGTATCAGTTCTGAGGAACTGTGAGGCCGCGCTGCAGAGTCCAGTGTCTTTTTTTAGGCTGTTGTTGATGAGAGATGCAAGAATCTGGGATGTAGATGCACCGACGCATTGGGGTGACCCATCGGTTCCAAGTACTTGCAGGGTTACAATGTGGGCCTTTTGAGATGAGTCCAATTCACACAGCATCGCAGATATGTGGGTTCTGCTCGGTGAAGCACTGCTCAGCTTCAATTCTGCTTGGAGATTCATCACTCAGCAGAGAAGATGCATTATTTAGCTGGCAAGCACCTTAGACCCATTTTCAAGGGTCCAGGACTGCAGTGGCACCACTTGGAAGGCTAGATTCACAGATGACAGAGTCCAGGTGCAAAAGGTTGGAAGCCTTTTATGTCCCTAAAGCTTCGGATCAGGAGGCCAGCCAACTAGCCCTTGGATTCACACTGGGTTTTGGTTTCAAGAGCTGCATGTCAAGTCCTTCTCACCCAGGAAAGAGGGCAGCATGTGGCAATTCTGCAAATCAGCAAAGCGAGGCAGGAGTGCAGCAGAAAGCATTCCAGCAGAGTGGCAGTCCATCAGCAGCACAACAGTCCTTCTGGCAGAGTATTCACAGGTCCAGAAGTGTTCTGAAGTGTTGGTGTCTGAGGTCCTCCTTTTATACACAGTTCTGCATTTGAAGTGGGGAGATGCTTCTAGAGGAATGCTTTGAAGTGGACAGATGCCTTTCTTTCCCTTCCCTGGATCCAGACTAAATGCAGGGGGTATGCATTCCTTTGTGTGGGGACAGGACACAGCATATTCAGGTGTAAGTGAGGCTGGAATCAGCTCCTCTCTCCCATCTTGGCAGTGATGGCCCATAAAGTCACACCTAAGTTCCCATTGTGTGTAGCTGACTTGGAGGAATACAAAAAGCCTAACTGCCGGCTACAGGTCAGTAGACTCATAGCTGTGGCTTGAAATGGGGCAAAGCAGAGTGTGGGGCCTACAGGTCGCAGTGCAAGCAGCGGCATCAGTTGAAGATCTGGAGTCGATGGTGCTGGTGTCAGTGAGTCAAGGGTGTAGTTTGGGACAAATGGTGCATTGAGTAACCTACGATTGGAACTCCCAAACTATGGTGCAGGCGGTGGCATCGATGTCACCTTAGAGCAAGGGCATCAGTGATACCAGGGCTGCGTTGCGAAGTGGGACAGGTCTCCCTGTTCTCCACAAGAGTTATCCAAAGTTTACGGTGCAGGCAGCGGCGTCGGTGATGGTTTTGCAGTGTCTTTGGGGATACCAAGGCAGCGGTGTGAAGAAAGGCAGTGTGGAGTGCGGTACCCACAGGTCACAGTGCAAGCATCAGCTAAGTGGCGGAGTCGGATGTCGCCGTCAGTGAGACCATGGTTGCAGTGCGAAATGTGGCGGTACCCTTTGTGGTGCCTTTAGGTCATGGAACTGGCAGTGGTGTCATTGACGGTGTTGGGATACCTTTTTCCTCTATGGCAGCTGAAACATCTAGTTCCAGAAGTCAGTACCCAGAAGATGCTGAGGTCTTTGATTTCCCTGAGACTTCCAACAGGAGGCAAGCTCTACAGAAATCCCTTGGAGATACTTATGATGCAGAAATCACAGTCCAGTCCTTTGGCTGGCCAAGACAGAAGCAGCAAATACAGGTCAACCCAACAAAGCAACACCAGCAAAGGGGCCATACTCCTCCTGACAGCTCTTCTCGCTGGCAGGTTTCTTATTCTTACGAGATATATATGGGACTCTCTGACTCAAATTTAAAGTCAAACAAGTCCACTTGTGTTTTTAATGTGTGCCTTTTCTGACCTCTATTAAAGTTTAATTTCGGCCAGAATCAGCACTCTTTTAACCTGCACTTATATCACAGTCTTTTTTCACTGGTCATTTCAAACCAGCTCCACTGCAACTGCAGGTGTCGTAGCACACCAGGCAGGCATTCGGCCCGCCTGGTGAACAAAAACCCAATGATGAAGCATGTCACCCACTAGACGGGTGAGTGAGGGTTTTAAAAACAAATAATTTTGTTTTTCTTCTTTTTGCACGTCCACTATTGCTCTTTTTTGTTACTTTTCACGCTTCTTTCTCGAATGGTGACTAGGTCAGTCTCCATAGAAGTCACTCCTCTGTTGTTTGTAATAGGTTTCGTATTCCAGCAGTAATCAGGGCCCCAATATTTATATCACATTTCCCTTTGAAGTTGGCACAAACACATTCCACTGGCACACATAATCCAGTTCTGCTTGGCTCCAGGGGCAAGCTACCTTGATTAAGTTTTTCAAAGCAGCCCTCATGTTAACCTATGGGAGAGATAGACTTTCAACAGTGAAAAAGAAATAGACAGTATTTCATTATTAGGACATGCAACACACCAGTGCATGTCCTACCTTTCACATACAATACACCCTAACCATGGGTGTATCTTGGGCCTAACTGAGGGTTGTCTTACATGTAAGAAAAAGAGAAGGTTAGAACCTGGCTTGTGGTTGCACTTGCCGGATCGACATGGCAGTTACAAACTGCGCACAGACACTGCAAGGGCCAGTCTGAGACACATTTGAAAAGCTACTTGTGTGGGTGGCACAATCGGTGCTGCAGGCCCACTAGTAGAATTTGATTTACAGGCCCTGGGCACACCTGTGCACATTACTAGGGACTCATTAGTAAATCATATTTGCCGATTATGTAAACACCAAGCCATAAACCCAATTTACATGGAGAGCATATGCACTTCAGCACTGAATAGTAGTGGTAAAGTGTCCAGGGTCCTAATACCAACAAAACAAGGTTAAAAAACAGGAGTCCTAAAAGCAAAAAGTCTGGGAGTAAACCCGCCGAAAAAGGCAAGTCTAACACACTTATACAATGTAATAAAGTTTTACTACCAGGACATTTTAAACATAAAACTACAAGCCCTGCCTTTACACCTTGCCCTATGGGCTTTCCAGGGCCTAGCATAGGGGTGACATTTATTTATTAAAAAGGAAGGTTTGGGTCTGGCAAAAGGTTAATTTTGCCAGGTCGAAATGGACGTTTAACACTGCACTCACATGCTCTGCAATTGCAGGCCAGAACCATGTTTAAAGGGCTACTTAAGTGGGTGGGAGAATCAGTGTTACAGGCCCACTAGTAGCATTTATTTTACAGGCCTATGCACATGTTTGGTATTACCATATAAAATATTTGGTATTACCATATTAAATATTACCATATTTAGAGGAGAGAGCACATACACTTTTGCACTGGTTAGCAGTGGTAAAGTGATCAGAGTACTGCGTCCAGCAAATTTGGTCATAATAAAATGGAGGAGGAAGCTAAAAGTTGGTAGGAACACCATTCTAAGACTGATTGGTATAATAGGCTTGAACTCAAAAAATTCTGATCATGCAAATGAACCACATGATATTTTTTTCAGAACAGCCCCCTACATTTGGAACTCCAGTACTGCCAAAAGATAAAAACCCACATCATATACCCTCCCTTCTTTTATCTAAACTCAAATCTGTGGTTCTCAGTTTTTTCTCAATCAGCAACATTTTGTCTCACTACTATGGTTTCATTGAACAATGCAACGCCTGTTGACTTAGAGCAAATAGTTGACATATTAGTTTCTGATGGTAATCATTTCATGCTTTTTAAGGAGACTTCTGATGAACTTTTATCAGTTGTTAGTTGACAATTTACTTGTCATAGGTTTATAATGGTTCATTGTAAGAGGTTACCAGATGTCCCGGTATTCTTCTAATGTGTGGCACATTAACATACTTCAGGGTGCATTGCATTTTATAAAATGTGGGAAAAATGAAAAAACAGTGACTCCCAAAATATCATCAATATAAGTGTACATTTACTAATAATAACTCTGTACTCTACTGTGACAGTCTATTGGGATGTATTGTTATGTTCATAATATATATGTAGGTCAGCATGTTGTGACAGAAATATAGTGGTACATCACCCTCTGGGAATGTATTGTAGCAGCTTTTTTGTCACAGACCTTAGTGAGGATGGACATTTCTCTTGAGGAGACTGAGTTTTCTATTCCTGGCAGTCTTGAACAATATTGAATTCATGCAACATTTAGCAGTGTTGTTTTTGCTCTGGTTTCTTCCCCTAAGAACTGGAACTGTTATTTACAAAGCAGAGTCTTGTTCAAACCAGTCTGCATATGTCCTAGAACCTAGGGTCTGTGAAGGATGTCCTTTCCAGGTATATATGTTCAACCTGGGAAGTGCCCACCGAGTGGAGGCCAATTCAAACTATTTTATATTTGATTTACAAACAACTAGGGAAAGGCACTCCAGAGTTCCTGTAATCTCCATGATGAGAAACCTGAATGTCACTGAAGCCTTCATAATGAATGGTGTAGGCTCCTTAGTCATTGACTCATTTATGGCACGGTGGGATCCACAGCTAATAGTTAATTGATTGCTGAAGTCCTCTTCATTCACACTGTGCTGCAATGTGACATAGCTCAAGCATTGAATGGCACATTTTACCAGGGTTGGCTCATCGACTAAGGTGGAGGAGCGGTGCCCCTCTGGTTTATAGCACTGTAAAAAAATGAAAAATAAAATGATAATAACACGCTTTTATTATCATTTTATATTTCAGTGCTGAGGTAGTTCAGTTGGGCAAGGCATGGGGTGGCGTGGCTGGGATGCTCACAGAGCAGGAGGAGGAGTGGTTGGGCACTTTCTAAGTGTGCATGATGGTTTGGATAGCCATCTTGGACCAGCCAGCCAAACAATCAGGAGCACTTAGCATGTTCACCACCGGGCTGTAATACACAACCTGGGTTGAGAACATGTACAACCTCCCAGCCCCTGTCTGAACACCAAACCACGGCACTGAGACCAATCACGGTGCTGCTGTCATGGTGACAGCAGCCTCGTGATTAGCTTTGGGGAGTTCATGCAGAGGGCGGAGAAGAGGTGGTGACCAGCTGGCTGGCAGGTAAGTGATTTGTTTCTTTCTTTTTTTCCTTCTTTTTTAACTTCTCACCCTACTACTACTGGGGGGCAGACACCACTGCATTTTACATGAACATTCCATCAAGACAAGTTTATGAACAATGATGAAAGTAATTATTGCTAGATTAGTACTTGTTAAAGCAGAACATATTGGCCACTGCCTTGATGTTGATGCTATACCACAAGGAAGCAGTGATCCTGTCCATGCTGTGATGGGCAGTTGCTTTTCTGCAAATCAGCAGTGTGGCTGGAGAGTTTGAGTTATATGAGTATGCTGATTCAAAGCTACTGGCCCTAATTACTGCTTCTCTTGTTGAAATTGTTTGCTTTAGAAGTATGTATATTATGGGATTTGTAATGCAATCCAATGTCATCCGTGGCCACAAGGAGCGCTGTCTCTCTGCTGTAGTTGGTGCGAAAGCCTGATTGAGTGTTGTCTAGGAGTTAATGGAGTTTTAGGTGATCTGCGAGTTGGGTATTGATGGCTTTCTCAATGACTTTAGGTGGAAAAGGCAGGAGTGAGATGGGTCTGTAGCTGTTGAGGATGTTGGGGTCAGTTGGTGTCTTCAATAGAGCATTGTCTTCTAAGTTTTCCCAGGAACACGGGAAGGTGGTGGTGGTTACGGATGTGCTTATGATAGCAGTTAGTAGGGGAGAGATGATGATTCTTCCAAGGTTGTATATGAAGTGGGGGCATGGATTGTAGGGGGCTCTTGAGTGGTTGGTACTCATCAGGGCAGTAGCGTTTTCACGCGAGAAGGGGTTCTAGTTGCTTAGCTGTTTTATGGCGATGAAGTAGGTTTCCGGCTGGTTGGGAGAATTTGTATTACTCTGCTGTGGGTTGAATGTGTTGTAGATCTTGGCAATCTACTGTTCAAAGTTTGAGCGGTTGTTGTAGATTGCTTGGGATGGGATGATGTTGGCAGCTGTGGTAGTAGAGAACTTGACAATGGTGAAAGGTTCTTTGGCCTTGTTGTAGCTGACTTTAAGTCTGAGGGTTAGGGCCTTTTTCTTTGTTGTTTGCAGTGGTGATTTGACTCCCTGGGGGTCCTTTGTGTACCAGCTGAGTTGTTTGTTGTTTTTGTAGGTCCAGTTTCTGGTGGAGACCCATTCATTGAATAGTATGGTGCAAATATCATGGTTCCTGGTGTGGTTGGGTGGGCATTCCTGTAGGGTCTAGGTCCTGTTTTCTTTGGTTGTCTTACCCCCAGTGTCTTGGTGGTGCTTTGGCTTTTTCTGGTATAGTGGCTTGGGGGCCAGGTATCTTGAAATATATGATGTAGTGGTCGGACGATGTGAATGCGGTCATGTGGGTGGTGGTGATCCTGTTGTTGAATTTAATTTTTGATTTGTAAAAAAGTGAAAAGTATGTATAAAGTAAATATTGTTATAGGAAAAGGTACAAAAAAGAACATGGCAAGAAACGTATGTGGCTGTTCACAGTGATGATGGCGGGAATTGAAGTTCATGGTCTCTAAGTACCTGAAATATGCACAATGCCTTCATGTTAAAACAGGGGAGTATGCAACCTAGCTTTTAGATCTGAAAAGAGTGGTGATGCAACTCTGATTAGTGCAGCAGGTGCAGTGACAGGGAGACATAGCTGAGAGTCTCAATGCTCTGCAAGTCTGGTTGTTATATACTAGCCATCCAGGAGGCAAAGTGCTTATTTTGCTGTTTAGCATTATAACTTATTGCACCCCTGATATACCTGCATGGAATCTGGTATGGCAACCACAAGGGCTAGTTCTACAAATGCCACAGTGAATGAGAGCAATTAACATCATTAATCATGTTACTACAATAAGGAATATGAATAGAAACAAAGTGTTAAGACCCAACAGGCTGATGACATTGATCACAGATTTGAACCCAGAGCTAGTCAAAGGGGTGTCCCACAGGTTGGCATTCGGCATGAAAGTGGCATCCCTAGAACCTGACACCTTGGTCTATGAAGACTCAAAAGAAGGACTGCCCTGCTGAAATCTGATGACGATTGGACCGGTTTGCCTTGAACCCAGGACCCCAGATGTGACTCCAAGTGTCAACTAGCTGACCTCCCATTTGAGCTGTAGAGACACATAGCTTTGAGATATCATTCCTGCTTCCCAGCTGGCGAAAACCAACTGGCCCCAAACTGGTGCTCCCTGATGGCCTCCCTTGGAGTGTGACCTGATCCCCAAGTCCTCAAGGCCCTGGACCCTTGGCTGGAATCAGAGTTCACTTCTCCCTAAGTAACCAAAGGTTTCACCTGATCTGATGTGGAGCAAAACAAAGCCCCACAGAGTCACGTCACCAAGCTCCTGACTGAAAGCTTCTCTGGGTTCAAGGTAGAGCATCGCAAAGCCACCCAGCTCATAACAAAAGACCTCACTGGAACCAATAGAGAGAGATGCAGCATGCAGACCTATGCAGTGCCTAACCAAATTCCTCATCGTATTTGATGCAGAACAACATAAGGCCACTCAGAGCCACGTTGCATAGTTCTTGCATCGATGGCAGAAGGTATGATATCAAATAATTAGTTGATTTCGGAGACAATAACCCATAAAACCTTAACATGAGCATACTTACACTAACATCTGAATAAAACAGGCAAAAATTCATAGGTTAAAATTTCCAGCTGGAGGAAACAGGTGCCGTACCCAGCCCTCACTCCATCACAATCAGCCTGAAATTCTGACTTTGTCTCGGTCTAACATGATCAGATGCTAGCAGTAGGCTCTTCAAATCTTTTGGTGCTATTTTTAACTTTAAAATTTAGGAACGCCACTTTTTCTGACTGGATTTCTGTCATTTGTATATCATTTTATCATTTTAAACGTGAAACCTGATATCATTTTATCTATTATAAATTACCCTATGTGTCTACATTGGTTTGGGATTATTTTGGTGTTGTGTTTTCACTTTTTTTTAAGTTTGATTTTATTGAAGACAAAAGAAAAGGGGAGGGGGGAAGGGAGGAAGAAACAGGAAGAAGGATATGGCAATAATTACAACTTAAGGGAAATCACAATAGCTTAGTACAATAAAATCTCATAAAGGGGGGGGGAATCACAATAGCTATTACAATAAAATCTCATAAAAGGCAGGTAAAATGAGCATGAAACAACATAAGCAAAAATGTATAAGAAAAGCAAAATGTACTATATGATAATAAAGGGAATAAAATTGAAGCAAAAGGTAAAAGAAATTCATGGTGGTTTGCGGACTTCAACAACATCAGGATCCATGGAACTGCATAAATCCCTTAGCCAATGCTTCTCAGTTAGGTGTGACTACTTTGTACCAAGCTACCAGAGAATTAAGCACGTTTCTTTATTGACTTTAGTAGTTTACCCTGACAAGAATTGGGATTATTGTTTGTGGTGGTCTCTCACCTCTTTTACAAATAACCCAGGGGCATATTATCAACAACTAGCGATATTTATCGCTAAATGAGCTTAGCAATATTTTTTCCGTGCATCGCAGAGATACTGTGCTATTAGCAACGTTTATCTCAAATGTGATGAAATATCCGGCGATAGCGGCTCAATGCCTGAATATCCAACTCCCATTGGATATACAGGTTAAGAAGTGGTCTGAGCAGGCGTTTTTGGAGATATTCACGCTTAGCGTGAATTTTTTCATCGCTGTGCCTGCGTTGATGATAGGCGATAGCGTTGTTAGCGACTACTTTCAGTCGCTAATAGGTTGGGGATGCCCACTATGCATGTCATTAGCGATAAATATCGGTGACATGCAAAGCGGGCCCCAAACCGCGCGCTATCGCCTACAAACTGTCGCTAACTGCTGTTAGCGACAGTTTGCTAATAGGGCGATGAAATTATTGCCGCTTTAGCTGAAAAAAGTCCCGCTAAAGCGGCGATAAGGCCCTTGATAATATGCCCCCAAGTGTCTTACAAATACTGAATTAGTATTTGGAAGTGGCGTGTTTAGAGGGTCCCTTCCAAATATTGATCCATTTGTGCATTATTTGCACTTGTAAATCTAGCTATACATATGTGTAAGTTTTTGTGAAGCAGGCCCCATATTTGTAAATCTAAATGAAATTAGAAAGGAGTGTTAAATATTTAACGACACTATTAGGCAGTCCTGATAACAACTGCCCATGCTTAATTAGTAATGAATATGCACAATTGTTTGATTATGCACAATATATTTTTGGTGCACAATGACTTATCAGCCGCTTCTCGATGTCTTTACTATGACGACCTCCTTATGTTCCCATAAATCAGCTTTTGCCTATTACCAGCAGAATTGGCATTGACAAGTTCTGGCCAGATATTTTCTCTTTGGCCGCAGAAAATAATTTCTGGGCCAGGTCCCCTAACAGATGTTAAATGTATTCTTTGACCTCTTTAGAGGAGCCATCCACCAAAATGAAAAAATAATTTCATGTATTT
Source organism: Lissotriton helveticus (assembly GCF_964261635.1). Classification (NCBI taxonomy): domain Eukaryota; kingdom Metazoa; phylum Chordata; class Amphibia; order Caudata; family Salamandridae; genus Lissotriton; species Lissotriton helveticus. Next base: position 987,317,529 of record NC_136067.1, read on the forward strand.
TTTCCCAAAAATGATTCCCATTGGTCGAACTCAGTTATGCCTTCCATCTGTGTGGTCAGAGGACAGAGTATTAATTTTACCCAAAGGGACTGTCAGCATTAAAGTAAAATATGCGTTACTCAGACAGGTCAAATGAAACCTTGATCCGAAGCAAAACCTTTCATTACCAAAACAGTGCTGATATATTTCAGTCCAAACTCGGCACAGCAGAAGTTTAAATCAGATTGAGTTGTCATTATAAATTACTATCTCTCTAATGTAAGTAACATTTTTGACAATTATAGTGCTAATATGCAAATTTGGATGTGCATTCCAAGATAAATTTTGACAGACATAACCAACGGGCATTTTCTACTGCCTATTGACCACCAAGAGTTTTTGTTTCTCAGCTTTTATTTACTCTGCAACTGTACAGTTTTTGAACGTGGTGCCATTGACAATATTTATCATGCAAATAACAGCAAATGCGTCTGTCTGTGCCATACAGACACTATAGATGGGCAGCATGTTCATTTTTTTCCTATTGTATTTGAGGGTGAAGTGCAAAATAATACAGTGTTTGAAGTTAACACAAAATGAAACCATATCTTATATTTTTCGCGATGGTCTTTGATATTTATTTATCTAAAGTTTTATACCATTATAAGCTGCAAATTAATGCCTCAATAGGGGAATTTCTTCTAGAACAAGAGTTACCAGGCAGATTGACGGCAGATTTAACACTTTTTCACACAGCGCAGTGCAGCAGCCGAAAATGCTGCACTGCGTGAAAAGGAGAGAGGAGCAAAGCGCCATATTTACAGAAATATGGCACTCGACTCCCCTTTCCCTAGCGTCGGAGCTGAAATCAGCTGCTGTGCGCCACAAAGGCAAGGGTGTCTCTGTGAGTGTAGCAAAGGTTTTGTACTGGAAGGATAAACTCCCAGTGCAAAATACTATTCTTAGACTAACTTTAACCCTTTTCCCTCTTTGTATGTGTACTGTAAAGGGCAGCACACATGCAAAGTCGGCAAACGCATTCCCTACTGTTGCACTCTCTGGAGTGGGAATAGTAATTTTTACCCTCCCGCTATGCAACGCTTTCCCTACTGTTGCACTCACAGGAGTGGGAATAGTAATTTTGATATTACGTTAATATATATATATGTATTGAAAAATAAAATTATATGTTTATTTTTTTTGCTTAAAATAATTATTTATTTTGTATGTTATTTAGGTATTTTTAAGCATTTTTTGTTAATTATATTTATTATTTCATTAATTTTAAATTACTTTTAAGACATTTTTAAAAAATCGATATTTTGACTAACTATATTTTTACATCGATATTTTTGATTCAATATTTTTATACTTACCTGTTTGTAGATAGGAATTCGATATTTTTGCATTCTATATTTTGGTAAGTCTATATTTTGGTATTCTATATTATGTCAGTGATCCGAATATTAGGGATTCGATCCAATGCATGCGTGGTTGTCATTATCCATTCGAGGAGAAGTCTGAGCCGAAAGCTACTCACCTTCTGGTGGAGCATCTAGACTTTAACCCCTTTGGGCCACGTTTTTTCTAATTTGCAATATTAGTATAGTTCTTAAAAACTTGACAGAACTGTCATATATTTGTGCAAAAATGATCTTCTAGACAAGTAACTTATGAAATATGCACAAACATCTTGGTACATTTAGAACAACATTCTCCATCTTATTCCCTATACTGCGATCTCAGATTATTTATAAGGATGGCTCATTGCCCTTTAGAGATTGACTTGTTTCAATGTAATCAATGCACTCTCATAACAAATCGACCTTGGTGCAGGTGGGAAATGTCTGACACAAAATAATTAACACCTCTCCAGAAGCCTACTGAAGGGACAAAGTGCTACCTGCATTTGAGTGTCAGCATTAGTGATGGTTTGAAAGCTAGTCTTGGTTCTTACCTGTGTATAGCTATGTGGTTGCCAATTGCAGTTGGAGCTTTCAGATTCCTAGTTAACAATGGTTTACCTGGAATTTTGGCATGATGACCCCAAGCAAGTTGCTCATCCAAATCTGCCAATGCAAGGTATACACCCTCCTTGATGGTACATGGCTGATTCAGTGCTAATGGAATTAGTGTTCAGGTGTTAATAAAGTGAAAACAAAACACAAGAAAAATCCAGCCTCATCTTAGAAAAATAGAGTGAAGTTTAATACATTATTTGACACCAAAATGCCAAAAATCCAATTAGTAAAACTGAAGATCTGAATTTGAAAATGTTAGGGTAAATACTAATGCCTAAAAGTTCAACGCACCAAATGCGAACATCTAGTCGCATGAGACCGGGTCAAAGTAAAATAATATGGTCAACTGTGATGGAGACTAGGTCAGATACCAGAAGTGGATTGGGCTCAGTCGACACTTACCTTAGGACTTAGAAGAAATTTTGATGAAAATTTTCTGAGTAGACCTGGCCGAAGTTCACAAGTTTGCAGAACTCCATGAAGTGACCAAATAACTCTGCAGTGCTATGCGGAGGTCCTCAAGTGGCAGAGTGCGATATGTTTGTGATTTTTAGTGCCAAGTGTTTGTCCCTTGCTGTAAAATCAGCAAGAACAGCACCAGGCACAGTGCAAAAGGGCTCTGCTGTTTTCTGCTGCTTGATTAGATGTTCTACTCAAGAGGCAGCTTCCTCATCATGAGTGGAAGATTTCTCAATGCAAGTGGTAGTGACCAGTCTCGACCACCTGCATTGAGAAATCTATCTGGGAGCTGGTCTGAAGAAAGATTTTTCTTGCTCATGCTCACCAACATAACCTGGGGAGCCACAGGAGGAGAAAACCATCCCTCTGCACCCCTATGCAGGGTTTTTTTGGAACTCAATGCTCTACGCGGAGCATGAAGAAGTGGGACAAACTCTGCAAACTACGTGAGCAGAGCGGAATTTTATGCCTAGGGCTAAATCTGAGAAGGTAATGTTAAGTGGGGCAAGACAACATGCTGTGTCCAAGAAGGGAGCCTCCTATTCAGAAGCCGCTGGATGAAGATGCTGTGAAGATTTCAACCTTCTGATTTAAGGCCTGATTTAGTGTTTGGCAGGTGTGTTACTCAGTCACAAATGTAACAGATATCCTGTCACGTGTATTACATGTCTTATAGGATATAATGGAATTGTAATACAGCATACAGGATATCTGCCATGTTTGTGGCAGAGTAACCTGGTTCCCAAATGTTGAAGTCGAAAATTTTCACTGGGATGAAGATGGAGGCTGTAGACGACGGGAGTTCAAGGAGGTCGGAGATCGGTTTGGGGAAGGAGCACTGAACAGGATTTGCTGCTCTGGAGAAGAATGTGAAAAGAAAAATTGATGGACAGAATGCAGAACAATGTCATACATTCACCCCAGTACAGAGATCTGGGCCTAAATCCATCGTTTTTTTGCTCACCATGCCATTGCAGTTTGGACCCAGCCAAATGCAAATCAGTCTTGACCCTGCGCCCAATGGGTACAGTCCAGCCTGAACTGCCAGGCCTGGTCCTCCCTAAACTGGAAACAAGCATTCTAGGACTGGTTTCGGGCTTTCAGCCCTCATCAGCCAGGATAGCTTGACTCCAGAGGCAAGGAGAGCATGGGACTCTCGTCTGAGCATACCCGTCCCATTCGGGGTGACAAATACAAAAAAGAACAATTGATGGACAGAATGGAAATCAATATCATACATTCACCCCAGTACAGAGATCTGGGCCTAAATCCATTGTTTTTTTGCTCATCATGCCATTCCAGTTTGGACCCAGCCATATGCTCACCTAATCTTTTCAGAGAAAGTGTCATTCTTTCGTCTTCAACTCTCTTGCGCCAAAAATAGACCCAGAGAACTGTTCAAATTATTAGAAACCAAACCAACCCTGCACCCCTTAACGCGGTGGCCTTCACTAACAAATGCGAAGAAATGGCCAACTTTTTCTGCGAAAAAATCACAATAATAAACCGCACTTTCCTCGATACTTCACCCTTGCTTATCCCTCAACCACCCCTGATTACCACACCTCTTCCCCCTCTCCCCTTGAACGCTTCCCGACCCTCTCTCACCCCCTCCCTACTCTTACCCCACCGGAACCCATTTTCCTTCCGCTTAAAAATAACACCTCATGGCTTCATTTCCACCCTGTATCTGAACAGGAGGTCTTTAACATTTTAGCCAAAATCAAACCTTTCTCCTACACCAAAGTCCCACTCCCTTCCGCACTCATCCAAGATCTCAAAGATGTCATCGTCCCCAACCGGACCAACATCATCAACGCCTCCCTCTCAACAGGGAATGTGCCCATCTCCCTTCAACTCGGGCAATTCCCTCCCATCCCCAAAAATCCCAAAGCTGACCCTAACAACCCTACTAATCTCCGTCCCATCTCCAACCTTCCCCTCCTCTCCAAAGCCCTGGAAAAATGCACCCTTCTCCAACTGGACAAACACATTGACACATTCAACCTGCTTGACCCCCTTCAATCTGGCTTCCGCAAAGAGTGCAACACGGAAACCGCGCTTCTTAATATAGTCGATGATATTCACCTAGCCCTGGACAAGAGCAAGACCTACCTACTCATCCTTCTTGACCTTTCCGTGGCATTTGATACAGTTTACCACCCAACCCTACTCAACTCACTCAAAAATCGCTTCGGCCTCAGTGGCACTGTCCTTAATTGGTTCACCCCCTACTTTCAACATAGAACCCAACAAATTAAAATACATAACTGCTTCTCTAGCCCAACCTCTGTCTCCCTAGGTGTCCCTCAAGGATCCCTCCTCTCTCCCGCTCTCTTTAACCTTTTTATGGAACCCCATACCCAGATACTCAAACAAGAAAAAATCACCTACTACCTATATGCTGACGATACCCAATTGTACTATAAATTAAAATCCTTTGCTGAGATCCTGCACCTTAACACGGCCTTAACCTAGATCCAAACCTGGTTCCACAACAATCATCTGAAACTCAACCCGAACAAAACTGAGATCATTCTCTTCTCTCCCAAAAACAACCCTCTCCCCATCCAATTGTGGATCGCCGACCTTAATGCGCTAAACTTCTCTCTTTCCCTCGCCGATTCCGTTAAATCACTCGGCATCCACATCAACAATAAACTCACACTAAATTCCCATGTCAAGAACTCAGCAAAAAGTGCACTTTTCACTCTCTGACATCTCAAAAAAATCTAACCTTTTATCCCACCTGAAGACTTTAAATTAACTGTCCAGTCTCTTGTTCTATCCAAAATTGACTATGGTAATGCCCTTCTCTCTGGCACCCCCAAAATCCACCTGGCCCCCATCAAATCCGTTCTCTACCTCGCCGCCTGGCTGACAAGAAACTGTAGACGCTTTGACCACATCTCCCCTGCCCTCAAGTCCCTCAAGTGACTCCCCATTGAAGGCAGATCCTCCTATAAAATTGCCTGTATTACTCACAAAGCCCTCTACCAGAAAACCCCATCCTACCTCTCAACTAAACTTAAAAAAGCTGGCTGTGCCCAAACACTGAGAAGCACCAACACTCTTCTGCTCATATCCCACCTACTCAAAAAAGCTGCTTCAAAATCCTGCTCCTTCTCTGGTAAGGCCCCAACCATTTGGAATGCCCTACCCAAAGACCTTTGTTGCAACTCATTCTACTCTAGATTAAAAAATACCTTAAAATTAATTTGCTCACTAAATTTTGGGAAAATTAAATCCCAGATCTCCTTTATGACTACCTCTCCTTCTCCCTACTCAGACTTCTCCCCCTTCCCACATTCATCCCCCTTCTTTTTCTCTTGTCACATCACTCTCCCCCTACCCCTCTCTTCTCCTCGCACTACCCACTATGTCCTTTGAATCCTCCTTGACACACTGTTAAATTTACTATTTTCAATAATCATCCTGGTTCCGGCATCTTGCTTCTCTTTCTCTACCTCGATCTATATGTACCTCTTATCACTATGTTCCCTAAATTACTCCCTGTATCTTTTATTGGTTTGAGCACCTGTATAACCCATTTTAGTTCAACTGCCATGATTGTTTTTTATTATGTACTTCCATTGCTGATGTAAAGAGCTCTGATACCCTCGGGTGAAGCTAGGGCTATATAAAACCTTCAAAATAAAATAAAATAAAATTGAGATAATCTGCTGAACTGGGTGAGGGTTTGTCATGGTGGAAGTGAGAAACTTCAGCAATGCGTGCTTATTGCGCACTACGGGGGAAGAGTATCTCAGCTGCATGACACAACATATGAAATGTTAACACATTTACAGCCTTGCCATCTGAGTAAGTCAGATAGTCCTAATATGTTCAGGTGGTCTTATTTATAAAAACCTTCCCCAATGTGTGTATCAGGTGATTGCTCAGTTGCTTTTTGCCCCTGGTTCACACGAAGGCTCAATTCTAGTGTTGTTGTACAATGACATTGTGAAGGAGTTCTTCTCAGTCATCCCACCTATCTTGACGAAACCCACATTGTAGGTTCACCTGTGTGTGTTGGTTCTTAGGTGCTTTTTCATCACCAATGTCTTCAGGATCAACTCAACTCATCTCGTTCCCAAATCCTTATGGGTTACATGTTTACAATTGTGGAATCAATGACGGCCAATCTGTGTCTGTGAGTAATACACTTCAGAATTAGTGGCAGCTTATTGTCCCTCCTTATAAGGAAATTGCATTTTGGTTGAACTAACTCTGGTAATCTCTCAGCCCAGCCCTATTCTATCATGATCTAAACTGTGCAAAGAAGGCTTTGGTCAGTGGAATTGGAATTGGTTAATATAGGCATAATAATTGGAGCAGAAGTATCACTATCAGTGACAATGTTAATAATAATATACTAATCCTGTATTTGTAAACCGCACAGCTACCTGTAGGTTTCCCGGCGCTGGGGGCCGTCGGGAAGATTAGGCAAGCTGTGTGCCAGAATCACATAGTGCTGGGCAGACGCCTGCCGCCGGTGCCGGGAATCGAACCGTGATCCTCAGCATCTGGCATCAGTCGCCCTGGCCGCTGCGCCACACGTCTTCCACAATATCAAACATTTGCAGTAGTTTTCTCTTGCAATAGAGTCTACATCCCATTGGCATTGCGCACCTAAATATACAATATGATATTTACATTGACGATGTCCTTGCCATTTGGCAAGGACCAGAGCACACCCTGAGTGAGTTCATCACGTGGATCAACACCTGTGATAATAATCTCAAATTCACACACTCATTAGACAGAAAGACCATGGTTTTCCTTGATTTAGTGTTAACCAAAGAAGACGGATGTCTGGAAACCAGGATCCATCGGAAGCCCACCGCAAAAAATAACACCCTGAGATGCGAGAGCTTCCATCCGAGGGCGCTCAAGGAAAATCTTCCTTATGGCCAATATCTCTGATTAAGAAGGAATTGCAGTAAACTAGAAGATTACCAAACCCATGCAAAGGAGCTGACTGAAAAACTCTCAGACAGGGACTACCCAAACCACATCCTAACAAAATGCCAAAAAATAGCAAGGAATCAGCCCAGAGAGGCGCTCCTAGATGATACGGTCAAAGACAATAAACAACTGCCTCTAACGTGGGTCACCACATACAATACGTTGTCAAATAAAGTGACAAAATCCATTAACAAACATTGGAACATACTCAACACTGGAAATATTCACTGGGAAAAAACACTCTTTTCTTTTAAAAGAGCCAGAAGTATAAGACACACTTGTACATACATGCCCTAAACAGAATATTATAGAGGAACCAACTACAGTACTCAGCGCCTGAGGTCTGCCTAAAGTCACTGGGCACTACCCGTGTGGCAATTACAGTGTATGCCACTTGACCACTGCAACAAAAACCCTACAACTGGAAAGAGGTAAAATTTGGACACAGAGGACCCACACTTATTGCAATAGCCACAACGTGGTATACCTAACAACATGCCTGTGTGGTCTACAATACGCGGGCATGACCGGGAGAAAGGTCAAGCAACGCATCTGTTAACACAGAAGCACAATCAGATGCAAAAAAAGTAACCACTAAACTAATGGAAAACTTCCTGATGATGAACCACACCACTAATGACATAAGGTGGACAATAATTGAACTAGTACAACCAGGGGGAACCCCACACAACGCTTGTCTGGAAAGGAACAAAGATGGATATACAGACTCTCCACAAATCTATCTGGTCTGAATGACAATATACCCTGGAACACTGTGAGACAAAGATAATCAATTTTTTCAGTGTTTTACTGCTGTAGCTACACTCAGCATATGCATTCAAAACAATTAATTAATGTGCATGAATCCTACATCTATATTTACTACCTTCTCATCAGCTTGCAGCAATTTCAATTGAGATATATGTATAACACCACTTTTTGACGTTGTTGCCTCTATTGTAAATTGCCCGTGGGAATAATAAAGTTCGATTCCTAACATTTAGAACACTTTTCCCAGATCCCTTGTTGATATGGAGAGGAACTCTTCCTAAAACGATCCCTTAACCCGTCCCAGACGTTCACTGCACCATGTGACTAGAGCTGCGGCCACCTGACCGGGTGACGCGCGCTCTGATTGGCTAGCGATCATCCAACCACATGACTCTTGTATTAAATACACGGAATTGCATCCCGCATTATCCTCGGGACTCCGTGCGGTAAGGATAGGTTTCCAGCGACGCCATTTGACAAGTAAGTTGCTTCGACGAGGGCGGGTGAGCTATACTCTCTATGTAGCCGTGACATGCCGGAACGGACGCCTCTAACTACGACGTCCTGCCACCCAAAATGCTCATGTCTGCTATTTTCCATTTGATTATGCCCACAGAACGCTCAAAGGCGGCCTACCACGGTATCCATGGGGTTCAACTACCAGTAATTTCTAGTAAGTCTGTTTGTTGAGTGCACTCTCTGCTATGTCGTTTTAATGTTTTTTAATACTTAGACCACTAGTGAAAAATACCTTGGCCATCTCACCCTTGTCCGCTTGACAATGTGTATAAATGTCCACGTCATTTTTGATCCCAGGACACTATACACACGTTCACTAGATTTAGTGACATAGCGCCCAAAATATATTTATGAAGAGCGCTTGACACCCACCAAAATGATGATGACTGTAGAGTGGGTATGTACCTAACTTAAAGATACCCAGCTGGGTTACACTATTTGTGCACCTCCAACAAATGGTGTAATTAGCATGCACGTTTGAATGGTTCTTGCATGCACTACACCCTACAAACTGAAATCTCACGGAGACAAAAACCTGTCTGTATGGAGCAAATTACACAAGAAATGCATACCCTTGTGCCATTATTATGCTCTGTTTTATTGTTTCAGATTCTTTCCTTACACAGAAGGTTGTAAGCAAGCTAAACCGTAAGGACATGGTCTGGCACACAGTTGAGTCAGGGACGGGTGCGCCTTCGCGTGCGCAGACCTCCCGGCTCACCTCATTTGGTCCTGAAGAAAATCTAAAAATTACATTAGGTTGAAACATGTTGACCATATTCTCACTTCAAATTTGGTTACTCTCTGGTCACACCACGCCAATAGAAGTATCCCACTTGTTTTTAATAGTGTCACACTGACTCCAGAATAAAGTCTATAGGGAGTACATGTGTACACCTTTTAATTTCCTCTTTCACAACTCACAAGAAAATCCAGCTCCACTGCAGTTGCATGCGTCAAAGCACACCTGAGTGGCACCCGATTATGAAGCATGTCAATGATCAGGTTGGTGAGAGAGGGGTTTATTAAGAAAGAAAGAATTCTTTCTTTCTCCATCTTTTGCTCTCCGCGCTAGATCATTAGGACTCTGGTTCCTGGGGATACTCCTTTCTTTTGTTTTGTTAAATTGAATTCTAGGGGACTAAGGAGTACAAAAAAACATTAGAATACCCTCACTCTCTCTTTGTTGATTACGTAAACAATAAAGTTGGCATGGGGGAGCACTTTTTGCAGACTTTAAGATGGCTTGGCATACTGGGTGGGTAGGTAGAGGACCTAAAGTACTGAAAGGTGATTGTGTGGTGCTTTCCTTTAAATCCCCATCACTAGTAAAAAATGTAATTAGCAACCTTGGTTCAGCATCTTTGAACCCAAATCAAAAATCAGTCTTACTATTGGGTTTCTTTTACCAACCACCGTTATGGACCTTGAACTTCCACATGAATCTGCACATTCCTTCTTTTCCTCACAACCCAAACCCCAACCCCAGCAAGCTTGTCTACCTGCGTATCCTATCGCTCTATCAAATAGGTTTGACAGTCTTCGGATCTCACTGGAGTAGATTGACTGGTGGTCGATGCATCAAATCAGGCTAATCACGATATATATGCCCTGGTAACTCCAACCTGACCCCTGAGAACTGTCAGGAAATAGCAGAAGATTTAGCTAACTCATCTGAAGCAGTGGGGCTAGTTTTAATAGGAAACAAGACAAATATGGACACCAAAACGTCAGCTGTAAATGGCAGACACCCTTTGATAGACGAGGAAGTATTACATCTTTTAACATCTGTGGTGCGGACTCCCCTGAGAAATGAGAATGCTAAGGATTTTACCACAATTTCTGGGAGCAATATTGCAGTTTTATTGATTCTATCGTGACAGGCCTTAACGAGCAAGACAGCTCTTTTTCTCAACTAGCAACCCTGTCCCGAGTCCCCTTTAACATCTGATAGGAACATATAGTATACACTGTTTCCGAATTGGCCTATACACTCCTGTGCGAGGTACGCCATAACAACAGTCCCACATTTACAATTAAGTGATATTGTCACTACTACCATCAACTGAATTGGCCTATACCCTCTTGTGAGAGGTACGCCATAATAGCAGTCTAATGTTAATGTATGTGTTCATATCCATAATTATATGATGTCATCAGTACAATCACTGACTGGTATGTGGTTCATTATGGCAAGCAATGGCTTTACCATCATGTGATAGGTACGCCATACTTGTATTCTGACTACTCTTTATTGTAATTGGTCATGTTGAATGATATGACAGGAAACAGCTTTTCCATCTTTTGTTAATTTACGCCATACCGATATTATGTGAGTCTAATCTTGATAATCAATACATTCTGTATAATTATGTGAATGAATATTGATTACGAACTTGCACCTTAGAGGTCACTTTACAATTTCTCACAGTGTATATATCAACCGAATTTTTACAATTCCACTGGGACAACAATATATAATTTGTTACAATAGACATTCACCGACAGGTTCGGTATTCAACATAGATTGCTGGGTCTTTCCTCTATGTCTACATATCAGCCCCTAATCACGTGGTGTGGTTACCATAGCAATAGTGCAACCAGGGAGCTCGGTTCGCCATTGCAAACACGAGCGGCGTTCTATGCTAGATTTAATCGGCTGAAGGTGAGTCTGTCTCCGCTACGTGTCCAGCTGTAGGCAACTCACAATAGCGATCTGTACTAATGACCCCCCCTTTCCGTGTTACTCTTCAGGTACCACGGAGAGATCGAAAAATACCCGCGGACCTGGTGGTTACCAAACCTCAACTCCGGGTAAGCTTTCTCCAACCTGCCTATGACACGGATTACGTTGCTCCCAACTGCTATTCTTGATCCCAATCCTGTTAGGGTGACTGGTTCTTCGTGTTCGTTCGCAGATACCACTGAACGACCCTCTGAGCAATGACTAACACGGTCGGACCTTGTGCCAATGCAATCTACAATCTGGGTAAGCCCGGTTATACTCCTGGTTTTAACTGTTCGGAATATTAATTTCTATATTCACAGAGGCCCATTGAGGCCCATTAACATGTATGACTAGTTCAACGTGTTTCTTCACAGACAACTCGGAGTGATCCCTTGTGCTAACAATACAATACTCTCAGACCCTGTGCAAATCTATCTGACACCTCAGGTAAACTGTGTTTAAATTGAGAGAGATGCAAAATGTATTAATCCCTTATGGTTGATAATGTCAATATCTTGTTCTAGATTCTGCCATATTCACCGTCCCCGGGCCTGGATTAAGCTCCATCCGCTCTACATAACTATTCCATTGTAATTTGATTATTTAAGCTTTCGCATACTATGAAGCCATTGTCAAGGAACAACACACTGGTTTGTTCCTCTTCCCCTGGAACTTTTCGGTCCTTATTAATCTCAGTCAATCCTCATTCATTTCTCTTTCCTCATTATTTTTTTTTAAAGAATCGAACAATCATACTGAGACGCCAGCCCTGTCCAGTATTTACAATACGAGCATTAACTAGCATGATATGCTTCCTCTCTTTAGTTCTGTGTGCTCTATATGCGCTTGACTCTTAATTCAATTAAATTAAATTGTGTGTCTCACGATCGATTAAAACAATTCTCCGTTATTTTATATATACCAACTAGGTTGTCTGCCCCGTACCCTGTCCTGATGAAGACCCCACAGCAAGGGCACCACTAATCCCTGCAATTTTCCGAGGGTCGAAACGTCAACAATAGCCTTTTGGTCGTCAACTTCACGCCAATAATTTTACATTTAATGTACTTTGTGGAGTATGATATTCTTTGATTTATGCATTTAACCAATGGTCCTATGTTTTTTGTATAGAAATTAACTCATCAATGCATTTTTGATAATTGGCTGATTTTACTGTCACTAATTCCCTTCCATCACACTATCCTCACCCAATCACTTCCTCCTCCCTCCTGGGGCACTGTACAACCGATTATGATATGTAATCAATGTTCAGTATATTCAATATACCTAGTCCCATTGTGAATTAAACAATGTGGACGCATTCATTGTCTCTGTAAAAATGATTTTGAATTGCTTAAACTTTGTTACACTCACGCTGGGACCCCTTCTTCTCAGTACCTATATAACCCAGGTCCCAGTGACAATGTTTGGGTAAACCCCCCTATATATACACCTTATTGTGGAACGTAGCGGGGCTTCGTATCAAACAAAATATACCAGAATGGTTAGAGTTTATAGCAGGCTTTAACATTGTGATGCTACAAGAAACATCGGCCATCAAACCTATACACCTTAATGGCCTTAACTCTTTCCACTCTCCAGCCATTTACTAGACATGGTAGACCAAAGGGTGGCCTCTGCATATGTATATCTAATAAACTAATCTCCATTAATGTAACTGCAAGTTCCTCTAATCTGTTCTATCAAATTGCTGAAGGTTGATCTTCCAGCCTCTTTTTCTTTGATTTTAGTCAACTTTTATAATAATGCATGTAATTTAGATATACTGGAAATATTATGTCATCTTGATGTGGAGCTGGAAACAATAATGGATAAGGGATTAAACTATAAAAAATGTATTTGGGGTGGGTGATTTTAATATCCAAACCACAAAACACGCAAGATGCTGGATCCAACCTTGCCAAATGTTATCTAACAAAGTCTGTGGCATGATTTCCCCTACAGGGGATAATGTCACTCACTTTTCAATTCAGGGTATGGTGAGAAACCTAATGAGTTGCTTTTTAAATACGATTTAGTTTTTAGCAATGAATTTGGAGGTAGCCCAGTTGCAGTATCCTGTACATTTGATTGCAGCAGGGGAAAAAGTGTTATCGATTTCCTTCTATTCCCCAAACGCTATTCTGCCTAAGTCTTCAATTTCTCATTACATAATTTTGCAATGAGTGACCATTTCCCCCAGACTCTAACGTTGGAATCTTGCTCTCTAACCAAGCAAGGTGCAGGGCATCATACCTTAGCTACAGAGGATATAGTACTCTCCCGTTTGAATGGCTTTACCCTGTGCTGCCCTATGGTTGACCGCTAATTTTTTAAACCAACTAATTAGCCAGCAGAGAAGGGCCTTTGAGGTCTGTTGGATGAGGCTGCAGAAGCTAGTATGAATATTGAGGCTTTCAACCAAATCAGCAAGGGGATTAACGTTGGGTTGACCATCAATCAGAAAAGAGGGGTTAGGAAAATTCAAGGGTGGTTTGATCATGTCTGTACCGAGGCACACAAAAAATTAAAGAGGGCCTTTAAAGAGATACCTAAGAACCTCAGAGAAGTACAGAATTGCAGCCGGGTCTATAGGCTAGCATTAAAAAAACAAAAAAAAGCCCTCAAAGAGGAGGCATGGGATAACCTCCACGAGGTGAGCCTTAATGAAGATTCCAAGGCATTCTGGCATGTCACAAACTCGCCCTTTTTTAGCGATGATGATAAGCCCAGAATTGAGGTTGCCATAACAGAAGAAAAATGGGTAGCTCACTTTGCCAAACTATACACAGGTTCAACTGAAAACGGTCAAAATAGATCAGCGTCTGTGGTGGGAGATGCGCCTCTGGGTCTAATTTTTTGCCGAAATACTTTGACTTTAACTTTACACTGGAGAGGGTGAATCAGGCACTTGGATCAAGCAAGGGAGGAAAAGTACCAGGCCCGGATGGGATCCTGATTGATATTTTCAAAAATGATATGGATCTTTGGAGTGCTCTCTTGACTTTGGTTGTTAAGTCTTGCCAGAACGCTGGATTGCTAAGTTCATCATCATATAAACTTTATTACAATCTTAAAGGTTACAAAAAGTACATCCCAGCACAGGTTCCATTAAAAAACAGTAAAACCATAAAATAGGATCATAAAAAAGAAGGATTATAAGTGCACAAATAGAGCAATTTATTAAACATAAGTACAAATTCATGCAAAAAAGAGCAAAAATCAGAGTGTTAGCTTCCTCCACCTGATCCACAAAGCATACAGAAACGGAGAGATACCGAAGACTATCAATCTACGGGTGTCCATAGACAGCAGCCTCAGGATTTCAAGATAGTGACCCAGACCAACAGCTCTACATAATGGTATTATCCCTTTTTTTCTCAATGGTGCATAATAAGGACAGAAAATAAGTAAATAGACAATAGGTTCTGTCGAGGTTTTACACGCAGAGCATGAATCAGCTCCAGGTGGATACATGCACCATCTTGAGCAGAAAAGATTAGTTGGTAGGGTCTTAAATCTGAACTGCAAAAAGAGCTTGCGGGCCAATGGAGGGGTAATTTCATCTATTGCCATTTCAAACCATGGGACATGTTTATAAGTTAAAAAATCTTTGGTTAGGCCTGAGACATGTTCTGTCAATTCCAATTGTAATATTTTGTCAAAGTACATCTTTTTCAACTTATCTCTCGAGATACTGCTCATGGTTCCTGGGCTAGACCAGAAGCTGTCCATCCCCAGTTTCCATGGAAGATCACGCAAGTGGGAAAACCACCTTATAGATGCAGCATGAGGAAATCTTAAAAGATCCCTTAGGGCATCCCGATAGGGATCCAGCTCGTCTGTCGTCCATAGTCTAAGCCAAAATGATACTATTTTATAGTTTACTTTATGCTTTAGTTGTTTATGAGCAATATCAAAGTAAAAAGGAGTCAAAGTGGAACTAGCAGGAAGACCTACAAGTGACCTTAAAAATCGATTTTCAACTGTAGACAAAGAGGCCAGAGAACTAACACCCCATAAAGCCCCCCGCCCAAAACCTTAGTATTGTAAATATGAAGAGCGGGGGATATTTGCCTGGATACTGTCCTCCTGTGTATCTTACTTATGTGAACACATTGTTGAATCAGTTGGAGATTTACTTTTTCTATCTGTGGACTCCAGCTAATTGAAGGGGTAAGGCGAATACCCAAGTTGTCAAAAGCTTCGACCTTCTCCAGTTTAGTGCTACAGGCCCACATTGGTCTGGTCTTTGCTACACTTTTGACTTTATCAAAGATCATACATTTGGTGTTGTTCCCATTGAGGCTGAGGCCTCTTTCTTTACAAAACTTTAAAACATTGCTTAAAAGTTGCTCCAATCCTTGGGGTGATTTTGAAATTAAAAGAGTGTTGTCTGCAAATAACAGTGCCGGTACTCTACCTAACCCTATTTTTAGGGCATCTCAGCCATCTTTTTCTAAGAACTCTACCACTCCATTAATTAATAAATAATAAACACACCCTTGTCTCACTCCTTGTGTAACTGGAAAGGTTTCAGCGACTTGACTATTGGCACCCCATCTAACCTGTGCAGAATTATCTGAGTGCAATTGAATTAAAATGTTTACAATATTTTTGGGGACACCCATCCATGGTAAGACCTCCCATAGTTCCTTTTGTGGAACAAGATCGAAAGCTGCACACAGATCCACAAAAGCCACGCAGAGTTTCCACCTTTTACAACCACTTCCTTCCAATAAATACAAATCAATCGAAACACCTGGTCCAGCGTACTAATTTTGGAACAAAAACCTGCCTGAAAATCACTTAAAGTCTGTGCTTCCCTTATCCAATTTTGGACCCTTCATAAGACCTGCTTACAAAATCTTTTTTGAAGGTAATCAATAAGGCTGATAGGCCTATAATTCAATGGAACAGATCTAGCTCCTTTTTTAAAAATGGGCACTATTTCAGCTACCTGCCAGGAGGGTGGAATAGGGGCACCGGCCAATATCAGATTGGTGATTAAATTTATATATAAACCCCATAACATTTTGTCCTCTTTATACAAATCATTAGGGTTTCTGTCTGGAACAGGATATTGCTATTAATGTTTCCTCTAGTGAGATAACTAAGTTTCCTTCTTCATGCCCCCTGGAGAGATCCATGTCCACTAATGTGTTACTAGCTATATGAGCATCATCTCCATAAAAAGGACCAAAATGCACAAACCCACTCCTCCGGTTGTATGGTACACTCCAGTGTGGGCCCTTCCCCTTTCACCCGTATGCCACTTGTCTCCAGAACCGTTTGAGGTCACTTTCCGACAGGGCCACATGCAAAGATTCCCAGAGTAAGTATTCACACTCCTTTTTTGCTTTATCAATGGTCTTTTTGTATCCAGCTCTACCGGTTGAAATTTCTACATGGACCCCTCTTTTAATTGCCCCAATGAGTGTCCCCTTTGCCTTCCTACAGTCCTGGTTAAACCAGGAACTCTTGTTACCATGCTTTAGGGCCGTACGTTGACCCTCATTGCTCCTAATTTTTAATTGTTGGCTTAGTAAACTCCTTATCTCGCTGAAAAAGAGGTCATGGGTGGGCCCTAGAGTTGTAATAACATTGATATGGGCAAAGACCACTCAGATCCTTGATCAACTGCCTTGCTATGGTTTTTACTACTTCTAAGGCTTCTGGATGTTTCTCTACCCATGTCCATTTTAAGGCTTTCTCATTATTTGCCACAGTTAGTATACCCACATTGGGATGTACCCTGTGGGTCGACTGGAAAGGGCTCTCTTTTAGTAGGGTGAGGGCAAGAGCATGATGGTCACTTTCTATCCTTTTCACCACCTTCATGTCTGATAATTGGGGGCATATGTTTGGGGTAATTAGGCAATAATCGATTCTGCTAGTTTTACCTGGTCTGTTAAAAGTATGTTCCCCTTTTGCATCAGATTTTGTCCTGCCATTTGGGGCTCTGAGCTCGTGTTGTAGAGTTAACGCAAGCACCTGTGCCCCTCTGTTTGACCCCCTTACAGTTGGCAAATCTAAAGGGGGAATAGAATATAAACAATCCTAATCCTCGGTGAGATCTCGGGGATTCAAAATAAAAGGTTCAAAAGTGCAGTTGAAATCACGTGCTACTTTATATGGGGTGCTATCTGAGTAAGTAGGGGTGCTATCTGAGTATGAGTATGATTCCTAAGCTCCTGGTCCGAATCCCATATTGTGCCAGCATTTATAAAGGGAGATTGTAACTGCCCTGCACACTACAGACCAATCTCATTGCTGGTTTCTCTAGTTAAGGTAGTGGGTCGCATTGTGTTGGGCAGAATTCAGGAGTTGGCATACCGTAACAACATCATGTCCGACTTTCAACATGGCTTCCGCAAGGGAATTGGGACCACTGAGCAGGCCATTAACCTGAATTTATTGGTGAGCAAGTATACACATATAAAAGGGGGCATTCTGTTTTTGGTGTTTGTGGACTTGACCTCCACATTTGACTGTGTTGTTCATGATAAACGTTGGTCTATCATGACTTCAATGAGTGTCTATTGCGCCATTGTCAGTTTCCTTGGATACTTGTAATCAGCGAGCTCTGCAAAGATTTGCTTTGGTACGAGAGGTGAATGTACATGCTCAGTTGACATTAAAAAGGTAGTCCGTCAGGGGTGCGTACTGGCCCTGTCTTTATTTAATTTATACATTAACAGGTTGTGCACCACTCGTGTGGACTCTTGAATCGGCCTGCTTCAAATTGGCCATCGGCCCGTACCAGCATTGCTATATGTGGACGATCTGGTGATTATGGCCCACACCCCCATGGCTCTGCAGCACCTTTTAGATAAATTTGAAAATGTTGGGGTCGATTCCGATTTGGGAAACAAATCCGTACGACGATTCGGATTCGTAGCCGTTTCCGTACGAATCGTACTAATCCGTCCAAATCACGTAGTACGATTCGTTTTCCCAAAAAACGTCGGAATCTGTGCAAACCGTACGAAAAACGATTGAAAATCTGTACGTACCGGACCCTCGCGGTGAACCGTACAAATCGTAAACATGCTGTATGACCTGACAAGTACGATCCAGATCGGGGACAGAGAACAAGATTCGTACGGAAAACGTTGTATTATCTATTCGTACAGAGATACACACTTTCACATACGCACCGTACCCCTGCATACATGGGGGTACGCACCATACCCCTATGCACCGTACTCATGCGCACCGTACACACATGCTCCATACCCCAACGCTAGATTCCCCTATGCACCATACATCCATGTACCGTACCCCTATACTCCATACCCCTACGCAAGGTACCCCAAGACACCGTACCCCTACGCACCGTACCCCTGTAATCATGGGGTATACACACCATACCCGGGGGGTCCATTTTGTACGCGGTTCGATGCAAAATCAGCTTTTACGGATGTTTTCAGCTCCTGTAAAAAAAGAGTCGTACGGAGAGTTGAAGAGACTATTCGTACTTGCTGGGTCGGGATATGCTGCATCGATCCGAACGGACGTCGCGTACTGTGTGTTCCGGGTACGATTTGTACGTATTATTGAGTCGTACGATCTTCCGTATGATTCGTAAGGAGAACTGCATGGGGTTCTGATCAAACTTCATCGTACGTACGGGGTCGGTGAAGGTGTACGATTCGTACGGGAAAGACGCTCCGTACAGCTATTTGTAGGGGATTTTACAGAATCGGAATTGGCCCCTTTATGAAGAACTTGGTTTTATTAATTAACATAAGCAATACTTATGTTATTAAGGCTGTCCGAAAGTCATCTAAGGGGCACAATATTTTAATAGGAAATGTGATTTTACCTCAATTGCCTATCTTGTCCTACTTGGGAATTTTATTTAATAGTAATGACAATTGGAAAAGTGCAGTAAAATCGAGAATGATGTAGTTTTTAAGATCAATTATTGGCCTATGCAACTTCTCAAGGAATTTCGGCCGTAAATACCCTAAAGAATAATTGAATATTTATAATTCCAAATATTCGTCAATTGCGATGTACGGTTCCGAGCTGTAAATGTGGATTTATTACAGCTGCTAGAATTTTTTTTTTTTTTAAATCTCCTTGGGTTCCCAATCAGTTGTTCCAACTTTGTGTGCCACACTGAATTGGGAGCAACTTATTTAGAAGATCTGATAAGGGTGCAGCCTGTCCTTCTCTGGCATAAACTGTGGACATCGGATTATATGGGTTTTAATTGCCCGATTGCACAGGACGGTTGAGGCTCTGAGTATGCCTTGAAAATCTCATGGCTAAAATATATTTAGAATTTTATGTCCGATATTTGCCACCCCAAATATTATGATAACCCTGAAACCTTGATGCATACTTTGAGGAAATCATTAACCCCTTCCATGCTCATGACGAGCTCAGCTCGTCATGCAGCACAGTGCTCCTGTTCTCATGACGAGCTCAGCTCATCATGACCACACCCGTTTTTATTGCTGTCCAGCACAGCAGAGTTATTGCTCTAGCAGCGATGCGATTAAAAAGAGAATGTTTAAATATCCTAGAGGAAAAGAGATTAATGGTGGGACTCGTCAAGCCCACTGTACAGCATAACCATATGGTTTTGACAAGTTTCACGATGCAACCGTATTTAATCAGCGTTTTAAATGCCCAACACGGGTTTGTTCTGACGCTCTTAGGGTTAGATATCTTTCACCATCTAACTATTTTCACTATCACTAATTACTGGTCTCATCAATTAATAAGTTGTCCCTGTCATAAGACATCTAGTCAATCGACCTTCCATGTACTGTATTTCTGTAAATTTTACTTATTTAAGGATCAATTATATTAAGCCTTTACGGGAATCACTACATTTTAGACAATGTAGACTGGCTTATTTATTTTTACAACTGCTTCCAAATTTGTTTACCTGTGTGGCATTGGCAAGATTGTTGAGAGCTGTTATTACCAGAAGGAAGATATTAACTGATGTATTTTAAACTGTTTGTTTTTACTGTACTCGTTTTTAAATCCTGATCAATTTGTTATCATATTATAATGTATACTTTCATGATTCTCCATTAGAATCGAATAAAGATGATTTGATTTGATTTGATAATTATGGCTTCTGTCAGCGAGCACTGTAGGCCCCCTGCATTATATACCTCTTCATTTAATGCAAATAAAATTAGGATTAGTTCTTCTGCATATTCTTTGCAAAAGTCAAAAGTATGCCGTCACCCTTCTGGGTGCTCTCGTAACACATTCCCTCGATCACAGTTATTATTTCTTGAAGCATATTACCTTGGGGCAGATGGTCCATTTGTTCTCACCTAGATAGTGTACTATGTCAAGTATTTTCTCTGCAGACAGGGATGTCTATAATCTAGAGTCGGATCTAGTGAAAGCTTTTTCTCTGAGTTCTTTCAACTTGGAATGGAACTCTAGTAACTTTTTGAGTCCTAGCGTTAGATTTTACATTTATTCTAGAGCAGGAATTTCTCTTTACAGTTTAGTCAGTCTGTTAGGGATACATTTTAAGATCCAATGTTCCCCACTGATAACGAATTTGAACATCTCCCATAGGAATGCAAAAGTAGAAACAGAGCCTTGATTTACTTCAATATAGGACCAAATTTCATCTCTAATGTTTACCCCTAAATGATCAATCTAGTAAGGCAGTAAAGTGCAATAAAAAAAAAAAATTATACCAGCTATTTTGGACTGAGAAGGCGAGAACAACTGGGGAGTGGTCTGACCAGGTCCTGGGCAAGTGTTGAATTGATTTATTCTAGACTCTCACATGCCAGCTTCTAATTCAGAAGTCTATTCAGGATGATGATTTATGTATTGAAGAACGGAATGTATATTGCTGGGTGGGGGGTGGCTGGTGCGCCATATAAATCGAGCAGGTCATACTGTTGCCAGAGCTTGCCACCAGGACTAAAAGAGCCAATGAGCATGACAATCAGACCAACTGGCCCGATATATGCACAAGGGAAGATTTGACCCTAGAAAGGATTTACAGAGTGCTGTGGGCTCTTCCGCTATTTCTCAACTCATCCCTAGGGCCCAGCTGTTGGCACATATTTATTAATTGACCAGGGGGGAGAGGGGAGTATGTGTGCCCCAACCCAGAGCAAACTTTTAGCCTTAGGACCCTTAAGCCCTAGGGACTGAAGCATTAATGTCCCAGGGATCCCATCCCATGGGACTAAAGCACCAAAAGAGAGCCTGGCTATGACTACTCGCACCATGTACCCATATTTGGGGTAGTGTGTGCACCGGAGTAGCACTCCTCTTATTTCTACGGACTTCATGTGAGAGAAAGAATGCAGACTCCTGCATAGGCACATCACAGTGTCAGTCACACGGTGAGCCCCAAGTGAGCTCCTGAGTGTGGGATCTGAGTATCCAGGGGATCAAAGAAAAACCCACGGCAGCATAACAGAGAACAGTCCCCATTGCAAGAAGTATGCAAATCACCTTCTTTTAAAGAAGGATGGCATCTTTAGAAAAGACTTGTTCTTTTCAAATTAACTTTGCATAATAGGTGTTTTGGGGTATGTGCGTTTTAGACAGTGGGCTAAAGTTGTGGCCAATTTAAGGCTAATGATAGTGACTTAATGAATGTGTATATATATATATATATATATATATATATATATATATATATATATATATATATATATATACATATATATATATATATATATATATATATTAACTAAGTGTGAGTAATAGGCTTTCTGAAAAAAGGTTCAGGTTATTACATTTAACAGAAACTTTGCTCCTATTTACACTATTCCTGGGGAATGATGAAAGGTGGGGTGCATGTCTACTTTGGAAGATAAAAAAGAATTATGGCAACCCTCAACATCATTATTAGTTTTTGCATCTCCTTCTAAGCAGTTCAAGTAGCAATTCTACCAATCAATCCAAAACAGTGGAATTCTCCTGTGACTCAACTTTGTTAGCTGGCCAGTCCATGTGTCCTCAAAATAATGGGTGACTATATTTCCTTCACTGTTTGAAAAGTAATTCCATTGGATCATGCACTGTAGAAATCCTCTACTTCTCATGTAGGTAAAAAAATCTAAAGCAAACAGATTTTTTTACTTCAGGCTGTGATCAGTAATGTAGTCTCCTGCAAGATTCGTTTTTTGTGTTTTTGACCAGGCTGCCTGGGTAAAGTAAAAAAAACAACCCTGAATTTAAGTGTCAGCGTAGACTGTTTTAATCACTTTTAGTCACTGGCAATTCAAATTCAACTATAGTTTTCTCGGGTCTTTAATGGCTATTTTTCTTGAATCATAAACATGTATTCCTATTTCCAAGATTGTTTGTCATATAGTAATCATATGTAGCATTTTTGTAAAAGGATGGGATGTAGTTTTAAGCATTGCATCCACCATCCAAATGTCACTACTTTTTAGTGCAATACTATTATATGAAGTACCACATTTTAGCATGCATTTTTAGAGGTAATATTGGCATAGAGGAGATATGATTCATTAGAAAATGTATCTGTTACTTCTCCCGGAATAGCTATATCAAGAACAATTTTTGGGACCCCCTCCAACCCTGGACCCTCAACCTAGGATATATGACATTCCACCGACAGCCCCCCCCACAGTGATGCCTTTTGATAGATACTTGGTTTTTACTATTTTCCTGTATTATCATATACAGGTCTTCCCTCTTATTAAATCAAGGCACAGATTTTCCCTCCCCTTTTGCTGCCTCCCCATTTGAGGAGAGCTATACTTTAGTATTTTTTTTAATTACGATATATTGTTCTAGTTTTCAGTGTAATACATCCTTGTCAACTGTTGACATATTCCTGTACCACAACCTTATGTGACTGTTACGTATGTTTGCGTTTTGTGTAAAATCTCTACAACAAAATGAAATAAAAAGATTCAAACTAAAAACATAAGGAACAATTTTGGGTTGGATGAATACCTTCGCTCACCAGATTTTTGTTAAAAATATTTGCCTTCAAATTTGGAATGCAATGCATTTGTTAGGTAACATGAAAAGGATATTTTTGTGACTGCTTTAAGACAGCACCAGAGGGCTCACTTGAAGTGCTGACTATGCCTTAATTTATTTAACAGTTTCTGTTACTTTTATGTCACGTGCAGAGGAGAAGTGATCATGTTCTAAGGTTCCTACCACAAAGTTCTGCAGAGTAACAACTATAATTGATAAACTTCAAAAGAGCCATATGTTTCGTGTGTTTTTCCTCACAATATAGGTACCTCATATGTTTCAATAGTCGTTTGCCATTGTTTGATAGGACATGCTTGGCAGGGGCCATGCTTTCAATTACTTTTTCTATGCTTAGTTTGAAGATAAAGAAAAAAAGAAATATATGTATTTAGGATTATGATTTACTTAATCTAATATTTACTGTTTGTGTTGTCGTCATACTCACTGATTGTTTTTCGTTTTCTTTACAATGCTCCTCTTCATTTGTCTTCTATTGCTGATAAATTGGCCCTTTATTTAATATTTCCTTGATGTTTTCTGGTGATCTGTATTGAAAGAAACATTTGCTATGTACAGTACTTTTTCAAATTAATTTCTTTTTCCTAGCAATGAATACTATTTTCAGTAATTTAAGTTACACATTTTTATTTTTAAGTAAAATGCATTTTAACTTCTGCTTCGGATCCTCAACACCTGTTAAAAGAATTTGTGTTAGTCACTTCTAAGGTTTCTTTTTTTCTGTTCAAACAATCAGAAAGAACAGAGGAGAACACTGCCGAAATGTTTTTACTGAGGCCATATAAAGGGTCCTATATATTAACCAGGACAACGGAACAACCCATATGCAAGTCAAAGAGCAAAACCAATAATGTATAAACAATTACTTTTATTATTCATTTTTTCTTTTTTTCTTTTTAGAGTTCAAAATCAAGTGCAAGGATGCTACAAAAATGGAAATCATTTCATTATACAACCATTAGGTAAAACACACACCACAGATTATCTAAATATACAGTCCCACATAACCCGTTCAATCTCACACTCATAAATACACATTCTCCACTCATACCCATACAACTAATCTCTCATTCACAACTCTACAAATAGTCACAATATTACATTAATGCCATCTGATGGATTGATGACCAGATGACAAACAGATCATCCAACAAAGCAAAGGTGGGGGCAGGAACACAAATAGGACTGAAGATGGACAGAACAATCCTGTTGCCCACAAAAATAACGCCAACGCGCCGTTTCGGTGTCCGGTCCAGTAAGGGACCACACCTTCGTCAGGGCGATGATGTAATACAGAGAGGGGGACAAAACATCAGTGTGTACTTCACAAAGAAGTGGGTCATGGTCGTAGGTTAGTCTGGGAGAACATCCGCTTGAAAATCGCACGATAGATTTCTTCAATTATGTGCTGCTTAAATGGTGCTCTGAGGTCGGGTATCTTCAATAACAAAAATCTATATATAAAAACAGTCCGACACGGATCATAGTTTCTTCGGTGAAATGTCGTCACATGGCAGAATAAGGACTGGCGTTCAAGTATGAATGCTGCAAGCCGGCTGGGGTCGCCAAGGTTTTTGGGTCACGACCTGGCTTAATTCAAGTGGGTCGCTCCCATTCTTCGTACGCGCGTCGAGAATGAGGGTAATCTCACCGGGACCATCAGCTGTTGAAAGAGATTTTCATTGGTTATACCTTGAGGTGTAACAGATTTTATAATTCCATGGTGTGCTTCCTTTATTTGGTTTCTTGGAGATATGATGTCTGTAGGTATTTGGAATTCAGTTTCTTTTTCCGACGTTAATGTTTCTGAGGGAAATTAATATGTAATTTAAGTTTATTCCTACCGTAAAATATAGAAACATGCCAAAAAACTAAGAAACTTACCTTCTAAGGTAGATAGGTGGCACTGTTTTAGGACAGAGTTGTTGCACGAACGTTGTGTTTTTCTGTTTGCTAATCAAACATGTTCACCAACATTTTTTACTTTTTTGGTGAAAATCCCAGATTTAATCTCTTGTTCCAAATTGACTGTTTGGGCAACATTTTGGGGTATTTTTGTTCCACTATCTTGGTTGGAGATTGTACATATTTCATAAATTGCACTTATTTTCAGCTGCAATTAATTAAAAAAGCATTTTGATAGCACTCATCTGTGATTTACTAAAGTGTACACAAGACATTTTAGATATATTATGTTTTAAGAACTACCATTTTAGAAATGCAAATTTACACATGTATTGCAATGTAAAAGTCTGTGTTATAGTCGTATTTTACATGAAGGGTACATTATAACTCAATCGAAAGGCATTAGATGTAAAAACCATGTTGTAAAGCACCTCAATGTCAAATACCACAAAGTTACAACTGAGTTTAGGATAAAGAAGAAAATATGGAAGGAAAAAGCAGTAGATTAAAAAACTCTGCACTATAATGACTCTGGCATGAGCAACATAAGTTGCTTAGGGCCTGACTACGATGTTGGACGGAACGCACCTGACCGACCATCAGTTGCAGTCCACCCGACATCTGCCCCTGCAGTCCGAGGTATCGGGTGGGGGGACCATCCACTGCTGTTCCAGGCTCAAGGAGCACTCACAATCCTATAATGACAGGAGAGCCTGCCTCGGCTCCGCTGTCGGGATTATGATGTCACTTTCTGACAGCCTTTCCATGTCTGCCTTTCCGACATGGAAAGGCGGTTGGAAAGTGACTTTGGTGGCCCCTAGCAGGGCCCAGTCTCTCCACAGCCTCTGCCATGGGGCCTGCCACACGATGCAGGAATGATTACAAGCATCAATTTTTCGAATGCAGCTTAGGGCAGGCTCATTCATATTATGCGGTTAGAGCTGCCAACCTATGGTTGGGTGGTTCCAATTCGCAACGGTGCTGGGCAGACAGAAGTCTGCCTGACATGGTGATCTGGGCCATAGAAGGGAACAATGTAAGTATCATCTGGCCAAGACAACCCTGACATAGCTGTCATGGAGGGCCGGGAGGCCAAAAGATCAGCTTCAAATCAATCAGAGATTCAAAAAGTGATACCCTAAGACACAATTTTCACTCACATGGGCTTAGTTGGGTGGGTTGGCAAAATCCTGATTAAACATCACCATAGCCTCAATCAGCAACTCACAACACCCCCAGTTATAACAGGACAGGGAAAGTTTGAATGCCACCTCCCAAATAGAGAAACTGACCACATGAACTTGGAGTGTGAGCGAAATACTGCACTATAAAAAATACCATACCTTCATGTAACCCTGTGGTATAAAATCCATAATTTGTTGTTTATACCTTTTATAAAAATGTCCCCAGAACATTCAGGTTAGTGTGTTATTTCAGTTATTTTACATTTTAAATTAAATATCTATGTGAACCCCGCTTGTGCTATAGCTTGCAGCCAACTCATGGCAGAGTGTAAATAAAGAAAAGAAAAAGCTACAATATTTTCAGTTGATCTGAATATGAATGGGTTAAAAAGAAGTAACTGTTCACAATGCAATAGGCCTTTTTGGACCTCAGGCCGCTAATGCCACCGTCCTTTGCATATCTAAAGCCATTATGTAAAATAATATGGGCTGTGTCACAATACAAATCACAGTTTTCATGCTGGGTGGATTGGGAAATATTTTACAGTACTCTTATCCTTGTCTTTTCTTTTCTGAATGAGAGATTTGAAAGCTGGGAATCTCAGGTCAACCAATGAATATTGACATGCCACATTGTAATCGAGCAATGTCCACAGGGTTAATAATTATCTAATTCTCCGGAGAAACCTTAAACTATTTTCAGTCATCAAGAAGCTGCAGTACATTCTCCATTAGGGCATGTTAACAATCTTTCCTGTTCCTACTGCTGAACATTTGGACCCGTAGTTCTGAGTCTATAACTGTCTTTTATCACTGTAAAATATGCTATAAGGAATTTTATAGGAAACATTACTTTTAATTTCAGTATGACTTCATTATATTTGCAGTAATTATCATTCCACTGGTCAATTTTGAATGTATTCAATCTAAAATGATTACTATAAAAACAATATGATACCTATATAAATATTACTGTGGGGAGATCAGTCAGAAAAAAAGTCTTACTCATTTTTTCCTAAAATGTTATTTCAAATTTGTTGTCAGTGCTCTTTTTTAAGCAGATGGTGGGACTGAGAATCCCGCCTAGCTGAAGGCCTCCCCGCCCGCCGTATTTAGATGTTGCACCTGGAGTACTCGGCTGCTGTTGGGCAGGTGGTATACCGCTGAGCCAATATGGATGTCACTGATGGGCTGGTGGTCTCTTGGCGGCGGTATCCTGGCAGAGTAAAGTGTTGCTGCTGTAACGATAGGTAAGTATTACATGTTAATACCAGAAAATAAATATAGAAGTTGTGTTTGTGTCGTAATGTATATGTAGGTTATGTGTACTGTCTGTTTTGTTGCATGTAAAATAGTACAAACCAAAGAAATTGTTACCATACACCCCATAGTAGAAGTGACAGTAAGGCTTACCTTACCTTCAATTCTGGTGACATTGGGGTTGCTATGCATCATGGCATGGGGCAACCACACAGAAAGGACTTAGACAATGTATCCGACATGGATTCTGAAATAGAACCTCCACAAAAAGGTGAGTTTGCTACCTTTCTACAGTGTTGTGTATGGCAGTGTGCCCACCAGGAAAAGCTCGACAGAAAGGCAGATCGTAATCTGAATGGCAGAAAGCTTGCCGGGACTGCTTCTAAAAGCCACCTTTGGGTCTCTCCCCGTCGATGTAGGAGCAGGAGTCTTAGCGGTGACGGCAAGACTGCGGTGGTCTTGTAGCTGAGTGCCCAACAAGATCATAATTGGGCGGTCAGACATCAAGGCAAATGGTGGAAAGACCACCGAAAATCGACAGTGGGACCATTCTGTCGGCCCTAAGTCTATCACTTATCAAAGGGTCGAAAATTTGTGTCACTGATACGATGTAATATTTCCAGTTTTTAGGTTTGGGTTTACAGGGAAGCCGGCTGCACCTACCTATTGTTAACGAATTCTTTCAGATATATAAAGAGTGGGCTTTGGCTCCACCCCAATTAAGTATTTTTCTCCCACCTACTGCTATTGAGCATTTGGTATCAATCTGGTCTCTTTGTGAACCCTACACTGCAATTCATGGGGGAATGTGGATGTATTGTCTACAGAAATGCATATTTTGATGGATCTTGCTGAATTTAACGTAAAGAAATGTTTACTAGGCAGTAGAAGAATTTAGTGAACTATCTTTTTGTGTATCAATGTTAGCAAGAGTCACCACAGATCTTGTGGTGCTATTTGTAAATCACCGTAAAAAAGTGGACAATATGATAACATATTTTTACTCCTTTTTAACATGATCAGGTCTTGTTAATTTTTTAGACCACAAACATTTCCAATTAATGCAACAAAGACTAATATTAAAAGAAAACTGAATGGTAAACATTCATGTAAAATGGAGAGCACAAATGCTCTAATGGAAATGATCTTAGTGGATTTTGAGAAACACCACACTGCTATAAACATTGTGAAAGCCTTTTCCAAAGCTATTTTCACAAAAAAACGTATTCCCAAACATTTCTGTAATGTGCTAAAAAATTGTACGAAAGTGCTTCCAACATAATATTTGTTTATAGAAAAAACAAATATATGAAGTGAATTTGCAACTTGACCCTTAAATATAATTGGCAGAAAGTTTAGGAAACCTATGACTTCTGATGGCTTCCATAAGTACTATTTAATTGACATGAATCCCATCAGCAAGCCACATGTGTACAAGTACTACATGTAAGCCCAATACTCTCACATTTACTCACATTTGAATCAGAAAGGACAAGTAAAATCAAACAAAATCATATATGTGTGCCTACCATACATATACATACAATTTCATTTGTGAATACGGTCAATTGACACATCATGTATCTATTCTGTGGGACATAAAACCTGCAGAAATACTTTGTTTCTATCCTTGTACTCAATGCCTATACTCAATACAATTTTGAGTTACCTATTGTTATATGATTCTTACTTATCTAGTAGAACTGGTATTTAGAGCAACATAACTTCATAATACAGAGACTGAGTCTTCCTATGTAATCAGTAAATGTTGGTCTATTCAGTAAGCTCACAGTACGGCATCCAAACTCTCAAACATCCAGAGTTATAGATGTTGTTAGTAACCTAAAACATGACTCTCAGATTCCCAAGGAAATTGTGGAAACAGATCTAAGCCTATCATTTGTCCCTATTGCATGCCTAAAGTGTCACAAAGAAAAGATACAATATTTCATTTGTAAACATGTATTAAACAGCTGTAGCATTTGCAAATAAAAATGAACTCTGATTGCAAGAAAGTTGAGACATACTATTGCAATTATCACTCTTGGGATAGTGAAAAATACAAACAATGGAATCATGATAATTGTTAACAAACATTGCTAATGTTAGTCCTATACATTGTTAACCTGTATTCCATGAGTAGTCGCACACATTTTCCCAAGGGCCACAATGTTTGGTCTGTGATGTGACCAACGGCTGAATTGATGCCAGCTTGGTGGCAATAAAGGAGGCGGTGTGCAGTAAGGTGGGTATAGGGGAACACATTTATAAAAAACTTCCACATAGCATGAAGGGGCTGATTACGATGGCGGAAGGCCCCCCACCACAAGCGGTGCGGTGGCGAGCCCTCCGTCATCGAATGACGATTCTACGCCTGCCGAATAATGATGGTGGGGGATCTGGACCATGACCGTGGTGAGTGCAAAGACCACGTGCCACGGCTCTGCCACAGGCAATCGTTACAATTGCCTGGTGGAGCGGTCATGATGCGTAAAATGGTGACGTGTCTAGCAGGCACCATCCGGCAAATTATGATGCCGCCTGTAGCCAGCCGCCATGGAAAGGCTGGCGGGGATTGGTTTTGGGGGCCCGTTGGGGGAGGTGTTTGTGCGCTATGGGGGTGCCCATTGTGCCCGCCTACTTTTCACTGCACTTCATGGCAGGCACCATGTGGTGCCTGCCACGTAGTGCAGTGAAATGCACAACATGCATTTTTGGCATTGCAGCAGATGCTGCAGCCAGCAGCACCCGCCACAATGTTAAAGTGCAAGAGGCACCATGGTGGTGGTCGCATCCTAATTTGGAGTGCGGGACCACCGCATGACTGGCGGGTGGTCCAAAAATCCCCACTAATATGAATATGAAGTCCTAGGGCCAGAGCCTTCATCAAAACTCTAATCAGAACAACAATTCACTGCCTATGTACATATTCACAAGAGCCTTAATCAGCCAAGGCTTAGTATGTTTGGTCATAATGTTCTCTGAAAAATAGGTTCAATTTGAAGCATTGTGCACATTTCAAAGACTTGAAATGAAATGTGGATAACTTTTCTTCTTTGACCCTGGATACTTTATTCTGCTCTTTATTTCAATGTTTTTCTATCCAAGTGTTACATTTGTGATTAGTATATTAATAACAACAATAGCAGATACATATTTTAAAAGGTGTTGGCATATCATCCTACCTATTCTGGGGGATGTATGAGACTACAACTCATGCTTTTACAGCACATGCCATTACCACGCATTTTTTACAACACAAGTACCATTACAACGCAAGTTTTAACAATTCATACCATTACAACGGGAAGTAATTTACATGATAGAAAAGTACCATTACAATGAAAAACAATATAACGCATACCATTACAACGCAGAAAAAAAAATTTATTATTAAAAATGTAATCTTGTAAAATACCTACTGGCACGGGATGCAGGGAAAATAGGGGTTTTGGGTGGGGAAGTGTATTAAAATGTGGTAAGAAACTAAACGATAATTTGTAGAAAAATCTGTATTTTTATATAATAAATACTCGGGTATTAAATTAAGTACTTGAATAATATTCAAGTGAAAAACAAATATTAATAAAATTACAATATTTTAAATTACCAACTGGGAAGGGATGCGATGGAAGTAGGGGTTTTGAGTGGGAAGTGTAGTTAAATACGGTAACAAAAGAAACACATATTTATTCAAAAACGAGCATGTGAACAAAAATAATACTCGAGTATTAAAATAAATACACGAGTATTACAATTGAAACAAACAATATTAATAATTATTTTTAAACCATTTTCAAAACACATGGGTAAATAATCCGAAAAAACTTATTAAGACATAAACATAGCCACCATTTTAAAAACAAAGCAAAAACACAGTCCTACAACACTTTTCATGACACAAACACCAAAACATTGAAAACAAAATGGAGGACTATTCGCAATTCAAAGGATAGAACACTCATTTTTAAATATAAAATTTAAAATATAAGTTCTCACGTAAAACGAATCAGCAAAAAACACACAATCAAACAATGTGTTTCTCAAAATTTATGACAAGAACCAAAAAAAGCTATAAATACGACTAAGACACCATTTTGAAACCAGTAGTTAATTAACTACCAGAGAGAGCAGACGGATATTCCTGACACTCCAACCTTTATCAAGCTGCAACAACTCGACAAAAAGAATACATTACCTCTCATAAAAGCAAGACATAGCATATAAAGAAATAGAATATTTCTGAATAAATCAGCAGAATTCTTAAAAATAAAATATTAACTTATTACAGATTTCTTCATCTTTGAAAATCGATTCAAGAAATTTGAAAACACACACAAATATAAAGCGAAAATAGTTGTAAGTACATTATTAAAAATAGAATAGATTTTAAATACATTTTTAAACTTTGACAATGAACAAAATTTAAAGCAATTTTGTGAAACGATAAAATGTAACAGGTTACTATTTTTTAAATGTAATGATTTAGGGGCTCATTAGGATTGCGGTTTTTCCGCATCCTCTGGGCCGGCGGAATCCACCGCCGGCCCGGAGGATGCAGAAAAACCGCAGCGGACCGATCAAAGACCCACCGCCACATTAGGATGGCTGGTGGGTCCTGGTTTCCGTCCGCCGCTTTTCCGCCGCGGTTGGCTTACAACCGCGGCGGAAAAGCTGTAATATGGTGACGGTGTCTCTCAGACACCGTCCACCATATTAGGATGCACAGAAAGAAATGCTTTTACACGGCGGATATTCCGCCGTGTAAAAGCATACGGTGCGGGCCCCCTGGGTGAAGGGGGGGTGGGGGGTGCACATGGGGGGTACCTATGGTACCCCCCTGCATATGTATGCAGCAAGCGGCAGGCACCGCGCGGTGCCTGCTGCTTGCTGCATACATATGCAATGTATGCTTTTTTAACATTGCGGCGGGTGCAGCTTGAAGCTGCACCCGCCGCAATGTTAAATATCCAGGATGTGACCGCCAGGGTGGCGGTCACATCCTAATTTGCGGACGGTCCCTCCTACTCTAGGATGGCGGACGGACGCAAGTCCGTCCGCCATCCTAATGAGCCCCTTAATGTCTAAAACACATAAAAATATTTGGTATGCTAAATGGTATTACATTTTACATTTTCCAGCTTACTAAATCATTTTTAGTGAAGAAATCGTTTATTCAAAAAAGTTGGAAGACAGAACACACACAACTTATACCAACCTCTTTAACAAAGGTAAAGAAATTAATGTGTAAATGAGTAAATCAATTATGTACAATGTATGATTTTTTTTTAAATCTCTTGTGCAATTGAACAAAAACTGTAAAACCATAGAAATAAAATTGTGAAGATTTACAAATGTTATTCATTTTTTTATTGTACATTTTGAAAGCTTAGCATATGCTAGTTATAACGAACAATTTTTTTCAAATTATAAAGTTTTTTTTTTTTAAAGAAATAAAACATTTGGTTTCTTCAAAAAACCCCACAACAGAAAATTCAAAAGACAACAATACTTTCCAAACCGAAAGGAACGACCTTCTGAAAACCATCCTGTTTCAAAAGGAGAAACCGTCCACCAAACAATCAAAGAAAAGTAAAGGTAAATTAAAAAGAAAAATGAACACAGACATTTATTAACCACTTTTAAATACACAAACAGCGTCCTCTCGTTATAAAAGCACACAAAACTAAAAAAAAATTATAATTAATTTTGAATCAGCTTCAGAAAAGCAAAGAGCATCAAACCACGAGGAAAACCAAGAAAGTCCTTCAAAAAGCCAAGACAAAACAACAAAAGGTAGGAAAAGAATATTACATGTGCAATAAATAAGTCGACAACTCCAGAGAGACAATAACATTAAATTAAAAATGGTAAATACACTAATAAATGTTTGAGTGGAAACTGCCCATAATATTGAAGCCTAAAGGCAAATTTTAAATAATGCAGCAAAAAAGCGTACATGATGGATAGTGTAGAGTGTAAACATACTATTCTAACTCAAGGGAGATGTTACAATAGGGAAAGTGATTGATAGTGTAGGTGTAAAAATTACTATTCTAACTCCAGGGAGATGTAGCAGTAAGGTAAGTGATGGATAGTGTAGTGGTTAAACTTACTATTCTAACTCAAGGGAGGTGTAGCAGTAGGGTAAGTGATGGATAGTGTAGGGGTTAAAATTAATATTCTAACTCCAGGGAGGTGTAGCAGTAGGGCAAGGGATGGATAGTGTAGGGGTTATACTAACTATTCTAACTCCAGGTAAGTGTAGCAGTAGGATAAGTGATGGATATTGTAGGAGTAATACTTACTATTCTAACTCCCACTAGGTGTAGCAGTAGGTTACGTGATGGATAGTGTAAAGGTTTAACTTAGTATTCTCACTCCAGGTAGGTGTAGCAGTAGGGTAAGTGATGGATAGTGTAGGGGTTAAACTTACTATTCTAACTCCAGGGAAGTGAAACAGTAGGGAAAGTGATGGACAGTGTAGGGGTTAAAATTAACCCTGGGCGAAGGGCTTCGCTACGCCCACAGAGTGGGTATAGTGTTGCCTACTTCGCCCTTTGCAAAGTAGGCGTAGCAGGCAACACTACGCCCACCAAGGTAAGTGCCTTTTATTCACTTTTATTTCAACATTTACAAAAATTAGGTATGTAGGGGAGGGGGGCAGGCGGCACGTAGTGGGGCTACACGAAGTGCGTAGGTGGGTGTAGTTTCTCGCCCACTTTGCGTAGCTTCGCGTAGCCCCACTACGCATACCACGCCCAGGGCTGGTTAAAATTACTATTCTATCTCCAGGGAGGTGTAGCAGTAGGGTAGGTGATGGATAGTGTAGGGATTAAAAATACTATTTTAATTCCAAAAAGATGTAGCAGTAGAGTTATTTTTGGATAATGTAGGGGTTACAATTACTATTCAAACTCCAGGGTGGTGTAGCAGTAGGGTAAGTGATGGATAGAGTAAGGGTTAAACTTAGTATTCTAACTAAAAGGAGGTGTAGAAGTAGGGTAAGTGATGGATAGTGAGGGGTTATACTTACTATTCTAACTCAAGATAGGTGTAGCAGTAGGGTAAGTGATAGATAGTGTAGAGGTTATACTAACTATTCTAACTCCAGGTAGGTGTAGCAGATGGATAAGTGATGGATGGTGTAGGTATAATACTTACTATTCTAATTCCAGGTAGGTGTAGCAGTAGGGTAAGTGATGGATAGTATAAGGGTTAAAATTACTATTCTAACTCCAGGAGGGTGTAGCAGTAGGGTAAGTGATGGATAGTGTGGGGGTTAAAATTACTATTCTAACTCTAGGGAGGTATAGCAGTAGGGTAAGTGATGGATCGTGTAGAGGTTACAATTACTATTCTAACTCCAAGGAGGTGTAGCACTAGGGTAAGTGATGGATAGTGTAGGGGTTAAAATTACTATTCTAACTCCAGGGAGGTGTAGCAGTAGGGAAAGTGATGGATAGAGTAGTGGTTAAACTTACTATTCTAACTTCAGGGAGGTATAGCAGTTGGGTAAGTAATGGATAGTGTAGGGAATAAAACTGAAAAATGAATGAAAATTCTAAGTAATTCAAAACATATTTTTACAAATTCTTTTTTTTTATTTTCAGAGAATGTCAGCTGATAATACTGCAAGATACATCCAATCAAACAAAGGAAACATATTATTAAAACATGCTGGATATATATATTGTAAGGAGAGAATAACTGAACCACGAAGACATTGGAGGTGCGTGCAATATTACTCAAGCCATTGCAGAGGCAGAGCGGTTACTCTAGGTGAGAGAGTCATTAAAACATCAGACCACAACCACTCTGCCTCTGAAATGGACATTGAAGTGAGAGAAACCATAAACAAAATGAAGGACTTTTTTATTTTTATTTTGCAGAGTTTTATATAGCGCGAACTAGACCCGAACCGAATCAGGTATCAGAGCGCTTTACATAGCACCAGTTACGTTACATGAGGACACACTTTCATTTTTTTTTTTTTTTTTTTTTAGGCACGGGGAGATTAAGTGATTTGCTCAGAATCACAGGAGGTTTTTGGCGTCGTTACCGAGACTCAAACCCAGTTCCCCAGGTCCGAGGTCGAGCGCCTTAGCCGTTAGGCCAACCCCTCTCCCCTGGATATTGCATGCACCTCCAATGACACTTCTGGTTCAATTTTAAGGGAGGTTGCTCAGCATGTCCCTGACCATGTAGCTAGCAGTATGCCAATAATTCCTAATCTGAGAAGAATATTTCAAAGAAAATGACAGGCAAGTAACCCAGAGAGATCTACTCCACAAACATTTTCTGATATTCACATTCCTCCTGAACTCACTGTATCTCTTTCTAATGAACCTTTCCTCCTGCATGATAACCAAAACCCTCTTAAACGTATACTTATCTTCAGTACACCCCGCAACCTTGTTAAATTACAGAATAGTGAAATAGGGATGATGGATGGGACATTTAAAAGCACGCCCTATCCATTCATTCAAATGTACACTATTCATGCAAAAATTAACAACAATGTAGTTCCCTTAGTGTACAGTTTGCTACCTGACAAACAATCCACAACCTACACGGAACTTTGGACAGTGATTAAAAGCAAAACATCAAACAAAAGTCTTAGGAAAATCATTGTTGATTTTGAATTTGCTATGATAAATGTTATTTCCAAAACGTACACGGATACCCAAATTCAGGGATGTTTTTTCCATTTTTCCCAGGCATTTTGGCATAAATTACAAAAAACATCCTGAGTTATGGATTATTCCACGGATAGCAAACTACAATTTGAATTAAAAAAACTAACAGATCTTTGCTTTGTGCCTCCTGAAAGTGTAGACAAGTACTACACTGCAATTACAGAATCTGAATTTTTTTCTGAAAACGAGGAAAAATTGGCACCCTTACTAATTATTTTGAGGACACATGGATTGGGAATTTAAGCAGGTCGGGTCGTAGGAGGAAGCCATGTTTCCATGTGGAGAGGTGGAACTGCTACACAAGCTGCTTAGAAGAAGAAGCAAAGACAAACAATGCCATAGAGGGATGGCATAACTCCTTCAATCATACAATTGGCAAATCTCACTCCAACTTTTATCATTTTTTGGAAACTTTGAGGAAGGAGCAAAGTTTTCAAGAAATGAGAATCTCTCAAACATTAACAGGTAGTCTAAATCCACGCATCTCTAAAAAATCTAAAGAAATGTCTGAGAGACTATTGGGTACTTTTTTTGTTGTTTGTGGCTTTAGACTACCAAGATAATGTTGCTGACATACTCCATTATTAACTCTAACTACAAATTTACTTTCCTGTTTTGTCCTAAATTCATTAAACATTCCTATTGAATTGGCATTTTTTAAAAACTTTTTTCAAAATTTAAATGTCGGGCCACCTTACCTTAGATCTCTTCTATCTTCTTCTTTTTCCTTTTCATAATCCCAAGGTAATCCATTTTTCCAAAAATCCAATAACATATCCACTTTAGTGTTAAAACAAAAAATATTTCTTCTTTTTAAAAAGCATTCCCCAAAAAGTCCAAGGTGAAAAAAATCCATTCACCAAAATCGAAAATCCAGGCAAAATCTGTATAAACTTGACAAAAGAAGATCGAATTCCATTTTCCAAAACGATATCCAAAACAAACTCCAATGAACTTCAATTCGATCCATCTCCTATGCTTCTTCTTCGAAATCCACAAACCATCTTCTTTTTTCAATATACACTTCCAATTTTTTAAAAACCACAATCCCAAAAAATAATCTTTTAAATCCACTACTCAAAAAATCTATTTTTAAAAATCCTTCTTCTTTTAAAAAAAACTCCAAATGTAATCCCAAACGTCTATTTCAATCTTCTTCTTGATCCGGTTTGTCAAACACATGTTATATTTTTCAGAAAAACTTTGTATCTACATTTGTATACTATACAATAATACTGAATTACTTTAAACTATTAAAATTACATTTTTTAAACTAATAGCAGGTGACCCGACAACGGCATACTCTACCTACATGATCAGCGACATGCTAAAAGAGTAACGAAAACCTTAAAACTCACCAATACAAATTCTACCTATTCTCTCCTTACAATATATATACAGTAAAACATCAAACATTAAATAAATCAACTTTAAAATATTTCCTACCTGAGCGTAGATCTGCTTGCTGCTGCATTGTCCATCGACGCTCTCCAAAATGGCCGCGACCAAGCACGACTACGCGTCTACGTCATCTGGAGCTAGAAAGATAAAAAAAGGGCAATTAATATATGTTATATATTATTTCACATATTTCATAAGAAACAATATTTTAAATGTGAAATACACATTATTATTTTTTACATTTTTTAAAATTAAAATAAATTGTTCTACATTTTCTTATATATTTTTAATAAATATTATGAAAATCATTTGTGCATTCCAATGTATTTATTATTAATAAATGTTGATTCAACTTTATTCATTTAGCTAATGTTTTAAATATTCTTCAAATAATGTACTTACCTCTATTCTTGATCCATTTGCTTCTGATCTGTCCCGCATCCAGCATCAACTGAACATGAAAAAGAGTTCCGCTGCAAACATACAAGCGGCTATGGAAATAAATAAAGGACAATTAAAATTCACGAATGTAATATTACTTAAATATTTTTTAAATGCTTAAACTCTTTTACTATAAATATTTTTTATTATATTTTTAAAAATGTTATAATATTTTACATATTTTTTCGAGTTTTTTTAATCTTGATTATTAACTATAGCTAATTAATAAATATAATATTAAAAGAAACTAATTTTTTAATAATTTATTAATACTACTATTTTTATCAATGGTATAATTTTTAAAGAGTATTATTTAATAAACAAATAATAAAAAATAAAATAAAAAATAAATAAAAAACAACTACTAATAATTTAATCAATTATTAATACTACTTTTTTTTATTGAGCTTTAATTTTTCAAAAGTATTCATTTATAAACAAAAAATTAATAATAAATTAACAACTACTAATTTATATATGAGTATTAACTGATCCTAATTAATATAACAATTTTTTTGAATAACTAATAATTTAATCATTTAGTAATACTATTTTTTTAATGAGTATTAATCTTTTAACAAATAATTAATAATAAATTAACAACTACTAATTTTAAAATGAGAATTAACTGAACCTAAATAATATAACTATTATTTTTAATTACTAATAATTTATTCAATGAATACTAATATTTTTTAATGATTATTAATTTATAAACAAAAAATTAAAAATACATTTATAACTACTAATTTTTAATGAGTTTTAACTGAACCTAAACATTAAAACTAATATTTAAAAAAACTAATAGATACTAAACTAAACTAAAAAATACTACAAGATACTGCAAGATTATTATATAAAAAAAGATTAATTTTAAATTTTTAAAGATATATTAAAATATATTATAAAAATATAACCATTTAAAAAAAAATACTTACGTTGTAATAACATGCGTTGTAATGGCATCTGCGTTGTAATAGCATGCGTTGTAATAGCATGCGTTGTAAAGACACTTGCATTGTAAAAAAATCGTTGTAAAGGTACTGCTTTGTAACAGTTGCGTTGTAATGGATGTTCCCCATTCTGGGCAAAGAAAATTTCTAATTTTGCGTCAGCAAAATAGCAGTGATGATATATTCCTAAGTTGCAGAAAGGCAATTTAAAACCTACTTTTTCCTGATAAATCCTAATAGCATCAATTCTCCAGGAATTCACATTACACCATGTGGTGAAATTAGCGTAATAGTACAAATATACTGCTATTTATCACTTTGCTAGATAAGCAATACGGATTCTAAGTGATTTACATACCCACCAATTAAGTCAGGCAATTTCTCATCTATTTGCTTAACTGTTCACTAATTAGACCAGAAAGTGTATTGTTTCCCTGGTTGTAGGGTGAGCAGCATAAAATTTCTGCTATTTACTATGATCTTGGATGAACAGTACAGAATATCACTTGCTTGCGACCGGGTTTGTCAGTCCAAAATCCAAGTAAAAAGCAGAGATTTCTATACTAATAAATAAGTAGCCAGGGGCCATATGTAGGAAGCCAAATTGTGATCGCAAATGCTGAAATTCACAGAATTTCAGCATTTGCGATCGCAATTTGGGCAGTGTACTATGTAGCACACAAAAACCCACACACAAAATAAGGAATCACAAAACTCCAAGTTGGTGGTAATTTGCGATTTCTTTGAAAAATGCACTTTTTTGCATTTTTCAAAGTGCCATGTGGTGCACATACATGCCCTTAGCGCATGTATGTGCGCCACATGTGCACACATGTTTATTTCAGGGGTGCAAAAGGGTGTCCTATTGACACCCTTGCAACCTTGAAATTGCATTCTCAATTTGCGGTTCTCTCATTGAGAATCGCAAATTGAGAATGTCTTCCCATTCATTCCTATGGGCTTTCTAGCCCATAGGAATGAATGGGAAAGTATTCCTTATTTGCGAATCTCAATTTGTGATTTGCAAATAAGGAATATGTGGGATTCGCTAAATATTTTGCTAATCCTACCAACATTGCGTTTTGTGATTCTCTAATTGCTATTTCCTAAAAATTGCAATTTGAGAACCGCAAAACACGTTTTACCTACATATGACCCCAGGTCATTAGCAGAGATACTGTACTATTAGCCAGAAGCCATGTGTGCAGCACAGACTTTGTAATATCTGGGCAACATTCATGCGCATAGCAGAATAATGGCACTATTTGACTAGTAGCACAGCAAACAACATAGCATGTATACTGTTTAGCTGGCAAACAGAAAAATTGTATGTATATGTATTAATCACATTTAATGTATTAATCACATGGATTACAGGCAAAAAGAAGAAACATATTTCACTATCATAAAAAACATAAGATAGAAAGAGAGATAAAATATGCTGCATGGGTCATAAATATAAGATAAGAATATGGTTAAGATGAACTGTCCCACGACCCTAACATTTTCTAGGCATGGTATAAAAACTTCAGTAATTTTATAAAAAAACAATTATCTAGAAGTATAGATCAGTATCTTCCAGAAGCAGGGGTACATCTCATTTTTGCATTGTTATAAACCGGACGTAAATATAGGTTCCTTAAATACAAATCTTTTGGGCAGGTACATAGTATATGCATGAGGTTTTCCATTTTAATCCACAGAGTCGGCATGCAGCCTTTCCTTTGAACATTCGACTCCAAGATCCCTCAAATTCATAAATAGGAATATAAAACAGTCTGAATATTAAATAGTTCAATTGAAACTGACCTGGCAGAGCAGACCTGATGTAACCTTGATACAAAAAAGTAAAAGTTTCTATAGCAGGATCCATTTGTGTTTCTTTGAAGTTGTCAGGTCGTTCTCCCCCTGCCTGTAGAGTACAGCCCTTCTTAAGATACATTTAAAAGTCACTCAATTAATTTTCCTAATCACTCTATATCAGGTAAATTTCTAAGATCTTGTTTGATGATGTAAAATTCAGATCCATGTCTTTGTATGAAGTTCTTTTACTTTCAGAGTGAATGAAAGATTTAAGGTGGTTTTCAGCCCCGCACAGTCACATAGATAGTTCAAAACGGGCCTGCAGTGTGTGATGTTAGAGACTTTTGGTTCAGCTCTAGCCTAATGGCACAGTGAGGGGTGGTTGTGCAAAGATACAAATGATTTCATACACACTGTATGTAGGTTTTATCCAGGATAGGTATGGCAATACTATTTAACACGGGTGATGCATAGAGTAAAAACTAGGCCTGGGTGGAGTTCACAGACTTTCGCGAGTGACCAAAAAGCTCTGCTGCACTACACGGAGTTCTGCAAGCTGAAGAGTGTGTTAGGTCACGTTGTTCGTGTTGATTTTTAGTGCTAGGTGTTTGTCCTGCACTGGCAAATTAGCACAAATGGCACCTTGTGCACTGCAAGAGGGTGCGGCTTCTTTCTGCCGCTCGTGTGGATATTCTACTTGAGTGGCTGCTTCCTCAACAGGAACGGATGCTTTCTTAACGTGAGCAATCGTGACCATCCGCAACCGCCTGCGTTGAGATATCTCCCTGGGAGGTGGTCTACACTTGGATGTCCATTGCTCATGTGTGCCAACTTAACATTGTCGAGGTCGAGCATAGAAAAAACTCTGCTACACAAACAGCGCAGTGTGCGGAAAACTCTGCAATTTCCACAAATGGAGCAGAGCTCAGTGCCCAGGCCTAGAAAAAATGGATTACGTTTCATACTTCATGCTTTTAGCGATGATTTAATCGCTCTGCCTCCAAATTACTTTGAGAATCTCATTACGGATTTGGAGCTCATGTTAGATTTGTTCTTCCTAGTTGACAAGTGATTGTCCACGATAACTAATTGCCATTCTAGACTTCAAGGTATTGATAATGGTTGACTATTTCAATTGAGGCATCACCTAAAAACCAGGATGAAGTCTTTGTTTATTTTCCAAATATTATGATCTTGGTTTTTGATAGATGAGCAAGTTCAAATGATAATGTAGCCCTTTAGGAGTTTGTGACAATATTATCAGATCGTTAGCGTAGGCCAAATGAGCCAACTCTTCCATTCCCACCTTGAGTGGTAATCCCTGTTCAGATTTTAGAACCTCCGGAAAATCTGAAATATTTATAAACAAAATAATAAAGGAGCCTAGATGCAGCCTTGTTTCAGGCCATTGTCTGTATGAAATTTAGATAACAGGGTATTATCCAAGGAAAGTCTTACTTGCAGCAAAGTGCCTGTGTGTAATTCGACAAGGAAGTGTAACAATGAAGAATCAATCCCTCAGTTTCTGAGTCCAGAATTTTTTACAGATTACCTTCTCAAAAGCAGTGGATTAGTCCACATAACTGGCATACAGAGCTGTTTTATTTTTTTGAGATTTTTTTGCACGCAGAGTCAGTGTCAAAATATTATCAATGGTGGAACAACCCAGATGTTAGCCCGTTTGAGTCAACGGTATTAAGCCTAATTTTGTTGTCCATGTTTAGTGAAAAGTTTCCCTTCAAAATCCAAAAGGTCTATTGAGCGTTAACCTGATGAATCTTGTTTCAGGCCTCTTTGATGTATTGGATGAGTGATTGTACCTTTCCATGTTGCAGGAACCACCCCGGTCGAAGTTACATTTATGGATAAAGTTGCCCCATTCCATGCAGGGCAATTTGTTTTTAAGGCCGGACACATTCCATGAGAGTAGCCTTGACCCATTACTGTGCCCACTAGCCCCTCTCGCGTCCCCAGGGGCTACATCATTTTGCATAAAGGAGTCACCAGAAACAACCACACAACTCTTGGTTGGTTCCCCCCTCGCTATACTTTCTCTGCTTTGTTCATTGAGCAGGGCACCGAATTGGGCATCAGGGACCACGGGTGATTTAATTCTTTCTCCTTTCTGGTTAGTCAAGTGGGGGGACATGGACTACTAATCTCCGTGGTCCACTTCGAACCCTCCTATCTGTGTCCTTAGCGTCATGTCCTACCACTGGAATGAGCCCAACTACCGGTAATCCTTCTCTCAGTCAATCTACCTCCTCCAGTGCATCATATCTAATATTCACCGGGATGTTAAAAGGAGGAAGCCTGTTAAGGGCATCCCAGCTGCCTTCTGAACGGGGCCCTGCGCCAGCTTCTAGAATCAGGGGTGAAACACGAGTTCTTAGAAAAGGCTGTGGTTGTGGGTAAAAGAAGTCCAAAGGGTGTAGACTCATGGATGTTCTAGAGTTGAAGCAACTAGTGGGGGTATTTAATAAATTGGTCACCGTGTAGGGATGTTTAAAGTTTATAACTACACACTCACCCATATCACTTTTTTCCGGTTTCTCACCCACCTTACTCTGCAACCATTATGATTTCTCCTGCTCTGGCATAATCAAAGTGTTTATGTTTAGAAAGCAAGAACAGGAATTTGTTCCACAGCTGAAGGTGAGTTTCTTTGGTGCTGGATTCAGTGATCGGTTCGCCTGTCAAAATGGCTACATACGGGGCACAGGCAGGAGGGAGATTTATATCTGGGAGATTTGAGCTTGGACAGACATTTCCGCCTTCACTTGGTCCTTGTACTATCTGACTGCTATCTTTCCTATTGGTAACTAGGGCTAGGGAGCTAAATGCTTCTCGGTTTCTTGTACGTGGTGACTTGTTTTTGGTTCTGTTCTCTGAGCCGGTGCTCCTATCTTTCTGTAGCCTGGGGGCACTTTGGTTACCTGTCTCATTGCTCGGCTTGGGACCCTTGCGTGCTTTGCCCTCCAGCACCAACGGTGATATTAAATCCTTGCTCTTGACCTGGCAATATGCATCAGTCCCTCTTTTGGACTGGCCGTTAAGGTGGTTAGATGAGCTGGCCTCCCCTGGTACTAGTGTTTTCTCCAGAATGTCTAAGCGGCCAACAAGGGGTGCCAATTCCTCTTTAATAATAGCCCTCAGGTTGTTCTGCAGGTCTGCCACTAAAATCAGAGCCCAGGGCGGGTATGTCTTGTCTGCACTGACTGGGAACCGCCTGCCTGATCAAAGTTCTAGCTCCTCATCCCCTCTATGCATACAGCAGTATCCTCACAGTATTTCTTTTTACTTGATCCAACCTCAGATGTTAGTTTACCCTTTCCATACTTTGGGATACTCTGAGCTTTTTTGGCTTTACATGTCGCTTTTTGTGGGATATTGCCTCAGAAGGTGGCAGGGCATTACATCTGCCTGGATTAGGACAAGGTTTGACTGAGTGATATGGGTGGAAGGGTTAGCATGGACATCTGTCTGGATTTAGACCAGGTTTGACTGAGTGATTTGGGTGGAAGGGGGGGTTAAACAGATCGGGTGTAACCGCCTTTCTGTTATCTCGATTTTAGAATTCACTGCCCCTATTGCCCTCTGGAGCATTTTATCTATAGAGGTTGGGGAGAGTGGGGGGATGCTTGTCGTTTTGGCTCGAGTAGGGCCTACCTTCCTCCCCTATTTGTTGACCTAATGGTGTCATGTATTCCTATAGGTTCTGAATCGATCCCCCTATTCCTGACCCTATTCTAGTTAAACAAACCAACAAGTTAACTAGCAGTCAGCCCATGAGGCAGAAAACCCCCATGATGCAGATACC
This sequence comes from Lissotriton helveticus, assembly GCF_964261635.1. NCBI lineage: Eukaryota > Metazoa > Chordata > Amphibia > Caudata > Salamandridae > Lissotriton > Lissotriton helveticus. Next base: position 987,362,428 of record NC_136067.1, read on the forward strand.
GTTATCTGACGCAGTCACACTACGGCACAGGAACGTGTTATCTGATTAGGTCATAACGCTTGCGATCTAATTAGACAAGCGATATTCCTCCAGCCCCTGATAAGGCATACGGAGTTCTCATAACAAATCAAACCTATGACAACCTGGGCAAAACCCTGCGGCCATTGTTTTGATTTCACCGAGAACTTCAGTAAAAGAATGTGCTAACGAGCAAGTCGTATGACATCCTTATTGACGTATCTAAGTCCATCCTTACGTCAATCTCGGCACCTTAAAGGTATAAATATTACCGATCTTGCCCTATGCAAACACACGCGTGGTGACGAGACGGAGCAGCCATACTTGCCGAAGCCAAGAGCAGAGCAGACCCCGCTGGCAGCAGCCCCGCCTTCCTGACGCGCTGAGAGAAGCTGCTTTCTCCTGCCGAGAATTCCAGCACCGGCGTTTCCGGGTAGCCCTCGCAGGCAGCCTGGAATATCGAGACCAGAGAGAGAGATACCATTCCTCATTCATCCTAACTTCCAGGTACAGAACTGAATAACCCCTCACAGAGAATTCTTTAGTTATTCACTTGGCAAAAACAAACTTAACTTAAACTGTAACTTTCTATTCCCGCCCACGTATTAGGCTTAGGTCAGGTACATGGGGTAGGCGTATCTAGAAACACCAGTTGAGCACGTTTAGTCAAATGTATATGTGTATATAATATATTTTATTCATTTTAAAACATCTTATGGCTTAGAAACCATATCAATGTTTTTACAGTATTATTTTATACTATTGCTTTTAATGTATGCACTTTACTTAACTATAAGTATTGCAATAATATCGATCCATTTCTCTTGTATGAGAAAAGAGACTGATCAATAAATAACACCTTTTTATTGAACACGCCCGTCTCTTCCTTTTCTCTACATTCTGATGAGACTAAGAATGCACGTACTGACTGAGTAAAATAAATTGCCTTTTGTTCACACGACTCTCGAGATATACTCTTGATTAGGGGAGAGCAAAGTTGTCATGTTCTATGGTTGTCAGAAACTAAATCCCTTCTTGTCTAATCAGGGAAGTTAAGTCCTCCTTGAACATTCGAGAAAGTTTCTAGTGAACTCTGAGCTAAGCTGGCAAACCCAAAACTTTAAGTCTAGTATCGACAGTAGTAGACCTAGTTAACGTCTGGCCTAGGCCTTTACTGCTGTAGGTATTATTCCAATGCGCAGAGCCTATTGGGATGATAGGAACTACACTACATGGCGCCCAACGCGTTTGGAAAGGGCGATAAAACTAACGTAAGACATTTAGAGTAACTCAGTCGTGCTTTCTCACTCAGACCCCTTTTCCCAAATACTCCAAAGACGTCTGGAGTGGGTGAAAGGTTATATCCGCCAGACCTCGCAGGAGGGAACTACTATGTATGGTTCTTGGTATAGTCAACGTTGAAGGATACACTGTTCCAAAATATTGTGCATCTAATCTTTGTTTCCATAAGAAACCTGATCTGCAAACAAAAGAAATAACCTTCAGGACAGTAAAATGTCAGACAATGAAGAAGAAAGAGAGGCAGTTAGATTAGCAGCTGAACTCGCAGCGGCTGATGCTGCAGCACTAGATGCGGACGGGGATATAATACTCATCCCGGTCATCAAAAGGAGATCTATAACCCTGAAACTTATAGAAAATGGACTGACACCTAGAGGTGGCACAGTCATATTTGTAATTGAGGCACACGAATATCGGCAGACAGAGGTATACTATTCATGGATACATTTTCCAGCAGCAAATGCTGTAACAAAGTACTTCCACTATTACAAAATAGAGGAACCTCCTAATGAGTACACTCCTTTCGAGGAGGTGGAAGTACCACTCAAATTTCAAGAGCATTTGCTCTTATTTGATGGCGCCCTAAAACATAACAATCACATCACCAGGCTCGGTCCTTTAGGTAGACCAGGAGCAACGTGGCCGGTCCTAGCCGGATACACACCACATCCAGACATCAATGGGATGTCTGCAGCAGAGCTGTTAACACTGCTAAAACAATTAATAAAAATTCATAGACAATTAGTTCAGTATGTGATGCGGACATCAACAATTCAGCCAGCGATTAAACTTCCACAGCTGACCCCTCACCAGGGGAACACAAATAAAATTACACCACAGAACATCCAATCCTGCCTAGGTAAAGTACCGGCTAAACGGGAACAAATACCATTCTGGCTAGCGCAGAAAATCACCCAAATAGAGGCGGTGTTTCCTGACACCACCCCGCTAGAAAAGCACAGGATTCTGACTATCTGCCTTCCAATGGGAATCGCACCACACATTGAGGACTGTGACACTTGGGGTACAGTCTTTGCTTCCATCTACACAAAAACGCACGGTGTTCCATCCATTTCGGTAATACCAGATGTGCTAAAACAAATTCAAGATGAATATGGACCTGAACCCGCTTTAACTCTTGGTATGAAATTACTAAAAGACTTCAAGCAGGTCTCGGCTATATTATTAGCCAACATAAAGGGAGAAGCAGCAAACGTGGCGATCCGCCAGAGGTTAAAAGAGACAGATATAGCAGACCAACCAGCTGAAATTGCCAGAATCATAGAAAAATCCTATGAGGAACTAGGTAGAGATAGTTTAGGTGGAATACCAGTAAAACCACAACTGACTGAAAGTCCAGAAAAAATATTTTTTAATAACAATTCACCAAAAAAGAACTGGGATGGAAACAAACAATCCAATCCTAAAGAAAAGAAATTCCAGTCCAGAGGAAGGTCTCCTAGGCGAAGAGAGAAATCTCCGAACCAAAGACACAGGTCACCTCAGAGTGACCCCTCTGGGAAAAGATATAACCTTAGAAATAGGGATAATATTAAAAAACCTGATAGATATCAAGACATTGATACACGTGCCTCTCAATCTTTTCAGACTTCCTCGCAGAAATCGGAAAGAAGAGGACGATCAGAACAAAGAGAAGAGCACACCAAGTCCAAAGACAAGGAACCTGCTCAACTAAAAAAGAAATTACAATTTCCAAAAAAGAAGGTAGCCAGTATCAAGGTAGTTAACAATGCCGAGAATACTGAGGACACAACTGAAAAACGGAGAGTGGGCTCAGACAATGCTAGACAGCGCAGCAGAAGTGAGCATAGCTTGCAAAGTCCTTATGAATCATCTGGAGACAGTGGACACGAATGAATATCTTCAAGTGGAAACTGCTGACACCAGAGTTAGCAAACCTCACAAAATATACGAAATAACATTGCGTATAGAGGGAGATAAGACTAGGAAAATAAGGGGACTTTTTTGGGATAATCTCTCCAAGGGCTATGACATCCTTCTAGCTGAAAAAGACTGGCCACCAGAGTTTGTAAGGGAGTGCCCTCATGGCGAAGAAGTAATTATGCCTGCCTTCTCGAATCATATCCCGATTCATAAAAAATACACACTTGCCAGGAAATGGACAGTGGCTTTAGCTCCTGCCTTATATAAAAATCATGTAGGATGGGATGAGGACTCTCCTCCTCACAAAATCCAGTTAAAATCACAACCAACTGCACAAAGGCAGTACCCAATTAGGCAAGAAGCTAAAAAACAGGTAAATGAAATACTAGATCAGCTAGAATACCAGGGGGTGATTGAAACTTGCACCTCACAAATGAACAACCCTTTGTTTCCGGTCTCCAAACCAGACAATTCATATCGTCTAGTTTTGGATTACCGACACCTTAACACATGTTGCAAAACTTTTGCAGTGCAAAACTCACACAGTGCTGCCCTAATGAATAACATAGTGCGCAAAAAATACAAAACAACATTAGACATCTCTAATGGATTCTTTTGTCAAAACATAGCACCAGAGAGCAGATATTTAACTGCATTCTCAATAAATGGCACTCAAAAACAATTCTGTCGGTCAGCCCAGGGGTACAAGAACAGCCCGGGGGTATTCTCAGCGAGAGTAACAGAATTACTACAACTATATGATGATGAAGCATTATCTTATGTCGATGACATTTACTTAACAGATGATGACTTGGAGACTCACTTGAAGAGAGTGAACACCATAATACTTGGGTTCGCAGCAGAGGGTTACAAATTCAACTTTAAAAAATCCAGAATTGCCCATCTGACAGTCCTATTCTTAGGATATGAGTTATCAAGTGAAGGCAAAAGCCTGGCTGACAATTTCCTAGAGAAATGTGCCGTAATCCAAGCACCTAGAACACTAAAAAACCTACAGTCGATTCTAGGCTTCCTAAATTTCGGAAGAACATACATTGCAAATTACGCAGAAAGGGTCAAACCCCTTTATGATCTGATAAAACCAGATTTTAAAAGATCCAATTGGACTCAAATACACACAGAAATTTTGAAAACCCTACAAACAGACATGCTAATTAAAACAAAATTAGAAACACGTGATAACACACGCAATCTTGTGATTCGAGTCATCCCAGGAAGATGCGGATTCACATACCTGACCTCTAATGAGGGAGAAAAGGTACCAATTGCATTCAAATCACACTTGTACACAGAAGCTGAAAAGAAATTCAGCAACAAAGAAAAAATTGTTCATGCAGTTCAAACCGCAATAGCTAGAGAAAAAGATCAAGCTGACGGTAGACATGTCACAGTCAGAACAGCAGAATCAGCCTTTGAGGCACTAACAACACCGTGTAATTTACCAACAACAACATTGAATCCAAAGTGGATACAATGGGTGAATTCAATCACAACGGACAAAGTATACTATTACCTTGATCCAGAACTAGAAGAATTAAAAAATCTAGAATATGAAGAAACATATCCTCTGCCAATCGACATTCTGCCTTTACGACATTACGCCTGTGTAATTTATACAGACGGACATGCTCAACCTCCCGTTTGGGGAGAACAAGCATACAACCCCACATGTGGGATTACAAAAGAAGTGTGGCGCGGAGGTAAACTAAAACCTCTATTAACAAAAACACACTCAATAGAAACTAATTCTAAACAACAAACAGAAATAATAGCATTGAAAATGGCGCTAGATAATGCGGATCGCGAATTCCCGACACTTATAGTGTCAGATTCATATTACTGCGTCAAATCATATAACAAGGATTTGCAGACATGGATTCAAAACGGTTACAAAGATGACACAGATGCACCAATAAAGCAGAAACTGCTCTGGGAACAAATAGCTCTTTTACAAAAAGAACTACCAAAGACTCACGTGACACACTCACTGAGTCATCAGCGTGATGGCGTTCACGTTGCAGGGAATTGATTGGCTGAAACAGCCACAGCGGCAGCAACTAAAACGGCTCCCGTAGATCGAAAAAAGCGTACATTAAAATACATTGACGGTGAAACAGTGCTGGCAGTAAAAACGTCATCAAAAGGCGACTGCTCAGCGTTACCGATCAACTATCCACTCAATTATACATACATAATCGATGCAAACTCCGTCCCTTTTGCTCGAATCCCTGGAGTGGGGGATAGAGTGATTCCAAACATGGACAGGAGAAACTTGTTAATCGCAGACGCACATATGGGCGAGGGTCTCAGACACCTCAAACTAAAAGATTCTCTGGAAGAATTACAATCGCGGTACAGGTGGCCAGGCATGAGCCTGCGTCACACCATGTTTGTAAAAAACTGCCCAAACTGCAACAGAGATCGCAGTGGGGAGAGAAACAGTTTAATACCTCGTCGGTTTACTCCAGGAAAAATCAGGAGTAAAAAGGAAGGGTTGCGATTAACTTATACAGGCTAGTTCCACTTATAATGTAGATCACCAGCACTCGGCTGACGTCCGGACTGTTATACAAAGATTTGCGAGTCTAAATGGCATATACGCTAAGAGCATGCTATGTTTGACCATTGTTTTCACTCTAGCCCTCCAGCCTGAGGGGAAACATGGCCAAATGAGCATAGCCCAGCGGGAATCTTCTCACTTCCTTCCTGAGGGTACGGGATGGTGTAAAGAAAAAACCAAGGCATAAAGCAATCTATAACGGAAAGGATATTAGGTACGGGAGCTGGGTGGGTCAAACATCTAATAAGTGTCCAACGTAGTCTAAATAACTTGCCAAGAAATTCTCTGAAGGGATTCAGTCCGTACGAATTATCATTCGGAACTAGGATGATTATCTCTGACCTTGACAGTCAGACTTCAGTGGTGAAAGAAAAAAGCTTTGATATCAAAGACCGTTTGGCTATTTTGCAGGACTTAAACAAAACAAGAAAAGACCTGAGCAACATAAAGTTGAAACAACAGCCAACAACCACTGAAGAACCACCACCTGTCCCAGCAAGACCTGTCTGGATTCCTAAAGTCGGGGATCTAGTCAGGGAGAAGATTGCGGTAAAGAAGGAATTTGGGCCTTCTTACAGAAAAGCAGTTCCTGTCTTGTCTGTCAACGGGACAAGATCAGTTGTACTACCGCCACTTGCTGGTAAAAAGGAGAACCGAGTTGTATCTATCGACCTGGTAAAACCACAACATGTGGCCGATAACAAACAGTAGGCCAAGTGGACTCCCAATAAGTAGCAGAACACCAAGGTTTGCTACCAGTACAGAGGTCCTAACGAAGAGGCTCATCACATTCGAAACGCCTACAGAAGAACAACAAGGACTATGCAACAATGCAATAGAACTCAGACCTCTGAAAACCCAAATAAAAACATTTAGCAGAGACACACCAATCTATAATGAAGTACCAAGTGAAAACGCAAGAAACAGTAATCCTGAAGCAATTGGAACAATTGACAGAACAGCATCTGGATACTTCATAAACTTCGATGATTCCTCTGAAGGCTTCAGTGAATCAAAGACACAGCCATCATCAAAAACCTTTAAAGATAAAGCTAAGGAACTTTTGAAACAACTGAAAGAAACATATCTGATTTCTCCATGGATTGAATTTTGGGTGGGTTTTGGTGCATTTATCCTCATACTTTGGCTCATCATGATACTAACATTGGGACGCTTTATTGAGGGAAAATATGCAAAAATGGACACAGCAAGTCAGAAAATCAACTTGATCCTCAAACCACACACATCTTCACACGTCGAGAAAAGAGAACTTTCTTCAGCCAACTTCACAGCCAATCCGATACCTGGTGGGGTAGCCTGGGACAACACTGACTATGAAATTTATGGTCCGGTCGAGATCCTGAAATATCCACACCAAATTAAGATCTCCTTGAGTGACTTTGTAAAACCAAACTCATTTGCTGATGATTGGGACTTCGAAAGCATTAATAATATGATGTCTGATTTAGTAATGTCTGCTAAATTTACCAAACATGATTATTTGCAGGGTTCTTCAAATTATGATAGTATGTACTGTTATAACCACTATGGTAACCATTTTTTACATAGATCTGCACAACCTAGAAATGTTTTAAACTATAATCAATGGGAACATTGTGCAACACCTCCAAAAGGGAGCTCAAGAACCGTTTACGACAAATACTCATATTTTTCAGGTTTTAACACAAGTAATGCTGAAGCATTTTATTTTAAATTATCAAATAAGACAGGGACCAAGACCATGATAACCAACACAAAATTGTTATATTCAGACTCATTCTTTGGAAAAATGAATACCTTTGGATTTGATTATTGGGACAAAAATGTTGAATTGAAAAGTGTTTGGGGTACAAAAGATTGGCAAGTACAGGGTATAGAAGCTTTGCTTAGAGCCTGCATGATCCCAGAACAAATGATATTTTTAAATGACACTGTTCAACAGACCACCTGTCTTGGCTTAGCCAAAATCAAAGATTTAAATAAACCGTCTATTCCAAAGCCAACAATGTTTAGCAATAACTCTGACACAGATGAAGAGATAGACGTAAACCATATATTAAACCAAAACAGAACACATCCTGATTGGAAACAGTGGTTGATCTGGCCCACAGATACTAATAACTGTCAAGACAGATTCCTGAACAAAACACAGGGGTTCAAAATGACCAGGCCAGACCCTAGATATCCTCAAAGACATCACCCAGGGATAATAACCACCTACAGTGTGGGCAAATTATGCCTTCAATGGCTACAAACTTCCACACTGGCAGAAATTAAGCAACACCTAACTTTACTTACTGATGGTGCTGACTTGCGTGATTTCACTATGGGACCACGCAAACAGCGTCAAAAGCGTTTCATAGCAGCCTCTGTATATGCAGCATACAATGAGGCCTGGAAGGTTACTCAAATTGAAACAGCAGAGAGAATACGGGAAATTGACCGTATTAATTTGGAAAAATCACTTTCTGTAGTGGACAATGGGTTAATGACTCTGTCCTCCAGAATTTTTTCTTTGGACAGCATTGTGTCTTCAGCAATCGATATATTATCGCAAGACTTACTGTTATTACAACACGGTCAGTCACAATTGCGTTCTATTGTACAGCTTGGCTGGACGTTACAAAATCTGCGTTCAGGCTATGTGCCTTGGCGTCTAATCAACACAACGTCATTATTCCAAATCTTTAACCTTACTGATAGACAAATCAGTATGGCACAAAAGGGTGCTGATTATACAATCTTGAGCATTGAAAAACTCGAAAGATTACCAGTGACAATGTCAGGACGACCTGTCAGTGAATGGATAATACATGGGATAATAAATATTCCAATCTCAACCTTCAGGTTTCAATACTGCCAAAAATATATACAGGCTGGCATGTACGAGAAATTGGGAAAGGGGTACCTTAAAACAACATGGAACCTGCCCTATTCACATGCATGTGTCAGTAATAAAGGACAGAAAGTGTTTCTTAGTGGCAACAATTGTGCGATGTCACTAAGTGGCACACTTCTGTGTAACGGAATTAGTTTGCATGGAGCCTGTGAAGGGAATTCATACAACCTTTCATGTCACCAGCAAGGCGCACCTGCAACAGAAATAGAACCATTCTTTCAAAGACTCTATAATGGGAGTTACATTCTAATTGTAGACCGCAGATGTTGTAGTCTTATGCCCGGGACTCCTTATCTAGTAACTACTACTGCGAAGGTCAAGTGCTGTGGACGCTCGTTGTTCCCCAGCTCCTTCCCAGACAGGGAGACAAGGGCATGGCCCGATTTGAAAATTACTTCTATTCGAATAGATACTTTAAGCAGAATGAAAACAGTGCTTCTTCAGACGCCTACCAGGCTCTCGTCATCAAAAGAGACGTATGATCTACAAGTCGCAAGGACGACTGCAGAGATACATACATTATTATCAACTAATTCCCCCGTACATTTCGCGGAAATCCTGAATGAAATCTTAAATATTTCTGATACCAATGGGGTCTCAAAGGTATTTAAGACAGTATTTTCGATGGCATTAACACCATTCAAAGCCATACTGGGTATTTTTCCAGATTTCGTCCATTCGATTTTTGGCGGACTTCCCCTGATCCTGGGACTAATTGCAGGAATCCTATTCTTAGTCCTTATTTTTCGTTATGGCAACCCATGTCACAGACAAAACTCTGGCGACAAGAGAAGAAACAATCCTAGCCATTGGATACCGGGACCGGATATCAAAAATCCTGGGACTCTCCCGGCTTAGAGACCTGAACATGACTTGGTTTCTATCATTTCGACCAATGTGGCAAAGATGTGTTTTACCTGTATTAAGGTGTCTGCTATGCGGAGAAGAATGCGTGTTAGACACATGTCTGACGCTACAATCGGATGCGCCGATGGATGCAGAAACATTGTTGAGCCCGATCAAGGTTCATGCTTTGTGCTGCCCTCAAAGGCTACCAATCCTGATGACGGCATTCGTGGAAGCTTCACCACTGCGATTGATGGGTAGTGAAGTTCAAGATGAAAGCAGCATCGAACAGGTACGACCTTCTGTCAGCAATGCGAATCAGAATGTCAATGGAGACAATCATGCACAAGAATGCATGATTACACCTATTTCCGAGTTAGTGGAACTTTCCCAGGAAGCTGTTGACAGTTTTTTCGAAAGCCTAAATGATATGATGTTCTCACCCGAACAGAAATAGAGACTTTTGAGCAAGCTCGCACACGGCGTTCCCTGAATTCGGCCTTCAAATTTAAATAATAAAGTCACATGAACTATTTTTCACTCCAGTTCACGGACAGCAACTCTTTCAGAAGCCCCAATTCATTTTTTCGGTTTTTCGGGACACTTATCTTCTGCTTAAAGTAAGAAACTATTCCTAAAGAACTAAGATTTCTATTTTTAGATACTTTATAGACTTTAGCTGCCCGCTGGTATGTTCACAAATATTTTATTCTGTGATGGAATGGTCTCGAAACTTTTTTCTGTATTTAAGAAACCATTTCATGTGTAATTCTCATATACCAAATAAGCTATAATGTATACAAATGCGTGATTACCTTAGCATTATTATACAGCTTGAGTGCATACAATATATATGTCTGCAAATTTTCCGTATATTTGAAGAATTTCAAAATGCATTTATGTATTTTGGGGTGGTAAGGTATACACACTACTCTATAGTATGTTGTACTATGTTATACTATGCCTAGATTAGTAAATATGTCCATAGTTAGCGTGGAGTGGGTGTCATGTATTCCTATAGGTTCTGAATCGATCCCCCTATTCCTGACCCTATTCTAGTTAAACAAACCAACAAGTTAACTAGCAGTCAGCCCATGAGGCAGAAAACCCCCATGATGCAGATACCGTTATCTGACGCAGTCACACTACGGCACAGGAACGTGTTATCTGATTAGGTCATAACGCTTGCGATCTAATTAGACAAGCGATATTCCTCCAGCCCCTGATAAGGCATACGGAGTTCTCATAACAAATCAAACCTATGACAACCTGGGCAAAACCCTGCGGCCATTGTTTTGATTTCACCGAGAACTTCAGTAAAAGAATGTGCTAACGAGCAAGTCGTATGACATCCTTATTGACGTATCTAAGTCCATCCTTACGTCAATCTCGGCACCTTAAAGGTATAAATATTACCGATCTTGCCCTATGCAAACACACGCGTGGTGACGAGACGGAGCAGCCATACTTGCCGAAGCCAAGAGCAGAGCAGACCCCTCTGGCAGCAGCCCCGCCTTCCTGACGCGCTGAGAGAAGCTGCTTTCTCCTGCCGAGAATTCCAGCACCGGCGTTTCTGGGTAGCCCTCGCAGGCAGCCTGGAATATCGAGACCAGAGAGAGAGATACCATTCCTCATTCATCCTAACTTCCAGGTACAGAACTGAATAACCCCTCACAGAGAATTCTTTAGTTATTCACTTGGCAAAAACAAACTTAACTTAAACTGTAACTTTCTATTCCCGCCCACGTATTAGGCTTAGGTCAGGTACACGGGGTAGGCGTATCTAGAAACACCAGTTGAGCACGTTTAGTCAAATGTATATGTGTATGTAATATATTTTATTCATTTTAAAACATCTTATGGCTTAGAAACCATATCAATGTTTTTACAGTATTATTTTATACTATTGCTTTTAATGTATGCACTTTACTTAACTATAAGTATTGCAATAATATCGATCCATTTCTCTTGTATGAGAAAAGAGACTGATCAATAAATAACACCTTTTTATTGAACACGCCCGTCTCTTCCTTTTCTCTACATTCTGATGAGACTAAGAATGCACATACTGACTGAGTAAAATAAATTGCCTTTTGTTCACACGACTCTCGAGATATACTCTTGATTAGGGGAGAGCAAAGTTGTCATGTTCTATGGTTGTCAGAAACTAAATCCCTTCTTGTCTAATCAGGGAAGTTAAGTCCTCCTTGAACATTCGAGAAAGTTTCTAGTGAACTCTGAGCTAAGCTGGCAAACCCAAAACTTTAAGTCTAGTATCGACAGTAGTAGACCTAGTTAACGTCTGGCCTAGGCCTTTACTGCTGTAGGTATTATTCCAATGCGCAGAGCCTATTGGGATGATAGGAACTACACTACAATAGCAGGTTGATTCCAAAATCCCACTCTAAAGTTACAGCGACACTCGTCCCGCTCAAGGGGCCTGTAAATATCGAGCCTGTGGGGGAGAATCTACAAATAATGGCTTAGAAGTGTACAGCCAACTCCAAACACCCCCACTATGACACAAACAACCCACTTGACAGGTGTTTCGAAAAGTCACTATAATCTGGAAGTCCTTGGTGCACCTCAGGTTACGGGCGTAGGCCGTCTACGGCGGTGATATCCCAGGAAAGTGCGCTGGAAACTTGAAATAGCGACAGGGGAGATACCCTTTGTAAAAGTCTTTCCGCCTTGTGCTTCTGAAGTGGCAGTCAGGACGACCAAAGGGGGTGGCCCTGCCCTGCCTCTTCCTGGCGATGATGGGCGCAAGACGGGCCAACCCTTGGCCCGGGCTTCGCCTGGTGCGGGACGCGTTGTGTGCGGAGCTTAAATTAGGCACAGGCGAGGATGCCCAGTCCGCTGCAGGAGGCTGAGAGTACGCTCTACACTCTGGGACTTGAAGTCCCACCAGAGTGAGTCCGTGCAACGGTGGTCACCACACAGGGTCCAGTGGCAATTAAATATTTCCCCCGAGCTTTGGTGAAGTTGGGAGAGGCTCGTGAAAGTCAGCAACCCCCTCGTGCAACTACAGATTTCTCTGCCATTCTTTCAGTGTCCTGCGCCGCGGGTTGTGAGCGGAGCTTAAATTAGGCACAGGCGAGGATGCCCAGTCTGCTGCAGGAGGCGGAGAGTACGCTCTACACTCTGAGACTTGGTGTCCCACCAGAGTGAGTCCGTACAACAGTGGTCACCACACAAGGTCCAGTGGCGGTGAAATAGTTCCCCCGAGCTTTGGTGAAGGCGGGAGAAGCTCGTGAAAGTCAGGAGCCCCCTCCTGCAACTGCAGGTTTCCCTGCCGTTCTTTAAGTGTTACATTTAAAATTAGCTGATAAAATAATGAGCTCCAAAATGGCATATCTAAGTTAACCAAGGCGAATCCTGCCACTTTTGATGCACGAGAACCTTTAATTAATTTTACTATTTCGTCTTTGGAGTGAAATGAAAGCGGTACTAAGTATATATGGCCTTCGAATTAAGTTGGGAGCATTGATTTGTATACCATCTTGATATGAGGTTCCCATTCACTTGACATACACATATCGTTAGACTGTAGATAAGTCCTGGAACCGTCACCAGCCAGGGTCCATAAAGCCTTTTCATTACAGGTTGAAAATGCATGCATTAATGTAGCCCAAACTTTTTCTTGGTTGTGGTACTTGATTTCCTATTGTTTTCATTTATGTGCAGTCTTCAGATTCCTGTTTGCTGTCTCGCGATTCTTTGAAGGGGCTCGCTTTTATATATGTCCCAATGACTTGTGATGAGTACTTTTTTTATTGCTTATTTCCTGGATGATAGACGTCTAGGAAGTAGTGTTCCACATTTTTGGCAGTTGTGCCATTAGAAGATTCAAGATGTAGTCTGAGATGTGTTCCCAAGTTTGAATCCAGTACTTGCTAAACATGATGTTCGACTATTCGCACTCCCAACGTGATCTTAACAGACAGAGCTCATTGCCTAGATTTGTAGCTTTGTTCTTGAGTTCCACATTCCATCTGAGCTTCTTTGAATTTACCAATGTCATAAAACTGTTATTAGCAGTTTCTAGCTGGGCGTATTGCCCAATTAGGAAGTCACTAATATGGCATAATAATTGAGTAATAAGAGGCGTGGTGGGAAGTAGATGTTTATTATCAAACATATGGGTATACGATGATGCTTTAAAAAGACTGCCAATATATAGTTAGTAACTGTTTTAACTTTAATATCACTGGCTCCTTTTGGTACTCCACTCTTAATCAGCCTCATACTATTCATCGTTCCCCATCATCTGTAACTGGGCAATTGAATTGATACAGGCAGCATGCAAGCAATGCCACTGAATATTGGCATGGACACGGGTTAAGCCTGCCTCATCAATTTATTTCTGCTGTCAATGAGCTGTAACTGAAACCACACTCTGCTTTCCCACATTCTACATTGGTTAATGGGTAGTAAGATATCAAGGGTGAGTAACCATGACTACTACCGGGGGCTACTGTAAAACTCAATAAATACACCATCAGCATGGGTAGAATGAATGATGTCTTCACCGTTCAAAATTTAACACATATTTTAAGAAAGACACTTTCTGACTGTATTACCATCAGTGACTGACCACATAGATATATCTGCAAAGTGCACATTATTTTGTGGATTTGCTTGATGCTGGTGATCAAACAAGTGCTACCTTTGAAAAGGTATATCTTCAGCTGGAGTTTGAATAGAGTTAAGTGCCAGGCACAGCACTTGTGAACAAAGAGGTTGGGACAGAAAACTGCCTCTCATCTTTGCGAAGAGTTAAAAAGTAGCCAGGGCTCTGTGTATGATTTGGTTATAATAACCTAATACCTGTGCAGTAGTTGGAATAGGGTTCAAAATTCCAATTTACATTGTAATTTCCTCACTTCTCACAGTTTCATCCAGAAAAGATTCTGAGCAGGTCAGACCTGCTAAAATGAATTGGAAAGAAATGTTGAGATGGCATAACGTGAAATCAGATACAGGAAATACCAATTACAAATCATGCCTCATTTCTTGGTACAAAACACAAAAATGAAGATTTCTTTTCATAAATGTTGCATCAAGAGGAATTAGTATTAACAGGATGCACCCAATCCAACATACTCATGATCAGGCTCCATGTTTTCACTTACAGCTGTGTAACTGGTTGAAGTACAGACAACCCTGGTAAACAGGGGGGTGACTCTCACTTGATAATTGAAGGACAAACTTGAAACTCTAAATGCCATTTTTGTTCACTGCAAGCCAGTGAAGTAATTTGACAGTCACATATGCCACGTTCTAGAACAGCACACACACAGGCTTATTCATAAAGGTAAATGTACATGTGAGGAAATCTACATGTGTGAATGTGCTCCTAACTTTGTAGTATATTTACTACTTTTGACTAGTCACCATTTCTGAACGTAAATTTACTCAACATTGTATACCTGCATATCTCCACCCCTAACTCCAAGTAAGGACCCACTATTACCAATTTCAAGTTGCTACTTGTCACTTTTCACTCTTAGGTAGAGATCTCCACCACTTTGGAGGCTGTACCTGAGGTTGACCTGTGTTAGTGAGGTGTTGACAATGTTGAAAAGGGTTTTGCTGAATTGCTCCATGAGTAGGTTGAATTGGCTCCCAGGGCTGACATATGGGACTTGGGTGTACAGAAGTATATTGTTCCTCTGACAGGATGACCATCTTGGGAGTGCCCTGTAACTAAATTATCTTCAATGGGGCCTGTCCTGTCACAAGAAGATGTAGCTCACTCCTGGCTCTTGTCCCCTCTATTTTTTCACCATCAGCCAGGCACCAATCCCAGTGGGACATAGGTTATCAAAAGAACCAGTTGTGAGTGATAACAGGGGAGGCTTTCCTCTTTTCCCTAACCACACCTCTAGGGTGGGTATAGCAACTCTCTACAGCAGAAGACATGTTCTTATTTTTAGGGAGAGAGGGGTGATTTGAGATTGTTTGCAGTAGGGTACACAGCAACTGCTGAAAATTGGTTAGGATCCCCCTGGAAAAGTTTTCTCTATTGGTTAGGGAGGGTGCAGAAATTACCCTTCTCACAGGCTAGTGTCAGGCTTTCCTTACGACACCACTAACCTTTGGAAGATAGAAGAAGGAATCCACCTGCTTTTGTGACCCACATGGAGAACCATAAGGTGCACGTCTTGTTCGGAAACACAACTACTTGTTCACACTGAGAAAGTGCGTGTTCACGTGAAATCGCGCGCGAACTTACCCAAGTGGTCACGATGGGCGCGGCCATCTTGTTTTTCACACTGTATGCTATGGTTCTGGGCCTAGTTTCCTATCCACCTTATATCTGTTCAATCTTTTACCTAATTTCACAGTTTTTCTTACTTCTCATCTATTTCTCTCTGTCCCTAAGTTTATATTTTGCATTTTATTTCTACTTTTCCACCTTTCTTTTTAGCTTCTCTACTGTTTTATTTTAATTCTTCATTTAAGCTCCTACTTCTTCCCCCTAACTTTTTTTCCTTTTGTTCTTACTTTTCTTTTCCACCTCCACCCCAGAACCATGGCAAAGGGGAGCACAACCGGCTCGAAGGGCAAGGCGCCAGCGCCCAAGAAGAGCCAGCTGCCTTGCGGCAGAATGCGACCTGCAGGGGTGCAGGTCCGGAATCTTTTCGGGGAGGCGGAGGTGGCTGCCCTGGTTTTTTTCATGCAGCGCCACCTACCCTTGACCTTGGCAGCAGGCGGGAGGCCAGGGTCCGGTTACCTCCCAGAGGAGCGTCACCGCCGGTGGGCGAAGGTGCGCCGGGCAGTGTACCGTCGCTCGGAAATCCGGCGCACCCACCAGCAGCTGGCCCACCGGTGGGCAGACATTCTGGACAGGGAGCAGGACCTGTTGGACCTGCTAGGTGTTGAAGTCATGGGGCTTGGTGAGTAGCTAGTAATATTAATAATTTAATATATATTATAGTAGTATATGTATTGTGTATAATTCTTGGACGAATAAGTAACACGGTTACTGGTGCGCTTAGTTACATTGCAGATGAAATCCGTCTCAAATTCTTCTGTTATTGTATGACACAGGTGCTGCTCGCCACTTCTCTTACTGGTTTGTAACTTAGTGCTGGCTTGGGCTGCTGATTATTGATGTTAGAGTTTTTAGAGAACTGAAGTTAGTTGATGCTATTGCTAGAGTCTAGTCCTTACCATGTCCTTTAGTGAAATAGTGGTGGATGGATAGTATTAGTTCATATTTTTTTAACGGTCTGCATGACGCCTCCTCGGTCACTGAATGCTTAGTTAGTTCTTATTTACCCCACCCCTCCATTGAAACCAGTTTGAGTTTGTTTACTGAGTGGTAGGCTTAGCAGCACAGCAATAGCATGGTCAGGTGAGTCAGTAGCAGTTCTGATGCAAGCAACCAACAATTACGTGTATGTACAAATTTATGCATGTGTCCTCCATCTCATCATCTATGCATGTTTGCGGGAAAAAATAAAATTGCAATGCCGACTTACTGAACAATTGGCCCGTCTGGATTCTTGAATAGGTGTTGTAGGTCAGGTGGTACTGGCTTCCTTAGTATATTGTGCAATCAGAATGTTTATGGCACATTTGATTAGTGTTCTATAAGTAGACGGTCTGTGGATCTTGCAAGCCAGTAGTCATTTATACTTTGAAGTCAATTTTATTGGAATTGTTGTTCCCTAAAATGTTTGACAGGAT
Source organism: Lissotriton helveticus (assembly GCF_964261635.1). Taxonomy (NCBI): domain Eukaryota; kingdom Metazoa; phylum Chordata; class Amphibia; order Caudata; family Salamandridae; genus Lissotriton; species Lissotriton helveticus. Next base: position 987,379,677 of record NC_136067.1, read on the forward strand.
TTTTGAATGAGGTCTTTGTTTCACAGCACTTAATGTTTCTCTTTCTTTATTATTTCTTACATGATCAGCACCACCCAAGGGCAAGAAGACGGGGTCCGAGTTGGCGGGACAACCACAAGAGGAGCGCTCCTCTACCGCGGATCCTGCTGCTGGCCCCAGTAAGTCCTACAGTGCTTATATTAACAATTATATTTCCCTAACTTTTTAACGCACTTTATTTTTTCCAACCAATTAATCCTCCTTCCTAATTCAATGTTAGCAAAACCTTCTTTGGTCTTAAATTTGTTTTCCAAATTTTGGGTCACTAACTATCCAATGCCATCCCTGACTTTCAGTTCCTTCAAACTGCCTCTGCCCCAAGACTCTCTGTGCTACTACTATTAGACTGTGTGTAGCTAAGCTTGCCCTGTGGGCCACTCTTTAGTTAAGGTATTCTTTTGAATAAAGCTGTGATAGAATAGCTGTAGGCACTGGGTCCACTCCTGTCTTTTGCGTTGTCCTCTGTAATCTCCAGTCTTTGTCAATTCCCACCAACAAAAATGCACAACCAGATGTTTGCCTACTAATTTTTGTTCAGTTAGTATACTTCTACTACTGTTGTGGTTATTATTCTCTGCACATACACATACAGAACTATGCACAAGAAAATAGGATGTTGTTGATGTTGGTGATAGCGAGGTTGGACCTTACCCCCTGGTCACAGAACTCAGTCAGAAGAACCCATAATCCAATGACCGTCTAGTCTACCTACCTAAGTGTCTTGGTCATAGTCATTTATTTGTCCCACTCCCGACCCCCACACGAAGTTAGTTAGATATACCCAATGATTTTATTACACAACCCAGAACAGAAGAAGAAGAAGACCCTTTCGCTCACTCACTCGTTTCACTCCACAACACCCCAGACACTGAAAATAATATACCACAGAGTCTACGTGCAAGTTCAAAAACTTTATTTTTTTTAATAACAAGCTTTGTATTGTTGTAACTTGTAAGTATTTCCATAAAAAACATCCTGCTCCACCATGCAAAATGAAGATTAAATACTGTACATTTTGTACATCTAGTGCACGATAGAGAAATGTGTGAATTGTGGGAGACCTCTCACCGTTGAACGTATACTGTAAGTGGTTACACATGCATCTTTTGAAAGCTCTGCAAATCCCTTGTTTCGTAAAGCAATCTTCTCTTCTCATCTGCCTATGAGAAAAATGTTGCACGTTAGACAGTGAATAAAACTATGCCAGTTTTTAGCAGGCATGGCAAAAAGTGCAACATTACATTATGGATAAGCAACAGGGACTAACAATACTGGTTTGTCAATTGTATGCGACACTCATGTGGCCTCAATGGTGTCTTTCTTACTGTGCAACAAGCTGCGAGGTAACATGGGCAAAGCAGTAGACACGGATCTAAAAATGGTTATATGGCTCAGGCTAACTTTCCAAAGACTAGAGTAGGAGTAGATTAGATGACCCTAGGGACCATCTAATAAATGAAAACTAAACTCTGTCTAATGTGACTGCTGTACATTAGGACGCAATTTGGACTAGTTACACTGTCACAACGATTCATGTTATACGTAACTGTTTTTTCAATCTTCCTTCCTGGTTAAAAAAGTACAACTAGTAAAATAGGGGAGGTGTGCAGGCATCTAAAAAGGTGTACTTGATTTCATAGGTGCACAATCAATACTAACCACCAGTGCCGACGGGGCCAGCGGCGAAGAGATTGCCATCCAGGAGGGGACAGAGGATGCGGCACCTGCAGGAGCATCAGTGGGGGAGGAAAGTTCAGCGGTGGGCGGTGGTAAGTTATATTCATTACTTATTTACATTACTAGGTGGATGGGGGACATTTTTTTCCTCACTGTGCTATGAGACCTATTAAGAAAGTATGAATTTTAAGTTGTACTGGACAATATACAATGGTTGAAGAAGACACCCTTTGTAGCATTACCAGTTTTAGTTGAGTAAACAAGGTCTCTTCCATCAGACTCCAACTCAGCTGTGAAACTTATGGAGAAGACTAAAAGTCAGATCAGATGACCTTGAGGCATGTGTTGAACAAAAAGGGAAAGAAGTGAACTAGGGTGGAAGGGAGGACTCAGAGATGTAATAATAAGACTAACTACCACAGAAGGATACTTTGAAAGGTTCATTCACATGGCTGATATGAATCAGATGCATGGGTTGTTAAAGGATGGGTAGAACTGTAAGGTCAAAGAAAATGCAGGCCTGGTTGGGCAAAAGAATATGGGTGCATGGATACAGTGGATAGCAAGAATCATGAGCGGAGTTTGTGTCAATGAAACCCAAGGCAAGGAAGGAGTGGACGCATGGGTGGTTGGGTTGCTGGTGAAAGTGAAACCAGCTAAGCCGATAATAAAGAATGATAGACATTTACTTTTAATGGGTGGATGCCCCCTAAATGTATTTGTATTCATCATAGGTGAAGACTGTCACTGGAAGCAGAGTCTTACTTTGAAAAAATAAAAGGAGATACAAAAAAGACTTTTGTTCTTATGTTTACTCAAGCCCACCCAGTACTAGGGCAAGTATAATGTCGGAAAAAACTTCAACAAATGCTACAGGCAGGGGAAGCAGGAGGACAGATTAGATAGATACTAAAAGTTGACACCAATTGTATGGACTGCGCTTGATAGTGCTACAATGCCACTATGTACTGTTGAATTCATTATGAAGAGTTTGCTACAATTCTGTTTCTTTTTTTATAGATATTCCTACTCTTTCCTCAAAACCATCACGGAAGGAGTTGGCAGCCAGGGCCCGGCAAAGGAAACTGCAGGCCATTGTGGAGGAGTACCGCAAGCTGGTGGCTGAGGCTGAGGAGGAGGAAGAGGCGGCGGCAGCAGCTGCTGCCTCCAATGCGTGTGGCCCCAGCAAGGCTCCACCTGCAGGAGTATGGCGCCGCGGCCAGGCAGCCGCTCACCGCCGCCATTCAACATCTGCCACCCCCTCACAGCATGGATGCAAATTGTAATGGACCCTGTTGATTTGCCCCTTTTTTAATACTTTTGTTGGTTGGTGGGAATTGGGTGTTGGGGTTATTTTTGTGGGACATTCTTTGGACTTGGACTATGGTTGGGGTTAGGGTGGGGATAGAAGGATATTTTTATACATGAATAAATGTTATTTATTTTCAACTAACACAGATATGATATGATGTTGTTGTTTTGTGGTGGGGTTACTGTTGTACGTCACAAGGTTTACTCTAGATGCAGGGCAGCGGCCAGTGTTTGATTGAAATACTTTATTAACTGACCACATGTGTAACATGCAAACAGATAGATGCTGTGCCCCTCACTCAAAGTAACATTTGTCCTATTAGTACTACCAGCCTCTCCTCCATTAGACCTCCCAGCAAACTACTCTTCTTACCTGTGATTGATGATGATTACGTTTGGCACCGCAAGGGCTGCATGGTTTCCCAAGACAACGGAGAATATGCCGTGGTGTTGTGATAGTAGTTGAGTACACTCCTAGTCCTAGACACTGGCACTAGCATTGGAAAACAAAAACAAAGAGACAGTCATTTGCCTAAGAAAGAATGTGAGAGAAGTAGAAAATTACAGTACATAATACGGACCAAAAATACAAACAATATTGCAACAGCTAAACGAACTCAAAGAAATCAATGGTGTCGGGGACTGAAAAAGTAGAAGAAGATAACTGTAGTTGCGTTGGAGTCATTAAAACACAATACAAATCGTAAACGTACATGCTCTAAAATTAAATTCAAACAATGCCAGCAATGATTTACATTTATTCGTTGGGTCACTTTGGGAAATTAATTGCCTTGTACACTATTACATAGAGTGAGCTTGGGTGGGCAAGCAGAAGAAGATCCTCGCCCTGCCTCGTTGACTTTTGATTTTATTAGTGTTGGTTTCACCACATCTGCCCCAGCAAGCGTGTGATCAATTGTTGGTGTATATTTAATGTAGTAACATCACACCTCAATAAAAATCACACAGCCCGGGGGAAGAGGGTTAGGGTTTGATGAATGGATGGGAACGGGGGTTTGGGGAAAGGTTTGACAAAGAAAAACAGTACGCATGGAGACAACAAGCAAAACAATGAAGACGATGATTGCTGATCCACAATTCCACAATAAATGTAAAGTCAATTAAGAACAACGAAATGGATGCACGATGAAGGTTTCATTAACTGGATGGTTAATAAGAAGTGGTAATTACTTAACTACTACTACACAATTCAAAGGAAGCACTTCTTATGATATGAATGATATGACATTTGCCTAGGCTGTATGCCCTCTGAGAAACCGTAATACCTGTTGTAGCGGGCTGAAAGCTAGCAAACAAAATTGAGATACTTTAAGTGAACAATCAATTACCAAACACAAGCATAAAATAAATGAAGAGGAAAAAGGAATCAAAGAAAAATATGAAAATGATACTAAAGTTAATGTATTATCCAGGGCCAAATGTGTAGTAGTATCTTGTCATTCATTTTTTCCTCCCTTCCACGGACACTGTTGTGACTGATTATATCATCCTTGGGCGCCTCTGGCAGAATGATGAGGAGGATTGGTAAGGTAAGTGTGAGTTGTTGCTCCACGTATACATATAGTAGCGCTGGGTGAAAGGCCGGCCTGTAAGTGTTGATGAAAGAAGAAATGGGGTATTACAAAATAAGTTAACAGAATGAAAACATAGAAATCAATTACGGTGTAGTGCGAAAAAGACAAGACTCGTGAGCGAGAACATTTTCAGACTGAGGCTAATTGGATACATTGATTAACTCTACTCTTCTAGTTGCACAGCAGTCATCAGAAAGAACAACAAGATAGGATCCAGCACAGAACAGGTACAGGTCCACAACACCGGGACGTGAGTCTGTGGCCCAAAGTCCATTTACCTACATTTTTCAGAGTTTCAGACAAAAGGCATATACATCAACCTAGTATTTCCAAAGCAAGTGATTAATGTAATTGTAAATCAATGCGCCAATGTCAATCATACCACTATTCCATTCCACCACTGCACACACATGTAGCCTAGGTCTGCTGTGCTTCTTCTTGATTGGTTGTGTGTTTATCTTGTATTCCACTTCCTGAACATATCCCATCATTCATCTCTGATCAAACTGACTGACATCATCATCCGGTGTGGCACGTGTACGTGTTCTCCAACTGACCAAAAACAGCAACTAAGTATGTATTGAGTGACTATGATTAAGTCCAGACTGCACCTGCAGTAGTTATGTTATGTTATGTTAAAATGCGTTTATATAGCGCACGGCTACTCTAAAAGAGTGTCCCGGCGCTTTCCACAACAGCTACAGTGTAACACATAACATAAAGAACAGATCCCAAAAGCAGGAAAAAGAAAATCCACCTAAACAGAAAGATTAAAAAGCCAAGTTTTCAGGTTCCTTCTAAATTGAAACAAATTGGGAGTGCTGCAAAGTACCAGTGGGAGCGAGTTCCACAACTGGGAGGCCTTGAGGCTAAAAGAACGCCCCTCCGTACGAGCCTTCCTCACCCGTGGGACCACAACAGTAAAGAGGGATTCAGAGCGAAGAGAGCGGGCAGGACGATAAAAAAACAATCTCTTCTGCAGATATCCCGCACCTGAGCCAAACAGAGCTTTGTGCACGTGCGTCAGGGCTTTAAACATAATCCGTTTACGGATCGGCAACCAATGCAACGTCTGCAGCAGCCCAGAAGCCCATGTTCGTCTATGCAGACCAAAGATCGCACGGGCTGCGGAGTTCTGTACCACCTGCAGGCGCTGGACCAGATAGTCCGGTAGGCCTAGAAAGAGAGCATTGGCATAATCGAGCCTAGATCCGATTAGCGCCTGCACTGTAATCCGTCTGTGCTCCGCAGATAGTAAAGGGAGAAACTTGCGGAGCATTTTCAGAATACCGAAACAGGTGCCGGACAGGCCGAGAACATGCGCTCTCAGAGAAAGCTTGTTGTCAAGCCTAACACCGAGGTTCTTGGCAACCAGGGAGGACTGCAACGGAGGGCACATAGCGGCCGGCCACCACTGCCGCCATTCGGGATCGATGGCACAGCCGAAGAATAAAACCTCCGACTTGCTGGAGTTGGCCTTCAGGCTATTACGCTGGAATCAGCCGAAGACCATATCCAGACAGTAGTAGGAGTACAATTGGATACATATTATTAAACAACATGGAAACATTGACCATCACGCGAGACACAAGCACTTTGAAACTACTCGACTTCATGCACATTTGCTCTGAGTCAGCAAGCAGCCAATGCAATGTATGGCATCATTTATTTCATATACCTGTCTTTCTCTTCTTTGTGACTGTCAGATCACAGATGCAGCAGAGCCTTCTGAAAGTGATGACGAGTTTACTTTAATTTTGGAGCCCTGTTCAAGTTCTGACATTGAAGAGGTGTGTATGCCTGCAGACAGAGGTGTAGCCTTAAGACAGTGATGCATTTCAGATTTGAAACAAAACAGAAGATGGCTTTAGTCACGTACGTTTCAATTGTTATGGAGGGACTGTTAGAGGCTACATTATTGCACTATTGTCCATCTCCATCCAAAGTATGGCAAGATGGAAATGTATTTAGGGTGAGTCAGGAAGATGGAGCAGGACTCTGATGAGTGGAGTGCACAGTAAATGCTCAGATGTCCAACTCCAATAGGTAATTAAAAGAGAAAGGAAGATGGAGTTGGTTTTCAAGTTTGAGTCAGAAAGACAGATACACACAAATAACTAAGGAAGGGAGAAATAGAGGAAGGGAGAATCTAACAATTTCCAAGCCTAGTTGTCAGGGAAGAGGAGCTCGTCCTCAAACCCTGGTGGCTCTTCTGACAGAAGGAGGTCCTGTAACCCAATACTTATTTCTTCCGACTCGCTCTCCTCTTCCAGCTCTGATTCACGGACTTGGTAGTCTGGTGGTATCAAGTGCTGGTTCATTTTTATCATGGTTAACCTCTCCACGCTTTTGGGCGAGAGACTAGTCCTTCTCACAGTCACAATGGCACCAGCAGCACTGAACACACGCTCAGAAGAGACACTTGCAACAGGGCAAGCTAGATACTTTATCGCCAGCCTGCTGAGCAGTGGCCATTGGCTTCTTGTCCTATACCAATACACCAATGGGCTTTGCTCCATGAACACCTCTATTGTGTCATCCAGATAGGCCTGGACCATCCGCTCAATGTTCATTGGTGCTCTGGTTTGCTCGTCCTCTTTTTGCTTTGCGACAGCAACGGACTTCCCCATCCCTTTCTGTAGAAACCAAGCAGCTATTTTTTTGCTTGTGTCTGATGAATCAGATCCTGTTGGTGCGGTTGGTGTTATTGTTTGTGTTGGTGACTGCTGGGAAGCAAACGCACTGCTCGCATGCTGTGAAGAAGAACTTGACTCTGTAGGGTGCTCAGTAGTATTTCCACTGTCCTGGGCTGGCACTGGCAGGCCTCTAATTGAGAGCCGTTCGTTTTCTAAATCAGTGGCTTCCTTGGCTATTACAGTTTTGTACTTGGAAACATCCTCTTCTGAAAAAGGAATTACTGCATTACTGTTCACAAATAATTTGTACCGTGGATCCAAAATTGTGGCAGTAATGTAATGTTGATGTGACACAATCTTATTTTGAATCCTTGTATTCTCAGATAAGCGGCTTGCTAAGGACTTCGCTAAATTACATGCTTCACGTTTTCCTTCCACACCTTCGTACGTTTAAGACACCTCCTTCAGCTCTTGCTCAAGCATGTACAACAATGGGATTGCTTGGCTCATAGTACAGTCCTCCCTGCTGACTGCACGTGTGAAGACCTCAAAAGGAAGTAGCATCTCAGTCAGGCATTTAATGAGGTCCCATTGCCACATCTCAACGGTCATGGCTTTAACAGCATTATCCCCTGATCTTCTTGTCATGACATAAGCATTAAGTGGTATGTACTGCTCAAACAGCCGTTCGAGCAAGTAATACGTAGAGTTCCAACGTGTTGGTACCTCCTGAATGAGTGCTTTGACTGGCATGTTACACTCACGTTGAATGACCCGTAGCTGCTTCCGGGCTTTAAAAGAATGATTGAAATGCGTGCAGATTCTTCTGCAAATGGTCAGTAAGTTGCTGACTTTGCTTTCACTTTTCAGAAAGTCTTGAACCACAATGTTAATGCAGTGTGCCAAACACGGGACCCTGAAATAGCGGCCATCTTCCATGGCCTTAACTACATTACTGCCATTGTCGGTGGCAACAAAACCAATATTGAGGCCTCTTGGTTGGAGCCATTCAAAGACCTTGCTGTTGAACTCATCCAACATGTTTGCAGCAGTATGCGATTTCTCCATAGCAAACATGGCTACAGTAGCATGTTTGCGAGTATCATTAAAAATCTCAGTAGTGTCAATGCCTGTAGATATCTTTCAGACACTGAAAATAATATACCACAGAGTCTACGTGCAAGTTCAAAAACTTTATTTTTTTTAATAACAAGCTTTGTATTGTTGTAACTTGTAAGTATTTCCATAAAAAACATCCTGCTCCACCATGCAAAATGAAGATTAAATACTGTACATTTTGTACATCTAGTGCACGATAGAGAAATGTGTGAATTGTGGGAGACCTCTCACCGTTGAACGTATACTGTAAGTGGTTACACATGCATCTTTTGAAAGCTCTGCAAATCCCTTGTTTCGTAAAGCAATCTTCTCTTCTCATCTGCCTATGAGAAAAATGTTGCACGTTAGACAGTGAATAAAACTATGCCAGTTTTTAGCAGGCATGGCAAAAAGTGCAACATTACATTATGGATAAGCAACAGGGACTAACAATACTGGTTTGTCAATTGTATGCGACACTCATGTGGCCTCAATGGTGTCTTTCTTACTGTGCAACAAGCTGCGAGGTAACATGGGCAAAGCAGTAGACACGGATCTAAAAATGGTTATATGGCTCAGGCTAACTTTCCAAAGACTAGAGTAGGAGTAGATTAGATGACCCTAGGGACCATCTAATAAATGAAAACTAAACTTTGTCTAATGTGACTGCTGTACATTAGGACGCAATTTGGACTAGTTACACTGTCACAACGATTCATGTTATACGTAACTGTTTTTTCAATCTTCCTTCCTGGTTAAAAAAGTACAACTAGTAAAATAGGGGAGGTGTGCAGGCATCTAAAAAGGTGTACTTGATTTCATAGGTGCACAATCAATACTAACCACCAGTGCCGACGGGGCCAGCGGCGAAGAGATTGCCATCCAGGAGGGGACAGAGGATGCGGCACCTGCAGGAGCATCAGTGGGGGAGGAAAGTTCAGCGGTGGGCGGTGGTAAGTTATATTCATTACTTATTTGCATTACTAGGTGGATGGGGGACATTTTTTTCCTCACTGTGCTATGAGACCTATTAAGAAAGTATGAATTTTAAGTTGTACTGGACAATATACAATGGTTGAAGAAGACACCCTTTGTAGCATTACCAGTTTTAGTTGAGTAAACAAGGTCTCTTCCATCAGACTCCAACTCAGCTGTGAAACTTATGGAGAAGACTAAAAGTCAGATCAGATGACCTTGAGGCATGTGTTGAACAAAAAGGGAAAGAAGTGAACTAGGGTGGAAGGGAGGACTCAGAGATGTAATAATAAGACTAACTACCACAGAAGGATACTTTGGAAGGTTCATTCACATGGCTGATATGAATCGGATGCATGGGTTGTTAAAGGATGGGTAGAACTGTAAGGTCAAAGAAAATGCAGGCCTGGTTGGGCAAAAGAATATGGGTGCATGGATACAGTGGATAGCAAGAATCATGAGCGGAGTTTGTGTCAATGAAACCCAAGGCAAGGAAGGAGTGGACGCATGGGTGATTGGGTTGCTGGTGAAAGTGAAACCAGCTAAGCCGATAATAAAGAATGATAGACATTTACTTTTAATGGGTGGATGCCCCCTAAATGTATTTGTATTCATCATAGGTGAAGACTGTCACTGGAAGCAGAGTCTTACTTTGAAAAAATAAAAGGAGATACAAAAAAGACTTTTGTTCTTATGTTTACTCAAGCCCACCCAGTACTAGGGCAAGTATAATGTCGGAAAAAACTTCAACAAATGCTACAGGCAGGGGAAGCAGGAGGACAGATTAGATAGATACTAAAAGTTGACACCAATTGTATGGACTGCGCTTGATAGTGCTACAATGCCACTATGTACTGTTGAATTCATTATGAAGAGTTTGCTACAATTCTGTTTCTTTTTTTATAGATATTCCTACTCCTTCCTCAAAACCATCACGGAAGGAGTTGGCAGCCAGGGCCCGGCAAAGGAAACTGCAGGCCATTGTGGAGGAGTACCGCAAGCTGGTGGCTTAGGCTGAGGAGGAGGAAGAGGCGGCGGCAGCAGCTGCTGCCTCCAATGCGTGTGGCCCCAGCAAGGCTCCACCTGCAGGAGTATGGCGCCGCGGCCAGGCAGCCGCTCACCGCCGCCATTCAACATCTGCCACCCCCTCACAGCATGGATGCAAATTGTAATGGACCCTGTTGATTTGCCCCTTTTTTATTACTTTTGTTGGTTGGTGGGAATTGGGTGTTGGGGTTATTTTTGTGGGACATTCTTTGGACTTGGACTATGGTTGGGGTTAGGGTGGGGATAGAAGGATATTTTTATACATGAATAAATGTTATTTATTTTCAACTAACACAGATATGATATGATGTTGTTGTATTGTGGTAGGGTTACTGTTGTACGTCACAAGGTTTACTCTAGATGCAGGGCAGCGGCCAGTGTTTGATTGAAATACTTTATTAACTGACCACATGTGTAACATGCAAACAGATAGATGCTGTGCCCCTCACTCAAAGTAACATTTGTCCTATTAGTACTACCAGCCTCTCCTCCATTAGACCTCCCAGCAAAATACTCTTCTTACCTGTGATTGATGATGATTACGTTTGGCACCGCAAGGGCTGCATGGTTTCCCAAGACAACGGAGAATATGCCGTGGTTTTGTGATAGTAGTTGAGTACACTCCTAGTCCTAGACACTGGCACTAGCATTGGAAAACAAAAACAAAGAGACAGTCATTTGCCTAAGAAAGAATGTGAGAGAAGTAGAAAATTACAGTACATAATACGGACCAAAAATACAAACAATATTGCAACAGCTAAACGAACTCAAAGAAATCAATGGTGTCGGGGACTGAAAAAGTAGAAGAAGATAACTGTAGTTGCGTTGGAGTCATTAAAACACAATACAAATCGTAAACGTACATGCTCTAAAATTAAATTCAAACAATGCCAGCAATGATTTACATTTATTCGTTGGGTCACTTTGGGAAATTAATTGCCTTGTACACTATTACATAGAGTGAGCTTGGGTGGGCAAGCAGAAGAAGATCCTCGCCCTGCCTCGTTGACTTTTGATTTTATTAGTGTTGGTTTCACCACATCTGCCCCAGCAAGCGTGTGATCAATTGTTGGTGTATATTTAATGTAGTAACATCACACCTCAATAAAAACCACACAGCCCGGGGGAAGAGGGTTAGGGTTTGATGAATGGATGGGAACGGGGGTTTGGGGAAAGGTTTGACAAAGAAAAACAGTACGCATGGAGACAACAAGCAAAACAATGAAGACGATGATTGCTGATCCACAATTCCACAATAAATGTAAAGTCAATTAAGAACAACGAAATGGATGCACGATGAAGGTTTCATTAACTGGATGGTTAATAAGAAGTGGTAATTACTTAACTACTACTACACAATTCAAAGGAAGCACTTCTTATGATATGAATGATATGACATTTGCCTAGGCTGTATGCCCTCTGAGAAACCGTAATACCTGTTGTAGCGGGCTGAAAGCTAGCAAACAAAATTGAGATACTTTAAGTGAACAATCAATTACCAAACACAAGCATAAAATAAATGAAGAGGAAAAAGGAATCAAAGAAAAATATGAAAATGATACTAAAGTTATTGTATTATCCAGGGCCAAATGTGTAGTTGTATCTTGTCATTAATTTTTTCCTCCCTTCCACGGACACTGTTGTGACTGATTATATCATCCTTGGGCGCCTCTGGCAGAATGATGAGGAGGATTGGTAAGGTAAGTGTGAGTTGTTGCTCCACGTATAAAAATAGTAGCGCTGGGTGAAAGGCCGGCCTGTAAGTGTTGATGAAAGAAGAAATGGGGTATTACAAAATAAGTTAACAGAATGAAAACATAGAAATCAATTACGGTGTAGTGCGAAAAAGACAAGACTCGTGAGCGAGAACATTTTCAGACTGAGGCTAATTGGATACATTGATTAACTCTACTCTTCTAGTTGCACAGCAGTCATCAGAAAGAACAACAAGATAGGATCCAGCACAGAACAGGTACAGGTCCACAACACCGGGACGTGAGTCTGTGGCCCAAAGTCCATTTACCTACATTTTTCAGAGTTTCAGACAAAAGGCATATACATCAACCTAGTATTTCCAAAGCAAGTGATTAATGTAATTGTAAATCAATGCGCCAATGTCAATCATACCACTATTCCATTCCACCACTGCACACACATGTAGCCTAGGTCTGCTGTGCTTCTTCTTGATTGGTTGTGTGTTTATCTTGTATTCCACTTCCTGAACATATCCCATCATTCATCTCTGATCAAACTGACTGACATCATCATCCGGTTTGGCACGTGTACGTGTTCTCCAACTGACCAAAAACAGCAACTAAGTATGTATTGAGTGACTATGATTAAGTCCAGACTGCACCTGCAGTAGTTATGTTATGTTATGTTATGTTAAAATGCGTTTATATAGCGCACGGCTACTCTAAAAGAGTGTCCCGGCGCTTTCCACACCAGCTACAGTGTAACACATAACATAAAGAACAGATCCCAAAAGCAGGAAAAAGAAAATCCACCTAAACAGAAAGATTAAAAAGCCAAGTTTTCAGGTTCCTTCTAAATTGAAACAAATTGGGAGTGCTGCGAAGTACCAGTGGGAGCGAGTTCCACAACTGGGAGGCCTTGAGGCTAAAAGAACGCCCCCCCGTACGAGCCTTCCTCACCCGTGGGACCACAACAGTAAAGAGGGATTCAGAGCGAAGAGAGCGGGCAGGACGATAAAAAAACAATCTCTTCTGCAGATATCCCGCACCTGAGCCAAACAGAGCTTTGTGCACGAGCGTCAGGGCTTTAAACATAATCCGTTTACGGATCGGCAACCAATGCAACGTCTGCAGCAGCCCAGAAGCCCGTGTTCGTCTATGCAGACCAAAGATCGCACGGGCTGCGGAGTTCTGTGCCACCTGCAGGCGCTGGACCAGATAGTCCGGTAGGCCTAGAAAGAGAGCATTGGCATAATCGAGCCTAGATCCGATTAGCGCCTGCACTGTAATCCGTCTGTGCTCCGCAGATAGTAAAGGGAGAAACTTGCGGAGCATTTTCAGAATACCGAAACAGGTGCCGGACAGGCCGAGAACATGCGCTCTCAGAGAAAGCTTGTTGTCAAGCCTAACACCGAGGTTCTTGGCAACCAGGGAGGACTGCAACGGAGGGCACATAGCGGCCGGCCACCACTGCCGCCATTCGGGATCGATGGCACAGCCGAAGAATAAAACCTCCGACTTGCTGGAGTTGGCCTTCAGGCTATTACGCTGGAACCAGCCGAAGACCATATCCAGACAGTAGTAGGAGTACAATTGGATACATATTATTAAACAACATGGAAACATTGACCATCACGCGAGACACAAGCACTTTGAAACTACTCGACTTCATGCACATTTGCTCTGAGTCAGCAAGCAGCCAATGCAATGTATGGCATCATTTATTTCATATACCTGTCTTTCTCTTCTTTGTGACTGTCAGATCACAGATGCAGCAGAGCCTTCTGAAAGTGATGACGAGTTTACTTTAATTCTGGAGCCCTGTTCAAGTTCTGACATTGAAGAGGTGTGTATGCCTGCAGACAGAGGTGTAGCCTTAAGACAGTGATGCATTTCAGATTTGAAACAAAACAGAAGATGGCTTTAGTCACGTACGTTTCAATTGTTATGGAGGGACTGTTAGAGGCTACATTATTGCACTATTGTCCATCTCCATCCAAAGTATGGCAAGATGGAAATGTATTTAGGGTGAGTCAGGAAGATGGAGCAGGACTCTGATGAGTGGAGTGCACAGTAAATGCTCAGATGTCCAACTCCAATAGGTAATTAAAAGAGAAAGGAAGATGGAGTTGGTTTTCAAGTTTGAGTCAGAAAGACAGATACACACAAATAACTAAGGAAGGGAGAAATAGAGGAAGGGAGAATGTAACAATTTCCAAGCCTAGTTGTCAGGGAAGAGGAGCTCGTCCTCAAACCCTGGTGGCTCTTCTGACAGAAGGAGGTCCTGTAACCCAATACTTATTTCTTCCGACTCGCTCTCCTCTTCCAGCTCTGATTCACGGACTTGGTAGTCTGGTGGTATCAAGTGCTGGTTCATTTTTATCATGGTTAACCTCTCCACGCTTTTGGGCGAGAGACTAGTCCTTCTCACAGTCACAATGGCACCAGCAGCACTGAACACACGCTCAGAAGAGACACTTGCAACAGGGCAAGCTAGATACTTTATCGCCAGCCTGCTGAGCAGTGGCCATTGGCTTCTTGTCCTATACTAATACACCAATGGGCTTTGCTCCATGAACACCTCTGTTGTGTCATCCAGATAGGCCTGGACCATCCGCTCAATGTTCATTGGTGCTCTGGTTTGCTCGTCCTCTTTTTGCTTTGCGACAGCAACGAACTTCCCCATCCCTTTCTGTAGAAACCAAGCAGCTATTTTTTTGCTTGTGTCTGATGAATCAGATCCTGTTGGTGCGGTTGGTGTTATTGTTTGTGTTGGTGACTGCTGGGAAGCAAACGCACTGCTCGCATGCTGTGAAGAAGAACTTGACTCTGTAGGGTGCTCAGTAGTACTTCCACTGTCCTGGGCTGGCACTGGCAGGCCTCTAATTGAGAGCCGTTCATTTTCTAAATCAGTGGCTTCCTTGGCTATTACAGTTTTGTACTTGGAAACATCCTCTTCTGAAAAAGGAATTACTGCATTACTGTTCACAAATAATTTGTACCGTGGATCCAAAATTGTGGCAGTAATGTAATGTTGATGTGACACAATCTTATTTTGAATCCTTGTATTCTCATATAAGCGGCTTGCTAAGGACTTCGCTAAATTACATGCTTCACGTTTTCCTTCCACACCTTCGTACGTTTAAGACACCTCCTTCAGCTCTTGCTCAAGCATGTACAACAATGGGATTGCTTGGCTCATAGTACAGTCCTCCCTGCTGACTGCACGTGTGAAGACCTCAAAAGGAAGTAGCATCTCAGTCAGGCATTTAATGAGGTCCCATTGCCACATCTCAACGGTCATGGCTTTAACAGCATTATCCCCTGATCTTCTTGTCATGACATAAGCATTAAGTGGTATGTACTGCTCAAACAGCCGTTCGAGCAAGTAATACGTAGAGTTCCAACGTGTTGGTACCTCCTGAATGAGTGCTTTGACTGGCATGTTACACTCACGTTGAATGACCCGTAGCTGCTTCCGGGCTTTAAAAGAATGATTGAAATGCGTGCAGATTCTTCTGCAAATGGTCAGTAAGTTGCTGACTTTGCTTTCACTTTTCAGAAAGTCTTGAACCACAATGTTAATGCAGTGTGCCAAACACGGGACCCTGAAATAGCGGCCATCTTCCATGGCCTTAACTACATTACTGCCATTGTCGGTGGCAACAAAACCAATATTGAGGCCTCTTGGTTGGAGCCATTCAAAGACCTTGCTGTTGAACTCATCCAAAATGTTTGCAGCAGTATGCGATTTCTCCATAGCAAACATGGCTACAGTAGCATGTTTGCGAGTATCATTAAAAATCTCAGTAGTGTCAATGCCTGTAGATATCTTGTCTCTAACACCTGAAAAAGAGATCCAGTGTGCTGTGATGCACATGTAATCTGTGGCTTGACTACTGATCCACATGTCTGTTGTCAGGTGGATACCATGCACAGCACTCTGCTGCAAGGCTTTTCCAAGCAATTCCAGCACGTAGTGGTGTAGTGCTGGAACAGCAACTCTGGCAAAATAGTAGAGGCTGGGAACATTCCATTTTGGGCAGAGGGTTGACACAAATTCCAGGAAACCCATCCCTTCAACAAAAGAAAAAGGGAGAAGGTCCAGAGCTAACATTTTAGCAAGCTTAGCATTATACAAACGTGCTATTGGGTGGTTGCGCTCGTACTTCCCCTCCTGCCTAAACATGCTAAGAATGGTACGCTGCTTGCTATTTCTTTCAGATATGCCCGATGCAGTACTTCGTGTCGCAGACTTCGCACCCGTACTCCTTGGTGTCTCCGGGTTACTCTTACTCTGGTGCCACTGAGATGTTGCTGATCCGGAGGATCTGGGTTCTACCACTGCAGTGCTGGGGAGTGGGACAGGGGTACTTAGTGTACCACTACCAGATAGAATGTCTCCCTCTTCATCCTGTCCGGTTACCCGTGGACCTTCTACTGCTTCCCCACCAACATTAATGGTTCCTGCTTTAATGTTACGTAGGTGGTCCTCCCACTGGATTGGGTGGTGTTTTTTCATATGGGTCATTTGGCCTCCGTTACCATAGTTTGTGCCAAGCTTACCACGACTAACAGAGGAATGACAAATGGAGCATATAGCAATGTTGTCCTCATTTGCGCTAACTGTAAAGAAGTCCCACACTGGGGAGCTTAACTTTTGTCTCCTTCTAGAAGTGCCACTTCCAATGCCGGATGAACTGGAGGTTGTGTGGTGAACTGCACTATGTGGCTGTGCAGTAGTACCACTACCTCCTTCTGCTGAGGTGGAACTTGTGCTGGATGTAGGACGCTGCCGGCTTTGTGCAAATGTAAAAATGGAAGCTGGAGGTAGTTTTGGTGTGGCCTGTGTTGGTGGTATGCGTGCTACTACATCCCTAGTCGCAGCCATTCTTGATAGGTTTAAAATGTTGGTCTCCATGTCCTCAGGGCCAGAAGTAATGCTTGTGATGACTGGGTCTGACTCATCATCACCATCATTATCCAGCTGCTGAACATCGCACTCCATAAGTGGTAGGCTTCCTGGAACCTTCGTTTTCCCTAGCCTGATCTTCTTGGGATGTCTCTCCCTCTCATGCTCAGATCATTCTGGCTCCCAAGTGATGTCAAGATCATCAGAAGGGATGCTTGGCGAAGAACTCAATGGACTAACCCTCCTTTTCCTTGGTGGGGATTTGGAAACCAATAGATCTCCTGCATGATGTGCTGCCTCTTCTTGCTCTGCATCAGGCTCAATTTCCTGAACTGCCCCGACTTCGGGAGGAACAACAACTACTATTGCCAGTGGTGGTTCTTGAACAACTATTGCAGGCGGTGGTTGTGGTAGTTGTTTTTGTTAAACATCTACTATTGCGGGCGGTGGTTGTGTAACAACTGCTATTACAGGTGGTGGTTGTGGTTGTTCTTTTCGTTGAGCATCTACTATTGCGGGCGGTGGTTGTTGAACATCTACTATTGCGGGCGCTGGTTGTTCACCACTTTTCTGCTGTGTTCCCTCTTGCGTGGAATGTGTACTACTTTGAGATTGAGATAAGTTCAGGTCAGGCTCAGTATCACCGCTTTCCACCATTAGGCTGGCTACCTCTTCCCCACTCATCGGCTTGGGCCTGGGGTGGTGGCTTGGGCCCACTGATGCGGAGGTGCTGGCCCCAGCTTGGACCAAGGTCACTGCTGCTGCAGGCGTACTTTTTTTTCTCCCAAAAAAGGTTTTCGGGTCAACACCAGACTTAAGTGTCAGTTCCTTCTTCTGTTCTTCCTTCTTCTCAGCTACTTTCTTGGTCTTGGAGGACCTGGTACCTGCTTTCTTTGGGCCCATCTTCCTCAGATGTCAGCAGCAGCACTCAGTTGCTGAGAATGATGTCTGGTCAGGTTAGTCACTCACACCACACGTGACGTAGTACAGAAGGACGTCCGTCTGGCAGTAGAACAGGCGATGAATGATGACAGACACCTCCTCTTCAGTCTTTTGTGCACCTACAAGCAAAGAAGGCAGAACAACATCAGTCGAATATGGATTTTCTTTAGCTTTAATTACTACTAGAAGTATTAGTACATCCAATAAGAGTAAGAATAGCAAAGAATTAAAATGCAAATGTAGTGGAAGTGGAACTTGTTTATCCATAATTTGTGCATCATGGATGCAGCATCAGTGACCTGCAGCAGATAGCAATGGGGATGTGAACAACTAGTAAGCCAACAGGAACAATGGCAAGACACAGGCTAATTTGTCAAAAACAAAACGGCACACTACTACTACCACCACAGCTCCACATGGGCACTCATCACAGGTACATGGGTAAAGGGCAAAGGCCGGAAAAAAATAAACTCAACCAGGCCTATATCCCTCCCTATATGGCCAGAACAAGGAGGATGCATACATGACAGCTTAATGCAAAAAAGAAAATCCCCATGGCTACAAGGTTTGAAAGTTACACAACAACACAAACAACAAAGGCATTTGGAGTTTTCCCCCAAACAGTTAACTACAACCCAAACACCACATTTGAAAATGTAATGCATTGCCACCCATTCCCTAAATGATGTTAAATTCAACAGACAAAATGGAAACCGCTACATCAAGCATCCCCGCTGACTATCTCTGGGACTCTAGGCCTACTGGCAGCAAAAAAATCACACAACTTTGTAGGCCTGCGGCAAGCCGGCAACCAGGATGGAAGGTCACACAAAATGGCCGCCCCCACATGGCCTGGCCAGTGCCACCCCCAAAAACATGAAGAAAGAGAAGACAGACAATACATTCCTATGGCAAAAGGACAATGCTTGGCTTGACAAAATGGCCGCCACCAAGCCGCCCACATAGCCACCGTCTAACAACAAGGTATATAGAGGACAGAAACAGTAAGTGGTCCATGCTCCAAAAACTACAAGCAAATGACAACCTGAGGAGTTTCTTTTAGCAAAATGAACAACATCTACATTTTCGGGAACGTTTTAGGCAACTCGAGAGATATTGCTCGCGAGAATGCAAATTCAGCGTGTTCGGCGGCGCGAACTGAACAAAACGTCGTGATCGCGTCCCCGAGCACGCACATTGAGCGCGCGAAGACGACAAAAACTGTAAGGTCGCGTTGCTGCACTGTGCAAACTTACCAAAACTACGCAAGCTGAATTCTAGGGTTACCTAGTGCGCAGGAAAAAGCCATATTATTCAACACAACCAAAACCTGCAATTCAACACCAAAGACACATTTTTCTAATTAATCCAAAGCCATCCACGACCCACATGATGTTACACTTACAACTTAAACACCCCTATAACAGTTGAACAACTTTCATGCACCCATGATGAGGAGGACTCTAGTAGTACTCTTGGGCCTACCTACTGGCACAGTAGGACACAAGCTTGGAGGCCTATGGCAAAAACACAGAGGCTGCTACTAGTACCAGGAATTAAAATGGCCGCCCCAACATGGCCTGGCCACCCCCAAAAACATAAAAAGAAAGAGAAAAGAGACAATACATTCCTATGGCAAAAGGACAATGCTTGGCTTGACAAAATGGCCGCCACCAAGCCGCCCACATGGTCAGGCCACCGTCTAACAACAAGGTACATAGAGGACAGAAACAGTAAGTGGTCCATGCTCCAAAAACTACAAGCAAATGACAACCTGAGGAGTTTCTTTTAGCAAAATGAACAGCATCTACATTTTCAGGAACGTTTTAGGCAACTCCAGAGATATTGCTCGCGAGAATGCAAATTCAGCGTGTTCGGCGGCGCTAACTGAACAAAACGTCGTGATCGCGCCCCCGAGTACGCACATTGAGCGCGCGAAGATGACAAAAACTGTAAGGTCGCGTTGCTGCACTGTGCAACTTACCAAAACTACGCGAGCTGAATTCTAGGGTTACCTAGTGCGCAGGAAAAAGCCATATTATTCAACACAACCAAAACCTGCAATTCAACACCAAAGACACATTTTGCTAATTAATCCAAAGCCATCCATGACCTACATGATGTTACACTTACAACTTAAACACCCCTATAACAATTGAACAACTTTCATGCACCCATGATGAGGAGGACTCTAGTAGCTTGGAGGCCTATGGCAAAAACACAGAGGCTGCTACCAGTACCAGGAATTAAAATGGCCGCCCTCCACATGGAAAATGGCCGCCCTCACATGGCCTGGCCACCCCCAAAAACATGAAAAGAAAGAGAAGACAGACAAATAGACAATACATTCCTATGGCAAAAGGACAATGTGCTTGGCTTGACAAAATGGCCGCCACCAAGCCGCCCACATGGTCAGGCCGCCCTCAAACACAAGGTACATAGAGGACAGAAACAGTAAGTGGTCCATGCTCCAAAAACTACAAGCAAATGACAACCTGAGGAGTTTCTTTTAGCAAAAAAAACAGCATCTACATTTTCGGGAACGTTTTAGGCAACTCAAGAGATATTGCTCGCGAGAATGCAAATTCGGCGTGTTCGGCGGCGCGAACTGTACAAAACGTCGTGATCGCGCCCCCGAGTACGCACATTGAGCGCGCGAAGACGATAAAAACTGTAAGGTCGCGTTGCAGCACTGTGCAAACATGCCAAAACAGTACAGGCCTCCCCCAAAATGAATATTTAGGAAAGATTAAGAAGCACAGAAAACTGTAGTTAAAAAAAAAAAAAAACATTTAGACAGTACACCAATTCTCAATTCTCAAACTTACTTGTGAAAGAAAAGTTCAAATCCTAAATTCCTCAATAAATCCAATTAAATGCTATGATGCAGCAGACAAACACAAAGAGTGATCCTTCCAGCTCCAATTCCAAATGAAAGTGAACACCACATGGACAAACCACTGGGAGGAGCCTGGTGGACAGGAACAGGAAGTTGGAGACTCAGGGGCACTTGCTTTCCCTTGAAAAAAAGAGTAGAAACAAAAAGAAGACTCCTAGCCCCAAAAAATACAGCCAAATCACAATCTGAGGGGTTAAATGAACATTTTGGAGAAGATTTTAACATGCTCGGGAGATATTCTGTGCCAGAATGCAGTTTCTGCGTGTTCGGAAACGTGATCTTACCAACATGGGAGGATCGCACGTCCCAATGACATGTTCGCGCGCTCAAAGTCGCATAGGATTGTGCGGCCGGATTCCAAACATCATAGCGAACGCGACCGGGAGAAAAAAGCGAAAAAGCGAATGCAGAACCACGTTAAGTCATTATCGCGCACGCAAGAATGCTATTGAGCGCGCGAGGAAGAAAAACTACTACGCTACGCTGTAGATTGCGAAGTAGGCGACAGCTTCGCGCTCTCCGCGTAGTGCGAAGTTGCCGAAACTTCGCAAACTCCGCGAACGGAGCGTAGTTCTCCACCCAGGCTTAATAAGGACACAGATGGCTCTCAACCTCGGGGAGAGCTAATGTGGGCCAGTGTTTATGTGTCCGGAAGTCCAGCATGAGACTCGTGGGATCACTATGTGTGGTGTGAATGTTGTGTCCAGATAGGGTAAATGTACCTATCTACATGTGGTATCTAACGTTGTGGTATTTCTGAGGAACACAAGCCTTTGACCAAACTTGTTTTATTAGGGCCCATTACCTCAAACTTTTTTGTGGTGAAACTATCTTTCTGTGGAGTTGATCAGGGTCTTCCCTTGGTGTTTGTTTGCCTTTAGTTTATGGGGGACCCCACCTGTTACCTGTTACTCAATAGGAGCGGACATTGGTCGCAGTACCTATCTGACAACATCTCCATGACTCACAGCTGATGCAGAGGTTACCTTGGGGGAATCCAACAGCAATGATACGAGTTCATCAGATCTCCTAAGAATAATATGGCAGCCACTGGTATCATTTTCATCAACATTATCAACATTGCACACACAGTTGTCATCTTGTACACTGACATTGTTCTTTTGGGATTGACAAAGTTATGTTTGCTTTGATCTGAACATACACTGACATTGTTCTTCTTGGCAACAATGATACTATCATACGAGCATGGATTATGGTATACATTGGTATCAGTATTGCTGATGTAGGCGCTGTTGTGTGGGCACAAGTTACGATATAAATTGACATTGCATTAGCAGGCGTTCACGTGGTTAGGCGGGCACCGGTTAGGGCATGGATTCACTTTGCATTTACTGATATTTTTGTTGTTGGGCCTGCACATATCAAAACATTCATTGACACCATATTTGCCCATTCCAACCAATGCATATCTTCAGTAAGCCCTATTAGATTTTGATTTCATGTAATTTTTTCATTAAAATATTCTCTGTTTCTAGAATTGTGAGCTTTTATTGTGTTGTGCATTTGGCTTTTTAACTGTTTTGGTACTTCTAAATGCTTTACACCTTTTCTTAAGTTAAGTCTGCTCTGTGCCATAGCTACTATGGGTTAAACTGAGGTGTAAATTACTGAACATTTTACTGGGCCTAGATAGGATAATTTTAGTATTACTCTTGTGGACTACCATTCACCTTAACTAAAAACCTATTTTCTTGTGATAAGGTTTTGAGTCACAACTCATGTGTGGTTGCATGTGAAAATCCACGCACCAGCGATGGAACGCCCCTTGACTCAAAGTAACGTAGCACAGCTTTATATTACTTTGGATTACAATCCAACAGAAAGAAAGATTTGTGTAGGATTCTAGTACCCACCACAACACTTTTCATCAGGTTTGCGATAAAAGGTAACACAAACTTGATACAAAGTAGGCCTTATTCACAAAGGTGAGCATACACCTTGGTGTACGTTTTGAATTGTTTGCTATTCAGAAAGGAATTTTACGAGTAGTATCTTTACAACTGCAGAGTCTCTTTATGTAAAAAAAAACAATCATAAATTTACACAAAAGTGTACATTTTACTTTTCTGAAACTGTTCGTAAATGTGTGCCCGGGTACTCATACCCACAGTGAGCTAAACTGAAGAATCTGCTTTCAGCCTCTTCATTTGTGGTATTGTGGTAAATAAATAAATAATACCTCTCTTTTTGCATGTATAAATGAAGAACAGATAGCTCAATAAATAAGAGTCAAGATTCGAGGTAGTAGGAGTTTTGCAGGTTTAATACAGTATAAGGACAGGGACAGGACAACCTGCACAGGAATAGGATGGCAGGGCCCTGGCAGCGCTGCCAGGATCAGGATCGGGGCAAGGATAACTTTTTAATAACAGTACATGGGCATATATACATATCTCAAACACATAGCATTACATTGCAATAGGCGTAGCAGTGGGTGGAGCAATAGGCGTGACGCGTAGCAGTCGCGAAAGATAAGGGTGAAAAGAGGTGTAACAGGCGTATACATAGACATGTGATGCAAACGTAACAGAATATGTCATGAATGGGGCGGAAACCATGGAGAGGGCTACCTGAGGAGCCGGGACCTCTAACCTGGTGGTGCGCGCAAACTAGCAATGACGTGTTACTAGGAGAAGCTGGGGGCTTCGAACTCTGTGCTAGGAGCAGAGACTGAAGTCTGGAGAGTCAGGGCGACATGTACCTAAACAGTATCTAGTATCTGATGTTTAGAGAACATGTTGATATAAACTAGAAGTCAGGAGGGGAAAGGCTAACAGACACTAAGACTGGACCATGCATTATTCTACATGTAGTGCGTGATGAAGAATATTAAATGACCATTAAATGCAGTATTTCTCTTACATGGAGACGTGAAGGCTAGACAATGACGGAAACTATTGATGCAGTTCAGTAGCTTAGGAATGCAGAGGAAGAGGACTGAACTGATAATCTGGAATCATAACATACTCTTGGCAGACTCAGAGGCAGAGCCAGGCTGAGCCGGGCACTGCGAGGCAGGAAATAAGTGAAGGGTCGAGGACACAGGTGGGGGCTGTATCGCTCCTCAGCGAGGCTTCAGGAGACAGAAGCCGAATCTGGTGTCCAGGCCCTTTTGAGGCCTAGAAACGGGGACTTTGTAATGAAATAACGTGCACACTGAGAAACGTGGCAACGTAGCTTTACATAGGCCTGATATTCGTAGTATTCACGAGGACTGGAACTGACATACTAGAGGTGGACACAACTGTAATTGCGTCATTAATCGAACATAGGGAATGCATATGCATATTTAATCATGCACACATAACATATGATGGAGGACGCGTAGGGACACAGAACATGGCAAAATTTACTTTTCCAAATTCCCTCCTTGTCACTACGTTTTCTTCAGGAAACATCAATATTCATGATACCATCTATCATTTCATACAGTATCATTTGCTCGTCTCGAATTATCCTGGAACGGGATTTAGAACGGGGCTTGGGACTAGGAATACAAGAGGTAGCACAAATGCCGCAAATCGCAGGGCCACATTGTATACAGAGGCAGCAGCTGAATATGATAGCTACTGCAATACCTAGAAAGGACAAGACTTTCCATCCCCAGGCGGAAATTATATTCCAGAACCAACCGGACCATGTCCAGGTGCCTGGATCTTGGTGTAACAGATGGGCAATTTTATGGAGTCTGGTTATAGCTGAATAAACAGACGGCGCGTTATTTGGAATGAAAATGCAGCAACTAGATCTGATGACTCTACAGGCCCCGCCCCTATCGGCCAGTATGACGTCAAGGACGAGACGATTTTGCAAAACGACAAATCTCATAGCAGATTGCTCTTCGGTTAAGTTACCTAGAGCAGAGGCAGTCTCATTTACTACAGCTTCAAGGGTTCTAGTTAACCTACGGATCAGCTTACTATTCTGGATAGGTCCTATAAAGAAGAAGAAACCTCTATTGAAATCTGTATATTGTTCTAGAGCAGTTTCAGTATAATCGACAATGGGGGACTCCCTTCTATGTCTAATGTGTACTAGATGTGTGTTTCTATGATAATCAGATGGGGCTAGGAAAACTGGTGGCAGTAGGAAGGCAATATAACAGGTTCCCTCCCAATCGAGGGGCAGACGAACATATGCAGTTTGACCACAAATAAAATAAGAATGGCGTGAAGCTTTGAAAATAGATTTCCCACTGTCACTATACTTGACAATAGTAGTACAATCACTATGTCCTACATGTACAGAACCATAATTTCGGACACATAATTCACCTTTGACTGGTAATACTGAAATAGCAGGTAAGTCTGGAGTAGAATCAGACTGGACATTCAGGACCATAAAATTCGAAGAATAATTACCTAAATTATACACTTCATTTTCTAGATCTAACCCGGTTCTGTGGGGGAGACCTTGCTTGTCTGGAAAACATGTACTGTTAAGAAAAGACATATCTGTTGAGGATGACGTTAACGTGGACCATGCTCCACACGAACCATTATGTGAAAAAGGATAAGGAAAGAGTGGCAGAACTCCCTTCGGTGTCTGGAAAGGGGGGAGTCGACCACATACCCAACAATTAGTGGCATTGCTGGTCTGGTGTGAATAATGTAACATGCGGACAAAAGAATTATTTCGCATAGCGAGGCGGTAAGAGAGTTCATGAGGAGGCAGATCACTAAACGTGTGTTCTACTGTAGCATTAGTAGACCTATTTACACGAAGAACTGGGAAATACAGGTAAAATGCGTAACTGGTGCAGGAAATCATAATGCTGAGAAATAATATGAAACATAGAAAAACGATACATCGGATTGAGTTTTGACTAACTCTCTCACTATGGGGGTCTATTTTATACATGTCAGAAACAGTCTAACCGTTTCACCTAGGGGAGGACTTAGACAATCAAACTGGCTGACTTATTTTACTAGACCGGAGTTTCAACTTGTACTCCTGTTGCGGAGTATTCTCTAACGGGGAAGGGTTCGTAGCAAGGTTTTTAGGGGCAGAAGAGAAATAACGTCCCATCTCTCAAGTTGAACAACCTGGATTTCAGGTGAGTGAAGGTTTATCAATTGTATGGCTGAAGAACTTGTTTGTTCTTATGTACTCCACCCATGTACTTATAATCAAGTATGCAGGTGGGCTTGTGAACTTCAGCCATCTGACCCCAAACCACGATGGAAGAATTCCTTTCATCATGAAGTGTGTTGAGCACACACACATCACTCCTATCCAAGAAACTGACTGTGAGCAGTTCACTGGAATATAATGCAGGGCTCTGGGATTTATGAAGCTTCTTACAACCAATCTGGTGTGGGAATTCTTTGGAGCGACAATGAACTGTACCACAGGCCACAGTGCCAGCTTTGTACAGCTCACTCAACAGCTCTAGTTCCGTAAAAATTGTCCACATAAAGGTTATAAAGTTTGTGAAGGAGATGCTGGACAGGATCAAACACAATCTTCCATGTGACTTCGAGTGTGGGAGGTCAACCTGCAGGATTGAGAGTAGAGTCCTTCCCTTTATACACTCTCAAGTTGTACACATAACCAGTAAAGCTCTCACACAGCATGTACAGCTTGAGGCCAAATCTAGCTCTTTTGCTCCAAATGTACTGCCTGAACAGTAGACACCCTTTGTAAAGGATCAAGGACTCATCGATTGCTATATTCTTTCCAGGAGTAAAAACCTCTGGAAACCTGGTAGACACATATTCCACGACAGGCCAAATTTTAAACAACCAGTCATGGACTGGATGGTCTCAGGGTAATGCAGCAGAATTGTCATTGAAATGCAGCAGAATTGTCAAATTTGGCATGACTTTCCCATAACTTCCTCCTTGAATTCCCTCACTCTCCCCCTTTCAAAGGAGACCTCCCAGAATGCTGGGAGGCCTTCCTTGGCCAGTTCACATCACAGATGGGTGGGGAGGAATAGAGAGACAGGGAATCAATTCCACTTCTCTGACAGGGATCTTTTTGAAAAAGGAAATCTCCAGCTCTTTGTAATGGAGGATTTTGTTAAGTCCTCCCTGGTGTCAGACAATGTATGTTCATGTACAAGGGAGGTAATTCATGTGTTCGCTATTGGGCAATTGTATTGAAAACACGATAAATTGCAGAAAAATGAAGATTTGTTTCAGGAAACGACCAGACGAAGATGGAGCAGCCTTCAGGAGAAGATCCAAGCATAATCTGATCTCCCAGTAAGTCCGCTAACTGTCATTCTCAATCCATTGCAGTAAACAAAAATCCAACGGTAAACTGACAGGCTCATGCATAACAACTTCAACAAAAAATATTCTTTACAATCTTCCCATTCCTCGTAAAGGCTAGGAAGAACTTCACAAGGAAAGGAAATGAAAGAAAGAAACATTACACATCCCCTTCTTAAAAACAAAACTAAATAATATACAATTAATTACAAATATAGTCCTTCAAAACAACTGGAGGCTTGATTACCCTTTTTTCAAGCGTATCCATTTCACTGATGACATCCTTGGTGCAATCTACTAAACGTCAGGTCTCTGCCCAAACACTGCACAGAGATCCAACTTCTGATTGACTCTCATGAACTTGACATCCTTTTCATGACAGAAACTTGGACGCGTCCAGATTGTCTGGTCGATCCGTGTTTTGCCTGCCCCTCCGGGTTTAAATTTCTCCACCTCCCTAGGCCTATTGGTAGAGGCGGAGGTGTGGGAGTCATTTTTAGAGCATCTTGCAGCATTAAGATCCTTACTCTTGACCCTATCCCGGGCACTGAGTTACTAGGACTTTCAATTCAGACCCATGCCGGAAATATAGTCACAGTGATCCTGTGCTATCACCACCAGGGGCGTTTAGCCTTCAGCAGCAACAAACACTAATCAATACCCTTACCAATATCGCCTTATCCCACCAGAAGCTGCTTCTACTCGGTGATTTTAATCTATTGCATAACGGTACGCTTGACTCAGCTCTCAAGAACCTACTCTCTACCTGTGACAGTCTTGGCCTCTCTCAGCTTACCTCCAAGGCCACCCACAAGGCAGGACATCTGCTTGACCTGATCTTTGCGGCACCTGACCTGCTGGTAATGGGAGAAATTCTCCCAATGGATTGGACTGACCATTCCTTGGTTAGATTTTTCCTTCACAAGACGACTGGCCCCTACAAGGCCCCGGCGCCGTCCAAGGAAATTAAATGCAGAGACTGGAGGGCTCTCTCACGCGCACATCCCTCGGGCGAATTGTTCCATGTGCAACAACTTTTTGATGGGAACAAAAGCACAGCCGACAATAATAATTCCCTTGTCTCTAGTATCGCTAGGGTAGTTGACACCCACGCCCCCCTCAAAAATCGGACCTGCAGAGGTAAAGACTCTGCCCCTTTGTTCAATGTCGACCTAAAACTATTAAAACTCGAATGTAAACAAGCAGAGAGAAGGTGGAGACGCGACTACAATTAAACCTGTAAAGACACGTGGAAAACTAAGGTCCACGCATACAAAACCCTCATCAAAAAATCTAAAGCCGATCACTACTCCTCCCTGATCTGCAACTCTACTAACAACACCAGGAGCATTTTTAACATCCTAAACAGTGTTACTAATCCAGAGTCGTGTAAAAATGCGATCGTCCCGTCCCAAGATCTTTGTGACAATCTGGCCTTATTCTTCAGAGAGAAAATTGAACTCATCCTTAAAGACCTGGATACTCCTCTTACTGCTGGAAACTCCCCTCCCTTGATCACTACTACGCTGGAGAA
This sequence comes from Lissotriton helveticus, assembly GCF_964261635.1. Taxonomy (NCBI): domain Eukaryota; kingdom Metazoa; phylum Chordata; class Amphibia; order Caudata; family Salamandridae; genus Lissotriton; species Lissotriton helveticus. The sequence continues at coordinate 987,408,275 of NC_136067.1, forward strand.
TCAAGCACCTAACTTAGTTATGCCTCCAGAAGAATTCCTTTGCAGGTCTCGAACTCTTCACTAAGGTAGCTAGAGGCATCGTGTCTGGGTCTCCACTGGACCCAATACCTCCTAAAATCTGGAAAGAATTCGAAGCAGAACTTTTTCCCCCGTTCCATCTAATTTGTCAGCAATCCCTGCTGACTGGCACTGTCCCTGCCCATTGGAAACGAGCGCTAGTTTCCCCGTTGTTGAAGAAACCATCCCTGGATCCTGATTGCGCAAAAAGCTACAGGCCCATCTCATTGCTACCATTCCCGGCCAAGATGGTGGAACGGGTGGTCAGTAACACTCTTTCCGACCACCTGGAACATCATCTTCTACTGGATGGGGACCAATTCGGTTTCCGGCCTGCTCATGGAACCGAAACTGCCCTTATTATCGCCATGAACGAACTTCAAAGGCGAGCAGACAGAAGTCAGTTATCATTTTTGATACTGCTTGATATGTCTGCACCCTTTGACACGGTGAATCACAAGATCCTACTGAAACGCCTATGGGAGGCAGGAGTGAGAGACACGGCACTGCAGTGGTTCCACTCTTTTCTGCGGGACAGGCAACAAGCAGTATCGTTACCTCCTTTTCAATCTGCTTTCTCTCCAGTAACGCACGGAGTCCCACAAGGCTCTGCCATTAGCCCAATACTTTTTAATGTTTACCTTAGGCCACTCATTATTCTGATCTAAAGCTTCGGCATTAAAACCATTAACTACGCTGATGACACGCAGATAATCCTTTCCTTGGAAGGAGAGGATTCTATCTCCATAGAGATACTACACAACTGTCTGCGGGAGACATCAAGGTGGCTGAAGAATAACTCACTTCAGTTCAATGCAGGGAAAACCGAGGTGCTTTTTAACAGTGGCTCGAGGATCCCCCATCCGTTCCCTAGCAACTTCTGGCCCCCGGAAACAGTCTCTATTGTACAGCCTGCAGACTCTGTCCGCAACTTAGGGGTCATGCTTGACCACAAGCTCAGCATGGAGACCCATGTTCAGAAGAGCTCTGCCTGCTGCTATGCCATTTTGCGCTCTTTGAGGAAAGTTCTGCCCCTTCTTCCCATCCAGGCTCGTGCCCAAGTAGTTAGATGCACCATCCTGAGCAGGTTGGACTATTGCAATGCCCTCCTGCTCGGGGCTCCGGAGTATCTATTAGACAGGCTCCAAAGAGTTCAATCTGCGGCTGCTAAATTGGCCTTGGGGCTTCCGAGGAGATCCCATGGACCTTCCGCCCTGGCACAACTGCATTGGCTCCCTCTCAGACAGAGAGTGCAATTTAAGTCCCTCTGCATTGTTTTTAGGGCCCTCCACGGTTCCGGCCCAGTCCCTTTACAGTCCAAGTTTGTGTGGTATGTCCCCACAAGACAACTCCGCTCCTCGGATGCCAAACTAGTAGTCATCCCCAGATTCAAGAAGGTCAGATCCGGTGGCAGATCCTTTGAGGTATCCGCCGCTAAGCTTTGGAACATCCTCCCCACTGAGATCAGACATACCAATGACCTCCTACCTTTCAGAAAAAAGGTTAAAACTTGGCTCTTTCCAGACTTGACCTAGTTCCCTCTGTTCCATTCTTCAATCTTCCTCAGACTCTGTCAGCGCCAGGATGCCTGCAATGGCGACAGTTTGCGCTTTACAAATTCGTAAAATAATAATCTGAACTCTGTTGAGAATCGTTGACAACTTTTTGGTAATCCTTCTTAGAAATCTCCATTCCTTGTTGAGAATCAGCTTGAACTAAAACACCAGGAGCATCGCAGACAGGATGTTTACACAATGCTACTCTTTTAAGATTCCAGCATTTTCCATCCTCCAAAATGACAGCATTTTTTTTTAGTTGATTAATACGTTGAGGATCATAAAATTTACTATCATTTTTCGAAATGAAACCGGGTTTTTTAATCCTAACCCATTAACCAATGGACAAACCTACATCGTGAGTATTCTCTTTTTTATCATATAGTTTTTTGTATTTATCATGCTTAGTATACAAATTCTACATGACCTCAGAAGAGGACCAACTAACATCTCCAAGACCTTTAATCCAACCTGGAAACCATTTAACTCTTGGTTTCCTTCCTCTCATAAGTTCAAAAGGAGAACATTTTGTAGAATCTGAAAGACAAACCCTATGAGACCAAATGGTTTTGAATACTTGGGTTTCCCAGGGAACGTTGTTCTTAAAAGCGAATTGAATAGCCCCTTTTAAAAGTCAGTTGAATCTTTCAATTAATCAATTTCTACTCAGATTGTAGAGTGAGGCAGTTTTATGAGTCACTCCACATTTAGATAAATAATAAGTAATGACTTCAGAAGTAAGCTGTACTCCATTCTCACTAATGATTAAGGCAGGTGTCCCTTCACTGAGAAAAACTGCAACAAAATATTTTATAACAGTGTTAGTATGTAATTTCTTTATGATTTTAATTATAGGCCACTTTGAAAATACATCCATCATGGAAACAACATTTTTACCAGAACTACCAACAGGGCCCATGATGTCTACCGCAACATTCTCCCAAGGATACTCAGGACACATAAAGTCACTCATAGGTTGTCTCAAGGTTTTGAGTGATTTATCAGCTGAAGCACAACGTCTACACTCTCTTACAGCTCTTTCAACCTCAATGTCTAATCAAGGTCACCAAAATTTGCGCTTGATGAAGGATTTAGTTTGATAAATTCCTAGATGACCATCGTGACACAAAGCTATGATCTTACTTCTGAGGCTAAAAGGCGCAACTAACCTATCTCCCCTAATAAGATCACCATCAAGACAAGCTAACTCATTCCTATTTTCCCAAAAAGCCTTCACTTCTTTAATCTCCATTTTACGTGGCCAATCTGATTTTACAAGTCACAAAACCTGCTTTAAATTATCATCTTTATCTAAGGCCTCTGTCCATTCCAATTTTTTAATTGAATCCACACCATGGTCCCATAATCATGCGACTTGAACATCCTTCATAAGGTCATCCTGATTTTCAACCAATTGTGAAGAAAACCGTGAAAGAAAATCAGCGACTGCATTTTCCTTACCAGGAATGTAAACAACTTTATAAATATAGTCCAAGTATCTGATAGAAATTCTCGCTAACCTAGCGGTAACATTAATCATACCAACGTTGGATAGCACTTTTACAAGAGGTTAATGATCACATTTGATAATCACTTCCATTCTCCAAACAAATTTCCTAAAATGTTCCAGGCACACGCAAGTGCTTCACGCTCAATAACTGCGTATTTGCATTCAGCAGGGGAAAAATACATTGATGCATAAGCTACAATGTACTCCAGCCCATTCACATTCAATTGTGATAGGACAGCACCAATGCAGGTGGCACTGGAATCCGTAGTAATTATATTTTTCCCACAAGGATCAAATCCCTGTAGAGCAAGATAATACGCAATAGCATTTTTAATGTCATCGAACTCTTCTTGGCAAGAACTAGAAAACAAGAATTCCACTTTAGCTTTAAGGAGTTGTTTGATATGAAATGTTCTACTTGAAAAAAAAATTATGAATTTAGAAAAGAACTCCACCATGCATAGAAAAGACTTGACATCATCTTTGTTTTTTGGGTTTGGGGATTCTGTTATAGCGGAAACTAACTTGGCCTGCGGTCGAATGCCCACCGCACTAATTTTCTGTCCCAAATAATTCACACTAGTAGCAGCAAATTTACACTTAGAAAACTCAACAGTTAACCCTTGTTTGTTTAACAAGGAAAGTACATGGACCAGTTTAACTTTGTGATCTGAGTTGTCCTTCCCCATAACCAGCATATCATCTTGAAATATAAGGACGTAATCCAAATGACCAAAGATGTTAGACTAAGGCGCTGGAATACTGTGGCTGCTGAAGCCAGGCCAAACAGCATCCTAGTGTACCTAAAACAACCAATATGAGAAACAAATGCAGTGAGATCTTTGCTCTTGTCCTACAAAGGAATTTGGTGATATGCTTGAGACAAATCTATGGATGAAAAACTTGCATATCTTTAGTTTTGGAAATCATTTCATTTGTTTTAGGAAGCGGAAACTGATCAATTAATATATTGGCATTTAAATGCCCAAATCAATGCAAAGCCTAATTTTCCCATTGGCCTTCCTAGCTGCGACCAATGGAGAAATCCTTTGAGAACTCTCAATTGGCTCAATAACACCATCATTGGATAATCTGTTTAACTCATTTGAAAGTTCATCCTTAACAGCAAAAGAAATATTTCTCAATTTATCTATTTTAGTAACTGCATCAGGTTTCAAATGGATACAATGTTCAAAACCTTCTAATTTGCCTAATGCGCCTGAAAAAACATTTGGCAAATCTTTACTTAAAATTTTTCCTAAAGAATCTCCTTCATCCAAAATCAGAACTTGTTCGATACCATTGGGGTCTAAAATGATGTTACGTTTATTTTGGTCCTTTTAACCAAGAACAGATGGACCCTTTTGTGACACATACATTTTACAAAGTGCACTTCTGTGCTTGACTCTGATCAAAAGCTTCCTAAAACCCAGTAACTCAATGGGATCTCCATTAAACTTCTCAGGGAGTGTCTGGACCAATATTTTTGATAAATGTTTCAATCCATACAGATTCATTAATAATTGTAAAAGGAGACCCTGAGTCTGCAGCAATAGGAATACTCACGCCACCCATAGACATTGAGCACATCAGCTTGTTAGAATTCTTATTCCTAGAAATATTGAGGACAACTTTACCCCCACCTCTTGAAACATCATACTCCTCATCATCACTATCTCCATTATTAGAATGTAACCCCCTTCTTCAATACATTTGAGACTACTAACTTTCTTATCATAACACAACCTGCTGAAATGGCCTATTTTTCCACAAAATGTACAACGAATCTTAACTGCAAGACATTTTCTGTCATTTGCAAGATGGTTTTTCCGTTGCATCTGTAACATCGTAACTCTTATTATATAAAATTACTCTCTCTTTTGCTACTAACTCTATTAGCAGAACTAATTTTGGGTTTGTTAGATAAAACTCTGGCAGCAGCTTCTCTGGCAACTGTTTCCTGTTGTGGAACTTCAGGATTCTTGAGTGCTTTGTTATGTTATGTTAAGTTATGTTATGTTATGTTATAAAAAGACTTGTATCGCGCTCTAATACTCTAGAGTGTCCTGGCACGTGAGTGAACTGTGGTAGATAGGGCAGGAAAAATTAAATGAGCTGATTAACAAGATGCTGTAAGTCCACAGGGAGGGCATTCCAGGCAGCTGCTGCTTTAACAGAAAGGGACTGGCCCCCCAGACGTGACCTGCGAAACTGCGGGATAACCATCCGGCGTTGAATGGCAGATCGCAAGGATCGACTGGGCGTGTACAAAGCAAAGCGTCTCTTAAGGTACACAGGCCCTTGGCCATGAAGGGCCCTGTAAGATAAGGTAAGGGCCTTGAATTGCACCCAGTGGGCCACAGGCAGCCAGTGCAAATCCCCGCAAATGCTGCTGAACACTAGATCTCCGAGAGATGTCAAACAGGAGTCTAGCTACGGCATTCTGTATAATTTGAAGTTTCTTTACCAAATAGCCAGGAATGCCAATGAACAAAGCATTGGCCTAACCGAGGCGGGAAAGGATAAGGGCACGCACTACCATTTCTTTAGCTTCCCTAGGAAGCAGGGGAAAAAACCTTCTTAAGGCCATAAGGGTGCCGAAGCAGACTCCGGTTATTTTTTGAACATGATCTGAAAACCGGAGATCTTCACTAAACCACACCCCTAAGTTCTTTGCCTGGCCTCCCTCTGAATTGGGGCAAGGGAAATCTGAAGGCCATAAAGATTCTCTGAAGGTAGGGGGAACCAGCCATACAGAAGTACCTCCGACTTGTCCTTGTTGCACTTCAGTTGGGCATGTGCAAGCCAGTGGTATATAGATGAGAGGCATATCTGGGCAGTATTAGTGTCCAGATCAGAGTTTTTCCAGGTGAATAGCAGCAGGGTGTCGTCCGCGTAAGTTATAATTTTTGCTCCCAGCTCCTCTGCTAAAAAAATCAAGGGGGTCAAATATATGTTGAAAAGCAAAGGGCTCAACGTGGGGCCCTGAGGGACCCCCGTTGAAAAATTCCTAAGTCAGGACGAGAAGGAAGGCATCCAGACATGCTGAGTGCATTCATCCAGGAAGGATTTTATCCAATCCAATGCTGGACCAGCAATGCCAATAGATGACAACCGGGCAAGAAGTAGCTGGTGGGGTACCGTATAGAAGGCGGCAGAGAGGTCCAGCAAAATCAAAGCCACTCTGCCGCCCCATCCAGGCACTCCCTGATCGCCTCTGTCATCTCCACCAGCGCAGTCTCCGTACTATAATAAGTTCTAAACCCGGATTGAGCAGGGTGAGGAGCACCATAGGCTTCCACAAAGGCATCAAGCTGCCAGAAAACCACCATTTCACAGACTTTAGCCAAGGCTGGCAGGAGAGAAATGGGTCAATAGTTAGTTAGAACAGAGTGGTCTAAAGAAGATTTATTTAAGAAGGGGTAAGAGTTTAGCCTGCTTCCAGCACACCGGAACGGTGGGGGGTCCGAATGGATAGATAATTAATCGCTGCTACATCTGAGCAAACGTCCTCAGCCTCCCCAGCTAATACTCGGGCCGGACAAGGATCTATAGGAGAGCCCAACTTCAGGGATTTAAGAATGGCTAAAATGTCAGGCTCAGGTACGGGCAGGAGTTGCGTGAACAGGGGGGTAGGTAAACTGGAAATCAGAGGGGACACCAAAGGAGAAATCCTCTGTTCCAGGGAATATATTCCCAAGCTGTCTTCTCTATAAAAAAGGAAGACAACTCCTCACACCATTGTGGAGAAACTGGCAGAAACCTTTGCTCCACACAAGGCGATAGGAAACTCTTAACAATAGAAAAAATGTCCTTGCTATTATTATTGGCCTTGGCAATCCGCCCAGCATAATAATTACTTTTCGCTTTCCTAATAGCAGTGTAATAATCCATCTGAGCTGTACGGACCGCGGACTTAGCGGAAGGGCAGTACTCCTGACGCCAGCCGTGATCCAATTTTTTGCACCCTAGTTTCAGCTCCTTAAGAGCATTTGAAAACCAAGGCTTCAAGGTCGGAAATCGCTGTTTTCTATTGGGAGCGGGTTTGGCAGTGAAGCTGACCCCCTGGCTAATCCAAGGGTAAAAGCTATCCACCGCCCCTTCAAGATCAAGGGCACACGCTGGGCGCGCCAGAAGCAAAGCCTTAGAAAACGCAGGGAGATTAATCTTCTGAGGGCGGGAGCCAGGGAGCAAGGCAGGAGTGCGAGGACACTTCATCATAGACAACGAGATCCTGATCAGATGATGAGCAGACCAGGTAACTTGTTCAGGTTCCGTTACAAACAAATCAAAGTTAGTGCTGACCAGGTCAATTAAGTGGCCACCCGAATGCAATGGCATCTTGACCCACTGGGTCAGCTGAGCCAGATTGAATGAATCCAAGAGAGCCCTGGAATCAGGAGCGTCTGGGGCATCCAGATAATTATTAAAGTCCCTCAAGAATAAAAACTTGGAGAAGCCGAGGGTGCGAGGAATAATGACATAGTCCAGAGATTTCAAAACAGCTCCGGGCGGGTTGGGCGGACGATAAACCGACGTGCCTCCCAGCGTGAAATGAGGAGATAGAGTAAAAGTGAAGTCCGAAGCCTCACCCTCCACAAGCTCACCTTCCAGACAATTCACCTTTACGTGCTACTGCAAGGACATCATTAAGGGGATTATCACCATTTACCCATACTCTATCCTGAATAGAAGAATCATAAGAATGCATCACAATTTGGCCCTTATTAATTCCTCCTCGATTATACCAAATCTACAATCAATGGCAAGTTATTGGAGGGCCATGGCATAATCATCAATAGACTCACTATTGTTTCCTCAGAAAAAAATTAAAACGTGTGACGCCAATACAAACTTTGGGAGAAAAGTAATTATCTAAATGCTTAATAGCTTGATTAAACACATTATCATCACCAGCAGCAGAGTCCTTGTTTAATTTGTTATAAATTCTTAACCCTTCTGGACCTAGTTTTTTTCCTTACATTAGATAACTGGTTTGCATGGTCAATAGTTAGCAGGTAATTCATAAAATATTCCTTCCATTGTATCCAATGAACAGGAGGACCACCAGGAACACATTAAAACTCTTTTGGTGGATTTACTGTAATATAGGTAAGTGGGGCAGACATAGTGGAAAAATAAAGTTTCGTTAAAAAGTTTGGTAAAATAAAATTGATAGAGATCATGTAATAAAATATATTGTTTATGCTTCCACTGACAGTCTTTGATAGATAAAGCTAAGAAAATGGGTAGTACACTGAATCTTAACATAGCATTCTAATTAATGAAGTAATAATAAGTATGTATAATAATTACAAGGGAGTAACATATAAAAATCGTGTCAGAATAATAAATAGCTTGTAGCATATGACTAAACTTAGAGAAATATCAATAATACCATATGTAAAATTAATAAAATGATCTGGTAGATTGAGAAAAGCGAACACATTAAATGGTAACAAGTCACACACAATATAATGCTGTGTGAATCAGCGGAGTCTTGTAGTTGTAAATAGGAACTTGCTGCTTGAAACTCCAATAGGCAAACTCAGGGGCATATTATCAAGGGGCTTTATCTCCGCTTTTTTGGCTTTAAAAGCCAAGAAAGCGGAGATAAAATTATCTCCCTATTACCAAGCTGTCGCTAACACCAGTTAGCAACAGCTAATAGGAGATAGTGACCATCTTGGGCCTCGCTTTGCATGTCAGTGATATTTATCACTAATGACATGCAAAGTGGGCGTGCCAAGATGTTAGCGACTGGAAACAGTCGCTAACATCGCTATCTCCTATTACCAACTTTTGGAGATATTCTCGCTAAGCGCGAATATCTCCAAAAGCTAACACCTACCCAGGAGCAGTTCTTAGCCATGTTATCAAATGGGAGGTGGATAACATGGCTAAGAGCATTTGCTCGATAATGCATGAATATCGCTGACTTTTCAGCGATATTCATGCATTGCGGCCGTTTTTTATCGCATTTGCGATAAACCTTGCTAATAGCTAGGTTTATCTGCGATAAAAATCGCCGATTTGCGGCGATAATTTTTGTCTCTAAACAAGTTAGAGACAAAAATTATCTCTATTGGTTGGTAATATGCCCCTCAGTCTCACCTGTTGAGAGAGTTGAGAAGAACTCACCACCAATGAGTTTAAATGAAAGTTTGGCTAATTGCTAGGAGCATCGAAGGTTAACTGAGAGGAAAATGCAAAGACTCTGTCAATGTTCGGCACGAAAATGACAACAGTTGCGCAGTGAAGAACAAAGTACACGCACTGCACAACTGCGATTGGTGGTTATTAGACGTAGAGATCCAGTAACGTTAAAGAGTATATTTATTCCGGGAAAGAGGCAGGGTTGACTGTAAATAAACCAATCAAGTGTGCAGAAACAACGCAAAGGCAACTATGTGAATCAGTCCGGAATTTGACTGAAAATAAACGCTTAGGGCTCGATCATCTGGCCAGTATCGTCGCTAATAATTGTGTATTGAAAAAAACGGGCACGATAAATTGCAGAAAAATGAATATTTATTTCAGGAAACGACCAAACGAAGACGAAGTAGCCTTCAGGAGAAGATCCAAGCATAATCTGAACTCCCAGTAAATCAGCTAACCGTCCTTCTCAATCCATTGCATTTAACAAAAATACAACTGTAAACTGACAGGCGCATGCATAACAACTTCAACAAAAAACACTCTTTACATGCTTCCCATTCCTTGTAAAGGCTAGGAAGAACTTCACGAGGAAAGGAAATGTAAGAAAGAAACACTACACCAATACATGCACTTAAGAGGTTAAACAAAGCAGCCCTGGGCTTCCATTTCATTTTTTCCCCACAATCTTATTCTGGCTATGCCCTGCAGCCAACCTCCATGAACACCCTCCTAAATATGCCTTTATAGAAGGTTAAAGTAATGTTATGGTTATGGTGGAACATATGTATGTTTGAAGCTCTCTCCAGGCTGCACTTCTTGCATTTTATGGGAGGCCCTTTAATTATCTCACTTGTTTAATGCCAATTTCACTCCCATTACGCAGTCCCTCTGTATGAACGGGACTGTAACTCCTAACAGGCTCATTACTGCGCTCCCTCTGTGCCTGAGTTCCTCATTAGGACACGCTGTTGCGGTCCTTTCTATCAGCTTGTCGTCTCAGCCTGATGTTACGTTAAGCCCGGCCCCAGTATGGCTCTATTCACCATCTTGTTGCATCTTCCTTTAGGCTCCCTAGACCACTTCACCTCTTCAATTCACATCCGATCACTGACCCAGGCATGGCCACGGTATTTACCAATTAGGACTCCTCAGTCTTAGCACCTTTCACGTTAAATATTAGTTTTGACTTCTCTCCACTGATTGCATCTTGTTCCATCAGGTAGGATTGCATTCGATCCAGTAGTTTCACCTGATCTTCACTTTTTCACTCTGCAGGGTACCTTCATTTAGTTTACCTTGTCACCCACATCAGCATGGTATCTTTTGATTCACTGTTTTTCAACCCCTCCTATACTGATCAATGTATTCTTTTTTTTCCTTTTCCCCTTAATGTTTTACAGGCAATTTACTCAGGTATGTCATACAATGTACTGATGATGTATCCACAATTGTTCAAAAGGGACCAAAACGTTGTTGGCTCTCTGTACATCGTAAACAATATTGTACCTGTCATTAATTATGTGTAACTGTGTCTCCATACATTGATGCTAGTCTTATTTCTAATGTATGATATACAATCATTCGTTCTGCCTGAGCCTTTGTTTATGTTTATGTTTTTGTTTTGTGTTAAGTTGGATGCAGGACTGTGTCCCATTTTTTGGGTGAAAATACTTTAAATATTAAATTAATCCTGTCCGGCTGGACAGCTTGAAATATAGTACTGATTCTGAGTCTATATTCATCCTTCCTTGCTTCTATTGTCCTTGTTAGGGACCAGTGTGTCTAAAACTCGATCATACACAAGGTTCCCAACCAATCTAATTGGGTCCCCTTGTTGTTTATGACATGTTATACATTGCAGCATTCAATAAGCATCACTCCACAGTGAACACTCTACAATAGACAAACGTGTTAATAGATGTAAAGTTGCATTCATTTGTTATCTTAAATTTTCTTAAATAGGGGAAACATGTTAATAAATATAAAGTTGCATTGTCCTGTAATCACTCTGACTAATATACTTAAGCTTTTAGTCTCCCATATTTCGCAGGTTACACAGCAGATACATAATGATAGAAAATTTCTACTTGAAAAGGGAAAAACAAAAAGGAGTGCACAAGCATTTAACACGAGTAGGTGGGTAAAGTAGGGAGTACATGGTCAGGAGGAATTTCCTTGGCAGGGGGGTAAGTCTGAATACAATCTGATCTTCACATCAACCTCCTGGAAGAGAAATGGTTAAGAATCAGGGGGAAGTCCAAGCACACCATAATAGATCATGTAGGGTGAATTAGATGCTGGTGGCTTTTCAGCCGTGAGGTCTTTTAATTGTAATAACATAGGGTCATATTACCAACTAGCGATATTTATCGCTAAATGGGCTTAGCGAGTATTTTTTTAACACCAAGCATCGCCGGATATTATCGCAGAGATAACGTGCTATTAGCAACGTTTATCTCTAAAGCGATAAAATATCCGGTGTTAACAGCGAAATGCGTGAATATCGCTGGCAAAGCGGGCCCCAAACCGCTCGCTATCGCCTACAAGCTGTCGCTAACTACCGTTAGCAACAGCTTGCAAATAGGGCGATAGAATTATCGCCGCTTAGCGGCCGAAAATGGCCGCTAAAGCGGCGATAATCACATTCCCCAGTCTGCTGCATTGAAGTGCTTCTGGATTATACAGGCCTCATCCCAGTGCAGCACAGTAATTTCTGCATCTCCCAAGCGGTGCAGAGCCCTGCACCACTGGGGGAAAGTAGGTGCCTACTGTGCTCACCAATGCATAGTCAGAAAGCGTTTTCTCAATAGAATGGCCAGATTAAAAAAACTTACCCTCACTCTATGACTCTTCCTCCTGGGAATAGGGCTAATGCTGTAGGTTCCTATGACATGAATGTAGTGACCTCTGGGACAGTGGCTGATACAGTGTGTATAGAAAGCCAGTATCACATTACTCTAGAGGAAGACCAAAGCCTGTATTGAAAATCTGCTGAATTATTTTGACATCTTGGACAAGTAAGTTTGGCTGATGTATACATGTGGTTAAACCATAACCGTGTAACATATGCCCTATAGAGTAGCATATATGGAATATTTTTAAATCTTGCATTTGTACAAATTAGATATGGAGATTCAAGAGCCTGTACCCATTCTGTATCATGCGAGGGCTGCTATTGATCATCCTCCCATTCGTACCAGAGAAGAGCTAGCAAGACCTCAATATGCTCCCTAATTGCTTTATAAAACCAAGTAATAGGATGTCATCATTTTCCCTTGGTGTGCAGTGTATACATTACTGCATGGGTGAGTGGCTCTACATCAATACACTCCACGGTATTCGGACTGCTCCTAGCAACTGTGCATGTAAAAGAAACTGATTTGGCAGAATTCTATAATCCTGACACATTTGGTCAAACTGCAGTAATATGTGTCCTGAACCAAATTCCCAACCGTGTCAATGGAGCTTTCATGCCAACTTGTCAAATGGTCAAGAGTAAAGTACCCCATAGGGCCAGGCAAGCTCAGAAGTAGTGTTACCGGTGTATAGGCAAGAATGAGTTTTGGAAGTTGCAACACTCCTGTCATTCATCTTCGAGCCAACCACACATGGACTGTCTACAAATGGTGCAGTTTTACTGTGGGATGTAAAAATTGCTTTATTACATGCAATGCGAGGGGACCATCCCTTGTGCTAGTTTCATAAAGATTATTCCCCAATAAACACTTTGCCGCTTATTGAAGCTGTGCAGCAAGTTAATAGGCGTCAAATAGGCTTCAAATCACGGCACCCCTAATCCTCCACCTCTCACAGGCAAGTGAAGCTTGTTTAAGGCTCCCCTACATCTCCTGTTGTCGCAGAGCAAATCCTCTAGTGCCCGATCCAGGCCAAACAAAAATCAATGTTTGGGAAATACTGGAAAATTGATAAAGTAGTATAGTAGACTGGGGAGGATAACGATTTTAGAAAGAGCAACACTAGTGTTAACCGCTGCCAAAGCTACATCTGAAATTAGAGGGATGGAGCAGCCAGCTGCAGTTTTGCCCTCAAATTGGTCTCGCTAAGTATGATAAAGCCAGACCCCAAGATATCTAACCACTGCTGTCGACCAAGTTAGTGCTCCCACCTAAGCATATTAACTGCAGTAAGGCTTCACAACTAAGTGGGAAACTCATCACTTCTCCAGGTTACCTCTAACTTCACTACCTGCTCAAACTCCCCGAATAGCGCTGAGATATGGGCCACGTCACTTGTTGCATCATGAAAATATAGCAAGACATAGTACGCATTTAGGGACACTATAATAAATCCGGTATTTGTAAAACACAAACTAATCACACCTAGGGTCTCAAGACACTGGGGAGCATCGGGAAGATGACATGAGCTATTGCTGATCTGAGCTACCATCGGAGCCTGCAATCGAACCGTGAGCCCCATGCTCCTCCTCTCCCATGTGCACCTCATGGTCCAGTGGGATGCTGGAACATCATCAGCCTAATTGTAGTCTCTGCACTAAAGGCTCCATTGCTAGAGTAAACATGATAGGTGAAAGAGGACATCCCTGCTGTGTCCAACAACCTATGGGAAATACAATTGAGATTAGCTTCCCTGCACACAATTGTGAAGTAGGGTTTGTATACAATAGTTTTGTATATGCTAGGAGACACCAAATTCCCATGTACGTAGTCCTTGGAACATACAATGTATATGGATTATTCTTTTTAATTGTGGCAGTTATAAAGAAGACATTAAAAATGTACAAATAGTGAGAAGAGGACTATATAAATTAGGAGTGTCACTCACATAAATTCATTTAAAAAAAAAAAAATTTTTAATACATGATAAAAGTTATTACTAATCAAATCAAATCAAATCAAGCTTTATTCGGCTGCAAGAAAAACAGCCATAAAAGCACAATATATTTCATGTACAAAATACTCCTTAAAATACAATTTAAAAGGTTAAAAAGAGATTATCAGAGCTCTAAAATATCATAAAAGGACAGATTCAGGTTAGGTTTCAATTAGCGCCACAAAATCGCATAATATTTATTTTCATCCATAAGAAAGCAGTCAGATAATTTTCTTCGGGTATTGCTGCTAACAGGAAAAATGCTGGACGGCACCTACGTAGGCCCATGACTCTCAGAATTGGCAATAGCCAAAGGTGCCTTGGATCCTGATAGAATTTACAAAACATTATTGTGTGGATCGTACTTTGTGGAGAGCTAACGTCACAGGGGTAGGGTTGAAGAGGTTTTTTCCAAGTGTTGATCCTAGGAAAAGTAACCAAATGATGAAAGATGTTTAGTCTAAATCTGGTTAACAAGAATCTTTCGTAGCCCGTTAACCCCTTCGCTGCTAGGCCTTTTCCCCCTCCTGTGCTAAGGCTTTTTTTGGTGTTTTGGGGTAGTGCGCGCTTAGGCCCTTGTAACTTTTTGACCACATAAGGGATCCGTGCCAAATTTGCGTCCTTTTCTTCCAACATCATGGGGATTCTAAAGGCGCCCAGGGTTTGTGGATTCCCTTGGAGGGGTCCCAGAAATTAACTGAAATATAGTGTTTTTTTTGTTTTTTTCAGAAAAATGGGAAAAATGGGCTGCAAATGAAAGCCTCTGGCTTTTTCCCTGAATATGGTATCAAAAAAGGGTTTGTGGGGCTGAATTCTCCATTTTCTCAGCTTTTAGGGAATGACAGTGTTTTGTCAGAGAACCGAAATTTTTCACTCAGTTTTGGCATTTTTCTGGGACATAGCCTATTTTTGCTATTTTTAGAGCTTTCCACCTCCTTCCAGTTAATGGTAGAAATGAGTTTGAAAGCAATAATGGATCCTGGAAAGCTTTACATTTCCGAAAAATAGACAAAATTCTGAATTCAGAAAGGGGTCATTTGTCTAAATCCATGAAGGTTTCGTTATAGAAACTAACAGTTAGATATTGGAATATTTGAAAATTTGTTGAAAACAATGGCCTTTTGTCTCAACGTTTTCACCTATAACTTTCTCTAATTTTGACAGCTCTTGGAAAGCAATATACCGTTACATCCATTAGACCTTCCTGGTTGTGGGGATATATGGGACTTGTAGTTTCACCAAGAACCCGACGAACCCAGATCCAAAAACTGAGCAGCAACTTGCAATGGTATTTTTTCATTTACTGGGTATAGTGCACTTTGTCTTGGAAAATGTACACATGGAATAATCTGCATGAAAGACACCTATGTATGTATGAATTGGGTACAAATTATAGAGTTCAGAAACAGTATATAATTGCACATTTTCAAAGTTGGGAATACTCATACTAGCATGAGAATTATTGGTCATTTTTCATAAAGTTTTTTTTTCTACACAATATCTTTCATTCAAAGGGAGAAATGCAAGAAAGCTCAATTGGTAATAACAGTTGATTTACAAATCTGAATTACCCCAAGTGTCCCGATAAAAACGGTACCTCACTTGTGTGGGTCGGCCTTGTGCCTGCGACAGGAAACGGCGCAAAATGCAACGTGCTCACACCTAAATTTTGCAGTTACAAATTGACCCTTTTTTGGCAAAGTGGCTACCTGTAGTTTTTGCACCCTAGTTCTTCCGGCACCTAGGGAAACCTAGCAAACCTATACATTTTTGAAAAGTAGACACCCAGGGGAATTCAGGATGGGATGACTCGACTGCCTACCACCAGGTTTTGTTACCCAGAATCCCTTGCAAAGCTCAGATTTTGACAAACAAAACACATTTTCCTCACATTTCTGTGGTGGAAAGTTCTGGAATCTGCGTGGATCAACAAATTTCCACCCACCCAGCGTGCCCCCAGGTCTCCCTAAAAAAATGGTACCTCACTTGTGTGGGTCGGCCTTGTGCCTACGACGGAAAACGGCACAAAATGCAACGTGGTCGCTCCTCAATTTCCCAGTGAAATCTTAAGCTCTTTGGACAAAGAGACTACCTTTTGTTTTTGAGCCGTAGCTCAACCAGCACCTAGGGAAACCTAGCAAACCTATACATTTTTGAAAACTAGACACCCAGGGCAATTCAGGATGGAGTGACTCGTCTGCCTACCCCCAGGTTTTGTTACCCAGAATCCCTTGCAAACATAAATATTTGACCAAAAAAACACATTTTCCTCACATTTCTGTGGTGGAAAGTTCTGGAATCTGCGTGGATCAACAAATTTCCACCCACCCAGCGTGCCCCTAGGTCTCCCGAAAACAATGGTACCTCACTTGCGTGGGTAGGCATAGTGGCTGCGACATGAAACCGCGCAAAACGCAGCATGGTCGCATCTCAATTTCCCAGTGAAATTTAGCACGATTCGGACAAAAAGACTACCTTTTGTTTTTGCGCCGTAGCTCTGCCAGCACCTAGGGAAACCTAGCAACCCTATACATTTTTGAAAACTAGACAAACAGGGCAATTGAGGATGGGGTGACTCGTCTGCCTACCCCCAGGTTTTGTTACCCAGAATCCCTTTCAAACAAAAAAATTTGACCAAAAAAACACATTTTCCTCACATTTCTGTGGGGGAAAGTTCTGGAATCTGCGTGGATCAACAAATTTCCACCCAACCAGCGTGCCCCCAGGTCTCCCGAAAAAAATGGTACCCCACTTGCGTGGGTAGGCATAGTGGCTGCGACATGAAACAGCGCAAAACGCAGCATGGTTGCACCTCAATTTCCCAGTGAAATTTTGCACGATTTGGACAAAAAGACTACCTTTTGTTTTTGCGCCGTAGCTCTGCCAGCACCTAGGGAAACCTAGCAAACCTATACATTTCTGGAAACTAGACACCCAGGGCAATTCAGGATGGGGTGACTCGTCTGCCTACCCCCAGGGTTTGTTACCCAGAATCCCTTTCAAACAAAAAAATTTGACCAAAAAAACACATTTTCCTCACATTTCTGTGGTGGAAAGTTCTGGAATCTGCGTGGATCAACAAATTTCCATCCATCCAGTGTGCCCCCAGGTCTCCCGAAAAAAATGGTACCTCACTTGCGTGGGTAGGCATAGTGGCTGCGACATGAAACAGAGCAAAACGCAGCATGGTCGCACCTCAATTTCCCAGTGAAATTTAGCACGATTCGGACAAAAAGACTACCTTTTGTTTTTGCGCCGTAGCCCAGCCAGCACCTAGGGAAACCTAGCAAACCTATACATTTCTGAAAACTAGACACCCAGGGCAATTCAGGATGGGGTGACTCGTCTGCCTACCCCCAGGTTTTGTTACCCAGAATCCCTTTCAAACAAAAAAATTTGACCAAAAAAACACATTTTCCTCACTTTTCTGTGGTGGAAAGTTCTGGAATCTGCGTGGATCAACAAATTTCCATGCACCCAGTGTGCCCCCAGGTCTCCCGAAAAAAATGGTACCTCACTTGCGTGGGTAGGCATAGTGGCTGCGACATGAAACAGCGCAAAACGCAGCATGGTCGCACCTCAATTTCCCAGTGAAATTTAGCACGATTCGGACAAAAAGACTACATTTTGTTTTTACGCTGTAGCTCTGCCAGCACCTAGGGAAACCTAGCAAACCTATACATTTCTGAAAACTAGACACCCGGGGCAATTCAGGATGGGGTGACTCGTCTGCCTACCCCCAGGTTTTGTTACCCAGAATCCCTTTCAAACAAAACAATTTGACCAAAAAAACACATTTTCCTCACATTTCTGTGGTGGAAAGTTCTGGAATCTGCGTGGATCAACAAATTTTCACCCACCCAGCGTGCCCCCAGGTCTACCGAAAAAAATGGTACCTCACTTGCGTGGGTAGGCATAGTGGCTGCGACATGAAACAGCGCAAAACGCAGCATGGTCGCACCTCAATTTCCCAGTGAAATTTAGCACGATTCGGACAAAAAGACTACCTTTTGTTTTTGCGCCGTAGCTCTGCCAGCACCTAGGGAAACCTAGCAAACCTATACATTTCCTAAAGCTAGACACCCAGGGCAATTCAGGATGGGGTGACTCGTCTGCCTACCCCCAGGTTTTGTTACCCAGAATCCCTTTCAAACAAAAAAATTTAACCAAAAAAACACATTTTCCTCACATTTCTGTGGTGGAAAGTTCTGGAATCTGCGTGGATCAACAAATTTCTACCCACCCAGCGTGCCCCCAGGTCTCCCGAAACAAATGGTACCTCACTTGCGTGGGTAGGCATAGTGGCTGCGACATGAAACAGCGCAAAACGCAGCATGGTCGCACCTCAATTTCCCAGTGAAATTTAGCACGATTCGGACAAAAAGACTACCTTTTGTTTTTGCGCCGTAGCTCTGCCAGCACCTAGGGAAACCTAGCAAACCTATACATTTCTGAATACTAGACACACAGGGCAATTCAGGATGGGGTGACTCGTCTGCCTACCCCCAGGTTTTGTTACCCAGAATCCCTTTCAAACAAAAACATTTGACCAAAAAAACACATTTTCCTCACATTTCTGTTGTGGAAAGTTCTGGAATCTGCGTGGATCAACAAATTTCCACCCACCCAGCGTGCCCCCAGGTCTCCCGAAAAAAATGGTACCTCACTTGCATGGGTAGGCATAGTGGCTGCGACATGAAACAGCGCAAAACGCAGCATGGTCGCACCTCAATTTCCCAGTGAAAATTAGCACGATTCGGACAAAAAGACTACCTTTTGTTTTTGCGCCGTAGCTCTGCCAGCACCTAGGGAAACCTAGCAAACCTATACATTTCTGAAAACTAGATACCCAGGGCAATTCAGGATGGGGTGACTCGTCTGCCTACCCCCAGGTTTTGTTACCCAGAATCCCTTACAAACATAAAAATTGACCAAAAAAACACATTTTCCTCACATTTCTGTGGTGGAAAGTTCTGGAATCTGCGTGGATCAACAAATTACCACCCACCCAGCGTGCCCCCAGGTCTCCCGAAAAAAATTATACCTCACTTGCGGGGGTAGGCATAGTGGCTGCGACATGAAACAGCGCAAAACGCAGCATGGTCGCACCTCAATTTCCCAGTGAAATTTAGCACGATTCGGACAAAAAGACTACCTTTTGTTTTTGCGCCGTAGCTCTGCCAGCACCTAGGGAAACCTAGCAAACCTATACGTTTCTGAAAACTAGACACCCAGGGCAATTCAGGATGGGGTGACTCGTCTGCCTACCCCCAGGTTTTGTTACCCAGAATCCCTTACAAACATAAAAATTTGACCATTTTCCTCACATTTCTGTGGTGGAAAGTTCTGGAATCTGCGTGGATCAACAAATTACCACCCACCCAGCGTGCCCCCAGGTCTCCCGAAAAAAATTATACCTCACTTGCGTGGGTAGGCATAGTGGCTGCGACATGAAACAGCGCAAAACGCAGCATGGTCGCACCTCAATTTCCCAGTGAAATTTTGCACGATTCGGACAAAAAGACTACCTTTTGTTTTTGCGCCGTAGCTCTGCCAGCACCTAGGGAAACCTAGCAAACCTATACATTTCTGAAAACTAGACACCCAGGGCAATTCAGGATGGGGTGACTCGTCTGCCTACCCCCAGGTTTTGTTACCCAGAATCCCTTACAAACATAAAAATTTGACCAAAAAAACACATTTTTCTCACATTTCTGTGGTGGAAAGTTCTGGAATCTGCGTGGATCAACAAATTTCCACCCACCCAGCGTGCCCCCAGGTCTCCCGAAAAAAATGGTACCTCACTTGCGTGGGTAGGCATAGTGGCTGCGACATGAAACAGCGCAAAACGCAGCATGGTCGCACCTCAATTTCCCAGTGAAATTTAGCACGATTCGGACAAAAAGACTACCTTTTGTTTTTGCGCCGTAGCTCTGCCAGCACCTAGGGAAACCTAGCAAACCTATACATTTTTGAAAACTAGACACCCAGGGGAATTCAGGATGGGGTGACTCGTCTGCCTACCCCCAGGTTTTGTTACCCAGAATCCCTTACAAACATAAAAATTTGACCAAAAAAACACATTTTCCTCACATTTCTATGGTGGAAAGTTCTGGAATCTGCGTGGAGCAACAAATTTCCACTCGCCCAGCGTGCCCCCAGGTCTCCCGAAAAAAACGGTACCTCACTTGCGTGGATAGACATAGTGGCTGCAACAGGAAACGGTTCAAATCGTACGGTGGTGAATTTACATTACCTTATTGCAAAACTACCTTGATTTTGGGGGGGGGGATCTGAATTTGTGGCCCGGGGCTCGGTGGTATTCTTTGCAAAGTAGCAAACCCAAACAGTTCTGAAAACTAGACACCTGGGGGAGTCCAGGGAGGTATGGCATGCATGGGTCCCCCAATGTTTTCCTACCCAGAACTCTCTGCAAACCTTAAAATTAGGTAAAAATTGCCCTTTTCCAAACTTTTTGGCGTGGGATCGCCGTGCCGGCAAAAAAGTCGTACCACCCTGCGTTCCCCTTGTTCTCCCGAGTAAAAGGATACCTCACTTGTGTGGGTGCCCCAAAGCAGAACACCCCAAAAATGAATTTTGAAAAAAGTAGTTTTTACTCACATTTACGTTTTACAAATTAAGCACCCCAGCCTAAGTCACTTGCCTTTGGCCCACCCACACAAGTGAGGTATCATTTTACTCGGGAGAACAAGGGAAACGCTGGGTGGTAGGACATTTGTTCCGGCAGCGAGATCCCACCCAAAAAAGTATGGAAAAGTGGGTTTTTGGACCAAAATTTCAGGTTTGCAGGGGTTTCTGGGTAGCAAAACATTGGGGGACCCACGCATGCCATACCACCCTGGACTCCCCCGGGTGTCTAGTTCTCAGAACTGTTTGGGTTTGGTAGTTTCCAAAGATGCCTGCCAAGCCCCGGGCCAAAAGCTCAGGTAACCCCCTCAAAAAATAAGATTATTTGGCTAAAGGTAATGTTTTCGTCTCCACAGTATGAATTGGGCCTTTTCCTAAAGCAGCCGCTATGCCTAACCACGCAAGTGAGGTACCATTTTTATCGGGAGACCTTGGGGAACGCTGGGTGGGAGGTAATTTGTGTGAGCCCAGTGATGCCACGCTTGCCCACACTAAAACGTGTGAAAAAACAGATTTTTTCCAAGCAAAAAATGAGGTTTGCAAGGGATTCTGGGTAAAGGAACGTTGGAGGATCCACGCAAGCCATACCTCCTTGGAAGCCCCTGGGTGTCTACTTTTCAGAAATGTGTGGGTTTGGTAGGTTTCCCTAGATGGCTGTCTCGCACGGGGCCAAAAACCCGGGTAACCCCTCTTGCAAAAGCTGGTGGACATGAATTCTCCAGCTTTTGCAAGAGGGGTTACCTGGGTTTCTGGCCCCGTGCGAGACAGCCATCTAGGGAAACCTACCAAACCCACACATTTCTGAAAAGTAGACACCCGGGGGAGTCCAGGGAGGTATGGCATGCATGGGTCCCCCAATGTTTTCCTACCCAGAAATCCTTGCAAACCTTAATTAGGTAAAAATAGCAGTTTTCCAAAAATGTTGCCGTGGGATCGCCGTGCCGGCAAAAATGTCCTACCACCCAGCGTTCCCCTTGTTCTCCCGAGTAAAAGGGTACCTCACCTTAACAGAGTTACTCAAAAGTCAAACATTCAAGCACGGCTATCTATTCCTCAAAGACACACACATACAGGTTGGATTTGGCACGAGGGCGAGTGATGGTTCAGTATATAAAATTTTATTAACAAGATATTTCAAAAAAATGAAATGCTCTGTCAATAAATAAATGCATAAAAACCGAACCAGTGACTCGCAACTCGTGAGCTGTAAAGCCACGACAAGGCACCAACCGTTTTACAGGCCATTCACGCACCTTTCATACCTGATACAAACAAGACCAATGACACCATCTGGAATAAAAGCAACACATTACAACAATCACAATAAGGGACAAGGTACACCCTAATGCAGAAAGAGAAAAAAAAAGCAATTATTACTGCACACCCATCTAATCCGCAAGCACACACACATACTGGTTGGATTTGGCACGAGGGTGAGTGATGATTCAGTACATACAATTGTATACGCAAGTAATTTCACAAAAATGAAATACACTGTGTATAATTGCAAGTATGATAAACTGAACCACTGACTCACAGCTCGTGAGCTGTAAAGCCACGTCAAGGCACCAACCTCTTTACAGGCCATTCATACACCTTTCGTACGTGTGACACATTCAAAACATTCACAACGCCAGCCGCGGACCCATCACATTTCAACACTCACACCAGCAAACAGTGCCATTCAAGGGCCCATCACTTTCACACGCCCACATTTCTGACACTGGAACTACACAAATTGATGGACTGCGTGGAGTGTCACTCAACAAGCAGTGTGTGCAGTGACCAACAGAAAGTAACTACTCACACACCGCCAGCCGAGCGCCAGTCCACCCACACCACCAGCCAAGCACCAGACCATGCACACCGCCAGCTAAACACTCAGCGCACACCACCAGCCAAGCGCCTCTCCACGCACACCGCCAGCCAAGCACCACTCCGTGCACAGACAGCTAAACACCGCTCCACGCACACCCTCCAGCCAAGTACCACTCCACAAACACCACCAGCCAAGCGCCACTCCACACACACTGCCAGCCAAGCACCATTCCACACACACTGCCAGCCAAGCACCACTCCACACACACCGCCAGCCAAGCAGCACTCCACACACACCGCCAGCCAAGCACCACTCCATGCACACCGCCAGCCAAGCACCACTCCATGCACAGACAGCCAAGCACCACTCCACGAACACCACCAGCCAAGCGCCACTCCACACACACCGCCAGCAAAGCACCACTCCACACACACTGCCAGCCAAGCACCACTCCACACACACCGCCAGCCAAGCACCACTCCACACACACCGCCAGCCAAGCACCACTCCATGCACAGACAGCCAAGTACCACTCCACGAACACCACCAGCCAAGCGCCACTCCACACACACCGCCAGCAAAGCACCACTCCGTGCACAGACAGCCAAGCACCACTCCACACACACCGCCAGCCAAGCACCACTCCACACACACCGCCAGCCAAGCACCACTCCACACACACCGCCAGCCAAGCACCACTCCACACACACCGCCAGCCAAGCACCACTCCACACACACCGCCAGCCAAGCACCACTCCACACACACCGCCAGCCAAGCACCACTCCATGCACAGACAGCCAAGTACCACTCCACGAACACCACCAGCCAAGCGCCACTCCACACACACCGCCAGCCAAGCACCAGCCGGCACAAACCACAAACACATTTAGAATTCTTTTTTTGAAAATAACACTAAACAAATGGAAATACCTACAAATCAGGTAACACAAATTCTTAAAATAAAAACTTTGCACTAATGCCAATCCTTGAAACAAACTAAAAATGTTTTACAGAATGCAGACCAAGCAATTCACTTTACAGCTCAATCAAACTCCCAATAGTTCTTTTGCGTGTGGTACGATTTAAAACAAGCTGACATACACAATGCAGGCTTAGAAGGACAGTCAGGACAGTATATACGAGACTCCTTCCGCACGCCTCTTCGCCAACAGACTCTGCATCTTCTAGTCGGAAAGTCTCTAGCAGTAGTGGAAGGAATAGATTCAGGAAAGTGGCGATCTTGCAATCTAGCCACTTCCTCCACCACTCCAAATCTAGGAACACTTGCCTGCTGCACAAGTACAAGGCTGCCTATTATAGACTCCTGAAACTTAAGAAAAGTCATCTTCGTCCCAGGACAAGACTTCTGGTACACAACGAAAGCATTAAATGATGCCAAGTGGAACAGATGGATAGCCAACTTCTTGTACCAAACGTAAGCCTTTCGAAGAGCAGCATAAGGTTCCAACCTCTGATCTACTATGTCAACACCACCCATGAACTTATTGTAAGCTACAATGCACACAGGTTTGCGCACTTCAGCACCCTGACCCCAAACAGGCACAGGTACAGTACTTTCATCGTGGATAGTAGTCAGCATGTACACATCTCTCTTGTCTGAATACTTCACAGCTAAAAGCTCCCCACATCGCAATGCCGTAGACTGTCCCCGCAAAAGCCTTTTGCAAACAAGTTCCTTTGGGAAACCTTTACGGTTACTGCGCATTGTGCCACAAGCAACAGTGCCCACTTTGGCCAACTCCTTGAACAACTGCACACCAGTGTAGAAGTTATCTACATATAAATGATGGCCTTTGTTAAATAATCCTCTACCTAGTTCCCACACAATTTTCTCAGTTACTCCAAAAGTAGAAGGACAACCAGGAGGGTTAATGCGGGACTCCTTACCAGTGTACACCCTGAAATTGTAGACATATCCAGTCTCACTGTCACACAGCATATACAGTTTGATTCCATAGCGTGACCTCTTACTAGGAATGTATTGCCTAAAAACCAAGCGGCCCTTGAACAACACCAAAGACTCATCCACTGCAATTTCTTTACCAGGGACAAAAATCTCAGAAAAACGATCAACAAAGTGATCAAGGACAGGCCGAATTTTAAACAAACGGTCACAATCAGGGTGATCGCGTGACAACGCTAAACTATTATCAGCAAAATGCATCATCCGCAGAAGAAGCGTATACCGATCACGACTTATGACTGCTGGAAATACAGCTGTTACCATCAAGGGACTAGTGGACCAATATGAAGTAATTGATGACTTCCTTATCAAGCCCATCAAAAAAGTTAATCCCAGAAACTTCTTCATCTCTTCAACATTGGTGGGAGTCCACCGGATTGCTCTACAATAGGGCTTAAGGCTGGCACTGTTGGCCCTCAAATATTGTTCTGCATATAAATTGGTTTGCTCAACAATCTCTTGCAAAAACACATCGTCAAAAAACAACTGAAAAAAATTAATTGGCAGAAAATTCTCTGTATTCACTCTACACCCAGGAACACCAGTGAACTCTGGCAATGCCGGCTGCACCAAGCCAGGGGGAACCCAGAGGCCATCCCTATCAACGGGGGGAGCAGCCACCCCAGCCTGCAGCACCGAAACATCTTGCTGCTGTTCTCCAACGGGAAGCCTAACAGCCACAGATACTTCTGGCTGCACAACACCAACAGAA
Source organism: Lissotriton helveticus (assembly GCF_964261635.1). Classification (NCBI taxonomy): domain Eukaryota; kingdom Metazoa; phylum Chordata; class Amphibia; order Caudata; family Salamandridae; genus Lissotriton; species Lissotriton helveticus. The sequence continues at coordinate 987,433,572 of NC_136067.1, forward strand.
GACGTAGCATCCCCAGAGGGCTCTTCCTGCACTACACCAACGGGAAGCCCAGCAGCCTGAGATGCTTCTTGCTGCACTACACCACCGGGAAACCCAGCAGGCCCAGATGCCTCTTGCCGCTCTACACCAATGGGAAGCCTAACAGCCCCAGATGCCTCTTGCTGCACTACACGAGCAGGAAGACGAAAAGCACCAGATGCCCCTTTGCGCACCACAGCAATGTGAAGCCTTTTGGGTGCAGGCTCCAGCCCACATGCCTCTTGCCGACGTAAAAAGAAAGGAAACCTTGCGGCCCTAGGCAGCAGCACAGGTGCCTCTTGGCCCACTACCGGCAACACAATGTCCTCCTGTACCATAGGCCCTTCATCAGCACTAGAAGAAGAGTCATCATCCGATGATGATGATTCCATGCGAAGAGAAAACTCACTGCCTGAATCTTCTGCCACTTCCTGGGAGTCCGAATCGGACTCAGACTCTGAACCATGGTCCAAGGAAGACTCAAAAAGCAAACCAAGAACCTGCTGAGCAGTAATCCTGCGACTAGCCATTATCCTTACAAAGCAAGAAGACTGCACACACAAGTGAACAACAACCTACACTGTGCAAAGTAAGAAGTAAACAAGGTAAGGCTTTCACTAAAAGATAAATACAATCCAAAACAATTTCACTCTTACAAAATATAGCTACACTCACCAGCACCTACTCTGTTGAGACACAGCGAAAAGAAATGAAATCCCACTAGAAAGAAAAAAAGAAATGACATTAGAAAACAAAGTGCACATCAAACACTAATGCTGAAAAAAAAAACACAGAGCCACACAAACTGCTAGAAGTACAACCTTTTTCAAAAAGACAAACATCAAGGAGAAGTAGTACAAAATACATTCACTTACCAAGCACAAGCAACTACACAAGCTGCAAACAGACACGCAACCTACAACAATCCAAACAGCAAAAGCCTGGAACAAGACAAAAATAGAGAAGAAAAAAAAATTACTACCACATTTCACAAACAATATAACAATTAAAAAAACAACACACAAATTTGCCCCCCAAATTAAAATTCGGCCAGATGGGCCATCAATTAGGGCTTAGACCAAATGAGATTAGATGAGGTTTAACATCAAGACACTGGATAATTTTTTGAATTTTTGTAAAGTGCCTGACCACTTTGGTGCCAGTCAGTCTTTTGCTACTACCAGTACCCATATCACACAGGGGCAGTAAGGACATTCATACACCTTTTGTACGTGTGACACATACAAAACATTCACACCGCCAGCCGCCCATCACTTTCACACGCCCACATATCTGACATAGCAACTACAGAAAATGATGGACTGCGTAGAGTGTCACTCAACTAGCAGTGTGTGTAGTGACCAACAGAAAGTAACTACTCACACACCGCCAGCAGAGTTCCAGTCCACCCACACCACCATCCAAGCACCAGACCATGCACACCGCCAGCCAAACCCCACTCAGCGCACACCGACAGCCAAGTACCACTCCACGCACACCATCCAGCCAAGTACCACTCCCCACACACCGCCAGCCAAACACCACTCCCCACACACCGCCAGCCAAACACCACTCCACACACACCGCCAGCCAAGCAGCACTCCGTGCACAGACAGCAAAGTAGCACTCCAGCACACCACCAGCCAAGCGCCACTCCACACACACCGCCAGCCAAGCAGCACTCCGTGCACAGACAGCAAAGTAGCACTCCACGCACACCACCAGCCAAGCGCCACTCAACACACACCTCCAGCCAAGCAGCACTCCACGCACACCACCAGCCAAGCGCCACTCAACACACACCTCCAGCCAAGCAGCACTCCGTGCACAGACAGCAAAGTAGCACTCCACGCACACCACCAGCCAAGCGCCACTCCACACACACCACCAGCCAAGCAGCACTCCGTGCACAGACAGCAAAGTAGCACTCCACGCACACCACCAGCCAAGCGCCACTCCACACACACCGCCAGCCAAGCAGCACTCCACACACACCGCCAGCCAAGCAGCACTCCGTGCAGACAGCAAAGTAGCACTCCACGCACACCACCAGCCAAGCGCCACTCCACACACACCGCCAGCCAAGCAGCACTCTGTGCACAGACAGCAAAGTAGCACTCCACGCACACCACCAGCCAAGCGCCACTCCACACACACCGCCAGCCAAGCAGCACTCCGTGCACAGACAGCAAAGTAGCACTCCACGCACACCACCAGCCAAGCGCCACTCCACACACACCGCCAGCCAAGCAGCACTCCGTGCACAGACAGCAAAGTAGCACTCCACGCACACTAACAGCCAAGCGCCACTCCACACACACCGCCAGCCAAGCACCACTCCGTGCACAGACAGCAAAGTAGCACTCCACGCACACCACCTGCCAAGCGCCACTCCACAAGCACCACCAGCCAAGCACCACTCACCGCCAGCCAAGCACCATCCAGCCAAGCGCCACTCCACACACACCGACAGCCAAGCGCCACTCCACACACACCGCCAGCCAAGCAGCACTCCGTGCACAGACAGCAAAGTAGCACTCCACGCACACTAACAGCCAAGCGCCACTCCACACACACCGCCAGCCAAGCACCACTCCGTGCACAGACAGCAAAGTAGCACTCCACGCACACCACCTGCCAAGCGCCACTCCACAAGCACCACCAGCCAAGCACCACTCACCGCCAGCCAAGCACCATCCAGCCAAGCGCCACTCCACACACACCGCCAGCCAAGCGCCACTCCACACACACCGCCAGCCAAGCAGCACTCCGTGCACAGACAGCAAAGTAGCACTCCACGCACACCACCAGCCAAGCGCCACTCCACACACACCGCCAGCCAAGCAGCACTCCGTGCACAGACAGCAAAGTAGCACTCCACGCACACCACCAGCCAAGCGCCACTCCACACACACCGCCAGCCAAGCAGCACTCCGTGCACAGACAGCAAAGTAGCACTCCACGCACACCACCAGCCAAGCGCCACTCCACACACACCACCAGCCAAGCAGCACTCCGTGCACAGACAGCAAAGTAGCACTCCACGCACACCACCAGCCAAGCGCCACTCCACACACACCACCAGCCAAGCAGCACTGCGTGCACAGACAGCAAAGTAGCACTCCACGCACACCACCAGCCAAGCGCCACTCCACACACACCGCCAGCCAAGCACCACTCCGTGCACAGACAGCCAAGTACCACTCTACACACACCACCAGCCAAGCGCCACTCCACACACAGCACCAGCCAAGCAGCACTCCGTGCACAGACAGCAAAGTAGCACTCCACGCACACCACCAGCCAAGCGCCACTCCACACACACCGCCAGCCAAGCACCACTCCGTGCACAGACAGCCAAGTACCACTCTACACACACCACCAGCCAAGCGCCACTCCACACACACCGCCAGCCAAGCACCACTCCGTGCATAGATAGCCAAGTACCCCTCCACGCACACCGCCAGCCAAACACCACTCAGCGCACACCGACAGCCAAGTACCACTCCACACACACCGCCAGCCAAGCACCGCTCCACGCACACCATCCAGCCAAGTACCACTCCCCACACACACCACCAGCAAACATGCCCAAGGGGTCGCTTCCTAAAAACTTTGTGTTAGTGGGCGTTTTCCGCCCCCCCTGGGGGCAAACGGCAAAAAAAACAGGCCGATTTGCCCCCAGGGTGGACAGAAAAACAAAAACACAATCATGTCCACCTGGAAGCGACCCTTACCCAAGGGGTCGCTTCCCAAAACAAACACATTGCCCCAACAAAAATCCCTGGTTCTAGTGGGTAATTTCTGCCCCCCCCTGGGGGCAAAACGGCCGAAAAACGGGCCGATTTCCCCCCAGGGGGGGCAGAAAAACGAAAACATACTCAGACCCCGCCTGGAAGCGACCCTTGCCCAAGGGGTCGCTTCCTAAAAACTAAAATTACATCCCTGGTGTCTAGTGGGCATTTTCTGTCCCCCCTGGGGGCAAAACGGCAAAAACAAACGGGCCGATTTGCCCCCAGGGGGGACAGAAAAACGTAAACAAAATCAATGGCCGCCATCTTTGTAAAAATCTATATCCCTGGTGCTAGTGGGGAATTTCTGCCCCCCCTGGGGGCAAAACGGCCGAAAAAACGGGCCGATTTCCCCCCAGGGGGGGCAGAAAAACGAAAACATATTGCCAGCCAGCCTGGAAGCGACCCTTGCCCAAGGGGTCACTTCCTAAAAACTAAAAGTATATCCCTGGTGTCTAGTGGGGGCATTTCCGCCGCACAATCGCGACGCTGTGCGCGATCGTGAGGCAGAAATGCCCTGCAAAGAGACATCAGGGGAAAGGAAAATCTCTTTCCTCTCCCCTGATGCCTCTTCGCTGCCCCCAAACCCCCGCCAGCCTCGAGAAACCTACCTTCTTTCCCAGCGCGCAGGAAGCAAATGGCTTCCCGAGCGCTGGGAATCCCTGATGATGTCAGCGCGCGCTGTGCGCGCTGACGTCATCAGGGATTACCATGGGGGGGGGCGGGGGCGGCAGCGGAAGCTCTTCCACTGCCGCCCCCAGCAAAACAACGAGGATCAGAGAGCCTCGGGGGGAGCGCCAGCGCTTCCCCCGAGGGTGGGGCTGATGACGAGCTGGCCTTGTCATCCGCGCAGGACAGGTAAGCGCGATGACGAGCCCAGCTCGTCATTAGCCCCGAAGGGGTTAAATTATAGGTTAAGTAGGGCTGGACCCTGAATGATGTTTGTATTTGAAGTGAGTGCTGCACTGTAGTTTTTGAAACCTCACTAGAAAGCCGAAGAGATTCTAGGTGAGCCAGACAGATCTTTTTAAACCTCTTTCTTGGGATAACAGTAATTAAAGAGGGTGAGTGATAATACAGGATCATGCCTAGGTCGCTAAAAAATGTCCTAATATAAGCGATCCAGCCGATCTTTGGTGCCATGTCCAGGGAAATACAATCCTCTATGATCTCCCGGCAGAGGATGGTTTCGGTAGACGACCAGACACGATGCCACAAAAGGAGGGGTTGAATCCTGATCAGGTCTGTTAAGTAGGACAAACCCACCTCCAAATGACATGCGTAGGTCAACGTGCCTTTAGGGACCGCCAAAAGAAATCGAAGGAAAGCGTTTTCCACCTTTTGCATCTCCTCCACCCTGATGTGACCCCACACACCCGCCCCATAGATTGCACTCGGTATGCATTTAGCCCTGTAAATTTCAAGTAGTTCCACCGTGGGCCGTCTGCCTAGTGTTTTAGAAAACTTGACCAAAGCAGCAGTTGTTCTCACTAAGGTGAGTTTCCTGGATTTGATGGCATACTTCCAGGAACATTTGTGATCAAACGTAATTCCCAGATAAGGATAAGTAGTAGTACTCTCTAATTTTTGTTTATCAATGTACATGGGCTTGATGTTTTTTATCCTTGACCCTGCAGACATTACAAAGGTTTTTTTGATGTTAACCTTTAGGTCAAGTTATTACTAATTATTTAATTGTATTTTTTCTCCAGTTATAATATTACTAAAATGACTTTACTCACATGTAATGTGTATGTTTGATAGTTTAGATCTAATTCACCCTGGGTACTTTTAATATCTCATTCCCTGTTTTATTTTTATATAGGCGATCTATAACAGTCAAAATCTTTTCTTATGTAGATGTCTGCTTAGCTCATGAACTTCATGACCATAGTACATTTAGGAAATAAGCAATAACCCAGTTCTGAATCACTGCATCTGCTGAATTGTGTAGGCAGACTAATAACACAACCTTTTTATTATGATGCCAAAATATTTATTTATGCTTTTTAGTTAAACAATCTTCTTGCATGCTTGCCTTGAGAAGAGCTCTTCTTTTTTTCTTTTAAGGTGCAGCACTGTTTATTGCGGAAATGCAAAAACAATACAGAAAAAATAGTAAAGGAACACTGGGAAGTGAAGTATGTCCAAATTAAATAATCCGAAAATCACCAGAAAACGATATCAAGGACATGGAGTCAGAGGGCGGGGGGCATTGAGTATCTACTGTCAATGTGCCCCCCATTGCGAAAAAGGAGACAAGAACAGGTAAGAACCCAGGATGATCAAGCTAAGCCCAGGAATAGCAGTGGATAGAAGTGGTCATCTGCGAGAGGGGACTGAAGGAAAGGGAGGGTAAGAGACATAGAGGGGAAGCAAGGCATCAAGTCTTCCAGACGGAGGACATAAAAAAGGGAGATTGGGAGGTGGGGGCAGGAGGCCTGCCATCAGCAAAACAAGATGCAGCTGGACCCAGAGGAGGGAAATGGGGGGGGGGCAAAGGGAATGGAAGTGGCAGTCCATTGAAGTTGCCTGAAGTAAGGGCGCCCACGAAATTATCATAATCGTTGTAAATTCTGGCAATCATCCCATAACCGGTCCACCTGGGCTGGGCAGAAGGGCCTTCTCCAGAGTATCAGGATACATGTCTTGGTGGTATCCAAGGCAGAGGCCAACGGCCTAGATTGCTGGTTCGTGATGGCCGGGCATTGGGCAAAGTCAAGAAGCAGGACACTTTGTGCTTTCAATGTCCCATTTGGATGCACAGTTATTCTAATAATGTCAGTGAAGGAAGACCAGTATGTCTCCAGGGTGGATCATTCCCATAGATGATGAACAATGTCCCCTGTCATGAAGTCACACCTCCAGCACATGGCAGATAAGAAGAGCGAGGATTTCTGGAGCCGCTGAGGTGACCAGTGCCAGCAGTGCAAAACCTTAAAATAACTAAATTTGTGATGGGCTTCCTTGAGATATAGGTCATGGTCTATTAGTATGTCACCTCAATCTATCTTAGAGTATTGAAGTTACAGTCTTTCTGCTTACAATTCCCAAAAGGAATGCAACAGCGGTGCAGAGTAGATACTGTCCACAGAATGTGGTATAATCCAGATAGAGCCCCTTTGTAGGTGTTACATTTCAACAAGTATTCCATCAGGGGCAAAGAGGGCAAGTCTAGGGGGTGGGGCCCAAGACCTAGCAAACCCAGAAATGCAGAACCAGGAGGCTGTATTGGCAAATGATTTGTAGTCTCCATTAGCTACTAGGTCAGGAACTTGGTGTAACCCCCTAGATACAAACTCAGGCTAGTAGGGTTTGGAACCCCCGATCCGGAAGAAGGCATTGTACCACAGGGTGGACCTTCACTAGCCAGTGTGCCTTACGCCAAGCCTGAAGTGTGGTCACAAAAGCAGGATAGGTAGCAAGCGATCTAGGCATGGCCCCCGAGCGGAGTAGGTACAATCCTCAGAAATGGCCCAGAAGAGCAGATTTGAGGTGTACAGATCTGGGGGTATCTAAGTTAGAATGGAGGACATATCAGAGAGGAGCAAGTAGAGACACCAGCCAATAGCACTCTATGATAGGCAGGAGCGGCCACCATGGTCAGTGGCACCATATAGTTTGTCTGGTTTTACATGTGGTTTCTGATCACCCAATAGTAAGGCCTTCTGGCTCTTCTCCAGTGCATCCATCAGGTGGGTCAGAATGCAAAGTGGAAACATGAAATATGTAGTTCAGCTGAGGCATGACGTTCATTTTCAGGACCTGTGTAGCCCCCCGGAGAGAGACCTAGTTGCAACCAACGAGCCACATCTGCCCAAATACTCAGGTGGAGAAGCGTGGCTCAGTGGTTAGAGGCGGCAGACCCGGAAGCTGAGATCGGCCGTGGACCAGGGTTCGATTCCCCGCCTCGGCGGGTCTCGGGCTCAAAATTCCACGGACTTGACAATTCTCGCTCCGGTGCCTACTCGACTCACGGGGTCACACTCTGCGACTCTGGGCAATAGCTTGCTTAATCTCCACTACGGCCCCTCGCGGCGGGATGCCTGGCTTTCACCTTGTGGATACCCTGCCGGGGTATCTCACAGGGGAATACCAGGACGGGTTCCCTAAGCAAGCGCCTTGAGACCCCTGGGTGATTCGTGCGCTATATAAATCGAAATACATACATACATACATACATACATACTCATGTGGAGAGGATTGATGTTACATTCCACCATTTGTCAGAGTCCTTGTATGACCTTTATGCCGAGATAGCAGCTGGATGAGGGTGAACATTTGAAAGGCAGGGCGGGCAGAACTGTCTCATTGTTGCATGAGTGGCAGGTCTTCGCTCTTGTTTCATTTTATCTTTTACCCCGAAAGGAAAGAAAAATGTGAAATCAGAGCTATGCGAGCCCACAAGGATGCAGCATGGTGAGAAAGTGTGATAAAATCAGCATAGATGTGTTCCCATTGGGGTGGGTGATGCCATGAATATCAGGGGAGGAGAAAATAGCAATAGCCAGGGGTTCAAGGGCCAGGAAGAAGACGATAAAGAGGGCAGCCCTGCCAAGTGTCCCAATGGTTTGTGAAAGGAGCAGAGGTATGGCCATTACAAGTGATAGCAGCACAGGTTGCAGTCGTACAGTCTCCGAAGGCGAGCCAGGAACACCAGGCCTAGGCCGCAGTGCTGCAGTACCTGTAAAAGGTATTCCTATTCAACCCTGTTGAAGGCTTTCACAGCATCAGGAGATGGCGCCAGTTTTTCATCCTCATCTAATCGAACTGACCAAAGAATTTGAGAGAGGAGATAAAGTTGAGATTATGAGATCCAGTGAGGGACAAATCCAGCCTGATCCCTATGGACCAGAGAGGGAATCACCCTTTTCAATCTGTTGCCCAGGAAATTGGCAAACACTTTCCTGTCTACATTTAACAGGGAAATCATCCGGTTCCTGGAGTAATCTAGCGGGTCTTTGCCTGGTTTGCAATGGAGGGTAATAGCTGCCCTATTGGCCTCTGAGAAGAGTGAGTGAGTTGGAGCCTCCACCAAGTATACTTGCCTAACGGGGGCACGCGCTTCCTTATTAATGCTATAACACTCCAATCAGTAGCCAACAAGCCCTGGGACTTTACCATGGGATAGACCAGCAATTGCCTCCAACATTTCCTCAAGGGTGATATCTGCCTCAAGGGCCTGTCTCTGGTCTGCCATAAGGCAGGGAATGGCATTACAGGACAGTAAGGCCTCACTCTTATTTGGAGTGCAGACAGTATTGGATGAGTGCATGGTCTCATAATAGTGCCAGAATGACTGCAGGATTTCTAGAGGACCAATAAGGACTCGCCCATCCTCCCAGTGAATGTCTGGAATAATGTTTGATGTGTGCTGTTGTCGCAACTGTAAAGCAAGAAGGTGGCTGACCTCTTCCCCATGCTCGCAATGTCACTGTTTAAGGCAAAACAATGCAGTTTCAGCTCGAGAGGTATAAAGGGAGTTGTTTAGCCTGCAGCAAAGCCTGTAGCATGGCTGGATAAGGGGAGCAATAGAACTGGGCCAAAAGGGAGGTCAGGGCACATCGAATTGCAGCTGTCTGCACGAGGCTTTGCATTTCTGTCTGGAGGTGGCATGCATGACATCCCCCCATATCGTTGCCTTCCCCACTGCTCACAGGCTACCCGCTGAGGTTATTGACCCCTTGTTTGCAATGAGGAAGATATGAAGGTATGAGAGCAATCTTTCTTTGTCAACAGGAGATTTGTAGTATGATAGGCTGGTAGCCAGTTGGGGGGGCGGGGCAGGTGGGTGGCATCTGAGGCCAGGCAGAGGGTTATTATGTCATGATGAGAACCCCACTGGGAATTATTGCTGAATTCAACAGATTGCCTACCAGGGTCGCACTGAGGAAGAAGTAAATTACCACAGATATATAGGTGTAGTTCTGTTCTGTGGGGTGGAGCAGTCTCCGTGAATAAGGTCTCGGGCCATATTCCAGTCACCTCCCCAAGAGCAGTTTTATTTTGGGGTAATGATGGTGCATCTTGGTCAGGGCATCCTAGGTAGGCTATTTAGTGTGCGTCAGAGCATACGTAGAACCAATGAGTAGGACCTGATCATAGAGGGAGTCCTTAACAAGGACAAAGTGACCATGTAGGTCACGCCAGATCCGAAGGACCTCGGCTGGTAGGTGTTTAGTGAACAGAACTGTGATGCTGCATTTATCGTTTAGGTCTGCTCAGAGAGGTGGGTCTCTTGTATGAAAGCAATGTCTGGCTTAAGGAAACAAGTATAACTAAAGATTTTCGGATGCTTCATGATGTGGGGGAGGCCATTAACGTTCAGGGATATCACCGTCAGGTGGTGAGGGGTAGACATTAGATCAATCTCTGGGCTTCTGTCCTCCTGCGCCACTGAAAACATCTCTAAAGTGGACCAGTAATGCATAGTGATGGAAAACTTTATTCTTTACAGTAGTCTACCATCTACCAATTAGGCTTTCTTTTGGCTATCTAATGGGCCAGATGCTAGAGGGATGTGTAACCCAGCCTCCTTTCATCATGTTTCAAACTGCTTAACATGATTTTGTGTTCTTTTCACCCAGAAACAAATCCTGATTAACGAAAAACTGTAGCCCACATCTCGGCCATGCACACTTTAAAGTGGCCATATCTGTTGAGCCCCTTTAAGATGGTCACCTTGGGCAAATCCTTTAAGGTGGATACAATACACTCTTATTCCATCTTCCCCCTCGTCCACTCCCTTCTCATTCCCCCTCTCCTCCTTCCCTCTCTACTTGTCTCGCCCGGAGTACACATGATCTCTACCCTGACAGCGGAGTCCGAGCATTTTGTCTGACGCCCGGTGGAGCTGCTATGCTCAGCTAATGAGGAGATCGGCCTTGGTTCTTCCCCTCACCGTCACCTGCCCAGCCGAGCATTGGGCACAGTTTCTCCCCTTCTCCCTGTCTCCCCCCCCCTTGCATTTCTGGCACTCTGCTTTCTCCTCCTCGCCTTTCTTTCCAGCTGTTGGACCGATGCCCGGTGGAGCTTCCTAGATAGCTATAGAGGAGACTGGCTTTGGATTATCTCCCTAGCTGCCACCTACCCACACTGGGCTGACTTTCCCTTTATCTCTTTTCCGTCTTGCCCCTTGTCCTCTCCCTTCTCACTCCACCTCTCCCCTTTCCCTCTCTATTTGTCTCTCCGGGCATTGGACAATTTTCTTCCTCGTCTCTCTGCTGTGGCTCCTTCCTCCCCTCCTTTCCTATAAATTGCCTCAACCTCGTTGTTTACTTACTGTACCTTACTACGCTATTGTAACTGATGTAATTTGTAATGCAACATTCCTCTGTTATAGCACTCTGATACCTATGGGTCTAGCCAGTCCTTTATAATCCTTTTGATGTACCTTCTAATGCAACGTTCCTCTGGTTATGCACACTGATATCTCCGGGTCTAGATAGCGCTATATAGCCTTCACAAATATTATAAACTAATAACAGTTTTTTCCGGAATGCTGAGACCTGTGCAACATCGCTGATGACCGGTGGAGCTGCTTGACAGCTAATGAGGAGATTCGCCTTGGTTTCCCCCTTGACCGTCACCTACCCCGCCGGACATTGGGCATTGTTTCTCCTCATCTCCCCGCCATTACTCCGTTCCCCCCCTCCTACAAAATATTGAAACATTGTTTGTGTGTATTGTACCTTACTATGCTCTTGTATCTGATGTAACTTGTAACACAACAATCCTGAATGTAAAGCGCTCTGATACCCTCTTGGGTCAAGTTTGCGCTATATAAAACTTAATAAATAAATCAGGGAGTGTCAAACAGAGGTAGGAAAAGGATAGGTAATAGACCATGAAGGGGGTAGTAAACAGGGGAAGTTAAAGGGTGGGCACTATGGGGGGATGTGGGGCAACCTGGTCTTGGGAAGCAATTAACCTACTTTAGACAGGACAGAGGGGATGGCCAGGAAATGGCCAGAGCACAGTCATTGGGGGTCTCCTTTATGTGTGTAGCATAGTGTATAAGAAAGTTTAGGAGAAAAGAAAAAAAGAAAAAGGGTGGAGGTAGGGGGAGGAGTTGCCGTATTACCAGATTCATACAGGCGAGTGCCCAATTAGGGAGACTCAGTGATAAAAGATCAAAGGCCTAGAGGCAGGGGATCACAGGGAATTGTGGATAATGGAATATGATAGACTCTGTGTGGGATGGAAGAGAGCAGAATGACTTCAGCTGCCAGTTTCAGAGGTGACAAGTTTTGCCCCTGGGGTGAGCAACCTTCCATGAAAGGCGTGATTTCAGACCTCCCAATCATTGACATGTGACGTTTTCCAGATGTTAGTGAAGAGCTTACTTAATGAAGAGAAGGAGGATCATCAGGGGGAGACACTGAGGGCATCTGTTCTTGGCAGTTGGTGCAAGTTTTTCTAGCTAGCCCTCCAGCTGGCCAAGGCCAAGAAATTATGAGGTCTTTTTATTGTGTGTAGTTAACATGATTGCAGGGTCTAGGAGGCTGCACCAACTGCAGCGATGGCAAAAACGAGGGCCAAGCTGAAGGATGCATCTGCGGACAGCCTGTTTCTCTGGATAAAAGCCCTGAGATAGAAAGATCTTGTGCCCATCGTGCTGGAAAAGGCCATGTTTCCTTGCCATTTGTATAACTCGGTGGGCTTGTTAGTGTCACAGAAATTATGCAATGGTCTGCCTTGGGCCATCATTTGGCAGGAGACAGCATTGATGAAACCTGTGGGCCCTGTGGAACTCCAAGGTGGGCGGAAGGACAGGCCTGTCAGGGCAGGAAAAAAGCTAGTCAGGTAGCCCATGATGTCCTCGCCCTCGAGTTTCTTCACTACCTTGGAAACCTATATATTGTTTCTTTGGGATCGATCTTACAGCTCCACTATTTTCCGCTGGAGGTGCCAGTGGTCTTGCTCCCGGTCTATAGAAAATGCTATCTTGTCCTCAAGCGGGTTGAGGCGAGTTTCGTCCCCAGTGAGCCTGGTGTTAAAGGGGGCAATATCCTGATGAATGTTCTGCATGTCCGCCAATGTCTTGGATGTGCCGTCCGCCACTTCTGAGAGCATAATTTTCAGCATTATAAGCTCTCTCAGTATAAGGTTCAGATCAGACTCAGGGGTGTTGTGTCCGTCCCCATCTTTAATTGTTACCCTACCACAGCCTCTGTGAAAAGCAACAGTCTAGTGGTCTTCAACATGGTGGAGGGAGTTGGTAAAGGCAGCCCTGGGTGGAGATGAGTTGCCCCTCTCAGGGGATGAAGATGAGAGGGTGAAGCCGGATCTCTGGGGCTGACCAGGGCAATAACCAGAAGGAGTGGACCTGGAGCACAGCAGATCGGTTAAAGGAGGGTTGGTGAGCGTAAGGCCCTTAGTGGCAGCACAGGATTTGGTCAATAAAGTACATCAGAGTCTTCGGGAGGTGTTTTGTCCTGTAGTCCAGCTCACACAGAGGGAAGTTGTAGGCCAGCAGCATCCACCCAGAAGGCCTGAGGTCGGCTGCAGGCATTGTGTATGGGGCTGCTGGTGGAATTCTGGTGGAATTCTGGATGGCTAGGGTCAAGTCATTTAGCCAGATGTGCCATCCATCAAGAGAGAGTCTCATTGGCATGGGTAAGCTTTGGCGCATCAGGCCACAAAGAGACCTGGCTTCATCCAAAGGGGGCCACCGAGTGCCCAAGAGCTCAAAGAGAGTTGGTACCTGGGCCATTGATACAGAGAGGTGAGCCAGGAGGTGTGAGGAGCTGAGCAAGCCGAGTGAGGCAGATGGTTGGTGGCCCAATGGCAGTGTAGCCCCCCAGGCTTCCAGCGACAGCCTCAAGGTGCTAACAATTTAGGTCTAGGTCCAGCATGTCCAGGACCCCCAGGTGTATGAGGTGTTCACTGCATGGAGGATCAGGATGTATGTCTGCAAGCAATGCCCCTGATCTAAAGGGACCAGAGTTGGGCCTCTGCAGTTGATAGTGTGGGTGCCTCAGGGTAGTGGTGCTTCTCTGAAAGCAGTCTTGTAAGCAGGGGCCCCCATGTGTAGAGGGACCTGAGGTGAGGGCCCCGAATTAGGGAAAGCGAGCTAGTGGCGGCAACATCATATCTGCGGCCAGAGCACAGGCCACGCCCCGATCCAGAGCATGGTAGAGAGGCCCCAACAGTCGTTATGCTGTGGTCCTGGGCAGCAGTGGGGGACTTCAGCAACCATGCCACCCAGTTCCGCTGTGACTCCCCCTATGGTAGACAAAGGAAGGCCTTTAGGCCTGCACTGGTAGGAGCTCTCTCAGAGCACTGCCATCTTGTCCCCACAACCTAAGACTCTTAATACTTACTCACTTTCCCTCAGACAAGACTGAGAGCTTCTCAGCTTCAGACACCAACTTAAGACCTGGTTGTTCCATCAGTAATGAAGTTGTGCAGGAATGTCGAGTGCATATCGTCTCTCTTTTCAAGGAGAACCTATAGCGCCGGGACACTCCTCGGAGTAGCCATGCGCTTTACAAATTCCCCATAACATTAACATAACAGTGACATAGCAATGTACCATTGTCAGTTATTATTGATAACATAGGTAGGACTTGCTCAGTGGACCAGCCATTGACCCTGCAGGAGTGCTCTGTTACACTGATGTTTGCACTAAAAGTGTTTTGAAAAATGTCCTGTGTCAATTGCCTCTCAAATTTTCATCACCCTTAGAAGTGTTGCAATTCATTTAGGTTATATTCAAAACACCTCGTGAGGAATAGTTCAGATGTTTAAAAGAAAAAAAACACAATGAACGTGGCTTGTCAAATTAAGGTTACAGTCTATTCATTCATCCACTTAGGGATTTCTAACAAATTCATGTTTAAAAAATGTAGACATACAGCCTTAGAAATACAGCCTTTGAAGTCATGGATGCATAATGATACGCACTCTGCGGCCTTCACACTATGAAAAATTCTGACTCTGACTAACAGAGAAATCACAATGTCCCCATTGTGACTTCTTCCACCATTAATTGTTTGACACATACATTGTTGTGAGTTTTTTCTGATGTCATCACCATTGAATAGTTGAGGCAAAAACATTGGCCGGCTTTGTGTTTTTTCATATTCTGCTTTGCTTGTTTCTAGTTCAATGAAAATCATTAGAATGTTCCCCCTGTAAACTTTGAATGCAATCAATATTGTAGATGTTTAAATCTTGTTTAGAAATGCTGTTATTTTGTATTGTATTCATAATTGTAATCTACATATTATTATTTGTGAGTTGGAATAACAATTTATTTAAATCAATTATGGCTATTTGATATGTGCCATACTTGCCAGTGGCTGATACTCAGCTTAAGTAATTGCGATGAGAGTTATGCACAGAATAGAATATATATGTTTTAAACAGTTCTCTTGTCATTTATGTAAATTTGGTTAGAATGTATATCATGCAATTAACCATAGTCTGCTAGTTAGTTAGTTTTTCAAAACATGTAACGATAAATCCTAATTCTTACTCATTTTTGAAATATGTTATGATTGGATTAGATTTAAGAATCATCATACTGACCAAAATATATTTTATTATATATAATTTACACCAAAAATATCACACAAAAATTCATTCTACCTAAAACTAACTAATACAAATTATACTTATGTTACAAAACATACAATTTAATCTAAACCTGTAAAACAAACTAAATAGAATAGAAATCCCCAATGACCCCCTTTCTAAAAATTCCTAAAAACACTAAAATACAGTAAAGTCTAAACACATATAAACTTACCCTCTCCGTCCCAAGCATATACTTAGGCTGTCCTATTTTAAGTGTCCATTTTGTGGATTTCAGTGGTATTTTCTTAGTGTTTAGCAATACTTTTGAAATCAGTGCTTATCAGTGTTTTCAGCTGTCTAACCATCAAAATGGGAAAACCTGTGTTTTCAGTGTTTAGAAATTAGAATGCATGTTGTTTTTGCAGTGATTATAATAAAGCACATGTTTTGTTTATAGGAAAAGTAATGCAGGGTATGTAGTCTCTTCCGGCTGACAGAATAAGCAATTGACTTATGTTAGAATGTTTAAAGCACAAATAGTCTCAGTTATGCACCCTCACTCACATTTCATTACCCTCTCTCTCACCTCATTAATAATGGATTAAAAACATAGGAGTGTTATATTTAAATGTTTTAATAAACATATTTCTGGACACAGGTGAGGTAATTTGCCTACTCTTTCCTGAATATTATGACACAATAGTACCTTAAGAAACCTTTCATATTTGAATTAGATCAGGATGCATATTTACAAGCCCCTATCACTACATGAACATCACTTTTTTGACGTTCTTGTGGCGATACGTGCTTCACCTTCTTTACAAGACAGTGTTAAGCCACTTAACATGTAAACAAGGCACCCTTTCACGCTATACTTAGTGTGATTGGGGTGGGCAATTGGTGTTGCAGTGGGTGTTCTGCCACAACACTCCATATTTACAAGGATCCCCTAAATATGGGGCAACAACAAAATTAAGACCAAAAAAACTGGTCTTAACATGGTGCAATGAGAAATGCTTTATTTCTCCTCATTTTTGCTTTTTCTATGTGTGCTGCATTGTGCCACACCTACAGCCGGAATTGCTAAATGGAATTACACCAAATTTGAAAGAAAGGTAGATGTTGTTATGCAGATTTTTGTTATTTGGTGTAAATCCATTCAGAAGTTTTTCAGAAATGTAAGTTGAAAATTATAGTGAAATCTTTGGTCATGAAGGAAAATGCACCACTCTGATTGGCTTCCAACACTTCAACTAGGAAGTGTTGGCAGACATCTTGAAATCAAAAAAGTGAAAATAAAGAAAAGGGAGCAGGGTAAGAATACCTTGTCCCTCAAGCCATGGTGTTGGGGTCCCCCTGGGACCCTCTCATGGCATAAAAGTATATATTTATTTTTTAATTGCCGCACAATTGAGATAACCACAAATATGCAGCAACATTATGTTAAAAAAGTAAGCGCATGCTCCCATGCTTGCTTTACAAAAACACATGGTAGGCCAGGTCCCAGGGGCATTTGGTAAATAAATGAGGGGTGCACAGGGTCCCCTCCTTGGGCTTAACAAAGCCCTGGGGATTAGGAATGTGGGTGTGCCCACAAGCCGCACCCACAACTCAGGGGATCGCCACCTCCCAGGGGCTATTTCCAAATTGTTTGGCGGGGGCCTCACAGACACTCCCTGCCCCGGGGAATGCCACCTCCTCAGGGCACTTTTAATTATGCATGTGAACGGGCCCAGTGGGTTGACGCATAGCCCTGGGGACTGCCACCTTCCTGGGGCTAAATGGAATTATGTAGGCTGCCCTTACGGACCGTCCTACCATGAGAACTGCCACTTTCTTGGGGCAAATTTTAACAAAGTAGGAGGGGCCGTGCAGCACCTCTCCAGGAGCCCTACATAGCCCTGGGGACCACCACCCCCAAGGCTAACTTCAGCAATGTCCTGGCATGCCCACCCATTGCAGCCTGCTATGGCTTGGTGGGAGAAGCCATAGCAAATGCTCTGATTTTAGCAAGCAACAGCAAAAATGCTCTTGCTGACGAAAGCAGATCATGTCTGTTTCCCTGCCCACTGTGAAGTGAGCAGGGAAACAGACATTGCTTGGGATCCAGGGAGCTGCATGCATGTCAGCAGCTTCCTGGATCGCAAAGCAATGCCTCCTCCGCAGGAGGCAGGGAACCAGCCGGGACAGCGGGGGCCTTGATGCTCCCCCACAGTCAACCAAAGGAGAGTCCAGGCCCCGGGGGATGGGGTTTCTCGGTCTGAAATTGGGCCAGGTATGGGGGCCATGAGGCCCATATCTCCTCATTTAAAAATAAATAAAAACATTTTTAAAAAGGTACAGGCCCCTGAGGATGTGGTCCCCAAGCCTGACATCAGCCCTCCCAGGGGGCTGCATGCCCCCTCCCTTTAAAAAATAAATAAAAACCGTTTTAAAAAGAGGCAGTCCCAGGTTATGGGCGATACAGGGCTGACGACTGCCTGGGTGGGGGGCTGTGTGGCACCCACCATGTTTTTTAATTAAATGCTCCAGGGAAGTGGGGGGCATGGCCCCCTTCCTAAAAAAGAGAAAAAGGAAGTCGACAATTCAGCAGAGGCTTGCCCCCTTTTTTCCACCACTGTGCAAGCGCGTCTTCTGGTGAGCTGCTGGGTGGCAGATGAAGTCCCCTTGGCTGCTGAGAATCTTTAGAGGCCAACAAGGACTCCTGTTGCCTCCAGGAAGCCCCACGCAGCGGGATTGCTGCTGAGAGGTGCTTGGAGATCACACCCCCTTTCTCCACCACTTTGCAAAGGTTGGGTAGTTGACCCCCAAGCACCCTCACTAGCCAAGTGAACTTCATCTTCCTATTAGTAGTGCACCACGAGGCACGTTTGCAGAGTGGTGGCCAAGAAGTCCTCCTGTTACTTCCTGTAAGTCCTAAGGAGTGGGATTCCTGAGAGCTGGCCGGAGTCCCAGCGCCCTTTCTCCACCTCTCTGCAAACATGACTACTATCAATTCAATTCAAAATAACTTTATTCGGCAAAGGATCATAAAAATTTGACTATCAGATAATCCATTTTTAAAATATATTATTAAAAAAGATAAAATACCTAATGAAATTGGATCACATTTAAAAATAAATGCTTCATCAGTTAACATAGAACTGAGCACATAATTTCTTCTCCACAACCAGTTCCTGTGATTCATAACCTTTCCTAATGCCCATTGCTGTTTTGATTAAATTTAACACCGCACTACAAATAAAAGAATGGGACAGTGATTGCAGATGTCTAAATCCTTTATTATATGTGCATGGACAATTATTCGTTAGTAGGGTTGTCAAAAATCTTCTCATCAGGATCTTTATGAAGTGCACAAAAAAGAGTAAAAAGAGTTGTCATGTTATCGCAAGCACAAGGAGTGAGGTTGTCCATCCACCCAGATTGTTAAAAGAAAACGCATCTGACTATTTGTGGTGAAGGATAAATAAAATTACTGTTTGGGCATAAAAGGGCAGTTAGGGCCTGACACCTCCAACTGTGAATGCCGCAAGGATGCCCAGGTATTAAACTCCTCTTTTATTATAACCTTCGCATTTGTGGGGATACTCATCGGGGTATCAACTTACTCGCCCAACCCAATCTCAAAATTCCTATCCCTCACAAAACGAAGCCAAGGAATCTTTAAGGACTTGTCCAAAATAAACAGTCTTCGATAATCTCTCTAGAACGCTGTAACTCTTCAGAAACCCATGTTTTGGTCCTTAAGAACAGGGGGCAGACCCAATGCGATCTTCTATATATTTCATATCCACTTCTTGGCGAGAGAAAGAGGTGGCGGAGCTGTTTAGAATCATCACCAAGCGTTTTATGAACTTGTTTTGCACCACTTGTAGCAAACATATTTTTTGGTAGCCCCACACACCCACCCAATAAGATACGACCGACATGCATTTTGCTTTGCTTAAAGTAACAAGCTCGGACACTGGCTTATGGCCTAACTTACAGGCAAACCTAAACACCCCCTCCACTACTCTGCTTGTTTGCTGTGCCCTTGCCGTATCTAGGGAGTTCCATTTCATCTGCTTATTAAACATGTTCCCCAGATATGTAAATGTATCCACCTTTTCGATAAGCTTGCCCCTTACATTAAAACTTTAGGTTTTGGTGTTTTTTGGGCCTCATATCATCACATAAGACTTTGAAAATTTGACCTTCAAGTCTAGAGCCGCCATAAAATCCTTAAAGGCATCCAATGAGGTTAGTAGACTGTTGGCCATCAAGGCCATAAGTACAGTGTCATCTGCATATGACAGTAGTGGGACTGGATTGCCTTCAATACAAGGGAAATCAATTTTCTTGCCCAATAAATAAAATCTTCCAAATCATTTGTGTAAATCAAAAAGAGAAAGGGAGTTAAAATGCACCCTAGCCAAACTCCTTTGGCCGAGGTGATGGGCTTCGTCCTTTCCCCTTGTGGTCTGAATCTTATGGAGATGGAAGTATTAGCATGAAATCTTTTTAAAAGTAGGATCAGCGCATTTTCAAAGCGCACAATTTCCCCCTGTTGACGGTATCAAATGTGCTGAACAAGTCAATGAATGCAAGGTGGATAGAACCACCTTTTGTCTTCATGTACTTGCCCATGATCAGGGACAAATTTAAGCATTGCTCTGTTGTTCCCAGACCCCTTCGGAAATCATTCTGAGTTTTTGGGATAATCCCCTTGTTAATTGCCCAGGTCTCTAATCAGGCAAGGATTACCCTACCCAATCCCTTGACGGTGGCGTTAATAAGGGAAAGAGGCCTGTAACAGGCAGGATAGTTTCTTGTCACTGTTTTGAACATGGGTACAACTATGGCCTCTTACCAGGAGGCTGGATTTGTGGAGGCTGGAATTGTACCAATCACCACCGATTTAAAAACATTCGTCGATAGGGGTTCATAAAGACTTGTATTTAGCTTAAAAAGATCTAGTGGGACTCCATCTGGACATGGTGCCTTCTTATTTATTCCCCTTGTTTGTGTTTCTTCCACCTCTACGCTTGTGCCAAGTCTGCTGGGAGATCCTTATTACACGCCGACAGATCCCTACCAGTTGGGTTAAAAATGGACGCAAAATGAGATTCCCAGATGTCACCCAGAATCATTGAGTCAATTTTACCCACTTTCTCAGTGAACTGACGTAGATTGATAATAGCCCGAAAACTTTTACTATCTTTGAGAGCACTAGCTGTCTCCAAGTCCTCCCATGCTAGGCACCTCAACTGCTCCTTTCTTTTATTGATAGTTTTTTTAAATAAACGACTAGCAGTTTTTATTTGTTCTCTATTACGGGGATAGATTTGAGGGTAATTGATTAATTCTTGTGGGTTCTGGAACATTCTGCATTGAATCATCAAATTTCGTTGTGCTCCTTAGGCCTTGCTGGGCCTGTTATCCTATTATCTACATCAGTGCTGATGCGTTCAAAGTTTGGTACAGTTGTTGTTGAGGGAGAATCCTGCTGAAGGCCGGCCATGATCAAGTCATGGTTTGCTCTGATTAATGATGGATTTAACTCACCCCAGGTTATCTTACACCTTTATTATGGTTATAGTCAATCCGGCAACCATCACCCCCTGAGGTCCTAGCTGTGACTTTAAGTGACACAATGAGTGGGTTGTGGTCACTCTCTATTTTTGGTTCTACATTAAAATCACAACCCAGTGAAGAACATTCCCTGGAAATCAACATAAAATCAATAACATTTTCCCTTCCCCATCAACAGAAGTTGATCACTGAGCTGAGAAACTATTGGTCAAACTATCCAAATCGTTCTCAATAAGGATGGTATTTAGGGCCTCCCGTGCGGGATGTGAATGAAATTCGCCAAGGGCTGACCATCTGTATCCAAGAGACTGCAAACTCGTTCATTACTGTATTCACTGGACGTACAATTAAAATCCCCCACCCACAGAACACATACGGGATGCCACTTCCCGAAAACGTTAGCATTTTCCATTTGCAGGGCTTCTATAACATGACAGTTCTTTAGGTCGAAGATATTATAGTACCAGTTTACAAGTAAATCTCTATCCTGTATCATGTTAACAATCATAATCAATTGGAACCCCAGTGATGATCCTACGCAGTGAGCATTTATAGAGTCAAATTTAAACTGTTAGTAAGGTTACCAGCCCTCCTTTGCCTTCCTAGATTAAGATGCTGTAGCAGGCACATCAAAGGCATGATAGCCATATATCACTATGCTTTCTTTTTTACAGGTTTCCTGTAAACAGATAACATCAAATCCCCTGATATTCTAACCAAACCTCATCTGATAATTTTGAGCGGATACCTCCTACATTCCAGGAGATTATTTAATTGTCGATATAGAGTGGGCCAGATCTGTATGTCTATGTCTATGTCTATGTATTTATTTTTATATAGCGCATAATTCACCAATAGGTCTCAGAGCGCTTGCGAGACAACTGGAGAGAAGAGAACCCAAAGGGGATTAATTACCGACTAAAAAGCCATGTTTTAAGGTTTTTGCGGAAAGTTTTAAGGTTGGGGTCCAGTCTGATGGTTAGTGGTAGTGTGTTCCAGATGGTGGGGCCTATTTTGGAGAAGCTCCTGTCTCCGTTTCTTACGGTCCTGACCTTGGGGACCTTTAAAAGATGTTTAGTAGAAGAGCGCAGGATTCTCCCGGGACAGTAACCTTGGAGTTTCCGCTGCAGGTATTTTGGTCCATGTCCGTTGATGGATTTATGCACCAAGCAGCAGATTTTAAATGAAATACGTTTTCTTATGGGGAGCCAATGGAGCGCCTTCAGACATGGGGCTGAAGGTGTGCGGGGTGGGAGGTCTAGAGTCAGCCTTGCCGCTGAATTCTGCAGAGTCTGGAGTTTGGTGAGGGCACTGTCGTTCACATCGGCCAATAGCGCATTTCCATAATCAAGACAACTGATTATGAGGCCTTGAATGAGGGGTTTTCGAGAAGCAAGTGGGAGCCACTTAAAAAAATTTCTAAGACTTCTCATTAATCCGATACTTGAATGGACAATTTTGTTTATGTGTGGGGTCAGGGATTGTTTATCATCAATGATGACTCCCAGGTTTCTGACTGTGTTTTTAGGGACAGGGCAGGGGCCTAAGGCCGTAGGCCACCATTCGTCGGACCAGATTTTATTGGCCATGCCAAATAGCATGATCTCTGTTTTTGCAGCATTCAGCATTAAATAATTGTTGTTCATCCATTTTTGAATGTCGATCATGCACTGTTGGAATCTGATTTTGGCATCTGCCGGATTGGGGCCTAAGGTTATCAGAATCTGAGTGTCATCAGCATAGGATATCGTATCAAAGCCGTGTGCTTTGATTACCTTTGCTAGTGGGAATAGATAAACATTAAATAGAGTGGGGCTCAATATGGAGCCCTGCGGTACTCCTTTATCATTTTCCACAAAGGGGGACGAGAATGGACCGATCTTAATCTGAGATTGTCTTCCGGCAAGATAGCTCTGGATCCAACTGTGTGCGCGGCCTCCGACACCGATCTCCGCCAGCCATCTCAACAAGACGCTATGGGAAATGGTGTCGAAGGCCGCTGACAGATCCAATAGGATCAGGATGGCCGATTGTTTGGCATCCAGGGCCAGCCGGATGTTGTCTACCACCTCTAAAAGCGCGGTCTCAGTACTGTGGCAGGCTCTAAAGCCCGATTGGGAGGATGTTGTCTTCTAGATATTTAGTCAGTTGGTTATTTATTAAGGACTCCATGACTTTGCCAAAAATCTGTATCCGATGGTATAACTATTGAGGCAAAAGGACTAGTCATGGGTATCTGAATCGGCCTCTCATCCTGACACTGATTTCCAGTGGCTATAGTTGTAACCACCGAACGGGACTCAAGTTCTCCTTTTCAAGGCGATCAAGAAGATTTGTAACAGGGTTTTTAGGGGATTTTGTATTAACAAAAACCTCTTTAGAGGCTACTCCGTCTGAACTAACATATGAGGGGCCCTTACATTCCTTATCTAAATGCCAACTGCATTATCTTGTTAGTCAGTCAATCTCGGATAGGTCTGAGAGTACCTCATAGCGGTTAGAGTGGAAAGAGGAATAGCGAGTGGGAACATCTGTGATGTATCTAGGCTGAGTAGGCTGTAAGCCAAAGGGGAAACCCTGGCTAGGAGGGTAAAAAAAAAAACAAAGGTCGAGGCTTTATCTGTTCGCTAGACTAGTCTTTCAGCTGAGTTATGGCAAAGTTAACATGCCTCGCATCAATGAAATTGAACACGACACAGTCCCCCCAATACTTTTCTTTGTGCGATCTACCCAGCTAACCCGCCTGGCAAATATGATGTGTTCAAACCAATTAAAATAGGGTGGGGTTTTCCTGGACACCAATGTGCAGATTTATTTATATGGCTCTGGCAGCTTTATTTTTGGCTGGGAAGTAACCTCAGGACCCCAGTTAAGATCAAAGTGTAAGGGTTACTTTCTGGGGGCACGTTTAGTGAGTCAGTGATCCCCTCCCACCTAGTGGGCCATGTGGGCAACTGTGCAACACTGAGTCCCCCGAAAGGGGTCTACCCCATCCCCTAAATGAGATATTTTAGGAACGAGGTGCCCTGACCCAGATGTTGTCTCCGGGTGGGGAATTTCCATGGAAAACGGGATCCTCTGCTAATTCAACTGATGTACTAATATTTATGGACTTCTGTGTGAGCCCACAGGGTCAGGGGACACCACTAAGGGTAGGTGGTACCTTCCCAGGGGCACCCCATTGGATGAAGCTTCTGACAAATCACCCCCGCCCTTCAATTGGAGTATTTTCTGCTGACGCTACCGCCTTACAGACAATAGTTAATTGCTCCTCAATATTGATTAGTCTTACCAAGATTGGTGCCAAGGCCTCCTAAACTAACTTACTCAGTTTTCCGATTAAAGTATCAGACCCATCCTGCCCATTGTTGGTTACCCCTTCTACACATGATTTAATAGCTTTCCCTGATATATGGGTTTGTCTAGATCTTCTTATCTTGGGTGACTGACTATTGATCTTGTGGGCAGTCCCCACTCTCTCAGTTCGTTTCCTCTTTCCTCCTGTTGTAGTCGATGGGCCAGCCTTCGTCTATGTTATGCAAATAGGGCTCGCTTCACCATCCTGTGTACCTTGTGGCTCACCCTGGCTCAGGACTTTTACAGTAGGGGAAATAGGGGCTTGAGTCCTGTCCACAATGACAGTTTCTGATATATCCATATTGGAGTCATTGTTTGAAGATTGTATCAGGGAAAGAGGCAAATGCTCAGGAGTTAGCACCAAGGAAAGTCTCAGTTCAGCACGCTCTATTTCCTTGCTGATAGCTCCCACTGCCTTTTGCAAAAAAATATCTAGTGTGGTATCAGTGATTTTTGGAGCAGGTGTGGGCTTTCACTTCCCCATACTCTATTAAACAACAACCCAAATATATCTATAAATCAAATCTAGTACATTAAAGTTACCTTGTGGAGTCATTTGGATTCAAAGCCGGCAGTACCTGCAAGTGAAGCTGGGAGCAGAAACCATGAAGCCAGCAAATGCACTTCCGTCGAAGAAATTCTTCAGAAAAAGACTCCACAGGTAAGGAGTAGCATAGGGAGGCAAGCGCCGGTATTTTCGCCGACTTTCTGTGTCAAAATCGTCGTTAATAAAGATTTTATAGGCTGTGGTGTTCACGGGGCTTCGGTGGCGGCGGCCATCTTGGTTGACGCGCTCGCGCGTCTCTCCACCAAATATGTTTTTAATGTTGTGAGGGACACATTAAGTTTCCTGGGTCATTGAACCTATGATTCCACGTACGTTTACCATATTTTTTCAAAACACTCTGTGCTGGAGTGGTATTCTCTTCCCTGAAGTGCAGGGACCACTAGTGGTTGAGTCTATTGCTATGAAAAAAGTTTTAAATAACTCAATGACATGTTAATGTTTTCTTAAAAAGTAATTTTTAAAAATATTTTGCCACAATCACTATTAGTAAATATTTCAATGTGTAGATGTATTAAGTATGCATTTGATTATGGTTATTTGGGATTTGTTGACAAAGCCAAATGGGCATCTTTTTATGTGTTGGTGTGCTGACTACTTTATGAATGCAGTAGGCCCTGCCACTATTGTTGTGGTATTTTTGACAAAGCCAGTAGGTTTGCTTTAATTAAAATGACACTTTTTATATTGTTGCATACCATAGCCAGCCATGAGCAGGCCTTGCGTGAAGTGGGGTTAGGCGCCCATTGGGGGGTTGAGTGAGGAGCTTGACTGGCAAATCCATCATGCAGCCTCATAGCACAGAAGGCCAAAGACTGGAGGGGTTTGAGCACCTGCTGGGTTGGGTGCAGGTTTTGCCTGCAGGCCAGACCTTGTGCAGCATGGAGGTAGGCACTGACGGGGATTGGGTGAAGGGCTTGTCCATGAGCCATGTATGGTGACGGACATCTTACTTTACGTGAAAACGATATAAATTCACTGAAAAAACATAGAGTAACCACTCAAGTGCTAAGGACAAGATTGTCTCATCCTCAGCCAGCCAGCTTCAACAGTAGGGATGACGAGACCAGCTTGTTCTTAGCAATTAAAGGATTAAAAAGACATTATTGATAGGATTTGTAATAATTTGTTACTTTACATTAAGACATGCACCTGTGAAATTCACTGAAAAAAAACAATGCCTAATGGGACATTGTAGTGAGGTAAAAATGTCAGTTCAAACATGCCATTGCAAAAGAACAAAACAACTATAATTCACCATTCAAAAATAACTCATGCACTCACCCTTTAGCTATCCTGCGGAGCACAATAGTAATTTCTACATCTTGTTTCACTATTTATTCATCATGCTTCTCACATTGTGTTTGATGAGTAGACATAAGAAGCCCTTTGACCAATGATGATGCACCAGAGGAAGAACATGTAGTCTTAATGGTAGCTAAAACATCTGAAGGCTACTGTGAAATCCATGGCAAGTGGTGGCTGAGTTTGTAAAATAGCAGTAACATAGCTATTGACATTAATCATGATCAAGATTAAGAAGTCCATCTGTTGCTCCCGTCCATGGTGGAATATTTGAATGAAGGCATTTCTGTTCCCTATCTGCTTTGCTATGTCACCACTAACAGAAGGAGAATGCTAGCTTGGATTGCTCTTTCCCTTCGTGACTTGAGCAATGTCAGCTAGAGAATCATCAATTCCCTGGAGTGAGAAATGAGTTTCTTTGAAAACCTGAGCCAATATCCTGTTAGGGCAGACATACCTTCAGATTTCCTCAAAAGTGTTTATTTTTCTCTCCATCCCTAACTTGACCTCTTTCACCAGCTGTTGCTGTGTCCTGTAGAATTTCTCCTTGCAGCAGACTGCAGGGACTTCGTCACTATAGAAACATGAATATCAGATGTTGCTTGGCAAGAAATATGTCTTGTTTCATTTAGAGTTACAGTTACATTGTTGCTACATGCCAAACCAGAACATCCATGAGGTTGACAAAGGTACTCCCGTCGAAAAAGGCAGGCAGGAATTGATGGGGGCAAACATTTCATTATTAGATCTTTCCTTAGGATCTTTACAAAAAATAATATAATTAGTTACACATTTCACTTGTGGGTGTGCTGGAACCTTAAAATCTTACACCTCAAACACACGTCCACTGGTTAGGTGCATCAAGGATGGTGTTAAGCTCAGTTTCATGAGGCAACGTGTCCAAAGATAAGTTACAAATCAGCATGTAAAAAATTTTTTTTAAGGAAAGACTGACTCAGGTAAGGAGTTCTTGGGTGGATTTAGCAAATCTATGAACATTTATTGAAAATATTCAAAAGGTACACCACAGAATATTAGAATGCAGAGACTGCTGGGATACATAAAGGTCAACTGCAATGAAGGCCAACAATGGAACATTATAAAGAACAGTAGCAAGCAGTAAGTTCCAAGTGTGCAGCAAAATCAGTAGCAAAATGAGCAGATTTCCTAGAGCATAAGGAAAGCTTCACATACAGTTTCCTGCCTCACCCCAACATTTGAATATTTAATAGGAATTTTCACAATAGAAGAGTATGAAAAGTGCTGAATCATTGTGGTGTGAACAAAGAACATATTCGACAAATTTGAATATAGAATATAGAATTCTAAATTATCATTATTGATTCAGCCCCATACATTAACAACAGTGAACCCTTGTGAATGAATGCAAAGCTGCATGCAAGCGGAAGTTTCTTGAAAAAAGAGTCTTTCTTAAGATTAGTTTCATTTCAGCAATGAAAAAAACATGACTTGCATGACTACGTGCAGCCGAAATAATAAAAGGTGAATGCAACATCCATTTTAAACAAGATGGTGCTGCACTCATTTTGGCACTTAGTCAGCATAAGCCAAGAAAATGTACTTGAACAAGTCATATCAAAATAATTTCAAAGACTGTTGCTCCATCTCAGTGCATACATATGAATTTGAGTCCAGCTTACTTTCTCAGCACACTATCAATCATGCAGATTCTTAATTGATGCACCAATTATAATAAGCATAGAAATGCATCCGGAAGCAATATCAGGGGCCACATTTACAAATGTTTTGCCTTGGGTAAGCTTTTCTTTTTTTAACACAACCAAACATTATGTTTTCCCTTTACAAAGAAAAGCAAATGGCTATTTCTGATGTTGTCTTGGAATGAAAAAGAAAATGTTTGACCTAGTTACATTTAAGAGGTGCTCATTGACCATTTAAGAATAGGTCTCATAATGAGGAAGAAATAAGAAAATGGTACGTAAACAATAACTGTTCTGGAAATGGTCCATGCACAGTACAATACAACTAAACATGTTAAACCTAGAACAATAAATTTGATGAACTTTTTAGTTATGATATTGTGATTTACTTTGTGACTAATCAAACATATCTTAGTAGTTATCAAAAACACATTGGAAAGCATACACTTGCAATATTATGAGCATCACTCAATCAATCGGGGTTTTGAAGAGCACAACAACTCATCTGTAAAGGTCTCGTGGCACTGTAAGAAGGGGCTATCTGTTCAGGCGAAGAGCCAGGTGTTGAGGTCCTTCCTGAATTGAGGCAGAGATGGTGATTGCCTGAGATGCAGAGGGAGGGAGTTACAGGTCCTTGCAGAGAGGAAGGAGAATGATCTTCCTCCAGCAGTGGTGCTGCAGATCCGTGGGAAGGTGGCCAGTGTCTTCTGGTTTGATTTGATTTGATTTGATTATTGGATTTGTAGAGCGCTCGATTGCCCAAGGACGTCTTGGCGCTAAATGACTATGCTGCAGAAGTGGAAAGTGCCATGCGACAGCCAGGCAGGACTATGCTGAAAAAAGCCAGGTCTTCACATTCTTACGAAAAGACAGCAATGAAGGGCTGTTTTTTAGTTCTATAGGTAGCTTGTTCCAAGTTTTTGCTGTGTTCAGTAGGAAACCTCTCCCCCCATCTTAGTTGTTTAAATCTGGGAGTTTTGAGAAGCTTGGCACTACTTGACCTTAGAGTCCTAGGAGGGTCATAATGTAGTAAGTTATTTTTCAGAAAGTGAGGTCCTGATCCATGCAAGCCAGGTTGGAGAGGAGATGTCTGTTGGAGGTGTGGAAGGAGAGGAAGTGGTTGAGGTATGCTGGTCCGGCATTGTGGAGGGCTTTGTAGACATGCATGAGTAGATTGTATGTGATCCTTTTGCTGAATGGGAGACAGTGGAGGTACCTCAGGTGGTTGTTGAGGTGGCTGCAGCAAGGGATGTTCAGGATGAGTCTGGCAGAGGCGTTTTAGATGTTTTGCAGCTTCATTTAGAGTTTTATTGTGGTGCCGGCTTAGAGTGTGTTTCCATAGTCAAGTCTGCTGCTGATGAGTGCGTGTGTGACTGTTTTCCTTCTCTCGGTGGGGATCCACTTGAAGATCTTTTGGAGCAGGTGGAGCATGTGGAAGCAGGAGGATGAGACAGCATTAATTTGGCGGTTCATTGAGAGCAAGGAGTCTGGGATGATTCGAGGTTTCATGCGTGGTTCATGGGTGGGCGTGGGGTTATGAGCACTGCGGGCCACCAGGAGTCATCCCAGACAAAGGTGCTGGGGTCCAGGACAAGGACTTTGATCTTGCTGAGTTGAGCTTGAAGCAGTTGTCCTTCATCCAGCTAGCTACTGCCTTAATTCCACTGTGGAAGTTGTTCTTGGGGGCTGGGGTTCGTCGAAGATGGAGAGGATCAACTGGGTGTCATCAGCGTAGGAGACATGGTTGAGTCCTTGGTTTCTGATGACAGTTGCAATGGGTCTCTGTCCATTGGCTGTGGTGTTTTTGCTTGGGGTCAGTGAGTTTGGCTAGAGAACCTTGCGTAGATTCCCTTGAGGTGAAGAGTAGTTTGTTGTTGGTTTTCAGTGACTGTGGATTTGAAGGCTGCGTGGGCTCCTGCAGCCTTGCTGCTTCTCAATCTTTTTGTAAGCTGCCTGCAGTTGTGCCTGGACTCTTGGAGAGCGGGCGAGAACCAGCTGGTTTCTTGGAAGGTTGCTTGCCTGAGAATTTCCAGAGGGCAGCCAGTGTGTTGGCGCAGTTGGAGATCCATGAGTGGAGGTTGTCTGCAAAGACGTTGGTGTCTGTGGACGTCGATGGTGGGGTTGCGGTGAGGGAGGTGGTGAGTTGGTCTTCTGGGACCTTGTTCCAGCTCCAGCATGGGTGGCAGTGGGCATTCTGGTATACGGTGCGTTTGGTGAAGGAGAAATGGACACAGCGGTGGTTGGTTCGCTGAAGTTTGGCGGTGTAGTTAGAGGAGATGTTGCTGCTTGCGGACAAGATGGGGTTGAGTCTGTGTCCTGCTGAGTGGGTGGGAGAGTTGACCAGTTGCTTGAGTCCGATGGTGGTGAGGTTCTCCAGTGAAACCAAAGGGGATGATGGACAAAGTGTTGAACATTGCAAGCACCCACCCCCAGTCAACTGATCTGGGTTTAATCCATCATCATTCTTTAGCTCACTCCGGCACCCCACTTCAGACATGGCCATATGCTAATCAGTCTGACCCTGTACCTCATGGGAACAGTCCAGCCCGAACTGCCAAGCCATGCCTTCCCTGGACCTGAAACAAGCCTCCTGGGACCGGTTCCGGGTTCATAACCCTAATCAGCCAGGCTATCTTGAATCCAGTGGTAGAGTGAGCAAGGGACCCACGTCTGGACATACCTTGCCAACTTAGGTCAAACTTAGCAAAACCAAAGGGGATGATGGAAAGAGTGTTGAACATTGCAAGCACTCACCCCAGTCAACTGATATGGCCATGTCTGAACTGGGGTGGCAGAGTGAGCTAAAGAATGATGATGGATTAAACCCAGATCAGTTGACTGGGGGTGAGTGCTTGCAATGTTCAACACTCTGCCCCTCATCCCCTTTGGTTTTAGTAAGTTCGCCCTGTTGGCATAGTATGCCCAGATGAGGGCCCCTTGCTCACTTTGCCACTGGATTCAAGATTGGCTGGCTGATTAGGGTTATGAACAGGCACGGCCCGTGCAGGGCGTTATACCGGGGCGGAGACGTCAGGTGGGGAGGGTCAGGGTGGGTTTTTTTTAAATGTGGGATATGGACCATTACAGGTAAGTTCAGAAAAAAAAAATGTGTTGCCCGCGCTGCATCACATTTGGCGATGCAGCGCAGGTAACGAAATTAGTTTTATTTATTTTTTTCGGTACTTACCTGTAATGGTCCATATCCCGCATTTTACAACCCCTCACCCTGACCCTCCCCCGCCTGACATCACCGCCCCGGAATAACGCCCTGCACGGGCCGTGCCTGGATATGAACCCAAAACCGGTCCCAGGATGCTTATTTCCAGTCCAGGAAAGACATGGCTGGGCAATTTGGGCTGGACTGTTCCCATGAGGCACAGAGTCAGACTGATTTGCATATGGCCATGTCTGAACTGGAGTGGCGAAGTAAGCCAGTCCAATGAGCCCTGTCACCTGCTCCTCCAAAGGGGTCAAGTCTTCCTCTTGTGGTCATTTCAGCCTTTTCATTCCTTGCCAATTTCTCCTTAGTCTTGAACTTATAATTATGCCAATTTTTATTGCATTCCACTACAGCCCTGTTTGTTGGTGCTACAGCAATAATTGTGTCCATAATTATTTTCCATAAAGCATCCTTCTTAGATAATGGAAATTTTGAGGTGAAAAAACAGATATTTCTCTTGCTTTGTTTCCACAGAAATCAAAATAATTGTTTTCTCTTCTGTAAAGTTCAGCTTTCTCTTTCTTCTACCCTCAAGGACGACACCACCACCATCAGTGCCAAGACCCTTCCAGAGAGTAGCGTCTTCGTGCCCTGCCAAGTTGAAATTGGTTAAATTCTGTGTGAGATTGTGTGTTGCTTTTGTTGTGAAAAAAGATACAAATGACTCTTGTGGGATGCAAATTAGCCTTGCAGTGCATAACTATAACTTGTGCTATGCATGAAGGTGTTGCGCTATGACAACTTAACATCACTGCAACATTGGGGTTGTAGGGTGGTCGCCACATTGTAAAAAATGGTGCATCCATGAGATAAAAAAGCTGCATACCGTAGTACCCATTTTTCTGATGTAATGCAATGTAGCATTGTATCAGTCTCTACAAATCTGGGCACTGATGTCAATGTGGCAAACCCCTATTGAGAACAATATGATAGGCCCAAGTGAGAGGGCTCTATGATGATTTATGTTCTCAGACTTACAATGAAAACTGTCACAATGACAATTGTTACAATGATGTCGATGACGGTACAAATGTCCTAATAAAGATGAGAATTTTGGATAAGCCCCATATTGTTATTTTGTGTGAGGGAAGCACTCCCATGTTTGAGCCAGAGTTCATTCAGCATCGAAATTCAGTATAGTGTGCTCCTCCACCTTTTAGTGATAAATATATTAGGTCCAAGATAAAATGTTCTGTGGGCAGGCTTGTTAGATCTAAAACGAGAGTAGAGTGCCCACAGCCAATAATATCTCAACAATCACTAACTCTAGGATTGGATGCTAAAATTGTTGTAGAGAGATATTGAATACCCTGTGTCAGGTGTCAAGTAGTTTGTGTGCTGCATAAGTGGCAAGTAAATCAGGGTATCAATCGGACCTGGCAACAATTTCTGGTTGTCTCTGTTTGTGGATGGGTTTATTGAAGAAATTGGGCAGTACATTCAGAATTTGCCACTCTCGACAAGGCGCAATCATCACTGTCTTGTGTTTTTGGATGGGTCTATCCAAGGGCGGGTGGATATGGGAGGTTGCTTCACTGGCCTGAGAAAATTTATAGGATATTTTGAGGACTGCAGATTGGTCCGGAGCATCTATATTTAAAATCTTCTATTGAAGACCTATAGAGCATTCAGCTTTTGCACGTGTCAAGGATTAGAACCTGCATACTAGAGCCTTTTGTCTTGTAATAAAATTACAGATTCTGCTAGATAATATTGAAGGAGAATCAGGACAAAAGACAAAAGATGATACCATGTGTGACATGTGTTATCCCTCCCTATGGCTGATGGTGATATATCTGTTTTATTACTTACTTCTAGTGCCCATCTCGAATAGCTAAGCAACGGGCTCACCCATCTAACTATAATCTGGTTGGACAATGACATGTAGCTTTGCCTAACTGCCGCTCACCTGTGAAGGGGGTTCAGAGCCCTTCGACCACTTCTTGCCGCACCCGCTTCGCGGGTGCCGCCTCGCTGTGTGGGGACACCTGGAGGTTGCTGGGAGCCGTCGTTGCTCGCTGCTCTGCACGCCGGGGATTGTGGTGAAAGGAGAGGAGGCCTTTTGGAGCGGCGCTGCAGGGACTCGCTTTACCAGGAGTCCCTGCTCGGCAGTCCACCTGGTCCACGCTGCCTGCCTGCCCCGCCCACAGGACCCAGTGTGATTAAAGGGCCTGCGTTCAGCCTACACCTTGGGATGCTTTGCCTAACTGCCGCTCACCTGTGAAGGGGATTCAGAGCCCTTCGACCACTTCTTGCCGCACCCGCTTCGCAGGTGCCGCCTCGCTGTGTGGGGACACCTGGAGCTGCTGGGAGCCGTCGTTGCTCGCTGCTCTGCTCGCCGGGGATTGTGGTGAAAGGAGAGGAGGCCTTTTGGAGCGGCGCTGCAGGGACTCGCTTTACCAGGAGTCCCTGCTCGGCAGTCCACCTGGTCCGCGCTGCCTGCCTGCCCCACCCACAGGACCCAGTGTGGTTAAAGGGCCTGCGTTCAGCCTACACCTTGGGACGCGTTGCCTAACTGCCGCTCACCTGTGAAGGGGGTTCAGAGCCCTTCGACCACTTCTTGCGGCACCCGCTTCGCGGGTGCCGCCTCGCTATGTGGGGACACCTGGAGCTGCTGGGAGCCGTCGTTGCTCGCTGCTCTGCACGCCGGGGATTGTGGTGAAAGGAGAGGAGGCCTTTTGGAGCAGCGCTGCAGGGACTCGCTTTACCAGGAGTCCCTGCTCGGCAGTCCACATGGTCCGCGCTGCCTGCCTGCCCCGCCCACAGGACCCCATGTGGTTAAAGGGCCTGCGTTCAGCCTACACCTTGGGACGCTTTGCCTAACTGCCGCTCACCTGTGAAGGGGGTTCAGAGCCCTTCGACCACTTCTTGCCGCACTCGCTTCGCGGGTGCCGCCTCGCTGTGTGGGGACACCTGGAGCTGCTGGGAGCCGTCGTTGCTCGCTGCTCTGCACGCCGGGGATTGTGGTGAAAGGAGAGGAGGCCTTTTGGAGCGGCGCTCCAGGGACTCGCTTTACCAGGAGTCCCTGCTCGGCAGTCCATCTGATCCGCGCTGCCTGCCCCGCCCACTGAACGGTTATATAATTGAAGGACAATCGCAGGAGCGCACGGGAGTGCGCTGAGCTAAGCCCGGGAAAAAAGGGCGGGCAGTCTGTGGCAGTCCGGGGCTGTACGCGGCTGGGCTGGGCCACGGACCTTGGCTATTTTATTAATAGCAGCCACTACGTGAGACTTTTAAATTATATTTAGTGTTAACATTGCTTAATTGTTGTGCTTTCATGATTGCTTCGGTGCTTTTACTTTATATGTGCTAAACAGGATACGTTTAAATTGTAAGAATGTCTAAAGCCAAAACCACTAAAAACCCCGCCATTCCAGCAACCTTGGATAACTTCCTTGTAAAAGTAGTTAGTAAAATCAATAATGAACGGCTTCGTTCTTTAAGCCGTCTGAGCCCACCTGCTACTCCCTCTACCTCATTATTTCCCTTAAATACTCCTGTATTGGTCAATATTGATGAGCCAGGCACTATGGAGGGTACAAATAATGATATATTGTTGTCACCGGCCTTGGATCATGTTTTGGTGGATGATTCCCTGGACATCACCGACCAACCCTATCCGGCCTGAAGAATAGTAAGGGCATGCCACTAAGAGAGGGGGGGATAGAAAGACTAAGAAATTACCAACACCACCAAAAAGGGTGGGTGTAGAAGGGGATGATCTGGAAGGGGGGGGAACTGCGAAAATGAACTCTGAGCAGTTTGATATGTTGATTAGAATAATTGATGTTAAACTAGATAAATTGGTTAAACCCCTAGTGGCTAAATTAGATTTGATGTCCAAAGAAGAAGTCAGACTGGGTGACCTTCTGGATGTACATATTAATCAGGCCGGATTACTAGGTCCTAAGGAGACAGGCAGTAGGACAGGCAGTAGGACAATGAAATATGTAGCAATTCAATGCAAGGGGGTGAATGAGGCAAGTAAATTAGTAAAGTCACCTCAATTGCCCACACCGAGGGAAGAAAATCAGATGCCCAAGGTAGTCGATAACAAAGTGGGATGGTCTAAAGTGAGGAGAAGGCGTTTTATTAATCTTCCTCCTGAATGTGCTCCCTATGTGGTTGTCCTTACTAACGTACCCCAGGTTGATACGCACATGACTGATTCTCAACATGAACCCCACGATTCCTTAAAAAATAAAACGGTTTCCTGGTTACATAACCAGTGTGGG
This sequence comes from Lissotriton helveticus, assembly GCF_964261635.1. Taxonomy (NCBI): domain Eukaryota; kingdom Metazoa; phylum Chordata; class Amphibia; order Caudata; family Salamandridae; genus Lissotriton; species Lissotriton helveticus. The sequence goes on from NC_136067.1 coordinate 987,468,839, forward strand.
TTTCCAACTGCCTTCTCTAACGTTATTTTAAGTACACGAAGGGTAAACTGGATTGGAAATTCTAACAAAAGCTGTAGCGGTGACTGTGTTATCATTAATTTCAAGTACCCTCAACACGTCGCCTCCGTTTTGCTTAGGGCTGCATCTCTCGCACCCAACGCTAACAACATTTGTGCACGCCCGCTTGGCTTCTTTTATAGCCATCTTATCAAGACACCCCCTAGTGACAGTAATTTGGAAAGGCCCAGTTTATCGTTTCAACGACCTGGGCTAACTATCCCTCTGCAAATTCGATTCCAGGCTTTGAGTCGCCTGGATTCCAATGATTGACTCAGTGAGGATGCTCTGCCCCCTATGCCTGAAGATATAAACAGTACCACTATCGAGATTGTTAGTGATACTATGGTCAATGGGTTAGCTAGGGAAGCAAACTCCTTGGATAACATCTGTATGGTTCTACCAATTGATAACCATAGGGAGGAAAATACTCTTAATGTAATTAAGTTTCCAGATACAGTCAATAAAGGAGCAAAGGGGACCTCAATTGTAAGCTGGAACATTGTTGGCCTAAAATCTAAGGGGACGATTCTGGGATGGCAGAATTTTATTAATGCTCATGAAATTCTTTGTTTCCAGGAGACTTGGTGCAGGGAGGAAGTTAATTACGAGGGGTTTGCATCATTTAATTTGCCCGCACGGGGGACGGAACCGGGCAGGGCAAAAGGGCGTTTATTGATATTGGTCTAAATTAAACCATCCTATATTAGTAAAAAGACATATAACAGTGGGAGAATATGCTCAGATTCTTTGGCTATTGGAAGAACCTAATCATAATATCTTGCTGCTAAACTATTATAATAATATTTTTTTGAGCACCAGGGTTGAAGTGGTTCATGATTTGGCCAGTAGTATTGAAAATTATCTAGGGATGAGTTCGGAGCTGACGATTTGCATTTTTGTCATAATAATTACGGAGAGGCTTTAAATGACTTCATGGCCTGTCATGAGCTGGAAATTTTAGGCCTCCCCAAGGATGAAAATGGACTTAATATCCCGACCATCAATAACTGGCAATCTAGTTCAGTTATTGATCATGTGATTATATCCCCTGGTATCATTTCCTGCTGTGCACCCCTGAGGATCGAAGTAACCACTATTAGTGACCACAATTGTGTTATTTTGGAGACTACTTTATGGGGTGGCAGTCACGTTAAAGTGGGTAGTACGGTTTCGAATATGGAACCGCATAGACCTAATGGAGTTAGCTTAAGATGGGCAGGGGATAAAGCCAACGAATTAATCGGTGCCATTGTCAGGGATTGTCTTCTAGACATCTTTTCCATCCTTGACAATGGAACAAAATCAACGTTGGTTTTAAACTCTTTTAATGATATTAACACAATTATTAAAGCCAGGTTCACCAAACCGATATGTGGCCAGTGTCGATTTGGACTGGGCTGGTTCGACCATAAGTGTACCAGCCTATTAACCAAATTAAAAAAAGCTCTGATAAATAAACCGAGGGACACTGACTCTGTAATTAAACTGAGATTAGAATATAAGCTTGCTTTAAAACGGCGGAAGAATGAATTACAGCAGTCTGCATGGGATTCTTTAAATCAGGCATCTGAGCTATCTCATAGTACTCTTTTTTGGGCTACTGTCAACTCTCCTTTTCTTAAGGATGAGATGATCCCAATGCTAACTTCAAATGTCCTGAGTGATGGTTGGATCGCCCATTTTTCAAATATATTTGACTCTAATAATAGCACGGCCCCAACCCCGAGCAGATGGCCTGTCTTGCCATTGAATATTACAGCTAGTGAGGTGGAATCTGGCATACTCGCCAGCAAGGGGGGTAAAGCCCAGGGCCCGGATGGGGTGCCCATAGATGTGTATAAAACGGCGCCGGAGATGTGGAGCCCTCTCCTAGCCATAGTTTTTAATGCTGCCATTTGTGCCGATGCCCCCGATACCTGGGGGGAATCCATTATTATTCCAATACATAAAAAAGGTAGAAGGACGGATGTAAAAAATTACCGGCCTATTTCCCTCCTTGACTCCTCAATCAAAATCATGAGTAGAGTATTGCTAGTGAGGTTAGAGGACTGGGTGGAACAAAATGGTGTCCTTGCCGACTGTCAGTACGGATTTAGAAAGGGCAGGGGCACCATCGATCAGTGTCTAAATTTAGACCTGCTGATCGGGAAATATACCTTAGCTAAACCTGGTTCTTTGTACCTCTGCTTTGCAGACCGTAGTAGCGCTTTTGATATGGTTGATCATTCAATTTTATGGTCAACCTTGTTGCAGTTAGGCGCTCCAGAGGGCATAATTTATTTTTTGGCTAGGTTGTATGGGAGATTAAAAACATGTGTACGGTTCGGCACCCAAGGCGAATGTACGCCAAAATTCTATATCAAAAGAGGGATTAGACAGGGCTGCGTACTAGCCCCCCTTCTTTTTATTCTTTTTATTAACGGAATCGACAAGATTTTAAAAACTGTAAAAGCAGACGCTCCAGTGGTGAAGGGTTTCCCTGTACCAGTGTTATTGTACGCTGATGATGCTGTTTTGCTATCTCAAACACCAATAGGATTACAGCGCCTGATCGATCAATTTTCAACCTTTATTAGGGATAGGAAGTTGATCATTATTAAGGGTAAAACCTTTACTATGACATGCGGGCCTAAGAGGAAACGTTTAAATTCTTTTTTTATTGATAAGGAAATGGTGCACCAAGTAGATACTTTTTGCTACCTAGGTATCACCTTCTCTAAAGAGTGAAAGTGGCAAAATGAATTTAAAAACATACGTATCAAAATGGCTAAGAATGCCCACGGTGTTTTCAGGTTCGCAGCGAAGGTTGGGGATCGACGCACCAGGGACATGCTCAAGATTTACCGAGCTAGATGTGTTAGTATTGCACTATATGGGGCAGGTGTCTGGGGACACAACAGTGCACACTTACTGCAGCTGGAGGAAAATACTTTTTAAAAAAAGCTTTTAATGCTGCCATCCTCTGCTGCAACGGAACTGACCCACCGTGAACTAGACAACAATTTCCTGACTGATCAACTATCCTTGAGGCCACTTATGATCTGGCATTCAATTTGGCTTCAAGAAGAAAAAACTTTTACAAGACTGATCATTGAGGATTGTTTCTGTTTGGACAAATTCCTAAATATACCTTGGTTAAAATACATTGTTAGTTGTTTTTCTGAAATTTTTAACCTAAACATCTTGGTTGACCCTGGAGCAGTCCTTTTAATATCTAAACATGAGTTGAAAAACACATTTCTATCCTTTGCTGCTAGAAAACGGGCAGCCGCCAGTGGGTCTTTAGTTACTGTTATGTTTTATAACAATTATTTAATTGTTGAAGGCTTCCCTATCTATTTAGCATGTGTGACTAGGTCAACTCATAAGTATGTGCTGACTAGATTGCGGCTTGGTATTGTCCATCACCTTGTGGCTCTGCCTACACTTAAGAAACACCCGCAGGGGCCATGTTTGTGTGATGGCGTATCCAAACAAAGCACCTTGCACTTTGTTTTAATCTGTAAACTGTACTTAAATTTTCATATTACTTATTTAAAACCCTTGTTTTTAAAATATGGCACACGTACAGTACAACAGGCCATGAGCTTAGTTTTTAACTTACAATATGTCGATATCTGTTTTTTTACGGCTACTTTTTTGATACAATCAATTAAGACCAGAAAAAGTATGTGTTTTTAATTAATTTTGTAAATTCTTTAACTGGGTGGTTTCTCCTGTCTGTAATCTGCTGTATCTGTAATTTCATGTATATCTTTTTGTGCTTTTATGGTCATTTTTTACATGCACCGAATAAAGCTTCATGAATTGAATTGAATTGACATGTAACTACAAGTTGAACATTCCTCCTTGGAGGAGAACACCCAAAGTAAAGACATTATATGGCTGCTCCTTGGTTTTCTGTTACTATTTGCGATTTTTTGATTTTCTTATGGACGATAGACTCTGACTCATCAAGAAAAGATGAAACGGTGTTTGGACTACTGCTAGTTATAGGAGGTGATGTACTTTGCGTTAATAATTTCTTGCGTAGGGGAGCAGGGTTATGCGAGTTGTAGTATTCTCTTAAGCGCTGCACAAAATAAAGTAAGAAGAGGGAATGCATAATATTCGCCTTCTTTGCCTTTAGTAAAATCAGAACTCTCATTCATTATTATTTTGGAGCATTTACAATGTTCTTGGGAAGAAGAGCAGAGCAGTGATTAGTCAAGCGTAAATAATTGCAAATTTGGTTACATTTGCAAAGTTCTCCATATACTCGGCTAAATTTGTGAGTACAACAATCAGGCAATTGGGTACACTGCTACTAAAGATGCACTCGCTATTAAGGTTATGTATTGCATGCTGCAGTTGTTTAGAGTACGAGGGCCTCATTTATGAAAAGTGACGCATCGCTGCGTGAAAACAGCGATGCGTCACTTTTCACTGCGCCCTCCTTGTGACACCAATGATGCGTCATATTTACAGTATGACGCATCATGTCGCAATGAGTTACAGATACGTCAGTATTTCTGACGTATCTGTAAGCGCAAAAGTCACGCATTGCTGGAATGTGTCACAAAAGTGACGCAACTCCAGCAATGCGTCCTTTCACAAGGGGAAAGCCCCATGTGAAAGGGCTTGCGTCAGTCTTACGCCTGCTGTGAGGCAGGCGCAAGATTTTAACACAACAGCGTCCTAAAAGTGACGCAGTGAAATCTCATAGATTTCACTGCGTCACTATTACGAAGCTTTTTGCGGGGGAACGCCCCCTGTGCATACATTATACCTGACACAGGTATAATGTAGCGCAGGGGTTTACAAAGTGACGCATCTGCTTAGATGCGTCACTTTGTAAATGTGGTGCAACAAGGCACATTTTTTACTCCACTGGTGGCACCAGCGGCGTAAAAGTGACGCAAGGGCTCATAAATGAGGCCCCTAGTTTCTACAAGGGCGAATAGATTTGATTGCATACATAGACACGGAGAAATATATGTATTTCCCATTGTAAAACATTCCATTACCAAAACATTTTCGAGAAGATTCTTACATGCTGCGTTACCTATCTATTCTTCTCTATCGTACTGCATAGTAATTAAAAATATGTTTTGGTACCATTTTGCCATTTTATTGATAGGCAGTGGGCATCAGAGCTGAGTGGCTTCTGCTTGAGTCATACCTAATTATATTATACAACCTACACATACAAGGGTGTTCATTACCATAGTGAGTAACTTGGAGCATTGTCTAATAGGAAAATAAACTCTATCCACACAATTGCTGGAAGGCGGCCAGCTAATATAAGAAATAGGACGGAGTAAATAGAGAAGCACTTGAATATTTAAAATGTCTTTCAACGGCCCAATCAGAGCTCAAGCTAGTGTAATATATGACCTCTATTTTTTGGTTTCTATTATAAGGCACTTACAGCCAAGCATTTTATGCAGGTTTTCAGAATCTATAACTTTCCCAGTGCTCTCCAGATTTTTCTCTACATATGGAGCAATAAATTATGCATTTTATTTGTACATCAATTTTCAACTCTCATAAAACAGAGGATTACATTGTTGCAGCGCTAAAAATCGAGTAGTAATGTCACACTGAACGCTTCATCTACTGCAATAGCTGTAAACGGAGGTTAATATAATATAATGAAGCATAAATGCGAGTCTCTTGGGTAATATGTACCCCAAAGAACAAACTATTAATCATAGGCAAAGGGCATGCGTGCAGACGGAAATAGAACGCTTCTGAAATAATTGTAATTATTTTCTTGACCTAGCCCTCCATTCTGCATTATGTGGCGCCTTTTCAATTACCACAGTGCTGACCTTTTGTATTAAAACAGCAAATATCCGTGATAACGTTTCGAATCCAGAAGGCAGCCAGTGTTCAGACCTCGCTCTACGTCAGCATTGCTATAGGGCTTGGTGTTGTGTTGTAGGGGGCGAAGATTCCCTTTGCTGAGTTCCAGCACATCACCTTTTCTGATTTTCCTCTTTGAACCTGAACAAAGGATTTGAAGCTGCGTCCTTGTGTCTCTATTCTTTCCATGCAATAGAAGCCTTTCAAACAACCGTAGCAATCTGCCAGACATTTTGCCCGGTTGCAGTTGTAAAACTGCGTTGAAGTCACAGGGAAACGTTCCTAGAGAAAGTAGTTGTTCTGTCAGTACCCAGATGATACACGCAGACCTTGCTTTTGAACTGAGGGGCAACATATTGTAAAAGTGGAGGGTCTTATTTACAAGCCCCTTGCGCCGCCGATGCATCCCTTTTAATGTGGGAAAAAGTGACGTACCGGCGGTGCAAGGGGCTTGTAAATAACCCCCGGAAAATCCGAAAATAACGTTATAGGCAGCCATTTCTGGCAATATCTTAAATCCAATTGGAGTATGGGTAAATTACAAATACTGCAGACTCTCATTCCAACGACAAAGATTTGTCAGGGGCACTACCGGAAATTTCCAGGAGCAGTATTACCAGGACTTTGCCTGATACTACCGAATCAGCTCCTTGAAGTAACGTAAGAACATAATATACATTTTCACACCGCATTAGCAGCAATGTTAAAATGGGGAGCATAGAATATGTACCTACGTCATTGCACATCGTTCCTCTTCAGATAGAGTATTGGATGTTTTCTTTTATTCATGGTGCAGTGGCAGCTTCTCAATAAGGGCGTTGGGGCTCGTCCCACATATTTATTTTCTACTTTATTTTTTAAAGTAAATGCAATCAGACTTTATATGTCAGAATAGCACTCTGGCCCTCGCTTTCACAAGGGTCAGGCAAAGTCACATTACTGACAGGCATATGCACTGCTGCACATGTACCATGTCGGAGTCTTTTCAAGGCTTGTCTGCTTTCAGCCCTAGCTTTTGTGGCCTGCCAATGTGATGGGCCGCAGTTTTGGGTAAGAATGACAGCCATATCCGCTCATGTTAATAAGCATTTACGTTTAATACTGGCATGTAATTCAGTGAGATTTTGGAAAATCATAATACACGACAAACTTATAGTTAGAGCTCACAAAAAGGTTGACATTTTACATTCTACATGATAGATAGTAGTGTAGTGTAGTAGAAGCACCATAAAACTGTGGGGCATATTATCAAGGGGGTTTATCTCTGCTTTTTTGGCTTTAAAAGCCAAGAAAGCGGAGATAAAATTATCTCCCTATTACCTAGCTGTCGCTAACACCAGTTAGCGACAGCTAGTAGGAGATAGCGACCATCTTGGGCCCCACTTTGCATGTCAGTGATATTTATCACTAATGACATGCAAAGTGGGCATGCCAAGATGTTAGCGACCGGAAACAGTCGCTAACATCGCTATCTCCTATTACCAACTTTTGGAGATATTCGCGCTAAGCGCGAATATCTCCAAAAACTAACACCTGCCCTGAGCAGTTCTTAGCAATGTTATCCAATGGGAGGTGGATAACATGGCTAAGAGCATTAGCTGGGTAATGCATGAATATCGCGGACTTTTCAGCGATATTCATGCATTGCGGCCGTTTTTTATCGCATTTGCGATAAACCTTGATAATAGCAAGGTTTATCTGCGATAATTTCTGACGATGCTTAGCGTTAAAAAATTCGTTGCTAAGCATCGTTAGCGATAAATATCGCTTAACGTTGGTAATATGCCCCTGTGCTTTTTAAAACAAAACAAAGACACATATGTAGAATGACAATAATACATATGAATGAAGATGCAATAATTAATCTTATGCCTATAAATGGAAGTTTGTATTAAAATGAAGTCACTTAGGAATTTGGTGCCTATTGCTAATATGCATCATTAAGAAAAATCGGTGGAAAAATATGTAAACAATGACGTATACAACTTTGAAAAATGTGCATTTATGAGAATAATGTGAAGTATTTGTGATTGTAGGATATATCTAACAGTAGACATTTTCATGTAAAACTATTGATTAACATTTGTACATTATATGTGAATTGATTTGAATTCATTACAATTAGGGTAGAGTAAAACCTTATTTCTTGCTAACTTAAAGATCTTCTTTTGGAGATGTTTTTTCACAGGTATTGACCTTTCCCCTGATTTAATACTTTCTTTGCAAATATGTAAGGTAACTTGTTTGCTCTATAAACTACAGTCACCTGACATATTTCATTTCTTTTTCAAATGTTCACAGCAAAATATTCCTGTGGGAATAGAAATTTAGCTATGACCATAAACTGCAACATTGTTTTCTTTTTAGGAGCATTAGGCCTGTGTCGACTTGCGAAGTTTCATTTCTCATGGCAAGAATGGATAATTAGCTCGATGTTTTAATCATGTTAGGTGACATGACCATAGACCATGTAATGGTCTTTTTACTGTGGTGTGATGTTATGCAACGAGGACTTTTCCAAACAACTCATAACCAGCCACGGCCGGTAGTAGGTGTAACTGCAGGGCAGTGACGTGGGGAGGGGAGGGGCAGGGTGGGGGGGTAGTAATGTATGGATTACGGACTTTAACAGGTAAGTAAACATTTAATAAATAAAACGAATTGTGTTGTGTGCACTGCATCACCAAATGAGATGCAGTACGTGCAACGAAATTCGTTTTTTTTATTTGTATGTTTACTTAGCTGTTAAAGTCCGTAATCCATACATTACTACCCCCCACCCTGCCCCTTCCCCTCCCCACGTCACCGCCCTGCAGTTACACCTACTACCGGCCGTGGCTGCTCATAACATTCAAAACCTCAAAGGAGGGGCATCACAGATGCTGGGACAACGCAGGCAAAAAAAGAAGCAGACCCCATTAACTCTCGATGCACACAGCCCACATTCTTCTCCTTTTGATATGTTTTCAGAAGCATGCTACATTGCATCACAGATTAGGATGCTATTCAATTTTTGAACTTTTGATAATTTTGGTTTGCCTAGTCTTTACAGTCGGTGGCATACAGACTAAGCTTTTATGCCAAACTTTGTTTAGATCGTATTCATGCTTTGCTTATGGACTCGCCCTTAATGGACTCTAACTAAATCCAGTTGTGGCTGACATGTCCAGAGGGTGATGGGGGTCGGTGGCATATACAAAAAAAATTTACATTTAAGGCAGTTACCTGCAAGCTTCTCCTCGATTGTCTTCTCTCCTCTAGGTACGCTCAAAACTCCCAAGCAAGTCCTGGTGCTGCTCTCATCATTAAAACAGCACCAGGATTGGTGGGAGTGACTCTCTCAGGCTTTTGCTTTCTCTAACCAAGCTGTCTTAAGACAGCTAGGTTAGAGAGGTTTAAAACATGCATGTCTGGCTGTCCGTCACAAGACAGCCAGACGAAAAAACAAGCGCATTTTAAACTTGAGCGCACAGTTTCCAGCTGCTACTCAGCAACAATGGCCGTGCACCAGATTTACGCTCAGTTTGAGACGGGTTGGATGCTAAAAATTAAATGGTAACAAATAAAGTGTAATCCTATTTTCTTTTTCAGCTCTGGCCTTGGGCTTGTTTTGTGGGGCGACGTTCCTCCGCTCAAATGGAGGAGCCACTCCTGACGGAATCCCTTCTAACCTTTTAGAGATTGGGCTGTCAGTCTAGGAGTTAACCTTCTGCCTATTTGGTAATTGGACTCTGTACTTCTGTGGCTATTATTGTTTTGAAAACTCTTCCTTAAATGCTTGCCATTTTTAGTAAAACTGTTATGTTCCTAACTGAGCTGCTTAAGCTGACTACGATGAACTTTGCATCTCTAGTACAATAATAAAATGCAAGCCTTGATGGAACATCAGGTGTTGTTTCTCCTATTTTGTGTAGCAAGTGCAGAGTTATTGGTATGCATAATTCTTACTGTTTTTTACATCTTCAAGAAGTTGGGACTTTCAGTGGCAATTCTTTATTATTTACAGTATGATCTTGAGAGTGGTGTATCTAAATTTGATTCCTAATTTGTCATTTGTCTGTTAGTTAATGATCCTCAATGGACAGCTAACATTGAGTTTAGCCATCCTAATCTCCACCCCCCAATATGCGGAGAAAGATTCATCAGAGGATCATTGACTCTATTGTAAATTAATACATACTGAGCATCTAATCGTAAAAGGCCAAGTATGATTGGAGGAGCAAATAAGTGTACTAATTAGAAAAAGGAACCAAATTACGTAAATAAAACCCTTCTGATTAATCAAATCTGGTAGCAGAGCTATGGTTCCATCTAGCGAAGTGAGTTTTTAGGGCACCTAAACTCTTAGTCTAATCTCAAAGAGTGCACATTTTTTTTCAGCATAAAGTGAGATAGACGGAATATGGATGGAGTATCGCACTGGATAGAGTCATCATGTAACAGCAAAGGAGAGTGAGTATCAATAGGGTTGTGTGTTGCTATTTGCTTTGCTCACATTTTTTTTTTAATCGCTATGTGTTGTTGAGCAGAGTGAAGTAGTTAATGTCCACATAGTTAAAGTCCATGTATGAAGTTGCACTTTATTGCAAAGTTGAAGTTATATATGGGTCCTCTGTGGCCTAAGATCTCAACATTTTTACCTACGGGTTGTCTCAGTGCAGAAGACACTGAGAAAGTTGTCTTCTGGTTTATGGTGTTGATCGTGAGATTTCATCAACAACAATTTGGTAAGGGTTTTCTAGTGTGTAAGTGGTGAATCATTGGTGTGATTGTTCTCAAGTGCACAGGGACTAAGTATATCAATTAAGGATAGAATCCCACTGGTCGAGATTTCATTGTGGTGAAAGAGTTTACAAAATATAGTTATCTTGTGAGTACGATATCCTATAGTGGAGCCAACATTTATTTGTTGCTTGAATTGTACTGTCATTTTGAAAAAATGTGCAGGGGAAATTGTGAAGGAGGGTGAGCTGATGCAAAGCGTGAGATTTATGCCACAGAGTGTAAAGTTGCGCTGAGATTGGTTTACTATGTCATAAAAGCTGTGCTGTTATTGGTTGATATTACAGAACAAGTGGATTGTGGGAGAATAACATTTCTTGCATTCGATTGTGAATACAAATTTGAATAAAGATTAAATTTTTCTAAGCTTTGTGAAAACTAGTAAAACAAAAGATGAGACTGCATTTGCCAAAACGAAGGTAGAGTACCACCAAAGGGTACGCCCGGAAATATTGTCATGGTGGGAAAAGGATTTCATCCATGTCTGTGGCTCGAGTTCTGGCATACACTTACTGAGAAAAATGACAAGTTACAGTTCCCTCGTTATGGGACATTCAATTTGAGGATTTTAGAAAATCTAAGAAGTCTATATAAGATGAACAATCCTGTTAGAGCCACTGTAATTGAGACTTTAAGTACCTGGCAGCATATTGCTCATCACAGGGACAAAGAGAAATACCAAGGGAGGTATAGGAGAACTATGGATTATTACACAGAAGCTGGATGGGATGCACAACAGAAATTGTAGAGAGCAGTCGTAATACGCAGGAAACAATTGTAATTGGTGTTAGAGGTTGAGGAAGGTGCTAAAAGCAATAGAAAGGAGAACATGAAGCATTTAGAGACAGATAAGAGAGAAGTGGGAAATGAAGAAGAGCATGACATAAATGATGAACTCTTATGTTAAAACCTTCACCACATTTAATGAGTTGCCAAAGAGAGATCTGATGTAAGTAAATACATGGGGGACTTAATGCTTCCTTGATGCCTGAAATACCAAAATAAACAGTAACAATTTCCCCTGTAGGTAGGAGAACAGAGATGCTAGTTCCTGTAAATCTGATTGATTCAAATATTCTACATGCTGTAGCTGTTCCCAGTGCTATTGGACCAATTGTACCTTTTACAAGTCTGTGTCAAAGGTGAATACGATTCACAATTTAACAGTACCTACTGTATTAAATGAAGTACATCGATGTTCTCCAATTGTGAGGGTAAGATCAATATTTCAAATGCCCATGGTTTTGATTCAGAATAATGCCACTGCTGGGAATGTTCTCACTAATCAGAGATAAGCTGATCTGATGTAGAGAATGGAGCACAGGTTTCCAACTTTTTATTGTCCTAAACCAAATGAAATTCCTCGAGTGAATTTGTATGCTCCTGATGTGACTGTGCCATCAAGTATTCCAGTTACGGATAATTCTGTGCTGAATGTATGATCTGGAACGAGTACAGATTTTACGAATGGTAGTCTAAATTTAAATAATATGGGAGAACACTCAGGGGTCACTGCTCAGGAATTTGAAGAATGGATTATATGATACAGTATCCCAAAAAACTAGAATTTTGCAGTCATTTCAGTTTCAGTACCAGTTTTCCCAATAAATACGGTCCGGTACAGCCTTTGGTTAACAGTCCTGTTGACAATTTAAATTCAGTTGCAGGTCCAAGCTCAGCTCAAAATTCAATTTAGACAATTAAACCGCTCATGGATGTGAGCCGATTAAAGTTGAATTAGAAGAAATTATTCAAGCGTTACTTATATCTTCAAGATTAGAGACTTATCAGGAAGATGGACAAATGTTCCTCTGTAACAATATCACATGATGAGCAAATGTGGCTCATGAGAGATTATTTGAATTGGCTCAAAAATATGGAATCGACATTAGAGAGTCAAAGATTTTACAGAAGACTTACAGGACTGATTTTTCTGATAAGGACACTGAAAACATGAAAGACCCAGGAAAGAAAGTACGGGTAAAAAAGATGGCAACATGTATTAGAAAATGGGAAGATAGAGAAAAACGGTAAGGTAGATGGTCAAAGAAGAAGCAGGTGAAGCAAGTTCAAGAGCAGACACCACATGATCTTTCACATGGCAGACATATAACTACACAATTACTCCCTATGAAAGAAGCACCTGGAGGAGGGTATGTTCAAGAACCATGGAATCGACAAGACATTTTTTCATTTACAAATGATTTTCCTAGGTTGTGAGGAAAGCGCGTAAATGGTATAGGCAAGTCAAACATTTTGTGAAAACTTCAAAGGTTTTGTGGATGGATCTGAATACACTATTTGAAATCATGGTTCCAGCAGATCTGTGGGTTGAATGTAAGATTGCTGTGGATTGGCCAGAGGGGGAACCTCAAAGATATACTAAAACAGGTGCATCATCTCCAGAGGTAATGAGGAAATATCCTCAGGTGATAACTCAACTGAAGAGTAAGGTCTCTCCTAAAGAGATTGATTGGATGCAGATTGACAGAACGACCCAAGAGCTGAAATGTTTTTTCTGAGAGATCAGTACACATTTTTAAACAGTATAGTGTATTAGACACTATTGCAGAGAGAGATATAAGAAATGTGTTTATACATTTGTCATGGGATTGAGACCTAGGATTTCTAAAAGGATCAGACAACAAATACTCTATTGACAGGGTAAATCTGTAGACGAAATATTGTGTTTTTCAAAATATGTTGCAGATGATATTGATTTGAGGCATTAGCAACTTAAGTAGAAATGAATACTTAAACAGATAAAAGTGATACCGAAAGGGCAGAATCCGATGGGTTTTGAAAATACAGAACAGGCACAGTGAAGTTTTAATAAGGTTCCAATGATGCAGGGTGTTAATGAATTACAACAGCAGAATTTCCTGTCTCAAGGTAGAGGTCAGTGGGGGTGTCCGATGGATCCTAAAACAGGTATTGAGGTGTCTTTTTTGAAAACTACAAATCTCTGTCATACTTGCGGTAAGCTGGGACATTAGTGATGTGAGTGTAAGGCCTTTTTGAATAACATGAGAAATCAGATGCAGAATGTGGATTATGTACAGTCTCAAGGGAACAACATGGGACAGGCTCAACAGATGCAAGGACAGAGCATGCAAAACTCTAATGCAACATAACAAATGCCACAAGCTCCAATCCCACAACAGAATGTTCAGGTACAAAGATGCCAAGATAATTAAAATTCTTACCAGAATCAGAATGTAACTCAGCAGTATTTGATTGAATTGGATGACAATGATTCAGAACCGTTCTCCTGACAGTGCCTGAGGGGGGAGGAGGACCACCTGCTTAGCGTAGCCTTAGAGGTAGACCAGAGTGGTCCCTCAGTGCTCACTGCTGAAACTGCATTCATTGTGCTTGGTTAAAATCATATCATAAGCTTCACTGTGCATCTTATATTTCTCTGCGCCTGAATTCAATCGTAGTGCTCTATTGCACATTTCCATCACCGCTTTGCTCGCACTGATCGGCAAATTAAATTTTGACTCATCGCGCCGGTGCCACTACTGCCCATAGCTTTACTCCACACCCCAATCTCGTCCTGTTTTGGTTTTGTTTATTTTGCGGCCATTTTGCTGTTGTTGTTTTGCCTCCTGGCCCGTCTCTACACCCCGCCCACGCATCCCAGCGGACCCTCCCTCCCACTGGTAGCCTCGAACCGTCCCACCTGGTGAAGCGCTGTGACCGTCCTGACTCGTTCAGAAGCGGTCGCTCCCCCACGCTCCCTGGCCACTTAAGTATCACTGTACTTCAATTGCTCATTGCTCACTGCTGATATTGAATTTCTTGTGCTTGTGTAATATCGTAAGCGTCGCTTTGCATCTTAAATTCCTCTGTGCTTTAATCTAATCGTAGCGCTTCATTGCTCTCAGTGCTCACTGCTGATATTGAATTTCTTGTGCTTGTGTAATATCGTAAGCGTCGCTTTGCATCTTAAATTCCTCTGTGCTTTAATCTAATCGTAGCGCTTCATTGCTGTCAGTGCTCACTGCTGAAACTGCATCCATTGTGCTTGGTTAAAATCGTAAGCTTCACTGTGCATCTTATATTTCTCTGCGCCTGAATTCAATCGTAGTGCTCTATTGCACATTTCCATCACCGCTTTGCTCGCACTGATCGGCAAATTACATTTTGACTCATCGCACCGGTGCCACTACTGCCCATAGCTTTACTCCACACCCCAATCTCGTCCTGTTTTGGTTTTGTTTATTTTGCGGCCATTTTGCTGTTGTTGTTTTGCCTCCTGGCCCGTCTCTACACCCCGCTCACGCCTCCCATCTGACCCTCCCTCCCACTGGTAGCCTCGAACCGTCCCACCTGGTGAAGCACTGTGACCGTCCTGACTCGTTCAGAAGCGGTCGCTCCCCCACGCTCCCTGGCCACTTAAGTATCACTGTTCTTCAATTGCTCATTGCTCACTGCTGATATTGAATTTCTTGTGCTTGTGTAATATCGTAAGCGTCGCTTTGCATCTTAAATTCCTCTGTGGTTTAATCTAATCATAGCGCTTCATTGCTCTCAGTGCTCACTGCTGATATTGAATTTCTTGTGCTTGTGTAATATCGTAAGCGTCGCTTTGCATCTAAAATTCCTCTGTGCTTTAATCTAATTGTAGTGCTTCATTGCTCTCAGTGCTCACTGCTGAAACTGCATTCATTGTGCTTGGTTAAAATCGTAAGCTTCACTGTGCATCTTATATTTCTCTGCGCCTGAATTCAATCGTAGTGCTCTATTGCACATTTCCATCACCGCTTTGCTCGCACTGATCGGAAAATTACATTTTGACTCAACGCGCAGGTGCCACTACTGCCCATAGCTTTACTCCACACCCCAATCTCGTCCTGTTTGGGTTTGTTTATTTTGCGTCCATTTTGCTGTTGTTGTTTTGCCTCCTGGCCCGTCTCTACACCCCGCCCACGCCTCACAGCTGACCCTCCCTCGCCCCTCCCCTTCCACTATCCACATATGACAGATGCATTTGCGCGCAGCGATCACGCGCAGCGGTCGCGCCCCATGCGCGCCGAAGGTGCGCCAAAGGTAAGCCCGTCTGCGCCCGTCTGCGCCTGGATGGCGCCCAGCGCCAGAACCCCTGGCCCCCGCTATCTGCAACCCCCCTGCTTAACATATGACGCCTCGACCCTCCTAGCCCTTAACCCCGGACGCACACCACAATGCTACGAAGCTGCCCCGGGACGTACCCACGGTCCCTTCGCATGCCACTCCTGCAAATTTACCAGCATCAAGATCCATACCATTTCCACAAACTCCAAACACAGCTCCCACTTTAACCACCTGAAGTGCATCTTGCTAAACACCCGCTCGGTCCACAGACACGCCACCGAACTCTGGGACCTACTCGACACTACTTCACAGGACGTCGCCTTCCTTACAGAAACCTGGATGAACGCATCATCAACACCCGACATCGCAATAGCCATCCCGAACAATTACAAGATCACCCGAGAAGACCGCACCAATCAAACAGGAGGAGGCATCGCCATCGTCCATAAGAACACCATCAAAATCACGACCTGCTCCGACGATAACCTCGCGACTGCCGAACACCTCCACTTCCAGATCCACACCGACCCTAGGACCACACTCAGAGGCACCCTCATCTACAGACCTCCAGGAACTCGTAAAAAATTCAGCGAAGACATCACTGAATTCATCAGTCCACATGCCCTAGTCTCCGAGAACTACATACTACTAGGAGACCTAAATTTTCACCTGGAAAAGAAAAACGACAGCAACACCACCACCCTTCTTGACAACCTGGCCAATCTCGGTCTCAAACAACTTGTTGACACCCCCACCCATATAGCCGGACACACGCTCGACCCTATCTTCACCTCCAGCAAACACATCTCCTTTGATCGCACAACAACTCTCCATTGGACGGACCAAAGGTGTGTTCACTTCAGCTACAAAACCACCTCGACCATCAACCCCCCACAACGTATCCCTCAAAGGAACTGGAACAAAATCACCACCGACCAACTACTCACATCTCTCAACCAAAAGCCACCCGCCCTCGCATCGGACCCAAACCAAGCTGCCACCGAACTCGAACAATGGATCACTCACAGCGCTGACGAATTAGCACCCTTAAAAAACCATCACACCATACAGGACAACAAAAAGGCCCCCTGGTTCAACGATGACCTTAAGAAATCCAAGAAGCTATGCCGTACTCTCGAGAAAACATGGAGAAAAAACCCAACCACCGACAACATGACCACCTTCAAGGCAGCCACCCGCAAACACCACCAACTGATTCGATCCACCAAGAAATCAGCTTTCAAGATTCGACTCGACAACAACGCCCATAACAGCAAGGAACTATTCAACATCGTCAAAGAATTCACCAACCCCACTGCAGCCTCAAACGACATCACTCTCTCCCAAGACCTCTGCGATTCATTATCCTCATTCTTCGACAACAAAATTGCCGACATACATAACAGCTTCAAAAACATCTCCGACGAACAATCCTCTCCACCCCCCTTCGAACCCAAACCGCCCTCTAACAACCTCAGCGCCTGGAACGCAATCACCACTGAAGACACCATCCGCCTAATGAACTCCATTCATTCTGGCTCGCCAACCGACCCCTGTCCCCACCACATCTACAACAAAGCAGACTCAATCATCGCACCCCATCTCCGTGATGTTATCAACTGCTCCTTCAACTCCACTACCTTCCCAGAAAGATGGAAACACGCCGAAGTCCGTGCTCTCCTGAAAAAACCCACTGCAGACCCCTCTGAACTTAAAAACTATCGCCCCATATCCCTCCTCCCATTCCCTGCCAAAGTCATTGAGAAAGCCGTCAACAGCCAGCTCGCCGCCTTCCTTGAATCCAACAATTCCCTCGATCCCTCACAGTCAGGCTTTCGAGCCAAACACAGCACGAGACCGCCCTCATCGCAGCTACAGACGACATCCGAACACTACTGGACAACGGAGAAACAGTAGCCCTCATTCTACTCGACCTCTCCGCCGCCTTCGACACTGTCTGTCACAGCATCCTCATACAACACCTCAACAACATTGGCATACAAGTAAAAGCCTTGGACTGGATCATCTTGTTCCTAGCTGGGAGAACTCAGAGAGTCCGACTTCCCCCATTCAATTCAGAGGCCACCGAAGTCATCTGCGGTGTACCACAAGGATCATCACTCAGTCCCACCCTCTTCAACGTTTACATGAGTCCACTCGCATCCATCGTTCGCCAAACCAACCTCAACATCATCTCCTACGCTGACGACACCCAGCTAATCCTTTCCCTCACCAAAGACCCTAACATCGCCAAAACCAATCTTCACGAAGGCATGAAAGAAGTAGCCATATGGATGAAAAACAGCCGCCTAAAACTTCACTCAGACAAACCGGAAGTGCTCATCCTAGGATCATGCCCCTCTGCCTGGGACGACACATGGTGGCCTTCGGCTCTGGGCTCAGCACCCATACCCACAGACCACGCACGTAACCTTGGCTTCATGCTAGACTCCTCACTCTCGATGACCAGACAAGTCAACGCCGTCGCATCCTCCTGCTTCAATGTACTCCGTATGCTTAAAAAAATCTTCCAATGGATCCCCTCCGAAACAAGAAAGACTGTCACCCACGCACTAGTCACGAGTCGACTAGATTACGGAAACACCCTCTACGCCGGTATCACAGCCAAATTACAAAAAAAACTCCAACGCATCAGCGAGACTCATCCTGGACATCCCTCACCAAGATCACATCACCGGCCACCTGAAAGACCTACACTGGCTCCCCGTCAACAAGAGAATAACGTTCTGTCTCCTCACCCACGCACACAAGGCCCTCTACAAACTAGGTCCCGAATGCCTCAACACTCGACTATCCTTCTACACACCCACCCGCCAACTAAGATCCTCCAATCAAGCCCTCGCCGCAGTTCCGCGTATCCAAAGATCCACCATAGGAGGTAGATCCTTCTCCTACTTGGCGGCCAAAACCTGGAACTCACTCCCCACTCACCTCCGCCTTATGCAGAACCACATCTCCTTCAGAAAAGTACTTAAAACCAGGCTTTTCGATAAAAAATGAACGCCCTCCCCAAGCGCCTTGAGACCCTCTGGGTGAGTAGTGCGCTATATAAATTATCGAACTTGAACTTGAACTATGTAGTCAGAGAAATGGATGGGAATATTATATATCCTTGTTGACACTGGTGCAATCAGCTCAACCGTAATTACAGCAGAGGTTCCTAACCTACCCCTCTTGGGAGAAAGTATACAAGTTGTAGGAGTTACTAACAGAAAGATATTGACCCCAATTTCAGAGGTAGTGACTGTTAAAATTGGATCCTTTGAGGATTGTCTTCGGTTTGTGGTGTGTGATAAAGGTCTAGTATATTTGCTTGAACGTGATTCTCTTTGCAAACAGAATTGTTGGACTTATTGCACACCTGAAGGAATTGAATTCCATACGAACGACGAAGATGTTGTTTCTAAACCTGCCCAAAAGAAAACAAGTATTGGGATATATCCTCTCCTGATATGCCTAAAGATTTGAGAGAGACAGTTCGACCTGAAGGTTGGGACTTTACAGGTAAAGATATTGGACTAGTCAAATGTGTCGATCCTGTTCGAATTACAGTGCAATCAAATGCAGAGATTCCTAGGGCACCACCAAATAATTTGTCTAAGGATGCAGTTCCCGGAATTATTCCTGTGATTGACTCAATGCTTGAGCAGGGAATTTTAAGAGATAACAGATGTAGTCCATGTAATTCACCTATCAGGGGCTTACAGAAGGTGCACAACAAGTATTGCATTGTTCAAGATTTGAGAAATGTGAATGCTATAGTTGTTCAATGTTGTCCTGTTGTACCAAATCCAGCTGTCATTTTATTCCAAATCCCATGAAAGGCCAAATGATTTTCAGTCATTGCCATGGCGCCAAGTTCCACAAAGATATACTGAAAACCCTTCAATATTTAATAAGATATATTAAAATAATCTTGAGACCCTCATAATGTCTAATCATTTGGTGTTTATTCAATACATTAACAACTTACTTCAACTTAGCATCAACAACGAGAGAAGCATGCAAAACTGATACTATTATTCTACTGAATCATTTGGCAGAAAATGGACATAAAGAAATTCCGACTAAGCTATAGTTTTGCAAAACTGAAGTCCTGTACTTAGGACATCACATTGAGAAGGGAGTGAGGAAAGTTTTGTAAGAAAGAATGTCAGCAATTCTTAATATGAATCCGCCAACCTACTCAAAAGGAAGTCCGAATGTTCTTAGGAGCTGAGGGCTATTGCAGACAGTGGAATCCAGTGGAATCCTTAACAGCCAATCCCCTTCAGAGGTTGACACACAAAGACCTGTCAGATCCTGTACCCTGTGATAATGATTGCATGACAGCTTTCACAGAGCTGCAAAAAAGCCTTTGTGGAGCATCAGCTTTGAGAATGCCTGAATATAATAGGTGTTTGTGTTATTATGCAATGAAAGAGAAGGTTGTACTCTTTCAGTGTTGACACAAATGCATGGATGCAATCGTAGACCTGTTGCCTACTTTTTGGCAACCCTTGATCCTGTTGTGGCTGCTTTGTCTGGATGTCTGAAAGCGGTTGCAACTACATGCATGAGTCTTGAGCAGTGTGAAAGTATTGTGATAGGTCACCCACTGCCAGTGTTTGTACCCCATTGAGTGGAGATACCGTTGATGTGCACGCACACCCAGAATTTGACCAACATGCCATCTGACTAATTATGAACAGGTCTTGTTGGGTGCAGCAAATGTGACTGAAAAGATGTATGGTGCTGAATCCATAAACCTTTATGCCATTGTCTGGAAGTGAGTGTGTGATGGATGAAGCAGAACATGATTGTTTAGACATGACTTCATTGTGCATGAAAGCCTATCCAGACATTTCTGACATACCATTGCCTGAATATGATCATGTATTGTTTGTTGATGGATATTGTTTGAGAGACAAAGAAGGTAATTTGAAATCTGCATATGCTGTGTTGACAGCGGAGGGGAGGTGGAGGCATCCTGGCTGCAAGGAGTGTTTTCTGCACAAGTTGCAGAGGTTATAGCTTTGACATGCACATGCACTATTTCAGAACAGCTTCGAGATTCCAATTTACACTGATAGTCAGTATGGTTTTGGAGTCATTCATGATTTGGTAGCAGTGGTGCTTGGAGGCTCTGAGCTCTGGGGAGTACCAGCTGGCTTGTTTTGAGGTTTTGTTGGATTTTGCTGGTTTCATCAGGCTGACTCTGTAGACACATTTGGTGATCCAAGGGGAAAAATTCTGGATGGCCTGGTCTAAGTCTGCTGAGGTTTTAGGTAGGGTGGAGCTGAAGGCCTGTGTCCACTGTGTCTCAGTTACCTTGCTGTAGCTGTGGTCCTTGGTGGTGGTGGGCTGAGCATTGGCGATGATGAAGTGGACAATGGCGTCGTCGGTCCAAGTGTGTTTTGGGACATGGCTGAATTTGATTTTGCTACTGGAGGTGAAAAGGGCATTGAGAATATGTCTGGCGTTATGTGTGGGTTTGGTGACCAGTTGGGTGAGGTCGATATTGTTCAGGTTCTCCAGGAGAGAGGTGGAGTTGTTATCCTTTGGGTCATTGATGTGGAAGTTGAGGTCAGAGAGAAGTAGATAGTGGTATGAGTCGATGGCCGGGAGAGAGATGATGTGGGTGATGGCATCGCTGAAGGATGGTTGGGGTTCAGGGGGTCTGTATACAAGGGTGCCTCTGAATGTGGTCTTGGTATTTGTTTGTACTTGGAAGTTGAGGTGTTTCATGAGGGGTGTGCGCTAGTTGTTGGTTGTGATGCAATTGTTGGTTTCCCTGAAGAGGATGGTAATGCTCCCAGCTTGTTTTCCAGTGTGGTCATTGTGTATCATCTCGTATTCTCCAGGTGTTGCTGTGGCAATGTTGTAGCACAAAGAGGGGTTAAGCCAGGTTTCGGTGATGAAGGAAACATCCAGTGAGAGGGTGGTAAGGGTGTCCATATTTCAGTGGCGTGTTTGTAGAAGGATCGTGCTTTGATAAGGATGCAATGGAGTGGCTCCAAGATGCTTGTGGCAGCACGGGCTCCAGTAAAGGGTGTCAGTTCTATGTTGCAGGAGTAACGGCAGTGGTGGCAGGTAAAGGGTTCCTTGGTAGATTGCAGTGAGGCAGTGCCGCAATAGTTGTCACAGTGACCAAGGTTCAGGGCCAGGAGCTCCTCTGGGTGTAGCGCAGGGTGTTGGGAGGGCCACGGGTCCTGGAGTTTGGTATAGTCCTAGCGCAGACAGGTGCACACAGGCTAGCCTTTGGTGCTTCTTCAACCAAACAACAAGTCGTTCTGTCGGGTAGAAAGTATGTTACTTAATCTTGCTCCTAGTGCTAAATAAAAATGATCGCAACGAATGGAAAACGCCTATAGAAAAAACATTTACTGTGGAGGAATTAAAGACAAAGCGTAAGTGCTGGAAGTTATTTCTTTTTATGATAAACAGAATTGATTATTTCAATATATCATCATGATGAGAAAGTAAAGAAAATAAAGACTGTCAACATGAAATATTTACATGACTTTGGGGTGATTTATGTGACATAAGTGCTCAGTGCTGTACAAATGTGTAATATATACAAGATGCTGGTGGTTTTTATATACAAAGAGGGAGATGATAGGCCAGATGTTGATTTCACACCAATAACTCCTGGCTTACGTTGGGTAGAGGCTTAGTTGGTCTGGACCTGGAGAGAGCGTCGACATTTCAACCCTAAATTTGCTCCAATAAATAAATACTTTGTTTTCTATTCCAGTTTCTGTGCAAACTTCTATTCTATGGTCTGAGGTCTCTGTGCAGAGAAGGGAGAACCCCTAGCACTGTTAGGACTGGCTGAGGCCACTACTCCAAATTGGCACTGCAACGCGGGGCTCATCGGCGACTCGGATGCCCGAAGGACTGGTCGAAACGAAGGATTGGAAACTCGCTTTGGACGTGATCACTGCCGGAGGAGACCTGAGTCTTGGCATCCACAGCGTTTTCCTTTCTTTCTGAACAGACCATCCAGGTGGTGCCGGTCCTTGACTGAGATCTCTTCTGTTGATTCGCCGTGCAGTGACTACTTGGTCGATTTGAGAACTTGGTAGTTGGAATCTGGACCCAAAGGATTGGTAATAGTTGTTTGATGCAACACTTGCTGTTGGGTTATGTTGATGCCTTGGACTGGTAGGGTAGTTTAGTAACACTTACTCCGGCTTAGTATCCAGGTATGTGTTGGCCAACTTTTGATGATTGATGTCTTAGTACATATATGCAATGCAATTCATATAGGCAGGTAATGAGGAGATGTTTCTCCATTTGATTAGTTGAACAGCGCAAAGTACGCAGAGTACTTTAGGCGCTACTTTGTTTATAATACTTCATATTTTGCACTATTTTTGTCATGCCTGTTTTTAGCGGACTCCGAAGGATGTGTTGCTTTTATAGTGGTACCAGTTTGAAACTCGATGAAGATATGTTTGATTGTGTGCGAATGTGGGAAAAAGAAGTGCGTGAGCGAATGAAGCGTGAGCAAGCCTTGATTGAAAAAGAACAATGCAAGACTGCTTATGCGAAAGCGTTAGAGTTAAAAAGTAAGGAAACTAAAGAATTAAAAGAAAGAGAGGAAAGGGAACGCCATTTACAGGTAACTGGCCAATACGCTGTTAGGCAACCCCTTTATCCTATTCTTATTCTTAATAAACCCCAAGATGATTCTCTCTTATTAGATCGTTCTCCGCCTCTGTATATTTTTTCTTCTGCCCCTTATGAGTTAGATGGGGATTCTCCTACAGATCAGGATAAAGCACGAGTAACTCGTTCTATGTTGACCGCTGCGGGCTCTGCTGAGCTTAGATCTGCTGCTCGCAAAGCTGCCCTTAATACTGCTTCTGCCTCTGGCCTTTTAGATCACATGACGAATTGGTCGGAAAAGGAGCAAATATACTCTACAGAGGTATTTGCCGCAGAAGTTGTTGAACGGTTTAGGACATATTCTGTTGATATAGCAGATGATTGTAAGGAAATGCGTGATGGTATTTTTCTCTTTTCTCAGGTGGCTGACTCAATCAGGCATTTGGTTACAATATGTGATAAGCCAGCTGGTCTGCGAGGGAAGCAAAAGGCAGCAGACGCAGCTGCACAAACATCTCAAACTGCCGTGACACAAGCTCCTATCTTCCGATCAGATAAGACTATGATAGTTCATGTGAAACCCATGCGGGAAGCCGCACCTTTGTATGTTCCTCCTAGAGGCACGAGAAAAGATGACGATAAAAGTTCTGATGATTCGAAGGGGTATTTTATTTATAATTGGGTTTACACTCCTTGGAACAGAGCGGATGTAATGGCCCTTAAAAATGCATTGCCTGATCCGCGCAAACATCCAGCAGCTTTTTATGAGGAAGTTGAGGGTGCCATTAGCTCTTGTACTATGACTTTGCCAGATATTAATTTGTTTTTCGGATTGACATTACCCCCTGATATGTGAAGAACTGTGCGTAAAGTTGATGATCGTGCAACTTTTGGGGCGTTATCGACAGTGTTAGAACAAATGGATGTAGAACGGGAGCCTGCACAGAAACCGTGTAGATCTCACTGCTGCTATATTAGTTAAATTAAAGACGATTATTCCCCCTAACAAGATAGATTGGACCATGTTAGCGTCGTGCAAGCAAAAGGCAGATGAGTCAGTGTCAGATTTCTTTACGTGCTTTGAGGAAACATTCCACGATTTTGGTGGCCAGTCATTAACGGATGACATGGGCAGACATCTGTTTGTAGATAAATATGTCGCCAACTTGTTGCCAGGAATAGCTAGTCGCCTAAAGGCCATTGAGAGCTCATGGACAACTTCTTGTCCGGTTTCTCTTTTGACTATGGCTCAATACTACGAACGTCAGGAGCTAGAAGCACAGGGTAATGAGGATAAAAAGACGAAAGAGTTAAAAACAAAGGTTATGTTAGCTCAGGCCTATGGTCCCCCTTTTAGAGGAAATGACAGAGGTAGACGTAGATCTTATAGTTCGTCTTTTGATCGTTCGAATTTGTCTATTGACCAGTGTGCGTACTGCAGGCAGTTTGAACATTGGATTTCTGATTGTCCGGTGCTGTGTGCTCAGCAGTGTCCACGTGGTTGGGGACAAACAAGAAATCGCTCAGGATATTCAGGGTCTAGAGGAAGCACAAATGATCGTGCTAGGTTTGATGCTAATACACGTGGGCAGGATGGGCTTAACACGTTCGACAGGCGGAACCAATATCAAATGTCTGACTATGTGCCGTCTGATTTCCAAGATTCTGCTTATGCATAGGATTGCCTAGGATGGGGTAAGGAATCAGTTGAAGTTCCAGTAGATCAGAAGGGTCCCTATGTTACAGCACATGTTTTGGGTTCTACTGATCAGTTTCTGGTTGATACAGGAGATACTCGTAGCGCCTTATCTAAACACTTGGTTCCAAGGGCTCCACTGTCTGGCTTAACCATTACATCAATAGGTTTCGATGGAACACCTTCCCTTAGCCCACTGTCACAACCACTCGCATTTCATTATGATAAGTTTACTGCTCCATGTCCATTTTTGCTCTCTCCAAACACACCAGAAATATCGTGGGTCTCGATATGCTCAAATATTTTAGGGCTACAATATGATGTTCTCCGGAAGGGGTACAGGTTATTTTGAATAACAACTACCCCATGATTGAGAGATCCTGTATTGTTAAAGAGGACATTGCATTAGCTTCATTCCCTAGTACTTTGTGGGCTATTTCAGACACCAATATAGGGCAAATGGTGTTTCTGCCAGTACACATTAGCGTCAAGGAGGGGGCTTCATTGCCAAGACTGCCCCAGTACAAAATTTCTCAAGAAGGAGAAAAAGCACTCACACGCATTCTACATGATCTGATTGAAGTGGGGGTTGTGGAAGAAGTTCCTTACAATGTTTGCAATAGTCCGATTCTTCCTATTTTGAAAAAATATACTGACACTAGGATTTACAGATTTATCATTGATTTGAGAAAAGTCAACAAGATTGTAGTACCGCAGTACCCTGTGGTTTCTCACATAACAACACTGCTTATTTTGGTTCCCCTGACAGCAACTACATTCTATGTTATAGAATTGAAGAACGCTTTCTTTTCAATCCCTATTCATGCTGAAAGTCGAGATTTGTTCGGATTCACTTTGAATAATAGATCATATAGATTTCGTAGAGTTCCTCAAGGCTATACTGAGAGTCCTAGTATTTACGGTCAAGCATTGAAGAGACAGCTTGATTCCTTTGTTTTGCCTGGAGGAGTGGCACTCATAAAATATGTTGATGACATCTTGTTGGCAGCTGATACGCCTGAGCAGTGTGAAAAATGAACTTTGTCTTTACTTTCTTTCCTTGCTACACACAACCATAAAGTATCACAGAGGAAATTGCAATATTGTAGATCGAAGGTGACCTATTCAAGACACCTTCTGTCTAAGGAGGGCCGTGCACTGACATCAGATCGTATTCAAGCAATTTTAGACACACCAGTACCTTTCACACAGAAAGATGTTCGTGCATTTATTGGTTTGACTTCATTTTGTAGGAAGTGGATATTAGGGTTTTCACACATTGTTCAACTCCTGCTAGCGCTTTTGACTAAAAACACTCCAATACCCCTTCCATGGACAGAAGAATGCCAAAATGCTTTTCGTCAGTTAAGACAAGCTCTTTGCTCTGCACCAGTGTTAGGCACACCAGATTACACGAAGGCTTTTACACTTTATGTACATGAGAAAGATGGGTGTGCATCGTCAGTTTTAGTACACACCCACGGTGATAAGCAGCGACCCTGTGCATACTTCTCAGAGGTTCTCGATCCTGTTGCTCGAGCACTGCCTGGGTGCTTTCGTTCAGTTGCAGCGACAGCTGTGTCCATACGTCAGAGTGAAGGGATAGTTCTGTCGCACAAATTGTTAGTTCTATTACCCCATGCAGTGGATTCCCTGTTAAATCAGACTAAAACGCAGCACCTAACAAGTGCTTGCCTGACAGGATATGAATTGACACTGTTAGCACCCCATATTACCCTGAAGAGATGCGTCACACTAAACCCAGCCACTTTGTTGCCATACCCTGCGACTCAGTCTCAATCAAAGGAGCCTCATGATTGTATATTCCTTACTGAGGAACAGACAACGGGTTGCATCGACTTGCAAGATACGCCCCTTTCTGAAGTAGATGGGGAACTGTGGGTTGATGGGTCTTGTTTGAAGTTACCAGATGGCACGACCTCAGCTGCGTACGCAATTACCTCACTTGAGACAGTAGTAGAAACAGCTCGCATACCACAGAAGTCGGCTCAAGCAGCTGAACTAATAGCTTTGACACGAGCGTGTGAACATAGCACTGACTTGTATGTGAAAATTTACACGGATAGCCGCTATGCTTTTGGAGCGGTCCAAGATTTTGGCCTACTCTGGAAGGAAAAATGCTTTCTTATATCCCACGGGATGCAGATAATGCACGGAGAATTAGTGCATAATCTCTTGTCTGCACTTACATACCCAAAGAGAGTTGTTATTATGAAGTGTAGCGCACACAAGAAAGTGACTTACAAAACAGGACAAGGCAATGCCTTTGCAGACCGTGTAGCCCGTGAGACTATGATGCAGCAAAGCACCTCTTCCATGTACGTAGTGAAATCTCAAGCTGAGCGTCGGCATGGCGCTAGAGAGGAAGCATTGGATATACAGAGATCTGCCTCTGTGGAAGAACTTGAGCAATGGTCTAAAGAAGGAATGTTAGATGATGAGGACTGTTGGCGTAACAAAGAAAGGAATAAGTGGAAATTGCCAGAAGCCTTTTTACAATCTATGGTTCAAATGACACATGGGCTGGCACATGTTGAAGCCCTAGCAATAACTAAATTGCTTACACAAGTTTGGGAGCATCCTGAAATTGCCAGCACAGCTAAAAGAGTGGTACAGTCCTGTTTGATCTGTTGGCAGTATAAACCTGGTAAAGGGACACAAACTCCTACAGGAGGGTTTGCTACACCGACTGCACCTTTTGAAGTTTTGAAGATGGATTACCTCCAACTTGAACGCTGTAACAACCTAAAATATGTCCTAGTGGTGGTATGTGCCTTCAGTAAATGGATAGAGGCATACCCTACGAAGGATAATACAGCGCTCACTACAGCCAAAGTGCTTTTAAAGGAGTTTTCCGTAGGTTTGGTGTTTGTAAACTTTTGTGGAGTGACAATGGACCTCATTTTATTGGGCAAGTTGTTGAGCATGTCCTGAAAGGATTAGGGATCAAACAGACGTTCCATGCAGTCTTCCACCCACAATCAGCAGGATTAGTGGAGAAGTACAATGCTATTTTAAAACTGAAGTTAGCGAAAATACTGGCTTCCACGTCTTTGAAGGGGCCAGATGCACTCCCTTTGGCATTGTTGTCCATAAGATAGATACCACACTCACGATCAGGTCTCACGATGAGGTGGTATTTGGGAGACCAATGAATATTTGGGGAGTTCCTAAGCCACGCCCGATACATGATGTGCCTTGTGTTCTGATGAATGATTATTTGGCACAGTTAACCGACAGTTTGATCTCTATTCATTAACAGGTTTGAGAAGCTCTTCCTGACAGATCCGAAGGTGAGGCCCATGATCTCCGACCTGGTGACCACGTGATGGTCAAGGTCTTCGACAGATCCAACAGCTTGGAGCCGACGTGGCGAGGACCCGAGCAAGTGCTTCTGGCCACGAGGATAGTAGTTCGAGTGACAAACCGGAAGAAATGGGTCCACAGCACACACTGCAAACGTGTGTCGTATACCTTGGTGAAACATGCTGTGCTGACGGATCATCAAGAGATCCTGGACACAGAGAAAAACCCAGCCATCTCACCTGACGAATCTGAGGAAGTCTTCCCGAACCACACGATTCCTGGCTGCCCAAGGGATAAGAGCTCCAATGATTGTTTCATCGAGTTTGTAGAAAAATCAAATTATCACTGTTGCTAAAATGACCAACAAGAGAATCATTTGTGCTGTAGGGTTTGTTGTTGCTATGGTGGTTTTGGCAGCAATTACGTGGTACATTGAGAAGGTGGCCCCTGCTCGACAGCTTTTCGTTGCCACTACTCCAGTACCAGTGGAACACAACTACTTCACGCTTCCCTACCATGAGCAGAAGCATCGACAATCCTACTTAAATAATACCTTTATCCAGATGTTGCACCATACTCACAATGCCACAAATACTACCAACTGTTGGGTATGTGGAATGATACCTGCACATCAAAAGAAAGGAGGAACACCTTTTATTCCTCTGCCGCCTTCCCATAATGGTTCGTGTCCAGCTTGGTATGCGCTTTTGTTTGCATCTGGAAGAAGTACAGTAGGCGGGCTTCTTTTTCACCTTAATAAAGTATGCTACCAAGATACAGATGGTTATCCTCAAGCCAAAGGGACCAGATGGGAGTGGGAAGAGCATCAACCGGACAATATTTCAACACCATATGTTTTGACAAATATAAGAACTTTTGCAAACAATGAAAAATTTGTGATTTCTGTTACTTATTTGTATGCAGTTTTTAAAATTAGCGCTTAAGTTTAGGAAAAGTATGGAAGGATAACAATACTGGTAACAGTCATATTTCCAGGAAAATAATAACCTTTTTTATATCCCCAGAAAATTCTCTCTTAATAACTTGAATGTACATTATGCCTGCAACTTTTTTGTAATGCATTTATTTTAAGCTGTTTTTTTATTTTCCTTATGTAAGTTCGAGTCAATGTATGTTTTGTGTGTAATGCTTTTATGGCTGTTATTTAAAACAACTTAATAAAGTTATTTGAACTTTGAACCTGTTTCTAGAGCTAAAGCAGATTTGTGTATTAGTAGTGTTGGAAGAATTTTAGTAGGAAGGAGTGAATGTACTGTAGTTCTAACTATTGAAGGTGCCAACAACAGCACTTTTACAGCCTCGCATAATACTTACTTTGTATGCGGTAATAAGGGATATTATCAACTCCCCATTGGATGGTCTGGGGTATGTTATGTATCATTCTTGTACCCCCTGTGTTCTTGGCCCCTCCATCGTATCACAAGGACTTGAAACTATATAATGATATCTCCAAGAACAGATACAAAAGAACAATAGGTGCTGATGAAGTAGACCAAGCTGACACTACTCTGCAACAATATGTCGATTTTAATTTAGGTTTATTCTTCTTTGTGGGTGCCTGCATTAAACAGTAGGAAAATAAGACGATTAACTAGAGTTGTGGAAGCTGTCACCAATCAGACAGCCAAGGCACTTGGGAACATTACAGAAGAACTGCAAATTGCAAGGATTGTAGCACTCCAAAAAAAGGATGGTGCTAGACGTGATTTTAGCTGATCGAGGTGGCACATGTCACATCATCGGTAGCAGTTGCTGTGTGTTCATACTGGATCACTCACCCTCAGTATATGACGCAATATCAAAACTGCATAAGATTGCTGCAGAAATTCACACATAGACTGGTACATGGACATTTTCAAACTGGATGTGGACACTCTTTGCTACTTGGGGCTGGAAGCTACTGACTATTCTATGTATACTACTGGTGATACTATTTACATGCTGTACTTGTATACAATGTGGTCCTATGCTTTACTCCATGTGCATCACTGCTTGTATACCTGTTGAAAGAAATGTAACAGATATAAAAACACAGAAAATATTGGATAAGGAAATTACCGAGATGATGAACATCAATGCACAGGATGAATATCTAGATTACCCCAGATAAACAAATGTCTTCAGCTAATGCTGAAAGGGGCGTCTGTTGTAATTCAGCAGCGATTAGATTAAGCATTAGCAGAAGACATCATGGGCCAGATGTAGGTGGCCAATTACCGGTCGGTAACAGCCGGTAATTGGATTTTGAGATGTAGGGCATGCATTTACAGAATCGGTATTTTACCGATTCTGTATTTACCGATTCGGTAAAATTACCGAATCGGTAAATACAGACTCGGTAAAATACCGATTCTGTAAATGCAGATGTAGCTGACACATCTTTGAGTGCCGCAGGCCTTCAAGAATCGGTATTTTACCATCCAATCCAATTGGGTGGTAAAATACCGAATTCAGGTGTGCATGCTCATGTGTGCATGCACACCTAGCCATGTGACAGACAGACATGCCCTTAGGGCATGTCTGTGTGCCACATGGCGCACATGCCTATTTTTGGGGTGCCAGAGGGTGTCAAAAATCGGTATTGCCCATTGATTCCTATGGGCTTCAAGGCCCATAGGAATCAATGGGCAATACCGATTCGGTATTTACAGATTCGGTAAATACCGAATCTTAACGATTCGGTATTTACAGAATCTGTAATACCTACATCTCCCCCCTTCCTATTTACCGACTCTTAAATACCGAATCGGTAAAATTCGGTATTTAAGAGTCGGTAAATATGAATTACCTACATCTGCCCCCTTGTATTTAGAGATTATCTTGTCCGTTTTGTGGAATCCATTTTGTATTTCCATCGGCCAGTTTGTTTGCCATGTGCTCGTCTTGTGCTCTGTCCTACCTTTCTGTTAACTGCCCATGAATTCTGCTTAGAGACGGATTATATTTAGCTTCTGCCACTCCATGCATGCTCAGTTGAGCTTGCAGCTGTCCCTAGCATGTAACTGTCAGGATGTGTTTACCACAACTAGCTAACTGTTAGCTCCTCCCACTTGTCGACTGTGCAATTTCTGTATGACCTTGTATGCACCTAAGAACAGCAGCTTGTACTTGTACCGCCTTCTTTTGAGCCCCTGTGTGGGTATGAAAGGACCCAGCTCCTTCCAGTCAGTGTGCTACTTCATGCAATACCGAAGGGTGTTGTGTGAATGTAGTTCCACCTCATGAGGTGTAATAAATACTTTGTTTTCTATTCCAGTTTCTATGCCAACTTCTATTCTATGGTCTGATGACTCTGTGCAGAATAGGGAGAACCCCTAGCACTGGTAGGCCTGGCTGAGGCCCACTATTACACAAGCCTCCACCCAATGCAAGCCAGGAGTTATCGGTGTGAAATCAACATCTGGCCCATCGTCCCCCTCTTTGTATATAAAAACCACCAGCATCTTGTATATATTACAAATTTGTACTGAGTACTTATGTCACATAAATCACCCCATTCTCATGTAATTATTTCATTTTGACAGTCTTTATTTTCTTTACTTGCTCACCATGATGATATATTGAATGAACAAATTCTGTTTATCATAAAAAGAAATAACTTCCAGCACTTACGCTTTGTCTTTAATTCCTCCACAGTAAATGTTTTTTCTATAGGTGTGTTCCATTGGTTGCGATCATTTTTATTTAGCACTAGGAGCTAGATTAAGTAACGTACTTTCTACCCGACAGAACCACTTGTTGTTTAGTTGAGAATTACCCAGGTTTTGAGGGACACAAGGTTACCCCATTTTTGCTAAACCATTATTGGTGCGTCTTCAGCGCAGCAGCCACCATAAATACTGTTGTTCTATTATAATGTTATATAATACTTTGTATAGCAGATGGGGGGAAAACGATTGAAAGAAGATGAATAAAACAGTGTAAGCCCTATATAAACTAAAGGGTTATGGAAACATTAATATTGGTTCTGATTTAGAGTATGTCAGATGGGTTACTCAGTAACAACTGTGACTGATATTCCATCCACCATATTACAAGTGTTATTGGATGTAATGCCTTTGAAAATAAATAGACAGGATTTCATCACAGTTGTACCAGAGTAATCCATCCACGGAACTCTAAATTCAGCCCTAAGATTGATCATATTGACATTGAATTGAGGAGCAGAGAGAAGATTAATGAAGTATATGTGGCAAAGAGCAGCAATAATGTCTTGATATTGAGGTACCAACACAACCTAGGCATTCCATTACACGCGAAAGCCCCTCAGCAAGTGATGATGGTTGCATGGTTGGGTGGCAATAACATTATTGTGTATGTGCATTTACTTGGCCTTTGTGGAAATACTAGGTTACTTAGGCGTTTTGAACAGAAATTTGTTCACAAAGAAGGGATTAAACCATTTGTTCACAGTTTTAGAATTGTATTTAATGAAATGTTGGAAGCGCTGAAGAAAGATGAACATTGATTTACTGATGTGGGTTATAGCAAACAGAAAGAAGCTTCTGAGTGGCTTGCACCTGTAGTTCTGATGCCCATGGATGAGGCAAGAGTATGAGATTATATGTGCACCACTGAGACTTGAATCGCAACATCTGAAATGTTGGTCAGTCCATGCCCAACATTACAAAGGACTGAGCAATGTTAGGAGGGGCAAAGTTTCAGTGTAATAGACATGCCAGTGGATTACCATTATGCACAACTACAGGAAGAATCTGAAGAAGTCACTTCTTTTGTCATGCTTTCAGCAGATTATTAATTTGTTAGAATGTCTTTTGGTTTAGAACCTACTGCCACATGGTTCCAGAGAGTAATAAAGAAAGAGTTGGAAAGAGTTAACCAAGTGATGTTGTTCTCAGACAATTTGATTTATGGAAAAGATATGGATGTTCATGAAAAAGTATTATCAGAGAGTTTAGTAAGGTCAGTGAAAATTGGGCTGACATTGAAAAGAGAGAAAACAAGTTGTCTGTGGGCATAGTGTTATACCTATGACATACTCTATCAGCTAAAGGCATTAGATTTATGTTGACATTTATTTAGTCAATAAGTAAAGCACCAGTTCCAGACAAATAGCCTCTATTTCTCAGAGTAGCTGAGTACTATTATATGTACCCAGAATGTAACTACCAATGTAAACCCCAAGAGAGTGATTATGATGAAAAAAGAGAAGTTTAAATGTTCTAACAAACGTCAGGATTCTTTTGATATAGTCAAGATTAGCATAGAAATTATGTCTATGTTGGTCACTTTTGATGCCTATAAGAAAACTTGTTAACCACTGATGCCTGTGTATTGGGATTCAGTACAGTACTATCATAGGTTGTGAACAATGAACAGAAGGAAATGGCTTTCATCTCCCATTTCATTAAGGTTGCAGTTAAAATATATTTACTAATCAAGAGGGAGTCTTCAGCCTCAACATGAGCTATATATCATTTCAAATGTTGTAAGCAGCTAATTTCCTGATAAGTAAGAGTTCTCCTGGTCTACTAGTCGATGTGTTTATCTGCAAAGGTATTAAGAGGACTACCCTTCATATTGCTTGGTGGATTAAAAGTAAGATGCTTTCATTTCGATGTTCGATCATTACCCACACTATATTGGAGCTCCTTAAAGAAAAATTCACCACTGAAGCTGTGCCAATTGTTGTTACTCAGTGGTGGGAAAACTATACCAACTGAGTTCTCAGTCAACTGCCAGCACAACCTGAGCTGTCCATTGTTTTTTTATGGCAAAAAAAAGGAAATGATGGACGGAGCGTTGACAATACAAGCACTTACCCCCAGTCAACTGATCTGGGTTTAATCCATCACCATTCTTTAGCCCACTCTGCCACCCCAGTTCAGACATGGCCATATGCAAATTAGTCTGACCCTGTACCTCATGGGAACAGTCCAGCCCGAACTGCCAAGCCATGCCTTCCCTGGACCGGAAACAAGATTCCCAGGACCGGTTTCTGGCATTGCAGCCGTCTTCAGTCAGGCATGCTTGAATCCAGTGTTTTAAGTTACAGTACATGGGGTAAATACCCGCCATGGTATACAATGCAACTGAAAATTGTATAAATCTATGCGTGTCCCTAATCAGGTAACAATTATATAGTCAAATAATACATAACGGTTTAAAAACCTGCAACAATTGACAGAGAGTTGTGTGTCACATGGATCAACAAATAACTGAGATTGACTCAGTTCTATACTATGTCCATCCAGCTCTTCACCTTAGATTGAACTATAGTTTACACGGCAACAAGTAGACACGTCAATGCCCTAAGGCTCCTCTCTCAGAGTGCAACTGGCTCCTCTCTCAGAGTCCAACTAGATGATGTCCTAGATGTACAGAGGTTGTCAACGCTATTAGTAAATTGTTTCAATAACCCAAGCCTCCCTGCTGTGGCTAGTTAGGTATCTCTGCTCCCCAACCCCATTCATGTGTTCTGAGTGATGGAGTCTGAGTAATCGGAGTGCCTGTCATTGACTCCCACCCGGTAAACAAGCGTCCCCATCTGTGGTAAAGCATATGCGTTTGTGTGTATGACACCTTCTATAGAATTAGGGTGACCACTCCCTCCCAAGCCCATGTGACATGGCGAACTACAAAAGGATAGTACAGGGAGGACCTGGATCCCATCATGAGACATCCCAGGACACTAATCTCCCATCCCCAGTCTTCCAGGAAGGTCATTCTCTATATCGGGGCCATCCACACACCATTTTGCAGCATATATTGAAGGAGAGCCGCAGGATAATAAAGGTTCAGGTCTGGGAGGCCCATTCCTCCCAGGTCCACATCTAACTTAAGAATCAATGGATTTACCCTGCTTTGTTTCTCTGCCCACACCAGAGAGATATTTATTTTATTCGATTTATATAGCGCGTTATAACCCAGGGGTCTCTAAGGAGACTGTTAAGGGTCTCGAAGGCGGACCTGGTAAGTATGCAGAAAGAATTTTGAAAAACATACAGACAATGTAGCAGCAGGACCATCCGGGCCAACGTCACACAGCCCATGATAGACAGTGGAAGGCGATTCCAGAAACCGATAGAAGACAGCAAACCCTAAGAACTTCTCCCATATTCAATGTGTATTGCACGTTGGCTGAATGGGCCACTTGAATTCCTAGGTACCGAAAATGATCACATTCCCATCAAAACACCATTGGGGAGAGGTCAGTTACCTCTTTACTAGCCAATTCAGCAGGCGGGAACATAACCAAATTTTGGTTATCAACATTCAGTCCCAATATTGCGCCAAATCCCGATAGAATGTCCAGAAGAACAGGCAATGCCTCCTCTGGGCGTTTTATTATAAAGCAAGGCATCATCCGCGTACAGTGATATGACGTGAACCAGGCTGTTCACCATGATGCCCCAACGAGCCATGTCCAACGTAATCGAATCGAATTGCCAGGGGGTTCTATTGCCAGGACAAACAAGAGTGGGGTCAACAATCTTCCCTTCCTCATGCCCTGCTGATTAGTGAACATTTCAGAAAACAGGCCACCATTTCAGACCCTAGCAGTCGCCAGTGGAGTAGTTGGCGGAATTTGTGCTAGACCAGACAGTCTAGTCTATTCCATATTTCTCATATCCTATATTGGGCATGTAGCAATGTCTCTCCGCGAGCCTCCCCATCATGCTTTGGTTCCTTCAAATTGGCCAGGTTATCCTCCGCCAGAAATAAGTTACTCTTCTCAACCCAACCACCTTGGAGCAGCATTTCCCGTATGTCTTCACCTTTAGAGACTCCCATTCTGTCCCTCTGTCAGTCATGTTTCCCCAGTTATCATCTGAATAAGCCCCTGTAACCTCTTTCGGTTACCTTCTGAATATGTCATCCTTTACGGCTTCTGGCCGCAATCGTCAGAGTGGAACCCGCTGCTGGAGACCGCATCGAGGTCCCCACTCCAGAAGCACTGGCGCATGGTCTGGGATGTATTGCCCCAACACCTGTGTATGCAGTGCCATCACAGCAGCCTCACCTGAAGGGAGGAAGGATCCAATCAGCTTTAAACTGTATGATCGGGGGTGTAACAGGTGTATACCCTTCCTCCAGGTGCATCGTGCGCTATGCGTCTGTATAGCCCAGCCAATCTAGAACGTAGCCATCATGTTAAGTTTAGATTTGACCTTCGAGGGATGCCTGTCCAAGCAGCTGTCTAAAACACAGTAAAAATCCCTGGCCCACACCACTGGGATCACTATATAGGGCAGCAGAAGAGCTGGTAAGTGTGGGCAAATATAGCCATTGTTGATATTTGGGGCATAAATATTCTGTAGGCAGATTTCCTTTCCATCTAGCTCCAGGTACACCAGGACAGACCTCCCCTCTACATTAGCCTCGCTACCAAGAACTCAGAATGGTACCTGCGGGCAACCCAGATAACCATTCCCTGGGCATAGGTGGAGTAAGTCACAGAGAGCATCTTACCTCTCCATTTTTTATGGAGCTTAGAAACCTCTGCTTCTGCTAAGTTTGTTTCCAGGAGCATAGCTATATAAACGATGTGTCTATGAAGGTAGGCTTGCGCTCTGTATCTTTTTTCGAAGGAGTTGAGGACCCATACATTCCACATTACAATTTTAAACCTATGGTTTCGTACCATTCCATCACATATGCCCAGCCAATACTGCCAACAAAAACATCCCTGAGGATAACCCATCCCTCCCACCCCCCCTGGGTAAATGCAACAATAAAGAAACGTGCCTCTCCAGTCATACATAAAAACCCCAACTTTAACCTAAGAATGAAGATAAAACAGGTTATAATTGATCCACAACCACAAAACTGATTAGCAGGTCAAATCTCTGTCATACTATGTACCTTCCAGACATGCTACAGCCAACCAAAATACAGTACCGTGCCAGGGCGACCCCTAACCCTCCTGGTAGGCCGCTCCCCCTCCATGCAGCGCCACCTGTGTGCCCCTGCTGCCTCTGCCGAGGACTCGCTGGTAAGTGTGCTCTTTCTTAGTGCCCCGTTTTTGTTCTGTGCCACTCTCTCTTCCACCCTTTTTGTACCCCATTTTGCTTGTGTACCACTCGTTTTCCCCCCATTTGTGCCCCATTTTGCTCTATGTGCCACTCAGTTTCTCCCCCTCTTTGTGTCCCATTTTACTTTCTGTGCCACTGTTTTTCCTGCCGCTGTGCCCCCTGCGGCCCCGCCCCCTGCCCACTCGCTGCTCCCACCTTCCGCCTCCCAGCTGCCCTTCCCTCCCACCTCCCCATATATGCCGGATGCTGCGCGGTGAGGAGAGCGACCCCTGACCCTCCTGGTAGGTCGCTCCCCCTCTCCGCAGTGCCGCCTGTGTGCCCCTGCTGACACTGCCGAGGA
The DNA here is from genome assembly GCF_964261635.1 of Lissotriton helveticus. Taxonomy (NCBI): domain Eukaryota; kingdom Metazoa; phylum Chordata; class Amphibia; order Caudata; family Salamandridae; genus Lissotriton; species Lissotriton helveticus. Next base: position 987,506,601 of record NC_136067.1, read on the forward strand.
CTCGCTGGTAAGTGTGCTCCCTCTTAGTGTCCCGTTTTTTGTTCTGTGCCACTCACTCTTCCCCCCTTTTTGTGCCCCATTTTGCTTGTGTACCACTAGTTTTCCCCTCCGTTTGTGCCCCATTTTGCTTGCAGCGCCACTCATTTTCTCCCCTCTTTCTGTCCCATTTTGGTTTCTATGCCACTGTTTTTCCTGCCGCTGTGCCCCCTGAGGCCCCGCCCCCCTGCCCACTCGCTGCTCCTGCCTCCCAGCTGCTCCTCCCTCCCAACTCCCCATATATGCTGGACGCTGCGCGTTGAGGAGAGCGACCCCTGACCCTCCTGGTAGGTCTCTCCCCCTCTACGCAGCACCGCCTGTGTGCCCCTGCTGCCACTGCCGAGGACTCACTGGAAAGTCTCTTAGTGCCCCGTTTTTTGTTCTGTGCCACTCGCTCTTCCCCCCCTTTTTGTGCCCCTTTTGCTTGTGTACCACTTGTTTTCCCCTCCGTTTGTGCCCCATTTTGCTTTCTCTGCCACTCATTTTCTCCCCCCCTGTGTTATCCATTTTGCTTTCTGTGCCACTGTTTTTCCCACCGCTGTGCCCCCTGCAGCTCCGCCCCCCTGCCCACTCGCTGCTCCCGCCTCCCAGCTGCTCATCCCTGCCACCTCCCCATATATGCCGGACGCTGTGCGGCTGCGCCTAAGGCATGCCCGTCCGCACCAGGACCGCTCCAGGACCGCGCCCAGGGCCAGAACCCCTGGCCCCCGCACGCCACGATGCCATACTCCGATACGACGCCAGCACCCTCCATGCACTCAACACCGGCCAAGACCACAGCTGCTTCCAGGCAGCCCCGAAACACACCCACGGACCTTTCTCCTGCCACACCTGCAGCTTCACCTGCAACAGAGCCATCAAACCACCAAGGACCGGACCCAACTACTCCGCTACATACTCCTAAACACACGCTCCACACGCAAACATGCAGTTGAGCTCTGGGACCTGCTCAACACCTCCACCCCAGACGTTGCCTTCCTGACCGAGACCTAGTGGAAAGACTCCCGACATTGCCATAGCCGTCCCGGACGGGTAGAAGATCGACCGCAGAGACCGCACTAACGGAATTGGAGGAGGAAAAGCCATTGTCCACAAGTCCACCAAGACCACGGCCACAGTTCAGCGACTCCATCGCCGACCTCTTCAGCATCCACGCACTCGTCTCCACGGAGTACATCCTCCTCGGGAACCTGATCTTCCACCTCGAGAAAAACTATTACGCCAACTCTGCCACCCTGATCGACAACCTCGACAACCTCGGCCTCAGACAACTCATTACCCCTCCCACCCACGCCGCCGGCCACACGCTTTACCCCATCTTCTCCACAAGCACCCACGTCTCCTTCGACCACACCACCGAACTTCACTGGACGGATCACCACTGCATCCATTTCACTTACAAGAAGCCCACCATGCACCACTTCACCCAACAGCTGCCCCGCAGCTGCTGGAGCTAAATCACTGAAGACCAGCTGGCCACCACCCGCGCCTAGAACCCTCTCACAGAACCCACCAACCCAGACGCCGCTGACCGCACCCTAAGACAATGGATCAACAACCACACCAACACCCTCGCCCCACTCAAGAAACCCTCCAACAGCTGCACCAGCAAGAAAGCCTCCTGGTTCACCAAAGAGCTCCAGACCTCCATACGAGCATGCCGGAAATTGAAGAAAAAATCGCTCCACAAACGAACACCGAACAGCCATGCAGCCCACAAGGACGCCACCCACAGACATCACCATCTCATCAGATTAGCCAAGAGATCGTCCTTCAAATCTGCCTGGACAACAACGCACATGACAGCAAAGAGCTCTTCACCATCGTGAAGGAACTCTCCAACCCCAGCGCCAATGCCAACGACATCCCGCCCTCACAAGTACTGTGAGACTCGCTGGCCACCTTCTTCCACCGCAAGATTGCTGACATTCACAACAGCTTCATCACCACCAAGGCCACCCCGACAATGTCAGACTCCACACCCCCTACGAACGCCACCTGTACCAACCGCCTGACCTCCTGGACCAAAGTCAACAATGATGAAACACACAAGATCATAAACTCTATCCACTAAGTATCACCGTCAGACCCCTGCCCACACCACATATTCAACAAAGCAGACGCAGCCATCTCACCCCAACTACGGAAAATAATCAACATCTCCTTCGAGACAGCTACATTCCCGGGAAACTGGAATCACGTCGAAATCAATGCCCTTCGGAAGAAGCCCACGGCGGACCCCAAGGACCTCAATAATTTCTGGCCCATCTCCCTGCTCCCGTTCCCGGTAAAGGTTATCGAGAAATTCATCAACACTGACCCGCTACCTCGAGGACAACAACATCCTAGACTCATCCCTGTCCGGATTCCGAAGAAACCACAGCACCGAGAGAGCCCTCATCGTCGCCACAGACGACATCAGGATCCAACTAGACAACAGCGAAACATCAGCCCTCATCCTCCTGGACCGGTCAGCTGCCTTCGACACGGTCTGCCACCGCACACTAAAGACACGCCTCCAGGAAGCCGGAATCCAAGAGAAAGCCCTGGACTGGACGACATCCTTCCTCTCCAGCAGAACCCGGAGCATCCGCCTCCCCCCTTTCCTCTCTGAAGCCACCAATATCATCTGCGGCGTACCCCAGGGATCATTCCTCAGCCCTACGCTGTCCATAGTCTACATGGCCCCCCTCGCTCAAGTCACCCGCAAGCATGACCTCAAAATCATCTCCTATGCCGACGACACCCAGCTCATCCTCTCCCTTACCAAGGACCCGCACACCACCAAAACCAACCTCCACGAGGGAATGAAGGCCGTCACCGAATGGATGAGAGGCAGTCGACTGAAGCTGAACTCGGACAAGACAGAGGTCCTCATACTCAGATCTACCCTCTCTGCCTGGGGCGACTCATGGTGGCCGACCACGCTGGGAACAGCACCGACACCCACCGACTACGCACGCAACCTAGGAATCATCCTCGACTCCTTCCTCTCCATGTCGAAGCAGATCAACGCCGTCTCCTCCTCCTGCTACAACACCCTCTGCATGCTCCGCAGGATCTACAAGAGGATCTTCACCGAAACAAGAAGAACAGTGACACAGGCCCTTGTCAGCAGCAAGTTGGGCTACCGCAATGCACTCTATGCAGGAATCCCGGCCAAACACCTGCGACGACTTCAACACATCCAAAACGCCTCCGCCCGACTGATCCTCAATGTCCCTCACTGCAGCCACATCACCCCCCACCAGAGACACCTACACTGGCTCCCCGTCAACTAGAGGGTCACCTTTAAGCTGCTCACCCATGCACACAAAGCACTCCACAACACTGGACCAGCCTACCTCAACAGCAGACTCAGCTTCAACACCCCCACCCGTCAGCTCTGCTCCGCGACACTCGCCCTAGCCGCTGTCCCTCGCATCCAACAAACGACCTTCAATGGCAGTTCCTTTTCCTTCCTCGCCGCCAAAACCTGGAACACCCTCCCTACGCACCAACGCCAGACCCAAGACCTGCTCACCTTCAGAAGACTCCTCAAGACCTGGTTCTTCGAGCAATAGGGGCACCCCCCCCTACTCAGAACATTGAGACCCTCACGGGTAAGTAGCGCGCTCTATAAGTACAATGATTGATTGATTGAGGTAGAAGCAGTGCTCCAGCACAGGACTAGGGGTTACAGGGGGCGCCTAAAACCTTGAAACAGTGGTGGCACACCCCGCTCAGGGCACGGTGTGCCACCAGCCAACAGGGTCCCCTCACGACAACCTGCAGTATCTAGTGAGTATGTCCCACAGAGGGGGAAGATGAAGCCAGTTAGGTGGAATGGCACAGAATTTAGTTCTGGAGAAGAGAGGTAGTTGTCGCTCTCCCCTGGGAAATTGCTCAGCAGCCCACCCGAGAGGTGCAAGGCGCTCACCAGTGTGCCATCTGTAAAAGCCAGCAGAGTCCCCCAGTCTCATCTGCATTCATACCTGCAAACAAGGCATGGGGTAAGTGCAAAGTGTGCCGGTGCACCACTGTGTTGCCTGTTCCCTCCACAACTCTTGTGGCACAGGCCTAGTCCCTGGGCAACCTACTATGGCCCCAGGGTGCTTTAGAAGGGGGGAGCAAATCAGGTTTCCCCAGGCATCACCAAGGCCAGGTAAGGCCCCATCACCACAGCAAATGGGGACCAGGGCTGGGCTCTCAGAAAGTCTAAGCAACTGGTGCTGACTCATTGTCCTCCTAGTGGGCATTCCTGTAGTGTATCTCAACATCCTCAAAAGAGGGCACGGGCCTCCCCAACACGCCAAGAGTGCCAACAGTGACTCCCCGGCCTCCAGCCACCAGACCAGGAGAGGTCCACAGTACAGGACGGGCCTCCAACAATGAAGGTGTCAGCGCTACAGGGGCTGCCCCTTTGCCCTTCTGGCAGGAGACCCCCGCAGCTTACCGCAGAGTCCACAACTCAGGGTGGGGCCCCACCATGGCAGCATGGGTGTGGACTGACACCCTGCACCCAAGCAGTACCAGCGATGACTTTGTGGTTGCCGGCCACTAGACCATGCAATGCCGGGAATCGTCAGTCTTGCCAGGCTGCAAGTCTGCCACCACCATACAAAAAAGGACCCCATTACCTCCGGCAGGTAGATGGGTGGCTTCCGGTCTGAAGCAGGTGAGAAGGGCAAGAGAAATAAAGGCATTTATTGCGGGCCGGTGTGGAGCTCCCTAGAGTCGTAAACTACGGGTACCATATTGGCCACGCCCCCTTTTGAATATACTTACTTTTGTTGGTTCACTTTCTTATATATTCAGTATGGCACAATGTTTGGTATATACCACTACCATAAAGAACATCTTTTGAGTTTTCCTCACAACTCTTTTCCATTGTCTTTGTTTATTATAATTGTATTGTTATGGTGGGGAATGTGTTATGGGCATTGGTTGAGATTCTATCAAGCAGAATGTGGAGATGTCACCAGGATGGTAGAGTGTGTTCAGGAAGAGAAACTCAATTGCACCAGACTTTCAAGTTACCTGCATCTTGGTGGACTTTATTGTTGTACTCAAATAAATCCTATTTGGTGCAACCTTTTTGTTTTCTTCTCCAAGAGGACAGAAGATGTACTGGAGGGTTCTAATTGATCAGGTATGTAAAAAGGAAATGTGATGATTGGTCTATTGTTGTATAGAGCCACCCAAATGGACCCCACAAATAGTCGGGCAGAGTCCTGGGAATGTCATTAAGACATTGGTTCTTACTGTAAGGCACACTAGACCTATATTTAACAAAGAATTGAGATTTAAACGTTGAAAAATTACTGGGCATTCAAATTTTGTGTTTTAATAGCTGAAATATTGTTACCAATTGTGTTTATACAATACATGGTTGACGGCTGATTTCAATTCATACTCTATCATTTGTAGGCCAAAATACCAATTTTTTTAAACACAGATTATGACCGTGCTATGATTTATTATAGATATAAAGGCAGAGTGTTCTAGTTTTATGGCTGAAACTTTCAGCTTTGAGAAAATACATTGCTCTTCTTTAATGTATAAATCTTGCTAGGATCTTTTCATGATATGGGTCTAGTGGATGCAATTCAGGAAATTAAAATAATTGGTTGAATGATATGAAAAGTGATGGAGCGAGGTGATGAATAAAATTTTGTTCAAACTCGCAAAGTTAAACTTCCATAATAAATGTAGCAGTACTAAAAAGCATGTGGTGAAATTATTAATCAACTTAGTTTTAAAATGCATTTATTCAGAAAACACAAGGGATTAACCTATGTGCTCTACGTTGCAAATGCGAAGAAAATAATAAACTAACCTTGTCTATTGTCTTTGTCAGTATTAAATGCGGCAGTTTAACTAATGGCATGTGCTTATTTGTGTGCTTATATTATGTCTTTTTGTGACAAGTTGCATAAAAGAGTTCCTGCAGTTCCTAAAAGAAGATTGGTAGATATAATGCTGCTTTGTGTGCTCAGCTAGGTAATATAAATTAACGGGATATTAATTAGCAAACTGGGTGGGTAACAGAATGTGTCTCAATTCTCTAATTAATTGATGTCTTGTGTTTGTTTGAGTAATAGTTTCCGAATGAGGCCTAAGGCATGCAAAGATAAGGCGTTTCGAATCTTGTCCATAGAGGAGCCTTGCACATATTCAGAAGTGGAAACTTTTGCCACGTTGACATTCAGAAAATGCAGTTTAATAAGTTGTGCTAAACGTGCTCTTGGAGAAAAAGGCTCAAGGACAGGAAACCAGCAAGATTGCCAAGGCAAGGTAGTTGTGAACTGTAACTCGAGAGAAAAGTAACTCTTTTGAGGAAGCCAAATGACATGAAAGCAAAGGACAATAGGGCTAAAGAAATGCCTGAACTTGGTCTAGAAACGGTGATGACCTAACGTGGACTGACATAAGACAGCCAATAGGAAACCCGGATTACAAAGAAAGTATACAAATGTAGAAAATTTTAGCTAGATAGAAAGGTATAAAACCTGATCTCATGGGCAGGAGGGCGCTGCTCGCTTTCCGATTCCTGAATGGCGTGACGTGCTGTTGGACTCTTTGGCGCACGTAAGGACAGCAGACTTTAATGAATATTCTTTCCTAGGTGGAGCGAGTTTAGACAGGGAAATAGAAATAGGGAATGGAAACTGTTATTTTGCTTTAAATTCATACTTACTGATTTGATTTGAAAATGTTGGTCCAATAAGTCAATTCCTTAATAAATGCTGCTTTCTTATTGCTAATAAAATAAAGATTAATAATCGAAAATGCTCTTTCTTTGAATAATAAAGTCAATAAAAAAATTGGATTTGAAAAGACAAGCTGGTCTTGTTTATTCATGGTCTAGTTGCCATCAGTTGATCCATTTGCCTTAGTGGCTTAATTAAAATGATATATGTTTAAAACTATGGAAAGAAAAGATATACTGCAGTTGTATATAAATATGTAAATAGTTTGTGAATAGTTCCGATTAATTAAGTCACATGATTCAGTCGCTTAAAAATTGTCTCGTTGGTTTATGGGCCTTTGTAAGTGATTCATGATTAATGGTGAGTATTGTGGTGATAGGTAGCGTTGGTGAGACAGTTTTTCATTAGGAGCGTTGGATCAAAAGAAAAGTACTTACTGTAGCAATTTTGAATTTTAGGGTCTCAAAAATAGTTGCAGCTGTTATAAGCTGCACTGATCAGAAATCAATTTGGGATACTTCCCAACTCTTGATAGCAACTAAGAAAGCTGGTCCTATGGGCACATTTTGCTGAAAAGTTTATTAGAGGTGTTAGAAACGGGACCTCCGGCTGGCCAAGGCTCGCGCCAAGGTCAGTCAGGGATCACCATTTCTAAGTCAGGGCAAGGGAGTCACACACCAAGATAACCCCTGCTCACCCTCTATGTAACGTGACGCCAGCAGCAAGGCTAATCTTGAAAGCGATGTGTAAAGCGTTTGCGCGCGCACCCCAGCGACAACACCCTAGTCCCACCACAAAGGAAACTCCACACAAGGTTATATCAAAAATAGCCTTTGTATTATAATAATAAAAACACATTAGATAACACACACACTTTACAATGTGCCAACAGGCACGGGCAAGATTTACAAGGGATTATGTACAGGACAGGGCCACCTGGACCACTGTCAGGGGTATGCACTTTTTAGAAATAATACTTGTAGGTATAACACTTAGCACATAAACATATAATGACTGTAACACAGAAATAGTAAATGTAGCATACAACCAGTAACTACTGGTAAAGGGTAAATACCTCCTACGCCACCCTAAACACTGTAGGGAAATCACGCAGGGAACTAGGACCTTATCATCAGGACCTATGGAAGGAAAACCTATCACCTAAGCAAGTCACATTTAGCAAAGGGAAGGAAACCTAAAATAATCACCTAAGCAAGTCACATTTAGCAAAGGCAATAAAACATCAACATTCCTCTAAGCAGGTCACTTTTAGCAAAGGGGAATAAACCATAAACAATTACCTAAGCATGTCACTTTTAGCAAAGGTAATAACAAACAATTGCACAGGAAACATTAAAACACATTCAGGGGTGCAGGTAGAACATTTGCGCAGAAATTACATAAGCAAGTAAATCACAAATTGCGCAGGGTGCACGTGGCACAACACTAGAATTGTCCCCCAGGCCAAATGGACTCGAAAGGGCTGAAATGCCCTGAGTCTCAATGTCAGGGGAGGCTGCGCCGGCAGCCAAGAACACAAAAAATAAACGTAGCAATTGTCCACTAAGTGCTGGACAGTTGTGAATACTGCTGGCCAACGTTGGAGCCTCGTGGGCTCAAGAACCAGGAATGGCACCCAAGAGCCTCTCAGGGGCTCTAGAACAAATGTGGGCGCTGTGAGCCTTCTCTGGGCTCGCAAAATCAATCTGCTGGCACTATAGAGCTTCAGCGCTCTCAAACGCTAAAATGCCCCCTTGAGCCTCTCTCAGGGCTCACACAACCAATAGGCAATTTTGAGCTTCAGCGCTCTAAACAATATGTGGGCTGGAGCCTCGCTGGGCTCAGAACAACTGCAGGGCCCTGGAGCCTCTCGGGGCTCCTAAATCAAATGGGGGCTTCGTTGGAGTCCCTCACGGGGGGACTCTGGATCAAGATAATTGCCCCCAAGAACCTCTAGGGCTCACGAGCAAAGGGATGGCCCCTCTCGTTGGAGCGGCCCTCTCCCAACGGGGCCGCTCGCAGAACAACAACGAACCCGCCCCCGCACTCACCGGAGCTCCACTGGTGCAGCGGGAGGCGGGAAACACGGCCGGCTTCTCTCCTCCTGGGCGGCGCGGGCTCCCCTTCTCCCTCCGGAGCCTCGGCAGGCTGCTTCCTGCTTCTCCGGCAGGCAGCCAATCACATCGCGAGTCACCTGACGAGCCTCCGGCAGCTGTAACCAATCACAGCGCGGCTCTCCGGGTGACGTCAGCGGCTGCACTCTCTCGGTCCCGGGGCTGTGGCGGTGATCTCCTGGGCAAACGGGGGGTGGGCTCCCTCGATAATGAAGTCACGACCACGGGCCAATGCCGGGTGGGCACCGGCATCCAAAATAGATGTAAAGCGAGGTGGGCACTCGCTCTGCCAAAAGTCGGCAAGACGAGTCCAATGCCGGGTGGGCACCGGCTCGTAAATAAAGCGCTCCTAAGCGCTATGAGCACAAGGAAAAGCGCTCCACAGCGCTAGCAGGCAGATAAGCGCTCCCAAGGCACAGAGAAGCGCGCTCAGCGCTAAGGGGGAAAATAAAGCGCTTCCAGGCGCTCTGGCCACAAGCAAAGTCCTTTTAGGCAGGCAGGGGGGCAAGGCAGGGCCAGAGCCAGCACACTGGGTCTCCAGGCAGGGAGACAAGCCAAGTGGCGGTCCTCCTGGCCCCAGCAGCAGCAACAGCCCCCTCTGGCAAGGATCCTGGAAAGAACAGAGAACCATTTCTGTGGGGACACAGCCCCATTTTTATACAGAGAAATCCTTTGTTTCCAGGGTGCAGGGTGGGGGGAAACCAGTTGCAGCTGGCTTGGGAGTACCCTTGATGGCCCAACCACCCCTTTCATTCACTGGGGAGGCTTGGGTCGTTAGACAAACCACAGGGGGGCGGAGCCAGCATTGTGTGGGGAAAAACCCAGCCCATCCAGGACCCAGGTGCACTCCTCCCACACATCACTCATGCTGCTCTCACACTCACCACCGGGCAGACCCATCCAGACTTCCTGGAGCCTGGCATGCCAGCCAGCTCCAGCCAATCACCCTCCAGCATCCTCACTGCACACATACATCAATGTCCAGAAGTAGCACTTCCCTTCTAGACACATACAAGCCGCACATACCATTGCGCAGCACTCATTCTCACGAGTTCATACATACCAAACTCGAGCCTGCACTCCCCACACATCAGGAACTAACATGGACACACACATTCCCCATGCATTCCTATGGGAGGGCAGGCCAGCCATACTACACGCACGCACTTTACTCTGGGACACAGGGAAAAAGTGCGCCAAGACCCAAAAATCACTACACAGGGTCACAAATAAAGGCAAAAAGATTAGGGGTGAACCTGTCCTAAGGGCCAAGTCCAACAAAAGGCTAGATGAGTTATGGTAAATGGCAAAGTTGATTGGCCAACCCAACGCATTTTGCAAGCTCCACTGATGTCTTCTGCCTGAATTTCCAGTCTGTCAGCAATTACATGATTACATCTCACAAACTGTTTTATTATGCTATCAGACAAATAGTTATACCTACAAAAACTAGCGACTATGCACCTTTAGAATATCCAATGGTGATATTTGTGCTAATTCATGAGGTTTTGCCATAGGGCAGTGACATAGGCTTTCCAGCTGTGCTGCCCTACAGCAAAAAAAAGTGCAGGAATGCGCTGTATCTATCAGATAAGGAGCATTCATGTCCTTTTCCCCTGGGCCGGGTCACCACGGGCTGCCTTGCGCCAACGCAGGCAACTTTGCACCATGGTGCGAGGGTGCCTGCGTTGCTGGGATGATTATTTTTGTGCAGGAAGGAAAGCCCTCCAGCACAAAAATAATCATAGGAGACTGTTTCCTCGTTCCAAGTGTGCTGCAAAATGAAGCACACATTGAAAAAGGAAAAACGAGGAGGAATAATCATATTTCTCCTCGTTATGCCCCCCTTACGCCTCCCTTAGGGAGGCGTACGTTTTTGACCCTGCCTCAGATTTACAATTTCTGGTAAACCTGCGGCAGTGTCAAAACCCTCCTGGGCCATGGGGAGGGGAGTACCAACCTCCGCTTCCCTCATTGGAGTGCTGGACTCATGGGCGTTGCTCCTTCAGCAGTCTCTTCTGGGCGGTCTTCCTCGTCCTGGGATGATTCTCAGGTCTCCGGCGGCTTCTCTCTTCCTTCCTGCGGGTCAGCGAGTCTCTTTCTTCTCATCTTTGGTATCTTTCTCTCCTCCCATCTTTGATCCTGTCTCACCCTGGATTCTGGCTTTCGGTATCTTTTCGTCACCACTGGCTCAGCCCTCTTGGTTCACTGTTGGCAGTCCGCAGGTTCCTGCCTAGCCTGTTAGCACGCATATTCCGCTTTCGGTCCTGGACATATCGGCTGCCATGTTGGGTTTAACGGGGCTCTCGTCTGTCATGGGAGGGACTCCATCACAATGCTTTAAAGGGGACAATATTTACAAGGCTGCATTAAGCCAAAAAAAGTGGCTAAGTGCTACCTCATACATGTGGACCAAGCTCCTGTGCCACGGAATGTCAAAAAAGTGACATTCCGGCAGCGCATAGGGCCTCATAAATGAAGCCTCAAAAGGGTCCAGCCTTACTGAGCAGCAGCATCTTTGATAAGGTCGATGAACATCACCTTTGCTCTCAATATTCTGGGACCTCTTTTAAGAATATTAATCGTGTTACACACTGAGACCCTGTAATATATTCTGAATGACATAGGCACATTTCTATATAAAAGAATTAATACCCTGTATGGCTTACAGCAGGGTCATTTTTTGTTACCCTTGCTTCTATATATATGATCAGCATTGAATATTTTGTTAAGTTAGAAATTTCCCTACAGAATTCCATTTACTGAAGCTCCCCTCTCCTGCCCATACCCGACTTGAAATTGGCCTGTACAGCCCTTCCCGGAAAGACAATCAGCCTTCCCGAAAATCTGTTTTAAGCTGTGTGCAGCAGGCTCTGATACCCTAGAAAAACAACTCTGGAACGAAATATTCAAAACGCTAAGGGGCATTTCAGCAACAGACGGCAATAAATATCGCAAAGCGCGCTTAGCGCTTTTATATTCATCGCGGTCTATCGATGGAACATATCGCCCGGTTAGCACGTTATCAACAATGTGTTACTCCAGGGTGATCATATTCCAGCGTTATCCAGGGAAATGGGCCAAAATCGCTGAAAAACCAGCAATGTTGCACTCAAAACAGAGATAGCCTTGGTGATACGACCCTGTGATCGTATCACCATAATCCACCTCCCATGTTAGTTATGCCTTAGTCAGGAATTAAACAGACATTAAATTCCTGCGTTAAGACATAGTTAACGCTATGATTATTATTGATAAGGCTCTTTGCTGATATAGCGAAGCTGCCTTAGTGATAATTTCCCATGTAGTATTCCCAGCCACGCCTGCTTTGCATCTTATTAGCGATGTTTATCGCTGAGATGCCAGGCGTTGAGAATTCGGCAGCTAACATGTGCTAATGCATGTTAGCGCCGCCTTGGTCCTAGGGCGTTAAAATTATCGCCGCTTTAGCAGCAAAAAGTACTGCTAAAGCGGCGATCATGCCCTTGATAATATCCCCCTTAGTTCTTCTGTGGCACGGGAATTCCTGAATCAATCTGTTAAGAACCTACAGGCAATTGCGCTATGGGAAGCCCCCGCCTCATTTGCTAACTTTAAAAGGATTTTTAACAAAAGATTAGCTTTGCATTTAGTCTGATGTACTTGGAGTAATCAAAAATCTTTCAGAAGTTTTTATAATTGAATACACTATTCATTTAGAGTTTATAGTTCCATTTTGTCTAACCTGCAACTAAGTAATACAGTTTATTGTAAGTAAACAAGTGCATGAAAGCCTTTGCTAGTTTCTCCTCTGCTGCTGCTAATAACGTTCCATCTTATATTGAAGTTTGAATGTTATAACAAAGGAAAGATTTCCTGCCCATCCACCCCACGAATGCAGAAGACAAAGGAAAGGATGCATAAAAGCTAGATTTAACACTATTTCGTAAAGAAAATGGAGTTTCATCCTGCGCCCTTTGGGGAAAAGAGACGAGCCAAAATGTCCGCCTCTGGTGAGAAGCAGCAACAATGACCAATTCGTTTCTCAAACATAGCTATGTAATGATATGTGAGTACATGTAATTCTTTAGAGAAAGTATTACATGAATAAATACATGAAGGGTTATTTTTCAATTCCACTCTCCCTACCGCTACAGGGAGATATTAAATTTGAGAACATGCTGTCTGCTTCACAAACTATGAAACACTCCATGTTAAAAGCCTCGAGCGAGTATTAAGTGTCATTTTTAGGGCAAGTGAAAAGTGTCCTGCTAACTATGAATAATTCATATGTTCTTTAAGTTATATTTCGGATGGCAAAATTCATCAGAGACAAAGTTTTCGGTGAATCCTTTCAATACTTTTGATTGCAAATGGTTTCTCTGACGAGGAAGCTTAACATTGTTGCTTGTGCAAGGTCATGCAGCTAACTAATCATGTAATGTATTCCTACATTTTATTGAAATAATTGTGGAGGGCTAAAATCTATTGGTAATAATATGGAAAATTGTGAAAATACATTTTCATTAACTGCATGTTGTGGTTCTATAATTTGTATCAGATATGTATTTATGTGTTATGTAATTTTTTTATCATCAAACTCACCTCTGTACCTTAAGTAACAATGCAACATACTCTTTTTCCTTCTAGAATTCCTTTGAGTTTCCTAATCGCATATAACTCGAGCGCCTGGCATGCACAGTTTTCTTATCAATAATTTCACTGCAAATGTTGCATGATATTATCAATGATGTTATAGACGATGCCATGACCTATGCAATATGTGAGGTAATTACCAGTACATGGTGAAAGCACGAGTCATAGTTACATAAGGGCATAAGTTATAGTTACTTGAGATAACTATGACTGTAACTGGTGAATTTCAGTGTTTTTTAGGGTTTAAAATGTTACGTTGTTACTGAACATTTCACCTAACTGCATCGTTTTTTTAACCTTTGGTATTTCAGTGAATTTCTAGTTTTTTGTAAATGCAAACTAGTTTTTAATACCCTACATAAACCTTACCACCCCCCGTCATGGACAGCCTTTATCTGAGCATGGTGGGGGGTTGGCTGCAGGTCCTGCAAGCAACCATCCGCAACCAGCCAACTGCACGCTGCGCACAGCCTTTGGCCGTGTGCTATAACATGGTTGGCCACAAGGCGTGGCTTGCAGCAAGCCCTGCAGCTAACCCCATAAATGTAGCCAACCCCACACTTAGGACAGTAATCTCTCAGGGAGCAGGCACCCCTCCCTTTTCACTGGTTTAGCATCCCCATGGGAGAGAGTCCATGGGGCATTTAGAGGCTTGGGGAGGGCGGCCGCGAGGCCCCCTTCACCTTTCAGAAATGAATCAGGCGCCAAGAATGGGATCCCTGGGCCAAAAGCAGCCGGGGGAAGTGGGCTGCATGCCCCCTTCCCCTCATTCGGGTCCGAGAGAGGGGGTCCCCAGGGCTAAACATTGGCCCAGGGAGGGGGGGCATGCCTCCTGTCCCTGAAAAAGACTTTGGGCCCCAGGGTATGGGGTCTGCAGGAGCTAAATTGGTCTGTATGCTCCTTCCCCTAAATAGATGTTGGGTCCCAGGGGACTAGGTCCCTGTAGATAAAATCAGCCTGTAGAGGGGGGCCACATGTAGCCCCGCCCCTAAAAAATAATACCCTCTACCCCATGGGCCCCGGCCAACTACTTTGGGGGTTAAAAAACAAGCACAGTAGGCCTTGGTTTTTTTTTGCTGCGTATTTGCGAGTCCTCTTTGAATTTGTGTCAACATTTAAGAAAAACAAAAACAGTTGTTGTCCCTACACTGCCCGTTATGTCTTTTTTTAAACTTTTTTTCAAACTGAGGATGGAGTCCTGAGTCCTAAGATGGCTGTCACCACTTTCTGATTGAGGTGGTGGCAGCCAATTAGATCTCAGCTAGCTACCTGTCGGGGTCCGTGGAGACTCCACGACCCTAGATATGCAACGTTTTTGAGCATTAATTGCTCAAAAACTACCAGATATATACAAAAACAGGAAGTGTGCTTTCTCGGCCTGGTTATAGCTTTCTGCCATTTTTGGTGTGAATCTGTTGAGTAGTGAAGGCTGTGTCTAAAGTTCCATTGGGAAAATGAATGGAGAAAATATGTTTTGGTATCCTACTTATTTTCCTCAGGCCCTAATTGACGAATATCCACAAAACATTCCATGCATAAACGAGTCAACAAGTATCACTTTTTTAGAAGGTTTTGTGAAGATTCGTCAAACAGCACCAAAGATATTAGGAACAAAAAATGAACTTCTTATGGATACATGATCCTAACTATAACTATTCAGTAGTGCCTTCATTTACACATTGGACCATGGGGATGGGGTCCTGGGGCCTGAAAATGGCTTGATAGAGATGGGCCATAACCCCACTCCCCTTAATAAATCAATTGGGCCCGGGGAATAAGGTCTACAGTGCTGCAAATGGAATGGGAAGGTGGGTCACGTGGCGTCCCTCCCCTTTAAAATGCTTAAGAACCTGGGGATGGGGTCTCTATGCCTAATGAGGCTTGGGGGAGCTATGTGTCCCCCTTCAAAAACACAAGGCCCTGTGGGATTGGGTCTTCAGGGCCTAATTCGGAGCATGGAGAGTGCAATGCAGGCCCCTCCCCCTTTCCCCTTTAAAAAAAATATGACCCTCGGGAAAGGAGTCCCCAGGGCCTAGTGAGGCTTAGATAACTACATTTATAGATATAAAAGCAATGGGAATGTGTGGCAAAAATTAATGATAAACCCTTTAATGTGAGTTTCACAGTAACCATGAGTTCTGAGGAGATTTCCTTTCTTGATATATCATTGAAGGTACAGGAAGGGAGAATACAGAACTCTGTACCTCAAAAGCGCACAGCAGGGAACAGCATATTGCACTTGAAGAGTGAACAGCTTAAGAAGTTAATAGAAAGTATACCCTACGGGGAAACTTTGAGACTAAAGACAATTTGTAGTCAGGTAGCATAATTTTCTAGACAAACCTCACAAGTGAAAAAGAGATTAAAAAAGAGAGGACACACACCTAAGGTGCTGCATACAGCTGGGAAGAAAGCAGAGTACCTTACGAAGGACCAGTTACTCTATCCTAACCTAAATACAGATAGAAAAGAGCAGAAAGCACAGCTTATCACATTTTACAACTCACTGTCTTATAACATTAAGAATGTGATCTGCTAACTTTGAGCGACTGCTAATAATGATACATCAAAAGTCCCAGAATTGCCTACAAGACCACCTGTTACCTATAGCAAAGGCAGGACTCTTAGCAATTATTGACACCACTTACACTAGGAGCTGTAAAATGGACACTTGGTTGACTAAATCGAAGGATTTTCCAGATTAGGGACTGTAAAACCTGCACATTTATTTCCAATACCACAGAGTATGCCACATCAAGGGCATAAAAGGAGAATAGGGAGTTTTTACAATTGTGGTACTGAGCAGTGTATATATGTTTTGGTTTGCCCTCTTGCACTTCTAAACAGATAACTACTACAAGATACAAGAAGCCATGAATGTGATCTTTGTTTTTACTCCTTCGCTTTTCAATTTAGAGCGGTGCTCCTCTAAACCTGAGCTGTGGCCAGGTGGGGTGAAGCGCAATAACCACAACAAATGGGTGAGTGGTTTACAACCTATGCAAATGGCATGAATGTGATGACTATACATTGGTAGTCATTGAAATGTATGACATGATCTCGATGTAACTGACACAATGTTTTGTCATGTGTTTCATATATCTGCTCCTGTGGATGCCGTGTCTCTGATGTGGTGCGACAACAGTATGTGGTTGTATTAACAACCTGACTATCAGGTGAAATGACTTTTTATCTTTCACACAAAAAGCAGTAGTTATGTTACAACAGGTCCTGAAGAAGGCATGGAAAATGTTCGTTGATATGCTGAAACATGTTGACCCCTACTGATCACGGATATTTTGTTAAATCTGTGTTTGCACTGAGTTTTTAGAGTTGGAAGTCTGGGGGATACCAATAAATTACTTACATCCACCTAGCCTATCCTATTTTAAATATTGCACCTTTCACTTTTGTCACTTACTTTCACACTGCTTTTTCATTAGCCACACCAATATTGTAAATTTTACATTACCTCCCTTTATAAGTACACCTCATGCACATTTGAACACGGCCAAGACAATTACTAGCCGATTGTTGAGTTTTGTTATGTCTCCTGGGCAAGGAGTACCCAAATGATGCAAAAAGGGCGGTACAGTGTGGTTTTCTGATGGGAATTTTTCCCTATGCCCTTGAGTTTCAACTCAAATATTATCACACTTAGGTCACACTGTTAGTTCCCACTGTGTTGTCTGTATGGTGTTGGGGCTGTATCCACTGTTGAGCGTTCTTTCGACCTTTAGGTACCCTTTTGTGTATTAAGTAGCTTCTTTCCCCTAGTCAAACATATATTGGAACATCAAAGGGCAATAAGGTTCGCGGACTTTGCAAACCCAGTCGTAAGACATCTTTATAAATTGTATAACAGTGCTCCAGCAAAGGTATCATTTTTCGCACTAGATAGGATACCTAACAACTTAAGAGGTTGTAAAGAGTGACATAATTGAGATGCCTAGAGTCTGGACCTGCATACTAAATTTCTATCAGGATTGAATAGAGATGAGGAGATGGAGGTGCATATAGGCTAAAACTGTAATTTTCTGCCAGTATCCTCTGGTGACTTACACTTGTACGGATGTGTCTGAGCATAGTTTATTCTGCTTTATTGTTTTTTAAAGCAGTTTACCCTGTATTGTAAGGTGTGAGCCTGAAGGAATTGTGTACCAGCCTGGTATTGATGCATATCCGTGGCAGTTAAATTTGAAACACTGGCCTAGTATTTTTTTATTTTACTGTGACTCCGTATGCTGATTACTTAATAGGCAAATCCTCCTATCTCCCTAATGAATACCAGCCTTAAAATACACCCCGATTTAAGTATGTCAACTGCATGTTTTCATGCAAAATGGACATAAACGGAAAAGGGGATTAACAGAAGTAATGTGGTATGAATATTTATATGCCTGAACATTTCCATTTTCTTTTTTTAATGTTATTCATCAACTGAATATAGTGCTGCTTGGAAATCTTTTGTAATCTCTATTTATTTATGTATTTATTTACTGACCATCAAAATCTTTCCCTGTTTCACATACTGTTTCAATTTGCAAATATCACCATTAATTGTTTGAAAATGAATTTTGGATCTATTTTCCACCATGAATTGGAAGGAGAGGTCCACCATATTGTGTTTTCTATTTTTATGATGGATGTTGTATATGTTTTCTCGTGAGATAATGGGGCTCACACAGTTTGAGAAAGGCTTGCAGAAGCTGAAACGAGTCAGTGTTAATGAATCAGCTGAATAAATGGGTTTTACTTGCAACACGCTATACCTTGAAGTCTTGCTTTCTTTGGTACTTTGAGTGAGACTGAAAAAAAAAGAATATATATATATATATATATATATATATATATATATATATATATATATATATATATATATATATATATATATATATTCACTGAAAAAACCATAGGTTATAGACCATATATAGTTAGGAATTAGCATTTACAAAACCTTGAAAATTCACTGAAAAAACCATAGGTTATAGACCATATATAGTTAGGAATTAGCATTTAAAAAACCTTATTTTACTCACACAAAACCATTGAAATTCCATATATAGTTAGTTGTACTAACTATATATCGCGCACCCGCAATCCACTGCTGATGATGTCACATATTACATCATTCATGACATGGTCAGTGACATCACTGATGACATCTCAAATGACATCACTGATGACATCACTGATGACATCTCAAATGACATCACTGATGACATCACTGATGACATCTCAAATGACATCACTGATGACATCACTGATGACATCTCAAATGACATCACTGATGACATCACTGATGACTACATTCAGTGACTGTATAAATGTGTAAAGTTAAAATATGTCTTACATATTGAAGAATGAGTGGATGTATAAGTGTCTTGATGAAGGATTTAGTAGGGGCATGACTGACTGTATGAGTGACTGATTAAATGTGTCTCACTGAGTGCATGGGTTAGTGACTAAACTGTCTTAATTTGTGCATCATTATGTCTGTTGTTCTGTAAACTGCTGCATGTGTTGATCAGTAGCTATATGATTAACTGTATGGGTTATTGATTGGTTGCCCAAGCATTTGTATGGGAGACTGAGTGTGTGTGTGGGTGGCTGGGAGGTGTATGACTCTGTGCATAGATGTGTGAGCAGTTGATTGACTAGATGTATGGGTTCAAAAGTGTATGTGGAAACAGCTGTATGGGCGGTTGACTGTGTGCATGAGTGTATTGGTGAGTGAATGGATATCTCAGTGCTACATGTTAAAGTAAGTACATGTGTAAAATACAGTACATGTGAGAGTTGACATATATAAATAACTGTGCATAAGAGCCAGTGAATGTGTGAGTGGCTGTATGGATCATTGTGAACTTGTATCCAGGATTGTATAAGTGAGTAAATATGTTTTAGTATATGTTTGAATAAGTAAGGTGTGTATAACTGTATAGTTGAGGAAATGGAGGTGTGATTGATTCTTTGCATGACTGACTAAGTGTCTGAGTAACTCCATGGATGAGTGACAGTCTATGAGTGTCTGTTTACACTGAGTGTATCTAAGGTTATATTAGAGTCTGAAGAGGTTCATCGTATTATCACATGAATGATGTCATCAGTGATGTGATCAGTAATGTCAAATGAGATGTCATCAGTGATGTCATCAGTGATGTCATTTGAGATGTCATCAGTGATGTCATCAGTGATGTCATTTGAGATGTCATCAGTGATGTCACTGACCATGTCATGAATGATGTAATATGTGACATCATCAGCAGTGGATTGCGGGTGCGCGATATATAGTTAGTACAACTAACTATATATGGAATTTCAATGGTTTTGTGTGAGTAAAATAAGGTTTTATAAATGCTAATTCCTAACTATATATGGTCTATAACCTATGGTTTTTTCAGTGAATTTTCAAGGTTTTGTAAATGCTAATTCCTAACTATATATGGTCTATAACCTATGGTTTTTTCAGTGAATTTCATTGGTTTTTTAGAAGCTAATATCTGTAGCTGTAAAATGTATTCTTCTTTAAATCCCAAAATATATTTTCTATGTTTATTAATCATTTTTTTTTAATACTTTTTTTTTGTTCGCTCCCGGTTCACGAACAGGGAAGCTTTCCGTTAGCTCATCTTGATGCCGCGACCCAGTCCGCGAACCGGTAAACGTTCCGTTAGCGCAACTGCCGCGTTAGAAATCAACATCGTGACGCGTCGCGGAAGCGCGACGTATCACGTTGTCGCGTAATGCGTCTTATGGTGCGCTGCGTTAGCGCACCCGGAAGTGCTCCGGTACGCGAACTGAGACGCGAAGCGCCGCTCCCCGGAAGCGATCCGCGGCGCTTCACGAAAGCGCGACGTATCATGTTGCCGCGTAATGCGTCTTATGACGCGCCGCGTTAGCGCACCCGGAAGTGCTCCGGAGCGCGAACCGAGGCGCGAAGCGCAGCGACCCGGAAGCGATCCGGGGCGCGTTCCGCAGCGCGTAACTTAAGCGTAAGAGGTCATGTGACTTGTTAATAAAACTTTTCATTGGTTCAATCCCTTTTTGGTTTCATAATGATGTAAGGCTAGGTCAGGTGACCTAAAAATAACACTTTTGATTGGTTTAGAACTATTGTTTTTCCCAAATGATGAAAACCCCTCCTTCTTTCCTCACTCTGACTTTCATCTTTGTGAGAGGAAGACCATTTGTGATAGTTGAGCAATGGCTTCAGTAGTTGCTTCAGCTGGTGCACCCCCACCACCACCTCCACCTCCTCATGGGAAGAGAGGACCGACTCCCCAGTTTATCAGCCAGACAGAGGAGGAAGAGGATGAACTAGAGGAAGAGGAGACCGAAGGACCACAGTTCTTACAGGAGGTGCCCCGGGTTTCCCGTCGGAAAGCCAGCTTTATTTGGCAGTTTTTTTCACTCCCTCGAGGGCAAAAAAAAGTAAATGCTAGGTATGTCACCTGCCTGATTTGCAAAGACCGGTTATCTAGAGGCACTGATGAAAAATATAGCTACGGAAACTATACAATGCATCGTCACATGAACAGGTGGCATCCATTGAACTACAGCCGGGCGGAGATACGTGACATGGAAGATAACCCAACAACAACTCCTGTGGCCAGGTCAACATCACTAATATCGTTGACAGCAGCAGAGGCACGGAAAACCGTGCCAAACATCCAGGAGAATTTTGCGCATATGAAATATACTTGTATGTACTGCGGTGCATTGATATCATGTGGTAACATGAGCATTAAGTTAATCAACGTAGCTTATGTAAATCACAATTGCCCTAACCGCCCCAGACAGTAATTTTTTTTTTGCTCCTGTTGAGCCCTTTTCAATGCCTGTTTTTTGTTGTTTCCCCTCCATCAAAAACAAAAAAAAAACAGAAAACTGTTCAAAAAATACAAAAAAAACAAAAAATGTTCCAAAAAAAAAAAAATATATAAAACAACAAAAACATTAAAAAAAAGTTCTTTTCAGAACTACCTCTCCTTTAAAAAAAAAATTGCTAGAATGTTTAGCACTCTGGCAACCTCTATTTCTTTTAGTTCGCTTCCCCGTTCGCTTCCCGGTTCGCGAACCGGGAGCGAACCCCAAAAATAAAAAAAATAAAAAAAAGAAGAGTAAGTATAAGGGAAGTAAACAGAGAGTAATGTTAAAAGAAAGACAGCTATAGGGAGTAAACCAGAGATACTGTTTAATAGATCTATTTACCGAAGAAAAGATGGAAGAGGGTATAATTGTGAAAAACAAAAAAGATAAGGAAGTGAAAGAAAAAAAAGAGAGTAGAACAATAACAAAGAAGAGTTTCTTGGAGAATGTGAGTGAATGTTCAAAATCAGAGTAAAACATGTGGAATAACAGAGAGAAAAAACAGAAAACAAAAATGAAAAAATAACAGAAAAAGATTAATTGAAACAGCAAAGAAATGTAAATAACATAGAGCCATATCATCAACATAGGCAATAAATGTTTTGCAGCTTTTATCGGCAGAAATGTGTCGCTAAAGCTGCTTTTGCGGCGGAAAACTGCCGCTGAAACCACTTTTGCAACACTTTTCTGCCAATAAAAACAGCAATAATTTTATTGGCTATGTTCATAATATGCCCCTTAGTGTGCTTCAACTACACAGAAGAAGCATAAAGAACAAGTAGTGAAAGAGTGATCAGTCAAAGACACTAAGAGTAATAGAGACGGAGTGAGTGAACAAGAGTGAGGAACTATGAGAAGAGAGGGACTGAGAAAAGGAGTGGAAGGAGTAGAGTAAGTAGGTAATAGAGAAAGGAATGAGGGAAGTAGCAAAGGCAGGAAACTGAGCGTTACAGAAATGAAGCTGTCAAACTACTAGTAGGTGAATGTGATAGAAATGTAACGAAAAGAGTACAAAACATTTACCTTATAATTGTCATTAACTTACTCACTTTTTGTTTTTATACTTTCAATCTGTGAAAGAGAGAACAAACATTTGAAAAATATTAAAACATGTATTTAAAAATTAGAAAAGACAAGGGAAAAGATTGAAGGACAAACAGTTTTTCAACAACTTTGACACTTACAGAAGCTTCTGCTTCTCCAGGCCCCCTACACAGTCCTAAAGATATACATTTTAAACTAACAGTATCTTGATGCAGATGAAGTGAGGCCTATCTTAAAAAATGGTGCATCTTTTGCACTGCTGTAGTTTCACAAAAGTGTCGCAAGACACTAACATTTTAAATGTTTGTTTCAGGATGCCAATAAGATGTGTCCTATCCAGAGGTTTGTTTGAGGTGAGGCCTACTCAGGGTTCCAAATGAAATTTCGAGTTGTTGAAGAGAACAGAGGACATAATACATGTGAAGGCCTACCAATGAAGTAAGTCATGTCCACTTCACTCTTGAACAAAGGCCAGACCTCTTCTGTGTCCGTGGACAGACCTAAACTTCATCTGCACAATGTCATTCGTAAACTTAGGAAACACAGGTGATGTAATTGAAAAATGTGGAGTTTCTTTTCCTCATTTCACAATCACATCACCTGTGTTGCCTTTGGTTAGGTATCTCATAGTGCAGATGGAGTCTAGCATATCAAAGAGTACATAGAAGTTGAGCAGTATATACATCAATTTTGACATTTACAGAAGACTTAGCTTCTTATCTTGTTGGAGATGAAGTCAGGCCTGTCTTGCAACATGCTGCATCGTTTGCATCACTGCTGCATCGGTTTCATGTGGCACGGGTTTTTTACAGCATGACACATCTGCCTAGATGCATCAATTTGTAATTTTGTCGCCTCATAGCAAATCTTTTGCACCGCCGCTGCATCAGAAAAGTGACGCACAGTGGTGCAAAAGAGGCATACACCTATCATAAATCTGTCCCTAACATTTGAAATGATTGATTCAGGATGACGATAAGGAGTGGCCTCTCTAGAGGTTTGTTTAAGGTGAGGCCTACTCAGGATTGCATATCAAATTTATGCTTGTTGAAGAATACAGAGGAGATAATACATGTGAAGGCCTACCAATGAAGTAAGTCATGTCCACTTCACTCTTGAACAAAGGCCAGACCTCTTCTGTGTCCGTGGACAGACTTAAACTTCATCTGCACAATGTCATTCGTAAACTTAGGAAACACAGGTGATGTAATTGAAAAATGTGGAGTTTCTTTTCCTCATTTCACAATCACATCACCTGTGTTGCCTAGGCTTAGGTATCTCATAGTGCAGATGTAGTGCAGCATATTAAACAGTAACCAGAAGTGCAGCACTGCATGCAACAACTTTGACACTTACAAAAGCTTCAGCTTCTGCATGCTCCCTACACAGTGCTAATTATATACATTTTAAACTGATGGTATCCTGCTGGAGATGAACAGAAACCTATCTTGCAACATGGTGCATCTTTTACACAAAAGTGACCCACAATGC
This sequence comes from Lissotriton helveticus, assembly GCF_964261635.1. NCBI lineage: Eukaryota > Metazoa > Chordata > Amphibia > Caudata > Salamandridae > Lissotriton > Lissotriton helveticus. Next base: position 987,530,485 of record NC_136067.1, read on the forward strand.
AGCAAAAGAGGCGCACGGCCACCATAAATCTGACCCTAACATTTTAAATGATTGTTTCAAGATGCCAATAAGGTGTAACCTATGCACAGATTTGTTTCAGGTAAGTCCTACTCAGGGTTGCAGATGGAATTTAGGTTTGTTGAAGAATACAGAGGAGATAATACATGTGGAGGCCTACCAACGAAGTGAGTCATGTCCACTGCACTCTTGAACAAATGTCAGACCTCCTCTGTCTCCAGGAACAGGCCTAAACCTCATCTACACAATGTGATGTGTAATGTTAGGAAACACAGGTAATATAATTGAAAAACGTGCACTTTATTTTGCTCATTCCACAATCATATCACCTGTGTTTCCTTTGCTTAGGTATCTCATTGTGGAAATGTAGTCTATCATATGAAAGACTACGTAGAATATGAGCACTGTATGCAACAACTTTGACACTTACAGAAGCCTCTCCTTCTCCATACCTCCTACACAGTTCTAAATGTACATCATAAATGCAAACAGTACAGAATTAATTATACATGTTAAATGGTTTATTTTTGCTGTTCTCAGAATGTATCAAATTTCACTAAAAACAGTGACTTGAAGGTATTCATCATATAACAGCGGGGAAAAAAAACACAATCAAAATGATTGTGTTTAAAAAACCCATACAACATAACAAATCAGAATTCAGAACTCCTTAAAGTTAACTTACTTTCCATGACGTCGAAGGATGTCCTATGAACAGCTTACACTCTTTTGTGCTGTTATTACTTTCAGACCGCCACTTTCTGAAAGAAAACCTCCATCGTTTTGAAAAACATGTTACATACAATAAATGACTTCTTGCTCTCCACCACACGTTTCCACAAGGCCAAATCATGTCTGAGCCATTTATAACTCTTAGAATTCTTGTAAGCCAATCCTGTCATGTTGTATTTCCGCAACTTTCACAATTAAAATGTTGAAGATCATTTTCACAATCCTGGACTAGTAATTTATTCCCCTTCTTGCTCAGTCATGTTCTACATTTCCTATGACACTGATACTGCTTACAATTATTTAATTCTCTACATCACTTTTAATCACAAAGCAATGTAAAACAGTAGACAGCATTGCAGACTTACATTCCCTCTACTCCATGTTTTGATTGGCTGCTTCAATTAGCTTATAAAAAGAAACAGATTTTCTGAACTCATTCAAAGTGCACTTATTTCTCCATGATGTCCAGTGTTATGGTAAGAAGTTATGTCTCTGTACTACACTTATCCTCAAGGCCAAATCGTGTAGGAGCCATTAGAACTTCTTGAAATTCCTCAGAGCACATCCCGAGATTCTTTCCCTAAAATTTTGGTTTTAAAAACACTAGATAAGAGTTTTTAAGGTCATACGGCAATTTTTTTTTGAAAATTAAAACAGAATCATTGCAGAATGACCAGCCATTTCTAGACTTTAAATAAGCTGTGTAATGTCCTGATGTTATTGAAGGACCGTCATGATATATAATTGCTGCAGTTACAAAAGTCCTTCCTGATATTGACAACTGGGAAGCCACAACATTTTTAATTAAAGTTGTCAATTTTGTTCCATCAGGCCTACATCGTTGGAACATTAAAATAACATACTGGCCATATGTTCGTATAAATAATGTGGACATCATTTCAGATTTACATTGGCTACACTCCATGTTGTGATCAGCTGCTTTTACTAGTTTATTAAAAGACACTGATTTACTGTCTGGCAAAGTTAAATATATAAATCTTTCTGAGTCTACACTAGTAGTACTTGATACCCTACAGTTCTCGCAGTCATGCTGCCATTGATAGGAAAGCCCAAACAGGTGATCTACATCTACACCTTCAGCATGCAATACATCAAGCATATACATTAAAAACTCCTGACAATCTTGCTGAATATTTTGAGAGAATTGTGTTTGGCCTGAACATCTGTCTAACAGATTTCGAATTTCAGACACACTTTCTATTTTTGTTCTATCAGTGCTACATTTCTCTAACACAGAATTTAACAAACTGCAAAATCTTTGATCAGAATTGACCACAATCTCTTCTTTTACATTTTCTAAAGAAAACAAAACATTAACCACTACATTAGCATAGCAGTTGACACCAGAACTGTTTTCAAATTGAAAACCAACAACATCTTCAACAGAATTCTTTTTGTTTCTGCTTATAATTTCAGGTTCATCGACTTTTCGTCTTTTTGCTACAACCTCCCCAGTATTGGTCACATTTCTTCGTTTCCGGCCTACCACACGTTTCTCAAACAAAGGATATTGAGACAAATGTGGCGCATACTCTCTTCTTAACCTATTGTATTCCTTAACACAATCTAGATCCGCACAAATGTTTGTGACATCACACTCAATCAAGTACAATCCCGATAAAGTTCTAACTCGTGACAATGCCACATATGCCATACCCTCCTTGAACACAGAACTGCCAATATTCACCAATGCACTGTCTACACTTAAACCTTGCGATTTATGGATTGTCACCGCATATGCCAAGCAAACAGGAAACTGCTTACGGCGAACATATAAGTCTTTTACAAGCAAAAATCTAGCAGAACAACGACCAATTAGCTGTACTTCCTCAATGCCATCAAATTTAATTTTTAAAAATTCAATTCCATCTCTATTTCTGTATTTTACAAAATCAACAACATTACCCATTGATCCATTTACCAGACCTCTTTCAACATGTAAATTCCTTCTTAAAATTATACGGCAGTTCAAGCACACATTCAGAGTCTTTTCAAAACCTGCAGTTTTAGATATAGTCTTCTCTAATGAATCCAATTTTGTTTTCAAATTCTCAGACAAAATAATTGTTGATCCCATATGCTCTACTCTATCAATAGCTTCCAGTTTCACAATCTCTTGCTTTTCTAAATGCCACATTTTGTGATTGAATTTGGCACATTCTGCAAGAGTTGGCATCAAACATATTCCAGATTTCTTCTCAGTAATTTTCTGAAAAATATTCTCAGGCACAACATCTTGTTCTGGATATAAATTTGTCAGTAATCGTGCATGTAAAGCTTCTTTCCCATGCTCGGTCACTTTTCCAATTCTAACATCTTGTAGAATAGTCTTGTAAACTTCATCCTTCGCCTGACGCATATTTTCATGCAGTTCAGCATAATTGAAGTTTAACCATATATTGACATTGCCAATGCTCCCTAGGCACTTCCTGGTATCTTCATGCGTGAGCATTTTGAACACAGGTTGCCCTTTCACTGGTGTCAGCTGCAGAAGATCTCCGAAAACAATGATGTGTTTGCCACCAAATAACACATCATACTCTGTTTTGAGAACTTCTTGCATTCTCAAATGCACAAAGGCAAGCATGACATTGGAAACCATGCTTACTTCGTCAATGATAAGAAGTTTCATTTTCCTCAAGATTCTTGAAACTTCACAACAAGCATCTCCAGATAGCTTGTGATATTGTAATTTGTTGTCATGCTCCACTGGCAGCATCAGTAAACGATGTAAAGTAATCCCTTTAATGTTATGTGCTGCCAGTCCAGTTGGAGCGGTGACAACACAAGACAGCGATGACTCTGTCCTTTCCTGCAAATAACATGAAATTGCTTTAATAAGGAAACTTTTTCCAGTTCCCGCTTCTCCACTCACGTACAGTCGGACAGGCTTCAACGACGTACATGAGCACTCTTTCTTGTCATGACTTAATCCATGATCAATTTGCATGGTAACTTCGTCATATATTTTCCTCTGCTCAACGTTGAGTTGTCTTTCCAACTCTTCTAAGTTAACCGCATCCTCCTGAGCATGTGCCATGGCTCTTTCCACTTCATTCATAGCAGTGGCAGCTTCATTTTCGATAACAGGTCCTCCTAGTGGATCCTGACTCAATGAAGCAGAACTCTGACTGTCCTGAGAACTGTCTCTGGCAATCTCGGCTGCAATCGTTGCTTCCTGCTCAATTTCCGCATTCAACATTTCTACATATTTGGGAAAAGCAGGACATTCTATGGTCTCCTTGGCAGCATTGAAAGAGTCTTCATAACAGAGGAAATCTCCAAGCAGTTCCTCTTCTGCACGCCAAGGCTTGAAAAGTTGCAAAAGTGCTAAATAGAAAAACTCCTTTTTTTCAGGAGATTCGCCACTCAATTTTCGATGGTTTACCAAGTGGCATTTTCTTTGCTTGACCAGACATCCCTCACTTCCTATTACAGCATACACTCCTTTCTCAGTATCTTCTTTGATGTTCCTCTTGAATATGTAATTTTGAAGAACCTCATACAGACAAACATTCTTGAGGTGACTGCTTCGATTTGGATAATATGTATTGAACATGTTTGTCTTCAAAATGTCGGTACTGTTTGGCTCCTTTTCCGCCAAATACTCAATTTCCCGCACAGGTTTGAGAACTCGATTACGCGTTGCAGCAAGACCAAGACTCGCCCAAACGATACTCCTGGACTTGGCATAGAGACTTGCTGAAGACAACCGGTCAGAACATTCGTAAGCTCCGATTTCTCGATGCGACAACATCTTCAGACTGAAACTGTACAACTTCTTGCTGAGGCTCTTTTCATGGGAAATGTCTTCCCACATATCCTTCAATTCTGTCTTCTCTTTTTTGGTGATATAAGATGTCACATACCGAGCCACAGCCATACAGTTGTCAGCCACAAACTGTATATCCATGTTAGCATTCCACATGGACAAAATCACCGGGTTGTAGTCGTTGATGTACTTAGACTCTTCGTTCCTCTTCAAATTGTATGTGTTTTTAGGTGATTTCTTCATCACATTATGTCGCAGCGAAGACATCAAACTGTTCACTCTTCCTTTAGAAATCACCGGTCGTGGAAAGCCGAAACGACATTTGGTGTAGAACTTGTCCTTGTTTCGGAATTTACGACGACAGTACTTTCCACATCGATGGCTTTGGAAACGTAGAACTTTTTCTCTTAGGCTTTTCTTCTCCTTTGCGTTTGGAACAGCACACGTAGAATACTGTTGTATGAAACTCATCACTGAGTCTTCTGGATCCGTTCCAAATTTAGGTGCATCCTTGATCCACAGCAACACATGTATATGAGGAGCACCTCTTGCTTGGTACTCCTTTCTCCAGAAGAAATCCAAAACCTCTCCAAGAGGTGGATTCTTCTTATTCATGATGAAAGACATCATAGCTTCAAATCTATGATTGAAGTACCTACATACATTGACTGGATCCAAAGAGCACAGTTCTCCGGGTGTCTTGAATTCGATGTTTTCTATGTTAGCATTTGCCTCTCGTAGAAATTCAAGTAAGTCTTCCCAGCCATACTCGGCACAGCTCAGAGTGAGGAACCATGTGGGAGTTCCTAAGTTCCTCAGCATACATTTTAAATCACCATGACGACGGTACCAGTACTCATTAGTACCACGCTGACACGCCATGAGATTAATCAGGTGAGAATCCAAATTACTGTCTTGGACATTGACTTTATCCATAAAGTCACTTGCCGAGATGTTTTGCATGTGTATACCACTTTTCAAGATGTGGTTCACTGCATATGACAGTCCAGACAGATCGCTTTCAAACAGGAGATGAAACAAATAGGGAATGCATTGTCGAAACCTAGCATCTCCTGCATACAATCGCAAAGTCCGGTATTCAGAAGCAGGAATTTGATGAGGTCGCTCATCATATCTTCCTCCCTGACCTGTTGGAAAAAGCTGTGGGAACACCGAGCTTCCAAACTTTCCTCCCAAACACTAATGGGACTCCCTTTGGCTTGTTTCATTTGAAACAACTCAATAGCATTCCCCATGACTTCCTTGGAATGCAAAGGATGAACACTATAATGTTCATATATTTCTTCACTAGTAGAGGGTTCTACTTTCTCAATTTGACCAGCACACAAATCGCTATCCTCTTCCTCACTTACTTCCTCTTCTGCAACATATACATTCTTATAGTATTTATTATTTTTTTTCAAATACAATGTTGCCTTTTTAACTTTCCTAACATCCACTAAATCTTGCCATATTTTCTTATTCTTTGTCGGAACCCCATTAACTAAGATAACCAGAGGTTCCTCTTCCACTTTTTCTACTCCAATTGTGTTAATGTTTTTCTTCAAATCTAGAGGCAAATAAACAACTCTTCCCTTTAATTCTCTCTGTAAATCTGATGGAGGCAATTTCCCTGTCTTTGGCTCCATTCTTACAATAGCCTGAAAGGGATGGATACTTTGAATCAAAATAGATTCATAAGTATTTAAATCCTTCAATTCAGAAGGAATCTCAACCAATTCCAGATTATTATGAACTGCTCTAGCAGGCATCTGGTTTTGATTTAATTTGTTACAACAATAAGTACACACACGTTGATCCAATCCCAAATCAAAACAATTTTCTACCATCAAGTATGTTGTGAAATCCTTCCATTCACTATTATTTTCCCTTTCACTTTTTGCATATAAATCCAATAACTTAGTCTGATTCTTATAATAAGTGCGTCGACAACACACACAAGTGAAATTTGGCCTCTCACTTGATTTGACCTGAAACGTCGCAATTTCCCTCTGGAAATTATCTGTACTGGAAACCTGTACACTATCTTCCACATTACCCGCTTCTTCTTGGTCAATTTCAACATTCTCCTCTTTACTTCCAAAGTAACAAAACTCAATTTCTTCACATATATTCTTCACATCTATTTCAGAACCATGCAAAAGAGCAGCGCATAATTGTTTAAACATAAATGCTGGACTCTTAGCATAATACAACATTCTAACTAATTTCCTCACTTTATTATGATGCACTGCTAGCATCCTGAAATGATGAAAAACACTCTGGCATACTCTCCTGGAAAGACAAGCCAGTGAATGACCATGCAAACCTGTCACTTCTCTCACTCTGCAAGGATCTAATTCTTGCAACAACTTCATTTTCTGCTTCAAACTTTTCTTATTAAATGACCGTACAAAATCACAAAGCAAATTGATGGAATCCTGTCGCACACTGCAAATACTACTACACTTCCAGGTGTACACAGGACCCTTAGGACGTCTTCCTAAAACCTCATTACCTAACACCTCTTCACTCTCTGTTGTCACAAGTTTTTCTTTTTCAACTGGACAACCATCTTTCACTTCATAAGCTCGACCACTGGTGTCAACTGCATGCACCAAATCATTATCCTGGAAATAACTCTCCTCATTAAAAAATGCCTCACAGCTTGAACTATGCATTCATTCTCCAGAAAAAACTTCACAAAAATTACTACGATTAACTATTCTCTTCCATCTACTATTTCTTTTGAAATCATAAATTGCCTTGTTTAGCTTCCTAATTCTATTGATTATCAAAATAAATAACTTACGTTTAATTTCAAATGCCTGATCAATAACTTTCTCAACTTTTTTTTCTCTTATAAAAAACCACTTTCTGTTGAACTTTCTTAATATTTTTTAACAAATTGCCAATTATCCTGTTGCGGAACATTCGTTTACGAATGTCCCTAAACTGTTGTTTCCTTCTACTATCATGCACAGAGTTATCTCTTGCTCTAGCAGTAACATTTTTCATTGGCCTTTCCTTTCCGTTTGAATTGCTTCTCTTTTTCTGGACTGAAACATTTTCTGTAGTAATATTTTTTTTACTACAGATATTTCTTATGAATGTTTTTGTACTCTTACCCGGTGCTTTCTTGGTGACTTGACAAATCTTATTGTTAGAGGACTGCTCCTTTTTTTCATTGACCTGCTGTCTTTGACGTTTTGCAGCCTTTCTCAGTCTTTCTTTGGTTGGCATGGTGAAATCTTGAAATGATCTGCAGTTGAATCTGTGGTAAAATATATTAAAAAATGTTATTAACCACTATTACCCAACAGTAAATCAATAACAGTAATCAAAAACTTAAAACACTACTTGACATTTTTACATAGAAGATGTTTTAGTGCTTGGCAAATTTAGAATACAGAAATAGCAGAAAAGAAAAGGAATTTATATTCATTTTACCTGTGCTATTTTATATGTGAATCTGATCTAATTTTATGAGCATATTTTAATATTTTATTGAAGACACTACACATAACCTGTTTTTGAAGGTGTCTTTATTTTTAAATTAAACGGTTTACATTTTTACTTTTTATTTATTATAAATTTTTTAAATAAATGTTTATAGTTCCATAGGCTCAAGCACGTCAGCTTCCCATTCTATGTCATATAATTCTGACAAATCTGCATCCTCATCACGTTCTTCTTCATCCTCAGGATTTAAATCATCCAAGGGATCAACATCCACTGATGTTTCAATTACGAGTTCAATGATGAGGTCGAAATCAACTGATTGCTGATTGTCGCTCATGTTGATGTTGTCTTTATCTTTAAAGAAAGATAACAACAATGAGATGTTGCAGAGTAAGAGACAAATCTCAGAGATTATAATAGTAAAATTGTTTAACAAGAGTAACATTTTGCAGCTATTAATTAGCCATGTCCAGCGATGCTGAGAAGGTGAAGCCTATGTCTAATTTTTCAGTGAACAGGACTCATCTCTTCTTAACCTTGGATAAGCCTCACCGACTCTGTGTCCCCTGCACATACTTAAATGTAAAGGGGCAGATTTATGTTAACTGGCACATCCCCAGGCATGCACCAGTTAACGTGCACCGCTGCTCTGCCACCCATGGTGTGCCGCATTTACAATCAGATAGGACAAAGCTGTGTCAAAACCCTGCGCCTGCTTGAAGCAGGCATAGGTCTTGACGCAACATTGTGGAGATGGGGCACCCCTGAGCCTTGCTGGAGCTGCATCGCACTTGCGATACAACTCCAGCAATGCGCCACCTTTACGGCACAGATGCGTCACGCATCTGTGCCATTTTTGCCCCATGCTGCGCCGCATTGTAAATGCAGCACACCATGGGTGGCGGGACAGCGGCGCAGGATGACTGGCACATCCCTGGTGATGCGCCAGTTATCATAAATCTATCCCTAAGCTTCTTATCTTGTTAGAGATAAACTGCCATATGTATCATCAAAATATTTTGCATTTCCTAAATAGCGAATTTTAAGGAATAAATAGCGATTCTTTACCATTCCTAATTTGCGATGAGCAAATTGCTAATTGCAAATTACCCATTCATTTCCATGGGCCAGGAGGCCCATAGGAATGAAGGTGCAATTTGCGATTAGCAATTAGCTCATCGCAAATTAGGAATTTTTCCAAGGGTGCAGGGGTGTCTCAAGAACACCCTGCTGCACCCCTCAAAAAGAAATTTGGGGGCATATGGCGCACATACATGCCCTAAGGGCATGTATGGGCATCATATGGCACCTTTTGTTTTTTGGAAAAAAAGCTTTTTGAAAAGAATTCGCAAATTACCACCAACTAGAAGTTGGTGGTAATTTGCAAATCCTTAAGGGCATTTTTTGCATATTTTTTGTTTGATACATTGCATTTAAGGAATCGCAAAATTTGCAAATCCTTAAGTGCAATCGCAAAATAAGGAATAGCAAATTTTGCTATTCCTTATTTTGCATCAAACTTGTTTGATACATACCATTTGTCTAATTAGCATTCGCAAAGGCCGAAATTCGCACAATTTTGGCCTTTGCGAATGCTAATTAGCTTGATACATATGGCCCCAAGTGAGGCCTGTCTTGCAACATGATGCATCTTTTGCATCACTGATGCATCGGTTTCATGTGGCACGGTTTTTTTACACCATGACACATCTGCCTAAATGCATCAATTTGTAATTTTGTCGCCTCATAGCAAATCTTTTACACCGCCGCTGCATCAGAAAAGTGACGCACAGTGGCGCAAAAGAGGCATACACCTATCATAAATCTGTCCCTAGCATTTTAAATGATTAATTCAGGATGACAATAAGGTGTGGCCTATCCAGAGGTTTGTTTAAGGTGAGGCCTACTCAGGATTGCAGATCAAAGTTACGCTTGATGAAGAATACAGAGGAGATAATACATGTAAAGGCCTACCAATGAAGTAAGTTATGTCCACTTCATTGTGCCAGTCATCATAAATCTATCCCTAAGCTTCTTATCTTGTTAGAGATGAACCGCCATATGTATCATCAAACTATTTTGCATTTCCTAGATAGCGAATTTTAAGGAATAAATAGCGATTCTTTACCATTCCTAATTTGCGATGAGCAAATTGCTAATTGCAAATTACCCATTCATTTCCATGGGCCAGGAGGCCCATAGGAATGAAGGTGCAATTTGCGATTAGCAATTAGCTCATCGCAAATTAGGAATTTTTCCAAGGGTGCAGGGGTGTCTCAAGAACACCCTGCTGCACCCCTGAAAAAGAAATTTGGGGGCATATGGCGCACATAAATTTTAACAACATTCCTTTACCTCAAAAACGATTTTCAAGTCATAATTTGAAAAGACTGCCCACGGGGAAATGACTTAAAATGTCCTTAAGACACATGAAAGTGTTTTCTTAAAGCCTTTGCAACTTTTTTGGGTCACTTTTAACATGGCTATGTAACTCAAAAAGTCAAAATCTAAATTTACCATGCACAGGTGGGACCATATTTACAAGGAATGTGCTCCACGGGGAAAGGTCTTTTAATGTAATATGGGAAAAATGACATCAGAGACACTAAAATGCCTTATAAAGAAGCATACACCATTATGTCCTTGTCATAAATTTAAAAACCATTCCTTTTCCCCAAAAACGATTTTCAAATCATAATTTGAAAACACTGCACATGGGGAAATGACTTAAAATGTCCTTAAGACACATGAAAGCGTTTTTTGATTGCCTTTGCAGCATGTTTGGGTCACTTTTAACATGGCTATGTAACGCAAACATTCAAAATCTAAATTTGCCATGCACAGGTGGGAGCATATTTACAAGGAATTTGCTCCACAGGGAAAGGTCTTACATTAAAATGGGAAAAATAACATCAGAGACACTCAATTGCCTTATAAAGAAGCATACACCATTATGTCCTTGTCATAAATTTTAAAACCATTCCTTTTCCCCAAAAACGATTTTCAAATCATAATTTGAAAACACTCCACATGGGGAAATGACTTAAAATGTCCTTAAGACACATGAAAGCGTTTTTTGATTGCCTTTGCAGCATGTTTGGGTCACCTTTAACATGGCTATGTAACGCAAACATTCAAAATCCAAATTTGCCATGCACAGGTGGGAGCATATTTACAAGGAATTTGCACCACAGGGAAAGGTCTTACATTAAAATGGGAAAAATAACATCAGAGACACTCAATTGCCTTATAAAGAAGCATACACCATTATGTCCTTGTCATAAATTTTAAAACCATTCCTTTTCCTCAAAAACGATTTTCAAGTCATAATTTGAAAACACTCCACAGCTCCTATGCTCAAAAAAACCCTGTCAGTACTAATACTTCACATTTTCTCCAATTACAATTTCTCAAAGAAACAAAATCTATTTGTAAAACACTTGAGACAAAGCAACATTTGAAAAACACAACTTTCTTCATAATTTTCTCCTTAAAGCACACTATTCTCTATCTAAATTAAAGAAATCTTTTCTCACCTTAGCAAATACTTTGAGTTTCAAAACAGTCTCAGAAACACACCAATTTGTCTTCCGCAGAGCAAAAGGTATGCACTCCAGAGTCTGCAGCTATCAAAAGCACAGAAATACTGTAATTCTTCACACATATCTCTCATGTCACCCAATCAAAACCCTTCCCTCACTTTTTTTCAAATCAAAACCCTTCCCCCCTCTGCCCTCTCTGCCTTTTTTTGCATAGCAACCACCTCTTGGAAGACCTCTGGTGTTTGCAAGTTCACACAACAATGTTGCAATTGAACTCTGAACTCTCAGTGCACCTCATATCCAGTGCATTCTTTCATTTAATGATTTTTTCTTGACCACTCAAAATACATCTTTCAAAGAACTCATCCATGCACCCTAACTTTCTGTTTTCAGCAATCAAAATCCACCAATCACTGTTACTGCTTCATTAACACAGAAACTCCACAGTTTTTTTCATTTTAAACTCTTAATTTTTTCAACTGCCATTTCATTGCCACACTTCATCTGACTGCAGGAGAACCTTCTCTCACCATGTTTTCTGTCTGGATTGTTGGACATAGTTACATCTATTGGGCTCAGAGGTATGCTGAGAACAGGAATTTACCTAACCTCAATTTACAAGATGTGGAAATTAAGTGGTTTGGCCACAGAGGATTAAAATGTCACCAATTGATACCATTGGTGAAAACCTTTATGCATTTGCCAAAACCTGACCTATTAATTGTGCACTGTGGAGGTACTGATTTGGGCACTTTGACTGGGGTAGGTCTGGAAATGCTTTTAAAGGACACCTTTGAGCAATTAATGGCACTTTTTCCTCAGACTGCCTTGGTATATTCAAATATATGCCAAAGACAGAAATGGAGGTGGTCAAACCAATTTTGTCCACAAATTGAGAAGTTGAGGAAGCATGTAAACAAATCTGTTTCAGCTTACATGAGAGACCATGGAATGGGCTCCGTGTACAACAATAACTTGCGTTACTACATGCAAGATATCTACAGAGGAGATGGAGTTCACTTCTCAGATGAGGGCAACAGAATTTTCATTCTGAATTTAAGACTGTGCATTGGTACCTACTTATAAGTACCTAAATGTACCATAAACCCAAAAGCTCTTCTCAGAGCTACCCTACATCTGATCACTCACAATTATTATTTTACTCTAACTTTTTTCACTAATTTTCAACAAAGTACGCTCCCCGGGGCGCTACCCGGTACGCGAACCGGAAGCTAACCTCGCAAAATATTTTTAAAAAAATGTTTTTTTCGCACATATAAGCCTCCTCAGCCACCCTCAGAAAACCTAGGGGGTCAAGATAAGTCTACCGTGCCCCCTTCTACCCATTCTGAACAATATTTGCCCTCCATCTTGTATCTTAAGTCGACCGAAACACAAAATGGTGGACTCCCGTAACGCTTAAGGTTCGCGTACCGGGGCGCTCGCCAGTTCGCGTACGGGGGCGCTCCCCGGGAAGCGCACCATCAAAAAAGGTGGGAAAGTAATTTACAGAAAAACGACTGGAGACACTCTCACCAAATATAGATTAGCTCATACAACATACCAATCCCTACCATTTTCACAAATTTGGTTGGAATTCCATTTAGCCTGTAGACCTCTCTAAATACCCTGAGGTAAATTACTTCACAAAACACATCTGAAGTGTTGGAATTGACAACCAATTAAAATGTTACTTTCATTTTCTACTTTTTTTACCTGACATTTGATTGGTTATGTACCTGAATATATATAAAAAAGAGAGAAAAACACAGCGATTTTGACTACTACTTCCTGAAGTACATTGCAAGTGCATTTTCACTGACAACTTAAACTTGTTTTTAAAAGGTAAGATGTTATTTTATAAATTTGAAAGGAGAACTATGTTATGCACTTTAAATTAATTTGGGAAAACATTTTCAGATAGTTATATACTGTCCCTCTGTAAGAGTTAGATATTGAGAAAGGCTTGTTTATTATAATTATGGATTGATTTAGGTTTCTGTGCTATAATTATGAATTTACATAGACTTCTTCACAGGCACTTTTTAATAGTACTACTTCACGCCTGAAACCATACAGTGCCCATAGATAACTTCTCTGTTATAAACACACAAGTACCCGTCTGAACTTAAACCCAACAGTGCCCTATCTCTACTGATATATTTATTTTTTATGCAAATTACAGCAAGAAAATGGAAGGAGAGCAGATTATTTCCTTCGAAATTGTTCTGGAGAACAACACAGAAGAAGTTATTGAGGACAATGATGACTCAGATTTCATGGATGAATCACGGGACCATGAATTAGTTCAATGTGTAGATGCAGTAGATTCGCTGATTGAAAATGAGGATATTTCCGACAATTTGTTGTTAAATGTTCTGTTAAATTTTGAAAAAGAAACACAAAAATAAAATTATTTAATAATCAAAAATTGTTCGAGACTTTAATTATTTTTATATGTAATTCATAAACCAGTACCTAATTGATTATAATGTAAAGTCAGACTTATAGTATACTGTGCAACTTTTTTATGTTACATAGTAATTTTGCTCATAGTTACTTCCTTTCTCCAACTATATTATCTCCAATGTGTATTTAACAACTCTTTTTCATCTCCTGCCTCCATGTTCTTTCTGCTTTCCTGACAGACTATGATATGGATTCCATATTCCACAATAACTTCTGAAACAACAAGCAAGATATCTACAAAGGAGACGGTGTATATTACATTTTTGACTCTGCATTGGTACCTACATATTGCTACTTAAATAAAAACAAACAAAAAAAAAACAACAAAACGAACAATCAATAAACATACAATATTTTAAAAGTCTATCATTCTTTTTTCCTCATAGTACGCTCCCCAGTACGCTTCCCGGTTCGCGAACCGGGCGCTCCCCACGCAAAAAACAAAAAACAATTTTTTTTTTTTTTTGCCCTGCGGGGCCCTTTTAAAGCCTCCACATCAAACCTAGGGGGTCAGGGAGGATCTAATATGCCCCCTTATGGTCATTTCCCCCTTTGTTTTGGCCTCCTCTTGTCTCTCGATCCTACCGAGAGACAAGATGGCGGCCGCTCCGGACTGTTTGGAATGTTGACAGACACCCGAGAGCCAATCAGCTTCGCTTCGCGAAGTTCCGTTACGCGTAAAGTACGCGAACCGGAGCGCTGCCCAGAGCGCGCTTACAGATATATATCTTTTTTTGAACGTTAATTTCGCAAAATCCACTGGAGCACATATATTGAGACCTAGCAAAGGCACATCGGGCTAACAGTCCCTACAATTTTGCCAAGTTTCGTGCAAATCCATTCAGCCGTTCAGGCTAAAAGTGAGGCCAACCGCCCTATGGAAGTTAACATTGGAAAAACATGTTTTGGGACCCCCCTTTTTTCTCGGCCCCCCCTTGACGAACCCCCCCAAATTTTCAGGGGCTGCTCAGAAACAAAATGTTCCATTTTCCTGAAAATTGCAGACAATTCCGTCCACAAACGCCAAAGTTATTAGACATAGAATTTTCTAAAATCCCATAGGGAAAATATCCTAACTATATATACCTACTGGCGACCGCCAGTAGGTAATATATATTACCTACTGGCGGTCGCCAGTAGGTATATATAGTTAGGATTTTTTCTCTATGGGTTTTTTGAAAATTCTATGTCTAATAACTTTGCCGTTTGTGGACGGAATTGGCTGAAATTTTCAGGAAAATGGCACATTTTGTTTCTGAGCAGCCTTTGAAAATTTGGGGGGGGTTCGTCAAGGGGGGGCCGAGAAAAAAGGGGGGTCCCAAAACGCGTTTTTCCCATGTTAATTTCCATAGGGCGGTTGGCCTCACTTTTAGCCCGAACGGCTGAATGGATTTGCACGAAACTTGGCAAAATTGTAGGGACTGGTAGCCCGATGTGCCTTTTGTAGGTCTCAATATATGTGCTCCAGTGGATTTTGAGAAATTAACGTTTAAAAAAAGATATATATCTGTAAGCGCGGACCAGGCAGCGGTCTGGTTCGCGGACTTTTCGCGCAACGGAGCTTTGTGAAGCGAAGCTGATTGGTTCTCCGGCGTCTGTCAACATTCCAAACAGTCCGTAGCGGCCGCCATCTTGTCTCTCGGTAGGATCGAGAGACAAGAGGAGGCGAAAGCGAAGGGGCAAATGACCATAAGGGGGAATAGTAGATCCTCGCTGACCCCCTAGGTTTGATGTGGAGGTTTTAAAAGGGCCCCGCGGGGCAAAAAAAAAAATAATAATAATAATCGAACGGCTGAATGGATTTGCACGAAACTTGGCAAAATTGTAGGGACTGGTAGCCCGATGTGCCTTTGCTAGGTCTCAATATATGTGCTCCAGTGGATTTTGAGAAATTAACGTTCAAAAAAAGATATATATCTGTAACAGCGCTCCGCTTCGCGTACTTTTCGCGTTACGGAGGTTTGCGAAGCTGATTGGTTTTTCGGCGTCTGTAAACATTCCAAACAGTCCGTAGCGGCCGCCATCTTGTCTCTCGGTAGGATCGAGAGACAAGAGGAGGCCAAAGCGAAGGGGCAAATGACCATAAGGGGGCATAGTAGATCGTCCCTGACCCCCTAGGTTTGATGTGGAGGCTTTGAAAGGTTCTCGCAGGGCAAAAAAATATATACCGTTTTTTTAGTTTTTTTGCGTGGAGTGCGCTCGGTTCGCGAACCGGGAAGCGTTCTGGGGAGCGTACTTTCTTGAAAATTAGTGAAAAAAGTTAGAGTACAATAATAATTGTGAGTGATCAGATGTAGGGTAGCTCTGAGAAGAGCTTTTGGGTTTATGGTACATTTAGGTACTTATAAGTAGGTACCAATGCACATTCTTAAATTCAGAGTGAAAACTCTGTTGCCCTCATCTGAGAAGTGAACTCCATCTCCTCTGTAGATATCTTGCATGTAGTAACGCAAGTTATTGTTGTACAGGGAGCCCATTCCATGGTCTCTCATGTAAGCTGAAACAGATTTGTTTACATGCTTCCTCGATTTCTCAATTTGTGGACAAAATTGGTTCGACCACCTCCATTTCTGTCTTTGGCATATATTTGAATATACCAAGGCAGTCTGAGGAAAAAGTGCCATCAATTGCTCAAAGGTGTCCTTTAAAAGCATTTCCAGACCTACCCCAGTCAAAGTGCCCAAATCATTACCTCCACAGTGCACAATTAACAGGTCAGGTTTTGGCAAATGCATAAAGGTTTTCACCAATGGTATCAATTGGTGACATTTTAATCCTCTGTGGCCAAACCACTTAATTTCCACATCTTGTAAATTGAGGTTAGGTAAATTCCTGTTTTCAGCGTACCTTTGAGCCCAATAGATGTAGCTATGTCCAACAATCCAGACAGAAAACATGGCGAGAGAAGGTTCTCCTGCAGTCAGATGAAGTGTGGCAATGAAATGGCAGTTGAAAAAATGAGAGTGTAAAATGAAAAAAACTGAGGAGTTTCTGTGTTAATGAAGCAGTAAGAGTGATTGGTGGATTTTGATTGCTGAAAACAGAAAGTTAGTGTGCATGGATGAGTTCGTTGAAAGATGTATTTTGAGTGGCGAAGAAAAAATCATTAAATGAAAGAATGCTTTGGATATGCAGGTGCACTGAGAGTTCAGAGTTCAATTGCAACATTGTTGTGTGAGAGGTCTTGCAAGAGGTGGTTGCTATGCAGAAAAAGCAGAGAGGGGGCAGAGGGGGGAAGGGTTTTGCTTTGAAAAAAAGTGAGGGAAGAGTTTTGATTGGGTGACATGAGAGATCTGTGTGAGGAATTACAGCATTTCTGTGCTTTTGATAGCTGCAGACTCTGGAGTGCATACCTTTTGCTCTGCTGAAGACAAATTGGTGTGTTTCTGAGACTGTTTTGAAACTCAAAGTACTTGCTAAGGTGAGAAAAAATTTCTTTAATTTAGATAGAAAATAGTGTGCTTTAAGGAGAAAATTATGAAGAAAGTTGTGTTTTTCAAATGTTGCTTTGTCTCAAGTGTTTCACAAATAGATTTTGTTTGTTTGAGAAATTGTAATTGGAGAAAATGTGAAGTATTAGTACTGACAGGGCTTTTATGTGCATAGGAGCTGTGGAGTGTTTTCAAATTATGACTTGTAAATCGTTTTTGAGAAAAAGCAATGGTTTTAATATTGATGAGAAGGACATAATGGTGTCTGCTTCTTTATAAGGTAATTGAGAGTCTTTCCCATTTCAATGTAAGAAGTTTGTCTGTGGAGCAAATTGCTTGTAAATATGCTCCCACCTGTGCATGGCAAATTTAGATTTTGAATGTTTCCGTTACATAGGCATGTTAAAGGTGACTGAAACATGCTGCAAAGGCAATCAAAAAATGCTTTTATGTGTCTTAAGGACATTTTAAGTCATTTCCCCATGTGCAGTGTTTTCAAATTATGAGTTGAAAATCGTTTTTGAGGTAAAGGAATGTTTTCAAAATTTATGTGCGCCATATGACCCCAAATTTTTTTTTCAGGGGTGCAGCAGGGTGTTCTTGAGATACCCCTGCACCGTCGGAAAAATTCGTAATTTGCGATGAGGTAATTGCTAATCGCAAATTGCACCTTCATTCCTATGGGCCTCCTGCTGCATGGAAATGAATGGGTAATCTTGCTGAAATGCAAAGTCGAATCTGTATTTAAAAGGGTCTGCACCTCTGTACGGGTGTTCGCTATGTGAAGCACGAAAGTTTCACGGGCCGAACTCAAGGCCACCTCTCTCTGAGACAAAAGAGCTCTTATTCTTGCCATGCTGTTGAAATGTGCTCCCAAGGTTGGTATTTGTGGCCAGATTGAAAACTCCCTATGTTCATGTGTGGGAGGAAATAGAACATTTCTGCAGCAAATAACCCGTTCATTTACTGTTACGATAAAATGAATACTTTTAATTAACCCAGAACAATCTTCATTATTGAGCATCAAATAACTACCATTTTCCAAGAACTTGAACGTGCGGATGATAGCAGGAACTGGCGTGCCTTGCAACACGCAAGCCATATTTGGTCGGTGTTTGTTGCATGAACCGTGTAACTGTCTGTGCCTACACATTAGTGAATGATCTGGCGTCTCAGTGCATTCCTCTCCATTCAGATAAAGTTCTTGATCATCTTTGAAAATCTGTATGTGTATGGAAGCGACCAGACTTGATGAAGAAAACCACTACCTAAAGGTTAATAACGACCTATTGGTATATATTTCATACAATTTGAAAACTTATATAAAGCAAAAGGCAGCGTTATTAAACCGTGGATAAGGCACGTTGCCAAAGCAGTCAACCTTTTGGATTTATACTGGAAATGTTAAAGGAAGAATTACGGAGTAGGGCCTGTAAATCTTTAATAGACAACGAGTAAAATTACTCCAACCATCGTATTCCTCTAACTCCGGGATAGTAGGGGTGTTTAATTTTTTAGAAGTAGCCAATCCAAAGCATTTGGTCTGGGAAATTGTTTCATTCACAAACAACATATGTTTTGGGATGAGACATGCACGGTGGAAAGCCTCAGTGCCTTGTACCTGCCAGGTTCGTGAACCCCAAACTGATGTAGATCCTGGATATTTTTACTCTGTATTACGTTAGCATGGTCTCATTACTGGTTTAAACGCCATTTTTCCTTTTTTGTAACTTCTGCACACGACACTTAGTTGTTGCTTTAGCTTTCAGCCTACCTGCGTCAAGATCTATGCCTGCTTCAAGCAGGCGCAGGGTTTTGATGTAGCTTTGTCCTATCTGATTGTAAATGCGGCACACCGTGGGTGGCAGAGCAGCGGTGCACGTTAACTGGTGCATCCCTGGGGATGTGCTAGTTAATATAAATCTGCCCCTTTACATTTAATTATGTGCAGGGGACACAGAGTAGGTGAGGTTTATCCAAGGTTAAGAAGAGATGAGTCCTGTTCAGTGAAAAATTGAAGATAGGCTTCAGTATATTATATACTTAAGTAGTGTGTTAAGTTTTTGATGACTGTTATTAATTTACTGTTGGGTAATAGTGGTTAATAACATTTTTTATTATATTTTACCACAGATTCAACTGCACATTATTTCAAGATTTTAGGATGCCTAGCAAAGAAAGAGTAAGAAAGGCTGGAAAACGTCAAAGACAGCAGGAGCATGGAATATTGCAGCAGTCCTCTAACAAAAAGATTTGTCAAGTCACCAAGAAAGCACCGGGTAAGAGTCGAAAAACAGTCATAAGAAATATGTGTAGTAAAAAAAATATTACTACAGAAAATGTTTCACTCCAGAAAAGGAGACCGAATTCAAATGGTAAGGAAAGGCCAATGAGAAATGTTACTGCTAGAGTAAGAGATAACTCTATGCATGAAAGTAGAAGGAAACAACAGTTTAGGGATATTCGTAAACGAATGTTCCGCAACAGGATAATTGGGAATTTGTTAAAAAATATTAAGAAAGGTCAGCAGAAAGTGGTTTTTTATAAGAGAAAAAAAATAGTTGAGAAAGTTATTGATCAGGCCTTTGAAATTAAACGTAAGTTATTTATTTTGACAATCAATAGAATTAGGAAGCTAAACAAGGTAATTTATGATTTCAAAAGAAATAGTAGATGGAAGAGAATAGTTAATCGTAGTAATTTTTGTGAAGTTTTTTCTGGAGAATGGATGCATAGTTCAAGCTCTGAGGCATTTTTTAATGAGGAGAGTTATTTCCAGGATAATGATTTGGTGCATGCAGTTGACACCAGTGGTCGAGCTTATGAAGTGAAAGATGGTTGTCCAGTTGAAAAAGAAAAACTTGTGAGAACAGAGATAGAAGAGGTGTTAGGTAATGAGGTTTTAGGGAGACGTCCTAAGGGTCCTGTGTACACCTGGAAGTGTAGTAGTATTTGCAGTGTACGACAGGATTCCATCAATTTGCTTTGTGATTTTATACGGTCATTTAGTAAGAAAAGTTTGAAGCAGAAAATGAAGTTGTTGCAAGAATTAGATCCTTGCAGAGTGAGAGAAGTGATAGGTTTGCATGGTCATTCACTGGCTTGTCTTTCCAGGAGAGTATGCCAGAGTGTTTTTCATCATTTCAGGATGCTAGCAGTGCATCATAATAAAGTGAGGAAATTAGTTAGAATGTTGTATTATGCTAAGAGTCCAGCAATTATGCTAAAACAATTATGCGCTGCTCTTTTGCATGGTTCTGAAATAGATGTGAAAAATATATGTGAAGAAATTGAGTTTTGTTACTTTGGAAGTAAAGAGGAGAATGTTGAAATTGACCAAGAAGAAGAGAGTAATGTGGAAGATAGTGTACAGGTTTCCAGTACAGATAATTTCCAGAGGGAAATTGCGACGTTTGAGGTGAAATCAAGTGAGAGGCCAAATTTCACTTGTGTGTGTTGTCGACGCACTTATTATAAGAATCAGACTAAGTTAGTGGATTTATATGGAAAAAGTGAAAGGGAAAATAATAGTGAATGGAAGGATTTTACAACATACTTGATGGTAGAAAATTGTTTTGATTTGGGATTGGATCAACGTGTGTGTACTTATTGTTGTAACAAATTAAATCAAAACCAGATGCCTGCTAGAGCAGTTCATAATAATCTGGAATTGGTTGAAATTCCTTCTGAATTGAAGGATTTAAATACTTATGAATCTATTTTGATTCAAAGTATCCATCCCTTTCAGGCTATTGTAAGAATGGAGCCAAAGACAGGGAAATTGCCTCCATCAGATTTACAGAGAGGATTAAAGGGAAGAGTTGTTTATTTGCCTCTAGATTTGAAGAAAAACATTAACACAATTGGAGTAGAAAAAGTGGAAGAGGAACCTCTGGTTATCTTAGTTAATGGGGTTCCGACAAAGAATAAGAAAATATGGCAAGATTTAGTAGATGTTAGGAAAGTCAAAAGGGCAACATTGTATTTGAAAAAATATAATAAATACTATAAAAATGTATATGTTGCAGAAGAGGAAGTAAGTGAGGAAGAGGATAGCGATTTGTGTGCTGGTCAAATTGAGAAAGTAGAACCCTGTACTAGTGAAGAAATATATGAACATTATAGTGTTCATCCTTTGCATTCCAAGGAAGTCATGGGGAATGCTATTGAGTTGTTTCAAATGAAACAAGCGAAAGGGAGTCCCATTAGTGTTTGGGAGGAAAGTTTGGAAGCTCGGTGTTTCCCACAGCTTTTTCCAACAGGTCAGGGAGGAAGATATGATGAGCGACCTCATCAAATTCCTGCTTCTGAATACCGGACTTTGCGATTGTATGCAGGAGATCCTAGGTTTCGACAATGCATTCCTTATTTGTTTCATCTCCTGTTTGAAAGCGATCTGTCTGGACTGTCATATGCAGTGAACCACATCTTGAAAAGTGGTATACACATGCAAAACATCTCGGCAAGTGACTTTATGGATAAAGTCAATGTCCAAGACAGCATTTTGGATTCTCACCTGATTAATCTCATGGCGTGTCAGCGTGGTACTAATGAGTACTGGTACCGTCGTCATGGTGATTTAAAATGTATGCTGAGGAACTTAGGAACTCCCACATGGTTCCTCACTTTGAGCTGTGCTGAGTATGGCTGGGAAGACTTACTTGAATTTCTACGAGAGGCAAATGCTAACGTAGAAAACATCGAATTCAAGACACCCGGAGAACTGTGCTCTTTGGATCCAGTCAATGTATGTAGGTACTTCAATCATAGATTTGAAGGTATGATGTCTTTCATCATGAATAAGAAGAATCCACCTCTTGGAGAGGTGTTGGATTTCTTCTGGAGGAAGGAGTACCAAGCAAGAGGTGCTCCTCATATACATATGTTGCTGTGGATCAAGGATGCACCTAAATTTGGAACGGATGCAGACGACTCAGTGATGAGTTTCATAGAACAGTATTCTACGTGTGCTGTTCCAAACGCAAAGGAGAAAAAAAGCCTAAGAGAAAAAGTTCTACGTTTCCAAAGCCATCGATGTGGAAAGTACTGTCGTCGTAAATTCCGGAACAAAGACAAGTTCTACACCAAATGTCGTTTCGGCTTTCCACGATCGGTGATTTCTAAAGGAAGAGTGAACAGTTTGATGTCTTCGCTGCGACATAATGTGATGAAGAAATCACCTAAAAACACATACAATTTGAAGAGGAACGAAGAGTCTAAGTACATCAACGACTACAACCCGGTGATTTTGTCCATGTGGAATGCTAACATGGATATACAGTTTGTGGCTGATAACTGTATGGCTGTGGCTAGGTATGTGACATCTTACATCACCAAAAAAGAGAAGACAGAATTGAAGGATATGTGGGAGGACATTTCCCATGAAAAGAGCCTCAGCAAGAAGTTGTACAGTTTCAGTCTGAAGATGTTGTCGCATCGAGAAATCGGAGCTTACGAATGTTCTGACCGGTTGTCTTCAGCAAGTCTCTATGCCAAGTCCAGGAGTATCGTTTGGGCGAGTGTTGGTCTTGCTGCAACGCGTAATCGAGTTCTGAAACCTGTGCGGGAAATTGAGTATTTGGCGGAAAAGGAGCCAAACAGTACCGACATTTTGAAGAGCAACATGTTGGATACATATTATCCAAATCGAAGCAGTCACCTCGAGAATGTTTGTCTGTATGAGGTTCTGCAAAATTACATATTCAAGAGGAACATCAAAGAAGATACTGAGAAAGGAGTGTATGCTGTAATAGGAAGTGAGGGATGTCTGGTCAAGCAAAGAAAATGCCACTTGATAAACCATCGAAAATTGAGTGGCGAATCTCCTGAAAAAAAGGAGTTTTTCTATTTAGCACTTTTGCAACTTTTTAAGCCTTGGCGTGCAGAAGAGGAACTGCTTGGAGATTTCCTCTGTTACGAAGACTCTTTCAATGCTGCCAAGGAGACCATAGAATGTCCTGCTTTTCCCAAATATGTAGAAATGTTGAATGTGGAAATTGAGCAGGAAGCAACGATTGCAGCCGAGATTGCCAGAGACAGTTCTCAGGACAGTCAGAGTTCTGCTTCATTGAGTCAGGATCCACTAGGAGGACCTCTTATCGAAAATGAAGCTGCCACTGCTATGAATGAAGTGGAAAGAGCCATGGCACATGCTCAGGAGGATGCGGTTAACTTAGAAGAGTTGGAAAGACAACTCAACGTTGAGCAGAGGAAAATATATGACGAACTTACCATGCAAATTGATCATGGATTAAGTCATGATAAGAAAGAGTGCTCATGTACGTCGTTGAAGCCTGTCCGACTGTACGTGAGTGGAGAAGCGGGAACTGGAAAAAGTTTCCTTATTAAAGCAATTTCATGTTATTTGCAGGAAAGGACAGAGTCATCGCTGTCTTGTGTTGTCACCGCTCCAACTGGACTGGCAGCACATAACATTAAAGGGATTACTTTACATCGTTTACTGATGCTGCCAGTGGAGCATGACAACAAATTAGAATATCACAAGCTATCTGGAGATGCTTGTTTTGAAGTTTCAAGAGTCTTGAGGAAAATGAAACTTCTTATCATTGACGAAGTAAGCATGGTTTCCAATGTTATGCTTGCCTTTGTGCATTTGAGAATGCAAGAAGTTCTCAAAACAGAGTATGATGTGTTATTTGGTGGCAAACACATCATTGTTTTTGGAGATCTTCTGCAGCTGACACCAGTGAAAGGGCAACCTGTGTTCAAAATGCTCACGCATGAAGATACCAGGAAGTGCTTAGGGAGTATTGGCAACGTCAATATATGGTTAAACTTCAATTATGCTGAACTGCATGAAAATATGCGTCAGGCAAAGGATGAAGTTTACAAGACTATTCTACAAGATGTTAGAATTGGAAAAGTGACCGAGCATGGGAAAGAAGCTTTACATGCACGATTACTGACAAATTTATATCCAGACGAAGATGTTGTGCCTGAGAATATTTTTCAGAAAGTTACTGAGAAAAAATCTGGAATATGTTTGATGCCAACTCTTGCAGAATGTGCCAAATTCAACAACAAAATGTTGCATTTAGAAAAGCAAGAGATTGTGAAATTGGAAGCTATTGACAGAGTAGAGCATATGGGATCAACAATTATTTTGTCTGAGAATCTGAAAACAAAATTGGATTCATTAGAGAAGAGTATATCTAAAACTGCGGGTTTTGAAAAGACTCTGAATGTGTGCTTGAACTGCCGTATAATTTTAAGAAGGAATTTACATGTTGAAAGAGGTCTGGTAAATGGATCAATGGGTAATGTTGTTGATTTTGTGAAATACAGAAATAGAGATGGAATTGAATTTTTAAAAATTAAATTTGATGGCATTGAGGAAGTACAGCTAATTGCTCGTTGTTCTGCTAGATTTTTGCTTGTAAAAGACTTATATGTTCGTCGTAAGCAGTTTCCTGTTTGCTTGGCATATGCGGTGACAATCCATAAATCGCAAGGTTTAAGTGTAGACTGTGCATTGGTGAATATTGGCAGTTCTGTGTTCAAGGAGGGTATGGCATATGTGGCATTGTCACGAGTTAGGACTTTATCGGGATTGTACTTGATTGAGTGTGATGTCACAAACATTTGTGCGGATCTAGATTGTGTTAAGGAATACAATAGGTTGAGAAGAGAGTATGCGCCACATTTGCCTCAGTATCCTTTGTTTGAGAAACGTGTGGTAGGCCGGAAACGAAGAAATGTGACCAATACTGGGGAGGTTGTAGCAAAAAGACGAAAAGTTGATGAACCTGAAATTATAAGCAGAAACAAAAAGGATTCTGTTGAAGATGTTGTTGGTTTTCAATTTGAAAACAGTTCTGGTGTCAACTGCTATGCTAATGTAGTGGTTAATGTTGTCTTTTCTCTAGAAACTTTAAAAGAACAGATTGTGGTCAATTCGGATCAAAGATTTTGCAGTTTGTTAAATTCTGTGTTAGAGAAATGTAGCACTGATAGAACAAACATAGAAAGTGTGTCTGAAATTCGAAATCTGTTAGACAGATGTTCAGGCCAAACACAATTCTCTCAAAATAGTCAGCAAGATTGTCAGGAGTTTTTAATGTATATGCTTGATGTATTGCATGATGAAGGTGTAGATGTAGATCACCTGTTTGGGCTTTCTTATCAATGGCAGCATGACTGCGAGAACTGTAGGGTATCAGCTACTACTAGTGTAGACTCAGAAAGATTTATATATTTAACTTTGCCAGACAGTAAATCAGTCTCTTTTAATAAGCTAGTAAAAGCAGCTGATCACAACATGGAGTGTAGCCAATGTAAATCTGAAATGATGTCCACTTTATTTATACGAACATATGGCCAGTATGTCATTTTAATGTTCCAACGATGTAGGCCTGATGGAACAAAATTGACAACTTTAATTAAAAATTTTGTGGCTTCACAGTTGTCAATATCAGGAAGGACTTTTGTAACTGTAGCAATTATATATCATGATGGTCCTTCAATAACATCAGGACATTATACAGCTTATTTAAAGTGTAGAAATGGCTGGTCATTCTGCAATGATTCTGTTTTAATTTTCAAAAAAAAATTGCCATATGACCTTAAAAACTCTTACCTGGTGTTTTTAAAACCAAAATTTTAGGGAAAGAATCTCGGGATGTGCTCTGAGGAATTTCAAGAAGTTCTTATGGCTCCTACACTATTTGGCCTTGAGGATAAGTGTAGTACAGAGACATAACTTCTAACCATAAGACTGGACGTCATGGAAAAATAACTGCACTTTGAATGAGTTCAGAAAAACTATTTCTTTTTATAAGCTAATTGAAGCAGCGAATCAAAACATGGAGTAGAGGGAATGTAAGTCTGCAATGCTGTCTACTGTTTTACATTGCTTTGTGATTAAAAGTGATGTAGAGAATTAAATAATTGTACTAGTCATAAAGGTAGTGTAAGTCTGCTTCATAGTAAGCAGTATCAGTGTGATAGGAAATGTAGAACATGATTGAGCAAGAAGGGGAAGATATTACTAGTCCAGGATTGTGTAAATGATCTTCAACATTTTAATTCTGAAAGTTGCGGAAATGCGAAAAGACGGGATTGGCTTACAAGAAATCCAAGAGTTATACATGGCTCTGACACGATTTGGCCTTGTGGAATCGTGTGGTAGAGAGCGAGAAGTCATTTATTGTATGTAACATGTTTTTGAAAACGATGGAGGTTTTCTTTCAGAAAGTGGCGGGTTGAAAGTAATAACAGCACAACAGAGTGTAAGCTGTTCATAGGACATCCTTGGCCGTCATGGAAAGTAAGTTAACTTTAAGGAGTTCTGAATTCTGATTTGTAATGTATGGGTTTTTTAAACACAATCATTTTGATTGTGTTTTTTTTTCCCCGCTGTTATATGATGAATACCTTCAAGTCACTGTTTTAGTGAAATTTGATACATTCTGAGAACAGCAAAAATAAACCATTTAACATGTATAATTAATTCTGTTCTGTTTGCATTTATGATGTACATGTAGAACTGTGTAGGAGGCATGGAGAAGGTGAGGCTTCTGTCAGTGTCAAAGTTGTTGCATACAGTGCTCATATTCTACGTAGTCTTTTATATTTCATTACTTTCACTGTTTCTGACAGATCTTAAAAATTATTTTTTTTAAAAGAACAGTAAGTATAAGGGAAGGAAACAGACAGTTATGTTAAAAGAAACACAGCTATAGGGAATAAACTAGGGATACTGTTACCCGCAATCCTCTGCTGATGATGTCACTGAGCATGTCATGAATGATGTAATATGTGACATCATCAGCAGTGGATTACGGGTAATAGTATCTCTAGTTTACTCCCCTATAGCTGTCTTTCTTTTAACATAACTGTCTGTTTCCTTCCCTTATACTTACTGTTCTTTTTTATAAAAAAAATTTTTTGGTTCGCTTCCGGTTCGCGTACCGGGGAGCGAACTGGGAAGCGAACTAAGAGAAATAGAGGTTGGCACAGTTGCAAATATTGTACCAATTTTTTTATAACGGGGAGGTAGTTCTGAAAAGAACTTTTTTTTAAATTGTTTTTGTTGTTTTATATTTTTTTTATTATTTTTCTGAACATTTTTTTTACTTTTTTTGAATTTTTCTGAACAGTTTTATATTTTTTTTGTTTTTTTTTCGGAGGGGGCAACGAAAACGATTCATTGTAAAGGGCTCAACAGGAGGAAGAAAACAAAAAAAAGAATTTATTGTTTGGTGAGTTTCGGACAAACATGAGCATGATTGTTAATAGCTCTGTTGATCAGAGTGATGCTACTTTCTGCGTAGCAAATGATTCCACTGCAATGTACGCAGACTTGTTTTACTTCACGAAATCTCGTTTGTATATTTGGCACCATCTCCCTGCCCTCTGGTCCCGTTACTTCCGGTACAACAGATCTTCTGGCCATAATAGGGAGATTATCTAGGTCGTCCTGTTCCTCTTCTTCCTCTTCTTGCTGAATTATAACTTTAGCAGGTGGTCCACTCTTCCTTGGATGTGGTGGAGGTGGTGGGGAAGCACCAGCTGAAGCTAGTAAAGAAGCCATTGCTCACTGGTAACAAAGGGTCTTTCTCTCACAATGATGAAAGTCAGAGTGAGGAAAGAAGGAGGGATTTTCACCATTTGGGAAAAAAAATAGTTCTCAACCAATGAAAAGTGTTCATTTTAGATCATATGACCTAGTCTTACATCATTAGGAAACCGAAAGTGAAATGAACCAATGAAAAGTGTTATTACCAAGTCACATGACCTGCTGTGTTTACGTTACGCGCTTTGCAGGGCCTCCCGGTTTGCTTCCAGAAACCTGTGCTTTGCGACTCGGTAAGCGTACGAGTTCGCTAACGTAGCACGTCATATGACGTATCACGCGACAACGCGAAACGTCATGCGGACGGGAGGCGTCACGATGTTGTTTTCTAACGCGGCAGTTGCGGTAAAGAAACGTTTACCGGCTCGCGGTCTATTTCGCGGCATCAAGGTCAGCTAACGGGAAGCTTCCCGATTCGCGAAGCGGGAACGAAGAAAAAAAAATATTTAAAAAAAAAAATTATTCATAAACATATAAAATATATTTTTGGATTTAAAGAAGAATACATTTTACAGCTACAGATATTAGCTGTTAAAAAACCAATGAAATTCACTGAAAAAACCATAGGTTATAGACCATATATAGTTAGGAATTAGCATTTACAAAACCTTGAAAATTCACTGAAAAAACCATAGGTTATAGACCATATATAGTTAGGAATTAGCATTTAAAAAACCTTATTTTACTCACACAAAACCATTGAAATTCCATATATAGTTAGTTGCACTAACTATATATCGCGCACCCGTAATCCACTGCTGATGATGTCACATATTACATCATTCATGACATGGTCAGTGACATCACTGATGACATCACTGATGACATCTCAAATGACATCACTGATGATATCTCATTTGACATCAATGGTCACATCAATGATGATATCATTAATGTGACAATACAATGCATCTCCTCACACTTTAATATAACCTCTGTTACACCCAGTGTTAAATACAGAGTATAATTTTTGAAACCATTGACACACCAATACTAGTTACTACATACCCACTCACTGATTCCTACGTCTACACACACATTCACTCATTCACCCATACAATCATTCATACATACAATCACTCATCTTTACAACACTATCATATGCACTCATACACCTATACAGACAGTCACACTCTGCCACTCATCCATGGAGTTACTCACACACCTAGTCAGTCCTGTAAAGAATCAATCACAGTTCCATTTTCTAATCTACACAGTTAAACATAGAGTACCTTACATTTTAAAACATATACTAACACATACTTACTCTCTTATAGAATCACTGATACAAGTACACATTGATCTGCACAGAGTCACACACCTCCCAGCCAGTCATACACACACTCAGTCTCCCATACAAATACTTGTGCAACCAATCAATAACCCATATAGCTACTTATATAGCTACTGATCAACACATGCAGCAGCTTGCACAACAACAGACATGCTGATGCACACTTTCAGACAGTTTAGTCACTAACCCGTGCATTTAGTAAGACGCATTTAATCACTCACTCATACAGTCAATCACGCACCTACTAAAACCTTCATTGAGACACTTATACATCCACTCATTCTTCAATATGTAAAACATATTTAAACTTTACAGAAACACATAATCACTGGATGTTGTCATCAGTGATGTCATTTGAGATGTCATCAGTGATGTCATCAGTGATGTCACTGACCATGTCATGAATGATGTAATATGTGACATCATCAGCAGTGGATTACGGGTGCGCGATATATAGTTAGTGCAACTAACTATATATGGAATTTCAATGGTTTTGTGTGAGTAAAATAAGGTTTTTTAAATGCTAATTCCTAACTATATATGGTCTATAACCTATGGTTTTTTCAGTGAATTTTCAAGGTTTTGTAAATGCTAATTCCTAACTATATATGGTCTATAACCTATGGTTTTTTCAGTGAATATATATATATATATATATATATTACGCTCCATGGGGTTGTCCAAGTAGCGGGTAGCACCCGAGCCTGCGTGCGCCTTCCCCAAAGCGTTAGTTGGTCTGGGCAGTTGCGTGTTTGAAATAGGCCCGACGCGTTTCGGAAAATTATTTTCCTCATCAGGGGCCAGCAGTAAAGTGCACGACGTCTACCATCTCCCTATATGAAAACACACATTGTGCTTGTGGGAGATGTAGTCCATATATCCTGGATATATGTCATCAGTGATGTTATTTGAGATGTCATGAGTGATGTCATGGGTGATGTCACTGACCATGTCATGAGTGATGTAATATGTGACGTCATCAGCAGTGGATTGCGGGCGCATGAGTTATAGTTAGCTGAACTAACTATAACGGGGCAATTTCAATGGTTTTGTATGAGAGAACTGTCCAGCTAACTAATGAAACCTATGGTTTTTTCAGTGAATTTCTAAGGGTTTTTAAATGCTAATTCCTAAGTATAACGTGGCTGAAACCTATGTTTTTTTCAGTGAATTTGCAAGGTTTTTTTAAATGCTAATTCCTAACTATAAAGTGCCTAAAACCTCTGTTTTTTTCAGTGAATTTCATAGGTTTTGTAAATGCCAATTTGTAAATGTATTAATTGTAATATTTATTTTTTTATACTAATTTAGTACAATTGTTATAATAATTATTTTTAGCTATTTTATTTTTTAAATTACAATACATATTTTTTATGTAAAATAATAAAAAAACAAAATTAAAAAAAGATTTTTTTATTTGATATATTTTTTCAATATATTAAAATGAATTTCTATATATTATTTTTTTGCATTTTTTTGTGGTAAACATAGGGTATGCGTACCGTCCTCGCAAATTCCTGCGTATCTCTTATCGTACAGTACACGTACCCGCACATACGTTAGAAGTACATTTTGGCGTTACGCGTCGCATCGGCACTTCCGTGTGACGTAATGTACGTTTGTACGGCGCACGGTACGCGTACCCCGCGAATGTTTTTAAATGTTTAAAAAGATATATCTATGTATTTAATGTTAATATTAAGGCAAGACATTATCTGAGGTAATCCTGAAAATAGTATTTATTTAGTTTTAATAAGCGTATATTACTTTTAAAAGCAATTACGCAAATCACGGAGGTACGTCGTACGTACGCGCATCATAAGCGCACTCTACGCGTACCCCATGTGTCTTCAAAACAACAGATTTGATTGGTTCATAATGCTTCCTATTCTAACTGTTGAAGGACCCCACCCATTTTAATCATTCTTCTTTGACCTTCACTGAAGAAACATCTTTTTGAGAAGGAGCTCTTTCTTCAATACATCTTCATTATGGCTGCACAGCAAGGTGAAGATATGTCAGAACACTCTTCTGCCAAAGAGGAAGGAGGCACTTACTTGGATTCTTTTTTTACTTTCCGGAAGGACAAAAAAAAGTTAACGCAGCTAAAGTTACCTGCAAGGTGTATTCAGCAGTGCTGTCTCGAGGGAATCCTAATAAACACTACTCCTTTGGAACTGCCAGCAAGGTGAAGCATGTGAAAAATCTGCATCCAAGGAACTATGCTTGTGCTGCATGCAGCAGACTTAAAGAGGAGACTCCAGCACCTCAACCGAGCACATCTGCAGGACCATCAAGTTCACATCCGGACATTCATCCAGATTTTGCAGACCTCATCATTTTATGCAAATTTTGCAAAGAAACTTCACACCAGACCTTATGCCTCTGGTAGCTTTGCTATCCCGGATCTAGAATTGTATTACTTAAGTGCACAGGCCCATTATTTATATTATTGGGTGCGACCCCATCGATACATGCCGCACATAGCAGCTGAACACTGGCTTGCGCACCAGATCCCCATAGAAGGGGTATTATTTGCTGAAATACCAGTTTGAGAACGGACCCAGAATACTGTCAATGCAACAGTTATGGTGTGGCATCGCATTGCGACCCTATTGGAAGTTGATTATTTATATTCCCCGCTTTTACCATTGGCCTACCAACCTACTATGCCACTGCTGCAAGAGACGCTCTTTCACAAACTTAAGGAGAGCGCTGCTCTCACCACTTGGGGTGCTCTGTTTGAGGATGACCAGTTCCGTGCGCCGGACAGTCTATTTCGAAATTTGACTCACACGCCGCTGGACAGCTTCCTATACTTGCAACTCCGAAATGGGATCCGAGACTTACATGCTGATTTCCCGGCGGAGCCCCCCACACTGGTACCTCTCCACCTGCTCCTGCAACGTGAAACGTCTACCAAACTGGTATCCTTGTTATACCGTACTATTCAGGAGCAACGGGAGGTTACAACTCCACAAGCTCGAATGCGATGGAGTGAAGAATTAGGAGATGAACTTACTGATGATCAATGGGAGTTTTGTTGCCTTCAGACTGAGCGAGTGTCGGCCAGTAGCCGATTGCGCATTATACATTACAAATACCTCCACAGGTTGTATTACACACCAGCCAAAATGCACCGGTTTCGACTGTGAGACTCGGATGCCTGCGAAAGGTGCCATGCGACCAAGGCTGATATGGTACACCTTGCTTGGAGCTGTCCCACGGTTCGCGTCTATTGGGAGCAGGTCTTTAGGGCACTGAGATACAACTTGACGCTACTCCGCTGTTGGCATTACTTGGCTATGTTCTACCCGTTCTGTCACCATATCGTAAATATGTAGCGTTAGCATTATTGATGGCTAAGAGACAGGTGGCATGCCGCTGGGGTATAGGGAGGGCACCTAAGTTTAAGGAATGGCTGGATGACATGATCTATTGCCAGGAACAGTTATCCAATTATGCTGAATTGTTACCTGCATCCTCGAGACCTCGAGATATTTGGTCACCTCTGACATCCTACCTAACTGCCAGATCGACAGACACTGAAGCGCTGACCCTGACAGACAGCCCTTTCTAATTACCTCTTTATACATGACTCAGCAGCACTGACAATATTACTCCACACTCCCAGATAGGGCGCCGGGAACTCATTTGCACTGTAGCCTTCAATAGATGCTGATTAGAGCCCCCCCGAGATGATTCTATGCTCTTCTTCCCTAATAATTGTTGGCTGCCCGCCCCCCCGTTTTCCCCCCCATCCCCCCATGTACCCCCCCCTATGAGGCCTCATTCATAGGTTTGTGAATGGGATCCCGTATGGAAGTGCAGTGAACGCTGATCACCTGTGTTTTTCTCTTTATTTCTTCTTTTTGCCATTCACCCACAGAGTGTACATGTAAAATTCTCATTCGCCAATGTTCAAAGGTTGCATGTTGTGCTGCAGTGACTCCTTCATGATTACTTGACACGGCCGGCCCGGAGTGGTTGCAGGCGGCTTGCTGTGTACAACATTAACTGATTTCATATGCTTTATATGCTCTGAGTTTTGCATCGGAAGCCGGCCACGTGATGGATGTAGGCTTACACTCCTATGTTTGATGAATTACCAATAAAAAAAAATAAAAAATAAAATGTGCAAAGAAACATTATGTTATGGAGAACAATCCATAGATATACCCGAGGGAGGTCTTTGCATCCCTGAGTTTCTCGAGCGCAATCCACGTTCCTGTGACCAGGAGGCTGCTTTCTCCTCACCTGCTGCCCTGCTTGCTCTCTGACCCTTTTTACACAAGAGGCATGTTGACTGTATAGAAGCCCCGCACCACACAATAGCAGTATCAAACGTCTTACCGCCCTTTCCCAAATATGATGGACAGCTCACTCAAGTGACCTCGGCGCCTTTTGGCGCTGTGGCAAAGTTACAGGCACACATGGTTAGTGGAGACAAATCTTCTGGCCCTACGCAGCTGCATTGTAGGAAAAGCACTATACATTTACCCAACGAGGTAGCACTTACTGATTAGCCAGTAGAAGGTACTCCAGAGTAGATGGAAATCGCAAAAAAATCCGCAATTTCGCGGGAAAATCCCCAAATTTGCTGACTTTTTTACGATTTCACGTGAATTCGCAGACCGCAGATCCGCAAAATTCACCCATACTTAGGCATGAGTGCTTGGGTACTGTAAGGAGAGTGTCTGAGTGAATCTATAAGTGCTTTAGTTTTAGCACACTGAATGATTAGTACATACCGCTGAATGGGTCACTAAAACAGTGCAAGGCCAACGACAGAGTGTTTGCTGGATGTGTAAGGATACAGACTGGGAAATTGTAGATATGAAAGACAAGTGTGGACGTGGATAGAAGACTGCATGCATAGTGTATAGGGGTTTGAAAAAGTGCATATTCCAAGGCCTACTACGCTGTATGAGTACTTAAGTACTGACTGAATAATTACAGTTCTGCAAGCACAGTGCCTGACTGAATTTATAAGTGCTTGAGTTTTAGTGCAGTTAATAGATTTGCACATACTGCTGAATGGGTCACTACAACAGTGCAACAGTAGTGACAGAGTGTTTGTTGGAAATGTAAGGATACAGAGATGAGAATTGAAAATGGGAAAGACAAGTGTGGAGGTGGATAGCAGACTGCATGTATATTGCATAGGGATTTGAAGCAGTCTATGTCCTGAGGCCTACTTCGCTGCATGAGTACTTGGGTACTGACTGAATGGTTAGAGTACTGTAAGGAGAGTGTCTAAGTGAATATATAAGTGCTTGAGTTTTAGTGTAGTCAATGGATTAGTACATACTGCTAAATGGGTCACTACTGTTGCAGGTATTCCGTTCTCCTACAGAACTGTGCATAGAGACTTGGAACCTCAGTGAGTTAGGGTGTGCCAAAACTCACCTTAGTATCCAAAATCCCCTACCAGACTAGCTACAGTGTCTCATTGGTCATTACAAACTCCCAATGCTTAGACAAACCAGAACATGGACTTAAAATACCTCAGGTAACGTGGAACACATGAACACTCTTTCGTTATACAATCAGTTCAATCCAGAACAAAGAGTAAAAGAATACGCGTGCACATTTGAAATGTTTATTTACTAATGCAGTGTTCTCAAACGCAGTACCTTAGCTAATACAAGCACACATTTAATAAGAAACAAAGTAATAAGCATAGTTACTAGTCCATAGAACACAAAAGGTGAAAGCATAATAAAATGCTAAAATGATTAGGGTTAAACAATACCTAATTCTCACCCTCCCTAGCTAGTATATTATATTATATCTAAGAAGGTCTCTTTGTGTTTTAGCAGGGCGGGCCCATACCTCAGATCTTAGTCATAACGGATCACATCATCCTCCACCCGCACTCATCATGCGATGCACCATCAAGTGTGTTTTTATGCTCTGTGCAAATCCATATAAAACGCGCCTAAAGCCTGAATTTGGCCGCAGCTGCATGTATGTTATGTCTAGGAAGGTGCGAAGATCAGACCTCACAACAACTGTGTCGAGATATCCTTAAAGGCTGTAGTGTAGTTCCTATTTTCCAAATAGGCTCTGCGCATTGGAATAATATCTTCAATAGTATAGACGTAGGACTGTGGTTAACTAGGTCTTCTTCTGACGATATTAGACTTAAAGTTATGTGTGCCAGCTAGCTCAGAGTTCACTAGAAACTTTCTCGAATAGGCAAGGAGGAGTTTAACCTCCCTGGATAGACAAGAAGGGATTTAGTTTCTGACAACCATAGAACATGACAACTTTGCTCCCCCCTAATCAAGAGTATATCTCTAGAGTCGTGTGAAAACAAAAGACAACTATTTCACTCAGTCAGTACGTGCATACTTAGTTTCACCAGTTTGTAGAGAAAAGGAAGAGACGGGCGTTTTCAATAAAAAGGTGTTATTTATTGATCAGTCTCTTTTCTCATACAAGAGAAATGAATCGCTATTATTGCAATACTTATAGTTAAGTAAAGTGCATACAGTAAAAGCAGGATTATAAAATAATACTGTAAAAGCATTCATATGGTTTCTTAGCCATATGATACTTAAAATGGATAAAAGATATACATACATATATACATTGACTAATCGTTCTCAACTGGTGCTTCTAACTACGCCTACCCCGGTGTACCTGACCTAAGCCTAATACGTGGGCGGGAGTAAATAAGTAGCAGTTTAAGTTAAGTCTGTTTTGCCAAGGATCTGACTCAAGAATTCTCTGTAAGGAGTTAGTCAGTTCAGTACCTGGGATTTAGAAGGCTGGAGGGTTGGTATCTCTGTCTCAGGACTCGATATCCCAGTTACCCGCGAGGGCGGCTGGAAACGCCGGAGGCTGGATTTCTCGGCAGGAGAAAAGGCAGCGTCTCTCTCAGCGCTTCAAAAGGGAGGGACAGCGTCCGTGGGCTTTCTGCATCAGCTGGGCTCTCCGGCAAGTAGCGCTGCTCCAAGCTCGTCACCACCGTGTGTTTGCTTAGGGCAGCGTCGGTATATTTATACCTGAAAGGTGCCAAGTTTGACGTAAGGATGGACATAAGACGTCAGTAAGAATGTCATAAGGACTGGTCGTTCTTACATTCTTTTCAGGAGTTCTCGAGCGAAATCAAAACAATAGCTGCGGGGGATTTCCCAGGTCGGCTGGAGGTTTGGTTTGTTTTGAGAACTTGGTGTGCTTTCTAGGGGGCTGGAGGAATAGAGCTTGCTTAATGTGACAGCATGCGCTATGACCTAATCTGAAAACGGGTTTCTGTGCCGTTGTATGGACACTAGTGAATTAATAACCGGACAAGGGTCAGAAATAGGAGCATCAATATAGGTACCTAGATAAACACACTACACCCACTCCACGATTTTATGTACATATTTACTAACCTAAGCAATAGTAAACAAAACTAACAGTGCATGTGCATACCGAACCAACCCAAAAACACATTTTTTTTTTTGCATTTGAAAAATGGCATATGCGAAATGCACGAAATGAGTATAGGTATTGTATGCATTCAAGCAGTATAATCATTCAAAAAGGAGATGCACATTTTATATCAGCATGAATGATTTGCGAAATTACACATGAAATGGCTCTTGATACAGAAACAAATTGCGAGACCATCTCATCACATATAAACACAATTAATTGCATATAAGCTAGAGGTTGAGGTAATGTAATGTCTCTAAAATTCCTAAGAATAGAAGCTCTGTTCTCTAAGAATAGTTTTACTTTAAGCAGAAGATAAGTGCCAAAAGGTAAATATTTTGGAATTGGGAAAAAAAAAAAGTTTTCGCTTTTCAGGGGAGAAGAGAAAAAATAGTTCACAGTCACTTTGTTTTCAAAAGACTGAAGGCCAAATTCAGAGTTCAGGGAACGCCGTGTGCAAGTTTGTTTAAAGTCATTCTCTCTGTTCCGGTGAAAACATCATTTCAGACAGACTCTCGAAAAAACAGTCTACAGCTTCTGGTGAAAGTTCGACTAGGTTGGAAAATGTCGCTATCATGCAGTCATGCGCATGATTGCTTTCAATGATGGTTCGATCAGAACTGCTTACAGAAGGTCGTACCTGGTCGATGCTGCTTTCATCTTGTACTTCACTACCCTTCAATCATAGTGGTGAAGTCTCCACGAATGCCGTCATCAGGATAGGTAGCCGCTGGGGACAGCACAATGCATGAGCCTTTACTGGACCCAAAAAAGTATCTGCATCCAATGGTACTTCCGATTGTAGTGTAAGACAGGTGTCCAACACGCATTCTTCGCCGCATAGCATGCACCTTATTACAGGCATGACACAATTCTGCCAGATGGGTCTGAATTAAAGAAACCAGGTCATATTCAGATCTCGTAGCCGGGCTAAGCCAAGGACTTTAGTTATGCGGTCCCGGTAGCGGATAGCTAGGATCGTTTCTTCCATTGTTGCTGGTGTCTTGTCTGTGACATGGTTTGCCATAACGAAGCAAGAGTAGCAAGAATAAAATGCCTGCTACGAGTCCCAACAGGAGTGGAAGTCCGCCAAAGATTTGAATGGGGTTAAAGCTCCTGAAAAAACTGTCTTAAATACACTTGCGATACCACTTGTATCAGAAATATTTAAGATTTCGTTCAGCATTTCTGCGAAGTGTAGGGGGCAATTTGCTGATAACATTGAATGAATCTCTGCCGTTGTCCTTGCAACTTGGAGATCATACGTTTCTTTTGATGACGTCAACTGGGTTGGCGTCTGTAGGAGCACAGTCTTCATTCTGCTTAAAGTATCAATTCGAATAGAAGAGATTTTTAAACTGGGCCATAACCTTCCCTCCCTGTCTGGAGCATCATTCGGGAACAATACTCTTTCACAGCACATGACCCTGGAAGTCACGCTTACAAGATAAGGTTTTCCTGGCAGCAAGCCACAACATCTGTGATCTACAATTAGAATGTAACTCCCGTTCGAGAGTCTTCTAAAGAATGGTTCTATTTGTGTTGCAGGTGTGCCTAACTGGTGACATGAAAGGTTATTTGAAGTCCCTTCACAGGCCCCATGCAAACTTATACCCTGACACAGAAGTATGCCACTTAGTGATTTTTCACAATTATTACCACTAAGAAATACACTCTGTCCTTTATTACTGACACATGTGTGTGTATAGGTTAAGTTCCATGTTGACTTAACGTATCCTTTACCCAACCTTTCATACTGGCCTGCCTGTATATATTTTTGGCAGTATTGAAACTGGAAAGTTGTTATCGGAATATTTATTATCCCATGTATTATCCATTCAATGACAGGTCGTTCTGACATTGTCAATGGTAATCTCTCAAGTTTTTCAATGCTCAGAATTATATAGTCAGCACCCTTTTGTGCCAAACTGATTTGTTTATCAGTAAGGTTAAAGATATTAAATAGTGACGTTGTGTTGATTAAACGCCAAGGCACATAGCCTGAACGCAGATTTTGTAACGTCCAGCCAAGCTGTACAATAGAACGTAATTGAGACTGACCGTGTTGCAACATCAGTAAGTCTTACTCTATTATATCGATTGCAGAAGATACAATACTGTCCAGTGAATATATTCTGGAAGACAGAGTCATTAACCCATTGTCCACAACAGAAAGTGATTTTTCCAAATTAACACGGTCAATTTCCCGTATTTTTTCTGCTGTCTCAATTTGAGTTACTTTCCAAGCTTCGTTGTAAGCTGCATATATAGAGGCCGCTATGAAACGTTTTTGACGCTGTTTGCGTGGTCCCATGATGAAATCACGCAAGTCAGCACCTTCTTTAAGTAAAGTTAAGTGTTGCTTAATTTCTGACAGTGTGGATGTATGTAGCCATTGAAGGCAGAGTTTCCCCACACTGTAAGTAGTTACTATCCCTGGATGTTGTCTCTGGGAGTATCTTGGGTCTGGCCTGGTCAATGTAAACCCCTTTATTTTGTTCAGGAATCTGTCTTGACAGTTATTTGTGTCTGTGGGCCAGATCAACCATTGTTTCCAATCAGGATGTGTTCTGTTTTGGTTTAAAATATGGGATACGTCTATCTCAACATCCGTAGTGCTATTACTGTTAGGTGTTGGTTTTGGAATAGACGGTTTATTTAAGTCTTTGATTTTTGCTAGGCCAAGACAGGTAGTCTGTTGAATTGTGTCATTCAAAAATATAATTTGTTCTGGGATCATGCAGGCTCTAAATAATGATTCTATACCTTGCACTTGCCAATCTTTTGTGCCCCAGATCGTTTTTGTTTCAATGTTATTGTTCCAGAAATCAAAACCGAATGTATTCATTTTTTCAAAAAATGAGTCAGAATATATCAATTTTGTGTTTGTAAGCATGGTTTTCACTCCTGTCTTATTTAACAATTTGAAATAAAATGTTTCTGCATTACTTGTATTGAACCCTGAAAAGTATGAATATTTATCAAAAAATGTTTTTGAACTTCCTTTTGGTGGAGTTGCACAATGTTCCCATTGGTTATAATTTAAAACATTTCTAGGTTGAGCTGATTTATGAAGATAATGGTTACCATAGTGGTTATAACAATACATCTGGTCATAATTAGATGAACCTTGTAAATAATCATGTCCTGTAAATTTAGCTGACATTACTAGATCAGACATCATATCATTAATACTTTCAAAGTCCCAATCATCAGCGAATGTGCTTGGTTTTACAAAGTCACTAAATGAAATCTTGAATTGATGAGGATACTTCAGGAGCTCGACCGGACCATAGATTTCGTAATCAGTGTTGTCCCATGCTACCCCACCGGGTATAGGACTGGCTGTGAAGTTTACTGAAGAAAGTTCTCTTTTCTCGATGTGTGAAGACTTGTGTGGTTTCAGGACCAAGTTGATATTCTGACTTGCAGTGTCCATTGTAGCATATTTTCCCTCAATGAAATGTCCCAAGCATAGTACCATGATGAGCCAAAGTATGAGGACAAATACACCTAGTGACACCCAAATTTCAATCCATGGAGAAATCAGATAGGTTTCTTTTAGTTGATGAAAGAGTTCCTTTGCTTTGTCTTTAAAAGTTTTTGTTGTCGGCTGTTCCTCAGGTTCACTCAGATCCTCAGAAAAATCATCGAAGTTGATGAAGTAGCCGGATGCTGTTCTGTCAATTGTTTCAATTGCTTCTGGATTTCTTTTTGCTTTAGGTATTTGCTTTGTTTCATTAGCATAGTCTGTGGTTACATCACTGTAGAATGGAGTTTCTTGATGTAAAGCTTTGATTTGGGTTTCAAGAGGTTTAAGTTCCATTGCTTTGTTGCATAGTCCTTGTTGAATCACTGTAGGTTTATTAGGTGTGATTAGTCTTTCAGTTTGAACCTCTGCGATTGTAGCAAACTTTGGTGTTCTGCTCCTTCTTGGGAGTCCACTTGGCCTACTACTTGTTATCGGCCACATGATTGTGGTTTAACCAGGTCGATGGATACAACTTGGTTCTCCTTTTTACCAGCAAGGGGCGGTAGTACTACTGATCTTGTCCCGTTGACAGACAAGACAGGAACTGCTTTTCTGTAAGAAGGCCCAAATTCCTTCTTCACCGCGATCTTCTCTCTGACCAGATCCCCGATTTTTGGAATCCAGACAGGCCTTGCTGGGACAGGTGGTTTTTCTTCAGTGGTTATTGGCTGCTGTTTCAACTTTATGTTGCTCAGGTCTTTTCTTGTTTCATTTAAGTCCTGTAAAATAGCCAAACGATCTTTGATATCAAAGCATTTTTCTTTAACCACTGAAGTTTGACTATCGAGGTCCCGGATTAACATTCTAGTCCCAAACAATAGTTCGTACGGACTGAGACCTCTTAGAGAATTTCTTGGCAGATTATTTAGACTACGTTGGACACTTATTAAATGTTTGACCCACCCAGCTCCCGAACCTAATACCTTTGCTGTTATAGATTGCTTTATGTCACGGTTTTTTCTTTCCACAATTCCGTTTCCCTCAGGATGAAAGGGACAAGAGTACCGCAAGGCAATGCCCATGCTGGTCATGGCCTCCTTATAAGCTCGAGAGCTAAAAGCAGGACCCTGGTCAGAATGTAGCATGCCAATTGCGTATGTGCCGACAAAGACTCGCAAATCTTTTATAACAGTCTGGCATCAGCCGATCGCTGGGGCCTACACTATAAGTGAAAATAGTCTCTACATATTAATATGACGCATTATTCATACTGGGTATTTTATGTCGATAGCCTAATCCTTATTGGGTGAAACGCCATGGTAGTACACCGTCTCGGTCACCACTGCGATCTCTGTTGCAGTTTGGACAGTTTCTTGCGAATAGGTGAGGTTCCAGGCTCATTCCTGGCCACCAGTATGTTGATTGTAATTCGTCTAGAGAATCCTTAAGTGTATGGTGTCTAAGACCTTCACCCATATGTGCGTCTGCTGTTAACAAGACTCTCCTGTTCATGTTTGGAATTACTCTATCCCCCACTCCAGGGATTCGAGCAAAAGGAATGGAGTTTGCATCGATTATGTATGTATAACTGAGTGGATACATGATGGGTAGCGCTGAGCAGTCGCCTTTTGATGACGTTTTTACCGCCAGCATTGTTTCCCGGTCAATGTATTTTACTGAACGCTTTTTTGTAGCTACGGAAGCCGATTTAGTTGTTTCCGCTGTGGCTGTCTCAGCCAATGAATTCCCTGCAACGTGAACGCCATCACGCTGATGACTCAGTGAGTGTATCACGTGAGTCTTTGGTAGTTCTTTCCTTTAAAGAACTATTTGTTCCCAAAGCGATTTTTGCTTTATTGTTGCACCTGTGTCATCTTTGTAACCATTTTGAATCCATTTCTGTAAATCGTTATTGTATGATTTGACGCAGTAATACGAATCGCACACTATTAGTGTTGGGAATTCGTGATCGGCATTATCTAGCGCCATTTGTAACGCTATTATTTCAGTTTGTTCTTCTGAATTATTTTCCACTGAGTGTGTTTTTGAAAACAGAGGTCTCAATTTACCTCCGCGCCACACGTCTTTTACAATCTCGCATGTGGCATTGTATGCTTGCTCTCCCCAAACTGAGGGTTGAGCATGTCCGTCTGTATGTATTACACAGGCGTACTGTCGTATGGGCAGAATGTCGATTGGCAGAGGATATTCTCTTTCATATTCTAGATTTTTTAATTTTGTCATTTCTGGATCGAAATAGTATTTTATTTTGTCCGTAGCAAGAGAATTCTCCCATTGGACCCATTTTGGATTTAAAGCAATTGTAGGTAAATTACATGGGCTTGTTAATGCCTCAAAGGCTGATTCTGCTGTTCTGACTGTAATCCGTCTGCCGCCAGCTTGGTCTCTTTCTCTTGCTACAGCTGTTTGAACCGCTTGAACAATGTTTTCCTTAATGCTGAATGTTTTTTCAGCTTCCGTGTATAAATGTGATTTGTATGCTATTGGTACCGTTTCTCCCTCATTAGAGGTTAGGTATGTGAATCCGCATCTTCCTGGGATGACTCGGATTACAAGGTTGCGTGTCTTATCGCGTGTTTGCAGTTTTGTTTTAACTAACATGTCTGTTTGTAAAGATCTCAAAATTTTTGTGTGTTTTTGAGTCCAATTGATTCTTTTAAAATCTGGTTTTATTAGATCATAGAGGGGTTTAACCCTCTCTGCATAATTTATAATGTAAGTTCTTCCAAAATTTAGGAAACCTAGAATTGATTGCAAGTTTTTCAGTGTTCTAGGTGCTTGGATTACAGCACATTTCTCTAGGAAATTGTCAGCCAGGCTTTTGCCTTCACTTGATAATTCATATCCTAAAAACAGGACCGTTAGATGGGCAATTCTTGACTTTTTGAAGTTAAATTTGTAACCCTCTGCTGCGAACCCAAGTATTATGGTGTTCACTCTTTTCAAGTGAGTATCCAAGTCATTATCTGTCAGATAGATGTCATCGACATAAGATAATGCCTCGTCATCATATATTTGTAGTAACTCTGTTACTCTCGCTGAGAATAATCCTGGGCTGTTCTTGAACCCTTAGGACAAAATACAGAAATTTTTCTGCGAGCCATTTATTGAGAAAGCGGTCAAATATCTGCTTTCTGGTGCTATATTTTGACAAAAGAATCCATTAGAGATGTCTAATGTTGTTTTGTATTTTTTGCGCACTATGCTATTCATTAGTGCGGCACTGTGTGAGTTTTGTACTGCAAACGTTTTGCAGCATGAGTTAAGGTGTCTGTAGTCCAAAACTAGACGATATGAATCATCTGGTTTGGAGACAGGAAACAAAGGATTGTTCATTTGTGAGGTGCATGTTTCAATCACCCCCTGGTATTCAAGTTGATCTAAGATCTCCCTGACCTGTTTTTTAGCTTCTTGCTTAATTGGGTACTGCCTCTGTGCAGTCGGTTGAGATTTTAACTGGATCTTGTGAGGAGGAGAGTCCTCATCCCATCCCACATGATTTTTATATAGTGCAGGAGCTTGGGCTACTGCCCACTTTCTTGCAAGTGTATATTTTTTATGAATTGGAATATGATTTGAGAAGGCAGGCATAATTATTTCTTCGCCATGAGGGCACTCCCTGACAAACTCTGGTGGCCAGTCTTTTTCAGCTAGAAGGATGTCATAGCCCTTGGAGAGATTATCCCAAAATATACCCTTTATTTTCCTAGTCTTATCTCCCTCTATACGTAAAGTTATTTCATATATTTTATGAGGTTTGCTAACTCTGGTATCTGCAGTTTCCACTTGAATGTATTCATTTGTGTCCACTGTCTCCAGATGATTCATCAGGATCTTGCGAGCTATGCTCACTTCTGCTGCGCTGTCTAGCATTGTCTGAGCCCACTCTCCGTTTTTCAGCTGAGTCATCAGGATCCTCGGCATGTTTGATTATTTTAATGCTGGCTACCTTCTTTTTTGGAAATTGTAACTTTTTACTTTGATGAGCAGGTTCTTTGTCTTTGGACTTGACGTGCTCTTCCCTGTGTTCTGCCCATCCTCTTCTTTCCGATTTCTGCGAGGAAGTCTGAAAAGATCGAGAGGGACGTGTATCAATATCTTGATATCTATCAGGTTTCTTCAAATTATCCCTATTTCTAAGGTTGTATTTTTTTCTCAGAGGGCTCCCTCTGGGGAGACTTGTGTCCTTGGTCCGGAGATCTTTCTCTCCGCCGAGGAGACCTTCCTCTGGACTCGAATCTTTTTTCTTTGGGAGTGGATTGTTTATTTCCATCCCAGCTCTTTTTTGAAGTGTTTAGATTATTTTTAATAAATACCTTTTCAGGATTTTCAATTAGTTGGGGTTTCACTGGTTTCCCACCCAAACTATCTCTTCCTAGT
This sequence comes from Lissotriton helveticus, assembly GCF_964261635.1. NCBI lineage: Eukaryota > Metazoa > Chordata > Amphibia > Caudata > Salamandridae > Lissotriton > Lissotriton helveticus. The sequence goes on from NC_136067.1 coordinate 987,575,121, forward strand.
TCTTCATAGGATTTTTCTATGATTCTGGCAAGTTCAAATGGTTGGTCTGCTATATCTGTTTCCTTCAATCTTTGGCGGATTGCCACATTTGCTGCTTCCCCCTTTATGTTTGCTAGTAATATTGCCGAGACCTGCTTAAAGTCTTTCAGTAATTTCATACCCAGAGTTAAAGCAGGTTCTGGACCGTATTCATTTTGAATCTGTTTTAGCACCTCTGGTATTACCGACATGGACGGAACACCATGTGTTTTTGTGTAAATGGAAGAAAAGACTGTACCCCAAGTGTCACAGTCCTCCACATGTGGTGCGATCCCCATTGGAAGACAGATAGTCAGAATTCTGTGTTTCACAACAGGGGTGGTATCTGGAAATACCGAATCTATTTGAGTGATTTTCTGTGCTAACCAGAATGAAATTTGTTCCCGTTTAATGGGTACTTTACCTAGACAGGACTGTATGTTCTGTGGTGTGATTTTATTTGTGTTCCCCTGATGAGGGGTCTGCTGTGGAATTTTAATAGTTGGTTGGACTGTTGAAGTCCGCATTTCATATTGGACTAATTGTCTGTGTATTTTAATCAGTTGTTCTAGCTGTGATAAAAGTTCTGGTTTCGACATTTTTTTTCAATGTCTGGATGTGGTGTGTAGCCGGCTAGAACCGGCCACGTTGCTCCTGGTCTACCTAGTGGACCGAGCCTGGTGATGTGATCATTATGTTTTAGGGCGCCTTTAAACCAGAGCAGGTGCTCCTGGTATTTGAGTGGTATTTCCACCTCCTCGAAAGGGGTGTACTCATCCGGAGGTTCCTCTATCTTGTAATAGTGGAACTCCTTTGTTACAGCGTTTGCTGCTGGAAAGTTTATCCATGAATAGAATACCTCTGTCTGCCGATATTCGTGTGCCTCAATTACGAATATGACTGTACCACCTCTTGGTGTTAGTCCATTTTCTATAAGTTTTAAAGTTATAGTTTTTCTTATGCTGACCGGGATGAGTATTGCACCCGGGTCTTGCTGTAGGAGACTTGTGTCTTCGGCTAGGAGTTGAGCTGCTACTCTAGCTGTCTCCATTTCTTCTTCAGTTTCTGACATTTTACTGTCAAGAAGGGTTTTTCTTGCAGATCAGGTTTCCACGGAAACAAAGATTAGATGCACAATATTTTGGAACACTGTATCCTTCAACGTTGAATAAACCAAAAAACTATACATAGGAGTCTCCTCCTACTAAGTTTGGTGGATTTAACCTTTCACCCACTCCAGACGTCTTTGGAGTTTTATGGGAAAAAGGGGTCTGTGTGAAAAAGCACGACTGAGTAACTCTAATGTCTTGCGTTAGATTTATTGCCTATCCAAACCGTTGGGCGTCATGTAGTGTAGTTCCTATTTTCCCAATAGGCTCTGCGCATTGGAATAATATCTTCAATAGTATAGACGTAGGACTGTGGTTAACTAGGTCTTCTACTGACGATATTAGACTTAAAGTTATGTGTGCCAGCTAGCTCAGAGTTCACTAGAAACTTTCTCGAATAGGCAAGGAGGAGTTTAACCTCCCTGGATAGACAAGAAGGGATTTAGTTTCTGACAACCATAGAACATGACAACTTTGCTCCCCCCTAATCAAGAGTATATCTCTAGAGTCGTGTGAAAACAAAAGACAACTATTTCACTCAGTCAGTACGTGCATACTTAGTTTCACCAGTTTGTAGAGAAAAGGAAGAGACAGGCGTTTTCAATAAAAAGGTGTTATTTATTGATCAGTCTCTTTTCTCATACAAGAGAAATTAATCGCTATTATTGCAATACTTATAGTTAAGTAAAGTGCATACAGTAAAAGCAGGATTATAAAATAATACTGTAAAAGCATTCATATGGTTTCTTAGACATGTGATACTTAAAATGGATAAAAGATATACATACATATATACATTGACTAATCGTTCTCAACTGGTGCTTCTAACTACGCCTACCCCGGTGTACCTGACCTAAGCATAATACGTGGGCGGGAGTAAATAAGTAGCAGTTTAAGTTAAGTCTGTTTTGCCAAGGATCTGACTCAAGAATTCTCTGTAAGGAGTTAGTCAGTTCAGTACCTGGGATTTAGAAGGCTGGAGGGTTGGTATCTCTGTCTCAGGACTCGATATCCCAGTTACCCGCGAGGGCGGCTGGAAACGCCGGAGGCTGGATTTCTCGGCAGGAGAAAAGGCAGCATCTCTCTCAGCGCGTCAAAAGGGAGGGGCAGCGTCCGTGGGCTTTCTGCATCAGCTGGGCTCTCCGGCAAGTAGCGCTGCTCCAAGCTCGTCACCACCGTGTGTTTGCTTAGGGCAGCGTCAGTATATTTATACCTGAAAGGTGCCGAGTTTGACGTAAGGATGGACATAAGATGTCAGTAAGAATGTCATAAGGACTGGTCGTTCTTACAATTTTTTCAGGAGTTCTCGAGCGAAATCAAAACAATAGTTGCGGGGGATTTCCCAGGTCTGCTGGAGGTTTGGTTTGTTTTGAGTACTCGGTGTGCTTTCTAGGGGGCTGGAGGAATAGTGCTTGCTTAATGTGACAGCATGCGCTATGACCTAATCTGAAAACGGGTTTCTGTGCCGTTGTATGGACACTAGTGAATTAGTAACCGGACAAGGGTCAGAAATAGGAGCATCAATATAGGTACCTAGATAAACACACTACAAGGCTTAAGCAGTCACTGTACAGACACAGCTCACTAAGCAAAGCTGACATCAGAGTAACAACATTTTATTTGTGTGTGAATCAAAACACTTTACTAGCCTCAAAGCTACAATAACAGTTATGTGTCGTGTGCAGAAGCAGCAGAAAGGTAAAATGGCGTTTTAAACTCCTAATAAGCTCATGCTAACTTAACACAGCATATAGGCAAAGCATATCTATATGACAACCCCCCATGATCCGAGCACGGATAAAAAAAGATAAGATAAGATAAGAAAAGATAATGGGCTCATTTTTTAAATGCAGAGTTCAAGAACGATAGTCAGTTCAAATTTGAGGAAGTGAAAAAAATATTTTTAATCACCCAAAAAACCAAAATCTCACCATCATGACAATTTAGCGCTTCAATTTGATCAAAGTCAATAGGTCTGGGACATGAAAGTTATTCATAATTTCAAAAAATTATAACGCAAAAGGTGCAATGTCAACAAAGGCCTCGATTGGTCTCAGCCCAGGACTGAATATGCAAAATAAGCAGCAACAGCTTCCAAAAGGAAGTCACTGTTATCATCCGAAAATAATTCAGCCATCCAATTCAATAGCGGGAAAGAACATTCATGCTCTTCAATTACCGGAGCCTCTAGCACCATCAGAGGACAACTCGGTGGGTTCCCAATGAAGCTGTGTGCCAAGAAATCTTGCGCCGCCGCGAATATATTCCAACGACCCAGTACTCCATGCATCGCTGCCAAGGCCATAATCCCTCTGTCAGAACAAAGCAACCCATGAGCAACTAAGGGACTGATGAGATGATTAAAATCCACGTCAGGAGACACCATATTGCAGAGACACAAATCCAGGGCCCAGTCGAAATCGCAGCTCTGGCAATGAAAGACAGGCTGGACACATGTGAAGTAGGAAAATCGAAACGATAATCCATATGCTGCACTTAAGGTGGCGAGCAGTAGTGTGCCATAGTAGTCAAGCATCCTATTGTGAAACAGTGCCAGCAGTGACAGTTCGTCTTGGAACACAGGATGTGCATCCATTTTTAATAAAACAAAATAACACCAGAATGAACGCAGCCAGCGCCAGTAAAACAGGAAATCCACCAAAGAGTCTGGAAAAGATTGAATGGAAGAAAGCAGGAATGACGCCAAATATCTTTTCAAAAGAAGTCACAAGACCACTGCTAACCACTTTAAAAAAATGCGCCAACCCCGATGTGGAGGATGCGTTAACGATTGTATGAATCAGTTCACTGAAATGTAACGGTAGGTCAGTATTTAATAAAGCTTGCACCTCTGTACGGGTGTTAGCTACGTGAAGGACAAATGTTTCACAAGCTGAAGTCAGGGCAACTTCTTTTTGTGACAATAGGGCTCTTATTCGACTCATTCCATTGAACTCTGCCTTCAAGGTTGGAATTCTCGGCCAGATGGAAACATCCGAGTTCCCATGCGGGGGTGGATACAAAACATTTTTACAGCAAACCCCCCGTTCACTGACTGTAACCACATAAGCAATGCCTTTTATTAACCCACAGCAATCATCATTATTTAAAAGTAAATAACTGCCGTTTGCCAGTAATGTGAACGTGTGGACGATTGCGGGAACGGGGGTACCTTTCAAAACACAGGCTAAATTAGGCTGTTCTTGATTACAAGAGCCGTGTATTGAATATGACTACACATTAATGAGTGATCTGGTGTTTCCGTGCACTCTTCACCTTTGAGATAAACTTCCTTTCCTTCCCTAAGACATCTGTATGTAAAAGGAAGCGACCAGGCTTCATGAAGGTAGGAATTACCAAGAGGCTCGTATCTACCAATGGCAAAATACTTCATACAATTTGTAAATTTAAAAAGAGCGAACGGTAAAGTTATTAATCCGTGGATAATCCACGTTGCAGCAGTGGCCTCTGCCACAGAGAATGGTAAAGACTCCAGTCGTTCAATGTGTAACATGGAAAAAGATGCATCTCTCATTGAAAGCAAACGCTGCTTGTCAGTTAAATTAAACGGGGCAAATAGAGAGGAGACATTCATGTAATTCCAAGGCACTCTACCGGCCTTAAGTGTCTGCAGGGTCCACGCAAACTGCATAATGAAACGCAATTGATTTTGACCATGGTTTAATACAGACACGTCATCTTGCACAATATCAACAACAGATGACACAATGTTATCTAATTTGTAAATGCGGGAAGAGAGAGGGTTAATGCTATTATCCACGACAGCAAGCACTTTTTCCAAATTAGCTTGATCAATAGCCCTAAGGCGGGTAGCCGCTTCAATCTGTGATGTTTTCCAGATTTCATTATAAACCGCATAAATCCATCTTTTAGATCTACCACTAGCCGAGCCCTTTATGAAATCATTCAAATCAACATCGTCTGTCAGTTTAGATAAATGCAGTTTAACTGACGTCAAGGTAGAATGTTTGAGCCAATTCTGACATAATTTGCCTACTAAATAAGTAGTGACAGAATGGTCATTCTCAAAACGGGGATCGACCCTGAACTGTGTAAAGCCATCAGCTAAACCCAGAAATTGCTGTTGGCACGAGTCAGTACTTCTGTGCCATAGCAGCCAACCCTTGGGGTCCAAACTGGATATGTTAAAGGACGAATTTAGCATTAGAGTTTGTAACTCCCTGATCGCAAATTTTGTAGTATCCCCCCAACCTGCATATTCCTCCAAATCAGGGAAGGAAGGAGTATTTAATTTTTTAGAAGTAGCCAATCCAAAGCACGTTGTCTGTGAAATGGTAGAATTAAAAAACAACATATGATTTGGGATGAGACATGCACGGTGCAAAGCCTCAGTGCCTTGTACCTGCCAACTTTTAGAACCCCAAACAGATTTAAGGTCAACTGTTTCCTTCCACAACTCGTAGCCTCAAACAGCTAGCTGGTCTAGAAAAGACTTTGAGTACAATAACTTAGTTTCGGTAAGTCTAACTTTGGACATGGATTTTTCCGTCATTTTAAAATAAAATGAAGCGGGATTGGACTGATTAAAGTCGGTAAAATAAGTGTACTTTTTCAAAAAGGTACTTGAACTGCCTTGTTAAGGAGCTGGGCAATGCTTCCACTGTGTATAATTGACAGCACTCCTTCTGGAATTAGTTTTATGTAGGTAGTGGTTGCCAAAATGTTGGAAACAAAATAAATCACCATAATTAGCAGATTCTAAATATAAATCTTCAGCATCAAAGGCAGCATAATATTTCAAATCAGAAAACAATGCCTCTACGGCCTGAACATCCCAATCATCAGAACGTATGTTTTGTTTAACTACATCCCCCATGTTAACTCTAAGAACATTAGGGACATTAATGACTTCAGTAGGGCCATGGATTTTAAATGTAACAGCATTCCCATAAATCCCATCTAGGACAGGCCAAGCAGTGATGTTAACAAAAGCCAAGTCTCTCTTCAGTCTGTGGGCAGAATGTGACGAGGAAAGGGGTGCCAATGTTCCATTGAGATGTCGAATGCATGTTCTCTCTTCGACATAGTGTCCGTTGACGAATCAGAAAAAATAAAACACAAAACCAATTGACATAAAAAGGTAAATTGAAAAAAGCACCAGCCAAATATATGTCCAAGGGGGAATCAAAAAATTTTTCTTATATAAACTTGTATAAACTGCAATCCGTGAGGGCTTTCCTGATGTGTGTGAAACAGTGTTAAATGAAAATCTGGATTCTGTGGCCAAACGAGTTTGCAAATCAGGCATTGACAAGTCAGTTGGGTAAGAGTAGTCAGTTTTATCAAGTTAAGTACCAGGCAAAGTACTCAATAAAGGACTAGAAATTGAAGGCATCTCAATGGCCACCTCCGGCTCAGGATTAGAAGCAGTGGCCAATACAGAATTTTTCACCATCGAAGGACAGGAGACTGCCGGTGTCATACTAAGAAGAATCGGCTACTCTGTGTATCTTGACATTGTCAATGGAGATATACCGGTTTTTCTTACGACCTGGTAACGGTGGTAAAATGACTGTTCTTGTGCCCTTCACACCAAGCACAGGAACAGGAGCTCCGTAAGAGGGACCAAATTCTTTCTTGTTTTTGATCTTCTCCCGAACCAATTCACTGACTTGGGATAGCCAGCCAATTACAGGGATCCGCAACCCATCATCCGAAGTGGAGGGCAAAGGTTCCTTTGCAAGACTGTCTCTTGTCTTTTGTAGAGTCTGTAAAACATTGCAATGTTTATCTACGTCAAAGGAGGTAGCATCAGCCACCGAGTCTAGATCGTCAAGGTCCGGTACATACATCTTGATATCAAAGAGCATTTCGTATGGGGTCCGCCCACCCAGAGACCTTCTAGTGAGATTATTAAGAGCACGCTGCATGCCATTGAGATGGGCCAGCCAGTTCCTGCCAGTGCCTATAACTCGAGCTGTCAATGATTGCTTTAAATCACGATTCATTCGTTCCACTACACTGTTGCCCTCAGGCCTGTATGGAGACGAAAACTTGACTTGGACCCCCAACGAAGCCATGGCATCCTTATACGCCTTAGAGGCAAAAGCAGGACCCTGATCCGAATGGAAGGTACGACAGGCAAAAATCCCTACAAAGACACTCAAATCCCTTATGACAGTCCGTGTATCAGCGCTGCGGTGCGGCCACACCCATACAAAGCATGTGCATGACTCAACTGCGACTAAGATAAACTTATATGCAGTATCAGAAGAAAATAAACTGCAGTGATCTAAATAAGCACAACCAAGTGGCTTATTAGAATTGAACAACTGTGTTTGGGGCGGACGCGCAGCAGTTGAATGCTTAATCTTCTGGCAAATGTCACATTGAAGGACATAATCGCGCGTCTGTTTGTACAGTCCCCGCCACCAAAAATGCTGTTGTAATTGAGACACAGTGGCTGAAACGCCCGCATGCGCAGACGCAACACCTTCATGCGCCGCTGTGATCAATGTATGTCTGCGATCCGAGTTGGGAATCAATCTCTCCCCAACGTCAGGTATTTTCACATAAGGAACCTTATCGGGACTTAAGTGGGAAGAGTACTTCAAAGGGAATCCCTTAGGATATTTACCTCCCTTCTCAGTGGCAGCAACAGCCGCCAAGATATCATCATCAATCTTACTTTTGGACTGGGTAACTGCTGCAACTAAATATGTTGATACTGCAGATATCGCTGCATCATCAGCTAGCGAGTTGCCAACAGCGTGGACTCCCATGCGCTGATGACCAAGAGTATGAATTACAAACAGGAGAGGCAACTGTTCTTTAAGCTCAGCCACTCGGACCCAGATCATTTTATGTTTTATTGTGCTACCCTTGGAATCACGAAAATCATTCTGAATCCAAAAGAACAAGATTTCATTGTAAGACTGGACACAGTGGTAAGAATCACTTACAATAAGAGTCGTCACACCAGGATCAGTGTACTCCAATGCAAGCATCAGAGCACGAAGCTCTGCCAATTGTGCGGTGCAGTCCCCAAGAGTCTGCATGCGCACGACACTGGACTTGAACTCATCGTTCACCATGGCACCAACCACAATGGCGCATGCGGAAACGTAGGCGTGTTTAGAACCATGCGCAACCTGCACCGAACCCTCAGTGTATATGATGCAATGGAAATCCTCCAAAGGTCGCATAGCCAAAGGCGCAGGATGAACGAATTCATATTGCAGAAACTCTTGCGACCACAAGGAGGCATCAAAAATAAATGTGACATCCGGAGATGTCAATGATGCTGCCCATTGTATCCACCGAGGGTGCAAAGCTTTAGAATTAGGTGCACTGGCTTTCTTAACTGCCTCCAAAGCAGGACACGGGGTAACAACCAACATGCGTTTTCCCTGTGACAGAGCATGTTCCTTAAGAATCGCCATCTGTACAGCCGTCAAAACTTTCTCCACAGTGGAAAATCTCATTTCGGCCGAAGTGTACAAGTGTGACTTGTATGCAATAGGTGCTGTGTCTCCTTCGTAACAACTAAGGTAAGTGAAACCCACCGCCCCAGGGACTATTCTTATCGCCAGGTTGGCGTGGTTATCACGAGTCAGTAAGTATTTAGAAGCAAGCAGATCAGCCTGCAAAGATTGCTGAATTGCTGAGTGCTCCGGCAGCCAGCATGATTTGGTAAAAGTAGGTTGTATCAAAGCATACAAAGGCTTGATACGCTGGGCATATTCAGGAATGTATGTTCTCCCGAAGTTCAAAAATCCCAGCAAAGACTGTAATTTTTTCAGAGTTGTCAGAGCGCGCAGTTGTGCGTATTTCTCCAAGAAGTGAGGAGCCAATCCTCTACCTTCATTGTTGAGCTCGTAGCCCAGGAACAACACTGTGTACTCTGCAATGTGCGATTTTGCAAAGTTGAATTTGTAACCGAAGTCTGCAAAGCTACAAATTAAGCGGTCAACTCGACACAGATGCTCCCAAAGTTCGTTGTCTGTGAGATAAATGTCATCCACATAGGAGCATGCATCTGGGTCGATCCTCTCCAAGAGAGAGAATATGCGGGCAGTAAACACTCCAGGACTATTCTTATAGCCCATCGGCAAACGTTTAAACTGTTTTTGGACGCCGCCGCATGTAAAACTGGTCCATTGGGAGCTAAGACCATCCAAATGGTGGGCATAAAAACCGTTGGATATGTCAAGCGTTTTTTTATACCGCTTACGCACAAGACTATCCACCAAGGCAGAGCCGTGAGTATTCTGTACTGCACAGGTATGGCAATGCGAGTTTAAATGCCGGTAATCCAATACCAAACGATATGATCCATTAGGCTTGGTTACAGTAAAAAGTGGGTTATTCATCGGTGACACACACGTTTCAATCACACCTTGATACTCCAATTTTTCAAGGATTTCCTCAACGGAAGCCTTAGCTTCACGTCTGATGGGATATTGAGGTTGAGGCTGTGGCTGTGACCGCAAAGGAATCTCATGGTGTGGGGAAAATTTATCCCAACCACAGTGTGTACGGTACAGAGCCGGCGCAAAGGCTCTAGCCCCACTCTTCTGCAAAATTCAGTGCATGCTCTTTCGAAACCGTGTGCGCGAAACTAGGGAGGATTACCTCCTCCCCTCTTGGAGCTGTGAGAACAAAAGGTGGGGGCCAGTCAGCCTCCGCTAACAAAATGTCATAGGTAGTTGTAAGATTTAACCAAAATACCCCTTTTATGGTACGTTGTATGTCACCTTCAATTAATAAGATTATTTCGTAAAGTTTGTCAGGGGGAGCAACTCTAGTATCAGCTGTTTCCACAACAACATAACGGTCAGTCGCTGTCACCTTCAGTAGTGGACGCAGGGCCTCTCGCACTATGGTGATCTCCGCCGTGCTGTCCAGCAAGGTCAGAGCCCATGTCTGATTCCGAAGCTGCGTTCTCACTATCTGTGGCATATCTCGCTGTTAAAGCAGCAACTTTCTTCTTTTGAAACCGGGGTCTCTTCGGTGTAGAATCGTCCTGCTTGCCTTTACCGTATTTCGGGCGGGGCTGGTCGCGTCCCTGCTGGCCACCCCGACCCCTGACGCCTCCTCCACCACCGGTCGTTGAGGCCAATGCTTCCTGAAAAGAACGAGGAGAGCGTTGGTCAGAAACCTGAAATCAATCAGGTGACTTTATCGTCGTGCGATCGTGCCCAGTACGGAGTATATTCCAATGGCTCAGCAGTGGCAGTGTATGCATGGAACACACCAGTATTTGTGTCCACAGCTGGGAAGGTCACCCACGAGTAAAATATTTCGTAAGGGTAAGCTACCTCTGCACTCACCACCATAATCACGGCCATGCCTTCCACGGGAACATTATAATTCTGCAAATGATTGCACACCGCAATGCAACTATGCTGCGGAATGTTCACTGCCATAATGACACAGAAAGAATAAAAGTAAACCTTGTAGCACAACTGGGTAGTAATTGAAGGAAAACCGTTTAGAAAGAATCAAGCTTGAAAAGACCTGTTTAAAAAATAGGAGGTTTGTCTGACACCACCGTTATCCGGAAACAATAGTGAAGGGGTTAAGGACAGAATGATGTACTACTCAAGTGTCATGTAATAAGACCACCAAAACGTTGGGCGCCATGTCACAGGGATTCCATTCTCCTACAGAACTGTGCATAGAGACTTGGAACCTCAGTGAGTTAGGGTGTGCCAAAACTCACCTTAGTACCCAAAATCCCCTACCAGACTAGCTACAGTGTCTCATTGGTCATTACAAACTACCACTGCTTAGACAAACCAGAACAAGGACTTAGAATACCTCAGGTAACGTGGAACACATGAACACTCTTTCGTTATACAATCAGTTCAATCCAGAACAAGGAGTAAAAGAGGACGCGTGCACATTTGCAATGTTTATTTACTGATGCAGTGTTCTCAAACGCAGTACCTTAGCTAATACAAGCAAACATTTAATAAGAAACAAAGTAATCAGCATAGTTACTAGTCCATAGAATACAAAAGGTGAAAGCATATTAAAATGCTAAAATGATTAGGGTTAAATAATACCTAATTCTCACCCTCCCTAGCTAGTATATTATAATATATCTAAGAAGGTCTCTTTGGGTTTTAGCAGGGCGGGCCCATACCTCAGATCTTAGTGGTAAGGGATCACATCATCTTCCACCAGCTCTCTTCATGCGAAGCACCATCAAGTGTGTTTGTATGCTCTGTGCAAAGCCATATAAACGCGCCTAAAGCTTGAATTTGGCCGCAGCTGCATGTATGTTATGTCTAGGAAAATGCGAAGATCAGACCTCACAACAACTGTGTCTAGATATCCTTGAAGGCTTCAGCACTCACTGTACAGACACGGCTCACTAAGCAAAGCTGCTATCAGAGTAACAACATAATATTTGTGTGTGAATAAAAACACTCTACTAGGCTCAAAGCTACAATAACAGTTATGTGTCGTGTGCAGAAGCAGCAGAAAGGTAAAATGGCATTTTAAACTCCTAATATGCTCATGCTAACAACACAGCATATAGGCAAAGCATATCTATGTGACACTACAACAGTGCTGGAAGTGTAAAGATACAGACTGGGAAATTGAAGATGTGAAACACAAGTGTGGAGGTGGATAGAAGACGGCATGTATAGTGCATAGGGGTTTGAAGCAGTCCATGTCCTATCGCCTACTTCACTGCATGACTACTTGGGTACTGACTGACTGATTAGAATACTGTAAGGAGAGTGTCTAAGTAAATATATACGTACTTGAGTTTTACTGCAATAAATGGATTAGTGCAATGACACAGTGTTTCCTGGAAGTGTAAGGATACAGACTGGGGAATTGAAGATGTGAAAGGCAAGTGTGCAGATGGATAGAAGACTGCATGTATAATGCATAGGGGTTTAAAGCAGTCCATGTCCTAAGGTATCTTCGCTGCATAAGTACTTGGGTACTGACGGAATGATTACAGTTCCGCAAGGAGAGTGCCTAACTGAATTTATAAGTGCTTCAGTGTCAGCGCACTGAATGATTAGTACATACTGCTGAATGGGTCACTACAACAAGGCAATAGCAGTGACAGTGTGTTTTCTGGAAGTGCAAGGATACAGACTGGGGAATTTAAGATGTGAAACACAAGTGTGCAGGTGGGTAGAAGACTGCATGCGTAGTGCATAGGAGTTTGAAGCAGTCCATGTTCTAAGGCCTACTTCGCTGTATGAGTACTTGGGTACTGACTGACTGATTACAGTTCTGCAAGAACAGTGCCTGACTGAATTTATAAGTGCTTGAGTTTTAGCACACTAAATGAATTGCCACATACTGCTGAATGGGTCACTACAGTAGTGCACCAGCAGTGACAGAGTGTTTGGTGGAAGTGTAAGGATAGAGAGTGGAGAATTGAAGATGTGAAAGACAAGTGTGCACGTGGATAGAAGACTGCGTGCATACATCAAACGGGTTTGAAGCAGTCCTTGTCCTAAGGCCTACTTCGCTACATGAGTACTTGGTTAGTGAGTGAATGATTGCAGAACTGTAAGGAGAGTGTCTGAGTGAATCTATAAGTGTTTGAGTTTTAGAGCACTGAATGATCAGTACATACCGCTGAATGGGTCACTACAACAGTGCAAGGACAATGGCAGAGTGTTTGCTGAAAGTGTAAGGATACAGACTGGGGAATTGAACATGTGAAAGACAAGTATGCAGGTGTATAGAAGACTACATGTATAGTGTACAAGGGTTTGAAGCAGTTCATGTTCTAAGGCCTACTTCGCTCGATGAGTACTTGGGTACTGACTAAATGATTACAATTGTGCAAAGACAGTGCCTCCCTGAACTTATAAGGGCTTGAGTTTTAGCACAGTGAATGGATTAGCACATACTACTAAATGGGTCACTACAATAGTGAAACAGCAGTGACAGAGTGTTTGTTGGAAGTGTAAAGATACAGAGTGGAGAATTGATGATGTGAAAGACAAGTGTGCCCGTGGATAGAAGACTGCATGCATGCATGCATACAGCATACAGGTTTGAAGCAGTCCTTGTCCTAAGGCCTACTTCACTACATGAGTACTTGGGTACTAAGTGAATGATTGCAGTTCTGCAAGGAGAGTACCTGGCTGAATTAATAAGTGCTTAAGTTTTAGCACAGTGAATGGATTAGTACATATTTGTGAATGGTTACGACAACAGTGCAACAGCAGTGACACAGAGTGTTGGATGGAAGTGTAAGAATACAGACTGGGGAAGTAAAGATGTGAAAGACAAGTATTCAGATAGATAGAAGACTACATGTATTGTGCATACGGGTTTGAAGCAGTCCATGTCCTAAGGCCTACTTAGGTGCATGAGTTCTGGCTACTGGCTGAATGAATAAAATACTGTAAACAGAGTATCTGAGTGAATCTTTAAGTGCTTGAGTTTTAGCAAAGTGAATGGATTAGTACATACTGCTGAATGGGTGACTACAACAGTGCATGGGCAGTGACACAGTGTTTCATGGAAGTGTAAGGATACAGACTGGTACGCTGTGTCCTCATGATCCACTTTCTCGTAGTGCGGAGAGAGCGGGTGGAACCTTCAGGCGCAGCAGCAGCTCAGCACGGTGCCGCCATGTTCTCCCAGCCCTAGCTGTAGTTTTTGAACCCTTGCTATGCATGCACCTAGCGACTCCACATATGTTAAATATGTATAACGAAGTACTGGACCAGGGATAACTACCAATTGATCAAAGGATCACCACTATAGTAGTAATACCAAAGCAAGGGAGAACAACGACGGAGTGTTGCTCATTCCGACCAATATCCCTCCTGAACATTGAGGCCAAGTTGCTAGCCAAGACACTGACGAATAGGCTCAACATGGCCATCATCACCACCTTAGTCCACCCGGATCAGTCCGGGTTAATGCCCCACAGGAGCACTAGGCTCCATTTACAAAGATTGTATGGAGTGCTGCATAAAACAAAAATTAATCCGACGGAGGATGTCATGCTACTCTCCTTAAACGCATGCATGGGATTTGGCAATATAGATTGCCCATACCTACAAGCGGTATTGGGAAAATGTGGGTTTGGACCCGGCTTCTGTGCTTTGGTGTGGCTCCTATATGCAAGTCCATTAGCTAGGGTGAGAGTAAATGGGGGGATCTCGAGGACTATTAGACTTCATAAAGGCACGAGGCAGAGGTGCGTGCTCTCATCCATGCTGTTCACCCTGGCGTTGGAGTCCCTGGCGGCATGGGTTAGGGTAGAACCTATAATCCGGGGAATCAGTGGGGAGGGAGTCTGGGTGGGAAAAATATCACTGTATGCAGACGATATACTGCACGAACCCCAGGTCTTCTATAAATCGGACAATCCACATATTTCAAACGTTTGGGCAGTATTAGAGATATAGAATACATGGGAATACATTTCTACTGTACATTCTGGCTGGCAAAACCCCATGCCTGCTATCTTACGCAAGCTCCTTAGTGATTAAGGATACCTTCAAGTACATAAACATAATTATTTCCAACAGGATGACTAGATTCCTGGAGGATAATTTGTTCCTCCAGTTAGATAGGCTACACAGGAACATTCAAAACTGGCGTAAACGTTCACTGGCTCTGATGGGGTGAGCATCCTTATTCAAGATGATGACTCTGCTGAGGCTACTGTATGTGCTAAAAAATACGTCATGTGCAGTTCCGCCCATTTTATTCAATCAAACAGACGTGGAGCTACAACTCCTTCTGGTGGATGATGGGCAGGCTAGAATCACCCTGTGCAAATTACAGCAGAGTGTATATGAGGGGGGACTGGCTGTTCCAGATGTTAAGAAATATTACTGGGCTGCGTAACTTATAACCATCAATAAGTGGGTATACGCAGGGAGAGAGGAGCCCGCCTTCAGAGCTGAACGATATCATATGGGAAGGGAAGGTTATTTAGCGGCACTATACCATAGATGTGCATAACGCATGCTACCTGCACATACAGAGGTAGCACTACAAATATGGAGGGAGGCCGCCCTCTTCCTGGGAGGGAAGGACAACCTGACCAAACGAATCTCACTGTGAGATGCTGACCTTTTGCGTGAGGTGGGTCTACTGAAGGGGTTTTTCAAATGGCCAACCATAGGGATTGAGCATCTGGGAGATGTATGGAGAGGGGCAAATATGATCAGCTTTGAGGATCTAAAAGCAGAATATCAAATGACCAATAAGGAGTTCCTTCAATACCAACAACTCAAACATGCCCTAAAGAAGCATGTTCCTGATGGGGAAAAACTCGCGCTGTATAACCCGCTCAAGGATAGATTGCTTATGGGCCTCATGCCAGACAAGGCAATCTCATTAGTATACAGGAAGATCATGAACAACTCACCTGACCACTTGGTAGTGAAGAAATCTAAAATCCTTCTCAGGGGTCTCACTGATACTTAGTCCTTTTAAACCAACAAAGAAGAAATTGGCACAGAAGCTGAAATATAAAAGTACAGTTTATTAACCTCAAATGAGTGAGACTACATCACACAGAAGCCTTAGCAACTGAATGAGGCAGTCTCAGGAGTACAGAAACACTGGGGCTTTATATATGCTTAGAGTTACATAGCATAAATGCAAGGGGCAGTCCTGGCTCATGTAAGCATGCAAAATGACTCATATGAGCATACAAGATCTACTTGCTCAACAAAGTGGGAGGAGAGTTACTTCTCCATACAGCAGCAAAAATAGCCTGACAGTTATACTAGAGAAGCAGGCGCATTCCACTAGCTAGGCCCTTCTGGGCATGTGCGAAGTGGAAGATGCTGAATATAGTTTGTCTGTAGGCAGATTTCAAGAGCAGTTAACACTGAGAGAGGACAGAGCACATGGCGAGCACATGGCAAACAAAATGGCTGCCAGAAATACAAAATGGCTTTCACAAAGCGGATAAGATAACATCTAAATACAGGATGGCTTCAGCTAAATGCTAACCCATTGCTGTCAATTTACAACAGTAGCACTTAGGGAAGCCTGGACCACTGACTTAGGCACACTGAAGGAAGACAATTGGGTAGAAGTGATACAGAACCAGAGAGAAGAAGCGATTAGGGTTCAATTCAGGCTAATATAACTGCCCATTAAGCATGGGCGGATTTTGCAGATCCGCGATTCGCGGATTTGCGTATTCACGGATCGTGGATCCGCAAAATCCGCGGATTTTGCGGATTTGGGGCAGGGCTTCCATGCGAGTGCACATGCCTCTTGTGTGTATAAAAGGTCAGAGACCGATCAGAGCAGCAGATGAAGATACAGAAGCTCCTGGCCACAGGAACAGCACGAGGATTGCGCTCGTGAAAGTCAAGGATGCAAAGGCTCTGTCCAGCATCACAGCTGATTTTCGATGGTATATTTGGGAAGAAGGCACATCTGCCCAGCCTTGACAACGCTCACGATTGTTTTTTAGGCCGATGAATGAGTCACTGAATTTAAGCTTCAACTAGGGCACATGCTTAATTGATATCTGTAAGTGCTTCCGGTTGAGGTTTAATTTTTGTGCCAGGACCATCGTGCCAGAATGAACCCTGCCCTTCATATTTATTCAAGAAGACGCCACCGTTTTGTGCCATACCTCTACTCAACTGTACTTTATACTGGATAATCAGTAAGTGCTACCTCGTTGGGTAAATGTATAGTGCTTTTACTACACTACAGCTGCCTAAAGTGCCAGAGAGTTGTCTACAGCGACCAGGTGTGTGTTACTATGCAATTGCGCCGAAGGGCGCAGGGGTCCCTTGAGTGAGCTATCATAGTGGGTAAATGGCGGGAAGACGGTGCACACCGCGAGTGTGTGGGCGGGGCCAAATGGACGGGGCTTCCAAGCGAGTGCACATGCCTCTTGTGTGTATAAAAGGTCAGAGACCGATCAGAGCAGCAGATGAAGATACAGAAGCTCCTGGCCACTGGAACAGCACGAGGATTGCGCTCGTGAAAGTCAAGGATGCAAAGGCCTCTGTCCAGCATCACAGCTGATTTTCGATGGTATATTTGGGAAGAAGGCACACCTGCCTGGCCTGTTGTAACTATTTTACGATGGCGCCGGCAAGCTGCCAGCGCCATCCTAAAATAGTTACTAAATTAGCTTCAACAGGAAGCTCTAATAGATAAAATAAAGCAGGTGCTTTTATCTATTAGAGCTTCCTGTTGAAGCTAACTTAGTAACTATTTTAGGATGGCGCTGGCAGCTTGCTGGCGCCATCGTAAAATAGTTACAACAGGCCAGCAAGGCTTGAACTTTTGCCCCCGGAATCCGCCGCTCGCGGATTTGCGAATTTGCGGTAAATTCTCGGGAGTTCGCGGATCGCAAATTTACCGAAAATTCGCAAAATCCGCGAGCGTAACGGATTTTACGCTCATGCTTACTTCCCATCCTTCACAGGTCATACACGTCTAGAGTGCTCCTGCATTCGATTGGCAGCAGTGGCTCAGATCAGTGTGTAAGGGGATGTGGGGCAGTAGGCACTTTCTTTCATATATTATGGTCATGCCCATTGATTCAACATTTTTGAGAAGAAGTGATGAAGGTCATGTCAGAGGTCCTGGACCTGGAGGTCCCATGTGAGGCAACATAGCACATCATGTGTATAACGGGGGAGGACAAATGGCCAAAATACACTAGGAAATGACTTATGATGGTAGGCATAATTGCCAACATGATATAGCTCGAGAATGGGGGGGCAGCTGGCGCCAAGAGTAGAGAAGTGGAAGGATGACCTAAATTGGTGCTGCAGTGCTGAGAAGGTGGTGTTCCACGGTAGGGGTTGACCTAAGAAATGGGTCAAAATGTAGGGAAAATGGACTTAATAGAAAGGACTGTAAATCATGGACTGGGCACAAGTGCACTGAGGGAGGGGGGTATTTGCATCAGAATGGGTATTGTTGCCCTGAAATTAGTAATTGACGCTGTGTTTTGAAAGCTGTGTAATGCAGCTAACTGATGGCTAAGATAACACAAATAATTGTACTGTGAATGTTTGCTAACCACTTTACTGCCAGAACTTGTTTGGTTATTTAATAAAAATATATAATTTTTTAATTATGTTTTATTGTCAATAACAATCACATAATACACGATATGAGAAAACAAAACCATCATTTTATCCCAATAAACCCGCCACAACCCACCCACCCCAGCTACACTTTTAAATCACACTATTTAATCGGTGGTACTGGACTAGCTATAATACAAACTCATTCAGTTCATACAAATTAATAGAGCACAAGGAGAGAAAGGAATGGAAGGCAAAACAAGAAAAAAAGAGGAGATAAAAGTGAGAAAAAAAGAAGAAGATATAAATTAGTCCAAAAAGGATAGACAAAGTACATAGAATCCTTATACATACCAGAATAAAGTGCAACATGCCTACCGTCAATAGCTTTTTGGTTCTTTCCACATACCTCAGTCATAACAGAAGTTGAACCCCCAATCTCCTTACTGACTAGCTAGTGTGTCGGAGTCATTATTTAGCTCCCGAATGCAGCGATGATCCCCAATGATTATACAACCCAGAACATAAGACCACGGAGTCAGTGTCCCGACCTCTCAGAGTCACGAAATAATGCTTGCAAATTGCAAACCCTTTCGCTCACTCACTCATGACCAAAAAGTCTATGTAAGTTTTAAAGCT
This sequence comes from Lissotriton helveticus, assembly GCF_964261635.1. Classification (NCBI taxonomy): domain Eukaryota; kingdom Metazoa; phylum Chordata; class Amphibia; order Caudata; family Salamandridae; genus Lissotriton; species Lissotriton helveticus. The sequence goes on from NC_136067.1 coordinate 987,593,896, forward strand.
TTATTAAAAGTAAAACAACTAGCTCTGTGTGTACTCTGTATATTAAATATCAATTGTGCATTATATAAAAACATTTATTAAAATCAACTTCATATAAGATAAACTGTGAACTCTTGAAAACTGAACAGGGGAAATATCCATCACAACGCAACTTTTACGACGCACTACCATTACAATGCAGGATTTACAACGCAAGTCATTACAACGACTTGTGTGGAGGGAGCTGTAGGATAGGGAATAGTTTAATTTACTCTCCAAAACCTTCCCTACTATCCACGAGGACTGGAGTTGGAATAGTAAATTAAACTATTCCACTATCCAGCGCCCCCCAAAGCAAGTCGTTGTAACGACTTGCATTGTAAAACCTGCGTTGTAAAGGCATGCGTAGTAAAAGCATGCGTTGTGATGATATACTTCCACTGAACAGTGGCTGATTTTACACATTAAATGTGGGAGAGCCCTCACCTGGTTGGAACTTAAAGTCTTGGTGGTGATGATGACGACTTCGAGTAACATATTGCTCTTGTTCGTAGAAGGGAAGCTTCTGTCTGTTATGAGAAAAATGGTGCGTGTTAAAAAGCAGGAATTTATCAGTTGTGCCAAAAAGTGTAACATGTTATGGCTAAGCATAAATAAAAACACCCTCCCCTTCCAAAAGGGGAATGTTTACTTTAGACTAGAGAGTCACAAATAATTAAATTTGTTTATGTAGTAACATATTTTTTCATTCCTATACAAAATAGGGAGTGGTGTATATGGCATCTAAAAATATGAAATGTATTTTCTAGGCGTAACACCATCGGCACAGCCCACCACCAGTCCCGGGGCCAGCACGGAGGTGGTCACTCCAGGGGCAGATGCGGTGCCAGCAGGAACTGCAGTGTGGGATGCCACGGTAGTGGCGGGCAGTGGTAAGCTATTATATTCCTTACTTATTGAGATTGCAGAGTGGGCTCGCTGCAGGGGTGTATATGTTGTACAGTACAAGTACACTTTACTGTTAAGAAAGCTTACATATTTAGACCTAAGTTTTTGTCAACTAGGTAGAAGACAGTCACCCTTGACTTCGCATTAGCAATAGCATTAGCGGCGGGAGTTGACGAGTAACAATGGCCTCCTCTAAATTTGACTTCAACTCAGCTGTGAAAGTTTTATCGAGAAGCCAAGTCAGATCAGAGATGAACTTGATGGATGGGATGAACGAAAAGGGAAAGAAGGGTGTAAGGAAGGATGAGCAAGTTAAATTAATGACTGGCAAAGAATGATAGATGTTTTTGAATGCAGGCACAGGTGACTGGGAATCTGATGCATGGCCGGTTGAAGGCTGAAGCAAGGATGGGTGGAAGGAGAAAGAAAAGAGGACTGCCTGGGTGGGTGAAACAGAAACTGTATGTGTGCGCAATATATCCTTTGGTTCAAATTCAAATGCAAGTCAAGCACGGATGCATGGCTGGCGGTTTACAAAATAAAATAAAAAGGGTGTTTTTCGGTGCGAAAAAGTAAGGTTTGTCCGGTTGAGACATTAAGAAGTATGATTGACTTATACTTTGAATCAATGGATGCTTGGGTGGTATCTTCCTCATAGATAGCATATGTGTATGTAGAGTTGACAGAGTAGACGGTCACTGGATGAAGAGTGTTACTTTGAAGAGCATGTAGCACGCACGTCCGTGCCAGAGTAGCAAAGCCGAGGAAAGTAGAAGTTGTAATTTTTCAGAATACTCCCTTGACTAACAGTAGTTTGCAAGCAAAGCATATATTGTGTATCTATATTGTATAGTTCAAATTATCAAGTCAAGTCAAAAGTGCCTTCCTCCGGCGATTACGGGGACCACTCCCTACCTCTGTTAATAATTTTTTTCAATTCTGTTATTCATGTGTGGCCTATCGGTGTTCACTCAATCAATAAAAACAAAGCACCTAAAGTCATCCCTTATATAAGAAAATATCCTGTGCAGGGATAGATGATCATATTATCTTCTTCATTTTCCTTTTGAAGTAGTCAGGGGCAGGGCAGGGTGAAAGTTAAATTAATTGAACAGTAGTACTTCACCACCTGCATGTACTGGACTGGTAACAGTAACGCAAGTCTGCATCTTCATGGCTTGCGTCTGTTTTACTTGGGTGCAAGCTGACTGCCCTAGCATTATGCCGGCTTCCACAAGTTTACGAACTAATTTCGCTAAACAAGAGAGAAGAAGAAGACTGGTGTACAGTCTGAGTCTAATGTAGTGAGTCCATATAGTGCTAGTAGAATTCCTGAAACACCCACTAATGTTAGAGCAGGGGCCGACGAAGTGGGAGGTTAGATACATGCCACAAATGTTATGTACTGTGCTTGCAAGTTGCTAGTGCTACTGTGACACAACTTTCTCTTGAATTATTTTGTGTTAATCTTGAAGAGTATTCGTTACAGTATTTTTTTCTTTCTTCATATTGATACTCCTTCTAAACTATCAGGGAAGGAGTTGGCTATCCAGGCCAGGCGACGTAAGCTGGAGTCAATAGTTGCCGAATATCCGTGGCTGGTGGCTCAGGAGGAGGAGGATGACTCACAGTCAACATCCACAACAACAGCGGCATCCTCCTCTGCTGCCCCTGGGTCATACAGCCAGCGCAATACTCCAGCGGTACAGCGCCGTGATCCGGCAGCCACCCGCGGCCGCTGAGCAGCCAAAACAACAGCTGCCCCCCCACAGTACCAGCAACGCTCGTATGCACCGATTGACCCTGCAAGTGGCCTACCTTGAGCAGGAGGTGGAGAGGCAGAAAGCCCTGCTCAAGGCCCTCCAGAGAGAGCTGTGTGACCACCTGGCCACAGGACACACCGCAGGCCAAAGAAGAGACTGGAGAGAGACTGTTCCTTGCCCCCTTTTTAAAAACTTTTCGGGGGGTAGGAATTGGGTGTTGACGTTGTTGAACTTTTGGGGACATTTCATGGACATTGGTTGGGGTTAGGGAGGGGGTGGGTCGGGTCTTGTGGGATAGTTTATTTTTGTTAGGCTCAAAATAATTATTTATTTTACACTTAAACATAGCATACGCGTTTTTACAGTTTTGTGGGGGAGGCAGGGGGGGTTAACTACTGCACGTTTGTTTTCCTGAAACTTAACTGGCTGGTTGATTCAAATTGTCTAAGTAATCACCCAAATTTGTACAAAAGTGCCACTGACAGAGTTAGTGAATTCAATTGTCCTACTACTTTACTAGTACTACCGTCAGTCTCTCCTCTCCTCCTACTCCATTATTCTTCCTCCCCCAAAATGCTTATCTTACCTGTGATTAGTTTTTGAGAATAGGGCTAGGCATATGGCTGGCTGCATGGCAAATGGCGATTAAGGATGGCTATGGAATCCTGGACGGATGAAATGGCATTGTTGTGGTGGTAGTAGTAGTGGTACACACTGGCAGTAGCAGCATATGAAAAAAAGGAAATGAGACATTGAGTGGCCTGAGAGGAGCATTAGAATAGTACGATAGCACACAAGAACAGTGCCATAAATTGAAGTCTAAGCAATGCTAAAGTATTCAATCAAAAGTTAACTACTAGTTGCGTGGATTATGGCTAGTACAAGAACTAGTACTGAAGGACACAGCAGCGTAAGCTTTTGTCACATGTAGGAGGATGTTGTTGTTGATGAATGCACTTGATGGCAGACATGAAATTCTGAATTGATTTGCAAATACTCATGGGTGTGTGTCAAGCAGAATAGGAATATATCCTTGGATTCCTTGACCTGCCTTGAAATTGATTTTCTGTTGCTTTGACCCTATCCTCCCCAGCAAGCTTGTGGAATTATTGATGTCATTTACTCACACCTCAATGAAAACCACACAGCACGGGGGAAGAGGGTTTGGGTTTGAAAAATGGATGGGAATGGGGGTTTTTGGGAACGTTTTTTTGAGAGAGAAAAAAAACACAGCTTGGACAAACAACAAATGGAGAAAAATTAATCTTTGGATTCGACCACATCCATAAATCTTTTAAGGGACATAAAGGAAGTGCATGCATGAAGTTGTTTGCTAAATGGAAGGTTAGGTTACTGAAAAGTAGTTCTTATACTACAACTTACTAACTAGTACTAAACAATTAGACAGTACAGGGCTTCAGTAATTACGCAATTTCACTTGCCTATCTGTCCTCAGAGAGAATAGACACTTAGTAGTACATTACATTAGTTTTAAAAATTGCAAAGAAACTTATCAAATAGCTGTAGGGATGCATTTGAAGCAGAGAGCAAACGCACAGAGTCACACTCATAGAAGTTGACAACAAATAACATTATTTAAAAGATAAGGACAAGTGAAGTGGATACTGTAACTGTATGTTGTAGTTGTCCTAGTCAAATTGGTAAGTTGCAGGCATACAGCTATTCCTCTTATTCGCGGTACTCCTCCATTCCATCGGGCGCTCCGTAGATCAATCTTGGTGACCACACTGTCCACTGCCTGCCTGGCGGATGCGGAATTGCGGATTGATATGGTAAGCTTGAGTTAATGTTTTACCCATCGCACAGGGTAAGTGCCAGCCTGTAATTGTCGATGGAAAAACAGAAAGGGATATTAAAACACCCGGAGGAAAAATATAAGATACAGTGTGTAGTGCAAAAATAACACTTTCACTTTCAGAGGCGACAGTATTACATACATGCATCATTTATAAAGTGCTTACTCTGAGTCTCCGTTTCCAGGGTACTAATTAGCACACAGCAGGCCAGGGCCATGCAGATGGTCAAGGCAGGCACTACTGAGTGAACCAACCTCCATGTAGCATACCGCTTTGACACAGACAGACAAAGCAGATCTCATTTTATACAGCAAGCCACATGGCCGCAATTTTACATGAACCGCTGACTGGACTTTGGCATAACACTACACTGGCTCGACCACTCCATACCACGACTAGACAGACATGTAGTTCTGCTGTGGTTGATGTTGACTTGTTTACCTGTTTGCCACTCACGAAATGGCCATAGTTCTTCCGTAAATCGATGATGATGATCCATCCATCCCAGTGAGTGACTGTAAAGATATTATGTAACTTTGGTCATCATGACTCATCATCATCATCATGGTGTTGGCAAAGTCAATGTTGTTAATGCAGTCACAGTCTTCACACAGTGAGTCCAAGGACATTTTCCATATTGAAAATTGCAATGTAGTGGCCCCTGCAGTAGAAGTACAATTTGTATTAAACAAGGTTAACAGAGTAGACTTGAGCTACATTTAGTGTGTAAAAGATAAAATAATAACAGAACACATAAGATTTATTTCATGCACAACAAACAAACAGCAATTGCTTTGATCAGAGCCAGACAGCCATTGTTGTCCACTCCATGCCATCTCATCATTAATTACCTGTTCCACTTTTTGTCAGCATCTTATTCTTTGGTGAAGGGCCGCAGGGCAGCCTCTCGTGTCAATTTCAGAAGTTACTGTCCCACTTCTTTTGAGGGGACTCGTCTACGAAGCAACAGTTTCTTGATTCTGCATAATCTGGCCATCTGCCTTGAGGGAAATGGATAGCGGGAGTCTGGAGGAGGAGGAAAGAGGAGCATGACTGAGTTGTCAACTTGTGAACTTCAGGAATGCAGACAGAGGCACCTTCAATATGGAAATAAGACGAATACAGTGATTCTGATGGATTTGTTGTGATTAGAGTTTTGTTGTTCTAAAAGTTGCAAATCAAAGAAAGACACACAGAAATAAAAGTGAATTGGTACAAAAAAAGTATTTCAAGCATAGGTGTCAGGGAAGTAGAGCTCGTCCTCAAACTCTGTGAATTGAACCGGGAGTAGGTCAGCTAACAGAGAAGAACTTCCGTCACCTAAGTCGGTGTCCTCTTCTTCCTGCGTGGATTCACATATTTTGTAATCTGGTGGTATGAAGTGCTGATTCATCTTGATCATTATTAACCTCTCCACATTTTTGGGGCGAGAGGCGGGTCCTTTTTGAAGTTACAATGGCACCAGCAGCACCGAAAACACATTCAGAAGACACGCTTACGAGTGGGCAAGCCAAATAATTTATAGCCAGCTTGGTGATCAGTGGCCATTGAGGCCTTTTCCCATACCAATACACCAATGGGATCTGATCAAAGAAGCCCTCTGTTGGGTCATCCAGATAGGCCTGCACCATCTACTCAGGGTCCTCCAGGGGTGCTCCACTTTGCGTGTACCATCTGTTGCCTTTGCATCAACATTGGAATGAGCAAACCGTTCATGAGTTATCCAATCTTATGGCTTGGCCTGGTGCAGGTGATGATACGGTTGCTGGTGTGGGTAACGGCTCTGAGGGAAAGTGACTGCCTTCAGCCACAGAAGCGGACCTTGACGCCGGATGGCCTGCTGCTTCAGTAGTACTTGTGGTGGTTCCTTCAATTTCTTTCCACTCTTTTTCGAACCGAGTGGCTGAAAGAGCTAGCCAATGTTTGTACTTGGAAGCATCTTCTTCAGAAAAAGGAATGAATGTATTGCTGGCCAGTGCCTTTTTGTACAGTAGATCCAGAATAGTGGCACAAATGTAATGTTGTTCTGAATGTATTCCTTTAAGCCTTGGATTGTCAACTAGGCGGCTTAATAAGCTCTCCGCCAACCGATATGCGTCTTGTTTTTCAGCATCAACCACACAGAAAGACTTTGTCCATGCACCACTGAGTACCCCTGGGCATAATGGATGAAAGCAAGGCAGACTGGGGGCAGGCCTATGGCACAAAGCACACTGCCTGGCTTCAAAATGGCCCCTAGACCCCCACCCACCTGGCCAGGCCCTGGGTCATGCATCAAAATGGCCCCCACCCACATGGCCAGGCCCTGGACCAGGCCCCAACAACACCCAAAAACTCAAAATATACACCAAAATCACCTCAATCCAATGCCATCCATGCCCTAAATGATGTTTAAATTCAAGAGACCACACAGAAAGACTTGGTCCATGCACCACTGACTACCCCTGGGCCTACTGGCTAGTGTGGCTTTAACACACATCCCAAAATTAAAAAAATCTTCCACATATAACAGTGCGATAATCAATTTAATGCCATCCATGCCGTAAATGATATTTAACTTCAACAAAACTGACAGAAACAGTTGTATCATGCACCCATGACTAACCCTGGGCCTACTGGATACTGTGGCTTCCCACAATATATTTTTTTAAAGTTGTGAAAAAGATTATAAATTGTAGTTGCAGCAACTGCAATGCCCCAAGCAAACAACACCAACTTACTTGTAAAATCTCAAATCCAAAAGTGATCCAAAAAAAAACCTCCTCAAATACAAATATCCAGCAGCAGCCACAAAGAGTATTCCTTCCAGCTCCAGATCCAAATGAAAAGTGACCAGGACATGGACAAAGCAATGGGAGGAGCCTGCTGGACAGGAACAGGAAGTTGGAGGCTCTGGGGCACTTTCTTCCTCCCACCCCCCAAAAATGGACTCCTTCCAAAAAAAAGTGCAACCAAATGTCAATCTGAGGAGTTATTCTGATCCAAATCATCATTTTCAGAAGGTTGCTGCTGCCAGCGATAGATTTCTTGTGCAGAATTGCAATTTTTGCAATTTCGGGAAAGCAAGCTGTTCAAATCTCCCGCCGGATGTCAGCTGCGTGTCGCATCTCCATATTCGCTATTGTTTACTCTCACGATGCGTGATCGTGGGCCCTTATGACGTATTCGCGTTCTCAAAGTCTCGCAGTGCAAGATGGCTGGACTTGATGACGCACTCGCGGTCGAAAAGTCTCACGCGATCACGCAGCCAGATACAAAATGGCGCAGGGCACGTAAACCAGGGGGAAGACAACTCATCGAGCTCAGAATCACGGTAAGTCAACGCCGCACGTGTGAGATTGTATTTTGGAAGCGCGACCAAGCAAAAAAACGTTGCCAACTTGCGAATTGCAGATTTTTGGGCAATTTTGCACGATTCGCGGATTGCAAAATTGCCAAAAATCCGCACATTCCTCGAGCGGAACGAATTTTCATCCCAAGCTTACTTTGCATTAGGACATGCTTGCTCGAAAATTTCTTGGCACAGCAGAAAGTTCCCAAAGTAGACCAGTATTGTCCTGAATCTCACATCTTCGTTAGATCGAGATTTCTTTAACAATAAGGGGAACCTGTGGGCACGTTGGATCTCTGCATTCCAATTCCAATTTGTTTTCTCTGGAAAGGTGCCCTTAAAGTGTGATATAATTTAGGCCCTTGTGTCAGACCTTTCAACTCCCTCTGGTAGTCCCAGGACTCTCAAATTGTTGCGCCTCTGCCTATTTTCATAGTCTTCCAGATTCCAAAGGACATCAGCCATCATTGCTGCCTGTGATGATTCCTGCAACTATAACTTCAGATTCCAGATGTTCAGTCCACTCCCCGACCATTGTAATTCTGCCTGTGATGTCCGAGCAGGTTTTATTAATTTTTTTAACGGTCCCATGCAGTTTTTTTGTGACTAGCCTTGCTCGATGACTTGATCACCTAACTTCTTCCTGGATCTGCTTTTCCATTTGAAGAATAGTCACCAGAGACCCCTCCATGGTGGGAGGTTGCAGGTGTGACCCAGAGGCTTCAGCAATGTGTTCTTTTGAAGATCTTTCACATTCCCCTCCTGAGAAAACCAGCCGAGTTGTAGAGTAGATCCATTGAAGAAAACCAGTTAAATCGTCCCCACTTCTTCATTTGGAAGCTTCAGCATCGGCTCCCCTTTTTTCTTGTTCCTCTTTTTCTTCCCCACACACTTTATGTTGAGTTGCGCAAGTGATATTTTCTAGAGCATCACTGGAGTAAGAGTCGGAGACTGGCCTGTCTGTTACAGAAGATGATGACTCCTCCATATCAGAGAGATCGCACTTGTCCGGAAAAGAGAAGAATTTGTTCTGGCTTTAGGAGACTTGGCTATATGTGACACTCATCAGCCCCTTCCAAAGCAGTCCCGTGGCCTCTTCTGTGGGAGTCTCCTGTTGAGCTGCTGTTGCGGACTGAGAAGTACAACAAACTTCCCCATACCCCTCGCTCAGTGGTAGCTGATTGTCCTGATCATTACCCTGGACACTCCTTGTTGTTCTCTTCATTAGGGATGCTCCCAGTAGTGCTTCCTTGGGCCACCAAGATTAGTGCAGCATCTGTTCCAGACCCTTCATTGGTCATGGAAGAGATTTGTGGATCATCTGCTTGAGATAGTATCTCACTCTGAGGTGAGTTGGGGTTGCTCAGTGCCACTGAGATATTATGGTGCTCCAGAAGGGGGAATCCATATTTTCCTCAGCCTGCATGCCAGCCGAGTTTGCCCCATGCCCCTTACCAAGCCCGTGAACCATGGGAGGGACTTTGAGATTGCCAGAAAACAATGTTGAAATTAGGGGTTGGGGCGCTTTAACTTCCCCAACAGTCCTAGATTTCCCCAGTCAGGTCCTAGCCTGCTTCCCAAAGCACTGATTTTGGGGTTACCCTTTTCAGGAGCCCCCACCTGGTTTCTGCCACCTCTTGCCCCCTTACCAAAGTTCATTAACACCTTGCGTGCTCATGCAATGTGCTCATGAGGAGCTGAGCTCGTCATGACCGCCACGGCGCTCACACGCGGGGATAATTCCCCTGCTGTGCTGAACATTCTGTGGAAATGGGCATGGTCACGACGAGCTCAGCTCATCATGAACACAGCGCCACCGTGCAGCGTGACGATCCGAGCTCGTCACAAGCACTGTGGGGCTGTGTGCGGCCCCCTCCCCTAGCGCCACGGGGGAATGAGCCCGGTGGTGAAGGGGTTAAGGAGGGAGGGGGCCCACTTATTGAGCCTGCAGCAAAGCCAGTCTTCCGTGTCCCGCGGCCGGACATTTTGCAAAATTTATTGGCTTTGAGACAGCCCCATAGTTCTTCCCTGACTGTATTGGCAAATTTTAATTTACATTTTTTTTATTAGTTCAATGTTTTACCTAATTAAAGAATGTTCTTTCTTATATTTTAAATTATTGAATTTTTTTTTTTTGTATAATTTTAAAGTTTAACATAACAGTTTATTTACTGTTTTAAAGCATATATATATGTATATATATATATATATATATATATATATATATATATATATATATATATATATATATATATATATATATATATATATATAATTATTATGGTTGTGTGTTTATCTTTTTTTAATTAAATGTATTTGTTTTTTGTTAAAATGTGTATTAAATGTAATTAATGTTAAAATTAATTGTTATATTTAATATCATAAATATATAATATTGTATTTATATATATATATCAATATTTTGTACATCTATATTTTTACAACAATATTTTTTGTCGATATTTTTGTACTTACCTGTTTAAATATAAAAGGCAATAATTTTGTAGTCTATATTTTTTCATCAATATATTTTACATCGATGTCGTGTCAGTGAACGGGCTGAGGAAATAGCCAAATGGTGTCCTGAGTAGCAAGCGCTAGTTCTGCAAATAAAAGGAATTTAATTACTCTTCTCTTTATATGGAGCAACTGTGGCAGTATACATTTGTATATATATATTCACTGAAAATACCATAGGTTTCAAGCAGGTTATAGTTAGGAATTATCCTTTAAAAACCTTAGAAATTAATTGAAAAAACCATAGGTTTCAGGAGTGTTATAGTTAGCTGGACATTTCACTCATACAAAACCATTGGAATTCCTCCGTTATAGTTAGTTGTACTAACTGTAACTCTTGCGCCCGCAATCCACTGGTGATGATGTCACATATTAAATCATTCATGACATGGTCAGTTACATCACTGATGACATCTCAAATGACATCACTGATGACTTCACTGATAACATCATCCAGTGAATGTGGTTTGGTTTGTTATTTAAATATGTATTATATATACACCAATCTGCATTGACGAATTAGTGGATATATAAATATCTGGATAGAGGATTTAGTAGCAGTGTGATTGATTGTTTACTTGAGTAATGTATACTGTCTCACTAAATATACTGTATAGTGACTAAACTGTGTGAATATCTGTATTACTTGGTCAGTCGTTGTGCTACCTGCTGCACCAGTTGCTTACTAGCTACATGAAAGTCTATATTAGTTATTGATTAGTTAACTGACTATTTGTATGAGAGAGTGAATGTGTGTGTGGTTTGTTGGGGGATCTGTGACTGCCCAAACATATATGAATAGTTAATTCAGTAGATATATGACATTAAGACTACAAGTTATAATAGTTGTTTGGGTGAGTGAATATCTTTATGGGTGTGGTGATGATCAAATATATGTCTCAATGGTACATGTTCAACAAAGTAGAAAAAATAAAAAACAGTGTATGTGACTGTTGTATATAAATAAGTATACATAAAACTCATTGATTGCATGAGTGACTATATAGATAACTGTATACTTGTAATAGTGATTTTATAACACTCTAAGTATGAGTTACTATCTATATCAATAAATAAAGTGCTATTTGTATAGGTGTGTAGCTGAGTAAATGTAAATATGATACATTGTTTGCAAAAGTGAGTAAGATGACTGCATAAGTGAATCGGATGTGTGCTGGTGTGTAATGACAATATAGGTGTATAGGTATATTTGATAGTGTTCTATTGCTCATTGACACTATGTATGAGTAAATCTATAGTTAATTGATTAGATGTGTGTGTAGATCTAGGAATCACTAAGTGGGTTTTTAGATACTTGTATTGCTGTGTCAATGGATTCAAATATGGTACTCTGTATTTTACAGTGAGTGATAAAAGTTTATAGTACTGTATGATGAGGTGTATCAGATTGTCGCATGGCTGATGTCCTCAGTGATGTAATTTGAGATGTCATCAATGATGTCATCAGTGATGTCACTGACCATGTCATGAATGATGTAATATGTGACATCATCACCAGTGGATTGCGGGCACGAGAGTTACAGTTAGAACAACTAACTATAACAGAGGAATTTCAATGGTTTTGTATGAGTGAAAAGTCCAGCTAACTATAACATCCCTGAAACTTATGGTTTTTGCAATGAATTTCTAAGGTTTTTAAAAGGATAATTCCTAACTATAACCTGCTTGAAACCTATGTTTTTTTCAGTGAATTGCAAATGTTTTTTAAATGATAATTCCTAACTATAACCTGCCTGAAACCTATGGTTTTTTCAGTGAATTTCAAAGTTTTTTTAAATGACAATTCCAAATTATAATGTTCACCACTTCCCCATATTTTCAACGAGATGCCAAATCTGCAGTGCTACCTAAAAAAACAGGCGATAGTTCCACTTACCACTAACAAATTAACATCAACATTTAACTAGTGTAATGACGTTGACTATGTACTGCGTGGATTACATCCAACTCACACCCATATTTAAAGAGGAATATGTGATAGAAGTACTAATTATACACTTCCAACACCCAACAAAATCACAATACCTAGCGTCACCACTAGTACAACCACCTCTCCTGAACCCTCCCCCTCCACCACCTCAGAGGCAGCGCAAAACAGGACAACAGACCTTCCCAAAATGATATCTCCCCTAAACAGCACACTAGCTCAATGTTCAGAGATGGGGCAACCAACTATGTGTAAGGGAAGGAACTCGTACATCAATAATAATGTACACAATGCTAACACTACCGGTGATATGCTATACACAACTCGCTACACAAACCAAAAATGTTTCCGTGTGTGGATATACTATTGATACGTGTAGTGTACTGCATAGAGGATGCAGCCATATTATCTCAGACACTGAGGAATACTTCTGTCATGTAGCTGTGATGTCTACCCCCTTGAAGCAGAAGTTGAGTAGGCTGGTCCAATGTTCGCAACGTCAGTGTAAGACTATAAATAAATAACTTACGCCTTGGGCGTGGGTCACTTCTGCAAAGAAAAGAGTCTCCGCCACAGCGAAGGTCCTCATCCTGCCACATGGCTTCCGCCATGACCACGTGCCTCCTCGATACAGGCCCATTGCGAACTCAGTGCCACTGTACCGCAGACGTGTGTCCGTATCAACTACTACCATCGATCTATACTGCGGACAGCAGGATTCACAACTTGAATTCAGATTTGGATCTACACTACGGACAGCATTGAAGTTAGCCTTGATTTATGTGAGGCAGAGACAATTCTACTCTATGTCCTCAGACTTTGTAAAAATAAGTGATAAAAATTATTTGTCGATATCTGTGTTGACTACTGCCTTCGATCTACAGTGCGGTCAATAGAGTTTACAACTTGATACCGGTGGCGCAAAAGCACTACAGACAACATTGAATTCAGTCTCGATTTATTTAAGGCAGAGACAATTGTACTATGTCCTCAGATTTTGGTAAAATATGTCACAAAAAAAAGAATTCCTCGATGTCTGTGTCAACTAATGCCTTCGATCTACATTGTGGACAGCAGGGTTCACAACTTGAATTCAGCTTTGGATCTACACTACGGACAGCATTGAATCAAGCCTTGCTTTATTTAAGGTAGAGACAATTGTACTCTATGTCTTCCGATTTTGTAGAAGGATTTGACAAAATGCATTTGTCTGTAACTGTGCTGACTACTGCCTTCCATCTACACTGCGGACAGCAGGGTTCACAACTTGAATTCAGCTTTGCATCTACACTACGGCCAACATTGAATTAAGCCTTTCTTTATTTAATGCAGAGACAATTGTACTGTATGTCTTCAGATTTTGTTAAAGGATGTGACAAAAAGCATTCCTCGATGTCTGATAAAGTACTGTCTTCGATCTACACTGCGGTCAACAGGGTTCACAGCTTGAATTCAGCTTTCCATCTACACTACAGACTGCATTCAAGTTAGCGTTGATTTATGTAAGGCAGAGACCATTTTGTTAAAGGATGCGACAAAAAACATTTCTCAATAGCTATACTGACTACTGCCTTCAAATGTACACTGTGATCAACAGAGTTTACCACTTGATACCAGTGGCGCATCAGCACTACAGACAACATTTAATTCAGTCTTCATTTAATGAAGGCAGAGACAATTGTACTGTGTCCTCAGATTTTGTGAAAGTATGTGATGAAAAAAGCATTACTCGATGTCTGTGTCAACTACTGCCTTCGATCTACACTGCGGAAAGCACGGTTCACAACTTGAATTCAGCTTTGCATCTACACTATGGACAGTAAGAAATTCAGCCTTGATTTATTTAAGGCAGAGACATTTGTACTGTATGTATTTAAATTTTGTTAAAATAAGTGACAATAATCATTCGTTGATATCTGTGCTGACTACTACTTTCCATCTACAGTGCGGAGAGCACGATTCACACTACGGACAGTAGAGATTTCAACCTTGATTTATTTAATACAAAGACAATTCTACTGTATGTGTTCTGATTTGGTTAAAATAAGTGACAAAAACCATTTGTCGAAATCTCTGCTGACTACTGCCTTTGATCTACAGTATGGACAGCAGGGCTCACAACTTAAATTCAGCTTTGAATCTGTACTATAGCCGTATTGACTCAGATGTCTTATTTAAAGAAAAACATATCATAGTTTTTGGAGATCTACTGCAACTTAGTCACGTAAAAGGACAAAAAGTATTTATAAGAAAACTTAATTTTATTAACATTGTTGCTTCAGGTGCCACTAACTCTGTCTACCACTTATCATTGCTGGTTGCACACACGCTAAATTACCAATACTGTGCAGCTCTACTCAACGCCACATGGCCGTGGGCTCTTGCTAACTGCTGCCTCCTGCCTACACTGCGGTCATCAGAACTCACAACTAAATAGCCTATTGATTGATTATTTGCGCGAGTACAATACCAAACTAAGTATAACACCTATCAAACCTTTACAAAATCCCTTTAGTATGCTTCCTTCAAAAACTTATTTTATATCAGTTATAGATTTAGTTGAATAATAAAATTCACGGTGCAAGTGCAAAGGCACACTTAATGGCAATCTGCATTGCTGCCCGCAGAGAACACAATTTGAACTTCACTTTTTCTTCATTGGAAACCTGAATTTCTTTTTGGAGACAAAAACAGCCACACCACTGGAAGAATCATCTGACTATGATCATTTTGTTGCTGAATGGTACTTTTTCCCCCCTCAAAGTACATGCAGTCCAATATGCAATAGTCAATGCTTTGAGTGCAGCCCGTTCAGACCACACATCATCGCAGGGTGAGCACACGCTAAACACCAGACGTACCACTAACTCAGTACACCATAAATAACCTCCATGAGGCATTCTTAAGGCAGAATTCAGTAGTCAAAAAACATTAGCCCAGTGTGGCCTGCCCGGACCACGCATCATCACAGGTTATGTACACACTCAGTCCCAAAGGTACTACTAACTCAGTGCACCATAATTCATCACCACATGACGTTTACGCTGCAAGTGCAAAGACACACTCAATAGTAGTCTACACTGCGGACACCACAGGTCACAATTTGAACTAAAATGTTGCTGAAACATACATATTTTGACAATGTATTCCAAACATGTTTCATCTTTTATTTCAATCGTGATTACAAATCATGCAGTCCAGTAGGCAACATGCTGAGCACAATACGTACCACTTCCTCAGTGCACAATAAATAATCACCACGTGGCCTTATTAAGGCAAAATTCTGTTGCCAAAAGACATTCTTACCAGTGCGATTTGCTGAACCACGCATCATTACAGGCTCCACACAAACCGCCCATACCTCAGTGTACCACAACTCATGAACCCTTTACGATAGAATCCTCTGTGTATAATTTCACATATAGTGCTCCTACCTTTGTACAGCAGAAGCCATAAGTCATATGGTTGAATACCAACAGCAACGAAATGAAATGGAGTCGAACACACATGCCCGTACCCACTTCAACTCTCTATCTGTGTCTGTGTTCTTATTATGTTTGTAAAATGCTGCTCCTGTGCCATATCACATTATAGTGTGCTGTAAACAGCGTATGCAACCATCTTACCTCTGCCAATAACAAAAACTTTGATTATATAACTTTCTCTCGCTCATTCTACAAATACGAACGTACAAAGTGGATCATTACAATACTGCAAAGAAACTGTATAGTCAATTTATAAATGTGTACTATTTCTTTAAAAAAAATTCTTTTTTTAGCATATTTATATAGCGCAAAGTCGACCTAATACTATAGCAACAATTTACATGACCACCGTATTTACAGTACATTTTCAGGCACGTGTTGATTACATCATTACTCTACAATAACAGGATGTGGACGCGACTCCGAGTCTCGAACAACAGTTTCCAGCACCAAGTTCGACAGTATACCTGAATGACCACAGACGTACATATATTATTTGTCTTTCAGGGGCCAAAAACTGCAACCTAAACCTTTCACAGCCCTGTATTACTACAGCTGCAACACTCCACTGAATGTACAACAAACATTCATATTCACCGAAATGCGTCATGTCCACCATCTTTTATGTGTGCATCTATGGATGAATATACGGTCAGTGATATCCTATACCTTCAATGTTAGCCAAAATGTGGGTCTTTACAGACATAATGACACATTTGCATGTAAGACCCGGGTGACGGCAGCACTACAACACAGACAACCAAATCAGTAGATTTTTTCATATAGCTCACAACGGAACCACACCCATAGCTCCGGAGTCATCGTTCACAGCCTCTTGCAGCACTGGCATACATCAGTCCAGCCCACTCTGCTTACGCTTCCTGGAAAACACAACAACTGTACGTAAATGGCCCAGATTTCCATTGTAGTGATTCTTACTTTCCAGGTCTAGTTGTCAGAACGGCACACACACACTCCCTCATGGCTGGTATACACCCACACCACACCCATCCAGCACATACATCACTACACACATGACCCTACCAATTAAAAAACGGGGCACACGAGCTCTACGCCATTTTAGAGTTGCTCTCATCGCAAGCGCTGTAATGGCTCGTCCTAGTGGTTCGGACGCCTCATGTAGGCCTGAACCACCGAGCAGCGGGGCCCACCACTATGTGCATGGCCTCTTTGGTCACTGAGTTAGTGGTACTGCAAGGACTCAGCGGGTGAGCAACCTGCGATGATGATGAGAGCACGAGTATGTCCTTTGACACAGCAATATCAAGACTCAACACCATATGTGAGACTTCCTGGTGGCAGAGTGGGACTGCATGATGTAGTAGGTGCCCTGTCCACAAAAAAGGTGAGCAGTGAGGCCTGGCTGTGCAGCAGAGGGAGTAGATGGGGTGCAGCCTACTGCATACAAAAAGGCGACAAAGCGATTTAGGCGTACGCAGTCCTATACACCGTATCTTATTGCATTTGTATTTTTTTTCCAATTTCAGGAAAGTTTTTATAATCAGTCAAATGTCCGTCACTGGTGATAATTGAAACCACGTGTATCACTGCACACCACTTGCTTTCAAAACCGGGTAAAAAACATTACTACTATACTATTTGTTCAAAAATTTAAGCCTATTAAACAAGTTGGAACTGTACAAATAGTTGTTTTTTAAATGCGGGAAGGAAGGTGTGTGAAAGGGTGATGTAATTCTACTCCACATTAAGATAGTAACAATTACCAATCATAACATCTTTCTTTTACTATCTGTTAGATGTAGACCTTCAGGGTGCACTATGTCCGGCACGTGGTAAAAGACACAACGGTGACAGAAAGGTGAGCTGCGAATATTCTTTTCTGTCACTCTCTCACTTCCTCTCTACTTTGATAAAGAAAGGATGCACAATTTTATCACAAATTGGCATCCCCCCAACACCTCCAAAGCTCAACATTTGAGGATTCTGCGATGATGCGTGGCCATCGTAACAACGCCTGAGGCGGCTGTTTCGACACGTGGTGCACCCTCTTTGAATCACGCCAATGGCACAAGGTGAGCTTGTTTCCAAAGCAACAAGAAGTCACCTATGGGTGGTGTGCAGCAGCTTGACTGGCAGGCAGTGAGAATGGATAAGTTGCAACAGTCTAAGGGCCAGGTTTACAAGCCTCATGCCCCACTTTTGCATCACTTTTAACATAGGAAAAGTGATGCAAAACTGTCGCAAAGGGTTTGTAAATCTGCCCCTGAGTGCGCGAGAAAAGGTACTCACCTCCGGACTCTGGGAGTCAATGGGGTGCAACAGTCTGGGTACGCAGTAATGAGAACTCACCGCTATGCAGTGGAAGTGCATGGGGTATAGTACTCTGGGAGAAAAATAGTGCACAGACACCTCCTTGCAGTAGCAGTTGATGTAATACAGTATCCTGAGTGTGCAAAGACATAAAGCAGAAAAATATTTGTGCAGTTGTATGTACTCTGCTATTACTAACTCTATACTTTCTTTCAGATCACTAAACTTGAGGGTGCACTATGAACCGGCACGTGCTTGGACACACAATGGAGGCAAAAAGGTGAGCTACAAAAATTCTCTAAGAATAGGTTGCGATATACGATAATATTCATTTCTTGGTCGAACCTCACCGGATTGTATAAATTAACTTCGATCCCGGAAGCATAACTTTCTGAACGCTTCCGGGAAAACACGCTGAGGAGAGAAGATCGCCGTTATCAGGTATGCAGCAACTAGCTAGCGTGATCGAGTTTTTCTGTATTGGCTAGCATGATCGAGTTTACATGTACTGGCACGTTATAGCGTTGCGTTGTAAAATTTTGTAACGTTTTGCTCGTTAGTTCATGCACGGCTAGCGTGATCAAGTTTACCTGTATCGGCCCGCTAACGCATTGTATTGCAACATTTTGTAACGTTTTGTGCGTTAATTCATGCACAAGGCACTCTGCTTAATAATTGTCGGAGGGTCATGGTGCTTTAGGTTGGATGCATTGTTCACGTACACATGACAACAAACTAGACAACCAAATGCAAGTATAAATAGTAAAAGGCCAATATATGCCGCCTAGTGATTATATTAGCCACCGCGAGTGTGAGACCCAATTATGTACAAGAACGGGTCAAGAGCATTTAAATATATTCTAAGAGGCTGTTGCTTTGAAGCCGAAACGTATTAATGAGACTACAACATGGCTTTTAAATCTACCCTAAGAATAACAACATATCATGTGACTCGAATGAGAGTATATTTAGATCCTAAAAATCTCTTCATCTGCTTTTGAATTTTAGAGTTTGAGGCCCAATATTGAAAATACGGGACCCGTTCTTAATTAATAAAAAGGACGTTTATCGTGTTATTCAGTCGAAACTCAAGGGTAAGCGAGAATGTACATTTTCATGAGTTAGAAACCATACCAAATATCAGAACCAATTTTTGATATAGGTTTTTATGATTTGCAGCTTTTTTCATCTGTCGCAACATCGAACGCCCCAGAAGTTACTATCAAATCACAATTAGAAACAAGGAAGTGCAAAGAAACTTGAATAATAATATTAAGGTAAAATAAGTAATTATGATCAACAGAGAAGTAAACCTTTGTAAGAATTAGTATAATAATATTTGAAATATTTTTACTCTAAAGGCAACCAGGGGACATTCTGAACATCCCAGGAATTACGGAATTGACTATACTGAATTCCTATCAATATAATTAAGGTAATGAGAAAGAATATCAAATGTCGCTGTGTTAAGAATGCACAATATCGAATGCATAGTACAGCAATATATACTGTTTTATATCCTAGAGACATCAGGGTATTGGTAAATTGTTTATGAAATCATAGCCTGTACAGACAGACAGGGAGACCTATTTATAACAATGCATAATGAGTGTTATTGGAAGTCTTTAGTAAAGAAATAAGGTTGACATATGAGTATTGGGGTTTACAGTATTGCGATATGTCTAAATGTATTACCTTTTTGTTTCTATATGTAGATATTGTAATAAAGAAATATCTTGGTCCTGAGGAAGGTGAAGGTAGCCACTGTACACAGAAACACCGCGTCGACTGTTTTCAATGATTGTTTTTAACCATTGTCTCCAATTCGGGACATGAGCATAATATTATTTAGATTGTAACCCCCAGGGAGGTGTTTATATGTTTTTATGTGAAGATTAAATTCTTTTAAAGCAATATCCTTTTCATATATTTTCTATATATTTGTTTCGTAATACTTCATGTTCCCCAATATTGCAATACTTTGTGTTCCCCAACATTGTGATATACCATTTCTAGTGTCTCGCCTTAGAGTCTGTCAGTAGTAGTGAGTTCTAGTGGTTTGCGTCTATGATAAACAAAGGAGACAAACTATATTTACAAACAGGGTCAGTACTTTTTCTTGCTCGTCCACCCCCTCCCTGTATATAAGATAGGGGTACCTTCCTACTTTGTTACTGCTATATCTGAGATAAACATTAAAAATGTGCATGCCTTATAATTATATTTGTTTAGCTTTTCTATTTCAATTAGATTTGTTAAACAAATGTAGGAGATTTGTTCATGCTGATGATTTTAATACTTCAGAAAAGATGCGTAAAACCACTTTCTCTCCACTAAGAGCAAATATCCATTCTGCCTTCTCTCATAAACTATGCCAACCTAATAAGTATTACGTACTCTACATTAGATTAAGGTGGATGATGGTTGGCTTTTTTAAGTGATGCCTGCTTTCTGTGGTTTAAACCCCTGCATGCGGCTCAAACTTTTTTCTTTGGACCCCATTTAGAGACACACATCGGAATCACTTTTTTGCACTAGTACTGATTTAGAACTGAACATAAATTATGGTAAATTGAGCATGGAGATGCCTGCCAGTTTTAGGGAGGTGAAAGCAGCGAGCACACAATGAGACAATGGTAGTTAGTGAAGGAAACTCCTGATTGTATTAAAGACAAGGAGTCACTAATGGAGAGGCCTAGAGAACATCACCACCAGAATGAACCAGGCTACAAAAGCCAATTCTTACACTGGGAAGGAAACAAGCTTCCGGGGACCGGTTTCTGGCATTACAGCCGTCTTCGGCCCGGCTTGCTTGTAAGAATTGGCTTTTGTAGTTTGGTTTGCCCTGTTCCCATCATGCACTGGGACAGGAACAGACTAATTTGCATACAGCCAGGTTCTGAAACTGGGATGGTGCAGTGAGCTAAAAAACGGTGTTGGATCTAGCCCTGATCTCTTGACTGGGTGAGAGTACTCTGCTTAATTCAGATACTCTGTCCATCACCACCCCTTGTTGTAAATAATTTTGTCCACCCTAAGCGTGGAAGGGTATACTCAGATGTGAGTCCCTTGCTCATTGCACCATCAGGATTCAAGCAAGCCGGGCCGAAGACGGCTGTAATGCAAGAAACCGGTCCCCGGAAGCTTGTTTCCTTCCCAGTGTAAGAATTGGCTTTTTTAGTCTGGTCTGCCCTGTTCCCATGATGCACTGGGCCAGGGACAGACTAATTTGCATACAGCCAGGTTCTGAAACTGGGATGGGGCAATGAGCTAAAAAACGGTGTTGGATCTAGCCCTGATCTCTTGACTGGGTGAGAGTACTCTGCTTAATTCAGAGACTCTGTCCATCACCACCCCTTGCTGTAAATAATTTTGTCCACCCTAAGCGTGGAAGGGTATACTCAGATGTGAGTCCCTTGCTCATTGCACCATCAGGATTCAAGCAAGCCGGGCCGAAGACGGCTGTAATGCCAGAAACCGGTCCCCGGAAGCTTGTTTCCTTCCCAGTGTAAGAATTGGCTTTTGTAGTCTGGTCTGCCCTGTTCCCATGATGCACTGGGCCAGGGACAGACTAATTTGCATACAGCCAGGTTCTGAAACTGGGATGGTGCAATGAGCTAAAAAACGGTGTTGGATCTAGCCCTGATCTCTTGACTGGGTGAGAGTACTCTGCTTAATTCAGAGACTCTGTCCATCACCACCCCTTGTTGTAAATAGTTAAACAGAGAACAGAATTAATTCAGAAAATCTCCCAACTGAATATGAGTCCTGAAGCCTTGACAATTCCAGTAACTATTGGACCAGTTGTTCCTTTGTACGGGGATAAACAGGGAAGTCCAAAGACTCCAATTGTTACCCCATCTATAGTGCAGCCGAGAAAAGAGCCTTAATTGTAGATGATCAGGCAAGCGAATGTGAATCTGTAATTTCCTTGATGGATTTGCCAGTAAGGGAGCCAGAGAGGGGTACACAGAGAAAGAACACTCCTTTCACTTCAAGAGATGTGCAGATTGAGTCAACTTCTGGTACTAGAAGTGCCACAGTAGTGACTCCTGAAGAAATTTAAAGATGGAGCTGAGAATTAGAGAAACAAAATCCTCAGCCGAAACCATAAACTAAGAATAGAAATAGAAGAACTATCAGCTGGAAATGTGGGGATGGACAGACTGAACACCCTGACGAAGGAGGAATTGTTATTCATTTGTAAAAGTCTAACCCGAAATACCAGAATATACCATGAAAAATTAAAGGACACTGCAGCTAGTATGGAAATAGATGTTAGTAAATCAAAAGTTTTGCAAAAACCCTACAGAGCAGAATTCTCAGACAGAGATTTGGAAAACATGAATGTGTCAGGGAAGAAGGTACAGATCAGAGAGTTATTAAATCTGTTACAAAAATGGGGAAACTTAGACAAATGGAAAGCCAGATGGGCCAGGAAAAAAGAAGATAATAGATCAAAGCAAATGACGTCTGAGTACGTGTTAAAAGAAGCAGACAAGGCAGAAACATTTTATCCTATGAGAGAAGTGCCAGGTGGAAAGTATGTCCATGTTCCATGGTCCCGACAGGATATTGTGTCCTTTACCAATGACTTCCCAAAATTACGAGAAAAACCTGTAGATTGGTACCGACAGGTCGAGAGATTTGTGAAGGTCCAGAAGTGTCTGTGAAAAGATTTAGATGAGTTCTTTGATATTGTAGTTACCGTAGATTTGTGGACAGAATGTAAAATTGCTATAGATTGGCCTAGCGAGGAATACCCGAGAGACCCAAATACACTAGCTCCTTCAGCAGAAGTAATGAAAAAGTACAATCAGGTAATATTACATTTAAAGGGAAAAGTGCCTGCGAAAGAAACTGATTGGACCCGAATAGACAGAACTACCCAGAATAGAGATGAAACTGTGCACTCCTATTATGAAAAACCAGGTGTTCAAAACATACAGCGGATTAGACAACATTGAAATGAAGGACATGACCCACTTCATTTATAGATTTGTGCTAGGATTAAGACATGAGATTTCCCAGTGGATCAAAGACAATAAAATCTGCTGGCAATCTAAACCAATTGATGAAGTCCTGAAATATGCTAAATATTGCGAGGATGAGTTGGCTGATACACGAAAGGAGTTAAAGGAAAAAGTCATGTGGGCTCAGGTAAAATTAGCAGAACACCAAGAACAGCAGCTAAATTAATTGACCAGTAATCAGAATCAAGGCCCCGGGGGTGGGGGAAAGCCCAGAGTACAAATGAGCAGAGAGGAGGCCAAAAAGAAGTTCCCCTGTCACGGGTGCGGACAGATAGGTCACTGGAGAGACGAGTGTCCAGCTGTACAGAATGGTAACGTGCAAATAAATGATTTAAATCCACAGACGCAGAATGAGAAACCACGAAAGACCCAGCAACAGGTAAAGCAGAATCAGTTGCCTCGTGCACCTAGACAAAATTATAGGAGCAAAGCACAACAGGGTGAAGACACCGAAGTGTGGGAAGTAAGGGAAAATAAGAACGCAGCAATATCACAATTTCTGTTAAATGACACATTTCTCTGTGATGACACCTACTGATGGTGCCTGAGGGGGGAGGACGAGGAGTGCGTGCTTGGCGCCTCCTTGCCGGTGGACCAGACAGGGCCATATATTGAAGGAAAGGTTGAAGGAAATGATGTCACCTTTCTGTTGGACACTGGTGCTACCCGTTCTACTGTGAGAACAGCAGACGTTCCAAACCTACCCCTCTCGGGAGAAGCGATCCAAGTAGTGGGCGTTTCTAATCAGCTAATTAGTACCCCAGTTACAAAACCTATGGAAATTAAAATTGGGAATTTTAAGGAAATGCATAGGTTCGTTGTCTGTGATTCCAGTCCAGTAAACCTGCTAGGACGAGATTTGTTGTGTACTATCTTTTGCACACCAAATGGCGTCGGAATTCAGACCCCAGACGAAGATGGAATTTACAAATTAATGCTAGCTAGACCAGACTCTGAAATTAAAAGGCTGACAATACAAGACTTACCTGGGGAACTCCAAGAGACAGTGAAACCAGAAGTATGGGATTTTAGTGGAAAAGATGTAGGATTGATGGAAAATGTTGACCCAATTAAAGTAGCCATAAAATAAAATGCAGTATACCCAAATATTAAACAGTACAAAATGAGTGCAGAAGTAAAAGCAGGAGTTGCCATTGAAATAAAAGATTGTTAGAAGCAAAAATCATACAAGAAGTGATGAGCAGCCCATGTAATTCACCCATAATCGGAATCAAGAAACCTAGTGGTAAGTACAGGGTAGTACAGGACCTGCGCAAGGTTAACAAAATTGTGGTTCCTTGTGGTCCTGTCGTGCCAAACCCTGCTGTGATTTTATACCAAATTCCATGGAATGCTGGTTGGTTTACCGTCATTGACTTATGTCATGCATTCTTTTCAATTCCATTGCATCCAGACAGCAAATTTCTTTTCTCATTTGAGTTTGACAGTCACATGTATGTCTGGAATCGCGTCCCTCAGGGTACACAGAAAGCCCCTCAATCTTTAATCAGATTCTGAAAAAGTGCCTGGAAAATCAGTTTTGGTGCAATACATAGACGACCTATTAGTGGCGTCTAAAAGTCCAAGAGACTGTGTAACTGACACAATTGTCTTGCTGACCCATTTAGGTGAAGGAGGGCATAAAGTATAACCAGAAAAAATACAATTCTGTACCACATCAGTAAAATATCTGGGGCACCAGATAGAGAGAGGTATCAGGAAAGTCACCACTGAAAGAATTAGGATAATTCGAAACATGGAATTGCCAAATACCCAGAAGGAAATCAGAATGTTCCTTGGAGTTGTAGGGTACTGTAGGCAGTGGATTGTGGGATTTGCCATCCTAGCAAAACCATTGATAACAATGACAAAGAAAGGAGCAAGTGATCCATAGAATGGGGTGACGAAAGCATGACAGCTTTTACAAAATTACGAGAATGCCTGTGTACTGCTCATGCATTAGGAATGCCTGACTATTCAAAAGATTTTGCACTGTTCTGTGACACACGAGACAATTGTGCACTTTGAGTCCTGACCCAAATTCATGGTTTGACTCAACGTCTAGTGGCATACTTTTCTTCTACTATGGACCCAGTAGCAGCTGGATTACCTGGATGTTTGAAAGCTGTAGCTGCAACATGCATGAGTCTTGAACAGAGTGAGTCCATTGTTATGGGACATCCGGTAACTGTGTATGTTCCACATTCTGTTGTAATTTTACTGACAAGAACAAAGACCCAGTATCTCACACCTAGTTGGCTGACTAAGTATGAGAGAATCCTTGTAGGTGCAGGAAACTTGACCCTTGAACAATGTCACATTTTAAATCCAGCTACCTTACTACCAAGTTCATTTGCAGCAGAAGTGAGGGAAGAATTTGCACATGATTGCATTGACTTGACTGAATTCAGTACCAAACCACGCCCAGACATCAGAGAGAACCCTCTGTACAGTGAAGATTATGAACTGTTTGTAGACGGCTCATGCATGAGACATGAGGATGGTGGCCTAAGCGCTGCCTACTCCGTGTGCACTCTAGAGCGTCCAGTGGAAGCATTCTATTTGTATGGAGTCAAGTCTGCACAAGTAGCCGAATTAATTACATTGACAAAAGCGTGTAAATTTGGGAGAAATTTGAAAATAACCATATATACTGATAGCCAGTATGGTTATGGGGTTGTGCATGACTTCAGCCAGTTGTGGCTACAAAGGGAGTTCCTGACTTCTTCAGGCACCCCTATTAGAAATGGAAAATATGTGCAGGACTTTCTGGAATCAATCCAGTTACCAAAGGAATTGGCTGTGGTCAAGTGTACTGCTCACAAATCTGGCGATGACAAAGTGACAGCAGGTAATCGATATGCTGGCCAGTTAGCCCAACACTGTGCAAAGTAACGATTTTCAATTAATATAAAGGTTGGGGGACACGGAAACAGCTGCCAACTTTTGATGCTAGAGGGAGTGAATACATGGGAGGAAGTGAGAGACTTACAGGAAGCAGCAGAGCCACAGGAAAAACAAAGATGGAGAAACTTCGGTTGTCGTAGGAGAGGTGCAGATGGTGTCATTGTTTACCTTGATGATATGCCTGTGTTGCCAGACTGTATGCTTGCTCCTGTGGCTAGGCTGATACATGGAGACACACATGTAGGCAGGGATGCGATGATTCGCATGTTCCGCCAGACTTGGTTCAATTCGAAATTCAGAAGCGTAGCAGAAGCACTCTGTCAGAGGTGTTTGATCTGTCAATAATTTAACATAGGAAAGAAAACTATAGTATTACCAGGGAAAATTGGAAAGGCAGAAGGCCCTTTTATCCGACTACAACTTGACTTCATTCAGTTGCCCCCTTGTCGAGGAATGAAATACCTACTTGTCATTGTCTGCCTGTTTTCAAAATGGGTGGAAGCTTTCCCTGCCCGTAGAAATGACAGCATCACAGTAGCAAAATTGTTACTTAGGGAACTTATACCTCGTTACGGTTTCCCAGTCTTAATTGAATCTGACAGAGGAAGTCATTTCCAGAATGAAATAATAAGTCAAATCTGTGAAGCATTCAAAATCACGCAAAAACTGCACTGTGCATATCGTCCAGAGGCTTCTGGAGTGGTAGAACAGATAAATGGCACGATCAAATCAAGATTGGGAAAGATGTGTGAATACACTCAACTGGAATGGCCAGATGCTCTGCCTCTTGTTTTGGTGGGACTCAGAAGTATTCCAGATCAGAACACGGGCTTGAGTCCCCATGAAATCCTGATGGGAAGAGCAATGCGGCAAGCATGGGTGCCAGGATACAAAATAATAAGCATATCTGATGATTTGGTACTGGAATACTGTAAAGAACTGGCTGACCAAGTACGTTCTATCTCTCACCAGGTTGGGGGAGAAGACGTTCCCAGGCCAACGACTCCAGCACATGCCCTGAATCCAGGTGACTGGGTCATAATAAAGTAGCACACGCGGAAAAGTTGCCTTGAACCCAGGTGGGGAAAGCCACGACAGGTGATCCTGGTAACCACTACAGCTGTAAAGTGTGCCGGAGTACCTCGCTGGATCCATGCCAGCCATACAAGGAAAGTGACTGAACCTGACGAAACTGAGGCTGAAGGTTGCGCAGCTGAAGGATCCCAAGACATCGGTCCTGAAGTAGCTGAAGAAGAACAACTGAGCTCCAGTCAAGAAGATTGGGTTCCAATAATCGATCTGACAATCGACCCTATACGAACTAGAAGTCAAGCCCAGTTAGATAGGCAGTGGGATAGTGAGGAAGAGACAGACGAAGAAGAAGCTACTCAGATCATCGAAATCCACATTAAATCTGATTCTGAGGAGGACCAGATAGGGAAAGAGCAGGTATTTGACACTCCACCAAGAACACCTGCACCCGAAAAGGGACAGATAGGAATTAGGGTGGAAGTTCAAGCAGAAGAAAATCAAGAGCTCGAAGAGCTTGAACAGGAACAGGTAGGATTAGACAATTGTGTTCAGGAAGAAGAGATCGAAACAGATCAAAATAAAAATCAGTATACACCTGAACAAGGCCAGTTTAGGGACCAGGCAGAAGAAACAGATGAAAGACCTGGACCTAGTCAGTTAGGGAGCAATACTGAAAACGAACTTGATCCTAATGTGCCACAACTGAATGAAAACAAAAGAGTGTTTGAAGAAGGCCAAGACACAGTGCCAGTTAAAAGACTAAAGAAAGGTGAATCAGTACCTAGATTTGTGAAAAGGCTGAGATTGCGTCTGAAGACGATAACCGAGGAGCCTGAACAAATAAATGAGGTCTCGAGTCAAACTGACCCAGTGGTGACAAAGCAACAGAAAAGAAGTGCTCGTATCAAGAAACTTAACAACAAATACGCCAGTTCTGAATGGACTTACTTTGTACAGGAAGAATTTGAGAATTTGGAAATAAGTGACGAAAGTAATGAAAGTGATGAAGAATTGATTGCTGAACAGACCAGTGAAGAAGCAAACCCAACCTGAAAAGTTACTTGAGTAAGTAAGCTGTGCAGAGTTACTAATAGGGGTTGAAGCTTCTTTTGAGCCAAAAATGTCTGATTCTTCTGAGAATGGGAGACCGAGACGAAGCTGTTGTAAAACATGCTGCCAAGTATGTTTATGTAGTGTAGCATTAGTTCTGATACTTTGGATAGAACTAACAATAACTATTCCTTCTATGGTGAGTAAAAACCCTAGTCTATACCCAAATAATAACCTACCTGACGACACTGTAGAAACACACACTAGAATTACACCACGAAGAGTAGACGCATTTGACAAGCCGCTTAGCCTGAAACAAACAAGCATAGATTTAGAAGCACCAGATGAGGAAGGATTACACTTTAACAAATTAAAGAACAAGACTCATTTAAATGTTTTTGCAAACCTGTTATTACATTATGTAGAAACTATGGAAATAGATGACTGTTATGTCTGCATGAAGCTACCTACTTCTGTAGCTGAAGGCGTGACTTACCACCACTTGCCCTTAACCTACGGAATTTCCTGTAGTATACTAACTAGTTTATTTTATAAAAGAGGACCGTTACAGTATTATTACTCAAACTTTGACGTGACATTTTCCGAACTTCCTGTCCGAAGAAACCTGAACCCTGTACATACGACTAGAGATGTAGCTAAATATATGAGTGATTATTTTCTAACTGTAGGAAAAATTAATATAGATGATGCACACAAAAATAACTTGACCTGTTCTTTACATGAAAAGGAAAAAGAAGTTCTAGACATGGTAGAAAAGAGAAGAGAAAGTTTCTAAAAAAAAAAAAAGACAAGAACCAGAAGGTTCCTAAATGGGCATAGAGTATAGGGAGCACCTCAAATGGTGGAGCTAACGCTGCGATGCTTCTGGATTTCGAGAAGAAAGGGAAACTCTGTCTTAAAAGAGAAATGACTAGTTATTATAACAATATTTTCATTGGTTCCAGTGAGTGTGAACATAATTACAAGGTAATTGGAGGTTGGGGGTTCAAAGATGGGACAGAGCCTGTGTTTTTCCTGGAATTTATTTTATTTGTGGGAACAAGGCTTACTTCAAATTGCCCGATTATTGGTACGGGAATTGTTATCTAGGTATTGTCTTCCCAAAGATATACCATGTGGGGAAAATCACTGGAAGCACTGAACAGACTAACCAATTAGTACGGATTAAAAGAGAAAGTGCTGGTGAAATTGTAGGAGATATTTTTAGTGCAATAATACCTGCAGTGGGAGTGGTTCTGAACACACACAGAATTTGCAAATTGTCAACAGTAGTGGATCGGTTATCTACTGACACTGCTGGAGGTTTCCTGATGGTCAATACCGAAATGGTTGCGGTCAGATCAATGGTTTTACAGAATAGACTTGCTCTTGATACCCTATTGGCAAAAGAGGGCGGAGTCTGCAGAATGTTGAAAGCGCAACATTGTTGCACTTACATACCTGATAAAAGTGTGGAGATCAAAGGGTATGTGAGGAACATTACTAATGTGGCGAAGGAACTCAAACCACTGGAGGTTGACAGTGCCTGGAAGAGACTTACTGATGGTCTCTCCGCCGTAGGTCATTGGTTTGCTAATTTAGGTAGAAGTTTTCTGATTAAAGTTCTAATGCCAATTGCGGGAATAGGTTTAGTAATATTCATCATACTCATCTGTTGTAAATGTCGAAAGCACCAAAAGAAATACACTGTGAACAAGAGAGGAATAAAAAGAAACGTGAATGAACTTGAATTAGAGGAACTGAATAATCAGATTTATAAAAGGGTGAAAAATTCTCACCCTAATAAAGAGACTAAAGAGAAACTGAATCGAATGTTTGAAGAAATTGAACTTGGGAAAATGTGAGAAGTTGGCATCTGGTTCCAAGAATTTGTGATGATATAAAATATCATCAAAGAAGGGATTGATGGAGCAAGGATTCGCACGTAAAGCGACTTGCTTGTATCAAGAACCTCAAATAACCTTAAAAAAATGTAATCAACCTGTTTATGTTACTAATATTGCACATTTTACATTACACGGGGTGTCCCAGTAACGCTTGTCTATGTGTTTACTTATCCTAAAACGCTTGCCACTAAAATGGCCGCTGCTTAGCGGGAATTTCTTCTGCGCATGCGTTGGTCACACTCACGTGACGTACTCGCAGCTCTTGTGGGAAATCTTTGCGCGTGCGCACTAGCTTTAAAAATGGCCGCTTTGTGTTCTCACATGCCGAAGCTTGCACTGCAGCTTTTACACTGCTGTTCGTTTTGCACTAATCTTAATGCTATAGTTAGTATAAAGTAAGGGGAGTCATATAGGGATTCCTGGTATACAGTGTATTCATTTATTTCTGTGTTCTAAATTGTTTTCCTTTACTTTTCATGTATCGTAATCCTTATGCATGAGGGATGGGAATACTCCATATTGAACAGCCTTTCTGCGCATGACAGTCTTCCGCCAGAGGATGAACTCTGTGACATTGAACGTGTGCCAACCCAGAGGTCCCCGCCAAGATGCGCCTGGGAAGATGCACCTTCGCCTAGTAGAAGAAGCTGAACTGTACTGCATTTGAACCAATTGTATATAAACTTTGTATTCTTCATTGTGTTGTGTAAAACATGTCATGGGAACCCCAAATTCAATGGGAGGTCCCAAAAGATGTAAATTGGGCCTTGAAAACGTAAAATCCTGGTTGGTGTGTTGACCTGTCCTACTTGAGGACCAATCGAAATTGGGGATTCTTACACTGGCAACATTTGGGGGGTGGTACACTGACCCGAAAACAGTATAATTAGCCTAGCTTTTGCTAGAGAAATTGTCCGACTTGTCCGAATAGCTGACCTGTCACCGACCCAACACACTCAATAGGTGACTGATACAGAGAGCTGCGGAGCACTCTGTCCGTAATTTCCATAGACCCAAGCGGGGTTTTGGGAAACCTTAAGTGCTGGCGGAGCACTTTGCTGGGGAATTTGTTAACCCAATCAGGGTTTTGACTGATAGCTGCAGAGAGGGTGGAGCGCAGGCGTTGCTACCGAACTGCGGGTGCTGGTCTTACCTTGGTGATCCTGTCCTGATCCTAATCTGGTTTTCCTGTCCTGTCCTGGGGTGTCCGTTCTGCACCTGCTGGCCTACTGGCGACTGTCTTTCCTTGGGGTTTCTCCTGTCCTTAACTGACCCGGGGCCAGGGTTGGTCTCCACACTGTTCTAGGTAAATATAAATCTGAGGGAACCCAATTTTGCAATCTCTATTTCTCTGCTTTTAATAAAAATCGTACTTGCACCTTATTTTTCCTACTCTCCTTTGCACTGATAAATGGTAAAGTCATACATAGTAGTGGTTATACTAGCATGTTCCATTTTTCCCCATCCTTTATAAAACTCCTGATTACTGTTCATGAAAATTAGATGTTCCTTTTCTTTACCCTTCCTTTAGTCGTTTTAAAGTGATTACACCGACTAATTAATGTGTTCCATTCTTACCTTTCCTATAGTTACATGGTATCTCAAAATTTCCGTAGTACAAATTAAAGTTCTATTTCCTTACCCTCTTCAAGGGGTAATAATCCACTGTGACATTCTAGTATGTTCCTTATTTTCCCCCAGTCCTTTAGTCACTCCTTATTAAGTCTGAAATTCTGAAAATTCTTACTAGTATGTTCCCTGTTCCTACCTCCCTTTAGACTCATAAATGGTTGGTCTTATCTTCTTCCTATATGGATATGTGCTTTTTTTTAATCTTAGTTATTGACAGTTTACTTGCTGTGAACCTTATGCTTTCTGAACTTGATGAAAACTATATAAAGGTTTTAAAACTTCTCGAGTCTGTGGTTATCATATGAGTGCAAACATAGAAAAAGGTATTTTGTATTTTGGTGTCTGCCTTTCTTTTACAGCTAGCTCCCTGATCCATTGTGGTCATTAGGTACCCGTAGCAGTGGAGTGGTGAGTCGGGTACATTGGAAATACAATAGGAAGGAACAGGGTTACTGGTAGTAGAGTGTAAGGTTACCCGATTAATAAATATGGTGAATTGAAATTTATGGGCCCAATGTACATATGGTAAAATTATAGTCGGGTGACCTGCGCGCTCTATCAGTGGCACATGACAAATAAAATAAATGGAAGCCGTTCAGAGTTATAGCAGAACAAACGTTCATGTTCTTTTATTATACCATGAAGACATTGGGATTGATTCACAAAGATAAACTATATTTGTGTAAGTTTATTATATTTTTGTTATGCCCAAATTGCAAGTTAATAGTACGTTCACGACTCCAGAGAGTCCACAGTTGAGGCAGAGAACGCCTTTACATTAAAAGATAGGACAACCCATTGTTTTTAAATCCTCTGGTGTGAAATATACCTTTTGATACCAATATCAATTCTAACACCTCAATTCAAAATAGCTTCGTTTCAGCCTTTAACAAAATAATTTAGTTCAGGAAAATATCCTGATACTGATGTATAGTGGCTGGCAAACCGCCTCTGGAGCTGATGAAAACCTGTGTTCCGAAAACATGGGCCAATGAGATATATGTCTAGTCAAAAGAAGAAAATGCCTGGATGTATTTTTCAATCTCTCAGAGGCTCTGAGCCCCAAAGAGAAAACCCTGAGCCTCTAACAAGAATTCTGAGCTTGCCAGTTTTCCCAGTTTTGGATCAATTTTAATTAAAAAACCTTTTTTTCTCCCTCAGGAAAACATCCAAGTTGTAATTTCCTAGAAAGTAAAAGGCATTTTGCATCCAGTTAGAAATAACATTTGCATTGACTTTTGGTTCACTGAATTGCTCAGCAATACTAAATAGATTAGTAAATAGGCAAACAATGTCTAGGTCACGAGGATCCCGCCCTGTCCATAGCTTCCCTTGGACCATGACTTCACATTGGCTTATTAGATCACTATTTTTTGGTCACATGTAGACATAGTTGCAACAGTCATGCTCATTTTAAATCTGGAAATGTAATCTAAAAGTTATCTTTGTAAGATTTTCAGATATTCAGCCACATAATAAGGAGGAGTCCACTCAAAGGAATTATCGTGTTTAATCAAGAAGGAATCAAACATAGCTTGCACATTAGCATAACTGGGCAGCAGAAGTCTTGCTAAAAAATTGAGCTGTCAACTTTTGTCTCTTTGATGTGTCAGGCCATATAACCATCAACACCTCCAAACACATTATCATCAGAATCTGTATCATCATGTTATTGTCACTGATGTTATATACATCATGTAAAGCTGAAGATTTCTCAAGAAAAATACCATGTTGTTTCTGTGCCTCAAACTCTACATCCAGGATAGAGGATATTTTGTGTGACTTAGGGTGATAATAGTCTTGCAGTTGGTGACTGCCCATGATTCATTCTGAAGTGCCACAAATACACTGCAATCTCTGAGTTTGCATCATAAGCAAGCTCAGGCAGAGAACTCTGCTCCGCCATCTGATTTTGTGGAGTTTTGCCTACTCCTCTCTCCATTGAGAAAGGGGAGTAGTTCCTCAGCGGAGCGGATTCGCCGGCCCCCTGTACAAAAAAGGGAAAAAAAGGCTGCCCTTCTCCTCCTCACTGTGGTCTTTCTTGCCAACTCCTCATCCACCCATGCAAACCCCTACATTGGACGTTAATCTTGGTAGAAGTGAGCATGCGTACACATGTGCGCATGCGCAGTTCTCACAAGATGTACGTGGAATAGGTGACGTCGAGAGAGACCACGGTGAGGAGGAGGGCAGCCCAGAGATGCCACAGCAGAGGTAAGTGTTTTCTTTTAACAAAATTTTAATTTATATTTTTGTAGGGTGGTGGAGGCAGGGAGCGGAGTTCAACTGAGTTTTTTCCCAACTCTGTGGAACTCAGCATAGTGGCAGTCCGCCAATTTCGCCCTGGGTTAATCATGAGCACATTCTTTCATTTCAGCAAACTCATGCCACTTGCAGCGAATAGCCCTCTAGTTGATACAGTAGCACTTTATTTATACTCTGACTTGCTTCTGCTATCAAGAAGAGTCACTTTGTTAGCTAGCATTCTGGCTACAGATGAACCTATGTCCGCAACCACATATTTGGAAGAAATTTACATCACTTGTTTAAAAGACAGAAACACCCAGGTGTCTAAAAAGGTATATAAATTCTTTATGCCCACCTTCTTTTCATCCATTTCAATGTCCTAACTGTTCATACCTCTTGATGTATCCTCCATTTCACATACCCAGGCATTCTGACAAAGTGAATAACCAATGTGTCCTCGAGAACTATACAGAAAAGAGAAATGGAAGCCATTTTGGGCATATTTACAAGCCCCTCTGCATCGCTCCTGCACCACGTTATGTGGTTCAAGAGTGACACAACTGTAACATGAGGTTTATGAAGCCATGCAAGGCCCCATTGCATGGTCCTGAGTGGCTTCCTAAATCTAGAGTAAAGCAATGTAGCGTCAATCGCTGTGCTGCATTAATCTGAGCTAGGGAGGCTTCCATGGGCGTTGCACGGGTGTTTCCAAGCGGCTCCCATGATTTTGAGTTATTCCCACATTAATCAGAACTGATAAACCTAGGAATGCACCAAAAATATATGCCTTCCCGGGAGAGGTGTAACAAGGGAAAATATCTTTATTTCTCCGTATTATTTCCTCTTTTCTATGTGTGCAGCAATCTGGCGGAAAAGCTTTAAAATGCAGGAAACAAACAGTTGATATTATTAACCTGGTGATGGTAATCGTGTGACTTTTTAGCAATATATGGATTTGTTGCATAAGCCTACGAGGCACCATACATCTGTGGTGCTGTTATTGTGATGTCAGTTTGTTCGGAAATGGAACCATGGTGTTGGGAGATGATGAGATGCTTCCAGACGGGACAGACAAATGTGTTCGCAGTTGCTGTGTCAGGGTATTGAATAAATAAAGTATACCTTTCAACAAAATGTGGTGTCAGCAACTCCTTTACAAAGTTGGTGGTACGTTGCTTTGACCCTGACACTCTGAAGCACCTGCGCTACGAAAACCTTATTGAATGAATGAATAAATTGAAATTTTAATTTTTTATTGCACAGTTAATTAAAACTCACAATTTAAAATGCATAAAAATTGGTTATCAAACATTTAAAATGATTTGCGTAGTTCGTATTATCGATGAGTCAGTTAATGTACTTCATTTGGATCATGAGCTGAGAGTTGCTCAGGGCAGTGACTAGCTATTTTACATTTACATCTTTTTGTGCTTCATTAATTCTTTTTGCTACTGCGTCAAGGTATTTTGTAATTCTGCAGTTTAATTCGGTCTCTTGTGGATTGAAGCACAGTTTGACTGCCTGTCGGCAGGATCTAAACCCCTTCTGATTCCATATTGCACGTAATAGTGTTCTCCTTAGGTCCGTTAAACTGGGACAAATACATATTGTGTGGACTAGATCTTCAGTGCCTGTTTTGCAGAGTCGACAAATTCGGTCGTCCTGAAGCCTCTTCCATGGAGCCAGATGAGGGAGAATTGGAAGAATGCCTAACCGCAGCTTTAGGGATTTTTCTTTAATCTTCAGTTTAAATCCTTGATCTAAATACTCTTGAGGCTTTAAAGTTTTATAGTCGTTTAAGACTATCCATCCGTGTGCCCTTTTTGCCAGAGTTTCTTTGTCTTCCAGCAATGATGTTATTTTAGTTACTTTTGTTACCAGCTTTTTAAAGTGTTTGTGTTCAACTGGGCTGTTCCAAAGGCCAGTCAGCTCCAGATTTTGTAGAGATTCCGTCAGGTACTCTCTAGCGTTTGATCGTTCGCGTCTTTGCAGTTCAGTCCAGAGGTGGAAATTTAGGGTGCCCGGCTCTGCGTTTCTGATCTTGTGCCAGCATTTTATGAAGCTGCCCCTTCTTTCCACTGTTTGCTTTTGTACCCCAAACTCCAGATGAATTTGTGCTGCTGAGACATAACTAGGAAGCTGAAAGATTGACCTATAGGTTCTGGCGATTACTTTGTCTATTGTCAGAGCGTCTTTTCCAAAAGTTGGTTCACTCCCATATGTGAGAGTTGGTTGGAGACGAGCTCTCAGTACCTGCAAAAAAGGGCGAGCGTGTGGTAAGGAAGAAGCTTCTTCAAGGGTTTCATCGCAAGGAAGGTCATGGTTCCTTTTTGGTGTAGCGATTCTAATTGAGGTTTAAACGACCCTCTGCTATCCAATAGGACACCCAGGTACTTGTAGCACGTCACTTGGCCCAATTTGTGTCCATCCAGGAGCCAATTGTTCTTCCTGGCCTTCTTGTAGTTCACAGCCATGATTCTTATTTTTTTTCAAATTGATTGTTAGGCCGTTACGATTCGAGAATGAACTAGTAGTGTTCAAAAGATGTTGGAGGCCTGTTGGAGTGCGGCTTATTAGGACAAGATCATCGGCATAGAGGAGGTTGGTCAGCGTAATGTCCCCTAGCCGCGGGGCGTGCGAATTGGTACCGTCCAGTTCCCCTGGTAGATCTGCCAGGTAGAGGTTGAACAGGGTCGGGGCTAGGACGCACCCTTGTTTCAGGCCTTTGGAGGTGTTAATTTGCCTTGAAGGGTGCGTCCCGTCTCCCAGCTTGATCTTGAGCCACGTGTTGGTGTGAAGTAAGATGAGTTGCCTCAAGAGGGGGTGGGGTATCCCCCATTTTTCAAGCTTTTGCCATAATTTGCCCCGGTCCACGTGGTCAAAGGCTGAGCTATAGTCTATGAAGCACAGAAACAGCGAGTTTTTTCCTAATTTTACCGCGTCTATCAGTAGGGATAGAGCCATGATATTTGTGGAAGTGCCCTGTCCTCTGCGGAATCCTGTTTGGGTCGGTGGAATTATGTGCATTGTCTCTGCCCAAGAAGTCAGTTCTTCTAATAGTATGCCAGCGTAATATTTGGCCTCTATATCTAGTAAGGCTATCAGCCGATAATTGGTACGATTGCTCCTGTCTCCTTGCTTATAGATAGGGCTTACGATAGATCCTTTCCAGGATTCCGGGCATGTCTCTAATTCCAGTGTGCTCGAAAAGAGTGGCACTAAGATATCGCTCCAGAATTCAATATCATGCTTGAATATTGACGGTGGTATCCCGTTTGGGCCCGGGGCTCCTTCCGTTTTCCCTTTCTTTATTTGAGTTTTTATCTGATTAATAGTTATTTTGATGTCGTTTTCAGTGTTAAATGTTGATGTGTTTTTCTTTTCTCCCCCTGCCTTCTGTTGGTCATGTTGTGCTCTGATGTTTTCTCCTGCGTTTCCGGGCTCTTTGTCTACCTTCCTTGTTTCGCTGATCTCCGTGATAAGCTCATTTCCTTGTGTTGTCGAACCTGTAGAGTTGTCTACGTTTGGTTGATAAAAATGATTGTGCAGGTAATCTGCCCAAACTGGCTCTGATATATATGAGCTTATCCCGTGGTGCCCTGGCCGCTGCAGGCTATGAATTCGTTTCCAAAAATTGGCGCTGTTTTTTTGTTTTGAGTCATGCTTTATTTTTGCCCAAAGCTCGTCATTCATCTGCCTTTTGTTCTCCCAGGTTGCCTTTTTCAGACTTGCTTTTAAACCGCGCAGTATGTAATGTGGGGGCTCTTTTGTAGGCTGTGTGTGCAATTGCTTCAAAGTTTGCCTGATGTCCCTTTTGAGGCTTTTTATCTCCGGTGTGCTTGTCTTTCTCAATGTAGCCTTTGAGGGTTTGCCTTTAGACGCCATTGGTTTTGTTGCATGTTTGGTCCCAAGGGCCTTCGTAAACCCTTCCCAGACCTCTATTTGGTTTCCGGCCGAGGTCCCTTGATGTATTAGTTCCTTTGTGTCCATAGACAGCGCCTCAATATTGTCTTGTTTGAATCTAATGCATTTGAAGTCTGGTGTATGTTCAGAGCCTGCGGTTGCCCTGGCTTCTTTGGGGTTCCCACTAAGAGGTTTTAAGACTATTTCTTGTGGCAGGTGGTCGCTTTGGTCGCTGGCGCCCAGTTGATATGAGCTGATGACGTCAAATAGCGGGACTGTTACAAATGTGTAGGCTAAATAGGAGGAGATTGTGGCGGAGTGGTAAGTTGATGCTGGGGGGGGTGTCTTCTGTATACCGTCCGTTCAGCGCCCTTAAGTTTAATTCATCTAGATCTTTTAGCAATTGTGTTGAGCACTTTGTTCGCTTAGTTACCGGCACTTGTGCTTGTGCTGGGATTCCCCATGCTCTGTCGAGTTCTCGTGATAGTTCCTCATCCGCGGCAGTTCCAAGGAGAAAAAGATTGAAGTCTCCTGCCAGGATTAAGTCCTCAGCTTCCCCCTCATTCAGGATTCTTGCTGTTTCCTTGGCCAGCTCTCTTGCACCCTTCTGCTTGTGCTTCGGGTGTATGTAGGAGTTGATTATTACAAGAGGGCGGTCCGGCTTCCTGGTGTTGAGTATCATAACTGCCGCCTGTAGCACATTAGGAGTTATGGTTTTGTTTTTTATTTCCCTCATCGATCTAATTGATGATATTGAGGCAAAAATCGTCAGTCCTCCTGAGCTGTGACCAAAGGTTGATGTCCTGGTCGCTGGGGAAGTTTGCATCATATATCCTTCCAGGAATAGTTCTTCTACTTCCCAAGTTTCCTGGAGTAGTATTAGGTCAAATGACCTTAGGTACCTTAATGTGTCCTGGTCGTCTAATTTGTCAGTCAAACCGTTGATGTTCCAGGTGCAAATTCTGAGGGTGATCGAATTTTCGAGGCCCGGGGGCTCTGCTGAGTATTCTTGTCAGTGCCCACCTCTGTTTGTTATTGTTCGCAGTATTATGTCAAAGATGGAAGTTTTTTTGTTGCCACTTCGATGTGGGAAGGCCTCCCTTGATAGCCTGGTGAGTGACTGAGTGCTCCTTTTAATATTGATGTAGCTTTGGGGCGATGTTCTTTTCCGCCTTCATTTAAAAAGGGTGTTGGGTAGCAAAGCCTTTTTCCTAGTTCAAGTTTTATTCCCCACTGGGCAAATTTGGTCAAATTTCCTAAGATGCGATCGACCAGGTTGTTTGATGACCATGTCGTCTTAGTTGTTTCTGATTTGTTCTGCACTAGTGCAGGTAGGAATTCGAGTTCGAGTAGGTCAGTTGAACAGATGCCCTCCAGACCCTCGATTGAGTTTATCAATTTTATGATGTTCCCTCTGTTCAAAACGTCCACTCGGCCTCTGGTTTTATATTCTGGGATGAATATTAGTATGTCTGGCTTGTTAGATGGAGTGCCACGTGATTCTTTGGCTGCAGTGAGACCGGGGTCATTAGCCCTGTTGGAAGATTGGTCACAGTTGTGGTCTGCTATGACTGTGATTTCCCTTGGTTTGAGATTTTTCTGGTCCCCCTTCAAAGTCGGGGGGCTCTCACTTTGGGGCGTGATGTTGTGTCTCAAGGCTACGCCACATTCATAGATCTCCTGCTCGGGACTTTTCAGCTGTTGTATGATTTGTGTGTCTGACTCCTCCTTGTGTTCAGGATGATCTGTTATTAGTGCAGTTACTTCTATTGTAGTTGGTTTTTTAAGTTTGTCGGAGGAGTTTTCCTGATCCTGCTTCAGGCCCAGCAGGCTCTCGCTTTGAGGCACAGAGTTTTGGCTCCTAGCTTTGCCACATTCGTGGGGCTCTTGCTCAAGGCTTTTCCACTGTTGAATACTTTGTGTGTTTAACTCCTCCTTGTGTCCCGATCTGTCAGTTATTATTGCAGTTGTTTCTATTTTGTTTGGTTTTTTGGGTTTGTCGAATTTGTCTGAAGACCTTGAGGCGATCGATTTTTTCCCTGGAGTCATTTCTTTGCCTGTGGTCGAGGTCTGCTCGATCTCATTATGGGAAGATGCGGTCTCTTCTTTTTTCTCTTGATGGTAGGACTCCTGTAACTGACTTTCCTTTCCTTGAGTTATGGCTATCATTCTCTTGTTCCTGCCTTTCCTTTTTTGTTTCCGGCGAGTTCGTGAATTTGTTGGTGCTACTATGCTTTCTGTTTCGGGAGTCTTGAGACCTGGGGTTAGATTTTTTGGCGATTGAGTCGCTTGAGGAGAGCTGGACTTCCTGTTTTGGAGTTGTTTCTTCTCTGCCTGAGTCTGATTTCCGTTCGGTTGTGGGTCCCTAGTCTCGTTTCCCGTAATGACTATGTCTATTGGTGTCGGTGCCTTGAGAGGTTTCAGCTCGTCCAGGAGGTTTTCTAGCATAGTTGGTAGCGTCGATAGCTTATTATTGGGAAGCAGTCACATTCTGTTTTTGCTAACGCTGAAAGTTCTACTGCTTCCTGTCCCCTTTTTATGAGACCGTTTAAGTCGCCTAGTTTCCTCTCGATTCCTGAGGTAAACTCTGCGAGTGTTTGTAATACTGTTAGTTGCATATCTAGTTTCTCTGATTGATATTGTAGTGCTGTTGCAGATAGTTGTATTGTGTTTAGTAGATTTGCCCAGAACTGAATGCACGAGCCTTTACTCTCGTTCTCTGGTCTGTGGCACAAGGGGTTTTACTGGCCTTTAGGTTGTAGGCCGTCACTAAGTCTTGCCACTCCTGTGACGCAAGAAAGGTCATGTCGGTGGCTGTGGTGTAGGTGTTCTCTTTTTTCTGACTTTTCGGTGTGTTTGGTATGTTAAGAGGACCTGTATCTCTCTGCTCTGTAGGGGCCGTTTAGTGAGTGTCTCGCGAGCTCGTGAGCGTCGGTGGAGGGATGCTGGTCGGTTGAGATGTTGCTCCCATTCCTTCCTGCTCACTCAGAGCTTTTTTATGGGATGATCGGGATGAGAGGTCGCCCCAATCATTTGAGTCTTGAAATTGGAAGATAATGGAGGCGTCTAGTGCTCCGGTTAATCTTGACCCACTTGGAGAGGTCTCCTTGACCGGGGAGCTTTCTGCTTTTATCCTTCTGAGTGGAGTCTGTGTGTTTTGAGCGCTCTTTAATGCTATATTT
Source organism: Lissotriton helveticus (assembly GCF_964261635.1). NCBI lineage: Eukaryota > Metazoa > Chordata > Amphibia > Caudata > Salamandridae > Lissotriton > Lissotriton helveticus. The sequence goes on from NC_136067.1 coordinate 987,634,869, forward strand.
GGTGGACTGCTAAACTCCGCTGGCTGATCTATTGTCATGCGGGCTGTTTCGTCTTTTTCCTTGTTAGTTGTTGGCCCGATTTCAGCTTGTACCCTCTGGTGACTGTTGATGTGAATGTCCGCCATTACAAGTTTTAGGGGTCTTTCTGCTTCCGATTGTTGTTGTACTTGTAGTGGGGAATATTTTATCTTCCCAGGTTCCAAAGGAGTGGGTAGTTGTTCCAAGTTCTCATTTTTAGTAAAAATTGCTGCTCCAGGATGTTTTAGGAACGCAAATTTCGTATAGATTTTCGGTTGGTAAGTGTGTGAAGATTTAGCATCTGGTTCTCCATCTATAGTTATGAGGTCTTCAGTTCTGGCTCTTTTTAATCCTTTCAATGATTTGCTTGATTTTGGTGCGTTTTTTGGCCAGTGGTGACTGCGGGATTATTGTCTTTAGTAAGTTCCAAGTCTGTAAACCAGGGGCAACCCATATCATCATTAATTTCTTTGCTGGTTTTGATTTCATTGAAATTGACTTTTTCCTTTCCATTTATTATTGAACTGTGATTGTCATCTGTGGGTGATGGAGAGGTTCCAGCATCTTTCGTTGCCCCCCTTTTCCGTCTGGATGCTGGTGTTGTGAGAGACCTTCTCACTTTTCCTGACCTCATGACTATCCGAGAGCTAAAGATGGATTTAGATTGTCGCTCTACATTGCTCTAGTTCTTAGCACCCCCCCGCACAGGCCTCTAGAGCTACTGCGCAGAAGTGAGTGCCGATTGCGGCGTGGATGGATCTTGAATCAGTCTTAGGGCGGTCTTTAGCGGTTCCTTTGCCTTAGGTCACTGCACACTCAGCTCTGGCTCTAGCACAGAACTCCCCAGCTGTGCTCCAATAGTCGAGTGTTGTATTGAAAGGTGCCTTGAATGGGAAATGCTTAAGCCCTTTTTGGCGTGGTCAGATGTAGATATGCTTTTCACAACCCTGAGCCTGCAAAGTTTGTTCAAAAAAGGCTTTTGAAATGAGAAAACGGTGCCTTGTGGCGAGTTAATGTATTTTCGCTTGGAACACTCTCTGTTTAAAAGGACATCGCAGAGCCCCTTTTTTTTTTTTTGCTGTTTACTGTAGTCTGAGCCCACACTGTGGTTTCACTAGTTAGTTTTTCGGTCCCACCTTAGGTGCCGGTTCTGTAGTTGGCTCGCCAAGGGAGACTGTAGGCTGAATGGAGCTCCTGCTGCTGCCTCAGCGGTGTTGTTTTTGCAGCGCTCCGCACACCGCTCACACCCGCTGGCAGCTCCTCACAGGTGGGGAGCCCGAGGCAGATCAGGTCGGGTCTCACTCGACTGCCCTCGGCAAAAACAAACAGCAATGAGCCAAGCTGGCTGCGGTCCTCTCCCTGCCACGCCGCTCCACTCAGGGGAAAGTGCAACCAGACAGGCAGGCAGGCAGGCGGACGAGCGAACAGGCGAACAAGGCACCCCAAGCCACTCACGCCACCGCCACCTCTGAGGATTTGGTGAAGCTTGGAATGAATGAATGAATAAGGTATTTATAGAGCGCAGGAATTCACCCCTCCAGGGGTATCTCCGCGCTATCTGCAAAGCATAACATATGCGAGTGGAGAGCTATTGGGCATCAGTGGACGCGACAAAGTAGATGTGTGAAGTGAACGTTTTCAGCATGCTTCAGCTTGTGGGGAATTTGCATGTGTGTATTGTTCCTGTGCAAATGTATTGCAGAGGCAAAGGAGTTTTGTAAGTACTTTTTACTCAGTTTACTTTGTGGCGGGTCCAACCGTCCAAGTAAAATAAATGTAAATGTCGGAATTTGTAAAGCGCACAGCTACCTCCACCGGAGGTGTCCCAGCACAGTCTGTATACCGCTTAGGAACCCTTCCTGGCTTTCCTGGGAAATGTCCACTCCTGGGCACCCCCCAGGTACAGCCAGGCATCTCAGCGTTTTTGGGGCCGTTGTGGAGACTAAGCAAGCTATTGCCCAGAGTTGCAGCGTGGGACCCATGATCAGAACAGGCACTGAGGCGAGAATATCCAGTCAGGGGAATTAATGAGCCGGAGACCCGCCGAGGTGGGAATCGAACCCTGGTCCCTGGCCAGAGCTCTGCATCAAGGTCTGCCTGCTCTAACCATTGAGCCACACTTCTCCACAAGTCAGACATTGAAAGGAGATGGCGTTATTGGAACGCAGATTACGATTCTTTGTCTGCATCCTTCAGTGTGCTACAGTCCTCAGTAGCACGCAGTGGCTGGCCATTTTAAATTGGGGAGACATACATTACGTTGGCGGAAATTGTGTGCCTCCGAAGTGTATTATCTCCTCAAATGATTTCTCTACACACCAGTGCATGCAATTAAAACTGTATCTAGTCATTTCAGTTATGTACACACTTTGCCTTGTATTTAAAAGGTGATATCAGGTGGTATTACATGTGGGATAGTAAGCATTAGCTCACCTGATTGATGCTACATGTGCGTTTTATTTCAGTGATGTGCACACTTTTTTGAATTTCGTCTTGATGATGCTACTTGTGCGTTTCATTTCAGTATGCAAAACACTTTGCCTTACATTTCAAATTTCATTTACAGTGACACAAAATTATAACAAGGTTATAATGTTATAATGTGAATATAGTATTGCACCTTCGTTTTAAGAATGTAAGCCTGTTAAAAAAAGGGGGTTGTGATGTGTGTAGCATTATGTGGGTATTATGTATAAGCCTACGAGGCACCACACATCTAGTACCACTGTTATTGTGATGTCAGTCTGTTCGAAATTGAAACCTTGGGGTTGGATGGCGGTGGTAGATAAGCGGCTGGCAGTCGGGACGGAGGGATATGTGCCCAGTTGTTTTTGTCAGTGTATTGGAGAAATAAAGTTTAGTTTCACCAATGTCTGTGTTAGAAATCCAATAATCCAAGAAGAAAGGACACGGAAACGTAGAGAAGAGCAACGAGGTCTAATAACACCTCTGCTCGTAATCAAGTCCAGTAAAGTAGTGCCCACCCTCCCATCCAACAATCCCCAGCAAGATTCCACATTTTCTCAAAACATAACAATCTTACATGACACGAGCCAGTCACGAGCTGGGACAAAGAAACACGCTTGTGACTGCTCTTGTCAACATATACTGTTCCCTACACACCTTTCCCCCTTGAAATGGAAGGAAAAAAAGATAATAATAATACATAAGAATAAAGAAATCAATAAAGATTGAGTAACAACAACATAGAATTAATTCATGACAACATCTTTATTTTTTTAAACATCTTTATTCAAGCTTTTTACAATTTACACACCAGTCCCCCACCCTCCGAGAAGACCAAGCACAAAACCAGCAAGATACAAGAGAGGAGTTGTTACATACTAATAGTCAGAGTGAAGATCGATTAAATACAAATGAAAAAAAGAAGAAAAAAAACTAAAAGAAAAAAGAAAATAGTCACATAATCAATATTAATGCCGTTCATTGCAACATGCAAAGTTCTATATATCTAGGCTAGATCTCACGGTGATGTAAGTGATGGAGCAAGGATTCGCACGTAAAGCGACTTGCTCGTTCTCATGAACCTCGAATAACGTTATTAATGTAACCAACATGTTCGTTTTACTAATTTTGCATATTTTCCCTGTACATGGGGTATCCGAGTAAAGCTTGCCTATGTGTCTACTAATCCTAATAAGCTTGCAACCTAAGATGGTTGCTGCTACGCGGGAATTTCTACTGCGCATGTGTCGGTCATACACACGTGACGTGACGTACTCGCGGTTCTGGTGGGAACTGTTTGCACTTGCGCATTAGAGCTAAAAAGGCTGCTGTGTGTTCTCACATGCGAGAAGCTTGCAGTGCTGCTTTTGCTATGCTGTTTGTTCTGCATTAATCCTAATGCTATAGTTTATTATACAGTAATGGGTATAGAGTAGTAGTTAATGGTATACAGTGTATTCATTTTATTTTATTCTAAAACTGTTTCTTTTCCATTTCATGGTACATTACGAAATATGGCCTGCGGTCCCTTGCTGTACTCCATTTTGCCTGAAACTGAGTCAGCGCGAGATCTGCGAGTCTCAACAGCAATGACCTTTGGAACATCGCCAAATGGCAGTCCCAGCCGATGCGCCTGCGAAGAAGCACCATCACCTAGTCGAAGAAGCTGAATTGTACCGACAATATTACATTGTATGCAAAGTTAAATTCACCATTGTTATGTGAGGAGCACATGTCATGGGAACCCAAAATTCAATGGGCGGGTATGAAAATTCTAATGAGGGGCTTGAGAAAGCTCAAATCGTAGGTGGTGTGATGACCTGTCCTTTCCTTTTGTCCCATCGAAATTGGGGATCCTTACACTTGCAACATTTGGGGGGTGGAACTGAAAACAGTATAACTAGCCTAGGTTTAGCTAGGGAATTTGTCCGACTTGTCCAAATAGCTGACCTGTCACTGACCCAACGCACTCAATAGCTGATCGAGAAACAGAGGTGCTGCGGAGCACTCTGTCATACAGACTCACAGACCCAATCGGGGTTTTGAGAACCTTAAATGTTGGCAGAGCACTTTGCTTGGGAATTCGATAACCCAATCGGGGTTTTGACTGATAGCTGCAGAGAGGGTGTAGCGCAGGCGTTGCAACTGAACTGCGGGTGCTGGTCTCTACTTTGGTGGTCCGGTTCTGACCCTAATCTGGTTTTCCTGTCCTTGGTTCCATTCTGCACCTGCTGGCCTACTGGCATACTGCATTCCTTGGTGTTCTTCTGTCCTTAACTGACCCATGGCCAGGGTTGGTCTTCACACCATTCTAGGTAAATATAAATTTGAGAGGGAAACACAATTGCGTCTTTTCCTTGCCTTCCTTGAAACAGCTTAAGTCTTAATTTCACATTGTTCCTTTTTCTTACCCTCCCTGTTCTGACAAATAATAAAGTCCTATATTTTGCTGTTATTAGCATGTTCCATTTCTTCCCATCCTTTAAGTCAATTGCGAAATACTGTTCATGAAATGTAGATGTTCATTTTCTTTACCCTCCTTTAGTCGAATTAAAGTGGTTGCGCAGAATTATTAGTGTGTTCCAATTTTCTTACCTTCCCTATAGCTACATGGTTATTTCAGAATTTTCGTCAATAAAAATCAAGTTCCTTTTTTCTTATCCACCTTTCTAGTAGTATTCAAATTTTGATTTCTAGTGTGTTCCTTATTTTTTCCCGTCCTTTAGAAACACCATATCAAGTCTAATTGCTGAAGTTTCTAATTAGCATGCTCCCTGTTCTACCTTTCCTTTAGACTCCTAAATGGTTGTAATCATATATTTCCTACATGGTTACACGCTTTTCATGAATTTGGTTATTGATAGTTTGCTTGCTTTAACCTTATGCTTTCTAACTTTGAAGAAAACTAGATAAAGGTTTTCAAAACTTCCCGAGTCTGTGGTTATTATAAACAGTGCAAATGTTATGAATGTTATATTAGACTGCTTATCTTTTCAGCTAGCTCCCTGATCCATTGTAGTGTAGTTCCTATATTCCCAATAGGCTCTGCGCATTAGAATAACATAAACGATGGTGTAGACATAGGACTGAGGTAATCTAGGTCTCTATTGAATATGTTAGACTTAATTATAATTGCCAGCTAGCTCAGAGGTCACTAGAAACTTTCTCGAGTAAACAAGGAGGAGTTAACTTCCCTGAATAGACAAGAAGGGATTAGCTTCTGACAACCGCTTAAATATGACAACTTCGCTCCCTCCAGGACGAGGCGTAAATCTCCAGAGTCGTGTGAAAACAATAGACAGCTGTTTCACTCAGTCAATCTTGCATGCTTAGTTTCACCAGAGTGCAGAGAAATGGAGAGACAGGCGTTTTCAATAAAAGTTGTTATTTATTGAGTAGTCCTCTTTCTCGTGCAAGAGAAGTGAATTGCCACAATTGCAATACTTGTCATAAAGTAAAGTCCGTACAGTAAAAGGAGTATTATGAAATAATACTGTAAAAGCATTGATATGGTTTCTGAGCCATATGATACTTAAAAGGGATAAAATATATACATACATAAAATCATTGATTAAACGTACTCAACTGGTGCTTTTAAGATACGCCTACCCCGGTGTACCTAACCTAAGCCTAGTACATGGGAAGGAGTAAGTGAGCTGCAGTTTAAGTTAAGTTAGTTTTTGCCAAGAATCTGAATCAAGAATTGTCCTAAGGATTTAATCAGCTCCATACCTTGGTTATAGAATGAAGGAGGTCTTGTATCTCGTATCTCAGGACTCGATCTCCCAGAAACCTGCGAGGGTGACTGGAAACACTGGGGCTGGATTTCTCGGCAGGAGAAAAGACAGCGTCTCTCTCAGTGCGTCAATGGGAGGGTCGGTTTCCTTCGGCTCTCGCATCAGCTGGGCTTCGGGCAAGAAGATAGCCGCTCTGCTCCAAACCACTGTGTGTTTGCTTAAGACAACGTTGGTATATTTATACCTGAAAGGTGCCGAGTTTGACATAAGGTTGGACATAAGACATCACTAAGAACTTACAGTTCTTTCTGGACTCCAGGAGTTCTTGTTCAAATCAAAACAAAAGCAGGGGGATTTACCGAGCTGCTGGAGGCTTGGTTTGTTTAAAGAACACGTTGTGCTTTCTAGGAGTCTATGGGAGTAGCCTTGCCGTATTTGGACTGCATTGGCTATGACTAAATATGGATATGATTATTATGCCTTTATAAGGATATGTTTTGTTATAACCACATAAGGGCATGAATTGGGAATATTTAATTAGGGTCCTAGATACATTCACAACACCCACTCCACGTATTAATGTCCATCATTACTAAATACTAAGCAACACTAAACATATAACGATGCATGTGTTTCCCAACCCACCCCAAAATACATAACTTGCATTTGAAATGGTATCGGTGTATACACAAAAAATGAGTATTTGTACTGTACGCTTTTCAAGCAGTGGTATCATTCAGATAATGCATACATAAATATTTGCTGAATGAATTGAGAAAATTACATTCATGAAATGGCTCTTAATACAGAAAAGAAGGTCGAGACCATTTCATCACATATTTATACAATACTGTACATGTGCTAGAGGCTGAATCAAAATAAAGTCTCTAGAGTTTCAAAATAGAAGTTCTGTTCTCTAAGAATAGTACTACTTTAAGCCGAGTACCATGTGCCATAAAAAAAGTAAATATTTTGGAAATGGAAAAATAATTTTGTTTTCAGGGGAAAAAATAGTTCCAATTGATTTCAGTTGTGCGGTTTATCAAAAAACTGAAGGCCGAATTCAGAGTTCAGGGAACGCTGTGTGCTCGTTGTTTTAAAAGTTATTCTCGTTGTTAGGGGACAACATCATATCAGACAAGCTTGAGAAAAATTGGTCTACAACAGTCGGTGAAAGTTCGACCAAGTTCGAAAAAGCTGAAATAGTGCATATGTGAGAATCATTGCTATCATCGATGTCTGGATCAGCAATGCTCACAGAAGGTTGTACCTGTGTGGTGCTGCTTTCATCTCGTACTTCACCGCCACCTAATCGTAATGGTGAAGTCTCAATGAATGCTGTCATCAGAATAGGTAGCCGTTGGGGACAACACGTTGCATGAGCCGTTACCGAACCAAGCAAAGTATCGATATCCATAGGTACTGCTGATTGTAGTGTAAGACAGACGTACAACACGCATTCTTCTCCGCATAGCAGACATCGAAGCACAGGTAAGATGCAGTCTTGCCAGATTGGTCTGAATGAAAGAAACCAGGTGTTACTCAGATCTCTTAGTGATCCGTTCTCTGTATCGTATAGCCACGATTGTCTCCTCCATTGTAGCCTGAGTTTTGTCTGTGGTTCGACTTGCCATATCAGAGCAGAAGGAACAAAAATAAAATCCCTGCTACGAGTCCCAAAAGAAGAGGCAGTCCGCCGAATACTGAATGTACAAAATTCGGGAAGATGCCCAGAACTGTTTCAAAGGGTGCTAACAGTCCCGAAAAAATGGTCTTAAATACATGTGTGATGCCACTGGTATCAGACATGTTTAAAATTTGACCTAACATTTCTAGGAAATGTACGGGGCAATTTGTCGATAATAGGGAATGTATCTCTGCCGCTGTCCTTGCAACTTGCAGATCATACATCTCTTTGGACGAGGTTAAAGGCACAGTTGTCTGTAAAAGAATAGACTTAATTCTGCTTAAAGTATCAATTCGAATAGAAGAGATTTTCAAAGAAGGCCATATTGCTGCCCCCATGTCTGGTTTGCTGTTTTGATACAATACTTGCATACAGCAAATTACCCTGTTAGTAACACTCATGAGATAGGGTTTTACTGGAACCATGCCACAACAGCAGCGGTCATTTATTACAACGTAGCTGCCGTTGGAAAGCTGTCTGAAAAAAGGCTCTATCTGTGTTGCAGGAGTACCATGCAGGTGACATGAAGGTTGTTTGATGAACTTTCGCAGGCTCCATGCAAGTTATTACCTTGACACAGAAGTGTACCGCTTAGTGAATTTTTACAGTTGTTACCACTAAGAAATACCTCTTTTTTCCCTTCTCTATAACATTTATGAATGTAAGGTAATTTCCAGGTTGACTTGATGTATCCTTTACCCAACCTTTCATACAGGCCTGCTGGTATATACTTTTGGCAATGTTGAAACTGGAAGGTTGATATCGGAATTGTAATTGTACCATGTATTATCCATTCAATGACAGGTCTCTCTGACATTGTCAATGGAAATCTCTCAAGTTTTTCAATGCTCAGAATCGTATAGTCTGCTCCTTTTTGTGCCAAACTGATTTGTTTATCAGAAAGGTTAAAGATAGAAAATAATGACGTTTTGTTGATTAGACGCCATGGCACGTGACCTGAACGCAGATTTTGTAACGTCCAGCCAAGCTGTACAATAGAACGTAACTGGGACTTGCCATGTTGCAACATTAGCATATCCTGTTCTATTATATCAATAGCAGATGATACAATTCTGTCCAGTGAATACATTCTGGTGGACAGAGTCATTAACCCATTGTCCACTACAGACAGTGATTTTTCCAAATTAATACAATCAATTTCTCGTATTTTTTCAGCAGTTTCAATTTGCATTACTTTCCAAGCTGCGTTGTAAGCTGCGTATATACCGGCGTATATGAAACGTTTTTGACACTGTTTGCGAGGTCCCAATATGAAATCTTGCAAGTCAGCACCTTCTTTAAGTAAAGTCAAGTGTTGCTTAATTTCAGGCAGTGTGGATTTCTGTAGCCAATCAAGACATAGTTTTCCTACACTATATGTTGTAACTATCCCTGGATGTTGTCTCTGGGAATATCTTTGGTCTGGCCTGGTCTGTTTGAACCCCTGTCTTTTGTTCAGGAATCTATCTGACAGTTATTAGTGTCTGTGGGCCAGATCAACCATTTTTTCCAATCAGGATTTGTTCTGTTTTGGTGTAAAATATGGGATACGTCTATCTTAACATCTGTAGTGCTATTACTATCAGGCATTGGTTTTGGAATAGACGGTTTGTTTAACTCTTTTATCTTGGCTAGGCCAAGACAGGTTGTTTGTTGAATGGTGTCATTCAGGAACATTATGTGTTCTGGGATCATGCAGGCTCTAAATATTGATTCTAGACCTTGTACCTGCCAATCTTTTGTACCCCAGATGGTTTTTGTTTCAATGTTGTTTTTCCAAAATTCAAAACCAAATGTAGACATTTTTTCATAAAAGTTTTCAGAATAAATCAATTTAGTATTTGTCAACATGTTTTTCATTCCTGTCTTATTTAACATTTTAAAATAAAACATTTCTGGATCTGTGTTGTTAAACCCTGAGAAGTATGGGAATTTCTCATAGAATGTTTTCGAGCTGCCTTTTGGCGGTGTTGGGCAATGTTCCCATTGATTAAAAGTAAAAACATTTCTAGGATTAGCAGATTTATGCAAATAGTGATGACCATAATGATTATAACAATACATTTCTTCATAATTTGACGAACCCTGCAAATAATCATGTTCTGTGAATTTTGCTGACATTTCTAAATCTGACATCATATTATTAATAATTTCAAAGTCCAAATCATCAGAGAAAGTACTTGGTGTCACAAAGTCACTTAATGAAACCTTGAACTGATGTCGATATTTCAAGAGCTCAACCGGGCCATAGATTTCGTAATCCGTTTTGTCCCATGCTATACCCCAGGTATAGGATTGGCTGCGATGTTCACTGATGACAGTTCTCTTGTTTCAATGTGAGAAGATCTGTGAGGCTTTAGGGCCAAGTTGATGTTCTGGCTTGCTGTGTACATTGTACTATATTTTCCATCAATAAATCTACCGAAACATAAAATCATGATGAGCCAGAGTAGGAGGAAAAGTACACCTAACACAATCCATAATTTAATCCATGGTGAAATCAGATATGTTTCTTTAAGTTGATGAAAGAGTTCAGTCATTTTTTGTTTAAAAGTTTTTGTTGCTGGCATTTCTTCATGTTCACTTGCATCATCAGAAAACTCATCAAAATTGATGAAGTAGCCAGATGCAGTTCTGTCGATTGTTGGAATTGCTTCCGGATTGTTATTAATCTTTGATTTTGTATGTTCAGAGGCTACATCATTGTAGACTGGTGTTTCTTGACAAACTGTTGCAATTTGGGTTTCAAGAGGCACAAGTTCCATGGCTTTGTTGCATATTCCTTTTTAATTCACTGCAGGTTTATCAAAAGTGATTAGTCTCTCAGTTTGAACCTCTTGGATTGTAGTAAGGTTTGTTCTTCTGCTACTTCTTGGGAGTCCACTGGGCCTACTACTTATTATTGGCCACATGATTGTGGTTTTACCAGGTCGATTGTTGATAAAACTCTGTTCTCCTTTTCACCAGCAAGGGGCAGTAGTACTACTGATCTTGTTCCGCTGACAGCTAAGACAGGTACTGCTTTTCTGTAAGAAGACCCACATTCCTTCTTCACCACGATCTTTTCTCTGACTAGATCCCCAATCTTTGGAATCCAGACAGGTCTTGCTGGGACAGGTGGTTTTTCTTCAGTGGCTGTTGGCTTTAGCTTTATGTTACTTAGACCTCTTCTTGTTTCATTTAAGTCCTGTAAAACAGCCAAACGACCTTTGATATCAAAGGATTTTTCTTTCACCACAGAAGTCTGACAATATAAATCCTGGATTATCATTCTAGCACCGAACAATAGTTTGTATGGAGTGATACCTTTTAGAGAATTTCTTGGCAGAATGTTAAGACTATGTTGGACACTTGTTAGATGTTTGACCCACCCCTCACCCGAACCTAATACCCTCGCCGTTATAGATTGCTTTATGTCCCGTTTTTTTCTCTCCACTACCGCCTTTCCCTCGGGATGGAATGGACTAGAGTTCCGCAATGCAATGCCCATGCTGGCCATGGCCTCCTTGGGAGCTCGAGAGCTAAACGCAGGACCCTGGTCAGAATGTAGCATACCAATTGCGTATGTGCCAATAAAGTCTCGCAAATCTTTTATAACTGTTCTGGCGTTAGCCGAGCGCTGGGGCCTCATCTAAATGAATCTCATCTTAATAATTATGGGATCGCCTTTTTCCATCTGGATTATTGCATCTAGATAGCCTAATGCTTTCTAATAGAGGTGTCCGAGCTGGTGTCTGGTCCGATTCGCAACTGCAATCTCTATTGCAGTCCTGACAATTCATTGCAAAGTTGTAAATTTGCACCTTCATCCCCGGCCACCAGTATTGTGATTGTAATTCTATTAGAGATTTCAAGATCTCTTGGTGCCTCAGACCCATTCTCATGTGTGCTTCTTGAATCAAGTAAGCCCTCCGGTTCGTGTTTGGAATTACTCTATCCCCCACTCCAGGGATTTGAGCAAAAGGAACGGAGTTTGCATCAATTGTGTATTTATTTCCGAGTTGATAATTTAGAGGTGATGCCGCATAGTTGCCTTCCATTGAGGCTTTTACAGCTAGTAGCGTTTCATCGTCTATATGTTTTTAGTACGCTTTTTTGTAGCTACGGAAGCCGGTTTGATAGCTACCGCTGTGGCTCTGTTAGCCAATGAATTCCCTGCAATGCGAATGCCATCACGTTGATGACTCAGTGTATGTATCACGTGAGTCTTTTGTAGTTCTTTCTGCAAAAGAACTACTTGTTCCCAACGTTTTTTATGCTTTATTGTGACACCTGTCTCATCTTTGTAACCGTTTTTGATCCAAGTCTGCATGTCATTATTGTAAGACTGGACACAGTAATGCGAACCGCACACTATTAGTGTGGGGAATTCGCGATCGGCATTTTCAAGCGCCATCTTTAAAGATCTTATTTCAGCTCGCTGAGCTGGACAGTTTCTGAGGGATTCAATTTTGGTGACCATCGGTCTGAATTTACCAAAGCGCCAGCGACCTTTAACAATCGCGCACGCTGCATTGTAAATTTGTTTATCCACAACATAGTGTTGTGCAAATCTGTCTGTGTAGATTACACAGGTGTATTGTTCGAGAGGCAGAATTACGATTGGCAGAGGACATTCACTTTTGTATTCTAGATCTTCTAGTCATTTCATTTTTGGATCAAAAGCGTGTTTCACGTCTTCTGCGGCAAGAGAATTTTCCCATTGTATCCATTTTGGATCTAATGCCACTGCATTTGGAATGTGTGGTCTCGTTACTGCCTCAAGCGCTGATACTGCTGTTAAAACAGATAGGCTTTTGCCTTGAGCTTTGGCTCTTTCTTTTGCTACAGCAGTTTGAACCGCAGTCAGAATTTTTTCAGTTGAACTGAATTTCATTTCAGCTTGTGTGTACAAGTGTGATTTATAAGCTATTGGTACTGTTTCTCCCTCATTAGAGGTCAGGTACGTGAATCCGCATCTTCCTGGGATGACTCGGATTACAAGGTTGCGTTCATTTGCGCGTGTTTGCAGTTTTGTTTTAGTTAACATGTCTGTTTGTAATGTTCGTAAAATTTCTGTGTGTTTCTGAGTCCAATTAATTGGTTTGAAATCAGGTTTTATTAATTCATAGAGAGGTTTAACCCTCTCTGCATAATATAGAATGTATGTTCTTCCAAAATTCAGGAAACCTAGAATTGATTGTAAGTCCTTCAGCGTTTTTGGAGCTTGGAGTACTGCACACTTCTCTAAGAAGTTGTCTGCTAGGTTTTTGCCTTCACTTGATAATTCATATCCTAAAAACAGGACAGTTAGATGGGCAATTCATGACTTTTTAAAGTTGAATTTGTACCCTTCAGATGCGAACCCAAGTATAATGGTGTTCACTCTTTTCAAGTGTGTCTCCAGGTCGTCGTCTGTAAGGTAGATGTCATCGACATAAGATAATGCCTCATCATCATACATTTGTAGTAACTCTGTTACCCAGTCAGAGAATAATCCTGGGCTATTCTTGAATCCCTGTGGGAGTCGATAGAATTGTTTATGTGTCCCCATACAGGAGAAAGCGGTCAAATACCTACTTTCAGGTAAAATATTTTGACTAAAGAAACCATTTGAGATATCTAATGTTGTTTTATATTTTTATTGTGCACGATGTTATTCATTAGTGCTGCACTGTGTGAGTTTTGTACTGCAAAAGGTTTGCAACAAGAGTTTAAGTGTCTGTAGTCAAAAACTAGACGATATGAATCGTCTGGCTTGGAGACAGGAAACAAAGGATTGTTCATTTGTGAGGTGCATGTTTCAATCACCTCCTGATATTCAAGTTGATCTAGGATCTCCCTGACTTGTTTTTTAGCTTCTTGCTTAACAGGACACTGCCTTTGTGCAGTCGGTTGTTTTTTTAACTGAATTTTATGCTGAGGAGAATCCTCATCCCAACCTACATGATTTTTATATAATGCAGGGGCTTGGGCCACTGCCCATTTTCTTGCATAAGTGTAATTTTTATGGATTGGAATTTGATTTGAGAAGGCAGGCATAATCATTTCTTCGCCATGTGGGCACTCCCTGACAAACTCTGGTGGCCAGTCTTTTTCTGCTAGAAGGATATCATAGCATTTTGAAAGGTGATCCCAAAAGAGACCCTTTATTTTCCTAGTTTTGTCCCCTTCTATACGTAATGTTATTTCATATCATTTATGGGGTATGCTAACTCTGGTGTTTGCAGTTTCCACCTGAATGTAGTCATTCGTGTCCACTGTCTCCAGAAGATTCATCAGGATCTTGCGAGCTATGGTCACTTCTGCTGCGCTGTCTTGCATTGTCTGGGCCCACTCTCCGTTTTTCAGTTGTGTCCTCAGAATCCTCGGCATGTTTTATTTTAATACTAGCTACCTTCTTTTTTGGAAATTGTAATTTTTTACTTTGATGAGCAGGTTCCTTGTCTTTGGACTTGACGTGCTCTTCCTTGTGTTCTAACGGTCCTCTTCTTTCTGATTTCTGTGAGGAAGTCTGAAAAGATCGAGAGGGATGTGTATCATTATCTTGATATCTGTCGGGTTTTTTTTTTTTTTTTTTTTTGAAAACCTTTATTATATCGTTCAACACAAAATACAGAAGTAGCCCTGCATCGACAGGGGCAGGTCACCACATGTATGCAGAACGTATCAGGAAATCCAATAACACAGCTCTTCAGCCGACGACCCATGGGTCCGGCAGCGGTAGAGGATAGACGATGTTTTGAAAACATTTCGAGATCAAGGATATGCCTAAGGTTACATTTTATATTTAACCCCCCCCCCCCAAAAACAAGATAAAGAAGAAGATACAGGATATCCGGAGCTACACACTGGAGGTATAAAAATGCGGGTAGGCGTTAAAAGGCAGTCATGGATCAAGATAGACCAACAGTAAAAATGCAAGCGCCAGTATGTTCACTAAGGGAGAAGAACAAAGCTACCTATCTATCATCATAACCACCCACCCCAAACCCTGCCCACTCATATGCTGCAGGATGAGATCGAAAGTATCGCTACCGGACCCTGCGAGAAAAAAGAAAAGGGGCCATAGAACACAACAAGGCAAAATAACAAACCCCCCCCGCACCCCCCAACCTGCACCCCTGCAATGGCTACGGCCTACCCCACTAGCAGCGTGCCTGTCGCCCAGAGGAATACCCTAAAGAGAGAGAAAGAGAAGAAAGAAGGGGCCATAGAACAAAACAAAGGCAAAATAACAAACCCCCCCACCACCCTGCACCCCTGCAATGGCTACGGCCTAACCCACTAGCAGCGTGCCTGTCGCCCAGAAACATCCCTAAAAGAGAGAAAGAAGCGGAGGAGGAGAGACAAAAAAAAACACACTCCAGGACTCCCTTACCCTCCACCAGACGCGACCACCCGGAAACAAGTGCAAAATAAGTGTAGCGAGATGCACAATCAACCCGGGTAAGTACGAAACATACCACCCGACTCCCGCATTTCACAGGTCACAATCCCAGCAGCAGATTAAATTATTTTCACGTATCCTAAAAAGTCCCACAAGTTAACCCTGGCCAGTACGAATGTCCAATGGAGCACTTATAACCCAGGCCACTGCAACAATGAGAGAGGTAAAGTTTTCATGAAAGTTCAAGTCAGTATGAGCAAGCCAAATAAAGGATAAAAGTTCACGATCTCCACAGAGCAAGGGAGGAAAAGCGTGGAAGGATGATAAAACTTTCCAATAGTCACAGGTGATCTTGTTAAGGCAGTCAAGGTTGTCCATAGTGATATTCGGCGAGATAGGGTTCAAGCAAGGGACGCTGACAATGTCCACGCGCGCGCGATCTGTCTCATAGGAATCAGCAGCGCGAATGGGATCAGGCGTCTGCACAGGGATCTCGAAGTTGGATACACGATGTTTCATTGGTGGCACCGCTGGCTGCGATGATGGCAAAAAGCCGCTGTCCGGTCTCTGGCAAAGATCATCCATTGTTACCGACAGTGCCCGGTAGTTGACGATGATCTGTGAGTGAAGCGCTCTAATGGCCGCCATTACGGCGCACAGCGGTGGTGTGTCTTTCGTCCCCTCCATCTCCTCTCGTAAGCAACAGATCAGGATGCAGACCCCCGGAGGCCGGCCACTCCGGGGAAGCAGGCAAATCTGGAGCGGACACCAACCACGGGCGCTCTCACCTCACAATTCTGCACCTTCGCCGCTGGTCGGGGCTCCCGTCCGCACCCCCCCGACAAGTTTACTATGTCTCCGGGCGTAGGATGCAGGGCCGCAGCAAACGATGTGTCACGCCGTGGCGTGTGCGTTGCAGGCAGGATACGAAATCACCGTTTAAAACAGGTAGATTATGTCCCCGTTCGGGAGACCGGACAAAGCCCAAGGTTCACAGCCGATGATGTTCAATTCGAGCCCGGATGGGTTAGAAATCGAGGCCCCGGCTTCCACTCCCAGGTTGGCCAAAAATGAAACACGGCGCATCTCCGTCATCCGGTGTGATAAAAAGTTCGGGATTGCGCCTTCAGAGTCAGTCACTCCTCATATATACGGGAGTCCGGTTGGAAAACAGGATAACTTGCAGGATATACGAGCTGCTGGCGGAGGTCGGCGGAGCCGGGTGCTTATGCGGCCATCTTGCTTGCTAGCGTAGCTCCTCCCCCCGGTTTTCTTAATGTATATCTATCTCTAAGGTTGTATCTTTTCTCAGAGGGCTCCCTGTGGGGAGACTTGCCTCCTCGTTCTGGAGATCTATCTCTCCGTTGAGGAGACCTTCCTCTGGACTGAAACTGTTTTTCTCTGGGAGTGGTTTGTTTGTTACATTCCCACTTCTTTTTTGAAGTATTGAGATTATTTTTGATAAATGTTTTCTCAGGATTTTCAATTAGTTGGGGTTTTAGGGGTTTCCCACCCAAACTATCTCGACCTAGTTCTTCATAGGATTTTATCTAAGATTCTGGCAAGTTCAAAAGGTTGTTCTGCTACATCTGTCTCTTTCAATTTTTGACGGATCGCCACAGATGCTGCTTCTCCTTTTATGTTGGCTAGTAATATAGCGAGACCTGCTTAAAGTCTTTCAGTATTTTCATACCCTCATACCCAGAGTTAAAGCAGGTTCTGGACCGTATTCATTTTGAATCTGTCTTAGTACGTCTGGTATAACCGCCATGGACGAAACACCATGTGTTTTTGTGTAAATTGAAGCAAAGACTGTGCCCCAAGTGTCACAGTCCTCCACATGTGGTGCGATCCCCATTGGAAGACAGATAGTCAGAATTCTGTGTTTGTCCTGAGGTGTAGTATCAGGAAATACTGCCTCTATTTGAGTGATTTTTTGAGCTAACCAGAATGGAATTTGTTCCCGTTTTGCGGGTATTTTGCCAATGGCTGATTGTATATTCTGTGGTGTGATTTTATTTGTGTTCCCCTGTTGAGGGGTGTGTTGTGGAATTCTTATTGCTGGTTGGACAGTTGAAGTCCGCATGACATATTGGACCAATTGTCTATGTATTTTAATGAGTTGTGTTAGCTGAGCTGAGAGTTCTCGGTCTGACATTTTTTTCAATGTCAGGATGTGGTGTATAGCTGGCTAGAACCGGCCATGTGGCTCCTGGTCTACCTAGTGGACCGAGCCTGGTGATGTGATTTTGATGTTTTAGGGCACCATTAAACCAGAACAGGTGCTCTTGGTATGTTAGTGGGATTTCAACATCCTCGAAAGGAGCGTATTCATCTGGAGATTCCTCTATTTTGTAATAGTGGAAATCTTGTGTTACAGCGTGTGCTGCTGGAAAATTTATCCATGAGTAGAATACCTCTGTCTTCCGATATTCATGGGCCTCTACCACAAATATGACTGTACCACCTCTTGGTGATAGTCCATTTTCTATACGTTTAAGAGTTATAGTTCTTCTTACCTTTACCGGAAGGTTGTACGTTGTTACAACCCCTGCTTTTACCACGCATGCTTTTACAACGCAGGTTTTTCAACGCAAGTCGTTACAACGACTTGCGTTGGGGGGGTGCTGGATAGTGAATAGTTTAATTTACTATTCCAATCCAGTCCCCGTGGATAGTAGGGAAGGTGTTGGACAGTAAATTAAACTATTACCTATCCTATAGCACCCCCCAGCGCAATTCGTTGTCATGACTTGCTTTGAAAAACCTGCGTTGTAAAGGCACCGCGTTGTAAAAGTTGCGTCGTAAAGGATGTTTCCCTTACGGGAATGATTATAATATTCGGGTCATCATTTTGGAGACTTGTGTCATCCGCTAAGAGCTGAGCTGCTATTCTAGCTCTCTCTCTTTCATCGTCACTTTCCACCATTTTTACTGACAGAAAGTTTTGTTTGCAGAGCAAGTTTCAAGGAAACAAAGATTAGGTGAACTCTTTCCTTCAACGTTGACTAAACCAAAAACTAATACTTAGGATTCTCATCCTACTAAGTTCCGGCGGATATTAACCTTTCACCCACTCCGGACGTCTATTGGAGTTTTTACGGGAAAAAGGGGTCTGTGTGAAAACACGACTGAGTTACTCTAGCATCTAGTGTTAGATTATCGCCTTACCAAACGTTGGGAGCCATGTAGTGTAGTTCCTATATTCCCAATAGGCTCTGCGCATTGGAATAACATAAACGATAGTGTAGACGTAGGACTGAGGTCATCTAGGTCTCTATTGAATATGTTAGACTTAATTATGAATGCCAGCTAGCTCAGAGGTCACTAGAAACTTTCTCGAGTAAACAAGGAGGTGTTAACTTCCCTGAATAGACAAGAAGGGATTAGCTTCTGACAATCGCATAAACATGACAACTTTGCTCCCTCCAGGACGAGGAGTAAATCTCCAGAGTCGTGTGAAAACAATGGACAGCTATTTCTCTCAGTCAATCGTGCCTGCTCAGTTTCACCAGAGTGCAGAGAAATAGAGAGACGGCGTTTTCAATAAAAGTTGTTATATATTGAGCAGTCCTCTTTCTCGTGCAAGAGAAGTGAATTGCCACAATTGCAATACTTGTCATAAAGTAAAGTGCGTACAGTAAAAGGAGTATTATGAAATAATACTGTAAAAGCATTGATATGGTTTCTGAGCCATATGATACTTAAAACGGATAAAATATATACATACATAAAATCATTGACTAAACGTTCTCAACTGGTGCTTCTAAGATACGCCTACCCCGGTGTACCTAACCTAAGCCTAGTACGTGGGAAGGAGTAAGTGAGCTGCAGTTTAAGTTAAGTTTTTGCCAAGAATATGAATCAAGAATTCTCCTAAGGATTTAATCAGCTCCGTACCTTGGTTATAGAATGAAGGAGGTCTTGTATCTCGTATCTCAGGACTCGATCTCCCAGAAACCCGCAAGGGTGACTGGAAACACTGGGGCTGGATTTCTCAGCAGGAGAAAAGACAGCGTCTCTCTCAGTGCGTCAATGGGAGGGTCGGCTTCCTTCGGCTCTCGCATCAGCTGGGCTTCGGGCCAGTAGATAGCCGCTCTGCTCCAAACCACTGTGTGTTTGCTTAAGGCAACGTTGGTATATTTATACCTGAAAGGTGCCGAGTTTGACATAAGGTTGGACATAAGACGTCACTAAGAACTTACAGTTCTTTCTGGACTCCAGGAGTTCTTGTTCAAATCAAAACAAAAGCAGGAGGATTTCCCGGGCTGCTGGAGGCTTGGTTTGTTTAAAGAACACGTTTTGCTTTCTAGGAGTCTATGGGAGTAGCCTTGCCGTATTTGGACTGCATTGGCTATGACTAAATATGGATATGATTCTTATGCCTTTATAAGGATATGTTTTGTTATAACCACATAAGGGCATGAATCGGGAATATTTAATTAGGGTCCTAGATTCATTCACAACAGTCATAGGTACCAAAGGACAAGGATTGGTAAGTCCCAGGTATAGGAATTAGTTATTATTTGAATTTCTGGTAGTAGAGTGTAGGCTACCCGATTAATCAATATGATGAATTGAATTTATGGGCCCAAGTGTGCTTATGGTAAAATTATTGGTCGGGTGACCTGCGCGCTCTATCAATAATTTTCTGGTAGCAGATAGGTAGGTAGGTTAACTGCTGCTAACTGTGGAAATTAAAACTTGCTGCTAATTAAGAATTGATCGATCAATTGAAAATTGTTTGAAATTTATTGAAATGTTTTGAAATATTTTTTTTTGAAATGCTGCTATATTGATTTATGTATTAACAAAACTTGTCTGTGATTGTTATATGTTTGTCTGGAATCCCCGGGGGCAGAATAGCGAGTGGTAAGTAGAAGCCACGTCACAGTGAGGTCAGTGGCTCGTGGAAAATTAGTGCATGGTTGGGCAGAACTGGATGCACTAATTAGGGTTTTCTGTATAAATGTATGAATAAATGATAGCAAAGAGTTTGCTGGCAAAACTTCTATTGTGATATAACCTAGTAAGGGTCACACGGAAGGAGTAGCAGGTTCATCTAAGCTTGATTGATAGCAAAGAGGTTCACTGGTGAAACTTTGGCCTTAGTATATATCCCAGAGTGGATGAGTCCTGAGGAGTAGTAGGTTCGCTACTGCTTGCGTGAAGAGTAGGCAGTAGGGATCTACTCGCAGTATATGAAAAGTAAACAGAAGGGATTTGCTAGCAGTGAAACAAATCTTTTCTTTTTAGACACTCGAGTACAGTGGCAAATGTTTTTGCGTTGTAAATTAAACAGAGCACTTGCACTTTAAACAAATAATTGAAATTTACGATACCTTGTGAAGGAGGGAGTCAGTTGCGGAGCTGCGCTGACGTCACTCAGTGCCGCGCTGGTATTGGTCGAGACAGCGGGTGTGTAGCTGAGATAGCATTGTAAAGGAGGGGTGAGCACAGGAGAGTGGGAACTTGTTTTACGAGAAAAGCCGCGCACTCATTGGTTGAAAGTGTTTGAAACCGCGTGTTTGGTTTGGTTGGTTGCAGAAAAATAAAAGACGCGCTAGTATTGGAAGTGATTTTGTAAACAAAGTAATTTGCGAAAAAGTATATGTGGTATCCAACTCATCCCGAGACTTGACCTGACCCGAGATATCAAGGTTTAGTGAAGGATCAGTGGAGGACAGCTAGAAATTACATTATGTACGGAAGCAAGAGAAAAATGACTCTTGTAGACAGAGTAAAGAATTATTTCAAGAAAGACAAGCCCATCAAAACTAGAGAAGGAGTTATCATTCCACCACCTAATACTCCCGCATCATTTATGTTATTCGACAGAGTGTGTCTGGTTAGAAAATTGGGTGGAATATACAAAAGATGACGGAATTTTTGCATTTCCCTTAGAAGGTACATTTAACGGAAGAATTTTGTTCAACCTGAGAACCCGAATGAATGATTTGCATCCCAGACCTAGACTAACGCAATAAGAGGCCTTAGAAGAATGGGAAATAGAGGCTTTTGAGCGAGACAGACCCAGAATTGACAAAGGGTTAGATACATTTTATTCGAAGGTTCAGAAAGAGACCCGAGAAAAATGAATGAAAGAATGGATTCAGGACATGATGGTAGAAGGACTGTACCCTGTATTAACAGTAGAGGAGCCCATGGAAGGGAAAATGACAGAGAAAACAAACATTTAATGACCACTGGTGATTCAGATGATGATTATCTGGAGGATTTGTTAATGAAAAATCCACCACCTTTTAATGAGGAACCTAGATCCTTAAGTACGAGAAACCCATTCCTGAAACCTAATTATGGTGAAGGGCCAAGTATGACAAATCCAAGTGCCCCGAGTTATGGCCCTCCTTTGATTCCGCAAATAGTACATGAAACCTCCATAGATAAGGTACTTCAGGATAGAGAACGAGGGGCTTTAGTTAAACAAAGAACTGAACTAATCCAGAAAATCTCACAATTAAATACCAGTCCTGAAGCTCTGACATTCCCAGTAACTATTGGACCAGTTCTTCCTTTGTATGGGGATAAGCAAGCTAGTCCGAAAACTCCAATCATAACCCCATCTGTAGTACAGCCAAGAAAAGAGCCCCTGATAATAGATGATCAGGCAAGTGAATGTGAATCTGTGATTTCCCTAATGGATTTACTGATAAAGGAACCTAAAGGGAGTTCACAGAGAAAGAATACTCCTTTTAGTTGAAGAGAAGTACAAATTGATTCATCTTCCGGTACCAGAAGTGCTACAGTAATGACTCCTGAAGAAATCGACAGGTGGACCCGAGAATTAGAAAAACCAAATCCTCAGCCAAAACCATTAGATATATACAAACTGAGAGTAGAATTGGAGGAACTGATGGCAGAGAATGTGGGATTGGAAGACTGAACACTCTTAGTGAAGATGAATTATTATTCATTTGCAAAAGTATTACCCGTAATACTAGAGTGTACCATGAGAAATTAATGGACACTGCAGCTAGTATGGGAATAGACATTGGGAAATCTACAGAGCAGAATTCTCTGACAAAGATGTAGAAAACGTGAACGTGTCAGGGAAAAAGGTGCAGATAAGAGAATTGCTAAACCTGTTACAAAAATGGGTAGAATTAGAAAAATGGAAAGCCAGATGGGCAAAGAAAAAAGAGGAAATTAGATCCAAACAAATGACTTCTGAATATATCCTAAAAGAAACAGAAAAGGTGGAAAAATGATATCCTATGCGAGAAGTGCCAGGTGGAGGATATGTACATGTTCCATGGTCCCGACAGGATATTGTGTCCTTTACAAATGACTTCCCAAAATTGCGAGAAAAACCTGTAGATTGGTACAGACAGGTCGAGAGATTTGTGAAAGTTCAAAAATGCCTCCTGAAAGATCTAGATGGTTTCTTTGACATTGTAGTTCCCGTAGATTTATGGACAGAATGTAAAATTGCTGTTGATTGGCCTAGTGAAGAATACGCCAGAGACCCAAAGACAGGGGCTCCTTCAGGGGATGTTATGAGGAAGTACAATCAGGTAATGTTGTATCTGAAAAGAAAGGTGCCTGCAAAGGAAACTGATTGGACCCGAATAGATAGAACTACCCAGAATCGAGATGACACTGTACATTCTTACTATGAATGACTGTTACAGGTGTTGAAGACGTACAGCAGACTGGATAACATAGAAATGAAGGACATGACCCACTTCATATATCGATTTGTGTTAGGGTTAAGGCCTGAAATCTCTCAGTGGATCAAAGACAATAAAATCTGCTGGCAATCTAAACCAATTGACGAAGTCCTTAAATATGCTAAATACTGTGAAGATGAGTTGGAAAATAAACAAAAAGAATTGAAAGAAAAAGTCATGTGGGCAAAGGTAAAATTAGCAGAACCAGGAACAACAGTTAAGCAAAATGACTAGTAATCAGAGCCAGGGAACTGGGAGTGGGGGAAGGCCGAGAGTAAAAATGAGCAGAGAAGAGGCAAGGAAGACATTTCCCTGCCAGGGGTGCGGAAAGGTGGAACACTGGAGGGACGAGTGTAAGGCTATACAGAATGGTAATGTCCAAATTAATGATTTAAATCCACAGACGCAGAATGAGACATCACGGAAGACCCAGCAGCAGGTAAAACAGAATCAGTTGCCTCGAGCACCTAGGCCAAATTATAGGAGCAAAGCACAACAGGGTGAAGACACCGAAATTTGGAAAGGTAGGGAGGATAGAAATGCAGCAACTTCACAATTTCTGTTAAATGACACTTTCCTCTGTGACGAACCTTACTGACGGTGCCTGAGGGGGGAGGACGAGGAGTGCGTGCTTGGCGCCTCCTTGCCGGTGGACCAGTCAGGGCCATATATTGAAGGAAAGGTTGAAGGAAATTATGTCACCTTTCTGTTGGCCACTGGTGCTACCCGTTCTACTGTGAGAACAGCAGACGTTCCAAACCTACCTCTCTCGGGAGAAGCGATCCACGTAGTGGGCATTTCTAATAAGCAAAGTAGTACCCCAGTTACAGAACCAATGGAAATTAAAATATGGAATTTTAAAGAGATGCATAGATTTGTTGTTTGTGATTCAAGTCTCGTGAACTTATTAGGACGAGATTTGTTGTGCAAAATGAACTGTACCTTCTTTTGCACTCCAAATGGTGTTGAAATTCAGACCCCAGATGAAGAAGGAATATACAAACTAATTTTAGCAAGACCAGATTCAGAAATTAAAAGACTGAAAATACAAGACTTACCTGAAGATCTCCAACAGACAGTGAAACCAGAGGTATGGGATTTTACTGTAAAAGATGTAGGATTATTGGCAAATGTTCACCCAAGTAAAAGAGCCATAAAAGAAGATGCAGTCTACTCAAATACTCGACAGTATAAAATGAGTGTAGAAGTGAAAGCAGGAGTTGCTATTGAAATCAAACGGTTGCTAGAAGCAGGCATTTTGCAAGAAGTGTTGAGCAGTCCTTGTAACTCACCGATATTTGGCATAAAGAAACCGAGTGGTAAGTACAGGGTCATACATGACCTGCGCAAGGTTAATAAAATTGTGGTTCCTTGCTGTCATGTCGTGCCAAACCCTGCAGTGATTCTATACCAGATACCATGGAATGCTGGATGGTTTACCGTCATTGACTTATGTCATGCATTCTTTTCGATTCCATTGCATCCAGATAGCAAATTTCTTTTCTCATATGAATTCGACAGCCATGTCTACGTCTGGAATTGTGTTCCTCAGGAGTACACGTAAAGCCCTTTAATTTTTAATCAAATCCTGAAAAAATGCCTTGAAACTTTGGTATTGCCCGGAAAATCAGTCCTGGTGCAATATATAGACGACCTCTTGATGGCATCTAAGAGCAGGAAAGACTGTATTGTTGACACAATTGCCTTACTGAACCATCTAGGTGAGGGGGGACATAAAGTGTCGCCAGAGAAACTGCAGTTTTGTACGTCATCAGTAAAATATCTGGGGCACCAGATAGAGAGAGGTATCAGAAAAGTTACCACAGAAAGAATTATAATAATTCGAAACATGGAGCTGCACAATACCCATCAAGAAATTTGAATGTTTCTTGGAGTTGTAGGATACTGCAGGCAGTGGATTGTGGGATTTGCAGTCCTAGCAAGACCATTGATAAAAATGACAAGGAAAGGAGCAAAAGAGTCTGTGGAATGGGATGACGAAAGCATGACTGCTTTTGTGAAATTGCGAGAATGTCTGTGTACAGCTCCTGCATTGGGAATGCCTGACTACTCAAAGGAGTTTGCATTGTTTTGTGACACACGAGACAATTGTGCACTTTTAGTCCTGACCCAAATTCATGGTTTAACCAGACGTCCAGTGGCATATTTTTCTTCCACATTGGACCCAGTAGCAGCTGGATTACCCAGATGTCTGAAAGCTGTAGCTGCAACATGCATGAGTCTTGAACAAAGCAAGTCCATTGTTCTGGGACATCCAGTAACTGTGTATGTTCCACATTCTGTTGTTACTTTGCTGACAAGAACCAAAACTCAATATCTCACACCTAGTCGGCTGACTAAGTATGAGAGAATCCTTGTAGGTGCAGGAAACGTGACCATTGCTAGATGTAATATTCTGAATCCAGCTACCTTACTGCCAAATTCATTCTCAGCAGAAGTGAGGGAAGAAATTGAACATGACTGTATTGATTTGACCGAGTTTAGTACAAAACCACACCCAGACATAAAGGAAGAGCCTTTGAATAATGAAGATTATAAGCTGTTTGTAGACGGCTCATGCATGAGACATGAGGAAGGAGGCCTAAGCGCTGCATACTCAGTGTGCACTTTGGGAGATCCAGTGGAAGCATCCAATTTACATGTAGTCAAATCTGCACAAGTAGCTGAATTGGTGGCATTGGCAAGAGCCTGCAAATTTGGGAAGAACTCGAAAATAACCATATATACTGATAGCCAGTATGGTTATGGGGTTGTGCATGACTTTGGTCAATTATGGATGCAAAGGGAGTTCCTGACTTCTTCAGGCACCCCTAGCAGAAATGGAAAATATGTGCAGGATTTACTGGAAGCAATCCAGTTACCAAAAGAATTGGCTGTGGTCAAGTGTGCTGCTCACAAATCTGGCAATGACAAAGTGACAGCAGGTAATCGATATGCTGACCAGTTAGCCCAACATTGTGCAAAGTACCGGACAGCTATCAATATAAAGGTTGGGGGAAACGGAAACAGATGCCATATTTTGATGCTAGAAGGAATAAATACATGGGAGGAAGTGAGAGACTTACAGGACACGGCAGAGCCACAAGAAAAAGAAAATTGGAGAAAATTTGGTTGTCAGAGGAAGGTGGAAGATGGTGTCATTATTTACCTTGATGGTATGCCTGTGTTGCCAGAATGTCTGCTTGCTTCTATGGCTAGGTTGATACATGGAGACACACTTTTAGGAAGAGATGCAATGATTCGCATATTCAGGTAGGCATGGTTCAACTCAAAATTCAGAAACATAGCAGAGGCACTCTGCGAAAGGCGTCTGATTTGTCAGCAATTTAACCTAGGAGAGAAACTGTAGTATTACCAGGAAGGATTGGAAAGGCAGAAGGCCCTTTTATTCGACTACAGCTTGACTTTATTCAGCTACCCCCTTGTCGAGGAATGAAATACATACTTGTCATTGTCTGCCTATTCTCAAAGTGGATAGAAGCCTACCCCACACGCAGGAATGATAGCCTCGCTGTAGCCAAGTTGTTACTTAGGGAACTTATACCTCGGTACGGTTTCCCAGTCACAATCGAATCAGACAGAGGAAAGCATTTCCATAGTGATGTGATAAAACAGATTTGTGAAGCATTCACAATCACGCAAAAACTGCACTGTGCATATCACCCAGAGGCTTCTGGAGTGGTAGAACAGCTGAATGGCACCATCAAGTCAAGATTGGGAAAAATGTGTGAATTCACTCAAATGGAATGGCCAGATGCTTTGCTCCTTGTTTTGATGGGACTTAGAAGTATTCCAGGCAGGAATACCTGCTTGAGTCCTCATGAGATACTGATGGGAAGAGCAATGCGGCAAGCATGGGTGCCAGGATACAAACTGATAAGCATATCTGATGATTTGGTACTAGAATACTGCAAAGAACTGGCTGACCAAGAGCGTTCTATCTCTCACCCGGTTGGGGAAGACGCTGTCGCCAGGCCAACGACTCCAGCACATGACCTGAACCCAGGTGATTGGGTCGTAATAAAGAAACGTACTTGGAAAAGTTGCCTTGCACCAAGGTGGGGAAAACCACGACAAGTAATTCTGGTTACCACTACAGCTGTGAAGTGTGCAGGAGTACCACGGTGGATCCATGCTAGCCATACGAAGAGAGTGACTGAACCTGAAGAAACTGAGGCTGAAGGTTGTCCAGCTGAGGGGTCACAAGATATCGATCCTGAAGTAGCTGAAGGAGAACAACCGAGCTCCAGTCAAGATGATTGGATCCCAATAATCGACCTGACTATAGATCCTGTGAGAACAAGAAGACAAACCTATTTAGATAGACAGTGGCATAGTGAGGACGAGACAGGTGTAGAGGAAGATACTCAGATCATCGAAATCCAAATCAAATCTGATTCTGAAGAGGACCAGATAGGGAAAGAACAGGTAATTATCACTCCCCCAAGAACTCCTGAGCTAAAAGAGGGACAGATAGAAATTAGGGCAGAGGTTCAAGCGGAAGAAAATCAAAAGTTCGAAGTGCTTGAACAGGACCAGACAGGAATAGACAATTGTGTTCAGGAAGAAGAAAACGAAATAGAACAAAGCCAAATCCAGCATACACCTGAACAAGGCTAGTTTAGGGACCAGGCAGAAGAAACTGATATAAGACCTGGACCTAGTCAGTTAGGAAGTAATACCGAAGATGAACTTGAAACAAATGTGCCACAACTGAACAAAAATAAAAGAGTGTTCGAATAAAGCCAAGACACAGAGCCAATTAAAAGACTCAGAAAAGGAGATGCGGTACCTAGATTTGTAAAAAGACTGAGACTGCGAGTAAAGACAATAAACGAAGAACCTGAGCAAATAAATGAAGTCTCAAGTCAAACTGATCCAGCTGTAGTAAAAACAAAGCGAAGGAGTGCTCGTATAAAGAAACTGAATAACAAATATCAAAGTCCTGAGTGGACTTACTTTGTATTGGAAG
This sequence comes from Lissotriton helveticus, assembly GCF_964261635.1. Lineage (NCBI taxonomy): Eukaryota > Metazoa > Chordata > Amphibia > Caudata > Salamandridae > Lissotriton > Lissotriton helveticus. Next base: position 987,662,830 of record NC_136067.1, read on the forward strand.
AGTTTGAAAATCTTGAAATAAGTGACGAAAGTGATGAAGAGTTAAAAACTGACCAGACTGACGAAGAAGCAAATCCAACCTGAAAAATTGCCTCGAGTAAGCAAGCTGTGCAGAGTTACAAAGAGAGGTTGAAGCTTCTTTTGAGTCAAAATGTCTGATTCCTCTGTGAATGGGAGACCGAGACGAGGTTGTTTAAAAACATGCTGCAAAGTATGTTTATGTAGTGTAGCAATAGTACTGATACTTTGGATAGGACAGACAATAGCTATTCCTTCTATGATGAGTAGAGACCCAAATCTGTAACCTACTAATCAATTGCCAAAAGACACTGAAGAATTACAGACGAGAAATACACCATAAAGAGTAGATGCACCAGAAAAGGCACTTAGCCTGAAGCAAACAAAATTAAACTTACAAGCACCAGATGAGGAAGGACTACATTATAACATAATCAAGAATGAAACTCATTTAAATGTTTTTGCAAACCTGTTAGTACATTATGTACATTATGTAGAAGCTATAGATGATTGTTATGTTTGTATGAAGCTGCCTACTTCAGTAGCTGAAGGTGTGACATACCACCATTTGATTTAATCAAAAAGAGACTAGCTCATGATTTATATACCACCATTTGACACTAACCTATGGAATCTCCTGTAGTATTCTAACTAGTTTATTCTATAGAAAAGGACCTTTACAGTATTATTACTCAAACTTTGATGTGAAATTTTCTGAACTTCCTGTGCGAAGAAACCTACATATACATACAACTAGAGATGTAGCAAAATACATGAGTGAATATTTTCTAACTGTAGGTAAAACAAATATAGATGACGCACACAAAGATAACTTGACCTGTTCATTACACGAAAAAGAGAAAATGTTTCTAAACATGGTAGAGAAAAGAAGAGAAAGTTTCCAAAAGGAAGAAAAAGATAAAAATCAGAAAACCCCTGAATGGGCTGAAAGCATAGGGAGGACCTCAAATGGTGGGGCTAATGCTGCTATGTTGCTGGATTGCGAAAAGAAGGGGAAACTTTGTCTTCAAAGAGAAAGAACCAGTTACTATAATAATATATTCATTGGTTCCAGTGAATGCGAACACAATTACAAGGTAATTGGGGGTTGGGGATTCAAAGATGGGTCAGAGCCTGTGTTTCCTGGAAATTATTATATATTTGGGAACAAGGCTTATTTCTTATTGCCCGACCATTGGTACGGGAGCTGTTACTTTGGTATTGTCTTCCCAAAGATATACCATGTGGGGGAAATCACTGGAAGCACTGAAAGAACTAATGAATTAGTACGTAGTAAAAGAGAAAGTGTTGGTGAAATAGTAGGTGATATTTTTATTGCATTGATACCTACAGTGGGAGTGGCTCTGAATACACACAGAATTTGCAAATTGTCAACAGTAGTAGATCGGTTATCAACTGACACTGCTGGGGGTTTCCTGATGGTCAATACTGAATTGGTTGCGGTCAGATCTATGGTTTTACAAAATCGACTTGCCCGTGACACGTTATTGGCAAAAGAGGGCGGAGTCTGCAGAATGTTGAAAGCGCAACATTGTTACACTTACATACCCGACAAAAGTGTGGAAATTAAAGGGTATGTGAGAAACATTACAAATTTGGAAAAAGAGGTTACACCACTTGAGGTTGACAGTGCATGGAAGAGACTTAATGATGATCTCTCCGCTGTAGGTAGTTGGTTTTCTAACCTAGGTAAGAGTCTTGTGAGTAAAATACTGATGCCAATAGCGGGAATAGGTCTTTTGGTGTTTATAATAATAATTTGCTGCAAATGTCGAAAACACAAAAAGAAATATACTGTGAATAGGCGAGGAGTGAAAAGAAATGTTGATGAGCTCGAATTAGAAGAATTGAATAATAGGATTTACAAGAGAGTGAAAAATTCTCATCCTAATAAGGTTAATGAGAAGAGACAAAATAAAAAGTTTGAAGAGATTGAACTGGGTGATATGTAAGAAGTTGGCATCTGGTTCCATTAATTGTGATGATATAAAATATCATCAAAGAGGGGATTGATGGAGCAAGGTTTCGCACGTAAAGCGACTTGCTCGTACTCATGAACTTTGAATAACGTTATTAATGTAACCAACATGTTCTTTTTACTAATTTTGCATATTTTCACTGTACATGGGGTATCCGAGTAAAGCTTGCCTATGTGTCCACTAATCCTAATACGCTTGCAACCTAAGATGGCTGCTGCTACGTGGGAATTTCTACTGCGCATGCTTCGGTCATACACACGTGACGTGACGTACTCGCAGTTCTGGTGGGAACTATTTGCACTTGCTCATTAGAGCTAAAATGGCTGCTGTGTGTTCTCACATGCGAGAAGCTTGCGGTGCTGCTTTTGCTATGCTGTTTGTTCTGCATTAATCCTAATGCTATAGTTTATTATACAGTAATGGGTATAGAGTAGTAGTTCATGGTATACAGTGTATTCATTTTTTCTTTATTCTAAAACGGTCTCTTTTCCATTTCATGGTACATTGCGAAATATGGCCTGCGGTCCCTTGCCATACTCCATTTTGCCTGAAACTGAGTCTGCGCGAGATATGCGAGTCTCCACAGCAATGACCTTTGGAACCTCGCCAAATGGCAGTCCCAGCCAAGATGAGCCTGGGAAGAAGCTCCCTCACCTAGTCGAAGAAGCTGAATTGTACCGACAATATTACATTGTATGCAAAGTTAAATTCACCATTGTTATGTGAGGAGCACATGTCATGGGAACCCAAAATTCGATGGGCGGGTATGAAAATTCTAATGAGGGGCTTGGGAAAGCTCAAATCGTAGGTGGTGTGATGACCTGTCCTTTCCTTTTGTCCAATCGAAATTGGGGATCCTTACACTTGCAACATTTGGGGGGGTGGAACACTGACCTGAAAACAGTATAACTAGCCTAGGTTTAGCTAGGGAATTGGTCCGACTTGTCCGAAAAGCTGACCTGTCACTGACCCAACGCACTCAATAGCTGATCGAGAAACAGAGGTGCTGCGGAGCACTCTGTCAGACAGACTCACAGACCCAATCGGGGTTTTGAGAACCTTAAGTGCTGGTGGAGCACTTTGCTGGGGAATTCGATAACCCAATCAGGGTTTTGACTGATAGCTGCAGAGAGGGTGTAGCGCAGGCGTTGCAACTGAACTGTGGGTGCTGGTCTCTACTTTGGTGGTCCGGTTCTGATCCTAATCTGGTTTTCCTGTCCTGGGTTCCATTCTGCACCTGCTGGCCTACTGGCATACTGCATTCCTTGGGGTTCTTCTGTCCTTAACTGACCCGTGGCCAGGGTTGGTCTTCAATCCATTCTAGGTAAATATAAATCTGAGAGGGAAACACAATTGCGTCTTTTCCTTGCCTTCCTTGAAACAGCTAAAGTCTTAATTTCACATTGTTCCTTTTTCTTACCCTCCCTGTTCTGACAAATAATAAAGTCCTATATTTTGCTGTTATTAGCATGTTCCATTTCTTCCCATCCTTTAAGTCAATTGCGAAATACTGTTCATGAAATGTAGATGTTCATTTTCTCTACCCTCCTTTAGTCGAATTAAAGTGGTTGCGCAGAATTATTAGTGTGTTCCAATTTTCTTACCTTCCCTATAGCTACATGGTTATTTCAGAATTTTCGTCAATAAAAATCAAGTTCCTTTTTTCTTATCCACCTTTCTAGTAGTATTCAAATTTTGATTTCTAGTGTGTTCCTTATTTTTTCCCGTCCTTTAGAAACACCATAGCAAGTCTAATTGCTGAAGTTTCTAATTAGCATGTTCCCTGTTCTACCTTTCCTTTAGACTCCTAAATGGTTGTAATCATATATTTCCTACATGGTTACACGCTTTTCATGAATTTGGTTATTGATAGTTTGCTTGCTTTAACCTTATGCTTTCTAACTTTGAAGAAAACTAGATAAAGGTTTTCAAAACTTCCCGAGTCTGTGGTTATTATAAACAGTGCAAATGTTATGAATGTTATATTAGACTGCTTATCTTTTCAGCTAGCTCCCTGATCCATTGTAGTGTAGTTCCTATATTCCCAATAGGCTCTGCGCATTAGAATAACATAAACAATGGTGTAGACATAGGACTGAGGTAATCTAGGTCTCTATTGAATATGTTAGACTTAATTATGAATGCCAGCTAGCTCAGAGGTCACTAGAAACTTTCTCGAGTAAACAAGGAGAAGTTAACTTCCCTGAATAGACAAGAAGGGATTAGCTTCTGACAACCGCTTAAACATGACAACTTCGCTCCCTCCAGGACGAGGCGTAAAGCTCCAGAGTCGTGTGAAAACAATAGACAGCTGTTTCACTCAGTCAATCGTGCATGCTTAGTTTCACCAGAGTGCAGAGAAATGGAGAGACAGGCGTTTTCAATAAAAGATGTTATTTATTGAGCAGTCCTCTTTCTTGTGCAAGAGAAGTGAATTGCCACAATTGCAATACTTGTCATAAAGTAAAGTCCGTACAGTAAACGGAGTATTATGAAATAATACTGTAAAAGCATTGATATGGTTTCTGAGCCATATGATACTCAAAAGGGATAAAATATATACATACATTAAATCATTGATTAAACGTACTCAACTGGTGCTTTTAAGATACGCCTACCCCGGTGTACCTAACCTAAGCCTAGTACATGGGAAGGAGTAAGTGAGCTGCAGTTTAAGTTAAGTTAGTTTTTGCCAAGAATTAAGCATGGGCGTAAAATCCGTTACGCTCGCGGATTTTTCGTATTTTCGGAGAATCCGCAATCCGCGAACTCTCGCGGATGCGGCGAGAATACGCAAAATCCGCGCGAAGCGGATTTTTTGTTTGTGTTCGCACTGCTCGCGCTGCTCGCGGTCCGCGGCGCGGGCAGGAACAATCTCGCACTAGCGAAAGTACAAAAATTAGTAAAGGAAGTGGCCCAGTCTCCAACTTCCTGTTCCTGTCCAGTAAGCTCCTCCATTTCCTGGCCACTTGAGGTAACTCGCACGAGTTCGCGGCCTCCACGGGCCAGTTCGCACTACGACGCGCCCCGCGAATAGGGCGAAATTACCGAAAAACGAGTTTTGCAAAAGCAAAACGAACGAGCAGGTGCAAAAGTTCGAGCTCATCATTTGTAACCATTTACCTGTAGTGCTTCCTGAAGGGGCCCTCCAGAATCCGGTTGCCTACTTGCAACTATTGTGTGACCCTGCTCTGACAGTCACAGAATAGTTACAAGTATGCCATTGCATCCTGTTAAAAAAAATTATTTACATTGCATTTGCAACAAAAAGGAAAGGGAGCAGACAAGCAGGTGCCAGCCTTCATTAATGTCAGTTGGGGCAGGGCAGGTGTTGTTGTTTGCAAAACTTAAAGCACTTAGCAGGTGTTTGTTCACTCAGTGGTCAATCAGAGGGTGTTGTGATGACACTGAGGGTGGCATGGGTGTGCCAGCCAGAGGGTGGCATGGGTGAACCAGAATGCCAGTGTTGACAGAGGATGGCAGTGCTTTGCTTTGCCCCAATAATGTACACTGGTGAACTAGAGGGTGATGTGATGACACAGAGGGTGACATGGGTGAGCCAGAGGGTGGCATGGGTGACCAAAGAGAGTGCCAGTGGTGACAGAGGGTGGCAGTGATGAAGAAATCTTAGCAAACAGGCTGGGCACGTAGAAACAACAAGTTCGCAAAACTGGCGACCCGACAAGTAAGTTCGCAATTTGCGAAATTGTACAAAACCCTCGCGAACTTGCAGAAACCCGTGCGAACACACACACCCCCATAAAATACGCAAATCCGCGAGAATTCGCGGATTTCGCGTATTTTCGCAATCCGCGAATACGCAAATACGCAAATTCGCGGATTGCGAATCCGCAAAATCCGCCCATGCTTACCAAGAATCTGAATCAAGAATTCTCCTAAGTATTTAATCAGCTCCATACCTTGGTTATAGAATGAAGGAGGTCCTGTATCTCGTATCTCAGGACTCGATCTCCCAGAAACCTGCAAGGGTGACTGGAAACACTGGGGCTGGATTTCTCGGCAGGAGAAAAGACAGCGTCTCTCTCAGTGCGTCAATGGGAGGGTCGGTTTCCTTCGGCTCTCGCATCAGCTGGGCTTCGGGCAAGAAGATAGCCGCTCTGCTCCAAACCACCGTGTGTTTGCTTAAGACAACATTGGTATATTTATACCTGAAAGGTGCCGAGATTTGACATAAGGTTGGACATAAGACATCACTAAGAACTTACAGTTCTTTCTGGACTCCAGGAGTTCTTGTTCAAATCAAAACAAAAGCAGGGGGATTTACTGAGCTGCTGGAGGCTTGGTTTGTTTAAAGAACACGTTGTGCTTTCTAGGAGTCTATGGGAGTAGCCTTGCCGTATTTGGATTGCATTGGCTATGACTAAATATGGATATGATTATTATGCCTTTATAAGGATATGTTTTGTTATAACCACATAAGGGCATGAATTGGGAATATTTAATTAGGGTCCTAGATACATTCACAACACCCACTCCACGTATTAATGTCCATCATTACTAAATACTAAGCAACACTAAACATATACTGATGCATGTGTTTCCCAACCCACCCCAAAATACATAACTTGCATTTGAAATGGTATCGGTGTATACACAAAAAATGAGTATTTGTACTGTACGCTTTTCAAGCAGTGGTATCATTCAGATAATGCATACATAAATATTGGTTGAATGAATTGAGAAAATTACATTTATGAAATGGCTCTTAATACAGAAAAGAAGGTCGAGACCATGTCATCACATATTTATACAATACTGTACATGTGCTAGAGGCTGAATCAAAATAAAGTCTCTAGACTTTCAAAATAGAAGTTCTGTTCTCTAAGAATAGTACTACTTTAAGCCGAGTACCATGTGCCATAAAAAAAGTAAATATTTTGGAAATGGAAAAATAATTTTGTTTTAAGGGGAAAAAATAGTTCCAATTGATTTCAGTTGTGCGGTTTATCAAAAAACTGAAGGCCGAATTCAGAGTTCAGGGAACGCTGTGTGCTCGTTGTTTTAAAAGTTATTCTCGTTGTTAGGGGAGAACATCATATCAGACAAGCTTGAGAAAAATTGGTCTACAACAGTTGGTGAAAGTTCGACCAAGTTCGAAAAAGCTGAAATAGTGCATATGTGAGAATCATTGCTATCATCGATGTCTGGATCAGCAATGCTCACAGAAGGTTGTACCTGTGTGGTGCTGCTTTCATCTCGTACTTCACCGCCACCTAATCGTAATGGTGAAGTCTCAACGAATGCCGTCATCAGAATAGGTAGCCGCTGGGGACAACACGTTGCATGAGCCGTTACCGAACCAAGCAAAGTATCGATATCCATAGGTACTGCTGATTGTAGTGTAAGACAGACGTCCAACACGCATTCTTCTCCGCATAGCAGACATCGAAGCACAGGTAAGATGTAGTCTTGCCAGATTGGTCTGAATGAAAGAAACCAGGTGTTACTCAGATCTCTTAGTGATCCGTTCTCTGTATCGTATAGCCCCGATTGTCTCCTCCATTGTAGCCTGAGTTTTGTCTGTGGTTCGACTTGCCATATCAGAGCAGAAGGAACAAAAATAAAATCCCTGCTACGAGTCCCAAAAGAAGAGGCAGTCCGCCGAATACAAAATGTACAAAATTCGGGAAGATGCCCAGAACTGTTTCAAAGGGTGCTAACAGTCCCGAAAAAATGGTCTTAAATACATGTGTGATGCCACTGGTATCAGACATGTTTAAAATTTGACCTAACATTTCTAGGAAATGTACGGGGCAATTTGTCGATAATAGGGAATGTATCTCTGCCGCTGTCCTTGCAACTTGCAGATCATACATCTCTTTGGACGAGGTTAAAGGCACAGTTGTCTGTAAAAGAATAGACTTAATTCTGCTTAAAGTATCAATTTGAATAGAAGAGATTTTCAAAGAAGGCCATATTGCTGCCCCCATGTCTGGTTTGCTGTTTTGATACAATACTTGCATACAGCAAATTACCCTGTTAGTAACGCTCATGAGATAGGGTTTTACTGGAACCATGCCACAACAGCAGCGGTCATTTACTACAACGTAGCTGCCGTTGGAAAGCTGCCTGAAAAAAGGCTCTATCTGTGTTGCAGGAGTACCATGCAGGTGACATGAAGGTTGTTTGATGAACTTTCGCAGGCTCCATGCAAGTTATTACCTTGACACAGAAGTGTACCGCTTAGTGAATTTTTACAGTTGTTACCACTAAGAAATACCTCTTTTTTCCCTTCTCTATAACATTTATGTGTGTAAGGTAATTTCCAGGTTAACTTGATGTATCCTTTACCCAACCTTTCATACAGGCCTGCTGGTATATACTTTTGGCAATGTTGAAACTGGAAGGTTGTTATCGGAATTGTAATTGTACCATGTATTATCCATTCAATGACAGGTCTCTCTGACATTGTCAATGGAAATCTCTCAAGTTTTTCAATGCTCAGAATCGTATAGTCTGCTCCTTTTTGTGCCAAACTGATTTGTTTATCAGTAAGGTTAAAGATAGAAAATAATGACGTTTTGTTGATTAGACGCCATGGCACTTGACCTGAACGCAGATTTTGTAACGTCCAGCCAAGCTGTACAATAGAACGTAATTGGGACTTGCCATGTTGCAACATTAGCATATCCTGTTCTATTATATCAATAGCAGATGATACAATTCTGTCCAGTGAATACATTCTGGCGGACAGAGTCATTAACCCATAGTCCACTACAGACAGTGATTTTTCCAAATGAATACAATCAATTTCTCGTATTTTTTCAGCAGTTTCAATTTGCATTACTTTCCAAGCTGCGTTGTAAGCTGCGTATATACCGGCCTATATGAAACGTTTTTGACGCTGTTTGCGAGGTCCCAATATGAAATCTTGTAAGTCAGCACCTTCTTTAAGTAAAGTCAAGTGTTGCTTAATTTCAGGCAGTGTGGATTTCTGTAGCCAATCAAGACATAGTTTTCCTACACTATATGTTGTAACTATCCCTGGATGTTGTCTCTGGGAATATCTTTGGCCTGGCCTGGTCTGTTTGAACCCCTGTCTTTTGTTCAGGAATCTATCTGACAGTTATTAGTGTCTGTGGGCCAGATCAACCATTTTTTTCCAATCAGGATTTGTTCTGTTTTGGTGTAAAATATGGGATACGTCTATCTTAACATCTGTAGTGCTATTACTATCAGGCATTGGTTTTGGAATAGACGGTTTGTTTAACTCTTTTATCTTGGCTAGGCCAAGACAGGTTGTTTGTTGAATGGTGTCATTCAGGAACATTATGTGTTCTGGGATCATGCAGGCTCTAAATATTGATTCTAGACCTTGTACCTGCCAATCTTTTGTATCCCAGATGTTTTTTGTTTCAATGTTGTTTTTCCAAAATTCAAAACCAAATGTAGACATGTTTTCATAAAAGTTTTCAGAATAAATCAATTTAGTATTTGTCAACATGTTTTTCATTCCTGTCTTATTTAACATTTTAAAATAAAACATTTCTGGATCTGTGTTGTTAAACCCTGAGAAGTATGGGAATTTCTCATAGAATGTTTTCGAGCTGCCTTTTGGCGGTGTTGGGCAATGTTCCCATTGATTATAAGTAAAAACATTTCTAGGATTAGCAGATTTATGCAAATAGTGATGACGATAATGATTATAACAATACATTTCTTCATAATTTGACAAACCCTGCAAATAATCATGTTCTGTGAATTTTGCTGACATTTCTAAATCTGACATCATATTATTAATAATTTCAAAGTCCAAATCATCAGAGAAAGTACTTGGTGTCACAAAGTCACTTAATGAAACCTTGAACTGATGTCGATATTTCAAGAGCTCCCATGCTATACCCCAGGTATAGGATTGGCTGTGATGTTCACTGATGACAGTTCTTTTTTTTCAATGTGAGAAGATATGTGAGGCTTTAGGGCCAAGTTGATGTTCTGGCTTGCTGTGTCCATTGTACTATATTTTCCATCAATAAATCTACCGAAACATAAAATCATGATGAGCCAGAGTAGGAGGAAAAGTACACCTAACACAATCCATAATTTAATCCATGGTGAAATCAGATATGTTTCTTTAAATTGATGAAAGAGTTCAGTCATTTTTTGTTTAAATGTTTTTGTTGCTGGCATTTCTTCATGTTCACTTGCATCATCAGAAAACTCATCAAAATTGATGAAGTAGCCAGATGCAGTTCTGTCAATTGTTGGAATTGCTTCCGGATTGGTATTAATCTTTGATTTTGTATGTTCAGAGGCTACATCATTGTAGACTGGTGTTTCTTGACGAACTGTTGCAATTTGGGTTTCAAGAGGCACAAGTTCCATGGCTTTGTTGCATATTCCTTTTTAATTCACTGCAGGTTTATCATAAGTGATTAGTCTCTCAGTTTGAACCTCTTGGATTGTAGTAAGGTTTGTTCTTCTGCTACTTCTTGGGAGTCCACTGGGCCTACTACTTATTATTGGCCACATGATTGTGGTTTTACCAGGTCGATTGTTGATAAAACTCTGTTCTCCTTTTCACCAGCAAGGGGCAGTAGTACTACTGATCTTGTTCCGCTGACAGCTAAGACAGGTACTGCTTTTCTGTAAGAAGACCCACATTCCTTCTTCACCACGATCTTTTCTCTGACTAGATCCCCAATCTTTGGAATCCAGACAGGTCTTGCTGGGACAGGTGGTTTTTCTTCAGTGGCTGTTGGCTTTAGCTTTATGTTACTTAGACCTCTTCTTGTTTCATTTAAGTCCTGTAAAACAGCCAAACGATCTTTGATATCAAAGGATTTTTCTTTCACCACAGAAGTCTGACAATCTAAATCCTGGATTATCATTCTAGCACCGAACAATAGTTCGTATGGAGTGATACCTTTTAGAGAATTTCTTGGCAGAATATTAAGACTATGTTGGACACTTGTTAGATGTTTGACCCACCCCTCACCCGAACCTAATACCCTCGCCGTTATAGATTGCTTTATGTCGCGTTTTTTTCTCTCCACTACCGCCTTTCCCTCGGGATGGAATGGACTAGAGTTCCGCAATGCAATGCCCATGCTGGCCATGGCCTCCTTGCGAGCTCGAGAGCTAAACGCAGGACCCTGGTCAGAATGTAGCATGCCAATTGCGTATGTGCCAATAAAGTCTCGCGAATCTTTTATAACTGTTCTGGCGTTAGCCGAGCGCTGGGGCCTCATCTAAATGAATCTCATCTTAATAATTATGGGATCGCCTTTTTCCATCTGGATTTTTGCATATAGATAGCCTAATGCTTTCTAATAGAGGTGTCCGAGCTGGTGTCTGGTCCGATTCGCAACTGCAATCTCTATTGCAGTCCTGACAATTCATTGCAAAGTTGTAAATTTGCACCTTCATCCCCGGCCACCAGTATTGTGATTGTAATTCTATTAGAGATTTCAAGATCTCTTGGTGCCTCAGACCCATTCTCATGTGTGCTTATTGAATCAAGTAAGCCCTCCGGTTCGTGTTTGGAATTACTCTATCCCCCACTCCAGGGATTTGAGCAAAAGGAACGGAGTTTGCATCAATTGTGTATTTATTTCCGAGTTGATAATTTAGAGGTGACGCCGCATAGTTGCCTTCCATTGAGGCTTTTACAGCTAGTAGCGTTTCACCGTCTATATGTTTTTAGTACGCTTTTTTGTAGCTACGGAAGCCGGTTTGATAGCTGCCGCTGTGGCTCTGTTAGCCAATTAATTCCCTGCAACGTGAATGCCATCACGTTGATGACTCAGTGTATGTATCACGTGAGTCTTTTGTAGTTCTTTCTGCAAAAGAACTACTTGTTCCCAAAGTTTTTTATGCTTTATTGTGACACCTGTCTCATCTTTGTAACCGTTTTTGATCCAAGTCTGCATGTCATTATTGTAAGACTGGACACAATAATGCGAACCGCACGCTATTAGTGTGGGGAATTCGCGATCGGCATTTTCAAGCGCCATCTTTAAAGATCTTATTTCAGCTCGCTGAGCTGGACAGTTTCTGAGTGATTCAGTTTTGGTGACCATCGGTCTGAATTTACCTAAGCGCCAGCGACCTTTAACAATCGCGCACGCTGCATTGTAAATTTGTTTATCCACAACATAGTGTTGTGTAAATCTGTCTGTGTAGATTACACAGGTGTATTGTTCGAGAGGCAGAATTACGATTGGCAGAGGACATTCACTTTCGTATTCTAGATCTTCTAGTCATTTCATTTTTGGATCAAAAGCGTGTTTCACGTCTTCTGCGGCAAGAGAATTTTCCCATTGTATCCATTTTGGATCTAATGCCACTGCATTTGGAATGCGTGGTCTCGTTACTGCCTCAAGCGCTGATACTGCTGTTAAAACAGATAGGCTTTTGCCTTGAGCTTGGGCTCTTTCTTTTGCTACAGCAGTTTGAACCGCAGTCAGAATCTTTTCAGTTGAACTGAATTTCATTTCAGCTTGTGTGTACAAGTGTGATTTATAAGCTATTGGTACTGTTTCTCCCTCATTAGAGGTCAGGTACGTGAATCCGCATCTTCCTGGGATGACTCGGATTACAAGGTTGCGTTCATTTGCGCGTGTTTGCAGTTTTGTTTTAGTTAACATGTCTGTTTGTAATGTTCGTAAAATTTCTGTGTGTTTCTGAGTCCAATTAATTGGTTTGAAATCAGGTTTTATTAATTCATAGAGAGGTTTAACCCTCTCTGCATAATATAGAATGTATGTTCTTCCAAAATTCAGGAAACCTAGACTTGATTGTAAGTCCTTCAGCGTTTTTGGAGCTTGGAGTACTGCACACTTCTCTAAGAAGTTGTCAGCTAGGTTTTTGCCTTCACTTGATAATTCATATCCTAAAAACAGGACAGTTAGATGGGCAATTCGTGACTTTTCAAAGTTGAATTTGTACCCTTCAGATGCGAACCCAAGTATAATGGTGTTCACTCTTTTCAAGTGTGTCTCCAGGTCGTCGTCTGTAAGGTAGATGTCATCGACATAAGATAATGCCTCATCATCATACATTTGTAGTAACTCTGTTACCCAGTCAGAGAATAATCCTGGGCTATTCTTGAATCCCTGTGGGAGTCGATAGAATTGTTTTTGTGTCCCCATACAGGAGAAAGCGGTCAAATACCTACTTTCAGGTAAAATATTTTGACAAAAGAAACCATTTGAGATATCTAATGTTATTTTATATTTTTTTGTGCACGATGTTATTCATTAGTGCTGCACTGTGTGAGTTTTGTACTGCAAAAGGTTTGCAACAAGAGTTTAAGTGTCTGTAGTCCAAAACTAGACGATATGAATCGCCTGGCTTGGAGACAGGAAACAAAGGATTGTTCATTTGTGAGGTGCATGTTTCAATCACCCCCTGATATTCAAGTTGATCTAGGATCTCCCTGACTTGTTTTTTAGCTTCTTGCTTAACAGGATACTGCCTTTGTGCAGTTGGTTGTTTTTTTAACTGAATTTTATGGTGAGGAGAATCCTCATCCCAACCTACATGATTTTTATATAATGCAGGGGCTTGGGCCACTGCCCATTTTCTTGCATAAGTGTAATTTTTATGGATTGGAATTTGATTTGAGAAGGCAGGCATAATCATTTCTTCGCCATGTGGGCACTCCCTGACAAACTCTGGTGGCCAGTCTTTTTCTGCTAGAAGGATATCATAGCATTTTGAAAGGTTATCCCAAAAGAGACCCTTTATTTTCCTAGTTTTGTCCTCCTCTATACGTAATGTTATTTCATATCATTAATGGGGTATGCTAACTCTGGTGTTTGCAGTTTCCACCTGAATGTATTCATTCGTGTCCACTGTCTCCAGAAGATTCATCAGGATCTTGCGAGCTATGGTCACTTCTGCTGCACTGTCTTGCATTGTCTGGGCCCACTCTCCGTTTTTCAGTTGTGTCCTCAGAATCCTCGGCATGTTTTATTTTAATACTAGCTACCTTCTTTTTTGGAAATTGTAATTTTTTACTTTGATGAGCAGGTTCCTTGTCTTTGGACTTGACGTGCTCTTCCTTGTGTTCTAACGGTCCTCTTCTTTCTGATTTCTGTGAGGAAGTCTGAAAAGATCGAGAGGGACGTGTATCATTATCTTGATATCTGTCAGGTTTTCTTAATGTATATCTATCTCTAAGGTTGTATCTTTTCTCAGAGGGCTCCCTGTGGGGAGACTTGCCTCCTCGTTCTGGAAATATATCTCTCCGTTGAGGAGACCTTCCTCTGGACTGAAACTGTTTTTCTCTGGGAGTGGTTTGTTTGTTACCTTCCCACTTCTTTTTTGAAGTATTGAGAATATTTTTGATAAATGTTTTCTCAGGATTTTCAATTAGTTGGGGTTTTAGGGGTTTCCCACCCAAACTATCTCGACCTAGTTCTTCATAGGATTTTATCTAAGATTCTGGCAAGTTCAAAAGGTTGTTCTGCTATATCTGTCTCTTTCAATTTTTGACGGATCGCCACAGATGCTGCTTCTCCTTTTATGTTGGCTAGTAATATAGCGAGACCTGCTTAAAGTCTTTCAGTATTTTCATACCCAGAGTTAAAGCAGGTTCTGGACCGTATTCATTTTGAATCTGTCTTAGTACGTCTGGTATAACCGCCATGGACGAAACACCATGTGTTTTTGTGTAAATTGAAGCAAAGACTGTGCCCCAAGTGTCACAGTCCTCCACATGTGGTGCGATCCCCATTGGAAGACAGATAGTCAGAATTCTGTGTTTGTCCTGAGGTGTAGTATCAGGAAATACTGCCTCTATTTGAGTGATTTTTTGAGCTAACCAGAATGGAATTTGTTCCCGTTTTGCGGGTATTTTGCCAATGGCTGATTGTATATTCTGTGGTGTGATTTTACTTGTGTTCCCCTGTTGAGGGGTGTGTTGTGGAATTCTTATTGCTGGTTGGACAGTTGAAGTCCGCATGACATATTGGACCAATTGTCTATGTATTTTAATGAGTTGTGTTAGCTGAGCTGAGAGTTCTCGGTCTGACATTTTTTTCAATGTCAGGATGTGGTGTATAGCTGGCTAGAACCGGCCATGTGGCTCCTGGTCTACCTAGTGGACCGAGCCTGGTGATGTGATTTTGATGTTTTAGGGCACCATTAAACCAGAGCAGGTGCTCTTGGTATGTTAGTGAGATTTCAACATCCTCGAAAGGAGCGTATTCATCTGGAGATTCCTCTATTTTGTAATAGTGGAAATCTTGTGTTACAGCGTGTGCTGCTGGAAAATTTATCCATGAGTAGAATACCTCTGTCTTCCGATATTCATGGGCCTCTACCACAAATATGACTGTACCACCTCTTGGTGATAGTCCATTTTCTATACGTTTAAGAGTTATAGTTCTTCTTACCATTACCGGAAGGTTGTACGTTGTTACAACCCATGCTTTTACCACGCATGCTTTTACAACGCAGGTTTTTCAACGCAAGTCGTTACAACGACTTGCGTTGTGGGGGTGCTGGATAGTGAATAGTTTAATTTACTATTCCAATCCAGTCCCCGTGGGTAGTAGGGAAGGTGTTGGATAGTAAATTAAACTATTACCTATCCTAGAGCGCCCCCCAGCGCAATTCGTTGTCATGACTTGCTTTGAAAAACCTGTGTTGTAAAGGCACTGCGTGGTAAAAGTTGCGTCGTAAAGGATGTTTCCCTTACCGGAATGATTATAATATTCGGGTCATCATTTTGGAGACTTGTGTCATCCGCTAAGAGCTGAGCTGCTATTCTAGCTCTCTCTCTTTCATCGTCACTTTCCACCATTTTTACTGACAGAAAGTTTTGTTTGCAGAGCAAGTTTCAAGGAAACAAAGATTAGGTGAACTCTTTCCTTCAACGTTGACTAAACCAAAAACTAATACTTAGGATTCTCATCCTACTAAGTTCCGGCGGATATTAACCTTTCACCCACTCCGGACGTCTATTGGAGTTTTTACGGGAAAAAGGGGTCTGTGTGAAAACACGACTGAGTTACTCTAGCATCTAGCGTTAGATTATCGCCTTACCAAACGTTGGGAGCCATGTAGTGTAGTTCCTATATTCCCAATAGGCTCTGCGCATTGGAATAACATAAACGATAGTGTAGATGTAGGACTGAGGTAATCTAGGTCTCTATTGAATATGTTAGACTTAATTATGAATGCCAGCTAGCTCAGAGGTCACTAGAAACTTTCTCGAGTAAACAAGGAGGTGTTAACTTCCCTGAATAGACAAGAAGGGATTTGCTTCTGACAATCGCATAAACATGACAACTTTGCTCCCTCCAGGACGAGGAGTAAATCTCCAGAGTCGTGTGAAAACAATAGACAGCTATTTCTCTCAGTTGTTATTTATTGAGCAGTCCTCTTTCTCGTGCAAGAGAAGTGAATTGCCACAATTGCAATACTTGTCATAAAGTAAAGTGCGTACAGTAAAAGGAGTATTATGAAATATTACTGTAAAAGCATTGATATGGTTTCTGAGCCATATGATACTTAAAACGGATAAAATATATACATACATAAAATCATTGACTAAACGTTCTCAACTGGTGCTTCTAAGATACGCCTACCCCGGTGTACCTAACCTAAGCCTAGTACGTGGGAAGGAGTAAGTGAGCTGCAGTTTAAGTTAAGTTTTTGCCAAGAATATGAATCAAGAATTCTCCTAAGGATTTAATCAGCTCCGTACCTTGGTTATAGAATGAAGGAGGTCTTGTATCTCGTATCTTAGGACTCGATCTCCCAGAAACCCGCAAGGGTGACTGGAAACACTGGGGCTGGATTTCTCAGCAGGAGAAAAGACAGCGTCTCTCTCAGTGCGTCAATGGGAGGGTCGGCTTCCTTCGGCTCTCGCATCAGCTGGGCTTCGGGCAAGTAGATAGCCGCTCTGCTCCAAACCACTGTGTGTTTGCTTAAGGCAACGTTGGTATATTTATACCTGAAAGGTGCCGAGTTTGACATAAGGTTGGACATAAGACGTCACTAAGAACTTACAGTTCTTTCTGGACTCCAGGAGTTCTTGTTCAAATCAAAACAAAAGCAGGAGGATTTCCCGGGCTGCTGGAGGCTTGGTTTGTTTAAAGAACACGTTTTGCTTTCTAGGAGTCTATGGGAGTAGCCTTGCCGTATTTGGACTGCATTGGCTATGACTAAATATGGATATGATTCTTATGCCTTTATAAGCATATGTTTTGTTATAACCACATAAGGGCATGAATCGGGAATATTTAATTAGGGTCCTAGATTCATTCACAACAGTCATAGGTACCAAAGGACAAGGATTGGTAAGTCCCAGGTATAGGAATTAGTTATTATTTGAATTGCTGGTAGTAGAGTGTAGGCTACCCGATTAATCAATATGATGAATTGAATTTATGGGCCCAAGTGTGCTTATGGTAAAATTATTGGTCGGGTGACCTGCGTGCTCTATCAATAATTTTCTGGTAGCAGATAGGTAGGTAGGTTAACTGCTGCTAACTGTGGAAATTAAAACTTGCTGCTAATTAAGAATCGATCGATCAATTGAAAATTGTTTGAAATTTATTGAAATGTTTTGAAATATTTTTTTTTTAAATGCTGCTATATTGATTTATGTATTAACACAACTTGTCTGTGATTGTTATATGTTTGTCTGGAATCCCCGGGGGCAGAATAGCGAGTGGAAAGTAGAAGCCACGTCACAGTGAGGTCAGTGGCTCGAGGAAAATTAGTGCATGGTTGGGCAGAACTGCATGCACTAATTAGGGTTTTCTGTATAAATGTATGAATAAATGATAGCAAAGAGTTTGCTGGCAAAACTTCTATTGTGATATAACCTAGTAAGGGTCACACGGAAGGAGTAGCAGGTTCATCTAAGCTTGATTGATAGCAAAGAGGTTCACTGGTGAAACTTTGGCCTTAGTATATATCCCAGAGTGGAGGAGTCCTGAGGAGTAGCAGGTTCGCTACTGCTTGCGTGAAGGGTAGACAGAAGGGATGTACTCACAGTATATGAAAAGTAAACAGAAGGGATTTGCTTGCAGTGAAACAAATCTTTTCTTTTTAGACACTCGAGTACAGTGGCAAATGTTTTTGCGTTGTAAATTAAACAGAGCACTTGCACTTTAAATAAATAATTGAAATTTACGATACCTTGTGAAGGAGGGAGTCAGTTGCGGAGCTGCGCTGACGTCACTCAGTGCTGCGCATGGTATTGGTCGAGACAGCGGGTTTGTAGCTGAAATAGCATTGTAAAGGAGGGGTGAGCACAGGAGAGTGGGAACTTGTTTTACGAGAAAAGCCGCGCACTCATTGGTTGAAAGTGTTTGAAACCGCGTGTTTGGTTTGGTTGGTTGCAGAAATATAAAAGACGCGCTAGTATTGGAAGTGATTTTGTAAACAAAGTAATTTGCGAAAAAGTATATGTGGTATCCAACTCATCCCGAGATTTGACCTGACCCGAGATATCAAGATTTAGTGAAGGATCAGTGGAGGACAGCTAGAAATAACATTATGTACGGAAGCAAGAGAAAAATGACTCTTGTAGACAGAGTAAAGAATTATTTCAAGAAAGACAAGCCCATCAAAACTAGAGAAGGAGTTATCATTCCACCACCTAATACTCCCGCATCATTTATGTTATTCGACAGAGTGTGTCTGGTTAGAAAATTGGGTGGAATATACAAAAGATGACGGAATTTTAGCATTTCCCTTAGAAGGTACATTTAATGGAAGAATTTTGTTCAACCTGAGAACCCGAATGAATGATTTGCATCCCAGACCTAGACTAACGCAATAAGAGGCCTTAGAAGAATGGGAAATAGAGGCTTTTGAGCGAGACAGACCCAGAATTGACAAAGGGTTAGATCAATTTTATTCGAAGGTTCAGAAAGAGACCCGAGAAAAATGAATGAAAGAATGGATTCAGGACATGATGGTAGAAGAACTGTACCCTGTATTAACAGTAAAGGAGCCCATGGAAGGGAAAATGACAGAGAAAACAAACATTTAATGACCACTGGTGATTCAGATGATGATTATCTGGAGGATTTGTTAATGAAAAATCCACCACCTTTTAATGAGGAACCTAGATCCTTAAGTACGAGAAACCCATTCCTGAAACCTAATTATGGTGAAGGGCCAAGTATGACAAATCCAAGTGCCCCGAGTTATGGCCCTCCTTTGATTCCGCAAATAGTACATGAAACCTCCACAGATAAGGTACTTCAGGATAGAAGTGGAGAAGTGTGGCTCACTGGTTAGAGGAGGCAGACCTGGAAGCAGAGGTCAGCCCAGGACCAGGGTTCAATTCCCGGCTCGGCGGGGTCTTGAGTCCTAAAATGTCCGTGGACTCGACAATTCTCGCTCCGGTGCCTAATCGATTCATGGGTTCACACTCTGCGACTCTGGGCAATAGATTGCTTAATCTCCACAACGGCCCCTCGCGGCGGGATGCCTGGCTTTCACCTTGTGGATACCCTGCCGGGGTATCTCAAAGGGGAATACCAGGACGGGTTCCCTAAGCAAGCGCTTAGAAACCAGTGGTGATTTGCGCTATACGAAATCCATGTACATTTACATTTAGAGAACGAGAGGCTTTAGTTAAACAAAGAACTGAACTAATCCAGAAAATCTCACAATTAAATACCAGTCCTGAAGCTCTGACATTCCCAGTAACTATTGGACCAGTTCTTCCTTTGTATGGGGATAAGCAAGCTAGTCCGAAAACTCCAATCATAACCCCATCTGTAGTACAGCCAAGAAAAGAGCCCCTGATAATAGATGATCAGGCAAGCGAATGTGAATCTGTGATTTCCCTAATGGATTTACTGATAAAGGAACCTGAAGGGAGTTCACAGAGAAAGAATACTCCTTTTAGTTGAAGAGAAGTTCAAATTGAGTCATCTTCCGGTACCAGAAGTGCTACAGTAATGACTCCTGAAGAAATCGACAGGTGGACCCGAGAATTAGAAAAACCAAATCCTCAGCCAAAACCATTAGATATATACAAACTGAGAGTAGAATTGGAGGAACTGATGGCAGGGAATGTGGGATTGGACAGACTGAACACTCTTAGAGAAGATGAATTATTATTCATTTGCAAAAGTATTACCCGTAATACTAGAGTGTACCATGAGAAATTAATGGACACTGCAGCTAGTATGGGAATAGATATTGGGAAATCTACAGAGCAGAATTCTCTGACAAAGATGTAGAAAACATGAACGTGTCAGGGAAAAAGGTGCAGATAAGAGAATTGCTAAACCTGTTACAAAAATGGGTAGAATTAGAAAAATGGAAAGACAGATGGGCAAAGAAAAAAGAGGAAATTAGATCCAAACAAATGACTTCTGAATATATCCTAAAAGAAACAGAAAAGGTGGAAAAATGATATCCTATGCGAGAAGTGCCAGGTGGAGGATATGTACATGTTCCATGGTCCCGACAGGATATTGTGTCCTTTACAAATGACTTCCCAAAATTGCGAGAAAAACCTGTAGATTGGTACAGACAGGTCGAGAGATGTGTGAAAGTTCAAAAATGCCTCCTGAAAGATCTAGATGGTTTCTTTGACATTGTAGTTCCCGTAGATTTATGGACAGAATGTAAAATTGCTGTTGATTGGCCTAGTGAAGAATACGCCAGAGACCCAAAGACAGGGGCTCCTTCAGGGGATGTTATGAGGAAGTACAATCAGGTAATGTTGTATCTGAAAAGAAAGGTGCCTGCAAAGGAAACTGATTGGACCCGAATAGATAGAACTACCCAGAATCGAGATGAAACTGTACATTCTTACTATGAATGACTGTTACAGGTGTTCAAGACGTACAGCAGACTGGATAACATAGAAATGAAGGACATG
This sequence comes from Lissotriton helveticus, assembly GCF_964261635.1. NCBI lineage: Eukaryota > Metazoa > Chordata > Amphibia > Caudata > Salamandridae > Lissotriton > Lissotriton helveticus. The sequence continues at coordinate 987,683,679 of NC_136067.1, forward strand.
ATCCACTTCATATATCGATTTGTGTTAGGGTTAAGGCCTGAAATCTCTCAGTGGATCAAAGACAATAAAATCTGCTGGCAATCTAAACCAATTGACGAAGTCCTTAAATATGCTAAATACTGTGAAGATGAGTTGGAAAATAAACGAAAAGAATTGAAAGAAAAAGTCATGTGGGCAAAGGTAAAATTAGCAGAACCAGGAACAACAGTTAAGCAAAATGACTAATAATCAGAGTCAGGGAACTGGGAGTGGGGGAAGGCCGAGAGTAAAAATGAGCAGAGAAGAGGCAAGGAAGAAATTTCCCTGCCAGGGGTGCAGAAAGGTGGAACACTGGAGGGACGAGTGTAAGGCTATACAGAATGGTAATGTCCAAATTAATGATTTAAATCCACAGACGCAGAATAAGACATCACGGAAGACCCAGCAGCAGGTAAAACAGAATCAGTTGCCTCGAGCACCTAGGCCAAATTATAGGAGCAAAGCACAACAGGGTGAAGACACCGAAATTTGGAAAGGTAGGGAGGATAGAAATGCAGCAACTTCACAATTTCTGTTAAATGACACTTTCCTCTGTGACGAACCTTACTGACGGTGCCTGAGGGGGGAGGACGAGGAGTGCGTGCTTGGCTCCTCCTTGCCGGTGGACCAGTCAGGGCCATACATTGAAGGAAAGGTTGAAGGAAATTATGTCACCTTTCTGTTGGCCACTGGTGCTACCCGTTCTACTGTGAGAACAGCAGACGTTCCAAACCTACCTCTCTCGGGAGAAGCGATCCACGTAGTGGGCATTTCTAATAAGCTAAGTAGTACCCCAGTTACAGAACCAATGGAAATTAAAATATGGAATTTTAAAGAGATGCATAGATTTGTTGTTTGTGATTCAAGTCCCGTGAACTTATTAGGACGAGATTTGTTGTGCAAAATGAACTGTACCTTCTTTTGCACTCCAAATGGTGTTGAAATTCAGACCCCAGATGAAGATGGAATATACAAACTAATTTTAGCAAGACCAGATTCAGAAATTAAAAGACTGACAATACAAGACTTACCTGAAGAACTCCAACAGACAGTGAAACCAGAGGTATGGGATTTTACTGTAAAATATGTAGGATTAATGGCAAATGTTCAGCCAAGTAAAAGAGCCATAAAAGAAGATGCAGTCTACGCAAATACTCGACAGTATAAAATGAGTGTAGAAGTGAAAGCAGGAGTTGCTATTGAAATCAAACGGTTGCTAGAAGCAGGCATTTTGCAAGAAGTGTTGAGCAGTCCTTGTAACTCACCGATAATTGGCATAAAGAAACCGAGTGGTAAGTACAGGGTCATACATGACCTGCGCAAGGTTAATAAAATTGTGGTTCCTTGCTGTCCTGTCGTGCCAAACCCTGCAGTGATTCTATACCAGAAACCATGGAATGCTGGATGGTTTACCGTCATTGACTTATGTCATGCATTCTTTTCGATTCCATTGCATCCAGATAGCAAATTTCTTTTCTCATATGAATTCGACAGCCATGTCTACGTCTGGAATCGTGTTCCTCAGGAGTACACGGAAAGCCCTTCAATTTTTAATCAAATCCTGAAAAAATGCCTTGAAACTTTGGTATTGCCCGGAAAATCAGTCCTGGTGCAATATATAGACGACCTCTTGATGGCATCTAAAAGCAGGAAAGACTGTGTTGTTGACACAATTGCCTTACTGAACCATCTAGGTGAGGGGGGACATAAAGTGTCGCCAGAGAAACTGCAGTTTTGTACGTCATCAGTAAAATATCTGGGGCACCAGATAGAGAGAGGTATCAGAAAAGTTACCACAGAAAGAATTATAATAATTCAAAACATGGAGCTGCACAATACCTAGAAAGAAATTTGAATGTTTCTTGGAGTTGTAGGATACTGCAGGCAGTGGATTGTGGGATTTGCAGTCCTAGCAAGACCAATGATAAAAATGACAAGGAAAGGAGCAAAAGAGTCTGTGGAATGGGATGACGAAAGCATGACTTCTTTTGTGAAATTGCGAGAATGTCTGTGTACAGCTCCTGCATTGGGAATGCCTGACTACTCAAAGGATTTTGCATTGTTTTGTGACACACGAGACAATTGTGCACTTTTAGTCCTGACCCAAATTCATGGTTTAACCAGACGTCCAGTGGCATATTTTTCTTCCACATTGGACCCAGTAGCAGCTGGATTACCCGGATGTCTGAAAGCTGTAGCTGCAACATGCATGAGTCTTGAACAAAGCGAGTCCATTGTTCTGGGACATCCAGTAACTGTGTATGTTCCACATTCTGTTGTTATTTTGCTGACAAGAACCAAAACTCAATATCTCACACCTAGTCGGCTGACTAAGTATGAGAGAATCCTTGTAGGTGCAGGAAACGTGACCATTGCTAGATGTAATATTCTGAATCCAGCTACCTTACTGCCAAATTCATTCTCAGCAGAAGTGAGGGAAGAAATTGAACATGACTGTATTGATTTGACCGAGTTTAGTACAAAACCACACCCAGACATAAAGGAAGAGCCTTTGAATAATGAAGATTATACGCTGTTTGTAGACGGCTCATGCATGAGACATGAGGAAGGAGGCCTAAGCGCTGCATACTCAGTGTGCACTTTGGGAGATCCAGTGGAAGCATCCAATTTACATGTAGTCAAATCTGCACAAGTAGCTGAATTGGTGGCATTGGCAAGAGCCTGCAAATTTGGGAAGAACTCGAAAATAACCATATATACTGATAGCCAGTATGGTTATGGGGTTGTGCATGACTTTGGTCAATTATGGATGCAAAGGGAGTTCCTGACTTCTTCAGGCACCCCTAGCAGAAATGGAAAATGTGTGCAGGATTTACTGGAAGCAATCCAGTTACCAAAAGAATTGGCTGTGGTCAAGTGTGCTGCTCACAAATCTGGCAATGACAAAGTGACAGCAGGTAATCGATATGCTGACCAGTTAGCCCAACATTGTGCAAAGTACCGGACAACTATCAATATAAAGGTTGGGGGAAACGGAAACAGCTGCCATATTTTGATGCTAGAAGGAATAAATACATGGGAGGAAGTGAGAGACTTACAGGACACAGCAGAGCCACAAGAAAAAGAAAATTGGAGAAAATTTGGTTGTCAGAGGAAGGTGGAAGATGGTGTCATTATTTACCTTGATGGTATGCCTGTGTTGCCAGAATGTCTGCTTGCTTCTATGGCTAGGTTGATACATGGAGACACACTTTTAGGAAGAGATACAATGATTCGCATATTCAGGTAGGCATGGTTCAACTCGAAATTCAGAAACATAGCAGAGGCACTCTGCGAAAGGCGTCTGATTTGTCAGCAATTTAACCTAGGAGAGAAACTGTAGTATTACCAGGAAGGATTGGAAAGGCAGAAGGCCCTTTTATTCGACTACAGCTTGACTTTATTCAGCTACCCCCTTGTCGAGGAATGAAATACATACTTGTCATTGTGTGCCTATTCTCAAAGTGGATAGAAGCCTACCCCACACGCAGGAATGGTAGCCTCACTGTAGCCAAGTTGTTACTTAGGGAACTTATACCTCGGTACGGTTTCCCAGTCACAATCGAATCAGACAGAGGAAAGCATTTCCATAATGATGTGATAAAACAGATTTGTGAAGCATTCACAATCACGCAAAAACTGCACTGTGCATATCGCCCAGAGGCTTCTGGAGTGGTAGAACAGCTGAATGGCACCATCAAGTCAAGATTGGGAAAAATGTGTGAATTCACTCAAATGGAATGGCCAGATGCTCTGCTCCTTGTTTTGATGGGACTTAGAAGTATTCCAGACAGGAATACCTGCTTGAGTCCTCATGAGATACTGATGGGAAGAGCAATGCGGCAAGCATGGGTGCCAGGATACAAACTGATAAGCATATCTGATGATTTGGTACTAGAATACTGCAAAGAACTGGCTGACCAAGAGCGTTCTATCTCTCACCCGGTTGGGGAAGACGCTGTCGCCAGGCCAACGACTCCAGCACATGACCTGAACCCAGGTGATTGGGTCGTAATAAAGAAACATATTTGGAAAAGTTGCCTTGCACCAAGGTGGGGAAAACCACGACAAGTAATTCTGGTTACCACTACAGCTGTGAAGTGTGCAGGAGTACCACGGTGGATCCATGCTAGCCATACGAAGAGAGTGACTGAACCTGAAGAAACTGAGGCTGAAGGTTGTCCAGCTGAGGGGTCACAAGATATCGATCCCGAAGTAGCTGAAGGAGAACAACCGAGCTCCAGTCAAGATGATTGGATCCCAATAATCGACCTGACTATAGATCCTGTGAGAACAAGAAGACAAACCTATTTAGATAGACAGTGGCATAGTGAGGACGAGACAGGTGTAGAGGAATATACTCAGATCATCGAAATCCAAATCAAATCTGATTCTGAAGAGGACCAGATAGGGAAAGAACAGGTAATTAGCACTCCCCCAAGAACTCCTGAGCTAGAAGAGGGACAGATAGAAATTAGGGCAGAGGTTCAAGCGGAAGAAAATCAAAAGTTCGAAGTGCTTGAACAGGACCAGAGAGGAATAGACAATTGTGTTCAGGAAGAAGAAAACGAAATAGAACACAGCCAAATCCAGCATACACCTGAACAAGGCTAGTTTAGGGACCAGGCAGAAGAAACTGATATAAGACCTGGACCTAGTCAGTTAGGAAGTAATACCGAAGATGAACTTGAAACAAATGTGCCACAACTGAACAAAAATAAAAGAGTGTTTGAATAAAGCCAAGACACAGTGCCAATTAAAAGACTCAGAAAAGGAGATGCGGTACCTAGATTTGTAAAAAGACTGAGACTGCGACTAAAGACAATAAACGAAGAACCTGAGCAAATAAATGAAGTCTCAGGTCAAACTGATCCAGCTGTAGTAAAAACAAAGCGAAGGAGTGCTCGTATAAAGAAACTGAATAACAAATATCAAAGTCCTGAGTGGACTTACTTTGTATTGGAAGAGTTTGAAAATCTGGAAATAAGTGACGAAAGTGATGAAGAGTTAAAAACTGACCAGACTGACGAAGAAGCAAATCCAACCTGAAAAATTGCCTCGAGTAAGCAAGCTGTGCAGAGTTACAAAGAGAGGTTGAAGCTTCTTTTGAGTCAAAATGTCTGATTCCTCTGTGAATGGGAGACCGAGACGAGGTTGTTTAAAAACATGCTGCAAAGTATGTTTATGTAGTGTAGCAATAGTACTGATACTTTGGATAGGACAGACAATAGCTATTCCTTCTATGATGAGTAGAGACCCAAACCTGTAACCTACTAATCAATTGCCAAAAGACACTGAAGAATTACAGACTAGAAATACACCATAAAGAGTAGATGCACCAGAAAAGGCACTTAGCCTGAAGCAAACAAAATTAAACTTACAAGCACCAGATGAGGAAGGACTACATTATAACATAATCAAGAATGAAACTCATTTAAATGTTTTTGCAAACCTGTTAGTACATTATGTACATTATGTAGAAGCTATGGATATAGATGATTGTTATGTTTGTATGAAGCTGCCTACTACAGTAGCTGAAGGTGTGACATACCACCATTTGATTTAATCAAAAAGAGACTAGCTCATGATTTATATACCACCATTTGCCACTAACCTATGGAATCTCCTGTATTATTCTAACTAGTTTATTTTATAGAAAAGGACCTTTACAGTAATATTACTCAAACTTTGATGTGATATTTTCTGAACTTCCTGTGCGAAGAAACCTACATATACATACAACTAGAGATGTAGTAAAATACATGAGTGAATATTTTCTAACTGTAGGTAAAACAAATATAGATGACGCAAACAAAGATAACTTGACCTGTTCATTGCACGAAAAAGAGAAAATGTTTCTAAACATGGTAGAGAAAAGAAGAGAAAGTTTCCAAAAGGAAGAAAAAGATAAAAATCAGAAAACCCCTAAATGGGCTGAAAGCATAGGGAGGACCTCAAATGGTGGGGCTAATGCTGCTATGTTGCTGGATTGCGAAAAGAAGGGGAAACTTTGTCTTCAAAGAGAAAGAACCAGTTACTATAATAATATATTCATTGGTTCCAGTGAATGCGAACACAATTACAAGGTAATTGGGGGTTGGGGTTTCAAAGATGGGTCAGAGCCTGTGTTTCCTGGAAATTGTTATATATTTGGGAACAAGGCTTATTTCATATTGCCCGACCATTGGTACGGGAGCTGTTACTTTGGTATTGTCTTCCCAAAGATATACCATGTGGGGAAAATCACTGGAAGCACTGAAAGAACTAATGAATTAGTACGTAGTAAAAGAGAAAGTGTTGGTGAAATAGTAGGTGATATTTTTATTGCATTGATACCTACAGTGGGAGTGGCTCTGAATACACACAGAATTTGCAAATTGTCAACAGTAGTAGATCGGTTATCAACTGACACTGCTGGGGGTTTCCTGATGGTCAATACTGAATTGGTTGCGGTCAGATCTATGGTTTTACAAAATCGACTTGCCCGTGACACGTTATTGGCAAAAGAGGGCGGAGTCTGCAGAATGTTGAAAGCGCAACATTGTTACACTTACATACCCGACAAAAGTGTGGAAATTAAAGGGTATGTGAGAAACATTACAAATTTGGAAAAAGAGGTTACACCACTTGAGGTTGACAGTGCATGGAAGAGACTTACTGATGGTCTCTCCGCTGTAGGTAGTTGGTTTTCTAACCTAGGTAAGAGTCTTGTGAGTAAAATACTGATGCCAATAGTGGGAATAGGTCTTTTGGTGTTTATAATAATAATTTGCTGCAATTGTCGAAAACACAAAAAGAAATATACTGTGAATAGGCGAGGAGTGAAAAGAAATGTTGATGAGCTCGAATTAGAAGAATTGAATAATAAGATTTACAAGAGAGTGAAAAATTCTCATCCTAATAAGGTTAATGAGAAGAGACAAAGTAAAAAGTTTGAAGAGATTGAACTGGGTGATATGTAAGAAGTTGGCATCTGGTTCCATTAATTGTGATGATATAAAATATCATCAAAGAGGGGATTGATGGAGCAAGGTTTCGCACGTAAAGCGACTTGCTCGTACTCATGAACTTTGAATAACGTTATTAATGTAACCAACATGTTCTTTTTACTAATTTTGCATATTTTCACTGTACATGGGGTATCCGAGTAAAGCTTGACTATGTGTCCACTAATCCTAATACGCTTGCAACCTAAGATGGCTGCTGCTACGTGGGAATTTCTACTGCGCATGCTTCGGTCATGCACACGTGACGTGACGTACTCGCAGTTCTGGTGGGAACTATTTGCACTTGCTCATTAGAGCTAAAATGGCTGCTGTGTGTTCTCACATGCGAGAAGCTTGCGGTGCTGCTTTTGCTATGCTGTTTGTTCTGCATTAATCCTAATGCTATAGTTTATTATACAGTAATGGGTATAGAGTAGTAGTTCATGGTATACAGTGTATTCATTTTTTCTTTATTCTAAAACGGTCTCTTTTCCATTTCATGGTACATTACGAAATATGGCCTGCGGTCCCTTGCCATACTCCATTTTGCCTGAAACTGAGTCTGCGCGAGATCTGCGAGTCTCCACAGCGATGACCTTTGGAACCTCGCCAAATGGCAGTCCCAGCCAAGATGAGCCTGGGAAGAAGCACCCTCACCTAGTCGAAGAAGCTGAATTGTACCGACAATATTACATTGTATGCAAAGTTAAATTCACCATTGTTATGTGAGGAGCACATGTCATGGGAACCCAAAATTCGATGGGCGGGTATGAAAATTCTAATGAGGGGCTTGGGAAAGCTCAAATCGTAGGTGGTGTGATGACCTGTCCTTTCCTTTTGTCCAATCGAAATTGGGGATCCTTACACTTGCAACATTTGGGGGGGTGGAACACTGACCTGAAAACAGTATAACTAGCCTAGGTTTAGCTAGGGAATTGGTCCGACTTGTCCGAAAAGCTGACCTGTCACTGACCCAATGCACTCAATAGCTGATCGAGAAACAGAGGTGCTGCGGAGCACTCTGTCAGACAGACTCACAGACCCAATCGGGGTTTTGAGAACCTTAAGTGCTGGTGGAGCACTTTGCTGGGGAATTCGATAACTCAATCGGGGTTTTGACTGATAGCTGCAGAGAGGGTGTAGCGCAGGCGTTGCAACTGAACTGTGGGTGCTGGTCTCTACTTTGGTGGTCCGGTTCTGATCCTAATCTGGTTTTCCTGTCCTGGGTTCCATTCTGCCCCTGCTGGCCTACTGGCATACTGCATTCCTTGGGGTTCTTCTGTCCTTAACTGACCCGTGGCCAGGGTTGGTCTTCACACCATTCTAGGTAAATATAAATCTGAGAGGGAAACACAATTGCGTCTTTTCCTTGCCTTCCTTGAAACAGCTAAAGTCTTAATTTCACATTGTTCCTTTTTCTTACCCTCCCTGTTCTGACAAATAATAAAGTCCTATATTTTGCTAATATTAGCATGTTCCATTTCTACCCATCCTTTAAGTCAATTGTGAAATACTGTTCATGAAATATAGATGTTTCTTTTCTTTACCCTCCTTTAGTCGAATTAAAGTGGTTGCGCAGAATTATTAGTGTGTTCCAATTTTCTTACCTTCCCTATAGCTACATGGTTATTTCAGTACTTTTGTCAATAAAAATCAAGTTCCTTTTTCCTTATCCACCTTTCAAGTGGTAATCAAATTTTGATTTCTAGTATGTTCCTTATTTTATCCCTTCCTTTAGAAACACCATATCAAGTCTAATTGCTGAAGTTTCTAATTAGCATGTTCCTATTCTACCTTTCCTTTAGACTCCTAAATGGTTGGAATCATATATTTCCTACATGGTTACACGCTTTTCATGATTTTGGTTATTGATAGTTTGATTGCTGTAAACCTTATGCTTTCTAACTTTGAAGGAGACTAGATAAAGGTTTTCAAAACTTCCCGAGTCTGTGGTTATTATAAAGAGTGCAAATGTTATGAATGTTATATTAGACTGCCTATTTTTTCAGCTAGCTCCCTGATTCATTGTGGTCATAGGTGCCAAAGGACAAGGATTGGTAAGTCCCAGGCATAGGAATTAGTTAGTATTTGAATTGCTGGTAGTAGAGTGTAGGTTACCCGATTAATCAATATGATGAATTGAATTTATGGGCCCAAATGTGCTTATGGTAAAATTATTGGTGGGATGACCTGCGCGCTCTATCATAAGTAAATATTTACATGGGGTGCACATAAGCCCTAAGTGTGGCTTTGAATCAATTTGAGCAGTGGTTCCCATATCATCATACCCCTTTTCCTTTTGGTAAGTCCTTTATTTTTGTAGATGGCTACCTCAAGACTACATGTCGCTAGTGACCTTGCCCTCCACTGTGAAAACACTGGTGGATTTTGATCTAACCATGATGAAGCTACGCAGAGTCTAAATACTGCCATAGCTACAAAGATCAATCCCTGCATGTGATTGGGTCAATTACAGTTTGCTACCCCCAATATAATTTCTTCTGTTGAGATGCTAATTCTTACTTGGAATACTTCCGATAGAAAGCTAGATATTTCTGTTATCACATTTACAAGTGTTTTGCAGGATGCGAACATATGGATGATGTCGGCCTCGAATAATGTACACCGCGGGCAGGTGGTTCCCTTTCCGGTCCCCTATTTCGCAATTTTATACGGGGTATAATACAGGGAAAAGAACATTTTAGAAAATTGGGCTTGCAGTTTAATAGACATTAAGCATGTCCGATATAGTTCATACGCGTGTGTAGGAGTTAATGGCTGTAGCCCGAGTTTGGCCTGCCATGCTCCTGATTGTTTATCCATACCATCTGGAAATATTAAAATCAGTGCTTCATATATTTCCCCAATTTTAGGAGTAGGGTTTCTACAAAGATTCTCAATAGTATAACTAATTTGACATTTTAAACAACCCCCCTTTTTTAAATAGGAAATCTCTAATCTGTAGGAACTTGAAAAAGTCTCTGTGACTGATATCGTATTCGATATGCAGGTCCTCAAAACTCTTGAGTCCGTCCAGTGTATAGAAGCAGCCCAGCTGTTGCATCCCTACCTCGACCCACCTTGCCATACATCCATCCTGGAAAATCTCAGGGAGGTCGTTATTGCGGCTCAGGGGGTACAGCACGAGTAACGACCCAGCTCCAGTAGTTTCCGAACATTACTCCACACTTTATGTATGCTAGATATGGTCTTAAATTTAACTTTCCTGAAGTAGCTGTCATTGATATGTTGCCATAAGCATCCCTCACATCCTTCCCCGGGATAATTTCTTGTGGTGTCGGGATAACATGATTGATAGGTTCTTTAGAGATAAGTGCCACACAATACTTCAACACCGTTGCCCAGTAGTAAAGCTTGAAGTTGGGCATAGCTAGTCCCCCTCTTTCATTTGGCAACGTGATCCATCTAAGGGCCGAGCTGGGTCTCTTGAATCCCCAAATGAACCGTGAGAACATTGACTCGATAGTTTTAAATATCTGGTGAGAAAACTCAAGACATATTGTCCCCAAAATATATTCAAATCTGGGCAGGAAAAGCATTTTAACTATGTTGCATCTGCCACCAATGGTCAAGTGTAGATTATTCAATTGAACCAGCTCTTTTTTTGTGCGACAGATCAATGGGTCCATATTAATACTAACGATATTGTCGATTTTGGCACTTATGTTGACACCAAGGTACACTGCATGATTTCTGACTCTACAATACCTCATCCGGATTTTATCATTGAGGACAATCTGGGTTTTGACGGAATTAAGTTTGTACCCAAAGACAACTCTGAAGCGTTGTGCCTCCTCCTCTATCACATTTATAGCTCTAGCAGGATCGCTAGTGACCAGTGCGATGTCGTCAGCGTATGCTAGGGTTTTTGTGTCATGGTTATGTCATGTATTCCTATCGGTTCTGAATCGATCCCCCTATTCCTGACCCTATTCTAGTTAAACAAACCAACAAGATAACTAGCAGTCAGCCCATGAGGCAGAAAACCCCCATGATGCAGATACCGTTATCTGACGCAGTCACACTACGGCACAGGAACGTGTTATCTGATTAGGTCATACTGCTTGCGATCTAATTAGACAAGCGATATTCCTCCAGCCCCTGATAAGGCATACGGAGTTCTCATAACAAATCAAACCTATGACAACCTGGGCAAAACCCTGCGGCCATTGTTTTGATTTCACCGAGAACTTTAGTAAAGAATGTGCTAATGAGCAAATCGTATGACATCTTTATTGACGTATCTATGTCCATCCTTACGTCAATCTCGGCACCTTAAAGGTATAAATATTACCGATCTTGCCATATGCAAACACACGCATGGTGACGAGACGGAGCAGCCAGACTTGCCGAAGCCGAGAGCAGAGCAGACCCCGCTGGCAGCAGCCCCGCCTTCCTGACGCGCTGAGAGACACGCTGCTATCTCCTGCCGAGAGACCCACCACCGGCGCTTCCGGGTAGCCCTCGCAGGCAGCCTGGAATATCGAGACCAGAGAAAGAGATACCATTCCTCATTCATCCTAACTTCCAGGTACAGAACTGAATAACCCCTCACAGAGAATTCTTTAGTTATTCACTTGGCAAAAACAAACTTAACTTAAACTGTAACTTTCTATTCCCGCCCACGTATTAGACTTAGGTCAGGTACACGGGGTAGGCGTATTTAGAAACACCAGTTGAGTACGTTTAGTCAAATGTATATGTGTATGTAATATATTTTATTCATTTAAAACATCATATGGCTTAGAAATCAATGTTTTTACAGTATTACTTTATACTATTGCTTTTAATGTATGCACTTTACTTAACTATAAGTATTGCAATAATATCGATCCATTTCTCTTGTACGAGAAAAGAGACTGATCAATAAATAACACCTTTTTATTGAACACGCCCGTCTCTTCCTTTTCTCTACATTCTGATGAGACTAAGAATGCACGTACTGACTGAGTAAAATAATTTGCCTTTTGTTCACACGACTCTCGAGATTGACTCTTGATTAGGGGAGAGCAAAGTTGTCATGTTCTATGGTTGTCAGAAACTAAATCCCTTCTTGTCTAATCAGGGAAGTTAATTCCTCCTTGAACATTCGAGAAAGTTTCTAGCGAACTCTGAGCTACGCTGGCAAACCCAAAACTTAAGTCTAGTATCGACAGTAGTAGACCTAGTTAACGTCTGGCCTAGGCCTTTACTGCTGTAGGTATTATTCCAATGCGCAGAGCCTATTGGGAAGATAGGAACTACACTACAGTTATGTATATGAATAGATGGTATCAACACATGATTTTCAAGTCTACGGATGAATATGACAAAATGTTTATACTTAACAGGAAGATGATGGATGCGCACAGTCCAAGGATTTCCAGAATAACAGCTGGAAAAAGTATGGTTTCCTTGGACACTTTGTTGCCCAAGATCTAAAAACACATTGCTGTCATGGTCTTCTTGACCAGAAGTAACACGTTGAAACACAGAGATTCTGTTTAAATTCCAAACAGAACCGCCAACAACTCTAACAGCATTCCTGAATACTTCAATTACTTTTTTAGGACTTGACCATATGGGAAAACTTTACTAACACCTTCTTTTTTTTTAATGCGAATTAGATCACCAACATTTATAATATGCTTAGTTGTAGAACCTATTTTTGCTTTCATAGAATGTTTCATTCTGTTTTTATATAATTCAACTCTGCGTTGGACTGCCTCATAATGTACCCTTAAAAAATCATTGGATTTACTTATATTTTTCTTCAACCACCAAGGAGCCAATTTGGTACTAGGTTTGCACCCCCTTAAAAGTTGAAAAAAGGCTGATTCAAAGTGACAGAACTGGGAGAAGTCCTATGCGCCAATAACATGGATTGTAACGCATTGCGCCTGTCTCTTCCTTTTCTCTACATTCTGATGAGACTAAGAATGCACGTACTGACTGAGTAAAATAATTTGCCTTTTGTTCACACGACTCTCGAGATTGACTCTTGATTAGGGGAGAGCAAAGTTGTCATGTTCTATGGTTGTCAGAAACTAAATCCCTTCTTGTCTAATCAGGGAAGTTAATTCCTCCTTGAACATTCGAGAAAGTTTCTAGCGAACTCTGAGCTACGCTGGCAAACCCAAAACTTAAGTCTAGTATCGACAGTAGTAGACCTAGTTAACGTCTGGCCTAGGCCTTTACTGCTGTAGGTATTATTCCAATGCGCAGAGCCTATTGGGAAGATAGGAACTACACTACATGGCGCCCAACGCGTTTGGAAAGGGCGATAAAACTAACGTAAGACATTTAGAGTAACTCAGTCGTGCTTTCTCACTCAGACCCCTTTTCCCAAATACTCCAAAGACGTCTGGAGTGGGTGAAAGGTTATATCCGCCAGACCTCGCAGGAGGGAACTCCTATGTATGGTTCTTGGTATAGTCAACGTTGAAGGATAAACAGTTCCAAAATATTGTGCATCTAATCTTTGTTTCCATAAGAAACCTGATCTGCAAACAAACAAAATAACCTTTTTGACAGTAAAATGTCTGACAATGAGGATGAAAGAGAGGCAGTTAGATTAGCAACTGAACTCGCAGATGCTGATGCTACCATGCAAGCAGCAGACCCGGATATAATACTAATCCCGGTCACCAAAAGGAAATCTATAACCTTAAAACTTATAGAAAATGGACTGACACCTAGAGGTGGCACAGTCATATTCGTAATTGAGGCACACGAATATCGGCAGACAGAGGTATACTATACATGGATACATTTTCCAGCAGCAAATGCTGTAACAAAGTACTTCCACTATTACAAAATAGAGGTACCACCTGACATTTACACTCCTTTCGAGGAGGTGGAAGTACCACTCAAATTCCAAGAGCATTTGCTCTTATTTGATGGCGCCCTAAAACATAACAATCACATCACCAGGCTCGGCCCTTTAGGTAGACCAGGAGCAACGTGGCCGGTCTTAGCCGGATACACACCACACCCAGACATCGAAGGGATGTCTACTGGAGAGCTGTTAATACAGCTAAAACAATTACAAAAAATTCACAGACAATTAGTCCAGTATGTAATGCGGACTTCAACAATTCAGCCAACGATTAAACTTCCACAGCTGACCCCTCACCAGGGGAACACAAATAAAATTACACCACAGAACATCCAGTCTTGCCTAGTTAAAGTTCCGGCTAAACGGGAACAAATACCATTCTGGTTGGCACAGAAAATTACTCAAATAGAGGCGGTGTTTCCTGACACCACCCCATTAGAAAAACACAGGATTCTGACTATCTGTCTTCCTATGGGAATCGCACCACACATTGAGGACTGTGACACTTGGGGTACAGTCTTTGCTTCCATCTACACAAAAACGCACGGTGTTCCATCCATTTCGGTAATACCAGATGTGCTAAAACAAATTCAAGATGAATACGGTCCAGAACCTGCTTTAACTCTTGGTATGAAATTACTGAAAGACTTCAAGCAGGTCTCGGCTATATTATTAGCCAACATAAAAGGTGAAGCAGCAAACGTGGCGATCCGCCAGAGGTTAAAAGAGACAGATATAGCAGACCAACCAGCTGAAATTGCCAGAATCATAGAAAACTCCTATGAGGAACTAGGTAGAGATAGTTTAGGTGGAATACCAGTAAAACCGCAACTGACTGAAAGTCCAGAAAAAATATTTTTTAATAATTCACCAAAAAAGAACTGGGATGGAAACAAACAATCCAATCCTAAAGAAAAGAAATTCCAGTCCAGAGGAAGGTCTCCTAGGCGAAGAGAAAAATCTCCAAACCGAAGACAGAGGTCACCGCAGAGTGACCCCTCTGGGAATAGATATAACCTTAGAAATAGGGATAATATTAAAAAACCTGATAGATATCAAGACATTGATACACGTCCCTCTCAATCTTTTCAGACTTCCTCGCAGAAATCGGAAAGAAGAGGACGATCAGAACAAAGAGAAGAGCACGCCAAGTCCAAAGACAAGGAACCTGCTCAACTAAAAAAGAACTTACAATTTCCAAAAAAGAAGGTAGCCAGTATCAAGGTAGTTAACAATGCCGAGAATACTGAGGACACAACTGAAAAACGGAGAGTGGGCTCAGACAATGCTAGACAGCGCAGCAGAAGTGAGCATAGCTCGCAAAGTCCTTATGAATCATCTGGAGACAGTGGACACGAATGAATATCTCCAAGTGGAAACTGCAGACACCAGGGTTAGCAAACCCCACAAGATATACGAGATAACATTGCGTATAGAGGGTGATAAGACTAGGAAAATAAGGGGACTATTTTGGGATAATCTCTCCAAGGGCTATGATATCCTTCTAGCTGAAAAAGACTGGCCAACAGAGTTTGTCAGGGAGTGCCCTCATGGTGAAGAAGTAATTATGCCTGCCTTCTCAAATCAAATTCCAATTCATAAAAAATACACACTTGCTAGAAAGTGGGCAGTGGCTCTAGCACCTGCTTTATATAAAAATCATGTAGGATGGGATGAGGATTCTCCTCCTCACAAAATCCAGTTAAAATCACAACCTACTGCACAAAGGCAGTACCCAATTAAGCAAGAAGCTAAAAAACAGGTAAATGAAATACTAGATCAGCTAGAATACCAGGGGGTGATTGAAACTTGCACCTCAGAAATGAACAATCCTTTTTTTCCGGTCTCCAAACCAGACAATTCATATAGTCTAGTTTTGGATTACCGACACCTTAACACATGTTGCAAAACTTTTGCAGTGCAAAACTCACACAGTGCTGCACTAATGAATAACATAGTGCGCAAAAAATACAAAACAACCTTGGACATCTCCAATGGATTCTTTTGTCAAAACATAGCACCAGAGAGCAGATATTTAACTGCATTCTCAGTAAATGGCACTCAAAAGCAATTCTGTCGGTTAGCCCAGGGGTACAAGAACAGCCCGGGGGTATTCTCAGCGAGAGTAACAGAATTACTACAACTATATGATGATGAAGCATTATCTTATGTCGATGACATTTACTTAACAGATGATGACTTGGAGACTCACTTGAAAAGAGTGAACACCATAATACTTGGGTTCGCAGCAGAGGGTTACAAATTCAACTTTAAAAAATCCAGAATTGCCCATCTGACAGTCCTGTTCTTAGGATATGAACTATCAAGCGAAGGCAAAAGCCTGGCCGACAATTTCCTAGAGAAATGTGCCGTACTCCAAGCACCTAGAACACTAAAAAACTTACAGTCAATTCTAGGCTTCCTAAATTTCGGAAGAACATACATTGCAAATTACGCAGAAAGGGTAAAACCCCTTTATGATCTAATTAAACCAGATTTTAAAAGATCCAGTTGGACTCAAATACACACAGAAATTTTGAGATCCTTACAAACAGACATGCTAATTAAAACAAAATTAGAAACACGTGATAACACACGCAATCTTGTGATTCGAGTCATCCCAGGGCGATGCGGATTCACATACCTGACCTCTAATGAGGGAGATAAGGTACCAATTGCATTCAAGTCACACTTGTACACAGAAGCTGAACAGAAATTCAGCAACAAAGAAAAAATTGTTCAGGCAGTTCAAACCGCAATAGCTAGAGAAAAAGACATAGCTGACGGTAGACATATCACAGTCAGAACAGCTGAATCAGCCTTTGAGGCATTAACAACACCGTGTAATTTCCCAACAACAACATTGGATCCAGAATGGTTACAATGGGTAAATTCAATCACAACGGACAAAGTATATTACTTCTTTGATCCAGAACTAGAAGAATTGAAAAATCTAGCATATGAAGAAACATACCCTCTGCCTATCGACATTCTGCCTCTACGACATTACGCCTGTGTAATCTATACAGACGGACATGCTCAACCCTCCGTTTGGGGAGAACAAGCATACAACCCCACATGTGAGATTACAAAAGAAGTGTGGCGCGGAGGTAAACTAAAACCTCTATTAACAAAATCACACTCAGTAGAAACTAATTCAGAACAACAAACTGAAATAATAGCATTGAAAATGGCGCTAGATAATGCGGATCGCGAATTCCCGACACTTATAGTGTCAGATTCATATTACTGCGTCAAATCATATAACAGCGATTTGCAGACATGGATTCAAAACGGTTACAAAGATGACACAGATGCACCAATAAAGCAGAAACTACTCTGGGAACAAATAGCTCTTTTACAAAAAGAACTACCAAAGACTCACGTGACTCACTCACTGAGTCATCAGCGTGATGGCGTTCACGTTGTAGGGAATTCATTGGCTGAAACAGCCGCAGCGGCAGCCACTAAATCGGCTCCCGTAGTTCGAAAAAAGCGTACATTAAAATACATTGACGGTGAAACAGTGCTGGCGGTGAAAACATCATCAAAAGGCGACTGCTCAGCGTTACCGATCAACTATCCACTCAATTATACATACATAATCGATGCAAACTCCGTCCCTTTTGCTCGAATCCCTGGAGTGGGGGATAGAGTGATTCCAAACATGGACAGGAGAAACTTGTTAATCGCAGACGCACATATGGGCGAGGGTCTCAGACACCTCAAATTAAAAGATTCTCTGGAAGAATTACAATCACGGTACTGGTGGCCAGGCATGAGCCTTCATCATACCATGTTTGTAAAAAACTGCCCAAACTGCAACAGAGATCGCAGTGGGGAGAGAAAGAGTTTGATACCTCGTCGTATTACGGCATATAACATCACCAGTAAGAAGAATGGCTTGCGATTAACATATACAGGCTAGTTTCCACTTATAATGTAGATCACCAGCACTCGGCTGACGTCCGGACTGTTATACAAAGATTTGCGAGTCTAAATGGCATATACGCTAAGAGCATGCTACGTTCGACCACTGTTTTCACTCAAGCCCACCAGCCTGGGGGGAAACATGGCCAAATGAGCACAGCCCAGCGGGAATCTTCTCACTTCCTTCCTGAGGGTACGGGATGGTGTAAAGAAAAAACCAAGGCATAAAGCAATCTATAGCGGAAAGGATATTAGGTTCGGGAGCTGGGTGGGTCAAACATCTAATAAGTGTCCAACGTAGTCTCAATAACTTGCCAAGAAATTCTCTGAAGGGATTCAGTGCGTACGAATTATTATTTGGAACTAGGATGATTATCTCTGACATTGATAGTCAGACTTCAGTGGTGAAAGAAAAAAGCTTGGATATCAAAGACCGTTTGGCTATTTTGCAGGACTTAAACAAAACAAGAAAAGACCTGAGCAACATAAAGTTGAAACAACAGCCAACAACCACTGAAGAACCACCACCTGTCCCAGCAAGACCTGTCTGGATTCCAAAAGTCGGGGATCTAGTCAGGGAAAAGATCGCGGTAAAGAAGGAATTTGGGCCTTCTTACAGAAAAGCAGTTCCTGTCTTGTCTGTCAACGGGACAAGATCAGTTGTACTACCGCCACTTGCTGGTAAAAAGGAGAACCGAGTTGTATCCATCGACCTGGTAAAACCACAACATGTGGCCGATAACAAACAGTAGGCCAAGTGGACTCCCAATAAGTAGCAGAACACCAAGGTTTGCTACGAGTACAGAGGTCCTAACGAAGAGGCTCATCACATTCGAAACGCCTACAGAAGAACAACAAGGACTATGCAACAATGCAATAGAACTCAGACCTCTGAAAACCCAAATAAAAACATTTAGCAGAGACACACCAATCTATAATGAAGTACCAAGTGAAAATGCAAGAAACAAAAATCCTGAACCAATTGGAACAATTGACAGAACTGCATCCGGCTACTTCATCAACTTCGATGATTCCTCTGAAGGCTTCAGTGAATCAAAGACACAGCCATCATCAAAAACCTTTAAAGACAAAGCGAAGGAACTTTTGAAACAACTGAAAGAAACATATCTGATTTCTCCATGGATTGAATTTTGGGTGGGTTTTGGTGCATTTATCCTCATACTTTGGCTCATCATGGTACTTACTTTGGGACGCTTCATTGAGGGAAAATATGCTAAAATGGACACAGCAAGTCAGAACATCAACTTGATCCTCAAACCACACACCTCTTCACACGTCGAGAAAAGAGAACTTTCTTCAGCCAACTTCACAGCCAATCCGATACCTGGTGGGGTAGCCTGGGACAACACTGACTATGAAATATATGGTCCGGTCGAGATCCTGAAATATCCACACCAAATTAAGATCTCCTTGAGTGACTTTGCAAAACCAAACTCATTTGCTGATGATTGGGACTTCGAAAGCATTAATAATATGATGTCTGACTTAGTAATGTCTGCTAAATTTACCAAACATGATTATTTGCAGGGTTCTACAAATTATGACAGTATGTATTGCTATAACCACTATGGTAATCACTTTTTACATAGATCTGCACAACCTAGAAATGTTTTAAATTATAATCAATGGGAACATTGTGCAACACCTCAAAAAGGGAGCTCAAGAACCGTTTACGACAAATATTCATATTTTTCAGGTTTTAACACAAGTAATGCTGAAACATTTTATTTTAAATTGTCGAACAAGACAGGAACCAAAACCATGATAACCAATACAAAATTGTTATATTCAGACTCATTTTTTGAACAAATGAATACTTTTGGATTTGATTATTGGGACAAAAATGTTGAATTGAAAAGTGTTTGGGGTACAAAAGAATGGCAAGTACGGGGTATAGAAGTTTTGTTTAGAGCCTGCATGATCCCAGAACAAATGATATTTTTAAATGACACTGTTCAACAAACCACCTGT
This sequence comes from Lissotriton helveticus, assembly GCF_964261635.1. Taxonomy (NCBI): domain Eukaryota; kingdom Metazoa; phylum Chordata; class Amphibia; order Caudata; family Salamandridae; genus Lissotriton; species Lissotriton helveticus. Next base: position 987,703,443 of record NC_136067.1, read on the forward strand.
CTTGGCCTAGCCAAAATCAAAGATTTAAATAACCCGTCTATTCCAAAGCCAACAAGGTTTAGCAACACTTCTAAAGATGAAGAGATAGACGTAAACCATTTATTAAACCAAAACAGAACACATCCTGATTGGAAACAGTGGTTGATCTGGCCCACAGATACTAATAACTGTCAAGACAGATTCCTGAACAAAACACAGGGTTTCAAAATGAACAGGCCAGACCCTAGATATCCTCAAAGACATCACCCAGGGATAATAACCACCTACAGTGTGGGTAAATTATGCCTTCAATGGCTACAAACTTCCACACTGGCAGAAATTAAGCAACACCTAACTTTACTTACTGATGGTGCTGACTTGCGTGATTTCACTTTGGGACCACGCAAACAGCGTCAAAAGCGTTTCATAGCAGCCTCTGTATATGCAGCATACAATGAGGCCTGGAAGGTTAATCAAATTGAAACAGCAGAAAGAATACGGGAAATTGACCGTATTAATTTGGAAAAATCACTTTCTGTAGTGGACAATGGGTTAATCACTCTGTCCTCCAGAATTTTTTCATTGGACAGCATTGTGTCTTCAGCAATCGACATATTATCGCAGGACTTACTGTTATTACAACATGGTCAGTCACAATTGCGTTCTATTGTACAGCTTGGCTGGACGTTACAAAATCTGCGTTCAGGCTATGTGCCTTGGCGTTTAATCAACACAACGTCACTATTCCAAATCTTTAACCTTACTGATAGACAAATCGGTATGGCGCAAAAGGGTGCTGATTATACAATCTTGAGCATTGAAAAACTAGAAAGATTACCAATGACAATGTCAGAACGACCTGTCAGTGAATGGATAATACACGGACTCATAAATATTCCAATCTCAACCTTCAGGTTTCAATACTGCCAAAAATATATACAGGCTGGCATGTACGAGAAATTGGGAAAGGGGTATCTTAAAACAACTTGGAACCTGCCCTATTCACATCCATGTGTCAGTAATAAAGGACAGAAAGTGTTTCTTAGTGGCAACAATTGTGCGATGTCACTAAGCGGCACGCTTCTGTGTAACGGAATTAGTTTGCATGGAGCCTGTGAAGGGAATTCATACAACCTTTCATGTCACCAGCAAGGCGCACCTGCAACTGAAATAGAACCATTCGTTCAAAGACTCTATAATGGGAGTTAAATTCTTATTGTAGACCGCAGATGTTGTAGTCTTATGCCCGGGACTCCTTATCTAGTCACTACGACTGCGAAGGTCAAGTGCTGTGGACGCTCATTGTTCCCCAGCTCCTTCCCAGACAGGGAGGCAAGGGCATGGCCCGATTTGAAAATTACTTCTATTCGAATAGATACTTTAAGCAGAATGAAAACAGTCCTTCTTCAGACGCCTACCAGGCTCTCATCATCAAAAGAAACGTATGATCTACAAGTCGCAAGGACGACTGCAGAGATACATACATTATTATCAACTAATTCCCCCGTACATTTCGCGGAAATCCTAAGTGAAATCTTAAATATTTCTGATACCAATGGGGTCTCAAAGGTATTTAAGACAGTATTTTCGATGGCATTAACACCATTCAAAGCCATACTGGGTATTTTTCCAGATTTCGTGGGACTAATTGCAGGAATCCTATTCTTAGTCCTTATTTTTCGTTATGGCAAAACATGTCACAGACAAAACTCTTGCGACAAGGGAAGAAACAATCCTAGCCATTGGATACCGGGACCGGATATCAAAAATCCTGGGACTCTCCCGGCTTAGAGACCTGAACATGACTTGGTTTCTATCATTTCGACCAATGTGGCAAAGATGTGTTTTACCTGTATTGAGGTGTCTGCTACGCGGAGAAGAATGCGTGTTAGACACCTGTCTGACGCTACAATCGGATGCGCCGATGGATGCAGAAACATTGTTGAGCCCGATCAAGGTTCATGCTTTGTGCTGCCCTCAAAGGCTACCAATCCTGATGACGGCATTCGTGGAAGCTTCACCACTACGATTGATGGGTAGTGAAGTTCAAGATGAAAGCAGCATCGAACAGGTACGACCTTCTGTCAGTAATGCAAATCAGAATGTCAATGGAGACAATCATGCGCATGAATGCATGATTACACCTATTTCCGAGTTAGTGGAACTTTCCCAGGAAGCTGTTGACAGTTTTTTCGAAAGCCTAAATGATATGATGTTCTCACCCGAACAGAAATAGAGACTTTTGAGCAAGCTCGCACACGGCGTTCCCTGAATTCGGCCTTCAACTTTAAAAATAAAGTCACATGAACAATTTCGCTCCAGTTCACGGACAGCAGTTTTTTTCAGCAGCCCCAAATATTTTTGCATATTTTTCGGGACACTATCTTCTGCTTAAAGTAAGAACTATTCTTAGAGAACTAAGGTTTCTAAATATTAGATAGCTTATAGACATTAGCTGCCCGCTGGCATGTTCATATAGATATTTTATTCTGTGATGGAATGGTCTCGAAACTTTTTTCTGTAAGAAATCATTTCATGTGTAATTCTCATATACCAAATAAGCAATAATGTATACAAATGCGATTACTTTGGCATTTTTCTACAGCCTGAGTGCATACAATATATATGTCTGCAATTTTTCCGTATATTTGAAAATTTCAAAATGCATTTATGTATTTTGGGGTGGTAAGGTATACACACTACTCTATAGTATGTTGTACTATGTTATACTATGCCTAGATTAGTAAATATGTCCATAGTTATCGTGGAGTGGGTGTCATGTATTCCTATCGGTTCTGAATCGATCCCCCTATTCCTGACCCTATTCTAGTTAAACAAACCAACAAGTTAACTAGCAGTCAGCCCATGAGGCAGAAAACCCCCATGATGCAGATACCGTTATCTGACGCAGTCACACTACGGCACAGGAATGTGTTATCTGATTAGGTCATAACGCTTGCGATCTAATTAGACAAGCGATATTCCTCCAGCCCCTGATAAGGCATACGGAGTTCTCATAACAAATCAAACCTATGACAACCTGGGCAAAACCCTGTGGCCATTGTTTTGATTTCACCGAGAACTTTAGTAAAGAATGTGCTAACGAGCAAATCGTATGACATCTTTATTGACGTATCTATGTCCATCCTTACGTCAATCTCGGCACCTTAAAGGTATAAATATTACCGATCTTGCCATATGCAAACACACGCGTGGTGACGAGACGGAGCAGCCAGACTTGCCGAAGCCGAGAGCAGAGCAGACCCCGCTGGCAGCAGCCCCGCCTTCCTGACGCGCTGAGAGACGCGCTGCTATCTCCTGCCGAGAGACCCAGCACCGGCGCTTCCGGGTAGCCCTCGCAGGCAGCCTGGAATATCGAGACCAGAGAAAGAGATACCATTCCTCATTCATCCTAACTTCCAGGTACAGAACTGAATAACCCCTCACAGAGAATTCTTTAGTTATTCACTTGGCAAAAACAAACGTAACTTAAACTGTAACTTTCTATTCCCGCCCACGTATTAGACTTAGGTCAGGTACACGGGGTAGGCGTATTTAGAAACACCAGTTGAGTACGTTTAGTCAAATGTATATGTGTATGTAATATATTTTATTCATTTAAAACATCATATGGCTTAGAAACCATATCAATGTTTTTACAGTATTACTTTATACTATTGCTTTTAATGTATGCACTTTACTTAACTATAAGTATTGCAATAATATCGATCCATTTCTCTTGTACGAGAAAAGAGACTGATCAATAAATAACACCTTTTTATTGAACACGCCCGTCTCTTCCTTTTCTCTACATTCTGATGAGACTAAGAATGCACGTACTGACTGAGTAAAATAATTTGCCTTTTGTTCACACGACTCTCGAGATTGACTCTTGATTAGGGGAGAGCAAAGTTGTCATGTTCTATGGTTGTCAGAAACTAAATCCCTTCTTGTCTAATCAGGGAAGTTAATTCCTCCTTGAACATTCGAGAAAGTTTCTAGCGAACTCTGAGCTACGCTGGCAAACCCAAAACTTAAGTCTAGTATCGACAGTAGTAGACCTAGTTAACGTCTGGCCTAGGCCTTTACTGCTGTAGGTATTATTCCAATGCGCAGAGCCTATTGGGAAGATAGGAACTACACTACAGTTATGTATATGAATAGATGGTATCAACACATGATTTTCAAGTCTACGGATGAATATGACAAAATGTTTATACTTAACAGGAAGATGATGGATGCGCACAGTCCAAGGATTTCCAGAATAACAGCTGGAAAAAGTATGGTTTCCTTGGACACTTTGTTGCCCAAGATCTAAAAACACATTGCTGTCATGGTCTTCTTGACCAGAAGTAACACGTTGAAACACAGAGATTCTGTTTAAATTCCAAACAGAACCGCCAACAACTCTAACAGCATTCCTGAATACTTCAATTACTTTTTTAGGACTTGACCATATGGGAAAACTTTACTAACACCTTCTTTTTTTTTAATGCGAATTAGATCACCAACATTTATAATATGCTTAGTTGTAGAACCTATTTTTGCTTTCATAGAATGTTTCATTCTGTTTTTATATAATTCAACTCTGCGTTGGACTGCCTCATAATGTACCCTTAAAAAATCATTGGATTTACTTATATTTTTCTTCAACCACCAAGGAGCCAATTTGGTACTAGGTTTGCACCCCCTTAAAAGTTGAAAAAAGGCTGATTCAAAGTGACAGAACTGGGAGAAGTCCTATGCGCCAATAACATGGATTGTAACGCATTGCGCCAATTTAAACCACCCTTAATAGACAGTTGAATAGCCTCTTTCACAACACGGTTGAAACGCTCAACCTGACCATTGACCTCAGGATGGAAAACAGCAATTCTCTTGTGAGTCATTCCACATTTCACAATAACATCTTCTATCTCTTTGCTGACAAACTGGGGACCGTTATCAGTTACAATTTCTTGGGGAATCCCTTCCCTGAAATAATGTCATCCAAGAACTCAATAACATTACGAGAAGTGACATCCTTAACCATCTTGACCTCAGGCCATTTGGAGTAGTAGTCTATAAGAACAATGCCAAAAGCTTCCTGCTTGGGTAAACTACTAAATGGACCAATGATGTCTAAGCCATGTTTACGCCAGGGACCAAGGGGCAATTCAATGGGATGAGGTTCAGGATGTAAAGCCACAGCAGTTTTGTCACTATTTGAACAATGAATGCAAGGTAGTACAAAATGGTCCACACAAGTGTCAGCGCCTGGCCACCAAAAGGATTCTTTGGTGAAAGATATCCCTAAATGCCCTTCATGAGCAATTCCGAGAATGGTATTCCTGAGAGAAAAAGGAGGTATAATTTTGTCTCCCCTCAAAATTAAACCATTCTCAACAGCAAGCTCTTCCTGAACTTTAAAAAAACTCATCATATCCCCTGATAACTTCCTCTGTTCAGGCCAACCTTGTGCCAAACAATTCTTTACATTACACAATTCTAAATCTGTTTCCATTTCCATAAACCAAGCATCTTCTTGTAAATTTGACTGTTCACCATACACTAAATTAATGTCACACATGGTGAAAGCCACTTCACACTCTTCATCTTGGGTCTTGTCTGGCAATTTGGTAGGTGAAATCAATCTGGACATGTAGTCTGCATGTACATTAGCTTTTCTTTGAACATACTCTATCGGAAACTGGAAAGACTGTAATCTAGAAGCCAATCTTGCAAGACGTGCCAAAATAGTCCTGCCTCCACCCAGAGCCATTAAAAACACAAGAGGTTTATGGTCAGTTTTATGATGAATTCTGTGCCCCACAAAAAGGTTCTAAAATGTTCAGCTCCCCAAACACACGCTAGTAACTGCCTCTCTATAACAGAGTAGTTTTTTTCTGCATCTCTCAATGCTCTTGAAGCATACGCAGCCACCCACTCTTTTTCATTATCTCTCTGTAAAAGAACACCGTCCAAACCGGTGCTACTAGCGTTTACCATGACAATGCATTTCACTCCACAAACAAATTTGTTGGATGGGAGGTTGGGCATTACTTTACTGGACTTGATTACGAGCAGACGTGTTATTAAACCTTGTCGCTCTTCTCTACATTTCTGTGTCCGTTCTTCTTGTATTATTGGATTTCTAACACTGGCGACGAGGATGGGATAACACGTCTGCTCGTAATCAAGTCCAGTAAAGTAATGCCCAACCTCTCATCCAACAATCCCCTGCAAGATTCCACATTTTCTCAAAACATACCAATCTTACATGACACGAGCCAGTCATGAGCTGGGACAAAGAATCACGCTTGTGACTGCTCGTGTTAACATAAACTGTCCCCAACAGTCTGGTGTCAGCCACATCTCTACATATAGTGCCACAGCAAAGCATTAATACGTAACTTATCTGTAGCCGCAGACAAAAAGAATGGAAACGGGTAAGGGTCCTCCGTTGTGTACTGGGAAAGGACTAGAGTTATCTCCATTTCATGCTTGAAAGAAGCAGGGTTGAAGGTAAAAGTAGATTCTTGAAAATTTTCTATAGCTGCTGAGCAAAAATGTCTGCATAATAGAACCTCCCATATTTTAATGCAATTATGGAAAAAATGAAAGCAATATTGAAGCAGATCTAATTTTTTTATAGGAGACTTTTGTTATCCTTGCCATTAGGCCATTTTCCGATTTCAGGTGCAAAGTTTCATTTGTGTATGATATGGAATTGAAAGCTTGTCATAAATTGAAACCATTTACATGTGCTCGCCATCTCCATTTTAGGCAAGTGAAACCCTTTGCAAACTGAGATAGCAGATAGCACAATTTGCCAGTCTGCGCTCCATGGAATGAGGAGAAACACAAAGGAGAAGTATCCCTAATTGCAATGTCTGCAGCGTACACATAGATTGTGCAACCAATATTTACTGCATCCTGCGGTACCAGTCATTTTTGGGTTGCTCTTGTGTTCCAGGCCTTAGCCTCTGAATGAAATCTTTCAGGAGGTGGACACATTTTCTAGGAGCTATGGTCCTCTGGATTTCAATCAATCAATCAATCAGGGGTTGCTAAAGCACAGCTAATCATCCCCGAGGGTCTCAAGGAACTAGGATTTGAAACATTCTTACAGAACTCACTATCACAAAGACAAAATTCTCAGAAATTTTCAGAAAGCAACCTGAATCTTTTTTTGCCTCATGCAGTTTATGTCACAAAAGCTTCATTTTGAGGGTGCACGCATTTTCCCTTTACAAATTACTGTTATTAAGGTGAATGAGATTTTTCTAGTTATGGTTATACTCATTTGTATGTATGTTTCTGTATATTTAACAGCAAATTGAACAGCTTCAGATGCTCGCACTCTAAAAAATGGAAACGAAAAAGAATAATAAAAAAAATATGTTCATGGCTAAGCAGCTATAATGTTCTCAGCCTCCCTCTAACTAATGGAACCAGCACCACAGTTGTGTTTATGGAGGCTGAGTTGTAGATATAATAAGAATATTATTTTGAGAGGGAGAAACAGTTTCAAAAGGCCTTTGACGAGAACTGAAAAAGAAAATTGCAGATACTGTAGGCATCAATTTAATTGAGCACTTTATATAATGTCTATTGAACATACAAACGTGAAAAACAAATTGCCCTGTGGATTGAAGCAATTTTTGTTTATTATTTCTTACTTTATTTCATATAAAGTGGCTGCCTGAAAAGGGTAAGTTCGTGTTTATAAAAATAATGCCTCTGTCTCAGATGTGAAGCCATGGCATTGTAAAATAAATAAATCAACAGTGTGGGCCAATTGACGAAACAAATAAAAAAGTATGAACAGAGATTTACACTTCTGCCTGTGCAACTTTTTCTTCTTCTTTTCTATTCCCTTCAGGTAACTGGGGCTGGATCATCCAGCATGGGAATTCTTGGAAGAACACACAAATACACACACCCTAGACACTTAGGTTAGGGTCTTCATAGTATGAGTATGCCAGATTTCTATGTTGCCTTATATGCTTGCATATATACATTGTCTTAACACATTGGAGGAACTTTTTATTCTGTTCAGTGTCCTAATACTTCTAATAACTTTCATCTGCTTCTGTCTATTGATCATTGCCGCACATATATTCTATACAAGAGTCATGTTGGTTCAATAAACATTGAAAGCATCCCACTGTGTATTCCTCATATATTTCTCTGAGAGTACGAGGCCAAGAGTGACTCAGCAAAAGAGTTCTAGATCTGTTACCACGATCCCTGTGGGATTAGGATTGTCATGTTCAGGAGTGGCACTTTGAACAATCACCACTGTTGCTACTTCATGAAGGAATTCCAGGTGCTCTGGCTGGATCTTTGAAAGCCTTTCAAAGCTGCACTGCCAATCAGGGTGCACAGCTTCTTGATGTCTTGTAACAAAGATATAAACATATGATAAAGTCATTTCAAAATTCAAAACAGCATATTTCATTAACCCACAGCAGATTTTTTTTCAAGTGACAGTTTTCAAACATGAATTAAAAAAATATTCTTAACACCGCCCCCACTCCCCCTAACAACAATGCCAGGAGCAAAGTGAAATAAAACAATTGCATTGGATCACACAGTTACGTCAAATCTGGAAGCTGGGATTGATCCCAGGTGCAATCCAACCACTAGATGTACATGCATCACATGCCCTGTGCCTACCTTATACCTCCCACGCCCATGCGGCGCAACATCACAGGTTAACATTTTGGCCACTGAGAACAATTTTGGGAGTACCCATGGCCTAGAGAGTGGTGGGCTGGGTGGCAGGAGGCCTTGTACTTTTTTTTAGTTTGGGACAGGGAGGAGATGTTATGTTATGCATGGCACCCCATTCCTCTTCTATCTCTGTATAGCTGATGAAAGCAAGAGCAAATGATTTTGGGTGCCTTGCATAACATAACATTATAGATAAGTAGAAGTGTATGATGGGGATATTTTCAACTTTGGTATTTTGAGTGACATCATAGACACATCAAGCTTCCTTCTTTTCTATCTAATGTCACACAGAACTCCTCTAATTCATTGTTGTAATACATTGTTGCTCATCGATAAATATTTATGTTATGTATGGGTGTCATAGAGAACCTGTATCATTTATTTCAGATTCCAAATTTCATAACTCACAGCTGTGACATAGCAGTAGTTGATAACAAAACTTGTTACCCACTGTTGCTACTTCATAAAGTCTTTTCAGCCCACTGTGACAGGTCACTCTGAGAACCTGTCAGTGCAATCAGTGGTAGAAGATGTTGGGGTCCACATAAAATTATAGATGGGTAAAAAGTCTTACAGGGATGTTTTTCACCTCAGGGTTCTGAGCGCCATCATGGAAAATAGTGCTTTACTTTTATTGTTTATTTGATGTTAATCAGAACCCCTGGGAGAAAACAGTCCTGTAAGTCACTGTTAAACATCTATAATTATATTTGTTATGCATAACTTCCATCAGAAGTCTCTATCACTGACATCAGATTTTGAATCTGGTATTTCACTGCTATGAAAAAGCAACAGTTGATAAAAACTCATTGCCCACTTTTGCTATATTATCAAGGCCTTCCATGCAAGGCTTGCAGGGCTCTCTGAGAGCCTGTCATTATAGTGCTGCTTGTCCGCTTTGACTGAAAGCAGAAAGCAGAGCTGCAATAGGAGGGGGAAGGTGGTGAGTTTGGTCAATGAGGCAGGTAAGGTATTTCTTTCACGTATAGACAATAGAGGGGAGGAGAGGCCATTTTATGCATGGCTGGCCCATTGCTCGTATGACTCAACCTAGTAGTTATAAACAGAGCCAGAATATCTTGAGAGCCATAAATAACATCAATTTATTAATGGGTGTTGGACCTAGCCCTCTGTGGAGGGTCACCGCACACATTTTACCTTCATCCTTCCTATTTTTGCTGAATTCATTTTTGTTGACCATAGGACTTTGTGCATGTTAAAACTGCTAACCAGAGCTTCAGTGCTTGTGCTCTCTCCCTTAAATATGGTAAAATTGTCTAACACCTGATTAGCGTGTGTTATTTAATTACAAGTCCCTTGTACATTGGAATACCGTATACCTAGAGCCTGTAAATTAAAGGTTTCTAGTGGGCCTGCAGCACTTGTTATTTCACCCACTTAAGTGGCACCTAAAAACATGTCTCAGGCCCCCCTTTGTAGCCTCAATGCAGTTTTACACTGCCAAATCGACTTGGCAATTTAACCCTTGCAAAGCTTTAAATACCCCTTTTATTTAATATAAGTCATCACTAAGTTAGGGCCTAGATTCCCCACAGGGCAGGGTCCTTGGTAAATAAAAGGTTGGACATGTATTTTCAAGTTTTACATGCCCTGTAGAAAAACTACAAAATCCGTCATTCACTCCTATGAGGCCCACCTTGCTCATGAAATAGCATTGGATTGCCTTACTACATTTAATAAGTGATAACTTTTGATTGGGAACTGGCAAATATTTCATGTTTGGTGTCTGTGAAATTGGAATTAAGAAATCTCTTTAATAGTAATGTCAGATTTTAAACTACAATTTTGAAAATACCACTTTTAGAAAGTTGACATTTTACTGCTTAAGTATTTTGGTGCATATTCACATGACTGGGTATAGTTGGCAGTTGGACTTTATTTACTTTTCCTAGACAGCCACTCAGTAGGGGGATCAGGTGTGCCTGGATGGGTCATCAACTGACAGGATGGGGGGCTGGGAACAGCCCCTTTTGCAACTAAATAGAACGTGCTCTGCCTTCCGACAAAGGACTTGTCACCCCTGCATTGTTCATGCAGCCAGCCTCCAGGCGTGGCAGGGGAGTCAGGAATCTTCAAGAACCTCAAAGGGAATTCTCTAGAAACTTGTCTTACTTCAAATAAGTCCTTAGGTATAAACATTTGACCCTCGGACCCAACTCCTCAATACACTCCGGGACCTGGGGTTACTACAGAGGCACTTCTGTGCTGATTTACTGCCAGCAGGACTGCCACTCCGCTGCCCTGCTACTCTCTTGCACAACTGCCTGCATCCCTGCTTGCTGAGAAGGAAGACTGGACCAGCACCCTTCATCCCAGGCTGAAGTGACTCCAAGGGTCAATCAGCTGACCTTCTCTTCTGAGCACCAGGGGATCCCTGCCACAGCCCACCTGACCTGCTGCTTGGACCTTCAACTGGACCTGCCTGAGCCCTGATGGCATCTGCTGGAGTGAGTTACTGACACCCAAGTGGTGCTCTCAGGTCATGGATCCTTGGTGTGTCATCAGTTGAGCTCTTTGTGAATGTGAGCAAGCCTTTTCCCAGAAAGATCTTGCACCCACTCCACAAACCCACTCAAAATTCTAGCAAACCCAACTCTTTGCACCACGGAAACCGTCAACCACAACAGGCAATACAAGATCTGCACTTTGTTCTACTTCAATGTTGAGCTACAACACTCTCCCTACTCAACTATCTGTAACTCTCTCCCTGTTTCTCAAAGCCCCTTCCACCGTGAATGGAATTCTTTGCGCTGGACTTTGAAGGTAACTCTTTCAGTGGGATTAATCTGGTCCCTGCATCCGGCATGCGATCCATTGCAGACAGCCTGAACTTGTGGTTGGCACCCAATCTTGCATGACCAGATAGCCATGAGTAGGGTTTTGTGCTTTTAGGTGTGTTACTTGCCTGAAATCTTAACATTTCCAAACTGAGGTTCTACTGATTGGATTTTTGTTCTTTTGGTGTCAAATAATGTATAAAATTCTACTCTAATGTTCTATATTGTGTGGAAATGTTCTTGTGTTGTGTCTTCACTTTATCACACTTTGAAGTGCGGCATAAATACTTTGCACATTGCATCCAAGTTAAGCCTGAATCCGTTCGTGTCAAGCTACCAGAAGGTTAAGCACAGGTTAATTTAGGAGCTGCGTATGACTTCGCCATGACATAGTTTATGGTTGCTGCTTCAGTAGGCTTCACCCCTCTCAAATAAAAAACCCAATTTTCAACAATGAGTTACTGTGAGTTACGGGTATGTTTTTCACCTTGGGGTTCTATTTGATATCATATATAACTCAAACTTCGCTCTCGTTGTCCATTTAATGTCACTTACAGGCCCTCTGGGAAAAGTATCCCCATGATTCACAGTTACCTATTTATAATTCCATATGTTAATTTATTATTATAGAGAAAGTCAGAACGTTTGCATCAGAAAGCCTGTCTTAAGAACAATTACTAGGAGTTGGGCAAAAGTCACATTTGGTATTTCTTCAGGTTTACACATGTCACTCTATATGATTTGGCCATCTGAGAATTCTCTATATGTTGTATGTCGTATTAAATAGGAATCCTGCAAAGAGGGGACTTATGAGACAATTAATATTGCAAGTCAAAATCAATATGTAAATTTCCATCACAAGGATTTCAAACGGCAAGAATTGAGTTACATATCATACTGGCATACACATTTGACATTAATTACATGCTTCTCCACTCTTTAAAATGAAAAATGCAAGAACAAATTCACCAGTTGGCGTGTGTGCGGAGTCTGCAATAGCTACCCATTACTTATTGTTGTCCTTGCAATTGTTCAGGGTGTGTCAAAACCTAGCAGCATATCAGAAGAGATGTGTCAGGAAAAAGGTTGTGTGTGTTTCAAGGTGCCCACCTAAGCAGAAGAGACTCAGATTTGCTTGGTATCCCTGATGGTTGTGGTGGCGTCCCCATCTCTGGCTGCTTTTACAGAGACTGCTGCATGTGATCACCTCTACTGGATTAATGGTAACCCAAAATGGCGGGCACCAAACACCTCTATGTAAGTTCTCTAGTTTTCCTGCAGTGTCCTCGAGCCGCAGTGTTTCTCCAACGCGCACACTCAATCATCTATTGAAGAGAGAGTAGGGTTTTCATTGCTCGTGCACTTAAGAGAAAACGTTTGCAGTTATTCCTAATTTCTAGTCTGCGCCTTCGCAGAGCGGTGTGCACACCAAGGGGTATTCCCTTTTTTAAAGAGATTAGTGCTCTCTCTAATACACATTGACCCCGGGAATACACCGAGTAGGTTAATTGATTCAACTTATAAAAATATATTTTTATCTGTGGGGGTACACAAGACTAAGAATAAGGTAAACCAGGGCAAAACAGCTAATAATGGGAAAATATTAGTAAGGGCCAAAGAATAACCACTAGTATAATCGAACTTGAGAGTCTTTTCTCTGAACTTAATATCAAACTGAGGGCCCTTTTAGACCCTATAGAGAATAGGCTAACTCAGATTGAGCCTAATGAAACGATCCTCCTGAATAAAGTAAGTGAATTAGCCCCTAGAACCCCTGTGATAGCTGGAGTAAACAACAACCTAACAAACAGGAATAGTATTATCGAGGCCCCCACGCAAAATGCATCAAAAGGAATCAGCGTACATAACAAAGTCCAAGTTAGCACTACGCATCTAGGAAGGGAGAACACCAACCAAAGGAATAATAGGTCACGCGAGCAGAGAGAGGGGGGGCCTAGGAATTAAGCGTAATCGTATAGAAAGGAATAAGTACTGCGCCCACAGAGAATGGAACACCTTAAATCTCCCGCCAGCTGCGGCCCCTTACACCATTATCCTGGCAAATGTTCCAACATTAACAGAACCTGACAATGAATCCTGGGCGGCATTACGGAACAAGACTATCCACCATTTAGGCAATATAACCGGTCTAATAGAAGAAATGCACGGGGCATTTAAAATGGTTGGACGAATTTCCTGGGTGGGGAGGGGTAGAAAGATCTTTAAGGGGGACTGTGTAGTTCTAACATTGGGCCTGCCAGTGCTGGTCCGTGAGGTCTTGGATCACACCAGTTTTTATGAACTGAACCAGGAGGGTATAAATGTTCTTCCACTTGGATTCTTCTACAGGCCCCCTATGGATGGGAGAAACTCCATCATGGGGAATCAATACCAGGGGAATCTTAAACATTCAAGTAACCAGGTATATAAGGTCCCAATAATTAACATGTTTGATTCCCTACAATTTGTGGAGGAGGTGGATTGACTCCAACACCTAAAAGGGATAAGCAGGTGTAATTCAGTTGGGGTCATGGTTAGTAACCAGAACAAAAGCAGTGATACAAAAGAGGCCCATATACATGTTTCATCTTTATGAAAACCACAGTTCAATCGGTCTAGAGACGAACAAAGGGCAAACTGGAAAAACAACCTCCCACAACTTCCTATCCCAGACACTAACAGAGTGGAAACCATCAGTGGAGCTGAGCCCCAACCTGCAAAACCCTCCATATGTAATACACAAGTTAATAACAATCTTCGGGCCGAAGGGAGGAGTATACATGTCGAGGGCACAACTGAAAGACCGCTCACACAAACATTAAACCAGGGAGAAATACAAATTCTATCATGGAATGTTTGCGGTATTAAGTCAAAAATTGTTAATCATGTTTGGGGAGATTTTATTAGGAAACACAACATTTTATGCCTACAAGAGACATGCAGTACAAAAGGGGGTGGTGATGGACGGAGTACATGAATCAATCAAACACTCACACCAAGTCAAAAGATCTGGGTTTAATCCATCACCGTTCTTTAGCCCACTCTGCCACCCCAGTTCAGACATGGCTATATGCAAATCAGTCTGACCCAGTGCCTCATGGGAACAGTCCAGCCCAAACTGCCAAGCCATGTCTTCCCTGGACCGAAAACAAGCTTCCGAGGACCGGTTTCTGGCATTCCAGCAGTCTTCAGCCCGGCTTGCTTGAATCCAGTGGCAAAGTGAGCAAGGGACTCACGTGAGAGCATACCCTGCCACACTTATGGCGGCCAAAAGCAGTACAAAAGGGGGTGGTGATGGACGGAGTATCTGAATCAATCAAACACTCACACCCAGTCAAAAGATCTGGGTTTGATCCATCACCGTTCTTTAGCCCACTCTGCCACTCCAGTTCAGACATGGCTATATGCAAATCAGTCTGACCCTTTGCCTCATGGGAACAGTCCAGCCCGAACTGCCAAGCCATGTCTTTCCTGGGCGGAAACAAGCTTCCGAGGACGGGTTTCTGGCATTCCAGCCATCTTCAGCCCGGCTTGCTTGAATCCAGTGGCAAAGTGAGCAAGGGACTCACGTCTGAGCATACCCTGCCATAAGCAGGTGTAATTCAGTTGGGGTCATGGTTAGTAACCAGAACAAAATCAGTGATACAAAAGAGGCCCATATACATGTTTCATCTTTATGGAAACCACAGTTCCATCGGTCGAGAGACGAACAAAGGGCAAACAGGAAAAACAAACTCCCACAACTTCCTATCCCAGCACTAACAGAGTGGAAACCATCAGTGGAGCTGAGCCCCAACCTGAAAAACCCTCCATATGTAATACACAAGTTAATAACGATCTTCGGGCCAAAGGGAGGAGTATACATGTCGAGGGCACAACTGAAAGACCGCTTACACAAACATTAAACCAGGGAGTAATAAAAATTCTATCATGGAATGTTTGCGGTATGAAGTCGAAAATTGTTAATCATGTTTGGGGAGATTTTGTTAGGAAACACGACATTTTATGCCTACAAGAGACATGGTCACTACTAGAGCAGCACTTGGATGGGTACAAAACTTTCCACATACCAGCAATTCAGTCTACACCCGAGAGAAATAAGGGAGGCATATGCATTTATGTGTCAAATCTGGTAAAGGTACAGAGCACTAATATGATAAAGATTACTCACTATTATCAAATGGTCTCGATTGTTATGTCACCCCATCTTAAATTCCTAATAGTTAATTTTTATATTTACATTGACATTGAAAAATATATGACTGTTTTAACTAACCTAAGCGAGGACTTAGCTACCCATTTGAACAGTAGGGCAAATGATGTAATTTGGGTTTGGGTAGGGGATTTTAATGTCAGTACTTGTAATTTGTATTCGTGTGTAGCAGGAAACAATTGCAACAATGAACTGGGACCTATCAAACATTTTGTGCACTTGTCCAGGGGAGAGAAACTAAATGAAGTTATGGCAACGTTTGATCTAGATTTTGCCAACACTATAGGCCCCTCTACTAACCCACTTACATCGGAAGGGATTTTAGGACGGTGATCGATTTCATTATTATGCCAGCACGTTATACTGGCATGGTAGAGAAATTTACGATCCACCCGGTAGGACTAAGTGACCATCTACCCCTTAGCGTGGACCTACTGGTGGCTAGAAACAGTATAAGGTCTACTATAGAAAGCTTAACATGGGTTCAAGACCTAGTATTGACTCGCCAAAATGGTTTGGCAGTAAGATGGGGCGCAAAAAATCCGTCTCTTACAAATAAAAACATAATTACAAAGGCCCAAATACCCATTCTAAAATGTCTAGATAATGGCACCTCCCACAGTGATGTTTTGAATGCCTTTTTGGAGATCACTCAAACCATCCAGAAGACCATGACTACCTCTGGAAATAAGAGGCAAGTGAAAGGCGGCGGATGGTTTGACAGACAATGCACTAAGACATACAAATTACTTAAGGCAGCCTTAAGCTCATCAACTAGGGATAGGGACGAAGTTAGAGCATGTAGAAAGGCCTAAAATCTGGCGAGAAAAAATCGTATAAACGAGATTAAAGAGCCAGCGTGGGAAAACCTGTATCAGGCTGCCCAGAGTAGAGACACTTGCCTTTTTTGGCAGGCCGTTAATGCACCCTTTTCCTGCGAATAAAGAAAATGCAAGGATAGAAATTGCTATTGACGAGAACAAATGGATTGAATTCATCTCAGAAGTGTATGGACTGGAAAAGAATAGCGAAACAAGTACATTTGGGAATAACGAGGTGGAAGAATCTACCAATAAGAATCAGCCAATCGCTATTGACATTATTCAGGAGGAGGTCTCACTGGCATTAAAGAAAAGTAAGGGCAACAAGGCCCCTGGCCCTGACGGGATTCCAATTGATTTATTTAAATCAATTGTAGACCTTTGGGCCCCACTTTTAACATGTGTCTTACATGCCTGTTGCTACGAAGATTTTTTAAGTTCTTTGTCGGAATCAGTAATCATCCCCATTTACAAAAAAGGGGATCGGGAAAGTCCATCCAGTTACAGACCAATCTCATTGTTGGACTCGCTAATGAAAGTTGCAGGAAGGGTGATTTTAAATAAACTTCAAATCTGGGCTGATGACAATAGCATCCTGAGCCCGGTCCAATATGGGATCAGAGAGGGGATGGGCACTGTGGAGCAGGTGCTAAATTTTACTCTTCTTCAGGGGAAGTATACCCAAGCAAAAAAGGGGCGGCTGTATGTAATCTTCGCAGATCTTACGGCTGCCTTTGATTGCGTGGAACACAAAAAGTTATGGAGTACCCTGGAGGATATACAGGTCGACCCCGCAATAGTACAATTTTTAAAATAACTGTATACAGGAGCTTCAGCTAAAGTGGCATTCAGTACGAAGGGCGAATGTACCAAATCATTCCGCGTGGAGAAGGGAGTCAGGCCAATGAAACCATTGAATCCACTAAAACTTTCTCCTATCTAGGGGTTCTCCTAGAGGGAGCAGGCTCCTGGGTCCCGGCAATTAGAAGTAGGACTCTCCTATTTAAAAGATCTATAGCGGCCCTAATGATCTTTGCACGTAAATTGGGTAAAAGACCACCCGAAATATTACTGAAAATATATATAGCAAATTGTAGGAGCATTGCCCTGCACGGGGCGGGCATCTGGGGTTTTAATTGTGTGGCGTCAATTCAAATCATTGAAAATATGTTTCTTCGATATGTTCTTGCAGTCCCTCAGAGCACGTCTGTTTTTAATTGCCACACTGAATTGGGAATTGATTATATCACTGACCTTATTAGGCTGCAGCCTATCCTTTTGTGGCACAAAGTCTGGTCTTCCCAGGCACTGAGCCTGAATAGAGAAATTATTATGGATGGAATGAGCCTGGATCAGTCAAGAAATATCCCCGGCTAAGTTATGTAAGAAAGTTTTTTAATGACCTAAATAGGCCAGAGTTTTATGATGATCCTGAGATGGTTAGCGCCATTTCAATAAAGGAACTGAAACTAATACGCATGAGTCACCTTGAACAGATAAGATTAACGGGGGAGATGGGCAAAAGTTCGGTCATACACCATCAAATGACCTTGACCTGTTATAGGATTCAACCTTACCTATGTTATTGTCTGAAAGGCTTTGATAGACATATCCTAATAAGGTTCAGATTTGAATCCTTCAATCGTCTGGTGACTTTTCCAATTAAAAACTACTGGTCGATGGAGTCCTGATTTTTAGTCTCTGCCTTCGCGGAGTGGTGTGCACACCAGGTCTATTCTCCTCTTATGGAGAGATTGGTATTTCATGCTGTTTGGACTGAAAACCTTCATTGCAAACAGAATTCCTGAGGAAAAGTTTGTTGGACAATTCAAGTACTTACAAAAGTACAGTAACAATAGAATTTTCATAACGCCTCAGTTTGAAGTACTAGAAGTATTTCTAAAACTGTTTGCTTATTTATAAACTTCTCAACTGAGAATTTCCTAGAACCCTCATTTGGGATAATTCCTGAACTCCAGCCTAGTATTCACTTCTGGTTATGTGTTCCAAGGTGTTCAAATGTTAATTGGAATAGTAGAATTCAAGAAAAAGTTTATTCAAAGACACCCAATTGAGAAGGGCTAGCCTACTAGTAACTCAGGTCAGAGGAGAGAGTGAATGGAGAGAATCTGAAAGTGAGAATGGTTCAATGTTAATAAAATTAGTTTGAAGTAAACACTTCTCTCATTCTTCTGAAGGTTCTGCCATAATACTTCCCTGAACTAAGGTACACACACCTTCTACACTTCTGAAAGAAGATCTCAAACAAGTTTTGGGAGGCTTGGCAACTTCCTGAATCTGGAGGCGGTCTCTCTTTCTTTTCCCTATCCCCCCTCTGGGTGTAAGTGCAGACTTATATGAGTCGGTGCTGACAACTGCATCTGGGACTTGGGAGTTAAGCCTCTTCTCCAGCAGATATACGGCACTGTAGGTAAGAGTTTTGACAGGAGGGCTTCTTCTGCACTTTGCAAATGTTATTAAAAAGTGCACTGAAAGAATAAAAGTGCCCAAATGTTTGTTTTTTCATTAGGAGCACATGATTCAGGTGATGACTGTGGTTTTAGGAGACAATAAAAGGGAGCCAAACTCTCTGCTGGCAGTTGATGTATAATATTCTTATCTTTTTCCTATGCAACACTTTTGCAGGTAAATATAAAGATTATATATACTTACAGATCAATTCTAATTGCAGGTTCATTCCTAGTGGTAACAATGGTTGGGAGTTTTCTCTTTGCACTTTTAAATACGAGGCTTGTTGTGGTCACTGTAAATAAACCTAAAAACATACTTCTAAGACCCTCATTTAATGTAACTACTACTTCTCAGGTACTACTAATTGTCTTTAAAATGCTAAATATATTGTCATGTTCCATACTACTAACTCATGAATATATACACTAGTTACATGGGAAACGGACAGCTATTTTTAGGTCTGGCTTGATTGTACAGCTATCACAATACATTAAGTGATCAATAGAAAACTACATTTCCAGTGTAATACAGAGAGAGGCGCTTTGGCACTACTAACATATTGATTTTCATAACTTTGTTTACTTGGACAGATGTTTGCTTCCTCTTAAAAAACACAGTGATTGTATTGGACTTTTTGCCCCATGGGAAAGCTTATGCTCAATGCAGCTGGACTGAGTTGATTAAGGGGGCAAGCCAATAATAAGAGCTAATAGGCTAATTGTTTATTACGAAACATTGTGATAAAGTCAGTAGGCTTGACTTATGTATTGTCAAAATGATATGTTGACGTTATTTAAGGGTGGATTGAAATTACTCTCTATGAAACTCACCAAAGATGTGTTTTGCTACATAGAATTTCACAGATTACCAGAGTAGGTAGGGAAGTTCATTGGTGTTGGTTATCCCCTCTGACAAATTGTGGAGATAGAAAATTCGCACTCTGATAAAAGTTATGTCAGATGATGTATTTCTGATCGGTTTATTCTGATGATTTCTGACAAACGCAGTAGGTCTGGCCTACGTATTGTGAAAAACATGTGTTAAAGCCAATATGCCGTGAATGCTGGATTGTTATTGTTTTGAGTTACATAGAGTCTAATACATTAACAGGCAAAGATTTGGTCTTGGTGACCTCGTCTGAAGATGTTGGGGGGTTTGATAAGTTTCACTAGTAATCCTTGCTAGGGTCTTTTCAGAAGGGTTATACATCGTTTTGCCAGCTGTTATTTTGTAGAATTGTATTTGCTGAACAATGCTGCACACATGCAAAGAGGAAAAATGAAGAAGATATACAAATATTTATTTATGTTCTGCCAGCCTGAGAAAGAGGCAGGATTTTGGTGCAAATCCATGTCTATAAGTCTTTTTACATATAGCTTAGTGACAAACTACATGGGTAGATGCATGAGAATGCCCATACACCACTCATGGAAAGCTTCCTGGATGCAAAGTAATGCGCATTGCACTGCATTGTGTTACTTTTGGTCACAAACCAGTGCACATCATGATTTGTGTTGGTTTATAACCGGTTTATGAATGGCAACCTTAAATTTACATTGGGTCTACGTTAAAGATGCAATGCAAAACTGATGCAAAATATTTGTAAATCTGTGGTACACCTATTGTTCCATTTCACTTACAGTTATAATAGTCGACTTACATTTAATTGTTATAACAGACAACTATGATATACTAACATACATGATAAACAACATTACATTTTTCTAGTTTTAAACCATTGAGAGTGTTCTGAAAATAACTGTTTCTGCAGATTTTTGAAACATTTTTTTGGGTGTTTTAAAAAAAATGAACATCTGAAGTTGGAGATTGAATGAAAGAAAACTACTTCTTTTAAGGTAAGTGATATTCTTCCACTAGTTTTTCTCTGGCAGATGAACTTTCTGCATCACTAAACACCCGTTTACACCTGCTACAGTAAATACCTGTCTATTGGAATGCAGGACTGAAGCCAATTTGTTATTCCAGCACTGTTTTAGGGACACCCTCACCATGTCCAACAGATGGTCCTGCGCTTGATGAGGATTTCACTTCCTCCAACCCATTTTCAAGTGGTCAGCACGTGAAAAGTGCCTTGGATGGATTGTCCTCATGTGCTACCTCATTACTGATGTACTAAATGAATACTGCTTAGCAGTCCCTTAGTTGAACTGCTTTTGGAAAAGATTGTAAGCCACAATCTTTGCTGATTCTTGAGGGATTGAAAATAATTTCCACACAACTGACGCTTTTCGTGTTCTTGGAGTCTCCTATACTTCCTCCATCTCTTCAGGGCTGTGTTGACCTGATGCTATAGTTTGTCTTAGAAAAAATACCAAAACATGAGGAAAATATCCCAAAAAGATGAGGGCCCAGGGCAAGAAGTCATCACCATCAAGTGCTACTCCCAAATTAAATGTAAAGGGTCAGAACTTCCCATAAATGAAGGAAGACAGTGACTTCAACCAATCAGATAACTATCCTGGATGTTATACTGCCTTTACCAAAATCAAGTACTGCAGTCCAACAACACCCAAACATGAGAAAACGTCACCAAGAGAAATACAAGGAATTCTCTTTAAGTAACCCACTATTACAAGCCCTCAGGTCAAACTTACATAAAAATCAATCGTTCATATCTTTTGCATTTCTTCGCAAGTCTTGCAGTACTCCAGTGATACATGTAGCAAGGAGTAAATCTCTCCACAGAATTCATGCTGGACAGTACGATTGGTTCTAGAAGTCACACAGAAAACGTAAAAAATAAATCCATTAAGTTGAAAGATGTAAGCACACTAATGACAATTTACTGGAAATGCTGAAAATAGCATTCAAATTATAGCTAACTATTCTAATAAGATCTTACTTTATGTAAATAAAAATCTGAAACTCCCTGAAAAAAAGGTTAAAGAGACTTAATACTTAGGTGACGTTATCAGTCATAAGGTAATGTTTTAAACCACAAAAAATAGAAATTTGATGAGTTAAAGTTCATGAGTTTACTTTAAGTTTACCCCCGCCGTGCACAGCTTATGACCTTACGTGTTACATCAGTCATGACATATTCAATGACATTATTGATAGAATTACTGATGAAATCCCAAACAACATAATTGATGACATCCCTGATTACATCATTCAACCTAATGGTGCTCTAATTACTCAATAAACCAGTACAGCTTTTCAAATATGAAAGTAAGATCAGAATGGTGCTGAAATATATAAAGCACACATTAAACCTTCAGACACACAAGACCCCTTAGGTGTTCTAAGATCTTACAACATACAGCCTTTCCCCTATACCAAACAATTTGTGAATACCAGAATCATTTGATTGATCACTCAACATGGATGGGCAAGCCCCTGCCACACACAGACTTCACCATGTAAATAGTAAATAAATGATCATGGAAACCTACTCCCTGCAGATACCCAAGTCCCACTAGGAGCAAAGTTCCTATTGTGACCAATGTTTAGTCTTCACCCTGTACCCCTTAGGTGGTGAAGCACTTACTACGCACAGCCTTCACAGTGGACTAAACACTTAGTACAACCATTGCATTTTAGCAACATTTTTGCATATAGCCAACCTTCTGTGGTTAATCAATAAGGCACAAGTCGTCAAGTCTCTGCTGTGGGTCACTCAATGCGTCACTCTATGCTGAAAGGGTTTTGTTTTGACTTAATACTGGGTGCTCCCTTGTGTCTGGACAAAGCTATACCTCTCTGTAGAGCTCTAATTAGAGCGAAACACTGTGTCAGGGGTTGCTTTTACTCATTTCAGGTTGGCTTGAGTTGGTACTTCACTAATTCAAAGCTGTAATATTGTGCCTGGAGTGATAAATGGCTTTTGTAATTTTACAGCTCGGCAAGGACAGCACTGTACTAGTCCTATGCTTAAAGACTTTGCTGTATAAATTGCAAAAGACTTTGTCATTTTCTATCTCGGCGTGGATAGCACTGTGCTACTCCTATGCTTAAATACTTTGATAGAAAAACAGACATTTGAGGTGAGCAGATCTAGAGTGTCGCTTGTGTTGAGAGTGCTCTAACAAGGGCTGCTTTCCACCTAAACTTGAGTACTACCCAGAGTTCTCTCCTTCTATTTTGCATAACAAGGATTTGGATGCTTTCATGGATGTTGCATTACAGGCAATGATTGCTAAAGGACGTAAAGATATTAGTGAGCGATTGAACAAACATGAGGACAAAATCAAGGTGCGCAAAATAAACAAGTTTGCAAGAGATCTCAACGATTATGAGACTGGACAAGTTTACACATTTGCACGCAAGTACGATCAAGCCAAAAAGCAGCGGCAAATACAAAAATCAGGCTCACAGCCACAAACACTGCAGACCCAACAAGTTTCAGCTACAACATTGGATATGCAAGAAACAATATCCACAGATACCGCTTCACTTGCCAGCTCATCCAACGCCTGCGGGTCCCTGTCAAGTTTGGCGGAGGACAACTCTTCACACGCCATACTCGATCTAGGAGAGGAGATGGATTTTTTGGTCGAGGCCCAGCTGCAAGCTCAAGGCCCGCGGACGCGGTCACACAATGCAGCAAAAGGAAAAATGCAAGGCGGAGGGCAAGACGCAAGCGCGCCAAAAGAGTCACAGCCACCAAAAAAGAAATGGTACAGAAAGAAAAACAACAACTAGTGATTGATGCTAGTACAATTGTCAACCTATCGGATGTGACACTTACCGCAGCGGAAGAACAAATTCTGAAATTGGGTTTGAATTTTTGTCCTGAGAGCTCATTTGATTACACCAGCACCAGGGCTGATGTTTATCTTTACATCAGAAAGTTGAAACTACGCAAATTTCATGCAATCAAAACCAAGTCCAGCGACAATTCAGATGATCTACACAGGAGGGCTGAAGAAAATACCAGCCCTTCCTTAGTTCCAGCCCATGATGCAAGAACCCTCATCATGTTATGCAACCTCAACAGTGCTAATGCGGCACCTAACACGGAGATGGATGTAGCTGACACCCAAACAGAATTACGTGAAATTGATGTTCCCCAAAAGGGAGCTGGTGAAAGTCCTTTTAAACCTAAGAGCAAATTTGTCCCCGTCATGCCCAAAGATGCGGTGGATATCTCTCACGAATGCATCATTGAGGATTTAAAAAAACTCAACAGACAAATTCATTCCAACAAAGACATGTCCAGTTTCCAAACCAAGGAATACAACAACTTAATGGCTAAATTGTCCAAAAATCAAGAAATCATTGTGAGTCCCTCTGACAAAGGAGGTAATATTGTTTTGTGGCAAAAAGAACAATACATTACAGAAGCAAAGCGCCAATTGGACAATGCTGATTGTTATACACGGAGCAATGGTATCCAATATAAACATGCGAAGGACAGCATCAAAAAATTGCTTTTGTCCTATAAAAGAGAAAATCTGATCTCCTCTACGGAATGTGCATTTTTATTAATTGAACATCCAGTGATACCACATATGTATCTAATCCCCAAGGTGCACAAAATGCAGAATCCAACACCTGGGAGGCCCATTATTTCCGCCATCAAGAGTATGGGCGAAAACATTTCACGATACATTGACTTTTATTTACAAGAGCATGTCCAATCCTTACCCAGTTATATCAAAGATACAGGTGATTTCCTATCCAAAGTAGAGGCCATAGCATGGCAAAAGAACTGGTGCATCATCACTCTGGACATTAAGTCCTTATACACCTGTATCGAACACAAGAAAGGTATTGAGGGTATAAGACATTTTTTGGGGCGCAAATCTTGTATGTACTACAGCCACAACAAAATGATTAGTAACTTGGTACAATGGTGTCTGGACAACAATTATTTTTTGTTTGGAAAGGAAATTTGGAAACAGATACGTGGTGTGGCTATGGGGTCCTGCTTCTCCCCCAGCTACGCGTGTTTGCACGTCGGGCTGTGGGAGGAGCAGGAATTACCAGGCATTTATGGATTTGAACGTGTCAAACATTGAATGCGCTTTATTGATGATATATTTTGTGTATGGGAAGGGGATATTGCAAGTGCTAAAAATTTTGTGAATGCACTTAATGTGAATCAATTTAATTTGTTTTTCACCTCTAACATCAGCGAAACTTCTGCTGATTTTCTTGATGTCTCTATCAACATCATGGGCAACAAGATTATCACTTCCCTACATAGAAAGTCCACTGCTGGCAACAGTATTTTACATGCCAGCAGTGGCCATCCCAAGCATGTCATCATGAGCATTCCGCTGGGCGAACTACTGCGCCTTAAGCGAATGTGCAACACTCAGGAAAAGTTTGAGGAGGGGGCAACGGCAATGCTTGAGAGATTAGAGGCCAGGGGCTACAGTAAAACCTGTCTAGCCACAGCATTGCAAAAGAGTAAAGAAAGATCTAGGGACTCTTTATTTGTACCCAAACCCCCTGCAAACAACAGCACACCCAATGTTACTAGACTGGTAACCACGTATAGCAGACAGCATCGTAAGATAAAATCCATAATCAACAAACACTGGGCAATTGTAAAAACGGATGGAGTCTTACGCGACAGGACCCCAGACAAACCGGTGGTCACATTCAGGCGAGCATACAGTATGCGCAGTAAGCTAGTACAATCTAGCCCTGAATTGCCGAAGATCACCAATTGGTTTGGAGGTAAAGGCTTTCACAAATGCGCCTCATGTCGAGCGTGCAAGTTCGGTCAGAATACCACTCATTACCGCACTCCTTTTTCTGAATCTGAATCTTTAATTCACGGCAATTACAACTGCCGTACGGAGTTTGCGGTGTACGTCCTAACTTGCACCTGCGGCCTGCGCTATGTAGGCAGCACCGGCGCACAGGTGCATGTCCGAATACTGCAGCACCTTCGTGCTATAGTTAATCACGATGGGGCATATCCGGTAGCACGCCACTTCAACAGCAGGCACAACAGGGATCTGTCATGCCTTAAATATTTTGTCATTGATGCTGTTGCTCCGTTGAGACGTGGTGGTGATCGTGAAAAACTATTACGCCGTTTAGAAACACAGTATATCATCAAACTCGACAGCAAACAACCCAATGGGTTGAATGCGACAGAGGACATGCACAATTTTCTGTAAGAGCATCAAATTCTTCGTATATACTCTGCACAAACTATATGTTTTTCAGCAAACTGAAGTTCCAACAATAGATTTTCCAATACGACACACTGCAATCTTTGTAATATGTACATACACATTTTTCTTGAAAGCAAATACCTTTTGTAGGTAAAGCTGTAGTCCCATCTCTTAACCCAGAGCTGGCTGTCCAGGTTTCTGAGCAGGGCAGTCTTTTAACTATATTTGGAAAATGGTTTTCTTTTTGGTGATTTTCTTTGTCACTGTAAATTTGTTATAGCACTTTTTTCTCACAAACATAATTGTCTTGTAAATAGTTCTGCAATAATATTTTGAACATACAGAATGCATAATTGTATACATTTTTTAAAATACAATGACAGAGGACTAAAACTCGAGAATGTGTTTTTTACACTTAGGTGCTACTCTTTTGGTGACACCTATACACATATGTACCTATAAAAATCAGTTCTTTCACGTAAAAGTTGTGCCTGGCCATTGAGCAACTGAGTTTGATATGACTATGATTTGCATCTTTTCAATATTTTTTACGCTTGTCTTTTGGTCTATGGTCCAGATTGGGTGTTCTGGCAACACGAGATACGCTATGCATTCACGCATATGATAAATATTTTTCGATTGTTATGTATAACAACAACAATGCATTCAAGCAGTTATTTTACCATTCACCAAAATGTTTGTCATTTATCTGCAAACAGTAACCAATCTGGATTACCAGTAATATTTATTCAAGCATGCAGTAGAAAGTAATGTGTGTTCTCTGTGGATGCCACTAATGTATATAGTCACTGTAAATAGATGCACTATGCCTTTAAATTTTCTGCTATCTGGTATCAGGCACAACCATGTGATTCACGTGTGGGAGGTGTGGCCCAATGGGTGGGCTTTCACCATGCAGATAAAAGAACTTTCCAATGTTTGAAATGTGGTGTGTGAACAAGAGTACGCCAGTACTCGAAACGTTACATTTTGGAAGGCACTTGGAATAAATAACATCTTGCCTGGACTACGTGGGGTCTGTCTCTTCTCTCGCCGCTGCTGTCACCGCTGCATGTGGAGGTTTGAAGGATTTTCATAATATATATATATATATATATATATATATATATATATATATATATATATACGAATCAGCTCCTCTTAACTTCCAGCAGCAGGCAGACGAGCACGCCACGCCGGCGACAAAGGAGACGGACCACCAGGTGCAGTAATGATGTTATTTATTTTACCCCAGACAACAGCTAAGCGTTTCGGGCTAGATCGCCCTTGTTCACACGGTAATATCAGTAAAACCAATTGCTTTTTTTATATGCTTAAAGTGAACCACACCTCTATCCGTGACATCATGGTCATGGAAAGTGAAGACATACATTTGCATTTTAGTGTGTGTGTATTTTTTAACAGAATAATTCCTGATCTTCAGCATATTGTATTAATAACACATTGTATAAAAGAAGAAATAAATATATTTGTTAATATATACCTTGCTATTATTTATAATATTCGTCAGTTTGTTCAAATTCTCTCTGTTTAAATACATGAACACCACCTATATTTAAGGTGCACACGTTATTTCTATATAACAGCAACAGAATGACAATACTTCTTTTAGCCAAAAAAATCAATCACATGTATATCTAAATCTAATAGTGCAAAAATGGCAATGCAGCAATTAAGTTAAAGTGCATAGAGAACTGTGCAAAAATATGTGCAAAAGAAGCAGAAAGTGCATACTGCATGAATCAAGAAGTGTTTCAATATTTGTAACTGTAATATCTCAGATCCCTGAGATAAAACTGTTCTTTATGTTAAAATTATGAAAATCACTCATAACAGTATAACATTTGGTAGAAAAAGGATCACCAATACTTATTGATATAAATACCTATAAATATGTACAAAAAAGTGTAAAAGGGTATAAAAAAGTGTAAAAATTCATCATAGATACAGAATCAAGTATCATTTACAATGTCTCTGAAAATGGTCATAAAAAGACAGTATGGTTAAAGAAAGCCTATTGATTACCTACTGGCGGTCGCCAGTAGGTATATATAGTTAGGATTTTTTCCCTATGGGATTTTTGAAAATTCTATGTCTAATAACTTTGGCGTTTGTGGACGGAATTGGCTGAAATTTTCAGGAAAATTTAACATTTTGTTTCTGAGCAGCCCCTGAAAATTTGGGGGGGGTTCGTCAAGGGGGGGCCGAGAAAAAAGGGGGGTCCCAAAACTTGTTTTTCCAATGTTAATTTCCATAGGGCGGTTGGCCTCACTTTTAGCCCGAACGGCTGAATGGATTTGCACGAAACTAGGCAAAATTGTAGGGACTGTAAGCCCGATGTGCCTTTGCTAGGTCTCAATATATGTGCTCCAGTGGATTTTGAGAAATTAACGTTCAAAAAAAGATATATATCTGTAAGCGCGCTCTGGGTAGCGCCCCGGTTCGCGTACTTGACGCGTAACGGAACTTCGCGTAGCGAAGCTGATTGGCTCTCCGGCATCTGTTAACATTCCAAACAGTCCGGAGCGGCCGCCATCTTGTCTCTCGGTAGGATCGAGAGACAAGAGGAGACCAAAACAAAGGGGGAAATGACCATAAGGGGGCATAGTAGATCCTCCCTGACCCCCTAGGTTTGATGTGGAGGCTTTAAAAGGGCCCCGCGTGGGGAGCGCCCGGTTCGCGAACCGGGAAGCGTTCTGGGGAGCGTACTATAAGGAAAAAAGAATGATAGACGTTTCAAATACTCTATGTTAATTGATTGTTGGTTTTGTTGATTATTTTTTTATTTTTTTATTTTTTAAGCAATTATTTATTATTGTGATTGTGTTTCAAAATTTAATAACATTTCTAACATTTAACTAGTTTATGAATTACATATAAAAATGATTAAAGACTCAAACAATTTTTTAATATTACATATAATTTTATTTTTCGGATTGTTTTTCAAAATTTAATAGAACGTCTAACATTTGACTGTCCGATATGTCCTCTTGTTGAGTGAACATAACTTCCCACATTTGACCGTCATCATAATGAAGTAAATGATCCACAGATTCTACACATTGTAGAAGTTCATGGTCTTGTGATTCATCCATGAATTCCAAGTCAATGGGTTCAATGATTTCCTCATTGTTCATGTCTAGGACAATTTCAAAGGAAACGTTCTGTTCTCCTTCCATTTTCTTGCTGTAATTTGCATAAAAAATAAATATATCAGTAGAGATAGGGCACTGTTGGGTTTAAGTTCAGACGGGTACTTTTTTCTTGCATGAAGTAGGACTATTAAAAAGTGCTTGTGAAAAAGCCTAAGTAAATTCATAATTATACCACAGAAACCTAAATCAATCCATACTTATAATAAAGAAGCCTTTCTCAATGTCTAACTCTTACAGAGGGATAGTATATAACTATCTGAAAATGTTTTCAAATTTATAAAATAATATCTTACCTTCTAAAAACAAGTTTAAGTTGTGAGTGAAAATGATCTTGCAATGTAGTTCAGGAAGTAGTAGTCAAAATGGCTGTGTTTCTCTCTCTTCCTTTATATATATTCAGGTACATAACCAATCAAATGTTAGGTAAAAAAAGTAGAAAATGAAAGTATCATTTTAATTGGTTGTCAATTCCAACACTTCAGATGTGTTTTGTGAAGTAATTTACCTCAGGGTATTTAGAGAGGTCTACAGGCTAAATGGCTAAATGGAATTTCAATCAAATTTGTGAAAATGGTAGGGATTGGTATGTAGTATTGTTGGAGGGTGAATTTTTACCTGCATACCTATCCAAGGACACACCTATCACCTGCACGACATGACCCTTGTGTAGGCCCTGCTGTCTAGAAGTTACAGGCCTCAGTTACGTTGCCCTGAGCACTGCCATTTTCTCTTAGCTTAAGCAGAAGCAGAAAGCAGGTCTGACCCAAGCTTCACCCAGCTGCTCTTGTCTGCAAGGACCCGCACCTCTACCAGGCCCCACCTCATTGTGTATTTCTCACAAGCTGTAGAAGTCAAGTTCCTCAATAAATCTTGCAACATACCCCACGTCCCCCACCTAAGCCATGAATAGAATAAGGGAAGCTCCCACCACAACTACGTCAAGCAAGATATCCGATAAACTAAGGATACATGTGGCAAAATGTTATCGCGGACTGCCTAATTGACACATGAATAGAACCCTTCGAAGCAATAATAACACATTTCTGATTAAAGACAAACTTCCAGTCAGAATGGCAGGAACTCAGTCTAGGCTAACGTATGTGCCACACAATTACGAGAAGGTAGTCACATTTACACCAATGATGGGAAAGTCACCAGGCAGGGGCGTGAGAGGCGACAGAAGGATATGTGGTTCGAGGTGACGTGATATAGCGTGACCATAGGCCCCTCACCCCTGAACAATATAAAAGGCTGGTCCGCCAGATTATCGTTGAACTACTCTGCGTCTGCACTTGAGTGTCGGACAGGAGTTTTTCCCAGGGGTTACTCGAGATAGCCCTTGTTCCATGTACTTAGGCTATGCTCCTCCATTGTATACTTTGCTTTATAATACTTTTTCCTTATTGCATTCCAGTTATATTTCGCCATCTGAAATGTTATATTTGCTATGTTTTCTCTGACCTTGTTTTTATCTTCACTGCATTAGAAGTGTTTAACATGTATTTGCAGGATATGACTTTATATACAGTGGTGTGTGTACCAATATGTGCTTAGCCTTTTTCTATGCAATCAGCCTCAAAGCTCAAAAGTGTATTTAAAGCAAAGCCTCTCTCATAGCAGTTGCAAACTGTACTTTGTAAAAACTCAAACTGGTCCATGTGACTTTCAAGAGAATGCTGGGTACAGGGCCAAGTACTGCGTGGTTTTTATGCTATCATTGATTATTTCTAGAAGCTGTGTCTTCAAATAAATTGTACAACTCTCAGGCTTCCGTCTCCAGTGGCTCATATATATGTTTTTTTCCTGTTTTTAGAGCAAGCGTTCCAGGAGCACCGGTTACAAATTAAGGTGTGCCATTTCCCTTAGTTCTCTCTCACGATCTCCCCAGCGTGGCTTCTGAGCTGCTGCTGCAGAGTCCCCTGGCCCCTCCTTCCCCTAATTAATCATCCCCTCCGTCATTTGGTGACCTCGACGTGATAATAGGGAGTTAAACTGACAGGATGCAGCTGGTTCCTAAGGAGGAAGTACTAAACTGCTAGACGATTCTGCGCAACCGTCCTGCTGGACCATTGTGATGAGGAAAATTGAATTTTGCCTTGTCATGTGTCCCTACGTGTTCCCCATCCTATGTAATATGTGCATGATTAATATGCATATATGTTCCCTTTGACCGAATAAAGACGCCATTATAGTTGTGTCCAACGTTAGTATGCCAGTTATCCAGTTCTCGTGAAAGCAACGTGAATTAGGCTTCTAGGCCTATGTTGCCAACGTTTTACATTATACACGTTAATTCATCGAATTGTCCCCGTTTCTAGGCCTCAAAGGGCCTGAACGCTAGATTCAAGCTCCAGTCTCCTGAAACCACTCCGAGGAGCGATGCAGCCCCTCCCGCATCCCTGACCCTTCGCTTACCTCCTGCCGCGCAGCGCGGTGCCCGGCCTGGCTCTGCCTGCCTGCCAAGAATATGTTATGCCTACAGTTATCAGTTCAGCTCTCCGTCTTCACATTCCTAAGCTAACGAACCTCATAAACATCTTCAGCTATAGTCTAGTCTTCCTGTCTCCATGCAAGTGAATTACTGTATTAATATCCATAGAAGATTCATAGCACACGCAATACATGAAGAATATATGCATGCACCAGCCTTAGTGTCAAGTAGCCTTTGCTCTGATGACTTTTAGATTCTATCAACATGTACTCCAAACACAAGATACCAAATATGCTATAGGTACATGTCGTCCTGACATCCCAGACTTTAGTCTCCTTTTCCAGTGCTAGAAGTCAGAGCCCCTAGCTCTCCCCAGTTACACGTCATGGTCTGTTTGCGCGCACCACTAGGTTAAAGGTTCCAGCTGCCCAGGTAGCCCCCTCCATGTATCCACCCATTTATGACACTTCTGTGACGTCTACATCACATGTCTTCGTGCACGCCCTGTGCACGCCTTCTTTTTACGCCCATGTGTTCTTATCTTACGTTTTTCACTTGTTCCGCCTACTGTATTCAATGCAATTGTAATGTTTTCCTATATATACTATGTACTGTTAATGAGACGTTGCAGCTGCCATTCCATGCCATTCTATTACAGGCTGTTCCGATCCTGTCCCTTCCCTTGTGCCTGATTAAAGCCTGTTCAACTCAGATACCCCGGATCCTGCCTCTTATTTATTGAGCTATCTGTTTTAGTTAATGTATAGAAAAATAGTACCGGTAATTAATTATTTATTTACCACAGTGAGGGGACCTCGGCGCTGAGGGGTAAGCATACATATTATTGTGTCTGCCCGCCGCTGCGGTGTCTCTCTCTTGGGTGCGGCCGAATGGTGTGCAGTGTTGTAGTGCAGCAGTGCTTCTGCCAATGGTCCAGGCTTCCTGTCTGTTAACCTTGTTATATGATTCCGAGCAGAGGAAGGGATTGTGTGCCATGTGGAGACTGAACCTGACAGTTAGGTGATTACTGAGATTCATGTGTTCCTCTTTGCTTTGTGAATAGTCGCATGTTATTGCTAAAGACTCGTGTAAATGCAAAGTAGGATTGTGTTTGTCATCCTTATTTTTAGCTTTTTATTCAGCATTTATTTAGCGGTTAAAGGGAGCCCTTGTTGCATATAGAATACAGGGAAGGAGAACCACACGTGGCAGGTCTCTCAGCTTATGGTGGAGCCTCCTCTCTGGGGGAGGGCCTTTGATACACCTACAATAGGGTGTCAAGGAAGAGAAGGTGAATTATACATCTTACTGCTTAAAGGGAACCTCTGAAGTTACAGGGAAGGAAGAGTTGCGTCTGGCATCTTTTCAATATATTCGTGCAAGTGATCCTCTGTTAGGAGTGACAGAGACGAGGAAATCTCTCATGTCAGTAGTCCATGAGAAAGAAGGAATTTCAGCAGGTCCGATTAGCTACCGTGACCTTTGATCTTTCCTTAATTTAGCGGTGATATCCCCTGCTGTATGTCCAGGGAAGAGTTCTGTGCGGGACTAGGAAGTTATTTACTCATATTGTAGGCATTATATTTTCGCCAAGCTAAACGTGGTTTGTTACTCATTGCCATAGAGCGTTATTTTTGTAAAATAATTGTTGAAGTGTTTACATTTCACTTATGCTCTTATTAGATACCTGTTTAAACACAGACCTGCATGTTAGCACCTAGTGTTTAATGGTGAATGTATTTAGGTTCATAGAACAAGAACTCTTGTGTGATCCTTACTGTTTTCATGGTCTCTTTTGTTAGGAGTCACTGGCTGGCACAGAGGCTGACCATAGCAAAAGTATACTATTGATATATAAGTGCATTATGATCGTTTATCTTTCCTTGACTGATTATAAACTGTGAACATCACATTTCTGTGTAACACTGTGATGTCTGGCCCCATACCAATATTATTGTTTAGGGAAGGGGCCCGCTAAGTAGAAGCTGCTGCTAATATATTTTGTGGCCATCATTTGAAAACTGGGTTATGTTTTAGCGAGATCCAATAACTAGGGAGAATGTAAATGTATTTTGGTGTATCCCATGTACGTTGATCTGCCACTGGCTAGCTGAAGAGAGTCTATAAGCTACAGCATTTCAAGCGCCACGGTTGTCATACAGATATATCGTTTTTCTTTTTGCTGTTGCTCCCCTGTGTGCACACCTGGCAATACAGGATTTCCCCTTCCCTCCACGAGCACTGCAGGCTCCACAAGGGAGGACACAGAGAAGCACTCTGCACTTTCTGGATGACTGGGTGTCA
This sequence comes from Lissotriton helveticus, assembly GCF_964261635.1. Lineage (NCBI taxonomy): Eukaryota > Metazoa > Chordata > Amphibia > Caudata > Salamandridae > Lissotriton > Lissotriton helveticus. The sequence continues at coordinate 987,737,452 of NC_136067.1, forward strand.
TTTAGCATAGCATGACATTTTTCCTTTTTAACTGCATTCCACACAAATGAATAGGATACATAACTATAGGACATACAAAACTACACACGCCATACACGTGCAGATTTTTATGACATTACCAGGACTAGAGGTACCTGCTATTGTGACATCATTGTGGCCTCACAAACATTTGCATAGCAAGGTTCTTGAGGCTTGTTTTGGTAACCATCCTACTGCCCTGGAATTCCCTGACAATTCCCCAGAAGGTATTTACAACGGCCCAGAAAAAGAAGAAATTAGAGAGGCATTTTATTCCATCATTACAGAAGCATTAGGTGATGAGCTTGTGGTAAACTGCCCCACTCCCGAAAACAACTGACAGGAGGTCAGCCAGATGTCCGGTACATACATGAGCTATAGTGGACAACAAATAGTTGAGGTAGTTCTACACATATTAGACAATAAAATTGTATCAGTGCAGAACCTGAGCGAACAAACTCATAGAAAATATAACAGAAGCAAAATTTCCCTAATATCTAGAGCGTGGGACTTATTGGGAATCCCACTCACACACGGTACTGAGATAAGGGCATCTACATTGCATCTAGTGAAACTGTGCCTCCCAGTGCCAACGTATACATCCCCCACTGATAACACACAACTTACACTTCAGTCAGTAGGTAGTGTAGTAAGTAGCGAAAAGCCCTGATACTGCTCACCAGTGTTCACTCACACCGCCTTCTCCAAGCACCAGCTGCCAGGAGGGGCAGGGAGATTCACAGGATACCCTCACTCTACTAGGCTGTGAGCATCACGCCCACGAGTTACATGACCAGCTGCAGCAGCAGCCATCACCAAGACTCACGGGACTGTTACAAAGACACCCTTCCACGACGCATTATCCAGAAATGTGGGCATATTCACAAAACAGCATTTTAAAAGGAGATTAGTTTCGCCACATTCACTGCTACAGATAGCCCACCTCAAAGATAACTCGACTCTAGGAGATGAGCAGACAGCCTACACAAGACCCAAGACTACAGATCACAGTACACATAGTGATCGGCTGTGTTGTTGCCCTTTCTGAAGGTACAGCAACATCCCCTGAGTCTGTCTCACCCCTGACATGTACAGTCATTTTGACACTAATCTCAGCCCTAGGAATTGACGTAACATACTTGCAGCAGGTAAGGCTGACAATAATACCCGGTGGCGTTGCACACTTACGCCAGCCTACACACAACACAGAAGGATAATGTCAACACCCACAGCACATCCACCAGCCTATGACGCAGATGACATTAATTTAGGACGGGGTATAAAGACTGACATAGAACTCTTATCAGATGTCCAGGCAGCCGTAGCCCATGACGATGCCTTAGCCCCAGACATCCCAGACAATTCACGAGATAGTACACCAGAGAGTACATCGGGTCAGCTATCCCTAAGCTCCCAAAGCCCAGTACTGCAGGATGCAGCATCAGGAATGCCAGGTCAAATTGACACACTATTGATAGTAAAAATGAGACGTATCCAACTCTGCAGCCCCCAGCAGGAAGAAAACAAAGAGAGCCATGAGGCCTCCCACATGTCACTCCCCAGACCTGACCGCCCAGCACCTACATCCCTCACTGAGAATGACGATACTCCAAGAACAAGAACTAGACATTATGGCCCATTCCGATTCCCGAGCCACCAGCATTGCAATACACAGAGTCAGTATAATGAGTGGCAGCCCCTTAACACAGGTCCTAATAGAGAGGAAAAGCACCTGCTACAGTTCAATGATGTAAAGAGAGACAGCGAACAGTATCCCTCTGAGGTAGTAACTGAGGGAGACATTAGCAGGACTAGGGCAGAAAGTGACATATGCCAAAGAACAGGTAAAGAAGAAGAGGACATGTCACACAAACGGTACTCGAGAAGCCCCATAGAAAATACAGCAGCACTCCAGCAACTTGCATTATACCTAGCCAGTATAGGGGATAGAATGACTGAGCATATGGGTGCAAAGAAACGACCAGCACCAAATGAAGTAGCTAGCAGTGTGAAGGAGGTAGAGCCACACAGTGGTGGGGTCCCAACTATCATGCCACAGCAAGGGCCATGGATAGACTTGCATCAGGAAGCACAAAGTGCAGCCCCACCACAGATCAACATGGCAGTCTCTCTCGCAGCCAACTTAAGTGTACCCCAAGCTCCGTCTGCAGTCATTAATTATAACACTCAGGTGACACGACAACATACGCCTATACCTCAGGCATCACCTCTAGTAGTTACACCACATAGACCAATGACACCACAGCTAGAGCAAGACTATTTGGATCTGCAAAAATTGTTCGAACAGGCAGAAAAGAGGAGAAGGCAGAGAAGAAGAGAGATAGAATGTGTTACTATGTTAGGTAACGAAGGGCGACCTGAGAACATCCCACAGGAATATGATGTATCAGGTACAACACGCCTGCGTACAGCAAGATCTAGAGAACTGAACAACATTGCCCTTTACAGGCCAAGACAGCCATTGACCAATGGCCTGACGCCAAATGAGATAGTAATACTTGGAGAAGGGAGTGACCTTTATGTCATTCCATTCTCAGATAACTTGGCAGACTGGACAAAGGCTAATGCATTTCAAGAGAATGTCTGGCCCCGAGAAGGATCATTTGAGCCAGAGCAAATGGCCACTGCTGAAGAATGTATCTTGCAGGAAGCAGGAGATGATGATTGGAACTACACCTACATGCGCCAAGGCCTAAGGGTCTGGAAGAAATACGCACGCAGGTACGGTCGCACAGGACTTACAGGGGAAAAGCACCAGCTGCCCCTGCTGTCCAAAGAGGTCAATGACCCCCCTTCCTCAGTAACTTGGTCCCTAACGGACAAAGAAAATCTGAAGAGGGAACTCCCACCCCTCACAGAGGGTGCGGAAAAGTGGATACAAGCCTTTGAAAATGACACTTCAGGTGTGTCATTGGCTATTTGGGATATGAGACGTTTGCTCACATCCCTGATTGGAAAGGATGCAGAGGATATGTTTTCACGCATCGACACAAGGCTTTGCACCACTAATTCAGAATTAGAAGGTGATCCTTTCAATAAAATAAGATCAGCGCTATGGAACGAACTGCGCCAGAAGTTTCCCGATGTCTCAGACATAGGATCTCTAATGTCACAAACAAGGCAATCAGCTATTGAGAACACAGCTGCGGAATTAGAACAGCAGAAAGTAAAGAAAAGAAAGACTCTTGATGATGCAGTTAGGCTAGCTTCACCCACCAGTGAGTCAAGTGACTACTGTCACTAATGTTTCACAAAGTGCCTTAAATGTGCCAGGAGGTAAAAGACAGGTAACAACACATCAGATACAACAGGTACCTCAGCAACACATGCCTGTGTACAAAATGGTGTCCCAGACACCAGCCCCGATACCACAGGGAGCTACAGTACTGCCCCCCATCAATTCGGTTTCACAGGGCACCATCCAGCAGCACAAGGCTGGAGGCAAGGCAAGTTGTCCCTTGTCATGTCTCACAAACATTAGAGAGGACCCATGATGTCATGATTAACAACAACACGTGTAGTTTTTTTTGATTGACACAGGTGTCACATTCTCCTGTATCAAGGAGGGGGCACTGCCCATCTCCAACCAGAGCGCAAACACACTAGTTTTCTCTGGGGCGATATTAAGGGTCCCTTTCACAGAGCCAGTACAAATAGAAATAGGAGGTAAAAGTATTCAACAGCGTCTACTTTACACACCACAGTCCCCAGTAAAGCTCTTGGGACGTGATCTGATGGCCAAAATAAACATGAGAATATATTTCAGTGAGAATGAGACAATGACGTTCTCCATTCCTGATACACCACCAACCAGAATAATGTCTGTCAAACAAAAATTCCTCAAGTTATGTCGTATTGTTTGATCGTTGCCCTGAAGACTGCCCTCTTCAGTGTCTCATTGCACGCTGTCGACGAGTATTTTTTTTCGCATTTTCATTCAGAAATAGAGAGTTATAATTCACACTGTAAACTTCACCAAATATTGCAAGACTGAGCAACTGAATAGAATGATTTGACTTTCCTCCGAAAATTCAGCAGCAGCTGACACAGGCACAAGCCAGAGACAAAACGATGGAATGGAATGCACACTAGTTGCATCACATTTCTTTTCAGATAAATAAATATCATGAGTCACGAGATCATGTGCTGCTAGAACATTTCATCCTTCTAAGGTGGATTCAAAGAATACCTTGGGTTGGAATACAATAAAGATCTGCTGTTTATTACCAATACACCATTGTGAGTGAACATGTGCATTACAAATAAGCCATCTTTATTTTATAATACAACACGTATATTTTGCATTTTGCAAATAGAGACAACACATGTTTTCAGATATCATAAAATGCAGACAAATTAATAGAGTTTCTTTTTATTTTTGGGCCATGTTCACAAGTATCTTTCTTGGCGAGTGCATATTCTGGGCGTAGAGCCAAAACAGGAAACAGGCTTCCTGTAGTTGGAAGTGAACAAAGAGATTGATGAGAAAGGGAAATATATATGTATAAAGATACGTCGGTCTATGAAAATAAGCAAGAGGAAAGAGTGGCCTAAAAGACCACACAGTTTGGTAAAATAAATAGTAAGGAATATGTATGTTAAAAATGTACGTTAGGATGGATAAGAGGAGATGAGGAATATGTTTCCAGATATGCACCGCTGTGTACAGTAGTTACTTCACACATGCCCAGTGCTGGGAAAGTAGAAATGAATGCAGATATAAAGTAGGATTTCAATGTTAAAAGGACGCATGCAGGGAGTAAGCAATGCTCCCCTATTCTGCTTGCCAAAATACACACTCGACAGTGCAAGGAGGTCCATCATGCCCACACACAGCACTATGATTTCATTGCACAGCTGCACCTTAGGGAGATACAGAGAAGTGCCCCACCTGAAGATAAAAATAGTGGAAGGAGAGGGGAGTACAACAGGATGCAGGGTGCTTTAGATTTTATTTTAGGAACAGACAATGACAGGGAAGCCTGTCATGCCGCAAGCCCTTTTTCAATTAAGCACTTGGTCAGTTGCACCTTCCTACACATGTCCCTCGTGATATCATGTCCACTACTTTGCAGACAGAGTGGTCCATCCCCAATGCACATGAGCATATACAACTCTTGGTTCATTAATGCCTCATGGTAGCGACAGTATTTCCCTAATTCAGCTATAGAAACATTAGCATCAACAATACCAGAGCCCAAGGTCCCATTGACTATGTTGACATGCTTGACAAATGCCAGAAATACAGACACGTCATGGTAGTGGTAGCCGGACCTTGTGTCCATTGTGACACAAAGGCCGCAACTACATTCCTGCTTTGTGAGGTCATATGTCACTGAGGATTACTGGATGCCATTCGCAAGTGACTCGCAGTGACAGTGGCGGTCATAGTACCCAATTGGAAGGTAATGGCTACATTGCCTTTCCGTTGCTCTGTTTACACTAAGGAACACTCCCAGCTCTGATCATCACATCACATCTCACCGGCTTGTCACTGACAGATCAATGTATGTGGTTGTTCTCTCCACCAGAAGTCACTGGGCCCGCTTCTTATATTGTAAAGAGACAAATTGTTGTTCATTTATATGCACTAATGCGTGCTCCAAAGTTCTTTTTCATTCAGATATCAAAGACAAAGACAAGCGTCCTATCTCTGATGAACTTCCGCCTATCTGCTTTGGGACACACATCTTTTTATGAAGCAGTTCGGAAGTGGAGAAACTCAATTCAATGAACACTTGCAAATGGACTTTTTGAGGTTCCACCCGTCACCGTCCAAGATCTGAGCATTGACAGCAAAGAAAACATCATGTGCCAGTTAACGATCCAAGATCAAGGGAGTGGAGATCGTATGATGGCCTACGGAATGAGTCGCAGCAACAGAACAACACTCCATGTCAAGCTTTCAATGAAAAAGATATGTACAATTGTAATGATGTTATTTGTTATGTTTGTAGTTTCAGTAGCAACATTCCGCTGGTTAGCAGTGCGATCTGAGAGAGAGAAAGGAGCAATTAGCAATATTAAGTTTGTCACGACCACAGAACTTCCCGTGTTCCAAACACTTCCTGGTAACAAGCAAACTGGGATAAGCACCAGCAGTAGCTATGACACCTATGCACCACCCACGTCGACAACCTCCTCACCCCAAGCAGACCCCAAAGATAGGGACTTGGTACCTGAACTCACCCTGAATTCCCCTATGACAGGTACACCTGAACGTCCCCGCCAAATGAAAAGACGTGTTAGATATAGGATGATTCGCGAGATAGTGCCAGTTAGATATACATCGTGTACCCAACCTAAGGAAGAACAGGCTTTGCAAATTCCAGACTGGATCAGTAATATCCAAAAGACAGTTGTTTACACCTTCGACCAGCACTCTATGCCTGATTCCCACTCCCAGCGCCCTAGTGATAGAGCAGAGGATAATGAGATTCACAACGTTCTATTAGACAACATGTGGTATAGAGACATGAGGGAGGTTGGAAGAAAGGTCACAAATGAGTCTTGCTTTGTATGTTCACACATTCCACACGCTGTAGGCGCAGATAGATTGTACTTTACCTAAAGTAGTCCCACCACCCGCAGCCAAATGTCTTTTACACCTGTTTCTTTGCCGCATACATGGTCAGAAACAGCTCCACTCAGCCAAAGTGGATGATGCATTCGTAAATACCACAGAGTGGGATGACTAGTATGTAACATTTAGGGTGATCACTAATACATTGGAAATTGAAAGGAGAATGGAGGTTTACCGTGATATGAAAGTACCTGCCGACATAATGCAGATTTGGGAACATCACTATAAGAAACTAGGGTACTTCACCTTCCCAACACCCACATCCGAATGCCACTCACCTGAACATCACCAATGTAACCACACCCATGACACATGCCCTTGTCAGTGGAGACCTATTCTACACCTGAAGGCCAGCATTTATTTCAATATCAAATGGAATGGTCCACATGACTTGATATGTAAGGCGGCCTCCTTAGGTAGCACAACTGTAGGACAAGAGCACAAATATAATTTAAATGAGGAGATAGAGAGGGAGTGTGCTGAGCTATGGGGTAGGGAAACTAGAGGATAAACATCCAGTAATGGTACACCATACACACAGAAAAGAGCATACAAGCTAAAAGTCTCCTCTCCTTTGCTTCCTAGGTAATGGGACGGTACCTGTGGGCAGGAATGCCAATTGCAAGAGCACTAGATTTAATTCGAACATGAAGTACGGCACATCCATCCTCATTGGCATCTACGGATCTGCGGAGAAAATATGTATCTGCAGTTACCTCCCCAATGGCAAGGACTTTGGGGTATATTACCAACCAATAGAGATAATTTTTGTCTCTAACTTGTTTAGAGACAAAAATTATCGCCGCACATCGGCGATTTTTATCGCAGATAAACCTTGCTATTAGCAAGGTTTATCGCAAATGCGATAAAAAACGGCCGCAATGCATGAATATCGCTGAAAAGTCAGCGATATTCATGCATTATCGAGCAAATGCTCTTAGCCATGTTATCCACCTCCCATTGGATAACATGGTGAAGAACTGCTCAGGGCAGGTGTTAGCTTTTGGAGATATTCGCGCTTAGCGCGAATATCTCCAAAAGTTGGTAATAGGAGATAGCGATGTTAGGGACTGTTTCCAGTCGCTACGGCTTGGCACGCCCACTTTGCATGTCATTAGTGATAAATATCACTGACATGCAAAGCGGAGCCCAAGATGGTCGCTATCTCCTATTAGCTGTCACTAACTGGTGTTAGCGACAGCTTGGTAATAGGGAGATAATTTTATCTCCGCTTTCTTGGCTTTTAAAGCCAAAAAAGCGGAGATAAACCCCCTTGATAATATACCCCTTTGTTCTATCGTGAAGATGCATGAATGGCATCTCGTCGTCCCAGCAACGAACATTTCCCACATCCGCACACACCCAATGGCAGGTGATGTCACCCTGCCCCACCACCGAAAAAGAGAAGTCAAAAAGTACTCCTCAGATGACACATTCCATGAGATTCCAGAAGATTTCAACGATGCTGAACTTTACCTTGGGGGAGTTATCCCCATGTTCCAGACCAAAAACAATGCCCGATGGCTCCAAGTAACGAGATATGAACTGATGCAGCTTGTTAACAACACCCGTGATGGGTTCAACGCCGTGAAAGAAGAACTACGGCCTTTGAGACTCGTGGTCCTGGAACAACGCTATGTTTTAGACCAGTTAATTGCGATGACTAGTGGTGGATGCGCCAGGATGGGAAAGTCGTTCTGCTGTGCCTTGATATTGGCCGATGATGCGGATAACAGAACACTTTCAAAGGCCATTGGGGATCTGGACAATTTGGGACAACAGATGCCTGAGGATGGAAGTGCAAAAGCAGATGTTTTAAGTAATTGGTCCAACTTGGACTAGATGCCTTCATGGCTATCTGCAGTACTAAAATTTATAATGCCTATATTATGTGTGCTTGTAGTTGTGTATTGCGGAACACAGGTTATGTTGCATTATGTTAGGAAAATAAGGTCTAAAAGAGATGAGATGAACTACACAGATGTAAACACAGGTATGCACAGGGGACAAGGGGAAGATGTAGAGATAGCAGTGTTGAACATAGAGCGTACTGTCCCCGACCCTCACTTAGAGCAGGTTCCTTCTGAAAGTCAGTACCAGTCCCCAGTACATGGTGGCCCACCACTTCTCTCAGGGAGAGACTTGGTACGTCCCTATGAGACAATGTGTAAGAGACTAGGAGGACCAGGTGAGGATTTAGGAGCTACTTCTTTATAACTCGCCCTGGCCACTTCCCCCGTTTCCAGCTAAGTATGCAGTTCGTATGATGTTCAATGATGTTGATTGGTTCAATAATATGAACCAAAGGGGGGAATGTTGGAGGGTGAATTTTTACCTGCATACCTATCCAAGGACACACCTATCACCTGCACGACATGACCCCTGTGTAGGCCCTGCTGTCTAGAAGTTACAGGCCTCAGTTACGTTGCCCTGAGCACTGCCATTTTCTCTTAGCTTAAGCAGAAGCAGAAAGCAGGTCTGACCCAAGCTTCACCCAGCTGCTCTTGTCTGCAAGGACCCGCACCCCTACCAGGCCCCACCTCATTGTATATTTCTCACAAGCTGTAGAAGTCAAGTTCCTCAATAAATCTTGCAACATACCCCACGTCCCCCACCTAAGCCATGAATAGAATAAGGGAAGCTCCCACCGCAACTACGTCAAGCAAGATATCCGATAAACTAAGGATACATGTGGCAAAATGTTATCGCGGACTGCCTGATTGACACATGAATAGAACCCTTCGAAGCAATAATAACACATTTCTGATTAATGACAAACTTCCAGTCAGAATGGCAGGAACTCAGTCTAGGCTAACGTATGTGCCACACAATTACGAGAAGGTAGTCACATTTACACCAATGATGGGAAAGTCACCAGGCAGGGGCGTGAGAGGCGACAGAAGGATATGTGGTTCGAGGCGACGTGCTATAGTGTGACCATAGGCCCCTCACCCCTGAACAATATAAAAGGCTGGTCCGCCAGATTATCGTTGAACTACTCCGCGTCTGCACTTGAGTGTCGGACAGGAGTTTTTCCCAGGGGTTACTCGAGTTAGCCCTTGTTCCATGTACTTAGGCTATGCTCCTCCATTGTATACTTTGCTTTATAATACTTTTTCCTTATTGCATTCCAGTTATATTTCGCCATCTGAAATGTTATATTTGCTATGTTTTCTCTGACCTTGTTTTTATCTTCACTGCATTAGAAGTGTTTAACATGTATTTGCAGGATATGACTTTATATACAGTGGTGTGTGTACCAATATGTGCTTAGCCTTTTTCTATGCAATCAGCCTCAAAGCTCAAAAGTGTATTTAAAGCAAAGCCTCTCTCATAGCAGTTGCAAACTGTACTTTGTAAAAACTCAAACTGGTCCATGTGACTTTCAAGAGAATGCTCGGTACAGGGCCAAGTACTGCGTGGTTTTTATGCTATCATTGATTATTTCTAGAAGCTGTGTCTTCAAATAAATTGTACAACTCTCAGGCTTCCGTCTCCAGTGGCTCATATATATGTTTTTTCCTGTTTTTAGAGCAAGCGTTCCAGGAGCACCGGTTACAAATTAAGGTGTGCCATTTCCCTTAGTTCTCTCTCACGATCTCCCCAGCGCGGCTTCTGAGCTGCTGCTGCAGAGTCCCCTGGCCCCTCCTGCCCCTAATTAATCATCCCCTCCGTCAGTATGAGCTAATCTATATTTGGTGAAATTGTCTCCAGTCGCTTTTCTGTAAATTACTTTCCCACCTTTTTTGATGGTGCGCTTCCCAGGGAGCGACCCGGTGCGCGAACTGGCGAGCGCCCTGGTACGCGAACCTGAAGCGTTACGGGATTCCACCATTTTGTGTTTCGGTCGAATTAAGATACAAGATGGAGGGCAAATAATGTTCAGAATGGGTAGAAGGGGGCACGGTAGACTTATCTTGACCCCCTAGGTTTTCTGAGGGTGGCTGAGGAGGCTTATATGTGCGAAAAAAAACATTTTTTTTTTAAATTTCGCGAGGTTAGCTTCCGGTTCGCGTACCGGGTAGCGCCCCGGGGAGCGTACTTTGTTGAAAATTAGTGAAAAAAGTTAGAGTAAAATAATAATTGTGAGTGATCTGATGTAGGGTAGCTCTGAGAAGAGCTTTTGGGTTTATGGTACATTTAGGTACTTATAAGTAGGTACCAATGCACAGTCTTAAATTCAGAATGAAAATTCTGTTGCCCTCATCTGAGAAGTGAACTCCATCTCCTCTGTAGATATCTTGCATGTAGTAACGCAAGTTATTGTTGTACACGGAGCCCATTCCATGGTCTCTCATGTAAGCTGAAACAGATTTGTTTACATGCTTCCTCGACTTCTCAATTTGTGGACAAAATTGGTTCGACCACCTCCATTTCTGTCTTTGGCATATATTTGAATATACCAAGGCAGTCTGAGGAAAAAGTGCCATTAATTGCTCAAAGGTGTCCTTTAAAAGCATTTCCAGACCTACCCCAATCAAAGTGCCCAAGTCATTACCTCCACAGTGCACAATTAACAGGTCAGGTTTTGGCAAATGCATAAAGGTTTTCACCAATGGTATCAATTGGTGACATTTTAATCCTCTGTGGCCAAACGACTTACTTTCCACATCTTGTAAATTGAGGTTAGGTAAATTTCTGTTTTCAGCATACCTCTGAGCCCAATAGATGTAACTATGTCCAACAATCCAGACAGAAAACATGGTGAGAGAAGGTTCTCCTGCAGTCAGAGGAAGTGTGGCAATGAAATGGCAGTTGAAAAAATAAGAGTTTAAAATGAAAAAAACTGTGGAGTTTCTGTGTTAATGAAGCAGTAACAGTGATTGGTGGATTTTGATTGCTGAAAACAGAAAGTTAGGGTGCATGGATGAGTTCTTTGAAAGATGTATTTTGAGTGATCAATAAAAAATCATTAAATGAAAGATTGCACTGGATATGCAGGTGCACTGAGAGTTCAGAGTTCAATTGAAACATTGTTGTGTGAACTTGCAAACACCAGAGGTCTTCCAAGAGGTGGTTGCTATGCAAAAAAGGCAGAGAGGGCAGAGGGGGGAAGGGTTTTGATTTGAAAAAAGTGAGGGAAGAGTTTTGATTGGGTGACATGAGAGATATGTGTGAAGGATTACAGCATTTCTGTGCTTTTGATAGCTGCAGACTCTGGAGTGCATACCTTTTGCTCTGCTAAAGACAAAGTGGTGTGTTTCTGAGACTGTTTTGAAACTCATAAAGTATTTGCTAAGGTGAGAAAAGATTTATTTAATTTAGATAGAGAATAGTGTGCTTTAAGGAGAAAATTATGAAGAAAGTTGTGTTTTTAAAATGTTGCTTTGCCTCAAGTGTTTTACAAATAGATTTTGTTTCTTTGAGAAAATGTAATTGGAGAAAATGTGAAGTATTAGTACTGACAGGGTGTTTTTGTGCATAGGAGCTGTGGAGTGTTTTCAAATTATGACTTGAAAATCGTTTTTGAGGAAAAGGAATGGTTTTAAAATTTATGACAAGGACATAATGGTGTATGCTTCTTTATAAGGCATTTCAGTGTCTCTGATGTTATTTTTCCCATTTTAATGTAAGACCTTTCCCTGTGGAGCAGATTGCTTGTAAATATGCTCCCACCTGTGCATGGCAAATTTAGATTTTGATTGCTTGCATTACATAGCCATGTAAAAAGTGACCCAAACATGCTGCAAAGGCAATCAAAAAACGCTTTCATGTGTCTTAAGGACATTTTAAGTCATTTCCCCATGTGGAGTGTTTTCAAATTATGACTTGAAAATCGTTTTTGGGGAAAAGGAATGGTTTTAAAATTTATGACAAGGACATAATGGTGTATGCTTCTTTATAAGGCATTTCAGTGTCTCTGATGTTATTTTTCCCATAATAAATTAAAAGACCTTTCCCCGTGGAGCAAATTCCTTGTAAATATGCTCCCACCTGTGCATGGTAAATTTAGATTTTGACTGTTTGAGTTACATAGCCATGTTAAAAGTGACCCAAAAAAGTTGCAAAGGCTATAAAAAAACACATTCATGTGTCTTAAGGACATTTTAAGTCATTTCCCCGTGGGCAGTGTTTTCAAATTATGACTTGAAAATCGTTTTTGAGGTAAAGGAATGTTTTTAAAATTTATGTGCGCCATATGCCCCCAAATTTCTTTTTCAGGGGTGCAGCAGGGTGTTCTTGAGACACCCCTGCACCCTTGGAAAAATTCCTAATTTGCGATGAGCTAATTGCTAATCGCAAATTGCACCTTCATTGCTATGGGCCTCCTGGCCCATGGAAATGAATGGGTAATTTGCAATTAGCAATTTGCTCATCGCAAATTAGGAATGGTAAAGAATCGCTATTTATTCCTTAAAATTCGCTATTTAGGAAATGCAAAATAGTTTGATGATACATATGGCGGTTCATCTCTAACAAGATAAGAAGCTTAGGGATAGATTTATGATGACTGGCGCAATGAGGTGGACATCACATACTTCATTGGTAGGCCTTTACATGTATTATCTCCTCTGTATTCTTAAACAAGCGTAACTTTGATCTGCAACCCTGAGTAGGCCTCACCTTAAACAAACCTCTGGATAGGCCACACCTTATCGTCATCCTGAATTAATCATTTAAAATGCTAGGGACAGATTTATGATAGGTGTATGCCTCTTTTGCGCCACTGTGCGTCACTTTTGTGATGCATCGGCGGTGCAAAAGATTTGCTATGAGGCGACAAAATTACAAATTGATGCATTTAGGCAGATGTGTCATGCTGTAAAAAAACCGTGCCACATGAAACCGATGCAGCAGTGATGCAAAAGATGCACCATGTTGCAAGACAGGCCTCACTTGGGGCCATATGTATCAAGCTAATTAGCATTCGCAAAGGCCGAAATACTGCGAATTTCGGCCTTTGCGAATGCTAATTAGACAAATGGTATGTATCAAACAAGTTTGATGCAAAATAAGGAATAGCAAAATTTGCTATTCCTTATTTTGCGATTGCACTTAAGGATTTGCAAATTTTGCGATTCCTTAAATGCAATGTATCAAACAAAAAATATGCAAAAAATTCCATTAAGGATTTGCAAATTACCACCAACTTCTAGTTGGTGGTAATTTGCGAATTCTTTTCAAAAAGCTTTTTTTCCAAAAAACAAAAGGTGCCATATGACGCCCATACATGCCCCCAAATTTCTTTTTCAGGGGTGCAGCAGGGTGTTCTTGAGACACCCCTGCACCCTTGGAAAAATTCCTAATTTGCGATGAGCTAATTGCTAATCGCAAATTGCACCTTCATTCCTATGGGCCTCCTGCCCATGGAAATGAATGGGTAATTTGCAATTAGCAATTTGCTCATCGCAAATTAGGAATGGTAAAGAATCGCTATTTATTCCTTAAAATTCGCTATTTAGGAAATGCAAAATAGTTTGATGATACATATGGCGGTTCATCTCTAACAAGATAAGAAGCTTAGGGATAGATTTATGATGACTGGCGCATCACCAGGGATGTGCCAGTCATCCTGCGCCGCTGTTCCGCCACCCATGGTGTGCTGCATTTACAATGCGGCGCACCATGGGGCAAAAACAGCACAGATGCGTGACGCATCTGTGCCGTAAAGGTGGCGCATTGCTGGAGTTGTATCGCAAGTGCGATGCAGCTCCAGCAAGGCTCAGGGGTGCCCCATCTCCACAATGCTGCGTGAAGACCTATGCCTGCTTCAAGCAGGCGCAGGGTTTTGACGCAGCATTGTCCTATCTGATTGTAAATGCGGCACACCATGGGTGGCAGAGCGGCGGTGCACGTTAACTGGTGCATCCCTGGGGATGTGCCAGTTAACATAAATCTGCCCCTTTACATTTAAGTATGTGCAGGGGACACAGAGTTGGTGAGGCTTATCCAAGGTTAAGAAGAGATGAGTCCTGTTCACTGAAAAATTGGACATAGGCTTCACCTCCTCAGCATCGCTGGACATGGCTAAATAATAGCTGCAAAATGTTACTCTTGTTAAACAATTTTACTATTATAATCTCTGAGATTTGTCTCTTACTCTGCAACATCTCATTGTTGTTATCTTTCTTTAAAGATAAAGACAACATCAACATGAGCGACAATCAGCAATCAGTTGATTTCGACCTCATCATTGAACTCGTAATTGAAACATCAGTGGATGTTGATCCCTTGGATGATTTAAATCCTGAGGATGAAGAAGAACGTGATGAGGATGCAGATTTGTCAGAATTGTATGACATAGGATGGGAAGCTGACGTGCTTGAGGCTATGGAACTATAAACATTTATTTAAAAAATGTATAATAAATAAAAAGTAAAAATGTAAACCGTTTAATTTAAAAATAAAGACACCTTCAAAAACAGGTTATGTGTAGTGTCTTCAATAAAATATTAAAATATGCTCATAAAATTAGATCAGATTCACATATAAAACAGCACAGGTAAAATGAATATAAATTCCATTTCTTTTCTGCTATTTCTGTATTCTAAATTTGCCAAGCACTAAAAAATCTTCTATGTAAAAATGTCAAGTAGTGTGTTAAGGTTTTTGATGACTGTTATTGATTTACTGTTGGGTAATAGTGGTTAATAACATTTTTTATTATATTTTACCACAGATTCAACTGCAGATCATTTCAAGATTTCAGCATGCCAACCAAAGAAAGACTGAGAAAGGCTGCAAAACGTCAAAGACAGCAGGTCAATGAAAAAAAGCAGCAGTCCTCTAACAAAAAGATTTGTCAAGTCACCAAGAAAGCACCGGGTAAGAGTACAAAAACATTCATAAGAAATATCTGTAGTAAAAAAAATATTACTACAGAAAATGCTTCAGTCCAGAAAAAGAGAAGCAATTCAAACGGAAAGGAAAGGCCAATGAAAAATGTTACTGCTAGAGCAAGAGATAACTCTGTGCATGATAGTAGAAGGAAACAACAGTTTAGGGACATTCGTAAACGAATGTTCCGCAACAGGATAATTGGCAATTTGTTAAAAAATATTAAGAAAGGTCAACAGAAAGTGGTTTTTTATAAGAGAAAAAAAATAGTTGAGAAAGTTATTGATCAGGCATTTGAAATTAAACGTAAGTTATTTATTTTGATAATCAATAGAATTAGGAAGCTAAACAAGGCAATTTATGATTTCAAAAGAAATAGTAGATGGAAGAGAATAGTTAATCGTAGTAATTTTTGTGTAGTTTTTTCTGGAGAATGGATGCATAGTTCAAGCTGTGAGGCATTTTTTAATGAGGAGAGTTATTTCCAGGATAATGATTTGGTGCATGCAGTTGACACCAGTGGTCGAGCTTATGAAGTGAAAGATGGTTGTCCAGTTGAAAAAGAAAAACTTGTGACAACTGAGATAGAAGAGGTGTTAGGTAATGAGGTTTTAGGAAGACGTCCTAAGGGTCCTGTGTACACCTGGAAGTGTAGTAGTATTTGCAGTGTGCAACAGGATTCCATCAATTTGCTTTGTGATTTTGTACGGTCATTTAATAAGAAAAGTTTGAAGCAGAAAATGAAGTTGTTGCAAGAATTAGATCCTTGCAGAGTGAGAGAAGTGACAGGTTTGCATGGTCATTCACTGGCTTGTCTTTCCAGGAGAGTATGCCAGAGTGTTTTTCATCATTTCAGGATGCTAGCAGTGCATCATAATAAAGTGAGGAAATTAGTTAGAATGTTGTATTATGCTAAGAGTCCAGCAATTATGCTTAAACAATTATGCGCTGCTCTTTTGCATGGTTCTGAAATAGATGTGAAGAATATATGTGAAGAAATTGAGTTTTGTTACTTTGGAAGTAAAGAGGAGAATGTTGAAATTGACCCAGAAGAACAGGGTAATGTGGAGGACAGTGTACAGGTTTCCAGTACAGATAATTTCCAGAGGGAAATTGCGACGTTTGAGGTGAAATCAAGTGAGAGGCCAAATTTCACTTGTGTGTGTTGTCGACACACTTATTATAAGAATCAGACTAAGTTAGTGGATTTATATGCAAAAAGTGAAAGGGAAAATAATAGTGAATGGAAGGATTTCACAACATACTTGATGGTAGAAAATTGTTTTGATTTGGGATTGGATCAACGTGTGTGTACTTATTGTTGTAACAAATTAAATCAAAACCAGATGCCTGCTAGAGCAGTTCATAATAATCTGGAATTGGTTGAGATTCCTTCTGAATTGAAGGATTTAAATACTTATGAATCTATTTTGATTCAAAGTATCCATCCCTTTCAGGCTATTGTAAGAATGGAGCCAAATACAGGGAAATTGCCTCCATCAGATTTACAGAGAGGATTAAAGGGAAGAGTTGTTTATTTGCCTCTAGATTTGAAGAAAAACATTAACACAATTGGAGTAGAAAAAGTGGAAGAGGAACCTCTGGTTATCTTAGTTAATGGGGTTCCGACAAAGAATAAGAAAATATGGCAAGATTTAGTGGATGTTAGGAAAGTTAAAAAGGCAACATTGTATTTGAAAAAAAATAATAAATACTATAAGAATGTATATGTTGCAGAAGAGGAAGTAAGTGAGGAAGAGGATAGCGATTTGTGTGCTGGTCAAATTGAGAAAGTAGAACCCTGTACTAGTGAAGAAATATATGAACATTATAGTGTTCATCCTTTGCATTCCAAGGAAGTCATGGGGAATGCTATTGAGTTGTTTCAAATGAAACAAGCCAAAGGGAGTCCCATTAGTGTTTGGGAGGAAAGTTTGGAAGCTCGGTGTTTCCCACAGCTTTTTCCAACAGGTCAGGGAGGAAGATATGATGAGCGACCTCATCAAATTCCTGCTTCTGAATACCGGACTTTGCGATTGTATGCAGGAGATGCTAGGTTTCAACAATGCATTCCCTATTTGTTTCATCTCCTGTTTGAAAGCGATCTGTCTGGACTGTCATATGCAGTGAACCACATCTTGAAAAGTGGTATACACATGCAAAACATCTCGGCAAGTGACTTTATGGATAAAGTCAATGTCCAAGACAGTATTTTGGATTCTCACCTGATTAATCTCATGGCGTGTCAGCGTGGTACTAATGAGTACTGGTACCGTCGTCATGGTGATTTAAAATGTATGCTGAGGAACTTAGGAACTCCCACATGGTTCCTCACTCTGAGCTGTGCCGAGTATGGCTGGGAAGACTTACTTGAATTTCTACGAGAGGCAAATGCAAACATCGAAAACATCGAATTCAAGACACCCGGAGAACTGTGCTCTTTGGATCCAGTCAATGTATGCAGGTACTTCAATCATAGATTTGAAGCTATGATGTCTTTCATCATGAATAAGAAGAATCCACCTCTTGGAGAGGTGTTGGATTTCTTCTGGAGAAAGGAGTACCAAGCAAGAGGTGCTCCTCATATACATATGCTGCTGTGGATCAAGGATGCACCTAAATTTGGAACGGATCCAGAAGACTCAGTGATGAGTTTCATACAACAGTATTCTACGTGTGCTGTTCCAAACGCAAAGGAGAAGAAAAGCCTAAGAGAAAAAGTTCTACGTTTCCAAAGCCATCGATGTGGAAAGTACTGTCGTCGTAAATTCCGAAACAAGGACAAGTTCCACACCAAATGTCGTTTCGGCTTTCCACGACCGGTGATTTCTAAAGGAAGAGTAAACAGTTTGATGTCTTCGCTGCGACATAATGTGATGAAGAAATCACCTAAAAACACATACAATTTGAAGAGGAACGAAGAGTCCAAGTACATCAACGACTACAACCCGGTGATTTTGTCCATGTGTAATGCTAACATGGATATACAGTTTGTGGCTGATAACTGTATGACTGTGGCTCGGTATGTGACATCTTACATCACCAAAAAAGAGAAGACAGAATTGAAGGATATGTGGGAGGACATTTCCCATGAAAAGAGCCTCAGTAAGAAGTTTTACAGTTTCAGTCTGAAGATGTTGTCGCATCGAGAAATCTAAGCTTACGAATGTTCTGACCGGTTGTCTTCAGCAAGTCTCTATGCCAAATCCAGGAGTATCGTTTGGGCGAGTCTTGGTCTTGCTGCAACGCGTAATCGAGTTCTGAAACCTGTGAGGGAAATTGAGTATTTGGCGGAAAAGGAGCCAAACAGTACCGACATTTTGAAGACCAACATGTTGGATACATATTATCCAAATCAAAGCAGTCACCTCGAGAATGTTTGCCTGTATGAGGTTCTTCAAAATTACATATTCAAGAGGAATATCAAAGAAGATACTGAGAAAGGAGTGTATGCTGTAATAGGAAGTGAGGGATGTCTGGTCAAGCAAAGAAAATGCCACTTGGTAAACCATCGAAAATTGAGTGGCGAATCTCCTGAAAAAAAGGAGTTTTTCTATTTAGCACTTTTGCAACTTTTCAAGCCTTGGCGTGCAGAAGAGGAACTGCTTGGAGATTTCCTCTGGTACGAAGACTCTTTCAATGCCGCCAAGGAGACCATAGAATGTCCTGCTTTTCCCAAATATGTAGAAATGTTGAATGCGGAAATCGAGCAGGAAGCAACGATTGCAGCCGAGATTGCCAGAGACAGTTCTCAGGACAGTCAGAGTTCTGCTTCATTGAGTCAGGATCCACTAGGAGGACCTGTTATCGAAAATGAAGCTGCCACTGCTATGAATGAAGTGGAAAGAGCCATGGCACATGCTCAGGAGGATGCGGTTAACTTAGAAGAGTTGGAAAGACAACTCAACGTTGAGCAGAGGAAAATATATGACGAAGTTACCATGCAAATTGATCATGGATTAAGTCATGAGAAGAAAGAGTGCTCATGTACGTCGTTGAAGCCTGTCCGACTGTACGTGAGTGGAGAAGCGGGAACTGGAAAAAGTTTCCTCATTAAAGCAATTTCATGTTATTTGCAGGAAAGGACTGAGTCATCGCTGTCTTGTGTTGTCACCGCTCCAACTGGACTGGCAGCACATAACATTAAAGGGATTACTTTACATCGTTTACTGATGCTGCCAGTGGAGCATGACAACAAATTACAATATCACAAGCTATCTGGAGATGCTTGTTGTGAAGTTTCAAGAATCTTGAGGAAAATGAAACTTCTTATAATTGACGAAGTAAGCATGGTTTCCAATGTCATGCTTGCCTTTGTGCATTTGAGAATGCAAGAAGTTCTCAAAACAGAGTATGATGTGTTATTTGGTGGCAAACACATCATTGTTTTCGGAGATCTTCTGCAGCTGACACCAGTGAAAGGGCAACCTGTGTTCAAAATGCTCACGCATGAAGATACCAGGAAGTGCCTAGGGAGCATTGGCAACGTCAATATATGGTTAAACTTCAATTATGCTGAACTGCATGAAAATATGCGTCAGGCGAAGGATGAAGTTTACAAGACTATTCTACAAGATGTTAGAATTGGAAAAGTGACCGAGCATGGGAAAGAAGCTTTACATGCACGATTACTGTCAAATTTATATCCAGAACAAGATGTTGTGCCTGAGAATATTTTTCAGAAAATTACTGAGAAGAAATCTGGAATATGTTTGATGCCAACTCTTGCAGAATGTGCCAAATTCAACAACAAAATGTTGCATTTAGAAAAGCAAGAGATTGTGAAACTGGAAGCTATTGACAGAGTAGAGCATATGGGATCAACAATTATTTTGTCTGAGAATCTGAAAACAAAATTGGATTCATTAGAGAAGAGTATATCTAAAACTGCAGGTTTTGAAAAGACTCTGAATGTGTGCTTGAACTGCCGTATAATTTTAAGAAAGAATTTACATGTTGAAAGAGGTCTGGTAAATGGATCAATGGGTAATGTTGTTGATTTTGTAAAATACAGAAATAGAGATGGAATTGAATTTTTAAAAATTTAATTTGATGGCATTGAGGAAGTACAGCTAATTGGTCGTTGTTCTGCTAGATTTTTGCTTGTAAAAGACTTATATGTTCGCCGTAAGCAGTTTCCTGTTTGCTTGGCATATGCGGTGACAATCCATAAATCGCAAGGTTTAAGTGTAGACAGTGCATTGGTGAATATTGGCAGTTCTGTGTTCAAGGAGGGTATGGCATATGTGGAGTTAGAACTTTATCGGGATTGTACTTGATTGAGTGTGATGTCACAAACATTTGTGCGGATCTAGATTGTGTTAAGGAATACAATAGGTTAAGAAGAGAGTATGCGCCACATTTGCCTCAATATCCTTTGTTTGAGAAACGTGTGGTAGGCCGGAAACGAAGAAATGTGACCAATACTGGGGAGGTTGTAGCAAAAAGACGAAAAGTCAATGAACCTGAAATTATAAGCAGAAACAAAAAGGATTCTGTTGAAGATGTTGTTGGTTTTCAATTTGAAAACAGTTCTGGTGTCAACTGCTATGCTAATGTAGTGGTTAATGTTTTGTTTTCTCTAGAAAATGTAAAAGAAGAGATTGTGGTCAATTCTGATCAAAGATTTTGCAGTTTGTTAAATTCTGTGTTAGAGAAATGTAGCACTGATAGAACAAAAATAGAAAGTGTGTCTGAAATTCGAAATCTGTTAGACAGATGTTCAGGCCAAACACAATTCTCTCAAAATATTCAGCAAGATTGTCAGGAGTTTTTAATGTATATGCTTGATGTATTGCATGCTGAAGGTGTAGATGTAGATCACCTGTTTGGTCTTTCTTATTAATGGCAGCATGACTGCGAGAACTGTAGGGTATCAAGTACTACTAGTGTAGACTCAGAAAGATTTATATATTTAACTTTGCCAGACAGTAAATCAGTCTCCTTTAATAAGCTAGTAAAAGCAGCTGATCACAATATGGAATGTAGCCAAGCCAATGTAAATCTGAAATGATGTCAACCTTATTTATACGAACATATGGCCAGTATGTCATTTTAATGTTCCAACGATGTAGGTCTGATGGAACAAAATTGACAACTTTAATTAAAAATTTTGTGGCTTCACAGTTGTCAATATCAGGAAGGACTTTTGTAACTGTAGCAATTATATATCATGACGGTCCTTCAATAACATCAGGACATTACACAGCTTATTTAAAGTCTAGAAATGGCTGGTCATTCTGCAACGATTCTGTTTTAATTTTAAAAAAAAAATTGCCGTATGACCTTAAAAATTCTTACCTGGTGTTTTTAAAACCAAAATTTTAGGGAAAGAATCTCGGGATGTGCTCTGAGGAATTTCAAGAAGTTCTAATGGCTCCTACACGATTTGGCCTTGAGGATAAGTGTAGTACAGAGACATAACTTCTTACCATAACACTGGACATCATGGAAAAATAAGTGCACTTTGAATGAGTTCAGAAAAACTATTTCTTTTTATAACCTAATTCAAGCAGCCAATCAAACCATGGAGTAGAGGGAATGTAAGTCTGCAATGCTGTCTACTGTTTTATATTGCTTTGTAATTAAAAGTGATGTAGAGAATTAAATAATTGTAGTAGTCATACAGGTAGTGTAAGTCTGCTTCATAGTAAGCAGTATCAGTGTCATAGGAAATGTAGAACATGAGTGAGCAAGAAGGGTAAGATATTAGTAATCCAGGATTGTGAAAATGATCTTCAACATTTTAATTCTGAAAGTTGCGGAAATACAACATGACGGGATTGGCTTACAAGAATTCCAAGAGTTATAAATGGCTCTGACACGATTTGGCCTTGTGGAAACGTGTGGTAGGGAGCAAGAAGTCATTTATTGTATGCAACATATTTTTCAAAACGATGGAGGTTTTCTTTCAGAAAGTGGCGGGCTGAAAGTAATAACAGCACAACAGAGTGTAAGCTGTTCATAGGACATCTTTCGACGTCATGGAAAGTAAGTTAACTTTAAGGAGTTCTGAATTCTGATTTGTTATGTTGTATGGGTTTTTTAAACACAATCATTTTGATTGTGTTTTTTTTTCCCCGCTGTTATATGATGAATACCTTCAAGTCACTGTTTTTAGTGAAATTTGATACATTCTGAGAACAGCAAAAATAAACCATTTAACATGTATAATTAATTCTGTACTGTTTGCATTTATGATGTACATGTAGAACTGTGTAGGAGGCATGGAGAAGGTGAGGCTTCTGTAAGTGTCAAAGGTGTTGCATACAGTGCTCATATTCTACGTAGTCTTTCCCATGATAGACTACATTTCCACAATGAGATACCTAAGCAAAGGAAACACAGGTGATATGATTGTGGAATGAGCAAAAAAAATTGCACGTTTTTCAATTATATTACCTGTGTTTCCTAACATTACACATCACATTGTGTAGATGAGGTTTAGGCCTGTTCCTGGAGACAGAGGAGGTCTGACATTTGTTCAAGAGTGCAGTGGACATGACACACTTGGTTGGTAGGCCTGCACATGTATTTTCTCCTCTGTATTCTTCAACAAACCTAAATTTCATCTGCAACTCTGAGTAGGACTTACCTGAAACAAATCTGTGAATAGGTTACACCTTATCGGCATCTTGAAACAATGATTTAAAATGTTAGGGTCAGATTTATGATGGCCGTGCGCCTCTTTTGCTCCGCTGAGGGTCACTTTTGTGTAAAAGATGCACCATGTTGTAAGATAGGTTTCAGTTCATCTCCAGCAAGATACCATCAGTTTGAAATGTATATAATTAGCACTGTGTAGGGGGCATGCAGAAGCTGAAGCTTTTCTAAGTGTCAAAATTGTTGTATACACTGCTCAACTTCTGTGTACTGTTTGATATGCTAGACTCCATCTGCACTATGAGATACCTAAGCAAAGGCAACACAGGTGATGTGATTGTGAAATGAGGAAAATAAACTCCACATTTTTCAATTACATCACCTGTGTTTCCTAAGTTTACGAATGACATTGTGCAGATGAAGTTTAGGTCTGTCCACGGACACAGAAGAGGTCTGGCCTTTGTTCAAGAGTGAAGTGGACATGACTTACTTCATTAGTAGGCCTTCACATGTATTATCTCCTCTGTATTCTTCAACAAGTGTAAATTTGATCTGCAACCCTGAGTAGGCCTCACCTTAAACAAACCTCTGGATAGGCCACACCTTATTGTCATCCTGAATCAATCATTTAACATGTTAGGGACAGATTTATGATAGGTGTATGCCTCTTTTGCGCCACTGTGCGTCACTTTTGTGACGCAGTGGCGGTTGAAAAGATTTGCTATGAGGCGACAAAATTACAAAATGATGCATCTAGGCAGATGTGTCATGCTGTAAAAAAACAATGCCACATGAAACCGATGCAGCAGTGATGCAAAAGATGCACCATGTTGCAAGATAGGACTCACTTCATCTGCATCAAGATACTGTTAGTTTAAAATGTATATTTTTAGGACTGTGTAGGGGCATGGAGAAGCAAAGGCTTCTGTAAGTGTCAAAGTTCTTGAAAAACTGTTTGTCCTTCAATCTTTTCCCTTGTCTTTTCTAATTTATTAAAAACATGTTTTAATATTTTTCAAATGTTTGTTCTCTCTTTCACAGATTGAAAGTAAAAAAAAAAACAAATGACTAACTTAACGACAATTATAAGGTAAATGTTTTGTACTCTTTTCGTTATATTTCTATCACATTTAACTTCTATTAGTTCCACTGCTTCATTTCTTTAAGCATCAATTTCCTGCCTTTGCTACTTCCCTCATTCCTTTCTCTATTACTTAATTACTCTACTCCTTCCACTATTTTTCTTAGTCCCTCTCTTCTCATACTTCTTCACTCTTGGTCACTCACTCTGTCTCTATTACTGTCACTGTTTCTGACTGATCAAATTTTTTTTTTTTTAAAAAGAACAGTAAGTATAAGGGAATGAAACAGACAGTTATGTTAAAAGAAAGACAGCTATAGGGAGTAAACTAGGGATACTGTTACCCGCAATCCTCTGCTGATGATGTCACTGACCATGTCATGAATGATGTAATATGTGACATCATCAGCAGTGGATTGCGGGTAACAGTATCTCTAGTTTACTCCCCTATAGCTGTCTTTCTTTTAACATAACTGTCTGTTTCCTTCCCTTATACTTACTGTTCTTTTTTTAAAAAAAACAATTTTGGTTCGCTCCCGGTTCGCGTACCGGCGAGCGAACCGGGAAGCGAACCAAGAGAAATAGAGGTTGGCAGAGTTCCAAATATTCTACCAATTTTCTTATAACGGGGAGGTAGTTCTGAAAAGAACTTTTTTTTTATTGTTTTTGTTGTTTTATATTTTTTTTATTATTTTTCTGAATTTTTTTTTACTTTTTTTGAATTTTTCTGAACGGTTTTATATTTTTTTTGGTGTTTTTTGGGGGGGGAAACTAAAACGATTCATTGTAAAGGGCTCAACAGGAGCAACAAAAAAAAAGAATTTATTGTCTGGGGCGTTTCGGACAAACATGATTATCGATAGCTCTGTTGATCAGAGTGATGCTACTTTCTCTGTAGCAAATGAACCCATTGCAAAGTACGCAGACTTGTTTTACTTCACCGAATCTCATTTGTATATTTGGCACCATCTCCCTCCCCTCTGGTCCCGTCACTTCTGGTACAAGAGATCTTCTGGCCATAGAAGGGGGATTATCTTCTTCGTTACGTAACTGTGCAGCACTGTAGTTGTTAGGATGCCACCTACTCATATGGCGATGCATTGTGTAGTTTCCGTAACTGTATTTCTTCTCGGTCCCTCTGGACAGTCTATCTTGACATATAAGGCAAGTTACGTACCTTGCATTGACTTTTTTCTGGCCTTTGGGAAATTTAAAAAATTGCCAAATGAAGTTTTCTTTCCGGTGAGACCTCCTGGGCTCCTCAGGCAAAAACTGCCTCTCTTCCTGCTCTTCCTCCTCTTCCTCTTCCTCCTCTTTTTGCTGAATTATAACTTCAGCAGGTGGTCCTCTCTTCCTTGGATGTGGTGGAGGTGGTGGGGAAGCACCAGCTGAAGCTACTAATGAAGCCATTGCTGACTGGTAACAAAGGGTCTTTCTCTCACAAAGATGAAAGTCAGAGTGAGGAAAGAAGGAGGGGTTTTCATCATTTGGGAAAAACAATAGTTCTAAACCAATGAAAAGTGTTAATTTTAGATCACATGACCTAGTCTTACATCATTAGGAAACCAAAAGTGAAATGAACCAATGAAAAGTGTTATTACCAAGTCACATGACCTGCTGTGTTTACGTTACGCGCTTTGCGTCGCGTCCCGGTTCGCTTCCGGGAAGCTGCGCTTCGCGCCTCGCTTCGCGTACCGGTTCGTTTCCGGGTACGCTAACGTAGCACGTCATATGACGTATCACGCGACAACGCGAAACGTCATGCTGACGCGACGCGTCACGATGTTGTTTTCTAACGCGACAGTTGCGCAAACGGAACGTTTACCGGTTCGCGGACCGGGTCGCGGCTCCGAATTGAGCTAACGGGAAGCTAACCGGTTCGCGTACCGGGAGCGAAACAATAAAAATAATTTTAAAAAAAATTGTATTAAAAACATGTAAAAAATATTTTTCGATTTAAAGAAGAATACATTGTAAAGGTTTTGATATTTGCTATTAAAAAACCATTGAAATTCACTGAAAAAACCATAGGTTATAGACCATATATAGTTAGGAATTAGCATTTACAAGACCTTGAAAATTCACTGAAAAAACCATAGGTTATAGACCATATATAGTTAGGGATTAGCATTTACAAAACCTTATTTTACTCACACAAAACCATTGAAATTCCATATATAGTTAGTTGTACTAACTATATATCGCGCACCCGCAATCCACTGCTGATCATGTCACATATTACATCATTCATGACATGGTCAGTGACATCACTGATGACATCTCAAATGACATCACTGATGACATCACTGATGACATCTCAATGACATGACTGATGACATCACTGATGACATCTCAAATGACATCACTGATGACATCACTGATGACATCTCATTTGACATTACTGATGACATCACTGATGACATCATTCATGTGATAATACGATGAACTTCTTCAGACTCTAAAATAACCTTAGATACACTCAGTGTAAACAGACACTCACAGACTGTCACTCATCCATGGAGTTACTCACACACCTACTCAGTCATGCAAAGAATCAATTACACCTCCATTTCCTCAACTATACAGTTATACATACCTTACTTATTCAAACATATACTAACACATATTTACTCTCTTTTACAATCCCTGATACAAGTTCACAATGATCCATACAGCCACTCACACATTCACTGGCTCTTATGCACAGTTATTTATATATGTCAACTCTCACATGTACTGTGTTTTACATATGTACTTACTTTGACATGTAGCACTGAGATATCCATTCACTCACCAATACACTCGTGCACACAGTCAACCGCCCATACAGCTGTTTCCACATGCACTTTTGAACCCATACATCTAGTGAATCAACTGCTCACACATCTATGCACAGAGTCATACACCTCCCAGCCACCCACACACACACTCAGTCTCCCATACAAATACTTGGGCAACCAATCAATAACCCATATAGTTACTCATATAGCTACTGATCAACACATGCAGCAGTTTACGGAACAACAGACATAATGATGCACAAATTAAGACTCTTTAGTCACTAACCCATGCACTCAGTGAGACACATTTAATCACTCACTCATACAGTCAGTCATGCACCTACTAAATCCTTCATCCAGACACTTATACATCCACTCATTCTTCATTATGTAAGACATATTTTAACTTTACAGAAACATACAGTCACTGGATGTTGTCATCAGTGATGTCATCAGTGATGTCATTTGAGATGTCATCAGTGATGTCATCAGTGATGTCACTGACCATGTCATGAATGATGTAATATGTGACATGATCAGCAGTGGATTGCGTGTGCGCGATATATAGTTAGTACAACTAACTATATATGGAATTTCAATGGTTTTGTGTGAGTAAAATAAGGTTTTGTAAATGCTAATCCCTAACTAAATATGGTCTATAACCTATGGTTTTTTCAGTGAATTTTCAAGGTTTTGTAAATGCTAATTCCTAACTATATATGGTCTATAACCTATGGTTTTTTCAGTGAATATATATATATATATACAACAACTTTAATATTGTGTTTAAAAATAGGGATCCTAACTATTAAGTAAGTTGTGTTTAATAGAAGAAATAGATACTAGCAGCGTGTAATACAGAAGACAGAAATATATTTTTATCTCATAAAAAATGGTGCATTTCTTTTGTATTATTAAGCCCATTCAGCCACTTAGTATCGAATTCCAGAATCATTTTCGTTTCTAATTGCCTTAATAGTAACTCTCTGTCACCACCTCTCCTTAGTTTTGGAATTGCTCCTACCACAAAGTATTTTAGGCAAACCACGTCATTGTTATGTGTACTTTTGAAGTGGCGAGCCACCGGATAGGCTGGATCACTATGTAGGATGGCCCTAAGATGCTGCAATATTCTGACGTGGACCTGTAGCTTGGTACTACCAATGTAGTTCAAGGCACAGGTACAGGTCAAAACATATACGGCATATTCAGTCTTACAGTTGAAACTGCCAGTGATGGGAATTTCTTGTGTGCAAAATGGAGTGGAATAATGAGTAGAGTTTAGACCCAATTTACAAGCTCTACAACTAGAACATTTGCGAAAACCCTTCATTGGTTGGAGCCAGGAAATATTATGTTTCAATTCCGGGGTGGCCTTGTCCAAGACAGTCCCCATATTCCTGGCTCGTCTAAAAGTAATAGTTGGAGTCTGTGGAAGTCTGGAATTAAGTACACTATCAGTTAGTATGATAGGCCAGTTTTTCTTTATTATGGCTTTTAATTGTCTGTCTTTGCTGCTAAATGTAGTTATCAATCGTGGGCAGTCTTTAATATATGTTGGATTGATAGATGTTACTTGTGTTTCTGTCTCAATATTTATAGGATTACTGATCTTAAAAAAGCTTTCTCTAGTTCTAAGTTTGGCCTTATCAATAGCCTGTTTTAATACTGTATCAGTGTATCCACGTGCTTTAAAACATGTGACCATTTAATTCAGGCAAAGATCAAAATCATTTGTAGAGCTGCATATTCTTTTTAATCTAAGGATCTCACCATACGGGATGCTTGATATTAAATGCTTCGGATGCATACTAGTTGCATGAAGCGTACCATTTCCCGTGGTGGATTTTCTATGTAATGTTGTTTGAATGGAGGAATTATTAATGTAAACCTCTACATCTAAAAATTGCATGCAGGTCTTATGAATATGAGCAGTGAAATGTAGGTTGAAGGAATTAGTGTTTATGTCTTGTATAAACTTGAGTGCCTGATCTTCATTTCCCTGCCATAGGATACAAATGTAATCTATATATCTCAGATAACATTTGATGTTCTCATCCACCCAAGTTTTGTGTTGAGCAGCGAGGACCTGTTCCTCCCACCAGCCAACGTGTAAACACGCATAGCTGGGAGAGAAACAGGCCCCCATTGCTTTTCCTCTCAGTTGTTTGAACATATCCTTACCAAATAAGAAGACATTATTGTGGAGGCACCATTCAGTGAGGCACACAATAATCTTGTTATGTTCATAGTATTCAATTGGTCTATTGGCTAGAAAGTGTTGGACTGCAGCCAGTCCCTGTGAGTGATCCATGCTCGTATAGAGAGACTCTACATCTAACGTCAGTAAAAGCATATTCGAATTCCATTCCAGGTTTTAAATTGTTTCTAAGAAATCACTAGTATCTCTTACAAAGCTGGGTAAGTTCTTCACTATATCCTGCAGAAAATATTCTATATATTCTCCTTCCTTTTTCCCCATGCTTTTAATAGCCGATATAATTGGCCTTCCTGGTATGGGACTTACCCACTTATGTATTTTGGGGATTAAATTTAAGGTAGGGAGAACAGGAAATTCAACATTCATGAATTTAAACTCTTCAAAAGAAATTAAACCTTCCCTACGCCATTGTCCCAGCATATTGCGCAGAGTCTCTTTAGCTTTTGTATATTCTTTTTGCGTCGATTTCTCATAACAGATTGTGACGGGGCATGCAGTACGAACCGCGAACATTGTGCTTGGTGGGAGTCTACTCCCCTGTTACCTGCTGCTTTTCACTCTCAACAGCGACCGGACCCCAGTTGGATCGAAGGACAGGTATCCCATTGGCCCAGCCGGGACGAGGACGGTGATCCCTTTAAGTTTAAGAGAACCTCTTGGGAGGTCGAAGCCCCGCCCCTCGGCGACCCGGAAGGAAGGTCAAAAGGAAGCCCAGCCAGGGAGTGGACGGACTATGATCCGGAAGAGGAGAAAGCAGGAGAACCGAAACAGGAGGCCGCCAGCAGAAAGAGAGAGGGAGAACGAAGACGGGACGACGAGAATTCCGGACCAGAGACAAAGCCAGGAGGCCAACGGTTCCACGACTCGCCCTGCCACGCACGCACGGGAGGGGCGTGGCTTCAACAGGTCCGGGGCCGCGTAGCGGGTTGGGTGGCTCAAAGGGTCCAACCTACGGACTGAGTGTGAGCGTGAGCACCTGTAGCCTGACTCCTTCCTTGCACCCCTCCACCTCCACGAGCACGACCTTGCACTGAGTGTATCGATTACTCACCCGCACTGGTGTCCCTCACTCCCGGCCCCCGTCAGTAGAGTACACACGGCAGTCTGACGAGTTCCCTCTTTTCTCTTGTTTCATGTCCCGGAGAGAGAGAGAGGAAAGAAGAGACGAAGACTGTCATATGTGTCCTGAGCAGCACCCTGGAGACCTCGAGGAAACCCCCTTTTGACTCTGCAGCATTTGCTCGTGAATGACTAACGAGTCGGCAGAGACGCAGTTACATTAAAATAAAACCTTCTTTACGTTCCCTGATAAAAGACTAGGTATCTTCTTTGTCCTCACCCCCCCTGGGACCAAGTAGAAGCCCCGGAGCAGAGCATAGCCAACGCCCCCCTGGGACACAGATATTGTCATTCAATTGTCTATTGGCCTTTTGTATGTAGTCCATTTTTGGCCAAATGACCAGATTACCCCCTTTGTCAGAGTTTTTGATTACGATCTCATGGTTGTCTCCTAATTTCTTCATTAGTTTCACATATTCACGTTTTGTATTTAAAATTTCTCTTTCTGCCTTTAGTAAATTGATAAAGCTCCTTAATATCATTTGTTACACAGTCGTGGAAAATGTCAATAAAGTCTTTAGGCATTAGTGGCATGAAGCTGGATTTGCTTTTAAATGGACTCAAACCCGCTCCTTTTTGATGTATGTCAATTTTGTTTTAATCTTATTTTGGGAAGCTAGATCTTGATCAGTTCCTGATAGTTGTGACTCGGTGGTACTATTTAAATCATGTATATGAGGAAAATTGAATTTTGCCTTGTCATGTGTCCCTACGTGTTCCCCATAATATGTTATATGTGCATGATCGATATGCATATGTTCCCTTTGACCGAATAAAGACGCCATTATAGTTGTGTCCAACATTAGTATGCCAGTTTCCAGTCCTCGTGAAAGCAACGAGTATTAGGCCTATGTTGCCAACGTTTTACATTATGCACGTTAATTCATCGAATTGTCCCCGTTTCTAGGCCTCAAGGGGCCTGAACACCAGATTCAAGCTCCAGTCTCCTGAACTCACTCCGAGGAGCGATGCAGCCCCTCCTGCATCCCTGACCCTTCGCTTACTTCCTGCCGCGCAGCGCGGTGCCCGGCCTGGCCTGCCTGCCTGTCTGCCAAGAATATGTTATGCCTCTAGTTATCAGTTCAGCTCTCCGTCTTCACATTCCTAAGCTAACGAACCGCATAAACATCTTCAGCTATAGTCTAGTCTTTCTGTCTCCATGTAAGAGAATTACTGTATTAGTATCCATAGAAGATTCATAGCACACGCAATACATGAAGAATATATGCATGCACCAGCCTTAGTGTCAAGTAGCCTTTGCTCTGATGACTTTTAGATTCTATCAACATGTACTCCAAACACAAGATACCAGATATGCTATAGGTACATGTCGTCCTGACATCCCAGACTTTAGTCTCCTCTTCTAGTGCTAGAAGTCAGAGCCCCCAGCTCTCCCCAGTTACACGTCATGGTCCGTTTGCGCGCACCACTAGGTTAAAGGTTCCAGCTGCCCAGGTAGCCCCCTCCATGTATCCACCCATTTGTGACACTTCTGTGACGTCTACATCACATGTCTTCGTGCACGCCCTGTGCACGCCTTCTTTTTACGCCCATGTGTTCTTATCTTCCGTTTGTCACTTGTTACGCCTACTGTATGCAGTGTAATTGTACTGTCTTACTATATATATCATGTACTGTTAATGAGACGTTGCAGCTGCCATTCCATTCCATTCTATTACAGGCTGTTCTGATCCTGTCCCTTCCCTTGTGCCTGATTAAAGCCTGTTCAACTCAGATACCCCGGATCCTGCCTCTTATTTATTGAGCTATCTGCTTTAGTTAATGTATAGAAAAATAGTACCGGTAATTAATTATTTATTTACCACATAATGGCGCCCGAACAGGGACGAGCCCCTTCCCCACGCGCCGGAGATGTAACGCAGGCCCCCTGACCCTTCTACAGCCGTGACGGAACTCTACCGTGCACGTGCAGATATTTCTGCTTCATCAAGTCTCCCTCAGGCCCACGGAGGAGACGGAGACTGCGGTCCGGCATCCAGACGAGGCGGTGAGGAATGCGGTTCGTCCCGACCAGAGCCCAAGCCGAGAGAGCAAGGTCCGAGGTATCCGGAGGCCCACCTGTTTCCGAAGCCCGAAGTTCGAAGCACATGCGTAGTAACCAGAAGTCGTAGCAGTCCAGTCCAGTCCGAGGCCTTCAGTTCTGCTTCCCGGTGAGTACCGTTGCTGGGGGAGTATCTAGACGGGGTCATTAGTTTGTCTCCGGTCCGATCGGTTTGGGTACGCAGATCCAGTCCGACGTGTCCATCTAGGTGGATACGGTATGACGTGTCTCTTTATGAGACCGGTATGTTCTGTACTGTTTTAGCAGTGCATCCAGTAATTCTAGTAAGTCCGTTCTCGAGAAATTCAAGCGTTATGTTTTCAGTGTATCAGGTAGTATTCTGTTCGAACTGTTATTAATGTATTTCTATGTCGTGGTATGAGTGATTTGTTTGCCATTTCATTACTGTGATTATTGTTTATTGTGTTTCAGTTCAAGTACGACTCAAATATGCCTCTGTTTTCGAAGTTACGTCAGATAAAAACCAGAAAAGGGTTACTCGAAGAAGCAGTTCCTGTCCCTCCTAGGGACAGTCCTGGACACTTTATGTATCACAAGCATGGCTTAGATGCCATATTATATCTAGACTTATGGGTGGATTATATAAAGAATCTTGAAGAGAAATATAGATGGCCTGTATCAGGTACATGGGACGCCGAGTGCATCATGCGAGTAGAAGAAGCATTATGGAAAAAGAAAGCCAGACAATCCCAGAAAGATGCCATAGAATTATGGCGTAAAGAATCCCATAAAAGATCCGAAAAAGATTTCAGAAAAGCAGAATTAAGTAGGGAATCCTCGGAAAAAGACCAAGAAAGGGAACTTCTAGAAGAAGGTGAACGAGTTAAAGCAGAACAGTCATACAGACAGAGAAATGCCCTTATTAAAGGTATGTATCCTCTTCTTGCCGAGGGCTTGCCGAAGGCAACCCCGGAAGTACCCTGTAATTTACCGCCACCATTGGTCCCGACTAAGCTACGTCATAAACCGACTGCAGCTGAAATTTTTCTTTCGTCCTATTTGGACGATACAGTCCCAGAATATGCAAATCCTATTCCGCCTGCTCAACCTCAGCACCCTGTTAATAATGTAATTCCTGTTCCTCCAGCCACTGGTCCCGGGAACCCCGTTAATGTGCCAGTACCCCCGGACCAGCCCACATTATGTGTGCCCGTTTTGCCAGTCACTTTACCAGCACGTTCAGTATTGACTGACGATTCCAGTTCAGGAGGAGCGGGGGGAGGTGCTCCTACCACCCCGCCTCAAGTAAAACGACTGACGCTGAGAGACGCAGCGTTACAGCGCACGCCAAAGGTGTCTACACACGCAGCCCTCAAGCAATACCTTACAGACTGCATATATGATTCAGTACCAGGCGAAGATCACATGATATTATATTCCGTACGTTTAAGACGAGTTGCCAACTTTTTGGCCACCCTGCCCGAGATGAAGGAACATCTAGACAGAATATATCATTTTATCCGAACAGGGGAGAATCCAGAGAGTATTCACGAAGCTATGACACACAGAAAGGTCGAGATTCAAAGTATGATTTTACAGTTCTTGATTAACTGTTTAATAAGAGAGCAGGATTATCCTGATAAAGACAAAGACGAGATGAAAGCCCTGACAAGGTGGAGTGACAATATAGCCGAGGGAAAACATAAGACACAAAATAGTATAGAAAGTATGTACAGAAAAATTCGTAAAGAAATTCTAAGTATACACGAGAAGGAGAAAGCAATAAGAGCAACCGAGAAAGAGAATGACTCTTCAAGTGAAGACATAGACAGCGAGAATCCCGCCAGAATAGCGTATGTAGGTAGAACTAGATTTTCCGACAGACATTCACGTCTAGATTACAAGAAAAGTTTTCTTCCTCCCTTACCAGAACAGTGTTCTCTTGAACATGTATTCCAGGCTACTGATAAAATTCTGAAACTACGAATAGGTTATAGTGAGCTTAGTACCATGCATGAACAAGAACTAGCCCGATCAGCAGTCCGATGGACTAGTGATTCTACCACGTTTTCAGATGAAATAGTGGCCCAAATGTTTCTGAAGCTGCCCCCAGCCGAGCAGCGTCTGGTGGGTATGTATATGATCCAGCACCTCATTACACTGTATGAGGATCAGCATTCTGATCCAGGTCCTTTGTATGATGTACTGAACGAGTTACTCCTAAACAGATGGAAAGGTCTAGGTACCGATTTAATTAGTGTCATTTTAGAACAGCGCCACAAATACAGAACGTTCCTGAATCCACATTTTGTTCCTGTTCCACCCCCAGTAAGAAAATCATTCTACATAGACAGACAGAATCCCTTGCGAGAAGTACATCCAGTTAAGGGAGATGGGGGTGAGCTCGAACGAGTATTTGTTTACACCCCTATCACGAAAATAGAACTTCTAGAAATGAAAAAATTAATACCCTGTCACGATAAAGATCCAGCAAGGTTCCACCGTGAATTAAAAGACATGCTCCGTATGGGAGAATACACGTATCCCGATATCATTAAAATGTTAAAGGTCCTGTTGCCTGCGGGCATATATGAAAAACTCAAAGAAAAAGAATGGGAGGTGGGAGAGAAAAAGATAGATTGGACCGCATTAGAGACTGAAGATAACACACGAGTTCCAGGTACCGGTCTTGGGGAAAAAGCTAAAGCATTGCCCGAGTTGTTAATACAAGTCTTGCCAAGATTACTAGCCACGAAAAAGGAAGACTGGGATGCCATCTCAGCCTGTAAACAGAAACAAGACGAAGACACTAGTGATTTTTATTCTAGATTTGAGAAATGTTTCATTATTAATAGCGGCCTGAAAACAAGTAGTGAATCGTATCCACATCTTTTTGTTAC
The DNA here is from genome assembly GCF_964261635.1 of Lissotriton helveticus. Taxonomy (NCBI): domain Eukaryota; kingdom Metazoa; phylum Chordata; class Amphibia; order Caudata; family Salamandridae; genus Lissotriton; species Lissotriton helveticus. The sequence goes on from NC_136067.1 coordinate 987,772,578, forward strand.
CAAACTAGTTGAGAATTCTTTACCACAAGTTAAAAATAGAGTACTGAAAGTCGAGAGTACCTGGCAAGCTAATACTCCATCACAAATGCTCCAGATGCTACAGTATCACCAGAACAGAATCAGGGAGGAGCAGGAACATGAAAGGAGACGTATGAAAGACACAAAAATGAAAGTACTGGTTGCACAGTCTGTTCCACAAGACAGTCAGAAGAGGGGTCCGAATCAGACTAGTCATTCTACAGCTCCCGTTAAAGGGACATGCAATTATTGTAAACAGCCAGGTCATTATATAAACGAATGTGCAGTTCTGAAACACAACATAGATACTGGTAAAACGAAAGAGAGACCACGTCCTCCTAGACAAGAACATGTTCCGCAGAATACGCAACCACCGCAGAATGCACAACAGACAGTTACAGTACCGCAGCCTATAGCTGCCACACAACACGTTACACAGCAGATGTACCAGTACGCACAGTCAGATTATCCAGAATATCAGCAGTATTCATGAAACAGCCTAGAGAGGGAGGTTGGCTTGCCTCTCATCGAGATTCCTGTAGATCAAGAGGGTCCCTATGTACACAGTCAAGTATTAGGGAAAGACAGAAAGTTTCTGATTGATACAGGGGCAAGTAGGACTACCATCAGTCATGACGAGGTTCCAGGGGCTCCGCTCTCAGGCTCTAGAAATGTTTCCCTTGGATTTTCAGGAAAGCCTATTGTTAACGAGATATCGAAACCAGTTTCCCTAGAAGTCGGTCCATTGTCCCGAACTACAGACTTGTTACTTAAGAAATCATGTCCAGAAAACTTACTAGGTATCAAAACACTGAAAGAATTAGGAGCAGTCATATGTTGCTCCCCAGAAGGAGTGAGATTGTTTTTACGTGATTTTAAAGGTTATTATGTATTACGTGATTTTGATCCAAGATTATTGAATGTACCTCAGCATTTATGGGCGCAAGGTCCAACTGATGTAGGTTGTATGCACATTACACCATATCGTGTCACTCTGAAGCAAGGTGTTGTATTACCACGAATCCGACAGTACAAATTGCCACCTGAGGCTGTAGCAGCCTTATCAAAAATTATTGACGAGCTCATTGCTCAAGGAGTAGTTGTAGAAACTGACTCCAATGTATGTAATTCTCCTATCATTCCGATTCTTAAACGTACTGATCCCAATGCACCTCCAGTTTATCGATTAGTGATTGACCTTCGAGAACTTAATAAATGTATCATACCCCAGTACCCAGTGGTTCCAGATATCTCTTCCCTATTGACTGCCATTGATTCTGAAGCTACGTTCTTTACTGTTATTGATCTCAAGAACGCATTCTTTCGTGTCCCCATTCATCCAGACAGCCAGTTTCTTTTCGGTTTCTGTTTAAATGGAAGAAGCTATAAATTCACACGAGCTCCTCAAGGTTTCACAGAAAGTCCTAGCATCTACAGTCAAGCACTTAAAAGACAACTAGACAATATTCACATGCCAACTGACACTGCCCTGCTCCAGTATGTCGATGATCTATTGATCACAGCCCGTTCTGAACGTGACTGCGAACGTGCGTCACTTACAGTCTTGTATTTCCTGGCCGAGATGGGGCACAAGGTGTCCCCTTCGAAACTGCAATTTTGTGTCCAGCAAGTCGTGTACCTTGGACACTTACTGTCCAAGAGGGGTAGACAGTTGACACCTGACCGTATCCAGTTAATAGCACATCTTCCACAGCCCAAGACACAGAAGGAGGTACGAGCTTTTATCGGCCTCACTTCTTACTGCAGACAATGGATCCCTCAGTACGCATATCTAGCCAAGCCACTGATACAGTTAACGACACAGGAGGCAGCCACATCGACTGTCCTCCCTTGGACCCAAGAACATACACTTGTTTTCAATGAGTTAAAGAAAGCTTTATGCCAAGCACCTGTTCTAGCAACACCAAACTACAGTAAGCCTTTTACACTTTTTGTCACTGAATGTGATGGTACTGCATTATCTGTTCTCACACAAGATCAAGCGGGACAATACAAGCCCTGTGCTTATTTCTCTAGCACATTAGATCCGGTGGCCCAGGCTTTGCCTGCGTGCCTCAAGTCAGTTGCAGCCACAGCACTAGCTATCAGACAGAGTGATTCCATAGTGTTAGGACACTCCCTGACAGTACAAGTTCCACACTCCGTGGAAGTTCTTTTAAACCGAACACAGACTCAGCACTTGACTATTGCACGTTTGACAGGATATGAACTGACATTGTTTCAGCCACACATAAAATTCAGACGCTGCAACATTTTAAATCCCGCTACACTGTTACCCTCAGTTACTTCAAATCCTGCCACACATGACTGTGTGGAAGTTGTTAACACCATGACAAAGCCAAGACAAGACTTGACAGACATTGCATTGCCTGATCCCGACCTGACGCTTTATGTGGATGGTTCATGTATGAGGACAAGTACAGGAGAGTTAGTAGCCGCGTATGCAGTGACTACTGAAACTGAAGTTATAGAAACACATCGTATTGACACCCTGTCTGCTCAAGCAGCAGAGCTCATCGCTCTGACCCAAGCCTGCATACGAGCCAAGAACCTGAAAGTAAACATATACACAGATTCACGTTATGCATTCGGAGTCGTACACGACTTTGGAGTACTCTGGCAAGAGAGAGGTTTCATGACTTCTCATGGAACCAAGATTCAGCATGGCCCCCTCATTCAAGCTCTGTTAGATGCAATACATTTACCGACGGCTATCGCTATCATGAAGTGCAAAGCACATACGAGAGTCACTGATATCATTTCCCAGGGTAACGACCTGGCAGATCGAACAGCCAAGCTTACAGCTCAGACTCCAGACATTCCAGTTAACACGACACAGACAGACGTTCCAGTTCAGACGACTTGTATGACAGTTAAGGACCCTACACAAGACGTACTAGATATACAGTCACATGCTACCCCAGACGAAATTAAGAAATGGTCTGAACAAGGAGGGGTCCAGACAGATCAGGGATGGTTGACGAAGGGAAAAGCCACATGGTTTCTCCCCGACTCTATGGTTCAAGTCATTATTAAAACCGCACATAGTCCAGCACACTTAGGAGAAAAAGCCATGTTAGACAGTATTCAGAACCTCTGGTTTAACAAACATTTACGAGCAGCAGCCAAGCAGAAAGTGCGTACCTGCATGATCTGTTGTCAGTTCAATCCAGGTAAAGGTGTCCCGGTGGAACAAGGTGGATTCCATCCTCCTGACCACCCTTTTGAAGTCCTCCAGATGGATTATATTCAGATGGATCGATGTCGAGGTTTCTAGTATGTCCTAGTAGTTGTATGCGCTTTGTCCAGATGGACAGAAGCGTATCCAGTCCCAGATTACACTGCCGCGACCACTGCCAGGCAGTTGGTTCGTGAGTATTTCCCCCGCTATGGATTACCGAGGGTCGTGTATTCAGACAACGGCCAGCCATTCTCCTCCGAACTCATGAAACAAGTATCCCTTCTGTTAGGGTACCAGTGGAAGTTCCACTGTGTACGACATCCCGAAGCAGCTGGTCTCGTCGAGAGACATGATCAGACCCTGAAAATCCGCATTGCAAAGGTATGCGCAGAGAAAGGCGTAGATTGGATAGTAGCACTGCCAGTCGCCCTTTTTTACATGAGAATGGTCGCTCACTCCCGTTCAGGTCTGTCCCCTTACGAGGTAGTTTTCGGTCGTCCCCCAAACATGTGGGGTACACCTAGGCCACGTACAATTACCGATGTTGACAGTAATATGCTGACAGATTACCTGGCTTCCTTGATGTCTGCACTACTCTCTTGTCGTTCACAGGTCGCCGCTGCCTTTCCAGACAACACTCAAGTGAAACCGCACGAGGTCATACCAGGCGACCTCGTTTTGATTAGAAATTTTGATCGTTCAAGTCCGCTGGAGCCCCGCTGGAAAGAACCAAAGCTCGTTCTGATGACAACAAGGACTGCGATTAAAGTGGAGGGCCGCAAGGGGTGGTTGCACTCCAGCCACGTTAAACGATTCCATGGACTCCGTCCAAAGACTTTTTTCAAGGACTGCCCCGTTCTCAAGGACTGCCCAGATACTGACTCTAAACTTCCCCTGTTAGAGAAAACTCCACAGCAGGAATATAAAGAAAAATTAAGGTCTAGTAAGTCAGCCAGTTTAATTGTCTAAGTCCCTCTCGGGTGAAACGGTTAGACAGGTTCCTGACATGTATGAGATAGACCCTCATAGTGAGAGAGTTAGTCGAAACTCTAAGAGAATACGTTATCGGAAAAATCTTCGAAGTCGATGCATTGTTACTCTATTAATTATGTTATTTCTGAGTCTTACGATTACAGGCATAAGTTATGTTTTACATATATATTTTCCTCCTATCGTTTCACATGTACATTTTTCCTCTAATGTTACAGTAGAGCACACATTTAGTGAACTGCCTCCTCACGAGTTATCCTATCGTCTTGCCATGCGCAATAATACTTTTATCCGAATGTTACACTATTCACACCAGACCAGCAATGCCACAAATTGTTGGGTGTGTGGTCGACTCCCCCCTTTCCAGACACCGAAGGGAGTTCTGCCACTCTTTCCCTATCCGTTTTCACACAATGGTTCGTGTGGAGCATGGTCCACGTTAACGTCATCCTCAAACGATATGTCCCTTCTGAATAGAACATGTTTCCCAGACAAGGAAGGTCTTTCCCATAGAACAGGGTTAGATCTAGAAAATGAAGTATATGATCTAGGTAATTATTCCTCGAATTTCATGGTTTTAAATGTTCAGTCCGAGACTACTCCAGATTTGCCTGCTATTACAGTTCTACCAGTGAAAGGCGAATTATGTGTCCGAAAGAATGGTTCAGTACATCTAGGACACAGTGATTGTACTACTGTGGTCGAGTATAGTGACAGTGGGAAATCTAATTTCAAAGCCTCACGTCATTCTTATTTTGTATGTGGTCAGACCGCATATGTACGCCTGCCCCTAGATTGGGATGGAACATGTTACATTGCCTTCCTACTGCCACCAGTTTTCCTAGCCCCATCCGATTATCACAGAAACACACATCTAGTACACGTTAGACATAGAAGGGAGACTGAGTCCCCAATTGTCGATCAAACTGAAACTGCATTAGAACAGTATCAAGACTTCAATAAAGGTTTCTTTTTCTTCATAGGTCCTGTCCAGAATAGTAAGCTAATACGTAGGCTAACTAGAACCCTTGAAGCAGTAGTGAATGAGACTACTTCCGCTCTAGGTAACTTAACTGAGGAACAATCTGCTATGAGATTTGTTGTCCTTCAAAACCGCCTTGTTCTTGACGTCATACTGGCCGATAGGGGCGGAGCTTGTAGAGTCATCGGATCTAGTTGCTGCATTTTCATTCCTAATAACGCACCGTCTGTTTATTCAGCTATAACCAGACTTCATAAAATAGCCCATCAGTTACCCCAGAATCCAGGCACCTGGACATGGTCCGGTTGGCTCTGGAGTATAATATCTGCCTGGGGATGGAAAGTATTGTCATTCCTGGGTATAGCAGTAATGATCATATTCAGTTGCTGTCTCTGTTTACAATGTGGCCCTGCGATTTGCGGCTTGTGCGCTACATCTTGTATTCCAAGTCCAAAGCCCCGTTCCAAGAAGATTCGAGACGAGCAAATGATGCTATATGAAATGATAGATGGTATCATGAATATTGATGTTTCCTGATGGAAACGTAGGGCACAAGGAGGGAATGAGGAAAATTGAATTTTGCCTTGTCATGTGTCCCTACGTGTTCCCCATAATATGTTATATGTGCATGATCGATATGCATATGTTCCCTTTGACCGAATAAAGACGCCATTATAGTTGTGTCCAACGTTAGTATGCCAGTTTCCAGTCCTCGTGAAAGCAACGAGTATTAGGCCTATGTTGCCAACGTTTTACATTATGCACGTTAATTCATCGAATTGTCCCCGTTTCTAGGCCTCAAGGGGCCTGAACACCAGATTCAAGCTCCAGTCTCCTGAACTCACTCCGAGGAGCGATGCAGCCCCTCCTGCATCCCTGACCCTTCGCTTACTTCCGGCCGCGCAGCGCGGTGCCCGGCCTGGCCTGCCTGCCTATCTGCCAAGAATATGTTATGCCTCTAGTTATCAGTTCAGCTCTCCGTCTTCACATTCCTAAGCTAACGAACCGCATAAACATCTTCAGCTATAGTCTAGTCTTTCTGTCTCCATGTAAGAGAATTACTGTATTAGTATCCATAGAAGATTCATAGCACACGCAATACATGAAGAATATATGCATGCACCAGCCTTAGTGTCAAGTAGCCTTTGCTCTGATGACTTTTAGATTCTATCAACATGTACTCCAAACACAAGATACCAGATATGCTATAGGTACATGTCGTCCTGACATCCCAGACTTTAGTCTCCTCTTCTAGTGCTAGAAGTCAGAGTCCCCAGCTCTCCCCAGTTACACGTCATGGTCCGTTTGCGCGCACCACTAGGTTAAAGGTTCCAGCTGCCCAGGTAGCCCCCTCCATGTATCCACCCATTTGTGACACTTCTGTGACGTCTACATCACATGTCTTCGTGCACGCCCTGTGCACGCCTTCTTTTTACGCCCATGTGTTCTTATCTTCCGTTTGTCACTTGTTACGCCTACTGTATGCAGTGTAATTGTACTGTCTTACTATATATATCATGTACTGTTAATGAGACGTTGCAGCTGCCATTCCATTCCATTCTATTACAGGCTGTTCCGATCCTGTCCCTTCCCTTGTGCCTGATTAAAGCCTGTTCAACTCAGATACCCTGGATCCTGCCTCTTATTTATTGAGCTATCTGTTTTAGTTAATGTATAGAAAAATAGTACCGGTAATTAATTATTTATTTACCACATATATCCAAAAGAGTATGAGCATCCAAGGCAAAAGAGGCACTACTATGACCTATTTGATGTCCATCTGAGCTGATATTTACATTGCCTTCAGATGCTATAGTGTCAGGTTTGAGAGCAGTACATTGCGGGGGCACAAGTTATAATTAGCTCAACTAACTATAACAGGGGAATTTAAATGGTTTTCTATGAGTGGAATGTCCAACTAACTATACTGTCCCTGAAAGCTATGTTTTTTTTAATGTTAATTCCTAACTATAACGTCTGTAAAATCTATGTTTTTTTCAGTGAATTCCAAAGGTTTTTTAAATGTTAATTCCATATTTTAATATTTATAAAACCTATATTTTTTCTATTTTTTTAAATAATATTTTGGAACTCTTTAATCCTTGTTTTTTTACTTTACAAAGTATGTAATGTTTTCTATATTAAAAAAAATAAATGTATATCATTTTTTTTCTCGAGAAAACTAGAGTCTCGTACTAGTAGTGTTCCAACCTCCATCAGCACGCAAATCCTATCCACCATATTGCTAAACTCGTAAATGATGTGCATTTCTCATCCGAAGGGTTCGTGGCACCACGTCCCACGTAACAACATATACGTATGAGGTCGCACCAGCTGCTACTTTGGTATGCGACAGGTACGAGGTACCAAGCCGCGTGTTAGGTCATGTATGTATGGGGTTGCGCCCGCTGAGCATTGCATATGCGATGAATGCCGCTGCCAGCCCCGTGTTATGGCATAGACATATGGTGTCATGCCAGATACACTGGATATGCCATTCCCTCCTTTTTTTATGTCTCAAAACTATATCTAAATAACTTTAAAGTGTATGTGAGCGCAAGCGGGAGAGGGGTTGGCCTAACGGCTAAGGCGCTCGACCTCGGACCTGGGGAACTCGGTTCGAGTCTCGGTAACGACGCCAAAAAACCCCTGTGATTCTGGGCAAATCACTTAATCTCCCCGTGCCTAAAAAATGAAAGTAACTGGTGCTATGTAAAGCGCTCTGATAACTGATTCGGTTCGGTTCAAGTTCGCGCTATATAAAACTCTCAAAAAAAAAAAAGCAATAATCTAAAATATTTTAAACATTTATATATTTCTAACTGTAATAAACTTATATTATAGTAAATATATTTTCTCAAAATCACGTCGGGTGCGGTCTGGTGTGACCTTAAAAAAAAGCATTTGTTTAGTTGAAAACATTTCCCATTATAGCAGTTGGAAAACGCCACCCATTTTAGTTTTTCTCTTCACAGCATTTGATGAGACACACCTCTTCTGCTTGGAGAGCTTTTTTGAAAACTTTTTGCTATGTACACATATCTTACATTACACACAACATACAACCACCATCTTCATCAATATTCATAGTCTGTAAAGTAGCCTTCCACCTGTGATAGCCAAGCACCTAAAAGTTACATAACCAACGTTTTCCCCACTGCTAGAGGTAACATGGTTGCATAAGCTGTCCACACCACAACGTAATGTGGTACGGTCCAGAGGCAGTATCATGCATTGATAATGAACACACGGACACAGATAGATAGTGGAAATGGGTACGGGCATGTGCGCTTGACACCTTTTTATTCCCAGGGTCACATATCCAGTGACGTCTGTGCTGGATGTGTGTACAATGAGTGTAAACCAGCCCTCAGGGAATGGTTGCTGCTAGCATCAACTACAACAGTAATCATTGGAACACACACAGAGATTCAATAATAAAAGAGTCAATAGTTTGTGCTGCAGTAAGGTAGGGACAGTCAATGTGAAATAATACAGAACAATTCTATCGTAAAAGAACCACAACTTATAGTATACTGAGACACAAGCAATAGATCTGAAATAATACAAAAAAAGATTGTGTCATAAAGGATCCATCAGTTCTAGTGCACTCAGATAGCCACATCAAAAGCATTCAGCATGTGCACAGCCAGCGATAATGCGTGCTGCGAGCAAGCAATGTCTGTTGCCATCAACACTGCATCATCTCAGTGGAGAAGTGTGGCTCACTGGTTAGAGGAGGCAGACCCTGAAGCAGAGGTCAGACCCGGGACCAGGGTTCAATTCCCGACGCGGCAGGGTCTTGAGCCCAAATATCCATGGACTTGATAATTCTCGTTTCGGTGCCTACTCAAATCACGGGTTCACACTCTGCAGCTCTGGGCATTAGCTTGCTTAATCTCCACTACGGCCCCCCTGCGGTGGGATGCCTGGCTTTCACCTTGGGGATGCCCAGTACGAGTATCTCACAGGGAAGAAAGCCAGGACGGGTTCCCAAGGCAAGCGCCGAGATGCCTCCGGGTAATCGAGCGCTATATAAGAACGCATAATAATAATAATAATCTCCAATAGGGACTCGATCTGAATTGTGAACATTGCTGTCTGCAGTGTAGGCCATAGAGAGCGGTCAGTAAGGGCCCACAGCCCAGTTTGTTACACGAAGCAACAAAAAGCAGGTGCGGAGCCTGCGATGATGCATATGCGAGGTGCAGACGGAGCACACTGGAGCAATGTCTTTTGCTGTGGAAAAGTCAGCCCATAACGCTCCTGATGCCCAGGCTGCTGGCGCAAGGCGCCTCTTAGTTCCCATCATAAATAATTACCAAATGAAGAGACGGGCACTGGAAGCAGGAAGACAAGGAAAAAGGTTTATTTCTCATGAGGAGAGCCTGTCATTTCGGACACTCGCATAGTGTCTTCGGGAGGTGCTCTAACTAGCCTCTCTGAGGCCTGGTCTTTTATACACTGGTTTAAGACATGTGAACGCTCTTTATTACAATAAAGACATTGTGAAGTATGAAGATGACATCCCCGGCACCCCCCCAGTTCCGGCTCATTCCAACACGTGGCTACAGTAGAGGCCCTTACCCCTCATACAATAGGAGGGGGCTATCACGCAGCTGAGTGTTCTGCCGATTCCTTTGGAATGTGTGCGCCTGATCGAATCTCAGGGGGTGGGGAGGTCATGATCAATAGTGGCTCCTTTCAAGAGAGGCGAGTGCATACAGTAGTGGGCAATAAACTGTATCCTCAGGCTAAGGGATGACCAGCGGTTCGTACAGGCAGGCGGGCTCAGAGGAAGGGGTCATCAAAGGAGGGGTATTCATGGACGGAAAGAAGGTGATGGTCAGGCACGGGGTGTGATTCCTAGAGACAGAGTCATGCGGGAGGGGAGGGCTCATGACTTGTGCATGTGAGAGCGGGGCGGTCAGGGTGCATGGGGGAAGCTTGCAGGGTCAGGGAAGTGTGCCGACGATCGATCGTGAACAAGGAGACCATGATACCTAAAATGGCTGTGGTGTACGTGTGTGCATGGGTCTATGCTAGCGGGATAACACAGTCAGTGTTTTAGCGATATCCGTTCTGCTTACAACAAGGGGTACTGTGAACACAAATGAACGCCGCTTATGTACATACACATTGCTATTTTCAACAGTCGCCGCTTTTTTACATAAGCAAGTTCAATTTCTACATAGTCGATGCGATAGGCAGAATGCAATACATGTTAATTTACATTTGTTGGTTTCTTCATACAAGCCTAGAGATCGGCATAATATTTAGTCGGAGTCAAGAAAATAGGTTCCGAAACATTATAGAATCAAGTTCAGACTTTTTCTCAGATGACATCAACATACAGTAAAAAGTGCTATATGAGACTTTTGGACTTGAGTGACCGATGAAACATTTTTGAAAGCAATAAAAATTTAGGGAGGAATTCAGTTCGATGTAAGCAACTAGTCAAGGGGTGGGTAGAAAGTTCAGGAAGGGGGGGTCTGAGTGAAAATGTCTTTTCAACGATGAGCCACCACTGGTAGACTCTGGTAGTCCGTTTTCTTTTCGTTGGCGTTTTTGAGCACCGGCGGTGGAGCTATAAGTCCAGCTCGGAATCATCCTTACGCGTTGCAGGGTGCGATCAGTCCTCTGCTGTTAGATCACAGTCCTGTTTCCTAACTGATCTCCTTAGGGGTGCCTTATGCTGGGCACCTGCATGTCTTTCTTCTTCCGTGGCAAAACCTAATTCTATAGTCAAAAACTTATGTGAAAGAGTTTGTTGAATAATCGAGGGAAGAGAGGGCGGAGTGGGGCCAGATCTTCGAACACACCAAGGGACCAAGGGAGCAAAGGACAACGAGCAGGCAAGCCCATCAGTCGGACTCAAAAGGGGGCGGGGACTTCAGGCTGTGCGTCACATCCAGCTCCTCTCCTCCGGTGATTGTATCTTTGAAAGGGTAGAAAACAAGTTTTAGAAAAACTGGCAGGAGAAGACATTTATACATCTCAATTCCGTCCCCAATCCTATGTAGGTGGGGAATAAGTTCATCGGTCACAGTCAGAAGTCGTCACTTATGGAGTCTGTAGAAGTGCATTGCCTATTGAATTCATAAACCTGTTTAGCGTTCATTCGCGACATATGATGAGAGAAGTTGGACTTTTATACACAGTGTATTACGTCAAATTCAAAATCGAGTCCTTATGTAGAGACTCGCCCTTCCCTTTAACCCAAGTATCGACAATCTTACATCTCCCTTCGGGGTTGGCTAACTCTTGTAAGTGGGGGCATCATCGTCATGAAGAAGGGGGAGGGGGTGGATGTAAAACATGCTCTTCTTGGGGAGTGAACGTTAATCAAGGTCATCAATTTCGCTTTCGAGGGTAGATGACATGAAGCTTGGGTTAATCAGGGGGAAACGGGGGCGCTTTGGACAGGGAGCTGGGGTCGATCGGGAGAAGTGGGGTACTCTGGACATCCGCACTCAAGGGCAGAGGAGCGAAGCAATCTGTGCATTGGGAATTGCATTTTTAGCGAACCGAAAAACAGAAGGCCATTGACGTTATAGTCCCCCCATAGAAGCCAGATTAGGGGACATCCGTCGTCTTACCCGTCCTTTCCTTCATTACCAACTCGGGTTCTATTGTGTTCCAGGAAAGGGGAGGTAGTAATATGGCGAGTCACAATCGTTTAGTTCCGGTCAATTTTTCCAAACACCTTTGTGTTCGAGGCGATCCAATTAGGTGTTGTGCCGGGGGGGCACAACGTTACCATACAAGGAAGGAGGGAACGGGGGGCTTTAGAGAGTGAGAGAGAGTGAGAGAGTGAGAGAGTGAGAGAGAGAGAGAGAGAGAGAGAGGGAGAGAGAGAGACTGCACTCTAAGTGGTTCATTCAGTACACGTACGATATGGAGAGAGAAAGAGAGAGAGAGAGAGAGAGAGAGAGAGAGAGAGAGAGAGAGAGAGAGAGAGAGAGACCGCACTCTAAGTGATCCATTCAGTACACGTACGACATGGAGAGAGAAAGAGAGAGAGAGACGTGTACAATAATGGATCATTCAGTGCGCGCACAACATAGAACAACAGGGGTTAAGTAATACGGAAACACAAGCGGGGGGATGACGTAGATCCATACATCACGTACACACAAACTCAGACGGGGGAGACAGCACATGTATTATATACAAAAATCCAAGACAAAACATAAAACAGTTATTGGCCAAAATTATCTTTTTCTGTAGGCTGTGCATCCTTATCATCCTAAGCTCTTTTTACCTTTTTCTTCTCTTTTATTCGTCGGCTGCCTTTACTGGTGTCTTTGATTGTACACACTTACGCCGTTGGCAGTTGGTCATGAACTGACCTGGTCGGGCTAATGCTCACGGTGGTATTTTCGAGTCATTTTAGCAGATGTGTTTCCAGGCTGAGACAACAGTTGGTGTCAATTGGAGAACAATGGGGCAGCTTTTAGTTACTTGTCTATGAGGATGCGAAAAGGAGGTAGTAGGTTTTTAAATATTGGCAATATTCCTAGTCCTCCCGGCGGAGGGTACTTGTGTAAACCTTACCTCGGAACATTCCTGAAACTTTCCCTATTTAGTTAAGTGTGGAGTGCTTAATCATGTGTGCACATTATTTTTGGTTGTATTATTCGGGGTGCGTGGGCACCATAATCGAACGCCTTTTTCCCGTCTCTTCTTCCGTTAGATCACCATTTTCTTTTTTTTTCGTATTTTTAATCGATGTTCCAAAGTGACCTGCAGAAAGAGGGAAAAAGAAGGGGGCGGGGGCAGCATTTAAGAATACATCAGCGCGCATAAACCCGAAAAGGCTTTTACTTACTACATACTCGGTCTATCTCCCCGGAACGCAGTTCTTGCCAACTTGGCATTTAAGCCCAGATGAACCTTTTAGTGTGGGAGAGATGATTATCGGAAGCCGGTGGATAGCATAGGTCACCCAAGTGTGGTATTACGGATCGTATGTAGGGAGGCCAGATGGCACTCCTTCGGAGCGACTTAGGGGCAATTTAGCACAATTTTCCTGATACAGGTAGCATATAAAGTATAGACTGAATTCCAGGGTCTTTTAGCGGTTGCTTTAGGCTGTACAAAAATGTGCAAAGTACATACAACAAAAACCTGGACCATTCATATTTGCAGTATTTCTGCGTATTATACCCTTTAACCCTTATCTAATCGAGCTGAGTCATTTCACCTATATTTTAGTTATATCGAAAATAGTTATCATTCATTCGAAACTTATCAATTTACGCGGGACAACTATGTTTGCTTTTTCCAAAAATCTTTAATAAGAATGTCGGTGCACAAATACGGCCTACAACCCCGTGGGCCGGCCACGGAGCAGGCTGGAACTGTATATGTGGGGATACTTATTAGTGGAAAACTTTAATGGAGTCGGCGGTCGTTTATTTCATAATAAAAAGTGCGACAAGCGCAATAAAATCATGTCGAGACTTCAGTGTGAGCGAGTGTCTTAAGTGTTAGGCTTCGAACTTTCAATAATCATGATACGCCAAACTTAACAACAATTCCTTGTCCGAATGTTCAATCAATACCCATCTGATGTTAATTTACTGTCTGAACACATAATCAGTACCCATCCAATATCAATTCATTGTCCGAACATATAACCAGTACCCATCCCATATCAATTCATTTCCCGAACTGACAGTACACATCCCGAAACAATTAATTGTCCGAACATATAATCAGTACACATCCTATATCAATCCATGTGGTTTAAAAACCTGCATACATATCTCATGACACCAGGGCTGAACAATCGGGGTACAACAAGGAGTTGAAAGTTTCGTTTGCATCGGAGCCATTTTGGGTGCAGTCAGGCAGATCCAGGCATAGTCTAAATCTCCACTAACTCGTGGTTGGCCCAGAGCTTCTTTTGGCAGTCCAAAAGTTCCGTTAAAGGGCAAAAGAAAGGATCGGTGGTCTGAACCATCAGTCAAAAGGGGAGGGAGGCAACAATCTTTTCTACCGGGTCATACTGTGTTTTCACTGGAACTGATCCGAACTGTAGTCTGCAGGATTCTAGTCATTCAAACTGAGGCTGGCGCCAGCATGGGAGCGCCGACATCCTGCGGCTACATTTCCATCATTCCGTGGGCAATCATGGCAGTCATTCCCCATCGGGGGTATCTGCGGGAGTCGGGGACTCCCGCGGCTCCTCTAGAATCTTCAAGGACGAGGAGAACTTTTATGATGGTGGCATCCACAAGCAACCGGGCCATTCCTTCATGCTGGGCCCGCTCTTGCAAGGTCGACCGCCATTTTGAGAGTTCGGCAGCTACCGGCGATCGCAGGGTCAAATGAGCAGACGGGCTCCAACCTGCCGGGCGAGGTGTCGCAGCATCGCCACAGTGGATGAACCCTTTTCCGGGTGCGTGGAGCGTTGAGGGTGCAGCTGGGGAGCCTCCACCTGGGGAGGTGGGAGAGGCTCGTTCGCGCCGCCTCTCCCTCCCGGTGCACCCCACGGCGTCTCGCTTGACATTTGTTATGGCCGGACCAGGCGATGAGGACGGGGGGGGTCGGAGGCATGTGCAAGACATCCCCCCCAGCGTTGTCGCAGCCATTATAGAAGAAAGAAAGAAGCGCCCAGTACGTTTTCGGGCCGGGCCTCCGGTTGATGGTGGCCGGACGCTCTTCGCCACGGCCCCAGGAACGGGTCCCTTGGTTTATCCTGGGGACAGACCTTGGCGCGTGGTGCCGACTTCGGGCTGTTAGCGTAGTGGCCTCTCCCCCCCCCAGGCCTCCCATGGAAGCTGGTCCAGACTGTCTGAGAGAGGAGGGGGGTCGAGGACATGGACATTCCCCCTTCCTGCAACTCTCCAGGGTTGTCGAAGCCGCCACCACGGCCGGATCCCGTCGGACTCGGCCTCCCCTCAGGCCCACCCCATGTGATGATCTCTGGCCGACGGTTGGCAGCAGGACCCGCCCTACATGTGTTGAAGATCTCGTCTTCCGGCTGGGCGTAGCCGCAAACCTGTTGCACTTTTTGGGAGTTTCCAGAATGGGGGCGGATGTCTGCTGACTTGTATCTTTCCCAGGTTGCTGTTATTTGGGCGTGGCAGGCGGTGGGACAGACATGTTTGGAGCGGTGAGGGGCGATGAAGCCTCGTTGCCTCATGGCCGTCGCAATGTCAAGCTTGGCTTCTCTTATCATTTTCAGGTTTCTTATTACGGGCTTATTTCTAACGTTTCTTGTTTCTAGGACAATAATAGGTTTTATCATTAAGTATTGTTGTCGTTTCCTTGTTTGTTATTTAATAAAAAGTTCATCAGTGGCCTACTGATTTCGTTTTCCTATTCCTTTCTTTCTAGGTTGTTTCATGCTAAAGTTTCTGTTAACAGGATACAGTGATCACTTCGTTATTATTGCATATGTCCTTTTCACTAGGGGTGCTCTCTGGTCGGGCCAGATGACCTACCTCTAGTAAATGGTCCGGGTGGAACTGGTTTATCAATCAGTGGGGAGTAGATAGGCATGACAGATTGCAACGGGGGACAACGGTCCGCATTACCTACCCTTCACTACTTGCAAAGACTAGACAGAGTATTTCTTTTCTATGTTATTTGCAAACAGAGAAAACCTCAGAAAAGAACAAATTCCAAACAGTCAATGTTCGGACAACCAATCAATCAATGCGGAACGAAATAGGCACGACGGGTTACAATGGGGGCAAAAGCCTGCGTTACCTACCCTTCACTATCTGCAAAGGGAGAGAGAATATTCCTA
Source organism: Lissotriton helveticus (assembly GCF_964261635.1). Lineage (NCBI taxonomy): Eukaryota > Metazoa > Chordata > Amphibia > Caudata > Salamandridae > Lissotriton > Lissotriton helveticus. Next base: position 987,788,532 of record NC_136067.1, read on the forward strand.
TTCTTCCCCGTTTGTAGGCAGAGAAGATCCTTAAGAGAACCAACTTCGAACAATTCAATGTTCGATCAAACAATCAATCAATGGGGAGAAAAATAGGTATGACGGATTACAATGGGGACAAAAGTCTGCATTACCTATCCTTCACTATCCGCAAAGACTAAACAGAGTATGGCGACTCTGTGCTTGTTTGCAAATAGAGAATCTCTCAGAGACAATAAAGTGAGTAATACTAGTATTTTCAAACAATCAAACAATCAATTTCGCAATTTGTCGTGTGTCACTACCTTACCCAGACCGGACCATGTGGATAGTTCTTCGCCTTCCTTTTTCCAGCGCCCGATCGTTCTCTTTCTCCATGTTTTTACCGCAGCATTCCTGTGGGATTCCAGTCAGGACAATAGGTCACTTGAGAGAGGTCCGTTCGGAATCGGTGAAGTTCATTCAATCGGCAGCCAGACGAGGGCCCTCTCAAGGCAGGTATACTCCAATCATTTAGATGTCACCTCATCGTCTGGACCTCTCTTACCGGACCTTATGTCGCTGATGGACCCCGCGTTGGGACTCCAATTGTGAAAAAGTCAGCCCATAACGCTCCTGATGCCCAGGCTGCTGGCGCAAGGTGCCTCTTAGTTCCCATCATAAATAATTACCAAATGAAGAGACGGGCACTGGAAGCAGGAAGACAAGGAAAAAGGTTTATTTCTCATGAGGAGAGCCTGTCATTTCGGACACTCGCATAGTGTCTTCGGGAGGTGCTCTAACTAGCCTCTCTGAGGCCTGGTCTTTTATACACTGGTTTAAGACATGTGAACGCTCTTTATTACAATAAAGACATTGTGAAGTATGAAGATGACATCCCCGGCACCCCCCCCCAGTTCCGGCTCATTCCAACACGTGGCTACAGTAGAGGCCCTTACCCCTCATACAATGGGAGGGGGCTATCACGCAGCTGAGTGTTCTGCCGATTCCTTTGGAATGTGTGCGCCTGATCGAATCTCAGGGGGTGGGGAGGTCATGATCAATAGTGGCTCCTTTCAAGAGAGGCGAGTGCATACAGTAGTGGGCAATAAACTGTATCCTCAGGCTTAGGGATGACCAGCGGTTCATACAGGCAGTCGGGCTCAGAGGAAGGGGTCATCAAAGGAGGGGTATTCATGGACGGAAAGAAGGTGTTGGTCAGGCACGGGGTGTGATTCCTAGAGACAGAGTCATGCGGGAGGGGAGGGCTCATGACTTGTGCATGTGAGAGCGGGGGCGGTCAGGGTGCATGGGGGAAGCTTGCAGGGTCAGGAAAGTGTGCCGACGATCGATCGTGAACAAGGAGACCATGATACCTAAAATGGCTGTCGTGTACGTGTGTGCATGGGTCTATGCTAGCGGGATAACACAGTCAGTGTTTTAGCGATATCCGTTCTGCATACAACAAGGGGTACTGTGAACACAAATGAACGCCGCTTATGTACATACACATTGCTATTTTCAACATTGCCTACAGGACTGCGTCATCTACAATAGCGACTCGATCTGAATTGTGAACACTGCTGTCTGCAGTGTAAATTGAAGACAGTAGTCAAATACACATCCATGAATACTTTTTCTCACTTCCTCTTCAAAAAATATAACAACATAAATTACAGAAAACTCTCCAATAAATAAATCAAAACAATTCCACTTGCGATCTCTGCTGTCCACAGTGTAGATTGTTAGTCAGTGTTCTTTTCCACTACCAAGAATAATTTGGTCATTGTACTAAACCTATACCTCATCTAAAAAAAGTTCTTCAAGCAAGTATACTAAAAGGATGTTGTGTATATTTCAATAGACGTTGTAGTTACTTGACTACTGGATTCGGTAATTAAACACTCACCACTCGATCTGAATTTTGAGCCCTGCTGACCGCAGTGTACGGCAGAGGCAGTGGTCATTAACGCCTCACAGCCACGTGCCTTTGGATTCGAAAGCATGGAGTTGGTTGCACCTGATCGGAGGGGGTACATAGAAATAATTACAGACTTTAACTTCTGACAGCCTCAATCATAAAATCAAGACCTTGTTTCACTGTTCTGACCTGCTGTACCGCGGTGTACTCCACCGACTGGTGTCAACCAAGAACAATAATCATGTGCAAAAGTTAGCTACGGAAGCACAGAGTCTGATGCACCTCAACGAATTGATTTGTGTGAAAACCAAGCAGCAGGTAATATCGGACATCGTCCATTGTAGGATCAAGACACCGTTCCACTGTTGGGATGTAGAGTAGGTTACACCTGGTCAAAGGGAGTACCTTCATCTCCACTCTAAGATGCAGTTCTAACATCTTCCATTGTGGGATCAAGACACCATTCCACTGTTGGGACCTAGAGTTGGTTGCAGCTGGTTGGAGGGGGTACACATAAATCATCAAAAACTTTAACTTCTGACAACCTCAATCATAGAATCAAGACCCCGTTTCACTGTTCGGACCTGCTGTACCACGGTGTAGTCCTTCAACAAACGTCAATCAAGCCCAATAATCATGTGCAGCAGTTAGCTACGGAAGCACAGAGTCTGATGCACCTCAACAGATGGAGTTGTGTAAAACCAAGCAGAAAGTAATATCGAACATCGTCCATTGTGGGATCAAGACCCCGTTCTACTGTTGGGATCTAGAGTTGGTTGCACCTGGTCAAAGGGAGTACCTTCATCTCCACTCTCAGATGCAGTTCTAACATCGTCCATTGTGGCATCAAGACACCGTTCCCCTGTTGATACCTGTTCGACTACTGTGTTAGTAGTATACAAAGCACTCTACGGTGCTGGGCCTCAGGCTGGGCACTGTGTGCCTGTGTCGAGGTAGCCAGCGTTGATATCAGGAGCCTTCTGAGCTTACAGACCTCGTCCCAGGAGTTTCCGCCTGCACGTGGTGGGCCCAATTTGACATACGGCGGTGTTGAAAGGTGAACTGTGTGGCATATATGCGTCGAAGCGGCCATGATGGTTTCTGGGTACCAGCAGGCATAGAGCATCATTCACGCAGCCACTTTCACTTACGGGGTCAACCTCATGGTGGTGTAAGCCGTGCAGACATGGCAGACACGTTCGCCATTCCGGAACAAAACCACACCCAGAGAAACATGCCTTTTATTCATGCCCCTACGCTAGCCTTGCGTACGCTGAGCCAGCCCACTACGCTAAAGATTTTGGGGGGAGGGGGGACGTACATGGTATGTTACCATAATCTTCCCCACTGACTGTACTATCATGGTTGCGTTTACTGTCTACTTCACTCAATAAACCATCAGTGTATGTTGACATGTACATGTCTATGCCCTGCATACTCACGCTGTCCCGCACATCCCTTTAACACTTTGCATTGTATACTTTTATAATTGAGAATCACTTGCCACCTTCGCACATACTTTGCTCCCATCGCTCCCCGCATTCTGCATTGTGTGACAGAAGTGCGAAGCCATGTTTGGTTTGTGTACATGGCTAGCCACGGTTCCCACAGTACGTAGTGTTGGTGTGTCTGCTAGGTGTACATGTTGTGTCATGTTGTATGTGATTATACGAGGTAGCATGTTTATTCACGGGCAGTGGTTTCTCCCATTTACACATCGCTGTCTTGAAGAGGATACAGACGTTTTTCTCACAGGTGAAAACTGCGACCACAATGGCAGTCATTCATTACTATCAAAGAATGTCCAACTGCACGGCTCTTCTAAGCTTACAGCCTCCAATTTTGTGTGCTTTCTTACAAGCATGCCAACTCCCACATTCAGACCAACATTCAAACAGCTTTCTAATGGTAGTTACCTGCTTCTCAATAACATCCACTCCTACAGAATGTGAGCTGGCATACTGTATGTTCTTACTGTTCGAAACTGAGTAACTTCCTGTGGCAATGTCTATTCCCACCCACACAAAGTAACTCCCAAACTTCAACTTGGACTTCAATCCTACTTTGAAAACAGATTTCATTAAACTAACCAAACTGAAACCGCTTTTGTCCAGAACAGAAGTGCCCCTCACTTCTGCAAAATAAATGTATTGACTGCAGATAGCACAAACTTCAAGTAAAATACAGTCCCTTTCAAATACAAACCTCCCATTACACTCTGTGAATTGTTACACAATTTTCAACACATCTCACACTCAAGGTCTGGCACACTTTTTTAACTGGGTCTCCTCCGGCCTTGTCACAGGCTTTCAAACTGTTTTTTGGTATAATACCACACTTCATTCTTTTGATCATCTCTGGAACAACAGGAACAGTGCCCATAATTCTCACTCTCTTTGTGGCCATTCTACTAGTATTTTTGCTTGTAAAAAATGGCTGCGCTCCCTGTGGTAACAACCATGTCCGACTGAATACGCCTCTACGCGAAGCTACATCAATACCGTGAAACAATGAAACAACTTTTCGGCTGCCTCCCTCTATCTATGATCAGAGCCAGCTACAACATGACATTTATTTACACATATGCAATCTGCGTGCAAACATCTTTTTATTGCAAAACTTGCCCATTCGACTAGCGAATGGAAGTATGCCTTGGCAACATCCCAGCAATCGCTCCCGATATCCAGCGGGTAATGGACTATCAAAACCATGAACTTGATTGTTCAGGCAGTGGAGAATGGCGGATGCAGCGCAAAAAGGTATCGTGGCAGAATGGGATTTCTGTGCAGCTGCGAAAGATCTCCTGCAACATCCGACCATTGACAACATCGCAGATTGCCTGCCAATTAAAATTGCCGCTCCAACATTCAAAGAACATTACTGCCCCTTCGAGGATATAAATTGGAACGCTTCACTTTTCTCACACAATGACAACAATGACCTCTTGGAACATTATGCATCTCAAGCCGCAGAAGAACTTCCGGACTGAATTCTCCAAGACGTGTAAGAAATTCATGTTATTCTTGGATTGATTTTTTCCAACTTTTTTTACTTTTCCCTTTGCATTTTATTAATACACATTAATTGAACTACTTTCATATCATAACTTTTTTAAGTATGCTCAGGCATTTGAACCCTGTTTTCATTATTGCCCCTTACGTCTCCAGTCTAACCAGGGATGGGTGATGTATGGCCTATGCAAATACGCTATTTACTTGCTAAATTAGCCTAAACCCGACATCTATTTTGACACCATGTCCATTCTTTGTGCACATGTCTCTATTATCCACGAAACCCTGTCACACAAATTTACTCATCCTCAGCCTCTGCTCACACGCTGGCGATCAAGATTAAAAAAACACGACATTGTTTAAGAACTGGTTGGCACAGTGTGGTAATGGTATCCAGCTTTATTTTCATTATTGAATTTAGTCATTCATGTCTAATAGCTATTGTTTAAGTCACATGGAACTGTAACATGTAATGTGGAATTCACTGATGCAGGAGCTTTGGTTTGAGTACAGCAGAAGCGGTTGGATATTGCCTCAGCTCGATGCCTTAGCTCTTTGCACAAGAATGTTTTTTTGAAACAGCTGGATACAATAATGTATGGTTTGACCAGAGGGGTACCAAATGTGCTTCTTAGGAGCGCAATGTTTGTGTTCCTCCTCAAAGTTCCGATTTGAGTAGAACTATTACCAATTCTAACATGCACCAGATTGAATCTACTGGGAGATTGCTGACTGTTCTACTGTTGATAATTTTGTGTTACAAAAAAAGAGTACCAGGGTACCTAAGAAGTTTGATGATTACATTTTGCAATTTTTTTTGTTTGTTTTCTTAAAGGATACATGTGTTAATCGTATCCTACCTTCATTTTCATTAGAGAATTTAGAGTCATTCAAGTCTAATAGGTATTGTTTATGTAACATGGAATTGCAACATGTAATGTGAAATTCACTGATGCAGGAGCTTACGTTTAAATACAGCTGAAGCGGTTGGAGTTTGCCTCAGGTGGATGCCTTAGCTTTTGCACCAGTGGGTCAATGTACGGCACTTAAATAAAGACACTTTTTATATAACTTTCAAACTATATCGCTGTATTACATACAGCCACTTTCTTAGACACACCTGATCTCACCATTTGTCTTCTGTGGCATTGCAACATTCTGCATTACATTGTTCATGATTATTTCTTTATTCCTGCTTGCTAAAACACTGCATTCGAGTCTTCAGACCGGTAGGGGTGAATAGATTGCTTCCCACTCCCTGTATACTATAAACGCATACTAACACTACTTACACAGGTATGCTACAGCGGGCAGTATCCTACAGCGCCCACAGGACATCATTTTACAGCAATCAGCTCACGGCTTAGGCTCACGGTTTCATCCCCAACTCTTCACACCTGTAGCAGTGAGTAGTTTGCTTCCCGCTCCCGCTATACTCTAAACGCATACTAACACTACCTGCACAGCTATGCGACAGTTGGCAGTATGCTACATTGTAGAAAACAAGGAGGGAGGAACCCTACTATTACAAAAATAGGGACAGGGTAAGTAAAGTTGACAAACAACAAAGTGTCCCTCGTTAGTTGTATCTCATATACAGCAATCAAGGGCAAGTTAAAAACAGTACCATTACGCCAATACTTAAAGTACCTAATACATATGCACAAAATATAAATTTGAAGGGTCACGCAAACAACAAGAATAACCGAAGAATATTATAAAAGTAATTCAATACAGTTTATTACAAAAACAATTTAAAAAAAAACACAAATCCAGCATTAAAAACATTTCATGCAGTACATGATTCAAGAGAGCAAATTGCAAGAAAACAAAGGTCGACACGGCGTTTCGGTGATTTCGTACAATTTTTCACCTTCTTCAGGACAGTTTTCTGAATAATACAAAACAATTTTATTCTGTTATTCTTTAAACATGTTATTGGTGACTCCTTCTTTACAGAACAATTTATTAAAAACATCAAATAATATTAAAATGTCAACATACTAAAAACTTGCCTAATGTCCTTTAATGGACATTTGATTTCATAACATTATTAACATAACATTCTTCTCAAGGGTACAGTGTTCCTATTTCATGAATAAAGGACACCCCAGTATTCTACATGAGAGAAACTGAATATTCATTACTATCTTAGGATTGACTAACATAATTTTTGCTATGCATGCCTCTTATGTCCAAAAGGACTATTAACTCAAAGAATCTATCGGACATACCTCTATTAATCACAAAGGTACCTTTGGCTGTCACTTTCAATATATGTGGGCCGGATACTATGTGGATGGATTGTTCAAGTTTTCATAAAAATCAATTTTCACCATGGGTAGACACCTAATTAAATTACAAAGATTGAAGTTGTCTAGCATGAAGAACCAATGTCTATTTCTCCGCCTTTCTCATTAGTAAAGAGAGTAAATACATCAATCAATCAAAATATCTTTATTCGATTGTTAGATGCAATCATAAAAGTACAGGTAAAAAATGCATAGTTACAATATTAAAAAGATACATGTATAAAAATACAGGAATTCATTAAATTCATGGGAATCAAGCACAGGAAGGAAAAACAATTACAATTTTAAGACACAGTTATATGGCCATACGTTTCCTAATATTCATCACATTTTTTAAAAACAAAATTGTCGTTGCTACACATAAATGGTTGTCAAGGGCTTGAATATTAATCATCGCCACACGACTCTGACGAAGTCCTAATTCTCTTAAAATTGGCAATAAGACATTTTTCCTCATTACATCATAGAATTTACAAAATAGGAAAACATGAATGGTACTCTCGGGTGAGATATTATCACAAGGGCAAGGAGGTAGATCGTATGTCCAATTATTAATCATAGGAAAACTAACCAATCTGTGGAATATATCAAATCTAAAGCGCGAAAGTAAAAAGCGCTCATATTTGTTAGGTACAAATATTAAATAGGGTTGAATATTAAAAGTTGCTAAAACCATTTGGTGCTGCTGGACAGAAGGTTTTAAGACCTCCGCTGCAATCCTATGAGAATCCAGAAGAGCTAGACACTCCTTCTTCAGATCTTTCCGTGAGATTGCTGAAATATCAATAGGATTCAAGAAATATTCTTCTCTCCCAATATCTTTTAAAAAATTAAAGACATACTTCACCCATGGTATTTTTGTGGCACCCTCCAATTTTAAAATGTCTATCAGGACATCTCTATTTAGACGTGTTGTTTCTTGTGTCCAGAGTTTGTGCCATAACAGCACTGGCTCTAGTTTAATCAGGTCTGTTATGTAGGAAAGACCCAGTTCTGAGTGACAATTATAATTAGAGGAGCTTTTGGGGAGTGCCAAAATATATTTTAGGAAAGAATTTTCAGCAATCTGGATAGGTGCGGAGTTTGCAAAGTCCCAAACCCTACTACCATAGCTAGCACCAGCTACGCACTAAGCTTAATACATTTTAATTAATTCTGCAGGGGGTCTAGTCCCTAATTTATTTGAAAAGATTTTAAGAGCAGCAGTCGATCGAAAAAGCTCAAGCTTTTTAACAGAAACAGCTTTGGTCCACATCTCGTTTTGGGCGAAAAGTATCCCAAGGTAGGAAAAATGCTTGGCAAATTCAAGCTTCTGTCCTGCGATAAAAATAGGCCTCTTAGGTTTGCTTTGCCTACCACAATACATAGTGAAAGTCTTTCATGTATTGACTTTCAGGCCCAACTCATTCATAAAGCGGGAGAAGCTGTCAACCACCCGCTGTAAGCCCACAGCGTACAAAAGTGCTGGTATTGGGCGGCCTCCTACAAATGGGGGATCCAGACTATCTTTGCACAAGACTTCTTCCAATCCATTTATGTACAAATTAAAAAGGAAAGGGGGCAGGACACAGCCCTGCCTGACCCCACTCCTGATTGGAATTTTGTCGGTGCGTTCTCCATTTAGGCCAAAGCGAACGCGGGCTGAGGCGTTGCTATAAAAACGTTTAAGATAATAAATAATGTTAGATTCAACCCCAAGTTGTTCTAATATTAACCACAGTTTAGAATGGACCACACAATCAAAGGCGGCCGAGAGATCCATGAAGGCCAAAAACAAGTTGCCCTGTTTTGCCCTCGTGTATTTCCCGACCAACATGAACAAGTTCAGACCCCGTTCTACTGTCCCCAGGCCGGAACGAAAACCATACTGAAGATCAGACAGAACAGAGTCTTCCTCCGCCCACTCCAGAAGACGGTCCAGAATAACTCTGCCCGCTATCTTAGGGAAGGAATCCAATAGGGAAATAGGCCTATTTCCCTTCTTGTAAATCGGAACTATAACAGATTCCACCCAAGTGGGCAGGAAATCAGTAACACAACTGGCGTTAAGCACCTGAATCAGGAGGGGCGCCCACAGAGACGGAATGCTCTTAAATATGTCTATGGGAACCCCGTCTGGACCAGGCGCCTTAGCGCTCTTACTTCTACTCAGAGCTTTTACAACCTCCTCCAGAGTAAAATGCAAGTTTCTACTAGGGGGGTAATCAAAAGTGGGGATCAAAGACCCCACTTGTTCCTCACCTTCATATACTTTCGAGAAGTGTCCGACCCAATCTGAGTCGCATATTGCTATTTCTATTTTCGGACTGACATCTTCACTAAGAAAGGGAGTTCTCACAATTTTCTAAAAGCTTGCACTATCACTTGTTACAGAAGCTGAGTGAAGAGCCTCCCAAGCTTCAGACCTCAAAGTGTTTTTCCTATCTTTGATTGCCATTTTATCATCTTTCCTACATCTGCGGATTACCTCAGTAGCTCTAGGTTTATTGTGCAGCGCCTTTTTAGGGCTGCATAGGCCCTGGTGCATCAGGAATCAAACCAGCCTCCCTCTTTCTTTCGATTCTTAAACTGCCTCGTGAGGGAGTTTTTAATTTCGTTCGATATTGCAGAAAAGGATGCAAGACTAGCTTCAGGTGCTGACTCTACCTCTAAACACGTTGGTATTTCTAAAAGGCATTTATCAACCACGGTTTTAATTATCTCTGCCTCATTTACCATAGCCCATTTTAATGTATATCCGTTAATGCTACCAATAGCTAAATTAGTATCCAAGCTGTTACCTTCTTTTTCGTTGATCAGCGTGGATACAGTGGGTAGCACAATAGTCACGCAAAGCGGAAAGTGGTCGCTCAATACTATATCAGGAACACTAAAAGAATGGATTCTGTTCCCACACTTATTAGAGATAGTGACATAGTCTATAATTGTAGAGCAACCTCTACCATTAAATGTTGGGGCTGGTGTAGGGGTGGAGATACACATTTCATTTGCAAACCCTAGATCGAAATTAGCTAGCAAGATATTGAATTGTTCCCCTAAAATAGTGTGTTTAAAATGGAAACGTCCCTCACCATCATCCCGTGTTAGACCGCACCTATTATCCTTAGTTAATTCACACAAATTACAATTAAAATCCCCCAGCATGATTATCATCAATTTGTGCTTAACAATATTTTCCTGTGCAAACAGAGCTTTAGTCAATTTCCTTAAGAAATCATCACAGGGAATAATATTATATAGATTGACAATTACAATTGGGGTATCACAAGCCAGTCCAAGTACCAAAATTTGAAAATAAATATCTTTAACAGGTTCAGTAGTTTTCTCAAGCTCTAATTTGTTAGACAAATAGACACTCAAGCCACCCTTAGGTCTTCCATGAGGAACAGCTACAGCTGACGTATGGAAAGTTCTATAACCCTTCAAATGTACTGGTTCAAGGCTCCATGTTTCTTGAAAACAAAGCAAGTCTTGGGATTGAATAAAATCCCTCCAAATTGGCTTTTCAATTTTGGATCTAATGCCAGCTATATTCCAAGATGAAATTCTAAGCACCGATGGACTTGTCAGGGGAGTAGGCAAGGCAGCAGGGGACATAGGGGTGGGGTCAGTGGTGTGTAAAAGGGGGGCTAATTGGTCAACCCCCCCTGTGCCCTCATCTGCTGTCGGAACACCCCCCCCGAGCTCCACATCCTCACACATGGCTAGGACTACAGGTGGTAATTTCTCCCCAATTGCAACTACATGTTCACTTATACGAAAATCAGGATGAAGGACTTCCTCTAAGCCTGGTACGATGGGGTTAATAGTATCCAACTGCAGTCAGTCGATATTTTTCAAACCACTAAGAGTTTCATAGTAATTAAATGTTGGAATTCCATATCTTCTGACCCATGGTTCTTCCAAGTTCATGGGCGGGCAACGGGGGCTGTGCGTCTAATTGGTCGAGGAGGAGAATAGAAATAACCAAGGGGGAGAATGTTAACAAAATGTGAATCATAAGTCCCCATGGCCACTCTTTCCAACACTGTATTAACCAGTTGAGGGGACCGAAATGATAGAACTACACAATCACCCCTCAGCGTTTTAATCGAGGTGCCTACCCATCTTGCTCTTTTAGCCATTTTAAAATCTGAGAAGAGATGATTTTTAAGTCCAACCCTAGATGACAGGAAATAAAGAGATTTATTTCTCAGGGTTGACCAATCTTCAACAGAATTAGGGGGAGTGGAGGTACATTTGCCAAGACCACAGTATATGGTGTTGCTTCTGGCGGGAGATTTAAGTTAAAGAGGTTCGGCGTTACCCCTACCTCAAATTCACCCTCTGATCTTCTATTTTGTTGGGATGGTACATATGAGGACACATTCGGGGCTACCATGGGTGAGTCAGTTGGGCCATTATCATTAATTATAGTATCTCCTCTTAAGCCTTTGTGATCAGGCCGATCAGTAAGCTTTGGGTTAAGATGTTTGGATTTAGCTGGTGCTTTAGTTGGAGCTGGTGTTTTAACAGGAACTGTCACCTTGGCTGGAACTGACACTTTAGCGGGAGCTGATGAGATAATTTTTGAACTTGTGGCACTAATGTGAGGTAAAGACATAACCTCACTTGGGGTCGGCTTCTTGTTAAGCTTTCCCTCGATGTTAGTTAGCCTTAATTCTATGTTTTTAACTTTGAGAGTGATAGGTTCTAAAAAAGTCATTAAAAGAGTTTCCATTCTCTCCCAGAATGAATCATCTTTTAGGTCCCTACTAGTAGTTGGTAAAGGGACAATTTCTATTTGATCATTCTCCTCGCTCCCTCTACTACCATTTAACTTTTCCATAGCTTTGTTTTGCTTAGATTTAGTATTCCTTTTACTAGTTTTACTTATTTTAGTAGGTTGCCTTTCCCTAGCAATATCTTTTTGCTTAAATCTAGCCTTCTGCCCTCTAGTTCTCACACAGGGGCTATCACTAATATTTACAATAGGGATTGAGCTCCCCGAAATGTCTTGTCCCTCTTTGCCTGAGACGTCCTCGTTTAGGGGAATAGGATCACCGGTCTGATTACCGACACCTAGAGAGGGGGTCAAGGATAACCTTGCAGTTGGGGGCAATAATTCAATTACATCCGTGAGAGCCCTAGATGACCTCTCGCTTATTGGTGTGGTAATATGTGTCCCAGGCAAAGCAACAAAAGAGGGGGCTAGTATGGAATCCTGGGAGTTGGTGGTTAGCATTGAGGTGTTTGTGTTAGCTACGGGGGGGAAGGAAGCCAGGTGGCAGAGATAACCATCTTTCTGTGCTTTCAATAGCAGAGGCGACCACCCCAATCGTCTGCTGCAACATTCGGTCTATTGCTGTCAGGGTAGGTAAGGGGGTATTAACAGCTACTCTTGGTTTCCCATTAGGATGAATGGGAGTATTTTTCCCATTGTCTTTTGGCAATAGACTTAAATATATTGGAATGATAGCACAGTGGAATCTTCACAGTATTAACACACTAAAAAAATACATATCACACTGATTGCAAAAAATGTAAAAATAGAAATAGTACGCCTATGACTATATAATATATAAATAAGACAGTAGTTACTGGTAATCAGTCCGCAGGCTGAAGCGGAAGAGAAGGGTAGGCCTGGAGGGGTGGCCCAGCCCAGCCTCGATCAGCCCCGGACGGCCACGCGCGACTCACGGGGCGAGAGGCGTTCCTTGTTTTTCAAGCGCCTCCGGGCGCTGCAATAGCGTCACTCGTGCGCCATGGCCGCCGGGGCACCTGGGAGTTGTGGGCCCTGCCCTGGCCGCGGTGCTGCCAACAGGAGAGAGACGTTCCCCTCACAGCGATACCGGGACAACACAGGACTCGTGTGCACCAACAGCCGTTCCCCTCACGGCAAGAAGAAAGTTTGTGGCGTCCTCTGTCCTCTGTCGTATTAAAAAATACATACCTATGTATGATGCACTCAAGTTTTAGGAGACCTTCGTTAGATTACGTTATGAACTAAGAATGATATAACTGTGGAGAAAAATCGAAAAGAAAAGGGGTCTAAGCTTTTTTACAACACGCCACTATAAGGCAAAATAAACTATTTGCCGTAAACCCAAATTGACTTGCCTGGTAGGTGGCTGAAGCGCAACCCTTAAATTGGTCTGCTTACTAGTCGCGACTGGATGGCGACTGGGCCTGGTGCATTCCCCTTGATTTATTCTTCTGGGTCTGTATTGAAAAGGCACATGAAGTACTGTTCACGTTTTTTTCTCTTTATGGAATCATTACCACCTCGAATGCTAGTAGTAATAATCTCGATCCCGCACCATTTCAAATCGTCCAAATTGTGTCTTTCTTTTGTCCAATGTTTAACAAGTGGGGCATTTTTCTTATCGGTCCTAATTGCGGATTTGTGTTCCAGAATTCTGGTTTTCACCGCCCTAGACGTTTCACCTATATATGCCAAGTTACATGGACATTTGATAAGGTATATTAGGTTCTTTGAGTGACAGTTAATACAATTTCCTATGCTGCATTTGCCCTCATTGATATTAATCTGAAGATCTTTCATAATATGAGGGCAGGCACTGCATCCTTGGCATGGAAATGTACCCACTGGTAAGTTGATGTTGGGTAATCATAATTGTGTTTTAAAAAAAGTTTCTCTATATGTATGAACAAGGCAATTCCTAATTGTCCTATTCCTCCTGAACGAAAACATAGGTCTGGGAAGCATCTCTCTCTTTTGATTTGTTGTAAGGTGCCAATTTCTATTAATTATATTCTTGATCCTATTACTAGCACTTGAAAAATTGGTGACAAAAATTAAGGGTCCTTTTTCTTCCAGTTGGTTCTTTTCCTTGTCAGTGAAGAAAGTATCCCTATTAAAATACTTAGCCCTTTTTGTACGCATGTTTTACTTATTTTTTGGGGTACCCTCGACAGATACATTTTTGGATGAGGTCTGCAGCATGTCTATCGTAATCTTTCATATTCGTACAATTACGTTTCAATCTTAAAAATTGGCCAAAGGGAATGTTGTACCTTTGGCTAGCGGGGTGGTTGCTTTTGTAGTGGAGCATAGTATTTCTGTCGGTGCTCTTGGTGAAGAGCTCGACATTCAAATTCCCATCTACATTTTTGATTAAAATATCTAAAAATTCACAACTCTCCTTACTGATATTGGAAGTGAACCTGAGATTATCATCTCCAAGGTTCAGCCATGAAATAAATTCAGTTAAAAGTTCCTGGGACCCTATCCATATAAAGAACACGTCATCAATGTAACGTGACCATTGGGAAATGTTCTCATAAAATGGTGCAATGTCATTGAAAATGTGTGTTTCTTCAGAATTTGCTACATAAAGGCAGGCCAGGCTGGGAGCACAGGTGGCTCCCATGCTGGTACCCTTGACCTGTCTATAGAACTCTTTTTCAAATAGAAAGATATTGTTTTTGAGAATCAAACTCACACACTCAACTATGAAATTAGCATGTGCGGACAAATCCTTATCTCCAGTTGTTAAGAGTTTTTTAATCATCTCGATGGTACTGTCTTGCGGGATATTAGTATATAAAGCTTCGATATCCAGAGTCACAAGACTCTGGATATCTGGGCTGAATGTGATGTTTTCAATTTTTTTTAATCATTGCTGTTGTATCTTTTATGTATGCTTTTTGCTGAGCTACCATCGGTTGTAAAACACGTCCACATATTGGCTTAATGGCTTTGTTAATGAATTATTGCTGGAGACAATCCGCCTCATAGGTGGATCACTAATGCATTTATGGACTTTAGGAAGACCATATAATGCTGGGATGACTGGATGTTCATTAAAAAGGAAATTAAATTACTCATTGCAAATAATGTCGTCCTCTCTAGCAAAGGTTAATGTCTCTTTGATTTTAGTTCCCAACTGTATCTATTCTGATCTCTTGGATCTACAATAGTGTTGGTCATTGTTAAGCATCATATGTATACGGTGATTGTAGTCTGAAGTGGTCATAACAACGATACCATCGCCCTTATCTGCTGGTTTTACAGTAAGAGATGTATCTAGTTCTAATTTTTTAAGAGCTAAATGTTCTTCATTAGTTAAATTCCTATGTTGCCATCGTTTTTTACTTAGCAGATCTTCTACACTTTTGCTTACACTTCGCTCAAAAGCCTCTATGTCCTTGTGGACTTGTGTTATAGATGGTGTCCAGTTGGATTTATTCTCTATTGTGTTTTTCTCTTTATACTCAAAAAAAGCATTTAGTCTTATTTTTCTAAAAAAAATAGCAAATCTCTTTCTAGACTATATTTATTGATAGGCTGCACTATTGCATATCCCAACCCAGTTTGCTTGTCGGCTTTGTGTTGGTAAAACGTTCACCAGTGACATTTCATTCTCAAGGCGGACGCAACCAATGGACAAGTATGGATGTATTAACTCAGTAAACCCCGTTGCAAGCTAATTTGAATTACACCCTTGCCAAATTCTTATGACACCTGAAGAGGAAGAGAAAGAAGGTGATCCCCAACCCACCCCTAACTTGCTTCATTGCAAAGACTTTGAGGGATCCGTGACAGGAACAAATCTGTCTTCCGATCTGGCAGCAGAGCAGACGTGGGGTTTTCACTAGTTATTGTGCAGTTCCTTGATTTGTTCTTGCTGATATCAGGAATTCTATTTGGTCATCAATATTATATTGAGATGGAGCAGCTTTCAAGTAAAAAATAAATACAGAGTGTGCTGGACAAGGTAAGGGGATGCATCAAACCTGAATCTGCCAAGATGTCAAATGTGTGGCAATTGAACTGTCCTTACTTTTCTGGCCATGCACAGTGGGGATAATTCCAGAGGAAAAACTTCAATGGAGTAGCATTGAAATGTTTTAAATGCGTAGTCCAAAAGTGATTACAATCTGGTATACAGAGTTCACATATTGAACTGCTGAGATAGAGTTAGATTTGCAGGTTACCAATCTCCTGAATATATTGAATGTATATAGAAGACTATCAAAAGGCCCCAATCATAAATAAAAAAGGAAAGATAAGTATTTTTGACAGCAAAGGTTCATTTAACATGAAAAACATGCATTTTCTTATAAAGAATGTACTTGATGCCATCTAGTCTTTACTGGAAAGGGTCCTCACTAGTTTAGAATATTTCAGTTTCACAAACATAGGTTACATTTCCCTCTACACTCCCACTTGGCAGGACAGCCAGGGACACATTGCAGCAGTACTGTAGAAACTACTACTAGATGTTGTAACTGTTACTGTGCCAGACGAAGTAGGAATTTCTTGTCTGCAAGGGTTGCCAAGTTGGTAGTGTATTTACAAAAACATTTTTAAATGTTATTTATCATAGTGTTAACTTCACCAGAATAACATTTAAGAAGCAACCTCGAATACCTCGCTGGTCTCCTGCATACCAACAAATTGTGTGACCTTGAAGGATGTTCTTTAGTAGGCCCAGTGCTAAAGACATCGGATTGCAGCAAGACATTTGTTGTCCAGATAACATCTTCAATGTAGGGAACTGATATAGTACTTTCTCAGCTATATTAGAATGTGGAATAGTTGTGCCCTATGCATTTTATCAATAACAAATATTTGAAAATCCATGGTAACTATTTTATGACAGTATACATTTGGACTTTGAAGACGTTTGGAACCTTAACATTTCAAACCTATCACATTGTCCAGGCTGACCATAGATCTTCAATGCAGATGCAGATTCACTGGAACACAAATCTGAGACATGTCAGTGCAGAATACTCACCAGTTTAATAGTTTTATCTACTGCGACGGAGAAAGCATCAAAGAAGTTGACTAGATTTTCTACCATTATCAAGCTTATTTCTCCTACTTTAAGTTGAACACATACTTACGTTTGGTCTCTTCACAAAGGTAACTTACACTTATGAATTAGTAACATGTGTAATTTTAGCTTTACGCGTTTTTGTAACTTTACTACATTTGGCTATTTACAAAATCTCAGTGTAAATGACTGAAAAGTGTGGACTAATAGGTCTTTGTACATCAGTTTAGGTGGTGGAATCAGATAAATCCTAAAGTATGACCATATAGTACCATCATTTAACTTGTTATGACCATATTTTACGTCTGCCGATATCTCCGCACTCGTGGAGATCTCACATATAAAATGACGGGAGAGGCAGAAACTGTGCACACATGTTTGCAAATATCATTCTGTAGTACTTTTTGTAGTACTATAATATGTACTACAAAATGCTGTTTTTGAACAGGGCCCCACGTCTTTTCTCCTGACGACTTCTTAGGATGGAGGCCTGTTCACTAGCCTCAATCCCCATATAATTCATCTTATATGGTCAGCCAAGCTCTATGGATGGAGTGCAATCTTGGCAAGAGTGGTCATACACTTGTCTGCTTTTATATAAGGACTTTGACATGCATCCAAGTAACAGGTTTATACATATGCTGTCTGCAATGTGCCACAGGAGTGTCCCAGTTTAAAGTTGCACTGGTAAGAAATATTGTTCCTCTCTTTTGCTATGCATCTGCAAACAGACAAAGTTTAGGCCAATTCACATACGCATTTTTGGCTGTGAATCTATGTTTATGGCTGGAAATGCCTTTAAGGAATTTACTTCACTTTGTAAATGGTTTTACTACTGTAGATTTCTCTGCCACTTGTGCAGAGAGACCTGCAGGAAGTAGGAAGAACAAGTCCTTTTTTGACTTGCAGGTTCCTGAACACCCACAAACCTATACATTTATGGACATTCACAACTTGCAATCTGACCCATTCTCAGCCTGGAAATGATGAATGATTTACTGAAGCCGGGGGCTGATGTAACTCATTTCAAAGGATAGGAACGTGATTAGCTCACCCTAGATTTGCTGGTGTTATAATGGAAGGGTTTTCCCTTAGAGAAAGCTATTTCTCTCTCTAAGAGATGAATAGGATCAAATAGGCATCCCGAAAATTTCACATAAATTGAGCAATAAATATTTTACAGTGGGTGAATTTTAAGCCCACCAGGTGAGTGCAGGCTATGAATTTTGCTCTCCAGGAGGATAGCTTCCATATCTGTGATCCTCACCAAGCAGGCAGGGCGCTCTGTGTTTTAAGCAGAGCTTCTGGTATGCCAGCTTCACTAAAATAAAGGAACATAGCAAAGCGGATGTCATGTTCCATGAGCTGCAATGTTAAGTTTGTGTTTCAAAGGGGGGCGTGGCCATGGATGTGATCAAGATGGCCGCCTCTGCCTGAAGCTCCGCAGGTCGGGCTTTATAAACAGTAATTTTTTTCAATGTAGAGCCATCCTTCCTGCAGCAGACACTTACCAGCTGCCCCTGACTCCTGATGAAGCGGCCTGAGGGTTCTGCGGGTCGCGGGAGGTGACGCACTGGACTGGCGTGAGCGGACTTGGCACTGGTGGCGTTAGTGGCCTTACGGCCTTCTCCCGTGAAGATCCGGCAGCCCGTCTGTGTGGTGATTGCGTCCTTGGTGTGGGTCCGGTGCCACTTTGTACACCTACCCTGCTGCTCTTTCGGGCTCTCCCCCCGCCCCTCCTGCTGCGGCTCCCTGCCCGGTCCCGGCCCTTGCGGAGCGCGCACAGGTGTTTGTCGGCCTGGTGTGCCGTCCGCGCCTGGGCCTCGATTTTGGGCTACAGCGCGAGGTGAAGCGGGCTAGAGTGGAGGCCCCCGACTCCGGGTGGACGGCAGAGGTGGCGCCGGGCCCTACCGGGCTTGCAAACTCCCCCCCAACCCCCAGGCCCCTCGATGGCTGCCCACCCTCCCTGAGAAGGTGCTGCCTGTCTTGGGGGCCACGTGGGGGTGCATAATTGCTGATGCTTCTGCCCCGTCTGGAGGAGATGCTTTTGGTGACTGCCGGCCACCCTGGATGTCCGCGACCATTACCATCGGCAAGCACACCCTGGGGGTCTGCCTTTTGGGATGGGTAGTCCCCGCCAACTCCGCTACGCCTTGGGAGCCGGAGTAAGACATAATTGCTCCGCTCTGCTCTGCCTGCAGTCATCAGCCCGCCTACCTCGGAGTGGACCGTGGATATTTTATTGCGCCGCCATCCTGCGACCTCCCCTGCTTTGTGCCTGGGCCCTGCTGTTGGCCCGGCTGCTTCACGCGGGCGATTTCTTCCAGGCCCAGGCTTGACAGTCTTCGATCAGCCGCTAACACCACATCTGACTGAGGCACATCCTACTGCCCTGCGCCTTGGCGAAATCGTCCCCCGGCACAGGTCTTGCTCCATTTCGCCCACTGGCTCCCCCTTGACTGCGGCCTTGTCAACCCTACGGCATACTGCCTTCCTCTATAGACGATATGGGGAAGAAGGACCCCAACCAACACATGCTGACCTTTGGCAAGGCTCCTGGCCCCACTTCATAAGCACCAACGGCTTTGTCCAATGGGGCCGCAGCCTTGAATGACTCTGAGAGCTCCACCTCGCTCTACCCTGACCCCTTTTCACATTCTCCACTTTTGTTTGTATTTCATTTCTGTCTCGAGGGTGCGTGCACCGTGCGCGCACCTCTGGAGTTTTTTTATTTAAAAAAGAAGGTTTTTTTGCCCTTCGGAGTCCTTCAGGGCCTAGGGGGTCTGGGAGACTCTACCCTGCCCCCTTTTCACGATCTCCACTTTTGTTTTTCACTCTCTTCTGCTTCGGACACAAAATGGCGGCTGAAGGGTGCGAGCACCATGCGCGCACCTCGCATATATATATATATATTTTTTTTTAACTTTTTTTTGCCGTTCGGGGTCCTTCAGGGAACCCCTGAGAAGGCCTGAGGGTAGGGGAGGCTCTACCAACCCCCTTTTCACGTTCTCCACTTTTGTTTTTCACTCTCTTGTGCCTCGAGGGTGCGTGCACCATGCGCGCCCCCCGCGGTTTTTAAAATATAAAAATAAAAATTATTTTGGCCTACGGGGTCCTTCAGGGAACCCCTGAGAAAGCCTAGGGGGTCAGAGACTCTCTACCCTGCCCCCTTTTCATGTTCTTCACTTTTATTTTGCCCTCTTTTCAGCCTCACACTGACAAAATGGTGGCCAACACTTGTTGGTGACCACCGAATCGAATGTTCACAGACGTCTAACAGCAAATCAGAATTCCGCTCGCGCACAGCCGAGTGCGCGCATGGTGCGCGCACGGTCCACGCTTATAGATGTATAAATTTTTTCAAATTCGATTTTCCCAACAACTATTGGAGGGATTTACACCATTTAAGCAAAAGGGCGATCTGCGAATCAGACTCTACCATTTTGCCAAATTTCTTGTAAATCCGTTCAGCCGTTCGGGCTGTAGCCGTATCTAATCGTCCTATGGAAAATAACATGGGGAAAACACGTTTTGGGACCCCCCTTTTTTCTCAACCCCACATGACGAATCCCCCAAAACTTTCAGGGAAGGAGCAGAGCGGAGCGGGCCATCTTCTTTGAGAAATTCACAAAGATTAATCAACCGGCGCCAAAGTTATTCCCAATAGAATGTTGCGAATTTCCTATGGAAACTAGGTCCTAACTATGACTACCTACTGGCGATCGCCAGTAGGTAATATATATAAATGATATTAGTATAGCCCCTACCCGAAAAGATGATTTTTCCAGACATTAGGCTTACATTTCTGCTTTTTGGTAATTTCATCTACACTGACTCGCCCAGAACATTTCTTGGAGTAATAATGTGAAGGGATTCCTCACAAATGCTGCTGTGTCTGAGGGTGCACTATGGCCATATTATTTTTTAGGACATTCATTATTAAAAGCATTTTGGAAGATCGTGTATTGTATTGGGGAAGAATCAAGGAATGGGCAGACTGAGAAGCTGAATGGTGGTTTTTGGTAGGGTTTAGAATGATATATCCAGTTGAACTATGTATTAATCCTGTTTATTCATGCTAGTTTGCCTTATATTGCATGATGTTGAATCACTGGAACTATGGAAGCTGGAACAAGTTGTAGTAAAAGTCATAACATTTCCCTTAATGTACAATACAAATAATCAGCAGACATGACTTGAAATATGACCTGACAACATATTTACAGTACATGGATAATTTTACAATGCCCAGATTGGCTGATTTAGGCAACAGTGTTACCCTTGTGGATTTTGTTGTTAACATCCCAAGCTCAGATCAGGAAGTGAAGCCACTGCCATCATGAGATCTTTCCGTGGGTCCTGCAAAGTGAGCTATTGGTGCAATAGTATAGTGCAGTGAATGAAAAGTGGTAGTTTCATGAATAGGTCTTTTAGTAGCTCCAAATCTAAAATTAAACCCTAGACCCAATAATGCGCTGAGTCAAGAGCATTATGCTGCCTGCCCCATACATGAAAGAGTTGAGTAGTGAGTCATTGAGTGCTGTCCATTTGCATACATTGGTCAATTAACACTTAAAGAAAATGTTAACCCAGCATGCTAAAATTAAATCATGAAATTAGAATAAAAAAATACATAGCCTGAAACTGACAAAAAAGACATGAACACTGAAATTCAAAACAGCGTTTTTCTAACCCAACTCTCTGGGCTAGGATTTTACTTTTGATATATTTTAGGGGATCCAAAAATCCCCCCCACTCTTTTAGTTCAGGAGCTGCTCAGCTGTTTCTTTTCTGAAGTGATTCTGATGGAACAGGGCCATCACTTACATGCTAATGTACATAGATTTTCTAAAGAGACTACTTAGGCCTGCATTACGATTATCTCAATAACTTTGACGCCTTGAAATTGGAGTTACAAGTAGGCGAAGTCTGTGGGTGGAATACAGAGGATAAAAATGCAGAAATCTGAAAACTAATTTCAGTTTCTGCATTATTTTGCCCACAAACTAACAATGCACTTTATTTGTTCACCTCTGGGATGTCTGGGTGGGGAAAAACGGGATGTTTTACAGGCTACTTGTATTGAGGGTCATAAAGGAGTGCAATCATGTTCCAACATAGCTTATAGTCAGCCTTCTCTGTGGCATGACATTTGTTGAGAGGAGTCTGCTATCTCTATTGTTCAACTTAATTCTGTGTAGCCGAGAGAGGGCTGACTTTCTATAGTCTTTTTCTTTGTAGGGGGGTGCAATGTTAAGGTCAGTGAAGTAAATGAAGGCCTTGGTGGTAAATAAAGGGGTTTTATTTTCTAACCTTCTTCCTTTTTGCAGGATGATCTGCTGCTAGTGCAAGCAAACACAGCTGCAGATGCTTCATTCTTCCCACCCCTTCTGTGTTTCGTTGATTGAATAAACTGATATAGGAGGTGATATCTTTAAATCCCTGCTGCAGGCATCGCAATCCTTCATCCATCTTCTGTGGAGATTGTCTTAGTCTGAAGAGATTTATTACCAGGTCAGTGAATACACTGTACTGTTGCAGCCAAGGACTCTTGTTCAATGTGAATAATGTGGCCCAGATGAGAGTGTCCTTCAGAAAACATGATTGGACGAAAGCAGATTTCACTAAGTCTGATGCTAACTGCGTGGGTTTAAAAGTGCAAACTGCACAGTGCTAGGAATTCATCAGTGGTAGAAGCAAGAGTACCATTACTACTCGTTGCTGTATGCGGAGAAATTTGATTTAATTCAACAAGCAAGCCTGCTCACTGGGATCACTTTTTTAGATGAAGTTGAATCTCTGTAACATACTGTGCTGTAACCTACAGCGGATTGGAAGTGGTAGGCCTGAAAAACTGTCTATATTTGTGAGTGTTCTGATCATTTCTGCAACAATCCGCCCCTCTAATCGGAATGTAGCTCTATCTATCTACAAAGAAAGACATACCAGATTAAATCAAATACTGGAGGGAAAGGGGAACAAGACTGGGAAAGAGAAAGAGGAGAAAGTCCTAATTTAGGATAAAATTCTAATTTACGACAAAATCCTAACTTAGGACAAAATCCTAATTTAAGACAAAATCCTTATAAAGACAAAATCCTAACTTAAAAGAAAATCCTAACTTAAGACAAAATCCTAATTTAAGAATACTAAATGCCTTCTGTGAATACCAAAAGTAGTACGTTTAGGATTTTATCTTAAGTTAGTTCCGTGAATCGGGCCCTATATTCCTAGCTGTAAAACAAAAGCTCCAGCTTTAGGAGCACTTTGAAAAACTGAGAGACAAACCAAAGTGTCATGGTTTTCTTGACCTGCAAACATAGGGCCAGTTTTTAAAAAGTTCCTGATGGGAAGGGGAGCAACTGCCCTTCTGCGGCCCCAAAATAATGTTCAAGCTTTTTGGTGGTGCCCCTTTATTCTGGGGGCCACCATAAGAGAAGACATATTAATGCAAAGTAGCCCCTCAGGGCATTATGGGATACTCCAGCCAGGAGCAGTGGATGACTAATGAGGGGCTCCCCCGCTGCCCTGGGGAGAGATGCTGTTAATTTTCTTGGCACGCTGCCTTGCACAGCACTCCTCCTTTCCTTTCCTTTCCTTTCCTTTCCTTTCTTTCCTTTTCTTTCCTTTCCTTTCCTTTCCTTTCCTTTCCTTTCCTTTTGTTCTGTACTTGGGTGTCTAGTCCCACAAGGGCACCCCTCTGCCTCCACACGTTGGGGCAGCCCAGGGATACCACCCCTGGCTGCCATGGCAGCTCCCATGTGCTAGCCTCAGTCTCACGCCGCAGCAGGAGCTGATAGATCCGTTCTCCCCTGCCAGCTTCTATGGGCAGGGAGATAGGAAGTGGGGCCAGACTCACCCCAGCTGGTGCTGTGCCCCAGATTTTGATCCCAGGACTCTCCTCCTCTTCTCAGGAGAGCTCTATTGTGGTCCCCAGCTATCTGCATTGCTGGCCCCGGGAATATGGGGCCAAAGGGGAAAAAGTGAAATGGGAGGGGGCCCATAAATGCTCCCTCCTGGGTAATACATTATATACTGACCCGAGCCCTATAGGAAAAGTGGCAGAGCCCCAAGTGCTCCTTTCGGTAAAAAAAAGTCAAAGGTTGCCAGTATTCCATACCCTGTTACTCGTGCCTCATTGGGTCATTGTGGGTGATCGTGGGTTCCTTTCACTTTTGGTGGTGAGCTCTAGCCGCCAGGAGCAGTTTTAGCAGAACTTCAAAGCATTGCAATCTACAGGGATCTGGCTTCACTGGCTTCCTGCTCCAGCTTTCCTCCTTTTCTTTGTATCTTGGCGCAGAAGTCCAAGGCTTTTCTACAACTTGTCCTCATGGGGTGTAAGAGGGACAGCCTCACTAGCGCTTGGAGATACCCACTAGTGCTGGGGTTCACTGAGGAAGAGTTCTTAATCCTTTTTGTGCATAATGGGGTTCCTCCTTCGAGTTGTTCAAGGCTGTAACAGTCGAGGGTCTAACAGTAAGATGCCTAAAAACACCAACCCAGCGAGAATCTCCCCCTTGTGCAAGAGGTATTACAGAGGGTGAAAGGTTCTAGAAGTCAGCCCCTTTGGCCAATCCTAGGGAATCATATCTGCTCTTTACCCCTATTCCTACCTTCCAGCACAGCATATAGGGACAGTTTAACATAGTACCATTCAGGAGTCACTGGTCACATCTATTCTTGGGGTTTCAGCGCTGCTTCTCACTGACATCACTGCCAGGGCCTTTCCCACCAAAGGTTTAAAGAGGAGCCCCCTCCTGTGTTGACTCCAGTTGACTGGGCTTCCTCCTTTGTTCAAGGGGCCTGAGCTGTCCCCAGCCCTGGTGCAGCGTGACAGGTAAGTAACAAATGCAGATATTTTGTCCCCATCCTTCCTTCCTTAGGAGCTGAGGGAAGCACTGTTACTTACGCATTTTGTGTGGGGAAGCCTTTGTTACAGCTACTGGAGAGAACTGCAACTAGTTTGGCACATCAGGGTGACAAGAGGCCCTGAGCTGAGCCAGAGAAATATTAAAATTCTGGATAAGCCATTAGTTGTACAGATATCCTCTTGGAACTAGCAGATTTGCTTTACACAGGCAGGTTCCACCCCATTACATATGTCACTGGACTTTGTAGACCAAAAGAAAGCACAACTGTATTCTTAAGCAGTTTTACCCCATGTGATTAATATTATGGCCCTACAGATAAGCCAGTTAATCAGTCAGACTTTTCCTATGAGTGTACACTAACATTATAAGGCATACCGAGGTCAATATATATTCTTCCAGAGTCTCATCTGTGTCAGGCTACATGTGTGCAGTTACCAGCCTGTGCACAACAGTAGTCTCACACGTGCAGCCCTTACACATGTGTACAAGTATTCATGTGTAACCAGCCAAGTACCCCTTACCCTTGCTGCATTGAGGCACCCTTATTTTAAAAGCTTGACACTGGCAGTAAACACTTGCCGTCCATTTGCCATGTGATTCATGTGAGTGAGGCACATGTAATGAGACTCACCCACAGTAAAAAGTTCAAAACCGGGTGATCCAGAAGCAAAACTTCCAGGGGTACTGAACGGGTGGAACCCAATTGCAGAAGCTACTAGTACTACGATTTAAGTTTCCCTAAGGGCTGGTCGGCTCCAGGTACTCTGGGTCCCTGCACTTGTGATAACCCTGCTGTACAATCTTTGGGGCATTTTGTCAGGATTTGTCCTCCTTTCGCTCAGCTGAGAAAGAGTTTTTAATCCCTCTTCTTAAAAAATTACAATTTGCTCAAGTCAGACTTGCATTGGCATATCATGTGATGCTCAGGGACATACATACCTGTGTGTTGCTAACTTCCTAAGCTGTGCGGTTAATTAGCAGAAGGCGTGGGGTTAGCATTGGTTACACTGTTCATCAGGGTGGACTGTGTGATAACGAGCCAAGTGCGCAATCAGTATTAATGTCATTGGCTTAGATTGACTTATGATAAACTAGGTTGACGTATGATGTAGTTTTACTGTTGCTTTTATGTACATATGTTTTGCTTGCTTCATCAATTTTAAGATGTACATGCATCTTTTATTGTTATATAATTTTAACCGAATTAAGAATATTATTACTACTATTACTAGTGTGTATATGAAATCCTCTCAGATTCCCTGGTAAACCACAGCTGTGGGTCTTCATCCAGTCAATTCACTTACGACTTTAGTTGAATGAAAAAAAACTGATTCATGATATGATATCTTTGGATCCCGCCAAGGGGTAAGTAATTCTTCATGCATCGTCTGGCTAGTTTGTCTTTGTTGAAAGACAGCCGATAGAGCGCAGGCTCTCCTGTTCAACATACTCACCTGGGCCCATATATCTATGTATACATTAAACAGGTAAACCTACACTCAATCAATTGGGAATTTACCATTCGGGATCTATACCATTTTGTCTTACCAATTCCAAGTCACCGTTACCTATAGACCTAAAGGATCAAGGGAGTTAGCAAGAAAATAGGTAGAAAAATAACATTCAGCATTTCATAGAATAACCACAGACTCTGGAAAAGTTTAAGTTCTTTTATCTAAGAAAAATCTTTGGGGAGTTTTGAAAACATTAATTCAATAAATTTCTTATTCTATTCATAATGATGCAGATTTAAACATGAACATATGCAAATAATTTGGAGAGAACATATCGATAAGCTTTTAGACAAAGGGTGGGTAAAGAAAAGGGAAAACAATACAATGACAAACCCACACTTCATAGTGACCTGGAATGGTGTGGTGACCAACCCTGGCCACGGACTAAGTCAAGGATTAAGAATCCCAAAGTACAGGTGCCAGCAGGAAAGAACAGGTGCAGATCAGTATCAGAACCAGGACAGGTTACGGGCCAAATTGAATCAGGACAGGACCACCACAGGCTAAGACCAGCACCACAGCTAAAGTTCAAACACCAGCGTTGTAAACCCTCTCTGCAGCTAATAGTCGAACCCCGATTGGGTCATCGATCTCCTTCCCAGAACCCCGATTGGGTTATCGAATCTTCTGACAGAGTGCTCCGCCAGCAACTCTGCTCCCGATCACCTATTGAGTGCGTTGGGTCAATGACAGGTCAGCTATTCGGACAAGTCGGACAATCTAACTAGCTAAGCCTACCCTAGTTATACTATTTTTCAGGTCAATGTACCAACTCCAAATGTTGCAAATGTGTGAATCCCACAATTTTATTGGACAAAGAACAAGGAGTAGTCATCACACCAAATTACGATGAGGTAACTTGTCAATCATATATTCAAATTGTTCCCTCCCATAACTTTCTCTTACCATTTATTTTTTTTCTGCCCGGTAGTGAAATGTAACAATAAGATATAAAAAAACATTTGATTCATCAGCTTCCTCTGGCAGGGTAATGAGTTCACTCTTCCCATAGTTCTTGCCATCCATGTCTGATTGGCTTGAATTCAAGGCTACAGCTTCAGTGGCTCAGGACTTTTGTCGGACAGGCGCAGTTTTTCCAAAGATGGAGTTCAACAGAGTATTTAGGCCAAAAATTCGTAACATGTAAAAATAGAAAAGAAACAGTTTTAGAGACACAGAATAAATGAATGCACTGTATACCACTTCTTTCTACTCTATTCCCATTATTTTATTTTAAACTATTGCATTAGATATTAAGCAAAGCAGCGATGCAAGCTTCTTGCACGTTAGGACATAAAACAGCCATCTTAGTTCTAGTGTGCAGAAGCAAAAGATTTCGCACCAAGCATGTCACGTGAGCATGACAGACGCATGCGCAGTAGAAAGTCACGCGTAGCAGCAGCCATTTTAATGCGAGTGGATTATAGTTAGTAAAAGCACAAAAACAATCTTAACCTAGATGCCTAATATGTTGTGTAATCAATATTAATAAGACAAGACATGTTAGTTAGTACATTAATATTATTTCGAGAGGGTTGAGTACAAGCAAGTCACTTTACGTGTGAAGCCTTGCTCCATCACAGCTTTAACCTATTCAAAGAATACGTAGTGATAGTACAACCAAGGACTCTTGTTCAATATTATCGATGTGGCCTACATATTTTGGGGAGTTTTATATAGCACGAACTAGAACTGAAGGTATTAGACCGCTTTACTTGTGCACCAGTTGTGTTACAGACAGACACATTCATTTTTGTTAGGCATGGGGAGATTAAATGATTTGCCCAGAATCAGAGGACGCTGAGCGTCCCTTCCAAGACTCGAGTTAAACTGAAGGGGGCACCCTAGAAAGGAATATAGGCAGGTTCACGGGGGAAAAATCGAACAATCAATAAGAACAGAGGAGAACCTTGCCTATCAATAATTTTTTACATACGGCCCTAAATAGGGTCCTAGATTTTGAACAAGACAACAGTACCACCCATAAGCAAGTCAAAGGGAAAGAACAATGATGTATAAACGATTACTTTTATTCTTCATTTTTCATTTTTACTTTTTTTCTCAAGGTTCAAGATTAAGTGCATATATGATACAAAAATAGAAATCATTTCATAACAAAACCATTAGATAAAATACACACATCTAATTATCAAAAAATATAGTCCCACAGACACTGTTTAATCTCACACTCATGAAGACACACTCTACACTCTTACCCATACAACAGATCTCTCATTCACAACTCAACATATAATCACAATATTACATTAACACCATCAGATGGATTGATGACCAGATGACCAGATGAGAAGCGTTGGAGGCTTTGATAAAGAAGACGGTGGAGGACAAAAAGTTGTTGGCTCCAGTCCGCTCTCACAGGAATTTTGCTGGCTATAAACAGGCATTTGGGCAGGCATTTCAGTGTAAAATGACCGCTCACGCCTTTCGTGGTAGGGGACGTGGCCGGTGTGTCCCTTTCTTCCACAAATTCCGGGGTCAGCAGGGACACAGTGGTGCTCCCAGTCAGTCCAAATCATGACCATGCAATGTTCCCAGAGGGGGGTTCACCTCAGGAAGTTTTTCCAGTCTGGAAATAGTTTGTCATAGATCAATGGTTCCTTCGGATTATCAGAATAGGGTATCGGATTGAATTTGTGGAGCCCCCTGGGGAGATGTTCAGGGCTACCCCTGTTGCCAGGTCTCAGGTCCAGGGTTGGGCGCTTTTGGAGGGGGTTCAGGAACTTTTATCATAGGGGACCATTGTGAGGGTCCCTGTGGGACAACAGGGAAAAGGGGTTTACTCAATCCTGTTTCTGTTCAGGAAACCCAGTGTAGACTACCATCCTGTACTGGATTTGAAGGCAGTGAGTTTGTGCATTCCTGCACAGTCCTTCAAGAAAATGACCCTCCAGTTGATTCTGCCCTTCCTGTCGGTGGAGGACTTCCTCACTTCTCTGGATCTACAGGATTCCTATGTTCATGTGCTGGTCCAGAAGGATTTACAGACATTTCTGCGGTTTTGTGTGTGCCATGATCATTTCCAGTTTCAGGTAGTGCCATGTGGTCTCTCTGCTTTGCTTAGGATGTTTACTGAAGTGTTGGCGCCCTTGGTTGAGTTGTTATATGCTCAGGAGATCCAGGTATTTCTGTACTTTGATGACTGGTTGATAGCTTCTGTAGGAAGGTGGACACTGACTGCATGGTTACCCCCATTTCTTTCCTGGTGTTTTGCTGGTTTTTGACTTAGTTTGACTGGGATCCTGCTAATCAGGGCCCCAGTCTATCTGCTTTCTCCCAAATTGGTTGTTCATGTACTTTAGGTACACTCCAGATTGGATTCTGGGATACCCTTATAAGTCCCTAGTATATGGTATACTATATACCCAGGGCATAGGTACCCCAAAGGCCTCCCAGGGGCTGTAGCATGTATTATGCCACCCCTGAGAGGCAACTCAAATTGACACCACAGGTCTGCTACTCCAACCTGTGTAAGGTGGTGCATCCAACCCTTAATTAGATATAGGTTCACTATATCTACCTTATCACTGCGCATATAAACCTATCAGTCACCCCTACAGAAGGCCTTATCAATCCTGAAGGCAGGGTGTGGGGTTTTATGTGAGAGGGTGCCCTTGCATGAGCAGGGCCCCTCTGCAGCCTTCAGAATCTATTCTCCGGGGTTATTCTGTGATGCAGCCATACCATATACTCTTAATTGCATTATAGCCTCGCTGTAAATGCTAACTTTAAAATGGCTGCACAGAAAACTGTCATGTTTGGTTTCAAACACCTTGGAATCATACCTCCACACCAGTAACTGGTGTGGGAGGTATGTTTCCACCCTCCTAGAGGGAGAAATATGACAACACCGGTACACTCAGTACCAGCTTTCTTGACCCTGGCATCACAAGATGGATGCTGCTAGCCACAGACACATGTCTACCCTCCTGCTGCTGGATAAAACTCCGGCAGGGGAGGCTGAACAAGAGGTTTCCTGTCACAGGAAGGAGTCACCACCTCCCAGACAGTATTTAGTGTATTAGGGCTGGGTGGGTGCACTCCAAGAGTGCTTTGATGTCTGCACTGTGGGCACATTTGGTGTCCCTGTGCATAGTCCAGCTCAAACTCTGGCATGAAGCTAGACAAAGGATATGGGTGTAGCCACCCCTATGTCCTGACCCTCCCATAGGTGGGTCCCCAGAGTTTGTTCCACCCCTGCCTTGGGTATAAAGGAGGAACCCCTGACTACAGGACTTTAGATTTTACCTGGATGAAACTGCTACAGAAACCAAGTACTTCGACGATCTACATTGCGCTAGATGACTGAAGAATCTCCCTTGGATTAAAGGAGTTACTCCCCTGCTAAGCAGGCACCAAAGACGCATAAGACAGATTTGCAACTCAAAAGCTCCTGAGGATTCTGAAGACTTTTGTAATACAGGACATGGGTTTCCAAGTGTCCCCGAGGTCGACTAGTGTGCTCAGCAAACCTGAGACCGGTATCCCTCGTGGGGCCCATGCAGCCTGAACACCTGGGCACCATGTCTATTTGCATAAGCATCTACTTTCAGGTGACCCCTGAAGCTGTGCTTTGGGTTACTTGTAGTCCAGACCCTGAGCAGTGATTTCACTGAAGATTACCATCCAACACTTCACGAGTATTCCGTGGGCAGGTATTTAGTGATTCCTCTTGAGGTCCCTTTCTGATCCCTGGTCCATTGGCCTGTGGGTCCCTGTGAATACAACATTAACTTTCAGTGGGCTTACCTGGTTGCTCAGATGTGCCCTGACTCTCCATCACTGGGTGAGTCCCCAGGACCTTGGTAGTTCTCACCAAAGCATCTTTTCTCTTACAACATGGGTTGCAGTTGCCAAGGCTTGTTGGTGTTCAATCCAAACACTGACCCCCCAGCACTCGACATCCTTCATGGGATAGCTTGCCTGTGGACTTTGGTCATCATCGACGTCTCCTGGTCCCCGGGCTGCAGAGCCAAGCTTCACTTCTTCTCACTTGAAGCACCCAACATCGGTGGGCATTTGTCTACCTTAGCCCCTGGTCACTGCCAAGTGATCCAGGCTCTGTACCCTCTGCTTTCAGGTTCTTCTCAGCTTCAATCCAGGCTTGGATCACACCAGACACTTTTTCTCTTCATGGCAGAAGCACTTTGCAGCATCAGACCATTGACGGTTCCCGACACCATTTGACACCTATGCAGCAGGCTTCCCTGGGTTAGGTAACACGAGTACTCTGGTGCTCACTTGGGTGCTGGCCTTAGAACCTTGTAAGTCTGAAAGGGTTTGCTCAAAGTCCTTTCCTAAGTGTCCTTAAATTTTAAAATTCCAACCGCGACTTTCCCATAGGATTGTACCGAGCTCGTGGCTTTGTTCTCAAACTGCACGCATCCCCCGTGGGTCCCCTGTGTTACTACCTTGGTTGGTTCCTTGGGGTCCCAGAGATTCTACATGCTCTAGACACTGTGTCTAGTCAAGTCGTGGTTGTTATACCACTTTCTTAGTATATGGTTTGGTCTCCCACTGGAGCCCGCTGTGTATTGTGCTATTTACTGTCATTCTAGTACTGTAATATTGTGTGCTTTGTTCTCTAATCTCATAAAGAGGTTAGTAGAGAGTGTTTAGTAATAAATAAATATATTTTATATATACCTTGTGTGGTTCTCCTTTCATTTGGTCATTCAGGAGGTTATAGACTGGTAAAACAAGCTGCTTTAAATTCCTTCGAGACTTAGCCTGAAGGCTGCTCTCCATAGCTACCACTAGGATAGCTTACAATAAAGGTTGTTATTAACCTAATCATCAATAAGGGTTGTTTGGACTGGTACAAGATGTCCATTTTAATTAGTGGACAGCATATACCAGGCCAACTTCTCACAGCTTCCTTAATGCTCAGTCCCATACACAGGATGCCTGCCATCTGCTGCAGGAGTTTGGGTGGATTCTGAACTTGGCGAAATCCCATTTGTGCCCCATTCAGGAACTGCTGTTCATTGGGGGGTCTTCAACACGAGGGTGTGGAAGGTGTTCCTTTCCGAGCCACGCAGGTTTACTCTGGTGTAAGAGCTGAGGAAGGTGTTGGCCTCTCCTGCTTCCATGGCTCAACAGTTGTTGAGAGTACAGAGATTAATGGCTGCAATGGTGAGGATTGTTCCCTGGGTCCAGCTGTACTTATACCCTCTGGTGAATCATGTTCTGGGCCATTGGTGTCTGGGTTCTCAGAATTATGACCAGTTGATACTGGGGGGGTGTGGGAATTTCCTGGAAGTTGTCCTGTTAGCTGAAAGAAGGGAATCTCTTCAAAGGCTCTCTGTTTGTTCCCCAGGAGCGGTCGGTTGGTGCTGAGTACGGATGTCAGCGAGCTCAGTTGGGGGGCTGTGATTGCTCAGGATTCTGGTCAGGGAATGTGGTCAGTCAGGGAAGTTGAGATGTCTTCTAACTGTGGAAGTTTAAAGCTGTTCAGTTGGCCTTGGTGCATTTTCATCCTTGGGTCCTGCAATAGGATGTGCTGATGTGAATGGACAACATGGTGGTGTGTGCTATGTCAACCACCATGGGAGTGCGAAGGTGGCTTCCCTAAACTTTTTAGCACAGCAGACTTGCCAGAGGGCAGAGTTGAACTTGTTGTCTCTGAGGGCGTTACGTCTGCTGGGGGTGTTGAACTCAGAGGTGGATCTTTGGAACAGGCTGTTTCCTCCCTGTTGTAGATGTGTTTGGATCAGGGGATGTTTGTTGTGCTCATGAGGAAGTTTGGGGTCTTCATGGTGGACCTGTTTGCAACCCAAGATATTGCCTTGAGGGAGAGGTTTTGCTCTCTGATTCAGTGGGACTCAGTTTGGAGGGTGGATGCTCAGTCCTTTTGATGGAAGGGGGACTTCATGTATGCCTTTCTTTCAATTGCTTTAATTCAGAGGGTCCTTCTGAAGGCCAAGATGGACAGAGCTCAGTGGGCTGGGTGAGGGCCTTTCGGGGTCAGGCCTGTGCGTCTGTTGTGCCTTTGAGTCTGTTTAGGCCTTAGGTTCCTAGGTTTGAGTAAGGATATGATGAGTACCTTGCACATTGTTTGGGGGAGGATGCCTGTTTCCCTTGCTTCTTTGTGAACATTTTTAAGGATTGGGATGGGAGCGTCGCTAGTCATTTTATAAAATTCTACCGGGAGCCCGTTAGGGCCAGGAGCCCATTCAGACTGCAGTTGCATAATGGCGGCACAAATCTCTTCGTCCTCAAAGTCGGCCAAGAGGAATTCCCTTTGGGCATCCCCCAGCCAACCCAGTGCTGTATCTGCAAAGTATGATACAAACTCTACCGGCTGCGCTCTATGTGTTGTATATAAAGTGCTTTAGAATTTGTAAAACGTTTCCAGTATGTCTGGGGTTTTTCTGTTTAGTCTTCCTTCTTCGTCAGCGATCTCAAGGATAGTACTCAAGAATCTTGGTGTTCTGGTCAACTCTGCTAATACTTTCTCTGGTCTCTCTACCTCCCCATATAGTCGGGCACTGTGGTAGTTCCCCCTGAACTTACACTCCCTATCCCCTGTCGCCTGGTATTCTGACATTCTCTCTCTCATTCGTCTTGGTATGTCAGCAGTGTGTTCTGATTGCATTTTAGCCACTAGTTGTTTCAATTCAGTTTCCAATTTCTGAAGCGTGTTTCATATATCTTTCACAATTCCACCTCCCTATGCAATGCATATCCCTTGAATGCTAACTTTGAATGCTTCCCATACTGTGGAGAATTGGGACACTGTGTTAATATTGCATGGAAGAACTCTTCTATTTCCTGTTCCAGCTTAGTCCGAAATACAGTGTCCAGTAGGGCATGCCTAGGCAGCCTCCAGGACTAATATGGTGATGTCATGCAGTGTGGAGTAGGTGTAATCAGCACCGGTGAATAGTCAGAGTATGTGCGTGGTACATGCATCGATTTGGTCAACCATGTTTTCAGTCCTGTAGAGATTAGTCATTCGGCTATGCGCAACCACGAGAAATGTATAGTGGAATAACAGGTGCCCTCCCTTTCAGCCAGGAGTAAGTCTCTCCAAGGGTCTATCAGTCCATGTTCAATAGTTATATCCCTGAATTGGTGTTGAGCGCTCGTATAAAGGTGTGCCTGTGGGTGTGATTGATCCATTGTCATGTCTAGGGTAATATTAAAGTCTCCACTCAGACCACATGAGTAGATCCATTGTCTAGTATTTTTCCCCATAGGATATTGAAGAATTCGGGGTTGTCTGTGTTAGGTTTGTAACAGACAAACGTTATAGATTGGAATGCCTTGTTACCCCACATAACACAATATGGGCCCTGGGGGTCTGTTTGTGAACCCATGGCCACATACGGCACACTATTTTTTACTAGGATGGCTGAATTTGTGGAGAAGCAGTGATGTGCTGCCCATCGAGCCGTAAAAGTAGTAGGAGCCGAGGGGCCAATGTGTGTTTCTTGTAACATTGCGCAGTGTATATTGTGTCTGTCTAAATATGCTAGGACATGTCTGTGCTTATGGGGATTCCCGAGGCCTCGCACATTCCATGTGACAATATTATAGCTAGGGGGTCAGGACAGTTCATTTAGGGGGTGTGTTTCTAAGTTTGGAACAGGTGCAATAGTCATGTTTCGAGTCAAAGTTCCATAATCCTGCATGCCCTTGTCTGTGATTTTGTTGCTGTTTCATTTTGTGAACTTTCCCACCCTCCTCCCACAACTGCAACCCAATCCTGCCGTGATATGTTGCCCTCCCCCCACCCGACCAACTCCATATTTAAGTGCTCATCAGGGGTCCATAATGTATTAAAATTGAAAACATAAACCCAGTTCATGTTAGGGATGTCCTTCTAGGTAAATGCAAGAGGGAGTCACAGTTCTCCCTTGTATGTACAAGGGCGCTCAGGACAGTATTTGTGTCCCATATGTCCGGTTAGACCAATTATGCTTCTGAGGGTGGACGAATGTAACAGTGCTGTCTTGCAGATCCTTGTATGTCCCTGTCTCATGTACCACCAAGCGGGTCTGTATTCATTATCTATATATACACCATTGTTGATCTTGATCCGACTGTACCATTGTGCAGTGGGTGTGTTATGATAGTTTTCTCATTCCATGTCTGATAGAGCAGCTGTGGATCTGGATGGGCTAGAAGCAATTTGTTGTCTAGGTGATTTTCTGATTGTGGTTTTCAGGAAGTCAGTCACATGCTGGGGGTTTGTGAAGTAGTGCTGTTTGCCTTAATGTGTGATCCGAAGGCGTGCCGGGAACAGCATGGCGTAGGTGACGTTTGCCTGCTGGAGTTTCTTCTTTACTGGAAGAAAATCTACTGGCTCCCTGGATCGCAATGGTAAAGTCCGGATAGATCGCCGCCTCAGTGCCTTCGAATGATAACAGCTATTTTTCCCTAGCTTATCGCAGCCGCCCGATCAAAATAATGTAGTATTCTTGCCATTATCGGACTTGCAGGGGCTCCCACCGGGGGTCTGCTGTCCAGTGACCAGAGCGCTCTCTCCACTATTAGCATTGCTGAGAAGGCTTCTCTTCCGAACAACGTTGTGACCAGGCGTTCAACATATTCCTCCATTCTGCCTGTGTATGTATATTCTGGTATTCCTAGAATTCATAGGTTGTTCCTGCTTGATCTTGATTCTAGGTCTCCGTTTTTAGCTGCTATCACTTTTAAGAGGCGTTCCATATTTAATAATTGTTCCTTGCGGTCAGTGGATGTGTCTTCCAAATATGATATGTGCTGTTCTGCTTCTTTGATGCGTTCATCATGTTGATCCAGTTTGTGTGTAGTATTGTCCATGCGCATACACAAAGTGTCCATTTTAGCTTCTTTGGAGGTTCGGTTGTTTTTCATAATGAGTAGGAGTTCTTTAAGGTCCTCAGTCAAGGTTTGGGTGCCTGCGTTTGGTGCCTCTACCATTGTGCCTTCGGGCTCTCCCTGTGTTCGGGCAGACCTACGGGTTTCAAAAGTGTAACATGGTTTGTTTCCAATCAGCCTTTCCGATGCTGCCAGTTGTGTGTTTTTTTGGGCTGATGTTTCTTCCCTATGGCCCGTTGGGAGGATATGGTTCTGGGGTCTCGTATACGTGTCTGTCTTGTTTCCGGTTATTTATATTGTCTTCTGCCAAGCAGTTTTTGTAGTTTCAGCTCAGCCTATTTTTTGCTACCGGCTCAGGACTTTTATTGGCCTCCTCGGCTGTTATTCACATAATCAGGTGTTATTCTTATGTGTCCCCTCAGTTGTTCTTGTCCCTATGGAGGAGGGGGAACCGCACCTATCCCTGTTCTTCTGAGGTTGGGTCCACTATATCATTTGCTATCTCCCCCAATGTGTGTGTGCGTTCTTGCATCTGACCACCTTGAGGTTCTGGAGTGGGCCTAACAATATTGTTTTCAGGCCTGTGGGGTTTTCGTTTCCAGCCTTCTCCCCGACAAGCTCCGGGAAGTTTCCTCTCTGCGTCTGTC
This sequence comes from Lissotriton helveticus, assembly GCF_964261635.1. NCBI lineage: Eukaryota > Metazoa > Chordata > Amphibia > Caudata > Salamandridae > Lissotriton > Lissotriton helveticus. Next base: position 987,825,376 of record NC_136067.1, read on the forward strand.
GCTCGAGTTGTCTTGTGCTCTTCTCTTTTCTGCGCAGATAAGGTTTCTATTTGATGTTGTCTCTGGGTTGTCTCAAGTTTCTTTCTGTTCATCTGCCATATCTTTGCTGACTAGTTGCTTTCACTGTAGGCCTTGCGGAGCTTACTGTATGATTTATAGGCCCTTCCCTCTGTCCAGCCGCTCTCACACGTAAGCAGTACCTTCTCCTCTTAATATTGGGAAGAGTAACTGTTAGTTCAGCAATATCCCTGGCTTTTGGCCCGTGTTGTCTTTCTTTATGTGGGTAATGCACGCCTGTCTCTGTGCCTCTGTCCTCAGATTGTCTTAAGGCCCAGGCCCAGTGCCGCTACATCTTCTCAGCCCAAGCGGCACCCTACACTCTTTGTAAAGCAGGGGATGGGGGCAGGTGACGCTTCTCTCTGTGTTGCTTCACTGCTTTTGCCAACCGGGTGGCGTGAGCAGGGGGGAAACGCCGGCCTACGCCTCCACCGCTTGTGGCACCCCTACACATGGTTCTGCCTTCAACAGAGACTGTCTGACTACGCGCCCTGATCCCTTCAAGTGAAGATATCTCCTTCTATTTGGGGGAAGATGTTCTCAGCTGCTACACCGCTGCTCCCTCTCATTGCAATTTATGTTGCATCTGCCTCAGCGCTCGCAGTCTTCCTCAGCGGTTGTGGCAGTCAACTTCAGGCCGTGGCCGCCATCTTGAGATCGGCCCGGTGCTCGACTTTTTCGAATTTCTGCACTATTTAGGCTGTCTCCGTCTGTTTCAGTGTCATTGCGTGGCGCTCCTGATGTTCTAGTGGTGTGCCGGTGCATGGGTCGGTTCAGGTGAGATCGAAATGGGTAATGGCTGCTTCCTGAGCTTGTTTCCAGAGGGCGTCTACGGCAGAGATTTTCAAGGCTGCCACTAGGTGTGCTCCACACACCTTTATGTCCCATTATCACTTGGTGGTGGGTGGGGCTAGTTTTGGAGCAGCAGTGTTACGTTCTGTGCAGGTGGTGTGACTTTTCTGCTTGTTGTGCTAATAAAGCCTGTTTGCAGGTCTGTGGTGAAGCTAATTCTTGCTTTGGTATGTGCTCATATGGTAAGGACTGGGACAGGGAGTTCTGAAGAGGTGGTAAAGACTGTTTACTTACCAGTAATATTAATTACTCTGAGTCGTAGACCTCCCAGTCACAGTCCTGGTTCCCATCCCTTCCTCCCTGTTTCAGCTTCTTGTGCTTGGTGGTAAAGGATGTTGATCGGTAGGTCAGGGGTTTTGTGCCACAGGATGTAGGAGTGGCCTGGAGGGTAGGAATGGGAACAGGAGTTTTTCGCTTGGGATATCTGTGGGGAGGAGCTATTGCTCATATGGTAAGGACTGTGACAGGTAGGTCTACGAGTAATGAATATTACCAGTAAGTAACCGGGCATTATAGTCTCTCCCATATCAAGAGAGATTTGGTTTAAGCTATTCAAGACCTAAGCATGCTTTAGATCCTCTTGAATCACTGTAAAAGTATGTGCCTTAACCTGTAGCTAATTGGGATTAAAAATCATGTTGACTCGAGTCCTGCAATCTGTTAGTATTTGCGTGTGTTATTGAATAAATTCTTTAGATAATCCGCCTCACACCCTTGAATGCAGATCTATGTGCATCCAAAGTGAGACGCCGCAGAGAAAACCGAATACCCGAGGAAAAGTAGAATCGGATGGAGCGAGCGGTACAGAGAACAGTTCTCTCTAATGTGGCCTCTCTGCTCACAGCATGGTTATGCAACGAGGGCTCACCAGTTAGAGAATGGCTCACCAACCAGAAAAAAGCACACCGGTGAAAGGCATGAAACATTTGCGACTCTAGAATAGAAAACAAATATACTTGTCGGCTTCAGGTTACTAATTAATTAAATCTAGTTTACATTTCCCTAAGTGTTAGTGGTATTTCCCTCCTCCATTGCTTTTGGTGTACTCCAACTCTGCCAATGTATTTAGTCAGTATTTCCACTGCAGTAGATTCAAATATTTATTTTGGTAAATGCTGTTGTTTTATTCTTATATAGGTGTGTCTTTTGTTTTGCTTTTCTGTCTCCCTTTTCCAAACTTTTTGAGCCTTCCGTGGGCTTGCTTATAATAGAGTGTTTACATGCTCTCACCCAAATAGAATATGTGTAAGAATAGTACACATAACTTTACTCTACTTTGATACATTTTCTTCCTTCGACAAAATCAATTAAGTGCCATTTTAAACTTAACAAACTGTTCTCATTTTCATTTACGACTTCTTAGGACCATTTTTTACAATGTACAGGTATTTAATTTTATTTAGGAATGACCATGGCATTCGTGTGTCCTTTATTTGCATGATAAAAAGGCAAAATGTCAAGAACTTCATATTTCGGAAACATTACATTGATTGTTATGCTTTAGCATGCAATCTAATTACAATAACATTTCTAACATGGCAGACGCTGCGCTTTATTGTCTGACACGTTTTTAAAAGAGATTCTAACAAAAATGCGGTAAAATGGTTCCTTTGTGTGCAAGGTGCCAGAGCCATTGTTTAATGACAATGGATGCTCCTAGAACAAGCTTGCGCTTCATTGTGCTGTCCTTATTTAGGATGCCAGGCAGTGCATCTCAGTGATATTAAATTCAGATTCCCCTATATTTATTCAACACAAGTCGACCAGGGTCACATTCAATATGCAGAGTCACAGGTCTGTCTAATTAGATAAAAATGAATGCTGATTTCTAACAAAATAACATATGCCATGCCATTTCAGAAATGGCATGCAAAGGCAGCATTTTAATAAATCTTAAGGTTAACGTCCAATTATTTCCTGAAAGGTTTGCGCATCGCAGCATTCAATGTAAGTTATGTTTTCTTCTCGATCATAAACAGAGCATGCATAAGGCACAAAGTTATAGTGACACCAAGATATTCGTGGTCTCTCAATTAGTGCTGTACATTTGTACCATCTGAATGACTAAAAAACATTTCGGGACAGATTTGCTAAGGCCCCTTGAGATGCTTGTCAATTAAACCCGAAGCCAACAATTTATAGTTTACTAAGTGGTGTAAAGTTCGTTTTGTATTGTTTTTGGACCCATATGTGGTGTAAAAATATCCTCCGATGTGATGGTTTTAACTCTTTGCTATTACTATTATATGTTATTATATGTAAGGTGGGCATTTCAGGGCAGAATCAATAACCCGCGCAAAACAATCTATTTTCCATCGATGTCACAAAAATTGTTCTCTGCACAAAAACATAATGCGAGCTCAATTTTAGGTGCAATAATCAAGGTTAACATCACCAGTAATATCTAAAGGAGCAGAGCAAACACTCTTGACACTGAGCAACAACCAGGGAGATTGTTAGTCCGTGATAGTCTACCCCTGTGTAAGCATGGGCGTAAAATCCGTTCCGCTCGCGGATTTTTCGGATTTTTGGTAAATCCGCAATCCGCGAACTCTCGCGGATGTAGCGAAAATCCGAAAATCCGCAAATCCGCGCGCTGCGGATTTTTTGCTTGTGTTCGCACTGCTCGCGGTCCGCGGCGTGGGCAGCAACAATCTTGCACTCGCGAAATTACAAAAATTACAATTGGGGAGGGGTGAAGGAAGTGGCCCAGTCTCCAACTTCCTGTTCCTGTCCAGCAAGCTCCTCCCATTGGGGTGGGGTGAAGGAAGTGCCCCAGTCTCCAACTTCCTGTTCCTGTCCAGCAAGCTCCTCCCATTGCTTAGTCCATTTCCTGGCCACTTTGAATTCGATCTTGACTGGGAAGGATTACTTTTTGTGGATGCTGCTGGATATTTGGCTTTGAGGCCTTTTGGATTACTTTTGGATTCGAAATTTTTATTTCACAAGTAAGTTGATAAGTTGATGTTGTTTGTTTGTGGTGATTTTTGTGTGTGTTTTTTTCAACTTTTTGGGGTGGGGTTGGGGGCTGGCTATGTTGGTGGGAGGCCATTTTGAGGCATGGTCCTGCAGGTCCTGGCCATGTGGATCGGGTCAAGCGGCCATTTTGAAGTCAGGCAGTGTGCTTTGTGCCCTAGGCCCACCCAGTCTGCTCTGATTTCTTTCATTATGCCCAGGGGGCCTAGAACTCCCGCGGATTTACCGAAAATCGGATTTAAAAAAAAAAAATGTTGCCTGTGTTCGCACTGATCGCGTCCCGCGCAGCAACAATCTCGCACTCGCGAAATTGTAAAAATTACAATTCTGCACATGAATTGAAAACCACCAGGCTTAGTTATGGGTGCATGCATGATACAACTGTTTTATTGAATTTTAACATGATTCTGGCCAGGGCATGGATGGCATTGGATTGTGGTGATTTTTGTGTGTTTTACGACTTTTTGGGGTGGTGTTGGGGGCTTGCTATGTGGGTGGGGGCCATTTTATTGCCTGGTCCCGTGTGGGTGGGGGTCTAGGGGCCATTTTTAAGCCAGTTTGTGTGCTTTGTGCCATAGGCCTGCACCCAGTGTGCTCTGATTTCATCCATTATACCCAGGGGGCCCAGAATCGGTCTGTTCGCGGATTTTGCTGGTTTTTCGCCACGTTCGCGTCGTGAAGCAACAATCTCGCACTCGCGAAATTGCAAAAATTGCAATTCTGCACCAGAAAACCACCAGCAGGCAGCATAAACCTTCTGAAACTTGATGGATGGCATTGGATTGGGGTGATTTGATTTGTGTTGTGTTTTTTGACTTTTTGGAGTAGGGGTTGGGGGCTGGCTATGTTGGTGGGGGCCATTTTGAGGCATGGTCCTGGCCATGTGGATGGGGGTCAAGCGGCCATTTTGAAGGCAGGCAGTGAGCTTTGTGCCATAGGCCTGCACCCATTTTGCCTTGCTTTCACCCATTGTGCCCAGGGGGAGTCAGTGGTACATGAAACTACAACCCTCTCTGTGTGTGCTCTCTTGGATCGATGTTAAATTCCTGTTTCCCAAAAATTTAGCAATTCTTATTTTTGATATTTCCATATTGTGTGGTGTGCACGTGTGTATTCATAAATGCCTACTTGCAAACTATTAATTGAAGCGCTACATATGCAACATATATTTAACTGAAGTTCCTCAGTCTTCGTTTGCTTTTAGGTGCACAAAGTCAATAACTCCGCATCATCGTTGAGCATCAGTGCCAGGAAGAAGTCCTGCTGCGGCCTGCTGTTTCGACATCTGAAGAAGATGGCTCCAAAAAGAGGTGCCCGTAGCTCCTCTTGCAAGAAAGATGTCTCTACTAAGGAGAAGAAGAAGCAAGTGGCACCACTTACCAAGGAGACTGGTGGCTCGACCACTAAATTTTTGTGGAAAAAACAAAGGTCCACCATGAGTGCTGCACAGGTAGCCTGTTTAGTGGTTCAATCACCAACGACCAGTGATGTTGGCTCATCGCAAGAAAGTAGCAGCACACCATCAACACAGGTTGTAACTCATCTCACAAGTACTATTCAACAACCAAAGCCGCAACAACAACTGCATGGGCTACTAGTACAAGCACAAGTACATGCGCAAGGAGCTGTCCGAGAAGGAGCTGTCCGAGAAGGAGCTGGCCGAGAAGGAGCTGGCCGAGAAGGAGCTGGCCGAGAAGGAGCTGTCCGAGAAGGAGAAGGCCGAGAAAGAGAAGGCCGAGAAGGAGAAGGCCGAGAAGGAGAAGGCCGAGAAGGAGAAGGCCGAGAAGGAGAGGTCCATGGAGAGTTGCAAGTAGAGGTCAGTGAAGAGGCCCATGTAGCGGCGCATGGAGCGGTGCAAGTGCCCACAATGGTTGTTCTTCCAGAAGTAGGGGCACAGGAGGAAATTGACTTTGGAGCCGGGGTATCATGTCAGGAAGACGAAGGCACTCCTCCTGATGATTCATTTTCTCCCAGCTCCCCAGCAAGGAAAAGATCAAGGAGTGTGTGTAGAAGTTCCTCTTCAAGCCCCGCTCCATCAGATGATCTGGATCTAGATTGGCACCCATCTCCGACATCTGAGAGGGAGGCACACCATGAGCTGCGAAAGCTATCAAATGTTAAAAGGAAGGGCCCCGGAAAGCTCATACTTATGGATCCGAACGTCGGACTTGATGAAGTGGTGCATTCTGATGTTGTTGAACAGGATGACAGCAATGACCTAGTCATCACACACGTCATTCCAGCCACACCGGCCATGCAGCAGACAGACATTTATACCCTATCCCGACGTCATGCTAAGCGTGACCCTGGCGACGTGGCACTGGTAGCACCACCAACGCAGTCAAGTAGTACAACAAGTTCAACAAAACCTACAGCTCCCATATTTTCTCCCCAGAGGGGGACTCCATCCAGCTCGACTCCCTCAAGTAGGGTTGCTGCAATAATTGCACAACCCAGTAGATGTCTGCAAGGCTCATCCACCACTGTTTCATCTGGCATTGGCAGTATCATCTCGTGCGGCAAAACCAGAAGTTTCCAGTCCCCAGTTTGGAACTTTTTTAGTGTCCATGCAAAGTATGATAACATAGCCGTTTGTTGCATTTGTAAGACTAGAGTTAGCCGTGGTAAGACTGGTACCAACTATGGAACCGGAGGCCAGATAGGTCATCTTAAAAGAAGGCACGCTGTCGAATGGTTTGCGCACCTAGCAAACATCAAGGGAAAGCAATCCCAAAGGGCAAGTGGCCAAAATATACCCATACTAGGTGTTTCATCTGAAGATGACGGGGAGGTAGAAGAAGCGTCAGACATTTGTCCGGTTGCACCCAGTACCCCTGGCAGCACCACACCCTCCGGAACACATAGGAGGCACACTGAGAGTCTGGGAGACACACCAATGCGGAAAATGTCAACACTGAGCAGAAGTGGGTCGAAGAAGGCATCAGCATCATCCAGTAAATTTGTCCAGCGCACCATTACAAACATGTTCTCCTCAGATGCGCAATTTCAACGCAACCACCCAATTGTGCGCCTGTATAACACTAAGCTGGCTAAAATGCTAGCGGTGGACCTTCTCCCTTTTTCGTTTGTGGAAGGTGTGGGTTTTCTTGAACTCGTGGCAACACTGGCCCCTAAATGGAAGGTTCCTAGCCGGTTCTATTTTGTAAGGGTTGCTGTTCCAGCACTACATAAAGAGGTGCTTGAGTTGGTTTGGGCAGCTTTGCAGAAGAGTGCTGTTCACACTATACACCTGACAACAGACATGTGGACCAGTTGCCAAGCCCTTGATTACATGTGCATCACTGCACACTGGGTCTCTTTTTCAGGGGTTGCAAAACAGATAAATGCAGGCGGTGACTTGGTCGAGATTTTTAAGGGTGCTCGTAAACATGCAACATTAGCCACGTTTGGCATGGAGAAAACTCATACTGCAGCCAACATTTTGGATGACTTCAACAAAAAGGTCTCGCAATGGCTGCCCCCAAGAAATCCCCACAGGCGGCACTCCAGATGAAACAATGTTTCCAATTGTTGATCCAATATGTTTTATTGGTTGAATAAAGTTTTTCATCAAAACAGGTTTGATATTGCATTCATATCAAAGGGTTCATATATGTTTTCAAATGAGGAACAATCAAAGTTGGTAACTCCGATGCATTTCGGGCGGTGCCCTTTCTCCAGGAGTTCTGTAAAGAAGACAGGATGAAGTGAGGGTAGGGTGTGGTGAACGAAGAAAACGAGGACTACATTTAAACTATGTATAAGCGAAATTATATTTAAAAAAAACGGGAGTGAATAGAGCCTGGGCTGTCATGGAGTCTTTTACTGGTGAGTTAAAGTGTCGATCAATAAGTGATGTGAAAAGTTGCTAAGGGACCAGTGCAGTATCGCTTGTGACTGAAAAGGTAACGAAAATCAGTGCTACCAACCGAAGGGAGCGTGGTTACTAAGACGGTGAACGAGATAGGAAAGCGGCATGCAAGATAAAGAGACGACATGCAAGATAGGAAGCCGGCATACAAAATACGCTAGGAAACTTACTTAGGGTACAATGTAACGCAATGCGTCACTGACGGGTTCTGGGGCATTCCAAGAACGCTACAGGGGGGTATCCGCCATAACGTTAGATAAAGACAAGGTGAGGAAGATAGAAAAGGGACTGAATCGAAAGGTGGAACAAGGTGGGCCAGAGAGGGCGCCATGTTAGAGTGGTGAAATGAAAGATAAAAAACCTGTTGGAAAACGGGCCAATGTACAAATGAAGGGTTTGAACAAAAGAGTTGGAAAAAGAACGTGAAGGAAAGGTAAACGTAACATGGTGAATACAATAAAAAACAAAATCAAGTTGAAAAAAAAACGGGCCAATGTGCAAAAAAATAATAAAATGAATAGGTTAGGGTGAAAGAAAAAGTTAGGGTGAAAGAAAAAAGGTTAGGGTAAAAGAAAAAACGTGGAGAGAGGGTAGATAGGAAAACCAGCGCAAACTATGAGAGACAGTGTAACATGATAAATACAGTGATAAGCAATCTAACGTTACAGGTAACAGCTGTATTCAAAACGATCGTTGAGACCAAAGGGCTTGTAAGTCTGCAGACGGAATATCCATTCCAGTTCTCTTTTGAGAAGATGTTTGTTGTTATCAACACCTTCTCGTTTATTGACAGTCTCAAGGATGATGAATTGTAATTGTGCGATGGAATGGCGAGCTTCTAAAAAATGTTGTGCGATGTTAGATTTTTCATTTTTGAGGCGAATGTTAGATTTATGCTCATTCAAGCGAACCTTAATTTTTCTCTCAGTTTTACCCACGTATAGTTTCCCACATGGGCATTTCAACGCATATATTAGATTGGTGGAATCGCAGGTGGCATTAACTTGAAGTTTGATGACGTTGCCTTTCATCGGATGACTGATGGATTTTCCTTTGATGACTGAGTTGCAATGGCTGCAATTGAGACATGGTTGAGTACCTTTATATCGTCCAACTGTGGTGCTAGGACTAGATAGTATTTCCTTTATGTTTTTGCTTCTAGTATGTGCGAACAAGGGTGGAGATTTAAATATGTCTTCGAAATCTGGTTCGATTTGAAGAATCGGCCAATGCTTGAGTATTATTTTTTTGTAGGTGTTACTGACTGTTGAATATTTAGAAACTAGAACAATGCGTTGTTGTTCAGTGGAAGGTTTCTTGGTGAGAGTTTCTTGTCTGGTTATTTGTGCCACACGAGATTGTGCCTCAGTCAAAATGTTTGTAGGATAGCCTCTGTCTGAAAATCGGTTCAGCATTTCATCCATACGAATTTTCATGGTATGTTCGTCTGAAACAATGCGTTTAACTCTAAGAAGTTGAGAGAATGGCAAATGTTTTTTTAAGGATTCTTGATGATGGCTATAGTAATGCAAGGTATTATTGCGATCGGTACTCTTTCTGTATAAATCAGTCATGAGACCATTGGGGGAGATCTTGATGTGTACGTCCAAAAATGAAATTTCAGAATCACTGATTTGCCAAGTTAACTTTATTCGGTCATCCTTGGAGTTCAACTGGTGAAGGAATAGTTCTAGAGATTCTTTAGTATCAGTCCAGATGAAAAACAGGTCGTCAATATATCTGACGTACATTTTTATCTTCATTAGCTGGTTGGGGTCACTGTATATGTGTGCTCTTTCAAAATTCTCCATATAAATATTAGCATATGAAGGGGCTGCACAGTTTCCCATAGCCATTCCCGAAAGCTGTAAGAACCACTCATCGTTAACTTGAAAATAACTATGGTATAGGGTGTATACCATTAGTTCCAAAAGAAAAGTCTGCATGGTTACGTCAATGTCACTGTTTAGTAAGGCAGCTTCAATAGCTTCAATCCCACCCTGATGGGGGATGGATGTGTATAGGGAAGCCACATCGGCAGTGCACAAGATGTAATGTAGATGATCATCGATTTGTATGTCGGCAAGTTTTGTCAAAAATTCCGTGGTATCTTTAATGTAGCTGTGAGCTTTGGTGACAATAGGTTGCAAATATCTATCAATCAGTTTGCCTGAAGATTCATAAATTGAACCCTTAGTAGAAACTATGGGCCGAAAAGGTGGGTTATTGATGTCTTTATGAATCTTAGGGCTCATATGAATGGTTGGACTCCTCGGATGTTGTGGTAAAACTGTGCAGGCCCTTCATATGCTAATATTTATATGGAGAATTTTGAAAGAGCACACATATACAGTGACCCCAACCAGCTAATGAAGATAAAAATGTACGTCAGATATATTGACGACCTGTTTTTCATCTGGACTGATACTAAAGAATCTCTAGAACTATTCCTTCACCAGTTGAACTCCAGGGATGACCGAATAAAGTTAACTTGGCAAATCAGTGATTCTGAAATTTCATTTTTGGACGTACACATCAAGATCTCCCCCAATGGTCTCATGACTGATTTATACAGAAAGAGTACCGATCGCAATAATACCTTGCATTACTATAGCCATCATCAAGAATCCTTAAAAAAACATTTGCCATTCTCTCAACTTCTAAGAGTTAAACGCATTGTTTCAGACGAACATACCATGAAAATTCGTGTGGATGAAATGCTGAACCGATTTTCAGACAGAGGCTATCCTACAAACATTTTGACTGAGGCACAATCTCGTGTGGCACAAATAACCAGACAAGAAACTCTCACCAAGAAACCTTCCACTGAACAACAACGCATTGTTCTAGTTTCTAAATATTCAACAGTCAGTAACACCTACAAAAAAATAATACTCAAATCGAACCAGATTTCGAAGACATATTTAAATCTCCACCCTTGTTCGCACATACTAGAAGCAAAAACATAAAGGAAATACTATCTAGTCCTAGCACCACAGTTGGACGATATAAAGGTACTCAACCATGTCTCAATTGCAGCCATTGCAACTCAGTCATCAAAGGAAAATCCATCAGTCATCCGATGAAAGGCAACGTCATCAAACTTCAAGTTAATGCCACCTGCGATTCCACCAATCTAATATATGCGTTGAAATGCCCATGTGGGAACTATACGTGGGTAAAACTGAGAGAAAAATTAAGGTTCGCTTGAATGAGCATAAATCTAACATTCGCCTCAAAAATGAAAAATCTAACATCGCACAACATTTTTTAGAAGCTCGCCATTCCATCGCACAATTACAATTCATCATCCTTGAGACTGTCAATAAACGAGAAGGTGTTGATAACAACAAACATCTTCTCAAAAGAGAACTGGAATGGATATTCCGTCTGCAGACTTACAAGCCCTTTGGTCTCAACGATCGTTTTGAATACAGCTGTTACCTGTAACGTTATATTGCTTATCACTGTATTTATCATGTTACACTGTCTCTCATAGTTTGCGCAGGTTTTCCTATCTACCCTCTCTCCACATTTTTTCTTTTACCCTAACCTTTTTTCTTTCACCCTAACTTTTTCTTTCACCCTAACCTATTCATTTTATTATTTTTTTGCACATTGGCCCGTTTTTTTTTCAACTTGATTTTGTTTTTTATTGTATTCACCATGTTACGTTTACCTTTCCTTCACGTTCTTTTTCCAACTCTTTTGTTCAAACCCTTCATTTGTACATTGGCCCGTTTTCCAACAGGTTTTTTATCTTTCATTTCACCACTCTAACATGGCGCCCTCTCTGGCCCACCTTGTTCCACCTTTCGATTCAGTCCCTTTTCTATCTTCCTCACCTTGTCTTTATCTAACGTTATGGCGGATACCCCCCTGTAGCGTTCTTGGAATGCCCCAGAACCCGTCAGTGACGCATTGCGTTACATTGTACCCTAAGTAAGTTTCCTAGCGTATTTTGTATGCCGGCTTCCTATCTTGCATGTCGTCTCTTTATCTTGCATGCCGCTTTCCTATCTCGTTCACCGTCTTAGTAACCACGCTCCCTTCGGTTGGTAGCACTGATTTTCGTTACCTTTTCAGTCACAAGCGATACTGCACTGGTCCCTTAGCAACTTTTCACATCACTTATTGATCGACACTTTAACTCACCAGTAAAAGACTCCATGACAGCCCAGGCTCTATTCACTCCCGTTTTTTTTAAATATAATTTCCGCTTATACATAGTTTAAATGTAGTCCTCGTTTTCTTCGTTCACCACACCCTACCCTCACTTCATCCTGTCTTCTTTACAGAACTCCTTGAGAAAGGGCATCGCCCGAAATGCATCGGAGTTACCAACTTTGATTGTTCCTCATTTGAAAACATATATGAACCCTTTGATATGAATGCAATATCAAACCTGTTTTGATGAAAAACTTTATTCAACCAATAAAACATATTGGATCAACAATTGGAAACATTGTTTCATCTGGAGTGCCGCCTGTGGGGATGTATTAGCATTGCTTATGCATACACAACTTAGGATCTTTTCAAGGTGTGTTTCGGACGGAGACACAACCCACGTGAGCACCCATAAACTCTTTAACTCAATCTACACCTGTCGAATAACATTGCTGTGCATCACCCACTACCATATTGATTGCCCCCAAGAAATTGCATGGTTGGTTATGTTTCTACTGATAATGGCAGCAATGTAGTTAAGGCCATGGAGAACGTTTTCTATTTCAGAGTGCCGTGTTTGGCGCACTGTATGAACCTTGTCGTGCAAAAGTTCTTGAAAAAAGTACTTGCAGTCGACAAAATACTGACCATCTGCAGAAGAATATGCACACATTTCAACCATTCTTTTAAGGCCCGGAAGGAGCTGAGGCGCCAGCAAAATGTACGTAGAATGCCAGTGAAAGCACTTATCCAGGAGGTGGCAACACGTTGGAACTCAACCTTCTACATGCTTGAGCGTCTGCATGAGCTGTTTCCAGTAGTCAATGAGTATTTCTACAACCTGGGTGGTGATACGACAGAAATGATGCTAGCGGTGGAGCAATGGCAGCTAGTTAAAAGCCTGACAGACATGCTTCGTCCTTTTGAGGTCTTCACGCGTGAAGTCAGCAGGGAGGACTGTTTTTTGAGCAAAGCTATCCCATTGTTGCTGAAGCTCGAGCACCAAGTCAAGATGGTGTCTTCAGAATTAAAAGATGCTGGAAAGAATGAAGCATATGAGTTGGCGCAGAGATTATTACAATGCCTAGTTAGCAATAAACGGCTTGTAAATATCAAGAAACAACAGCACTACATTTGTGCTACTATTCTGGATCCATGTTACAAAAAGCCATTGTTTGGCAAAGTATTAATTCCTTTTGAAACATCAGATGTTACAGAGTACAAAGGTTGGCTAGCTCAGTCAGCCATTCGTTTTGAAAGAGAGCGGAAGGAAACTGTAGGAGAAGACAGTACTACTAGTGAATCAGCAGGCCATCAGGCATCCCAAAAAAGCACTTCTGCATCTGTGCCTGTGGCAGAAGTGAGTGACTTTTCCTCTGAGCCGTTAACCACACCAGCAACCGTATCATCTGCACCAGGCCCAGGCGATATGTCTGAAGCGGATTGGCTAAGTGAGCTAGGGTTTCCTTGTCCCAGAAAGGACACAGAAGTGCAAAGTACAGGAATCCGGGAGAACATTGTTTCAATGGTGCAGGCCTATCTGGATGACTCAACAGCGGTCAATATTACTGAGGACCCATTGGCGTATTGGCATGGGAAAAGAAACATATGGCGAGAGCTCACCAACCTGGCTATCAATTACTTGTCTTGCCCACTCGCAAGCGTGTCTTCAGAACGTGTTTTTAGTTCTGCTGGTGGCATTGTGACTTGCAAAAGGTCCCGCCTCTTGCCCGCAAATGTGGAGCGGCTCACCATGATAAAGATGAACCAGCACTTCATACCACCAGATTACAAAGTACGAGAATGCACGCAGGAAGAAGAGGACACCGACCTACCTAAGGAAAGTTCTCCTCAGTTACCAGAAGTACTACCGACTGAATTTGCAGAGTATGAGGACGAGTTCTGCTTCCCTGACAGCGAGTTCTGAAAATGAGTCAATGAATCATTAACTTTATTTTTCGTCCTTATTCACTTTTATTCCTGTGTGTCTGTCTTTCTTTGTTTAGCATGTGCTTCATCACATTCACAACAAAACTGTAATCACCCAATCAAACAACAAGCCCATCAGCAGAACTGTCTTGATTTTGATGCCGCAGCATTCCTCAGGTTCACAACAGTTAGTTGACAAGAACTCAGTCCTGGTCGTCTATCCTCCTCCTCCAGACTCACCCTATCCATTTCCCGTAATGCTGATGCCTGGATTCTGCACAATGAAGAAACTTACGTTGACGAGTCCCCTAAAGAGGGACTGGAAGTAGTGAGTCCTCATTTAAATACATTTTGCTAAGTGTGACTTTTTTCCCCGATTTGCTTTTTGGCTGTTTGGGGGGTGTCAAACTTGTTTGCGCTTGGGTTTACGGGTCTTGGGTGGGCCATTGCTGGCAAGGTCTATTAAGGGATGACATTGGTTATGCATTTACTTTGGAAAACATTTGGCCAATTACACGTGAACGTTTAGGCGTTATTATTGCTCGCTTGCCTGTCTTAGGGGTGCTGTCTGTGGGGCTTCTAGGTTATTGGGGTCTGTGAGCACCGCTGCCACATTTCTAATGTTGATTGCTTTTGTTTTGCAGAAAATCCACGCCGGGAAACTCCAGTTGGGGCCCTGCTGTAGAACGCTTTAGGACACTGTGAATTCCAGGTGGAGCCAGCCCTCAAACACAAATTACTGGTAAGATAAGCGTTTGGATGGGAGGTAGTATAATGGAGTATTAGGAGAGGCGAGAGAGTGACAGTGGTACTAGTAGTAAAGTCCTAGGACTCTTGAATTAACAAACTCTGTGACAGGCATTTACTTTGGAAAACATTTGGCCAATTACACGTGAACCAACACGATGACAGTGTTCAGTAAAACAAACTTACTGCAAAACCACCACCCACCAGGCTCAAAAGTAGTAAGAAACAGGTATGCTCAGATAAAGTTTGAAAAAGTATATTTTTATATCCCTAACAAAATAAACTCCAGCAAGACCCTCCCTAACCCCAACAAATAAATAGTCCTTCAAAAGTCCACAAAAACCCCAACTCCCCATTCCCACCCCCCAAAAGTCTCTAAAAAAGGGGCAAGGGACACTCTAGGGATGCATGGTGTTGACTTTGGCCTCCAGGGCATCATGCCTTAGGGCCAGGGCATCGTACTGCTCCCGGAGGGTGGCGTGGTCTAAGCGGAGGCCCTCCAACAAATTTTGATATTCTTTCAATTTCCGGACCTCCGCCTCCAGGTCGGACACTCTGTGGATTGCACGGCACAAGCGAGCCTTTAGAGTACTGTGAGGGGCAGCCTTTGCTGCTCGGCGGTGGCGTCTGCCAGCACGGCTCCGTATCGCCGGAGCACTGCGCTGACCGGCAGAACGTGGGGTCACGGAGGAGGATGCAGGTGTCCCATTCGATGTACTGGACTGCGTGTCCTCCCCCTCCAGTTCCACCAGCCGCCGATATTGGGCAACAGTAGCATCCAGCCTCCGTTGCCGGGCCAGTAGAGCCTGCATACTCCTTGTTGGTTTTGATGTTTTAGTATGACCAACTATATGAAGAAAGAAAGACATAATCTGTAACCAATGCTCTTTATGAATATGATTAACACAAAATGATTCAGCAGGAAGTTGTGTCACAGTACAACTAGCAACTAGCCAGCGCAGTACAAAACTATTCAGGCCAGTATCATGGGCGTCCGCAGGGAGGGGCAAGGGGGGGCGCTTGCCCCCCCTGGATCGCAGGTCCATCCAGTGCTGGCCCAGTGACAAATTACAATATGGTAATTACAGCAGGCTGGGACCGACAGACAGATAGAGGCGGAGACAGGGACAGAGAGAGAGGAAGACAGAAGGAGAGAGAGAGAGGGAGGGAGCCAGAGGGTGACAGAGGGAGGGTGAGGGAGGGAGACAGAGAGAGAGAGACAGCGAGGTAGAGGGAGACACAGGGAGACAGAAAGAGGGAGACAGAGAGAGAGAGAGAGAGGGAAACAGAGAGAGGGAGGGAGACAGAGAGAGAGGGAGGGAGACAGAGAGAGAGGGAGGGAGAGAGACAGAGAGAGAGACAGAGAGAGAGAGAAAGAAAGATGTGTGTAATGTGTATGCCAGGTCTGGTGGCTCAGTGGACGAAGGCATCCGGTGCAGGGGCATGAGTTCAACCTCATGGTCATAGTTGTTTTTGTTGCTCTAGATCCACCCCCCTCCCCCACTGACCCTGCCCCCTTCGGTGCGGCCCTTGGCCACAAACCACACTGTCAATCTGGCCCCGAGAGAAAGTTTGTGAGGACCCATGCTCTATAACCACATCCTCCTGATTTAGATTGAATTGTTTTTTTCTGGCATTTTTTGTTTTTCCCTCTGTTTTAATGTAGTTGCCAGGTCGTCTGCTGTGGTGCCGCACAAGATTTTTCTCTTCCCCCTATGGGGTTCATTGTTTATTTAAGCTCTATGTCGTGTTAGATTTAAAAAAAATGTATTTAATACTTGTGCTCAATCATGTCAGGAGTAGGACTCAGGAGATGGTGATGATGTTGCACCCCCCCCACTGGAAACATTTCATAGTATTTTCGTAGTTCATCCAGTGACCGTCTACTCTCTGTAGATACACATCATATGCTATCTAAGAGTCAGATAGTACCATGATCCAGCTTACCTCTACCCGCCACCACCACTGTCTGCTTCCTCACAGTCTGTTCTTGGGCCACTTGCGCCGCCTCCTCCCCAGAGTTGTCCTCGGAGTCGATCACCACCACCACATCCGAGCTGGCCCCGCCACCAGATGTTCCACCTACAAAGTAGATTTAAGAATGTTAGATTACACCACTCACTAGTATTTGGTCTAGGAATGAAGAAATGTGAAAACAACAGAAAAAGTAATTGACTGTCTACTCTAGTCTAAAGTAAAAATGTCCCTCCTTCCAGGGAAGGCTGTTGTCTTGCTGCACTTTTTTGTCACAATTGATGAATGCTTGCTTAATTTTAACACACACCATTTTTCTCTGAACAGACAGAAGCTGGACTTCTAAGGACAAGAGCAACATCAACTTCAAACCAGGTGAAAGCTCGGCTCGACCACAAGAAATGTGTTCCATTACTCATCAACTCAGCACCAAGCACTTTTCCATTTCCAGCTAACTTTATTTTAATATATGTGTTTACTTTTACTTTTAATAAAGCTTTTAAACTTGAATAGACTCTGTGGTTTTTGGTCCTCCAGACTAGAGTGACTGAGCGAAAGGTTTTGCAATTTTTGCAAGGAGGAGTCCGTGCCGCTGACACTACCAGGTTTATACAGTGTGCCAAACACGCCACTCTGAAATATCATTACTCTGGTGTTTAGTGTCCATAGTTCGGTTTGTGGAGAATTGTCCCTGCAACAGTAGTATTATGGATTTTGCTCCTATCTAAACACTATTTCGAAAAAATTAAATTAGGAACGCTTGGACAACAATAGGTCCTCTATATTTAAATGTAAATGTAAAATGTAAATGTAGGTGTACTTATATAGCGCAAACCTGTCACCCAAAGGGCATCCTGGCGCTTGCTTAGGGAACCCGTCCTGGTATTCCCCTGTGAGAAACCCCGGCAGGGTGTCCACAGGGTGAAAGCCAGGCATCCCGCCGCGAGGGGCCGTTGTGGAGATTAAGCAAGCTATTGCCCAGAGTCGCAGAGTGTGACCCCGTGAGTCGAGTAGGCACCAGAGCGAGAATTGTCGAGACCATGGAATTTATGAGCCCGAGACCCGCTGAGGCGGGGAATCGAACCCTGGTCCACGGTCGATCTCAGCTTCCGGGTCTGCCGCCTCTAACCACTGAGCCACACTTCTCCACTCAAAACTTCTCCACAATGAAAACTTACTGGGGCCAGCAAAGGAGCACTCGCCGCCCTGGCCTGCATCTTCCTCCTCTGGAGCCACAGCATCCTCCTTTTCCGTCCGCTTGCCCCTGGGCGGACCTGACGTACAACATGAAAGAAAGAACAGAAAACATTGATGATTGCTGCTTGTCGATGTCCTTGTCAACCAAATCAAACATTTAGAAAGAACAAGAACCAACTATTTCAGCCAAAAAGAGGGATACAAAGGAAGGACTGCACCTGAGCCTCTACTCTAGGGGCAGATTTACAAGCCCCTTGCAGCTCTTTTGCTCCGTTCTTGCGTCACTTTTGTGACGCAGCGCCACAACAAGAGAGGCGCCATGGTGTGGCGTATATTAACAACGTGACGCATATGGGAGATGCATCCCATTCTAAAGCCCTGCGCCATAAGGGAGCGTTCCAGCGCAAGGGGGGGCGTTCCTGCGCAGGAACGCATGCTAAAAGTGGCTATGGGGAATATATAAAATTTCAATCAGTCATTTAGGACAATGATGCGTCACTGAAACCCTGCGCCTGCATGAAGCAGACGTACGGCTTGACGCAGCATTGCTGGAGCTGCGCCATCGTTGCAACGCAACTCCATCAATGAGCCGCCTTTACGGCACCGATGCGTAACGCTTCGGTGACGTTTTGGGACCATGGTGTGGCGCATTGTAAATACAGCGCACCATGGGTGGTGCTGGCGTGCCGCACACTTTGCAGGGATGCGCAGGTAATTGCTAATCTGACAATTAGGGGCATACTTACGAGTTCTGGGCTGCACACCTCCAGAGGTGCACCAGAACAAATGCGTAACGCAAAACTAACCCTGCGTCACGGCAGATGCGCCGCAATTACAATGCGGCAAACCCTGGCGCAAGGGTAGGCAGATGCGTGACGCATCTCGTGACGAAAGAGGGGCGCATCTCTAGAGTCGCATCGCAGGCGCGATGCAACTCTAGCAATGCTCAGGGCTGCCCAATACTCAACATACCGCATCAGTCCTTACGCCTGCTTCAAGCAAGCAGGCATAAAGAATTGACGTAGCAGCATCGCGGAAGTGCCTGCGTTAAATCTTGTAGATTTCACGCAGGCACTTTTGCGAGGCGCACAGCTGCCTGACCGCCACCCCCCCAGCCCCCCCCCCCCCTGCGTGGGAACGCACCCATTGTGGCGCAGGCCCAGGCCTTAACGTGGCGCATCTCCCTAGATGCATCACGTTGTACATGACTCGCAGGGATGCGCCACGTTTACGTCGCTGTGCGTCAGGTAAGGCAGCGTAAACGTGGCGCAAGGGGCTTGTAAATCTGCCCCTTTGTGTCTAGCATTACGCAGTTCTGTAAAGTACACTCATACATTACTCAGCCCAATTAAATGAACACAAAATAGAAAACAAATAAGCAGTGGCACCGCCACAGAGAAGGAGAGCAGTGCACCTGAAATGCACAGAAGATTTTGAAATATTAATTTACCTCTCCTATCAATGTAATCGGCAGCATTATTGCTCTTTGTAAAAAAGTTAAAACAAACATTTGCAATATAACACACAGAGCAGGAGAAAAAACAGAGTAGTGAGTGATGAAAAAATTGCTACTACTACTCACCAAGCCCGGTGACCTCCACTCCCAGCAGGTCGAGCAGGTCGCGCTCCCGGTCCAGGATATCGGTCCAGCGGTGGGTCACCTGGTTGTAGGTGCGCTGGACCCCCGAGATGTCAAACAGGGCCCGGCACACCTGCTCCCACCGCTTCCGTCGCTCCTGGCGGTTGGTGTAGCCACCAGCGATCCTGCCGCCTGCCGCGATGGTCCTGGGGAGGCGGCGCTGTACATAGAAAATGAGTGCGCCCACCTCCTCAGGGCTGAAGATGTCCCTGGGCACCACCGTTTCCGCCCTAAAACGGCCACACGGGAGCCGGGCACGGGCTGCGGGGCCCGTCTTGGGCAGCTTCACAGCTGGCTTCACCATGGTCTGGGCAGGTGGTAGGAACAAGGAGAAAAAATGAAAAAGAATAAGACTAGGGAAGAAGAAAATAAAAGTTTAAAAAAGTAGTTGAAAAGTAAACAAAAGTAGCCTAAAACACAAAAATATAAAGCTAGAAAACTAGAGGGATAGATAATAATTTAAATAGATTCAAAAAATATTATAACAAGCAAAGGATGGCAGAGATATAGAAAGGATTAGAAACACCATGCCCAGACACATAGGAATGAATGAAAAACAAGATGGCGGCCCGATCACGTGCGCGTAAGTAAGTTTGCACGCGATTTCTCTCGCGAACTCGTGCGAACTTGTATTCGCAAGGCGCTCATTCCGCGAGATTACACTTCGCGGGCGGAAACGGAAATACGTCACGCAAACAAAATGGCGGCGCCCATACTCGACCTTGGGGTAATTCGCACGAGTTCGCAGCTTCCACGGTCGATTTCGCACGACGCCGCGCCTCGCGAATAGCGCGAAATTACAGAAAAACGATTTTTGCAAAAGCAAAAGCAATGAGCAGGTGCAAAAGTTCAACCTCATCATTTGTAACCATTCCCTGTAGTGCTTCCTGAAGGGGCCCTCCAGAATCCGGTTGCCTACTTGCAACTATTGTGTGACCCTGCTCTGACAGTCACAGAATAGTTAGAAGTATGCCATTGCATCCTGTTAAAAAAAATTTACATTGCAACAAAAAGGAAAGGGAGCAGACAAGCAGGTGCCAGCCTTCATTAATGTCAGTTGGGGCTGGGCAGGTGTTGTTGTTTGCAAAACTTAAAGCACTTAGCAGGTGTGCTTTGCTTTGCCACAATAATGTACACTCACTGGTCAACCAGAGGGTGCTGTGATGACACCGAGGGTGGCATGGGTGTGCCAGCCAGAGGGTGGCATGGGTGAACCAGAGTGCCAGTGTTGACAGAGGATGGCAGTGCTTTGCTTTGCCCCAATAATGTACACTGGTGAACCAGAGGGTGCTGTGATGACACAGAGGGTGACATGGCTGAGCCAGAGGGTGGCATGGGTGAACAAAGAGAGTGCCAGTGGTGACAGAGGGTGGCAGTGATGAAGAAAGCCTTGCAAACAGGCTGGGCACGTAGAAACAACAAGTTCGCAAAACTGGCGACCCGACAAGTAAGTTCGCAATTTGCGAAATTGTACAAAACCCTCGCGAACTTGCAGAAACCCGTGCGAACACACACTCAAAAAAAAATCCGCAAAATCCGCGAGAATTCGCGGATTTTGCGGATTTTCGCAATCCGCAAATCCGCAAATTTGCGGATTGCGAATCCGCAAAATCCGCCCATGCTTACCCCTGTGTCAACTTGCCACAAGAAGAAGACAAACAAAGGATAGATTTTCAGACAGAAGGTCACACTCCTTGATCAGAGAGATGAAGTCATCACTAAATTGTATTAATTTATTTATCAGTCAGTCAGTCAAAAGCTTTTATTATCGGTTAAAAACCATAAAAAGACATATTTACAAAACACATACTTCAATACAAATTAGATATAAATACATGTTAAAAAAATATAAAAGACCTCAATGGGCCACATACATGAGAGGTTAAAAAAAATATTTGAAATAATGCATCCCTAGGTAACTCACAAGGGCAACATTAATTCCATACTAAAACTGCCTGATTTATTTTTTAGGAAAATACCCTCTGCTGTTATAACATTATAGCACCCCTGAAAGAGTAATTGATGAGTTGGTGTTTTTGATTTTGTTTAGTATTGCACACCTTATGAACCACATAGACAGGAGAAATTTTGCCGTTGCATATACTGTCAAGAAGGAGGTATCGGTTTTGAGGATTTGGAAGGTCTCCCTATAATCCCTGATGCCCCTGGACTTACAAAAAAGAATTATCCATTTTGCTCTTGCCCGAGAGTACGAGGGGCAAAAGAGCAGAACATGCAGTTCTGTCTCCCTGCTACCCGCGA
Organism: Lissotriton helveticus; assembly: GCF_964261635.1. NCBI lineage: Eukaryota > Metazoa > Chordata > Amphibia > Caudata > Salamandridae > Lissotriton > Lissotriton helveticus. The sequence goes on from NC_136067.1 coordinate 987,847,047, forward strand.
ACCCAGGGCAAGTGCTCCCTAGGGGTGAAGCATTTGACCACTTGACAGTGGCCTCCCTAATGGGGAGTGAGCCGTGCCTAAACTGGATATAAAGTTTCTTGGCCAGGGGGGGCTGGATGTCATCCATGAATCTCTGATAATTAGGATGTACCTTGATCTCTAAAAAGGTGTTAGTAAGTCTGCCCAGTGAGGAATTTGGTAGTAAGAGGGCCGTGCCGTGCTCTCTCAGCTGCAAGCTCAAAGTTTTTCTTGACAGCTGGGTGCAGGCCTCCTCAGGAGAAGACCACAGATCCCCCCTACCAAGAGCCTGGGAAAGATGCTGGATATACTTTAACCATGGGATCCTCCCCGCACCCCTTCTAGCAAGCAGATCCTGCAAATCCTCCCTATAGCTCTCGAGTTCCGGGGTCGCCCGGATTCGTCTCCAGTAGAGCAGAGGACGATTCGACACGACGTCCTGAATGGGCACCAGACCCATGTCTAGCCTTAGTGGGGTAAGGGGCGTACGCCGGGGGAGTCTCAGGAGGCGCCTCATAAAACTATTCTCGGTGAGGGAGAGGGGTGCCGTGCTTACAAGACCCCAAAGTTCCGCACCGTATAGCGAGCCACCTCTTGCCTGAGCTTTATATATTTCTACGGGAGGTACCATCAGTTTAAGGGAAGATTTGTTAAAAACTTTTAGGATACCACCCGAGGATTGGGCAAGCTTCAGATTAGCTTTAGCTATCTGTGAGCCCGAGTCCATTCTATCATTTAGGGTGACCCCCAAATACTCAAATGTAGAGACCCGGTCCAAGGCCAAACCATCCAGATGCGGGTGAGGACAGTTTGGGTGTTTCATATTAAACAACATGTACTTGGTTTTCGCAAAATCGATTTCCAAGTTCCTTAATTTACAAAAACTGGAGAAAGCCTCTAGTGTGCGCTCATGCCCCCAATGACTTTGACAATAGGAGGGTATCATCGGCGAACATTAGGGCCGGGATTTTCCGTTCAGCTAATGTAGGGAGGTCCACGTTTTTTGCTCCCAGTAGGAAACCAATCAGCCCATTAAGGAATAGGGAGAAAAGCGGGGGGGCTAGAACGCACCCTTGCCTCACTTCCCTTTCCACTGGGAACGGTGATGACAATTCCCCTCCCCTGCCAAACCTCACCCTAGCGAACGTCCCCTGATGCATGCCGCTTGAGTATCTCACACAAATAGGCCGGAGCACCCATCTCTTTTAGAATTACCCAGAGCTTGTCCCTATGGACCAGGTCAAATGCGCACCGGAGGTCCACAAAAATCAAAAACAAACTACCCTCCACTAGGGTGACCGTCCTCCAATATACCAGCTGTAATCTAAACAGCTGGTCGATCGTGGAAATTCCTGCCCGGAAACCAGCCTGCAACGAAGTTAGGATGTGGTGGTCATTCATCCAACTCTGCAGCCTGGTTAGAAGAACTCTGGCAAAGAGTTTCTGGAGGACGTCAATCAAGCTTATGGGCCGATAGTTAGCCGGGTCCAAGGGAGAAGCTTTTTTGTGAATTGGTATAATCTCGGCTCCCAGCCAAGTCGAGGGGAAATCCAGACCCTGCAAGATGGCGTTAAAAAAAATACAAATATAGGGTGCCCACACCCTTTCCTCAGTCCGATATAAATCCCCTGGGATCTTATCAAGACCCGGGGCCTTCCCCGGGGTCAAGGTCCTAAATGCCGCCTTAATTTCCAGAATCGTAAAGGGATGGCTGTCAAGGACCCAGCCCATCATAGGGGCTGGATCAGGGGTAGTTGCAGGTACTTGTGGGTCTGCAGGGGGGGCCTCACAACCTAATGAATAGAGGGGCTTGATATGAGCAAGCCACACCTCTTCACTAAGATTAGGAATAATAGCCGATGACCCTGTGGCCGAACCTCCACGCACCAAATTCCAAAAAACCCTAAATTCTCGGGCATCAAGAGCTGCTCTAATTTTTTCCCATCTGTCGGCCTCCCATTCTGACTGGGCCGCCTTAATCAGGTTTTTGTAGGATAGCCGTGCATCTCTGATGGTCAGCTGAGTACCCATTTTCACCTCCTTTATTAGGTTGGATTTTGCCTCCCTGCAACTCTTATGAAACCAGTGGGCCTTCACCCAGACCAGTCTTGGAGGATACGAAGAATTCGGCCAATGTGTTAAATAACATATTTTGGGTAGCCTGCAAGGCTGAAGAGTGTGAGGACTCACATTTCCGGCTCCACAGATCACTAACCACAGTTAAGGCGGCTGCTACCTGGTTATAAATCTCAGCTAACGTGTCTGGTGCCTGGGCCACCCTCTCCCACCTGACACGCCTACCTCCCGCAACTTGTAGTAGGTTTGGAATAGTTGGGGACCCTACTCTATCCTGGATCACTTGGATCCCTAGGGGGTTATCTAATTCAGGTGACAATAAATGATGGTCGCTATCGACCCTTGGAATTACAACAAACGTTTTTACTCGAGCCCATAGTTCCACGTTAACCAAAATATAATCAATTGTCGTACTTTTCCCTGGTCTATTGTAGGTGCGTGCACCCGGAACATCTTGAGGGAGCCTGCCATTACAGGCCCTTAGGGAGAATGATACGACCAACTTATTAATTGCAAGGGCCATTGGTGTCAAACGTTTTAAAGGATACATGGAACATTGCGGGATGGACCAAGACTCGTCCTCCTCTGAAGTGACAGGGGGGATACCCAAGAGTGGCTCGAAATGACAGTTTAAATCTGCCCCAATAATTTTATGATAGGAAGAGGGAAAGGAGGATAGGAGCGCCTCCAGAACTTCCAGAGTAGAATGACCTTTCTGTATGGGGAGGGGGCGTAGGTAAAAATTTATCACTACCAGTGCCGGACCCTCTCTGGGTGTGAGTATAATACAGAGGATATCTGGGCAATTGGTGTCAACTACCTTTACTGCACACCCCAGGTGCACTGCCACCCAAATGCACAACCCTCCCGCGAGTCTTCCCCTCAGTCCCTGATCTGCCGCTCTGTGGTATGACGCAAGTCCTACCCTCACAGGGGCAGACAGGAGCCAAGTCTCTTGGAATAGACATAAATCATAGCCATCCATCAACTCCCCCCATTCAGGATTAGATAGCTTTTGCCCCAGACCAGCCACATTCCAAGAGCCAATCAATGTAGGACGAGGGACCGCTGGCCCTAGGGGAACTGCAATGGAATACGCTTGCCCAGGGGGGTAGATGTTATGCGGGGGTGGGGATCCGACACCCGCCCTTCTACAGTAGGTGCGGGAATATTTGGTGGAGGAGATGTACCATGTGTCGAAAGAGTGGGTGTCTGTACCATGAGCCCTTCTACCCTATTTGGTCCTCCCACCTCCTGTCTCACCCCGGGGTTTAGGGCTGATGTGGGAACGCCCGTGGGTAATGGTAGTCAATCCACACTACTCAAAGCCCGAAATCTGTTGGCCACCCGGAGGCTATACTCAGGGACACGACTAGCAAGAGGGGACAAAGGATGCTCAAGCATGGCCGGTGCCCAATTTGAACGATAGAAATACCCCAAGTGAGTAGTATTAATTGATCCTGAGAAAACTTGTCCGCCACTCCCTAATATTTGCTGAACGGCTAGAGTATCCCTGAAATTAATGATTATGCAGTAGCCCTCAATGTCTTTGGGTCTTGTCCCCAGCCAGTTAACCCTGCGTGCGAACAAAATCTCCCCCTTGGACACACCATGGAGTCCACCACTTTCCAGATTACATGACAAACCAGCTCATGTGAAGAACCCAGTGGCTGTATATCTATTGTGTTTATTTCAGAGCACATGAGCCATTGTGGCAGGCATATCACAATGTGTACTCTCTGTATTTTTACCAACCATCCTGGATGCCATCTGAAAATACCAACACAGCACCTTTGTTTCCCAAAACCTGGACATGAACAGATACAGGTTAGGCAAAATGTTTATCAACTAGAGCAATTTAAAAGTACTGGGTGCCATTATTTTTCTAATCCTATTCGTTTTTATATCTTAAAAATGAAAAGGCAAATGTTTTTTTGTTAACAACTTTCTTTAATTGAAACCTGATCATGCTGTGTATTTAATTACATCGTTTATTACATGCATATCTATTGTTGATTAAATATTTAAATCATATATATATTATAATATTATGGATTTATGATGACATTCATTGCTTAACTATAGATACAAATGTATGCATATGAACATCATTCTTTTTTACATGTTTTGAGAATGCTGAATCTGAAGCATACATTATCAGCTGCAACTGGAAGAACCAAGTGGCAAAGTAAAGCCGAAACTAACCACCACTCTGTGCAGGTGTAGCAAGTTCTGCAGGGCCTTGAAACTGGAAGTAGCCTTCTATACACTATTTGGGAAATGGAAAGGTTGCTGCAGGAGGTAGGTCATTCCTGGGCAAGCAGGAGGCCAGGTGCAAGGTGGCTCCCGAATCCTGCAGTCAGTTGATGAGTCACACAGGCAGTAGCAGCGAATGAAGAACCTCTGGGCCCCAAAGTTGGTTGCATGTTAAGGCCTGGAAGAGGGGCACTGGAAAAGGAGCTGGTGGCCCAATCGTGATGGTCGTTGCAGAACAGTAGAGAGCATAAATGCTGGGGGAGATGAGGGACATCTAGAAGCCATGGAGGCAGGTCGGGTAGAATCCGTGGATGCCTTAGCAAGACTAAGAGGCTGATTTAGAGTTTCTCAGAAAGGGTACTTTATTGCAACAATAACAGAGTACATTTCCCATCAAACTAAAGGTCTGCCCACCTGATTTACAGACAAGTGAACCTTAAGTATTTCAGTGACAGAGTCTACTCTGTCTTTGTTGTTGACATAGTCCTCTGAGGGTCCGAAGGAATGAGGGCCATTGGAGTTTTGGCCATTGGTCTGCCTGTCCAATTTAAAGTGACCATTCAAGTGGCCAGTTTTTACTCTCATTTACCACCCTGAAAAACATGGCGGTAAGGGAAAGTCACAATGTTTAAATTACGATTGATGCCGCGATACTTATGCCTGCGGTCTCGCGACCGGGTGCAATGAGGGATTAGTTTGTCCCGGCGGCGAAGACAAAGGAATCAACCACAACGGGTATCAGAAACTCAGGTGTCTCTAATATTATGAAATGCCAAGGAGAACCTAGATACATTGAGATTCTACTGTTCCCCCAAGGGAACGTCTATTTATTGGAATAAGAAGTTTTTGGCCCCTATTATGAGGATGTTCTTTGGCAGAGTGTTTTCTTTGAGCACTCCTAGTAGTAATTGATTGGTTCCATTCTCTTTCTTTTGCAACTAGAGAGGATATGATTATTTGATGAAAAAATTGCTTTTTTGTTTCTACTTTTTACCCCTCTATTCCTGATATCCATAACAAGTCAAGATAATTTGCCCTGAGGAAAGTTTACGCTTCAAGTTGGCCCTTACAAAAACATGCGTCGGTATATGATGAAACAGGAATATTTGAACACTTCTGGTGTTAAAATACAAGGAGATTCTTATTCCAATGTTAAATGATCCAGCAAAGAACTGCAATGATGTTAAGAATAACTGTTGAGATGAATTGTATGAAGCACTGAAGGATTTGGTTTGCAATGATCTAAAGAGAATACCTTTAGTAATAGATCTAGGGCTGTAAGGTCTGACATTTTGACAAACACAAGGATATAATGGACGGAGCGCTGAAACCTTTCAGACACTCAACCCCAGTCACAGATCTGGGTTGAATCCATCATCGTTCTTTAGCTCACTACGCCACCCAAGTTCAGACATTTTGACATTTTGCCCTTATTCCTGTTTACGTACATCAAAGTTGGTTTGTACTGATTTTTATTATGCAGGTACAATTGTGGTATGAATGAGAGTTGCTTCTAGGAGTGACTGATTTTGAGTGAATGGTGAGGGGTGAGAGAAAAAAAGAAGAAATAGATGTATGTATCACTATAGTTATGTATATAGTGGTCATAAGTTATCTATAATATATTTTTGATGCAACATTTAATGAACATTAACAAACTGGAAAAGTGTATGTAGCGATTTGTTGTGTTTTACTTGAAATCTCGATCCATGCTTATGATTTAAAACTTCATTTCTATAAGCAAGATATTTCTCGCTTTAGTGTATCTGAGGCAAGAGGCAATTTCCCCATTCTTTGGTATTTTTTTGACTTTAAAGTTTAAATGACTCCCGCACCAATTGGAGAAAACTCCCATAGAACGGGGGTAAAGAGTTTTTTTTTCAAACGCAAAACCCCACTTTAACTGGTCACAGAATAAATCGAGGAATTGCAAACACTGAACAAACCATAGATTACTGCCCTGTTGGCATGCTGCAGAAGGGCCCAGGTGATATTAAATGACGACCATGAAGCTCTCAGCACAAAGAATCAAAATGCAAGCACCCTGGTGGCCAGCAAAGAGTTAATGTTAAATGCATGTAGGTAAATAAAGGAAGGAAAACAGATAAAAGTGGTGAAGTGATCAAATTTAACAGATCCTCTCGGAGCGGTGGTCCGATTTAAATGTTGTCATTGCCATCACCCAGAAATTCCTGCAGCAATTCTTGAAAGAGATCAAAGAGGAAGTCGGCATCATTAGAGAGGACCTAATGGAATGTACAAGTGAACTGCAAAGTGACACGAATTAACTAGGCATAATGGTCAACAACCTGAAACAAACAACTAATGAAAGATCTGAGGAGCACACCACACAGGAAACAGACTCTTATCCCTCGAATGCCAAAAAAACACCTACTACTTAAGATGTTAAGGGATTAAATGCCTTGACTGTAGGCATTGGAAGGGCAGTTGGGAGTGAATGCTGCATGTTGTACTATTGTTTTTTCATGGTTCATTAATATGTACTACAATTCCACTGAGTTACACTAAAATTGTGGCCTCATACCCTCATGACCATGTATGTTAAGACAAATGTACATTGTTGTACTGCAACTCAGTACTACTTATAGGAAATGTACCCATGCTTATACTCACATATATTAATCTTACACTCTGATAAAACAATAATGATGCTAAAAAGGGGAATTAAGGGCCAGTTGTATCAAGATACACTTTTGCGATTCTCAAATAGCGATTTTTAAGGAATCGCTATTTGAGAATTGCAAAATGGTATCTATGTAGAAATTCGCTATTTTTTAGCGATTTCTTAAAATTCCTTAATTGCGATTAGCAAATTGCTAATCGCAAGTAAGGAATAATTTCCCATTCATTTCTATGGGCCAGGAGGCCCATAGGAATGAATGTGAAATTATTCTCAATTTGGGATTCGCAATTTGGATTGTTTGAGTATCAGGTGATGCCCTACGGTTTGTGCAATGCACCAGCTGCTTTTCAGCATTTTATAAATGACATCCTTCGTGAGTACATCGATCACTGTGCAATAGTATATATTGACGATATACTGATTTACTCCAATGATTTGAGCAAACATCCAGAATAAGTTCGTAGCATTTTGCAAAAACTCAGAGAGAACCGACTATTTGTAAAATTGGAGAAGTGTGTTTTCAATGTCTCTGAGGTAGAATTTTTGGGATTCATTTTGTCACCAGCAGGGATGAATATGGATGAACGCAAGATTCAAGCAGTAGTGAACTGGAAGTCGCCGAACAGTGTCAAGGAAGTCCAGAGTTTTATCGGGTTCGCGAACTTCTACAGAAGGTTTATTAGTGAGTTTTCATGGAAAATACTCTCTCTCACTAAACGGCTTAGAAAAGGAGTTCGTTTTGAATGGACCAATGAAGCGGAGGAGGCCTTTAAATTATTAATGAGGAGTTTTACCACGGCTCCAATCTTGTTGCACGCAGACCCTTCAGAGCCATTTTACATCGAAACAGACACTTCAGATCAAGCAATTGGTGGTGTGTTATCTCAAAGGCATAAAGAGACGGGGCAACTACACCCAGTAGCTTATCGATCTAGGAAACTGACTCCAGCTGAGGTGAATTACACCATAACAGAAAAAGAATTGTTAGCAATAAAAGACGCTTTCAAAGAGTGGAGACATTACCTCATGGGAGCCAGGCATCAGGTGACAGTTTTTACCGACCATAGAAATCTAAAGTTTTTGAAGTCAGCTAAAACCCTAACTCCTAGGCAGCTCAGGTGGTCGTTATACTTTGCTGAACATGATTTTGATATTACCTACAGACCTGGAACCCAGAATGGAAAAGCTGACGCTCTATCTCGAATAGACACTGAAAATCATAAATCTGTGGAGAAAGATCAAGCTATCATTCCAGTTTCCAAGATTATTTGTTCCACTATACCTGTTGCTTTTGAATAATCAATTATTCAGGCAATGAGTCCGGAGGAACTGCACATTTGGGTCACAGAAGAACCAGAACGAGAAATCCGAAACAATCTGCCTTATCGCCATGGAGCGTTGTATGTGCCCACGTCAGAATTACAGCGCCAAGTGATGTATGAATGTCATGACAGTATTTTAGCAGGACATAAAGGAAAGGCAAAGACTGAAGAGTTAATCAAGAGACAATACTGGTGGCCCAGAATGGCTACTGACATTGACGATTACGTCAAATCTTGTGAAGTTTGCGCACAGGGAAAATCGGAACCCTTGGCCCCTAAAGGGTTGTTGCAGCCCCTACCCACCCCCTCAGGTCCCTGGCATACTGTCACATTAGATATTATAGTGGACCTACCACTTAGTAAAGGTTATGACACAATTTTGGTGGTGGTTGGCGCATTTACTAAGACGGCTCATTTTTTGGCTCTAAGAGGTCTCCCATCTGCCAAGCAACTGGTGGAGTGTTTCAATGCCCACATAGTTAGGTTGCATGGTATTCCAAGGATCATTATTTATGACAGAGGCTCCCAATTCCTGTCCCGATTTTGGAAAACCTTTTTGGAAAGTTTAGGAGTAGAGCCAAGGTATTCCACCAGTTACCATCCTGAAACTGATGGTCGGACGGAAAGAGTGAACCAGGAATTGGAACAATATTTGAGGTTGTTCCTTTTGAAACAGGACGGTGAATGGTCTGATTACTTGTGGGCAGCTGAGTTCGCACATAATAATGCTAGAAACGTGTCCACGGGTTACTCCCCCTTCTACTTAAATTATGGCCAGCATCCAAATCTGGCTATGACCACCGTAGATATCTCTGTTCCAGCAGTACAAGATCTAGTAACTCATTTAGTACAGGACCATGGTTCGGCTGTACAAAACTTAGAACAGGCTAAGCAGCAATATAGAAATATGCAGATAAGAGAAGAGAGGGCCCTGAGTTGCGAGAAGGAGATAATGTTTGGCTAAATACTAAGAATTTGGGGTTAAAAGGCAATAGAAAGTTTTTACCCAATTTTATTGGCCCATATCCAATTGAGACACAAATAAATCCAATAACCTATCGCTTAAAATTGCCAGCCAAGTGGAAAATTCATCCAGTGTTCCATGTCTCCTTGTTGAAGAAGGTAGCATCAGGCTTACTTAAAACCACACCTGCAAAACCCATTCAGTTTGAGTCAGGAATAGAGTATGAAGTAAAAGATATTTTAGACTCCAAAAGAATAAATGGACAATTGTACTATTTGGTGGATTGGAAGGGTTATGGACCAGAGGAGCAATCTTGGGAATGTCATCTGGATGTTCATGCTCCAAGACTGGTAAGGTCTTTCCACCAACGATTCCCAGCCAAACCAAGAGAGAAAGGACCATCTTTGTTAAGTGGTATTGTCAGAACTCCTTTGCAAGTTAAACATAATGTTGCCACTTGTACGATCAGAAAGGTCTTGTCCTGTTTGAAGAGATGCCCAATGAGCAATGAATGGACCATGCTGCTAAAGGAACGGAATTCCAGCATGGCCACTGTTGCGGTGAAAAGGTCGCGTTCTAGTTTTTAAGCTGCTCGCAGGTGTTTGGAATTCATGTGAAGCGCGCGGGTAAAATTATCTGCGCACTTCACTGAAGAAGAATTCCAGACCGGACGTGTTTTCAAGAGTTCGAGAGAGAGTCAGAGACATTTTGGCAGCTTTTCCTCTGCGTATGAAGCAATACGCGAGCGAAGCTTTAGTTAATATAATCCCAGAGGAGCTCATCGTGTAAGGAAGAAAAGATGCGAGAAAAGTTTTTTCTTTGTCATTTACTATCGCGTATGAAATCTAATACGCCTGTAAGACCCAGCTCAAGAATAGACTGTATTGAGGTGAAAGATCTCCCTTCATAGAAGCAGCATTCCAGAGTCAGCAATATTGGCGAGTTTCCTGCAAGCACGAAGAAAGAGATAAGTGAAATTAAAAGCAGACAATGTTTTGACTAAAGGAATTTGAATATGTAAATGCGGATACCAAAGGATATGAAATACTATTGAACTGACCACAGAACCAGTTGAACAGTTACCACGACGAACCCTAGAGGAGAGAAGTAGGTTAGAATATTAGTTAGCTTAGTCATTCAGAATAAATGTAGTTAAGAGCTCTTATAGGTAGTGTAGTAAAGTAGAGTAGGTGAGGAGGTACAAAATTGGATTTGGTATTACAGAGAAGAACGAAAATAACAGCGTCGTAAGTGACAAAACTAGGTAAGGTATTTAGAAAGCAAATAAAAGATAGTAAGCAGAAGTGAGTAAACCAATAGTAAAGACCTTGTTTCTTAGGTACACTTCAGTGAAGGAAATAAGACACAATAACCACAAGAGAAGAGAGGCAAGATCACTGGAAGAATAGGTAAGGAAATAACAGACCTACGGTTATAGTTAGAAGATAGAGTAGTTAGGTATTGTGTTAATGTTTCCTTTCTCCCTGTGTGCATAAAAGGTTCCTCAGAGTAAGGTCTGCAGGCAGGCTGGACAAGAGGAGCAGTAGAACAGATCCAGTGCAGTCTCTTCTGTGCATTCTTCTTTAAAATGTTATCCACTCCTCTTTCCCCCTGTGGGGTTTTCTTGGAGTCAAGTTCCCTAACGGACTCTGTGGAATCCTGTAGGGGGCGTTGGGAATTATCATCTTCTGTTCCCGTGCAAGACCAAAGGAGAAGGTACGTTCTGACAACGACAAGGGTGTCCCTGCTCACCGTTATTGTTTGCAATCAACACAGATCCTTTTTTGAAATACTTAGAGCATTCAGCAGATATCCCCCCACTATTTGAATTGGAGCAATCAGACAAGGTGTTGGCGTATGCTGACGATGTCGCATTAGTCACACCACACCCTGAGATGGCGATGAGAGCAATTGAAAAGGAGGACCAGAGATTCGGCTCGGTGTCCGGTAATGCCCTAAATAGGGACAAAACACAATTATTTATTAACGAGTTTGCACAGATTGTGGATAACAGAGTAGTAAAAAAACCACATATCTGGGTGGGGATAACTGCTAAAATGTATAAGATAGTTAGGGAAATTTTTGATCTGTGTGCCTTTGAAATTAAACAAAGCGCTTAAAAAATGGATAATTTACACCTCACAATAATTGGTAGAGTGAATATAGTTAAGATGGTATTTTTCCCAAACTTTTGAACTTTTTAAGAGCAATCTTCTTGATATTTATGAATTCCTGGTTTAAAAAGTTTGAAAGCATATTTGCAAAGTTCATATGGGCGTACTCAAGACCTAGAAGATCGAATAAATAACTATCACAACCCAAATAGCATGGCGGCCTGGCCCTACCAAACCTCACATTATACTGGTGGGTGGCCTCTATAAAGCAATGTATAGCACTTTTGAATGTGAGCCCTTGGATGGGAATAATCAGTGATATTTTCTCTCATGTACATATGAGTGGCCACGATGTAAGAGGGTGTTTACGGTGCTAACTTGATTTTGGATAGTGCAAAAGGGTACGCTTTAAGACACTGCTTATGGCTTTCAAAGTATGGTCTTCTGTACGACGCTTGATAGGACTAGGGAAATTATATTACTATACTCCCTTAGTACAAAATACACACCTTTCTGGTATTTTCAATGATTACTATTATGATAAGTGGATAAAGGCAAGTGTCACTCAGGTTGGATGCCTTTTCTCCTCACGTGGTTTAATGTCATTTGAAGAACTGAGAGGGAAATTAGATTTAACTAAGAGAGATTTGTTTTTTAATTTACAAGTTATAGATTTCTTGCATAAGAAGGGAGGAGGGAAGGAGAACTTTGAGAGCTGTGAGTTAGTGGATAGATTAAGGCGGCCTGAGGCACCTAGGATTGGGCTGCTAAATGAATTTCTGAATGATTATATGAAAGATGATCTGGGAAAATACTCATCCAAGTGCCAAGGGATGCTGGGCATTTCAGATGTAGACTTTAAAGGGGTCTTCTCAAATACCTTATTGATTTTAATGCTGGCAAACCCCCAAGCATAGTTCTACAAAACATGCTTTGAGCTATACTACACCCCTTATCGGATTGCCAAATGGGGAGAGGAAAGGGGTGTTTTGTCTGCGGTGTTCGGTTTACAAAGCAGACCAAATGTATATATTTGCTACTTGTACTGAACTTGGTCTGCTTATAAGAGAAATAGAGGTGTACTTACAAGAGAAGCTGCTGCTACAAGTGAAAGTGACCCTTCGGAAATTATGCTTGGTACAACTAACCTGGAAAAAAATGAAGGAGGGGCTTTTATTTGTATTACAATGGCATTATATAGAATAAGTATAGCTTCGCATGGTTGGGTGCTACCCCTCCAGCATTCATTCAATGATTAGCATGCCTGTTGAGCACGTATAACCTCAAGAAAGCTATAGATAGGCGGAGGGGGTATAAGGCCAAAAAGAAAGGGGCAGAAATTTGTCAGTACTTCACCAATTTGAGGGAACAATTGGATGGGTAATTTACACATGTCATAGAAACAACCTCAATCATTTTGTGTGGCAGCACTGAGAGCCCTTTTATTATATAATATCTGCGATCTTAGAGTTTCCTGTAGGCACTTTAAAATCCTTGCACTTTATCAAGGGGCTGCTTAAACAGATAATAAGGTATGCACAAGCACTTATGGATGCCAAATGATCAAGGTCTTGCAAGATAGGTCTTGAAGGTCATTAGCATTGAGTGCATTTTGACAATTTAAAGCGGCTACTATAAAATGTGTTTCAAGTTAACTGGATCAGAACATGAAATGAGTTTTTAAAGTTTGATATTGGATATGGGAAATGTATATAATTTATTTCTCAGAATATTGTATGAATAAGAAATCAGAAATATTTTTATGATATTCAAAGTTTTAGAGACTCCATGTATGCATTTTCAAAACGTTGCACTTTATTTAATGGACTGCTAAAACAGTTAACAATGTATGCACACGCACTTTAGGGTTGGCTTAGAGAGTCTATGTATGCACTTTAAAAAACGTTGCACTTTATTATGGGGCTGCTTAAACAGTTAAAAATATATGCACATGCACTTTATGGATGGCCAATGACTAAGGTACTGTAAAAGGGGTTTTGAGGGCCATCAGTGCTGATTGCACTTTGATAATCCAAAGTTGCTGCTAGAAAATTTGTTTTGAGCTAAATTGAACCAGGAAATGGAATCTGTGTTTATAAGATTTGGTATTGGACAAGGGAAATGTAGTTCATCTATATTCTATGATTCCATATCCGAAATGTAATAAAACCCATATGAAAATTGGTTGGACAAATGGTGGGAAGGATGGGGGTGTGTGGGCACAGGGAGATATTTAAAAAGAAATAAAATGTGGGAGGGAGAGATAAACTGATTGTTTTTCTGTTTTCTCACCCAATAATTTTTTTTTTTAAAGCAAACAAAGCTATGGAATGATTTCAGGGATACTGGATTGGTCATTAGCACAATGCTTGAAGCAGGTACGGACCCTTTATTGTGTGCATCATACAGGCCAGTATTATTAACTGTTTGGGTGCTGTTGGTGTGCAGTCTGCATCAACAGCATTCCCAGTCAGGTTCGGTGGATGTGGAGGTCACATCAAAGCACCCAGGGCAGGGAATGCTTCTGGTACAGGCACCAGACTGATTCACTTTTTTTCATTTCAAATCAAGATGCCTGGGAAGTGTTTCTCCAGCACCCAGAGGCTGTTATCTTTCTTGTAAGGATGATCAGGGTTCCTGATGAGCATCCATGTTTGCACTGAAAGTGAAACTGTAAAACTAAAACTAGCCAGTCAGTTTATTTCACTGTCACTTGCATCAGTGCTAGGAGGCATATCTGGAACACCGAGCACCAATTTTGATGAGAGAGGTAAAGGTGGAAAAGGAAGAATCTCTCATTTCTAATGATATCACACCCTGGTGGATCCCTGCTTGGGGATTGAACAATAGGGCTGAGCATGGATATACCCACTAGACCACAGAGATGATGGATAGCAGCCCCCAGTCATGGGCAAATGCCCACTATCTCAAGGGAAATTACCTGGTTAAAAAAAAGGGGTGGGAAGTCCAAATAAGGTGTCAGGCTGTATCCCAACTCTTTGATGGGCACAACAGTCTTTCCAAACAGGAACCCACATTTACTCCTGTTGCAGGTTTTAGGCCTAACCACACAAGTAAGGTACTGTTTTTATAGGGAGAAGTTTGGGAATATTGAGTGGTAGGTATTTTGTGGATCCTCATAGGTGCTGTGACTTTCCAGTGCAGCAATGTGAGCAAAATGCATGATTTTAGCCCAACTTTGAGGTCTGGATGGTACTGTGGGTAAGAAAATATCATGGTATCCACTCAAGCCACATCACATGAGATTCCGTTGCGTGTTTACTTTTTAGAAATTTCTGGATTAGGTAGGTATCCCTAGGTGGCAGCAGTGCCTTGGAAAAAAGTACCACAGCTACCCTCGTTGCCATAACAGGTAATTTTTTGTACAGGTGTTAAAGATTGCAGGGATTTGTTAGCATGAGCTGAAAGCGATTTTGTATTTGACAGCCATTTTAGGTAGCCATGTGCTCACCATGTGCTGTTTCACTCTTCAGAGCCTTGCACATGCTCAGAGAGGCCTAGCTAGTAGAATGCACCTGCTCCTCTTATAAAACTGTCAGGCTATTCTTGCTGATGTATGGGAAAGTAACTCTCCTCCCACTTTGTTGAGCAGGCAGATCTTGTATGTCCATATTAGTCATTTTGCATGCTTACATGTGCCAGGACCTCCCCTTGGTTTTATGCCGAATATGTAACACTAACATATATAAGGCCCCTATTTTCTGTACTCCTTAGACTGCCTCATACAGTTTCTGAGGGTACTGTGTGGTGTGATGTAGTCTCTCTCATCTGAGGTTAATAAATGCATTATTTTTATATTTCAGCTTTGGTGCCAATCTCTTCTTTGTTGGTTTAAAAGGACCAGGTTTATCAGTGAGACCCCTGAGAAGGTTTCTATTTTCTTCACAGGAAATGCTGATCTCTCCAGGTTGCATTGTGGGGCTTTTTGTGTTGCTGGCGATAGGCTGAGACACACAAGTGGGTATCATTTTTATCAGTAGAAAAGTAGAAACACTGGCTGGTAGGAACTTTTATGGAGAGACGTGTGGGAAAGAAGTGTGGTAGGATTTTTGGGGCTTCCCACAAACCTCTGAAGTTTCTCTCAAAGAAATATGAGGAAAAGTCTTGTTTGTAGGCAAAGTTTAGGGATTCCAGTGCATTGCTGGATCCATACAAGGCACACCACCCTGCAAGCCCAGGAATGTCTGGGGTTGGTAGATTTTCCTTGGTGGCGATTGAGTCTACTCCTAAACATCGCAGCTACTTCCATGGCCAAAACCGGTCATTTAGTTACAGGAAATTATGAATTTTGGGGCCTTTTCTGTCACGAGTGATCGGCTAAGCCAGACATGTAGGGTGAGCTTTTTTACCAGAAGAAGAGTGGGAATGATGGGTGGTAGGGATGTTGTGGATTGTTTTAAATTCTTAAAGTTTCTATCACAAACAATCTGAAGAAAATGAATGATTACGAGAACTATTTGCTGGGCAAGTTTCTCTCCAACAAATATGAGGAAAAGTCTTGCTTTTAGGCAAGGTTTAGGGGTTCCAGTGCATTGCTGGACCCATGCAATGCTCACCACCTTCCACCTCCCTGGATATATAATTTTCACAAATGTCTGATTTTGGTTTCCCAGCGTGGTGTCTGAGCCTGAGTCCAAATACTACAGCTACCCCCATGACCAGAAAGGGTGATTTATATTTACAGAAAATGCTGAGGTCTTCTCATTTCATTTCAGGACCTTATTTTGTGGATCCTGCACTTCCCTCACAGAAATATATGAACATTGATTTTAGGCAAAGTTGAGGTTTTCAGGGCATTGTGGTTATAGAAATATTATGGGGTCAACGTAAGGCACGTGATCTTGGACTGCCCAATGTTTCTAGTTCTCAAAAATATCTTGGTTTGATAGACTTCCCTGGGTGACAGTCAAGACAGGGTCCAGTGAACACAGATCCTGTATTTGCCAAAACTGGTACTACTCTAGGAAACCAGTAAGCTCAGGGATTTAGGAAGTTTAGGGTCCAGGAAAAAATGTACATGAGAAAAGAGCAGGTCACTTTTAGGGTTCACCCATTCATGTTACCACACTATCATCAGTTTTTTGTGTGCCTGTTGAGAGTCTAGGGTTCCAAGTTCCAACAATTGTCACTTTCATCATTTATAGATCTGGCCTAAAACTGATCTAAGTTTCTTGTCAGCTGCATGCTTTCAAAAACACATGAGAAAATTATAGATTGAAATGACCTTCTAGTCAAACCCATCAATCGGGCTTTTCAAATGTCACTTAAATTATGCTTTCCCCCACCACAACACACAGTTTAGAACAATGACACAGCTAACTTCAGTCTTTGCTTGTTTTCAAACGGAGTGACTGCATTTACCCTTGCCACATATCTACATCCACATGGTCTACATCCATCTGACAAAAGAGTCCTTCAAGATTAGAAATGTGAGAGCACAACTTCCGCCTTACGATGTGGTCAGTCAGGCAGCAGCAGGTGAAAGGACTGATCAACACCTCTGATAGGCTCAAGGAGCCCTTTGGAGCATCAGTCCAACAGTAATCCCTACAATGAGGCAATGCCATAGGGATTACAATGACCCTTTCCAACTGCCTTTTAATGGTGGTCTGACTGCCTTGAAAAAGCAGCCAGAAAGGATCTTTGGAGGCCCCTAGCAGGGCTCCGTCCCCTGTGGGTCTCTGTTTTGGTCCCAGGTGGGCACATGTGGTGCCCCTGAAACATCCATGCACAGTGTGTCAGGCTCCACATGGGGCCTGGCACACAGTATATGGATGTTTGCAAAATGTCTTTTTACTTCGCTGCTTGCGCTGTGGCCCTTTCTGAGGGCAGCACACGCCACAAGGGTAAAAGGCATTTTTATAACCGCCTGCATTGTAGCTCTATTGAAATCAGACAGGTGGAACCAACAACATGTAGTCGGTCATTTACCTCCCAGAAGCGATGGTGGATGAACGCTTGTCACCACTATCATATTCAGGACCAAGGAGTCTGTGAGTTTCTGAGTATTTCCAAAATCTCTCTGGCCTCCAAACAGTGTG
Organism: Lissotriton helveticus; assembly: GCF_964261635.1. NCBI lineage: Eukaryota > Metazoa > Chordata > Amphibia > Caudata > Salamandridae > Lissotriton > Lissotriton helveticus. Next base: position 987,864,503 of record NC_136067.1, read on the forward strand.
AAAAATGAATGTGTATACATATTCCATAATATTGCCAGACGTATCCCTGGAAACCTGCAAATTGCTTACCTTTGTAGTAGTATTACTGGCAATGTTGTGATCTGTAAATGTTAGTATAGCAGCACATGCCTGAAGGAGTTGAAATATAATGCAGATTTACTTTTATTTTGGGTGAATGCACCCAGTGGGTTCCAACTTCCAAGGAAAAACACCAATCTCACTAGTGCCAATAAATATATCTGAACTGTGACAGGGAGCCTACCAGAATAGCAGAGGACTGCTGCTCTGCTGACAGAGCACTATACTGAACATGTAGCATGTTGTTTTGGCACACTCCACTAAGTTTTCTTCATTTAAAAAAAGTAACTCCCAAAATGTTTTTTATGAAAATCAAAACCAAAAATGGCCTTATAGCATGCAGAGCTTTATTCCTGTGTTTTACGTTGAGACAACACCCAACAATATTAAAATTCCATTCGAGCATGCTTTTACCGCTGTCAATTTTGAAGTAAAATGCGATGTGGGTGCACTCTCTGATCCAGAGTGAGTGAGTTATACTTATTAAACAGCTGCAAATCACTGTAATAACAACAACAAATGATGTGCAAAAATGTACTGGTGGAAAATACACAAGTATTAATCAGGCTGTGCGTAATTGGTTGTTGGTCCAATAGACCATAGTTGGCTATGGTGGTGATGCAGGTTTACATAGTAGCCACACATTGCAATGATGTGTCTACTTTATGACTCAACCTAATAAATGGTTCCTTGTACATTGATTTTGATGTTTGCAAATGCTTGTTAGTGTTATTGCGTTTTTGTGGTACATATGTGGGGAGCTGTACGTGCCTCGTTCTGGTTGCTGTTACGTGGGTCATGCCCCATCAATGTGATGCATGTTTTAATGTTTAATGTTTTATATGTGTCCAGATTTTTGGTGCAATGTGTGTGATTATGTATATTGAACTTGTTGAACAGAGCTGTGTATTCGATTAATCCATTTCACTTTCATTTGTTCTGTTGATTGTATTCCTTGGCTCCTTGAGTTTCTGTGTGATTTTGTCACAGTTCCTGTGAGTGGTTAGGTGTGCAATGTGACATACGTTAGGGCTGGGCTGGAATCGATTTGAGCTTGTTTTGTCTTGAGTGTAATTTTATGACTTGGACTTTTGCTTCTGTACTCTTGTATTTGCTTGGCCCTCCATGTGCTCCTCCTTAATTTCTTAAGAGCCTCTCCTACTGTGTAGCACATTTTCTAAATGTTAGATTGACTCCTCTTTGCCAATTCCATTATAACTCCTGAGTAGTGGATTTTTGTGCTCCAACCTATACACAAGTTGTATTATTACCTACACAAGAGATAGGCAGCCTGCTATATAGATTTACATATGTGGTTTTATGAACAGTCATTTAGGAATATGTGATCTAGTACTTCCGCAGTACTGCCATTCATATTTATAATTAGCTGTTTGAAAAGTGTTCAAAATATTTATTATTAAATATGGCACTCGTGATTTAAGAACATATTGATGAGCACAGCTACATTTGTTTGTAAGCTACTAAGCATAGGAAATACTAGTAGACTTTGGTGAGCCATTAAAAGTGTATTGTACTGTACCATTGTACTGTACTTTACTGAATAAAACAGCACAGTCTTCATAAAACCTTTCAAATCAATTGACACGTGAATCTGCAGTACCATTTTTAATAGCTGTCTACTATATTTGCTATATACTATCCTGTTGGTGAGCAGTCAAAAAATCAAAAATTAAATATCGACCTACACTAATATCGAGGTGATAATATAGAAGGGACAGAATATCAATGTTAAGAGTATCGATGGACTGAATATCGACCCTAAGGTAAGCAATATCGATGTTTTTTATATCAATGTAAGTAATATCAAAGTTAGTAATATCGATATCAAATATATCGATGTTACTAATATGGATGTTACTAGTATCGATATTTGTATTACTGTTATGTGTTTTATTATGTACTTAATGTGTATGTGTTATATGTGTTTTGTTAAGTGTTCTACTGGTTTTAAAATATAAATATGCAATTTTTATATGTTAATAATGTTTTTTAAGTTAATTTTGTGTTTTAGTACCGTAGCAGGTTGTGGGTTTATAGGGGAATAGGGTGGGAAGTAATTTAATTATACTGAATTAATTATAGATTTTTAGGAATCATAAATTATTTTAAATTATTTTTTAGGTTTAAGTTCTGTAGCGGGATGTGGGTTTATAGAGGAATAGGATGGGAAGTAATTTATTTGTAATTAAGTAATAATTTATTTTCATTAATTGGTATTGATAATAATATTAATGTTAATTAATTATTAATTGGTAATTAATTGTTATTAATTGGATAATTGATAATTATGTTAAGTGTATTATTTTATTATTGGAGTATGTTGTGCGTTTATAGGGGAATAGTGTTTGAAGTAATTGAAATCTAATTAAGTAATTATTACATTTATAGTTGGGTATTGATAATTAATTTACTAGACATTAATTTTTAATTGGTAATTATTTAAAATAATTTTTTGGTTATGAAAATTAATTTATTGTTGTTTTATCATTAATTGGTAATTAAATATTGTTGAATATTATTTTTTGAATTTTTACATTAATATATTAAACAGTAATTATTAATTGGGAATTAATGTTTCATAAGTATTATTCTTGGTATAAAACTGCATTTAATTGTTCAATATTTGTTAATTGGTAATTACGTTTTAATAGTTAAAATGTTTGTGTTATTTAAATGTGTTATTGTTCAATATTTATTATTTGGTCATTAATATTTATTAATTATTAGTTATTGGTATTTATTATTACTTTAATGTTAATGAGTTAGTCATTGCTAATTATGTTATTAATAATTATTTATTGGTATTTGCAAATAGATTAGAGTTATTTAATAATTAAGTAATCAATTATTTTCAAAAATTATTTTATTTGTAAGTAAGTTATTTTTAACTTCTACGGTATTTAACACTTTCCCTACTGTTGCAACCCATGGAGTTGGAATAGTAATTTTGACCCTTACGCTATTTAACACTTTCCCTACTGTTACACTCCCTGGCGTTGGAATAGTAATGTTTACCCCTATGATAGCCAACACTTTCCCTTGTGTTGCACTCTCTGGAGTGGGAATAGTAATTTTTACAACTACGCTATCCAACACTTTCTCTAATGTTGCACTCTCTGTAGTTAGAATAGTATTTTTTACCACTACCCTATCCAACACTTTCCCTACTGTTGCACTGTCTGGAGTTGGAATAGTAGTTTTTACCCCTACGCTATCCATCCCTTTCCCTACTGTTGCCCTGTTTGGAGTTGGAATAGTAATTTTTACCCCTATGCTATCCAACACTTTCCTTACTGTTGCACTCCCTAGAGTGGGAATAGTAATTTTTACCCCTAAGCTATCCAACACTTTTTCTACTGTTGCACTTACTGTTGTATTTTTTGGAGTTGGAATAGTAGTTTAATTCCCTCCGCTATTTAATATTTTTTGTATTATTTTTGTTAATGTAGTATATACCTAATTTAAAAAATATTAAAAGTAAATTTAATTTTTTTAAATTGTTATACATAATTATTTAATTTCATGTTATTGTTTTATGTGTATAGATGCATTTGTAATGTATAATATTGGTTTAATAATGTATAAGTTATTAAAATACTTATTAAAACAAATTATTAAGTAAGTATATATATATTATATGCATATGTTTAATTAATATTTTATTAAATTATATATATTACTTATTACTTTTAAAAATTATAACATATTTTAACTATGTTTATTTCATTTATAAGTATTATTTAGTTTATTGTACATATATTATTTACAAAAAAAGGATATTTTTAATAATGTTTTTGTACTTACCATGTTGTAGATAGGATATCAATATTCTTGACATCGATATTCTTGCTCCCGTATTTTTGACCTTCGATATTTTGTCAGTGATCCGTCCTGTTTCATTTGTGATCATCAACGCTTTCATAGGTCAAGAAAAAGCAATTTGAAGAAATAATAAAAAATTAAATTAATATCTACATTAAATAGATGTATATTTTTTTTCCAGAGTTTTATATAGCACAAACTTGACCCGAAGGTATCAGAGTGCTTTACATGAGCACCAGTTGCGTTACACAGGCCACACTAATTTTTTTTGTATCTGTGTCTTATTTTTGCTTCCCTGAACACTGATTTAGAAAATGAGAGATTAGGCCGATTTTAACTTCATATTTTCTCTTTGTAAACAAACAAATTCAGTTGTATTGAAATTCCAGAGTGTAGGAGAGTAGGGTCTGCTTCCTATGGTTACACCCACTTTTTGCTGAGTTTCACTGGTTTTTCGACTTTAGTATGGCAGGGGCCCTGCTAATCAGGACCACAGATTTGCTGATCTCTCTCCAAATTGATACCATGTATTTTAGGTACATACCAGAATGGTTACTGGGACACCCTTATGAGTCCCTGTATATGGTACCTTAGGTACCCAGGGGATAGGGACCCCAGAGGCCTACCAGGGGCTGAATCATGTATTGTGCCACCCCTGGTTAGCCTTCCAAACTGACACCACAGGTCTGCACTTGCAGCCTGGGTAAGGTTGTTTAAGCACCCCTTACTTAGATATAGTATACCTATATCTACCTTTACATATAGACACTTAGGGCCTCATTAGGATGGCGGGCAGACTTTGCCTGCCCGCCATCCTCGTGGTAAATGGGACCGCCCGCAATGCTAAAAATGCTTTGCAGCATTTACATAAACAAAGCGGCAGGCACCGCGCGGTGCCTGCCGCTTTGTTTATGTAAATGTGGGGGGTACCACAAGTACCCCCCTTGTGCATGTCCCCACTCTGCTTCACTCTGGGGGCCCGCAGGGGGCCCCCAGAGTGAACACCGCCTGCCTTTCCGTGGCTGCATTGCCGCCGCGGAAAAGCATGAAACACAGCCCATGTTAATATGGCTGGCGGTGTCTAATAGACACCGCCACCATATTAATCATTTTCCGCCCCGGCCGCAAGGCGACCGGGGCGGAAAACAGGCGGGCGGTGTTTTCTCCCGCTGTGGTCCCCCCCGCCATTGTAATATGGCAGGGGGGGAATTCAGGGAAGGATGTCTGGCGGATTGCCTCCGCCTGGCAGAGGTAATCCGCCAGACATCCTAATGACCCCCATAGTAACCTATAAGTCACTCCTATGGCAGGCCTTGACAATCCTGAAGGCAGAGTGCTTGGTTTTGTGTGAGATGGTGCCCTAGCATGAGCTGAGCCCCTCTGCAGCTTTCGGAAATATCTCCTTATAGCTGTTCTATGATATAGCCATACAATATACTCTTAGGTGCATTATAATCTTCGCGGTTAATGCTAACTTTGGTTTGGCTTTATCAAAACATGTCGTGTTTGGTATCAAACCCTATGGAATACTACCCCCCACCAGTTCTGGTGGTGGGGGTAGCAATCCACCCTTCTAGAGGGAGAAGACATGTACACACTGGTATACCCGGTTAAAGTTAAACAGAGCGCCAGCATCACAAAATGCTGCTGGATAAATCTCCGGTAGGGGAGGCCTGGACAATAGGTTTCCTGTCCAGGGAGGTGCTAGCACCTCCCAGACAAGCTTTAGTGTATTGGGGCAGGGTGGGTTGCATTCAGTGAATGCTTTTCCGACACTGCCTGCGGCACACAAGGTGCTCCATGCATTTCCCAGTTCAAACCGGTTGCTGGGGCACTCAGCCCCAGCTCTGGCATGAAACTGGACAAAGAGCAAGGGGTGTGACCACCCCCTTCCCAGGACCACCAATAGGTGGGACCTTAGAGTTAGTCCGACCCCTAAACTTGCTATAAGAATAGGATCCCAGTCCCTGGGACTTCAGATTACCCTGGACGAAACTCTGCAACATCTATCCTGGACCTTCAACATTCCATATCGAATGAAAGATGGAAGAAATCTCCCTTGTGGTCAAGGAGTGACCACCCTGTTCAAACAGACAAAAAAAGCATCTTTGCCGGTCTTAATTTTCGAGACTCCTGCCGGATCCTACAGAATCTGCAACACAGGAAATAGACTTCCAGACATCTCTGAAGCTGACCCAAGATCCCAGCAAAGCTGAGACCAATAGCTGACACGAGAGACGTGGGACTGGAACTCCTGGACATCCTGCATGTTTGCAACTGCACCTACTTCCCGAGGTATCCCGAAGTTGTGCATTGGAGTATTTGAAGCCCCTTCCCGGAGCACCTTTTGCACTGAAGTACAGTGGGCAGCTATCCACGAGTGACCCGTGAGTTCCCTTTCTTCACTGCAACTCGAGGCCCCTTTGCAGTTCCTAGTCTGTTAGCTAGTGAGCCCCCATGAAGGCCAATCATTAATTTCTTGAGCTTTCCTGGTTTCTCCCAATGTGCTCTGACTCCCCACCAAAGGAGGAGTCCCCCAGATCTTGCTGGTCTGAACCAAAGCCAATCTTGTCATCTTGCATGGGTTGCTGTTGCCAAGGCTTGTTGGATCCAATACGGATTCTGATGCTGCAGCACTCAACATCCTTTATGAGACAGCTCAAATCCAGCTCCTGGTTGTCATCGACACCTCCTGGTCCTCGTGGCTGAAGAGTCAAGCTTCACCTCTTTCACCTGAAAACACCCGACATTGGTTCCCATCGCCATCCTGGTCACTGGCTAGTGACCGAGACACTGTCCCCTCTGCTTTCACGTTCTTCACATCTCTGATCCACCCTTGGATCTACCTGGACATTTTTCCTCTGGTCGCCTGTAGCATTTCTTCGCATCTCTCCATAGTATTTCGACGACGAAGCCCGACACCAAAAGACACCTATGCACCCGGCTTCCCTGGGTGAGGTAACACAAGTACTCCAGTGCTCCCGTGGGTCTTGACTCTCGAAGTGGCCTAGTCTAAAAGGGTACCATCGTAGGTCACCTCTAAGTGCCCTTAATCTTTAAAATTGTAACTTGTTGGTTCTCTATAGAAAGTCAATGGTGATCCCCGGCTGTGTTTAGACCCTGCATGCGTCCCCCGTGGCCTCTTGTGTCCCTACCTTGGGTGGTTCCTGGTAGCCCCAGCGGTTCTTCAGGACCTAGGCCTGCTTTCTAACCCTCATGCAGTTCTTATACCACTATTTTAGTATATGGTTTGTGAGACCCATAGGGCATAACGTGTACTGTGCAACTTATCATATGGTAATTAAGTTCCTTGTATTATTCTTTCACCTCTGACCTCATAAAGAGTACAGAGGGGTTGTGTTTAGAATAAATACATATATATTTGATATATACTTTGTGTGGTGTGCTTTCATTTGATCATTCAAGAGATTATAATTGGTAAAACAACTAGCTTAACTCGCCTCTAATTCTTAGCCTGATGGCTGCTCTCCACAGCTACCACTAGGATAGCTTTCTATAAAGGTTGACTTTAAACCTACCATCAATATGGGTCGTTGGGACTGGTGCAAGGTGCCCACTAGAATAGTGGACTTCATATGCCAGGCAAACTTCTCACACGGAGTACCATAGCAACCTTAGCAGGAGTGACTGTTTGTAAAAATAATGAAATAAACTGTGACATACGGTGAGATAGAGCAGGCACAGGCAGCTGCAAAATCACTATCATCTGTATATTATCCGTAAAGGCAGGATCCTTTGCAATTCAAAACACTTTTATTTTTTTAGTTTAACAGCACAACATGCATTCATCTATATTAAAAAGCACTAGGAACCTTTTTCAACTTGTAGTATCCTATTGCTTTTGTTGAAAAGTATAGTGCATGAAGACTCAGCTAGAACTGAAAGAGTCTTATTCTTCCTTGTTCGTATCCATTAAACTGATCCAGCGCAAAGCCAATAAATTGTTCAGGGATAAATTCTCAAAATCTTCACACTACTTTAGCCCATACACATTCACCCATATCCCTGATGCACTGCGGTCAAGTTTATGTATCCTTCTCCAACCTTCCTTACTACTAAAACTTCTATTTAAAACATCCTGTATTTTATGTATATTTAACATATGTAATTGACTCCTCATCTACTTGGTCGATGAACCAACTAGCTGAAGAGTTCATGGCAATGGAAATTCTAAGAACATTAGCAATCAATAATTGACTAAAAAACCACTGACTCTCTGTACTTTTTAGTAATTTTATCTAGTAAAAATGCTCAAAGCAAACGTTATAAACTCAAATACAGGAATCCTGATGAGAGCGTAACAAACTAATAATAGCAATAACGCAAATAACATCTCAAACATACGATGCAAAGAGTGGATAGATGAAGAGGTATTAGATGCAAAAATAAAATATATTGACTTTAACCATCAATTTCGGAGGGATAGAGGCAGAGAAGAAAGCACAGAAGAAAATATAAATACGGCAAATATATTTCTGCAATGTTAAATAATACAAACCCAATAGATCTGTAAAGGGGAAAAGGGGAAAACCAACACACAGGCCTATGCAGTAGTGAAGGACCCCTGAACTAAGAGTCAAGGATCAAAGATTCAGAAATCAGGACTGGGACAGGACAGGAACAGCTAGGCTTCTCAGCACACCGACAAACAGCATTGCACCCCTCTCTCGGACACCTCAACCTACACGATCACTCTTCTGAAGGCATCCTCTAAACCACACCCCCAAAGCACCTATTCTTATACTTTAAAACTAGCAGCCCGTCAAGACGTTTTCCGGGTATGGAATAGAATATGTGTATTGTGTGTATTTGGCAAGGTCAATTTATTTAAACATTTTGCGGTAGACAACAATTTTTGTTTCATTAGAATAGGGACGGAGAAGGGCCAGCTGCAGCCCTGGTTGATGTTAGCAGGCGCGTGTAATTGGTGTAGTGATCCGCCGCCTGAGCCCGGCCACAGCCCTGGTTGATGTTAGCAGGCGTGTGTAATGTCGTTGAATGAGAGAGTTATCAGCCGCGTGTAAATCCGTTTAATGAGAGAGTTCAGTGACAGCGAGTAGGAGAGGCTGCAGTAATTGTCTCCGCAGGCACGCTCATTTGCGTGTTCCCCCGCTTGAGGCCCAGATGCAGGCCTGTTTGATGTTAGCAGGTGCGTGTTCCCCCGCTTGAGGCCCAGCTGCAGCCCTGGTTGAGATTATCAGGCGCGTGTAATTAGTGTACTGATCCGCCACCTGAGCCCGGCTAGAGCCCTGGTTGATGGTAGCAGGCGCGTCTAATTTTGTTGAATGAGAGAGTTCAGTAACAGAGCGCAGGAGAGGCTGCAGTAATGTTACTTACCAGACCTCCAGCTGAACGCGTTTGTCATGCCCCCAGCACACGGCGACAGCAGACGATCTTCTGATTAGTGTATGACCCACATGGCATGAAGGGCGGAACGTAGCACATGCCCCCAGCGTTTCTCACGCCCCCAGCGTGCCCCTTGATGCGGCGCAATTGCGTTCACATGGCATGAAGGCCAGACATACGCCCCCAGCGTTTCTCATGCCCCCAGCGTGTCACGCCCCCAGCGTGCCCCTTGATGCTGCGCAGCAACGTAATTGGCGCTTATATGTACGACTCACATGGCATGAAGGGCGGACACACGCCCCCAGCGTTTGTCATGCCCCCAACGTTTGTCACGCACACGCCCACAGCCCACGATGTGATGGCCGTACCACACGCCCCCAGCATTAGTCACGCCCCCAGCCCACGCCCACAGCACAACGCAGACACGCCCACAGGGACTACTTTGCTGGCACGGTTCTTTTACCTTTTAAATGTATATGGTTTCCTATGGTACAATTGTATGTCTTGCACTGTATGATTGTGATGAACACCACTGTTTCTTGAAAAGTTAATAAAAACAATAAAAAAAAAAAAATGTATATGGTGACCGTCTGCATAGCCTATGTCCTTCTGCTGTAACTGCCCTTTCCAACGCTGTACTGGGTGTTGTGATTGGTGCTGTGGTTACTGAGATTACCCGCCTCAAAGGTGTGGGCTCTCTTATATGGATTACATGTCCGTCCCACAATAGTTGCGATCTTCACATTTTCTAATTAAGTGATTGGTTGGTTTCTAGGGGTGGGATGTTACCCCATTATGACATTATTCTTCTTTCAACAATACCATTGTTCAAAATAATTTTCCCATAGTCATCAATAAGGCCACTTTCTCCTGAGTAGATGTTATATTGTTGTACACAATTTATTAAATTCAGCGACTACAGGTTCACTTGCTCATGATGATGCTGACTTGGCAGGCAGTCAACGCCTTTGTCCTTTACCAGGTCAGGCTTTTTCAGCTTAGCAAGGCAGTTCAGTTATGTGGTCACATGATTCTTGCTCGCACACAAATCCACCCTTCCTTTAGTTTAGACAATTTAAGAACATGGAGGACTCATTTATTACTAAAAGAACAGAAAATAGACATTTATTAATCAAACTATAATACAATTCTCACTGTTTACCACCCAATTTAGCACTAATTTATTATTGTGTCAGCCTAGCATAGCTTAAGCAGAAAACAACATTATTTGTGAGTCACACACAATGCATTTTATGAATTACACATGCGGCCTTGTCATGCGAAACCCTTTAATCCATTCTAAGCCCAAATTTTTATATTTTTGGTTATTTACATATTAAATCTGATTAGTTCCTGCATATTTGCAAAGTAAGCTTCCCACGTGTAATGTAAATGTGCACATTAGTCGTTTAGACACTACTTACTGCTAGTACGTTTTGTAGGGGTGTTCAATCGAGCAGTGTTCTTTTTGAGAAATCCTGCTCCATCACTTGCATTCCATGAAATAAAACAAAATGTGCAATGCACAATGTTTTCTTCTAAATTTGCAGTTCTAGAGCTGTAGTAAGTATGCTCGAAATATGACCCAAGGATCGATTGCGGCCCTCCTGACTTTTGCACCTCCTGGTCACTGTGCACTGTGCTGCTGTTTTGTTGACTCATTACTAACACTGAGAAATATGTTAAATAAACAGACAAGCATTTGTTTACAGGTTATCTGAAGTTAAAGAAAAGAAGTAACTAAGGTTTCCTTCACCACTAACATGTAGGAACACCGTCATTGTTAGAGACATCTTGCAACAAACGTGTAAGATATGATGTCTCTTCAAAATTCCAAAAGTGTATTTTGTTATCATGCAAAAGTGTTTCACATTAGTACACCACAATATATAAGTGTATTGAGAAATGTATTCTCAAAAAATTTTTTGTTTTAAATATCCAATACATGTTTATCCTGTAATTCACTCATGCCAACTTTACACCCCCCCCATACCCTCCGCCACTCTGTGGCACTCAATCACACCACACACCAACATTTTTGGTCCCTATGAAAATGCTTGTGAGCACCCATGTTCTAGAGGAAGTAATATAAAAATGGTTTTAAGGGAATGCAAACTAGTGCTACATATTCGTTGTGGTCAACACTGTCACGTCTTCACGTGTGGTTATTTATGATGTTAATCAAAGAATTAAGGCGAGCCAGGCTCTTCTATTGGGGAACATGTGCATTCAAGGTCTTGGCTCAATATATGCAGACCGACAATCCTTTGTTGAATATCTCCACATCAGAACGCTTTAAACAACCCCAAACACTTTGCTGTCATTCTCACTAGAGAAATATATTCCTGAATTATTTATGTACTGGGAAAGGTTTTCAACTTTTGCTAGTTAAGATTTACGTAATATTAAATGAGACTTAGGGGCATATTATCAAGGGGGTTTATCTCCGCTTTTTTGGCTTTAAAAGCCAAGAAAGCGGAGATAAAATTATCTCCCTATTACCTAGCTGTCGCTAACACCAGTTAGCGACAGCTAGTAGGAGATAGCGACCATCTTGGGCCCCACTTTGCATGTCAGTGATATTTATCACTAATGACATGCAAAGTGGGAGTGCCAAGATGTTAGCGACTGGAAACAGTCGCTAACATCGCTATCTCCTATTACCAACTTTTGGAGATATTCGCGCTAAGTGCCAATATCTCCAAAAACTAACACCTGCCCTGAGCAGTTCTTAGCCATGTTATCCAATGGGAGGTGGAGAACATGGCTAAGAGCATTAGCTCGGTAATGCATGAATATCGCTGACTTTTCAGCGATATTGATGCATTGCGGCCGTTTTTTATCGCATTTGCGATAAACCTTGATAATAGCAAGGTTAATATGCGATAATTTCTGACGATGCTTAGCGTTAAAAAATTCGTTGCTAAGCATCGTTAGCGATAAATATCGCTTAACGTTGGTAATATGCCCCTTAGTTTTCCTTGTTTGCATCAATTGAGCTAAGGTTCTGAAGAATGTTCCAAATGATTGCTTAGATTTGAGGAGAGTAAATATTAACTATACTTAATATTACAAGTTTGTGGAAATTGGGGTCAGCTTCTTAGAATGCAGGGTTGAAACCCATCAAAGAAAAACCCATTCTAAATTGCACGTATAACTGCAACCCTATGGTGACGCTGTAGTGGAAACAGAGAGCCTGCAGCTGCTCGCCGCAAATTGGCGATAAACATGTTGAACAACTATGCAATCCAGTGTCTGAAAATAAGTGGAGACATGCTAATTGCTGAAGGATCTGACCCAAACACCCTCACGGTAGGATATGTTTTATGAGGAGACAACATGACATCTAGCCATTGGTTAATAATGCTCGATTGCTGCACTTAATGAACATTTAAGCTACGGTATGTGCCAGTCCACCCTGTCTACTAAGCGCATGTCCCCAGCTAAAGACTTATAAAAGAGATTTGGCTGGTTACCTACCGGTAATATTCATAACTTTGAGTCTATGTCTTTCTCGTTACAGACCTTACGTATGAGTTAATCTTAATTCATGCTGAACCTAATTACCAAACTTGACTTTCCCTTGACAATCCAAAATGGCCCCCATATCAAAGAGTATAAGTATATCAGTTGAAGAACAGAGAGAGGTTGGAGGGACTCAGGACTTTGATGAGGAAGACATGGACTTGAAGTAATAATTTCCACTAACTAACAGGGCATTACCTCCTTACAGTCCTTACGTATCAGTATGTACCCAAGGCAAAACCATATTTAAACAAACACAGCATTAGAGAAGTAAAAACAAGCATATGGAAAGCAATGACCCAAACACATGAGACTGCTAGAGTACCCACGTAACTCAAAACAGCAGACCCAAAAGCAGGAACCTATCGCCCCTTGAGGGCAAATGGCCAGGTGTCATGAAAGGGCGAAGCAAAGCCCAAGTGCAGCAAAGCAAAGCCCCGAAAGGAAACACCTGAAAAAGCCAACCAAAAGGCAGAAACTCTCCCGGAGAACCACCTAGGAAAACATGTCAGAAAAGGTAGGCCAGCGACAGAAAAAGAAAGGCAAAGGCCAACCCAAACCAATGGGACCAAGGAGAGAGAGATAGTGAGAGTCCCTCTCTGTCAGAAAATTAGAGACCAACAAATGCCACAGACCAGTTATACAAAGCAAGGCATTGGAAACAAATAGAAAGTGCACAAGGGATACCCATAAAATTGAAACACCCCTCAGTGCCAGACACAGAACAGGATCCAGATGAAAAAAGGAAGCCACCTTCTCTGATAATCAACCGATGGTAAGGAGGGTAAGGCAACAAAGCCCCAAGCACCCCCACCGATCACCCTCTAGACACAGCCATCAGAATTACAACAGTGGCAGAAGGAAACCAGAAGACAGCCAACTCCAAAGGCTCAAATGGAGCACGCCGCCAACAGAGGTGAACCATAGGCAAACCCAACCAGGCCCGGAGGATGAAACACCCAGATACCGGAAAAAGCAAGGCCACAGTCAGGGAGCTACCAGAGTAGCCCACACAGAACAGATGCTCACTAGCTATGTAGACAGACATTGCCAATTCCAGAAGAAAACCACCCAAAGGGACTCCAACATGGCCGCAGGAGCACCAGAAGAAACAGACCCCAGACAGAAAACCTCTGCCAAACAGCATCCAGCAGCTGCAAGGGCAGACAGCTGAGGGGACTGTAGGGTCAGGGCTGCAACAGCCAAAGAACACCTACATACCCAGAAGGTACACCACACAAGAGCCAGACCACAAACCTCAACCTGAGAAGTACAGCCAGAGAAAGAAGTGGCAGACACCATGGGGACAGAGGAAGCATCACCACTCCATGTGGCTGCACCACCAGAAGGAAAAGCCAGGAGAACCAAGGGCACCCGACAGCACCACTAGGAGCCTCTCCACCATCAGATCCACCTGAGTGAGATGAGGATTGGGCAGAAAATAAAAAAGAAGACCTCGGGCCAAGGAACAGCCAGGTTAAGAACAGCCCAAGCACCAGAGGGTGTGACCAGCAAAGGGAGACGGATCTGAAGAAGAAAGGATCAAAACTGTCCAGATCCAAACCAAACGGCACAGAGAACAACCATCACAGAGCATCAGCAGGCCCAACACCCTCCTGGATGATGGAGGGCAGCGAGCCAGGAGATGGGAAATGGCCCAGAGGTGACATTTCCAGGAAAAGTAGAACACATAGCGGGCACACACTGCCCCACCAATTGCCATAGGACCAGACAAATTGGATGCCCACAAGAATACTGGCCGCCATGGTCGACAACAGGGGATGGAAAACAAAGAGGCCAACAGAACAGCCGCCAGCACATAACCAGTACAAAAAAGAAGTGACCTCAAACAAGGCCACCACCTCAGATAAACAGAAACCCACAAAGGGACACTCCAGCAAGCCCACAGGCATTGAAAAAGGGGGAACCAGGCCAAGAAAAGGAACTAATGAAAAGTCACCATTGGAGGAGCCTGCGGAATGGAGGAGACACCGGAACCAGAAACTCAAGCACATGCGACAATAGTAGCTGAAGCCGTAGGAGATGGTGCACCAGGGGAAACAGGATTCCCCCCAAAGGGAAAAAATGGTTGATTCCAATACCATCACTCCCTCTGAGGCAGAGACAAGGTCCTGCAGATGCCATGGGGCAAAGAAGTCGAGAGACCAAAAGGGAGCGGAGATGCATACAAGGCTCGGACATAAAGAGCCCTGCCAAGCCCCTTCTGAAGCAGATTCCCAGGAAGAGGAGATACTGAGATGGATGGACCATTGACAACACCCCCAGAGGCCCATGAAGCCATACATCTGCAATAACATGGTCACGAGAACCTTCAACCAGCCTCAAAAAAAGAACAGGAGACATACGACCAACCAACCAGAGCAGGGAGGAGGCAGATACCTGCAAATGTAAAACACCCACCTACTGAGCTGATTATGTCAACAGCTTAGGCTGGGATGCCAGGCCTCAGTGCAGGACTCAGAACAGGGAGAGGATGCCATGAATGGAGACATAGATGAACTGGGGGAGAGAGGATAACAGGGACAGAGAGAAAATCAACCATGAAAGCAACAGAGGGGGGAAAGCCGCCTACTGGATGATAAGCAGAAGCCACTGGAGAGACCACAACTAAAGACACAGGAAGGAGACACTGAAGGACTCCCCAAAGACATGAGCAGGGTGGACCCACCCAATGCCAATAGGGCCCAGAAAAGAACAAGGACCAACCCCCAAAGAAAATCCACCCAGGAGGAAAGAAGGCATCCTAATGGACCAGTGTGAAGCATGACCTGCCAGTAGAAAGTGAACCCACTCCAAAGAGGGAAAGTGTAATGCAAAAGTTCACAGCAGATACCACGTAGACTGAAACCAAGGAAACCAGCCTCCTCCAATTCGTCCACTCCCAACAGAAGCCAAAAAAGCCAAATGAGAGAGCAGAGAACCAGGCACCCTCTGCCGGTACTACAGAAAAAAGTACCAGAGCCCAGCTGGGAATCAAAAACAAACTGGAAAATGAGGGCCAGTAGAACCTACATATCCGAGACAATAGGGCCAGCTGCAAAAGCAGAATACACTAGCTGCATAAAACATACTCTGAAGTAGTTCCAGAACAAGTGAGGAGCCCACCCAACTCCCAGGAGCAAAAACCTCTGGGAAAAGGCACTGCGGGCAAGGGACCCTCTGTCTGCTGAGGAGACTACAGCATGGCGACACATAGAAGCGTGTTTCCCCTCCATGTCTCCCAAAAGAACAGAAGAGAAAGGACAACACTTATCCAAATTACCTGGAGAGCTGGCACCCCCATGTTACCAAGAGATGGAGTGGAAATTTTCCATTTGCATTTTACCTATTTTTTAAGGGGTGCATCATAATCACGTGTAGAGCGCAGCTGTATATAATCATGTTTTATGGAAGTGTTCGAATTTTGACTAGAAGCCTGGACACTGTTGAGCAATGTCTCAACTTCTGCCTGGTCATAAGCAAAAATAAGTTGGCAAATAACAGAAACTTCTATTTAGGATTCATTGATTTAACATCTGTTTTGACTGGGTGGCTAGAGGGAAATTACGGCAAAAAATGCTGGAAATGGGCTTTGATTCTTCCTTGGTTCACTTTCTGGCACAGATGCATCAAGACATGACAGGGAGAATTAGATATGGGGCAGACGATGAAGTTACGAAACCTATCAAAATGAGGAGTGGAGTAAGACAAGGGTGCATTTTAGCTCCTTTTTTGTTTTGTTTGTACATAAATCATCTTGAGAGTTATCTTAATCAGGGTGGTACAGACGTGCAGAGTGTTGGTTCTAAAAGCCTGCCAACTCTGCTCTATGCAGATGATTGCGTACAGATTTCCAGAACTGGCATTGGCCTGAAAATACTTTTATATAGATTTCAAAATTTTATGAGTGACTTGGGTCTAAAAACAAACACAGCTAAGTCACATGTTATGATGACTAGGAAAACTCATCTGCCTTTTTAACCCAGTTTTATTGATAATGATAAGTTGTTCTATGTATCTACTTTCTCCTATTTAGGAGTTCAATTTGACCAAAGAGGCTCTTAGAGCCATCTCAAAGAGGTTAGGAAAAGGTGTTTTCACCAAACTCTGGAGGCCTATTTAGGTTTGCAAAGAAATTGGGTCCCAAACAAATGTACTCACTTATCAACATCTATGTTGCGCACTTCTGCTCTATCATTATGTATGGAGCAGGATTTGGGGCTTTCATAACATTTCACCTTTGCAGACAATAGGAAACATTTTTCTCAGAAGGCTTCTGGCAGTGTATGCTAGCTTGTCAATCATATCATGTCACAAGGAATTAGGTTTGGTGCCTCTGACGCACTGTATTCAAATTGCCCCAATCATGTCATGGAGATCTACTTTGTTAAAAGAGGAAACTGTACATTATAGTACAATAATTCAGGATTGCTAAGGCCTTGACCACATGTATAAAATACCATGGCTCACCCATGTTAGTAAGCAGCTTGAGCTTATTGGGAGAGCAGACTGTTTTTCTGAACCACAACTCATTGCAAATATCTCAAAAAGTCAGTTAAAACAGGATCTTATAACTTTTTTACAGGAATGTAGGGAATGTACAAAGCTGGGTAAGAAGAGGGTCGCTGAATACTTACCTCTGATCATGACTAAAAGCATAAAACCTTACCTTTTGCTTTCTTTTTGCCATTCTAAAAGATTTTATCTTATAAGATTCAGGTTCGGTATTGCATATTTTTGGGTCTCCTATCCCAGCACAGTATATTCCTAATCTCTTTTGGAACCTTGTCCATGTGACCTTAATCCACCCCAAAATAGGTACATTTTTTTCTTTTTTGCCAATTACATCCTAAACCGCAGAAGTACTTTATCATCCCACTAATAAGGGTATTGAATCTCAGAAAATGCAGACCGGCACTTTATTACCTCCAGCTCCTTAAAACGGAATATATATGTGAATGAATGAAATGAAATATAATTTTATTTCCACTCTAGTGAGATTAAGGAACATTGTAGGCAAACGATTTTATTATATGGCATTTTATGGAAATGATCTTTATAAACAAGTTATTTTAAAATTGATTAGATCTAAACTACATCTTAGTGAGATGAAAGTTTGTGAAGAGGTCACTAAGATTTTCCTTAGAGATGGCATTGGCATTCTAACTTATTTTTTTTTTTTAATGTGAGTTTCTTTGTATATATGGATTTTATGTATTATATTTATCTCACATTGACTTTTAATGTGATTTTGTATACTGTAAACTATATGAATTTTGTTTGTACACATTCATCGAGACTAACTGAAATGTGAGGATTTTTTAATAAGATTGTATTTTGTAGACACAGACTGGAATTTAACTTTTAATAAAGAATTTGACTGATTGACTGAGAGCGGGTACGACAGGTTTTATTTCATTTTAATACCCTGTCTAAAAAAGAAACATTTAAGCCAATAATTCCATATGACAAGATGGCTGCTCCAATTTCCAAGCAGTAAGGGCGATAATAGAAATAATGAGTCCATCATCAGTTTCTAGTGGGGTATATAACACGTACAACATGGCTCTTACAGAACGTCATAACACCGACCACACTACGGTACCAGCCACATTGTGGATATGTTCAACACACATTCTTCAATGTGAGCACGTTTGGGATTACATATGTGCTCACTGTATAGATTTGGTTATTTTCATTGAGTTACGAATCGTCAACAGTGATAGGGCATTTATTGACTGGCATGTTATACATGTTTTCGCCCCCAAATATGGCCAGTGCCGACATACTAACCTGTGAATCATGCTTTGCAATAATTGTGCTGACATGCATGGTCTACAAGCCTTATCGGGACACTATGGGAGATAAATTAGACCATGATGCACTTCAAAATTATAACTGTAACACCCGTATAACTGTCCTACATTGTATTAGCACTATTGGGTGATTACTTAAGAGGGCAGCACACTACTTTATATTACTGGGAGTAAATTAGACCATTATGCACTGTAAACTTCTAACTATGAGTATACGTGTAACTGTTGCACATTGCATTAGCCCAATCGGGTTATTACTCAAGAGGACAGCACATTTATGACTAATGGCATTTCCTCACAGATGTGTAATATCCTGATTAGAATTTTGATTTGCAGAACACTACCCTCCTTTCAAAACAGTAAGAGCCCCATACTCTACATAAGTGAACAGGACTTCTCGAGGTAAGACATGCTCTTTTAATTGTATTAATGCAAGCTACTTGCAACCACATATTTCATACAATCATATACTTAGAGAATATATTACTTTCCAATGTTGCGATTCATTCACCTATGAGTTTACTATACTGATAGCATACACAACTGTCATAGAGACATGGAAATAGATGAGTATCTATGTGGTTTTCAACACACAACCTTAGCGAATAATTAAATCAAGGACACTTGACATTCATGAAACTGAGGGACTATATATTAAAGGTAGCACGTTATGATAACTGAGGATAATTCTTCCAGAACCACTAAGATCTTCTCTTGGATATTGTTGCATTTCCTCTATGATCTAGCATGAAAATGAAGACAAGAACCTGATCACAACGTTCTATCACCCTAGCACACATGGTGCCCTCAGAGTCACCGACCCAGATGAGAGGTTCTAAAATATTTTAGATACTCCCCCTCAATATGTAATATGGTTTTGTTTTACATCCTGATGAAGTCTGCTTTGACTGTAACAGAACAGATGAAACATGTGTTGGGAAAAGGCAATTGTTGGATTAATGAAAACGCAATAAAGGACCGTTTAAACCACAGGTTTAACCTTTGGATTCCTGTGCGCCCGGAAAACCCCTTCATGGCCAAACTGTGCCCTGTACAAATGGCCCATGAGGGCTGTAAAAACCCAGGCAACTGGGGAAGAACCAACATAACATCCATGATGTAGAAGAATTCCAACCATGGAAAACACCAGGAATGAAATCTATAACCTTCAAAAAAAGAGTGCAAGACCAGAATTACTAAGTCCCCAGTGACCAAGTAGCAAACAACATTCTCAATGTGAGGAGCAGTGAGGCAAACACAAACTGCAACCAGCATGGGACTGGAAAGTAATCCCCACTATAGGAAGGTAGGATCTTTCTACATGTATACCCCCACGTTTTGCCTGATGCTAAGCCGGTTTTTGACTAGTCTTACTGGGATACTGCTAATCAGGACCCCAGTCTTTCTGCTTTGTCCCTAAACTGTTATGACATGTACTTAGGTATACTCCAGATTGGATACTGGGGTGCCCTTGTCAGTCCCTAGTATATGCTACCCATGTACCCAGAGCATAAGTTCCACAGAGGCCTCCCATGGACTGAAGCATGTATTATGCCACCCATGAGAGGCCATGCAAAATGGAACTACAGGCCTGCCATTGCAGCCTGTATATAATGGTGCATGCACCCCTTACTTTAGATATAGGCTTACGATATCTAAGGGTCACTACACTTAAAATCTATAAGTCACCCCTATAGCAAGCCTTAACAATACTGAAGGCAGGGTGCTTAGTTCTAAGTGAGAGGGTGCCACTGCATGAGCAGGACACACCTGCAGGCTATGGAGGAGTCCATTGTCCCGGGTTGTCAGTGTATCAGCCATTTATGACAGATAGAGTGGCATTATGCGACCGCTTGATGACCCTATCATGTTTGGTATCAAACATTGTGGAATCATTCCCCCACACTGGTAACCTGTGTGGGAGGTATGATTCCACCCATCAGAAGTGCCCTTTATGGGGCTCCTGGTGCTCCTGGTACCAGCCTTCTAGTCCTGGACAGAGGAAATGGTTGCTGCTGAACAGAGACACATTTCTGCCCTCTTCCTGCTGAGGCAAGCTCGAGCAGGGAAAGGTGGAATAATAGGCATCCTGTCACAGGGAGGTGTGACCACCTCCCAGACAGGATTTGGTGTATTAGGGTTGGGTGGGTGTGCTTGCCAGCTGCTGAAAGTCTGCATGAGAGGCACATTTAGTGTCCATGTGATTAGTCCAGTTCAAATCAGTCCTAAGAGCTATTGGCTCCTGCTCTGGCACAAAACAGGACAAAGGACAGGGGGGTAACCTCCCCACTGTCCTTACTCTCCCCTGGGAGGGTCCCCTGAATCTCTAAAACCCTCTCCTGCGGGTACAAAAGGGCTTACCCGTCTGTAGGATCATAGATTTGATGTGGACAAGATTCTGAACCAGAAACTACTGAACCCTTGCTGATCTGCTGTTTGTGCCTACCGGGATTAACGTTGTGCACGCTGCTCTGGTGTGTCTTGCTGGGCAGAGGCGGCTCTTCATTGACGACTCGCCGGACCCGCTTCGCGGGTCCCGCAGCGCGCCTGTGGTGGAGGAGGCTGCTGATCACAGGCTGCAGGTGTTTGCTGGGAGGAGCGCGGGAGTGGCGTTGGGACCAGCGGGGCTGCGAGTGCTAAGCAGGGACTCCAGTCTCCAGGAGCCCCTGCGCGCCCAATCAGCAACACCTGGGCTGCTCTCCCCGCTGGCCACGCCCCCCCGCCGAGGAAGTGAAAAGCGGCATTCTCCCGCTCCCACCCGGGACCCTTGCTGATCTGCTGTTTGTGCCTACCGGGATTAACGTTGTGCACGCTGCTCTGGTGTGTCTTGCTGGGCGGAGGCGGCTCTTCATTGACGACTCGCCGGACCCGCTTCGCGGGTCCCGCAGCGCGCCTGTGGTGGAGGAGGCTGCTGATCACAGGCTGCAGGTGTTTGCTGGGAGGAGCGCGGGAGTGGCGTTGGGACCAGCGGGGCTGCGAGTGCTAAGCAGGGACTCCAGTCTCCAGGAGCCCCTGCGCGCCCAATCAGCAACACCTGGGCTGCTCTCCCCGCTGGCCACGCCCCCCCGCTGAGGAAGTGAAAAGCGGCATTCTCCCGCTCCCACCCAGGACCCTTGCTGATCTGCTGTTTGTGCCTACCGGGATTAACGTTGTGCACGCTGCTCTGGTGTGTCTTGCTGGGCGGAGGCGGCTCTTCATTGACGACTCGCCGGACCCGCTTCGCGGGTCCCGCAGCGCGCCTGTGGTGGAGGAGGCTGCTGATCACAGGCTGCAGGTGTTTGCTGGGAGGAGCGCGGGAGTGGCGTTGGGACCAGCGGGGCTGCGAGTGCTAAGCAGGGACTCCAGTCTCCAGGAGCCCCTGCGCGCCCAATCAGCAACACCTGGGCTGCTCTCCCCGCTGGCCACGCCCCCTGCCTGTCAGCCAACGATCAAACAGGTCCCGTATACTTAGGTTTGCGGAGTTCCCGCTACGCGGGAGCATGCCGGGAGAAGCCCGGGACAAGGGCGGGACCGTCTGTGGCCGTCCGGGGCCGCTGGAGGCCGGGCTGGGCCACGTCCTCTTTCTCCCCAACGGCGGTGCATTTACACGGCCTGGGTGCGGCCCAACGGTGATCTTCAAATCCAAATCATGTCCACCCGCTCTGGCAAACTCCTCAGGAGTGAAGGCGAAAAAGGGTCCATCGCTGGGAGCCCTGTGATTGGAACAATGGACCGCTTCATTACCAGGGTAGCTGCGGTGATAGAAAAGGAGATAGCGATGTCCGAGCGGCACCTATCTGACGTCTACCTCCCCTCAAGACGTTTATCATTGGGGGTTGCTGCCCAGTCGCTCACACCTGCTAGTGAGAAGGTTCACTCCGCCCCCCTACCCGGTGCTTCTGGCGATCCTATAGACTCGCCTCAGTTGGTGGAAATAGGGCAAAATATAGCTAGGTTGGAAACCCTGGCCTCGTCAATCCCCACGGCTTCTGCAGAAGATGGAGAACTTAGTACCCTGTTTCCAACTGTAACATCTAAATCCCTAAGTGAAGCCATTAGTGTCCCTCCTTCACCAAAATCACCTATCCCCACAATAGTAACATCAGATGGGTATCCTGAAGGTGTGTCTCCAAACATCCAACCTCCCGAAACTAGGCAGGACAATAGGCTTAAAAGTAAAAAGGCAAGGAAACGCAAAAAGGGGAGGCTAGTTAGGCAGGCTGCTCTCTACCTGAGAGCAAGAAGGTATTCTGGACAAGGTATGAGAAATGCAAGGGCCCGGTCGCCAGATAGTGAAGTCGACACGGAAGGGGTTGTTGCGGTCTCCCCTATGGGGCATTGTACAGACGATAACGCCACTAATGTCCCTAAACTCACTGACCCTGTAACCATTGAGAACATCCTAGAGAAGGTAAATAGCCTCCTGAGGCCCCTACTAATACAGGTTAAGGGTCTGGGGGCGAGGATAGATAAATTAGAGCAATCAACCCTTGACGGGCTTCACTCACTCAAAACTACAATTAAGCAACTAGCTAGAGTGGGTGAAAACCGGGACATGGGTGCAAAGGGGAATGAACCACCACCCCAGAGAGACCCTAAGCCCCCAAACTGTTTAAATAAGGTTGGCCCAAATAATATGTTAACTCCAGCCTCCAAACCTTCTCCCGCCCCAAAAACAGGGCCTAATCCTAAGGAGCCTCCAGTACGCCCAGTGCCGGTCATAAATAAACCCAAGCCTATCCCACAAAAGCAGCCACAGACAGCCAGTGGTAAAGGGAAAGATACCCAAACGGCTGGTACATGTAATAAATCTCAAGGTTCAGATATAGGGAAAACCTTCAGACCTATGTCCCAATCTACAGTCCCAGCTTCCACTCTATCGGTCCCCAGAAAACCTGTGCGTCGGATTCCGCCTGTAAACCTCCCGCCAGACTGCCAACCTTTTGTTGCAGTTATGGTAAATGTCCCCCCTCTAAAGGAAGGCCAGATGGAAAATCACCAATCACTTAAGAACAAGTGTATCCATTGGCTGAAGGCAAACAAGCCTATTCCCTTGGAAGTAGATGGGATTATTTTAAGCGTCCGTAGAGTTGGGTGGGTAGGGCAGGGGAAAAAAACTCAGGAAGGGGATTGCATAATCATAAATTTCCAAGACCCTAGAGTAGTGCCCTCCATCTGTACTCCTATTAAAAATATGGGGGCCCCAGGGGTTAAAGTGGTAGACTTATCCTATTTTTACCCTAGGCAAGCCGTTAGCTTAACTGGAGAAAGCCTAATCTCTCCTGATTTTGGTCAAACTGGGGAGTCACCTTGGGCAGGGGCAATGGGAGGCATAAGGGCGAATCAAGTGTGGGCACCCAGCCCTCACTGACTGGAATTGGGGAGTAGAGTTGACCCAATAGGAGAATTGCCCACCCCAATCCTCTCGACTAGTGGGACGCTAGCCGCTAAAGCTAGTCTCCGAGGCCCCTGCTCCCCTAAGATATCTTTGACGAGGCCCATAGGCGGGGATATTCTTGCACCCAGAGACATTCCAGCTGTGACGGACCTAGCCTTTAAGGTTTTCAGCTGGAATGTCGCAGGGATTGCAAGAAAGCTGGCTCTACCGGATTTTGCTGCCTGGGTTGATGAGCACTCTGTGTGTATTTTTCAAGAGACATGGAGCATGGTGCCGGTCCATAGGGTGGGATACTCTTCTCATGCTGTCCCCGCTCAAACTTCGGAAACAGGGAGAGGGCGTCCTTTGGGCGGTCTCCTCATCTGGGTTGCTGCCTCTCTAGACTGCAGAGTAGCGGAGTTTCCTACAGGCTGCCCGGATATCCAAAACATCACCTTAACAGACCTAAGGGGGAGACTGGTTTTAAATATCTATAATGTTTATGCTCGTGGGACCAAGGGTGGACGAAAGTCTTCTGTAATATCTCTCCTTGAGACCATTCTAAAAAATACCCCACACAAGATGGGTACATTGGTTACAGGCGACATGAATTGTACTTTCGAGCCCTTGGGCTCGGACGTAGCCCTTGACCAAGACGAGGAGGACGCTAGGTTGGGGATTCCTGTATTGGAAATCTCTCCGATCAGGAGGTGGTCAGAAGTGGCGCTCCAGCTATATTCCCTGTGTCTCGAATTTAATTTAAGGGCAGCCAACGGGAGGACAAACTCGGACAGGGGCGGGGCCCACACGTATAATAGACCTGGACACACATCGAGGATCGATTATCTGTTAATAGACGTATACCTATGGGCCCACGTAAAGGACATGCTGGTGGTCCCCGCGAGTGAAAGCGACCACAACTCGCTTTCCCTGAGCATGGACCAGTGGTGGTGCCCTAGAGGGAAGGAAAATATTGTCCCGGTACCTGCACCCCCTGATGAGTCTGAAGTCTCCCTCTGCGGTAGAAGAATAAAATGGGCGAAATTGGTCCTCTCTGAGGCAAGGGTAGGGGAAATCTCATCTCTCCTAAATCATGCAGTGACAACCCTTGGGTCCTCTAGAAAGGGTGGGTAGAGCGAGTGGGCTCTTTGTCACCCTGGTTGAGGCCTTGACCAATGTGTTCACCCTACACTCTAGTAAGCCGGGTAACAAAAGATCTATAAAACTCGGCGATGGTTGGTATACCCAATCATGTAGGGTTTATAAGGCAAAACTAGTTGAGGCAGTAAAGCACAAATCCTCCAGTGAGATACAGGATGCAAGGAAGGCCTATAATAAATCTCTTAAAACTGCTAGGAGGGAGTGGGAAGACAAGTTCTGGGAAGACCTGCTCCAAGCTAGTAAAAGTAGGGATACAAGGGCTTTCTGGAATCTTATAGGCACACGGAATAAACCCGTTGCAGCTATGAGACCCTGCAATATCCCGCCCCAAAACTGGGTAAAACATTTTGGGGCTTTATACCTCCCTCCAGACGGGGACCTGAATGCTGGGGCGAACCTCGCACTAGTAACTGAACCTCACGCTTATGATCTCTTCACTCCCTTAGAAATTGAAGGGGTCATAGGGTGGGTAGCTTCCCGCAAGGCAGCGGGCCCAGACGGCCTCCCGGGGGACCTTATGAGGGCATACCCAGTAGAATGGGGAAGGGTGATTGCTGCTCTCCTTAATGACATCATGACGGGAGGAGCAGTGCCAGAATCTTGGAAAGGGGCAGTGGTGGTCCCTATTCATAAAAAAGGGTGTAGGGAAATCCTGGGGAACTACCTCCCAATAAGTTTGATAGACTCCACCCAAAAGATAGCTGGTAAAGCTATACTCGGAAGGATCCTCCATTGGGTGGACGAGAACAAAATTCTATCAGATTTCCAGGCAGGTTTTCGGGCAGGAATGGGGACAATAGAGCAGGTGTTTAGGTTGGCACTTCTGGGGTGGAAGGTGGTGGAACTAGGCAAGGGTAGTCTTTATTTGGCCTTTATAGACCTGAAGACTGCCTTTGACCTAGTCCCCCGGGAAGAACTATGGAGGGTACTTCACAAATTGGGATTACCCCCTTATATCTTGTCCCTCCTCATTAGCCTCCATGCCAATACCTTTGCACAGGTCCGTTGGGGTAAAAACGGAGAGGTCACTGAGAAAATACCGGTGTCTAGGGGTGTAAGACAGGGCTGCGTCTTGGCGCCCACCCTATTTTCACTTTATGTAAATGGGGTGGTAGAACATCTCCAACAAGAACCAGCCGATGCCCCCTGTCTCGGAGGAGTCCGGATCCCCACTCTGCTTTTTGCGGATGACACGCTCTTGATCTCGAAGACTCCCCAAGGCCTCCAGAAACTGTTAACGCGCTTCCAGGAGTTTTGTGCTGCAAAAGGGTTAATAATAAATGTGGACAAAACCAAATACCTAGTCCTAAACCCACCACGGAAATTGGGCCGCCCACCAATGCTTAACTCTGTTGCCCTAGACAAAGTATCCGAATTCGATTATCTCGGAATTCGGATAACGGACAGAATGTCCTGGGCAAACCATATAGACAAAATGGTCCTTAATCATAAGAGAGTAGGAGGAGCTCTCATGAGGGAGTACCGGGCCTCACCGAGGAGATCGCTCACCCCGGTAATTGAAATTTACAAGACCAAGGTAGTGACATCAGCCTTGTATGGGGCAGAACTGTGGGGCCACTGCCGATTGGATGCTCTGCTGACAGCTGAGAGTAAGCTTTTGAAATAAATTATTGCCATCCCCCTGAGCACTCCATCTGTACCAGTGCTGTTGGACACAGGCTGCAAAAGCATTAAAGACCAAGCTCTGCTTCGCCCTCTCCTTTTATGGACTCGAATTTGGAGGGGTGAAGAGTTAAAATCTTACGCTGATGGCCTGAGGGAAATAATGAGCCTGGGGGGGTTGGGCAAAAATAAGATGGCTAAGAGACACTAAAAATCTTATGATGAAAATTGGTTTGGGGGACTATTGGTCATCATGTTCAGCCCCCCCGAAAGATGTTGTAAAGGCCCTTTTCTGGAAATGGGCCGCGGAGCACCTAATTACAAACTCGAACCATTGTAAGTCTACTGCCGCCTTCTTACTAGTCAAAGACATTGTGGCATTTGAACCCTATTTGGATTTATTTACCCTTCCCTTTGACCGTGCCCTTTACTTTAAATTTAGAGTTGGTTCCCTTCCTCTTGGTGCTCTAGTATCAAACTGGAGTTCAGCGGCCCGTAAGTCCCCAAATTGTGCTTGTTGTCCAAGCAAGATAGAGTCCGTTGCGCATGTTCTGTTTGAATGCCCGGATTATGCAAGGCCCAGGAGTACTTGGTTGAAGCCTCTTTGTCGAAACATGGGTACACGTAGCCATTTAACAGCTCTACGCATCCTAACCACGGACACATCCCCCCCGATTGTATGTGGAATTGCAAAATTTTTAAAACAGTTTTGGCTCATTCGTTGCAAGAGAATGTCAGTAGCGATTTAATTCTTTTTAGCTAATTTATCAGCGGACATTCTGTGCCCTTTTATCTTTTTAAATGTGTTTTTCATACTGACTTCTTAAGTGATGCTTTCTGTAAATTGAAAATGATTGTATTGTAAGTGTGCTTATAAGATATCTTGCATATTGAATAAAAGCTTATGACTGACTGACTGAACTTCGACCGTCTGGACACTCTGGACTTTGTTTGGGCTCAACTTCATTTCCCACTCCGTCCAAAGCATTGTCTGTGCCCATGCACCATACAGGCTTCGTGCAGGACCTGTGGAGCATGAAGGACAACTAAAGACATCTCCCTTGGAATGAAGGAGTCACTCCCCTTCAACCACAGGCACCACATCTCAATTGGACGGTCTACTGCTCCTGAGCTCCTACGGACTACAAAGGCTCCAGAAACAGAGGAGGTGGGTTTCCAAGTCCCTAGAGGTCCGAGCGGCCCTCTTACCAAGCTTGAGGTCAGAATCCCTCTTGGAGGCTGCAATCCCCGTACCCCCTGTACACTGCATACTTTTGCAACTGCATACGCTTGTTGGCAATTCCAAAACAAGTGCACTGGGCTCCAAGTAGCCCCAACATCTGACTCCATTTACTACAAAGAACTCTGGCCTCCCCACACTGAGTGCTCTATTGGAAGTTGCTTTGTGTAACTGCTTGAGGTTCCCTCACAACTCCTGTGCATCCAGCCTGTGGGTCCTCTTGAGGCTCAACACTGCTTTTCTTAGGCTCCCCTGGTTGCTTTAGGACTGCCCTGACTCTCCTGTGTTTGGTGAGTCACATGGAACTTGCTGGTCCAAACCGTAACATGTCTTGACCTTCTTTGTAGGTTGCCTCTGCCTAGACTTGTTGGTGCTCCCGCAGGATACCGACCCTTTGGCACTCTACATCCTTTGTGGGACAGCTCGCATCTGGCTCCTGGTTGTCCTCGACATCTCCTGGTCCCAGTGGCTGCAGACAGAGTCAAGAACCCCATCAACGCACCTGCAGCACTTGAGATTGGTGGGCATTTGTCTACCGATTCCTTGGTCATACCTGAGAGACCCAGACACTGTCCCCTCTGCTTTCAGGTACTCTACATCAATAATCCACCTTTGGGTTCCAACAGATACTTTTCTTCTTCCCAGCAGTGGCTCTTCTTCAAAGTCCTACATAGAGATCAACTGCGGTTTCTGTGCCACTTCAGGCCTATGCACCCAGCTTCCTAGGAATATGTAAATCTGGTACTATGGTATCCACGGGTGGGGTGGCTCTCCAACCTCCTAACTTCCACGAGATTTCTTCGAAATTAACTTAGGATGTTTCTTAAACTTTAAAACTTCACTCACGACTCTCCCATAGAATTGTACAGAGGACGCGGTTGTGTACCCACACTGCACCAATCCTCCATGGGGTCCTTTCTTTCTCACCTTGGATGGTTCCAGGGGGTCCCAGCGATTCTACATCCTCTAGACACTGTCTTGGCTTGAGTTGTGGTTCTTATACCACTGTTTTAGTATATGGTCTGGTCTCCCCCTGGAGCCCACTGTGTATTAGTGCTACTTACGATTGTTCTTGTGCTGCAGTATTATGTGCTTTGTGGTAATCTGCGTGTAGTAGATACTGTGACATATTTAGAATGTGTTGTAATAATAAAAACATATTTTTATAGCTACTGTGTGGTTCTCCTTTCATTTAACCAATACAATAATGTTACATTCTGGTAAAACAAGCTGCTTAACATTCCTTCTAGACTAAGCCTGAAGGCTGCTCTCCACAGCTATCACTTGGATAGCTTTCAAAGGTTATCTTTGACCTCTTAAATAACCATAAGGGTTGTTTGGACTGGTGCAAGTGGCCCACTTTAATTAGTGGACAGCATATACCAGGCCAACTTTTCACCCCCCCAAAGCCAGCAGGTTGCCAAGACAACTATTTTTTAAATTGTATTTATTTAAGGAGTTTTTTATAGCGCTAGCCAGACCTTGGGGTATACGGAGAACATTACAGCAGATTATAAAGCAGGAATCACACAATTTGACAAAAGTGTACATGTCGGATTCGAAAGTCCCAGCGAGCAGTGCAACATTAAGGTACGGGAGTCATGGGAGCCTTGCTGAGTGCACGTGGACTTGGGCGTAGCCCTTATCCATGAGGGGAGGCCAGATGGGCATTTGGGGAGGTACGTCTTAGAGGCAAATGTCATGAAGATGCAGAGTGCAGGCATGTTTGGTATATCGATGACTATCAATGTGGGAAGGCCCGTTTGAGGAAGAGGTCTTTTAGGAGTTTTTTTATTTTAACAAATGACGGGAGAGTCCTAATATTTGCTGGGATGGAGTTCCAGATATTTGGTGCGCTTCCAGCAAAGGATCGTGTAGCGGTTTTATTTTGCGTGTTTTCCTAGGGATGAGAAGTAGGGAGTTGGAGCTCCTGAGGATCCATATTTGGCCAGCCTTTTTGAGTTTGGCGGCCAGATATTCAGGTTTCCCTATGTGTAGGGCTTTGTGTGTGAGGCAGGCAGTTCTGAAGCTGGCACGCATTTCTATTGGGAGCCATTTTAGTTCTCTGAGTGCAGGTGATATGTGATCAAACTTCTTGACTTCAGTGACCATTCTGGCTGCTGCAACCCCACTCATGGCCCAGGAATGCCCCCAAGAGCAAGCCACAATGCAACAAGACAGGGTCCCACAATTGCCTAGTGGAGGGGGCAGTAAACAATGCAACAAAAAAGAGAAAAAAGGAAATGGCTAGCTGGGGCAACCTCCTCCTCCTCTACAAAAGGATTCAACCTGGACCCAGTAACAGAAGGAGGATCCCCGGCATGAAATGCAGCCTCCACCACAGCCGCAAGAAAGGCCCAGAGGTTGGGGTGAAAGCACACCTAGCAGAAAGGCCAGCCACCACCGGGAGGGCCATAGAATCACTCATGACAGCCCAAGAAAATAGGCCAGCCAAACAGGGAATCTTCAATAGCATTGTAGGCTGCAGCACTGAAGCGGCAACCAGACCTTCACAGGATTTCCCGAAAAGCCAGTCTGCAAACTATGATAATGCAGCCGCTTGATGTGCGCAACTCCATTCACCAAGGACAAGCAGAAGCCATGAGACAATGAACTCAAAGAAACTCACGTGCCAGCAGAAGAAAGTGCTGTGCACTCCTCGCCAGTCCTGGGCACCAAAAAAACACAATTTGGGATATAATGGGCAACAACACAACAAAATAAGAAAATCCCTCCTTGGGGCCATCCTATGCCACACAGCTGGCCACAGATGCCCCTCATGGTCTTGCATGCCCCGTACAAGTGCGATCACACACAACAACAACAATAAACTGCTATAGCAGCCACAAAAAGAAAAATTGAAAATGTACCTGTAGCCAAGATGGTAGTCAGCTGCAGAAAAAAGAAAGATGAAGTCTTTCCCAGGAAGTGATGTATTTATACCCTTCCGTATTGGGTTCATCTTGGAGTGGGAAGGAAAAGTCAAGTTTCTTAATTGGGTTCTGCATGAATGGAGATAAACTCATAGGTAAGGACTGTGAGAGGAAGACTGAGGAGGAGGTAATGTCCCTTTCCTCACTGTGGGCCCGATTCACAGAACTAACTGAAGACATATCCTTACTACCATTGTGGTATTTACAGAAGGCACTTACTAATTTTGGTATTCACAGAAGGCACTTACTCATTTCGGTATTCACAGAGGTTAGGAGTCATAACTTTAGGACTCCTAAATGCCTTCTGTGAATACCGAAAGTCTTAAAGTTATGATTTTTCTCAGTTTAGGAGTAGTAAAGTTAGGACTACTAACTTCAGGACTCCTAAACTGAGAAAAAGCCTAACTTTAAGACTTTCGGTATTCACAGAAGGCATTTATAAGTCCTAAAGTTAGGAGTCCTAACTTCAGTGAATACCGACATGAGTGAGTGCCTTCTGTGAATACCAAAATGGTAGTAAGTTTAGGATTGTGTCTCAAGTTAGTTCCGTGTATTCGGCCCAATAATCTCATGGTGAAGGACAACACAATCTGTGGAAATGGAAAAAGAACTAAATTTGCACAGGTTTTTCCCAATTTGTAAAACCAGAAAAAAGATTCAGCAGCTTGTATCTCAGTCCTCAGTAGTGAGCAAATGCAAATGGGAAGCGTTTGCAGAACCTTCCCCTATGCCAGAAACAAATATAGTCTTGTCCCATGGAGTACCATGCATAAGAGTGTGGTAGAAGGGGAACAGATCTTCAAAACTACCATTTCGATATATGTCAGCGCCTGAGAACACGTGCTATTTGAATAAATGCGTTGAAAACATTCTCCAAAAAACAGGCATTTTTCTGAAACAAACGGTGCGAAATATAAAATGAAAGTGAGTGGAACTGATTAGAAAACAACATTAAACATTGAACACTTTTCATTCACCAGCGAAATCTTTCGTCAAAATAGATGTTTATACTACTAAATCGAGGGCATAGGAAAATATTGTTCAAATTAGAACGCTAATTAAGATGTACACATTTTTTGCTAAAATACACAGCGTTCATTAAATTATTTGGATACAATACACAAGCAGTTCAGCTCTTTCTCTGCATTGCATACTGATTAGCCCTAATTCCATGTGTCCATAATTAAGAGGATAAATTAAACTTGGGAGGTTGAAAGTTATTTTATGATGTGGTCCCTGTGGAGCTGAATCGTATGCTTCTGTTTGAAGCTCGCATCTATCGAACAACTACTCATGCAGGGGGGAGTTCAAAGCAGGCAGGTCTAGAAATATTGTCTTCAGTGAATGCACCTTAAGAGAATTAGTTTATCAAAGAAAAGAAACAGCTCTCTCTCGAAGGAACGAAGCAAGGTTAATTTAGAAAGGAAATGCAAAGCTTCATAGGGTGAAGATGTGCATGTAATGAATATGGTTAACATCTACATATTTTTAGCGTAACCACAAATTACAGTTTTTTTATATGAACAGAGGTTATTTTTGTCTCTTTTTTCACCATGCAGTTAACCATAGATTATTTCTAGGACTGTTTTTTCACAAACTAGTTAAACCACACTTTTATTCTGTGACTGTGTTTTGCCTATACGCAAGGGAAAGAAAACAGGCTGGTCGTGGCTAAAGCAGTCTGGTTGCCGTCGCCAGACACTTCTTTGTGCATCAAACGAAGTATAGATCCTTTGATGAGCAAAGCTACTGTAGGAAACTGGCTATCTGTGCACTGTACTAAAATGAAGTATACTATGTACAGAGTGTGAAGAATCCCCAATTGGTATACAGAGTTCTAAGTAGATAATACTAACTCTCTTTCAGGGTAGTGTGGGCGAGAAGATAGGCTTATCAGAGGGCAGTCCTGGGCATTTCTTGTACTCAAAGATGCAACACATGAGAAACACACTCAAGAATAAATCTGAGATCAATTTGTCAAAATAGTATTCATTTTCTATAATATTTAAGTCCAAGAACACAGTTTTAAGGGGAAGTTATTTCAGAGATACGATTTTGCAAAGTCAATAAATATTTGACATCTATGCCAAATTATGCACCGTCGGAAACAATGGGGAAAAGATGAAAAGTTGCATAGAAAATCATGCAAAGCTTTCAGGAAGTTCACCTTCTCCTTTTAGGTCAATGTCGGGACCAGGTCCAAAGTTCCTGCAGGAGAGGTTTGAGAGCATCCCAGATCGGCCGGGAGCAGAGTGCCGAGATCTTGGAAGCTGGTGCGCAAAGATGAAGGGGGATGCTTGAAAGTACACTGAACAGAGAGACTTAAAAGTAAGTCTGATGGGCCTCCTTAGGAGGAGGAGGTCGCAAGCGACTTTAGACCATGGGAGCAAAGCTGGTTCGTCGGTGCTGGGGCCAGGTGCAGAGCGAACATGTTAGCCAAGTGTTGTGCATCTTGAGGTTCTCGCAGTCAGGAGCAGGCAGCTGGGAGAGTCGATCTCTGGACAGCTGGGCCACTCAGGATGTAGGTCTGAGGTGTCTGGATGTCCCTCAATGGGTGCCTGCTTTTGGTGCTTTGGGAATTCAGAGTGGAGTCTTCTTCTTGATGTTTGCCACTGGAGGTCTGGTACCCCAGATATTGGTACTCCGTGGCTCTGGTAGGTCCTGGTGTCTCCAAAACATAGTGTGGCGGCAGATCTGACCCTCTAGATCTGTTGTGCCTTCTATTGATTTGTTGGTACATCGATGTCGCCGGGGAGCATTAAGTCAGCAAACCAGACTTCACAGGGTGCCTGCAGGGTGCAGGGGAGTGATACCTTCACTTCAAGGGAGCTTCTCGGCAATTGTTAGAAGGATGAAGGTGCTCTGAGTTTCTTGGAGTCATTTCAGGTTCCAGACAACACAACAGGCAGTAATTGTCAAGTTGTAGGAGCATCAGGTAGGGTTTGGCGCATCTTTCTTCTGCAGCAGAGTTACAGTTCTTGTTCCTGCTCTTCTCTTGTCCACTGAACCTGATATTCAGGACTCGGAGTGCCATCTAAATACTGAATTTAGGGGCATACAAGCCGGAGACAGGTAGTATCCAATGGGCTACCTACCTTTAGGGTGTCCACACCCTCTAGAGACAACTTCCTGTGGGAAGGGGCACAACCCTATCTCTGATAGGCTGTTTTTCAACCATCTCAAGATAGGGGAATTTTAGGAAAGGGGCTCACATTGTTAGCCCCACCCTACGGGTGGTGTAGGCTGAGTGGGTACCCTCCTCCTAATCTAACACATTTTCCTGTCTTTTGACCAGCCAAAGGTAGAGCATGATTTGGGGCTTGGACTCCCTCACTATCTGGAGGCACCTGGTTTGGATTTTAAAGATGGAATTGCATTTGAAGCGTCGTGCTCAGAAAGGCTATCCTGTCCTGGAGAGGTGTGAAAGACCTCTGCCCCGAGCTGGCTTTGTCCTCTGAGAGCACTGGCCCTCAAACATATCCAGTGGTGGCAGACTGGTGAAAACAAGTCAGAGATCACACCAGTGCTTGGTAGGTTTTCAGGTGACCCTCTAAAAGCTTCTCCTGTGTGAATTTATTAAGGAATCTAACACTTGCATCAGTGAGGATTTATGAAGACAAGATGTCCTTAGAAATCAAAGAAGCCATCATGGAGCTAGGACACTCGTGTTGACAAGTATTCAGCCGAGGCACTCTTCATGGCTTCCGTGTGTTTTTACAATATTTCAGAATAGACTGGACATTTTGGGGGCTTATCTGCTCATGCTGATATATCCTCACGTCTGATTTAGTGCACCCTGCCTTAGGCCTAAAGGCCTGCTAGAGGGGTGTCTGTGGGCATGGCACACAAGGATGTGTGCCATGGTGACTCTCCGGGTTTGTCTGCACCAAGGCACTAAGGGGCCGATTATGATAGCGGTTTTCCCACATCCTCCGGGCCGGCGGAAGCCACCGCCGGCCCGGAGGATGCGGGAAAACCGCTGTGGAGCCTCAAAAGACCCTCCGCCATATTAGGATGGCGGTGGGTCTTGAAATCCGTCGGCAGCTTTTCTGCCGCGGTCGCCTTCCGACCGTGGCGGAAAAGCTCTAACATGGCTGGCGGTGTCTATATTAGGATGGAGGAAATCATATGCTTTTCCACGGCGGTTTTTCAGCCGTGGAAAATCATACGGACATTCACTTCGGGGGCCCGTTGCAGGCCCCCTTGGTGAAGTGGGGTGGGGGGTGCACATGGGGGGTACCTATGGTACCCCCTGCATTTGCGTGCACAAAGCAGCAGGCACCGCGCGATGCCTGCCGCTTTGTGCACGCAAATGCGATGCATGCATTTTTAACATTGCGGTGGGTGCAGCTTGAAGCTGCACCCGCCGCAATGTTAAAGATAGAGGATGTGACCGCCACTCTGGCGGTCACATCCTAATCTGCACGGAGGGAACGCCGCAGCCCATGCGGACGTTCCCTCCTCCTCTGGGGTCGCGGACTGACTCAAGTCCGTCCGCGATCCTAATCGACCCCATAGTCTGTAATTGCAGCATGGATGGCCTTGGTGAGTGGATCTTAGGGTGGCTAAATTCGTACTGCTACACTTGGGGTCCCTCTTCAGTGCCAATGCCCTAGGTACAAGGGGTACCATCTACAAGGGACTTGCAAGGGCCACTGAAGTTGTGCCAATTGTGGAATAGTTTTAGGGAAAAAACACTGGTACTGGGAATCTGGTCAGCAGGGACCCAGTACACCACAGTCAAAGCTGCATTAAAATACAGGCAAAAAGTCTGTGGGGGGGTACTGCTTCAGAAACCCAGTTTATTGAAGGTGCTTCCTGTGGTGACGTGCCCCACTCCTCATCAAATGTAATGAGTCAGATTGGGCTTTATATCTCATAGCGCATACCTGTGAAAGGAAAGATGGAGTCTGACAAGGGAGACAAGGCCTCCATACTTGATTTCAGCACATTTTACTTGCTTTTTTGAACAAACGTTCTAGTAGAACAGTGAAGCGCTTCACCAAGGAAAGGTTTCTCTTTGCGAATAAATCTTGTCATTCCTAAATAGGCAGTTAATAGTTTAGGGCCAGAAGATTACTACTCTTAAAATACTGAACGTAATTTGCTAATACTATTTTTGCAATCAGCAAATAATGTTTTGAACCAACCTATGTACAAATAATTCAGTTCAGAAAATACAGATTCGAAGTGGGTCGCAGTCTGATCTACATATTTATTATTCGTGTGGTAGCTAGCTAGCAAATTGTGATTTTTGTTTGTTTGGTAGTTATCAGTGGTCCTTTGCACCACTGCCTACGCCCCAACAACCTTTTCTTTGCACTTGGCAAGGGATTGCAATTTGTGCATGTCTGCCTTATTTGACTTGTAGTGTACATTTCTTACTTGGAGAGTTACATTTACAAATCCAGAAACAATTCCAGAGTAAAGCAACTTTTTCTTTTTCAAATTCTTGACCATTTTGATACTAATCTTTGTTTCGCCATGAATGTAAGAGAAACCCAGACATAATGTTTTTAGGAAGAGGCATATCATTTTAAACGGGAGGTTTTTCATGCATTCAATGGAAATCATTCAAAAATCCAGTAACATAGTTTGCTTTTCTCCTACTGAACTACTGCAAGGTAACACTTGGCAGCCACCATCTTTCTTCCTCATTCCTATTTTCTGAAACATTTCATTTAAAAGATGTACGAGTTACTTTTGGCGAGATCTAGAGTTTAGCAGATGCGCTGCCGTTCCTCTGTCATGAATCAACAGATCTGTCCATCATGCCCATAGTTAATCTTCCTCCTTATTTAGAGGGTGGGCTGATGGGCCGCCCTCAATTGTGATATTGAAGGACTTTGAGGTATCCT
The DNA here is from genome assembly GCF_964261635.1 of Lissotriton helveticus. Classification (NCBI taxonomy): domain Eukaryota; kingdom Metazoa; phylum Chordata; class Amphibia; order Caudata; family Salamandridae; genus Lissotriton; species Lissotriton helveticus. Next base: position 987,901,303 of record NC_136067.1, read on the forward strand.
TCAGTCCTCCGTCATTGATTCCCTGTGCTCTGTCATCAGAAAGCCCTCTGTTAATTTTGGTAAGGCAGCCACCCGCCCACTATATTTAGATTGGTCTTCTGTCAGAGTGTGATGAGGATACAATCATGATAGATGACTGCAATGGCATACAGGGTTTTAGGCGTGTTTGTCAACATTAATGGATGAATCCATCAATGCACACCTGTTCAAAATTGTTGGAGGGTGGTTTATTAGTAGGTGCAGGTAGGTACCTACAGTTAGTGATAACACTACCATCACAAATAAGGTTCAGTCAAGTCTCAATAATCCTTGCTCAACCGTTTGTTGCATGACTCACAAGTATTCAGGCTTAACTTAGAAGACAGGTGTGTAAAGAGTTTAATATCACCAAACATTAAATAGGTAAGGCACAACACACAATAAAACTTCAACCGCACTTTTTTTTAATATAAACACTATTTGTATGATTAAAATGACACCAAAGCAACAAAAATCCATTTAAGGGAACTAGCAATATGCCTTTCAAAAGATTAAATGTAAAAATGTGCTTTCTAGTGCTTATAAGCATAAAGCGCCAACCTGGGGCATCTGTTCGTGCTTGACCAGGACCAAGTCAAAATTTCCGGCTGATTGCAATGGAACGCGGGACGGATTCATTGGGTGGTTGAGGCCGGTCAAAATTTTTACTTCGTACTTAGTCATTTTTTTGGTTATTTTTCCCTCGATGCTGAGAGAGGCTCCGCGGCAAGTCGGGTCACCATCCGATGACATCGGCTTGCTTCAGCACAATGACTCAGGGATTCCTGGAGATCTTGGTTCTCGTCGTCAGTTGCAAAGAGCTCTGGAACATTCAGTGGGGCAAACCTGGGTTTCCGGCTGAGTCGTGGTTCAGCGTCTCTGGCTTGACTCTCTTCATCAGGGTTGGTCAACTTATGGAGCTTTTTGACAAAAGGCATCCAAATGTTTCCAAACTTCTTGATCTTCTTCCAGAAGGACTCCTTTTGGATTTTGAGGGCACACAACACAAGCCAAGTGTCCAGAAGTTCAGAGTTCTAGCTTGTAGTTTTGGAACTACTGTCCACACAATGTATCTTGTCAAATCATTTAAAGTCCAGGTGAAAAAGGTCAGCTGAGCTTGTCTTAGTAGAGCTGATGCAGGTGATGGCTACTTCAAATGTTTAACCATGTCCACACTGTTTGCAGTATTTTTTACCTCTCTTGGCAACCGGTATATGTCTAAGAAGAAAGAAACATATGTAGCCAGTCAGTCAAGGATTTTAAACATGCACCGAAGTTTCCAGTGGGTTACGTATATACTATAATGTATCAACACTTCACCATTATTAAGTTGACGTAAATAACACAACAATGAGATATTGCCTTTATCAAGGACTATTCAAGCTATAGTTAAGGACGTTTCCAGAGTCAAGCTCGAAGTTCTTACAGAGACAGCACTAAAATGTTGAGCCACAATCTTTAGAGTAAAGTTGCTGTGTTAAAAAGAAATGCTCGATTTAATATAACTTGTCATAGAAGCATATCAAAGCATAACAATTTCCCTCAATGTACTTTTGTTTGTTGGGTGCATGAAGTGTCTGTATATATGACTATATGTGAGTATTAGATAGTGATGTGGACGACATGCATTGTGTGTATGAATTCATTGATGTATGTATATATATAAATATGTATTCAACAAAAACATATTTTGTAATATATAATTATTAAACATTCATATTTTTAAAATAAAAATAATTGTTATTCCCTTTTTTTGTTTGTAAGTGTTTTCACTCTGATCTGGGAATAAATAGTTGCCTGTAATTTTTCTGAAATTGATTTTCATCCCTGCCGTAGAAACTCCATTTGTTAGCAGGGGAACTCCTCTCTTTACATTGTTGTTTCAGGTGATTTCTTGAATCTCAATGTTGCATGTTGCTTTCAGGTAGTCCACGCCTTAATCCTTTGAAGCAAGGCAAAGTTCTAATTTGTGAAGACCAGAGTGTTCAACAGATACAGTACTTCAGAGTGCAGTTCTCTCTTGATGCAGACCAGGGGTTTAACAGGGCATTCCATCTTCTCTTGATGTTTCTAGGCAGGAATCTGAGTTTCTGAACAGCTCTCCCATATTTAATTCAGTTTCTGGGCTGACAAGAGGGGGGCACCCATGACACATGGGGTGCAGGTAACATCCTGTGCGATGACAACTTCCTTAGAAGTGTGGAATATTTATGTCCCAGAAAGCACTTCTCAACAGTAATCAAAATGGTGAAAATCTCTCCTAGAGGTTCAGGTCTGGATAACCCAACCCACAGGTCTGGCTAACATTTCCCTACACTATCCTTCCAGCCCAATCCTAATTTAATTAAAGGGGATCCACTGTGGCTGGTGGTGCAGGAAATGGAGGTGGATCTCGTAGTGTTGAGGCCCAGTTGTTAGAAGTACATGTCTAAACAACAACCATAAGCAAGAAAATGGAAACATATCAGAATCATGGATAAGGCGAAAGCTGTATCCAACACCGGACACTCACAGGAGGACCTCTGCAAGCAGTGGAACAGCCTGCGAGGGAGAGCACATTCCCAGTCTTTAAGGGCACATCAAGCAGCACTGAACCTTAGAAGATGTTGTCTATACTGTCATATAGTTACTGCTTATCTATATACTGTGTTAAGTTAGCATGAGCTTATTAAATGTTTAAACGCCATTTTTTCCTTTTTGCTGCTTTTGCACACGACACATAATTGTTGATTTAGCTTTCAGCCTAGAAGAGCGTTGTGATTTACATGAGAATAATATGTTATTGCTCTGATATCAGCTTTGCTTTGTAAATTATGTCTGTACAGTGGGTGCTGAAGCTTCAAGGATAACTCGACACAGAATTGTTGTGAGGTCTGATGTCCGCACCTTCATAGACATAACATAAGTGCAGCTCCTGCCAAATTCAGGTTTTAGGCGCGTTTTATATATATATATTTTTTTTTTCTTTTTTTTTTTTTGCTCCTCATCTCAACCATGGCTGGCCAGTTAGTACAGTGGACTAGGAAAGTGTGATTTGATAAAAAGACATGCTGTCTCAGTACAATACTGGTAGGGGTCAACCGAAATGTAGGCGCACCTGGACCCTACAGCTATGTCGATTTCACAGTTGATCAATCTCAAACCCTTGTGTACTTTTTAGATGGTGCTTGCCATTAGCCAGATTTCACCACTGCTCTTACCACCGGTTGACCTTCAAGTGAGAGGACAAATGTGATAAAGCGAAGAAAGTGTGACATGGCTTCATAATCATTGGAACTGGGGAAAAAAAAAAAAACCCCAAAAAACAGCTCTAGTTAATGAGACCAATCGAGTTTCAACCAGAAACCTCTTTTTTCAGGTTTACCACCCCTGGAAAGATCCAATTTCGATATATGAAGCATAGAAGAACTCCAGTCTCGCAATGTCGGGGGGGAGGCCTCTTTCCAACGCCTGCAGACCTCCCGTCGAGCCACCAGCATTGAGTAGAACAAAAGATTATTGTTTGTACTATGTTTTTTGTCCGTTACCCCAAAAATTGCAAGGCATAGATCTATTTTCACAGTGGTGCCCGTGGAAGCTGTTAATTTATTGCTTATTGATTGCCAAAAAGATGTTAAATGTGGGCAGTCATAAAACATATGAGCATCTGAGGCTGCGACCTGTCCACAACGGGGGCAAACCACTGGTATACCTGATGAGAATTTGGACAGCCTCTGGGGGGAGTAATAAGCCCTATGAAGGGTAAAAAAGTGGTTTCTTCGCAGCCAGGCAGGTTTAACTATGTCCCAGAGAACGTTGCAGGATGTTAGCCATAATTCATTCAAGTTTACTGCAGGAAGTAGAGAACCCCACAACAGTTCCGGAAGGTGCAATGTTCCGTCTATCTCTTCTAAGATCAAATTGTAGAAGTGGGAGACCTCTTTAGTTTTTGGAGCGTTGTCAAGTAAGCAAGATTCTAGTTGACTACTACCTCCCAAAGGTCTTTGTGAACGGCGTGCAGGAGCTGATTTTTGTGCTTGCGCCCAACTTGAGATTTGAAGGAATTTAAGTCTAGAGAGATTAGGACCTACCTTACTAACTAAATGTTCCCATGTAAGCATTTCCCCCTCGAAAAACAAACCTCCCCAGGTTAAAATTCCAGCCTCTTTTAGTGGGCTTGTCAAAGCATCTTTAGTCCAGCCCGGGGGAGCAGGAAGATCCCATATAGGGGAACCGTTAGAGTGGTAACCTATTTTGGTAGTAGTTCTAAGGTTATACCAAGTTCTCGCTAGGCCTTGCAATATCTTTAACTTAATTTTCTTAAAAAATGTTGGGTCTCCAAACTTAAATAGAAATCCCATCTGGTTTACACCTTCACATTTTAATAGTGATGAGAACATGGAGCCAATACCCTGATTTGGTGGAGTTTTAAGTAGTATTCGGGCATGTGTCAGCTGGAAGGCCCAAGCATAGATCTGAATGTCTGGGCCGGCCAAACCCCCCTTCTCCCTACGCCGCCTTAATTTATTCCAGGAGATTCTTGCAGTTTTGTTCCTCCATATAAATGAAGTGATGTCGCTCTGCAACTTTGCTATCATTTTTTTGTCAAAGTAAAGTGGTAGACTGTTAAAAATAAAGGTCAACCTAGGTAGAATAGACATCTTAACTAAGTTGGAACGTCCCAGGAGCGTTAATGGAAGATGTCTCCAAGAATTCATTAGTTTTCTACTATCTTTAGCCACCAGAGTAAAATTTGTATGAGCAATCTGATTAATATCCTTTAGGATTTTTATGCCTAAATATCTCAAGCTGTCACAAGGTTGTACTGGAAGTAGCGCTGTTGTGGTGTTCCATGCCATAATCTCCGTCTTTGTGGCGTTGACTTCATAGCCTGAGATATTACCAAATTGTTGTGCTAAATTGATGATTGCCGGAAATGCAGTGCTAATATCTGAAGTTAAGATCATGAGATCATCGGCATACAAAGATACTTTTTTTTCCCAATCTCTGTATCTAAATGGAACGATGTTACTATCTTCACGAATTAATTGGGCTAATGGCTCTATATAGATATCGAAGAGCAGGGGCGAAAGCGGGCAGCCCTGCCGGGTGCCCCTTGTGATGGTAAAAGGTTCCGATAGTCCTCCGTTAACCAAAACCGAGGCCGATGGATTATGGTATAATAATTCCACCGCTCTGCGGAAGGCCATACCCACGCCGAATTTCTCCAAGGCCCCCGACAGGTATACCCAATTGACCCTGTCGAAGGCCTTGGCTGCGTCCAGAGTAAGAATAGTGTGGAAAAGTAAATTTTGCCATGTTATATGTGCCTACGTGTTCCCCATGTTATGATATATGTGCATGATCGATATGCATGTATTCCCCTCTGATCGATTAAAGACGCAATTACAGTTGTGTCCATCTCTAGTATGCCAGTTTCCAGTCCTCGTGAATACAACGAATATTAGGCCTATGTAAACCTACGTTGCCACGTTTTACAGTGTGCACGTTAATTCATTGAATTGTCCCCGTTTCTAGGCCTCAAAAGGGCCCGGACTCAGATTCAGCTCCTGTCTCCTGAACCCTCTCCGAGGAGCGATACAGCCCCCACCTGTATCCCTGACCTTTCACTTACTTCATGCCTCGCAGTGCCCGGCCCGGCCTGGCTCTGCCTCCCAGTCTGCCAAGAGTATGTTATGTTTCTAGTTATCAGTCCAGCCCTCCTTCTCTGCATTCCTAAGCTACTGAATCACATCAATAGTTTCCGTCATGGTCTAGCCTTTATGTCTCCATGTAAGAGAAATACTGTATTAATATTCATAGAATATTCCTCGCACACACAATACATGTAGAATTATGCATGCACCAGTCTTAGTGTCTGTTAGCCTTTACCCTGATAACTTTTGGATTCTATCAACATGTACTATAAACACCAGATACTAGATATGCCTAGGTACATGTCGCTCTGACCCTCCAGACTTTCGTCTCCTCTTCTAGCGCAGAAGTCATAGCCCCCAGTTCTCCCTAGTAACACGTCATTGCCAGTTTGCGCGCACCACTAGGTTAAAGGTCCCAGCTGCTCAGGTAGCCCCCTCCATGTTTCCGCCCCTTTATGACATATTCTGTTACGTTTACATCACATGTCTATGTATACGCCCTGTACACACCTCTTGTTACACCCACTTTATGCCTTATCTTTCGCGACTGCTACAAACTCCGCCTACTGCTACGCCCCCTGTATTGAATGTAATGTATTTGTTTAACTATAAATATTGTGCACTGTTATTAAAAGTTACGCCAATTCCCAGATCATGCCCCCGGCAGCTGCCATCCTATTCCCATGCAGGCTGTCCTGTTCCTGTCCTTTTATGATTAATTAAAGCCTGTATACTCCAGCTACCTCGTATCTTGACTCTTATTTATTGAGCTAACCGTTTATTGATTATAGTCAAAAAATAGATCAGGTAATTAATTATTTATTTACCACATAATGGCGCCCGAATAGGGACTTGCCCTTTCCCCACGCGCCGGAGAAGCCACGCAAGCCCCCTGATCCTCTGCAGCCGTGTTGGAACCATACCGTGCACGTGCAGATATTTCTGCTTCAAGTATCCCTCAGGCCCACGGAGGAGACGGAGGTTGCGGTCCAGCGTCCAGACGAGGCGGTGGAGGAACGCGGCGAGTCCCGACCAGAGCCCAAGCCGAGAGTCCAAGGTCCGAGGTATCCGGAGGCCCACCTGTAACTGAAGTCCGAAGTTCGTCCGTCCGTCGTCGTAGCAGTCCAGTCCAGTCCGAGGCCTTCCGTTCTTGCTGCCAGGTGAGTACCGTTGCTGGGGTAGTATCTAGACAGGGTCAATTAATTTGTCTCTGGTCCGTGGGTTTGGGTACACAGATCCAACACGAAGTGTCCACCTAGGTGGATGCGGGTCCTGACGTGTCTCTTTATGGGGCCGGTAAGTTTCGTACTGTTTTAGCAGTGCATCTAGTCATTCTAGTAAGTTCTGTTCTCGAGAAATTCATGTGTTTTCTGTTCTCAGTATTCCAGGTAGTATCTTGTCCGAACTGTTACTTTAAATGTTATTCCATGTGTTTTCAATGTCGTGGTATGAATGATTTGTTCTTTCGAATTATTATTGTGTTTATCGTGTATTGTATTGTGTCCAGACTCCAGCCTAGTTATGCCTCTGTTCTCAAGACTACGCCAGTTAAGAACTAGAAAAGGTCTGCTCGAAGAAGCAGTTCCTGTCCCGCCTAGGGACAGTCCAGGTCACTTTATGTACCATAAGCATGGCATAAGTGCCATATTATATCTAGACTTATGGGTCGAGTATACTAAAGAATTAGAAGAGAAATATAGATGGCCCGTGTCAGGTACATGGGATGCCGAGTGCATCATGCGAGTAGAAGAAGTATTATGGAAAAAGAAAGTCAGACAGTCCCAGAAAGATGCCATCGAGTTATGGCGCAAAGAATCTCATAAAAGAACCGAAAAAGAAATCAGAAAGTCAGAGTTAAGTAGAGAATCCTCAGAAAGAGCCCAAGAAAGGGAATTGATCGAAATAGGTGAACGAGTAAAAGCCGAACAGTCAGACAGACAGAGAAATGCCCTTATTAAGGGTATGTATCCTCTTCTTGCCGAGGGCTTGCCAAAAGCAACCCCGGAAGCACCATGTAATTTTCCGCCACCATTAGTTCCGATTAAGCTACGTCACAAACAGACCGCAGCTGATATTTTTCTCTCGTCCTATTTGGACGACACAGTCCCAGAATATGCAAATCCTGTTCCGCCCGCTCCTGTAAATAATGTAATTCCTGTTCCTCCAGCCACCGGGGCACCTGTTACAGCACCTGTTACGGTACCCCCGGTCCAGCCCATAGTACAAGTTCCCGCTACATCAGTCACTCTTCCAGCACGAATAGTACCAGTCGACGATTCTAGTTTAGGGGCCGCGGGGGGAGGTCCTCCTGGTACCCCGCCACCACACAAACGTGTAACGTTAGTCGAGTTACATGAACGTGCGTTACAGCGTACGCCCAAATATCAGTCCGTTGCAGATATCAAACGAGCTCTCACCGAATGCCGTTATGATCCAGTCCCAGGCGATGATAATATGGTTATATATTCATTGCGCGTAAGACGGGTGACCGAGTATTTGGACACCCTACCGAATATGAAAGAAGATCTAGACAGAGTATATCGTTTCATCCGTACAGGGGATGATCCAGAAAGTATTGGCGAAGCCATGTCTCTAAGGAAAGCTGAGACCCAGCTCATGCTTTTAAAGTTTCTAATTAATTGTTTAATAAGGGAACAAGATTATCCGACTAAGGATCCGACCGAAATGAAAGTCCTGACAAGGTGGAGTGATAATATAGCCGAGGGAAGACACAAAACACTAGGTAGTATAGAGAGTATGTACAAGAAAATTCGTAAGGAAATAATAAGGTTGCACGAGAAACGCAAAGCAGCACAAGTAAGTGAGAAAGAAGACGATTCTGATACTGAAGAGGTAAACAACGAGAATCCCGCCAGAATAGCATATGTAGGTAAATCTAGATTTCCAGACCGACATACACGCCTAGAACACAAGAAAGTCTTTCCTCCTCCAACACCAGAACAAGGCTCTCTTGAACAAGTATTTCAAGTTACCGATCACATTCTGAAATCACGAATCGGTTATAGTGAACTTAGTACTATGCATGAACAAGAACTAGCCCGATCAGCAGTCCGATGGACTACTGATTCTACCACTTTTCCAGACGAAATAGTGGCACAAATGTTTCTGAAACTGCCCCCAGCCGAGCAGCGACTGGTGGGTATGTATATGATCCAGCACCTCATTACACTGTATGAGGGACAACATTCTGATCCAGGTCCGTTACATGATGTTCTGAACGAGTTACTCCAATATAGATGGAGAGGTTTAGGTACCGATTTAATTAGTGTTATTCTAGAACAGCGCCACAAATATAGAACGTTCCTGAATCCGCATTTTGTTCATGTCTCACCTCCAAAAAGTAAACCATTTTACATAGATAGGCAGCATCCGTTACGGGAAGTACACCCAGTTAAGACAGAGGGTGGTGAAATGCAACGAGTATTTGTTTACACCCCTATCACAAAGATGGAACTCTTAGAGATGAAGAAATTAATTCCCTGTCACGACAAAGATCCAGCAGGTTTCCACCGTGAATTAAAAGACATGCTCCGTATGGGAGAATACACGTATCCAGATATCATTAAAATGCTAAAAGTCCTGTTGCCCGCAGGGGTATATGAAAAACTCAAGGAAAAAGAATGGGAGGTGGGAGAGAAAAAGATTGATTGGGCAGTTCTAGAAGCTGAAGATAAAATACGAGTACCAGGTACCGGTCTTGGGGACAAATGTAAAGAATTACCCGAGTTATTGATTCAGGTTTTGCCAAGGTTATTAGCCACGAAAAAGGAAGATTGGGATGCAATCTCAGCATGCAAACAGAAACAGGATGAAGATACTAGTGATTTTTATTCTAGAGTCGAGAAATGTTTTATTATCAACAGTGGTTTGAAGACAGGTAGCGAGTCATACCCTCATCTTTTTGTTACTAAACTAGTCGAGAATTCAAGCCCACAAGTTAAAAATCGAGTTTTGAAAGTCGAAAGTACTTGGCAAGCTAGTACCCCGTCCCAGATGTTACAGATGCTCCAGTATCACCAGAATAGAATCAGGGAAGAGCAAGAACACGAAAGGAGACGTATGAAAGACACGAAAATGAAAGTACTAGTTGCACAATCTGTTCCACAAGACAGTCAGAAGAGGGGTCCGAATCAAGCCAGTCATCCTGCAGCTCCCGTTAAAGGGACATGCAATTATTGTAAACAGCCAGGTCATTTTATAAACGAGTGTGCAGTTCTGAAACACAACATAGCTACTGGTAAGACTAAAGAAAGACCACGTCCGCCTAGACAAGAACAAGTTTCACAGACTTCTCAGTCACCACAGAATGCACAACAGACAGTTCCAGCACCGCAGCCTATCGCTGCAACACAGCATGTTACACAGCAGATGTACCAGTATGCCCAGACAGAGTATCCAGAGTATCAACAGTATTCATGAAACAGCCTAGAGAGGGAGGTAGGCTTGCCTCTCATCGAGATACCTGTAGATCAAGAGGGTCCCTATGTACACAGTCAAGTATTAGGGAAAGACAGAAAGTTTTTGATTGATACAGGGGCAAGTAGGACTACTATCAGTCATGACGAGGTTCCAGGGGCTCCGCTCTCAGGCTCTAGAAATGTTTCCCTTGGATTTTCAGGAAAGCCTATTGTGAACGAGATTTCAAAGCCAGTTTCTCTAGAAGTTGGTCCATTGTCCCGAACTACTGATTTGTTGCTTACGAAGTCATGTCCAGAAAATTTGTTAGGCATTAAAACATTGAAAGAATTAGGTGCAGTAATTTGCTGTTCCCCAGAAGGAGTCCAATTGTTTTTAAGAGACTTTAAAGGTCATTATGTATTACGTGATTTTGATCCAAGACTATCAAATGTTCCACAGCATTTATGGGCGCACGGTCCAACTGATGTAGGTTTTATGCACATCACACCCCATCGTGTGACTCTCAAGCAAGGTATAGTTTTGCCACGAATCAGACAGTACAGATTGCCACCTGAGGCTGTAGCAGCCTTATCCAAAATTATTGACGAGCTCATAGCTCAAGGAGTGGTTGTAGAAACTGACTCCAATGTATGTAATTCTCCTATCATTCCAGTCATGAAACGTACTGATCCAAATGCATCTCCAGTATATCGATTAGTGATTGACCTTCGAGAGCTTAATAAATGTATCATACCCCAGTATCCAGTAGTCCCAGATATTTCTTCCCTATTAACAGCCATTGATTCCGAAGCTACATTTTTTACTGTCATCGACCTCAAGAACGCATTTTTCAGTGTTCCCATTCATCCAGACAGCCAGTACCTTTTCGGATTTTGTTTAAATGGAAGGAGCTATAAATTCACACGAGCCCCTCAAGGTTTCACAGAAAGTCCTAGTATTTATAGTCAAGCACTTAAAAGACAACTAGACAATATTCACATGCCAACTGACACTGCCCTGCTCCAGTATGTCGATGATCTATTGATCACAGCCCGTTCTGAACGTGACTGCGAGCGTGCGTCACTTACAGTCCTGTATTTTCTGGCCGAGCAGGGGCACAAGGTGTCCCCTTCCAAATTACAATTCTGTGTCCAGCAAGTGATCTACTTAGGCCACTTACTGTCCAAGTGGGGTAGGCAGTTGACACCAGACCGTATTCAGTTGATAGCGAGTCTTCCACAGCCCAAGACACAGAAGGAGGTACGAGCTTTTATTGGCCTCACTTCTTATTGCAGACAATGGATTCCTCAGTATGCATTTCTAGCTAAGCCACTGATACAGTTAACGACACAGGAGGCAGCCGTATCGACTGTCCTCCCTTGGACATCTGAACATACACTTGTTTTTAATGAATTAAAGAAAGCCTTATGCCAAGCACCTGTTCTAGCTACACCAAACTACAGTAAGCCTTTTACACTTTTTGTCACAGAACGTGATGGTACTGCATTATCCGTTCTCACACAAGATCAAGCAGGACAGTACAAGCCCTGTGCTTATTTTTCGAGCACACTAGATCCAGTAGCCCAGGCTTTGCCTGCGTGCCTCAAGTCAGTTGCAGCCACAGCTCTAGCTATCAGACAAAGTGATTCCATAGTGTTAGGACACTCCCTGACAGTACAAGTTCCACATTCCGTGGAAGTTCTTTTAAACCGAACACAGACTCAGCACTTGACAATTGCACGTTTAACAGGTTATGAACTGACATTGTTCCGGCCACACATAGAAATCAGACGCTGCAACGTTTTAAATCCAGCTACACTGTTACCGTCAGTTACTTCAAATCCTGCCACACATGACTGTGTGGAAGTCATTAACACTATGACTAAGCCAAGACAAGACCTGACAGACATTCCATTACTTGATCCCGACCTGACACTTTATGTGGATGGTTCATGTATGAGAGCTAGTACAGGAGAACTAGTAGCCGCATATGCAGTGACTACTGAAACTGAAGTTATTGAAACGCACCGTATTGACACCCTGTCTGCTCAAGCAGCAGAGCTAGTTGCTCTGACCCAAGCCTGCATACGTGCCAAGGACCTGAAAGTAAACATATATACAGATTCACGTTACGCATTCGGAGTTGTACACGACTTCGGAGTGCTCTGGCAGGAGAGAGGTTTCATGACTTCTCATGGAACCAAGATTCAGCATGGTCTCCTCATTCAAGCTCTGTTAGATGCAATACATTTACCGACAGCTATCGCTATCATGAAGTGCAAGGCACACACGAAAATTACTGACATTATTTCCCAAGGTAATGATCTAGCCGATCGAACAGCCAAGCTTACAGCTCAGACTCCAGACATTCCAGTTAACAAGACACAGACATCCACTCTAGATCCGACTACTTGTATGACAGTTAAGGACCCTACACAAGATGTCATTGACATACAGTTACATGCTACTCCTGAAGAAATAAAGAAATGGTCCGAACAAGGAGGGGTCCAGACAGATCAGGGATGTGTGACGAAGAGAAAAGCCACATGGTTTCTCCCCGACTCTATGGTTCAAATCATTATCAATACCGCACATAGTCCAGCACATCTAGGAGAAAAAGCTTTGTTAGACAGTATCCAGAACCTTTGGTTCAACAAGCACCTATGAGCTGCAGCCAAGCAGAAAGTCCGTACCTGTATGATATGTTGCCAGTTCAATCCAGGTAAAAGTGTCCCGGTGGAACAAGGTGGATTCCAACCTCCTGACCACCCTTTTGAAGTCCTCCAGATGGATTACATTCAGATGGAGCGATGTCGAGGTTTCAAGTATGTCCTCGTAGTTGTATGCGCTTTGTCCAGGTGGACAGAAGCATATCCAGTTCCAGATTACACCGCCGCGACCACTGCCAGGCAGTTGGTTCGTGAATTCTTTCCCCGTTATGGATTCCCTAGGGTCGTGTATTCTGATAACGGCCAGCCATTCTCATCTGAGCTAATGAAACATGTTTCCCTTCTGTTAGGGTACCAGTGGAAGTTCCATTGTGTGCGCCATCCTGAAGCAGCCGGTCTCGTAGAGAGACATAATCAAACTCTGAAAATCCGTATTGCTAAGACATGTAAAGAGAAAGGTGTAGACTGGCTAGTTGCCCTGCCAGTTGCTTTATTCTTCATGAGGATGGTTGCACATTCCAGATCAGGTCTGTCCCCTTACGAGGTCGTATTCGGCCGCCCCCCAAATATGTGGGGTACACCTAGGCCACGCAGTATTACAGATGTTTCCAGTAATATGCTGACAGATTACCTAGCTTCCTTGATGTCTGCCCTACACTCTTGTCGTTCGCAGGTTGCCGCTGCATTCCCAGACAATACTGAAGTGAAACCACACGAGGTCATTCCAGGCGACCTCGTGTTGGTCCGGAATTTTGATCGTTCAAGTCCGCTGGAGCCTCGCTGGAAGGAGCCGAGACTTGTCCTTCTGACCACCCGTATGGCCGTGAAGTTGGAGGGCCGTAAGGGATGGGTCCATCTGTCGCATATCAAGAAGTTTCATGGACTCTGAGAAAAGACATTTGCCAAGAACATTTTTAAGGACTGCCAAAATTCTAAAGACTGCCCTATTCTCAAGGACTGTCCCGCTACTGACTTTGAAATCAAGCCCTCCCTGTTAGAGAAAACTCCGCAGCAGGAGTATAAGTTAAAGCTCCGGTCTAGTAAAATAAGTCAGCCAGTTTAATTGTCTAAGTCCCCCTCGGGTGAAACGGTTAGACAGGTTTCTGACATGTATAAGATAGACCCCCACAGAGAGAGAGTTAGTGAAAACTCTAAAAGTTGCATTATTTTATGTTTTCTGCTATATCTAAGCCTGATGGTAACCTGCACAAGTTATGCATTGCATTTATGTTTTCCAATTTCTCATGTAAACAAGTTTTCTAATGCTACAGTAGAGCACACATTTAGTGATCTGCCTCCTCACGAGCTATCCTATCGTCTTGCTATGCGCAATAATTCATTCATCCGTATGTTACACTATTCACACCAAACCAGCAATGCCACTAATTGTTGGGTGTGTGGTCGACTCCCCCCTTTCCAGACACCGAAGGGAGTTCTGCCACTCTTTCCTTATCCGTTTTCCCATAATGGTTCGTGTGGAGCATGGTCCACGTTAACGTCATCCCCAACTGCTATGTCCTTTCTGAATAGAACATGTTTTCCAGACAAGCAAGGTCTCTCCCATAGAACAGGGTTAGATCTAGAAAATGAAGTTTATAATTTAGGTAATTATTCTTCGAATTTTATGGTCCTGAATGTTCAGTCTGATACTACTCCAGACTTACCTGCTATTTCAGTACTACCAGTCAAAGGCGAATTATGTGTCCGAAAGAATGGTTCCGCACATGTAGGACATAGTGATTGTACTACTACTGTCAAGTATAGTGCCAGTGGGAAATCTATTTTCAAAGCCTCACGTCATTCTTATTTTGTTTGTGGTCAGACCGCATATGTTCGTCTGCCCCTCGATTGGGATGGAACATGTTACATTGCCTTCCTACTGCCACCAGTTTTTCTAGCCCCATCTGATTATCATAGAAACACACATCTAGTACACGTCAGACATAGAAGGGAGATCGAGTCCCCAATTGTCGATCAAACTGAAACTGCTCTAGAACAATATCAAGACTTTAATAAAGGTTTCTTCTTCTTTATAGGCCCTGTCCAGAATAGTAAGTTAATACGTAGGTTAACCAGAACCCTTGAAGCAGTAGTGAATGAGACTACTTCTGCTCTAGGTAACTTAACTGAAGAGCAATCTGCTATGAGATTTGTCGTGCTCCAAAATCGTCTCGTTCTTGACGTCATACTGGCCGATAGAGGAGGAGCCTGTAGAGTCATCGGATCTAGTTGCTGCATTTTCATTCCTAATAACGCGCCGTCTGTTTATTCAGCTATAACCAGACTTCATAAAATTGCCCATCAGTTACACCAGAATCCAGGCACCTGGACATGGTCCGGTTGGCTCTGGAGTATCATATCTGCCTGGGGATGGAAAGTATTATCATTCCTAGGTATTGCAGTAATGATCATATTCAGTTGCTGCCTCTGTATACAATGTGGCCCTGCGATTTGCGGCATTTGTGCTACCTCTTGTATTCCTAGTCCTAAGTCCCGTTCCAAGACAATTCGAGACGAGCAAATGATGCTATATGAAATGATAGATGGTATCATGAATATAGATGTTTCCTGATGGAAACGTAGGGCACAAGGAGGGAATGTGGAAAAGTAAATTTTGCCATGTTATATGTGCCTACGTGTTCCCCATGTTATGATATATATGCATGATCGATATGCATGTATTCCCCTCTGATCGATTAAAGACGCAATTACAGTTGTGTCCATCTCTAGTATGCCAGTTTCCAGTCCTCGTGAATACAACGAATTTTAGGCCTATGTAAACCTACGTTGCCACGTTTTACAGTGTGCACGTTAATTCATTGAATTGTCCCCGTTTCTAGGCCTCAAAAGGGCCCGGACTCAGATTCAGCTCCTGTCTCCTGAACCCTCTCCGAGGAGCGATACAGCCCCCACCTGTATCCCTGACCTTTCACTTACTTCATGCCTCGCAGTGCCCGGCCCGGCCTGGCTCTGCCTCCCAGTCTGCCAAGAGTATGTTATGTTTCTAGTTATCAGTCCAGCCCTCCTTCTCTGCATTCCTAAGCTACTGAATCACATCAATAGTTTCCGTCATGGTCTAGCCTTTATGTCTCCATGTAAGAGAAATACTGTATTAATATTCATAGAATATTCCTCGCACACACAATACATGTAGAATTATGCATGCACCAGTCTTAGTGTCTGTTAGCCTTTACCCTGATAACTTTTGGATTCTATCAACATGTACTATAAACACCAGATACTAGATATGCCTAGGTACATGTCGCTCTGACCCTCCAGACTTTCGTCTCCTCTTCTAGCGCAGAAGTCATAGCCCCCCGTTCTCCCTAGTAACACGTCATTGCCAGTTTGCGCGCACCACTAGGTTAAAGGTCCCAGCTGCTCAGGTAGCCCCCTCCATGTTTCCGCCCCTTTATGACATATTCTGTTACGTTTACATCACATGTCTATGTATACGCCCTGTACACACCTCTTGTTACACCCACTTTATGCCTTATCTTTCGCGACTGCTACAAACTCCGCCTACTGCTACGCCCCCTGTATTGAATGTAATGTATTTGTTTAACTATAAATATTGTGCACTGTTATTAAAAGTTACGCCAATTCCCAGATCATGCCCCCGGCAGCTGCCATCCTATTCCCATGCAGGCTGTCCTGTTCCTGTCCTTTTATGATTAATTAAAGCCTGTATACTCCAGCTACCTCGTATCTTGACTCTTATTTATTGAGCTAACCGTTTATTGATTATAGTCAAAAAATAGATCAGGTAATTAATTATTTATTTACCACAATAGCCAAGGCCTGTGATGCATTAGTTGCCATGTCAATTGCACCTATAAGGTCATATATCAGCTCATAAAGTTGGCGACCTTTAACAAAGCCCTTTTGGTTAGAATGTAGGACCGCGGGGGCTACCTGCCCCAATCGTTTGGCTAGTACAGACGCGAAGATTTTGTAATCAGCATTTGGGACTGAAATTGGACGGTACGAGCCGCAGGCGGTGGATGCTTTGCCTGGTTTCAAGATAAGCGTGATAGAAGCTTTATTCCATGATGATGGGGGTGAATTGCCATGTACCAGAATTTGATTGAATAGTATGGTTAGAAAGGGAGCGATATCAGCTGCTATATGTTTATATATCTCTGCCGGTAGGCCATCCGGGCCCGCCGCCTTTCCAGATTTACTATTTGATATAGCAGATGATACCTCTTCAACCGTAATAGGAAGATCTAACAAATTCATTTGCTCTGTAGAGAGTACAGGATTCAAGCAAGCCGGGCTGACGAAGGCTGTGATGCCAGAAACCAGTCCCCGGAAGCTTGTCTCCTTCTCAGTATAAGAATTGGCTTGGTAGTTTGGTTTGCCCTGTTCCCATCATGCACTGGGAAAGGAACAGACTAATTTGCATATAGCCAGGTTCTGAGCTGGGATGGTGCAATGAGCTAAAAAACAGGTGATGGATTAAAACCATGATCTCTTGACTTGGTAAGACTATTCTGCATCATTTAGAAACTCTGTCCATCACCACCCCGTTTTTCCAAAATCGATTTTATCCACACTATGTGTGGGAGGGTATACTCAGACGTGAGTCCCTTGCTCATTGCACCATCAGGATTCAAGCAAGCCGGGCCGACGAAGGCTGTGATGCCAGAAACCGGTCCCCGGAAGCTTGTCTCCTTCCCAGTATAAGAATTGGCTTGGTAGTTTGGTTTGCCCTGTTCCCATCATGCACTGGGACAGGAACAGACTAATTTGCATATAGCCAGGTTCTGAGCTGGGATGGTGCAATGAGCTAAAAAACAGGTGATGGATTAAAACCATGATCTCTTGACTTGGTAAGAGTATTCTGCATCATTCAGAAACTCTGTCCATCACCACCCCCTTTTTCCAAAATCGATTTTATCCACACTATGTGTGGGAGGGTATACTCAGACGTGAGTCCCTTGCTCATTGCACCATCAGGATTCAAGCAAGCAGGGCCGACGAAGGCTGTGATGCCAGAAACCGGTCGCCGGAAGCTTGTCTCCTTCCCAGTATAAGAATTGGCTTGGTAGTTTGGTTTGCCCTGTTCTCATCATGCACTGGGACAGGAACAGACTAATTTGCATATAGCCAGGTTCTGAGCTGGGATGGTGCAATGAGCTAAAAAACAGGTGATGGATTAAAACCATGATCTCTTGACTTGGTAAGAGTATTCTGCATCATTCAGAAACTCTGTCCATCACCACCCCCTTTTTCCAAAATCGAGAGTACAGGTAGTGAAATTTTATTGAGCCAATTCACTACATCAGTAGCGGTGATGTTATTATCCTCTTGATATATAGTCTGGAAAAAGTCTTTGAAAGCTGACCTTATTTCTGGGTCCGAAGATGTTATACCGGAGTCAGTAATTATAGACTCGATATTATTTCGAGTCTGATCTGTTCTTGACTTCCAGGCTAGTAATTTTCCCGCCCCTTCACCAAATTCAAAATTAGCTAATTTACTGGCTTCCCACCTTTGCAAAATACGCTGATTTAATACAGAAGCCAGTTGCCCTTTAAGCTTCATCAGCTCCTCCTGCTTAGCTTATATGACAAGATCTGGGCAGTTGTTTAAGTTTTCTAATTCTGATTGGGCTGTTAATATGCTGGCCTCTAACAGTGTAACCTCTTGGGTATATTGTTTTTTACAAAACGAGGTTTTGTTCTTAATAACCCCTCTCAAGAAACATTTAAATGCGTCCCATACTGAACTTGAACACACCGAACCTATGTTAATTTTAAAGAATTCTTGCGTCTCCACCTTAACATATTCCAGATCTTCGGGGGATGTAAGAAAAGATCTGTAAATTGACCAAGACCTTGTCGGGGTTTGAGACTGCAATTCCAGGTCTAAGAGTACCGCCGAATGATCAGACAGGTGAGATGGTAGATAGGCAATATTCCTAACTGATTTTTCCAAACATTTGTTTACCAATATAAGATCGATCCTAGATCTATGACGGTACTTATAGTTTCTGAAGGAAAAGCCGGATTTCTGACCCGACCTTGCCCTCCAAATATCAGTAAATCCGTACTGATGCATGCTTTTAATTAAAAGATCTCTAGATTTAGAGTGGGTCTGTTGTCGACTAGAAGGAGATTTATCTAACAGTGGATCAAGCACGATGTTAAAGTCTCCCGCTATTATCATGGGCTCTGGAAAATGTAAAAGCTCGGAAAACAACGTAGCCAGGGCAGATGGATCGTCACGGTTAGGCCCATAGTAACCAACCAACGTAAGGCTTGTCCCCCCTATCATGACAGCCGCAATAGCCCACCTCCCATAAGGATCGACCTTCTGCTTCAAAAGTCTTGTTGTGACTGTTTTTTTAAATAGAATAGCAACCCCTCTTGTATTAACTGTCTGAGATGTAGTCACTGATAAATCTACCCATCTCTTCTTTTTTACCAAATCCAATACTTCAGCCTCAACCAGATGTGTCTCCTGGAGAATAATGACCTGCGCATCAAAATAACGGATGTATTGTACAATTGTATTAGCTCTAGGTTTGGTGCGCAGGCCATTAACATTCCAGGAGAGAATCTTAATGACACTCATAACTGTCATATCTGAGGGTGTGACTAATAATAATAATTAGGAGTCCAGCCGACACATACCCCTTAGTATTAGAAAAATAATCAAGATTCGTCCATTGCCCATTCATCAAGTTATCGGCCGCCATGTTAGTGATGAGAAGCTTTTTATCTTTTTTTACCCTAACCCTTTCCCACGTGAACACCACCCCCCTCCCCTGAGAAACCCCTGACTAACCAACCGAAACAAATCCGGTATGTGATACCCCTGATACTCTATCCAGGCTCAAGCGAGGCGTTCGTATTTAAATTGTTAGAGGATTAAATATGTCTAATTTCAATCGAGCCATTAGAGGCCACACTTCAAATTGAGTAAATAACATTAATTGGTATCTCTATGGGGTAGAATATAAGATCTCGTGCTACTTGTGATTTGCTATAGCAATTTTTATATATATATATATATATATATATATATATATATTTTTTTTTTAACTGGTATCTCAATAGGGTTTTATTGAGGGTAGAATAAGAAATCACGTACTCCTTGTGATTAGCTGTTGTAATTTGTATGTATATATTTATATATATATGTTCTTTTAGAACTTTATGTTCGTTTAAAGTGATTCCTTATTTTTTTTTTTCCTACCTACTTTATTTTTTATTTTTTATTATTTTATTATTACTTTTTTTTTCCAATATCTACTTTCTGAGGTAAGCTATTGTATTTGTCTTCTATTTTTAATGCTAAACTAAGCTGAGATTTTTTTTTACATATTCATTTATAGATGAACTCTATGATCAGCTAAGTGAAAAAAGACCATCAAACTACTGAGCCAAAAACAACAACTAGCGTCAGTTTTTAGAGGAGCCCAAGCTTAACAATAATTCATCTGCTGCTTGAACTGTGCGAACATTAAACATTTTATTATTCAGCATAATCTTCAAGGCTGCAGGAAAACTCAACTGGACAGATGCTCCCAGCTTTCTAAATGCCTCCATCCTCTGCCCCAGTTTCCATTGTCTATCAAGGGTTGTCCTTGACAGATCGGAGCGCACTTGAAAGGAAAAACCTTCACCCGTCAAAGATTTTTGTTTTAGGGCCAAATTTAGAATGTGATCCTTCAGTTGAAACGTGTGGAAGTTTACTAGGATCTTGCAGGGCTTTTCACGCTGCAGATTACGCATGAACGGGTCCCTGTGGATTCGTTGAATGTCCAGACTGAGCTCCTCCTCTGTATACTTTAAATTTAAGGATTTTATTAGGAGCTGGATTATATATGTCTTAATGTTGGAACCCTCGTTTGTTTCTGGTATATTCAGGATGCGAATTTTACATCGCCTAGCATTGTTTTCAAGCACCTCTATTCTTTCAGCCAATACAGTGTCCTCTCTTTTTAGCTTCGCTATTTTCTCCTTAGCATTATCTAGTTCTATGGACATTACTGCTGTTGTTTCTTCCAAGGCACCCGTCCAAATTCAGGTTTTAGGCGCGTTTTATATTGCTTTGCTTGAAGCACACACACACACTTGATGCGGATCGCATACAGAGAGCTGGTGGAAGCTGATGTGATCTCTTCATACTAGGATCTTGAGGTATGGGGCCGCCCTGCTAAAACCCAAAGAGACCTTCTTAGATATTAATATAATATGCTAGTTAGGGAGGGTGAGAATTAGGTGTTGTTAACCCTTATTCATTACAGCATTTTAGCATGCTATCACCTTTTGCTTTCTATAGACTAGTAACTATGTTGATAACTTTGCTTCTGATAATATGTTTCCTTGTATTATCTAAGATACTGCGTTTGAGAAGACGGCATTAGTAAATAAATATTTCAAATGTGCACGTGTCCTCATTTACTCCACGTTCTGGTTTGAAATGATTGTATAACGAAAGAGTGCTCATGTGTTCCACGTGACCTGAGGTATTGTAAGTTCATGTTCTGGTTTTTCTAAACATTGGGAGTTGGTTATGACCAATGAGACATTGTAGCTAGCTTGGTAAGGGGATTTTGGGTACTGAGGTGAGTTTTGGGTCACCCTAATTCGCCGGGGTTCCAAATCTCTATGCACAGTTCTGTAGGAGAACGGAATTCCCGCTACATGGCGCCCATTCGTTGGAGGTTTTCTATCATGACACTCGAGTAGTATATCATTCAAACCTTAACCCCTTCCCTGTCGTTTACGGAAAACGGTGGTGTTGGACGAAACCTACCTATTTTTGAAATAGGTCTTTTCAAGCTTGAATCTTTCTATAAACGGTTTCCTTGAATTACTACCCAGTTGTGATACAAAGTTTACTTTGTTTTTCTACATTCCTGTGCAGTCATGGCCCAGCCTGTGGACATTCCGCAGCATAGTCGCATTGCGGTGCGCAATCATTTGCAGACTTACAATGTTCCCGTTGATGGCTTGGCTGTGATTTTGGTGGTGAGTGAGGAAGCAGCTTACCCATACAAACTCTTTTATTCGTGGGTGATGTTTCCGGCTGTGGACGCTAATTCTGGTGTGTTCCACAATTACACTCCCTCACCTGTGCCGAATGAATATACTCCGTACAGGGCACTGGAGATACCTATTGATCATTGGCAGCATCGCGTATGGTTTGGTGGCGCCCTACCCCATTCTTTAACCGCTCCGAGGTTAGGTCCTTTGTCCATTCCAGGCGCAAATTGGCCTGTTTTGACTGGATTTACTCCTCATCCTCAACACGGCAACTGTACCTTGGCGGAGGTTCGTAGACTACATGTAGTTTTCAATTGCCGTGATTAGTGCAATACATAGGTTGTCATCTCCCGGGTGGGCCCCCGGGGGTCCGGCTCTTCCAGCGGGACAGGGCGGTTTGAAGCTCAGTCCTGTGATGGTCAATGCAGTGATGGGTAAGCGTCCCCAGGAAAAGGATGATTTGCCTTTCTGGCTTGCCGAGAAATTTCACCAGCTGGAAGCAGTATTTCCTAATACCACTCCTGGTGATAAACATAGGATCTTAACGATTAGTTTACCGAAGGATTTGGCCCCCGAACTCGTTGACTGTGAGACCTGGGGAAAAACATTTGCGGCGGTCTATGCGAGGTGTTATGGCACTCCGCCTATGGCTGTCCTGCCTACAATCGTTAAACGTGTTCAAGATCATCACCGACCGGAAGCAGCGGTTGAATTGGGTATGCGCCTGTGTGGCTCCTTTGAGATAGTTTGCGATCTCATTCTTGCTAATGTCAAGGGGGATGCAGTGAACTTTCAGGTGGCTAATGCTTTGGAGGTGGTTCCCGATGCCGATAAACCCAGGCAGTTAGCGAGGAATATTGTGGCTGATTATAGAAAAGTGGGTCGCAATAGCAAGGGTCTAAAGCCTTTTTCCGTCAAAGAGAAAAAGCAACCCCAAGGGCAGACTTCAGAAACGGAAGTTCAGCCCAAATCCAAAAAACTAAATTGGCCTAAAAAACAGAAACAGGGTAAGCAACAGCAACAACAGCAGACACAAGAGTCTCGCCCTGCGTCTCCGATGCCTGCGCAAACAGAACGTGTTTATGACTTGCGCGATCGCGCGATGATTAAATCACCTGATCGATTTCAGGTTTCTGAACAACGCTCTACTCGTTCCTTTCAGGACTCATCAGCCCCGAAGACCGGTGGTGGAGGAGGCGGAAGAGGTCGGGGTGGTCAGCATGGACGTGACAAGCCCCGCCAAACAGACGGTACAGGAAAGCAGGACGGCTCAACGCCGAAGAGACCGCAGTTTGCCAAAAAGAAAGTCGCGGCTTTAACAGCGCATCGATATGCCACAGATAGTGAGAATGTGGCTTCGGAATCTGACATGGGCTTTGACTTTGCTGGACAGCGCAGCGGAGATTACCATTGTGAGAGAGGCCCTGCGTCCA
This sequence comes from Lissotriton helveticus, assembly GCF_964261635.1. Taxonomy (NCBI): domain Eukaryota; kingdom Metazoa; phylum Chordata; class Amphibia; order Caudata; family Salamandridae; genus Lissotriton; species Lissotriton helveticus. The sequence goes on from NC_136067.1 coordinate 987,924,480, forward strand.
CTGCTGAAGGTGACAGCGACTGATATTTATGTTGTGATAGAAACAGCTGATACAAGAGTTGCTGCCCCTGATAGACTTTATAAAATTGTCCTGTTAATAGAAGGTGACATACAACGTACCATAAAAGGGGTATTTTGGGAAAATCTTTCGTCTACGTATGACATTTTGCTTTCGGAGGCTGATTGGCCCTCACCTTTTGTTCTCGCAGCGCCGCGAGGGGAGGAGGTAATCCTCCCGAGTTTCGCGAACACTGTCTCGAAAGAGCATGCGCAGCAGTTTGCAGAAGAGTGGGCTAGGGCTCTAGCGCCGGCTCTGTACCGCAATCAATGTGGTTGGGATAAATTTTCCCCAAGCCACGAGATACCTTTGCGGTCGCAGCCGCAGCCGCAACCTCAATATCCCATTCGGCGGGAAGCCAAGGCTTCCGTCGCGGCAATCCTTGAACAATTGGAATATCAGGGAGTAATTGAAACATGTGTGTCACCGATGAATAACCCTATTTTTACTGTGAACAAGCCTGACGGTTCATATAATTTGGTATTGGATTACCGGCATTTAAACTCGCATTGCAGTAACTGTGCAGTACAGAATACTCACGGCTCTGCCCTAGTGGATAGTCTTGTGCGTAAGCATTTTAAGACCACGCTTGACATTTCCAACAGTTTTTATGCCCATTGTTTGGATGGTCTAAGTTCCCAATGGACCAGCTTTACTTGCGCCGGTGTCCCAAAAAAAATTCGGCGTCTCCCAATGGGCTATAAGAATAGTCCAGGTATATTTACCGCCCGCATAGTCTCTCTCTTGGAGAGGATTGACCCAGATGCTTGCTCGTATGTGGATGACATATATCTGACAGACGACGAAATTTGGGAGCATCTGTGTCGCGTGAACTCCATTATTTGTACCTTTGCAGACATGGGTTACAAATTTAACTTTGCAAAATCGCACATTGCGGAGTACACAGTGTTGTTCCTGGGCTATGAGCTCAACAATGAAGGTAGAGGTTTGGCTCCTCACTTCTTGGAGAAATGCGCACAGTTGCGAGCTCCTATGACACTGAAAACATTACAGTCTTTGCTGGGTTTCTTAAATTTCGGGAGAACTTACATTCCGGAATATGCCCAGCGTATCAAGCCTTTGTATGCTTTGATACAACCAACTTTTTCCAAATCGTGCTGGCTGCCTGAGCACTCAGCCATTTTGCAATCCTTGCAGGCTGATCTGCTCGCTTCTAAATTCTTACTGACTCGTGATAACCACACTACCCTGGTGATAAGAATCATCCCTGGGACGGTGGGTTTCACGTACCTTACTTTTAATGAAGGAGACACAGTACCTATTGCTTACAAGTCACACTTGTACACTTTGGCTGAAATGCGGTTTTCCACTGTGGAGAAAGTTTTAACGGCTGTGCAGATGGCGATTCTTAAGGAACGTGCTCTGTCACAGGGAAAACGCATGTTGGTTGTTACACCCTGTCCTCATTTAGAGGCAGTCACGAAAGCCAGTGTACCTAATTCTAAAGCTTTGCACCCTCGGTGGATTCAATGGGCTGCTTCCTTGACGTCCACGGATGTCACGTTTATTTTTGACGCCTCATTACGGTCGCAGGAGTACTTGCAGTATGAATTCGTTCATCCTGCTCCTCTAGCTATGCGACCTTTGGAGGACTTCCATTGCATCATTTACACTGATGGTTCGGCGCAGGTTGCACATGGCTCTAAACACGCCTATGTTTCCGCATGCGCCATTGTGGTAGGTGCCATGGTGAACAATGAGTTCAAGTCCAGAGTTGTGCACTCACAGACTCTAGGGGACTGCACCGCACAGTTGGCAGAGCTTTGTGCTCTCTTACTAGCGTTGGAGTACGCTGATCCTAGTGTGACTACTCTTATCGTAAGTGATTCTTACTACTGTGTCCAGTCTTACAATGATAACTTGTTCTTTTGGATTCAGAATGATTTTCGTGATTCCAAGGGTAGCACTATAAAACACAAGATGATCTGGGTTCGGGTGGCTGAGCTTAAGGCTACCTTGCCACTTGTTTTTGTAATTCATACTCTCGGCCATCAGCGTGTGGGAGTTAACGCTGTCGGTAACTCGCTTGCTGATGAAGCGGCGAAATCAGCGGTATCTACGTATTTAGTTGCAGCAGTTACACGGTCCAAAAGTAAGATTGATGATGACATCTTGGCGGCTGTTGCTGCCACTGCGAAGGGAGGTAAACATCCTATGGGGTTCCCTTCAAAGTACACATACCACTTAAGTCCCGAAAAGGTTCCTTTTGTGACAATTCCTGAAGTTGGGGAACGTTTGATTCCCAACTCGGATCGCAGAGCTAGCTTGATTACAGCGGCGCATGAAGGTGTGGCGTCTGCGCATGCGGGCGTCGCGGCCACTGTAGCTCAATTACAACAACGTTTCTGGTGGCGGGGACTGTACAAACAGACGCGGAACGATGTCCTTCAATGTGACATATGCCAGCAGATTAAACCTTCAACTGCTGCGCGTCCGCCACAGACACAGTTATACATATCTAATAAACCGCTAGGTTGTGTTTATTTAGATCACTGCGGTCCTTTTTCCTCTGATACTGCGTATAAGTACATCTTAGTAGCAGTTGATTCATGCACACCCTTTGTATGGGTATGGCCCCATCGCAGCGCTGATTCACGGACTGTCATTAGAGATTTGCATGTCTTTGTAGGGATTTTTGCCTGTGGTACCTTCCATTCGGATCAGGGTCCGGCTTTCGCCTCTAAGGCGTATAAGGATGCCATGACTTCGAAGGGGGTCCAAGTCAAGTTTTCGTCTCCCTACAGACCTGATGGTAAGAGTGTAGTGGAGCAAATAAACCGTGACTTAAAGCAATCATTGACAGCTCGAGTTATAGGCCCTGGCAGAAACTGGCTGGCCCACCTCAATGGCGTGCAGCGTGCTCTTAATAATCTCCCTAGAAGGTCTCTGGGTGGGCGGACCCCATACGAAATGCTCTTTGGCATCAAGATGTATGTCCCTGACCTTGATGGTCTAGACTGCGTGGCTCGAGCCACAACCTTTGACGTAGATGAACATTGCAATGTTTTACAGGATCTACAAAAGACCAGAGACAGTCTTGCAAAGGAACATTTGCCCTCCACATCGGATGTTGCGCTGCAGATCCCGGTAGTTGGCTGGCTACCCCAAGTTGGAGAACTGGTTCGAGAGAAGATCGATAACAAGAAAGAATTTGGTCCTTCCTACAGAGCTCCGGTTCCTGTCCTTGGCGTGAAGGGCACAAGAACAGTCATTTTACCACCGCTTCCAGGTCGTAAGGAAAACAGGTTTATCTCCATTGACAATGTCAAGATACACAGAGTGGCCGATTCTTCTTAGTATGACACCGGCAGTTACCTGTCCTTCCAATGTGAGAAATTCTGTTTTGGCCACTGCTTCTAATCCTGAACCACAAGTGGCCATCGAATTGCCTGCAATTTCCAGTCCTTTGTTAAGTACTTTGCCTGGTACAGACCATGATGAAATAGATTACACTTACCCCACTGACTTATCTATGCCTGACCTGCAAACACGTTTGGCCACAGAATCCAGATTTTCATTTGACACTGTTTCTAATGCCTCAAAGAAGCCCTCACGGTTTGCGGTTTATGCCAGTTTGTTTAAAAAACATTTTTTGATTCCCCCTTGGACATATATTTGGCTGGTGCTTTTTTCAATTTACCTTTTTATGTCAATTGGTTTTGTGTTTTATTTTTTTCGAATTGTCAATGGACACTATGTCGAGGAAAGAACATGCATTCGACATCTCAATGGAACTTTGGCCCCTCTTTCCTCGTCGCATTCTGCACACAGACTGAAGAGAGACTTGACATTTGTTAACATCACTGCTTGGCCTATCCTGGATGGAATTGTGTGGGATGCCGTTAGATTTCAAATTCATGGCCCTACAGAGGTTGTTAATGTCCCTAATGTGCTTAGAGTTAACATGGGAGATGTAGTGAAACAAAACATATGTTCTGATGATTGGGATGTTCAGGCCGTAGAGACTTTGTTTTCTGATTTGAAATACTATGCTGCCTTTGATGCTGGGGATTTGTACTTAGAATCTGCTAATTATGGTGATTTGTTTTGCTTCCAACATTTTGGCAATCACTTCTTACATAAAACATCTTCCAGAAGGAATACTGTAAATTATACTCAATGGGAGTGTAGTGTAGTTCCTATTATCCCAATAGGCTCTGCGCATTGGAATAATACCTCCAATAGTATAGACCTAGACCATACGTTAACTAGGTCTTCTACTGTCGATATTAGACTTAAAGTTTTGGGTTTGCCAGCTAGCTCAGAGTTCACTAGAAACTTTCTCGAATAGACAAGGAGGAGTTGAACCTCCCTGGATAGACAAGAAGGGATTTAGTTTCTGACAACCATAGAACATGACAACTTTGCTCTCCCCTAATCAAGAGTGTATCTCTAGAGTCGTGTGAAAACAAAAGACAACTTATTTTACTCAGTCAGTACGTGCATTCTTAGTTTCACCAGATTGTAGAGAAAAGGAAGAGACGGGCGTGTTCAATAAAAGATGTTATTTATTGATCAGTCTCTTTTCTCGTACAAGAGAAATGAATCGATATTATTGCAATACTTATGGTTAAGTAAAGTGCATACAATAAAAGCAGAAGTATAAAATAATACTGTAAAAACATTTATATGGTTTCTAAGCCATATATTGGTTTAAAATGGATAAAATAGATACATACATATAAACATTTGACTAATCGTACTCAACTGGTGCTTCTAACCACGCCTACCCCAGTGTACCTGACCTAAGCCTAATACGTGGGCGGGGATAGAAAGTAGCAGTCTAAGTTAAGTTTGTTTTGCCAAGTGACTGATTCAAGAATTCTCTGCAAGGGGTTATTCAGTTCCGTACCTGAGGTCTAGGATGGTTGAGGGATAGTATCTCTCATCTGAGGTCTCGATATTCCAAGCTGCCTGCAAGGGCTGCTCGGAAGCGCCGGAGCTGGATTTCTCGGCAGGAGAAAGGCAGCGTCTCGTTCTCAGCGCGTCAGGAAGGCGGGGCAGCTAGTGGGCTTCGCTCTCTGCTGGGCTTCGGCAAGTCTCGCTGCTCCGATCTCGTCACCACCGCGTGTGTTTGCTTAAGGCAATATCGGTAATATTTATACCTGTAAGGTGCCGAGATTGACGTAAGGATGGACATAGATACGTCAATAAGGATGTCATACGAGCTGGTCGTTAGCGCATTCTTTTACTGATGTTCTCGGTGAAATCAGGGTTTTTCCCAGGTTGTCATAGGTTTGATTTGTTTTGAGAACTCCGTATGCCTTATCAGGGGCTGGAGGAATATTGCTTGCCTAATTAGATGGCAAGCGTTATGACCTAATCAGATAACGCGCTCCTGTGCCGTGGTCTGGCGTAATCAGATAACGGTTTCTGCATCATGGGATGGCTGCTAGTTAACTCGTTAACCAGAATAGGGTCAGGAATAGGGGGATCGATACAGAACCTATAGGAATACATCACACCCACTCCACGCTAACTATGGCCATATTTACGAATCTAGGCATAGTAAAACATACTGTAGAGTATCGTGTATACCTTACCACCCCAAAATACACATAATGCATTTTGAAATTATGTAACATACGGGGAAAAAAATAGTCATATGTACTATATGCACTCAAGCAGTAGAATAATGCTAAAATAATCACGCATATGTATACATTATTAGTAATTGAATATTAGAATTACACATGAAATGGCTCTTAATACAGAAGAAAAGTTCGAGACCACTTCATCACAGTTCAAAAATATTTATAAACATACCAGCGGGCAGCTAATGTCTATGAAGTTTCTAAAAATAGAAATTAGTTCTCTAAGAATAGTTCTTACTTTAAGCAGAAGAAAAGTGTCCCGTAAAATGTAACAAAAATATTTTGGGGCTGCTAAAAAATTGCTGTCCGTGAACTGGAGGAAAAATCGATCTTGCTACTTTATTATTAAAGTTGAAGGCCAAATTCAAGGTGTCGGGAACGCCGTGTGCTAGCTTGTTCAAGAGTCATTATTTCTGCTCTGGTGAGAACATCATATCGTTGAGACTGCCGAAAAAGCTGTCAACAGCTTCCTGTGAGAGTTCCACTAACTCGGAAAAGGATGTAACCATGCATTCATGTGCATGATTGTCTCCATTGACGTTTTGATTAGTATTGCTGACAGAAGGTTGTACCTGATCGATGCTGCTTTCATCTTGATCTTCACTACCCCTTAATCGTAGTGGTGAAGTTTCCACGAATGCCGTCATCAGGATTGGCAGCCGTTGAGGGCAGCACAATGCATGAGCCTTTACCGGACCCAACAATGTTTCTGCATCCATTGGCGCATCCGATTGTAGCGTCAGACAGGTGTCCAACACGCATTCTTCTCCGCACAGCATGCACCTTAATACAGGTAAAACACATCTTTGCCATATCGGCCGAAATGAAAGAAACCAAGTCATGTTCAGGTCTCTAAGCCGGGTTAGTCCCAGGATTTTTGATATCCGGTCCCGGTATCCAATGGCTCGGATTGTTTCTTCCCTTGTCGCAGGTGTTTTGTCTGTGACACGGTTTGCCATAACGAAATATAAGGACTAAGAATAGGATTCCTGCAATTAGTCCCAAAATGAGGGGAACTCCTCCAAAAATCGAATGGACGAAGTCTGGAAAAATACCCAGTATGGCTTTGAATGGTGTTAATGCCATCGAAAATACTGTCTTAAATACATTTGAGACTCCACTGGTATCAGAAATATTTAAGATTTCATTCAGGATTTCTGCGAAATGTATGGGGGAATTAGTTGATAACAATGAGTGAATCTCTGCAGTCGTGCTTGCGACTAGGAGATCATACGTTTCTTTTGATGACGTGAGCCTGATCGGCGTCTGAAGAAGCACTGTTTTCATTCTGCTTAAAGTATCAACTCGAATAGAAGTAATTTTCAAGTGAGGCCATGCCCTTGCCTCCCTGTCTGGAAAGGAGCTGGGGAACAATAAGCGTCCACAGCACATGACCTTCGCAGTCGTATTAACGAGATAAGGAACCCCGGGCAGTAGACTACAACATCTGTGATCCACAATTAGAATGTAACTCCCGTTATAGAGTCTTTTAAAGAATGGTTCTATCTCTGTTGCAGATGTGCCTAGCTGGTGACATGAAAGGTTATTTGAGTTCCCTTCACAGGCTCCATGCAAACTAATTCCATTACACAGAAGTGTACCGCTTAGTGACATCGCACAATTATTGCCACTAAGAAACACTTTCTGTCCTTTATTACTGACACATGCATGTGAATAGGGCAAGTTCCATGTTGTCTTAATGTACCCTTTTCCCAATTTTCCGTACATGCCAGCCTGTATATATTTTTGGCAGTATTGAAACCTGAAAGTAGATATCGGAATATTAATTATCCCATGTATTATCCATTCAATGACAGGTCGTTCTGACATTGTCAATGGTAATCTCTCGAGTTTCTCAATGCTCAGGATTGTATAATCAGCACCCTTTTGTGCCATACTGATCTGTTTATCAGTAAGGTTAAAGATAGTGAATAGTGACGTTGTGTTGATTAAACGCCAAGGCACATAGCCTGAACGCAGGTTTTGTAACGTCCAGCCAAGCTGTACAATAGAACGCAATTGAGACTGACCGTGTTGTAACAACAGTAAGTCTTGCGATATTATATCGATTGCTAATGACACAATGCTGTCCAATGAAAAGATTCTGGAGGGCAGAGTCATTAACCCATTGTCCACTACAGAGAGCGATTTTTCCAAATTAATACGGTCAATTTCCCGTATACTTTCTGCTGTCTCAATTTGAGTTATCTTCCAGGCCTCGTTGTAAGCTGCATATATAGAGGCTGCTATGAAGCGTTTTTGACGCTGTTTGCGTGGTCCCATAATGAAATCACGCAAGTCAGCACCATCAGTAAGTAAAGTTAGGTGTTGCTTAATTTCTGTCAGTGTGGAAGTTTTTAGCCAATGAAGGCAGAGTTTGCCCACACTGTAGGTGGTGATTATCCCTGGGTGTTGTCTTTGGGATTATCTAGGGTCTGGCCTGGTCAATGTGAACCACTGTGTTTTGTTCAGGAATCTGTCTTGACAGTTATTAGTATCTGTGGGCCAGATTAACCATTGTTTCCAATCAGGATTTGTTCTGTTTTGGTTTAATACATAGTTTACGTCTCTCTCTTCATCTGCAGAGTTATTGCTGTTCATTGTTGGTTTTGGAATAGACGGTTTATTTAAGTCTTTGATTTTGGCTAATCCAAGACAGGTAGTTTGTTGAATAGTTTCATTCAAGAATATAATTTGTTCTGGGTTCATGCAGGCTCTAAACAATGATTCTATACCTTGTACTTGCCATTCTTTTGTACCCCAAACACTTTTTACTTCAACATTTTTGTCCCAATAATCAAAACCAAATGTATTCATTTGTTCAAAAAATGAGTCCGAACATATCAATTTTGTGTTTGTAAGCATGGTTTTTGTTCCTGTCTTATTTGACAATTTGAAATAAAATGTTTCAGCATTACTTGTGTTGAACCCTGAAAAGTATGAATATTTGTCATAAAAGGTTCTTGAGCTTCCTTTTGGAGGGGTTGCACAATGTTCCCATTGATTATAATTTAAAACATTTCTAGGTTGTGCTGATTTATGTAAAAAATGGTTACCATAGTGGTTGTAGCAGTACATACTATCATAATTAGATGAACCCTGCAAATAATCATGTTTGGTAAATTTAGCAGACATCACTAGATCAGACATCATGTTATTAATACTTTCAAAGTCCCAATCATCAGCAAATGAGTTTGGTTTTACAAAGTCACTCAACGAGATCTTTATTTGGTGTGGATATTTGAGGATCTCTACCGGACCATAAATTTCATAGTCAGTATTGTCCCATGCTACCCCACCCGGTATAGGATTGGCTGTGAAATTGACTGAAGAAAGTTCTCTTTTCTTGACGTGTGAAGACGTGTGTGGCTTGAGGATCAAGTTGATGTTCTGGCTTGCTGTGTCCATTTTAGCATATTTTCCCTCAATGAAGCGTCCCAAACATAGTATCATGATGAGCCAAAGTATCAGGATAAATACACCAAATGACACCCAAAATTCAATCCACGGAGAAATCAGATAGGTTTCTTTCAGCTGTTTCAAAAGTTCCTTAGCTTTATCTTTAAAAGTTTTTGTTGATGGCTGTGTCTTTGATTCACTTAGATCTTCAGAAGAATCTTCAAAGTTGATGAAGTAGCCGGATGCCGTTCTGTCTATTGTTCCAATTGCTTCAGGATTACTGTTTCTTGCAGCTTCAGCATATTCATTTGTTACTTCATTGTAGGTTGGTGTGTCTCTACTAAATGTTTTTATTTGGGTTTTCAGAGGTGTGAGTTCCATTGCATTGTTGCATAGTCCTTGTCGTTGTTCTGTAGGCGTTTCGAATGTGATTAGCCTTTTAGTTAGCACCTCTGTACTTGTAGCAAACCTTGGTGTTCTACTACTTATCGGGAGTCCACTTGGCCTACTGTTTGTTATCGGCCACATGATTGTGGTTTTACCAGGTCGATGGATACAACTCGGTTCTCCTTTTTACCAGCAAGCGGCGGTAGTAACACTGATCTTGTCCCGTTGATGGACAAGACAGGAACTGCTTTTCTGTAAGAAGGCCCAAATTCCTTCTTTACCACGATCTTTTCTCTGACTAGATCCCCGACTTTTGGAATCCAGACAGGTCTTGCTGGGACAGGTGGTGGTTCTTCAGTGGTTGTTGGCTGCTGTTTCAACTTTATGTTGCTCAGGTCTTTTCTTGTTTCGTTTAAGTCCTGTAAAATAGCCAAACGATCTTTGATATCAAAGCTTTTTTCTTTCACCACTGAAGTCTGACTGTCAAGATCTAAGACTAGCATCCTAGTTCCAAACAGTAATTCGTACGGACTGAATCCCCTCAGAGAATTTCTTGGCAAGTTGTTTAGACTACGTTGGACACTTATTAGATGTTTGACTCACCCAGCTCCCGAACCTAATACCTTTGCTGTTATAGATTGCTTTATGTCTTGGTTTTTTCTTTACACCGTCCCGTATCCCTCAGGAAGGAAGTGAGAAGAATTCCACTTCGCTATGCTCATTTGGCCGTGCTTTCCCACAAGCTTGAGGGCTAAAGTGAAAACATTGGTCAAACGTAGCATGCTCCTAGCGTATATGCCATTCAGACTCGCAAATCTTGTATAACAGTCCCGACGTCAGCCGAGTGCTGGGGTCTACATTTATAAGTGGAAACTAGTCTTTATTTGTTAATGGGACGCATTATTTACACTTGTTTCACTGATTATTGTTTAGCCCTTATTGAGTGAAACGCCATGGTATTACCCCGTTCCTCTCGCCGCTGCGATCTCTGTTGCAGCCCGGGCATTTTTTTACAAAGATGTGATGATGCAGGCTCATGCCTGGCCACCAGTACACTGATTGTAGTTCTTCCAGAGAATCTTTTAGTTTGAGGTGTCTGAGACCCTCGCCCATATGTGCGTCTGCTATTAACAAAGTTCTCCTGTCCTTGTTTGGAATTACTCTATCCCCCACTCCAGGGATTCGAGCAAAAGGAACGGAGTTCGCATCGATTATGTATGTATATTTGAGTGGGTAACTGATCGGTAACGCTGAGCAGTCGCCTTTTGATGACGTTTTCACCGCCAGCATTGTTTCACCGTCAATGTATTTTACTGCACGCTTTTTTCTAGCTACGGAAGCCGATTCAATTGCTACCGCTGTGGCTTTCTCAGCCAATGAATTCCCTGCAACGTGAACGCCATCACGCTGATGACTCAGTGAGTGTATCACGTGAGTCTTTGGTAGTTCTTTTTTTAACAGAACTATTTGTTCCCAAAGCAGTTTTTGTTTTATTGTTGCGCCTGTGTCATCTTTGTAACCGTTTTGAATCCATTTCTGCAAATCGCTGTTATATGATTTGACGCAGTAATACGAATCGGACACTATGAGTGTCAGGAATTCGCGATCTGCATTATCTAGCGCCATTTTCAATGCTATTATTTCAGTCTGTTGTTCTGAATTAGTTTCTACTGAGTGTGTTTTTGTTAATAGAGGTCTTAGTATACCTCCGCGCCACACTTCTTTAGTAATCTCACATGTGGGGTTGTATGCTTGTTCCCCCCCAAACGGATGGTTGAGCATGTCCGTCTGTATAGATTACACAAGCGTACTGTCGTAATGGCAGAATGTCGATTGGCAGAGGGAATATTCTTTCATATTCTAGATATTTTAGTTCCTCTAGTTCTGGATCAAAGTAGTATTTTACTTTGTCCATTGTAATGGAATTCACCCATTGTATCCATTCCGGATTCAATGCTGTTGTTGGTAAATTACACAGTGTTGTTAATGCCTCAAAGGCTGATTCTGCTGTTCTGACTGTGATGTGTCTACCGTCAGCTTTATCTTTTTCTCTAGCTATTGCGGTTTGAACTGCATGAACAATGTTTTCTTTAATGCTGAATTTCTTTTCAGCTTCTGTGTACAAGTGTGATTTGAATGCAATTGGTACCTTTTCTCCCTCATTAGAGGTCAGGTATGTGAATCCGCATCTTCCTGGGATGACTCGAATCACAAGGTTGCGTGTGTTATCACGTGTTTCTAATTTTGTTTTAACTAACATATCTGTTTGTAAGGATCTCAGAATTTCTGTGTGTTTTTGAGTCCAATTTGATTTTTTTAAATCTGGTTTTATTAGATCATAAAGGGGTTTGACCCTTTCTGCGTAATTTGCAATGTATGTTCTTCCGAAATTTAGGAAGCCTAGAATTGACTGTAGGTTTTTTAGTGTTCTAGGTGCTTGGAGTACGGCACATTTCTCTAGGAAATTGTCAGCCAGGCTTTTGCCTTCACCTGATAATTGATATCCTAAGAACAGGACTGTTAGATGGGCAATTCTAGATTTTTTAAAGTTGAATTTGTAACCCTCTGCTGCGAACCCAAGTATTATGGTGTTCACTCTCTTCAAGTGAGTATCCAAGTCATCGTCTGTTAGGTATATGTCATCGACATAAGATAATGCTTCGTCATCATATGTTTGTAGTAACTCTGTTACCCTCGCTGAGAATACTCCTGGGCTGTTCTTGTACCCCTGGGGTAACCGACAGAATTCTTTTTGAGCGCCATTTATTGAGAACGCTGATAAGTATCTGCTCTCTGGTGCTATATTTTGACAAAAGAATCCATTAGAGATGTCTAATGTTGTTTTATATTTTTTGCGCACTATGTTATTCATTAGTGCAGCACTATGCGAGTTTTGTACTGCAAAAGTTTTGCAACACGAGTTAAGGTGTCTGTAATCCAAAACTAGACGATATGAATTGTCTGGTTTGGAGACAGGAAACAAAGGGTTGTTCATTTGTGAGGTGCAAGTTTCAATCACCCCCTGGTATTCTAGTTGATCTAGAATTTCTTTTACCTGTTTTTTAGCTTCTTGCTTGATTGGATACTGCCTTTGTGCAGTAGGTTGTGATTTTAACTGGATTTTGTGAGGAGGAGAGTCCTCATCCCATCCTACATGATTTTTGTATAAAGCAGGAGCTTGAGCTACTGCCCACTTTCTTGCAAGTGTATATTTTTTATGAATTGGAATATGATTTGACAAGGCAGGCATAATTATTTCTTCGCCATGTGGGCCCTCCCTGACGAACTCTGGTGGCCAATCTTTTTCAGCTAGAAGGATGTCATAGCCCTCGGAGAGATTATCCCAAAAAAGGCCCCTTATTTTCCTAGTCTTATCCCCTTCTATACGTAAAGTTATTTCATATATTTTGTGAGGTTTGCTAACTCTGGTGTCTGCAGTTTCCACCTGAACGTATTCATTCGTGTCCACTGTCTCCAGATGATTCATAAGGACTTTGCGCGCTATGCTCACTTCTGCTGCGCTGTCTAGCATTGTCTGAGCCCACTCTCCGTTTTTCAGCTGTGTCCTCAGTATTCTCGGCATTGTTGAATACTTTAATACTGGCTACCTTCTTTTTTGGAAACTGTAATTTTTTATTTGGATGAGCAGGTTCCTTGTCTTTGGACTTGACGTGCCCTTCCCTGGGTTCCGATCGTCCTCTTCTTTCCGATTTCTGCGAGGAAGTCTGAAAAGATTGAGAGGGACGTGTATCAAAATCTTGATATCTATCCGTTTTCTTTATGTTATCCCTATTTCTAAGGTTGTATTTTTTCACAGAGGGCTCCCTTTGGGGAGACTTGGGTCCTTGGTCCGGAGATCTTTCTCTCCGCCGAGGAGACCTTCCTCTGGACTGGAATCTCTTTTCTTTTGGATTGGATTGTTTGTTTCCATCCCAGTTCTTCTTTTGACTGTTTAGATTATTTTTAATAAATATTTTTTTAGGACTTTCAATTAGTTGGGGCTTTACTGGTATTCCACCCAAACTATCTCTACCTAGTTCTTCATAGGATTTTTCTATAATTCTGGCAATTTTAGCTGGTTGGTCTGCTATATCTGTCTCTTTTAACCTCTGGCGGATCGCCACATTCGCTGCTTCTCCTTTTATGTTGGCTAGTAATATTGCCGAGACCTGCTTGAAGTCTTTTAGTAATTTCATACCAAGAGTTAATGCGGGTTCTGGACCGTATTCGTCTTGAATTTGTTTTAGCACATCTGGTATTACTGACATGGATGGAACTCCATGTGTTTTTGTGTAAATGGAAGCAAAGACTGTACCCCAAGTGTCACAGTCCTCCACGTGTGGTGCGATTCCCATTGGAAGACAGATAGTCAGAATCCTGTGTTTATCCACAGGGGTGGTGTCTGGAAACACCGCCTCTATTTGGGTGATTTTTTGTGCTAACCAGAATGGTATTTGTTCCCGTTTAGCTGGTACTTTACCTAGGCAGGACTGTATGTTCTGTGGTGTAATTTTATTTGTGTTCCCCTGATGAGGGGTCAGCTGTGGGATTTTAACTACAGGTTGGATGGTTGAAGTCCGCATTATATATTGGACTAGTTGTCTATATATTTTAATTAATTGTTTTAGTTGTACTAAAACATCTGCTGCAGACATCCTTTCGATGTCTGGATGTGGTGTGTATCCGGCTAGGACCGGCCACGTTGCTCCTGGTCTACCCAGTGGACCGAGCCTGGTGATGTGGTTATTATGTTTTAGGGCGCCATTAAACAAGAGCAGATGCTCTTGGAATTTGAGTGGTACTTCCACTTCCTCGAAAGGAGTGTAGGTATCCGGTGGTTACTCTGTTTTATAACAGTGGAACTCCTTTGTTACAGCATTTGCTGCTGGAAAGTTTATCCATAAATAGAATACCTCTGTCTGCCGATATTCGTGTGCCTCAATTACGAATATGACTGTACCACCTCTTGGTGTCAGTCCATTTTCTATAAGTTTTAACGTTATAGATCTTCTTATGTTGACCGGGATGAGTATTATATCCGGGTCTGCTTCTTGCATAGTATTATCAGCTGCTATTACTTCAGCTGCTACTCTAGCTCTCTCTCTTTCATCATCACTGTCTGGCATTTTACTGTCAGGATGGTTATTCTGTTTGTTTGCAGATCAGGTTTCTTATGGAAACAAAGATGAGATGCACAATATTTTGGAACAGTGTATCCTTCAACGTTGATTAAACCAAGAACCATACATAGGAGTTCCCTCCTGAGAGGTTTGGCGGATTTTACCTCTCACCCACTCCAGACGTCTTTGGAGTATTATGGGAAAAAGGGGTCTGAGTGAAAAAGCACGACTGAGTTACTCTAAAGTCTTGCGTTAGTTTTATCGCCTATCCAAACACGTTGGGCGCCATGTAGTGTAGTTCCTATTATCCCAATAGGCTCTGCGCATTGGAATAATACCTCCAATAGTATAGACCTAGACCAGACGTTAACTAGGTCTTCTACTGTCGATATTAGACTTAAAGTTTTGGGTTTGCCAGCTAGCTCAGAGTTCACTAGAAACTTTCTCGAATAGCCAAGGAGGAGTTGAACCTCCCTGGATAGACAAGAAGGGATTTAGTTTCTGACAACCATAGAACATGACAACTTTGCTCTCCCCTAATCATGAGTGTATCTCTAGAGTCGTGTGAAAACAAAAGACAACTTATTTTACTCAGTCAGTACGTGCATTCTTAGTTTCACCAGATTGTAGAGAAAAGGAAGAGACGGGCGTGTTCAATAAAAGATGTTATTTATTGATCAGTCTCTTTTCTCGTACAAGAGAAATGAATCGATATTATTGCAATACTTATGGTTAAGTAAAGTGCATACAATAAAAGCAGAAGTATAAAATAATACTGTAAAAACATTTATATGGTTTCTAAGCCATATAGTGGTTTAAAATGGATAAAATAGATACATACATATAAACATTTGACTAATCGTACTCAACTGGTGCTTCTAACCACGCCTACCCCAGTGTACCTGACCTAAGCCTAATACGTGGGCGGGGATAGAAAGTAGCAGTCTAAGTTAAGTTTGTTTTGCTAAGTGACTGATTCAAGAATTCTCTGCAAGGGGTTATTCAGTTCCGTACCTGAGGTCTAGGATGGTTGAGGGATAGTATCTCTCATCTGAGGTCTCGATATTCCAAGCTGCCTGCAAGGGCTGCTCAGAAGCGCCGGAGCTGGATTTCTCGGCAGGAGAAAGGCAGCGTCTCGTTCTCAGCGCGTCAGGAAGGCGGGGCAGCTAGTGGGCTTCGCTCTCTGCTGGGCTTCGGCAAGTCTCGCTGCTCTGATCTCGTCACCACCGCGTGTGTTTGCTTAAGGCAATATCGGTAATATTTATACCTGTAAGGTGCCGAGATTGACGTAAGGATGGACATAGATACGTCAATAAGGATGTCATACGAGCTGGTCGTTAGCGCATTCTTTTACTGAAGTTCTCGGTGAAATCAAAACAATGGCCGCAGGGTTTTTCCAGGTTGTCATAGGTTTGATTTGTTTTGAGAACTCTGTATGCCTTATCAGGGGCTGGAGGAATATTGCTTGCCTAATTAGATGGCAAGCGTTATGACCTAATCAGATAACGCGCTCCTGTGCCGTGGTCTGGCGTAATCAGATAACGGTTTCTGCATCATGGGATGGCTGCTAGTTAACTCGTTAACCAGAATAGGGTCAGGTATAGGGGGATTGATACAGAACCTATAGGAATACATCACAGGAGCATTGCCCAGCTCCTAAACAGGGCAGTTCAAGTACTTTTTTGAAAAAGTACACTTATTTTACCGACTTCAATCAGTCTAATCCCGAGTCCTTTTATTTTAAAATGACACAGAAGCCAATGTCCAAGGTTAGACTTACCGATACCAAATTATTGTACTCGAAGTTCTTTCTTGATCAGCTGGCTGTTGGCGGCTACGAGTTGTGGAAGGAATCTATTGACCATAAATCTGTTTGGGGTTCTAAAGGCTGGCAGGTACAAGGCACTGAGGCTTTGCACCGTGCATGTCTCATCCCGAATCATATGTTGAATTCCTCTGATTCACAAACAAAATGCTTTGGATTGGCTATTTCTAAGAAATTAAATACACCTACCATCCCTGAGTTAGAAGAATATCCTGGTTGGAGTAATTTTACTCAGTTTTCCATTAGGGAATTGCAGACCCTATTGCAAAATTCTTCCTTTAACATATCCCGTATGGATCCAAAAAGTTGGCTGATGTGGCCAGGAGTGCTGATTCATGCCAGCATAATTTTCTGGGTTTGGCGGATTGCTTTACACAAGTCAGACCTGATCCGCGTTTTGACACTGACCATTCTGTCACGACTTACTCAGTAGGCAAATTATGTCAAAATTGGCTGAAACATTCTACCTTGGCTGCAGTTAAACTGCATCTATCCAAGCTGAATGAAGATGTAGATTTAAATGATTTCGTAAAAGGCCCGGCTAGTGGTAGGTCAAAAAGATGGTCATATGCTATTTACAATGAAATCTGGAAAACATCACAGATTGAGGCGGCGACACGCCTTAGAGCTATTGATCAAGCTAATCTAGAAAAAGTGCTTGCAGTGATAGATAATAGTATTAACATGCTTTCTTCCCGCATTTACACGTTAGATAACATTGTGTCCTCTGTAGTGGATATAGTGCAGGATGAGGTGTCTGTATTGTACCATGGTCAAAATCAATTGCGTTCTATCATGCAATTTGCATGGACTCTGCAGACACTGAAGTCTGGCAAGGTGCCATGGACCTACATGAATGTGTCCTCCCTCTTTGCCCCCTTTAATTTAACTGACAAGCAGCGCTTGCTTTCCAAGCGTGATGCCTCTTTTTCCATGTTACATATTCAGAGGTTAGAATCTTTGCCTTTTT
Source organism: Lissotriton helveticus (assembly GCF_964261635.1). Classification (NCBI taxonomy): domain Eukaryota; kingdom Metazoa; phylum Chordata; class Amphibia; order Caudata; family Salamandridae; genus Lissotriton; species Lissotriton helveticus. Next base: position 987,941,853 of record NC_136067.1, read on the forward strand.
CTGTGGCAGAGGCCACTGCTGCAACGTGGCTTATCCACGGTTTAATAAAATTACCATTTGCTTTATATAAATTTACAAATTGTATGCGTTATGTTGCTATAGGTCGATATGAACCTTTAGGTAAGGCATTTCTCCATGAAGTCTGGTCCCTCCCATTTACTTATAGATGTTTAAAAGACGGGCAAGAAGTGTATCTGAATGGGGAGGAATGCACAGAGACACCAGATCACTCTTTAATGTGTAGACACATACAATTGCACGGTTCTTGCAACCAGGACCGCCTTAACCTAGCCTGTGTTTTGAAAGGAACACCAGCTCCCGCAATCGTACCCACTTTCACTTTACTGGCAAACGGGAGTTATTTACTTTTAAATAATGAGGATTGTTGTGGGTTAATTAAAGGTGTTGCTTATGTGGTGACAGTATCTCAACGTGTGGTTTGCTGCAAAAATGTACTGTACCCACCCCCGCATGGGAAAAGGGATGTTTCCATCTGGCCGCGCATCCCAACCTTGACTGCGGAGTTCAACGGCATGAGTAGAATAAGAGCTCTTTTGTCCCAAAAAGAAGTGGCCTTGAGTTCGGCAAGAGAAACATTTGTGCTTCACATAGCTAACACCCGCACAGGAATGCAGGCCCTTTTAAATACTGATTTGCCGTTGCATTTCAGCCAGTTGGTTCATTCAATCTTTAACGCGTCCTCCACGACTGGTCTCGCGCACGTTTTTAAGATAGTTAGCAGTGGTCTCGTAACTTCATTTGAGAAAATATTTGGGGTCATTCCTGCTTTTTTCCATTCCATTTTTTCAAGATTGTTTGGTGGATTCCCGGTTTTGCTGGCACTGGCGGCAGTCATTCTGGTGATCTTTTGCTTTATTAAACATGGATGCCCTTCCTGTGCAAGAAGCCGCGCAGCCCCTCCTGGCACTGTTTCGCAACAGGATGCTTGAATACTATGGCACTCTGCCGCTTGCGAATTTAAGCACGGCATATGGATTATCGTTTTGATTTTTCCATTTTACATGTGTCCAGCCTGTGTTTCATTGCCTCAGCTGCGATTTTGACTGGGCCCTTGATTTGTGTCTCTGTAAGTCGGTTTCTCCTGACGTCGATTTTAATCAGCTGATGGGTCCTATCGTTACTCATGAGTTGGTTTGTTCTGACGAAAGGATTATGGCCTTGGCAGTGATGCATGGACTAATGGGTCATTGGAATATACTCGCAGCAGCGCAGGATTTCTTGGCACAGAGCTTTCTTGAGAAACCACTGAGCTGTCCTCTGATGGTGATAGAGGCTCCGGTGATGGAGGAGCACGTATGTTCTTTCCCACTATTAAATTGGATGGCTGAACTGTTTCGGATGAAGACAGTGACTTTATGTTGGAGGCTGTTGCTGCATATTTTGCATATTCGGTCTTGCCCTAAAAACTTTCTTGGTTTCTGATCATGACACCTTTTTCTTTGGATTTTTTTGCCTCCCAGACCTATTGGCTTGAGTAAAAGTGAACACTGTATTGACATTTTGGAATTTTTCATGAAATTTTTTTCCATCAAGTTTTAGAATTATGATATTGCTCATCGTTCTTGAACTCTGCTTTCCTGAGGAGGTCCTTATCTTATCTTATCTGTGCTCGGATCTTGGGGGGGTGTCATATAGTTACTGCTTATCTATATAGCGTGTTAAGTTAGCATGAGCTTATTAAATGTTTAAACGCCATTTTTTCCTTTTTGCTGCTTTTGCACACGACACATAATTGTTGATTTAGCTTTCAGCCTAGAAGAGCGTTGTGATTTACATGAGAATAATAAGTTATTGCTCTGATATCAGCTTTGCTTTGTAAATTATGTCTGTACAGTGAGTGCTGAAGCTTCAAGGATAACTCAACACAGAATTGTTGTGAGGTCTGATCTCCGCACCTTCATAGACATAACATAAGTGCAGCTCCTGCCAAATTCAGGTTTTAGGCGCGTTTTATATTGCTTTGCTTGAAGCACACACACACACTTGATGTGGTTCGCATGCAGAGAGCTGGTGGAAGCTGATGTGATCTCTTCATACTAGGATCTTGAGGTATGGGGCCGCCCTGGTAAAACCCAAAGAGACCTTCTTAGATATTAAGATAATATGATAGTTAGGGAGGGTGAGAATTAGGTGTTGTTAACCCTTATTCATTACAGCATTTTAGCATGCTATCACCTTTTGCTTTCTATGGACTAGTAACTATGCTGATAACTTTGCTTCTGATAATATGTTTCCTTGTATTATCTAAGATACTGTGTTTGAGAAGATGGCATTAGTAAATAAATATTTCAAATGTGCACATGTCCTCATTTACTCCACGTTCTGGTTTGAAATGATTGTATAACGAAAGAGTGCTCATGTGTTCCACGTGACCTGAGGTATTGTAAGTTCATGTTCTGGTTTGTCTAAACATTGGGAGTTGGTTATGACCAATGAGACACTGTAGCTAGCTTGGTAAGGGGATTTTGGGTACTGAGGTGAGTTTTGGGTCACCCTAATTCGCCGAGGTTCCAAATCTCTATGCACAGTTCTGTAGGAGAACGGAATTCCCGCCACAATACTCAACACTGAAGGCATCATGGAGAAAAGAACATACAATCAGTACTCTCTCCCTAACAAACTCATCCTCTCCGCAACCCGGTACATCTATTCCATAATGCAAGGCTCTTTACAAATGCCAGCCTACTTGCACAAGTAGGTTACCTGATGTGTTTCTGAATTCATTACATTCATAATGTTACACTATTTATAATGTCCTCGCTCCATCACAACATTCTTCTTAACATGACCCATATTAGAAACCCTTTCAAAGAGGTGAAACATCCCATTTTGGCCGCAACACACACCCTCCCCTTCTACCAGCAACATTTATCAAGTTACTCATCCCACTCTTATAAACAGATAGCAACTACTAGCTCTAAGGAGCCACTACAATGCCATACCAAATATAGGCAGTAATAAACGGTATACTAGATGAATCCATGTCTTTGGGACTAAACTGTTTCCATTAATTGTTTTAACACACATTATTTCATTGATATAAAACCAAAGTCTAGGAATGGTAAAGATGTGTCACTGTGACATGAATCCATCTTGTCAACTAACATTACTGTGGTACGCATAATCCTCACACATAACAGTGGTTATTTTGGGCCTTTAAATGTGCATGTAATCCATATATATATGTATACAGCCACAATGCCCACCTGAGTGAACCACAACGATTCCTAAATTAACCTGTGCTTAAACCTTTGGTAACTTGGCACAAAAGCAGTCAGGTTTAACTTTATTCATCACCCAAATAGAAATAAAGTGAAAACACACACAAGAAAAATTCCACACAAATTAAAAAAAATAGAGCACATTTTTAGCAAATGATTTGACGCCAAAACAACAAAAAATCAATCACTAGATTCATAGTTGTGAATTCTTAATAGATTTAGTGTGATCTAGCACCAAAAATATCAAAGCTCCAACCGCAGACTTCTAGTCACAGGAAAGCGGGTCAAAGTCAAAAAAATGGCTGATCGCTTTGGAATGTGAGTCGGATACAAAGAGTGGATCGGGCCCGCCAGTGCTTACACTCAGACTAGGTAAAGTTCAGCGCAGCAAGGTTGCAAATGGCGTGTAAGGTGGGCAGTCATCATCGGGGAGCCACTAGAGGAAGTCACAGTAAATATTTCAATGTTTGGACTAAGTCACTTTGTTAGAAGTAAAAATTTCCAGCATGATGAGGCAAGAAGTTGTAGGCAACAAGAGTTCCACGAGGCCAGATACCTCTTTGGGAAGGATGGCTGAACAAGATTTGCTGCTGCATAGAAGAACTTACCAGGAGCTGTTACCAAATCATACAGTCTAGCAATGCGCCTTGGGTGGATAAAAAAACCACTTTTGTCCCAGTCTTCCCTCGGTTCTCAGAGCAGTTTTTGAAAAAAAGTTTCACGTTTTGGATTTTGGCTATCTCGCCACCTTCAACACCACCACTAAGAAACCAGGACTGGAGGGGCCCACTTGGGGGATTAGGACTCACTCAGTCTGGGTCCAGGGGAGAGTTCAAGATGAAGGGAGGCTTTTCTGTCCCTGAAACTCTGAACAGGATCCCAGCAAAATAGCCATTAGATTCACTCTGGTAGTCCTGGAAGGCGACGATAAAACAGGACTCAAGTAGTAGAACAGGATCCTGAGGGTTCAATGAAGCCTCCAAGCAGCAAAGCAGTCCTTCCAAGTGCAGGAAAGCAGTCTTGTGGAGTACAAAGCAGGCTACAACAACTGGCAGCCCTCTGAGAGTACTTCATCAGGTCCAGAAAGTGAACTCAAGAGTGGGTCTGGGGATCCCCTTTTTATACATGATGCCTTTTTTGAAGTAGGAGACGTTTCAAGAGAAGCCCCTTTGAAGTGCTTGAAGTTTCCTACACTCCCCTACCCTGGCTCCAAGCTGGCTGCATGAACAATGAAAGGATGACAAGTCATTTGTGTGAAGGCAGAGCACAGCCTATTCAGTTGCAAGTGGGGCTGTGTTCAGATCTGCCCTTCCATGCTGCCATGCTGATGGCCCATTCAGGCACAAACCTACTTTCTATATTGTGTAACTGTTTGGGAGGAACAATCAAAGTCCAACTGCCAACTACAACCAGTCATGTGACCCAGGATAGGCTGCAGGCACCAAATAGTTTATGTCAGGGATCTGATGCCTATTTGCAGATCTTCGGTTGTGGAAATTTGGGTCTTGGCTGTCCTGGGCTGCCAGAGGTAAGGGCGATCATTTTTGGTAGCCATGTTCCTGATGATACAGGAAATGTCCAAGCTGGAAAGTGCCCTCCTGAAGGAATCTCAATGGAGGAAAAAGTCAGAGAGCAAAAATCCTCCAAAAGTCAGTTTTAATACTGGAAGAAAAAATCAGGAAGAAAACAACTGGGAGGAACGAAACATAAAGTGGAGCTGAATAAGGCAGGACAACATGGAAGAGGACAAAAATGCGGGCTGGAAAAATACAATCAAAGCAGAAGCAAGGCACACTAAATCAGGAGTGTGAAGCATTGTGATGCACAGATTAAGCTGGACAGGCTTCCTTATATAGCCGAGAAACTCAGAAAACTATAAGGAAGCTATCTTGGATTTGAATAAGGTAATGGAGGAATAGTCTGAGGTGGACAGCTTGGTTTGGGATATATTAGACACAAGGATCCCACCTAGGGAATCCTGGGAAGAAGAAAATAAGATGGACTGTAGGCATGGATGGCGTCCTCCAGAAGCAATGTGTCCCATGATGCTGGCAGGGGCATGACACACCAGCCGGTCAGCCTTTGGAAGGTGAGTGTCGGCACACAATGACCCACCAGTGAGCTGCTCGTACTAGCCGCCAATCTCCAACAGTGTGTTTTGCCCACCCAACATGTTTCCAGGCATTAGAATAGGGTGAGATGTCAGTGGCACTGTCACAGTTTAGGGCAGGAAAATGCCTACTTTCTAAAAGTGTCATTTTCAATATTATTAAACTAAAATCTGACTTTACTTTTAAAGATGATTTTTAATGACAATTGCTCATGAAATGCTTACCTTTTCACAATAAAACGTTAGAACGTATTAAATGTAATAAGGTAACCCTATGTTATCCTATTAGAGCGGTAGGCTTCATAGTAGTAAAAAAATAATGTAATAATTTTTCACTACCAGGACATGCATATCTTAAAAACACATATAAAACCTTTTACTTACAATGCACCCTGCACTCTGGACTTTCTAGGGACTACTTTAGGTGTGACAGATATGCAAAATGGTGAGTTTAAGAATTAGCAAGGGGGCTATATTGTGAAGTTAAATTGGCAGTTTCAAAATGCACTCAGGCTGCAACCGGAGGCCTAGGACATATTTCAAGGGGCTACTTAAGTGGGTAGAACAATAAGTGCTGCAGCCCACTAGTAGCATTTAATTTATAGGCCCTGGGTATATGCTATACCACTCTACAAGGGACTTACAAAATAAATTAAATATGCCAATCAGGTGTACGTCAAACTTACTGTGGTTTAGGGAGTGAGCACAAGCACTTTTGTACCAGTTAGCAATGATATATATGTATCCCAACAACACTGTAAAGCAGCCTGTACCTGCTGGCCAGAGTGGAGAGTCAAACAACCCTTGACTCCAGAGCTGAGGACCAGTAGGCCAGACCTGCCACATGGACAGCCAATTTCCATTTCACACAGAGCAAGCTGCAATATAAATTAAATGTACACAAGCAACACACACAAGCTTCTTCAATAATGAATACAAATAAGAGTTTGTTTATTTGATAAGTACAAGCATAGGCATAACACTACATTAACAGGACAATACACACTACAACATTTTTGTCAATTTTCAATGACTGTGTCTACAAATTAAATTAATGAAATCAAACATGGAAGGTCCTAAAGAAGTAGCGGGCTGCATACATAGCAGCATAACAGAGACTCCTAGGTCAGCAAATGAAAGAAGCACACTAGTAGAAAAGAATTTAAAGAATGCGTAGCTATATCCGAAAACAAACAGAATAGAATTATACAATTGATAGATTTACCATACTACTAGGACATATCTCATTGTAACTATTAGCTCCAAAGTCAGTTTGAGTTACTTTCAAATGACCAATCTAAAGTTCTTTTAAATTTAGCAAGAAATCAAGGGAATCACTTATACGTTGAATGAACATATAATTCTGAACAAATGTTGATTAACATAACATCTTCAAACACCGTATCACCCTTACTGTTTCTCTTTCCACAAAGAATAAAGGGCTATTGAATTAGAGGGCACTCGGTTACAATACTTCACTTTGTATCAATGATCAGCTCAATTTATCTTAAGTGTATTACTTAAAGTTGAAATTAGTCCTCAATTCTATGATTAGCATTAAGAAAATTACTAATGAGCTGTCTGACCTTAGAAGTATCAATAAAGGGCACATTTTCAATTGCATACCATGGTAAATCATATAGTAACATCTATCATTTCCAAAACATCATATTCTTTTTTTATTTTATATTTTTTCACAGCGACATACCCATATCACAGACAATTTTCTCAACAACCTAGCCCATTCTGCCTGAGGATATAAGATTCACGCCTTCAGTGAAAGCAGTACCTATGCCAAATGATGATCTTGATGACAGGCCTATCAGAGTTGGGTGGCCAGCCCCCTAGTTCTTTTGCTCTTCCTGAGGACACAAGAACGTCCAACAGAGTCCCCTTCCCCTTAATAACATCAATGCCACACAATCCCCTGCTGCCCCACCACCCCAATAACTATTGTCACTCCTATACTTGATCAGATGACAACCACCAACATAACATCTGCTGTGCAACAAGGATACACTACACCTATGGTCACTCAGTTAAGGTCATAGGGCAACTGGACAGAGCTGGGAAGTACATTCTACTGGGAGAGAGGCTTAGGGTGCGGACACCAATGTCAACACTATGAGAATAGCCCTGATGGATGCATCTACACAGCAGGAGCATAGATTGGGCCTGCAAATTACTGAACTACTAAGGCCCCAGAATGATGTCCTAGAGAGTCACCTGGTTGTGCAAACCTAACATTCAGAGTGGTGCAAGACAGTTTAAAAACAGAGACTGCAGCAAAGTCTGATTTATCTGCCACTTTCCATGATCAAATATCATTGGCCAGCTCTGTCCATTAATTATCTTCAGTTGCGGACACTGCTGCCCACCTCTCACTCCCCCTGCTTCCACTATAGTCACTCAAGTAGCCCTTACGAGAAGGCTTTCATCATCTGGCCCAGCTGAGGACCCACCAACACACCTACTACCAAGAGAAGCTAATGTGAGTGTCTGAATTATTCTCCTTATCCACCAGAGCCCAAACATTTCCCACCCACTCATAAACTATTAAGGACTGTTGCCTGGGAAAGGATTCTAAACAACTGCTCACTAATCATACTTTTCACATCCACAATCCAAGGTACCTTTTTTTGAAATATTAATTTATTTATAAATAAATTCAATAGTGAATAAAATTAAAGTCTGTAAACACCTTCTTATTAGAATAGATGTGCTAATAATGTACGTTTTAGCAACCAATATATACTTTACATCAAAGTAAAAAAAGTTATCAGTAATGTACTTTAGACAATACACATTTCATGACCACAAATATGTATATTAAAACATATACCAGTTTGTAAAACAGCAATTGTGTGTTGCCAAACTAGAAATTTGAATTAAAATAGTGTGAACATCCAAAAGCCAGACAAACAAGAAGGACACTTTAACAATGTATAGATACACTTTTCTAAATATAGAGTAGGCAGGGAGATCATAACATTAGAGAGTACAGCTCTGAATATAAATAATTGTAAGAGGCATGTTCACAAATGAATTATGACTGTTCCAATGCAAGCTGTGTAAGGATTCCACCTTTTGTCAATATATACAGTCAATGTTACCTTTCAATTACAATGTGCCCTCTAAATACAGTAAGGACTCAAATGTTAGTTTTTGTCAACAGATTTTGCTTTTTTGCTTTCATCCTATTATCCATAGACATTATGCTCAGATGTAGCCATAAGGTATAACAATAGCCATTTTACACAAGTGCTCTGGGGTTGCAAAGACATTGTGCCTTCTTTGTGTGAACCCAGGGCACTTTGTTGTAATAGAGAGGCTACAGATGTTTGTGTTGCTCTTTTTGTAATACTGATAGGGCTGGTACTCATGTAGCACCAACGCTATCTTGAGATGGCATACCCTCATTTGCATTTGGGCACGCCCTCATGCAAATGAGGGACTGGGTTTGCCTTTGCACCCTCACCAGTTTATAGGCATGGGCATAAAGTCAAAGAAGCGCTCAGGAGGCTCACTGACAGTGCCCCACAAAAGGTGGTGCACTGTCAGTGTGCTCCTTGAGGGCATCCCTCTGGAGGGGACAAAGAAGGTCCCATGTACACCCCAGGCATCCATGTTCAAGTGGGTGCAGTCACTCATTGCACCTGCCAGCAAGGTTATCTCTGTCTCCGCTTTAAAATGCAGGTGGGTGCTGCCTGCACAGAAAATCATGGAGCGGGTGAGTAAAGAAGCTGCTCCATATTTCACTGATTGCTCTGCCCTCTGAGCAGCCCTGAATTCATGACTGCCCTGAGGGCAGTGAATTTACCAGAATATGATGTACATGTCATGTTTGCATCCTGCACACCTGGTTAAAGGGGCAACATAGCACATACATGAACAGTGCACCGAATATATAATGCAGTCTTTGGTTTCTACAGATAGGGTGCAGCTTATAACATAAACGTCCAAGTTCAAGGCTTTGAGACACACACATTGTGTTAGGTCCCTTTGATGAAACTCATGCACATTAGCATCACTCCATGACTGAAAAGAAGTGCACTGCTAAGTGAATCACAGCCATTCCACAACTGGATGGAAAACTTGCAAAGCAGATCTCAACAGAACCTGTATCGGTGCAACAATTCAAATAATCCACCAATGCCTTGGTAGTGGCCCAGCAGTTGACAAATCCACTTGCCCCCATTGATGGTTATGATATTTTTTGGGATATGAAAATATAATGTTCTCTATTCAAACACAGTATTCATCTCAATAGTACTTTTATAACACCAAACAGTCCACAATTTGAAAGTATATTTGTTTGGTTAGTAGGTTCAATTGCCAAAGAGGATATGTCCATAGAGCAGACCAACAAATGACACATCCTTTATAGTCACTTGCCATCAAGCAAATATGTTTTTGAATGGTTCACACCTTGGTCACCGCTTTAATGCTCATCACTGTCATCTTCCTGACACGTCACCAACATCACCCTGGGATTCTCAGTGATAATCATCGTCAGGAAATAATGGTATATTCTTCCACAGACCAATGCTGTGAAGCATGCCACAGAGCATTACAATCTTTCAGAACTTCATGGAAGAGTAGAGGAGGGCCCCTCTGATTGCGCCCAGGCACCCATGCCAGACCTTAAGAAACACAAAAGCCTGCTTCATATGACCCATTATTCACAAACTGACTTTCTTGAAGTAGGCTTCCCTTGCTTTTTTTGATCCCTTAGAGGAGTCAAAAACCAATTATGATTTGTATTCCCTGAGTCCCCTGATAAACAATCATAAACGTAACTGAACTGATGTTTTGTCAACACATATTATCATTAGGAATGGTATACACATAATGGATAAGATTTGCCAACAAACCAGATAATTCTAGGTGAAATACCTGGTATGCTGGGATATGCATCTGTTGCCTAGCACCAGCGAATCATGGGTAGAACCTTGGAATTATGCACAGACTTCTGATGCAGAGGTATGCGATGCAAACCACCTGCTCATTGATGTAATGGGAATACTTCCTATAGTGAAAAACATGACCCCGACATGAGGTATGTGAGGAAAAGCCTCTTTTTGCGTTATCACTCCCAAACGTTCGGAGTAATGCTGCTGCGTTTTCCACTGTGGAAGTGCTCTGTCAACCAAGCCTCAGTTCCTATGCTAAAGCCTTTAATAGTATGGGGAATATTTAAATGACCCCTGTACCACCAGAGCGTTACCTTTTGTGATTACAAAATTATATCTATGAGGCCACGAGTTTGCCTCACTTTGTGCTTGAGAGGTGTTCCATGGGCAGTGCAGCATGGACTTTGATGCTGACCAAGATTTACAAGATAATGTAAATCTGGGGAAGTGCCAAATCCTTACACCTCCCATGGTGGGGTATAACATACCCTTGTTTTTTCTTTTTCTATAAGTGCTGCATTCTGCAGCAGACAGAAAATAGGAAAACATCTTTTAGGATTGTTTTCTGTGCAGGGAGGTGTCCCTTCCTGCACAAAAACAATCCTGCAGACAACACAGGCACCCATGCACCATTGTACAAGGGTGCCTGAATTGGCGCTAGGCTGCCACAATGGAGCCAGTGCAGGGGGAAAGGACAGGAGTTCACTGCATTGCATAAATATGGGGCTTTCTTGCCCTTTGACCTTAGGGTATAGCGGTGCAGCAAACTGACTTGCTGCACTGCCCTACTCCAAATCCTGGTAAATGACGCCCTATGACCCAGATGTAGGTAAATCTGATTTACCGACTCTAGAATACCAAATTTTACCGATTCGGTATTCTAGATTCGGTAAATCAGATGTAGGTAAAAATTCGGTAATTTTTACCGAATCTGTATGATTCGCTAATTAACGAATCGGTATTTACCGATTCGGTAATTGCCATTGATTCCTATGGGCCTACAGGCCCATAGGAATCAATGTCAATTACTGAATCGGTAAATACCGATTCGGTAAAATTACCGATTTTGCAAGGGGAACAGGGTGTCACTTTGACACCCTGTTGCACCCCTGATTTTGGCTTGTGTGCCATGTGACACACATACATGCCCTTAGGGCATGTATGTGTGCCACATGGCACAGGTGTACATGCACAGATGTGCATGTACACAGGAATTCGTTATTTACCATGCAATTGTATTACATGGTAAATAACGAATCGGTAATGGCCTGTGGCACTGTTTTCAGTGCCACCTACATCTGAATTTACAGAATCGGTAAATTTACAGATTCGGTATTTTACCGATTCGGTAAATTTACCAAATCAGTAAATTTACTGATTCTGTAACTTTAAGACCCCCTACATGTCAAAACCCAAATACCGGTCGGTAACGGCCGTATTCGGCCGTTACCGACCGGTATTTGGTCTCCCACATCTGGCCCTATATGTCTAATTGGCTTACTTAAAATTGGCATAACTTTACTCACTTTGAAGTCCCTAGTATATGATATCAGCGGTACTTAGGGCCTGCACATTTGGTGTCCCTGGTGGAATGCAGCACTTCCTGCGCCACCATGAGTGTGAGAAAGCAAAGCAAGACTCTCATTGCAGACTGGCAGGGTAGTTTTTAAGCTGCTGGTTTTACTTTGTCATTTAAACCAATGTAAAGCACAAACCTTCCTTTTTACTATGTATAAATCATCACTAAGACATACCTAATGATGTCTAAGGGCATGGTGTGTTATAATAAAAAGAATGACGTGTTTTAATAACCTTACATGTCCTGACAGTATAAACCCCACATTGGTGTGTTTACTGTAGTAAAGCTGATAGCCCCACTGGTAAGTATGGAGTTATATGCTGACAACTTAGCAGTGCTAACTTCCTAATGGCAATACTAGATCTGGTAAAGTATGAATTAAAGTGTTGCATTAACCCCATCTGTTGCTCAAGTAGAATTTAATGTAACAATTTTACAAATAGCAACTCTAGAAAATGTCCACTTCACTAAAGAAATCCAGTAGCCATTTTCAAAGAGCTGCTCTCCTCAAGACAGCCCACTGTCCTCCTTGGGAGAGGTGAGAACCACTCTCAGGAAGAGAAGCAAATGACCTGCCATAGGAAGAGGTGTGCCCACTACCTGGCAGGCTGGCTAGAGTGGGTGTAAGCCCAAAAGCTGAGCTTCAAAGAGGAAGCTACCTTTGAAGTGCAAATGGCAGTTACACTATAGAGGGGCTGCTCTTTTGTTTGCGAAGAAAGGCTGGCATCTCAAGCAGGTAGGGATAAGCCATTGTCAAACTGTTCTTTCAAGAGGAGTGTAACCCCTAGATAGTTACATCTCTGTGTTGGGCTTGGGAGCTTTACACTCCAAGAGAAGGGTCTTGCCTTGTTGGGAGTGGACAGACTATTGTATTCTGGGATAGCTAGATGCCACACTTCACAGGAAGTAGTAATCAGATGGGAGGGGACCTGGTAGCCCATTGACTAGTTAGTAGTAGTAGTAGTTTGTATTGCAAATAAGTGTGGCACCGCTGGCACCTAGACCTCAGATGCTGTCTGTACTGGAAAGAGGACTAAAGAAGGCTGTTCCCTCGACCTAACAAAGAAAGGCTGCACCAAAGACTATATTAAACCTGCCGAATCTGTAAACCAGCAAAAAGAAGACTGGGGATTCCATTCCTCACTGGTGGAAAAGTTGCCCAAGGCTGTAAGACAGACAAAGTAACTATAAGAGGTAGTTGACTGACTCCCTGTTACAGCCACAGGGCCATAAAAGCTGAGAAGCCTGCACCATTGAGAGCTTGGTGCCAAGAAGCATGACTGTTGCTGGACACTGAGGTGCAGCCTGGGAGACCAAGTCCCAGCCCTCAATAGTTGCCCTTGAGTCTGCGGAACCAAGGAGAGTCATCAGCAGGAAGTTTGGTTGTGCAGTGAGGATATTATTGGCAACTAAGTGAAACAGCTTGGTTTCCTGTAATCAGAGACCAGTAGATCAGTAGCTACTGGACCTGTGCTGGACCTCAACTGGACACTGTGTGAGATCGACAGTGAAAGCCAAAGTTGCACATCCAGGCCCGAGGGCAAATAAGTGGCAAGAGGAAGACCCATTGCATCAGCTCAGCATCTTTAGCATCTTCAAGCATCTTCAAGGTCATTGGTTAAACACACCCTGGAATGTAGTCTATTTTTTGAGGATCACCAAATTATGATGGCGTTTATTACGGAGGCATGGACTGATAACACTTCAGGCCCTGACGTTGTGAAGGCCCCGCCGGCTAACTTTGTGTGCCATATGCTGGACCGACCTTCCAGAAAGGCGGAGGGCTTGCTGTTATTTATCATAGTAGTCTTGAGCCCTCTTTCCCCATACCCTCCAATAATGCATGTGAAGCATTGTCCATCAATGTTCGCCTCTCCGCCCATAACACTTTTAAAGCAATGTCAATCTATCATCCCCCAGGGCCCAGAGGCTCATTTTTGGACTCACTCGGCGATCTGTTGGAAGAAGGGTTATGTGCAAACACCTTCATGATTATGGGAGATTTTAATTTCTATCTGGAAGTTGCCTTAGACACGGATACTAAATGACTTATGGATTTTATGTGAGGCTGAGGGCTTGACCAAAGGGTGGTAGGCCCATCACATATAGCGGGGCAAATGTGGGACGGCATTTTTTCCAACAATTCCGGCCTGGATTTGCTGGAAATGTTACCACTCTCGGGGTCAGATTCTGCAGCTATCATTTTCACGCTCTGCCAGGGACTTCAGTAACCAGCTATGCCTTGGTCTAGGGAAAAGATTTCTGTCCGAGCATGGAAAAATATAAATGGGGCGGAGATGGGGAACTTCCTGGCATTGAATATTCCTAGCTTTCCTGACAATGTTTATTAAGACAGAGGAAATGTACTCAAGGTGGATTGAGAGCGTGTGTGACAAATTTGCGCCAATAAAACTTTTCACTCCCAGGCGAGCTCAGCCCTCAGCACCTTGCTTCTCCGAATCACTGCAAAAACACAAAACAGACTGTAAGAGGCTTGAGAGGATTTGGAGAAAGGGTACTGTCCTAACAATAAAGAAAAGTATAAAGAAAGACTCATTATATATAAGAAATTGATATCGGAGGCAAAAAGAGCTTATGTTGTTGAGCAGATAAAGAGGGCCAACTCATCCTCTAGAGAACTCTTCAGGACCATCTCAAAGCTGACTATCCCGACCAAGCACAGCTCTCACAATAGCCCAGCCTTGTGTGAATCACTAGCCTCCCTCTTTAGGAATAAGGTGGAAGGGATCTTTTCCTCCTTTTCCAATGCCCAAGGGGAGACGGGGGAAGCAGCAAACAGCATTGAATCAAAGCTGAGGGTGCCATCGGACAGATCATAGCATTTTAGTCCCTTACAGTCCACGGAGGTCTTAAACTTACTGCAGGCGGCTCGGTCGGGAACTCCCAATGATCCCTGCCCGCTTGCGGTACTTAAGATCTGCTCTAAGGTCATTGCATCCACACTTACACCTGTGTTCAACATGATTATTGACACGGGTGAGTGTCCTAGGAGGTGGAAATCCGCTTCAGTACGTTCCTTAATAAAAAAAAAACCTATTTGGATGAAAATTACCTAATAGCTATAGACCAATATCACAACTCGCGCTGCCAGCCAAGTTACTAGAGAAGGCTATAAACCAGCAACTAAGTGCTTTCTTTCAGAGGACTAAGGCACTAGACCCCACGCAGTTTGGGTTTCGTGCAGGGCATGGCACAGAGCTGGCCCTTATCAAGGTCACTGAGGAGGTTAGAGCGGCTGTGGACCAGGGAGGGGTGGCTGTTTTGACTCTGTTGGACTTGTCGGCAGCCTTCAACAAGGTCCACCATGGGGTGTTGATGGACTGGTTGTCGGGGGTAGGGGTAGATGGCTCGGATTGGAGCCTCCTGAATTCCTTTTTGGCCGACAGAATACAAACAGTTGACCGGGATCAGATAAATCTAAGCCTTTTGCCCTCTCTTGTGGGGTGCCGCAGGGGTCCTCCCTGAGTCCAACGCTCTTTAATATCTATGTCAGCCCGCTGGCAGCCTTGATAAGATCCTTTGGTCTGCAACTTAGATCTTATTCAGATGATACACAAATTGTGTTATCCATACAACAAGGGTCCCAAGTGGATATGGCAGCGAGAATGCCACAATTGTCTAAAAAACATTGCTGGCTGGAAGGCCTCCAATTGCCTTAAATTGAATGCTGGGAAGACCGAGGTCATCATGTGTGTGAAAAACCCTAACATCTGGACTCCGGATATGTGGCCTGAGGCCTTGGGAAAGCTACCAGCCCATACTGGGAAAGCAAAAAATCTGGGTGTGATCGTGGACCAAAATCTTGACTTCGGGGATCAGGTTAGTGGAGTGGTTTTGTCCTGCTTCCATATCCATAGGATATTAAGGAAAATAAAAAATGTTCTTCCAACTGATGGATTCAGGACAGCAGTCTCTGCCCTCATTTTCTCGTGCTTGGACTACTGTAAAAGCCTGTACCTGAATTTGAAAAAAAACATGGGTACAGATTGCAACTGGTTCAAAACGTGGCGGCGAGACTGCTGACGGGGATCCCCACATATGCCTCAGTACGAGAGGGTCTCAGGCAACTCCACTGGCTGCCTGTAACAAGAAGTGCACAATTCAAAGCCCTGTGCACTGTCTTCAAAGCTTTGATGGGCAGTGGCCCAGAGTTTTTGAGTAGGTGTTTTAAGTGGCATGTGCCAGAAAGAGCGCTTCGCTCGGCCGAAGGCAGACTAGTTGCGGTGCCAGGAATAAAAAAGGCCAGGTGGGGTGGAAGCAGCTTCTCCTTCTGTGCAGCAAAAGCCTGGAACAGCCTGCCGGTGCATCTCAGGAAAGCCTAGGAGCTCCTCTCTTTTACCAAGGGGCTTAAGACCTGGTTACTTATGGGTTAGATCCCCGTATTCTTTCTCAGGAGTCAGTATGTAGAGCCAGGAAGCCCTTGGGTATAAGCGCACTTTATAAGCTCCTAAATAAATAAATAAATAAATAAATAAATCTTCAGCATCCTGTATCCCTTGCATTAAAACCACTCCATTGATAGCAATGGCAGTTTTGGCTTAAGGATTAAAAACTGGATGAAGAATGCTAAGGTTGACAGGTAACTGTCCCCCTGGACCTGATTGGTCCCTTTGACTGACTCCATATCGAAGTTGGCACATACACAAGTGCCCATATAGCTGTTTTCAACCATCATGTAGTGGCTAACCCTAAACCTCTACTGTGGTAAATTACAAAGATATATTGTGATGTGTAAAAAGAAATTATTTATTGTTTCTTTGAAAATCCATATCTCCGGAACCCTCCTGTGGATTTGTCTAATTCAGAAAAACGATTTCTATAGTTTGTGTTGGATTTGTATTATGTTGTGCTTTCTCCTTAGTAATTATGTTTGATACTGCTTAAATATTTACACTTGGTCCTTTAATACATCCTAACTGCTCCATGCCACAGCTATCCAGGAATGAGATAAGGTTGTACAAATAAACCTGATTGGACCTGATACGGAATTGTGACATTATGACATGGTGAGGTTGCACTAACAAACCACATAATAATCTTTTCGCAATGTGGCACCAATGCAACATGGGTTCCATCTACAGCATGTACCACAAGTGGTATGCCTCTAAATCCACAGAACTCAACCTTGATATTGTTGAGTGTAGCATTACCCATAGAAAATTGGATATTGCCATTCATGGTCTGAGCAGAAAATGCAAGACCTGGTTGAGGACAGCAAAGAAAGTTGGCAGAGACATTTCAATTGAGTCACAAACTGTATATTGGAATGATCCAGTAGTACCATCATCTTCACAACATGTGTGGTGGGAGTCTAAATTGTGATGCAATACTGAAGTTCTGATTGGAATTTCTTTTCCAATGTCTCTGAGGTGTTGCTGTTCATCCCTTATTTCTTAATGATGTATTTTTGCTCCATGGTCTGTAGATCTGGACCGGGTCTGTACACATGTTCATTATGCTGGAATATCCTTTTCCATCTTGCTTTGGGTGGATGATGGACATATCTGCAAATATAAGCACAATTTCTTAATGGTATAGGTACACTCACCTCATGTTAACTGAACACATTTGTTGAAATCCAAATTTCCAAAATGTATTAATGCAGACACATATAAAATGACAACAATTTGAGCAATGCTGGTAACATTAGTTACACACACAAAACAATAATGTGCAATAGATAAAATTATATATTTTTTCAAACAAATATCTCCTAAATTCCTATATACACACAGTAAAACTTATTTTCTTTTTCATTTGTACACATTTTAACATATATATGTATTTAATAATATATACATATATATTTATTTTTACATATTTTATTCCTACATTTATTTCTACTTATTTCGACAAATGGCATTTTTCATTATATATGTATTTTTAAATAAATCAGCAAAATTGGCCCAAAAAAAACTACGTGTAAAACTACTGACTGTAATAGGGACTTTCTAGTTGTCACTGAGAGAAGCAACGTATGATTAAAAATGGTGGATTCCTGACACATTCTTAATGGACAAAGGCTAATAGGCCAATGTGGAGCAAACTTTTCTAGTGGACATGGGCCCTCATTGAAATAAAAGGCTGCCTGATTGATCGCTGTGTAAAGTGATGGAAATCTATCACACTGAAATACACATTTTTCTGTGCCAAGAGGTCACTTGCCTCCTAAGCATCATCTGAATAGTATTTCCTAAAGTACTGCTACCCTAGCTCTTCTGGTTAGACCTAGCATGGCTGAAGGATCAGGTGACAGGGCCCCACATTTTACTCCACAGGAATTAGAGATTCTATTCAGGTCGGGCCCTGGCCAACTACAGTCAGCTATATGTCCCTGAGCAAATCAAGTAGGTGTTACAATTGAAATCACAGATATTTTTCATAATTCCTCTAAATTGTTTAAATATACACAATAATTCTGGCACATTATGGGGTTGATGTTTACTCCGATGTAGTCAATGTGTCATGTGCCCTCCGGTCCACCATCTGAGTTTGGAACATTGGATACATAGCCTAAAATGTGTTTCAGTATACTGTATGTTTCAAACAAATCAATTCAGGTCTTTTTCCTCTATCATGCCGGACCAAAACGTTTGGAAATACAGCTTTATGGGTGACCACTCAGCTTAACCATACCAAATGTAGAGTTTCGATGCAAAAGATAATAAATGTATATACTTAAATCCAAAAGGGACAGTACTCTGGGTATGAATAGGCCCGGGTGAAAGTATAATTCACTTTGCATAATTGCTGGAGTTTGATAACTCCGCATTACGCTGGTAACACAGAGTTCCTGCCAAATTCTGCCAATCAGTATGTGGCGGGTATATTCTGCCTTTTGAGACTTGTGTTGTCCACAGGAAGCATGCAAGGCTCCATCAATGCATGCGTTTTAACCTGCCCATGGCGCGATTTCTGGACACCATGGGGCCTTATAGTGCCATTTTGTTATGCCGGTGGTCAAAAGCAGTCCGGCTGCTTCTCAAGTAGAGTTACTTCAGAAGAAATAGCTAAATCAACTCTAAAATACCTTTTCAAATTCATATTCCACTCAAATGGATGGTTCAGGTTGTTTTTTAGTTCAAAAAGTGTTTATTTAATTTTAATTGTGTTTGCAACAGGAAAGAGGTGTCACAGATACTCTAACTTCCTCTACTTGTCCAGAAGGCTCCTCTCAGTTCTCTGCCCATCTCCTGGTCACTTTTCATTTGGATTTCAAAGTGAAAGAATCACTCTCTTTGTATTCAATTCCTGCTGCATATACAATTGGATTTTAAGGACTTTTTTTGTGACATCACAACAAATAAGCTATAAAAACCTTTGAATTAGGGTGTTGTTTGATAGAGGGCATGCACCAGTATATATTTGCACCTTTTAATTAATTTTTAGATTTGATTGTGGTTGTGGTGGGTGGTCTGGGGTTGCAGTAGGGCCTATTTTTTTATTTGCTTTCATTTTTTTCATATTTGTAAGGGCAAAAGGTTGCACAGTTAAGAACATTTTATCCGTGTTTACACAATTTGCACTATACATTTATTTTACCATATGGCCTTCTCTGCCCATGGGCCATTCAGCCAGTATTAGGTATTGGGTATATCAACAAAGCTGTTTCTCTGGTATATGTTGTTTTAACATTTTTACAATTTAGGGTTGGCATTTCATTAAACACAAAATGTGGGTTTTTTTGTATTTTGTTTTTTTCTTCAAAAATGAATTTTTGTAGTATAATATTTTAATGCCTTGGGAGGATGTGTGTTGTTTGAAATTTTATTATAGCAGGCTTAATTTTCTTTTTTGCCAATGCTGAATTAATGGTAGTGTTTTCTTCTATGTTTGCCATGCTTCCTTTATGCCTGCTAATTGGCACAATTTTTTGTCTGACATGCATGTGTGTGTATATATACATTCACTGAAGAAATCCGAGCTCAACAGGGTGCAAGTCTGATCTGTGGCTTTGGGCAAATCGTCGAGAAGCTATCTTCCCTCCCAGTGATGCTGACTGACCTCATTGAGGTTCTGAAAAAAGAAATGACATTTCGCAACAACTCACTGAACAGTGAATTAAACACAGAGCCAAGGAGGAGCAGATGTCAAAAACTTAAATACAGAAGATACAAGAAGCCTATCTGATAAGGTATCCATCGCTGGACCAACACCATCCCGAACTGGAGGCGTTACTACCCTAAACGCCAAACAAAGGAGACAACTCAGGAAGAAAGGTTGTTGCAAAAGATTAGAATGAACAAAATTAACCATATACCCCCTTTTCTGCCCAAGAAAAAGAAATATGCTGTGAAAGCATCCAAGCCCAACTCCTCAAACACCAAGCAGTCGAGCAAACCCCAGTCAGGGGCAAACTGCATCAACAGAGAGCCAAACACCAAAGCAAATAGCCCAAACATAGATATTCACCAAGAGGACCCAAATTCACTGATGAGAGTGCAAGCCACTCCGCTCAAAATGTTACACACCTCAACTAGCAGACAATCAAATGTTCAAGCTCACATCACTTGGGGAAACAATACAAGAGACTTCGTAGAACCGAGAGTGATTGCAACAAATGAAAACAGAGCCAGCACAGTCACAACCACTGCACAGGTAATTCCCAGGAGTGGGCCATAGGGATTACGGACAACTATGCACCAGACCCTGAAATTTCAGTCTGGCAAACTAACATAAGGGATCAAGTCCCAAGAATGGACAAAACAGGAACATCTTTATGTCACCGAACGCTTGGCCCTATCGCAACAACCCTCACTTGGATCTGAAGGTCCAAACTAGCTTTGGTGTTGGGGCATGAAACTGTCACTCCTCAGGAGGGCCACTGAGGGGTCAAGACTGCTTAAGGACATATTCCACTGGCTCTCAAATTGATAAAGGCATTACACTCTGAAGCCTGAATTCAAATCTAAAGGGACTTGCATCACCTTGAACAGAAGCAACATTCTGCAGTTACTATCAACTATCTCAACTTTAAGCGATATAAGATCAACCGATCCTCTTTCAATAGAATTTATCAAGCCAGAACTGCATTCAGAAAGGGAGATCACCAAGGCCACATGGGGATCACCGGCATTTGCCAATAAAGTCCTCGATGACCAAGATACCTTCAAGGCATGGAGTATAACTATATCGGGCTATCAGAGCACCGGATACTCCTTTCCACTACTCACTAACATAGGGAAAAAAGTGGCTGTAAAAAGAAAACAATCACAGTACTCAAGGGAGCCCGGGACCAATCACAAACGAGGGATCCGGTAAGAAGCGATTGTTAAAGTCAAGCCCAGTATCTAACTTGGCACTCGTCTAGGCTCCCCGAAACTCAGCAAATCACCCGACACGATTACTGTTCCAGGGGTTTCCAATGACAAAACAAGCAAGATCCAGGGACACCTGGAAAGAGTAATTCAACCATTTGTCTCAAATTCACTAAAAAAACAAAGGTTTCAGGGACTTTATAGTTAGGAATAAAATTTACAAAAACCTAGAAATTCAATGAAAAAGACAAAGGTTACAGTTGACGTTATAGTTGGGCTCAGCCCTCACGCGTACAAAACAAGTGAAAATCTGCAGTTTTAGTCACCTGCGCTAACTATAACTTACACCCCCGCAATGCACTGAATATGACCCCATATAATACAACACTCATGACATGGCCAGTGCAGTGAAAATAATGAAGATATCTCAAATGACATCACTGATGACATCATCAAGTGATTAGTGAGTGTTTTATAAATATTCATGAGTGTTAAACATATATAATAACCGACTAGAAAAGTACCACTTATGCCCAAGTACAAACTAGTTTTCCTATAATATCTCTGAAACAACTGAATGGATTTACACCAAGGAACAAAAAGTGTGAATTCCAGGACAAATTCCACCTTTCTGCCCAATTTGGTGTAATTCCATCCAGCGGTTTGAGCTGCAAGTGCGTTTAAAAACTCAATGGGAATTGACATGAGAAATGCACTTGTTTGACCCTCCTTTTTCCCTGCCGCTGCTTGACAGATACCCCTGAAGCTTTCCACGAACAACTAGAATCACCTGCACACTTCTCTTTGGAAGATTTCCTGAAGATTAGTCAACCAGTGCAAATGTTATAGGCAAGTCAAAAACAGCAAAAGATGTCCTTGCCATCCATGAACACACACCCAGCCTAAACCCTAGAAATTATCTTGCAAACTAAAAACACATACCCACCCTAAACCATAAAAATTCCCTTGCCATCCTAAATCCTGACAAATGCCTTCGACCCAAAAGCCAACACCCACCCTAAACCCTACAAAATCCAATACCATAAAAAAACATACTCACCCTAAACCCTAAAGATACCTCACCAACCAAACACCCACACCCAACCTAAACACAAAAAATGTGCTTGCCACCCAAAAACACACAAACAACCTAAACCCTACAAAATCCCTCACCACTCAAAAACCAATACCCACCCTATACCCTCCAAAAGAGCTTGCAACCCAAAAACCTATACCCATCCTAAACCTTTTCTTGCTGTTAATATTGCCCCAGAGTGGGCCAGGTCCCAAGGACATCTGTACTTTAATTATTAACGAGGGGGTGAGTGGGGTCCCGCTCCTAGGCTTAATTATGACATGGTGATCACGACCTCCACGGGTTCTTGCTTATAATATTTGAGTTTTTTGCCCAGAGGAGGAATATTTTGGTTGGTTTTTATTCTTATTATTTTATCACTTGTTATTTAAAAAAAATCTGTGTGTGTTCTTTTGTGGGATTCTTTATCAATGAATAGGTTCTAAATGAGGCCTTTATGATTGCATATTCCAATATGCTTCTAATGTTAAATGTTGTTTTATAATTGCAGGCCTTGTAAATTCCTAGATGTTGCACTTGGGAGATGTAGTCATTTTATTTTCCCATGGGACAGTAAGTGGAGGTGTGAGGGAAAAGTTCATGGAATGTAGCATAAAGGTGTATGAGGGTTGATTGAACATAGTAACAATATTACAAAAACTTTTTTCCCTTGGAATCAACTATCCACCAATAAGCCACATTCAACCATATGCAGTATAAATCACTTTCATTGATGTGTATTTTAGAGAACCCAGCATGTAATTATAAGCACAAAATCACAATATTATATAAAAATCACATACATTTATTCAATATACGTCAACATTGATCTCTAATACAATTCTTTCAAAAAGCAAACCCGATCCAAAATTAATAAAGACAATTTTTTAAATCGGTCAATCAACAGAAAGAGACAGCAACAAGTGACATTAAAAATCATCAGCAACACATTAATTTGATTGAATCTATATTGAAGTCATAAAATTCTAAAAGATTTCTGACTCAGTAGTTTCTCGAATGTAATACCACAAGAGCATTGACGTGTTTCGGTGTGCTAACACATTTTGCACCACCTCCATCAGGACCTTTCATGATAATTGTCTCTTTATGGGAAATAGCACAACGTCATGTGTGCCTGTGTTGGAACAAAATACATATATTATGGGGCCGATTCTGATCCAGGATTTTTATTTTCCATACAAATAGGATTTGTATTTTTTTCCATACAAATTGAAAAAGTCCCTTCCAACCCGTGTAGTACGATTCGTACGGGAAAAATACATACAGATCGGCCCGATCCTTACAAATCGGATCGGGAAAAGCTGTACGACACGGACTTGTAAAAAAGACCATACAATATGTAAAAAGGCTGTCCAACCCGTCAAGTACGATTTTTACCGGGTTGTCAGCATACGATTTGTATGGAATATGGCCTGTATATGGGGAATGACTCGTACCGGGCAACTAAGTGAACCCCTATAGGCCTCGTACCCTGGTATGACTCATTCTGGGGGTATGACTCATAACGGGGTATGGCTCGTATAGGGGTATGAGGCATACAGGGGTTCCCCCACATGCGAGGCGTGTGTATGGTGCGTACCCCAACATCACGCATGTACGCACCGTACGTATGCGATTTTGAGGTACGGTGCGTACATACACGATTTTGGGGTACGGTGCGTACATACGCAATTTTGGGGTACGGTGCGTACATATGCAATTTTGGGGTACATACGCGATTTTGGGGTACGGTGTGTACATACGCGATTTTGGGGTACGGTGCGTACAAATGCGATTTTGGGGTACATACACGATTTTGGGGTATGGTGCGTACGTACGCGATTTTGGTGTACGGTGCGTACACGACCAGTACCCCTTCATCGCGTATGTACGCACCGCACCCCACTTTCCGTATCATCCGTACACACCGTACATATGCACCGTAACCCTGTATTCATGGGGTGTACAACGTGTACATGAGGGGGTCTGTCTCGTACTGTTTTCGGGGCGTACACGGTTTTTCCGGCACTTTTTAGCTCTTGTAAAAAAAGAGCCGTACGGAGTGCCGTTTGTACGAATCGGACTTGCCGGGTTGTAAACTGCTACCGGGAATACATGGGAACGTCGCGTACAGAGCAATCCGAATCGGAATCGCTTGTATGTACGAGTTGTATGGTCTTTTTTACAATTTGTTTGGAGTGCGTCTATTTGTACGGATCGTACTTCCTAGGTTGTAGGGGCCTCCTTAGAAGTACGAGTTGTATGGGGAAAACGCTCCATACCACGATTTTTTCAGCGTTTTTCCAGGATCGGAATCGGCCCCATATGTGTGCAAAATATCTATTTTAGATTCAATCTCATTAATGTATTGCTGATGATTTTTTAATATGTCACTTGTTGCTGTCTCTTTTTTTTGATTGACTGATTTTTTAATTGTCTTTATTAATTTTGGATAGGATTTGTATTTTTGAAAGAATTGTATTAGTAATCAGTGTTGATGTATATTGAATAAATGTATGTGATTTTTATATAATAGTGTGATTTTGTGTTTATAATTACATGCTGGGTTCTCTAAAGTGCACATCTATGAAAGTGATTTATATGACTTATGTTTGAATGTGGCTTACTGGTGGATAGTTGATTTCAAGGGAAAAACGTTTTTGGGAATATTGTTACTATATTTGGCACCCTGTCCCGTGGATAGTAAGGCCACTCGCTGTCTTTCAAAATTGATTGAACATAGTTACATGAGTGACACACTGTGGGTATACCTTTGAATATTGCTTTTCGCATAGATTATGTGATATATTGAGTGTGAATACACCTAGGTAAACTGTATTAGTGCAATCTGTGGTGATTGATTGGGGAATCTGTGCTTATTTCTAAGTGCAATATGTAAACATAACAATGAGTGGAGTGTGGTAATAATTTTTTAGGGTACATGGTTGTTTTGTATGCTTGGGTAGTGTCAGGTAAGTCTACAGATGGGATCAAGTCAAACCACATAATATATTTTAAATGTTTAAAAAATGAGTTCAGTGACTTCAGCCGTGATTACGAGTCTAGGTGCTATTTGGAGTACTGCAAAAGTAATAATGCCACAAGGTACGTTACTTATCTGGTGCGGTAAATAGTTCCAATTACAAGCTTGTAGGGAATAACATGCAGACTTTGGCAGATTGGTCCTGCTGAAATTTATTGAAGTTTGAGGTATTTAACTCATCTGATAATTATCAGATGCAGTAAATATATTTTAGCTCATAATTCCTTTCTGTGCATAAACATGGGTTTATGTATGGGTCGGAATTAACCAACCCACTCTTAATCAGGCCTCTTGAGGCTATGAAAATACAATTTAAATTACATGGTAGTTAGCTATAGTTTCTTGCATTAGATGTTATGTTGCACATTTCTAGTACATACATATGCAGTATCCTGCAAATTAGGAATTGTGTGGTATTAGACTGTTTCAAAATGTGTGTTTTACAAGGTTAGGTAGTGCAAGTTATATGGACAGACAAGGAGAGATGGGATATTTCTGTTTGAAATGTTTGGAACAGCTGTAAGACATTGGGTTATTAATTAAAAGGGGTAGAGGACCCACACAAATAGGAAATACAATACTGATCGGGATAAACCACAAAAGTCATTAAATAAACCTGTGCTTAAACTTCTGGTAGCTTGGCACAAAAGTAGTCAGGCTTAACTTGGAGGCAAAGTGTAACATATTTATTCAGCACTTAAACCATAATAAAGTGAAAAAAAAAACAACAGAAAAAAATCCCAAACCAATTTAGAAAGATATTGTTACTTTTAATAAATAAAATGACATCGAAATGACTACAATTCAATCAGAAGAATTGGAGTAATTATTTTTTAAAGCTTTAGGTGAAAATAGCACCAACAAGCACAAAGCACCACTCAAGTATTTCTGGTGCCACTGGACCGGAGTAAAGTCACAAGTTCAGGTTGACCTGATGGAACGAGGGTTGGATACAGGGACCAAATCATCATCCCACTAAGGACTTTACCTTTTCAAGTCCAAGTCCTTGTGATGAGCTACGGGTGGAGTTTCACACTGATGTCATTCTCAGTGCAAGGAGCAGGCCAGGAGTTGCAGACGGTTGCTGTTGTAGAATGATGAACTAGTTGTTTCTTTGCATTGACGGTTGAGGCAGGTTCTCGCTACTGATGCGGACCATTAGGGCTGACTTGAACAACAGTCATTGCTGAGGATTCATGTTAACAGAAGTCAGGGACAGTTGTTTGCCGAGAATAATCAGTTTCATGGTCACTAGGAGCTTAAAACTTCTGCATTTTCAACATGATTTCAGGTGGATTAAACTTTGATGCCAATCTATGGTCTAGAACCTGGGGGCACCTAAGGAGGATCAGGACTCACTCTACCAGAGGGTGACAGCAGGACTCAGGATGGTCAAGTTGGTGCTGGTCAGCTGGACTGTTACAGGGAGGCCTGAACAAGCTGCTTGTGTCCCTGTAGCTCAAAAAGGAGGTCAGACACTGACCTCTGGTGTCATTTTCATGGGTTCAAGCCAAGTAGATCCAATCCTTCTTCTTCATACTGTAGGGCAATCCTTCTTTGGAATTTTCCACAGTTCCAGGAGTGTTCTACTTTAATCCTCAGTTCCAGTCTGGGGGTGGGGGAGCCCCCAGGCTGGAACTGGGGAGCCCCTGTGGTTTAACCTTCCCCCTTTTCTGGGTTTGGCTCCGAACTACTGTCTATGGCAGAGTTCTACAATGTCGGTCCTGAAGGGCCAGATCCATGCCAGATTTTTTAAATAACTACATTTATCTAAATGTAGATGTGCTACAAATCTGGCATGAATCTGGCCCTCCAGGACTGACATTGATGAAACCCTGGGCTAGGGTCCCAAAGGGCAGGCAGGCCTAGATGTGAGCAGTATTTATCAATGGCAAGAAAGGTAGTCAGGAAGGGGGTGGGCATAGCCCTCAGGCTACTCTTTATGCCCAAGAAGGCTGTACCACCCTTCCAGAACATCTCGCTCTGGAGAGGACACCTTACCCCACACCCAAGGCCCTTTTGCCCCCATGTGAGGAAGGAATGCACAGAACAGCACAGGAAAGGCCACGCCAAGCGCCGAGCACTCATAAGGACGCTGATTACAAGCGCCGGTTGATGCTATTAGTTCTCCTGAGGCGGAAGCCGGGAGTGTGCTTTTAATTCTACTCTGTTTTTAAACATTTGAGAGTCACTTGTTTACTTGCTGTGTATTACCTACCTCCTCACTCCCCCTCTTGGCACTTTAGCGCAGGACACAAACATTACCCTCGTGTGGCGGTGCAGCAGAGTTTAGCGCTGCCGCCATTCCCGACGTTCACGGAGGCCACGCCCCCTTCTTGAGGACACGCCCCCTCGCGAGGCCACGCCAAGCGCCGAGCACTCATAAGGACGCTGATTACAAGTGCCGGTTGATGCTATTAGTTCTCCTGAGGTGGAAGCCGGGAGTGTGCTTTAAATTCTACTCTGTTTTTAAACATTTGAGAGTCACTTGTTTACTTGTTGTGTAAATACCTACCTCCTCACTCCCCCTCTTGGCACTTTAGCGCAGGACACAAACATTACCCTTGTGTGGCGGTGCAGCGGAGTTTAGCGCTGCCGCCATTCCCGACGTTCACGGAGGCCACGCCCCCTTCTTGAGGCCACACCCCCTCCCCATCTACGTCATCCGCAATTATAAAACACGTGCTTCCTACGGAAGCGCAGCGGACGAGCACAGCGGGAGCGCCGTTTGTGCGCCGAAGGCGCGCCTAAGGCAAGCCCGTCTGCACCCGTCCGCGAGCGGACTGCGGTCAGCGCCAGCCATGCTGCCGGTGAGTGTAGGGATACGAAGAGGATTGTGTGGTCTAGGTCGGAACTTTTGGAACTGAATACAGCAAAAGCATGCCAGGCGACTAGATCTGACTTGGCCAATGAAGATCTACCACTATCATGCTCGCGGTGTAGTAAGACACTTTGTAATGGCCCCTCTTTACAAATTTCCTACTTAAAATCAAAAATCAAACCTTCAGCTCATTCCTCTGATGCTATTATCAGGGCCGGACTACTAAACTGTAGATCCCTCCCCAGGCATGCTGATGACATCTGGCTGCTACTGATGGACTCTGAGTGTGACGCCTTATTTCTCACAGAAACCTGGTTGACTGAGGAAAATATGGCCTCCATTTCACTGGCTGTCCCGCCGGGCTTCAAAATGAGCTTCTCGAATAGAGAAAAAGACAGAAGGGCGGTGGGGTAGCTATTATTTATAAGAATAAATACACACTGACGTCCGCAACTCCCACCACTATTCCTGGCATAGAGGGGCTGCATTTCTGCCTCCAAATCAACCCCCAACTGTCCTTAGCTGGTCTGATCATTTACAGACCTCCGGATTGTTCCTCAACAAACACTTGTGAACTTATGGACTTTATAGTCCAAAGCTCTCTAGCTCACTCATATTTTATTGTAGTAGGTGATTTTAACGTCCATGCAGATAGGCCGGACTGTCCCGTGGCCACCCAACTTATCACTACACTGAAAGCTGCTAACCTAACCCAAATTATTTCAGGACCGACGCACAAGGCAGGTCATTTGCTTGATCTAATCTTTTCCAACATATTGGATACAACTGCTAAACCCCCGCAGCCACTGCTCTGGACGGATCACTTTTTAATTCACTTTTCACTTTCTCTTTCGTCCCTTTATAAATCTAAGGGGAGACGTTCATACATACGTAGAAAGTGGGATAATATATCAGCAGACATTCTGTGCCCTGCTCTTGCAGTGGCTCCCCCAGCTCTGACTACAGACGTGAACACCGATGCGGTGGCACTGAACCGCTGGATAAGAAACACGGTGGACACTTTTGCTCCTGCAAAAGTTGCCACGTCACGCAGAGAATCCCCCTCCGCACCATGGTTCTCTACTGAGCTGATGGCTGAAAAAAGCAACTGCAAAAGATTAGAGCGACTATGGCGGGCAAACTAGTGTGACTCAGCAAAAATTTGCTACAAGGAAGCCCTCCGTGGCCTCCATAAATCTATAAAAAAAGCAAAAAAACTATTCATTGTGACTTCCATTCAGCAAGCGGAGCAATCAAGCAAAGAAGTTTTTAAGTTTGTTCAAGCTTTTTTCAAACCCAGAGCTATCGAGACTGAAGTCACTCCGTCGGAAACACTTTGTGAGGACATCTCGGACTTCTTTGATAATAAAACTTTGAAAGTCTACCATGCTTACATTAGGCCCGAGCCTACAATTATGACGGATGTGTCGGATAATGTGTTGCCTTCCCTTTCCTTAGCCCAATTCCATCCCATTTCCCTTCCTGAAGCCCTGAAGGAAATACAAAAATGTAAATCAGGGGCCCCTGATGATCCCTGCCCGCCCAAGCTCTGGAAAATGATGTCGGACTCTATTGTTCCACCACTCCTACACATTTGGAATATGTCCATCACAACAGGTACATTCCCTGAGTGCTGGAAACACACCACACTCCTTCCTCTGAAAAAGAAGCCCAACGGCGCCCCGGGCGACCTAAATAATCTCCGTCCAATTTCCCTACTAGCTGCTCCAGGCAAAATGCTAGAAAAGCTGATACAACTGAATAGATTTATCGAGGACAAAGAGATTTTGCATGAAACTCAGTCGGGTTTTAGATCAGGCTTTAGCACTGAGACCGCCCTCATTGAGGTGGCTGAGTCGATTAGGTGGACCTTAGATTCAGGAGCATCAGCTATGCTGGTGCTCCTGGATCTATCTGCCGCTTTTGACACGGTGGATCACGGCAGACTGTTGCGACGGCTGGAGGACATAGGTTTGGAAGACAAAGCACTGAGTTGGCTCCATTCCTATCTTACAGACCGTTCCCAGAAAGTAGCCTTGGGCACCTTCTCCTCTAAACCAAAACACCTCTGGTGCGGTGTCCCTCAAGGGTCGGCACTCAGCCCTTTGCTTTTTAATGTCTATTTAGCCCCACTCTTTACCCTAATTGCAAAATGGGGGGTCAAAGCGATCTCGTATGCAGACGATACGCAATTAGTCTTCCCCTTTTCTGACGTATCGGAGGCAGCTTTCAGCACAATGAGAGGCTGCCTTAGAGATGTGGCCAGTTGGATGAATACCAACAAATTAAAGCTAAATGCAGGCAAAACGGAGGTCGTCTTCTTTGGCAAACACACTCATCCTCCCTCGAACCTATGGTGGCCTTCGGAAATGGGTCCACCTCCTGTACCCAGCTCCCATGCAAAGAATCTGGGAGTAAGATGGGACGAGAACCTCTCCTTCGCCTCGCATATACAACAGGTCACTACGGGGTGCCTTTACAAACTCAGGAACCTCCGCAAATTTCTCTCTCTTATGCCAGAAGACTGCCGCAAAATGGTAGTCCATGCAACAGTTACTTCCAGATTGGACTATGCGAATGGCCTTTATCTTGGCCTACCTAAATATCTGATTCAACGCCTGCAGATCGTGCAGAATGCGGCTGCGAGACTGATAAAACAAATCCCTTTCAGACAGCATGTCTCTCCGCACCTGTGCGAGCTGCACTGGCTCCCTGTGGCCAGTAGAATAAAATTCAAAGCTCTAACTCTGGCGTTTAGAGCACAAAAGGGGACCTGCCCCAACTACTTAAAACTCAGACTCCCCCGATACCATCAGGAGAGGTGCCTGCGATCCAATTCTCTGCTTCAACTACTCGTCCCACGAGCCAGAAAAGCCAGACTTCGTGGCAGGTCCTTTTCCACTGGCACGGCAACACTATGGAACGCCCTGCCTTCCTCCATCCAATCTGCCACGACAGAATCTAGCTTCAAGAAGCAACTAAAGACCTGGCTCTTCATCCAGAAAACCTAAGCACTCCCCCCTTCCGTGCTCCGCCCAAAAAAAAAACCTGCTCATTCAGCGCCGGGACACCTCCTCGTGAGGTAGCTGTTCGCGCTTTACAAATTTCAGTATTATTATTATTATTATTATTTAAAGTCACATGATCATGAACTCTGACAGAAAAGCACATATGGCGTAGGCAGAACAAAACAAACTACTGTGTAAAATTGGCATTTTCAGAATGAATAGTAACTTAGAATCAGAATTGAAGAGGCATTTCTCTATATGTTCCAAAACTGAAGTTATGACTTATTTAGTTTAATAAGGTAACCTAGTGTCAGTCACTGGGAGGAACAGCTTACAGTAAAAAATGACTCTAGAAGTTGTTTACTATCACGATATGTAAAACCTCAATATACATGTCCTAGTTTAAAATTCCATATACCCTGCCCTAGGAGTGATAAGTGCCTGCTTTAGACAGGAGTTATAAGGTTCATCTCATCAAGAGTCATACGTGTTCCAGAAGTAGATGAATTCTTGAAAAAAATTAATTTCTGAGATGACAGGTTTCAGCTGGTCCAATAGATTATCAGCAAATACTCCAAGAGGTGAAAAAGTTGGCACGTGAAAAGATAACAACAAAAACAACCCCCATTCTCACCAAAAGGCTGGGGGAAATAATCCGAGTCCCAGGTCAAAAGTAAGTGACTGGAATGAGTAACACAGCTAGTACTCTAAACTATCTAGTTGGAAAAACCATATTGAGGAAGCAAGGCATCTCTAAAAAAACATGAACTTTTCCTTTGAGGAATATACAGTATTTCTTTCAGATGGAAGAAAGACAAGGTAAATAAATAAAAATTTCTTTATTTAGATATATAAAAACATATCTTTAAAAGATTCTTCCAACACATTAAGTACAGTTTTACAGATTAAAAGAATAGAAAAAACAAATAAAATGTGGCCTTTCTTATCAGTGCTTACTGCAACGTGTCAATTTAAAAATTAACAAGAAAGACAAGGGAATCTACTGCATTCAAACTTTCAAGCAAGGAGGCCTCCAAAACAAATGTAGAAGGGGCCCCTCAAAAACATAAAAGGAAGTTAATAGATTAGCATCGTCAGTGGTTTATAACTTTTAAATGGCAGCTTGACCTTCATTTGAAAACTGACAGAGTCCCTACAAGTCTTAGGTAGGCAAGGTTAGACACTAGCATTTTTCTTGAAGACACATACAACACCAGTCAAAGATATGTAATTCTTGTAATCTGGGCTGCTGCTGACATTATAATCCAGGCCCTGCATTATCTTCAAACTCAATTCACACACTGTGTTCAAATAAGTGAAATTGGGCGTATGTACAGTCAGGGCTGCAGCTGTGCTGGAAAAGAAACTGTCCAGGACTCTTGATCCCGATCCAGGGCTACCACTAAGAACAGGAATACCAGCACCCGGGAGTCTGACAAAGAGGAAGAAAGGCACAAGGAAATAAAACAATGTGACATGCTAAGCCTTCACACTTCCTCTCCCCCATTTACCTTGGCTGCAGTCCATGGACTAGGTGAGCCCCAACCTCACACCAAATGAGGAGAAGTGCAGACATCATCCACTTAAACATAGAAATTCCTGCACCCAGAAGTACTGACAACAAGGTTATAAGTACTTTGGGGTTGTGGGTATGGTAGCAGTTATGATACTGGAGTAACTTCATGGCCATTTCCAGAGCTAGAACATCTGGATCAGAGTTTGGGAACGCCCATAAATAAATGTACATGTGTATGTGCATTTCCCAAATTTACAAGGCAAACAATGCCTCGGCATACTCTTATCCCAGCCCTTAATTGGAACTTTATGATGCAGGTTTCTCTGCACTACGGTAGTGGAGCATTCTGCAGTAGTAAATACATTTATATATTCCAGGAGTCCTCTTTTGAATTCTTGTCAGGATTACATGGAAATATTTTCAGCCATAAATATATCTTTATGTCTTCTAAAATTACAGCTATAGTAACTTTGGCCTCTCATCACTTTTTCCCCATTTCAGGTTTCCATGTAAAGGTATATGCTTAGGGGATATTAGTATTTGTGTAGTGTGACCCGAAACGTGAAGAGTTGAGCGCTATGTGTGAAGGCCAGATATGTGCTGCAATCATGCTATGGTGAATGAGAAATAACAAAGGGGCACATTACCAAGGGCATTAAATCCGCTTTAGCAGGAATTTTTCCCGCTAAAGCGGCGATAATTTTATCGCCCTATTACCTAGCTGTCGCCAACACCAGTTTGTGACAGCTAATAGGCGATAGCGGGCATTTAGGGGCCCACTCTGCATGTCAGCGATGATTATCGCTAATGACATGCAAAGTGGGCGTGCCAAGATGTTAGCAACTGGAAACAGTCGCTGACATCGCTATCCCCTATAACCAACTTTTGAAAATAATCGCGCTAAGCGCGATTTTCTCCAAAAGCTAACGCCTGCCCAAAGCAGTTCTTAGCCATGTTATCCAATGGAAGGGGGGTAACATGGCTAAGAGCATTGTCACTAAAATGCATGAATATCGCTGATTTTACAGCAATATTCATGCATTTCCCACGATTTTTACTGCTTTGGAGATAAACCTTGATAATATCAAGGTATCTCAGCGGTAAAAATCGTTGGAGCGCGGCGATATTTTAATGCCCGCTAACCAAGCTTAGCGATAATTATCGCTATAGCTTGGTAATATGCCCCAAAGTGTGGAAGTAGGTGCTCTGTATGAAGGTCGGAGATGTTCTCCAGTAGGAGTGCAGCAAGTCAGACTAAGTAATCTAAATAATATATTAGCATGGGTGTTTCAACTTTAATATGTAACATGCTGACGTGATTTTTGCTTGTGTGTGAGAAGATAGGTTGAAGATACTTTCACCAGTCAGTAATTCAGAAAAAGATTCCTTGCCGGCATGAAAGCATTTACTAGTGCAAATTTCTCCTCCATGTGTGAGAAAAAGTAGCAGTAGTAAATCCCACTCCAAAAATGAAAAGGGAGTTTCAAGGAGTGATTTGCCTTTGAAGTTTGAAACACCCGCCAACATGCACATTGGTGGGCATTTAGAATTTAAAAATTTGAATTTAAAAACATTTATTTAGCGCAGCTTTTACCAGGCGGTTTCATGGCGCTTTACAGATAATAACCAATATCAGCAGGAAGAAAAGACTATGCAGCGAAAACTCGGGAAAAAAGCAGAGTTTTTAGACTTTTTCGAAACTCTAGATAGGAGGATGAAGTGCGAAGACGCACAGGGAGAGAGTTCCAGAAAACTGGGGCGAGAGTCGCAAATTTTGCGCCACCAGCTTTCTGCTTTTTAAAACGGGGAGTAGCCAGAAGTGCCATGTGGGTAGAACGGAGTTCTCTCCCAGGCAGATAGGGCTTAATAGCTGAGCAAATAAACTCAGGGGCAGTGCCCATCCTGGCCTGGAAGGTGAGACAACCGAGTTTAAATAAGGCTCGCTCTCTCACAGGCAGCCAATGTAATGCCTGTAACAGAGGAGTGGTGTGATGATGTTTGGGCAGGCCGTAGATCAGGCGAGCAGCCTGATTCTGCACTAGTTGCAGGCGATGGATGGCATAGGCCGGCGCGCCATTATAAATTATGTTGCCATAATCAATGCGCGAAAGCACCATTGCCATCACAATGATTTTCAGTGCCGGGAGGGAAAAAAACCGGGAGATCTTCCTGATTGTCCTAAGGGAGAAAAAACAAGAGGAAATCACTGCACTAACTTGGGAATGGACAGTAAGTTGTGAATTAAGAAAGATTCCTAAGGTTTTGACTTTGGAGACCGGAAGTGGGGGGACACCAAGTGACAGGGGCCAGTGGGAAGGGGACCAGGGACTGCAACCACCTCCCGTCAGGACCAGTTCAGTCTTATCCGGATTTAATTTGAGGTGGTTGCAGTTCATCCAGTCCTGAATAAACCGCATGACTGTTTGAACATTCTGAGCAGATGAGGGGGAGTGAGAAAGATTGAAGATTAGCTGGAGGTCATCGGCGTAGTTAAACACTGTGACCTCGAGCTGCTGTAACATAAAAATGAGGGGGAAGATGTATAAATTAAACAGAAGGGGGGAAAGTGAAGAGCCCTGGGGAACACCACATACCACCTCACAAGAGGCGGCAGTAAACCCAGCTAGGTGAACAGCTTGGGCTCTCTCACTCAGGAAGGACTCGAGCCACGAGAAGGCTAGGCCCTCTATACCCGCCGCCCTGACACGGGTGAGAAGGATGGAGTGGTCCACCGTGTCAAATGCGGCGGATAGGTCCAAAAGGATGAGGGCTTGCGGGAGGTTGGTATCAATGCCTTCTCGTAGTTCGTCCATCACTGAGACCACCACCTTCTCCGTAGAGTGGAGGGGCCGAAAACCCGCCTGACAGGGGGAAAGGCAGCGATTTGTTTCCACATGGGCGCTCAGGGTACTAGTAACATGTGTTTCTAAAACCTTTCCCAGATAGGGCAGGAGGGAGATAGGACGGTAATTGGAAGGGGATGTAGGGTCAGCGCCGGCCTTTTTTAAAATTGGAATGACGACCGCTGATTTGTGAAAGCTGGGAACATCACCTTTTTTGAGTGAATCATTAAGGAAGGTAAGGGGCGGGGTAGGGAAAACTAGAAAGATTTCTCTAAGGATGTGAGCGGGGCCAAAGTCCAAGGGAGAGCCCGACTTCACCCGTTGGAGTAGAGGGAGGAATGTGTCTTCAGTCAGCAGGGGGATGCTGGTTAATTTGAAGGTAGAAGAGGGAGGAGAGGGATTGACAAATGTAGATGACGGAGGAGAGATATTGATTTTAATCTTTGCAACTTTCTCAATGAAGAACTCATTGAGCGAGTTGCACAGAGATTGGGATGGAGGAATCGTAGCCATGGCTCTATCAGACAAGACCAGTTCATGTACAGTAGCAAAGATTTCTTTTGCCTGGGACTGCGCTGCCAGTATCCTGTTAGAATAAAATTCGGTTTTGGCATCAAGGATACCTTTTTTATAAATCTGAAGAACAGATAGGTAGATGGTTTTTAGCGCAGGACAGTACGCTCGTCTC
This sequence comes from Lissotriton helveticus, assembly GCF_964261635.1. Taxonomy (NCBI): domain Eukaryota; kingdom Metazoa; phylum Chordata; class Amphibia; order Caudata; family Salamandridae; genus Lissotriton; species Lissotriton helveticus. The sequence goes on from NC_136067.1 coordinate 987,977,969, forward strand.
CATGCTCGCTCGGCTCTCCGTGCAGCCAGTTTCTTCACCTTGAGATCTAAGGTGAACCATTGGTTGGCTGCGTGGGCCCGCTTGACTGAGATTCATCCCATAGGGGCGAACTCGTCGCCCGCCCGGGTCAGCCAGTTGTTAATAGTAACCAGCTGAGCCTGGGCTGCGAGGCCAGAAAGGTCAGGGGCGGTGTTGGCCAGAGACGAGCAGAGGGACGGCATATCGGCTTTGCCCCATTTCCTGATCCAGATGTTCTTGGGGAGCTGAGGTTTAGCCTCGGGAGCTAACGCAAGGGAAAAGGAAATGATCGAGTGGTCTGACCAGGGGCAAGGGGAAATAGTGGGGGGCGTTAAGGGGACGTTCAAGGCCCAGATCTGGTCCAGCGAATGTCCCTGAGTGTGGGTGGGGCGGTGGATATGAGGTGTAAAATTAAGACTGATCATAAGATCAGTAAACTCCTTAGAGAGAGAGCTTTCCGCAGGGTCGTTTGGCCAAAAATTGAAATCGCCTAAGACCAACACTGACGAGTTGTTTATTGCCAGTGTAGCCAGGAGGTCTTGAAGACTGGGGAGGAAAGAAGGGGTGGAATGAGGGGGGCGGTAGATCAGAACAGAGGTCAGGGGTGTCTGAAGGGAGGTCGAACATACTACCAAATAATCTACTTCAGGGATAGGGGGGGAGGGAAGGGTCTGAAAATGGCGGTCAGTGCGAGCTATCAAGGCCACTCCTCCACCCCTCCTGCCATCCGGGCGATCCGCTCGAGTGGCCGAGTATGAGGGGGGCAGTGCAGCTAGTATGTTGGGCAGGGAGTCAGCCTTGAACCAGGTCTCCGTTAAAAACAGGAGATCCGGTTCATGGGTGTCAATATAGTCAAATAGCTCGTACTGATGATTGACCGCAGATCTAGTATTCAGCAGCGTAGCCTTGATGTTAAATGGCGGAGTGTGGAGGGTAGGGAGAAACGGGGAGCCAGGTGGAATGGTGACAAGCGGAGGAATCAGCTGTGATATGATCGGAGGTGGCGTAGAAGGAGGGGAAGTGAGCAAACCAAGATGGATCAAATGGGAGATAGTGGGGGGCTCGATTGTGCCAGGAATCCAATTAGAACAGAGCTGAGGAAAAGAATATGAGAGTAGGGGGGCATAATGGAGCACCCCAAGCCCCTGCCGGCCGCGGACGGGCGCAGACGGGCTTAACTCAGGCGCAACTCCGGCGCGCCTACGTCGCGCCCGCTGCGCTTCCGGCCGGTCATTGCAATTTATAGCCAGACCCCACCCCCAGCTAGAGCGCAACGCGCGTCACCACCGGGACCCAGGCCCTCACGCAAGATGGCGCCTGCCCTCCACAACAATCGGCACGTCAGCCGTGATGGACCGGGGCAGGAAGGCACACCCCACGCAGGGAAGCAAGTCTTGAATCACCCGCTGTCTGGTAAGAGCTAAAATTAATGATGCCAGAATTGCTAAAAGATTATTTTAAAAGTCGCGCTGCCAAGCGCTGTCAAACAGCTGATAAGGTAAAATCCAGAGAGAATGGAGGGGGAGGCAGAAGAGCTCTTAACTGTCCTGAAAAGCTCGCAGTCTGCCCCCAGCGCTCAGCGGACCTTCTGTTGTGCTGCCACCACACTTACCGGAAGCTCCATTCCAACCCTTTTTTAAACTGCAAGTAGTAGTAAATGTACTCCTGGGTGAGGTTCTGAATGGATCACCCCGTATTTGGTGTGGATGCATGAAAAAGGCTTTCTCCTTGAGAAAAATGTATTTTTCATGAGAAGGAGAAAAAAGTGTGCCTTTATATTGGCGGTTCCATTCCCCTGTGCGTAATTCTCATCTTTTGAAATGAGGTGGATATGAATAGTGTGCATTCTTACCGGTAGACTTACATGCTTTTACAGTCCATACAGTGAAAGAAGGACCCTCCATGGTCTGATCTGTGAAATGTATGACTCTTACTTAATCTTAAACTGGGTCTTAGATGAAAGATTATGTCATTGTGGGTAATGGTAACTTTTCCTTTAACTAAATATAGCTCTGATGCCATGGAGAGTGTGTTGTGCTATACAAAATACCTTAAATCAGATCTAATGCCTACCTGCAGCATTAAGAGCTCATATCAAAGAAGAGGTATTTATTTCAATGGACTAAAATACAGAAGATTTTTAGAAACACTGAAATAGAGTCAACTGTTGCAGAACATTCATGAGATCTCCAGTGAAATGGTAAGTTGTACAACATACGGATATGTGAGAAAGGGATGGATCCACATTAACATAGAAGTTCCTGCAACCTGAAGTCCTGACAACAAAAGTATCAATATTTATGAGTTGCGAGTATGTTACCAACTATGACACTGTCCCTGAGAAATGGAAAATAACATGGGAATCAGTTTACTTGTATTGATTATCACATGCTTTCACAATTTGTAGCCTTTTGCTCCCTGCACATCCTGACAACCAGCAGTGTGTTAAATGTCCTAGGGTAAAAATATAGGGCATGTGGTGTTCCCGCAACACTCACTATCTTGATTCAGCCTGTAACAAATGCTTGCTAACCATAGCTAAAAGGCGATATTGCTGCACAGTCAATTCACCAAGGAAAATCTAACTTCCTAATTTCACTATCTTTAAGGTGAGCCATATATCCAGAAGAGTAAGATTTACTTGCTGATCTGTTACTAAAGTGTCCAGCAAGTGATAACATTTATATAGTATGTGACACCCTGACAAGCATCTCTTTATTGTTTTATACACTGCCTAATTGATATGATGTGAATAGAGAGTATGGCTTTGAAGTTAAAAAAAAAAGGAGCTAGCTATAAGCTACCTGCAGGAGATTTACAATGGATGCAAAGTGGTTTTTGCAGCCTACCTTCTGCCAGCTCTCAGATCTCTCTCCAACTCCTCTACCTTGTCCATCTTCTTATGCATGACATACCTGTGCTCATGTCAGCAGGTGCATTACGGTTGGGTCTGGCACTCTTAGCCCAGGGTGACTTCCTCTTCTGATCTTCCTACCATGCTATACAAATTGTATTTTCTTTTGGGGCTTGCTTCTTGTATTATGGTGAACTTCCTGGTGGTTCAATACATTCTGTTGATTAAGTTACTTCCCTTCCTTCTCTTGCACCCTTTTTCCAATGTCACATTTTATTAGGGCCTGGGCCATTTCCATTGCATATTTGCCTAGCTGATTTGATTCTACATGCATTTACACTACTCTTCTGCTTCCCAGATTCCCCTCTAAGAGGCTGGAGTTAGGATATGATGTATCTCCTTGTCCAAGGGATTACTGGAAAGCATTAAGCCAATCTATCCTGGTCAGTGTCCATGTCAGTTAAATAATGGAAGACGGGACTTTATGGTAGTCTCCTTTTAGCAAGACAACCCACACATTCAATCATCTTTAGGTCCTTTTTTTAGGGGAACTTTTTTCAGTTACTCCTTCTCAAGGTGGTGATACAATTGGACCTTCTTTATGATTGCTATCAGTTGTTGACACTTTTTCTTATTTATTCTCAAGCACATGTTGATATCATATTAAAAGATCTAGCCTGCACTGGGAGGGTTTTATCAGTTTTACTCTGCAGTGCTTCTTATTGATCTTCCATTTTGATTAAGGTTTAGGTGGTTCTGGTCTTTTGAGGGTAATTTTCCACCAGGCCCAGATTTTTTGCCTGGTTTTAACCCTGTTTTACATTAAACTATGAACCTTCATATGTGAAGTGCTTAGTTTTAAGAAGGCCATTAACATTAGGCAATAACTAGACAAGTGAAGTGCCAGGGGACCTCTTCAATTTAACACATTTTTTTCTTTTCGTAGATTTGGTTAAGAACATGTTTCTTTGATATGAAGAGATAAAAGAAAGAGGGGAACAACAGATTAATAATCAAAATGGGATTAGGGGAGTAGTGTAGAAATAGTCTTCCACCTTCTACTGATTATTTAAGGCCTGTCTTCCTTTTTACCCAGGTCCCCCATGCTTTAATTGTCATCTGGTACCCTATTTCTTGCAGAATTTGTTCCTCCTATGATTAAGTGTGATCCAACAATCAGCATACATATAAAGTCAATTTAAAATGTTATCAAAGTGGACTAAACATATTTAGTTGTGTCCTCAATGCACAATTAAATTTAGAAGATGTTAGGCAGTCCTCTCTGGTAGCTAAAATGTTTCGGCTTCCGAAAAACTAGTAATGATCTATTACATTCATCAGGGCTTGAATCGGGCTCAATGTATATTTTATGAGGCACTACTCACCAAATTAGAGTGGCATGTGATCCTTTTTCAAATTGGCAGTGCATAGTCAGCTGTGGGGTTGCTGCCCATAAAGTGGAGTGCTGTTGACAAAGGCCCCTCACTCATGAATGTATACCTCCATTTATGGCTGCCTACAATTCACAGAATAATTGCCAATAGGTTTAAATCAGTTTACTACAGCTGATTTCTCCATTTCGAGTGAGGAGAAACCTGCAGCTTACTGCTAAGCAAAGGAAGGCAATGGGGCATTCTGAAGTGTGGCTGGCAACAGAAGCTTGGAAATGCCCACAAACATATGTTAAAGAACATCCTTAAATTTCGATCCAGCCCTTTCTCATCCTTAAAATGGTTGTGAATTATTCAACGTCTTGGATAGGAAGAGGAACAGACCAAATCCCACATTTGGTGATGATGTAGGGGACGTTTGTGCCCCACAGCGAAAAATGCATGACTAAGGGCATTGTCAAACTTCGACATGTCTCTTGTGTAGCATTTCTATTCCAGGATACACCATGGAACAGATCACCTCCCTGCATTGGTGGAGATGTAAAGAAAGTTGTTTCCTTTCTCCACAAGGAAAAATGTTTCCCTACAGAGAAAAGCATAGCGAAAAAAGTGTCCGTTTGCAATAAGGGTTCTATTCCCCATGGGTGAGATTCTACTTTGTGCAGGGTTCCTTACAGAGGCAAGATAACTCCAGGGTGTTTTTCACATGTCATTCACAGACATACGTCGAGAATCCGGCAGCTGATGTTGCTTTCCTGGAGTACTTCTGATATTGTTTATCAATAGGAGAACAACTATGCTGAGGCCCAGATGTAAATCTCTGTCCAAACTTTCATGAGTTTTTTCTTGACTAGGGTCCAATGTACTAGAAGTGCTTAAAGATCCAAGTCTAGAATAAGACGCTTCTATGTAAACTTACTGCTCTGATCAGTGTCTGGGGTGGAGGTAACACCCCATTCATTGATTGGTCTGAAAAGAGGAGTGCAGCGCACCCTACATTATTTTAATATTGTGCATTTATGAAAAAGAACACTTAAGAGAGACAAATACTTGTCTATTTTTCAGAATTGATTGGCAGGTTACTCACGATCTCATAAAAATGATATTCTCTTTTTCACATTGTACCTCAATGCTTCTAAATATAGTCTTTACTTTGCTTCAGAGTTTGAACGCAAAGGCATATTATAAAGTTACCTGTAAATAAGATATCAGTGGCGGCTCCTCTTCTAAGGTAGAAGAGCATCAGCCCACTGCTATTAGAGCAGTGAAAAAGGGGAAAAAAATGATAATAACAACTTTATTATCATTTTACTCTTCCTTACTGTGGGGCTGTGTTAGGGAGGGCTAGGCTTGTGGCTCAGGGAGGAGAAGTGGTTTGTGCACACTTAAGTGAGCATGACTGCTTGGCCAGCCGTCTTGCCCAAGCTAAACATTCATGCGCACATTGCATATTCCCCACCAGGTTGTAGTGCACAGCCTGGTGGGAAATATACACAGGTTCCCAGTCCCCAACTGAGCGCCGATCCAGGGTGCTCACACCAATCACAACGCTGCATAGCAGCATTGTGATTGGCTCATGGGAACCTGTGTGCCCAGGTGCTTCCTGCAGCTTCTTCCGGACTGGAGTCAGGAAAGGAAGAGAAGCTGAGACGGAGGATAGACAGTGGAATAGGTAAGGGGGTTTTAAAAAATAAATAGTTCAATCCCTCATCCCGCTACCCCCATTCCCTTCCAGCCACCACTGAAAGATATAATAATGAACATAACTATCTTGAATGTTTTCTTCATTGCTACAACTATGTTACAACTAAGTGCGATAAGCAGTGGGTGAGATTGTGTAAACTAGCCTTTCTTTTAGAAAATCACTGGTCATATTCGTTCAATGTTATTGTAATAATATGTTTTCTGCAATTATGCTCCTGAAAACCAATAGAACATTCAGACCAAAGCAAGATGGGGTAATGCATCAATCTAGTGAATTACACAAGTAGATACCTTAAGCCCATGGGGTGAAATCCAGATCTAATGGGGGCCAAAATGAGCCATGAGTATGCTTAAGTGAATAAGGCACACTACTGAATTGCCTACATTTCCTGAGGAAAAATGCCAGTACCTACACTTATCATAGAGTGTTCTGTTGCAAACCACAAATGTTTCTCGAATGCAGTAATTTTCTCGGCGGGGGAGCACTTTATTTCCTATTTATAAGTACGATCTGGGACTACCTTCATTGCACAATCCTTAACCAGCACAGATGAGGGGACTTGCCCAGATCTGCTCTTGAAGATAGCAAAAGTCCATATTGTAACACTCACTCTTCCCGTGTGTCTTCACAAAATGTATTTGTTATTTTTCCATCAAGAAGAAAACCTATGTAGAGATAGTAGTTTGTCTTTTAGCTTACATTTATATCAATTTCCCGGTAAAACATTTTATTTACTTATCCAAAGCAGATGCATTTGGCCTCAAAATTAATTCCTAAAATCTTATTCAAGCAAATTCTTGATTAACAGCCTTTTTTGGTCCAACAGTATCTGAGAGCAGGATAGTCAACAGAGTTATCAGAGCTGGTGACATATTTAGGATGTTTAATTTTAGTCAAATGTTTGAGCTGTTATTATGCTTACATCTCCATTCACCTTCCTTCACTTCGATTTTTATTTTAACTACAGAAAATATTAACTTTTAGTTACCCCCTCTTGTGCCTTCCTAGAGGGACCGAGTCAAGGACGGGTCAAACTGATTTACTGCTGAACTGCCGACCTCAAGACTTTTCATGCTTCCTACCCTGAGAAGGAATACCCAAGCATCACCATTTAGACCCACTAGCAATTCAGCAAATTCAAGATGAGTGCATTTCGTCTCTTTACCCGAGGTGACCAGATTCCCAAATGGTGAACTGCTGTTTATTTGCTAGCACTAATTTTAGCAAAAGATGTTAAATAAATGGGTAAGCATTTATTAACCTGCAAATAAATGCTTGCCTTTTTATTTAACATGTTTTTGAACCTCCTGACACAGTCCATAACCACCCAGACCTCCTTCCGCCACGCTGCTGGCATCAGTACGGCCATCTGGCAGAGCCACAAACCGTACTTTGTGGCCCCTGGGCAAATGATTATGAGTGCCCAAGCTTTAAAGCATGTTATCCTCGCACTTCCCCTTACACTGCGTTTCGAGACAATTAAGACCCAATATTCAACCGTTTAGCCCTTCGGCAATATCACCTAACTGATTCTCCCCCTACCTGCTATGTCGTCCGATCAAGTACGTCATTTTAACTCCACAATGATTTGCCAAAGCATGACGGAATCACCAATATATCGACTAGCCTGCACTTTGCCTACCCTTCGTGTTTTCCTTGCCCTCCCATTAAAGTTGTATTCGCATTTTTCAATACAGTGCATACTTTAGTGCCACGAACAGTGCACAATAAATTAAAGAACAGCCTAAAATAAATAAGCATTTACCATTAAATCATTACTGTTTAAAGTTCACATTTGCAACTTCCAAAAATGGCACACATTAAAGCAAATATTGAAAAAATTACAATTATCACCATTAACCAACAATTGCCCCGCATCCCACATCCCGGGTCGTTCTGACACTATAATTTATTTGAAGGGAATAACCTTTTTTTCCATAACGCCAATAGATCATGACATATGGTAAGAGTTTAAATAATGGTATAATTGCCCAACGAACAAATGAGGCGTCTGCATAGTATTTTTGAAGCATCCAAATGTGACAATCGTGCTAAGTTTATTATAAAATGTTTGCCAATATACCTTTGGGACTGAAACCCTTCGTGAAATGGTAAGGTGTAAGAAAAATAAAATCACTAAAACTTGATATCAAACCCGACAATACATTTCAAAAGGCACGTGTCGTTCATTTCTACTGCTTTAATCACAATAAAACCATGGTTGATGGCATTTTGATCATCATTTCAGTAGTATGTTTTGTGGCAAAATCACTCCATTCTATTTTGTATTTCTTTTAGAAAATGACACGTGCTTGAACTATTTCGCCTGCTGTTCTCATTAGCTTCCCCGGATTAAGTGTCCGCAGTGTATTTGTCATATTTGGTCAATTATTAGCTAAAAGGATGCTTTCTGTTCAAGAAACTCAACCCGGGAATTAATTAGCCAACACGGGCATGTCAAAAGGTTGGTTTTAAAAAAGAAAAGACTCGCCTCATGCCGAGGTCCCTCAGATGTTGCACGACATCTAACCTTTATTATCTAAAAAAGAAAGAAACTGTTTCTGTGTTATTTCAGTAGGTGGATAGATATATTTGAGTGACATCAATTGGACGGTTTTTTTCATTACCTTGCCCCGAAAGTGCAGAGTGCCCTGGAAGCGTGCCAGGTTGTACCTGCCCATCAAGCGCGGGGTTAACTACTGCAGCCCTTGAGAACAGCGAGTTGCAGGGGTTAGAGGCAGAGTTGACTGATGAGAAAAGAACACACATCTATGGTAGATATACACGGTTGCTCCATTTTAAGAGTTTCATTGCATAAATTAGTCAACCGAAGCAATTAGTAGAAACACACCATGGTTCCTGATTTAAACATGGAACCCAAAGTTACAAAACAAATCAGCGGTATCTGATATATTTATAAGCACAACATGCATGCATTAGCATATGAGTTAAACATATGGATTATTATGTTGGGAATACGAGACTTTTTTAATTAAACAGTGGATTTTAAATTATATATTTTTACATCTTTTGAAAAGAGACCACACATGCATTTTTGGTTTTCATTTTTACTACATGTGTCTTTGGAAAATAAATTAATGTTTGCATGTCAAAGTGAGATTTGCATAGAGGTATATTTACAAAAGTGTCACACAACACAGCCACAAGTGAAGTTATTTTCAAAGATATGTCACACATCTGCTCGTTCATTATGCAGTCTCACTTGCCAGCCTAATGCCAAAACAGACAACCTTTCATGGTGCAAGGGTACCTAAGTTGTGGTCAGGTTCATTTTTGTGTAGGTAAGCACGCCGCTATTTTTTGAGGCAGTTTTCCTCTTTGTAAGTGTGCTGCAGAATGCAGAATGGAAATAACCAGGAGTAATACATATATTTCTCCTTCCTAAGCCAACCTCAGGTTGGTGCGCCTTTTTAGACCAAATCCGTGTTTTCGGGTCTTTGTAGCATAATACAGGAATTGCGTAGCTTTGTACATCCACAAATGGAATTTAAGACAGGTCTGCATCAAAAAGGTGACGCAAACTCAACTCAAAATCTTTGTAAATCTGGGCGATGGTTTTAGCTCGTATTAGGTGAAAGATGTTTTATGATCATTGTACCAGGAAGTGAGAATTATTTATTGGTACATTATAGTTAGGATATTCTGTGTTAGGTTTATACTTAGGCTAACTGATAAATCTCCACTAAAAAGGAAACAACCCTCATTAGTATAAACATAGAAACATTGATAGACACCTGCACAAACACAAACTAAAATGCTATTGAAACAAAGGAAAGTTGGAGAGAATGTATCAATTTTATTTATTTCTGAAAGGGTCAACACAAGTACAACGTTGTTATAAAAGAAAGCAGCATGAAAGAATGGTCTAAGATTTTTCTGCTTGAGTTATGTTGTTCAGGGATGCCACTAAAATATGTTTTCTTTTATTTTTGTTTCCTCAGGTTTGTGTACTTGGATTAAAGGTGCAGGGTTTAGGAACATGTTTAGGTCTGATCTAATTATTATATACACTGTACAGAATCTAGGAATATTAAAATAATGTTTGATCTTTTGGGAATGTTACATTTTTTCACTGATTAGAGAAGTGGCAAACTCATAAGAATCTTGGCCAATATGTTCAATCACATTTACCCAAAGAATAGCTACAACCCTTTGATACATCAGTGCCCTTTTCTAACAAGTCAGTATGGGCCAGATGTATCAAACAGTTTTACCCATTCTATGTCTACGGGAAAATGTGTTAGTACATCTGTCCCATTGTATCGCAGATTACTTGCCAAACATTCCAGACTTTAAACATTCAAAGCAGGATGAAGTGACAGGTAGCTGTGAAAAGAGTGCTGTCAACATGCATTTGGCATGGTGGTGAAAACATGAATCAAGACTTTCCACATACCAATAACATTGATAGCTGCAAGGTGTCCTATTGTAATGTGTGATACCTTCAGCTAATCCTGGTTTTTATTTAACTGCACTTAACAGCTGGGGATTTGAGCCCAACATCACAATGTTAACAGCAACATTTCAAGTCACAGAACTCAATGTGATGTATTTTAAAATGGCAGGACTAGTTTAAATTGAGATATGTGTTATGGGTACACTTGGCAGATGTGAATACCCACTCAGTAGCATTGCCACCTCACTGTAGTCAGGCAAAGAGTGCAGAAAAGTAATAGCGAGTAAGATTAAAGCATCAAATTTCAGGTGCCTTAGAATGCAGAGCTGCAAACAAATCTGATGTATTTAAAAAATGTGTAGTATTCTCATGTCATGGTATTTCTTGTATGTTACCCTTTCCGTAGCTGCTCAGCCTGTGTGTGTGTTCTGAGTGGAATGTTGGTGTGTGGACTATGTGTAGAATGCCTGGGTGACTGGATGAAGAGTGACAGTTGTTGAGAGAGGCTGAGCAGATAGCAGGCTGCTCCTGGTGGGGCTGTTGATTACCACATACAGACTGCCTTACAAGATTTATACTTGTAGATGATCTACAAGTTACCTGTCGACCTGTGAATGAACCTACTTGGTTTACATCATACCAGCATGGCGTGTTTACTTTATTACATTTTGGCGATGAGTTGGAGACCTCCCCACGCTCTACAGTTGATCATGAAAAACATGTAAAGAAGAAGCTATGACAGGAAGAAGACATAAACCACAGACGAAAGGAACTAGACGCAGAAAGAAAGGGTCACAAGATGTAACATAGAAGCTTAAAGAGTCACAAAGCGAATGTAAAGAGCACGCATGGCAGCCCCACCAGTATCAATCAGATCGGACTGCCCCAGACCAAGCGTGCTTTACCATGTCTCCCGAGGTCATAACATCAAGAACTGAGACTCCTAATATGGTGAGACTATTCTTTTACTTCATGGATGCTGTGCAGTGTGAACTTTCAAGTACAGTGAGCCACTACTTTTTATTTCATGTAAGCTGCGCAGTGTACGAAAGGCAAGATGTGATTTCACTATCACTGGTTGACAGAACAGTAACAAGTGTGAGGATCTGTCTGTTGCTACACAGTAGCAATGTTTTACGTGTTCTTTGGGACAAAGAGAGGTGAGATTAAATCTGTATTTGACTGTTGGAATTTTCTGAGACCTAATAAAAGCACACAAACAGATTTTTATGGACTTTTAATCAACACTACAAGCTACAAGGAAGATGCCTATACTGTGTGCACAGTTTTTATTATGTATCCTGGCTGATGTTTGAATTTCTTGGACTTTCAACCATTTGTTTTGTTGAGACTAATGTGAGGAAGTCTGTCTGTGTATCTGCTGCTGGATATGACATGTTTGGCTGAGACAACATGTTTTATTTTGATTAGATTTGCAGGTTTTAGTCCACTCTCTGTTGTGGGTAGTTAAACAGTTACTTAGGTTGTTCAAAGTGTGCACGAGTTGCTCAAAAAATACAAGAGCCGCCTAATGCGCGCTAAGCTTACCAACGTTCGTATGAAGGAGCAGCAGGGACTTTCCTGTGTTCGTAAGACACCTTGTGACACATGTTATTTTCTATGTGTTTTGTTTGTGCAAGGTTTATACCTTGTATGCCTCTTTACATGGAGCGCATACAGGTTTTTACGGTTGTCCCTTGTAGATGGTGGGACAGGACATTAGGTTTTTGTCCCTCTAGTCCACATGACTTGATTCTCCTTATAGAGAGCACATAAGGTTGTCTCTTGGTTATGCTGCGGGCAGGATATTGGGTTTTAGTCCCTTTATTCCACATGACATTTTGATCTTTATTTATTTTCCGTATTTGAGGAGGGGGATAGGTACTGTATTCTGCATCCATCTTTCCTTCTTGTTCTGGGTTCCTTTCCTTCTTGTGGTGCGGTGTTCCTGTCATCCATGGGTCTGGGCTTTCGACTCTGTTTTAAATTGTTAATTTCCTCTTCATGATGCGGGTGTTGTTCCCTTCATCTTTTATTTGCTGGACTATTTACGTATGATGTACTTTTATGTTTATAGTTTATTGCATGTTTATAGTTTTATGCATTTGTTCATTCTTCTGTTCATTATGGAATAGGTATGTTGTATTCTCATGTCATGGTATTTCTCCTATGTTACCCTATCCCTAGCTGCTCAGCCTTTGTGTGTGTTCTGAGTGGAATGTTGGTGTGTGGGCTATATGTAGAATGCCTGGGTGACTAGATGAGGAGTGACAGTTGGTAAGAGGGGCTGAGCAGTTAGCAGGCTGCTCCTGGTGGGGCTGTTGATTACCACATAAGACTGCCTTACAAGATTTATACTGCTGTTTATGATGATCTACAAGTTACCTGTCGACCTGTAAATGAACCTACTTGGTTTGCATCATACCAGCATGGTGTGATTACTACAAAATGTAAAGGCACTATTAAGTTGGCAGGGTTGACTACCCTTACAATGTCTTAAATCAGTGCCGGGATACCATACTGGGTGATAGTGCGATTTATAAATCTGCATAACATAACATTTATTAAGAAGAAGGTAAATGACATCCAAATGTGTCCAGGAGTTTATGTATTAAAAGAGTTGCCCATAGCACTCTTACTTCTTTAATCCATTAATAGTCCTACTAACCAGAGAGAGCCCTGACAAAGTGAGTGTGAAAGGTAATGACATGTAAGAACAGGTAAAGAGATGTGAGTGAGTTATACTGCTATACATAAACATTCTATGCTTTAAAGCAGTCTCACATAATCCCAGCCGCGGGCCGTGGAGGGAGTTACGGTGGGGCAGGGAGGCGGGGAGGGAGAGGGGCAGGGTGGAGAGGGCTAAAAACCGGCATATGGATAATTACAGGTAAGTAAACAATTTCAATAATAAAACGAATTTCGTAGCGCGCCCTGCATTGCAAAATGCGATGCAGTGCGCGCTATGAAATTCGTTTTATTAATTAAATTGTTTACTTACCTGTAATTATCCAGGTGCCGGTTTTTAGCTCTCTCCACCCTGCCCCTCCCCCTCCCCGCCTCCCTGCCCCACCGTAACTCCCTCCACGGCCCCCGGCTGCATAATCCCATTCGACACACTGCTAATGGGAAGACACAAACCCTACTCTACTTCTCCTTTAAATTAAATATGTGCTTTTTTATAACAATCACTGCAAAAAAACATGTTTTGTAAATCCTAAACAAACACAGTATTTGCCTGTTTTGGGATTGGAAAGCTGAATATACACTGATCAACACTAATTTCAAAAGGTTTGAAAAACACAGAGAGAACATTACTGACATCCATAAAGAATAAACACTGTAAAAAGGAGAGCCTAATTATAGTTAAGGTTTTTTAACGATTTTCCATATAAATATGTAGAGAAACATATTTCCTTGACTCTATTAATTTGTTTAAAACAGAAAAAACTATAAATGAGGTCTTTATTTTGAGTGTCACTCAGGCTGTCAGTTATGAATGGCAGGGCACTAGCTTTGAGTATTGAGAGCCAAAACATAGTCACTCTCCACACTTACTGAATTTTGAATCTTTGTGAACAGAGATCCCATGCTTCTGTAGAACATATCAATACTGAATGACACAATAACCCACATAGCCTACCTCCATGATAAGGGTACCTTGTACATATCGACAACAAATACAAGAGGGTCCCTGGTAGTTCGAATAGTAGGGAGAAGAGATCAGGGAAAACGCACTAAATAACAACAAACCTTCTCCCCAATAATTACTTTTTAAATATGGTAATACATCCAGGAATATACAAGTCCCATAGACCAATTATTAATCAAAATGTATTATCATAAAAATATACACATGATTTTTATAACTTCATTTCGGATATCACAAATATATATGAAAATATATCATAAATATTCAACATAGAGAGAGCCACAGAAAATAGATGAGGAACATTGAAGTACAATGTACACATAAACAAGAGGAAGAAAGATATAAGACACAACCCAAGGAAAGAACAGATACAAAAGCTAGACACAACATCATGTGAACACAATATTACATACATACAAATAATCTATAATACAAAATTCGCAATACAAATTACAAGAGAGACAGAAATACGCCGACGCATGTTTCGGAAATATGATGCACACGAAAAATGCCTTCATCAGAGAAAATCAATACATCAGTGGCCACAGGCCATCTATGAATCGTACAATGTACGGTGTAGGGGGCTCACTATGAATTGAACTTTCTATCTCCTGTTGATGTGTACATTGTACTTCAATGTTCCTCATCTATTTGTTGGTATTTAGTACCTTTTACATATCACCTTCCATGTTCAATATCAATACAGGATTGGTGACCATAACTCAAGTGGCAAGTTTACCTTTCCTCACAGCCTCCTCCCCTGAACTCAGAGTAATACGTCAGTCTACGGTAACAAATATGAATTGTATCTTCCCACTTTCTGTCCACCAATGTTCATGTCAAAATATTTACACCCCACCTGACCTACCCACCTACATAAACTTTACATCTCACCTTCCCACCTACTGGCACCTCTTAGAGGCATTCTAAATGCCACAGCACAAGTTCATACAGGGTTTAAATAAATTGTATCACATTACCCCTTTTCCATTATGCTCCCATGATCTGGAACAACATCCCCCATATCCTCAAGGAAAACCCCAACACTGCTCCAATTTCGGAAATATTTGAAGATACTCTTTATGACCACTATATCACAATGCATTAACAGTTTCCAAAGCAGATTTCATTCCTATTACTCAAGGAGAGAAATTGGATTGTTGGTTGACTGGGGTGTGAGCCCTGGCCAAGCAACCGCCACAGTCCCTTGCAGTGAAAACCACAAAAAGTCACAAAATGAACCTGTGTGTAACCCTGGGTAGCTTGGCACACAAAGCAATTAGGCTCATCTTAGAGGCAATGTGTAAACTATCTATGCAGCAAACAAACGATAATAAAGTGCAAATACAACACAAGAAATAAATCCTAAACCAGTTTAGAAAAATAGAGTACATTGCAATACATTACTTGATACCAAAACAAGAGAAATCCAATCCATAGAACCAAAGTTATGAAATGTTTAAGTTTTCAGTAAAAAATAATGCCTAAAAGATCAAAGTGCCAACCAGGGAAATCACTTCAAGCAAGATTAGGTCAAAGTAAAATAAATATGGGTGACCACAATGGAGCGTGGTTCAGATACAAGAAGTGGATTGGGCCTGGTAAGCGTGTACCATCGAACTTGGAAGAAATTATGAAAAAAAGTGATTAAAGGTAAAGTTACATGGGTCAAGGCTGCAAGAGTTGTCCGAGGAGATAGCGTCATTGTCAGAGAACCATGGGTCGAAGGCGAGTTATAGGTTTCTATGTTTGAAGTTAGTTTCTAAAATGGAAGTCCAAAATCTCCAGCGGGATGAGGAAGACTGCTGTAGCCAAAGACAGTACCCCTTTGCGATGGACCACTGAAATGGATATCCTGCTGCTGAGAATGTAGTGGGATAAGATACAAAGTCAATCTGGCCAGCAATGTTCTTCAGGAAGAAAGGTGAACAGATTGGTCCTGGTCTCCTCTTGGTTCTCAGAGCAGTTTGTACAAAATATGGATAAAATGTTTCTAAGCCCTCAGTTTTGGACTTCAACCATCTGCGCACCTTTAGCTCCAGAGCCATGGGTCAAGGACTGATGGGATACCTCTTTGGGGGGCGGGTGGGGGTGTGGTCAGGATTCACTCTAGATGCAGGTTCATACAGGTGGAAGCATTTTGTGTCCCTGTGGCTCTGATTAGAAGGCTAGCAAACTAGTCTTTGGAGTCACTCTTGTAGTCCTTGGTTCAGGTGAAAATGGCATGAACATACACCCAACATATCAATCCTTACTATCCACTCTCTGTTTCACTGAATCCAAATGTCCCACAGACTACTCACTTCACAAACAACACATGCTACATTTGTATTTAGCACAGACCAAATATCAGATATGAAATAGTCTTTACATCTAGAACAGATTACCTAGAACACATTATCTCCTTTCAATGTAAAAAATAAAAAAACTGACCTTATCCACATTTCAAGTAAGACTCTAAACAGCTACCCTTTTATGTCTGCTCACTGCTCAAGAGCATTATTTATAGCATAAACCCAATCTTTGATGTCCTCCCTCTCTTCACACTAATTCCTGTCATATGAAAAAACCCAAACACATTGGAATTCATCAATATCCAGTGCAGATTTTAACAGAATTTACATTTACATAACCATATAAAAGGCTGTTTTACTTACCCGATTTAACATATTCAGTGCTTGAACACAAAATACAACGATCTCCCACATCAGCATGACCCAACATAACATACAAATTCAATATTGCAAAAGGTAGTGTTGTTCACATACAAGCTCCACTAGCCCTAGTCCTCAAAATGTTAAAATCCTCCAAATCCAGACCATTCACTTGCTATAAAATGCAACATCCTTTTTAGAAGAGATCCTTTGTAGCATGGTCCACATGCTGAAGCACGATATGCCATTATAAAGTGCTTTTTATTAAGGCCTGAAGGGACATTACCAAATTGCTGGCCCTGGACCTACACATTACTTTAATTTAGATCCCATTTGAAGGGCCACAGGTTAGATAGGGCACACCGCCCCACAGGTGGTTGGGGTTGTTTTCCTCTGGTGTCATGGCCAAGCACACCATTTCTGCACTTGACACTCAGGGTAGTTAGGGCAAGCTTTCAAAGGTTTCATAGAGAGGAAGTATGGGGAGAGACTCAGAGTTCAAGTAGTCAAATAACAGGCACAATAATTCAATGTGCAGTCCAGTGCTTGTGTTTTAGTTAAATAAAAAGGTATTTTAATATTGCACCAAAACAAAATACTACATAATTGGGTGGGGGTACATACTTCAAGTTTAACAATTTCACCTCAGGCTCCAGTTACTTACCACACACTCTAGCATGCCTTTCTTCCAACTCTACAGCATCCCTCTGCAATTCAGTCTAAGGCAAGTCAAAGCGCAGGTGCAAGTTCACTAAGCATTTGCCACATCGACAACTTATTGGTCACTTGGAACAGCTCTTAAACTCACACTGATAGAGATAACGTATTATGGCTTGATCATGTTTGTGCATTTTAGGTCAGGCATCCTGGTACATGCTCCATGACGACACAGGTTGGTGGGGACAGGGTGCTGTTCTCACTGGACTTGTAGCTTCGGGGTTTTCTTCAGAATCACTCAACCGCAGCGGTGGCCTTCTCCACACGCAGGCTGTTTAGGAAATCAGTGCATATTATACAAGACAAGAGTAATCCAAAGTTCAATGCAAACTGTGTATGAAAGTACATTTTACACAAGTGTTCACATGGTACTCATAAATGCAGTTTACAGTAAGACAGCAAAATAATTGTCAAGATTAAATCAAGAGAAATCCATCATGTTATAGTTAGCTTCAAACATTTATTTCAAATTTATTGTGCATTGTAAAATGAAAATATATAAATATAATTAAAGAATCAATTTAAAGTGCATGTTAACCCCAAGTGACATACAATAACCAAGAAAAGTGTGAAACAGTGTGTGTGGTACAAGTATATCGGTTTTAGCAAACAACCATAAACAATATTTCTCTCAGAAAATGCCGAAATAAAAAAGTGAATTAGCGTGGCTTGATAATGGTAACTTGACAAGTGCAAGCATCTTTTGGCATTATCTTTTACGATTTTCAGTTGCTAGGAGTGCACCCAACATGATTTCTCCAACGCAGGCCATTGCAGGAGGTCACAACCATTCAGGTCAGAAAGTGGCAGCAAAATGAACTCGAGTAAGCTGCACCCTCTGGCACGCTGCATGATGCAGTTCACATTCATTTTTTAGTGTGGAGTTCCCTGTGCTAAATCACAGCGCAACATGCCTACTTCCACCCATCGTGGAATTCCATGGAATCTCACAGAGATTTTTGTAACTCCGTGAAATTCCATGAAGTGAAACTTCGCCAGTTCCACCCATACTTATATAAAACAGTTAATAATGTGAACTAAGAAAGCCTTCATTGATAATCTTGCTGCCCCTAGAAGATATGAAGACATTCAATTTCCTGAACACTTAACCACCACACATAATGATGAACCCTTCCTCCTGTACAACAAACTAGATAATGACAAATGCATTATAATACTTGCTACAGCAGTAACAAAACATTGGTGATGGACAGACACTCAAAAAGTGCCCTAAACCATTCACTCAGATGCACACCATGCATGGTGAATATCAAAACACTTATATAAGCAACATATATTCCTTGCTATCTAGTAAACAAAATAAAACTTGGTATGAACTACTAAGCCAAATTAAAGCTAAAATAAACAACTACTCCCCCATAAAATAATATTTAACTCTGAATAAGTCATGATACAAACAATACTTAAATGGTGCCAACACAAGGCTGTTACTACCATTTAATTAAAGAATTTGTCAAAATCTCCAACAATCTGCACTAAGTGTAGAACATGCAATAAACAATCAGTTTGCATTTGAA
Organism: Lissotriton helveticus; assembly: GCF_964261635.1. Taxonomy (NCBI): domain Eukaryota; kingdom Metazoa; phylum Chordata; class Amphibia; order Caudata; family Salamandridae; genus Lissotriton; species Lissotriton helveticus. The sequence continues at coordinate 987,996,915 of NC_136067.1, forward strand.
ATAAAAAAAAAACACTATTTGCACTACGATATGTCCCTGTAAGAGAGGTAACAATCACTACAACCTACATCTAGTAAGCGTATTTAACAAACAAAATTAACACAAAATTAGGGTGTGATTACGAGTTTGGTGGTCCTACCACCGTACCACCGCGTTGGCGGTCCAGAGAAGACCATCGCGGCAGCAGTCTCCTGCTGGCTGCATTACAATGTTCCTGCTGGCCCTTCAGCTGTAGTTCTGATGGCAGTGTGCATTTTGTTCAGATATGTGGATGCTGGGGTGCATATTTTTGACTGCAGTATACACATATGCATGTCTCACGTGAAGAAATATCTACTAACTATACATTCCCATTTCTGGAGTCTGAACCATATGTGCCCAGTCCTGTCAAGGGTAAACACTGCCAAATGGACTTACCTGGATTTCAGCACCAAATGGGTAGTGTTTTGGCCCCAAGTGATCCCTCTGATGGCAGTGTCTATTTTTTTCATATATGTTGATGTTGGTGTGTATTTTTTTGATTGTAATGTACACATATGCATGACACGTGAAAAAAATACCTGTTGCCAGTATAGTGCCATTGCAGGAGTCTGGACCATATGTGTCCAAGTCCAGTCAATGGGTAAGTACTGCAAAATGGACTTCCCTGGATTTTGGTGTAAAGAGGGTTGTTTTCTTCAGGTCAAGATGGAGACCTCGAGAAAGGGATCCACATGGGTGACTGAAGGGAAGAAAAGGAAATGCGTGAGTGTGCACCCCAAATATTTTGTTTCTGCTGACTCGTAGCAGGCGATTCCACCACCATGGTTGGCTTGTCGGAAAGCCAACACATAATTTGGATGGTGGTGAAACTTCTCTGTACTTCCCTATGACAGAGGTGGTCCGCAAATGGCTGTAGGTGTCGACGGTGCTCAGACGGTCTTTCATTCTAATAACCGACAACATCATTCTATGGCACAAACATGATCAAGCCTATTTAGGGTGGTAAAGTCGACACTGAAGTAGCGGCAGTGGTGGGACTGCCACACTCATAATTAGGCTCTAAATCTCTTAATGGACTACATTGAAGGCACTTGGGTTGGCATACTGCATCATTCTGGACACAGACACAAACTCAAATTCCACAAAGCATGGTGGAATGTGTACAAAAACGCCATTGCTCAAGAAGATAAAACTAACAGTGCAGTAGAAGTATGGCTACACTGGCTTCCAAGACAAGTTAGTGAGAACCCCACCTACACTCTATCAATCACCAGTGAGGGTCTCAAGGCGCTGGGGGGCAGCTCCGGTTCAGTTGAAGAGCCAGGTTTCGAGGTCCTTCCTGAACATGTGCATGGTCAGGGAGCATCTGATGTTCACTGGGAGCTCATTCCAGGCCTTGCCGGTGATGTGGGAGAAGGCTCTCCCACCTGTGTTGTTTCTGCAGATGCGGGGGACCTCTGCCAAGGCGTGGTCGGTGGATCGAAGGTTCCTCTTGGGTGCAAGGAAGGATAATCTTTCGTTGAGGTATTTGGGTCCGATGTTGTTGAGTGATTTGTAGGCGTGGGTGAGGAGTTTGAAGGTGACCCTCTTCTCGATGGGGAGCCAGTGGAGGTCTTGTAGGTGTTGGGTCATGTGTTTGTGACATGGTGTCCCGAGGATGAGTCTGGCTGTCGTGTTCTGGATGGTTTGGAGTTTGTGTAGAAGGGTTCTGTTGATCCCGGGATATAGGTCATTGCCAAAGTCCAGTCTGCTGGATATGAGTGTGGGTGACGGTTCTTCTGCAGTCGGGGGGATCCATTTGAAAGTCTTTAGGAGGATGCGTGGACAGTTAGAACTAGTGGAGGAGACGGCGTTGATCTGGTGGTTAATGAGAGGGAGGAGTTAAGGATGATGCTGAGGTTTCGTGCATGGTCTGTGGCAGTGGCGGACTTCCAAGAGCGTTGGGCCACCAGGTATTGTCCCAGGCAGAGGTGCAGGGTCCGAGGATGAGAACCATGCTCTTTTCCGAGTTGATCTTCAAACATCTGTCTTTCATCCAGGCTGCAACATTCCTCATTCCTTCATGGTGTCTGGTGGAGTCTGGCGTCTTGAGGCTTCTTCGTGAGTGAGAAGATGAGCTGGGTGTCTTCGGCTTAGTATACAATACTGATCCCATGCTGTCTGACGATGGCGGCGAGAGGCGCCTTGTAGATGTTAAAGAGAGTGGGGCTGAGTGATGATCTTTGGGGTACTCGGCAGTTGATATTGGTGGGTTCGGAGAGGAAGTAGGGTGTCTGATCCTCTGGGTTCAGCCGGAGAGGAAGGATTGTATCCAGTCGAGCGCGGTTCCTTGTATCCCCTCGCCGTGAAGTCTGGCTGCGAGTGTGCGATGGGAAACGGTGTTGTAGGCTGCGGAGAGGTCCTGAAGGATGAGGGCCACGGTGTGTCCTCAGTCTAGTAGCATGCGGATGTCGTCAGTTGCGGCGGGAAGGGCGGTCTCGGTGCTGTAGTTGCTGTGTAATCCAGACTGGGAGACGGACAGGATGGAGTTCTCTTCGATGAAGGCGGTCAGTTGGGCGTTTACGAGTGTCTCTGTGACTTTGGTCGCAAAGGAAAGGAGAGAGATGGGCAGTCGTTTTTCAGGTCCATTGGGTCAGCCTTTGGTTTCTTGAGGAGGGGTTTAATCTCCAGCCTTCCAGTCGTCTGGGAAGATGCTGGACTTGAAGCCCTACAAAAAGAACAAAACAAGCAACACGTAAGAATTGAGCAACCAGTAACCCATATGAAACCTAAAATAAGTAAACAAACAAGTCAAATGTATGATATGCTGCAATGTAAATTTAGAAACATTGTAAGCAACAAGGGAGTACAGTACTTAGAATCAATAGCAAAGTACTGGTTATAAAATACTTAGCAATCTATACCCTAACCAAGAAACCTTAACACATCACATCACCATAACTTAAGGACAATTAAATACATAATAAATATTTTATTTGTATTTCTCAGTCATAAAATATGAATCACATAGAAAAGAAGATTGATAAGTAAAAATATGTTTTACAAATGATTAAAATTCAGCACATCAGCGATCACAAAGCACATTATTGGAAATAAACACAAATTGGAACCAAGTAGATCCATCACATATAATTGTAAATTAATGCATTGCAATTACAGCAAATATACGTAAATAATAAAATATAACATATTCACCTACAAATATATAAATTAAACAATCATTTTTGTAGCAGTAGAGCTCTATCCAAATCCATGATGTCAAAACACAATACAGTAAAAAAGCAAAGTCCAATAAAGCCCAAAATAATGCAAAAATAAAAAAGTCCAACTAAATCCAATGGGATGACTTCTGATTCATAAACCTATAAATAAACATAGAATACGCACCAACACAAAACAATATGCCCAAATACTACAAAAACATTATATTACAACTATATTAAAACCAAATATAACATGACAATATTTTAAAATTTACAGACTACTACCAAACTCTAAGTAGGACTAGCACACTGTACTACTAAAACACACAACACAAATTATGACTAACAAACCTTTAAAATAAAATTTTTAACTATGACTATTATTATCTAGGTCTACCCACATTCCCCCCTCATCTAAAACCCTCAAGAAAACTTGAAAAATGTTTACCTTATCCAAAACTCAGCAGCAGGTAACTGCAACTCATTCCCAGCAAATCTGATGAAAAAATGACAGGAATAGACTATAAAAATTAACTTATCAGCAGACAGACGGCCACTAAATGAAAACAAAAAAAGACTATCTCCCTGAAAAATCTATGGAATATTAAGTACAAGTTATAAAATATGTAACTTTGTTATAAGATAATGAAAACCTTTCAATAAATGTATCATGAAAATATTTATAATTATGTGAAGTATAAAAGAAATAGTACTATATGAATAGATAAATAATATAATATAGTATAGTATTATTTATAATATACTTTAAAGAGTGAATCAAAGATGATATAAAAAAGTATGGATAACAAATGTATATCATTAGCAAACAAATTTCCCATGTTTGCAAAAATGATGAAAAATACCAATATGTCAAACAGTGTTAAAACATATGTACCATGTTTTGTATTTAAAAAATATAAAAGAAATGTTAAAATGTTCAAATTACATCTTTTTATGTTTGAAAAATGTATGTGTTTAAAAAATGTAAATATATACAGTAAATAAAAAAGAAACAACTAAATACAGAAAAATATAAAACTCAAAAACTGTAATTTACTGTTCTTTTAAAAAACTCAATTCTAATGATGGATCTGAAAAATAGAATACTTAAAATTGTATATCTAATACTCACACTGTAATATAACATATTCGATTTAACATGTTATACACTAAACTATTTATATTAACTACTCTCACTACGATTGAATCAATTTTAGATATTATCTTGTATACTAAAGAGATCATCATCATATTTCCTTTATTTTGGTTTAAATAAAAACCATTAAAGGTACAGCATAAAACATTTAAAACTGGGATGTAATAAAATGTGCAAAGTCATTGTGAGATAATATTTGTAGGTAATGCTTCATTGTGTGCGAAATTTCAGTCCAACAATAGAAGTCTCATCATATATTTTTTAAGATCCATAATATTATAGTAAAAAAAGATAAAAGAAGTTTGGAAGAAACATCCCAATGCTAAAATGATTTACAAAGAGGGCTAGCGAACTTCTAGATAAAAGGGTATAAAACCAATCATAAATACAATTGAGACAGTAAATTAAGTATGCTTGCTATTTTGAAAAGCATTCAACCTAATGTACCATATTGCCTACAGGTATCTAGCGATTGAATACACCACATAGTCTCTGGTGTTGGTTTTACATAGTCTCTGGTGTTGGTTTTACATATTCTTAGAGCTGTATAGAGGTCTCTAAACCAGAGAAGTTTATAATGGGGAATATTCCAGTGTGTACGCTTTTAGGATCGGCCTTACAGAAAAATACCAAGTGTTCAATATTCTATGGATCTTGATATGCATCGGACACAGATTCAATATGTCTCCAATTTTCGTCCAGGAATGGGTAAACATAGCCAACTTTAATATGCACAATCTAAATGTAACATAAAGTGCACGTGCAGCAGGGTTAATAACCATATTCAAATATTGCTCATACTCAGATACACATTTGAACATGAATAAAAAATATCCCAGGGTACAGGGGATGCAGTATAAAGTTTTGCACCTTATGCGTAATTCCAGAAGGAAGTTTTTAGATTTTCTCAAGCACCTTTGGGTAATGCAGAGGGTTGCAGCCAAAAACCTTTAAGACTTAACTTGAATAACCTATTTTTAAGATGAACAGGTCAGATGTTGTTCCCAACATGGTTGTCATCTATTATGATTCTAATGCACTCCCTATAGGGACATAGGGCCCGATGTAGGTAAAATAGATTTACCGATTTTTAATTACCGAATCATACCGATTCGGTAATTAAAAATCGGTAAATCTAAGGGGTGGAGATGTAGGAACATCCAGATGTTCCTTTTACCGAATCGGTAAAAATCTGTATTTACCGATTCGGTAAATACCGACCGGTAATGCCCCATTCATTCCTATGGGCTTTGAAGCCCATAGGAATGAATGGGGCATTACCGGTCGGTATTTACCGAATCGGTAAATACAGATTTTGACAAGGGTGCAGGGGGTGTCACTTTGACACCCTCTAGCACCCCCAAAAAAGATTTGGGGGCCATGTGGCAGGCATACCTGCCCTAAGGGCAGGTCTGCCTGTCATATGGCACAGGTGTGCATGCACACATGTGCATGCACACCGGAATCGGTATTTTACCATCAAATATATTTGATGGTAAAATACCGAATCGGTAAGGGTTGTGGGACTCAGAAGAGTCCCACCTACATAGCAAAAATACCGAATAGGTATGAATACAGATTCTGTATTTTACAGATTCGGTAAATTTACCGATCGGTAAATTTACCGAATCTGTAAAATATGTGGCCCTACATACCGATTTGTAAATACCGGTCGGTAACGGCCGAAAATACCGATTTTCGGCCGTTACCGACCGACCTACATCGGGCCCTTAGAGCCTTCTGCAATATTGGATAGTTCTCAACATAGCAATATCAGAATGTGATCTTAGGTTTAGGTTGCATCTGATTGACAGAGTTGATGCTCTGGTGGGGAGTCTCAAGAAGGTTTTAATAAAGGCATTTTCAGCGTTTTTCAAGGGTGTTAAGAGAACAGTGCCCCATAGATCTGCCCCATACATAGCTCTCCCAGAGGCTTGAATCTCATATATCTCCAAAAGGGGGAAATAGCGAAAGTGGGTGGTCTAATACAAAATCTAAAGATATACCCAGTTGTTTGATCTAGAGTCATAACACTTTTCTGTACCTATGCTACCCATCTAAGGGACTTCCAGTCTTTCACTCAAATAGTCAAATTCATGTACCCTATCCAATGTCTCCCCCCTAAGAATGCCTTACTTTTGGATGTTTTCCTCCTGGTACAATAGACCATGTACTTAGTTTTGTTATTATTAATTTCAAGGTCATGGTCTAAACAAAAAGTGTTACATTTATCCAGGAGACTAGATAGACCATGAGGAGTCTTTGATAGTAACAAAGTGTAATCTGCAGATAGGAGACACGCTAGTTTATAATCCTTCAACTTTGTGGAGTCATTTTCACAGTTTAAGAGATAGGGGAAACAGCCAATTACGTACAGAAAAAAAGTGTAGATGACAAAATACACCCTTGTCTAACACCTCTCCTGACTGGAATGTCTTTCATCAATTCCCCTGCCGGGCCACACCCAACCCTCGCAAATTGTTCCGTGTATAATGCCTGTGTCAGAAACAATAGTCCACGTGGGATCCCGATTTTATTGAAAGCCACCCAGAGTTTTGTCCTAGGGACAAGATCGAATGCAGCTCGTAGATCCGCAAAGGCAACATACAACATCCCTCTATCAATTTCTACTATCTTCCATTTAATGGACGGAATTTGCACAGTCTGATCTATGGTACTAATATTGAATCTGAATCCCCCCTGTAAGTGGGATAACATTTTTTTCTTGGGAAACTGGTCCCAGGATGCCAGTTTCTGCTCCAGGGAAGACCTGGCTTGGCAGTTCGGGCTGGAAAGACCTTGCTTGGAAGTGTGGCTGGACTGTTCCCATGATGAACAGAGTCAAGACTGATTTGCATATGGCTGGGTCTGAACTGGGGTGAGCTAAAGAACGATGATGGATTCAACCCATATCTGTGACTAAAGTTGAGTGTCTGAAAAGTTTCAGTGCTCCGTCCATCATCTCCTTGTGTTTGCTTGGGAAATCCAGTCCCATAGCCTAGATAGGATTTGCATGCTGTAGTCTTTCTGGATATTTTCAATCAGGCTTATTGGTCTGTAAATGACCGGTGTGGATTTATCACTTTTTTAATAAATAAGGCTTATTTCCGCTCCAGTCCAGGACCTCGTGATCAGTGCTCCAGCCTTCAATGCTTTTGACAGGCAATTTATATAGGGTCCCCAGATGTGAGGTTCATTCTGGAATAGATCTGCTGGGATTCTATCCAAGCCAGGGGCTTTGCAGGATTTCTGGGCCTGGATTGCATCTAAAGTTTCTTTTAGGGTGATTTACTTGACCGCCTCTCCAGCAGAATCTATAGTATGGGCTGCAATGTCTCTAAAGTCCCATTTCCTAATCTAAAGAGATCATACTTACTAATTCCTCTCCAGTCTAAGCCATTTAGATAGAAGGGATAGACACTAAAAAGGTTGGCATCTACTATTCCAACTCCAATCTAAAAAGAACATTTTGGACACTAAAGGGGTCACATTTTCTAATCCCACGCCATTCCAAGCCATTTAGGGGAAGGTGTTTGACACTAAAGGGGAAGCATTACCTATTTCAGTCCAATCTATAATATTTATTTTTAATACATTGAACGCTAAAAATAACACATTGCATATTTAACACTCCCCCAAAATATGTTTCACAGTAAAAAAAGATAAGTTTAAAAAAAACAATAAAATCAAATTTCTAAATGTTGTCATTTTTTTTTACAGTACTATTTTTTAATAGTTTTTATTAAAGTATGTAATAAACTTATAAATCCAATAAAATAATTACCACAAAAAATAAAAGCATCCGTATAACAACACAAACATTTTTTATTAAACTGAATATTTATCCATAATATAGATGTTACATTTAAAATGCAACTTTCAATTTGCAATTCCTTAAATGCTTACGCAAAATTAAGTAATCGCAAATTTTGCGATTCCTTAAGCTTGCTATGCATTTTGCTTCATACATTCCAAATTGCGATTTTTAGTCGCAAACGCTGCTTTTTTGCGAATCGCAGCGTTTGTGACAAAAAATTACCTTGATACATCTGCCCCCTATAACACTAAATGCAGATGAGACTTTATAATAGTAAGCCTGTCTCAGTGTGTACCAGAACAAAACAGGATAAAGAGGTGTTAACTACATGCTAAACCGTTGAGCAATTAGCTATTTGATAGCAGCTTTGGCTTTCACACTAGAATGTAACTATGTGCCAATTCTAGGAAAGAGATACACAATTTATGTGATGACTTGTAGATTGTTTAAAATGTATTACATTAGCTCACATCTGTATGGTTTGATATGCCGAGGTCTTCCCAACTGTGTCTGGTGTGTCTGTGTCTGGAATATGCTGCTGGTACCCTAGAAACACATATCTCTTTAGCATATGATGGGAGCTATCTTGTTAATTAATGAGAGCCTTGCAAATTTTGGTCTTTGAATACCAATTTTGAGCATATCATTGCATTTTAGACTGTAATTGTCGTAATGAAGTTTTGTTTCGATGTTTGTTTGACACCTTTAAAAAAAATCTTATTTACATTTGTTGTAGTTGATATAATAAATTGAGGCACAATGATATTTTATATCGAATCTATTTTTAATTATGCATCGTAATGTTTTAACCTTTGTAATAGTTTTAGTTAACAGAGCAATGACATTAAACCTGAACCTTGAAACTATAACAGTAGTTATTGACCACTAGGTGAGTCTATGTCCTGATTATGCCTGTATAAGTATTGAAAGATGGCTCCTCTTTTAACCCTTTATCTAATGTCTCTAACATTCTAGATAAGTCTTTTTAAGGCACCATGGGTCAGTCATAAATCTTTTATTCGGTTGCCACAATTTTATAGGAACCATAAAAAGTACAGAACAACAGACAATATATGTTAAAAAAGGGGAATCACAAATATAAATGATGGGGAGGCTGCTAATAAAGTGCAAGTGCATTAAAAACCAATTAATCCAGGTTACGACGATATTTTACACACATTTTAAGATAGCATGCTACACATTTAGCGACAAAGACAGAGTCCAAATTTTGCAGCGCAAGAAGAGCAGGACGGCAAGTTCTCAAGCCCATGAATGAAAGTAAGGGGACAATCCAACGCTTGCGAGGAGATTCATAGAACCTACAAAAAAACATAACATGAAGTGTGGATTGTTCTGATGAATCATCACATGGGCATTTAACAATAGAGTTAGACCAATCCTGCTTTTTCGGAAAAGAAATCATACGCAAAAAAGAATTAAAACAAAACCTAGTAAGGAGAAGTTTTTCAAAGGAATTCAAATAAAATTTCAGATAAGGTTGGATACCTAGAGTAGATTGTAAGGTTAGAATCTGAAGGTTAGTTGGCTTGCTAATTTCTTGGATCAAACGCAACTCCCTTAGATGTGAAAGACATTTAATTTTCAGATGTTTCCTTGAGATATTTAACAGGGAAGATGGATCATCGAAATACAGGTTCAAATCCAAATCCCTTAAAAAATTCTTCACATAGACAAGCCAGGGAATTTGAGCCCAATATGCCAAGCCCAAACAATCCACAATAAGGGAGCGGGTCAAATGGCACTGCTCCGTGGTCCAGACCCGGTGCCATAAGAGAATGGGCTGAATTTTGATGTTATCCATAATATAATCCATCCCAGCTCAATATGTGTACCGTAAGATGGAGCACTTTTAGGAAGTGCCAACACATATTTGATAAAACCATTTTCAACAACCTGGAGTGCGTCTGCGGCAGCATAACCCCATACGCCAGCACCGTAGACTGCCACGCTATGGCATTTGGCGTAATAGATTTTCAAAAGTTCTTCCGGGGGTGGCTTGCAAAGCTTCCTCGAAAAAGCAATCAAAGCAGTGGTAGCTTGTAGAAACTGTAATTTTCTACTGCAAATAGACTGTCTCCAGGATAATTTACTATCAATTAAGATACCCAGATATGGGTAGGTGTTGGTACAATCCAGCTTTGCGTTGGCAATTACAATCGGTTTAGGCTTCTTCATCCGCTTGCCCAGGTGCATAACAAATGTCTTTTTAATATTAGCCAGGAGGTCCAAAGATGACATAAACTTACAATAGTTATTAAGAAGTAACTGCAACTGATTGGGGGTCCTAGCCATTAACACAGAATCATCTGCATATAATATTGCAGGAATTGGGCGATGACCAATTGTTGGGAGGTCCTGGCTCCCTTCCAGCATTGCCGACTCTAGGCCGTTTGTGTAAAGGTTAAAAAGGAAGGGAGCCAGCACACAGCCCTGCCTAACACCCCTAGTGACGGCAAATGATGTAGTAAGCTCACCATGGACCCCATATCTCACCCTCGCCGTGGCGTCCAAGTACAGTTCACGGAGAAATGTAATCAGAAGCTGGTCAACACCCAAATCTGTTAGAATAGACCACAATTTTGAGTGGGACACGCAGTCAAATGCTGCAGAAAGATCTACATAAACTAAATGCAGATTACCGTTTTTTGCCCCCACATATTTTCCTATAAATAGGGAAAGATTTAACGCCTGCTCTACAGTGCCCAGGCCCTCCTGAAACCCGTATTGCAGGTCTGTCATGATTTTATTTGTCTCGGCCCAGTCGTGTAAACGCTCGAGAACCAGCCGACCTGCCACTTTGCCAAGGGAATCAAGGAGGGATATGGGCCTATAGCAGGCAGGATCATTACGATCACCCTTTTTGAAAATGGGGAGTAACGTGGACATTGACCATGAGTCGATTAGCCCAAATGTCATAACAGCCTCAAAAACTCAGGTCAAAAACAATGACCAAAGCTCCTGGTGATGGGTGAAAATGTCCAACGGTACCCCGTCCGGGCCGGGGGCTTTGCCAGGTTTTGAGGCTGCCAAGGCAGCGTTGACTTCGTTGTGGTCAAAAACCAAATGGATAGGGAATACTTTAGGTGCTGGAAAAGCAGCCACCCTAGTCTGCCCACTATCGGCTGGTATTAAAGTTCCCCCTGAGAAATTTTTTGAAAAGTGCGTGACCCAGTTCTCCGCAGGAACTGCTACTTCTATACTTGGTGCGGAGATGGACTCTGAGAGAAAGGGAGATTTAATTACACGCCAAAATGCAGAGCTATCTTTGGCGCGACAGCTTTCATGGAGTTGTTCCCATTGATCCTGTTTTAGTTCACGCCTATGATTTTTTAAAGCCAAATTATATTCTTTTCTTAATTTTCTCACCAAAAGTACATCCCTTTTAGGGTTATGTAGGGCCTCCTTCAGTGACGAAAGAGCCCTACGACATTGGGGGTTAAACCAGCCATTCTTATTGGAGGGATTAAGTTTTTGCTTACGAAATAATTCTTCTCTAATTATTTTGATAATCTCTACAAAGCTGGTCAAAACCGAATCCAAAGGGGACTGTAAATCTAAACAATTTTCCAGCTGGGGGAGGGCTTTTTTGATTATCTTTGATGACAGATCATTAGGGTCAACTCTTGACCATTTAACCGTGTAACCATTCTCCCTGGCTAAGGTCAGGGCCTCTTGGTTAAGTAAACTGGCAATCCTAGGTTGGCGGAAAATGTCTGGGATAGTGACTGTAAAACTGATCGAATAATGTTCACTACAGATATCTGTGCCTGTCACAAAATTTGACAAGTGAGGTTGCGAATTGTTGGTACTTAAAATAAAATCGATAACACTTGACAGTCCTGTTCCGTGGAAAGTGGGAGAAAATTCCACAGGGGTGGCTACCAACTCATTAACAAAGCCCAAATCTAGCGAAAATAAGAGTTCATTAAGACTATTCCCTGGAATGGAATGGGTAAAATGGGTTATAGGACTCCCACTTTCGTCTATAATACCGCACTTAGTTGAATCATAGCTTGCACACAGGGGAATATTAAAATTGCCACCCCAGATCAGGTTAAAAGATGTTTTAAAAGTTTTCCCTGTTGCTCCAATAGGAAATGTGACAATTCTTTTACGACATTAAGGAAATCAGACAAAGACAAATTATTATAAAAATTAACCAAAAAATATGTAGGCCCATTGGACACAATAAGTTTTAAAATTTGATAATTCACAGCTAATATCATTGCTGTAATATCCTTTAACGGAAGATCGTTAGATAAATATGTAATTAAACCTCCTTTAGGTCTACCAGAGATGGAGGGACAGGCACTAGAGTAAAACGTTTTATATCCCTGAATATGAATGGGAGAAGTCAGCCAGGTTTCCTGAAGACAGACTACAGAATGTTGACAAATTATTTCTGTCCAGGAAACCAAGTCGACTTTTGTGCGTAACCCTGCTATATTCCAGTAAAAAATATTTAATGGTAGCTCATGGGGTAGAGTAATGGTAGAAGGGGAGGAAGGTACAAGAGCTTCCGTTACGGACAGAGAATCAATGATAGGGAAATTATTGGAGGGATTCGGAAGGATCTCCTCCAATTCTAAATGATCTGCATCGGACACTTTAGCGGGGGACATAATAGGGGGTTTAAGTATATGAGCCACTTTGGTTGGGACTTCTAAGTACCCACCACTGTTATTAATAGGGTTTACAGGAACCTCCTGAGTTGTATTGAACTTCGGGGACAATATATCCTCCTCCTGAAGTCAGTCTACCCCCTCTAAACTCGATAGGGCTGCAAAGCGGTTAGCAGTACTGATGTTAAACAATGGAGCAAGATTATTCAACGAGTTCATAGGTTTACAGTTATCTACAAGGGGTCTCGAATAGAAGTAACTTAAAGTTTTGGTGGATATACCTCCCTCGTAGCTGCCACTGTACCAGTCTCTGATAAAAGAGGTAGCCCTATGATCTTTGAAATTTATGATTATAATGTCTCCATGGATGTCCTTTGGTCTTTGACCCAGCCACGGTAACCTCCTCACATTTAAAATGTTACCATCTATGCTTGCTGGTAGGGGCCTATTTATGCTTAGCCAGTGTATGACCTTGTTTTTTAGGGCCAGATAACTTTCAAGTTGGCCTGACTTCCGCTCCGGAACCCCTGTTAGCACTATTACATAGGGTTCCGCTTCCGGCGGAAGATTTACATGCAACGCCTTCCCTCTTGAGTTTCCATGCACGGTAGGCCTTCCCCCAAGTGGATTATCCAGCTTCTGGTCAGGAATATTACTTTGATCTCACATCTTAAGATCTCTTAGCGTGGAGTTAATGGCGGTAGGGTTGAGTGAAGGGCCAATGGGAGATTTAAGATGGGCTACTTTCGTCGACAGAGGCTTTACCTTAGATGGACTTTTGGTTGGGATAGATTTTTCATTAGGGGGGGTTTCTTCAAGGGGAGACTGCTAGTGGTCAATTCGCTAAGGAGCTTCATATTAGAAATAGAAGCAGCTTGAACTTCCCTGAGATTGTCTGCTATTGTTTTAACACGTTCTAGGAGAGGGAGCAGTAAAGATCTCATTAACTGCTCTATTTCCCCCATGAGGTCATCATAGGGAAATAAATACTGGGTATGATCAGCAGTTGGCTTTTGACAATTGACTGTAAAGGGAGGTAAAGTTATAGAAGTTTTGTAATTTTTTGCTTTGGAACCTTTTTGTATTGTTCGTCCGCGCTTTCTTTTGGTTGACAAAGTGGGCGCGGCCTTCACGGCCTTCATGGTACTAATAGATTTTACTTTTGTAAGGGGCTGTTCTTCGAAAGAACTGTCCAAGGGGGAATCCGTTGCAGTATGAATAGCAATGTCATTTGGCACCAAACTTGGGGGAGAATCAGGAAGTTCCTGTAAGATATGCGGGATACCCAGATCGGTGGTTGTGGCAGAGGCGGGAAGAACCTAAGGGGTAGCAGGTACTGAGGTTATTTTCTGTGTGAGTCCAGGCGAAGTTTGATTGTATTGCCATTCAGATGAAATACGACTTTCAGCCTGGGCTCTTTCACGCTCCACTGCGGAAACTGCCCTGGTGATATAATTATCTAAGGTCCCCTTTAAAGAGTTAGAACTCCCCACCCCTGTTGATTTACGGTCATCCTTGGTTTCATTGATGATAAGGGACACAAAACATACAAAGCATACAGGTCTTCCGGGGAGCAACAAAGTCTACAGCGGAACAGGAATAAGAATAGAATTAGTATTTGTCCCAATAGCAGTTCTTACTTTACAGTCTGTGAGATGAAAACTGGAGGGTGTAAGTAGGGTGGCCCAGCCCAGCCTGCTCTGGTCTCTGAGGGCCTAAGAGGGCCCGCCCTTTGCCCGGGCTTTGCCCGGCGTGCCCGCGCGCATGAACCCGTGCCGCGGGTGTGGTCGCAAGTTTATAGCGCCTCCGGGCACCAAGGGTGACATAATCGGCTCCGCAGCAATGCCCCCTGGGAAGGCTAGTCCTCCGCTCGGCAGCCGCTAGGACCAATAGTGTGGCAGCGGGAGGACTAGCGCTGGAGCAGGAGTAAGGGGGCCAGCGAAATTAGCAGGGCAAGTCCAGCCACAGGTAGGGTCAAAATTCAAATGCAGAACACCCCGCTCTGCTGGTGCGGTCGCAAGTTTATAGCACCTCCGGGCGCCAAGGGTGACGTAAGCGGCTCCGCAGCAATGCCCCCTGGGAAGGCTAGTCCTCCGCTCAGTAGCCGCTAGGACCAACAGTGCGGCAGCGGGTGGACTAGCGCTGGAGCAGGAGTAAGAGGGCCAGCGATATTAGCAGGGCAAGTCCAGCCACAGGTAGGGTCAAAATTCAAATGCAGAACACCCGCTCTGCCAGTGTGGTCGCAAGTTTATAGCGCCTCCGGGCGCCAAGGGTGACGTAATCGGCTCCGCAGCAATGCCCCCTGGGAAGGCTAGTCCTCCGCTCGGCAGCCGCTAGGACCAACAGTGCGGCAGCGGGAGGACTAGTGCTGGAGCAGGAGCAAGGGGGCCAGCGAAATTAGCAGGGCAAGTCCAGCCACAGGTAGGGTCAAAATTCAAATGCAGAACACCCCGCTCTGCCGGTGTGGTCGCAAGTTTATAGCGCCTCCGGGCGCCAAGGGTGACGTAATCAGCTCCGCAGCAATGCCCCCTGGGAAGGCTAGTCCTCCGCTCGGCAGCCGCTAGGACCAACAGTGTGGCAGCGGGAGGACTAGTGCTGGAGCACGAGTAAGGGGGCCAGCGAAATTAGCAGGGCAATTCCAGCCACAGGTAGGGTCAAAATTCAAATGCAGAACACCCCGCTCTGGCGGTGTGGTTGCAAGTTTATAGCGCCTCCGGGCGCCAAGGGTGACGTAATCGGCTCCGCAGCAATGCCCCCTGGGAAGGCTAGTCCTCCGCTCGGCAGCCGCTAGGACCAACAGTGCGGCAGCGGGAGGACTAGCGCTGGAGCAGGAGTAAGGGGGCCAGCGAAATTAGCAGGGCAAGTGCAGCCACAGGTAGGGTCAACATTCAAATGCAGAACACCCCGCTCTGATGGTGTGGTCGCAAGTTTATAGCGCCTCCAGGCGCCAAGGGTGACGTAATCGGCTCCGCAGCAATGCCCCCTGGGAAGGCTAGTCCTCCGCTCGGCAGCCGCTAGGACCAACAGTGCGGCAGCGGGAGGACTAGCGCTGGAGCAGGAGTAAGGGGGCCAGCGAAATTAGCAGGGCAAGTCCAGCCACAGGTAGGGTCAAAATTCAAATGCAGAACACCCCGCTCTGCCGGTGTGGTCGCAAGTTTATAGCGCCTCTGGGCGCCAAGGGTGACGTAATCGGCTCTGCAGCAATGCCCCCTGGGAAGGCTAGTCCTCCGCTCGGCAGCCGCTAGGACCAACAGTGGGAGGACTAGCGCTGGAGCAGGAGTAAGGGGGCCAGCGAAATTAGCAGGGCAAGTCCAGCCACAGGTAGGGTCAAAATTCAAATGCAGAACACCATGGGTCTGATGTAAAAACCATTTTGTGGTGACATACGAAACATTTTGTAAACCCTTTGATTTTGAATATCATAAGATTTGTTACCGAAAACTGTCTTCCATTTATAGACCCGCTTTAAGAATCAGAAAAGCATTTCTGCGCATACAAATGGGGTTTGACACACATTCCAAATTTTAATGGTGAGGTGCCATGAAAGTGTTGATTCGGTACATGTATCAATGCTTTTCCTCAGCACCTGTGGCCACAAACCATTGATAATTCACCTATGCTTCAAAGTGGGTGATTTGTAAAGTGGAACCTGTCCTCATTCAACAGTTTCCCGTTTTGGAATTGTGTCAAGAGATCTCGGGGATATGGCAGTGTGCTTGTTGGGTTGCCAACGCAAACCCAAATGATCAAAACAAACATGTAGTTCGCCCTTGTCCCTACAAAATGTTGCATAGCTATGAATTGAAAAGTGGAGGGGGATCACAAATTTGCTAGCATTCGCGACAAGAATTTGCAATTCTATTAAGGACACGGAGGCGAGGATTATGCTTCTCCATCTTTATTGAAGCTCACAGCAGCCAATGAAAATGCTTGCTTTTCATAATAAAACGTTAAACAACTACACATCCCATCATGACTAGCCCCAAGGCACGCCCCCCTAGTCCATAAGAGGCCTCTGCCTGCCGCCATCTTCCTCTTTCTTTAAGGCGAACAGCTCCAACAACAACTTGGATAACTTGGTAACTCCTCCAACGTGGAAGAAAATAACTTTTTCAGGCGTATTATCCTTGCAGTCGTCGATTCTCAGTCACTCTTCTTATCTGACCCTGCAATAAAGGATATGAGACCGTAACCACCATAACCATTGGGTGGGCAAGCATTTATACATAACATGCCGGGTTGGATAATCCTCGCCTCCGTGTCCTTGATAGAATTGCAAATTCTTGTTGCGAATGCTAGCAAATTTGTGATTCTATTGCAGGACCGGAGGCTTCAGATTATGCTTGTTTAATGCTTATTAAAAACAACAGAGGTAATATCCCCCACCGGCTTATAATAGTACGTTTTGAAGGTCGATTCTGATGACCAATCTGCACTACGCATGATATCTTGTATGCTGGAACCTAACATAAATGACTTAGACGCCATGGCTCCTCTAACCGAATGAGCACCAAAAATGGTGATATCCACACCGGCTTCTTTCATGACATAACGAAGCCATCTGGCAATGGTGGCAGCTGCCACCGCTTTAAAAGGTTTTTGTATGGCAATCAATAACTGAGAACAGCCCTGCGGTCTATTAGCCGCTGTACATTCCTCGTAGGTTTTCAAACATTTTACAACACATAATTTATCATTCTCCTGAAAAGCATTATACGAAATATGACGAGATAATGTCTTGGTGCGTCCTGAAATGGAAAAAGAAACTCCTTCTGGAGTAAATACTCTACCTGTAATCTCCAGTGCACACACGTCCGATGACCTCCTGCACGCCCAGAGGCAGAGTAACATGGCTAACTTAGCTGACAACTGCTTTCTGGATAGAAGTGAGTAAACCGGCCATTTGTTAAATAGTTCTAAAACCAAAGATACGTCCCACAACCCTGTGTATTTGGGTTTCGGTGGGTTAGCCACCCTAATTCCTTTAAGCAATTTGCATACCACAGGATGCATGCCTATTGGTTTTCCATCCAGCTGAGCATGGCCTGCTGAGATGGCTGACCTAAAATTATTGACCGACCTATAAGCCAAACCCTCGGAAGCCTTATCCGATAAGAAATTCAGCACGTGGGGTAAGTCTGCCCCCACGGGATCCAGATGTCGTTCCATGCACCAATCCATCCAGTTCTTCCAGGCCGAGGAGTATCGCTTCCGCGTGGATGGTGCCCAGGCCTGCTTGATGAAATCACAAGTCCTGCTCGAAACACCTGGCAGCTGCCACTGTTCTCTGAAAGCCTCCAAGCCATCAGCTGGAGCCTGCCCTCTATTATTAAGGGATGCTGTTCCTGATGAGGGCCCAGCAATAGCGTCTCCGATTCCGGGAGGAGTCTGGGACGATCGCAACTCCACTGCATCAGTTTGGGGAACCATGATTGTGACGTCCACCAAGGAGTCACCATGACTACTTCCGCCTGTTGCTTGATCACCTGAGACATCGCCCTCGGGATCAGCAGGAAGGGTGGGAAAGCATACTGCGTCCCCTCCGACCAATTCTGGAGAAATGCATCCGTTGCCAGCGCCACGGGATCCGGTCTCCAGCTGAAGAATCTGGGTACCTGATACGTTAGTCTGGATGCAAACAAGTCCGTCTTGAACGGACCCCAAATTTTCTGCAGCCATTGGAACACTCTTGGGAGCAACTTCCAGTCGCTGTAGTCCCTGAGGTATCTCGAGTTCCAGTCCGCCACCTGATTGGACTGACCCGGTAGATATTCTGCTATTATCGATATTTGATTCTCTAGGCAGTAATGCCAAAAGTCCTTGGCTATCTGCACAAGCATTGACGACCTCGTGCCGCCCAACTTGTTGATGTATCTCACCGCTGACACATTGTCCAAACGCAGGAGGATACAACAAGAAGTCTGCCTCGGGGACAACGTCCGCACCGTGAACGATCCCGCAAGCAGTTCGAGACAATTTATGTGAAGCGAAAGCTCCTCCGGAGACCATCTGCCACCTGTAGAGATATCTCCGCAACGAGCTCCCCAGCCCCAACGGCTGGCGTCCGACTCTATTGTTACCTCTGGAAGAGAGCAGAAGATTGCTCGCCCGTTCCAGGCGTCTACATGACCTAGCCACCATTGCATTTCGGTTCTCACCTCTTCTGTGAGCGGAATGCTGTCCGAGTACGCCAGACCCTTCCGTAGATGTCTGATCTTCAACTGTTGCAGAGCCCTGTAATGCAGTGGGCCCGGGAATATCGCTTGCACCGATGATGCCAAAACTCCTACCACTCTCGCAATCGCCCTGAGTGAAACCGTCTGACTGTTCAACAGTCTCCTGATCTCCTTCTTCAGGTCCTTCAGCTTGTACTTCGGGAGGCTTAGCTGCGCTATCATGGAATTGATCGTGAAACCCAGGAAGTCTATCACTTGAGTGGGTACCATGACTGATTTCCTGGTGTTGACTACAAAGCCCAGGTTTTGAAGCAACGTTGTCGTCAGAGTGAGGTGTCGCAAGAGTGTCTGCCGACACTGATCTACTATCAGGATGTCGTCCAGATACATTATGAGGCGAATACCTCATTCTCTGAGGTATGCCACCACCGGTTTCATCACCTTGGCGAAGCACCAAGGTGCCGAGGAGAGCCCGAAAGGCAGAACCAAATATTCGTACCACCGGTCTTTCCACCGAAATTGGAGATATCTGCGATGCGGGGGAAATATCGGCACAGACAGATAAGCGTCTTTCAAGTCCAGCCGGACCATCCAGGCTCCTACTTGCAGTAGATCTGTCAAAAGATGGATGCCCTCCATCTTGAAATGATTGTACGTTATAAACTGGTTGAAATCCCTGAGGTTCAAAACCAATCTGTTTCCGCCTCCCCTCTTCTGTATAAGAAACATATTGCTGCAGAAACCGCGAGGACCTTGACAGACCGGTGCTATCGCGTGTTTCTGCAGCAATTCGGAGATCTCTTCGTCTATAAAACTGAGATCTTGTTGGGAAAAATGGAGATCCGCCGGGAGCCCCGACTGAACGGGACGGGAATAGAACTCCAAGCGGAAACCTTGAACAGTTTGTAGCACCCATGCGTCCTGTGTCAGCTCCCGCCACTGCGCTAGGCAGTGCCGGGTCCTTCCCCCCAAAGGAAGAAGAGAAAACTCTGTTACTCTCACCTGAGTTCTGCTGGTGCTTGAAGGTCCCCCTGTTGTTATTCGTCTGATAACGGCTCCTGTCGAACCTCCAGCGGGAGGGGAAGAAGGTTCCACCACGGGTGGAGTCGTACTCATTCCTGCCCCTGCCGAAGTCGCCTCTTTGGGAACCTTGTTGACCTCCACGGCCCGACGAGCGCCCCCCGCCTCGTCCGGCCCTGTTAAAAACTCTCTGGCTGAGAGCTCTTTTGATGCCTGACTGCGCCTTGTCCAGCGCCGTAAAGGTCCCCACATATTTGGAAACATCCTTGACAAATTTGTCTCCAAATAATTGACCCGCTGCTAGGGGTCCCGGCTCAGCGTCAGCTAGCTCGGTCAAATTACTGTCCATCTTCATGAGCAGCGATTTCCTTCTTTCTGACGAAATGGCACAATTTGCGTTGCCCAGCAAGCAGATGGCACGCTGGGTCCAACCAGCCAGTACGTCCGGGTCCACAGGAGTGGAACACTCCTTGGCCGCTAGAGCCATCTCTAAAATCTTTGCCAATGGTCCGATTGCGTCCAACATCTTGTCCTGGCAGCCTGACCATGCCCTATCCAAACCTCGTTTGGGGTGCTTTGAGAACTTCCTAAGGAAGGTCAAGAGGCTTGCGTCGATCTCTGGAGTCTCCGCAACTTTGTATGGGATGTCCGGGTGAGGGCATTCCGATTTAAGACGGTTCCTGACTTCCCTAGGGAAGCTCTTTCTTAGATTGTCGTGTATGTATGCAGCCAGCGCTTGAGGTGGCACCCAGTCCTGCGACCTGGGGTGCATGATTTCTGACGGATCGAAGGTGAAAGGAGTATTCACCTGAGCAATCTCTACTTGCGCCTTCTTCGGAGGAGGCTGCTCCTCCGAGGTATCGGTATCCGTGCCTTTGGTAGCGTCCATGTCAGTGTCAGTATCTGCATGGACCTTGCGCTTGGACGTGGCCTTGGCGCCCGAATAGGCATGATCCGCCGTGTCTGGTAGGGTAGCAAGGGCCTGAGCATGAGGCCATGTGGCAGTGTCAACAGCCGGTTGACTGGAAGTGGAAGCTTCCGCCTTCTTCTTTTGCGGTTTGTTATAGCCATGCCTCTTGGCAAAGCCCTCCAATTGTTTCCGGATTGGGCGAAGGGCTGTGGCTAGGGCTTGCTGCACTGTTTTTGGGACCGTAGTCTCCATAGCCCTATTGACGGACGACTGTACAGACGCGTCCAATGCAATGACTAAATTGTCCTCAAGGACAGCCTCCTGCTGTCCATCCAACACCTCCTCCTCCGCATATTCTTCATTGTACTGACCCCACTGTGACATTTCAGGGGTGGTTGGTCCTGCACGTCAATGAAGAAGTGCCAAAACACTGTTCAGCCACTAGGAGGGTCAAGGGGGGGTTAGCCCTGCGAGCACACTGAATTACACAAATTACAGAACCCCCTCAGCAAAGCTGTAGTCACAGGGGCCAAAGACCCAGGCCAAAACACTATCCACAGAGCGTGTGCGCACTCTAATCACTAGCCACAATATTTTACAACCTTCACAGGCGTTTCGTTAGAGTAGAGGGGCCACCGGTAACTCTCTGTGTAAAAAGCGCTATGTCTGTCAGTTTGGGATTCGCGCCGTGGCGTGCAGCCCAAACGCGACTGAAATCCTACTAAAAAGGAGCCCAAATTCAGCGCGTTTGGACGCACGCCGCGGCCGTGAGCCACCCGGACCCTACTCGCGTCATCGGCCTATGAGGGATGCCGATGCGCATGCGCGAGACGCGCCTACGGGGAAACCAGCCGGGACAAGGCTCTAAATGTGTATTCCGGCGCCCGTCTGCCCCCGGTCAACGACCGCCGCTACCTCACGCCACTAGGCGTATCAAAGCCACTTGAGGAATGATTCGAGACTCGCTAGGCGCCGCGACGCTAGCGAACATGCACAACACCCTCCCTGAAGTACTAATTACCCCACAATTAGGTAAACTCGATAGACCAACATGTGCATCAACAATAAATCGTATGCTATAAATGGGTACTTTTTACACTCGTTAATCCGTTAACATATTTTTAATCTCATGAACATGAGCAATATTTGCTAACAGCTAGAGGGAGGAAACAAAGTGCACTTAGCTCTTGCTGTGAGCAGCAAAGAAAGAGGAAGATAGCGGCAGGCAGAGGCCTCTTATGGACTAGGGGGGCGTGCCTTGGGGCTAGTCATGATGGGATGTGTAGTTGTTTAACGTTTTATTATGAAAAGTAAGCATTTTCATTGGCTGCTGTGAGCTTCAATAAAGATGGAGAAGCATAATCCTCGCCTCCGTGTCCTTAATAGAATTGCAAATTCTTGTCGCGAATGCTAGCAAATTTGTGATCCCCCTCCACTTTTCAATTCATAGCTATGCAACATTTTGTAGGGACAAGGGCGAACTACATGTTTGTTTTGATCATTTGGGTTTGCGTTGGCAACCCAACAAGCACACTGCCATATCCCCGAGATCTCTTGACACAATTCCAAAACGGGAAACTGTTGAATGAGGACAGGTTCCACTTTACAAATCACCCACTTTGAAGCATAGGTGAATTATCAATGGTTTGTGGCCACAGGTGCTGAGGAAAAGCATTGATACATGTACCGAATCAACACTTTCATGGCACCTCACCATTAAAATTTGGAATGTGTGTCAAACCCCATTTGTATGCGCAGAAATGCTTTTCCGATTCTTAAAGCGGGTCTATAAATGGAAGACAGTTTTCGGTAACAAATCTTATGATATTCAAAATCAAAGGGTTTACAAAATGTTTCGTATGTCACCACAAAATGGTTTTTACATCAGACGTTTTATTATGAAAAGCAAGCATTTTCATTGGCTGCTGTGAGCTTCAATAAAGATGGAGAAGCATAATCTGAAGCCTCCGGTCCTGCAATAGAATCCCTATATATCGAACTTGTGGAGGAAGGTTGAAAAATGGAGCAAGGCCGACGTAGAGATGTTAAAAACACAACTCCAGAGAGGGCGGTCACAAAATCAACCACTGCGTGGGACGCCATATTCATTGCTAGGGCAGTTGAAACAGATACTAGGCCTCCATACATCTATAACAGCAATATTACTCGAGTCTGGATTCAGATACCATGCAATTGGGGGGGCCTGCCAAATTCGATTCGCGACTTGGCGGCACTAGATGATAAGGAGACAGGCCGCAGTTAGAAGATGCAATTTCCATGGTGTTCTCCTGCCATGCAACTGATCTAATGAACAGAATTACTATGTGTTTGCTACTTATTGTATTATGTGAAATTCAAAGCAACGTAAAGATAGAAAGGAATTATAGCGTGGGATACTGGAGTTTGGGGAAATGTTAGTTTGGTCAGCACTTCCAAATTATGTTTTTCTCAGACAAACAAGATGTATATGTAAGATCCAATCTCTTATCTAAGTTCCTGGCTCTTGTTGAAGTCAGTTACTGGTGCTGCATTTGATCATTGCTTTGTAACATTGCTTTATTGCTTTGTAACACTAATATGAAACATTTTCATAGCAGCACCATTTCCTTTAATACACGAGCTGCTTAAAACAAAACAAAAAATGTTCCTTTTCGGGAATGCAAGCACTGGGATTTTGATCTGCTGTTCCTTGCAGGCCACTTAACATGTGTGTACCCACATTAGCAATAAGTAAGGTCATTTATTGACTCCTTTTGACTGGAAATGTGGGACATGTCCTATTAGTAGACAGGTAGCATTGTGAAATCAGAGACAGAACGCATAATGTCAGTAAGCAATTAGTGATGATATTTTGTGACCTTTCTCTTGGTATTTCAGGCCCAGTATTCAAAAGTTATTATATCAAAATTTAACCTGTGTCATATGTTTTGTGTTACATCCCTATCAAGACACACCCCACTGTCGCAATCCACCGCATCACCAGCGTATGTATATAAAAAATCAAAGAAAATACTTCCAAAAAATCGAATGACCTCCCGCCTCACAACCTCCTACAGCAGCTTAAAAAGACCGACTATTTTAACACAATATCTTTCTGTAAAATTGGCATTTAACAAACGTATTCAATGAATAGTAAAAGCAATTCAATTATGTAAAAAAGGAAAGTAACTGAAAAAAAGAAATAAGATGGTTTACTTCTGCCCTGCGCACACCCCTGATCACATGACTACCATAAATACTGCATACACACCAGGGGGCCTAATGCGCACCCCACACCAAATATATATTGCAATTTTAGTTCAAGAAACATTCCCGTAACATGGCTAAACCAATACAGAGCTGTACTATATAAAACAAAGACCAATCTTGATGATAAAACCAAATTGCCACTCTGTAAATTCCAAAGGGTTAATAGGGTCAGCAGAGTCAACCACAGGTTAGATGACAGCTCGAACTACCAGGGCAAGCCAGGGAAACACCTTGCCATCATACCCAGACTTGTTCTTGTCCTCAGCAGTGGCTGCCAGCTTAGTCTCAAGCTCCAGATATCAACCCCAGGCCATTTACTGCAGTCTCAGGAGGGGACTTCTCCAAACTTTTACTAGAAGTCATGAGAAGATTACAATTGCCAAGACTCCCACCTTGCAATTTTGGTCAGGCATTTTGGAAAAAGTATCACAAGCTTCAGCTCTTTGGTCTTTATGGAACAATTTTGTTTAGTGATAGAGGTCCTTAGCATCAATATCACAGCTTTTGCCTACAACCAGCGTCTGGCAGTGAAAGTCATGGAAACTAGGATTGCACAGTTGGGTGCCCACAACCCAGAGGCCTGCAGCAATACCTGTGCCACATGAAAAATGGAGACAAAACATCTAAAACAAAGCCACAAAATCAATAACATAAGTTGAACTGCCTTCCCCTCTCTCCCCCTTCCCTCTGCACCAGTCACAAGTACCCATTCTCATCTGGCCATCAGTTGGCCCCTTAAGTACCTCGAGAAGCGGCTAGGTGTGATGGGGAGGACCCTAACAGTGCCAATTCTGCTTGTTGTGGGGGGAGCAAGTGCAGAATCTGAAGATATTTGGGACATGTCACTTCCTTGAATTCCAGCGAGAGAAGACGAATAAAGGGGACCTATTGCTCAGAGTAAACAGCAACATTATTCTCCTCTTCTGAAGATAGGCATTCCATTGCCAAGGAAGACCAGAACCTGTAAAGCCAGAAGTAATGATCCAGGACATTCCTTAAAACCCAGAGCGCGAGTATAGTGGGCAGCGTTTAATGCCAGGAGCCATCTGACATCCTAACAGTGAGCAGAGCGGGAAAGTCAGGGGATTTGGCAAATCCAAGTATATTATACGCAGGGAAGCGTGTAAGAGTAGTGTTAAACACAAAATCAATATCTGCTCCCAGAATCTGGCCAGTTTGGGGCAGTGCCCTAGAAGATGCAATAGAGAGCCTTTCTGCCCGTAACCCCTCCAGCACTTCTCTGAGCACTGATTGTTCCACCTGTGTATGCGCGCTGGGGTAAAGTACTAATAGTAAGAAATTTTTTAAGATGCCTCCGTACCAGCCATGTTGTGTGTAGTGTGGTGTGCTATATAAAAAATGTCAGCCCATTCCTTGGCAGAAAGCGAGAGTCCCAGCTCCTCCTCTCAAGGCATTTGCCCTCTGATGTTGTCAATCGTATCCACCCCGGCAAGCAAAGTATAAAAACGAGCTTATCACCCTCTTTGATAACCAGCCATTTCTGGAACACAGTGAGCAGACGAGATGCTGCTGCCCTATAGCCTGGGGAGGTCACCCAATGCCTCAGCTGCAAGTAATGGAATGCATCAGTGGTGGGTAGCGAGCAGTCCTGTTGAAGCTGTTCAAAAGGGATGATCCCTAAAGGATTGAAGAGGTAGCCCACTTATTTACATACTAGGTCCAGCCAGCGGCCAAAAACCTCTGACTCACACCACAGGTGGAAATCAGGGTTGTCAACAATCTGCAACATCGGGGAGGGGAACAATGCCAGCCCCTTGTGGAGGGCAATGCTGTCCTAGATTTTCTTCATTGCCACAATTACCGGCGATGATTGCAACCCTCAGGGCGCTGAATTTACGAGGGAGCCAAGTCTCCCACCAAATGTGTACGCCGGTACCGCCTGGTCCATATGGACCAGGGCTTTTCAGATAGGTGCCTATTCCATACCACCAAGTTTCTGAGCTGCATGGCTTGGTAATACTGGCTGATCAAGGGGAACCCCAAGCCAACCTCACCCTTTGGCCACATTAGTTGGCTGACTGGAAGACGTGGCCTCTTCCCACCCCATACCAATTTGGTGATTGCGAGTTGTAGTGAGCACAGCACTGTGGTAAGGGGGACCAGCGGGATAGTTCAAAAAAATTTAAGGTATATGCAGCATTATCATTATTTTGACAGCTGCAATGTGCCCCGACCAAGCCACCCGTAATCGACCCCATGCCACCAGTGATTTATTCGTCTGGTTACGAGGGCCCTGTAGTTTATTGTCAGAGTCTTTGCTACTGTCGGAGCAAGCTACATGCCCAGATAGAGGATGGTGTCTGTCGACCAGGTCAAGGGGAACTGGGCATGGATAGCCACCTCATGGGGAGGGCTGATAGACAGGTTCAAAATCTGGGACTTTGTTAGATTTATTTTAAACACGAAGACGTACCGAAGTGTTATAGCTCCTCACGCAGATTCAGCAGGGAGTTCATCTGTCCTGCCAACGAAAGGATCACATCATAGGCTTACATACTGATAGTGTGCATATCTGTGTCAAACCGAATGCCTGTGATCTGCAGATTGTCCCTAATGAGCTGTGCCATGGGTTCCATGTAGAGCGTGTAAAGCAGTGGGGAGATGGGACATCCCTGGTGAGTGGCGCACGTTATTGGGAACATAGCTCAAGACGCCCGTTGACTCAGAAGAACGCTGTGGGGCACTGTAGATGCAACCGATCCACCTGAGAAATGTCTTGCCAAACCTGAAATGGTGAAGCATTTGAAACAGGTACGGCCACTGAACGTGATTGAACACTTTTCCGTGTTGATGGACAGGAGAAGCACCTCCTTTCGAGATCTCTTAGTGATGTCCAAAGGTATATTAGCCTTTTAGTATTCTCCCCTCCTTGTCTCGTAGGAATGAAGCCGGACTGGTTCAGGTCCACCAGTCCTGCCATGACTGGAATCAGTTGAGAGGCCAGGATATTAGCAAAGATCTAGGTGTCAATGTTAAGAAGGGAGATTGGTCTATAGGACCCACAGTCCTTTGTTTTTTTTCCTGGTTTCAGTATGACAGAAACCAACACTTCCATCATTGAACCTGTCAACATCCCTGAGTCCCAAAAAGAATACAAAAGTCAGATGAGATGGGGGGTTGCAAGCTCCTGGAAAAAGGATTTATAAAATTGGGCCAAAAAGCCATCCGGGCCCAGTGCCTTCACAGGTGTAAGATGCGTGATGGCCGCAACCACCTCCTCAACCTGTATCTGTTGTTCCATTTGGGACGCTATAGTTGTCGGTAATGGCGTCAATGGTACTCGCTGCAGGTAGGGGCTCGTTCTCCTCAAGGGCCATCCGAGTTGGAATACAAAGCCTGATAAAAATTCCTGAAGGTGGATGTGATTTCCTCATCTGTGTTCACCCCCATCCCCGAATCCAGTCTAATCGAGCTGAGTCAACCCGCTAGAGTCTTAGCGTGAATCCTTTGTGCAAGCATCCGTCCGCAGCAGTCACTACTTAGGAAGAAATTGTGATTAAACCAGAGAATGGCGTACTCCACCCTGACAGGTACAGGAATTTCAAAAGTAATCTCTTACATTGCAGGTCTCGCCAGACCCTTGGGGCCTGTACATTTTTGTATGGCTTCTAGCTTTGTGACCACCTGCCCCAGCTGCTGGAGTTTTTTCCATCGCACCCAATTCTCTGACGCCAATATAGCGATGAATTCCCCTCTCACTAACAGCTTCAGTGCTTCCCACACCGATGCTAGGGAGGGTTCCTTCAACATCGTTGATGCGCAGGTAATCTTCAAGCATCTTGCGCATTACCGACATCATGGTAGGCAACGGCAGCATCACGTTCCGTAGCCGCCACGGTGAGGCATTAAATAAGGAGTCGCCCATTCGCAACCTCAGCGAGATCATAGCATGGTCCAAAATAAAATGTGGCTCTATGGTCGTTTCCCCCACACGGGTCATAAGTGAAGGGGTTGCTAGGAAATTGCCAATGCATGAGTATGATGTCTGTGCTGCAGAGTAAAAGGTCTAGTCCCTTAATAAATGTTGCAGCAGATGCCAAGTATCTCACAGCCTTCCCTCCGCAATCCACCATAAGCCACTTGCTGTGAAAGCCCTGGTTTGTGAGGAGCACTGGCTGGAGCAGTTAAGCGTGGGGTCATGACTAAATTAATATCTTCCCCCACCAGCACCGTTGAGTCCGGGGTGGCAAGTACAGTTGCAAGCACACTCAGGTTAAAGGGTTGTGACATTCATCCCGGGTGTAGAAATTTATCAGGGTGAAGGTCAAGGAGCCCCATTGTATGCGGACTGCCAGGAGGCATCCCTTTATAACGGTGATCGTGGCGATCAGCTTACCATTAAACTTCTGGTCTGGTAGGATAGCTACCCCATTTATTTTTGTGGGGCACGATGACCAAAGTTGGTGAGTAAACCAGCGGGAGAGCATGCAAACTGTGTCTTTGGGGAGCAGGGTGCCTCTTGTAGTAAGCATATGTCCTCCCTTGTACTCTCTTAGATGGACAGAAATGCGGCACACTTTATTGGATTGTTTAACTCCCGGACATTAAGACTAAGGGCCAGATTTAGGTGTCAAAATACCAGTCGGAATCGGCCAAAAATACTGATTTTCGGCCGTTTCCGACCGGTATTTTGACATTGGTATGTAGGGGCACCGAATCGGTAATTTTACCAAATTGGTAAAATTACAGATTCTGTAAAATTACAGAATCGGTAAATATTACCGATTCGGTAAATTTACTGATCGGTAAAATTACCGAATCTGTATTTTCTTGTGTAGGTAGCACTTCTAACAGTGCCACAGGGCCTTTAGAATTCGTTATTTACCATGTAATACAATTGCATGGTAAATAACGAATTCTTGTGTACATGCACATCTGTGCATGTACACCTGTCCCATGTGGCACACAGACATGCCCTAAGGGCATGTATGTGTGCCACATGGCACACAAGCCAGTTACAGGGGTGCAACAGGGTGTCAAAGTGACACCCTGTACCCCTTTGCAATTCGGTATTTTTACAGATTCGGTAAATACCGAATCAGTATTTGCTATTGAATCCTATGGGTTTCAAGGCCCATAGGATTCAATAGCAAATACCGATTCGGTATTTACCGAATCGGTAAATACCGAATCTTACCGATTCGGTAAAAAATACCGAATTATTACCCACATCAGATTTACCGATTCTAAAATACCGAATCGGTAAAATTCGGTATTTTAGAATCGGTAAATCTAAATTACCTACATCTAGCCCCAAGTATCTTTAGCTCCCTAGATATGTCCTGTATTGGGAGCGACACGTGCAGTGCACTTCAGGTTCAGACTAATAGAAACTGAATGCCTGACAAGTGACTGGGGATTGCGTTAGGATATCTGCAGTGTTGTGTCCAGAGTAACTGGTGCAGAGGGTGAAAAAGAAAAAAACATCAAACCCCAGAAAAGAAACACATCATGAACAAACATTTGGACAAGAGGTGGGGAACCTCCCAGTACATGGGATCGGTGCAGCCAGTATATAGTTAGACATCTCAAAATTGACTTGATGTCCACTATGTTTATACAATGGCTGTAAACACTTACAAAGCCCCCCTGTATTCCCGGTACCTGGACTGGTTGCTCCCACTACTACAGGACATCTGAAGGACATCTGAAGGCGTTTGGGGCTCCAATACCACTGAACTTCAGCTCCAAGCTGGTGGAAGCGCGCAACACAGTAGCGTGGGTGGCACACCTCTCTGAATCTATCATCCTGAAGCAATCCTGCCTGGCCAGTGTTGGAAATTCAGGGAGTTCCCTGAAATTTCTGTGAGCTGGATAGAGTGGTGAGTACGCCTGTCTTTCTTTAGCCATGGTGACCATGTCTGGTTTGTGTCCCCTGGAGGATTTCCCTGTTCTTTGCCAGTGGTGCTGCTTCCAGTGTTGCTCGTCCTCGGTTCCCAATCCTACCTCTGCATCTGCCTCCTCCCTAAGGTCCACCACCTTGAGAGCTTCTTTAAGGGACCTCAAGTGAAGTAATCTGCCCTCATGCTGAAAGATGAGGTGGAAGGGGTGCCCTCACAATTGTGCGATCCCATTCTCCATGAGGTGCGCCTTGACAGGGAAAAATTCTATGCGTTTATGGAGGGTGATCATTGACCGATCCTGGTACGATGTTGGTTGTGACCTCCAAATTGAATCAGATAGAACTCTCTAGCTCAGTGAAGAATCTTTTCCTTAATTTGAAAGTCATGGACACATGCCAGTATATACGCAGGAGGGACATTGCTGGTCCAGCACAGATCGACTCTGTGTACTTGATCCATTTGAATTTCGGGTTTATTGGAGAACCCCAAGATATAACAAAACAGAACCCCAACATAGCCCCTCAGGTCGTCTCCTTCTGCCTGGGCCAGCACCCCCTGGATCTGAACTTTGTTTCGATGTGATTAATTTTTGAAATCCTCTGTATTTGCCTGTAGCTCCATTTGTTGCTCTTTTAACCGGAGGATTTCCTGTTGCATCGTCTCCAGCTCTTTATCCCTTAAAATTTTGTGGTCCTTCAGCGTTTCCACTCGGTCCCCCACCTCCTCTAGGTCCCAACGCACCTCTTTAAAGAGTGCGAAGGGCTGCATTTGCATACTTTGTAGGTCTTCTCATAGGGACACAAAGAGCAATGACATAAAGGTTTCTTTTTCTGGATTCTCTGTCTCCTCTGACCCTTCTTGATGGTCCATTTTGAGTGAGGAGGGCTTAAGCATCAGCCCAGCCGCTGCTGGCTTGACAAGCATACCTTTTAGAGATCGGTCCTTCTTAGAGCTCAGGGACAACATAGTGCAGATCGCCAAACATTCTGCCCAATACTGGTGCTGCAGGGCACTTGCTGCACTGACTCTAGTGCTTGCCACAGCTGTGAGAGCACTCTTAGATAAAGAGGTTCATACCCAGCCGCGCACTCCAAGGGGAAGGCAGAATCCTCTCTAGGATGATGTGGTCAGTTTGTTGGCCTCGTGTTGGTTAGTCACGGGCACTTGGCGCTATTCACAGCGCATCGGACTATTCCTCTGGCCACGACAGAGTTACTGCTCATCCAGCATCCCAATCCCGCCGCTCAATGGGCAACATCATACACCACAGTCCCTTTGTGTAAGAAGGCCCAGCTGAGTCATACCCTTCTGTGCTCTGGCTCTCCTGCCTCTGTGCTCCACAAGCTGACAGCCTCCTGTGTTACACTAGGCTCACTCTTGGTCAGGCTCCCCAGGCAAGGCTCAGGGCCTCCTTCCTGTGCTCCTTGATCTTTTGTTCAGCATTTCCTCCTCAGGGGCCCATTCACCATTGTCCTCTATTACTGATGCCTCAGCCTGCACCTTGGATGCTGGTGCAGCAGTTCTCCACCATTTCCCATTTTCCATCTTGCTTAATGCCCATGGGCCTCATGTGCGAGAGGAGGGGGACGTTCCTCCTCACTGTCCTATTCTCCTTTTAAAGGTCAGCAATGGTAGAGCCTACCTTCCCTATGGTGGCCACCCTGGCCAGAGACAGGCCTCTCTCTCTCTCTCCAGGCTCTGCTCTCTCCTTCGGTCAGTTCGCACCTGCTGCAGCAGCTGGGGCCCATTTACCAGCTCCTCAGGGCTCGGGCTATCCCAGGTTTTCCCATGAATAGTCGCCTCTTGTTTAAGAGAGGCCCAGAGTCAGCTATGGGATTCTAGGCTGAGGGCCCCCTTGTTGGACTTGGGCCTTTTTGGCAGGTTCACCCCTAGACTTTTTGCCTTTAGCCTCTGGCATAGTAGTAGTGATTTTAGGCCTCTGCGCACTTTAGCACTATGGCCCAGTGTAAAGTGTGTGCGCACTTTGAGTGCGTGTGGTGAGAAGGCCTGCCCTCCCATAGGAATGCATGGGAGATATGTGTGTCCATGGTAGTTCCTGATATGTGGGGAGTGCAGGGGCGGGTTTGGTATGTGCGAACTCGTGAGAATAAATGCTATGCTGAATAGGGCTTTGACTTCCCTCCACAATGCAGGCTCCACCTCCTGTGGTGTGTCTGATGTCCTTGGGCTGTCCTGTGAATAGAGAGGAGAGCTGAGCAAAACAAAGTGCTCCAGAACCAGTTGTATCTGTCTCCCCTTGCCTGCACCTTTGAGACAAAGGATTTAGCTGTATAAACAAGGGGCTGTGACCCCAAGTAAATGTTCTTGTTTGTGACTTGAATCTACCAGGGGCATGCTGCTGCTGGGGCTCAGGAGAAGGCTGGCCTCCCTGGGCTCTGCCCTGCCCCGGGATGCCTGGAGAACTTCTTTCCTTGGGACCCTTCTTCCTGTCCTGGATGCCAGGACTCTAGAGAGGCTTTGGCAGCCCCTTTTGCTCACTGGGAGAGCTGTGCTGCATTATTTTATCTCCCCCTCCCCAGGAAAACTTGTGGGCTGCGCAGCGCTGATGCTGCAGCCCCTTTTCAGAGGAAATCTCCCAGCCTAGGGATTCCCTCCCTCCTTGAGCACATTGCGGGTGTCCATGCCGCTTATTTTGATTTCCTTGCTTACTCACCTTGGGAGGTTCCTTGGGGTCCCAGCGATTTTACAATCTCTAGACACTGTCTTGACTCGAGTCGTGGTTCTTGTACCACCATTTTAGTATATGGTTTGGTCTCCCCCTGGAGCCCACTGTGTATTAGTGCTACTTACGTTTGTTTCTGTGCTACAGTATTGTGTGCTTTGTGTTTATCTGCGTGTTGGAGACATTGTGAGGTATTTAAGGTGTATTATAATAATAAATACCTATTTTCTTACAACTCCTGTGTGGTTACCTTTCATTTAACTAATACATTAATGTTGCATTCTGGTAAAACAAGCTGCTTAACATTCCTCCAAGACTCAACCTGAAGGCTGTTCTCCTCAGCTACCTTTTGAATATCTTTCTAAGGTTATCTTTGATCTCTTAAATCACCATTTGTTAACACCACAGTGATTTTGAAGTTCTGCTAATTTAATATTCTAAAATAAAAGTTTATTTTCCTACTAGAGATATTGTCTATTTCTTTTTAGATTTTGCTGCTCACTTAGTACTTAAAATAATTTCAGATTTTGCATATATCTGTTTTACTCTAGGACTGTATTCTGAGGTGCCTTAAAGTGAGGACAGGCTGCCTCATTAAATTGATGTTTAACACTGTCTCGTTTCCAGTAAAATTGGGCCTTCTGATTGAGGTGAATTTTTGGATGTCTGAAATTTGGAGGTCTCCGCATGACCACCCACAGAGGCAGAAGGAATGAGGCCATCATCCCTGAAACTTTCTCTGGAAAGCATGGCCTGGGAGCCTGTAGTGGTCCATCTTGTGTGCTGCATGCTGGAAGGTGAGAAGATTATATGCTCACCTTTTCTGAAAGGGCAGTGTTGCATGTCCCTGGGTACCTATAGCAGTTGCAGACGGTGGGCTCATACCCACAAACTTAGAGAGCTGACCATCAGGGGAGGTACAGAAAGAGTACAAGGGATGTTCCCTGGTATGTTGAATTCATTAGTTTATCCAGGGGAAAAATGTTGAAAAAAACTGGCACCTGACCCTGATGCTTTAACCACCGTAAGGAGATCCAATGTGACTTCAGGTGAAGATTGGTTAAGGCAAGGGTAGCACCTCTTTGGCCCTAGGTATGATCTTTAGGCGCCTGTAGAAGTAGTAAATGATTGCTGTTCCCTATGATGAAAGCATTTGCATTACCTGCAGGCTAGTAGGCTTCAAAGTCAGTTGATCCTGGATGCAGTAGATTGGTAACAGCAGCCGGTGGGTCCTTGGAAGGCAGAAGGGCTGCTACACATGTCTCAATGTACAATTCCTGGGAAGCATAAAGCAGCTGTGCTGGCAGGAGTGGCCCCTGTGGCTGTCTCCCAAATTCTTTTGACTTGCCGAGTGTGGTTTGTGCACATGGTCCTGATGAATCTACCTTTGAGACTCTCCCTGGAGTGATTTTATTTGGATGGGGTTTCCCCTTCCTGCTGCAGACTGCTAATCCTGGAGTAGGTTTTTGACTAGTCCATTGACCTGTATTGGAGGCTGGAGGACATGAGAGTGATGTTCCTTTTTGGCTGTTACACTCTTTAACAGTAGCAAATATGTGCACACAATGTAGTTATGCTGTGGTGGCCCTGACATTGTCATGTCGGGCATCGACTTCTCCAGCATAAGACTTGTGATTGCATCAAAAACTAACTAGTAGATAGTCGTAAAATGGGACATGATAAAAAAAACACTCATAGCAGCAATCCAAACTAGGAAATTATGTCTTTCTCCCTGTTTCAGATTGACTACATCAAGGAAGTTATACCACATGGAGGCAACCTAAAGAGGACCCAGCATCAAACACTGAATGGTGGATGTCCTCCCTGTACAAGACTTTAGGGATCACTTTGAACACAAATGGATACCATGGCCAAAAACATCAAGCTTCTCTGTGCTGATTTCAATAAATCTCCGAGAGATTGGATATTGTGGAGAAAAAGATGTCAGATAAAAACTTTAAAATAACTGGTCACAAGGCACCAATATTTTTCTCTGCAACTGGTGTTGAAGGAGTAAGATGCTGAAGGCCATTCAAGGTGTAGCAATTTCACATTCTGGAGGTTATTCAGATGGCAGAGGGCCAATGTGAGCAATACGTTGTACAAGCTCTTGTAACAAAGAATGCACACAGCAGGGGCTTATCCTCCTCGCTCTCAGTTAAAAGCGCTCTATTTTAGCCAGCAAATCTGCAGGCCTACCTAAAGCTATAATTATGACATTATACAAATATTGAGATAGGGATGCGGTGGAGAAGCGTGGCTCAGTGGTTAGAGGCGGCAGACCCAGAAGCTGAGATCGACCGTGGACCAGGGTTCGATTCCCCGCCTCGGCGGGTCTCTGGCTTAAAATTCCACGGACTCGACAATTCTTGCTCTGGTGCCTACTCAACTCACGGGGTCACACTCTGCGACTCTGGGCAATAGCTTGCTTAATCTCCACTACGGCCCCTCGCGGCGGGATGCCTGGCTTTCACCTTGTGGACACCCTGCCGGGGTTTCTCACAGGGGAATACCAGGACGGGTTCCCTAAGCAAGCGCCGGGACGCTTACGGGCAGCTGTGCGCTTTACAAGTCCAGCACATTTACATTTACATCCTACAGGTGGAAAGGGTAGAGGGCCATTGATGTTGGACTGTGTTAAGATTCTTCTCTTTCTGGTCTTCAGCCAGGTGGTTTAGCAACACCGACTCACTTTTTGAAAACTCAGGAGGGAGCTTTAAAGAAGAGAGCTGGGGTGTGGCCAAGATGGCGGTCGGGTGAGAGGTGCCTCTGTGTCTCTCCTATTCCGCCACACATTTGTAGATGTTAGCGCCTTCCTCTCCACCCCATAGCACAGAGGAGTCATCCCAGATTAAAAAGGGATACCTCCCCTTGACGTTGTGTCTCCGGAGACAGGCGAGGAAGCCTAGTTGCGGGTCCCGAGATGGAGGCCTGTGGACCTCGTGGCTGGCTGACTGCAGCGGCATACAGGGGAGACGGCTGCCAGCAGCAAAGCAGCGAGGTGATGTAGCAGGAGGCAAGTGAGCCAGCGGGGACAAGGGAGTGGAGGAAGTGGCGTCGACCGCCCAAGCACTCATCAAGACCCAGCAGCCACCGATGGTGGAGAGGGGTCTGCTCTCCGCCTTGCCTGGAGTTTCGGTGCAGGTGGGGCCAGCTGATAATACTGTAGCACAACAGCGGGTTGGGGGATGTCAAAATGTAGGACTTCCTTCTCCTGTCTGTTAAGATTGCGCGCCCGGCCTGCGACTGGTGAGTCCTCGGGCAGAAGCACTCGGTGTTGGGTGGCATGATGGAGAAAAAATGGCCGAGGTGAGCTGCAGTGTTGAGCAAGGCCGCAGTGCTAACTGCGGCCCCGGAAAGGCTGCAAAGTTGAAGAGCAGTGGTGAGGCCGAGGAGTGGTGCCACAGAACCGGGGTCTGAGACCACCACTCTAGTTAGGGCTTGGGATTTACACGCCATAGTTAACCCCTGCTCACCCCCTTGGTAGCTTGGCACGAGCAGTTAGGCTTATCCCAGTGGCGATGTGTAAAGCATTTGCACAACACCCACGGTAACAACATACTAGGCACACCACAAAAGGAACTCCACACAATTGAAGAAATCCACTTTTGAATCAAAAGTGGTACCATGGTACGTAGAGGTATTTTCATACGGCAATCAATTGAAGAAATCCACTTTTGAATCAAAAGTGGATTTCTTCAATTGATTGCCGTATGAAAATACCTCTACGTACCATGGTAATGTTTGAATCACCTATTCTACCGTTCATTATGGTCTCTGATATTTATTATCGTTTCCCCCAATTCAAATGGGTTCTCTTACTTATATTATATTATTTACATTTTCTACAGAAATTGTAGTGCACCCCGTTTACACCCTTGTCCTGATGAAGACCCCGATGTAAGGCCACAAGTACGCCTACTGCTGTAGCGTGGGGTCGAAACGTCGACAGCTACCTTCTTTCTTCCTCAGTTGACACCGCCCGCATTTTTGGGATATACCAGTGTCAATATAGACAATTTTCATAAACAATGGGATATGTTATGACCCCTTTCTTTGGCTCAGGGACCTGAAGCCAATTATTGTGTATTAATCTCAAGAAATTGGATACACTTATTTGTCACGACTATTATCACTTCTCAATCTTCTTTTCTTCCTGTATCACAGAATCACGCTATTTCACTCCCTTTCCTTTGGGGCACTATTACCAAAACTTATAAATTGTATTATTTGCTCATTGTGATTAATTTACAGTGTGTTTAGTGTCTTGTTATTACTGTTTTAATAAATGAAAATAATGTTTACACAGTTCACAGGGACCCTCATTTTTTACATTACATAGCACCCAGGTCCCTTGTGGATTTTCTTGGGTAAACCCCCCCCCCCCTTCTAACAGCCCAGCAAGTAGTGGGCAGCTGCACCATTTAGGTCTTTTTGCATTTTGGGGACATATGTTAAGTCCAGGAATGAGACGCACTCCTCCACCCTACCTCTGCCTGCACAGCTGCGCAGCACTTAGTGCCAGCTGCTCCGTTTAGGCCCTTCATTTAAGATTCCCACCTGCCCAGCAAGTAGTGGGCAGCTGCAACATTTAGGTTTGTGCCAAGTGCGAAATTGGCAGCGTGCCCTGACTTTGGACAGAGGGCATTTGAGCTCCTTAGAGATGGCCAGTTGGCCCAGGGGACTATTAGATTTGTAGGGCGCAAGGCCCTAGTGTGGTTTTTTTATAGGTGCTAGGAAATGTAATGTATATAGTATGTTTTATGCACCTTGATTTATGCTTATACATGTGCTTTTATGCTTATTAGGTTTTACCTACTGTCTTATGTTCTATTTTGATTTTCTACTGTGGTCCAGGTTTGATTTATTCCCTACAGCAGGTTATGCTATTTAGTTTATTTCCTAAAACAAGTTACATTTAGGAGATTATGGTCTACTATATTAAGACTTATGAGATTGGCGCAGAATAGAGTTCTCGCCTTATGTGATACTGTGCCTGTTATGATTTATGTTACAGGTTGACACTGAGTATATTGTCTGCCAGTGATAACTGGCTGTGTTCTAAGTTCATGATATATTTTTACTTTTACTATTCTTTACCAAGTGATACTTCGGACAATGGGCCTATCATGTGTAAATAATCCCCTGTAAATATTGCCCTGCCAGTTGGCACAATGTATATTGTGTGATTACTATCTAATGTGTTTTATTATAATACAAAGGCTATTGTTATATATAACGTTGTGTGGAGTTCCTTTTGTGGTGTGCCTAGTATGTTGTTACCGTGGGTGTTGTGCAAATGCTTTACACATCGCCACTGGGATAAGCCTAACTGCTCGTGCCAAGCTACCAAGGGGGTGAGCAGGGGTTATCTATGGCGTGTAAATCCCAAGCCCTAACTAGAGTGGTGGTCTCAGACCCCGGTTCTGTGGCCCAACTCCTCGGCGTCACCACTGCTCTTCAACTTTGCAGCCTTTCCGGGGCCGCAGTTAGCACTGCGGCCTTGCTCAACACTGCAGCTCACCTCGGCCATTTTTTCTCAGTCATGCCACCCAACACCGAGTGCTTTTGCCCGAGGACTCACCAGTCGCAGGCCGGGCGCGCGATCTTAACAGACAGGAGGAGGAAGTCCTACATTTTGACATCCCCCAACCCGCTGTTGTGCTGCAGTATTATCAGCTGGCCCCACCTGCACCGAAAGTCCAGGCAAGGCCGAGAGCAGACCCCTCTCCACCATCGGTGGCTGCTGGGTCTTGATGAGTGCTTGGGCGGTCGACGCCCGTTCCTCCACTCCCTTGTCCCCGCTGGCCCACTTGCCTCCTGCTACATCACCTCGCTGCTTTGCTGCTGGCAGCCGTCTCCCCTGTATGCCGCTGCAGTCAGCCAGCCACGAGGTCCACAGGCCTCCATCTCGGGACCCGCAGCTAGGCTTCCTCGCCTGTCTCCGGAGACACAACGTCAAGGGGAGGTATCCCTTTTTAATCTGGGATGACTCCTCTGTGCTATGGGGTCGAGAGGAAGGCGCTAACATCTACAAATGTGTGGCAGAATAGGAGAGACACAGAGGCACCTCTCACCCGACCGCCATCTTGGCCACACCCCAGCTCTCTTCTTTAAAGCTCCCTCCTGAGTTTTCAAAAAGTGTGTCGGTGTTGCTGAACCACCTGGCTGAAGTCCGGAAAGAGAAGAATCTTAACACAGTCCAACATCAATGGCCCTCTACCCTTTCCACCTGTAGGATCGCATTCCTATCTCAATATTTGTATAATGTCATAATTATAGCTTTAGGTAGGCCTGCAGATTTGCTGGCTAAAATAGAGCGCTTTTAACTGAGAGCGAGGAGGATAAGCCCCTGCTGTGTGCATTCTTTGTTACAAGAGCTTGCACAACGTATTGCTCACATTGGCCACCTGCCATCTGAATAACCTCCAGAATGTGAAATTGCTACACCTTGAGTGGCCTTCAGCATCTTACTCCTTCAACACCAGTTGCAGAGAAAAATATTGGTGCCTAGTGACCAGTTATTTTAAAGTTTTTATCTGACATCTTTTTCTCCACAATATCCAATCTCCCAAAGATTTATTGAAATCAGCACAGAGAAGCTTGATGTTTTTGGCCATGGTATCCATTTGTGTTCAAAGTGATCCCTAAAGTCTTGTACAGGGAGGACATCCACCATTCAGTGTTTGATGCTGGGTCCTCATTAGGTTAACTCCATGTGGTATAATTTCCTTGATGTAGTCAATCTGCAACAGGGAGAAAGACATAATTCCCTAGTTTGGATCGCTGCTATGAGTGTTTTTTTTATCATATCCCATTTTACGACTATCTACTAGTTAGTTTTTGATGCAATCACAAGTCTTATGCTGGAGAAGTCGATGCCCGACATGACAATGTCAGGGCCACCACAGCATAACTACATTCTGTGCACATATTTGCTACTGTTAAAGAGTGTAACAGCCAAAAAGGAACATCACTCTCATGTCCTCCAGC
Source organism: Lissotriton helveticus (assembly GCF_964261635.1). Taxonomy (NCBI): domain Eukaryota; kingdom Metazoa; phylum Chordata; class Amphibia; order Caudata; family Salamandridae; genus Lissotriton; species Lissotriton helveticus. The sequence continues at coordinate 988,036,611 of NC_136067.1, forward strand.
CTCCAATACAGGTCAATGGACTAGTCAAAAACCTACTCCAGGATTAGCAGTCTGCAGCAGGAAGGGGAAACCCCATCCAAATAAAATCACTCCAGGGAGAGTCTCAAAGGTAGATTCATCAGGACCATGTGCACAAACCACACTCGGCAAGTCAAAAGAATTTGGGAGACAGCCACAGGGGCCACTCCTGCCAGCACAGCTGCTTTATGCTTCCCAGGAATTGTACATTGAGACATGTGTAGCAGCCCTTCTGCCTTCCAAGGACCCACCGGCTGCTGTTACCAATCTACTGCATCCAGGATCAACTGACTTTGAAGCCTACTAGCCTGCAGGTAATGCAAATGCTTTCATCATAGGGAACAGCAATCATTTACTACTTCTACAGGCGCCTAAAGATCATACCTAGGGCCAAAGAGGTGCTACCCTTGCCTTAACCAATCTTCCCCTGAAGTCACATTGGATCTCCTTACGGTGGTTAAAGCATCAGGGTCAGGTGCCAGTTTTTTTCAACATTTTTCCCCTGGATAAACTAATGAATTCAACATACCCGGGAACATCCCTTGTACTCTTTCTGTACCTCCCCTGATGGTCAGCTCTCTAAGTTTGTGGGTATGAGCCCACCGTCTGCAACTGCTATAGGTACCCAGGGACATGCAACACTGCCCTTTCAGAAAAGGTGAGCATATAATCTTCTCACCTTCCAGCATGCAGCACACAAGATGGACCACTACAGGCTCCCAGGCCATGCTTTTCAGAGAAAGTTTGCAGGGATGATGGCCTCATTCCATCTGCCTCTGTGGGTGGTCATGCGGAGACCTCCAAATTTCAGACATCCAAAAATTCACCTCAATCAGAAGGCCCAATTTTACTGGAAACGAGACAGTGTTAAACATCAATTTAATGAGGCAGCCTGTCCTCACTTTAAGGCACCTCAGAATACAGTCCTAGAGTAAAACAGATATATGCAAAATCTGAAATTATTTTAAGTACTAAGTGAGCAGCAAAATCTAAAAAGAAATAGACAATATCTCTAGTAGGAAAAGAAAGTTTTATTTTAGAATATGAAATTAGCAGAACTTCAAAATCACTGTGGTGTTAACAAATGCCTCATTTCATCAGCAAATGAGATCACAGTAAATGTAAATATAATATTGCCTTAGCACGTAAACAATTTCCAACTACATGAATAGCTATTTCGCCCCTTCTATTCTAATATTATTCAGAGATAATAGAACAAACTAAATACATGCGTTTGAGAAGTTGGCCTGGTATATGATGTTCACTATTTAAAGTGGGCACCTTGCACCAATCCAAACAACCCTTATGGTGATTTAAGAGATCAAAGATAACCTTAGAAATATATTCAAAAGGTAGCTGTAGAGAACAGCTTTCAGGTTGAGTCTTGGAGGAATGTTAAGCAGCTTGTTTTACCAGAATGCAACATTAATGTATTAGTTAAATGAAAGGTAACCACACAGGAGTTGTAAGAAAATAGGTATTTATTATTATAACACGCCTTAAATACCTCACAATGTCTCCAACACGCAGATAAACACAAAGCACACAATACTGTAGCACAGAAACAAACGTAAGTAGCACTAATACACAGTGGGCTCCAGGGGGAGACCAAACCATATACTAAAATGGTGGTACAAGAACCACGACTCGAGTCAAGACAGTGTCTAGAGATTGTAAAATCGCTGGGACCCCAAGGAACCTCCCAAGGTGAGTAAGCAAGGAAATCAAAATAAGCGGCGTGGACACCCGCAATGTGCTCAAGGAGGGAGGGAATCCCTAGGCTGGGAGATTTCCTCTGAAAAGGGGCTGCAGCATCAGCACTGCGCAGCCCACACGCTTTCCTGGGGAGGGGGAGATAAAATAATGCAGCACAGCTCTCCCAGTGAGCAAAAGGGGCTGCCAAAGCCTCTCTAGAGTCCTGGCATCCAGGACAGGAAGAAGGGTCCCAAGGAAAGAAGTTCTCCAGGGATCCCGGGGCAGGGCAGAGCCCAGGGAGGCCAGCCTTCTCCTGAGCCCCAGCAGCAGCATGCCCCTGGTAGATTCAAGTCACAAACAAGAACATTTACTTGGGGTCACAGCCCCTTGTTTATACAGCTAAATCCTTTGTCTCAAAGGTGCAGGCAAGGGGAGACAGATACAACTGGTTCTGGAGCACTTTGTTTTGCTCAGCTCTCCTCTCTATTCACAGGACAGCCCAAGGACATCAGACGCACCACAGGAGGTGGAGCCTGCATTGTGGAGGGAAGTCAAAGCCCTATTCAGCATAGCATTTATTCTCACGAGTTCGCACATACCAAACCCGCCCCTGCACTCCCCACATATCAGGAACTACCATGGTCACACATATCTCCCATGCATTCCTATGGGAGGGCAGGCCTTCTCACCACACGCACTCAAAGTGCGCACACACTTTACACTGGGCCATAGTGCTAAAGTGCGCAGAGGCCTAAAATGGAGGAGAGGTGCAGGGTGAGAACACAACTGCGTGCTACGTACAATTCAATGTGAGAGTCACACTTGCAATTTTAGTGCCTAAGGACTCTTCCCAGAGGATTACGAAGAAACGCTTTGGTACATAGAAGGTTGGTGAGCCACCCCACCTGTGGATACTGAAGTACCAGGGTTACCTATCCCAGGGAAGCCGGGTGCATAGGGTTGAAGTGGTGTCAGAAACTGCCGTCGTTCTCAATGGGAGTCGTCAAAGAAATTACATTGCTGGAAAGAAAAAGAATGTCAGGTGTAACCCAAAGACGGATTCTTGAAGGAAGGAACCTGGAAGCAGAGGGGACAGAGTCTGGGTCACTTAGGAGTGACCAGGGGCTTGGTAGACGAATGCCCACTGATGGCAGGTGCTTGAGGTGTGAAGATGGAGACCTTGACTCTGCAGCCACGGGGACAAGGAGCCTTTGAGGATGACCTGGAGCCAGACATGAGCTGTCCAATGGCGCATATCGAGTGCTGAGGGGTCGGTGTCTGGTGGGAGCACCAACAAGCCTTGGCAGTGGCAACCCGCGAAGAAGGTCAAGCAAGGTCACGGTCTGGCCCAGAAAGGACCAGGGGACTCAACACAGCTAGGGGACTCATTGCAGGTCTGGAGCAACCAGGGATCCCAAACAAATAGTGTTTTCCCTCAAATGAACCCACTGGCTAAAGGCACAGGAGTGGCGAGGGAACCTCTAGCAGTTTCACAAAGTCACAGCTTGCAGGGCACAGAATGTGAGGAGACCAAAGTTCTTTGTATGAAATGTGCACAGAGGTTGGGGCTAATGATAGCTCAATGCACTTAGTTGTGGAATGCCAACAAGCATAAGTAATTGCAAAAGTATGCGGTGCACAGAAGTTCAGGTTATGCAATCCAGACGAGAGATACTGTCCTCAAACTCAGTGAAAGGGCAGCACAACCTCAAGGAACATAGAAACCCATCTCCTGTGTTGCTGAAGCCTTCAGAGTCCACAGAAGGTCAGGATCAGCAGACCCATCAGTTGCATTACAGTGCCTGCAAATGCAGGGGAGTGACTCCATGTCAAGCCCGACCAGTATACTCACTAGCTCTCTCAAAGCACTCACAGGAGCAGAAGGTTATGCATGAACCCTGCTGGGGAAAATGGGAAAACAGTAGAGACTGCTTTACTTCTGGGGTTTGCCTCTGCCAATCGAAAACACTTTCTGTAGCTTCTTCAGGTGTTAATACTTCTCATGCAAACTGTAATTAAATGACATATTATTAACACTTCCTACTTCTTTCATCTTCTATACTCTTTGTTTATTTTCATAGTCCCTCTTTCTCTTACCGAGCAAAGCTAAGACCTTTGCCTCTCTTCTTTTATGTTTTTACTTATTTCTTTTGAATACGTAGAATAGATTAACTCTTTTCTCGATATATTTACATTATGCGCACACCACTAATATGCTCTAAAATAACATGAGTAATTTCTTTTCTTTTCAGGGCACTTGCAGCTTAGTAGACTGGACACTCTCCTCGGATGGTGAAATCATTAGGAAGAACAGGTGAGCTGTTTTCTGAATGAATGGATACATTTACCTTGTGGCTTGAATGAATGCTGATTATTCTTCCATCACGAAGGAATAACTCTGACTAACTAACGTGTAGCCCTCGAAACAAATTCTGACCTAATCTACTACTAAATACTAGGAGAACTGAATTTCCCTACTAAAACTTCTGACTGACTAGACAGCACCGCAACGTTCTCTCTCAGTGAATCCTTTGGTGAAGTGTGCGGCTTCAAACGCTGCCAACGCTCGTTACTTCCGCACATTTCCTCACGCCCACTCTGGCTAGTGAGAGACTATACCGGCACCCACAGAAGTCAATTTTGAGCTCCCATAAGATACACAATGGCGCGCAGATAGTGCTCATTGTTCGGGCTGAACGCAACCTAATCTGCGTCCACCCAATCGATTGCGGTATATTATTGCCGCACATCACGCAGGATGAATGTCAGTGTGCCGTGTCCTGACACTCCGCCACCACAAGGGAGATACACAGAACCTGTATGGTGCATGGGCACAGAAGATGCTTTGGACGGAGAGGGAGATGAAGTCGGGCCAAGTCGAAGTGCAGTGAAGTCCAGAGTTTCGAGACGGTCGAAGTTCAGTGTTTTTTTTATCAGAATTGTGTCCATTTCGACTCTAGAGTCCTACAGCCAGGTATGCCATTTTGTACCCACAGGAGAAGGTTGGACAGATTCATGAGACCCTCCCAGTGGAGGATACTCTCATGTTCTTAGTCCAGTTTCATGCCAGAGCAGGAGCCAACGGCTCCCAGGACTGGTTTGAACTGGACTATGCATAGGGACACCAAGTGTGCCCCAGATGCAGACTTTCAGGCACTTTGAAAGTGCACCCACCTAGCCCCAATACACTAAATCCTGTCTGGGAGGTGGTCACACCTCCCTCTGTGACAGGATGCCTATTGTCCTGCCTTCCCCTGCCCGAGCTTGGCTCAGTAGCAGGAGGGCAGAAATGTGTCTCTGGTCGGAAGCAACCATTTTGTGCTACCCGGGTCAAGAAGGCTGGTACCGGGAAGATCAGTGACCCCACGAAGCTTCCTTCAGAAGGGTAGAATCATACCTCCCACACTAGTTACTGATGTGAAGGTATGATTACAAGGTGTTTGATACCAAACAAGACATGTTTTGTTGCAACGGTTTTCGAGATAGCATTTTATGCAAGCATATAATGCACCTCTACCTATATGTCCGGCTGCGTCACTGACAACCCAGGAGAATGGTCTCCGAAGGCTGCAGAGGTGCTCTGCTCTTGTAGGTGCACCCTCTCACGTAAAATCCAGCACCCTGCCTTCAGCATTGTCAAGGCCTGCTACAGGGGTGACATAACTTTTAAGTGTAGTGACCTATAGATATAGTAAACCTATATCTAAAATAAGTGGTCCATGCACCATCTTGCACAGGCTGCAATAGCAGTCCTCTAGTTCCATTTTGCATGACCTCTCATGGGTGGTATAATACATGCTTCAGCCCATGGGAGGCCTCTGGGGTACCCATGCCAAGGATAGATGTGTACCATATACAAGGGACTGACAAGGGTACACCAGTATCAAATCTGGAGTGTACCTAAGTACATGAGTAACATTTTAGGGAGAAAGCAGATATGCTGGGGTCCTGATCACTAGGATCCCAGCCAGACTATTCAAAAACAGTTTAACATCAAGCAAAAAGTGGGGGTAACCATAGGAAATGAATCCTACTTTCCTGCAATGAGCAACAGTGTGTTATATGAATTAATGGGCACAGTGATCTATCCGAAAGACTTTGAAGAAATAGTGGAAGTTTCACAACTGAACTGGGGAGGTTTATCAACATCAGCATAAAGAACTGCAATGGAAATAAAAAAAATTATAATAGCCTACTTGACTACATGCGAGACTTCCAATTTGGAAATATAGATTTCTAGCTAAATTAAGGTCTTGTTAACAACGGTCACAAAAATGCACTTTTATACCTCAAAGAGAATTTGTTTCAAAAGCACCAGTACTATATTATTGTATGTATGTGCTATCGAGTATGATACATCTGGCAATTTGTTAATGATGCACAAAAGTATATAGGCAAACATTCTTCAACATGGTGCTCTATCATAGCAATGCCACCTTAGCCGGAGTTCAACCACATTCTCACAAAGCTAACCTTTTGAAACCTTCTCTCATTTCTTTTTACAGCGTCGTCGTCAGCTGTTGATTTTTTTTTTTTTTTTTTAATGGAGCTTGGTATGAGCCAAGTGCCCCATCAGAAATGTTAAAACTGCCACTTAGGTTGCAAGTTTTCTCCAGATTTTACTGGACCCATTATTTGCTCCTTTCCCCACTGTCGAAATGTATAGGGTGTAACATTTAGAAGAGTGGAGTTTGGGAAAGTCATCTGGTAAGCGTCATCTGATATGCGTCCCTACTTTCACAGAGGGCTCAGGAAAGCTCTGACTGTGAGTGGCAGCTTGGAAAACTATTCCTCGGAAGTACTTCGAGCTGTAAGAAAAAAGGTCAAGTGACGCAATACTTCACCTTGAGAGAGAAGCCATAAAATTCTGTCCAACTTCGTAAAGGGAGTTGTTTAAAACTCGTAAACCCCTTATTTATTTGGCATCGTTTCTACATAAGTCCAGAGCTCCTTTGTAAGCATACCTACCTAAGGTCCTTGAAATTGATATTTGGAATCTGTGAAAAAATAATTGCAGTAATGAAGGTACAGGGCCTCTTTCATGAGAAATGACGCATCGCTGCGTGAAAGCAGTGATGCGTCACTTCTCAGTGCGCACTCCTTGCGACATACCTGATGCGTCATATTTAATGTATGACGCATCATGTCGCAAGGAGTTACAGATACGTCAGTATTTCTGATGTATTTGTAAGCGCAAAAGTGACGCATTGCTGGAGTGTGTCACAAAAGTAATGCAACTCCAGCAATGCGTCCTTTCACATGGGGCAAGCCCCATGTGAAAGGGCCTGCGTCAGTCTTACGCCTGCTATGAGGCAGGCGCAAGATTTTGACGCAACGGCGTCCTAGAAGGGACGCAGTGAAATCTCATGGATTTCACTGCGTCAATTCCACAAGGCTTTTTGCTGGGGAACACCCCTTGCATAAATTATACCTGACGCAGGTATAATTTAGCGCAGGGGTTTACAAAGTGACGCATCTGCTTAGATGCGTCACTTTGTAAATAGTGAGCAACAGGAAGCAGGTTTTACGTCGCCGATGCGTCACAAAAAGCGACGCATCGGAAGCGCAAAACTGACGCAAGGCCTCATAAATGAGGCCCACAGTGATTTTTAAAAGCACTGCTTTTTGTCATGAAAGAGACAGCACAACCCTGTACAAGCCCGGACTGGCCGTTGCAGGCACCGGGCAATCCCCCGGACGGCCGCATGGGTGGGGGCGCTTTTGGGCCCCAGGGGGCCGTTTTTGTTACAGGGCCGTTTTTTGCAGCATAGCTGCAAAAACGGCCCTGTAACAAAATCTGCTGAAAACCGGCCCTGGCAAAGAGTGCAGTCGCACCCCCAGGGTAGAGGGGGGGCCGGCTGAGCACTTTGCCAGGGCCGATTTCGGTTCCCAGTCCGGCCCTGACCCTGTACGTGGGGTAACAGCAAAATAATACACTTCTTTGTGCTCTTTATCATATACTAATACTTTTACTAACTACTTTCATAAACAACTACCTACTGTTGCTTGAATATACAATCACACATGTACACAGACACATCAAACAAACACATGCATAGTAAAGAGAGAGAGAAGTAACTGTTGTGTTTTTTATTTATGTATTTTTGGTTTTTGAATTATGGATGTCAAAATGCTATTTAGCATTGCAGGAAAGAATATGATTAACATATAGGAATTAAGCTGTGACCTAATCAGAAAGTGGGAGACACTGTGAAAATCTTTATAGGAGGGTCGACAATGTAAGTATAGAAAGGCACATGCAAGTTTCCTTATTGACATATCTCAACCATAAACCTGGTACGTTCTTGCTATGACAAAGATATGCAATCAACATGAGAATTGATTTGCTTTTATTCTGTAACGGAACTAATGATCAGATATATTGAACATTTTTATGGAAACAAACAGTTCGCATTTTCCATTTCAGAATGTACTAAACCCATGTTAGAAGTCGGTAAACTTGTACTGACTCCTAAAATGGGTTGACAAATGGATACAATTTGTAATATGGAGGTGGCATATTGTAGGTATCTTTTGCAAATTGTGTATCGGTATGTTGTGTATCGATGTTGTGCAACATAACCCAGGCGCAAAACATTTTCAAACTGCTGCGCCCTGAATTGGAAATATAGGGGCATATTATCAAGGGCCTATCGTTGCTTTAGCTGCACTTTTTTGCCGCTAGAGCGGCAATAATTTTATCACCCTATTAGCAAGCTGTAGCTAACGGGCATTAGCGCGAGTTTTTGGGCGATAGCGGCCCGTTTTTTTATCTCTAAGCATGTTAGCGAAATTTATTGCTAATGACATGCAAAGTAGGCGTTCCCATCCAAAAAGGCACACAAACACCACTACTCCATATTATCAAGGGGCTCCTTGAAATTCTGAAGAGCCAAAAAACTGGCTCTAACTGCAGTTAGAGCCAGTTAATTAGGACCAGAAAATAGCTGGTCTTAAAAATGGTGATAAAACTTGGGCCCATATCTCTGCAGGTTTTGGTGCTGGCCAGCACTACAAGCAATGTTGCAGCGCTGCCCTGCGACAAAACTACAGTGCAGGAATGCACACAATCAATAAGATAGTAAGCATTCCTGTGCCACTGTAATGAAAAGTGTTGCTGCACTGCGACAAGACAGCATTGCAACACTTCTCACTACGCCCTTCTTGCGACAGCATGGATGCGCTGTAATCACTGGACAGCGCTCTATGACGCAAGTAATGAAAGAAACGTCAGGAATCCTGACGTATCTGCCTGCGCTAAAGTCACACATTGCTGCAGTCATGTCACAACCATGACGCAACTCCAGCAATACATGGGGCCAGCCTATCCCTGTGGCACTGCCTCACCGTCATACCTGCCATCAGGCAGGCAGAAGGTACTGACACAGTGCTGTTCATGAGGGGTGCCTGAATGTCGGCGCTGTTGGAGATCCATCAGTGGTGTTCGAGTTCTGCTGTGGCATCTTTTGGAGGCATTGGTGGAGTGTTGGTGCGGAGGGAGTTGACGAAATGTTCTTCGTTGGCCTTGATCCAGCTTCGAGGGGGTGTGATGATGGCAGTGGCGTCTGGTGAGGAAGGTGATGTTGTGATGTTACCAATGATGGTCAGTCAAGGAGAGTCCTGTTTTGTGGCTGTAGTTGAAGTACCTACTGGTGGAGGTGACGTGCTCGACCGTGTGTCCTACTATGTGGCCTGTTGAGGTGACTTGCTGCTTGCGTCTGATGTCGGTGACCCTCCCCAGGAAGGTGTGATGCTCTGGTCACTGGGGTTGCCCAGGTGGAACTTGAGTTCACCGAGTTGGATGTCGTAGGTCGATGCCAGACCCTGGGGTGCAATGAGGTCTACAATGGTATTTGAGAATAGGGGGCCATGGCCCAGGAGCCCTCCACATGAGGGTGCCGCAGAGGATCTTCTTGGGCTTGGACCGGATCTGGGAGTTGACTTGGTCCATGGTCACCCTTGGCACGTTAGAGTGCGTTGTTAGTCGGAGTGTCCCTCTGTAGGTGACAGCAATGCCTCCTCCTTGACGGTCGGGGTGCTCCTTGCGGGTGATACTGCAACCATCAGTGATGGCAAAGGCCATGGCCGGCATGGAACAGAGGTTGGTCCTGGCAGGTGAGGTGGCGTCCAGGATTGATGGCGAGGAGGGCGCTGGCGTCGTAGCAGTGGAGTCTCCAAGAGGAATGCTCCTTGGTGCTGAGCGAGGTCCAGGGCAGACGGACGCAAACGGTGTAACCTATGGGTTGCCTTTGGCACTGGAGAAGACCATTACAATGCAGGCAGTACATCATTAACAACGCAACTCCGACAATGCAGGTCCCTTAACATCGCATTTGATCACAATGCATTGTGAGGTCAGTAATGGGGTAATTTAACGTTTCTCAGGTGTGTAAGGGTTTTGGGGTAAAATTTGAAAATGTACGTTTCTCTTGGTGTAAAAATATGAAAAATGGGGTGTTTCTTGGGGTAAACTATAAAAAATTGTGTGTTTACAGGGGTAATATTTGAAAAATCTGGTGTTTTTTGGGGTAAAATATGAAAAATAGGGTGTATGTTGGGTTAAAATATGAAACAGGGGGTGTTTTTGGGGGGTAGAATATGAAAAATTGGGGTGTTTGTTGGGGTAAAACATGAAAAATGTTTTTTTGGGGGTAAAATATGAAAAATGGGGTATTTGTTAGGGTAAAATATGAAAAACGGGGCGTGCATTTGTCTCAAATTTGATTTTTGTGAGTGTATTGGGGGCTCAAAAAAGGAATTCCTGGGTTCACGTTGGGTTTGTGGTGCAAAGGTTAGTTTTGGGTTGCACTCACTGAAGTGGGAGCAGTGATCTTTATGTTTCCGCTATGCAACACCCACTCTACTGTTGCAATGTGCCTAGTATTAGTATGCATTGGAATGGAATGCGAGGTGATGGCATGCGTTGCAACTACGTATGTGCCTTTTGCGCAAAAGTGTTACGCCCGCTGTGCATGGGCGCACAGCGGCCACCATTGAGAAGTGCGGGGTGTGCTGGACAGCTGTGAGGTGGTAAACGCTGGAAATAACACTGGATGGTGCATAGATGCGGGGATGTATGTGGGAGTGTGTGGTGTTAAAAATGTATTGAGAGAAGTCTTACCTCGAAGCTGTGTCCCATGTCTTTTTAGCTCCTGTTCTCCTGTGTCTGCTTCCAGCAAAAAGAAGTAGACAGCCAGGCTCCCTCCCCTGAGTCAATCACAATGCTGCGATGCAGCGGTGGAATTGGTTATCATCTACGGGACAAGTCAAGCAGCCAGGGGCTGGAGGGGTGGCCATGTTTTCCATGCAGGCTGTAATGCAGCCTGCATTGCGAACAGGGAAGTGCGCATCACTGTTTTGGATGGCCTGAGTGGGCCGACTAAACAGTCATTGCACACTTAAGTGGGCATGCCAATCCGACCATGCCCTTGCTCTGTGTTTGGAGCCATCCTACCCACCCTCGCATCCCCTTAGGATACATAGCATGATTACATCATTTGGTTAGCCGTTGTTTTTAACTTGTGATCTGTTTTTTTGGCTTCTCACAACCCGCACTTCCCACTTCCTGCCCCTGCTGTCCCTGTGGCCCCGCACCGCAGTCCTCACCCATTGCCGCCTCCCAGCTGATCGTTCCTCCCCCTCATAAATGGCGGAACGCTGTGCGTTGCATGGCGGACATGCGCCGCTGGTGTGCAGAAGGTGTGCCTAAGCCAAGCCTCTCTGCGTCCGTCCATGACCAGACCGCAACCAGCGCCAGGAACCTTGGATCTCGAGCCAGCCACTGCTACATCCCAGCCACCCTCCACACACTCAACCATGGAAAACTCAGAGACTGACAACAGGCCTCGCCAAACACGACTGACGGCCAGTTCGTCTGCCTACACCTCCGCCAGACCTTACCCACCACCCCAGCTTCCAACACATCTGACGTCTGCATCGCAGCCAGAGAACTCCACACATGGATCTCCAACTGCGCATACAAGCTCGCCCCACAAGTCTGACAAACATCGCCCCAAGAAAGCCACCTGGTTCACCACCTATCTCCAAGAAGCAAGACGCACTTTCAGATGCCTGGAGAAGAAATGGAGAAACACCGAAACACCCGAAATCTACACCACCTACAAGGACCCCATGACGGACTACCATAACCAAATCCTCAACAACTCCACCAACTACAAGCAACTCTTCAAGGTCATTCATGAATTCACCAACCCATGCAGCAAAGCCAAAGACATCACCCCGTCCCAAGACCTGTGCGATAAGCGTGGAACCTACTTCCACCTCAAGGTCAAAAACCTCTACAACAACTTTGCCGACCATCCACCAGATGCCAGAGCCGGCCATTGCCTCCCCTCCCCCGAGACACCAGCCAGGCCACCATCTTCACCTGGACGCTGATCACAACCAAATACACCGCCTCGACCATGAAAGGAATCCACTCGGGGGCCCCCACTGACCCCTGCCCTCCTTACATCTAACACAACACTGAGATTGCTCTACTCGCCGCCACAGACGACATCTGCACACTCCTGGACCAAGGCCACTCCGCCGCCCTCCTCGTACTCAACCTTTCAGCGGCCTTCGAAATCGTCTTCCACCACACACTAGTCGCCAGATTACACAATTCCGGCATACAAGGATCAGTCCTAGACTGGATCTGATCATTCCTCACTGGAAGGTGCCAAAGGATCAGACTGCCACCCTTCCTCTTCAATCCCACGTAAATCACCTGCAGAGACCCAGGGGAGTCATCTTTGAGCCCGACCCTCTTCAACATCTACAAGGCCCCCCTCGCCGCCATCGTCCGACAACACGGCCTCAACATCGTATCCTATGCTGATGACACCCAGCTCATCCTGTCCCTCACCAAAGACCCCACCACCGCCAGACTCAACTTCCAGAAAGGAATGCATGACATCGAAGTCTGGATGACCAGCAGCTGCCTGTAGCTCAATGCCGAGAAGACAGTTGTCCTCGTCATTGGAACCACCCCTTCAGCATGCGGCAACAACTGGTTTCTGCTACCCTCGGAAGCCCACCTACCCCCATGGACCTTGCCAAAAACCTCAGCATAGCAATCAACTCATCCCTCACCGTGAACCGACAGGTCTACACATCACCTCCAGCTGCTTCAACACCGTCCGCATCCTCCGCAAGACCTTCAAATGGAGGCCCCCCGGAGTCAAGGAAGACAGTGCGCCATGCACTCATCACCAGCAGACTGGACTACTGAAACACATACTACGCACGCATTTACAAGTCCCTACTCAGCAAACTCCAGACATTACAAAACACCGCCGCCAGAGTCATCCTCTGCATCCCCCGGCATGAACACATCAGCCAACACCTACGTATACTCCACTGGTTCCCCGTGGAGAAAAGAGTCACCTTCAAAATACTCACTTACTCTGACAAAGGCCTACACAACAATGGACCCAAATACCTCAGCGACAGAATCAACTTCCACGTACCCAAAAGAGACATCCGATCTTCCAAACTCGCACTAGCCGAAACCCGTGGATCCACAGAGCCAGAGCAGGTGGCAGATCCTTCTCCCAAATTGCATCCAAGACCTGGAACAAGCTGCCGGCAGACATCAGACGCGCCCCCTCCTTGAACACTTTCAGGAAGACCCTCAAGACCTGGCTCTTCGGTGAACAGTTCTGCACCCCCCCTGCCCCCTCAGTGCCTCGATACCCTCACGGGTGAGTAGCGTGCTTACAATTCCCCTGATTGATTCATTGATTGAGTTATCATCATGTGATGATGGTTCCTCTTCTGCACTGCTTGAGGCAGTGGAGCAACCCTCTTCCTCCATAGCGGAAAGCCGCTACTGGGGGGTGTCATCTACGTATGTTGGGCATGAGCGACTCACCCCCCCGGCCCTCTTGCACTACGCATCCCACCTTCTCCTTACCTGGACATTGACACTGTGGCGCAATCCACTGCACTCTGTCCAAATCAGTGACTCCGACAGCAGAAGCCTCAGCCAGGTGTGATTTCACTTGGCTGGGTACAGCAGTCACTGCCTGTTACGCTGGTGGACTTCCCGATGCAGTTGATGCAGCAGGGTCCCCTTAGCCGTGAAGACGCAACGCTCATGCCACACAAGTTCACTGTAGCACAGGGGCCGCAGCCTCCACAGCGTACGCCCAGCCCAACATCATCCAGCCTGTGATGCAGGGAGACGGCACACACCATTGGTAATCCCCTCTGTGCACCCCGGTGTAGTGGTGGATTGTAGTATGCGATGCGGACCTCACTACGTTGGTCCTCAGGAGCGCCTCTACCATTAACTGCTCCAAGTGTCGCAAGGCAGTCTTCTCACACAGGTCAGCTACGTGGATCCATGCGACCTGCAATACTTCACCACCAGGTACTGGCGATCGTCGTGTATCAATGTCTCCAGCAACGGCTCATCGACATCACAGCTCCTCCACATCCCACTCCAGGCTCCAGACGCAGGTCCAGGGAGGCATCCAGGCTCAAGAGGCAGGTCCAGCGGGGCTTCCAGGCTCCAGACACAGGACCAGGGAGGCTTCCAGGCTCCAGACACAGGACCAGGGAGGCATCCAGGCTCAAGACACAGGTCCAGCAGGGCATCCAGGCTCCAGGCGCAGGTCCAGGGAGGCATCCAGGCTCCAGACGCAGGTCCAGGGAGGCATCCAGGCTTAAGAAGCAGGTCCAGCTGGGCATCCAGGCTCTCATCCTGGTCATCCTGGATGTTGGGCGGCTTGAGGGGGTTGTTGATGTGTGCTGCACTTTGCCCTGGCTGCTTCAATCTGCATTAAACTTTTTATTGGCAATCTTTTCTATGGGAGGTGGACTGTTAGGCTATTTTTAAAGTTCGAGGGAGAAATCACTCATGTTGAGCTGCCTAACATGCGTTTTTTTATCGCTAATGGGCTTATCACCACAGGGCATATCATCAAGGGGCCATGATAAAATTATCGCTGCTTTAGCGTTCGTTTTCGGGCGAAAAGTGGCGATCATTTTATCGCACTATCAGCAAGGACACGCTAGCATGTGATTCTATGCCTCAGTGGCCGTTTTCTTAACGCCCAGCGTTGCAACGCTAATGATATGCAAAGTGGGTGTACCTTACCAAAATAACATGGAAAATGTCGCTAACAACACTTTCTCCTATTATCAATCTGCCCGCCAACCCGCGTTACGATGATAAAAGTAGCGCTAACCGCGCTTACCACAGCTTTCATTACGCCTGCTTTGAATCTTACGTAGCCATTATATCCTGCCGGAGGTTAAATGTAAGGATAAGTCAACCCTGCCATATCTACAAGGATTTGCCTTTCACTGTGCTTTCATTGCTGGATTTCCAGAAATAATCGCACATTTTGCCGCTATCGCTGGATTTCTTATCACATTGGAGATAAGCGTTGATGGTAATGCGCTATCTCGGTAATATAATCCAGCGATAGCCGGCGATAATTATACTCTCGCTAAGTGCGCTTAGCGACAGTTATCGCTGGCTTTTGCTGATATGCCCCCACTTTTTTAACATTAGTGCAAGGGTTTTTATTGCTGTCCCGCTAATTGTATCACCGAAAATTTCAGCCGGTAAGAGAAACTATCTCCTGTTAGCGGCGTGTTGTTAATATGCTGCTCACACAGCGATAATTTCCCCCGGTAGACGGCAATAAAAAAAGTCACGCTAATGGCGGTGAGTGATGATTACTGCCACTCCTTGATAATATCCCCCTAGGTCTTTTAGAAAAGGGAAAGATTTTATTTAGGATTACTCCTCCTTTATGAATTTAGAAAACGTTTGTTGGGGGATAGTGAGTGGTCCGCAGTGGCTCGTGAGACCACTGCAAAATTTCAAACAAATGTTTAAATAGTATTGACATTTTTTTTTAACTCAGCAAGTTGAATTTAAAGAAAAGTGGCTGCAATTGACATTGCATATATTTTTTGCGACCAGTAATTAGTATAGCTGGTCCTAACATCTGCTCAGCTATACTTTTTGATTTTGATTGTAAAACATTTACCCTTGACTGAAGAGAAATTAAAAGTTTATGGATCAGACTGAGAAATGTAATCTTTGTTTCCCTTTCTAAGATTTCGTAGTAGGGATTCGTTCTGATGCTGGTGAGATGAGGTACCAAAGTTTAGATGGCATAGAGAAGAGACGCTTGCGTACCCTTCTTCTTGTGTTGTTGAAAGTGGAACGGTGCTGAACAGGAAATCCTATAGCTGTACTAAAGGGAGTGGTAAAGACCACAGTGACATGTTTGTGATACTTCCTTCCTCACTAGCTGTGGTGTGCTACTGATTACTGACAGGTAGATGCAGCACAGCAGACCGCGTAGAGTACAACTCTGCCGTGCATTTTTTGGCAGTATCCTTTGTTGCAATGTGGCATCCTGAATTGGGCCCTGTAAAGGACACCAGATGTACCACTTAAAGCACGAGAAAACTATTTGGTAACTCGTTTTCTTTTTATGGAGAAGAATGTGAACCAGAAAGTAATATCATGGGCAATTTTATGCCGCAAGATTCCAAACCCTGCTTTCTCAAGATAATTCGGTTGGCACAGATGTTTGAGGGCTGTGCTAAAAAAAATTGTGGATAAATTAATTTAGAAAAAAAACTTGCTGATTGACATTTGCAAGAGTGAAAAATTACCAATTACATGAGTCATGTCTCATGGAATATGTTTCCCATCAGAAGCTCCATCGACATCAGAAAATGTGTAAGAGATGTGCAACGGGGGCAGTTGAATTACATTCATCTCTGCTCATGCGGAGCTTTGGCAGAAAGAAGTCCCTGTGGCTGATTATGAGTTAACGAAATTAAAGTCAGTGATCTCTGAAGGGTGGCATAGACTCCATGGGCCTGATCTCATAAAGTGGAAATGGAAAGTGCAATTTTACGGCATGACGCAGACAATGCTTTTAGACTGATTAGCTTATTCTAAAGTGGTAGTAGAGCTGTAGTAGTAGCGTGCTGCCATCTTTTGTATTGGTGAGTAGTTGTTTCTTACTGAATAGCGGAAAGTGTTGCCTTTGAACCGCCCATACAACACACAAGAAACTCTCCCAAATACATAACATCCCGATACAAAGCACAAAACAAAACCACCGTTTGCAGCACAAAATACAGCACAATAATAATATAAACAAATAAGGGACAGATGTATGACAGGTTGATTTAGCGACTCACAATGAGCGAATGTTTGCGATTTGCAATTTGCGAGTTGCTAAATGTAATGTACGACCAAATTTCGACTCGGGTCGCATCACAATTACAGATATCACAAATTGCGAGTTGGGAACTGATCGCATATAAAAATTGCGGTCTCAATTATAAATTCATTTTAAAAATTACCTTTTCACTTCCTGGAACAGGTGAAAGAAATTGAAGTTCTCAGAGAGGGAACTGGAAGTCCACACAGAGGAATGCTGCAACCACCACAAGCAGCTTTTTGGTCGTGCATCTCTGGCTGTCCCTGAGTCAGAAAGTAGAAAATCTGGAGGGCAATGCCTTGGGAGTGGCTTGCAGGTCAATTGATGAAATAAAAAAAGTGCAGGTATGACTTGTGCTCTTAGGCCAAGGAGAGGGTGGCACCACACCTTAATGACCCCCAGGGAACAGGAGGTGGCCTATCAAATGTCCTCCCATTCTCAGCTGTGAAGGCGATGGTTGAGACAACACTGGAGCCAGAGGCAGTGGCTGGATTTGGGTCCCTCAACATGTCTGCACCCCCACCAACCACAGGTAAGTGTAATGCTACTACTATGCAAACATTTATGTTAAAACCCTGCTGACTACATGCATGCTACACACCCTTACCCTGATCAGCTTGGTTGATCCATGTAGATGCTCAAATTATCACACCTGGTGCATTATGGTAAATGCAGTCATTTACATACCCACTGCAGTTACTGACATAAGCTGAATAACGTAGTACGACCAATGAGATAGTGTTTCACTCGTTCATTTAATTCCTCTCCCAATTTACTCATAGATACACCTGAGGAATTACAGGAAAGGGCTGATGATGATGGGGACGATCAGGACCAGGCCCAGAAAGAGGAACAGCAGGATGAGGTGCCTGTGAGTCTACCAAGTACTTTTCATGGTCAAGCCAGTTCTGTTTCCAGCTCCCCACAGCCAGTTGCAATTGAAGTCCCTGGATTCCAACCACCAGCCACTCCTCGATGCATTCCTATCACCAGGGTCCAGCAGCTGCATGCAACACAACAGGCATGTAGACGCCAGAAGGCAAGCCAGGCCTCTCGCTCCTGGGCAGGATCCAACACCCAGGCAGTATATGGCGACCTGGTTGAGGCCATGCTGCAGGTTCAGCACCTGCAGCAAAAACAGATCAGGTTAAAAAACCTTAAGCTGACACAGGGATTTATCACAATAACCCAGCAGTACACTGACAACCAGGCCTGCCTGGATGCTACATTTGATGCCCTTACAGGGACAATTAAGCAACTATGCAAAGACCTGACAGAGGACAGAAGTCAGCAAGAGAGCAGGGAGGGTAACCGAAGAAGTATGTTGAAGACAATGCCCAAAGCATTTGGAAGGCTAGCACAGGCAACCACTCAGTGCTCAAACAAACCGTGGCCCTGCAGGTACAGATGAGCCACTACAGAGGTGATGTATCACAAGGCCTGCAACAGATCACTGCAGCCTCGGAGGCAATTCACACAGACAGCATTGCCATAGGGGTTACTGGTGTTGCACCAGACAGTGAGGTGGCAAGCCTCAGTAGTGTGTCTGCCGCAGATGCATGTGTGCTCTCTAGGAGCAGCAGGTGGCAAAATGCACCTTTGACTGACAGCACCTCCCATGCCAGATGCACATCAAGGAAATAACCACACGCTGACAGTGTGCCATTGTGCTGACTGCCTTTTTGTTTATGTCTGCGGTGGAGTAACCGCAAAACATGTGCATCTATTTAAGTTCTGTTTTTTATGATGGACGAGCAGCCCATCAATGTTTTTGTGAACCCTGACATTAATGGGTTGCATGAAATTGAGAAATCAAGTTGATGTTTTGCCTTTTTTAGAGATTATTGTGTGAATGGAGATATCTTACTATGCAAACTAATGTCTGCTTCTGTGGTCGCTGTGCCTTCTCCACTCTGCTGCTCTGCTTTCCTCACTTGGCTGTTGGACAGGTGGGCCAGGGTCATCATCCTCCAGGTCTAATCCGGACACCTCTATGGGTAAGCCTCTCCTGCAGAAAACGGTGTGAAGTATGGGGCACATTTCTAAAACCTTGCACGTAGTCTTAGGTGTATACTGCAAGGCTCCCCCACTCTTGTGAAGGCACCAGAAGCATCATTTCAGCAGGCCCAAAGTGCGTTCAATCATGGACCAGGTTCGCCTATGTGCTATGTTGTAGCGCTATTCATGTGGGATGTTGGGAGACAGGTAGGGTGTGAGCATCCATGGCCACAGGGCATGTGCACTGTCGCCAGGTGAAACACATATAAGGGTGAGACAACATACAGAAAGTAATGACTGTGCTAATACATTTTACTTTGAACAATACATTCCAGTACCTAGCAGGTTTCCTTCATCAAAATCCCCTCTTTCTAGTCGCGGGTATATGCCACTGTGCCTGAATATGTAGGAGTCATATGTGCTCCCTGGATATTTGGCCACAATATATGTGAAGATATTGTGTGCATTGCATACAACTTGGATGTGAAGGGAATGAGCGCTCCTTCAGTTCTTTACTATGTATTTCAAGCGGGATGGGGGACATATGGGTACATGGGTCCCACCTATGTACCCCATGGCCGGTGGTAATCTGGCGATACGGTAGAATTGCATGTTGATATTTTTCATTTCCACATCATCCCTGGGCAGGTAGGTATGTTGGTATGTGTAGAAAAGTATAGTGTCTAGGACATTTTGAAAGAAAAACGAAAGTGCACTCTGTGACACCACTCTGGCCACTGCTATGGCATTTTGGTAACTACCACAGGCCAATTGGTGTAGGGAGCACAACAACTGGACATGGGTGGAAATTGCATTGCTGCACTGCATACTGCTCTCGAGGTGC
The DNA here is from genome assembly GCF_964261635.1 of Lissotriton helveticus. Lineage (NCBI taxonomy): Eukaryota > Metazoa > Chordata > Amphibia > Caudata > Salamandridae > Lissotriton > Lissotriton helveticus. The sequence continues at coordinate 988,056,372 of NC_136067.1, forward strand.
AGCTTTGAGGTAGTTTTTAGGACTCCAATATCTCATTGCTATTCAGCCTGCACTGCTCATATATCTCTTCCTCTGATTCTCACATCATGGTCAGCTTGACTAAGAATAGCATCTCCTGCATCTTCTGTTTGCGCCTCCTCTGCTGAGCATCCAGTATGCACATCCTCTTCGCTAGCATGCACAGGGCAGCCATTGTAGAAGCCCCTGCTGCATTCTGGAGCTGTTTTGATAGTTTGGGCCCTGTTACCACCTATTTGAATTGGTGGTAAATTGCATGTGCAATTGGGCCATTTTGCGACTAATCACAAATTGAGACTCGCTTATACATGCTGTTTGTGACTCGCAATTAGGTATTCTCTAATTGCGACTCACAAAATCCTGTCGCTTGTGTTTTTTGCTTCGCAATGAGCACACATCACTATTTTCATTTGCGAATGCTTGTCGTACATCACATATGGCCATTTTAGCATTTGCTAAATGAAATGCAACTGATTTTCGACTCGCAAAACGATCGACCTATGAACCTGAAAGTACAAAACTGTCTTTAATTATTAAAATGTTGCATCATTATGTTTATTTGTTTTTGTGTATTACTGTGTTGAGCTGTGCTGTATTGGTATGTTTCTGTGTTGTGGGACTGTTGTGTTATTTCTTTCTTAATATTGTTATGTTGGTGTATTTTTATGTTAGTGATTTGAGCTGTTGTGTTGATATGTTGCTTTGGTGTATCATTCTATTCTTGTGCACTAATTGTGTTCTTTTTGTTTTATTGGTTGTGTATTGTGCTGCTGGTTCATGTATTTTTTTATTGTGTGCTATTGTTGTTTATTCTATTGAGCTTTGATGTGGTGTAGAGTTGCAAATTTTGTTCTTTTAATGAGGTATTTTATAGTTGCAGCCCATTACTGAGTTGTCATTGTAATTCACTACAATTGATATTTTCTTCTACATAACATGATCGTGCACTGGTGTAGTATGTGTGGATACATTGTTTTCAAGTGTAGATTTACGTTTTGGAAACTCGTAACCTGAATTATCTACCCAAAAAAGGTGGAATTAGGAACGCAAATGGCAAACTGTCTTATAGTGATTGTAATGTCTTCCAGTAATTGAACATACCGTGTAACTGACATAAACATAAATTGAATTTAATGTCTTTTCCACATGTGAATCCACCTTGTACGTCTAAGAGTACAACCTATGTGAGGTCTTTTTTTGGGATTCTTCGTCACTCAGTGGTTAGTTCTCCCTATGCTGTGTGGGAAGTTTTGTTTATCAGGTGCATACTAAGGTGACCTCTGAAAGACACTTGTCCCCCTCTGGGTCATGAGGACAAGCAGTAAAAATTCCCAAATGGTGGGGAATATACACACTGGGTAGCACTTAATTACTTCAATGATTCATCAGTGCTTTACTTTAAAAAAGAAAAGTACTTTAATAAAGTTTAAGCAAAAGTGCATTGTGAGAAGCTGGCCTGGTATATGATGTCCACTAATGTAAGGGAACAACTTGCACCAGTCCACACAACCCTTATGACGATTAAGAGATCTCAGACAACCTTAGAAAGCTAACCAAGTGGTAGCTGTGGAGAGCAGCCTTCAGGCTTAGGGTTATATGGAGGTAAATACTATTTACCGATTCTAAAGTTCGGAATTTTACAGATTCAGTATTTTTGAATCGGTAAATGGTATGTAGCTAATGATTCGAGAAATTTTACCGAATCAGTAACACTCGGTATTTACCGATTCAGTATTTACCGAATTGGTAATTCCCATTCATTCCTAGGGGCCTGGAGGCCTATAGGAATGAATGGGAATTACCGATTCGGTAAATACCGAATCGGTAAGATGGGGAAGACTTACAAGGGTGGCAGGGTGTCACATTGACACCCTGTTGCACCCCTGAATAGTGTATGGGTGCACATGAGGCACAAATACATGCCCTAAGGGCATGTATGTCTGTTAAAAAAGCACAAAATTGCTTTTTTAACGGTTTTCATTATTTACCACCGACTTGTAGTTGGTGGTAAATAACGAATCCTTAAATGTGAAAAGCACTCACTTGAGTGCTTCCTATATTAAGGATTCGGTAAATTACCGACTCGGTATCTTAAGGATTCGGTAATTTACTGATTCCTTAAATTACCAATTCCGTATATTACCGAATCCTTCATTTTGGCCTCCTACATCTGAAAAACCAAATACGGGTCGTTAACGGCCGAAATTCAGTAATTTCGTCCGTTACCGACCGGCATTAGGCTACCTACATCTGGCACTTAGTCGTGCAGGAGTGTAAAGCAGCTTGTTTCACCGGAATGCAATCTCATAGTATAGATTAAATGAAAGGAGCACTACACAGTAGTTATAAAAATATTTTACAAAACAGTGATCACAGTCAAAACGAGCGCACAGCAAGTCCAGGTCAAAGTTCAGTGATAGTTCGTATGGTGGTGCTCAGGAAAAGTGGGGGTGGTTACCACACCTCCAATAGTAAACCACATAAGCAGTTTAAAAAACTTTACATTCGTCTTCCGAGCACTCAAAAATCGATAATCAGTCTTTGATGTATAATCTTCCAATTTTTAATATCCAACGTAAATGTACTCGAATCCGAAATACAATTCAATTCAGCCAACACGCGTTTCGTCCAGTCAAATTAGATACAAGACTTCTTCAGGGCTGCAACCCAAATAACAAATTAAGTAACTTAATCATCTTAATAGGTAGATACATAATTATCTCAACATTATTCCCTCACATAATGGGAACTCAAGGTTAGAAACAAGAAGGGGACACCGACAAATTTGTGCCCGAGTCACCACAAAGGACCTATAAATTAATCGAGAATGTGTATAAGTACCAAACGTCCCATTTGTAACGTAAACAGGAAAAGTTATAATATAATTCGTATGGATGCGTCAATCCATACTTAGGAGAATATCTGGATGTGGTTCAAGGCGACACCTCTGCACCCACTACATAACATAAAGCCAATTGTGAGCTTCTATTAAGTATTTTTGGTGATCACTCACCAAGTAAGTCATTCTGAAAGTTCCACACTTGGTTTACTTCTTCGCCTACCCTAATATACAAAGAAATTACTGTTATCCTAAACGATATTGGTAACCGTAAGATTATTCTATTGCTTAGTTCATTTAAGGTTAGAGCCCTCACCTTAGCGAGGCTCCGTAGCTAGAGTCCGATAATCTTCTTTTGATGTTAATCCTTCACCAGTAAAAGTTATGACGGGTAACGTCCTACAGAGTAAATATGTTTGATCTCAACGGTACCTCGCTGATGGTACTTTCATGTTTACACTATATCATATATAGTTTAACACGTTCGTTATAACGATCAATCTTTTAAACTGATCTCAAAAGAGGCTTCTCACAATGTCGTATTCTCATTGTAATTACAAAATTAAGGGGGTGGGGGAAGAAAGTAGTCGTAATATCTGTCTATAATTCTAAAACCTGAATCTCTATTACTCCACTCGTAAACCTTCAAAAATGAAGTGTATCTGATGTATCCCTCACCTTACACGTTCAACTGTAATGGATCGTCCCGTCTCTTCAAGTCACCAACTATATTCTCCACCCGAGTACGAGTTCTGAAATCTAAATTTACATAGTCGTATAAGAATAAACGAATAAATATATATACTACTCAGATTTACTTGTAAGCTCCCATCTTGCCTCCCGCCTACCTTACTAATGTATCAATGCTGAGTAAATGGATGGCGTTCATCACCATCGCCATCTTGGAATAGCAATTTATACCATTAATTTTCGGCGCCATATTGTAGTGGGTTATCGTCTTGGCGAGCCCACATTCATATATTTTATAATATATAGTAAATTATTGGTTGTACTCATAGTGATAGTTAACTGTTTATACCGAGAATCCGAACAATTAATATTCTAAGTGAAATTGGCACGCGCCCTTTCAATCGGTAACTACGTATGTCTGTACTCGTTAAAATCACGTTTCTTTCAAAATACACACTTCAATTTCGTGAGTCCATAGTCGCACTCATGGAAGTACATAGCTTTATATTACATGAGTCCGAGCAATATTCCAAGTAAAGTTCACGGGCGCCATCTTGGATCGGTAACCACATATATCTATCCTCATTAGAATCAAGTACCTTAACTAATGTATACTTCAAATTTGTGTTTCAATATTGTAGATAATGGACGCCTATAAAAATGTAAGTAATTCAAAGTAACTCATATACATTATAGTTAATGTAAGCGTTTGGCTAGTTATAATTAAGGTCATAAGCGTATTACTATTAGACCTGTCGGTGCCTTGATGTCGCCAGCGAAACACACCTTAGAAAAAATATTGGATTTTAGAAAAAGAAAAAGAAAAAGAAAAGGAAAAGGGAGGTGTCGGTCACGATAACCAGGAATATTATATACACCCTACAGTTCGTAAGTGAGTCACATATTTAATATCATCCTAAGGTATAACCACACATCCTACTCTAGGATATCGATGACATTGACAGTTCTATTGTAGTTCTTAGGAAATTCATGATGTTCTCATATTATGTACAGTCTAAGGTTCACATATTCCGTGGTAGTTAAATAGATAATACCACATTGCTAATTAAGGTAATAACAGATCTGATATATATAACATAGTTATATGTGCATTAATAACCATTTACTCATCATTCATCGCCCAGAAAAAAAGTCATATTCGTGATCTATAGTAAGTCCACATTCCATAGCTTTTAATTTGATCAGCCATAATACTTCTTTCCTCCTCAGGGTCAAGAGTCTGTTCCCCCCTCTGGGGTCCAGTCTAATGTGATCTATCCCATGATAGGAGAATTGGTGTTGTTCTCTCTTATCAAAGTTCTGTACCATATGGGACGCAATGGGATACCCAGTATCTCCCGTTTTGAGAGCTCTATAGTGCTCAACCATTCTGTCCCTTAGACTCCTCACCGTGCTCCGACATAAATTTTGCCACAAGAGCACACAATCACATATACCACATGCGTGGTGTCACAATTTATAAACATATTGATAGCATTTTCACCTGAATTGTTGTAGTTAAATTGTTGTATTTTCGGTATAGCCCATCTACACGAGCTACACCTCCCACACTTGTAGAATCCCTTAAATTTAGACAGCCAATCTGTCTTGTCTGGTTTCTTAGGGTAGCTTGGGCTTACCATATTGCCCAAAGTCAGGCCATTCCTGAAAGTTAAACTAGGTTTGTCCATAAGATAAGGTCTCAAGTCTTGATCAATGAGGAGAAGATGCCAATGTTTCCTCAGGATATTAAAAAGTTTAGAACTGCCCATGCCATAGTTAGTAATCAGTCTAATCGTATCCTCTTTATTTCTCTTTATATCATTTTTATCATGTCTGATCAAGGTATTCTCTCGTTTAGTTTTCCTAGCTCTTGATGCTGCTGTCATTACTATGTCTGAACGATAACCATGATTCCGGAACCTACTCGACATATCTATAAGGTTCTCCTCGAAATCAGAATCCTTGGCACAGTTGCGTCGCGCCCTCAAAATCTCTCCATAAGGTATTGAATTAATTTGACTGCTGGGGTGGCAACTTCCAGCATGCAAGATTGCATTACAGCTTGTGGGTTTCCTATACATTCTACTTAGCACTTTGTCTCCTTCAATAAACAATTCGATATCCAGGAATGTGATGCATTTGCTATCATGGTGCATAGTAAACTGGAGATTCAGGTTGTTGTCATTGAGATAATCAAAGAATCCCTTCAATTCTTCCACTGTTCCAGTCCATATGAGCAGGCAGTCGTCAATGTATCGACCCCAGTAGTGTATATGTTGCACCCAGTCCCTGCCCTCTGGTCCCCAGATTCGCTCCCCCTCGAACCACCCCATAAAGAGGATCGCAAAGGACGGAGCGAATCTGGAACCCATCGCAGTCCCAAGACGCTGCCTGAACCACTGCCCATCAAATAAGAACACATTATTTTTGAGGACCAACTCGATCATCTGGAGAATCATCTGAGTGTGGTCATACAGTTCTGCTGTTCTCCGGCTCAAAAAGTAATCTAGTGCTTGAATACCAAGGTCATGATCTATAACTGTATACAAAGATACAACGTCTAATGTAACAAGTATCATTCCATCTTCCCAAACTATATCATTTAAGAGATTAAGTACATGTTTCGTATCCTCTATAAAAGAGGGTAAATTGTACACATACTGCCTGAGAAAAAAATCAATAAATTGGGATAGGTGTTCCGTAGGTCCACCTATGCCGGAGACAATTGGCCTACCTGGCGGCTTGTCCCGGCATTTGTGGACCTTGGGTAATGTATACAAGCAAGGAGCCCTGGGCGACACCAGTAAGAGAAATAGATATTCATCATGATCTAGTAATGATTGATCATACCATTCTTTGACTTTACAATTAATAAGGGAGGTTAATTCCTTCATTGGGTTAGTGGACAGTCTCTCATAATAAAGTGTGTTATTGAGTTGTGAAAAAACCTCATCCTTATAGTCACATGTGTCTAATACCACTATATTGCCACTCTTGTCAGCGTTACGAATAGTGATAGTTTTGTTATCAATCAATTCTTTGAGGGCTTTTATTTTACCAGTGGTTAGATTATCCTCTCTCATATTCGGATACCTTCCACGAAAATTGTGATTAACAGCTTTAAAAAATACATCAATGGTATTACCAATCGTAAGCTGTGGTGACCACTTGGATTTAATCCTAAATCCACCAGTTTCACTGTGAAATCTTTCTACCTCTAGTTCTTCAAGTAATTTGGAAAATAGTAACAGGGTCATCCTCCTTCTCAGTCAGTGACATTAGTAACTGTGTATCTTTAAGTCCCTGAATAGTAAGATTGCTCAGTATTTTATTCGAAGATTGTTTCACTCTTACAGGTACATTTGCAAAAAACTTTTTAAACTTAAGTTTTCTAACAAACTTAAACAGGTCTATTTTAGTCATACACCAATTTTGTTTCATCGTTGGGCAACATTCTAACCCCTTCTTCAATACATTTGTCATATCCTCAGATAATTCAATCAATCAATCAATCAATCAATCATGGACATTTATATAGCGCACTACTTACCCGGAGGGTCTCAAGGCGCTAGGGGGGGGGGGGTGCTGCTACTGCTCGAACAGCCAGGTCTTGAGCTTCTTCCTGAAGGAGAGGTGGTCTTGGGTCAGGCGCAGGTCGGTCGGGAGGGAGTTCCAGGTCTTGGCGGCCAGGTGGGAGAAGGACCTTCCTCCTGTTGTCGATCTTCGGATGCGGGGGACGGCGGCGAGGGCGTGACTAGCTGATCGGAGGTGGCGTTTGGGAGCGTAGAAGTTGATGCGGTTGTTGAGGTAGCTCGGGCCTTGGTCGTGTAGGGCTTTGTGTGCGTGGGTGAGGAGACGGAAGGTGATTCTCTTGTTGACGGGGAGCCAGTGCAGGTCTCTCAGATGTCCAGAGATGTGGCTGCGTCGGGGGATGTCGAGAATTCACATTTGGACAGATTGATCACTTCAATATTACATGAGTCTGAATCTCCACTATTTCTCATTGTTTCCACGACCTCAAACTCCTTATTCTTGCTCCTGGATCTCCTGCCTCCTCTACTCCCTCTCCTGGTCTTTTTACATACAATTCTCGATTCCTCTTCTCCGTGTCCCGATTCCCTCTCCTCAGTCTCTGTACCTCCTCTAAAAAATTATTCTCAGGGTTCGGGACCGCTGTTAACTCTGGTGTCTCCTCGTTTTCACTACTGGAAATATTAGAGGATGCTTCAGTATCACTATTATGAGGGGTGCTGCTACTCTGTTTAGGCCCTGAAACTTTTTTTACAAGGTAGTCAAATCTTTTTGCAAAGGTATGAACTCGACCTGCGCGATAGTCATTCTCGTCTCTCTTAAGTTTAAGCGCTTTTCTCCTCTTGATATCCATTTGCACATCATTAAGTATGTCATCAAGTATAGTATAATTCTTAACAGTTGCCTCAGGCAAGTTAAGTTCCTTAATTTCATCTTCAATTTTATTTATTTCTACAAGTAATTTGGCGATCTTCCTTTCAGCATTCTCAATAGGAATCTGTATAAGATTGCGTGTACTAGTATTCAATTCTTTCTCCCAGGTATTATACAGGTCTGGTTCAAGGTCTTAATAGATTGGGATAATTTGCGACCTAAGCCCACGTGGGATTCTGTTCAGAGTAATATATTGTTTTAGAGTAGCGGCATCCCACCATTTATTAAGTTCTTGTCTTTTCAGTAACTCAAGTTTAACAAATTTGGCTCTGAGCCCTTCTTTCTTATTAGATTTGGGAGGACCAACTGCTGTTCCTGCGGTCCCTCCAGCTACCAAGTTACTAAATAATAATTCTGCTTCTTTGTCTCTGTTCATATTTAGACCCTGCGACTGCTCAGTTAACTCAAAAGCTTACAAAACAGTGATAACAGTCAAAACGAGCGCACAGCAAGTCCAGGTCAAAGTTCAGTGATAGTTCGTATGGTGGTGCTCAGGAAAAGCGGGGGTGGTTACCACACCTCCAATAGTAAACCACATAAGCAGTTTAATAAACTTTACATTCGTCTTCCGAGCACTCAAAAATCGATAATCAGTCTTTGATGTATAATCTTCCAATTTTTAATATCCAACGTAAATATACACCAATCAAAATCCGTAATACAATTCAATTCAGCCAACACGTGTTTCGTCCAGTCAAATCAGACACAAGACTTCTTCAGGGCTGCAACACAAATAACAAATTAAGTAACTTAATCATCTTAATAGGTAGATACATAATTATCTCAACATTATTCCCTCACATAATGGGAACTCAAGGTTAGAAACAAGAAGGGGACACCGACAAATTTGTGCCCGAGTCACCACAAAGGACCTATAAATTAATCGAGAATGTGTATAAGTACCAAACGTCCCATTTGTAACGTAAACAGGAAAAGTTATAATATAATTCGTATGGATGCGTCAATCCATACTTAGGAGAATATCTGGATGTGGTTCAATGCGACACCTCTGCACCCACTACATAACATAAAGCCAATTGTGAGCTTCTATTAAGTATTTTTGGTGATCACTCACCAAGTAAGTCATTCTGAAAGTTCCACACTTGGTTTACTTCTTCGCCGACCCTAATATACAAAGAAAGTACTGTTATCCTAAACGATATTGGTAACCGTAAGATTATTCTATTGCTTAGTTCATTTAAGGTTAGAGCCCTCACCTTAGCGAGGCTCCGTAGCTAGAGTCCGATAATCTTCTTTTGATGTTAATCCTTCACCAGTAAAATTTATGACGCGTAACGTCCTACGAGGAAAAGTAAATATGTTTGATCTCAACGGTACCTCGCTGATGGTACTTTCATGTTTACACTATATCATATATAGTTTAACACGTTCGTTATAACGATCAATCTTTTAAACTGATCTCAAAAGAGGCTTCTCACAATGTCGTGTTCTCATTGCAATTACAAAATTAAGGGGGTGGGGGAAGAAAGTAGTCGTAATATCTGTCTATAATTCTAAAACCTAAATCTCTATTACTCCATTTGTAAACCTTCAAAAATGAAGTGTATCTGATGTATCCCTCACCTTACACATTCAACTGTAATGGATCGTCCCGTCTCTTCAAGTCACCAACTATATTCTCCACCCGAGTACGAGTTCTGAAATCTAAATTTACATAGTCGTATAATAATAAATGTATAAATATATATACTACTCAGATTTACTTGTAAGCTCCCATCTTGCCTCCCGCTTACCTTACTAATGTATCAATGCCGAGTAAATGGATGGCGTTCATCACCATCGCCATCTTGGAATGGCAATTTATACCATTAATTGTCGGCGCCATATTGTAGTGGGTTATCGTCTTGGCGAGCCCACATTCATATATTTTATAATATATAATAAATTATTAGTTGTACTCATAGTGATAGTTAACTGTTTATCCCGAGAATCCGAACAATTAATATTCTAAGTGAAATTGGCATGCGCCCTTTCAATCGGTAACTACGTATGTCTGTACTCGTTAAAATCACGTTTCTTTCAAAATACACACTTCAATTTCGTGAGTCAATGGTCGCACTCATGGAAGTACATAGCTTTATATTACATGAGTCCGAGCAATATTCCAAGTAAAGTTCACGGGCCCCATCTTGGATCGGTAACCACGTATATCTATCCTCATTAGAATCAAGTACCTTAACTAATGTATACTTCAAATTTGTGTATCAATATTATAGATAATGGACGCCTATAACGATGTAAGTAATTCAAAGTAACTCATGTACATTATAGTTAATGTAAGCGTTTGGCTAGTTATAATTAAGGTCATAAGCGTATTACTATTGGACCTGTCGGCGCCTTGATGTCGCCAGCGAACCACACCTTAGAAAAAACTTTGGATTTTAGAAAATGAAATAGAAAAAGAAAAGGAAAAGGGAGGTGTCGGTCACGATATTCAGGAATATTATATACACCCTACAGTTTGTAAGTGAGTCACATATTTAATATCATCCTAAGGTATAACCACACATCCTATTCTAGGATATCGATGACATTGACAGTTCTATTGTAGTTCTTTGGAAATTCATGATGTTCTCATATTATGTACAGTCTAAGGTTCACATATTCCGTGGTAGTTAAATAGATAATAACACGTTGCTAATTAAGGTAATAACAGATCTGATATATATATCATAGTTATATGTGCATTAATAACCATTTAATCATCATTCATCGCCCAGAAAAAATTCATATTTGTGATCTATATTAAGTCCACATTCCACAGCTTTTAATTTGATCAGCCATAATACTTCTTTCCTCCTCAGGGTCAAGAGTCTGTTCCCCCCTCTGGGGTCCACTCTAATGTGATCTATCCCATGATAGGAGAATTGGTGTTGTTCTCTCTTATCAAAGTTCTGTACCATATGGGACGCAATGGGATACCGAGTATCTCCCGTTTTTAGAGCTCTATAGTGCTCAACCATTCTGTCCCTTAGTTTCCTCACCGTGCTCCCGACATAAATTTTGCCACAAGAGCACACAATCACATATACCACATGCGTGGTGTCACAATTTATAAACATATTGATAGTATTTTCACCTGAATTGTTGTAGTTAAATTGTTGTATTTTCGGTATGGCCCGTCTACACGAGCTACACCTCCCACACTTGTAGAATTCCTTAAATTTAGACAGCCAATCTGTCTTGTCTGGTTTCTTAGGGTAGCTTGGGCTTACCATATAGCCCAAAGTCAGGCCCTTCCTGAAAGTTAAACTAGGCATGTCCATAAGATAAGGTCTCAGGTCTTGATCAATGAGGAGAAGATGCCAATGTTTCCTCAGGATATTAAAAAGTTTAGAACTGCCCATGCCATAGTTAGTAATCAGTCTAATTGTATCCTCTTTATTTCTCTCTATATCATTTTTATCATGTCTGATCAAGGTATTCTCTCATTTAGTTTTCCTAGCTCTTGATGCTGCTGTCATTACTATGTCTGAACGATAACCACGATTCCGGAACGTACTCGACATATCTATAAGGTTCTCCTCGAAATCAGAATCCTTGGCACAGTTGCGTCACGCCCTCAACATCTCTCCATAAGGTATTGAATTAATTTGACTGCTGGGGTGGCAACTTCCAGCATGCAAGATTGCATTACAGCTTGTGGGTTTCCTATACATTCTACTTAGCACTTTGTCTCCCTCAATAAACAATTCGATATGCAGGAATGTGATGCATTTGCTATCATGGTGCGTAGTAAACTGGAGATTCAGGTTGTTGTCATTGAGATAATCAAAGAATCCCTTCAATTCTTCCACTGTTCCAGTCCATATGAGCAGGCAGTCATCAATGTATCGACCCCAGTAGTGTATATGTTGCACTCAGTCCCTGCCCTCTGGTCCTCAGATTCGCTCCGCCTCGAACCACACCATAAAGAGGTTCGCAAAGGACGGAGCGAATCTGGAACCCATCGCAGTCCCAAGACGCTGCCTGAACCACTGCCCATCAAATAAGAACACATTATTTTTGAGGACCAACTCGGTCATCTGGAGAATCATCTGAGTGTGGTCATACAGTTCTGCTGTTCTCCGGCTCAAAAAGTAATCTAGTGCTTGAATACCAAGGTCATGATCTATAACTGTATACAAAGATACAACATCTAATGTAACAAGTATCATTCCATCTTCCCAAACTATATCATTTAAGAGATTAAGTACATGTTTCGTATCCTCTATAAAAGAGGGTATATTGTACACATACTGCCTGAGAAAAAAATCAATAAATTGGGATAGGTGTTCCGTAGGTCCACCTATGCCGGAGACAATTGGCCTACCTGGCGGCTTGTCCCGGCATTTGTGGACCTTGGGTAATGTATACAAGCAAGGAGCCCTGGGCGACACCAGTAAGAGAAATAGATATTCATCATGATCTAGTAATGATTGATCATACCATTCTTTGACTTTACAATTAATAAGGGAGGTTAATTCCTTCAATTGGTTAGTGGACAGTCTCTCATAATAAAGTGTGTTATTGAGTTGTGAAAAAACCTCATCCTTATAGTCACATGTGTCTAATACCACTATATTTCCCCCCTTGTCAGCGTTACGAATAGTGATAGTTTTGTTATCAATCAATTCTTTGAGGGCTTTTCTTTCACCAGTGGTTAGATTATCCTCTCTCATATTCGGATACCTTCCACGAAAATTGTGATTAACGAGAACAGACATACGTAGTTACCGATTGAGAGGGCGCATGCCAATTTCACTTAGAATATTAATTGTTCGGATTCTCGGGATAAACAGTTAACTATCACTATGAGTACAACTAATAATTTATTATATATTATAAAATATTTGAATGTGGGCTCGCCAAGACGATAACCCACTACAATATGGCGCCGACAATTAATGGTATAAATTGCCATTCCAAGATGGCGATGGTGATGAACGCCATCCATTTACTCGGCATTGATACATTAGTAAGGTAAGCGGGAGGCAAGATGGGAGCTTACAAGTAAATCTGAGTAGTATATATATTTATACGTTTATTCTTATACGACTATGTAAATTTAGATTTCAGAACTCGTACTCGGGTGGAGAATATAGTGTGACTTGAAGAGACGGGACGATCCATTACAGTTGAACGTGTAAGGTGAGGGATACATATAATCCACATTTGTAAAGCGCACAATCACCCGTTAGGGTCTCTAGGCGCTGGGGGCCGTCGGGACGATTAAGCAAGCTATTGCCCAGAGTCACATGGTGCTGGGCTAAGCTGCCGCCGGAGCCGGGGATCGAACCGTGATCCCCAGATTCCAGCGTCAGTCGCACTGGCCGCGGCCCCACACCTCTTCCACAGATACACTTCATTTTTGAAGGTTTTCGAGTGGAGTAATAGAGATTCAGGTTTTAGAATTATAGACAGATATTACGACTACTTTCTTCCCCCACCCCCTTAATTTTGTAATTACAATGAGTACACGACATTGTGAGAAGCCTCTTTTGAGATCAGTTTAAAAGATTGATCGTTATAACAAACGTGTTAAACTATATATGATATAGTGTAAACATGAAAGTACCATCAGCGAGGTACCGTTGAGATCAAACATATTTACTTTTCTCTGTAGGACGTTACCCGTCATAACTTTTACTGGTGAAGGATTAACATCAAAAGAAGATTATTGGACTCTAGCTACGGAGCCTCGCTAAGGTGAGGGCTCTAACCTTAAATGAACTAAGCAATAGAATAATCTTACGGTTACCAATATCGTTTAGGATAACAGTACTTTCTTTGTATATTAGGGTAGGCGAAGAAGTAAACCAAGTGTGGAACTTTCAGAATGACTTACTTGGTGAGTGATCACCAAAAATACTTAATAGAAGCTCACAATTGGCTTTATGTTATGTAGTGGGTGCAGAGGTGTCGCCTTGAACCACATCCAGATATTCTCCTAAGTATGGATTGACGCATCCATACGAATTATATTATAACTTTTCCTGTTTACGTTACAAATGGGACGTTTGGTACTTATACACATTCTCGATTAATTTATAGGTCCTTTGTGGTGACTCGGGCACAAATTTGTCGGTATCCCCTTCTTATTTCTAACCTTGAGTTCCCATTATGTGAGGGAATAATGTTGAGATAATTATGTATCTACCTATTAAGATGATCAAGTTACTTCATTTGTTATTTGGGTTGCAGCCCTGAAGAAGTCTTGTGTCTGATTTGACTGGACGAAACACATGTTGGCTGAATTGAATTGTATTACGGATTCGGATTGGAGTACATTTACGTTGGATATTAAAAATTGGAAGACTATACATCAAAGACTGATTATCGATTTTTGAGTGCTCGGAAGACGAATGTAATAGTTATAAAAATATGTATTTATTATATAACACTACCTAGTATGTTACAGTGTCTCCCATACTGAGATAGACACAAACCACACAAAACCTTAGCAAAGAAATCACAGTAAATAGCACTAATACACAGCGGGCCCCACGGGTGGACCAAACCATATACTAAGAAAGCGGTATAAGAACCACGACTTGACTCAGGACAATGTCAAGAGTACTTACATTTTCTGGGACCCCAAGGTGAGTAGATAGAGACCACGTGGAGTGCGTGTGCAGTGTGTGAACACGACTGTGTGCTCCTTATAAGTCCATGTGCAAGACGCAATTTGAATTTTACAAATTAGGGATCATTCTTTGTGGACCCTGAAGAAACCCAGTGGAAGACAGAAGGTTGGAGAGCCACCCCACCCATGGATATCCATGGATACCAAAGTACCCAAGTTACCTATTCCAGGGGAGTCGGGTGCATAGGTGTGAAGTGGTGTCGGAAACTGCCTTTGAACCCAATGGAGGACTTCAGGAAAGTGCTGCTGCTGGAAGAGGAGAAAGTGTCAGTGGGAATCCAAATGTGGATTCCTGATGGAGAGTACTTGAAAGAAGAGAGGACAGAGTCTGGGTCACTTGAGAGTGACCAGGGTCTCTGTAGATGAATGCCCATCAATGTCAAGAGCATCAGGATAGTTGACAGTGTCCTTGACTCTGCAGCTGTGGGGACCAGGTAATGCTGAGGATGACCAGGAGCCAGATACAAGCTGTCCCATGAAAGATGTCGCGTGCTGAGGCGTTGGTGTGCGACAGGAGCACCAACAAGCCTTGGCAGGGGAAACCTACCTAGAAGGTCAAGAAGAGTTACGGTTCGGACCAGCAAGGTCCAGGAGACTCACCAAGCACTGGGGAGTCATGGCAAGCCTGGAGCAACCAGAAGAGCTCAAGTAAAGCAAAGATGACCCTCAAGAGGACCTACAGGCCGAAAGCACATGAATCTTGAGAGGACCTTGAGCGATTTCACCAAACAGCAGCCCCCAGAGCACTCAGTGTGAGGAAGCCAGAGTTCTTGGTAGGAAATGGTGCCAGAGGTTGGGGCTACTAGGAGCCCAATGCACTTGCTCGGGAAACACTAACAAGCATATGCACTTCCAAAGGAACGTGGTGCACAGGGTACAAATATTGCAGCAGTCATGAGTGGTTTTATAATCTATTCTGTCTAAAAAATTGCAAAGTGGACATCACTACAGTTCAAGAGATGTCCAGTGACACTTGGTGATTTACTTCTCCTTAGTGTAACAGGGAAAGGTAGGGTGCGATATGGAAGATGGACTGTTTAAGTGGGACCACCACACCAATGGCCTCAGTGATCCAGGAATTAAAGGATTGGGTGGAGGAGGCAATTCAAGATGAGCTAGAATATGACCTTTGAAGATCATGTAAAAAGGCGGTGGCTGATACATTCGACTGTAGTATAGTGAGCTGAGGTAGAGCTTTGGCATGTAGCACATGATTCTCTTCCCCAAAGGAAGGGAGAAAAGCATGGAACAGTAGTCTAAACAACTTAAAGGAACAGGCGACACAGTAACAGTTTTGTCCATGAAGGTAAATACAGCATTAAGAGACTTGAAAATCAAAGAAAGTCCAGAAATATCCAGGGGCATATTTACAAGGGCATTATCGGCACTTTAGCTGCGCTTCTTGCTTCTAAAGTGGCAATAATTTCTTCGCCCTATTAACAAGGCGGTGCTAACATGCATTAGCGCATGTTAGCTGCTGTTTTTGTAACGCCACGCATCTTAGCGAAATACATCGCTAATAAGATGCAAAGTAGGCACACCTTTGTGTAACACCATGACAAAAGATCTCAAACAGGACATCGCATTATTTACAATGCAGCCCTGGAACCACGACGCGATAACGAAAGCCGAGCTAACCGCTTGACTTAGGCATGTTTTGACTGGGAGGTGGATTGTTTGGTTACGTCCACACTCCCCTATTATCAAGCTTTTCATTAGCATGTGAAATCATCGCTTGATTTCCCATGCTAATGATGAACATCGCTGTCTATCGCAGGTTTGTACATCGCCTTTGAGCAAGAAGTTGTAAATACGCCGCTAACACGGCGATGTAAACCAGCGATAGGTGGCAATATTCAGAATTGCGCTATGCGTGATTTGCTATGTTTAACGCAAAGCGTTGATACTATCTCCCCCCCCCCCCCCCCCCAGTGCCTTGATAAACCGGAGCGCATCCGTCTCCTTAGAATTCTCATGATGAAGGCTAGGACCTGCTAAGTTGGTAAAATTGTGTGATGTAAGGATAAAAGGAGCGAGGACTTCAGTAAGACAATTGGAGCAGTGTGCCCTGGATCTAGGTGGTTGATACTTCAGGATATCAGTATAGTTAGTTGTGGGCTTGTGCAGTAATAGTGTGCATGGTTGGATACTGTAAATGATGGCAATACAATTGCCATGTTTCTTGACATGGTCAAGATAGTGGCTGGCTTATGTAGAGGTGTAGTGGGTGCGGTAGGCGAAGCAGTTGTCTTGTGAAGCAATGGTCCATTGTATAGATGGCAATCAGCTGAAGCTCTGAGATAAACGCAGAGATCTCAAGCTGGTGTTTGAATAAGTACCTAGCATTATTAAGGGAGCAGTTGGGTATGTATAAATATGCTATATCATGGAGGGGCAGCAGCACACTAGCAAGAGTTAGTATGGGATGGTTAAAGACTGCAAGTGAAGAGAAACACATGCATTAGAAGAGTAGAAGCTTTCTAAATTACAAAATGGAATTGAACCATTTGAGCATATCTTACTGGTAGTTCTTAGAACAAGTAGGTCCTGAAAGGAGCAGGTTACTGAGGCTTTGGGACAAGATAAAGAGTATGTCCCTGGTGCGGGCACAGACAAGCTTGCTTTTGGTGTTCCTTCGCCCTGCTACCAGCACCACCACCGTGTGCAGCTGAGGAGTTACTCTTTTTATGTATGCTGCCATGAAATGGAGAAGGGGTATTCCTCTGACACAGGAGCGTAATCTTCTCATCAGCAAGAAATAATGTCGGGGAGAATTACAACCATACATAGAATCTGCAATACCTTTCCCTCTCACACTCTCTTGGCAGCTGGAAACAACATGGGCAACCGAGTCAAAATTAAAATAAGAGTGTGAAAAGAAACCTTATACAAATAAAGGTGCATATTACGACATGCATTTCAAGGGGAGGCCACTAGTGTGATCAGGACCCAGGCATCTCCAGGAAAATAATAACAGGAACATTAATTTATAATTAGGCAGAGTGACTCAAGGGACTCACGTCTCAACTGTCTGCTGTGTTGGAAATGAAGGAGCAATAAGGAATAAGTTCTTAATAGCATGTTTGTTACCCTTTACAGGGATGCTATTCTGTGTAAGATGCTTCTAAAATCTGAACACAGCAGATTAAATGTCCTAGTAGTGTGATTAGATTGCCAGAACAAGTATCCCTAACACTATCTTGACAATTTGGCGTATATTTACAAGGAAATGGCACAGGGTAGAGCTGCAAGAAATTTAGAAGCACTTCACTGCGCCATTTAAAAAATGTAGGGCTGCACAGTATGTGCATGAATATAGTGCACCCCTGTGTATTCCCTTGTGCTGGCACTAAAACAATAGTGCAATGGTGCATGTGTGACAGGGATGAAACCTGTAATGCAGGTGCAAGGGTGCCTGTGTTGCAGCGACTTTGCTTATGTGGAGGAAGGGACAAGCGATTTGCTCTTACCATGTGTGCTGCAGAATGCAAAGATAAAAAATGGGACGAAATAAAAGTATTTCTACTCTTTGCACCAATCTTATGCCTGCTATTCAGTGACATTAATTTTTGGCACTGCCTGAGATTTACAGATTCTTGTAAATCTCGGGCAGTGTCCAAAAGAAATGGGTGTTGGGGTGGAATGCCCACAGCAACACCCATTGCGCGCCCCTTTCACCGATACCTGCCTAAAAAGGGAAGATATTTACAAAGTGGCTTTAAGCCACGGAAATTGCCTTGTGGCCCCTACAACATGTATTAAAGTGCAATACCAATTACTCCTGGTGGGATCACAAAGTGATTTAGTGGTAGTTTGGCAGTGCCTTCATGGTATGGGCCACCAATTGCTCCTGGGTGGATCCAACATTGGGCCTCAGTACAAGTTCATCAGATTTAGATGCAGGAATATTATTGGGCTACTATCTCCAAATTTGGTAATTACATGTTATTTTCCCACTAATAGGGAATAACGTGTAGGCTTTGTAATTTATAGTCCAAATCATATATTTTTTTGCAGTTCCACGGGACATAATTGACCCAAATCTAGGGGTGGGAAATACATTCTGCTCCACCAGCAGATTTTGTGGAGTTTTGCCCAGTTAACATTCTTCTTGAAACACAGAGTTATGGGAAAACCCAGCCAACTGCCATGTGGTGAAGATTTTCCTCATATGCAGCTTGCCAACGCCAAGAATTGGGGTCACTTGATATGATATTCAGGTGCTAGGACGGCACCAGGCGAGATTTTTTCAACTCAGGAGGTCACGGGCAGTCGCAACAATTTGCAGTGAGAAAGCTACCTCTTGAATAGAAAATCTTGAACAGCAGCTAAGAAGCAGCGCCCTCTGCCACACCACGTGGTGCCATTTTCACTGATTTTGCACTGTGAAATGAGCTCCAGGGCTAAATATCAGTGCGATGTGCGAATTATGCCCACTTGCGGAACTCTGCCAAATCTAGCAACATTTTGTAATTACATGGAATTCTGCAGAGTGAAACTCCGCGAGTTCCGCCCACCCCTACCCACATCCTCCTGTAGATAGTAAGTGAAAAATGGGTGCAATGAGACACCCCTCAAGTTGGAGTTGCCTGAAGTGGCCCCCCTCAACTGAATACCACTCTAGGCCCTCAAAATGATGACCTTAGTGACTTACTAATGGTCTCATTTGGCCTTCAGAGGTTTGGTTCCTATCCAGCATGGTTAGGAAGCAACAATGTGCTCTACAAGGCCAATAAAAAAGAAATGAAATATGCTCATGGGAGGAATCAATAATGTGATCTAGTTGTGGTTTAACAGTGACTCTCTGATCAGGCCCTCCTGCTACTTCTGGATAGACTTCAAATGGTGTTTTTCAGGAGATTGAACTATTTAGTTATAGTCCTCCTGTTGTTTCAATTGAGATACAGCCTTCACAATGTGGTTGTTACCTTGCTATACTTTTCCCATGCATCCATTAACACGCATATGCCTGTACCAAGCATGCTTTTACCACGTACATTTTTCCCATGTGTAAATATATCTATATACGTATGTGTCTTCAGTGGGTAAGGACCTAGGGCCATATGTATCAAGCTAATTAGCATTCGCAAAGGCCGAAATTTCGGCCTTTGCGAATGCTAATTAGCTAAATGGTATGTATGAATCATTTTCGCAGCAAAATAAGAAATCGCATATTTTGCTATTCCTTATTTTGCGATTGCACTTAAGGAATCGCAAATTTTGCGATTCTTTAAATGCAATGTATCAAAGAAATATTCATGCAAATATGCCAATAAGGATTTGCAGATTACCACCAACTTCTAGTTGGTGGTAAGTTGCGAATTCTTTTAAAAAAGCAATTTATTTAAATTCCAAGGGTGCCATATGACGCTCATACATGCCCTTAGGGCATGTATGTGCACCATATGCACACACATGTCTTTTTCAGGGGTGCAGCAGGGTGTTCTTGTGACACCCCTGCACCCTTGAAAATATTCGCAATTTGCGATTAGAAAATTCCTAATCGCAAATATCCCCTTCTTTCCTATGGGCCTCCTGGACCATAGAAATGAATGGGAAAATTGCGATTAGCAATTTGCTAATCGCAATTTAGGAATGATAAGGAATCGCTAAAAAGAAGCGATTTCCTACATACATTCCGTTTTGCGATTTCTAAATAGCGATTCCTTAAAATTCGCTATTTAGGAATCGCTAAATGGTATGATGATACATATGGCCCCTAGTTTCCATAAGAAAAGTGTTTTTCAGCATGGCCCCTCATGGAAATCAGTGGCGGATCTTCAGATCCCGTACACATCTAAAACAAAAATATATATATGTACCTACGCACTCAAAAAGCTATTCACAATACCATTTACTCAATTTTATGTCAAAGTTTGAGTACAATTTCGTCCTTAGAGCCTCGGAGGATATACACAGAATGCAATTTGCACCACAGGAAGAGCTTTAGGAGGACTACTTCAGCATTCGTGCGAAGGGAGAATCCTGATTGTGGTTGACCTTAAAATCAGAGCGATACCAAAGGGGATGTCAGTCAGTCAGTCAGTCAATAGGCTTTATTTCGATAATAAAATCTTAAAAAGCAGTACATACAATATAAAAGATTCGGAACAGTATATTCTTTAGGATTACCATAAAAAGATAACATTTATAAATTAGCTAAAACAGGCGCAATTAATATCTCAGATTAAACAATTAATTTAAGCCTTCTTGATCTGATCACCCAGGCCCAACTTAAAGATTTTGCAATGCCACACACAAATAAGGGCCGAGTGTCATACTTTAAAATTCTCAGGGCTACCATACAATGCATCGTACCCAAATCGCTACAAATAGGCTTTAGCCATCTAGTTCTAGGGGCTTTATAGGCAGGACATTCAAAAAATAAATGAGGAACTGACTCAGTCCTCTGGGAGCAAAAGGCACATGTGGAAATGGTTTGCACCGGGATTTTCCAGGTCGATGTCAATTCTCTCACTGGTAAAATACCCAATCTAAATTTAATAAACAGGGCCCTGTCTCTAGATTTTGATATTACATCGAGATAGGGTTCCCGATAAAATACATCCTTTACCAAGATAAAGTCCCTAGAGGATCTACAAAGATCGGGGTTCGAGATTCTCTTCCCCGACAGCCAGTCCCAATAAATCCTCTTCAGGGTAGATTTGGGCGGGGCAGTCCTAGAATACCATGACTCCCAAAGCCCTAACTCCGCAAGTAGTGATTTTACATCCCGCAGCCACCCAATCTTTGACCATCCAGGCAGTTCTAATATCTCCCTAAGACCATCTGCATAACTAGAAAGTTCTGGGACTCTCCAGAGGCGAGCCCAGAGGAGCAGAGGGCGCAGTCTTGCCTGGTCTCAGATTGGGGCGACATCCCAAATCCCAAAATAGTGGTAAGGTTGGGGTACTGTAAGGGAGGGACAATAAATATTTCAAAAATTTGGATTCTGAGGATGCTAACTGGTCAACATTCTCCGAGCCCCATAGCTCAGCGCCGTACAGGGCCCCACTAACCCCTCAATAAATGTCCAATACAGGAGCTATAGGTTTAAAGGATGATGAGCGCTGTTCTTTGAGAAGAGCCCCTGTCACCCTTTTATGGCTCAACAACATCTTTTGAAGGTGTGTTGACCACCTCATGGTGTCGGACAGACAGTTGCCCAAATAATCAAATTCTTTGATCCTTTCCAAATGTACCCGATTTAATAATGGTGGTTTCCCAAGCTTTTTTGATGGGTTGAGGATCAAATATTTGGTTTTATCTGTATTAATTTGAAGACCCCTACCAAAGGGGATGATGGACTGAGCGTTTGAGCAAATCAATCACTCACCCCCAGTCAACTGATCTGGGTTTAATCCATCATCATTCTTTAGCTCACTCCACCACCCCAGTTCAGACATGGCCATATGCAAATCAACCTGACCCTGTGCTTCATGGGAACAGTCCAGCCCGATTTGCCAAGCCATGTCTTCCCTGGACCGGAAACAAGCATCCTGGGACCAGTTTCTGGCATTTCAGCCGTCATCATCGAGGCTAGCTTGTATCCAGTGGTAAAGTGAGCAAGGGACCCACGTCTGGGCATACCCTGCAAACTTAGGGAGAACAAAGCGATACCAAAGGGAATGATGGACAGAGCTTTTGAGCAAACCAAACACTCACCACAGTCAAATCATCTGGGTTTAATCCATCATCATTCTTTAGCTCACTCCACCACCCCAGTTCAGACATGGCCATATGCAAAACAGTCTGACCCTGTGCCTCGTGGGAACAGTCCAGCCCGAACTGCCAAGCCATGTCTTCCCTGGACTGGAAACAAGCATCCAGGGACCGGTATCTGACATTTCAGCCACCATCAGCCTGGCTAGCTTGAATCCAGTGGTAAAGTGAGCAAGGGACCCACGTCTGGGCATACCCTGCCAACTAAGGATGAACAAAGCAATACCAAAGGGGATGATGGACAGAGCGTTTGAGCAAATCAAACACTCACCCCAGTCAACAGATCTGGGTTTAATTCATCATCATTCTTTAGCTCACTCCACCACCCCAGTTCAGACATGGCCATATGCAAATCAGTCTGACCCTGTTCCTCATGGGAACAGTCCAGCCCGAACTGTCAAGCCATGTCTTCCCTGGACCGCAAACAAGCATCCTGGGACCGGTTTCTGGCATTTCAGCCGTCATCAGCCAGGCTACCTAGAATCCAGTGGTAAAGTGAGCAAGGGACCCACTTCTGGGCATACCCTGCCAACTTAGAGCGAACAAAGCGATACCAAAGGGGATGATGGACTGAGCGTTTGAGAAAATCAAACACTCACCCCCAGTAAACTGATCTGGGTTTAATCCATCATCATTCGTTAGCTCACTCCACCACCCCGGTTCAGACATGGCCATATGCAAATCAGTCTGACCCTGTGCCTCATGGGAACAGTCCAGACCAAACTTCCAAGCCATGTCTTCCCTGGACCGGAAACAAGCATCCTGGGACCGGTTTCTGGCATTTCAGCCGTCATCAACCAGGCTAGCTTGAATCCAGTGGTAAAGTGAGCACGTCTGGGCATACCCTGCCAACTTAGGGCGAACAAAGCGATACCAATAACGATGGATTAAACCCAGATCAAAGGGGATGATGGACAGAGCGTTTGAGAAAATCAAACACTCACCCCCAGTAAACTGATCTGGGTTTAATCCATCATCATTCTTTAGCTCACTCCACCACCCCAGTTCAGACATTGCCATATGCAAAACAGACTGAACCTGTGCCTCGTGGGAACAGTCCAGCCCGAACTGCCAAGCCATGTCTTCTCTGGACCGGAAACAAGCATCCTGCGACCAGTTTCTGGCATTTCAGCCATCATCATCCAGGCTAGCTTGAATCCAGTGGTAAAGTATGCAAGAGACCCACGTCTTGGCATACCCTGCCAACTTAGGGCGAACAAAGCGATACCAATAACGATGGATTAAACCCAGATCTGTGACTGGGGGTGAATGTTTTGCCATTGTGCAACATTCCGTCCATCATCTTGTGTGTTTTGCTGTTCACCCTATGTGGGAAGGGTATGCCGAGACGTGTGTCCCGTGCTCACTAAGCCACTGGAGTCAAGCTATCCGGGCTGAAGACGGCGATAGCCAGAAACCGGTCCTAGGATGCTTGATTCTGGTCCAGGGTAGATATGGCTTAGCAGTTCGGGCTGGACTGTTCCCATGAGGCACAGTGTCAAGGCTGATTTGCATATGGCCATGTCTGAACTGGGGTGGCTTGGTGGGCAAAATAATGATGGATTAACCCCAGATCTGTGACTGGAGGTGAATGTTTTGCCATTGTGCAACATTCCGTCCATCATCTTGTGTGTTTTGCTGTTCACCCTATGTGAGAAGTGAATGCCCAGACGTGGGTCCAGTGCTCACTAAGCCACTGGAGTCAAGCTATCTTGCCTGAAGACAGCTGATAGCCAGAAACCGGTCCTAGGATGCTTGATTCCGGTCCAGGGAAGACATGGCTTGGCAGTTTGGGTTGGATTGTTCCCATGAGGCACAGGGTCAAGACTGATTTGCATATGGCCATGTCTGAACTGGGGTGGCTTTGTGAGCATAATAACGATTTATTAAACCCAGATCTGTGACTGGGGGTGAATGTTTTGCCATTGTGCAACATTGCATCCATCATCTTGTGTGTTTTGCTGTTCACCCTATGTGGGAAGGGTATGCCCAGACGTGGGTCCCGTGCTCACTAAGCCACTGGAGTCAAGCTATCCTGCCTGAAGATGGCTGATAGCCAGAAACCGGTCCTAGGATGCTTGATTCTGGTCCAGGGAAGACATGGTTTGGCAGTTCGGGCTGGACTGGTCCCATGAGGCACAGGGTCAAGACTGATTTGCATATGACCATGTCTGAATTGGGGTGGCTTGGTGAGCAAAATAATGATGGATTAAACGCAGATCTGTGACTGGGGGTGAATGTTTTGCCATTGTGCAACATTCCGTCCATCATCTTGTGTGTTTTGCTGTTCACTCTATGTGGGAAGGGTATGCCCAGACGTGGGTCCCATGCTCACCAAGCCACTGGAGTCAAGCTATCCTGGCTGAAGACGGCTGATAGCCAGAAACCAGTCCTAGGATGCTTGATTCCGGTCCAGGGAAGACATGGCTTGGCAGTTCGGGCTGGACTGTTCCCATGAGGCACAGGGTCAAGACTGATTTGCATATGGTCATGTCTGAACTGGGGTGGCTTGGTGAGCAAAATAACGATTTATTAAACCCAGATCTGTGACTGGGGGGGAATGTTTTGCCATTGTGCAACATTGCGTCCATCATCTTGTGTGTTTTGCTGCCCTTAAAATCAGAACCCCTAAGTGTAGGGGCTTGGAGAAAGAGAGAAAAGAGAAGAGAAATGACTGGGCAAAGGGATCAAAGGATAGAGGTGATCCCCACAGACAGAGAGATCCCTATTCGATTCAATACAGGAGGTAGTGTCTTCTCCTGAACCCAGTCCCCTGAGGAGCTTATGGACAGACAGACTGAGAGGGACGTGAGGCTGCAGCTGGACCAGCTGGCTGCAGAGGCGAGAAAAGCTGAGGCAAGAAGAGCTTTGGGGGAGAAAGTGTCTTGTTGGCTCATGAAGTGATTGTCAAGAAGGGGGACATGAAGGCCAAATAGCTCTGAGAGTCTAGCAAAAATGGTGGTAGCAAAGCTACTGTATCCAGTGCAGAAGAAAGAGTTCAGTTACCCAGAGACTTAGTGCCTGACTGTAAGGAGGGTGGTGATATAGACAGGTTGTTTCAGACATATGAAACAGCTCTAGAGGTACAGAGGATCTCTGAGGAGAATTGCAAAGTTGGCCTTTAGAGTCATAATACTGGTGATGAAAGGGATGCCCTACTGGCCCCAGACAAGGATACGAGGTTGAGGTCTACCAACATTTGCAGTATCCACTCCGGCGCCAGGCTCACTCTAAGATCTTGCAATCATGCTTAGCAGCTTAAAGGGTCGCATTAAACCATGGTTTAGACGGTGTATTTCTAGCAGGTCTATAAGGCCAAAGAGAGGCTACAGATACAACTGTCTTCGCAACCCAAGCAGTGAACCCCGACAAACACTACTCCAATTCTCCTAGCAATAAAGGCCTAGAATGATCAAGAACCTGTTTGAGTTCCAGAGGATCAATTTTCCCAAAAGCAGGCTTCTGGTAAGAGCAAACCCGTGTCACTGCGCTAGATATCATCCAAGAAAAATAGGATATTAAATGGTCAGACCAGGACACCGGGCATGGATCCCTTATGGAAATAGGGAAGTTGGAGCAAATTGGATCTAATATATGACCGGCCTGATGAGTCGGAGGGCGGAGATGCTGGCTAAGTTGAGCCATTTGAAAAATATCCAGCAGGTCAATCACCTTTCTGGTATCAGGTTGATCCAAATGAATATTAAAGTCCCCCAGGACCATATAATGCGAGAAGTTTACCGCCCTAGAGACGATGGCGTCCCCACAGTTCAGGAGAAATGGGCCCACAGGACCAGCGGGCTAATAGATCAAAGAGACTCCCAAGGTAAAATGTGCTCAAAAACGAATACTGAAATCAAGCACCTCACAGCCTGCCCAAGCGGAAGAATCCCCCAAGCGGAGTTCCCAAATGTCTTTATATATGATGGCCACACTGCCACCTCTCCCCCCCTGACGGTCAGCTCTTGAGATCTTATAACCTGCTGGAATGGCAAAGGAAACAATAGGGTCAGAAGAAGAATCGAGCCATGACTGTTAGGAACAGCATGTCTAATGAATCATCCTCCAAAAGATCATGAACATCAGCATGGTGTTTCCTAAGGGACCGGGCATTGATCATAGCTGCCCTAATGTGAAGATCCTTCGCCCGCTGAGCCGAAAGATGGCCCTCGATAGCCAGGGAAGCAAGCCCCCCCCCCAAATGAAAGCCGCAAACTGAACAGGCAGCTAATGGGGTCATCGTCACATCCCAGTTGTGGGAGTGGCAGCAAGCCAAGGAATCCAATGCTCTTAGAGTCGCTCCACAATAGCATCTCCTCAACTCAGCTCCTAAAGGCTTTCGGGCAGCATGGCTGGCGCTGGCCCCATCCGGGACGCTGACGGGTGCAGACGAGCTTGCCTAAGGCGCGCCAGCAACACGCCCGCTGCGCGCATCCCCTGCGTGTCCGTTCATCACGCATCAAAATAAGCCAGAGAGATAGAACGCCAGCTACCACAAAATGGCGTCTCTCAGTGGCACCAGGGGACTAGCAGGAAGAGAATTAAACCCCTCGCCCCGATAGCAGAAACAGTGGGAAGAAGTGCAAGAAGAGTCAGAGACCCCAAAATTTTTAATGTGCATGTATGCGGGCAAAGAGCAAGAAGGCAGCAAAATTAAAAGTTAAATCCGGCAGCGAGGTGAGATTAGTAGCACCTATATCTGTCAGGATTTTATAAAATACATATATTAAAAGCAGAGTAAAAAAAGTGCAGGCACGCTGTGCAAACACGCTAACAAATGTCGGAAATACAAAGAGAGAGCCCCTCAGGCTCTGTGAGAAGGTTGTCAATAAACAACTCACAGAGTATGTGGAGACTGAGGGACTCCTGCACCCAGCTCAATCAGGGTTTCAAGGCTCTCACAGCACTGAGACTGTTTTAGTCGAGGTGGTGGAGACTATTCGGGAGTACCTCGACGCCTGCGGGAGGGCAGCATTAATTTTGCTGGACCTCTCGGCGGTGTTCTACGCGGTCCCCCATGCTCTCCTTCATGCCCGACTTGCAGAGATTGGGGTATTGGGAGCGGTTTGGGGCTGGCTTAGGTCTTTTCTGGAGTAGCGGGTCGAGCAGATTTGGATCCCCCCTTTTTGTTCCTCCCCTCAGTTGGTCACCACTGGATTACCGCAGGGTTCCTCCCTTAGTCCGCTCCTCTTTAACATTCATGTTACGCCGCTGAAATATCTGGCAGAGAGCTTGGGGCTAAGGTGATGGCCTATGCTAACGACACGCAGCTTCTGTTTACTTGAGATAAAACATCTGACTCCGTCTCAGCGGCGCAACAGTGCCTAGTTTCCATCTTTAAATGGCTGGCTGATGCACAGTTAAAATGCACCAAACAAAAATCAGAGATCTTGCTCTATGGCAAGTTTCCCGCTGACTTTCGTGAGCAGCTGTGGCCACCTGACTCCCCGCTTCCCCTTGCGTCAGGACAGCCTGCCAAAAATCTGGGAGTATGGTTTGACGAGAGTCTTTCCTTTACAACTCATATCAAAAATCTGGCAGGATGGTGTTTTCGCCTCTTTAAGACTCTGAGGATTTTCTTTCCGCTTCTCCCTCAAGCGGCTAGAGAAACTGTTACTTGTGCCTTGATGTTATTTCGCTTGGATTACGCCAATGGCCTTTATGCTGGGACCCCTGGATACCTGCTTAAAAAGCTTCAGGTAGTCCAGAATGCGGCCGTTTGATTGCTATTGGGCATTTCGGTGAGGAACAGTGTGGCCCTTCAATCACAATCTCTTCACTGGCTTCCTGTTGCTGACAGGGTTAGGTTCACATCTTTGGTTTTGGCCCATGGTGCTCTCCATGGCTTTGGCCCCCTCTATCTTCAAAGGCGCTTTTCCTTCTTCTTTCCATCACGTGCGCTTCGATCTATATCCCTGCGAGTTTCTTGGGTTCAACGCTTTAAGCTTCAGAGGATGGGTGGTAGCTCTTTTGTGGTGAATTCTAGAGCAGCCTGGAATGCCCTCCCCCTTCCTTTGCGGTCCATTCAGAACCCAATTGTGTTTAAAAGGAAACTTAAGACCCACTTCTTTGTTTGTAGGCCTCTCCTTTTACCCCTTTGGCATCGCGCCTGGACACTCATGAGTATCCGTGCATGCTACAAGTGGATATAACATAACATAACATAATATGTTGGACGCCCTTGTCAGCACATATGAATTGACCCCAGAACAGTGCAGGTTGAAATAAAAGGGCAGTCAGAAACAATGTCACCAATCCTGGGAGGATTTTGTGGGGTACTTTTGAAATGTTTGTACAAAGTCCTGTTGTTTTTTAAGAACGTTTTTATTGCAGTTTTATACTTTTTCCTTTTTTATCCAAAGAAAACTAGGAAGAAGGAATTTGCTTCAAACTGTGAAAAACATGAAGGTTCAGTGGGGGGCTAAGGAATATTTTTGCTGACAGTACTTTCTGTATCTATGTGATTGGAAATACAGTACTTCCTGCTTTATCCTTTTTTCCCCACAGTATCTTTTGGAATGCTAAATGTGATGTATTGTTCTATGGAAGAAAGTGCAGACTAATTTAGGTGCATTTTTTACCCAGAACAACATATGAATATGATGAGCATTTCTTGCTTGGTACTCTTTTTGTTAAAGGAAATCAGTGATTTCTCCAAGAAGTGGATTTTTTTGTTGCAGATGAAGGACAGTATAATTTCTAATCTGTGCTTAAAGTTCTTGTAATGTTTTACAAATGCATAGGGACAAGTTCTCCTTGTGTGTTGAAATTGGTGTCTTTAATGTTACAGTTTGTTTGTGTGAGAAAGTCATGTAAGTCATTCCATATATATTCTACACAGCTTAGAGTTGTTTGGTACAATCTT
Source organism: Lissotriton helveticus (assembly GCF_964261635.1). NCBI lineage: Eukaryota > Metazoa > Chordata > Amphibia > Caudata > Salamandridae > Lissotriton > Lissotriton helveticus. The sequence goes on from NC_136067.1 coordinate 988,085,619, forward strand.
TATGATAGTTTTACCACACTGTTCATTGATGATTCCTTCAAAGGAACATCACGAGGTGTATGAGTATAAAATCTGAGAACAGTATGAAAGGGAAAATGCACCAATAGAACATATTTTTATGGTGGCAAGTATCTGGTATTTTGCACAGTGAGTAAGCATCTCACTTAGATATTTTAAGGTAGGTGGGATTAAAATGACTGCAGCTGATGGTGGTTCCCCCAACAGTTCTGCACATGTGGACTATCCTGCTGCACCTTGTCTGCCCAGCATCATTTAGTTCTGGCCCTTTTTGGATTCGTTTTTAAGTAGTTCCACATGGATGTTGTCCCATGTAAATAACATTTTGTAGTACCGGCTTAGATAACTTTTTGCTGTAATTATTGAAGTGCAGATATTTTTCTGCAACCTTTTTTCCCTTAATGGTATTGTAAGATACTTTAAAACATAAATGTTCTTTTGTGTTTCTTGAGGTATTTGTGCACAAAAGTGTATTTGTAAGTAGTTAACTAAGTTATGGTAAGTTTATTAGTTAATTGTCTAGTATAAAAAGTTTTGTAACGTGTTAATAAAATGTATTTGTAAAGTTATAAAAATGAATATTAGTAATTTACCTGAAGGGTCACAGATACACCCAAGCAGGTAATCATACATGAACATGACCCCTACAGGGTCATATACACACGTACTGGCACACCCACACATACAGCCACTCAAAATCTCATTCAGTCAGTCATACACCCATTTATACATGCACACTGCTACTTAGTTACACCCATACAGTGATTCACATACTCACTCACACACTCGTACATCCACTCGTGTACCAAGCTATACACCAATACCACTACTCATACACCTACTCTCAGACTGATACAGTCACTGACAGATTAAAAACTCATAGGACCTGATTTAGATCTTGGTGGACGGGTTACTCCATCACAATGGTGACAGATATTCCATCTGTTTAATCATAAATAGTGTTATTTCCTACGGGATTTATATTTCAGGGGATAGGATATTCTTCACCATTGGGACAGATTTAAATCAGGCCCAGGGTTAGCTCTTTGTCTGACCATATGGTGGTTCTAATGAGAACCATTTTGTTCTAGAGTTTTTTTTCTTCTTTTTTTTTTAACAAAAAGTGAACAGGGTAACAAAAGGGTAAAGATTGGAAAATGCAAAGAAGCAACCCGCTTCAGTCTTTGAAAAACATTACATGATAACTGGAAGCAAAAGATAAAGAAAACTAATGGTGAATGCTTCTTTGATGTATTCAAGTATGCAGCCCCTGAGGATATTTTTTACAGCAACAAGAATGTGGCACTTTGCACAGTGAGTAACCATATCCCTCATTTCTTCGCAGGCAGCTGGAATTGTGATCCCTGTGGCTGATGATGGTTCTCCCAAGGGTGCTGTAGAGGTAGCCTGTCCTGCTGCACCTGTTTTCATCCACATGATCTGGTTGTAGACCCTTTAATGAATTGTTTTTAAGTGCTTCCACATGGAATGGAACTTGTACAATGTGAACACTTCTCTGCAGTGCCTCTGGATAACTGCGTGCCGAAAATAATGCATCACACACTATTTGCTCTTACCTTCTTTTTCACAGAATGTAGTGTAAGTTGCTTCTAGAAATCCCTTTCTTTTCTTTGAGGTGGTGTATCTTCCTCTTCATCAGGTTGTGGATTTTCATCCTGACAGTAGGTGTAGTTTCAGCCATTCTGTTAAAGCAGATCACCACTGGTTCTCAATCCCCTTTCCAGAGAATTCACTGGAGAACTAATTGTTTTTGGGTGTGGATTTCCATGTACATGGGTGGCGTCCTCAAATATCCAATCAAAAGACAAGGTTTGGGTGTGACTTTATGCAAATTCGCGAATCCAATGCATAGATTTGTCAATCTTGTGAAATGGGTAACTTTGTTGAAAAACAGATATAAGGTAGTTTATATATTCTTTTAAATATGTTCACACTGATATCATTAATGAAAATGGACAGCTTTAAATATTTGAAATGCCGTTTAACATTTTTGGTGAATCTGTAGATTTGGACTCGCAGATTCATTCCGATCACATGATCGTGATTAAAAACCATAGAGTAGTAGCCCGTCTGTTTTTTGTACCTGCAAAGCAACTGCAGTATGTAAAAAATATTTGGAAAACAATGCGATTTGTCTAATTACATAAATAAATATATTTTACATTAAGTACGTATGTGATTTTTATGTTTTTATATAAATATGAAGTATATTTATAAAAAAAAGAATGTCTGCAGTTAAACAAAATGAAATTAAAAATCTAAATAAATTGTAGAACAATTAGTATTGAAAATAAACCCTAAGAAATTAACTACAAAAACTGAAACATTATGGGTACTTAACACTTTAGACATGAAATTTGAAAAGACTTTGAAATTCACTGAAAAAAACAAATGTTAGGATCAGGTTACACTCATACAATGCCAGTAAAATTCAGCAGTTACAGTTATCTGAGCTAAGAATAACTTAAGCCACCGCAATGCACTGCTTATGACCTCACATATTACAGCACTCATGACATGATCAGTGACATCACTGATGACATCATCCACAGACCCATACAACCACTAAAGTCTACTAACTCACCCATCAAGCTAGTCACACATCCACTCACTGACCCATACAGGCACTAACACAGCCAGCCACTCCTTCATGCAGCTACTCACACACCCACTCACACACAAATACCACAGCTTACACAGCCACACACTAACCCATACAGCTACTTTCACACCCATTTATTTAATAATACAGCCACAAACCCAGCCAGTCACTCACCATTAATGCCTATCAACACAGCCATTCACTCACCCACACAACTACTCTCATGTGCACTCACACAACCACTTACATAACCATCCGCACACCAATAAAACCACTTATATATCCACCCCATCACCCATATAGACACTTACACAAACATTCATTCTCTAATACAGCCACTCACATATCCACTCAGTTAACCAAACACCCACTCAAACAGGTACTCACTCCCCCTTACAGCCACTCAAATAAACATTCAGTTACCCATACAGCTAGTCACACACCCACCAATACAGTTTCTCACACACACACACATATTCACCCATACAGCCACTCACATCCACTCACACACCCATACAGCCTCCCACTCACCCATGAATATACAGTCACACAACCACTCACATAATATATGTTAGAAATATTATCACTCATTAGTAGCACACAAAGTATACTAATTTAACTTTTGTAGGACCTTAGCATATATGTTTAATGTGCATAAACGTTTAGACTCACAATCACTGGATGATGTCATCAGTGATGTCAATTTGGATGCCATCAGTGTGTCATCAGTGATGGCACTGACCGTGACATGAGTGATGTGGTACGTGAGGTCATAAGCAGTGCATTGCTGGGACGTAAGTTAAGGTTAGCTCAGGTAATTATAACTGCTGAATTTCTGTGGTTTTGTGTTTGTAAAATCTGTAACAGCCCTATATTCTTTGGTTTTTCTCAGTGAATGTCTAAGGATTTTTTTAACATTATTTGCTAACTATACCGTCCCTGCAACCTTTGTTTTATTCAGTGAAAATTTATATTTATACTCACAAAAAAAGCAAAGATAACAGGGACGTTATAGTTAGGTTCAGATTTTACACTTGCAAAACCATAGAAATTCAACTCTTATAGTTAAAACTCACGCCCACACCATGCACAGTATTTCCTTCAATAATTTTCCTGCAAATGTTACAGTGATATTATCAATGACGTCATAGAAGATGTCATGACATATGTAATATCTAGGTTTATTAACAGTGTATGGCGAGGGCATGAGTTATAGTTACCATAGGGCACAAGTTATAGATACTTGAAAAAACTCTAACTTTAATAGCTGAATTTCTACAGTTTTGTGTATGTAAAATCTGAACCTAACTAAAATGTGCATGTAACTTTTGTTTCTTTAGTGAATTTCAAAGGTCTTTTAAAAATCTATTTTCTAAATTTAACATCCCTGTAACCTTTGATTTTTTCAGTGAATTTCTAGTTTCTTTTATTTTAAGTAAGATGGCCATTGTGTAATTCATGGTGGGGGGTTGGATACAGAGCTTGGCATGGCATTGTATGCCCCATCAAGCTTGCTGCTACTGCCCCCTCCGTCCCCGCCGCCCCGACACGGGAAAGTAAGATGGTATGGTCAACCGTGTCAAAGGCGGCTGAGAGATCGAGGAGGACCAAAGCCTGGGCCTGGTTGGTATCCATTCCCTCCCTGAGGTTGTCAAGGACCGAGAGTACTACGGACTCCGTAGAGTGTGCGGGGCGGAAGCCGGCCTGGCGGGGAGCCAAAACCCCATGCTCCTCCACAAACGTGCTCAAAGACATGGCGTTCGAGCACTTTAGCCAAAAATGGTAGGAGAGAGATGGGGCGAAAATTGGCGGGGATCGAAGGGTCTGCGCCGGGCTTCTTTAGTATGGGAACAATAACAGCTGTTTTCAGTGGGTTGGCTACAACCCCCTGGGAAAGAGAACTGTTGAGGAAGTGAAGAGGGGGATCTGGACAAGTTGTATAAATGTGGCAAAGGATGTGCGCGGGGCAAGTGTCCAATGGGGAGCCAGATTTAACAAGGGGAATTATCGAGGTCAAAGATTCCTTAGTCAGGAGGGGAAGGGCGTCGAGTTGTCCCTTAGGTGGAGGACACTGAGGGTCAACAAAAGTCGGGGAAGGTGAGGGAATGTTGGCTTTGATAATAGCAATCTTCTCAATAAAGAAATTATTTAAGGAGTGAAAAAGGTCCGGGGAGGGGGAGGGCTTAAGAGATGTCCTATCGGAGAATGCCAAATTGTGGACAATCGAGAAAATTTCCCTCGGTTGATTCTCAGCTGCAAGAATCTTAGAGGAGAAGTAGGCCGTTTTTGCCGCCAAAATGGCCTTCTTGTATTGAGCCAGAAGAGTGGTAAACTCAGATCTGAGTAAGGGACAATAATTCCTCCTCCAGGCACGCTCGGCTCGGTGTACCGCTAGTTTGATGGTCTTAAGATCCTCGTTAAACCACAAGTTGGCATCCTTCTCCCGCTTTGATGTCACCCGCTTCAGCGGGGCAATGGAATCACAGCCTGAGGAGAGCCAGTGTTCAATAGCAGCAGCCTGAGAAAGAGTGGATAGGCCTTGTAGGGTAGGGTAGGAAGAAGTTAACAATGCGGATAAATTCTCCGGATCCACTCGGCTCCATGAGCGGACCCAAACATTCTTTGGGAGCGGGGGCCTAACGGTAGGGTTAATGGGAAGGGTAAACGAAATCAAATGATGGTCAGACCAGGTGCAAGGTAAGATGGACAGGGAGTCTACCGGACAGTTCAAGGACCAAATCTGATCTAGGATATGTCCTTTGACGTGAGTGGGAGAATGAACATGTGACACAAAATTGAGGGATTGAAGTGTATCTGAAAACTCTCTTGAAGATGGACATTCCGCTGGATCTGAAGGCCAAAAGTTAAAGTCTCCCAATAATAAAATGGAAGAGTTATTGACCGTAAGTGTGGCCAGTACCTCCTGAAAATCAGAGAGAAAGAGTAAAGGTGACTGAGGGGGCCGGTAAGTGAGAATACAAGTAAGAGGGGGGGTGGTAGATGTAGTACGAATGGCAAGGTACTCTGTTGTGGCGATATCTGGCAGAGATAGAAGTTGGAAGGGGAGGTCAGCCCGGGTAATGACCGCTACGCCACCCCAGTCCTACCAGCAGAGCGGTCTGCTCGTAGAGCATAGTATGGAGCAGGGAGAGTGGCCAATAGGGCAGGGAGAGAATCATCACTAAACCAAGTCTCTGTTAGGAAGAGGAGATCAGGTGCGTAAAGGTCCAGCAGCACCGACAGTTCGTGTGAGTGGGCCACTGCTGACCGGGTGTTAAGATAGTAAGCCGAGAGAGTCCTAGATGAAACTAGGCTGGCATCCTCTCTGGGGAAATGAAGGGGAGTGGGGGGAACGAGAGGGCGGGAAAATAAAGAGACAGGGGACAGATCAAGTGAAGATATGCGAGAGCAAGTGGAGGCGGGCAAAGGCCACGAGCCATGAAGATTGCGGAGTTGGGAGGAAGTGTAAGTGATGATTTGGGCAGAATGACGTGCCCCTAGCCCCGATCGGCCGCGGACGGGCGCAGACGGGCTTAACTTAGGCGCAACTTCGGCGCGCCTTCGTCGCGCCCGCTGCGCCCGTCCGCTGCGCCGCCGGAAAGGAGGAGCCATTATGTAGGGACACATGAGGGAAGAGGGTCAAGGGGGCGTGGCAGGGGGTGGAGGAGCCAGAGAACTGCCGCGCCGAACCCAGACCCGCCCAAGATGGAGGAGCCGCTCGTCCCACTCCGAGAGCCAGGCAAGGAGGGGGCGATCAGCAGAGGCGGTCTGGCGGTCTGGGTCGCCTGCAGGAGAGAGGGCAGCCAGGGCGGAACTGAGCGCTGGGTCCTGAGCGCTTATGGCAGTGCAAATGAGCAGGTGAGCACAGTCTAAAAGTCACAAATAAAAAGAAAAGACATCCATTGTCCAAGTCCATGCCCCTGCTCCCTTGTTACAGCACTGGGTGGAAGTTGTTCTGTCACTGCCCTTCCCGCCTGCCCTCAACAGTTAGTTTCCTGCCTCATCCATCCCCTGCGATCCTCTGTTGACCGAGTCCATTCACCAGCACCCTCCCTCCTGCTCTGCATGGTCCAATGTGCTCCCACTGCCCTCTATTAAGTTTGATGTCCCTGCCCACTCCTCCTGTTCTCCATTGCCCAAGTATATGCCCTATCATTTCCCCCCTGGTTATCCTCTGTGCTTAGCCTGCTGTCCCCACCTACCTTCCCCCTTCCCTCCGATGCCTGGGTGCATGCCCCAACCCCCTTCTTTTTGTCTAACATATTCCATTGACCTGATACTGCCCCTCCTATCTACTGCTAGTGTTCTATTGAGATGCCATTGCTCCCCCACCTGCCTAACATGGTCAGTTGGCTGCTGCATGCCCCTGCCACCTCTAACCTGCCTGTCTGAGTTCCATACCCCATTCCCCTTCCTCCTATCCTCCATGGTCCATTTGGTTGCCACTCCCTTCTGCACTCCATTCTCTGTGGTGCTGCAACTCCTCCTCCAGCCTGCCCTGTATGGTCTGTTGTGAAGCCCCTTACTCTGTCCTCTCATGTCAGCATGTTTCTGCCACCTTCAACCTGTCTGTCCGAGTTCCATGCTTACCCCTCCCTTAAGTCTTCCATGTTTCTTTGTGCATACCCCTGCCCCCTTCCTCTTGCCCACCATGGCCATTGTGCTGCCACTTACCCTCCTGCTTGATATACATGGACCTCTGCGCTGCCATAGCCCCTCCAACCTGACATGTGTGGTCAGATTGCTCCACCTGACCCCCTCCCACCATCCTTCCATTGTCTGTGTGTATGCCATTATAGTCACAGTGTTGACCTCCATGGTGTGTTGTGCTTCCAGTGCCCATCCCACCTGCTCTCCATGGTTAGCTTGCTGCTCCTGCCCTACCCCCTAGCCCCCTGCCCTCAATTTTCAATGTGCAGGCCCCATCAACTCCCTCTTGCCTTATCTGGTCTACTGTTGTGCCCGTGTCCATTCCCTCCTACCCTTCATGGTCTGTTATTCTGCAAATGTCTCTCATGTCGGTCCGATGTGGTCAAATTGCGGCCCTTGTCTCTTTCCCTTCTGCTCTCCGGATGTCCATGTGCATTGCCCAGTTCCCTCCATATTGCTTTCCCTGGCGCGTTCTGCTGCACTTCCATCCTGCTTGTCCTGTGTGGTGTATTGTGCTGCTGCAACCCCTGACGCCTGCCCTGTTAGGTCAGTTTGGTGTCCCTGCCCATCTCCTTCCTGCTCTCTGTTATCTGAGTCCATATCCCTACCCCAATGCTCCTGCCCTCCGTGATCAAATATACCATACTTACCAAAATTTTGAACCTGGTAAGAGTGAAATTTTGGAAAAAAAACCTGGGGAATTAATTTTCCTCATTGACTTACATTGAAAAAGATGAGATTTTAAGCAGGAGACAGATACACTACAGTCCTTTTGTGCACAAGAACAATGAGTCTTCTGCCTGAATCTGATTTATTGGCATGTATGGTTGTACTGCCTCTTCCTTCTACCCTGAATGGTCTGTTATATTTCCACTGCCATTCTTGCCTGTCCTGCATGGTTGGTTTGTTGCCCCAGCCCCCCTTTCTTCTGCCTCCTTTGTCCACTGTGCTGCCACTGCCCCTCGCACCTGCCCAGCATGGGCAACATGTTGCCTCTGCACCCTCTTCCCTGCCCTCAAATATACAAGTCTTTTCTCCTGACCTCTGCCTCCCCACAGTATTCTAATGAACAACTAGAATGCTAACATTCCGCATGTACTAGAAAAGTGTGGTACGCCTGATGTCATCTTGATTTAACCGAAATTGTAATAGCTAAAACATTTGTTTTAGAAATTATAAAAATTAGAGGATATTATTCCCTTTGAAATTATGGTTCGTATTCTAAAAACTAAATTGAAGAGGTACTTTCTTAGTTGACCACTTGATTATATGTATAATTAGGAGAGAGAATGCGGCATTACTGCAAGAGCTGCAGATTTTGCAACTAGATGTAGATGTAGATAGCTTATTTGCATAGATTTAAAAAAACGTTACAATACAATAAAACAGCGGATAATATCATCCATACTAATATTATAAAGAGAGAGCCCAAACCTTTGAGGCGGGTAATCTCAGTAACCACAGCACCAATCACAACACCCAATACAGCGTTGGAAAGGGTAGTTTCAGCAGAAGGACATAGGCTATGCAGACGCCCACCATATACATTCAAAAGGTAAAAGAACCTTGCCAGCAAAGTAGTCCCTTGTGGGCGTGTCTGCGTTGTGCTGTGGGCGTGTGCTAGGGGCTGACAAACGCTGGGGGCGTGTGGTACGTTCCGCCCTTCATGCCATGTCTCATATTGTGTGCTGTGGGCATGTGCTGGGAGCGTGGGTGTGTGCGGGACGCGGCATTATGAAAACGTGTGGTACATTCCGCCCTTCATGCCATGTCTCATATCGTGTGCTGGGGGTGTGGGCGTGTGCGGGGCGCGGCATTACGAAGAAAAAAAAAGCAAATGTACATTCCAGCTCCGGGTGTGCTTGCCCCGCGCTCCCAGTGCCGTGCGCCTGCTTGTCTGTAAGTAGGTCGGGCATGGCGCTATTCCCAAGGGCCGGAAGGAGCGCAAACAGGGGCCATTGTGCAGGAAATCTAATCTCGCCTTATCGTCCGGTGACGCCTGAAGCGCACACTGGAGATTTACCACTTCTGTTGCGCACAGGCCTCGCGTGACGCACATCCGGAAACAAGGCCCGCCTCCACGGAAATGGCAAGAAAGGGCCTATCCCTCCCCGGTAAGTACATTGCTGGCACGGCGGGCCACATCTCCAGCAACATACTCTTATTGTTTCACCACCCATTTGAAAAATGCACAGGTCTCTTTCATTGATGGCCATCACCGAGATACACTTTTAGACACACCTCCCCCCAGATGTTCTATGGAGGGCGCTCACATATTAGGATTTAGGCATTTGTTATGGTAATTTTTATTGGGCAATATTTCGTGTTCTGGGGGCATGGCCAATGGGCGCGACAATCGGCCGGCAGCAATTCATACCCGGACAACGTCGGGACGGGCTGCTAGTTAATACATATAATGTTAATAGAAATAAATTTACACATTCATATTTCTTAAAAACTATGGCGACTGAGAAGTAGCTAATCGTAAATGTTCTTTTTTGCTTAAGGGCATTTTAGAGGGAGCAATATCCTCAGTTCCAACCCGCTTCTTCCCATCGTGCCTGATGCCAAGGATGAAGCAAAATACTCTTAGTGCAAAAAGTGCTTAAGTGCTTATTAAAGTGCTGATCGCATATTTCAAGCTGGCATCATTTACTGGTTGTAGGTGGCGTTTATCAGGGCTAATGCAATAATGCAATAATGCCTTCTTCCAAAGTGCGGTCTACATAGGAAATTAAAGTGAAATTGTTCCAAGGAGACTGTCCTTTGTCAAGTTCACGTGCTTGGTACTGGCATATTTTTTTCACCAGTCCCAGGAACTTCACTAGACAGCAATTGAGCTGTGGGTCACGGAGAAAAGAAAAACATTTTCTAATATATATTAATCAAAGTGCCCTTGCATATAATTTTTAACTCAGAAACCACAGCCGCTGAAACCCTAGGATTTGAACATAACCTTTAGAGTAAAGGTCAGGGACCTTAACCACTAGGGTCACAGTGACTCATGAGTAATATGCATAAAAGCTTATATATGACATTCAAATCAAACACTCCAGTGTATGCAGTGCCATAGGTTAGAGTTTACCTATGTTGACATCATTGACTGTTTTTTGTTTAAGTCGTTTTTATTAACCTTTTTTTGTTTGTTTTTGCACGTTTATTAGTAAAACATACAGTCGGAACTGCACTCATGTAATATATGGAAAAAGGAGGGGAGAAGCTTAATTGCCAGTAGCAAGGTACATTTTGACTGGTAATAACATGGTAATGAAAATTAAGACTGCGTTAGTTACATCAAGGCTCGTGACAATGTCCCAGGAAAGAAAGGGTGGTGCTGACAAATCCCAGCATTGGGAAGTATACAAGGAATGCAGGCAATAAAACATACAGTCAGGGTATTAATCATGTAACAGATGGAGACAGGAAAGAAAATCGATTGTCAGCGACAAGGCACTCTTGGACTAATAACTACATGAAAGTGATAATTCAGAGTGCATGGATTAAATCAAAGCTTGTGGCAATATCCCAAGAAAGACAGATTGATGTTGACAAATCACAGCATCAAATAGTATACGAGTAATGTGAGAGCATTGCAGTTCAAACGTAACCTAGGACATAGGATACAACAATATGAGGACAACGAAAGCAAAGGAAGGATAGGGTAGAGTCGCGCAAGACCTGCCGCCATAGCCAGATTTGCCGGAGGACCTTAAACACCTCTAAGACTCAGTGGCAGAGGGGTTCTGTGGCTGAGGGGCAGTGGTGATCCGAGTGTCAGCATTAGTCTGCAGTTGCGTCAGTGGGGGAGGTACTCTGTGTAATAATCCTCTGTGACACAGGTGAGGATTCCATGTCTGTGTCTGTCCTCAAAAGTTTAGAGACCATTGCATCCCATTGAGGTGCCAGGGGGAACATACAAATGTCAAGTAGGTCTTCTCTGCGTAGTGCCACACCTTCTCGCTCATTTGGATAGGGACTGATGCCAAGCAAGAGGGTGAGGCGGTAAGGGGGATTTCCACTGCTCGGTGATCAAGCGTATGGCTGTTATTAGTCCCAGGTATAGAAACCCCGTAGCAGCTCTATATTTCTTGTTTCTGCTAAAGAGGTGCAGTACATGGGCTTCCCAGGTCGGGGGAATGGTGCGGGATGTGCAGCTTATGAGGGTAGTTGTCACTTATGTTCCAATAGTCAGTCAGGACTGAGCAACCCCAAAGCATATGTATCAAGTCGGCATCCGATTGTCGGTAGCGGGGGCAAGCTGCATCTTTGCGGAGGAAATACCTGTTTATTTGGGCTGGGGTAAGGTAGGCCTGATGTAATATGAAAAATTGTATCTGCCAGAATGGTTGATACCGTGGGATGCGCGTCAGACCTCTACGGAGAGCCAACCATTCCCGATCTGTAAACTCTCTACCCAGGGCCTCTTCCCAGTGTAGTCGAAGTTGAGTGAGATCTGTTTCCGTGTGCTGTTGAAGCGAGGATGCGAAGTAGGGTGTGAGGTGTCTTCCCCTCCCAATCACGTCAAGTTATTGCAAAGTGTGGTGCATGGGAGGTTCCTGGGTGAGCTCACCCCATTTGGACGCTAATGAAGCTATGAGTGTTCTGTGTATTAAGAACTGCCCAGGATGTATATTCTGCGCTATTATAAGGTCCTGAAACAGAATAAGAGAGCCATCTTGAAAGAGGTCCCCCACATCTTGTACCCCCTCTGAAGTCCAGTGATGTAACTCTGCTGCGGTCGTGTAAGTGTCCCCCCGTGGAGTTCCCAACAGTGGTATGGAGGGTGCATATGGAATGGGGGTTCTCGTGAGGAAAAGGCATTTGTGAAAATGTCTGGAGGTCTAAGCGCGGAGCAGGGATGGAAGATCTGGAGTAGAGTTTTCAGTAGCAGCGGGGATCGCAGGGAGGCCGGGTCTAGTAGGTAACGGGAGGACATCCACCTGGCGATCCATTGCAGCTGGGAGGCCAGGTAGTAATGCTCAAAATTGGGCACCGCGAGGCCACCCAGTTCCATAGGCAGATAAAGTTTTCCCATGGACACCCTATAGAGCCGGGGCCCCCACAAGAAATCTGTCACTACTCTTTCACATTGCTTGAAGAAGGGGGGGGAATTGATGATGGGTAGAGTGGCTAAATAATAAAAGAAGGCAGGGAAGGACCACCATTTTAGCAGAGCGATTCTACCAGAAATCGCTAATGGGAGAGCTTTCCAGAAACCCATCTGGGATTGAATCGCAGTGGTAGCACGGACAATGCTTCCGTCAAAGAGGTCGGCCGTGATGCAATAAATCCGGACACCTAAATAACGGAAAGGGTCAGTGCACCAGGCCACCAGTGTCCCCCCAAGTGTATATCCCGGATCCGGCGTGTCCCCTATATTAACATGTCATCGGCATAGAGCGAAATGGTGTGTACTCCATCACCTAGTTCAATTCCCATATAAACGTGCGTGCGGATATGAGCCGCCAGTGGCTCCACCGCTAATGCAAATAGTAGCGGGGGCAACGGGCATCCCTGCCGGGTCCCACGTCACACTCAAATCGGATCTGAAATATATGGGCCTGTTCGACCACGAACCGGCGGATTACCATATAACAGTTGCACTAAGACTAGGAACTAGGGGCCCACTCCAAAACGAACCAAGGCAGCAAATAGGAAGTTCCATGTTAGCGAGTTGAAGGCCTTCTCAAGGTCTAATACCATGCAACCGAAGGGCGGCCCGGCGGTTGGGGCATATTCCGCCACTCGAAAGTAGCGGTGCGAATTCAGGGCCGTGCTACGCTGCAGAACAAAATCATTCTGGTCAGAGTGTACCAGATCAGGGACTAGCGGGGCCAGCCGGTTGGCCCAAAATGTTGCCAGGATCTTATAATCCGAATTTAATATAGCGATTGGTCGGTAGGAGCCAGGGGATGTGGGGTCCTTACCAGGTTTCAACAACGATACCACAGTAGCGGTACGCATGGTGGGGGGCAGGGTCCCTTCCGAGATTGCCTCCAGAAACACAGAGTGTAGTTGTGGTACCAGGTGTTCTGCGTAAGTTTTGAAAAATTCTGTCGGGAGTTTGTCCGGCCCTGGAGTTTTACCCGAGGACAAGGCACGTAATGCATCTCGTATTTCGTCTTCAACTATAGGAGAGTCCAGTTCCAGGGACTGATCCATCGTCAGGGTCGGTAACTCCACAGTGTCCAGGAAGGATCCTACGTCATGCGCGTTACCTGTCAGAACGGTGTCATAAAGTTGAGTGTAGTGTTCAGTCATCAGTGCGTGTATGTCTCCCTGTGTGCTACATTCTCGACCAAGATAATCAAGTAAGAAATGTATGGGGCACTGGGGATGTTCCTGTCTAATCAAATAGGCCAGCAGTCTCCCGGCTTTGTCTGCAGTTGAGTGGGAGTGGATTGAGTTTGCCAAATAGTTATGACAGGGCAGGTGGTCCAGAAGTGCTGCTTGTTCGGTATGAGCAGCATCGAGATGTTGCTGGCTTGGTGACAACCTGTGATTCGAGTAGGAGTAATCGTCCTTCAATGTGGGTCAATGAGGTGTCTAACTGCCTGCGAATACTCCAAGTCTGTCCCAGACAATGACCCCTAACCACCACCTTAAAGGCCTCCCACTCAGTAAGGACCGAGTCCGCAGGGCTGGTATTAATTGCAAAATAGATAGCTATTGCTGACTCCAGTGAGCTTTGGAAGAGGGGGTCCTCCAGAGCAGCGGTCTGTGAGTGCCAGGTCGGACCGGTGGGGGTGGTGCCTCCCAGGCCAGGTGCATCAACAGGGGGTTATGATCGGAGTGTGTCCGACCAAATAATCCGTCGCTTGTATCAAGGGGAGGAGGGCTGCGGATACGAGTATACGGTTGAGGCGCACGTGTAGCTTATGGATAGGGGAAGAGAAGGAGTATACCCTGGAGTGAGGATGACGTTCCTGCCAGACATCTGAAAGGGCCCAGTTACCTAGCCATGAATTCAAAAGGCGAGCGTTGGAGGAGGCTGTAGTACTAGTGAGGGGGCGAAGGAACGGTCAAGGGAAACATCAAGTACTGTATTAAAATCCACGCCAACATCATTGACAGTGTTGAATGGAAGGAAAGAGATAGAGAGAACAACAAAGCAAACAGGGGGATAGACAACGTATGTATTCTTTGGGGTAAGACATAGTTATAAAGAGAGATACTCAAACAAGGAGAAAAGAAAAGAAATCCAATATTTATCAAAGTAAGTGCCATTGCTTATAATTTTTAACTCAGAGACCACAAACCTTGAAACACCATGATATGAACATATAACCTTTGGTGTAAGAGTCAAAGACCCTAACCACTAGGCCATGGTGACTCATGTGATCTGCATTAAAATGTTTATATGACATTTGAATCAAACACTCCAGTGTATGCAGTGCCATAGGTTAGAGTTCACCTATGTTGACATAATTGACAGTGTTGAATGGAAGGAAAGAGAGAGAGAAAAAGAAAGCGAGACTGGGGGAGAGAGAAGATATGTGTGAGAAGTTGGCCTGGTATATGCTGTCCACTAATTAAAGTGGGCACCTTGCACCAGCCCAAACAACGATGATGGTGATTTAAAAGGTGAAAGTTAACCTTAGAAACCTATCCAAGTGGTAGCTGTGGGGAGCAGTCTTTGGGCTTAGTCTTTAAGGAATGATAAGCAGCTTGTTTTATCAGAATGCAACCTTAAAGTATTGGGTAAATGAAAGGAGAACCACACAGTAGTTATAAAAATATGTATTTATTAATATAACACTCTCTAGTACAACACAGTATCTTCTGCATGAAGATACTCACAAAGCACACACTACTATAGCACACAAGCAATAATAAATAGCACAAATACACAGTGGGCCCCAGGAAATAGTGGTATAAGAACCACAACTCGGGGCAAGACTGTATCTAGAGGATGTACAATCGCTGGGACCCCAAGTAACCAACAAAGATGAGTAAGTAAGGACACCACGGAGGATGGCTGCAGTGAGACAACATTACCGTGTGCTATGTACAATTCTACGGGAAAGTCGCTGTTGAAGTTTCAGAGTTTGAGAACCCTTCCCAGTGGACTTTGAAGAAACCCTGTGGAAGATAGGAGGTTGGAGAGCCACCCCATCCATGGATACCATATACCAGAGTTACCTATCCCAGGGGAGCCGGGTGCATAGGTCCGAGATGGCATCGGAAACCACTGTCGAACCCAAAGGAGGACTTCAAAGAAGAGCTTCTGCCGGATGGAAGAAAAGTGTCTGTTGGAATCTAAAGGTGGATTCTTGTTGAAGGGTACCTGAAGGCAGAGGGGACAGAGTCTGGGTCACTTCAGAGTGACCAGGGGCTCAGTAGATGAATGTCCACTGATGCCTGGTGCTTCAGGTGCATTGAGTAGTCCTTGACTCTGCATCTACAGGGGACAGGAGACATCGAGGACTACCAGGAGCTGGATACAAGCTGTCCCACTAAGGAAGTCGAGTACTGAGGGGTCGGCTTGAGCACCAACCAGCCTTGACAATGTCAACCCATGCAGAAGTTCAAGGAATGTTACGGTTCAGACCAGCAAGGTCCAGGAGACTCAACAAGCTAAGGGGAGTCAGGACAGGCTTGGGGCAACCAGGGGAGCCAAGGAAACCAGAGTTGTCCCTCAACTGAACCCTTAGGCTGGAGACACAGGAGTCGTGAAGGGACTTTGAGCAGCTTCACAAAGCGACAGCCCATGGAGCACTCGGTGCAAGGAGTTCAAAAGTATTTGTAGGAAAAAGGGCCATAGGACGCGGCTACTTTCAGCCCAATGCACTTGCTCGGGAAACGCCAACTAGCATACGGAACTGCAAATGTACCCAGTGCACAGGAGTTCAGTTATTGCAGCCCCCACAAGGGATTCTGACCTCAAACTTGGTGAGAGGACATCGCGGGCCTCGGGGGATGTAGAAACCCACCTCCTGTGTTGCTGGAGACTTTGTAGTCCATCGGAGCTCAGGATCAGCAGACGGGATAGCAGTGTTGTGGTGCCTGCAAATGCAGGGGAATGAGTCATTCAGCCCAAGGGAGATATCTTTGATTGTCCACGATGCTCATCTGGTCCTGCACGGATCATGTATTGTGAACGGGCACACAGAATTCTTCAGACTGAGAGGGAAACAAAGTTGGGTCCAAACGAAGTCCAGCAAAGTCCAGAGTGTCCAGTCAGTCAAAGCTCAGTGGTGTCTGGTTCAGAATCTTGCCCACATCGAATCTAGGGTCCTACGGCCAGGTAAGCCCTTAACTACCCACCAGAGAGGGTTGGACAGATTCAGGGGACCCTCCTAGGTGATGATTTGGACAGTTGGGAGGTTTCTCTCATGTCCTTTGATCAGTTTCATGCCAGAGCGAGCTGGAGCCGACGGCCCCCCGGACTGGTTTGAACTGGACTATGCACAGGGACACCAACTGTGCCGCTCATGCAGACTTTCAGCCAAAGGCAAGTGCACCCACCCAGGCCTAATACACTAAATTCTGTCTGGGAGGTGGTCACACTTCCCTGTAAAAGGATGCCTAATGTTCTGCCTTCCCCTGCTCGAGCTTGTCTCAAAGCAAACACAAGGAGATAATGGACGGAGCACTGAAACTTTTCAGACACTCATCCCGAGTAAACGATCTGGGTTGAATCCATCATCATTCTTTAGCTCACTTCGCCACCTCAATTCAGACCCAGCATTATGCAAATCTGTCTTGACCCTGTGCATCATGAGAACAGTCCAGCTTGAACTGCCAAGCCAGGTCTTCCCTGAACAGGAAACAAGCATCCCGGGACTGGTTTCTGGGTAACGCTTCATCAGCCAGGCTAGCTTGAATCGAGTGGCGAAGTGAGCAAGGGACCCACATATGGGTATTCCCTGGCAACTTAGGGCGAACAAAGCAAACACAAGGAGATAATGGATGGAGCACTAAAAGTTTTCAGACACTCACCCCCAGTCACAGATCTGGGTTGAATCCATCATCATTCTTTAGCTCACTTTGCCACCTCAGTTCAGACCCAGCTATATGATAATCAGTCTTGACCCTGTGCCTCATGGGAACAGTCCAGCCCGAACTGCCAAGCCAGGTCTTCCCTGAACTGGAAACAAATATCCTGGGACCGGTTTCTGGGTAACACCCTTCATCAGCCAGGCTAGCTTGAATCCAGTGGCAAAGCGAGCAAGGGACCCATGTCTGGGCATACTTTGCTAACATAGGGCAAACAAAGCAAACACAAGGAGATAATGGACGGAGCACTGAAACTTTTCAGACACTCACCCCCAGTCACAGATCTGGGTTGAATCCATCATCATTCTTTAGCTCCCTTCTCCACCTCAGTTCAGACCCAGCTATATGCAAATCAGCCTTGACCCTGTGCCTCATGGGAACAGTCCAACCCAAACTGCCAAGCCAGGTCTTCCATGAACCCGAAAACAAGCATCTTGGGACTGGTTTCTGGGTAACACCCTTCATCAGCCAGGCTAGCTTGAATCCAGAGGTAAAGTGAGCAAGGGACTCACATCTGGGCATACCCTGCCAACTTAGGGTGAACAAAGCAAACACAAGGAGATAATGGACGGATCACTGAAAATGTTCAAACACTCACCCCCAGTCACAGATCTGGGTTGAATCCATCATCACTCTTTAGCTCACTTTGCCACCTCAACTCAGCATGTGTCTCTTGTCGGCAGCAATCATTTTGTGCTGTCCAGATCTAGAAGTCGGGTACTGGGAGCACAAGGGACCCCACGAAGCTCGCTTCTGAAGGGTGTGGAATCATACCTCCGACACTGGTTACCGGTGTGGGGATATGAATCCAAAATATTTGATACCAAACACAATAGGGTTTTTATTAAGCCTCTTTAGAGTTTGTGAGTATGTGGTTGCATAATGCCACTCTAGATGTCGTATATTGCTGTGTCACTGACAACCCGAGAGAATGGACTCCGAAGGCTGCAGGGGTATCCAGCTCATGCTAGGACACTTTCTCACTTAGAACCAAGCACCCTACCTTCAGGATTGGTAAGGTCTGTTATAGGAGTGACTTATAGGTTTTAAGTGCAGGGACCAGTAGCTATAGTAAACTATATCCTATATCTAAAGTAAGTGGCACATGCACCATCTTACACAGGCTGCAATGGCAGGCCTGTAATTCTATTTTGCATGACCTCCTATGGGTGACATAATACATGCTTCAACCCATGGGAGGCCTCTGGGGTACATATACCAGGGTACATGTGAACCACATACTAGGGACTGACGATGGTAACCCAGTATCCAATCAGGAGTGTACCTAATTACATGGCATAACACTTTAAGGAGAAAGCAGATAGACTGGGGTCCTGATTAGCAGGATCCCAGTCAGACTAGTCAAAAACAGTATTACATTTAGCAATACGTGGGAGTAACCATAAGAAGCAGATTCTACTTTCCTCCAACATGTATTCTTTGGTGAAAGTCATACTTATAAAGAGAGATAATCAAACAAGGAGAAAAGAAAACATTTTCTAATATTTATCAAAGGAAGTGCCATTGCCTATAATTTCTGACTCAGAGACCACAACCATTCAAACATCCAGATTTGAACTCATAACTTTTAGAGTAAGAGTCAAGGATCTTAACCACTAGGCCACAGTGAGTCATAAGCCGCCTGCGAGGAAAACGTATATAAGAGATTCAAATCAAACACTCCAGTGTGTGAAGTGCTGTAGGTTAGAGTTCACCTATGTTGACATCTTTGACAGTGTCAAATGGGAGGAAAGAGGGAGAGAGAGAGAGAAAAAGAAGGCGAGACAGGGAGCAAGAGAATATATGAAAGACACACTGATACAAAGAGAAATTTAAACAAGGAGCCTGAAAAACATTTTCCAATATTTATTAAAGAAAATGCCATTGCCTATAATTTCCAAGTCAGAAAGCGCAACTGTTGAAACATCACAATTTGAACACTTAACCTTTATATTTGGAGTGAGCTAACTTAACCACAAGGCCACAGTGACTCATAAGTAATCTGACCGAAATCTTATATATCACATTCAAATCAAACACTCCAGTGTATGCAGTGCCATAGGTTAAAGTTCACCTATGTTGACATCATTAACAGTGTTGAATGGAAGGAACAAGGTAGTGAGAGAGAAAAATAAAGCGAGACTGGGTGAGAGAGTAGATATGTATTCTTTGGTGTAAGCTATACTTATAAAGAAAGATAATCAAATTAGGAAAAAGGAAAAAACAATCCAATATTCAATAAAGTAAGTGCCATTGCATATCATTTTTTACTCAGACACCACAAACGTTGAAACAACACAAATTTGAACACATAACTTTTATAGTAAGAGTCAGAGATCTTAACCACTAGGCCACAACAATTCATAAGAAGTCTTCCAGAAAATGTATATATGGCATTCAAATCAAACACTCCAGTGTATGCAGAGCCGTAGCGTAGGGTTCACTGATGTTGACATCTTTGACAGTGTTAAATTGAAGGAAATAGGGAGAGAGAGAAAAAGAAAGTGAGACTGGGGGGAGAGAGAAGATATATATTCTTTGAGGTAAGACAAACTTTTAAAGAGAGATAATCAAAAAAGGAGAAAAAAACATTTTCCAAAATTTATCAAAGAAAGTGCTATTGTGTATCATTTTTAACTCAGAGACCACAACCATCAAAACACCAGTATTTGAACACATAACCTTTAATGTAAGATTCAGAGATCTTAACCTCTAAGCTAAAGTAACTCATGCGTAGTGTCCTCAAAAACGTGTATATGGCATTCAAATAAACACTCCAGTGCATGCAGTGCCATCGGTTAGAGTTCGCCTATGTTGACATCTTTGACAGTGTTAAATAGAAGGAACGAGGGAGAGAGAAAGAAAAAGAAAGCAAGGCAATGTTTGTGGTCTCTGAGTTAAACATTATAGGCACTGGCCCTTTCTTTGATAAATATTGGAAAATGTTTTTTTCTCCTTGTTTGATTATTCCTCTTTATAAGTATGTCTAACCTCAAAGAATACATACCTTTTATCTCCCCTGTTTCACTTTATTTCTCTCTCTCTCTCTCTCTCTCTCTCCCTCTTACCTTCCATTCAATACTGTCAATGATGTCAACATAGGTGAACTCTAAGCTATGGCAATGCATACACTGGAGTGTTTGATTTGGATGTCATACAAGCATCTGTCTCAAAACAAATGCCAAACAAGACAAACTTTACCTACAGGAAATTAACAGATTATACAAGTCAGCAATTCAAAAAGCTAAAAAAGCAACTATTCAGACAGAATTCAAAATGCTAAATGCGCAAATAAAGAATTCTATAAAATACTCCATGAATTTTGTAAACCAAATTGCCTAGAAGGAACGCACCATGTTAATAAAGATTTCACATAAAAACTGGCAAATCATTACCCGGACAAAGCAGACATGTTGGACTCATACTTAAAACAGAGACAAAGCACCAGCACTAACCCTTTTACAAAGCAACAATCCAATAATACTCTAACCCAGCCTCTTTGTTCCTTCCAACACATTTCACACAATGAATTTATGGACCTGGTCAAAGCAAGCAGGCCTGCTGGCAGCCCTTCTGACCTGTGTCCACCGCAAACTTTCAAGATAATTCTTTGAGCAACCTCTGCTGCCACTCCAGTAAGAAGAATCGTCAATGATTCCTTAACTACCGGAATATTTCCAGAAGAACTAAAAAAGTCATACATAAACCCTTTACTGAAGAAAACAAACTTGGACCCGCTGAACCCTGACAACTACAGACCCATTACAAATGGACCTTTTCTGGGCAAACTGTTAGAAAGAGCAGCGTTCGCCCAGATGTCACAATTCATTGAAAAGAATTCCATACTTTCAGACTTTTAGACAGGATTCTGTCCTGAAAGAGAAACAGAATATGCCCTTCTTGCCATCTGGGATGACCTGAAGAACACAGTAGACCTCAACGAGGTTGCTGCGCTACTCCTCTTGGACCTCTCGGCTGCCTTTGACACTGTTGACCATGACACTCTGAAACAAAAACTCAATGAAGCTGGCATAGAGGGGAAGGCTCAGGAATGGATTGTGTCCTACCTTCGAAACAGAACTAATGTCATCCATACCGCACCTTTCTCATCCAAAACATACTCCACAAAAGCTGGGGTCCCTCACAGCTTTATCATCTCACTGATGCTTTACAACATCTACATGAAGTCATTACCGGTAGTGATCAATCAATTTCAACTCACGTGCAATACCTATGCAGATGACACACAAATACTCCTTCAACTGGAATGCCCCAAAGACATCTACATACCTTCCAGGTACTTGGATCTATATATTTATGACTTTTCTCCTAAAAAAGCATTTCCAATACACTATCCTATTTCTCATCCTATACCTCTATCAATATCTTTAATCTACAAATACTTACCTCCTTTATGCATCTATACACTTTCGATGTACTTGTGGATCTTTATATTCATCACTTTCCTCCAATTCAGCATATCCAATGCACTATCAAATTTCTCACCCTATACTTCTCTCAATATATCTTCTACCCCAACTTTCTGACTCATCTCAAACTTCATTCTACTACTCTTTCTAATGTACTACCCTATTTCTCACCCTATACCTCTATAAATATATCCTCTACATTCACTCTATCATTTAGCCCAAATCCCATACCACTACTATGATCCCCAGAATAACCCTTTCTAGACTCTCCCATACTCTAACCCTCCTTGCATCATCTGACACCTCTTTTACAATACCGATCCCCCAAAACAATCCTTTCTAAACTCTTCTCTATCACTCTTCCCCTCCATATCCCCTTTTTACTCATCCCAAAGCCTCTTCATTCTGCTATGACCTCCCAAAAAAAGTCTAAATCCATCCCTCTTCTATCCCTCCACTATCATTTTCAATCAAATAACAGACTAACATGTTCACTTCTCAAATTTCATATTTCACTATACTAATTCACCACTAATCCTTTATGGGTTCCAGAGTACCGTGCTACTCACCAAAAAAGTGCTTTAACACCTCATCAGAGGTAGCAAGCACTATATAAATGGAAACCTTTTTCCCTCTTTTATCCCTCTGCTACCCTTCTCTATCCAAATAACTGAAAAGCATATCCACCACTCAAATTACTTTCATATTTCACTATACTAATTTTCAACACTAATCCTTTATGGGTTCCGGAGTAGCATGCTACTTGCCAAAAAAGCGCATCAAAACCCCAACAGGGTTAGCAAGTGCTATATAAAGGCAAACCTCTTTTCCTTCTTCTTTCCTGCCGCAACCTTCTCTATCTTTAACTGAATTACATATTCACCACTCAAATTACGTTCCTATTTCACTATACTAATTTTCAACACTAATCCTTTATGGGTTCCTGAGTAGCATGCTACTCACCAAAAAAGCGCTTCAACACCCCATCAGGGGTAACAAGCGCTATATAAATGCAAACCTTTTTCCCTTTTCTATCCCTTCCCAACCCTTCTCAATCCAAATAACCGACTAACATATCCACCACTCAAATCAATTTCATATTTCACTTTACTAATTGAACACTAATCCTTATGGCTTCCTGAGTAGTGTGCTACTAGCCAAAAAAGCGCTACAAAACCCCATCAGGGTTAGCAAGTGCTATATAAAGGCAAACCTCTTTTCCTTCTTCTTTCCTGCCGCAACCTTCTCTATCTTTAACTGAATAACATATTCACCACTCAAATTACGTTCCTATTTCACTATACTAATTTTCAACACTAATCCTTTATGGGTTCCTGAGTAGCATGCTACTCACCAAAAAAGCGCTTCAACACCCCATCAGGGGTAACAAGCGCTATATGACTGCAAACCTTATTTCCCTCTTCTATCCCTCTGCTAACATTCTCTCTCCAAATAACTGACTAACCACCACCCAAATTACTTTTATATTTCACTATACTAATTCATTACTAATCCTTTATGGGTTTCCGGAGTAGCGTACTACTCACCCACAAAAAAAAGCGCTTCAACACCCCATCTGGGGTAACAAGCACTATGTAAATGGAATTTTCTTTCCCTTTTCTATCCCTCCCCAACTCTTCTCAATCCAAATAATTGAATAACATATCCACCACTCAAATTACTTTCATATTTCACTGTACTAATTCAACACTAATCCTTTGGGTTCCAGAGTAGCATGCTACTCGTAAAAAAGGCACTTTAAAACCCCACCAAGGGTAGCAAGTGCTATATAAATGCAAACCTCTTTCCCCTCTTCTATCCTGTTGCTACCCTTCCATACCCATATAACTGAATAACATATCCACCACTCAAATTACTTTCATATTTCACTGTACTAATTTTCAACACTAATCCTTTATGTGTTCCGAAGTAGCATGATACTCATCAAAAAGTGCTTCAACACCCCATCAGGGGTAACAAGCGCTATATACATTCAAACCATATGTCCCTCTTCTATCCCTCCACTATCCTTCTCTCTCAAAATAACTGACAAACCACCATTCACATTACTTTCATATTTCACTATACTAATTCACCACTAATCTTTTATGGGTTTCCGGAGTAGCGTGCTACTCCCCAAAAATAACAAAACGCTTCAACACCCGATAAGGGGTAAGAAGCACTTTATAAATACAATCCTTTTTTCCCTCGTTATCCTTCTGCTATCCTTCTCTCTCCAAATAACTGACAAACCACCATTCACATTACTTTCATATTTCACTATACTAATTGACCACTAATCCTTATGGGTTTCCGGAGTAGCGAGCAACTCGCCCAAAACAGAAATGCTTCAACACCCCATAAGGGGTAACACGCAAGTGCTACATAAATACAACCATTTTTCCGTCTTTATCCTTCCACTATCTTTCTCACTACATATAACTGACTAATATCCACCACTCAAATCACTTTCATATTTCACTATACTAATTTTCAACACTAATCCTTTATGGGTTCTAGAGTAGTGTGCTACTCACAAATAAAGTGCTTCAACACCCCATCAGGGGTAACGAGCGCTGTGTAAATGCAAACCTTTTTTCTTTTTCTATCCCTCCCCAACCCTTCTCAATCCAAATAATTGACTAACATATCCACCACTAAATGACTTTCATATTTCACTATAGTAATTAAACACTAATCCTTTGGGTTCCGGAGTAGCGTGCTACTCGCCAAAAATACACTTCCAAACAACTTCAAGGATAGCAAGCGCTATATAAATGCAAACCTTATTTCCCTCTTCTATCCCTCCACTAACCTTCTCACTCCAAATAACTGTCTAACCACCACTCAAATTACTTTCATATTTCACTATATTAATTCACCACTAATCCTTTATGGGTTTCCGGAGTAGTGTGCTACTCATCCAAAAAAAACAAAATGCTTTAACACCCCATCAGGGGTAACAAGCGCTTTATAAATGCAATCCTTTTTCCCTCGTTATCCTTCTGCTATCCTTCTGAATCCATATAATTGACTAACCTATCCACCACTTAAATCACTTTCATATTTCACTATACTAATTCAACCCTAATCCTTTATGGATTCCGAAGTAGCATGCTACTCGCCAAAAAAGTGCTTCAACGCCTCGTCAGGGGTAGTAAGCCCGATATAAAGGCAATTACAATTACAATATGTACTTGCAAATGAACGCGGTGCACAGGGGAATGGGTATTGCAGCTCCCACAGGGGATTCTGACCTAATGCTTGGTGAGAGGACAGCTCGAACCTCAAGGGACGTAGAAACCCACCTCCTGTGTTGCTGGAGCCTTGGGAGTGCGTAGGCACTCAGGAGCAGAAGACCTGTCAGGCGTGATGTGGTGCCCGCAAATGCAGGGGAGTGATTCCTTTACCCCAAGGGAGATATCTTCATTTGTCTTAGATGCTCCACAGGTCCTGCAGAGATCCTGTATGGTGCATGGGCACAGACAATGCTTCAGACTGAGAGGGAGACAAAGTTGGGCCCAAACCAAGTTCAATGAAGTCGAGAGTGTCCAGACGGTCGAAGTTCAGTGGTTTCTGGTTCAGAATCTTGACCACATTGAATCTAGGGTCCTACAGCCAGGTATGCCCTTAACTACCCATGGAAGGGGGTTGGCAAGATTCAGGGGACCGTCCCTGGGGAGGGTCTGGACAGTGGGGAGGTTACACCCATGTCCTCTGTCCAGTTTCATGCCAGAGCGGGAGGCAACGGCTCCCAGGACTGGTTTGAACTGGACTATTCACAGGGACATCAAATGTGCCCCTTATGCAGACTAGCAAGCACACCCACCCTGGCCTAATACACCAAATCCTCTCTGGGAGGTGCTCACAGCCCCCTGTGACAGGATGCCTTTTGTTCTGCCTTCCCCTGCTAGAGATTGGCTCAGCAGCAAGGCATAAATGTGTCTCTGGCCAGCAGCAACCATTTTGTGCTGTCCGGGACTAGAAGGCTGGTACAGGGAACACCAGGGACCCCACGAAGCTCACTTCTGTGGGGTGGAATCATACAGCCCACACCAGTTACTGATGTGGGGTTATAATTC
Source organism: Lissotriton helveticus (assembly GCF_964261635.1). Taxonomy (NCBI): domain Eukaryota; kingdom Metazoa; phylum Chordata; class Amphibia; order Caudata; family Salamandridae; genus Lissotriton; species Lissotriton helveticus. The sequence continues at coordinate 988,111,421 of NC_136067.1, forward strand.
CAACATGTTTGATACCAAACATGATAGGGTTTGATTCACAACTTTATGGTTAGTCAGTTTGCATAATGCCAATCTATATGTCATATATGGCTGTATCACTGACAACCCAGAAGAATAGACTCCGCAGGCTGCAAGGGTGTTCAGCTCGTGTTAGGACACTCTCACACTTAGAACCAAGCACCCTGCCTTCAGCATTGTTAAGGCTTGCTATAGGGGTGACTGATTGGTTTTAAGTGCAGTGACCCTTAGATTTAGTGAACCTATATCTAAAGTAAGTGGTGCATACACCATCTTACACAGGCTGTAATAGCAGGCCTGTAGTTCCGTTTTGCATGACCTTCATGGGTGGCATAATGCATGCTTCAGCCCAAGAGAAGCCTCTGGGGTACCCATGCCCTGGGCAGATGTGTACCATAAACTAGGGACTGACAAGGGTACCCCTGTATCCAATCTGGAGTGCACCTAAGTACATAGCATAACAGTTTAGGGAGAAGGTTGATAGACTAGGATCCTGAATCGCAATATCGCAGTCAGACTAATAAAAAACCAGCTTAGCACCAGGCAAAAAGTGGGGGTACACATTCTGAAAGATCCTTCCTTCCTACTTAACCCCCCAAATAAAAGGAGATAAGGCTAACCTTGCCCAGTTGAGTTACAATTTAGTGGCCATATAAAGAAGGCTCTGCACTAGCTTGTATACCACCTATCTTATGGACCGCTGAGAAGTTCCTCCCCTGTAGGGTCTTGGATCATCTCAGAATTTTGGGGTGACTACCTGTCAGCTGTTTGAGCCAAGAAAGAGGCTGATGGGGTGTCTGCGTAGGTAAGCGAGACCCTAACAGGGTTGGTTTCAGCTTCCTCAGAGCACTGGACACCATGGAGTCCTATCTTTCTACTGCTGACTTATGTCTGTCCCTAGGGTTAACCTATGTCTGCCTACAGCTTTTGGTTGATCCCTTCTGGTTAGAACAATGGGGGCCAGTGAAGGTTTAGGACAACTGGGTCCCAGGTTCTCCTTTGCCCATTATAGTCCACCTGGGGAATGTCACTGCCTAAGGGTAATAGGGATCCCTTAGATTTCTGAGGATTATCCAGCTGTCTATTACTACTAGTTTGGGGAGTCCTAATCTGTGGATGAAAGGATTCCTCCTGGCAGTGGGCCCTACTTCAGTCCTTGACTACTTAGTAGAAACGTTTTTGGAGTTCGCATAGAGAGTGAATAGCAAACAACCAATTTGGTGTATGCAATATGCATGCATTCATTTATACATTTAGACTAATTGCAGATTTGGTGAATTGGCCTGAGGGTTTGAGATAATTGCAAATGAGAACGGAACTTATAAGCAAATATATTTTTTTTTATTTCATTCCAAATTCTGTTGAATAGGTGGGCTAAATAGGTTTAGGATTCAGGAATTAGAATGGAACTGTGGAATATTAAATACGGGACAGTCCGCGACCGCAAAACTAGTTTACTAATACCACTAGTCGACCTGATTTAGGAAAGGTCAATGTCATTCTTGTCAAAAAATCTTTTTGGAGTAATTATTTAAAGTTTATTTAACACCAATTATTTTATGTCTCTTTAATTATGTCTTACATGATCAACGGTGTTGGATCTAGCCCTGATCTCTTGACTGGGTGAGAGTATTCTGCTTAATTCAGAGACTCTGTCCATCACCACCCCTTGTTGGTAATATTTTTGTCCACCCTAAGCGTGGAAGGGTATACTCAGATGTGAGTCCCTTGCTCATTGCACCATCAGGATTCAAGCAAGCCGGGCCGAAGACGGCTGAAATGCCAGAAACCGGTCCCCGGAAGCTTGTTTCCTTCCCAGTGTAAGAATTGGCTTTTGTAGTCTGGTCTGCCCTGTTCCCATGATGCACTGGGCCAGGGACAGACTAATTTGCATACAGCCAGGTTCTGAAACTGGGATGGTGCAATGAGCTAAAAAACGGTGTTGGATCTAGCCCTGATCTCTTGACTGGGTGAGAGTATTCTGCTTAATTCAGAGACTCTGTCCATCACCACCCCTTGTTGGTAATATTTTTGTCCACCCTAAGCGTGGAAGGGTATACTCAGATGTGAGTCCCTTGCTCATTGCACCATCAGGATTCAAGCAAGCCGGGCCGAAGACGGCTGAAATGCCAGAAACCGGTCCCCGGAAGCTTGTTTCCTTCCCAGTGTAAGAATTGGCTTTTGTAGTCTGGTCTGCCCTGTTCCCATGATGCACTGGGCCAGGGACAGACTAATTTGCATACAGCCAAGGTTCTGAAACTGGGATGGTGCAATGAGCGAAAAAACGGTGTTGGATCTAGCCCTGATCTCTTGACTGGGTGAGAGTATTCTGCTTAATTCAGAGACTCTGTCCATCACCACCCCTTGTTGGTAATATTTTTGTCCACCCTAAGCGTGGAAGGGTATACTCAGATATGAGTCCCTTGCTCATTGCACCATCAGGATTCAAGCAAGCCGGGCCGAAGACGGCTGAAATGCCAGAAACCGGTCCCCGGAAGCTTGTTTCCTTCCCAGTGTAAGAATTGGCTTTTGTAGTCTGGTCTGCCCTGTTCCCATGATGCACTGGGCCAGGGACAGACTAATTTGCATACAGCCAGGTTCTGAAACTGGGATGGTGCAATGAGCTAAAAAACGGTGTTGGATCTAGCCCTAATCTCTTGACTGGGTGAGAGTATTCTGCTTAATTCAGAGACTCTGTCCATCACCACCCCTTGTTGGTAATATTACATGATCATCAGCATCCAGGGGAAAAACACAAGATCTTCTGAAGTGGGTGCAGAAGCTGAAGGTGGCTTCCAGTGCCAGGAACACTCCATACTCAGATGGATCTGCTGGCCCTAGTAAGTCCTCCTGTTGTTAATTTTAATATATATTTCCCTAACTTTTACTGCTCCTTATTTTGAACTATATTATTTTTGTTTCCAAATTTGATTCTTTCCCAAATCCTCTTTGATCTATCTGTTTCTAAATTCTTGTTATCCCTGCATTACCTACTTACTTAGTTATTTATATTTCTGTGTCTGTTTGTTTTACCTCAAAATACCTCTGACTCTGTATTAGTTTGTCATAGCTTGCTGTCTTCTGATTTTTTCAGTCAGCTTTCCAGATCCCCTTATATATTTTGTAGACTGCCAAGTGGTCGTACTGTAAGACTCGGATAACCCATTGGTTCTTACTACTACTAGGAATAGTACTACTAATCTGCTGTGCAGATTGCATGCCCAAGTAAGGTATTCCATGCATGTTTGTTGAGATGAGAAGGCTTTCTTTTACTTTCCTATGCTCCGTCAGTATATGATGGTCACTTTGGACACACCAAAGTTGTGTCTTCTTCTTGTCTAGGCCTAGTATTATTATTAATAGCAGCAGTTGTTTATTAAATAATTACTGTGTACCATGGACAGAAAGAAGTATGAGTATGAGGAGGAGGATGGCACCATTACAGTTTCCAATCAAGAAGACCTCATGTCCGGAGTTGGCCACTCTTTTTCTTTTCCAAAAACTTAGATTCACCAATAGCTCCAGCCACTGAGTCCAGTCCTTTGGGGTGTCCTCTTCTTGAGAGGTTTTTAAAAAATTCCTACCTACATAATGCCCAACTGGATATTTTATTATTTTGATAGGACATATTGTCTACTCTAGTCTGTGTACCCGAATTGTAGTGATGTGTGTGGTGTATGTATTGTATTTTCAATATTGCTAGTGAGAAAAAATAAATAGGGGGAGGTGTATATGGCATCTAAAAATGTGTAATGTTTTTTCTAGGTGTACCAACTACCAGTGCTGGGGCCAGCGGGGTAGGTGATGCCAGGCAAGAGGGAGCAGATGCAGCAGCTGCAGGCGCTGAGCCAGCAGCAGTAGTAGGAAGTTCTATTCCTTGCTTATTGACAATCAAATTGATACACTCACTGCAAGGGTGTACACTGTACACTGTAGTGTTGAGACTAAGTTGTGAACAGTTGAAGAAGACACCCTTTACTTAGCGTTAGCATTAGCAGGACTTGAGTAACTAATGGCCTCTTCTCTTCAGCTCAGCAAAGAAAGTATTATGAAAAGGACTAAGAGTCAGACCTTGATGGGTTGATGGAAAAGGGAAACAAGAATGGAAGGAGGAAGGATGGATGACATGTAATATATGACTGGCAGAGAAGGATGCAAGCATGAAGGGGGCCCAGTATGCACATAGGTGGATGATAGGATGCATGGGTGGTTAAAGGATGGGTGAAAGGCGCAAGAAAGGATGACTGCCTGGGTGGGTAAAACTGTATGGGTTAAAGGAATCTTCTGGTGGGGTTTGAGGGATCAAACTCAAAGGCAAGTAAAGACACATGGGCGGTTAAATGACAAATGTATGTTGGTGAAAGGTTTGTTGAGAATAATAGCGATGTTTGGATGGATGGATGCTTGGATGGTATTCAATGAGAGGTGATGACTGGATGAAGAGCATGTAAAAGAGAATTAAACTGTGCCAGAGTAGAAATGCCAAGGGTGGAGAATAAAAATAATGCCAGGAGAACAATGCAACTATAAATGGAAAACTCACTGGGAAGAAGAAGAAACAAGTAATGTTTTTTTCAAGGTTTTATATTCAAAGGTATGAGGTTGTATTACAGACTACTCTCTTGACTCACGGTAGTTTGCATGCATAACATATATATTATGTATATGTTAGAAGAGGCGATCCCAGAGGGCCGGGTTGTGTTCACCCGGTCACCCCAAGACCCACCTCTTCCACAGAACTTGCCGAGTCTTGATTGTGAGGTCCTCACCGGGGAGGACTTCGAGTCTAGGATCGTACACACTGAGCTCACACCACACTACGAACAGACACCACACCGCTGGATTCTAGTAACAAGTTCTTTATAGAAGCAATAAATGAAGAAGCACTCATATACACAGTGGTCGAGGGACCACAAGTTCGTTGAGGATTCGGGAAGGGGGAAGCGGGACAGTCTTTAGTCTCTGGTTCAGTACGAGGCGTGCCCTACGCACAGCTCTCAATCCTCGAGCCGGGGGGTACGGGATGATGGTCGTACTGGCTGCTTCGCCTCCGTCGAGTCGGCTCGGTCGTGATGGTGGGCTCGATGGTCCCGCCGGACCAGAGTACTCCTCGAGCCGCGACGAGGTCAGCAGGGCTCCGATGGTTACAGTTCAGCTTGAGCCGCGACAGCGTCAGCAGGGCTCCGATGGTTACAGTTCAGCTTGAGCCGCGACAGCGTCAGCAGGGCTCCGATGGTTGCAGGTTCAGCTTGAGCCGCGACAGCGTCAGCAGGGCTCCGATGGTTCAGTTCAGCTTGAGCCGCGACAGCGTCAGCAGGGCTCCGATGGTTGCAGGTTCAGCTTGAGCCGCGACAGCGTCAGCAGGGCTCCGATGGTTCAGTTCAGCTTGAGCCGCGACAGCGTCAGCAGGGCTCTGAGGTTCAGGGTGAGTCTTCTTAGGGTCAGCCGCGATCAGATCAGCAGGGCTTTAGGTCCAAGATACAACTGCCCGCTAGCTGTCGGGCGGGCCCCGTTATAGTCCTTTTGCTCTTTGATCTCCGGACCCTCGCAGGCAGAGGTCTCCTGCCCGGGGGGCTGGTCGTTGGCGGGGTCCGGCGGTCGGCTCTTTGATCCCTTTGAAAGATGGGTCCGGGAATTCCCAGACGCCAGCGGGTCTGGAGCCAGCCCTCGGGGAGGCCAGAGTGGTGATCGAAACTGGGCCACAGGGGAGGGCCAAAGGTGTGACAGAAACCAGCCCCTCAGGGGAGGCCGGAGGTGCCATCGAAACTCCCTGGCTTATCTCACTCGGGGAGCCCTTTACCCCCCATCCGGGGGAGTCTGGGTTTCGCTGGGGCCGGGGTCACGCTAGGCCCAGGGAGACAGGGATGTCGGGAAGGGAAGATGGCGTCTGGACCTTGTGGGGCATGCCATGTTAGGCGCTCGGAGCCGGACGTGGAGCAGGAAAGGCAGGCCTAGTCGAGGTTCTAGGGGGATCTAGGCTTAACTGGAGTAGGACGACCAGGCTCGGGGTGTAGGCTACACTAGCGGGGAGGCTGCGCAGGGGACTCGGGTACAGGCCTACTCTCACAGGGTGTGGAGGGACAGAGAAGGACCACGCCACGAGGCCGGGTCCAACACGCGTCCCCCCCAGCTGAAGGCGGGGAGAACTACCCATCCTCTTGGGGGTTCTCTTCGCTGACGCGGAAGAATCGGGACAGGCCGTCTGCGTTGGCGTGGTCAGACCCAGGCCGGTGCTCAACAGTGAAGTCCATCCCCTGGAGGGAGATGGACCAGCGCAGCAATTTGGGATTTTCCCCTCTCATCTGCATTAGCCACCGGAGAGGTCGGTGGTCGGTCTGGACCCAGAAGTGAGTACCGAACAGGTAGGGCCTCAGCTTCTTCAGGGCCCAAACCACCGCGAAGGCCTCCCGCTCGATGGTGCTCCACCTTTGTTCTCGAGGGAGTAGCCTCCGGCTAATGAATGCCACTGGTTGGTCTAGGCCGCTCTCGTTCACCTGGGACAGGACGGCCCCGATGCCATGTTCGGACGCGTCCGTCTGGACTACAAACTCTCGGGAGTAGTCGGGGGCCTGTAGGATGGGGGCAGTGCACATGGCGTCTTTTAAAGTTTCGAACGCCTCTTGGCAGGCAGAGGTCCAGCTGACTTTCCTCGGCTGGTTTTTGGAGGTTAAGTCCGTGAGGGGGGCTACGATGCTGCCGTACCCCTTGATGAACCGTCGGTAGTACCCCGTGAGCCCTAGAAACGCCCGCACTTCCGTCTGGGTCGTGGGGGCCTCCCAGGCCACGATGGCATCGATCTTGGGCTGGAGGGGGGCTACGAGGCCGCTTCCGACCTGGTGCCCGAGGTAGACTACGGACCCTTGTCCGATCTGGCACTTGCTTGCCTTAATGGTGAGACCGGCCCTTCTCAGGGCCGTCAGTACCGCCCAGAGGTGCTGGAGGTGCTCGGGCCAGTGGGAACTGTATACTGCGATAACGTCCAGATACGCAGCGCTGAACTCCTCCAACACCGCCAGTACCTGATTCACCAGCCGCTGGAAGGTGGCAGGGGCGTTTTTCATCCCGAAGGGCATCACCCGAAAATGGTAGTGACCATCCGGGGTGGAAAACGCGGATCTTTCCTTGGCTCCCTCGGTGAGGGCGATCTGCCAGTAGCCACTAGTCAGGTCGAACGTGCTAAGGAAGCGAGCAGCCCCGAGGCGATCGATGAGCTCGTCGGCTCGGGGGATGGGATGCGCATCAGTTCTGGTGACTGCGTTGAGCCCGCGGTAGTCAACGCAGAACCTCAGCTCGTGAACAGCACCGGGGGCGGCCGCCTTCAGAACCAGGACCACGGGGCTAGCCCATGGGCTGTCAGAGGCTTCGACCACCCCGAGGGCTAGCATCTTTGATACCTCGGCCTTAATGCAGGCCCGGACTCGGTCAGGGACGCGGTAGGCTCTGTGTCGTACCGGTGGGCTGTCCCCGGTGTCCACGTCGTGGACGCACCAGTTGGTGACGCCGGGGGTGAGGGAAAAGAGGTCCGAGAACTGTCCCAACAACTGGCGACAGTCCTCGCGCTGCTCGGGAGAGAGGGAGGGGGAGAGACTCACCCCCTCTACGGAGCCATCTTTTTCTTTCACGCACAGGAGAGCGGGGAGAGGCTCCATTTCTTCCTCTTCCCCGTCGTCCGTGGCGAGGAGCAAGCTCAACTCGGACCGGGCAAAGTGGGGCTTGAGGCGGTTCACGTGAAGGACCCGCAAGGGGTTCCTGGGGGACTCTACATCGATGAGGTAGGTCACCTGACTCTTGCGCTCCACTACCTTGGCCCGGTCCACTTGTCTTGCAGGGCACAGGGCTCCACTGGGGCCATCACCCAGACCTGTTGTCCGGGCTGAAACTCGACCAGAGTGGCATTCTGGTCGTACCACCGTTTCATTTCTTCTTGACTGGCCTCGAGGTTGGCCTCGGCCAGTTCTCTGAACTTCCTCGTCTGGTTCCGGAGGGCCAGAATGTATCGAAACACATCGGGAGGGGGCTCTGGGGCCGCCGTCTCCCACCCTTCCTTGACCAGGGTGAGGGGTCCCCTGACGGGGTGCCCATAGAGGAGCTCGAAGGGGCTGAACCCCAGGGACTTCTGGGGGACTTCGCGGTATGCGAAGAGGAGACAGGGAAGGAGGACGTCCCACTTACGCCTCAGGGGCTCTTCGAGACCCATGATCATCCCCTTGAGGGTCCGGTTGAATCTCTCAACCAGACCGTTACCCTGGGGGTGATATGGGGTGGTAAATGTGTACGTCACCCCACATTGCTGCCACAGGGACTTCATGTACTTGGAGATGAAGTTGGTCCCTCGGTCGCTGACGACCTCCCGGGGGAATCCCACCCGAGAGAAGATGGCCATGAGGGCCTGCCCCACCACGGGGGCGGTCACCGTTCGGAGGGGAATGGCTTCGGGATATCGGGTGGCATGGTCCACCAAGACAAGGATAAAGCGGTGACCCAAGGAGGTCCGGGGGTCGAGGGGGCCCACGATATCGATTCCCACCCTTTCAAAGGGGGTACTGACCACGGGGAAGGGCTGGAGGGGAGCCTTGCGCTTCCCCCCGCTCTTTCCGCTGGACTGACACGTGGGGCAGGACTTACAGTGGGCCCCCACATCGGAGCGCATGCCCGGCCAGTAGAAGTGGGTGACTAGGCGGTGATACGTTTTGTCTTGGCCCAAGTGTCCCGCCAGGGGCACATCGTGGGCCAGGTTCAGGAGAAAGCCGCGGAAGCGTAGGGGTACCACCAGCACTCGGGCTGACCCTAGCTCGGCGGATTTTTGTTCGCTATACAAGAGGCCGTTTTCCCAATAGACAAAGTAGGAGCCGGACTGGTCACCGGCGGCCTGGGCGGCGGCCTGCTGCCGCGGCCCAACCAAGGATGGACAGGAGGTCTGTTCTAGGCAGAATTCTTCTCGGGACGGTCCTCCTTCCTGGCGCCACTGGGCCAGCTCAGGAAGGTCGTCCAGGCTCGGGGTCGGTTCGACGCCGGGGCCGAGGGGCCCTGCGTCGGGGGTCTCAGAGGATTCAGGGACCTCGGGGTCCTCGGGGGTATCCGGTGCTGCCTCTAGGGTCGGCCCTTCGGGGGTGGCCTCTCGGGCGGTCATCGACCGGGTGCTCACACAGGCCCACTCGGGCAGGCCCACCATCTCCAAGTGGGTCCTTTTCTCAACCCGCTGCCAGGGGGAGCTCTCCAGATCGTTGCCGAGCAGGCAGTCCACGGGCATGTCTGAGCGGACCGCTACTCGTAACTCACCGGAGACGCCCCCTCATTCGAACGGGACTTGAGCTATCCGGCAGGTGCGGACGGAGTTATCAGCTGCGATCACCCTGCAGGAGATGTGGGGAACAATCTGGGCTTCGGTGACTAGGTGCCGTTTGACGGCGGTGATACTGGCTCCAGTGTCTCGGAGCGCCCCTATGTGGTGGCCATTGACAGTCACCTGCTGTCGGTACTTCTCGGTGTTGTCGGGTAGGGGGGCTCCCGGAACCATCTCTCTATCACCCAGGGAGACTAGCATCATAGCTGCTGGATCAGCCCCCTCGAACTCTTCCTCCCCCTCCTCTTCTAGGGCTACGGAGGTAATGTGGCGCACTGGGGGCCCTGTAGCGGCGGGCTTCTTGAGCAAGGGGCAGCGGGGGTCATTGGCATAGTGCCCTGGTTGCTGGCAATGATAGCAGGCTTACTGACTCGGGGCCCTGGCTTAGCTGGGGGGAACCCTGCGCGCGCAGTGGGAGGCGAGGTGCCAGGCTGGTTTCTGGGGGGACTGCGTGGGGACCCTACCTGGGATCCCCTCTGTCTATTCTGATTCCCCCCTCCCCTCTGGCAGGATGGTCCTTGTTCGTTTCGGCCAGAGTCTCCCCCGGGCCCCCGGGGTACTCTAGTGCTCACCCAGCGATCGGCCTCGACGGCCAGTTTCCGGGGGTCAGCCAACTTGCTGTCCAGGAGGTGCTGCCGGAGTTCCACAAAGCAATTCAGGGACAAATGTTCATACACAATGAGGTCGATGAGTCCCTCAAAGGTGGATACTTTGCTGCCTTTGATCCACCCTTCCAGGGCCCGGCTGTAGAAATTGACATATTCTACCCATGTGGTGCCGGGGATCTTCTTGCATTCTCGGAAGCGTTGGCGGTACATTTCTGGGGTGAGCCCGTACCTTGTGAGGAGGGCCTCTTTCATGTGGCTGTAGGAGGTCTGTTCGGCAGGCGGTAGGTCGAGTAGGGCATCTGTCCCCTCACTCAGGAATCGACCCCACAGCCCGGCTCCCCAATCTTTCTGCAGAACTCGATGGGAGGTCATGGCGACCTCGTAGGCCTTGAACCATTGCTGGATGTCATCGTTTTTGTAATATTCTTTGACCACATCCTTGGGGATGTGGACCTTGGGTTCCACAGGGGGAACGGACTCCCGGGTAGCTGCTGTTCGGTTGTCTTCGTTCTGGGCCTTTAGTTCTATTTCCAATACGCTGCGCTCGTGCTCCAGCTGGAGCTTCTTTCCGTCATGTTCTCGCTTGAGTTTCTTCTCCTCCAGTTCTCCTTGCAGCCGCAGCTGCTCGATGGCTAGCTTCTTCTCGGCCAGCTTGAGTTCTCCTTCCATTTTCAAACGGGCTAGTTCTAGCTCGTGGTTTCGGTTGCGTTCTCGGTCGGTCATCTCTTCTCGAGACAGACCTCTCTCGGTGCTGTGAGTCCGCGTCGGGGACTCTGCTCTTTCTTGCTCTGGGGCGTGGGTTTCGATCAGGGGTGCTCCCCCTCCATCGGCTTCCATCGGTGCTGGAGGTTGGGCTCCGGTCTCCACCCAGGCTGTTAGAGCTTGTTGGAAGTCCTCTTTGGTGTTTAATCCCGTTGACGGGATATGGAGATCTTTGCAGAATTGCTTGAGCTCACGGTGTGAATAGTCTCCCAGAAGCTCCATCTGGAAGGTGGTCTTGTCGCTCGTGATGCTCATTGTGGTTCTTCGTTTGGGTAGTGTGTCAGTGCTGTACGATCCCTAGACGTAGGTTCTTATCGCGACGCTGCAACCAATGTTAGAAGGGGCGATCCCAGAGGGCCGGGTTGTGTTCACCCGGTCACCCCAAGACCCACCTCTTCCACAGAACTTGCAGAGTCTTGATTGTGAGGTCCTCACCGGGGAGGACTTCGAGTCTAGGATCGTACACACTGAGCTCACACCACACTACGAACAGACACCACACCGCTGGATTCTAGTAACAAGTTCTTTATAGAAGCAATAAATGAAGAAGCACTCTTATATACACAGTGGTCGAGGGACCACAAGTTCGTTGAGGATTCGGGAAGGGGGAAGCGGGACAGTCTTTAGTCTCTGGTTCAGTACGAGGCGTGCCCTACGCACAGCTCTCAATCCTCGAGCCGGGGGGTACGGGATGATGGTCGTACTGGCTGCTTCGCCTCCGTCGAGTCGGCTCGGTCGTGATGGTGGGCTCGATGGTCCCGCCGGACCAGAGTACTCCTCGAGCCGCGACGAGGTCAGCAGGGTTCCGATGGTTACAGTTCAGCTTGAGCCGCGACAGCGTCAGCAGGGCTCCGATGGTTACAGTTCAGCTTGAGCCGCGACAGCGTCAGCAGGGCTCCGATGGTTACAGTTCAGCTTGAGCCGCGACAGCGTCAGCAGGGCTCCGATGGTTGCAGGTTCAGCTTGAGCCGCGACAGCGTCAGCAGGGCTCCGATGGTTCTGTTCAGCTTGAGCCGCGACAGCGTCAGCAGGGCTCCGATGGTTGCAGGTTCAGCTTGAGCCGCGACAGCGTCAGCAGGGCTCCGATGGTTCAGTTCAGCTTGAGCCGCGACAGCGTCAGCAGGGCTCTGAGGTTCAGGGTGAGTCTTCTTAGGGTCAGCCGCGATCAGATCAGCAGGGCTTTAGGTCCAAGATACAACTGCCCGCTAGCTGTCGGGCGGGCCCAGTTATAGTCCTTTTGCTCTTTGATCTCCGGACCCTCGCAGGCAGAGGTCTCCTGCCCGGGGGGCTGGTCGTTGGCGGGGTCCGGTGGTCGGCTCTTTGATCCCTTTGAAAGATGGGTCCGGGAATTCCCAGACGCCAGCGGGTCTGGAGCCAGCCCTCGGGGAGGCCAGAGTGGTGATCGAAACTGGGCCACAGGGGAGGGCCAAAGGTGTGACAGAAACCAGCCCCTCAGGGGAGGCCGGAGGTGCCATCGAAACTCCCTGGCTTATCTCACTCGGGGAGCCCTTTACCCCCCATCCGGGACTGGCGCGCCTTTGGAGTCTGGGTTTCGCTGGGGCCGGGGTCACGCTAGGCCCAGGGAGACAGGGATGTCGGGAAGGGAAGATGGCGTCTGGACCTTGTGGGGCATGCCATGTTAGGCGCTGGGAGCCGGACGTGGAGCAGGAAAGGCAGGCCTAGTCGAGGTTCTAGGGGGATCTAGGCTTAACTGGAGTAGGACGACCAGGCTCGGGGTGTAGGCTACACTAGCGGGGACGCTGCGCAGGGGACTTGGGGTACAGCCCTACGCTCACAGGGTGTGGAGGGACAGAGAAGGACCACGCCACGAGGCCGGGTCCAACAGTATGTATGTACCCACCCATTATCAATCGCCTCTCCCTCCTTAACCATGTATTTTCGACTGTATCAGCCATGGTTGGCCCATCGGCTGCATGGTTATTACAATAGTAGTACCTAACATCACTGGACGTTGTGCGGTATATCATCAATCATTCATATTAGTAATTAATCATATCATCTGCCTTGTTGTAGTCAGGGTGAAAATGAAATTGAGCATTTGTTATTGGTTTAACAGAATATGGCCATAATGGAAAAAGAGATAATTGTGCAGTACAGCTGCCCCATCTGCAGACAGTAGTAAAGTATTGCGAGTCTGTGACACAAGTATGTATTTCTAGAGCGCAAGCTGAGCTAGCATGTCTTCAAGATTAACTCAGCTAAACAAGAGATAGAAAATGAATACTTGTCTACCCCATAGTGCCTAATGCCTGAAACTCTAATCACATCCAAATCTTAGGAGCGGAGGAATGGAGGAGCGGAGGAATCGAGGATACCACCACAAATATTATGTACTGCTAGTGCTCCTGTGCCACTTTAATTTTATGTGTGTAATTGTATGTGTTACTGTTTTGCTAAGAGTATTGGTTACAATTGTCTTTTTTCTTTCTTGATATAGCTATTCTTTGCCAACCCACCAGGCAGGAGATAGCAGCCAGGACCTGGCAACGGAACCTGGAGTCCATCAGGGATGAATATCGGCAGCTGGTGGCTCTGGAGGAGGAGGAGGTAGCAGCTGCAGGCTCCAATGCCCCTGGCCGCAGCTAGGTCACCCAGTGCCTCTGGTGGTACAGCACCGTGGTCCAGCAGCCGCCCGCCGTAAGTCAACCACTGCTGCTCCCCCCTGTTCATGTAAAACCTTTCAGCACTGCATGCTCCTTTCGGATGTTGTGCCTAGAGGCAAGGATGGAGGAGTGTCTTGACCAGCTGGAAAGAAAGAGCCAGCTCCTAGCACACCACTAGATGATAGACCTCTCTTGTCCCTTATTTAATCTTTTATTTGGTTTTAGAACTTGTTGGGGAGAGGGTGGGAATATGGGAGTTGGGGAAAACTTTGGTGTTCTTTTTTTATGGACATTTGAATTTTTATGGACAATTGGACTTTTTACAGGACATTGGTTGGGGTTAGGGCGAGAGTGGGTCAGGTGTTGTGGGTTTCTTTCTTTCTAGTTTATTTGTTAGGGGAATACATTTATAGTTTACCTCTGATGTAAATCTTTTTGGGGGGCTTACTATTTTACTTCCTTTGCTGCAGGGCCGCAGCCATTAAGCGTAACAAACAATCACCCAGTCTCACACTGCCTGCTGCCCCCACATGAATCATCATGAGTGGTTTGCTCTTCGTCTTCAGCAGGAAGCTTGATCGCCTGTACTGCCCCTACATTGGGAGGAACTACTGCTATTGGTGTTGTTAGCGTCTGTTGTTGCCCACTTATCTGAGTTTCCTGCAAGGATTGGGTACTACTTTGCGATAACAATAAGTTGCTGTGCTTAGACTGGCTGCTTCTATGACAGACATGGGCTTGGGCCTAGATTGGTGGGGTGGGTCTGATGATGCAGGGGTGCTGCTCCCAGTTTGCTTCAAGGACACCGCTGCTGCAGGCACAATTTTTGGTTTCCCAAAAAAGGTACCGGGCAACATATTGGTGCCAGTAAGCGGCAATGCCTTCTTCTTCTCTATTGCATCTTTGACTTTCTTAGGACTGGTACCATTCTTTGGGCCCATCTTGAAGCTATCAGTTAGCATGCAGCGGCACTTGTTTTAGATTCACAAGTTGAAGAGATGTCTTTGGTCACAAGTCATATGACATCAGGCGCAGGGCGCAGGCCTTCTCTCTGGCTGTACAATGGGTGATGTTGTCTCCTCCTCTTGTGCACCTAAAAGCACAGAAGTAAGAAGAACATCAGTGAAATGTGGAATTGTTATAGTTCAATAATTACTAGTATAAACAAATATAATATATAATTTAGTGTGTGGTCACACTTGTTAGTGGTGCCTCAATTATTAAACAAAAATAACAATACAGTGTAACTATTTGTGAGACTTTGACGACAACAAGGGCTTTCATGGTGTACTGTATAGTCCTGTACACAAGGAAGGATAGGAAAGAAGAAGAAAACAACAAAAATACAAAGGTAATGCCTTGGCATTGTGCATCACGTGGCTGGGAATGGATGCTCAGGGACCTGCAACTGACAAATAACAATGGAATGGAACAATCCCTAGACAATGAATATTGCTGTGCACGTCATATAGTATACATGGGGTTAATGTTAATAGTTCATTGATGCCAAGTCATGTTACTTTGAACCTGAAATTGGAAACATTAAAACATAAAAAAGAAAAAAAGAAATTAATATAAAGAAATAATTATAAATAAGTATAACATAAAAATTACTCCCAAGCGTCTAATTATTATTGTATTAAGCAAATTATCTCATTGATCAACCATTCAAACAAGCATATGGCAAAGGGACACACTGGATGAATGCACAAAATGGCTGCCAGGCACATTGCCAGCTACAATAAGCAGCAATAAACCAAGGGGAACAAAAGGAAGACATGCAGACTTATTCAAAAGCATACTGACTGCTTTCACAAAATGGCCACCAAAAACATGGCCAGGCCACCACAACAAGAAACAATAAGCCAGGAGGAACAAAGGAAAGACATGCAGGCCTAAGGCAAAAGCACACTGACTGCCTTCATAAAATGGCCAAAGGAGGACACAGACTTTACAAAATGGCCCGCCACATAGCCCTGGGGAACCAATGCAAATGCATTGCTGGCCTACTTTCAAACACACTCACACACTGGCCAGACAAATGAGGCATGCTTGCTAATCAACACATCTTTAAAGAAACAATACCAAAATGTAAATCAACAGGGCTAAAAACTGGTTTGCAAGTTACAACCACACACATACAACAAAGACATTTAATTAATTTATCACATAAAAAAGTGAAATACCACAGAAAAAACATATTTTTTATTTTAATCCAATGCCATCCATGACCAAAATGATGTTTAAATTAAACAGACACCACAGGAACAGTTGTTTCATGCACCCATGAGTAGCTCTGGGTCTATTGGCTGAAAAACACATTGGCAGAATTGGCCACATAGTTAATCAATTCAAATCAATATTGCAAATGTAATAAAAACATGGAGAAAATGTAGTGAACTGTGCTACATTTTTGCTAAATAAAAAAGAAACAATTGCATGCAAAGCAACAGCCATCAAGAAGACATAGTCACCACAAAGAAGTCATGCAGGCCTATGTCAGAAGCACACTGGCTACCTTCACAAAATGGCCACTAGCCACATGGCCAGGTCACAAAAAGAAGCAATAATAACAAGCCTATAAAGTGAAGACAATGCAGGCCTATGGCAAAAACACATTGACTGCCTTCACAAACTGGCCACCAGCCACATGGCCAGGTCACCACAAAAAGCAATAAATCTACAAAGGGAAGACAATGCTGGCCTATGGCAAAAGCACACTGGCTGCCTTCACAAAATGGCCACCAGCCGCATGGCCAGGCCACCACAATAAGAATCAATAAGCCAAGAGGAACAAAGTGAAGAGATGCAGGCCTATGGCAAAAAAAGCACACTGACTGCTTCCACAAAATGGCCGCCAGCCACATGGTCGCAACAACAAGCAGGAGGCCTGGAAAACAATTAACACAAGCAGGCCTATGGACACAGACTTTACAAAATGGCCCCTGGTCACATGGGGAGCCAAGGCAAATGCTGGGGACTACTATTACCAACACGCTCACATACTAGCCAGACAAAGCTAAACAGCACATCTCATGAAAAAAGTTAAATACCACCAAAAACACATTTTGTATTTCAATCCAATGTTATCCATGCCCTAAGTTATGTTTTAAATTCAACAGACACCACAAAATCAGTTGTTGTTTTATGCACCCATGAGTACCTATGGGCCTACTGGCTGAGAAAGGCCTATTGGCAGACTACTGGACTTCATACTGAATTGAATACATGTTGCAAATTGGTTTCAAAACATGGAGAAAATGTACTGAACTGTGCAACATGTTTCCTTTATAAAAGAAGAAAATTAATTAGAAAGAAACAATTAGGTCCCTACTGAAGCTACAGGCCACCCACCAAAATACATCTTAAAAAACGATTAAAGTACAAATAAATCTAGGTACATGGCCCCAATCAAACAAACAACAACAGTTTTCCAACTTACTGGTGAAATCTCAAATCCAAAGTCCTCAAATCCAATTATATATTATGCAGCAAACACAAAGAGTGATCCTTGCGGCTCCAAATCCAAATGAAAAGTGACCAGTTAATGGACAAAGCCCTGGGAGTAGCCTTCTGGACAGGAACAGGAAGTTGAAGGCTCTGGGGCACGTACTTCCGCTTAAAAAAAAATGTACCACCAAAAAGGATTCCTTGCACAAATAAAAATAGTGAATTTGAAGAGCTTTTTTATTCCAAATCATCATTTTTTTTGAAGGATTTGTTGCTGTTCAGGCAGAAAACCTTCTCCAGACTGCAGGCACTGTAGATCCTGCATATTTGGGATTGTGTTCTTCACAAAACCTCCTTGCACTGGAATGACAAGTTGGCAACAGCAAACTCTTGTGGGACATGCTGCCGCCTTGCAAATCTTGTGGCGCTTGTGAATGAGTTGGAAAATCTCATTGGCGATCGCAGGCACCCGGCAAGTCACTCTTCGCATGCAAAAATTTATTTTGGGTGCGCCAACACATAAAACTCCGATCTGTTTCAGATTTTATTTTCACCTGGGGTACAAATTCAGTCAATGGATGGCCCATTACTATGCTTTCACAATGCTCAAAGGTTACACATGAAGATACAACTGACCTTAGACTTCCTGGTAATGCTGAGGCTTCAGAATCAAGAGTCGCTGAAAAATAGGCTATGGGCCTGCAACTACTTCCGTGCATTTGTGTTAACACTGAAGGAGCACATCCTTCCCTTTCACTGCAAAGTAAAACAAAGCACTTGTTGCAATCTGGCATTCCCAGTGCTGGTACCTTGCAAAGGAATTCTTGCAGCTCAGAGAAGGAAGTCATACAACTGTCTTCCCAAGGTACCGGATCAGATACGTCTTTGTGTGTCAATCTCTAGAGAGTTGCGAGTTGATTCAAAAGGGCAATAGTGTCAATTCTGCAAGACTCCTTAGTATTTGATGCAACCAATATGTCAATAATATACTGTACTAGCACTGAATGTAATGGCATTACCAATGACTCAAGATTCTTTTCAGCATCTGATTAAAACTCTAGGGGCTCTCCACATACCCTTGTGGGACTCGACACCATGCCAAAACACAATTGCTGAAACAGAATGGGAACACAAAAGAAGGCTTGGCACAAGTCAACGACTGAAAACCATTCCGCTTTACATGTAATTTTAAAAGATATCACAGCTGGATTCGGGCAGGGACAGCAATGGTGTGTATCATCAATCAATAAGGTTTCTAATAAAGTGTGACTACTCACCCATAGGGGTCTAAAGGCACTGAGTGGGGGTGGGGAATCTGCGGTTTAGTCAAAGACCCAGGTCTTGAGGTCGTTCCTGAACAGCGGAAGCAATGGTGATTCCTTGAGGTGCAGTGGCAAGGAGTTCCAGGACTTTGCAGGGAGGTAGGAGAAGGATCTTCCTACAGCTGTGGTCTTGCATATCCCTGAGATGGTGGCCAGGGACAGTGGGGCGAAGCAGATATGTATGATGGGAGTGTAGAAGGAGAGGTGGTGGTTGAGGTATGCAGGTCCTGTGTTGTGGTGGGCTTTGTAGGCATGCATGAGGATTTTGAAGGTAATTCTTTTGTTCATGGTTAGGCAGGGACGGTCCCTCATGTGGTTGGTTATGTGGCTGTGGCATAGGATGTTCAGGATGAGTCTGGCGGAGGCATTCTGGATGGTCTTTAGTTTCTTTAGGAGTTTCTGGGTAGTGCCGCCGTAGAGTGCATTGCCGTAGTTCAATCTGCTGCTGACAAGCTCATGGGCGACCATTTTCGTGGGCTAGGTGGGGATCCACTTGAAGATCTTATGAAGCAGGTGGAGCATTTGGAAGTAGGAGGATGAAACAGCATTGATTGAACGCGAGAAGTTCAGAATGATTCCAAGGTTTTATGCATGGTCCATGGGTGTGCGGGGTATGAGCTCTGTCCCCCCACACCCATGCAGAGGGGGTAAAGTTTGGGATGAGGACTTCGGTCTTCTCTGACTTAATCTTAAGGCAGCTGTCCTTCATCCAGGTGAAGGCAGCCTTCATCCTGTTGTGGAAGTTGCTCTTGGCAGTTGTGGGTTCATCTGTAAGGGAGACAATCAGCTGGGTGTTATTGATTTAGGAGACAATGTTAAGTCTGTGGCGTCTGATAATGGCTGCAAGCAGGGCCATGTAGATGTTGAAGAGGGTGAGTCTCAGGGAGGATCCATGAGGCACTCTGCAGCTGATCTCTGTGGGTTCTGAGTTGAATGATGGAAGTCTGATTCTCCATGTTCGGCCAGTGAGGAAGGAGCAGATCCATTCTAGGGCTTGGTCATGTATGCCGGCATCGTGGAGTCTTACACAGAGGGTGTGATGGAAGGCAGTATTGTAGGTGGCTGGGAAGTCCAGGAGGATTAAGGCATGAGTTTTGCCTCAGTCTAAGAGGGTGCAGATGTTGTCTGTAGCAGTGAGGAGAGCTGTCTGAGTGCTGTGGTTGCTTCAAAATCCCGATTGGGAGATGTCCAGGATGTGGTTCAATTCGATGAACTTAGAGAGTTGGGCGTTGATGGCTTTCTCGATGACTTTGGCTGGGAAGGGCAGCAAAGAGATGGGCTGTAGTTCTTGAGGTCCGTCGGGTCACAGGAGAATTACTTCAGCAGGAAGTCATACTTCCAGTCTTCAGGGAAGGTGGTAGACCCAATGGAGTCGAACAGGTCCCAAATCTCCACAGCATAATTTTTGAGGGAGCAGGTGTTGAGTAGGATGCAACTGAGATGATTGGGCTGGTTCCTGAGGGTCATGCGGTCAGTGGGTCTGGTATAATGAGTATAGAGAAGGCACAGTTGCAGCAGCTAAATGGGCCTTGGGTGCCATTCTGTCATGCGAGTTGGCAGGCAGTGGAGCGTCCAGGGTTGAGTGTGTGGAAGGTGCTGGAGTTGTAGGACTAGATGGTCCGAGGACCAGGGTCCATAGTGTGCTGAGCGTGGTCCAGGCATGGATGAGCACAGACGGGCCTGCCTTTAGCACACCATCGGCACGCCAGCAGCATGCCTGCTGAGCACGACCGCCATTAAGCAGCTTTTGGGGAGGGCTGGACAGCTACGAGGTATAAAGCAGGAGAACGCACTGGAGGGGTGCAAGGACACAGGGAATGAGTAGTGACAAGGGCACGGAAAGGGAAAAACGTGCAAAAAAGAAGAGAAAGTAAAGAAAAGCAATAATAGATGAAAGGAAGGTGAAAAAAGAGCAGAGAAGGAAAAAGGCAGAAAGCAGAGAAGCAGAAGGCAGTGAGTAGCAGCAGAACAGAGATGCTCTCCACTGGACCACCAGGGATGAGGCACAGGTGGGTACCTGTGGGTGGAGAGAGCCTCGAACCAAAGACCAGAAACGGCCAGGGTGGCAATATCTAACAGGTGGAACTGTGTGGCAAAGGAAGAAATTTACTGACAAGGCCAATAAGATTGCTCCTTCACCATGCAGCAGCTGCCATTATATAGTGTTTGGGGAGGGCTGGACAGCTGGGAGGCAGGAAGTGGAAAAACAGTGCTGGAGGGGGGTAGGCTTAATGGGAAGAGCACCGAGAGGAAAAAAGGCTTAAAAAATAAGTGAAATAAAGAAATAGTTGATAAAAGTAAGGTAAAAATAATAACAGAGGAGTAAATAGGGAGAACGCAGAGAAACATACTGCACAATACGATACGTGCCATTCAGTTTCTGTAAGCCCATAATGGAAGAGTTTCATGGACTTCCCATTATCTCCTTTGAGATGCCTTTCTCAACCATTGAGTCAATCAGAGGAGTAATTTCGGCAATAGTTTCTGGAGTCAAATTGTACTGAGAGATTCTTGGATATTCAGCATTTGGCTTTATGGTGATTCAAATGGTTTCGACACCTAGGATTAGGCAGACATCTTTACCTGTAAAGTTCCAGAGTTTAGGTAACATAGTACCTCTCAGTTCAATGGACAAATCTTCTCTTGTCAGGAGGGGGCGTAGTGGGTGTAGCGGGGCTACGCGGAGCTCTGCTACGCCACCCACATCTCACCCACTCTGTTAACAATTGCTTACAACTCAAATAAAACTACTTTTTTAAAATTATTTTTATTAAGCAACTCCAATAAATACATATTCAAATGGGTGAGAAACATACAGATAACTGATTTTTTTTTAAAAGGATATAAAAACAAGAGAGTTTTATCAAAATAGTACAAAGAATAATATATGCAGTCCAATTCATTGCAATCATTATATTCCAACTGCTTGTTAAAATACATATTATAATAAGCATATTTTATCTTATATACTCCTTGTGGTCGTACTCCAGGCTGCTATTGGTGACCAGATCTTAGTACAACGTATTCTGGTGCGTCTGCCCCTAGTAGCATAGATAGCTTTTTCCTGGTTATACACCCCCAAGAAGCGAGTTAGCCACATTTGAAAGGTTGGAGGATCTACATCTTTCCAGCGTGCTGCCAGTATAGTTCTATATACTGCTGTGTCAATAAACAAACATGATTCCTGTTCTATACTTAAATCCAGAGTACTATCGTGACCAAGAATATAGGGCCCGATTCACAGAATGAACTTAAGACTCAATCCTAAACGTACTACTATTTTGGTATTCACAGAATGCACTTACTACTTTTGGCATTCACAGAATGAACTTACTACTTTTGGTATTCACAGAAGTTAGGATTTTGTCTTAAGTTTGTCTTAAGACAAACTTAAGACAGACTTAAGACAGACTTAAGACAGACTTAAGACAAAATCCTAACTTCTGTGAATACCGAAAGTAGTAAGTTCATTCTGTGAATTCCAAAAGTAGTAAGTGCATTCTATGAATACCAAAATAGTAGTAAGTTTAGGATTGAGTCTTAAGTTCATTCTGTGAATCGGGCCCATTGAGTGTGGGAGATTCCGCCACTTTATATCCAAACACCTCTTCCCAGAATTCAGACAGCATTTCCTTAAAAGATGCTAATTTATCGCATTAATAAAACATATGTATTAAAGTTGCTGGTCCCAGTCCACACCTAGGATATTTGTCATTTAGCCTTTTACTCCATGCATGAAGCTTAGCAGGTGTATAATACAAATTATTAATGGTTTTATACATCTGGGCCTTCAGGTTAGAACTTAAAAGCAATCGTGATGTTAATAGTAGGCTCATAGCAATATCAACATTTGGGTTAACCAATTTATCCGCCCATACAACCTCGATATGTTCAAGGTCGTCTTGAAGTTTCCCAAGTAGAATACTATATATAGTACGAATTCTGGTTGTGTGCTTGATTATAGTTTCTAAAAGTGGGATCTTTTCTAGTGTAATATTTGGAGTTTTCCGACACAGAATTGTATTCAATTGAATGTATTTAAAATAATCGCTATTGGAGACCTTAAAGTTTCTTTGTAGGATTAAAAATCTGACATTTGGATCATCTCCGAGAAAATCCCCTGCTGTAACATTTTCAAGGTTTTCCCATTTCTTAGCGATAACATCATTAATCTGCTCCGGTAATAGTAAGGAGCGCCACAGGGGAGTATAACTGTGGAATTTAGGGATTACCACGTATTTAGCGACTTTCCCCCATACCTTCCATGCACTATTGATGACTTTAAATCTAGTTTTTTTAAATAACTTGGCTCGAGTTGTCTAAGCAATAGCCCTCGGGCTTTCACCCCAATTGACAGTTCATAAATTGATGGTATTCCTGTGTCCTCTATATTCTCATTGTCATCAAAAGTGTAAAAAAGTGGAGACATTTGCTGGAGAAAGGCAGCCCATAAATAGAACATCATATTAGGCATAACTAGACCACCTCTATCTTGTGGTAATGATAAATATTTCAAAGACCTTCTAATTTTACCGTACTGTCAAATGAAGTTAGCCATTTGCGATTCAAGGGATTTAATAATATTGTCCTCAATAAGTAGAGGTATGGCACTGAACAGGTATAATACTTTGGGAAGTATATTCATTTTAAGTTAGTTACCTCTACCAATGATTGATAAATGTAGGCTATTAACTCGCATTAAATCTTGTTTTATTGTCGTAATTAGAGGTTCATAGTTTAATTTACAAATGTTTTGGATCTATGTACTTACACATACCCCGTTGGTTTGCCCTTTTTTGGAAAGATGATTATATTAGTTTCCTTCCACGAATCTGGTGAGATACCACTCCATTGTATACCAATAATCAGATCCAGAAGAAAAGGCAGAATTTGTGCTCCTAGAATTTTATATAGCTCTATAGGTATTCTATCAGGGTCTTCTGCTTTTCCTGAGGCAAGGCCGAATAGAGCATTTTGCAATTCTACAAGGGTTATTTCTTTCTAAAAATCCTCTTTCATTACAGTATCTAAGGCCCTATTCCGTCCTGTATTAGTTACAAATTCCCTTAAAAATATTCCAGTTTCAGCACTGTCAATTATTCTATCTGCTTGACATAGTTTTTGATAATACTGCTGGAATACTTCAGCTATATCAGTTGGGTTAGTATATTCGTGACCTTCTGATTTAATAGATGTAATTGTGTTATAAGACATCTTTAGCCTAGTGCGTAGAGCAAGTTGTTTCCCAGTCCTTTCTCCGTTCTCATACAAATTGCTTTGATGTGCTTGATAGGTTTCTGCCGCTTTTTTGTGTAAGTCCACTATTTAAATATGTTTTTAATAGCAGCATTCGGCACATCGTATGCATCCCATCCTCACCCCGAGCTATTGAAGCGACAAGTTCCTCCTCAGTTCTCGCTAACTCTGTCATCAGTAAACGATTTTCATTGTCATGTTGTTTTTTGATTCTGGCCACATACCTAATTGTCTCTCCCCTTAGGGAAGGCTTAAAGCAGTCCCACACCACACCCCTTGAAGCACTGTAGCAGTTTATATCGAAATATTCTAGCGCTCAGTTAGTAATAAAGCTTATGTAGTCAATATTAACCAAAAGTTTTCTATCAAAAGTCCAGCTCGAGCGTTGTCTGGTAAACCTAATTAAATCTGTTGTACAAGTTAGCGCATTGTGATCTGATATTATTTTCGGCCATTTACATATTGTTGCTTGACTAGATAAGACCCTTGTGACTAGTATGTAGTCTATTCTAACATACCTATTGTGGGGATGTGAGTAGTAAGTATATCCTGGATCAAGTTGGTTTTTATAATCCCAGACATCCACAAGATCATAGCTTTCTCTAAGCTGGCTAATAGCATTAAATACTCTTGGTTTACGGCCTGAATACCTTTGTTGGGACTTTTTTCTAAAAGCTGGCCCTAAAGAAATATTAAAATCCCCACAGAATACAAGCGATCCTGCCCAGGAAGCAAGTTCCAATTCTAGACTTTCAAAGATGTAGGGATCATCCTGGTTTGACCCGTAAACTGAGCAAATGGTTAACCCAAAGGCCAGCTCTACAATAGCCCATCTTCCCTGGGTATCCGCTGCCTTGCGTACCGCTTTCCTATGGGTACCTTAGCTAAAATAGCTACGCCACGAATATTCGATGTTTGTGTGGAACAAGCCAATAAGTTGTAGCCATTCATTTTTTATAAATCCCTTCTATCCCAGGGTAAGTGAGTCTCTTGGAGACAAATCATGTCTGCCTTATTTTGCTTCATTATTTTTCTCAACAGGGCACCCTTATTGCTATCATTGAGTCCTGCCACATTCCAGGTACATATCGTTATCTTCCCCATTTTGATTTGAAAAGCATTTTCCTTGGAGCATGAATACCCAAACTGTACATCTTGAATGTTTGCATGTCTTTTATTAATTTAACAAAATCAGTGATATTGTTTTTAAGTTCCATTTTCAAATTGGAGTTGCTTCTTTTTTTGTGTGTTTTTGCCCACTGCCCTCCCCCCTACCCTCCCACCACCAATCCACCCCCCCACACCCATAGTGAGGAATGCAGACTACATTAGAGTCTGTTAGTGATGAGCATGCAACACGTGCTCAGGGCCCAACCTAATAATCATTGATTATGTACATTCAAATGCCGAGTTATCCATACCATATAGATGCTGATATTAAGCTTCATTGTTTTCTTTTTCACCCCCTCCACCAGAGAGACTCAACCATTCGATTAGAAATATTACATAGTATACTTTTCAATTCATTTATATATTGTCATCACATTATTCCAGTTATAGCCAGGCTGATTTAACTTAACATAACCCATCCAGGTATTTTTTGGCTTTAATTTCAGAAATAAAAACTGGTAGCTTTAGAGTGAATGGCATACGATGGGCGCCCTGCACCTCTACGTCCCAATTCCAGCTAGAGAGTTCCGGTAGAGAGTCCCAAAGAAGATTGACCACAAATAGACGTATATCATCCCCTTCCGCTGCCTCGGGAACCCCCAAAATAGGCAAATTATCTCTGCACTGGCGTTTTTCAAACTCTTCAAGCTTCCACCTTACATCTGCCAACTCAGCCTTGTGGGATTCTACCCGTTCTTGTTTCGAGGTAATCCCTGACTGGTTAGAAACTATTCTAGACTCAAGTTCTTTCAATCGGTCCCCAAAAGTGCTACAGGTCTTGGTTAATTTACGGACCACCCCTTGCACTTTGTGTAAGGCTGCCTGAGCCCTGTGCCCGTTCTGCGAGGTTTCCTTGCAATGTGATGCAATGGCTTGAAGAATAGTATCAAGTCATCCACATTTGTAAAGCGCACAATCACACGTTAGGGTCTCTAGGCACTGGGGGCCGTCGGGAAGATTAAGCAAGCTATTGCCCAGAGTCACATGGTGCTGGGCTAACCTGCCGCCAGAGCCGGGGATCGAACCGTGATCAGCCTTGTGGGATTCTACCCGTTCTTGTTTCGAGGTAATCCCTGACTCGTTAGAAACTATTCTAGACTCAAGTTCTTTCAATCGGTCCCCAAAAGTGCTACAGGTCTTGGTTAATTTACGGACCACCCCTTGTACTTTGTGTAAGGCTGCCTGAGCCCTGCGCCCGTTCTGCGAGGTTTCCTTGCGATGTGATGCAATGGCTTGAAGAATAGTATCAAGTCATCCACATTTGTAAAGCGCACAATCACCCGTTAGGGTCTCTAGGCGCTGGGGGCCGTCGGGAAGATTAAGCAAGCTATTGCCCAGAGTCACATGGTGCTGGGCTAACCTGCCGCCGGAGCCGGGGATCGAACCGTGATCCCCAGATTCCAGCGTCAGTCGCCCTGGCCGCGGCGCCACATCTCTTCCCAAGTGTTGGGGCCGGTGGGTCAGTGAGTGCAGAATGCACCGCTTGCCGTGAGGGAGTAGGTAAAGATGAGGGACTCATGAGTAGATTGGTCGGTGTATATTCCCAGTCTAGGTCTGTCCCACCATTACGTCTCTTTTTCCGCTTCACGGGTCATTGTAGATCTAGGATTAGAAATGTTTGTGTCTATTTTCTCGCCGCTAGCACTTTCAGCCGTCAGGTCTGATGTAGTGTCATCGGACCACTCTGCTTCCTCGGAAAAGGAAAATAAATCACTGGGGTCTTTCTCAGTATCAGCGTCCATCTCAATATTAGAATTATTTTCATTCGGTCTGGTCGAGTCAGCTAGTTCAATGTTATTAGTACTTATAGCTACATTTATAGCAACACTAGGGCCTGCAATCATGGATTGGGGATTTTGAGGTGTTTGTGACCTTTGAAAGTCTGAGGCTGATTCCTGGGGCTGTATTTGATCTTTATTTCCAGAATTAATAGCAATAAAACTACCTGTCCCCCATCGACCCTTATGCCAGTGTCTTTGTCTCCTATCGTAAGAGAAAGAGGTGGCTGCATACCTTCTTATCCCCTGTCATCTGATTCACGGGGGGCGCTTCCATTGAAGTTGGGGGCTGAATCTTCCCCCACTTGCTCTCTTGTTATCCCTGGGGTCGCTCCTTCCAAATGTGCATCCCCCACATCGGGGATTTCATTCGCCAACTTCGCGGGCTGTTGCTGTTGCTCACCGGGGATTGTAAACTTGTGCTTCCCGCCATGATACGGAAGCAGTTCTGGGGCCCTGTGCAGCAGATCCGCCACCGATGGACCGGTCGGATTTTCCTTCCGGGTTACGGCCGTGGCTGCAGCTCCTCCACGCTTCGGCATTACAGCCATCTGTGCAGCCTCTCCCGTACTTCCTCCATCCGTCTTGCCGGCCCGCTCCGTGATCTCCCGCTGCGCCTGTGCCTGTCTCGCAGCTCGAGCCTGAGCCGCCGCTGCTGCCGAAGCAGCTGCTATTTTAGGCGCCACTCTTGGCTTCAATGCACCCCGCAAGGTAGGTTCTTGTCCTGATCCCTTCGCTCGCCTTAGGAATCGCCTTGTATATATAGCGGAGAACCGCCAAGTCGATCACCGTACTAAGAGCGGTTATTCTATTATATACTGGCTTCTCTGTCTCTTGGTATTTTTTCTCTGGCATGTCCACCTCCAATTCTGATCGGGGGGCTCTTTATCAGCATCGACAATCAAGGCCTCAAACCATTTTAAGGAGGCTTTGTCGGCATGCATTAGGTTGGCCGTCGGAGCCCTGAGCTTGTGTGCACTACGGTCTCAATCAACCGCCATCTTGCCTCCGACAACTCCAAATAAAACTATTTTAAAGTAAATAAAAAACACTTAACTTGGCTGTGGGGCTCCCAGGCTGCCCTCCTCCTCTGCATCGGCTTCTCTGGAAAAACTGGTGCATGCGCGTGCACCTGCGCATGGCCATTTCTCGTGAGAAAGGCACATGCGCGGATGTACGCGCATGCACAGTTTTCCTAGAGAACGCGATGAAGAGGAGGAGGGCATCCTGGGGACGCTGCAACCAAGGTAAGTGTTTTTTATTTACTTTAAAGTCGTTTTATTTAAGTTGTAAGCAATTGTTAATAGGGGCGTGGGAGAGAGGGGCTGGGCAACTCCGCTCCGTGTGGAGATTTGCCTATGCCGTGTTCTCCGTGGAATGTGGAGTAGGCAAATCTCTGCGGCAGAACGGAGGTCTCCGTCTGGGGTTAATACATTACCATTTCAGATTTCCATCGGGACAATTTAAAAACAACATCCTCCTCATTTGGATGAAATGAATACCTCTTGTTGTGCACTGGATGGACCGATTTATTTTACACAGTAGATCGCATCCTAGCAAATTAACTAGACTTGAATCATAAACCACAAATTGACGTTGATCCTCAAACAAACAATAGGAACTGCTTCAGAAAATGGGGTGTACAACTTATTATTTGTAACTCTTACAGCTTGCATACTTTCTCCCGAGAGTGGTCGGTTGGGGACCTCTGCTTGTCTTAGGGTAGAGAGGGTAGCACCAGTGTCAACAAGGAGTGAGGCATGAGTCCCATTCAATTCTCTGTCCACATAGGGACTACTTTAGTCAACCTCTAAGGGTGCACCAAATAGGCAGTCCTCCTTCCCACTTAGGCACTGTCATGCTAATAGGTCTCGATCGAAATCTTCAATCTGTCTTAAACACTGTTGTGATCCATTCTGATTTTGGAAAGAATTTCTATTCATTTGCTTATCCTGATTCATATTGCATCTTTGAATATGGACATTCTGCTGAGGCATTCAAGCTTGTTGTGGCTGCATTGATTAGGATTTATTAGGATTCTGAATTCTCTGTCTTTATGTGTGTTGAGATTGGACCATGTTATTTCTCTGAGACTGTGCATATCCTCAATAATGTTACAGAGTTCCTGCATTATTCACATTAAATTTACACTCACGTTTCAATGCCCAAATTTTCTGCACACATGACATGGGTTTGTCTTTTTCAAAACTGATACATCAACACCCGTTCTAAGATCTACTTGGCCTGTACCTTGAAAATGAATATTCTGCTGTTGATAACCATTGATACCTTGCATCATTGGAACTTGATTATATCATCCCTGTAAAGAAAATGCATTTTCCAAACCTGGACGATTCTGACTTTTCTGCAACGCTCTCATTTGTACAACCATCAATTTCTTGTTTATCTTTTTTATGTTTCATGTCAATTTCAACCCCCTTCCTAGGCTTTGGTTAAGCACTGGGGACCACCACCACCCTGGGGTACTAAATACTATAAATGGGGGGCACTCAGCCCCCTGCTGCCCCAGGGACCATCACCTCCCTGAGGCACATACATTAATTAATTTTAAAAAGAAATTGGCGGAGGATCAAGGCCTTCCTCACTGTCCCCATGTCCCAGGGACAAAATAATATGGGGGAGGCCCAATTCAATAATGAAGGGGGTCCATTGTTGACCCCCCCGGTTACCACTAACACCCTGAGGATTACTGAACAAAGGAGGGGGTCTGCGCTATCTCCCTCATGGACCCCTAAATGGCCCTGGGGACTGCCAAACCATAGGGCCCACTCCAGTAATGTCCCAGGGTACCCACCCTCGGACCTCGCAGTTTGCTATGGTTTGGTGGGAGCACTGCTTCTGCCAAGCCACAGCAAACCTGCTCTGCTTCCAGCAAGCAAGAGCAGAAAATGTTCTCTCTTGCTGAAAGCAGAGCAGGTCTGTTTCTCTGCCCGCTGTGATAAGAGCAGGGAAACAGACATTGCTTTGGGATCCTGGAAGCTGCTAACATGCAGCTGCCTATATCCCAAGGCAATGTCAGCTCCTGCATGAGGTGGGGAGGCGGCAGGGACTGTGGGGGCCTGAGGCCTCCCAAGGTCCCCAGCAAAGAGTCTCTGTGGCCAAAATCCAGGGGCAGGAGGTGGCTGGGTGGCCCCCTCCCTCTTTTAAAAAAAATAGTTATTAAATTAAACAAAGGGGCAGGCCCTGGGTGATAAGGTCCCCAGGGCCGAATACGGCCCAGGAAGCGGGCCGTTTGGCCCCCTCTCATTCTTTTTATCAAACAGATTAAATAGGGTCAGGCCTGTGGAATGGGGTCCCTGGGGCCCAAAATGGTTCAGAGAATGGGAGCCATGAGGCTCTGTTCCTAAAGAGTAACAAATATTTTTTTTAAAAACCCAAGAACTCGCAGACTTCTTTCTCTACTACTCTGCAAACGCACTTCCTGGTGCAATCCTGGTTGGGGGATGAAGTTCCCTTGGCAGCTGGGGTTCCTTAGGGGCCAGTACGACCTTCTGTTACCTCAAGTAAGCCCATCACAGTGGGATTACTTAGAGGTTGACAAAGGCAAAGATTCCTTTCTCCACCACTCTGCAAATGCACCACTCAGCACATTGCTGGTGGGGGGATGAGGTCCCCTTGCCTCCTGAGGGCCTCAAGGCTAAAGTAGGCTTCTTTCCCCACCCTGTGGTGCACCAGTAGGTGCATTTGTAGAGTGGTGGAGAAAGGGTATGCGGCCTCTGATGACCTTTCAGCAATCTACCTTTGTGGGTCTTACTGGAGATAACAGGAGGGCTAGTTGCCCCCATGGACCCTCAAGAGCCAATGGGACTTCATTCCCCTACTAGTATTTCTGCTGGAGGCTAGTTTGCAGAGTGGTGGAGAAAGGGGCGTGGCCTCCTATCAGGTCCAGGAAATCCTGCTGTGTGGGACTTGCTGGAGGTAATAGGAGGGGTTGATGGCCTCCAAGGACATCCTTGGGGCCAAATACACCCACCTCCTGTTCTCTCCAATATGTCCCACACAGCAGGATTGCTAAGAGGACTTCAGAGGCCAAGCCCCCGTTCTCCCCACCATGGTGCACTACTGGTTGGAGGATGAAGTCCACTTTACTCCTGAGGGACCCTGGGGGCCATGACACCCTCCTGGTACCTCCTGTAAGTCCTACACAGCGGGATTCCTGAGAGCTGGTCATAGGCACAGCCCCCTTTCTCCACCACTTGCAAACTAGGCAGGGTCCTTGCAGGTAAGTACATGGGTAGGGTAGGGGAGAGTCGACAGACTATGACAAGGGAAACTTAAATTAAAAAAAAGAAAAACACTTACCTTGTGCTTACCACATCTCTGATTCAATGATGCGGCGAGCGCAAGGTAAGTGGTTTTCTTTTTTTTATTTAAGTTTCCCTTGTTGTCATCTCTTGACTCCCCCATGCCACACCGCTTTTAACTGCACAGCCACGCCTGCTGCAAACATGACTACTAGTTAAAACACCACAGAAATTCAATGAACAAAAACAAAGTTCACAGGTATGTTATAGTTAGGAAATGGAATGAACCACGAAATGTACTGAAAAGACCAAAAGTTACAGAGATGTTATAGTTAGACTCAGGTTTCACTCATACAAAACCAAAGAAATTTAGTAGTTATAGTTAGCTGAGCTAACTATAACTTGTGCCCTGGCAACGTACCCTTATGACTTCACATAATACATCACTCATGACATGGTCAGGGTCATCACTGATGATATCACTGATTACATCATCCACAGATCTCTGACACACCCACTCACACCTCAATATAACCTTTCATACACCCATTCCAAATTCCACACTACGATTATCAAAACCATTGACACACACTTACCAGTACTTACACATCCACTCACTGATTCATAGGTATACACGCACATCCACTCATTCACCCATACAGCCACTAATACACCACTCATTCACTATTACAGCCACTGATACATCCACTCATACTCCAATACATCCACTCACATACTGGCAGTCACCCATAGAGCCACTCACTCACCTACTCACTCACCCATATCAGTCAATACCACAGCCACTTACTCACCTATGCAGTTGTAAACACACCCACTCACTTATTCATACAGATAGTAACACATACTGTTTACCTATACAGTCAGTGACATAAGCATGCACTCACCCATACAGCCACTCTTACAATCACTCACATACAGTCACTCATATACTCCAGCACTCACTTATACTGCCTTTCACATATGCAGTTACTCACCCATATACAGCGGACACATTGATGCACTCACCAACACAGGCATACACAGACTCAGTCACCCATACAGCCCCTCACAGATGTACTCACTAACCCATACAGCCACTGACTAACCAACTCACTCATCCTAGCAGGCAGTCACACCCCTCTCATGCACCCACACAGACACTCATAAACACGTACAGGTACTTAGACAACCAATCAATCACCCACCCAGTGACTCACATACTCACTCACCAACCCATACAGTCACTAGGACACCAACTGACAGACTGATACAGACTTTTATGCAACATAGTCACTCACCCATACATTCACTGAGACACCTAATCACTCACAAATACAGCCAGTCATGCACCCACTGAATCATCCATACAGGCAATCATACACACACTGATTCACCAATAAATCTTGGCATATATATGATTAACACTCAAAACTTTTTTAAACACTCACAGTCACTAGATGATGTAATTTGAGATGTCATCAATGATGTCATCAGCGATGTCGCTGACCATGTCATGAGTGGTGTAATATGTGAGGCCAAAAGCAGTGCATTGCAGGGGCGACAGTTATAGTGAGCTCAGCTAACTATAACTGCTGAATTTCTTTGGTTTTGAATGAGTGAACCTTGAGCCTAACTATAAAGTTGCTATAACCTATGTTTTTTCAGTGAATTTCTATGGGTTTATTCCATTTCCTGACTATAACGTCCCTGTAATTGTTTTTAGTGTCAAAGTTACTCTACAGAGTTCCGCAAATGACAGAGGGCAGTGCAAACTGCCGTTTGCGCTGACATTCCTGATGCTCGAGTGGCAGGTTGCAGGCGCCAACTAACCATTTGCGAGCAAAGAAAAAACTCTGCTGCTTTACGCAAAGCAGAGTGTTCTTCACTACGTGAGCTCAGCGGAGCGTGGAGTGCGGAAAACTCCGCAAACAGAGCAGAGTTCAACACCCAGGCCTAATATATATATGGTAAGCTCTTAAGCTCTTGTGTGGTAAAGACAATGCATTGTATAGGCTACGTGGTAATGGCATGATTGGTGATGGCATGCGTGGTTCCATTATACATCCTGTGGCTATAGATGAGTCAGAGTTTCTATAGGACGATAATTTTTCATTTCAGAAATAACTTTGACACCATTTGACAAATCTCCAGGAAATATCATAAAAGGATCATCTACCTTAGCTCTGTCTGCTCCCTCCCCAAGCCTGAATCGGCCTGGGGACCTTTCCCCCATTCCAAACACATTATTGAAGGGGAGAGGGTGTTGTGACTCCCTTCTTTGAGGCCAAATGGGCCCCAGGGGCAATGTCTGCCCCTATCTATGAGCCTTGAAAGGCTCTAGTGACCCGACACCCAGTGTCAAAATTAATCTTAAATGGAGGGTTCCATGCCACCTCCCTTCCGGAGCCTCTTCAGGCCCTGGGGACCACATCACCCCGGAAACGGCTCACAGACTATATCCAAGGGATCCCACCCCTGGGACAAAGGGACTCTGCCTGCACTGGTATGGGCCGGTAGGCCCATACCAGTGCAGGCAGAGAAACATATGTTTGATCCCGGTTGGCAGGACTATTTCAAAATCTCCAGCCTGGTAGGAGCAAACATGTCTTTCCTGCATGAAGGAATATGGACAGGGAAGGCACACCCAGACTGCAAAAGATTTAAAATGCTCCCACCAGGTGAGAGCAGCTTTCTGTTTCCTGCCTGCGCTCCTGAGGGCCTGGAATTAGATATTGCTCCTGCCTGGCGGGAGCATGCGAAAACAGTCTCTCCCTCAGGGCAGTGTTGGCGCCAGCAGTATGCAGTGAGTAGACTATGGCTGCAGGGGCCCAAGGGTCAATCCAATTTTCTCAACTAGTGAATTGTGTTTTGCCTGGGTTGACACCGGGGCACCCACTTTTAGGCCCGGGTTGGGGGTTCCTGGGTCCCAACTAAGTGTGGGACAGGATGGACGTCCACCCCATTAATGCATTCAGCCCCAGGGGATGGGTCACTGGGCCTATTGAGGGCCTATTGAGGGCCTATTGAGGCTTGGGGAGGCGGCCCACATGCACCCCTCCTTTATAATTAAATTAAATTATTAAATTAAATTCCACATTTGTAAAGTGTGACTTATCGCCCCTAAGGGTATCCAGGCACTAGGGGCCATCCGGGAGACTATACTTTAGTCTGAGGGATGCAGTCCCAGCTACCTGTTTAAGCTCTTTGAGTGGGGTCATGCGTCCCTCCCCTTAAATAATAATCTTTTGCCCTAGTGCACAGGGTCTCCTAATACTTATGAGGGGACCACATGCCCCCTCCCCTATAATTAAACTTTGGCCCCTGGAATGGGGTCCTCAGGCCAATTAAGGCTCATGGATGTGGCCCAGTGCCCACTCTCCTAAAAGTATCGTGTAAACCCGGGGAATGGGTCTCAAATGGGCCATTTGGACCTTGGGATGAGGCATGCACCCCCCCATATACATATGTTTTGCCCCGGGGATGGAATTCCTGGGGCCTTTTAAGGCTCATGGATGGGACCACATGTCCCCTCCCCTATAATTAGACTTTGGCCCTGGTGATGGAGTCATTGAGGCCCATTTGGGCTAGGGGAGGGGGACCATGTACCTCCCTCCCTTAAAATAAGTGATTTTGGCCTGGGGATGTAGCCCCTGGGGCCTCTAAAGTTGTGGGGTTCACACACCACTCCCATTCTAAAAGGAATTCAGCCCCAGGGGATGGGGGTCCCCTGGGACTATTAAGGCCCCCTCAGATTTATGTAAACTGCCACCCATGGTATTGGATCTATGGGCCTATAAATATCCACTTAACATATATTTTGGTCCTGAGGTTGGGAACTCCAGGGCTCAAAGTGGCTTGGAGAAGGGTGTTTCATGCCTCCTCCCCTTAAAAAAGACCCCAGAGAGGGGGTCACCGGAGCACAAAGTGACTTGGGTATGGAGGTTGTGCCAATGGGTTGGACGCAGAGCATGGCTGAAGGCCAGGACCTGCGGCCAACTCAATGCTGAACATGGCCAAAGGCAGTGATAAGTATAGCTTGCACCCTAAACATGCACTGCTTTCACCCTCACATATTACATTGCTCATGAAATGTTCTATGACATTATTGATAAGGTTGCTTTCAATGCGTATTATCTACTACATAGAATATTTGCTCTGTTGGAAACATTTTTTTCCAAAACCAAAATGTCGGTCCAATATATATTTTTATTCTCAAGGTACATAGATTTGTAGATCGGTAAAGAACATCTTACTATACTTACCTGTTGAAGTTTTTGTCCTCAATGTATTTGCTACGATCTTAAGATATAATGATATTTTATACTCAATAATCACGACCCAGATCTGTGGAAGTACATGGTAAAGCCAGTTGAGTATTTTATTTCATAATATTATCTAAAAAAAATAACAGTGAGTTTTATAAATATGTATAGTGGCTGATTGCAGGTGGGAGAACCCATAACTCTAGTATTTTCCTTCAGTCGCAATAGATGGAGAGAAGGGCTTATTGGTAGGACTAGTGGTAGGGAGTATCAAATGACAAGACCCAGGTGGTTTAGGTATAGAAACCTGGATGCAGCACAGGGCAACTTGAATGCAACTTGGAGGCAGATATGTTGCACTTGTGCATCGGTGCAAAATGGAAAAAAAAGATCCATTTTATTTCAGAGGTCACACTGTTTGCAGCCCATTCAATAATCGAGCAACTCAATGAGTTGTGCATGAGCTCTAGACAACACAATTTAGAAGCAGACGGGAGCAGATTTGCTAGGACTAGTAGTGAGCTTCAATTTAGAGGACTGAGGAGGTTAAAGAATTGTAACCAGGATGTGGTACATGGCGCAATGGATGCAAGTTGAATGCATATAATTTGCACTTTGGCATAGGAGCAAAAAAATGGAGATGTGGGTCCATTTTTCAGAAATTACACTGTTTACAGCCTAGGGAGTAATTCAGTAACTCGATTACTTTGTGCATGAACTCCGGACAACAAAACTTGGAAACACACTGAAGTGAATGTACTAAAATATATAACAATGCAGTTCTGTAACTAAAGTAGCTCCATTACATTGTGTAAGGGGGAGACAGCACAGCAGAGCCTACTTATCAAATATAACCTTCTACTCCTCTCTTCCATGCTCTGAAACACAAACAGATTGGCTAGCACCACACACACACATTTGAATCCTGATTTAAAGTTGTGTGTGTGATACCTACCATAGGTTTGGTACTGGCAGTACACCTTTCCATTACGAAATTCTAAGTCAAAATAATATTTTTAACATTTCACTTGTTGAACTGATGCTGTACAGTGTGTCACACCTGCAATAGCTGAACTGTTTGGAAAAATAAATATATTTCTCTATTTTAGCGCCTGATACGAAGAGGGGTTATTTTTTTTTAGTGAAAAGCCTACTGTGACAATTTTAGCACACAGGGGGCATATTATCAAGGGATTTATCTCCACTTTTTTGGCTTTAAAAGCCAAGAAAGCGGATATAAAATTATCTCCCTATCAGCAACAGGGTGCTAACACGCAAATTCGCATGTTAGCACCCTTTTTCTCTACTATTCCCCTTGCATCTCTAATGAGATGCAAAGGGGGCGTTCCAGAGAAAAATAATAGGAGAAATGTTGTTAAGCGACATTTCTCCTATTATCAAGGATTTCGCTAACCCTGGAATTTTCCTGACTTAGCCATGATATCCTAATGAAGGTGGATATCATGGCTAAGTTTGTGGGCCCCTATCATCAAGCTAATGCCAAACTTCGAGAGATTATCGTTGGTTTTCCAGCGATAATCTCTCATTTGGCAGTTAGCGTGAGGATTTTTATCACTTCTGAGATAAACCTTGCTAATAGCAAGTTATTTCTGAGATAATTTTCGGCGATGCTTAGCGTTAAAAAATTTGTTGCTAAGCATCGTTAGCGATAACTATCGCTAATCTTTGGTAATATGCCCCACAGTGCTTTGTCTCAAAAAGGGGTGGCTTGCGCTTGGAAACGCAAGTACTGCGTGTAACACCCTTTGCAGAAAATTGGTGCACGGCAGCGCAAAGGGCTATTTGCACTGAAAAAAAGGAACTATTTCAGAGCAAAAACGTTTTGTGCTTTCAGTACTTTGTGCCGCTTTGCGGGAGGTTGAATCATTGCAAAGTCTTAAAAAATTTGCCCAAAATTTGCAAATACTGTTTTCTGAGCTGTGCCATCTGTGGGCATAAACTAACTCAAGGAGTAACTGAGATAGAACATGTGACCTACCAATCTTTTTTTTGCAGAAAGAGTTCATCATGGTAGGGCTTAAGTCATTTCCCTGGTTCCATTGTAATAGTGATTATTTTGCTGCTAACAAGGATAGTCTACCAAAACATGTTCACAGACAGCAGTCCAAGTCCAGTTCGAAAGACTGCATTATTGTACATGGGCCAATCAGATGAAGAGATGTACTAAGGATGTAAACAGCAGATACAAACCAAAAGTGAGCAGTTGTCCGTCCCTCCTGGGTTTATACTCATCTAAAAACATCACTAAATACAATTCACGTGCTCCTAATACACTCCGGCTGCAAATGGAAGACTGCTGAAGGAATTATGGTGATGAAATAAGGAAATGAAGCACAGAATTGTTTTGCACCCTAGTGCGGCCATTCACAGTCGACAAAACTAAAAATCCATCCTTTTGATTGTATTGCTTTTCTTTCCCTTTTTGTGAATCTGCAATTAATGAAAGGAGAATATTTCACTGATTGCAATGCAAATGGAGGGGAAATTAAGCGGAAACGACTCCATAATTCATTTTGCAACTCAGAAAAGACTGAAGAGAAGAGCGTTCTGGTTGAAGCGTGATTGATAATATTCTAATGGATTCATTTTCAGTTAGGTTCGTGAAGCCGGGAGTCTCATAGTGTTCCCATAGTAACGTAATGACGTATAGCACAATTCAGATGGATCACATTTGACCCTCCAGTATCCACTACGAAAACACTATTCTGAAATTAAAGATACTGGCGTGTGCGCGTGTTTGATTAGTCCCAATGAAAAACATTCATATAATGATTATTTAATTATTTGCTTGCACATTTGTTAAATTAAACATTTAAGAATTGATCCGTTACCTTTATGTACTTTAACATTAAAAAAGCACTTCGATTTTAAGGTGTACTTTGAAAATCACTGTTTTGTACGTGATTAATTCATATGCCTAGTCCGCGAAAGCAGCATATTTGGCAAAGCGTCCCTTGTCAGTATAGAAATGTTATTTTAATACTTTATAATCAAGCTGCCAGCTTATAGGAATAGTACTACAATATGCAGAACTTGTCCCCGAACATTAGCACAATTTAAAAATTTCTTCGTCAGATGTAATTCTTGCCGAATAACATAAATACACGTAAATACCAGAGCTGGCTGACCAAGTTGTGGCCAAGAATTGCTGCCATTTATGTGGAAGACTTCCGCTTTACTGATGCTTTCCTAAGTGGTAAGCAGCCATTGAGCAGGCGTCTTTCCAGAGCAATAATGGTTGCACACTTCTGTTTCGTGAAATATGGTATGGCTTTGCTCTATCTGCTAATGAAACAAAGGGAAAAGGAGAAGTATAGACCCATTCGCCTTCCCAACCGTTAAATACATTCACAACACTAGAACGATTCTTCTACCCATATCATCGATGTCTTTACAACAACCTTATTTATCTGTTCCCCAAAGCCTCATTGATTTGGAAAACACAAGCGGGCATATGCATCAACAATCGGTAATACATGTCGGTAATAGCGAAAAATAAGGAATCGCTATTAAGGACATGCAAACCGCGATGCATCAAACTAATCGGTAAAAATTACCGAATCGGTAATAATCGCTATTAAATTGCGAAAGTACGACAGCGAGAGTAGCAAATACCAAGTGAATCCGGTATTTGCGAATTCGGTAATAGCGAAAACGGGAAATTTACGCAACGCCTCGGAAGCAGGCCGATGACATCACAACCAGGAAGTAGGACAGCCACGCTGCATTCAGTGTTCGGAGGAGCACAGAGGAGGAGGCAGAACACAGGAGCTGAGGACCCTGACAGAACCAGTAGCAACCAGGACAAGGCAAGCAGGACTAGATGGAGAAGGAGGCCCCCCAGCAGGGAAAGGACACACCCCGAAAGCGAAAATGCAAGTTTTCTGATAAGGAGCTGGAAATCCTAATAGAGTGTGTGACCAGCAACAATGACCGACTGTTTGGGAAGTTGTCGCTGAAGGTGCCAGAAGCAGAAAAACGAAAGATGTGGCTGCGCATCAAGGACAAGGTAAATGCCTGCGGAGTCAGTACTTCAGTTAACTTTACCTCCTGATTGTGATTCCCCTTATTTTGCTCATGCTAAATAGCGATTTTAGGGATTTTAGGTATTAGCGGCTTTTCATGCATACCATTGCGATTCGTTAATAGCGATTCGGTATTTCCGAAGTCAGCTTTGGGGTTCGGTAATTCCGATTGTCTGTTTAGCGATTCGGTAATTTACCGCGGGGGATTTTAGCGATTCTTTATTTTTTTCCGATTTATTGTTTGATGCATAGCATTTTCTGGTTTTGCGTTCGGTATCGGCCTGTTTTACCGATTCGGTGTTTTACCGGGAGGTATTTTCGTTGATGCATCTGCCAGAAGGTGTTTTTAGAAGAACTCTCACTCACCTACCTGGTAGGTGAAAATCTTCATCATTGGGTTCCCACCCTGGTTGCCAAATGCTTCCAGGGTGTGCTGCGATGCCTGATTACAGCAGAGCTGTTTTTTTTGAAGGAGTGATCTTGTGGCTGTGTGTGTGCCAGCTTGAGGTGAAAAGAAATAAATTGGCTCCAGACTCCTTTCCACAAGTTGTTATTTTATTTCTAGGATTCTCGGTCAATATTAAAAAACAGAGGTGCATAGTTGTGGGATATTAAATTGCTCCCAGTTATCCTCAATGTGGTTGACATGTTTCACTCATATTTTTTTGTCTCTCATTGACTTGTACAGGGTTTACAGGAGTAGATGGGCACGGCGCACTGCTTGTTTGTTTAAAATTAGGGGTGTGTTGAGTCTGTTTAACTATTGTTGAATTTCTAGGTGCACCAGCAGGTGGCGTTACTGTCCTGGAATGCTGGTAGTAGAATATAGGGTTTTGTGTATTACCTCTCGTGTAAATACATCCCTGCGGGTTGGGCACACTAATAGTGGTTCAAGGTTGAAAAAACAACCGACTCCAAATATTGTAATTCAGTTGATTCACTGTTTAATGGAAAATATTTCAATTTGATGGCTTCTCAAATTTTTCAAAAGTTTTTTTTCAAAAAATGCATTCGTTTGGTTGATGTTTCAGTTAATCATACGAGCCCCGATGCATTTCGGGCTGAGATTGCCCTTTGTCAAGGAGCACTGTGGAATAATACAAAATACGGACTCATCAATGCTGAGTGAAGTGCACACATGTAAAGTCAATTGCATGATTTTAACCAATGTGAGGCTGGTGATGTGAATTCGTGAAGGAGTCGGACGTTGTGGCATGCATCCAAGTGTGTTTGTGGGTCACAAGCGTATATTAAGAGCAACCAGGAGTGACTGAAGGTGTGTGACTGCTTAGAAACCATGATGTAAGTGAACGGTGGACCCAACAGAGAAAAGCCGGATGGTGCATGTTACCGGAATGTGCATAACTAAACGCAGTAAAGTCAAGCATGCATAGTTTTAAAAACGAGAAATGGGGAGTGTGAATGAACTAGAGGGACGTGGCTATGGAGGGGTAAGCACGGGGCATTGTTTACTGTGCTTACCCCTCCATAGCCACGTCCCTCTAGTTCATTCACACTCCCCATTTCTCGTTTTTAAAACTATGCATGCTTGACTTTACTGCGTTTAGTTATGCACATTCCGGTAACATGCACCATCCGGCTTTTCTCCGTTGGGTCCACCGTTCACTTACATCACGGTTTCTAAGCAGTCACACACCTTCAGTCACTCCTGGTTGCTCTTAATATACGCTTGTGGCCCACAAACACACTTGGATGCATGCCACAACGTCCGACTCCTTCACGAATTCACATCACCAGCCTCACATTGGTTAAAATCATGCAATTGACTTTACATGTGTGCACTTCACTCAGCATTGATGAGTCCGTATTTTGTATTATTCCACAGTGCTCCTTGACAAAGGGCAATCTCAGCCCGAAATGCATCGGAGCTCGTATGATTAACTGAAACATCAACCAAACGAAAGCATTTTTTGAAAAAAAACTTTGGAAAAATTTGAGAAGCCATCAAATTGAAATATTTTCCATTAAACAGTGAATCAACTGAATTACAATATTTGGAGTCGGTTGTTTTTTCAACCTTGAACCACTATTAGTGTGCCCAACCCGCAGGGATGTATTTACACGAGAGGTAATACACAAAACCCTATATTCTTGTACAGGGTTTCTCATACTGAAAAATGTATACTGAAGTCAGGGTAGAGTTTTCCTTTCATTGATCTGGAGCAGTCTAAATTCATGCAGTTTTTTCATACATCCAACTTTATACATAGTACATTATTAGTTCATAGGACATTGCTTCAAGGTATATTTCATTCAGGCCTATTTTGTGAGTTGATATTTGGTAG
Source organism: Lissotriton helveticus (assembly GCF_964261635.1). Lineage (NCBI taxonomy): Eukaryota > Metazoa > Chordata > Amphibia > Caudata > Salamandridae > Lissotriton > Lissotriton helveticus. Next base: position 988,152,631 of record NC_136067.1, read on the forward strand.
ATTTGACCTTGTTCTTTTTCAAAGAGACGGCTTTCCAGATTTCCTGAAGAATTTTCCAATTGTTCTATAATTTCCCAAGTCATGTCGTTAAGAGTGTGCCCCTGCTGGATGAAGTGTTCCCTCATTTTTGTTGTGTTTCTTTTACACCTTATGTTACTCCTGTGTTAGTTTTTTCATGTCTGGATTTCCTGGTGTTCATGCCAGCTGTGAAGACAAATCCTTCAGATCATTCAAAGCCTTCTCCATAGACAGTCTAATGCTGGAACTCTTGTCTCACACCATCAACTTCAGGTTCAATGCCGACACTCTTCTAAACAACTTCAACAATTTCTTTGAAAGATATGTGAATGTCCACGTTCCAGTTACAACACACACATGTAAAACATAGCTTTCAGTACCCTGGTATTCTAAAGATCTTGTTGGGAATACACCATCGAGTTGCAGACAAGAAAATTTTTTTTTAAGAAAATCAGATCTTCAGAGTACCTCTTTATACTGAAGGCCCTCAGTGCAACAAGCAGACAGGTCATCACATCAGCCAAGGCAAAGTACTCCACCATCACCACCAGACCCACTTATTCCCCATGCCACAGAAACGTGCAACACCATAATTTTCTTCTTCCTTGAAAAATGCAGAAAATCTGACAGCATATGGACGATACCACACCTTCTTCATTACTCACACTGACTTCTTCCCTGTAGAATTCTGCAATGCTTATCCTTCAAAGCCCTGTCCCTCCCAGATCTGGTTGAGAATTAAGTCCCTCAAAGCCACTTCTTATGTATATGATATCTCACCATCATTTCAGCTTTCTTTATAAATGATCCTTAGCTCCTACTTACCAGTGTCAGCACCTCCCACACTCATGGCATTGTCCCTGAAGCTCTCGCACTGCAGCATACAGACTACCATCTTACACATTATAGATAATCTCTTTAAGACCTCTTGTAGTAGCAAGCCCCAGCCAGGACTACTAGTGCAAGGGATTCGTCCTTCTCTGCTCAGAGTCCTTAGACCAATAGTAAGAAGTTGGCACAGAGTCTGGAATAGAAAAGACAGACTTTATTAAACGTCATGAGGTGGAACTATATTCACACAACACCCTTCGGTATAGTATGAGGTAGCACACTGACTGGAAGGAGCTGGGTCCTTTTATACCCACACAGGGGCTCAAAAGAAGGCGGTTCAAGTACAAGCTGCTGTTCTTAGGCACATACAAGGTCATACAGAAAATGCACAGTCGACAAGTGGGAGGAGCTAACAGTTAGCTAGTTGGAGTAAACACATCCTGACAGTTACATGCTAGGGACAGCTGTATGCTCTTCTGAGCATGTGCAAAGTAGAGGAGACTAAACATATCTTGTGGAGAAGTGTGGCTCACTGGTTAGAGGAGGCAGACCCTGAAGCAGAGGTCAGCCCGGGACCAGGGTTCAATTCCCGACTTGGCAGGGTCTTGAGTCCATACGTCCATGGACTCGATAATTCTCACTTCGGTGCCTACTTGAATCACAAGTTCACACTCTGCAACTCTGGGCAATAGCTTGCTTAATCTCCACGACGGCCCCTCGCGGCGGGATGCCTGGCTTTCACCTTGCGGATGCCCTGTTGGGGTTATCTCACAGGGGAATACCAGGACGGGTTCCCTAAGCAAGCGCCGATATGCCTACGGGTAGTCGTGCGCTATACAAGAACGTAATCATTCATTCATTCATTCATTCATTCATTGTCTCTAGGCAGATTTCAAGAGCAGTTGACAGTAAGGTAGGACAGAGCACATGGCATACAAAATGGCTGACAGAAAGACAAAATGGATTCCGTAAAACAGACAATATAGGTCGAAAAACTGGATGTCTTCTGCTAATGCTTAACTTAATGATTTGCTAAACTACCATAGACAACCCTTTCAGCATTTGCTGAAGACATCTGTCTGTCTGGGGGAATCTGGATCTGCATCCTGTAAATTGATATTCATCATATCAGAAATCTCTTTGCTTAATATTTGCTGTTCTTTTGTAACACTTCTATTGGCAGGTGTACAAGCAGTAATGCACATAGAGCAAATCATGGGACCACATTGTATACAAGTACAGCATGTAAATAGTATCACCAGTAGTATACATGGAAAAGTCAGTAGTTTCCAGCCCCAAGTAAAAAAGAGTGTCCATATCCAGTTTGAAAATGTCCATGTACCAGTCTCTGAGTGAATGTCTGCAGCAATCTTATGCAGTTTAGAGATTGCGTCATAAACTGAAGGCGAATGGTTTGGGATGAAGACACAACAGCTGCTACCGATGATGCGGCATGCACCACCACGATCAGCCAAGATCACATCGAGCACCATCCGATTTTGGAGTGCTACAATTCTTGCAATTTGCAGTTCTTCTGTAATGTTTCCAAGTGCCATAGCTGTCTGATTGGTGACAGCTTCCACTACACGAGTCAATCGTCTGATCTTTCTACTATTTAATGCAGCCCCCACGAAGAAAAACAAACCCAAATTGAAATCAACATATTGTTGCAGGGCGGTGTCTGTCTGGTCAATCGCATCAGTACTTGTTGTCCGTTTATATCTATTCCTTGAAATATCATTATACAGTTTCAGGTCAAAATGATATGATGCAGGTGCTAAAAACACAGGGGGTAACAAAAATGATATGTAACATACCCCTGACCATCCAATAGGTAATTGGTATTATCCTTTATTACCACACACAAAATAGGTGTTGTGAGACGATGTAAAACTACTATTATTCATGCCCTCAATATTCAATACAGTAATACATTCGCTTCGTCCTACGGGAATTCTCCCAACACTGCCAATACATAAATCTGGTTTTGCTCTAGTTACAGAAATCACAAAGGGTCCAATGTTCTTCATATTCCTCATATTTGTGAAGACATATGGTGTTGAAATATTGTCTGGTTGGTATTCATCCCATTCCCATTTAGTGCCTTTGGCTTGAGGATAACCGTTTTCATCTTGGTAACATTCTTTATTCAACTGAAAAATGATTCCACCTACTGAAGGCTTTCCATAAGCAAACAAAAGGGCATACCAAGCTTGACATGAACCATTATTAGAAAACAGTAGAGGAATAAAAGGCGTTCCTCCTTTCTTCTGGTGCGCAGGTATCATCCCACACACCCAACAATTGGTAGTATTTGTAGCATTATTGGTATGATGCAACATCTGAATCAATGTGTTATTCAGATAGGACTGTCGATGTTTTTGCTCATGATATGGAAGGGTATAATAGTAGTGCTCCAGTGGACCTGGAGTAGTTGCAACAAAAAGTTGTGGAGCAGGAACTGCTTTCTCAATTAACCAAGTGGTTATTGCCAAAACCACCAGGGCAACAACAAACCCTACAGCACAAATCATTTTCTTATTCATTTTAATTGACAACGATGCTCGATCTTTCTAAGAACCTGTTAAAAACAATCGTTGGAGCTCTTATCCCTTGGGTAGCCGCTGATATCTTCACCACGGGCCAAGACGGGTGTCACTACACTAATGCATGGCTGATCCCCCCCTTGCCTCATTGGCTGTCCGTTTCACAAACCCAGGGCGGTAGCTCAACCAGTCTCGTTCAAAACTGCAGATTCTTTCCTCGGGCTCAAATTAAATCGCGCTGTTCCAGGAATCATGTAGTCCAAGAAGGCTTCAGTAGACTCATCAGATGAGATAGCTTGACCCTTCTCCGTTTCCAGAATCTCTCGATGGTCAGTCAGCACAGAAGGTTCCACTAAGGTGGGCGATACACGCTTGTAGTGCGTGGTATGGAGACAGTTTTTTTTTGTTCGTCACTCGAACCGCTGTCCTTGTAGCCAACAGCACCTGCTCCGAACCACGCCACCTCGGCTCAAAGCTGTTCAATCTGTCAAAGACCTTGACCATCACCTGGTCACCGGGACAGAGATCATGGGCCTCACCTGTAGATCTATCAGGAAGAGCTTCTCGAACCTGTTGATGAATAGAAGTCAAACTGTCAGTTAACTGTGCCAAATAATCGTTCAACAGAACACATGGTAAATCATGTATAGGGCGTGGCTTAGGAACTCCCCAAATGTTAATTCGTCTTCCAAATACCACCTCATACGGTGTGAGACCTGATCGTGAGTGTGGTACTGATCTTATGGACAACAGTGCCAAAGGCAATGCATCGAGCCACTTTAGGGACGTAGAAGCCACTATTTTCGCCAGCTTAAATTTTAAGGTAGCATTATACCTTTCCACCAATCCTGCTGATTGCGGATGGAAGACTGCATGGAATTTCTGTTTGATTCCTAATCCTTTCATGACATAAGCAACAACTTGCCCAATAAAATGAGGTCTGTTGTCACTCCACAAATTTTTACAAACATCATACCTAGGGAAAAACTCCTTCAGAAGCACCTTTGCTGTGGTAAGAGCAGTATTATCCTTTGTAGGGTACGCCTCTCTCTATTTACTGAAGGCACATACCATCACTAGGACATATTTTAGATTATTACAGCGTTCAAGCTGGATGTAATCCATCTGCAGAACTTCAAAAGGTGCGGTTGGTGTAGCAAAGCCTCCTATAGGAGTTCGTGTCCCTTTTCCAGGATTGTACTGCCAACAGATCAAACAGGACTGGACCACTCTTTTAGCAGTGCTGGCAATCTCAGGATGCTCCCAGACTTGTGTAAGCAATTTAGTTATTGCTAGAGCTCAAACATGTGCCACCCCATGTGCCATTTGAACCATAGAGTGTAAATAGGCTGCAGGTAACTTCCACTTATCAATGTCTTTGTTGCGCCAACAACCCTCATCGTCCAATATTCCTTCTTTGGATCATTGCTCAAGTTCTGCTACAGAGGCGGATCTCTGTACATCTAGTACTTCCTCTCTAGCATCATGCCAAAGTTTAGCTTGAGATTTCACTACGTACATGGAAGTAGTCAGTCAGTCAGTCATTATACTTTTATTCGACACATGTATCATAAAAAGTACAAACATATAGTACACACATAATTATAAAAACAGTTCATTATTTACAAAAATACATCTAAGAGTTATGTGGAAAAATTGACTTGATGAGCGTTTTTTAAAATCTTAGTCCTAATGATCCAGGCACATGATAAAAACTTTGCAACCCCACAAATAATAACCATAGACGAGGTGTCAGAGCTAAGAATACGCAAAGCTAATTTGTAATCTCTAACACCAAGATTCTTTAGTACTGGTTTTAACCATTTCTTCCTAGGTAAGATGTATGCCTTACAGGCAAAGAAAAAGTGGCCCAATGATTCTTCGGGGTTTATACAACCTGGACACATTATATCCTCTTCCCTCCTATCGTACCATCTAGATGTAACAGTTTTGAGGGGCAATGTTCCATGTCTAAATTTAAGATATAAAGTCCTTTCTCGAGGAATCTGAATAAAATCCAAAAACAATTCCAATTTTAGGGTACATTTATGGGACAGAAAAGTCTCGGTCAAATGTCCCCAGTTTGGGTTCTGTAGCGCCTTGGCCTCTATCCAATCCCAATATAATTTTTTCACCACTTGTTTTGGTGGAGGGGATTGGGATACCCAAGCGTCGCTTAAACCCACACTTGCTACAAGATTTTTTAAAGCATTTAGCCACTTTATTTTGCCTGAAGTGTTTAATTTTAACATTTCATCTAACACTAGGGCATAGTTAGCTAATTCGGGGGTTCTCCTCAAGCGGACCCAATATAAGAGGGGACGGAGCTGGAGGATGTCCCGAATAGACTTTCTACCTAGGTCTAAGAATAAAGGTTTGAGTGGGGTAGAGGATGGAAGCGACACCAAGTCCCTCATAAACTTGTTCTCTGATCGGACGTGGTCGTTGGTATTCTCATTGCCCCACAGTTCCGAGCCATAAACAGCTGAGGCAATTGCTTTTCCCTCATAGACTGATAAGGCAGGTGCAACTGGCCTACTTACAGAGAGACGTTGGTTTTTTAAAATAGTGCCGGAAACCCTTTTAAGATTTAAAACCATTTTACATATATGGGGTTCCCATTTCAAATGATTATTAATCCTAACACCAAGGTAATCAAACTCATCGACCACCTCTAAAGGAGATCCATTCAAGGTCAAATGGATATTCCTGTATTTCTTCTTGGCGGTCATAACCATTAGTTTAGTTTTAGTTGTGTTTATTGTAAGTCCCCGTTCCTGACAAAAAACACTAAACTGATCAAGAAGGGTTTGAAGGCCTGTGGGGGTTTTTGATAAGAGAAGGGTGTCGTCGGCAAAGAGGAGGGATGGCGTTTTCTCCCCGGCCACAATGGGGGCGTCGGCCGATGTCTCATTCAGATGTTTCACCACCCCATTTATAAAGAGGGAGAATAAAGTAGGGGCCATCACACACCCCTGCCGCACCCCTCTGTTAACAGGTATACTCTTAGTGAGTTGCCCCTGTGCCCCCCAGCGTATCTTCGCATAAGTACCCTCATGGAGTTTAATGATAAGATTTAGCAAATAGGATGGGAACCCCATATCCAGTAGAACATTCCAAAGTTTAACACGGGGTATTACGTCAAAAGCAGTTTTAAGGTCAATAAAAGCCAGGTAAAGGCTCCCTCTGGCTATTGACACTGTTTTCCAAAAAACTGCACAAAATCTGAAGACTGGTCAATAGCCCCAACATTGCTTCTGAATCCAGCCTGGAAGTGGGACAAAATATTTTCTTCCATAAGCCAGCCCTCAATCCTATTTACAATTACCCTACCAACTACTTTTTGAATAACATCAATTAAACTAATTGGCCTGTAGTTGGCAGGGTCCTCTCTCTCACCCTTTTTAAAAACGGTAACAACTTCAGCACCCTTCCATGAATCCGGTACTTGCTGGCCTAACTGAATGAGGTTCAAAACATTTACAATAAAATCAGCCCAAACCAATGGGTTAGACATCAATAAATCACCCGGTATTCCGTCCGGGCCAGGTGCCTTACCCGGTTTTATTTTAAGGATGGCCTCCTGTACCTCACGGGGCGAAAACAATACGTCTGTAAAGTCATCATACTGATGGGCCGAACAATCGGTACCTATTATAGGGGATGCTGGCGCAACTTCTAAGGAGCCTACGCCATATAAATTCGAGAAGTGGGAATACCATTGGGACTCAGTTATATGGTTTGGAATAGGCTCAGCGCCTCGTCTATCGATGACGTTGATCAGTTTCCAAAATGCAGTGGCATTTTTCCCATGAGCCGCTTCCTTTAGAGCCTGCCAATGTTCCTCTTCCCAATCTTTTTTGGCTTTCCTAATACTAATGCGATACTCATTTCTAGCTAATCTAGCGGCTGGGGCATCCTTGTTTTTAATAGCTAGCGAAATTGCTTTTCTTTTCCCTCTACAGGAGGCAGTATACCAAGGGTTCCCCTTTTTTTCCATGCATTTTGGCAAATGGCATCCCTTGTTTTTTTTAGAGAAAAACATACTGATCTCCCCTATTAGGTCTTTATACTTAGTTGCCAGCACCGACCCCTGATGCTGAAGTGAAATTTGGTTCATTGGTACCAGGGCAGATGAAGCAGCCGAAACTAGAACCCTGATATTCTCAAGTGTCCCCTCATTACACCTAACCACATCCCATTTAATCCTGCGGTTACAGTTAGAAGGGACTAGTTCTTTAGTAATCAACTCATTTTGAACCTCCTCACCAATATTATCTCCCCAGAACATACCCATGCAAAGGGGATTATGGTCGCTATCAATCCTCTGGCTGACCTCCATATCAACCAGATTGGCCCATGACCATACATCCAAAAGGATGTAGTCAATCCGTGACGGGCAGCCTATTCGATTGAAGGTCATGGCGCCCATGCGATCAGATGTAGTGCGGCCATTTAGGGCACATAGGTCATATGCAGACACCAGGGCATTCAACTGAATGGCTCGAGCCGACCACTTCTTAATTGGGGCCAGAGATAAGGATGGAATTAACTGGTTTCCTAACTTGTTAAAAGAGCCCAAAAATTCATCCTCATCAAGAGGCTCAAATGTACAATTAAAATCACCTCCCACTAATACTGAGGATTTAGAGGGGAGGGCTGAAAGCCTGTTGTCTAACAGCTCCAGTATTGGAGACAATTGACCCCCTGGGAGCCCCCTGGCGTAAATACAAAAAAGTTCAAAAGCATTCCTGGCAGACTGCCTTTTAACAGTTATATGGAGAATATCCTTACAGGGGACATAATTAACAGTAGTCTTACAGTTCAAAGCTATCCTGATCCAAATAAGTAAGCCACCCGATGGGCGCCCCCTCCCAGACTGTGTTGCAGGGACAAAGAATGTAGAATAGCCCTGTTTATGTTCTGGCTCTACACACCAGGTTTCCTGGAACATACAGATATGGAAATCTTCTACAAAATTGTTCCATTCCGGATCGGGCAAGTTTTTCTTTAAGCCGGCTATGTTCCAGGACAGAATTTTAACAGGGGAGGGGTACCGCATAGATGTATCCGGGGCGGCCTGAGTATCAACATCCCCTGACAAGGGGTCTGGAATAGTACTATCCTGGACGGGTACTTCCTCCCTAGTAGCAACAATAGAATCACTCTCTACGGGAGAAGGTACCCCACAGCCCTTGTCATCTTCAATACACTGGGATGATGGTCAGTCCACTTCTTCCAGCCCACTAAATCGATTATAACAAGGGAATAAGGGATAATTGAGCTGTGGGCCCCACCCTTCTCCATTAAACTCTCTTTCCCCCTTCCACTGGTGCCCCCTCCTCCTATGGACTAAGTTCCATCCTTCCTCTACAGGCATTCCCCATTGTTGCAGATTCTGGTGTGTACCACCTCTACCCAAACCTTTCCTAGCAGGCTTCATCCAACTCCATCTAGCATCCTCATGGCCCTCCTGCATATAAAAAAAGGACAGGGGTTTGGCTGACACCACTGACTTGCTATCACAGGGAGGAGTGGAACAAATAAATTCTACAAGTCGTGGGTCCTCAAACGTGATAGCGACACAATCACCCTTTATGCTTTTCTTCTTCCCACCTACCCACGGTGCCCGTTCTACCATAAGTATATTCTTGTTTAGGCTGGGTGGTGGAGGGTAATTTTTGTCAAGCCAGTGGCATATTTTATTTTTAATCGCCCAAAAGGGCTCAGAGGTGGACATTGGCAGCTCAGGAATCCCTGTCAAAACAACCACATACGGACAAGCATCTGGTGGTAGATTGATGTTACGTCGCGAAGTGGTTTTTCTGGGCTGTGACTGGGGAATAATGGGAGCTGGGTTGTTAGGAGTCTTTTTGATAACTGCATTTCTATTCGCTGCACTCGAACATGTAGAAGTGGAGGGTTTGATGTTATTCACTGTGTTAGTTGCCGGTAAAGAAGAAGCTGGAGGGATAATTGTGGGAGCCGGAATACTTCCCATAGGTTGATTTGAAACAACAATCCCAGTATTAGTAACAGGGGGTGGGACCACCAGAATAGAGGGGCCAGGGGTAGTCAGCCTAGGGTCTTGTAGCGCAAGAATAGTAGCTAATTGATGTTCTATGTTAGAAAGCCTATTCTCCAGGGGCGAAAGCAAGGATTTTAGCAAACTAGACATAGACTCCATTAGAGAGTCAAGCCCGTCTCCTGAATTAGTTAATGAATCATTGCTTCCGCTAATATCCAGAATACTTGCCAGGCTGCTATCATGGGTTATATCGTCTGGAACCCCTAGAGATAATAAATGAGGGGTGGAATCTAAAGGGTCAGACTCAGTATAATCAATGGGTGTCTGGAGAGTCCCATCATTTACTGTCGCCGCACCTATATTATCCCCCCCGGAGTTGGAACCCATAGACCCTTGTAGAGTTATGGCGGGATTATCTGTGGGAAAATTTGTTGGGTTCACGACATTTGAAGTTGACGTAATAGTGTCAGGCCCAGCCGTCATAAATGAGTCAATAACATCATGATTAACTATCACGGATGCATGGGGGATATTAGGAGGCAATGAACTCATAACGGGGACGTTGGTAGGGGTTAGTGATTGACAACTGGCGGGAGTAGTATCATTAATGGGCTTCCCATCAGAAGTAACAACAAGATTAATCATACTTTGCGGCGGTGAATGTATCATTGCAATGTTGCCCAATGAAGATCTTTTTGCGTGAGCAAGATCCAATGATACCCTCCTTTCCATTAAAGAAATGCCCTGGTCTATCAAAGAGTTTGTTCGGGAAATAAAATTATCTAGGGTACCAATTACTTTTTTAGTTTTAACGTTTCCAGCTCTCTGGCTCCTAGTTTTACGAGTAGACATCTCTAGCAGGATAAAAAAAAAAAAGAAAACAGGGAATAATAAAATAGCACAACAGATGTCCCAAAAATAACAGAAAACACAAGGCAAGCAAATGGGCTACCCAGAGGAAAAATAACCCCAATAGCTTCAATCAAAAAAATAACTGTAGCAATAAATACGAAGCTATAATACAGAGTACTAATAAGGGTGCGCCCAGACCAGGCACTGCAGGCCACGGAGGGCCACAGAGGGCCCGCCCTTTGCCCGGGCTTAGTCCCGGGCGCTCCCGCGCGCTCCCGCGCAGCGAGGAGCTTCCAAGTTTATAGTCCCTAACCTATAGGGCGGGGTGGGGCGGGGCGGTCAGGGAGAGCGGGGCCAGGTGACTCGGCCAGAGACACCGGGACTCCTGGGAAAGCGAGTCCCGGGTCGCGCTCGCAGCCCTGCCGCCTCACCGCCTCTCAGAACCCCACAGGGGCAGTTAGATGCAGGAACCACCGAAGAGTCAGGCAGGTAAGCAGCGAAGCGGGAACCGCGCAGCGGGTACCGCGAGGCGTGGGTGAGAGAGCCTGGGGTAAACAGAAACGCCGTCTTCAGAGCAGGATTCAGCAAAGGAGTGTCCCACAGCCAAGATTTCCTTCCCTCCTTTTCACCTGGGGCAGCTGGGGCGGGGCGGTCAGGGAGAGCGGGGCCAGGTGACTCGGCCAGAGACACCGGGACTCCTGGGAAAGCGAGTCCCGGGTCGCGCTCGCAGCCCTGCCGCCTCACCGCCTCTCAGAACCCCACAGGAGCAGTTAGATGCAGGAACCACCGAAGAGTCAGGCAGGTAAGCAGCGAAGCGGGACCCGCGCAGCGGGTACCGCGAGGCGTGGGTGAGAGAGCCTGGGGTAAACAGAAACGCCGTCTTCAGAGCAGGATTCAGCAAAGGAGTGTCCCACAGCCAAGATTTCCTTCCCTCCTTTTCACCTGGGGCAGCTGGGGCGGGGCGGTCAGGGAGAGCGGGGCCAGGTGACTCGGCCAGAGACACCGGGACTCCTGGGAAAGCGAGTCCCGGGTCGCGCTCGCAGCCCTGCCGCCTCACCGCCTCTCAGAACCCCACAGGAGCAGTTAGATGCAGGAACCACCGAAGAGTCAGGCAGGTAAGCAGCGAAGCGGGACCCGCGCAGCGGGTACCGCGAGGCGTGGGTGAGAGAGCCTGGGGTAAACAGAAACGCCGTCTTCAGAGCAGGATTCAGGATTCAGCAAAGGAGTGTCCCACAGCCAAGATTTCCTTCCCTCCTTTTCACCTGGGGCAGCTGGGGCGGGGCGGTCAGGGAGAGCGGGGCCAGGTGACTCGGCCAGAGACACCGGGACTCCTGGGAAAGCGAGTCCCGGGTCGCGCTCGCAGCCCTGCCGCCTCACCGCCTCTCAGAACCCCACAGGAGCAGTTAGATGCAGGAACCACCGAAGAGTCAGGCAGGTAAGCAGCGAAGCGGGACCCGCGCAGCGGGTACCACGAGGCGTGGGTGAGAGAGCCTGGGGTAAACAGAAACGCCGTCTTCAGAGCAGGATTCAGCAAAGGAGTGTAGTGCTTCATTGCATCTCAGTTTCACGAGCTACACGATCTGCAAAGGCATTTCCTTGTCCTATTTTGTCAGTGACCTTCTTGTGTGCGCTACACTTCACAATCGCTATTTTTTTGGGATATGTCAGTGCAGTCAAAAGGTTATGTACTAGTTCTCCATGCATTATCTGCATCCCGTAGGATGTAAGAAAGCCTCTTTCCTTCCAAAGTAGGCCAAAATCATGGGCCACTCCAAAAGCATAGCGGCTATCCGTGTAAATGTTCACACATAAGTCAGTACTAAGTTCACACGCTCGTGTCAAAGCTATTAGTTCAGCTGCTTGAGCTGACTTCTGAGGTATGCGAGCTGTTTCCACTACTGTTTCAAGTGTGGTGATTGCATATGCAGCTGAGGTTGTGCCATCTGGTAATTTCAAACAGGACCCATCAACCCATAATTCCCCATCTACATCTGAAAGGGGCGTATCTTGCAAATCGATACGACCCTTTGTCTGTTCCTCAGTAAGGATTATACAATCATGCGGTTCCTTAGACTGGGACTGAGTCACAGGATATGGCAACAAAGTAGCTGGGTTTAGTGTAGCACACCTCTTCAATGTAATATGAGGTGCTAACAGTGTCAATTCGTATCCTGTCAGGTGAGCACTAGTCAAATGCTGCGTTCTAGTCTGATTCAAAAGGGCAACTACTGTATGGGGTACTAGCACCAACAGTGTGTGATAAAACTATCCCTTCACTCTGACGTATGGACACAGCTGTTGCTGCAACTGAACGAAAACATCCAGGCAACGCATGAGCAACAGGATTAAGAACTGCAGAAAAATATGCAGAGGGACGTTGCTTGTCACCGTGTGTCTGTACTAAAACTGACAATGCACATCCATCTTTCTCGTGTGCATAGAGCGTAAAAGCTTTTGTATAATCTGGTGTACCTAACACTGGTGCAGAGCAAAGAGCTTGTTTCAACTGGCAAAAAGCATTTTGACATTCATCTGTCCAAGGAAGAGGAATCGGAGTGTTTTTAGTCAAAAGTGCTAACAGTGGTTTAACAATGTGTGAAAAACCCAGTATCCATTGCCTACAAAATGAAGTTAAACCAATGAATGCGGAGAAGTGTGGCTCAAATGGTTAGAGCGGCAGACCCTGATGCAGAGGTCTGGCCCGGGACCAGGATTCAATACCCGCCTTGGCGGGTCTTGGGCTCAATTTCCTCGGACCTGATAATTCTCGCCTCGGTGCCTATTCTAATCATGGGTCCCACTCTGCGACTCTGGGCAATAGCTTGCTTAATCTCCACAACGGCCCCAAAAGCGCTGGGATGCCTGGTTTCACCCTGGGGTGCCCAGGAGTGGACACTCACAGGGAAAACCAGGAAGGGTTCCTAAGCGGTATACAGACAGCGCCGGGACACTACCTCAGGGAAGAAGCTGTGCGCCCTATAAATACAGGTACATTTACATTTACAATGCACGGACATCTTTCTGTGTGGAAGGTACTGGAGTGTCTAAAATTGCTTGAATGCGATCTAGTGTCAATGCACGTCCCTCCTTAGACAGAAGATGACCTAAGTAGGTCACCTTCGGTCTACAATATTGCAATTTCTTCCGTGATACTTTATGGTGATGTGTCGCAAGAAAAGAAAGCAAGGACAAAGTACATGTTTCACACTGTTCAGGCGTATCATCTGCCAACAAGATGTCATCAACATATTGTATGAGGGTCACTCCATCAGTCAAAATAAAAGAATCAAGTTGTCGTTTCAAGGCTTGACTATAGATACTCGGACTCTCAGTGTACCCTTGAGGAACTCTACAAAATCGATATGATCTATTATTCAAAGTAAAACCGAACAAATATCGGCTATCAGGATGAATAGGAATCAAGAAGAAAGCGTTCATCAAGTCCACTACTGAAAATGTAGTTGCTGTCGGAGGGACCAGGGCAAGCAATGTCGTAATGTCAGATACTGCAGGATACTGTGGTACTACAATCTTATTGACCTCCCTCAAGTCAATGATAAATCTATAAATCTTAGTGTCAGTATCTTTTTTCAAAATAGGAAGAATCGGACTATTGCAAACATTGTAAGGAAACTCTTCCACAACCCCCACTTTAATTAAGTCATGAACAATGCGTGTAAGTGCTTCCTCTCCTTCTCAAGAATTTTTATACTGAGGCAATCTTGGCAGTATAGCACCCTCCTTGACACTAATATGCACTGGTGGAATAACCATTAGTCCTACATCGGTATCTGAAGTAGACCACAAAGTACTAGGGAATGAAGCTAGGGCAATGTCCTCTTTAACAATACATGATCTCTCAATCATGGGGAGGTTGTCATTTAAAATAAACCGTACTCCTTCCGGAGAACATCATATCGTGGCCCTGAAATATTTGAGCATGTCAAGACCCACAATATTGTCTGGTGTATTTGGAGAAAGCAAAAATGGACATGGAGCAGCAAACTTATCAACGTGGAGTGCAAGCGGTTGTGATAATGGGCTAAGGGTGGATCTTCCATCGAAACCTATCGATGTAATAGTTAGGCCAGACAGGGGAGCCCTAGGAATCAAGTGTTTAGACAAGGCGCTACAAGTAGCTCCTATATCAACCAGAAACTGATCAGTAAAACCCAAAACATGTGCTGTAACATACGGACCCTTCTGATCTACTGGAACTTCAACTGATTCCTTACCCCATCCTAGGCAATCCTATGCATAAGCAGAACCTTGCAAATCAGATGGCTCATAGTCGGACATTTGATATTGATTCCATCTGTCAAAAGTATTAGCCCCTTCTTGTCCATGTGAATTAGCATCAAACTGAGCACAATCATTTGTATTTCCTCTAGGCCCTGAATATCCTGAAGGATTTCTCAGTTTTCCGTGACCACGTGAACACTGCTGGGCACGTAGCACCGGATAATTAGAAATCCAATGGCCAAATTGTCTGCAATACGCACATTGATTTATAGACACATCTCCATGAGTAGAGGGAAGAAAAGACGAACCATAAGATCCACATCCTCCTCTATTATCACCTCTATAAGGTGAGCCATAAGCTTGAACCATTAAAACCTTTGTTTTTAACTCTTTAGAATTTTTATCCTCCTTACTTTTCGCTTCTAATTCTTGCCGTTGATAATACTGAGCCATAGTTAGAAGAGAAACCGGAGAAGAGGTAGTCAATGAACTTTTGCTGGTCTTTAGGTGACTAGCCATTTCTGGCAACAGGTTTGTGACATATTTATCGACAAACAGATGCCTACCCATGTCATCTGTCAATGACTGGCCACTAAAATCGCGGAATGCTCCTTCAAAGCGTGTGAAAAAATCTGAAACTGATTCATCTATTTTTTGCTTGCAAGAAGCTAACATAGTCCAATCTATCTTTTTAGGGGAAATAATCGTTTTTAATTTAACCAATATAGCTGGTGGAAGATCTCAAATTAGTCGACATGGTTTTTGTGCGGGCTCTCTATCTTTATCTAATTGTTCTATACCTGACCATATTGCCCCGAATGTTGCACGATCATCAATTTTACGCACAGTTCCCCACATATCAGGTGGTAATATTAATCCGAAAAACAAATCAATGTCAGACAAAGTCATAGTACAAGAGCTAATGGCACCCTCGATTTCTTCATAAAAAGCTGTTGGATTCTTTCGCGGATCAGGCAATGCATTTTTAAGAGCCATAACGTCTGCTCTATTCCAAGGAGTGTAAACCCAATTATAAATAAAATACCCTTTTGCGTCAATAGAAGTCTTATCATCACTTGTACCAGTTCCTTTAGGAGGAACATATAAAAGTGCGGCTTCCCGCATGGGTTTCACATTTACAATATTCTTATCTGTGTCGGGTGTTGGAGCTCGTGCCATGTTGATTCGGGATGTTTGTGCAGCTGCGTCTTCTGCCTTTTTCTCCTCCCTCAAACGGACTGCTTCATCACGTAGTTTAACCAAGCGTCTGATCGTATCAGCCACCTGGGAGAAGACAAAAGAACCTTCACGTAATTGCTTACAATCAACTGCTATATTATCTGGCTCTACTTCCACCAAATATTTCCTAAATCGCTCCACAACCTCTGTAGCCAATATCTCAGTAAAATATTTCTGTTCCTTTTCTGACCAATTCTTAATAGTATATAGAAGTTCAGAAGCAGTGAGAGTACCACGATCGGCTTTTCGCGCCGCAGATCTAATCTCCGAGGAACGTTCGGTGGTTAACATTGAGCGAGTGTCTCGGGCTTTATCCTGATCTGTAGGAGAGTCCTCATCTGACTCATTAGGAGCAGAAGGGAAAATATATGAAGGTGGAGAACAATCTAATAAGAGAGAATCATCTTGGGGTTTATTAAGAATAGGACAGAGAGGCCTACGAATAGCATATTGGCCATTTACCTTTAACTGATACGCCCTATCCTCCCTTTCTTTAGTTTCTCTCATCTCTTTATTTTTCATGTCTAAGGCTTTCGCATTCACACTTTTACGCTGTTCTTTTTCAATCAAGGCCTTTTCACGCTTCATTCGCTCACGCACTTCTTTCTCCCACTTTCGCACACAGTCAAACATATTTTGCCTAGCCTTTCGCTTGAACATTCGTTGCTCCACATACTGAATCTTTCGCAAATCAAATGACCCATGCATAGGCCAATGCAACTCAGGATCCTTGCGAGTGTATTTATTCCACAATTTGCTGTACATTATGGACGAAATACCATATTTAATATACATATATCTATTAGGCGTCCCCTCCGGGGGGCGGTTGTGCTTCATCAAGTTTCAAATTGGTACCACTACAAAAGCAATACAACTTACGAAGTGTGCTAAAAACAGGCATGCCGAAAATAGTGCAAAATATGCAGTATTATAAAAAAGTAGCGCTTAAAGTACTCTTTGTACGTTGCGCCGTTCGAATTTCATAGGAGTAGAGAAAAATCTCCTCATTACCTGCCTATATGTGTTGCAAGACATATATCAACTTTACATAGAATCATTTCAAACTTTTGGCCAATAGATAGAAAAATTCCCTAGTAAGTGTATCTAAACTACCTTACTAATTACAAGGCATCGTACTAACAGCAAGTGCCATAAAACGTCTCTTATCAGTGAAATAGTGTCCAGGTTCCTCCTGCCAAGTTCTCAAATCGACGAAACGGTCATTACACAGCGGATCAACAGAAGAGATCTCAGTCGAGGACCGGCACCACCTGGATGGTCAGATCAGAAAGAAAGGGAAAATGCCGTGGATGCCAAGACTCAGGTCTCCTCTGGCAGTGATCATGTCCAAAGCGAGATTCCAATCCTTTGTGTCGACAAGTCCTTCGGGCATCCGAGTCGCCGATGAGCCCCACGTTGGACTTGCCAATTTGTAGTAACAAGCCCCAGCCAGGCCTACTAGTGCAAGGGATTCGCCCTTCTCTGCTCTGAGTCCTTAGACCAATAGTAAGAAGTTGGCACAGAAACTGGAATAGAAAAGACAGAGATTATTAAACCTCATGAGGTGGAACTACATTCACACAACACCCTTCGGTATAATATGAGATAGCACACTGACTGGAAGGAGCTGGGTCCTTTTATACCCACACAGGGGCTCAAAAGAAGGCGGTACAAGTACATGCTGTTCTTAGTCACATACAAGG
Source organism: Lissotriton helveticus (assembly GCF_964261635.1). Lineage (NCBI taxonomy): Eukaryota > Metazoa > Chordata > Amphibia > Caudata > Salamandridae > Lissotriton > Lissotriton helveticus. The sequence continues at coordinate 988,170,090 of NC_136067.1, forward strand.
TCATACAGAAAATGCACAGTCGACAAGTGGGAGGAGCTAACAGTTAGCTAGTTGGAGTAAACACCTCCTGACAGTTACATGCTAGGGACAGCTGTATGCTCTTCTGAGCATGTGCAAATTAGAGGAGACTAAACATATCTTGTCTCTAGGCAGATTTCAAGAGCAGTTGACAGGAAGGTAGGACAGAGCACATGGCATACAAAATGGCCGACAGAATGACAAAATGGATTCCCTAAAACGGGCAATATGGGTCGAAAAACTGGATATCTTCTGCTAATGCTTAACCTAATGATTTGCTAAACTACCACACTCTGATGAAGAGAATCCCTGACTCCTGATATTGCTGGACCTCCTAGCTGCCTTTGACACAATTGACTGTCCCACACTCATATTCACCATCAAGTTGTGGATATGATTCACCCCTGCAATGACCTTCAATGGTTCTACTGTTACCTTTCCAAATGACATCAGTTTGTTCACATGGGCACCTCTAGGTCACCAAAGATCCCAATCACATGTAGAGTCCCCCAGAGTTCCATACTAATGCCTGTCATCTTCAACCTTTAGACAGAGCTGCTTGGGGCTCTACTCACAGACAATGCACCCAAATATGCAGGTGATACACACTTGTATTTGAAAGTCTCCCCTGACATAGAACAGCTCAAACACAGCTTGCACCTCATCCAGACCAGGATGTCCAGTGCCTACCAGAAGTTCAGCCCAACTAGATAGAACTTATATTATTAGCCAAGAACAACAAACAGATACTGTACAAACCTGGCTTAATGACATAAACCTTAACAGTCTCAAACCCAACTCTCAAAGTTTGCCAATCCCTTGGATTCATCCTGGACACCAACCTCTCCCTCAAGAAACACATTGCTAAAAAGCAAAGATGCCTGGTACCAGATTTCTCTTCTAAATAAAGGCAAACTGGTTCGGCAAGAAAGCGAACTCAGAACTCATGTTCAAGCTCTCGTATTCTCACACCTGGATGGTGATAATGTCCTACTCCATGACCTCCAAGACTCCTCAATGGTACCCCTTATGATCACATTACTGACCATTTCTGGTTGTTCTTGATACCCTCATGGCTATGCAACCACCAGACATCAGACTAAGTGTAAACAAAAAATAATACAACAGCCCTTTTTAAACCATGTACCCAGGATACAGAACAACATCTGTGTATCCAACAGGACTGCCCCAAAGCTGAGCCAATCTAGGAAAGATTTGAAGATTCACCTCTTTAAAGAACACTATATGACAACATATTAAACGTCAACAACACAGCTCTCTCTCCTATTTTTCACTGACTTTGAGCATTCTTTGACCCTCTATAGTGTTCCATTGTCTTTTGGCCGGGTTTGCGCTATAGAAAAACCATGTACATGAATACACACAGGCAGATTGCATTGATTCTGCTCTCACCTGCAGGCAGCGAGAGGGCAGAAGCCATGGGGAATGCATGGCACCCAACGTGGCCTTATCATAAAGCAAATGTTGTGGGTGTGCAGGTAGAACTGAGACACCCATTATAAATATGAATGGAAAAGCGCTTTCTCCTTAGCAGTGACATCAAAGAATTGCTGCGGACATTGGATCAGCTGGGCCCTGGAGCACAGCTGGGACCTGGAGTTATAAGCTCTTTAAAGAGAAGCTGTAACGTCCATACTTGACTTGTGGTGCCCTAGAGAGAGGAGGAACACCGCAGGTATGTCCCTAATGTTTCTGGGGCTCCAAGGAGGGGCAGTCCCCAAAGGAGCCCCATTAAAGTTTTTTTTAAGTCACCATAAGTCTCTGAGGTGGTTTGATTGTTGACCCTGAGAGAGTTGTCACATCGTTTTAAACATATGAGGAATGTAGGGTTTTCTTCAGAGACTCTGTTTTCCAAGTTCTAAGTGGGAACTTTTAGAATGCTGAAATTTAAAGTAAGACTTATTCTTATGTTTTATTGAAACTATAGTCTATTATTATAGGATCTTAGCTTATGTAAAAAAACAAAAAATCAGTGAGGATTCTAAGGGTTTGAGATACGTTATAGTTAAGCTTTAAATGAGATAAGAACTAAAGTTAACAAAACTAAATACAACACAAAACTGAAATTTGGCAACCAATTATAACTCCCCCTGTCATTTAATGCTTATGGCCTTGCATATTTCATCACCCATGACATGTTAAATTATATGATTGCTGACATCACTGATGAAATCACAAATCAGATTTAATTTAATGTACTATTCACATTAGCCCATAAACCCTTTGTTCAAAAAGGAAACTTAGTAGTACCAGACCTATTGTTATGTACAGCATAGGATAACTGTGTGTACACATTTGCATGCATAGAATGGAAATAGCTTAAGCCCTGGAGGCAAGTGATGTTGAACCTTTTGAAAGTTTTATGGTTTATGAACCACTACATTTTGGGGTGCAAGTAATACTCCATGATATTGTAGAGACTAAGGGCAGCTGATGTGATTTGCAGAGCCATGTTTCTAAGTCAGTTTTGGGTTAAATTCAAAGCCTGTGGCAAACTATCTGTGAGGAAAGCCAAAACTTCAAACGACAATAGAGTATCCACGAGTGTATGTCTAGCACGTGTCCATGGTAAATAGTTGTAATACAGTCCTAAAGTCAGTGGTTTTTACTCTATGGTGTGTGGATACCTGGGAGTAAGCAATGTCTCTTCAGGAGGTCTGCAGCTAAATTTCTAATGATATTATAATAAATATTTAAAGCAGAATAGTAAAGAATATATCAATAAAGAAACAGTGTAAAATTCACATTTTTAAATGTTCTGTCAAAGTAAAGGAATTTGAAATTGTAAACTGAATTTAAAGTTAGGGGCTCACAATTAACCTAGTATTGTTAGCTGGATGCATGGGCAGCACAGGCACAGCAAACAATGGATAATAAGGATGATGAAATGTCTCACTTAAAGCAGTGACAAAAAGAGAGCAAGAATTAGCATCAAAAATGAAAAGTAAAATTCTAGAATCTTGCATATTAGTTCATCTTTTAGAATTAAAAAACAAATTCAGAACATTTTTAACATTCCAATTAGGAAGGAAAGGTTTCATAATTTGTGATTTTTTTTGCTGCATTCTTGTTTCTGTATGTTTGTGTATTGTTTTGAGGTTCAAGACCTAGAAATTGCTTACCTGGGGCCCCAGCTTCCAGAAATGACTCAGTAGTCATCCTTGTATTCCAGCAATGATTGAAACAAGGTCCCAGGATTTCAGCAGTAACTCAGTTGGGTTCCACAGAAGTCAAAAGATTAAGATCTGCTCATATAGACACCTTTTGTGTAACAAGGGCATTTATAATATGTGGATATTTATTTCTAGAACTTTCCTGAAAACTTGAATGTTGCTGAGTGTTGAATAATGTAGAAAGTAGTGGTTACCCACTTAGAGGTGGTTTAATTCACATTAGGATTGTAATAATGGCTCTAACACTGTATGCCATTGAGGTCATCTCAGGAATGTGAGTGGTATATTTTACTGCCCATGGCCAACCACTGGTACTATAACACTTTCCTATAGAAAAAAATGAAGGCAGGGACTTAAAAGAAAACTAAATAGGGATAATGATACATTAAGTTAAATGCAATTTCTTCTTTTTCCTTATACTGTACTATTACACCTGTCATCTTTAGAGTGGTCTTCTGCCAAAACATTTGCCTGTTTCTCTCCATTTTGCTGAAATTTGTTTTGTTGGCCTTAGGACTCTATCACTTTACACATACTAACCAGTGCTAATGTGCTTGTTCTGACTCTCCTAAACATAGTTCAATTGATTTACACCTGATTGGCACATTTAATTTATTCATAAGTCCCTTGCAGAGTGGTACATGATATACCCTGGGCCTGTAAATTAAATGCTACTAGTGGTCCTGCAGCACAGATTGTACCACACAAATAAGTAGCTCCTTAAAACATGTCCCAGGTCTGCCTGTGCAGCCTGAATGCAGTTTTAAACTGCAGATTTGACTTGGCAATTTAATCCCCTTGCCAACTTCCATTTTCTTGTACACAAGTCACCCCTAAGGTAGCCCTTGGTACCCCATAGCACAGGGTACTTTGTAATTAAAAGGTCGGCCATAAACTTTTAATTTGTGCATTTCCAGGTAGTAAAAAACTCTTAAATTAGTTCTTCGCTACTGTGAGGCATACTGGATAACATTGATTCTACTTATTATGTGAAATAAGTGTTAAATTTTGATTAGGGACAGATTAGCAATTCTTGTTTGGTATCTATGAAACGTAATGGCAAAGTCAGATTTTAAATTACAATTTTGAAAATGCCACTCTTAGGAAGTTGGCAATTTCCTGCCCTCAATCATTTTCTGCTTGCAGCTTTTCCTGGGTCACATGACTGTGTGCAACTGGCAGTTAGTTAATAAATTCTTCCCTGTGACACAATAGAGGTATCAGGTGTCCAGGAATTGGCCATATCTTGGGTTGATGAGGGGCGGAGCTGGACACAGCTCCATTTGCAACTGAAAATGCTGTGCTCTGTCTTCACACAAAGGCCTTGTCACCTCCACACTGTCTCAACACCCAGCTTGGAGTAAGGGTAGGGGTCTCATAAAAATTCCAAGCACTTTAAAGAGAAACCTCTAGAAAAGTCTCCTAATTTCAAAGAAGGTACCAGGTATAAAAATAGGGTCCTCAGGCCCACTCTTCGGTTCACTTTCTGGATCTGCGGAAGGATTCTCAGAGGACTGCTTGCTGCTGTGGCCTGTTGTGTACTCCATAAGACTACTTGGAAGGACTGCTTTGCTGCCTGGAGACTGCCTTGAACCCTTCGAGGCCAGCCCTACTTTTGATCCCTGCCTCTTCACCTGAACCCAGGACTACCAGAGTGACTTTAAGGACTAGTTTGCTGACCTCCTCTTCAGAGCCACAGGGACTTAACAGACCCCTACTATCTTGGACCAGCACCTGGACCCAGCTGGAGGGAGTTCCTGAACCTCAAGTGGTGGTACTTCAGCCCTGGACTTTTGGTGTGGCCCCAGTTGAGCTCCCCTGATATTTTTGGGTTCTTCGCAATTGCAAATGGGCTAGTTTGTACCAAGACTTTGTCGTTTGCGGCACCTGACAATTTGAAGTTCCAGAAACCCACTCTCCGCAGTACAGCATTCACCACTTGCGATTGCCGCAATTGCGAAGCTCTAGCAATGACAGTCTGTGACAGGATCTTCGATCTCCAGTAACAACAATCCATGATACCCAGCCTGCTGTTCGCTCTACTTCAACTGGCATCCACAACACTCTCCCTGCTCCTCGCATTACCTTCTACTGCAAACAAAACTCTTTGACCTGTACTGTGAAGAGAACTCTTTCAGCCATACTAACCTGATCTCTGTATCCGGCTTGTGCTCCATCTTGGTCAGCCTGTCATGGTCAGCCTGAACATCAAGGTCAGCCTTTCACCCAGTGTTACACAACTTGCTAGCCATGAGGAACTCTTTGTATGTTTTGAAGTTATTAAGTTTTACATAATTCATATCTCCGGTTCTATTGATTGGATTTTTGTCATTTTGGTGTCAAATAATGTATAATTATTTACTCTATGTGTCTAAATTTATGCAGGATTTTTCTTGAGTTGTGTTCTCATTTTATTAGTGCTTTTATGCTGCACAATACTTTACACACTTGAAGTAGAGGACCAGACCAATTATGCTCCCATGAAAGCCATCCTTTTCTCTAAATTCGGGCTGACCCCTGAGAAATACTGTTAGGGTTTCAGGGGCAACGGGCATCCTCAAACTAAGTCCTGGGAGACTTTCTTATATTACTTTAGCAAGGCACTGAAGTGCTGGTGGGGTAGCAGAATTGAAGATTTTGTTGGGCTGTATTGCTTGATTCTGAAGGAGCTCATGCTCAATGCTTGTGTTACATAGATGCACCAAAACCTGGTAGATAGCAAGCTGACTGACCCAAAAAAGCTTGTTGAGGAGACAGACCTCTAAGTCACCGCCAGAGTGTTCACAAGTGCTATGGGTGCTCCCAGTAGAGGCACACCAGGAGTGATCCCAACTGTTCCAATATCCTATGGCTCAGATTCCCTTTGGATGAGGGCTCTCAGGTCTTCTGAAAGGTCCTGTGAGCCATGCCATACCTTTAGACTGCATATTAGGGAATGATCTGGAGCACACTGCCTGGGAGGAAGAGGAGATCAGGTCACACCTTGAAATGTTGGGGTTGCGTGAGTGGGTTTGTGTGACCAGCAGGTCCATGGCTGCCAGGAGGGCATCAAGGAGGCCTGGAGCCTCCTGTAAACATGGCCCAGACAGCTGCCAAGAGAGGGAAGGGAAGGAAGGTGGAAAACCAGCTGCTGAATGCCCCACGGTACAAATGGATGGGGGTTCGGAGGAGGCTCGCCCGGAAACCACCGGAGAGGACAGTGCCTCCCTTTGTGACAAACCTGAACTTGCTGGAATGAAAATAGAAGGGGAATCCATTAGGAAGAGTTCTGTAAGGCACAGAGGTGCCCCACCCTGGAGGGCATAAGGTAGCAAGCTTTAGCCCAGGCAGCTGGTGATACCTTTGGAAATCAGCTAGTTTATTGGGAGTTTGACCTCCTGTATAGTGAGCCTAAGGCACCTATGCATGGAGTAAAATTTAAGTTTGTAGTCCTCCAATGCTACAGGGCCTTCTTCCTGGGGTTGGTTCATGAAATTCCCCTGGTAAAAGACGTGGGGCAGGACAAGACCTTTGGCAGGCTTGTCTCCCACTTTTAATGGTCCTGGTTAAGGATAGCCTCCGACGTATTCTGCGGATGTGTCTAACCTGTTGGGCCAGCGGGAAAACAAGGAAGAAGCTGAGGGTTCCCCTGAATCCCATACCTTTTAATGGCACCACCTTTGAAAGGGTGGGCTTTTACATTGTAATTCTGTTGGGCCCCAAGACAGCCTTAGTCAACAAGTTTATCCTAGTGTTTGTGCACCATGCCACTAAGTGCGGCCTTAACCGCATGAAGGACTGGACCGCACTGATCTAATTGTAGCTTGTAACTGTATCTGATTGCCAACTTTCTCCTTCAGAATGGTATTCTTATCATAGCAATATGTCAATTGCTTGACTAACAAGTTCAATATGATATGGTCTTCAATGTATAAGTATTTGCTTTATGTACTGATAACAGAAAATACATTGAGATTCCTGATCCTCCTTCTCTTTTGACTCATGTATATATCTTCCTCTTATACTTGAGGATACTCATAAGACCTCTTGGTACTTACCAATATGGCCGCTGCTGTAATCGGAAATTCCTATGTCCTTGTAGTCCACTTTTCTATTTTTTCTTTAGCCTATTTCTATCTTTACTATGCGCATGACTGTATGCTTCACAATGATGGTGACACCACTTCGCCAGTGACGTTTTCTCCGCTCATATTGAATTTCACTATCCGGTAAGAAATTCCCTTCGTTCCACATGATACCGCTCTGTGCGGTTTCTTATGCGGGCTGGTGGGTGATAATTCATATATCCTTTGGCATTCATTCTCAAATTATTGAATATCTCTTCCAATATATAGGCTAATTATTTTTTGGAGCAGGGCGGAACTTGCCATCTTATGAATGTAATTTGTAATCGCGTTATCGGCTGAATTTAAACCAACACGGTACCGCATTGTGGCTTTACAAAAGGAGAGGCGGGGGACATTTATATATCCATTGGTGATTTTTATTCACGTCAGCATGCTGGCCTCATTCCTAATTATTATTTTATTTCTTTAAGCATAGAAACTTGGTTAATTGAAACACAGCAGAACTTGGATTATCATGGTTTTTGATGGATGTACTTTGTAGTCGCCTTATAAGTAGGTGTATTTGAAATATCTCTATTATGAATATCATTTTGGTTAGTTCCAATATCGACTTTCTACATATGCATTCTTGTTTCATTAACAGGCAGAAAATGAACATCCTTCCATGGTGCCTCTATGATATATGACACTCGTCATCTTCACATTATCTTTTCGTATTTGATTCCATCTTCAATCAGGTCTAAATACAGGATTGTTACTGCTAATTGCATGACCAAGATATTTGGTCTGAATACAGGATTGTTATCGGCAACTGAATCCCAGTCCTGATGATCATCCCACATTTTTAGAGGGATTGAAACTCAATCGACACACACTCTGAGCCGCTAGTGCATGTTAAAAATCCTTTCCGTTCTGGGTGCAGAAGTGAACTCATTTGTCTCATGAGTTACCTGGTTGTTCTACATAGTTATTGGTCACTGTCTCTTGCCTGTATGTTTGTAAATGTCCTGTTTTGCCAGTTTTTAACACCTGCTCTGAATTTACTCCAGAGGGGGTAATTCATAAATATATTTTCTTTGTTGAAATCTATGTCTTTAACTAAAAATGTATAAGATTTGATCATCAAAATCCCTCCATGGAAATAATTATTTTATCCACAAACACTATCAAAAAAATGTGTGTAATGGTTAGGGACTTCTGTTACTATAATGACGAATGGCCCGATGTAGGTAATAGTGAAATACCGAGTTCTAAATACCGATTTTTACCGATTCGGTATTTAGAAATAGGTATTTCAGATGTAGGTAAGAATTTGGTAAAAAATACCGAATTCTTACTATTCGTTATTTCCGAATTGGTAATTGAGATTCGGTAATAACGAATACCGACCCATTCATTCCTAAGGGCTTGGAGGCCCATAGGAATGAATGTGAAGACATTCAGTATTACCGATTTGGTATTACCAAATCAGTAATACCGGGAGGTATTTTAAGGTTGCCAGGGTGTCCAAAGGACACCCTGTTGCACCCCTGAAATGTGCATGTGTGCACAAGCGGCACACATGCATGCCCTAAGGGCATGGATGTGTGCCACATGGCACTTAAAAAAAGCAAGAAAGTGCTTTTTTAAAGGAATTCGGTAATTACCACCAACTTGAAGTTGGTGGTAATTACCGATTCCTTTAGGCCCACAAGCACTCTTTTATGTGCTCTCTACATTGCATTCAAGGAATCGGTATTACCGATTCCTTAAATGCAAGGCCAATTAGTAATCGGTATTAAGGAATCGGTATTTACCAAATCCTTATTACCGAATCCTTCCCTACATCACAAATGCCTAAATACCGGTCGGTAACGGTGAAATTAAACCGAATTTCACTGTTAACGACCAGTATTTGGGCCACCTACATAGGACCCTAGGTACCCAGAGGCAATTCCTCTGGGGACTGTGTCTGCAACTGTAGTGTCTCGGGCCCTAATGGGGATTTTCAAGACTGATGCTCATCCAATCCCCTGAGCTGTTGAGCTTATTGACAGATTAGAGTACTTTTGATTTGACTTCAGGGTACTGGCAGATTGCCCTAACTGGTGGGGCTAAAGAGAGGTCAGCACTTTATATCCCAGAGGGCCACTTTCAATTTAAGGTGATGCCCTTTAGGCTGAAAAAAGCCCCTGCCACCTTCCAGAGACTGGAGAACTCGGTTTTGGCTTGGAAGGAGGGTTTCAGTGCTGCTTAGCTGGAATAGCTGTCTTTAGCAGCAACTGGGAGGACGACTCCTTGCACCTGCTGGAAATGCTTCAGTCCCTGCAAAAGGCAATCCTTACTGCCAATGCCAGTACATGCTAGATAGGGCAGGGGTCTGTGGTGTACTTGGGATATCTTGTGGGTGGGGGTAAGGTGCATTTCCTCGAGTCTCCGAAACTCACAGAATGAAAAGGTACCCCCTATTGTAATAATGATAGGTCTGTGATGATGGGAAAGCAATAGACTGAACAAGAATGCAAAATCCTATTCTACCTGTATCTCTTCAATAATATCTCAAAATGCTCAATGGGCTGACCAGACACAATTTAGTTTGAGACAAAATGCACTTGTTACCTTGACAAATTTCTATATTTTTTGCTATTTTTTAACCTTTTGTTACCCAAATTGGTGCATCATGCTATACATCATCATTTGCAAATCCACAATATATGGTATTGGTTATTTACATCTTATTTCTTTTCTTCAATGCCAAAACATATTTTCACAAACAGAAAAGCACCATTTTTTTCAATGACCAATAAAGCTATTGAATGTAATACCTTGAAAGTGGTCTATGTATTAAGACAATGTATGGGATAAAGCAAACTCTGTCACGAAAATGACTTCCCTAGAAGGTCGTATGGGAACTTTGAAAATATATTTAACCAGAAATTACCATCTCACAGATGCATTCGTTCAAGCCAGTGCCAAGCACAGGGCAATTCTTGGACAGAGAGAGCAGGGCTAAATACAGGGAATATGTTGCCAGGCAACATGCTGAGAGAGATAAGGCAGGGCACATGCTAGACTGACTCTTAAAATCTAGCACCCAAAGAAGCTTGATAGAACATATCCCTGATCAGAGTGTTCAGTGGTAAATTCACAAAGGGAGATCAACAGAGTATTTGAGGGTTGCTACAAAACCCTCTAGGGCTTGCTTCCAGATACACAGGGCACTGCTGCCAGTAGCTACCTAGAAGGGATTTGTTCCATGCTATTAATACTCTTCAGTGTACTGAATTGGATGAACCACCACACCTGCGGAATATAAAGTTAGCATTGTCCCAAATAGCCAGGAATCAAAATCCAGGCCCACATGGTCTACCAGTGAAGTTCTATGCAATATACGAAGGGACGCTGTCCCCTCATTTATACAGGTTTATGAGATGGCCTGAACAGTAGATCACTTGCCTTCATCCACATGGGAGGCATTGACTGTAGTTCTTCCCAAACCCCAGCTCTTACCGGCTACTCTCATTATTAAATTTGGAACACAAGATCTAGGAGAAAGTGCTAGCAAATTGTTTAATACAGATAGCCCAAACCATAATACATAGTGACCTATGTGTGTTTATTCCCAGCAGGAATACTTTTTTGAATCTGTAACATTTATTTAGGGTCGTGGACTGATCAAGATACCAAGTGACTGAACATTTGGTAGCCTTATTAAATATCAAAAAAGATTTTGATACTTTAGGCTGGCCATTCATGTTAAAGGTGCTGCACCTGATAGGCAAAGGCCCGGAATTCCTGCATTGGGTTCAATTAATATACATGCAGGCAATTGTGCAGGTTTATGCAGGTAGAGTGATTTTTATAGGAAATTCAGGTATGCAGAGGTACTAGGCAGAGTTGTCTTCTGTCTCCTATCCTGTATGCACTAGTGATGGAGCCCAAGGAATGTAGATTATGAGGTCAAGGCCCAGAAGGGGGATACATATTGAGAATGACTGGCATTTTGTATCTCTGTCTGTGGAATACCCTTTGGCATAGCTCCATAAGGTGAAAGCTGACAGTAATTTCTTGACCCTCTTTATAGGCCTACTGGATCAATTTCATAATTTGACAGTAGTAAGAGTTAATTTGAAATAGATTAGATACCATTAAATCTCTATTTACCAGTCAGTATTATTCTTGGAATGTGCTAATGCTGTCGACGCTAGGCAGGTTAGAGGGTTCCAAAATGCTAATACTACCCAGACAATTATATTTCACATATGGCCCAACAAGTAGTACTCAAAAATAAAATGTCTGAGACCTAAAATCCCTACTTACCTCTGAGATATGGGAATAGACAAAGGGTGGTGATAGTGAAATAATGGAGGGTCGTTTAGGAAGCCCTAATTACAAACTTTACTATGTGGTGGCAAAACTACAGTGGCCTGCGAGGTGGTTGGGGATGCCATTAGATCGCATGATGCAATTGGTCATTTAGGTTACCTATATTGGAGCACTTATTGAGAATGGAAGGAAAAAATGCTAAAGTGCATTTACTCTTGAATGTTGCATGAGGATGCAGGAAGACGTATGTACAGGTGAGAACTGGACCAATGCCGCACGCTCATGGATTGCCATTGGGGTCCACATCTAATTGTGATTGACTGACTCTGAGGAGAACTCTGAGCAGATTATGAGCTGACAATTTCTGTTCTATAATGTATGGGCATGTCAAGAAAGGGTGACCTGAACATAATGAGCCTCCAATCTCTCATCTGCTTCAGATACTGCTAAAGCCATCAAAGGTGGTAAATTCCATTCATATATGCTACGCTGCTCACTATGTTATAGTGCATTATCCTATCAAGTTAAATATATATTACATTATAAAATAATTTAAATATAGTATTTTAAATGTAATAATTATTTTTAATAAAAAATTGTAACACAATTACATACCCTCACTAACCTTTTTGGATGAATTAATTATTAGTAAAGAGGGCTATAATTCATGTATTTAATTGAATTAATTTTAACCTTTTTATTTTTAAGTTGAAGCATAATGTTGTTATAATTATATTGGTGGCACTCTAGGAGTTGCTGGTGGAACATTACATTACGTCTGACCGGTGTGACTCGGCCCTCCAGACGGTGTCCGGTGGTCCATTGTGAACATTGAGGTTCCGCCGGAAATCAAGGCGTGTACCGCAAATTGCTCCCATTTACTACTCTTCAGGGCTGGAATTAATTCACACGCTGCTAACCCAACCTCTGACCGCAGCGGCGCCACCGGACTGGACGCCCTGTATGTCCTTTTAATATAGGTTCGCCTAATTTGGGCCAACTCCTGTTCCCACCCGCATCCCTCCCAGTCTGGGCACCTGTATACGTAAGCCTACGTGGGAAGTCTACCCTCGACTTATCAGTCTGAATCACTACAGCAGCGCCACCAGATGGGACGCTTAGCTTACCATATTACCTAGGTACCAGAGGCCTTGCCCTCTTTTCCTGAATTGGCCAGGTTAAGTTTCCGGTGCCTTGGAACTGGAATACAGATTTCTCCCTTATTCAGGACCTTCCTTGGAGCTCCCCCTTGAAATAGGCTTGTATATTAGGCAATACATTGGTTGTCCTGATGATGATCCTTTATTTTAACAGGATCGAAACGCCGTCGACAGTTGATGTAGTTTAAACACTAGTTCCCCACTGTGTGACAAAAATGCGTTTTTACTACATGAGTAAAGCTAGATTGACTTTTTCTAAATTGTACTAGCTGCTTGAAAATTGTAAAATTGCCTACCAAACCTCCTACCTTTGTAAATTGTTTGTCTAGCCTTGTTGTTTGTTGTGGATACAGGACTGTGTCTCACTTTATACATGTCTCTTTGAAAAAAAAATTCTATCCTTGCCATTGATTAAATTCGGGGTCCGGCTCGACACCTTACTTATTATAGTGCAGATTGTGGCCTATAATTATTTTAAGTCTTCACATTCTTTTTTCTGTCAAGGACCTTTGTTGATTGATATATATGGTAGAACATTACATGGCAGGCCTGGTAGTACGTCTAAGTGTTCAATGCAAATGGTCTTTCTCATGACAGAAAATGTGACAGCACATACTCTTTATGGATTTTACACTGACTTGACACAAACACTAAAGGTATGAAAGAAACCCACATCATATATATGTAATTTCTTTTATCACACCATGATGTGCACTTGGTACTGACAATGTTATTTGAACCCTGGGCCACTATCATCATTTTTAAGAGATGTAGCCATTTGACTATGTATCCAGTTGGTTACCTTGCTAATATACATATCATTTATCTGCTGCTACTTATTATTTCTGCAGCAACACATCATAATGCATTATTCCCAGGGGGGCCCACTCACTCAATCAATGACTCCTAGATTCTATTTGTAACAAACTTTGTGCCTCAGTGGAATAAATAATGTATTGGCAATATTGGTAATCAACTTAATCAATCTATTCTTCTGGATGCATGTCCAATAAGACTTTCAATTTAGCCCAAATGATCTCATTTTCCTTGCTTGCATCCCACACATGAGCATGTGCATCTTCAATGTTGTCAAATATCGCCTATGTTGATATTGGTGTCATAACATAATTTCACTTCAAAATCATAAATTTCATATTGCAATGTCCCATACAGAAAAAGAGGAGAAAGAAAGAAAGCACACAGTTAGATTTGCATTAGATGCGGTATACAATATTCACAGTTTGCAGCAGGGAAGGAAAAAACTAGTTCCAAACAATAGCCGTACTATAGATTCACAAATATCTCTTCATTTATATTCCATTCATAAAATTGGCAGGTATCGAAGAGTAAAATCAAATGTAATTCAAGCTTCCTCAATTTTATCTTTTTATCACTCCCCTCTCCTGCTTTCCTACTGAATTAAAAAAAAGAGCTGAAGTTTATTGAAATCACTGTTGTAAAGATTTAAGATGGTGTCTGGCAACTGATTTGCTGGGTAATTATTTTGCTATAACCATTCACTGTGCAAATATTTTTTCTTCATGTGGAAAATGGCACTTCTCACATGCCATCTCCACATGGACCCCCCAAGCATGTATAATGTACAAGATGTATTTCAAACAATATGCTTTTTCATAAAAAAGCATTCTTTGAAGTTCTTTATCATTAAGCATGGGCGTAAAATCCGTTCCGCTCGCGGAATTTGCAAATTTTGACAAATTTGCGTTCCGTGAATCGCGCGAATTTGTCAAAAAATTCACAATTCGCAAGCTTGCAGATTTTTTGGTTGGTCGCGAGACTTTTTTTCCGTGAGCACGCAAAAACGGATGCGAACACGCAATTGCACAACGCAAGCATGCAACTAGCCCATGTACGACCGCTTGGGTAACCTCGCGGTAGCCGCGCTGAAAAAATCCTGCGAACACGCAAAAAGCCCCGCAAACACGCAAAAAGCCCCGCAAACACACAAAAAAACCCCCGCATATTCGGGGATTTCGCAGACCGCAAATTCGCTTTCGCGCGAATTTGCGTACCTCGAATTCGCAAATTTCGCCCATACTTATTTATCATAACATATATTAAATTCTTGTTGATCCTCTATTCCTTGCAGTTAAAACATTAGAAATACACTGGTGATCGTTTCCTTGCTACAAAAGAACCTTTTTACCAGTGTTATCTTTCAGTGATTTAGCTTTTCTGTATGTAATTGAAAGATTTCCTCCAATTATTCTGGGCAATGTTCCCTCACATTTAAAAATATTCCAATTTCTTCTCAAGATATTTCTAACCTATGTTGAATCCTAGTTAAATCTGGCAATGAATCTTGTGGGATTGGTGTTAACCATCTTTCCCTATTCCCCTTTTTCCTGGGTAACAATTGTGTTTCCATTTTGACTTTCATATCCTCTATTGACTGCTTTTAAGATTACTATGTATGCCTTTTCTTTTGTACATTAAGGTTCTTTCCTCCTTGTATGCTTGTTCACTCATGCCCCTAAGGAGTTTTCCATGTAGGAAAATCAATTTTAGGCTACTGGGATGTTGATTGCTCAGATACAAGTTTGTCCCTGCTGTCTCCATCTTGTGTAGTCTTGTTGCCGGTCTCCATTGGCTTACTTCTTCTCAGCAGGTGATGCTTGTGTGATTCATGGTGTGTTGAATGGCAGATTGGCATTTCTTCTATTTATAACTTGTAGAAACGTCCTTGCTGATTCTGATGGACCATTCCATATTACAAAACTGTTTTCAATAAGTGCAAGCCACAGCTGTTTTGTCAGAACCCCTTTCAGAGTTCCACAGGGTATTCAGGGGCTACTAGGCCCAACCGTGGGGGTTAAAGCGATTCACTCCTGACGTCCTGGGGCCCGATCTATTATGGATTCTGAGCAACTAGGTTAAGTACCCTTTCTGCACTTGGCTGACAGTAGTAATGTGTTTTAACAGTCCAAGGCTCCCTCAGGACAGCTTTTGTCTGACAGCTTTATCACTATTTGCTTGTCATTTGCCTATTGTATTGCTACTTTATCCTGAGTGCTTATCCTGTCATTTCACAAATTACATTTTTTGATCCTTGAATTCCCACATTCTGAAAAACTGGGTATGTATGTGTACTTGATGCAATATTTCTACTGTATCCTGATTGCTTATCCAGTCTCTGTAAAAAGGAAATATCATCCCAAATTATTTTTTTACTATTAGTGTCTATTTCATATATATTATTAAAATTCAGATCCCCTGCTAGCAGATTTGTGACATACAGTTTCTTAGTTATCTTAAGTGTTACCGTTAATGAGAAAAGTGTTTCACCATTTAAAACTTTTTATGGAACTAAAAATGATTCACTCTACTCCTTATATTGAAAACCTTTTTAGGTCAATACAGAGGACAATCCAAGTTCAAGAACTCTTTGTGTATCACTTGTCAAGACATGTTCAGACAGAGCGTAGTTCTTGACTGCTTTGACCGGTTCTTGTTGTCCTCTGATGCTTGCCCCTGTATATGTGTCTTCATTCCTGATTAGATCTTCTGCATCTTCCTCCGCTGTGGTGAATGTAAATTAACAAAATAGATTTAAAAATTATTGTGTGAAAAATATAGTATATGTATGTATCATTCAATTAACGTACTGACCACAACAAAAAATACAGACATATATGTACACAAAATATATATGTAATATAATTTAAATATTTAAATATTGAGATTAATATAAAAAATAGACATTAATATTGTGAAGTAAACACACATATATTTAGATAGATATAGATATAACATATATATATATATATATATATATATATATATATATATATATATATATATATATATATATATATATTCACTGAAAAAACCATAGGTTAGAGACCATATATAGTTAGGAATTAGCATTTACAAAACCTTGAAAATTCACTGAAAAAACCATAGGTTATAGACCATATATAGTTAGGGATTAGCATTTACAAAACCTTATTTTACTCGCACAAAACCATTGAAATTCGCATATATAGTTAGTTGCGCTAACTATATATCGCGCACCCGCAATCCACTGCTGATGATGTCACATATTACATCATTCATGACATGGTCAGTGACATCACTGATGACATCACTGATGACATCTCAAATGACATCACTGATGACATCTCATTTGACATCATTCTTGTGCTAATACGATGAACCTCTTCAGACCCTAATATAACCTTAGATACACTCAGTGTATACAGACACTCACACACTGTCACTCATCCATGGAGTTACTCACACACCTAGTCAGTCATGCAAAGAAACAATCTCACCTCCATTTCCTCAACTATACAGTTATACACACCTTACTTATTCAAACATATACTAACACATATTTACTCTCTTATACAATCCCTGATACAAGTTCACAATGATCCATACAGCCACTCACACATTCAGTGGCTCTCATGCACGGTTATTTATATATGCCAACTCTCACATGTACTGTGTTTTACATATGTACTTACTATGACATGTAGCATTGAGATATCCATTCACTCATCAATACACTCATGCACACAGTCAACCGCCCATGTAGCTGTTTCCACATGCACTCTTGAACTCATACACCTAGTGAATCAACTGCTCACACATCTATGCACAGAGTCACACACCTACCAGCCACCCCCACACAAACTCAATCTCCCATACAAATACTTGGGCAACCAATCAATAACACATATAGCCTCTCGTATAGCTAATGATCAACACATGCAGCAGTTTACATCACAACAGACATACTGATGCACACATTCAGACAGTTTAGTCACTAACCCATGCATTTAGTACGACACATTTATTCACTCACTCATACAGTCAGTCACGCACCTACTAAATCCTTCATCCAGACACTTATACATCCACTCATTCTTCAATATATCAAACATATTTAAACTTTACAGAAACACACAGTCACTGGATGATGTCATCAGTGATGTCATCAGTGATGTCATCAGTGATGTCATCAGTGATGTCATTTGAGATGTCATCAGTGATGTCATCAGTGATGTCACTGACCATGTCATGAATGATGTAATATGTGACATCATCAGCAGTGGATTGCGGGTGCGCGATATATAGTTAGCGCAACTAACTATATATGCGAATTTCAATGGTTTTGTGCGAGTAAAATAAGGTTTTGTAAATGCTAATCCCTAACTATATATGGTCTATAACCTATGTTTTTTTCTGTGAATTTTCAAGGTTTTGTAAATGCTAATTCCTAACTATATATGGTCTCTAACCTATGGTTTTTTCAGTGAATTTCAATGGTTTTTTAATAGCAAATATCAAAAGCTGTCGAATGTCAAGTACGTGGTAAGTACAAATATTTTCGTGTTTATGCACACTGATCTGCTTTGAATGCTGCCCCCCCCCCTCATTTCTATTAGGAGTACTCTCTCTTTGCAGATAGTGAAGGGTAGTTAACGCAGGCCTTTGCTCCCGTTGTAATCCGTCGTGCCTGCTTCTCTCTCCATTTGATTGATTGTTATCCCAGCATTTACTGTTTTAGAATTGGTTCTCTTTGGTTCATTCTCTATTTACAAACAAGCACAGAGTCGCAATACTCTGTTTAGTCTTTGCAGATAGTGAAAAATCATGTAAAAAAACAAAAGGAATCAAGCAAAATCAGTAGGCCACTAATGGGATCTCTTTTTGACCTCGCTAAAATAGAAACATTAGGAACAACCCCTCATGAGAAATACGAAACTAGTGAGATGAACTGAGCTCCACACCATGATGGCTGCAAGACAGCTCGGCTCCGCCACCCACCCCGCCCAAAATAACGATAAACTCTATGCAAATATTACAAATATATACAACACACCAGCAAAGTAACAGGGTAAAACATTTTATTAAATAACTATTTACATAACTATTTTATACTTTTTGTTGCCCGATCCGGCTAGCTCAATCGATCAAGCATGAAACTCATGCACTCTCAAAGTTTTGAGGAGTGCTTGTTAGACTGTCTGAAGCTTATTTGCACCTGCTACAGCTTCACTATTCTCAATGTAAGTGGGGGCTGTTTGAGGACGTGACTGCATTTGAAAACAATGTGATGCGGTGCCTCCCTGAACCGCTTGACGGAGGCCCCCGAGGGACGGTGTGATGGCCCGGACTCGGAAGGGGCGCTTGGCTCCGGCCCCCTCCCCAAGTCGTGTTGCCCTGGTGTGGCCTGAGATCGCCCCCGACATAGGTGGCCGGCTCCCGGGGTCAAGCGGAACTTTTTGCCTTTTGGTGACTCTTCCATTCTTGACCTTGTCCCACAATCCGTTTGACCTAAAGACACGCTGTAGTGGGGCGCCCCTTTACCGTTTCACTTGCCATTCCGCCCGCTTTTGCTACACTGTGCCTCTTCCGCTATTCAGCTGTTTACCGCCCGCTCTTGCGACTACAGCGTCTCGCTCACCATGTAGTTGAGTTGCTCCCGCTCTTGCGGTGCAGCGATAGGCGGCTGCCACAGGACTCTCAAAATGGCAGCCGGCTCTTCAGATTTGGGCGTGGTCCACTAAAATGGCCCTGCGACACCTTGGAACTCGGACGCTTGTCTGCTAGGGCTTGGGCTCCATTCTCGAAAGCGTCCCCTCAGCCTTGAAGATTCTACAAAAGTCTTGGGGGCCCCTGACTCCCGCAGGCTTCTGGTGGGGAGCGGCTGCCATGATTGCTCGTGGAATGGCCACGACGGAGCTACGAGATGGTGGTGCTCTCATGCTGACGCCAGCTTCAGTCTGAAACATCCAGAAACACTGTAGACTACCAATTCGATCAGTTCCGGTACCGCCCCAACGTGACCCGGTAGAGAAGAACTTGCCCTCCTCTCTTTGACTGATGGTTCTTGTTGCCTGTCCCTTCTGTTGTCATTTAACAGAACTATTTAGCCTGCTGAAAGGGGTTGTTTTTCGACCGCTGGTTGGTGGAGACATTTTGACTATATTCTGGACCTGCGTTGTCGCGTAATGCGTCATATGACGCGCCGCGTTAGCGCATCCGGAAGTGCTCCGGTGCGCGAAGCGCAGCTTCCCGGAAGCGATCCGGGGCGCGGCGCGCAGCGCGTAACGTAAGCATAACAGGTCATGTGACTTGTTAATAAAACTTTTCATTGGTTCATTTTACTTTTCTTATTCTAATGATGAAAGGCTTGGTCATATGACCTAAAAATTACACTTTTTATTACTTTCGAACATTATTTTTTCTTAAACATATATGTTATAATGTTCCAAGCTAATGTACTTTCCCGGAAGTAAAATATATTCCTTTTTCGAGAAAAAGGGCGTTTCTTCGTCCCATGACGGAGCCGTTGAGCAAAAGAGGCTCGGCCTGCTGTCTTAGTCGCCGATACGCCTGAATATCAGATTCTTATCGATCACTTTATGTTGCAGGAGTAGAAAACACAACAGCCCTTGACCATTTATCTTTACTGCGTTCCTGCGTATTATACCTTTTACCCTTCATGTAATTGGACTGCTTTATTTCACTTTCCTTTTACTGATTCGAAAACAGTGACTATTATTAAAAACTTTACCAATGTAAATACTACTACCATGTTTTCTTTTAAAAACCTTTATTGTGAAAATGTCAGTATACAAATACGGGCCTATAACCACGTGGGCCGGCCACGGAGCAAACTGTAATCGTATATGATGAGGAGACATTTACACTGTAGAGGAACGTAATGGGCGGGCCATTAGGTTGCAAGAACTAAGGTGTCTAACAGTTGCGGAATCGGTGGACGTACATTTTATAATTAAAATACGACAGGGCCAGTTACAATAAAATTATCTAGATATACATTTGCGGGCAAGTACCATGGGTGACGTTAATTCGAACTTTCAATAGTACAGTAATCAATAACACATCAGAATTTAATATCAATAGGGATGTCGAAATATTCAATCAATTCTCGTCCCCGCCCGCCATGTGCTTCAAAACTGCATACGTATCTCGTGATATCAAGGTTGTGCAACCAGTACACAACAAGGAGTTACGAGTCCCATTTATTCCGGCGCCATTTTGGGCGAGGACGGGCAGGTCCAGGATATAGTCAAAATGTCTCCACCAACCATCGACTATGATGATGTTCATATGCTGTATTTATTAGAGTAACACTCATCTGTCCACATGAAATGAATTTGCCACAATCTAAACATGTCATTTTAATCTTTCCAAAGTTCTTCTGAATATTTGGGACCGTTTCCCTTGCCTCTCATGCTGTCATTGCCACTTCTTTGGTGAATGTACTGGCAGGTCGGGGGTTGTCCTCCAAATCTCTCTTTTGTGCAGCACTATAATTAATCGGTGCCACCTCTCCATATGACGATGCATGGTATAACTACCATAACTATATTTTTTTTCGGTTCTTCTGGAGAGTACATCGTGGCAGATGAGGCAGGTAACGTACCGGGCATTTACCTTTTTTGCATGTAGAGGAAAGGAAAAAAAATTCGAGCGTCCGAGTTCTAAGGTGTCCCAGGGCCATTTCAGTGGACCAGGCCCAAATCCAAAGAACAGGCCGCCATTTTGAGAGTCCTGTTGCAGCCGCCTGTCGCTGTAGCAGCAAGAGCGGGCGAAACTCAGCTAGACGGCGCTCCACTGCAGATGAAGTGCCTCAACCTGGAGAGGCGGGAGAGGCTCGTTTGCGCCGCCTCCCCCCCCCCTCCGGGCACCCCACGCCGTCTTTCAGCGCAGCATTGTAGGATGGCCACACCAGTGCGGCAACTTGCTAGACACCACCTCGGTGCCATCCGGATCTCGGCGCCCCACTGCAGATGAAGTGCCTCCACATGGAGAAGCGGGAGAGGCTCGTTTGCGCCGCCTCCCCCCCCCTTCGGGCACCCCACGCCGACTTTCGGCGCAGCATTGTAGGATGGCCACACCAGTGCGGCAACTTGCTGGACACCACCTCGGTGCCAACCGAATCTCAGCGCCTTGTGGTGTCTTCCATTCCGAAAATATTGTTGGCAGCATTTTGAAAGGAAAGATAAACAGCCATTTGTGGCCCTCACTACACCGTTCTCCTAGTGACTCTCACATTGTTACATTTAGGAAGAATGTTGAAGAGTAGTATGTTGAAAATCTGAAGCCATTGTTCTACAAACTCTCAACCAGCCTTGGATGGAAAAATCCTGAAGAATGTACAAACTGAAAACCAGTTTTTGTCTGTATAGCATCAGCAGCAACGCTTGAGTCAGCTTTGTGTGAAGCCGCCATTTTGATTCAATCAATAGCGTCCCCCTGCACACATTCAGGGACCTGGTCGTGTCTTCAGGTCAAACGGATTGTGGGACAAGATGCACAAAGGAAAAGGAAAAAAGTTCCGCCGGACCCCGGGAGGCGGCCGCCTATGTCATGGGCGATCTTAGGCCACACCAGGGCAATAGTGAAGCTGCAGCAGGTGCAAATAAGCTTCAGACAGTGTTACAAGCGCTGCTCAGAACTCTCAACTATGACACCACCTCGGTGCCATCCGGATCTTGGCGCCTTGTGCTGTTTCCGGCCTATTCACACATCGGTCCGCTACTGACGCCACCTCACAAGCCAACGGGGCACCCCACGCCGACTTTCGGCGCAGCATTGTAGGATGGCCACACCAGTGCGGCAACTTGCTGGACACCACCTCGGTGCCATCCAGATCTCGGCGCGTTGTGCTGCCTTCGGCCTATTCGCCACAAGTGCGCACGCAACTCAGCTGCATAGCGAGTGAAACACCAAGGGCGCCCCACTGCAGCTGAGGAACCTCCATCTTGGGGGTGACGCACAGCATCACATTGCTTTCCAATGCAGTCAGATCCTCAAACAGCCCCCACTGACTGACGCGAACTCACAGGCCAACGGGGCGCCCCACGCCGACTTTCGGCGCAGCATTGTAGGATGGCCACACCAGTGCAGCAACTTTGCTGGACACCACCTCGGTGCCATCCGGATCTTGGCGCGTTGTGCTGCCTTCGGCCTATTCGCACATCGGTCCGCTACTGATGCCGCCTCACGTGCCAACGGATTCGGGGCACCCCACGCCGACTTTCGGCGCAGCATTGTAGGATGGCCACACCAGTGCGGCAACTTGCTGGACACCACCTCGGTGCCATCCAGATCTCGGCGCGTTGTGCTGCCTTCGGCCTATTCGCCGCAAGTGCGCACGCAACTCAGCTGCATAGCGAGTGAAACACCAAGGGGCGCCCCACTGCAGACGAGGAACCTCCATCTTGGGGGCGACGCACAGCATCACATTGCTTTCCAATGCAGTCAGATCCTCAAACAGCCCCCACTGACTGACGCGAACTCACAGGCCAACGGGGCGCCCCACGCCGACTTTCGGCGCAGCATTGTAGGATGGCCACACCAGTGCAGCAACTTGCTGGACACCACCTCGGTGCCATCCGGATCTTGGCGCGTTGTGCTGCCTTCGGCCTATTCGCACATCGGTCCGCTACTGACGCCGCCTCACGTGCCAACGGATTTTCTATGCTTTTTATAGCCCTATGCCGCATAACAGGTCATGTGACTTATTTATAAAACTTTTCATTGGTTCATTTTACTTTTGGTTTCCTAATGATGGAAGGCTTGATCATATGACCTAAAAATAACACTTTTCATTGGATTAAAACATTTTTTTTTCCCAAACGATGAAAGCCCCACCTTGTTTCTGGATGTTTCAGACTGAAGCTGGCGTCAGCATGAAAGCACCACCATCTCGTGGCTCCGTCGTGGTCATTCCGCGAGCAATCATGGCAGCCGCTCCCCACCGGAAGCCTGCAGGAGTCGGGGGCCCCCAAGACTTTTGTAGAATCTTCAAGGCTGAGGGGACGCTTTCGAGAATGGGGTCCAAGACCTAGCAGACAAGCGTCCGAGTTCCAAGGTGTCCCAGGGCCATTTCAGTGGACCACGCCCAAAAAGGAAAGAGCCTGCCGCCATTTTGAGAGTCCTGTGGCAGCCGCCTATCGCTGCACCGCAAGAGTGGGCGCAACTCAGCTGAATGGCGGATTTTGGCACAGTGTACCAAAAGCGGGCGGAATGGCAACTGAAACGGTAAAGGGGCGCCCCACTACAGCAGACGAGCCTCCACCTGGGGAGGCCCGTTCACGCCGCCTCACCCCCCCCCCCAGGGCACCCCACGCCGTTATTCGGAGCAGCATTGTAGGATACCAAAACCAGTGCGGCAACTTACTGGACATCACCTGGGTGCCATCCACATCTCAGCGCGTTCTGCTGCCTTGGGACTATTCGCACAACAGACCGCTACTGACGAGGCCTCCCCCCGCACCCCCCAGGACGCCCCACGCCGTTTTTCGGAGCTGCATTGTAGGATACCAAAAACCAGTGCGGCACCCAGGTAACATCACCTGGGTGCCGTCCAGAACTCAGCACGTTGTGCTGCCTTGTGACTATTCGCACAAAACACAGCTACTGACCATTGTTGCTTCTTTTTTCAAAAAAATGTTTAAATGTATTTACTGTTTTTGTTGCGTTGTATATATTTATAAGTTATTAAAGTTTTATAATCCTACTACTTTGTTGGAGTGCTATATATTTTTAATGTGACACATAATTGTAAAAACTTTGATGGACAAAGAGGCATCCCTGGAATCTTCCGCTTCAGGCTCGGTCCCCTCCCCAATCACAATACAGGATGGTTTTCACATAGTAGGAACGCGTGTGGTGTGACGGATCTCATCGGGTGGGGGCCTTGATCTACTGTAACTCCTTTGAAGAGGGGTGATTCTTTACAGCTGGGGCCATAAACTACATCTGCAAGGCTAGGTGATAGCCTGGGACCGGCCTGGACAATCGGACACAGAGGAAGAGGAGTGTCAGAGGGTGCAGTAGTGAATAGAGCGAAAGGGAGGTGTCGGGCGGGCACAGGGTGTGATTCTCAAGGAAGAGCAGCGCAGATGGGGGGAGGTTTGTTGCCCATGCATAAGACAGAGAGCGGGGGTGACCAGTGCCTGGGGGAGATGCTTGCGAGGGTGGGGAGCCATGCTAAGGATCGACAGCGTGCAGAGAGTGGGTCTGGTCAAGGCATCTAAAATGGCTGCCGTGCACGACAAAAGTGTGGCATTTGAAAAAAGGCAAGATGGCGCAGACAATGTTTTTCAACACTTCCTGATTTCCTTCGAATCGAACGTTAACAGACGTTATCTCTCCCACACTACCGGTCCCCCTGGGCTTAAACGCCGAGATGGTAGGGACTGCATCCCGTGGAGATAGGCCGAGACGTCACTCATCAGAAAAAAAAAAAAAAAAAAAAAAAGTCTATAAACATACAATAAGTTAAAAGTCAATCATTCTTGTTTCCTTGTAGTACGCTCCCCAGTCCGCTTTCCGTTACGCGTACCGGGCGCACCCCACGAAAAAAAACGAATTTTTTTTTTTTTTGCCCCGCGGGGCCCTTTTAAAGCCTCCACATCAAACCTAGGGGGTCAGGGAGGATCTACTATGCCCCCTTATGGTCATTTCCCCTTTTGTTTTGGCCTCCTCTTGTCTCTCGATCCTACCGAGAGACAAGATGGCGCCGCTCCGGACTGTTTAGAATGTTGACAGACACCGGAGAGCCAATCAGCTTCGCTTCTCGAAGTTCCGTTACGCGTCAAGTACGCGAACCGGAGCGCTACCCGGGACGCTGTCACAGATATATATCTTTTTTTGAACGTTAATTTCTCAAAATCCACTGGAGCACATATATTGAGACCTAGCAAAGGCACATCGGGCTAACAGTCCCTACAATTTTGCCAAGTTTCGTGCAAATCCATTCAGCCGTTCGGGCTAAAAGTGAGGCCAACCGCCCTATGGAAATTAACATGGGAAAAACGCGTTTTGGGACCCCCCTTTTTTCTCAGCCCCCCCTTGACGAACCCCCCCAAAATTATCAGGGGCTGCTCAGAAACAAAATGTTCCATTTTCCTGAAAATTTCAGCCAATTCCGTCCACAAACGCCAAAGTTATTAGACATAGAATTTTCAAAAATCCCATAGAGAAAAAATCCTAACTGTATATACCTACTGGCGACCGCCAGTAGGTAATATATATATATATATATATATATTTTATTTATTTTTTTATTTTTTTCATCCACTCTAATCCTTTCAGATTAAGGAAACCGCACTCACAGAGTGTAACCATCTCACATTAATTTATTCTTTGCAAAGTATACATTACGAGGAGCAACCTTTTTTTTTTAACCATCTCAAATTAATTTATTCTTTGCAAAGTATCCATTACGAGGAGCAACCAACCTGTTTCGTGAACACAGTTCACTTGATCATGGTTAATTTGGTACATTTGAAAACATCCAATTATTTCATTTTTTCATAACATGTGATTGCTGATATCATCATTTTTGTTCAACCCCTCATGTAGCATTATGGGATCTGTAGTTCGATGTTACAACTGCAGGTGAGAATGTTTATAACTTTATCTAATTAAGTGCACCTAATCACACCCGTGTTTGTGTACATTACATTTTGACAGATTTTACAATCCTGTTCGCCACTTTACTTCATTTTTAATGTTATTTTCATTGTTTGTGACTCTTACGTGAATTTGTGCTAATTTTTTTGTGTCACTAAATGTGATATGCTCTTGGCCGCCATTCCTTATTCCGGGAGCCAACTATGTACTCGTGTGTATAATCACCACTACATTTGTAAGGGAATGATTACATTTAGTCACTTTTAATTATCCACATTTTCTGAAATATATAATATGTGAATTACACCCTCTAGTGGGCCTTTATATTTTTGCTTTGACCATTTTTTGGACACTTTATTTTTTGTTCTTCATTCTATAATTAACCGGTGTCTATAGAGGGTACATAACCCCTACATTGATATCCTGTTTTTAAAACAAGATGGGTTTTACTTCGATATGTCCAAGGTCCTCTATTTTGTCATGCTATTTATATAGAGCCCTCCAGTGGGCATATCTCATTTATCCCCATAATTTCCTTGACAATCTATTCCCTCCATTTTTTTGCTTAAGACTGTTATTCCTAGAAGGACGATATACTGCGAGAGCTTATTGATATATGAAATTTCTCAACAAATCAAATATTTACCAACATTCTCCCATTCTAGACATTCTTATTACAGTTTTTTTCTCTCTCCATCAGTTACAAAACTAAAACCTAGTGTATCTACTTAAAGATGCACATGTAAGTCCTCACTTTGATTCAGTCCTTATGGTGTCAGTGTTCTAAAGTTCAGAATCTGTCTTGACTCCCTTCTTCTTAACTTTTTTACATGATCCCCTCCTCTTACATTTAATGGGATTGATTCCAAAGTATAAAAAGTTAATTGTTTCCAGTCTTCTTTATGCTCCGCCTCCATGTGCTTGGCAATAGCGTTACTGCGGTCTTGATTTGTAGTAGCACGAACATGTTCTAATATTCTCATCTTTAATTCACATATTGTGCTGCCAATGTACATTAATGGGCAAGGACATTCCACAACATAAACCACACTGGCTCTTGCATGTTATTAGATCTCTGATCTGCCACATGGTATTATCTGGAAGTCTCACTTCTGTTTTATTCCATGCTATTTCGCAAACTTTGCAATTAAAACATTTAAAAAAACCTTTTGTTTTTAACCATTGCGTGCCTTTTGATTTACTACTTCCTTCATGGTGACTGTGATCAATTTGTCCTTTAAATGTTTTGCCCGGCGGAATGTGATATTTGGATGGGTACCCATCATGTTGCCCACTGTTGGGTCCAATTGCAATAATTTCCAATTCTTTCTCAATATTTTCACAATTTGTTTTGATTCACTTGAGAAGTCTAGGATCAGTCTTACTGGATCCTTTTCAATTTGCGTGTTTACGATGGGTTTCCTGTTTATGGTGTCATCTCTTGATTTCTGATCGGCTCTCTTCCAACTTTTTTCCACTATGTGTGCTTTATATCCTCGTTGTTTAAACCTTCTAGCTGTATTCATACTTTGTTTTTCCCATTCTGTATTTTCCGAGCAGATCCGCCAGATCCTAAGAAACTCTCCATAGGGTATGTTATCAATTACAGTTGTTTTGTGGAAGCTGTCGGCATGTAATGTTGCATTAGTAGATGTTAGTTTCCGATGTAAAGTTGTATGCAATTCGTTTTCATAAACATAGATTTCTGTGTCCAGGAATATGACTCTTTCTTTGCTTATAGTATATGTAAATTTGATGTTTGCACACGTTGAATCTAAGATCTTAAAATATTCTTAAAATTCTTCAGCTGTTCCATCCCACACTATTAGCAAATCATCAATATACCTCAGCCATTTGGCAATCTTGTTTACATATTGGTCAATATTCGAATGCCATGCCAATTGTTGCTCCCACCATCCCATTGTGAGACATGCATATCCGGGACTGAAAGAGAAGCCCATCGCACATCCTTTGATCTGTTGAAATATTTCTTCTCCAAAGAAGAAAACATTTTGAATTAGACACATTTCAACCATGTCCATTTGATTGTGCTGGTTGAATTGAATGTTCCTTTCTTTTAGAAAAAAGCTGAATGCCATCATTCCAGCATCATTATCAATGTTTGTATAAAGGGACATTACGTCCATTGTTGCCAATTGGTAGGTTTCCTGCCAGCTAATATCTTGTAGATGTCTCAACAGATTGGTGGTATCTTGAATATAGGAACTTAAATTCAATACAAATGGCATTAAGAAATGATCTATATAGCTGGCAATTGGTTCGAACAGTGATCCTTTTGCCGACACAATTGGTCTGCCTGGTGGTTTTAGGGGATTCTTATGTAATTTTGGTAAGAAATAGATTGTTGCTGTGACAGGATGGTCGGTGGTTAGGAATTTTTTCTCATCTTCAGCTATTAGATTTTTCAAATGCCATTGTTGTAATTTTATATCCAAGGTCTCTTTTTATGTTTGAGTAGGATTTTTGTCTAGCTTTCTCTAGTATTCCTTATTTTTTAGCTGGGAGTGTGCTTCTGCTTCATAATCACAGGTGTTCCAAACCACGATGTTACCTCCCTTATTAGCCATTTTTATCGTTATAGTTTTGTCATCCATTCGATTTTTTAGGGCCTTTCTTTCTTCCTTGGATAAATTGTCATGAATTTTTTATTTTTATTTCATACAGCTCTTGAACCACTGCCTCTTTAAAGAGGTCGATCTTATTACCTTGGGGTAATTGTGGATAAAAGTGGGATTTAGGTCTTTTGCCACTTAGGCCTGCTCCCATCTGTGGACAAGCTATTTCTTCCGCGATGATTTCACTTTCATTCATTACATCCAGATTGACCAGAGTTAATAATGCATCCATATTTGTAGTTGTTAACATTGTTTCAGATGTTGTTACATTTTGTTTGATCTTTCCTTTATTTGCATGTTTGTTTTCTTCAAAGATTTTTGGAAGTTTGATTTTGTGGACATATTATATATGTCTATTCTTGTTTGTGCCAACTCCATTTGTTGAACAGGACAATAATTGATTCCATGTTTTAATAAAGATTTTTCTGTTTCCGTTAATGTACGTGTTGAGAGGTTTGCAATTACCATTGTATTAATTGCTTCTTCTTCACTCACAATGGGATTTATTTCTGTTGTTTGCGCATGCTCCTTGTTTTTGTCTCCACTCTCTCTTCTAAGCCACTTTCTCCTTTTCCCCCTTCTTGTTGCTTTTTGGATTCCCAAAAGCGGCCTCTTCCCCTTCCTCTGGGGTTTTGTTGGAAATTGCGATTTTG
The DNA here is from genome assembly GCF_964261635.1 of Lissotriton helveticus. Taxonomy (NCBI): domain Eukaryota; kingdom Metazoa; phylum Chordata; class Amphibia; order Caudata; family Salamandridae; genus Lissotriton; species Lissotriton helveticus. Next base: position 988,199,551 of record NC_136067.1, read on the forward strand.
TTCCCATTGTCTCTGTTGGAGGACTAATCTCATGTCCCCTAAAAAATTACATTTTGCAACATCTCCCACAGTCTCCTGTTCTCCCTCACTTGCTTCCGTCGATGTTAGTGATGTCAAACTGCTTGAACTTGGAGTCGCTATGTCCACTCGTCCATGCTGTTTAAACATATCAAACTTCCTCGCACATGTAAATATGCGTCCCTGTAAATAGTCATCTTTGTAGCATTGAAATTTTACTTGTTTCCTAGTTTTCACCACTTTCTCTTGTGTATCCACATGTCCTTCCAAATCTTCTTTTAATTTTTTAATTTCTGGGCTCAAGTCTAATGTGTCTAATTCTTTCTCTAATTGTTGCAATTCCTCCTTGATTTTGTCCAGTGCCACCTCAATATGTTTCACCAAAATTCTTATTAGGCCCAATGATGATTCGAGTACATACTCCCCCCCATTCCTGGAGTGACTCATTTGTCGCGTCCTGTTGGCTTGGGATTATAGCTATGCGCAATCCTCTCGGGTCTCTTCGGACCTCTAAATATTTTCTCAAAGTCAATTGCTCCCACCATTTGTTTATTTCTTTCTTACTGAGCTTTTCCCACTGTTTAAGTTTACTCCGTGTATCTGATTTTTTAGAGGCAGCTGTTGTTTTGTTTACTGATGGGTTTTGTCTTTCCCCTTCTTGATCAAAAAATTTGTCTGATGAGTCAGCCAACTCACTTCGTTTAGCATCCCGTTTTTCCATATTTGCGCCTCAATTTCTTGGATTACTACAAGAACATTTATATTCCACACCCTGATTTGTAGAGGTTAATACTCTGTCCATAGATCTTAATGACCACAATACCGTATTCCTTTTCGCGCTCGTTTCCCATTAAAACTTTATTGCGCACATGGGCTCGGTATGCCTTTATCATCTATGGAAACAACCAGTTTTTTTTGCACACATACAAGCTTGTAAGTTTATTTTGTTCTATCCCCCGCCGTACTGTTTGTCAGATATCCCGCTCACCTCCATCTCCTGGTGATCAGGTGGCGTTTCTCCGACAGCTCGTTCCTTTGTAGCAATTCACTTCCTGGCTCGAGTTCGTCCGGACCCCTGGCGCTCTAGGTCCGGTGCAGGTTTCAAGGCAGAGCCTCACTGTAATAATTCATCCACACTAATCCTTTCCGATTAAGGAAACCGCACTTACAGAGTGTAACCATCTCACATTAATTTATTCTTTGCAAAGTATACATTACGAGGAGCAACTTATATAATGGCGGTCGCCAGCAGGTAGTTATAGTTAGGACCTATTAGCCATAGAAATTCCACAACATTCTATTTGGAATAACTTTTGTGCCTGTTGATGAATGTGCTTGAAATTTTCCAAACATTTGACCAGCTCAGTTTCACTCCTTCCCTGAAATTTTGGGGGAGATTCGTCAAATGGGGGTGAGAAAAAAGAGGGTCCCAAAACGTGGACCTTTAGGCATGACTACAGCCCAAACGGCTGAACGGAATTACAACAAATTTGGCAAAGATGTAGCCATTCGTTCAGACTCATGCATTTTGCTTATTTGGTGTAAATCCGTTCAGTAGTTCCTGAGAAAATGGCATTTAGATAGTACATATATGTCAATGGGCGCTGTGGATCCGCGGATAGTCAGCGTACCCTAAGCGCAGCCTACATGCACCCTGTCGTGCACGAGCTGAATGTTAATTGGCTGACAACTGTCAAAATCAGGAAGTGTTGGCAGCCATCTTGTGCCTCTATAGAACCGAGGCACAAGAAACCAAAAACAAACGTCGCAAATTGCAAAAAGGGGGCAGGGTAGACACACCCTTACCCCCTAGGGGTGGACATATGCTTTTAATGTACCGGAGAGTGTGACTGCCTGTACCTTTAATTAAATCTGTTTGGGGAACAGCTCACCTGTGTTCGGTTGCAGTTCTCTAGTTGGACAGGTACAGGCAGGCAGTCACACTCTAGTTGGAGAGTGTGACTGCCTGTACCTTTAATTAAATCTGTTTGGGGAACAGCTCACCTGTGTTCGGTTGCAGTTCTCTAGTTGGGGCCCAGGGGGGCTTTATTTTGGCATTCATTTCAGCACGCATCCATCCAGGATATAAACTAAAACTTCATCTCTAAGAAAGCAGCAGATTCGCTAATCCATGGCATTCATCATAGCTTAATTTGGAGATGGAGTGAAATATGCGTGTGATGCCTGCAGTGCCCCATGAGGAAGAGGCAAACTTGAAACGCGTTGGGACCGTGGACATATGCTTTTAATGTACCGGAGAGTGTGACTGCCTGTACCTTTAATTAAATCTGTTTGGGGAACAGCTCACCTGTGTTCGGTTGCAGTTCTCTAGTTGGACCTCCCCACGAGCGTACATATTCTGGCGGCCGTCCTGCCCCCGAACTAGCACCACCCCAGTAGGAAGAGGGGGCCACTGTGTGGAGCGCAGGTGTGGGATAAAGGCAGCCGGCTCTCTGGGGCCCAGGGGGGCTTTATTTTGGCATTCATTTCAGCACGCATCCATCCAGCATATAAACTAAAACTTCATCTCTAAGAAAGCAGCAGATTCGCTAATCCATGGCATTCATAATAGCTTAATTTGGAGATGGAGTGAAATATGCATGTGATGCCTGCAGTGCCCCATGAGGAAGAGGCAAACTCGAAACGCGTTGGGACTGTGGACATATGCTTTTAATGTACTGGAGAGTGTTACTGCCTGTACCTTTAATTAAATCTGTTTGGGGAACAGCTCACCTGTGTTCGGTTGCAGTTCTCTAGTTGGACCTCCCCACAAGCGTACATATATATATATATATATATATATATATGCAGTAAAACTTCTGTTTTGCTAGGCGGACAAATGCAGGTGCGCACCTCTTTTGTACTCCTTAAAATCAAGGACCAACACAAGAATTTAAGGTGCAAGCAGTGTAACTTATTTAATATGGCATAACAAGACAAGTGTCTTCCCTGACGCGTTTCACTCCACGAAGGAGCTTGGTCACATGACGCGCCCCAACAGACATTGCGTATATAAAGTGATTTAAAAGGCCAACCAGCTGTTAAAATAAACTAGCCGACAACAGAGTGTAAATAATGAACATAAACAACAGACTGAGGCAGAACAGCGTAAAAATATGTAGTAGCTTTGTTTTTAAATGTATCCAATTTAAACACATTCTAAAATCTGTACATAATTCATATACATTCCTATATTGTGCAAATATAGCATACTTAAAAGCTAAATAGCAAAAATAATTCTGATTTATATTGCACATTCGGAGAACAGGCCACTCCCACAGTGGAAAGGCTACTCTTGGCAAGTGCCCAAAATTAGCCTAAAAAACAGATGTTATGAATCATGTACCAAAATCGATAGGCTGGTAAATCAACGCTACAACTGGAATGTATAGAGGTTAAGATGACATACTCAGAATAATCAAATATAGTCAGTGCCTCTATGCAAAAATATGTCCATATAAAGTGCAAGTGCTTTAACAGATGGACAGATTACAAAAAAGCAACCCAAATAAGTAGATACTGAAATCTAGTCATCGCATACCATCAATATAGTCCTAGATGTAGGAACCCTATGAAACTAAAACTGCAAGGTTCCACCATATTGGTCTGAAAAGTGCAAAAAATGCTGTGTAGTGATAAATTGTTGTGCAAAAAAGGCAAATATATAGGAATGATTAGCAGCAGGACGGAGGCTCCTGAATGTGAAACCTCAAATTTACATAATCAAGATGTCAAAAGGCCATATGCTAGAAAATTTCTTCTATGAAAAATTGAAAAGATTATCTATATTGCATGAGAACTAAAAGCAAACCGTCTAATGGAACCAAATGGGACCAAATACAAGTTGGTATTGATGAATGCTAGAACTCAGAAAGACAAACTGCTCAGAATTATGAAAAATTATAAAAAATTGTTTAGGTCCTCATTGATATTAAGTCCATTAGGAACTTGAGTGTCAAGAGCTAAGATAAAATGGGTTTCCTTCTGTCTGAGTAACTTTTCACAATTTCACAAACAGAGTTTGATCTAAGATCTTCCTTTTATAACCTCTTTAAAGGAATCTTTGAACGGCTTCAGCTAGACATTCATCAGCAATTGCATCACTACTACAGTTCTGACGGATACGAATAAATTCCCCGTATGGAATACTGTTAATAGTGTGATTGGGATGGGCACTTTGGGCATGATGAATAGAATTGCCCGCTGTTGACTTGCAGTGCAACTTGGTTTGTAAAACACCTGCCTCTATATACAAATTGGCATCCAGAAATTCAGCTGAACTGTCGCTAACTAGTGCGTGAATCTTAAATTGAGATCATTTGCATTGAAGTCATATATAAAAGCCAGTGCTTCATCATTCAACCCCTTCCAAACAATGCACACGTCATCGATGTAACACCAGTAATGGACAATGTGCTTCCACCAGTGGCGATATATGTATATATGTTCAACCAAATCGCCCTTCTTTTGAAAACGCACTCCACAGCAGATTAGTTACGTATAGCCAGCTTTTTATTAGTGGATGTTTCATTTGGCCTGACGCGTTTCGGAGCATGGCTCCTTGTTCACAGGTTGCCACGTTACCAAAAATGCAGCGACAAGTGTTATAGCATGGTGGAATGCCCTTTGCAAACCTGGAATGGTCACCTGTTACTTATTGCTAAATGTGGATATTAAATTGGTACTAATGGTGTGCAAACCACTATTGCTTCTTTCCTTGCCTCTCTTGCCTCTTTCTGCATTTCTGTTGCTCCTTTCTGCACCTTTCTTTCTTTTTCTGCACTTCTTTTGCCTCTTTCTGCTTATCTCTTCTACATGCTGCACCTCCCTTCCCTCTTCATGCACCTCTTTTGCCCCTTTCTGTACCTCTCTTCCCTCTTTCTGCACCTCTGTTGCTTCTTTCTGCACTACTCTTGCTTCTTTCTTCACATCTCTTGCTTATTTCTGTATCAGTTGTGCTTCTTTCTGCATCCCTCTTCCCTATTTCTGCAACTCTCTTGCCTCTTTCTATACCCCTGTTCATTCTTTTTGCTCTTGTTTTGTTTCTTTCTGCACCTATCTCGCTTCTTTCTGCACCCCTCTCACAACTTTCTCCACCCCTGTTCTAATTTTTTGCTTCTCTCTTGCTTCTTTATATACTTATCTTGCCTCTTTTTTCCAGACCTCATCCCTCTTTCTGCACATCTTTTACTTCTTCCCGCACTTCTCTTGCTTGTTTCTGCACCTCAGTCCCTTCTTTCTGCAACCCTTGTTCCTCTTTTTGCACTTTTCTTCCCTCTTTCTGCTCCCCTCTTGCCTCTTTCTGCCCCTCTGTTCCTTCTTTCTGTACTTCTTTTGTTTCTTTCTCCAACTATCTTGCTTTGTTTGTATCCTCTTGCCTCTTGTTCTAACCCACACACCCCTTTCTGCATCTCTGTTGCTTCTTTATGCACCTCTCTTGCTACTTTCTATACCCCTCATACTTCTTTCTGCACCCCTTGTGCCTCTTTCTGCACCCCTCTTCCCTCTTTCTGTACTCCTCTTGCCTCTTCCTACACCTCTGTAGCTTCTTTCTGCACTTTTTTGTTTCTTTCTGCCCCCCCTCTGCCTCTTTCTGCACCACTCTTCCTTCTTTTTGCACCTCTCTTGCCTCTTCCTGCACCTCTGTTGCTTTGTTCGGCACTCATCTTGCCTCTTTCTGCACCTTTGTAGCTTCTTTCTGCACTTCTTTTGTTTCTTTCTGTACCCTCTTGCCTCTTCTGCACCCCTGTTACTTCATTCTACACTTCCCATGCGTCTTTCTGCCCCTTTCTTTCTTCTTTCTGCACCCCTGTTGTCTATTTCTACACTCGGCTTCCCTCTTTCTGCACATCTCTTGCGTCTTTCTGCACCCCTGTTGCTTCATTCTGCACTTCCCATGCTTCTTTCTGCACCTGTCTTGCTTCTTTCTGTACCCCTTTTTTTCTATTTCTGCACTTGTCTTCCCTCTTTCTGTACCTCTCTTGCCTATTTCTACATCTCCCTTTCCTCTTTTTGCAATTTTCTTGCTTCTTTGTACACCTCTGTTGCTTATTTCAGCAATTCTTTTGTCTCTTTCTGCACTTCTCTTGCCTGTTTCTGCACCTCTCATACTGCTTTATGTACCTCTCTTGCCTCTTTGCACCTCACTTGCTTCTTTCTGCAACCCTCTTGCCTCTTTCTGCACCCATATTCCCTCTTTGTACAACTCTCTTGCCTCTTTATACACTTCTCTTCCCTCTTTCTGGAGTTCTCTTACCTCTTTCTGTACCTCTGTCCCTTCTTTCTGTACCCCTCATGCATCTTTCTATACCCCTCTTTTTCCTTTTTGTATCCCTCCTGCCTCTTTCTGCACTTCTGTTGCTTCTTTTTGCACCTATCTTGCCTCTTTCTGTACCACTTGTGCTTCTCTCTGTACCCCTCTTCCCTTTTTCCACACAGCTCTTGTCTCTTTCTGCACCCCTGTTCCTTCTTTTCACTCTCCCTTTGTTTCTTCCTGCATCTCTCTTGCTTCTTTGTGCATCCCTCTAGCCACTTTCTCCACCCGTGTTCCCTTTTTGCATCTCTGTTGCTTCTTTCTGAACTTCTCTTGCCTCTTTCTCCACCCCTCATCCCTTTTTCTGTACCTCTGTTGCTTCTTTCTGCACTTCTCTTGTTTCTTTCTGTACCTCAGTGCCTTCTTTCTGCAACCCTTGGGCCTCTTTCTGCACCCCTCTTCCTTCTTTCTGCTGCCCTCTTCCCTCTTTCTGTACCTCTTTTCATTCTTTCTGTATCCTCTTGCCTATTTCTCTACCCCACTTCCCCCTTTCTGCAGTTCTGTTGCTTCTTTAAGCACTTCTCTAGCTTTATCTGCACCTCTGTTGTGTCTTTCTCCACTCCTCTTGCCTCTTTCTGCACCTCTGTTGCTCCTTTCTGCACTTCTTTTGTTTCTTTCTGCACCTCTCTTGCTTCTTTCTATAACCCTCTTGTCTCTTCCTCCACTCCTCTTCCCCCGTGTTATCTCTGCTGCTTGTTTCTGCACCTTTGTTGCTTCTTTCTTCACTTCTCCTGCCACTTTCAGCATCCCTGGTGTTTAATTCTGCACTTACCATGCTTCTTTCTGCAGCCCTGTTGTCTCTTTCTGTACTCATATTCCTCTTTCTGTATCTATCTTGCCTCTTTCTACATCTCACTTGCTTCATTCTGATCTTTTCTTGCTTCTTTCTACACCCCTGCTGCTTGTTTCAGCAATACTCTTGCCTGTTTTGATATATCTTTCGCCTCTTTCTGCACCTCTCTTGCCTCTTTCTGCACCTCATTTGCTTCTTTTTGTACCCCTCTTCCCTCTTTGTGCATCTTTCTTTCCTTTTCTATAACTCTCTTCCCTCTTTCTGCACCACTCTTGCCTCTATCTGTACCTCTGTTGCTTCCTTCTTTCTGCACATTTCTTGCCTATTTCAGCACCTCTGTTGCTTCTTTCAATACTTTTCTTCCTTCTATCTGTACTCCTTGTGCCTCTTTCTACACCCTTCTGTTCTTATCCTGCACATGTCCTGGTTCTTTCTGCACTGCTCTTGCCTCATTCTGCACCACTCTTTCCACCTTCTGTACCTCTGTATTTTCTTACTACACTGTTCTTGCTTCTTTCTGCACCTCTCTTCCAAACTTCTGCAACCCTCTTGCCTCATTCTGCACTTCTGTTGCCTCCTTCTGCACCAGTGTTGCTTCTTTTTTGTTCTTCTCTTCCTCTAGTCTTCACCCCTCTTGCCTCCTTATGCGCATTTGTTTCTTCTTTCTGCTTTTCTCTTGCTTCTTTCTTTACTTCTTTTGCTTCTTTCTGCACCACTCTTACCTCTTTCTGTACCCCTTTTGTTTCTTTCTGGACATCTTCTGCCTCTATCTGCAACTCTCTTGCCTTTTTCTGCAGCTCTATTGCCTCTCTCTGCACCTCCTTTGCTTTTTTCTGTACTTTTCCTGCCTCTTTCTGTACCCCTTTTGCCTCTTTCTGCAACTCTGTTGGTTCTTTGTGCACTGCTCTTGGTTATGTTTGCACCTCTGTTGCAAATTTCTGCATACCACTTGCCTCTTTATGCAAACCTTTTGCCTGTTCCTGCATTTTCCTTGCTTCTTTCTGTACTATTTTTCCCTTTTTCTATATATCTCTTGCCTCTTTATGTACCTCTCTTGCCTCATTCTGCACATCTCTTGGTTCTTCCTGCCTTGCTCCTGTCTCCTTCTGCATCCCTCTTGCCACTTTGAGTACCTCTTTTGCTTCTTCTGCACTTCTCTCTCCTCTTTCTGCAACCCTCTTGCCTCTTTCTGCACCTCTACTGCTTGTTTCTGCACTTCTATTGACTCTATCTGCACCTCTCTTGCTTCTTTCTCCACACCAGTTGTCTTTTTATGCCCTGCTGTTGTCTCCTTCTGTACTTGTCTTTCCTCTTTTTGCACCTCTCCTACATCTTTCTGCTGTTCTCTTGCTTCTTATATATCTCTCTTGCCTCTTTCTGCACCTCTTGCTTCGTTCCACACATCTGCTGCTTCTTTCAGCAGTTCTCTTGGGTCTTTTTGTACTTCTTTTGCTTGTTTATGTACCTCTCCTGCGTCTTTCTGCACCTCCGTTGCCTCTTTCTACACCTCACTTGCGTCTTTCTGCCCCCTTTTGCCTTTTTCTGCACTCCTCTTTTCTCTTTCTGCATCTATCTTGCCTCTTTCTGCACCTCTGTTCCCCCTTTCTGCACCTTTCCTACCTGTTTCTGTACCTCTCTTGCCTCTTTCTGTACCTCTGTTGGTTCTTTCTGCACTTCTCTTGCTTTTTCTGCACCTTTCACACCTCTGTTGTTTCTTTCTGCAATTCTCGTTCGTCTGTCTGCCCCCTCCTACCTCTATCTGCACCCCTCTTGCCTCTTTCAGCACCTCTTTTGGTTCTTTTTGCACTTCTCTTGCTGCTTTCTGCACCTCACTTGCCTGTTTCTGCACTTCTTTTGCAAATTTCTATACTTCTGTTACTTCTTTCAGCAATTCTCTTGCCTGTTTCTGAACCTCTGTTAGTTCTTTATGTACTTCTCTTGTTCTTTCTGCTCCATTCACACATTTCAGCACCTCTGTTGCTTCTTTCTGCACTTCTCCTCCTTTTTCTGCACCCCTCCTGCCTCTTTCTGTACCTCAATTGCCTCTTTGTGCACCTCTTGTACCTTTTTCTGCACCACTCTTGCTGTTTTTGCAACTCTAGTGGCTCTTTGTGCATTTCCCTTGCTTCTTTCTGCATCTCACTTGCCTCTTTCTGTACTTCTCTTGCTTGTTTCTATACCTCTGTTGCTTGTTTCAGTAATTCTCTTGCCTTTTTCTGTACTTCTCTTCCTTCTTTCTGCACCCATCCTGCCTCTTTCTGTACCTCTCTCGCCTCTTCGTGCACCTCTGTTTGTTCATTTTGCTCTGCTCTTTCTTCTTTCTGCACCCATCTTGCCTCTTTCTGTACCCCTCGTTTCTCTTTCGATACCTCTCTTGCCTCTCTCTGCACCCCTGTTCCCTCTTTCTGTATCTTTCGTTCTTCTTTTTGTACCTCTCTTACCTCTTTCTGTACCTCTGTTGATTCTTACTGCACTTCTCTTGCTCTTTCTTCACCCTTTGCGCCTCTTTTAGCACCTCTGTTGCTTTTTTCTGCACTTCTCTACTTTCTTTCTGCACCCCTCCTGCCTCTTTCAGTACTTCTCTTGACTCTTTGGATACCTCTCCCACCTCTTTCTGAAGGCCTCTTGACTCTTTTTGCATCTCTTTTGGTTCTTTCTGCACTGCTCTTGCCTCTTTCAGCACCTCCGTTGCTTCTTTCTGCACTTTTCTTGCCTCTTTCTGCACCTCTGACTTAGAGGTAGTTTTAATCCCCCTGCCCTATTATATACTAGGGCCTTACAGGGGAGGTCATTCAAATCACAGGGTTACCCCAGCCCATAGTGTACCCTAGTGTATGTAGTTGTTTTCACTGTATTCTAAGTGTCTTTCAGCATAGCACTGGCTCCGGCCCTGGTTAGTCAGAGCCAGTTACCACCAGTACTAGTCAGGAAAATGTTGGGGGCACAGGATGACTTTGCAACAAGGCCTCTTTCTGCACCTCTTTTGATTTTCTCTACATATCTCTTGCTTCTTTCTGTCCTTTTATTCGTCTTTCTGGACTTCTGTTGCTGCTTTCTGCATTTTTCGGTGCACCTCTTCCTCTTTCTGCACATGTCCTACCTCTGTAGCAAAAACCATAGGTTTCAGGAACATTATAGTTAGAAATTAGCATTTAAAAAACCTTTGAAATTCACTGAAAAAACCACAGGTTTCAGGGACAGTATAGTTAGTTGGACATTTCACTCGTACAAAACCAGAGAAATGTGTCCGTTATAGTTAGTTGAGCTAACTATAACTCGTGCCCCCACTATGCACTGCTGATCACGTCACATATTACTACATTCATGACACGGTCAGTGACATCACTGATGACATCACTGATTACATCTCAAATGACATCACAGCCTGTGTACCGAATTACCAGGGACCCACATTAATTAATATAGCATGCGCCACCTCACCGTAAAATATATTTTGGTTCCACTAGTGTCAAATATATCTCAGGAAGGGTGTTTGGCCTTGTATTTTCTCCCACCTGAAGAGGAAATTTTCAGATCTCCCGCTAAACAGGAGCAAACACAACATCTGCTCCCAGCAGGCAGGAGCTTTAAAAAAACAGGATCAGACTTGTGTTCTGAACAACAGATTGCTCCTGCCCAGATTGCTCCTGCAAAGAGGGCGCAACATAAATAGCTCCTCCTTGTGTGCCAGAGCAATGGCAGTTCCCGCAGCATGCGCGGAGCCAGCTGAGGCTACAGGGGCATAGGGCTTCCCCATGGGCCCCAACATGTTGTTTGTGGGTTCCCCAGGTGGGCAGTGGGGCATCCACTTATATTAAAAGCAGACCCCGGGGGATGTTGTCCCCGGGGCCATGATAGGCTCGGAGAGGGGGAAGCAATCCCAACAAGAATAAAAACAGCCCTGGGGAATTTGGTCCCCAGGGCCTAATGAGGCTTGGGGAGGGGGCCACAAAGTCTCCCTTCCCTTTAAATAAAATATAGCCATGGAGGATATGGTCCCCAGGGCCTAATCAGGCCTATGAGGGGGTCACACTGCTTTTTTCTCCTTTTATTTTAATTTCAGTCCCAGGAGACAGGTTCCCTGGGGCCTAATTAGACTCAGGGATGAAGGCCATGTGTCTCCTCTCTTTATTATTTACTCTGCTCTGAGGGAGAGAGGCAAAGTGGCCTCTGTCCCCTTTTGAAAAACAGACAGCCCTGGGTATGGGTTCCACAGGGCTAAAAAAGTCTTGGGGAGGTGGGCCACTTCATCCCCCCCTTTAAAAAATGGATAGCTCTAGGGCATGGGGTCCACATAGCCAAAGAATGCTCAGGGAGGTAGGTTGCATGGTCCCCATCCTCTTTTGAAAAAGAGGATGGGGTCCCAGGTTCCTGATAAGTCTTGGGGAGTTGGGCTGTGCTGCATCTTCCCCTTTTTTAAAATTATATTTGGCACTGGTGGATGGGGTCCTCAGGGCCATTTAGGGGTTGGGGAGGGGAGCGGCACCCACCTGTCCCCTTAGATTTTAGCTTTAGGTGGGATCCCCAGGGCCAAGAAGGCTTCTGGAGGGCACTGCACAACCTCCTCCCTTATTGTGTCTTAGGGATGGAGGCCAGAGGGCCCCTCCCTTTTTATTGAAACTGGCCCTAGGGATGCGGTCCCTGGGGACAATTAAGGGTCTGGTCAGGGCTACACGTCCCCTCCCCTTAATATATGTTTGGCTCCAGGGGATAGGTTCCCGGGGTCTGATGGCCAACGCTATGCTGCGCATACCAAAAGGCTCATCAAAGGCTGTGTATTTTGTGTGCTTAGCAGCCTGCTGAGGGTTTAATCAAAGGCCTTATAGCAGGCCAGTCCCTGTGGCCAACACAGCGCTACGTACGGCCAAAGGCTGTGTGCAGAGTGACGTTTGCTGCCTGCAGGGAGTTGGAAGCAGGGCCTGGCTTCAAGAAAAGCATTGCAACACACCCCATGCTATGCACAATGAAAGACTGTACACAGCATGTAGTTAGCAGCCTGTAGCGGGCTTGGTTGCCTCCGGGTGGGTTGGCCTCCTGAGGGAGTTGTATCTGTGATGGCATTAATGATGCTTTAAATTATTCTGAGCTATGTTGTACTTAATTTCAGATTTCTAACGCCATACTAGTTTATAGAGTAATTTGTACAAAAGAAGCTTGCATGACATCATCATTGATGTCATAAATGATGTCAAAGAACACGTCATGAGTGATGTAATATGTGAGGTCATAAGCAGTGCATTGCAGGGCACAAGTTATAATGTTGTCATTGACATATTCAGCCAACGTACACATCACTTTACCCTTTGTTTCTTCTATCTATCTATCGATCTATCTATCTATCTATCTCCTACTGCTGGATGCCAGTAGATAGTTATAGTTAGGACCAAGTATCCATAGGAAAAGCATTTTTGACTTGGTTATAACTTTGGTGTCGTTTGACCAATCTGCGTGAAATTTTGTTAAAAAAGTGTCACATGAGTACTATTGTTAAGCAAAGTTTGGGGCTGATGTGTGCAGTGGAGACCAAGAATTTGGGGGGCGAAATAAGGATCCATTTGTAATGTTCATTCCCATAGGAAACTTTAGCCACCTCTACAGCCCGAACCGCTGAACGGACTTACACCAAATTTGGCAGGGCGGTAGATGTTGATTGAAGGATGTGCGGTTTGCTTTTTTGGTGTAAATCCATTTAGTAGTTGTTGTGAAATCTAAGTTTACATTTATAGTGCTATTTCTGGCAGCGGATGCTTTGAAATTATTTGCGAAGGCACGCGCCAATTGAAATGCCCTGATTGGCTGGAAGCAACTTGAACAGAAAGTTGCGGCCGCCATTTTATCAATTGGGAACAGTTCCCAGGGCTGAAAATCTATGTGAAAAGCCATATAAGGGGTCAGGGTGGAGATACTTTGACCCCATGTTTGAGAAATGTCATTGCGATCTCCGGCTCACTGCAAAAAAAAAAAATAGGTTTTAGAGAGGGTTGTTCTAGAAATACAGTAGAAAAACATGAGTTTGAAGTGTACAGTAATTTACTCCTAGTGTGTATAATACTGCAATGTGTGTGCATATATGTGTTTTCACTTTATGGAAAAGGCACGATCATTGAGGTTAGACGACGTCACGAATAACCGCAAAAATCATAAAATAGGTCTGAAAGGTGGTTTTTAAAGAAACTTAGCACACAAAAATTTGTTTAAATGTGCTTTGAATGAAGTATTAATATAGTAATATGTGTAGGGCAATGTTCTGAATAGATTTTTTTTACACTTTTTTTTGGTGTGTTGATGGTTATTGAATATCTGCTTTTGTTTTCCGGTTTCACAACGTGTCTGACAAAAGCCTTTGTGTTGATTGTGCGTATATGAGAGCTACACATAAGTCCCGATGCAGAGATTCATGTTACTTAGAAATACCCTGTTGCCTTCATCTGTAAAGTGCACACCATAATTTCTATAAATTCCATGCATGTCAAAACGCAGATTGCTTTTATCAATACAGCCCAAGCAATGGTCTCTTAGGAATGCAGAAATAGTTTTATTGGAAGTAACATATTCCTTCTACAATGTGCTGTGAACTTGTGACCTACTGATTCTACTGAGTTGCTAGGTACACTTGCTAAGATTGGTGTTAAAGAGGCAGAATGTATTTTTAAAGTTGAGGAGTGATGAGTACATGTACATAATGTCAAGTTTCATTTTCCAACTCACGACTATGCAATAAACGGTTGTGTAGTATTTAAATTTCAGAAAAATTAAGCTAGATATAGGTTTGAACTCCCTTTTTTTAACAATTATTCTGCAGTCATCGCAAAACCATTGTGAAAACTTGCCAACATGAGCGTTAAGCGTTAAGAGATGCTACCCATTCACAACTGTTGATGCAGTAGTCTAAAATGAACTACATGATTTCATTCGCTGCTTCTCATGATGATAGAGTGGAAAGTTGAAGAGGTTGCCATTTTAGAGTTGCTTTGTATGATGGTGGTGTATCATTCTCGTGCTTGGTTTATACAAATCTTAACAGTGTGAAAACTATCCAGAAAGAGCTAAAACAACAATATAATTTGCAAACTCAATTCACTGGCATGCATATAACTTTGTAATCATTTTAAAAATGTATATTAGAAATGAAGATGTGTATGGGAGTTTGATTAAAAGGAGTATCACATTGATGTCTCTTGTATCCTACGCTGATGACACGCAGCTGGTGGTGGCACTAAACGATGAAAGTGGGCATAGCGCCCAAAAATTCCAACAAACTCTCATTGACATCACAGAATGGATGACAGCGAACTACCTCCAGCTCAACGCCGGTAAAACAGAGGTGTTGTTGGTGGGGAAAAAGACAAACACTTGGGGGAACAACTGGTGGCCTGAAAACCTGGGACAACCACCTGAACCCAAGGACTGAGTAAAAAACCTAGGAGTCTGGGTAGACTCTGACCTCAAATTCACTCACCATACTAAAATAGTGGCAGCAACCTGCTTCGGCATTTTACGTAACCTTAGACCCATCCTAGGATTCTTTGACAACCAAACCCGTCAGACAATAGACCAAGCAGCCATCCTCTCCAGGCTGGACTACGCCAGCTCCCTTTTGCTAGGAGCGAACGTAGCAGAAAAGGCTAGACTCCAGCGAGTCCAGAACGCTGCCGCCAGGGCTCTGGTAGGTCTCCCTCGCCACATGTCTGTTTCTAGCGTCCTTATCAAACTCCACTGGCTCCCAATGGAGAAAAGGATCCACTTCAAAACGCTATGCTTAGCTTTTAAAGTCCTAAAAATGGCCTCCCCCCCCATGCTCTGCCCACTCTTGTCAACCTACGTCCCCCGGCGCACCCTACGTTCAGAAGGACAAAATCTCGCAACGGTACCCACGTATCAAACTAGCCAGGATGGGTGGCCGTTCTTTCAAATACCTGGCCGCAAAACTCTGGAATGGCCTCCCAGACCAGATCCGAGGGATACAAGATCTATTGACTTTTAGGAAAGCAATAAAAACACACCTTTTCTGTTAAACAATTTCCTCCCCCCTACCTTCCATCCTCTGTCCACTTTCCATACAGTAAGCGCCGGGACGCCCCTTTGCTGGGGCAGCCGTCCGCTATACAAGCACATATAACATAAAATGACAACATAACATGTGAAAAAATATATGAGATGAACTACATCTATTAGAGATTATGGCCTAGATGTATCAAGCCTTTTGCGATTCGTTAAGGCCGAAATTCGCAGAATTTCGGCCTTTACGAATCGTAAACGGACATTTTGCATCTTTTGGGATGTATGAGAAATTAGCAAAATAAGGAATCGCAAAAATTTGCGATTCCTTATTTTGCTATAGCATTTAAGGAATCGCTATTTTTGCGATTCCTTAAATGCAATGTATGTAGCATTTTTACATTGCAAATTATGTTTAAGAATTCGCAAATTAACACCAAATTGTAGTTGATGTTAATTTACGAATTCATTTAAAAATGCAATAATTGACATTTTTTAGGGTGGCATGTGATGCACACACATGCCCTTAGGGCATGTATGTGCACCATATGCACACACATGTACATTTCAGGGGTGCAGCAGGGTGTCTTTGAGACACCCCTGCACCCTTGAAATAATTCTCAAATTGCGATTAGCAAATTGCGAATTTGCAATTTGAGAATTCCTAAACAATCATTCCTATGGGCCTCCTGGCCCATAGGAATGCATTGGAACTTATTCCTTAATTGCGAATTCGCAAAATGCGAATTCGCAAATAAGGAATAAAAAGGAATCGCTAAAAAAAAGCGATTTTTTACATACATTCCATTTTGCGAATTCTAAATAGCAATTCGCTAAAAATCGCTATTTAAGATTTGCAAAATGGAATCTTGATACATCTAGGCCTATGTGTTTAGGAGGTTAGCTGTTTTAGGAAGTAACAGAAAAATGAATTAGTTCCTCTTTATTACATTGTGTATTTTATTGAGAAAAAACCCAGTATAGTCTTGTGGAAAGTTGCAAGGAGGAACTAAGAATGTTTAAAATGTTTTAAAAGGGGAGAGGAGTTGGTCTAACGGCTGGGGTGGTCGACCTTGAGTCTGGGGAACCAGGTTCGAGTCTCGGCAATGACAGTGAACAGCCTGTGATTTTGGGCAAATCACATAATCTTCCCGTGCCTAACAAAAATGAATGTGTCCTTATGTAACACAACTGGTGCTATGTAAAGTGCTCTGATACCCGATACCTTTGGGTCGAGTTCACGCTATATAAAACTGTAAAAAAAAAGTCTAAACATCATGTGCAGAATAGATACATCTGTTATTTTGAATTCTGTGGGGCAGATTTACAAGCCCCTTGCGCCTCTTTTGCGCCGCAGTTGCGTCACTTTTGTGACGCAGCGGCGGCACAAAAGATACACCATGGTGCAGGGTATTAACAACGTGACGCATCTGGGAGATGCGTCATGTTGTAAAGCCCTGCGCCATAAAGAGGCGTTCCTGCGCAGGGGGGGCGTTCCTGCACGGGAACACCTCCTAAAAGTGGCTGAGTGAAATATACAGGATTTTACTCAGTCACTTTTAGGCGAATGCTGCGTCAAAACCCTGCGCCTGCTTGAAGCAGGCGTAAGAAATCACGCAGCATTTGAAGGATAGGGCACCCTAGAGCCTTGCTGGAGCTGCGTCGCACTTGCGACGCAACTCCAGCAATGCACCACTTTTACAGCACAGATGCGTGACGCATTTGTGCCATGTTTGCCTCATGGTGCACCGCATTGTAAATGCGGCGCTTCCATTGTGGCGGAGGAATGGCACACAAAAAGTGGCGCATCCCTGCTGATATGCAGGGATGCGCCACTTATTGTAAATATGCCCCTTATTGTTTAGTAACATTATTAAATAGGAATAGTATAGTGAAAAATAAAAGATGAGAACATGTTCTCCTCCTGTATATGAATTAGAAAAAAGCCATATTTATTAGATATGTATTGGAAAGTGTTTGTCAATGTGGTTTTTAACTTATATAGGGTTTATAACTTATATGACCACTTTGCAGTACTTGGATGTGAGATATGTTTTTTTTGCTTTTGAGTTTACTTAAAGATGCTGAGAGGTATACATTTTTGGAAAGATGGCTTGACGGTATACATCTATTAAGACATTGCATATATGATTACTTGGTGATCTATGTTCAGTAGGGCTGATGACAATTTCATGTAGATTGTGAGGGTAGTGTTTTACTTTAGACATGGTTTGTTTAAAATTGAGAAGGTATAATAATGCAGAATTCCCCAAGTGTTCTTATGCTAGCTTCATTTTGAGTATGTCCTTTGTTTGAGATATGCTGAATATATGTTTTAGAAGCAGAAGAAGTATTTGGGAAATGATGTAGGTATGCCATTCGTTAAAGGTTTTGAAAATTTTCAAAATGTTGTTTTCTGTTTTAGAAACTTACTGATGCATGTGCATGCTTAGTAACAAAGCAATGTATGTTTCTAGAGAGCCATGTATGTAATTATATATCAAGTGTGATAACTAGATTTCACTCACACACAGCTCAGAAGAAAAGCATATATACAGTAAAATGTATAATTTGATACTGAGAGAAGGAGATAACCAATGAGTGAGAGATATAGGGACAAGTATTATGTATCTAACAGCAATGAAGGCACATTCCCTGTCAGTAAGGCAGTATTCCGGCACTAATGCTATCACTCAGCCACTACTCAGGCAGTCATGAAATCAGTGATTCACTATTCATGGAGTTATTCAATTACCCAGACTCTATACATGTACGCTTGCAACCAGGCAGGCAGAAATGTTGTAGTCATTGAACTATGCAGGACCACCATATTGGTCTGAAAAGTGCAAAAAGTGCTGTGTAGTGATAAATTGTTGTGCAAAAAAGGCAAATATATAGGAATTATTAGCAGCAGGACGGAGGTTCCTAAATGAGAAACCTCAAATTTACATAATCAAGATGTCAAAAGGGCATATGCTAGAAAATTTCATCTATGAAAAATTGAAAAGATTATCTATATTGCATGAGAACGAAAAGCAAACCATCTAATGGAACCAAATACAAGTTGGTATTGATGAATGCTAGAACTCAGAAAGACAAACTGCTCAGAATTATTAAAAATTATAAAAAGTTGTTTAGGTCCTCATTGATATTAAGTCTATTAGGAACTTGGGTGTCAAGAGCTAAGATAAAATGGGTTTCCTTCTGTCTGAGTAACTTTTCACAATTTCACAAACAGAGCTTGATCTAAGATCTTCCTTTTATAACCTCTTTAAAGGAATCTTTGAACGGCTTCAGCTAGACATTCATCAGCAATTGCATCACTACTACAGTTCTGACGGATACGAATAAATTCCCCGTATGGAATACTGTTAATAGTGTGATTGGGATGGGCACTTTGGGCGCTGTTGACGTGCAGTGCGACTTGGTTTGTAAAACACCTGCCTCTATATACAAATCGACATCCAGAAATTCAGCTGAACTGTCGCTAACTAATGCCGTGAATCTTAAGTTGAGATTATTTGCATTGAAGTCATATATAAAAGCCAGTGCTTCATCATTCGACCCCTTCCAAACAATGCACACGTCATCAATGTAACACCAGTAATGGACAATGTGCTTCCACCAGTGGCGATATATGTATATATGTTCAACCAAATCGCCTTTCTTTTGAAAACGCACTCAACAGCAGATTAGTTACGTATAGCCAGCTTTTTATTAGTGGATGTTTCATTTGGCCTGACGCGTTTCGGAGCATGGATCCTTGTTCACAGGTTGCCACGTTACCAAAAATGCAGCGACAAGTGTTATAGCATGGTGGAATGCCCTTTGCAAACCTGGAATGGTCACCTGTTACTTATTGCTAAATGTGGATATTAAATTGGTACTAATGGTGTGCAAACCACTATTGCTTCTTTCCTGGCCTCTCTTGCCTCTTTCTGCATTTCTGTTGCTTCTTTCTGCACCTTTCTTTCTTTTTCTGTACTTCTTTTGCCTCTTTCTGCTTATCTCTTTCACTTTCTGAACCTCTCTTCCCTCTTCCTGCACCTCTTTTGCCTCTTTCTGCACCTCTCTTTCCTCTTTCTGCACCTCTCTTGCTTATTTCTGTACCAGTTGTGCTTCTTTCTGCATCCCTCTTCCCTATTTCTGCAACCCTCTTGCCTCTTTCTATACCCCTGTTCCTTCTTTTTGCTCTTGTTTTGTTTCTTTCTGTGCCTCTCTCGCTTCTTTCTGCACCCCTCTCACAACTTTCTCCATCCCCTGTTCTCATTTTTTGCTTCTCTCTTGCTTCTTTATGTACTTCTCTTGCCTGTTTTTTCCATACCTCATCCCTCTTTCTGCACATCTGTTGCTTCTTCCCGCACTTCTCTTGCTTGTTTCTGCACCTCAGTCCCTTCTTTCTGCAACCCTTGTGCCTCTTTTTGCACTTTTCTTCCCTCTTTCTGCTCCCCTCTTGCCTCTTTCTGCCCCTCTGTTCCTTCTTTCTGTACTTCTATTGTTTCTTTCTCCAACTCTCTTGCTTTGTTTGTATCCTCTTGCCTCTTGTTCTAACCCACACACCCCTTTCTGCATCTCTGTTGCTTCTTTATGCATCTCTCTTGCTACTTTCTGTACCCCTCATACTTCTTTCTGCACCCCTTGTGCCTCTTTATGCACCCCTCTTCCCTCTTTCTGTACTCCTCTTGCCTCTTCCTACACCTCTGTAGCTTCTTTCTGCGCTTTTTTGTTTCTTTCTGCCCCCCCCTCTGCCTCTTTCTGCACCACTCTTCCTTCTTTTTGTACCTCTCTTGCCTCTTCCTGCACCTCTGTAGCTTCGTTCTGCACTTCTTTTGTTTCTTTCTGCACCTCTCTTGCTTCTTTCTGTACCCCTCCTGCCGCTTACTCCACCCCTTCCCCCTTTGTCATTTCTGTTGCTTCTTTCTGCACCTGTTGCTTCTTTCTGCACTTCTCTTGCCTCTTACTGCACCCTGTTGCTTCATTCTGCACTTCCCATGCTTCTTTCTGCACCTGTCTTGCTTCTTTTGTCACCCCTGTTGCCTTTTCCTGCACTTGTCTTCCCTCTTTCTGTACCTCTCTTGCCTCCTCTGCACCCCTGTTACTTCATTCTGCACTTCCCATGCTTCTTTCTGCCCCTTTCTTTCTTCTTTCTGCACCCCTGTTGTCTATTTCTACACTCGGCTTCCCTCTTTCTGCACATCTCTTGCGCCTTTCTGCACCCCTGTTGCTTCATTCTGCACTTCCCATGCTTCTTTCTGCACCTGTCTTGCTTCTTTCTGCACCCCTTTTGTCTATTTCTGCACTCCTCTTCCCTCTTTCTGTACCTCTCTTGCCTCTTTCTACATCTCCCTTACCTCTTTTTGCAATGTTCTTGCTTCTTTCTACACCTCTGTTGCTTATTTCAGCAATTCTTTTGTCTCTTTCTGCACTTCTCTTGCCTGTTTCTGCACCTCTCTTACTGCTTTATGTACCTCTCTTTCCTCTTTGCACCTCACTTGCATCTTTCTGCAACCCTCTTGCCTCTTTCTGCACCCATATTCCCTCTTTGTGCAACTCTCTTGCCTTTTTATACACTTCTCTTCCCTCTTTCATCTGCCCGCACGCCCTCCCCTCCGCTGACTACATCCTCCTCGGGGACCTCAACTTCTACCTGGAGAACAACAACGACCGCAACACCACCACCCTGCTGGACAACCTCGCCAACCTCGGTTTCAAGCAGCTGGTGACCACCCCCACCCACTACGCCGGACACACACTCGACCCCGTCTTCTCATCCAGCAAGGACATCGTCTTCAGCCACGCCACCGGACTCCACTGGACGGACCACAGCTGCATCCACTTCAGCTTCAGAAGAACCATGATCCACCATCACCAGCAACAGGTTGCACGCAGGAGCTGGAACAAGATCACTGCCGACCAGCTCGCCGCATCCCTGAGCCATCACCCTCCCACTAGCTCAGCGAACCCCAGCCAGGATGCCGATAACCTCACGAAGTGGATCAGCACCTGTGCAGACGACCTCGCCCCACTGAGGACCCCGCCTAACAGACCCTGCAGTAAGAAAGCACCATGGTTCATCGACGAACTCAAGAGCTCCAAAAAGAACTGCCGTGCCCTCGAAAGAGCCTGGCGCAGAGACCCAATACCAGACAACATGACCACCCTCAAGCTCGCCACTCGAAAACACCATCAACTGATCCACGCCACCAAGAAAACTACATTCAAGGAATGACTGGACAACAACGCACACAGCAGCAAGGAACTCTTCAACATCGTTAAAGAGCTCTCCAACCCCAACGCCGGAAACAACGACATCACCCCATCGCAAGACCGATGCAACTCACTCGCCTCCTACTTCCACAACAAGATCACAGACATAAACAACAGCTTCAGCATGCAACCAACGCTCCCCACGACCGCACCAATGCCCCCCACCACCTCCATCCGCGTCGGGACCCCGATCACCACCGAAGACACCATCCGTACGATGAACTCCATCCACTCCGGATCTCCAACCGACCCCTGCCCTCACCACGTCTTCAACAAGGCCGACGCTGTCATCGCCACCACCTGCGAGACATCATCAACACCTCCTTCGACACTGCCACCTTCCCGGAGAGCTGGAAGCACGCCAAACTCAGCGCTCTACTGAAGAAACCATCACCGGACCCCACCGAACTCAAAAACTACCGCCCCATCTCGCTCCTCCCGTTTCCGGCCAAAGTCATCGAGAAGACCGTCAACAAGCAGCTGGCCGCCTTCCTCGAGATGAATGGATCCCTCGACCTCTCGCAGTCTGGCTTCCGGGCCAACCACAGCACCGAGACCGCCCTCATCGCAGCCACCGATGACATCCGAGCTCTGCTCGACAACGGAGAAACAGCGGCCCTCATCCTCCTGGACCTCTCCGCGGCTTTCGACACTGTCTGCCACCGCACCCTAGTGCAATGCCTCAGCAACGTCGGAATCCAGGAGAAGTAACTGGAGTGGATCATCTCCTTCCTCGCCGGAAGGACTCCCTCGCCACATGTCTGTTTCTAGCGTCCTTATCAAACTCCACTGGCTCCCAATGGAGAAAAGGATCCACTTCAAAACGCTATGCTTAGCTTTTAAAGTCCTAAAAATGGCCTCCCCCCCCATGCTCTGCCCACTCTTGTCAACCTACGTCCCCCGGCGCACCCTACGTTCAGAAGGACAAAATCTCGCAACGGTACCCACGTATCAAACTAGCCAGGATGGGTGGCCGTTCTTTCAAATACCTGGCCGCAAAACTCTGGAATGGCCTCCCAGACCAGATCCGAGGGATACAAGATCTATTGACTTTTAGGAAAGCAATAAAAACACACCTTTTCTGTTAAACAATTTCCTCCCCCCTACCTTCCATCCTCTGTCCACTTTCCATACAGTAAGCGCCGGGACGCCCCTTTGCTGGGGCAGCCGTCCGCTATACAAGCACATATAACATAAAA
Source organism: Lissotriton helveticus (assembly GCF_964261635.1). NCBI lineage: Eukaryota > Metazoa > Chordata > Amphibia > Caudata > Salamandridae > Lissotriton > Lissotriton helveticus. The sequence continues at coordinate 988,222,139 of NC_136067.1, forward strand.
TGACAACATAACATGTGAAAAAATATATGAGATGAACTACATCTATTAGAGATTATGGCCTAGATGTATCAAGCCTTTTGCGATTCGTTAAGAATTTCGGCCTTTACGAATCGTAAACGGACATTTTGCATCTTTTGGGATGTATGAGAAATTAGCAAAATAAGGAATCGCAAAAATTTGCGATTCCTTATTTTGCTATAGCATTTAAGGAATCGCTATTTTTGCGATTCCTTAAATGCAATGTATGTAGCATTTTTACATTGCAAATTATGTTTAAGAATTCGCAAATTAACACCAAATTGTAGTTGATGTTAATTTACGAATTCATTTAAAAATGCAATAATTGACATTTTTTAGGGTGGCATGTGATGCACACACATGCCCTTAGGGCATGTATGTGCACCATATGCACACACATGTACATTTCAGGGGTGCAGCAGGGTGTCTTTGAGACACCCCTGCACCCTTGAAATAATTCTCAAATTGCGATTAGCAAATTGCGAATTTGCAATTTGAGAATTCCTAAACAATCATTCCTATGGGCCTCCTGGCCCATAGGAATGCATTGGAACTTATTCCTTAATTGCGAATTCGCAAAATGCGAATTCGCAAATAAGGAATAAAAAGGAATCGCTAAAAAAAAGCGATTTTTTACATACATTCCATTTTGCGAATTCTAAATAGCAATTCGCTAAAAATCGCTATTTAAGATTTGCAAAATGGAATCTTGATACATCTAGGCCTATGTGTTTAGGAGGTTAGCTGTTTTAGGAAGTAACAGAAAAATGAATTAGTTCCTCTTTATTACATTGTGTATTTTATTGAGAAAAAACCCAGTATAGTCTTGTGGAAAGTTGCAAGGAGGAACTAAGAATGTTTAAAATGTTTTAAAAGGGGAGAGGAGTTGGTCTAACGGCTGGGGTGGTCGACCTTGAGTCTGGGGAACCAGGTTCGAGTCTCGGCAATGACAGTGAACAGCCTGTGATTTTGGGCAAATCACATAATCTTCCCGTGCCTAACAAAAATGAATGTGTCCTTATGTAACACAACTGGTGCTATGTAAAGTGCTCTGATACCCGATACCTTTGGGTCGAGTTCACGCTATATAAAACTGTAAAAAAAAAGTCTAAACATCATGTGCAGAATAGATACATCTGTTATTTTGAATTCTGTGGGGCAGATTTACAAGCCCCTTGCGCCTCTTTTGCGCCGCAGTTGCGTCACTTTTGTGACGCAGCGGCGGCACAAAAGATACACCATGGTGCAGGGTATTAACAACGTGACGCATCTGGGAGATGCGTCATGTTGTAAAGCCCTGCGCCATAAAGAGGCGTTCCTGCGCAGGGGGGGCGTTCCTGCACGGGAACACCTCCTAAAAGTGGCTGAGTGAAATATACAGGATTTTACTCAGTCACTTTTAGGCGAATGCTGCGTCAAAACCCTGCGCCTGCTTGAAGCAGGCGTAAGAAATCACGCAGCATTTGAAGGATAGGGCACCCTAGAGCCTTGCTGGAGCTGCGTCGCACTTGCGACGCAACTCCAGCAATGCACCACTTTTACAGCACAGATGCGTGACGCATTTGTGCCATGTTTGCCTCATGGTGCACCGCATTGTAAATGCGGCGCTTCCATTGTGGCGGAGGAATGGCACACAAAAAGTGGCGCATCCCTGCTGATATGCAGGGATGCGCCACTTATTGTAAATATGCCCCTTATTGTTTAGTAACATTATTAAATAGGAATAGTATAGTGAAAAATAAAAGATGAGAACATGTTCTCCTCCTGTATATGAATTAGAAAAAAGCCATATTTATTAGATATGTATTGGAAAGTGTTTGTCAATGTGGTTTTTAACTTATATAGGGTTTATAACTTATATGACCACTTTGCAGTACTTGGATGTGAGATATGTTTTTTTTGCTTTTGAGTTTACTTAAAGATGCTGAGAGGTATACATTTTTGGAAAGATGGCTTGACGGTATACATCTATTAAGACATTGCATATATGATTACTTGGTGATCTATGTTCAGTAGGGCTGATGACAATTTCATGTAGATTGTGAGGGTAGTGTTTTACTTTAGACATGGTTTGTTTAAAATTGAGAAGGTATAATAATGCAGAATTCCCCAAGTGTTCTTATGCTAGCTTCATTTTGAGTATGTCCTTTGTTTGAGATATGCTGAATATATGTTTTAGAAGCAGAAGAAGTATTTGGGAAATGATGTAGGTATGCCATTCGTTAAAGGTTTTGAAAATTTTCAAAATGTTGTTTTCTGTTTTAGAAACTTACTGATGCATGTGCATGCTTAGTAACAAAGCAATGTATGTTTCTAGAGAGCCATGTATGTAATTATATATCAAGTGTGATAACTAGATTTCACTCACACACAGCTCAGAAGAAAAGCATATATACAGTAAAATGTATAATTTGATACTGAGAGAAGGAGATAACCAATGAGTGAGAGATATAGGGACAAGTATTATGTATCTAACAGCAATGAAGGCACATTCCCTGTCAGTAAGGCAGTATTCCGGCACTAATGCTATCACTCAGCCACTACTCAGGCAGTCATGAAATCAGTGATTCACTATTCATGGAGTTATTCAATTACCCAGACTCTATACATGTACGCTTGCAACCAGGCAGGCAGAAATGTTGTAGTCATTGAACTATGCAGGACCACCATATTGGTCTGAAAAGTGCAAAAAGTGCTGTGTAGTGATAAATTGTTGTGCAAAAAAGGCAAATATATAGGAATTATTAGCAGCAGGACGGAGGTTCCTAAATGAGAAACCTCAAATTTACATAATCAAGATGTCAAAAGGGCATATGCTAGAAAATTTCATCTATGAAAAATTGAAAAGATTATCTATATTGCATGAGAACGAAAAGCAAACCATCTAATGGAACCAAATACAAGTTGGTATTGATGAATGCTAGAACTCAGAAAGACAAACTGCTCAGAATTATTAAAAATTATAAAAAGTTGTTTAGGTCCTCATTGATATTAAGTCTATTAGGAACTTGGGTGTCAAGAGCTAAGATAAAATGGGTTTCCTTCTGTCTGAGTAACTTTTCACAATTTCACAAACAGAGCTTGATCTAAGATCTTCCTTTTATAACCTCTTTAAAGGAATCTTTGAACGGCTTCAGCTAGACATTCATCAGCAATTGCATCACTACTACAGTTCTGACGGATACGAATAAATTCCCCGTATGGAATACTGTTAATAGTGTGATTGGGATGGGCACTTTGGGCGCTGTTGACGTGCAGTGCGACTTGGTTTGTAAAACACCTGCCTCTATATACAAATCGACATCCAGAAATTCAGCTGAACTGTCGCTAACTAATGCCGTGAATCTTAAGTTGAGATTATTTGCATTGAAGTCATATATAAAAGCCAGTGCTTCATCATTCGACCCCTTCCAAACAATGCACACGTCATCAATGTAACACCAGTAATGGACAATGTGCTTCCACCAGTGGCGATATATGTATATATGTTCAACCAAATCGCCTTTCTTTTGAAAACGCACTCAACAGCAGATTAGTTACGTATAGCCAGCTTTTTATTAGTGGATGTTTCATTTGGCCTGACGCGTTTCGGAGCATGGATCCTTGTTCACAGGTTGCCACGTTACCAAAAATGCAGCGACAAGTGTTATAGCATGGTGGAATGCCCTTTGCAAACCTGGAATGGTCACCTGTTACTTATTGCTAAATGTGGATATTAAATTGGTACTAATGGTGTGCAAACCACTATTGCTTCTTTCCTGGCCTCTCTTGCCTCTTTCTGCATTTCTGTTGCTTCTTTCTGCACCTTTCTTTCTTTTTCTGTACTTCTTTTGCCTCTTTCTGCTTATCTCTTTCACTTTCTGAACCTCTCTTCCCTCTTCCTGCACCTCTTTTGCCTCTTTCTGCACCTCTCTTTCCTCTTTCTGCACCTCTCTTGCTTATTTCTGTACCAGTTGTGCTTCTTTCTGCATCCCTCTTCCCTATTTCTGCAACCCTCTTGCCTCTTTCTATACCCCTGTTCCTTCTTTTTGCTCTTGTTTTGTTTCTTTCTGTGCCTCTCTCGCTTCTTTCTGCACCCCTCTCACAACTTTCTCCATCCCCTGTTCTCATTTTTTGCTTCTCTCTTGCTTCTTTATGTACTTCTCTTGCCTGTTTTTTCCATACCTCATCCCTCTTTCTGCACATCTGTTGCTTCTTCCCGCACTTCTCTTGCTTGTTTCTGCACCTCAGTCCCTTCTTTCTGCAACCCTTGTGCCTCTTTTTGCACTTTTCTTCCCTCTTTCTGCTCCCCTCTTGCCTCTTTCTGCCCCTCTGTTCCTTCTTTCTGTACTTCTATTGTTTCTTTCTCCAACTCTCTTGCTTTGTTTGTATCCTCTTGCCTCTTGTTCTAACCCACACACCCCTTTCTGCATCTCTGTTGCTTCTTTATGCATCTCTCTTGCTACTTTCTGTACCCCTCATACTTCTTTCTGCACCCCTTGTGCCTCTTTATGCACCCCTCTTCCCTCTTTCTGTACTCCTCTTGCCTCTTCCTACACCTCTGTAGCTTCTTTCTGCGCTTTTTTGTTTCTTTCTGCCCCCCCCTCTGCCTCTTTCTGCACCACTCTTCCTTCTTTTTGTACCTCTCTTGCCTCTTCCTGCACCTCTGTAGCTTCGTTCTGCACTTCTTTTGTTTCTTTCTGCACCTCTCTTGCTTCTTTCTGTACCCCTCCTGCCGCTTACTCCACCCCTTCCCCCTTTGTCATTTCTGTTGCTTCTTTCTGCACCTGTTGCTTCTTTCTGCACTTCTCTTGCCTCTTACTGCACCCTGTTGCTTCATTCTGCACTTCCCATGCTTCTTTCTGCACCTGTCTTGCTTCTTTTGTCACCCCTGTTGCCTTTTCCTGCACTTGTCTTCCCTCTTTCTGTACCTCTCTTGCCTCCTCTGCACCCCTGTTACTTCATTCTGCACTTCCCATGCTTCTTTCTGCCCCTTTCTTTCTTCTTTCTGCACCCCTGTTGTCTATTTCTACACTCGGCTTCCCTCTTTCTGCACATCTCTTGCGCCTTTCTGCACCCCTGTTGCTTCATTCTGCACTTCCCATGCTTCTTTCTGCACCTGTCTTGCTTCTTTCTGCACCCCTTTTGTCTATTTCTGCACTCCTCTTCCCTCTTTCTGTACCTCTCTTGCCTCTTTCTACATCTCCCTTACCTCTTTTTGCAATGTTCTTGCTTCTTTCTACACCTCTGTTGCTTATTTCAGCAATTCTTTTGTCTCTTTCTGCACTTCTCTTGCCTGTTTCTGCACCTCTCTTACTGCTTTATGTACCTCTCTTTCCTCTTTGCACCTCACTTGCATCTTTCTGCAACCCTCTTGCCTCTTTCTGCACCCATATTCCCTCTTTGTGCAACTCTCTTGCCTTTTTATACACTTCTCTTCCCTCTTTCATCTGCCCGCACGCCCTCCCCTCCGCTGACTACATCCTCCTCGGGGACCTCAACTTCTACCTGGAGAACAACAACGACCGCAACACCACCACCCTGCTGGACAACCTCGCCAACCTCGGTTTCAAGCAGCTGGTGACCACCCCCACCCACTACGCCGGACACACACTCGACCCCGTCTTCTCATCCAGCAAGGACATCGTCTTCAGCCACGCCACCGGACTCCACTGGACGGACCACAGCTGCATCCACTTCAGCTTCAGAAGAACCATGATCCACCATCACCAGCAACAGGTTGCACGCAGGAGCTGGAACAAGATCACTGCCGACCAGCTCGCCGCATCCCTGAGCCATCACCCTCCCACTAGCTCAGCGAACCCCAGCCAGGATGCCGATAACCTCACGAAGTGGATCAGCACCTGTGCAGACGACCTCGCCCCACTGAGGACCCCGCCTAACAGACCCTGCAGTAAGAAAGCACCATGGTTCATCGACGAACTCAAGAGCTCCAAAAAGAACTGCCGTGCCCTCGAAAGAGCCTGGCGCAGAGACCCAATACCAGACAACATGACCACCCTCAAGCTCGCCACTCGAAAACACCATCAACTGATCCACGCCACCAAGAAAACTACATTCAAGGAATGACTGGACAACAACGCACACAGCAGCAAGGAACTCTTCAACATCGTTAAAGAGCTCTCCAACCCCAACGCCGGAAACAACGACATCACCCCATCGCAAGACCGATGCAACTCACTCGCCTCCTACTTCCACAACAAGATCACAGACATAAACAACAGCTTCAGCATGCAACCAACGCTCCCCACGACCGCACCAATGCCCCCCACCACCTCCATCCGCGTCGGGACCCCGATCACCACCGAAGACACCATCCGTACGATGAACTCCATCCACTCCGGATCTCCAACCGACCCCTGCCCTCACCACGTCTTCAACAAGGCCGACGCTGTCATCGCCACCACCTGCGAGACATCATCAACACCTCCTTCGACACTGCCACCTTCCCGGAGAGCTGGAAGCACGCCAAACTCAGCGCTCTACTGAAGAAACCATCACCGGACCCCACCGAACTCAAAAACTACCGCCCCATCTCGCTCCTCCCGTTTCCGGCCAAAGTCATCGAGAAGACCGTCAACAAGCAGCTGGCCGCCTTCCTCGAGATGAATGGATCCCTCGACCTCTCGCAGTCTGGCTTCCGGGCCAACCACAGCACCGAGACCGCCCTCATCGCAGCCACCGATGACATCCGAGCTCTGCTCGACAACGGAGAAACAGCGGCCCTCATCCTCCTGGACCTCTCCGCGGCTTTCGACACTGTCTGCCACCGCACCCTAGTGCAATGCCTCAGCAACGTCGGAATCCAGGAGAAGTAACTGGAGTGGATCATCTCCTTCCTTGCCGGAAGGACTCAGAGAGTCCGCCTTCCACCGTTCAGATCAGAAGCCACCGAAGTCATCTGCGGCGTACCACAGGGATCATCGCTCAGCCCCACCCTCTCCAACGTCTACATGAGCCCCCTCGCAGCCATCGCACGCCAACACAACCTCAACATCATCTCCTACGCCGATGACACTCAGCTGATCCTCTCCCTCACCAACGACCCAGCCACCGCCAGAGCCAACGTACACGAAGGGATGACAGACGTAGCCGAGTGGATGATGACCAGCCGCCTGAAACTGAACTCTGACAAGACGAAAGTTCTCATCCTGGGCTCCTCGCCCTCCGTCTGGGACGACTCCTGGTGGCCCCCCGCCCTGGTCAGCGCACCCAAACCTACAAACCACGCACGCAACCTGGGCTTCATCCTGGACTCCTCCCTCTCCATGACCAGACAAGTCAACGCCGTCTCTTCGTCCTGCTTCAATACCCTGCGCATGCTACGTAAGATCTTCCGGTGGATCCCCACCGAGACCAGGAAGACGGTCACCCAGGCCCTCGTCACCAGCCGACTGGACTACGGCAACGCCCTCTAGGCCGGAACAACCGCCAAGCTCCAAAAGAGACTTCAGCGGATCCAGAACGCCTCAGCAAGACTCACCCTCGACATCCCCCGACACAGCCGCATCTCCGGACACCTGAGAGACCTGCACTTGCTCCCAGTCAACAAGAGAATCACCTTCCGCCTCCTCACCCACGCACACAAAGCCCTACAAAACCAAGGCCCAGGATACCTCAACAGCCGCCTCAACTTCTACACTCCTACCCGCCAGCTTTGATCGACCAGCCACGCCCTCGCCGCCGTCCCCCGCATCCAAAGAGCCACAGCAGGAGGAAGGTCCTTCTCCTACCTGGCCGCCAAGACTTGAAACTCCCTCCCGATCCACCTCCGCCTGACCCAAGACCACCTCGCCTTTAGGAAGCAGCTCAAGACCTGGCTGTTCAAGCAGTAGCGGACCCCCCCTCCACAAGCGCCTTGAGACCCTCCGGGTGAGTTGCGCGCTATATAAATGCTTTGATTTGATTTGATTTCTGGAGTTCTCTTACCTCTTTCTGTACCTCTGTCCCTTCTTTCTGCACCTCTTTTGTTTCTTTCTGTACATCTCTTGCTTTTTTCTGTACCCCTCATGCATCTTTCTATACCCCTCTTTTTCCTTTTTGTATCCCTCCTGCCTCTTTCTGCACTTCTGTTGCTTCTTTTTGCACCTCTCTTGCCTCTTTCTGCACCACTCGTGCTTCTCTATGTACCCCTCTTCCCTTTTTCCACACAGCTCTTGTCTCTTTCTGCACCCCTGTTCCTTCTTTTCACTCTTCCTTTGTTTCTTCCTGCACTTCTCTTGCTTCTTTCTGCATCCCTCTAGCCACTTTCTCCACCCGTGTTCCCTTTTTGCATCTCTGTTGCTTCTTTCTGAAGTTCTCTTGCCTCTTTCTCCACCCCTCATCCCTTTTTCTGTACCTCTGTTGCTTCTTTCTGCACTTCTCCTGTTTCTTTCTGCACCTCAGTGCCTTCTTTCTGCAACCCTTGGGCCTCTTTCTGCACCCCTCTTCTTTCTTTCTGCTGCCCTCTTGCCTCTTTCTGTACCTCTTTTCATTCTTTCTGTATCCTGTTGTCTCTTTCTCTACCCCACTTCCCCCTTTCTGCAGTTCTGTTGCTTCTGTAAGCACTTCTCTTGCTTTATCTGCACCTCTCTTGTGTCTTTCTCCACTCCTCTTGCTTCTTTCTGCACCTCTGTTGCTCCTTTCTGCACTTCTTTTGTTTCTTTCTGCACCTCTCTTGCTTATTTCTATAACCCTCTTGTCTCTTCCTCCACTCCTCTTCCCCCTGTGTTATCGATGCTGCTTGTTTCTGCACCTTTGTTGCTTCTTTCTTCACTTCTCCTGCCACTTTCAGCATCCCTGGTGCTTAATTCTGCACTTACCATGCTTCTTTCTGCACCTGTTTTGGTTCTTTCTGCAGCCCTGTTGTCTCTTTCTGCACTCATGTTCCCTTTTTCTGTATCTATCTTGCCTCTTTCTACATCTCACTTACTTCATTCAGATCTTTTCTTGCTTCTTTCTACACCCCTGCTGCTTGTTTCAGCAATACTCTTGCCTGTTTTGATATCTCTTTTGCCTCGTTCTGAACCTCTCTTGCCTCTTTCTGCACCTCATTTGCTTCTTTTTGTACCCCTCTTCCCTCTTTGTGCATCTTTCTTTCCTTTTCTATAACTCTCTTCCCTCTTTCTGCACCACTCTTGCCTCTATCTGTACCTCTGTTGCTTCCTTCTTTCTGCACATTTCCTGCCTATTTCAGCACCTCTGTTGCTTCTTTCAATACTTTTCTTCCTTCTATCTGCACTCCTCTTGCCTCTTTCTACACCCTTCTGTTCTTATCCTGCACATCTCCTGGTTCTTTCTGCACTGCTCTTGCCTCAATCTGCACCACTCTTTCCACCTTCTGTACCTCTGTAGTTTCTTACTACACTGTTCTTGCTTCTTTCTGCACCTCTCTTCCAAACTTCTGCAACCCTCTTGCCTCATTCTACACTTCTGTTGCCTCCTTCTGCACCAGTGTTGCTTCTTTTTTGTTCTTCTCTTCCTCTAGTCTTCACCCCTCTTGCCTCCTTATGCACATTTGTTTCTTCTTTATGCTTTTCTCTTGCTTCTTTCTTCACTTCTTTAGCTTCTTTCTGTACCACTCTTACCTCTTTCTGTACCCCTTTTGTTTCTTTCTGGACCTCTTCTGCCTCTATCTGCACCTCTCTTGCCTTTTTATGCAGCTCTATTGCCCGTCTCTGCACCTCCTTTGCTTTTTTCTGTATTTTTCTTGCCTCTTTCTGTACCCCTTTTGCCTCTTTCTGCAACTCTGTTGGTTCTTTGTGCACTGCTCTTGGTTATGTTTGCATCTCTGTTGCAAATTTCTGCATACCACTTGCCTCTTTATGCAAACCTTTTGCCTGTTCCTGCATTTTCCTTGCTTCTTTCTGTACTCTTTTTCCCTTTTTCTACACATCTCTTGCCTCTTTATGTACCTCTCTTGCCTCATTCTGCACATCTCTTGGTTCTTCCTGCCTTGCTCCTGTCTCCTTCTGCATCCCTCTTGCTGCACTTGTCTTCCCTCTTTCTGTACCTCTCTTGCCTCCTCTGCACACCTGTTACTTCATTCTGCACTTCCCATGCTTCTTTCTGCCCCTTTCTTTCTTCTTTCTGCACCCCTGTTGTCTATTTCTACACTCAGCTTCCCTCTTTCTGCACATCTCTTGCGTCTTTCTGCACCCCTGTTGCTTCATTCTGCACTTCCCATGCTTCTTTCTGCACCTGTCTTGCTTCTTTCTGCACCCCTTTTGTCAATTTCTGTACTCCTCTTCCCTCTTTCTGTACCCCTCTTGCCTCTTTTTACATCTCCCTTACCTCTTTTTGCAATTTTCATGCTTCTTTTTACACCTCTGTTGCTTATTTCAGCAATTCTTTTGTCTCTTTATGCACTACTCTTGCCTGTTTCTGTTCCTCTCTTACTGCTTTATGTACCTCTCTTGCCTCTTTGCACCTCACTTGCTTCTTTCTGCAACCCTCTTGCCTCTTTCTGCACCCATATTCCCTCTTTGTGCAACTCTCTTGCCTCTTTATACACTTCTCTTCCCTCTTTCATCTGCCCGCACGCCCTCCCCTCCGCTGACTACATCCGACTCGGGGACCTCAACTTCTACCTGGAGAACAACAACGACCGCAACACCACCACCCTGCTGGACAACCTCGCCAACCTCGGTCTCAAGCAGCTGGTGACCACCCCCACCTACTACGCCGGACACACACTCGACCCCGTCTTCTCATCCAGCAAGGACATCATCTTCAGCCACGCCACCGGACTCCACTGGACGGACCACAGCTGCATCCACTTCAGCTTCAGAAGAACCACGATCCACCATCACCAGCAACAGGTTGCACACAGGAGCTGGAACAAGATCACTGCCGACCAGCTCGCCGCATCCCAGAGCCAGCACCCTCCCACTAGCTCAGCGAACCCCAGCCAGGATGCCGATAACCTCACGAAGTGGATCAGCACCTGCGCAGACGACCTCACCCCACTGAAGACCCCGCCTAACAGACTCTGCAGTAAGAAAGCACCATGGTTCATCGACGAACTCAAGAGCTCCAAAAAGAACTGCCGTGCCCTCGAAAGAGCCTGGCGCAGAGACCCAATACCAGACAACATGACCACCCTCAAGCTCGCCACTCGAAAACACCATCAACTGATCCACGCCACCAAGAAAACTACATTCAAGGAACGACTGGACAACAACGCACACAGCAGCAAGGAACTCTTCAACATCGTTAAAGAGCTCTCCAACCCCAACGCCGGAAACAACGACATCACCCCATCGCAAGACCTCTGCAACTCCCTCGCCTCCTACTTCCACAACAAGATCGCGGACATAAACAACAGCTTCAGCACGCAACCAACGCTCCCCACGACCGCACCAACGCCCCCCACCACCTCCATCCGCGTCGGGACCCCGATCACCACCGAAGACACCATCCGTACGATGAACTCCATCCACTCCGGATCTCCAACCGACCCCTGCCCTCACCACGTCTTCAACAAGGCCGACGCTGTCATCGCCCCCCACCTGCGGGACATCATCAACACCTCCTTCGACACTGCCACCTTCCCGGAGAGCTGGAAGCATGCCAAACTCAGCGCTCTACTGAAGAAACCATCAGCGGACCCCACCGAACTCAAAAACTACCGCCCCATCTCGCTCCTCCCGTTTCCGGCCAAAGTCATCGAGAAGACCGTCAACAAGCAGCTGGCCGCCTTCCTCGAGATGAATGGATCCCTCGACCTCTCGCAGTCTGGCTTCCGGGCCAACCACAGCACCGAGACCGCCCTCATCGCAGCCACCGATGACATCCGAGCCCTGCTCAACAACGGAGAAACAGCGGCCCTCATCCTCCTGGACCTCTCCGCGGCTTTCGACACTGTCTGCCACCGCACCCTAGTGCAACGCCTCAGCAACGTCGGAATCCAGGAGAAGGCACTGGAGTGGATCATCTCCTTCCTCGCCGGAAGGACTCAGAAAGTCCGCCTTCCACCGTTCAGATCAGAAGCCACCGAAGTCATCTGCGGCGTACCACAGGGATCATCGCTCAGCCCCACCCTCTTCAACGTCTACATGAGCCCCCTCGCAGCCATCGCACGCCAACACAACCTCAACATCATCTCCTACGCCGACGACAATCAGCTGATCCTCTCCCTCACCAACGACCCAGCCACCGCCAGAGCCAACCTACACGAAGGGATGATAAACGTAGCCGAGTGGATGATGACCAGCCGCCTGAAACTGAACTCAGACAAGACGGAAGTTCTCATCCTGGGCTCCTCGCCCTCCGCCTGAGACGACTCCTGGTGGCCCCCCGCCCTGGGCAGCGCACCCAAACCTACAGACCACGCACGCAACCTGGGCTTCATCCTGGACTCCTCCCTCTCCATGACCAGACAAGTCAATGCCGTCTCCTCGTCCTGCTTCAATACCCTGCGCATGCTACATAAGATCTTCCGGTGGATCCCCACCGAGACCAGGAAGACGGTCACCCAGGCCCTCGTCACCAGCCGACTGGACTACGGCAACGCCATCTACGCCGGAACAACCGCCAAGCTCCAGAAGAGACTTCAGCGGATCCAGAACGCCTCAGCAAGACTCATCCTCGACATCCCCCGACACAGCCGCATCTCCGGACACCTGAGAGACCTGCACTGGCTCCCGGTCAACAAGAGAATCACCTTCCGCCTCCTCACCCACGCACACAAAGCCCTACAAAACCAAGGCCCAGGATACCTCAACAGCCGCCTCAACTTCTACACTTCTGCACTTCTCTTGGTTCTTCCTGCCTTGCTCCTGTCTCCTTCTGCATCCCTCTTGCCTCTTTGAGTACCTCTTTTGCTTCTTCTGCACTTCTCTCTCCTCTTTCTGCAACACTCTTGCCTCTTTCTGCACCTCTACTGCTTGTTTCTGCACTTCTATTGACTCTATCTGCACCTCTCTTGCTTCTTTCTCCACACCTGTTGTCTTTTTATGCACTGCTGTTGTCTCCTTTTGTACTTGTCTTTCCTCTTTTTGCACCTCTCTTACATCTTTCTGCTGTTCTCTTGCTTCTTATATATCTCTCTTGCCTCTTTCTGCACCTCTCTTGTTTCTTTCCACACATCTGCTGTTTCTTTCAGCAGTTCTCTTGGGTCTTTTTGCACTTCTTTTGCTTGTTTATGAACCTCTCTTGCGTCTTTCTGCACCTCCGTTGCCTCTTTCTATACCTCACTTGCGTCTTTCTGCCCCCTCTTGCCTTTTTCTGCACTCCTCTTTTCTCTTTCTGCATCTATCTTGCCTCTTTCTGCACCTCTGTTCCCCCTTTCTGCACCTTTCCTTCCTGTTTCTATACCTCTCTTGCCTCTTTCTGTACCTCTGTTGGTTCTTTCTGCACTTCTCTTGCTTTTTCTGCACCTTTCACACCTCTGTTGTTTCTTTCTGCAATTCTCGTTCTTCTGTCTGCCCCCTCCTACCTCTATCTGCACCCCTCTTGCCTCTTTCAGCACCTCTTTTGGTTCTTTCTGCACTTCTCTTGCTGCTTTCTGCACCTCACTTGCCTGTTTCTGCACTTCTTTTGCAAATGTCTATACCTCTGTTACTTCTTTCAGCAATTCTCTTGCCTGTTTCTGAACCTCTGTTAGTTTTTTCTGTACTTCTCTTGTTCTTTCTGCACCATTCGCACATTTCAGCACCTCTGTTGCTTCTTTCTGCACTTCTCCTCCTTTTTTCTGCACCCCTCCTGCCTCTTTCTGTACCTCTATTGCCTCTTTGTGCACCTCTTGTACCTTTTTCTGCACCCCTCTTGCTGTTTTTGCAACTCTAGTGGCTCTTTGTGCATTTCCCTTGCTTCTTTCTGCATCTCACTTGCCTCTTTCTGCACTTCTCTTCCTTGTTTCTATACCTCTGTTGCTTGTTTCAGTAATTCTCTTGCCTTTTTCTGTACTTCTCTTCCTTCTTTCTGCACCCATCCTGCCTCTTTCTTTACGTCTCTTGCCTCTTCGTGCACCTCTGTTTGTTCATTTTGCTCTGCTCTTTCTTCTTTCTGTACCCTTCTTGCCTCTTTCTGTACCCCTCGTTTCTCTTTCGACACCTCTCTTGCCTCTCTCTGCACCCCTGTTCTCTCTTTCTGTATCTTTTGTTCTTCTTTTTGTACCTCTCTTACCTCTTTCTGTACCTCTGTTGATTCTTACTGCACTTCTCTTGCTCTTTCTTCACCCTTTGCGCCTCTTTTAGCACCTCTGTCGCTTCTTTCTGCACTTCTCTACCTTCTTTCTGCACCCCTCCTTCCTCTTCTCAGTACTTCTCTTGACTCTTTGGATACCTCTCCCACCTCTTTCAGAAGCCCTCGCGACTCTTTTTGCATCTCTTTTGGTTCTTTCTGCACTGCTCTTGCCTCTTTCAGCACCTCCGTTGCTTCTTTCTGCACTTTTCTTGCCTCTTTCTGCACCTCTGACTTAGAGGTAGTTTTAATCCCCCTACCCTATTATATACTAGGGCCTTACAGGGGAGGTCATTCAAATCACAGGGTTACCCCAGCCCATAGTGTACCCTAGTGTATGTAGTTGTTTTCACTGTATTCTAAGTGTCTTTCAGCATAGCACTGGCTCCAGCCCTGGTTAGTCAGAGCCAGTTACCACCAGTACTAGTCAGGAAAAAGTTGGGGGCACAGGATGACTTTGCAACAAGGCCTCTTTCTGCACCTCTTTTGATTTTTTCTACATATCTCTTGCTTCTTTCTGTCCTTTTATTCGTCTTTCTGGACTTCTGTTGCTGCTTTCTGCATTTCTCTTGCTTTTTTCGGTGCACCTCTTCCTCTTTCTGCACATGTCCTACCTCTGTAGCAAAAGCTATAGGTTTCAGGAACATTATAGTTAGAAATTAGCATTTAAAAAACCTTTGAAATTCACTGAAAAAAACCACAGGTTTCAGGGACGGTATAGTTAGTTGGACATTTCACTCGTACAAAACCAGAGAAATGTGTCCGTTATAGTTAGTTGAGCTAACTATAACTCGTGCCCCCACTATGCACTGCTGATCACGTCACATATTACATCATTCATGACACGGTCAGTGACATCACTGATGACATCACTGACTACATCTCAAATGACATCACAGCCTGTACTACCGAATTACCAGGGACCCACATTAATTATTATAGCATGCGCCACCTCACCTTAAAATATATTTTGGTTCCACTAGTGTCAAATATATCTCAGGAAGGGTGTTTGGCCTTGTATTTTCTTCCACCTGAAGAGGAAATGTTCAGATCTCCCGCTAAACAGGAGCAAACACAACATCTGCTCCCAGCAGGCAGGAGCTTTAAAAAAACGGGAGCAGACTTGTGTTCTGAACAACAGATTGCTCCTGCCCAGATTTCTCCTGCAAAGAGGGCGCAACATAAATAGCTCCTCCTTGTGGGCCAGAGCAATGGCAGTTCCCGCAGCATGCGCGGAGCCAGCTGAGGCTGCAGGGGCATAGGGCTTCCCCATGGCCCCCAACATGTTGTTTGTGTGTTTCCCAGGTGGGCAGTGGGGCATCCACTTATATTAAAAGAAGACCCCGGGGGATGGTATCCCCGGGGCCATGATAGGCTCAGAGAGGTGGAAGCCATCCCCACAAGAATAAAAACAGCCCTGGGGGATTTGGTCCCCAGGGCCTAATGAGGCTTGGGGAGGGGGCCACAAAGTCTCCCTTCCCTTTAAATAAAATATAGCCATGGAGGATATGGTCCCCAGGGCCTAATCAGGCCTATGAGGGGGGTCACACTGCTTTGTTCTCCTTTTATTTTAATTTCAGTCCCAGGAGACAGGTTCCCTGGGGCCTAATTAGACTCAGGGATAAGGGCCATGTGTCTCCTCTCTTTATTATTTACTCAGATCTGTGGGAGAGAGGCAAAGTGGCCTCTCTCCCATTTTGAAAAACAGACGGCCCTGGGTATGGGTTCCACAGGGCCAAAAAAGTCTTGGGGAGGTGGGCCACTTTATCCCCCCCTTTAAAAAATGGATAGCTCTAGGGCATGGGGTCCACATAGCCAAAGAATGCTCAGGGAGGTAGGTTGCATGATCCCCATCCTCTTTTGAAAAAGAGGATATGGTCCCAGGTTCCTGATAAGTCTTGGGGAGTTGGGCTGTGCTGCATCTTCCCCTTTTTTTAAATGATATTTGGCACTGGAGGATGGGGTCTTCAGGGCCTTTTATGGTTTGGGGAGGGGAGCGGCACCCTCCTGTCCCCTTAGATTTTAGCTTTAGGTGGGATCCCCAGGGCCCAGAAGGCTTCTGGAGGGCCCTGCACAACCTCCTCCTTTTTTTTACTTTATGTCTGCCCTTGACAGATTGGGTCCCTGGGGCCTATTGTGTCTTAGGAATGGAGGCCAGAGGGCCCCTCCTTTTTTATTGAAACTGGCCCTAGGGATGCGGTCCCTGGGGACAATTAAGGGTCTGGTCAGGGCTACACGCCCCCTCCCCTCAATATATATGTTTGGCTTCAGGGGATAGGTTCCCGGGGCCTGATGGCCAACGCTATGCTGCGCATACCAAAAGGCCCATCAAAGGCTGTGTATTGTGTGGGCTTAGCAGCCTGCTGAGGGTTTAATCACAGGCCTTTTAGCAAGCCAGTCCCTGTGGCCAACATCCCGCTACGTACGGCCAAAGGCTGTGTGCAGAGTGAGGTTTGCTGCCTGCAGGGAGTTGGAAGCAGGGCCTGGCTTCAAGAAAGGCATTGCAACATACCCCATGCTATGCACAATGAAAGACTGTACACAGCATGTGGTTAGCAGCCTGTAGTGGGCTTGGTTGCCTCCGGGTGGGTTGGCCTCCTGAGGGAGTTGTATCTGTGATGGCATTAATGATGCTTTAAATTATTCTTAGCTATGTTGTACTTACTTTCAGATTTCTAATGCCATACTAGTTTATAGAGTAATTTGTACAAAAGAAGCTTGCATGACATCATCATTGATGTCATAAATGATGTCAAAGAACACGTCATGAGTGATGTAATATGTGAGGTCATAAGCAGTGCATGGCAGGGCACAAGTTATAATGTTGTCACTGACATATTCAGCCAACATACACATCACTTTACCCTTTGTTTTTTCTATCTATCTATCAATCTATCTATCTATCTATCTATCTATCTATCTATCTATCTATCTATCTATCTATCTATCTATCTATCTATCTATCTATCTATCTATCTATCTATCTATCTATCTATCTATCTATCTATCTATCTATCTCCTACTTTTGGATGCCAGTAGATAGTTATAGTTAGGACCAAGTATCCATAGGAAAAGCATTTTTGACTTGGTTATAACTTTGGTGTCGTTTGACCAATCTGCATGAAATTTTTTTTAAAAAGTGTCACATGAGTACTATTGTTAAGCAACGTTTGGGGCTGATGTGTGCAGTGGAGACCAAGAATTTGGGGGGCGAAATAAGGATCCATTTGTAATGTTAATTCCCAAAGGAAACTTTAGCCACCTATACAGCCCGAACTGCTGAACGGACTTACAACATATTTGGCAGGGAGGTAGATGTTGGTTGAAGGATGTGCGGTTTGCTTTTTTGGTGTAAATCCATTTAGTAGTTGTTGTGAAATCTAAGTTTACAGTTATAGTGCTATTTCTGGCAGCGGATGCTTTGAAATTATTTGCGAATGCACGCACCAATTGGAATGCCCTGATTGGCTGGAAGCAACTTGAACAGAAAGTTGCGGCCGACATTTTATCAATTGGGAACAGTCCCCAGGGCTGAAAATCTATGTGAAAAGCCATATAGGGGTCAGGGTGGATATACTCTGACCCCATGTTTGAGAAATGGAGGTGTTGATGACACAAGTTATGTGTCCAGAATAGATTTTATTATTTGTGATGACTCTGTGAGTAACAGCACGGCCCCCAGTGTATCATCATGTCGACATCGCGATTACCGTCACAGTCAAAAAGATTGCTGAACATATAAAAAAAACATCGATGAATTATAAATATGTTTTGTTATAAAGATGTTGAGATATTGATTAATGTTTTTATAGAGTTATTTGAATAGTGAGATATGTACTGTGATGGTTAGAATTAATTATATAGTTATCATTTTTAAATGTGATGGTGGCTATTAAATTCCTGCTTTTGCTTTCTGCTTCCGTGACGTAACCCGGGCGATCGCAATAACCAATATCATTGCGATCTCCGGCTCACTGCAAAAACAAAATATAGGTTTTAGAGAGGGTTGTTCTAGAAATACAGTAGAAAAACATGAGTTTGAAGTGTACAGTAATAAACTCCTAGTGTGTAAAATACTGCAATGTGTGTGCATATATGTGTTTTCACTTTATGGAAAAGGCACGATCATTGAGGTTAGACGACGTCACGAATAACCGCAAAAATCATAAAATAGGTCTGAAAGGTGGTTTTTAAAGAAACTTAGCACACAAAAAATTACTTAAATGTGCTTTGAATGAAGTATTAATATAGTAATATGTGTAGGGCAATGTTCTGAATGGATTTTCTTTACACATTATTTTTTGGTGTGTTGATGGTCATTGAATATCTGCTTTTGTTTTCCGGTTTCACAACGTGTCTGACAAAAGCCTTTGTGTTGATTGTGTGTATATGAGAGCTGCACATAAGTCCCGATGCAGAGATTCATGTTACTTAGAAATACCCTGTTGCCTTCATCTGTAAAGTGCACACCATAATTTCTATAAATTCCATGCATGTCAAAACGCAGATTGCTTTTATAAATACAGCCCATGCAATGGTCTCTTATTAATGCAGAAATAGTTTTATTGGAAGTAACATATTCCTTCTACAATGTGCTGTGAACTTGTGACCTACTGATTCTACTGAGTTGCTAGGTACACTTGCTAAGATTGGTGTTAAAGAGGCAGAATGTATTTTTAAAGTTGAGGAGTGATGAGTACATGTACATAATGTCAAGTTTTAATTTCCAACTCACGACTATGCAATAAACTGTTGTGTAGTATTTAAATTTCAGAAAAATTAAGCTAGATATAGGTTTGAACTCCCTTTTTTTAACAATTACTCTGCAGTCATCGCAAAACCATTGTGAAAACGTGCCAACAGGAGCGTTAAGCGTTAAGAGATGCTACCCATTCACAACTGTTGATGCAGTAGTCTAAAATGTAATGTAATGTCATGTGTCTTGTAAAGCGCACTGCTGCCCTGAGGCGTCCTGGCGCTGTAGACCGCTGGGGAACCCGTCCTGGCTATCCCTGTGAGATGGTCCCTACTGGGTATCTTCAAGGTGAAACTAGGCATCCCCGGCGAATGTGGGGGGCTGTTGTAGAGATGAGGCAAGCTAATGCCCAGAGTTGCCGAGTGTGATCCCTGGTTAGAGTAGGCACCGAGGCGAGAATTATTGAGTCCGCTGACCCTGGTCCACGACCCTGCCGCGTCAGGAATTGAACCCTGGTCCCGGGCCGTTCTCTTCTTCCGGGTATGCCGCCTCTAACCAGTGAGCCACACCACTCCACCTGAAAATCAACTACATGATTTCATTTTCTGCCTTTCTCATGATGATAGAGTGGAAAGTTGAAGAGGTTGCCATTTTAGAGTTGCTTTGTATGATGGTGGTGTATTATTCTTGTGCTTGGTTTATACAAATCTTAACAGTATGAAAACTATCCAGAAAGAGCTAAAACAACAATATAATTTGCAAACTCAATTCACTGGCATGCATATAACTTTGTAATCATTTTAAAAATGTATATTAGAAATGAAGATGCGTATGGGAGTTTGATTAAAATGAGTATCACATTGATGTGAAAAAATATATGAGATGAACTACATCTATTAGAGATTATGTGTTTAGGAGGTTAGCTGTTTTAGGAAGTAACAGAAAAATGAATTAGTTCCTCTTTATTACATTGTGTATTTTATTGAGAAAAAACCCAGTATAGTCTTGTGGAAAGTTGCAAGGAGGAACTAAGAATGTTTAAAATGTTTTAAAAGGGGAGAGGAGTTGGTGTAACGGCTGGGGTGGTCGACCTTGAGTCTGGGGAACCAGGTTCGAGTCTCGGCAATGACAGTGAACAGCCTGTGATTTTGGGCAAATCACATAATCTCCCCGTGCCTAACAAAAATGAATGTGTCCTTATGTAACACAACTGGTGCTATGTAAAGTGCTCTGATACCCGATACCTTCGGGTCGAGTTCACGCTATATAAAACTGTAAAAAAAAAAGTCTAAACATCATGTGCAGAATAGATACATCTGTTATTTTGAATTCTGGGGGGCAGATTTACAAGCCCCTTGCGCCTCTTTTGCGCCGCAGTTGCGTCACTTTTGTGACGCAGCGGCGGCACAAAAGATACACCATGGTGCAGGGTATTAACAACGTGACGCATCTGGGAGATGCGTCATGTTGTAAAGCCCTGCGCCATAAGGAGGCGTTCCTGCACAGGGGGGGGCGTTCCTGCGCGGGAACGCCTCCCAAAAGTGGCTGAGCGAAATATACAAGATTTCACTCAGTCACTTTTAGGTGAATGCTGCGTCAAAACCCTGCGCCTGCTTGAAGCAGGCGTAAGGATTGACGCAGCATTTGAAGGATAGGGCACCCTAGAGCCTTGCTGGAGCTGCGTCGCACTTGCGACGCAACTCCAGCAAAGCACCACTTTTACAGCACAGATGTGTTACGCATTTGTGCCATGTTTGCCTCATGGTGCACCGCATTGTAAATGCGGCGCATCCATTGTGGCGGAGGAATGGCGCACAATAAGTGCCGCATCCCTGCTGATATGCAGGGATGCGCCACTTATTGTAAAAATGCCCCTTAGTGTTTAGTAACATTATTAAATAGGAATAGTTTAGTGAAAAATAAAAGATGAGAACATGTTCTCCCCCTGTATATGAATTAGAAAAAAGTCATATTTATTAGATATGTATTGGAAAGTGTTTGTCAATGTGGTTTTTAACTTATATATGGTTTTTAACTTATATGACCACTTTGCATGTACTTGGATGTGAGATATGTTTTTTTTGCTTTTGAGTTTACTTAAAGATGCTGAGAGGTATACATTTTTGGAAAGATGGCTTGACGGTATACATCTATTAAGACATTGCATATATGATTACATGGTGATCTATGTTCAGTAGGGCTGATGACAATTTCATGTAGATTGTGAGGGTAGTGTTTTCATTTAGACATGGTTTGTTTAAAATTGAGAAGGTTTAATAATGCAGAATTCCCCAAGAGTTCTTATGCTAGCTTCATTTTGAGTATGTCCTTTGTTTGAGATATGCTGAATATATGTTTTAGAAGCAGAAGAAGTATTTGGGAAATGATGTAGGTATGTCATTCGTTAAAGGTTTTGAACATTTTCAAAATGTTGTTTTCTGTTTTAGAAAATTACTAATGCATGTGCATGCTCAGTAACAAAGCAATGTATGTTTCTAGAGAGCCATGTATGCAATTATATATCAAGTGTGATACCTAGATTTCACTCACACATAGCTCAGAAGAAAAGCATATATACAGTAAAATGTATAATTTGATACTGACAGAAGGAGATAACCAATGAGTGAGAGATATAGTGATAAGTATTATGTATCTAACAGCAATGAAGGCACATTCCCTGTCAGTCAGACAGTATTCCGGCACTAATGCAAACACTCAGCCACTACTCAGGCAGTCATGAAATCAGTGATTCACTATGCATGGAGTTATTCAATTACCCAGACTCTATACATGTACTCTTGCAACCAGGCAGGCAGAAATGTTGTAGTCATTGAACTATGCAGGAACTACCCCTACATTCATCTAATCACCTAGGTACTAACTATTGACTTATGCAATTAACAAGGCTTTAACTGAGCAATCATTATAACATTTGCGCAGAACCGATGCAGCCATCTGAACGCCAACTTACAACACATGCAGTCATTGAAATACAGGGGAACACACATGCATTGATGAAACAATTAGGCTCTACTCAAGCACTCATCTAATTACGTAGAGAGTACCATTGTAGTTACCCTAGCACCCATCCAGTACCTATGCAGTCATTTAATTACTGAGGCAATAAGCTTGCACTAATACAATCACCTCAGCAGTACGCTTACTTTCATCCAATCTCTGGAGCTTTAACAATGGAATCATGCAGTCACTCAGACATTGGTCATGCACTCATCTAATTAGCCTGGCACTATTGATACGCCTATTCAATTCTTCAGGCACTACCCATGTCGTTGTCTAAGCATCCAGGCACTACCTGTTCACTCAACCAAAAAGAAATGGGCAGCATCCAATTGCTGAAACACTATTAGTATTTATCACTCATCCAATAGGCTAGATGCTATGAATGGGTTTAAACAATCATGTATGCACTATCTATACACTGCATAAATCACCTATATACTATGTATGTACTCCTGCAAACATCCAGACACTAGAATTGCACTCATTTAATAATCCCAGCAGTATCTATGCAAGTATTGAATGATTGGAGTATTAGTCACACACTTGTCTAATCATCCAGGCTCTATTCATGCACTCATCCAAACCCTCAGATACTAGTGGTATACACATTCAAAAACGCAGGCAGTAGGTATGCAGATATGGAATGGCCCATGGAGTTATGACATAGTCAGGCTAGGATCTGTGTCCACGGCATCATCATGGCAGAATATTTAAGGGGCAATTGTGTGCCTAGTGGACTAATTGTCAATAACGCGCCTCGCCTCTTCCTTGATAATAAAGATTTCCGCAGGGACTGGTATCTCATAGCATGGAAGTGCACGAGAGACTGGCTGGTGTTAATCATCAAGACCGCCAAAAAAACAGCTGACGAGATACTGGTCGAAATTCAAACCTTAGAGGGCCAGATTAGAACTACGCTGTCAGGTAAAATGTTTGGCAAGGGACAGGAAGAAGGAAACAAAACTAGTAAAGAGCTGAGGGATTCTATCTTGTTCAACAAACTGGAGAAATTCAAAAAGGACTTGGCCAAGTTCTCCGCTGAGACAATATACCCATACACGAAAGACAACTATGTACCTGTGCCTTTTAACAACAATGGCCGCACAGGGGGATCTACATATGGTACGTCGAACTCCGATGAGACATCTACTGACTCTGACTCCTCGAACCAAAGTAAGAGTAGAGGTGGTGCCAGAGGAAGAAGCAATAACAGGAGAAATTGGAGGGGTTATAATCCCTACTACAGCCAACCTCCTGTTCCTCCTTGGTGGCAACCATCACCTTGGGCCCCCCCCACTTTCCCTCCGCCGGGCCCTTTCGGACCACAACAACCATACCCTGATTTTAACCAACAGCCTTTTTTAGGACAGGGCTCTGGGCGCCAAAGAGGCCGACGGAGAGCACAACAACAGGGACAAGTCCGTTGGAATCTCCCTCTGGCAACCATGGACTTGAGAAACGGAAAGAAGATCCCCCAGGAACAGGCAGGGACATCAGCCTCGTGATCAACCTCAGTAAACATGTCCTTACTGATACTAAGGAATCGGTCCTTAATAAGGGACTTGGTTTTGTGAAAACTAACAAGGGTAACCCGTTTCTCGCACAAACCGAGATGGGAAAATTCTTTCGGAAGATCAGGCTTCATTACCTATTTGCTAATAAACCAGGCGATACACAGAGGGAAGTTGTATTGAACACTGGACTTAAAAGACCTTCAACCTTTAACCCTACCACCATTGGGTTACCAGCCAAAGTCCTGACTTTCGAGGATGCGGTAGACTATGATCTGAGACAGATGTACCATCAACCAAATAAACATTTTGTTAATTTGTCTAAACAAGAACAGGAGGCATTGAAGACTTTGGCTAGCCTGGAGTCGGTGACAATTAAACCGTCCGACAAAGGCGGGGCGACGGTTTTGATGGATTCAAAAGTATATCACAATGAATGTCTGCGCCAATTGAACAACACTAGGGCGTACCGTAAATTGGACAACGACCCTACAGAAAGACTCATCACGGTTATTGGCCACGTTGTAGAGGAAGCTTTGGCCGAGGGGTGGATTACCCAGAAGGAATCCGAATATCTCTGTACAGTTAACCCCAAAATGCCGTACTTTAACATACTACCCAAAGTACACAAGTCACAACGCCCTCCACCTGGCAGACCGATTATATCGGGTATCGGGTCATTGTTTGAACCTCTGTCGACTTTCGTCGATTTTGTCTTGCAGCCTATAGTGAGGGAGATGCCGACCTTCCTGAAGGACACTAAGGATGTCTTAAGGATCCTCCCTGACATTGAGTTCAATGTAGATCTTGATATCCTGGTGTCATTTGATGTGCAGAGTCTCTACACTTCAATCCCACAGACAGAGACCTTGGAAGCTATTGAGGAACTACTGACCAACAGAGACCTCAATTCCATCACACCAGTGAGTTTTATAATGACCTTGGCCACGATGGCCATGACTGAGAATTATTTTCAGTACGAGGAGTCGATCTATCTACAGGTTAGCGGGACCAGCATGGGCAGTGTTTTTGCTCCTAGTCTCGCTAACCTGTATGTTCATAAATTTGAACAGATGCACATACTCGTAGACACCAATCCATATCATCAGTGTCTGCGAGTGTGGCAAAGATACATAGATGACATCCTAGTGGTGTGGCGTGGTACGGTTGAAGAACTTCACCAGTTCCATGAGTGGCTGAATGAAAGAAATCGCTTTTTGAAATTCACGATTGAATTTGATAAACACCAACTACCATTCTTGGATCTCTTGATCTCTGCATCACAAGGGAGACTACAATCCGAATTATATCGGAAGCCAATGGCCAGAAATTCCTTGCTTAATTACGAGAGTTTCCACCCTAAAGCACTTAGGGACAATTTGCCCTTTGGGCAATTCCTCCGTGTCCAGAGGAATCTGCTTTTCAAGAACATTCAAAAGCTCTTGACAGAAATCTATTGGCCAAAAAATATCCTAAACATCTAGTCAGAAATGCAAAGAAGAGGGCTTCCAATAACAACAGGGTAGGTCTTCTTGAGTTGATACCTCCTAAGCCTCGGCAGGAGAGAATTACCTGTGTTAATACATACTGCACATATTCCAATCAGATCCAAAAGATTGTCAAGAGACATTGGAAGATTTTGAATACAGGTAGTGATAGTATACCTCCACCTCTGTTTGCTTTTAAGAGAGGGCGGAACACAAAGGATCAACTGGTACATACAAGACCTAAAACAGTGATTCCTCGTGCAGTCGGTACCCTGTAGGACTTGCCCGCAGTCACTGGGCACCATCCTTGTGGTAACTGCGCGGCTTGTCCGCAAACAACTAAAACACTCACTATTGATATAGGTACTGACAAACCCTGGCAACTCAGAAGATTCACGAACTGTAACAGCTTCAACTTAATTTACTTGATTACATGCCCTTGTAAACTAAACTATGTAGGGATGACTACAAGAAAAATAAAGCTGAGAATCTCTGAGCACAAAAGCTTGATTCGCTGTGGCAAACAGGCGACAACGTTGACAAATCATTTCCTACAACTGGGCCATCAGCCATCTGACATGTTTTGGACAGTACTTGATCAGCCATGGATCCCAGCAGGTATTACTGACGTCTCAAAATTCTTGTTTAAGTGTGAACAGAAATGGGTCTTTAGACTTAAAACAGACAAAACAGGGTTGATTGACGAAATTCCCTGGATGTCGCTCTAAAGACTCAATATATTTTTTGCCTTAGCGGTCAGTATGGTTGACAAACTGATTCAAAATTTGAGTCCAGGATCTGCTATGTGTAACATTGTTTTGTCGTCCCTGAGTAAAAAGATCCAAAGGGGATTCGAACCGCGGTCTAAATGCGGCGATACACGAGAACTACATTACCCAGACAGTCCAAATACGTCATGACGTCATCACGCGCTGCGCGTGTGACACACGCCCAATGCGGAAACGGGAGACACATTTATTCTCCGCCGGTACACCGAGTCGATTCCTCCCCACGAAAGAGCTTCAGAGGGAAGACCGGTGTGCCGACGGGGAGGTAGGCACCCAATCGAATGACTGAGTGAGTGAGACTGAGCGCTGTGGGTTGTCTTGACAATTCGAGGCTAAAGAAGATCGCTGTCACTAAACTTAAAAGCTTGACACTAACTCCTGATATTTGGAGTATTTTTTCCTGAACAAAAGGTTCTTGGATATGATTGATAAGAAAACATGGCGCCTATGAGGTGTGTGATAGACTGGATCGATGAAGCATGTGATGATTTGTACATCTGTGTACAAACATTATCTCTCTTACATTTTAATTAATTTCTTTCTGTAGCGCGGTGCACCCACTACCTGAGCTGGTGCCGGGTGAGGTGGGTTGTTTCCTTCCCAACAAGTGGGTGAGTGAATTAATATTTTTGAATTGACATAAACAACATTTGTCTATACATTGGCCAATAATTGTCTATGGCCTTTTGAGTAACTAATTGCATAGTTCTATAACGTAGGCACAATCATGTTTGTTGCTTAAATACATAATTTCTAAACTGTTTATTCTATATGTACCCTTATATACTTCTCTCATTTTTCTGTCCAGGACGGGAAGACGAGTACACATACACTTATCAGGTGATATGGTCTTAATTTTTACATAGCAGTAGCACTAATGGTCCTGATGAAGCAGCAGGAGATCTATAGGCTCCAGTGACTGCAGAAACATGTCGACCTTACATCTTATTTTAGCAGTTATTTGTTACACTGCTAATTGCACTGTTTTTATTGATTTAGGAGTGTGAGGGTATATATTAAAATTGTTCTTTTTCCTGATCACGACCTAATTTTAGAACCTTTTTCTTCTTTTTTCTTTGTTCACTTACACTTTTTTGAAGCACTGCTATTCAGTTCCCCATTAAACACACCATCTTTACTTCTGTGGTATAGTAGTTGGAACTCCCACTGACCTGGCTACATCACCTGCCAGGTCAGCAGAGGTTTCCTTAGAACCTTGATCTATACAAGAGATCCCAGATGATGAAGGGCGGTCTCGATGGTGGACTGATGGGAACTCGTTTCAAGTGGTAACTTTTCCTCTTTTCTGTTGTTTATTTGGGTACATATTTGGCGTACTTAGACTCACTGCTAATTATTGTTGGTGTCATAGTCAGGGAATCATCTAGGCACTACTTGTATCCTCAGGGAATCACCTATGCACTACCTGTGCTCTCATTCAATCATCCAGGTAGTATTAATGTATTCAACCACAAACCCATGTATTTACAAGTTTTACTGAGGAATATGTAATCTTCCGACAATATAGTTGAAAGGTTTACTACAATGGTACTCTCTGCGTAATTTGTTGAGTGCATGAGTAGAGCCTGAGTGTTTCATCAGTGCACATGTGAGGCTTAATATTTCAATGACTGCATGGGTTGTACGTGGGTGTTTAGATGGCTGCATAGGTTCTCTGCAAATGTTATAATTATTACAAAGTTACTGCCTTGTAAATGCAGTGAGACATTTAAAAACTGTAAATAACTGTATCAGAAGAGAGATGCAGTGAAACTGAGTTGAGAGAGTAGTTGATAAGGCCTTTGCTTTGAAGAGGAAGCTTTTCATTTTGATTCTAAATAGAATGAAGACTTGACAAAATAGTGATGTGCATGAGGAGACAAAACCAGAAGAAAAGACTGGTGAATGGATCTAATGGCTACACAGTTTGTAGTAGAGAATGGATACATACTTCTTGTACAGACGTTTTCTTTAATGAAGAAAGCTATCTCCAGGATAACAGATTTGTTCAGGCTATTGATTAAAGAGGACAATGTAATGAAATTAAGAATGGTAATCCTATAGCAAAAGAGGTGATGGTACCTAGCAATGTAAAAAAAGTTATTGCAGAAGAGGTACAAGAAAGGTGTAGTCAGGGTAGTGTATACAAATGGAATTGATTGTAGTAGTGGTTCTAGTTTTAAACAGCAATCCATTGAAATATTAAGAAAATGTCTATGTATCTTTCCAATGAGAAGTTTAAAACACAAAATATATTATACCACTCAACAATGTGAACTTTGGTGAGGAGGCTGTATTATGTGAAAACTCCTACTTTATTTTTAGGTTCAATGAATAGAGCCCTTTTGCATGGTAGTGTGACTGACATAGAAAAGATTTGTGGTGATGTACAGTTTTGTTTCTTTGGCCCTGAACAGGATTCTAGGGAAAATAAAGAGCTGTTAAGAGGAGGAGTTGCAGAAAAAGATTCATATATTACGGTTGATAGTTTTAAAGAATCGATTACAACATTTAACACAGTATTATTTAAAAACCAGAGTATGTTTGTAAATGTTGTTGATACACTTACTAGAAGATTTAAACACAGACTGTTGACGTATATTTAACAAGTAAAAAAGTAAGTAATGATAACTGACAAAAGTTACCTGTGTAATTATTTGTAGAGGGACAGTTTAACTTGTCTATATGGCAAGTTATATGTACGTAGTGTTACAATAAATTAGAAGATAACAAAATGACAAGACATAGATATAAGACACCCATTTTGTAAGATAATAAAATGCCTGCTAATGTAGGAAAACTATGAAGGTCCAAAAATAAAAATAAACATTAACATTTATTATTCTTTGCAGCATGGAGAAGGTCCATCCAGCACTCACTACAACTCCACAATCCATGCAGTATGATGCCATCAGGGAAAACTGTGGAGCCAAATTTTGAAGTTAAGATTGGACTTTTGAATGGACTCTCAGCTTCGTAATTGTTGTGCTGCTATTGAAGTTGAGGGTCCTTCAGTTTTGCGTTGCCTTCTTGCTGTTCACTATGAACTTGTCTTATGAAATGGAAAAACAATATAAAAAGGGGGAAATAAATAGCCATGTATGATTTTTTGCAGCATTGCAAATAGCTGTAACACGCTGCTCATCATCTCTTATAACAACATGACAGTCCATGCAATACATGGCCATTCTTGGAAACTCTGGAGCAATATCTGTTGTAGTAATCTGTACCTCTGAAGGGACTTTAAGGAAAGGAATTGTTGCTGCAGCCACTAATATAGATGGTCTTCCATCTTCTTTCTACTTCATCTGCAGTTAGAGGATTTTTTTTATAAGTTTAAGAGGATATAACATGAACATCGCCCCACATGAGTCCAAAAAAAGTCTCTAGCCAAAATCTACCACCTGCTCACAATAAACTTCTGGAAAAGAAAATTCAAGAAGGAGGAGTGGGTGTATACTTCTCATTCATTTTACTGAACAGAATATTATCCAATAACATTCCTTACTTTCAGTCATGGGATGTTATCAGATTGTGCATTGCACTAGTTTGGCAACAGTTTTTAATTCCCCACGAGTTTGGGTAACAATGGGTAGTTTGGTGGGTGTTTGGTTGTTATGTTCTATTTGTGAGTTCAGATGTTTTTTTTTTAAGCTGTTCTTTTTTTATAAATGTGTTGTTAAAATAAAGTTAAACCAATATGTTACTAAACAGCTAGATTCAAACTTTGTGTAAAATATGCAGATATATCTGTTTTTTACTTTGTCATTTATATTTGTGACTACTGATGTCATTGCAAACTTCTGTGTTGCTGTGAAGAAGGAAAATGCATTTTTGATTTACTTATTTCGACAAATGAATACAAAGGTGAAAGCTAAATTAGTGTCTTACTAAATAGCTACACTGAAACCTTATGTAAAATAGGTTTACATATGTGTTTTACAGTTTGTTGAAAACACATGTTTTTTCAGTCTGTCCTTGGCAATGTAACTCAAAGAATCATACCAGCACTACCTCTGCAATCATCAAGTATGTCCTTTCTCCACGACTCTGCAAATGTGCCTCCTGGCATAGTTGGAGTTAGGGAATCAAGTCTGCTTGGCTATTGAGGGTATGTGGGGGCCCACTATCCCTCCTGTTACCTCTAGCAATTCCCACACAGTCAGTTTGCTAAGAGGTCTTTGGAAGCCATGCCTCCTTCCTGCACCATTCTGCAAACGCATCTCTTGGCACACTACTGATTAGAGAATAAAGTTCTCTCGGATGCTAAAGAACCTTGGGGACCAAGGAGCTCTCCTGGTACTTTATGTAAGTCCTACACAGCAAGATTCCTGAGAGCTGGTTAGAGGCCAGGCCCCTTTCCACACCATTCTGCAAACACCATTGCTACTTAAAAAACCATGGAAAATCACTGAAAAACCAAAGGTTACAGGTAAGATATAGTTAGGAATTAGCATTTAAAAACCCTAGAAATTCAAAGAAGAAAACAAAGGCTACAGGGCTGTTACAGTTAGGAAATGTAATTTTAAAACTTTAGATATTAACTAAAAAAACAAAGGTTACAGGGATGTTAGATTTGGGCTGATACTTTACTCGTACAAAATGAGAGAAATTCAGCAGTTATAGTTAGCTGAGCAAACTATAACTTGCGCCCCCACAATGCACTGCTTATGACCTGACATATTACATCACTCATGACATGCTCAGTGACATCACTGATGACATCACTGATGACATCTCAAATGACTTCACTAGTGTAAGTAAGCCATGTGGGCTTCCGCACTATTGACGCCCAATTCAAATCCGTCACCAGCAGGCTGGACCATTGTGGAGAAATGACTGTACTGCCAGAACCTTCAGTTATACAGTACGGAGGAGGGAATATCTACCATGGAAGATGCAGCTCCATCAGTTAATAAGCAGCTGGAGAAAGTGGAGCAGCTCTTAAAAATAATAGCAGTCAAGAAAGAAGACCTGAAACTCACTCCTGCAAAAATAAGCTTAACATTATGGGAATAGCAGTAACTACAGATATGGGCCATGCAAACTTGTTTGTGGAGTGTCTTCTTGTTGAACTATTTGACTGCTGAAACTTTACATCCACATTTGTGGTAGAGAGAGTTCATCATTCTTTTTGCCCATGCCCGCCTCTTTGCAACCGCAATTAATGCCCACCTCCTAAATCGAAGAGTCTGAGACATGGCGCTCTGGCTGGCATGGGAACATAGGGGCATATTACCAACGATTAGCGATATTTATCGCTAACGATGCTTAGCAACAAGTTTTTTAACGCTGAGCATCGCCGGAAATTATCGCAGAGATAACTTGCTATTAGCATGGTTTATCTCAGAAGTGATAAAAATCCTCGCGCTAACTGCCAAATGAGAGATTATCGCTGGAAAACCAACGATAATCTCTCGAAGTTTGGCGTTAGCTTGATGATAGGGGCTCACAAACTTAGCCATGATATCCACCTTCTATAGGATATCATGGCTAAGTCAGGAAAATACCAGGTGTAAAAAAAGCAGTGCTAACCGCGGTTAGCGCTGCTTTTTTTATCACTAACAGGGTTAGCGAGATCCTTGATAATAGGAGAAATGTCGCTTAACAAGATTTCTCCTATTATTTTTCTCTGGAACGCCCCCTTTGCATCTCATTAGAGATGCAAGGGGAAGCGTAGAGAAAAAAGGTGCTAACATCGAATTTGCATGTTAGCACCCTGTTGCTGATAGGGAGATCATTTTATCTCCGCTTTTAAAGCCAAAAAAGCGGAGATAAATCCCTTGATAATATGCCCCATCGTCCGGTATATGAGAGCAACATGCAGCTCATGATTGGCTCTGATTCTGAGCAACATGAAGCCTTGCATAGAGGATTTAAGGTAAGCTCTTATTGGGACTAAGCTGGTCCCTGTAGCCAGCCCACGCTCCATCAAAGTCAGTTCACACTTGTCACTTTGTCCCAGTCAGGTGCAATCAGATAATCATATTTATCGCTTCTGGTGCGATCTTTACTAAAGTGTTCAAAAGTCAATATCACTGGTTCTATTGATTTGTTGAAGTATAATTTTATTTATTGAAATGTACTCTATTTTTCTAAATTGATTTCGGATTTCTCTTTTGTTGTGTTGTCACTTTATTACTGGTTAAGTGCTGCATAAAATACTTTATACATTGCCTCTAAGTTAAATCTGACTGCTTTGTGCCAAGTTACCGGAAGGCAAAACACGGGTTTAGTGACTTTTGTGGTTCACCCCCACAAGGTTTGTGGTTGTTGCCAATAACCCAGTTTCCCACATATCATAAACTGCAAGCTAGAAATCAGAAAAATAGGAAAGATGGACTACCACTTGCTACCACTTGCTATGCAAAAACTGTGGTATAGAAAAAGCACAACTCTGCCTATTTCTGAAAGCTGGGGAGAGGGTGACCTTAGAATAGCAGACCTTTGGTTGATGCCATTTTTAGAGAAAGAAATCTGTTTCCTTGCACAGCACTTTTTGGCGATTGTTAAAAATAAATTCTATACTTTTGCTATCTTCTTTGTGCTCTTCAGGGGAATACACAAATCTTGGGTACCTTTAGTATCCTCCGGTGAGGGAAAAAGGACACTAATGTGGTAGGGATACAATTGTGGAAAAAAGTTATGAAATAGTAAGTGTGAAGTGCCCTAAACATCATAAAAGGACTCAGCACTTGGAGGGGGCGCCTTAGTAGTTACGGGATTAATGTGTATGTTTGTCTCAGGACGAATCTTTCTGATCTAACTTTCAATATAGTAGTAAAAAGGGTAACTGCACTCGTAACCACTACATTTAAGAAATGCTTTTTTGAAGAAGGATCTTGCCCTAAAGTTAAAAGAAATAGAAAGGGAAAAGATAAGTTGTGCAATACAATATCCATTTGCTTGATATATTAATAAGCTACGGCCTAAATTGCTTAGAGCGTTGATTAATGTTGATTTATTTCTTAAATGTAAGTTGATTTCTGTTTTGTTAATAACTACATTTGCCTAAGTCACTGAGAATGATGGACCCTACTCAGCACAGTCATTTTGAAAGACAGTGAGTTCTGGAAACAATCCTTTGCAGGGGTTCAATGAAGACTTAAGTTCTGAAAATTGGTCTTTCTGTGTGTACCTGTGACGTCAGTCACTGGACCGTAGTCCTTGGGCACATCCTGTGGGAAAGATTTGCCATTCCTAAAGTTCCCTGCAGAAATGACATACTTATGCACATTATCGCATTAGTAGAACACCGCATAGCTTGTGGAAGGACTTTTGCTACTAATGTAAATTCTTGAAATTGCTGCTGGCTATATACTATGCAAACGCTGACATTGCCATAGCTACTGCTACGGAAAATTAGCTATTGACTTTGGATGCTGCTTCCAATTCCTGAAAGCAAAAATCAAGCACAAAGCAGTGCATGGTGGGTATTTCTGTTAGCCTCTGCGCACAGAGGCCCACACACAATGACACACACTCACATCGATAAGAAGAGGTGAACAGAATGAAAAGTAGTTGGCTACAAATCAGGTTCTAACTACTGTAGCTGCTGTCTAAATCAAATAGAAATGTATTTTGTTTTGTGTTTTTTCTTTTGTAAATTAGAACCGTCATTGAAAGGGAAATTGAATGTAGAGCAGCTGGCTGTATAAATGCTGCAATCTCTACGTGAGAATTAGCATTCCTGCTCAAAACAAATTGTATTTGCTTGGAACAAATCTTTTCTTTCCCAGCCATCTTTCCCGGAGCAGATAAATGATTCAATGCCAAAACAAACCTTTTAAAGGCGGCCCTCACGAAAGTATACACAAGTTTGTAGAATTCTAATTACCGAATCTACTTGTGAGAAACCGATTGATATTTCATTTAATAAACTTTCATCCCAGACAAATGTGTTTTAAAGTTCAGGTTTAATTAAAAGATAAGAGTGAGCTGCAGCGCGGCAGGGGATAAGGAAGAATCTAGCATTTTCAGTGTAAGACAGTGCAGCAGCTGCATTCATTTTAAAACTAATCTCCCATAATGGCAAATCACGTATCCGCTTTTACATTTTGGGCGCACTTAATGACTTTGTCTGCAATGCAGTTGTACAATTATCCTTCTTTTCTCTAATGAGGTTGGAGTGGCATTTCACAAATAACTAATGATTTCTAATTTAAGATTCCTTATGGAAGACGTTGGGTGCATTTGTCATCCATTCATAGTTTGAACGTCATTTCCTTCACTGGCTTGAGTTCCAGAAAATTAGTTTGCAAGAGTCAGTGAAGTTGTGGAGAATAATCACTTAACAAGCATGTTCAAAGCCAATAGATTTCAGATCTAAAAGGCTAAGCTATTGGCTGTAGCAATGCTTTTTATTGGCAGAAAGTAAATGCATGTGGCATGCCACCTAGATCAGAATTTTACCAGGAACTGTCTTCCACTGTGTGATGGCCAATACATACATATCCAGAGATTGCTAACATTGTAAACATGCAAAAAATGGCCAGGTGCTCCAACTACGTCAAAAGAGATTTTGGAGAAATCGCCTCAACCAAAACGTTTCATGGCCTTAATCATCAGCAGGTGTCTACACTATAGTAGGTGAATACCACCATGGTGGACTCAGCCACTGCTGGGAGTTCTTAAATAATTCAGACATTGGATAGTTGCAAGGATCCAAATACATATTAAAATATCTTGAAACGTTCCCAGAGTATTTTCTTTATTATGAGTATGAGGACCTCGAATGTGATTAAATCATATCTTGGGAGTAAGATAAGGAATAATACCTCACCAGCCCAATTGGCTCTGCCAACATGTTTTGACCCTTCATAAAAGCCATGCGGGTCTCCGGAATTCGTCAGGGTTATTACTATCCCTGCAAACACAAGGAGATGATGGACGAAGCGCTGAAACTTTACACACTCACCCCCAGTCACAGATCTGGGTTGAATCCATCATCGTTCTTTAGCTCACTTTGTCACCCTAGTGCAGACCGAGCTGTATGCAAATCAGTCTTGACCCTTCCTAGCTACTCATACATTTCATACGATTAAATGAGGCCTAACACTCTCACCTTTCTGAATTTCTTTTATAAAAATAAAGTGTTAAAACTGCTTTTCAATACAGGACGACCTCAGAACATATCCAACTTATTCCACAGAGTGACTACTCAGCCAGGCGGTGTATAAACTGCAATATATTCTTCTGGACGTTTGGATCAAACAGCAAAGTACCCAATTCAAATTCCAGTTGAATCAAATTCGGCGAAATGATAAATAACATGCTAAAAATCTCTACAGAGCCACTCCTAAACGCACATCTCATGTGAGCATGATTGGGTGTACATTTTTACACACACATGTTCATCATGCCCTTTCCCTAGACTGATTCCAGAATTTACTAGTTAGAACAGGGAGGCACTTTCCTCGTGTTACACACTGAAGACCTTTTTTGTTCTAATATCTTTATTAATTTAAGAATAAATATAAATAATTACTATACTATACTATAAAAAGCAATACACCGACAAAGAGCAATACATAATAAAAAAGTAGATACATAGGCAAACAACAGTATAAATAATGTTATATATAACCCCTACATATCACTTAATATGTTGTAAAAAAAACGTAGAGAAATAATATGAGAAAGTCAGTTGTATCACTTGGATAAATAATTAGCAAAAGAAAGAGAGAAAGGAATAAAGAAAGAAAGGAAGAAGGAAAGAGAGAAGAGAACAAGAACCCTGCTACAATAGGGAGGGAAAAATAAAGGAGAAGACACAAAAGG
The DNA here is from genome assembly GCF_964261635.1 of Lissotriton helveticus. NCBI lineage: Eukaryota > Metazoa > Chordata > Amphibia > Caudata > Salamandridae > Lissotriton > Lissotriton helveticus. The sequence goes on from NC_136067.1 coordinate 988,257,603, forward strand.
ATATTGCTATACCATGCCTTGTGAAGCTAAGTCCACATATCTATCCAAAGAACTTCATACCCCACTAGAAATAAAGGTTGAAAAATGTTTGTCCTCCACAGAAGTATGAGCCCCACAGAGTAAAGATATCCAAGCCCACCATGTATGATAGGAAATGGACCTAAATGATTTCCATTCCGTTAGGATAATCTTAACCGCAATTGGCAAAAAAAAGTCTAGTAACTGCATATCTAAAGGATTCACCGGCAATGGCGATATTGTAGCCCATGGGCCCAACAAAATTAAAGGTAGCGAGAGCTGAAACTGAATGTTAAAGATTAGCATGAGGTGTTTGCGAACCAGCTCCCAAAAAGGTTGGAGTAAAGAACATTCAAAAAACATATGTTGATGTGTACCAGCGGCCAAGTTACAACTCCAACAGAGATTGTTATCCTTAACTTTGAGGGAGTACAGGCGCACCGGGGTCCAATGTAAAAGATTGAGAGAAAAAAATTTAGACTGAATAAGAGAAGGAGCAATTTTATTACGTAGGGAAAATTTCCCAATAAGTTGCCACGTTTCTGGTGAAATATGTTTAAAAAGGTCATGGTCAAAATGATGAAGCCATTTCTGTTGTGTGACCATATTCAACAGAGGCAGCGTGGTGGATAAAAATGTATATATTTTAGAGGCCACATGACCTGCTTTATGCCATATAGAGAGAAGGGACACTGTATGTGAATCTGAGTCAAAATAAACCTTAGCTACAGCAACATTTATTTTAAAAAATGTATAAAAATCTAAATTATTGAGAGAATACTGCCGAGCTAAGAAAGAAAAAGACAATGGATTATGATTTGAGTCATAAAGGTGTTTAACCAATGTGATACCCTTGCTAGCCCAGTATTTCACTGTTGTCGAATCAAGATCAAGCTTAATTTTAGGATTGTGCCACAAAGAAGACCATCGAGACTTATGAGTTGGCTTTGAAACTTTTTTATCTATAGCCTTCAAGGCAGCAATGATGTACAAAATAATACAATGAGAAAAAGGAATAGATAATGTGGATGTAATTAAAAAGGAGGAGGTAGGCAGAGGAAAAGACAAATCTCGCTCAATAAATAACCACGGCGGAATATGTTGAGGATCCATAGAAAACCAAGGAGCCACTTGAGAGGCTAAGAATGCCACTTGGTATTGATCCCAATCTGGAAAATTACAACCTCCCATATCATAAGGTTTTCCTCAAATGCTTATAGGGTATTCTGGCTTGCTTATCACTCCAGAGGAATTTTGAAGTGAGGGTATAAATTTCATGGAAGAAGGACGAAGATAATTTGATAGGAAGCATAGAGGACACAAAATTAATAATGGGAGTTATCATCATCTTAAAAGTTTGAAGACGTCCCCAGCACGAGATATATTTGGGTGACCATGTATCTAACAATTGTCTAACTTTAACTAATGTTTGAGATTCAAGACGGTGTCTGTTAAATTGACAGAACCAAATCCCTAGATATTTAATGTGCTTTGATTGCAATACGCGTTGAGAGGAAACATCTCCGTCTTATTTTTCTTCATAGTATACCCTGAAACATTAGAAAATACTGTAATAGTCTGGTAAATGGCAGGAATTGCATTAGCTATATCTTCAGAAAAGATGAGCACATCGTCTGCATAGACAGCTGTTTTGATAGTGGTTGAACCAAATTGAAAGCCTTAAATGTCTTGATTAAGATTAAGTTGTCGAAGAAGAGGTTCAATAGATAGCAAAAAACACAAGAGGAGATAATGGTCAACCTTGTCTAGTACCGTGACACAGATTAAAAAAGAAAGAGGTAGCTCCATTAACCCTCATACTTGCTCGAGGTTGCGCGTACAAGGACATCACCATATTAACAAAGGAATCTCCAAAATTATGAGACTTAAGTACTGCATGTAAAAATGGCCAAGAAACCTTATCAAAAGCCTTTTCGGCGTTGAGAGCAATTGCTGCCGAAGGGAGGCTAGATAACTTTGCTTTCCCCAGGATAAGGCAGAAAGTACAGATTTTATCCCTGGCCAACCTGCCCTTAACAAAGCCAGTCTGCGATTGGTGAATAATCAAAGGAATATATGGTTCCATGCGTTTGGCCAAAATCTTGGCAAAAATGTTTGCTTCCATATTCAAAAGAGATATGGGGCAAAAATTCTTAGGTTTCAAATGATCCTTACCCTCTTTAGGGATTACCACAATAGTAGCCTCAGCCGCAGAACCAGAGTCCGACCCTGACGTAACAAAGTTATCAAAAACATTTTTGAGACGAGATACTAAAGATGGAAGAAAAGTCTTATAAAAAAGAATAGGAAACCCATCTGGACCCGGAGCTTTCCCTGAGCGAGTGGCCTGAATAGCATGGATAATTTCTTCAGGATCAATCGATTTCCCCAGCTTTACCCCATCAGCATCAGAAACAGTATGAGTAGGAATCGAATTCAAGAATTGTTGGCATTGATCAAGAGAAGATTGATTATGGGGAGTGTATAATTTTCTATAATATTCACGAAATACTTCTAGAATCTCTTTAGTTTGAAACTTCCTAGCTCCAGAACTGTCATTTATACAAGATATCTGCGCTGATCGAATATTAGAATCTTGATACTTTAACGTAGCCGCCAATACTTTCCCTGCTCGATTCTTCAGGAGCAACTGTTTGGACTTCTGCGCCTGGACTCCAATATGAGCTCTCTTAGTTACAATAGAGTTTTAAGAATATTTTAGATTCTTGATATCTTGTAAAATCAATTTATCTTTAGAGCATCTATATAGGCATTCTTTATGTTTAATATTATTCGCTAAAACTGAAAGTTCCTTCCTAATATCTGAATTCCTTTTTGCCATTTTTTAAATAATCTGTCCCCTAATCGTACACTTGAATGCATCCCATAGAACCAATTGAGACTTAACCGAGGACTCATTCTCATGGAAAAAGTTTGTGATATCTATGTTAAGCAGATCAACCTGAACCTGATCATACAAAATCTCTATATTCAGACGGCAAGTGTGTGGCTCCCTATTTTCTGAAATATTCAGAAGCGTAAACGAAACCGCTGTATGATCAGAAATAAGTATAGGATGGATGACAGGATTCAATGAATATTTTAGGAGTGCTGAGTGAACCAGAAGATAGTCAATACGAGAAAAACTAGAGTGTGGAGAGGAAAAAAAGGGGAAGTTGCTACCGGTGGGATTCAGCATTCTCCACACATCAGTAAGACTAAAGGAGGAACACATATTATTCATCTGCTTGTGAGCCCTGGGAGGGCGAAACCTAAAAGCAGAGTGTCTGTCTAATATGGGATCCATTGGGAGATTAAAGTCCCCCCAATAATCAAATTACCATTATGAGGAACTTCTGAGAGCTTTTTAGTAATAAAACGCCAAAAAGATGGATCATCACCATTAGGTGCATAGATATTCATGACATAGATATCCAGAGAGCCATTGGATAAGCGAGTAAGCTACCACCTACCCTCTGAGTCATGCTCTGCAGTAACAATAGTCAGTCCAGAATTCTTGGAAATCATAGTCACCACTCCATTCTTCTTACCAGAGGCCTCAGAACAAATGACATCAAGAACCCACGCCTTCCGCAACAATAAAGCTTCCTTATATGCTATTTTAGTTTCTTGTAGCAAGACTAAATCACTAGACAGGCTTTTACAATAATCCAAAATGTTTTCCCTCTTCATAGGACGATTCAAACCACGCACATATAGTGATAGAACATTCAGGGCCAGCATAATAGCGTGGGACCAATATACCAAATACCACTTGGTGCAAGAAAAAGGGAACACATAGTATCAGGATCTGAAAAATAAAGATAAAACGAATACAGGGGAGACACAAAAATGGATTGTAGCAGGAGGCTCTAGAAAAGAAGGAATGAGTGAAGAATGGAAGAAAAAGAGAAGCGAATAGAAAAAAGAAAGCAAAACACAGCTGAACTGAGGCAGGAGTCCCCAAAGAAGAAAAGAGGAAAATAGGAGAAGAAGAGACGAGAAAGTAAAGAAGAAAGAAAAAACATGGTTCAAAGAGAAAAGGAGCATATAAAAGGAAAAACCTCACCAGGGGATGTCTGTTATAGACACAATGCATGGGGAGAAAAAACGTGGAGGCACAACCACAGAGGCCAACACTACCAGTGCAGACTACTTGAAAATAAATAAATATGTCACTAAGCAACAGAACAAAAAACAAATAAAAGAGATAGATAAAGAAAAACACATGAATCCTATATTGACAACAATAGAATAGCCTATGCAGGTAAACATGAATATTAATAGGAAATATTCAGATATCATTCAAGATAAAGTTCGAATAATGCATCATAAATAACAATACAAGATAAGATACATAACACGCTAAGGTAACAATCAAATAAGGCAACCTAAGTAACCATAATAAATATTATAAAGTTACAGGCTAAGGCAATATTCGATTAGAGCATCCTAACGAACAATAAAACACACGAGAGAGTACATACTAAGGCAATATTAAGATCAGGCCGCATAAAGAACAATAATAGATACAATTAAAACAGCCTATGATAATATTAAGTTAAAATATCATAAATAACAATATTAGACTTTTTAAATAATTGACTAAGGTAATATTAAGTTATTGTGACATAAATAACAATCTATAAATTATGGAAAGTAGCTTAAGGTAACACTAAGGTATGGCAGTAAAACATAACAAACATACCTATTATAAATAATAGCCTAGAGAATGGGAATTGATGAAAAATAATGTAATGAGTTTAAAAACTAGGTATGAGGCATTAAAAAAATGGCAATAAAACACATTATAATTTATAACCTGCTAAAATATCCAACACTAGAGAAATAGATAGAAAATGTGAACCTATGCTCAAATACATAGGAAGCTAATTAATTAAAAGCAATGGGCAATAAATAACACACAATCAGTAGAATATAAGAAATGTGATGACTAACATTTAGAAAGCAATGATAAACATATAATATACAGGAAATAAATAATAAAGTCTACAAAAAAAAACTAAATATGTCATGAGTAGACTGTGAGAGAAAGTTCTCAAGGCTCTAGCATCTGAAGAAGATAACCCATAAAACTAATGATAAGGCACAGGACATATGAAACCAACTTCTCCGGCACTTAAAGAGTTTAAGAATGAGAGGCACCAGGAAGAGATTCGGACTCCATCTGAGATTCTGATTGATTATCCAAAAAGGTAGAGAGATCTACAGGCTCATAAAAGATCTGTGAACGACCTCTGAATGTTAGTCGAAATCTTGAGGGACCTGCAAAGGAAAATGAAATATTCATATCAATAAGTCTTTGGCGGAGATTCAAAAAGCCTTTTCGACGAATGACAGTGTCTCTGGCAAAATCTTGCGAGATAGAGATCCTATGGCCTTCCCATTGTAATGTTTTAATCTTCCTCATTTGAGCCAGAATTTGCTCAGTATGTTGGTGATGTAGAGGCTTAAAAATCACTGGTCTCTGAAAAGATAATGATTTAGACTTAAAGGTGGGTACTCTATGAGCCCATTCTTTTTCAAAATCTTTCTGAAATGAAATGTTCAGAACTGAAGGAATCCAAGTAAGAAGAAAATCCAATATTGAAGAGGCAGGTTTCTCACAGTCTTCCGGTAAGCCAAAAATTCTAAGATTACTTCTGCAATTTCTGTCCTCCTTTTCAGTTAGATCCCTCCTCAATGAAGCTAAGGAGCGTTCCATACGTTGAACATGTTTAGCTTACTTGTTTGTGAAGTCCTCAACAGTGCTTATTTGAGTTTCAGCATTAGAAACACGTAAAGAGATATTTTTTAGATCATTACGAATTGCCGCGACCTCAACTTGAAGCAAATCAGTGTTTGTTTTGGTACTTTGAGCAATGTCGTGGACTGAATTAAGTTTGACTAAAATAGTGTCTAATGTTGTCGCAGAATCCAAATTACCTTTTGTTGACATCTCAGGGGTAGGAGAATTTTGTTTAGACCTCTTTAGATTCCCCTTAGAATCTCTATCTTTGAGGCGACACCCATAACCTTTGGAATGACACAAAAACAATACTCAAAAGGGCTGGAAAGAAAAAAATAATTGTATCACTGTGTAGAATAGAGCAGTGGTTGGCGTATTGAAGTACATCACAGGTGGGGAAAAACAGTAAAACAGGTTAAGCACTGAGTAAGGATCGTCGTATTCTTTCCATACCTCCTGAGGAATGATTGCATCTGATCCGAAACAGCTAACCACCTGAAGAACGCAAGCAACCAGCCATTTGCAAGATTGGAGGCAGATAGAACCTGTGTACTCAACCAAAGACAATATACACTTCAGAGGCTTGAAATTGCAGAGGGTCTGATGAGCGTTAGATCAAACATCCCCACAAAAATAATGCTGAATATCAGACCGTCATTAAGACATTAGGGACCTCAAGAAGGACTCTGTCAGCGTCGGTCAGCGTGCAAAGGCGTACAACACCTCAGATGAATGTCCCACATACACTAAGAAGATGCACTCAGGGAGGTATCAGCAGGACCAACAATTACTTGCTCCGTCTTGATATCAATAAAGATATTAATCTTGTTGTTATTTTGGTGATGCAGCTCATTGAGGCGATAATTTAGAAATAAACAGCAAAGTACTTCACCATCAAGGCAAATCAGTATGCTCACAAAAGACTGCCATTGTAGTCAAAACTGATAAGCTGTAGACAAATCATCCCACTCAGGCAGAGATAGCTGGATATTATGCCACATTCATGACGTTAAACATTCCAAATGAAAAAAGTCTGTCAGCAGCCACCATTTTGTAGTAGCACTCACACCACAGATAAATGCCTCGTGAAGAACAAACAGCGCAAAAGAAACAGAGGTATATACAAAAAAGATAACAGCACAATACCACCTCCAGAAAAATTATTTAGAGAGCCAAAATGGCAGGTGGACGGATTACCTGTTCAATCACAGTATCCGGAAAGCTTAATTCCTGCCGCCATTTTTCTGTGTCAGCCCGATCTGAAGAGATGGTGTGAAGAAATCTTCAAAAGATCCCAACCAAAATACCTGAGAATTTTTCACAGGACTCTCGAGTTGTTCCGCCGCCAAATGCTGGTACGAGGTGAGTACAAATCACTCATATAACATGTTTTAAGAAGCGTCTGCACTGGAGGTCTGACGGAGCTTAGAGAAGCGCTGCCATCTTAGTTGCGCATCAAATCACCAATTACACACTGAAGACCTAAACAGAGCGTGAGGGCGGGAAAAAAGTATATTCTCATACAATCAATGGTATTGAATCATAAACCATGTTGGTATTAATCTCCATTGCGCCCGCGAATGTTTTGAAAAACCCCAGATTCTTTTTTCCTGTTTACTGGAGGTATTGCACATTAAATGAAAAAGGACACAATGTGTGTTTTTGCTCGTTTTGACAGACAACAGCAATGTCCCATAGGATGCATGTCAATTGTTAAGAGAGAGAGAGAAAATGCTAATAAGACTTGGAAGGTCTCACGTCCTTCTCACCCTGCTCAGTGGAAATGCAAAATTTGTACCCCCCACCGCCCCAACCGGTTACTTCACAAACAAATATATTGGCTCACAGGATGAATGCCATTCATTACAAGAGGGAGAGATATTGTAAAAAAGACATGGATGCTCCCAAGTCCCTCCCACCTTGTTCAGCGAAACTGCAAAATGTGCGACCCCCCTCCCCCCTCCGGCTGCTTTCCCATAGACCGAAGGTGCTCATAAAATGGCCAGCTTACACAGCCCCCCACCAAGCCCACCTACTTCACTGCAAGTACACCTGCGGTTGGTCCTGTCTGCCAGCTGCTGAACCGTTAGTAAGTTCGGATGGCAGGTATTTCCTTGCAGTGACCACAGTGTCACCTCATCATGTAACAATGCTCTTGACAGCAGTTATACATGGCCAAGGCTTGATTGGTCCCAGGTATTTGGAACCATTTATCTAATTTTTCAAGTTGTGCATAATCAAGTGGCAATTGGCCCACCTAAGGGGATCTCAAACATGGGCAAATATTCTGGAGCTAAACATTTGGAGTCACTTGGCTATTTCTTGGACTCATGTATCAGTGAATGGCATTTACACCAATTGAGGGAGATCTCAAAGATGGACAAATCTATTTTAAAATGTCACAAAGGGGAGTGTGCAATATTGGAAATCCAATGTGTTTTAAGTGGTAGTCCCACAGCAAACTGACACTAAAACTTCATAGAGTAACAAACTTATATTTCCACTTCCCTAACATGGGGCCATATGTATGGAGCTAATTTTTCCTCGCAAACACTGCGAATCGCTAAAAATAGCGTTTGCGATTAAAAATTAGCAATTTCCAATGTATGAAGCCAAAATCACATCGCAACTTAAGGAATCGCTAAAATAGCGATTCCTTAAATTGCGTGAGTCTGAATTCTGCGATTCCTTATTGTGCGAACATGCAGTTAGCGATAATCGCAAACTCAGAAATCGCTAATAAGGAATCGCAATGGAATGTATCAAAAAAACGCAAATTGCGAATTCACGATATTCGCAATTTTAGAAATCGCAATTACCACCAAGTGGGGGCAGGTGGTAACCAGGTGCAAAGTATATAAGGAAGCCCACAATGCAAAAGACTCTTTTCCACAATGTCTGGGCTGTACGTCATTGCGAGGAGGCGAAGATTGAGAGCTGCTGTGCAGAGGAGGAGACGCCAGGAGAGGATTTTCCATGCGCGCACCACAATCTACCAGCGCACTGAGGAGGACATCTACACCCACTGCAGACTGGAGGATGACAGTATACTAGATTTAATTGAAGAACTAAGACCCTATCTTGAACACCCCACACGCAGGACACAAGCCATCCCTACTCACATCCAGGTCCTGTGTTCACTACACCTGCTGGCCTCAGGTAGTTTTCAGGGAGTGATAGCCACAGCAGGAGGGGTGTCACAAAGTGCCCTGTCGCGCTTTTTCCATGCGCTCCTCGTAGCCATGGCACAGAGGATGCAACACCACATTCACTTCCCCAGCACCCCACAGGAATTAGCCCAGACCAAGCAGGACTTTTACAATGTTGCCCAATTCCCCCACGTCACAGGATGTATCGATGGGACACATGTCGCAATATCACCCTCCTCAAACAATGAGTACATATTCAGGAACCGTAAATGCTACCATTCACATAACATACAGGTGGTGTGTGATGCTAAAAACATCATCACTGACATAGTAGCAAAGTATCCAGGCAGCACACATGACTCGTTCATCTTTCGTCACAGTGGGCTATACCGTAGACTCACAGGAGATGAATTTGGCGAGGGATACTTACTAGGTAAATGCATTTAAACATAGGGCACATTTCTACTGACTCCCATGTGCAATTCAGTGACTAACCATTTACATTGCAAACCACAGGTGACAGTGCCTATGCAGTCCGGGACTTCATCATGACACCCTACCTCAATCCTGCTACTGCTGGGGAGCGGCAATTCAATTGCGCACACATTTCCATAAGAGGCACCATTGAATGGACTTTTGGCATACTGAAGAGCCGATTTCGATGCATTCATAAAAGCAGAGGAGCACTCCAATACAGCCAAGAAACATGTTGCAAAATAGTGGTAGCATGTGCCATGCTGCACAATATCGCCACCAGGAAAGGCACATCAGTGGAGTTGAGCGAATCTGAATCCTCTGACGTGGAGGGGCCTGGACCTGGAGGCATGGCAGCTGGTGTCGCTGGTGCTGCAGCTGGCCGCCAGAGGCGTGATGAGATCATGCGCAACTACTTCTAGGTATGTAATAATGACACAATGACAAATCTATTGTGTGTATCTGTGTTTTAATAGCAGGAGTAACAATGCCACATATCCTCCAATGCAACTACTCACAATCCTAATAACATGCACATGTTAAAGTCACAGTGCAACAAATAAACCGGTGTGACTGCAAAGTCATTCTAATTGTGCGTAGCAGGCCTATTGCTCCTGCCACTATGGCGCCTCTCCATGACGGGTGATGGGGTGCTGTTACTCCCCACTGATTGTGCGTCTTCCTCACTGGGAGTAAGTACTCCAGGGCCTGCAGTACGGAGGGCCCGCAGCTCGTCCAGAGCAGATGTTGCCTGCACAACTGCAGTGGCGATATCCCGCATGCCATGTGAGAACTAACGCTGCATTAGGATGCTGCGCCTGTTCTGGACTTTGATAGCAGAGGCCAATCTATTGATTGCCCGTGTATTACGGTCCATGCGCTCAAGCTCCCTGCGCCTTGCTGCACATTCTGCTTGCAGCGCTCCACAAAGCACTTGCATGGCACCCCTCACTTCTCCTTGTATGCCCCTGAGCCCTGCCCTCACCTCTCGCTGTAACACCTTTATGTTTTTTGCTTGCAGGCGCTGCACCTGGAGCATGTTCAATTCCAAGCCTGCAAACACTGATTCATCTGCCTGGTCCCCAAAGCTGCTGGCCGTGCGGTTTCTGCGCCTGGCTGTGCCCTGTAGACCTTGGCTGTTTTGAGGCCTGGACTATTGCTGTGGCCGTGTGTCTTCGGACTGCAAATTGTTGCTTCTGTCCTCTGCCTCGTCCTCCATTGGTGGCAGTGGCCTCACTATGTGCCGCCTCTGTCTCTTCGGAGGATTGACAGGGCTATCCTCCCCATCTGATTCTGGCTCCTGCCCTGCGTCTCCAGTGTCTGGTTGTTCCCTCACTCTTCCACTGCCTGTTGGCTGTGCAGTTGCTGGTGCTGTGGACAGAACAGAACACATTTATTTATTTTACTTATTTGCAATGTGAAAATAAATAGTTTCACAGTTTGGGTTAACATAACTTTTTCTTTCCCCTTACTTGACCTGCACATTCCAAAAATTGCCTAGCTTTGTTGTTTACACAACTTTGATTTACATGTGACTACATCTTCCAAAATGCATTGCTGTTACTGCCTTTGTACCTGCCCTAGCATGAAATGTGGTTCCCCTACCCTCTAGGTTGCTGCAGGGGGTCTGGGGGAGGTGGGGTTGGTGTGTGATGGCATGCTTCTTACCTGGTCTGGATGTTTGTTGGTCCGAGCTGTCTAGGTCAGCCACGCCCGTCATGCTCTCTGGTACCAGAGTACCCTCCACTAGTTCCTCCAGAGGTGTGGATTCTGGCACAGTTGAGGTCCCTCCACCGGTCATTCGTGACTGCTCCAGCCTGGAAGCGATCTTTTCTTTAGAGCGCTGGCGCAGGTCGTACCAGCGCTTGCGAAGTACGTCCACACTCCGGTATGTCACTCCCACTGCATTCACTTTAGCCTGTATGGCTGCTCAAATGCATCTGTTCCTGGTCTCTGGCACCTTCAGGGAACTCCTCCCAAACAGCACATCGTGGTTTGGCACCATCTCCTGAATCGGGGTCTCAAGTTCTGCTTCAGAAAATTTCTATTTTCTCTTCCTGGAACATTCTCCTTCCTGCTGTTGCTCCTGCTGTGCTCAAGCCATTTCCATGTTGCCACTTTCAGCCATGGTGTACCTGTAGCAGTTTTCAATCTCCCACTCTCCCTCTCTGTGACTCTCCCTCAGAAGCACTGTTGCAGCATGGGTAGTCAGTCACTTCCTGGTAGTGATGTCATCAAACTGCACCAGGTTTCCGATTGGCTGTTTAGCGAAATTTGCTAAATTGCGATTCTTTTCCGTTAAGGAATCGAAATTTAGCGATTTTTTGGGTTCAAGGAATCGCTTTTCGGAATCTCGCAATTAAATAGCGATTGTTACCGAATCGCTATTTATTTGCGATTTGTTACATACATATCGATTTGCGATTCGGAATCATCGATTCGGTAAAAATCGCTAATTCCGAATCGCAAATCGTGAGCTTCATACATGGTCTTTATCTCAATCTAATGGCCTCACAAGCAGAAGCTCATCTATTGTTACAAACAGAAGAAGGTTTTAAGAGGTTTTTTACAAGAGGAGTACATGGTGATAAATCATAGTGAATTGTGTGTAGTCCCGAGATATGTTGTAAACTGGAAGTCATCCTTTGGATTTTAGAGTACTCTGCATGTTTTTTGTAAGACTCCAAATGGGACATATTCAGTCTGAATCAAGGAGAACCTTGAAAACCAGCCCTTCCACTGCTTTTTCTTTCAAATACATGAATCTCCAAAATCAATAACCATAGGCATAAACTTCATATAAGGTCACTCGATAATTGGGACCATTGGATTTTGTCATTCAGTCCTAGGTTTAAACTCTTCAGAGGGTATATCCAGCATTGTTCTAAGTGGAACATCCTTTGATCTCCAGAGTTTTGGGGCTAATTTGTCTATTATATATCATTCCAAATCATTGTCAGATTGATGGTTCTCAATAAAATGTCTCATCCGTTTAGGAACTATTTTTTTATACCTTATTGTGCTTCAGAGTTCATTTGTTCTAATTTGGAGATTATGAGTGGTCATCCCTATTTATTTCAGATTACAGGGGTACACTATCATGTAGATAGCATTAGAAGAATCACAATTGGAGTGGTGTCTCAACATCCAATGGGTAATCAAACCCAGATCCAACTCAGTGGATCTTCTTGTAAGAGCACATATAACACATTGGGGTCACAGGAAATGAACAATGATGAGGGGAAGGTTGACTGCCAATCTTAGTGTATTTGTCTTAAGCATTGCTCTAGTCTGGTATGGACTTCAATGATTGACCTCACTTGAAGGAAAACATTGGCTTAGATTTAGTGTATGAGCCGTTTGTATGAATCTTCCAATGCTTGATTGCAATCTTTTTCATTTGATTGGAGAGAGTGCTGAAATGTAATACAAATTAAATGATCTGTATCACTTTTTTTCAAAGGTTTGGAGAAGTTGTTCACATGGATTGTTACAGGCTCTTTGCATAGCTTTATTTACTATTTGTCTGGATACTCATTTTCTTCAAGTTTCTTTTTAAGTAAGTTTGTATGGATCTAAAAAATAATTCTTATCTGTGTAATTCTGAGCCTGAGAAACTGTCCCACAGGTAAATTATCATGTAGTGGTTTAGGATGAAAGTTGTCCTATCTGAACAGATTTTTACAATATGTGGGTTTGTAGTAAACTTCGCACTTGAGGCTGTTATTTCAGGGATAAATGTGTAGATCCAAGAAAGAAATTCTATCGTGCTGAGGGTCAGAGTAAACATCAGCAATGCATCCTTTGTGTTAATCGATGTAACATTTCCAAATTCGAATGTAGTTAGAATATGGATTTGTATTATTAAGAATATATGTAATTTCAAAATTATGCACATACAGACAAGCTATGCGGGGGGAAATGCATTGCCCATTGAAGTACTGTGCACTTGCAGAACAAAACTGGTCTTCACATTTGAAATAGTTCTACATTAGTGCCATGTGCCCTCGATCCAACACAAAATCTACTGGAGTGATCAAGTCCTAGTCCTTTTCTTTTAGAGGCTCTCTAAAACCTTGAGGGATGCTTTTGAGGAATATTTGTATAATGATCTTCAACATCTGAAAATTCAAGATGTGGAATCAAAATCCATGGCTTACAAGAGATTCAATAAACACTTATTGTCTTTCACATATGAAAGCCTCAAAAAGTGGCTGTTAGATTTTGATAAAGGTTCCAGTACTGACCCAATACCTGACAATATAGGTCTCCACTGGAGGTGGTTGTTTACCCTTATGTATTTTAGGTACAATAATAAAGTAAGGAACCCAGGGCTGTGTGAAGGTACAATGGTAAGTGGAAGAGAGATAGACTGTAGTTAACAGTTGCACAAGAGTCAAAAGGGTAAGGGTAATGGCGGGATGTCGGAGACCCAGCAGAGTTAGGGTACACAAGATGTCTCCAAAGGTCATTTCAAGCTGAAGAGAGGGATACAAAGATAGTGGGCATAGTGACTGGGATGGAAGGAGAGGAAAGAGAGCAAGCGGAGTGGAGCAGATAACACCCGTGAGTTACGGGACCAATCTTTTGCCAGTGAATGAAGCCCGCCCGCACACGCAAATGCCTGAACTACAGGACAGGGGAAGAAATGTAGTACATGCATAGGGGCACCCTAGCCAGCTTTAAACTGCTAGGGCAATGTCAGTGGCCATGCAGAGGTGGTGGGAGGCATTGTGAAGGGTTGCATGTGCTGCCTGTGAAAAAGCAAGAGGCTGTGTGGAGATGCCCAGGGTGGGCGGAGCGCTGCATTAAGTCATAGCTAGGCAGCCGGGGACAGATGGGGTGGTGTCCCTGTGGCCATTTGTGGTGGGGTGAACCCTCCAAGGGAAGTGAATTGGCACTGTCCATGAGGGGGTAGTCTGGGAGCCTGGGCACAGGGATACTCGCGTTGGGATAGCATTGTTGCTGTGGTGGGCCGGCGAAGGCATGAGACGGTGCTGAAATCCATCAATTCTCATTGAAGCCATGGTAGTGCCAACGAGGACAAGGGACTGTACATTGACCCATCTAAACGCATGAGCTCATGCCTGTGAATGGAGGCAAAGAAAGGTGGCCGCAGGGTGCAGCATGTACCTATTAGCGTACATGAGTTCCTGCGCATGGGACCTACCCACGTACGGACATCGAGGGAGATGTGAGGACGTGGGGAAGGGTGTTCTTATGAACCGCATCGGGTGAAGAATCATGCACCGAGTAGGTATTCTTGCATGCAAGCAAAAGGTGGGTGTCATATTAGGTGGGTGTAAACTGTGGTCTAATTGATAGAGACAAAGAACCCGGCAATCGAGAAATCACTGATGTGCTGTTGGTTGCAGAAATTCCACCCGAGGTAATACCCAGACAGAGGATTGGAGCACACAGACTGCAATGAAAAGACTTTACATGAAAATCACACTACATAGTCTCCTATCTGCATGCCAACATCGCCCCTGGTGGTCTAATTTTTAGGAACATGCACACTCTTTCCTAGAGGATATCATCTTCAGGAGGGAATGGTCCCTGGTGGCATGGAAGTGCACCAGGGATTGGCTTATTCGAATCATCAATAGTGCCAAACGATTGGCTGATGACCTCCTCATTAATATCAAATTTATCCAACAGACTCGTATGAAGCTGATGGCCATCTCGGAATAAATGACCAGAGACTTAGATAACGCACGTTGGGCAGAAAGGCTATGGACATCACTCCTCTCAGCCTCCAAGTATTCAGATCTTAATCACACAGACTTTCTTTTAATATGACGATTTTTTTCTTTTAACTTTTGTAACTTCTGTACCTTGTTTTTAATGTAATGGTTTTAAGTAACCAAACAATACATTCATTCATTCATTCCTCATTAATATCACTGTGGCAGAGAATTCCCTCAAAACCACAATTCAGATTACCGCATACAAGAAAAACTAGTGGAAATAAATACAAAAATTAACGAGAACAGAGACTATTTTCTCAAACAGAAGTTCAACAAACTACAGAAGGATATCAAAATTGACAATAAACAAGTTTACCCTTACTTAAAAGAGGACTACACAGGCACCAGCGATGTGTCATCTGATGAGAACAGTACATCAAGGCACAATATTCTTCATCCAGCAGCAGCTCCAGCTCTGGGAGCAGGGGGATGTGACAACACCTGCAGAGACTTACAACAGCCACCATCTCTGATGGGCTATGGTGGACCACCCTAGAAGGTGCCCCGCATAGATGACACACCTACCAGATGTACCCACCAGGACCACTGAATGCCTTTCCCCAACCCTACTTACCCCCTCCTTTTTTAGGCCGATGTTGTGGTAGAAGGAGAGGAAGAGGAAGAGGCGCGCAACAGTAGCACGTCCAGTGGCAAAATCCAGACACAGAGACCTCCAGACAGACCAGGAGCCAGACGGCCGGCAAGAATAATTGATCGTAAACCTGCCCACCAGAAAACTCACTTAGATGGAAACCTCCGTCCTCAGCAAGGGTATGGGGTATGTCCCCACCCCCAAAGAAGACAACTTCAGGGGCACACAGGAACTACACTGGTTCTTTGGAAAAATCGGGTGTTCTTCCTGTACAAACCTCTGACAGACAACACTGACTCAGGCCTGAACTGGTGGTCCTCCAAGATGTGGCACAGTACCCTTGCAAGAATGCCTTTTCCTAACATGTCCAAAGCGGAAACTGAAGGCATGCGAACACTCGACAATGATACATCCATCACCATAAAACCAGCTGATAAAAGGGGCGCCATTGTCATCCTCAACACCATTGACTATAACGTCGAATGTGAACATCAGTTATCGAACTGTGACTACTATATTCCCATCAGGAATTACCCCACAGGACATCTCATAAAACAGATAACTTCCATCTGGTTTGCAGCCGAAACACAAGGGTGGGAAAGCAAAAAAGAATCTGCCTTTTTGGTCAATGACAACCCCCGGAAACTTTACTTTTATACCCTTCCCAAGATCCATAAAGCTATGAGACCACCACCAGGGAGACCAATAGTGTCTGGGATTGGTTCCATTCTTGAACTCCTGTCACAGTTTTGTGACTACTTCCTGCAACCTATGGTTGCTAAAACCCCGTCTTTCCTTAAAGACACAAATGCAGCCCTGAACCTCCTTGAAAACCTGGGGGAGGACACCCTTGTGTACATTCTCGTCATGCTTGACGTAGAAGCCTTGTGCACCAATATACCACAGGATGCCACCCTGGAAGTGATAGAAGCCAGCTTCAGGGCTGAAACTTGGTCTTCAGCCATCCCGATTAGCTTCAACATGGAGTGTAATTTGTAATTTGTAATTTGTAGGGGTATTTATAGAGCGCGACGGTCGCTCCGAAAGGAGCATCTTGGCGCTGATGTGTGTCACACTAGCCCTCAAGGAGAACTTTTTTCAATTCAACTTTAAACTTTACCACCATCAGACCGAGGGCACATCCATGGGTAGCACCTTTGCTCCTAGTTTGGCCTGTAGCTACATGCCGACTTCGAGCGGAGACACATCCTGAACAATGACAACCCGTACCAGTCCAACATCATGGTCTGGCTTAGATCCATCAATGATATCTTCATCCTTTGGCAGCCTGTGTTGAGTTCTGTCTCTGGATGAATACCCTTAATAATTTTCTCAGATTCAGCAAAAATCTTTTTATGTCAGAACTGCCTTTCCTTGACCTGTTGATCACCCTCCAGGAGGAAAAAACATCGATCAAATCATACAAGAAACCCACAGACAGTAACAGTTTACTCACATTTGACAGTCACCACCCTAAGCACCTACGGGATAATCTCCCGTTTGGGTAATTTCTACGACTCCGCCGCAAGTGCAGTATCATCAATGACTACAAAGAACAGGTCCAAGCTCTAAAAACAGACTTAGTAGCCAGACACTACCCCCAGGTCGTGGTACAAAAAGCTTAAAAAAGAGCACGCAACAACAACAGGGAAAGCCTCCTCGAACACCAGGAGCGGGCCCCGTGTAACGCGATTACCTGCGTCATATCTTTCATCCCCTATTCGAACTTGATTAGAAAGATTATCATGAAGCATTGGCCTATACTCCATACTGGGGTGATGTCACCTGCTACACGGCGTTTCTCTTTTAAACGCACCGCCAACATCAGAGACAACATTGTACACACAAGACCACCTCTCAAATACTAACCACGCCACAACAACTGTAGGGGCTTCCTCTGATTACAGGTCACTACCCCTGTGGGTCCTGTACCTTCACATGTCCATCCAAGGAAGTCATACTGGATCCCTCAGACATTTGGACCCAAAAGTACCACACCAACTGCAATACCTGTAACTCTGTGTACCTAATCACATGCCCTTGTCAGAAAAGATATGTTGGGATGACGGCCAGGGCTGGTAAGATGAAAATCACACAACATCATGGCAACATAAGGTGCAGCAGGTCCACATCTAAACTGATCTTTCACTACTTGCCGATGCACCACACATCTGATGACATACACTGGACAACACTTGAGTTCTACACTAACATTAGCCAGCAAGCTCTCATCAGCAAAGAGCAACGCTGGGTTTTCTATCTAGCCACACACATCACAGGACTCAACTACAACATCCCATGGTCTGAGGTAGGACACTGAATCTCTAGCACCCCAGTAGTCAGTACCCTGGTACTCTTAGCACTCATTTCCTTACAGGAGGTAGCTATACAAGGTAGCAATGCGGTGCCTGTTTGATTCTAGCCGACACCATTCCTTGCCTTGCATCAGGTCAGGACTATTTTACTGGGCTTGTCACACATCATCTACCCTCTCTGGCGCTTTATTAGTCAATATCCCAGACACAAATCTGATGGGTTCTGGGGCTACATACTAGCCAATGCACCTGATGTAGCACCTACCCCTAGGTGCTTCCTTTTAATCCTTGGACCTAGGTCTTCATTCTGCTAATCCCGCCAGTGCACTTTATGGACTTTGTTTCTCCCCTCTCATCCTGTGGTTTCACCATCGCTCTCTTAACTCCCTACGCACTGCCTCACTCTGTTTGGGCACCAGCGACATACCTCCATCTGCCCAGCACCCTTGTTTCCCACTCCTAACCCCCCCCTCTGAGACTTTAGATTCCACAAGCTCCATTCCAATATGGCGCTGTTGCTCCTATTGTCTCCACCCATCTAATATGGCGTCCACCTTTTGCTTGCATGAAATAGTACTTTCTCTGTGCATGCTTCCACATCCGAAGCAGTTCATAAGACAACCCCCTCCCCATGTCCTGACATCTCCCTCGATGTCCAGTTGTGGGTAGGACTCACGCACAGGAACTCATGTACATCAGTAGGTATGTGCTACACCCTCCTGCCTCATTCCCTTGCCTCCACTCCAAGGCATGGGCCCATGCGTTTAGACGGGTCACTGTACTGTCCCCTGTTTTTATGGGCACCACCACAGCATTGATGCAATTTGACGGATTTCAGCATCACGGCAACAACGGAATCCCAATGCAAGGATCCTTGTGCCAAGGCTCCCAGACTACACCTTCACCGAAAGTCCCCAGTCCACCACAGCTGGCCACAGGGACACCACCCTGTCTGTCACCGGCTGCCTAGCTATGACCTCATGCTGTGCTCCGCCTGCCGTGGGCATCCCTCAGCCTTCTGCATTTTTGTGGGCAGCCCGTGCAACCCTTTACAATGCTTCCCACCACCTCTACGTGGCCATTGACATCACCTTAGCAGCTCCGTGCTGGCTAGGGTGCCCCTACGCACAGTGCTCCTTTCCCTTTGTCATTTACCCTCATTCCTTGCCTCCAGCCCCCGGCATGGCCCAGGACCACCCCCGCCCCATAGTTCAGACATATGCATGTACGGGCCAGCTTTATTTGCTAGCAATGGATTGTTCCTGTACCACACGTGTGTTTCCTTGGACCTTGCCATGCTATCTGCTTCTGTCCGCTTGCAGTCTTTCCTTTCCTTCCATCCCAGTCACTATGCCCACTACAATTCAATCCCTCTCTTCAGCTTGAAATGGTCTTTGGAGACACCCCACGTACCCTACCCCTGTTGGGTCTACCACATCCGGCCATATACCCTTACCATTTTGACTCTTGTGAAACTGTTTACTACAGCCAATCTCCCTTCCACTTACCATTGTACCTTCACATGATAGGTTATTTGCCCTCGCCAGTGTTGCGAGTGTCTCAGACATCCAGGTTGGGGCAACCCCATATACCCTTCTAGGTGTGTCTGGTTGTTTTTTTGTCTCCCTTTTAAATAGATCGTCCAGGGGACACTGTTGCAGCGGTGGCGCTCTACCATCCACCACAGGCTGATCCTGTATATCCTAGTACATGTACCTGACTTAGGCTGTGCATGAGCGGCGTTATTTATGTCTGCATGTTTTTTATTTCTACCACAGGCTTGGTATGGCACCTTTGACACTGTGTATCATCAACAAGAACTAGCTACATGTGACTTAATTATAGGACTCTGACTTGTTTTGTCAGCTGGCACCTTTTAGGTGTATTCACGAAGCCCTCACCCACAAACCTAGCTGGTGGCATGCTTCATCATCAGGCCCACCCAGTGACACCTAATGTGTCCCGGGTGTGCTACAACGCCTGGTTACAGCTGAGATGGTATTTTTCTGAGAGTGCAGTGTAGGGGATTGTGAAGTGAGATTTAAAACGGCTTGGCGGGGGTCCCAGTACCTGAGGGTAAATTAAATTGTAATAACTGGGCCTCCGTCAGCGGTTAAAACAAGGCAGGTGGATGTTGTGGTGGCAAGTTAAGACCTCCTACATCCGGTGTTGGTCACCAATAACTTGATGTTGATATTTCAGCGATTGCTCTTTGCACATTTTTATGTGCTGCGCCACAGGCCCCTCCATTACGTTATACTGTGATTACTTACCTTTGTTTTCTACCCCTTTCTTCGCCCTCCAGGTATTTCCATAATGAATCCTGATTGCAGGGACGGTACCTTTTAGTACACTTACTTGACCGTTCCCCTAATTTCAGAGTAGATGAGTCCCCCCCATCCTGTTGAAATGCCACTCATCCTTTTGGAGAATTCAGGCATAAAAATGTCGACCAATTGACAACTTTCACATTTCACCTTGAGCTGCAGCAGGTTTAATTATCCTTGCCAGCCACAACTTTCGCAGTCGGTTTCAATCATACCATCAGTATCCAGCGAATAAAGGTGTTTTGGACACTCATAGTGATTTTTAGACACACTCTCACTCCCACTCTACTCATCACACATTCCCACCCACACCCCATTTTCTAAGGTCTGTCGGCAAATAACACAGAAGACCTCTGGCAAAGAGCTCCCCTGAAATCCTGAATCATGAAACCTCTTGGGTGTCTGAGGGCCCTTGCTCCATACAGGAGCTATCCCCTCCCTGCCTTCTTTCCCTTACCTGGAGCCTCCTGACACACCCATTGGCCCATTGCCCATCACCCTCTGGCCTCCTTCCCTTCTTCGTAGGAACTGCATACCCAAACATGTGCAGTCCAGCAATCCTGGTTCTACTGTAGTTTGACTTGCATACATTCTGTATGTAAATTGCTACTCATGCTGGGATGATTTTATAGTTTTCTATCCAAGTTGTATATCAATTGATTTAATTAATCATGTGTTCCTATGTATTTTTATGGCCTTGTGCCGAATAAAGGCAAGATCAGATTTATTGCAGCTGCAGTAAGATTGCGTTAATTAGTAAGCAGGTAATTTTAGTTAGATATCTATACAAGCTGTATACAAGAATCAAGTTGTCCCTTTCTGTATTTTCTTATGGTCTGTTACATATGGGTTACTACCAATTTGACTGTAATGGTAGGAAATATTGGGAGTTGCATTATGCACACAATACAAGTTATGTTACAAAATGAGACTGTTCATGCTACTAGTGTTAGCTGCTTTAGTAAATTCGGTATTTCTATTATTAAGATATCTTTGCTGCAATCATAGGCTGATGACAGCTGCAGTTCCTTTTTGGACATTTGCACACAGTTTAATGGCAAGTTGTCTTTACACAGTACTTTATTTATTATGGAGTTTTTAACGTATGGGAATTCCTAAATGGCATTTCAATGAAATTGTTATAATGATTTGTATGTTTTCCTTTTTATGGTTTTTAACCGGATAAAGATGTTGTGAATTTCAAAGTAAGGGATATTCCGAGTTTTTTTCTTGTAGGAATTCTGCTTTGTGTTTAGTCACCAAGTTGTTTACTACTGCTTATTAACCATACATTGTATATCTTCCACAATATCAGTCGTGGTGTCTCCTTTTAATCTTTTATAATTCACTGTGTCGTTCAGGAGTTTCAAGCATTCTGCCCTATAAGTTTCTCTTGGTAGAAACACAATGGCTTCCTTTGCCCGTTGTTTTTTTTTGCAATTGTGTCAAGTCGTGAGATTTCCTCAATTGTCATTTGTTCTCTTTTTGTGAGATTATCGTATATGTGCCTTTTACTTGATTAAATAGGTCTATGTCACATGTCACTGCTTGCTCGAAGGCTAGTAGTTCAAGCGGCATGTTACATAATGATGGGTAAAACCCAGGTCTTTCTTTTAATCCAGTATTGGTTTCTGCTTCTTCTTCCCTAAGCCTTTTATCGGAAAACAAAATCTTGAGTCTAATTCATCAAGTTCTTTTCGCAATGTGAAGCCAACAGATCTTGGGGTGGGGACAAAGCCCAAACCTTTATTGAGTACTTGGATCTGCAGATCTGAGAAAACCTGGTGACTCAAGTTCAATACTGCATTCATGACCTGCGTGTTCCCAGCTGGGGCTGTACCTCTTTCTGCCTTATTTGTTGCTGGTTGTCCTACTTCACTTTTTGGTCTTTTTTCTTTCCTCACCCTAGTCCGCTGCCTCCTACTGAAAAAGGCCTATTGTTTATGTTTATGCTGTAATACCATTCATTGTATGATAATATATATTTTTTTGCCCCCACCCTTTTTGGAAAGGAGGGCAATCTAGGCAGGCCCAGGAACCTAATATTCTTCAAAGGGGTCTGTCCTGTCACAGGTTGATGTAGCACACAACTGGGTCTGCCCCCTCTAATTGTCCTCCTGCCCATTATGACACCAGTGCCAGTTGGAAACAGGCCACCCTCAAAATTTTGTTTAATTGACCACAGAGGTGCAATTGCTTTTTTCCCTGGCCACACCTCTAGGGTGGGACAGGAGCTCTACACAAGGGAAGATATGTTCTGTGATGTTCTGTGATGTTGGACACCCTGGGATTATGTGTACTGCAGCATAGAGGAACAGCTGCAAAAGTAGGTAGGGTTACCCCTATAAACGCTTCCTCTATTGGTTAGGCAGGGGTCAGGAGACACCCCACTCACAGACTAGTGCCAGCCATAAGTGTGGCATCCCTGTACACCCTCTTCAGAACACCACTGGACCTGTGAAAGGATACACCTGCTGTTGAGATCTGTGAGGAGAACCCTAACTGCTGGACCTGCTCCCACTTGTACCCAGGACAAAGAAGTGAACTCTAAGGATGTGCTGGCTAACATCCTGTTAAGCTAGATGGGCAAACACTTTTTAATGAAAAAACCCAGCTGGCCAGTTTCAACTGGATTTGCCCCAGACCCTGATGGTGGATTATGCTGGAGTGAGCCCTGACCCCGAAGTACTGTTTGTGGAAAACCTGTTTGGTGTCAGAGTGTACAGCTCCTGCCTAACCCTAAAAGTTGAGATTTGCTTGGAGAACCATAATGGGACACAGGCCAACCTACCACTCGATCTGCAGAGGGCACATTGTTCTTGGCCTTGACTTTTCGCTAGCTCATGCTTCATTTTTCTTCACAGCAACAAATCACATCAGCTGGCTCAACGTTGATCACCATCCATTGACATTCAACACTCCTCGGCTTCAGCCTGCAGCCTTGCCCCACTGAGGAAATTTGACTTCCAGAAAAGAGTTTTATTTTAAAGGGAAAATCGTCACCTGGAGCTATGCAGAACAGTATCCAATCTACGTTGACAGTCTTTAGGGCAAGAACTCTGGACATTTCCCACTCTATGCTGTTCTTTCCGTTTGCTATGGTTTCACCAAGATCTCACCCTTTGTCAGCCCATTGTTGACAAGCCCGTGTACGTATTGGGCCTGCAGCCGTATCTCTCTTAGGACTTAACCTTCTCTAAAATTTTCCAAGTCTGAAGATAACTCTTTGACCAGGACCAACCTGATACTTGTATCTCACTGTAGCCTTAAACCATATTCTTGTCACGGTCTAGTGTGACCGGTGGCCCCCTGGTTGGTGCTTTACAATTTTTGGGGCTACTTTTTAAAAACTTTAAAATGTATACCTCTGGTTCCCCTTATTAAATTATTGTTGTTTTGCTCTCATTATGGTCATTGAATTATTCACTTTTAAAAAAAATATGGAGTGGGGTTTTTATTGTGTTGTTTTTTGGATTTTTTAACTGTTTTGGCACTTCTAAATACTTTACACATTTTCTTAAATTAAGCCTGTCTGCTCTGTGCCATAGCTACCAGGGGTTGAACTGAGGTTTAAATTACTGAAACCTTTACTGGACCTAACAAGAGTAATGACATTATTACTTGTGGCGGACTGACATCCACCCAACTAAAAATCAATTTTCTCACTAAGCATGGGTGGAATATGCGATACGCAAATTTGCACGAATTCGGAATCGCAAATCGCAAAATTCTGCCAAATTCTGCGAGTTTGTGAATTATTTTTATTTGCGAGTTCGCAAGATTTTTTTACCAGTTCGGGAACGAGAACTTGCGCATGCGGTCACAACGGTCGCGAACATGTTGTTTCCACTTAACCAGCCTGCTCGCAATGCCTTTTTCATGTTTTGGGTCGCAATGACGTGTTCGCATTCGCAATTTCCTGTTTTGGGTCGCAATGACGTGTTCCCGATCGCAGTGTCGCTCGGCCAGCTATCAAAATCTAACAGCGCACACGAACAGGGAGGAAAACTTATCAGCGAACGCAGAATCATGGTAAGTCAATTTTGCGCGCGAGATTTTATTTTTGAAGCGCGAACAAGAAAAAAACATCCGCCAACTCGCGAATTGCGGATTTTTGGGCAATTGCGCGATTCGCGGATTGCAAAATTGACAAAAATTTGCAAAGTCCGCGAGCGGAACGAATTTTCCACCCATACTTATTTCTCACACAGCGAATTGCCACCCTTGAGCCAACGCCAGTATTTTACAAGGAATTACTACCATTGTGCCAGGGCCAGCATATTGCAAGGGATTATCACCAATGTGCCAGAACACATATGTTGGCAATAATTCAAATCAATGTGCCAGAGTCAACATATTACAAAGGATAGCCTCTATTGAGCTACAGCCAACAATTAATCCAGGAATAACCATGATGTTGCTAGGGTCATCATGTTGCCAGGAATTATCACCATTGCACCACGGTCAGCATGTTGTCAGGGAATACCACCACGGTGGTGGGGGGAGCATGTTGCTAGAAGCCACCACTATTGAGCTAGGGCCTCCATGTCAGCAGCAATGAACACCATAGTGTCAGTGTTGGCCTTTTGCCAGGAATTGTAACATTTTCTCATGGCCTTCATTTTCCAGGTATTACCAGCAATGTAGCAAATACAATGAGATGATGGACGGAGTGCTGAAACTTTTCAGCTACTCACCCCAGTCACAGATCTGGGTTTAATCCATCATTATTCTTCTGCTCACTAAGCCAATGGGAAACATCCTTTACAACGCAACTTTTACTCCGCACTACCATTACGACGCAACTATTACAACGCAAGTCGTTACAACGACTTGCGCTGGAGGGTGCTCTACGATAGGGAATAGTTTAATTACTATCCAACACCTTCCCTACTATCCACGGGGACTGGAGTTGGAATAGTAAATTAAACTATTCCACTATCCAGCGCCCCCCAACGCAAGTCGTTGTAACGACTTGCGTTGTAAAAGTTGCGTTGTAATGGCATGCGGAGTGAAATCATGCGTTGTAATGACATACATCCAAGCCAACCCAGTTTGGACCAAGCCATATGCAAATCAGTCTTGACCCAGTGCCTCACAGGAAAAGTCCAGCCGGAACTGCCAGGCCAGGTCCTCCCTTGACCAGAAATAAGCATCCTGGGACCGGGTTTGGGGTTTCACCCATCATGTATGAACAAACATAAACGCACACTGACAGGTAGACATGCTCTTGCTTACACAGAGTGTTCAGGATTTTTTTTTAAACGTACCTTTCTTGCCAACTCGTGCTTTTTCTCTGGCAGACCTGCATCTTCCCTCCTTTCCCTTCAAACAGCTCAAAATTGGCACTTCCAGTGGAGAGGGGGAGCTCCTTTGGCAGCATCAGAGAGGGAGGAACAAGGGAAAGCATGGGTGCAGAGAGTTACAGTGAGACAGGTATGAGTCCCTAGTGTGGCCCGGGAGGTGGGTTGCAATGGGAACCCCTAAAGGAATGTGGCATGCTGTTGGAGCTAGGAAAAAGAATAGTACGGCACGATGGAAGAAAGGGTGTAAGTGCCTGGCATGCAAAATAAAAGGTGGAGGTAGTGTCAGCAGCCATCACATGTTCTGGGGAGCTGGTAGTTAGTCGCAATAGAGGCCCTGGTTGTTGCTTCCCTAGTGATGTGCCTGCAACAATTCTCACAAAAAACATTTGAATAAATTAATAAATATGCACATGTGCAGTTACCATTTCCGAATGGTAGAAATACATTTAAAATGGCTGCCTGCTGATTAAGCAGTGGGTTGCACAATCATCATGGAAAATGGGGGGGGGGTAGCAAATGCTGAGTAAGGAAAGGGAGAGGTTAATGAAAAAGGATGAAGTGTGGAAGAAGGGCAGCAGATAGAAAGGTAGGGTGACCAAAGAGTCCCTGATGTGCACTGCAAAACAGGGTATGACATTAACCTCAAATCACAGTGGAAGGGTATATATCACCCAAACCAAACACTCTGGTAGCAAAATGTTCCTGGGTGGGACTAATCCAAGAATAGGGAGGAATGTCATCAAATCATGGCGCAGGTAAGTGAGATAGGTAAAAGTGACATCCCTTCATGAGGAAGGGGGATGCCTCAAAGCTCATTCTGAGTATATGTATTGTATTGGAAACACAGGGTCTAAATATGGCTAAAGTTGTCTGTAGTCGAGGCGCAAAGACTGCCTGAGCTAAGTCACTCCAATATCATTCATAGGAGCCACCATATTAGCAAAAAAACAGGAAGGTGTCTATAATATACAAGATCGGTTTATATCTTTACACATACTATTGTGAGCAAACCAATAATCGTAGAAAGTTATAATCAAAAAAACAATTTTGACCACACAAAAGTGAACACCCACAAAGTTATTCAGAATCTGATGAAAGCACAAATGTAAATATTACCAAGTGAAAACATTCAACAAAGTAGTATTTTCTGGACCATCCCGATGAAGGCTACATGAGGGAAGAGTTTTACGTTTTACATGCAACTTCGTCTGGCACACTTCCACAAGCAAGAGGTCATGATGAGAAGAGACCATGGGAAATCAGAGTTCAAGCTAATGGCACCACACTCTAACTACATGAGTCAGAGCAGTTCGTAATGCAAAAAGAATGCAATGCGTAATGCAACAATCGGGCAGTTCTTAATGCAAACAATAATGTACTCCGGCACCGATCACGGTGCTCTAGACGGTCTCTATGCCACTCTTACAAACTTGCGGTCAGCTACTGCCAAAATATGCCCCCAACACGGGTATGGTATAAAACAAAGTGCAGCTCCACACTCTGGCCCCGGTACTGCAACTCCTCGGCAAGTACGGGCCACAATACGAACTTGAGGGGAGGATCGTGCTGCAAAGATGGGAAAGGCCAAGAGCTTTTCTCTCATAGCCCGTATCCTGCCCCATGCGCGAAACACACACTGGCTGAGCGTTTCCTGGGCGGTACGATCTCACTCTCCTCTCCTTGCGGCTTGGGCCTCCAATACAACTTCGTTGATCTTGGACAGTGGAACACGGATCCCCGAATTGATGGTCCGAGGTCTCTCCTTGGCAAAGGCAGGCTCAGACCGGCGAAGGTGAATCCTCACAGCTCCTCTGGGGATGCCGGTCTGAGCCGATGGCAATGACGATCGCAACACTTCTGGTCACGCTGTTGATCAACTCAGAAAACACGACTGCTCTGGTGACACACCTTCACGGGGCAATTTATTACAAAGGTCTCAGGTTGCAACAGAGCACACAGCATCTCTGAGACTCTCTTGAGTTCCGGGAGCACATGATCACAGGCAATCCTCACGAAGGTCTCAAGCTGCACAAAGCACACAGCGTAGCTGAGACTCACTTGGACTCCGGGTGTGCACGATCACAGGGCAATCCTCACAAAGGTCTCAGGTTGCACGAAGCACTCGCACACAGCGTCGCTAAGACCCACTTAGACTCCGGGGGCACACAATCACAGGACATTCAACACGAAGGTCTCAGGCTGCACAAAGCACACACACACAGCTTCGCTGAGACTCACTTGGACTCCGGTTGCACACGTTCAGAGGACAATCCTCACAAAGGTTTCAGGATGCACAAAGCACATGCAAACAGAGTCGCTGAGACTCACTTGGTCTCCAGGTGCCCACGATCACAGGGCAATTCTTATGAGGGTCCCAGGCTTCAAAATGCACACGCACACAGCATCGCTGAGACACCCTTGGAAACTTGTATGTACCTGAGTTTCCACAACAGGGAGACAGCTATTCTTGGGCCCTTGGGAACAAGTTACCTCAGGACACAGCACACAGCAAAGTCCTTTCAAACAGGCTGATGCAGCAAAGAGCAAACTCCCTTAGCCTCTCCTTGGTTAAATCAGCAAACTGCCGGCCAGCCCCAGACCTTACATCAAGGGTCAGTCCTTTCCTACAGACTCTTCAGCTGTTTCTTCCTCTTGACCACAAAATAGTTTCAATCCTTTTCAGTCTTGATCACTTCCATTCCAACGTTCAGGGGTTTCAGCTCTCATAGTTAAGCCCCTAAATGTATTTGAAGTCTTTGTGTTCAGGGGGAAACTGGCCCCTGTCCAAACCAGTTCTGGGTGTCTCCCTGCCAGTGACAACGTCTTCCTTAGTTAGTGGGGGTCTAGATCCTCAATCACTCAGCAGGAGATGGCGCCATTGTTTTATGCCAGCAGCCCAGGCCTCTTCAACTCCAGGGGCTATACCTCCCGCCTACACTCCAGAAGCAGGTCAGCCTGTTGTTGTCTCACCTCTTCTCCTGGGTCAAGACATTCCCCAGAGCCTATCACATTCAAATTCAGACAGTCAATCCACAACTAGTCAGAGACACACAGAAATGTTAGAACACAAAAAAACAACCACTTCTTAAAGAGTGGTTTCTAAACACACAATTCAAATATCACGTTCACAAAAAGATGTGATATTAAATTGTGAGTTTAGGCATACTAAACTTCACCTCTCCATATTAAGCCTATGGGAAAATAGGCTGGAAACATCACATAGCCTTCCCCTTTCTGTCCTATTGGCAAGATGGCCTTGCAATAGTGAAAAACGAAATGGAGAGTTTTTCACTGTCAGGACGCGGTACATACCTTAGTACATGTCCTACCTTTCACATACACTGCACCCTGCCCAGGGGGGGTACCTTGGACCTACCATAGGGGTGTCTGATGTGCATAAAAAGGAAAGGGTAAGGGCTGGGAACTGGGTGCACTTGTCAGGACGAAATGGCAGTTTAACAAACTGCTCGCCGGTACTGCAGTGGCAGGCCTGAGTTCTCTCTTTAGGGCTACTTGTGTGGGTGGCACAATTAGTGCTGGCGGTCCACTAGGAGTATTTGCATTACCAGCCCTGGTACACATAGTGATATTTTACTAGGGACTTTACTAGTAAGGCAAACATACCAATCATGGACAACAAATTACCATTACACTTTACACAGGGAGCACTTGCACTTTGACACTAATCAGCAGTGACAAAGTGCCCAAAGCATCTAAGTTGGCAACACCATGTTAGAAAAAAGGTCTAGGGGGAAGGCAAAAAGTTTAGGGAACTTTTAGCCAAAAAGGGCCAAGTCCAACCCGAATTTTATGATATTCATGGCTGTCTACTCACCACTGAAGTAATCAATAATATACTATCATTACTCAGAATTAAACACACATTCCCCTCTTCAATTACACCAATATCATCATGCAGTTTCTGTGTAATATAGAATTCGACTTCACCAAAGAGGAGGCAGACTTTCCTGTATGAACCTTCTATCTGTAAGTAGAAAAGTAATAAAGCAAAGAATACAACATGAATTGTGTCAAGCTAAGTGAGTTGTGTAGAAAGCCTTAAACATGGAAGGCAGATTTAAAATCAACAAGAAATAATGCTGGTATTTAATTAAAGGTGCAGATCTAATGTGCAACTTTGACGAAAAATAATGTGCTAGAATACATAAAACTGCAAACTGTTTTTCAATTATTTGTAATAGACCTCCAAACTTACTAAAATAGCATTGATTAAAAATAGCTTGAAAACAAGCTGAAATTGGAAGTGCTAAACATGCATAAAAAGTTTGGGGGCATATGTATGAAGCCTAATTCCTGTTCGTAAATGAGCCGATTCTCAGAATCAGCCCGTTAGCGAATGGAAAAAAGCCTTTTGGGATGTATCATTCCAAAAGGCCTTCGCAATATAGGGAATCGCAAAATTTACGATTCCCTATTTTGTAAATACATTTAAGGAATCACAAATTGCGATTCCTTACATGCAATGCAGGAAGCACCCAAGTATTGCAATTTTGCCCTAAGAAATCACAAATTACCACCAACTTCAAGTTGGTGGTAATTTGCGATTTCTTTGAAAAATTCACTTTTTTGCATTTTTCAAAGTGGCATGTGGCACACATACATGCCCTTAGGGCATTTTTGTGCGACACACGTGCACACATACATATTTCAGGCGTGCAACAGGCGAGCAACAGGGTGTCCTTTTGACACCCTTGCACCCTTAAAATTGCATTCGCAACTTGCGAGTACCTAATGGGTACTCGCAAACTGCGAATGTCTTCCCATTCATTCCTATGGGCCTCTAGGAATTCCTTATTTATGAATCGCAATGTGCGATTCACAATTATGGAATATTAAGGAATCACAATTATTATTGTGATTCCTACATACATTGCATTTTGTGAGTCTTTAATAGAGATTCGCTAAAAATCGCTATTAGGAATCTCAAAACGGTTTGTTCATACATATGCCCCTTAGATCTTGACCTTTCTATGATTATGTTTTGTAATAATTAATAAGATACATATATAGTTGCAAGTACTTATGTCAAATGGTTCTGTTTATACAAAAATTTCAGATAACACATGATTAATTTTGCCAATTAATAAGGAAGTGAAGAGTACATTAAATTGAAATAGAGCTTGAAATGCAGAGTTGACATCTTAACCTAATTGTTTTTCTCCTTTAATGATGATATAGATGTTTCAATTTCTACAAGGACTATTGTGGGAAGGGTTGATATTAGATATAGAGTATATGTGGGAAAGTCAGCGTAAGGGAGGCAGTCACATGTAAATATGTAGTTAATATAAAATAGTTACACATGTAGCATTGTCATTCAAAGACTATTTTATTCAATCAATCAATCAAAATTCCTTTATACGGTGTTTTTAAGAATGCAAAAACCATAAAAGTTAATTGTTAAAAATGCAGTTAAAACATAACTAACATTTCGTTTTCTAAACGTATTAAATAAGTTAAAACAAAGAAAGTTTTATCAATGACAGTACATACCAGCAAAAATAGTGCAAATGTGCCAACTCGGAATAAAAGAGCAGAAGTAATTCATTGGTGTACAGGAAGATGAAAACCAGTTACATTCTTACACAGTAGATGCTTCAGCGGGCCTATTCTAAATTTGATCTATGTTTTATACAGAATTTCAAGAATCTGGCTATATTCTTTGCAATACACTCTACATCCAAAAATTGCAACACAAGGAAGGAAGGGCGACATTGTCACAAACCCAGAATTTTTTGTATCGGTATCACCCAGTGCTTCCTTAGTTCTTTGTAGAATTTGCAAAACAAGACCACATGCATCGAGGACTGTGTAAACACAGCATTACAGGGGCAGAAGGATAACAGTTTTGACCAATCGTTAGCTTTAGGAAAAGTAATCAGGTGATGGAATATGTTCATCCTAAATCTTGTAAGCACAAACCTGTTGAAACCACTCAGATTAAAAATTAAATAAGGCTGTATGTTCAGAGTGGTTTGCACTAAAAGGTTGTGTTGGACTGAACTTTTATTTGACTCTGTGGTCAATCGTAGTTCTTCCAAATGTGGCAAGCATAGTTTTTTAAGCTTTTTCCTGGAGAACTCTAATGTCATTGGGGGTTATGGAAGTATCTCGCCAGGCCGAGGTCAGACAGGAAGTTTTTACATATGAGAGCCAGCCTATCTTCTCGAGAGAAATACAGTCATTCAAAAGCTCTTAGTTAAAAACTGATTTGGGGTGGATCAAATTCGATGCCACAAAAGGATCGGTTGAAGTCTCACTAGATCGGTAACATATGGCAAGCCCAATTCCAGGTGGCAATTAAAGGTAGAAGTACTACTCGGGACCGCAAGAAGGAACCTCAAAAAGCTGTTCTCTACCTTTTGGAGGGCATCCACTTTTCCATAACCCCACACCCCAGCTCCATATATCACCGCGCTGACACATCTGGCTCGATAGATTTGAATCATCTCTGCCGGTGGCCTTTTACCTAGCCTGTGTGCAAAGTTGACTAGAGCAGTGGTGGCCCTCATAAACAGCAAATTCCTGGCCTCTATTGCCTGCCTCCATGAACACTTGTCCTCTATTCAAATTCCAAGATAAGGATAGTAATGGTGGTCTCCAGCTTGTTTTTTTCAATAAAAATATCCCTCATTTTCTTGTGACTGAGCCCAGAGGACATAACACAAGTATTTTTAAAATGTATCCTTAAATCTAGATTAGCCAGATAGCCATGGTACCTATTAATAGCGAGTTGTAGTTCCAGGGGGGTTCGTGCTAAAATCACGGCATCATCCGCATAGAGGAGGGCGGGTATTGGACGTTTTTCTGAGCACGGTAATCCTGACACCCTTCCAACATGGCCTGTTCAAGGCCATTTGTGTAGAATGTAAAAAGGAAGGGTGCCAGGACACAGCCCTGACTTACCCCTCTCTCCACTCTAAGTAGGCCATGAGTTCCCCTTCTGGTCCAAACCTAACCCTTGCCATAGCATTTGAGTACAGTTCTCACAGAAAATGTATAAAGGGGGTCTCTATTCCCATCTCAGTTAAAATGATCCATAGTTTAGAATGACTTATGCAGTCAAACGATGCTGTTAAGTCTACATTGGCCATATATAAGTTCCCCCCCTTCGCGTTTGTGTATTTGCCCAACAGGAGAGTCAAATCAGGATTGAGTCGGACCACAGTTCAACAAGCCCCACTGCACAGGAGGCTTCCAGGACCCATGTCAAAATTGGAGTCCATAAGTCCATGTTAAATTTAAACAAGTCCACAGGGACCCTGTCAGGGCTTTGCGCCTTACCCCCTTTGCTAACCGTTAAAGCACGCTCGACTACCAGCAAAGTAATATCCAGCAGTATAGGGAAAACTGTAGGGTTGAAATGGGAACTTGCCCTCTCTCGTTCTATTGATCGGCTTACTTCCTTAGCACTTGTTCCATATATCTGCGAGAAGTGTTCTACCCATAGCGCTTTATCTATGGCTATTTCTTTTGTTGGAGTATCCCTGGTTTCTGATAGAAATGGGAAATTAATGGTTTTCCAGAAGGCCACACTATCCTTCTCTTTGCAACTCTTTTGTAATTGTTCCCATAATTCGTTTTTTAATTCTGCTTTTCTTGTTTTTATAGCCTTATTATACAGTTTTCTAAGGAGGGCTATTTCTTGTTTGTCCCTTACTGCTTTGTGTAGGGCGGATTTTAGATCAGAGTATGCTTTGGTGCTGGCTTTGTTAAACCATCCTTTAGATTTGTCCTTTTTCTGTAGAATGCTCAGGGCATCTTTTACTGCTCTTGTTATGACTCCGAAATTATTTAGAATTTCTTGATGAGAAGAGATATTATCTAGGCATATCTCTATAGATTTGAGGGAATTTTTTCCCACCTCCGTTGTAATCTGGAGTGGGTCAGCTCTGTCCCACTTAAGCGAATACCCATTCAACCTACCTAAGGTCAGGTTTTTTTGTCGGAGTATTCTTGCCGGATCGCTCCTATTGGATTTATATGGGTATAGTAACTCAACGCTATTCGGAAAATTGCCATGAGCTTTAAAATTCAGGATACGGAACGCATGATTTCTAGATACAAATATAAAATCTATAATGGTGCTGGCTCCTCTGCCAATAAAGGTCTGTGTCAGCGGAACCGGAGGTACCACTCATTCGTTGGCCAAACCAAGTTCCAGGATGAATAGTGTGTCATTCAAACAATTCCCGCTTGTTGAATGTGGAAAGTGTGTTAAATTATTCCTATCTTCGTCTATCAAACTGCAGGTTAAGTTATCATTATGCCTACATGGTGTTAAATTAAAATCTCCGCTTCATAATATGGAAACATTTTTAGTATTCTTGTATTTGAAATCCATTAAGATGGAGCGGATCTCTTTTAGAGCCACGATCAGCTGGGCCTTATGCATATTATTATAGAAATTAACCAGCACGTAAGTGTCATATTTATTCAAACCTAGGGTAATTATTTGGAAATTTGGTTCCAATTTAAGAGGAACTAATTCTTTGAGCTCTAATAGGTTAGAGATAAATATTATCAGGCTTCGTTTGGCTCTCCCTGAGATTGAGTGAATCGCAGGGGAGAAGTAGGTCTTATAACCCTCCAAATGTATGGGAGTGGTAGCCCAAGTCTCTTGTAGGCAGAGAACCTTGAATTTTCCAGCGAATCTGAGCCATGCGTCATTGACTAGTTTGGAATGCAGACCTGCTATGTTCCAATAGGCTATGTTAACTCCAGACTCGCTGGGAATTCCTTTCTGTGCGGTGCCGTATTCAGTTGAGCCCCCCTGGCTGACAGGATTTTTCACAGCCCCTAAATCAATCAATCAATCAATCACATTTATATAGCGCGCTACATACCCGTAGGGTCTCAAGGCGCTGGGGGAGGGGGGGGTGCCGCTACTTCCCTGTTCTAGGAGGATGTTATTGTGTGGCACTAGAGCTGTGCTCTCATTAAGACAGCAATGGTGAAGAGTCTGAGGTTTAGTTTCACGGTTAGTTGCCGTGACAGAGGGTCGTGAATTAGGATTTAAGGGTGGTTCAAAAGGAAAGAAACCGAACTTAGGGGCCCATTATGATAGCGGATAATCCGCATCCTCCGGGCCGGCGGAAGCCACCGCCGGTCCAGAGGATGCGGATTATCCGCTGCGGACTGAGAAAAGACCCCCCGCCAGATTAGGATGGCTGGGGCATCTTTTTTCAGTCCGCCGCTTTTCCGCCGCGGTCGCCTTCCGACCGCGGCGGAAAAGCTCTAACATGGCTGGCGGTGTCTATCAGACACTGCCAGCCATATTAGGATGGCTGTGCTCCTATGCCTTTCCACGGCGGCATTTCTGCCGTGGAAAGGCATACAGTGTTTACTTTGGGGGCCCATTGCGGGCCCCCGGGGGTGAAGGGGGGGTGTGGGGTGCACATGTGGGGTAAGTATGGTACCCCCCCGCCTTTGCGTGCACGAAGTGGCAGGCACCACGCGGTGCCTGCAGCTTCGTGCATGCAAAGGTAAACATGCCTTTTTTAACATTGCGGCGTGTGCTGCTTCAAGCAGCACCCGCCGCGATGTTAAATATGCAGGATGTGACCGCCATGGTGGCGGTCACATCCTAATTAGCATGGAGGGACCACCACTGCCCCTGCGGACGGTCCCTCCTCCTCTGGGGTGGCGGACGGATGCAGGTCCGTCCACCATCCTAATAGGCCCCTTAGTTGGTTGTTCCTGGCTCCCCCTTTCAGTAAGTTTTATTTTAGCCAGTCAATCTTTTTCTTCCATGCCGGATAACACATTGTACCTGTTAAAAGTTGGAGCCTTATAAGAATAGCCTTGAGTGTATTCAACCTTGTTAGTATTGTTTACGTTCCCATCCCTAATACAGGGTGGATAGAAAAAAACAAGCGGTAATACGTTGATCCCACCCAAGACTAGTGAATTGTTACCTTCTGCCCAGAGGATTTTCTTCACAGGCACAGGGGTTTTGAATGTTAAGACAATGCAATCTCCTGGGAGTGTTTTTCCCCTAGTTCCAACCCACTGTACCCTTCTCACCATTTTGAACTCGGTGAAAAGTTGTTGGGTTAGTCCTGTCCTCCTACCTAGCCAATAAAGTGATTTATTTCTTAGTGATTCCCAGGTTTCTTTTTCTAATGGACCCTTTTTTGGCGCAATTGCCAGAATAACTACATATGTGATTGCATCAGGTGGTAAATCTAGATGTTGATCAATTGAAGATTTGTTCGAGAAATGACCTGAGGGAAGAGGTCTTAAGGGTTGATGCATCTGTGGCCCTTGGGCAGAGGGATTGAGCCTGTTAACTTCTCCTATCCTCATGATGTCCCTATACCCATTCCCTAAACTGTTGTGGTTAATAAATTGCTCATCCTAATTTGTAGAGAAGGGCCATTTCTAGCAGCGTTTACACTATCTGAGGGGTTGGGCAACTTCACAGCACTAATTTTTTGGGAGCTTGAGTCTGCTACACATGATTGCCTGTTTTGCATGTTTTTTAATCTATTTACAAAACCTGGGACGGCAGGTGTCAGGTTCTTGTCATTACCTAGGGTAGTGTCAATAGACAAGGATTCTTCAATGAGGGTCAGTCTGGCACCCAAGTGATCTAAGGTGACTCTTACATGGAGATCCAGTCATTCAACCAAGGTCGTTCAGTTCTTCAGGTCGACACTATGGGCGTTAAGCCTTTTTCTAGCATCTTCTTTCCCCTTGTGGGAACCTTTTATAGATCCTGCTATTTTTTCCCTTGTTGTCCCTGTCTCGTCGCAGTGAGCGAGATGGTTTTCGATTGTTTTTTACCAACCTCACCTATGATTTGTTCAGCAATTTTATTTTCCCCAGAGGGTGGATTCTTTTGCTTCTTCTGAGGAGGTTGTAACGAGGAATCAGAATCACTCGATAGAATCTCCTCAGAAAGCTGCTGAATGCAGCCATTTAAGGCTGAGTTAGACTTTAAACTACGACCCAGAGTATCCAAAACCTTGGGTTGTTCCAGTTCAGGAACTGTGCACAATGTACCTACCTCTAACAACTCTTCTACAGAGGATATCTGCTTATCCATGCCCCCATTGCCCCTGTGAGGTAACTAAGTAGGGTTTGTTGTGTGTCACTAGGAACTCGTATTGTACCTCCGGGCTTGGGACTTGGCATCTTCCTTTTACCTGTGGCTAAATTGTATTATAGAAAACTGCTCTACTCTCGGGACAGAATACAGGACCCAGTGTCTTCCACGTAGTGCTTCTTATACTTCTTACACCCCTCAAACTAATAACCCAGTAAACAAACCCGCAGTAAATTCTAACAAAGGATGCAATAACAATGTGAGTGTGAAAGTACGCTCTGCACTTAACACAGCCCAAATGCAATACAATACAATACAGTGCCACAAATACAATGAGTTTTGAGCGTCTTTGTTTGAAAAGTCAGTTTCTTATTTTCGTTTTGAGCTGGGGATTCCCATACAAAAGCCAAGGGAGTGGGCCCAACCCGGC
Source organism: Lissotriton helveticus (assembly GCF_964261635.1). Taxonomy (NCBI): domain Eukaryota; kingdom Metazoa; phylum Chordata; class Amphibia; order Caudata; family Salamandridae; genus Lissotriton; species Lissotriton helveticus. The sequence continues at coordinate 988,294,784 of NC_136067.1, forward strand.
CTCACCCGGGCACAGACGGGCAAGGAGGGGTCCGCCCTTTACCCGGGTGAGCACCCGTGCGTCCCCCACCACGGGAGCCCCGATGAAAATTTAAAGGGCAGCCGAGTTCCCATGAGAGCGCACTGCCTCTGGGGATTGAAGTCCCGGGTAGTCCTATGCTCTGTGCTCAGGGCGGCAGACGGGTCAGTGAGGCTGGAAGAAGAGGTCCTTAGAGTTGGTTCAGACCGCGGGCAGTGTGTTGACAGCAAGAAGCAACAGCAGGTCAGTGAGTGAAAGCAGGGATGTAGGATTCCAGAGATTTAGTTTGGCCCCCACACCTCCTTCCAGTGCACCCGGGCTGCAAAGCTTTGAGACCTCCTCCGTGGCGGGCATCGGGCACCAATCTGCCCCGCACAGTTTCAGTCTGTAAAAGTGTGGGCCCCTACTGGCGTTCAACAGGTCCTGTGGGTTGGTGCCTCAGAAGCACCCTGCGTAGTGCCACCATATCCAGGTGGGGCCTGGCTCCAGCATAAGGCCCACCAAGGATCTGAGCAGTAACACCTGGGAGCGGGCCGTGGCTCAAAGATGCCTCTAGCCGTGGCTCACCTTGGCTCAAAGGTGCCTCTCCTCCGGCTCAGGGATGTCAAAATAGGCCTCCCCTCCAGGGACACAGGGATCAGCTCAGGCACAGCAGTCGTGTGGCCGGTGTACCAGCACGGCCCCCTTCCTACCTCACAGGCAGCGGCAATATCGACGCGGGCGTCCCGTCCATTTCCGCGGGCCACTCTACAGGTGTAAAGCGGCGGCGAGGTTGCGTGGCTCCCGCAAGGCCGGAGCGGCTGGCCCAGGCAGGGGAGATCGCGCAGGCCCCCCAACTGCCCCACGGTCAGCGGCAGTCGACAGCAGCCTCTCCACAGCTCGGCCCAGCCCCCAGGTCCACTAGGTGCAGAAGTCAGTCCCGGCCTCTCTGTTCTCCGCAGCTCCGTCCGAACTCGTCCCGCTTCCCGAGAGTTCCCAAACTCAGCTCTCCCACACGGCAACAGCACACCCCCTCTGGTCTTGCGCTCCGCCTACAGACTATTTTATTCAAGTGAGAAGATGAGGAGTGATCCTGTTCCCAAGAGACCATCAGACATTGATTGACTCACATGAGACGAGAAAAGAAACAGGGTTCCAATCATTTAGCAAAATATGATGTCTATAATAGTATGTGTTCCTAGAGTAGATAACCACTTTTTTTCATTATTCCCTGACCCAGACTTTATGTAACATTGCTTTAAGACTCTACTGAGTTTTATTGAATCTCTCTTTATGGGAAGTTCTTTTCTACAATAATATTTATTTATTGAGCTGATCCTAACGCTGAAGCTTTATGCTTTTCCACACTCTCTTGAACTAGAGCTCTTTATGGGTTTTGACTAACTCCATTTTCCTGATTCGTAGAATAGTGATTCTTTCCTTTATGGAATGCGCTTTTTGATGCATTTATTATATTAATTGATTAACTAATATTGGCTTATATATCTGTTATTTATCGACAATTTAATTAATCTAAATGAACTTGCGATTGGCAATAAGGGTGATCTACTAAAGTACCTGATTATTAAAGCCTATTAAACCTTAACAACTCTCGTTATTGACTAAAACTTTAGGTTAATGATTCTGATAATAATTGAAGAGATGTATTCTTTTTTTCCTCTTGAAAACAATGACAAAGATCTAGCGCAGTAGCTAGTGGAAGAGAGGGGATTAACCATAATGCTGTAAACTGAGTCCAATTACAACCCTGTTTTCCAGTTTAACAATACAATACAACATATCTACACTACATACCAGGGGCTACTACTTACCAGTTACTAGCCAGCAGTCAACCTCTGCAAACATGGTTGATAAGGCAATGGCAATTCTCTACCACCAGCGAATAGAGAAAAATCAACTGAACATATGTCCCAACAAAAAGCAAAACCAAGCAAGTCATTGGAGTGCTTCAAAGAAGATTTATGAGAATGCTTCTTTTGATGAGTTTGAGCTAACTCCACACACTAAAGGCAGGAGATCTGTTGCAGGTTTGTATAGTGCTCCACTACATGGTTGACAAAAGACAAATACATTCCATATTTTACAACTGTAAACTGGGAGGTTTTAAAAACAAATCAGGGGAATGTATTTTCTGCACTGATTTGTAATGACGAAGAGGATTTCAAGTTGGAGATGATTAAAATAAAACCATTAGCAGGACCATTTCCAATGTCCTCCTCCTCTTAAATCACTGCAGGGTCAGAATGTAATTGTTTTATAGTTATTTGAAAGATTTTCAAGCTGATGCTGTAGTGTCTCCGTGAAATATCGCTGCTGAGAGCCAACACATGAAATGTGCCCTCGGCTTCAACTATGATCCTGCCTGCAATGAAGGTGGGGTAATGCCAAAAATTAACAAAATATTATTTAATCCCTTTGCAGACTTTTTATCCCAATGTCAGGGTTCTATCTTTTTCTGTTTTATGAAATACTTGAAAAATATATTCTGATTTAAAATTGAACAGGCCAAGCGACAAACATTTTTTTATATTCTTGAATCAATTATGTTCATTTCTGACTAAAATTCAGCCAAATTCAGCATGGCTCTTTTCAAAAAGCGGCTGCAGGAGTACTTGATATGTTTGCTGCCCAATAATAAGCCAGGACCAAGTTGCTCATCCAATAATTCATTCCCTGAAACACAGAATGTTTGAAATTCGAGAGGTAGGAACTTCAAGTCTTCAGTCTTGAAGATATTGGGCCTTATTACGAGTTTGGCGGCCCGACCACTGAAGCTGTGGCCTACCGACTGTTGTATTATTAGTTTCCCTAGGGGTTGGTGGTGTGGCGGTCTTGCGGTGGTGTGCAATGTATTTCCATAAATCTTAATGCCTGTGTGTACATTCTGACTGCACATGTGTCAAATACACAAATATGCCTGATTTATGTGGACAAATGCCACCTACCCACTGCCAGAGTATGTGGGCAATCCCAGTAAAGGGTACATGGTACCAAAGCACTTATCTGTATTTCACAGAAGGAGGGGACTTATTCCGCAGGGTGAGAAGGCTCCTATGTAGTGGGGACCTAGAGAAAGAGATCCACATTGAAATCTGTTGGGAAAAGGGTGAGTATGTACCGCGAATCCTTCATTAGCGCCAACCTTTAGGCGGCCATCCGATCATGGCAGTCAGCTCATCTGGGAGTCAAATCGTAATAAATGGAGGTGTTGTGACTCTGTACCACCCAATGGCGGATACCTTCACCCTACTGTGACCCTGGCAGTCGGTGGTGTGATGGTGATACCGGCGCTCCAGCCAAGGTCTTCTCAAAGCCAATCAGCCCAACTCATAACATGGCGGATGGCTCACCACTGTCGAACCGCCACCACAACGACGGCGGTCTATGGACTGCCAAACTTGTAATAAGGCCTTATCTGCTATCTTTTGCCAGCTGTTTTTTCTATTCTTAGTTTTCTTACATTTACTGTTCAGACAGAGCAGAGGCAATCTTGGCAAGTGCTATTATACTGTGTTGTTCTAATCTTTTGTACACTTGTGCCTGGGCTAGCTTGTGACATTTACTGATACCCTGTCAAGCAGTTCATCCTGTTCAGGGCCACTAGAATAATGTGCTTCTACACCTACGGCATATTCTACGTAATTATGGACTTAACTGATCGAAAGTTACTAAAAGTGCAGTGACATGAATTGCTTCACAGTGGAAAGCTATTTGCAAGATGAACCTGTCAACCTTTCATATTGCTTTATCCTCGAGATGGATGTTTAACTATTACTAATGAGATAAAACTATGCCCTGTGTTAATATTTGTAATAATGTCAAACTAATGATGTAATACCGTTACAAAATGTGCCTTTTGTGCCACATAATTCGACTTTTGTGGTTGCATAATTTCGTCAAGCCTATCACATACTTTGGTCCTTTCAGCCAAATATTACGAGTGGCCTTGACCGTGGGAGATAACTGCATGTAAAATATAAAGCAAATACTCTAATGGATAAGACACAAAAGATAAACTAATCTGTGGGAAATACATTGTTCTGATACGAAAGCTTAGTTGTTTAAAAAGATTACTTCAGATATCTGTGTCTATAACTGGTTGCCGCGCTGGGGAATAGCGAGTTGTGTGTTGAAAAAAAGCATTGTTAATATGTAGGTCAATTAAAAAATGTAGAACACACTGTGTATAATAGGCTGTGAATTGCATAAGGCAGGCTGTGTAAAAAGGCTTATGGGGAAATATACTAACACTTTTCACCAGTGACGCAAATCTAGGACTAAGTGTTATGTTGGGATTTTAGTTTCCAAAACACATTCTGATTTGCATTCTAACATTGCCTAAAGTAACGCAAAGTCGAGCTACATGTTACATTCCTTCCGATGCAAACACCCACTGTTTTTGATTTTAAAGCCCTATCAACTGAAAAAAAAGACAAGACTTTCTGTCAAAACTGTACCCTTCCTCAAGGCAGCCGTAAAGTTTGAGACAATTATTTTCTCCCAACTAATCAAACTTTGCTTGCGTATTGCATTTTACAGCATTTATACAAAGTGGTAAAAGTGTCAATGGGCACCCATCCACCCCAAAACCAATTATTGACATCACATGTCATTCAATGAGTTATTACAGGAGGTACATAACTATAAAAGCATACTTTCAAAAGGAGACTACGTGCCTACATTTCTATTTCACTTCAGACTATGTTTATCAGAGACTCCCGCTCGCAGATCACAAGTACTTTGGCACAGGGTGACACAAGGGCAATGCAGTACTTAAGTCAGATTTTTGAAGCCACACAAGGCCACCCTGCAAGGCCCTCTGTTGCTGGTAAATCTGGAGTAACACAAGGCAGAACGAGTCGGTGCCTTGTGCTACTCTGTGCGGGGGAAAGTGTTACATACGTGAAGAGTGGGTATTCCCACACATCCACCCATGTATTTTGGCACATTCCTAAGTTTCTTAAGACAGGTAAACCCGGGAATGCATCGAAATGTTGCATCTGCCCGATAGAGGCCCAATAAAGTGAAACATCTTTATTTTTCCTTGTTTTTTCCTCTTTCTAAGCGTGCTGCTGTCACACTTAGAAAGAGTAAAACACCACTAAGTATTGTTCTTCTGCAGGAAGGTGTCCTTTCCTGCACAAAATCAATCCTGCTTACAATGCAGGAACTCTTGGACCACAGCGCAAGGGTGTCTGCATTGGCACCAGGCAGCACACAGTGCACCAGCACAAATGGAGAGCAGGAATGGGCTGCAGGTTGGTAAACATGGCACGTTCCTGCTCTCTCCATTTAATGCCGCACAGCAAGTTGTCTTGCTGCGTTTCACTACACCAAATAATTATAAAGCTGGTCCTTAGTGTCTCTGAACCCCTGCCTTTATGCTACATAGAACAGAGATAAACCAGAGTGACACTAAATTCATTAGGGAGGCAACTCAAAAATCATAGTGATAGATAAATGCATAACCGGTAAAGCACACGTCTCTTTGCAGAATTCTCTTGAGCAAAAGAAACACTAAGTTGCATTCAATAATTTAAAAAAGTTTGATTATTCATCATTAGAAACACTCAGTAGGAGATTTCAGAGACATGTAGGACATTTGAGACTGTTTAGAGCCCCAGGCAAAATTAGCATTCATCAGTAATCAGCTACCATTCAGGAAGATCAGGTTCGTAACATAATTTCATGTCTACCAACAGGTGAGTGATTTTTTATATTTGAAGGCCCCATGACTATATTTGCATTGAGCACTCTTGACAGAATCAACCTCCGTGAGTAACCTTTAAATGTGTATTATATTTCATAAGGATCACATTTCCCTGCAATCTTCAGAAACAACATAAAAAACATTGGGTTGTTCGCACACGCACCGTTTCCCATAAACAAACGAATTAGATAGATAGGCAGCTTGTCCTCATTTACAAGTAATAACAGCATTAAATGGTGATCAGTTTTTGGTTAATGGTTAATTAAAAATAAATTGAAACCTTTGTTACTTTTGTTAATGTTATTTAACTGAAGAAGTTGTGGTGGGAGCCAATATAGCACTGCCAGTGCTGGAGCTGCTGAATGTTGTTTGGGGAGCTTAAAGAGTGAGAGTGATGTGGCATTCTGGATGATCTGCAAGTGACGTAGTGTGTAGGGCTTCTCAGAAACAAGGAGTTGCCTCAGACTTCCTAAATCGTATTTGATGATAGTTAATAAGAACTGGCTACGTGATTCTATGTTGATTTTTGGTTTCCAGAAATGATGATTTAACCAAATGCAGAATGGTAAGTCCCCAAAATGCCTTAGGGATTGGGGAGTTACCTAAACCAAACGATAAAATAGTAAAAGGCATTTACATACAGATATTAGACTTTTTGATAAACCAGAAAAGGAAGTCAAAGAAGTGAAGTACATACATTTCAATATTGAATACTGTAGTAAATATACAAAACACGAGAAGCACTCACAGCCAAAATAAGGACGTCGTGCATGCATTCGGCAAGACACAAACCCCAATTAGAGCACATGCATAATACAAGTTAAAGAGACCCAGTGATCAGTGGACCATACCCATCCCGCACACCAAACAAATTAATCAGGATATAGGAAAAAGAGCAAACAAGTAAGGAACATACCCCCAGATTCATCATTGTCCCGTTTTGCGAGTCCTTAATAGCGATTATTAAGGAATCGCTATTACAGACTCACAAAACGGGATTCATGTAGAAATCGCAATTTTATTTGCGATTTCTACTGCTTCCTTATTTGCGATTAGCAAATTGCTAATCGCAAATAAGGAATGACTCCCCATGCATTCCTATGGATTCCCATGCATTCCTATTCCTATGGGCCTTTAGGCCCATAGGAATGCATGGGGAGTCATTCCTTATTTGCGATTAGCAATTTGCTAATCGCAAATAAGGATGCGATTTCAAGGGTGCCAGGGGTGTCCAAAGGACACCCTGTAGCACCCCTGAAATGTAAATGTAGACTGATGTGGCGCACACACATGTCCTTTGGACATGTGTGTGTGTAACATACAACTTAGAAAAATGCACTAAAGTGCATTTTTCTAAGTTTTCGCTATTTACCACAAAGTCAGACTTCGCGGTAAATAGCGGCCAAAAATAGCGATTTCGCAATTTTTAAAAGGTTCATGAATAGCATTTAAGGAATCTCAAATTGAGATTCCTTAAATGCGATCGCAATTTGATAAATCGAAATTATTTGTGATTTTTCAAATTGCGCGTTCATGAACCATCGATGAATCTCAATTGCCATTTTTGCGGGCGAAAATGGCCGAATTTTGCGATTCGCACCATTTGCGCTCGCAAAAATGCTCGATGAATCTACCTGTAAGCATAAAACTTTGTAAAAGCAAAGAGTCCTGGAGACTACACAAATAATTGTAAAAGTCTTCAGCTAATTAGCATGCTGTAGTCCCCGAGTCCTGTACACTGTAGACTGGAAAACAACTGAGGCCAACGTAATGATTCCACACTGTCCAAATTTCCTTAAACATTTGGGGCAGCCTCTGCTAGCATATGTAACCCTTTTGGTCACCATACACCAGTCCTTTTTTAGCACCAAACTTCTTTTGGGGAACCAATGAACTGCTCCACTCCTGTGCAATATCGGTATGGGCCGGTATTAAGTCCAGGTTGCCAATCAGTTCACTTTCGATTAGTCTTGTTTGCCCCATATGTCCAAAACCGCCATTTTTGCCATTTACTCAAGAGTGGTTGCCAGTGTGATGTATTTACTATGGGTACTGTATCGATCCCCCTATTTCTGACCCTTGTCTGGTTAATAACTAACTAGAAGCCATTCAACTGCACAAAACCCGTTATCTGATTAGCCATACAACGGCACAGAAACCCGTTATCTGATTAGGTCATAGCGCATGCCATCTCATTAGGCAAGCACTATTTCTCCAGCCCCCTAATAGGCATACGGTGTTCTCAAAACAAATCAAATCTACAGCGACCTGGGAAATCCCCGCAGCCATTGTTTTGATTTAGCCGAGAACTTCAGTAAAGAATGTGCGAACGACCAGTTCGTATGACATCCTTTTGACGTATTTATGTCCATCCTTACGTCAATCTCGGCACCTTTCAGGTATAAATAATACCGACATTGCCTTAAGCAAACACATGAGGTGGTGACAAGATTGGAGCAGCGAGACTTGCCGAGGAGCCCAGCTGACAGCGAAGCCCACAGACGCTGCCCCTCCTTTCTGACGCGCTGAGAAAGAGACACTGCCTTTTCTCCTGCCGAGAAATCCAGCTCCGGCGCTTCCAGCCGACCTTGCAGGCAGCCGGGATATCAAGCCCTGAGATAGAGATACCAGCCCTCCAGCCTTCTAAATCCCAGGTACTCAACTGAATAACCCCTTGCAGAGAATTCTTGAAGCAGACCCTTGGCAAAGCAAACTTAACTTAAACTGCTACTTATCTACTCCCGCCCACGTATTAGGCTTAGGTCAGGTACATTGGGGTAGGCGTAGTTAGAAGCACCAGTTGAGTACGATTAGTCAATGTATATATGTATGTATCTATTTTATCCATTTTAAGTATCATATGGCTAAGAAACCATATCAATGCTTTTACAGTATTATTTTATAATTCTGTTATTACTGTATGCACTTTACTTAACTATAAGTATTGCAATAATAGCGATTCATTTCTCTTGTATGAGAAAAGAGACTGATCAATAAATAACATCTTTTTATTGAACACGCCCGTCTCTTCCTTTTCTCTACAATCTGGTGAAACTAAGAATGCACTGAACTGACTGAGTAAAATAAGTTGTCTTTTGTTTTCACACGACTCTAGAGATATACTCTTGATTAGGGGAGAGCAAAGTTGTCATGTTCTATGGTTGTCAGAAACTAAATCCCTTCTTGTCTATCCAGGGAGGTTAAACTCCTCCTTGTCTATTCGAGAAAGTTTCTAGTGAACTCTGAGCTAGCTGGCAAACACTAAACTTTAAGTCTAATATCGTCAGTAGAAGACCTAGTTAACCTCTGTCCTACGTCTATACTATTGAAGATATTATTCCAATGCGCAGAGCCTATTGGGATAATAGGAACTACACTACATGGCGCCCAACGGTTTGGATAGGCGATAAATCTAACGTAAGACATTAGAGTAACTCAGTCGTGCTTTTTCACACAGACCCCTTTTTTCCCATAATACTCCAAAGACGTCTGGAGTGGGTGAAAGGTTAAATCCGCCAAACTTAGTAGGAGGAGACTCCTATGTATGGTTCTTGGTTTATTCAACGTTGAAGGATACACTGTTCCAAAATATTGTGCATCTAATCTTTGTTTCCATAGAAACCTGATCTGCAAATAAACAAAATAACTTTCTTGACAGTAAAATGTCAGACAATGAAGAAGAAAGGGAGACAGCTAGACTAGCAGCTCAACTCCTAGCGGATGACACAAGTCTCCTACAGCAAGACCCGGATGCAATACTCATCCCGGTCAACATAAGAAAATCTATAACTTTAAAACTTATAGAAAATGGACTGACACCGAGAGGTGGTACAGTCATATTCGTAATTGAGGCACACGAATATCGGCAGACAGAGGTATTCTATTCATGGATAAACTTTCCAGCAGCAAACGCTGTAACAAAGGACTTCCACTATTACAAAATAGAGGAACCTCCTAATGAGTACACTCCTTTCGAGGAGGTGGAAATACCACTCAAATACCAAGAGCACCTGCTCTGGTTTAATGGTGCCCTAAAACATAATAATCACATCACCAGGCTCGGTCCACTAGGTAGACCAGGAGCAACGTGGCCGGTCCTAGCCGGATACACACCACATCCAGACATTGAAGAAATGTCTGCACCAGATGTTTTAGCACAGCTAAAACAACTAATTAAAATACATAGACAATTAGTCCAATATGTAATGCGGACTTCAACAGTCCAACCAACTATTAAAATTCCACAGCTGATCCCTCATCAGGGGAACACAAATAAAATTACACCACAGAACATACAGTCCTGTTTAGGTAAAGTACCCGCAAAACGGGAACAAATTCCATTCTGGTTAGCACAAAAAATCACTCAAATAGAGGCGGTATTTCCAGATACCACCCCGGTTGAGAAACACAGGATTCTGACTATCTGTCTTCCAATGGGAATCGCACCACATGTGGAGGACTGTGACACTTGGGGTACAGTCTTGCTTCCATTTACACAAAAACACATGGTGTTCCATCCATGTCAGTAATACCAGATGTGCTAAAACAAATTCAAGATGAATACGGTCCAGAACCTGCTTTAACTCTTGGTATGAAATTACTAAAAGACTTCAAGCAGGTCTCTGCAATATTATTAGCCAATATAAAGGGAGAAGCAGCAAATGTGGCGATCCGCCAGAGGTTGAAAGAAACAGATATAGCAGACCAACCATTTGAAATTGCCAGAATCATAGAAAAATCCTATGAAGAACTAGGAAGAGATAGTTTGGGTGGAAAACCAGTGAAACCCCAACTAATAGAAAATCCTGAAAAGGTATTTATTAAAAATAATCTAAACACTTCAAAGAAGATCTGAGATGGAAATAAACAATCCACTCCCAAAGAAAAAAGATTCCAGTCCAGAGGAAGGTCTCCTCGGCGGAGAGAAAGATCTCCGGACCAAGGACACAAGTCTCCCCAGAGGGAGCCCTCTGAGAAAAAATACAACCTTAGAAATAGGGATAATCTGAAGAAACCTGATAGATATCAAGATATTGATACACGTCCCTCTCGATCTTTTCAGACTTCCTCGCAGAAATCGGAAAGAAGAGGACGGTCAGAACACAGGGAAGAGCACGTCAAGTCCAAAGACAAGGAACCTGCTCATCAAAATAAAAAATTACAGTTTCCAAAAAAGAAGGTAGCCAGTATTAAAGTAATCAACCATGCCGAGAATACTGAGGACACAGCTGAAAAACGGAGAATGGGCTCAGACAATGCTAGACAGCGCAGCAGAAGTGAGCATAGCTCGCAAGATCCTTATGAATCATCTGGAGACAGTGGACACAAATGAATACATTCAGGTGGAAACTGCAGATACCAGAGTTAGCAAACCTCATAAAATATATGAAATAACATTGCGTATAGAGGGGGATAAGACTAGGAAAATAAGGGGTCTCTTTTGGGATAATCTCTCCAAGGGCTATGACATCCTTCTAGCTGAAAGAGACTGGCCACCAGAGTTTGTCAGGGAGTGCCCTCATGGCGAAGAAATAATTATGCCTGCCTTCTCAAATCATATTCCAATTCATAAAAAATATACACTTGCAAGAAAGTGGGCAGTAGCCCAAGCTCCTGCATTATATAAAAACCATGTGGGATGGGATGAGGACTCTCCTCCTCACAAAATCCAGTTAAAATCACAACCTACTGCACAGAGGCAGTACCCAATTAAGCAAGAAGCTAAAAAACGGGTAAAAGAGATCCTAGATCAACTTGAATACCAGGGGGTGATTGAAACTTGCACCTCACAAATGAATAATCCTTTGTTTCCTGTCTCCAAACCAGACAATTCATATCGTCTTGTTTTGGACTACAGACACTTGAACTCATGTTGCAAAACTTTTGCAGTACAAAATTCGCATAGTGCTGCACTAATGAATAACATAGTGCGCAAAAAATACAAAACAACATTAGACATCTCTAATGGATTCTTCTGTCAAAATATAGCACCAGAGAGCAGATATTTGACCGCGTTCTCAATAAATGGCGCGCAAAAAAACTTCTGTCGTTTGCCCCAGGGGTTCAAGAACAGCCCAGGATTATTCTCAGCAAGAGTAACAGAGTTACTACAAATATATGATGATGAGGCATTATCTTATGTCGATGACATCTATCTAACAGATGATGACTTGGATACTCACTTGAAGAGAGTGAACACCATAATACTTGGGTTCGCCGCAGAGGGTTACAAATTCAACTTTAAAAAGTCAAGAATTGCCCATCTAACAGTCCTGTTTTTAGGATATGAACTTTCAAGTGAAGGCAAAAGCCTGGCTGACAATTTCCTAGAGAAATGTGTTGTAATCCAAGCACCTAGAACACTAAAAAACTTACAATCAATTCTAGGTTTCCTAAATTTCGGAAGAACTTACATTATAAATTATGCAGAGAGAGTTAAACCTCTCTATGATCTTATAAAACCAGATTTTAAAAGAATCGATTGGACTCAAAAACACACAGAAATTTTGAGATCTTTACAAACAGATATGTTAGTTAAAACAAAATTACAAACACGTGATAACACACGCAACTTTGTGATTCGAGTCATTCCAGGAAGATGCGGATTCACGTACCTAACCTCTAATGAGGGAGAGAAGGTACCAATTGCATACAAATCACACTTGTACACAGAAGCTGAAAAAAGGTTCAGCATTAAGGAAAACATTGTTCATTCGGTTCAAACAGCTGTAGCAAAGGAAAAATACCAAGCCGACGGTAGACAGGTTACAGTCAGAACAGCAGAATCAGCTTTTGAGGCATTAACAACACCATGTAATTTACCGACAACTGCACTGAATCCAGAATGGATACAATGGGTAAATTCTGTTGCTACAGACAAAGTAAAATACTATTTTGACCCGGAAATGAAAGAATTAAAATATCTAGAATATGAGAGAGAATACCCTCTGCCAATCGACATTCTGCCTTTACGACAGTACGCCTGTGTAATATATACAGACGGTCATGCTCAACCCTCAGTTTGGGGAGAGCTGGCTTACAACGCCACATGCGAAATTGTAAAAGACGTATGGCGCGGAGGTAAATTGAGACCTCTATTTACAAAAACACACTCAGTGGAAAAAAATTCAGAACAACAAACTGAAATAATAGCGTTAAAAATGGCGCTAGATAATGCCGATCGCGATTTCCCGACACTTATAGTGTGTGATTCGTATTACTGCGTCAAATCATAGAATAACGATTTACAGAAATGGATTCAAAACGGTTACAAAGATGACACAGGTGCCACAATAAAGCAAAAAGTGCTTTGGGAACAAGTAGTTCTTTTAAAGAAGGAACTACCAAAAACTCACGTGATACATTCACTGAGTCATCAGCGTGATGGCGTTCACGTTGCAGGAAAATCATTGGCTGAGACAGCCACAGCGGTAGCAACTAAATCGGCTTCCGTAGCTACAAAGAAGCGTGCAGTAAAATACATTGACGGTGAAACCGTGCTGGCAGTAAAAACGTCATCAAAAGGCAACTGCTCAGCGCTACCGATCAATTACCCACTCAATTATACATACATAATCGATGCAAACTCCGTTCCTTTTGCTCGAATCCCTGGAGTGGGGGATAGAGTGATTCCAAACATGAACAGGAAAGGCTTGTTAATAGCAGACGCACATATGGGTAAGGGTCTCAGACACCTTAAGCTAAAAGATTCTCTGGAAGAATTACAATCAGTATACTGGTGGCCAGGCATGAGCCTGCATCATCACATTTTTGTAAAAAACTGCCCAGACTGCAACAGAGATCGCAGTGGCGAGAGAAACGGTTTAATACCATGGCGTTTCACTCCAGAATGTATCAAATCAACAAAAAAAAAATAAAAACCAAGTATGAATAATGCGTCATATTAACATGTAGAGACTATTTTCACTTTTAATGTAGACCCCAACTTTCGGCTGACGTCGGAACTGTTATACAAAGATTTGCGAGTCTATAATGGCATATACGCTAGAAGCATGTTACGTTCTGACAAAAATCTTTCCTTTAGCTCTAAAACAGCTTATGTGGGGGGTGCCTGGTCAGAATGATCATTGCATTGCGGGACTCTTCTCACTTCCTTCCTGAGGGAAACGGGATGGTGTAAAGAAAAAACCAAGGCATAAAGCAATCTATAACAACGAAGATATTAGGTTCAGGAGCTGGGTGGGTCAAACATTTAATAAGTGTCCAACGTAGTCTAAATAACCTGCCAAGAAATTCTCTGAAAGGACTCAGTCCGTACGAACTATTGTTTGGGACTAGAATGTTAGTCCAGGACTTAGATAGTCAGACTTCAGTGGTTAAAGAAAAATGCTTTGATATCAAAGATCGCTTGGCTATTTTACAGGACTTAAATGAAACAAGAAAAGACCTGAGCAACATAAAGTTGAAACAGCAGCCAACAACCACTGAAGAAAAACCACCTGTCCCAGCAATGCCTGTCTGGATTCCAAAAGTCGGGGATCTGGTCAGAGAGAAGATCGCGGTAAAGAAGGAATTTGGGCCTTCTTACAGAAAAGCAGTTCCTGTCTTGTCTATCAACGGGACAAGATCAGTAGTACTACCGCCCCTTGCTGGTAAAAAGGAGAACCGAGTCATATCCATCGACCTGGTTAAACCACAATCATGTGGCCGATAACAAATAGTAGGCCAAGTGGACTCCCAAGAAGTAGCAGAACACCAAAGTTTGCTACATCCACAGAGGTTCAAACTGAAAGACTGATCACATTTGAAAAATCTACAGTGAAACAACAAGGACTATGCAATAAAGCAATGGAACTTGAACCTCTAAAAACCCAAATCAAAGCTTTTCATCAAGAAACACCGACCTACGATGATGTAATTACAGAGTTTTCTAATGAAACAAAGCAAAATCAAAAAGCAAAAAGTAATCCAGAAGCAATTGGAACAATTGACAGAACGGCATCCGGCTACTTCATCAACTTTGATGATTTTTCTGAAGATCCAAGTGAACCAGAAGTACAGCCATCAACAAAAACTTTTAAAGACAAAGCAAAGGAACTTTTTCATTAACTAAAGGGAACCTATCTAACTTCTCCATGGATTGAAATTTGGGTGACATTAGGTGCATTTGTCCTCATACTTTGGCTCATCATGGTACTATGCTTGGGACATTTCATTGAGGGAAAATATGCTAAAATGGACACAGCAAGCCAGAAAATCAACTTGGTCCTTAAACCACACACATCTTCACATGTCGAGAAAAGAGAACTTTCTTCAGTGAACTTCACAGCCAATCCTATACCAGGCGGTGTAGCATGGGACAATACTGATTATGAAATCTATGGCCCGGTTGAAATCCTGAAGTATCCACATCAATTTAAGATCTTGTTAAGTGACTTTGTAAAACCAAGCACATTTGCTGATGATTGGGACTTTGAAAGTATTAATGATATGATGTCTGACCTAGTAATGTCTGCTAAATTTACAGAACATGATTAATTGCAGGGTTCGTCTAATTATGATCAAATGTTCTGCTACAACCACTATGGTAACCATTATCTCCATAAATCTGCACAACCTAGAAATGTTTTAAATTATAACCAATGGGAACATTGTGCTACTCCTCCAAAGGGTAGTTCTAAAACATTTTATGATAAATATTCATATTTTTCAGGGTTTAACACAAGTAATGCAGAAACATTTTATTTCAAATTGTCGAATAAGACAGGTATGAAGACCATGCTTACAAACACGAAATTGATATATTCAGATTCATTTTTTGAGCAAATGAATACATTTGGTTTTGAATTCTGGAACAATAACATTGAAGCAAAAACTGTTTGGGGTACAAAAGATTGGCAAGTACAAGGTATAGAATCATTGTTCAGAGCCTGCATGATCCCAGAACAAATTATATTTTTGAATGACACTATTCAACAAACTACCTGTCTTGGCTTAGCCAATATCAAAGACTTAAACAAACCGTCTATTCCAAAGCCAACAACGAACAGTAATAGCTCTATAGATGTTGAGATAGACGTGAACCATATTTTAAACCAAAACAGAACACATCCTGATTGGAAACAATGGTTGATCTGGCCCACTGATACAAATAACTGTCAAGACAGATTCCTGAACAAAATACAGGGGTTCAAATTGACCAGGCCAGACCCTAGATATTCCCAAAGACAACATCCAGGGATAGTAACTACTTACAGTGTGGGCAAGCTCTGCCTTCAATGGCTACAAACATCCACACTGGCAGAAATTAAGCAACACCTAACTTTACTTCAATGTGGTGCTGACTTGCGTGATTTCATTATGGGACCACGCAAACAGCGTCAAAAACGTTTCATAGCGGCCTCTATATATGCAGCTTACAATGAAGCTTGGAAAGAAACTCAAATTGAGACAGCAGAAAAACTACGGGAAATTGACCGTATTAATTTGGAAAAATCACTTTCTGTTGTGGACAATGGGTTAATGACTCTGTCCTCCAGAATATATTCACTGGACAGTATTGTGTCTTCAGCAATCGATATAATATCGCAAGACTTACTGATGTTACAACACGGTCAGTCCCAATTGCGTTCTATTGTACAACTTGGCTGGACGTTACAAAATCTGCGTTCAGGCTATGTGCCTTGGCGTTTAATCAACACAACGTCACTGTTTAATATCTTGAGAGATTACCATTGACGATGTCAGAACGACCTGTCATTGAATGGATAATACACGGGATAATAAATATTCCAATAACAACTTTCCAGTTTCAATACTGCCAAAAATACATACAGGCAGGCCAGTATGAAAGGTTGGGTAAAGGATACATTAAGTCAACATGGAACTTGCCCTATACACACACATGTGTTAGTAATAAAGGACAGAATGTGTTTCTTAGTGGCAATAATTGTGCAAGGTCACTAAGCGGTACACTTCTGTGTCAGGGTATTAGTTTGCATGGAGCCTGTGAAGGGACTACAAATAACCTTTCATGTCACCAGCTAGGCACACCTGCAACACAAATAGAACCATTCTTTAGGAGACTCTCGAACGGGAGTTACATTCTAATTGTAGATCGCAGATGTTGCAGTCTGCTGCCCGGAAAACCTTATCTCATAACCGTGACTACGAAGGTCATGTGCTGTGAACGAGTATTGTTCCCAAACGATGCTCGAGACAGGGAGGCAAGGTTATGGCCCAGTTTGAAAATTTCTTCTATTCGAATTGATACTTTAAGCAGAATGAAGACTGTGCTCCTACAGACGCCAACCCGGTTAACGTCATCAAAAGAAACGTATGATCTCCAAGTTGCAAGGACAACTGCAGAGATTCATTCACTGTTATCAACCAATTCCCCCATACATTTCGCAGAAATACTGAGCGAAATCTTAAATATTTCTGATACAAGTGGAATCGCGAGTGTATTTAAGACAGTGTTTTCGGGAGCTTTAACCCCATTCAAAGCCATCCTGGGTATTTTTCCTGATTTTGTCCATTCCATCTTTGGCGGACTTCCTCTTCTTTTGGGACTAGTGGCAGGCATCCTATTTTTAATCCTGTTACTTCGCTATGGCAAACCACGTCACAGACAAGACACCAGCGACAATGGAAGAAACGATCCTAGCCATACGCTACAGGGACCGCATAACTAAAGTCCTTAGAATAGCCCGGCTTAGAGACCTGAACATGACTTGGTTTCTTTCATTTAGAACGATGTGGCAAAGTTGTGTTATGCCTGTATTAAGGTGCTTGCTATGCGGCGAAGAATGCGTGTTGGACACCTGTCTGACACTACAATCGGATGTGCCAATGGACGCAGAGACTTTGTTGGGTCCGGTAACGGCTCATGCATTGTACTGTCCCCAGCGGCTACCAATCCTGATGACGGCATTCGTGGAGACTTCACCACTACGATTGAAGAGTAGTGAAGTACAAGATGAAAGCAGCATCGATCAGGTACGACCTTCTGTCAGCTATGCTGATCGAAACATCAATGAAGGCAATCATGCTCATGAATGCATGTTAATAAATTTACTATGGGTACTGTATCGATCCCCCTATTTCTGACCCTTGTCTGGTTAATAATTAACTAGCAGCCATTCAACTGCACAAAACCCGTTATCTGATTAGCCATACAACGGCACAGAAACCCGTTATCTGATTAGGTCATAGCGCATGCCATCTCATTAGGCAAGCACTATTTCTCCAGCCCCCTAATAGGCATACGGTGTTCTCAAAACAAATCAAACCTACAGCGACCTGGGAAATCCCTGCAGCCATTGTTTTGATTTAGCCGAGAACTTCAGTAAAGAATGTGCGAACGACCAGTTCGTATGACATCCTTATTGACGTATTTATGTCCATCCTTACGTCAATCTCGGCACCTTTCAGGTATAAATAATACCGACATTGCCTTAAGCAAACACACGAGGTGGTGACAAGATTGGAGCAGCGAGACTTGCCGAGGAGCCCAGCTGATAGCGAAGCCCACAGACGCTGCCCCTCCTTTCTGACGCGCTGAGAAAGAGACGCTGCCTTTTCTCCTGCCGAGAAATCCAGCTCCGGCGCTTCCAGCCGCCCTTGCAGGCAGCTGGGATATCAAGCCCTGAGATAGAGATACCAGCCCTCCAGCCTTCTAAATCCCAGGTACTGAACTGAATAACCCCTTGCAGAGAATTCTTGAAGCAGACCCTTGGCAAAGCAAACTTAACTTAAACTGCTACTTATCTACTCCCGCCCATGTATTAGGCTTAGGTCAGGTACATTGGGGTAGGCGTAGTTAGAAGCACCAGTTGAGTACGATTAGTCAATGTATATATGTATGTATCTATTTTATCCATTTTAAGTATCATATGGCTAAGAAACCATATCAATGCTTTTACAGTATTATTTTATAATTCTGTTATTACTGTATGCACTTTACTTAACTATAAGTATTGCAATAATAGCGATTCATTTCTCTTGTATGAGAAAAGAGACTGATCAATAAATAACATCTTTTTATTGAACACGCCCGTCTCTTCCTTTTCTCTACAATCTGGTGAAACTAAGAATGCACTGAACTGACTGAGTAAAATAAGTTGTCTTTTGTTTTCACACGACTCTAGAGATATACTCTTGATTAGGGGAGAGCAAAGTTGTCATGTTCTATGGTTGTCAGAAACTAAGGGGTATATTATCAAGGGGTTTTATCTCCGCTTTTTTGGCTTTAAAAGCCAAGAAAGCGGAGATAAAATTATCTCCCTATTACCAAGCTGTCGCTAACACCAGTTAGCGACAGGTAATAGGAGATAGCGACCATCATGGGCCCCACTTTGCATGTCAGTGATATTTATCACTAATGACATGCAAAGTGGGCGTGCCAAGATGTTAGCCACTGGAAACAGTCGCTAACATCGCTATCTCCTATTACCAACTTTTGGAGATATTCGCGCTAAGCGCGAATATCTCCAAAAGCTAACACCTGCCCTGAGCAGTTCTTAGCCATGTTATCCAATGGGAGGTGGATAACATGGCTAAGAGCATTTGCTCGATAATGCATGAATATCGCTGACTTTTCAGCGATATTCATGCATTGCGGCCGTTTTTTATCGCATTTGCGATAAACCTTGCTAATAGCAAGGTTTATCTGCGATAAAAATCGCCGATTTGCGGCGATAATTTTTGTCTCTAAACAAGTTAGAGACAAAAATTATCGCTAGTTGTTGGTAATATACCCCTAAATCCCTTCTTGTCTATCCAGGGAGGTTAAACTCCTCCTTGTCTATTCGAGAAAGTTTCTAGTGAACTCTGAGCTAGCTGGCAAACACTAAACTTTAAGTCTAATATCGTCAGTAGAAGACCTAGTTAACCTCTGTCCTACGTCTATACTATTGAAGATATTATTCCAATGCGCAGAGCCTATTGGGATAATAGGAACTACACTACACCAGTATTGTATTCATTAGCTTTAAAAATTTGCTCCAAAAGGCTCATTGCCATAAAAATGGTAGAAGGCGCCTCTCTGCTTAAAACACGTTATACAGGTTTTAATGAGAGTTCTTCTAAATCACTGCTTCTGGACTCTTGGAACAGTCTGCAACCAGCTAATATTGCCAATTGCCTTAAGTCATTTTGAGATCTCACAGTTTCCTAAGTTTCACTTCCGTTTAATTTTTAAATTATCTATGGATTTAAGAGAATTATACATTAAGGGCCTCATTTACTACTTTTTGCCATAGGGCAGTGCTGCAAGTCTCCTTGCTGCGCTGCCCTGCATCAAAAGGAAAGGGCAGGAATGCACTGAATAATGAAATAATGCGCATTCCTGTCTTCTTTGTCTGAGCCGGCGCACAAATTGGTGCCCAGGGCCAATGCAGGCACCCTTCCACCATGGTGCAAGACTGTCTGCATTGTTGGCACAATTGTTTTTGTGCAGAAAGGGACAACTTCCTGCACAAAAATAATCAACAAAGGTGTTTTCCTCTTTCAATGTGTGCTGCAGAATGTAGCATACATAGAAAGAGGAAAAAACAAGGAAAAATTAAGTTATTTTTCCTCATTAATCCTCCCCTGGGGAGGCACACTATTCCCAGGTTTACAGATCCTTCTAAATATGGAATGTGTCAAAACTCATGGGTGTTGTGTGAGAAAACCCACTGCAACGCCCATGGATGTAGAGTAAGGCAACACAGTGCTTTCCTCTGCCTTGCCTTACTCCATATCTATGAGGCCATATAAAGCTATTCAGGGTGACTTTGTTTCACCTCATAGACATGATTGAGAGGCCTGCACAACCGAAGCATCATAAAAAGTGACGATGCAGTGGTGAAGACCTCTTGCAAATGAGGCCCTAAGATTATAGATATTAACAAAAGAGCCTTCTGTGTCAATTACTCCAAGATGAGGTGGTTTTCAGTTCAAGTTCAAAGATCTTTATTCGGTTATTCAAATTAACAACCATAAAAGCACAATCAAATAGACAGAGTTTTAAAATAAGTACAGTCTAAAAACCACTTCCAGAATTAAAAAAGTAACAATTCATCATAAGTGTTACAATGTTAAAAACAAGTTAAAACATTTATCCTTCCATGCTATTTCTAAATTTTAGTGCTAATTTTAAAAAACTGGTTACATATAAAGTGCAGTCATGGGTTAGCAGCTGTAAATAACAAAGCGCGGGTCTAACCTGTTTAAAGTTCATTTTTTTCAGGAGGGGTTCTAGGTAGAGTCTCCGAGGTATGTCATAATAAGAGCAGATAAATAAAAATTGCACCAAGTCCTGTGGAGACACATTGTCGCAGCCACAGGACGGTAACACTTGGCCTCGGTGGCTCCCCTTAGGAACAGCAAGCAGTAAGTGGAAAAGGTCCAAACGGAACCTAGTTAACAGAAATCGGTCAAAGCCCGACATTGGCCAAGACAAATACGGTTCCATTCTGGGTGTAGATTTTATTACAACATATTTCCTAACGTTGCTTTTGTTCAGTTCCACCTCCTCTCGTTGCAGATACCGAGAGAGAGAAAAGGTTTTCCTCACAAAAGTAACGTCAGATCTGCTAATAGACTCTGGTCTCAAAAAAAGATCGGGGCGCCCCAATTCGGAGAAACAATCTTTTAGGTATTTGAGCCACGGGATTTTGTACATATTGTCCCAGGATAAGGCTTCTCTCAGGAGTTGATGGTTAAGTGGCAGATCTTTAATTAGCCAACAATTTAACCAGTAGAGTAAGGGTCTTAGCGCTATGGTATCACTTAAGAAGGGGACACACAGTTCTTCATGTGCTATAAAGCTGGCCGTACCCCTGGGGACCCCCAGCATCTGTTTTAGAAAGTTATTTTCTGCAACAGCCAGGTCATTAATTGTCGTATGCTCCCAGAGCTCACTCCCATAACAGGCTATCGCCACACTTTTTGCCTGATAAATTTTTAGCAATGCAGCAATTGGGCGATTGCCCATTTTCCTGGCAAAGCTAAAAATAGCTGCATTAGCCCGTGTTAGCCCCCCTTTTTCCTTTGGACTGCGGGCCCCATTTCAGCTGGTTATCAAATAGGACCCCCAGATATGAGAAGGTTTTTGTGGTAGGGATCTTCTCCCCATTAACATGGAATGAGGGTATCTTTTTTGGGCCCTTCCCTACATTCATTACAAAGGATTTTGTATTATTGATAGCAAGGTCTCGAGATTTCATGAAACTATAAAAGGAGTTAAGTAACGATTGTAATCCTTTTGCGGTCCTAGCCAGCAGGACGGCATCGTCCGCATAAAGTAGGACGGGTAGGCCTTTCCGACCAACATAGGGGTAATCTGCTCCAGTATTTAAAAGATTCTCTTCCAAGTTGTTGATATATAAATTAAAAAGAAACGGAGCTAAGATACAGCCCTGCCGGACTCCCCGGTGCACTCCAAAATCCCTTGTTACCTTTAACTATTGAGAGTAACGGACATTGGCCCTCGTATCCTGGTGTAGGTCTGCCAGTAAATTAACTAGGTTTTGCTCCACGCCCATTTGGCCCATGGCCTCCTACAGCTTGGCCCGGTTAATGCAATCGAAGGCCGATGAGAGGTCCATAAAGGCCATGTATATAATGCCCTGACGTGCTAAGGTGTATTATCCGAGTACCATGTACAAATTAAGACACTGTGAGATCGTGGAGTGACCTGGCCTAAAGCCGCATTGGATCGGGGAGATTATGTTGTGCTCTTCCGCCCAGGTTGTCAGTCTATTTAAAATTACCCCCCCGCTACTTTGACCACAGAATCAATTAAAGATATTGGTCTGTAGCAGGCCGTGCTATTTCGGTCCCCTTTCTTGAACACGGGGACTATCGTGGAGACCCCCCACGACCTGGGACATCCAGATACAACTGCTGCATTAAGCACAGCGGTGAGGACAGGTGCCCATAATGAGACACGTGACTTAAAAAGGTCCGGGGGCAGGCCATCGGGCCCTGGGGCTTTATTACTTGATAGATCCATAATTCCCTTTTCAACCTCATTAATTAAAAAGCACAGAGGTTTATCTTCTAATACATCGATTTTAAATTCTCCTTGTGGTAAATTACTGTTAAAAATAGAACTAAAATGAGAGACCCATTCTTCTTCTTGTATGTTGGTGCCAACAACGGAATTATCTGTTGATTTAAAAAGGAGTTTATTTATAATTTCCCAAAACTTTGCACTATTACCCAGGGTTTTGGGGTCTAACAGGTTTTCCCACATAGAGGCCTTCACTTCTGATTTGCGTTTAGCTAGGGCCTTCCTGTAACAAATGCGTGAAGCCCTAATTTGTGCAGGGTCTCTGGGCCTGGCCTTTAGTGCCACCTTTAAGTCACGACTTGCCTTAGAGCAAGAGTGATCAAACCATTTTGGACCACTACGAGGCGGCCCCTTAAGGGGCACAGTTAATATTGCCCCAACTTTGGATACAATGCCATCAAAGGCAGACAAAATCCCCTGGGGCGAGGGGACTGAGGACACACAAAGAGACAACTCAGGGCCACACGTGTTATTAATAGACTCATATAGTTGGCTCGGGTCTACCGCTGCCCACTTTAAACGACGTTTACCATCGGTACTCTTTAAGACACCAACATCTATCCTCTTTTTGCGCAGTTCAAAGATCACACCTCCCAGATGAATACAGACTGGGTTATGATCACTATGTTGGTTCTCCTGAATTTTGAAGTCCAAGATAGAGGTACTGGGGTCACCAGAAATAAGTATATGGTCAATGTACGATCCTCCTGAAATACCTTTATAGGTAGGTACATCATAAAGAGTGTGGTCAGCCACCACTGACATGGCCGAGGTTAAATTAAATTTGTTCAAGAGGTCGTTCAACAAAGTACCCCGCTGTGTGTGATCAAAATGAAAACCTCTCTGTCTATGACAGCTCATTGAGCCTGATACAGTAACCCCTAGATTCCCACAGGGGTGTGCATTAAAATCCCCTGCGATAATTATGTGGCGTGGCAGGATCTCCATTTTATTCCTAAGGAAGTTACCCAAATCCGCAAGTCTGCACTCACCGTTATGGTTTACAGCATTATAAAAATTTATCAGGGTTAGTGAGTCTTTCCCTTTCTTGACCACCAGCACTTGAATGGCAGTATTGCAGAAGGAATATCTTTTGACAGTGCAAACTAGTGCTAGATTAATAAACACAGCCAATCCCCCTTTGGCTCTACCGCTACGTGACGGTTCTGCCGCTACAAAGAAACTTTTGTATCCTTCTATAAATACATTATTCCCAACCAGCCATGTCTCCTGAAGACATACCACTGCAAAAGATCTTATAAAGGCTACCCAGGTCGGGTCACTAATTTTACCTGCTAACCCAGCAATGTTCCAGGAGATTACGTTGAAGCTAGGTGTCATCGGTTCATTAGGGGTCTTCATACATGCATCTAGGGTTTTTCCTGGGGGAGTCATTTCACTAACTTCAGTACTGACCCCTGTGGCTGGGTTTAACTGAATGTCATCTTTCTGGGTAATTTTTGACATTTGAGTAGATTCACAGGTTGTTATGTGATAGACTTTGTCTAGGACACTGTGATTCAAAGGAGCATTATCTATCACTAAGTGTTCTAGGTGAAGCCCAGCCACGTCAATTACCCTGGCTGTATCAGCTATAAATGGGTTTGATGTATCCCTTGAGGCAGCTATAGAAACCTGAACTACCTTCATCCGTTCCCAGTTTGCTATCCCGCCTCGAGTTTCAGTGAAATTATAGTTAGCAGAGAGTGGGGTCTTTACACAGAGTCAATCCACTCCCTCAAGGTCTCCCTGGGAGTGTAAGGTACTAAATCGATTAAAGATGGGAACCCAATAATGATTGTCATGGTGGTCGTAATACCCATTTACAGGGATATAATTTGGGTGCGGATTACCATGCATCATTGGTTGGCTGTCAAAGTAGTCGTAGAACCTATTTTCCTTAGTATGGTATTGAAACATATTTCTTTGAGTCGTGGGAATTGGTGGGTAAAAGTAGCTGAGTTCGACAGTTTAAATCTCACTTTCTAGGTCACCCCCCCTCCAGCCACTGATGTAATTTGCCATGCGCCTATCTTTGAAATTTATAATAATGCAATCGCCTTCTAAGGCCTTGCTTCTCTTTCCCACCCAGTCTACCCTTCTGACATGAAGTATTTGGCCATTTAGGTGTGAGGGAATTGGTCTATGTCTGGTTAGCCAGTGACTAACCTTGTTTCTTAGTTCACTATGATTTTCCGATTTCCCCTTACCTAGTGTTGGTACACCTATCATGACCACAGTGTGGGGGTGGGATTCAGGAGGCAACTCGATGCGTACGATCTTATTGACAGGGTTTGGTCTTTAGGGTGGCTCTGGCGGGTTGATACCAACAGTATCATTCAGGCCCTCTGCTGCCCACTCACTCTCGTCCCTCCCATTTACATTTTCCACTTCTACATCACTAGGGTGTACGTTAACAGGGGGCATCTCATCCCTATTCCCACCTAGCTTGTTTTGGGGCTCCTTATGGCTTTTATCTGATGGTATCGAAGTCTGTAGTTGTTTGGCCGACTTGCGAGTGGCTGGTACAGCTTCTTTGGTATTTTTATTATTTAGTAATTTGGTTGATTTGTCATTAGATTTATGATGGGACAGTGGTTTAAGGGATTCAGTACATTTTGTCAGGAGTTCATTATTTTGTTGTTGCACTACTTCTATTTTCTCCAGTTTCTCCCCTAGTGCTTTTACCCTTTCATGGATGGGGAGCATAAGAGACCTCATTAGATGTTCCATTTTTACCATGAGGGTCTTCACACAAATGGGATTATCACAAGCCTGTTTTGCTGGTTCAGTAGTGTCGTATCCTGTGACTCCCTGGGTGTCTATTATCTGAGGTTGGACTACTGGTGTATTAGGTTGTGCTACCCTATGAGTAGTCCTCTGTATATGGCTCAAACCTCTCTTCTGCCCGGGCCTGGATTTATGCCTTACAGCCTTTGAGTTTGCCCTGGATTTGTTTGTAGCCCTCACGGTTCTTCTAGATGATAATTTGCCTGTGTGCCCTTTCCCTCTCAAGCACTCCTTAGAGGGGCTCCCTTTGTTAGAAGATGTACTAACTTCGTTAGATATGCAGACCACTATCTCTTCTTCACCATCCGACACATTAATGAGGTTGGAGGGTTCTACATTTACCTGCATGCTAGGGGTCATAGACAGCCTGCTTTCCCTATTATCAAAGTTAGGTGGTAGTGTTTGATCTAATGTAATCAACTGATTACTATCTATGTTTGGGAGGCCTGCAAAAGATTGCATGAGAATAGAGTCCTGTGAATACGCAGTAGTAGTAGAGGTGTTAACGTTCATATTAATTTGAGTTGACTGGTTAGGTAGACACATATTTGGGAGTAGGGAAAGGCGCCTCTCCGTACTCTCAATCGCATTGACCACAACTCCAATGGTCTTTTGGAGCATTCTGTCTATAGCGGTGAGACTTGGGAGTGGGGTGGTAGCTTGTGCCTTTTACCTTGCAGTAGATCTAGTCGACATTGGTATATTTTTGGATTTATTCATATTATATATCCTTTAGCACGGCTAAGAGTGTAATACACCGTACCCCCTTAAATGAAGCTGTTATGCAACTTCAGTATGTAAGCTTGTTCCAATATTAAAATCCAAAATGCCAAATAATATGTCAAAAAAGTCACCTCAGTCACAGTTGCAGGGGGTGCGATGGAAGGGATATAGCCCAGCCCAGCCTCCTCGTGCCTCTGAGGGCCACAGAGGGCCCGCCCTTCTCCCGGGCTTAGCCAGGCGCGTCCCGCGACACGGAGGAAGCCGCGGTGTTTTGTGTGCCTCCGGGCGGGTGAAAGGGCGTAGATGGGCGGAGCTAGCCCAGCCAGGGATTGTGGGGCCTGTAGTCCCCCCGCTCGGCGGCTGCATCCGATGTGAAAAGCGGCGGCGGGGGGGACCAGCAAATCAAGGCAGCGGCGCTCTCAATAGCGCGGACCCCAGCGGTAAAGCTCACTCTGTCCCTGGAAACATGCAGTAGTCTCAGCAAATAATGACAGCAGGTCTTGGCAGGTAGGCAATGCGGTCTCCCACTCCTATGTGGAAGCCGCGGTGTTTTGTGTGCCTCCGGGCGGGTGAAAGGGCGTAGATGGGCGGAGCTAGCCCAGCCAGGGATTGTGGGGCCTGTAGTCCCCCCGCTCTGCGGCCGCGTCCGATGTGAAAAGCGGTGGCGGGGGGACCAGCAAATCAAGGCAGCGGCGCTCTCAATAGCGCGGACCCCAGCAGTAAAGCTCCCTCTGTCCCTGGAAACATGCAGTAGTCTCAGCAAATAATGACAGCAGGTCGTGGCAGGTAGGCAATTAACTCCCAACTCCTTTGACATATGTGTGGAACATGTAGCAAATCTTATATATCTAAACAATCTGATTTTATTCGTTTGTTTTCCATGCTCTCGTGTTCAAATGTTTACATAGATATTGGTTGCAGTTCGACCTGGCCCTCTCTGCAGGCTCTCACTCAAACTGTTTGCCTTTACCCTCTACATGTTGTTGAATTTATTTTTGTTGGCTTTAGGGCTCTGTAATTATTTTGGATTTTGAGGTAAGATGTGGTAAAGTCAACAAGTACACATGTATTGATTCAGACATTCCTGCCGAGTTTTAATATACCTATTTTGTACAGAAGTAACAACACATGGTTATGATAAGTTATTGAATCAATAGTTTTGTGGTCTCTTAGGCAACTGAGATTCCAAAGATACATGCATTTAACTTGGAATCTCTAGTGGTATGTTGATGTCCTGGAGACAGAACAGCTCAGAAACAGTGACTATTGATTGTCTTTCTATGTTTAAGCTTAAAAGCAATATTTTCCCCATTCCACTATGTTTCAGTAATTGAGTCTGGCCCGCCCCCCTGAACTGGTAATCATTCAATTTCTATCCAGCACTCTTCTCCTTTCATGCTGAAAATAATTCACCCCTCACACCATCATTAGACCCTCTCATCCTGGAAGAAGATTTGATCTTTTTTTCTTCAGCACAGCCCTACCACCTTAACCATCAGCACACTAATAAGAGCTCAACATTTTCATTTCAATTGGTCAATTCTTTTTGATGATCTCATACCACTCTGTAGGAAATGTGATTACTGGTTGAGAGGAGTGGAAGCCCCACTCAGGCAAAAACCACAATCCTTGTCAATGTAAAGTCACTTAATTAACCTGTGCTTAACCCTCTGGTAGCTTGGCGCAAAGAAGTCAAGCTTTAACCTAGAGGCAATGTGTAAAGTATTTATGGAGCACACAAGCTGTAATAAAGGGAAAACACACCACAAGATAAACTCCAAACCAATTTAGAAAAATATTGTAAGTTTTAATAAATTAAATGATACTAGAACAATACAAATCTAATAAGTCTAACCAGAGATATTCAATTTGAAAGATTTAAGAGAAAATAGGGCCTAAAAACTCAATGAACCACTCATGTTAATTTGGGTTTGCTAGACTGGAGGAAAGTCAAAAGCTCAGACCAACCCGGATGGAGCATGGGTCAGGTACAGGGACCAGGATTGTCCCATTGAAAAGTTTCTTTCTAAGTTAGGTGTGAAGAGTTCTGTTCTAGGTAGAGGAGGCCATGAGGAGGAGGCTGAGCATCACGGATGGTTGTCGCTGTAGCATGAAGAGGTGGTTGGATGTCTCTGACGGTCATCACTGTAATGCAAAGAGTCAGTCCAGCATCGCTGATGGTCGGTGCTGGTATTGCTGTAGTACGAAGTGCAGGTCGTCAGCTCAAAGAACTGGTTTCACCTGTGCTTTGCGTAGGTGGTCGTCACAGGTGGCAGAGGCTTGGCACAAACCGTCCCATTCGTTGGGTATGAGGTGCTCCAAACTTCAGGATTTTCAGCTTCTCTTTTTTGGAGGATCTCTCACTGATGCCAACCAAGGTTTAAGGACCTGAGGGGCACCTTTTGAGGATTTGGACTCACTGGAGCAGAGGCCAGCAGCAGGGCCTGGGCAATTCCATTTGCAAGTCCAGGCAGTCCAGTTGCAACAGGTCAGCTAGACAGTTGCAGTGAGTCCTCTGAATCAAGTTGTGTCCTTGTAGGCCCTTCAAGCAGGAGGGCAGACCCCTGGCAGAAGGAAAGTCCTTCTTCTGTACCTTCCACTGGTCCAAAAGTGCCCTGATTAGTGGCTCTGGAGGACCAATATTTATACCTGCTGATAGCGTTTGTGTGGGGGGCTTCCCTGTCCAATCCAAACATCTGGTTCTGGAAAGTTCCTCTCTTTCCCAGTCAAGGCTCCAAACTGTCAGGGGGTGACAGGTGTTGTGTGTGCAGGAGGCAAAGGCCTTTGAAATAAAAGTAGGCTCTGTGCAGCCCCTCCACATTCATCCTGGCAAAATTGCCCATCCGGTTCCCGCTTAATTCCCCTTTATATAAAAATGTTTACACTTTTAGCAAAATAATCTCTTACAAGAAATTATATATGCATAATTGCATTGAAGATCATTCTCCGACAAATCACAATTCATAAATATAACCTGTTGCTGATCACTTGTGAAAATTACAACCCGACCCCCAAACCTAGAAGCAATGCCTTCCACGTCTGAATGCAATATACAAACCCCAACAGCAGAGTCATTACCAGTCATGTGACCCAGAACAATGCCAGAAGGCACAGATGGTTGGAACATGAAAATGCCAACTTTCTAAAAGTGGCATTTTCATAATGGTAACTTAAAATCTGACTGCACCATTAAGTAAGACTTTAAATTACAATTCATTTGTTGTTAAACAGCATAACTCTATCTGTTCCCCATCCACAGTTAGCACTTATTAAATGCAATAAGGTAACCCAGTGCAAGAGATAGGCCTTTCAACAGCAAAATCACCAACTTTAAGAGTTTTTCACTGCAAGGGCATGCAAAACTTAAATACACATGTCCTACATTTTAAAAACAATGCACCCTTAGGGGTGACTTGGGAGTATTAAAAAGGAAGGATTAGTCCTGCCAAACGATTTATGTGCCAAGTCAAAATGGCAGTTTAAAACATTACTACTTGCTGCAGTGGCAGGCCTGAGACACAATTTAAAAAGGTCCTTTAGTGGATGGCACAAAGAGTGTTGCAGGCCCACTAGTAGACTTTAATTTGCAGGCCCTGGGTGCATGCAGTACCTTTTACAAGGGGCTAATATTTACATTGAAGGTGCCAATGAGAAGTAGTGAAATTTAGCCTGGTATGAAGGAGAGAGGACTAGCACTTTATCAGATGTTAGCAGTGCTAACATGCACAGAGTTCTAAAGCCAACAAAGACAAATTAAGCTAAACAGGAGGGCTCAAGGTAAACGGTTTGGGGGAATTCTACACCAAGAATGTCAGATATAGCACACTTACATTGATCACAGCAATTAAAGTTCCCAGGAAACGCCTCCTCTCCCTACACATACTCACTGTAGCTGGAAAGATCAATTTTAACTAACGTGAGATGTTCACAAATAATGCATGAGAGTGGACCAGTCTTTTGTTGAAAAACACTTTACAGGTATCCTCAATCAAGAACTCAGTGAACGGGTCTTGCCCCATCATTAACTATACCTGTAGTCAAAAGTAGTTTAACCAGTGGTAGATGCTCCTCTGTCCAGACAGCAACACTCTAGGATTCATTGCCTTCTAGAATAAGGAGTACTTAAAATCACCTCTAACTCTTGAAATCATTAAAACATGTATGTTCACATCATTATAAACACAACATACAGCCTATAATCTGTAGAAAGGAGTGAAGAGGCAACTGATGCGGTGCATGTTCTCACACTGTGCAACGCCTAATGTGTGTGTGCTGCGACATGTTTGAAACATGGGTTTAAACCTTAAGCACTTCAACCAACATAGGTAAAAAATTTTAATTGATACTTGTATAGCGCACTACTCACCCGCAAGGGTCTCAAGGCGCTTGTACGAATACTGCTGTGGAACCCATCCTGGCTTTCCCTGTGAGGTGTCCACTCCTGGGCACCCCCAAGGTGGAGACCAGGTATCCTTAGCGTTGTGGGGATTAAGCAAGCTATTGCCCAGAGTTGGACTCTATGATTGGAATAGGCACTGAGGCAAGAATTATCAGGTCCGTGGAATTTTGAGCCCAAGACCCGAAATTGAACCCTGGTCCAGGGCCATACCTCTGCATCAGGGTCTGCCGCTCTAACAATTGAGCCACACTTCTCCACTAGGTCATAGTACATCCAACTTCCTTTCACCCACACACTTCTGAAAGGGGCCCCAGGACGTTATGGATATAGGTGTGCTTCCTCCGAACATATGCTGAACCTTCACAGCCTATTGTATGTTTGCATTCAATACTATTATGAGTCACAGAGCATGTTCATTGCTTGTTACTGCCAGAACTCGTGTTCGTCTCAGCTCTCGCCCATGTGCAGCTACTATGCATGCTATGATTCTTTGTTTTTAAAGGTGAAGTAATTCATCAGCTTGACTGCATTGGTACCACCAGCTGGCTCGCGCTAATCAAGGTATGGCTTCCCAGCCGCCCTGCCACAATGCATTTTCCCTGAACGGAGCAGATGAAACACGTCACTGTCAAACTGCATTGTGTTTCATTTCGTTTTGTTTGCTAAAATTCCTTTCAGCATCTCCTTATCTAGCAACTGTCCTCACCTTTAATTGTTTTTTATTGATCTGTATGAGGACACTGCAACTATAATTACCTGTGGAACATTCTCTTTTCGGGACAGAGGTTATAAATGTATTCAGAGAGCTGCGGCTCTCTGCAGACTATTTTTGAGAGCGCCTGTTTACCTAAGTTGGCATACAGTACGGCGCGTGAACAAAAACCCCACATTCGTTGTTAACGTGTCAAATTTGATCTCGCCTGTGATGAATCTCTTCCGCGTCTGTCACAGGGGACCGAGAAAGGCAGTGCGGATTTCCACCTTCTAAATTACATTTCTACAGCAGAGTGCGAACTCTAATACAGGGACAGAAGACTGTTGCTGAACAATTGTAGAATCTCTGGATATGTGGATACTGTAAACTGCTGTGATACATGATTTGTAGTTTGATTTTTGGAATACCTGATATTGAAAAAAAGTTAAGGAAAAACAGTTGAATAATATAATGTAAGACAGAATTGTCTATACAGCCATTTTTTGAGCGAAACATACGTTTTCTCTGTGTTTTCCCTGCGGACAACAATTTGAGGAAACCGTAAACCTCAGGGACCCTCCAAATTGCTGACCGAGTATTTCAGGATGTTTTCGAGGAGAGAACCCCTTCACCTCCCTTCCCCCACTCTCAAGAGCATATGGGGAACTCCTTCTAGCCTACAGGTGCAAGTTGTTAGCTTTGAAAACTCCTGCCAGTGGTGGCCGTTCGTTTTTTTAAAAATA
This sequence comes from Lissotriton helveticus, assembly GCF_964261635.1. Taxonomy (NCBI): domain Eukaryota; kingdom Metazoa; phylum Chordata; class Amphibia; order Caudata; family Salamandridae; genus Lissotriton; species Lissotriton helveticus. The sequence continues at coordinate 988,326,881 of NC_136067.1, forward strand.
AATATACTTGCTAATATTATGCTCAGTGAGTCAAACTAACTTTCTGTTGCAACTTGTCAGAGGGCTATCCATGAATGCCAACACACCTTCACGAATGGCATGTACAAGTGCTTCCACAGGGCACCAGACCAGGCCCGACTGTTTCTTCCAGCTTTTTCTTATATTTCCCTTTCATGGGGTAACACAAATGGTTTTCTGCCAGCCCTAGAAAGTTGATGTAATACTCTGCCTGTAGGTATACTAGACTCCTCTCAAATGAGGGAATGTCTCACCCCCCTTTATAGGTCAAACCTATTGGTATTTCTCACAGGTAACGTGTACGGCATTTACTGGACCATAGGATTTCGGTGTAGTAGTAAGCACCAACATGTTATTCCCCAGATACTTCTACAAGATGCTATATTTATCAAACCCGATAAATGACATCTTTCATGAGATCGTTAAACAGCTGGTGTACCTGAAATTCGACAAACTCTGAATCAGGGACTAAAAAGTGTATTCAGGGCCCTGTGCCAATATAGTAAGGTGCCTAACTTCAGCTTTATTACCTGCTGCTAGGTACTCAAACTAAATTACCTCCACTTTCTCAATATGAGGCTACTGGTTCATTGAGCCATCACTGCATTGCATTGTTGTATTGTGTGTTGTGCTTTCAAATGATCATCCATGGATTTGATTACTGTTTATCCTATAAATATTTCTAAAACATATGACATCATATTATATTGTTGTGTTAACACACAACTCTAGCTGGATATTACTATTTTATTGGAAGTGTGATAACTGCTTTGAGCTATAGCTAGATCTGTCCCCATACAAATCCCTCAAGATTTAAGCTTTGGACTACTTTGAACCGTTACCTAGAGAGTGAAGGGCACTTAAGCGTTACATCAATTTTCGTTGCAGTCTATTTTGAGCCAAACAACTTTGCTCATGGATGCAGTGTCATCGTTGACTCTTCTTTGCCATATGTTCTGAATGGAGGAGTCACACTTCTTGACCCATGGATTTGTGGTAGGGCAAAGAAAACCTTACTGACATACATTAAATCTGGTGATTCGGGCAGTGCTCAATAGCTCTCACTTACACGATGTTCAACTAAAGTGAGATATACTGGCTTCATAGTGCTTGCAATAGGCACAGTAACTAGTTTTATCACAAAACTTCACAGAAATTGGATGAAATGATGTGCTTATTGTTTAATAGTCATGCAAGATCAAGGCAACTGGACTTACTTTAGTACAACATGTGTCCCACAAGACGTTTGCTCAAAACCAGTCTGCTATGAGTCATTTTTCTTGAACCAGTCCCCACAAAAAAAAAAAATGTGTGCAAACTTTCACACCAGGAACATTTTGGGCAAATTTTGCACAGGCCTAGTTGAAACGTATACTTTAAAATGTCTTACCTGCCAGATAAAAAAATATATGTGTATCTATATATATATATATATTACCTACTGGCGGTCGCCAGTAGGTATATATAGTTAGGATTTTTTCTCTATGGGATTTTTGAAAATTCTATGTCTAATAACTTTGGCGTTTGTGGACGGAATTGGCTGAAATTTTCAGGAAAATGGAACATTTTGTTTCTGAGCAGCAACTGAAAATTTGGGGGGGGTTTGTCAAGGGGGGGCTGAGAAAAAAGGGGGGTCCCAAAACGTGTTTTTCCCATGTTAATTTCCATAGGGCGGTTGGCCTCACTTTTAGCCCGAACGGCTGAATGGATTTCCACGAAACTTGGCAAAATTGTAGATATTGTTTGCCCGATGTGCCTTTGCTAGGTCTCAAGATATGTGCTCCTGTGAATTTGGAGTAAATTAGGTTTAAAAAAAGATATATATCTAGAGCCGCGCCCCGGTGCGCATACCTGGGAGCACTCCGGGCGCGCCATGCGACTTGCGCACGGCAAGCTGATTGGTTCTCGGGTGTCTGTAAACATTCGAAACAGTCCGCAGCGGCCGCCATCTTGTGTCTCGGTAGGATTGAGACACAAGAGGTGGCAAAAATCAAAGGGGGAAATGAGCAAAAGGGGGCAGGGTACACCCCCCTGACCCCCTAGTTTTGATGTGGGGGCCATAAAAGGGCCCCGCGGGTAAAAAAAAAAAAAAAAAAAAACGATTTTCGCGGGGGGAGCGCCAGGTACGCGCACCAGGGAGCGTACGGGGGAGCGTACCATGGAGATAAAAAATGACACTTTTTTTTAAAAAAAAATAGCATTTTTTTATAAATTGGAGGTAGTTCTGAAAAGAACTTTTTTTTGTTTTTGTTGTTTTATATTTTTTTAGACTTTTTAAAACGATTTTATATTTTTGGGGGGTTTTTGTCAGGGGAAAAACAAAAACAGGGATTCCAAAACTGCTCAACAGGAGCAAAAAAATGTGAAAATTTAGGGACTGGCAGGGCAGCGATGTTGCTGTTTCTTCATGGCAATGAGTTCAACACTCTGCTCCCCATAGCAGAGCAGTTCGTCACACTCTGTGCACAGAAATTTGATGCCTGCAAACACCGGCTGAATGTTAGGGACCATTCTTCCACGGGGTGGTCCCGAAGGTGTTGCTCCACCAGTGGAGGTGCTGCCGCCATCTGTGGGTAAATTCCGTGCCAGCTCTCTGACACTCTCCCTGGCAAAGTTGTTAGGGTGTCTTCTTTTCACATGCCTGATTAAATTAGCATTTCCAAAACTATATTTTTTCAGAGGATTGCCTCTGGATAAAGTACTACCACATATTTTGCAGGTTACTTTTGGAGCGTTGACTTTTTTTTGTCCTTCAGGGATGTCATAGAATTTCCAGATGAAATGTTTTTTTTTTTTCTGCTGAGGAGGGTCCTCATCTAAAAATCCGTCGGAATCACTGCTGGATGACTCTCTTGCAGCCATTGCTGTAGATCAGAAAAGTAGGAGATGAACACAGTACACAGAACAGCTCTTGCTCTCTCCAAGTACAAAGCAATAGTGAGAGAAATGGGTGGGTTTCACACAATTTGGAAAAAAAAAAGTTATGAACCAATGAAAAGTGTTATTTTAAAGTCACATGGTTTGACGCGCTTACGCTACGCGCCCCGGGGCGCGTCCCGGGGCGTGTTTCGTAAGCACATCAGGGCGTTTACGTTGCGCGATCGTATGCGCTTCCGGGTGCGCTTACGCGGTGCGTCATAAGACGCATCTCGCGGCTACGCGATACGCGCTTATGACGCAAGGCGTGGCGGCTACGCAATACGTCACGATGTTGTTTTCGTTCGCGGCATTAGCGCTATCGGGACGCTCATCAGTACGCGCCCCGGGGCGCGCCGCAAGATTGCGCTTACCCGTGCGTTCACTGGTCCGCGCCCCGGGAGCGCACCAAAAAGAATAAAAAAAAAAAAAATAACATAATTATACAATATAAAATTCGATTTAAAATTTATTATTTTTAAAAACTATAAAAATTTGCTATTAAAAAACCTATGAAATTCACTGAAAAAACCATAGGTTATAGACCATATATAGTTAGGAATTAGCATTTACAAAACCTTGAAAATTCACTGAAAAAACCATAGGTTATAGACCATATATAGTTAGGAATTAGCATTTACAAAACCTTATTTTACTCACACAAAACCATTGAAATTCCATATATAGTTAGTTGCACTAACTATATATCGCGCACCCGCAATCCACTGCTGATGATGTCACATATTACATCATTCATAACATGGTCAGTGACATCACTGATGACATCACTGATGACATCTCAAATGACATCACTGATGACATCACTGATGACAACATCCAGTGACTGTATGTTTCTGTAAAGTTAAAATATGTCTTACATATTGAAGAATGAGTGGATGTATAAGTGTCTGGATGAAGGATTTAGTAGGTGCATGACTGACTGTATAAGTGAGTGATTAAATGTGTCTCACTGAGTGCATGGGTTAGTGAGTAAACTGTTTTAAATTGTGCATCATTGTGTCTGTTGTTCTGTAATCTGATGCATGTGTTGATCATTAGCTATATGACTAACTATATGGGTTATTGATTGGTTGCCCAAGTATTTGTATGGGAGACTGAGTGTGTGTGTGGGTGTCTGGGAGGTGTATGACTCTGTGCATAGATGTGTGAGCAGTTGATTCACTAGATGTATGGGTGCAAAAGTGCATGTGGAAACAGCTGTATGGGCGGTTGACTGTGTGCATGAGTGTATTGGTGAGTGAATGGATATCTCAGTGCTACATGTCAAAGTAAGTACATATGTAAAACACAGTACATGTGAGAGTTGACATATATACATAACTGTGCATAAGAGCCAGTGAATGTGTGAGTGGCTGTATGGATCATTGTGAACTTGTATCAGGGATTGTATAACAGAGTAACTATGTGTTATTATATGTTTCAATAAGTAAGGTGTGTATAACTATATAGTTGATGAAATGGAGGTGTGATTGATTCTTTGCATGACTGACTAGGTGTGTGAGTAACTCCATGGATGAGTGACAGTCTGTGAGTGTCTGTTTACACTGAGTGTATCTAAGGTTATATTAGAGTCTGAAGAGGTTCATCGTATCATCACATGAATGATGTTATCAGTGATGTGATCAGTAATGTCAAATGAGATGTCATCAGTGATGTCATCAGTGATGTCATTTGAGATGTCATCAGTGATGTCATCAGTGATGTCACTGACCATGTCATGAATGATGTAATATGTGACATCATCAGCAGTGGATTGCGGGTGCGCGATATATAGTTAGTGCAACTAACTATATATGGAATTTCAATGGTTTTGTGTGAGTAAAATAAGGTTTTGTAAATGCTAATTCCTAACTATATATGGTCTATAACCTATGTTTTTTTCAGTGAATATATATATATATATATATATATAAAAAATATATAACACATTCGGGTCCACGGAGGGCACACAGTAGGTCCCGAGCGGGCCCGGTCCTTCAGAGAAGGTTTGACTTGATGTCAAGCACCCCCCCACCGGGAGAAATGTTGTGAAGTCCAGTTTCACTTCACATTCTAAATGGCTTCCGGAAATCCTGATGGTTGGATCGGATAAACTGTGAGATTGTTCTATATATCCCGCACAGGTTAGGGTGTGCCATAGCGTGCACATACTGCTGTGGTGGGTTGGTCCTGATGAAAGCTTCGCAAAAAGCACATTGAAGCGGAAACATGTCGACCACTTTCTAACACACTATGACAATTTGAATGCGTCTGGTCAATTTAAGCAGATAGATCTTATCCAACTCATTTGTTTTCACTGTTGCCTGGTTTTCCACCATTAAACTCTTTTGGGAATAAACCGAGGCATCTTTTAAATGTCACTATTTTTCACTATCACAAACATGAACCACAAAAAACTAGCTCCGCTGTAACAAGGCGTCGTAGCACACCAGAGAGGCACTCGGCCTCTCTGGTGGGGACCCAATGATGAAGCATGTCACCAACTAGGTTGGTGAGTGAGGGTTCTTCTTAAACAAGAGTGTTTCCTCGTGTTGGCATTCCTTCCCTTTCCATTGTTTTGGCCTCACTCTTCCGATGTTTTTTTGTTACCTGCTAGATAGTCTGCAAGTGGGTGAACGGTGTGGAATCAGCTTTCCACTAACAAGGTAGCCACTGGTTTGGGTACATGTAGATTTGGAAGAAGCAGCTGATATAGAAAAGAGGAGCTGTATGTGAATTAGAGGGGTCAGAACAGTCTTTCACTTTTTGTGTGAATATTGTGAGGAATGGATATAACAGTCACCCAATCCTGCTCAACAAATATCAGTCACAAGCTTTTGAGAATTGTATGCTTATATTGTTGTGAATATGGTCTCAATGTACTAATGAGTCTCTGTGACTGCAGACATACCTGTCTGATGGATGACAGAAGGTTCATGTCCTTGCATATCCAGTGGCAGGTGTGAGTTATTTTTGTTACCAGAGGACGTTGAGTGACTGTAACTGTGAAGACATAAACATTGGTAAAATGTGAATAGTTTATTGACTATCTCTAAAAACGTGAAGCAATGTGTATTGGTACTTGGTAGCAAATCCAAATGCCTTTAATCCGTGCTACTCCAGCCTGACTGATGCTGACTAGGACTGTGTGTAACTTGTGTAATTCAGCATAGCGGAATAACGCATAATTACCTAAAAATTCAGGGAGATTGCACATAATTACATGCAAAGAGTAATTCTACATTTAGCACAATTTCTCAAGGCAAAATGGCCCCTTGCATCTAAAATGGCTGCAAGAATGTATTCTGCACTTAAAAATAGCATTAAATGGAACAAAACATGAATAGCTTGCTTACTAAATGCGCTCTTGGCGTCAGATTTCCATTCACACACCGCCAGAATTTAGAACTATTTTCTTAGTGTAAAATGCACCCTCGCATCCAAAATAGATGTGAGGATTCTTTTTGCAACAAGAACTATCGCCAAATGCAGCAGAACACAAAAAGCAAGCGCAAGTGGCCACACGCGGTTGCTAAATGTGCTATTGTGGTAGAATTGTTTTCAACCAAATTACTATTAATCACCCGAGCAAGAGTAATGGTGTTAATATCTGTAATTCTGCATCAGGTTGCATTATATAATTGCTGAAATTACTGCGACTACACCAGCATAATTAAAATTACACCTAGGCCCAATGATGAAACAATGAGGAATTTCATTTAGTTATTTGGCAGAATTCAGTATATCACAGTGGCATGCTTTTTAAATACTACTGTCATGTTCTACCGCATTTATAGTGATAAAGTAAGACTCTAAGCGAATACAATTACACACTCACTTTTCACTTATTATCTTCAGGCAAACACAGTCATTACTACAAGTCTGACATGTAAAATATTGGCACTAATTTGAACTTTTATCAATCTTCACAGGATTGCAATGCTGATAGTTTTAACTTGAGTACATCTTGCTATTTTGAGACACACAGACATAAAAGGCACAATTGTTACACTCAGATCAAGGGGTTGGTGACAAGAATGGCAGTTATGGAAAGAGTGTATGTTGTGTGAGAATAATATTGACATGACACTTATGAGAACACCAACATCATAACTTTGAGAGGCAGGCATTGCATTAGGTAGTGTGTTAGTGATAACATTTAGGGTGAAATAGGGGAATGTGTGCTGTGCCAGATAAGCAAAAGAAACAATTAATGGATAGAATGTTGAACAATGCAAACATTCACCCCCAGTCTCAGGGGGGATCTGGGTCTAATCCATCATTATTTTACTCACCATGCCACCCAAGTTTGGACCCAGTCATAAGCAATCAGAATGGACCTTTGTGAGAGGCCAGCAACTTTGTCTAATTGACTACTTGTTTTGCATATCTTTTGACTGGGTGTGAGTGTTTGATTGATTCAGATGCTCCGTCCATCACCACCCCCTTTTGTACCGCTTTTGGCCGCCATAAGTGTGGCAGGGTATGCTCAGACGTGAGTCCCTTGCCCACTTTGCCACTGGATTCAAGCAAGCCGGGCTGATGACGGCTGGAATGCCAGAAACCGGTCCTCGGAAGCTTGTTTCCTGTCCAGGGAAGACATGGCTTGGCAGTTCGGGCTGGACTGTTCCCATGAGGCACAGGGTCAGACTGATTTGCATATAGCCATGTCTGAACTGGGGTGGCAGAGTGGGCTAAAGAACGGTGATGCATTAAACCCATATCTTTTGACTGGGTGTGAGTGTTTGATTGATTCAGATGCTCCGTCCATCACCACCCCCTTTTGTACCGCTTTTGGCCGCCATAAGTGTGCCAGGGTATGCTCAGTTTGAGTCCCTTGTTCACTTTGCCACTGGATTCAAGCAAGCCGGGCTGAAGACGGCTGGAATGCCAGAAACCGGTCCTCGGAAGCTTGTTTCCGATCCAGGGAAGACATGGCTTGGCAGTTCGGGCTGGACTGTTCCCATGAGGCACACGGTCAGACTGATTTGCATCTAGCCAATTCTGAACTGGGGTGGCAGAGTGGGCTAAAGAACGGTGATGCATTAAACCCAGATCTTTTGACTGGGTGTGAGTGTTTGATTGATTCAGATGCTCCGTCCATCACCACCCCCTTTTGTACTACTTGTTTTGCCAGGCTTGGTGTTTTGATTTGATAAAAATGTTTGAGGTGATGAAAACGACAGGCAGTGACCACTTCCCCTTGAGGGTAGAATTACACATACTGAAATGTGAAAATAGAGAGAGGGCTCTACAGGTCCACGTGGACTATCCAAAACGGCTGACAACCTGTATATCGGTTGAACATATAAAAAAGTTAAAATTAATCCAGCAGTCGATCCCAACTGAAGAAATTCAACTTAAAGTAGGAATTCCTTGGTTTGAACTAATCATAGGTAAGCTGGCGGACTCACTAAAGAAGGTATTCAAGACAAAAAAGATAGGATTGGGCAGACATGCTGTTAATAAAAACAGGAAGTCCTGGTTTGACGAAGAGTACAGGGTAGCTAAGGCACAGATAAGACAGAAGTAGAGAAGACTAAGGGCCATGTTTAAGGTGGACTTATACCAGGCACTTCAGCAACTAAGGCTAAAGTATAAAACATTAATTCGGAACAAAAAAAGGATGTATAAAGATAAGTGTTGGGCAAATATGCTGGAGGTAATAGAAACTAAAGATATGAGAGGGTTCTGGAAATTAGTCCAAGAAAGTGTGGGTAGGAAATCAGGTCCCTTGGTTTGTATGGTCTTTGAAGATGACCGGGTAGGCTACTTGGGAGAAATGTATGGAAAATGGCAGACACATGAACAGCCAAGAACCCAAGATTGGCCACAAGTAAGGGATGATATAAAGTAATACTTTACCCCAAGATTTGTAATTGAAATTATAGCTAGTCTGAAGCTTACCCGTGCTGCAGGCCCAGATATCCTCCCGGCTGTGATAATTAAAACGAGACCTGAATGGTGGGTGGAGCTCTTTGCCAATATGTTCCTAGTAACGTTGGAAACAGGAATTATACCAGAAAGCTGGAAGGGCGCAATTATAAGGCCAATATATAAAAAGGATGATCACAAATTTCCAAAACATTATAGGCTGATAAACCTCTTAGATATAGGGGAAAAATTCTTTGCAAAAATCATATTGAATGTTTTAAAAGACTAGGCAGAAGAAAACCAGATCATCCCCCCTGAACAGGAAGAGTTTAAAGCTGGCCACTCCACAATTGATCAATGCTGTGCCCTTTGAGCTAAAGCACGAAAGTCGATGGAAACGCGGGGAAGGTTATTTTGTTGTTTTGTAGACTTCCGTGCAGCCTTTGATCTGGTGGATACAGAGCTGTTGTGGGAGGCATTAATTGGTTATGGAATTCCAAATGATCTACTACGGCTGATACAAATGCTCCATACTAAACATTGGGCCCAGATAATCTTAGACATAGATGGCAGTTTATCTAGGAAAATAGAAATTGGAAATGGGCTACGGCAGGGATGTGTATTAGCCCCCCTGCTGTTTTCCTTGTTCTTAGCAGACCTGCCATTTATCTTTGGTAATGCCATTGGGGCAAGCCCAAAATTAAATGGCAAGCAGATCGCTTGCTTACTTTACGCCGACAATCTGGTGATCATGGACCAGACCGAGGTTGGCCTGCAAAGGAAATTGAATCTATTTAATGATTATTGTTCCAGGAAAAAAACTTGTGATAAATATGGATAAAACCAAAACCCTGATCTTTGGCCGTAAGAAAACTGGGTTCTCTTGGAGGATAGGGTCAGAGAAAGTGGAATCGGTTACTGAGTATAGATACTTGGAGCTATGGTTTGACAAAAGTTTGAAAAGGAATACCCACCTCGAGGCGTTAAAAGTAAGAACCTCAGCTTCGATCAGCAGCCTGAAATTGTTTAATAAGGCCTATGGTGCACTGACCGATAGACCAGTTCTAAAAGCATATGTGGCTATTGTACCTCCGCAATTTTTGTATGGTGCTGAACTGTTATTCCTAAGCGGCAAGGAAAACTGGGATGTCGAGGAAGGTAAAAACTTTAAAAAATGATTTGCTCTCCCCTTGACAGCAATGGTTCAGGCCGTAAGATTGGAACTCGGTTTGACCTCATGGGATATTCAAGTCGGTATGGCCCTATTACGCTTCTGGCAACGCCTAGAAGTAGGCGTAAACACCAAAATCTCTCACTGGTGTAAAAATGAAATACAGAATAGCGAATTAAAATGGGCAAGGGAGATCAGGGGGATTATAACAAAGTTATGTCATAAGATGGGAGTAAATCTACGCCCCACTGCTCAGGTGGTTAACATTGATAAGAAGACATTTAGGTTATTGAGGAAGGAAATATCCAATGCACAGGACCAAAACTACCTTGTAAATAAAATCTCAATTCGTTTTATGGCTGCTGCTTGGAAAAATGATCAATGCTTCCCATATATTGATAAGCTACCGGACTGTCAATTACGAAAGGAAGTTTTGAGGGTAAGAATTGGGGTAAATCCTTGTTATATGAACAATCTGGTAAAGCGTGCTATGATAAACAATACGGGAGGCTGCACTTGCTCCTTGGGTACCCAATGTGATCTGCCGCATATCTTATTTGATTGCCTGAAGTTCCTGGATCTACGGATTAAGCTTTTAAAACCAATATTCGTGAAATATGAGATTAAAACAAGGACCCAGGCTGTGACAATGATGATTGAAATGGCCTATTTGGATATTGCCGGAGCCATGGGGAAATTTATGCAAAAAGTGAAGGCAGTTTTATACCTTTTTAATGAATTTTAGCTAGTTTTTCCCGCAATTTAGGTAATAGTGGGTTTTTAGATTGAACTTGTTTTTAGGACGTATTTATGTGTGTTAATGAAATGTTTTTTTAGAGGAAATTGTTATTAATGATATGTATTGTTTGTGGACCAATGGTCCGAATAAACGTGAAATAAACTGAAACTGAACCGTCTTGACTTTGCTTGTTATGGAAACAGTCCAGTTCGAACTACCAAGGCTGCTCCTCCCTGGACCGGAAACAAGCATCCTGAGACCAGTTTTGGGGCATCAGCCAGGCTAGCTTGAATCCAGAGGCACAGTGAGCATGGGTCCCACTTCTGGGCATGCCCTTCTCACTTACGGCGACACATACTAAAGAAACAATTGATGGACGGAATGCTGAACAATGCAAACATTCATCCCCAGTCACAAGGATCAGGGTTTAATCCATCATTCTTTTGCTCACCACGCCACCCCAGTTTGGACTCAGCCATATTCAAATCAGTCCAATCATCATGGAACTGCAGGAAGAGTCACATCCGTGGATATGATGGCATCTAGCTTGGAGGCTGGCATCACAAGTCTTGCAATGGTACCAAAGACAGAGAATATTTGATACTACGTGAGGGCAAATTCATTTGCAGGTTTTCATGGCGTTAAAATACAAGTGTAGATTCAAAGATATGGGTGGTTGAGAGATCCAGTACTGCCAGTGATTTAGTGAACATTGTAATGCTCTGCACCCGTTTTTTGCACTTACATTCAGCTTGTAGGTGTAACTGACATTCCCTTGAGACCAGTGAGGCAGGGATAGGAAGCTGGATTGTTGAACCAGTCCTGGTCGTTCCCTTGAAATACAAAGCATGGTCAAAGCTGCAGGTCAGCACAGGTCCTTGCAACGTTCCACACAAGTGGTCTAGGAAGAGTAACGAAACAAACTGCGGAATGTGAGTTTGTTGAATTTGATTAGAGATATGTATTTGTTCATTTGAGACCAATATGTTTCCTAGCCTGCATACATTAAAAGAAAATGAAAAATTCAGAAAGTAGGCCTTCTTTTGAGGGACTCCATGCTGTCAATAATGACCCTTCAGATTGACATCATGTTGAGCTAAAGAGGATGATTTTTTGTTAGAAAATGGCAATGCGTTTCTCTATGCGCATTGTATTATTATATTACCAGTTCATTTGCTGGTACCAAGATAAGGCATGCATTTGGTCAAACAGAAGTTGAGTTATACGTAATTATGAGACCCGAAAACAGCACGGGTTGACTTTCCAGAAGCAATTTGCCATGCTTTCAAAACAGATTTCAATTGCCATATGTTCTTTTTTAGTTGCAGTTCTGCAAGTTTTATTAAATGTTTCACATATTATTTTATAGTTCATACAAACATTTACCCATTTAGCAATTTTGATGAAAAAAAATAAGTTACATTAAAACAAACAACATTATTTTTGCCATTCATTATCCTCAGTATGGTTCTCACTAATGCATTTACCCTTCAGTAGTGTGTCTATCAACTCTTCTCTTAGCGCTATCATCTCTATAATTATTGATAAACAATATCTGATCATTGAGTCTCCTTTCCACAGGTGCCAAATATGTTTAGATTCCTTGGACTTAACAACTAAGCACCTGCCAAGGCTCACAAATTAATGCATTCAAATATGTATTAATTCTCTTTGTGCTTTGGGGCAGTACGGCTCCTTTCAATATAACTAGGGTCACCATGATTTTAATACTGCCAGATGACTAAGAGAATTTTAGCTGGAATTCCTCTACAACTATGTGATGTGACCATTTTTGCAGCAGATTCTCTAAACAAAACGGATTACAAAGTGAAGGTTTGTCCATATTTATTGATGTGAATTTCTCTAGACCCAACTGCATTGTCTGCACATGTGCATATATTTTGTAGCAGTAAATTTGGGTGAGACACGGAAAAACTAGTGGGGAAAAAGAGGCAGAGTTACTAGTATAGGAGTTGGGATTGGGCACTAGTAGATGTTTAGGGAGAGTCAAGGAGGGTGTTAGGGAGTGACATTATCCACCCACACAAAAATAAGCCAATTGCATTACTCTGGGGGTGGAGACATGTAACTTACACTTTTGTAGTAAGTTGATACTCTTGGTCTGTGAATACCAAATTTAGTAAACTTACTACAAAGTATAAATTGATTCAAAAGTTTAACTTACCTTTGTGAATCAGGCCCATTGCTTTTATGGTTTAGTCAAGTGTCTCAGAACATAGTTCCTGAAGCTACATGGGCTCCACCAGTTTACCCAGTAGTGTTACATGTCCTGAGTCCCCAATCATAATATAACTTGTGCCTAATGCTGTTCATACATATCTTGAGTGGCACCAAATCCATTCATAAAAATCCTTTAGTGCTGCAAATTGTATTTATTTATTTAATATTTATTTTACAGAGAGCATGTTAGACCTGGCATCCTTGGCGTGGTTTTCCCTGACTTTTTGCTGCTACCTCCTGTGTTTTTTTATGCTGTGCTGGATTTCGTTTTTGCTGGCTTAGATGCTTTGAGAATTTTGCCACTGCTGATCAGTGTCAAAGTGCAAGTGCTTCCTGTGTAAATTGGTATTATGATTGTTTTCACCTGATTGGCATATTTGTTTTACCAGTAGGTCCCTAGTAAAGTTCACGAATTGTGCCATGGCTGGTAAATCAAATGCTACTATTGGGCCTGCAGCACTGATTGTGCCATCCACATGAGTAGCAATGAAAAGATGTCTCAGACTTGCCACGACAGTGCCTGTGCATAGTTTGTTACCTATCATGTTGACTTGGCAAGTGCACCCACTTGCCAGGCCCCAAGCTTTCCTTTTCTTCAATATAGGACACCACTATGGGAGGCCCAAGGTACCCTCCTGGGCAGGGTGCAGTGTATGTGAAAAAGGTAGAACATGTACTGGTGTGTGTAACATGTCCTGACAGTGAAATACAGCCCATTTCTTTTTTCACTATTGAAAGGCTAAACATTACGTTTGGTATCCCTGAACTCAGGATTTAATAACACATTTCTTAGTAAAGAAGGTTTTTAAATTGTGTGTTTGAAAATAGCACTTTTAGAAAGTCGCTATTTTCTTCTTCAACCATCCTGTGTGCCTCTGCCTGTTTGTGGATTGACTGCCTGGTTACAGAGTGACAGGGACATAGGATGTGCATTTCATGTAGACAGCCTCTAGGGTGGTTGAGATGTGCCTGGCCCTTCCTAGATGACTCAACCCTGACCTGAATAGACCATGGCTGCATATGGAGTGGTGGGAGGAGATTTACCTTGCACCTGACTGGAGCCTGTCTCCCTTGCACAATGCTGTCTCCACCTCCTGTGGTCATGCTGCACCAGTGAAGGCAGAACTGGTTTGAACTGGGCTCAGAGCCCCCTTCATAAAGAAAACAAAGACATTTTGGGGTATAAGTATTAGACCTAAAACCACTGAACTTTAAATCATTCCTGGAATTCAAGAGGACCCTTTGCCAAGGAGAAGAGCTGGAGAAACTGACGGCGAAGTACTGCCCTTGCTGTGTGTCTGGGGTTGGCCTGCTGTTGCTGTTTCTGCCAAGGGGAGGACTTTGCTGTGTGCTGTGTCCCCTGCTTGAAGAAGATCTACAAGGGCCTGTGTGTGCTGGCCTCCTGTTCTGAAATCTCAGGGACACACAGACTTCACCCACAGCACACCTGAACTCTTCTGTTGTGAGTTCTGACTTGCCTAGAGGTGCCTCTGAAGTTTGGGGCCTCTGGAGGTTGTTGCTGCTGTTTGGGAGCTGGAAGAAAGAAGAAACGTGAAGAGCTGCTAAAATCGAGGCATCACTCTTAACAGAGCAGATGAACAAAAATTCAGTTTAACAATTTGAAAAAAGCCTAATAGCAACCCACATAGGTCATGTACAAAAATGGACCTCCGATCTCTGAGAGTAGTGAGCTAGTTGTTGGGTCTAAATTGAAACAGTTGCCCTCTGGAGGTTGCATCCATGATCAAGACCCAGCAAGATGAAACAATCAGGATATTGATTCAAGACATAGATAGGCATGTTTATAGGTTCCGAAAAAATGGGTGGGGAAAGGGGAGAGCACCATTTCTAAGCTCACCACCTCTGCAGACATCCATACAGGGTCCGAATCACTGAGAAGGAGGAAATGATGACACTAGGCAAAAGTAACAGAGAGGTGGCATTTCAGGGTCATAAAATATAATTTACAGTTGTTATAAGCGTGACAGGCTCACATTTGAGAAAAAGATAATTCAACACACCATGGACCTTCTTATATCATAGAAAATCCTTTAGAGGTAGGGACATACCATCTGCATAATTTTTCGATGAAACTGGCAAAGAAACATTGGTATTAACCTGGGAAAATCCTGCAATAGAAGGATCTCAATCCCATGGGATGGGGTTGAAACCTCCCCCAGAACTGGTCACCCCAGGAGAGACAAGGTTATGGCAATGAGCAAATCTGAGGAGAAGAAGGAGATCATATTCAGAATCAATGGCCATTGCCAAAGGAGATGAGCTATCCAAAAAAGTAAGCAGGATACAAGGCACCACTTCAGAATCAGGTGACTCCAAATGGGACTCACAGGAGTAGGGAAGGAAAATATAAACATTATTTTCTGTAACATAAGGTACAAAAGCATAAGCGGTCAGGAGACATGGTCGGGTGGTGACATAGATTGGTCATGATTTATAGAGTTTAGAGTGTACTCTAGGAGGATTTGGAACACTGGTGGTGGTAAAGTTTTTGAATTTTATTGTTATTTGTTACATTTTGTTGGGGTTTAAAGTGATTGTTTACCTGCTGAGGTAATAAAATATACAGATATTTTTAGTCAGAGACAAGTCAAATTATAAGGTACAAGTACCTTGGACAGCAAGAGGCACAGCACTATTTAAACAACACATTGAAATGGCTAAAACATTCGGGTTCAGTGGCTTTGGCTTTATGTACCCTACTATAAGATCACTGGTTCTGCATATGGGTCATAAGATGGCAAGACATTGGCTCTATCCAGGAGTCACACCTGCTCAAAAGGGACTGCTTAATTTTAAAATTTAGTGGTTTTCTATGCAGTTGTATTCGTCTAGCAAGACTTAGGTGGAACAGGTAGGTATTCGTATCTCCCAGGACTTCCAAAGTGATGTTTGTAAAACAGTGACAGATGCTGTATATAGGTCCCAACCTTCCTCTTCAGAATCGGCTCATACAGGTTCACTTTGCCTCAGTTTATGTCTTGAATACCTTAGAAATGCAAACAAAGAAATGTTATAGTTGACAGAAGGTCCAGAGATTATCAAAGTGATCTTAATGTAATATTGCATAACTGCGAGAATGTGGATTATTAGTTTGGGTGGACGGTTGTCCTCCATAGGTTATAATATCACTAATCTTGTTAGGTCCAGGAAAAATGTCAATAATTTAAACCTGAGCTCAACCTCTAGTAGCTATGGTACAGAGCAAACAGTCTTCAATTAGGAAAAGGTGTAAAGCATTTAGAAGTACTAAACAGTTAAAAAGTCAGAACCACAATACAATAAAAATGGCACTCTAATTCATTAAAAAAATAGAGAATAATTTAACAAACAAAATAACACCAAAACAAAAATCCAATAAGGGGACCTGGAGATATGAATTTATAAATGGTTAAATAAAAATAGCACATAAATGAGTTAAATGCCAATGGCTGTCATCTGGTTGCACTTGACCGGGAAGTATACCTGATTTTAGGCAGACCATGACGAAGTGCTGCATGAACACACAAGTCAGGATGGTCCCAGTTGGAGGTTTTACCTTCTGATTTAGTCTCTGTAATGGAAATATGAGAAACTCTGGGGAAGCAGCAGGCTGTGGCCAAAAAGGGCTTCTAGAGGATGGATAGCCATCTAACCAGGTCCTGGTGAAGCCCCTGACTTTTGTCATGAAAGCTGAGAGTGGAATAAATTCAAACTTTGCACCCCCAGATGGTCTCTTACCAGCTGGATAGTTTTGGCACCTTTCCCCGGTGAAGATGTCTACCTTTGCACTGAGTCACTTTTATCCAGCTTGAACTTTCCCTGTGGGGAAAGGCTGAAGGCTGCAGCCAAACAGTCTTTTTTGTGCCCACAAGGGGCAGAGGATATTCACTCATGGGAGCGTGAGACATTGGTTTTAAAATTAGGTATGCATAAGTAATTAGGAAATAAAATTAGCTCAAACATTATAAAGATATAAGTTTAACTAAAATCACAAACTTTATTCATGCAGTTAATACCAGGACCAACGCGGGTGCTGTGATCCCTAAATTAAGGCTAGTCCATCGCTGTGAATTAGACGCCCGATTTCCACACAGATTTTATAAAGTAAGTCCTGAGGATCAATTTTCAACAAATGCCATTTACGAAAATAAGGGGTAGTGAAACAGAATATATGGATTAAATAATGTAAAAAGAAAAAAATATATATCTGTGTGTTCCCAGATAAGAAATTGACTAACTGGGATATCTTCATAAGAAGTACTTTCGAGACTATATAGTCCGCATGACTCTGGGGCAGACTTGGCTTACATCACCTCAAGTAAGTCACAACACATCATTCTTTATAACCCATGAATGGTGGGTATAGACATTTATGAATTATATAACTCATGCGGACTAAGAGGTACATATTTTCTTATGACCCCAGGAGTGGAGAATGGCAGAGAAAGTGTGATTGAATGGTTATGAGGCTTAAGATATAATTGGGATGTTTGTAGGTTCGCGGTATTGGCATAAAATATTCATCCTGTTCCTATATATACATATATCTACATGTAGTGTTTAGAGAATGGAATGTGTTATAGAGATGGCTGTAAATTAAACGAAGACATTGCAGTTATATTTTAAATATATTTCTTTATGTTTATAGATTTTTAAAGAATGACAGTAACAATACCACTGTCTTGAGAAAGAAGGTGTTGTGTGAACATACCTTCGAAAAGCGTCAACGCTCCTATTGTAGCCACAAATCCATCTGTTTGAACATTACCTTAGTTACTGTTGGTTGGTAAACTCTTGTGCAATATTGTTTGTATTTTTATCTAGGATCAATTTGTTTTAATATTGAATGTATTGTAATTGTCTTAGTGTGGGTTTTTGTGATAACATGTTTATTGTGTAATGTTTTGAAAAACATATTGTTTCAATAAAATTCAACCATCATTTCACTAATTATAAGTTTTTGTGCCAATACTTAGCAGACTCAGGGTTTGGATGTGGTCGGTATGATTGGATCTAAATGTATGTGATTTGGATCAGAAGTGTAAATTAAGGTTTAGATATAAAACATTCCCAGATCTTTGCAAAAAGTTATGAATAGTATGCCCAGGGATGCAACATTTATGCCTTCAACTAGCCTGTGGTTGGACGCGAATCCTAGCCCCTTCCTGAGCAATAGAGGGAAATTCTTAGGGGTAACACTGCTCAATTTTATTGCAATTTCAGTGTGTTGTACTGCAAACAATGCCAGAGTATATCCATCTACCTCAATCCAACATGGCAGGACCGTTCATTCCTTGTAAAAAGCTCCTATGCTTGCCCTAGAGGTATGGCCAGGGAAATGAGCAATGACTCCTCTGTGGTCACTCAAAATCTGTTCTTGGGGCAACTTCTCTCACACTGGGATTGGTGCCTGGCTGACTAGAGGGACAACTAATTGGGAAGGCCCAGGTGTTAGCTACATCCTTCTATGACAGCGTAGGCCCCT
This sequence comes from Lissotriton helveticus, assembly GCF_964261635.1. Lineage (NCBI taxonomy): Eukaryota > Metazoa > Chordata > Amphibia > Caudata > Salamandridae > Lissotriton > Lissotriton helveticus. The sequence goes on from NC_136067.1 coordinate 988,345,325, forward strand.
GTGAAGTTAATTAAGCACTCCGCAGATGGTCATCCTGTCAGGGGAACAGTGATCTTCACCACACCAAAGACCTTTGTCTCAGCTCTGGGAGCAAGTTTGCACCTCATCAAATGGGCTGTTCAGCTCCAGGGTGACACTTGGCAGCTCATGCAAATTTGGGTTTAGAGGCTTTAGACAGATAAAAGGTGACTTTTTAAAAGTACCTTTGAAAAATATTTGTTACAAATTGACATTACAAATGAATTGGACTTGTAATAAATATTCTGAAAAATTCAAGCATCAGCTTTGTAGATGTTTCCTTAGTGGAGATCATGTTATTAAATTTAATAATTGTAACAAACAGGTGGAGAAAGGGTCCGAGAGGTGTTTAAAGTCCTAACCTAGGTTGTACCCCCCCATCAATGGATATTAATAACAAAGAAACCTAGGGGTCTTATATAGAGGAATATACGGAAACCTCAATACATTCTAGATCAAATCTAAATGGATACAACGATTATAGAAGTGGGATAAACAATATTTAAACAGCAGGTGTGTCAGTGATTGTGGAAAGAACCCGCTCAGTTCATAGGATACCCATCAAAGTACTGTATGATCAATTTTATCATCTGGTCATCCCTCAGAGGTAATGAGTCTCTAGATCATTGAGACCAAATATTACCCTGTAGGAGAGAGGGGTCACTGCACACAAGCACATGATGACCAAATAGATATGGACCTATGGGTAGAAGTGCAGTGCAAAACAAGAGTGTGGTGAATTAAAATAGGATAGAGAACAAACAATAAACAGTTTTATTAGGAATATGGCCTCTTCCTAATTAAAAGAAAAGTGCAAGGGTGCAGTGTGGAACAAATGTACTGCATTATGGCCAACATGTTTCAGCCTAAATGGGGAAGACCCAAGGTTTTCTTCAGGGCCTTTGTTCGTAACGTTGCTACTGCAAAGTGTAAGGGCAAAATGACTAATTAATGTAACATATATAATAATGAGTGAAAGGATACAATAAGTTTACTCCTGCTCCTCCGTGTAAGTGGATCCTAATCGTGATCTAAGACAACACAAACACAAACAAAAAACCTCTGTCCAAAAAACTAGGAAAAACATTATGCCACTTCATCGTTTGAAAATTGAATGGAAAACTCACTCACCCAGCAATACCGGGGAATGGACCTCACCTCACCTGGACTCAAACTCAGGGTTAAATGAGGCCACGCTCTAGGAACAATAAGGAAACAGAAAACTTGAATGAAAGTGGGCGAACCAGTCTATTTTGCTCCAACTTGTATTCTATCAGCTAGCATGCCTGTATTCCTTGCTCCTAAAATCTTTACCAACTGGGCACTCTCAACTCACAGAAGGCTCGACTTTAAAAAAAATAATCTCGACTCACATTGTTGTATAGTAATGTTAAAAACTACAGATAGCCTATCATATCAGCAAAGTCTCCTGAGTAGGCTTTATTTTTAGCTAACTTTTAAGCATTAACTTTCAAACATTAACCAGGTATTCACAAAAGCGGGCTGTGTCGTCGGTCAACCTCACCTCTCCATCGTTACCTCATGCAGGTCCCGAGTTTGGGGGAGGCAACGATCGAGAGGGGCGAGGTGTTTTTATATGCCACAAACATGACCCCGCCTCTCTGCAAACATCGACTATCGAGAGTCGGGCGTATCTCATAAGTTGCTTGCTCGATAATACAATGATGATGTTTGTATAGCTCATTGAAAACATATTGTTTTAAGAGGGCTGTGCGTCTTACCTTCCAGTTATCTCTGTTCGTAAACAGGAAGAAATATAGCTCACATGTGGAGCTCGCGCGTAGTCCGCGATACCTCAAAAACTACAAAATGACGTCACACTTTCACGGGCAGTAGTTTTATGAGGAGCCAGGACGTTTGTCCAGCGTGTTGAAACATAAGACTAGAAAGTGACATCAGACTCAGTCGAAACAAAAGCATCCCTCTAGCATACAATGCTTTATGTGGTATCTACCAGCCATTATATGAATAATGAAAGTTTTTCATAGCAATATCTAACAAGAGCGCCTCTAATATAAATGGCACGGCAGTTGTAAACAACTAAATCGTTCGTGTGAAATATATAGAAGACATCCCCTTCTTGAAGAATGGATAATATCTTAAAGTGTAGTTATATCCAGCACCCAGATTATGCTTATGCGAGAAAAGCCATACTAGATCATAAGTCAGTACATTAGTCAATGTCTTTTCACCAATTAAAGCAGATGTTCATGTGGGCTTACATGGTAGTCCAGGGTATTTCATCGTTAAGCCCATGGCTATCCAAGCGTAATCGGTATATCCATTTTTGTTCTTTTAAAAAGAGGAACCTGGTCACATCCCCAATATGAGCTGGAATGTGTGGTTTTTCCAAAACTGACCAGCTAAACTCTGTTTCTTTGTGATTTTGTTCTAGAAAATGTTTAGTCAGTTTGGACGCACTTTTTGTGCACTTAAAAGAGCTCTTATGTTCCAACATGCGTGTCCGAACCTTCCAGGTCGTCATCCCGATGTACCTCTCATTGCACGAGCATGTCAACAGATAAATGACGTTCGAACTGTTGCAGTTCGAAAAATGTTTAAGCAACCACGGGCGGTCTGTTCCTATATCAATTTCAGTAGTTCTGCATGTTTGTGCACACATAGAGCAGCCACCACAAGGATGGTGTCCTTGTACTGGTGGGAGGTCCCATAGGGTTCCATTGGAATCTTGTGACTTCTCTTGTGGGCGGGTGTGTACTAAGCAGTCACGTAGATTCCTAGAGCGTTTAAAAGCAAACAATGGTTGCTTTATTTTCTCATTTGTACAATTGAGAATGCGCCAATGGCGTCTTACAATCTTTTGAATGAGATTTGATTTAGTACTGAAAGTACTTACAAATGTCAGCCTTGTAAGAGGCGGCTTCTCAATTGAAGGCTCTAAAAGGGCCTCGCGGTTATTGTTGCTTGCTCGTTTCAAGGAGCGTTTGATCAGAGCTTTAGGGTAGTTTCTGGCTTGCAGTTGGCTAGTGAGATTGGCCGCGTGTCTAGTGAATGTCTCATTGGTTGAGCAGTTCCTTCGAACACGAAGGAACTGACCATAGGGAAGATTGTCGCGGAGCGACTTAGGATGTTGACTCTCGTACAACCAAAGTGAGTTCCTAGCCATAGGCTTACGGAATAATTCACTTTGTAGTCCTCCAGGATTGACAAATATAGAGAGATCCAAAAAGGTTACTCTCTCCTTTGTTCATTTCAATGGTAAATCGTAAAAATATGTTACGGGTGTTGAGCCATTCATGAAAGAGTGTTAATGAATCCTCCTCACCACGCCATACCATTAAAATGTCGTCAATGTAGCGTTTGTAACAAATTATTGAAGACAAAAACGGATTACTGGCTGCTAGTATTTGTTCCTGTTCGAATGAATGAACGTACAGATTCGCCAGGCTTGGCGCAAAAATTCTGCCCATACTCGTGCCCGAGATCTGTAAATACAACTTGTCCTCATGCCTAAAAAAGTTCTCCTTCATGGCCATTCTGGCTAACGCCATTATGAAGGGAACAGGAGTGATGGTATCCAACTCTGTATTCCCCAGGATGGAACAAATGGTGTCTAAAGTCTCATCCTGGGGAATCGAGGTATATAGAGATTCGACATCCAGAGAGACAAGCAGATCTGTCTCCTGGTTGTATTCGATCTCTGGAAGGAGTCGTAAGACATCTTTCGTGTCTTTAAAATAAGAAGGCATAGTTTGTACTATCGGTCTCAGAAAATGACCGACAAACTCAGACAGTGGCTCTAGGACAGATCCTTGCCCCGAGATAATGGGTCTGCCAGGTGGAGGTCTCTCTGCTTTATGGACCTTAGGTAAGGTGTAAAAATAAGGTACAACTGGGTGTTTGGCCTGTAAAAATTGTGATTCCGAAGGGGTGATCCATCCCTCTGACAGAGCTTCTTCTGCTAGTGATTGGATCTCACCCATCAGTATTTTAGTAGGATCTGTTGTCAGAAGTTGGTAAGACGTTCTATCGCTTAACTGGCATAGGCATTCACCTCTGTAGATATCTGCATCTTGTATCACAATGGATCCCCCTTTATCAGCAGATTTAATCACTATAGAGGGGTCCTGTGACAACACTTGTAATGCCTGTTTTTCTTGTCTGGATAGATTGCAGTAATCATTCTCTTTTGTGTCCCAAATAGTCTCTATTTCATCCTTTACTGCCCTCTCAAACGTAGCTATCTGTGGAGGAACAGTATGGATGGGAGGTAAAAAGTGGATTTGGGTCTAAGACCTGTATTTTTATCCATTCCATCACTGTCAATTTAATAATGCAACCCAGTATTTTCCTTTTGAACAGCTATCCCTGCCATAGTTAAAATAGCATTTAGAGCCTTGTCACTATAAGGACAACATGTTGTCCTTTAACTTTTGAACGCCCTACTTTTGAATACCACGAACCCTACCTAATGCGCATTTAAGTCCTACTTAGAGGTGTCATATTATTATTTAAAAGAAGGGTTTATTCGTGTCAAAAGGGATTATTGTGTCACGCATAATTACAGTTTTAAAACTGCACAGACAGGCTATAGTTTTAAGCCTTCAGTCGTGTTTTGCACTGTCACTCTAATGGTAGCACCATGGGGGATGCGTTACAATGGTTAAATTTAACTTACAGACCCTGGGGACATTTCATACCATATACTAGGGACTTACAAGGGACTTAAAATTAAAAAAATAGAAGTATATCCCCTTTAGACATGTTTCAGGACTCATTGACTATGTCCTGGGCCCTGGTTAGCAGAGTCCCAGAGCACAGAGTCAAAAAAATAGCTGCATCAATCTGAAAAATGAGGGTGATCAAGTAAAAAGGGGCATTTTCCTACAGAGAACAGACCTATAGGCCCATAGGAATGAATGGGGAGGTATTCCTTAATTAGCGATTCGCAATTAAGGAATATGTAGGATTCGCAAAAGTTTTTGCAAAACTTACATACATCGCGTTTTGCGATTCTCAAATAGCGATTAGCAAAAAACTCGCTATTTGAGAATCGCAAAGCAACATTTTGATACATATGGCCCTTCATCTTTTATATAACCAGAATCAAGTAAGCTCCTATTCTGAAAGGTTAGTAAATTATTTTCCAAAGACCAGAACCATCACTGCCTCTATATTGGGAACTTTGATTGCAGTTATCCTGAAGGTGTGAAAAGACCACGCCCCCTACAGCTTCTACCAATTGATATCTTTGCTCAATTTTGGCATGAAGATATTAACTGGCATTCCTTAGGTCAGTCTGGGGCCGATCATGAAGCGTCTGGTGGACTCAGATCAATCTGTTTTTGTTTCCAGGAGGGACTATTGAAATGATAAAAAGAAAATTCAACATATAATAGATAACAATGAAAGACTAAAAATAATTATTTGCTTTTGATACATGATGAGAATAAGGGATTTGACTACATGTAAAGGCGGTTCTGAGTCAGAACAGAATGGGAACAGATGTACTCTGCATTTCACTAGCTGGCTAACCCCCTCCTGCTTCCCCCGAGTGTCCTTACATGGGATACTAAAGACACTCGAAGAGTGCAGTACTTCGTGACCATGAGCAGTCATTTGTTTTGTGGCAAGTAATACAGTGGCTTAAGTAAGTGGGATCATCTTGTTTTTTCAGTATGACTGATGGAGCGGGGCATATTGTCCTTGGCAGCTTCTGGCAGAGTAATCACGGTGGCAGTATCGAGTGGAGCATTTTGGGGGAGAGGCAGTGAAGGCTTATATGATGCTCAAGACATCAAGGTTTTTCAGGCATCAATGCACCAAGGCGATGTGATTCCAATGAGTGACCTGTTTGGTCTTATTAGGAGCCCCTACAGGCACAGGGAAACTGGGATTGGTTGTTGACATGGTCCACGACCTACGTTCCTGGCACCAATGAAACACCTTTCAAGGGCTGTTGTTAAAAGTTGTGGGCCGGGTAAAGCCTCATGAGGAATTAAGCACCACATGCGCACAACTTCAATCTCGATACCAGGGCCCAGAAGTTCTAAAGATGAATGCCAGGCAAATGGCCTGACGTAACTGTTGTGGGAGACAAACTGTAAAGAACTAGTGGCCCTGGGGTATCTGCCGATCTCCGAAGTAGGATCCAAATAATCTAGTCTCAATAGTCCATCAAAAACAGATTAATCACAGATCTAGCTGATAAGCTTGCTACTGACTGAGGGAATTTCTCCTCTACGCCTGCCCCAAGTCTAGTCCTGCAGCTTCCTCTCAAATTTGGACCCCTTCACCTTGCCAGCACCTCCTACACACCCTCTTTTTGTGCTGCTCCTATGCCCAAAAAATTGCCAATATATCCGTTGTTTACTTTCCCTAGCTCTAAGGGAGCCCTGAGGGAGGAGGTCGATCTAGGGCCCAGACTGAGTATAAGTGAGGACATTAGTGTAGCTGCAGAGAATTCCATTGAATCATGCATAAGAGTAGCACATGAACTATCCTCAACTTCTCTAGCCAACTCCATGGTGAATACAGACTCATGCATGGTAGCGAAAACTCTCTGTGGAGAAGGAGATAAGTCAGTCTTTGATCTGAATCTCCTTCAGGCTCAGTGTTTTCCCACTGACCCAATGCCTCTGCCTTCAATGGCCCAATCCCTGCCAATTGAAGCAATTCTACAGCAAATACTGAGTATTTGCCTGTGTATAGACCAGGAAACATTTAGGGCCTTAGAATCCTGCCTTTATGAATATAAAGGCATGAGGCAGCGTAAGGAGGGTATACGCCTATGGGCTCCTGTTACTAATTGGAGAACAGATAGAAATGGATAAATTTTGTTCGTCTCCGATTAATTGAAACTGATTTCTAAACCCCCTTATCTATTTATTTTCCTCGCTCCCGCTAATAAGATGTAATTAAAAATGTATGTAAATATTTCAAATATTTATCAAATTCTTATCATGTATGTAATAATTGTTGAAACTTGTCCATTTATGTACCATCTTAAAAAAAAAAAAAAAAAGGAAACATTTAGGGCTAGATGTAGGTAATTCTCATTTACCGACTCTAGAATACCGAATTTTACCGATTCGGTATTCTAGATTCGGTAAATGAGATGTAGTTAAAAATTCTGTATTTTTTACCGAATCTGTAGGATTCTGTAATAACCGAATCAGTATTTACCGATTTGGTAATTGTCATTGATTCCTATGGGCCTTGAGGCCCATAGGAATCAATGACAATTACCGAATCGGTAAATACCGATTCGGTAAAAATACCGATTTTGCAAGGGGGACAGGGTGTCACTTTGATACCCTGTTGCACCCCTGATACTGGCTTGCCCTAAGGGCATGTATGTGTGCCACATGGCACAGGTGTACATGCACAGATGTGCATGTACACAGGAATTTGTTATTTACCATGGAATAGTATTCCATGGTAAATAACGATTCGGTAAGGGCCTGTGGCACTGATTACAGTGCCACCTACATGTAGATTTACCGATTCGGTAAATATACCGAATCGGTAAATTTACAGAATCGGTAAATATACCGATTTGACTCATTTACAGGTCCCTGCATCTCCATCTGCAAATACCGGTCGGTAACGGCTGAAATCGGCCGTTACCGACTGGTATTTGCCTTCCTACATCTGGCCCATAGCCAGCTGAGGCAAATCAATACTAGCACTCACTTCATGGGTCATGCAAATTGAGCAAAGAGTGGCTGATCTTGAACATTTTAAGAAAAAACAAGAAAATTCAACTTTAAAACTTCAATCTGAACTCACTGAAATACACTTGAAACTCGCAGTGGTCGAAAACAGGTTGACTGTTCCAATCAGCAATTAGTTGGGATGCCCAAAGGGCCAAGAGAATGGTCAGACTATCACCAAATCATCTCAGAACTAATTATTACGTATGCCATTCCTGAGATAGGAGCTAAGGATATGGAGCTTACCATTCCACATGCCCACAGTGTTCTGGCATTCCAGTTCCCCAACTGTAAGTACCCACAAACTATGTTGCTGCTTTTCGTGTGGAAGAGTGAATTCTTACTAATTCTATAGGAGATAAAGTTGAGTGCACCCAGATAGTTACTATTTAAGACATTTTGGGATGTGTCTTTATCTGCTGCACAGTGACACTAAGAGTTCAAATCAATGATTGTAATTTTTTGATTGAAAAGATTAAGGGGATGTGTATCTGGTATCTAAAAAATGTATAATGTTTTATTCTAGCCACACAGACCACCAGGGACACCGGCTCAAGTGCCACTGCAGGAGGAGAGTCAGTTGGGGGGCAGAAGCGGCGGCAGGGACGGACATTAGCAAGTCATATAATTGCTTGCTTATGGACAATTACTATTATACTCACTAGCTACCAGGGTGTGGTAGACTTATACACCATGACTGTTAACCCCCCTGCCCCCCACTTTACCAGCTGCAGCAGTGGTTGAGTCATGACCTCTTCTATCTGCATCTCATCAAATGCTCACAAAATGAGCATTGATGGCTTGAGGGAAATAGGAAAGAACGGAAGGTTAAAAGAAAGGATGGGTGAAATGGTATTTGAATGAAAGAGTGGGTGGGTGAAAGGATGCATGGGTGGGTAAAGAGATGGGTGAAAGGATGCTTGGAAGAAGGGTTAGAGATCGAATGGATGGATAATGGATTGGAAATTTTGGTGAAAGACTGGATGAGAGAAAGTAAAGCTTAATTCATGGTGGCTATGAGTGAATTAATATGAAATAATTAATAAATATTTGGAGTGCTTGGATGAATAAGCATGGAAGCTCTTCTCATGGAGCAGGGCATGCTGCTCACCTATTTTGCTTACTTTGTTTTATGGTTATCAAAGCTATGGTTCAAAGTGGGGAGTACTTTTCATTTTTTGTTCTACTCCCTTGACTCACTGTACTTGTTAAGCAAGGCATATGTATCCCACCCATCATCATTCAATACCCCTCTCCCTCTCATGGCTTTTTGCCACCCATGATGAAAGTGCAGTTTAGTTCACTTTGTTACTGCAGTGTTGGCTATGCAGTGTGCATCTGCTTCAGCTAATGCAGCATTTACAAAGGTTTCAATGATTGCAAATGGAACACCCAAGGTATGTTTCCCTTCGCCCATTCAATCACCTCTTAGTACTTCACTTCTTTATTCTTTCCTAAGTTCTTCCATCCCAGCCTACGAAAACATTTAAAAATCCATTCTTGGTAATGTGCCACATTTTACAGCCATGCAAAGTGATTCCAAAATATATTTCATGGTTTCCCAGAACGCATTCATTTTATGCCGGTTCAGATTTTTTACTATTGTCAACTACAGTGACTGAATAAGCCAAAGCTTAATAGTCCCCTTTGCCCACACAGTCACCTCTTAGTTCTTCACTTCTTTATTCTTTACTAAGTTCTTACATCCCTGCCTACCAAAAAAATTGAAAAATCCATTCTTGCCATGTGCCATATTTTACAGTCATTTAAAGTGATTCAAAAATATATTTTATGGTTTTCCACAACAGATTTATTTTACATCTGTTCAGATTTTTTACTTCTGTCAACTACACTGACTGAAGAAGCCAGATTAATAGTCACATGATGAATCGGTAATCAGTGTTATGACAGTGACCACTCTATTCTGTATCAAATGTTCTACCCTACCTAACTACTATCTCTACCCTACCCTGCAGTAGAGTAAGTCAAGCTTCTTTTCCTTACTGCCCATAGAATTAATTTATTGAAAATATTATGTAGTGGAGGGCTAGGCTAGTGAGTTAGGTGGGACTTAGTGCATTATTTGATTTCAAGTTTGGCTTATGGGAAACACTGTGACGATTTTGCCAAATACAATCTATATAGCCCCTTCATTTCCTTGTACTGCATTGCATTGTTTTCACCAATGTCAACTTACGGCAGAAATAATAATATCTGCATTTTATACATAAGGTGAGTGACTTACTATCTTATTTATTATTCATCTGCCTCTTTGGATTCAGGGTAGAAAGAGAAAGGCATTTTGAATTAAAAATAGATAATTGTCAACTATAGCTGCCCCAGCTGCAGACAGTGCAGAGCACCAGACACGCTGGCTAGCAATGAACGTCCCTTCATTTATTTAGCACAACCTACAACTTGTACTACATAGTGCATAATGCCTTACTCATTAATGAGAGGTCATTTATTTTTCCACTCAAAGTGTCTGTTAGTGTTTAGTAACTGAAAAATCCTTTAGAAGAAAAATAATTGAATCACTGTTGTTTTAATCCAGTGTTATTCCGCCTAATACTTTTGTGCCAAACAGTCAGTGCTTTATGCGAGGCATGTGTGGAAAAAACATGAAATTGGCCTTGTGACTCTCCTAATCATAATCTTATCAAATTTCAATGGGCATAGGGGACTAGCAATGTACAACTAAGGTGGCATCCACAAATTTCAAACAATTGTTTGCACAGAGCATTATTTACAATTAGTCTTTGTCGCTTTGTGTTTCTCAATATAGCTGCATCTGCTGGTCCACCCGTACCACCCACAAGGCAGGAGATAGTGCCCCATCTGCTGATGCAGAAGCTGGACCTTATTAAGGAGGAATATTGACATCTGGTGGTCTTGAAAGAAGAACAGATGGCAACAGTTCCCTCTCAGTCAGGCCCCAGTGCTGCTGGTCACCCTTAGCCTCTAGCCTCTTAATCATCCCAATCACTGTCACCACTGCTAGTTGACAGGGGCCCAGACAACAACTGCTGCCACCCCCTCCCACTCTGTCAGGCCATTGCTGCAGAGTATCTTGCAGTGGTTAGATGGTATGGAGTGCCGGCTAATCAGGAAGAAGCAAACTGAAGGAAGAGGATGGTGCAGAGCCTGGACCAGCTCCAGACCCAAATGGACAAGGCCCTCTTCTTGTCTTTTACACATTTTTGTTCTGGCGGGAGGGACTTGTGGGTGGAGAGGGTAGGATGGGAGTTGGGACCAGGTTTCTTTTACTTGTTAGACTTTTTTGGACATTGGTGATTGGATCAATTTGTTTGAGAAGAGGGGTGGGGCTGTTGTGGGTGGAGAGGGTGGGTTTGTTTTTAACAAAAAGTAAAGGGGGAAATTATTAAATTTCATCAAACCTTGAGCCTAAAGTAGTTTTTTTATTTTTACTTTTACTTTGCACTGCTGCCTTTAGTTTTTACGCAGCCTGTTTATCTGCTTATAGGATTGTATACGGCTAGTTTGAGGTAGTTATACCTCTGTAACTATACTGTCCAACTGTAGGATTAATCCGAAGGATTATCAATCGCAGGCAACTGTGGGTTGTAAATTATGTATCATCTTTATAAATAATTGAGACCAGATTACTACATTACACAACAAAGAATTCCTGATTTTGAAAAAAGTACAAAAAATAGCAATAATAACTTCTGAGCAATGGAGAGCTACTATTTAAATAAAAACACATTTACAAAATTCACGAGTCATGAAAACTAGACTCAAAGTCTGGAGTAGACATGGTTAGCCATTTACAGTTACACAACATACAACCTGAATGATGATGCTCACAACTGATGTTCTTTGTTCAATATCTAAAATATGGATCACTATTATGCGCAGGTGGGTAAATTACCCCAGTGTAGGCTATTACTTAGGTAATAAACAATCCTGCAGTAAATTGGTGTTGCTTTCTCACATCTGCCCCACCAAGTATGTGATCCATTGATGGTGTAAATTATGCCACACCCCAATAGAGGGTTAGGGGTTTGATGAAAGGATGGGAAAGGGCATTTTTGGGAAAGGTTTGACAAAGACAGACACTACATAAGGACATCATTAATCTGGGCAATAAGCAGCAAATCATCATCAATAATCTGTTGTGGAGTATGACACAGTACAATTAAATAGATTGCAAACAGTCCTTCTGCCCCAGCGACCCAAGTTATCAAATATCTAAATGTTCTTTCTTCTAGGTTGGAAAAAACAAATATGGAGGAGTGAACCCACCCAACCAGTTCCCCAAATATGATTGTTAAAGGAAAAATGATACTGTATTGCAAAACTGGTTGTACATCTACATTCTCCTCTTGAATGTCCATCATACTTGGGTGACTTTCTGTACTGGTACGGTAGGTAAGCAGAAGTGTTGAGCTCAGGTTTCACCTTTTGTTCATGCAGGAGACAAGAAGGCCTGCAGATTGTAAAATAGAAGCTGTATTTTAGAGGCAAGAGAAAAGACAGAACGAAGGTAAGCTTCACGAGGAGTCTACCAAGAAGACTCAGCGGTGGACTAAAAAACAGGAGGGCTCAGAGTTCATTTTTGCAACCAGTATAACACACACACAAGCACACACTCAGCAGCATTTCGCAAATCAGGAATGTCTCTCCATTCTACATAGCTGAGTACTAGGCCTCAGAGTCATAGATACCCTTTGAAGTTGATAACTTCTTGCTTCTAGATGTTGATGAGAAGTCCCGCTCTGAGTTCTTCCATCTTCCTCCTGACTCCATCCCAGTGACAATAGACATGTTGTGCAGTAATATTGAAGGACCAGTAGAGAAGCAGAATTGCAGTATTTTGAATAGGTTTTTGTTTGTTAAATAAAGTGACTGTTCTGGTCACTGAAAAACCAGAATAAAGTAGTGGACCCTGCAAGTAAATTTACTTCCATGGTGGTAGGTACACTATCTTCTCTTTGATACAAGCAACCGATTGTAATCTTGTAAATCTAACGATCATCTAGGGCAGCATTTCCAGGTGATGAAAAAACTGAAGGATCATAGGAGTGAACTGTACAGGTAAATGTTCACTAAGTAAGTTTGTAAAGAAAAATCACTTCTAAGAAAAAATTGATCAGCCATCATTCAGGCCCAAAACACTGCAAATCATTTCAACCAAGTGACCAAATTACAGTTCAACACCCTCCTCACTGTCTGCTATCACGTGAATCAACAATTACTCAATAATCTCTCATGGGTGCAATGGTTTCCTGTTCCAATCCAAGCACAGTGGTAGGTACACTATCTCCTCTTTGATGCAAGCAACAGATTGGAATTTGACAGTCCTGTAAATCAAATGAACATTTGGGGCAGGCCTCCCTGGTGATAAAAAAACAGAAAGATCATAGGAGTGGATTGTATAGGGTAATTTCACTAAGTAAGTTTGTAAAGGCCAATCACCTCCAGAAAAATTATCACCTATCATTCAGGCCCCAAACATTGCAAATCATCTCAAGCAAGTTCCCAAATTTCAATTAATCACCCTCCCTCACTGTCTACCACCACATGAATCATCAATCGTCACTCACAATCACTCAAGAATCACTAATTGGTTCAAAGGTTACCTGTTCCAATCCAAGCACGGTGATAGGTACACTATCTCATCATTTATGCAGGCAATACATTGTAATTGGCTATTGGCACTCTTGCAAATCAATGATCTTCTGAGGCAGCCCTACTAAGCGATGCAAAAAAGGATAAACACACGAGGGAGACAGGCATTGTCTGTAATGTCATGAAGGAATTATGGAGGCTTCAACACTGCACACTAGTCCAACTGCAATCCGGCAATATATGTGACTAAAAAATCTTGTAGCAGCATAAATCTGACACAAACATAATGTTCCACTAGCTACTCTTATTTTTTCCAAGAAAGATGTTCTACAGAAGTAATTAAAAGGTTATATGGTGTCACTGGCACACTCAGTCTGGGAAGGAGAGTTTGTCTGCAAACTCAGGTGGTTCACCCTGAAATTGGTCAGCTAATAAACTGGATTCTGACTGAGACTCCTCCTCTTCTGCTTTTTCATGAACTATGTAATTGTGAGGTATGAAATGTTGGTTCATTTTGATCATAGTCAATCTCTCCACATTTTGAGATGATACACTGGTCATTCTCACTGTAACAAGTGCACCATCTGCACTGAACACATACTCAGCAGACACACTGACTACAAGACAAGCCAGAAACTTTATTGCCAGCCTGCTGAGCTCTGGCCATGGGTGCATCTTCTCACGCCTATATATCAATGGGTTTTGATCCATATAGACCTATTTTGGATCATCCAGATACTCCTGGAACATCTTCTGGAAGGTCATTAGTACTGCCACTAGCTGTATCTCTTATGCCATCACATCTGCGCTAGACTTAAGCCCCCCCGTATTGAGCAATGTGACTGTTACCAGTATCGGGAAGGTGATAGACTTCATCAGTGGGACCCATTCATACATATTCTTTGAATGCTAGCATCTATCCCGTGCTGTATTACATAAATCGGAAGTCATCAGATTGCAACACTGGGACTTATTTGAAAACTATTTTTTTTAGGACGGTGGCACCCATCTTGTGCCCTACTATATAAAGCGTGTTGAGCATCAACACGGATATAGTTCAAGTTCATTTAACCACTACATTGATTAAACATACTGCATTTAACACACGGTCATCTTGTAACCCTTATTCATGGCTTCCTGATGAACGCTACTAGCCGAAACGCACGTAGGAACTACAAGAATTTTTTTTAGCCATGACACAAATGCTGTTCTGATATAACAAATATGTTTCTTTGTAGTAAATGTAGCTAGAAGGCAATATTTGAATTGTTACAACCACTACAATTTGAAAATATCTAGTGTATTTAAAAACAACCCTTTTGATAGTAATTAAATACAAATATGTCCAGTATGATTGGCTGTTTTCTGAATATCATATTGCCATTTATTTATTGTTATTGATTTATCATGCTGATCGTTTAGGTCCAGTTTTGTTATCTTTTGATTCCTAAATGTGTTGCTCACAACCGCTAAACTTAAGCCCTGCCAATTGAAACCAATACAATGCAAAAGTGGGGTATGGTCTTTCTGTTGCAGTTGTAACCAGTTTTCTGGTTGATGGTAGTGGCTGCTTTTGAGACAAGACTGCCCTCTCTAGATGTTGAAGGCGTGACTCCAGAACTGGGGCGTGGGACTCTGTGTTCCAGCAGTTCTTCTTCCAGGTCCCGGGCTTGCTCAACAATCCACCTCTTGTATATTGAAACATCCCGTTCAGAAAAAGGAATGAAAGTGGGCAGAAATGTTTTGTATAAGGGATCTAGTAGCGTGGCATGGATGTACTTTTTGTACAGGATGATGTCATGTTGCAGCCTTGTATTACAAGACAAGCGTGGGATTAAGCTTTCAACCAAGGAAAGCGCTTATGTGTTTTTGTTCACCCCTGTGGGGGCAAGCCTTTTAAAGACCTTCTTTAGCTGGTCCTGTAGCAGATACAACAACTAGATAGCTTAGCCCATTGTACTGTCCTCTTTGCTAACTTTTAGTGCGAAAACCTCAAAAGGGAGTAACATCTGTGTCAGGCATTTGACTGTGCCCCATTTGTCCACATCCATGGTCATAGCTTTCCAAACAGCATCCCCCACCTTTTTAAATGACATTGTCATTGATTTGTGACCTGACCCCAGGTCCCCCCACGTCGCACGGCTTCTCATAACCGAGTCTCTGACCTCTGCTCCGCCGCTGCCGAGGGCTCGCCCCTGGTATCTGGTATCCGTGTTTTTGTGGTTCCCGTGTTTTTGTGGTTCCCGTGTTTTTGTGGTTCCTTTCTACCCTTGTATTGCTTTGTATTGTATTTTTAGGCGCTCCCTGCAGCCCTCTGTGCCCCCTGCTCCCCGCTTCCCGCTGCTGTCCCCCCGCGGCCCCGCCCCCATTCCCTTCAGGTTACCCTGCCCTTGCCCATTGGCCGCCCCGCTCCCACCTCCCAGCTGCTCCTCCCTCCCACTTCGCCTCATATGGAGGACGCGTGGCGGCCGCGCAGCGGACGCGCCGCTGGTGCACTGAAGGCGTACTAAAGGCAAGCCCGTCTGCACCCGTCCACGCCTGGACCATCATGCCCAATGCCAGAACCCCTGGACCCCGCGCCCCCGCCACGCCAGACTGCACTACGACTCCAGCACCCTCCAAGCACTCAACACCGGACGAGCCCACCCCTGCTACCGGGCCTACCCGAAGCGCACCCAAGGACCCTTCGCCTGCCGGTACTGCAGAGACACCAGCATCCAGCCCACCCAACCACCAGCCAATAAACCCAACCACCTCCGCTGCATCCTCCTCAACACCCGCTCCGCTCGCAAGCATGCCATCGAACTCTGGGACCTCCTACACTCCACCGCCCTCGACGTCGCCTTCCTGACGGAGACATGGCTGACCGCCACCTCAGCACCAGACATCACCATAGCCATCCCACAGGGCTCCAAGATCTCCCGCAGAGACCGCGCCAACGGAGTGAGAGGTGGAATCGCCATCATCCACAAAGACTCCATCAGAATCTCAACTAACACCGACGACACCCTCACCACCGCCGAGCACATGCACTTCCAGATCCACACCGACCCCAACATGATCCTCAGAGGAACACTCATCTACAGACCTCCCCGCCCCCGACCACAGTTCAGCGACACCATCGCCGACATCGTCAGCACCCACGCACTCGCCTCCACGGATTACATCCTCCTCGGAGACCTGAACTTCCACCTGGAGAACAACAATGACGCCAACTCCACTGCCCTGATCGACAACCTCGGACTCAAACAGCTCGTGACGACACCCACCCACGCCGCTGGACACACACTTGACCCCATCTTCTCCGCAAGCCCCCACGTCTCCTTCAACCACACCACCGAACCCCACTGGACCGACCACAGATGCGTCTACTTCACATTCAGGAAACCCACCACACACCACTGCACCCAACAGCTGCCGCGCCGCTGCTGGGGCAAGGTCATCGAGGACCAACTGACCATCTCCCTCGCCCTGAGACCACCCACCGACCCCACCAACCCATATACCATCTCAACCAACCTCACACAGTGGATCGACTGCACCAACACCCTCGCCCCTCTCAAGACCTCCACAACCAACCACACCAACAAGAAAGCCGCCTGGTTCACCGAAGACCTCCGGATCTCCAAGCACACCTGTCGGAAGCTGGAGAAGAAATGGCTCCACGACGAACACCAGACAGCCACACAGCCCTCAAGAGCGCCACCCGCAGACACCACCAACTCATCAGGACCGCCAAGAGGACCATGCAACAAGGACCGCCTAGACAACAATGCACAAAACTCCAAAGAGCTCTTCAGCATCGGGAAAGAACTCTCCAACCCCAGCTCCAACACCAACGACATCCCACTATCACAAGACCTGTGCGACTCCCAGGCTACTTCTTTCACCGCAAGATCACCGACATCCACGACAGCTTCAACTCCAACTCCACCGCACCCACCACCGAGTCCACCACCCCTGCGACTACCACCCGCACCAGTCGCCTGACCACCTGGTCCAGTGTCAGCGATGAAGACGCCATCAAAACCATGAATCTCATCCACTCCGGATCCCCTTCGGACCCCTGCCCTCACCACACCTTCAACAAAGCCTGCACAACCATCGCGCCCCACCTCTGGAAAACTATCAACTGCTCCTTCGAGACAGCCACCTTCCCAGAAAGCTGGAAGCACGCAGAGATCAACGCCCTTCTGTAGAAGCCCAAGGCGGACCCCAAGGACCTCAAGAACCTCCGGCCCATCTCCCTGCTCCCATTCCCGGCAAAAGTGACTGAGAAGATTGTCAATAAACAGCTAACCCGCTACCTCGAAGACAACAATATCCTGGACCCTTCCCAATCCGGCTTTCGCAGCAACCACAGCACCGAGACCGCCCTCATCGCCGCCACTGACGACATCAGACGACATCAGGACCCTGATGGACAAAGGAGAAACAGCCGCCCTCATCCTCCTGGACCCATCAGCAGCCTTTGACACAGTCTGCCACCGCACCCTATAAGCACGCCTCCATGACGCCGGTATTCAAGAGAAGGCCCTGGCCTGGACCGCATCCTTCCTCTCCAGCACAACCCAGAGCGTCCGCCTCCCACCCTTTCGCTCAAAAACCACTGAGATCATCTGCGGCATCCCACAGGGATCCTCCCTCAGCCCGACACTGTTCAATATCTACATGGCACCTCTCGCCCACGTCGCACGACAACATAACCTCAACATCATCTCCTACGCCGACGACACCCAGCTGATCATATCCCTCACCGAAGAACCCCACACCGCCAAAGCCAACCGCCACAGAGGAATGAGGGCCGTAGCCGACTGGATGAAGGACAGCAGACTGAAGCTGAACTCAGACAAGACAAAAGTCCTCATTCTCGGACCCGCCCCATCAGCCTGGGACGACTCCTGGTGGCCCACATCGCTAGGCACAGCCCTGGAACCCACGGACCACGCACGCAACCTGGGGGTCATCCTCGACTCCACCCTCTCCATGACCAGGCAAGTCAATGCCGTCCCCGCATCCTGCTTCAACACCCTCCGTATGCTCGGCAGAATCTTCAAATTGATCCCTATCGACTCTAGGCCCTCATCACCAGCAGGCTTGACTACGGGAACGCCCTCTACTCAGGAACAACAAACAAGCTCCTGAGACGACTACAATGAATCCAGAACGCCTCGGCCCGTCTGATCCTTGACGTCCCCCCACCACAGTCACATCACACCCCACCTGAGAGGCCTGCACTGGCTCCCCGTCAACAAGAGGATCACCTTCAAACTCCTCATCCACGCACACAAAGCACTACATAACACCGGACCTACTTACCTCAACAACCGACTCCGCTTCCACACCCCCACCCGAAGCCTCCGCTCAGCCAACCTCGCCCTCGCCACAGTCCCTCGTTTCCGGAAAACCACATCCGGCGAAAGATCCTTCTCCTACCTCGCCGCCAAGTCCTGGAACACTCTCCCAAACAGCCTACGACAGACCCAGGACCTGCTGGCCTTCAGAAGACTCCTCAAGACCTGGTTCTTCGATCAGTAGCACCCCCCCTCCCCCAGCGCCTTGAGACCCTCACGGGTATGTAGCGCGCTTTATAAATGCAATGATTGATTGATTGATTTGTTTGTACTGCTCAGAACTTGTAAAATGTAACAGGCTGAGTTCCAATATGTTGGCACCTCCTGTAGCAGGGCTTTAACTGGTGCTCTATTTGCGCCCTGAATATTCTGCAACAGCTTCCAGGCTTTAAAAGAATGGCTGAAATTCTTCTGCAGGTGGTCAGTATGTTGCTGACCATGTCTTTTTTTTAAAGAAGATCTTGCACAACCAGTTTGCTGCAATGGGCCAAACACAGGATCCTGCAATTGCCACCATCTGACATGGACTTGACTATGTCAAGTCAAGTCAAATGGTCTTTATTCGTATATAAAAACGTCCATAAAAGTACAATTCATCACAAGCAATAAGCATAAATGTATGATCATATAGACATTTAAAAATGGGTTGGAAAAGGACTTCAGTAGCAGCAATAAAAACCATTATACAAAAAGTAGAAATAATAATCATTAAAACTGACACACTATAAGCAATAATTCTAACAATAGCTATATACAAGTCAAGAGTATGTAACCATTAGACTATGTGCAAACTGCAATAGTATGTACGAAAATTGCTTCAAAGTTTACAGTACAACAATAAATGAACGGTAATACTGAAATATCTATGTGCAAATCCGCAATATGTAAACATTTTAAGCCATGTGCAAAACAGAAAATATGTGAACCAATAATTCATTTTAACTATGGCATATTCATGGAATTTTGTGAGCGTATCGCAGATTGGAGGAAAGAACTAACTCTTAAAATCATTTCATCACTACCTAACAGATGTATTTCCAGAAATGCCAAATTAAAATCAACAATACCCTGTGCTTTAAAATAAGGAATTAAATACTGTCTAGTATATCTAGCATAATATCCACAGAAAAACAAAAAGTGTAACAAAGTTTGTTTGCATCCGATGTCACACGGGCAAGCCAGGCTCTCCAAATTTTTGTTAAAACCTAAGGGGAAGCAGAGTAAATATTTTATGCTCCCATCCCTAAGACGGAATAGCAGGCTCCTATTCCATCTTCCAATGTTTTTCCTAAGATATACCTGTGGCATGTTATTAGTCCTGCCTGGAGGCACAAGGAGAGGGGTATATCTAATTATTGACAACTTATGGAGCTCCATCTCTTCTCTTTCCTTCCGGTACAAATCATACAAGGTCCCTCTCACGGACTTGTGGTTTATACCTTCAGTAACCAAAGGCGAAAGGAAAGTATGCTCCAGCTCCACACTGGCTAGGCTTGCCTGTACTGCTCTAAGGCAGGGTATATGGCTCCCCCTGTCACACTTGATGCAATCCCTGATAATTTCTTGTGTTCAAAATGCAGCAGGATTCCGCCACATCTTTAGCCAAAATAAGGCCGGCCTAGATCTAATAAAGTCCTCAATATATAGAAGATTCAATTACTTATGGCATACATAGATGGGTGCAGAAATGGTGTCCCCTAATACCTTTCTACAGAATCTGTTTTCTTCTGTTTGTATGCTACTACAATTTGTATACCCCCACACCTCTGCACCATAGGTTGCAGTCGGTATGCATTGTGTTCTATAGATCTGTAATAACGGTGTTACAACCTCTGTCCGTTTTGGTTGACGTAGACTAATGATAGAATTTATGGCCTTTCCGAGTTTATTTTTCCCATGGACTACATGAGGATGCCAAGATCCTGAGTCTGAGTAAATTAAGCCCAGATATGGAAATGTGCTAGTGCTTTTTAAAAGCTCTTTTCCTGACACAATGTGACGGATACAGTAATTTTAGGCCTACAAGACATTATGTACGATTTATTAAAATTGGTGCACAAATCAAGATCACCCATAAAAGATACTGAACCCGTTATTAAAGTGCGGAGTGCTTTTGGCGTACGGCCCATCAGGACCACGTCATCCGCATATAAAAGTACGGGAAGCAGTTTGCCATTAATTTTCGGAACATCACTGGACAATTTAGACAGGGAGTTGTTTAATTTATTTATATAAAGAATAAAAAGTAGGGGGGCTAAGACACATACTTGTCTAACCCCCTACCAATTAAAATATCCCCGGAGACCTCACCTTCATTATTTATCCTAACCCGGGCTTTCAGATCTCTGTGCAAATGTGCCAAAAAATATACAAGTACCTTATCCAACCCATCATTTAAAAGAATCTCCCACAAATGTGAACGGTTAACAAAATTGAAGGCTGAACTCAAATCCATAAAGCCCAAATACATAGGAGCTTTTTTGGCGATGGTATATTTGCCCAATATGAGATTTAAGTTCAAGCACTGCTCTACAGTTCCCACATTGCTCCTAAAACCCAATTGAGAAGGATGTAAAATCTGATTATTCTCTGCCCAGATCCTAATTTTGTTAAAAATCACTCTTCCTAAAATCTTCAGTGTATTATCGATCAAGGATATAGGGCGGTAGCAACTGGGATTAAGTCTATCGCCCTTCTTGAAGATAGGGACAATGATACTGTTAGACCAAGTTTTTTGGGATACCGGTATGGGATAAATTATTAAAAACGTTGCATAACAAGGGGGACCAGAAATCTACCTCCATTTTTATCAGATCAATTGATAATCCATCAGGGTCAGGCGCTTTACTTCCCGCGCTTTGGTTTATGGCATTTTCTACTTCAATTACAGAGATGTTAACTGCCTTGACTGGGTAATTATCATCAACGGTCTTTTGTTGGGGTGAATATATGCTTGAAAAATGGTCTTCCCACATTTTACTGGCTATATTACAGCTAATCGGGGTGATATTAGAGTTCGAAGACCTCATTGATTTTACCTCAGCCCAAACCCAGTAACATCTTTAAGAGCCGCAGAGCGGGACAGAGAATCCCACCGCTCCTTTAGTAACTCCTCTGTCTGAGTTTTTGTAGCTTTCTTGTAGCGTATTCTCAAAGTTCTTACCAAAGACCAGTCTCTTGGTTCAGCGACAAGTGCTACCAGCAATTCACAATTCGCCCGTGAGCATTTGCCATTAAACCATCTAGGGGTTTTATTTGGGTTATCGACGGGTTTAGAAATTTCTTGTTTAATACCCACACATAACCCAGAAAAAGCTTGAATAATCTCTGGGCCTGAGCATCTATATGACAAGCAAGTTTCCACAAGTAAGGGGTAAGTTTTTATAATACGCGCTAGGAGGGCCTTATTATCTATGCCCTTCCAAACTACTTTAAGTTTATCAGTTGAAACAACCAGATTCCTTGCTCCTATTTCCTTCCGCCTTTTTAATTTATTACCGGATTTGATAGTTGTCATAATTGGATTGTGGTCACTATGGGCAGTGTTTAAAACATTGGCCTTCACTAAACAAATCACAAGGGAGGAAGATATAAAAACATAGTCAATTGTCGAGGAACAACCACGTCCTCTAAAGGTAGGCAATGGGCCTTTATCCATCAAGCACCCTATTTTTTCCATAACATTAACTAAGTCCCTAATAGCTAGATAATTAAGGAGTTCTTCCCCTCTTTTACAAGGAAGCGCCCGAACTGATGCAGCTGCTGAGTTAACTGTTCTTTTGTACAAATGCGCATTGAAATCGCCCCCCAAGCAGATACCATCCAATTTGCCATACCTTTGATCAATTACAATTTTATCAATAATATCACACAAATGTATAAAATTCTTATTTGGTTGTGAAGAAAAATCATTATTATAAAAATGTATTAAACATAACGACATTCCGTTCGAATAGATTAAAGCCTGGAAATTACTATTGATAGTCTCCAGGGTTTTAATTTGGCTTCCTGCAGTAATCTTTATCCATATGGATAGGCCCCCACTGGGACGTACTGCTATAGGGTTAGGTACAATATTATTATAACAAAGGAATCCCTCCAGAAGCACACCACGAGTACACCATGTTTCCTGAAGCATTAAAATATCAAAATTGCTAATCCAGTCGACCCAATCCGTCAATTCCATTTTTGATTTAAGGCCCGCAATGTTCCAGCTAAGTATGCTCAAATTATGTTCTATGGAGCCATAACCATTTGTGAAAAGACGGGATGGCGATAACTCTTCAGAACAAGCTGTGAGAGAAATACTAGTGGATCTTTGTTTGTTCACAAACTGTTTAACCATTTCGCTATTCAAAGGACTTTTTTCAGCATTTGGGAGTCCTATTGATGGTCAGTCCTGGCTCTCCAGGTCCGATAAAACACTAAACCGGTTATGTAGTGAATATGTTGGTGTAACTGGGTTGAATGGTCTCTGGGGTGGTCTATAAAAGAATCCCAAAGGTAACAGAGTTATGACGGTTGGGGAACTAGAGTGGATTATGTTACTTCTTAATATATGGTTCACTAGTGATGGGTGTCTAAAATTCACGACTATACAGTAGCCGGGGATGTTCTTAAACGTAGGGCCAACCTATCCCACCCGTCGCACCATTATGATGTCATTAGAGATCTCCATCCCTACCCCTTTATACCTAAACAACCAGTCAATGCTTTTATTTTTAAGCTGTTCCCAGGACTCACTTTGCTCCTCTTTTAAGGGAGGAACACCTGCTAAAATTATAACGTAGGGACAGGCTTCTGGCGGCAAGTTAAGAGCGGCCTCAGTCTGTTTTTTAGGCCGTATAGCAGGGGTGGGCCTATTATTTGGATCATTTACTGACTTTTTAGAGGCTGATACTGATTTGATTGATGAACCTCCTATGGGCGGGCAACTCAGACCAGAAGGCGTGACAGCTGTAGGCAACTGTGGCTGCAACAAAATGGCCGCGGCAGTACTAATAGAATCATTAGAGGGAGGCTGGTTACACTGTATATCACATTTTTCACTTGTGGTCTTAGTGCCCAGTATACTACTGTCATCCCTTCCCTCATTTATGCCTCTATTTGCAGCCTCTATATCCTTCAAGAGCTGTTCGCCCCTGATTTGGTCAATTATAGTGACCCCTTTCCTTTTAACATCTTCTTTTTTAACAAAGCTTTCTAACCTATCTAAGCGTTTAAAAATAAGATTAAACTGTTTGACCATTAGAATTTTCAGTTGATTAAAAGTTGAGTCCACTATTGTGTCAATTAGGTTCTTATCATGTATGTCATTTGCGATGGTTGAGTCAGTCTGTGTGTAAGTAGAGTTAGACCCTACTACCGTTGAACCTAAGTCTACAATGCTGTCAGCTGGCTGCACAGTCACGTTAGCTGGTTACAGTTTTTTCTCGGGACCACATACTCTGCGGGGTTGGTTGACCTTTATTCCGAGGAGGTTGTTTCCTCTTATTAACCGGCAGTTTTGAAGGCCCTCTCTTCCTTTTCTCTCCTGCAGTCTTAGTGTTAACATCCAAAATAGTGGTACTGGTGGTATATTCAATGACTTCATTGTCCTGTTGAGTATCAGGAATGGTAATTACATTTCTATCCATTTCCGGGGCAGCCGATAAATTGTCAGGGTGGACAGGTTTGACAATTATTATAATTGGTGATAACGGCAAAGGATTTAATAACCATCATTTCCTGAAATAATCTGAGAGTCTGAATAGGACACTGATAAACCCATGGACATTCTTCTTTCAGTATTTTCTATCTCTGTTGTTACCATATTAAAAGCATTTTCAAGCATACTTTCAAATGAGGAGGAAATGATGGATGAGTTCTTGGGGGCCTGGGGGTGGTGGGGTGCGTTTCCTCATTTTAATATGTGCACTCACCTTACCAACAGCTTAGGGAAGTGGCCCGCCCGACCACTGTCGACCACGGATGGCCACAGACGGTCCCGCCCTTGTCCCGGGCTTCTCCCGGCACCGCCCGTGCGCGTCCCGTGGGGCGGGAGGCGTTCCCTTCTCTTAAAGCGCCTACGGGTGAGTTGGTGACGTTGCCGCCGCTGCACCCGAGCCGGGGCTGCTGGGAGTTGTAGTTTGCCCGCTGCTAGTGGGTCGGCGTGCTCGCCCTGTAGGCGTTTACCTCACAGCACAAAACAGGGGGAAGGAGGAAGTGCCGTTGCCCTCACGGCGGGTAAAGGAAAAGCAGGTAAGTCAGCCGTTCCCCTCACGGTGCGGTGGTGTTAACCTGCTAAGTGACTTGACTATGTTACTGCCAGTGTCCGTGGTAACAAATCCAATTCTGAGACCTCTGAGTCACAGCCATTCATACACCTTGCTGTTAAATTTGTAAAATATATATATGGCTGTATGTGATTTCTCTGTGGCAAACATGGTCACTGCTGCATGCAGCCTAATGCTATTAAAACTTTCTTCTGGGCCAAGACCTATAGATATTTTTTGCTTTACCACACAAAGGAGATCCAGTGTGTATTGATGCACATGTAATCAGTCACCTGACAACTGGTCCATATGTCTGTAGTCATGTGATAGTGTGAACAACACTTTGCTGCCAAGCTTGTACAACCAATTTCAGCACATCATGATGCAGTGCTGGAACAGCAAATCTGGCAAAATGGTCCAACTTGGAACCTTCCATTTTGGGCAGATGGCTGCCACAACTTCTAAAAATTCCACTCCTACAAAAGAAAAAAGGAGGAGATCTAGGGCTAATAGCTTCCCATTGTACAAATGTGCTTTTGAGTGCTTGTAGTCAGAGGACCCCCTCCTGCCTGAACATGTCCGCAACAGTAGCCTGTTTCTTTTTTTTCTTTTCTGGGGCCAGTGATGCAAGAGACTTTTGAGAAGTAGGTTGTGGTAGACTCAGTGAGCATCGTAGTGGATCAGTCACTGTGTGTCGTGGTGTCTCCAGCTGATTCCAAGTCTTGTGCCATTGTGAAGTTGCTGAGGTGGGTGATTCTGCTGGCACACTGCTGGGGACAGGGCTGCTTTGTGTGAGGATGTGACCCTCTTTTTCCTCATCATCATCACCTCCCACCATGATTGGAATTGTAGCTGACTTTCACCGACTCTCTTCACCTTCACCACCCCAACCACTTTCAGCAATTTTTTAAGGTCCCTCTCCCACCGGATTATGTGGTATTTATTCATATGGGTAATTTGGCCTTTAGTGCAATAATGAGTACCAAGCTTACCTCGACGAACATTTGTGTGGCAATTGGTGCATAGTGCAATGCGCTCCCCCTCTTTGCTAACCGTGAAAAAGTCCCAAACTGGGAAGGAGTACTTTTTTGCTGTGCCACTGCCAAAGCTTGAAGAAGAACTGGAGGTAGGTGGGTGTGTCAGCGACTGCCTCCCTGCAGTGCATAGGTCTACTGAGGCAGCGGTTACTAGTGCAGGTCTCTGCTGGGGCTTTGCAAATATGGGAGCTGGCAGTGCTACCTGCACCACATCCCTTGGAACATGAAAAATAGCAATGTCAGACTCTTCAGCTACCCTAATAACTGGCTCGTCATCCTCCTCATCATCTCTTTCCAGAACTCTAAGACTTTCAGGAACCTTTATTTTTCCTGGCCTCTCCTGGCATCTCCAGGACTCTGTTGAGTTCCACTCTATGTCCCTATCATCATCATCAGAAGTGGTGCTTAAAGAAGATGGTAGAGTAGTACTCTTCCTTTACCTTGCTGGTGATCTGGGAGCCAATGATTCTAAAAGAGGAGATTCTTGCTCAGAAGGAAGGTCACCTCCTGTTTTTCCTCCAAAATCAGGAAGACGTACTATTGCTGGCTGCGGCTGCTATCCACTTTGCTCAGTTTCCTGAAACAATTGGGTACTACTTTGCGAAAGGGACAAATCAAATTCAGTGTCACTGCTCATTAGCATTGCCATGATTGCACTGACCACCTCACTGACTGACATGGTCTTGAACTTAGGTTGGGGTGTTGCTGCTGATAACGGGGTGCTGCTCTCAGCTTGCTTTCTGGAGTCTGGTGTGGTAGACACATGACGTCATCCAAAAAATGTTTGAGGTGACAGGCCACTGGTGGGAAGCAAAAGCTTCTCACCTAAGAAAACTTAATAATATTGTGCAGCTGTAAGCCTATGGTGGATGGATGGATGGATGGTTGGATCGATCGATTGAGGCAAAATGTTAAAAATATATTAAGAAATAACTTACACTTAAACAAATAAAATTAAAAACAATTAAATAAGTTGCATAAAAAGAACATAAATGTTTTTTAAAGCTAAGGATGAGAAGAAACTTGTTGGTGATGCAAGATAAAACATTTTTTTTAATGCATGGAGTATTATACAAGCACTGTTCATCAAAATCATATTCTTACTATACAAACTACAATGATCCTCAAGCATTTTAAACTTTCATCTCACATCCATCCATGGAAGCCTATGGCAAAGGCACACTGTCTGGACTAACAAAATGGCTGCCAGCCAGTGCCACATGCTCAAACAATAACACTGAGCAAGGAGGCATGAAGAACAAGGAACACTTGCCTATAGCAAAA
Organism: Lissotriton helveticus; assembly: GCF_964261635.1. Taxonomy (NCBI): domain Eukaryota; kingdom Metazoa; phylum Chordata; class Amphibia; order Caudata; family Salamandridae; genus Lissotriton; species Lissotriton helveticus. The sequence continues at coordinate 988,372,561 of NC_136067.1, forward strand.
TCATACTGGCCAGCCATTGCACATGGTGAAGCAACAACACCGAGCAAGCAGACATGGGGAACAAAGAACACATGCAAGCCTATGGCAAAAGCACAATGGCTGGATTCACAAAATGGCTGGCAGCAAGTGCCACATGATTAAACTACAACACTGAGCAAGGATGCATGGGGATCAAAGAACACATGCAAGCTTTTGGCAAAAGCACACTGGCAGGACATACAAAATGGCTGCCAGTCCATGCCACTATGGCAAACAACAACACTGAGCAAGGAGGCATTGGGAAAAAAAACATATTCAAGCGTATGCCAAATGCACAGTGACTGGATGCACAACATGGCTGGCAGCCAGTGACACATGGTCAAACTAAAATACTGAGCAAGGAGGAAAGGGGAACAAAGAACACAAGAAAGCCTTTGTCAAAGGCATACTGGCTGGATGCACAAAATGGCTGACCGACCGTGCCAAATGGTCAAACAATGGCAGCAATGAAGGAGGCATGGGAACAAAGAACACATGCAAAACTATGGCAAAGGCACACTGGCAGGATACACAAATGGCCTATGTACACAGACTCCACAAAATGGCCCTCAGCCACATGCCATGGAGAACAAAGACAAATCAATGGTGGGCTATGGAAAACACACAAACATACACACACTGGACAGACAAAGGAGACATAGGGATATTGATGAAACAATACCATTCATTCAGTAATGACAAAAACAAAAATTAACTAAGCTATAAACATTCTACAACAACACATATCTTCCCAAGTCATCAAATATTACCCCAGATATACAATTTTGGTCCACAAAAATGTGAAGTACAAAAAGCAAATGTTTAATTCAATCCAATGCCATCCCAGCCCTAAATAATGTTTTAAAACAACAAAAACAGTTCTTTCATGCACCCATGACTATTACTGGCCTGGGCCTACTGAATGGCCCCTTGGCAGACTAGACCATGTAGCAAAATAAATAAATATTGCAAATTTAACAAACATGGAGAAAATTGTGTGAACTGTGCAACATTGTTCCTTTCAAAAAAGAAAAAAAAATGCAAAATTATAACTAGGCCCCTACTGAAAAAAAAAGGTCACTGACCACACTGACTATGGTAAACTGAATACAAGTGCAAATACATTCTGGTGCATGCCCTCTTTTAAACAAAACAACACCCTTACACAATAATTTTTTTACTTCCTTGTGAAATCTCAAATACAAAGTCCTGAAATCCAATGGTATATAAGTAGCAGACAAGGAGAGTGATAATTCCAGCTCCAAATCCAAATGAAAAGTGACCACGGGATGGACAAAGCTCTGAGAGGAGGATGCTAGAGAGGAAGAGGAAGTTGCATTCTCTGGGGCACTTCCTTCCAGTTGGAGCAAAAAGTTAAAAGAAGGGTTTTTCAGGGAAAAAAACAACCCCAACAGCCCATTGGAGAAGAAAATCCACTTGAAAAGTCTCTTAGCTGCTTCTCAAGTGCAAAAGCTGCTCGAGCGGAGCATTTGCGGCTGTAAGCCGTGAGAGTCAATGCAAAGTCTATACGAGCTCGCTAGCGGCCCGAGATTTTCATGGCACTTGCAAGCAAGCACCAAAACAAATCTTGAGCGTGGACAATAAAACTCTGCTTCTCACTCAGAAAGGCGGAATTCAGGAACACTGCACTCCTCCACAAAGCGATCGCGGAGTTTACCACCTAGGGCTAGTTTTTTTCCTGCTAGCTTGATCTCATCTAATTCAAATGTCTACATAAGCCCCCTCGCAGCCATCGCACACCAACACAACCTCAACATCATCTCCTATGCTGACGACACCCAACGACCCCGCCAGCCTCCAGGAAGTAATGAAAGACGTCGCGGAACGGATGAAGCTCAGCCGTCTGAAACTGAACTCAGACAAGACGGAAGTCCTCATCCTGGGCCCATCCCCCTCTGCCTGGGACGACTCCTGGTTGGGCACCGCCCCCAAGCCAACTGACCATGCATGCAACCTGGGCTTCATCCTGGACTCCTTCCTCACGATGACCAAGCAAGTCAACGCCATCTCGTCATCCTGTTTCAACACCCTGCGCATGCTCCGAAAGATCTTCCGGTGGATCCCCACTGAAACCAGGAAGACGGTCACCCAGGCCCTCGTCACCACCCATCTGGACTACGGGAACACCCTCTACGCTGGAACCACAGCCAAAATCCAGAAAAGACTCCAGCGGATACAGAACGCTTTGGCACGACTCATCCTGGACATCCCCCGTCACAGCCACATCTCTGCCCATCTGAAAGACCTGCACTGGCTCCCCGTCAGCAAGAGGATCACGTTCAATCTCTTCACCCACACACACAAGGCTCTCCACGACATGGGTCCCAAACACCTCAACAATCGCCTCACATTCAACACACTCTCCCGCCAGCTCCAATCCGCCACCCTCCTCCTCGCCTCCGTCCCACAAATTTGCAAAGCCACCGCCGGAGGAAGATCCTTCTCCTACCTGGCGGCCAAGACATGGAACTCCCTCCTCACCCACCTACGGCTGACCCAGGACCACCTCGCCTTCAGGAAACAACTCAAGACCTGGCTGTTCGAGCAGTAGCGACTCCCCCCCTCCCAGTGCCCTGAGACCCTAGCGGGTGAGTAGCGCGCTATACAAATTTGCATGATTGACTATTACTCTAATAATACTACAAAGGTGGCTATTATAATGCTTGTTGCCAAAAATGCGTTCAATTTAGCAAAATGGGAATCCTGTTCCCTATACATTTGATTTTCGGTTTTCTGGGAAAAATTGTAGGTTTATTAGGACATTTCTATAAGGAGGTTAAGGCTAAAATTATAACTCTTACACAACAGGGTATGTTACCATTAAAGGAGGCGCAAGGCAAGGGTGCCCTGTCACCTGCTTTGTTTGCATTGTTTATTGAAACTCTGGCGGCTGAATTAAGGCAAGATTCCCAGATTAGAGCTTCCATTCAGGGTGCTCACAACAGAAAACTTTTCACAGATGATATAATTCTGTATCTGGCTCCGAGAAGCAAAATATTTACAATGCACTCGCTAAAATTCGGCTTTTACAGATATTGGGGGCTATAAAATCAATCATGCCAAATCTGAAGCTCTCCTTTTTAACAGTACCACTGTGATTCTGCCAGCCGCTACGAGACCTCACTATTCTAGCACACATCCTATATATTTAGCTAGGTATCTTTGTAATACAAAATGTTTCAGATTTGTTTAGACTAAAATATATCACTGCGTTCAACAAGGTGTGAGGACTACTACATCAGTAGCACTCCCTGGTTCTTACTATTATATGGCGTGTAGCCTTAGTCAAGTTTGCTATTCTTCCTCTATTCGTTTATATCTTTTCTAACATCATGATCAAAATTCCCCAATCTTTCATCAATTAAATTGACTTAATGCTTTGCCATTTTGTATTGCAGAGGAAGAAAGTACACACCAAATTAATGACGTTACAGCTGAATAATGAAGACGGAGGAGTAGCTCTCCCACACCTGAAAAAGAACTGTCAAGCTGCGTTCTTCGATTGGCTCATTTGTGCTGCAACTACATCGATTAGTTGGATTACTTCTGCCTCCAGCAGATGTTATGTAAGGCCAATATCCAGCTTCCTGTCTTTCTAAAAATAACAAAACGTCCTTAACGCACAAGAAAAAAGCTACCCCATATTGTGGTTTTTAGATATGCAAAACTAAAGGATGAACTTCAAATTCCCCAGTTTCCACCCCATATCTGTTTGAGGGATTGCCACCGGTTGAGACTGCAACTAGAGATCGCAGTTATAAGGGAATGGGAAAGGGTGGGGTTTTACAGGCTTACAGATTTTATGTTGACTGAGACGGTGAAATACTGGGAAGAGCTGACTACGAATAATCCAACTATTTCTTCTGAATTAGTATTCTCTTATCTGTGAATCAGTCATTTTCTAGGGAGCTACAAACAACCACTCAATTCACTATCCATGGACGTCAGTCAAAAATATTTTGTGACCGGCCTCACTGGAATAGGGAATTGGTACTGGCTATTATATCAGAAGCTTTGGAAGACAGTGCTCCCTGCTTTTTTAACTAATGTGGAGGCCTTCACAGAATGTAATTTTGTTATGCGGTCATGGCTCCGGTATAATCGAATGGCCCATAAAGCAGTCCACGGTGCCAAACTTAAAGGGGTTGCATTTATTCAAAATGAATGCTGTGTTTTACTCCCTTTTGCCTGCAAAAATGTTGTCTACCATCTCTGTGGCATGTTTCAAGTGTGGCCACGTGAAGGGCGATTGCCTACATTTTTGTTTTACATGCCCAGCTCTTTGCCATTTTTCATCAGCGAAGCTACAAGTTAGGATTGATCCAGATCCTTATGGCATCTTATTTGGCATATGCCCTATGCAAATTCAAATTACATTACATCAGCAACAATTCCTTTTCATTTCCACCTTGATACCTACATCTTTGTTTGAGTTTAAAAAGCTTTATTGAAAAGAAATATTCATCGTAAAACATTTTTACAAAGGTAAAAGATACAAAAGAAAAGTAGTGCATTTAATAAATAAAAAACGTTTGAACAACAAACCCCAAAAAAGGGGGAAAGGAACCGTACCAATAAAAATAGTTTATGTGGGAATTTTATCATAGGGGGCAGGGGAAATAGAAAAAGGAAAAAGAGAAAAGGGGGAGGGAGGAAGGGAGAAAAGAGGGCAACCTAGAACATAAAATCAATACATATGGTTACCAAAAGTACAATGAAAATTATGGGGTAACAATAAAATTAATCACGGAACATGTGTGGAGAGATAATCAGTAAAAGGTAACCATAACAAATCTCTTTTGATTAATAGGGGTACAGTTGTAGCTTAAGCACGATCGAGTCTGTGGTGATGACACAACAAGTTTCACCAATCTTTGAAGTATCTTTCCAGTTAGTAGTAATGATCTCAAACGAAATTGCTATAAACATGTCAATAAATTTACTAACATTGCACTGAACATTCCATATGGGGGAAGACCCACCCAAAAACACATGTACAATCTCAAAGGGAACATTAGTAGATAAAATAGTGTTAAGTGTAGACCAAGTACGAGACCAAAGCGATTTAACCAATGGGCAATGAAAAAACATGTGAAGAAGGTCACTATTATCACATGTGCATGACCAACACTTTTGTGAGTCTAGTATTTTAAATTTATGTAAATCAGAAGGCGTAAAAAAGAGCCTATTATAAAAGAAATAAAAAGTCTGTGTAGTGCTAGCCGAGCGAGAAACTGTGTGTATTTTAGATCAGATAATATCCCAGACTTGTAGAGAAAATTCCTGGTCTAAATCTAATTCCCAAAGAAGTTCCAGTTTAGATTTGGACCTATCAGCAGGGGAATGTGATAGTAATTTATAGATGGACGAGGCTCTAAGGGGAATAGTAAATTCGGGTGGGGAAGTAAGGGAAAGTGCGACATTGGAAGCGGGGATGGTCTGAAAGATAAGAGAAGATGGGGTATGTGTTAGCGAGAGAAAATGAGCAGAATGTGTTAGAGAGAGGTTAAAGGAGTCCCGTAAGTCTTGAAAAGTTCTTAAAGAGCTATCTTTGAGCAAGTAGTCATAAATAATAATTCCTTTATCAATCCATTCTTCTCAGAAAAGAGCTCTATTATTAATTTTGAGAAATGAATTATACCAAATTGGAGTCAATGCATGAAGGGCAGAGGAAGAGAGAAAAGAGCGAAAAAGTGTAAGTGTTAATGCCTTAGAATGCTTAAAGACAGGAGTAAGGAATTGTTGTGGAGTTTGAGATAAACGAGTGGCTGTGAGGAATGAGAAGGGAGCACGTTGTGCAAGTTCTATAGAGCTCCAGGCTGTTAAAGGAGAAGGAGAATTGTCTGTAAGGAATGGCCAAATCTGTTTAAGAGTGAAGGCGGAATGAAAACGAGAGATATTGGGAAAGTTAACACCACCAAGGCTCTTGGGTTGCTGGAGACAAGAAAGGGAAACCCTAGCTTTGCGATTATTCCATAAAATTTCACTAAGAGAAAATTAGTGGTTGTATAAATATAGTGGGGAAGGGTGTTAGGAAGCATAGAAAGGTAGAAATTAATAATAGGGAGTAGCATCATTTTAATAGTTGCAAGTTGGCCCCATCAAGAAAGGAAAAGGGGGGACCAACCATCAATGAGTGAAGAGAGTTTAAGTAAATCCGAATGATTAATTTTAATGGTTTCTCTAATGGTATTGGCATACAGAATACCCAAACATTTAACAAACCCGGGATTCCATTCAAAACCAGATCCCTCAAACATGTGAGAAAGACAAAACTTGTTAAGAGGAAGGACTTCGGACTTGTCAATATTCAGTTTATAGCCGGATACTAAAGAGTAATCGTGAAGTAGAGAGAAAAGTGCAGGTAAGGAAACAATCAGATCGAAAATGTAAAGTAAAATATCATCCGCATACGCTGTAAATTTGATTTCAACATCCCTATATATGAAGCCGGAGTAGGAGGAAGAAGTTCTTATTTTTACCAAGAAGGGTTCTAAAGCAAGGATATAGAGAAGAGGGGAAAGAGGGCAACCTTGACTAGTTCCTCTATGGAGGGAAATGTAATTTGATTGTGCGCCGTTGACCCAAATAGACGTCTTGGGATCAGAGTATAACAATTGAATATATCTAATAATATGGGGACTGAAACCATGCCATCTAAGCGCACCAAACACAAAGTCCCAGTTGACACGATCGAAAGCTTTCTCAGCATCTAGAGTAATTGCTGCAACAGGGGAATTCATCTTGGCAGCAAGATGTATAATATTGAGAAGGGTTCTTGAATTATCCGTGATAGACCTACCTTTAACCAAGCCAGATTGATATATGTTTACTAAATCAGGGATGACTGTGTTAATGCGAATAGCTAAAGTTTTTGCATACATTTTGCAGTCAGTATTTATAAGAGAAATAGGCCTATAATTTTTACAGAGGGAAGGATCTTTGTCCTTTTTAGGGAGTAGGCAAAGCATTGCCTGTGTAAAGGAACCTCTGGATTCGCCTGTGGCAAGAAAATTATTAATTAAAGTAAGTAAATGTGGTACCAGAACTGTTTTAAAATGAAAAAAAGCGCACTGTAAAACCATCTGGACCAGGAGTTTTGTCCTTAGGAAGAAGAGAAATCGCAGTCACAATCTCCTTCTCCGAAATAGTGGCATCAAGGGAAGAAAGGTCTACAGTTAGGAATAGATTGAAAAAAGAATCAATTTGCTCAGGAGAAGGGCTGAATTCAGGTGTGTAATGGGATGAATAATATTGAACAAAGCAATCAAGAATTTTAGCATCCGAAGACTGCGAAACCCCCTGAGAATCTTTAATAACAAAAATCCTGGACCTCTATTTTTTTAATTTTAAGATCATTTGCAAGTGATTTGCCAGCTTTATTACGTCCACCATACATTTTGGCATTAAATTAAAGGAGTTGGTTAGAGGCAGAGTCCCAAGAGTGTTTATTATATTGTATTTTGGCTTTGATGAGGGAGGATAACGTGTAAGGAGAATTAGTAGTAAAATAGAAGTGTTCAAGAGTCTTAATGTGTTGGAGGATGTTTGAGGTGTGTTTGAGGGCCTGTTTCTTTTTCTGGGAAACAAAGTCAATAATACAACCTCTAGCAGCGGCCTTAAAGGCATCCCAAAGAAAATGAAAATCTGAGGCAGTGTTTAGGTTGTTTGCAAAAAATTCATCCATGAAAAGCGCAAAATGATCAGTGAAATGGGGGTCAAGGAGTAATGAGTTCTTGAAACGCCAACGGCGAGAGGCAGAAATGGGTGAAGGGTAGTCCATATCTAGAATAACGGGGGCATGATCTGAAATGAGAATGAAACCTATTTCAGAGTTAGTCATAAATTGAAATGCGTGGTGTGAGAGAAAATATAGTCAATGCGGGAGTGTGATGTATGTACTGGTGAGAAAAAAGAAAATTCTAGGGAATCGGAATGACATATTCTCCATGAGTCCATTAGGCCTCTGGAAGAGATGGATTTGCGAAATGATTTTTGCATTTTATTGGGAACATATCGTGCTTGCGACTTACGGTCCAGAAAAGGATCCATAAGTTGATTACAATCTCCACCCACAATCAAATCATCATTCACATGAGAAGAGAGAAGTGAAGAAAAGTCATTCCAAAATGTCAAATCAACACCATTAGGAACATAAACGTTACAAAAAGATAGATGAACATTATTTACAATACTATCTAGAAACAACCATCTACCATTAGAGTCAGAAATTTCATTTTGTATTTGAACAGATAACGATTTATGAAATAAAATGACAACACCATTCTTATTGTTAACAGCAGAGGAGCAAAAGACTTCTCCAACCCATAATTTACGCAGTGAAGAAATATCCTGTGAAGAAAGATGTGTTTCTTGCAATAAGGCTACTTGGCATTTCAAACGAGCCAAATGAGACAAAACACGTTGTTTTTTGATGGGGTTTCGAAGACCCTTAATATTCCATGAAATGATTTGGAGACCTTTCATAGTAAGAGATGAAGATAGAAGAGTAAAGAAAGCATAGACCAGTTAAAAGAGGAAAAGAGAGAATGAAAAAAGTGAGAGTAAGTACTTAAAAGGAAAAAGATACACAGAATATCAAAGGAACAGAGAAAAGAATGTAGTAACCACCACAACTGCATGATCGAAGTAAGAACAAGAAAGCAGTAAAAGTTAACAATACAGAGTACCAAGAAAAAAGAAGAGAATAAGAAAAGGGAAATAGGAAAACTGTTGCAGAGGAAAGAGAAATAGAGGGAAGTAAAATTGACATAGGAGTGAGATAAAGTGATAAAGTCGGGAGTAAAAGCTCCCAAAAGAGGAAGAACAGAGGAGGTGACAAGAAGCCAAGAGGCTTCAGCCATAATGCACAAAAAAAAACGGAACAAACAAGGAGAGGTGAGGAAGGACGGAAAAAAAGGACCAAGACAACCGCATCGCCAGGAGGGGAAAGACAGAATAGACAATAAATTGTAAGGTAATAGGAAGGAAGGAAATATACAAACTTAACATATGAAATAAACAGAACTATAAGACAATATAAAAGGGGGACTTACCAGGGTAAAAGGATGTACAGCAACAAAGTGTATCAAACAAGAAATGATATGAATGGAACACACAAGAATCTGCGGCCATGAAAAAAACGTGGAACAATTAACCAAAATACAGGGCAGAAACATGAAACAAAGAGAGAGAACAGAGGGAAGCCAAAAACATGAAACAAAGAAATATAATTAATGTTTGCTTAGTTCCATCTACTCTTCCCGATGAGTATGGATGAACTTCCGGAGGTCAGCTGGTTCATCGAATGAAAAAGTTCTTACCTTGTCAGTGACTTTAAAGAAGCAGAGGTGTATGAGGCCATAACGAGCGTTCATTGACTTCAAAGCCGGCCTAAGATCTAAGAATTCCTTGCATCTGGCAGCAGTTTGCTTGGAGACATCTTGACTGAAAAAAAAATTATGCCCAGACCAAAACATCTGCCTATGTTGTTTAGCCGTATTGAGAATAGTCATTAAGTACAACAGAAAAAAGGCTATGATACCCCTTGGCTTGGCAGCAGATGAAGTATTTTGAGGACCTAGCCTGTGAGCTCTCTGGATATTGAAGTCAACAGTCTTTAGGAGTCCAAGAATCTGTAGGACCTGCGTTTTCAGGAAGTTAATCATGTCAGAACCTTCTGAACCTTCTGGAATACCATAAATTTGTAAGTTATTGCAGCGATTCTGATTTTCCAAGTCCTCTTTAGATTTTTTCAGAAGGTGGACTTCCTTAGTGAGAATGTCAACTTTTGCAATGACATCCTGAGCATCACTGATTTTGTGTTCAACATCCGATAGTCTTATGTCCAGGCCAGGAAATTTGTCCTCAATTCTTTGGAGAGTGGATGTGGTGTCTGACATAAATGGACGGATAAGGCGTAGTTCATCCATTATATCTTCTAATGTAATGGGAAGAGGAGATTTAGTTTGAGACGAAAGATCTTTTTTATGGCGTTTACCGGTATTAATTGAAGGCTCCTTACGATCCACAGGAACACCTCCAGAAGAACCATGTGATTTGTTTGGTTGTGTGAGATCCATAGCGGATTGATAAGTATAGTCACAATAAGAGAAAACAAAAAAGAAATCTCTATAAGTGGCTACAGCCGTGAATTAGAAGCATTCTACGGCAAGGTGTGAGCACTGTGAGAGATAAATCCGCATATGTTGAAGAACAGTTACATAACAATCCAGGAAAAAAGGTGGCGCGGTATGCAATAGTAACCTTTACCTGCCAATGAGTTCCAATAACGTTAAAAAATATGTCTAATAAAAGGAATTAGCACGTCTGCAGCCTAAAGAAACGTTGCCATATCACTCCTTTAACAGTATGAGGAGTAAGGCATAGTGAAGCTCTGCAGCATATCAGGTGAAAACAGCATTTTAAGAGGCCTGGTGTATAGCAAATTGTGGTCGCAAAAGACAGTAAATCAGAAAATGTGAATATCCATACATGCGCCAGTCCAGTAATAAGACCTCTCAGTGTACAATCACATCACCGATAAAGTAAAAACTATTGAGGAGCACAGAGTCAGTCAAAGAAATACACCTTGTTATGAAGAAATAGCACAGCCGCTGCCATTAAAAATAAAGAAAAGTCAAAAAGAAAAATATTATCAGTATAGTCCGTTTACCATAGGGGAAGCATTACTAATGAAACCCCGTTTGTGAGAACAAACGTCTTGAAGCTGTAAAATGGCGGCCGTCAGAGAAATGCTGAGGAAGCTGAATTGCAAAATGGCGAAGAACACACCTGTCCTCAAGGTCCAGTCGTCGAAAAATGCACCAAATGACCCAGGCTGCTTCTGACATCAGTATCTGCAGCCAAAAGCGGGAACTGAAACGATTAGCGGCTCCTTCATAAAGGGAGGATTGCAGATTCTGCGGAGCCCTCTCAGGTCGCTGCCATCTTGCCGCCGCCGCCGCATGCTCTCCGATACCTACATCTTTAACATGGCAAAAGTGGAGATCCTCCAAAGTACCTACCTTTAGCTAATAGTTGGTGAAATTGAAGTGGATGAAATGCCTTGAAGAGCAATACCTACAAAGAGTAGGTGCTTAAAAAAAATATGTGGCGTTATGGCACGATTGACTGGATTAAGTCATCATATCACGTTTTAAGTTTCATCTGTCATCATAGCTGTCTCAGTGTTTTATTTCACGTTTCTAGGGACGTTTGCACTTAATGGAACTATATATTCTTTTTTCTTATGCACATTGCTGGATATAAGTTATACTTCACTTATTTAAATGAATTTCTGAATAATAGTGGATGTTTGTGTTATTACTATGAACTTTTTCTAACTGATTAAAAAAATAAAAAACATTGAATAGGCTATTGTTATGGGAGAGTACTGGTGCTGGTAGTCCTCTCTACATTCCCGTCCCCATCCACATCAATAATACATAAACTTGATTTTTCCCGAGCAATATATGCAGTATGATTTGATATTTGGAATTCCAAATGCTCTCAAATAGTGAGTGACCTTTTTGACAAGTCCGGTATAATCGGGTTTTGTATCCTAATTTTGAATATTACCTACCAGAAACAGGAAGATACTCTTTCTGAAAAGTTTGACATTGGGGTCATATGTACAACAGAATGGCTGAGTGCGGTGTTATGCCACAATTGGTAATGCCATGCCCCACCATTTTGGAAACGCAGGGATGTGCCGTATTTACAATATACGGCACTCTTCTGCATTTGCCCTAGTGCTGGCACTAAATTTAGCTGCCTAGCATTAACGCAGGCAATCTTGCACCATAGTGCTAGGGTACCTGCGCTGCGGGGAATGATCGTTCATGCACATAAACAATCAATAATGGTGATTTGTAACTTCCATGGGTGCTGCAGAATGCAGCTTATATAGAAGTTGGAACTCGTAATTTTCCAATGATTATTTATGTGCAGGAAGGGACACCTTCTGGCACATGAACAATCACTAATGGTGGTTTGCTGTTTCTATATGTGCTGCAGAATGCAGCAAACATAGGAACAGCAAAAACAAGGAGAAATTAATAATTTCTCCTCATTGCGCCTGGTTAAGACCAGGTTTTCCCTAGTCTTATTTTTGGTGCTGCCCCATATTTACACCACCCTTGTCAATAGGGGGCAGTGCCAAAAAGTAATGGGTGTTGCGGCGGAACGCCTGCTGCAACACCCACTGCCCACCCCTTTCATGCTAAGGGCTATAAATATGGTGAAAGGGTTATCGCCACCAGAATGTCAGAATGTCACAAAAAGTGACGCTCTGGTGGCGATAAACCCTTGAAAATAAGGCCCTGTGTCTTCTATTGTATTCTATTGAATTCCAGTAAACTGACCCTTCATAAAACCTGAGAAGTGGTCATTTAGCACAGAGTAAGATACACAACCCATGCCAGATATATATACATCTCTCTTGACCATAAAAGGCTCAGAGAAATCCCCAGTGCACAAAAGATGGGAGATGGAGCTGGGCCGAACACTTTGAATCAATGGGAAGAGTTACAGTATTCAACTCTGGACCCAATAGAACAGATGCATGCTGGTGAGGCTCTGGGAGAATGAACACTTTGGTACTCCTTCTTTGGCATTGACTGAAGCTCTGTACTAATTGGGCTGACATTCTTGATGTACTGAAAATGATATTTGAAACTGTTATACCCAGATTCCCAATGTTGACATAGTTGGTCCTGACAAAACCAAGCAGGCCTGCTCATTCTGCTATTGAAAAGATTCATAGATGTCACTAACTCCATGTGCTGCAAACAGGCTTGTGTGGCATGTGAGGGAAAACATAAGACATTTAATGAAATTGGCTGTATGGTCTATGAGATCTTTCGGAATTAAGAAACACATTCGTAAGAAAAGATAGGAAATACATTTGAAAATATAGACAAACGTTCTTGATAAATTATTTTAGAGTTAAGAGAGCACAAATCATACTGGTAAAATAGAGTTTTGCATGTTGCTGCAATTAAAGGTCACACATGGATACACAAATAAACCGGATTGTAGAAGCATGAACAAATGTAGAAAACTTTATCTCTTGTGTCAGAAACCTCAAGATCTTCTAGGCCTTATTCTATTAGGACTTGTATGTAATCTGATGATGTTAAGGAAGAAGGCAGGGGGCATAGTTGAAGTAATTTGATTTATTATACAATATTGGTTTGGTGTTATTCACTTGTTGCTAGCTTTTGCTTGTAGACAGATGTGTGTAGGTTTAAATTCCAATAAAGAGATTTATTCCATAACCATGAGTCGTCACTCTTAGTGAGGTTGGGTGTTGTTTGGGATTTTGCCCAGGCCAAAGATCTGGCGTACGTCACCATTTTGTGCCTTTTGACGTCATGATTTCATTGGAGATGGACAAAGGTACAAACCTGCTTCACACTTCCTTATGTCCTGATCCTGCAGGTCACGCACATGTTTCCTACCCAAAGTCACATTGACCCTAGTCTGGAACAAAAGGAGTACAAGCCTGCAAGCCTGGTCAGTTGAAATCCCCATGCCACTATTTTTCCATAATCCTTACCTGTTAATGCTGTCAAATGCCTCATGGAAATAAAAGAATATATCACATTTAGGAAAGCTTTGATAATACAGCTATTGCTCCAGCTATTGCCTGCCATCTCAAAGAATGCTTATAGAGAAATTGCATAAGTCTTTCTTATAAAAATGCATTCAATTACTGAGTGACATATAAATGTAGATTTACTATCATTTACGGGGTCCATGGCTGCAGGAAAATCTGCAAAATTGTGTTGCACAAATGTTGAAAAATGATGCAGTGGCAGATTTAGCAAGCGTCATATGTTGATAATGTCAATAATCATTGTCACGCTAGGAAAACCTGTTACCTAGATGCTAGACGTAGCTCAATGGCGCAGTCGTTAGGTAACTTTGAGGTGAGTACAAGACTGAGGTCAATCCTTCAATAGACTTTTCATTGGAAGGGGAACTGCTGAAGGTTAAACTGGATAAAATGTGGGATTGTGGTTCGATTGCACATTAAATGCATTGGAATACAATGAAAAATTCACTTTTTTTCTCGTAATTTTATAAAGTTCGAACTTGACCCAGACGTATCAGAGAGCTTTACATGAGCACCAGTTGCTTTACACAAAGACATGTAGGTTTCGGGGAGATTAAGTGGCATATTCACAAGGAGCTATCGCCAAATTAACGGCACTTTATCGCAGCCAAAGTTGTGATAAATGTACCCCACCATTCACAAGCAAGTGCTTACAGCACACAGCACCAGTATTCCTGTGAAAGCAGCCGCAAAAACATTGCTACAGAGGATCCCCTACAACAATCGCTAATGAGATGCAGAGTAGGCGTTCCCTTGCAAAAAGACGCAACAACACCACACCTCAACATTCACAACAAACAGACAGATTGTTGATAAGAACACAAAATACGCAATAAGGCGCGTTAGCTGCAGGAAATTTACACCTGCTCTGACCTGGTGTAAAGTCGGATGGCAGCCTGCACCACAATAGGGAGCTCAGACCAGGGTGTCATCAGAAGGGCAACAGATGCCATGGAGCAACTGATTATGCCCATCGGACACTCAAGAGGGCTACATCACCCACCGCCACAACTGCTGTACCAAATAATCCACCTGATGTCGCACAATAACAATGGGTGACATGCATGTGTTGGCACAAAAATGACCATCACACATTCACTATCGAAGCAAACAATTAAACTATATTGAAACAACACAGAAATGAAATTTAGACACATGGCGGCTCCCCTCGACACATCCCGTAGGTCACAACTTGCAAGAAAAAAAATGATGAGAAGGAGTGTCCTGCACACATCAAAGGACAGAGAGAGAGCAAAGGAGAGAGAGAAGAAGAGAGGGGGAGAGAGAGGGAGAAGAGAGGGAGAGAGAGAGAGAGAGAGAGAGAGAGAGAGAGAGAGAAAGTGAAGAGAGGGGAGAGAGAGAGAGAGAGAGAGAGAAGTAGAGAGAGGGAGAGAGAGAAGAGAGGGGGAGAGAGAGAGAGAAGAAGAGAGGGGGAGAGAAAGGGAGCCGACTCTGTGAGCCCAGGCAACACTGCTCACCTACTACAACCACTTGCCGGTACGTATAGCAGCACACCAGGTCCCACATATGAGAGGGCTGTCATCTGAAACAGAGTCCAGAGACATGACTGGCAAAGTACACACACTTGCACCAGACAACATTGCCCACCCGCCCATGCACACCCAGGCAGTGGCATCCCAGCCCCTCCCGCCGCCCATAGGAGCATGCCCGTCCATGTACACCCGGGACACACTTCTCAACGGTAGGTGGCCAAAATATCGAAATTAAAACATCGATATTCAATAATATCGAGGTTTTAATTTCGATGGTATAGAATATCGATGTGCAATAATATCGATGGACAGAATATTGATTTTAAGGTATCTATGTTATTAATATCGAAACTTTGTTTAGTGTTATGTATTTTATTATGTATTTTATATGTTTGTTAAACATGTTTTTTTATGTATGTTTAGAAATTGGTAATTTTGTTTACATTTTGCGTTTTAGTATCAGAGCGGGTTGTGGGTTAAGAGGGAAATAGGGTGGAAAGTAATTTAATTATAATTAATTAATTATTATGTTTTTTTAGCATTTTTGATTAATAATTAATTGCTAATTATTATTAATTAGTTATTTAAATTAATTAGAGTTAATGAAGTAATATTTTTTATATTTTGTTATTGTTAATTATTAATTAATTGATAATTAATTATTATTAATTGATTAAATGATAAGTAAATTTTTTATGTGACTTATTTATGTGTAACGGGTTGTGTGTTTATAGGGGAATAGGGTGTGAAGTAATTAAATTAAATTAATTAAAGAAATAGTATATATTTATTGGTATTTATTATTAATTAATTGTTAATTAGTTAATTGGTAATTAGTTTTTTTAATTAATTTATAATATGAATTAAAAATAATCTAATAATAAATATTGTTTATTCTTGTAAATTTCGTGTTAATTGATCATTAATTGGTCATTAATTATTATTGGGCATTAATTATTAATTGGTAATTAATATTTCTCAATTAGTTAATTTATAATTACATACATTTATATTATTAATTGATATTAATTTATTAATTGATATTTAGATTAATTGTGTTTTTTGTATGTGTAGTGTGTTGTGTGTTAAAGGGGGAGTAGCTGGGAAGTAATTTTTTGTTATTTTAGTAAATATTAATTCTAAATATTTGGTATTTAGTAATATATTTTTGTAAATAAAATATTACATCTTTTTTTTCTTTAAAAAAATATGTAATTGATAAGTATGTTAATATAACTCCTACGCTATCCTGTGCTTTTGCTACTATTGCACCCTCTGGAGTGGGAATAGTAATTTTTACCCCCACGCTATCCAACGCTTTCCTACTGTTGCACCCTTTGGAGTGGGAATAGTAATTTTTACACCTAAGCTATCCAACGCTTTCCCTACTGTTGCACCCTCTGGAGTGGGAATAGTCATTTTTACCCCTACCCTATCCAACGCTTTCCCTACTGTTGCACCCTCTGGAGTGGGAATAGTAATTTTTTCCCCTATGCAATCCAACACTTTCCCTACTGTTGCACTCTCTGGAGTGGGAAGAGTAATGTTTACCCCTACGCTATCCAGCGCTTTCCCTACTGTTGCATCCTCTGGAGTGGGAATAGTAATTTTTACCCTTACGCTATCCAACGCTTTCTCTACTGTTGCACTCTCTGGAGTGGGAATAGTAATTTTTACCCCCACGCTATCCAATGCTTTCCCTACTGTTGCACCCTTTGGAATGGGAATAGTATTTTTTACCTCTATGCTATCCAACGCTTTCCCTACTGTTGCACCCTCTGGAGTGGGAATAGTAATTTTTACCCCTACGCTATCCAACGCTTTCCCTCCTGTTGCACCCTTTGGAGAGGGAATAGTAATTTTTACCCCTACGCTATCCAACGCTTTCCCTAATGTTGCACCCTCTGAAGTTGGAATAGTAATTTTTAACCCTACACTATCCAACGCTTTCCCTACTGTTGCACCCTCTGGAGTTGGAATAGTAATTTTTACCCCTACGCTATCCAAAGTTTTCCCTACTGTTGCACTCACTGGAGTGGGAATAGTAATTTTTACCCCTACACTATCCAACGCTTTCCCCACTGTTGGACTCACTGGAGTGGGAATAGTAATTTTTACCCTTACGCTATCCAACGCTTTCCCTACTGATGCAAAAGTGGGGTAAGTATATATATTAATGTATATGTAGCGTTTTTAATTTATTTTACATGTATGTGTAAGAGTTATGATTTTTTAAATATGTTTTAATGTTTATATATATAATTGGTTAAATTATATGTATTTTTAAATTATTGTTACATTATTATTAATACATTTAAAAAAAGATATTTTTTACTTCTATATTTTTGTACTACGATATTTTTTGTTAGATATTTTTGTACTTACCTTTATGTAGATAGAACTTCGATATTTTTGATGTCGATATTTTTGCTTCTATATTTTTGTATGTCTATAATCTGTCTGTCGATATTATGTCATAGATCCCTGCTCATCTTCCACCACCAGCCTCTAGACAGCAGGTATCACCACGTGCCACTGCAAGCTACAAGGCTGGGTCAAGCAGACATGGCACTCTTTGTACCATGCATCCATGCTGCACTTGCCTCCAGGTAACACGCCTGTTGCTGGGACTAAATCACACCATGGAATGATATGAAATAGGGCACCCGGCAACATGGCAGCCTGCACAGCTACTCAGCCCAATGGGTGCCACTAACTCTGTGACCCCGGAAGCAGGCCACTTTGTGGTAGGCCCGCGCAGGACGCTGGTGCGGCCTTCACTACGGTCCAGCAAGGCACACAAATCCTGGGCAGTTTGAACCACCAGGATGGGCCATCATTGCAGGCTGCACACCCACTCAGCAGCTCAAGGTGCCACTGACTCAGTGCACCCTAAGTCACTGTCCCGTGGCCGGGTGCCTGTGCCGGTCGCAATGCAGCGCCTGCCACAAACCTTGTGCAAACCCAGTCAGCGCCACGTGGTGGCAGGCACGTGCCGGCCTCAAGGCCTCAGGCCCACCATCCAGTCACCACCGGTAGAGGGTTATGTGACGTTGTTGGCCCCTTATATTGGTGGGGTCACATGGCCTGTGATGCCTGTGCCGGGTGGGTGTGATGTGTGTGCAGACCTGCCCTCAGGGAGTGGTTGTGACATGCTGACAACTAGACCAGTGACCTGCACACCAACAGCAAATTTGCCTGCAACGGGTAGCAATGAGGCCCCCCTGGGAGCGTGAGCGGAGTGGTCTGGCCTGCTGTATGCCGAAACAGGGCAGGGCTAGCAAATAAAATGACCCGTGGGCACTGGGCGTGGTTCAGTCCATGTCCGGACTAGAAAGTGGCTGATGCATGTATCCCTGTAGTAGTGTCCATGGGACCCGTGACACAAATTGCCATGTTGCACCCTCTGACTGTCATCCCACAGGATGTGCATCATTGACGCAAGGGAAATCACTGTCCCAACATTCATCCACACATACATACATGAATGATGGAAGACATGACACAGCAGTGCGTCATTGGATGTTTATTGCACATCCAGTGCTTTTCAGCAGCTGGAGCGGAACAGGGCACTGCCCAATGTATCACACTATCTGGGCCCGTGGAGGGCCAGCCAGAGTCCATCCGTGGAAGACAAGTACTGCGGAAGAGGAGGGGTGCAGTCCACAGTCTGGTCACCGTGACATAGGTCATCAGGCAGGATGTGGCGGTCCATGTCACTGTCCAAGGTGAGTGCATCTGAGTGAATCTGGGGTCAGTGGAAGGTCATGAGGCCACTTGTGGGACCATCAGGAACAGGCCAGGTGGCAAGAAATGAATGCTACTGAGCCCTTCTGATCACAAGCCCATCCACGTCCTCACCCTGATGGTATTGCTGTACCGGCTGCGTCACCGGGAGGCATCAACACCTCAGGTGCTGGAGGTGGTCTGTCTGCCGCACTGTGTGGCACTGACACCTCAGGTGCCAGAGGTGGTCTGTCTGCCGCACTGTGTGGCACTGACACCTCAGGTGCCGGAGTGGTTAGGCCTGCCGCACAGGGAGGCATGGCCACCCCAGGGGACGGAGATGTGGGTGTTGTGGGGGCAACAGCATTCAACATCACCATGCCTTGTAGCAGCAATGAAATGATGAGGATCTGCAGGGCATGGTAGATCCCAGCTACATTCCGCTGATGTTCAGCGGTGGCTGCCATCCGTTCCACCTCCACCTGCACTATATCCTCCATGAGCCTCCGCATCTGTGGCAGCTTATGGCTGGTATCGCTGGAGCCACTCTGAGCGGACAGGTGTTCTTCTCTCCACGTCATGACTCCAGCGATTTCAGTCATGGCTCGTTGGAGACCATGTAGTGGGGATACACACCCAAGGATGGCTTCAAGTTTGGTTGCCATGTTTCCGAAGCCCAACCGCACCTGCTATTCGGTCTCCCTCTGGTACTGCAGCACACAGAGTTGGAAGGCCATGTGTTGTTCCTGGGGGTGTTGAAGGGTGCCGGGGCTGTGGGTGCCTCCTGCTGGGTGATTTGGGTAGTGGGTGGGGTCTCCTCGATGCAGCTGGCCTACCCTGATCCTGGAGGTGAGTTGCGGATGAGGTCCATGATCTCTTGGATGGCTTGGGTGTTGATGCTGGTGTTGTCCTCCTCATCATCAGTGAAGAGTGGCTGGGACTGCTCTGCAGGAGGTGTTGTGAGTGCTCCTGCGATGTTGAAGGAGAGATGGTGTCTTACGATGTGTCCACTTGTATGTAGCCGCATGGTACATGTTGACATTCAGACAGCATGGCATTGTGCATTGTGACAGTCTGTAGGTCTGGGCGAGGACCCAGACTCATTGTGGGTGTGCACTGTGCTCTGCATGTGTGACATTGTGCCCATCTCCACCCGTCCCCCCAGTACCTGGTGGTCACTCACCCTGTTGTGGTTTTGTTGTGTCCTATCGAGCAGTGTCCAATCCCCCGACTCCGGCCACAGTCTCGTCACTGATGACTGTAGACACCAGCTCCTCCATGTCATCCAGCTCAAACTGTGGCGCTGGGCCCCCATCACCAGTCTGTGTTGCTGCTTTCCGGTTGGTGGAGAGTTTCTCTTTGGTCTGCTGATTGATGTCATTCCATCGCCTCTTGACCTCGTCCATTGTCCCCTTCTGGTCCCCGACGACATTCACCTTGTCCACGATGTCCCACCATATTCTGTTTTTGGTGCCCAATGACATGTTGGAGTTGACGAACAGTTGTTGATGGTGATCCATCACCTCCGTGACTATGATCCTGTTCGTCTGCAGACTGAAGTTTGTCTTCCCCTTCTTCTTGTCCTTGCCCTTCCCTGTCCCCGAGGTCCTGGGCTGGTCATCGGGGGTGATTGTGGGGTTGCGCTCGTGCTCTAAGCCTGCTCCGGCTGCCTCCATGGTGCTTGGATGTTGGTCAGTTTGTGTTTGGGTGTTTTTTCTACTTTTATGGCGATTTTCCCTGCCTGCCAGGTGTGTGTTGCAGGCCTGGCGCTGCTTATGGCTGATTTCCTCATCGTGCTTGGGCCCATCGCATTTTTTTGGGATTTGTGTTTTTGTCTCCATCGAGGTGGTTGTATCGCAGACATTGTCCGCAGTTTCGGCAGACTATCGCATGTTGTGAATTCCACATTGACACAGGGTTATTTTCCCGCGATGGGCTGCGATGTGGAAAGATGCGTTACACTACTCTTGCGGTAGTTATCACACCTTCTTGTGAATATACCCTAAGTGATTTACCAGAATCACAAGATGTTGAGCATCATGGCTGAGACTGGAACCCGGTTCCCCAGATTAGAAATTGACCGCCCTAACCGTTTTGCTTCATTACCTGCTTTGTATGAGTTGTTTCCTTTGTATTGTTATTTCAGGCAAGGATAGATCATGCCATCTTAGTTAAGCTGCTTTTGTTGAAAACCTATATGTGATTGGCGCTTTTCCTGTTTAATTGTTCACTTTTGTAAAAATTATAGGTGGCTGGTGGAAGGGATTTCGGTGCACTTCTCCAGTCAACTCATGGTACAAAAAAAAAGGTTTTTGCATCAGAAAGTTGAATTGGTCCAGTCCTTTGCATCACTTTCGCATCACTGTTTGTGCAAAGCACCGCCATGCATCTAAAGAGCACTGGCACGAACAAATTATTATTCTAGGCAATGGTTTCTAGTGTTTTTTTCCTCAAACTTTCTGCAAACTGATTGCTGCTTGTAGACAGGAGTTATCCACTGGTGTACCCTAATTGAAGGAGGCAGAAAAACCTGACCTGAAGGAGAAGGGATAATTACATATTATATAGTTATTTATTTGTATCCATGGTGATTTGTACTGATTGATATTATGTTTTGTGTTACTGTGCCACCGCCCACGGATACATTTAATTTATCGGTTCAGTGGGAAAAAATTTAACAATCTCCCCGAAAGAGCGGTTCGTCCCAACAAAACGTAAGAAGCACAACAGCCAACAGGTTAAAAAACGGTTGCAGTATTCAACTACACAATGATCCGATTTCCATGAAAAAACGATCTACACTTGCAGGCATCTCCCACGGTGATGGACAGAAAGGTTCCAGCTATGGGAAATATTTCGCAATATATTCCGCAATTTATTTTCATGTTATGGGGCAGGGAAGCAAATAAACTTTATTATCAGCATTAACAACGGCCTTAATTGACACACTGAGTAAGGGGTCCTGCCCAGTGATATATAGGACTGCCCACTTTTAATATTTCTTAACTTCAATAATGCTGTTCACTGTAAATCACGCAACCCTCACTTGGGCAATGTGTGGGAAAAAGATCAAGGTAGAGGGGGTGGACCTAAATTTTTTTTTAAAATGTGCGGCGGAGGGAAACTTTTCTGTGTGCGCAGTGCACTGAATAATTTGCCTTTCCTGAAATGTCGTGACAACGGGTGTTCCGTTATAATTACCATTAGTAAATGCAAAGCCGTAGCAAAGAGGGCGGTACGAGTATGAAGTACTTACACAAATACAAGTGGAGACAACTAAATGAACATGCTAAACTGGCAGACGTCAATAATCTGAAAAACAACATTGCTAGTCACTTTAAAGACAAAGGGGCAGATTTACAAGCCCCCTGCGCCACCAGGATTGGTGGCATATTTCACTGTTCCATATTTACAAGGACAGGAAACGCCACCCTGCGTGTCTTTGCCTGTTCTTGTAAATACAGCCCCTTTACACGCAACACTTTGTGTAAAAGGGGCGTTCCATGGGTGTTGCTGTGGGTGTTCCCACGCAAGACCCATGGAACCAGACACATTTCCAGATTTACGGGGAATCAGTGCTTAATTTGTGCCGGTGCTTTCCGATGCTTAGCACCGGCACTTAATTGACAGGACCGGGTGTACGCATCTCGCATGTGCGTCACACATGCACATTGATGTTTTTAAAATTTACTGAGTCTGCCCTTAATATAATATTCTGTGCTCAGCGTGTTCAATCATGCAGGTTACAGCGGTTAACAATAGCTGCCCTGCCTGCACTGAGGCTTCCTGCCTGCAGTGCTGTAGTGCCATCCATTCGTCCAAGAGTCAGACAGAGAATAAATTATGCATGTTGCTTGCTTGTGTTATCATGGCGGCCACGGGACCAGTACACACACGGGCGGGCGGCAGCAGTAATTCTATCTGACACACACACACTGATTTATTGGGGCATCAGGGGCGGGCTGAATTTGGTTTCGGTTCTGTTTTGATAGGGGGGTAGGGGCTGTGCGCAGATTTTTTTATTTCACATGACCACATGACCACGCGCGCCTCTTTGTCACAGCTCACTGCTAAGTCATCTGCGTTCCCCTAACTGCCCCCCACAGACAAGGGGGGCTTGGGGGAGGGAGCTGACCGAAGGGAGGTCTCCTCCCCCGGGCTGTTTGGGAGGGCTGCGAGGGGTTTTCATCTAGTAGCTGCCAGAATGTTCTGGAATTGGGCTGGCCTAGTAGGTCTGGCCAGCCCAATTATATATTTTCCTGTCCCCGCCTCCTAGCCACCATTTTAGGTTTGGTGACCTGGTGGCTAGGAGGGCTGTTAGCGTTTTTGTGATATGTTGCCTACTGGTATTGATTCAGTGGTTTTGGACTATGACGAAGATAGTCCCGAGGAAGGAGAATTGCGGGACGTAGAGGGGGGGGTGCCCTCTCATGTCTCTGATAGTGTTTTTCAGGCTCCAGTGGTACAGAGTCAAGTGCAAGTGAGAAGAGAGCACGGCCCATCGTTCAGGGCGCCTCGCAGACAGGACACATTGACTTCAGCGCCACGGGCGGAGCCTTCGACAGTGGTCTCTCTGTTGCCAGGCGAGCAGTTAGCTGCACAGGCCAAACCTACTATGGTGTCTGTGGGCACAGGAGGGGAAACCGATGTTATTATGGGTGGGGGGAGGTTGCTCAAAGGTCGTTACGTGAAGGACACTGCTGTGGGCACTGATGATGTTGTGGAAGTCACTGGTAAAGTGGAGAGTGGTACTAACACTGGTGCTTCCAGTACAGTTAAAGAGCCATTGGCCAGTAAAGAATTGAAAATCAAAAAGTTACCTTATATGGGGGTCACAAAGCCTTTGGGTGCTCATTTGATGTTGACTACAAAAGAACGTATTTGGAACGGTGAGTGTGTTGAGCTTCTTAAGCTCCTACACCGGGAAGTCCGGTCCAAAGAGGGGTCTAAGGAAGAGGAGTTTGAGTTGGCAAAATGTCCTAGAGTCCCTTTAAACATTGAAAATTGGACAGCTGCATTCCTTATTTATGCGAGTGTATACTGTGAAAAGTTTCCAGAGCGCAGCGTGTCTCTTTTTAAATATATGGATGTTATACGCAAGGCGCAGATTACTGGGGGGGGGTTTGCTTGGTCCCAATATGATGAGGAGTTCAGGGCCAGGATGGCTTGGGATCCGGAGGCCAAGTGGGGGGAGTTAGATCTTGACTTATGGCAGCATACCATGGGGTCTGCATCAGGGGGAAAGACTATTTTTACAGCAAGTGGCTTCCCTTTAGTTTACCAGCCCTTTCAGGACAAGCCCACCCGGGGAGGGGTGGGAGCTACTTCAACCACACTGTCGGGAATTGGCGCATGCTGGGAGTTTAACAAGGGTTCTTGTACCAGAGAATATTGTAAGTTTAAACATGAATGCTCTGGCTGTGGTAGGAGACACCCATTTTCCAAATGCTGGGATAACCAGCCAGCAGGAAGCCAACAGGGAACACAGGCGAGTACTAGGGGTTCAGGGACGCCCTCACAGTTTTCAGGGGGAAGGGGATCCAGAGGTTATAAGGGTGTTGGGTCCAAGGGCTCACACACCGGTTAAGTTAGAGAGGTTGCGCCTTGCGCTTCAGGAATACGAGGATGAAGAAGTAAAGAAAAAATTGTTGGATGGTTTTGAATTTGGTTTCCGACTGGGTTACATGGGCTCAAGGGGGAGGAGATGGTCTGCTAATTTGAAATCAGCATCTGAGCATGGCACAGTGGTGCAAGACAAGCTAAACAAAGAAGTACATGAAGGAAGGATGGCTGGCCCTTTTCATGATTGGCCGATCCTTAATTTAATAATATCACCCATTGGAGTGGTCCCGAAGAAAGATCCGGGACAATTCAGGCTTATTCAACACTTATCATGGCCTGAAGGGTCGTCTGTCAATGATTTTATTGATCCAGAGGCGGTTTCAGTCTCTTATTCCTCGGTTGACGTTGCCATGTCACTTGTTGTGACCGCGGGCGCAGCCGCTGAGATGGCCAAATGTGATATAAAATCTGCCTTCCGGCTGTTGCCTGTCCACCCGGATGATTGGTGTCTCCTGGGCATACATTTTCAGGACAATGGTATGTGGACAAAGCTCTGCCAATGGGTTGCTCCATTTCATGTGCTCTTTTTGAGTGTTTTAGTACTTTTCTACAATGGTACTTTACTCATCAGTCCTGTCACTCACTGGTAACGCACTACCTGGATGACTTTTTCTTTGTCGGGTCCCCGGGCTCCACGGAGTGCCAGTCTGCTCTGGACACTTTCCAAGGGCTCATGGAGGATCTGGGAGTTCCTCTGGCTCCCGAGAAAATGATGGGTCCTGCAACGGTCTTGTCCTTTTTAGGAATTGAAATTGATTCTGTGGCAATGTGTGCTCGCCTGCCTGAGGATAAAAAAGTGAAAATGTTGGAGTTGCTTGAAACCATGTTATCAAAGAGGAAAGTGTTGGTGAAAGATGTTCAGGTGCTACTAGGCCATCTCAATTTTGCTTGCAGGGTTGTGAGAGCAGGCAGGACATTTTGTCGCAGATTGGGCAGGGCTCTTGCAGGTCAACATTTGCCTCACCATCGGGTTCGCTTGTCGGCTGGTGTCAAAGAGGATTTGAGAATGTGGAAATTTTTTCTCTCTTCTTTTAATGGTGTTCCTTTGGTGTGGGACGTGCAAATGTTTTCAGATGCTGCTGGCAGTGATGGTTTTGGGCTGTATTGGAATGGTAGATGGTGTGCTGAACGTTGGCCGGATGAGTGGTTGAATGGCGGTCGCAGCATTACATTTTTGGAGCTTTTCCCTTTGCTGGTGGCGTTGACCCTATGGGGGGAGGTCTTGGCACACAAGAAGGTGCTTTTTCGTGTGGATAACATGGCTGTAGTTGAGATCGTTAACCTCCAGTCTGCCAGGGATGAACAGGTCCTGAAGCTCATGAGAGTCTTTGTGCTGGGTTGTTTGAAACACGACATTCACTTTCGTGCTTTACACATTCCGGGGGTGGACAATGACATTGCGGATGCTCTGTCTCGTTCACAGTGGGCGAGATTCCGTGGACTGGCGAGGGAGGCAGACCAAGCACCGACCCCGATGCCGATTCATCTGTGGCACGTAGGCAACGTCGGGTCTTACAACTGGTGGTAGGTTCTTTGTCTGTGTCCACGCGTTCTGCTTATTCTCTGGCCTGGAGGGAATTTCTGGAGTCAGGCGCTTGTAGGAGTGAGGAGGTTTGGCGCCGTTCTGAGGATGTCCTGAACTTCATTTTAGATCTCATGGACAAAGGGCTGACTAAGGTGACCATTGCAGGTAAATTAGCAGGGGTAGCATTTATGGGTAAGTTGCTATGGGGTTACCCTCCGTCAGCAGGGGAGATTGGCAGGAGGATGCTTGAGGGTTGGGCCAGAGAGCAAGGGCACACCAGTAGACTCAGGGCTCCTTTATCTTGGCAGATTCTGGCACGTTTGATAACTGTTCTCCCTGAGGTTTGTTCTGATGACTTTGAGTCATGCTTATTTTCCATGTTAATGGCATTCATGTTTTTTGGAGCTTTTAGGATTTCGGAGCTGTTAGGCTCGAAATGCAAGGGTGGCCTATTTTGGCGGGATGTTTTTTGTTCGGATGACGGGGTACATATATGGTTAGCCAGCTCCTAACTGATCAGACTAAGAAGGGGAAGGGTGTGTGGTTGCAGGCGCGTGCCCCACGGCTTACTTGCCCTTTACTACTAGCGCGGCGCTGGCGCTCTTTGTGTGGGGGTGGTGATGATGTACTCGTTTTTCAGCATATTGATGGCACCCTGGTTACAGCATACCAATTCCGCATGGTTTTGCGCAAAGCGTTAGAACACTTGGGTCTGGATGGGAGCCTATATGGGACACATTCATTCCGGATTGGGGCTGCAACTGAAGCCTTTAACAGAGGTTGGACTCAAAGGGATATCATGAGGCTGGGGCGTTGGTCTTCAAACTGCTTTCAGCGCTACGTGAGAAGTCAAGCGGAGGAGGCGCATGCGTAATCTTCATTCCCATGAGCTCTAACTCTGTTTTCTTTTATAGGATCTGTTGCTGGGCCTCGTTCTCCTGTGGTGACAGTCTGGATAGTTGGGCATTCCTTCGTGAAGTGGGCCCGAGTCCAGGCGGCACAGAGTTACTTTGGAGAACTTCTGGGTTTTAACGCTCGTATGTTCAATGTGGTTTGGAAGGGGAAAGGTGGGATGCTCTGGAGAGAGTTAATCCCTTGTCTTAACAACAATATGGTGGGCGGGCTGTGTCCTGATATTCTGGTCATCCATCTGGGGGAAAACGATCTTTGTTCTACCAAAGGTGTAGTGTTACTTCGAGCTATTAAGAAGGATTTGGGCCTTATCAAAGAGCTTTGGGCTGGGTGCCATGTAATTTGGACTGAATTAATACCGCATAGGATCTGGAGAGGAGCGGTCAACCCCAAGGCGGTTGACAGGGCTAGGAAGAAAGTAAACTCAGAGGTTTCGCGCTGCTGCCGTGGTCTTGGTTTTAGCAGGATTTCCCATAGGGAAATTAAGTTTGAGACAGTGGAATTTTTCAGAGATGATGGTGTTCACCTGTCCAGAGTGGGTATGGACCTATACTTGTTAGAGTTACGTGAGGTGTTGGCGCGTTCGCTAGCTATGCAACGTTAATGTTGGTTCGGTTCTGTTTTTAGTTTACCGGTTGGGGGGGCAGAAAGGGAGGTGGTGTAGTTTCTCTCCCCCTCCTACCTTTCTGGGTGGCGGGGTTTTTGGTTGCCCCGGTGCTGTTTATGGTAGATTGTTTGATGAGTATTGGATTGATTCTTTGATTGACAGGTTCAGGGGAAGTTGGTCATTGTTTGACCGTTCAGGTTTTGGGGGGTATTGGCAGGAGTGAAGGGTCAGGCAGGGTTTATGGTTAGAGAGGGCCTGGCTTTCAATATGTGATTGGGGTTTGATGAATAAGGGGTTAAATGATGACGTAATGATTGGATTAATGACGTAATGTTTATTGATGATGTTATGTTTATAATGTTGTTGTAATGTTTTAATGCTGTATTGTTGGGTGGGGGAGGGGTCAAAGAATTTTAGGGGAGGGGGTGGGGGGCGGGGTTTGTAGTTAATTATTTATTTAGTGAGGTATAGTTTTGTAAGGCGTTGCCAAGGTTTTATATTTGTAATGTGCACCTGTTTCCTAATAAAGCGGCCTTTTTCACACTCAAAACAATTCTGGTCTACGTTTCTCCCACCCCTCGCCCTCCCTCCCAAGGGGGGCTTGGGGGAGGGAGCTGACCGAAGGGAGGTCTCCTCCCCCGGGCTGTTTGGGAGGGCTGCGAGGGGTTTTCATCTAGTAGCTGCCAGAATGTTCTGGAATTGGGCTGGCCTAGTAGGACTGGCCAGCCCAATTATATATTTTCCTGTCCCCGCCTCCTAGCCACCATTTTAGGTTTGGTGACCTGGTGGCTAGGAGGGCTGTTAGCGTTGTTGTCCCGCCCTCCCTCCCATTTATTATTCTTCCTCTTCCTGGGTTTTTCTTCCTACAAATTTTTGTTAAGTTAGAATTTTTTCTTCTTTTTATTGATAATTTTAATTTTTAAAGGCTGTTTTCTTAGATATAGGTGTGCAGGGGGTTTTTCTTGTGATTTGTATTGTCGCTAGGAACAGGTGCTGGCGGGGTTTTTGGTTGCCCCGGTGCTGTTTATGGTAGATTGTTTGATGAGTATTGGATTGATTCTTTGATTGACAGGTTCAGGGAAAGTTGGTCATTGTTTGACCGTTCAGGTTTTGGGGGGTATTGGCAGGAGTGAAGGGTCAGGCAGGGTTTATGGTTAGAGAGGGCCGGGCTTTCAATATGTGATTGGGGTTTGATGAATAAGGGGTTAAATGATGACGTAATGATTGGATTAATGACGTAATGTTTATTGATGATGTTATGTTTATAATGTTGTTGTAATGTTTTAATGCTGTATTGTTGGGTGGGGGAGGGGTCAAAGAATTTTAGGGGAGGGGGTGGGGGCGGGGTTTGTAGTTAATTATTTATTTAGTGAGGTATAGTTTTGTAAGGCGTTGCCAAGGTTTTATATTTGTAATGTGCACCTGTTTCCTAATAAAGCAGCCTTTTTCACACTCAAAACAATTCTGGTCTACGTTTCTCCCACCCCTCGCCCTCCCTCCCAACGACGTTGAGGCTGAGCCTGAGGGCAGGGCACTAAGGACAGGGCAGGGCAGCCTGTGTGCAGGGCAGGGAGGCAGCCAGGCCTCGATGTGCAGTACTGTCTGGTGGGTCTGGTAGCATCGGGTAGCAAACAATGCACCAGGCTGCCTAATCCTAAAACACAGTCATACACTGAGCCGGACCGGGACCGGCCACCACGAGTAAGGTAAGGATTGAAGTTAAATAAAAGAAACAGTGAGTGAGTTAGTTAGTAAAAGCAAAACTAACTACGCGGCTAAGCCAACTAACTTCTAGCAATTCCAATACCGTGCAAAACAAACAACTAACGCTGTATTTTTATTATTGGTAGTGTGCGTGAGGTATTCGTCCGGTTGTCAGATCACCGGCGTGCGTGTGTGTGTGGGGGGGGGGGCGAGGGGAGGGGGGACAAGCCCTGCAGGCTGCACTGCCTTGTCTTCCACAGTATCCACGTCTCTCCAGCACTGTCTGCAACTAACTTGGTGCCTGAGTCCGGTATGAATCCTCTCTGGGTTTCAAAACATATGTGATTGTCATGTTTACTGAGGTCCAAAACCTGCAACCTTCCCTGGCTTTCCAGCAGTCTAGCTCAGTCAGTCTGTCAGTCATGTTCACGGACATTGGCTTCTAGGCGCTAAAGTGAAGAGCTTATTGCGAGGATGGGCTACTGTTGAAGAGGAAGGTTTTTAGAGCCTTGCTAAAACTGGAAAGAGACGATTACTTACAAAGTGAGACAGGCAATGAATGCCAAGCTTCTGCCGCAGCGACTGACAAGCTTTACTGCCACGGGGGTGGTAGGTTACTTATTTCCAAATCTGAAGAAGAAACATCAGTCAGATCTTAGATATCTGCAAGCGCTCCGCAAATGATGTTTCTTCGACATACAATCAGGCGGCTGCGTGCTTTCTGCACTATGAGGCCCTGAGCATGGCTCTGCAATGCGTTAGGAGCCAATGCGGCTTCTCCTTGCTCTTGTCACAGAGTAAACATTTTTATAAGCCACATAGAGGACCTACATCCGTGTTCTGAACTCATTAAAGGTGGCCTACATGTAGCTTGGTCTGGTGGCTTAGTGGACTGATGAGTCCACTGTAGGGTCCTGTTTTTGATCTCATCGTCATAGGTTCAAATCTGGGCAGATCCACTCAGCATTTCATCCTTCTGTGGTCGAAAAAATGAGCACCATTGAGTTGGGTAGCAATAAACGACTGTTATTCTGTGCCACATGCTATGTTATGCTTTGAAGCAGCAAGATGGACGGGATTACTGTTAAATTTCATACTTTGGGTACGGGCGCCCACTACTGTCACCCCAGACTGATGACTAATAGTAAAAGAACATGGCATAGCATTTTCAGGTGAAAAAGTAACGTTTTGAGTTTTTAGAAGCTTGAGGGACTAGACCATGATTGGAACAAGTTACGAACATATGTTGCTGAAGCAGAGTGAGGGGTCCCATACTGTGAAGATGTTATGTTAAAGGAACTTGTCGCTGCTTACTGTAAGCATATAAAAAGACCTCTCTTGATTATAAAAAGGGGATTTATAATGATCTTTGGAGATGCTCAAATTCCTTAGTACCTACATATAGACTCCCTACTTGGATTTCAGTTTCCAACCCTTCTGCTGTATTAATAGGTGCTTAAATCAAGAATAAAAAAAAGGGAGACTAAGAGCCAGATTAAGGTCCAGTACCCGTGCTTCTCACTAGGATTTACACTTCTAATCAGTGTGGGTACTTGTTTCTATGTGGACCGGGTATAGAAAACGTTGAAAGACAAGGTGTGGTTGGAATATATGGTTGATAATTGTCTTACAAAGAATCTATCCAGTATACTGTACCTAACATATCAATTTGAGTTCATTGACAATTTCGACCCATCAGTTAAACGTCTCTCCACCAATTGCAACATATAGATCACATAGTGGTACATTTTAAGATTTACACACATTTTCTAATTTGATTTCACTTTTAAGTTGTTGTCATAGGTTTCTCAAATGCTAAAATATGTTATGTTATTTTGATTCGTATAGCACACTAATTACCCAAGAGGGTATCCAGGCCCTTGGACAGGTGTGTACGTGTAAGCTATTCGATATGCTTATGTGAAGAACTAGGTCTTCAGCTTCTTGCGAAACTCAAGACATGAGGAGGTAGCTCTAATGTGTTTAGGCTTGGGGATGTGGGTGGGGCCAATAAATGAAGTGGGTTGAGCCACAAGAGGTTATGGGTGGAGCCGTGGAAGTGGGTGTGCCCTTTTAAAAATGTGAGCACCTGCACTTCATATTTTACAAATTAAGCACTGCGGGGAATCGTCAATCTGGAAATGCGTGTGAATGCTCGGGTGTAGGGAGGCGCGACAGGGAGAAATGTTTTCATTTCTCCTTGTTTTTTCCTCTTTCAATGCGTGCTGCATTCTACAGCACGCATTGAAAGAGGAAAATGCCTGTAGTGATTGTTTTCGTGCAGGAAGGTGCCCCTTCCTGCACGAAAACAATCTTCCCATGACGCAGACATCCATGCAACATGGTGCAAGAGTGCCTGCACTGGAGCATGGCAGCTGTTTGTGCGCCAGCGCAGAGGAGAGCACAGGAATACGACATATCATTGTAAATATGTTGCATTCCTGTGCTCTGAAAGTGACTCAGTGCGGCGCAGCCAAATGGCTTGAGGAATGCACTGAGTCACTTTCTCGTAAATCTGCCCCCAAAGTGCATGTCACGGTTGTCTTACAGTTACTTTTAAAGAGCCACAAGCAGTATGCGTTAAAGCATGTAGAAGTGGGGTTCTTCAGAATTTACAAAAAGCACCTCACAGTTACAATTTTCCGAGTTCAATTATTTCTGTGTATTATTAAAAACAACGATATAAAATAGGCATAACAGATTTGCTGAAAGAAATGCTTAGGTGCTGTAAGTTGGCAAAACAAACTAACGGAGAGTGGCTGTGACCAGGAAAACAGAATGTTCTGAGTGTCAGCTCTAAAGGACAGTGATGGAAGTAACATCTGTGGGATGGTTTAATCAAAGCAGTACTGTGTATCAAAAAAACTATAAAGTTGGGGTGCATTTTAGGTTTGCCTTCAGAAAGATTTAGCTGTCTGCCAGAATGCCATAACTCACGTCAACATATAAAAACAATAGAAAAAAACATTTTCTGGTATTTTTGTGTCTGACCCCTTCAGCCATTTATCACGTTGGGACAGCATTCTTCCGTCTTAGCGTGTGAATAGGGTCATTTACATTTTGGACCTGCCAATGGTATTTCATTGATGTTTACATTTTCAGGTGTTAATATTACCATGACATCAGCCTCAGACTGTGTGGTGTGACACTCTCAGGAGCGAAGATCCTGAAAGGACTGCACCAGGGAGTGGTGGATGTCACTAGAAAATCATCTTAGCAACATGTAAAAACACAGCCAGGACAGCAAGCCTTGCAGAGTGTACCCATCTCCTGCCCTCACACAGTGGGCATAAAGTGGTGCAGTGACCTCAGCAGTGGACCACCATCCTTTTTTATCCTCCTAGAGAACACTCAGCAATGTGCTGCTCACATGAGAACCTGGGCAGCAGGCCCTGCACAGCGTCTCTGTCCTCCTGTCCTTGGCCTTATACACATTAGTGTCTGATCATGGTGCCATACTTGCAGGGACCTCTGCAGTAGGTCACCTTCCTCTTGCCCTCACATAGTGGGTCCCAGTCATGGCACCAGGCATCCCACTTAGCAGCACAAACACTCCAGAGAAACAAATGCTGCAGTTGATCTCTGCCCTCATGCCTTCACACAGTGGCTCACACACCATTGGCATCACTGTGCAGCCCGCAGGTAGTGACTGAGCCATAGAGTCCTGGTGAGTCAAGATAAGATAGGTTTGGTACTGCCACGGTGGGTGGGACCACTATTCTGATCTCAGGGCTACAGAATTTTGATTTTTCAGGCCAGAGATACATTTTTGATTTATTACCTCTTTGCCAAAAAACAGATGCAGAAAGCGCTTCTGAGGTGTGTGATAATGCTTCCTGGCCGATAAGTACAGCTAAGCCTTTGGCTGGACAGTAATAGACATGAGTGATTCCTTAAAAGCCATTTCTATGAAAGGCTGCACCTATTTGCAAGTGTTAGACCTGTGACGAGCTTGTGGTGAGTTTTCTGTCGGAATGCAGTCCGACATTATGTGCTTGTTCTAGTCATACACGATGAATGAGTAGAATCAGAGGCAACGGTTGGCAAATTGATTGATCTGTGCTTACTGCTGTTTCTACTACTATTGAAAACAAATTTACATTGAGGACCAGAATTACTAACATTTTGCGTCATGAATGAATGAATGAATGAATGAATAAAATGTATTTGTGGTTACTCAAAACCATTAAAATAGAGCAACAAATTACAGATAATCATTATTGTTAAAAAAGAAACTTAAAATGGGAGCAACATAAACATAGTTAAAAATATAAAGTTCATTAGACCATTAGTGCTTGCCCACTATTCTTGCCTGATCTCGCTCACAAGGGCTAGATTGTCTCTGAGATGTGGGAGTTCGCCATCTGGACCAATGTCCTTGCTGTGAGAATCCATCAATTTCCGGCGTGTCTCTTGAATGAATTTACTGAACGTAGCCATGTCTTTCACTGTTTCCATTGTGAATAGGTGGTAAACGGCCTCCTTTATAGATCTCATACCGTGTTTGAGTAAGGTTGGCTTTAGATAGAGGTTGCCCTCAGAGGACAACGCTGGGCAACAGAATAAAATGTGTGCAAAGCTCTCATATTTGTATTTACATAGTCGGCACTCCGAGTGCTTTATCCAAGATGACCCCAAGCGATAAAGATCTTTAAGGGGGAGAGGATGTAATCTAAGCGCTAAAATCCTATTTAACGCCTGTTTCCCCACCGCCTGGGTGAGATGGAGTTTGGAGTTCCGTTCTGTGTGAGGGAGTTTTAAGGACTCGTGAAAGCCTCTTTATTCCAAAGATTCCAGATCCGAGGTGCGCGAGCAGAGGCGAACCTGTTTTTTTATCGCATTTTTAATAGCAGCGTACTTTATTGATTCAGGGTCCCAGTTTTCCACTGCGAGCTGCAGAGCATCTTTGGCGACACAGAGGCTATTTGACCACGGATTATCTGGTTCCAGGAAAATACTTTTTATAAAAAACTTCAGAGTGTTTTCTCTTGCCGCAGTGGCAAGGAAGAAGTATTTGCTCAATGCGGCCAACTCTTCATATTGTTGTTGGGTTAGGTCGAACTCCAGCCGCACTAAAATGTTTCTGGTGCGAGCGGGTAGATGAAATAACTTTTTATATGCTGAACAGTGGATTTTTTTCTAGTGTGCTTGATAATTTACCAGGGAAGGCTTGTTGTGCATAGTTCAGTGAAGGTATTAGCTTTGCCCTTAGTACTCTTCGAATTGCAGTTGTTGTAGGGCTATGTAAGGTGGCATGCAGTTTGCTTAAGGCATATGTAATGCTTTTCCCTTTTGCCCGAATGTTATCAAGATGTACTCCTGGGCGCCCTGTCTCGATCAGCCAAACTCCCAGGTAGTTATAATTTTGTGTGCAGTCCAAAGACAACTTTCCTAACCTCCATTTTGTAAGTTTTTTTTTCGGGTAGGGCCCAAAGATTATTATTTTTGATTTGGATGGATTTACAATCAGTTTGTTCTTTGCATTGTAATTGTCCAGGGAAGTTAGTGCCTTTTGTAGGCCGATTTTAGTGTGGTCTAAAAGCACCAAATCGTCAGCATATTGCAATAGTTGTATCTTCATATGACCGAGCCGTGGTGTTGCTAATGATGCTCCAGTCAGAGCTTTGCCCAGGTCTGCGGTGTATAAGTTAAACAGCATCGGAGCTATCATGCAGCCTTGCTTCAGTCCGCGGTCTGTGTCAATTTTCTCCGAGGCTGCCGTATTTGATAGTTTGATTCTAACCCAGGTGTTTGAATATAGTGATTGAATGGCTTTTAATAAGAGAGGGTCGATGTTCCAACTTTCCAATTTCTGCCAGAGGATCGAGCGGTCCACGCCATCAAATGCCACCGTGTAATCAATAAAGCAAGCAAAGATCGGGAGGGTTTTTCGGGCCACGGCCTTCTGTGCAAAATATGAGAGCACTATGATATTGTCCACTGTAGAGGCTCCTGGTCTAAACCCTGTTTGGTAGAATGGTAGGAGGCCCTCCTTGCTGACCCACTTTGAGAGGTCCAGTAGCAGGGTGCTTGCATAAGCCTTACCTTCAATATCGAGCAGGGCAATCATACGGTAGTTTTGTGTGTTGGATTTCAGCCCTTTCTTATAAATGGGGTGAAGTAGTGATCTTCTCCACGAGTCTGGGACATTCCCCATCAGTCGACATTCGGCGTATAGCCCAGTCAGCTTGTCAGTCCAGAAGTCTGTGTCTTGCCTGAAGAGAGCCCCTGGCAAACCGTTAAGTCCTGGTGCCCCATTAGGTCTGATTTAAAAAAAAATTGTTTTAACTGTCTTTTTGTCAGATAGTGTCGGCTGCTTCACATTATTTGTGGGATTAGTAGAGTAGGTTAATTGAGACAATATATCCAGGTCTGTATTTAATGGGGTGATTCTGCTTTCCTCATTATACAATGTTTTGACATGGGCTACCCAGGTGTCAGAATCGATTGAATTCTCCCTCTGATTGCCTCTTTGGTTTAAGGTGTTAAGATAGTGCCAGAATTCTTGCGTTTTGCTAGGACTCAGTAGACCAAAAATCTTTAACCATTTCGCCTCGATGTGACCCCGTTTTTCAGCCCATACTTGCTTCGAGTGCATTTTTGCTATTTCTTGAAGTTGTCTTTTGTCCAGGGCTGAGCCAGTTTTCAGGTAAGCCCTTCGTTTTGTTCTTAATTGTCTCACACTTTCTTTGATTGAGGAGATGTGTCCAAGATTATGCATGGGGCGTGTATGGGTTTTGTTGATTATTCCTCCTTGTAGATGTAAAACTAGGTTGTGAGCCAACTGGTCCCATTCTCCTATTTTGCCCCTTTTTGTTTCGTTTAGTTGCCTGTCTGCCCACTCTTTTTTCCATTCTTCGAACTTGCTAGTAGGCACCATGCCCCATTTGATCCTCCTCATCAGGGTAAACAGTTCAGCGCCATCTGATGAACCTACACATTTTACCGTAAAGTGGTTATCTGCTGTGAAGTTTAAGTTAATTATTAGTGCAGCATGGTCACTTTCCTTGCGTTGTTCAACTTTGTAGTCTGTCATTAACCTCTGTAGCTGGCTGCTTACTAGGATATAGTCTGTGGTTGTATAATTGTTATACGTAGGCGGACATAGGGTTCCTGGGGTATCCCTTAAGAATAAAGAGTGGGCTAATGACAGCTGATAAGAAAGCATAAGTGTATTAAAGGCCTTTGTAGCTAAAGACGTCTTGCTTTCTGTTGACCTGACCCCAATGTTGTGGGTGTTGAAGTCCCCAAGTATTATTGATTCCATTTGTGCGAATTGTAAGAGAAGATTTTCTATGTGGCATATTAAGTGGGAAAGATTATCCTTGGCTCTCGGGCCGTGTGGGTTATAGTAAACGTTGATTAACAATATTGTTAATGGGCCCTTGGTTGTTGAAAAGCCTTTCAGGATGCCAGCCATGTACATATTTGAATATGTTTTTATTTCACTGTATTGTATTTTCCGAGAGAGCCTAATGTAAATTGAAATACCTCCTGACGGTCTGCTGAACATGTTCTCCTTGACAGCTGGTAGGTGGTAGTCCGCAAATCCCCTAATTGAAACTGGTTTAATGGCCCATGTTTCTTGAATACACATTATGTCCACTCCTTCATGGAACGGTGGTGTCGTTGTGTCTTGTAGTAGTTTTCTAATCCCTGCTACGTTCCAGGACATAATAGTAACGCTCTGTCTGACGATTTTCACAATTTTATTCATGGCTGGTCGCTCCACTTGCCGATGCAGTGAGCCGTTCTTAGTTGCGTAGGGGCAGGAGTTAGAAGTTATGATTTAAGGCCCTTGGCACCCAAGACCAGTCTTCACTGGAAGTGTTTTGTATTGAGCAGCACCGGGTACCTTTACCCGGGTTTGTCGTGACTTTAATTATGCCATCACTTTGTAGAATTGTATTTATATCAGTATTAGTCCCTTGAAGATTGGACCGTGTTTTTGTAGGAGTCTGCGATGGCTCCAACATTAGGGGCTTCCTTAGTGTAACCAGAGTATGTGGGGCATTTAATTGTTTCAAGTGGCAATGTTTCAGTGGCATGGGATATTTTACCGCTGCCCGACTCGTGATCTTTATGCCCCAATCTTCTAGTTGATTTTTGTTTCTTTTCAAAGCACTAGCCATGTCTGGGTTGGAGAAGAGCAGTTCTGTAGTTTCGTTAGTGTCGCCAGGTCCTTGAGTAAGGAAGGATACGCTTTGGATGTCTGTTGTTTTTATAGTTTCCAGACCTGGAATATTAGCGCAGAGTTTTAATATGTTGCTGCGATTTAGTATGTCCCACTTACCCTGAGAAACATATTCCGGATAGAGATATACTTTCAGGTCGTCCTGTGTAAAGGGAGTCAGATTCTTATTTGTTGCCACTATCTGCGATTCTAGAGCATTTGGGTCGTTTAAGAGTTTCAAAGCCAAAGCATCAACGTTGGCCTCTGCATAATTTGTGCTGGCTTGAATCAGTTGCTCTGTGTTGTCCAGCTTTACTAGCTCGGGCAGTGCTTTCCTCGTTCCATGTGTTACACTCTTTATAGGGTCTTGATATCCCCTTCGGCCTCAGGGGTCGTTAGTTACTTCTGTTATGGAGCTAATCGTGCCGCCGAAGGCTTCATTGACCATTTTCGTCCGCAAGGGGCTCCCTGGATGGAATTCATGGGATCCTCATGGGGCTTGCCTACCGCCCCAAGGTGTCTGATCATGTTGAATGTTAGAGCACCCACTGATTTTTCGTTGCATGTGTCCATAGCTTTGGGCCGTTGGACTATGCATGCCTCCATGTTGCCTCCAAGAGTTGATTGGCCTGTGCACACCTCCATCTTTCCCCCAAGAGTTAATTCAAGATTAGATGTATCTAAGTCCGATAACCTGATGGCATTTTCATCAGGAATGTGCGACTTTAAAGGGGTGATGGCCTTAAGATCGTTGTAACTGGAAGTCATTTGCTCTTTGATTTCCGGTAATAGCCACTGTCTAATTAAGCCCTTTTGGTTGCAATTGTTTTTTCTTTGTTTGTTCAGTTTTTTATTTTTTTCTTATTTTTTCGAGAGAGGTGGCTGGTGTCTGGGATTGACACGTGCGTAGTGTTTGAAGTTTCTTGATCTTTATCTAGAGCACTGCTCGCGTCTGTTGTTGTTTCTGGCACCCAAGCTAAGTGCTCTACCGCCGTCCTAGTAAGATCTTTCTGACAGGCGTTGTCATTGGGGTGGGGGATCTGCAGAGTTCCAGCCAAAGTGTAATCCTTGTTATTTGGCTGGGGTAGTGCAATGTTCCGGTGCCTGCTAGTTTCTCTTTTTAGATCTTCGATTAGTGTGCTCATTATCCCGGGGAGCTTTTCCAGATTGCGCAGCACCGGGCTGCATCCGCAGTCCTGCGATTTGAGTATGACTGATGTATTTGCTTGGGCTCGTTGGATCAGGGAATTCAAGTCCTCTAGTTTGGAATCTATGCCTGAAATCAGGCCAGCGACTGTGTGGAGAAGACTTATCTGAACATCCAATTTGTCAGCATGCATTATTGCGGCATTTACCATTGAGGACAAGACGTCATTAATTAGTGCAAGATGATGGTCCAATGTGCCCGGTAGTTGTTCCATGGAAGTTTCCACCGCCCGTCCTTCTTGGTCGAATCGTGCGCTTATGTTGTTAGGTGCGGGGCAGCCTGGGTTCGAGGGGTGGGTTGCTGCTGCTACAAATGATTCAGCATGCACGCTAAGTGCTGGAGCACTGTTCGTACTAGCTCCTTTAATATTATTCAGATCCATTGCCCAAGGTTCGTCAATCTCTTCTTCAACTGGAGTACCTGATTGCATGTCACGTGACCATTCGGTTCCTAAGTTGAATGGGGTATTTTTGCTGGTGTTATTGCTAAGAATATTTGATGTCGTCGTTACATGGGGTACTAAGCCGTCCGACACCATAATTATTTTGGGTGATAGTGGGATGACCGAGCTGACCGAGTTACTAAGGGGGTTGGGTCCTGGTGGTGGTGTAATCAAGGCAGCTGTGTTAGGGCTAGTTGTGGCGTTCTTGTTACCTACCACCGTATGCCCTGAGTTCGACGTTGTGTGACACAGAAAAGCTCTTATGTCTCTATTGCCCTTAGTATTGGCAGATGTTTTCCTGTCACCTCTTGCTGTTGGGCACTTATTAGGGATGGGCAACTGTGGGGTTGCGTCCTGGTCTTGTTTATGCTTACGATTTTTAAACAAAGGAAGGAGAGAGAGAGTATGGATTTGTTCTCCCTAAGCAACGTTTATAAAACAAGAAGAATCCATAAAGTTATGGGTTGACGATGTCCCTACTGTGGTTGGGAGCACGTCTGATGTTTTTAGGTACCCCTCACACACCAACAGGCCCCTTGGTGTCATGCTTCATCATCGGGGTCATCGTATCCCTCTACGGGATACGGCGTGCTGCGACCTGCGAATACGCGGGAGCACTCTTATGGCTATGTGTGGTGTATAGTGAGGGTTGTTTTTATCATATAGTGAGTGAGTGTAGTGGTGGGGTTGAGATAGTGAGTGGAAATTAAAAAGGACCTGACTCGTGGGTAGACTCAAAAACTTTAATGGTTCCCCGAGTTGGTACTAATAAAAAGATATAAGAGGAAAAAGCGTAGTATTATGTGCGCCGCCTCTTTGTGTGTGTCAACATGTTTCGATGTAAGAACATCTTCTTCAGGACAGGGTTACACAAAATCCCCACCTTACTCACGTTTTTCTAATTTGTGTATACACAAAAAAGTGATATTTACAAGTGAAGGTCTATCATTGTACCTAAACTTTTAGCCGCTATTTTGCAGACCTGTAGAGAGAAAGGATAAAAAAAAATTTCAGGTGATCCTTGCTTTCAAAAAAGACCATGGGTTAAATACATCTGTGGTATTGGTCATGCAGAAAAAGTGCGGTTTTTCAAAATGTCGAAAAATAAATAATCATGGCACGAAAGTGTTACTCTACACAAAATATTTGTGCCTATTGTGAAAAATACTATTTCAGAAGAATTCGAAAAATATTCGGAAAAAGGAGGACACATACAAGACAAACACACATACAACATAAAGCACACACTCTAAATTCGGGCCATGTTTGGTGCCACGTGAATTTTCCAATGGTGGTGAGGTCACTGTGATGTAAACAGTAAAACGGCAGAAACATACTGTAAAAATAGGAGTTCATTGCTCCATGAGACCGTGTCTAACGTAGGGGTTACCCGGGCTTCCTTGCTGCCTGTGAAAAGGAAAGGTGGACAAGATATATACATCCTGCTTTTTCTATTTCTTGGTACTTACATTATGGTCTGGAAATGTCCGTTTCATTTAGTTACTCACGGGTCTATGAGGAGAATCCCTCTTCGCTGCCCCTTACGCCGGCTCTGCTGTGTCTAAGAGTGTGTCTTTGACGAGCCCTTTTATGCGCTGGGTGCCCGCCCAGGTTTTTGTTAATTAGCCGCCGGTGGGCACATATTTCGTCAATTAGCCGCCGGGGAGCCCATATTTGGTCTGTCGGTGATTACCTGTTAATTGGTGAGATGCCGCGCAGGCGTCTTGTGCGCACGCGCGTGGGAGTAGCCTTCCCCGTGTGTACTGAGAGAGTGCGTCTCCATTTAGCGCATGCGCACCGCATCAAAACGGGATGGAATGCTTGATGTTCCTGTTGCTCGGTGCATGTTAGTCATGATGCGCTCACATTGATTCGTTTCTCTCATTTAACTATGTATTGATGGGGCACAGCCCCTCAGGAGGTATGAGAGCGGGCAGGGGGGTCTGGTGACTTATTACATCACGGCCCCATGTATTCTGTTGCTCTGCGCATGCTCGTCAAGGCGAGCTCATATTCTTTCATTTCTCTCATTTCCCTATGTATTGATGGGACATAGTCCCTCAGGGGGTACGAGAGCGAGCAGGGGGGTCGGTAACTAATTACAGCACGGTCCCATGGTGGATATTACACTGGATGTGTATATCCTAAATGTCAATGTCCTGCTAGAGGTATCTCAATGTAATATCAGATTCACATCCTTAATTGCCCCCATGGAATGTCATCATTAAGGCCTGATATATGGGTCCCCAAACGGAACACCCAACGTTGTTCCTTCTCGAAGAGGCCATGTTCTGAGGGCAACTGTTCAATTATGGTCCAGTGGATGTCATTGACACAGTGTCCCATTTCAATGAAGTGATTGGCCATTTTAGTGGTGCTTTTCTTGCACCGTATATTGCTGTTATGCTCGTTGAGTCTTGTTTTGATCGCTCTCGTTGTCATGCCAATGTATTCCAGACGGCAGGGGCACGTAATCATGTAGACAACATTTTTGCTGTTGCAATTTGTCATCCTTCTCTGGTCCCATTTTGTACCATTGGTGAAGGTTAGTTGTTTACTCCTTTTTGTTAGGTGACAGCTGGCACAATTGCCACATGGGAAATGACCCTGTGTCCCATGTACAGAAGGCTGTTGTTGTGGAGAATTTCTGGGGCGTGTATGTACAAGGATGTCCTTAAGGTTCCTCCCGCGTCTGTGGGAGAACATTGGTTTTTCTATCTCCAACTCCCCACAATTCAAGATGCGCCAATGCTTGTTCACTATTGTTGACACCTCGTTTGAATGGGTGTTATATGTAGTGATACATATTGGCCTGGTTTGTTTCTCAACGGTTACCACCTTATTTTCAAGGAGAGCCTCTCTGTTGTTGTTCTTTGCTCTCTTCATTGCTGTGTTGATTACTCTGTCCGGGTACTTCCTAGCTTGCAATTTCCCTTTTAGGTCCTGGGCTTGAGATTTGTAGTTGTCCATTTGTGTGCAGTTCCTCCTCAGCCTCAGGAACTGGCCATAGGGGAGGTTCATCCTGAGGTGTCGCGGATGAAAGCTGTCATACCGAAGTAGACAATTCCTGGCCGTGGGTTTAAAGTGTGTTGTAGTTTCCAAACCTCCATTCCTATGGTAGATATTGAGGTCAAGAAAAACCAGTTCTTCATTAGAAACTGAATGAGTGAATTTCAGGAAGCGGTCTTGGGTGTTTAGCCATTCCATGAAACTGGTCACTGTCTCTATGTCGCCTTCCCAGATAACGAAAATGTCATCGATGTATCGCTTCCAGGTGAGTATATTGCCTCTGTAGGGGTTCCGTGGAGTCAGGATTTTATTCGTTTCCATATGATGTACATACAGCCCCGCCAGACTCGGCGCAAATGTGCTTCCCATGCTCGTGCCATGGCTTTGGAGATAGATAGTGCCATTGAATTCGAAAAAGTTCTTAGTCAGAGCTAGTGCAATGCACTCCATTACCACTCCTCTTGGAGTGTGGTACCGCCAGCTTGCACTGTACAGAACTTCCTCAATTATGGCCAGGGTTTCGTCATGGGGGAGGCTAGTGTACAAGCTTTCCACATCTAGGCTGAGTAGTAGTTGGTGATTTGGGTCAAATGGTAGGTCTTGGAGTAGTTGTAAGACAGCTTTCGTATCTTTCAGATAGGTGTCTGTGGCCTGAATTAGAGGTCGTAAGAATGCGTCTGAGAATTTCGAGAGTGGTTCGAGAATCGAACCGATACCCGAGAC
Organism: Lissotriton helveticus; assembly: GCF_964261635.1. Classification (NCBI taxonomy): domain Eukaryota; kingdom Metazoa; phylum Chordata; class Amphibia; order Caudata; family Salamandridae; genus Lissotriton; species Lissotriton helveticus. The sequence continues at coordinate 988,415,364 of NC_136067.1, forward strand.
AATGGGTCTCCCGGGTGGGTCTTCTATGTTTTTGTGGATTTTGGGTATACAGTAAAACTGGGGTATCCGCGGATGGCTCTGTATTAGGAATTCAGACTCCTTTTTGGACAACCAGTCATGTGTCACAGCCTCCTCAATCATACCGCCAATGGTTCTCCTTAGGGATTCGGTTGGGTCATGCGCAAGTACAGTGTAATTGCGTCTGTCTGATAGAAGTCTCAGGCATTCCTTGTTGTATGCCACTGTTGTTTGTATGACAATCGCACCGCCCTTATCGGCGGGTTTTATGGTTATGGCCTGGTTTTCGGTCAATTCACGTATCGCCAATTGTTCCTCCTTGCTGGTATTATGGAAAACTGGTCGTACCGTGGAATTCAAATTCTTCAGGTCGTTCATTACCGCCTTTTCGAAGGTTAATACTTCGATGGGTAGTAGGGCATCAGGTGGTGTGAAAGATGATAAGGGTCTCAAACCAGTGTCTGTCTCTGGGATACTCTCTTTGTCCTTAAAGAAAACCTGTAATTTAATTTTTCGTAGAAATTCTTGCAATTCTGCGTGCAGTTTAAAAGAGTCTAGGTTATTAGTAGGGACGAAACTCAGTCCTTTGTTGAGTACAGCCCTTTGTGTTGTTGTGAGTTCCCATGGTGTGATATTTACCACTAGGTCCCTCTGGAACTGGTTGAGGGGTTCGATAGTGCCCCTGTCATGCTCCTCGTGTTCACCCTCGGGTCCTCTTGGTTGGGGTCTTGCCACATCACTGTGTTGCCTTTTCTGTTTCGCCCTCTGTTGGTTCCTCGGCGGGTGCCTAAAAAAGGCTGATTACTGTAAAGATGTGGGTCAAATTCAGGCATCCATGGTTGGTACATCGGACCGAAAGGGCCTTGTCCATAGCTGAATGGCGGGAAAGGTGTTGGTGCTGTGAACGGAGGCTGGAATGGTTGTGCTTGATAACCCCGCCAACCTCTCTGTCTCGGGTAAGTTTGGCCTTGACGTCTTTGGTAACCTCTTTGCCGCTGGTTGTTGCGGGTGCTTGAGCTGGAAGAACTGCTATCTGAGCCATCGCTCTCATTGTCACTGTTGGCGTTGCTTTTATTGTAGTCGTCTCTCGTATACGGGTAGGCTGTCTCTGGAGTGAAGCGATCTTTGTCTTTACCCAGTTTCTTGAATTTGCTTTGTTTAAGCGTGGCCTCGAAATCGGCCATTTGCTGGTTCAGTTCTTCCAGCCTTTTTTTGAGCTCTGCTGGTTTTATGTATGCCTTCAGCTGAACCTCAATTTTTTGTATGTCCACTTTTAGCTCTTGTGTTATTCTAGTAGCAGTTTTCACTATGAGGACCAGCCAGTCCCGTGTGCAATGCCACGAGATCAATGACCACTCCTTTTTGAAAACTTTATCATTTTGAAAAATGAACGGTTCATTTTTGACCAGTAGACCTTGTGGTGCTATCTTGTTTCTCAGATACTGAGTCATCAGTAGGCCATGTAATGCTGCCCTGATCTGTGATTTCCTTAAGTTGACCAGTTCATCCCAGTCAACAGTGCTGGGCCCAGGATCTGTGTTGCTTAATCCTTCAAAAGGGTTGAGGGCCGCCAGAATTGCGTCCACATCCTCCTCGCCAAATGTGAGACCGTGTTCTGAATCCATGGTTGTCTAATCAAGAGTGTGCTAAGTGTGTACGATGTGATGTTTGTATGTGCCTCTTGGGGGTCGGGGAACTCCTGCAGCTGTGCGCTGCCTATAATACGATTTTTAAACAAAGGAAGGAGAGAGAGAGTATGGATTCGTTCTCCCTAAGCAACGTTTATAAAACAAGAAGAATCCATAAAGTTATGGGTTGACGATGTCCCTACTGTGGTTGGGAGCACGTCTGATGTTTTTAGGTACCCCTCACACACCAACAGGCCCCTTGGTGTCATGCTTCATCATCGGGGTCATCGTATCCCTCTACGGGATACGGCGTGCTGCGACCTGCGAATACGCGGGAGCACTCTTATGGCTATGTGTGGTGTATAGTGAGGGTTGTTTTTATCATATAGTGAGTGAGTGTAGTGGTGGGGTTGAGATAGTGAGTGGAAATTAAAAAGGACCTGACTCGTGGGTAGACTCAAAAACTTTAATGGTTCCCCGAGTTGGTACTAATAAAAAGATATAAGAGGAAAAAGCGCAGTATTATGTGCGCCGCCTCTTTGTGTGTGTCAACATGTTTCGATGTAAGAACATCTTCTTCAGGACAGGGTTACACAAAATCCCCACCTTACTCACGTTTTTCTAATTTGTGTATACACTAAAAAGTGATATTTACAAGTGAAGGTCTATCATTGTACCTAAACTTTTAGCCGCTATTTTGCAGACCTGTAGAGAGAAAGGATAAAAAAAAATTTCAGGTGATCCTTGCTTTCAAAAAAGACCATGGGTTAAATACATCCGTGGTATTGGTCATGCAGAAAAAGTGCGTTTTTTCAAAATGTCGAAAAATAAATAATCATGGCACGAAAGTGTTACTCTACACAAAATTTACGTGCCTATTGTGAAAAATACTATTTCAGAAGAATTCGAAAAATATTCGGAAAAAGGAGGACACATACAAGACAAACACACATACAACATAAAGCACACACTCTAAATTCGGGCCATGTTTGGTGCCACGTGAATTTTCCAATGGTGGTGAGGTCACTGTGATGTAAACAGTAAAACGGCAGAAACATACTGTAAAAATAGGAGTTCATTGCTCCATGAGACCGTGTCTAACGTAGGGGTTACCCGGGCTTCCTTGCTGCCTGTGAAAAGGAAAGGTGGACAAGATATATACATCCTGCTTTTTCTATTTCTTGGTACTTACATTATGGTCTGGAAATGTCCGTTTCATTTAGTTACTCACGGGTCTATGAGGAGAATCCCTCTTCGCTGCCCCTTACGCCGGCTCTGCTGTGTCTAAGAGTGTGTCTTTGACGAGCCCTTTTATGCGCTGGGTGCCCGCCCAGGTTTTTGTTAATTAGCCGCCGGTGGGCACATATTTCGTCAATTAGCCGCCGGGGAGCCCATATTTGGTCTGTCGGTGATTACCTGTTAATTGGTGAGATGCCGCGCAGGCGTCTTGTGCGCACGCACGTGGGAGTAGCCTTCCCCGTGTGTACTGAGAGAGTGCGTCTCCATTTAGCGCATGCGCACCGCATCAAAACGGGATGGAATGCTTGATGTTCCTGTTGCTCGGTGCATGTTAGTCATGATGCGCTCACATTGATTCGTTTCTCTCATTTCACTATGTATTGATGGGACACAGCCCCTCAGGAGGTATGAGAGTGGGCAGGGGGGTCTGGTGACTTATTACATCACGGCCCCATGTATTCTGTTGCTCTGCGCATGCTCGTCAAGGCGAGCTCATATTCTTTCGTTTCTCTCATTTCCCTATGTATTGATGGGACATAGTCCCTCAGGGGGTACGAGAGCGAGCAGGGGGGTCGGTAACTAATTACAGCACGGTCCCATGGTGGATATTACACTGGATGTGTATATCCTAAATGTCAATGTCCTGCTAGAGGTATCTCAATGTAATATCAGATTCACATCCTTAATTGCCCCCATGGAATGTCATCATTAAGGCCTGATATATGGGTCCCCAAACGGAACACCCAACGTTGTTCCTTCTCGAAGAGGCCATGTTCTGAGGGCAACTGTTCAATTATGGTCCAGTGGATGTCATTGACACAGTGTCCCATTTCCAAGAGGAGTGGTAATGGAGTGCGTTGCACTAGCTCTGACTAAGAACTTTTTCGAATTCAATGGCACTATCTATCTCCAAAGCCATGACACGAGCATGGGAAGCACATTTGCGCCGAGTCTGGCGGGGCTGTATGTACATCATATGGAAACGAATAAAATCCTGACTCCACGGAACCCCTACAGAGGCAATATACTCACCTGGAAGCGATACATCGATGGCATTTTCGTTATCTGGGAAGGCGACATAGAGACAGTGACCAGTTTCATGGAATGGCTAAACACCCAAGACCGCTTCCTGAAATTCACTCATTCAGTTTCTAATGAAGAACTGGTTTTTCTTGACCTCAATATCTACCATAGGAATGGAGGTTTGGAAACTACAACACACTTTAAACCCACGGCCAGGAATTGTCTACTTCGGTATGACAGCTTTCATCCGCGACACCTCAGGATGAACCTCCCCTATGGCCAGTTCCTGAGGCTGAGGAGGAACTGCACACAAATGGACAACTACAAATCTCAAGCCCAGGACCTAAAAGGGAAATTGCAAGCTAGGAAGTACCCGGACAGAGTAATCAACACAGCAATGAAGAGAGCGAAGAACAACAACAGAGAGGCTCTCCTTGAAAATAAGGTGGTAACCGTTGAGAAACAAACCAGGCCAATATGTATCACTACATATAACACCCATTCAAACGAGGTGTCAAAAATAGTGAACAAGCATTGGCGCATCTTGAATTGTGGGGAGTTGGAGATAGAAAAACCAATGTTCTCCCACAGACGCGGGAGGAACCTTAAGGACATCCTTGTACATACACGCCCCAGAAATTCTCCACAACAACAGCCTTCTGTACATGGGACACAGGGTCATTTCCCATGTGGCAATTGTGCCAGCTGTCACCTAACAAAAAGGAGTAAACAACTAACCTTCACCAATGGTACAAAATGGGACCAGAGAAGGATGACAAATTGCAACAGCAAAAACGTTGTCTACATGATTACGTGCCCCTGCCGTCTGGAATACATTGGCATGACAACGAGAGCGATCAAAACAAGACTCAACGAGCATAAGAGCAATATACGGTGCAAGAAAAGCACCACTAAAATGGCCAATCACTTCATTGAAATGGGACACTGTGTCAATGACATCCACTGGACCATAATTGAACAGTTGCCCTCAGAACATGGCGTCTTCGAGAAGGAACAACGTTGGGTGTTCCGTTTGGGGACCCATATATCAGGCCTTAATGATGACATTCCATGGGGGCAATTAAGGATGTGAATCTGATATTACATTGAGATACCTCTAGCAGGACATTGACATTTAGGATATACACATCCAGTGTAATATCCACCATGGGACCGTGCTGTAATTAGTTACCGACCCCCCTGTTCGCTCTCGTACCCCCTGAGGGACTATGTCCCATCAATACAAAGGGAAATGAGAGAAACGAAAGAATATGAGCTCGCCTTGACGAGCATGCGCAGAGCAACAGAATACATGGGGCCGTGATGTAATAAGTCACCAGACCCCCCTGCCCGCTCTCATACCTCCTGAGGGGCTGTGCCCCATCAATACATAGTGAAATGAGATAAACGAATCAATGTGAGCGCATCATGACTAACATGCACCGAGCAACAGGAACATCAAGCATTCCATCCCGTTTTGATGCGGTGCGCATGCGCTAAATGGAGACGCACTCTCTCAGTACACACGGGGAAGGCTACTCCCACGCGCGTGCGCACAAGACGCCTGCGCGGCATCTCACCAATTAACAGGTAATCACCGACAGACCAAATATGGGCTCCCCGGCGGCTAATTGATGAAATATGTGCCCACCGGCGGCTAATTAACAAAAACCTGGGCGGGCACCCAGCGCATAAAAGGGCTCGTCAAAGACACACTCTTAGACACAGCAGAGCCGGCGTAAGGGGCAGCGAAGAGGGATTCTCCTCATAGACCCGTGAGTAACTAAATGAAACGGACATTTCCAGACCATAATGTAAGTACCAAGAAATAGAAAAAGCAGGATGTATATATCTTGTCCACCTTTCCTTTTCACAGGCAGCAAGGAAGCCCGGGTAACCCCTACGTTAGACACGGTCTCATGGAGCAATGAACTCCTATTTTTACAGTATGTTTCTGCCGGTTTACTGTTTACATCACAGTGACCTCACCCCCATTGGAAAATTCACGTGGCACCAAACATGGCCCGAATTTAGAGTGTGTGCTTTATGTTGTATGTGTGTTTGTCTTGTATGTGTCCTCCTTTTTCCGAATATTTTTCGAATTCTTCTGAAATAGTATTTTTCACAATAGGCACGTAAATTTTGTGTAGAGTAACACTTTCGTGCCATGATTATTTATTTTTCGACATTTTGAAAAACCGCACTTTTTCTGCATGACCAATACCACGGATGTATTTAACCCATGGTCTTTTTTGAAAGCAAGGATCACCTGAAATTTTTTTTTATCCTTTCTCTCTACAGGTCTGCAAAATAGCGGCTAAAAGTTTAGGTATAATGATAGACCTTCACTTGTAAATATCACTTTTTTGTGTATACACAAATTAGAAAAACGTGAGTAAGGTGGGGATTTTGTGTAACCCTGTCCTGAAGAAGATGTTCTTACATCGAAACATGTTGACACACACAAAGAGGCGGCGCACATAATACTACGCTTTTTCCTCTTATATCTTTTTATTAGTACCAACTCGGGGAACCATTAAAGTTTTTCAGTCTACCCACGAGTCAGGACCTTGTTTATGCTTAGTCTCAAGTGCCCGTGGTGGGCTTGGAGGAAATTCTCCTTTGTGATCCCATTTCTCCTCTACCTCATCCTCCACCTCCACCTCAACCGGCCCGTCAGTGTGGCATGCCCCCATGTTAAAAGGTGTTCTACTCGTAGGATAAAGCATTTTTTCCTTTTGGCGTCTTCCTGACTTATGAGGGCGAGGATTCTCCTGAGGATATAGGAGGTTTGAGTTTCTGGTTTGCATCTTTAGGGGTTGATCTAAGTCTGATTCTAAGGAGAGGGGGGGCTCCCCAATGCTTGTAACGGCCCCTCTTGCTCCCTGGCTTGCTACTTCTGCGTTTAGAACCAGAGCGTCCACCTTACTCCTTCTCCGATCTTAGATCTTAGTAAGTTGCTAACTGGTTGGTTACTGGCTTGCTAAGTAGGTCTCTCCTCTACCTCTCCTCTGCCTCGCTTCTGCTGATGAGTTAATACCACGTGGGCTCTCCTGAAAATTCTGCTGCTCCCATTGTAATGTGAAGGCAGCACGCGGCTCTTACTATGCTGTGTAGTAAATTGCCACTGTCCGCCTCACTGTCCACCTCACTGTCCACCTCACTAGTGGGCTTCTCGCAGCTTCTCACGCCTTGGCAGCTCACGGTTCTTGCCTGCGCTGTAAGGTGATTGCACTAGGGGACCTGCCACAGTGTGGGGTGATGACAGCTACTCACCTCGTCTCACAACCGTCATGCTGTGTGCTCTCTGCGTGCACTCCACCTACAGCAAGGCAGCTCGCAGTTCCTGCGCTCTGTTTAGTTGTTTGGTTATTGAGCTCTCCACCACGCGGGGGGATTGATAGTGGCTGCTCTCTGCATTTTGCGTCATGGTTGCACCACTTTTGTGGTGCATCAATGATGCAAAATGCCAGTAGATATTTACAAAGCCCAGTAACGAAATACAGCGGCTTGTGCTACATTGCATTTCAATTCATTCTGGGAGGCATTCCACAGGTGGAGCAAGGGAATTTCGATGCACCCATCCATGGATTTCACACTATCCCATATTTGCAAATATTTGGAAATCTTGGATAGAGTGAAATCACTACGACTACCAGAGGATGGCGTACCGAGGAGAAAAATATTTATTTCTCCTTGTTATATCCTCTAACTATGTGTGCGGCAATCTGTAGCACACATAGACAGGGTAAAATGCCACAAGAAATTGGTTTTGTGCAGGTAGGTATCCCTTACTGCACAAAAACAATTCTCCTTGTAATGCAGGCACCATTGCACCTTGGAGCAAGGGTTCCTGCATCGGTGCTAGGTTGCCAGAAGTGCACCAGCACTATGAGAGAGCAGAAGTGCACCATATCTTAGCAGATAGGCCACATTTCTGCTCTCTCCTTTTCACACAATGCATCACAGAAAGTTGCTTGCTACACCGCGTTGCGAGAAGGGCAATTAAATCTGGCCCTTAGTGCTTTTAGTTGAGAATCCTTAAGCCTTGTTCAAAAATTAGGAGTTGGGTGAGGGAAGGCCAGACAGAGTACAGGCCTTGTTATTGGTAGGTATTATATGAACCGAGCTGCTTTGGGCTATGTGACTTGCCAACAGCTTCCTCAGGGGTCATAATTTACCCTAGGTAGTTAAGAAACCTATAATACCACTTGACGACAACAGACCAGACTTTATAGTATAACGTGACATTCACTCCTCCCCAAATTCCGACACCTTACTGCCCCACTGTGCCCAAGAACTCTCAGAATCAGGGTATGTTGTCCAAGGCTTAGCCTTTTTCTTTTTTTTACATCAAACCAGGTAATTCACCACAAACCAATACGAGAATAAAAGTATCCTACTTGGATATATAAAAACAATTCACAGCATCACACATTACCGGGATCAACATGTCAAAGGCAGTAAGGGAATTAGGCACGACATTACACTTGAACTTGAACTTGGCCGTACACTTGAACTTGGTAGTCTCGGCCCACCAAGCACCCACTCTGCTTCGCACATTGTGCCAGCAGGCCCCAGCGCGCTACAGTAAACAGTTACACTACTTGGAATCCAGGGCACCCCGTAGCCCACCGGCCCACTTAAGTACCTAAACACAGGCAGCCTCCCCAAGACTCTACTCAGTCCATACGTTGTGGGTTAGGGCAGTAGAGTCCAGGACCACCAGCAGGTCAGTCACCCCTCTCAACCCTCCTCTGCACACGTCGATCCTACCCCCTCCTGGGGTCCATCCAGTTGCTGAACCTCCATTGTTGTGCATCCCCCTTTGTTGTTAACTGTCAGTGCTCCGCCACAGGGTGAGACCCTCCCTGGTGCACTCGCCCCTCCCGGCTCCGACTGTGCTCTACAATAGCCCCCAGTATCGTCTGGATAAAGAGCTCTTGCCCTTCTGCTGACAGATACACCCCAACCCGATGGAATTGCTCCCTTTTTTGTAACTAGAGCAAGTTGTGGCAAATTGTGCCCATGGTGAACCTGCTAAGATTTGTTTGATCGAATGGTTGCAGCTTCTTCACAGATTCATTCATCGCCTTCACTGGCGCCCCCCAGCCCATACCGCCCGCAGAATTACTTCAACCTCAATATTGATGTTGTCTGTAAGTATTGTCTAATCCTAGACATAGCTGCGAACAAGGCCTCCCTCACCCCTCGCCTGCCTAGCGGCATCATATCATTCCCACCAACGTGAATGGCTAAAATGAGCGGGCGGAGAACAGCTGTTGATTCTATTGCTTGCACTAGCCGACCAAACAGATCCTTCAACCTTACACCCCCCACTCCAATCCAATGATGTGAAAACCCAGCTGCCCCATTTGCTTCCACCAGACTGGAACCGCAGAATTGCTGCTCCGCTCTGCGAATAAAATAATGCCCACCCCAACATAAATATACTGGGTTGCGTACATTAACTGAAAGAGAGAGAGAATTGCAGTTATGACCATGATTTGTGTGCCCTAGGGCATCATTCCTCTCTCTACAAGAGACTTGGCCACACGTACCGCTCAAAGCATGCTGATGTCCATCGACCCACCCTTTTGATTGCTTTTGCTGGCAGGCCCATCGCCGCTGCTGTGGTGGCCACCCCTATGGAAATGAATGGGAGCTAAACTGCGTTGAATCTTTGCCAAGATAGGCCAGCACCCACCTACACACCTGAATGAACTGGTATTGTGTCATTGGTGCCCGATCCCTGCGCACTAGAAGCCTGGTTGAGGCCACCACAAGGGTCCTCTGAGGTTATTCCTTGCCAATGCCACTGGACAGTACGCAGTGTCATGCGCCGCGTGCAATTTCACCCAGGCGCCTTTCCCTAGCGGGTCTGTTTTTGACCTCCTAATCCTGAGATGGATTGCCCCTCCCTCAAGGAGGTCATCCGCCATGCCTAGCCACATTCACCCTTCTTTGATGATGCTACCACCTCTGAGATGTGCAGGGCCCCAAAAAAGACCAGTACGTATGCTTGGCTGAATAGCTCTACCTCGTATTGGTACCGGCAAACCTGGTGTAAGACCTCCAAAATCCCCCCCAACCTCTCCATGTTTATAGGTAACCTATTGTCCTGTACGCCCGGTACCATGCGTTCCCCACCCTTGATGGCCTTTTGTACCCTAAAGTTCTTGGTGGAATCCTTGACCCCTTTTAACCCGGCAAAGAAGGCAATGGCGGACAGTTGCCGGCGCACTAGCGACAACGATTTCTCCCGTCCCTCTGAACCACCAGAAAACCCAGTACTCCTTCCGGGGTGAACCTTTTTGCTTCATCGACTCATCTGAACGTACACCCCCCAAGCCTTCTCGTACATGCGTTTTTTCTTGGGTGCCAGCGCTGCTGCAATTAGGTCTGTGGCAATGGGGCACCAAGTCTCCACAACTCCTCTGGGAACTCCGCCATCACTTCGTCCACTTGCGGCCACTGTGCCCTGAACTCTGCCAATTTAGATCGAGACAAAGAGCCAGCCACTGCATTATCCACACCCAGTACACGTTTGGCAGAAAAATGCATGTTATGTAAGAGAATAAGAGTCTTCAGCAATCGCAGCACCCAAAGGCATTTTGCGCTTTGATTATTGATTGCCATGACCGCTGACATGCTTTCTGACCCAAAAATTATCTTGGTGTTTGCTATTGATGCCCCCTGTTGGAAATGGGGGTTGCCCAAGTCTCAAAGGGGGTAGCATGGCATCAAGCGGGCAGGCCAAACTTCGAGGACATGTGAAGCACTCACGCAGTACCCTCAGTCAACCCACCAGGCACACTACAAAAGAGGCAGGACACCAATTTGAGTTGGAAAATTAAGCAGTTTAGTATCTCCAACCTGCAAGGCAAAAATGCATTAACAGTGTCATCATAACACGGCGCCAACTGGCACCAGAGCCAAGTACTTCAGAGGGGGATTATTTACATGGGATAGAAAGGGTTGAGTCCAAAGTCCATGCTGTAAGGGAAAAAGGATGGGTTAAAATTGTCATTAGATCTGGAGCCCAATCTGGCGGGGCCAACTCAGACTCTCATCCTACAGGGAAGGCGGTTACTCCTGGTTTCTGACTCCGGGCTCCATCCACACTGCTGACCCCTTTATCCAGGGGGAGGAAGGCGATCCGGAGGCTCCACGCGACCTTTTCATAGGCCCCTCTTATCTGGTGGGGACCCAGGCTGCAAGGCGAAGAGGCCAGGCACCGACAACGTGCCTAGAGGCCCCCTGGCGTAGCGCACGCAAAGGGAACTTTTCTCCCCTCACCACGGTCAGCTGGCGGCCGGCATGGGGAACAGGCGGGGCTCTTCCTCTACTTCCCTGGGTCCCTCCTCTCTCACGAGGACCCGGGACTTCAAAGCGGCCTTCGTGAGACTGCCGGCTCCTTCGGGTGCGGGGGCCTAGTGCAGGCAGCTGTCACCCTTCGCGCAGGGCTACTCTCTTCACGAGAGCCCCGCCGACACCGGCGCTCTTCCTCCTTCCTCCCGGGCCCCTCTCTCCGGCCCGGGGCACTCACCGGCGGGGTGGCCTCCCGCTCCGGTCGTCCTTCACAGGGCTCCCTCCTGACCACGGGAGCCCTGCATCGAAGCTTCACCCGGGTCCTCCCTCCCTCACGGGGACCCGGGGCTAGTCTTCCGCTTCTTCCTGTCTTCCCGGCCGCCCGGGCAGGCGACCAATCCCTGCGCGGCTTTGGCGGGGGCGGGCCAATGACGCGGCCGGACGCCCCCGTCACATGGGCAGGTCGAGGCTGGCTTCTCGGGCCCAGCGCGGCCCTTTCTCTACTCCGGCGGCCCTCTCCTCACATCGGGGGCCGCCGCAACGTTGCACACCCCACAAGGGGGGGTCTCCTCACGGCGGCGGCGGATTCCGGCGCTGCCACGCAGCGCGTGGCAAGGACAAGGGGTAGGCTCCCTTCTTAAATTAATTATTTATAAAGCCGACAGCGCGCTGACACGAGGGTAGGCTCCTCCAGCATGATTCTCCTCAGGAGAATGGCGCTGTTCACAGCGCACTGCTCCTTGCCACAGTCTCCACAGGAACAGCGTTTTCCACCACGCAGAGCGTGCGCCACAACGAGGGGTAAGCTCCCTCAGCGCTAATCAGTCAGCAACTTCCTCAGGCCACACAGCAGGCACAGCGCTATCACTGGAAGGGGGCGCTTTTCTCGGAGGACAGCTCCTCCCTCAGCCCACACAGTCCTCAGGGCCAACAGCACTTCGGGGGCCACACCAATCGCAGGGCACAGTCCCTTGGGGCACAATCCTCCTCAGGCGGCTCCACACGACCCAGCGCTTCCAAGGGGGGCCACAGCTCCTCCAGAGGGGGTAGACAGTCCCACTGCAGTTCCTCAGGGGCAAACTCCTCACCTCCTGGGGGGAATCCAATTAGCTCCTTCCCTTCCCAGTGCTCTTTCAGCGCGGCGCTGGCATGGTTCAAGATCCCAACTGTGACAGGGACCTAGTCAGGGGCCCTCCCTTGTCAGGGGCCCATGGGGAGAGCAGAGGGGGGGTTCTAGGGGTGCAGGGCCCAGCTCACAGGCCCATGTGGCGGTAGCACCTCACAGCAGGTCCCCTCTCTTCTTTGTCCCAGCGCTGACTGACTCTCTGGTGACACTTCACCCTATTTATACCCTCCTCCCAGGCAGTGCCAGGACCTTCTAGAATGTTGGCACATCGAGCCTAAACTGGTTCTAGGGGAGGGGGTGAGCACCCTGGGTGCCAGGCTTTCCCTCCAAAAGCTAGGGGTAGCTGGGTAATATTATCTAGTCCGCTGACCTATGTCAGTCCAGTGGCAAAACCCAGGGCCATGGCATCCATTTTAAAATCACAGTACATTTTAGTCAGGTACATTTTCAAAATGGGGGATATTTTCTGTACACCATTTAACAACATTACATTTTCAACAAGTGGTCTCACACCACTCATGGCCTATACAGGTTTAATCCCATGGGGGAGACATTCAAGTTAGGGGGTCAAAAGCGAAAAGTTTGGGGGGAAAAGGCCAAGTCCAACACGACTCCCCCCCCAGCCAAAAGCCAGGGTAGACTGATCAATGCCTTGATGGGCTTCCCTGCTTGGGGCGGAAAAAGGTGGACGCAGGCCTGCAACTACAGGAGCACCTGCAGTCTCTCCTCCACTCTGGAACCCAATGGTTCTCTTTCGCAACCCTCCCTTCACCAACAAAACCACCCCACTGGTGTTCCCTAGTGGGATGTTTCTCCTTCCTAGAGTGGGAGGCTCTAGCCTCAGGCTTGTAATTCTCTTGGACCACTCTTCTCTCTCCAAATTGCCACTGGTCCACCCATCTGGGGTCTACACCCTCAGACTGACCAGCCCTTAGGGGCGAGGCTCTCCTCCCCCTACTTCTCCTCCAAGGGTTCCTCCATCTCCTACGCCTGGGGACACCCTCACACAACTCTCTCCCCAACCTGGAGTCGAAACCCACAGGCTGAACTGGTGACAGGGGCGAGTCCTCCCTCTCCCTGCACCCCCTCCCAGAGTTCCGCACCCTCCTAACTGGAGAAGTACCCCTGGGAGTCACTTCCGGGGGGACTCTGGTTACAGAGGTCCCTCCCACCAGGGCAGGCAACCCCTGTCCCTGGCCACCCAACCCAGGATCTGCGCCCTGTGGCTGAGCTGGTGACAGAGAAGAGACCTTCCTCCCTCTGCACCCCCTCCCAGAGTTCCGCACCCTTCCACTGGGAGTAGTACCCCTGGGAGTCAAATTGGTAGGGACCTGAATTACAGGTACCCCACCCTCCAGGTCAGGCAACCCCTTAACCTGGAACCCCAGTCCAGGATCTAAACCCTGTGACTGGTCAGACCCCCGAACCACTGGAGCTCCAATTATTGATGCTCCGGGTCCTCCTGACATGAGGGGATCCCTTCCTCTGGATGACACATCGGGACAGCCTAGACTCCCAACCTGGGGTTCTCTTAAAGAACACTCCAGGCCCGGTGACCACAGCTGGGGCATCTCAGGACACCTCCCCGTCTCACTCCCTTCAGGATCACTTCTCTCAGCCTTCCCAGGCGCTCTGGCACTTACCCAGAGGTCTGCCTCCCGTGCAAGTTCCCTGGGGTCTGAGAACCCGCACCGCAACAGATGGTGACGCAGTCTTGGGAAACAACTCCTCAGCATGTGCTCCCGGATAACGGCATGGCACAGCCCTTCCCAATCCTCCACTGCTCTCCTCACCACCCAATCCTCCAGTACAGTCCAACACTCCTCCTCGAACTCTCCCCAGGACTGATGGAACAGCTTTCCCCTGCCTCCTCTTCCGGGGAATCAGGCACAGTCTCTTGGGCTTCGGGAGTGGGACTCCTTGCACTGGACCTACACTCGCTGCCACCACTGGATCCCACCCTCTTCGGTGAATCCAGACTCCTAAAACCACTCTCAGGGGACAACCTACCCACCTGAGCTGATCTCTCTCTGGCGAAGGCCCTCTCCGCCTCCGCCATCCTCTCCTGGGCTAGGACTTTTTCAGTCTCTAGTCGCTGCTCTTCTACCCTCAGCTGCGCTAAGCCCTCGGCATGCCTGAGCTTTGCCAGCGCCAGCTGATGCTCCCTCTCTTCTCTCCTATCTACCCACTCTTCTGGGGACAGGGAAAGGGATGGGGCAGTGCCCCCGGGACTGGACCCAGTGCGAGACTCCCTATCTTCGGTGTCCTCCACAGCTACTGGCGTCTCTGCCCTGCTAGACTCTTCCTCCTCCTCATCGGAGCAATTACCTCCCAGGGTTCTGGATGGGGAGCCCTCTCTCTGGTCTCTAACCCACTGACCCTTCAAAACTTCGGGGGGGTAGTCAGACAAGTCCCCATTAATCTCTAAGGGCTCTCCCCTCTTGAGGGCCTCATAGAGAAACAAATTCCTCCTAATGTTCCCTACTGGGGGTATCCCTCTCTCCAGGAGGAAGTCTATCACCTCCTGTTCGGTGTACTCCATCAGTTCCACTTCCTGGTAAATCAACCCCATCGTGGCGAGATACACCCGGACACACCCTCAGTGGACCAAGGGGACAGTTCAGAACACTCTCCAGGAGGAAGCAACAATAATCCCCACAACAAGGCTCGGATTACATCCAAAGCTCTATTTGCAGTGTAACCCGTGGCCGCTGTGGTACTGCGCAAACACAAGTCCTATCCCACCGCTCTGCCACCAAATGTTGGAAATGGGGGTTGCCCAAGTCTCAAAGGGGGTAGCATGGCATCAAGCGGACAGGCCAAACTTCGAGGACATGTGAAGCACTCACGCAGTACCCTCAGTCAACCCACCAGGCACACTACAAAAGAGGCAGGACACCAATTTTAGTTGGAAAATTAAGCAGTTTAGTATCTCCAACCTGCAAGGCAAAAATGCATTAACAGTGTCATCATAACACGGCGCCAACTGGCACCAGAGCCAAGTACTTCAGAGGGGGATTATTTACATGGGATAGAAAGGGTTGAGTCCAAAGTCCATGCTGTAAGGGAAAAAGGATGGGTTAAAATTGTCATTAGATCTGGAGCCCAATCTGGCGGGGCCAACTCAGACTCTCATCCTACAGGGAAGGCGGTTACTCCTGGTTTCTGACTCCGGGCTCCATCCACACTGCTGACCCCTTTATCCAGGGGGAGGAAGGCGATCCGGAGGCTCCACGCGACCTTTTCATAGGCCCCTCTTATCTGGTGGGGACCCAGGCTGCAAGGCGCAGAGGCCAGGCACCGACAACGTGCCTAGAGGCCCCCTGGCGTAGCGCACGCAAAGGGAACTTTTCTCCCCTCACCACGGTCAGCTGGCGGCCGGCATGGGGAACAGGCGGGGCTCTTCCTCTACTTCCCTGGGTCCCTCCTCTCTCACGAGGACCCGGGACTTCAAAGCGGCCTTCGTGAGACTGCCGGCTCCTTCGGGTGCGGGGGCCTAGTGCAGGCAGCTGTCACCCTTCGCGCAGGGCTCCTCTCTTCACGAGAGCCCCGCCGACACCGGCGCTCTTCCTCCTTCCTCCCGGGCCCCTCTCTCCGGCCCGGGGCACTCACCGGCGGGGTGGCCTCCCGCTCCGGTCGTCCTTTACAGGGCTCCCTCCTGACCACGGGAGCCCTGCACCGAAGCTTCACCCGGGTCCTCCCTCCCTCACGGGGACCCGGGGCTAGTCTTCCGCTTCTTCCTGTCTTCCCGGCCGCCCGGGCAGGCGACCAATCCCTGCGCGGCTTTGGCGGGGGCGGGCCAATGACGCGGCCGGACGCCCCCGTCACATGGGCAGGTCGAGGCTGGCTTCTCGGGCCCAGCGCGGCCCTTTCTCTACTCCGGCGGCCCTCTCCTCACATCGGGGGCCGCCGCAACGTTGCACACCCCACAAGGGGGGGTCTCCTCACGGCGGCGGCGGATTCCGGCGCTGCCACGCAGCGCGTGGCAAGGACAAGGGGTAGGCTCCCTTCTTAAATTAATTATTTATAAAGCCGACAGCGCGCTGACACGAGGGTAGGCTCCTCCAGCATGATTCTCCTCAGGAGAATGGCGCTGTTCACAGCGCACTGCTCCTTGCCACAGTCTCCTCAGGAACAGCGTTTTCCACCACGCAGAGCGCGCGCCACAACGAGGGGTAAGCTCCCTCAGCGCTAATCAGTCAGCAACTTCCTCAGGCCACACAGCAGGCACAGCGCTATCACTGGAAGGGGGCGCTTTTCTCGGAGGACAGCTCCTCCCTCAGCCCACACAGTCCTCAGGG
This sequence comes from Lissotriton helveticus, assembly GCF_964261635.1. Taxonomy (NCBI): domain Eukaryota; kingdom Metazoa; phylum Chordata; class Amphibia; order Caudata; family Salamandridae; genus Lissotriton; species Lissotriton helveticus. The sequence continues at coordinate 988,432,010 of NC_136067.1, forward strand.
CCAACAGCACTTCGGGGGCCACACCAATCGCAGGGCACAGTCCCTTGGGGCACAATCCTCCTCAGGCGGCTCCACACGACCCAGCGCTTCCAAGGGGGGCCACAGCTCCTCCAGAGGGGGTAGACAGTCCCACTGCAGTTCCTCAGGGGCAAACTCCTCACCTCCTGGGGGGAATCCAATTAGCTCCTTCCCTTCCCAGTGCTCTTTCAGCGCGGCGCTGGCATGGTTCAAGATCCCAACTGTGACAGGGACCTAGTCAGGGGCCCTCCCTTGTCAGGGGCCCATGGGGAGAGCAGAGGGGGGGTTCTAGGGGTGCAGGGCCCAGCTCACAGGCCCATGTGGCGGTAGCACCTCACAGCAGGTCCCCTCTCTTCTTTGTCCCAGCGCTGACTGACTCTCTGGTGACACTTCACCCTATTTATACCCTCCTCCCAGGCAGTGCCAGGACCTTCTAGAATGTTGGCACATCTAGCCTAAACTGGTTCTAGGGGAGGGGGTGAGCACCCTGGGTGCCAGGCTTTCCCTCCAAAAGCTAGGGGTAGCTGGGTAATATTATCTAGTCCGCTGACCTATGTCAGTCCAGTGGCAAAACCCAGAGCCATGGCATCCATTTTAAAATCACAGTACATTTTAGTCAGGTACATTTTCAAAATGGGGGATATTTTCTGTACACCATTTAACAACATTACATTTTCAACAAGGGGTCTCACACCACTCATGGCCTATACAGGTTTAATCCCATGGGGGAGACATTCAAGTTAGGGGGTCAAAAGCGAAAAATTTTGGGGGGAAAAGGCCAAGTCCAACACCCCCCAAATGTGTAGGGCGACAATAATGGGAAACAATTCAAAAAGGTTATGTTGCAAGTGATCCCAGATGCAATCTATCCCCCTGGCCAATGCTGCATGCACCATCTAGAGCCCAACACTGCCTCAAATCCAATGCTGCCAGCCGCATCTGTGTAGAGGGCTATCACTTTGCTGCTCTGTGCTGGTTGCTACCACAATAGTGAACCATATAGATTATCTAGGAACCCCCTCCATGTCTCTAAGTCCTCTCTAACCTCTGCAGACAATCATGTATGGTGGTGCTTTTCCCATAGACCGCACATTGCTAGCGCTATGTTCTTTGAAAAAAACTCCTCCCATGGGAATCACTCGCAAGGCGAAGTTCAATTGCCCTACCAAGACCTGCAGCTGATGTAGCGTAACCTTCCTAGCCGTTATACAGGTGTTAACCGCATCCCTGAATGCCCTCACCTTCTCCTGCGGCAACCTACACTCTCCTACCACCAAGTCTATCTCAATACCCAGGAAGCACAGACATGTCATGGGTCCCTCCCTCTTGTCCTCAGCCAACGTAACACCCAATGCCTGTGCCAGCTGCTGAAAACCCTGTAGGGCTCTTCCACATGCCCGGTCACCTGGGGGACCCATGAACAGGAAGTCATCTAGGTTATGCACCACATTGTCCGGTGACACCAAGTCCCTCACTTGCCGATTCAGGAATCTGCTGAATATCTCAAACACTGAACACGCTCTGGAACACCCCATGGACATGCACAAGTCAAGGAAGTACAACCCCTCAAAAGTGAAACCTAACAAGCGAGTATCTTCCGGGTGGACGGGTAGAAGGCAGAAGGCTGCCTCTATGTCTGACTTGGCCATCAGGGCCCCCCTGCCTAATCTTTACAGTTTTGCAAGGCTTCTTCAAAGGTGGTGTACCACACTTTGCACAGTGTCTAGTCCAACCCATCATTTACGGGTAACCCAGAGGGGTGACAGAGGTTGTGAATCAAGCAGAATTTGCCTGGCTCTTTCTTTGGAACCAGCCACAGGGGAGAACAAACCAAACATGTGCACGGTGGAGAACTAAAAGGACCCGCCACCCTCCCCGCTTGCTCCTCCTTCATAATCTCGTTCCTAACCAACTCATGCTGCCACAGAACTGGCAATTGATTTTTGGGTGGGACTGATGTGGGTGCGCAGGAAGGAATGCGGATCCCGTCCTTGAAACTGTAGTACAGCATATGCGCATCCTTGCTATTTGTATATTTGCTGAGGAGATGTGTGAGAATGTGAAGGCAGATTGGGGAAGAGAGCATCACAGTATTGATTGGGCTATCGACTCTTAGGGGTTGTTTGCTTCCCATGCTTTTTAAAACACTTAAACTCTGGGTGGCCTTGCCCTCTGCAGAAGGAGCAAATGTGTTTAAACTTACAGGTTGCCCCCTTGCTACATTCCTTCTTGTTGTACTGCCAGCAAGCCAGTTTTTTGTCTCCCAAACTTCTGTCAAATCGAAAATATTCTTCCGCAATCCCTGTCACTTGAGACATATTGAACTCTGCATGCCAAATATTGATCTCCCTCTGGTACCATGCTATTTCTGGCCTAACCGCTTTCATCTGCCTAAACTTAATGTTGTACTGCATCCATGCTGACCCTTGGATCTCAGAGGCCTCCCCATGTATGAGTGACATGTACCCAAATAATTGTGGGGTTAAAGTTGGTGATTTCTCAGTCAGAATCGCTGCATAAATGGAAAACCCTGTCACCCAGTTCCTAAAGGACCACTCTATCCACACCGTTTTTGGCTTTCTCTTGCTCTCCTTTCCTGCTTTTGGGCCTACTTGGGACCACCCCTGCATTGATCAAGTCAAAGGCATTCACAAATATCCCCTTGTGAAACCTTTCTCTCGTCTCCATTGGTATGTGCCATGCAATTGTTGAAGGAGGAGCTAGCACCAATGAGATAGACCCAAATATTAACGGGGTCACTAAGGGAGGAGAGTGCACTACACTCACACCCACCATCGCTGCAGTGGGGGAAAGCTGAACTAATCCCAACCCCACAGTCTCTAGCGTCCCCCCAGGCTGCACCCACACTTATGCTGCTACCCCCCCTTGTGCTCCTGTCTCTGTAACTGGTCCGGGTGGTGGTGCCACCGGCGCCCCCTCACCATCACCTGGGACTGGTGGGTGGCATCACTCCCTGCCGCTTGCAACCCCCCTTGTGCGCCTGTTGCCGTGCCTGGCCCATGTGGTGGGGGCGACATTGCCCTGCTATAATTACTGGGGACTGGTGCATCACAGTGCTCCCTGCAGCTTGAGCCACTACTGGCTTTCCCCATACCTGTGGTGAGCCCACAGATTCCCCTGTCATTGAGATTGCCATTATGTTCTGCCCCAACGCGCTCACTCTCATGTTAAGTACTGGCCCCTGTGCCGCCTGGTCCGAGCTGCGAATGGCCATGCCCTGAGCAATTGACTCACCCACCACTGTGGCTACTGATTCAGGCTTTGTGCTTGGCTTGTCCTGTCGCCACTCCCTATAGCGAACTGGGACCTTCCTCTGCCGTTTTGGTGCCTCGTTGCCTGGCTGTTACTCTGGCTCGCTTGCCAACTTCTGCAGTTCTGCTTCCATGCCATGCCACTGTGCCACCTTCCAGAGCTCGCTCAGAGCGGGGAAATCCTCCTGGGTCGCGGACTTCCCGGGGTTTGAACGTGCGCACTTTGCCGCCATGTCTCGTAACCTAGTATCCAGAAACAAAAGACATTATATGTTAAACACCTCGTCTCTGAGTACCCTGCAAACTCTGTGCCCCACACCACCTGCCCACCATATGATTATGCTACACAAGTCCACCTTTTCATTTTGCCACCTGCCTTTCAACGCAGCACTCCAGACCAGGCGCAGGGTCCCCTAAGTGCACCCGTAGGCAAAGCAGTTGCTACCCTGTTTTTTGGGAAGAATTGGTACTTATTTAATCGACCTCCTGAAGGATGAAAGGCTGAGTGAACCTAGACTGGCCTACTGCACTGGACCTCTGCCCCCTCCGGGCCACACCCCCAATATGCAAACACAAATGTGCCCGATGCGCCTGGGCATGCCCTTTTATGGAATCCCAACTTACGTCGCCCTCTCTGCACATATACCGCCAGGGCTGTATTGATCAACCCTACAATCCCACGTGTGTCCCTGCTCCATGGATCCCATAATCACTGCACCCTACACAACTCTCCCAAGTGCGGCCGCCCATCCTGCACGGGTGCACCCCTGTGCCGCAAACATCACCATGCTCCTCTGTCCCAGCAGGCACAGCCTCCGCAGCATGCTGTAGACAACACCCAATCCTACTGCTAGCCGAGCCCCGTCACCACCCTCGCCTCCTGGAGACGACAATTCACCAGTTAGGATCAAAGTAAATATCATTGTCCCCCAACAAAAGTCAATTTCGTGGGCAGCCCCACTATCCTAGCACTTCATATCCCCGACTCTCGCCTCAAGCTACCTCTCTCCTTCATATGGGAGCAGCCTCCTTACAGCCATCAAACTTTTGCGTCATTACATAACAGCAGTGAGTCGCCCCCACTGCCGTCCCCACATACGGGTGCATCCTGCGACCTCATTCTCTCTCATACTTACAATTTAATTAGGACCCAGGCCTCTGTCACCAGGCTTCCCCGGCTACGCAAGTGGCCACGTCATGCAGGTAAGGTAACTTTTTCCACTTGCATTGCCCATACCACCCGCATACGGTGACTGCCTTATTACCCGCGTGGCCCCCATGATCCACTAACGCATTACCACCGTCCCCACCTTCGGGCGCGCCTTATAGCGTGATGGCCACAAAAGCCTATTGTGCATATTACTACACGCCCCATTATGCAGACGACACACTACGCCAAGTCCCCCTCCAACCTACCATGCCAAACTCCGCCAGCCGCCGACCGGAAACCCCATTCCTCGTCGATGACACGCCCCTGCAGCTTGCCTGAGGTCGAAGGGGACAAAGAGGTTGAAACCCCTGGGGCGCAGCCTTAACCCTTGCATGCGCTGAACGTTCCGCGCTGGTGCAAAACGTTCTATTGCACGGGCGGGGCCGCGACGTTCAACGGAAGCGCTCTGCACTACCGAGATAGTGCACGCGACGTCCGTTGAACGTGGGCAACACTCAAGGGGTTAAATAACCTCTCAGGTTTTTCTGTGCACCCCGATGATGTCACAAAACCCCTTTCTCTGCCAGCCCCCTTCTTGTCCCTGGAGGAGGCTCAGTCCTGTGGCACTACTAAGGGCGCCCCTTCCCCTAGGCGCAGGGGCGCCTGTTCAGCCTACTAACGGTAGAGCTTCAGTGAACACTTGCCATGCCTCTCTTTAAGTATTGAATGTTTTACTATTATATACTTGGCAACATACCTTCATGCACCTCCCTGCTCTATTTCACCCAAGCATTCTCACTCTCATCCACAAATGCCTACATGCACCTCCCTGCTCAATTTCACCCAAGCATTATCCCTCTCATCCACAAACCATCACATATTTACTCCCATAGAAATCCACAATCACCTACCCACTTTTCTTTGTCAACCAATACTACCCGACGCAAATGATTACAATAAAAAACACTGAGCATTATGAAGCACTTTCATTAATAAAAATCAAGCCTTATTGGCTTTGCTTGTTTAACTCACTACATGGCTAGCTGTCATTACAATTAACTCAAGCTCATAATGAAGTGATTCCCATCGCTCATGGGTTAACGTATAGGATTGGTCGTACTGTTGAAATAATCGATTGTGGGGATCCTTTAGACCCCATAGGTTCAACCCCACTCCACCCCTGGGTCAGACCATACTGTTTAAATGATTGGGTTTGAGCAACAAACCTTAAAAGTGGTACTTTCTTTCTCAAACACAAAAAGACAAGGTATTGATGCACAGGGGAGTTTCTCCCTGCATAAGGTGACTATTGATAACATTTCCTGCCTGAACACATGGGACCTATATCCTTCTAAAACTCCTATGGGAACCAGAGTACAAAATATTTTCAAAAGTCAGTGGTTCTCATTGACAACATTGTATCATATTATCATTTCAATTAAGACAGCAACAATATCTGTAAACAATGAATGTACTCTCTGAATAATAATGCCAACAATCAAAATCATACATTTAACAATAATTTATAGCATTTTCTGCAACATACATAGCAAAACAGAAAAGGTCAAGTGCACTGCGTACCATATGAAAGAAGAGCCACTCTATAACAGTAGTAACAATTTTATACAATGCCCAAGAAAGAAAGTATGTTCCATTGACAAGAAGCAAGAAAAATAAATAAATAGGTCCAAGAGTTTAGGGACACCCAGCTCTGTTCCTAATTTAGGCTTCAATAGGTTTGTTTGTATGCATCAAGTCAACGACGTTTCGACCCTGTTATGAATGAAGAATCTCATCAGAACGAATTGATAAGGGGACATCCAAAACGGGGCAAATCATTCTATTAGAATTATGCAGAGATGGCCAAATAGCCCCTTAAGTGTTCCGGAAGGGTGGAATTTGTGCAGCCTCTCCAGTACTGCAGGCAGCCCCCTATGGATGCGTGATCTGGGATAATAAAGTCATTGCCTGGTGTATATACTCCCTGAGGCCAGAAAGCATTTCTCATTTTCTGCTCGGTTTGCAGGGGCCACTGTTTGTTATTTCTCGGAGACATGGCCTACTAGTCCTCGGAGAGATTTGTAGAAAAACAGCCACAGTGCCTACCTCGCTTTGCTCCACAAAGTTGATTTAATTTAGACCATCTTATTGCTTGAAGTCCACCTCCCAGCACTATATATTATTCCACCACTGGTTGATTAGCTCATTTGTACCCTTTCAATGGCCTCAAAGCCAGATTTTGTTAGAGGACAGGTTCCCATGTGAGACCTCCAATTCAAGGATGGTGGATTCACAAGTAGTTGCCTGTAAGGCCTGCTCTGTTGAGTCTTTGGTTATTGAAGGAAGGGGGTGAGGCCATCGGGTGGATAAAGCTTGTGCCCTGAAGGTGGTAACAATTCTGGGGAGCTATTTGGGCATGCATAGTCGTGCTTGCTTGGAGGAGAAAGTGCCCTGCGACCCCTTCCTGGCATGGCAGTGCTCAGCAAGTATCAAACCAAGATTAGACTGGCATCGCATACCCTGTCAGGCTGATGCCCGGCAAGCTTAGAAAGACTAAACTGTGTTTTGAATCAGAGAAGGGAATAGTGTACCTCCATGCTGTCACATGATTGTTAAAACTTCAATGAAAAGCATGATAAAAAGTACATTTGTAAAAGCTGACAATTTTTGGGGTCAAAAACAAATATCGTGGAATTAGGGCAGCTTTGAGTAGTTGGACTGGCAGCTGCCTGTTGTGCTTTTGAAAAGAAGAAATCGATGTGCCCTAAAATATGGTGTCTTCTTCTGTTTCAGAGAGGTTTTGGGAGCACATTGTTTTGCAGCACGTTGTAGCTTTATGTGCATTTATGAGAAATAATTGAGAGCCACGTCCGAGTAAAATGTGAGAGTGAGGTCTGACCGTAAGAATGGAAGAGATGAGGAGAAATTGCCCTTGAAAGCTGAGAAAATGATAAATACAGCTAGAGATAGTTCTATCCCTCTGCTATCCTTCAGAATCCAAATAACTGACTAACCTATCCACCACTCAAATTACTTTCATATTTCACTATACTAATTCAACAATAATCCTTTATTGGCTTCAGAGTAGCGTGCTACTCGCTGAAAAAGCTTTTTTTCGGCTTGTCAGGGATAGTAAGCGCTATATAAATGTAATTACAATAAAAAACAATGTTTTTGTTGTGCTGAAATGTGATGGTAACAGGGATTTTAGCAGGATCAAAACAAAGAGGAGCAGACAGAGCTGGTTTGGGTGGGATTCTTTTCAAGTACCTCTGTACTAAGCATGGGCGTAAAATCCGTTCTGCCCGCGGATTTTGCGGATTTTCGGCAAATTCGCAATCCACAAACTCTCGCGAATTTGCCGAAAATCCGCAAATTCGCACGCATTTTTGCTTGGTGATACAATTTTGCGGCGCGCGGCGGTCACTTACCGTCATTCAGCTTTTGCAGAGTTGTTTTTCTCCATATTTTGCGTGTGCTGCGCCATTTTGGATCTTGCTGCGGGATCCCGCGGGAGTTTGGCGACCGCGATTACGTCATCGCGGCTTGCCACCTTGCACAGCACGCATCGCGAGAGTTCGCAATTGCGAACACGTAGATGCGGCGAGCAGCAACAATCTCGCACTCGCGAAATTTCAAAATTTGCAATTTTGCACAAGAATCCACCAGCAAGCAGCATAAACCTTCTAAAAATGATGATTTTTAGCAGAATAACTCCTACGGTTGACATTTGCCTTCACTTTTTTTGCAAGGAGTCCATTTTTTGGAGGGGGAGGAAGGAAGTGCCCCACAGTCTCCAACTTCCTGTTCCTGTCCAGCAGGCTCCTCCCAGTGCTTTCTTCATGTGCTGGTCACTTTCATTTGGATCTTGACCTGGAAGGATTACTTTTTGTGGATGCTGCTGGATATTTGGATTTGAGGCCTTTTTGACTTTCTTTGGATCACTTTTGGATTAGTAATCAACTTTCACAAGTAAGTTTGTTTTTGGGCATTACAGTTGCTGCAACTACAATTTTGGAACTTTTTCAGAACATTAAATAAAATATATTGTGGGTAGCCACGGTATCCAGTAGGACCAGGGTTAGTTATGGGTGCATGATACAACTGTTTTGTTGAATTTAAACATCATTGAGGGCATGGATGGCATGGGATTGTGCTGATTTTTGTGGTTTTTTTGTTTTTTTGGGCTGCTGTTGGGGCCTTTTGCCCAGGGGTACCCAGTGGTGCATGGACTGAGTCTTTCTGTGGGGTCTCTTTCATGTAAACATCATGGAGGGCATGGTTGGCATTGGATTTTGGTGATTTGTGTGTGTTTTTCGATTTTTTGGGGTGCACTTTTGATGGGGACTGGCCATGTGGGTGGGGGCGATTTTGAGGCCTGGTCCAGGCAGCGCCTAACCATGTGGGTGGGGGTCTAGGGGCAATTTTGAAGCCAGGCAGTGTGCTTTGTTGTGTCATACGCCTGCACCCAGTCTGCCATGCTTTCATCCATTATGCCCAGGGGTACTCTGTGAGTGGTGCATTTTATTGGTCTTTCCATTTTAGGGGGTAAGTATAATAAAAATGCTTACTTGCAAACTATTAATGGAAGCGCTATATATGCAACATTTATTTAACTGATGTTCCTCTGGCTTCGTTTGCTTTTAGGTGCAGAAAGACGAATCATCAGCCTCATCGTTCCTCATCAGTGCCAGGAAGAAGTCCTGCTGCGGTGTGTGCAGTACAACGTCACGTGTGGCCACAGACAACTCCGCAACTTGTGCAACTGCGGCCTGCTGTTCTGAAATCTGAAGAAGATGGCCCCAAAAAAAGTTGCCCGTAGCTCCTCTAGCAAGAAAGTTGCCAGTAAGGAGCAGAAGAAGCAACTGGCGCCACTTACCAAGGAGACTGGTGTGTCGACCACCACATTTCTTGGGATAAAAAAGTACGCCTGCAGCAGCAGGGGGGCAGCTGGGGACCAAGCTGGGAGCAGCACCTCCGCTCCATTGGGCTCAGTGCCACCACCACCACGCCAACTTAGGTCCAAGCCCTTGAGTGCTGCAGAGGCAGCCAGTATAGTTGTTCAATCACCATCGACTAGTGATGTTGGCTCATCACAAGAAAGTAGCAGCATCCCTCAATCAACACAGGTTGTTGTAACTCATCTGACGAGTGTTGAACAACCACAGCCGCAACAACAACCACATGTGCAAGTACAAGCCCAAGTACATGTGGAAGGAGAGGCGGTGCAAGGAGAGGAGCAAGCAGAGGTGCATGGAGCGGCACAAGTACCCACAATAGTTGTTCCTCCCGAAGTAGGGGCACATCAGGAAATCGACATTCAATCCGAGGTATCACATGAGGAAGCCACTCCTCCTGATGATTCATTGTCTTCCAGATCCCCAGCAAGGAAAAGATCAAGGATGGTGTCTACTTCTTCTTCAAGCCCACTTCCTTCTGATGATATGGATGAAACTTGGGAACCACCATGGCCGTCTGAGAGTGAGGCACACCATGATCTGACAAAGGTAGCTAAGCGTAAAAGGAAGGTCCCCGAAAGTCTCAGAGTTATGGAGTGTGATGATGACGCTGAACAAGAAGTGGCGTATACTCCTGCTGATGAAGACTCTCACGACGATGACGCAGTCATCATAGGCGTCACTCCAGCCTCAGTGGGCATGCAGCAAACAGACATTTTTACCCTATCCCGAAATGCTTCTGAGCGTGATGATGGCGACGTGTCAATGGGACTACCACCAATGCATTTAACTAGTACACCACCACCTACAGCTTCCATATTTTCTCACCAGAAGGGACCTCCATCCACCTCGACCTCCATTTCCTCAATTAGTGGTGCTGTAAGTGCACAACGTACTAAATTTCGGCAACACACATCCTCCAGTTCATCTGGCATTAGCAGTATTACCAGTATCGCCTCCTCCGCTCCCCACAGACATTTGAAGTCCGCAGTTTGGGACTTCTTTAGTGTTAGACCAACAAGGGAAAACATAGCCATTTGTACCATTTGTAAGGTTCGAGTTAGTCGTGGTAAGCTTGGTACCAACTATGGTACCGGAGGCCAGAGAGGTCATCTTGAGAGACAGCACACTGTCAAATGGCATGCGCACCTAAGGGAGATCAAGGATGCCCGAATTGCAAGTCAACAAATTGTATCCGTTGATGTTTCATCTGCTGATGACGAGGAGGAAGAAGAAGCGTCAGACATTTCTTCACTTACACCCAGTACCCCTGTCAGCAGCAGATCTATGAGCCACACTAAGAGTGTGGGAGAGAGTGAGACACCAACGCGAAAAAGTTCATCACGGAGCGTAACTGGGTCGCAGAAGTCATCATCATCCCGTAAAATGGTCCAGCCCACCATTAGAAGCATGTTGTTTTCAGAAGCGCCATATGAACGCAACCACCCAATGGCGCGTCTGTATAACAGTAAGCTGGCTAAAATGCTAGCGCTGGACCTTCTCCCTTTTTCTTTTGTGGAAGGTGTGGGTTTTCTTGAAATGGTGGCAACGCTCTGCCCTAAATGGAAGGTTCCTAGCCGGTTCTATTTTGCCAGAGTTGCGATTCCAGCACTACATGAAGATGTGCTGGAGGTGATTGGGGCAGCTTTGCAGAAGAGTGCTGTTCACACTATACATCTGACAACAGACATGTGGAGCAGTTGTGCAGCCACTGATTACATGTGCATCACTGCACACTGGGTCTCTTTCTCAGGGGTTAAAGGCAAGATAAACGCAGGTGTTGACGAGGACAAAGTTTATAAAGCTGCTCGGAAACATGCAACAATAGCCATGTTTGCCATGGAGAAAACACATACAGCAGAAAACATTTTGCATGAGTTTAACACAAAGGTCTTTCAATGGCTGTCCCCAAGAAAACGCATGATTGGTTATGTTTCCACTGATAATGGCGCCAATGAAGTTAAGGCCATGGATATGGGTAACTATTTCAGAGTGCCGTGTCTGGCGCACTGTATAAACCTGGTTGTTAAAAAATTCTTGAGTGAAGAAAGTCCAGTCTCCGAGTTACTGACCACCTGCCGAAGAATGTGCACACATTTCAACCATTCTTTTAAGGCCCGGAAGCAGCTGAGGTGCCTGCAATATGAACATAAATTGCCAGTGAAAGCACTCATCCAGGAGGTGGCAACACGTTGGAACTCAACCTTCTACATGCTTGAGCGTCTGTATGAGCAGTATGCGGTAGTCGATCAGTATTTCTTTAAACTGGGTACACCTATGATGGGCATGAGGATACAGGTGGAGCAATGGCACCTAGTTAAAAGCCTGACAGACATGCTTCATCCTTTTGAGGTCTTCACGCGTGCAGTCAGCAGGGAGGACTGTAATTTGGGAAAAGCTATCCCATTGTTGAGCATGCTAGAGCACCGAATGAAGGCGGTGCATTCTAAGTTTGAAAAAGATGGAAAGGAAGAAGCATTAGAGTTGGCGGAGAAGTTATTACACCGCCTACTTGGCGATGATCGTCTTGAAATGATCAAGACAGAACAGCATTACATTTGTGCTACTGTTCTGGATCCACGGTACAAAAAGGCAGTGGAAGGCAGAGTATTCTTTCCTTTTGATAACGCAGATGTTACAAAGTACAAACATTGGCTAGGTGTGTCAGCCACTCGGTTTGAAAGAGAACGGCAGGAAATTGAAGGAAAAGGCAGTACATCAGCATCAGCAGGCCGTCCGCAGTCAAAAAAATCCCCTTCTGCATTTGTGGCTGTGGCAGAAGTGAGTGATTTTCCCTCTCAGCCGTTAACGACACCAGCAACCGTATCATCTGCACCAGACACAACAGTTATATCGGGTGATGAAGAGGATTGGCTAACTCAGCTTGGGTTTGCTTCTGAAATGGTCCCAGAAAAAAGTAAGCAAAGTGGAGGAACCCGGGAAAACCTTGAGTTGATGGTGCAGGCCTATCTGAATGACTCAACAGAGGTCCATCTTTCTCATGACCCATTGGCGTATTGGCATGGGAAAACAGTTGCTTGGCCAGAGATCACAAACCTGGCTATCAATTACTTGTCTTGCCCACTTGCAAGGGTGTCTTCTGAACGTGTTTTCAGTGCTGCTGGTGGCATTGTAACTGCCAAAAGGATCCGCCTCTCGCCCAAAAATGTGGAGATGTTAACAATGATCATGATGAATCGGCACCTCATACCACCAGATTACAAAATACGAGAGTGCACGCAGGAAGAAGACGAGGAGGACACCAACTTAGATGAGGAAAGTTCTTCTCTGTTAAGTGACCTACTCCCGTATGAATTCGCAGAGTTTGAGGACGAGCTCTTCTTCCCTGACACCGAGCCTTGAAAATAAATGAGTCAATGAATCACTAATTTCTTTTTCGTCCTTATTCACTTTTATTCCTGTGTGTCTCTTTCTTTGTTTTGCAAAATCTATATAACAAAAACTTTAATTACCTAATCACAAAAAACAAGCCCATCAGCAGAACTGTCTTCACTTCTTTGCTTATTGATTTGAAGGTGCCGCAGTCTGCATTCCTCAGGTTCACAAGTTCACAAGAACATGCTCCTCTATCCTCCTCCTCCAGACTCCTATTTCCCTCAAAGCAGATGCCTGGATTACGCCCAATAAAGAAAGACTCTGCACTTGTGGGGGTTTTCTACTTCTTTGCGGGTGAGTAGACGGCTCTCGGGCCATTGCTGGGAAGGTCTAATACAGTATAAAAGTGGTTTGGAGAAAATCGGAGCAAAAAACAGTTTTTGCCTTTTTGCTCACTATCATGTTTTCGGTGGCCTGTTTGGGGGGGTTCCTGGTGTTTGTGGGTGGGTTTTGGGGTCTGGGAGCAACGCTGGCACAGTCTAATTTTGATTGCATTTGTTTTCCAGGACATCCATGGTGGAAAAGTCGAGTTATGACCTTGCTGCACAGCGCGTTTGGACAGAATTGAAAGAAGGCCGAAAATTAATTCTAAGTATGAGATTTTCCATTTTTGCTTTTTGCCTGTTTGGGGGTGTTGTGCTTTTTTGCGGGTGGGTTGGCGGGTCTTGGGGCATTGCTGGGAAGGTCTAATACCGGATAAAAGTGTTTTGGAGAAAATCCATGAGGAAAAGCGTTTTTGCATTTTCTGACATTTCGCTCACTACAGCGTTTTCGGGGGCATGTTTGGGGGGTTTCCTGGTGTTTGTGGGTGGGTTTTGGGGACTTTGAGCAACGCTGGGTATGGATACTTTTGATTGCAAGTGGTTTAAAGAATATCCATGGTGGCAAAGGGGAGTTCGGGCCTAACTGCAGAGCGCGCGTGGAGTGATGTTAGAAATTTGCCTGGAAAATTACTGTCCCCACTTTTGTAGTTTTGCTTTTTGGCTGTTTGGGGGTCTTCTACTTGTTTCTGCCTGGGTTGACAGCTCTGGGGCCATTGCTGGGAAGGTCTAATACCGGATAAAAGTGGTTTGGAGAAAATCGGAGCAAAAAAAGTTTTTGCCTTTTTGCTCACTATCATGTTTTCGGTGGCCTGTTTGGGAGGTTACTGGTGTTTGTGGGTGGGTTTTGGGGTCTGGGAGCAACGCTGGCACAGTCTAATTTTGATTGCATTTATTTTCCAGGACATCCATGGTGGAAAAGTCGAGTTATGTCCTTGCTGCACAGTGCGTTTGGACAGAATTGAAAGAAGGCCGAAAAATAATTCTAAGTATGAGATTTTCCATTTTTACTTTTTGCCTGTTTGGGGGTGTTGTGCTTTTTTGTGGGTGGGTTGGCGGGTCTTGGGGCATTGCTGGGAAGGTCTAATACCGGATAAAAGTGTTTTGGAGAAAATCCATGAGGAAAAGCGTTTTTGCATTTTCTGACATTTCGCTCACTACAGCGTTTTCGGGGGCCTGTTAGGGGGGCTTCCTGGTGTTTGTGGGTGGGTTTTGGGGTCTTTGAGCAACGCTGGGTATGGATACTTTTGATTGCAAGTGGTTTGAAGAAAATCCATGGTGGCAAAGGGGAGTTAGGGCCTAGCTGCAGAGCGCGCGTGGAGTGATGTTGGAAATTTGCCTGGAAAATTACTAAGTCCCCACTTTTGTAGTTTTGCTTTTTAGCTGTTTGGGGGTCTTCTACTTGTTTCCGCCTGGGTTGACGGCTCTGGGGCCATTGGTGGGAAGGTCTAATACCGGATAAAAGTGTTTTGGAGAAAATCCATGAGGAAAAGCCTTTTTGCACATTAACTTAGGGCTCGTTAGGGTTAGCACTGGCAGCAGGGTTGCATGTGTTTCCGGGTGTTCTAGATTTTGGCAACTGAGTTCTGGGGTCTTAGAGCACTCGTGGGAATGTGTAATTTTGGTTGCAAGTGGTTTGAAGAAAATCCATGGTGGGGAAGGGGGGATTTGGCCTAGTTAAAGAAAGCGTTTGCCACTATTCTTAACGTAGGGCTTGTTAGGGTAAGCAGTATTGTATTGCATGTGTTTGGGCGGGGGGCTGTTTGTGGGGGGGTTTGCGAGTCTTGGAGCAATGCTGGGTATTGATACTTTTGCTTGCTTGCAAGTGGTTTGAATACAATCCACGGTGGGTAAGGGGGGATTTGGGCCTACTTTACTTTCAAAGTACGTTTTGTCACCAATTTCTACTAGGCCTCTTTTTTTGAGATCTGATTGGGGTCTTCTTAGGGTCTTCTACATTTTTGCGACTGGGTTTAGTAAGGGTCTGGGAGCACTGCTGGGAAGGTTTAATTTTGTTCTAAAACACAGTTTACAGTACACCTAGCTTGAGGGGAAGGATCCGCTAAATTAATTTGCCCATACTTATTTATCCTTCAAAAGGAGACTCAGACAGAGTAGGCACTTTCAAAAATATTGTACTGTCTATTAGGAATCTCAAAGTGTGACTTTTTGCACTACACAGCGTACATACCTTATATTTATTTGTAAGTGGTGTTCTAATATCACTTCCTGTTTTTCCATCAATAATTACAGGCCGGGTTTCAGCCTGTGCAATGGGAAAAAAGGATGAAGTCAGGCTTCACATTAGCGAGCCGCAATTCAGCATCCGGCAGGCAGTGGACAGGGTGTCTTCTGGTCACCAACATTGATGGACGGAGCGTCAGATGGAATGGAGGAGTCCCGCTAATAAGAGGAATAGTTGGATGCATCTTACAACTTCCCAAATTCAACAGGACAACTACAACAACATACAGATACAGTATCCGTTCTTTTCTAATTATCTTTTAAGTAATGTTATTGCTGTGAACTTCTATGAGTGTGACTCTGCATTTCTTTGATCTCTGCTTCTAAATTCATCCCTACAGCCATTGGATAGGTTTTACTTCTGCTATTTTTCAAACCTAATTTAATGTAAGAAGTGTTTCTCTGAGTGCAAAAATAGGCAAGTGAAAACGCATAATTATTACTGCAGCCCTGTACTGTCGCATTCTTTCATTCACGATTGTTGAAAGTACTACTTACTTTTCAGTAACCATGCATGCAGTTGTTCATGCACTTCCTTTATGTCACTTAAAAGATTCATGGTTAGCTTTGTACCCAAAGATTTGTTTATCTTCAATTATTATTTGTCCATGCTGTGCTTTTTTTTTCTTCTCTCAACAAAACTTTCCCAAAAACCCCCGTTCCCATCCATTTTCCAAACCCTAACCCTCTTCCCCTGGGCTGTGTGGTTTTGATTGATGTGTGACTAAATGACAGCAATAATTCCACACACTTGCTGGGGAGCATTAGGTCATAGCAACAGGCTGGTGAAGGAATCCGAGGATATATTCTTACTCAGCTTGACACTGAGTCACTATTGGCAAATGAAAGCAGATTTTCATGTGCGCCATCAACTTGATTGGTCATCAAGAACATCCTCCTCCTAGACGTGGCAAATGAAATTATTACGCTGCTGTGTCCTTCACCTTCAGTACTATTTCTTGTTATAGTAGCCAATGTCAAAGAAATTCAACGCAAGTAGTAGTTATACTTTAAATACTTTACCATTTGTTAGGCTACATTGTGGCACTGTTCTAGTGTACTGTCACCTGCTATATTCTCTATCGTACCGTTCTAATGCTACGGTAAGGACAAACAAGGTTTCATTTTCTTTTTTTTCAGATGCTGCAACTGCCACTGTGTAACACCACAAGTACCACCGTAATTATGACATTTCATCCGCCCAGGATTGCCAACCTTAATCGCCATTTCGCGTACAGCCAGCCCTGTGCCTAGCCCTATTTCCAAACACAAATTACAGGTAAGATAAGCGTTTGGGGGAGGTAGTATAATGAAGTATTAGGAGAGACGAGAGACTGACACTAGTCCTGGGACTATTGAATTCACTTACTCTGTGAGAGGCACTTAGTTTTGAAAACATTTGGGCCATTAGTACTTACCCAACTTGAATCAAGATGCCACTTAAGTTTCAGGACTGTTAATCCCCCACCCATCAGCCTCAAAAGCAGTAAAAAACACGTATGCTAAGATAAAGTTTAAAGTATATTTATATATCCAGTAACATAAATCTCCCGCAAGATCCAACCCACCCCCCCCCGAACCCCAACGAATGTCCCTGAAAACGAAGTCCAAAAAAGTAGAAAACCCAACTCCCAATTCCCACCCCCCAGAAGTCTTTAAAAAAGGGGCAAGGGACAGTCTCCTCCTACTGGCTGCTGTTGTCTTTTCGGGCGAGGTCAGCATGCTCCTTGCGGAGGGTCTCGAGCTGGGTCTTGGTGTTGAGGAGCTCCTGCTCGAGGTAGGAAACCCTCAGGGAAAGGCGGTGCATCCTTTTTTTGCAACTGCTGTGGGGGGCAGCTGATTTCTTTGGTGCTCGGTGGTGGTGGGTGGCTGCGGTACCCCGGCTCCGTACCGCTGGAGACCTGCGCTGACTGGCTGACCCAGGGAGCGCGGAGGAGGATGCAGGTGTCGCCGTGGATGTTGTTGACGTACTCTGCGTGTCCTCCTCCTCCTGGGCCACCAGCCGCCGATATTCGGCAACAGTCGCCTCCAGCCTCCGTTGCCGGGCCCTTTCAGCCAGCACCTTCCTTGTTGGTTTGGAAGGAGCATCTATATGAAGAAAGAAAGACATAGTCTGTAACCAATGCTCTTTATGATTAACACAAAATGATTCAGCAGAAAGTTGTGTCACAGTAGAACTAGCAACTTGGAAGCGCAGTACATAACTATTGTGGCCAGTATCTATCTAACCTCCCACTTCTTCATCCTTGCTCTAACATTAGTGGGAGTTTAAGGAATCAATTCTACGAGCACTATGGACTCACTCCATTAGAGTCGACTATGACAGTACACCAGTCTTATTCTTCTTCTTCTCTCTTGTTTAGCAAAATTGGTACGTTAACTTCTGCAAGCCGGCATAATGCCAGTGCAGTCAACTTGCACCCGAGAAAAACAGACTCCCGCCATGATGAGTGAGACAGACTTGCGTTACTGTACCAGTCCAGTACATGCAGGTGGTGATGCTCTTACTTTTCTATTACGGGTGGCACTGAGAATACTCTTTTACAAGGGCTACTGCTTAATTAATTTAACTTTCACCCTACAGTGCCAATGAATAGATACAAGAAAAGGAAAATGAAGAAGATAAATAATCTGATTATCTATCACTGCACATGGTATGTATTTGCTTACATATGGGATGACTTTAGGTGCTTTGCTTTTTATTGAGTGAACAGTGATACATCCACAGAATGACCGAGCTCTACTAAACTTATTAACAGAGGTAGTGAGCGGCCATCGTAATAGCCGGATATATGCTGTGCTTGCAATACAAACTACTGCTACTATTCATGGTAGTATTCGGACAAAATTACAACTTCTTTTCCTTGCCTTTCCTACACTGGGACGGACGTGCGGGTGCGGTGTTACATGCTCTTCAAAGTAACACTTAGTTCATCCAGTGACCGTCTACTCTCTCGAGATACACATATGCTATCTAAGAGTCAGATAGTACCATGATCCAGGCATCCATCCATTCAAACTATATGTCAATCATTCTTCTTCATGTCTCTCATCTGGACAAACCCTACGTTTTCTCACGGGGAGCACACTATGCAGCAGTCTGCAATCTCAATAAGTAAGGAATATAAGAGCTTACCACTGCCCGCCACTACCGTGGCAACCCGCACAGCAGTTTGGTCCGGCACTTGCACCGCCTCCTCCCCAGAACTTTCCTCCTCCACCTCCACGCTGGGCCCAGCACCAGATGTTCCACCTACAAAGTACATTTAAGAATGTTAGATGTCATAGACATACACCAATCACTAGTATTTTGTCTAGGAATGAAGAAATGTGAATACCGAAAACAAGCTAATAATTTGTGACTGTCTACTCTAAAGTAAAAATGTCCCTTTTTCCAGGGAAGGGTGTTGTCTTGCTGCATTTTTGGCACAACTGATGAATGCTTGCTTTTTAACACGCACCATTTGTCTCATAACAGACAGAATCTTCACTTCTAAGAACAAATCATCATCACTAGGACGGAGTGACCAACGATTCAGCACCAAAAAGAAAAATTAAAGTTCAAACCAGGTGAGGGCTCGGCTCGCCCACAATAAATGTGTGAAATAAATCACTATAAGCACTTTTTCATTTTTAATCAACCATTTATGTTTTATGACAAGCTTGATTTTAATAAATATTTTAACTTTTAATAAAGCTTTAAAACTTCAATAGACTCTGTGGTTTTTGGTCATGAGTGAATGAGCAAAAGGTTTTGCAATTTGCAATGCATGAGCCCGTGCCTCTGACACTTCTGGACTCTGACTCCGTACTCTTGTCCTGCGTTGGATAATCATCATTGGGGATCAATCATCGATGAATTCGGGAGCTAAATGACTCTGCCACACTATCTAGTAAGTAAGGAGATTGGGGGTTCTTCAAAGTCTGATATCACTGAGGTATGTGGAAAGTCTACCTGCGCCTATTATAATTGATAAACAATGCACTTTAGTGTCCATAGTTCTGTTAGTACAGATTTGTCCCTGCAACAGTAGTAGCATGGATTGTCCTCCTATCCAAACCAAAAGTAAAGTAGTATCTTATTCTTTCTTGGTGGTCATTCACCTTTTTATTGTTGGTAATTGTCAAAGCATAAACATTTAGAAGACTTGAAAAGACATTATGGACAATCCCAGAGGACTGCACTCAGTGCATAGAGCTATTGCTGACTAGAATGGGAGTTTCGTTTTACACCTTTTGCCAAATGTTCAATCTTAGTTAGCTACACAGACAGACAAATAAGAATAATCTAGTAATACCACAGGGAGTCATAGTCGAGGCAGGATAAGAATTTAGATACAGTCTGCAAGAAGATCAAAGACGATTTAGAAAAAATCGAATGAGGAACGCTAGGAAAAATAGGTACTCTATATTAAAATGAAAACTTACCGGGGCCAGCAAAGGAGCCCTCGCCTGACCAATCCTGGCCTTGTTCAGCAGCAGCAGCCTCCTCCAATGTCCTCTTTCCCCTGGGGGGAGCTGGTGTACAACATGAAAGAAAGAAAGACCCAAAAACATGGATGATTGTTGTCAACCAAATCAAACATTTCAAAAGAACAATAACAAAATCTTTTGGCAAAATAGCAAATAGACAACTAATGAACGGGATATATTGACCTATCTCATGTGGTCTACTACGATATTAATATTGCTTGATTTGAGGACCGTCGACTTGGAAAGTTATGCAACTCACTAAACAAACTACTAAAAAGGTTCGCCTAGGACTGACAGGCTGCAGTCCGCAGCACGCGAAGTGACAGACAAACTCCATCGTGATTGCAGATCAGCGACAACACTAAAAAGTTTCCTACTACATTAACCAGTCATTAAAATACTCAAACTATCAATCCACCACCACTATTTCTTCTTATTGCCAGGTGTACAAAGGAAGGACTGGACTTGAGTCTGTAGGGGCAGATTTACAAGCCCCTTGAGGCTCTTTTGCTCCATTGTTGCGTGACTTTTGTGACGCAGAGGCATAACAAAAGAGGCGCCATGGTGCGGCGCATATTAACAACGTGACGCATATGGGAGATGCATCACGTTGTAAAGCCCTGCGTCAT
Organism: Lissotriton helveticus; assembly: GCF_964261635.1. Lineage (NCBI taxonomy): Eukaryota > Metazoa > Chordata > Amphibia > Caudata > Salamandridae > Lissotriton > Lissotriton helveticus. The sequence goes on from NC_136067.1 coordinate 988,452,470, forward strand.
CAGGGGGCGTTCCGGCGCAAGGGAGGGCGTTCCTGCGCAGGAACGCATCCTAAAAGTGGCGGAGGGAAATCTACAAGATGTCAATCAGTCACTTTTAGGACAATGATGCGTACTCAAACCCTGCGCTTGCTTGAAGCAGACGTATGGCTTGACGCAGCATTGGGGAGAAAGGGCACCCCAGAGCATTGCTGGAGCTGCGCCATCATTGTCACGCAACTCCAGCAATGCGCCGCCTTTACGGCACAGATGCGTAAGGCTTCTGTGACGTTTTGGGTCCATGGTGCGCCGCATTGTAAATACAGCGCACCATGGGTGGTGGTGGCGTGGCGCACAATTACTGGCGCATCCCTGCTACTTTGCAGGGATGCGCCGGTAATTGAAAATCTGACCCTTAGTGTCTAGCATTACGCAGTTCTTTACACTACACACATACATAATTTCTCAGGCCAATGAAATGAACACAAAATAGAAAACAAATAAGCATAGTAGCAAGGCTACTGAGAAGGAGAGCAGTGCACCTGAAATGCACAGAAGATTTTGAAATATAATTTACCTACAATGTAATCGGCAGCATTATTGCTCTTGGTAAAAAACAAAAATTTGCAATATAATAACACACAGAGCGGGAGAAAACAGAGTAGTGATGAAATAGCTAGAAATAGCTACTACTACTCACCAAACCCGGGGATCTCGGTGCCAAACACATCCAGCAAGTCGCGTTCCCGGTCCATGAGATCCGTCCAGCGGTGGGTGGCCTGGTTGTAGGTGCGCCGGACCCCAGAGTGTTCAAACATGCCCGGCACACCTTCTCCCACCGCTTCCGGCGCTCCCAGATCCCGTAGCCGGTAGCGATCTTGCCGCCTCCCATGATGGTCTTGGGGAGGCGGCGCTGGACATGAAAGACTAGTGCGGCCACCTCCTCCGCACTAAAAATCTCTCGAGCTATAACTTGCTCCCCCCTCAAACGCCCGCACGGGAGCCGGGCACGGGGTGGGGGACCCTTCCCCTTCACGGGCTGCTTCCCGGCTCCCTTTACCATGGTCTGGGCAGAAAGGAAGGTAAATAATAAAGAAGAAATAGAATAGGGAAGAAGAAAAGAAAAGAGTTAAAAAAAAGTAGTTTAAAATTAACCCAAAGTAGCAGAAAACACAAAAATATAGAGCTAGAAAAATAGAGGGAAAGATAATAAGTAAAATAGAACAAAAAAAACTTCAAACAAGCAAAGGATGGCAGAGATTGACAGAGGATACAGAAAGCATGCCCAGAACCATAGCAATGAATGAAAAACAAGATGGCCGCGCCCGTTGACGACCGCGTGGGTAAGTTTGCGCGAGATTTTCCCCGCGATCACACGCGAACATGTACTAGCGAGCCGCACATTTTGCGAGATTACACATAGCGCCCGGAAACGGAATTACGTCACGCAAACAAGATGGCCGCGCCCATGTACGACCGCTAGGGTAACTACGCAAATGTTGCGCTACAAGCGGCTTGCGAACACGCAAAAAATCCCGCGAACAAACACGCCGCAAAAAAACCAAAGCGTGTATTCGCACGAATTCGCGCCTTCCGAAATCGATTTCGCGTGAATTCGCGCCCCGCGAATCGCGCGAAATTGCAGAAAAACGATTTTTGCAAAACTGAAAGCACTCAGCAGGTGCAAAAGTTCAATCTTAACATTAGTAACCATTCCCTCTAGTGCTTCCTGAGGGGCCCCTCCAGAGTTCAGTTGCCTACTTGCAACTATTCTATGACCCTGCTCTGACCCTCAAAGCAGGCTCAGAGAATAGCTACAAATATGCCAAAGGTCCTGCTAAAAAAATTAGACTGCAACAGAAAGCAATTACAGATAAGGAAGCAGGTGCCAGACTGGAAGTTCAAAAATCAGTGACACGTTAATCAATCAGCCCCTAATTCATTCATGTCAGTTGAGGCAGGGCAGGTGTGCTTTTCCCCCCATAATCTACAGTGATGAAACACAGGGTGGCATGGGTGAGCCAGAGGGTGGCAGTGTTGAAACAGAGGGTGGCAGTGGTGAAAAAGAGGGTTCTGTGATGAACCAGACGTAGAAACAACATGGTCGCGACCGTTTCTACCCGACAAGTAAGTTCGCGTTTGCGAACTGGTAAAAAACCCTCGCGAAACGGCAGAAACACTTGCGAATCCGTAAATACGCAATTTCGCGGATTGCCAATCCGCAAAATTCGCCCATGCTTACTCTGTACGCCTTTCTGTAGACACAGCCTCTGTGTGGGGTGATGCCCCCTCACAACAAGGTAGTCTCCAGCCTGGAACACCCACAACTATCTGCAATTGGCAATGAACATTCACACAGACAGTGATCAGGAAAGAAACGAAAAGGTGGTTTTACTTAAAATACCCTTTTCACTGTGAAAAACAGACTGCAGCCCCCTTCACTCTCACCATCCACCAAGTGGCAGTGCTACAGAAGGACCTAATCACATTTCTATAGGAGCCTTGTCTCCTTTGTCCTCACTTCACTGCCTCAGTCACCTCCCTCCTGTCTCCTGATACACTTCCAATGTCTCGTAAAACAGCTTTGCACCCAGCTTCAGTATAGGAACAGATCTGAGACACCCAAAGTGGAACGCACAAGACTTCTTCTTAGTTTATACATATAATGTATATACCACAATATTCACATACATATCTCCCACAATATGCACTTGGATGGGATTACGTGATAAAACAGGATATAAATCTTATTTCACATTGGCAAGACACTCTTATCCAGTGCCAAATTACAAATCTTTAGTGAGTGAAAAAACCTCTAATTTCCAGAAAAGTGAGGGAAGATCTTTAAATGAGTCATTTTCTATATTATGCACCAACTCCCCTTGTGAAGTGTACAAATCCTGTACCATGGATAGGATACTATAGCCTATGCTTAAAAGGGCTATCCTAGGCTTGGAGCACAACATGCAAGTGCCTTTAATGTTTAAATAATGAGCACACTCAGAATAACACGTTTAAGCTGTTACATTCTCCGACTGCCTGCTAATTCAGAAATCCTTCTCCCACTATACTCCTAAAACACTGCATGAAAAACTTCCACTTGATTCCGCTCCTCTCTTTCTTTAGTGATTGACGTCTTACTTTCAGTCCTCTGCATACCTTCTATTTCTGAGGATAGCCTCCTCTCATGCATGTCTGCCTCATTCCTTCTTATTGTAATGGTGCAATTTGCTGAAACCTCATTTCATAGATCACAACTTCCCCTCTTTAAAACCCTATCCCTTTGCTTTAACATTACTTTATCTCAACCAGCCTATCTCACTAACAATTTACCTGAAACCACTTACTCCCCCTCCACTAATGATCACACCTACCTGGCATTAATACATTCGAAAGTAACTTTAATAAATACATGCATTTTTTTCTTGAAAGCACATGACTAATCACAGTAGCCACCAATAAACAACAGATCAACTAATAAACTTTGGTTCCAGCGTAGTGTGGTCCTCGCCATAAATTGCTTCAGCACTTTGTCAGGGGTAATAATCCAATTACAATTATAATTACACTTACAATAAATTTCCTATGAGTTTTATTTTCAGTCCCTGGCTCCATCATGGGAGGGTAGGCAGTACTAGTGGTTGGCCATACTACAAAAGTGTCCAGTTTGTTATTACCGAGAGTAGTAAACTTACTCAAAAGTATGAGTTGCCTTTGTGCATCAGCAGTAGCGGTGGGTGGTGGGAGTGCTGCCGGGCGGTGACGTGGGGTGGGGAGGGCCAGGGTGGGGGGTAGTAAACTATGGAATACGGCCAAATGCAGGTAAGTGAACATATAAATAAACAAATTTTGTTGCGTGCACTGCATCAAATTTGGCGATGCAGTGCAGTTCCGATTTTGTGGAGGCCATTTATGCTTTTCATACTTTACACCCTTTGTGCCCATTGTCTATCTATATTTTGTTTATCGGCCAAAACACCTGGGGCCTTATTTATGAAGGCCTTGCGCCGCCGGTGCGTCACTTTTAAAATGGGAAAAAGTGACGCACCGGTGGCGCAAGGCCTTCATAAATAAGGCCCCTGAAGTGATTTTTGCTGTCACTGGTGCATTTTTTGTAATCGGGTATCTACATGCCAAATTGAGCACTATTTGGACAATCGTCGACTTCAAGGGCATGGCAGTGAAAACACAAGTTCAGGATGCGGTGGACAGCTTCCAAAAGTTGTTTTGCAATGTAGGCGAAATTTTAGTGGGGAACAATGCTGTGCATCATAAAAAGCTCTAAACCATAAAAATCAAGTTATTAATAAAATGTATGAGACTTTATTTGTAATTGAATACATATATCATTGCTATGACCATTAGTGCCATATTTGAAATACAGTGTGGAGGAATATCCCCAACTGGGGAGCAAGTACAGTAACTGATTTGTCAGTGGAGAAAAACAGCATGCATATTCAGAATTTCAACCGAAGCGTATGACCCCGAGTAATCCCAATATTTAAGTGTTCCTGCGGATATACAAAGTGACTATTAAGTATTGCGCTGTAAGCAGTTTAGCAAAACTTTTGCAGACACTTTTTTTGCTTTGATTTATATTGGGCAGCATTACACTGGCGAATACAAAGAACAGAGACTTTAAAGCATAACAAAACAACTTATAGACTAAATTGCAGTAGTGATGACAAATTACAAGTGTCGTAAAGTTCACCAGTTCAAGAGAGTAAAAAGCATTTGATATGAGCGGACTTTGTCAAAGGAAGCCCATCATTTTACATTTTCTAGACATTCATAACCACTTTACTCGGCAATCGCGGGAACACACTTGCAATAAGCGTTCAGTAAAAGAGGCCAGAGTTAAAATTTCAACCCCATCGTTCTGAGAATTAGACAAATTTATCATGCCATGAGCTTTCTCAACCTTTTAAAATTTCGATGTTGGGCAAAAATGCAAGCTAAAAGATAGGGCAGAGGAGCAGAAAAGAGACAGGGAAGAAGCGGACAGAACAGCAAAGCAGGGTGAGTGAAACGAAGATTTATTTTCTGAAATGTGTTTATTAACGATTCACATAGTGTACTACAACAATTGTGAGAGGAGCAATTCACGGCTGGCACTCGTCGGTCTTGGCTTCCACATTAAGTAGAACAGCCTTCCAGCATTCACCACCTGTGTTGTTTGTTATTACTACTGATGCGAAGCAACTTAAGAGTGTGAGGTTCAGCCCTGGTCCACGGCAGTAAGATATGGAGGCATCACTGGATCTCTGGGCGGGAGACTTCCACGCCATGGCTATATTGCGTTCAATGAAAACAAAGGTCAGGTCAATAAATGTGTGTATGTTTATTGCCCATCACACAGGGTGCAATCCCGACAAACAGGAATATCCTCGCTGTAAACTGCAGAATGTTGACTTCTTCCACATGGTGTGGCCACATGGCAGACGGTCAGAAATGTCAGCACATGCCCTCACTCCTACCCCCAAACCCTGGTGACCATCAGCCATGCGGCTGTAGCCCTGCACATGGCCACACCATGTGGAAGAAGTCAGAATTCTGCAGTTAACAGCAAGGACATTCCGGGGAGATTGCCAGGAACATGCGCTGGATGCGCTGTGGGTTGAGGTAGGTGTGGTGTGTGTAATTGAACTGTGTGAAGCTGATCCTGAGATTGTAAGATGCCCCCTTTACCAGCTGCACAACATGAACCCAGTCCGCATCTGAAAGTGGCTGTTGTAGCACCCCGTTCCACTTGGCGTGCCGTTTCGTGGCATAGTCCGGAGAGGGAATGTTAAGTAAAGTGTAAAGAATTGTGATTGTGTGGTGAGCGCCAGTAGCTGTCAACAGCGTGTTCAGTTTCACTGAACTGGGCGGTTCATCCTCCCTAGTGCCAAATGTCTTGGGAATCTCATGTTGAACAGCATGAAATGATAAGACTGTCCAGAATTTGACCCAAATGTATCCAGGAGTTCCTGGAATGTCATGAGGGTTCCCTCATTGTAGAAGCTACCTACTCGTGTAACCTCCACGCCAGTCCACTCGGTGTGTGTTGGTGCAGGAGGCCGGTGAAGCACGTGTGGTGGAGGAGGAGGAGGAGCAAGCTGAGAGCAAGCGAGCGAGCGAGCCAAGACCGTGGACCGCGGACCGCAGCGGGGGAAGATGCCGTGAGACGCCCAAAACCGGGTGACGGGCGCCAGGTGACGGGCGCCGGGTGCCGAGTGCCGAGTGCTAGGTGCCGTGGCCGAAGGAATTGCCAAAACTACAGGCCGCTGCTGCTAAAAGGGAGAGAGGTGGGTTGGCAGTCGTTAGCGGGCGGTGGCTCCCGCGGACAGGCACCGGCTGTCCCCCCCCCCGGTCGTCTCTTACTCCGGATTGGGCTGCAGGCTGGGCTCCCCAAGCTCTTGGCGGCCAGCCGGTTCCGCAAACCAACTTGAGACCCGTCTCACCTCAACTATCCTGCCCTCCCGCAGGATCGGAGCTGCCGGGAGAGAACAGAGAGCAGAGAGCTGTGGTGTGGCGGCTTCTAGCCTCCAGGCAAGCCCCCAGGTGACCCTCCAGGGACAAGCCCATGAGTGTGCCTCGAAGTGGGGTGAGCGGAGTACAGGGGTCTGATCAACAAGGCGCTAAGAGGCGCTAAGAGGCGCTAAGAGGTGCTCGGCTCGGCTTGGTTTTGGGGGATCAGAGAGATCGACTACCTGACTGTTCTCGGAGCAACCTGCTGACAACAGCCCAGAAGAGCTACCAGAGTGAACTGTATTCTTTTTTTTTTTTTTAAGCGAAAAAAAAAACCCTGATTGCAATTTAAGGAGACACAGAGTCACAGAGAGGCACTACCCTTGCTGAGGCGAGAGGGGCGAACTAAACGTGAGTGCAGTAAAAAAGCTGCAGAAAAGGCAGAAAGGCAGGTAGCGTCACTGCAAGTAGCGGGCAGGTAACACGAAACCCCGAGACCCCTCTTGCTGCTGGAGCCCCGAATGGGGGATTGTTGTGTCTGTAGTGGGCACTGACGGGCTGCAAGTTCCCGAAGAGGGCAACTGGTCCACTGATCCGACTGGCATTCTACCATACAAAAGGGGGGCACAGGAAGGGTAAAGGAAGGGTAAAGGAAGGGCAAAGGCCCCAGAGAATAAGCAATAAAGATCGAATACTATCACGCAAACAAAAAAAACGCAATAGGAAAGCACGCAACAAAATGTCCCTCCCTACAGACAAGCACACAATAAAGACCTATCCAATGTTCTTTCAACTAAGGACAGGTAACACAATATCAGCCTCAGTTAGTTCAACAGACGATCTCTGCGTCAGTTCCACTAGCTCAGTACTGGTAGAAAAGGATAAACAAGCCGAAAGAAAAGGAGACAACGAACACGGGCCAATTAAAAAGGCCATTCAAGCTGGATTCCAACTAACAATGAAGACCAATTATTTGAAAAACCCACAGAACAAAAGTGGGCAACGGACTGAAACCTTTAAAGAAGACAAGAGAAGACAAGAACAACAAGGAATTTTGTCCAGCATTTCAACAGCCCACAATTGTCTTGTGGAAATAGGCCCAGGAAATAAAGCGGCAAATAATCAAGCGCAACTTAAAACAGAAACGGGCCATGACATCATAAAAGATTGTGCAGACGGATGGCGAGAAACAAGAAAGGTCCATGGCAATCAAGATAACTTAAAAACTGGGAACCAAAAAGGCGGCGATAGCACGACAGATGGCCAGAAAAAGGCTATCCCTAAACTCCAAATGTTTAGTCTTGGAGAAACCAATGGAATGGAGCATAACCAAAGGATATCGCAATTGGAACAGGAAGGCGATACAACTCGAAGGAACACGGCCCTGGAAGCAGAAACCATCTATAGCTCAGGATGCCGGGTGGATGATCTCTTGGTCGATCTCACCGCAGAGGATTTCAAGACCCAACAGGTCAACATAAAAGTCGAAATCACAGACGACCGAAAGCAAATCAAAGTTGGAAACAAGGAAGAAGACCTATCGCAACAGCCTGTCCATTGTACTGCTCCAACAGAATGGCAATTATTGCTAATCCCAGAATACGACTCAAAAGGGTGACAGGATATACTGAACAGGGGGAATATATTGAAACTTACAACAAACATTCCAGCGCTAAAATACTTAACTTCAGCGAACCTACTGGCAATAGAATTTATAGGAATGGTAAATCAAAAAAGTAAGGAGCAAACACTGACAACTTGGCAGACTGAAGAAGATGCGCAGCTCATCATGGCTTCTAAGGTGCAATTTGAAGATTGGGGAATTAAACTGCTAAAACCAGTTACACCACGCTATCCTGGCCCCTTGAATAACATTCTTAACCCCAGCAACAGAAACGGTCAAAGGCGAAAAGACACTACGCCGAACATTCAGACATTGCTCAAAGATGCAATGGGAGGGAGTCTGTCTTCAATACAGAAAAGGGTGCCACAGAATGACCTGGTAAATGGAATGGAAGGTGCTAAGGACAACTGGGGTTGGCTGCCAGGAGTGCTAAACTCGACCTCACGCCATTGACCAACGGTAAACAATCTATCAACTCAAGACCCAAGTAACATACAGATGCTCTCGTGGAACATCGCAGGTGCAAATAAATGGCTGGAGAATGGATCTCACCCAAAAAAATGGGGGAACTATGACATAATAGCTCTGCAAGAAACTTGGGCATTAGAAGCTCTCCCTTTGGCAAAATACATCCACTACACAGTTCCAGCCACCAAAACCAAAACCTTTGGGCGGCCAAAAGGAGGCCTGGCAGTCTACATCTCTACAGAGTTAAAGATTGACAGTGAACAAATGGCCTCAGTAGGACCAAACATTCAACTTATCAAAATTACATCGGGGCCTGCCAGCAGAAAAAAAAAAAACGTCCTCTTGGTTAACACATATGCACATCCAAAGGCCAGGAAAAATCTGGCCCGCAATAAACAACTGATTGCAATCATTATAAAGATCCGGAGCACCTTTCCCTTGTGGGACCTGATACTCACAGGGGACTTTAATTCTAACCTAATTCACACCTCGGATGAGGACGAATCCCTAGCATCGGACAATATATGCTGCTCCGTCCCCCGCCAATACCAGCCAACAAGGCCAAAAATGGACCCTGCTGGCCAGGGATTGGTAAATGCCCTAAAGTTTCTTGGGTTAAGAGTGTTGAATGGTAGAACGCCAGACGATTTCCCCCCTAAGTTTACATTCCATGGGGGGAAGACAAGATCTAGACTGGACTACACAGCAATATCAGTATCACTGATCCCATGCCTCTCCCACTTCTCGATAGAATTCACAACCAGGAGCGACCATTTATACCAGCTGATACATTTTAGGCTAAAAATAACCAAACACCAGGTAAACGCAACGGTTGAAGGCAACATATATACGGTTGACCTAAAACGCCTAAAATGGTCCAACGATACAATTGAAACTTTACAGTTACAAATAAAAAAGAAGTTAATCACTAGCAATGCCGGGCCCAGAACAAAATTCAAGCATGGGAAAACTTCACAGTGGACTTAACAACATTAATGTCGTCTGGACAAACACATACAAACAATCACAGCCAAAAAAACGACCCGGGAAAAAAATCATCGGCAGGGCTGCGAACCCTGAAACGTAAACTTAAAAAATCCATAAGGATGCTAAAAAGAACAGCTCCTGACACAGCCGCATGGGAAAGGGCAAGGCTGCTCAGGAAATATTACAAAAAGACCTCTGGGAAGAGAAAAGAAAGACCGAAGACAAATTCTGGGCTGAACTCCTCTGTAGCTCAAAGAAATCCAACTCAAAGCAGTTTTGGATAATCATAAACAGCTTGAACCAACCAGCAAGATGCTTATCATCAAACATACAAGAATCCGAGTGGGTGGAATTTCTATCCATGAGGTTTACAGACTCAATCCATCGAGAAACAATCGTGGGAAACACCTATGACGCAGCTGTGGGAAATGGCAAGCCCAACGGGTCCACAGACACTACCAGCCCAGAAGACGCTGCAACTCCACAAAAAAAGGAGGATTCATACGTCGATACAAATCCAACGGAGGGAAATGCCTCCCCGACACTAGGAACAATACACTCGTCCCCCTCAAGTGAAGGAGTCATATGCTTAATTAAGAAAGGCAGAAACGATGGTGCGCCAGGCCCCAACGGAATCCCCCAAGCGATCTTCAAACATGATATTCCGTTTTGGGGTAATCCCCTCTCTGAATTATACCAAGAGATAGAGAATCTAAATATAATACCAATGAACTGGCAAGGTTCGATTCTGACCCGATATTTAAAGGAGGAGACAGAGCAAATCCAGCTCACTACAGGCTGATAGCCCTGCTAGATGTAGAGGCTAAATACTACGCATCCCGGGTGCTAGAAGATCTCAAGGCATGGTCCGATAATCTTAATCTCATCCCGGTCAACCAGACGGGCTTCAGTCAAGGCTTAGGGACGACGACGAACATATTAGGTCTATCACTAATCACAAACAAGTTTAAGCAGAGGAAACTACACCTCTACCTCTGCTTTATAGACCTAAAGGCAGCCTTTGACAGTGTTGACCGCCACCTCCTATGGAAAAAGCTGCGAGCTTGGGACGTCCCTGAAAGGCTACTTAAAGGCATATTGATGTTCTATTCAAACACCTGGTTAAGGATCAAGATCGGTGATGGGACCAGACTATCAAGGAAGCTGACAACCACCATAGGCTTAAAACAAGGGTGTGTTCTGGCCCCTCACCTTTTTAATTTGTTTCTATCTGTCCTCTCTCAAAGGCTGGACAGCACTAATTCCCACAAAAGCTTGGTGAATTGAGACTCTCGCATCTTTCATACGCGGATGACGTGGTGCTAATGAGCCAAACAAAGATCGGTCTCCAAAGATGCCTGAATGAAATGTCAGCATACATTTCAGAAAACAAACTCGAAATAGACATATCCAAAACCAAAACGATGGTGCTTGGGAGACAACAGCGAAGAAAACAGACAATCTGGCTCAACGGAAACCAACTAGAGGAGGTTAAAAATACAAATACCTAGGCCTCTACATTGACAACTCAAGAAACCTTACGGAGCAAAAAAGGTATATGTCACTGAGAACAAGTGCCCTAACGTTTGCCTTTAGCTCACTGGCCAAAAACCTGAAGGGCCCCTCCTATAAACCCTTGCTCGCTGTAATGAAGGCAAAAATCCTGCAAACTCTGACCTATGACAGCACTGCCTTCCACAGTGAGGATGGAGAACTCTTAAACCAACTAATAGCTTCCATCTATAAAAAGGTATTTCACATTCAAAGGTCGGCCTCCCCAGCCCAGGTTCGCTTTGAATTCGGCCTAATAAACGAAGACAGGCAGAAGGTACGTGACAGTGAAAACTTGGTACAGTTTGAAGCAAAATGTAGCCACATCAAAGATCAATGAAGCCCTCTGGTGTGAACTAAATGAAGACCAAACTTCTCCTTTTAAGCAATATCTCTGCAAATCACTGTCTACTACATGCACAACGGAACTATGGAATAAAAACTTGCCGTACCAATCTTTCAAACAAGCGCTAAACAAAGTTTCAAAAACCCATTCATCGCTTCTGGATAAAAACTTTTTTAGACTAAGATCCCATGCCTGGATGGTGATGAACCACTATAAGTCCCTTGCACCAGCGGCATATTTGAGCAAAACATTTTCAATCAACGTAAAAAAGCAACTTATGGCATTACGCTTTGGATCCCTACCATCCCTGGCCGACCAACCCGCTTGGCTGCACACAGGCCCTAAATCATGTCGGCTGTGCAATTTTCAAAAAGAAGATTTTATCCATGTAATCTGCACCTGTAAAAAACTGCAGGCGGAACGAGTAATCTTTCTAAAAACATGCTATAATGAATGAGGCATTCGATCCCGCAGAGCTGCAATAATGGCGTGCCTAATCCCCTCAGACCCTCCACTGAATGGCAGGCTGATTAAATTTCTTAATGGATTCACAAAGCTGTGCTAAAAGTGTCGGAAGCACGAAAAAATGTGGACTAACTCACTGCACTAAACTTTTATTAACACTGAACTCGTCTTTTTTAGAAACCCCGTGAAGAAACAAAATGATAGTGTGTTTAAATCTTTCCTTTTAACTTTTGTTACAATATTGTTCTTATTCACCTTTTGCTACCTGTTCTGAATTGTTATGGTTTTAACTAACTAAACAATAAATATTACTTACAGTCCACTTGCCCAGGTCAGTGCATTACAGTACATGGGTCAGCCATGATAAGTCCCTTATGGTGATCGATGGAGAGGATTTGAATTTGGCACCTCTGGTGTGCACGCATCTGCACCAGCAGGTTTGGGCCAACACCATCTGTCTAGTCTTTTTCCGTGGGTGGACCGTGGCATTGGAAGCCAAGCACAAGTGTTCACTTCCTGCAGCACCGCTCGCATGAGCAATGTTTTGGGGTAGTGTGGTGTGCATAGCTGTGCCATAGGCCATTGTTACTATGCCGCCACATAACACACCTCAAAGTTAGGTGCTCCAAGTCAGCCCTCAGCGAGTTGACACTGGAGTGTGGTCAGTGCAACCTGGCGGTGGTCTGAGCTCCATATCCACTCCAATAGTAAGCAGTGAAGTTCACAGAAGAAGCTCCTAGGGAGCACGATGGGGAGGGCAACAAAGAAATACAGCAGCTTGGGAAGAAATAGCATTTTAGAAGCTTGGCCTAATGGGTATAATGGAAGAGAGCATCAGAAGGGTAAAGACCAGACTATGGAGCATAGTGCTCTGTCAAGATTCCCCTCCCTGAGATCCTTTTCGGTGTGATAGAACTGTATACCTAGGTATTTAAAAGTGTCATAGCATCACTGCAAGCAAGTCCCCAGTGGGTCCTCTCAATTCCAGGGGACACAGACCGGATTTTGGCTAGTTCACAAATAAACCAGAAATCTTGCCAAAGTTGTCCAGTATTTGTATGAGAGAAGGAAGCAAATAACTCACCTACCTCAGGAAGACCAGGGCATCATCACCATATAATGAAACAATCTAAAAAATGTCACGTTCAAGGATGGCTCAATCCATTGCCCTTTGGCGAAGTTGGCAAGCCAAAGTTTCCATGGCCAACGCAAATATAAGGGCGGACATCAGGCATTCTTGTGCCCCTGCAGATGTTAAAATCATCAGAGACCAATTGCCCAGTTTTTACTCGTGTCCAGGGGCCAGCGAAGAAGGTTTGCACCCAGCCCAAGAATCCCAGTCCAAACCCCATATTTGTGAGAGTTGCTAGGAGGAAATTCCAGCTCAGGGTGTCAAATGGCCTTTTCTATATCCAATGGCACCGCAATATTCTTCACAGGCATCATCTGGCATAATATGTACCAGACGCAGGAGACTGCAAATGCTCAGAAACCGATCAGTGTGGAAAAGTGAATGAACAGTGGGAATGAGGTGATTCGCAAATACCCTACTCAGAATCTTGCAATCTAGGTTGAACAAGAGGAGGGGTCAGTATGAGCGCACATCCAGAGGGTCCCTGCTGGGTTTGGGTAGATCACTATCAGGGCTGTCTGGGAGACGACCTCAATCCCTAGCCTCACAGAACATATCAAGTAGGCGTTGGATGGTTTGAGTAAGGAAGGTGGTGTAATATTCATTCAGTAGACCATTAGTGCCCGGGGTCTTGTTACGAGCAATCTGGGCAACTTCCTCCAATTTTAATGGTTCATCCAACTCAGGCAAATGTAGTGCATTCAGCTATCCCAGAAGTAGTTAAAGAAAACCTTGTGCATGCAATCGGGTGCCGGGTGGACCGGTGTGGCATAGAGCTCCTGATAGTAATCTCGAACGGCCATATTGATATCCAGTTGCGATGTGAGCAACCCACCACCGGTGGTGTGAATTGCACCTATGGGGGGCACGTAGTTACTCCTCTTGAACAAACCATGCCAGTAACCTGCTCGAGTGGTCCCCTTCAGAATGCTGTGGGGCTGTGCACCTCCTATAGTCATGCATGCACAGGAGTGCTGAAGCAGCACTGCCGGTGCCATGCGATCGGCCACTCCTATCTCTAGGGAGCAAAGGTCACGCTCAATGGCTGAAAGTTCCTCTGTCAGGCACCTTTGTATCCTCCAGGAGGCCAATAGGCAGTGGTCACACACCACCACCATATGGGCATCCTACTCAGTGGCAAGAGATGTCGCAGTGCTAGTATTAAGCTCAAAGTATCGGTCAATACATAGTGCTAGATCTTCACAGAAGGGATGGTCAGACAGGGTCTCCACCTGTAATCACCATGTGGGTATTATTGAATGTTGTCATCCCCAGCACAGGATGAGCAACAACTGATAGTTATCAAATAGAGTGCACGCCAAGATTTCCACCCCGGTCAGCTGGGCACCGAGCCGATCAGTACAAAGAAAGAGATCGATCCTGGTGTGCACGTCGTGCACTTGTGAACAAAAGGAGCATTCACAGTTCAGTGGGTGCACCAACCACCATGCATCCTGAAGACACAGTCACAAGAGACACAGGCTGAGGTGCTGTGCAGCATAACAAAGAGCAGCCGCCCGGAGGGGGTGTATGGCCAGTCCAGATCCATTTCTGGGACACAATTGAATTCACCTCCCCAAAGTCCAAGGAAAGACAGGTCCCTCTAAAAGAGTTGGAGTGAGAGTACAAAAGAATTCCACTTGATGTGTATTGGGAGCATACACCACAGTCAGGGTGAGGGCTACGCAATCTAGGTGGCCTTCTAGGATCACTTAGTGACTCCCTGCATCTAACCTCTGTGTGTTCACAACATAAGGGACAGCTGCAATCCATATGAGAACCCTTCCAGCAAAAGAGGATGTGGATGTGCCATGCACCTGCCCTCTCCACTTTGGGTGAACCTTATAAATTCAATGGCATGGCAGTGAGATGTGTTTCCAGGATCATAACTATGTGTACATGACAACGCTTCAGGTACGCATACATGCTATGGCATTTAGACTGGCTAGCCAAGCCACACACATTCTAGGTGATGACATGGTATTGGGGGATGTGAGTGTCAGCTGTTGTGTCTGCCATGGAATACATTGTGGGGGTCTAGGAAAGAGAATACATGACCTACCTGTATGCCCCACTGAGATCCAGGGAAACCCCTTTATTTTGTGTAAGGTATGTAGACAAACAGCAGTGAACACATTCAAAGCATCTTGATAAACACTATCAACAAATAAGAACATTTTGCCCCTCGGACAGTTGCTCAAGTAAAGCCCGTCCAAAATTCCCCAACTATGCAACGAAAACAATATGAGGAATTAAAACTGTCAACAAAAGCATCCAGGTGGGAGTGGTGTGATGAAGTGGCACTAGGATGGAAGACCATGTTTGGTCCATTTCAATGGCAACAATGTTCAACGGGACCATTGTGTGGGCCCAGAATGGGAAGTGTGTCACCCCACTCCATGAACAGTATTGCTTACCTTCATGTGGGCAATGAGACCCCATGAGAGTCCCCCCACTCCTTAATAGCTACCTCTCAGGTTGAGGTGCAGAACTTACACATCATCCGCTGATCTAGGAGCGATCTTCAGGACCTGAAGAATCCCATTTGTCAAAGAGATTGACCCACCCGAGTCCGATCCCTACTCCGAAGAGTGCTCAGCATGAAGAGGAGTGAAAGAGTACGACTATGGAGAGAAGCCTTTGAGACCGCTCAGGCCTGTTTCACTGCAACCTGATCCCAACTTGATACACCTTGAGGGAGCTGTGCTTGTATCGACTTGACTTAGACTCTGTCCAGCCATCAGATTGTGTCCTTGGCCTGGAGCTAGGTCCTCACATTGTCTGGTGAGAGGAATATGTGGGTCTTTTTGCAGTCCATGACACAGAGCTTAGCAGGAAACACTAGAGCATATTTGAAGTTCAGTTCCTTGACGCCTTGCTTGACCCTGAAGTATGAGCCACAACGACATTGCACCTCCATGGTGAAATTCGGGTGTGCCATGGTCTGGGCACTTTCATATGTCCAGGTGCCCTTGGTGCGGAAACGTTGCTGGAGCAGGCCCCGATCACAGTAGTTGAGTAAAGGAGCTATGATGGGGCATGGAGGGGCACCTGTGCGGTGGGGCAAACCAGCCTACGATGTGCCTATTCAATAGAGAAGAATTTCGGCGCACTGCTCTCCAGGACAGTCTTCCCCAAACAGTCCTCCAGAAATAACTTGGTTCTGGGGCCCTCTGAGTGTTCATGAAAGCCCAATAGGCGAATATTAATGCGTCTTGACCTCCCTTCTTCCATTCTGCGAGAAGAATTTCTGCGCACTGCTCTCTAGGACAGTCTTCCCCAAACAGTCCTCCATAAATAACTTGGTTCTGGGGCCCTCTGAGTGTTCATGAAAGCCCAATAGGCGAATATTAATGCGTCTCGACCTCCCTTCTTCCATTCTGCGATGCAGAGTAGCACCTACTTCAGATGCTCCTGCAAATCCTGCCCCAACGGTATTATCACCGCCAGGGTGCACTCAAGGCCTCCACCCTCTCTAACAATTTGTGATGGTCAGCCCGCAACAAATTTACTTCTACAGACTTAGAGTCAATGCAGGTTTTCCGCAGTCAATTTCTGAAACAAATCTTTTATTACATTCCCTAAGATCTAGTAATTCATGATTAGCCCCTCGAGTCAATGCGTCTTTAATCAGAAATCCTCTTTAATTCTTTTTTAAATAGTTCAAGGTCATGTAATAATAAACTTCCTTTCTATCAACGACATTGATCATGGTGCTGCATCTCCTGATAAATAGGATAATACAAAACACTTTTTTTGACTCTGGGGTTGGAAATAAACTGGTATAACACAAATAATGTAACCCACATCGAGTTAAAAAAAATCCTAGCATTTGAGACCCATCGACTTACCTTTCAGGTGAAGCTGCTGGTGTGGTTATCAAAGTACTCCCTGCACCAATTTCAGTTTCAGAACTTTCAACTGATGTTGAAACCCCATTGCTACTTATTTAGTTACATTAATGTGACATACTTAATACTAGTTGTTAAAGCAACAGATTTTCATTCCTGGCTTCTTTTGTCTCTTTTCATGAACCTAGGATGGATTGTTCCATTTCATCTAAGTAACACGCAGAGGTATTCAAGGCACCCAGGCTGATAAACCAATTTGGGCTTCCCAAACTGTTGTAGTTCACAAATCTTAATTTTCATTAAACCAATTCACCTCCTCAGAGAGCCCATGATTTTTTATTGTGACAGAAATCACAGCAGGCCTTACAGAGGGGACAAAAGAAATGGGAAGAGAGATACATTATTGATATAATGATTTTCACTCTTCATTAGGAATCTGCTTACAGAAGTCTGGAATGAAACAATACCAGATTAGAAAAAGAACCTTGTAACATTCAAATCATATGCAATCCTTTCACCTAATTGTTTCATGGACAAATCCGCTAACTCAGCCCTTGCTTTTCTAAAACTTACTGCAATTTTTCCAGTGGGAATGTATAGGAAAACAATGCTTATAATTTGTTCTCTTCAAGATCCTTGTGGTGAGCCATCACATATAACTCTTATGAACTTACTAGAGAGTTCAATTCAAATGAGTTAAAAATGAGGTCTGGTCTTGTAAATCCAGGTACAAATAATGACATAAAATATTAATGATGAACACAATGTGTTAGTAAATATGCACACACAGAACAAGTACCGGTATACAAAACTTTGAAAATAGTAATGATAGTGAAAAAGATCTATGTAGCAACTGCAAAAAGTTGGAAGTCAAAAGTTCTAATCTGACACTCCTACCATGAGACACTGGCTTTATGGTGGACCTTTGATGACTGCCAAACTCGAACAGCTTTGGAAAGCAATGAGACTCTAACTTCATTCTACTTTTATTCTATCTTAATCCAAGATGGGTCTGTATATGAAAAAAAACTTCAGTGAGACTCAAGCTAGTTTCATTTTAGTTGTGGCACTCACGACTGTAAGCATCAGCTTTCCTCCGAATCTGAATATCCTCATATCTAGTGCTCCAATTGTTGTAAGCATTTAACAAACACTATTTGGACTTGGTGTGATTTGTAACTCAACAATTATTAACATCAATATATCACTTAATCATGAAACAAACAATGTTCCAAAAGGGACATGCTCACAATGAAAGGTTGGCCAATCCCTGGGAATGTAGCAGGAGCCGGAACAAAATAATGTCACAGGTCATCAAGAAAAACATGCAAACTTTGCATAACATTTGTTTGATGTTATTTTTAAACAAGATATTTTCACACATAAATGATTTCCTTACATGTGATACATACTATAGACCATTTACATACTTAATTTTTTTATCATACTTTAAGAAAGCATTCTTTTATTATGCAAAACATGTTGTGTTTGGGGGTGGCTAGTTTTCAAGATAGCGTCTGCACTCCCCAAACAGTCCATGTCACGTAGGTGGAATGATGTAAACAGTGGCTAGAATGAAGTGATAGGTATTTACTTCTCTGAAACCATGGAAGCCTAATTCACAATTTGCTACAAAAGTACTGTAAAACATACTATAAAGTGCTTTTTCACAAACAGTACTATTGTAGTAAGCACTTACCTTCATTACTTTCTATAAGTGAGTGTTGCAGTATCACTGGTTGGCCATGTGTAGTGTCTGACTTACAACAAAAGTGCAAATTATTACAAAGTGCAGTTTGTGAATTCCAAAATGTAGTAAACTTTGTCAAAAGTGCAAACTTACCTAAAAGTGTAATTTACCATTTTAAATCAGGCCCACAGTGCTTATAATGTCAGTATGATTTCAGAACAGCAGTAACAAATGTTCTGGGAAACAACACGCAATCCAGCTAGACCCAAAAAACATTAAAGTACTTAGACCCAGCAGTAAACTTTGCTCTGCCCGTGGAGTTTGCGGAATTCGGGCACTCCACACTCTGTTGTGAAGTTCCCAGATACTGCCTTCCGTGCCTGAAGTTGTTTCCATTCGCACGCTCGAGATTTGGTTTGGCACTCGCACCACAATATTTTCGGGCTGCTAGGGTGCGCACTTGCACCAGTGTGCCTGCTAGCACGGCTTCTGGCCCCGAATGCGCCAATATACTGCTGCTTGTTATTGCAGCACTCGCGTAACTTTTGTGCTTGAGAAGCAGCTAAATCTACAATAAGATGTTTTCAAATGGATTTTCTTCCCTAACAGACCGATGGAGTTGTTTTTTGTATGAGAAGCCTTTTTTCACAACAGGGGGGAAGTGCCCCAGAGAATCCAACTTCCAGTTCCTGTCCAGCAGGCTCCTTTCAGTGCTTTGTCCATCTCCTAGTCACTTTTCATTTGGATTTGGAGCAGGAAGGATCACTCGATTTGTCTGCTTCATATATACTGTTGGACATATAGACTTTGTATTTGAGATTTCACATGTAAGTGAAAAAATCTCTTGTATAAGGGTGTTGATTTTTGGATAGAGGGCATGCACCAATATGTATTTGTACTTTTATTCAAATTATCAAAATGTGTGTGGTGCATGGTCTGCAGTTTCAGTAGGGGCCTAGTTATATTTTTGCATTTAATTTTTCTTCTTTTGAACAGCTCAGTGCATTTTCTCCATGTTTGTTAACTTTGCAATCTTTATTTATTTTACTATGTGGCCTAGTATGACATGGGGTCATCCAGTCAGTAGGCCCATGCCAGTGCTGGTCATGGATGCATGAAACAAGTGTTTCTGTGGGGATGTATGACATTTCAATGCATGCTTTTGCCACACATGCCTTTACAACGCGGTATTTACAACGAATACCTTTACAACGCATAGTGCTTTGGGGCGCTGGATAGTGAATAGTTTAATCTACTATTCCAACTCCAGTCCCCGTGGATAGTAGGGAAGGTGTTGGATAGTAAATTAAATCTATTCCCTATCCTAGAGCGCCCCCCAGCGCAATGCGTTGTAAAGGTATTCGTTGTAAATACATCGTTGTAAAGGCATTGCGTGGTAAAAGTTGCGTTGTAAACGATGTTTCCCTTTCTGTGGTATATATTGTTTTAAAAATTCATTTAGGGCTGAGATGGCATTGATTAAATTAAAACTGTGGATTTCTTGTATTTCACATTTTGTGTATGTACAAAAAGTGTACATGTGGGGTAATCTTTGATGGCTTGGGAGGATGTGTGTTGCAAAAGATTTGTAGCTCAGTTAGTTCTTGTTTTTGGCATTGCTGGATTATTAGTAGGGTTTTTTCCGTGTTACCATACCTCCTTTGTCTGTCCAGTGCGTGGGTATGTCTGCCAGAGGCCACCATTATTTGTATTTGCTCTCCATAGCATGCGCCTGAGGGCCATTTTGTGGAGTCACTGTCCATAGGCCTGATGTGCTTTCTTTGTTCCCCATGCCTCTTTGCTTGCTGTTCTTGTTTGGCCATATGATTGGCATCTATTATTCCTTTGCTATAGGTTTGCATGTGTTTTTGTTTCCCATGCCTCCTTGCTACCTGTTGATGTTTGACCAAGTGGCATTGGCTGGCAGCAGCCATATTGTGCATTGGGCCAGTGTGCCTATGCCATAGGCTTGCATGTGTTCTTTGTTTCCCATGTCTTGTTGCTGGCTGCTGTTGTTTGACCATGTGGCTGGCTGCCATTTTGTGCATCCAGCCAGTATGCCTTTGTCATAGGCTTGCATGCTTTCTTTGTTCCCCATGCCTCCTTCATCACTGGTGTTCTTTGACCATGTAGCACTGGCTGGCAGTCATTATGTGCATCCAGTCAGTGTGCCTTTACCATCTCTTAGATTTTATATTTGAATTCATTTTTTCAATTTGTTTAAATTTTGGGGGGAATTAAGACTCGGTTGATCCATCCATCCATTCACCATAGGCTCACAGCTGCACAACAGCATTCAGGTTTTTTTTAGGTATGATTCCATTTCCTCCTGGACACCATGGATGCAGTGCACTGCAGACACATGAGCATCATTCACTTTTTTTTAAAGATTATTCCATTTCTCCCTGGACCACATTGACTGCCAAAGGCACACACTAACCTCCATTTGTTAAAGGTATTATTATATCATTTACCAATGCTGTTCCCTGAGTGCCACAGGTGTCTCCTTCAGACTATATGGACAGAACGGAAAGAGCTCTATATGTATTTTGTGTTATCCTGATAGGTAATAACACTGGTATTGAAGTGTGGTTTGAGTTTAAAGTGTTTGATTTAATATTACCTAAATATCCAACCAAACTCATATTGCCATTGTATGTTCAATTTCAAACTACAACAATGCCACATTTCACTAAATGTTTTTCTTGCTTGTTTGCTTTAAGGTGAACAAGAAAAGAAGAGACATCACCCGCAGTACTACCAAACAGAAGGCCTGTACAGTGATGTCAGTCCTCCAATCTCTTCTGCTTGTGTAGCTTAGTGTCACTACCAACTGGGAACTTTAACATGAACCCAAAGAAAGTTCCTCCCAAGAAAATGGTCAATGAAAAGAAGCAGCTTTCCACCAGTGGTGTGTGGGCCCAAACCTTTCTCATAAAATGTCGAGTGTGCCCCACCGGCCTCTGCGGAGCAAGGCTGGGAACATCACTCCTGAATCAGCAGCAGCAACCTAAGCCCAAGACCAGTTTGTCAGTGACGCAGCCATTGCAATCATTAAGACACTGAAACAGGGACGTTGAATTAGATTTGTCCCTTTCGCAAAGTAGTACCCAATCATTTCAGGAAACAGAGCAAAGTGGACAGCAGCCGCAGGCAGCATTAGTACATCTTCCTGATGTTGGAGCGGAACAGGAGATGGAGCTTCCTACGGCATAAGAAGCTCCTCTTTTAGAATCTTTGGGTCCCAGACCTCCAGCGAGGAAATGGAAAGGTACTACTCCACAATCTTCTCCAAGCACCACTTCTTATGATGATGACAGGGACTTGGCATCGACCCCGCCTGACTCCGGGTGGCACCAGAAGAGACAAGGGAAAAGAAAAGTTCCAGAAAGCCTTAGAATTATGGAAGGGGAAGACAAGGAGGATGACACTGACGAGCTAGTCATTGTGGGAGGTGACATAGAGTAGTCCGACATTGCTATTCAAAGAGTGTCCTGTGCACACGATTATCTTAAAATGGTTTTCAAGTGAGAACCCAAAATTCGGTAAGCGTTCAATATATGATGTCAGAGTCCATCATCATAGAGTATGTATATTTAATATTTAAGTGTTGATCAGTACATACAAGAGAAAATAGCCGACACGTGTTTCGTCACACCGTGTTGCGGCTGTGACTCTTCAGGGCTGCATATGCTAATGAGGCATCTAATAGTGTAAGCCCGGATGATGAGATCTACCGTATGCACACACCCATGCAGGAAACCTTACTCCGACAGCTCGCCGGTCAGGACACATCCGTCCTGAGACGTGCACTTTTACCACGTACGGCTCGCAGAACTGAAGTTTACCTTGACGCTGCAAGACCCTGACCCCTTCTTTACTGGCGCGCCGCTTACACTATTAGATGCCTCATTAGCATATGCAGCCTTGAAAAGTCACAGCCGCAACACGGTGTGACGAAACACGTGTCAGCTATTTTCTCTTGTATGTACTGATCAACACTTAACCATTAAATATACATACTCCAAGATACACTAAATAGGTGGAATATACTTAGACTATTTAAATCAATCCCATCATTAGCTAAAATTGTGAGTGAGGATATTGGGGAGGTGTTTGCTGAAGCGGGAGGTGTTCCCAGCGGACAGAGAACTGACCATTACCTTGTGCCTTGTGCTCCTGGGTCCGAGCGTTCCTCCAGCCCCGCCATTCCCGCCATTACCGCCGCTGCCAGGACATCGCAGCGCGGCCATCGGGAGAGGGAACTACATCCCCCAAGATCCCTAGCGGCTGGACGCCGCAAGCAGCCAATCAGTGTGCGCCCGGAGGCGCTGATAAGGAAGGACTGCCCTCACAGAGGCGGGAGGTGTTTGCTGAAGCGGGAGGTGTTCCCAGCGGACAGAGAACTGACCATTACCTTGTGCCTTGTGCTCCTGGGTCCGAGCGTTCCTCCAGCCCCGCCATTCCCGCCATTACCGCCGCTGCCAGGACATCGCAGCGCGGCCATCGGGAGAGGGAACTACATCCCCCAAGATCCCTAGCGGCTGGACGCCGCAAGCAGCCAATCAGTGTGCGCCCGGAGGCGCTGATAAGGAAGGACTGCCCTCACAGAGGCGGGAGGTGTTTGCTGAAGCGGGAGGTGTTCCCAGCGGACAGAGAACTGACCATTACCTTGTGCCTTGTGCTCCTGGGTCCGAGCGTTCCTCCAGCCCCGCCATTCCCGCCATTACCGCCGCTGCCAGGACATCGCAGCGCGGCCATCGGGAGAGGGAACTACATCCCCCAAGATCCCTAGCGGCTGGACGCCGCAAGCAGCCAATCAGTGTGCGCCCGGAGGCGCTGATAAGGAAGGACTGCCCTCACAGAGGCGGGAGGTGTTTGCTGAAGCGGGAGGTGTTCCCAGCGGACAGAGAACTGACCATTACCTTGTGCCTTGTGCTCCTGGGTCCGAGCGTTCCTCCAGCCCCGCCATTCCCGCCATTACCGCCGCTGCCAGGACATCGCAGCGCGGCCATCGGGAGAGGGAACTACATCCCCCAAGATCCCTAGCGGCTGGACGCCGCAAGCAGCCAATCAGTGTGCGCCCGGAGGCGCTGATAAGGAAGGACTGCCCTCACAGAGGCGGGAGGTGTTTGCTGAAGCGGGAGGTGTTCCCAGCGGACAGAGAACTGACCATTACCTTGTGCCTTGTGCTCCTGGGTCCGAGCGTTCCTCCAGCCCCGCCATTCCCGCCATTACCGCCGCTGCCAGGACATCGCAGCGCGGCCATCGGGAGAGGGAACTACATCCCCCAAGATCCCTAGCGGCTGGACGCCGCAAGCAGCCAATCAGTGTGCGCCCGGAGGCGCTGATAAGGAAGGACTGCCCTCACAGAGGCGGGAGGTGTTTGCTGAAGCGGGAGGTGTTCCCAGCGGACAGAGAACTGACCATTACCTTGTGCCTTGTGCTCCTGGGTCCGAGCGTTCCTCCAGCCCCGCCATTCCCGCCATTACCGCCGCTGCCAGGACATCGCAGCGCGGCCATCGGGAGAGGGAACTACATCCCCCAAGATCCCTAGCGGCTGGACGCCGCAAGCAGCCAATCAGTGTGCGCCCGGAGGCGCTGATAAGGAAGGACTGCCCTCACAGAGGCGGGAGGTGTTTGCTGAAGCGGGAGGTGTTCCCAGCGGACAGAGAACTGACCATTACCTTGTGCCTTGTGCTCCTGGGTCCGAGCGTTCCTCCAGCCCCGCCATTCCCGCCATTACCGCCGCTGCCAGGACATCGCAGCGCGGCCATCGGGAGAGGGAACTACATCCCCCAAGATCCCTAGCGGCTGGACGCCGCAAGCAGCCAATCAGTGTGCGCCCGGAGGCGCTGATAAGGAAGGACTGCCCTCACAGAGGCGGGAGGTGTTTGCTGAAGCGGGAGGTGTTCCCAGCGGACAGAGAACTGACCATTACCTTGTGCCTTGTGCTCCTGGGTCCGAGCGTTCCTCCAGCCCCGCCATTCCCGCCATTACCGCCGCTGCCAGGACATCGCAGCGCGGCCATCGGGAGAGGGAACTACATCCCCCAAGATCCCTAGCGGCTGGACGCCGCAAGCAGCCAATCAGTGTGCGCCCGGAGGCGCTGATAAGGAAGGACTGCCCTCACAGAGGCGGGAGGTGTTTGCTGAAGCGGGAGGTGTTCCCAGCGGACAGAGAACTGACCATTACCTTGTGCCTTGTGCTCCTGGGTCCGAGCGTTCCTCCAGCCCCGCCATTCCCGCCATTACCGCCGCTGCCAGGACATCGCAGCGCGGCCATCGGGAGAGGGAACTACATCCCCCAAGATCCCTAGCGGCTGGACGCCGCAAGCAGCCAATCAGTGTGCGCCCGGAGGCGCTGATAAGGAAGGACTGCCCCCCGCTACGCGGGAGCGCGCGGGCAGCGCCGGGCGAAGCCCGGGCAAAGGGCGGGCCCTCTGTGGCCCTCAGAGGCACGAGGAGGACGGGACGGGCCACCCCCTATGGCTCCTGCTCTGGATAAGGTACAGTTAAGCTCCTCTACTTCCATCCCTATTGCCTTGAACTGCCGATAGCTATCATCAGGATAACTGTACACAGTCACTCAACATCAATGTCCATCTGGGAAGAGCTGAATGCCCTCTGTGGCACACACTACATCCCGGATGCTCTATCCCCCCCCAAAGTGCCTCGAGACACTGCTCAAACTACCTGCTCCCCCCAGGCTTCCCCCGCTACCACCCTCCCTCTACTTTCCAATTGCAGTCTCACAGTACCCAGACCCAGTATAGCCTCATCACCTGTGGACAAGGCTGAGTCTCGATCCCCCCTACAATCGTCTCTTCTGGCTCAAATCGAGCGACTGCTTGTTAATGCTCTCTCTCCACTGGTTGCTAAAATACATGATTTGGGAGATAGACTGTGCAGGATTGAACAAACGGTATCTCAGTCATACCCACCGACTAGAATCACTGTTACTCCCATACGCTCTCCCCCCACTAATACCCACAAAAGGCCTACAGACAATGCTCCCAGGATTTTACAAACATGTGACTCCCCTGTTACACCACCGACTCAAAGTGATCACAATATCACCCGTATTCACGAGCATGTCCCACAAAGAGCACCTGTGATCGCACTAGATAGAAGACACTGCATCGATTTACCCCCCGTAGCTGCCCCATATGTCACCATTCTCTCTGGGGTCCCTGCTCTCCGACCAGGAAAACGTGAACTGCATCGGGACCTTTTGAACAAAGCCATATATTGGCTCCAAAACAATAGACCATTACCTTCCCTGTTAGACGGAGGGATACAGAGCGTCAGAAGGGTGGGGTGGCTTGGTCATCTGCCCAAAAATGTTCCGGGGGACTTGATTCTGGTTAGGTTTAAGGACAGGAATACTGCCCCCTACTTGCGTTCTATCCAGCCAAAACTCGGTGATGGCTCCATTCGTATCTGGGACCTCCATGACTTTTACCCTGGTCCTCGAGCACCGAATCACAATAACAGCGGGTGAAAAGGGGGGATTCTGTGTATTGGGGTTTTTATTTCTTTAACTGCTTACATGCCAAACTATTTTTAGTTGGGTCTTATCTCCTTTTTCTTTTACCAGGTAATGTTATGTTGAGTTATTTTTTAGCTGTATGTATTTTATTGTGTTGCTTTTATGGCCAAACGCCGAATAAAGCTTATTTGATGATGATGATGATGATGACTCAATTGAATTTATGACTGATAAGGATAGTTTCCAGGCACCTACATTAATTACGATAAATTCAATGTCAATTGCAGAACAAATTCTAAATGAACATGAGACATTTAAGGCTTGGGGCATACTAATCAGTAAGCAAGTTCCAAAGGTTTATCGGGCACCACTTATTAGTGAGATAGATCAGGAACAGAATGTAAAAACTAATATGAAAAAGGATACCGTACTAAAAAATGCTCGGGGCAGGTCTGCGCATAAAGTAGGAGTAACATCGCCGCAAAGGAAAATAGAAAAAGATTCAGGAATAAATGAAAAATGGATTGCCCTGGCCTTACATAGCAATAAGGATCAATGATGGAATAGAACCATGCTCCACCCAAGGAAAGTAAAAAAGATCGAAAAAATGACGAACATAAATGGAGTGGGAACCAAGATTCATAATGCACACATAGATTCTATACCACACCCATGTCAGATTATCATATTGCAGGAAACATGGGAAACCAATCCATTTATGTTACAGGGCTATATAGGTTATTTTGAATATGCAAATAAAATCCATAAATATGGACATCCAATTGGGGGCTAGCAACATTTATTCAAGTAACCTACAGGTCGAGCATGAGCAATTGGACTCAAATAGCGCAAACATTCTAATAGTCAAATTGAAATATAAAACATTTAATCAGAAAATAAAGCATTTAATCTTGATTAATGTATATATACATCCAACATGCAGTAGTAGAGAATCAACATGTGCAACACTTAATAACTTTTTGCTGGAACAAATGTTGGATGACCCTTTAGCAGACTATATGATGACTGGGGACTTTAACCTGAATTTACTAGCACAGTTTATAAGGGATGATATTTCCCAATCCCAAGATCATCAATGGTCAATCCCCCATCAGGACCTAGGAAGGTAGACAAATCCCTTGCGAAATAAAATCGGTATACAATTTGTTAAGGACATAGAAGCAATGGGTCTGCGCATTCTTAATGGGAGATTTAAAGCAGATACTCCTCCAGCATATACGTATATCTCACATAATGCAAGGACAAGGATCGATTATACAATGACATCACTCAATATCTTTCAGAACATCACCTCATATCAGTTGCAGATAGTGATCACTGTCAGCAGATAATAATTACCAACATCAGGAGTAATACAAATCAATCATACCAAACTGCGCCGGGGTACCTTGGAACGATAAATTATAAAAAACTTATTTGGACTGTCCAAAATAAGGATGAGATGAATGAACAAGTCCAGAAACTTATAGAGAATTGCTTCAATGATAGAACGATGGAATCGCCGATTGATCAGTGGGTATATTTTAGTAGGAAGTTGGTCAATCCTCAATCTCAAGTGCGATTGGATAAAATGAACAAAAATGAGCAACGAGATGAAAAGAAAACATATATAAATCTTCCATATACAATAACAAAACTAAAAAGAACTCGAAATAGGATACAAAGACAAATCAAAACTTCCATTGCCAATGAGGAAATACTGGGTAAATTAAAATCTTTAAATCGAAACTTGAAGAAGTTAATATGGAATGAAAAAACCAAGCAAGACAAGTATTCTGGGCAAAATTATTCCACGCAAGTAAACAACCAAATGCAAGAGAGTTCTGGAAAATCATAAATGGTCTAGTATGACCAAATAAATTGGTGGTTTCATCAACTTTAACTGAGCAAGAATGGGTCACATTCCTCGAAAAACATCTAAATCAGAATGGAACATTAATAACAAAAATTGAAACACAATCCTCAAAGAGACTAGACTATGAGATCGAAGAACAAATTGAAATATCAAAAGCCCAATTAAAAAAATTAATTAAGAAGCAGAAAGACGGGGCACCAGGACCAAATGGTATTCCGTTTACTCTCTATAAAGAAAATCCAGAATTATGGTCAGGATATCTAACAACGGTATTTAAATAAATTATACAGAGAGGCGCTATTCCCGAGTCATGGCGAGGGTCATTAATCTCGCCAATCTTCAAAAAAGGAAACTGGGCACTTCCGGAAAACTATAGGCTTATCACTCTACAGGACACAGACGCTAAGCTGTTTGCTGGGATATTGCTTACAAATTTAAATGAATGGGCAACAGAAAACAAGATACTGCCACCGAATCAGACTGGTTTTATTAAAGGTTTGGGAACAACGACAAACATCTTAGTATTATCTCTACTAATTGACAAGTCAATCAGAGCCAAACAGTCCTTGTATTTATGTTTTTTTTAGTTTTAAATCTGCCTTTGATTGAGTCCAAAGAAATCTCCTATGGAAAAAGCTCCAGCAAAAAAAATTCCAACTGAACTGCTAAAACTGATTTAATTACTCTATAGTAAAACCTGGGTTAGAGTGAGAATGGGGGATGGACAAACATTAACAAAAGAAATCCCAGCAACTGTAGGACTAAAACTGGGATGTGTATTGGCCCCCCTCCTTTTTAATTTGTTTTTGGCAGATTTAACAGGAAACCTGGACTAATTAAATTCACATCCACCGAAATTAGCTGGCAAACAGATTTCTAATTTACTGTATGCAGATGATGCCATCCTTCTAAGCCATACTAAAGTTGGATTACAGCGGCTAATTAATCGAATAACCATATACGCAAAAGAAAATGGAATGGTGATAAATTAAACCAAAACAAAAATCATGGTGGTCACTAAGAATATAAATTTAAGACATAAAAGCAAATGGTATTTGGAGAACACCCAATTGGAACAAGTTGAAGTATAGAGGTATTTGGGTGTACTATTCGATGAGAAGGGAAACTATCATCCACAAAAAATGGACATACAAAGGAAGGCAAATGCCTTAACGGCAGCATTTAGGATTTTACAGAAGTCACTTGGCAACCTCACATATCGGCTCCTTTCGAAGATTGTAGGGGCAAAACTTCTTCCGAACCATCACATATGGCAGTGAACCACTAATGGGGAAAGACACTGAAATAATAAATATTGCTCTTTCTAAAACATATAAATCCCTCTTTTATCTCCCAAATAATGCCTCACCAGCACAAATTAGATTGGAATTCGGTTTAAATAATCAATATTATGCAAGAAAGGGTCATTTTTATCAAAACCTGGTATCGGATAAAAAATGACCATGATAATCAGATATCACAGTTATTATGGCAAGAAATAAATAATAATGTGAGCTCACCTGCCTGGAATTATCTCAAGGAAGCGTTAGAATGGTGTGAGGTTATGCCAATTTGGAATAACATGATAAGTAAGGCATCTTTTAAAAAGATAGTCAATCGAACAACAAACCAACTATCACTTGTAAATGATAAAGATATGCTGGCAAAAAGAAAACAAAGCGATACAAAAGGGGATGATGGACGGAGCGTTTGAACAAATCAAACACTCACCCCCAGTCAACTGATCTGGGTTTAATCCATCACCATTCTTTAGTTCACTCAGCCACCCCAGTTCAGACATGGCTATATGCAAATCAGTCTGACCCTGTGCTTTATGGGAACAGTCCAGCCTGAACTGCCAAGCCATGTCTTCCCTGGACCGGAAACAAGCATCCTGGGACCGGTTTCGGATTCATATTCCTCATCAGCCAGGCTATCTTGAATCCAGTGGCCAAGTGAACAAGGGACTCACGTCTGAGTATACCCTGCCACACTTAGGGCGAACAAAGCGATACAAAAGGGGATGATGGACGGAGCGTTTGAACAAATCAAACACTCACCCCCAGTCAACTGATCTGGGTTTAATCCATCACCATTCTTTAGTTCACTCAGCCACCCCAGTTCAGACATGGCTATATGCAAATCAGTCTGACCCTGTGCCTTATGGGAACAGTCCAGCCCGAACTGCCAAGCCATGTCTTCCCTGGACCGGAAACAAGCATCCTGGGACCGGTTTCGGATTCATAATCCTCACCAGCCAGGCTATCTTGAATCCAGTGGCCAAGTGAACAAGGGACTCACGTCTGAGTATACCCTGCCACACTTAGGGCGAACAAAGCGATACAAAAGGGGATGATGGACGGAGCGTTTGAACAAATCAAACACTCACCCCCAGTCAACTGATCTGGGTTTAATCCATCACCATTCTTTAGTTCACTCAGCCACCCCAGTTCAGACATGGCTATATGCAAATCAGTCTGACCCTGTGCCTTATGGGAACAGTCCAGCCCGAACTGCCAAGCCATGTCTTCCCTGGACCGGAAACAAGCATCCTGGGACTGGTTTCGGATTCATAATCCTCATCAGCCAGGCTATCTTGAATCCAGTGGCCAAGTGAACAAGGGACTCACGTCTGAGTATACCCTGCCACACTTAGGGCGAACAAAGCGATACAAAAGGGGATGATGGACGGAGCGTTTGAACAAATCAAACACTCACCCCCAGTCAACTGATCTGGGTTTAATCCATCACCATTCTTTAGTTCACTCAGCCACCCCAGTTCAGACATGGCTATATGCAAATCAGTCTGACCCTGTGCCTTATGGGAACAGTCCAGCCTGAACTGCCAAGCCATGTCTTCCCTGGACCGGAAACAAGCATCCTGGGACCGGTTTCGGATTCATAATCCTCATCAGCCAGGCTATCTTGAATCCAGTGGCCAAGTGAACAAGGGACTCACGTCTGAGTATACCCTGCCACACTTAGGGCGAACAAAGCGATACAAAAGGGGATGATGGACGGAGCGTTTGAACAAATCAAACACTCACCCCCAGTCAACTGATCTGGGTTTAATCCATCACCATTCTTTAGTTCACTCAGCCACCCCAGTTCAGACATGGCTATATGCAAATCAGTCTGACCCTGTGCCTTATGGGAACAGTCCAGCCCGAACTGCCAAGCCATGTCTTCCCTGGACCGGAAACAAGCATCCTGGGACCGGTTTCGGATTCATATTCCTCACCAGCCAGGCTATCTTGAATCCAGTGGCCAAGTGAACAAGGGACTCACGTCTGAGTATACCCTGCCACACTTAGGGCGAACAAAGCGATACAAAAGGGGATGATGGACGGAGCGTTTGAACAAATCAAACACTCACCCCCAGTCAACTGATCTGGGTTTAATCCATCACCATTCTTTAGTTCACTCAGCCACCCCAGTTCAGACATGGCTATATGCAAATCAGTCTGACCCTGTGCCTTATGGGAACAGTCCAGCCCGAACTGCCAAGCCATGTCTTCCCTGGACCGGAAACAAGCATCCTGGGACCGGTTTCGGATTCATAATCCTCACCAGCCAGGCTATCTTGAATCCAGTGGCCAAGTGAACAAGGGACTCACGTCTGAGTATACTCTGCCACACTTAGGGCGAACAAAGCGATACAAAAGGGGATGATGGAAGGAGCGTTTGAACAAATCAAACACTCACCCCCAGTCAACTGATCTGGGTTTAATCCATCACCATTCTTTAGTTCACTCAGCCACCCCAGTTCAGACATGGCTATATACAAATCAGTCTGACCCTGTGCCTTATGGGAACAGTCCAGCCTGAACTGCCAAGCCATGTCTTCCCTGGACCGGAAACAAGCATCCTGGGACCGGTTTCGGATTCATAATCCTCATCAGCGAGGCTATCTTGAATCCAGTGGCCAAGTGAACAAGGGACTCATGTCTGAGTATACCCTGCCACACTTAGGGCGAACAAAGCGATACAAAAGGGGATGTTGGACGGAGCGTTTGAACAAATCAAACACTCACCCCTAGTCAACTGATCTGGGTTTAATCCATCACCATTCTTTAGTTCACTCAGCCACCCCAGTTCAGACATGGCTATATGCAAATCAGTCTGACCCTGTGCCTTATGGGAACAGTCCAGCCCGAACTGCCAAGCCATGTCTTCCCTGGACCGGAAACAAGCATCATGGGACCGGTTTCGGATTCATAATCCTCATCAGCCAGGCTATCTTGAATCCAGTGGCCAAGTGAACAAGGGACTCACGTCTGAGTATACCCTGCCACACTTAGGGCGAACAAAGCGATACAAAAGGGGATGATGGACGGAGCGTTTGAACAAATCAAACACTCACCCCCAGTCAACTGATCTGGGTTTAATCCATCACCATTCTTTAGTTCACTCAGCCACCCCAGTTCAGACATGGCTATATGCAAATCAGTCTGACCCTGTGCCTTATGGGAACAGTCCAGCCCGAACTGCCAAGCCATGTCTTCCCTGGACCGGAAACAAGCATCCTGGGACCGGTTTCGGATTCATAATCCTCATCAGCCAGGCTATCTTGAATCCAGTGGCCAAGTGAACAAGGGACTCACGTCTGAGTATACCCTGCCACACTTAGGGCGAACAAAGCGATACAAAAGGGGATGATGGACGGAGCGTTTGAACAAATCAAACACTCACCCCCAGTCAACTGATCTGGGTTTAATCCATCACCATTCTTTAGTTCACTCAGCCACCCCAGTTCAGACATGGCTATATGCAAATCAGTCTGACCCTGTGCCTTATGGGAACAGTCCAGCCCGAACTGCCAAGCCATGTCTTCCCTGGACCGGAAACAAGCATCCTGGGACCGGTTTCGGATTCATAATCCTCATCAGCCAGGCTATCTTGAATCCAGTGGCCAAGTGAACAAGGGACTCACGTCTGAGTATACCCTGCCACACTTAGGGCGAACAAAGCGATACAAAAGGGGATGATGGAAGGAGCGTTTGAACAAATCAAACACTCACCCCCAGTCAACTGATCTGGGTTTAATCCATCACCATTCTTTAGTTCACTCAGCCACCCCAGTTCAGACATGGCTATATGCAAATCAGTCTGACCCTGTGCCTTATGGGAACAGTCCAGCCCGAACTGCCAAGCCATGTCTTCCCTGGACCGGAAACAAGCATCCTG
Organism: Lissotriton helveticus; assembly: GCF_964261635.1. Lineage (NCBI taxonomy): Eukaryota > Metazoa > Chordata > Amphibia > Caudata > Salamandridae > Lissotriton > Lissotriton helveticus. The sequence goes on from NC_136067.1 coordinate 988,485,564, forward strand.
GGACCGGTTTCGGATTCATAATCCTCATCAGCCAGGCTATCTTGAATCCAGTGGCCAAGTGAACAAGGGACTCACGTCTGAGTATACCCTGCCACACTTAGGGCGAACAAAGCGATACAAAAGGGGATGATGGACGGAGCGTTTGAACAAATCAAACACTCACCCCCAGTCAACTGATCTGGGTTTAATCCATCACCATTCTTTAGTTCACTCAGCCACCCCAGTTCAGACATGGCTATATGCAAATCAGTCTGACCCTGTGCCTTATGGGAACAGTCCAGCCCGAACTGCCAAGCCATGTCTTCCCTGGACCGGAAACAAGCATCCTGGGACCGGTTTCGGATTCATAATCCTCATCAGCCAGGCTATCTTGAATCCAGTGGCCAAGTGAACAAGGGACTCACGTCTGAGTATACCCTGCCACACTTAGGGCGAACAAAGCGATACAAAAGGGGATGATGGACGGAGCGTTTGAACAAATCAAACACTCACCCCCAGTCAACTGATCTGGGTGTAATCCATCACCATTCTTTAGTTCACTCAGCCACCCCAGTTCAGACATGGCTATATGCAAATCAGTCTGACCCTGTGCCTTATGGGAACAGTCCAGCCCGAACTGCCAAGCCATGTCTTCCCTGGACCGGAAACAAGCATCCTGGGACCGGTTTCGGATTCATAATCCTCATCAGCCAGGCTATCTTGAATACAGTGGCCAAGTGAACAAGGGACTCACGTCTGAGTATACCCTGCCACACTTAGGGCGAACAAAGCGATACAAAAGAGGATGATGGACGGAGCGTTTGAACAAATCAAACACTCACCCCCAGTCAACTGATCTGGGTGTAATCCATCACCATTCTTTAGTTCACTCAGCCACCCCAGTTCAGACATGGCTATATGCAAATCAGTCTGACCCTGTGCCTTATGGGAACAGTCCAGCCCGAACTGCCAAGCCATGTCTTCCCTGGACCGGAAACAAGCATCCTGGGACCGGTTTCGGATTCATAATCCTCATCAGCCAGGCTATCTTGAATCCAGTGGCCAAGTGAACAAGGGACTCACGTCTGAGTATACCCTGCCTCACCTGCACAAATTAGATTGGAATTCGGTTTAAATAATCAATATTATGCAAGAAAGGGTCATTTTTATCAAAACCTGGTATCGGATAAAAAATGACCATGATAATCAGATATCACAGTTATTATGGCAAGAAATAAATAATAATGTGAACTCACCTGCCTGGAATTATCTCAAGGAAGCGTTAGAATGGTGTGAGGTTATGCCAATTTGGAATAACATGATAAGTAAGGCATCTTTTAAAAAGATAGTCAATCGAACAACAAACCAACTATCACTTGTAAATGATAAAGATATGCTGGCAAAAAGAAAACATGCATGGTCAATAATATATGGATATACGAAAAAGAAGGTACAAGAATATCTGGAAACACCCTGGTCGGAAAAAAATAAGCAAGTTCTTCTTAAAGCGAGATTTGGAATACTCCCGGGTCTTAGTCATCTTCCCCCGTGGAAAAAAATGGAGAGTTGCACATTATGTAGACTGTGTAAAAATGGAGAGGAGAATATTGTCCACCTTTTATGCAATTGTCCTGGACTTCATAATGAAAGAACTTTACTATAACTTCCTTTTAATATACGAGGAATAAGGACTTGTAGGCACGCACTGAAAATGTGTCTCCACTCTAATGACATAAGTATGAATGCTGCCTTTGTAAGGTTTTTATTGATAGCTAAGACAAAATTGGGAGATGAAGTTATAAAATGAAGAGGTATAATGAATTGTAATGACTTTTATGGAGCAATTCCTTTTTAACGGTTTTATCTATCATAGTATATGTTTTGTATTGGCAATATTGTAAGATTTTAAATAATCAAACAATAAAGATTTACCTTACCTAAATATACATACTCTATGATGATGGACTCTGAAATCATATATTGAACGCTTACCGAATTTTGGGTTCTCACTTGAGAACCATTTTAAGATAATCATATGCACAGGACACTCTTTGCATTTGTTTGGTAGAAGATACGTCTCTCTATCTTAGCAGGGACTGGTTTCTGCTGGGTTTGTTCCTCTGACCTGTTTGCACCGGACCTACTTTATCTACGAATACCTACATTTAGGTACCCACTGAGTGCAACATCATCCTGACATTCATCCAAACCCATTCTCTTCCTCTGTACGACATTGCTATTCAACCTGCTCCAATGGATGTGGCACAGGAAGCACTGCCAGCTCCCATATTTCATATCCCATAGCTAAGACCTGCACTAACCCCTACCTCAGTAGAGGTATGCAAATTTTGAGATAGGCAATCGATAACACACCCATATACCTCCAGTTCATCTTCAGGCATTGGCTGTGAAAAGGTAAAAAAAAGTACTTTTTTCCAGTTTGTGACTTTTTTACGGTTAGCGCACCGTGGGAGCACATTGCTAAATGCACCATTTGCCACACAAATGTTTGCCAAGGTAAGCCTGGTTCACATTATGGAACTGGAACAAAGCTATACATATGAAAAAACATCACACAATCTGGTGGGGGGTGCACCTTAAAAAAATTGGTGAACGTGGTTGTAGAGATGAGGGTAAAGAGAGCCGGGGAATATCAGCTACAAGCCCAATCATGGTGGGAGGTGATGATGAGGAAGAAGAGGGTGACATCCTCATGCAAAGCAGCCATGTCCCCAGCAGTTTGCCATCAGAATCACATGCTTCAGGTCTTCACAATGGCACAAGACTCAGAGTCATAAGGACCCAACCACGACGCTACCACCACCTACTACTCAAAACTCGCCGATGTCAGTGGCCAAATATTTTTTTTTTTAAATACAGTATAATATTATGGACATTGTTAGAACCGGGGTCTCTAGTTGGCTGAGGTAGGTACCTTAGTCCAAATAGGGACCCTTGCTTCTAGTCAGGGTAAGGGGGACACCTTCTTGGATAAACCCTGCTCACCCCCCTGGTAGCTTGACACGAGCAGCCAGGCAATGTCTAAAGAATTTTCAACCACACTCCCAGTAACACAGTGATAACACCACAAATGGAAATCACACTGCTTTAATAAAAATAGTGGTATCTTTATAAAAAGGAATACGATGAAACCAAGTGATGGAAATTCAACATATGCGTATTCGTAATATTTCACTTTGCCGGTTATCAGGCCCTCAATCACTTGTTGGTTCTTGCGGTATTTATGAGTAATTCACAATCTCTAATGCAGTCGTAATGCAACGCTATGCAGTTCATAATATAGCAACAAGACAGTCCTTAATGCAAGAATCAGGCAGTTCGTCATGCAAGAATAATGAGGTCGTAATGCCAGAATCAGGCTGTTCGTAATGCAAGAATAATACGGTATGCCAATCTGCGCAGTCAACTCGGGCACCACTAGGCCCCAACAGCAGAGATGGTCGTAAGCCTAAAGGGTGGCCCAGGTACTGCCGGGCAGGTACGGGCCACTCAGGGACTCAGCTCGTCTAACTCGGTACAGTGGGAGAGAGATCGAAGAACTCTGGTACTCCTCCTGCACGCATTCCCAGGCCACAAACGCTTACAGCTCCTGACTGGAGTCTAAGCCTTACTGGGGGGTGCACTGCCTTGCTCTCTCTCTCTCCGATCATCGGACATCCTGCTGGGTGATTCCGATCACGTTGCAGCTATGTTGCTATGCGACACTGTAGCCAGACATGGTTACGGCGCTGCCTTCTCCTTCGTTGACGATCTTGGGCGGATTCCTTTCAATGATCAACAATCACGACACCTTTCACTTGTAGCTTCCTTAGCTTCAAAAAATCCTTAGCATGTCACGGATCGGGCTGGCCACGGCGATCTTTACTCGCAGCCCCTGTTACGATGACGGCTTTGGGCCACAAACAGCACTGCAGCAGCACGGACGATGTTTAACGCTACGGGGGAAATGTGGTCATGGGGCACCTTGTAAACAGCACCTCAGATCACATGGCAGTCTCAGGCGTGCAAAAAGCACACACACACAGCGTCGCTGAGACACACTTTAGGTTCAAGTAAGCCTTTAGCATGTTGCAGCTCAGGCCGACGGTGGCGATCTTTACTCACAACCTCAGTTATGATGACGGCTCGGGCACAAACAGCAATGCAGCAGCGTGGACGATGTGTCACGCTGCGGGGGCAATGTTGAAATGAAATGAAATGAAAAAGGTACTTAATAGAGCGCACTGTGACCAAGCGGCTTCCTGGTGCTAGAGGTAAGAGACTGAGGGAGAGGGGAAACCAGAACTGTTTAACAGGAGTAGGCAATGGAGAACAAGTGGGTTTTTAGGGCCTTACGGAATTGGGAATAAACAGTGATGGATCTGATTGGAAGAGGGAGACTGTTCCAAAAGGAGGGGCCCAAAACAGAGAATCTGGTGCCTCCGGTTTTGGATCTACGGAATCGAGAGAGGAACTGATTGGCAGAACGGAGGGAGCGGTTGGGGGTATAGGGAGTGATGAGAGAATTAATAAAGGCTGGGCCGGTGCGGGCTCGAGCCATGAAGACCAGACAGCCCATCTTAAAGAGGGATCTCTGAGAGATGGGGAGCCAATGAAGTGTTTTCAGAACGGGGGTGATGTGGGAGGACTTTGGGAGGTGAAGGATAAGATGGACGGCCTGGTTCCGAACAGCCTGTAGGCGGCGAAGTTCATACACTGGAAAGCCCACGTACAGGCTGTTCCCGTAATCGAGACGGGAAAGAATCATGGCCAGGATAATGAGCTTAAGGGCATCAGGAGAGAAGAAGCGGGACAACTTTCGGATGATTCGGAGGGAGAGAAAACAGGAGGAGACAACCGAGCTGATCTGGGCATGCATAGAGAGGTCCCGACTGACTCTAATGCCCAAGGTCTTTGCCGAGGCCGCTGGCAAAGGTGAAGGGCCAGAGATGGAGGGCCAGAAGGCAGTCGACCAAGGGGGAGGAGGAAGAGCCAGTCAAGACCAGCTCCGTCTTGTCCAGATTGAGCTTCAGTTGATTCCGATTCATCCAATCTGAAATAAAGACCAGGGTGGAGTGAAATTTGGGTGGGGAGTGCAAGGGAGAGGAAAGATCAAAAACAAGCTGGAGGTCATCCGCATAGTTGTACACGGAGACCCCCATTTCAAGAAGGGAAAGAACAAGAGGACGGATATAAAGGTTGAAAGAAGGGGGGACAAAGAGGAGCCTTGGGGAACTCCACAGGGGACCAGGCGGGAAGGGGCAGAGTAACAGTAAAGATGAACCGCCTGAGTTCGATCTTGAAGAAAGGAGGCGAGCCAAGAGAGGGCAGTGCCCCGAACGCCCGCTGCGCTGACACGGTCGAGAAGGATGGCATGGTCGACCGTGTCAAACGCACGGTGTTGTCACGGGGCACCTCATAAACAGCACCACGGATCACACAGCAGTCTCAGGCCAGAAAGCACACATGCACAGTATCGCTGAGACACACTTGGAAACTTTTATGTTCCTGAGTTTCCACAACAGGGGTCCAGCTCTCCTCAGGCCGTTGGAGGCAAGTTACTGCAGGACACAGCACACAGCATGGTCCTCTCAAGCAGGGGGACACAGCACACAGCAAAGTCCCTTGTCCTCTCCTTAGGCAAATCAGCAAACTGCAGGCTAGCCCCTTAACACACAGCAAGGGCAGTCCTTCTCTTCAGTCTCTTCAGCTGTTCTTCTTTGGCAGAGGTTACTCTTGACCACAAAGTAGTTTCAATCATTTTTCAGTATGGATTTCAGTCTAGAGTTCAGGGTTTTCAGCTCTTAAATTTATACCCCTAAATGCCTTTGAAGTCTTGTGTTCAGGTGGCTCTGACTCCCGTCCAAACCAGACCTGGGTGTCTTTCTGACAGTGCACACCCTCTTCCTTTCGATAGTCAGGGTCTGGGGCCCAGACCCTCAGCAGGAGGTGGGAGCAATCCTTTGGTGGCAGCAACACAGCCCTCTTCACATCCAGCGGGATACTCCTCCCCCCACATCAAATGCATGCCAGCCTGTTGCTGTCTCACCTACTCCTCCCTGGGGTCAGGCACTTACCGGACCCTGTCACATCCAAACCCAGACAGGCAATACACAACCAGGCAGAGGCACACAGGATGGTTAAAGACAAAAAAACAGCCACATCTAAAAGTGTGGTTTCTAAACACACAATTCAAAAAAAATCTTCACAAAAAGATGTGTTATTAAATTCTGAGTTCAGGCACACTAAACTCCATCTCTCCATCTTATGCCAATGGGAAGATATGCTGGGAACATGGTACACAGCATTCCCCATTCTTTCCTATGGGCAAGATAGCATTGCATCAAAGAAAAACGAATTTTGCAGTATTTCACTGTCAGGACATGGTACACACCTTAGTACATGTCCTACCTTTCACGTACACTGCACCAGGCCCACGGAGGGTACCTTGGGCCAACTATAGGGGTGTCTGATTTGCATAAAAAGGGAAGGTAAGGCCTGGCAAGTGGGTGCACTTCCCAGGACAACAAGGCAGTTAACAAACTGCGCGCAGGCAGTGCAGTGGCAGGCCTGAGATCTCTTCTTTGGGCTACTTGTGTGGGTGGCACAAGAAGTGCTGCAGGCCTACTAGTAGTATTTGCATTACCAGCCCTGGCACACATAATGCACTTTACAAGGGACTTTACTAGTAAGGCAAACATACCAATTATGGACAACCAATTACCATAACACTTTATACAGGGAGCACTTGCACTTTGACACTGATCAGCAGTGGCTAAGTTCCCAAAGCATCTAAGTCGGCAACATAATGTCAGAAAAAGGTCTAGGAGGGAGGCAAAACGTTTAAGGAACTTAAGCCAAAAAGGGCCAAGTTCAACAGGCATTGTAGGAAAGTAGAATCTGCTTATTATGGCTACTCCCAATTTTTGCAAAATGTGATACTGTTTTTGACTAGTCGGACTGGAATCCTGCTAATCAGGATCCCAGTCTATCTGCTTTTTCCTTAAACCGTTATGGTATGTACTCAGGTACACACCAGATTGGATACTGGGATACCCTTGTTAGTCCATAGTAGATGGTACACATGTACCCAGGGCATAGGTATCCCAGATTCCTCCCATGGGCTGAAGCTTTTATTATGTCACCCATGAGAGGCCATAACAATTGGAACTACAGGCCTGCTATTGCAGCCTGTGTATGTTATTGCATGCACCACTTACTTAAGATATAGGTTTACTTTATCTAAGGGTCACTGCACTTAAAACCTATAAATCACCCGTCTAGCAGGCCTTTACATTCCTGAGGGTAGGGTACCTGGTTGTAAGTGAGAGGGTGCCGCTGCAAGAGCAGAACACCCCTGCAGCCTATGGAGTCCATTCTCCCGGGTGTCAGTGAGGCAGCCATTAACGATATATAGAGTGGCATTATGCGACTGCATGATGACCAACTCTAAAACGGCAGAAACTAACCCTATCATGTTTGGTGTAAAACATTTTGGAATCATACACCCACACTGTTAACCGGTGTGGGAGATATGATTCCACCCCTCAGAAGCGAGCTCCGTGGGGTCCCTGTCTAGCAGGTACCAGCCTTCTAGTCCCGGCAGCTCAAAATGGTTGCTGCCGACCAGAGACACATTTCTGCCATCCTGCTGCTGAGCCAAGCTCGAGCAGGGGAAGGCAGAACAATAGGCATCCTGTCACAGAGAGGAGTGACCCCCTGCCAGACAGGATTTAGTGCATTAGGGCTGGGTGGGTATGCTTTTAAGTGACTGATAGTCTGCATGAGGGGCACATTTGCTGTCCCTATGCATAGTCCTGTCCAAACCAGTCCTGGGAGTCGGCTCACGCTCTGGCACGAAACTGGTCAAAGGACATGGGAGTAAGCTCCCCACTGTCCAGGCCCTCCCCAGGGAGGGTCCCCTGAATGAATGAATGAAAGAAAACTTATAGAGCGTGAACTAAGCCCAAGGGCATCAAGGCACTATAGTACGGGCCAACAGGCACAAACAGCATAAATACTAAGATTTACTTCACAGAGAACATCCAGGTCTTTAAGGACTTACAAAAAAAGGAGTGAGTTTGCTGGCCCGAAAGGGAGACGGGAAGAGCGTTCCACGCCCTGGCTGCCAAAAGAGAAAAGGCTCCTCCCCCCATTTCATCCTTTTGAATCTAGGGACCACCAACACATTTTTATTGGCTGACCTGAGATTCCTATCGGAGACGTACCTGTGGAAGATCTTCTTTATACCCGTCGGGCCCTATCCCCTGAATCTGTCCAACCCTCTCCTGTGGGTATAACAGGCCTTACCTGGCTTTAGGTTCTTAGATTCGACGTGGACAAGATTCTGAACCAGAAACCACTGAATATCTACTGTCTGGACACTCTGGACTTCTCTGGACTTTGTTTGGGCCTGATTTCATCTGCCTCTCAGTCTGAAGCATCATTTGTGCCCATGCACCATATAGTATTCATGCAGGTCCTGTGGTGCATCAAGGACAAACAAAGATATCTCCCTTGGAGTGAAGGAGTCACTCCCCTGCATTGCAGGCACCACCACACTGCTGTCCAGTCTGCTGACCCTGAGCTCCTACAGACTCCGAAGGCTTCAGCAACACAAGAGGTGGATTCTATATCCTTCAAAGTCCGAGCTGTGCTCTCACCAAGATTGAGGTCAGAATCCCTCGTGGGGGCTGCAATACCCAAACCCCTGTGCACAATATACACTTGCAAGTGCAAATGCTTGTTGGTATTTCTCAAACAAGTGCATTAGGCCCTGAGTAGCCCCAACCTCTGACACCATTTCCTACCAAGAACTCCAACTTCCTTGCACTGAGCGCTCCGTGGACTGCTGTTTGGTGAAATCACTTGAGGCCCTCCTGCGACTCCTGTGCTTCAGGCCTGTGGGTCCATTTTATGGTCAACTTTTACTTTTGTTGTGCTACCCTGGTTGCTCCAGGCCTGCCCTGACTCCCCTTGCTGTGTTGAGTCTCCTGTACCTTGCTGGTCCGAACCGTATCCATCCTTGACCTTCTGTGTGGGTTGCCATTGCCAAGGCTTATTGGTGTTCCCGCTGGACACCAAACCCTCAGCACTCAACATCTTTTCGTGGTACAGCTCATATTTAACTCCTGGTCATCCTCAACATCTCCTGGTCCCCGTAGCTGCATCATCAAGAACTCCATCAACGCACCTGAAGCACCCAACATTGGTGGGCATTCGTCTACAGAACCCCTGTTCACTCCCGAGTGACCCAGACTCTGTCCCATCTGCTTTCAGGTACTCATAGACAAGAATCCGCCTTTGGATTCCAATGGACCATGTTCTTCCTTCCAGCAACGGCTCTTCTTTGAAGTCCTCCATTGGGTTCCGACTCCACTTAAGGCCTCTGCACCCGGCTTCCCTGGGATAGGTAACTCTAGTACTTTGGTATCCACGGGTGGGGTGGCTCCTCAACCTCCTAGCTTCCACGGGATTTCTTCGAAGTCCACTGGGAAGGGTCCTTTAACTCGTAACTCATAACAGACGTTTCCTTAATATTCCTTAATAACGAATCGCAAATTGAGATTTGCTAATAAGGAATACCTACCCATTCATTCCTATGGGCTAATAGGCCCATAGGAATGAATGGGAAGATATTCACTTTTTGCGATTCGCTATTAAAGTATCGCAAATAGCGGGAGCTATTTCAAGGGTGCCAGGGTGTCAAAAGGACACCCTGTTGCACCTCTGAAATGTGCATTTGTGCACATGTGGCGCACATACATGCCCTAAGGGCATGAATGTGTGCTACATGGCTCTTTAAAAAAAGCAAAAGAGTGCTTTTTTACAGGAAATCACTAATTACCACCAACTTAAAGTTGGTGGTAATTAGTGATTCCTTAAGGCTAAAGTGCACTTTCTTTTGTACTTCTTACATTGCATTTAAGAAATAGCAATTTGCGATTCCTTAAATGCATGAGCAAAATAAGGAATCTCAATTTTGCGATTCCTTATTTTGCTAGTAAGTTTAAACTCGCCTACATTACTCTCAGCCAAATTTCAGCGTTAGCGCTCGCTATTTGGCCACCTGCATCTGGCCCTAAGGCCCATATGCAGCAAAGCAAAAACCGGTCGCAAGAATCTGCCCATTTGTGACCGGTATTTTTCATTCATTCATTCATTTAATCTTTATTTCGGCTCATTCGGCCATAAAATATGCATAAACAACAATAATACATTTTTCACAGTGGATACAACATACCAGTGGGAAGCAGAAAATATACAATTCATCAATTAATATGATAATATCATCCATATTAAAATAAGCATGAAAAAGAAAAAGATTATATTAAACAGTAAGTAACTATAAAACAGATATTTCAAATAGTACCACCAACCGCCAAGATCAGGACAACCTAACCTACATGCAAAGTACACCCATTTTGTATCTACAAATCAAGGGCCAAGTATTTGCGGGTATAACTAACACTCAATAGGAATCTACTGACACAAAATACTGTGAGGCGACCTGTGTCTGTTTTAATGATCCTATAAGCTTCCAGGTATGATCGTATACCTAGAGCTTTGCACAAAGGTTTGATCCATCTTCTCCTTGCTAGATCATAGACAGTGCAAAAGAACAATATGTGGTTGTCATCCTCTCTTTGATTTAACTGACAACATGTACAATTTGCACTTTTTGTTTGCCCTAGTGACTTATCCCATCTAGCTAGTACTGAATTTGATTTAAGTATACCGTATCTAAATTTTAAGTACAAGCTTTTTGCAAGGGGTGGTTAAATCTCATTTAAGAAATCTTCAAAAAGTGGAGAGTCCTTAAAATCAAGAAAGCTACGTGTAATGGATCCACATGGCTGATCGTTTAGGTAATTATGTGTTATATAAAACCAAAATCTTGCCTTGAACAGAATCTTGCATCTTTGTCTCAAGCGCGCTGGATCGTCCCAGAAGTGAGCAAGGCCTATCCGGTGGAACCAATTTTTGACATGCTTCAGCCAAGGGTTGGTATTATAAACATCAAGGTTCTTAACTTCTAAGATTCCTTGTTTATAATCTGTAAGTTCAAGGGTACTCCAGAGCCTGACCCTAAACAAAAGAGGCCTAAGTAATGCGATGTGATCCGTTCGTTTCATGTTTAAGTCCAAAAATAATGGTACAAGTGGGGTACGTTTGGGCAAACTCAAAAGCCTTCTATAAAAGTTGTTTTCACTAGTCTAAAAATGTTACCTGCATTTGTTCCCCAGATTTCTGCTCCATATAAAGCACCAGATTGTACCTTAAATTTAAAAACTTCAAGTGCTTGCGAAATGGACTTGCTTAGACTTGCCCCGTGACGCTTTATAATAGGTAGGGTACTCTGGTTAAAGATGGTTTTACTTTTTTCAATTTGCGTTCTCCATGAGGTTGTTGAGTCTAAGGAGACACCAAGGTATGAAAAATTTGAAACAAGTTCAAGTCTTTGGCTATTTAGGAAGAATTGCCCCTTAAAAGATTTATGGGGATTTATTGACATACATTTGGTTTTTTTCGTATTTATTTCTAGGCCTTTTGAATCACAGTACATTTTGAAGGAATTTAAAAGGGTTTGTAGACCAATGGGCGTTTGCGAGATCAGGATCGTATCATCCGCAAATAGGAGTGAGGGGACCCTCACACCATTCGGCTTTGGGGAATCATTATTGCACCTATCTAAATAGTCTGGAATGTCGTTGACAAATAAAGAAAAAAGTGTGGGGGCCAAAACACATCCTTGACGGACTCCCCGTCTGATAGGTACAGGTTCTGTTAGTTCCCCTTTCGGGCCCCAGCGTACTCTGGCAAAGTTATTATCATGTAATCGTCTAATCTGCTGGAGTATACAAGTTGGTACTCCCAGTGCAAACAAACAATCCCATAAACGATCCCGCAAAACTAAATCAAAAGCTGCCATAAGGTCCGGTATTTTTGCATTTGGGATGCATCATCCCAAATGCAAAAATTGCAATTTAAGTAATCTCTAAATTGCGATTACTTAAATTGCTCTTGCATTTAAGGAATCGCAAATTGCTATTCCTTAAATGCAATGTAAGTAGTACAAAAGAAAGTGCACTTTAGCCTTAAGGAATCACTAATTACCACCAATTTTAAGTTGGGGGTAATTAGCGATTTCCTTTCAAAAAGCAATTTTTTGCTTTTTTTAAATTGATATTCCTTAAATGCAATGCAATATAGGGGCGTGGTCTATTCCATGCAGGAAGATGGCCGCCTGAGGGGAGAGCTCCGCCGAGGGACGGACCCCTGACGAGCTTTCTGCCCTCACCTGATGGTCCGGATCCTGCCTTCTGTGCTCCACTGCGAGCGGGACTTTGGCTGAGTGCAGCGGCGGTCTTCATTGTGTGGCAGCGCTGTTTTCCTCCGTTACCCGACCTGTTGACGAGGCGCCCGTCCGCTTTGGTGAGCGCAACGTGGGCTGCGCGCTAACGACGCCGCACCTCTCCTCAGGGTAAGCCGCGCCTCCTCCAACTCAAGGGCCGTGCTTTTGCATTTATCAGGCCGCGCCCCCTCAGACGACGAGGCCGTGCTTCCCAGCTGTCAGTGAACATGATATGGCTAACATTGTGTGTATTCTTAACACACGGAATTCTTTTTTCATATACTTACTAGGGGATTTCTTTTGCATTTAGTAGAGGAATTCACTGAGAACTGTTCTGCACAATAACTTTCATTTCCTGGAGGCTATTTGACATTTTCTCCACAGCAAATTTTTGTTCTGCCTTATTTTGGTTCCTGAATATCCTCAAATGAGATTTATATACTTTCTAGTTCTGCCCTCAAAGACAGTTGGTGAATTTAATTAACCCTTTCATTGGATTTTGTCGCTGTATTTTTGACTTTTCCACGAGACATTTGGTTCAATACCGTTTACCTTCATCGAATTTTTGATTTTTTACTAGTCAAGGCTGTCTTTCTCAATGTAGTCTTATAGCACGTATCACCTTGGAGACTGTCTGGAATTTCTTCGGCGTCACTTTTTCCCATGCCAATGCTTTAGGCTCATGTTTTCTCCCAATTGCCTCTTTGTGAGTGGACCGGGGGGTTTTACTCTACTGCACTGTCTTCCTGTTTAGAGATGTACTTTCTCACGGTGTTCAGACCTTAATGCTTTTTTACGATTGGGTCCCATAATATGCTCTGTTGTCACTCTGCTTCACCGCATTCACATGCTTTGTTTTTTAGCTAGTTATGATACGCAAAATCTACTACTCCAATATTGCAATGGTTTGATGAAACGATATTTGCGGTTTGTGACAATTTTGTAGTATTTTCTAACTTCCGGTATTAACTGTATATTTGACGTACCATTGGTTTCATCATTGCCTCCTTTTCCAATATATCCTCAATTCACTATTGTAGACCACCACTACCACGTGCACTGCAATATCTAATGCTAGAAATGGTGGTCGTGGCCCTAAGCAGACGCTTCTCACTGAAGTAATAAAACAGCCCTCCACTTCGACAATTGAAGGTAATGGCTTGGCGTCGCCTCCCTAATTGCAAGCTGCTTCACTTCAGAGTGACAAGTCTTTGCCAGACACTATGCAACGCATTTTACAAGATCTTTCTGGGGTTAACCATCGTTTGGAGGGTCTGGATATTACTATGACGTCATTGACTGCAGAAACTAAGTCTATTAGGGCAGAACTCACTACTTTTCATACGCGGATTGACGCCATTGACTCTAAAATAACGGATATGGAAAGCCGACTGGACTTCTTTCAGGGTTCAGATCAAGACCTACTCTTCCTACAAAGTAAGATCATCGATTTGGAAGATCGCAGTCGTAGAGACAACATCCGTTTTTTTGGATTTCCAGAAAATATTGAAAAGCAAGATATGAAGACCTTTCTCTGTGATGCCCTTCCCATCTTAATTGGTATCTCTTTTGCTCCTCCTCTTGAGATCCAACATGCTCACATACTGGGTCCCCCTTGCTCTGGTGCCTCTGCAAGACCCAGACCAATCATTGCCTGTTTTCTTCGTCATGAACAAACTCAACAGATCTTATCAATGGCTCGATCACGCGGCTCCTTTCTATTTCAAGGCCATACCATCCATATGGCCGCAGACTTCTCTAAGGAAACCAATGAACGGCGGAAGGTGTTTCTTGCCCTACGACCCCAACTGCGTCAAATGGACATCAAGTATGGATTGTTTGAGCCTGCACGGTTTCGAATCACTAGAAACGCCAACTGCAAAGACTTTTACGACCCTGCACTTCTTCAGCAGTTTCTGGATGATATTAAGTCCGATGATATGGAGACTCAATCTTCTTCCTCTGTTCAACCTTCTCCCTCCAAGACCTCATCTACAAATCTGCCGATGTCTCATTGTAACACCTCTAATGATTCCAGGCAATGTGGCAGGGACATCACCCGTCTGCCTCGCTCTCAGGATGATAGGGATTCAGCTCTACATTCTGTCTCCTCTCTCACTAACAAACAGCAAAGAGACAAGTCTCGATCGCCTCTCAAGAATCCTTCTGATGTTGACTGAACTCCTTTTCCATGCTCTAATGTTTTTCTTTTTCTTATCTTATAAGCTATAGCAGTTCTTGCTGTTGGAGATGTTTTTGTTGTTTTACATCGCCAGCTGGGATTCCTGCATTGCATAATTTGGTTACTTCTACTTCATGTTTTTTGTTGTGCTCATTGCTTTCCTGTTATTTTGTATTTCCTCATTGTACTGTATTTTCAGTCTTGAAGATATTTATCCATCTCCACGTTCTGCTTACTATATTCTGCATGAATTCTACCATTTCTAAGGGGGGGCTTCTCTTCCTTTCTGTTCATTTCTCTCCCTATGATGATGTTGTTGTTGCTGTTACGCTTGTTACTGTATACTTCATTCCTTAGTTATCACGTTCTTGCATGCTGTCTATTTGTTTCATTGTTTCATGCGTTTAGATTAAGCTTCGTCATTTTCTTTTGTTTCTCTTCTTCTTCATTATTTTCTGTGTTTCCCCTTCTTCTTCTAATCCCTATGTCTTTTCTTCCTTTTACATAGCATTGTTGGATCTGTTTCTTCTCGTGCTTTATCTTTTATATTTCTTAACTCTATTTTTTTATGAGTGATATTTCTGATATTCGCTTAGCAGTTTGTAGAGGCACTGCATTATATTATGTAGTCATTTTTTGGTACATGTTTTACATTATGATTCATATCTTATTGTTATTTTGTATTCTTAGAGATTTTGCATTATTTTCAAAGGACGTTTAGCCACTTTCAGATCTTGCTTACCACGTGTTACATAGATATTGCTATTTGCATGGGGGGGATTTCTTCTGTTCCTTCCCTTCCCTATGATGTTGTTAATGCTGTTAAGCTTCACACGGTACATCTCACTTATTTTTTCTATGTTCTCTCTCATGCACTAATGTATATGTTAACCCTCTCCTCCTTTTCTTCTCGGCCTCTTTTCCTCTCCTTTCTTTGCCAGTTTCGAATATGTTTCCTTCTATACCTCGTTTTCCTCTTTCAATTTTCTCTATCATTTTTCTTCTGTTATATACCATGTTTTTTATACATCTCGCTCCCTTGGGGGGGTGGGGGTGTTCATTTCCTATCATCATATTATTCTTGTATCTTTTGGTTTTTGCAATACATTTTCATGACCTTTTTTTTTTTTTTCTTATTTCCGGGCTATGTCCCACAATGTTATTTTGTAATTCCTTACGATTTTGACAATGTAATTTTAATCTATTGTGATTCATATATTCCATACTGTCCGTTGTCTCCTAGATCCTCATTTTTCTATCTTCGGAGGGGGTCCCACCCCCTTGGCGCTGATTTCAGTGCGGCCAGACCCGCAGTTAACAGTCTAGGTTTTCTTTTCTCTTTTCTCCTTTTGTTCTATTTTCATCTGTAATACTTGCTTCCCTCTATTTCTACCTACTCTATATATTTCAGATACTCACTCTGCCTTTCTAAATTATTTGCATATTTTCTTTTTCCTTTCCTTTTTCCCTTTCTCTCCTCTTCTTTCTTTTTCTTTTCTTCTTTTATTAACTTTCAACTTCTACACACTTTGTCTTCTATTTCCCAGAGTGACATCTTTCTTCTTCTCTTTCTGTCTATTTCTTTCTTTTCTTCGTTTTTATCCTCTTGTTGACTCTTCTTATCATGTCTTCTACTCATCTGTTGTCAGTGGTTTCCTGGAATGTTCATGGCCTTACTCATTATATAAAGTGCAAGAAAGTTCTTTCATATTTGCACTCTAAACATGTAGACGTGGCTTTATTACAGGAAACAGGATGATGTTGAATCTAGTAAACTCAGCAGAGACTGGGTTGGTAAAGTTGTTCATAGTAGTATTTTCAAGCCTGATCCCACAAACCCTAACCCTGTTCGTAAGTGTGGGGTAGCCATCCTTTTTCGGAAGTCACTCCCCTTCACAATCTCCAAAACATGGTCTGATCCGGACGGCCGGTATGTGTTTGTTAAGCTGAAAATTGGGAACTCTTTTATCTGTCTTGGGTCTGTTAATGCACCACTAGGCCCCAAAAAACAATTATTTCTTCGTCTAAATCGCCTTCTCACATAAATAAATGCTTCTCAATTTCTCATTGCAGTAGACTGCAATCTGGCCCCAGACTCTGCCCTTGACAGAACAGGTTGCCTTGACACCGCAAATGCTTCCGATAGGGGTACAAAAGGGGGTGCCATTCTACGGGATATCCTTGCTGACATTGGTCTTGTGGATCATTGGAGACTCAGTCACCCCCAGGATAAAGAATATACATTCTTTTCCTCCACACACAGCACATTCTCAAGTCTCGATTATTTTCTTCTTTTGCAACGAGCAGTCCAATTGGTTACACAGTCGCAGATATTGGACGCAGCCATATCTGATCATTCTCCTGTTTTCTTATCTCTCAATTTGGGTCTCCCCAGTCCGGGATGCAAACCATGGCGCTTGAATGTAAACAAATATAAAACTCCAGCAGTTAAACTTCTTTTACAATCTCACCTTCAGGATTACCTTGTTATTAACAAAGACTCAATTTCCTCTCACAGAATGGTTTGGGCAGCTGCTAAAGCGACTATAAGGGGTCAACTCATGAGGGATGGTGCTCATCATAACAAGAAAAATGCTATTAAGCAGGCCGAGTTGGAGAAAGATATTCGCCGACTTTCTCAATCTTATGTTTCCAAACCAACTCTTCAGAACCGTAAATTGTTAGAACAGGCACGTATGTCCCTTAACAGTCTTTTTACCTCTAAGGCTGAATATGCCTTACAAAAGATGAAAGGACGTCATTATGAACAGGGGGAAAAGGCTGGTCGGTTATTGGCTGCGCAATTGCGCCAGAGGGAAGCCGCTATGGCAATTCCAGCTCTAAAATCAAGTCGTGGTGATATCCTTACTCGGCCACAAGAAATTGTTGAAGAATTTGCCTCATTTTATAGATCTCTTTACTCCCCAAGCACTCATATAGATATACTTAAAATGTCCACATTTTTAGATGAGGTACATCTCCCACGACTCTCTGATGAAGGTAGAGCTCTACTTGATGGTGTCATTACGAAAGATGAAATATCCTTGGCTATAACTGCTTTGCCATATCATAAAGATCCTGGTGATGATGGTTTCCCTCCTGAATTTTTTAAGTGGACTGGTCAGAGTATGATTGACACTTTACATGCTGCGTTTGAGGAAGCAGTTGGGGAGTCTTCTCTTGGTTCTCTTTCCAATAAGGCCATTATAGCTGTTTTACCAAAACCCGGTAAAGATCCTTTGTTATGCGGTAGTAATCGGCCCATATCCCTTTTAAATTCTGATGTTAAGATACTTGCTAGCATTCTTGCATCACGTCTTCGTAAACTTTTGAGTTGAGTTGAGTTGAGTTGGGATTTGTAAAGCGCATAGCTACCCTCGGGCATCCCAGCGCTGAAGACCATAGATCCAGAGAAGAGGAGGAGACGGGAAGAATGAGGGTTTTAAGGGAAGAGACAGGTTTTCAATTGCTTACGGAAGCTGAGGAGGTTATGCTCTCTCCTCAGAGCATGTGGAAGGGAGTTCCACAGTTTTGGAGCATTGTATGAGAACAGGCGACTGCCGGTTCTGGCCTTCCTTATCCTTGGAACGCTGGCGAGAGCGAGCGAGCCGGATCTTAATTGCCTGTTGGACTGATGTGGTTTCATCATAGGTTTCAAAATAGGTGGGCCTTCGTCATGCATTATTCTGTGGGAGATGCACAGGTTCTTGAAAGTAATCCGCTCTTTCACTGGAAGCCAGTGAAGGCTTCTGAGAGCTGGTTTGGCTGAGCATCTCGCTTTAGTTCCAGTTAGGATTCTGGCAGCCGCGTTCTGGGCGCACTTTTACCTTCTTTAATCCACAATTCGCAGGTAGGTTTTGTTCCCGGTACGTTATCTCGGAATCACTTACGTACTTTATCTCATGCTTTATGGTCAGCTAAACATCTTGCTGATGATGCCCTACTTCTCTCTCTGGACGCTGAAAAAGCATTTGATCGCATTGAGTGGGAGTATCTTTTTACCATTATGCAAAGGTTTGGATTAGGCGATCAATTGATAGGTAAAGTGCGACTGCTTTATGATAATCCAGCAGCTCAAGTCAACTGCGGTGGTTTCTTATCTACTCCATTTCCAATTAGACGAGGTACTCGCCAAGGATGTCCACTTTCCCCTCTTCTTTTTCCTCTCGCAATGGAACCTTTAGCTGCTGCGATCCGTCAATCTACGGCAGTGGTGGGCGTCCCTCTTCCAATTGGTCATTCTAAAATGTATTTATATGCAGACGATATTCTTCTCACACTTACTGATCTTCACCGTTCTCTTCCTGTCCTCCTTAATATCATAAATGATTTCTCTTCCTTCTCCGGTTACAAGATCAATTGGGATAAAAGCGAAGCATTACCCATGTCCATTGGCACGACAAAAGCAGCAATTTCTGGTTTTCCTTTTCATTGGCAGTCATCCCGGCTTAAATATTTAGGGATTTTAATTAACAGAGGATTGGATAATACAGTTACGGACAATTTGACTCCCTTAATCATGCAAATGCAAAGAGACTTCGATAAATGGAAGGTTCTGGGTCTATCTTTATGGGGACGGGTTCAGGCGGTCAAGATGGTTATCCTCCCTCGATTTCTTTACGTTTTGGGGATGCTCCCTCTTCATATTCCTCTAGCTACTCTTCGATCTATTGACTCCAAAATTAAACTTTTTATCTGGGGTACGGCTAAGCCGCGTCTTACCTTGGCCAAACTTAAATCTCATCAACTGCAGGGGGGTTTGGGTCTTCCCTCTATCGAACACTACTCGCTTGCTCTTCACCTTTCACAACTTACTTTTTTTATGCCTACATCCAAAGAGATACCTCAATGGGTCCCTCTTGAGCGTCATTTGCTGGCTCTTGGGCCCGGCTTGTCCCTTTTGTATGGCAAGGGTACCAGTCCTTCCGATCCCAAAAACCCTATATTATCCGCAATGTATAAATCCTGGCAAAGAAGTCACCATATACTTAACTTTAATTCGCCCCTTCATGGCTTAATTCTGCTATTCGTATTGGAGGTCGCACCTTGTTCTGGCCTACATGGCGGGAAGCTGGTATTCACACTATAGATCAACTGTTTCTTGGTGACATTTTTAAATCCTTTTCTCACCTTACTGAGGAATTCCATTTACGACCCACACAACCCTGTAAATATATTTAGCTTCAACAAGCTATCACAAAACATTTAGGTCCCCCACCTGACTTTTTATCCGTATCTCCTATTTTGTCTTATCTACAGTTGTGGGGAAATCTTAAAGGTGTGACTTCTGGTCTTTACAAGACTTTTCTACACCCTTTGTTTTTGCAGCCTCTCTCACGAGCTCTCCAGTTGAAATGGCAATCTCGCTTATCAGTTGTATATTCTAATACCCAGTGGGACCAAATCTTAGAACAGTTGTATAAGGGAATTCAGGAAGCTGGTCTCAAATTCTGCATTTTTCAAAATTGTACATCAATGGCATTGGTCTCCAGTTAAATTGCATCATGCTAAGTTGCTATCACACACTTTGTGTTGGAGATGTTCTGTGTCCGGTTGTGATATTACACATATTATATGTGAATGTCCCCGTACTAGATCCATTTGGCTTTTTGTACGACGAACATTGGCTAATGCGATGTCCCTTCCTCTACCCCTTACTCCTACAAATATTATTTTACATTACTTTCGCAGCTTCCCGAAGCTTTTTAAGCCTCAAATTCGTCTCCTTCATACTGCTTTGGCTACGGCCAAGATCTGTATACTGCGTCATTGGAAATCTCCCCTTCCCCCTTCCCAGGAAGAGTGGTTGGTGGTAATGGTGCAAACAGCTTTACATGAACGTACAATATATACCTTGCATGATCAGGCTTCCATTTTTCTTCAAGTATGGTCTCCTTTCTTGGAGTCCACTGTGGATAGTGAATCTGCCTCTACTTCTTCCTCTCCGAACACCATTCCTTCTTAATTCTACTCTCTTATAGCCTTTTTTTTCCCAGTCACTCTACTGTGCAATCTCTTTGCCTTCCTAGTTGCCACTTCTCTTCACATCTGTTCTTGTTGCTCTGGGATTCCTCTTTTTTTTTTACTTTCCCTGTTTCTTGTGTTTTTTTTTCTTTTCCTATATTTTCCTTTTTATGGTAAATCCCTCGTTATCATTACTTCCTTTTTTTTTAATATTTTGAATGTAATTGTTTTATGCAAGGAAATACAGCAGTGGACAAAAAAAAGAACAATTCTAAACATAAATATAAGATTACATACAGACTCAAGAGAACAAAGGAAATTAAATCCAATCCGCAATTGGCGCCCATATTTTCTTTCCCAAAGCCCTTCTTTTAACCCCCTTAGGCTGATAGATAGCAGACCCCATATTGTACATAAATAATAGTTTTTCCCGCCAATTAAAAAAAGAAGGAGGTTCAGAGTTGATCCATTCCCTAGTAATGCATGCTCTGGCTACTGCCATACAAATGAAAAGAAGACAAGTTAGTGGTTTAGATCTTGAAGTGCTAGAATCTATACCTATTATCAGCAGCTCTGTAGTTACCCTGATGTCACAATTAGGAACAGAAAATCAATTTGATGAAAAAAATCCCCAAGCTTAGGGCATTGAAAAAACATGTGTATGTCGTTAGCTGCATACAAACCACAGCGGTTACATTTCGTTCCCACCGTCATACTCCATTTAAACACTTTGCTAGGGGTGTAATAGAGGTCGTGTATACACATAACATGTTGGGATTTCATCATCCTGGTAATTAAGATTTCAGACGCCAATTTAACAGATTCTAGAACATCAATATCCGGGATCCCTAATTTGCTAACTCATTTCAACTGACAATGCTCTAAGTCATCCCCAAATTCCTGAATCAAACACAAATACAAAATGCCTATCGGAGTTTTTCTATGCAAGTGTTCCATAAGGGGGACTTTGCTCATACTAACATCAGTAATGGAGGAAGAGCTTTGAAGAAAACTGCGGATCTGAAGGTATTTAAAAAAATCATTTTTAGTTAACAAAAACTTATCCTGAAGTTCCTGAAACGAAGCAAGTTGGCCATTAATATAAAAATCACCCAAATAGCGTATTCCTTTCTGCTCCCATCTAATAGTAATTAAGTCACAGAAAATCGTAGCTGGTAAAAGACCGGGAGCGGCAATCGGCGTATAGGCATTCAATTTGCTTAATCCCAAATGCTTCCGAACTTTTTGCCACACACCAAAAGCTGCCTTCAGCGTCTTAAATTTGATTTTCTTGTGATAACTAGGTTCAATCACCTTAAGAAAACAAGCTTTGGTTTTTTCACCCATAATCATTTCGAAAATTGAAGGTGTTTGACAGAAAGGAATACAGTCTCTATCACCGATTATCAGTGGGGTGATGTATTGAAGTGTTGCTCCTAGGTAATAGAACACAAAATATGGGACATTCCGCCCCCCACATTCTTTACTCAAAATCATTTTTTATGGGCTTTCCGATGTCGCTTGTAGCCCCACAAAAATCTGGATGTGGCCCTTTCCAGGTTTTTAAAGCTCAAAGGAGGAAATTCTAGAGGTATTGTACGGTACATATACAATACCTTAGGTAAGATTAGCATTTTTAAAATAGTCTGCCATGCAGCGATAAATGCAGGTTATCATTACTTCCTATTCTCATTTATATTACTCTTCATTTATCAATATTTTATTATGCTTTATTATTGCCTTGTAACTTCATCTGAAATTGTTAATACAAAATTTCAACACAAAAATAAATAAAGAAATAAAGAAAAAATAAATAAATGCAATGCAATAAAGTAAAAAAACTAGCGATTTCGCTAATAGGGGGCGCAAATTACCATGAAGTTGAACTTCATGATAATTTGCAAAACTTAGAAAAATGCACTAAAGTGCATTTTTCAAAGTTCCATTTTACACACACACATGCCCTTGTGTATGCATGATGTACTCATATGCAGATTTTCAGGTGCAACAGGGTGTCCTTTTGACACCCTGGCCCCCTTGAAATTGCATTCTCAATTTGTGATTCTCTAATTATGAATCGCAAATTGAGAATGTCTTCGCATTCATTCCTAGGCCCATAGGGATGAATGGGGAGGTATTCCTTAATTGCGACTCGCAATTTGCGAGTCGCAATTAAGGAATGTTTAGAAATCACTATTTTTTAAGCGATTTCTACATGCATGGGTTTTTGCGATTCCTTAATTGCGAATCCATAATAATCTCAATTAAGGAATCGCAAAAGTCTACCTTAAAGTATGTACCTGTATGCCTGAACGCTGCTCTCCACAGCATCCACTTGGATAGCTTTCTAAGGTTATCTTTTACCTCTTAATCACAATAAGGGTTGTTTGGACTGGTGCAAGGTACCCACTTTAATTAGTGGAGAGCAAATACCAGGCCAACTTCTCACATTGGTATGCAGCGGTTGGGATTCAAGTCTGCATTGTTTTAGCAGATACATCTTAGTATTGACTAACTGAAAAATCATTAGTACTAGGTAAATATACTGCTAGATAGGACTAAGTAAGTTCTACTGAACTTAGGGTTGGGTTATTCAAGGGTCTAGCACGCCCTTTCTCCAACCTCAGAGATTTTAGTTCCCACTAGGTTAGGTATGTGCAATACCTCAACACACTTAGTATGTCTGCCAAAGGAGATGCCATTGGCTCTCTTCCTTCTAGATACAGTGAGCTTTCATTCCAAGAAGTGAAAGCCCTGTGTGCCTCTAGAAAGTTGAAGACAGAGAGAAGTGCCAACACTCATTTTTTTTATTTTTTATTTTAAATATTTTTATTAACAACACGAGAAAATATTTTTGTGATGTTTACATCATAGCTTTTAACAACGAGAAATTGAAAACACAAGGTTTAAGATAAAGAGTAAGATAATTACAAATGCATACACATATATAGTTTATCCAGGTGGGAAGAGGACAATCAATTATAAAACAGCAAAGATCAGAGGAGACAAAAGAAAATTTTGGCATTTACATTCATAGAACATCTGAGATATTAAACTACCGTTAAACAAAAGTTCCCCAAATTCTATCCAATTTCATCAGTGATCGCACTCCTCTTATTTTAGCTAGTGCGGACTCCATAGTGTAGGTTTCTTTGACCAGAGACCACCATTCCATAATGTGAGGTGGTTTGGGGGCTATCCATGCCCTGGAGATAGTCAGTCTAGCACACGAAAGTAAGATAGTTAATAAATCTTTCTGTGGGCTATTCAGCGGTTGGATACCTAATAGTGCCATTGTTACAGTAAAGGGAGAACATTTATCAAGTTTTTGATTCAGAACATAGTCCAGTCCGGACCAAAACTTGGACAGCGCTGAACATAAAAAAAGCATGTGTTCTAGATCAGCCACAATTAAATCGCATTTGGGGCATTTAGACCGGTCACTTGTTGGGCTATTTAGGGACCATTTTGATATTCTTTGTGGTGTATAGTATAGAAGAGATATTGTTTTGTATAGTTGAACCCTTAAACTAGAGGACTGTACTAAATTATTAATGCTACAAAGAGAAGCGAAAATCTTATTGGCAGTTATATGAATATGCAATCTCATGCTCCTTTTTATAGCAAGTTTCACACAGTCATCCACCTTATAGGAATTAAGGCATTTATAACCCTCGCTGATTAATGATTTATTCTTTACTGAGTAAAGACAGTTCCAGATATCTGAATCCGAGATTTCGTTCATGTTCAGCTTGCGAATAAAAAAATTGCGAATTTGCATATACTTAAACCGCATGGTTTCAGTCAGTTTATAGAGAACTTTAAGTGTTACAAAATCCATGAAACTGTCAGTGCCATAAAGGTCCCCTAACGTTTTTATACCAGAGTTAGCCCATATGTTACCCACTCCATCATTAAAAATTCCAGGAAGTCCTGGATTACCCCACAAGGGTAGTTTAGGATAAAAAAAGGAAGTTTTACATATAGTCAGAATTGAAAACCATATTCTAGCAGTCTCCCTCGGAGTCTTAAATTTTACCCTTTTGAAGTAATTAGGGTCATTTACTCTCGCTAGAAACTGATTAGAGTCCGCACCCAGCATAAACTGATGAAAATAGTATTGATTGTTTGAATTAAATTAACTACGGAGGCAACCAAAAAAAGTTGCCAAGAAATATAGCCTAAAATCAGGAAAGTTCAGCCCCCTTTATTGAATGGAAGCTTAAGTAAAGCGATTGATCGGTGTGCTTTTTTGTACCCCCAAATGAAGCTACTAAAGTTCCCATCTAGTTTAAAAAAAAAAGAATTATTAACACGTAAAGGGATTGATCTAAATAAATAAATACATGTTGGCAATACCTTCATTTTAATTAAATGTATCCGGCCTACAACACTTAGTGGGACCTTGTGCCATTTTTTCAATATAACAAACACTTCTTTTAGTAGAGCCTCATAGTTGAGTGTAAATATTTCCCCTATTTTAGATGAAATTTTGACACCCAGATATGTAGCTGCCCTACATATCCCTTGAACTAGGGCCTGGGGTTTATAATTCACTATTATCTGTGTTTTATTTATGTTTAATTTATATCCAGAAATTGCCCCAAACCTATTAGCTTCCTCAGTTATCCCGTGTAGAGCTTCTACAACATCTGTAGAGTATATGGCAATATCATCAGCATAAGCTGTGATTTTTAAAGAGTGAAGGCCAAAATCAAATGGAGCAATTCGGGATTGGGTCTGTAGTGCATTAATAAATGGTTCCATTGAGAGTGCAAACAACAAGAGTGACAAAGGGCACCCTTGCCGAGTGCCCCATGATATTATCAAACTAGAAGATGTCATACCAGCATAGCTGATTTTAGCGGTTGGGTGATCATATAGAGCCTGTATACTCCTTAAATATTGGCCTTTAAAACCGAAAGTTGTCATTACGTCCCAGAGATAATCCCACCCCGCCCTGTCGAAAGCTTTTTCAGCGTCCAACAATACCATACCAAGTGGGGTGAATTAATCTCGGCTACATCAAAAGCGGTTATAGGCATATTTACATGGGGTGTTGTGTCCCTACCCATGACAAATCCATGCTGTTGTGGATTATCTAGTTTCGGCATGAAAGGAGCCAATCGTGTGGCAAGGACTTTTGCGAATACTTTAGCATCTGTATTAATGAGTGAGATGGGTCTGTATGACCCACACTCATTAGCAGGTTTATTCTTTGTTTTAAAAAACTATCATTTCAACAACTATCTTTGCGATATTCCACGAATTCGGAGCCTTTCCGCCTTCACCAATTGAGTTAATTACCTGACAAAATAGGGGGAGTAATTCATCAGTACAGATTTTGTAAAGTTCTACTGGAAGCATGTCCTCCCCAGCAGCCTTGCCCGATGGTAGAGAAGCAATTGCAAGTCTGAGCTCTTTCATAGTAATGTTCTTAGTCAATTGATCAAGTCCTTCTGTTTCTCTATTCTTTATCATGTTAGTATCCAAATACATTTGTATACTGTTCATAGTAGGATGATTTTCTGGAGTATACAGAGTTCTATAATAATTACCAAATTGCTCCATTATCTGTACAGGCTGATTATAAATAGTGTTGTGAGGTCCCTTTATTGTCTTAATTATTGTTTTGGCCTTATCGTCAGCAACTTTATATGCCAGAATTTTTCCAATTTTGTCACCAATCTCATATTGAGACAGTTGATATTTATGTAGTTTAATACTGCTTTTCTCTCTGAGGGTGTTTTTCATAGCAGCCCTAAGATTCACTAGTTTACATCCCAGTTTAAAAGTATTTTGGGAGCCTTGACACAAGGCTTCTGCCAATTGATTTTCCAGTGACAAAATATTGGCGGCCATGGTTTTAGTCTCTTTTCTACATTCTGAGTTCTGTCTCCAAACAAACTGTTGCACAAATCCCCTTATGCTAGCCTTGCAGGCATCCCAAACAAAAGTAGATAGGTGGAGTTAAGATTAAATTTGATAAACTCTATAATGTGTTCCTTAAGTGGTAAGATAAACTCTGAATCTAATAGTAAATACCTAGTAAATGAAAATAACCTTGGACCCTGTTTTTTTGTGAAGTATTAAAGACAAGAAGAATTGGATTGTGGTCTGAAGTGACCCTTGGGTAGATCTCTGTGGTACTAGTATCTAAAATCCTATCCGAAATCCAAGCCATATCTATACGTGAGCATAGTTTATGTGGTGCAGAGTAGTAGGTATATCCTGCCACATTAGGATATGTAATTCGCCAAGCATCCTTTATATTATGTATGCGCCCTACTTCTAGAATAGCATCTCGTGTCTTACGCATCCGTTGAAAAGCTCCCCGCCTGGTAGTATCTAACTCATAATTCATTATGCAATTAAAATCTCCCATGATTATAAGCTCTCCTTCCCATTCCAATAATTCAATGTTTAACTGGTCAAAAATGGAAGGATCATCAATATTTGGTCCATATATGACACTAAATACATATTTACAGTTTTCCACGACTAGTTGAGCAATGGCCAATCTATCCCCCTTATCCAGAGCAGTTTTGACAACTTCTAATCTTAATTGCTTCTGTTTTAGAATGACAACCCCTCTAACTGAAACATTTAGTGCTGAACAGGTTATTACATCAGAATCCAGTTGCCCCAGTAGCTTCCCGTCTTTCTAAGAGATATAGGTCACTGATAGTAGTACTAAATGGGGGTTATACATTTTAAGCTCCTCCTGAACTAGTCGCCTCTTATTCCTGCTATTAAGGCCTGCAACATTCCAGGCTAAGCATCTCAATTGATACATTTCACAAATATATTGTCCCCTTCCGTTCTAAACATAGATGTTGTTATTTCCCTATTGTCACATTCAACAAATCTCATTCTTGTGTTGTTATTTTTAAATTTTCCACCCCCTCGCAAAACCAACAACCCCTACACCCACCCATCCCACCCCCTCCCTCTTGTCCCTTAGGGGAGAACACCCCTCTATATCCTGCTGCCGCTGTTTGGGCAGCCTTGTAGAGTGGCAGCATCGGAGTCTACCCCCTGCAATCCCATGCTACTCCGAGAAAAAGAAAAGGAAAACAAGAAGAAAGAAAAAAAGTTTCTCTAATAATTTCAGTAGGTTATAATTTATTCTAATCAAAAACTGCTTAAGGAGAGGGAAATAACAGAAAAAAAATGTTAGCAAGAAGACAGTCAAAATTCAGAAATATTACGGGGCAGATCCCCATTAGCTAGAGGCTCATAAGCTAAATTCCGAATACCAGTTCCCTTTCCATTCTAACATCCCCTTTTGAGTAAGCGACAAAGCTTAATACAGCATTAGTATTAGTATTCTTCAGATAAATTTAGAGAGTGCTAGCTCAGCTTCCCTGTCATCTATGAAAAAATATGTGTGGTCGCCCTTAATTACTTTAAGATGAGCTGGTTCCTGGAGGAACACCTGTCCCCCCAGAGATTTAAAAGGATCTATGAACTGGCGTAGCTTCCATCGTTTTTCCATCGTGGCCTTACTTAAATCAGATCGAACGAAGAAGGTGACATTCTCTGTTATGACAGGGGAATTAGGCCTAGCTTTAAGTGATACTGCCTGTCTCAATAGGAAATTCCCAAAATAGATCAGGAAGGGACGAGGGAATTTGCTCTCTCTATTTCTTTGAGTTAGAGGTAGTCGATGGACTCTTTGAAGCTGTGAGTCCCAGTCCCAGTCTGACAGATCCGGAAAAGCCTTCTGGAACAATTTCACTACATATGTCCTCGGATCCGACCCTTCTGATCCTTCTGGTATAGCAAAAAGTCTGAGATTGTGCCTCCTTTGGCGATTCTCCATGTCTTCCAGCTTGTTCTGAAGACTCGCGATCTGTGCATCATGTTGATTAGTCAGAATCTCGGTTACGAGCAGATGCTTCTTCTACGCCCACCATCCTTTGCTGCAGTTCTTCAATCTCTTGTGTAATCCCCCCAATTTACTAGTCATCTCCTGAAGGGAATTTTGCATTTTACTATTGTCTTCCCTCAACTACAGGAAGTGTTGTTGTGCTTCCTGTCGATGATCCGTTAAAGTCTTTAAAATCACATTAAAGGGGGAAAGAAGGACCTCTGAGTCTTCTAAAGCTGTTAGAGCCGGGGTGTCAGTTATGTTGACTGTATCTGAAGTTATAGGCTGGGTGACCACTGAGGCAGAGCCTGTTACAGTAGCTGCTGTGATGCTGCTAGGCTCAGATAGAGATTTAGTCTCATCTAATGAAATTGATTTTAAGCCTACTTGTATTAGAGATACTGCAGGCAAAGAAGGTGGAGAGATGGTACGGCCGGCAATTAGGGAGCAGTCTTTCGGATAATCGCCCTCCGTTGGGCAGGTGCCTGATAGACTCAATGTCATGCTCTTGACCCCCCTTTTTGCCTGAATCCATTTCCACAGAGGACTCTCATCACTGATAGTCTTCCCTCGTAGATTTGAGGTTGAGGTAGAGATGTTCGAAATATTGGCGTTCTTCCCTTTCTTTAGTTTATTTTTCGCTTTGGTCTTCCCCTTTTTGAGCCCGGGAGCTTGACTGCATCTGCGGGGAGCTGATTAAATCTTCTTTTACAAGCTCCTCATAATCGTCATTATAGCATTTCTCAGCCCCCTCAGACCCTTCAGCAATAACAGCAACCGTGTCCTCCGTATCATCCGGTACCTTTTCAGCCACTGCCCCTGCTGCCAGATTGTCCACCTTAGGGCCGGCAAAAGAAGTTACACTGTGGGTCCCTAGATCTGACCTTTTAGGGGTCTCTGCTTGATCTGTCCCCTGAGAGAGTTCAGATGCTAATTTGACAGTTTTACCCGGTATTTCTGCGCTCTCAGCAGTTCCAGAGCCACTGGCAGTCCCTTCCCCGGGGTTCTCTGGATCCTTCTCCCCCCTCGAACTAGCACCATAGTCCGCATTTGTTTTATCTGCTATAGGATGCGTCTTGTTACTGGGCAGCCTAATTGGTGTAGGGTCAAAATCGAAGCAAGCTCCACTAGATTGAACCAGTTTAACAGTGTTGACAATATTGCATGTTACGGCCGAGTCAGAAGGTACTGCCAGACTTAGCAAGGATTCTTGCTAAGAGCAACATTGTTTCCAGCATTCGACTTCTTCCCAACACTGACATTGGCATTCGAGGTATTATGCGAGACAACCAATTGCTTATCCGTTTGTGGTTCTGCTTTCTCGCCTTTTTCAGATACTGCTACCAGTAGAGATGTGGTCACCGCTGCCATTCCTGCCATGGTGTCCGTTCCGTCGATGACTGCGGAAGTCTCAGCGGCAGCACCCCTTCCAGCACGGGTCGCCCTAGCGACATTTTTTGGTGCCATACTAGCTGGAATCGCCGACCCCTCAATTGCCGAGCCAACCCGCATCAACGCCTTCACAGAAGCAGTCGGAGCAGTCGGAGCTGCCAGCAACGCAAGGCCAGACCAACCAAGCCCCAATCCGTTGAGCAGCCGTGGAATCGGGAATCGAGTGGCCAGCAACAGCCACCCGCGCCGTCCTCTGGAAAAGCGCAGCATGCAGCAGCGTCCAACAACATGAGGTGGTGGTTCTTTGGTGCTAGTTTTCCTCCTCGTTTTTTATTTCTCTTCCTTTGGTCTGCAATCTTTTTAAACTATGGCTGTGCTTGTAGAATGAGGTAATCCTTTAATTTCCTCGTAGTTTCTTCATGTAGTTTATTCATAGAAGCAGGGAGCCTTCGTCAGAGCTGCACCTCCGTGGCGTCTTCAACCCACCATCTTGTTTCCCCGAAGTGGCAACACTCAACGCCTGGTAACGGAGTTACTTCCAGATGACTTAAGGAAGACCCCATGGTCAGATGAACAGGGGAAAGTGGGTGGGACAGGGAATGAAGTCAGGTCAGGAGGTGACAACTTTTATGACCTAGACCCAACTCATGACCAGGGAGAACCTGATGGTTCTCACCTGGATAGCTCAGATCTTTAAGCAGAGAGTGGAGGAGGCCATGGGGGCCCTCTCTTTACTCCTCCTGGAAGAGCACAGGCTATCCCAAGGAGATCAAGATCTTCCTCTGCAGAGTCTAATCACTCAGGACAGTCTGTTGGGACCTCTGTATATAGCAAGAGGGACTCCACTTATGAAAGGAAATACCAACTTATTGAACTTGAGAAAGCTAAGCTTAGGCTCAGGCAAGAGCGGTTGGCCCTTGATAAAGAGTTCCCAGAAGTCCAGAGAGCTAGAGAAAAGGGGGACTAGAGTCCCCTGGTGGCAGCAACAGTGTCCCTAGAGTTAAGGAACATTCCTTTGATAACAGGAACATGAGTAAGATTGTCCCTCCCTCTCATGTTGGCGATGACATCCACAAATGAATAACTGCTTTAGAGAGGGCCTGTAAAGTTCAGAGGGTCCCTCAAGAGCAGTGGGCAGATAACTTGTGGCTCTCTCTAGCTGACAAAGATAGAGATAAGCTCCTCACTGTTAGAGAAGAAGATGCTGAAGAGTTCCCTCATTGATGGGTTTGGCTTAACCTCTGTACAGTACAGGATTACGTTCAGAGACACCCAAATTACACAGAATCAGGACTGTGTAGACATTGTGGATAGTGCCATTAAGGCACTGGAAGGCTGGTTGCTTGGCAGCAAAGTGAATGATTTCATGGGGTTATACATTTTGATTATGAGGGAGTTGATCCTTAATCATTGCCAAAACAGTAACTGCATCAATACCTGGTTAACTCTGGTCTGACTCCTCCCCAAGAATTGGGAAAGGAGGCAGATCAGTGGGTCACAACCAGGGTGAAGCAGAAAAACCAGAACAATGGTGTTGGTCAAAAGAAGCAAGATTCTAAAACTCCAGATAGAGGTGGGGACAAGGGTAAAGATCAAACACAATCTTCATCGGGGCCCCAAAAACCTGCATCTGGGAGGAGTCACAATCCAACAAAGGTAAAGGCAAAACGATACCTTGGTGTTATCTCTGTAAACAGAAGACCCATTGGACAAGAGATGCTGATTTTTGAAAAGCCTACTAGGAAAATCCTCCCACCACCACTGCCCTTAAGGCAACTGAGCCCCCCAGCACAAGTACAAGTGTTGGTACAGGGAACAAGGGAACGTTGGGGCTCTGAGATGGGTTCTGGCCTAGTCAGAACTCCAGCTCAGGCTATGCTTGTCTGTGATTGTGGCATGGATATTGCCACCCTATTTGTCAGTCCCAGTAATCTGGGCAAATACAGACAGCAGTCTTTAATCAATAGTAAGGAGGCAACGGCATACTGGGACACAGGTGCTAGTGTCACGATGGTGACAGAGGATCGTGTGGCCCCTGACCACATTATATTTGGCGAAATGTACCAAGTGACCAATGGAAACAGTGTCAGAACTGACCATTCCTTGGAAGTTGTTAATTTAAGGTGGGGAGGGGTAACTGGCACTATGAAAATTGTGGTTAGCTCAGACCTACCAGTAGAATGTTTGTTGGGCAATGATTTTGAGACTTCAGTTTCGGCTGAGGTGGAACTTAGGACTCATGTGATAATGCTGAGCACCAATGCAGATGTGTTTGCTGTGACCAGGTCACATGCCAAACTGACAAACAATAAAAAGGCCCTGGATCCTGGGACAATGGGCCAAGGGCCTTCTAATAGAAGGAGCAGGAGGGGTAAGGCTGTGTCTTCTTCCCAGACTGAGAGTGAGGATCAGTTTCTTGAGGGAGATGATCTTATTCCCTGTGAAGGAACTGTCTTAGATGAACTTGAACCTGATCGGGTTGAGTTCTTGTGGACAGGGGGCCCTTCCAGGTCAGAACTGAGTTTGGAGCAACACACCTGCCCCTCTCTTGAACCCCTCAGACGGCAACCTGCTGATGAGGCTGCTAGGAGTGTCAGTGGATCTCATAGGATATGCTGGGATAAGGGACTCCTTTACTCAGAGGGTAGAGACCCCAAACCTGGTGCCACCAGGAGGTGTGTCATACCTCTGAAGTTTAGGGTATTCCTGCTCACCTTAGGACATGATATTCCCTTAGCAGGACACCAAGGCTAAAGTGAGACTTGGGACAGGCTTGTCCCTCACTTTTACTGGCCTCACATATCTGAGGACACCAAGGAGTTTTGTCTCGGTATCACCTGCCAAGCCAGTGGTAAGTCAGGTGGTACCACAAAGACCCCGCACATACCATGACCTGTGGTGGGGCTTCCCTTTGAGGGTTGAGATTGATATCATTAGTCCCATGAACCCTCCAACTGCATCTGGACATAATTATATTCTAGTGGTTGTGGACCATGCCACTAGGTATCCAGAGTCAATACCTCTTAGAACCACCACAGCCCCTGTGATGGCCAGGACCCTCTTTTCCAGAGTGGATTTCCCTAAGGAGGTCTTAACTGACAGAGGTGCAAACTTCATGTCAAACTACATCACTGCAATTAGGAAGGAGTGTGGAGTGAACTACATGTTCACCACACCCTATCACCCACAATGCAATGGGTTAGTTGAAAGGTTTAACAAAACCCTCAAGTGCATGATCCCGGCCCTCCCAGAAAAGCTTAGGCAAAAATGGGATGTCCTGTTGCCCTGCCTTCTCTTTGCCTAAAGAGAGGTCCCCCATAAGGGGGTTGGCTACAGCCCTTTTGTACTTCTGTTTTGGCATCCAGTTAAAGGTGCCCTGTGTTTGGTGAAGGAGGGATGGGAGTTACCTCTCAAACCTCCTAAACAAGACATTGTGGACTATGTACTTTGTCTCCACTCCAGGATGGCTGAATGCATAAAGAAGGCCTGCGAAAACCTTGAGGCAAGTCAAGAATTACAGAAAGCTTGGCATGACCAAAAGGCTGTTCTGACATTTTATCAGCCAGGGCGAAAGGTATAGGTGTTGGAGCCTGTGGCCCAAGCAGCTATTCAAGACAAGTGGAGTGGACCCCATCCTGTTATTGAGTAAAAGTTGAGGTCACCTATTTGGTGGACCTTGGCACTCCTAGGAGCCCCCACAGGGTGTTCTATGTGAACAGGCTCAAACCTTTTGTGGACAGGGCTGACATGGGCTTGCTTATGGCAACTTATGAGGGACAGTAGGAAGAGAGTGAACCTCTCCCTGATCTACTCTCTCAGAACCCTGATGAAGGGTCAGTGGATGGTGCAGCCTTGACAGGCAGCCTCAGTGACCAACAGCAGATTGATTGCAGGAAAATCCTCAATCAATGTAGACACATGTTCTCTCGGACTCCTAGTCAGACCACCTGGTGTACCCATGAAGTGAACACAGGTGAGAATCTACCTGTTAAAATAAGACTTACAGGCAGCCTGATCATGTCAGAGATTGCATCAGGACTGAGGTTCAAATAGTGTTACAGTTGGGAGGTATTGAGCCCTCAGATAGCCCTTAGGCTAGCCAAGTGGTCTTGATCCAAAACCAGACACCCAGGTAGATAAAAGAGAGATGAAGCTTTGTGTTGACTACAGAGAACTCAATGCAGTCACTAGGGCTGATGCTCAGCTAATTCCTAGTGCAGATGCGAATGTTGATACTTTGGCCTCAGCCAAGTTCTTGATCACATTTATTTGACCTAACTGTTGGCTTGGCAAATTAGACTAGCTGAAGATGTCTAACCAAAAATAGCATTTTCAACCCCTAGTGGGCATTATCAATTTATTGTAATGCCCTTTGGTTTGAAGAATGCAGTGTTTTATGGCATGCTCAGGAGAGTAACGGAAATCACATGCCAAAAGCGGGAGGTCATATGGGCTGAACGCCAGGTTTAAATTTGTCCGGTGGTTAAAAACAAGTAATGATTGCTTGGATATGGAGAGGAAAGTACGGTTGTCAATAAGCAGGTATGTGTATGGGGAGTGAATTAGAAGTAAGACCGAGAACACAGCGCACTTACGGTTGCGTGTAGAGCAGATAAAAGGTTCTAAGAGCAAGAGCATGATTAAAAGGTGTCTCGATGGGGGAGGGATTGAAACGGGGAAGAAAATGGGAAGTGTTTAGGTAAAGGGAAGTGTAGTGAGGAGGGGGAAGAGAGAGAGAGGTTAGAAGGGGTGTTGCAGTCATTGTGGTTGAACACATGAGGCATTAAACAGGGGGAACTCAGTTACACTAAACAGTAAGGAGACCGAGTGTAGCCATACCAAATAGGGGACTACGTTTCTAATATTTTCTTAGTATAATAATTTCATCGAATCGCATGTGTCAATTAAGGAGAAACGAAGTACAATTTGTAAGAAATTATGTTTTGAATGAGATTGTTACCACACATTACGGGGGATGATTTTTTATGTTTTTTTATTGTGAATTTCAGTTTCCCCTGACGAAGGGCCTATCATGGCCCGAAATGCATTGGGATATAATAAACTGCTCCTGATGAATACAGCGCTTGTACGTGTTCTGTATTATAGGTTTAGATGGCCCATTTTGAACATTAGAAACCGAAGGAAATTGCTTTCCTGTTATGAAAGTTTGACATTTTTCAAGAGCGAAAGAGTGGAGAATGAGTGGAGAAAAAATTGCAATGCAGCTCTGGCAGTGCCATTGGTTTGGGGTGAAAAGTAGCCCCTACAAGATGTGGTTGAAGAATGCAACTGCCACATTCCAAAGGCTGGTGAATAAAGTCCTTACATGCCTGGAAGCCTACAGTGCAACATATTTTGTTGAAATATATGTCTTTAGCTCCACCTGGGAGAATCACCTGGTCCACCTGAAGAATGTTTTGGAGGCTCTGCAGTAAGTAAATCTCACTATCAAGGCTACTAATTGGCAGATGGGGCAGAGCAGGGTTGTGTACCTTGGCCACCTTGTGGGTGGAGGCCGGGTTCAACCATCACAGAGCAAAATCCAGACCATAATGGACTGGGTTGTTCCAACTACCCAGACTCAGGTCCGAGGATTATTGGGCCTGACTGGGTACTACAGAAGATTTGTAAAAGGATAGGGGTCCAAACTGACTCCCTTGAATGATCTTACATCAAAAAGAATGCCCAAGTAGGTTCAGTGGAGCGTTAGCTGTCAGAAGGCAATTGATGATCTCAAGCAGGATATTTGCACTGCTCCCATTCTGCAGAGTCCTGGCTATCATGAGCAATTTATTGTCCAAACAGATGCGTTTGAGTTGGGGGTAGGGACTGGGTTGTCATAACTTAATGCAGAGGGTCAGGATCAAGCAGTAGCTTTTATCAGCAGAAGGTTGACCCCCAGAGAGAAAAAATGGTCAGCTATAGAGAGGGAAACCTATGGTGCGGCCTGGGGTCTGATAACATTGTTGCCATACCTGTTTGCACTCACTTCATTGTTCAGACAGATCATGAGCCCCTCCTATGACTAAAAACAGATGAAGGGTGGAAACTCAAAACATTTGAGGTGGTTAATTTCTCTACAGGGGATGGACTGTTCAGTGGAACATAAACCGTGGAGTAACCATGCCAATGCTGATCGACTCTCCAGATATATCCACTTAGAAAACAAGGATTCAACTGGGCAAGGTTAATCTTATCTCCTTACGTTTGGGAGGGGGAGTTGTGTAGGACAGTAGGATCAGCTTCTTATGGCCACCCCCTCTTGTGATACTGTTTTTGACTAGTCTGACTGGGATCCTGCTAATCTGTACCCCAGTCTATATCTGTTTTCTCCTTAATCTATTATGTGATATACTTGTATGTATTATGCTAGCCATGAGACGCCATGCAAAATGGAACTACAAGCCTGCTATTGCAGCCTGTGTAAGTTGGTGCATGCACCACTTACTTAAGATATAGGCTTACTATATCTAAGGGTCACTGCACTTGAAACCATTAAGTCCCCCCTCTAGCAGACCTTTATATTCCTGAGGGCAGGGTACCTGGTTGTAAGTGAGAGGGTGCCACTGCAAGAGCAGAACACCCCTGCGGCCTACGGAGTCCATTCTCCTGAGTTGTCAATGAGGCAGCCATTTACGACATATAGAGTGGCATTATGTGACCCCATGATGACCAACTCTAAAATGGCTGAAATTAACCGTATCATGTTTGGTGTCAAGCATGTTAGAATCATACCCCCACACTGGTAACCGTTGTGGGAGGCATGATTCCACCCCTCAGAAGCGAGCTTTGTGGGGTTCCTGGTGTTCCTGGTACCAGCTTTCTAGTCCTGAAAAGCCCAAAATTGTTGCTGCTGACCAGAGATACATGTCTGCCCTCCTGCTGCTGAGCCAAGCTCAAACAACAGAATGCAGAACAATAAGCTTCCTGTCACAGGGAGGTGTGACCATCTCCCAGGCAGGATTTAGTGTATTAGGGCTGGGTGGTGCACTTGCAAGCAACTGAAAGTCTGCATGAGGGGCACATCTCGTGGCCCTGTGCATAGTCCAGTTCAAACCAGTCCTTGGAGCTGTTAGCTCGTGCTCTGACTGAAACTGGACAAAGGACATGGGAGTAACCTCCCCACTGTCCAGACCCTCCACTGGGAGGGTCCAATGAATCTGTCCAACCCTCTCCTGTGGGTACAAAAGGGCTTACCTGGCTGGAGGGCCTTAGGTTCCTAGTGGACAAGATTCTGAACCAGAAACCACTGAACTTTGACTTAGGCTATCGGCTGACACTGAAGCATGTAACATTTAAATGCTTTTAAATGCTTTTAAATGCTTTTAAAGGCTGGCATGTTGTGGCGCTTTAATGCTGAATGCTTCAAACTTGTCCCACATTTTTTTTAAATAGCACTGTTCTTAATACAATTTGTAATTGTATGCTGTTATTACCCATCCTGATTTTGAAAGGCCTGTTCTGAATACTGTTTGAAATTGAATATGCACATGTCCTGGGGCAGAATTCCTTAAGCTGACTCACCTTACTCTTGCGATGCTCGGGAGGGGGGGGACCATTTCTGATTGAGGTGGTTCCTGAACGTCATGAAATCACCACGTAGCACCGGAAGCAGCGCACAGTTGGGCAGCGCTCCAGCTTCTCGAATATGGGTGTCTATATAAATGGGGCTGCTGCGCA
Source organism: Lissotriton helveticus (assembly GCF_964261635.1). NCBI lineage: Eukaryota > Metazoa > Chordata > Amphibia > Caudata > Salamandridae > Lissotriton > Lissotriton helveticus. The sequence goes on from NC_136067.1 coordinate 988,522,989, forward strand.
GATCGCATAAGGCTGTTGGCTGACATGGCCGCATATAACATTTGTATGCTTTTAAACGCTGGCATTTATAGGTCGTTAATGCTGAATGCTTCAAACTTTTCCTGGATTTTTAAAACAGCACTGATCTTAATACTCTTTGTAATTGTATCCTTTTATTACCCATTCTGATTTTAAAAGCACTGTTCTGAATACTGTTTGAAATTGAATATGCCCATGTCCCAGGGCAAAATTCCTTAAGCTGGCTCACCTTGCTCCTGCGAGACTTGGGAGGGGGGAAGCTATCTCTGATGGAGGTGGTTCCTAAACATCAAGAAATCACCAAGTGGCACCGGAAGCAGTGCACAGTTGGGCAGCACTCTAGCTTCTCGCGTATGGGTGTCCACATAAATGGGGCCGCTGTGCAGCTGCAGCTGCGCCACCGGCATGCCAAAGGTGCCCCAAAGGCAAGCATGTCTGTGCACGCCCACGTCTGGATCAAGGAAGCACCAGTCACCTTGCCCGTTACCCGTTCGCTGGCCGTATTGTATGGTCCAAGGAGCAACTATTAAGTTTGAATAATAAAGCCTGTGAACCCTCTATTGAGCTAGACTGCTTGAAGGCTAACCAGCCTATGACCTGCAGCTGCTGCCCTTTTTCTTTAGGGACAGGCTCTGGGATATACAAAGATGACTCCTCTCCCAACTCTCCCCCTGCAATTTCTGCTCAGGGAGATATTATCCCTATCAAGGCCTGCCTGATTAACTGCTGATCCCTCCCCAAACATGCAGATGATATTTGGCTCTCCTTTGAGGCTAACGCATGGGACTCAATGTTTCTTACAAAACATGGCTCAAGAAGTGCTCAAATCCAGACCTGACGTTGGCCATTCCAGATGGTTTCAGGTTTCAGGTGGCAATAAGACTGGACTGGGGTTGGGGTGGCTATTATTCTTAGGGAGAGCTGGAAAATCTCCTGCAGAAGGATTGAACAAATAGGGATCCTGGCGGCCATGTCTTTCTGCGTAAAAATTGCATCCACTCTATCAGTGGCTGGGATCCTAGTTTATAGACCTCCTAACACTCCGACCTGTCATCTAGCAGATCTCTGCGATATAGCAGCTGACTTCTCTCTAAAATACACTAGCTTTACTATTTTAGGGGACTTTAACGTCCACATGGACAATGACATATGCGCGAAAGCCAACCAACATGCGGATAGGTCGAGCGGACTCAACTTTATACAGTGTGTCACGGCTCCCACTCATGCTGCCAGCCACATACTCGATCTCATTTTTACTAATGACCCCAACCTGACGGTTGAGACTCCCCTACCACTAACATGGTCTGACCATTTACTGATACCTTTCAACTTAAAAACTACTCACTACTGTATTAGATCTCAGCACTACCCTGAGAGAAGGAGAAACTTAGAGCAAAGTCACAAGAGATAGCATAACACCAGCACTCCTCACGGTCCCCCTCACGCTGTCAGGAAATCCTGATGAAGATACAGCAAGTTTTAATAGTTGGGTGGACAATGCTCTTGATGCAGTTGCCCCCTCAGACTTGTCGTCTCCAATAGGAAGAGACCATCTGCTCCCTGGTTTTCCTCTGAACTTCGATCTGGGAAAGTTTATGTAAAAAATTGGAGCATGCTTGGAGACAATCTTATGACCCTGCAGCCAAACTCACCTACAGAAAGTACCTTACAAACTTCAATAAACTCAAGCGAAGTACTATGCGAGACTACTTCACCCACAAGATTAAATCAGCTCAAAATTAAGCAAAAGCTCTTTTTAAAATCGCTCAATGCTACACTAAACCAGCAGCTCTTGATAATACTGTGATTCTCTCCTCTTCTCTCTGCATAGGGCTGTCAAATTATTTGTCAGGATAAAATTCAAACTATCTATGCTACTATTCCATCCAATTTGTCTCTGTCTGAGCAGAACGCCACTCTGGTCAGCCCGGAGTCTTTGACCAAATTCCACCCTCTTCCTCTGGAGGATTCTTTAAAAAAAACTATCAGAATGTAAATCTGGTTCACCGGGGGATTCTTGCCCAGCCCAGTTTTTTAATCTGCTGGCATCCTTTTTTGATGCCTCCCTGAACCAAATTTGGAACTCTTCTCTGAGGTCAGGCATTTTTCCACCAATATGGAAACAGGCTTTCCTACTCCCCATACTTAAAAGACCAGACGCCAACCCTACAGGGTATAAAATCTTCAGGCCCATCTCACTTCTACCTGCTCCAGCAAAACTCCTTGAACAAATAGTCCAGAGCCAACTATCAGAATTCTTGGAATCTATCAATCGATTCCACGACTCCCAATCCAGCTTTAGAGCAGGTTATAGCACAGAGACCGCTCTCTTAGAAGTGGCAGAGAGTGTCCGTGAGACTATTGATCAGAGCCAGGGCCTTCGAAACTGTTGCCCGTCAATTCTCCTAAAGATATTACAACAAATGGGAATTCAGGGCACTGCCCTTGCCTGGATCTGGTCCTTTCTAGAAAACAAGACACAACAACTTTTTCTACGTCCCATTGTCTCTTCCCAGAAGCCCCTGGTTTGTGGGGTTCCCAAGGGATCTGTCCTGAGTCCTCCCCTTTTTAATGTATACCTCTCCCCTCTTGCAGCCTTGTTCGAATCCCTGGGGTTGAAGGTGATTTCCTATGCTGACGATACCCATAATCAGAGGCTGCTTTTATCAACTTTAGAATCCGTCTAAGTCACATCTCAGATTGGATGACCCAAAATTGTCTAAAGCTGAACTCGGAGAAAACCAACCAACAGGCCTCTCCACCCTCTAATCTCTGGTGGCCTTATGAATTCAATCCCCCTCCTGAGCCAGTAGACTCGGTGAGAAACTTGTGTTTCATAGTTGACAATGATCTTTCCTGTAAGTCCCAGATCAGGCAAGTCCCCCCCTCCTGCTTCAGGAAACTTCACACCCTGCATAATTAACTCCACTTCCGCCCGATGGACTGCAGGAGGACGGTGGTTCATGCCTTAATTACATCCCATCTAGAATATGTCAATGGTCTTTACTTGGGTCTCACTGCATATCTGATTCACAGACTGCAAATGATACAGAATGCAGCGGCTAGACTGATATCGAAGGTGCCTTACCCTCACTCCATCACTCCCCACCTGAGAAGCCTCCATTGGCTGCCTGTCATAAGGAGAATAGAATTCTAGGCACTCACCCTGGCTTACAGAGCAACCAGGGGCCGGCCTAATTGAGAGTCAGGCTCCAACACTACCATCATGACTGGGCCTTGAGATTTAACCACCTACAGCTCCTCACCACTCCCAGCTTTCGCAAGGCAAGGGTTGGCGGTAGAGCTTACGCAGTTAGGACTACTAAACTGTGGAATGCCATGCGGCTCCTGCTCTGCCTGAGTGAACCAGAACATGCTTTCAGGCAAGCTCTAAAAACCTGGCTCTTCAACCGTCACTAAGCTGGTGTGTGCCCTATGTTATTCAACTGCCTTAGCGCCGGGACACCTCCGTTGGAGGTAGCTGCGTGCTCTACAAGTTTCAAAATAATAATAATAATCTGGACAATCGGGACTTTGCTGGACTTAGTTTGGGCCTGTTTGTTTCCCTCTCAGTCTGTGCCCGTGCACCATACAGGATCTGTGCATGGCCTGTGGATCATCAAGATCAACCAGATATCTCCCATGGAGTGTAGGAGTCACTCCTCTGCATTGCAGGCACAGCAACACTGCTGTCTGGTCTGTTGACCCTGAACTGCTATGGACTCCAAAGGCTTCAGCAACACAGGATGTGGGTTTCTATGTCTTTCAAGATACGAGCTGCCCACTCACCAAGTTTGAGGTCTGACTCCCTTGTAGGACCTGCAATACCCGAACCACTGTGCACTATGTACATTTGCAAGCACATATGCTTGTTGGCATTTCCCGAACAAGTGCATTGGTCTCCAAGTAGCCCCAAGCTCTGGCACCATTTCTACCAAGAACTCCAGCCTCCTCCCACTGAGTGCTCCTTGGGCTGCTGTTTGGTGAAATCGCTCGAGGTCCTCTTGTGACTCCTGTGCCTCAGGCCTATGGGTCCACTTGAGGTTCAACTTTGCTTTTCTAGGGCTCCTCTGGTTGCTCCATACCTGCCCTGACTCCCCTTGCTGTGATGAGTATCCTGGACCTTGCTGGTCCGAGCCGTATCCACCCTTAACCTTCTGCCTGGGTTGCCATTGCCAAGGTTTGTTGGTGCTCCCGCTGGAAACCTACCCCTCAGCACTCAACAGCCTTTGTAGACAGCTTGTATCCAGCTCCTGGTTGTCCTCGACATCTCCTGATCCCCGTAGCTGCAGAGTTAATGCACCTGAAGCATCCAACATCGGTGGGTATTCGTCTACCGAACCCCTGGTCACTTCTGAGTGACCCAAACTCTGTCCCCTCTTCTTTCAGGTACTCTTCAACAAGAATCCACCTTTGCATTCCAACAGACACTTTTCTTCTTTCCAGCAGCCCCTCTTCTTCGACGTCCTCCATTGGGTTCAACAGCGTTTTCCGATGCCACTTCAAACCTATGCATCCGGCTTTCCTGGGATAGGAAACTTGGGTACCTTGGTATCTACGGGTGGGGTGGCTCTCCAGCCTCCTATATTCCATGGGGTTTCCTCGAAGTCCAGTAGGAAGGGCCCTTAAACTCTTAAAACTTCAACCGCGACTTTCCCATAGTAATGTACGGAGCATGCAGCCGTGTTCCCACACTGCACTCGTCCTCCATGGGGTCCCTACTACTTCCTTGGGGTCCCAGCGATTCTAAGTCCTCTCGACACTGTCTTGACTCGAGTCGTAGTTCTTATACCACTTTCTTAGTATATGGCTTGGTCCCCCCTGGGGCCCACTGTGTATTAGTGCTATTTACTGTCATTTCTGTGCCTAAGTATTGTGTGCTTTGTGATGATTATCTCCGTGTGGGAGATGCTGTGACATACTAGATAGTGTTATATTAATAAATACATATTTTTATAACTACTGTGTGGTTCTCCTTTGATTTAACCAATACTATACGGTTGCATTCTGCTAAAACAAGCTGCTTAACATTCCTTCAAGACTAAGCCTGGAGGCTGCTCTCCACAGCTACCACTTGGATAGCTTTCTAAGGTTATCTTTGACCTCTTAAATCACCATAGGGGTTGTTTGGACTGGTGCAAGGTGCCCACTTTAATTAGTGGACAGCATATACCAGGCCAGCTTGTCAATGGCATGTTAAGACAAGTGGAGCCCTACAACTGCAACCACCCAACTGCACATATGTACAAAAGGAAGCTGGCAAAAATATTAGAGCTGAACCTCCTCCCTTTTTATTTTGTGGAATAAGTGGGATTCTTAGAATTTGAGGCAGCCATTCAGCCCAAAACAGAAGAATCTCAGTCTGACCTATTTTGCTAGAGTTACTATTCCAGTATTGCATCACTTTGGTGCAATTGGTTGGATAATCTACCTGATGAAAGACATGTGGAACAATTGTCAGCTGACTGATTACATATGCATCACTGCACACTTGATCTCTTTTGACGGGGTAAAGAAAAAGGTTTACACTTCTTGGCTCTGAGGAAAGGTTTAAGAGTGTTCAGCGGTATGCCACAGTAGCCATGTTCCCCATGGAGAAATCACATACAGCTCCAAACATCTTGGACAAATTTAACAGCAAGGTGTATGAATTGCAACAACTCAGAAGTCTCAGAATTAGATTTGTTGTCATGGACAATGGAAGTAACATAGTTAAGGCAAGTGTAGACAGTGGTTATTTCAGAGTCTTTTGTTTGGCGATTGGCATTAACCTGCTGGTGCAAAACTTTCTCAAGAATAAGACATATACAGTAACATACTGACCACCTGCAGAAGAATCTGCACTCATTTCAGCCATTCTTTTAAAGCCCGGAACCAGTTGCAGATTATTCAGCCTGCTGATAGGGTATCAGTTAAAGCCCTGACTCAGGAGGTGCCAGCACGTTGGAACTCAACCTATTACATGTTGCAACAACTGTTTGAGCAGCACAAACAGATCGATGACCATTTCATTCAAAAAGGAGGTGATGCAATTGAGAAAGCAATGGCAATGGATGCAGACAAATGGGCCCAAGTTAAATGCCTGACACAGATGCTATGTTCTTTTGAGGTTTTCATACGGGAAGTCAAATAGGAGGACAATACAATGGGCTAAGCTTTCCTGTTGTTGCATCTGCTACAGGACCAGCTAAAGAATGTGTTTGAAAGGTTCACATATTAGCATGTGTGAATGGAAACACAGAAGTGCATGCCTTGCTTCAGATCTTAATCTTTCACTTGGCTTGCAATGGAAGGCTTAAAATCACATCATCTCATCCAAACAGTACATCTGTGCCACACTATTTGATCCACCCGTTCCCACTTTCATTCCTTTTTCAGAAGAGGATGTTTCATAACACAAGGTGGATTTTTGAGCAAGCTGGAGACTTGGAAGGATAACAGCTAGAACTTGTATTACCACTCTGCAGTTCTGGGGTGTTGCCTTTAACTTCCAGAGAGGGCAGTGTTGTCTCACAGCAACCATTAGAAGCAACCAGAACACCGGCAACAATAGCAACAGAAGGATCGGACCCAATCTCTGCATGGGATTGGTATCAAATGGCAGGGCTTAAGCCCAGTGCAAAGGTGATGGCAAAAGAGGTCAAGCAAGTGTCAGCACCAATGACCATCCAGAGGATGTTCCAGGAGTAGCTGGGTGGTCCAAAAGAGGTCTACTTAGATCAAAACCCTTTGGTGTATTGGTATGGGAAGATCAGCCAATAGCCAAAGCTCAGCAGGCCCGCAATAAAGTATCTGGCTTGTCCTGTAGCCACTGTGTCTGCTGAGCATTGGTTCAGTGCAGCTAGGACAGTTGTTACTAAGTCTGGGAATGAGTTACAGATAAATTCTGCACTCTGCAATGTAGCAAAGATTTCCGAGCTGTTCACAGTTGTCATGAGATTTGTTAGCTGGCCGCATGGTCCAGTGTGTTTTTGCGATCATCAACACGTGATTCGGGCACGTCAGCCTTTCCGGTGGATGCTTTCTGCAGTGCGTGATCCCAAACATGCAGGATTCTACCGCAGTTGCAAACTGGTGAAGATTATCTCCATGAGAAGCATCAAAATCTTCCCAAAATGATGATTTGGAGTTAATAACCTCCTTGAATGGACATTTGGCGTTGGTTTATTTGTGCAAGGAAACCAGTGTTTTCCAACTGGAAGGGAGTGTCCCAGAATATCCAACTTCCTGTTTCTTTCCAGCAGGCACCTCCAAGTGCTTTGTCCATCTCCTGGTCACTTTTTATTTGGAGCTGGAAGGACCACTCTTTGTGTCTGCTGCAGATTGGATTTAATGACTTCATAATTGAGATTTCACAAGTCGGTTGAAAAACTGGTGTTGTTTATTTGATTGGGACCATGCACCTGGATGTATTTGTACTTTTAATCAATTTTTTACTTTATTGTTGTGGGTGGCCTGTTGTTAAAATAAGGGTTAAGTTAGTTTATCGTAAGTAATACTGCTTCTTTTATAATGAAAAATGTTGCACAGTTCACTACATTTTCTCTAGTAAAAAAATACATTTGCAATATTTGTTTAATTCACTATGTGACCTAGTCTGCCATTCGGCCTTTCAGCCAGTAGGCCCAGTGCTAGTTGTTGGTGAACGAAACAACTGTTTCTGTGGTATCTGTTGAATTTGAAACATCATTTAGGCCATGGATGGATTTGGATTGAAATACAATGTGTTTTCTTTTTTGTGGTATTTCACTTTTTTTTTTACTGCAAACAGTGTATAGGTGGGGTAATGCCTGTGGAGGATGTGTGTTGTAAACATTTTTAGCCCTGATAATTTTAATTTTTGCCATGACTAAATTAATATTGTGTTCTCTTTTTTACCATGCCTTCTTTGTCTGGCCAGTATATGTGTGTGTGTGTGTGTGTGTGTTATTACTGATGTTGTGTTTTATCTTTAAAATATTAGTGCTGAAAAAGAATTGTGAAAAAGTAGTAATGGAACTGATTGTCAGATAAAAATACACTAAAATATGTTGTTTGTTAGCTACACAACCATAACTCATCTCTCAAAAGATGGGAAGGCAGAATTAGTATGTGATTCGACATCAGAATTTTAGGCCTCAGTTTAGGGATATTGATAGGTATATTTCTACAACCACAGTGTGCAGTGCCAAGGTATTAATGTCATGTGTCTGCTTAAAAGGCATGCAATCATGTTCTGTCCTTCCTATATATTACTAGAGTACAAGACTGATAGGCGAGGTAGGCGTATATAAATGTGTGGCATGCTTGTTCATATATCACGGATATGAATCTATGGGGAAATGAGAATGTGATTGAATCCTGAATGAAAGTCACTCCTCACACTTCATAGCTTTAACAGGGAATGAGTGTTGCATACTCATCGTTATGGAAATGTGCACACCAGTCGGATGCAGAGAAACATTAGGCAATATCCCAAGATCCTTGGATTTCAGGAGTCACTTTTAACTTGTTCTTTGGTGGGGGTTTCATGAATGCTTGTGAAATATTTGCACTCAGCAGAAAAAATAATTCAGTATTTTACTGTGTTAAAAAATGGAAATGTATTTAAGAGACAATGAAAAGACCAAAACCAGTTCAAAATTGGTACGTGAGCTGCACTCAATTGCATGTCCAAAATGCCTCATCATTACATCAGCTGAATCTTGAAAAAAAATACTTGTGAAGGTTTTACAAAGTGGAACTAGAAATGTAGTCCAAAAACAGGAAGCGCACGTTATGAATTACTCCATGTTGACGATAGCACACACAAAATAAGCAATCCATTTCAATATCTATTTAAGGAAGGCAAAGGAAAAAGACTGACCTACCCTTCAAGTTAGTTTTTATCTGCAACTCTTCTAAAACATATACTGTTCAATAACAACCCTTTGTTGCTCAAATGACATAAAGCACGCCTTTCAATTCATTGGGCACGTTTTCAAGTGACAGAACGTACATATATCCTAGCTCATTTAGAGCAGTACAGTGAAGTTTGATAACAGTATTGCTGTGCATGTTTACCAGTAGTAGTCAACTAAGACGTTCTATAATACCACCTTGTGAGGAGGGAATGACTCCTGCAAGGTAAAAGAGTGTTGAACTGTGTCTTGTGAATCTGATATCATGACTGCTAGTTTGGCCTGACGTAATACTAACCTAATGTGGCCTCTCGCTGACAGTGAGAAGTACACGATCTGTCCAGTGTTCAGATGAGGCAAACCAAGTGCATCTTCATTAGGGAATTGTGTACAGTTCTCTCCCTTGCCGTGGGTACATTCCATTCAGAGGTGCTAGCAGCATACCATGTTTTGTGAGTTTGTAGTGTAACCAGACCGTTTTCTCTGTGTCATTGGAAGCACGGTCTTCTGACCGCTCTCATGTATAGTTCTGCTGATTTGTGAAACCAAAAACCTTGGGCTGACATTCTGTGTCAAGAGTCTGTGTGTATGTTCAGTGCATGTGTAGAACATATATTGTAGTAGGGCTCTGTTTGTTGACTTAGAACTGGTGCGAGTGGATTCCATTTTGGATGCCCCTTATTTATCATGGAATAAGATGGAGGGGTTAGGATAGCTTCCTCAGACAGTGGACGTGTATTGCCTGCATTCCCTTGGGTGGAAGGTGGAGACACAGTTATTGAAATGGGGAGGAACGAGATAGGGCTACCTATAGAAATGTCATGAGCTTTTTGTTACCCTGCCTGCTTATTAGTTATTTCTGGGCTCTGACATTTTGTAGATAGTAGAAGTGAGGCATGGCAATGTAGTTTTTGTTATATGAGGAGAAAAGTTTCCAGGCAGGACCTGCCCTTTTGTCCGACTCTGATTGCTGCTTCAGAAAGTTGCAAAGAACTCACACGTCACTGTGTCCATATTATGGATGCATCTGTTTGAAGCCTGCCCTATTAGTAACTGCTGTGAGAACAATTACTTTCTACAAAGTACAACATTATTACCTGCGTGTTACCTGCTATTTGGAACCATCCACCTGCCGTCCGTGTGAAGGGGCTTCGGCTCCTTTCGGTCACGCCGTGAGGGAAACTGCTTTGGGCAGACCGGGAGCACCGAGAGCCTACTGAAAGACTGCCTCTCCCAGCAGCACCGGGGCGGCGCCTCCTACACACGCCACCAGTGCGACCAGCAGCGCTAGAAAGGGGAGAGCGCCCAGGAGCCCCCTGGGGGAGTGTTACCTGCATTTTACCTGCTATTTGGAACCACCACCTGCCGTTCGTGTGAAGGGGCATCGGCTCCTTTCAGTCACGCCGTGAGGGAAACGGCTTTGGGCAGACCGGGAGCGCCGAGAGTCTACTGAAAGACTGCATCTCCCAGCAGCACCGGGGCGGCGCCTCCTACACACGCCACCAGCGCGACCAGCAGCGCTAGAAAGGGGAGAGCGCCCTATCGCCCCGCGAGTCGCGCGCGGGAGTAGCCGAGGAGAAGCCCGGGACAAGGGCGGGACAGTCTATGACAGTCATAGACAGGAAGAGGCAGGGCAGGGCCATATACCCTGTCTAAACTGTGTTGGTTCCTCTGGAGATTCGGGACAGTGGTAAAGTGTTCTCATGGTAGCGTGTTTGGTAATCTTAACATTTTGCCTGGGTTTTTTTTTCACTCTACAGCTCTGGACACATACATTGTTTTATTTCCCCCAAGTAGATCTAATCTAGGAAATAGGGAAAATTATGCCAAGTGCCACGATTGAGAAATTTACATCGGGGGTAGGCCCTATTGATAATTACTTGGTGAAGATGGTAAATAAAATCAATCATGATAGGAGGGCCTCCCTAGGCAGAGAAAGCCCACCTGACCTTACTCAAGACTCTCTGACCCCTTTGGAGGATCCCCCAGAGGTTCCCATTCCTGAAATGGGTCCCGCTGTGGTCACCACGGTGGTAGCCCAGGTTCACTCTGAGCCTCATCTAGAAGTTTTAAACATAGCAAGTGTTGACAATGGGGTGGCTCTGCCTATTACTAGACCAGTTAGAACCTGCAGGAAACAACAAAGTAAAAGGGGGGAAGCACACAAAAAGAAGGGTAGAAACCTCTCCGTCAGCAAAACACACCACTGATGAGTCTACTATAGTACTGGGAGAAAGTAATTTGGCTAACATTAAAATAAGCCCAGACCATTTTTCCCAATTACTTCGCTCCTTGGAAGCCAAGTTTGAAGCAAAACTAGAAGAGTATGTACAACCCCTAATGCGTAAACTCGACTGTGTTACTGCCGAAGTAAAGAGGCTAGGAGGGCTAATAGCTAAACAAATAGCTGTGGTGGATACTGTAAAACCGGCTGGGAAGGGTACAGGTGGGGTAGAGCAGGAAGCTAGGGCTGACAATCAGCTGCAATCCCCTCAGCATATAACTAGGACTGACCCAGTTACCCCGGCCTCTACTACAGTAGTGAGCGTAGGTACACAACCACCAACAGGGTCTGATGGTACATCAAGTAACAATCCTGTTAGGAGAAGCAAATCTATAAACCTTCCCCCGCAGTGTACCCCTTATGTTGTGGTTTTGACAAATGTCATGTCCCCATGATCTGCATTCAGCCCAGGCACCCAAGGAAACGCATGATTCCCTCAAAAACAAAACTGTGTCGTGGCTGAATAGGAGGTGTGGTTTTCCTATTAAATTTGCTTCGGAAATTATAACAACTAGAAGGGCTAACTGGATCGGCCCCTCCAGAAAGACGTGCAATGGGGACTGCATAATTGTAAATTTCAGACACCCACAACATGTGGCTACAGTTTTGTTAAGGGCAGCCTCTATGACGTACGATGATAATAGTATTTGTGTGCGCCCTCTTGGGTTCTTCTATAATAACTTAACTAGAGTCCCCCCACATAGTGCGAGACTGAGACCATATACACCAGTCATGGCTCAGACGCCAGGCCCATTGCAGGGATCCGGTGGAGAGAACTACTTTAAATATGGGCCTAATTTTGTCACACATAACAGATTTGATGCACTCTCTGGCTTAGAGACGTGCGACTGACAAGAGGCTTGTGAGGGACCAAGAGATGAGACCCCCCTAGAATTGGTTCCCTTGGTATCTGAACACACTGCATTGATTTCTCACAATACATACTGTAACCCTGTAACTGTGTGCAACACCGTTTGGGAAAATGTTAAGTTGATATGTTGGAACGTTGCTGGGCTGCGTTCCAAGAGAGATGATAGTAATTGGTTAAATCTTGTTAAACAATATGACATTGTTGCTCTCCAAGAGACATGAGATAAGGACTGTGACTTTTGGGTGGATGGTTTCACTTCGCATTTTGTTCCTGCATTGAGATCGCCAGCAGGGAGCGATAGAGGGGGCCTTGTGCTATTGGTCTCTGTGAACGTAAGGGGGAGAGTTAAAAGGGTAGATTGTGCCTCCCATAATTTTCTTATTCTGGAATTATGTCTGATCAATAATACCCAAATTAATTTTAGTGAACTGCTATAATTCGCAGCAAGGGGATCTCCCAAATGAACATTTAGTTTGGTTGACAGATTTTTTAAATACCTATAAAGTAAATCAAACCACTTTTGCCAATATATCTTGATGGGTGATTTTAACGTGCATCTATGCAGTCAGAATTGTCGAATAATTGATAATGATGGTCCAGATTTCACATCCCCGCAGCATTTCGAGCATAATCACAAGGGGGAAGCATTGGAGAAACTCCTGTCTAATAACGATCTGTTTGAAGCAGGGTTTTTTGATAAAAGTTCCCACGTTGCCACATATATAGGTAGGGATTGTGAATGAATAATTGACTACATATTTCTCTCCTCAGGACTTTTAAAATTCGTAATCTCGTATAATGCTATACCTTCTTCTTTTAGTGACCACAATCCTGTGGTGATTGAGTTAGTAAATGGTTTTTTTCTCTTAAATAAAACTGTTTTGCCACAGGTTGTAGTTGAGGTTGAAGCCAAAGATCAGGGGAGGAGGTTAAACTGGTGTAAGATCGTGCCAGAGGAATTTTTCCATATCATAACTACTAAAGCTGCCTGGGAATTAAACATCTGTGGAGATCCTCTCGCTAATGGGGAGGATGTAATAACCTCATATGAAGTTATCTGCTCCCAAGTGGCTAAAGAACTTACGTCCAATTGTCGAGCAGCATATAATAAACCGTTAATGGGCTGGTTCGACCACAAATGTACTAAAACCCATAACCTTCTTAAAAAGGCTCTTCACGATCAACCTAGGAATAAAGTTCTGGTTGCCCAGCTTAGGAAAGAGTATTCAAGAGTAGTCCTGGCAAGGAAAAACGAAATTAAACACGATGCATGGGCTGAGCTCATGGATAAAGCAACCCTAAAAGATAGTGCTAAGTTCTGGTCTATTATCAACACCCCCTTGTTTTCCGGCACTCAAAATACTGTCTTAGAGCTAAATATTGCAGAGGAGGACTGGTTGAGCCATTTTAAAAAAATTTATGGAAGTCATCTAGAGCTGGAAATCTTTGTGGCCCCAGCCTCTGAACCCCCTGTTTTGCCAGTAAGGTTTAACTTAGCTGAAGTTGCTAAAGCAATTGAGGGCACAGCAGGACGAAAGGCACCAGGCCCGGATGGGGTTCCTTCAGATATGTACAAGGCAAACCCCACGTACTGGGCAAATATCCTGACTAATGTCTTTAATACCTCGGCGAGTGTAGGCATGGTCTTCCTCGATAATAATCCCAGTGTTCAAAAAGGGTCAAAGGGGTGACCCCAGATGCTATAGGCCTATATCTTTGCTAGATTCCTCCATCAAAATCTTGGGGAAGGTCATTCTGGCAAAGATAACAGGTTGGGCTTCGGATAATAACATACTATCCGAAGCCCAGTATGGCTTTAGGGCGGGGAGGAGCACGGAGGACCAATGTCTGAACTTACACCTAATCATAGCTAAATACACGAAGGTGGCAAGGGGCTCTATTTTCCTGGCCATTATGGATTTGTCCACGGCCTTTGATCTAGTTAATAGGTCAAGGCTGTGGACAATGCTCCTGGAGATGGGCCTTGATCGGTCCCTTGTGTATTTTCTGGCCGAGTTGCATAAAGACTTAAATGCCTCAATTAGGATGACGAATGAGGGGAAATGCACGTCAAGTTTTAAGTCGGGTAGAGGGGTGCGCCAGGGATGTATCTTGGCCCCCATGCTGTTTACGTTGTATATAAATTCCTTGGAGGTAAATCTGTTAACAGCCACTCTTGATATCCCGCGCATGGGAGGAACACCGATTCCGGTGCTCCTCTATGCCGACGACGCTGTCTTATTAGCAAGGACTCCGCTGGGCCTACAAAGATTGTTGGATTCTTTTGGGAATTTTATGAAAACCCTGGATTTGGTGGTAAATAACGGCAAATCTCATTTTATGTCGTTAGGTGCCTCAAAAAAAGTAAGTTAAGACCTTTTACTGCGGCAGTGAAGAAATCACCAGAGTAAAAGTATTTACCTATCTGGGATGATAGGGGAATTTGGTCCCCACAGCTTTCAATAAAGGTAAATGCAGTGAGAAGTTCTTCTGCTGCAGTGATAGGATTCGCTAAAAGATTGGGGGGGAAACCTTATGAGGCGATCCTGGCAATTTATAAAGCCAAGACCATATCAATCGCAAGGTATGGGGCAGCAATATGGGGGTTTACCAAACCCGACCTCATTCAAACAGAAGAAAACACATTCTTACGGTCCCTTCTAGGCCTTCCACAATCCACAGCCACCCACTCTGTCCATCTTGAGTTGGGGATAGGATATATAACAGATATAAATAAAATAGCCCCTATCCTGCTATGGATTAAAATCTGGTTGAATTCGAACCTTCCCCTAAACCATAAGATTCTAAAGGACTGTATTAATTTAGATAACATGAAGGAAATGCAGTGGTTGTCCTATATAAAAACGCAAGCTGTGTATATGGGGCGCCCTGAGATTTTTTTCGATCCAGAATCTTTATGTAAGGCTGACTTAGCGTGGGTAAAAACGAATTTTATCAAACTAAGTGAGGCAGAGCGGGAAGCAGTAGAATTATGTAAACCATTGGTCAGGGGCCATGTTCTGGTTACCTTGTCATTAGCGATGTCTCCTTATTTGTCCATTGTGACTAACTCTTTTCATAGATGGCTATTGACAAATTTCCGGTTCAACCAAATACATATGGTATTATGGGATTTGCAGGGCTGGAGTAGGCTTGAGGATGCTGCTCCGTGCAAATGTGATGATTTTTCTCCCCAAGACACCTTGCACTTTATGATTTTTTGTCCTCTGTATCTTGAGGCTAGGAAAAGGTTTATTCTTCCACTACTGAAAAAGATGAATTTTATTCAGTGTAAACCTGCTCTACTGTTTTTACAACTGTTGGAATCCCCTGAAATCATGTTTTGTGTTGCCAGTTTCCTTGCTGCATCTGTTAGAAGTAGGAGGGTTAGACAGGAAGCTGCACAAGAAATGTAATGCTCTTAATATAATGTCTATGTATACTGATCACTAGCTTTAATCATGGGATTGATTGTTAACGATTTTTTATTGCCTTTTGTACTATGTTTTTACCTTGTATAATATATTTAAACAAAACATTTTTAAACGTTTTGTATATGTATAGCATACTTTTATGATTTTAACTAATCGAATAAAGTGATTTGACTTGACTTGAACATTATTTTGAAGCTCCATACAGCGAATCCACATCCGCTGTTCTGAAAATGTGCATAAACGTTATATCTAAACTCCCACACTTTGTTTCAGTCCAAGTCCGTCATGACCAAGGAAGGGAGTTCTCCCTATGTTTGGAGGATTGCTGTGTACCCAGTGCTGGTGTCGGCATAAAAATGAGTCTCCCTGAGGTGAAGGGATATCACCTGATATCTGCAACTTGCTGGAGAAGCTGAAGGTTTGCTTATGTGCCTAGAACCTGACTGCCTTCTTACAGAGGGAAGAATAATGCATTGCACTGCATAGGAAGAGAGTGGGCAGGAGGAGAAGCTTGCATGCTGTTCAAGGTGTGGGGCACCGAGAAGTAGCTGACTGCTTTGTGGGTTTAAATACCGCTATGAACCAATATATACAGATTCCCTCTGTGTGTTGTTTCAGCTCCCACCATAGGCTGCGTAAAGAACTTTTGACCAAAGTGCCACTGTGCGACCGGCATTTCTGTCATCAATCCTGAGGGCCTAGTGCTGCAACTGCCATCCAAGGTTCCCAGGGTGCCCATCTGAGAGGAGCAACTGTCAAAGACTAAAAGACAAAAGCCTGTCTGCATTGGCCCCCAAGGCCACAACAGATGAAGATGAGTATTCGCTTGCAGGAGCCCCAAGGACTACACCTGCCAAAGCTGAATGCCCACCTATTTTGACCTAAAAGTTGCACAAGTCAGCAAGCCTGCCAACCGTGTTACTCATCACCCACTAATGTGAGGGGGGCTAAAGCACCATTCATGGTTTCCCATCCCAATGAGAAAGATCAAGAGTTGAAGACACTGATTGCACCGGCCTGCACCTGGGAATCACCAGCGTCACTGAACAGATAACTCTCAAAACAGTATGATACTGTCCCTGAGTACGAGTAGAAAAAAATTGTTGCCAACAATGTTAAACATTGCTGGCATGAGCTAATTTGGGCCAAAAACAATTGAGCTAACATAAGGGATAATCACCTGTGCTAAGCCTATACCTGTACCAATACCATTGCCTCAGTCACACGCAAGAGAGAGAAGGGTGAGGGGGACTGGACACCAAAAGGTTATGTGCATTTTATTAGATGCCACAAGGGTATAGACCTCTTCATCTGAACCACCGTTAGAATGCCCAGTATTTAGTAATATTGTGTGAATAAAGTGCTCTATTTTGCTTAAAAGCTTAAAAGACTAGACCTAGACTTAACAATACTTTATTGTGTCTGTTGGTTGACTGTTGAGTTCTGAGCATTTCGCTTTCATACAGCCATCCTGAGAAACCTGTGGCTGCTCGCCCTTGCTACCCTGAGAGTCAAGTGCAGAAATAACTGTACTTGTTTCAGTTTGCAGAGACACAGGGGCATATTACCAACAACAAGCGATAAGTATCGCTATGTTGGTTTAGCGGCGATATTTTTACCGCCGAGCTGCTGCCATTTATATCTCTTAGGAGCCTTGATATTATCAAGGTTTATCTCCTAAGCGATAAAAATCGGCCGAAATGCATGAATATCGCTGAAAAGTCAGCGATATTCATGCATTACCAAGCTAATGCTCTTAGCCATGTTATCCACCTACCATTGGATAACATGGCTAAGAACTGCTCCGGGGCAGGTGTTAGCTTTAGGAGATATTCGCACTTAGCGCGAATATCTCCAAAAGTTGGTAATAGGAGATAGCGATGTTAGCGACCGTTTCCAGTCGCTAACATCTTGGCACGCCCACTTTTCATGTCATTAGTGATAAATATCACTGACATGCAAAGCGGGGCCCAAGATGGTCGCTATCTCCTACTAGCTGTCGCTAACTGGTATTAGCGACAGCTAGGTAATAGGGAGTTAATTTTATCTCCGCTTTCTTGGTTTTTAAAGCCAAAAAAACTGAGATAAACCCCCTTGATAATATGCCCCACAGTTTTATAGGCCACATCAGTGGCAAACATCCTCAGTAACCACAGCTGGGACCATTTGGCCCACTGGCTGTCGCATGGCCATTGCAAGTGGAGTCTATAACACATTTATCGCAAAACTACCCTGAAAGGTTTCTGTCAGTGAAAGGGTGGCTGAATTCAAGTGCAAATTAACACATTAAACCATGCCATAATGTTATTTCTGCAACTTATTTCCCATTTATTTATACAACGTGATAAATCTGAAAGCAATGCTGTTCATTGGCGTTATTACAGCATCTTGGTATACAATCCAGATTTAGCATCACATTTTAAATTAAACCTTTAAGTAGCTAAAGCAATACAGGTATCATCACATCTACGCTGATGCAACACTATAACTACCATAATCTGTGACAAGTTCTTGGCTGACTGACTTGTTTCACTTATTATATACACACTCCTCTATATGCCTCTTTGTTAAGTATTGTATTACTTTAAATCATATATGATCAGAGACCTTTGAAAGAGTGTAAATGACTTAGAGAGGTCAAGTTAAAGTGGAAGTGAATTTAAAAAACGGTCTATTCGAATAACAAAGACCTACCATCAATAATTCTCAAACTAGACTCCTAACAATGCTATTATGTGTGACTAGTACTCCAAAATGAGTCAACTCAACAGTGACTTGTGACACCGCTGAGCCCTCACTTCAAGTCAAATAAATGGAGAGATTTGTTTGCCCCCGCTTTGCCGACATCATCAAAAGGGAGATTTGAAAAAGGAGATGCACTACTTGTGCGCAAGTGAACTCAAAAGCAAATCACACAAAGAGCTCCTGTGTTCTTTTAAAAAACAAATGTACACATAGGAATCTATTTTCTGCAACATTTATATATATATATATATATAGTCAATTTAAACACACCCTAATTACACACTGAGTTCACTCTCCTGTTGGGATACAACCATAAGAACATTCGTTCTGCACACCACCGAAGTCAATAGCTCATACTCTTGAATTATTTATTGTGGTTACTTGCTGAGTCCCAGATTTACAAATAAATCACACAATGCAGCACAGAAAGGGAGGTTGCTGCAGTGCATTGTGTGAATGAAAGGGAGTAGACCAGGGCGATAGTTCGAAAGAAATTATGCTGCTCTGCTCTCTTCCTGCACCGAAACACTTTATGCTCCCATGTGCCAATGAAAATACCCTTGCACCATAGCGCAAGTGTGTCTGTGTTGTGGTCAACAGAGTTTTTGTAATGGCGAAGGAGCATCACTCACCTGCTCTGAGGCATTGGATAAAATAAAATGATAATAAAACAATTTTATTTTAATTTTATTTTTCACTGGCCTACTGAGCCAATGTCAGTCTCAAGTGGGGCGGGGACAGGCAATAGCAAGGAGGAGGAGTGGTGGGCACTAGCCCATGTCAGTTTGGCTGGTTGTCTTAAGATGGCCAAACCGACATGGGCGCTTACATTTCTCCAACTCAGCTGTGTTGCACAGCTGGGTGAAGATTAGGCACGGGCTCTCCGTGCTTGAGCGAGCATCAAACCAGCCCCTCAGGCCAATCCTGGTGCTTCTCTCATGCTTTGTATTAGTATGAGAGAAGCGTCTGGATTGTGTGGGGGAGGTTAGGAGCCTGTGTTGTGTGGCAGAGGAGCACCTAGGCGGGTGGCAGTGTCAGCGGCAGGTAAGTCTTTTTTTAAATGTAATATTATCCACGGACAATGCTGCTCACCACTTTATATTGCAAGCAGCCACCATTGGATTATTTATGCAAGAAAGGTTCCCTTACTGCAATAAAAACTATGCTGAAAGGCAATTTCCTATTTGTATGTGTGCTGCAGAATGCATCACCAATACAAAGATTAAAAAAACAAGGAGAAAAGAAAATATTTCTCCTCATTATACCAGTGCCAGACAAGGCACAAAATGTTGGTACACATTCAGGTTCACAGTACTGCTATTCATACACCACATCTGCAATATATGTATCTTACACTGGGTTAACTTGCATACTGCCTGTCTCATTTGATGTAGATTTGTCAAACAGGCCAAACTTGTAAACAAATGCAAAATGGTATTGACTTCCCTTCTAACCTAGTCCCCTCTGAAGAAAGGGCTAAAAACTTGCCATTCCCATAGAAAGCTAATCATTTTAAGCAATAGCCAAAATGTGTGCAGAAAAATCACACTGTACCTTACTAGCAGATGAATATTTGTTTGTACCTCCATTTTTGACTGCCTCCTGATTAATGTGCATAAATGCAAGATACCACAAGTAATTTCAACATACTAAGCTTCTGCCAAATGCATTTCTTATTTTTCAAACGGTACCAAAGTTATACAGAAATCAATGAATGACTTTTCTACTAACAAGATATACAAGGTTGTTCACCCTTGCAAGCCTACCTGGCACCTTTTCCAGATAGTAATAATTCTAAAACCACTGAGCAGTATTTCATCAAACTATTAAAAGCAAACTTTCTGAGTAAACTCCTACTTTTAAGCCAAGTTTGATGTAAATCCCAGCAGATTTTGTGGGCTTCCGACAAAAGAATAATTTCCTCTGGAAGCTAAAACGGGAAAACACTTTGGTCCTGATTACAAGGATGGTGGGACTGCTACCAACACCCCATCAGTGGTGCTCCCACTGTCATCGTAATAATGTTTTCTACCTGCCACATTAGGATGATGGGTGGATGGGTTGTGGTCAGAGAGACCTACCGCTACGGATCCGATGGGCTTACGGAGCCCGTCGGACCCTTGAGGGAAATCCAATCCCTACAATGGTGAAGGTGCCTGCCAGGCAGCGCTGTAGGGATTATGCTGTCCCTCTCCTCTGGCCATTTCATGGCGGTTTACCCGCCATGAAAAGACTGGTGGAAAGAGACATTGGGGCTTGTAGTGGGCCATCCTTCCTCACTGGCTCTCAGTCATATCTCTGCACCATGTGGCAAGCACTACATGGTGCCTGCCATATAGTGCAGGGATATGCTGTAAGTCTATTTTTTGTACTGCGGCATGTGCTGCAGTCCACAGCACACACCGCAATACAAACGATACACTTTGCAACCACCTTGAAGGCAGTCATATTGTAATATTATTGGCAGGACCGCCGACAGCAAGTCAGGCGGTCCCGTCTCCCATATGATAGCTGTCGGTCATAAGTCTGACCGCCATCATATGGAGGCCCTTAGTTTTCATCTCCCCTTAGCTTTCTCCCTCTGTATGGATCTTCACTAAACTTAGCATGCTCCACTTTATCTGACCATAGAACCAAAAAATATAGGATAATCAAAAACTCCTTTTCAATGGAAAGTAAATCTGAATCATGTCTACACAGTGGAGCCCACCTCTGTATATTATATATTTCTTTCCTGGAGTAATTTTATGCACTATGGAATGCTGCTTACAGTTGCTTTGTTTCTCAATGTGCGAGTTTAAGTGTTATGTTTTCCTGTAATTTTTCATTGAGCTGCAAGGATAATATGCGATCTCTATCCTACATGCATCAATATCCTCCTCCTATGATCCATTGTACTCTCTTGAGTTTTAGTCCTATAGCAATTGTGTTAGTTTATACATTTTATAGATTAAATATGGATCTCATTTAGCCATGGAGCTGCATGCTTTCTGCGTAGAGTTAAATTATCAACGCAGGGCAAAGTTTTAGTAGTCTTAAGAATTTTGGATTTTTCTCTCCGTAGGGAGAATTTATATGTGTACCAGGATTACCTGCTGCTGCACATAATGTTCTATGTATTCATCGAACTACCACAATTTTGCTCCCTTGACTGTACTCTGTAATCCCTTCTTGGGCCTATCTGTTGAACTATTGCTTTGTGTGATAAATGAATGAATGAAGTGACTTAAAAAGCGCAGGAAAGCCCGGAGGCGACTTGGCACAGGCCTTCTTTTACCTGGTCACTTCATATTCTTGTCCCCTAATATTGGGATATGTACGATTATGGTAATTCTGTATTAAACAATTACAAATACTGCAGGGTTCAGAAACGACAGGGCTAGTATTGCACCATCATGAGATTTGACCCTCAGAATGCAAAATAGCTATGAAAACTGTGTTTTTGCACTGGTTTCTGTGCATTCTTCTGTTTTTCCGAAGACTTTTACCCAACTATATATTTATTATTGAAATGCGTAGAGAGAAAATTGTGAAAGCGCGCTTTTCCACAAAACTTCTAATTTTCAGTTCAGCCTCTACTTCCCAGTTGCTGCCAAATTTGTTATTTACGCTTAATGATGGCCTAAGTATGAGTACATGAAGATTAGTTCTGTATATGGTGAATCTTCATCTTTACACTTTGGTTTTGGTCAAGAAGAAGTGGCCTAACAAACAGGAGAACTAGGGGGCATATGTACCACAATCTGTAAATCGCACGTCCTAATGTATAAAAATGTAAGAGTCTGAAATAGCATTTCCTAGTGGGTCGCAGATCAACCTCCCTGATGAATATTAATACTATAGGTCGCACTTTGCTGGCCTGTTTGGGTCTTCAGACCACAATGTCTGTGATTGCTTTTTAATAAAGCATTTTTTTCATTTCAAAGGTTGCCCGTTTTCAAAGAGCACTCGTTACAACGCATGTGTTTTCTACGCATGGCATTACAATGCAAGTCATTACAACAACGCTTTGTTACATCGCATGCCATTACAACGCAAGTCTTTAAAACAACTTGCTGTAGGGGGGCGCTGGAATTTAGAATAGCATAATTTATTATTCCAATTCCAGCATGTGCAACAGTAGGGAAGGTGTTAGATTGAAAATCCAACAAATGCAACACCTTCTGTCCCCTACAGCAAGTCGTTGTAATGACTTGCGTTGTAATGGCATGCAATTTAACAATGCGTTGTTGTAATGACTTGCGTTGTAATGGCATGCGATACGTTTTAAACAATGTTTACCTTGTTTTGATTGAAGGAGAATGGGATGCTTTTCAAAAAATAAAATGAAATAAGTTTAGAATAAAAATGAATTAAAATTCATTTTTTTGATTGCAGGCAGTGGTCCGTAGACTGCCTACTCTTAAAAAATATTTGTTTCAACATTCACTAAGGGAAAGAAGTCCTGCAGAGACCCCTTCCCATTTGTGAATGGTTACCACCACCTTTGAAGTGTTGGTAAAAAAATGAATGTTTTGCGAACTTGGGGGCATATTAACAAGGGCTTTATCTCTGTTTTTTTTGGCTTTAAAAGCCAAAGAAGCGGAGATAAAAATATCGCCCTATCAACAACAGGGTGCTAACATGCAAAATTGCATGTTAACACCCTTTTTCACTACGCTTCCCTTTGCATCTCTAATGAGATGCAAAGTGGGCGTTCCAGGGCAAAATAATAGGAGAAATGTCGCTAAGCGACATTTCTCCTATTATCAAGCTTCACGCTAAGCCTGTTAGAGACAAAAAAAGCAGTGCTAACCACGGTTAACGCTGCTTTTTTACGTCTGCTAATTTTCAGACTTAGCAATGTAAATCAATGGGAGGTGGATTACATGGCTAAGTCCACCATGGGCTATCAACAAGTATATCTCTATCCTTGTAGTTTTATCGCTGCATTACCAGCGATAACCTCCCAAAATGACGCTATCGCTGTTTTTTTTGCCTAGGTGGTTAGCGTTGTTAATAACGTGATAACCAGGTGATATTATCCAGCGATAGTGGGCGTTAAAATAATTAGCGCTAAGCGCCCTTAGCATTAATTTTCCGTGTTCCTTGTTAATATGCCCCATAAATCGGTCGCAAAGGATTCATACAAAGCACTGCAATTCTGTATTTGGAAGGAACGCCCTACACCAGCCCCTTCCAAATAAGAATCACTAAACATAAATTGCGATTAGGTAACATGTTACGAAAAACCCAATTTGTGCTGTGCACATATGAAAAAGCATTTTTGTGTTTGGAAACGGACCTCAGAAAATGCTTTTGTACATATATCCTAGGTTCGAGTCTCAGCTTCAACTCAACATTCCCTAATGCTGGGCAAATTGCTTTATCTGTGTGATCTGCAACCGCGAAAAAAAAAAAAGAGAAATAGGTAATGTAAGCTGATGCTCATGTAAAGCAATCTAATGCCCTTGAGCCACTTTCGCAAATGTGCCTTCTATACCAACTATTTTTGTGAACTCTTTCAGGTGGATGCCAAGGTACTCAATTGAAACCTCGATTTATACATGACGGACATGTGATAGAGCGCGCGAGGTCACCCAGCCAATGATTCCGCCGTTTCCGGCTTCAGGGACCATATACTTTCAATTCACACTATTCATTGACAGGGCGACTTCACGGGCTGCTACCAATTGTGTGTGTTCCCTACTGTTATTACTTAGTGTACCCGACTTACCATCCACCGACACGGGTACCTATGACTTCAATGGATCAGGGGCCTAGCTGTAAAAGGAAAGGCAGCAAATGCAATTTCAAATGACATTCAATACTGTTGTAAATGACCACGGACAACTGGAAGTTTTAAAATGTTTATCTAAAGTTCGTTATCATCAAGCATTAAACTTACAAGAATAAGGCAATCAATAACCAAGATAATGAAAAGTACATAACTATAGAGAAATAAAGTCAGGGTAATCATAGAAACGCTAACATGAGATGCAACAAATAACACTATGCATTCAGGGCAAGGATTCTTTAGACAAATTTAAGTAAGGCTGTTCTAGACCATATCAGAAAAATGACAAACTGCAATGCAAAATATGATTTCTAACAAGTAGGGTAACATGGGAACATATTAAGAAATATGCAAATGACTTTACGTTTCAATAGTTGCGGCAAAAGCATGGAAAAGTCAACATATGCAAGAGGTGTCTTTATTTAAGCAAAAGACAGAAAAATTAGAAAGGTGCAAGTTTTAAAGAACTTAGAGCAGTATTTACCTAGACTGGTGTGGAAACCAAACCCTGGCCACGGGTCAGTTAAGGACAGGAAACCCTCAAGGAAGGATACCCCTCAAAGGACAGCAGGTGCAGAATGGACACCCCGGACAGGACAGGATACCCTCAGATTAGGAATCAGGACAGGACCCTCAGGACAGGACAGCAAACCCTCAGGACAGGACCGCTCAGGACAGGACCGCACCCGCAGTTTGGAAGCAACGCCTGCGCTCCACCCTCTCTGCAGCTATCGATCAAGACCCCGATTGGATCAGCGAACTCCCAGCAAAGTGCTTCGCCAGCACTTTAAGGTTCAGTAGAACCTTAGTCTATGGTCAATTTCGGACAGAGTGCTCCGCAGCGCTCTGTATCTTCAGTCACCTATTGAGTACGATGGGTCAGTGACAGGTCAGCTAAACCAGACAAGTCGGACAAATTCCCTAGGTGAACCCAGGGTAGATATACAGTTTTGGGACAGTGTACCACCCCCTAATGTTGCAAAGTGTCAGAATCCCTCAATTTGGATTGGTCCTAAGATAGGATTTGGGTAACACACCAATCATAACACACTATTTGGATGCTTCATTTACATATCTGGGTACCGCCTAGCGAGATTGGGGTTCCCATGAGAAACTGCACAGAAATACAATGACAATTGTACAAAGTAACAGAATAGGGACACATGATTTCGTCCAGCCGAGTTCGCAGGTCAGTTCTCAGGAGCATCTTGCTCATCACTACCAACTGGCGGAGTTCCATCAGCCAAGGTTGTCGGTGCCCCAGAAAGTCGCACATGCGTGGAAGGGACCTCCAAGATGGCTTTTGTGCAGTCAGACCCCCATTTCCCCGTGGTACATGAAAAGCAAGCGAAAACAAATTAATACATAGAAATAACGTTATGAAAACACATCACAGGGTTTATACTTTCAACTTATCACTAAGAAATATACTTATGCAGTCTAAATGTTAGCTACATATATACATACACAAGGGCAGTGGCACGAGCAGTACCACGTTGTAAGCAAAGCTATGAATTACGCATGCGCATAAATTTCCCTCCACTTCTGCAGACCCGTCAGGACACGTGAGTGTGGCTGACGCATGCGCAGTAACTAAATACAAGCGGCGGCCATAATTTACGGACACGGATTAAATACATTAGGAATACACATAGGCAAGCTTCTTAATCCTTATTCAAACTTCATATAAACGTTAGTAAGACGTACACTTATTACCTTGTTACACATAAACGAGGTTCATGAATTCGGCAAGTCGCAAAATATGCGAAGCTTTGCTTCATCAATCCCCTCTTTGATGATATTTACTATCATCACAAAATAAATGGAACCAGATGCCAACTTTTTCTCACACTTTATACAGCTCTATCTCTTCCAGCAATCGCTCCAACTTTTCTCTTTCAGTTTTGGTAGGGTGAGAGTTCTTCACCTTTTTATAGATCTGATTATTCATCTCTTCTAATTCAAGCTCATCCACACTCCGTTTCACTCCTCTTGCATTCACTTCTCTTGTATTTACTTCATACTTCTTTGTGTGTTTACAACACTTGCAGCAGACAAATATGAAAAATAGGATGAGACCTATAATTCCAATTGGCATCAGTACCTTGAACAATAAGCTTTTACCTAAGCTAGCAAACCAATGACCTACATTTGAGAGACCATCTACCAGTCTCTTCCAGGCACTATCAACCTCGAGTGGTTTGAGTTCCTTTGCCAAATTAGTAATGTTTTTCACATATCTTTTGATCTGTACACTTTTATCCGGAATATAAGTGCAACAATGTTGCGCCTTCAACATCCGGCAGACTCCGCCCTCTTTTGCTAATAAGGTGTCAAGAGCAAGTCTGTTCTGCAAAACCATTGATCTGATCGCAACCATTTCAGTATTGACCAGCAGAAATCCATGAGCTGTTTCAGTAGACAGCACATCCACTATAGTGGACAATTTGCAAATTCTGTGAGTGTTCAGAACCACTCCCACTCCAGGTATCAGTGCACTGAAAATACTACCCATAATTTCACCTATACTTTCTCTTTTACTACGCACTAAGCCATTAGTATTTTCACTGCTTCCAGCGACTCCATTCACATGGTATATTTTCGGGAAGACAATGCCAAAATAGCAGCTTCCATACCAGTGATCCGGCAATTTGAAATAAGCCTTGTCCCCACAAATATAATAAATTCCAGGAAACACAGGCTCTGACCCATTTTTGAAACCCCAACCTCCAATTACCTTGTAATTATGTTCGCATTCACTGGAACCAATGAAAATGTTATTATAATAGCTAGTCTTCTCGCGGTGAAGACATAGCTTGCCTTTCTTTTCAAAATCCAGCAACAGAGCAGGACCCGCCCCACCAGTTGAGGTGCCTTCCATGTTCTCTGCCCATCTTGGCTTTTTCTGACTTTCGTCATTAGCCTTCTTTTGTATTTTAATTCTCCTTTTCTCTGCCATGTTCAGGAACATCTTTTCCTGCTCACTCAAAGAACAAGTCAAGTTATCTCTGTGTGCATCAGCTATGTCGATATTACCTATAGTCAGAAAGTAGTCTCCCATATATCTTATGGTGTCACTTTTGGTATGGATTTTGGAAAAGGTGATGGACAGAGTTTCTGAATGATGCAGAATACTCTTACCAAGTCAATAGATCATGGTTTTAATCCATCACTGTTTTTTAGCTCACTGCACCATCCCAGCTCAGAACCTGGCTATATGCAAATTAGTCTGTTCCTGTCCCAGTGCATGATGGGAACAGGGCAAACCAAACTACCAAGCCAATTCTTATACTGGGAAGGAAACAAGCTTCCGGGGACCGGTTTCTGGCATCACAGCCTTCTTCGGCCCGGCTTGCTTGAATCCTGATGGTGCAATGAGCAAGGGACTCACGTCTGAGTATACCCTCCCACACATAGTGTGGATAAAATCGATTTTGGAAAAGGTGATGGACAGAGTTTCTGAATGATGCAGAATACTCTTACCAAGTCAATAGATCATGGTTTTAATCCATCACTGTTTTTTAGCTCACTGCACCATCCCAGCTCAGAACCTGGCTATATGCCAATTAGTCTGTTCCTGTCCCAGTGCATGATGGGAACAGGGCAAACCAAACTACCAAGCCAATTCTTATACTGGGAAGGAAACAAGCTTCCGGGGACCGGTTTCTGGCATCACAGCCTTCTTCGGCCCGGCTTGCTTGAATCCTGATGGTGCAATGAGCAAGGGACTCACGTCTGAGTATACCCTCCCACACATAGTGTGGATAAAATCGATTTTGGAAAAGGTGATGGACAGAGTTTCTGAATGATGCAGAATACTCTTACCAAGTCAATAGATCATGGTTTTAATCCATCACTGTTTTTTAGCTCACTGCACCATCCCAGCTCCGAACCTGGCTATATGCAAATTAGTCTGTTCCTGTCCCAGTGCATGATGGGAACAGGGCAAACCAAACTACCAAGCCAATTCTTATACTGGGAAGGAAACAAGCTTCCGGGGACCGGTTTCTGGCATCACAGCCTTCTTCGGCCCGGCTTGCTTGAATCCTGATGGTGCAATGAGCAAGGGACTCACGTCTGAGTATACCCTCCCACACATAGTGTGGATAAAATCGATTTTGGAAAAGGTGATGGACAGAGTTTCTGAATGATGCAGAATACTCTTACCAAGTCAATAGATCATGGTTTTAATCCATCACTGTTTTTTAGCTCACTGCACCATCCCAGCTCAGAACCTGGCTATATGCAAATTAGTCTGTTCCTGTCCCAGTGCATGATGGGAACAGGGCAAACCAAACTACCAAGCCAATTCTTATACTGGGAAGGAAACAAGCTTCCGGGGACCGGTTTCTGGCATCACAGCCTTCTTCGGCCCGGCTTGCTTGAATCCTGATGGTGCAATGAGCAAGGGACTCACGTCTGAGTATACCCTCCCACACATAGTGTGGATAAAATCGATTTTGGAAAAGGTGATGGACAGAGTTTCTGAATGATGCAGAATACTCTTACCAAGTCAATAGATCA
The DNA here is from genome assembly GCF_964261635.1 of Lissotriton helveticus. NCBI lineage: Eukaryota > Metazoa > Chordata > Amphibia > Caudata > Salamandridae > Lissotriton > Lissotriton helveticus. The sequence continues at coordinate 988,551,520 of NC_136067.1, forward strand.
TGGTTTTAATCCATCACTGTTTTTTAGCTCACTGCACCATCCCAGCTCAGAACCTGGCTATATGCAAATTAGTCTGTTCCTGTCCCAGTGCATGATGGGAACAGGGCAAACCAAACTACCAAGCCAATTCTTATACTGGGAAGGAAACAAGCTTCCGGGGACCGGTTTCTGGCACTTTTGGTATGTACAGGATTCAAGTTCCCACGTATAGGAAGTTCAGAAAAGATCACGTCATTGTTAGAGTAATAATACTGTAACGGTCCTCTTTTGTAAAATAAACTAGCTAAAATGCTACAGGAAATTCCATATGTCAGCGGCAAGTGATGGTATGTCACGCCTTCAGCTACAGAGGTAGGTAGCTTCATGCAGACATAGCAATTTTCAACTTCCATAGTCTCTACATAGTGTATTAACAAATTTGCGAAAACATTTAAGTGTGTCTTGTTCTTAACTCCATGATAATGTAGTCCTCCCTCATCTGATGCTTCTAAGTCTTGTTTTGTTTGTCTCAGTGCTCTCTCATGTCTTGCTACACTCTGTGTTGTCAGCTCCTCACTGTCAGTATTTACAATTTCAGTAGGGACAATGTTAGTATCTTTACTCACAGCAAAGGGAATGAAAATTGTTAGTCCTATCCAAAGTAATATCAGGACAACTAAACTACAGACACATACCTTGCAGCATGTTTTGAAACGACTGCAACTAGGGCTACCATTCACGTTTGAATCAGACATTTCGGCTTCAGAAGAAGTTTCTCGACCCCTCTTTGTGACTTTACACGAGTAGCTTACTTTGTGCAAATTCACGGTGGCTTTTCTTCCTCTTCGTCAGAGTACTCAGGGACGGGCTCTCCGTCGCTTACGTCAGTTATATCAAGATCTTCAAGTTCTTCCAACAAAAGTGTCCATTCAGGTGACTTGTACTTCTTGTTTTGTTTCTTTATTCGATCACTCCTTCTGTTGGAGGTATCTTCTTGTTGCTTAGCTATGCGTGCACTTCTCCTTTCTTCTGCACGTTTTTCTTCCACTGTCTTTATCCTTAGTCTCAATTTCTTTACGAATCTAGGCTCAAGATGCTTTCTTTTCTTAAGTCTTTTGATTGGTACTTGGACTTCGTTTCCTTCCCTTGCCCTTTTGTTCTCCTTAACGTTTGGCAATTCTGTTTCAGTTTCTTCTTCTTCTATCCGACTAATTCCAGGTCTTGTATCTGTTTCTTCTGCCTGGATACTACTCTGGCCTTGTTCAGGTAAATTTGGTGTTTGCTTTTCAAATGTCTCTGTTTCTGGTTCCTGAACACGTTCTTCTAGTTCTATCTGATCCTGTTCAAGCACTTCGGTCTCTGGACTTTCTTCTGCTCGAACTATTACACTATGTTTAGTCTGTCCCTTCCCGATATCAGGAGTCAGTGGAGGAGTATCAAACGCTGGCTCTGTATCCTTCACTTGTTCAGTATCAGGCACTTGTTCAGTATTATTCACTTGTTCTGTATCAATCACTTGCTCTGTCCCTGTCTGACCTTCTCCTTCCTCAGTTTTGATGTGAATCTCAAGATTCTGAGGTTCTTCGCCTGTGCCTTGCTTTTCCTGACTAGTCCACTCTCTACCTTCCCAAAGTCTCTCACTTGTTCGAATAGGGTCTTCAGTGAGGTCAATCAATGGAATCCACTCTTCTGGCCATATGCTTGGCAGCTCATCTTCAGCTACTTCTGGCTCAGCTTCTTGGACCCCTTCAGCAGGCTGGACTCTTGGTAGTTCGTCATCAACTATTCTTGGGCCAACGTCTGCTGATTCTGCAGCTCGACTGGTACTGGGCTGTACGTCGTCAGCTACTTCCGGTCTGGCTCCTGCAGAGTCCTCTGCTGGACGTCCTTCTGCTTCAGGCACCCTGTCTGGTAATACCTTTTGGGTGTGGCTGGCGTGTACCCAGCGTGGAACTCCTGCACACTTTACTGCTGTGGTAGTTACCAGGATCACCTGACGTTTTTCTCCCCACCTTGGCTCCAGGCAGCTCTTCCGAGTATGCTTCTTTATCTTCACCCAGTCCCCCGGGACCAGTTTGTGGAGAGGAGTCGTTGGATTGAGGATGGCGTCTTCTCCGATCTGGCGAGAGATAGAACGCACTTGGTCACCCAATCTCTTGCAGTATTCAAGCACCAAATCATCAGTAATACTCAACAGTTTGCTTCCTGGCACCCATGCTTGTCTCATCACTCTTCCCATAATGATTTCATGGGGACTTAGGCCTGTCTTGCGATCAGGAATACTTCTGAGTCCCATCAGGACCAGGGGCAGGGCCTTCACCCAGGTCAATTTAGTTGCATCACACAGTTTTGCTAGTCTGTTCTTGATAGTTCCATTTATTTGTTCCACTACTCCAGAAGCCTCTGGACGGTAGGCACAGTGAAGCTTTTGGGAAATTCCAAAGGCCTTACAGAGTTCGTCGATCACTGCATTCTGAAAATGTGAGCCTTGATCTGATTCAATAGTGACTGGAACCCCGAACCTAGGTATCAGTTCTTTTAATAAACACTTAGCTACTGTTTTTGCGTCATTTTGGGGAGTAGGGAAAGCTTCCACCCACTTTGAAAATAAACAGACCATGACAAGGACATATCGTTTCCCTTCACAACGGGGCATGGTGATGAAATCAACCTGTATCCTTACAAAGGGACCCCCGGACCTCCCAATTTTCCCCAGTTCCACCACAGTCCTCTTCCCTGGGTTCATCTTTTGACATGACAGGCACCTCTGGCAGAGGGACTCCGCTACTTTCCTGAACTTTTTACTGTACCAGGTCTGTTGGAATACTAGAATCATGGCATCCCTACCAATGTGTGATCCTTCATGTATTAACCTCGCCATGGTGCTAAGTAGGTGTCTAGGCAACACAGGCATACCAGTTGGACCTAAGATGACACCATCCACACGTCTCGGTCTACACCCATCGTCCTTCCACTTCTCTCTTTCTTGCCAAGGTGCCGCCTGCTGCCACTCTTTCACTTCATCCCATGTAGGCACTTCTTCAAACACCTGAAGTTGGCAGCTGGTTCCTGGCCCCCCTCGTTTTGGATTTACGATATACCGATCTCTGGCGCACCATTGGGCCACTCGATCAGCAAAATCATTTCCCAGTGATACAGTGTCAATGCCCTTCTGATGAGCAACACATTTTACCACTGCCAGTTCCTTTGGTAACTGGATTGCCTCTAAAAGGTCTTGAACCACTTTTCCATTTCGAATAGGGGTACCTGATGAAGTCAGGAACTCCCTCTGTAGCCACAACTGGCCAAAGTCATGCACAACCCCATAACAGTACTGACTGTCAGTATACACTGTTATGCGTAGGTTTTTCCCAATTTGGCAAGCCTTTATCATAGCAATCAATTCGGCTACTTGTGCAGACTTTATGTGATATAGGTAACCTGTTTCTTCAATTTTGTCTAAGGAGACTACCGCATAGGCAGCACTCAGGCCTCCTTGTTCATGTCTTAGACATGAACCATCCACAAATAGTTCCTTGTCATGCTCAGGCAATGGTGTTTCTTTAATGTCTGGACGGGGCTTGGTGTTGAATTCTGTTAAATCAATGCAATCATGCTCATCATCCACCCCACCTTCCATATCCATTGGGTCGGGAAGTAAAGTGGCAGGGTTCAAAATACTGCACCTAACAATGTTTACATTTGCAGCACCCACAAGAATCCTCTCGTATTTAGTCAGCCGACTAGGGGTGAGATACTGAGTCTTTGTTCTGGTCAGTAAAATTACCACTCCATGTGGGACATACACAGTTACAGGATGTCCCATGACAATGGACTCACTCTGCTCTAAACTGGCACAGGTAGCAGCTACTGCTTTCAAACAACCTGGTAATCCAGCAGCCACTGGATCCAGGGTGGCAGAGAAATATGCCACAGGCCTTCTGGTTGTGCCATGTTCTTGAGTTAGGACAGACAACGCGCAATTATCGCGAGTGTCACAGAATAGGGCAAATTCTTTAGAATAGTCTGGCATTCCCAATGCAGGGGCTGTACACAGACAATTTCGCAGTTTGGTGAAGGCTGTTAAGCTTTCATCATCCCATTCTACAATCTCTGGTGTTCCTCTTTTGGTCATTTTTATCAAGGGCCTAGCTAGGACTGCAAATCCCAGAATCCACTGCCTGCAGTATCCTATCACACCCAGGAACATTCTGATCTCTTTCTGAGTACGGGGCAACTGCATCTTTTGAATTATTCTCACTCTTTCCGATGTCACTTTTCTGACACCTTTTTCTATCTGGTGCCCCAGATATTTCACCGATTTTGCACAGAACTGTAACTTGTCAGGGGCCACTTTATGTCCCTTCTCACACAGGTGATTCAGCAGGGCAATGGTGTCAATCACACAATCCTTATGACTTTTAGACGCCACCAAGAGGTCGTCTATGTATTGCACCAAGACAGAGTTCCCAGGTAAGACCAAAGTTTCCAAACATTTTTTCAAGATCTGATTAAAGATAGAGGGGCTCTCTGTATACCCTTGAGGGACCCGGTTCCAGCAATACACGTGACCTTCGAAGGCAAATGAGAAAAGAAATTTGCTATCTGGATGCAAGGGAATGGAAAAGAATGCATGACACAGGTCTATCACAGTGAACCACTCAGCATCCCAGGGAATCTGATACAGAATCACTGCTGGGTTCGGGACAATAGGGCAACAGGGAACTACTATCTTGTTGACTTTTCGTAAATCATGCACTACTCTGTACTTGCCACTAGGTTTCTTAATGCCCATAATCGGAGAGTTACATGGGCTACTCATCACCTCCTGTATGATGTTCCCTTCTAGCAATTTCTGTATTTCCACAGTAACACCAGCTTTCACTTCTGCATTCATTCTGTAGGGCTTAGTATTGGGGTATACTGCATTGTCCTTGATTGCTATCTGTATGGGGTCCACATTTTTCATTAACCCTACATCTTTCCCAGTAAAGTCCCACACCTCTGGCTTCACTGCTTCTTGGAGTTCTTTGGGTAAATCCTGCATGGTCATTCGTTTAATTTCTGAGTCAGGGCGGACTAACATTAATTTGTAAATCCCGTCTTCATCTGGGGTCTGAATTTCAACACCCTTTGGTGTGCAAAAGATGGTACAGTTCATTTTGCACAGCAAATCACGTCCCAGTAAGTTTACTGGACTGGTGTCGCAAACGACAAATCTATGCATTTCCTTAAATTTTCCAATTGAGATCTCCATGGGCTTGGTAACAGGAGTACTAATCAATTGATTAGATACACCCACTACTTGGATGGCTTCTCCCGAGAGGGGTAGGTTTGGAATGTCCACTGTCCTCACAGTAGAACGGGTAGCGCCAGTGTCCAACAGAAAGGTAACATCATTTCCGTCAACCTTTCCTTCAATGTATGGTCCGGACTGGTCTACCGGCAAGGAGGCGCCAAGTACGCACTCCTCGTCCTCCCCTCTCAGGCCCCGTCAGTACTGGTCATCACAAAGGAAGGTATCATTTAAAAGATACTGCGAAGTTGCTGCATTTCTGTTCTCATTGCTTTCCCAGACTTCTATCTCATCTCCCTCTGCCTGTTTTCCCCTGTATACATGCTTTGGTGCTCGGGGCACCTGAACTGTTTTTACCTGTGGTTGAGTCTTTCTTGGTCTCTCTTTCTGCGTCTGTGGAGTTAAATCAGGAGTTTTGGGGTTATCTTCAGGCAAGTATGGACACTCGTTACGCCAGTGTCCAATTTCGCCGCACTGATGGCAGGGAAATTTCTTCATAGCCTCTTCCCTGCTCATTTTGGGCCGGGGCTTGCCTCCTCCCCCTCCCCCAGGACCTTCGTTCTTAGCATTTTTGACCATGTTATTCAACTGCTTTTCCTGCTGTTCTGCGAGCTTCACCTGAGCCCACATCACTTTCTCCTTCAGAGCTTTTTTCTTTTCTGCCATCTCGTCCTCGCAGTACTTTGCGTACCGCAGGACCTCGTCTACCTTTTTGGTGTGCCAACAGATTTTGTTATCTTTTATCCACTGACAAATTTCAGGTCTTAAACCGTTTACAAACCTGTAAATAAAGTGCGTCATATCCTTCATCTCGATGTTATCTATACCACTGTATGTCTTAAACACCTGCAACAGCCTTTCATAATAGGAGTGCACTGTCTCCTCTCTTTCCTGCGTTGTTCTATCTATCCTGGTCCAATCAGTTTCCTTTGCTGGCACCTTTTCTTTCAAGTGCTGAATTACCTGCTCATACTTCCTCATGACTTCCTTCGAAGGTTCCCCTGTTTCTTTATCTCTTGTGTACTCCTCACTAGGCCAGGCTATGGCTATTTTACACTCGGTCCATAGATCGACCGGGACCACAATGTCGAAAAACCCATCCAGGTCTTTCCACAGGCATTTCTGCACCTTTACGAACCTTTCCACTTGCCGGTACCATTCAACTGGCTTCTCACGCAGTTTCGGAAAATCGTTAGTAAAGGACACAATATCCTGTCTGGACCATGGAACGTGCACATACCTCCCACCTGGTACTTCACGCATGGGGCATAATGTTTCGGGCTTGTCTACTTCTCTCAGAGGGAACTCAGGGGTAGCTTGTCTCGATCGGGCCTCATCTTTCTTATGTGCCCACCTCGTTTTCCACCTTTCCACGTCTCCCCATTTTTGCAAAACTGCAAGCAACTCTTTAATCTGCAACTTCCTCCCTGACACATTCAAGTTCTCTAAATCCTTATCTGAGAACTCAGCTCGGTATGGTTTCTGCAAGGGCTTCGATCTGGATATATCTATCCCCATACTAGCTGCGGTGTTGGTCAGTTTTTCGTGGAGCACCCTAGTACTCCGGGTAAGGCTTTTACACATAAACAGCAATTCTTCTTCAGAATAGGTATTCAATCTGTCTAATCCCACATTTCCTGCCATTAATTCTTCTATTTCTACTCTCAGTTTGTAGAGGTCTAAAGGTTTCGTTTGCGGAGCCTGCTTTTCTAATTCACGACTCCAATTTTCAATTTCTTCCGGTGTTACCAAAGAGACACTCCTGGTACCCGTTGCTGATTCTAATTTAATTTCCTTCGTATTGAAAGGATTATGCCTCTTCTGCACTCCCTTCCCTGCTTGTTTGTTTGGCAGGTCCAAGAACACGACTTCGGACTCGCACTCACTGGACTGGTCGTCTATCAGTAGGGGCTCTTGTCTCGGCGGGGCCATTATCGGGTTCATAACTGGAGGGTTCGGACCTCCTTGACTATTCCCGTACAATGGAACCACGGGTCCGATTGTTACCGGAATAGTCAAAGCTTCAGGACTGGTATTTAACTGGGAGATCTTCTGAATTATTTCTGACCTCTGTCTAGCTATGGCCTCTTGCTCCCTTTCATCTAATACTCTTCCTAAGGTTCGGTCAGGTATCATCTGTGGGGTCAGGTGAGGCGTAAAACTCGGGGCAGTAGGATGCGTTTCACTTGGCCCCCCACCATAATTCGGTTTCGGGAACAAAGTTCCTGTCCCAAATGACCTGCGCTCCTCCCCATATGGAGGCTGCAAAAAGGGCACTCCTGAACTTAATGGCTTCTCTTCGTTTTCATAAAGAGGTCTGGGGTAAAAGAGCTTTTCACGGGAATATTTTTCTTCCGGGCTCACGGGCATTCTAGGATATATAGTCCTCACCTCCGGGGGTTCGGGCTTCTCAAAATAGGGCAATACCTGGCCCCCTCCCCCCCTACATAGGGATCTGTCCTCCTCCTTAATAGATGGACGTTGGGGATTGTCTCCTGTACTGGAAGGTCGGGCTCCCTCATTATACGGGGGCGGGCTTCTCGTAAAGATGTCATCTAACAATTTATCGTCTGACTCCCCAAGGGCTCCCCAGTGCTTACTCTTTTCTGTCCTTTTCTCTCCCACAGACGGGTTACCTGCTGGCATCATGGGAAACAGACCCTCAACAATCATGCTCTGCCTCCACTGTTTCATCCTCTTATCCCTGGTCTCTTGTTTCAGCCTGGGGTACCACTTGGTCAGACCTTTGTCCAACCGGGGTTTCTCTCTTTCAAAAGCCTCAATCTCCCATTCCTCTAATGCCTCATACTGCGTTAGTCTCGGTCTGGGATGCAATTCATTCATGCGGGTTCTCAAATTAAATAAAATTCTACCATTGAAAGTACCATCTAACGGAAAAGCCAATACTCCGTCATCTTTTGTGTACTTTACCCAATTCTCCAACCACACACAGGTATTGTACCCTCGGTCAAACATCATGAATGAGGCGGGAGTATTCGGTGGCGGGTTAGTAACGCCCTCTCTAGACTTAATTGGTTTGTCCGTTTTGAAATAATTCTTTACCCTACTTACAAGGGACATCTTTCTCTTAGCTCCGTACATGATATCGTATCTATTAGCTTTCCACTGATCCCTTTCGAACCCTTGGTTTCTTGGATCGGGTCTAGTCTCTGGACTATACGAGTGCCACATACGATTTCTACGCTTAACTCTGTTTACAAAATCACCTCCAATCAGAACGCGTCTTGCAATTTCGTGCAGCCAATGAGGTGCGCGCGTTCAAATAATTTCGGCCAATGGGTGCGAGGCCCCTTCGTGAGACTGTCCTCACGCTCCGGCGCTTCACCCCTCCTTTACAATTCCAGCCCCGCTACCCGCCCGCTGCGTCTACCAATCCCAGCGCGGCACGGAGTGACGTCAGAGACGCTTCGCGGCTGACTCCCTCCCTTCACAAGGTAACGGAAACTTTCTTTCTTTCTAAAGTGCTCAGTGCTTGGTTATTTTACAACAAATACACATTCGCCACAGTGCTCAAGTGTCTAGACAGGATAGCTTTGTTTTACTGCAAGTAAACTACTTCCATTTACTTTTCACGCGCTGCGGGCAGATCTCTTCCGCCTACCCTTCACTCTAGCATCGGTGAACCTGTTATTCCCCTAAACTCATCCACTTCTCCGGGATATATCCGAGTCTAAGGTTTCCCAGCGGACCCCTCTGCTTTCACCCTAGCTCCGATGAACCTGCTACTCTTCCGATGTGACCCTTACTAGGTTACGCCACTATGGGAATTTTGCCAATGAACCTCGTTACTGACATTTATTCACACATGTATTCAGAAAACCCTAGTTAGTGCTTCCCGGTTATCCTAACCTGCACCTAACTTTCCTTAAGCCTGTGACCTCAGGACAATGGATTCTATTCACCACTTGCCCTTTCAATTCCCCGGGGAGTTCGGACAACAAGAAACAATACGGTTTACAAACGCATGGATTAACACATATAACAATATAAAAACGAGAATGACAATGATAAAACAATTCATGAATTTTCAAAACAGCGTATTCACAAGAGATTGATCAGGTCCCCCGGAACAGCCGCTCTTATAGCAGCATCAATATACTAGCAGCTACCGACTTAACTAGTCTAACTAATCCTGCCTAATCTTTAGCTAGTCCCTGACCATCCTCTGATCTACCAGAAAACTGATAGAGCGCGCGAGGTCACCCAGCCAATGATTCCGCCGTTTCCGGCTTCAGGGCCCATATACTTTCAATTCACACTATTCATTGACAGGGCGACTTCACGGGCTGCTACCAATTGTGTGTGTTCCCTACTGTTATTACTTAGTGTACCCGACTTACCATCCACCGACACGGGTACCTATGACTTCAATGGATCAGGGGCCTAGCTGTAAAAGGAAAGGCAGCAAATGCAATTTCAAATGACATTCAATACTGTTGTAAATGACCACGGACAACTGGAAGTTTTAAAATGTTTATCTAAAGTTCGTTATCATCAAGCATTAAACTTACAAGAATAAGGCAATCAATAACCAAGATAATGAAAAGTACATAACTATAGAGAAATAAAGTCAGGGTAATCATAGAAACGCTAATATGAGATGCAACAAATAACACTATGCATTCAGGGCAAGGTTTCTTTAGACAAATTTAAGTAAGGCTGTTCTAGACCATATCAGAAAAATGACAAACTGCAATGCAAAATATGATTTCTAACAAGTAGGGTAACATGGGAACATATTAAGAAATATGCAAATGACTTTACGTTTCAATAGTTGCGGCAAAAGCATGGAAAAGTCAACATATGCAAGAGGTGTCTTTATTTAAGCAAAAGACAGAAAAATTAGAAAGGTGCAAGTTTTAAAGAACTTAGAGCAGTATTTACCTAGACTGGTGTGGAAACCAAACCCTGGCCACGGGTCAGTTAAGGACAGGAAACCCTCAAGGAAGGATACCCCTCAAAGGACAGCAGGTGCAGAATGGACACCCCGGACAGGACAGGATACCCTCAGATTAGGAATCAGGACAGGACCCTCAGGACAGGACAGCAAACCCTCAGGACAGGACCGCTCAGGACAGGACCGCACCCGCAGTTTGGAAGCAACGCCTGCGCTCCACCTTCTCTGCAGCTATCGATCAAGACCCCGATTGGATCAGCGAACTCCCAGCAAAGTGCTTCGCCAGCACTTTAAGGTTCAGTAGAACCTTAGTCTGTGGTCAATTTCGGACAGAGTGCTCCGCAGCGCTCTGTATCTTCAGTCACCTATTGAGTACGATGGGTCAGTGACAGGTCAGCTAAACCAGACAAGTCGGACAAATTCCCTAGGTGAACCCAGGGTAGATATACAGTTTTGGGACAGTGTACCACCCCCTAATGTTGCAAAGTGTCAGAATCCCTCAATTTGGATTGGTCCTAAGATAGGATTTGGGTAACACACCAATCATAACACACTATTTGGATGCTTCATTTACATATCTGGGTACCGCCTAGCGAGATTGGGGTTCCCATGAGAAACTGCACAGAAATACAATGACAATTGTACAAAGTAACAGAATAGGGACACATGATTTCGTCCAGCCGAGTTCGCAGGTCAGTTCTCAGGAGCATCTTGCTCATCACTGCCAACTGGCGGAGTTCCATCAGCCAAGGTTGTCGGTGCCCCAGAAAGTCGCACATGCATGGGAGGGACCTCCAAGATGGCTTTTGTGCAGTCAGACCCCCATTTCCCCGTGGTACATGAAAAGCAAGCGAAAACAAATTAATACATAGAAATAACGTTATGAAAACACATCACAGGGTTTATACTTTCAACTTATCACTAAGAAATATACTTATGCAGTCTAAATGTTAGCTACATATATACATACACAAGGGCAGTGGCACGAGCAGTACCACGTTGTAAGCAAAGCTATGAATTACGCATGCGCATAAATTTCCCTCCACTTCTGCAGACCCGTCAGGACACGTGAGTGTGGCTGACGCATGCGCAGTAACTAAATACAAGCGGCGGCCATAATTTACGGACACGGATTAAATACATTAGGAATACACATAGGCAAGCTTCTTAATCCTTATTCAAACTTCATATAAACGTTAGTAAGACGTACACTTATTACCTTGTTACACATAAACGAGGTTCATGAATTCGGCAAGTCGCAAAATATGCGAAGCTTTGCTTCATCACATGTTAATCGCAAAAACGGAACAAGGCCACTTTATTTCAAGCGCAACGTAGAGTAATGTTGTGAAAAGCATCACACAAGGAAAAGACAGTCACTTCTTGCTCACTCATTCTCTGCCTGTCTCTTTACTATAGTCTCCGTTTCTCAATCTCTTTTATCGAGTCGACATAAATCCAGCCTTCTACTCCAATTGTATTGATTTTCTTTACAGGCTACAACTCCACCTGTGCAGGGAAGCTTTGGTTTTTCCCTTCATAGCCTGTGATTGATGCCTTCTCTTAGGGCGCGCGACAGAGTGATAGATGCATTTAGTTAGGTTCCTGTAAAATCATTAATGCCACACCAACTGGTTGGCTGCCCATGTATTGAATAAGTAGATATCATGCATTTGTTACCTGCAACAGTACACTGTTGGAGGAGCAATCCATTAAATTTCTATCAGAGCTGGTGCCAAGGAGGAAATGGGAAATAGGCGTTGGGGGCATGTAGAGGAGCAGCTTATGCGGTTTCGAGCTGCTATACGTCGAAACTCTTCAGCTGGAAGCCGCATAAGCTGCTCCCCTGTATGCCGTCAGCGCCTGTTTCACATTTCCTCCTTGGCACCAGTCCTGATAAAAAAAAATGTATGGGTTGCATAACCATTTTAATAATACAATTGGAGAAACTATTGATAAATGACACCAAAAGGTACAAAAACAGGTCAAAGCGATGTAATTACTTTTGAGCTTGGGACGAGTACCATTATACATTAACAGTGTAAAATAATTCCAAAAATTGCTGACTTTAGAAACGAGTAAAAACAATATCCACTGTGCAAACTTGTAGTATGTTTGCCCTTCATGCCTGACAATCATACATTGTTTTTACAAACGAGATCAGTCCATCACTTTTTTTAATGTCTTGCCCACTAAAAATAACTGTGCTGGCCGCATTAAAAGGAGAAACAGCCTTTACAACAGTCTTTAAAACGCAATACATTTAGTATTTTGTTTTTAATAACATTATTATTAAGGTAATAGAGTTTGCTAAATACCACAGCAGAAACCTATGATCCCTGAAGTGACCATGCCATGACCACTCTCCCATGTGCTTTTTTTTGCAGCTGCAAACCTCTATTTAATAAAGTCCATTAGAAATGCCTCTATTCAGGGTTTCTAATCAAAACAGCATTAAGCTGCACCACCACACTGTGTAAGGTAATATTTTAACTAATGCATGTTAGACCTGACATCCTCAGTATGATATTCCCCACAACATGTTTGACTTCACTGCATCTGTGTTAGCTGAATTCGTTTTTGTTGGCATTAGGACTTTGATCACTTTAACACTGCTAACCAGTGCTTAAGTGCCTATGATCTCCTTCAAACAAGGTAAAATTGGACTACACCTAATGGCCATATTTAGTTTATTTGTAATTCCCTACTGAATGGTACTACCTGTACCCATGGCATGTAGAGGGCCCAGGGCCGGACTGGCCACTGGGCGTTTTGGCATGCTTCCAAGCTGGGGGCTGATTTCACTGCGGTGGGGGCTGATTTCGTTGATGGAGACCTGCGTGTGCTTCGAAATATACAAAGCAAAATACATTTTTTTTCAGCACATTCAGGTCCCTATAAACAAAATCAGCCCCCAGCTCGGCAGCATGCCAAAATGCTCGGTAGACAGTCCGGCCCTGAGTGGGCCCTAGTAGGCCTTCAGCACTCATTGCGCCCCCACTAAGGTAGTCTTTTAAAATATGACTCAGGCCTGCCATTGCAGCCTGTAGTGTAGTTTTGAAATGCCATTACGAACTGACAAAATAACCCTTTTGCCAAGCCTAAACCTTCCTTTTTAACACTTGTGACTGAACCCTAAGGTAGGCCCTAAAGGCTCAAACGGCAGGGTGTATTCTATACAAAACAAGCATTTGCATTGCAATCAGTCTCACCTTTGGGACCATGTATGTACTTAGCTATGAAGCACATTAGCCTGGGCGCTGAAAAATCTACTGTTCTTCAACATGGAGGGAAAGTAAGCACCAAACTACATGACATGCCAGGTATGGAAAGACATGGATAGAAATATTGCCTTTCAGCTTGAAATAATATAGTACAAAGCTCTGTCTTTAATATAAAATCAGGGCCTTTGCTACCCATATCACTAAAAATACAAGATCTGAAAAAAATATTATTGTCTACCGGTCCTCGTGGAAGACAATTTCTATGGACTGGAATCTAGAGAATGCTAAAGTGATTCTGGTATTTTACTGACCTCTACTGGTCGTTTTCTATCACAAAAGGAAAATAGAGGCAGTTGAACTGACAAAACGTCCCTAAGTGGAAGCAGACAAGTCCTAGGGCTGATCTCCAGAGTCCACAAAGTACATACACATATAAGTATATTCTAAAGTATATACAAGAGGCCTCGAATGCTCAACCTAATTAGGACATGTGTACTAATGTTTTACATGTCTTTGGCAGTAAAAAACTCCTCAAGCTGTTTTTGCCTGTCTCTTCCATTGTCTAATACTGTGTTGCTACACAACATTTATTGATTGCTTATTTGAATTGGGAGCAGATAGAGATATGTCGTTTACACTCAAATGAATTGTAATTTAAAATTCACTTTAATGGTGAAGTTGGATTTTTAAGTTACAATTCTGAAAATGCAGTTTTTAGAAAGTTGCGTTTTTCTTGTCCTAACTATTAGTGCCATTTACTAGTGTCCTGGGAAACGTGTCTGTGAATGGCCCTGCTGTTGGGGTTTCCTCATTGCTTCCAAATAGTAACACAAATGGGCTTAGCTGTGGATAGGATGGACCAGGCTTGCAGATTGACTGGAAGAGTCTGTACCCCATACTCCAGCACACACAAGGGAATCTGACACCATGACTGCTCAGTCATTTGTCATTGCAGAGAGTTTGGAGCCTTGGCAAGGGCAGGGCAAGAACTTTCCAGGAACAGATGTTGAGTTAGAACATGTAATCCACCCACACAAAGACTGGCTCTAGGTATAAATACTGGCTCTCCAGAGCCACTTTTCAGAACTCTCCTGGACCTTTGGATGTTACAGAAGGAACGCCCTACATCTTGAGGACTGCCTTGCTCTCTGAGAATGAAGACTGGAAAGGCGTACCTTCATCCCAGCCTATCCTGAGTGACTTCAAGGGTCAGTTGGCTGACCTCTCTCCTCTGTGAGCTACAGGAACTCAACAAGCTCAAGACCCCTCCCTGCATCTGCCCAGCTAACCTGCTGCACTGGACCTGCCAGGACCGGCAACTGAACCTGCCTGAGACCTGCTGGTCTCTACTAGAGTGAGTCCCTGATCCCAGGAGGTGGCTTCCCATGTCCTGGACCCATGGCTGGCATCAGAGTGTACTCCTCCTCAAGAAAAGGTGAAAACCCAGAAGCTTGTTCACGACAGCTAATGGACTCCTTTATCCCGAGTGTTTGCCACCTGCAATGACTGTCAACACAAAGCTTTAGAGAGACCTACTCTTTGCGCTACAGCGACTGCAAGTGACGACCGGCAATGCGGGATCTGAACTTCACATTAGAGCAATGACAATCGCGGTGATCGCCAATGTGAAGCTCTAGCACCAACCGTCTGCTTCGCCTAACCAACTCTTTTCACTACGGTGCCAACACCCTTCAACACCTGGCTTGCTCTTCACACTAAAGTGACAACTATGCACATCCCTCTCTCTGCTCCTCCTCGCGGATTAATCCACTGCAAACATAACTCTTTGCACCACTTAAGAACAGTACAATGTGCTAGATTTGGCCTATGGCAGCTCTCAGCCCCACAGGTTTCTTCCACAGCTGTATGGTTCCCCAAGTCATGGATCTTTGAAAGTTTTACATAGCCTTGGAGCAATTTTTGAGCCCAATGCACACTAGATATTTTAAAGCCCCATGGCACTGGACCTCCTTGGAGGGGGTGTGAGTAGTAGTTGTTATTGATTTAGATCTTATCAGAGATCAACAATATTTACAATCATAAATAATTACTAAATAGACCGATAAGAGACATAAAAAATGTATCAAATATAACACAAGTTCATCAGGATGTGGCTTTGCTAAAGTAATCAAATCATTAATTTTAAACAAACAGGGCCTAATTACGAAACAGGTCGGACTGCAAGTGATGGCTTGCTGTCTGACCGACATTTACTGTTGCGGTCCGCCAATGCATTACGATGCATGTGGTCAGAGGCAGCAGTCGAAGGGACCGATCAACGCTTTCTGACGGGCTCATGGTTGGTCTGAAACTCACCATAATCTCACTGAATCTCACCAACTCACCATAATCCATGGTGAGTCCATTAAGGACAGTGTTTCAGCAGTCGGGAATATGATGTCGGTTTCCAACAGCCATTCCATGTCGGCCTTTATTACATGGAAAGGTTGTCAGAAAGCGACATTGGGGGCTCCGGGCCCTAGCAGGGCCCGCTTCGTTCTGCAGCTTCCGCATTTGGGTTCCCCCCTGAACATACCTGCACCGTGTGGCAGGCACCATGAAATGCCTGCCACACGGTGCAAGGATGTTCACAAACTTCCATTTCTCAATGGGAGCTTGTGCTGTGGACGCTTTCCACCTGGCGCACAAGCTGCCATAGAGAAATTGAAGTTTCTGACCTCACTAAGGGCCTGATTATGATGTTTTCGGAAATGGCTCCAACCGTCGGTGGGAGTCTTTCCAACCACATTGTAATATGCTGGTCAGATTCCTTTCCGACCACCTCATTGCGATGGAGGCGGTCGGAAAGGAATCTGAATGGTCATTGCATCTTCCAATGGACTCAGAGAGGGCGTCCACTAGGAATGTGGCCAGTAATTTGAAGGGCGACTCTTTCCGCCCCTGGAATTACGATGTGAGGTTTCTGCAGCCTTTCTGTGCTGGTCTTTCAGACATAGAAAGGCTGTTGGAATGCAACAAAGGGGGCCCCCAGCTAGGCCCCCTTGTGTGCATGGCCTCTGGTTGGAGGACGAGGGTGCCCCCCTGTTGATTCCTGCACCCTCTGGCAGTCACCCTGAGGGGCCTGCCAAAGGGTGCAGGGATGAACTGCACCTCCTATTTTACAATGGGAGTATACATTCTGGCAAGAATACATGCTTCCATTGTAAAGTATAGGAATGTGACCATGCAGTGTTCTGAACTGGTAGTTACTGGGATCAGTATCCAGGTCCAACTTTTTTTCACACCATGCTACCTCAGTTTGGACCCAGCCATATGCAAATCAGTCTTGAAACTGCTCCAAAAGGAACACTTCAACCCGAACTGCCAGGCCCTGACCTCTCTCAAACCAGAACACAAGCAACCCAAGACAACTTCAGAGGGTGTTGTTCCGTTCGGGTGTTTTGTGATGTTTAACAACGGCTTTCATTTTACTATATTTTTAAAGCAGTTTGCACAGGTACTCATTCAAACAACTTTGTATAATTTCTGTAGGTAACAGCATTGATGTCAATCAGTGTTAGTTCTGTTCCTACTCAGATGCGCCACTATGCATACATTAGAAATGTTGTGTTCGGCTAACAAAGCAATTTGCTACTGGTCTTGCATCAGCATCAGATTACACTGCAAAACTCCCACCTAGCATGCACGCCTGCCATATTCTGGGCTGTAAATGTGGGTCATGTTCCAGCTTCCAGCCTCAGTTTCTTTTTTAACCCACGGTCAGTCCCATACAGAGAGCCAAAGGGTGTTGCTTGTGTACTCTTCTTCTTGAAACTCCTATGGGAAATTGAACTCTCTTACCATGAATGCTGCTTAAGCATCTGCTGAAAGTGGCAATCAATTGTGTAATGTAACTGTGGAATGAGAAAGAACTCTCTAATGTGGTGGAAAATAAGAATCAGGCAGTTTTTAAAATCTTTTCACTACAATCCTATATTGGGTTAGCTTCACATGGTGATCTCTGTGTTACCCATAAACACATACCAATCGAGAAACAGCAAAAGCAAATCATATTGATTGTTTCCATTTTTCAAAGATCAAGAATCAAACCTTCTTGATCGCACATGAAAGAGTTAGGCACTCTTCATCCAAATTCATATGTGCAGTATTTATCATTCTTGGTTTCAAACCAGCTTGAAAATAAAATGAAATATGAAAACAGTTACTGCTTAATTCCATTCCTATGCATGCCTTACAAAAACAGATACTCTCAGTCAGTATACAGACAAAATATCGAGTTGGAAATGTCAACTTACTCAAGTATTGAGTTGTAAATATCGTAACAGAAATATCGACAGCAAGAATATTGTGGTCAAAAATATCGATTTTAAGGTAACAAATGTCATTTTTTAAAATATAGAAGTCATTAATATAACTTGCAAAAATATAGTTGATTAAAATATCGATTTTGCAATTAGTTTTATGAATTTAAGTATATATTTTAAATGTAAGTGATGTATTTTTTTTGTACAAGTATTGTTAGATTTTTAGTAGTTATCAATTTTATTTTAATTACATTTTGTGTTTTTTAGTTCCGTAGCGGGTTGTGGGTTTATAGGGAAACAGGGTGGGTAGTAATTTAATTATAATAAACTAATAATGTTGTATTCATTAAAATGTATTTAATTGAGATGTTATAGTGTTAATTGTGGGAAGTAATTTATTTTGAATTCATTATCAATTGTTTCTTTATTAATATTAACTATATGGTAATTAATTATGGTAATAGTGTAATTTTTTTTAGGTGTGGGTTGTGGGATTTATAGGGGTAAAGGGTGAGACGTAATTTATTTTTAATTAAATAATAATTATTTGTTAATTAATATTACTTAATTGATTGTAAAGTAAATATGGAAATTTTGTAATTAGTTTTAGGTTTTTATTGTGGGGTTTATAGGGGTGAAGGGTGGGAATGTATTTATTTTTAATTAATTAATTATTAGTTGTTAATTAATATTAATTAATTAATTGACAATTAAATATGGAAATTGTGTAATTCATTTTTGGTCTGGGCTGTGGGGTTTATAGGGATAAAGGGTGAGAAGTAATTTATTTTTAATTATACATAATTGGTTGTTAAATTATATTAATTAATTAATTGAAAACTAAATATGGAAATAGTGTAATTAATTTTAGATGTGGGTTGTGGGGGTTATAGGGGTAAAGGTTGGGAAGTAATTTATGTTTAATTAATTAAGAATTAGTTGATTATTAATATCAATTAATTGATTTTTAATTAGGGTAATAATTAATTTTTTTGTGTGTTGGTTTTGGTTTTATATTGGTAAAGGGTGGGGAGTAAATTAATTTACCTACTTTATAATTAGTTGTTAATTAGTATTAGTTTTTTAATTGAAAATAAATTTTGATTGTGTTAATTAATTTATTTACAGTTTAATTTTAGCTGTGGGATGTGGGGATTATAGGGGTATAGGGTGGGACATTAATTAATGTATATGTTTTTTAATTTGTTTTTTAATTAATAATATTTACAGTATTTTTTTATTTTGATGTCGGGTGTGGATTGTGTGGTGCTATAGGGTAGAAAGTATATAAACTAAATTTATGTACTAAATAATATTTTTGTTTCTAAATAATTCCTCACTAAAAATATTTATTTGTTTGGATTTTTTTTAATTGTATTTAATATAGTATGTGTAGGTATTTGTCATATGTATTTAACATTATAATATATTTTTATTGTTTACATGTTTAATAATAAATATATTTGTATTTTCATTTTTAATATATTTATATATTTTTTTATTTATTTTGTTTTTTAAATAGTTTTTTGTTGATATTTTGTTTGTTTTTAATTTTGAACTAACTGGAGTGGGAATACTAATTTTTACCCCTCCGCAATCCAATACTTTTTCTACTGTTGCACTGACTGGAGTGGGAATAGTACATTTTATCCCTTCACTATTCAACACTTTCACTACTGTTGCACTCACTGGAGTGGAAAAAGTAATTTTTCCCCCTTCGTTATCCAATACTTTATCTACTATTGCAGTCATTGGAGTGGGAATGCCCTATTACTTACCAGTAATCTTCATTACTCCTGGTACCCTTGTCCTCGTCCCCTTTATTAACAAAGTGAGATAACCTATCCCACCGACAGAAGAAAAAAGAAGAACGTACATAATCGTACCTATCCCAGCATTCCTCCTGAAGATACCAACCCCAGATAAGACAGGGAGAGAGGCAGGGAAGTCAAGAAGGGAACAAGAACAACAGGACCAGGAGTAATGAAGATTACTGGTAAGTAATAGGGAATTACCCCCAGGTCACTCCTGTCCTCATCCCCTTCATTACCAAAGTGAGAATACCCAAACAACCACCAGCATTCATCCAAAGAAACCACTAGGACACAAAATACAGCATAACCAGTGATTTAATGAACAGCAGAACAAGAAATTCAGGAGCACACAGCATGCAGCACCCCAAACCAAAATCAGCATAATCCCGCAGCAAATTCAGGAGCCGATAAGGGCTCACAAAGGTATTAGAGGATGCCTAAGCGGCCACCCTACAGACCTCGGACAGGGGAAACCCCAACCTCACCCCAGGAATCTGCCAGCCCAAATAGACCTACCATGCACCCCTGCAGGAGCAGGAGACCCAGAGAGAGAGTAACCCAATGACCTGCATAAGCCAACGACCAATGAAAGCTGAATAAGTCTTCTCACCACGAGAAGCCACCCCAAAGGAAACAAAAAGGGAGTCAGACTTCCTCAAGGAACTTGTGCGATCCAAATACACAAGCAAAGCTGGCCACACATCCAACAGAGACCAAGAAATGTCATCAGGAGAGTCAAGATCAGAACTCAAAGCAGGCAACACCAATTCCTGGGAGCAATGGAACAGAGAAGACACTTTGGGAAAAGAAGAGGAATCCAGCCCATCCACTGAAATGGACAAAAACAGCTCCCAAGTAATGAGAGCCCCCAATTTCCCCAGGCGCCGAGCAGAGGTAATGGTCTCAAGAAAGACCACCTTAAAAGTAACAAATTTGATGTCCGCTTCAGACAAAGGTTCCAAAGGAGGAGACACCAAGGCTCACAATGGAAAGGAAGGCCTCACCACAGGACGAGACAAGAAAAAACTCAGCAAAAGACGAGAAACCAAAACCTCCCCATCTGACAAATTCCCCCAAGGAGAATGGTTGGCTCGAATAGCCACCCACTGGGCCCTCAAACTGGAAACCACTAAACCTTTTTCAATGCCCTCCCAAAGGAAATGCAGAACCTCCTGCAAAGAACAAGCCAAAGGGGACATGTTCAGAACCAGTCACCAGTGCTGAAAATTACCCCAATGACGGGCATAGGATTTCAAGGTAGAAGGCCTACTAGACTGCTGAAGAGCCACTGCTAAATGTTCGGGAAACCTCTGATGAGGCCACCCCTGCCTCTCAACGTCCAAACTGCTATTCACAGCCGAGAGAGGGATAACATAGGAGCAGACCACAGGGGAGACTGAGGGCAAGGAAGAAAGCAGGTATCCAGCACAGCCAACAACTTCAGAGAGGGGAACCAAAACAAGGCCAAAACGGAACCACCATAATCATCTCCCAGGACTCCCAGCACAGGTGAACCAAAAACCGGGGAATCAGAGCCAGTGGAAGGAAGGTATAGAGGAAGCGAGGAGGCCAAGGAATGGTTAGAAAATCCACCCCCGAGGAGTCCTCCTGACGAACCAAGGAGCAGAACAGAGGCAGCCGGGAATTGTGCAGGGAAGCAAAGAGGTCGAAATAGGGAAGACCAAACCTCCTGCACACAAGCTGAAAAGCCACTGGAGTTAGAGACAACTCCTGAGAGGTGGGGAAAAAGTGGCTGAGAGCATCCGCCTGTCAGAAGGGTCTCAAATGCCAGTAATTCCACAGGAGCAGATGCCAGTCTCCCAGATCATTCAGGCAATTGCCAACACAGACTAGAAACAGAAAATCTGCCTCTAGCACCCACCAGGGGGAAAGAGGAGTGCGATAAAAGAGAGACCACCTTCAGAATCTGCAATCAGCCTCGAACTTCCCTCAACACCTATTGTTGGTCAGGTATCCTTGGAATTGTGATGGAAGTCTGCACTTAAAGAAGCGACAAGAACATAAGGTTAATACAACCTACCTAACTACCCTATGTCTATTATTCTCTAGTGTTAAATTCTCTTCTCTACCTGAATCCTACGTAGGCTAGCCTCCCTCTGGTGATAGTTCAACTGTATTAAATATTATTCTCTGTTATCTTCTTGAGGTCAAGTAGATATGAATCATGGAATGCCATTTACCGAACAGTGACCATTTTATTACTTGAGATAAAGTCTATAATAAATTGGAAGTTAACAATGTCTCTTGTGTCTTATCACAATTCTTACTGTCCTTCAAGAGGGGTGAAGAGGCTTCTTCGTTGTCTCCTCAGAATGCCACAAGAAGGACTAAAACGGCAACATAAACTTCAAGACGCTATTCTCTTCAGGCAGGCAAAAACTGGTGTGCACACCGCTCCGAATATCGGAGCCAAAAAGGAAGTATGCCTCACCGATACTGGGCAGGCACAACAAAGATACGCTTGAAATTCTCCTCAGTGAAGACGCGCAACAGGAGCACTGCTCTCTCTTCAGAGAATCAGTTGAAGTGCGAGGTCTTCAACCGCTCGCGATCGACATAAGCGTTGACAGGATAAAACTAATTCAAAGACTAGAAGGCTAACCGCTCTCTATATGGTGGCCGCCATGTTGAGTGAGCCTTTTCCTTACCGAGGCCAAATGGTGCAACATCAACCGCAGCAGGAACCAGGCATGAGGGCATTGTTTTAGCCAGTGAGGGTATTGAGCCAGATAGCGCCTTTTCTGTCCAGGTGGTTTTACAATTAGGCAAGCGCTTGATTTCCTGACACCGCCACCCGGTTGTCCACACCCCAAATATGAACAGCAGACAGAGACAACAGATGTCCCTCTACCCAAAAAAACAAGGGAACCACCACCGCATTCAGAGACTTGGACTGGGAACCCCCTGATGATTCAGATAGGCCACTGACACCATGTTGTCAGAACGCACCACCACATTGCCCCCGACAACTGGATGCAAAATCCCATTATAACCCGGAGCAATGGCATAAACTCCCATCAATTGGAAGAACCCCAACCCTCTAGAAGGGACCAACAGCCCTGAAGAGACTGAGAATCCAAAGTCGCTCCCCAACCGAAAGAACTGGCATCCATAGTCAGGACCACTGGAGGATAGAGTTGAAGTGGCAGCTCCTGAGAAAGATGATCTGCATAGTCCACCAGAGCAGGGCAGGGAGGATGGACGGGGATACCGGAACCCGAAGCGACAGATTGAGAGACAACGGATTCCAATGAGCCAACAGGTACAACCACGAAGGACGGAGTAGAAAATGAGTCAAGCCACCATAAACACTGTTGCTGCCATGAGACCCAGAAGCCATAACCAAAAAGCGAACAGTAAAGGAACCCCCCCAAGAACCTCTGAGCAAGGGACACCAAGGTGACCACCTGAGGGACAGGAAGGAACACTCTGTTGAGATTGGTCCGAAATCGAGCACCAATGAAAGTCATGACCTGAGAGGGCTCCAGCTGACACTTGGGAAGATTCAGAAGAAACCCATGAGTTCCCAATGCAGAGCACACTACTCCCGATCCACTAACAGCTGGTTCAGAGCGGGAGCATGAATCAACCAATCATCCAGGTAAAGATAAATCAGTATGCCCTGGAGATGCAAGGAAGCCACAAGCGGAGCCACCACCTTGGTGAACACCCACTGAGTTGACCTCAGCCCGAAAGCCAGGACCTGAAACTGAAAATGACGACCCTAAATGCAAAATGTGAGGAACCTCTGAGAGCTGGGGGGAATCGGAACAAGATAATAAGCGTTCTGGAGATTGAGGGTGTACATGAAATGACCCGGAAGAACCAAAGGAATCACCCGCTAAAGAGTATCCGTCTGAAAAGGCAGATGAACCACCCATTTGTTCAGAGCCTTTAAATCCAAGATTAGCATATACCCCTCTTTTACATTGGGAACAAGGAAAATCAGAGAATAAACCCCTTCCACCTCTAGAGGAGGAACAACCTGAATTGCCCCCTTGTGCAGCAGAGACTCAACCCCCAGAGAAAGTTCGGACCTCTTGGCTAGATAGGACGGCCAAGGACTCGGAAAAATCCCTGAATAGGGAGGAGGCTCCGAGACTTCAATGGCATGACCCTGACGAACAATGTCCAACACCCACATGTTTGAACATGACTGCACCCAAGCTAAAATGAAGAACTGTAGACGACCTCTGACAACAATCCTGGATCTGCAGACATACAGTTAGGAACGGGGTTTGGAAGGGGGAGACTTAGCCTTCCTATCCCTACCCCTGCAAGAAGAGAACTTCCTGAGGCCCCTGGAAAAGTGCCTATGAGAGGGAGGATGAAAAAAAGATTTAGGCTTAGAGGAAACACCAGCAGCAGAGGACTGCTTAAAGGAAGAAGAATGCTTTTTCTCCTTAAACAATTTATGCAATTTCCCCTCCAACTCCTCCCCAAATATCATAGTTCCGTAAAAAGGCAGGCAAAGGGTGCAAGCCTTCTGAGCGGAGCCCGTTTTCCAATCTATCAGCACCAAATTGCGCGAGCAGCCATACCACACCACCGGACATGGCTAAGGCCAGCACCACATCGAAGGAGACACTTGTCTTTGAATATGCACCAAAAGCCCACAACAGTCAGACGCATCATCCATTGACTGATACAGAGCCTTGATATTCAAAATCAGAGACTGAGCCACATAAGTACCATTAATGCCCACCCGCAGGGCCAGATGAGAACCAGAGTACTCCTTCTTGAGGGAGACATCAACCTTCTTATCAACTGGATCCTTAAGCACAGCATCTTCAGCCAAGGAAGTCCGACCCACAAGACTGGCCACAAATGAGTCAATAGGAATAGAGTCAGGAAGATCTTTGGACATATCCTAAAGAGATAACATTTTGCCATAAACCGTGGAAGCATGATACTGCCGGCATCCTTCCACTCCCTTTGCAAGACCTCCCTGATGTAAGGATGGACAGGGACATTGACAGCAGCAGAAATCTGGACCTGCTGCAACAAGGAACCACCGGAGCTGCTAGGAGCCTCTGTACCTGGAAAACTCATGTTAGACTTGACATGCTTAATCAAGTCAGTCAACATATCCTTGTCAATATATTTACTCTTATGCTCCAACACACATCCATTCGTCATCTGAACCAGAAGAATACGAAGAATTAACTGGCCAAGAGCCCTTGGAATGAGCCCCCCTACCCCATCTCACACAGGGTCTCTTTGAATAAAAGTTTTATCCTGGAATTATCCCCCGTTTTGACCTAGCAGGAGAAGGAGAGGATGAGGAATCAGAGGAAGAGGTGGGAGAAAGCTCCCTGTGACAGCTCTTTCAAGTATGTTTGCTCATGATGGTGCAGAACCAGGAACCACAGGAGACAAAGTCTCAGAAGGCAAAGACACAGACCAGAACCTGCCAGAGAACCAACCCAGACACCTCCGAGAGAATCCAGTAATCAGCTAGACACTTGTAATCAATAAACAGCAGCCGCTGGCAGTCCCCGGTAGATACACATCCAAGAGGGGCCAGGGCCAACCCTGCCACACCCCCGCTGATCCACGCTTCAACAAAGGAACAAAGAGGGAATAAATGTCAAAGGCGAACACCTGCGGCACCGAAATATTCTCATCCAAAGAAACCACCAGAGAAATAGACAAAAAATCCGCTATGCAGACATACCGAAGGCCGGCTCCTAAATGCCCTCCGTGTAGAAGATCAGCCCAGCAGCACCTGACTTTCTTCCAGCCAGGCACCCAGAAGTCAGGCAACACAACCTGGAAGAGGACCAGTCCACACCTCCAACACTCTGGGAAAGAAACACTGCGTCTCCCGATGAGCCCGGCAACACAGGAGGTGCGGATCAGGACCCCTGTGGTGAGCCACCACCCAAGGGAACTTTAACGCCCACCAAGCCCAGCAGGGAGGGAGAAGAAGCCGTGCCAGCACATCCACGCGGCCCTGCAGCGAAGAAATGTAAGTAACCATAGGAGCGTCCACGATCCAGAATCGTCCCCTTCTGTCAGCAGACAGAAAAACATAACAGGAGGATTGCCAGGATAGATGCAAATTTATACTCCCAGAGGGAGGGTTAGGGTAGGGCCAGCATTCCTTCATTATTTTTTTTCTGTCGGTGAGATAGATTATCTCACTTTCTTAATGAAGGAGACGCGGACAGGAGGGACCTGGGGGTATTGGCAATTTGTACCCCTTCGCTATCCAGCACTTTCCCTATTGCTGCACTCACTTGAGTGGTAATAGTAATTTTTACCCCTCAGCTATCCAACACTTTCCCTACTGTTGGAATAGTAAATTTCATCCCTCCGCTATCCAACACTTTCCCTACTGTTGCACTCACTGTGGTGGGAATAGTAATTTTTACCCCTCCGCTATCCAACACTTTCCCTGCTGTTCCACTCATTGTAGTGGAAATAGTTATTTTTACCCCTTCACAATCCAACACTTTCCCTACTGTTGCAATGACTGGAGTGGGAACAGCAATTTTTTTACTCCTCTGCTTTCCAACACTTTTCCTACTATTGCCCTGACTGGAGAGGAAATAGTAAATGTTATCCCTCTGCTATCCAACACGTCTCCTACTGTTTCACTCACTGGAGTGGGAATAGTAATTTTTACCCCTCCGCTATCCAACACTTTCCCTACCGTTGCACCAATTGGAGTGGGAATAGTAATTTTCTACCTTCCGCAATCCAACACTTTGGTTACTGTTCCATTTACTGACATGGGAATAGTACATTTTATCTCTCAGCTATCCAACACTTTCCCTACTGTTGCACTGACTGGAGTGGGAATAGTTAATATTATCCATCTGCTATGCAACACTTTTCCTACTGTTGCACTCACTGGAGGGGGAATAGTAATGTTTACCCCCTCCGCTAACCAACACTTTCCCTACTGTTGCACTAATTAGAGTGGGAATAGTAATCTTTATCCCTTCGCTATCCAACACTTTCCCTATTGTTGCACTCACCTGAGTGGTAATAGTAATTTTTACCCCTCTGCTATCCAACAATTTTCCTACTGTTGCACTGACTGGAGAAGGAATAGTAAATGGTATCCCTCCGCTATCCAACACTTTTCCTACTGTTGCACTCACTGGAGTCGGAATAGTAATTTTACCCCTCCGCTATCCAACACTTTCCCTACTGTTGCACTCATTGGAGTGGGAATAGTAATTTTTACCCCTCCGCTATTCAACACTTCCGTCACTGTTGCATTGACTGGAATGGGAATAGTACATTTTCTCTCTCCGCTATCCATCACTTTCCCTATTGTTCCACTGACTGGAGTGGGAATAGTAAATATTATCCCTCCCCTATACAATACTTTTCCTACTGTTGCACTCACTGGAGTGGGACTAGTAATGTTTACCCCTCCTTTGTCCAATATATTCCCTACTGTTGCACTCATTG
The DNA here is from genome assembly GCF_964261635.1 of Lissotriton helveticus. Classification (NCBI taxonomy): domain Eukaryota; kingdom Metazoa; phylum Chordata; class Amphibia; order Caudata; family Salamandridae; genus Lissotriton; species Lissotriton helveticus. The sequence goes on from NC_136067.1 coordinate 988,578,465, forward strand.
GAGTGGGGATAGTCATGTTTCCCCTCCGCTATCCAACACTGTTGTTACTGTTGCATTGACTGGAGTGGTAATAGTGCATGTTATCCCTCCACTCTGAAACACTTTCCCTGCTGTTGCACTCACTGGAGTGGGAAGAGTAATTTTTACCACTCCACTAGCCAACACTTTCCCTACTTTTGCACTCACTGGTGTAGGAAGTTTGTGTTTAAAGATTTTTATATAGTTTAATATTTGAATTTATTATAGAATTTTTTTAAATAGATTTTATACATCATATATATTATATTATATTATAGGTATATATATATGTATATATAAATATATATATATATATATATATATTTATCCAACCATTCTCCCATCTGGGAAACACGTAAACGACACACCAGGAGTTGCTGTGCTCGAAAATTTATTTGGCAGCAAAAACAAACAACGTGTTTCACCTCACGGCTTGTTCACGTTTGTTGTGAACTCCAAACCATAGTCCTTTTACATTCTCAAATAATAGTCATGAAAATAGGACTTTTTTGTGCACACCAATAAGTGAAAATATAGCGGACATCTTGGAACAGGAAATACCATCATGTTGTGTCAGTTGTAATCGTAACTTAAGATTTATAAAGCTGCATAATGGCCACAGTTCATAGTCTTTTACATGTTATTATTTTACAATCCGCTATGATAAGTTCAACCAAAATAGTTTATGTTTAACCAAAATATTCTCACAGCCAAGGACATTTATTAAATTCATATCTGTCCATGTTGTTATAAGGTGGTTACCTCAGTTCATCATGTGGTTTGAATAAGAATATATGAGCCCGCAGTTTCGCCCTAGTGGGCGTGAAAACATTATGTTGTATGGGCAGCATGATACCCCTTACTCGATATGCATGACATGATAAATGATGACATTGAATTTGAGCCCAAGTGGGCATGTTACACATGTATATCACATTGTAATTAGATGACCTCATATTTATCGTGTCCTTTTGAAATTCAAACATAGTAACCTATAACTTGTTCTTGGCTGCTTGCATTATTCGGTTGAAATATTGTCATATTTGGTTTAAATCATAAGAGTCTCTTCTGTGCCACACATAATTTTCTTGAACTGGCATTTCAGTGTATAATTGTTCCAAATGTCCAAAGTTGTCGAAATAAGTTCTGTGAAATAAAAAAAATTATATACAAAGGTTTAAAAAAGACGACTCTAAGCTAAACAGCTAATTCTTTTTCAGTTTTTCAACAATGTCCAACATACAAGCTGATTACATTTTCTCCATTTTTATCTCTCCAAATGAACAGAAAGCTCCTCGTGGTTATTCAAACCCTGAGGGAATATAGTTTCAAAATCGATAATATACTTAGATTCCATTTTGCGAAGGCATGTTGTTCTGTCTCCCCCACGTATTCCCAGGTCCACTTTGTCCAGTACCACCATTCTTAACAAGTTTTCATATTGAAAGTGGTATTTGAAAAAGTGTCTGGCCACTGGATATTGTGCATTGTGGTTCTTAATAGCTCTAAGGTGTTGCAACACTCTTTCTTTGGCTTTTAGGGTGGTACTTCCTATGTACCATTTGTCACATGGGCAAATGAGTAAGTATACACAGTACATGGTGTTACATGTTACAGTTTTCTGTATAGAGAACACTCTCCCCGTACCTGGTATCGTCACCTCTTTACAGTTAATACTGTTTCTGCAGGCTTTACACGATCTGCAGCACCTAAAGCCCGGTATGTCATTGGGTGTATTTGTGCTGGTCACGGAATTGGGGCTGAGTTCGTCTCTTAAAGATTTGCTCCTTCTAAACGTAACTTCTGGGTTATGGTTTAGATGTGGTTTTAGATGTTGATCAGTTAGCAACACGTGCCAATGTCTATTGAGAATCTTCTTCGATGCCATGGCTTGACCTGAGAATGTGGTAATGAATCTTATGTTGGATTCAGTGTTTTTGACTCTGTTGGTATCTAGAAGTTCTTTCCTCTCTTTAGTATCTACTCTCTTCACGGCTCCCTGTATGGTTTTGTTGTTATACCCTTGTTCTTTGAAGCGTTTGATCATTGTTACTTGTTCCTTCTCAAACGCTTCCTTGGTACTGCAATTACGTTTGGCACGTAACAGTTCCCCATAGGGGATACTGTCAATGAGGTTTCTGGGATGTGCACTTCTTGCATTCAATAAACTGTTGCCGGCTGTAGTTTTCCTATAGAGACTAGTCGTCATCACCGTCCCTATGATTTCAACATTTATGTCTAGAAATTCAATTTTCGATCTGTGTATATGTTCAGTGAATCTAAGATTCATTTCATTTCATTTATTGCAAATGGTGATGGATGACTTAGAGATGTATATAATTGTAAATAATAGGTTTGACACGGATCACAAATTTATATACTATGCATTATCTAGAAACATCAACACTTTGTTTTACACTTCATAATTTTGCAATGGACATCATTCTTTTTCTTCTTTGTTGTCACTTAGTTGAATGTTGTAGATAATCAATATCTACAAATATTGTTTTTGGAAACCATTCCTTCCCTCCCTTCTTTACTTCGTTTTACTTGTTTTCCTAATACAGGTTAGTGAGAGTACTTCACTGAAATATTTGAAACTTAATATCAAATCACTGTATATAGAAGGAACTTGATCTGATTGTAAATACTTGATTTGTTATTGGTATAGGGTTACCTTTGTACTTTACGCAAATTGTATATATTCATGCAAAATGACTACTAGTATGTACCAGCCACATATCGACCATGCAGGGTTGGTGGTCTAGATGACCATGGAAATAGTAGAGGGTACTTACACATATCACTATATTTAAGTAAGGTCTAGACCAAAGGACTCTATGGTCCAGTTGAAGGCAGGAGCCGAAACGCGTAGACCGTCCATTTGACACACTTTCTTTTTGCACATGGTGTGTAAATAATAAAAAACGTGAAGAAACCATCTGTTGCAGTGCCGTGTCTTTGTCTACGAACTTGTAGAAAGAAGAAGCTGTGATAACAATTAGCGTGTAAACTGGAACGCGCAACACAGGCACTCCAGGACGAGGTGAAGCGGTCGTGATTGATTGGGAGATCGGAATCCAATAAACAGTGTTTGGAAAGAGAAAACAACCGACGCCTCTGCTGCATAGCCAAGCAGACCCGTGAAGAAACGCTGCGGGGAGATTCGCGGCAAGAGAGCATCAGCGGGAGAGTACGGAGGCGACCGGAGCAGGGGTGAGTGAACCGGCGAGGCGTATGTCAGTTTCGCCTAACTCTGTAGCGCGGCGGAGGCTGCTTTCGGGTGGGGTGAGGGGCAGTCACCTGTCGGCATAACAAACCCCTGCAAGGGAAGCCGAGGTGCAGCGTAGCGTGTGGTGTGGAAATAGAAAATAGGAGAGTCACTCCTAAAAATACACAAAATTACGCTCACCTTTAAAAACGTACAGAGCCTGGCTATACCCGAGGTAATCGGGAGGAATCAGCAAGTCACCCAGAGAGGAAGCCGAGAGAGTACGTCATCGGCGAGGTTGAATAATCCTTAAAGGGGCCGTGCAGCATCTCTGGAAAACCGAGAGAACACAGTGTGTTTTACAGGGAGCAACAAACACGTTCTTTGAGGTCCAGCATACTTTAGGATTAAGGGAGCTGGTTATCCTCAATAAAATTATGAACACTATACACGCCTGGCATTTGAGATTGTGTATCAAAGAGAATTTAATAACCAAACCCTGCATGGTTTATATATGGCGGATAAAACAAGGAATCGCCAATTAAGGGCGAGCGAGCTTCTGAATGATGATAATCCACCCACAGTGACCTCTGATGCTAAAAGAGATGGGGTGAAAAAACAAAGGAGAAAACACTGGCCAATATAGTACGAGAACTACAAAGTCAGCGAATCCAAGAAATCAATAAATGGTGGGAAAAAACATCTTTGGAAAAATATATCGAATTTAAGAGAGTCCCGCGAGGTCTGAGGATCTTAATTATGCCAACCCTAAATGACTTGGACACTGATTTGATAAAATTATGGCAGACTGATACAAACGAATGCTCCTTTAAGTTAATGAGGACCCTAATAATCCATGCAGAGAGGAAACTAGAAAAAATCACAAGCACAATAACAGCTCTAGAATCAGAACTCGCTGGTATTCCAACATCTGAAGAAAGCAAAGAGGCAATGGAAAACATGGAAAAGAAGGTGGCAAAACATGAGATGGAGGTAGAGAAGAGAAAGGCCAACAAGTTCACCAGGGATAGGTTGGACTATATGAACGGTCGAATTTATACATTCGCAAGAAAGTATGACACCCTAAGAAGTCATGTTGCCATGGATAAGAACATGGATAGAACCAATGAACCCACAGAGGATGTAGACAGCTCAGAAGTGAGTTCTGTTGAAGGAGAGTCCAGTGCAACACCATTGGATTTTCAGGGGGAGATCAAGCTGGCACACATGGTCACGCGACAAAGAGGAAGAGGCAGATCCAATGCTTGGGGAAGGGAACAACGTCCACCAAAGAAACCCCCGTCAAACCAAAAACCAGAAGGGGTGGAAAAAGAAGTAAAAGCAAAGCGAGGCAAAGGAAAGCTAAAATAAATTTAAAGAAGAGAGTGTCCATATCTAACAACATAGTGATAAACTTATCGAATAAACAACTTTCGAATACTCATTTGAAACTTTTAAATAGAGGCCTTTCTTTTTGCCCGACAAAAACTATGAATGTACCCAACGCAAGAATTGACCTTTACAAATTTTGCAGAAAGGTGAAACTAAAAAAACATTTCGCTGAGAAAAATCAAAGCAATAAAAAGACACATGTTCCTAGAACTAAGGAAGCTACATCAACGGTCGCACAAAAAGACCTAACTGCGATGATAACTCCAGCATCAATTAGAGAGACCCCCTCTACTAGCCAAGAGGACAATACGATCACTCCAGATATGGAAATAAACTTTTGTAAAAACATTGGCCTATCCACGAACCTAGGAGGTAATAGTGGACTGAAAAGAAATTCAAGGTTCTGTCCACAACTCCCATCAGGCAATAAAGTGGACCTATTTCAAGAACTTATGGTCGAGGAAATAACAAAAATTTCAGACAAATCTATAAAAAATGGACAAATGAGGAAACAAAATCTTTCTCTGGAAGAACAAAAAGCCATGATGGATTTGAAAAATGACACGTCTATAATCATAAAATCCTCAGATAAAGGGGGCAACCTCGTTATACAGAATGTTTCAAATTACATTGAGGAAGCAAACAGACAATTGAATGTTCAAGAACATTATGAGAAATTGACCACAAATCCAATGGAAGGATGGACAAGTGAATACCATTCTATGTTGTTAACCTGGAAAGACAGAGGTCTTTTAGATTTTGACGAATACAGTTATTTAAAAACAAACAACCCGATCATGGCAACTATATATTTTCTAACGAAAATTCATAAGTCACTAGATCGTCCACCAGGGAGACCAATTGTAAGCTCGATAGGATCCCTCTTGGAGTCTACATCAAGATTCATTGACATTTTTCTTATGAATTATGTGACAAGTCTACCCTCTTTTCTGAGAGATACAATGGACTTTTTGCAAAAAATCACTACTTGTGAATGGAAACCATCTTATCATATGGCAACAATTGATGTTACATCACTTTATACCTCAATCCGCCATGAGGACGGTATTGAGGTAGTGAAGGAAGTACTCTGAGCACGATCTGTGAACTTTTTGGAACATTCAAATATGTTACTGGATATGCTCCGATATTGCTTGACCCACAACGCTTTCCTGTTTTTGGGGGGGACATACCTCCAGAAACAGGGGACCGCTATGGGGACATCATTTGCACCCACATATGCAAACCTTCTAATGGGGGCATGGGAGCGTGACGTGACACAGAAAGATCGAGAGAATCCTGAAGGGCCGAAAATTAAACTCTGGTGTCGTTTCATAGACGACTTGTTTGTCATATGGGACGGAAACGAAAATTCATTGAAAGAGTTCATTGGCTCTCTAAACAACAACAAGTACAACCTAAAATTCACGTCTACAGTCAGCTCCCACTCTCTGATTTTCCTTGATGTGGAAATTTTTGTTAAGAACAACGGACTTTGCTCTAAAATCCATGGGAAACCGACTGCATGTAATAGCATTCTACATGCAAACAGCGGACACCCCATAAGATTGAAATGGAGTATTCCTCATGGTCAAATGTTGAGAGCAAAAAGGAACTGCTCCGAACAAGAAGATCTAACTGAGGAAATAGAAAAAATGAGCTCCAGATTCCTTGAAAGAGGATACCCAATGGAAGTGATATCTAATGCACAGAACAGGATGCATCTGAAAAAGAGAGATGAGTTATTAACTCCGAAAACTAAGAAACCTAAAACAAATCCGGAGCAGGAGATAAGTCAAGGGAATGAAATAACTAGATTGATAGTAGATTTCAACAATCAAAGTGCGAATATGAAGAAAGCTTTTCAAAAACACTGGCAAGTCCTCCTTCTAGACAACACTTTGAGAGAAACCCTGACAAAAAATCCAAGTATCACATACCGAAAGACCTCCTCCCTAAGAGACATACTAACGCAGAGTCATCTAGTACCACGTGAGGAGAAAAAACAGACATGGCTAACAACACCAGGCTTCTGGAAATGCCACAAATGCAAAGCCTGTGAGCATGGAACAAACATCAAGCATTACAAATTACAAAATGGCAAAACAGAAATGATACAAGAACATATTACCTGTGACTCAAAATGTGTGGTTTATAGGCTACAATGCCCTTGTGGAAAGTATTACATCGGTAGCACAGTGAACCAACTAAAACTGAGAATACTTCAACATCTAAGGGCGATAGAAAACAAGGACCCTGGCTACCCAATGGCCACACATTTTGCTCAATATCATCAAAGTAATCCCGCCCTTCTAAAATACTCGGGGATTAAGATGTGTAAAATCCCGGAACGAGGCGGAGATCAGTTGTTACAATTAAGACGCCTGGAGTCTAGAATGATATTGAGCATGGGAACAGAGGTACCATTCGGCCACAATTTGGACGCAGAACTGCATGTACATTTGTAAATAGGTATAGAAAAAACTAATGACATTATAGGAATGGAATCCTTCACTTTAGGACTGTATGATAACTCGTACACTAAGGAAATGTATGATGTTGGACTAAGTACATACTTGAAACTATCATATAAGCAGGAACCGGAGAAATCAATCAGATCATATAATGTGAAAATTGAATAAAGTACAATGATTGATTAGGGAGGATGAGAATTAAAAAGGTAATGAATACTGTAAGGGCACAACGAAGAAAGGAATTGGTTAGATAAAGTACTTTACAGAAATTATGCTCTTATTGCAAATGGTGATGGATGACTTAGAGATGTATATAATTGTAAATAATAGGTTTGACACAGATCACAAATTTATATACTATGCATTATCTAGAAACATCAACACTTTGTTTTACACTTCATAATTTTGCAATGGACATCATTCTTTTTCTTCTTTGTTGTCACTTAGTTGAATGTTGTAGATAATCAATATCTACAAATATTGTTTTTGGAAACCATTCCTTCCCTCCCTTCTTTACTTCGTTTTACTTGTTTTCCTAATACAGGTTAGTGAGAGTACTTCACTGAAATATTTGAAACTTAATATCAAATCACTGTATATAGAAGGAACTTGATCTGATTGTAAATACTTGATTTGTTATTGGTATAGGGTTACCTTTGTACTTTACGCAAATTGTATATATTCATGCAAAATGACTACTAGTATGTACCAGCCACATATCGACCATGCAGGGTTGGTGGTCTAGATGACCATGGAAATAGTAGAGGGTACTTACACATATCACTATATTTAAGTAAGGTCTAGACCAAAGGACTCTATGGTCCAGTTGAAGGCAGGAGCCGAAACGCGTAGACCATCCATTTGACACACTTTCTTTTTGCACATGGTGTGTAAATAATAAAAAACGTGAAGAAACCATCTGTTGCAGTGCCGTGTCTTTGTCTACGAACTTGTAGAAAGAAGAAGCTGTGATAATATATATATATATATATATAAACTAACTTTCATAGAATTTTTAAATGATAAAATACATTAAAATTAAAGATGTATTAATGTTTTTAAAATAAATATTTATATATAGCAATTATTATATATGTGTTTAAGTTGTTTTAATTAAGTTTATTTGTTATATTTGTAAAAATGTATATTAAATCGAATTTTCTTTAAATTAATTTTGTTATTTAATATATTTAATATTTAGGGCCAGATGTAGGTAATTCTGATTTACCTACTCTTAAAAACCGAATCATACCGAATCGGTATTTAAGAGTAGGTAAATTGGAAGTGGGCAGATGTAGGTAATTTTTATTTTGCAATTACCGATTCTGTAAGATTCGGTATTTACCGATTCGGTAAATACAGAATCGGTATTTCCCATTGATTCCCATGGGCCTTGAAGCCCATAGGAATCAATGGGAAATACCGATTCGGTATTTACCGAATCGGTAAATACCGAATCCTGGCAGGGGGAACGGGGTGTCACTTTGACACCCTGTAGCACCCCATTTGCAGGCTTGTGTGCCATGTGGCACACATACATGCCCTAAGGGCATGTCTGTGTGTCACATGGCATAGGTGTACATGCACAGATGTGCATGTACACTGGAATTCGGTATTTTACCACCCAATAGGATTGGGTGGTAAATACTGACTCCTAAAGGGCCTGTGGCACTCTTTGAGGTGCCAGCTACATCTGGATTTACCGAATCGGTACATATACCGATTCGGTATTTAACCGAATCGGTAAATTTACCGAATTGGTAAATTTACTGATTCGGTAAAATTCGGGCCCCCTACATCTCAAAAACCAATTACCGGTCGGTAACGGGCGAAATCGGCCGTTACCGACCGGTAATTGGTGACCTACATCTGGCCCTTAGTATTTTAAATATATATAAAAAACAATCTTTTGTACAACTATATTTTTGACCGATATTTTTTTTTGATGTTGTTGTACTTACCAACTATCAATTAAAGGATGTAGATATTTTTAACATCGATATTTAAAACTAGATATTGTGGTATAGGGATATTTCAGATGTCGATATTCTATCAGTGAAACCTCTCAGTCTCCTTGGAAGTCTTCAGTGCTAGCTTAATGTATGAATGAACATCAAAATCAAGGTATTTTTCTTCATCTGCAAATTCCTTGATAATGCCCGAAACCTCTACAAAGCCTACCTGTGCATGTCCCAGTCCAAGTGGCGCGTAATTTCGATGGGTTTGATAATGACAGTACTCAGTTGGGGTATTTTACTAATAGGCTTTGGTTGCTAATCTTTGAGTGAAATACTGGGCAAAAATACATATGAATTGATAATGGGAACACTGATTCCACTACCTACCCAAAATCCTGCAATCTTGAGTATTTCCATCTCCCTGAAGTTACGTATGTATCTAGTGTCATTACTACTCAGGGGAAGAATTGCTTCTGGCAAAATCAGACCATCTCCATTGTAATTCAAAACATTGAGGATGGAAGGTCCAGTGGCCACTATATCATCAACAACATTTTTAAAACCAAAATATTAAGGAGATAAGAACATACAGGTCAGTATATATTTGTTAATCCTAGCTCCACATTTGCATACCTTGATGGCATATATATATTTTAAACAACCAAACTTCCTTGAAAACAAGAAAGGAGCATGCTCTTTAATGCTTCCTTGGCATGATTTACTGTGCAGGAAGAACACCCAACGCGTTTCGGCGAAACCTCGCCTTGCTCACAGGTGGCCATATTTATGAAAAAGTGGCACAGCGCAACAAGTCACCCGCATCACTGGGAAAGGGTAGGAATGCACCACATTTAAGGCAATACGGTGCATTCCTGTCCTTTCCCCCTTGTTGACACACAATGGGCTGCCTAGCGCCAACCCAGGCACCCTTAGACCATGGTGCAAGGGTGCCTGCATTGCCTGCAGGATTGTTTTGTGCAGGAAGGGGCACCTTCCTGTACCAAAACAATTCTGAGAGTCTTTTTCCCTCTTTCCTTGTGTGCAACAGAATGCAGCACACATAGCAAGAGGAAAAAACTAGGCAAAATAACAATGTTCTCCACATTATGCTTCTCCTTGGGAGGTGCATCTTTTTGCTGCTTTCCCAGTTTTAGCTGTTCTTGTAAATCTGGGAGTGTATCAAAATACATAGATGTTGCATGGGAACATCGACGCAACACTCATGGAAAAGCCTCCTGGCGCAGGGTAATGCAGCATAGCAATTTGCGCTGAGTTACATCACTCGAGATTTATGAAACCACGCAGGATAACAGGTTGAAAGTTTTACAAGAGTGGAGGGGCCAGATGGCCCCCCTCCCTTAGCCAGTAAAGGCCCAGGGGATCCCCATCCCGCTTAGTGGGGTATGCCCTCACACAGTAGGCGCTTTGAAAATGCTCCTGCCGGGTGGGAACAGACTTCAGTTTCCTGCCCACATTCCTGCAGGCAGGAAAATACACATTGCTCCCACCCTAAGGGAGCAAGCTAAAACAGTAGGAGCAATGTCGGCTCCCACAGCATGCCGGGTTATCAGCTGGGCCCGAACTAGTGATTTGTGAGTGCTCTGGATCCCCACCAGGGATGGGTCAAGGCACCCTAGGTGGCTCAGGGAGGGCCTGTGTGCCACCCCGCTTAATTAATAAATAGACCCCAGGAGATGGTGTTCCCTGGGCCAAAGGATGCTCAGAGAGAAGGGCTGGTGCCCCATACCGTAAGTGTACTGGCTGGGTAATGGGACACCAAAGTGAATAATAAATGAGCAGCAGGAAGAACTAATGTATTATTCACTACTCCATCATGCACACAATAATGCCCTGTGCGGTCTTTTTTTGGTTATCCATTCCTTAAGCTTGGTGGTGCCACCAAGCATTTTGTTTATGATGTTATGGGGCTGCAAAAAAGTGAAGCAGTCCCACAGCATCAATAAAAAAAAATCAAACTGTAAGTTCTGTCCTGGGTCAATAAAAACATCACCCCAGGAGAGCTTACAATATTTTTGCAACTGAGTCAGGTCCCTGGGACTCCAAGTGAGAGTGCTGGCATGGGTTGAGAGGCAAGGGAATGCTGAGCCCTAGGGGGTTTATACACAGGGCCACTGGGGGTGGAGAAACTTGGAGCCACAGGCTGCCCTGCCTCTGTTTGCTGGGCCATGAGAAGTTACTCCTTGGTGACTGAGACTCGTACACATTTCTTGGAGATTGTTTAACACGTCAACTCAGTGCATATTCCACTCCCACTTCTGGAGAGTCTGGGGTTGGAATGGTCAGAGGTTGTTGAGTTCATTCTCAGCTTACACCTCCCGAGAGCTGGCTATGCGGACTGTTTCTACACTTTAACCTAAGACATAGTTGAAGGGTGGAAATTGGGTGGGTTTTGGGGGTGGGATTTGAAGTCCTCTTCAACAGATGCTTGTGTCTGGGGGGGATACAGATGCTGCCCAAGGGAGGTTTTGGGGAGAGGGTGATTGAAGGCCACGAGGGGTAATTATGATGGTGTTGTTATGTACATATCTATGTTGCTCAAAGTAACTATGGGGTTCAATATGATGATGTTCGCCCGCCATCATCATAAAGGTGATGGGACTGCTCGCCAGATGTGCGGCGGTCCCACCAGTCCAATTAGGATGCGCCCGCCATATTGGCGGGTGCATCCTGGCCTTTTACCATTGCAGACGGTGCTCCTGGCTGCAGCACCATCGGCAATGGTAAAAGAGCCTGCACAGCATTTCCCTGCACCATGTGGCAGGCACCATGCGGTGCCTGCCACTTGCTGCAGGGAACTGAATGGGACATGGTACCCCCCAGTGCACCCCCACTTCCCCCCAGAGAGAGCCGCAATGGGCCCCCAAAGTCAATCCCCGCCAGCCTTTCCATGGCGGCATTGCCCATCACCTTCATCCTAATATGGCAGACGGTGCCTGCTAGGCACCTCCACGGTATTAGTGGCCCATTGGACCTGGCAGGCAATCGTACCGATTTCCACCAGCTGAAAAGTGGTGGATGGACTTTGCATCTACTGCGATACCCACTGCCCTCCTAATACGGCGGTGGGTAATTCTCATTACGATGGTGTAACGATTGCCACTGCTGGCCCAGCGGTGGCAATCGTTACGCCATCGTAATGAGCCCCCGACGTTTGGGGTTGCAGCTTCTACACAAATAAGGCACTTAGGACAGGGAAACACACAGCAGGTTAGGATGCACAGAGACTGGATATTCCTACATAAAGATAAAGGCTTGTCTGGGTACGAAGTACAAGCTGGTAACTTCGAATGTGCAAGGGCTTCAAGGATCTGTAAAACACAACAGGGTCCATGCCTATCTATGACAATATGGCATTTCAGTGGCATTTCTTCAGGAGACCCACCTTTTGGGGGGTTGTATAAGATACCTCCAGAAGAGATGGATCTGACAGTTCTTTGCCACCTCTTATTCAGGTACCGCACAGGGTGCATTGATTTGGAGGGCCCCGGGGGTCCCCTTCAAGCATACATGGGTACAGATTGACAGTGATGGTTGATACGTGATCCTGGAGGGCACTCTTGACACTCAATGTCAACGCTTGTTCCCACTCTTGATGTAGTGATGTTTTTTGGCAAGATAATGGCGGCAGCCCATGTATCATTAGATGAAGAACTGATCCTGGTTAGTGACTTTAAATGTGTCCTTTATAGACGCATGGATAGGTCACCATCTAGGGGATGAGACCTCACATAACGCAGACCTTGACCCAAACGATATCGTGTTTTGGGGCTTACTGATATTTGGCACCAGCAACACCTACACGAGTATGCCTGCTCATGCTATACTCCAGCGAGAGACACATATAGTTGGTTTGACTATGTTTTTGTTCAGGTGGGGACGATGCACAGAGTGATTGACTTGCAGTAATTAGCGTGCAATCAGGCACATGCATCAATATTGCATTTTGCGATTCCTTAATTGCGAAAAATAAGGAATCGCAATTAAGGAATTGCAAAATGCAATGCATCCAGAAATCGCTAAATAAATTGCGATTTCTTAATATTCCTTAATTGCGACTCGCAAATTGCGAGTCGCAATTAGGGAATACCACCCCATTCATTCCTATGGGCCTGGAGGCCCATAGGAATGAATGGGAGGACATTCTCAATTTGCGATTAGCAATTTGCGAATCGCAAATTGAGAATGAGATTTCAAGGGTGCAGGAATGTCCAAAGGGCATGTGTGTGCACAACATGAAACTTTGAAAAATGCACAAAAGTGCATTTTTCAAAGTTTTCGCAAATTACCATGAGGTTCAACCTCATGGTAATTTGCTCCCCCTAATTGCGAATTCACAGTTTTTGAAAGTGTCATGCATTGCATTTAAGGAATCGCAAAATGCGATTCCTTCAATGCAATCGCAATTTGAGAATTCGCAAATATTTGCAAATTCTTAAATTGCGAGGGCCTTGACCCTTCATGCATTCCAAAAGAGGATTTTGCGATCGCAAACGGCCGATTTTTGCGATTCGCACTGTTTGCGATCGCAAAATCCTTTGATGCATGTGCCTGATAGTCTCTGATCACTCTCCCTTAATCCTCATATACTCCCTAGAGTGCGTGAAACTGAAGATTCCATTGTGGAGATTGCTGGATTATTTTGAACACAATTGGGATAGTACTGGTAGCAGCGCATTGGAATGGGACGCCATGAAGGTGGTCATCCCTGGAGTATGCATAGCCTCCTCAGTTGGTATCTGCTGTGTATTGGAGGATGATCTGACACATCAGGAGGCATCCTTCAAAAAGCTGGAGGTGGCACTGTCTGCCAACCTGAAAACCTCGGTAGACTGGATCTAGGATTTCTGTTTTTTAATCTTTAAGTAATTGGCTAGGGATTTGCCAGCTTTGTTACAACCGCCATACATTTTTGCATTAAATTTAAACAGACTACCGCAAGCATTGTCCCAGGACTCTTTATTGTATTGCATAGGTTGCGCCATAAGGTCTGAAAAATATGGGACTGATTGGAGAAACACATCCACCACATGGGTAGGAGGAGGTGGTATATGGAAGGAGACAAGGCAGGCCATCTTTTGGCCCACTTGATTCGGAGAGTGCCCATACTCTAATCTTCGCTCTCCAAAATGAGTAGAAACGGCGGTACATACCCAACATGCCATAAATGAAGCCTTAGAGGCCCATATTCATGCCCCATAACCTGAGTCAATTAACCAGTGGGAGATGCATAGGTTTCCTAAATAACTGAGGACCTCAGAAGATAGGGATTTACTAGGGGACTGTTGTCTCACCAGGCACAATGACATCTATGAAGACAGAAGTGTGGTGGTGGATTCCCTGTGGAATTCTATAAGGCATTCCCAGGGACCTTGTGGATAAGCAACTGAATGTATTTGATGAGGCATTGCGGGAGGGACACCTCCCACCCTCTATGTGCGAGGTCCATGTAGTACTGATCCCAAAGCCCGGCAAGGATCCCCTCACACTGTGCTTGTATCACCCAATTTCAATGCTCAACATGGCCCAGAAACTTCTCAGCCATATTCTGGCAGCACAGTTGTTGCCTTGTCTTGGCCGTTTGGTGCCTAAGGACCAGTCAGGATGCATACTGCATAGGAATACACTGTGATATATACCCCACCTGACCCATATCAAACATGCTACTGAATTGGATAATGACCTCTATGCTCTTGACTTCCTCGATATTGAGGAGGCTTTTGATTCTTTAAGGTGCAACTAAGTCTGGCAGGTGCTGGACAAAATGGGCCTGGGTACAGCATTCATTTGGGGGGTTACGTTATTATTGGAAGCCCCGACAGCCAGGGTGCTTACGGGATGATATGTTTCATCAGAGATTCTTCTCCACAGGGGTACCCGTCAGGTCTGTCCGTTGTCAACTTTCATATTTGTCCTGGTGATGGAGCCACTGGTGTGCAGTTTTTGACAGACACTGCATGGGTGGGGGTGCAAGTGGGGGTCACGATACATGTGGTCACTTTGTATGCTGATGGTACAATAGTTTACCTGCATCAACTGGGTATAACCCCCCCTCTATTGCTTAATATCTTTTGGGAATTCTTTGTGTTCTCTGGTCTCCAATCACACTAAATCAGTTAGTTTTCCCGTGAGACTTGTGAAAGATCAATCAGTGAAGTGCCTACTACCCACGGGCATAACATGGTGCATGGATAATGTTACCAGCCCCTGGGAGCTGTACACAGGCCCCAGTAATGCACGGCATGGGGTTGGCTTTGCGTATGAAAAAACAAAGGTTAAAGTCATGGTATAGTTGGGTAGAAACTTCAGTGACAACGTATGTAAGGTTTTAATCTAAAAAATAGTCACTGAAATTTGCCAGTAATAGTTATCTCAAGTATCTTTAACTCATGTCCTAAAGTAACTACAACTCATGCTGTCACCATGCACAGCTAATTACCCCAGGTATCACATCTCTCATTACTTTTTTGAGAACATCATTGCTAACATCACTGCAACATTTGACATGACATAATTGATTTAAAAACTTTGCATGGCAGGGACTTGAGTAATAGTTACTTTAGGACATGATATATAGTTGCTTGAGATGGCTATGACTAGTAAATGTCAGTGTTTTTTTAGTTTAGAACATTATGGGGCCTAATACAATGTTGGGTAGACGCCCATCTCGGTGTGAGAACCGAAGTACCATAGTTCGACGGTTCCCCACCCCCTATTACGATGCGACAGCACCAGCCGCAGCACAGGCTCCCATAGAGAAATGTGAGTTTCTGTGAATCCCTGGTGCCTGCTACGAGGCACAGGGATTTACAGGGGGGCACCATAGGTGCCACGCAGGTCCCCAACATGAGGCCACTAAGGGATGGGAGCCTGCTAGGGGCCCTCAAGTAGCGGTTTTCACTCTAACCACCTTCTTTGTAATAAGGTGGTCATAGTTTAAACCAAGGATGTCAGTCAGAAATCCTCCGACCTATGGTTAGAGGCATTCCAAGAGACATTCTAATGGGCCCCATAGTTGCCACAAAAATGTATACTTAACTATAAAATTGCTTTAACCTTTCTTTTCAGTGACTGTATGTGAATACATATTACAGAGTGGTGGCAGCCACTCTGTAGTTAGAATTAGGATTCCCAGGTATAGGAATTCCTCAGAATTTTGCTCACTATTAACTTTGCTCTGGTTCGACGAATCTCCAAAACACTTTCCAGAGCTATTGATTTTTCTACATTGGCAGAGGACAGAACGTTTTGCAGTGATTGGTCAAGGGGGTGCAAAGATAAATGGCAGGTTCCAAAATGCTTTTTCCCACAATGCTTTTTCCATTGACGTTGGTATCGGATGTAGTGAGAAATGGCTAAACGGATTTTATGAGATTTGGCAGGATTGCACATTATGGTGCTCAGATGATCCTTTTTGGGTACTACAAGTAAGTAGGGTAGTTTTTTTTATATTTATAAGGCATTTTAACTTAGTGATATCTGTTTGCCATGGAACTTTTGCGAAACTTCACTGTATTTCACAGAAGTACTGTGGTAAATACTCATGACAAGTTACTATGTGATTGGCTGATGACTGCCTTTACAAAAGTTAAAGGCAGCCATGCTGTTTTTCAGTACAATTTGGTTGTATTCTGAATTATGCTTTTTTGATATAGGTAAGTATTAAGTTTGACATTTTTCCCCTTTAGCAAAATGATAATGGGTAGGGAAGAATATTTTAAGTTTATATATATATATATATATAAACAATATGGAGTACTGTACTACTTAAATAAAAAAAGGCATATGTTAAAAAATTAAAAATACACTGTACTACACAATATTTACTAAATATAGGGTATTACAGTGTATTCTCTATTTTTGACATATTTAATTCTTCTAATAAATGTCTATGGAGTACCACAGTAATGCCTATAAATGGGAAACATCACTTACAACGCAACTTTTACCACGCAATGCTTTTACATCGCAACTTTTACAACGCAAACCATTACAACGCATTGCACTGGGGGGCGCTCTAGGATAGGGAATATATTTAATTTACTATCCAACACCTTCCCTACTATCCACGGGGACTGGAGTTGGAATAGTAAATTAAATAATTCACCACCAGCGCCCCAAAGCACTATGCGTTGTAAAACTTGCGATGTAAAAGCATGCGTGGTAAAAGCATGCGTTGTAATGTCATACATCCCCTATAAATTATTGCGCAGCTTGATAACAAATTCAAACTTGCAGTTACTCTAAACTCTGTAAAAATGTATAGAAAATGTTAAATGTATTTCTCTGTCTATTATCACTTTGATACAGTAGTAATAGGTAGGGAACAACAATAAAACTTACTACTTACTTACATCTAAGACCCTAACCCAGAGCGCAACAAAACGAGGAGCACAGAAGGCAGCCAGACTGTGCTAAAAAACAAAATAACTGCCTCTTGCGTTCAGTAAACACAGCCATTAGCCTTTCAAATACTGTCTTCACACCAAAATGTACAACTAAGGGGCATCTTTGCAAGCTCCTTTTCATCACCAGAATGTCACTAAGTGACGTTGTTGTGGCGATCGGGGCTTCACATTATTTACAAGGCAGCACCAAGCCATTTAATGTGGATTAATGCTGCCTTGTAAATAAGGCACCCTTCCAAGATATACTTAGTGTGAAAGGTGAGGGCAATGGGTGTTGACATGGGGGTTCCACCCTAACACCTATTGATTTTGACGCTGCCCCATATTTACAGGGGTAGCGTAAATATGGGGCAGCACCAAAATTAAGACCTAAAAAACAAACCTGGTTTTACCCTGTCGGAAAGAGGAGAAATGCTTTATTTTTCCTCGTATTTGCTGTTTCCATGTGTGCTGCATTGTGCAGCCCACATAAAAACAGCAAAATGTCATTGATTGTTTATGTGCAGGAAGGTGTCCCTTTCTGCACATAAACAGTCTTTTAAAAACAGGGTGCGTTGCAACTTCTGTGTGTGCGTCATTCTGCAGCACAGATAAAAGTTACAAAACGCCATTGGTGACTCTTTATGTGCAGGAAGAGACACCTTCCTGCACATAAACAATCTGCCCCTGCAAAGCAGGCACCCTTGCACAATGGTGCAAGAGTGCCTGCGCCGGAGCTAGGCAGCTGCAATTAGCACCAGCTCAGGGTGAAACGCAGGGCTACACTGTATTCTTGTAAATATGGTGCAGCCCTGCGTTTCTGAAGTGGCGGAGCACGTCGTGAAGCCACCAGAGCTAACACTGCGCTCTGTAACTTCATTGTGAATATGCCCCTTACTTTATTACCAATTACAACTTTAATACTGCTTACACTCATACCTACTTCCAAAAATTCACATTTAAACCTAATAATGTATATTCCTGCCATATTACATATGCATACATTCACATAGTTCCACGTTGCTTATGTCTATTAACATACTCTGGGGCATATTAGAAAGAATCTCGTTAATATGATCGCCGTTTTAGAAGCAAGAAACTGCCGCCAAAACGGCGATAATGGGCTTGCTAATATGTGTTATAGAATTCCAATAGAAGCCCAGGTTAGATGTCCTGCACATCTAACCTGGGCTTCTATTGGGATTCTATAACGCATGTTAGCAAGCCCATTATCGCCGTATTAGCAGCAGTTTCGGCCGCTGAAACTGTGATAATTTTAACGAGGTTCTTGCTAATATGCCCCCTATTCTATGCTGCTCCACTGTATGCCACTCCACTCAACGCTATTACATTCTACATCACTCCACTGGACGTCACTCCACTATACGACACTCCACTCAATGCTAATTCACTTTACTATACTGCACTCTACTCTACTACACTCTAACACACTCTACTCTACACCACACAACTGTAAGCTATTCCACTCAATGCCAATCAATTCAATGGCACCCCAGTCTATGCCACTCCACAGTATGCACCTCCACTCTATACTGAACGCTATTCCACTGTATGCAACTCCACTCTGTGACTCAACACTCTACAATATTTTACTCTATGCCACTCCATGATATGCCAGTTCAGTGTACACCACTGTACTGTGCTGTATGATATTCCACTGTATGCTGCTCCACTAAACGTGAGTCCACTCTAGGACAATCCACTATATACAGTTACACTGTACAGCACTCAAAGATTCACCTTTGGGTTTTTTCTTTGAAAAAAAAGTGCATATATGCATTCTTTCATTAATAAGTTCACATGTTTGGGGATTTGAGTCTTACAGCGGTGACAACTACAATGTACACCATGCCCTGCATGCATTGACCAATTTTCTGCTCTGAACACAGTGGACCACCTGATTTCTAATGGAATGCAATTAATCATAAATACTTGTATTCCTTAATACTGACATGTAAGCCTGTAAGCATAGTGGGTCAATATTCATCTACCCTGATAAATGAGACATGCAGCGCCCATCTGGATTCTAGCCTAAATCCATGCTGTGTTTCTCTGTTTTTCCAATCACATAAATCTGTTTGATGTACTCCCTGGGCCGCACTTACCCTCTAGAAGTAAATGGTCTGACATTATTTTTCATTAGTAACAAATGGGTTGCCACAGCAGTTTTTTGTCTGAATAATCTGCTCTACATGCATCCTTTTTAGACCTTTTTTATGTATGTGCAGAGAGTGCATTGCTTCGCAATTCATGTTTATTTCAATGTTTTAGGTGGTTCAGTGGGAACTTCTATTACCTGGTATCGCATATGTATAAAGGAATCGTTTAGCTCTTCGTTCATCTGAACGATTTTGCGATAAGGTAATGTAAATTCCCGTCAAAAACTCAAATACGGTGAAATGCCACAATACCAGGCAAAGTCTGTATTTCGTTGTAATACCAATTCGGGCGGGAAATGAGAGATTATGTCTAAAAACCCGCAGCTCGCTGCAGTGGTAATTCCAAGTGCGGTAATACAGCATCATTTTACTAGGGCATTAAAAATGAAGCCTAAATTGACATCCATATGTAGGATATAAATGCATCATAAAATATACGATATTTTTAGCAGCATGAATCACTTCATATTTTATAACCACAACAGGGCTTTGATGATGATGACATTTCCATTCTGTGTGAACTAGAATCGATTCTGTTTCCTGGCTTTGAGTTAACATTCAAACACCCTCATTAGGACATTTCTACGTAATAGTGCCTAAAATACACAATGAGTATGCTATCGATTATTGCCTTTCCTCTACAACTGTATATCCAAAAAAAAACAGAAAAGCATACGCTACCCTTGCTTTTATCGTACACAAAAGTCGAAATGTACAAGTCAATTAAAAAGATATGAGTTTAACAAGCCAATAAATATGTTATTCTACATTTCTAAAGCAAGAGAAATATTTAGTTATCATCATATGTATTACCATGTTGAGGAAAGGGTCGTTGTGATCACTGCTTCATAGTTACATATGTAACTGAAGGACCGCAAAGCATTTCTGCAAATGTTTTTCTTGATACCAAGGCTACCAGTGCCTTCATTCAACCTATTGCCTATTTTTCAACCTATGTTTGCTGTCACTATCTCTCCTGGAGGGCATTTTCATTTGTTCTTACTCCCTTTAACAGTGTTTTCTTTTCTTTCTCTTCCTTCATCCTTCTCCCTTTTCTGTCGTTTCTCCCTTGTTTTGTAGGGTTGAAAATAAATAGAGTAGAAGTCTGTGAATTAACAGTGAGTATGGCTACCACTCTAGTAGACACTTGCTGCATAGTTACTACCATCAATTTGTGATCATGTTGCTCAAAAAGTGCTTGATCCTAATTTGAAATCATCTTTTAGCAGGGCTACTAAGTCCTCTGACATTCCATAACATACATTTAGTTGCCATCAGATATAAAACTTGAGCAATGAGCATTGATTGGATCAACTGTCAGAGTAACATTATATTTATGGTTGTATTCTTCAAATCCCACCCAAAAATCATGATTCAACTTTTACAGATCAATCTTCAGTAGCATTCTCTCAAGTTGTTCACCAATTTTCAAACTCTCTCTCCACTATCCCCCACTAGCACAATCAATCACTTCCAAGATGGGCTCCCTCAGCAGAGACAATCATCCCACCTATTGCCATCGAGGAAGAACAGCAGTTGGCGGGTACTCACAGGCTATACATGAGAAATGCTGGAAAAAAAGATTAAACAAGAAGGATTCTGCTGCCGTGACTACCCACAAATCACTGAAGGAGCTCCAATTGCAACCACAGAGAAAAAAGAAAACATGAATCCCCATTGGTCAGTGAAATCTGCTTCGAATATGCATAAAACAAGATAAATCCAATGCTGGATATTCTGTGCCCCTTATTTACGCATCTGTTAGACTTGGCATCTTTTGGCATGTTTCCCCTGTCTTTTTTGCTTTCTGGACTCTCGGTTTTGACTCTGTTTCTGCTGGTGTAGTGTCTCTGCGCACTTTCTCACTGCCGTGTTAAAGTGCAAGTGCTCTTGTTGCCTGTTGTAAATTTTGTTATGGATTGGTGTCTCAATGATTGGCATATTTTATTTACTGGTGAGGCCCTAGTAAAGTGCACTGAGAGTACCAGGCTGGTAAATCAAATGCTACTAGTAAGTTTTCAGCATTGGTTGTGCTACCCACAGAAGTAGCCCTGAAAAAGTAACTCATACCTGCCACCGCATGGTCTGTGCGCAGTTTGTAAGTGCCATGTCCGCCTGGCAGGTACCCCCAATTTCAAGGCCCCAACCTTCCCATTTTCTACATGTCAGTCACCCTTAAGTTATGCCCAAGGTAACCCTGTGGGCAGGGTGCAGTGTATGTTAGAGGTAGGACATGTACTGCTGTGTGTGACATGTCCTGGTGGGTAATTACAGTGTATTTAATTTGTCACCATTGCACGGCTGCCTGTTCCCTTAGGATAGACTGGGGAGAGTGTTTATAACATCTTATGAACATAAATGGCCCTGGGAACAAGGTAGGAATATAAAGTTTAGTATGCCTGAACTCAGAATTTTAAAATGCATCTTTTAGCGAGGGTGATCTTTGCATTCTGTGTTTGAAAATACCACTTTTAGAAATCAGGTATTTTTTTGCCTACCCATCCAGTCTGCCTGTGCCAGGTTTGTGTGTTGCATGTATGGCTTTTGGATGACAGGGGTTGGAGAGGGGCAGCATCTCCAGAAGTCTGATGGGTCAGGGATGGGCTGAATTGACCTGGGTTACATTTAGAGTACTTGGGGATGATTTCCTTGCACCTGAATGGGCCTGGTCTGCCTTGCACAATGCCGTCTCCACCCCCGTGCCAGAAAGCTGCAGCAGCGAGGACAGAACTGGTTTTGGCTTGGTACAGACCCTATCTGCCTTCAGAGAACAAAGGATTTGGTGGTATACATATTGAGGTCCAGACCTACGAACTTTAGAACTCTTTTGGACCAAGAAGACTGCCAAGAAGAAGAGTTGGAGAAGCTGTGAGGAGGAACTACCACTTTGCTGTGTGCTTTTCTCTGTTGGCCAAAGGGGATGATGGATGGAGGGTTTGAGCAAATCAAACACTCACCCCCAGTCAACTGATCTGGGCTTAATCCACCATCATTCTTTAGCTTACTCCACCACCCAGTTCAGACATGGCCATATGCAAATCAGTCTGACCCTGTGCCTCATGGGAATAGTCCAAACCGAACTGCCAAGGCATGTCTTCCCTGGACCGGAAACAAGCATCCTGGGACCCGTTTCTGGCTATTCAGCCATCATCAGCAAGGCTAGCTTCAATCCATTGGCAAAGTGAGCAAGGGACACATGTCTGAGCATACCCTGCCAACTTAGGGAGAACAAAGCCATACCAAAGGGGATGATGGATGGAGCGTTTGAGCAAATCAAACACTCACCCCCAGTCAACTGATCTGGGTTTAATCCATCATCATTCTTTAGCTCACTCCACTACCCCAGTTCAGACATGGAAATAAAAATCAGTCTGACCCTGTGCCTCATGGGAACTGTCCAGCCCAAACTGCCAAGCCATGCCTTCCCTGGACCGGAGACAAGCATCCTGAGACTGGTTTCTGGCTATTCAGCCGGCATCAGCCAGGCTAGCTTGAATCCAGTGGCAAAGTGAGCAAGGGACCCACGTCTGGGCATACCCTGCCAACTTAGGGCGAACAAAGCGATACCAAAGGGATGTTGGATGGAGCGTTTGAGAAAATCAAACACTCATCCCCAGTCAACTGATCTGGGTTTAATACATCATCATTCTTTAGCTCACTCCACCACACCAGTTCAGACATGGCCATATGCAAATCAGTCTGACCATGTGCCCCATGGGAGCAGTCCAGCCAAAACTGGCAAGTCATTTCGTCCCTGGACCAGAAACAAGCATCCTGGGACCGGTTTCTGGCTATTCAGCCATCATCAGCCAGGCTAGCTTGAATCCAGTGGCAAAGTGAGCAAGGGACCCAAGTCTGAACATACCCTGCCAACTTAGGGCGAACAATGAGATACCAAAGGGGGTGATGGACGGAGCATTTGAGCAAATCAAACATTCACCCCAGTCAACTGATCTGGGTTTAATCCATCATCATTCTTTAGCTCACTCCACCACCCCAGTTTTAGACATGGCCATGTGCAAATCAGTCTGACCCTGTGCCTCATGGTAACAGTCCATCCCGAACTGCCGAGCCATTTCTTCCCTGGAACGGAAACAAGTATCCTGGGACCGGTTTCTGGTTATTCAGCCGTTATCAGCCTGGCTAGCTTGAATCCAGTGGCAAATGCAGCAAGGGACCCACGTCGGGGCATACCCTGCCAACTTAGGGCGAACAAAGCGATACCAAAGGGGATGATGGACGGAGCGTTTGAGAAAATCAAACACTCACCCCCAGTCAACTGATCTGGGTTTAATCCATCATCATTCTTCAGCTCACTCCACCACCCCAGTTCAGACATGGCCATATGCAAATCAGTCTGACCCTGTGCCTCATGGGAACAGTCCAGCCCAAACTGCCAAGCCATGTCTTCCCTGGACCGGAAACAAGCATTCTGGGACAAGTTTCTGGCTATTCAGACTTCATCAGCCAGGCTAGCTTGAATCCAGTGGCAAAGTGAGCAAGGGACCCACGTCTGGGCATACCCTGCCAACTTAGGGCAAACAAAGCGATACCAAAGGGGATGATGGATGGAGCGTTTGAGCAAATCAAACACTCACCCCCAGTCAACTGATCTGGGTTTAATCCATCATCATTCTTTAGCTCACTCTACCACCCCAGTTCAGACATGGTCTTATGCAAATCAGGCTGACCCTGTGCCTCATGGGAACAGTCCAGCCCAAACTGCCAAGCCATGTCTTCCCTGGACCGGAAACAAGCATTCTGGGACAAGTTTCTGGCTATTCAGAATTCATCAGCCAGGCTAGCTTGAATCCAGTGGCAAAGTGAGCAAGGGACCCATGTCTGGGCATACCCTGCCAACTTAGGGCGAACAAAGCGATACCAAAGGGGATGATGGATGGAGCGTTTGAGCAAATCAAACACTCACCCCCAGTCAACTGATCTGGGTATAATCCATCATCATTCTTTAGCTCACTCCACCACCCCAGTTCAGACATGGTAGTATACAAATCAGGCTGACCCTGTGCCTCATGGGACCAGTCCAGCCCAAACTGCCAAGCCATGTCTTCCCTGGACCGGAAACAAGCATCCTGGGACCGGTTTCTGGCTATTCAGCCGTCATCAGCCAGGCTAGCTTGAATCCAGTGGCAAAGTGAGCAAGGGACCCATGTCTGGGCATACCCTGCCAACTTAGGGCAAACAAAGCGATACCAAAGGGGATGACGGACAGAGCGTTTGTGCCTGGCTGATGACGGCTGAATAGCTAGAAACCGGTCCCAGGATGCTTGTTTCTGGTCCAGGGAAGACATGGCTTGGCAGTTCGGGCTGTACTGTTCCCCTGTGGCACAGGGTCAGACTGATTTGCAAGTGGCCATGTCTGAACTGGGGTTGTGGAGTGAGCAAAAAAAGGATGATGGATTAAACCCAGATCAGTTGATTGGGGGTGGGTGTTTGATTTGCTCAAACACTCCGTCCATCATCCCCTTTGGTATCGCTTTGCTATGTTGGCTTGCAGTAGCTGCTTCTGTATTTGGCAGTGGAAGGACTGGACCGAATTTTCTGCAATCTCTTTTTATGAGTTTCTCCAAGGGCTTAAGGTAGAGTTTGCCCCCTGTTCAAGAAGTCTCAGGAACAGCAAATACTTCAAGTTCTTCTGCCCTCAGCACTGGGGACTGTGTGATTTGTGCTGCAACAGAAGAAAAAGCAACCCAATGCCGTCTACAATGCCGCCGCCCTGTCCTGAAGGCATCGCAAAGGGAACTACCACAACTCTGCACTGCAACCATGGTCTCACCGACAGCGCCTGCTGAGGCCGCCACTGAGTCGCTGCATGCACCGTGACCTGTGGGCACTCCTCTCCATACCGCCTCGCTTCACACGTCACCCTGGTATCCCCGAAGATGCCGCTTCACGGCATCATTAATGCCTCTGGTTGCACCATGGTTTGAGGGCACCACTCGTAAGTTACATGACGCACCGTCCTCATCCCGCACCGCAGCCTTGGCATACCGACACTGGCGACATCGGCTCCAGTTCATCAGACAACGACAGCACTTCAGAAATGACGACGATGCTGCTTGCATCGTGACCTGCCAGCACCGCGACGAGCACCATATCACTTCGCACTGCTGCCCTGGTCTCACCAATGCTGCTGGACGACTGTCACCGAGCCACTGCTTCCACTGCAGCCTGAGGGCACAGAACTCCGCACCGCTGCACTTTGCACCACAGCACTCAACGCCTGCCGACTACGGCGCTCCCAACTTCAACCACGAGGAGTTTGATCTGCAATGCGTGTGACTTCAAGGGCCCGATGACTCCTGCAAGGCCCTCCAGAACCAATGCCTGCGGATGCCATGCTTTCAGAGCTCAAGGAGAGGTCGCCGACGTCCGGCATTTCTGAAGGTACTGTTTTTCAGGCCTTCCCGACACTGTAGCTGGCCCACGATGCAGCGGTCAGCCAGAACTGTTTGGATTTGTTGTTCACAATGCTTTGATAGCCCCAGATGGAACTATTGACTACAAGGAACTATTTTTCAAGTTTATTGTGATAACTGATGATTTCTCTGCACTGTATTGTGGATTTTTATCATTTTTGGTCTCGTCTTAAGCATATAAAAATATTGAATATTTTTCTAAACTGGTGTGGTGTCCTTTTGTAGTGCTTACACTGTATTACTGTTGGTTAGGTGCAAATGCTTTATACACTACCTCTAAGATAAGCCTGACTGCATTTGCCAAGCTACCAAGGGGGAGAGCAGGGGTTATTTTAGGAGCGTAACACCCTTATCCTGACTAGAAGGAAGGGTCCCTACTTGGACAAGGTGCAAACATTGCCAACTAGAAACCCATATTTCTAAAATCATCCACTGCAAACCAACCGTATTGGTAGAGTAACACGTTATGTGATGCTTATAAAGCTAATCCAGCCCACCTCCTAGTGCCCACAGCACACTACCACAGATCTTTAGCATGCGCCCACATTACAATTTCAAAATCATTGTGGGTGGGCTGCTCCTTGCGTTCTACTCACTCTGGCCAGGTCCGTCCATGCGAGCGGACCCGCCATCTTGAGGGTAGCCCTCACTCGCGCTCTAGTGGTTCATGATCAGGCTCCATAAAACGACACTGGAGCGAGCGCGCAATTCATTGTATTGGCTCCTGAGGTGGTGACGTGTGTGTGGTAGGGCTCTGCCAGCACGGTTGCCTACCTTAATTAGCGGCAATATTTTTTAAGGTAATTTTTAAAAAAGTGATTAACAACTTTTACTGTGTCTTACTGTGTTTTTAAGCACCGTTGGAACCAGAGCGACCCTGCTCCTTGCGTTCTACTCACTCTGGCCAGGTCCGTCCGTGCGAGCGGACCTGCCATCTTGAGGGTAGCCCTCACTCGCGCTCTAGTGGTTCGTGATCAGGCTCCATAAACCGACAGTGGAGTGAACGCGCAGCGGACGCGCGCAGCGGGCGCGCCAACGGCGCGCCGAAGACAAGCCCGTCTGCGCCCTTCCGCGCCAAGCGCCAGTTATGCTGCTCTTTTCACCAGCGGGAGTACCCCCCTCTGGGTGAGGTCCCCCTACACTATTCCCGGGAGACCTTGCTTAACATAGGTGAGCATGCAAACAAGAGCCATCTTTCATTCGCGGAGTCTGCTCTCCCATTGAGTGACTTTGTGACTGGGGGCATTTTATCTTGTGGGCTTCTTAATGTGAGGTCTCTGCCCAAACACAATGTGGAAATTCAATTATTGGTGGAATCGCATCAGTTAGACGCCCTATTTATTACGGAGACCTGGACTCACCTCGACTGTGAGATCGATCTGGGCTGGGCCTGCCCGCAGGACTACAAAATTCTTCACCTCCCTAGACCTAAAGGTCGTGGTGGTGGGGTTGGGGTCATTATAGGGCTTCTTGGCATATTGAGACCCTCGATATGGACCCGGTTATTGGAGTAGAGCTGCTTGGCCTATCCATTAATAGTCACTCTGGGGTTATCTTCTCTGGGGTCATTTTCTATAGACCACCTAGGGCCTTTAATGCCCAGCAACAACATTCCCTGCTAACCACCGTTACCAATATGGCTGCCTCCCACAACAAATTGATAGTCCTAGGGGATTTCAATTTGTGGTTGAATGGCTCCTCGGATGCGGGGCTGATCAACCTTCTCCACTCTTGTGAAAGTATTGGCCTCCACCAGCATGTCATGGAAGCCACTCACAAGGCTGGACACCGACTTGACCTTATTTTTTCGGTTCCCCAGTTAGTGTATTTGGGAGAAATTGTGCCCATGGATTGGACTGATCATTTCCTACTCAAATTCTATGTTAATAGCAGTGGGGCCCGAACCCAGGCACCAGGTGCTACTACTGAATTTTTGTGTAGGGACTGGAAAGCCCTTGGGTGGCTGGGAACCACTGACTTGGTATTTAAGGTCGGAGACAGTTTTTCCCCGGATAATTAGGTTGATGAGAACTACGCTTCATTGTGTCTTAGGATCACCACGAGGGTAGATTCTCTCGCCCCACTAAAAAAACGTAGTTATAAGGGCAGAGCCTCGGCTCCTTGGTTTAATGAATCCTTAAGGGCTTTAAAACTAGCCTGCAAACAGGCCGAGAGGAAATGGAGGCAAGGTTATAAAGACTCTAGCAGACTGCTTTGGAAAGCTAAACTTGCCGAATATAAAACCCTGATTCATAAATCCAAAGCCGACTATTTCTGCTCTACGATTTGCAGCGCCGCAAACAGCTCTAGGAGCATCTTTAAGATTTTGAACAGTCTAACTAGCCCCGACTGCTCTAAGAAGTCGACTCCCCCCACGCAGGCTCTCTGCGATAACTAGGCTTCGTTTTTCAAGGAAAAAATTGATGCCATCATTAACGATCTTAGTACAGCTTCTGACTCAACTAGCTCCTCTGGCCTCGGGGATGGGGGCGCAGAGGATGGGGATGAGTGCCCTGGTTGGCAGCCTGCTGATTTACTCTCGGACTTTCCTCCCGTTACGGAGGAGGACTTCGGCAGGCTGGCTCGGGGTATTTCATCGGGATCACCCTTGGACCCAATCCCTCATAAGATCTGGAAAGACTACGGAGAGGAACTATTTCCTACCCTCTGCAGGATTTGTAATCAATCTCTGGCTAGTGGTATAGTTCCTACATACTGGAAGCAGGCCTTGGTATCCCCGCTTTTGAAAAAACCATCTCTGGATCCGGAATGTTTAAAGAACTATAGACCAATCTCCTTGCACCGTTCCCTGCAAAAATTGTTGAACATTGGGTGAGCTCACTCCTTTCCAATCATCTGGAGCAGCACCAATTTCTGGAAGAAATACAATTTGGCTTTCGTCCGGCCCACGGGACCGTAACGGCGCTGCTTACTGCCATGGATGATCTTCGAAGGCGTGCAAACAGAGGTCAAGCAGCAGCTTTGATTCTGCTTGACCTGTCTGCCGCATTTGATACGGTAAATCATGAGATCTTCCTGAGAAGACTGAGTGAGGCCGGGGTGTGTGGCAGTGCCTTGCGATGGTTCCGCTCCTTTTTTCAAGATAGAAAGCAGGCGGTGTCCCTCCCCCCTTTTCAATCGGCATTCTCTCCGGTGTCACAAGGGGTTCGGCAGTTAGTCGATCTTGTTTAACCTTTACCTGAAACCCCTGAATGCATTGATAAAGTCTTATAAGATCAATGCAATCAACTATGCAGATGACACCCAACTTATTCTGTCTTGGGAGGGTGAGGAGTCGATCCCGCTGGAGACATTTCATGACTGTCTGCGGGACATTGCCGGCTGGTTACATAATAACTCCTTGCAGTTTAACGTTATCAAGACTGAGGTGCTTTTCTGTGCTGGAACTCGGATTCCTCGCCCTTTTCCGGATAACTTCTGCCCTCCAGAAACATCTATAAAAGTTCAACCTGTTACTATTGTCCGTAATTTGGACGTCATGTTGGACAGCAAGTTGAGCATGGAAGCTCAGGTAGCGAAAACGGTGTCCTGCTGCTTTGCCCTTATCAGGTCCCTTCGAAAGATCTTACCGCTACTACCCTCGCAGGCCCGGGCTTTAGTGGTCAGGTGTACTATCTTGAGTAGACTCGATTACTGTAACGCCCTACTGCTTGAGTCTCCGAGTCTGCTGATAGACAGACTTCAAAGAATTCAGTCCGCCACTGCCAAGCTGGTCCTTGGCTGGCCTAGAAGATCTTCTGCCTCAGCGGCGCTAGCTGAACTCCATTGGCTCCCTCTTAGGCAGAGAGTATTTTTCAAATCCCTCTGCCTTGTTTTTAAAGCCCTTCATGGGCTTGGTCCTAGTTCACTGCAAGCTAAATTTGTCTGGTACACCCCAACCAGAGCACTCCGCTCAGCAACTGCGCGTCTGGTGAGAGTACCCAGATTTAAGAAAGCCAGGGCAGGGGGTAGATCCTTTGGAGTTGCTGCTGCTAAACTCTGGAACAGTCTGCCCTTGGAGATTCGTCAAACTGAGGAACTTCTCCCCTTTAGGAAGCGTGTTAAAACCTGGTTGTTTCCCCAAGGTTTAACCTGATGGTACTTCTGCCACTTCCCTCTGTTTGCCCCTTCTGTGGAGCCTCAGCGCCAGGTTGCCTGTAAGGTGATAGTGTGCTTTATAAATCTCCTGAATAAATAAAATAAATAAATTGTGTGTTCAAGAGAATTTTATGTGTAATCCCCATGAGGCTCCTGGACCTCGCTCCTAGACCTCATTATTGAGAATAGGAGATTTCAAGAAATAGCATCTGAGGCAGAAATCCCAAGAATCTCAGAGGAATATGACTCTACATAGGTCTCAGTCTTTAGAGTCTATCAAGAAAGCAGATCTTTAGCCACATGGTCTTCTTTGCACATGTAGGTGTTGCCTTATCTGATTGCTTTCAGTAGGCTCCTGTACAAATACCTGGGCTTCTAATTCTTGCACTGGAGTAATACATTTTCAAAGCCACCATCTCCGCTCTATTCTAGAATGGCAAAAGTCCAACCTCACAAAGGACTTGAAATTTATTGTAGTGACCAGAGTGGTAGCATAGATTTCTTGTTGAAGAATACAATTGCTGCTTTAGACCAGGATGATATATAAACAGAAACAGAGGTTCCTGTGGACAAATGCAACTAATAAACAATAATCATAATCACAATGGCAATAAGCAAGGGCAAACTGGATGTCAGAGAGAGATAAGATCATATACTTTGGTGTACTTGTAAATTCACACATTTATATACATAAATCTTCACATTTATTCTGAAGTCATGTGCATAGTGTCCCCAGTGAACATAGAACCTACATAACAAGTTGTGACATTTTGTGGCATAAAAATGGTTTCCAAAGTTACAACGACGACCATAACAGAAGTATAAAATAAATGATCACAGCCTTCTAATACAGTGGTAGAGGTACGTAAATGGTTTGCTTTTGGTTTGTCGAAGACGTTTCGACTCCACCAACAATAAAGGGTCTCTTCTGGACCTAACAATACAGGGACATCTGAAGGAATGATAATGCAGTGGATCAGTATGAGGCCCAGGACAATAAAGCTATAAGGATAAGCTAATTAGAGACTGGTTGTTATTATTATTATTATTATAAAAATTATTAAATTAAATTTATATGGCGCAACAGCTACCCGGAAGTTTGCCGGCGCCTACAGACCCAAGCTAGGAAAAAAGAGCAAAAAATCAAGTTTAGAGGTTGAACAGCCACGTTTTGAGGCCTTTGCGGAATTTAACATAATTGTGTTCATAATGAAGTGGGAGTGGAAGAGTATTGCTGTACCTGAAAAAAGAATCCACTGTCATAGTGACAATTGTGCACCACAAGGAAGTGAGTGTAAAAGGAGGGTACTCACTTGGGACCCAGCCGAGCACTAGCGAGAATGAGAAATAAAGGAATAATAAAGCCTCATTCCAGACCTACTAAGTCTAAAAGTACCAAAACTATTGGGTAAAAGGACTTACCCAGTAAGGGGAAGAACAGACAGTCTTAAAGCGTACTGGAATTAATTTGCTTTATCTTTAATTGTTTAAACCACGACAATCTGTGTTGATGGGTGGTATTCTAAAAAAGTAACAAAACCGAAGGTTCAGTATTGTGCATATTATTTGTTAGCTCTGCTATGGGATAGTTATTAATTCCCCAGATGCTCTTACCGATATTAGAGTCAAGGATGACTCATCTATGTATTATAGTCGAGGCAGCATTAATCAGCTTCATTTTGGATCAACAGAGGGATGAAGGAGATCCGCGCAAGTCCATCTCTGCTTGTGAATTGACAAGAAGCCGACACCGCTGTGAAGATTATTTAAGGAAGCACCCTCTACCCGTCAAAAACAGGCTTTGTTATTCCTTTTTTCTCATTCTCGCTAGTGCCCTGCTTGAGTGGAAACAAATGGGCTTGTATTTGAGAGTCCCAGTCTCAGTCTGAG
Source organism: Lissotriton helveticus (assembly GCF_964261635.1). NCBI lineage: Eukaryota > Metazoa > Chordata > Amphibia > Caudata > Salamandridae > Lissotriton > Lissotriton helveticus. The sequence goes on from NC_136067.1 coordinate 988,610,528, forward strand.
AGATAAGGGAAATCTTTCAAATAGAAAGTTACCACAAATTCTTGGAGTTGTTTCTTTCAGCGTCTTCTTTGACCACCAAGTACCACACATTATTCCAGCATTGCCTGTTTTTGAAGTCCTTGATTTTCCCGCACTGCCAGTATGCTAGCATCTTGTACATCCAAAGTCTTTTGACTGTGAGCCACCACTTCCTCATTCTTGATGGGTCTTTGGTGAAGCTCTTTGATGCGATCAGCAATTAGAGCAATTTCTTGGGCAATTAAACTGACAGTCTGTAGTGCCCTGGCATTATCATTCCCAAGGGGACACTTATGTTGCCTGTATATGCGCAGATGGAAACAGAAGAAGATCTTGATTGTGTAGAGCTACAATTAGCAGATTTTGACAACTTAGGTAGTGAATCACTCTCTTCGAGCACAAGATTTTCTAAGAGGCTCATGGGTAAGAGTTCTTTACTGGATCTAATCAATGTGCCACTGCTGACTATCGTAGAACTCCCTCCATTATATCCATTAGGCAAGATGGTGAAGGTTTCGAAGCCACTGAGACACGAAACCACTGGGACAATCAGACTGAAAAAAGTAAAAGAGGTGGGTATAGAAATTTCAGCAGCAGGTAATGGTGTCAGTTCATTAATTGAACGATGATCATGAAAAGTTAAACAGCTCTCAATAGGTGCCTCCGTGTTGCCATTATCAAGTAACATTGATCAGGGCAAAGGTGAAGCAAGTGATGCTAACAAGGTGAATACTGGTGCACCAGCGTAGCTCATATCCCTGTCAGATAAATCCACAGACAATACCACACAAGGAGGAATATAAACCTGAGACTCTTTACATAAACATTGGGCTGCATGACATCCACAGTCACAAGCACCACCTACTCCAATGCCAGTGGAATTAGTAAAAGAGGGGCTCTGAGTTAATTGCTTGCTTACTTGTGAGATCATAGTGCCAAATCAATCCTGCAGAGAGTCAATAGAGTGCTGCTAAATATAATCCTCTTAAAACTTGTAGGGATTCTGAGGATAAAGATAGTATTTGGATAATCACAGAGATTGAAATAAACCAATTTAATATAGCATCTGTCTGATTTATGGTTCTAATCAAGACATTCCTCACATCGTCAATGCAATCTTATCAGTACTCCAGGGCAGTTATTAGTTGTCATTGTTTTTAATAGTATTTTTGAATACAAAAATAATACAACCAATCATCATGCTTCTCCTTGTATGCATAAAGTCCTGTAAGAAATTGGGTGCTTCTTTGAGATAGGTGGAAGCCACAATCCTTGTCAGGGTGAACCACAAACGTCGCCAAACTAACCTGAGCTTTATCCTCTAGTAATTTGACAAAATCCTGCCATGTCTAAATTAGAGGCACTGTAAAGTATTTATGTAGACAGTAATAAAGTGAAAACACTGCACGCTGGAAATCCCTCTGCAATTTAGAAATATAGAGTGCAATTTAATAAATCTAATGATATAAAATTTCAAAGTTTTTGTTAAGTATAGTACCTAAAAGCACAAAGTGCAGCTCATAGTCATCTTTTCATGCTGGGCAGGTAGAACAACGCATGCTTTTACCACTCATGCCTATACAACGCTGTTTTTACAACGCATGCCTTTACAACGCATAGTGCTTTGGGGCGCTGAATAGTGAATAGTTTAATTTACTATTCGAACTCCAGGCCCCGTTTATAGTAGGGAAGGTGTTGGATAGTAAATTAAACCTATTCCCTATCCTAGAGCACCCCCCAGTGCAATGCGTTGTAATGGTTTGCGTTGTAAAAGTTGCGTCGTAAAGGCACTGCGTGGTAAAAGTTGCGTTGTAAGGGATGTTTCCCGAAAGTCACACATTCAGGTCAACCATAATGGAGTACGGGCCAGAAGATGCAGGAGTCAGGTTGGTCCCACTGAAAATATTACCTTCTCAAAGTACAGCATGAGGAGACCAGAACTTCAGAATATCTCCTTTTCGAGAAACATCCTTTACAACGCATCTTTTACCACGCAGTGCTATTACAACGCAGGTTTTACAACGAAAACCATTACAACGCATTGCGCTGGGGGGCGCTCTTGGATAGGGAATAGATTTAATTTACTATCCAACACCTTCCCTAGTGTCCACGGGGACTGGAGTTGGAATAGTAAATTAAACTATTCACTATCCAGCACCCCAAAGCGCTATGCGCTGTAATGGTATGCGGAGTAAAACCTGCATTGTAACAGCATGCGTGGTAAAAGCATGCGTTGTAACGTCATACATCCCTCCTTTTCTGGTAAAGAGGAGCACTCTGACACCAGCCAAGCATCCAGGACCTGGGAAGGCCCCTCTTGGGGTTCAGAGACTCACTTTAGTTGAGGCCACCAGGACTTAGGTAGATCTAGTTGCCGGTACAGGCAAATCCAGTTGCAGCACGTCAACTGTAGGGAGACTATTGGAGCTTGGTGTGTCCCTGTAGCTCAGACCTGGAGGTCAGCCAACTGACACTTTGAATTATTCCGTTAGCTTGGGGTGAAGGGGGCAGGTCCAGTCGTCGTTTGCTGAGAGCAGAGCAGGTCTCAAACAACAGGGAAGTCCTCTAGAAAATACGGCACGCCTCAAGCCTGAGGGTAGTCCTCTGGAAAACAAAGCAGGACTCAAGCTGCATGGCAATCTTCTGAAGAACAAGGCAATACTTCTTCTATAATTTCTGCAAGTACAAGAGTGTACCAAAGAGTGGTTCAGGAGATACAATATTAATGCCTGCCGCCATCCTTTGAAGTGGGGGAATTTCCTATGTTACCCCACCTTCTTGTTCCCTACCAAGGCAAGGCACAAAGTAGCCTGGGGTGAAAAAATACTAGTGTCAGGTTCCTTTGTGTGTGCTGGAGGAAAGCTCTTCCAAAAGTAAGTGGGGCAGGGAACAACTCCACTCTCAATCATCTTGGCTGGATGGCTCATCCTGCCCTCACTTACTCCCTTATTGTTCACTGTCTGAGCCCAAATTAGATTCTCAATGGAGGAGCCATTAACAGGCCCAGGCAGGCCGAAACTCCTAGCAGACCTTAAATTATTTTGGGCAGGAAAAGATCAACTGTCCAAAAGTGGTATTTTCAAAATTGTATTCTAAAATGTGACTTTGCACTTAAATATGGCTTTAAATTTTAATTTATTTGCGTACACACATGTACGCACTTACACACTTTCTCCCAACCAGAAATTAGCACTTATTAGCTGTAATAAGGTGAGCCAATGTTATCCACTGGGAGAGATAGGCCTTACAGTAGTGATAAATGAATTTAGGAATTTTTTATTACCAGGACAACTAAAACTTAAAAAAGTATATCCTCTTTTTTAAAAATACAATGCACCCTGCCTGAGGGGCTGTTTAAGGCCTACCGTAGAGGTTACATATGTATTAAAATTAAGATTTAGGTCTAAAAAAGGTTTATTATACCAGGTGGAAGTAACAGACTAAAACTGAACTACAGGCTACCATTGCAGGCCTGAAATATGTTTTAAAATGCTACTTCAGGTGGTGGTACAATGAATATTGCAGGCCCACTAGTAGCATTTCATTTACAGGTCCTGGGTACATGTGGTAGCACTATACAATGGACTTAAAAATAAATTAAATGCGTCACTCAAGGTGTAAGCCACTTTTCCCATGTTTTAGAGAGATAGGACAAGCAGTTTAGAACTGATTAGCAGCAGTAAAATGCACAAAGGCCTAATGTTAACAAATACAAAATTCAGAAAACAAGAGGGTTGGAGGGAAAATCTCTGGGGGTGACCCTGTAGAGAGGGCCAAGTCCCACAATTTGCAGTGCTAACTAATCATTGATGAGTATGCACTGACTGCTCCATATTTTGATGGTCTTTCAAACCAGAAAAAAAACTCTTTACTTATTACTTGCATGTCCATAATCAGTGTTGGACTTGGCCGTTTTTGGCAGGTTCACCCCTGAACTTTTTGCCTTAAGCTCTGACATAGTGGTAGTGATTTTTGGCCTCTGCGAACCTTAGCACTGTGGCTCAGTATAAAGTGCATGCGCTCTTTGGGTGCGTGTGGTGAGATTGGCCTGCCCTCCTATAGGAATGCATGGGGGATATGTGTGTCCATGGTAATTCCTGGTATGAGAGGAGTGCAGGGGTGAGTTTAGTATGTATGAATTGGTGAGAATAAATGCTGCACAATGGTGTGTGCAGATTTATAGTGTCTGTTGGAGAAATGCCACTTTTAGAAGTAGGCATTTTGTAGTGTAGTTCCTATTTTCCCAATAGGCTCTGCCATACATAGGAGTCTCCTCCTGCGAGGTTTGGCGGATATGACCTTTCACCCACTCCAGACGTCTTTGGAGTAATATGGGAAAAAAGGGTCTGTGTGAAAAAGCACGACTGAGTTACTCTAATGTCTTGCGTTAGTTTTATCGCCTATCCAAACGTTGGGCGCCATGTCATGTAGTTCCTATTATCCCAATAGGCTCTGCGCATTGGAATAATATCTTCAATAGTATAGACCTAGGGCAGAGGTTAACTAGGTCTTCTACCGACGATATTAGACTTAAAGTTTTGTGTTTGCCAGCTAGCTCAGAGTTCACTAGAAACTTTCTCGAATAGGCAAGGAGGATTTTAACCTCCCTGGATAGACAAGAAGGGATTTAGTTTCTGACAACCATAGAACATGACAACTTTGCTCTCCCCTAATCAAGAGTGTATCTCTAAAGTCGTGTGAAAACAAAAGACAACTTATTTTACTCAGTCAGTTCAGTGCATTCTTAGTTTCACCAGATTGTAGAGAAAAGGAAGAGACGGGCGTGTTCAATAAAAGATGTTATTTATTGATCAGTCTCTTTTCTCATACAAGAGAAATTAATCGCTATTATTGCAATACTTGTAGTTAAGTAAAGTGCATACAGTAATAACAGAATTATAAAATAATACTGTAAAAGCATTTATATGGTTTCTTAGCCATATGATACTTAAAATGGATAAAATAGATACATACATATATACATTTGACTAATCGTACTCAACTGGTGCTTCTAACCACGCGTACCCCAGTGTACCTGACCTAAGCCTAATACGTGGGCGGGAGTAGATAAGTAGCAGTTTAAGTTAAGTTTGTTTTGCCAAGGGACTGACTCGAGAATTCCCTGCAAGGGGTTATTCAGTTCTGTACCTGAGATCTAGAATGGTGGAGGGCTGGTATCTCTTATCCCAGGTCTTGATATTCCAGCTGCCTGCGAGGGCTGCTTGGAAGCGCCGGAGCTGGATTTCTCAGCAGGAGAAAGGCAGCGTCTCGTTCTCAGCGCGTCAGGAAGGAGGGGCAGCGCCTGTGGGCTTGGCTCTCTGCTGGGCTCCTCGGCACGTCTCGCTGCTCCAATCTCGTCACCACCGCATGTGTTTTCTTAAGGCAATGTCGGTAATATTTATACCTGAAAGGTGCCGAGATTGACGTAAGGATGGACATATATACGTCAATAAGGATGTCATATGAACGGGTTCGTTCGCACATTCTTTTACTGAAGTTCTCAGTGAAATCAAAACAATGGCTAAGGGAATTTCCCAGGTCGCTGTAGGTTTGATTTGTTTTGAGAACTCCGTATGCCTTATCAGGGGCTGGAGGAATATCGCTTGTCTAATTAGATGGCATGCGTTATGACCTAATCAGATAACGCGCTTCTGTGCCGTGGTGTGGCTTAATCAGATAACGTTTTTTGCACCGTTGGATGGCTGCTAGTTAATTATTAACTAAACCAGGGTCAGGAATAGGGGAATCGATACAGTACCTATGGGAATACATCACACCCACTCCACGTAGACTATGTCCATATTTACAAATCTAGGCATAGTGAACCCAGTAGCGTTTGTGTATACCGTACCACCCCAAAATACATTCATATGTATTCTGAAAATTGGAATTATAAAATATACGAAACACAATCATATGTACTATCACGTGTACTATATGCACAAGCAGTCTAATAATGCTAAACATATAATGCATATTTTAAATTCAGCATGAATAAAATGCGAAAATCACACATGAAATGGCTCTTAATACAGAAAAAAAGTGCGAGACCATTTCATCACAATCATAAAGTTTTGTATGAGAGTGCTAGAGGATAGCTAATGTCTCGTGACTACCTAAAATAGAAATTCAGTTCTCTAAGAATAATGTCTACTTTAAGCAGAAGATAAGTGTCCCAAAAATCGTAAATATTTTGGAATTGGGGAAAAAGGTTCTTGCAGTCTGAACAAACTGATGAGAACATTTTTCATATCGCTTTTTTTAAAAAGTTGAAGGCCAAATTCAGGATGTAGGGAACTCCGAGTGCTAGTCTGCTCAAAGTTATTCCTGCTGTTCTGGTGAAAACATCATATCATTTAGACTGTTGAAAAAACTGTCAACAGCTTCTTGCGTAAGTTCCACTAACTCGGAAAAAGTTGTTACCATGCATTTATGAGCCTGAGCATGATTGCCTCCATTGATGTTTTGATCAGCATAGCTGACTGAAGGTCGTACCTGATCGATGCTGCTTTCATCTTGTACTTCACTACCCCTCAATCGTAGTGGTGAAGTCTCCACGAATGCCGTCATCAGGAGTGGTAGCCGCTGGGGACAGCACAATGCATGAGCCGTTACCGGACCCAACAAGGTATCTGCGTCCATTGGCACATCCGATTGTAGTGCCAGACAGGTGTCCAACACGCATTCTTCGCCGCATAGCAAGCACCCTAATACAGGCATAACACAACTTTGCCACATTGGTCTAAATGAAAGAGACCAAGTCATGTTCAGGTCCCGAAGCCGTGCTAGTCCAAGGACTTTAGTTATGCGGTCCCGGTAGCCAATGGCTAGGATCATTTCTTCCCTTGTCGCAGGTGTTTTGTCTGTGACATGGTTTGCCATAGCGAAATAACAGGATCAAATATAGGAAGCCTGCCACTAGTCCCAAAAGGAGAGGAAGTCCGCCAAAAATTGAATGGACAAAGTCTGGAAAAATACTCAGGATGGCTTTGAATGGTGTTAAAGCTCCCGAAAACACTGTCTTAAATACATATAAGACACCACTGGAATCAGAAATATTTAAGATTTCGTTCAGTATTTCTGCGAAATGTATGGGGGAATTAGTTGATAACAATGAATGAATCTCTGCCGTTGTCCTTGCAACTTGGAGATCATACGTTTCTATTGATGACGTTAGCCTGGTCGGCGTCTGTAGGAGCACAGTCTTCATTCTGCTTAAAGTATCAATTTGAATAGAAGCAATTTTCAAATCGGGCCATAACCTTGCCTCCCTGTCTGGAGAATCGTTAGGGAACAATACTCGTTCACAGCACATGACCTTCCTAGTCACGGTTATGAGATAAGGTTTTCCGGGCAGCAAACTACAACATCTGCGATCTACTATTAGAATGTAACTCCCGTTCGAGAGTCTCCTAAAGAATGGTTCTATTCGTGTTGCAGGTGTGCCTAGCTGGTAACATGAAAGGTTATTTGAAGTCCCTTCACAGGCTCCATGCAAACTAATACCCTGACACAGAAGTGTACCGCTTAGTGATCTTGCACAATTATCGCCACTGAGAAACACTTTCTGGCCTTTATTACTGACACATTTGTGTGTATAGGGCAAGTTCCATATTGACTTAATGTATCCTTTACCCAACCTTTCATACTGGCCTGCCTGTATATATTTTTGGCAGAATTGAAACTGGAAAGTAGTTATCGGAATATTTATTATTCCATGTATTATCCATTCAATGACAGGTCGTTCTGACATTGTCAATGGTAATCTCTCAAGTTTTTCAATGCTCAGAATTGTATAGTCAGCACCCTTCTGTGCCAAACTGATTTGTTTATCAGTAAGGTTAAAGATATTAAATAATGACGTTGTGTTGATTAAACGCCAAGGCACATAGCCAGAACGCAGATTTTGTAACGTCCAGCCAAGCTGTACAATAGAACGCAATTGGGACTGACCGTGTTGTAACATCAGTAAGTCTTGCGATATTATATCGATTGCTGAAGACACAATGCTGTCCAGAGAATATATTCTGGAGGACAGAGTCATTAACCCATTGTCCACCACAGAAAGTGATTTTTCCAAATTAATACGGTCAATCTCCCGTATTTTTTCTGCTGTCTCAATTTGAGTTACTTTCCAGACTTCGTTATAAGCTGCATATATAGAGGCCGCTATGAAACGTTTTTGACGCTGTTTGCGTGGTCCCATAATAAAATCACGCAAGTCAGCACCTTCTGTAAGTAAAGTTAGGTGTTGCTTAATTTCAGCCAGTGTGGACGTTTGTAGCCATTGAAGGCAGAGCTTGCCCACGCTGTAGGTGGTTACTATCCCTGGATGTTGTCTTTGGGAATATCTAGGGTCTGGCCTAGTCAATGTGAACCCCTGTATTTTGTTCAGGAATCTGTCTTGACAGTTATTTGTATCTGTGGGCCAGATCAACCATTTTTTCCATTCAGGATGTGTTCTGTTTTGGTTCAATATATGGTTTACGTCTATCTCAACATCTATAGAGCTATTATTGTTCACTGTTGGCTTTGGAATAGACGGTTTGTTCAAATCTTTGATTTTGGCTAAGCCAAGACAGGTAGTTTGTTGAATAGTGTCGTTCAAAAATATAATTTGTTCTGGGATCATGCAGGCTCTAAACAATGATTCTATACCTTGTACTTGCCAATCTCTTGTACCCCAAACAGTTTTTGCTTCAATATTATTGTTCCAGAAATCAAACCCAAATGTATTCATTTGCTCAAAAAATGAATCGGAATATATCAATTTTGTGTTTGTAAGCATGGTCTTCATACCTGTCTTATTTGACAATTTGAAATAAAATGTTTCTGCATTACTCGTGTTAAACCCTGAAAAGTATGAATATTTATCATAAAATGTTTTCGAGCTATCTTTTGGAGGAGTAGCACAATGTTCCCATTGGTTATAATTTAAAACATTTCTAGGTTGTGCAGATTTATGTAGATAATGGTTACCATAGTGGTTGTAGCAGAACATCTGATCATAATTAGACGAACCCTGCAAATAATCATGTTCTGTGAATTTAGCAGACATCACAAGATCAGACAACATATCATTAATACTTTCAAAGTCCCAATCATCAGCAAATATGCTTGGTTTTACAAAGTCACTCAATGAGATCTTGAATTGGTGTGGATACTTCAGGATTTCAACCGGACCATAGATTTCATAATCAGTTTTGTCCCATGCTACACCGCCAGGTATAGGATTGGCTGTGAAGTTCACTGAAGAAAGTTCTCTTTTCTCGATGTGTGAGGATGTGTGTGGTTTAAGGACCAAGTTGATTTTCTGGCTTGCTGTGTCCATTTTAGCATATTTTCCTTCAATGAAATGTCCCAAGCATAGTACCATGATGAGCCAAAGAATGAGGATAAATGCACCGAAGGCCACCCAAAATTCAATCCATGGAGAAATCAGATAGGTTTCTTTCAGCTGTTGAAAAAGTTCCTTAGCTTTATCTTTAAAAGTTTTTGTTGATGGCTGTTTCTTAGGTTCACTCAGATCTTCAGATGAATCATCGAAGTTGATGAAGTAGCCGGATGCTGTTCTGTCAATTGTTCCATTTGCTTTTGGATTTTGCTTTGTTTCATTAGCAAAGTCTGTAGTTACATCATCATAGGTTGTTGTTTCTTGATGAAAAGCTTTGATTTGGGTTTTAGGAGGTTCAAGTTCCATTGCTTCGTTGCATAGTCCTTGTTGTTTCACTGTAGATTTCCCAAATGTGATCAGTCTTTTAGTTTGAACCTCTGTATTCGTAGCAAACATTTGGTGTTCTGCTACTTCTTGGGAGTCCACTTGGCCTACTGTTTGTTATCGGCCATATGATTGTGGTTTTACCAGGTCGATGGATATGACTCGGTTCTCCTTTTTACCAGCAAGGGGCAGTAGTACTACTGATCTTGTCCCGTTGATAGACAAGACAGGAACTGCTTTTCTGTAAGAAGGCCCAAATTCCTTCTTTACCGCGATCTTCTCCCTGACTAGATCCCCGACTTTTGGAATCCAGACAGGCCTTGCTGGGACAGGTGGTTTCTCTTCAGTGGTTGTTGGCTGTTGTTTCAACTTTATGTTGCTCAGGTCTTTTCTTGTTTCATTTAAGTCCTGCAAAATAGCCAAACGATCTTTGATATCAAAGTTTTTGTTTTTAACCACTGAAGTCTGACTATCAAGATCTTGGATCATCATTCTAGTCCCGAACAATAGTTCGTACGGACTGAACCCTTTCAGAGAATTCCTTGGCAGGTTATTTAGACTACGTTGGACACTTATTAAATGTTTGACCCACACAGCTCCCGAACCTAATACCTTTTCCGTTATAGATTGCTCTATGTCTTGGTTTTTTCTTTACACCATCCCGTATCCCTCAGGAAGGAAGTGAGAAGAGTCCCGCTATGCAATGCTCATTTGGCCATGCTTCCCCATAAGCTTGAGGGCTAAAGGGAAGACATTAGTCAAAACGTAGCATGCTCCTAGCGTATATGCCATTATAGACTCGCAAATCCTTTTATAACAGTCCAGACGTCAGCCGAGCGCTGGGGTCTACATTATAAGTGAAAATTAGTCTTTTTATGTTAATATAACGTTTTTTCGTGATGGGTACTTTCTTATTGTTGTTGTTTTTCTGGAGCAAAGTGCCATGGCAATAGTCCTCCTCGCTCGCCACTGCGATCTCTATTGCAGTCTGGGCAGTTTTTTACAAAAATGTGATGATGCAGGCTCAAGCCTGGCCACCAGTACACTGATTGTAATTCTTCCAGAGAATCTTTTTGCTTAAGGTGTCTGAGACCCTCACCCATATGTGCGTCTGCTATTAACAAGCCTCTCCTGTCCGTGTTTGGAATTACTCTATCCCCCACTCCAGGGATTCGAGCAAAAGGGACTGAGTTTGCATCGATTATGTATGTATAATTGAATGGATAATTGATCGGTAGCGCTGAGCAGTCGCCTTTTGATGACGTTTTCACCGCCAGCACAGTTTCACCGTCAATGTGTTTTACTGTACGCTTTTTTGTAGCTACGGAGGCCGGTTTAGTTGCTACCGCTGTGGCTGTCTCAGCCAATGAATTCCCTGCAACGTGAACGCCATCACGCTGATGACTCAGTGAATGTATCACGTGAGTTTTTGGTAGTTCTTTCTTTAAAAGAACTAATTGTTCCCAAAGCGCTTTCTGCTTTATTGTGGCCCCTGTGTCATCTTTGTAACCGTTTTAAATCCATTTCTGCAAATCGTTATTGTATGATTTGATGCAGTAATACGAATCGCACACAATAAGTGTCGGGAATTCGCGATCGGCATTATCTAGCGCCATTTTTAATACCATTATTTCAGTTTGTTGTTCTGAATTATTTTCCACTGAGTGTGTTTTTGTAAGTAGAGGTCTTAATTTGCCTCCGCGCCACACTTCTTTTACAATTTCGCATGTGTTTTTCTAAGCCAGCTCTCCCCAAACTGAGGGTTGAGCATGACCGTCTGTATATATTACACAGGCGTACTGTCGTAAAGGCAGAATGTCGATTGGCAGAGGGTATTCTTTCTCATATTCTAGATATTTTAATGCTTTCATTTCTGGGTCAAAATAGTATTTTACTTTGTCTGTAGCAACAGAATTTACCCATTGTATCCATTCTGGATTTAGTGCAGTTGTCGGTAAATTACATGGTGTTGTTAATGCCTCAAAAGCTGATTCTGCTGTTCTGACTGTAACCTGTCTACCGTCTGCTTGGTATTTTTCTTTTGCTACAGCTGTTTGAACCGCATGAACAATCTTTTCCTTAATGCTGAACATTTTTTCAGCTTCTGTGTACAAATGTGATTTGTATGCTATTGGTACCTTCTCTCCCTCATTAGAGGTCAGGTATGTGAATCCGCATCTTCCTGGGATGACTCGAATCACAAGGTTGCGTGTGTTGTCACGTGTTTGTAGTTTTGTTTTAACTAACATGTCTGTTTGTAAAGATCTCAAAATTTCTGTGTGTTTTTGAGTCCAATTGATTCTTTTAAAATCTGGTTTAATTAGTTCATAGAGAGGTTTAATTCTCTCTGCATAATTTATAATGTAAGTTCTTCCGAAATTTAGGAAGCCTAGAATTGATTGTAAGTTTTTCAGTGTTCTAGCTGCTTGGATTACATCACATTTCTCTAGGAAATTGTCGGCCAGGCTTTTGCCTTCACTTGATAGTTCATATCCTAAAAACAGGACTTTTAGATGGACAATTCTTGACTTTTTAAAGTTGAATTTGTAACCCTCTGCTGCGAACCCAAGTATTATGGTGTTCACTCTCTTCAAGTGAGTATCCAAGTCATCATCTGTTAGATAGATGTCGTCGACATAAGATAATGCCTCGTCATCATATGTTTGTAGTAATTCTGTTACTCTCGCTGAGAATAATCCTGGGCTGTTTTTGAACCCCTGGGGCAAACGACAGAAATTTTCTTGCGTGCCATTTATTGAGAACGCCGTCAAATATCTGCTCTCTGGTGCTATATTTTGACAAAAGAATCCATTAGAAATGTCTAATGTGGTTTTGTATTTTTTGCGCACTATGTTATTCATTAGTGCAGCACTATGCGAGTTTTGTACTGCAAATGTTTTGCAACATGAGTTAAGGTGTCTGTAGTCCAAAACTAGACGATATGAATTGTCTGGTTTGGAGACAGGAAACAAAGGGTTGTTCATTTGTGAGGTGCAAGTTTCAATCACCCCCTGGTATTCAAGTTGATCTAGGATCTCTTTTACCTGTTTTTTAGCTTCTGGCTTAATCGGGTACTGCCTCTGTGCAGTAGGTTGTGATTTTAACTGGATTTTGTGAGGAGGAGAGTCCTCATCCCATCCCACATGATTTTTATATAAGGCAGGGGCTTGAGCTACTGCCCACTTTCTTGCAAGTGTATATTTTTTATGAATTGGAATATGGTTTGAGAAGGCAGGCATAATTATTTCTTCGCCATGTGGGCACTCCCTGACAAACTCTGGAGGCCAGTCTCGTTCAGCTAGAAGGATGTCATAGCCCTTGGAGAGATTATCCCAAAATAGACCCCTTATTTTTCTAGTCTTATCCCCCTCTATACGCAATGTTATTTCATATATTTTATGAGGTTTGCTAACTCTGGTATCTGCAGTTTCCACCTGAATGTATTCATTCGTGTCCACTGTCTCCAGATGATTCATAAGGAATTTGCGAGCTATGCTCACTTCTGCTGCGCTGTCTAGCATTGTCTGAGCCCATTCTCCGTTATTCAGCTGTGTCCTCAGTATTCTCGGCATTGTTGATTACTTTAATACTGGCTGCCTTCTTTTTTGGGAATTGTAATTTTTTATTCAGATGAGCAGGTTCTTTGTCTTTGGACTTGACGTGCTCTTCCCTGTGTTCTGATCGTCCTCTTCTTTCCGATTTCTGCGAGGAAGTCTGAAAAGATTGAGAGGGACGTGTATCAATATCTTGATATCTATCAGGTTTTTTTTATAATATCCCGATTTCTAAGGTTGTATTTTTTCACAGAGGGCTCCCTTTGGGGAGACTTGCATCCTTGATCAGGAGATCTTTCTCTCCGCCGAGGAGACCTTCCTCTGGACTGGAATCTTTTTTCTTTAGGATTGGATTGCTTATTTCCATCCCAGCTCTTTTTTTGAGTGTTTAAATTATGTTTTATAAATACCTTTTCAGGACTTTCAACCAGTTGGGGTTTCACTGGTATTCCACCCAAACTATCTCTTCCTAGTTCTTCATAGGATTTTTCTATGATTCTGGCAATTTCAGATGGTTGGTCTGCTATATTTGTCTCTTTTAACCTCTGGCGAATCGCCACATTTGCTGCTTCTCCCTTTATGTTGGCTAATAATATTGCAGAGACCTGCTTGAAATCTTTCAGTAGTTTCATACCGAGAGTTAAGGCGGGTTCTGGACCGTATTCATCTTGAATCTGTTTTAGCACATCTGGTATTACTGACATGGATGGTACACCATGTGTTTTTGTGTAAATGGAAGCAAAGACTGTTCCCCAAGTGTCACAGTCCTCCACATGTGGTTTGATTCCCATTGGAAGACAGATAGTCAGAATCCTATGTTTCTCAACAGGGGTGGTATCTGGAAACACCGCCTCTATTTGAGTGATTTTTTGTGCTAGCCAGAAAGGAATTTGTTCCCGTTTTGCGGGTACTTTACCTAGACAGGACTGTATGTTCTGTGGTGTATGTTTATTTGTGTTCCCCTGATGAGTGGTCAGCTGTGGAATTTTAATTGCTGGTTGGATTGTTGAAGTCCGCATTACATATTGGACTAATTGTCTATGTATTTTTATTAATTGTTTTAGCTGTGCTAAAAGATCTGGTGCAGGCATTTCTTCAATGTCTGGATGTGGTGTGTATCCGGCTAGGACCGGCCACATTGCTCCTGGTCTGCCTAGTGGACCGAGCCTGGTGATGTGATTATTATGTTTTAGGGCACCATTAAACAAGAGCAGGTGCTCTTGGAATTTGAGTGGTATTTCCACCTCCTCGAAAGGAGTGTACTCATTAGGAGGTTCCTCTATTTTGTAATAGTGGAAGTCCTTTGTTACAGCGTTTGCTGCTGGAAAGTTTATCCATGAATAGAATACCTCTGTCTGCCGATATTAGTGTGCCTCAATTACGAATATGACTGTACCACCTCTTGGTGTCAGTCCATTTTCTATAAGTTTTAAGGTTATAGATTTTCTTATGTTGACCGGGATGAGTATTATATCTGGGTCATTTTGCAGCAGAGTATTGTCAGCTGCTAGGAGTTCAGTTGCTAATCTAGCTGTCTCCCTTTCTTCTTCAGTTTCTGACATACTATTGTCAAGAAGATTATTTTATTTATTTGCAGATCAGGTTTCTATGGAAACAAAGATTAGATGCACAATATTTTGGAACAGTGTATCCTTCAACGTTGAGTATACCAAGAACCATACATAGGAGTCTCCTCCTGCGAGGTTTGGCGGATATGACTTTTCACCACTCCAGACGTCTTTGGAGTATTATGGGAAAAAAGGGTCTGTGTGAAAAAGCATGACTGAGTTACTCTAATGTCTTGCGTTAGTTTTATCGCCTATCCAAACGTTGGGCGCCATGTAGTGTAGTTCCTATTATCCCAATAAGCTCTGCGCATTGGAATAATATCTTCAATAGTATAGACCTAGGGCAGAGGTTAACTAGGTCTTCTACCGACGATATTAGACTTAAAGTTTTGTGTTTGCCAGCTAGCTCAGAGTTCACTAGAAACTTTCTCAAATAGGCAAGGAGGATTTTAACCTCCCTGGATAGACAAGAAGGGATTTAGTTTCTGACAACCATAGAACATGACAACTTTGCTCTCCCCTAATCAAGAGTGTATCTCTAGAGTCGTGTGAATACAAAAGACAACTTATTTTACTCAGTCAGTTCAGTGCATTCTTAGTTTCACCAGATTGTAGAGAAAAGGAAGAGACAGGCGTGTTCAATAAAAGATGTTATTTATTGATCAGTCTCCTTTCTCATACAAGAGAAATGAATCGCTATTATTGTAATACTTATAATTAAGTAAAGTGCATACAGTAAAGACAGAATTATAAAATAATACTGTAAAAGCATTTATATGGTTTCTTAGCCATATGATACTTAAAATGGATAAAATAGATACATACATATATACATTTGACTAATCGTACTCAACTGGTGCTTCTAACCACGCCTACCCCAGTGTACCTGACCTAAGCCTAATACGTGGGCGGGAGTAGATAAGTAGCAGTTTAAGTTAAGTTTGTTTTGCCAAGGGACTGACTCGAGAATTCTCTGCAAGGGGTTATTCAGTTCTGTACTTGAGATCTAGAATGGTGGAGGGCTGGTATCTCTTATCCCAGGTCTTGATATTCCAGCTGCCTGCGAGGGCTGCTTGGAAGTGCCGGAGCTGGATTTCTCAGCAGGAGAAAGGCAGCGTCTCGTTCTCAGCGTGTCAGGAAGGAGGGGCAGCGCCTGTGGGCTTCGCTCTCTGCTGGGCTCCTCGGCACGTCTCGCTGCTCCAATCTCGTCACCACCGCATGTGTTTGCTTAAGGCAATGTCGGTAATATTTATACCTGAAAGGAGCCGAGATTAACGTAAGGATGGACATATATACGTCAATAAGGATGTCATATGAACGGGTTCGTTTGCACATTCTTTTACTGAAGTTCTCGGTGAAATCAAAACAATGGCTAAGGGAATTTCCCAGGTCGCTGTAGGTTTGATTTGTTTTGAGAACTCCGTATGCCTTATCAGGGGCTGGAGGAATATCGCTTGTCTAATTAGATGGCATGCGTTATGACCTAATCAGATAACGCGCTTCTGTGCCGTGGTGTGGCTTAATCAGATAACGGTTTTTGCACCGTTGGATGGCTGCTAGTTAATTATTAACCAAACCAGGGTCAGGAATAGGGGAATCGATACAGTACCTATAGGAATACATCACAATTTCTGTGTTCTGTGTGTCTGCCTGCATGATGTGAATTGCATGTCTGGCGTGAGATTGACAGGAGCTGAGAGGTGTGGGCGGCTCCAGGAGACAGGGTGAATCTGCCCAGTGATGAATAGAGATATCTGCATGCAGATGGGAGGGAGGAGTTGCACTTCAGACCTGAATAGGGCTGTGCCTTCCCTTCACAATGCTGGCTCCGCCCCCTGGGGTGCGTCTGACCCCTTCGCCCCCACCTGACAATGGAGAGAAGAGCTGAGCAAAACAACGTGCTCCAAATCTCCTCAATCAGTTCTGACTGGTATCCCTAGGCCCTGTGCTGTGACACAATGGGATTTTGCTAATATAAATGTAGGGGCTGTGACCCCATAAAAATGTTCACTTCTTGTTCCTGTACTCGTGGGGGCTTGCTGCTGCTGGGGCCCAGGAGGAACCACCATGGGGGCTTGCCTCCCTGCTGGAGGGCCCTGTGTGCTGGCCTCCCTGGGCCCCGCGAGGCCCCTTCACCTAAGGATTGATTATTTTGCCTGCAGGACCTTAGCCTGCTTCTCAGCGCCTCATGAGCACTGTGCTGGATTCTTATCTTGCCCAGAGGAGGATCGCTTTTCCCTTGCATTGCTGAGCTGCGATTATCGTCAAGGGAATCCCGACGTAGGAATTCCCCCGCTCTCTCTGCTCACCCTGCGTTGTCCTCCCTTGCGGGTGCCCACCCCGCTTATTGATTGAAATTAGGAGGGAGCTTACCCCTCAATGTCCGCTTACACTTTTATTTTGAAGCGGGAGACCACCCCACATCCCACCGCCGCAGCCGGAGGCCGAGAAGGAAGTCAGGCTGTGTGATGCCTGGAGCGGAATAGTCCTGGGTCCCAGGAGGGGGCCCGGGTGAACAGAAAAGACGGCAGAGACCGCTGATGGCAGCATGGGGCTCCCAAAAGTGAAAGGGAAGCCCCGTGCTGCAAAAGGAGTGCTGTTGGTCCCACAGCGTAGAAAGGAGAAGACCGGAGCCTTGCATCCATCAAGACTGCAGCAAGTTGACAGCCCGGTGAGAGAAGAGGGCTGGGGGGGAGAGGGGACCGAGGCACAAGTGCCGGTGCCTACCCCCTGAGCGGCCCCACATGGCAGAGGGCTGCTCCATCGTGGGCATTTTTTGTTTAGAGCCCGTGTGGCTCCATTGTGGGCATTTTTGTTTTAGAGCTGTGTGGCTCCATCGTGGGCATGCTTGTTTTAAAGCGCAAGTGCGCTCCATTGGGGCATATTTGTTTAGGTGAGCCTGTGTGCTCCAACGTGGGGCCAATTTTATTTAATAGCCCTAGTAAGGCCCCAAAAGGCCCAGTTGTGCTTGGGCCCCCTTGCTCCTTTCCTAGCTGCCCTGCGAGAGCGCAGCTAGCTGCAACGTTTTGCATAACTATTTGTCCAGAAGACACAGTGGTGCCAGGCCTCATTCTAATTGCTTCACAGCTGCCCAGCAAGTAGTGGGCAGCTGCATCGTTTAGGCCACAGTGCTTTGGGGGCATGCCTTTTGAAGTTAGGAGTGTGATGCACTCCTTTGCCCCATATCTTCACAGCTGCGCAGCACTTAGTGCCAGCTGCTATGTTGCATCAGCCCTGACTCTTTGGACATAGAGCCCCTTTTGAGATGGCCAGTTGGCCAGGGTAACTGAGAGTGATAGGGCGCCAGGCCCTAATGTGATTTATGTGGTGCTAGGAAATGTGATTCATGCAGTATGATTTACGCACCCTGTTTTGATACCTCTAAATGTGTTTTTTGTGATTATGAGGTTGTATTGCATATTATTGTTCATGCTAGTGAGATTATGTTCCACTGTGATTTAGGCCCCTAATTTGAGGTATGCTTAGGAGGTTAGGGTCTAATGCGTTAAGACTTCTGAGAGAGTTGCATAATGTGTTTATGCTAGTGAGGTTGGCGCAGAATGTAATTCACGCCTAAAGTGATACTGTGCATAATGTAATTTATGTTACAGACTGATGCTAAGTACAGTGATTACCAGTGGTTACTGGTTGTACATTCATGATATTTTGTACTTTTACAAAGTTCACTGTGTGATGGTTCTGACAGTGGTCCAATGGGCCCTGTCAGGTGTATATAATCCCTTGTAAATATGACCTAGTGCCAGGTGTGACTATGTATGTTATGTGTTTACTATTCTAATGTGTTTTGAGAATATAAAGGCTATTTTTTATATAACCTTGTGTGGAGTTCCTTTTGAAGTGTGCCTGGGATGTTGTTGCAGTGTGCATGCACAAATGCTTTACACATAGCCACCAGGATAAGCCTGACTGCTCGTGCCAAGCTACCAAAGGGTTGAGCAGAGGTTATCTTTTGTGTGTTACTCCCTTGCCCTGACTAGAGAGGTGGTCTCTGCCTGACTTTGGCGCAAGCCTTAGTCAACCAGAGATCCCATTTCTAACAATCAGTATTCTAGAATTGACTTCATTATGGCACTGCTTTGTGCACAGACAAAACAACACGTTAAGGAAGGGCCTTAGGGAATGTTTTAAGACCTAGCATGGACACAACCCCCAATATTACTGTATCAAATAAAAAATGTCCATGGGTCTAAGTACAACAAACCTACTACCTTAATGAAGATGCGATGTGAAAAGCAACACAGGATAAAAAATGTGTAGCTAATCCTGGAATTCTCCTAAGAAATAAGGATACCCATCAGTCACCACATGGTACCGCCCTGGTCATCATCTTGGACACCTTTTGGAACTTCCCATTAAGACATAAATGATGAATCAGGACTAGATGGAATGTCCTACATCAAATTGTGACTCACTGTACAGTCCTTCTGATGTTGACTAATGATCTAGTGTGATGGGTTGAACAAAATTGCAGTGCATGTGAGTGTAAAAAAAGTGTATTAAGATTGGGTGAATGAGCAACACCACATTTTATTGTTTTTACTCAATTCCCCAAGATTAAAAACAGAGCTAAAAAAAGAGCAGTTTTAAACAAATATCTGCCCAGATAGAGTATAGGTCGACATGTTTCAGCAATGTAAACTGACCCTTTTGTCCTTGCCTTCCTCAGCATCTTTAATAATGATTGCTACTGCAATGTGCAATGTAAACAAAATTGTGTTAACAAATGAAGAAAAAGAAAGACATCACCTGGAGTCCTAGGTGTCTACTGATTCCTTTCTGCATATGAACTGATTTGTCACTGAGAAAGAAATGCAAGTATTACTATATTGTAGTGCGCATCTTTAAGAAAAGGTGTAAGCAAATCATTGAGGGCCCGATGTAGGTCGGTCGGTAACGGCCGAAAATACCGATTTTCGGCCGTTACCGAGCGGAATCGAACCATCGGGATGTAGGAGTCCGAAATCCGTCATATTCGGTAAATTACCGATTCGGTAATTAAACCGAATCAATAAAATACCGAATCGGAAAAAAACACAGAATCGGTAATTTTACCGATTCCCTAACATACAGAATCGGTATATTTACCGATTCTGAATGTTAGCGAATCGGTAAAATACAGAATCGGAAAAAACACAGAATCGGTAATTTTACCGAATCGCTAACATGAAATCGGTAAATATACCGAATCGGTAATTCTACTGATTCGGTAAAATGCCGATTCTGTAAATAAGAAGTGTGAAAATTGAAGAGTGAGATGTAGGTAAGCTCAGAAATACCGATTTTGTCTAAAAATCGGTATTTAAGAGTCTGTAGTTACCATGGATTGGAATCAGGTGGTAACCAGGTGCAACCTATAAAAACGGACCCAAAATGCAATTCTTCTTGCACAATGGCGGCATTTTATGTCTTTGCAAGACGGCTACGGCTACAGGAGGAAGGAGAGAGGGAATGGCTGAGACAGGAGCAGGTCTGCAGGCAGAGGGTGACCCTGTGCATGCTCACAGAGGCAGAGATCCTACAGAGATACAGGTTGGCCCCAGACACCATCACTGACCTCATCAGGGACCTCCAACCACTGTTTGCCCACCGCACCCCAAGGGCACACGCAATCCCAACACAAGTGCAGGTGCTATGCAGCCTACACCTGCTTGCGTCCGGCAGCTATCAAAGTGTAGTTGCTGTGGCAGGAGGGGTGACCCAGAGCAGCCTGTCAAGGGTTTTCCACAGATTCCTTGACGCCATGATACAGAGGATGGACCAATACATTTCCTTCCCTGCAACCCTGGCGGAACAGGTACAAACTAAAGCAGACTTTTACCAGATGGCAAGATTCCCCCACATCATTGGCTGCATTGATGGCATGCACATTCCGATTTGCCCCCCTGCTGACACAGAATACATATACCGTAACCGGAAGTCACCGCACACCATTAATGTGCAGGTGATTTGTAATGCTAAGTGCATCATCACAGACCTGGTTGCAAGATTCCCAGGGAGTACCCACGACTCCTACGTCTTCCAAAGCAGCGGCATCCATGCACGGCTGACGGCAGGGGAATTTGGTGAAGGATACCTCCTAGGTTAGACACATTGTCAGACCGCCATAACAAAAATAGCAGTGTGAAGTACATGTATGCATGTGAGTAACGTTACCCCTTTTTCTTCTAGGCGACAGTGCATATGCCCTCCGCTCATTCATACTCACCCCCTACCTCAACCCCTCAACACCCAGCCAAAGGAGGTATAACCGGGCCCACAAAAGCACAAGGAATGTTGTAGAACGCACCTTTGGCATCTGGAAAAGCAGGTTCAGATGCTTGCACAAGAGTGGAGGTGCAAGGCAGTATACCCCCATCACCTGCTGCAAGATGATTGCTGTCTGTGCAATGTTGCACAACCTTGCGGTCAAGAAGGGCACTGAGGTAGAGTTATCAGACTACGAGGACCATGACGACGACATTGCTGTACCACAAACCCAACCTGCTGGAGTGTCAACACCAAGTGATGGCAGATACAGACGGGAGGAAATAACAGACAACTATTTCTAAGTGAGTACAGATGAACACAGAGGTTATGGATGTGAAAAAAATTTTTTTTTTTAATGTAGGAAGAACGTTCAAGCACTGATGTGCAACAAGTGAAAATAGGAAATTGTATGTGGGGACTGGAAATGCCCCGGGTTGCCTCACCCACACTGGCAGAGTCATTTTCTGAGGCGCTTCACAGTGCCACTGGGATGCTGATCACCCCCTTCAGCATGGCCTGCTGTCTCTGCGGAGCGCCTGCTGCCTCTGACACAGCGCTAGCCGGGCTGCTGCGGCTGCTGCTGTCCCCAGCCTCGGCCACGTCCAGGGCAGGATTGACCACTGTATTGGAAATGATGAGGGCCTCCATGGCACTGGTGATCTTGGCCATGCCCCTGGTCACCTCCGCAGTGTGTTGTGTCAGGCTCTCTTCCAAATTTACCCCTCGGTGACATAGCTGGGACGTTGCGACGGCAAGCCGGTTAATTGCCCTGTTTTGTACTCGGGCATCCCTGCGCCTTGTGTGCTCATTATGTTCCATCTTGGCACAAAGCTGTGTGATGGCGGTTGTCATGCGTCCCATTCCTGTGGCAATGTCTCTGTTTGTTTGTGCCACCTCCTTGTTGCTTGCCACCAACTCACCAAAGCCCTTTGCCATTTCTACCATCTGCAGGTTGTGTGCATGCAATTGGCAGTGGATTTTGCCTGCAGGCGCTGGATTCGCACCATGCTCCCCTCAAGGCCTTGGAACACTGTGCCCTCTCTTGATGGACATGCACTGCTGGGGGTGCG
Source organism: Lissotriton helveticus (assembly GCF_964261635.1). Taxonomy (NCBI): domain Eukaryota; kingdom Metazoa; phylum Chordata; class Amphibia; order Caudata; family Salamandridae; genus Lissotriton; species Lissotriton helveticus. The sequence continues at coordinate 988,632,723 of NC_136067.1, forward strand.
TGGTCGGCGATTGGTGCTGGCCTGCTGGGTGGGCTGCTGTGCTACAGGTGTCGCTGGTGTGGGTGCTGGTGCCTGACCCGCAGCTCCCTCCATGATTGTCAATGGGGCCACAATACTCCTCCTGGCTGGTGATGTGGCAGGTGCTGACTGGGACCATGAGGGGGAGTTCTCAGCTGAGAACACCAATGGGGGGGATTGTGATAGTTGGGAGGAGTGGGGAAAAACGAGGGCATGTGCAGGGTCGTCCTCATTGAACATAGCACTGCTGTCCTCCTCCTCCTGCGAGGCATCCGTGGTGCTTGGCCCTGCCACCACACTCTGCGCTGTCGCTGGAGCTGTCGCTTGTGCAGCTGATGCTCCACTGCCTGCACTGCCTGATGTTGCCCCTAGGTATAAAGAAGCATTTGTGAACTGAGTGCAAATGTCTTACAGTCACTAAAATAAAAGCATTGCACATGTCACTTTCATTACTCTGATTCTTTTTTCAAGTGCCTTGCAGATTAATGTGCACTGGCAAATGTTCCTACATTAGCTGACTACATTTCACATTATGCATTGCTCATGTATGGTGCTAGCAGTACTGGACTGGGGTTTGACTGTACATTGAGGCATTAGGGGAGGTGTCTGGTTGGGTGTGTCATGCTGTGCATGCTTCTTACCTTTTGCTGTAGCTCTGGCTGAGCTGTCCATGTCCCCTACTCCCACCACACTCTCCGTCTCGATGGTCGTGGCCACCAGTTCCTCCAGGTCAGTCAGGGGGGGCGCGGGGTTCCTGCCTCCACCAGTCAGACCTGCCTGCTTGTGGAGCTCTGATAATTTCCTCTTGGTGAGGCTCCGGATGTCATAAAACCTCTTCTTGAGGTCCTCCAGGCTCCTGGGGGTCACACCAACTGCATTGACCCTCTCACTTATGGCACTCCACAGTTTCCTCTTGGTAGACTCTGGGACTGTGAGGGACAGCCTCCCATAGAGCTGCCTGTGGACCCTCGCCACCTCCTCCACCAGTACTTGCAGCTCCATGCTGCTAAACTTCACTTTGCGCTTCCTATCAGCCTTCTGGCTCTCTGAGCTGCTTGCCATTTTCACTGTCTGCAAAATCAGCTCCAACTCTCTCTGCTGCTCCCTCTCACTGCTCAGCTCTGGCTGCCTCTCCAGAAAGTTCTGATGAGTTGCACCTGCCTGGGTAGCCACTCCCTGGTAGGGTGGGGGTGGGTGGTTCCACCTCATTGGCTGTTTGAATTGGTTTCACTTTTACTTGCTGGCCGATTCTGTATTTACCGATTCGGTATTTACCGAATCGGTAATTGCCGAATCGGTAATTGCCGAATCGGTTTTTCCAATGCATTCCTATGGCCCTTTTGGCCCATAGGCTTGTATTGTCATTACCGATTCGGTATCTACCGAATAGGTAATTACAGATTCGGTAAGTATCGAAACACGCTACCGATTTTTACCGATTCGGTATTTTACCGATTTTTTTTCTCTACATCTCATTTTCCGATTTTTGAATTCCGATTCGGTAAAAATCGGTAATTGACTTTTACCTACATCGGGCCCCAGGTGTCTTGTTATTTCGACATCCTGGTATTACATACATGTTAATCTCAGTTGCATTATGCTAACATTAGTATTCATTACATCATGTATTATCCTATCACATTGATGTAATTTAACCCCTGCCTACCTATTTTGCAGGAGGAAAAGGCCTCACCTCACCTGGCTGCGGCTCAGGGAGAGGAATTACCGCTCTAGAACCGGGGGGAAAAATTAACAAAAAACAACGTCAAATGTTCCATTTCCTCCTGTATGTTACTATATTGCAGTGCGCATCTTTAAGAAAAGGTGTAAGCAAATCATCAGGTGTCTTGTTATTTCGACATCCTGGTATTACATACATGTTAATCTCAGTTGCATTATGCTAACATTAGTATTCATTACATCATGTATTATCCTATCACATTGATGTAATTTAACCCTGCTTACCTATTTTGCAGTAGGAAAAGGCCTCCCCTCACCTGGCTGCGTTCAGGGAGAGGAAGCACTGCTCTAGAACCGGGGGGGGGGAAATGAACAAAAAACAACGTCAAATGTTCCATTTCCTCCTGTATGTCTGTGCATTTTGAGTTAAAAAGCTCCTCATTCATTCCTAATTTCATTATTTAAGATCATTATATAAAAGGGGTCCGATAGGTGGATTCACTCTTATTCACAGTTCCATGACATGCTTAGACCTGCAAAACCGAGGAATCTAATGCTGTTTCATAATGTTGTTGGTATAGGGAGCCCTATGGTATCATGCATTGCCCCATTCTAATGTGTAGTGGCAATTACCTCGGGGCCACTCTTTTGGCGTGTATTAATTCATTAGGTGTCTTGAAATAGAACCCTTGTGTGCCATAATAACTCATTCAGATAGCAACACGAATCCATTCTCAAATGGTCATTTACGGATCCGGTAACTTCTCGAGTGAATATTCTCAAGCCCTTTAAAGCTCGGATCCCAAACTTTATTAGAGAGCTAACCGGCATCGAGTTTGCTAAAATTAGTGCCAGTATGTCGCCCCACATCTAACTTGCAAGGTATCCTATATCCTCAATACCCACCACTACCATGATGGTCTCTCTAATACGAACCCCGTTAAGATGTGGCCCCCTTAACTGTCCATCGGTACTTCTCGCCGGTGTCCAAGCCAACTCGGGGAGGTACCGGGCGTTCGGTCGTGGCCATATTTATTTCCTGCAATCTTGTCTATTGTCTATAGGGAGTTGTAGTTCCTATATTCTTGTGTACTACTAAGTAGCATGTTTTGTATTTTATTATTCTAGTACAACCTCTCTCAATATGCGGATATATTTTTGATAGACCCAGTTAAAAAAGGACGTATTTACTTGGTGCAATCCTGGCTCATCAATGACGCCCCACGTGATCAGATCACGCGATTGCGCGTCTTGTGTATTCTCTAGAGGGAGTTGTAGTTCCCGTCTTATCGTGTACTACTGGGCGGCACATTTATAAAATTAGTTGTTCTTATACAGCCTCTCTCAATATGCAGGTATGTTGTTATGTTAGACCCAAAAAGGGGGGCAGTGTTATTTTGAACGAATTTCTCAAAGATTTGTGCATGAAATTAGTACTCAAGTTTACACATTACAGCAACCAACACCAGGCCCTAGGTTAAAAATGAAAATACCCAAAAAGATGTACATTTATTTCATGGACAGATCTACTCCCATTCTGTCCAATGTCAGGATGGCATGTGAATCAACGAAATTCATAAAGTTCGAATCTTGTATAACTCCCTCTCACTCTCAATAAAACTTTATTGACATGTATTTAGTCTGCTCACAGTGAGACTGTAAGTGTGTATATGTGTGTGTACTTACATCTAGATCGATCACAGTGATTGAATTACCACTAGTGATCAATAGATATACTAGATGGCTATATATACTCTTGTGGAACACTCTCTGTGCTTGGAATATGTTCTGCTATGGCCCAGTGATCATATTCATCCCTAATGCGATAGATGCTGTATCAAAATATCATGAATACTATTTATAGTAAAGACCATGGAATCTCATCTTTCAGCCCCGTCTTATCACTTCTTAATCTGAAAACCCATTTCTGCTCTCTGATCAATAGGTATTTTGATAAATCAGTGACATGGTCTGGGATGTATGGCTGCTCCAACGCTGTCCACTGGAAATCAGACGGCTATGTTTATCCTCCAAAAAGTGACTCATGAGTTTGGTGGCTTGCTTTTTGCATCGCACAGTGCTTTTGTGCTCTGAGATTCTTAGCTTGATTTTGCGGGTCGTCTTGCCCACATATCTCAACTGGCAGGGACAGGTGATCATATATATGAGCTTGTCGCTTTTGCAGTTGGTGAATCTTTTTTGTTGCCATGGCCATTAGTTCCAATGTCGATCTTGATTGATTTTTGTGTCTGTGGACAAGCCGCACAAGTACCACAAGGATAAGGGCCCTGCACCGCAGGTAAGTCCCACATGGTACCTACGAGATGTTGTGTCTTGCTTTTTGGTCTTGTGTGGACCAATTGGTCTCTTAAATTTGGTCCACGTTGAAATGCAAATAAAGGGGGCTGGATGAACTCTTGGCCTGTATTCAGTATCGACCAGTGTCCTCTAACAATCTTCTGGATACTGTTTGATAAGGTCCTGTATGTATTTACAAAGGTCATTCTGTGCAAAGCCTGTTTTGGTACCGATGGTTCTAAGAGTGCCTCGCGGTTTGTGCACTTCATGACATTGATATTGAGATGTGCCCTAGAATGGTATTAGATCATCATTCTCTTATTTTGTCTATAAGGCACTATCATCTTGGCTTAAAATATGCCTCATTGTTCTTTTGATTGTCAGCTCCTTGTAGATGATGAACACAAAAGCATAATGCTTACATTGTTAAATACATTTTTAAGAATTATTACTGCCTCTGCCTCTATTTATATCATATGGGTTTCTCTACTGTCTTATATCAATGGTATCATGCTTAAATACTTGGTTGATTGATCGAAATGGAAATATTTTCAATAAGGAAACAGCTTTTCTCTGATTTATCTCAATTAGAGAATACACATGCAACCACAATTTCAGTAAAAGTCCGATTAGAAAGGGATTACTTGTTACATATGGGTGAGTGTTATAGCTGACTCCCCTATGGTGCACAAGCGGAGTGACTATGAATACGGTGAGTCCATTTTAAACAATATTGCCTATAAAACTAAAGAAAAACAGAATAGACTCATTTCAAGTGAATTAGGGATGATACAGGGCAAACTTTATCTCAAGCCTCATGAGATCTTGCAACATTTCATTATATTCTATCAATCTCTTTATAATTTGAAAAATCTCATAGTTTCAAATGCCATTGCTCCATATCTAGAAACTATAGAGACTCCAATGTTGACCAAACATCAAAATAATATTTTCAGGGATGATAAATGTATTAAGGCAGTCAATGCAACTATCTCAGGTCAAGCTGTGGGCCAGGGTGAAATTTGCACAGCATTCTATAAACTTTTCAAGGTCATCCAAATAATTAAGAGTATTGCAGTGCCTACATCTTGGAACTCTGTCAATATCACAGTCTTTTTTAAAAAAAAGCAAAGCCTTTCATGTAGAGAGGATCATATTAACCAATGTCCCTCATTAATACAGAGGCGGTAAGGAAAAACACCTTTTTTGCATGTTCAACCTCCCCCAACACACATTTTGGCCTGATGCTGCTTGTTTTTCTACTCTGAGGGTGCACTGAGGCCTGCTATTCAGACCTCGGTGCCTGGGTTGTAAACCTATACAAAAGTATGTAAGATTGGATACACCCAGTTGGCAAGTACTGACTTACTTACAATCCCTAATATATGGTACCCCAGGGCATGTAAGGCAGAGTGTTCTCCCAGGGCTACAGCACTGTTTGTGCCACCCTGCATGTGTTAGATACCAAATGGACCCCACCGTGCCACCACAGACTGAACGGGCAGTGTTTTACTCTGCTACACATAATGACAAAACCACCACTTTCCTTAAGGATATATGTCAGTCTCCCCTTAGGAAAGCCTATGAAGCCCTATGGCAAGCCCTGTGGCAAGTAGGGCATATCATTTTTAACATGCCTTAGCAGCAAAACTTCCAAATTGTTGTTTTGTTGCAGAAAGATTAGGAGCCCAACAGGGTTACCAGCTGGCACCCCAGCCCGGCTAACCTCTGAATGGGACTACCTAGCAAGCTCAAGTAAGTTATCACATTAATAATGGTATGAAATCTGACCTAATGCACAGACCGATTTAGAGTCACAATTAAAGTTAGCAACTTTTGCAAAGTTGCTCCTCTGTACTCCAGCTAGTGCAGTGGCCTCACAAAGGCTCTGACACATAGACACATTTCTGACCTCCTGGTGAGGTGTGTGAATGAGCTAAAGCATTTGTCGCAGATCGAAGTGTTACCTCCTTTCACAGGAAGGCCACTCAGTGTGTTAGCCCAAAAGGTGAGCTTCAATGGTAAAGCTGCCTTTGAAGGGCCACTTCTGACTACATCCCTGAGCAAGTTTGCCTTTTGCTCCTGCAGACAATTAGAAGACAGAGCCAAGGAAGGGAAACCTGTGCCCAAACCGGATTGGCTGTGGGCATGTAGCTCACTGGTAGCCACATATCTAGGGTGGCCTACCTTGCTTCTGACAACCAAGGAAAGGTCATGCCATTTTGAAAGGGGCACAAATGGATACTCTGGGAAAGCTAGATGCCACACACCACAGGAAATCATCACTAGGTAGGCAGGGGCCCAGTAGCCAATTGGCTAGGGACTATGTGGCCCCCTCACAGCTCTTTCCTGGGACAAGTATTGCATCACTGTCACCCTGCCCCTTAGTTCACACTGGAGAAGAAGAGAGGACCAAAGAAGGACTGCCCTCCTGCCCTTGACATACATAAAGAAAGGCCGCACCACTGAGAGTACTGCACCTGCTGCACTTTTAGGTTAGCGAGACTGGGACTGTGCAGCAGCTCCTGACACGGGGAAAAGTTGATTTCCCACCTTCACCCACAGCAGTGACTGCAAGGATCAGTTGACTGATACCCTAGAACCAACCTCAAGGCTAAAAGAGCTGAAAGGGCCCGAACCAAGAAGTTGGTAGCCACTGCAGACGTTTTGCCACTACCAGTCACCAGGCATGACAAGAGACAAATCTTAGATAGCCAATACATGCACCCATGTCTGCTGGACCCAAGAGTGCTCTCAGAATTCAGATTCATCGCACTCAAGGGGCGCCAGCCCCAACCACATTGTTTGTATCTAGCTGCAGGGCAACAAGACCAGTAGTGCAGTACTGGCTGTTCAACTACTGCACTGCAGAGGACTTTGAGAAACCCCAATCTCCATGACTAAAGTTGGCCCACATCACCCATGGACCAAGGAATCATCACACCCTGTCTACCATATTACAACTGGAGCATCCTTTGAACATTCTCTGCCTGCATCCTCAGCATCAGGACCACTTCAATGAATTCTATGGTGGTCACATGTAAAGTTTGGAACTTGCTTTAACCCCTCCCCTGCTGATGACGGAACCGCTCCGTCATCAGCCGCGGTCGCGCTGTGCTGATGACGGAGCGGTTCCGTCATGGCCCGCTCAGCACGCCCGCGCGGCGCGGATTCCGTGCCTGCGCTGAGCGTTCTATTGAGCGGGCGGGGCTGTGACGGAACCGCTCCGTCATAAGCACAGCGCAACCGACGCTGGTGACGGAGCGGTTCCGTCACCAGCATGCGCCCACCGCTCTTCCGCCCCGCCCCCTTAGCACTGCGGTGGAATAGTCGCCGCAGTGAAGGGGTTAAACACACTCTGGTGGACAGGTAACAGCGGACGGTATCCTTTCTGCCCCACTTGACCTTTTTCCTGCTGGATTTCTTTGCCCAACCTATGCCGGAGTACTAAGACTAATTTTTCAAACTTTTGAAAAGTTTTCAGATTTTGTTGACCAATGCTTGTTTGCGGTTGCATTTAAAATTGATAAATGTTTCTAATCTGTATTTCCAGTACCCTTCAGTAGATTTTGATGATCAAGGTCTCTAAAAATTAATTAAAATACGCTCTATTGTTATAAGCTGTTGTTGTGTCTCTTTATGGGTGTGTGATTTTCTTATTCTGTTGTTTGGGGCTGTTAAATGCTTCGCACTAAGTTACTTTGCCAAGCTTTACTGCACGCAGACAAGCTACCCAGGGTTGAGCTAAGGATAAGTAAACCATACTGACTGGACCCAAGATAGTATCTGCAAGTGTACTCCATGATAAGGCACCACCGACATATCATACAGTACACCCAGCAACTCACAGACGCTAAAATCGAAGCCAAAATCCTTAGTACTATTCTTGGTGTGGTAAGTCACACAATTGCAAATTCATGTCAACATCATTTTATTTTAGGAAACACTATTCATACAAATACTACAATTCATCTTTTCAGAGCTGCACACAATTTATGGAGAACTGTCTTATGATCCTCCTTAATAAGCAGAAGTTTTTCAACAGAGCCTCAGCCTTATCTCTGGGGCACTATGTCTAAAGTACGATTCAGCACTAAATCCATGACTTGTGTGAATTGTCTTTATCAAAACCCTTATGCCCGGGTACCTATTGGTGGGGAGGCATCTGAAGCTTTTATGATTAGGTGGGGCACTTGTTAGGGCTACCTAATGTCGCTGTTATTATTTATTATATATCTTGAACCATTTCTATCTCACCTTCTTAGTAACCATTCCCTATCACCCATAGAAATTACTCAATGGTACTAGAGTCCATTTAATCTCAGATATAACGCATATTGAGCAAGAAGTATTAGAATTCAGAAGGGTATCTGGCTATAAATTAAACCCAAACAAAGAGCAAATCATATTTAATCACCCAACTATAATACCAGATTCAAGGATTACTAGTCATGCTGCATATTTATTGTTACATCAAATAACGTCCATGAAATCTTCAAGCTCAATTATGACACTCTTCTTTCCAAAAGTATCTAACATACTCACTTGTGGCCTTGCTTACCAAATTTAATTAATTGTGAGGTATAACGTTATTAAAATTAGTGGAGCTGATTCACAGAACTAACTTAAGACAAAATCCTAAACTTACTATCATTTACTCATTTTGGTATTCACAGAAGGCACTTACTCACTTTGGTATTCCCAGAAGGCACTGACTCATTGAGGAGTAAGTGCCTTCTGTGAATGCCACAATGAGTAAGTGCACTTACTCATTTTGGTATTCACAGAAGGTACTTACTCATCAATAAGTCAGTGCCTTCTGTGAAACCAAAATGAGTAAGCGCCTTCTATGAATATCAAAATGAGAAAGTGCCTTCTGTGAACATCAAAATGTGAATCGGGCCCCAAGTGCGGCCGAAGTTTCTATATCTGTTTTGTGCATCCTGCTCTTGGTTGTAATTCTTTTTGATACACGCATCATTATAGCTATCAGTAGCTTTCTTTGGGGATATCAGAGTGCAAGGTGTGCCATTAAACGTTTGAAATTGCCTCAAGGTGGAGGTGGATGCTCGCTACCAGACTTCGAGCAATATTTTTGGGCAGCATTTAAGGAATGTATTCAGTGTCTAGTGACTTTGGGGCATATTATCAAGGAGGGCGATAGGCAATTTTCACCGCTTTAGCGGCCATTTCCTGCCGCTAAGCGGCGATAATACTTTCGCCCTATTAGCAAGCTGTCGCTAACAGCAGTTAGCGACAGCTTGTAGGCGATAGCGAGCGGTTTGGCGCCCGCTTTGCATGTCAGCGATATTTATCGCTAATGACATGCAAAGTGGGCGTACCCAATCTGTTAGTGACTGAAAGCAGTCGCTAACATCGCTATCGCCTATTACCAACACAGGCGTAGCGATGGAAATATTTGTGCTAAGCGCGAATATCTCCAAAATATAACACCTGCTCAGACCAGTTCTTAGCCATTATATCCAATGGGAGGTGAATATAATGGCTAAGACCCTGTTAGCGATAATGCGTGAATATTGCTGTATTCTCAGCGATATTCAAGGATTTTGCCGCTATCACCGGGAATTTTATCGCTTTTGAGATAAACGTTGCTAATCGCACGTTTTCTCAGAGATAAAATCCTGCGATGCGCGGCGATAAAAAAAATTGCTACTAACCCTACTTAGCGATAAATATCGCTATGTGTTGATAACATGCCCCTGAGAATGTTAAAAGTTTTGAAGCTTGCGGTTTATTCTCTTGCAATGATCCGAATGACTGTAAGCAAGTGAGGTTTAAGGTGATCCGTGATGCTCTGAATATTTGACTGGAATGTTATTAAAAATGCAATATCATATATATTCACTCTCATAAGCAAGCACATACCAATTCTCTTGTACCCTCTATCTTTCACGATGCTACAAATAGTATGTGGTACAATAGAGGGTTACAAATTATTGGTAAATGTTTTCGACTTGGCAGGATTCATACTTTTTTCTGATCTAAAAGATGAATATTGCATTCCCTTCTGAGAACTTATTTAAATATCTACAGATATCGAATTATTTAATTTGGAATCCACCTCTTATTATTTGGAACAATATATAACTTATTGGATATTATATTTGAGGAGAGGACTAGAATCCCTATTAGACATCTTTATGCCTGCTTTTCTGATTTTCGACTGCATGATGGGGGAACTAGCAGTTAAATGGACCAGTAGGTTAGGCCAGAAGCTAAACCAAAAATGCTTTTGCAGGCATTTATTATATCCTCTGCACTATTAGCTTCTGCCAGGCTGAAAATACATCAATTTCAAACTATTTGCAAGTTATATTCCCCCTAAAGCAGGTTGCTAAATGGGCTAAAGAAAACATAGATACTATACAGTGGCCACTCTGTGGCCTGTTTTCCGCATGCCTGCTATTCCGATTATTTTGGGGGAATTGTGAACTGTGAAGCTAGCAACGGAGGTGGAATTCAACTTTCTGAATGCAATGCTTGACATCAATTTGAAAGTACCACTATGAAATACACCTATCTTGTTTATTTCTATGTTCATTGCAAGACATTTTTTGTCTCAACTCTTGGTAACTGGTGTTTTAGTCCATTAACCTTCCACTCTTTTCGATATGTCCAAAATAAATGTAGTCTTTCTTACTTTCGGATTAAAATGTCATCTCAAAATGTTATTAGATAATCGGCGAAATTAGATCAGATATTCAATAGAGCATCGATTTCATATTGTGAATATGCCTTCTATGCAAGATCAGATCAGTACAGTTACAATTTTATTCTCGTGATATGGTCAGTTTCATATTTCTGAGAGAAAATATTGATAAAACATGGTGCATCTTTAGAGTCCACTTCCATTTTTAGTCCATACAACAAGCGCATGATACAAACTGTTTATTGCTCTACTGTTTGAGATTTGAAACATGCCATTCAATTATTTTCAACCTTTTGGTGAAATATGTGCCAGTAACAGCGTGGTGCATCCATTTTACAAAATGCGCCCTCCTCCTCCAATTCATAATTTGTATCTTTAGAAGAAAGAATTGTAAAGTGCTTTTTTTATATATAAAACACATTTGAGGTAATTTAACTTAAGCTTGAATCGAAAGATTTCAGTTTAGTTTGAAACTAGTTTAATTTGAAGGCAGGTACAAATGATGTTCCTTTTTGTACTGTGCTGAAAATCTAACCTTCAGCTTTGGCAGCTCAGAAGTCTTCTTAAACATGCGTTTTACCTTGGACATCCCATATCACCCTCTGTACTTTCTTCTTTGGTAGAGACTTTGGTCGCAGTTACATTTATTTTGGTCCTATTGTTACTTTCACAGTCACTGAATGGGATCTGAAACAATAGTTTGATGTTTCTTGTCTCTAATTTATTCAATTCAGAAATGGGGGTGAAATGCTGAAAATTAGCATTTGATCTTTCCGGACATTTTCCTCTCCATCTACCTTAACTTGTAGGTGGGCTAACTGCTAGGGTTTATTTTGTGTTTAAAGACGTTTATTAAGTTTTGCAAGCAGAGTTGTTCAGTAGTAATAGGAAAAAATTGTATAGACAGAAGGGAGAGTTACATTGATGGGTAGGGGAAAAACTGTGCACAAAGTGAGGCATAATTCGATTATGTACTTGATACAAATCATTTCTCTGATATTGAATAATGTATAGAAGAGTTATGCGTGAATAGCATCTTGGATACATATGAGGAATTTACATTTCCGAAACAGGGTTACTGTTAGGGTTTTTTTTCAACAGATAACTCAGATGCTGTGCACAATTTCCAAATGCCTCTGTGTGGTTGGAGGAAACTTCCATGCAACATTCTGCATCCTTGAGCGTAGTGTACATTGTGTACAAGCAACTACTAATATACACATCTAGGTTAGGGGCGTGGAATATTTAAATGAGAAAACGTTATGTGATAGATGTAAGGCTAAGTATGAATCTTTTTATCCTTTAATACACGTTCTACCAATAAACAACAAAAGAAGCTCCCCATATACATTTATATCTGGTGTCCAATTCATTGAACTGTGTTACTCTCTAATCATTCACCTATAATAGAGAAGAGTTATGCATGTGATTTATCGAGCAGAGCACTCTTGGTACCTTTTTGTTGTTTGAGAAAGCGCTTTAATATTTAATAATGCACTATATCATACATTTCACCTTTGTAAATATGAAGTGTACATCTAATTGAAATATTGTTCATGCTTGTTTAATAGACTTGTTTACAATAGTCCTGGTTTGCTGCCCATTGCCCAAGAAAAATTAAGCCACTTTGGGGACTTATTCAGAATGCGTATAGGATGTCAGAGAAAAAAAAGGGCTTTGTGGTGGGAATATAGGGGTATATTAACAAGGAACAGGGAAAATTAACGCTAAGGGTGCTTATTGTTAAGTTTTTTTAACGCCCGCTATCGCTGGATAATATCGCCTGGTTATCGCGTTATTAACAACGCTAACCACCTAGGCGATAAAAAATCCAGCGATAGCGGCATTTTGAGAGGTTATCGCTGGTAATGCAGCGATAAAACTACAAGGATAGGGATATCCTTGTTGATAGCCCATGGTGGATTTAGCCATGTAATCCACCTCCCATTGGATTACATGGCTAAGTCTGAAAATTAGCAGACGTAAAAAAGCAGCATTAACCGTGGTTAGCGCTGCTTTTTTTGTCTCTAACAGGGTTAGCGTGAAGCTTGATGATAGGAGAAATGTCGCTTAGCAACATTTCTCCTAATATTTTGCTCTGGAACGCCCACTTTGCATCTCATTAGAGATGCAAAGCGAAGCATAGTGGAAAAGGGTGCTAACATGCGATTTTGCATGATAGCACCCATTTGTTGATAGAGCGATATTTTTATCTCCGCTTCTTTGGCTTTTAAAGCCAAAAAAGCGGAGATAAAGCCCTTTTTAATATGCCCCATTGTCCTTAGAGGTGGAGGCGGTGAACCATCAACATATTTAGAGAAGCCTCATGAGGAAAATAATGAGACTGGGAAGTTTCTGGCTTATCAAGTTAAGAAGGGACAGCCCGGTATTGTTATGAAACTCTAGATAAAAAATAATGAGGCAACAAAGAATATTGCTGGCAACATATAAGAAAGTTATGAACAGCTTTATGTTGGAGGCCTGTTTTTTGAACAGCAATACAATGCATTTTAAGACTTGTTGACATGCCATTTCTCGAGTAGGCAGGCACTAAAGTCTGACAGCGTTGCTTGTCCTTGACGGCAAATGCGGTCTTATCTCGCCATTTGTCTACTCACGGAATGTAAACGATTCTGCATGAGCAAAAAATGTTAACTGCGTCCATTCCAAAAGATGTGACTTTCTGGTGCGTTTCTGTCTGCATGTTAGCACACTGATTTTACGCTTTCTTTCTGCAGCTGTGTTTCCATGCTAGTGCGAACGCAATCAAGGGCTTATTTATGGGCCCTTGCATCACTTTAGCGCCGCTGCTGCATCACTTTTTAAGACGCACTAGCAGGGCAAAAAAATGCGCCGTTTTGCGTCATATTTACAAAGTGACACATCTAGGTAGATGCGTCACTTTGTAAACCCCTTGCCACATTATACCTGCGCCAGGTATAATGTATGCAGGGTGGGCGTTTTGACGCAAGAAGGCCTTGTAGAAGTGATGCAGTGAAATCTATGAGATATCACTGCATCACTTTTAGAAAGCAAATGCGTCAATATCTTACGCCTGCCTCACAGCTGGCGTAAGACTGGCACAGGCATATTTATATTGGGACTTGCCAATGTGTAATGACCCATTGCTCGTGACACACTCCAACAATGCATCATTTTTGCGCCTACAGATACGTCAGAAATACTGACGTATCTGTAACTCCTTGCAACATGATGCATCATACTGTAAATATGACACATCATTGGTGTTGCAAGGAGGGCGCAATGAAAAATGACGCATCGCTGTTTTCACGCAGTGTGCGACACTTTTCATAAATGAGGCCCTCAATTTTTTGTTCCATAGTTTTCGGCGCAATGTAGCAGGAATTGTAGACTTGCTTTCTTGCTTCTCTCGAACATTATAATATTGCCAAAGAGAGAGAGTACGCCTGTCGTCTCAAAGCTCATGAAAAGACCCGAAACTGTAAACCATATACATGCACTAGTATTGGAATTGGAGTGGAATCCAAAACACTCCTTTCTCCTCCTCGCTACATGTATCTTTTCTCTCCCAAAACAATAATACTATTGTGCCTAGTCAGGAAGAGATCGGGGATCGAGACCTCGCTATTCTCCCTGATGGGCTATACGGTGGCCGGGTTTCTGCTCGGTTTCAGAGTCCACAGTAATTACAAATTTGAGTTATAATGGGTTTCTATAGGCTGCAATATTGTTCTCCGTAACTTTTGTTTAAATATATTTTTATTTAAAGAGTTTTATATAGCGCGAACAAGACCCTTGGGAATCAGAGCACTTCACAATTACATGAGGTAGGTTAGAGATACATCTTGTGTAGTAGAACATTTTACAGTAATATGAGGTACGTTATGTATGCAGCTATACAGTATTAGCATAAATATAAATATTGACATGATTTAGGATACAGCTTGATGTCAGAGATAGCATATATTTGTATGTATGGTTCCTAAATATGTCTATCTTCAATGTTACCAATAAAGTTATTGGAACTGCTTACTGTACAAGATGTATTGGGGCTTCCTATACACATAGTTCCAAGTCTCTTTTTTCGTGGATTCTACATCCACGAGTCTCGAGTTGTATAGTTATCGTAAAATGTTATCCCCAGTATAACTGGTGACTTTTATCTTTACTTAACATTGTTGATCTTTTTGGACATATCTATATCACGGTGTTAGTGATGAACTGTCATGCCTAAGGAAGGAATTTACTTATTAGGAAGATCTTCGCTTCCCGTTTGAATGTTGCCTTGTTTGGAATTTTCCTAATGTTTGGAGGGAGTGAGTTCCAAATTCTGGGGGCTGCTCCAGAGAACGCTCTATCATATGGTTTCTTCTTCCGGAAGATGGGTGGTCTCAGCAACAGCTCCTTGGCACTCCTGGTAGGTCTGCTTCCCCCTGATAGCTTAATTTTCTGGGCCAAATATCTCGGTGTTTTGTAGCGTAGCACTTTGTGGGTAATACATGCCATTTTCAGTTGAATTCTGGCTTTGTAAGGTAACCAGTTTAACGCTTTCAGGTGTGGGGAGATATGGTCGAATTTCCTTGATCCGGTTATGAGTCTTGTGGCCGTGTTGAGACAAGCTTTTAGTGGAGCTGTGGAGATTTTTGATAAATCTGCTAAGGTTGTGCATCCATGTTCAATCCTTGAGATAACTAAGGATTGGACTGCCAATTTGACGTCCGCCCTAGAAATGAAAGGTTTCACTTTTCTAATATAGTTCAAATGAAATCGGGCACTTTTTGCCTTTGATTTGATGTGGACTTTCATGTCTAGGTTTTTATGCAGTGTGATTCCTAGTGATTTCGCCGAATCCACTAGAGTAGGGGTGAAGTTTAGTGCTGTGATTAGTTTGGTCCATTCCTTCACTTCTGTATAGTTCTTTAGTGGTGAGATTAGTAGGAATTCAGTTTTCTGTGCATTTAGCTTCAGATGGTTCCTAGTTAACCAGTATAATGATACTTTTAAAGCCTCGTTCAATAACTTGATGTCTTCAAGAGACGCGATCTTGATGTAAATCTGCGTGTCGTCCACGTACATGTGGTAGGATATGTTAGCCTCTATGAGAATTTCTGTAAAGGGTTCGACATACAGGTTGAAAAGTGATGGAGATAGTGTAGCTTCTTGAGGGACTCCATTTGAATTTGGACATGTTGGGGATAGCGCCTGGTTGACCTGGAATCTTTGCGTTCTATTCTGAATGAAGGATTCAAACCATTTCAGCACATTTCCAGACAATCCCATTCTGTCATGTAGCCTCGCTAGTAGTTTTTCATGTTTACCATGTCAAATGCCGACGTCAAGTCAAGAAGGACTAGTAGACATGTTCTATTATGATCTATGGCCCGTAGCGCATCATCCACAATATGTAGGATCGCTGTTTCCGTGCTGTGGCCTGTTCTGAATCCTGACTGGCAGTCGTCCAGCAGCTTGAAATTGGCGATGTGATGGCTCAGTTGATTTTGCACACATGTCTCAATTAATTTGTCAAGTACTGGAATATTGGTTACTGGGCGGAAGTTATTAGGTTCTGCTGGGTCTGCTGTGTGTTTTTTTATGATGGGTAACGACTTGACCTGTTTTTAGGCATTCTGGAAACATCCCTTGAGAAAGAGAGGCATTTATTATTTTTGGCCATACTGGGTTGACGATATGGCTAATTTTCTTTAGGCATTTAGAGAATAGGGGGTCATTATAGTGGTTATTAGGTTTGATATCCAAGAGCGTTCTGGCAATGCTATTCTGGTCATATAGCTTGAAGGTATCCCATTGTGCTTTGTTTTTTGTCCCTTCACTTTTTATTGTCGTGGTGGCATGGTTCAGAGTGGGTGGTTGGTTGGGAAGGTTGTCAGCTGCCATCCTGAGCTCTCTTTCAAGTGTTTTGGCCTTGTCGGTGAAGAATGTTGAGAATTCTTCACAACTCAGTTGGGTTTTAGTAGTTTCTTGAGCAGATTTGAAAAACCTATTGGATTGTTGCTTTAAGATCTCAAATAGTTTTCGTGGTCTGTTTTTGGCGTTATTTATTTATTTATTTATTTATTTATTTAGTCATTTCTAAAGCGCAAACAGCTACCCCCAACGGGGGTGTCCCGGCGCTGACAGTGTGTGAAGTCCAAGGGGTCAGTCAGAGAGTTCAGTCTGGCTAGATCCGAGAGAAGAACCAGGTTTTAAGTTTCTTGCGGAATATAGCCTCAGATGAAAGGAATCTGAGTTCTGCAGGTAGTGAGTTCCACAGTCTGGAAGTGGTCACGGCAAAAGCCCTGCCACCTGTGCGAGTCAAACGGAAGCGTGGGCAAAACATAAGGCAAAGATGGTTGGATCTAAGATCCCTTGTTGCATGAGACCTCCTGATTCGGTGCCTTAGGAATGCCGGGCCACGACCATTGAGAGCTCTGAAGGCAAAGACCAGGGCCTTAAACTGAATGCGATATCTCACAGGTAACCAATGGAGTTTGGCTAGGTGAGGTGAAATCGAGTGGCGATAAGGAATGTTACAAATCAGCCGCGCCGCCGAGTTCTGCACAATTTGCAGACGATTAATGAGATATGCAGGGGCGCCGGCGTAAAGACTGTTTGAGTAATCGAGATGGGATGTAATTAGAGCATGTACTACTGTTCTGCGAGACTCAAAAGGTAAGAAAGGGATGATTTTTTTAATCATTCTGAGTTTTCCGAAGCAGGATGATGAGACCTTATTAATTTGAGTCTTGCAGGACAGAGCTGTGTCGAATTGAAAGCCCAGATTGCGGGCAGCTTGCACAGGCACAGGAGGGGGATCAAGTTGAGATGGCCACCAGATATTGGAGGGAATAGCAGATTTTTGGTTAAAAAATAGTACCTCCGTCTTGTCAGTATTTAGTTTTAAGTTGTTGGTGGACATCCATGAGGCGATATTAACCAGACAGTGGCGAAAGCGGGCCAGGGAGCTGTCAGAGTGGTCCTTAAAAGAAAACACAAGCTGAGTGTCGTCAGCATAAAAGATCACTCTGACGCCCCAAGATTCAACCAGCTCTGCCAGTGGCCTTAGGTACACATTAAATAAAAGAGGACTGAGGGCAGATCCCTGCGGTACCCCCATCTCAGTGGTTTCTTAGTAGAAACAAAGGGTCCGAGGGAAACCTGTTGAAACCTGCCTGACAGGAAAGACTTCACCCAAGCCAAGGGAATTCCTCCAAGACCCACCTCCTGCAGGCGAATCAGTAGAGTGTCATGTGAGATGGTATCGAATGCTGCTGATAGGTCGAGGAGGACCAACATGGCCTCCTCGCCCCTATCCACACACTCACGGATAGATTCCGACACTTCCAGCAAAGCTGATTCTGTGTTAAAATCAGGCCTAAATCCTGACTGAGTGTCATGCAGGAGGTGGTTAGTTTCTAAATATTCAGACAGCTGCTCTTGTACCGCTTTCTCTAACACCTCTGCCGGCTTGGGGAGAAGAGAGATGGGGTGGTAATTGTTAAAGCATAGAGGATCAGCGCCTGTTTTTTTCAAAATAGGTTTTAGCAGTGCCTGTTTCCACAAAGAGGGGAGAAGACCTAACTTCAAAGAAGAATTCCAAAATTCTAACAAGGGCTTAATCAATAATGGGGCTAAGTCACTCAAGACATGTGCTGGGGCAGTGTCCAGTGGAGAGCCAGATTTGCACTTCCGAAACAGAGTCAGAGCATATTCTTCCGTAAGCGGCTTAAATGAGGTAAATACTTCCGCACAGCTGGTGACATCGGCTGGCGGTGCTGCGGTGGAAATATGCTGGATGTTTAATGTTATATTCTTGATTTTTTCAAAGAAAAAGTCAGATAGTCCCTCGCTAAGTGGTTGGCTTGGGATAATTGGGGAGGCCAATGCAGAAGGATTAGCAAAATCCTTAACAATATTAAAAAGGGTCTTTGTGGAATTTTCTGCACTTTGAATTTTATCTGCAAAATACTCTTTCATGGCCGTGCGTTTAAGTTTGTGGAACTCTTTAAAAGCAGATCTGTAGCGGGCTTTAACCACCGGATCATATGCCCGACACCAATTTCTGCCCTTTCCTCTGCAGATAGATTCTATCCTGGGTGGCTTAAATATAGGCACCACGAACGGGATCAAGTAATGGTCAGACCACGTAAGAGGCACAGAAGGAAGAACTTTAAGGTCAGGCAGATTGGAGAAAATCAGGTCAAGAGTATGTCCTGCAGAATGGGTCGGACCACTCACCCTTTGGGATAGATTCAAACCTAGCATAGCGTCAAGAAGGTTTTTAGCAGGTATACAGTCATGCAAATCAACATGATGATTAAAATCCCCCAACACAATGAAATCGGGGTGCTTGAGGGAGAGATCAGCGGTGGCGGCTATCAGCGAGGTAAGTGCAGACTGATGGGAGCTCGGGGGATTATATACCAGCACGCCCGAGAGTATGGCAGCAGATGACTCAGTGATAGAAAAATAAAGAGCCTCTATAGGCCCTAAATTTGGAACTTTCCTGGAAGTGATAGTGAGGTGATTACGTAAAATAACGGCAATGCCGCCGCCAGGTTTCGAACCCTCACGGCTAATTCCTATGAGGTGGTAGCCCGGAGGAGTAGCTAAAGCAATATCTGGATTGGACGAGTCCTTAATCCAAGTCTCAGTGAGAAAGAGTAAGTCCCAGGATGTTGATGATAACAGTAGCCATATATCGCTTGAATGGCATGGAAGAGAGCGGCAGTTCAGCAAACCAGCCGTATAGGATCGTGAAGGCATGGGGGATGGCTTCGTGGTAGGAGAAGGGAGACTTTTATTAGTGCCTAAGACAAAAGTACATTGATTACATTTGAAGTGGAAGCTGCAGGGAGAGGCCAAGTTGCACCGTGTCTCTGGAATGCAGGGTCCTTGATTCAGTGCCATAAGCTGAAATCGAGACCAGGATTGATAATGGGATGCGAGAGGTCCAGCAGCATGGCTGGCCCTAGGCACGGAGCTGGCGCGGACGGGCGCAGACGGGCTCGCCTTTGGCGCGCCGCCGGCGCGCCCGCTGCGCTTCCAAAGCCAAGGGACCATTTATACCTGTGGGGCGGGAGGGGCCGAGCACTAGACCGTTCGCCGGCTCCTCCCCTCACACAAGATGGTGCCCAAAGTAGTCGATCCCAGGCAGACCCTAGTCGTCTGTAATGGGGGCTACAGCGCTTCGGGAAGGTGACAGAAATTCCCAATAGGTAAATACAAGCGCAGAGTGCGCGAAGAAGAGAGTTTTTTTTAAATATTAGCAAAGTTAAAAAAACGAGTACAATTGTAGTAACACGTTAAAATTGCTACACAGGTCACAATCTCTTCACCCTCTCACACAGAGTCCCGGCTTCCGCCTCAGGACCTACTCACACAGCTGTCAATCGCCGAGTGTGGAGAGAGCCAGATATTTTATACCTGTGGGGCGGGAGGGGCCGAGCACTAGACCGCTCGCCGGCTCCTCGCCTCACACAAGATGGCGCCCAAAGTAGTCGATCCCAGGCAGACCCTAGTCGTCTGTAATGGGGGCTACAGCGCTTCGGGAAGGTGACAGAAATTCCCAATAGGTAAATACAAGCGCAGAGTGCGCGAAGAAGAGAGTTTTTTTTAAATTTTAGCAAAGTTAAAAAAACGAGTACAATAGTAGTAACACGTTAAAATTGGTACACAGGTCACAATCTCTTCACCCTCTCACACAGAGTCCCGGCTTCCGCCTCAGGACCTACTCTCACAGCTATCCCCCCCACGTTATCCAGTTCTGATCTAATAAATTCCTTTTTAGAGTTGAGGATCTTTTTGTTGTACTCGTTTCTGATTTTTCTGAGGGATTTCAGCTCGGGGGATGATGGGTACTGTCTCCATTTTCTTTCAGCAAGTCTTAGTTTTCTCCTATCATCATTCAGTGTCCCATTAAACCATGGATTTGTATCCTTCTCTGTGACCCTTTTCAGTTTTAGTGACATGGTGGAGTTGACTATATTCGTTACTGACGTAGTGTAGTGATCCGTTAGATCGTTCACATCCTGCAAGTTGGTAGGCGGATATAGGTCCTTTTCACATCTTTCTACTAGTAGATCAATATTAGCGTCTTTGGTGTCCCGGGTCCACTTCTTGAGTTTGATGGGCTGCATGGCTTTGTTCTTCTTCAATGTGTGTATCAGGAAGGTTATGGCGTGGTGATCAGTCGCATGGAACAATTGAGTGGGTTGAAGTATCCTTGTTTCTCGATATTATCCAGTCTAATGTTGCTCCTTTCGAGTGTGTTGGCTGTGAGCAGGATTGGATGAGGTTTAGCTCATTTAAAAAGTCTTTAATAGCGTTGACCTGTTTGTCATTATTGTCGTCCCAGTGTAAATTAAAATTGCCTAGGAATATGTTATTAGAGTGAGTGTTAGAGTTACCTGTGATGATCTCTATTAACTGGTCTATGAATGTAGCATTATTTCCTGGTGGGTGGTAAAGCGCATGCAGGTTGCATCTTTGATTGTCTGTCGATCTTATATTAAGACTTAAGTATTCACAGGATTCGAGTGTGTCGGATTGCATTTGGCTGACCTCTAAATCTGATCGATGAATGCATGCTATACCACCTTCTGTCTTTTTCAGTCTGTCTAATCTCACAATGTTATACTGAGGGGGCACCAGAAGATCCATGAGTGGAGAGGAGGATTCCAAAAGCCATGTTTCTGTTAGGATTGTCATGTCAATTTCCTGGCTAACGATGAGGGCAGCAATGTCTGATGCATGTTTTACTGCAGACCAACAGTTGAGCAGTAAGCATAACAGTGGTTTTCCTCAGCTACTAGTGTTAAGCTCTTGCGAGTTGGTGGTTAGCTGGACTTGTTGTAAATTTCTAAGGTTGGGCTTCCTTTCCTTATGTCTGGATGTTCTATTAGCATCGATCGGGATTGTCCTAATTTCCTCCCCTCTACTGTCTGTAGGCTCATACGCCCAGAGTAAGGATAAGGTTTCATCCTCAGATATGTAATTAAGATTCCTGTCTGGCCGATTATGACTATTTGATAATGGCATGGCAGTCTCACTGCTTTTGTCTTGAGGATTATGCACTAATTTTTGGATGTGCTCGACTTTGGAATGAGTGCTTGCAGTGATTTCAAGTATTTTTTCCATTCCATGCAGTACGCTTCGAATGTCCTGTGACATATTGCCTATTTGTGTTTGTAGCTCTTTGATTTTACTCTGAGTTTGGGGTGACATATTAGGAGAACCTATCAGCTTATTTCGGGATTTGCGGTTTGCGGCCCGTTGTTTTAGATCTGTTATTTTTCTCGAGTTCCTTTCCTTTTTATCATTAGTTTGGTTGTCTGCGCCTCCTCTATGTACGATGTGAGATGCGCTATCTGTGTCTCCTGATCTTAATACCATGTTCGGGCGATATAGCTTTTGTACGGTCCTGGATGTCCTTTGTGCTGTGGTAGAGGTGTGTATGGGAGGGGCGATATCTTCCATAGCATTTATTTCTAGTTCCTCATTGACTGGCCTACTCATTCAAGTGGTCCCATCGTGGGGGGGAAGTGTTGGTTCTTTCCTCTGTAACAGCGTCGGGTGATATTGGCATTTAGTAAGAATATTTCTGTTGTGTCTGTTTCTTTCCCATCCAATGTGCCTCCTATCGCAGTTGTGTCTCCTCGCGGCTTTGTACATTGTGGTTCCTGCAGGTCTCTAGGTAGTATGATGCCAGTGGTGCCTTTGTCTCCTGTCATAGTTGTGTCTCTTAGTTGCATTGTGTATTGTGGTTTCTGTGGGTCTTTGGGTAGTGTGATGCCTGTGCTAGTAGTGTTGGCGGTGTATATGGTGGCTACTTGTGGGGTCAGGTGTTGTTGAGATCTTGATTTCTCTACACATTCTTTTAAGGTTAAGAACAGGTTGTCAAACTTTTCTAATGGCTGCTTGTATAAGCACGATTCCATTCTTATACATCGTTATGCATAGGTCCGCTCTAAGACTTGGTGACGGTATGATCATACGTTTAGTTCCATGTGGGATGTTACTTACAGATTTTATGTTGAGCATCCTTGCGATGATAGTGCGCCATTTAGCCGTTCTTCTAGTGAAATATCAGATCATTTACAATAATGCCTTTGTCTAGATTAAAGAAGGGGTCAGAGATCAGCATGTCCGGGTTTTTCCTCATTAGATTGTGTTTGAATTTTTTGGCTGCGTTCTTGGATAATTTGGTTGGATACTTTATGGCATGTGTGTTTATGCCTACTGATTCTAAATTGGTATCTGTCATATTTGCTGGTTAGTGTAGAGTACTTTAGTAGTGACCTCTCTTAGCTGCCTCTATCTGTCTCCAGCTGTTTACAGGGCTAGCGTTCTTGTGGTGTCCTTTCCTATCTTGCCGAGTGTCCAGTTTGATGTGTCCTCTTGCCCCCTGTCTTCCTGTGATTTCTGTTATTGCCCTAGCTCTCCTCTGGTACCTAAAGTTGTGGTTGTTTATGAGCTCTCCTTTTCTAGAATATATTTGTTTAATTCTTTCGATTTTAGGATAAGTTGTATTTCCAAAATAATGTTCAGAACAATTTCCTATACAGTCCCTCATTTCCCTTCATTGGTGTTCTAAGAAAGACAACATTCCAAGATGGCCGACTTTTAAGTTACCAAGCTCATTTGAGAGCTGGATGTCCTTATCTATTTCTATTCCAAGTCCTCTTTCCTTTGCCTTTTCCTAGCTACTTTCATTTTGTAGATTGAAGCTTCAGCAGTGAGCTATCCTTAACTCCGGGCAACATGGCAACAGAGCGCCACGGTGACGTGTGCGGTTAGAAGGTGAAAGGAGACTTTGATTACTGTCTGCCTTCCTCCACCACATTTAAGTTATTATGGTAAGCATCGGCCGCCATTTTTAGGTCAGGCAGGACGTGCCCTGATTCCCCAGCTTTAATGTCTGATATGGCCGGGCCCTAACTCCCCGCTTACAGTGGGTACCTATTTGAGCCTCACTCCTTTCTGCCCTGCACCCTTGAAAAAGCTTTAGCTGGTCGTATTGTAAAATTCTTACCAGCAGGTGGCCGAAGTTGCCCGCTAGGAGATGTGGTGTGTTTCGAACCTGGATTGCAGCAGGCCTCCGATCGGGTAATTAGCGCCCCATGGCAGTTCAATGATTTAACCTCGGGGCCCAGGCTCCGGTCCATTGAGCTCCGCGCCTTACCGGATGTTAACTGTTCCCTCTTTCTGTACCTCTTTTGCCTGTTTCAGCAACGCTCTTGCTTTTTTTCTGCAGTTCTCTTGCCTCCTTCTGCACTTCACTTGCCTCGTTTTACACCTCTGTTGGTTCTTTTGCGCTGCTTTTGATTCTTTCTGCACCGCTCTTGAAAATGTCAGCACCCCTCGTGCCTCTTTCTGCACCCCTTTTACCTGTTCCTGTACCTCTTTTGCCTCTGTTTGCACCTCTGTTCCCTCTTTCTATACCTCTTTTGCCTATTTCTGCAATTCTCTTGCTTCTTTCTGCACTTCTCTTGCCTCTTTTTGCACCCCTGTTGCTTCATTTTAGAGTTTCCATGCTTCTTTCTTCATCTGTCTTGCTTTTTTCTGCACCCCTGTAGTATGTTTCTGCACTCGTCTTCCCTCTTTCTGTACCTTTCATGCCTGTTTCTGTATCTTGCTTGCCTCTTTCTGTACTTTTCTTGCTTCCTTCTACTCCTTTGTTGCTTTTTTCAGCAATTCTCCTGCCTCTTTCTGCAGTTCTCTTGCTTGTTTTTGCACCCCTCTTGCCTCTTTCTGCACCCGTCTTCCTTCTTTGTACAATTCTCTAGCCTCTTTCTACTCCTCTCTTCCCTCTTTCTGTACCACTCTTGCCTCTTTTTGTACCTCTGTTGCTTCTTTCTGCACTTCTCTTAACACTTTTTGCACCCTTTGTGCCTCTATTAGCACCTCTTTTGCTTCTTTCTGCACTTATCTTACTTCTTTAAGCACTCCTCGTGCCTCCTTCTGCACCTCTGTTGCTTCTTTCTGTACTTCTCTTTGTTCTTTCTGCACAGCTCTTGCCTCTTTCTGCATCCATCTTGCCTCTTTGAGCACCTCTTTTGCTTCTTTCTGCATGTCTCTCTCCTCTTTCTGTACCCCTCCTGCCTCTTTGTGCACCTCTGATGCTTCTTTCTGCACTTCTAGTGCCTCTTTCTGTACCTCTTGTGCTTCTTTCTGCACCTCAATTGCCTCTTTCAGCACATCTGTTGCTTTTTTCTGCAGATCTCTTGCCCCTTTCTGCACCTCACTTGCCTCTTTCAGCACTTCTGTTGCTTTTTCTGCAGATCTCTTGCCTCTTTCTGTACCCCTCTTTTTACTTTCTGCACTTCTCTTGCCTCTATCTGTACCCCTGTTCTCTCTTTCTGCACCTTTCCAGCCTCTTTATGCACTTCTCTTCTTTTTTCTGCACCCTTTGCACCTCTTTCAGCACCTCTGTTACTTCTTTCTGCATTTCTCTTCCTTCTTTCTGCACCCCTCCTGCCTCTTTCTTTCCTTACCATTTTTGCCTCTTTGTGTACCCCTCATACCTTTTTATTTGCACCCCTCTTGCCTATTTATGCACCTCTGTTGGTTCTTTCTGCACTGATCTTGCTTCTTTCTGCTCCTTACTTGCCTCTTTCTGTACTTCTCTTGCTTCATTCTAAACCTCTGTTGCTTCTTTCAGAAACTCTATTGCCTCTTTCTGCACTTTACTTGCTTCTTTTTAAACCTCTCTTACCTCTTTCTGTACCTCTGTTGCTTCTTACTGCACTTCTCTTGCCTCTTTCTGCACCTCTGAGTTAGAGGTAGTTTTAACCCCCCTGCTCTATTATGTACTAGGGCCTTACAGGGGAGCTCATGCCATTCACAGGGGTACCCTAACCCATAGTGTACCCTAGTGTATATAGGTGTTTTCACTGTATTCGAATTGTCTCTCAGCATAGCACTGGCTCCGGGCCTGGTTATTCAGAGTCATTGACCACCAGTACCAGTAAGCAAAAAATTGGGGGCCACGGATGACTTTGCAAAAATGCCTCTTTCTGTACCTCTGTTGGCTCTTTCTGCATATGTCTTGCTTCTTTCTGTACTTTTCTTCATCTTCCTGGACTTTTGTTGCCTCTTTCTTCATTTTACTTGCTTCTTTCTGCGCCTTTTTTCCTCTTTCTGCACATGCCCTACATATGTAGGCATAGTTAGAAATTAGCATTTAAAAATACTTTGAAATTCACTGGAAAAAAACTATAGGTTTCAGGGATGTTATAATTAGAAATTAGCATTTAAAAAACATTTGAAATTCACTGAAAAGAACACAGGTTTCACTGACTTTGTAGTTAGAAATTAGCATTTAAAAAGCTTATAAATTCACTGAAAAACCCCCACAGCTGTTATAGTTAGTTAAGCTGACTATAACTTGTGCCCCCACAATGCACTGCTGATGACATCACATATTAAATCATTCATGATCAGGGACATCACTGATGACATCACTGATGATATCTCAAATGACGTGGTTTTTTCAGTGAATTTCTAAGGTTTTTAAATGGTAATTTCTAACTATAACGTCATCGAAATTTCCCTGGTTTTGAACGAGTGAAATGTCCAACTATATATATAGGAATTAGCATTTAAAAAACCTTTGAAAGTCACTGAAAAAACCATAGGTTTCACACCAGTTATAGTAAGCCGAACATTTTACTCATACAAAACCATTGAAATTCCCACGTTATAGTTAGTTGGACTCACTATAACTTGCGCGCCCACAATCCACTGCTGATGATGTCACATATTACATCATTCATGACATGGTCAGTGACATCACTGATGACATCACTGATAGCATCTCAAATGACATCACTGATGACATCACTGAAGACATCTGAAATGACATCACTGATGACATCACTGATGACATCATCCTGTGTCCGTGTGTTTCTGTAAAGTTTAAATATGTTTTACATATTGAAGAATGAGTGGATTTATAAGTGTCTGGATGAAGGATTTAGTAGGTGCGTGACTGACTGTATGAGTGAGTGATTAAATGTAATTTTTTTTTTTGTGTGTGTCTTGTAAAGCACACTGCTACCCGCACCGTAGGCCTCGTAGCGCTATAGACCACTGGGGAACCCGTCCTGGCTTTCCCTGTGAGATAGTCCCTCCTGGGAGTCTCCAAGGTGAAACCAGGCATCCCCGGCGTTTGTGAGGGGCCGTTGTGGAGATGAGGCAAGCTTAATGCCCAGAGTTGCCGAGCGTGATCCCTGGTTAGAGTAGGCACCGAGGTGAGAATTATCAAGTCCGCTGATCCTGGTCCAAGACCCTGCCGCGTCGGGAATCGAACCCTGGTCCCAGGCCGTTTTCTGCTCTCGGGTCTGCCGCCTCTAACCAGTGAGCCACACCACTCCATCCTAAATGTGTCTTACTGAATGCATGGCTTAGTGACTAAACTGTCTGAATGTGTGCATCATTATGTCTGTTGTTGTGTAAGCTGCTGCATGTGTTGATCAGTAGCTATATTAGTGGCTATATGAGTTATTGATTGGTTGCCCAAGTATTTGTATGTGAGGCTGCGTGTGTGTGTGGGTGGCTAGGAGGTGTGTGACTCTGTGCATACATGTGTGAGCAGTTGGTTCACTTGGTGTATGGGTTCAAGAGTGCATGTGGTAACAGCTGTATGGGCGGTTGACTGCGTGCATGGGTGTGTTGGTGAGTGAATGGATATCTCAGTGCTACATGTCCAAGTAAGGACGTATGTAAAGCACAGTGCATGTGAGAGTTGGCATATATAAATGACTATACATGAGAGCCTGTGATTGCATAAGTGACTGTATGGATCAATGTGTACTTGTATCAGTGATTGTAAAAGAGAGTAAGTATGTGTTAGTCTATGTTTGAAAAAGTAAGGTTTTGTGTGTATAAATGTATAGATGAGGAAATGGGAGTGTGATTGATTCTTTGCATGACTGACTAGGTGTGTGAGTAACTCCATGGATGAGTGGCAGTGTGTGAGTGTCTGTATAGGTGTATGAGTGCATATGATAGTGTTGTATTAATGAGTGCCTGTATGTATGAGTGATTGTATGGGTGAATGAGTGGATGTGTGTGTAGACTTAGGAATCAGTGAGTGCGTATGTAGTAACTGGTATTGATGTGTCAATGGTTTCAGGAATGGTAGCCTGTATTCAACACTGGATGTATCAAAGGTTAGATTAGAGTGTGAGGAGGTGCATCATATTATCACATGAATGATGTCATTAGTAATGTCATCAGTGATGTCATTTGAGATGTCATCAGTGATGTCATTAGTGATGTCATTTGAGATGTCATCAGTAATGTCATCAGTGATGTCACTGACCATGTCATGAATGATGTAATATGTGACATCATCAGCAGTGGATTGCGGGCGCGCGAGTTATAATTAGTCCAACTAACTATAACGTGGGAATTTCAATGGTTTTGTATGAGTAAAATGTTCGGCTTACTATAACTGGTGTGAAACCTATGGTTTTTTCAGTGACTTTCAAAGGTTTTTTAAATGCTAATTCCTAACTATAACGAGTGTTAAACCTATGGTTTTTTCAGTGAATGTAAAAGTTTTTTTAAAAGCTAATTCTTAACTATAACGAGTTGGAAACCTACGGTTTTTTAAGTGAATTATTAAGTTTTTTTAATAGCTGTTTTTTATAACTATTAATTATTATATTTTTTATAAAATTATTTTAATAATGCGCATTTTTCCAAAATTAATTTTTCAATGTATTTTTCCTGTGTTTTTTTTTTATCATTTTACCTCGGAGCGCTCAGGGGACGCGCACCCGTAAACGTAGCGTAAGCGCTATTCCCGGGTGCGTATGTATTTAAAGTAAATAATAATGCAAGACATTCAGTGGCATACTTATAAAAGAAGTATTTTTTATTTTAAATAACCGTATTTTAACTTTAAACACATTTCCGAAAATCTAGCAAAACGTCATTCAGACGCGCCGCGTAAGAGCCCCCGGAAGCGCCTACGTACGTGCCGCCTAAGCACCCCTGGAAGCGCTCCGGAGCACGTAGCGTAAGCGCGTCAAGTCATGTGACCTTAAAATAACACTTTTCATTGGTTGTTCACAGTTTTTTTTTAAACTAATGAAAACCCCACCCATTTTCTTCACTACCTCTTTCACTCTGGAGAGAGCAATACCTGTTCCCTGTTTCTCCTCTTGAATTCTTTGAAAAGAATGGCTGGAAGAGCACCAAGCAGCAGTGACTCTGATGAGTTTCTACATGAGGACCCTCCTCAGCCAAAAATTAAGGAGCACTTCATCTGGAAGTTTTTCACCATTCCAAAAGGTGAGAAAAAAGTCAATCACATGGTGACCCAAGAAAGAAATACAGTTTTGGCAATGCCACTATGATTCGACATGTACAAAGAAGGCACCCACAGAACTATGCCCGGGAGAGATTGTCAGGGACCTGGCACGCAATCCCCCAAGAGATGGCAGCAGTACTTCGACTGGAGGACCCACACCTTCTGGAAGTCAAGCTACAAGATTAATACCTGTTGTGCAGCCGGACTTTGCAGACCTGAAATTTGTCTGCAAGTATTGTGATGAATTGCTTTGTTATGGGGAGCAAAGCATTGAATTAATTATTAGGAAGAAAAAGGATCACCCTCATCCCTAATTTTTCCCTTTTTTTGCTCCTGTTGAGCAATTTTGCATTCCCTAGTTTAGTTTTTCTTCTGTAAAAAAACAAAAAAAATATAAAAACGTTCAGAAAATTTACAAAAAAAATTAAAAACTAAAAAAGAAGAAAAAAAAGAGTTCTTTTCAGAACTACCTCCAATTCTCCAAAAAGACCTATATTCCTTACATATTGTGTCGTTCTTTTTTTCAATGAATGTGTACTGCATAATTGTTTGGATGAAATGACTAAATGAAGGGGAGAAAGTGAGTCATGGAACAAATGATAGAAGGGGAGTGAGTAAAGGTGAGTTGATGACAGTGAGGAATGCAAGGTGAGTGAGGGTGAGTGAAGGGGGAGTGAGGGGATGGGAGAGTGAGGGTAAGACAGAGGGAGTGAGGGAAGGGGAGTGAGGAAGTGAAAGGACAGAGATAGTGAGACAAGGAGTGAGTGAAGTGGAGTAAGGTGAGTAAGGGAAGGGGAATTACTGAGGGAGCAAAAGATAGAAAGAAGGGGAAGGGGATTGAAGTCGAGTGACTGAGAGCTGGTAAGTGGTGGAGGGGAGAGAGGGGAAGGGGAGTGAAGGAATGGGAAATGAGAGGTAGTGAGGGAATAGGAGTAAGGAAACGGGGGTGAAGGAGAGTGAGAGAAGGGCAGTGAGGGTGAGTAAAGAGGGGTGATAGAGGGTGGATAAAGGCAAGTGAGCATGAGACAAGGGTAGTGAGGGAGTGAGGAGACAGAGGGACTGAAGGAAAGAGTAAGAGAAGAGGACTGAGTGAGGGAGCATAGAAAGCTAAGTGAGGGCGTGTAGGAGAGTTATAGGGAGTGAGCGTGACGGAAGAGGAGTGAGAGAGTGAGGGGATGGAGGTAGTAAAGCTAAGAGAGAGGAAGTGAGGGAAGGAGAATGAGGATGTGACAGGACAGAGGGAGTGAGAGAAAGAGTGAGTAAAGTGCAGTAAGGTGAGTGAGCGAAGGGGAATGAGTGAGTGAGCAAAGGAAGAGAATAGATGGGAAGAAGACTGAAGCATAGGTACTGAGAGAAGGTGAGTGGGGGATAAAAGTAAAGGGAAAGGGAGAGAAAGATAGGGAATGAGGGGTACTGAGGGAACCAGACTAAGGGACCGGGGGTGAAGGAGGGTGAAAGAACGGCAGAGAGCATGAGTAAAGAGGGATGAAAGAGGGTGGATAAAAGTCAGTGAGGGTAAGACAAGGGGAGTGAGGAAGTGAGGGGATAGAGGTAGTGAAGGAAAGAGTGACAGAAAGGGACTGAGTGAGGGAGCAAAGAAAGATAAGTAAGGGAGTGTGGCTGAGTCATAGGGAGTGAGCGTGACAGAAGAGGAGTGAGAGACTAAGAGGACGGAGAGAATGAGGCTAAGAGAGAGAGAGTGAGGGAAGGGGAGTGAGGAAGTAAGAGGACAGAGGGAGTGAGAGAAGGAGTTAGTGAAGTGGAGTAAGGAGAGTAAGGGAAAGGAAAAGAGTGAAGGAGCGAAGGAAGGGAAGAGAGAGGAAGTAAAGTAAAGCAGGAGGTCTGAAAGAAGGTGAGTGTGGGAGGGGAGTGAGGGAAAGGGGAATAAACATGGGGATTGAGAATAAGTGAGGGAAGCGCAGTAAGGGAACGGGGGTGTGGGTGGGTGAGAGAAGAGTAGTGAGGTTAAGGAAAAGAGTGATGAGAAAGTAAATTTTGTATGTCAAACTTACCTTATAAGTAATGTAAACGTAATTACATATTTTTACTAAATTTAATATCTGTAGAAGAGAAAAAAAAGTGAGTTATAATATGTACAATATATATTTCACAATACAAGAGACAAGGCAGGAGATTACAAGTCATAAAAGGGTAGTAAGAGATAAAGTAGGAGTGAAGGACACAGAAAGGAAAACAAAGGAATGGTGAAGGTTAGAGAGAGTGAAAAAGAAATAGAGGGAGAGCAAATTACTAAGAGGATAATGAGATGGATACATTCAGTGACAGAGAGGAAGAGAAGGAGAGAAAAATGAAGTGAAGGTGAGTAAGATACTAAAGGAATGTGAGTTAGGAAAACTAAAGGAAGAAAGGGGAGTAAGGAAAGGGGAGTGAGTGACAGGGAAGGAGGAGTGAGTGAGGGTGGATTCATGACAATGAGGGATGCAAGGTGAGTGAGTGTAGAGGCGTAAGACAGTGAGGGGACAATGGGAGTGAGGGTACCAGAGAGGGAGTGAGGGAAGAGGAGTGAGAATATGAGAGAATAGTGGGAGTGAGAGAAGGAGTGAGTAAAGGGGAGTAAGGTGAGTGAGGGAAGGGGAATGAGTGAGGGAGCAAAGGAAGGAAAGAAGGGGAAGGGGAGTGAAGCAAAGGGACTGGGAAAAGGTGAGTGTGTGAGGAGAGAAAGGGGAAGGGGAGTTAAGGATGGGGACTGAGGATAAGTGAGGGAACCGGAGTAAGGGAACAGGAGTAAAGGAGGGTGATAGAAGGGCAGTGAGGTTGAGGAAAGAGGGATGATAGAGGGTGGATAAAGGCGAGTGAGTGTAAGACAAGGGGACTGAGGGAGTGAGGACATAGAGGTAGTGATGGAAAGAGTGAGAGAAAAGGACTGAATAAGAGAGCAAAAAAGGTAAGTGAAAGAGTGTGGGTGAGTTATAGGGAGTGAGCGTAACAGAAGAGGAGTGAGAGACTGAAGGGACGGAGAGAGTAAGGCTAAGAGAAAAGGAGTGAGAGAAGGGGAGTGACAAAGTAATAGGACAGAGGGAGTGAGAGAGGAGTTAGTGAAGTGGAGTAAGGAGAGTAAGGGAAGGGAAAAGAGTGAAGGAGCGAAGGAAGGGAAGAGAGAAGAAGGAAAGTAAAGCAGGAGGTCCGAAAGAAGGTGAGTGTGGGAGGGGAGTGAGGGAAAGGGGAGTAAACATGGGGATTGAGAATAAGTGAAGGAAGCGCAGTAAGGGAACGGGGGTGTGGGTGGGTGAGAGAAGAGTAGTGAGGTTAAGGAAAAGAGTGATGAGATAGTAAATTTTGTATGTCAAACTTACCTTATAAGTAATGTAAACTTAATTACATATTTTTACTAAATTGAATATCTGTGGAAGAGAAAATAAAGTGAGAGTAAAAAAGAAATAGAGGGAGAACAAATTACTAAGAGGATAATGAGATAGATACATTCAGTGACAGAGAGGAAGAGAAGGAGAGAGAAATGAAGTGAAGGTGAGGAATGTGAGTTAGGAAAACTAAAGAAAGAAAGGGGACTAAGGAAAGGGGAGTGAGTGACAGCGAAGGAGGAGTGAGTGAGGGTGGATTCATGACAATGACGGATGGAAGGTGAGTGAGGGTGAATGTAGGGGCGTAAGACAGTGAGGGGACAATGGGAGTGAGGGTAACAGAGAGGGAGTGAGGGAAGAGGAGTGAGAATATGAGAGAATAGAGAGAGTGAGAGAAGGAGTGAGTAAAGTGGAGTAAGGTGAGTGAGGGAAGGAGAATGACTGAGGGAGTAAAGAAAGGAAAGAAGGGGAAGGGAAAGGGGAAGGGGAGTGAAGCAGAGGGACTGTGAAAAGGTGACTGCGGGAGCAGAGTGAGAGAAAGGGCAGTTTAGGATGGGAATGAGGATAAGTGAGGGAAGTGGAGTAAGGGAACGGGGTGAGGGAGGGTGGGAGAAGGGCAGTGAGGGTGAGTTAAAAGGGGTGATAGAGTGTGAAAAAAGGTGAGTGAGCTTGAGACAAGGGGAGTATAATATATATTTCATAATACAAAAAACAAAATAACTTGTAAAACATGTTATATGATTTATTTTTAATACTACTCATCATATGACAGCGGGCAAAAAAACCACAATCAAAAATATTGTGTTTAAAAAACCCATACAACGTTTCAATAAATAATGTAGAATTTAGAAAAAACATATCTTAACTCACTTTTGATCCACGTACTTTTCCACGAGGCCAAATAGTATATGGAAAGTCCTTTTCTTTGGAAATTACTCAATAGTATTCGTAAACTTCCATTAACCCGAGTTTCTGAAAGAAAAGCTTCAACATCTTTTAGATCATGAAACAATAGTTATATTTCCACCTCTGACTCACTCATGATTAACATTTCCTATAATACTGATATCACTTACTATGTCATACACTTACACTACCTCTATGACAACTACACATTTTTTAATATCTTAATCAATCTCACTCACAAAGTAATTTTGAACAGCAGACTAAGTTTTATTAACTGCTCCAATTTTCACAGGCCAATTACCTTTCCTAAAATTTCGGTTGTAAGAATACTAGGTAAGAATTTGGTAAGTCAAAAGGCAAACGTTGTTTGAAAGTCAATTGAGTATCATTACAATTACTCCAGCCTTTTTGACATTTTAAATAAGCTGTGTAATGTCCTGATGTTATAGAAGGACCATCATGGAAAATAATTGTTGCAGTTGCAAAGGTTCTTCCTGAAATTGATAATTGAGAAGCCACAATTTTTTTTATTAAACTTGTCAATTTAGTTCCATTAGGTCTACATCGTTGGAACATTAAAATTACATACTGTCCATATCTTTGTATAAATAATGTTGATAGCATTGCAGATTTACATTGAGTACAGACCATGTTTTGATTTGCTTCTCTAACTAGATTATTAAAAGACACTGATTTGCAGTCTGGTAAAGTCAAATATATAAATCTTTCAGTGTCTAATGTAGTAGTACTTGAAAAGGAGCAATTGTCGCAGTTATGCTGCCATTTATAAGAAAGGCCAAAAAGAGTTTCTACATCTACACCTTCATCTTGCAATACAACAAGCATATACATTAGAAATTCCAGACAATCTTGCTGAATATTCTGTGAAAATTGATTTAGACCAGAACATATGTCTAAAACATTTCGAATTTCAGAAACACATTGTAGTTTTGTTCTATCACTGCTACATTTCTCAAACACAGAATTCAAAAAACAACAAAATCTTTGATCACGATTTTCAACAATCTGTTCTTGGACAGTTTGGAGGAAAAAACAACATTAACCACTACATTAGCAATGCAGTTGACACCAGAACTGTTTTCCAACTGAAATCCAACAACATCTTTAACTGAATCCTTTTCCTTTCTGCTTACAATTACTGGTTCATCTACATTTTTTCTTTTTGCTACAACTTCACTACAATTTTTATCATTTCTTCTTTTTCGGCCTACTACACGCTTTTCAAATAGAGGATATTGAGGTAAATTTGGAGCATACTCTCTTCTTAACCTATTATATGCTTTTACACAATTTAGATCTGCACTAATCTTTGTCTCATCAAAATCAATCAAGTACAATCCAGATAAAGTTCTGACTCGAGATAAAGCAACATATGCCATACCCTCCTTAAACACAGAACTTCCAATATTTACCAAAGCACTATCTACAGTTAAACCTTGAGATTTATGAATAGTCACTGCATATGCCAAAGAAACAGGAAACTGTTTTCGGCGGAAATATAAATCTTTCACAAGCAAAAATCGAGCAGAACAATGACTGATTTGTTGTACTTCTTCAATACCATCAAATTTAATTTTTAGAAATTCAATTCCATCTCTATTTTGCTAATTCACAAAATCAACAACATGACCCATTGCTCCAGGTAATAAACCTCTTTCCACATGTAAATTACGTCGTAAAATGATACGACAATTTAAAGATGCATACAGAGTCCTTTCCAAACCAGCAGTTTTAGATATTGTCTTCTCTAAAGAATCCAATTTTGATTTCAACTTTTCTGACAAAATAATAGTTGCTCCTTCATGCTCTATTTTATCAATAGCTTCCAGTTTCACAATCTCTTGATTTTCTAACTTTAACATTTTGTTGTTGAAGATTGAACATTCTTGCAGAGTAGGCATCAAGTATATGACAGATTTGTTTTCAGGAATTTTCTTAAAAATATTCTCTGGGAGAATGTTTTCGTTTGGAAACAAATTTGAAATTAATCGTGCATGTAAAGCTTCTTTGCCATGCTCACTTACTTTTCCAATTCCTATATCTTGTAGAATATTTTTTATAATCTTCATCCTTTGCCTGTCGCATATTTTGAAGCAGTTCTGCATATTTGAAATTTAACCATATGTTAACATTTCCAATGCTTCCTAGGCACTTTCTGGTATCTTCATGTGTAAGCATTTTAAACACTGGTTGTCTTTTCACTGGAGTTAGCTGCAGTAGATCTCCAAAAACAATGATGTGTTTGCCTCCAAATAACACATCATACTCTGTTTTAAGAATTTCTTGCATTCTTAAATGCACAAAAGCAAGCATTACATTTGATACCATGCTTACCTCATCAATGATAAGAAGTTTCATTTTCTTTAGGACTCTTGAAACTTCACAACAAGCTTCTCCAGATAGCTTGTAGTATTGTAATTTATTATCATGCTCTACTGGCAGCATCAATAAGCGATGTAAAGTAATCCCTTTAATGTTATGTGCTGCCAACCCAGTTGGAGCGGTAACAACACAAGACAGCGATGACTCCGTTGTTTTCTGTAGATAAGTTGCAATTGCTTTAATCAGAAAACTTTTTCCAGTTCCTGCTTCTCCACTCACGTACAGTCGGACAGGTATAAATGATGTACATGAGCACTCTTTTTTCTCATGAGATAAACCATGCTCAATCTGTTCTGTGACTTCGTCATATATTTGTCTCTGCTCAAAGTTTAGTTCTTTTTTCCAAATCTTCTAAGTTAACTACATCCTCCTGAGCTTGTTCCATGGCTCTTTCCACTTCATTCATGGCAGTGACAGCTTCATTTTGGATAATTGATCCTCCTAGTGGATCCTGACTCAATGAAGCAGAACTCTGACTGTCTTGAGAACTGTCTCTAGCAATCTCTGCTGCAATTGTAGCTTTTTGCTGTATTTCGTCGTTCAACATTTGCAGATAATTTGAAAAAAACAGGACATTCTATGGTATCCTTGGTTGCATTGAACGAATCTTCATAACTGAGAAAATCTCCAAGTAGTTCCTCTTCTGTACGCCATGGCTTAAAGAGTTGCAAAAGAGCTAAATAGTTAAATTCCCTTTTGTCTGGAGATTCACAACTCAATTTTCGATGATTAATCAAATGGCCTTTTCTTTGTTTCACCAGACAGCCTTCACATCCCAATTACAGCATATACACCTTTATTGATATCTTCTGTGATGTTCCTCTTAAAAGTATAGGTTTGCAGAACTTCATAGAGACAAACGTTCTCAAGATGACTACTTCTATTTGGATAGTATGTATCCAACATGTTTGTCTTCAAAATATCTGTACTGTTTGGTTCTTTCTCCGCCAAATACTCTATTTCTTGTACAGATTTCAAAACTCGGTTTCGTGTTGCAGCAAGACCTAGATTCACCCAAATGATTGTTCTAGATTTGGCATATAGACTTGCTGATGATAACCGATCAGAACATTCATATGCTCCAATTTCTCGATGCGACAACATCTTCAGACTGTAACTGTATAATTTCTTACTTAGACTCTTTTCATGTGAAATTTCCTCCCACATTTCCTTCAGTTCCGTCTTTTCTGATTTTGTGATGTAAGATGTCACATATCGAGCCACAGCAATAGAGTTGTCAGCAACATATTGAATATCCATGTTAGCATTCCACATGGACAAAATGACTGGGTTGTAGTCATTTATGTATTTGGACTCTTCATTTCTTCTTAGGTTGTATGTATTTTTCGGTGATTTTCTTGTCACAGTATGTCACAGAGAAGACATACAACTGTTCACTCTTCCTTTCGATGTTACTGGACGTGGAAATGCAAAACGACATTTTGTGTAGAACTTGTCCTTGGATTTGTATTTTCTACGACAGTATTTTCCACAACGATGGGTTTGAAAGCGTAAAACTTGATGTCTTAAATTGTTTTCTTCTGTACTTTTCCGAACAGTACATGTAGAATACTGTTCAATGAAACTCATCACTTTCTCATCTGAATCTGTTCCAAATTTGGGTGCATCTTTGATCCATAACAGCATATGTATGTGAGGAGCACCTCTTGCTTGATACTCCTTTCAGGTACAGAGTGAAATGACACACATGCACAGAGTGAGGTGAGACACAGGCACAGAGTACCATTTAAGCTAAGAGATGCAAACTGTGAGCAGACACAGGTGACATTATTGAAAAATGTGAAAATATAATTCCATTTTCACACAGACACTCAGTGTGATCCTTGTCAAAAATGTTAAAGCCATACTTTTTACCATAAAACATTTACCAGAGTGAGATGACACACAGGCACACAGTGAGGTGAGACATAGGCACAGAGTACCCTTTAAGCTAAGATATGCAAACTGTGAGAAAACACAGGTGACATTGAAAAATGTGAAAATATAATTCCTTATTTCATACAGACACTCAGTGTGATCCTTGTCAAAAATGTTAAAGTCATACATTTTACCAAATGACACACACAAAGAGAGAGAGATGTGGCAGGCACAGTGTGAGATGATACACAGGCACAGAGTGAGGTGAGACACAAGCACAGAGTACCCTTTAAGCTAAGAGAGGCAAACTGTCAGCAGACACAGGTGACATTATTGAAAAATGTGAAAATATAATTCCTTCATTTACACAGACACTCAGTGTGATCCTTGACCAAAATGTAAAAGCCAGACATTGTACCAGAAAACATTTACCAGACTGACATGAGACACAGGCTCAGAGTACCCTTTAAGCTTAGAGATGCATACTGTGAGCAGACACAGGTGACATTATTGAAAAATGTGAAAATATAATTCCTTATTTCACACACACACTCAGTGTGATCCTTGACAAAAATTTAAAAGCCAGACATTTTACCAGAAAACATTTACCACAGTGACATCAGACACAGGCACAGAGTACCCTTTAAGCTAAGAGAGGCAAACAGTCAGCAGACACAGGTGACATTATTGAAAAATTTGAAAATATAACTCCTTATTTCACACAGACACTCAGTGTGATCCTTGACCAAAATTTAAAAGCCAGACATTTTACCAGATAACCTTTACCAGAGTGACATGAGACACAGGCACAGAGTACCCTTTAAGCTAAGAGAGGCAAACTGTCAGCAGACACAGGAGACAGTATTGAAAAATGTGAAAATATAATTCCTTATTTTACACAGACACTTGGTGTGATCCTTGACCATAATTTAAAAGCCAGACATTTTACCAGAAAACATTTACCAGAGTGACATGAGACACAGGCACAGAGTACCCTTTAAGCTAAGAGAGGCAAACTGTCAGCAGACACAGGTGACATTATTGAAAAATGTGAAAATATAATTCCATTTTCACACAGACACTCAGTGTGATCCTTGACCAAAATTTAAAAGCCAGACATTTTACCAGAAAACATTTACCACAGTGACATGACACACAGGCACAGAGTACCCTTTAAGCTAAGAGAGGCAAACTGTCAGCAGACACAGGTGACATTATTGAAAAATGTGAAAATATAATTCCTTATTTCACACAGACACTCAGTGTGATCCTTGACCAAAATTTAAAAGCCAGACATGTTACTAGAAAACATTTACCAGACTGACATGAGACACAGGCACAGAGTACCCATTAAGCTTTGGGAGGCAAACTGTCAGCATACACAGGTGACATTATTGAAAAATTTGAAAATATAATTCCTTATTTCACACAGACACTCAGTGTGATCCTTGAGCAAAATTTTAAATCCAGACATTTTACCAGAAAACATTTGCCAGACTGACATGAGACACAGGCACAGAGTACCCATTAAGCTTTGGGAGGCAAACTGTCAGCAGACACAGGTGACATTATTGAAAAATTTGAAAATATAATTCCTTATTTCACACAGACACTCAGTGTGATCCTTGAGCAAAATTTTAAATCCAGACATTTTACCAGAAAACATTTGCCAGACTGACATGAGACAGAGGCACGGAGTACCCTTTAAGCTAAGAGAGGCAAACTGTCAGCAGACACAGGTAACATCATTTAAAAATGTGAAAATATAATTTCTTCTTTCACACAGATACTCAGTGTGATACTTGTCCAAAATTTTAAAGCCAGACATTTTAACAAAAAACATTTTCCATAGTAAATCGTTTTTTGACACAGAGCACAGCCCTTTTAAATGACCACTACATAACAAGGCAGAAACCTAACTCATTTCCAAAATACATTTCCAATATGCACCATTAAATTTTTTACCAGCATTACAATAAAACATGACACACAATGCAAGAATAAAAAAGCACAATATGCTTCTAAATCTTCCCCATAGTGCATACAGCAGTCTATCTTTATAAAATGAATCATTACTCACCTTTAAAAATGCTTTAGAAGATTTAGAACAGTGTCAGTTCCACACACCAGATTTTCTTAAGCAGAATCTCTGAAATGCTCCTCAAACACTGCAACCACAAATGGCCCTGATTCCCTGTAATTCTTCACACATGTCCCTGGACTTAACCAATAAAAATTCTTCCCACACTATTTCAAAACCAAACTGACATTTTAATTGGTTCTACATTTCAACACTTTCAAACTCACATAATATTCCCCCATACCCCCAGTGCTCATTCACCCTGTTACCATGGTAACTCCCACCTAACTCAGCACACAGTTGAAAAGTTCATCATACTATGTTGCAAATGAATCTAGCAAGGGTGTTTGACATCTCAATGTACTAGCTAATCATGTGCAATGTTTCTTTCAATTACTTTTTCTCAACCATTAGAATTCCTTCTTTGAAAAAACAAAAGCATGCACCCTAATTTTCAGTGGAGAATTTTAAAAATCACCAATCATTTCTTCTCTTTCAAGGGCACTGAATCTCAACTACTTTTTTTTACATAACTCCTACTTTCAAACTGCCATTTCATTTCCACAACTCATCTGAATACAACCACATCTACCTTGAAGATGCCAAAAGTCTAGATTTTGGGTCATAGCTTTGTTCACTGGAGTGAAAAATATGCAAGTAACATAGGTATTTCCAACCTTGATTTACCAAATGTGGACATTATATGGATTGGCCAGAGAGGATTGAGATGTCACCAATTGATACCATTGGTAAAATCCTTTATGCATCTACCACACCCTGACCTCATAATTGTGCACTGTGGTGGAATTGACCTGGGCACTTTGACTGGGGTAGGTCTGGAAATGCTTTTAAAGGACATCTTTGAGCAATTGATGACACTTTTTCCAAAACTGGCTTTGTATATTCTAATACATGCCAAAGGCAAAAATTGAACTGGTCCAACCAATTTGGTCCACAAATTGGGAAAGCAAGAAAACATGTGAATAAATCTGTTTCTGCTTTCCTCAGAGACTATGGTATGGGTTCCATATACCACAACAACTTGCGTTACAACATGCAAGGCATCTATAGGAGAGATGGTGTACATTTTACAGATGAAGGGAATAGAGTCTTCCTCTTGAATTTTAGACTCTGCATCGGTACCTACTTGTAGGTACAAAAAACACCCACATAACACAACAGCTCTTTTCAGAGCTACCCTACCTCTAAGCACTCCAAATTCTTATTTTACACTATTTTCTTTCACTGTTTTTCCCCGTGGTGCGCTCAGGGTACGCGTACCGGGAAGCGTACATGGGAACGCACCCAGCGCTTACCCCGTGAAAATAAAAAAAATAAAAATAGTTTTATTGCCCTTCAAGGTCCTTCTAGGCCCCCCTCAGAAAACCTAGGGGGTCAGGGGATGTCTACCCTGCTCCCTTTTAAACATTTCCCCCTTTTTTTAACACCTCTTGTGTCTCGATTCTACCGAGACACAAGATGGCGGACTCTCCGGACTGTTTGGAATGTTGACAGACATCCGAGAGCCAATAAACTTTCCGCTCGCTCACTCCCGGGGCGCGCCGGGTGCGTTCCCCGGTATGCGTACCGGTAAGCGATCGAAGCGCGCTTATTGATATATATGTGTTTTTGAAGTTGCTTTTCATAAAAACCACTGGAGCAATTTTAAACAAATATGGAAAAGGCTCTACTACCTACCAGTCCCTACCATTTTACCAAATTTGGTGTAATTCCGTTCAGCCATTCAGGCTGTAGCCGTGTCAAATGTCCTATGGAAAATTGCATGGGGAAAACACATTTGAAAGTGTTAAAATTTAGAACCAATTAAAATGTTACTTTGGTTTTGTATGTGTGTGTGATGAAGTTTGATTGGTTATGTATATATCTAAAATGGGAGGAAAACACAGCCATTTTGTGATACTACTGTCTGAGGTACATTTGTGAGGAATTTTTGTTGCTCAATTTCTGGTGTTTGATTTACAGAGTACTAACTCTTCTCCTACTTTCAAAATGGTGAGTTGTTAATTTGTAAGGGGAACTATATTGTACACTTTAAGATAATTTGAAAAATGTTTTCTGTTAGTTATTTACAGTCCTTCTGTTATAGTTATGGATTAAGATAGGCTTCATCACATGCAGTGCTTTATATTTCTAGTTCCTACCTGATACTATACACTGCCCAATTAAGAACTAAATACTTGATAAAGTTATTTTTATATTATGTATTACTGAAAACGATAAATGAAAGTGATTATTTTTTCTGCAATTTACAGCAAGAAATTTCAAAATAAAATGGATCACAATGATGAGACCGTGGAAATTTCTTTTGAATTATCCACTACATTTATTGAAATTGACAGCACCAATAATGAAATATTTACACAAGGAGGAGATGACTTGAATGATTTTTTTGATCAATCTCTTGACGGCGAATTTATCGAATGTTTGGAGACCATAGAGTTACAAGAATCATCATTGCAGACTTTTCTTGAGGAGATTCCTGATGATATGATTGTAGACGAAATTCCTGATGAGGACATGTTACTAGTTCTATAAACTTATGAATATTCAGAAGAATACATTTATCTTTACAAATTAAAAATTGTTTGAGACATTATTCATTTTTATTTTGAATTCATGAGGTTGTAGCGAAGTGATTGTAGTATAATATGAGACTTATAGTATAGAGTGCAACATTTTTATGTTACATTGTAAGTTTACTCATATTTACTTCCCCTCTCCCACTTTATTATCTCCAATGTGTATTTGACATCTCTTCTACATCTCCAACCTCCTTTCTCTCACTGTCTGTCTCTGATGCACCTTATCGCCGCCATTTTGTGTAGTTACAGAAGAGAGTGAAATATAATAGTTCAGAACGTGAAGAGGGGGCAGGGTAGAGTACCCCTCACCCCCTAGGCCTTCTCAGGCGGTCCCAAAAGGATCTGTTCCTGCTTTCCTGGGAGACTATGGTATGAGTTCCATATACCACAATAACTTGCATTACAACATGCAAGATATCTACAGAGGAGACGGTGTACATTTCTCAGATGAGGGGAACAGAGTCTTTGTCTTGAATTTTAGACTCTGCATGGGTACCTACTTATAAGTACTTAAATCACCCACATAACACAACAGCTCTTTTTAGAGCTACCCTACCTCTAAGCACTCCAAATTCTTATTTTACACTATTTTCTTTCACTGTTTTTCCCTTTGCTACGCTCACAGTGCACGTACCGGGAAGCGTACATGGGAACGCACCCAGCGCTTACCCCGCGAAAATAAAAAAAAATAAAAAGTTTTTTTGCCCTTCAGGGACCTTCTAGGCCCCCCTCAGAAAACCTAGGGGGTCAGGGGGGTCTACCCTGCCCCCTTTTAATCATTTCTCCCTTTTTATTTTCACCTCTTGTGTCTCGATTCTACCGAGACACAAGATGGCGGACTCTCCGGACTGTTTAGA
Organism: Lissotriton helveticus; assembly: GCF_964261635.1. Classification (NCBI taxonomy): domain Eukaryota; kingdom Metazoa; phylum Chordata; class Amphibia; order Caudata; family Salamandridae; genus Lissotriton; species Lissotriton helveticus. Next base: position 988,675,737 of record NC_136067.1, read on the forward strand.
ATGTTAACAGACACCCGAGAGCCAATCAGCTTTCCGCTCGCGCACTCCTGTAGTGCGCTGGGTGCGCTCCCCGGTACGCGTACCTGTAAGCGCTTGAAGCGCGCATATAGATATATATATTTTTTTTAAAGTTAATTTTCGTAAAAACCACTGGAGCAATTTTCACCAAATATAGAAAAGGCACTTCTGCGTACCGGTCCCAACAATTTTGCAAATGTTGGTGTAATTCCGTTCAGCGGTTGGGGCTGTAGCCTTGTCTATTCGTCCTATGGAAATTAACATGGGGAAAACACGTTTTGGGACCCCCCTTTTTTCTCGGCCCCCACTTCACGAATCCCCTCGAAACTTTCAGGGAAGGAGCGCAGCGGAGCTGCTCTAAATTGTGGAAAATTACACACAAATTCCTCAACCGGCGCCAAACTTATTCCCAATAGAATGTTACGGATTTCCTATGGTAGCTAGGTCCTAACTATAACTACCTACTGGCGACCGCCAGTAGGTAATATATATATATTTACATATATATATATATTTACCAAAGAAATATCTTACCACTAAGGTACTTAGTGTCAGATTCAGTATGTTATAGGTCGAATAATTTAACCTGACATGCATGCTTTCAATTATATTGATGGCATACTGGTATTTGGGGCAACGCAAAAGGAACAGGACAGGGCTCTTAAGCAAGTGTGCCAGTTGCTGGCTGATGCAGGTCTCTCTCTAAATGCAGCATTTGAAGTGTGAATTTCACAAAACCAAATTCAACTTCTGTGGGAAGATATTCTCTGATAGGGTAATGACTCCTGCCCCAGATAAAGTGCAAGCACTCTTAGCTACTTGGCCCCCACAAAATGTCACCAAGCTGAAGTCCTTTTATGGCGTGACCAGGTATTGCTCTAGGTACATTCTTGACTTTGCTATTGTGAGTGAGTATCTATCTATCTATCTATCTATCTATCTATCTATTAATCTATCTAGATCTCAAAAGAATACCCTTAGAGTGCATATTAATTAAATAGGAAGCAGAGAACTCTGGGTAGTTCTAAAATGTAGGTGGGGAGCAGGTCCAATATAGAGCACTCTTCAACACCAGCGACTCTCTGAATCTGCTCACCTCAAATGTCTGTTTTTCTAGCAATGTTTTTAAGCATAGGATTAGCACAGTGCCATCCATGCTGAACTAAAAAGGGACAAAGCCTTTTGCCATTTATTCAGCAAAATATTTAGGCATAAGATTAGCAAAGTAGTATCCATGTTAGCTGTAAAATGCCAAAAGCCTTTTACCCCTCCAGGCAAAGTATTACAGCTTTGGATTTGTAAAATACCACCCAAGCTAAGCTGGAGTGCATAAAAGCAACCCCTGAAATGTGTTTTGCTCTCAGCAGGCATAGCTTCGTCCAGACACAAGGGAGCACCCAGTATAAGAGTATCAAATCAATTATGCAAAATAGGAAGCAGCGAACTCTGAGTAGTTCCCAAATTTAAGTGGAGAGCAACTCCTATATAGAGCATGCTGCAACACCAGTGACACTCTGAATCTGCTCACCTCAAACATCTGTTTTTCTATAAAAGTTTTTAAGCATAGGATTAGCCCAGTGCCATCCATGCCGAGGAAGAAAGGGACAAATATTTTTGCCATTTATGAAGTAAAATCTATATATAGATATTCACAAAATGTTCCCAAAGAAGTGCCCCAGTGATTCCTGTTGTGCTTGGAAAGTTTCAGGGCAATCCATCAAGTGGGGGCTTAGAAAAGGAGGGGGGTCATAAACCGTACATTTCCTCTGACATTTTCCACAGGAACAATAGACACCACTACAGCCCAAACTGCTGAACAGAATAACACCAACTTTGGCAGAAAGGTAGTTGTTGTTCCAGAAAGCCCCCTTTATGTAAATTGGCATAAGTCTATTCAGTAGTTTTGGAAATATTATGGAAAATCCCAAGTTGTATAAAAAGGGATGCAGATCCTTCGAGGATCCGACAGTCCCAGTGCTCGAATCTGATTGGCTTCCAGCACTTCAACCAGGAAATGTTGGTAGCCAACTTGAAATAAAACGTAAAGAAATGAGAACAGAGCAGGGCATGAATATCCTGAGCCCCTAGGCCTCTTGGTGCTGAAGCAGTGGCTCCCACTGAACAATAATAAAAATCATAAGCTTGCGCTCCTGTGCTGCTCTATTGTTTAGCTCTTGCGTGGGCTAGGTCCAAGGGGTTTGTGCCATTAATATTGTAATATAATGGCGGGCCTCGTTGACCCCCATGCCCTGGGGACCACCACCTCCTGGGTCTATTTATCAATTTAATGCAGGGGAGGCACGTCAGGCCTCCTCTGCAGCCACAGGGACCGCCACCTCCTCAGGGCTGTTTACTTTTGTAACGGGGACCTCATGGACCCCCAGATCCTGGGGACCACCACCTCCAAAGGTCTATTTATCAAAATAATGCAGGGGAGGCCCATCAGGATTTCCTTGCAGCCCCAGGGACCACCACCTCCCCAGGGTTATAAGAAAGAAATTGGGGGGCCATATGGAGCCCCAGGTCCTGGGGACCACTACTTGCCCAGGGCCAAAAGATTTTTTTTAAATGGAGGCCCTGGGGACACCTTCCCGCAATAGGCCCTACTCCAACAAAGGAGGAGGGACACGCAGCCTTCCTCCGCGAGCCCATAATGGTTCTGGGGACTTCCACCACCCAGGGTCGGCTCCTGCTATGTCCCGGGGTACACACCTCCAGGACATAACCATTTGCTGTGGATTGGTGCAAGCTTTAAAGTTACAGCAAACGCTCTGCTTCCAGCAACCGGGAGCATTGAAAATGCTGTTGCTTGTTAGAAGTGGAGCATAATTGCTTTCAGGCACAGGGAGCGGCCTTTCCAGCAGCTCCCTATGTCTGAAAGCAATGCCGAGTCCTGCTGGAGGTGGGGAGCTGGCTGGGACCACAGGGGAATTCAGGCCCCCCGTGGTCCCCCACAGATGTGAATGGGTACCCTGGGTAGTACCAGGACACCCTCAATGGAGGCAGGGCCTTAGGTAATGGGGCTCCTGAGAGAAACTTGGCTGGGGGAGTTGGGCCACAAGGCCCCCCTCCTCTGTTATAAATAGTTAAAAGAGAGGAAAAGGTCAGGCCCTGGGGGATGGGGTCCGTGGGACCAAAACTGGCCCAGTGAGGGGTTGAAAAGCCCTTCTTTCCCATTGCAAAAAAGCCTGGCCCCAGGGGACGGGGTCCCAGGGGCCAACATGGGCATGGGGAGGGGGGCCCTGCAACACCTCTCACCTAAGAAAGATGAATAATTTAAAAAATGTCAGCCCCAGGGAAGTAGCTGGAGGGCCCGCCCCATTTCTCAACCACTCTACAGAGGGGCTTTCTGGTGCACATTTTGTTGGGAAATCAAGACTCCTTGGCTGCTAAGGGTCCTTGCTGGGCAGCAACCCATCAATGACCGCTAGTAATTCCCAAACGGCGGAATTGCTGAGAGGTTGTTGAAGACCCCACCCCTTTTACCAACACTCTGCAAACGTGCTTCCTCTTGGCGCATTACAGGTTGGAGATGAAGTCCCTTTGGATGCTGAGGATCTTTGGAGACCAGGAACCCCTCCCGTTACCTCCAGTAAGTCCCACACAGCGAGATTGCTGAAAGCTGCTCTGTGGCTCTGCCCCCTTTTGTCTACCACTCTGCAAATGTGCCTCCTGGTGCACTACTTGGTGGGGGATGATGTCCTCTTGGATGCTGAGTCTCAGACTCATAATAAGGGCCTAACACATCTAGGCCCATACTCATTTAAACACTGACACACCCAGGGACGTAACAATGCATACTGTGACAGGCCCAGGCATACAATAATGCAGAGACTCACACAGTTAGGGACATACCAATATAAGAGACTAACACAGCCAGGCATTTTCAAATGCAAACAATGACACAACCAAGGACATATCAGTGCAGACACTGATACACCCTTGCTCATAGTGATAAATACACTGGAAGGCACAAGCACACCATGATGCATACACTGGCACACCTATGCACATAATGATGCATACACTGACACACCCATGTGCATACTGATTCATGAACTGACACAGTCAGACACACAATGATGCATACACTGAGACAGCCATGCACAGACTTGTGTACTCAAAAACACATTCACAGGCTTACTGATACAAACACTGTGACACTCTAGAACTCACTGATTCATACACTGACACACTCATAGACAGACTGATGCACTCTCAAACATACTCACCCTCTCACTCATAAAAACACAGAAACAGTCTGGGACTCACTCATACATACACTAACACACCCATGGACACACCAATCCATTCACTAACACATTCACACACTTACTTATACACACCCTGAGACACCACAGCAGTAACTGAAACATACACTGACATGGTCATGCACACACTGATGCACTCACTGACATACTGGTCTACTAACTAATACAGACACTCATACACTCTGGGATATACTGAGACATACACTAACACACTCAGCCAGACACTTGTTCATACACTTACTCACCCAGGCACACACTGATACATACATTAAAATAACTAAAGTCACAGTAATAGGTTGAAAATTCAGCCAAGCAGCCACACATACATATACTAATACACTCATCCACACACTCAGAGATACAGTGATGCATCCACAGATGCACAGATATTTAGAGTAATACTTCCATGTACTCCCTACCATACGCAGCGAAATACATAGCCAAACAATAATATGCAGCTCTTTATGGAAAATATGGCAGCTCTAAAAGAACCTTTTTTTAAAAAGATTTTTTTAATTTTTTTAATTTTTGTATTTAATTTGTTTTAAATATGTTGAAGGCTTAAACTGCAAACAGTGAAATTGTATGCAAAACAGTTTCATACACTTTTTTTTACTGTTTTAGAACAGTAAAAAAAAGTTACAATGGTGACTCTTCACCTGGTACAACATGGTGATAATGTTGTCAGTTTGTTTAACCACAAGATCTTGGCACTTGCAAAAATGTATGACCATTTCTTTCAGGTCAGTATAGTTGGTAGAATATTAATGCTTGGAGAAGTGTGGCCAAGGGCAGATGTTGATGCTCCTGTGACAGTTGAGGAAGTTGCTTCCTGTCTCAGCTTTCTTAAATAAACACGCTAATGGTAGCTTTTGATGTGCTTCCACATTGATGATGTGCCATAACCGCACTTTGTCATGGGGGCCTTAAAATCTACTTCCCACAGAGCTTAAATTCCACATATCTTTCACAGGCCTTCTTTCCTCCTGATGGTGAGGAGAACCATATCCACACATATCTCTCCTTCTGGGTAGAAGCAACTTGTTAATTTACATCACCTTCCTCTTCTGGTGCAAGAGAGTCAGCTGGAAAGTTATCTTCTGCCATGATTTCTTACAGCACCAAAAACAGTTAGTGATGGACAGAATGCAGAACAATGTCATCCATTCACCCCAGTACAGAGATCTGGGCTAAATCCATTGGTTTTTCTGCTCCCCATGCCATTCCATTCTGAACCCAGCAATATGCAAATCAATCTTGACCCTGCGCCCAATGGGAACAGTGCAGCCCGAACTGCCAGGCCAGGTCCTCCCTGGACTGAAAACATGCCAGGATAGGTTGACTCCAGTGGCATGGAGAGCATGAGACCCACAACTGGGCATTTGCATCCCACTCAGGGTGACAAATGCAAAAGCCACAATTGATGGACAGAATGCAGAACAATGTCCTACATTCACCCCAATACAGAGATCTGGGCCTAAATCCATTGTTTTTTGGCTCCCAGCTATCCTGCCTGATGAGGGGTGCTCCCCAAAATCCGGTCCCAAGATGCTTGTTTCCGGTTCAGGGAAGACCTGGCTTGGCAGTTCGGCCTGGACTGTTCCCATGAGGCACAGTATCAAGACTTATTTGCTTATAGTTTGGTCTGAACTGAGGTGGTAAAGTGAGCTAAAGAACGATGATGGATTCAACCCAGATCTGTGACTGGGGGTGAGAGTCTAAAAAGTTTTAGCGCTCCGTCCATCATCTCCTTGTGTTTGCTATGATATCTTACAGCAATCAGCTTTCCACCTTTCTGCAGCAATAGCCAGCACAAAAGGTGTGGTTTGCCCAGAAATTGGGTGTGGTTGAAGAACAACCAATAGTAATGAAGTTTTTCAGTTTTATTCCAAGTGGGTCCATAGATAGCGTTACAGATCCTCAGAATTGCCACAATGATAAAACACTTGAATTGTGGAGGGAAAAAAACTATCTTTTATGAGGTTTGAAACAATTCCACCCTTATGGCATAATTTAATTTAAAGGCTCCTATATCACTAAAATACAATTTGCTGGAACCTTGGATAGGCTCGGCAGACTCTTGATCTGAACAAAAACAACAAAGTACGAACTAGAGGAAATCTATGGTTCTGCGGGCAATCTGAGAATCCAAAAAAACTGTAATAATAGTTTTGTGTACATTGTTAATACTGCCTAATTGTTTTAACCAACTAAATTTATTTTTGTTGCTTATATTTTGCCCTCATTCTCACTGCTTTATTGTCGACTTTTCTGTTCATTGTACTATATAGTTTCATTCATTTTTCATCAATGTCAGTGCTTTCACCTTGCTCTTTTCGCAGTATTTACAATATTTTGTGATTGTTTATGCCAAAATGTAATTACTTTCTCCTTAGTTTTTGCCATATTTTGAAACTGTTTATTCATTCTTTTTAAAATAAACTGTGAACTAGGAATAATGCAGAAGGTTGGCCACTGAGTCTTGAGTGTGGTTGTAGGGCAGGTATTGTAACAATCTTCCACAGCATTGAAAAAAGCTGCAGATATTCAAAGAAAAAAATAAAGGTTACAGGGACGTTGTAGATAGGTTATAGAATTTAAAAAATTATTGACGTTCACTGAAAAAAACAAATGTTACAGGGACTTTACAGTTAGAAAATGGAATTAAAAAAACATAGAAATTCACTGAAAAAAACAAATGTTATAGGGACGTTATAGTTAGGCTAACATTTCATTCGTACTAAACCAGAGAAAATCAGCAGTTATAGTTACCTTAGCTAACTATAACTGGTGCCCCCACAATCCACAAGGTGCATTTAAAGTCATTGCCTATCGGGAGGAGAAACACAGTTAATTATTGCATCAGCACTCTGTAGAATGAATCAAAATAAAGCACTCCTCTATTGAAAATATGTAGAGAAGATCACGATAAAATGTACTTTTGCCTTAAAATTCTGATTAAAGAGTCATCCCAACAGGAGTGTTATAGTAATAGGATTATAAATACTTCAAGTACCTGCTTGCTCATTAGGGTATAATGGGCAGGAATACGAATGTCGTATTTACACACAGACTCAAGCTGCCGTGAACAAGACCGTAATGGTTGAAATAAGTTGGTGATGTTTGGTGCATTGCTCTAGTGCTGATTTGTATTAAATCAGTCTGGCAAATTGAGCCTCCAGGAGTGCAGGGTCCTTCATTGTTGTTTGAAATGTATATGTATTTGTCAATAGTTTGGTCCTCAATATTATATTTCGACTACAGTATTCTGGTTTCACCACATTCCCTACTCAACAAGAGGTTTGCGAAGGCTAATCTGTTCAGATCTGAGCCACAGAATCAGCATGCAAATAAAGACCCAGAGCAGTTTTCATTTCACTTTAAAAGTCAGGATTTAAATTGTAATTCTCTAATTATGTACTTCCCTAATAGTCTTGCACTTGGTAATTAACAGCAGAAGGCCAGATTTACAGTGGTTTGAATGGGAAAGTAGAAATTGTGCCCTTGTTTCACTAGTTCTACATTTGGAAACAATTTCTAACATTTTGACATTTCACAACGTGCTCTCGGAAAACACTAAAGAATCATAAATCAGTCGTAGGTTTCCAGAGTTCTCCAATTCATACAACTGAAAAATCAAAATTTCCACCAGGTGGAGATATTAATATATCCTCTGCCTCCACTCATTCATCCCAAACCCCATACACCTAATGTGATGCCCAAAATACCCTTTCTAGACTCTTCCCCTCTACCCCTCCTTGCATCATCTCATACTTCTTTTACTATTCAGATCTCCCAAACAAGCCTTTCTAAACCCTTCCCTCTGACTATTCCACCTGCACCTCCCCTTTATTCAGCCACACCCTCCTAGTGCTATGAACTCCCCCATAAAATCCTGGACAATTCCCTCTTCTGTCCCTCCACTATACATTTTCATTCAAAATAACAGACTAATATATCCACCACTCAACCTGATTTCATATTTTCCTGTACTAATTCCCCACTAATCCTACTTGGGTTCCCGAGTAGCGTGCTACTTGCTATAAAAAGTACTTAACACCTCATCAGGGGTAGCAAGCACAGTATAAGTGCAAACCCTTACCTCTCCATCCCTCCACTATCCATTTCAATCCAAATAACAGACTAACATGTCCACCGCTCAATTTAATTTCATAAATTCCCAGCCTAATTGACCACTAATCCTTTTTTGGTTCCAGATTAGCATGCTACTTGCCTAAAAGTGCTTCAACACCTCATAAGGGGTAGCAAGCACAGTATAAATGCAAAACCTTCCCTCTTATATCCCTCCACTATCCATCACAATCCAAAATTACAGACTAACATATCCACCGCTCAAATTAATTTCATATTTCACTTTACTAATACACAACTAAACCTTTATGGGTTCCAGAGTAGCGTGTTACTCGCTGAAAAAGCGTTTTGACGCCTCATCAGGGGTAGCAAGGGCTATATAAATGCAATTACTATACAAAATACAATACAATTAGTAAATAGTACTGGCCGAATGTTGGGTTTATGCATTGATTTTTGTACATGGATGCTTTATTCAATATGCCATGATAAAGTCTTTAAAGGTAGGTTATTCTTCATTGCGCTCTGCATAGCTTTCAAACAGTTTTCTAAACATTTGCACATACTGATGCATTTAGTATATGCTGTTTAAAACCTACTAGAGTCACAGACAATATAATTTACCTTAAACAATTCTGAAAAGTGATGTGTGTGCATGCCCGAAACTAAATAAAGCAGAATGTAGATTCAAGGGTTTCATAAAAGTATACGTTTACAGTGGACATTTTATTGCATTCAGTTTCATTGTCCTCTACCTCTGCATAACCACGGAGCTTTTGAGTTCTCTTAAATTGCTATTTGTATTTTAAAAATGTCAAACATTAAAAAGAATAATTTCTTGAAAAATGACAACTATTCGCCTCAGGAAGCCAAAATAAAAGAAACTATACACAGTCAGATGAAGGCAATCATGAAACAGACAAAATTGAAATTTATTTGACGGATTCCCTCCTTTCATTGCACGCATTTTCATCAAACAATAAGGGAAACGTTTTTGACAAGCATAGCAAATGAACAAAACCTAGAAGAAATTTCAGAGTCATAAAGCAGGACTGAAGCTTTATAGTTTCTGACATGGCAACTAAAGCAACAGAGGCATCTGAGCAGAGAGTAGATATATAGAATTATAGTTGGGTAACAGTGAAATATGAGGATGCTTTTCACCGAGGGGTTTTGAGTGTCATCAAATAGAGAACTAGAGCGAAGCTCCGGTTGTCTATGATGCCACTCAGAACCCCAACATCAAAAACATCCCCAACATTTACATTTTATCAATTTTTTACATGGTCCCCCAAACCATATTTCCCTGTTTTCCATTTACAATACATATGCAGGTGCAGAGGAGTAATCGGAGAGCCATAAATAACTTTTTAAAAAACCTGTTAAAGATATTTGCCATCTACTGCAAACTTCCCACACCTCTAAAAAATGCCCTCCTCCTTCCCAGAGTTTAGTAATAAAAACCTGTCCTTCCATTACCGAACAATATCACCTTCTGAAAATATCTGGCCTATTGCCTGCTAATCACATCACCATTTGCTTATGCCCCAATTTCTCGCTCTTCAAAATAAGCTCTGCCCAAAAACATACTGGCCCACTGACACCCCCTACTATATAAAACGTAAATAAAATAACCTGGTCTGCTGTCACCAACACTCAACCACCTCTTTGCAAACCCTCCCCTCCCAGCTTAAATCTGCACCTCTCTATCTCACACTGAGAGCAGGGAGCCAGCACCATGCTGACAGTGGCTCTCTGGGAGCAGGGTGTCGATGCAATTTCATTATTTCTGTCAGTGCAGAGACATACCCTGAGAGGGCAGAAGGCAGATGGCACAAGCACAGCCTGCTTTCTTCCATCTCCCTTGAGTCTGAGAAGACATGTGAGAGGTGGGAGAAGGAGGGTAAGCCCACCAATACTAGTCCAACGCTCAAGCTTCTGGAAGAGGTGTTGGTGGGGGTAAGACTACAACAGTGGTTAACCACTTTGCTTAACCACTGTTGTGACATCACTGAAATTCATATTTGTATTCTGTTCCAGTTATTCAACTACAGCATTATTGTTAATAGCACACATCACATATTTTTATTACCCTATTTCTTTCATTGCCTATGGGTACAGCAATAAATATTACTATAAACAGTAACGTAACGGGGCGCCTTTGTTTATCCCAGAATCAACAGCAATTTTATCTATCAACAAGTGTATAGACTCGCTTCTATTTAACTAGATTACATTTACTTACCCTGAATTTTTTGGTGGCTTTCCCAAAACAATCGGGGTGGGAGGACAAACTAGTGCCTTGTCCATGTCATAACGTGGCAGCGCAGAGCACTGTGCACTTTATGCTATTTTGTTCCCTCTATAGGGTACCAAGAGGATGGTTTTTAATTCTGGTTTTAACAGAAATTATGCCGTGCTCTTATATATAGAAGGGTTGTATTATCTATCCTCTTTGGCCACTTATGATATATGTACTAGAGTTTCCGACTTTCTTTAAATAGCTTTAGCGATTAGGAAACGGTATTAGGCCTTGAGACTGAACCCGATTACAATAAATTTTAATATATAACCCAAAGCACATGTACCTTTTATGGGGGGAGCTGTATAGTGAAATTATGATGAGTGCCCTGTAATATAGATGTCAGAGTAACATCCTGGGGCATCCATTTTGTTGGATGTAATTGCCTCACACACCCCGAAGGATGTCATGCTTCATCATCGGCGGTTGCTCCTCGTCGGGGAGGCGGTGCAATCCCCGACGGGCTCACCTCAAAGAGGGGCTCTTTGGCGGAGATCTTTTTTCCAACAGCCTTATGGTGAGGTGGGGGTGTGTGGGCTGGGCTAGGTGTAATGGTGTGAGGGATATTAAAATGTAGCAAGGGGTACCGGAATTCAATTTATTTATTTACACCTAGCCCAGCCCACACACCCCCACCTCACCATAAGGCTGTTGGAAAAAAGATCTCCGCCAAAGAGCCCCTCTTTGAGGTGAGCCCGTCGGGGATTGCACCGCCTCCCCGACGAGGAGCAACCGCCGATGATGAAGCATGACATCCTTCGGGGTGTGTGAGGCAATTACATCCAACAAAATGGATGCCCCAGGATGTTACTCTGACATCTGTGGTCATGCCAGTTAACTCTTCTCTCACTCTCCATTGGAACAGTGCAGCAACCTCCCTTTTGTATTCCTAGTACAATATACGGACACAAGCTGTAACTGGACCTTCCACCACCCTGTGTGGTAAACCGTGTCCGCTGATCCATTGATCAACTACCTTAACTCCCCCCCCTTTTTGATATTGCCCTGTAATATAGACAGTACATTTTATTAGAAGAATGTTTTAAGGTCCATATTTCTCCCGCCTTTTATATAATTAATTGATGTGTATGAACTGTTTATTTGGCTGCTTTGTATATAGTTGTTTGAAATAATAATCCATTATGATGATTTCATGAATTTTTATGGTCCTTTATTAAAATCGAATACGTTTATTTTAACTTGATTGATGAGATTGGTCTGAACTGTTCATTTTGCTGCTTTGTATATAGACTTCTGAATTTTGAATTCATAATTTGTTGTGAACTTTTATGGTTTTCATTTGAAACCAAATAAAGTTGTCTTGACTTGAGTACTATAAATGGTGTGGCAACTACGCTGGCACAGGCAATGTCTTTGCGGCACCAAGCATTTGGCAATTAGCCAGGGATGGGCTAAATGAGAATCTAAGTATCACAAAGATAAACAAGGTTGCCTGACAAGGCAAAACGTGTAAAGGGAAGTCTTCTATCGAACAACCCTATAATAGCCCACCAAAAATGTTTTCTCTTCTTGTATCCACACTTTGAATTCCACAAATGAAGGAAGGGTATTGTGAGAAAGGGATAACTTGCTCAGCAATCCACTAGCAAACAAATGTTCACTACCAATTTTTCCCAAAAATGACTCAGAAATGATTGCATAAGAGCAATGTGAAAAGAGTTCTACTCCAGCCGCTATGTATTCTCATGCTAGATATGAGGGCAAAGAGGACATCATACAGAAAAAGAAGGTTTTAAGAAAAGGACATCAGCCCAGCAATGCATCCACCACAAATTGCTGGAGCAATTCACACCCATCAAGGGCATCATCATGGATCTGCTAGTTGAAGAAATTGTTTATTTCGGAAAATAACATTCCATAAGAATGTACAGTTAAATACAATTTCTCTAAATTACTTAGTCTAATAAAACTTGTGATGGAAAATGTAATAAACGCAGAAATCATAATAGTGTGCTATTGTGTTTCAAAGAACATTAAATCATATTGTTAACTTAGAAATCGATAAAGAAGAAAAAAGAGCTACAGCAGCCTTTCAATCTATCATATGAAGGTTTGAAGTGCAAATTATGTTAAAACCATTACAATGTAGTACTAAATACACTAAACGGGACTGCAGGTAACATATTCATCTACCATTTAACAATGGCTCTTCATTATGCTTTGTACATGTCTAATACACTTGTAAGGGACTGCAGCTTAAAAATATACTCAATTTATACTCTCACGTGCCACATAGTAAAAACCTTATAGAATCAGTTACTCTTTTGAATTTGTAACCCTCTTGCTTCCTCATAACCCCTACATCGAATTGAAAGATGCTCATAGTAATCACAATGTAGGGGGTGATATTGCCTTTCATTAGCCTTTATGCCTCAACGTATCAACTGAAGCCTAGAAGAATACATAATGGGTGTATCTATTTGCTTCTTAGCTTTGCATAAACAGGAACTGCTACTCCTAGTTACATCTCACATAATGCTCTACCATCCCGAAATGCACATCAAATATCATGACAACTGCGAAGAAGTTGATTTCCTGACAATCCTACTTTGCCACTGAGGTACTCCGGGTGTCACAAATAGCATAATTAGCATTCCACTGAGATCTCACTTTAAAGCACTATAGGATGCACAAAATCCTATGTGACTATAGGCCTCTGTAGCAAAATGGATTCTGCCTATTTAATCTTCCCAGATTTTTCACTTTTTAGATTATCTGGTTGTGAACTTTTTACCGTAGGTGATTTAAACAATGTGTGTATCACCCACAGTAACGACATGGTAAGTGGACTGTACATGTTTACCACAAGTGTCTGCCTTTTAGGATAAGGCTGCTGTGACACAGCAAGGGTAAGGGGAACTGGTTACACATGAACATGTGTGCACACCTGTTTGCACATATGTAAGGGTTGTGCATGTGAGACTAATGTCATGCTCAGATCATTAACTGCACACAGGTAGCCTGGTACAGAGGGGACTTTGCAAGGTAAGGAGTTGGCTTTTGAATTCTACAAAGGAGGGAATGGTTCTGATGTGAGGGAGAATGGAGTTCCAAAATTTGAGAGCGCTTCTAGTGAAAGATCGATCCACAGTTTTTTTTCTTCTAATTTTAGGTGGGATGAGTAGGAGGGAGTTTGAGCTCTTCAGGTTCCTTTATTGGCCGGCTTTTATGAGTTTTTTCGCCAGGTATTTGGGTTTGCCGGTGTGAAGGGCTTTATGGGTTAGGCAGGCTGTTCTGAAGCTAATACGCATTTCAACTGGAAGCCACTCAAGTTCCTTGAGTGCAGGTGAGATATGATCAAATTCATTGATACCGGTCATCATTCTGCCGGCCGCATGTTACGTTGTTTTGATGGGAGACAGATGTGATTTAGGAATTCCTGCTGGGACTGCCTTCCCATAGTCCAGTCTTGACAGTACCAGAGATTGGGTGGCCTGTTTGAGATCATTGGTTGGAATGTAGGGTTTTATTTTGTTCAGTAGACTGAGGTTAAGGAATGCACTTTTGGCCGAATTCTTAATGTGTCTCCTCATGTTCAGATTTGGGTCTAGGGTGATGCCTAGAGATTTGACAGAGTCTGCAAGAGTGAGATTCCCGTTGAGCGCATTGAAAGCCTTTAACCGTTCGGCGATTTGGGGGTTATCTTCCTTGTTCGAGATGAGGAGTGTCTCAGTCTTGTCGGGATTTAGTTTCAAGTGGTTGCTCGTCAATCAGTGTTAGACATCTTTCAAGACATCATTTAGTCTTTGAGAGGGGTAGTTTCCAGATAGATCTGAGTATCATCAGCATAGAGGTCGAAGCTAATGTTGGTTTTCCTGAGTGGTTTGGAGAGAGGTACCATGTAGATGTTAAAGAGTTGTGGTGAGAGCACCAAGCCTTTAGGGACGCCCTTGTTGACTTGCTGGAGTTCAGAAGTGAAGTTTTTGATTTTTATTTTTTGCGAGCGATTGTGAAGAAAGGAAGAGAACCATTTGAGGACTACCTCACCAAGCCCAGCTCTTTCTTGGAGAGCCCTTATGAGGAGTTTGTGATCAACTGTATCAAATGCTGCCGAGAGGGCAAGGAAAATGAGGAGGCAGCATTGGTCAGAGTCTAGTGATCCATGTATATCGTCCATGATGTTGAGAATCGTGGTTTCTGTGCTACAGTCTTTTCTGAAGCCAGACTGGTGGGGGTCTAGGAGGGTGATGTTGTCCAGGTGCTGTGTTAGTTGATGTAGTACGCATCTTTCTAATGTTTTCAAGAGCAGGGGAAGGTTCGACCCAGTTCTAAAATTGTTCAGATCTGTCGAATCTAGCCAAGTTTTTTTCAACAGGGGGGTGACTTGACCCATTTTAAGGCAGTCAGGAACCACTCCGTTTTTCAGGGAGCTATTTATGATCGTGCCCCAGAGCGGTGCAAAGGCGTGTTTAATTTTTTTGGTCAGTAGGGGAGTAATGGGGTCTAGGACATGAGCTGAGGGTTTGGAGGTGGAGATCAGCGTGATTATCTCAGTTTCTTGAACAGGACAGAAACTGAGCCAGGAATTGGGAGAGGAACCAGGAGAAAGATCATGCGGCCCAGCCGTGATGCTCTTCGAGAGGTGCGTGTTGTTGGCGTAAAGTGAGAGTTTGATTTTTGTGATCTTGTCGTTAAAGAAATAGGCGAAGTTGTCACAGAGTTCTTTGGACGCCTATGCAGAGGAGGACACGAGCTTGGAGGTTTGTTGTCTGATGATGCTCTAGAGCTCCTTAGGTCTATTTTTGGCACTATCCAGCACCGATCAGAAAAAGCTGGATTTCTTGTTTTTGATGTTGTTGTTGCACTTCCTGCAGGCTGATTTGAGTTGATCGCGAAGGATGGACGTAGGGTTGTTTCTCCACTTTCTTTCTTTGGTTCTTAGTTTCCTCCTTTCGGAGTTGAGGTCAGAGTTGAACCATGTTCTGGATGGGATGACTCTACTCTTTTTGAGCTTTAGAGGAGCTATTTTGTCAAGCAAGGACACTTGCTTTGCATTGTAACAATCAGTGATGTCGTTAGTGGAGAGATGGTCATTGGTGTCGGGGAGAAGTGAGCTTATCTGTTCTTCGAGGCTTCCTAAGGGACCTGAGAGAAGTTTCCCTGCCATTTGGGGGGGGTCTTGCAGAGGTGATTGGGAGAGAGTGGGTTGGTTGATATGAAATAGGATCATGTGGTGGTCTGACCAGTCGAGGGGGAGCCAACATGGGAGGTGGCTCCCCTTTGAGGTTTTGGTGAGAAAACCCTGCCAGTGATAGTGATGTCAGATAGAGGCAGAGCTGAAGGCCCCAGAGAAGTTCTGAACAGGGAACACTTGACTGTGCCATCTTGAATTGTCCCAGCATGCAGTGCAAGAGGGTTGGGACAGTAATAGAGAGGTGAGTTGGCACCTTAGGATTGTCCAAAAGTGCCTGAATTCTACAACTTTAAATCCACCCTTTAAAACCTCCTCTTGCACATGGAAGGGGAGAGAGATGGATACTGGAATTGGATGGGCAAAACACCATGGACATCTGGAATGACAAGCTCCCTGATGACCTATAATGGACCAGGGACTCTGCCCATAGTTGACACCAAGAGCAGTGGGTCTCTCCAGGACCAGTGAAGCTGGTTCCCTTTTACCTTCTAAGATCCTGGTGGTTGACAATCTGGGCTTCTATGCCGAATCAGAAGAAAAGGAGCACCAGGGACCAGGAAAAGGAGAAGGACTAGTGCAGGGAGCCAGTGGAACCAGCTTCCTGCAACGTGCTCCACCTAAATGGCCAGCTGGAAAGAATTCAGATGGCAAGGAGCTGCCACCTTTAGCAGAGTGATTGCATTATTATGGAAATCGGGCCAATAGTGTCTGGGTTATCACAGGGAAAAGGATTTAAACTTTGACCCTCAGCTCAAATGATAGAGCGTGTGTGGTTTCACCGCAGGTTTTCCAAAATAGTCTTGGGGTGGGCCAGTGCCCAGGGGCCCAAGTCACATTACTTATTTATGGCCTGGGAGAGGGCATGCGTGTTGTCTCCTCTCCAGAGCTCTTTGAGGACCTCATTCTCGGGCCAGTTCATACAGGGAGGGGCCTGGGATCCCATTGTGCCCCTGCCAAGGAAAGAAGAGAGGGAGCAGCCGGGAAAATCGAGATGCCAATACCTGCACCAACACCGAAGGACACTGGCTGTGTGACAAGCTTGCAGGGACAGGGGAGGCCCTAGGATGGCCCTAGGATGTGACCAATGTTACAGATTGTGTGGGATGCCGTAGAAAGTAGCGGTCATAGGTTTCCCCGTACAGTAGTGACCTGTTGAATAACACGGAAGGAGTGGTTCCGTGTATACAGGAATATATTTGAGGCAGATGAGCAAACGCCAAGGAGACTAGACGATTCAGGTTTCCGTGTACAACAGGAGCCTTTGGATTAATGTTTAAGGATGTGTTCAGATAGAAGCAGCTTAAAAGGAATATCATTAGCTCAATAATCGGCGGTTCATTGTGATTACGATTTGACGTTACGAGCAATTTTGAAGGGGAATTCACGTCTTAATGAAGTCAGCTTAATATACCCAGTTGCAAGTGAGAGAAAAGACGTGTGAAAAATATACTAAGCCCTGAGGAAGTCGTGGGTTCACACCCGCATATGACAAAATGTGTTGGTTTAAGGGAGTGGAAGATTGAAAAAGTGAACGTAATGAAAGAACTGGACAAGCCCAGCAAATTGGAAATTCATTTTGTCATATATAATTGTATTATCATTTATTTAAAACTGGCTTGTGCTTCAGAAATTGTTAAATTTACAGAAAGAGTAGTGGGGGTTGCAAGAGTGCCGGAGCCTCCTCAGAAGAATGCATTCCAAAGTGACCCTATATTTGCAGGTTCAAACAAATTATGACCATCCTGCTTTACAGCCTGAGTTAAGCACTCTCCAGACGAGAACATTTGTTTAGTAGCCTGGGGGTGCAGTACCTCATATTGGTTTGTCCTATACCTGCATGTTTTGTGGCCTAAAGTTGTTAAACAACGACAGAGACACCTGTAACATTGTTTTACACTGCTTTATTCAAACAGTATTGCTGACCTTTATTTTTCCTGAATGTCTGCAATGCTTTATTAATTATAATCATTGAAGATGAAATATGGTTACTGAAGTCAGTGATAGAGCGATACATAATAACATGTGGTACTTGGTCCTTAAATGCGATAACTTTGATATTTTCAAAGAGCCTGATGATTTATGATTTATGATAATGTACTATAAGATATGAGGGGTACTTTTAGGGGTCAAAGGTAATGTCACTATAGGTATTTCATCTAGCCTTATGTATATTGTAAACTAATGAACAGTTTTGAGTAGTATGTGTGTGTAATACA
Source organism: Lissotriton helveticus (assembly GCF_964261635.1). Taxonomy (NCBI): domain Eukaryota; kingdom Metazoa; phylum Chordata; class Amphibia; order Caudata; family Salamandridae; genus Lissotriton; species Lissotriton helveticus. The sequence goes on from NC_136067.1 coordinate 988,693,791, forward strand.
TTTACTTTTACTTTTCTAAAAAAGCTACAGACTGGACAATCATTTTTTTAGTGATAAATATTGCATGCCTGCGATTGACAATTTCTATCCTATACCACCTCTGTGGTATGGGTTACCGTGGATTAGTCTACTTCTATCCCCTTTAAGAGTCAGCCTTTACATTGGGATGCTTGTTTCCAAGTGAGTGACTAATTGTGGACCTATTACTTGTGCAGGCCTAACATCCTGCACAACTAATAGCGCAGTTTCCCTACAACCTTACATGAAGGTTAACACCATATTAGTTAACTCAGGATTACTTCTCATCACTTGGACTATTGTTTGCAGACATCCTCTAAAACGCCATACTGATACCATTAGTCAAATACAAACCCAAGCGATGGTCCAGCATCATCATATAGTTTTTATGTAATGCAAATTAATAATTCAATGCACACTTACGATTATTCTTGGGGTGCCGACATGAAGCATGCTTTTATCGATGTGAGTAGTCTTTATTCAAGTGCAAAGTTGCAATAGAACTTAAGGAAATAAAACATTATTATTGCATGTAAGTACAGCATGGTGTGATTCAGGGTGGGCACAGCAGCGGCAAGTATTTCAGTTCATAAACATATTGAGAGGTTCTCGAATGTAGTCCCTATGCTATATACATTTGACACATCCGGTCAATGCCCTGCTTCTAAATGTAATGTCTCCCCACTTCCATTCTGATTTGACAGAGAACTTAATTGAAAATGTAGCTCATAGCATTCTACCACAATCAAACAACCAGAAAACAGAATACAAAACATTACTATAGGGAATGACCATCTTTTGTATGGGGTATCCCCAGATTTGTACCATATTGTTTTATTAGTTGTACACCTCTGTGCACTTTAACCCTACTAAAGAGTAGTAAGGCGCCTGTGCTCACCTTTAAACATAGTTGAATTTGCATGACACTAATTGGACTATTTAGCTTTCATAAAAGTCCCTAGTACATGGTACAAATTGAACCAAGGACCTCTGAGGTAAATTTCTCTTGTGGACTGCAACATCTATTGTGCCTTCCACTACAGTGACAGTGCAAAGATGGCAGTTTTAAAAATACACAACTGTGAAAATTGATTCACAGACTTATTACAAAGAACTGGGAATAGTGTCAAATTTTTTAGAAAAACTTCTTTTTATTGTTCCAATGTGTAAGAAAGGACAGCCGACGCGTTTCGTCCCAGATGGGACTTCTTCAGGGCAAGGTGATGTGAGGCCTCTAGGATGATTCGTCAGGTCGTGTAGGAGCAGGCGGCGTGATATTGGATGCTGATAAACACCGTAACGTCCTTACAATGCACGCATATATTTTACTAAGAATGAGTGTAATTCCTCATTTCAGTTTTCTCTTGGAAGAAGATTAAATTTTTCCTTGTTGGATTTTTGCCATTTTTGTGTCATTTTACTTATTAAATGGCGCTCTATGTTTCAAAATTGGTTTGAGATTTTTCTTGTGTTATGCATTGTTACAGCACAAATACTTTACGCATTGCCTCTAAATTAGGCTTTTCTGCTCTGTGCCTTAATGACCAGGTGAATACGCTTAGCTTAATTTACTGACTCTTACAAGGAATTTGTCTGTTGATTATCATGGGTAGTCAAACCCCTTAATTAACAATCCAATTTCTTACAAGCACCCTTTAAGTCCCAATGGTCTATTGAGGAAGCCAAAGGAAGCAACAAACAGAGATCCATGTGTCCAATTCAAGGTATATATTGGAGCCAAGTAAAATCACAGAAGGTATAGAACTTGAGAGGGGAGGTTGTTCCCTCCAGATACCCCAATTCGTATGTGACCATGGAGGGTTACAACACAATCAGGTTACCTCTGCTAGGCTTTTGAGTGTAGGACAGTGAATAGGTGTCAAAAGGTGTTGGGGGAATGGGATAGCACCCAAAAATCATGTTTCAAAATGACTGAGCCCAAATAAGAGGAAATCAAGATCTACCCCACTTCCCCAATTTTGGTGCATCCAGACACCCTTGAAACTCCAGGAGGAAGGATGGCCATAACGGTAAAAGTTATAGTTCTTGGAGAGTGGAGAACCCCCTCAAGGAGATACAGGATTACTATATTCCTGCTTGGAATGATAGAGGTGGTGTGGAGATTGATTGGTAGGAAACAGGGCGTCAATTGCAAGGGTGTGTCTTGGTATGGAACATTTGTGGGTTCAAATCGTTCCTGGAAATTGGAAGTTATAGAGAGGTTCTGACCAATTACCCAGTATTGTTCTTCCAAGAAACCTGGTTGTCGGAGTGCCCAGTTCTTGAGGGGTATGTCATTATAGCCCAAAATGCCAAGGCCACAACTAGTGGAAGAGCAGTGGGTAGATTACTAATACTGGAATCTGTTCATTATGGGAATACAGTAATGAAGTTGCAAACTATCTGTTTATGGGTCCTTGCCTGTTTAATAGATCTGTTCACTGATGATGCGTAGATATAGCAAATAATTTGTCTAATCATACATGTTCCTCCGATTCGCCCTGTATCTGACTGTGAACTGTTGAATCTGATCAATGATGTACAAAAATTGTCACTGGATTATTCTGATGCTCTCATTGTTGTATCGGGGCGTTAATGAGAAATCAGCATTTAAAGAGTTTGATGATTATTTGAAAGAGCTATGGTTGCATTAAACATTCCAGACTGTCTTTTTCTACCAAGTACCAGTAAAGGAGATATGAAGGTAAAACCTTGTTTAGTCCAACAGAACTTGATCAATGTTAATGGTTGGTGCAATGGTGACATACCAGCCACTAGAATTGTTTCATATGGCAACAGCTATATGCCATTGACTATATGTTTGTCCCAATCCATCAGTTCCATTGTGTAAATCACATTAGCATTCTTGATTTAGAGCCCAGTGATCACTATGCTCCTAGGGCCTTATTATGAGTCTGGCAGTCCATGGGCCGCCGGACTCACGGTGGCGGTCTACTGACGGCCTTATTACAACTATGTTGGTCGGGTCGCACTGGGACCGCTGCTACTGCCAGGGAACCGCTGCTCCCTGGTGGTTGTGCGGTGGTCCTGTGGAGGCAATATGCTTAGCGGGACTGTCACAGCTCCACCAAGCATATTATGAGTTTCCTCTCTGGCATAGTTTTCATGGCAGTGAGCCCATGGTGGAAAGGAAACAAAGGGGGCCCAACAGGTCAGGCTTTGCTTCGCGGAATCCAGATGCGGCGAATAATGGTCCACCTCCTGATATCACCAACACCCTGAGGATAAATACAGGGTGTTCGAGGGATCAGGCGAGGGAAGGGAAAGGGAAGGAGCAGTGAGGGATAGGGACCTGAAACAACAAAAGACACAGATATAAACAGTGCATACAATATCTACTCTCCAAAGATCTCGCTGGTTATACCTAAATATACCTTTTGCAACATACTTTGTTTCCTAGAGTGAAGAAACTATTCCAGTCTTGGGGGTGATATGTATGCAGCATCTATAAAACAGAACTCACACAGGTTAGTTCTATACGCTATCCAATAACCCATTCATACAATCAATGTTACTCTCTCTTACACATACCAAGGTCTCAGAATAAGGCCACTCTAACTCTATACCCAAGGAAGATGAGTTTTCATAGTCAACAAGAAGGTTTATTCCTATGCTCCAGGAAAGGGAAAAGGTTTGTTCGGGAAACATAATAAGAGTAAAGAAAGAGTTCTCTTCACTAGAGAGTTCCAGTAGAAAATTCTCCTAGGCCCTATTATTCAGGTTAATCAGTCTTTTAACAATCAAGGAACAGTACTTGGAAGTCCATATAACCATCCACCTTGAACATCAGGTGCAGAAAACATACACGGTAACGTGTGGTTGTTGTCACCACTGAGCTCCGCTTTGTAAAAGTTCCTCACGACATTTACGGTAACATGTAGTAATATACTTACCTCTATGTTCCATATTTGGTAACTTCCATAAGCCTTACATACACGATAACGCGTGGTTACAATCACCATTGCGCTCCGCTATGTATATTGTCAAGACCAAACACAAGATACACGGTAACGTGTGGCAGTAGATCACCACTGCGCTCCGCTATGCTGTTACTCCAAAATACTAGCCAGGTACACGGTAACGTGTGGTAAGGGATTAACCACCACGCTCCGCTTTGCCCAAAGTCGGCATCAGAGCTCGTTAACTTCACGAGCAGAATCAAGATCCTCCTCCCGTCAAGAAACGGAAAAGCGTGGCAACAGGGGGACCACCGCTACTTTCCACTCAAACAGAAACAAACAAAGATAGCCAATAGACCGGGAAGGATGGAGAACAGTTACTCACAGAGAAGGTGCTCCCGACCTCTGCACCGGAAAACGAGAAGGCTCCAGGATACACCGCAAATGTGATCCCACTCAGCCGAGTGAGCGCTGTGAATTAGCAAACAGAATTACGCACCATGACTTCCGCGATATGGCAGCTCAAGTACTTCCTCCGTCCCACTGTCTCATGGGATTTGTAGTTTATGTCTGATAATGCAGGCGCCGTTACGCATGGATCCTGACACAACAGGCCCCCCTGGTGCCTCATGCCATGTGGATGCACACAGGGGGGCACAATATGTGTCTCCCTGTGTGTATGAACTCCAGTACCTGCACAACATATACTGTAGCAGTCCATGCCATGTAGGCACTACTTTTGACATTCCCATTACATTTCCTAGCACCACCCTGGGAAGGCCAAAGAACATCACACGAATGAAGAACTAGCAGCAGAACAAAGAGTTGACTGTCTCAGCCCTACTGCTTTTGTTTAGCTATCCGTCTCTAGGTCAGACAGAGGAGCCTGCCAATAGCCCCCTCTATGCTCTAGGAATAAAAAGGGAAGGAGCAGATCATATAAGTTTTCATTCCCTTCCTGGCTGCCCTTTTAAGCCTTGAAAGGGTCCTCATACAACTACCCCATACCAATTGGAGTGCCATTCATGAGAGTTTAAGATTGAATAAATGTCAAATTTATCAGTGAGAAAGTATAGATTTTCCCATGGACTAGTATATTCCAAAGAGCCAACAATGTCAGCTTTGTAACACACACACACACACACACACACATATATATATATATATATATATATATATATATATATATATATATATATATATATTACCTACTGGCGGACGCCAGTAGGTATATATAGTTAGGATTGATTTCCATAGGGAAATCGCAACATTCTATTGGGAATAACTTTGGCGCCGGTTGAGGAATCTGTCTGAATTTTTCAGCAACTTTGCCTCGCGGTGCTCCGGTCCTTCCCTGAAAGTTTGGGGGGGATTCGTCAAGCGGGGGCCAAGATAAAAGGGGGGTCCCAAAACTTGTTTTCCCCATGTTAATTTCCATAGGGCGGTCTGTCGCACTTTTAGCTCGAACAGCTGAATGGATTTCCACCAAACTTGGCAAAATTGTAGGGACTGGTACCCCGATGTGCCTTTGCTATGTCTCAAGATATATGCTCCAGTGGTTTTTACGAAAATTAACTTTGAAAAATATATATTGGGCTACATTGGGCTATATATATGTTAGAGCCCAAATGTAGCCCAATGTAGCCCAATGTAGCCCAAAGATGGCCACCAGAGACAAAAAAAAACAAATGTAGCCCAAATATCAGCCAGATGTAGCCCAACTATAGCCCAATGACAGAATGTCCCAGAGTGTTCTAAAGAACAACTAGAGCGCTAACAGTCTTACTTATGACAAAAGTATGGCACACCTGAAGTCATCTTGATTGGAATAAAGTGTTAACACTTAAAACATTTAATTTGCAAAGGAACAAAATGAGGGGGTTCATTTTGCCATAGAAATTATGATTAGTGCTGAAGAAAGAAAAATTAGGGCACATTTTGAGTGACTTCTCAAATCCACTTATATTTCATTAAAAAAATTCTGATATGCAGTCTCCCAAGATGGCCACCAGGGACAAAAGAGCCCAAATGTAGCCCAAATATCAGCCAGATGTAGCCCAAATATAGCCCAATGACAGAATGTCCAAGAGTGTTCTAAAGAACAACTAGAACGCTAACAGTCTTACTTATGACAAAAGTATGGCACACCTGAAGTCATCTCGATTGGAATAAAGTGGTAACACTTAATACATTTAATTTGAAAAGGAACAAAATGAGGGGTTTCATTTTGCCATAGAAAGTTTATATATATATATATATATATATATATATATATATATATATATATATATATATATATATATATATATATATATATATATATATATATATATATATATATATATATATATATATATATATATATATATATATTTATATATATATATATATATTACCTACTGGCGGTCGCCAGTAGGTATATATAGTTAGGATTGATTTCCATAGGGCAATCGCAACATTCTATTGGGAATAACTTTGGCGCCGGTTGAGGAATCTGCCTGAATTTTTCAGCAACTTTGCCTCGCGGCGCTCCGGTCCTTCCCTGAAAGTTTGGGGGGATTCGTCAAGCGGGGGCCGAGATAAAATGGGGGTCCCAAAACGTGTTTTCCCCATGTTAATTTCCATAGGGCGGTCTGTCGCACTTTTAGCTCGAACGGCTGAATGGATTTTCAACAAACTTGGCAAAATTGTAGGGACTGGTAGCCCGATGTGCCTTTGCTATGTCTCAAGATATGTGCTCCAGAGGATTTTGAGTAATTTAGGTTAAAAAAAAATTATATATCTATGGCCGCGCCCCGGTACGCGCACCGGGGAGCACTCCGGGCGCGCCACGCGACTTGCGCACGGGAAGCTGATTGGTTCTCGGGTGTCTGTAAACATTTGAAACAGTCCGCAGTGGCCGCCATCTTGTGTCTCGGTAGGATTGAGACACAAGTGGTGGCAAAAATCAACTGGGGAAATGACCAAAAGGGGGCAGGGTAGACCCCCCTGAACCCCTAGGTTTGATGTGGGGGCCTTTAAAGGGCCGTTTTTCGCGGGGGAGCGCCGGTACGCGCACCGGGGAGCGTACCATGGGGAAAAATAGTGAAAAAAATTATATAATCATAATAATAAATAATAAAATAATCATTTTGAGAGATTACAGGTAGGGTAGCTCTGAAAAGAGCTTTTGGTTCTGTGGCTGTTTTAGGTACCTACAAGTACGTCCCACACACACCCACACTCACACAACCCCACACCTCCACACCCACACACTCCCCACACACACCTCACACATGCACACCTCCACCCACACCCAAACACCCCACACCCCCACATCCCACACACACACCTTACACATCCACACCCACACCCACACATCCCACACACACACACTCACACACACACCTCACCCCCAACACACACACACGCACACACAGATACCTCACAGACACACCTCACACATCCCCCCCACACCTCCCCCCCACACACACGCACACCTCACAGACACACCCACACATCCCACACACACACACACATCCTACACACATACCCCCCACACCCACACACACACACGCACATGCACACGCACACCTCACAGACACACCCACACATCCCACACATACACACACATCCTACACACATACCCCCACACCTACACACACCCCACACACACCTCACACAGCCACACCCCCACCTACACCCAAACACCCCACACACCCACACCCACACACACACCTTACACACCCACATCCCCACCCACACCCACACCCACATACCCCACACACCTACACACACCTATACACCTCATCCTCCCTCAGACACACACACACACACACACACACACCTCACAGACACACCCCACACATTCCCCACACACACCTCACCCCTTCCCCACACGCACACACACCTCTGACACACACCTCACACACACACACACACACCACACACACCTCACACACACACACACCCACACACACACTCCCCTCACACACACACCACCCCCCCACACATACACACCCACACACACACCCCCCACACACACCCACACATCCTACACACACATACCCCACACACATACCCCCCCACACACACCCACCCCACACCCACCCCCCCACACACACACACCACACACACACACTCATTATTTTTTTTATTTTTTTGAGGGGGTGCCCCACACACATACCCCGACACACACACACCCCACACCCACCCCCCCACACACACCCCCACCATACCTCATACACCCACACCTCCACCCACACCCAAACACCCCACACACCCACACCCACACACACACCATACACCCCCACACCCCACCTACACCCACACACCCCACCCCCCCACCCACACACACCTCACTCCCCCCCACACACACCTCACAGACACATCCCCCACACACACACACACCCCACACACACACCTCTGACACCCCCCCACACACACACACACCCCACACACACACCTCACACACACACACACCCACACCCACACACACATTCCTCGCCCCCACACACTCCCACACACACCCCCACATACACACACACCCACACACACACCCCACACACACACCCCACACACACACCCACACATCCTACACACACACACCCCACACACATACCCCCCCACACACACCCCACACCCACCCCCCCACACACACACACCACTCACACACACTCATTATTTTTTTTATTTTTTTGAGGGGGTGCGCGCCCCGGTACACGTATCGGTACACGTACCGGTACGCGTACCCTGGAGAAAAAAAGAAAGAGTTTTTTTTAAAAATGTAGCATTTTTATATAAATTGGAGGTAGTTCTGAAAAGAACTTTTTTTTATTCTTATTGTTGTTTTATATTTTTTTTATTGCTTTTTTGTACCACGCGGCTTTAAAAAAAATATATATATTATTTTTTTGCCTTGGGGGTCCTTGTGGGACCCCCTGAGCAGGCCTAGGGGGTCAGGGTGTTTCTACTCTGGCCCCTTTGCAAGTTTCACACCTTTGTTTCACTGCTTTCTTGTGCCTTGGTTCGAACAAGGCACAAGATGGCTGCCAGGGACACCCAGTATGCAAGGGGAATTAGTTCCCCCTCTTCAAAAATGCACGGGGGCTGCGTTGCAGAGAGGTGTAAAAAAGGGTGTGGCCTCATTACACCTCTATGCAATGCAGCCATCTGGCGCATACTGGAGGCTCCTGGTGGGCTAGTTGGCCCCCAGGGACCCCCATTATGCAAGGAGAATTAGTTCCCCCTCTGCAAACGCGCCAGGCGGCTGCGTTGCAGAGAGGTGTAACAAGGGGCATAGCCTCATTTTACCTCTGCAATGCAGCCCCCTGGCGCATACTGGAGGTTCCAGGTGGGCTAGTTGGCCCCCAGGGGCCCCCAGTATGCAGGGGGAATGAGTTCCCCCTCTTCAAACATGCACGGGGGCTGCGTTGCAGAGAGGTGTAAAAAGGGCCGTGGCTTAATTACACCTCTCTGCAATGAAGTCCCCTGGTGCATACTGGAGATTCCTGGTGGGCTTTCAGGTCTTATATAGTTAGGAACTAGCAGTAAAAAAAACTTTGAAATTCACTGAAAAAAACATAGGTTTCAGGCCTTATATAGTTAGGAATTAGCATTTAAAAAAACTTTGAAATTCACTGAAAAAACCATAGGTTTCAGGCCTTATATAGTTAGGAATTAGCATTTAAAAAAACCTTGCAAATTCACTGAAAAAACCATAGTTTTCAGGCCTTATATAGTTAGGAATTAGCATTTAAAAAACCTTGCAAATTCAATGAAAAAACCATAGGTTTCAGGCCTTATATAGTTAGGAATTAGCATTTAAAAAACCTTGCAAATTCACTGAAAAACATAGGTTTCAGGCCTTATATAGTTAGGAATTAGGCACAAGAAAGCAGAAAAACAAACGTGTAGAACACAAAAAGGGGGCAGGGTAGGAACACCCTGACCCCCTAGGGCTGCTCAGGTGGTCCCAGTAGGATATTAATATATTTCGTTATCCGCTAATAGAATTAGCATTTAAAAAACCTTTGAAATTCACTGAAAAAAACATAGGTTTCAGGCCTTATATAGTTAGGAATTAGCATTTAAAAAACCTTTGAAATTCACTGAAAAAACCATAGGTTTCAGACCTTATATAGTTAGAAATTAGCATTTAAAAAAACCTTTGAAATTCACTGAAAAAAACATAGGTTTCAGGAGTTATATAGTTAGGAATTAGCTTTTACAAAACCTTTGAAATTCACTCAAAAAACTATAAGTTTTAGTGGTGTTATAGTTAGCTGGACATTTTACTCATACAAAACCATTGTAATTGCTCCTATACAGTTAGTTGTACTAAGTATATATCGCGCACCCGCAATCCACTGCTGATGATGTCACATATTAGATCATTCATGACATGGTCAGTGACATCACTGATGACATCTCAAATGACATCACTGATGACATCATCCAGTGAATGTGGTTTGCTTCGTTATTTAAATATGCATTATATATATAGCAATTTGCATTGAAGAATGAGTGGATATATAAATAAATATTTGGATGGAGGATTTAGTAGCAGTGTAATTGACTGTTTACTTGACCATTTTATAATGTCTCACTAAATATAGTGGATAGTGACTAAACTGTGTGAATATCTGTATCACTTTGTCAGTTGTTGTGTAAACTGATTCTACAGTTGGTTACTAGCTATGTGAAAGTCTATATTAGTTATTGATTAGTTAACTGAGTATTTGTATGGGAGTGTGAAAGTGTGTGTGGTTCGGTGGAGGGTGTGTGACTGTCCAAAGATGTGTGAATAGTTTATTCAGTAGATATATGAAGTTAAAACTATATGTTCTAACAGTTTGGGTGAGGGAATCTCTTTATGGGTGTGGTGATGAGCAAATATATTTCTCAAAGGTACAGGTCCAACAAACTAGAAAAATAAAAGGCAGTGTATGTGTCAGTTGTTGTATATAAATAAGTATACATAAGACACAATGATTGTGTGAGTGACTGTATGGATAACTGTATACTTGTAATAATGATTTTATAATTCACTAAGTATGACTTACTATCTAAATGAATAGAAGAAGTGGTGTTTGTATAAGTGTTTTGCTAAGTAAATATGTAAGTATGATCCATTGTTTGCATAAGTGAGTAGGATGACTTCATATGTGAATAGGATGCGTGCTGTTGTTTAATGTCGATTGTCGATATAGATGTATAAGTATTTTTGATAGTGTTCTATTGTTCATTGACAGCATGTATGAGTGAATCCATAGGTAAGGGATTAGATGTGTGTATACATGTATGAATCACTGAGTGGATTTTTAGATACTTGTATTGCTGTGACAATGGATTTAAATATGATACTCTGTATTTTACAAAGAGTGATGAAAGATTGTAATAGTGTATGAAAAGCTGTATGTGATTGTCACGTGGATGATGTCATCAGTGATGTCATCAGTGATGTCATTTGAGATGTCATCAGTGATGTCACTGACCATGTCATGAATGATCTAATATGTGACATCATCAGCAGTGGATTGCGGGTGCGCGATATATACTTAGTACAACTAACTATATAGGAGCAATTTCAATGGTTTTGTATGAGTAAAATGTCCAACTAACTATAACACCACTAAAACTTATAGTTTATTGAGTGAATTTCAAAGGTTTTGTAAAAGCTAATTCCTAACTATATAACTCCTGAAACCTATGTTTTTTTCAGTGAATTTCAATGGTTTTTTTAAATGCTAATTCCTAACTATATAAGGTCTGAAACTTATGGTTTTTAAGTGAATTTCAAAGGTTTTTTTAAATGCTAATTCCTAACTATATAAGATCTGAAACCTATGGTGTTTTCAGTGAATATATATATATATATATATATATATATATATATATATATATATATATATATATATATATATATATTACTCCAAAATGCCCAGAGGCTTGAGGCCGCTCACTGCTGCAGGTAGGTCAACAAACCTTTATTTTAGAAACAAACAGGCAGCTTCACATCCTGTATCTTGTCCCCGGCCTTACGCGTTTCAGAGAGTCTTTCTCTTTCATCAGAGGCCATTTGACAAAGACCAGCAAATCACGTACACTGCCCCTCCCCTGCGTGCTCCTTTATTTCCAGTTGCTTAATTGGCCTCCGGTGTGCCACGATAATTGTAGTAATTTTTATTGCACGCTGGGAGTTGCAGTCAATCTGTACTTTTTAAACCCTCCAGTGGGCTCCGGCCTTTCAAATTAATCCGGGACACATTTCACAGCCCTCCATTGAGCCTCGGATGAGACTCTACCTGTTTTAGTGCAAGTTTCCTGCAGCGCCAAACACGAAGGAACCTTTCCCTCAGTTGGACCCGTCCGATGCTTTTGGGTTGTGCGATCCCTCTGCGGTCTGGACTCGACGCATCAACATTACTCCAAAATGCCCAGAGGCTTGAGGCCGCTCACTGCTGCAGGTAGGTCAACAAACCTTTATTTTAGAAACAAACAGGCAGCTTCACATCCCGTATCTTGTCCCCGGCCTTACGCGTTTCAGAGAGTCTTTCTCTTTCATCAGAGGCCATTTGACAAAGACCAGCAAATCACGTACACTGCCCCTCCCCTGCGTGCTCCTTTATTTCCAGTTACTTAATTGGCCACCGGTGTGCCACGATAATTGTAGTCATTTTTATTGCACGCTGGGAGTTGCAGTCAATCTGTACTTTTTAAACCCTCCAGTGGGCTCCGGCCTTTCAAATTAATCTGGGACACATTTCACAGCCCTCCATTGAGCCTCGGATGAGACTCTGCCTGTTTTAGTGCAAGTTTCCTGCAGCGCCAAAAACGAAGGAACCTTTCCCTCAGTTGGACCCGTCCGATGCTTTTGGGTTGTGCGATCCCTCTGCGGTCTGGACTCGCCGCATCAACATTACTCCAAAATGCCCAGAGGCTTGAGGCCACTCACTGCTGCAGGTAGGTCAACAAACCTTTATTTTAGAAACAAACAAAAAAAATTAATTATATAAAAATTAAAAAAAAATATATAATATAATATTATTAATAAAAAATTAATAATTAAATAATAAATTTAATTATTATAAATAATAAATTTAAAATAATTTAAATAATTAATATATATTATAAATTAATTGGCCTCCGGTGTGCCACGATAATTGTAGTCATTTTTATTGCACGCTGGGAGTTGCAGTCAATCTGTACTTTTTAAACCCTCCAGTGGGCTCCGGCCTTTCAAATTAATCCGGGAAACATTTCACAGCCCTCCATTGAGCCTCGGATGAGACTCTGCCTGTTTTAGTGCAAGTTTCCTGCAGCGCCAAACACGAAGGAACCTTTCCCTCAGTTGGACCCGTCCGATGCTTTTGGGTTGTGCGATCCCTCTGCGGTCTGGACTCGCCACATCAACATTACTCCAAAATGCCCAGAGGCTTGAGGCCGCTCACTGCTGCAGGTAGATCAACAAACCTTTATTTTAGAAACAAACAGGCAGCTTCACATCCCGTATCTTGCCCCCGGCCTTACGCGTTTCAGAGAGTCTTTCTCTTTCATCAGAGGCCATTTGACAAAGACCAGCAAATCACGTACACTGCCCCTCCCCTGCGTGCTCCTTTATTTCCAGTTTCTTTATTGGCCTCCGGTGTGCCACGATAATTGTAGTCATTTTTATTGCACGCTGGGAGTTGCAGTCAATCTGTACTTTTTAAACCCTCCAGTGGGCTCCGGCCTTTCAAAATAATCCGGGACACATTTCACAGCCCTCCATTGAGCCTCGGATGAGACTCTGCCTGTTTTAGTGCAAGTTTCCTGCAGCGCCAAACACGAAGGAACCTTTCCCTCAGTTGGACCCGACCGATGCTTTTGGGTTGTGCGATCCCTCTGCGGTCTGGACTCGCCGCATCAACATTACTCCAAAATGCCCAGAGGCTTGAGGCCGCTCACTGCTGCAGGTAGGTCAACAAACCTTTATATTAGAAACAAACAGGCAGCTTCACATCCCGTATCTTGTCCCCGGCCTTACGCGTTTCAGAGAGTCTTTCTCTTTCATCAGAGGCCATTTGACAAAGACCAGCAAATCACGTACACTGCCCCTCCCCTGCGTGCTCCTTTATTTCCAGTTGCTTAATTGGCCTCCGGTGTGCCACGATAATTGTAGTCATTTTTATTGCACGCTGGGAGTTGCAGTCAATCTGTACTTTTTAAACCCTCCAGTGGGCTCCGGCATTTCAAATTAATCCGGGACACATTTCACAGCCCTCCATTGAGCCTCGGATGAGACTCTGCCTGTTTTAGTGCAAGTTTCCTGCAGCGCCAAACACGAAGGAACCTTTCCCTCAGTTGGACCCGTCCGATGCTTTTGGGTTGTGCGATCCCTCTGCGGTCTGGACTCGCCGCATCAACATTACTCCAAAATGCCCAGAGGCTTGAGGCCGCTCACTGCTGCAGGTAGGTCAACAGGCCTCAAGCCTCTGGGCATTTTGGAGTAATGTTGATGCGGCGAGTCCAGACCGCAGAGGGATCGCACAACCCAAAAGCATCGGACGGGTCAATTGAGGGAAAGGTTCCTTCGTGTTTGGCGCTGCAGGAAACTTGCACTAAAACAGGCAGAGTCTCATCCGAGGCTCAATGGAGGGCTGTGAAATGTGTCCCGGATTAATTTGAAAGACCGGAGCCCACTGGAGGTTTAAAAAGTACAGATTGACTGCAACTCCCAGCGTGCAATAAAAATGACTACAATTATCGTGGCACACCGGAGGCCAATTTAGCAACTGGAAATAAAGGAGCACGAAGGGGAGGGGCAGTGTACGTGATTTGCTGGTCTTTGTCAAATGGCCTCTGATGAAAGAGAAGGACTCTCTGAAACGCGTAAGGCCGGGGGACAAGATACGGGATGTGAAGCTGCCTGTTTGTTTCTAAAATAAAGGTTTGTTGACCTACCTGCAGCAGTGAGCGGCCTCAAGCCTCCGGGCATTTTGGAGTAATGTTGATGCGGCGAGTCCAGACCGCAGAGGGATCGCACAACCCAAAAGCATCGGACGGGTCCAACTGAGGGAAAGGTTCCTTCGTGTTTGGCGCTGCAGGAAACTTGCACTAAAACAGGCAGAGTCTCATCCGAGGCTCAATGGAGGGCTGTGAAATGTGTCCCGGATTAATTTGAAAGACCAGAGCCCACTGGAGGGTTTAAAAAGTACAGATTGACTGCAACTCCCAGCGAGCAATAAAAATGACTACAATTATCGTGGCACACCAGAGGCCAATTAAGCAACTGGAAATAAAGGAGCACGCAGGGGATGGGCAGTGTACGTGATTAGCTGGTCTTTGTCAAATGGCCTCTGATGAAAGAGAAAGACTCTCTGAAACGCGTAAGGCCGGGGACAAGATACAGGATGTGAAGCTGCCTGTTTGTTTCTAAAATAAAGGTTTGTTGACCTACCTGCAGCAGTGAGCGGCCTCAAGCCTCTGGGCATTTTGGAGTAATGTTGATACGGCGAGTCCAGACCGCAGAGGGATCGCACAACCCAAAAGCATCGGACGGGTCCAACTGAGGAAAGGTTCCTTCGTGTTTGGCGCTGCAGGAAACTTGCACTAAAACAGGCAGAGTCTCATCCGAGGCTCAATGGAGGGCTGTGAAATGTGTCCCGGATTAATTTGAAAGGCCGGAGCCCACTGGAGGGTTTAAAAAGTACAGATTGACTGCAACTCCCAGCGTGCAATAAAAATGACTACAATTATCGTGGCACACCGGAGGCCAATTAAGCAACTGGAAATAAAGGAGCACGCAGGGGAGGGGCAGTGTACGTGATTTGCTGGTCTTTGTCAAATGGCCTCTGATGAAAGAGAAAGACTCTCTGAAATGCGTAAGGCCGGGGACAAGATACAGGATGTGAATCTGCCTGTTTGTTTCTAAAATAAAGGTTTGTTGACCTACCTGCAGCAGTGAGCGGCCTCAAGCCTCTGGGCATTTTGGAGTAATGCTGATGCGGCGAGTCCAGACCACAGAGGGATCGCACAACCCAAAAGCATCGGACGGGTCCAACTGAGGGAAAGGTTCCTTCGTGTTTGGCGCTGCAGGAAACTTGCACTAAAACAGGCAGAGTCTCATCCGAGGCTCAATGGAGGGCTGTGAAATGTGTACCGGATTAATTTGAAAGGCTGGAGCCCACTGGAGGGTTTAAAAAGTACAGATTGACTGCAACTCCCAGCTTGCAATAAAAATGACTACAATTATCGTGGCACACCGGAGGCCAATTAAGCAACTGGAAATAAAGGAGCACGCAGGGGAGGGGCAGTGTACGTGATTTGCTGGTCTTTGTCAAATGGCCTCTGATGAAAGAGAAAGACTCTCTGAAACGCGTAAGGCCGGGGACAAGATACGGGATGTGAAGCTGCCTGTTTGTTTTTAAATTAAAGGTTTGTTGACCTACCTGCAGCAGTGAGCGGCCTCAAGCCTCTGGGCATTTTAGAGTAATGTTGATGCGGCGAGTCCAGACCGCAGAGGGATTGCACAACCCAAAAGCATCGGACGGGTCCAACTGAGGGAAAGGTTCCTTCATGCTTGGCGCTGCAGGAAACTTGCACTAAAACAGGCAGAGTCTCATCCGAGGCTCAATGGAGGGCTGTGAAAAGTGTCCCGGATTAATTTGAAAGACCGGAGCCCACTGGAGGGTTTAAAAAGTACAGATTGACTGTAACTCCCAGCGTGCAATAAAAATGATAACAATTATCGTGGCACACCGGAGGCCAATTAAGCAACTGGAAATAAAGGAGCACGCAGGGGAGGGGCAGTGTACGTGATTTGCTGGTCTTTGTCAAATGGCCTCTGATGAAAGAGAAAGACTCTCTGAAACGCGTAAGGCCGGGGACAAGATACGGGATGTGAAGCTGCATGTTTGTTTCTAAAATAAAGGTTTGTTGACCTACCTGCAGCAGTGAGCGGCCTCAAGCCTCTGGGCATTTTGGAGTAATGTTGATGCGGCGAGTCCAGACCGCAGAGGGATCGCACAACCCAAAAGCATCGGACGGGTCCAACTGAGGGAAAGGTTCCTTCGTGTTTGGCGCTGCAGGAAACTTGCACTAAAACAGGCAGAGTCTCATCCGAGGCTCAATGGAGGGCTGTGAAATGTGTCCCGGATTAATTTGAAAGACCGGAGCCCACTGGAGGGTTTAAAAAATACAGATTGACTGCAACTCCCAGCATGCAATAAAAATGACTACAATTATCGTGGCACACCGGAGGCCAATTAAGCAACTGGAAATAAAGGAGCATGCAGGGGAGGGGCAGTGTACGTGATTTGCTGCTCTTTGTCAAATGGCCTCTGATGAAAGAGAAAGACTCTCTGAAACGCGTAAGGCCGGAGACAAGATACGGGATGTGAAGCTGCCTGTTTGTTTCTAAAATAAAGGTTTGTTGACCTACCTGCAGCAGTGAGCGGCCTCAAGCCTCTGGGCATTTTGGAGTAATGTTGATGCGGCGAGTCCAGACCGCGGAGGGATCGCACAACTCAAAAGCATCGGACGGGTCCAACTAAGGGAAAGGTTCCTTCGTGTTTGGCGCTGCAGGAAACTTGCACTAAAGCAGGCAGAGTCTCATCCGAGGCTCAATGGAGGGCTGTGAAATGTGTACCGGATTAATTTGAAAGGCTGGAGCCCACTGGAGGGTTTAAAAAGTACAGATTGACTGCAACTCCCAGCGTGCAATAAAAATGACTACAATTATCGTGGCACACCGGAGGCCAATTAAGCAACTGGAAATAAAGGAGCACGCAGGGGAGGGGCAGTGTACGTGATTTGCTGGTCTTTGTCAAATGGCCTCTGATGAAAGAGAAAGACTCTCTGAAACGCGTAAGGCCGGGGACAAGATACGGGATGTGAAGCTGCCTGTTTGTTTTTAAATTAAAGGTTTGTTGACCTACCTGCAGCAGTGAGCGGCCTCAAGCCTCTGGGCATTTTAGAGTAATGTTGATGCGGCGAGTCCAGACCGCAGAGGGATTGCACAACCCAAAAGCATCGGACGGGTCCAACTGAGGGAAAGGTTCCTTCATGCTTGGCGCTGCAGGAAACTTGCACTAAAACAGGCAGAGTCTCATCCGAGGCTCAATGGAGGGCTGTGAAAAGTGTCCCGGATTAATTTGAAAGACCGGAGCCCACTGGAGGGTTTAAAAAGTACAGATTGACTGTAACTCCCAGCGTGCAATAAAAATGACTACAATTATCGTGGCACACCGGAGGCCAATTAAGCAACTGGAAATAAAGGAGCACGCAGGGGAGGGGCAGTGTACGTGATTTGCTGGTCTTTGTCAAATGGCCTCTGATGAAAGAGAAAGACTCTCTGAAACGCGTAAGGCCGGGGACAAGATACGGGATGTGAAGCTGCATGTTTGTTTCTAAAATAAAGGTTTGTTGACCTACCTGCAGCAGTGAGCGGCCTCAAGCCTCTGGGCATTTTGGAGTAATGTTGATGCGGCGAGTCCAGACCGCAGAGGGATCGCACAACCCAAAAGCATCGGACGGGTCCAACTGAGGGAAAGGTTCCTTCGTGTTTGGCGCTGCAGGAAACTTGCACTAAAACAGGCAGAGTCTCATCCGAGGCTCAATGGAGGGCTGTGAAATGTGTCCCGGATTAATTTGAAAGACCGGAGCCCACTGGAGGGTTTAAAAAATACAGATTGACTGCAACTCCCAGCATGCAATAAAAATGACTACAATTATCGTGGCACACCGGAGGCCAATTAAGCAACTGGAAATAAAGGAGCATGCAGGGGAGGGGCAGTGTACGTGATTTGCTGGTCTTTGTCAAATGGCCTCTGATGAAAGAGAAAGACTCTCGGAAACGCGTAAGGCCGGGGGACAAGATACGGGATGTGAAGCTGCCTGTTTGTTTCTAAAATAAAGGTTTGTTGACCTACCTGCAGCAGTGAGCGGCCTCAAGCCTCCGGGCATTTTGGAGTAATGTTGATGCGGCGAGTCCAGACCGCAGAGGGATCGCACAACCCAAAAGCATCGGACGGGTCCAACTGAGGGAAAGGTTCCTTCGTGTTTGGCGCTGCAGGAAACTTGCACTAAAACAGGCAGAGTCTCATCCGAGGCTCAATGGAGGGCTGTGAAATGTGTCCCGGATTAATTTGAAAGACCAGAGCCCACTGGAGGGTTTAAAAAGTACAGATTGACTGCAACTCCCAGCGAGCAATAAAAATGACTACAATTATCGTGGCACACCAGAGGCCAATTAAGCAACTGGAAATAAAGGAGCGCGCAGGGGATGGGCAGTGTACGTGATTAGCTGGTCTTTGTCAAATGGCCTCTGATGAAAGAGAAAGACTCTCTGAAACGCGTAAGGCCGGGGACAAGATACAGGATGTGAAGCTGCCTGTTTGTTTCTAAAATAAAGGTTTGTTGACCTACCTGCAGCAGTGAGCGGCCTCAAGCCTCTGGGCATTTTGGAGTAATGTTGATACGGCGAGTCCAGACCGCAGAGGGATCGCACAACCCAAAAGCATCGGACGGGTCCAACTGAGGGAAAGGTTCCTTCGTGTTTGGCGCTGCAGGAAACTTGCACTAAAACAGGCAGAGTCTCATCCGAGGCTCAATGGAGGGCTGTGAAATGTGTCCCGGATTAATTTGAAAGGCCGGAGCCCACTGGAGGGTTTAAAAAGTACAGATTGACTGCAACTCCCAGCGTGCAATAAAAATGACTACAATTATCGTGGCACACCGGAGGCCAATTAAGCAACTGGAAATAAAGGAGCACGCAGGGGAGGGGCAGTGTACGTGATTTGCTGGTCTTTGTCAAATGGCCTCTGATGAAAGAGAAAGACTCTCTGAAATGCGTAAGGCCGGGGACAAGATACGGGATGTGAATCTGCCTGTTTGTTTCTAAAATAAAGGTTTGTTGACCTACCTGCAGCAGTGAGCGGCCTCAAGCCTCTGGGCATTTTGGAGTAATGCTGATGCGGCGAGTCCAGACCACAGAGGGATCGCACAACCCAAAAGCATCGGACGGGTCCAACTGAGGGAAAGGTTCCTTCGTGTTTGGCGCTGCAGGAAACTTGCACTAAAACAGGCAGAGTCTCATCCGAGGCTCAATGGAGGGCTGTGAAATGTGTACCAGATTAATTTGAAAGGCTGGAGCCCACTGGAGGGTTTAAAAAGTACAGATTGACTGCAACTCCCAGCGTGCAATAAAAATGACTACAATTATCGTGGCACACCGGAGGCCAATTAAGCAACTGGAAATAAAGGAGCACGCAGGGGAGGGGCAGTGTACGTGATTTGCTGGTCTTTGTCAAATGGCCTCTGATGAAAGAGAAAGACTCTCTGAAACGCGTAAGGCCGGGGACAAGATACGGGATGTGAAGCTGCCTGTTTGTTTTTAAATTAAAGGTTTGTTGACCTACCTGCAGCAGTGAGCGGCCTCAAGCCTCTGGGCATTTTAGAGTAATGTTGATGCGGCGAGTCCAGACCGCAGAGGGATTGCACAACCCAAAAGCATCGGACGGGTCCAACTGAGGGAAAGGTTCCTTCATGCTTGGCGCTGCAGGAAACTTGCACTAAAACAGGCAGAGTCTCATCCGAGGCTCAATGGAGGGCTGTGAAAAGTGTCCCGGATTAATTTGAAAGACCGGAGCCCACTGGAGGGTTTAAAAAGTACAGATTGACTGTAACTCCCAGCGTGTAATAAAAATGACTACAATTATCGTGGCACACCGGAGGCCAATTAAGCAACTGGAAATAAAGGAGCACGCAGGGGAGGGGCAGTGTACGTGATTTGCTGGTCTTTGTCAAATGGCCTCTGATGAAAGAGAAAGACTCTCTGAAACGCGTAAGGCCGGGGACAAGATACGGGATGTGAAGCTGCATGTTTGTTTCTAAAATAAAGGTTTGTTGACCTACCTGCAGCAGTGAGCGGCCTCAAGCCTCTGGGCATTTTGGAGTAATGTTGATGCGGCGAGTCCAGACCGCAGAGGGATCGCACAACCCAAAAGCATCGGACGGGTCCAACTGAGGGAAAGGTTCCTTCGTGTTTGGCGCTGCAGGAAACTTGCACTAAAACAGGCAGAGTCTCATCCGAGGCTCAATGGAGGGCTGTGAAATGTGTCCCGGATTAATTTGAAAGACCGGAGCCCACTGGAGGGTTTAAAAAATACAGATTGACTGCAACTCCCAGCGTGCAATAAAAATGACTACAATTATCGTGGCACACCGGAGGCCAATTAAGCAACTGGAAATAAAGGAGCACGCAGGGGAGGGGCAGTGTACGTGATTTGCTGGTCTTTGTCAAATGGCCTCTGATGAAAGAGAAAGACTCTCTGAAACGCGTAAGGCCGGGGACAAGATACGGGATGTGAAGCTGCCTGTTTGTTTTTAAATTAAAGGTTTGTTGACCTACCTGCAGCAGTGAGCGGCCTCAAGCCTCTGGGCATTTTAGAGTAATGTTGATGCGGCGAGTCCAGACCGCAGAGGGATTGCACAACCCAAAAGCATCGGACGGGTCCAACTGAGGGAAAGGTTCCTTCATGCTTGGCGCTGCAGGAAACTTGCACTAAAACAGGCAGAGTCTCATCCGAGGCTCAATGGAGGGCTGTGAAAAGTGTCCCGGATTAATTTGAAAGACCGGAGCCCACTGGAGGGTTTAAAAAGTACAGATTGACTGTAACTCCCAGCATGCAATAAAAATGACTACAATTATCGTGGCACACCGGAGGCCAATTAAGCAACTGGAAATAAAGGAGCACGCAGGGGAGGGGCAGTGTACGTGATTTGCTGGTCTTTGTCAAATGGCCTCTGATGAAAGAGAAAGACTCTCTGAAACGCGTAAGGCCGGGGACAAGATACGGGATGTGAAGCTGCATGTTTGTTTCTAAAATAAAGGTTTGTTGACCTACCTGCAGCAGTGAGCGGCCTCAAGCCTCTGGGCATTTTGGAGTAATGTTGATGCGGCGAGTCCAGACCGCAGAGGGATCGCACAACCCAAAAGCATCGGACGGGTCCAACTGAGGGAAAGGTTCCTTCGTGTTTGGCGCTGCAGGAAACTTGCACTAAAACAGGCAGAGTCTCATCCGAGGCTCAATGGAGGGCTGTGAAATGTGTCCCGGATTAATTTGAAAGACCGGAGCCCACTGGAGGGTTTAAAAAATACAGATTGACTGCAACTCCCAGCATGCAATAAAAATGACTACAATTATCGTGGCACACCGGAGGCCAATTAAGCAACTGGAAATAAAGGAGCATGCAGGGGAGGGGCAGTGTACGTGATTTGCTGGTCTTTGTCAAATGGCCTCTGATGAAAGAGAAAGACTCTCTGAAACGCGTAAGGCCGGAGACAAGATACGGGATGTGAAGCTGCATGTTTGTTTCTAAAATAAAGGTTTGTTGACCTACCTGCAGCAGTGAGCGGCCTCAAGCCTCTGGGCATTTTGGAGTAATGTTGATGCGGCGAGTCCAGACCGCAGAGGGATCGCACAACCCAAAAGCATCGGACGGGTCCAACTGAGGGAAAGGTTCCTTCGTGTTTGGCGCTGCAGGAAACTTGCACTAAAACAGGCAGAGTCTCATCCGAGGCTCAATGGAGGGCTGTGAAATGTGTCCCTGATTAATTTGAAAGACCGGAGCCCACTGGAGGGTTTAAAAAATACAGATTGACTGCAACTCCCAGCATGCAATAAAAATGACTACAATTATCGTGGCACACCGGAGGCCAATTAAGCAACTGGAAATAAAGGAGCATGCAGGGGAGGGGCAGTGTACGTGATTTGCTGGTCTTTGTCAAATGGCCTCTGATGAAAGAGAAAGACTCTCTGAAACGCGTAAGGCCGGGGGACAAGATACGGGATGTGAAGCTGCCTGTTTGTTTCTAAAATAAAGGTTTGTTGACCTACCTGCAGCAGTGAGCGGCCTCAAGCCTCCGGGCATTTTGGAGTAATGTTGATGCGGCGAGTCCAGACCGCAGAGGGATCGCACAACCCAAAAGCATCGGACGTGTCCAACTGAGGGAAAGGTTTCTTCGTGTTTGGCGCTGCAGGAAACTTGCACTAAAACAGGCAGAGTCTCATCCGAGGCTCAATGGAGGGCTGTGAAATGTGTCCCGGATTAATTTGAAAGACCAGAGCCCACTGGAGGGTTTAAAAAGTACAGATTGACTGCAACTCCCAGCGAGCAATAAAAATGACTACAATTATCGTGGCACACCAGAGGCCAATTAAGCAACTGGAAATAAAGGAGCGCGCAGGGGATGGGCAGTGTACGTGATTAGCTGGTCTTTGTCAAATGGCCTCTGATGAAAGAGAAAGACTCTCTGAAACGCGTAAGGCCGGGGACAAGATACAGGATGTGAAGCTGCCTGTTTGTTTTTAAATTAAAGGTTTGTTGACCTACCTGCAGCAGTGAGCGGCCTCAAGCCTCTGGGCATTTTAGAGTAATGTTGATGCGGCGAGTCCAGACCGCAGAGGGATTGCACAACCCAAAAGCATCGGACGGGTCCAACTGAGGGAAAGGTTCCTTCATGCTTGGCGCTGCAGGAAACTTGCACTAAAACAGGCAGAGTCTCATCCGAGGCTCAATGGAGGGCTGTGAAAAGTGTCCCGGATTAATTTGAAAGACCGGAGCCCACTGGAGGGTTTAAAAAGTACAGATTGACTGTAACTCCCAGCGTGCAATAAAAATGACTACAATTATCGTGGCACACCGGAGGCCAATTAAGCAACTGGAAATAAAGGAGCACGCAGGGGAGGGGCAGTGTACGTGATTTTCTGGTCTTTGTCAAATGGCCTCTGATGAAAGAGAAAGACTCTCTGAAACGCGTAAGGCCGGGGACAAGATACGGGATGTGAAGCTGCATGTTTGTTTCTAAAATAAAGGTTTGTTGACCTACCTGCAGCAGTGAGCGGCCTCAAGCCTCTGGGCATTTTGGAGTAATGTTGATGCGGCAAGTCCAGACCGCAGAGGGATCGCACAACCCAAAAGCATCGGACGGGTCCAACTGAGGGAAAGGTTCCTTCGTGTTTGGCGCTGCAGGAAACTTGCACTAAAACAGGCAGAGTCTCATCCGAGGCTCAATGGAGGGCTGTGAAATGTGTCCCGGATTAATTTGAAAGACCGGAGCCCACTGGAGGGTTTAAAAAATACAGATTGACTGCAACTCCCAGCATGCAATAAAAATGACTACAATTATCGTGGCACACCGGAGGCCAATTAAGCAACTGGAAATAAAGGAGCATGCAGGGGAGGGGCAGTGTACGTGATTTGCTGGTCTTTGTCAAATGGCCTCTGATGAAAGAGAAAGACTCTCTGAAACGCGTAAGGCCGGAGACAAGATACGGGATGTGAAGCTGCCTGTTTGTTTCTAAAATAAAGGTTTGTTGACCTACCTGCAGCAGTGAGCGGCCTCAAGCCTCTGGGCATTTTGGAGTAATGTTGATGCGGCGAGTCCAGACCGCGGAGGGATCGCACAACTCAAAAGCATCGGACGGGTCCAACTAAGGGAAAGGTTCCTTCGTGTTTGGCGCTGCAGGAAACTTGCACTAAAACAGGCAGAGTCTCATCCGAGGCTCAATGGAGGGCTGTGAAATGTGTACCGGATTAATTTGAAAGGCTGGAGCCCACTGGAGGGTTTAAAAAGTACAGATTGACTGCAACTCCCAGCGTGCAATAAAAATGACTACAATTATCGTGGCACACCGGAGGCCAATGAAGCAACTGGAAATAAAGGAGCACGCAGGGGAGGGGCAGTGTACGTGATTTGCTGGTCTTTGTCAAATGGCCTCTGATGAAAGAGAAAGACTCTCTGAAACGCGTAAGGCCGGGGACAAGATACGGGATGTGAAGCTGCCTGTTTGTTTTTAAATTAAAGGTTTGTTGACCTACCTGCAGCAGTGAGCGGCCTCAAGCCTCTGGGCATTTTAGAGTAATGTTGATGCGGCGAGTCCAGACCTCAGAGGGATTGCACAACCCAAAAGCATCGGACGGGTCCAACTGAGGGAAAGGTTCCTTCATGCTTGGCGCTGCAGGAAACTTGCACTAAAACAGGCAGAGTCTCATCCGAGGCTCAATGGAGGGCTGTGAAAAGTGTCCCGGATTAATTTGAAAGACCGGAGCCCACTGGAGGGTTTAAAAAGTACAGATTGACTGTAACTCCCAGCGTGCAATAAAAATGACTACAATTATCGTGGCACACCGGAGGCCAATTAAGCAACTGGAAATAAAGGAGCACGCAGGGGAGGGGCAGTGTACGTGATTTGCTGGTCTTTGTCAAATGGCCTCTGATGAAAGAGAAAGACTCTCTGAAACGCGTAAGGCCGGGGACAAGATACGGGATGTGAAGCTGCATGTTTGTTTCTAAAATAAAGGTTTGTTGACCTACCTGCAGCAGTGAGCGGCCTCAAGCCTCTGGGCATTTTGGAGTAATGTTGATGCGGCGAGTCCAGACCGCAGAGGGATCGCACAACCCAAAAGCATCGGACGGGTCCAACTGAGGGAAAGGTTCCTTCGTGTTTGGCGCTGCAGGAAACTTGCACTAAAACAGGCAGAGTCTCATCCGAGGCTCAATGGAGGGCTGTGAAATGTGTCCCGGATTAATTTGAAAGACCGGAGCCCACTGGAGGGTTTAAAAAATACAGATTGACTGCAACTCCCAGCATGCAATAAAAATGACTACAATTATCGTGGCACACCGGAGGCCAATTAAGCAACTGGAAATAAAGGAGCATGCAGGGGAGGGGCAGTGTACGTGATTTGCTGATCTTTGTCAAATGGCCTCTGATGAAAGAGAAAGACTCTCTGAAACGCGTAAGGCCGGAGACAAGATACGGGATGTGAAGCTGCCTGTTTGTTTCTAAAATAAAGGTTTGTTGACCTACCTGCAGCAGTGAGCGGCCTCAAGCCTCTGGGCATTTTGGAGTAATGTTGATGCGGCGAGTCCAGACCGCGGAGGGATCGCACAACTCAAAAGCATCGGACGGGTCCAACTAAGGGAAAGGTTCCTTCGTGTTTGGCGCTGCAGGAAACTTGCACTAAAACAGGCAGAGTCTCATCCGAGGCTCAATGGAGGGCTGTGAAATGTGTCCCGGATTAATTTGAAAGACCGGAGCCCACTGGAGGGTTTAAAAAGTACAGATTGACTGCAACTCCCAGCGTGCAATAAAAATGACTACAATTATCGTGGCACACCGGAGGCCAATTAAGCAACTGGAAATAAAGGAGCACGCAGGGGAAGGGCAGTGTACGTGATTTGCTGGTCTTTGTCAAATGGCCTCTGATGAAAGAGAAAGACTCTCTGAAACGCGTAAGGCCGGGGACAAGATACCGGATGTGAAGCTGCCTGTTTGTTTTTAAATTAAAGGTTTGTTGACCTACCTGCAGCAGTGAGCGGCCTCAAGCCTCTGGGCATTTTAGAGTAATGTTGATGCGGCGAGTCCAGACCGCAGAGGGATCGCACAACCCAAAAGCATCGGACGGGTCCAACTGAGGGAAAGGTTCCTTCGTGTTTGGCGCTGCAGGAAACTTGCACTAAAACAGGCAGAGTCTCATCCGAGGCTCAATGGAGGGCTGTGAAATGTGTCCCGGATTAATTTGAAAGACCGGAGCCCACTGGAGGGTTTAAAAAGTACAGATTGACTGCAACTCCCAGCGTGCAATAAAAATGACTACAATTATCGTGGCACACCGGAGGCCAATTAAGCAACTGGAAATAAAGGAGCACGCAGGGGAGGGGCAGTGTACGTGATTTGCTGGTCTTTGTCAAATGGCCTCTGATGAAAGAGAAAGACTCTCTGAAACTCGTAAGGCCGGGGACAAGATACGGGATGTGAAGCTGCCTGTTTGTTTTTAAATTAAAGGTTTGTTGACCTACCTGCAGCAGTGAGCGGCCTCAAGCCTCTGGGCATTTTAGAGTAATGTTGATGCGGCGAGTCTAGACCGCAGAGGGATCGCACAACCCAAAAGCATCGGACGGGTCCAACTGAGGGAAAGGTTCCTTCGTGCTTGGCGCTGCAGGAAACTTGCACTAAAACAGGCAGAGTCTCATCCGAGGCTCAATGGAGGGCTGTGAAAAGTGTCCCGGATTAATTTGAAAGACCGGAGCCCACTGGAGGGTTTAAAAAGTACAGATTGACTGCAACTCCCAGCGTGCAATAAAAATGACTACAATTATCGTGGCACACCGGAGGCCAATTAAGCAACTGGAAATAAAGGAGCACGCAGGGGAGGGGCAGTGTACGTGATTTGCTGGTCTTTGTCAAATTGCAAAAAACACAGTTGATGGACAGAATGTAGAACAATGTCATACATTCACCCCAGTACAAGGATCTGGGCCTAAATCCATCGTTTTTTTTGCACTCCACATCACCCTGGGTTAGACACTGGCTATATGCAAATCAGCTCTGACCCTGTGCCCCATGGGAACAGTCCAGTCCGAACTACCAAGCCATGTCTTTCCCAGACCGGAATCAAGCATCCAAGGACCGGTTTCTGACTATCAGCCTTCATTCAGCCTGGATAGCTTGACTCCAGTGATGTGGAGAGCCTGGGACTCACGTCTGAGCATCCCCAGCCCACTCGGGGTGAAAATTGCAAAAAACACAGTTGATGGACAGAATGTAGAACAATGTCATACATTCACCCCAGTACAAGGATCTGGGCCTAAATCCATCGTTTTTTTGCACTCCACATCACCCTGGGTTAGACACTGGCTATATGCAAATCAGCTCTGACCCTGTGCCCCATGGGAACAGTCCAGTCCGAACTACCAAGCCATGTCTTTCCCAGACCGGAATCAAGCATCCAAGGACCGGTTTCTGGCTATCAGCCTTCATTCAGCCTCGATAGCTTGACTCCAGTGATGTGGAGAGCCTGGGACTCACGTCTGAGCATCCCCAGCCCACTCGGGGTGAAAATTGCAAAAAACACAGTTGATGGACAGAATGTAGAACAATGTCATACATTCACCCCAGTACAAGGATCTGGGCCTAAATCCATCGTTTTTTTGCACTCCACATCACCCTGGGTTAGACACTGGCTATAAGCAAATCAGCTCTGACCCTGTGCCCCATGGGAGCAGTCCAGTCCGAACTACCAAGCAAGGTCTTTCCCAGACCGGAATCAAGCATCCAAGGACCGGTTTCTGGCTATCAGCCTTCATTCAGCCTGGATAGCTTGACTCCAGTGATGTGGAGAGCCTGGGACTCACGTCTGAGCATCCCAAGCCCACTTGGGGTGAAAATTGTAAAAAACACAGTTGATGGACAGAATGTAGAACAATGTCATACATTCACCCCAGTACAAGGAATTGGCCTAAATCCATCGTTTTTTTTGCACTCCACATCACCCTGGGTTAGACACTAGCTATATGCAAATCAGCTCTGACCCTGTGCCCCATGGGAACAGTCCAGTCCGAACTACCAAGCCATGCCTTTCCCAGACCGGAATCAAGCATCCAAGGACCGGTTTCTGGCTATCAGCCTTCATTCAGCCTGGATAGCTTGACTCCAGTGATGTGGAGAGCCTGGGACCCACGTCTGAGCATCCCCAGCCCACTCGGGGTGAAAATTGCAAAAAACACAGTTGATGGACAGAATGTAGAACAATGTCATACATTCACCCCAGTACAAGGATCTGGGCCTAAATCCATCGTTTTTTTGCACTCCACATCACCCTGGGTTAGACACTGGCTATATGCAAATCAGCTCTGACCCTGTGCCCCATGGGAACAGTCCAGTCCGAACTACCAAGCCATGTCTTTCCCAAACCGGAATCAAGCATCCAAGGACCGGTTTCTGGCTATCAGCCTTCATTCAGCCTGGATAGCTTGACTCCAGTGATGTGGAGAGCCTGGGACTCACGTCTGAGCATCCCAGCCCACTCGGGGTGAAAATTGCAAAAAACACAGTTGATGGACAGAATGTAGAACAATGTCATACATTCACCCCAGTACAAGGATCTGGGCCTAAATCCATCGTTTTTTTGCACTCCACGTCACCCTGGGTTAGACACTGGCTATATGCAAATCAGCTCTGACCCTGTGCCCCATGGGAACAGTCCAGTCCGAACTACCAAGCCATGTCTTTCCCAGACCGGAATCAAGCATCCAAGGACCGGTTTCTGGCTATCAGCCTTCATTCAGCCTGGATAGCTTGACTCCAGTGATGTGGAGAGCCTGGGACTCACGTCTGAGCATCCCCAGCCCACTCGGGGTGAAAATTGCAAAAAACACAGTTGATGGACAGAATGTAGAACAATGTCATACATTCACCTCATTGTTGTGTTTGCAGTTACCGCTCTAAGTGTACTGGGGATGCTCAGACGTGAGTCCCAGGCACTCCACACCACTGGAATCAAGCTAGCCGGGCTGAAGAGAGGTGTTACCTCGAAACCGGGCCGGTCCTCGGATGCTTGTTTCCGTTCTGGGAAGGACATGGCTTTTGTAGTTCGGACTGGACTGTTCCCATGGGGCACAGGGTCAGCGCTGATTTGCATATCGCCATTGTCTAACCCAGGGTGGTGTGGAGTGGAAAAACGATGGATTTGGACCCAGATCTTTGGACTGGGGTGAATGTGTGACATTGATCCACATTCTGTCCATCATTGTTGTGTTTGCAGTTACCGCTCTAAGTGTACTGGGGATGCTCAGATGTGAGTCCCAGGCACTCCACACCACTGGAATCAAGCTAGCCGGGCTGAAGAGAGGTGTTACCTCGAAACCGGGCCGGTCCTCAGATGCTTGTTTCCGTTCTGGGAAGGACATGGCTTTTGTAGTTCGGACTGGACTGTTCCCATGGGGCACAGGGTCAGCGCTGATTTGCATATCGCCATTGTCTAACCCAGGGTGGTGTGGAGTGGAAAAACGATGGATTTGGGCCCAGATCTTTGGACTGGGGTGAATGTGTGACATTGATCCACATTCTGTCCATCATTGTTGTGTTTGCAGTTACCGCTCTAAGTGTACTGGGGATGCTCAGACGTGAGTCCCAGGCACTCCACACCACTGGAATCAAGCTAGCCGGGCTGAAGAGAGGTGTTACCTCGAAACCGGGCCGGTCCTCGGATGCTTGTTTCCGTTCTGGGAAGGACATGGCTTTTGTAGTTCGGACTGGACTGTTCCCATGGGGCACAGGGTCAGCGCTGATTTGCATATCGCCATTGTCTAACCCAGGGTGGTGTGGAGTGGAAAAACGATGGATTTGGGCCCAGATCTTTGGACTGGGGTGAATGTGTGACATTGATCCACATTCTGTCCATCATTGTTGTGTTTGCAGTTACCGCTCTAAGTGTACTGGGGATGCTCAGACGTGAGTCCCAGGCACTCCACACCACTGGAATCAAGCTAGCCGGGCTGAAGAGAGGTGTTACCTCGAAACCGGGCCGGTCCTCGGATGCTTGTTTCCGTTCTGGGAAGGACATGGCTTTTGTAGTTCGGACTGGACTGTTCCCATGGGGCACAGGGTCAGCGCTGATTTGCATATCGCCATTGTCTAACCCAGGGTGGTGTGGAGTGGAAAAACGATGGATTTGGGCCCAGATCTTTGGACTGGGGTGAATGTGTGACATTGATCCACATTCTGTCCATCATTGTTGTGTTTGCAGTTA
The DNA here is from genome assembly GCF_964261635.1 of Lissotriton helveticus. Classification (NCBI taxonomy): domain Eukaryota; kingdom Metazoa; phylum Chordata; class Amphibia; order Caudata; family Salamandridae; genus Lissotriton; species Lissotriton helveticus. Next base: position 988,724,288 of record NC_136067.1, read on the forward strand.
CCGCTCTAAGTGTACTGGGGATGCTCAGACGTGAGTCCCAGGCACTCCAAACTACTGGAATCAAGCTAGCCGGGCTGAAGAGAGGTGTTACCTCGAAACCGGGCCGGTCCTTGGATGCTTGTTTCCGTTCTGGGAAGGACATGGCTTTTGTAGTTCGGACTGGACTGTTCCCATGGGGCACAGGGTCAGCGCTGATTTGCATATCGCCATTGTCTAACCCAGGGTGGTGTGGAGTGGAAAAACGATGGATTTGGGCCCAGATCTTTGGACTGGGGTGAATGTGTGACATTGATCCACATTCTGTCCATCATTGTCGTGTTTGCAGTTACCGCTCTAAGTGTACTGGGGATGCTCAGACGTGAGTCCCAGGCACTCCACACCACTGGAATCAAGCTAGCCGGGCTGAAGAGAGGTGTTACCTCGAAACCGGGCCGGTCCTCGGATGCTTGTTTCCGTTCTGGGAAGGACATGGCTTTTGTAGTTCGGACTGGACTGTTCCCATGGGGCACAGGGTCAGCGCTGATTTGCATATCGCCATTGTCTAACCCAGGGTGGTGTGGAGTGGAAAAACGATGGATTTGGGCCCAGATCTTTGGACTGGGGTGAATGTGTGACATTGATCCACATTCTGTCCATCATTGTTGTGTTTGCAGTTACCGCTCTAAGTGTACTGGGGATGCTCAGACGTGAGTCCCAGGCACTCCACACCACTGGAATCAAGCTAGCCGGGCTGAAGAGAGGTGTTACCTCGAAACCGGGCCGGTCCTCGGATGCTTGTTTCCGTTCTGGGAAGGACATGGCTTTTGTAGTTCGGACTGGACTGTTCCCATGGGGCACAGGGTCAGCGCTGATTTGCATATCGCCATTGTCTAACCCAGGGTGGTGTGGAGTGGAAAAACGATGGATTTGGGCCCAGATCTTTGGACTGGGGTGAATGTGTGACATTGATCCACATTCTGTCCATCATTGTTGTGTTTGCAGTTACCGCTCTAAGTGTACTGGGGATGCTCAGACGTGAGTCCCAGGCACTCCACACCACTGGAATCAAGCTAGCCGGGCTGAAGAGAGGTGTTACCTCGAAACCGGGCCGGTCCTCGGATGCTTGTTTCCGTTCTGGGAAGGACATGGCTTTTGTAGTTCGGACTGGACTGTTCCCATGGGGCACAGGGTCAGCGCTGATTTGCATATCGCCATTGTCTAACCCAGGGTGGTGTGGAGTGGAAAAACGATGGATTTGGGCCCAGATCTTTGGACTGGGGTGAATGTGTGACATTGATCCACATTCTGTCCATCATTGTTGTGTTTGCAGTTACCGCTCTAAGTGTACTGGGGATGCTCAGACGTGAGTCCCAGGCACTCCACACTACTGGAATCAAGCTAGCTGGGCTGAAGAGAGGTGTTACCTCGAAACCGGGCCGGTCCTTGGATGCTTGTTTCCGTTCTGGGAAGGACATGGCTTTTGTAGTTCGGACTGGACTGTTCCCATGGGGCACAGGGTCAGCGCTGATTTGCATATCGCCATTGCCTAACCCTGGGTGGTGTGGAGTGGAAAAACAATGGATTTGGGCCCAGATCTTTGGACTGGGGTGAATGTGTGACATTGATCCACATTCTGTCCATCATTGTTGTGTTTGCAGTTACCGGTCTTTGTCAAATGGCCTCTGATGAAAGAGAAAGACTCTCTGAAACGCGTAAGGCTGGGGACAAGATACGGGATGTGAAGCTGCCTGTTTGTTTTTAAATTAAAGGTTTGTTGACCTACCTGCAGCAGTGAGCGGCCTCAAGCCTCTGGGCATTTTAGAGTAATGTTGATGCGGCGAGTCCAGACCGCAGAGGGATCGCACAACCCAAAAGCATCGGACGGGTCCAACTGAGGGAAAGGTTCCTTCGTGCTTGGCGCTGCAGGAAACTTGCACTAAAACAGGCAGAGTCTCATCCGAGGCTCAATGGAGGGCTGTGAAAAGTGTCCCGGATTAATTTGAAAGACCGGAGCCCACTGGAGGGTTTAAAAAGTACAGATTGACTGCAACTCCCAGCGTGCAATAAAAATGACTACAATTATCGTGGCACACCGGAGGCCAATTAAGCAACTGGAAATAAAGGAGCACGCAGGGGAGGGGCAGTGTACGTGATTTGCTGGTCTTTGTCAAATGGCCTCTGATGAAAGAGAAAGACTCTCTGAAACGCGTAAGGCCGGGGACAAGATACGGGATGTGAAGCTGCCTGTTTGTTTCTAAAATAAAGGTTTGTTGACCTACCTGCAGCAGTGAGCGGCCTCAAGCCTCTGGGCATTTTGGAGTAATGTTGATGCGGCGAGTCCAGACCGCAGAGGGATCGCACAACCCAAAAGCATCGGACGGGTCCAACTGAGGGAAAGGTTCCTTCATGTTTGGCGCTGCAGGAAACTTGCACTAAAACAGGCAGAGTCTCATCCGAGGCTCAATGGAGGGCTGTGAAATGTGTCCCGGATTAATTTGAAAGACCGGAGCCCACTGGAGGGTTTAAAAAGTACAGATTGACTGCAACTCCCAGCGTGCAATAAAAATGACTACAATTATCGTGGCACACCGGAGGCCAATTAAGCAACTGGAAATAAAGGAGCACGCAGGGGAGGGGCAGTGTACGTGATTTGCTGGTCTTTGTCAAATGGCCTCTGATGAAAGAGAAAGACTCTCTGAAACGCGTAAGGCCGGGGACAAGATACGGGATGTGAAGCTGCCTGTTTGTTTCTAAAATAAAGGTTTGTTGACCTACCTGCAGCAGTGAGCGGCCTCAAGCCTCTGGGCATTTTGGAGTAATGTTGATGCGGCGAGTCCAGACCGCAGAGGGATCGCACAACCCAAAAGCATCGGACGGGTCCAACTGAGGGAAAGGTTCCTTTGTGTTTGGCGCTGCAGGAAACTTGCACTAAAACAGGCAGAGTCTCATCCGAGGCTCAATGCAGGGCTGTGAAATGTGTCCCGGATTAATTTGAAAGACCGGAGCCCACTGGAGGGTTTAAAAAGTACAGATTGACTGCAACTCCCAGCGTGCAATAAAAATGACTACAATTATCGTGGCACACCGGAGGCCAATTAAGCAACTGGAAATAAAGGAGCACGCAGGGGAGGGGCAGTGTACGTGATTTGCTGGTCTTTGTCAAATGGCCTCTGATGAAAGAGAAAGACTCTCCGAAACGCGTAAGGCCGGGGACAAGATACGGGATGTGAAGCTGCCTGTTTGTTTCTAAAATAAAGGTTTGTTGACCTACCTGCAGCAGTGAGCGGCCTCAAGCCTCTGGGCATTTTGGAGTAATATATATATATATATATATATATATATATATACACACACACACAAAAGAAATGTGCTCCCACACTTGAAGGCATCACACACAGCGTTCTTTTCTCCTTTTTAATGTAAGGACCGCAAGGCAAACAATTTCGCTGTTCCAGGTACAAATGCACCAATTTCACCATAAACATTTCAGGCGCACCTCGCCCTTGGTCTCTGGCATGGCTTCACAGGAGGATAGGCAGCAATCAGGTAATATCGCATTCAGCTTAATTTATATGTCCCGCCCGATGGGCATGCGCAGGTAGTGCATTCTGGTCTTAGCAGTTCAATGAATGTCTTAAAACGTCAGTGGGTGCTGCAACATTGGTCCCCTCAAATGGTTTGCTTCTCACCACAGTGGGTTGGTGAAAATCTGCCAAGTCAGTGCCAAGCTTCTTTTTCTGTCGGTGCAACTGGACATGCCATTCCAATTGCACCCTGTAATCACAGGCACTTCATCCGCCCTTCAGCAGTGGGGTGCCTTCACGACCAGAGCAGGCCGTAATATATCCAAAAGAAAAGTGGATTATGTATAGCGGGCTTGTACTTATTCCCGGATGGTAGATCCAGGATCGTCTTATGGTAATGAATGGTCACAGTGTCAGAGTATCAATGCAGCCTCCATATTGAGGGCTTTGGGTCGTTGGTCTGCCGGTACTGTTCGGGCGTATCGAAGAAATATATATATTACCTACTGGCGGTCGCCAGTAGGTAGTTATAGTTAGGACCTAGTTTCCATAAATCCGCAACATTCTATTGGGAATAACTTTGGCGCCGGTGGACGAATTTTCGCAAATGTCTCAAAGAAGATGGCCTGCTCCGCTCTGCTCCTTCCCTGAAAATGTGGGGGGGATTCGTCAAGCGGGGGCCGAGATAAAAGGGGGTTCCCAAAACGTGTTTTCTCCATGTTAATTTCCATAGGGCGGTTGGACTCACTTTTAGCCCGAACGGCTGAATGGATTCCCACCAAACTTGGCAAAATTGTAGGGACTGGTAGCCCGATGTGCCTTTGCTATGTCTCAAGATATGTGCTCCAGTGGATTTTGAGTAATTTAGGTAAAAAAAATATATATATATCTATATGCGCGCCCCGGTACGTGCACCGGGGCGCGTACCGGCGCGCTACGCGAGTTCGCGAGCGGAAAGATGATTGGCTCTCGGCTGTCTGTCAACATTCCAAACAGTCCGGAGCGGCCGCCATCTTGTGTCTCGGTAGGATCGAGACACAAGAGGTGGCAAAAAGAAAGGGGGAAATGACCAAAAAGGGGCAGGGTAGACCCCCCCCTGACCGCCTAGGTTTGATGTGGGGGCTATAAAAGGGGGGGAGCGCCCGGTACGCGCACCGGGGAGCGTACCATGGGGAAAGCCAGTGAAACAGTAAAATAATAATTTAAAGTGCTTAGAGGTAGGGTAGCTCTGCATAGAGTTGTTGTGCTGTGTGGGTGATTTAAGTACCAACATGTAGGTACCAATGCAGAGTCTTAAATTCAATGTACACCATCTCCTCTGTAGATAATTTGCATGTTGTTACAGAAGTTATTGTGGTATATGGAATCTATACCATAGTCTGTCAGGAAAGCAGAAACAACATGGAGGCAGGAGATGAAAAAGAGATGTCAAATACACATTGGAGATAATATAGTGGGAGAAAGGAAGTAACTATGAGCAAAATTACTATGTAACACAAAAAAGTTGCACAGTATACTATAAGTCTCACTTTATATTATAATCATGTTGGTACTATTTCATGAATTACATATAAAATTGAATAATGTCTCGAACAATTTTTAATTATTAAATATAAATTTATTGTTCTGATTTTTCTAAATTTAAAAGAACTTCCAACATTAGATCATCTGGAATCTCCTCATTTTGATTCCATGATTCTATGCTTTCAACTCAGGTAATAAATTCTTCGTCCAGAGACTGATCCATGAAGTCCAAGTCATCAATATCTTCCTCAGGATTGTTCTCAACAACAATTTCGAAAGAAATATTAATTTTGTCTTGTTTTCCTTCCATTTTCTTGCTGTAAATTGCATAAAAAATAACTATATCAGTAGAGTTAGGGCACTGTTGGGTTTAAGTTCAGACAGGTACTTCTGAGTTTTTAACAGTGAAGTTATCTTTGGGTAGTGTATGGTTTCAGGCAGGAAGTAGAAATATAAAAAAGTGCATGTGATGAAGCCTAAGTAAATTCATAATTATATCAGAGAACCGTAACTCAATCCATAACTATAACAGAGAAGCCTATCTCAATCTATAACTATAACAGAGGGACAGTAAATAAGTATCAGAAAACGTTTTTCCAAATTAACTTAAAGTGCACAACATAGTTCCCCTGTTGACGTTTTCTGAGAATATCCTGTATAAATGTACCTGAGGTAGTTCTTGTCAAAATGGCCATGTTTCCCTCTCATTTTTTATATATATTCATGTACATAACCAATCAAATGTCAGCACATCAAAGTAGAAAATGAAAGTAACATTTTAATTGGTTGTAAATCCTAACACTTTATATGTGTTTTTGTCATGTAATTTACCTCAGGATATTTAGACAGGGCTACAGTCCAAATGGCTCAATGGAATTCCACCAAATTTGGGAAAATGGTAGGGACTGTTATGTAGTAGGGCCTATTCTATATTTGGTGAAAGTTTCTCCTGTGGTTTTTAAGTAAATTGACTTATAAAAATGTTTGGGGGCGCTTACCGGTGCGCACCCCGGTACGCACACCGGCAGCGCAACGGGAGTCCTCCATCTTGTGTTTCGGTAGAATTGAGACACAAGATGGAGGATAAAAAACGTTGGGAATGGGTAAAAGGGGGCACGGTAGACACTCCCTGACCCCCTAGGTTTTCTGAGGGGGGCTTCGGAGGCCCATATAGGCCAAAAACAATTTTTTTTAAAAAAAAATTCGCGGGGGAAGCGCCCGGTACGCGCACCGGGAAGTGTACCGGGGAGCGCACCCGGAAGCGTACCGGGGAGCGTACTTTGGTGAAAAACAGTGAAAAAAGTTAGAGTAAAGTAATCATTTTGAGTGATCAGAGGTAGGGTAGCCCTGAAAAGAGCTTTTGGGTTCTGTGGCTGATTTAGGTACCTACAAGTAGGTTCCAATGCACAGTCTTAAATTTAGGAGGAATATTCTATTCCCCTCATCTGAGAAGTGCACACCATCTCCTCTGTAGATATCTTGCATGTTGTAACGCAAGTTATTGTTGTATATTGAACCCATTCCATAGTCTCTCATGTAAGCAGAACAGATTTATTCACATGTTTCCGTGCTTTCTCAAATTGTGGACAAAATTGGTTGGACCACTTCCATTTCTGTCTTTGGCATATATTGGAATATACCAAGGCAGTTTGTGGAAAAAGTGTCATCAATTGCCCAAAGGTGTCCTTTAAAAGCATTTCCAGACCTACCCCAGTCAAAGTGCCTAGGTCATTTCCACCACAGTGCAAAATTATGAGGTCAGGGTGTGGCAGATGGTAAAAGGTTTTCACCAATGGTATCAATTGATGACATCTCAATCCTCTTTGGCCAATCCACTTGATGTCTACATTTGGTAAATCAAGTTTGTGAAAATTTCTCATAGCTGCATACCTTTGAGCCCAGTGGATGTACCTATGTCCAATAATCCAGACAGAATACATGGTGAGAGGAGGTTCTGGTGCAGTCAGATGAAGTGTGGGAATGAAATGGCAGTTGGAACAGTAGGAGTTTGTAAAAAAAAACGGTGGAGTTTCAGTGCTCTTGAATCACAAGCAATGATTGGTGGATTCAGATAGTTGAAAACTGAAAGTTAGGGTGCATGGTTCTGTTCTGTGAAAGAAGTAATTTGTATGGTTAAGAAAAAGTCATTTAAAGAAACATTGCACCCGATAAGTTGGTGTATTGAGAGGTCAAACATCCTTGCTGAGTTCATTTGCAACATTGTAGAATACACTTTTAACCCTGAGAGCTCAGTGAGGAGGGAATTGCTATGGTAACAGATAGAAAGGGCTGAGGGGGTGAAGGGTGTTGGTTTGAAAATAGAGAGGGAAGAGTTTTGATTGGTTAACATGAGGGATATGTGTGTAGAATTAGAGGTTTTCTGTGCCATTCATGGTTGCAGTGCCTGGAGTGCATACCTTTTGCTCTGCTAAAGAAATATTGGTGTGTGTGTCTGACACTGTTCTCAATCTCCCAAAGCATTTGTAAAGGTGAGTAATGATTCATTTAATATAGATAGAGACTTGTATACTCTATGGAGAAGATTTGGAAGCAACATGTGGTTTTTAATGTTGCTTTGTGTCATGCTTTTTGATAATGCTTGGTAAAAAGTTTTTGCTGCATAGAGGAAATGTATTTTGTAAAATTGTGAAGCTTCAGTAGTGACATGGAATGCTTGTACTAGGACCTGTGCTGTGTTTCTTACATGTGATGTGAAAAACGATTTTGGGGAAAATAAATAGAGTTTACATTTTTTTGAAGAAATAAATAGTGTCTACATGATTAAAGAAATATATTTGAACCTTTCACAATGATGTCACCTGTGTTATCTCAGATTAGGAAGCACATTGAGCTTCTTTCTTGTTGGTTTGTGTCATGTTTTTTGATAATGCTTGGTATGAACATTTACAAGATAGAGGATTTGTATTTTGTGAAATAGTGAGGTTTCAGTAGTGAAATTGAATGCTTGTACATAGGACCTGCGCTCTGTTTCTAAAATGTTATTTAAAAAACGATTTTGGGGCAAACCAATGGCTTTTATATTGATTAAATGAATATTTTTGAACCTTTCACAATGATGTCACCTGTGTTACCTCAGATTAGGAAGCAGATTGAGCTTCTTTCTTGTTGGTTTGTGTCATGTTTTTTGATAATGCTTGGTATCAACATTTGCAAGATAGAGGAATTATACTTTGTGAAATAGTAAGGTTTCAGTAGTGAAATTGAATGCTTGTTCATAGAACCTGCGGTCTGCTTCTAAAATGTTATTTAAAAAACGATTTGGGGGCAAATGAATGGCTTTTACTTTTTTGAGAAGGAATAAATAGTGTCTGCATGATTAAATAAATAGATTTGAACCTTTCACAATCATGTCACCTGTGTTACCTCAGATTAGGAAGCAGATTGAGCTTCTTTCTTGTTGGTTTGTGTCATGTTTTTTTTATAAAGCTTGGTATGAACATTTGCAAGATAGAGGAATTGTATTTTGTGAAATAGTGAGGTTTCAGTAGTGAAATTGAATGCTTGTACATAGGACCTGCGCTCTGTTTCTAAAATGTTATTTAAAAAACGATTTTGGGGCAAATCAATGGCTTTTATATTTTTGAGAAGGAATAAATAGTGTCTGCATGATTAAATAAATATTTTTGAACCTTTCATAATGATGTCACCTGTGTTACCTCAGATTAGGAAGCAGATTGAGCTTCTTTCTTGTTGGTTTGTGTCATGTTTTTTGATAATGCTTGGTATCAACATTTGCAAGATAGAGGAATTGTATTTTGTGAAATAGTAAGGTTTCAGTAGTGAAATTGAATGCTTGTTTGTAGGACCTGCGGTCTGCTTCTAAAATGTTATTTAAAAAACGATTTGGGGGGAAATGAATGGCTTTTACATTTTTGAGAAGGAATAAATAGTGTCTGCATGATTAAATAAATAGATTTGAACCTTTCACAATCATGTCACCTGTGTTACCTCAGATTAGGAAGCAGATTGAGCTTCTTTCTTGTTGGTTTGTGTCATGTTTTTTGATAAAGCTTGGTATGAACATTTGCAAGATAGAGGAATTGTATTTTGTAAAATAGTAATGTTTCACTAGTGAAAAAGAATGCTTGTGCATAGGATCTGCGCACTGTTTCTTAAATGTTATTTAAAAAATGATGATTTTGGGGCAAATGAATGGCTTTTACATTTTTTAGAAGGAATAAATAGTGTCTGCATGATTAAATAGATATATTTGAACCTTTTACAATCATGTCACCTGTGTTTCCTCAGATTAGGAAGTAGATTGTGCAGATGAGGTGAGGCATGTCCAGGGGTGCAGAGGAGGTGAGGCCTGTATCCAAGAGCGCAGTGGAGAGGACTCACCTCCTCTGACACTTGGACAAGCCTCACCTCCTCCGTGCCCCCTGGACAGGCCTCAATCTATTGGGTATAATAGATGGTAACAGGGTGCAGATGAGGTGAGGCCTGTCCAGGGGTGTAGACGAGGTAAGGCCTGTCCAGGGGTGCAGATGAGGTGAGGCCTGTTCAGGGTTGCAGATGAGGTGAGGCTTGTCCACGGGTGCAGAGGAGAGGAGGCCTGTGTTCAAGAGAGTAGTGGGAGAGAGGCCTGTCCAGGGTTGCAAAGGAGGTAAGGCCTGTGTCTAAGAGTGCAGTGGGGGAGAGGCTTCATGAAGTCCATTCCACTGCCCTCTTAGACACAGGCCTCAACACCTCTGCTCCCCAGGACAGACCTGACCTCATCTGTACTCCTGGTCAGGTCTCACCTCATCTGCATCCTGTTACTATCTATTTTACCCAATAGATTGAGGCCTGTCCAGGGGGCATGGAGGAGGTGAGGCTTGTATATGGGTCAGAGGAGGTGAGTCCTGTCCACAGTACTCTTGGACACAAGACTTACCTCCTCTGCACCCCTGGACAGGCCTTACCTTATCTGCACAATCTGCTTACTAATCGAATGCTTGTACATAGGACGAGCGCTCTGTTTCTTGAATGCTATTGGAAAAACGATTTTGGGGCAAATGAATAGCTTTTACATTTTTGAGAAGGAACAAATAGTGTCTGCAAGATTAAATAGATATATTTGAACCTTTCACAATCATGTCACCTGTGTTTCTTCAGATTAGGAAGTAGATTGTGCAGATGAGGTGAGGCATGTCCAGGGGTGCAGAGGAGGTGAGGCCTGTATCCAAGAGTGCAGTGGAGAGGACTCACCTCCTCTGACACTTGGACAAGCCTCACCTCCTCCGTGCCCCCTGGACAGGCCTCAATGTATTGGGTATAATAGATGGTAACAGGGTGCAGATGAGGTGAGGCCTGTCCAGGGGTGTAGATGAGGTGAGGCCTGTGCAGGGGTGCAGATGAGGTGAGGCCTGTTCAGGGTTGCAGATGAGGTGAGGCTTGTCCACAGGTGCAGAGGAGATGAGGCCTGTGTTCAAGAGTGTAGTGGGAGAGAGGCCTGTCCAGGGGTGTAAAGGAGGTGAGGCCTGTGTCTAAGAGTGCAGTGGGGGAGAGGCTTCATGAAGTCCATTCCACTGCCCTCTTAGACACAGGCCTCAACACCTCTGCTCCCCAGGACAGGCCTGACCTCATCTGTACTCCTGGTCAGGTCTCACCTCATCTGCATCCTGTTACTATCTATTTTACCCAATAGATTGAAGCCTGTCCAGGGGGCAGGGAGGAGATGAGGCTTGTCTAGGGGTCAGAAGAGGTGAGTCCTGTCCACAGCACTCTTGGACACAAGACTTACCTCCTCTGCACCCCTGGACAGGCCTCACCTCATCTGCACAATCTGTTTACTAATGTGAGGAAACACAGGTGACATGATTGTGAAATGTACTAATATATTTTTTTAATCATGCAGATACTATCTAATCCTTGTCAATAATGTAATACCAATTCAAGTGCCCGAATTCTTTCTTTTAATAACATTTACAAAACAGAGCACAGGTCATATGTATAAGCATTTCATTACACTACTGAAACCTCACTCATTTAGAAAATACAAATTTCTTTATGCACCAACATTTCTTTACCAAGCATCATCAACAATGTATTAGTCTCTATTATATTCTCTTCCTGACTTACTCTATTTTTCCACCTGTCCCCTTCTAACACCCTCTCTCTGACTTATTCCTTTTTACACTCTCTTACACTCTCTCTTTGACTTACTTTCTCTTACACCCTGTCTCTAATGTATTCCCTCTCTCTCTTTTTTACAGCAATTTGTAACTCATACTTTATCTTACATCTTCTTACTGATTTACTCCGTCTTACAACCTTTCTCTTTGTAACATTCTCTCCCAGACTTACTCCCTATTACACCTTTTGTCTGTTTTACACCCTTTCTCCCTCTTTCTGACTTTTGTATACTCTTCCTCTCTTCCTATTACACCCTCTGTCTGACTTACTCCTTGTTACATCCTCTCTCTGATTTACTTCCTCTTATACCCTCTCTCAAACTTACTCTCTCTCCCTTATACAGCCTCTCTCTGTTTTAGTTTCTTTTACATCCTCTCACCTTCTAACACCCTCTCTCTGTCTTACATCCTCTTACACCCTTTCCCTGTCTTCCACCCTGTTACACCCTTTTTCTGACTTACTCCCTTTCTCCCTTTCTTTGACTTACTCCCTCTCCCTATTACATCCTTTCTCTGTCTTACAACATATTATACACTCTCTCTGTGTTACTCCTTCTCTATGTTTTACTCCTTCTACCTGTTTCTTTGTCTGACTCTCTCTGTGTCTTTGTGTTACTCCCTCTAGCTCTTTTTCTCTGTCTTACTCCTAGTTACATAGTTGCTGTGGTATAAACTTAGATATGTTGTAAACTAGTGTTTATATCGTTTGCTTATTGTCATTGCTTGGTTGTTTGGTAATAGTGGTCTATAATGTGTTATTTTTTTCTGTTTACCACAGATTGAAATCAAGATTTCAATAGTAAGGAAATATGCCCTCAAGGCAGAGGAGCAGGAAAGATGCCAAGCGGAAAAAATCAAAAACAGCAACGGAATTAAAGCACACCCCTATAACAAATACTTCAAAAAACACCAAAAAAAGCTCCTGGTAAGACATTTAAGTCTTTTTTTCGGAACATATGTAGATCAAAAAAAAATGTTAATGGAAATGTCAATATACAGAAGGAGAGACCAGATTTGAAAAAGAAGAAGAGGCCCCCCAAAAATGTTAATACTGGAGCAGGAGAGAACAGAATGTATAGGAATAGAAGGCAAAACCAATTTAGGGACATTTGTAGACGAATGTTTCGCAATAGGGTAGTTTTAAATTTGTTAAAAAATATTAAGAAAGGTAAAAAGAGAGCTGCTTTTTACAAGAAAAAGAAAAATGTAGAGAAGATTGTTGATCAGGCTTTTGAAGTTAAGAAAATTTTTTTTATTTTAGTAATCAATAGAATTAGGATACTTAACAAGGCAATTGATGTTTTCAAATCAAACCATAGATGCAAAAGAATAATTAATCGGACTAATTTTTGTAAAGTTTTTTCTGGAGAATGGATGCATAGTTCAAGTTGTGAGCCATTTTTTAATGAGGAGAGTTACTTCCAGGAGAATGCTTTGGTGCATGCAGTTGACACCAGTGGTCGAGCATATGAGGTGAAAGACGGTTGTCCGATTGAAAAAGAGAAACTTGTGTCTTGAGATGCAGAGGAGGTGTTAGCTGATGAAGTTTTAGGGAGACGTACTAAGGGTCCTGTGTACACTTGGAAGTGTAGTAGTATTTGTAGTGTGCGACAGGATTCAATTGATTTGCTTCGTAATTTATTACGGACATATAATAAGAAAAGTCTAAAACAAAAAATGAAGATGTTGCAAGACTTAGATCCTTGCAGAGTGAGAGAAAAAACATGTTTGCATGGGCATTCACTGGCTTGTCTTTCTAGAAAAGTATGTCAGAGTGTTTTTCATCATTTTAGGATGTTAGCAGTGCATCATACTAAAATGAGGAAATTAGTGAGAATGTTGTATTATGCAAAAAGTCCAGCACTTAAGCTTAAACAGTTAAACAGTGCTCTTTTGCATTGGAACTGAATTAGATGTGAAGAACATTTGTGAAGAAATTGAGTTAAGTTACTTTGGTGAAAAAGAGGACAGTGTAGAAATTGACACAGTAATAGAAGGTAATGTGGAAGACAATGTACAGATTTCAAGTACAGAAAAGTTTGACCAGGAAATTTCCAAGTTTAAGGTGAAATCAAGTGAAAGGCCAAATTTTAGTTGTGTGTGTTGTCGACGAACTCATTATAAGCATCAGACTAGATTAGTTGAATTATATGTAAAAAGCGAAAAGGTAGATAATAATGAGTGGAAGGATTTTGCAACTTATTTGTTGGTAGAAAATTGTTTTGATTTGGGTTCCGATCAACGTATTTGTAAATATTGTTATAATAAATTAAATGAAAACAGAATGCCTGCTAGAGCTGTTCATAATAATCTGGAGTTGGTAGACATTCCTTCTGAATTGATGGATTTAAATACCTATGAGTCTATTCTGATTCAATGTGTGCATCCTTTTCAGGCTATAGTTCGCATGGAGCCTAAGATAGGGAAATTGCCTCCTTCAGATTTACAGAGAGGATTAAAGGGAAGAGTTGTTTATTTGCCTCTAGATTTCAAGAAAAATATTGATACAATTGGTGTAGAAAAAGTGGAAGAGGAACCTCTGGTTATTCTAGTTAATGGGGTTCCGACAAAGAGTAAGAAAATCTGGCAAGATTTAGTGGATGTTAGGAAAGTCAAAAAGGCAACGTTGTATTTGGTCAAAAACAATGAGTACTACAAACATGTATGTGTTGGAGCAGAGGAAACAGTTGCAGAAGAAGACAGTGATTGTTCAGCCGGCCAAATTGAAAATTTGATGTGTCTAGAAGTGAAGCAATATATGAACATTATACTGTTCATCCTTTGCATGCCAAAGAAGTAATGGGGAATGCAATTGACTTGTTTCAAATGAAAGCAGCAAAAGGAAGTCCCATTAGTGTATGGGAAGAAAGTTTGGAAGCTCGTTGTTTTCCACAGTTATTTCCAACAGGTCAAGGTGGACGATATGACGATCGACCACTTCAAATTCCTGCATCTGAATAGCGGACTTTAAGATTATATGCTGAAGATCCAAGGTTTCGTCAATGCATTCCGTATTTGTTTCATCTACTGTATGAAAGTGACTTGTCTAGGCTTTCTTATGCAGTGAACCATATACTGAAAAGTGGACCACATCTGCAAAATGTTTCGGCGAGTGAGTTTATGGAGAAAGTCAATCTGCAAGACAGTATTTTGGAATCTCAGCTAATCAATCTCATGGCATGTCAACGTAGTTCCGTCGTCATGGGGAATTGAAATGTATGCTAAGAAACTTAGGAACTCCTACATGGATCCTCACTCTTAGCTATGCTGAGTATGCATGGGATGACTTACTTCAATTCCTACAAGAGGCAAACGCAAACATACAAAATATAGAATTCAAAACACCTGGAGAACTGTGTTCTTTGGATCCAGTGAATGTATGCAGATATTTCAATCATAGATTTGAAGCTATGATGTCTTTTATTACCAACAGGTTTTGGAGTTCTTTTGGAGAAAGGAGTATCAAGCGAGAGGTGCTCCTAACATACATATGTTGTTGTGGATTAAAGATGCACCCAAATTTGGAACAGATTCGGATGAGACAGTGATGAGCTTCATTGAAGAGAATTCAACATGTGCTGTTCCGAAAACTACCGAAGAAAACAGTTTAAGGCAACAAGTTTTACGCTTTCAATCCCATCGTTGTGGAAAGTACTGTCGTCGAAAATTCAGAAACAAGGACAAGTTCTACACAAAATGTCGTTTTGGGTTTTCACGACCAGTGATTTCTAAAGGAAGAGTAAATAATTTGATGTTTAGTGGAGAAGTGTGGCTCACTGGTTAGAGGAGGCAGACCTGGAAGCAGAGGTCAGCCCAGGACCAGGGTTCAATTCCCGGCTCGGCGGGGTCTTGAGTCCTAAAATGTCCATGGACTCGACAATTCTCGCTCCGGTGCCTACTCGATTCACGGGTTCACACTCTGCGACTCTGGGCAATAGCTTGCTTAATCTCCACAACGGCCCCTCGCGGCGGGATGCCTGGCTTTCACCTTGCGGATACCCTGCTGGGGTTATCTCACAGGGGAATACCAGGACGGGTTCCCTAAGCAAGCGCTTAGAAACCGCTTGGTGATTTGCGCTATATAAATTCCTGTACATTTACATTTACATTTACATGTCTTCTCTGCGACATACTGTGACGAGGAAATCACCAAAAAATACATACAATTTAAAAAGAAACGATGAGTCCAAGTACATCAACGACTACAACCCAGTGATTTTGTCCATGTGTAATGCTAACATGGATATTCAGTTAGTTGCTGACAACTCTATTGCTGTGGCTCGATATGTGACGTCTTACATCACAAAAAAAAAAGACAGAACTGAAGGAAATGTGGGAGGACATTTCACATGAAAGGAGTATAAGTAAAAAATTATACAGTTTCAGTCTGAAGATGTTATCGCATCGAGAAATTGGAGAATATGAATGTTCTGATCGGTTATCATCAGCAAGTCTCTATGCCAAATCTCGAACAGTCATTTGGGCGAGTCAAGGTCTTGCTGCAACACGAAACCGAGTTTTGAAAACTGTACAAGAAATTGAGTATTTGGCGGAGAAAGAACCAAACAGTACAGATATTTTGAAGACAAACATGTTGGATACATACTATCCAAATAGAAGTAGTCATCTTGAGAACAGTTGTTTGTATGAAGTTCTGCAAAACTATATTTATAAGAGGAACATCAGAGAAGATATCAATAATGGAATATATGCTGTCATTGGGTGTGAAGGCTGTCTAGTGAAGCAGAGAAAAGGCCATTTGATTAATCATCGAAAATTGAGTTGCGAAAATCCAGAGAAAAGGGAATTTTACTATTTAGCTCTTTTGCAACTCTTTAAGCCATGGCGTACAGAAGAGGAACTACTTGGAGATTTTCTCTGTTACGAAGATTCTTTTATGCAACCAAGGATACCATAGAATGTCCTGTTTTTCCAAATTATCTGCAAATGTTGAACGAAGAAATAGAGCAAGAAGCCACAATTGCTGTAGAGATTGCTAGACACAGTTCTCAAGACAGTCAGAGTTCTACTTCATTGAGTTAGGATCCACTAGGAAGACCAATTATCCGAAATGAAGCTGCCACTGCCTTGGATGAGGTGGAAAGAGCTATGGAACAAGCTCAAGAGGATGTAGTTAACTTAGAAGATTTGGTGAAACAACTAAACCTTGAGCAGAAACAGATATATGACGAAGTCACAGAACAGGTTGAACATGGATTCAGTCATGAGAAAAAAGAGTGCTCATGTACATCATTTAAGCCTTTCCGACTGTACGTGAGTGGAGAAGCGGGAACTGGAAAACGTTTTCTGATTAAAGCAATTGCAACTTATCTGCAGAAAAGGACTGAATCACCGCTGTCTTGTGTTGTTACCGCTCCAACTGGGCTGGCAGCACATAACATTAAAGGGATTACTTTACATGCTAGCAGTTGAGCATGATAATAAATTGCAAGTTTCCAGAGTCCTGAAGAAAATGAAACTTCTTATCATTGATGAAGTAAGCATGGTCTCAAATCTAATGCTTGCTTTTGTGCATTTGAGAATGCAAGAAATCCTTAGAACAGAGTATGATGTGTTATTTGGAGGCAAACACATTATTGTTTTTGGAGATCTACTGCAGTTAACTCCAGTAAAAGGACAACCAGTGTTTAAAATGCTCACGCATGAAGATACCAGGAAGTGCCTAGGAAGCATTGGAAACGTTAATATATGGTTACATTTCAAATATGCAGAACTACTTCAAAATATGTGACAGGCAAAGGATGAATATTATAAAAATATTCTACAAGATGTAAGGATCGGAAAAGTAAGTGAGCATGGGAAAGAAGCATTACATGCACGATTAATTTCAAATTTGTATCCAAATGAAAACATTCTTCCAGAGAATATTTTTCAGAAAATTACTGAGAACAAATCTGGGATATGTTTGATGCCAACTCTGCAAGAATGTTCCATCTTCAACAACAAAATGTTAAAGTTAGAAAATGAAGAGATTGTGAAACTGGAAGCTATAGATAAGATAGAGCATATGGGAGCAACAATTATTTTGTCAGAACATTTGAAATCAAAATTGGATTCATCAGAGAAGAGTATATCTAAAACTGCTGGTTTTGAAAAGACTCTGAATGTGTGTTTAAATTGTTGTATCATTTTGAGAAGGAATTTAAATGTTGATAAAGGTCTGGTAAATGGATCAATGGGTCATGTTGTTGAATTTCTGAATTACAGAAATAGAGATGGAATTGAATTTTTAAAAATTATACTTGATGGCATTGAGGAAGTACAACAAATCAGTTGTTGTTCTGCTAGATTTTTGCTTGTAAAAGACTTATATGTTCGCCGAAAACAGTTTCCTGTTTGTTTGGCCTATGCGGTGACAATTCATAAATCTCAAGGTTTAAGTGTAGATAGTGCTTTGGTGAACATTGGAAGTTCTGTGTTTAAAGAGGGTATGGCATATGTGGCATTATCACGAGTCAGAACTTTATCAGGATTGTACTTGGTTGAGTGTGATGAGACAAAGATTTGTGCAGATCTAGATTGTGTTAAAGAATACAATAGGTTAAGGAGAGAATATGCTCCACATTTGCCTCAATATCCTCTGTTTGAAAAACGTGTGGTAGGCCGAAAAAGAAGAAATGAGAATAATTGCAGTGAGGTAGTAGCAAAAAGACAAAAAGTAGATGAAACTGTAATTGTAAGCAGAAAGAAAAAGGATTCTGTTGAAGATGTTGTTGGATTTCAGTTTGAAAACAGTTCTGGTGTCAACTGCTGTGCTAATGTAGTGGTTAATGTTGGTTTTTTTCTTCAAAATTTACAAGAACAGATTGTTGAAAATCGGGATCAAAGATTCTGCTGTTTATTGAATTCTGTGTTTGAGAAATGTAGCAGTGATAGAGCAAAAATAGAAAGTGTTTCAGAAATTCGAAATCTTTTAGACATGTTCTGGTCAAAATCAATTTTCACAGAATATTCAGCAGGATTGTCAGGAATTTTTAATGTATATGTTTGGTGTATTGGAAGATGAAGGTGTAGATGTAGAAAATCTTTTTGGCCTTTCTTATCAATGGCAGCATGACTGTGACAATTGTAGTTTATCAAGTAGTACTAGAATAGACACTGAAAGATTTATATATTTGACTTTACCAGACTGCAAATCAGTGTATTTTAATAATCTAGTTAAAGCAGCTGATCACAATATGGTGTGTACCCAATGTAAGTGTGCAATGCTCTCCACATTATTTATACAAACTTATGGTCAGTATGTCATTTTAATGTTCCAACGATGTAGACCTGATGGAACTAAATTGACAATTTCTATTAAAAAATGTGTGTCTTCTCAGTTATCAATTTAAGGAAGGACCTTTGCAACTGTAGCTATTATTTATCATGATGGTCCTTCAACAACATCAGGGCATTACACATGCTATTTAAAATGTCAAAAAGGGTGGCAGCTGTGTAATGATACTCATTTGACTTTCAAACAACGTTTGCCATTTGACTTAAAAAATTCATACCTAGCGTTTTTAGAACCAAAATCTAAGTAAAGGTAATTGGCCTATGAAGACGGGAGCAGTTAATAAAAGTTAGTTTACTGTTTAAAATTATATTCAGAGTAAAAGTGATCAAGATAATATAAAAAATTAAGGTACTGTAAGTGGATCTCATAGTAAGTGATATCAGTATTATAGGAAATGTTGAATATGAGTGAGCCAGAGATGGAAATATGAATATTTAAACATTGTGAAAATGTTCTATGAACTTTTCTTTCAGAACGTCGGGAAAACGGTAATTTCAGAGTTTGTTTTGAGTAATTTGAAAACATACTGATACATCTGACACTATTTGGCCTTAAGGAAAAGTGAAGGATTGAGCAAAGAGTCATGACTGAACACAAGGAGGAAATGAAAACATTGAAAAATATTTCAGATGTTCTTGGAGCTTTTTTTATAGAAAGTCGATGAAATGGAAGTTTTAGAGAACAGCAGAGTACTTTCCAACGAAAAGGACCTTCATGATGTACTATTTGGCCTAAAGGAAAAGTAAGTAAATCAAAGATTAGTGTACATATGTGATTTGTAAGTTTATATGTTTTTTTTTAAACACAATCTTTTAGATTGTGTTTTTTTTCCCGCTGTTATATGATGAATAGTTTGAACTCACTGTTTTTAGTGAAATTCAATATGTTCTGAGAACAGCAAAAATAAACTATCTAACATGTTGTACAAATTATTCTATAGTTTGTATTGTGTAATTTATATTGTATTCACATTGTCTCACACTCACTTTCCTTTTTCCACCCTCTTTCAGCTCTCTTTACTCACTCACACTGTCTTTCTCTCACTCTGTTTCACCCCCGTTCCTTTACTCCACTTCTTTCAGAACCCCTCATTCCCATTTCAACTGTCTGCATTCCCCTCTCTCCCTTGCACCACTTTTCAGCTTTCAGTCTCTCAGCTTTACTTCCCTTTTCTGTCTTTTCCTCCTTTGCTCTTTAAGTAATTCCTCTTTACTCACTCACCTCTTTTGTCGCACTCTGTCACTATAACTCACCCACTCTCCCTCACTTATCTTTCTTTGCTCCTTTCTTTTGTCCTCTTCTCTCTGTTTTTCGTTGACTACCTCTATGTCCTCAGTCCCTCACTCTCCTTGTGTTATGCTCACTTGTGTTTATCTACCTTCTATCATTTCTCTTACAACAACTTCACTGCTCCTCTCTCATCGTTCTTCATCCCATTTCTTTTACTCCGGTTCCATTACTACCCCTCATTTCCTATTTTTCAGTGTCCTTCTCTTTACTTTTATCACCGAATCACATTCTCTCTGTTCCACTTTTTTAAACTCTTGACCTGTCTCTTCTATTTCAAAATATATATTTTACTAATTATAACTTTTTTTTTCTTCTCTCTTTCACAGATACAAAGTGTAGTAAAACATGTAATTAAATTTACATTAATTATATGGTAAGTGTGACTAAAAAAATGTAGCTTGTCATCACCCTTTGCTTTAACCTCACTACTATTCTCTCACCCTACCTCACTCCTGTTTCCTTACTCTGCTTCCCTCACTTATTCTTATCCTACATGTTTACTCCTCTTTCCTTCACTCTCCTACCACATTCAACTTCTTTCAGTCCCCCTGCTTTACTTCCCTTACCCTCTGTTCCCTTCCTTCGCTGCCTCACTCATTCCCTTTCCCTTACTCACTTACTCCACTCCTCTCACTCCTTCTCTCAGTCCGTCTGTCCTCATAGTTCCTCACTCCCGTTCCCTCACTCTGTCTCTCTTACCCTCACTGTCTCTGTCCCCTCACTCTGTCACTACTCTTTCGTCATGCTTACTCCCTATAACTCATCCACACTCCCTCACTTACCTTTCTTTGCTGCTTCACTCAGTCCCTTTCAGTCACTCCTTCCTTTACTCTCTCTCTCCTTTCTCTCTGTCACTCCCCATGTCTTACCCTTATTCACTTTTATCCACCCTCTTTCACCCCTCTTTACTTATACTCACTTCTCTTTTCTCACCCTCCCTCACCGCTGTTCCTTTACTCCGGTTCCGTCATACCCCTCATTCCCCATCCTTTACTGTCCTTCCCTTTACTTTCAACACCCACTCACATTCTTCCAGTACCTCTGCTTTAGTCTTCTTCCTCTCTCTTGCCTTCTTTTGCTCCCTTATTCATTTTCCTTTTCTCACTTACACCCTACTACACCTTCTCTCTGTCTTACTATCTAATACACAGTCCCTCTGTGTTGCTCCCTCTAACTCTCTTTCTCTTAACATCACTCTCTCTGTCCCCTTCCCTCATGCTCACTCCTTCATTATTTATTTATTTTTTTTTTTTTGGTGCGCGCCCCGGTGCGCATACCGGTACGCGTACCCTGGAGAAAAAAGAATGACAGAGTTTTAAAAAAATGTAGCATTTTTTTATAAATTGGAGGTAGTTCTAAAAAGAACTGTTTTTTTTATTCTTTTTGTTGTTTTATATTTTTTTATTGTTTTTTTGAACATTTTGTACTTTTTTTGGCTTTTATGAACAATTTTATATTTTATTTGTATTTTTTATGGGGAGAAACAAAAAACAGGGAATTGTAAATGGCTCAACTGGAGCAAAAAAAAATCAGGAAAAAATTAAGGTTTCTTTGGGCACTTGTGGTTATCACCAGCATGGTTGATGAGTGTAATACTTTGCTCACCATAGGTAATTGTTTTTCCACAAAATATAAAAACGATTTTGTATCCACCAAACTTGGTTTGAATGTTTGGGACCATCTCCCTTGTCTCTGGACCCGATGGAGTGGGTTCTTTCCTTGTTGAGGTTCTGGAAGATGATTGGGGAAGGTTTCTGGACAGTTCTCTCACCTCTGCCGCAGAATAGTTGTTAGGATGCTTTCGTTCCATGTGGCGAATCATGATGTAATTACCAAAAGAATATTTTTTTGTAGGGTTCCCCCTGGAAAGTTCAGTGCCACAGATCAGACAAGTCACTTTTGCTGCATTGACTTTCTTCTGGCCTTTTGGGAATTTGAAAAACTCCCACACAATGTGCTCTCTCGGTTTGTAAGGGGGATTGTCTTCAGGCAGGAAAGTCCTCCTCTCCTCCTCCTCTTCCTCCTCCTCCTCTTCTTCACCACCAATGTGGTGTTGTGGTGGTCCTTGTGGTGGTGGTGGTGGTGCAGATGCACCTGCTGCTGCTGCTGCTGCTACTGTAGCCATTTCTTAATGAATGAAAACAGGTCTTCCTCACTCAAAGAACAAAGTGAGAATGAGGAAAAAAGGTGGGGGCTTTCATCAGTTGGAAAACAAAACTGTTCTGAACCAATGAAAAGTGTTATTTTCAGGTCACATGACCCAGTCTTTCATCATTTGGAAACCAAAAGTGTTCTGAACCAAAAAAAAGTGTTATTTTCAGGTCACATGACCCGACGCGCTTACGCTACGCGCCCCGGTGCGTGCCCGGGGGCGCGCCCCGGTGCGTGCTCCGCGGCGCTTACGTTGCGCGATCGTATGCGCTCGGGCGCTTCTGGGTGCGCTTATGCCGTGCGTCATAAGACGCATCACCCGGCTACGGGATACATCATGAAGATGTTTTCGTTCGTGGCAGTAGCGCTACCGGGACGCTCACCGGTACGCGCACCGGGGCGCGCCGTAATACAGCGCTTACCTGTGCGCTTACCGAGGCAAAAACATAAAAAAAAGGGAAAAATATACATTAAAAAATGGTATTACATAAATATACAATATAAAATTCATTATAAAAAATATTACATTTCATACCTATAGAGATTTGCTATAAAAAAAACCTTTGAAATTCACTGAAAAAAACATAGGTTTGAGGCCCTATATATAGTTAGGAATTAGCATTTACAAAACCTATGAAATTCACAGAAAAAACCATAGGTTTCACACCAGCTATAGTTAGGAATTAGCATTTAAAAAACCTATGAAATTCACTGAAAAAAACATAGGTTTCACACCAGTTATAGTTAGGAATTAGCATTTAAAAAACCTATTAAACTCACTGAAAAAACCATAGGTTTCACACCAGTTATAGTTAGCTGGAAATTTTACTCGTATAAAACCATTGAAATTCCCACGTTATAGTTAGTTGGACACACTATAACTTGCGCGTGCAATGCACTGCTGATGATGTCACATATTACATCTCTCATGACATGGTCAGTGACATCACTCATGACATCACTGATGACACCATCCAGTGAATGTGTGTCTTTTTACTTTTGACTGTATGGGTGGATGAGTGTGTATATGTGTGTGTTAGTGAGTGAATGACTGTCTCACTAGTGTCTTTATCAGTAACTACATGTTTTAATCTAGTATATGTGAATATTGATGTATATAAGTGATGTCATCAGTGATGTCACTGACCATGTCATGAATGATGTAATATGTGACATGATCAGCAGTGGATTGCGGGTGCGCGATATATAGTTAGTGCAACTAACTATATATGCGAATTTCAATGGTTTTGTGTGAGTAAAATAAGGTTTTGTAAATGCTAATTCCTAACTATATATGGTCTATAACCTATGGTTTTTTCAGTGAATATATATATATATATATATATATATATATATATGTTACCTACTGGTGGTCGGCAGTAGGTAGTTCTAGTTAGGACCTTCTTTCTACTGAAAAAGCATTTTTTCTTTTGCCAATATCTTATGCACCATTTGACGAATCTTGGTAGCATTTTCAAAACTTATGGCCCGCTGAAGTTTCTGGGTGATCCATCAATCAGGGGCCGAAAAAAATGAGGGGTCCCAAAATGCTTTTTCTCCATGTTAATTTTCAGCCTGAACTCCTGAACGGAATTACACCAAATTTGGCAAAAGGGTAGCTCATGGTTGAGAAAGCACTCTTTTTGCTAAATTGTGTAAATCTGTTCAGTAGTTCCTGGGAAATGTAAACATTTCCCAGATATACAAATATGAATGCGGAGGATCCGCAAACCCTCCCAATCTCGTTCCTGAGATGTGATTGACTGCCAACACTTCAAACCAGGAAGTGTTGACAGTCAGATTGTGACTCAGTTGAACCGAGTCACAAAGAAAAAGGTTGGAAAATGTGAAGTGTTAGGAAAAGGGAGCAGGATAGAAACACTCTGACCCAAGAAGGCCTGCTCAGGGAGTCCCACAAAGACCCCCAGAGCCACAAAAAAAGCATTTAAAAAACAAATTATTCTGCTGGAGTCACATGCGATCCGTGAACCCCCAAAGAAAATGTAAAACAAAAACGAAGCGCGGGCTTCCGCACTTCATTTTCTTTAAACCCCCACGTGTGCCAGATCCCGGGGGCAATGATCTAGATAAATTTTGGGGCCCATGTGGGCCCCTGCAGCACTGGCGACCACCTTCTCCCTGGGGCTATGCTCATTAAAGGGGGGGCCACAATTGCCCCCTGTAGCCCTGGGGACCAGCACCACCCCATGCCTTTATTTTTATTTAAAAGGTATGGTGGGCTCCTACCCCCACCACGCAGCCCTGGGGACAGCCACCTCCCTGGGCCTATATTCATTAAAAGCGGGTGGCCACACTGCTCCGGGGGCCACCACCTTCCCGGTGCTATCTTAAAAAAATTAAGTGTTGGGGGTTCGAGCCTGGGGACTACCTACAAACAAGATGGGAGGGGGCCCCCTCCAGGAGCCATTTATGGACCAGGGGACCGCCACTCCCAGAGGCCAGCTCCAGCAATGCCCTGTGTTGCCCACCTCTGGGACATTGCAGTTTGCTATGGCATGGAATAAGCATTGCTCCCGCCATGCAATAGCAAATTCTGGTTCGCTTCTTGGATGTGAAGCAGAATTGCATTTGGGCAGAGGGAGCTTCATGTTAGCAGCTTCCTCTGCCTAAATGCAATGATGGCTCCTGCAGGAGGCGGGAAGCTGGCAGGGACTGCAGGGGCCTTGGAGCTCCTCCGCGGTCCCCAATGAGAGACCAATCCCTGAGGGATGGGGTTCCTGGGGCCGAAAATGGCTCAGGAGACGGGTCGATTGGCCCACCTCCTTTAAAATAAAAAAAAAATGGCCAAGCCCGAAAGGATGGGGTTCCCAGGGTTGAAAATGGCCTTGGAGAGAGGGGAGCTCAGCCCCTATCCCATAAAAAACATAAAAAAGAAAAGAAGACTTGGCCGGGCCTAGGGGATGGTGTCACCAGGGCCGAAAATGGCCTGGGGAGGGGGGCTGCATGGGCCCACTCCCCTTTTAAAAACAAATGCACAGCAAGGCCTAGCCCCGTGGGATGTGGTCCCTGGGGCATATCTTGGCCTCGAGAGGAGGACCTCGCGCCCCCTTCCCTTTTTAATTAAAATATATATTTTTAAAGGGGCCCAAATGCACCAAGGGATGGGGAACCATACCGCCCCCTTTCCTAAATAATTTTTTTTTATAGGAGCCTGAGACAGGCCGGCGGCTCACCCCCTTTCTCCACAACTCTGCAAATGCACCTCCTGGGGCGCTCTTGGTTGGGGGATGAAGTCTCTGTCACTGCTGAGGGCCCTTTAGGGGCCAACTTGCCCACGACGTACCTCCAGTAAGCCCCTCACAGTGGGATTGCTGAGAGTCGGTCGAAGGCCAGGCCCTTTTTTATGTTCAAGACACCAAAGATGTCTTACGTCTCCTTGACAACCTGCAGGAGGACATTCAGATTGACTTCCTCATCACCCTAGATGTGGAGGCCCTCTATACGAATATCCCACAGAGGGCCACACTCGGGGTGATAGAGAGGACTCTCAGTATGGAAGTATGGACATCAGCAACACCACCTTCATTTATTATGGAATGTGCTGAACTTGCCCTGACAGAGAACTTCTTTGAGTTCAAAGGACAGTATTATCAACAGACCCAGGGCACGTCCATGGGCAGTACTTTTGCCCCTTCGGTGGCCTGCCTGTACATGGCAGATTTTGAGGAACAATACATCAATGGACCAATGAACCCTTATCACTCCAACATCATACTATGGAGGAGGTTCATTGATGACATCCTCATACTCTGGACAGGGACATCACACCAGTACCTAGAGTTTTTCACGTGGTTGAATACCTTGAATAATTTCCTGACCTTCACAATCACTGCCTCAGACTCCAGGATAGCATTTCTGGACCTTACCATCAGATTGGAAGGGGGTAAGATCAGCACCACAATGTATCGGAAGCCCACGGACCGGAACAGCTTATTACTCTTCTCAAGCCATCATCCAAGAGCCTTGAGATTGAACCTTCCATTTGGGCAATTTCTGCGGGTTAGGCGCAATTGCACCAACCTCACCGACTACAGGAATGAGTCTAGTATTCTTTCATGAAATTTGAAAGAAAGAGGTTACCCCACTAGGGAGATTTACAAAGCACGGAAGCGGGCACAGAACAACAATAGAGAGGCACTCCTGGAGGATAATATCAGAACCACACAAGATACCAATCCTTTGACTTGTGTGACAACCTTTACACCTATCTCTAATGACATTAAGAGAATTGTCAAGAGACACTGGCAAATTCTCAACACAGGAGAGCTGACTCTTGAGACCCCAAGGTTTGCCTTTAAAAGGTCCAGTAATATAAAAGACATTTTGGTCCACACCAGACAAAACAAAGTACAGTCCGCAGACAGAACACACTTTGGCAACTCCCTCCAGTTAAGGGACACTACCCATGTGGTTCCTGCAGTGTCTGCCCCTTCACTAATGTCACCAAGTCTATCAACTTAACAGAGACATTCACCTGGGAAATTCGTAACGATACCAATTGTAACTCCTCCAATTGCATCTACCTTATTAGGTGCCCTTGTGAATTACAATATGTGGGCATGACCACCCGACCGGTCAAGATTCGTATATCGGAACACCGAAGCAATATACGATGTAAGAAATCCAACACCAAGATGTGTCGACACTTTCTGGAACACAACCACACTGCCGACTCCATAAGGTGGCTCATCCTTGAAATCCCCAATAAAAGATCAAAACAGGATCTATTCCAAAAGGAACAGCGGTGGATACATAGGTTATCCTCAGATAAGCAGGGACTCAACGAGGATATCCCATGGAGCAGCCTATGACTTCATTGATGCAATACCACTCCTCTATGTCCTAGGTATGGTGGATTCCAATTCCCATGCCCTCCTGTATGCATCCTACCTCCTTTTTAGACTTTAACAACGTCTAGTCTGGAACCAGCTCCAATAGTCTGATTGACCACTGTAAGAACAGTGTGCAATTCACAATGAAGGGACACTCGCTGACCATGCTTCTGTAAATATTGCTTAATATACGATGAGTTCCATTGGGTTATATACACGAATGCATATTAATCCATCATTGTCTATAAACTCAATGGGTTTGATTCCCCTCTCCAAGATGGCGCTCATGCTAACGTCGGTCTTCACACGATATACCAGGCGCTTTGGCAATGTCCAATATAATGGGTTCTGACCACAACTCTAGTTGTCTTTTACACTGTTGACTCTCCTCGCTTACAGTGTAATTGTACTAACACCCTTTATTTTGATGCACCCCTGGTTGGTTAATCGTTGATACACCTGGACTGCACCTTCTAAGATGGCGACCACGCTAGCACCACTAATCACGTGATACACCAGACGCGCTGGTGACGCCCCAAACTTCCGATATAACCATTCGAGTACCGAGAACCCGTTACTATCCGGACACCGGTAGCGATGGGTAGGTGTACTAGCTCTGACCAAGGCTTCGAGAAGTAAGTGAGCGGCGCGTGCGTTTTACCGTCTGCTGGGAGCGCAGCGAGATTGTTTCGCTCGCCCTGACACCAGGATACTTGTGTGCTTGCCCGGCGTTGCTGAAGTTAGTGCTGGCGTTTCCTTACCGATAACGCACGAGCACGACTGCCTCTGAATCCCCAATCTAGCTATAGAAGGGAACGGGCGACATTACAACCAACACACGGTTTTGTCTTTCACACTATCGGTGACCCTGGCATATGCATACAGAACTAAGTGTGTGAATGCTGCACTTTGGACGTTTTTACCTATATCCTGTAACCATAGCTAACATTTAATAGAACATGGCTAAAACAACACTGAGGCCTCCGCATAAATTAGAGAATGCATTGACCAAACAAGCTGCATATCATCGAATGGAAGAATGAATGTATAAGAGTGTCCCTACAATGGCATGTCTAATACTATTAGCGTGAAACATTAAGCACAAAAGAAACACCATCTCCAATTCTAGAACCATGAGTTGTTTTGGCGTTTGGGGACCCCTGACAAAACTGGAATTACGTGCCTTTGTCTTCCTTATAGCCATTAAACCCCTATTGGCTCTCCCCCTTGAAGTCACACCTACCGGGTACTGTTGACACCTGTACTCCTTGACCTGTAGGTGAGTAACTAAGTAACCCACAGTGGTTTTACGAAGTAGACACCATGAAGAAACTGCTGCTATCATGTTTTAATTTGATTTTTAAGCTTATTTTAATTTGAATTATGATAGAGGTGACATGTGGTATACGTGAATTAAGTTGATACTAAACGGTCACTGCTCACAGAATGTCACAGCCACAGAGTCACTTCTCTTCACACAACCACAGTGTGTTCACGGTCAAGAATGGGAAATTGTTGTCTGTGTATTTTGGTAACTCTCTCTTTTGTCTCCTCTAGGCAAGAGCAGTCTTAACCAGGTAGTACAACAGAAAATATAATGTTTATAGGTTGACACTTTATTAGGTCTTCCCTTGTGATAGATGTATAATTATATTAGGTCCTGAAGAATCGCAGCATAATTGCAAAAGCGAGAAACATGTCGACCTCACAGAACGCTTTGTAGTCCTAGATCGTGATACGGAACCTAACTTCTGGCGATCATAGGCTACCCACTGGTTTTAACTTATAGTATGGGAACCACCAGAATAAACTGATCTCCGGTATCCCGTGCTATATTTTAACGCACCCACCTACACTATCCACCCCTCACCTGGCCCCTCACTTGCACTTCACCCACAGGCTGTTGGAAAAAAGATCTCCAACAAAGAGCCCCTCCTAGAGGTGAGCCCGTTGGACATTGCACCGCCTGTCCAACGAGGAGCAACGGCCGATGATGAAGCATGACACTTGCAAGAGTGTGTGAGGCCATTCATTCCAACTAATGGGATGCCCAGGGTAGCCCTCCACTGAGCACTACCCTCCTATTAACCTTCTTCCCTCCTTGACCATATAACTCTTCACCAATGAACAACTGAGTCCCCTTTTTGTCAGTCATTGTTACTTGGGGCTCTGACTCAGGTTGGACCTTCCATTCTACTTTTCTGGAATGGTAATTTGAGCCTTAGGATCAACATTTGATCCAATTCCTTTACCCCTTCTTTGCTACATACCTTGCACGGCTAACCACCGTGGGGAATATACCGTTTGGTGGGTAAGTGTTCCTCTATCCCCCACATCTTTTTGAGTCCCTGACCAATATATCACGGACTGGGTTGATATACTTTCTAGTACTATCCCCTTTTGACCTTACCTTTCATATCACCAAATAACCCCTTACTATCCCAATATGGACGGACAGGGACTTAGTTTTGGTGATGATGACGCAGCAGCTATTCACAGGCTTCCATCTATGCTGGGCATGGAGCTAGAAATTGCAACAGGGAGCAATTCCACAGACTGGAAAGCACTCTCTGATATGAAAAGAGAGTGGGTCAGAATCACTCTACATGGAGCACCAATGGCCGAATACTTTAAGGCAAAAATAGCACCTAATGGCCTCATTGTTAAGAACTTCCCCAGGATTTTCTGGGAGGACGGCCAATTTAAGATAGAATGGTCCCTAATTTCTTGGAAATGTACACATGACTTACTTATTCTTCTGGTGAATACAGCCAAACGTTTGGCTGATGAGCTCCTGACTAAAATCCAGGCAGCAGAAAGTGCCCTCAAAAACTCTGGACAGAACACCGGTTTCAAGACTAAGTTGACAGAGCTCAACAAAGAAATCACAGAACATAAAGATTTCTTAATGAAACAAAAAGTGGCAAAACTACAAAAGGATATTGAACGGTTCTCCAAAGAGAAAGTCTATCCATATCTCAAGGACGACTTTGTCCCTACAGGGACAGGATATCTCTCCGACTCAAGTGCTACCTCTTCAAGGCGAGGTTCCAATAGTGATAACAACTCGAGTGGAGATGAGTGGCAACCTAGACCCCGTGGAGGCAATAGAGGAGGGAGACGGGCACAACCCTTTTATCAACTCCCCCCCTATCAAGGTCCTCCAATGTGGCAATTTCCACATTTTCAACATCCCATGACCCCCTTTGGACCTCCGTACCCCCCTCAGTTTGCCCCACAAAGCATGAACCAGCAGCCTTTTTTAGACAGAGGTTGGGGCAGAGGGCGCGGGCGCAGGCGAGGAAACGCTCTGGACAAAAGGGTCCAGTGGGAGGACACACAAACCCTAGGGATGGAAACGAGGAGCAGGACAGGAAAGAAGTGAGTTTGGTTGTGAACTTATCATCACGCCAACTTACAATACCAGAAGAAAAAGTCCTCCAGAAAGGATTGGGCTTTGTACCCACCCCAAAAATAGACAACTTTGAATTGACTTGTGAAATTCAGAAATTCTTCAGGAAAGTCAGACTGAGAGCTTTCTTCGATGATAAAGCCGTTGAGATACGTTCTGACTGAGGTCTCCACAATCCATCAACTTTTACACCACATAGTGGGATGATACCCAACGAA
Source organism: Lissotriton helveticus (assembly GCF_964261635.1). NCBI lineage: Eukaryota > Metazoa > Chordata > Amphibia > Caudata > Salamandridae > Lissotriton > Lissotriton helveticus. The sequence goes on from NC_136067.1 coordinate 988,754,676, forward strand.
GTCCTAACATATGAGCAGGCTGTGCTCAAGGACATTGGGGCCCTGAGACCATGTAAGAAATACCATAATCTGTCCAACATGGAGACACAGATACTCAATTCTTTGGGCAATGATGAAACCATCACTATCAAACAGGCAGATAAGGGTGGAGCAACAGTCTTAATGGACACTAAAGACTATGAAATAGAATGCCTAAGACAACTCGGGGATAGACGCTACTACACTCCTATCCCAACTGACCCCACTGCACGACTTAAAACCACCATTACAGGATTGGTGGAATCTGCAGAGTGCCAAGAGTGGATCACCAAAAAAGAGGCGGAATTTCTTGTGAAAAAGGATCCAAGGGTACCATATTTTTACACCCTCCCTAAAATTCACAAAGGGACAACACCAGTACCCGGACACCCGATTGTCTCAGGGATAGGCTCTATCTTGGAACCTTTATCACAATTCTGTGACTACTTCCTGCAGCCGCTAGTGAAGAGAATCCCTTCCTATGTTCAAGACACCAAAGATGTCTTACGCCTCCTTGACAACCTGCAGGAGGACATTCAGATTGACTTCCTCATCACCCTAGATGTGGAGGCCCTCTATACGAATATCCCACAGAGGGCCACACTCGGGGTGATAGAGAGGACTCTCAGTATGGAAGTATGGACATCAGCAACACCACCTTCATTTATTATGGAATGTGCTGAACTTGCCCTGACAGAGAACTTCTTTGAGTTCAAAGGACAGTATTATCAACAGACCCAGGGCACGTCCATGGGCAGTACTTTTGCCCCTTCGGTGGCCTGCCTGTACATGGCAGATTTTGAGGAACAATACATCAATGGACCAATGAACCCTTATCACTCCAACATCATACTATGGAGGAGGTTCATTGATGACATCCTCATACTCTGGACAGGGACATCACACCAGTACCTAGAGTTTTTCACGTGGTTGAATACCTTGAATAATTTCCTGACCTTCACAATCACTGCCTCAGACTCCAGGATAGCATTTCTGGACCTTACCATCAGATTGGAAGGGGGTAAGATCAGCACCACAATGTATCGGAAGCCCACGGACCGGAACAGCTTATTACTCTTCTCAAGCCATCATCCAAGAGCCTTGAGATTGAACCTTCCCTATGGGCAATTTCTGCGGGTTAGGCGCAATTGCACCAACCTCACCGACTACAGGAATGAGTCTAGTATTCTTTCATGAAATTTGAAAGAAAGAGGTTACCCCACTAGGGAGATTTACAAAGCACGGAAGCGGGCACAGAACAACAATAGAGAGGCACTCCTGGAGGATAATATCAGAACCACACAAGATACCAATCCTTTGACTTGTGTGACAACCTTTACACCTATCTCTAATGACATTAAGAGAATTGTCAAGAGACACTGGCAAATTCTCAACACAGGAGAGCTGACTCTTGAGACCCCAAGGTTTGCCTTTAAAAGGTCCAGTAATATAAAAGACATTTTGGTCCACACCAGACCAAAACAAAGTACAGTCCGCAGACAGAACACACTTTGGCAACTCCCTCCAGTTAAGGGACACTACCCATGTGGTTCCTGCAGTGTCTGCCCCTTCACTAATGTCACCAAGTCTATCAACTTAACAGAGACATTCACCTGGGAAATTCGTAACCATACCAATTGTAACTCCTCCAATTGCATCTACCTTATTAGGTGCCCTTGTGAATTACAATATGTGGGCATGACCACCCGACCGGTCAAGATTCGTATATCGGAACACCGAAGCAATATACGATGTAAGAAATCCAACACCAAGATGTGTCGACACTTTCTGGAACACAACAACACTGCCGACTCCATAAGGTGGCTCATCCTTGAAATCCCCAATAAAAGATCAAAACAGGATCTATTCCAAAAGGAACAGCGGTGGATACATAGGTTATCCTCAGATAAGCAGGGACTCAACGAGGATATCCCATGGAGCAGCCTATGACTTCATTGATGCACTACCACTCCTCTATGTCCTAGGTATGGTGGATTCAAATTCCCATGCCCTCCTGTATGCATCCTACCTCCTTTTTAGACTTTAACAACGTCTAGTCTGGAACCAGCTCCAATAGTCTGATTGACCACTGTAAGAACAGTGTGCAATTCACAATGAAGGGACACTCGCTGACCATGCTTCTGTAAATATTGCTTAATATACGATGAGTTCCATTGGGTTATATACACGAATGCATATTAATCCATCATTGTCTATAAACTCAATGGGTTTGATTCCCCTCTCCAAGATGGCGCTCATGCTAACGTCGGTCTTCACACGATATACCAGGCGCTTTGGCAACGTCCAATATAATGGGTTCTGACCACAACTCTAGTTGTCTTTTACACTGTTGACTCTCCTCGCTTACAGTGTAATTGTACTAACACCCTTTATTTTAATGCACCCCTGGTTGGTTAATCGTTGATACACCTGGACTGCACCTTCTAAGATGGCGACCACGCTAGCACCACTAATCACGTGATACACCAGACGCGCTGGTGACGCCCCAAACTTCCGATATAACCATTCGAGTACCGAGAACCCGTTACTATCCGGACACCGGTAGCGATGGGTAGGCGTACTAGCTCTGACCAAGGCTTCGAGAAGTAAGTGAGTGGCGCGTGCGTTTTACCGTCTGCTGGGAGCGCAGCCAGATTGTTTCGCTCGCCCCGACACCAGGATACTTGTGTGCTTGCCCGGCGTTGCTGAAGTTAGTGCTGGCGTTTCCTTACCGATAACGCACGAGCACGACTGCCTCTGAATCCCCAATCTAGCTATAGAAGGGAACGGGCGACATTACAACCAACACACGGTTGTGTCTTTCACACTATCGGTGACCCTGGCATATGCATACAGAACTAAGTGTGTGAATGCTGCACTTTGGACGTTTTTACCTATATCCTGTAACCATAGCTAACATTTAATAGAACATGGCTAAAACAACACTGAGGCCTCCGCATAAATTAGAGAATGCATTGACCAAACAAGCTGCATATTATCGAATGGAAGAATGAATGTATAAGAGTGTCCCTACAATGGCATGTCTAATACTATTAGCGTGAAACATTAAGCACAAAAGAAACACCATCTCCAATTCTAGAACCATGAGTTGTTTTGGCGTTTGGGGACCCCTGACAAAACTGGAATTACGTGCCTTTGTCTTCCTTATAGCCATTAAACCCCTATTGGCTCTCCCCCTTGAAGTCACACCTACCGGGTACTGTTGACACCTGTACTTCTTGACCTGTAGGTGAGTAACTAAGTAACCCACAGTGGTTTTACGAAGTAGACACCATGAAGAAACTGCTGCTATCATGTTTTAATTTGATTTTTAAGCTTATTTTAATTTGAATTATGATAGAGGTGACATGTGGTATGCGTGAATTAAGTTGATACTAAACGGTCACTGCTCACAGAATGTCACAGCCACAGAGTCACTTCTCTTCACACAACCACAGTGTGTTCACGGTCAAGAATGGGAAATTGTTGTCTGTGTATTTTGGTAACTCTCTCTTTTGTCTCCTCTAGGCAAGAGCAGTCTTAACCAGGTAGTACAACAGAAAATATTATGTTTATAGGTTGACACTTTATTAGGTCTTCCCTTGTGATAGATGTATAATTATATTAGGTCCTGAAGAATCGCAGCATAATTGCAAAAGCGAGAAACATGTCGACCTCACAGAACGCTTTGTAGTCCTAGATCGTGATACGGAACCTAACTTCTGGCGATCATAGGCTACCCACTGGTTTTAACTTATAGTATGGGAACCACAAGAATAAACTGATCTCCGGTATCCCGTGCTATATTTTAACGCACCCACCTACACTATCCACCCCTCACCTGGCCCCTCACTTGCACTTCACCCACAGGCTGTTGGAAAAAAGATCTCCGACAAAGAGCCCCTCCTAGAGGTGAGCCCGTTGGACATTGCACCGCCTGTCCAACGAGGAGCAACGGCCGATGATGAAGCATGACACTTGCAAGAGTGTGTGAGGCCATTCATTCCAACTAATGGGATGCCCAGGGTAGCCCTCCACTGAGCACTACCCTCCTATTAACCTTCTTCCCTCCTTGACCATATAACTCTTCACCAAGGAACAACTGAGTCCCCTTTTTGTCAGCCTTTTTTACAACACTCTGCAAACGCACATCTTGGCGCACTGCTGGTGGGAGATGAAGTCCCTTTGTGTCCTGTGCACCTCAGGCCTAAACTGGACTTCATTCCCCCAGCAGCAGTGCATCAGGATTTGCGTTTGAAGAGTGGTGGAGAAAGGGGGCATGGCCTCGGACCGCCTCCAAGCAATCCAGCTGTGTGAGGCTTACTGGAGATTACAGAAGGGCCCCATGGCCCCCAGGAACACTCAAGAGGCAAGGGGACTTCATCCCCCAACCAAGAGTGTACCAGGAGGCGTGTTTGCAGAGTGGTGGGGAAAGGGGGCTTGGCCTGCGATTACTTCTCACCAATCCCACTCTGTGGGTCTTACTTGAGGTAAAAGGTAGTCTAGTTGGCCCCTAAGGACCCCTAGCAGGGAAGGGGACTTCATCCCCCAACCAAGAGTGCACCAGGAAGCCTGTTTGCAGAATGATGGACAAAGGGTGCATGGCCTCCTATCAGAACTCAACAATCCTGCTGTGTGGGACTTACAGGAGGTAATAGGAGGAGTATTTGGCCTCAAGGACATCCTTGGGGGCCAACTACCACTACTAATACCTCCAGTATGTCCTATACAGCAGGATTGCCAAGAGGTCTTTGGAGCTACTCACCCTTAGTCCACTACTCTGCAAACACACCTCCTGGCACACTACTGGTTGGGAGATGAATTCCACTTTTCTCCAGAGGGACCTTGGGGGCCAAGAAGCCCTATGGTACCTCCTGTAAGTTCTACACAATGGAATTCCTGAGAGCTGGTCGGATGCCCAGAACACTTTCTGTAAAAAAAACACGGGTTTCAGGGACCTTATAGCTAGAAACTAGCATTTAAAAAACCTTAGAAATTCACTGTAAAAAAGAAAAGGTTTCAGGGACGTAATAGTTAGAAATTTGCATTTAGAAAACCTTAGATATGCACGGAAAAAATGAAGGTAAGAGGGACGTTATAGTTAGTCTGGCATTTCACTCATACAAAACCAGAGAAATTCAGCCGTTATAGTTAGCTGAGGTAACTATAACATGTGCCCCCACAATGCACTGCTCATATATTACAACCCTGAAGACATGGTCAGTGACATCACTGATGACATCTCAAATGATTATGGGTAATTATTCCCAATTTTCCCACCATTCCCCAGGTTCCTCCCACATATGTCACAAAATAGTGTACATATGTGTGCAGAAAACCACACCACTGACTCAGTAAGATCTCCACACAGAATGAAATAGGAGGGACGGATGTGGATATCTCCACCAATAGGTCTGTAAATTGCATTTTTTAGAAAATAGTAATACTGGGTACTATTTAAATACTAAAAATTGCTGTTGGTGAATCGAGATTTGTAAGGATAGCCATATCATTTCTGAATGTTGGTCAGCAATTCATTATTTACTTATTACAGAAACACATGAAAATCCCAATATTTATTATTGTAAGAACCTTGTCATTACTGGTACAGATTTTGAACACATTGAGCCTGAGTTACAAAGGTCAACTTATACTTGTGTGTTTTATGAGTGTTTGGTTTCACAAAGAGATTTACGAGAAGTACATTTATGATTGCTAAGTCTCCACACATGAAAAAGATAGAACGATCGTATATTTTTATGTGCCGATATTCTGCTCTGTAAAGATATTACTCATAAATCCCCTTGTGAATACCAAACATTCATTAGCTTAAACAAAAGTGTAAGTTTACCTTGGTGAATCAGGCCCATTCACTCTTTCTCAACCACAAGGTGCAGAACCTACACCCACAAGTGGGGGTTATTTTCTAACGTGTTTTATGCATACACGTTAGTGACGCATTTCAGTACAAAGCATTGTCTTAACTTGGTTACTATAAAAGGCATTTGATGCAGCATTAAACATCGCTAGTGCCCGCACAACCAACCCTCATTGCAAAATCACACTCGCTCTTTGAACAAGGCTATATTTTTTTTAAAGATGTCAAACAAATTGCAATTTATGACAGGGCAAACTCCATTAAAACAAACATTTTGAAAGGCAATGAAAAACAACTTCTACAAAAGACTGTAGGGTACTGATATAAGGAATGAATAGCCTTTCTTTATAGTCCTTCTTGAACCTTCTCAACTCTCAGAGGAGTCTTTTTTATAATTTCAAATGAACAATGAATCCTCATTCTAAAAAAAATGTGATTCAAAAAGTACAGATACGTTCTTTATAATTATTCCATTAGTCTCTCCGAAGATTTTATCTTTCTGCTTTCAACCACACTGAAGACTCAAATAGGCACACAGGACGTAATTTATTTCCATTCTACCCAATTTATGAACCAATTAATTAACATGTTCTGTGTTTGAGTTAAATCACTGTATTCAAATTCCAATAACCCACAGATAAGAGCTTTCTGAGACAAAAACTGTGCCATGTGTAGGTGACTCAATATTGCGGCATGTTATCAAGAACAGGCGATAAAATTATTGCCGCATTATCGGCAGGAAACTGCCGCTAAAGCGGCGATAATGGGCTTGATAATAGGCCCTTGTGAATTCCCATAGCAGCCAGGTTCTGGTGTTAACCAGGGTGGAAAACTGCGGCTAAAGCGGCGATAATGGGCTTATCGCCGCTTTAGCAGTCGTTTTCTGCTGCTAAAGCGCCGATAATTTTAACGCCCATCCTTGTAATATGCCCCCACGTTTCTTCATACAATTGCCTAAAGAAGAGGTGATATTTATGCCCTGTATATAGCTATTAGGTTATTCCATAATCAGAATGACATCATTATTTTGATGTAGGTAAATCTTAGGGCTTCGCAACATTTAAATTCCAAAAAGGAATGTATGCAAAGTGCGCAGTGTCACAGGTTTCAGAACCTCACCAGGGATTAACATTTCCTTCAAATCAGACCAGATGTTTCCAACCAGAATTATTAATTTGAGCGGAAATTCTTCGGTAAAAAGTGGATGTAACTCTTTTTCGCAAAAATTACATCTTACTGAGTTTTTCCACAGTTTTTTTAGGTCTTGTGATGTTTGTAAGGAACCCTATTGGGGTATATTACCAAGGGTGGCGACAGGCAATTATTGCCGGTTTAGCGGCCATTTTTGGCTGCTAAGCGGGAATAATTCTATCGCTCTATTAGCAAGCTGTCGCTAACTGATGTTAGCGACAGCTTTTAGGCGATAGCGAGCGGTTTGGGGCCTGCTTTGCATGTCAGCGATATTTATCGCTAATGACATGCAAAGTGGGCGTAAGCAACCTGTTAGTGACTGAAAGCAGTCGCTAACGTCACTATCGCCTATTAGCAAGGCAGGCGTAGCGATGGAAATATTCCCGCTATCGCCAAAAACCAATGCCTGCTCAGACCAGTTCTTAGCCATGTTATCCAATGGAAGGTGGATAACATGGCTAAGAGCATTTTGTCGCCAATGCGTGAATATCGCTGTATTCTCAGCGATATTCACGCATTTTGCCTGATTTTTATCGCTTTTGATATAAACCTTGCTAATAGCCAGTTATCTCAGCGATAAAAACCGGTGATGCGCGGCGATAAAAATATTGCCGCTAACCCTACTTAGAGATAAATATCGTTATTTGTTGGTAATATGCCCCCCTATTGTCTCCAATATACTTAGTGGCAAATTCTTTAAGGTTTTGACTAAGTGCAAAGGTAAAAAAAAATGCCATTAATCCAGTACATTGGTGTCAGGGTGTGTGCATGGGGCAAAGCAGTGTAAAGTGTGCCAGAGCTAAAGAAGAGAACAGCAATGCGATATCCTAGAGAGAATGGTGATGTCTTGCTCTCCCTGTTAAAATTCAATGACTTTTCTCCCTTCACTTGTGTATGCTCCACCCAGTAACATTGCAGCCTGACTGTTCTCTGATTGGATTAATTGTAGCATTGGACTGTTTACTTGAGGTAACTCTTTAAAGTCTTGCTAGTGTCAAGTCTTCCAAAAAATCATAGTAAAAATACCTATGTATTAATTAAAACGTATTTGATTAACCACCTATATTGATAGCACTGCTCAAATATCAACAATTTACTTCTATCACAGCTCACCCCAGATAAGAATGTGTGAGAACAATACCTTTATTTTTTTACCATCACTTTAAATAATCACATTATCCTAACAACCACCCTCCGAAAACATAATCTGCTGAAGGTAGAAGGTTGAAGGCTCTTCTACTTACCCGTGATTGATAGTATCTATGTTTATTAGGGTGTAATCCCAGCCTTCCATGACACCCAAGACATTAATGGAAAGCTGTAGCATTGATCATCATAAAGCAGCTTTAGCATACTTATTAGATTTTAAAAACAACACATATCATTAGGAAGCACACGTGCATATGCAAAATTATAGATTGGAGACCCCCTAGCTTTTGTAGAATTCTTCAATAACTGTTATCTGGCTTGAGAGGGATACCTGGTAAATTGTTATAGTAATGCAGCTTTGTCAAATAATTTCTAATTTGTTACTTCTGACTTAAGAAGAACACCTGGTCACAGTTTGAGGGACTGCAGCTTTATGATTGTCGTCCTAGCCTATAATGTCCATCAACATCATAAAAGAAATTGTTTTAGTATAATTTTTCTTATCCATTAATCTGTACAAACTTCACTGACTCTTCGTTTTGAATGTGCTGCTGTTCTACCGCTCGTCTATGCCCATAGTTGGGCTTATTTTCCATTTACCTGATGTTGCTTGCTGTACTGGTGGCCCTCAAGGCTCTCTTACTTCCCACTGTTTCCTCCCTCCCACTTCCTGCATCCTGCTGGCCCTGTCCAGCACTTCCCAGTGAACAGGCCAGCTCCCAGGACCTACTTAATGGAGGTCACAGCATGACAGCGCAGCGTACATGACAAAGGTGCAATAAAGACAAGCAGTTGCATGCAGCGGGCGCACCTAAGGCTCTCCAAAGACAAGTCTGTGTATACCTGTCCGTATCCTGACGGCACCCAGTGACAGGAGCCCGGGTCCTCCGGCCACCCACAGATAGTTCACTATAGAGCTATTAGCCTTGGACTCCAGAGGCTGCAAAAACACCCGCTGCATCGCATCTCCTCGATCAACAGTAGGTCCATTTACCTCCTACTGCTGCTTCTTCACCTGCAACTCAGGACCTCCCGCCCTCAAAGAAACCCTCTCTGCACCCACCACACCGCCCATGACCATCCTGTGACTACTCCACTGCCTCCTGCTCAGCGCACAATCACTCTGCAACGACGCCACCAAAATCTGGGAAACCATCACTACCCTTACCGCTACGTGTCCTTCATTACAGAGACTTGGCTCAACCCCCCTCTACCCCTTATATCGCCACCGCAACACCCAAAAGATACAAAATGATTCACTGGCACCACATGAACAAACACGGAGGAAGCATTGCCATCTTCCACAAAGACACCATTCTATGCACCACAAGCGAAGACGACACCACACTGATCATGGAACACCTCAACTTCTAACTCCAAACCGATGGTAGACCTACCATTGGAGGCACCCTCACCTACAGACCCCGAAGACCATGCCCGGGCTTCAGCGAATCCATCCCTGATTTCAGCGCCTCAGTAGCCATTGACTCTGACCACTACATCTTCCTCAGTGTCCTCAACTTCCACCCGATGACACCAAAGACGCTAACTGGCCAAACTCCTGGAAAGAGTGAGCAACATCGGGCTCACCCAATGGATTACCCACCCTATATGAATTGGCCACATTACAATGCATGCATTTACAATGCATGCCACTACAACGCGGCCATTACAACAACTGCGTTGTTACATTACATACCATTACAACGTAAGTCATTACAATGACTTGCTGTAGGGGGGTGCTGGATTTTGGAATAGTATAATTTATTCTTCCAAATCCAGTCTGTGCAACAGTGGGTAAGGTGTTGGATTTAAAATCCAACATCTTCTGCCCCCTACAGCAAGTCGTTGAAACTACTTGTGTTGTGATGGTATGCGGTGTAACAACACTGTCATTGTAAGGACCGCGTTGTAATGGCATGCAATGTATCAACATCGTTGTAAATGAATTTTACCACCCTTTACACAGTTCAGGACAGGCACTTGAGCGTATCTTTAGTGCCAGCAACAGAGCAAGTACAGTCGTGCCACCAAATTCACTTGGACCAACCACGCCATCATCTATTTCACCCTTGCAGGGTGCCCATGAACCACCACCAGGTCCCCCAGCTACTCCCACCGCTGCTGGAACAAAGTGACAGAAATGCAAGGGATTCATGGCCCCAACACCACCCAACCTGACTCTGCAACCAACCTGGAAGAGACCGTCGAGAATTTTTTTCACCTGGATCACCGACTGCGCTGACAAAGTCACCCCCATCAAGCTGGTCAAGATCAGCAGATACATAAGATAAGACAGTTGGTACACACCAGAACTCAGGACAAGAAAATGTAACTGCAAGCAAAATAAGATTGCGCACCACCAGATATCCCACAGACCAAGCCATCTTCAAATCAGCCCTCAACAAATACCACCCAAAGACAATAAAATCCACGCCCTGGCAGACAATATTGAAGCAGGCTTCAATCACACCAAGGAGCTCTTTAGCATTGTCAGAAAGTTCTCCTGTCCTTCAACCATGGAGAGCATGATCTCTCTTTCCCAGGAACTCTGCATTACCCGGGCTATTATTACAACAAGATCTTCATTATCTACAGCACCTTTGAACCCCAATGCACTGACCTCCAAAATCTCCTTAGACCAACGGACCCACCCATTACCACCTGCTCACCGCATGGGAACAGCTATCTATACAGAAAACCACAGCCATCATGTACTCCATCCACTCTGGAGCACCTACCTACTCCTGCCTCCACCACTTCTTTAACCTCGTGAGCAAGAAAATCAGCTGCAAACTCACATTCATTCTTAATGCATCAATCCCAAAGGTTGACTTCCCTGACAGATGGAGACATGCACAGGGCGGACCCCCTCCTCAAGAAACCCTCCGCTGACCCCAGCAAACTCAAGAACTACCTCCCCATCTTGTTGCTCCCCTTTCCCTGCCAAAGTTCTCGAAAAGGCCTTCAACGGCCAGCTCTCAAAACACTTGAAGAGAAACAACCAGCGGTACGCCTCTCAATCCAGTTTCCGTGCCAACCACAGCACCAATACCACTCTGATCACTGTCACCGATTACATCAAAACCCTCCTCAACTAGGGTGAAACAGCTGCCCTGATCCTCCTCGACCTCTCAGCAGCATATCCCATAACACACTCATGAAGAGACTCCTTCACATTGGTATACAGGGAGATGCCCACAAATGGATTGCTCCTACCTCAAACGACGAACCTCAAACTTAAAAAAAAGAGAACCATCTGTAGCATCCCTGAAGGTTCATCCCTCAGTCCCACCTTGTTCAACACTTACATGACGCACCTGCCCAACATCGTCAGACTCCACGGCCTCAACATCATATCCTACGCAGATGATACCTAGCTCACTCTCTCGCTCCCCTAAGACACCACTGGGATCAACTTCCACAACTGCTTGACAAATCTCACTGAGTGGATGAAGACCAACTGCCTGAAGGTCAACACAGACAAAATGGAAGTGGTGATTCTTGGTAACAACACCTCCCCATGGAATGACACCTGGTGGCTCTTCGAATTCGTACCCACACCGACAGACCATGCCGCAACTTCGGCATCATCCTGGATAGCACACTCACCATGAACCGCCAGATCAACACAGTCTCCTTCACCTTCTTCCACATCCCCCGCATTATCTGAAAGATCTTCAGATGGCTCCCCATCAGCACCAGGAAAGCTGTCACTCAAGCCCGAGTAACCAGCTGGCTGGACTACGGCAACACACTCTACTCAGGAATTACCCCTCCCAAATCATTAAGAGACACCAAACAATGTAGAACTCAGCTGTCAGACTCCTCCTCAACCACTCCAAATGGACCCACATCACGCTCCACCTCAGGAACCTCTACTGGCTCCCCATCCAGAACAGATGCCAATTCAAGATGCTGACACAGTTCTACAAGGCCCTCCATGACCATGGACCAACATACATCAACCACTACTTGAACTTTTACTAACCCCCCAGACACCTGGCTCCACCTCTCACGCCTTTGCACACATTCCCCGTATCCACAGAAGCCACAGTGGAGGACGATACTTCTCCTACCTCACTGAAAAGTCCTGGAATGACCTTCCCCTTCACCTCCGTACATCATCGTCTCTCCCTGAATTCAGAAATTCAGAAAGGGACTCAAGACTTATCTCTGTGACTGATCCCAGCAAGAACCTAGTTCCTGGATACCCTCACATTACAAATTGGTACGCTTTGCAAATCCAAATTGACTGATGTCTTTACTGATGACACATTAGATGACTTAATTGCTAACATCATTAATGACCACGTCCAACATTCCTTAGGGTTGGTAGATTTTAGGTAATTATCTGCACTATACCTGTGCACAATTTTCTATCACTAACCATGTGATAATGGATATAGCTTTTGACCACATGTTGAACGCACAGCATATCTGTTAAGTCACCCACATTTGGTGGATGTTAGTCTCTTTTCATTGGTGTTCAATCAGCTAATAGAAAATGCCTCCATAGACTATGATGGGGTCATTCCCTTTTCAAACCTTGAACACCTTCCAAAAAATCTTGTGTACTTCAGTCACCTTAACAGGATCACAGGGGTGCACTCTGGCCACTAATGAAGATGGTGGCCTGAAGCTGCAGTTTCTTTGTGCAGGTAGGTCCCGGGGAGAGAAGAGCAAAAAAACAGCAGTTGTTTTCAGATGTGGTAGCTGGAAAAGGTGTCCGCCTGTGTGGCAAATGCACTGGGCAGTTGGGGGGCATCGTGTACTGAGCTCTGAGCTCCAACAGCACAGAAACGTCTGTCAGCATCAATAAGCCTGGTCTGCATCTGAGGTGATGCCAACCGTTAGGCCCCACCTAGTGCATCACCAACCCTCTCGCAATCATCACTATCCCATTTAAGATGGCTTCAGAAAATATTTTGCTGTGACACGCAGAACCTACAAGTGAAAACAGGATGGCAGAAGGGAGCTAAGAAGACGACTGTAAAATCAATAGTAATGCATACACAAGTTGTTTCCCTCCCATCCTGCATAAATGTAATAGAAAATACATTGCTATTTATATTTTACACTCTTCTTCTCTTTGAAGTCAATAAATTGCTGTAAGGCTGTGATAAATGAAGCACATAAAATATTAAATTTAATTCAGAGAAAAAAAGGAGAAGCTGCGCATTGGCAATTAATCCCATGATTCTCAGATGATGATGGAGTGATATGGATGATGTCACTTCCCTGAATCTTAATAGCTAGGCCATTAGACTGTTGATGTGGGGAGGCTACACAAAGTGAATCAGAACCTTGGATAGCAGCTTCCCATGAATAAACTCCTGTCATCTCTGCAGACGAACTCAAAGGGAGGGGCGCAGCAAAGTTTCTGCAGCAGCATTCATGGTATTGATGGAACTTCTATATCTTCATCTATCCCTGGCCAGAGTTTGAATGATAACACAATGGAGAAATAATTCTATAGCCTTAATTTATACATAAGGTTTAAGGCCCAGCAACTGCGTCATAGGTTGGAAAGAGTAATTTCTCCATTCAAACAGCTGAGCAAGCTGGTGCGAGCGGGAGCTTATCACTTTTACCAAACTTTTCTCATGGAGAACAGCTGGTCCCCTGACAGAACGAGAATCCATTTTTCTCATGGAGAACAGCTGGTCCCCTGACAGAGCGAGAATCCATGACTTGGAACCTATTTTTTTGCAACTTGTCTTTTCAACCACCTGTGTCTGTAACTAACTCAAGTCTGACCCATGATTCTAATTGACCTCGCAAACAGCAGTTGATACCTGAAAGAGCGATTTGGCTTTAGGTGCTTCTAACCAGATGCATTCAGCCTCTAGTACATTATATTGAATACATCTTCCCTGCCAAGTGCATATTATCAAGGAAACCTGCACTAAATCGACATCACCTGACTCCCCCATATGAAGAGGAGGAGAAACGGACTGCCTGTATTGGGACATTGTCTGTCGCCAAGGATCAACACACACAAAGGGGCCTGGGAAAATAAACGAAGCAGCTGCTTATCACAGAGACAGTGTGCAAAAATATACAATCTAAACCTTCGTCCTTTTAACAAGGACCTTCTAAGTACACAATAAACCTGATTCTGAAGGAGGTAAATGTGGTGAGTCATAAGCTGGAGACGATGGAAGTGAAAATGAATGACCCCACCATTGAGACAAAGTCAGTTTGTGCTGAGATATCTGGTTTCCATGACAAATTGGAGAAGCTGGTTCACCGCTTGTCGTCTCTTAAATGCTGGGTTGAGCTACAGCCAAATAGGGACTTGGGAATCCGCGATTCAAACAACAAAATTGTGGCCCTTGAGGACCGAAGCTGTAGGGATAATGTATAACTCTACGGTGGATTTCTTCACAACTTTTTGCCAACCCTCCTACGGTTTGACTTTTCATCTCCACTTGAGACAAAGAGCCTCAACCTCATATGAACCTAGACCTATTATTGCCTGTTTCCTCTGGCTTGAGCAGGTCCATCAGATGCTTGCAGAAGTAAGAGCTCATGGGCCGTATGATTTTGATGGTCACAAGATTCAGTTGGCAGCAGTCTTCTCAAACGAAACAAATGACCAAAAAAAGCTTTTCTATCCTTAGGACTGCTTCTTCACAAATGGGACATCAAACTTAGACTCTTCAAACCGGCATGCATGTGGATCACCATGGATAAAAAGTAGAGATTCTTTTTTTGACCTCGGGGAATTGCAGCCTTTTTACACAAAGTGGTGATGGATACTTCACAATGTTCTCCTGATCTTTCTACCGTGGAAAGAAACTCCTTGTCCAGAGGAAGTTCAAAGCACATGAAAAGGGGGCAGAAAACAGGCCAACAATCATTGAATGCAGATTGATAAGGAATATATATTAAAAGTGTTGGTGGTGGAACTCACACAGGATAGGGGACATGAGAAGTCTCGATCTGCACTTACGCTGAATTTTCCTGAAGTCTAATGGTTGATGCATTGCATGCAAATACTGAACACTATCTATAAACTGGATATAGTAGACTATATGTTTTTCACTGATGGGGTCACCTTTCTCATTGTAGTTCACTTCTTTCTCACCTTCCCTTCTGCATCTTAACATGAAATTTCATGCTCCCCTTGTTTACACACTTCATAGATTATTAATATAAAAGACAAGGCATGCATGTACCTCTAATCCTTTGGCCCCTTTACCCCTACTGGTGAGACAAACTATGTCCTATCCTTTTATTAACTAATTTTTCACTCCTCATGTGGACATACGAGCAGGTCTTATATTATTTCTAGTCTATATCATTTCTCACCCATTGCTGGATCTTTGCCATTAACAAGGTCCTGAATGCTTTGCAGGGCCTGTCTTCCCATCGTCCTAGTTTCCTACACAACACTGGACCACGGGGCCTTCCAGGTGCAATGGCCCATCAGGTGTAGACCAGCTGAACACATTTAATAGACTTCTTTTGCACATTCTTTTAAGGGCTGATTCCCACTCCCCTTCCCCTTCCCCTTCCTCCAGTAGGTTTTGGTCTACGCTTTCAATAATCTAAAGACTGCCATTAGGACCTGACTAACATCACTGCCCACTTGCGACCCTTGAACATTTTGTTTGGCTCTTGTGATGTCCATGTCAATGCACACGTCATTACACATTCTTTCCTGAAACGTCAATGGTCTCACGCACTACATCAAGCATAAAAAGTGCTCTCCTATCTTAATTCAAAATGTGCTAACATAAATTTTCTCTAGGAGATGCTCCTCACTGAGACAGCATCGAAGAAGCTTCAATGGGATTGGGTGAGAAAAGAGGTACACAGTTGCTGCCCTTTGCGAGCGGCAAATGACTTACCAACTCTATGGTAACGTGGTGTATCCATCCTGATTTGGAAAACATTGCACCTTGTAGTGTTTAATACCTGGGCCAATCTGGAGAGTCATCATGTGTTTGCCAAATTAGGAATTAATGGAAAGATACTATACATAGATTCAGTATACCACCCACAGGTTGAAAGTGTGCCTTCCTTTTTTAACTCACTCGAGTATTGACGGAGATGGATACTGCCAACATCCTGATAGGTGGGGATAGGAACTTGACCTGAGATGTGATCTTAGATCTTACCGGTCCAAGGGATGTATCCAATGATGCAGATAGAGCACTCCTAGGAGATCTTGAGGCTGAACATGATCTTTGTGACTAATACATATTACATGCAACAGGCAGAAGAATATACATATCTGTCCCTGGTTCATGTCACACAATCACAGTTGGATTTTTTCTGATGGCCCACCCTTTATTTCCCGTTCTTTCTGAGATCTCAATATTAGAGGGTGCACTTTTGAACTACCCCCCCCCCCCATTGCCTTGGATGTTGATCTGGGTCTGTCACGGCCACTACACAAACCCTGGCATCTCAATTTAACCGGATACAACCACCCGGGGGCAAGACCCAGCTCAAAACACATGTGCAGACTTACTAGGAGAATAATGATGGATCTGTTGAATCTGCCCTGACATTGTGGGAGGTGGTGAAAGCAGCCGTCAGGGGGCAGCTGATTTATGGAGGAGAGGCAGAAGGCTTTAGAGGCAGATATAGCCCACCTCACAAACGTTTATGCAGCTCATCCTACCGTCATTACCAGGCTCAGTCTTGAGAAGGCATGCATGGACCTCAATACTCTCTAAACCTCCAAAGCAGAATATGCACTACAGAGGTTGAAATGCCAGCACTATGAGCAGGTAAAGAAGGTGGGATAACTACTGGCAGGGCAGCTCAAGCAGAGGGAGACATGAATGGCCATTCCTGCCATCATCACTGATTCAGGGACATTGGTCACCAAGCCACAGGAAATTGCAAATACATTTGCATCTGACTATTGGGCCCTCTCATTCCTGGAAACTGTCCACAGAACAGAGCAGTTGAACACCTATTTGGATGGTACTCACTTACTGTGCCTTTCAGAGGTCGGCAGACATCTGCTTCTGTAGTGTAGTTTCTATATTTCCAATAGGTTCTGCGCATTGGAATATTATATCCTATAATATATCCTATAGATATGATCTAGGACTTAGGTCAGTAGGTCTCTATCGAATATACTAAACTTAGTTGTGAGTGCCAACGATCTCAGAGGTCACTAGAAACTTTCTCAAATACACAAAAAGGGATTCGTTTCTGACAACCGCATAAACATGACAACTTTGTTTCCCTAGGGCTGGAATAACTATCTTCAGAGTCGTGAAAACAATAGATAATTATTTTACCTAGTCACTCGTGCAAGCTTGTTTCTACAGAGTTGCAGAGAAATAGTGAGACGGACATTTTCAATAAAAGGTTTATTGAAAAGTCTTATTTCTCATGCAAGAGAGGTTAAATGCTACAATCGTTAGACAGAATGCAAGGTATAATGCGTACAGTGTAATATGAAATAATACTGCAATAACATTGTGTGGTTTCTAAGCCATATAAAAATACATACATAAATAACAAAGCCTAAAATACTCAACTGGTGCTTCTAAAATACGCCTATCCCAATGTACCTAACCTAGGTCTAGTGTGAGGAAAGAAGTAAGTGCGGTCTTTATCATAGGTTTTAGTTCTGCCAAGAATTGCCAAAGGTTTCTCTAGGTTCTAATCAGCTCCGTACCTTAGAATGAACGAGGTTGGCATCTCTGTCTCGGGACTCGATTTCCCAACACCCCGCAAGGGGAATCAGAAATACTGGAGCTGGATTCTCGGCAGAGGAGGGCAGCTTCCTGATCAGTGCATCAGCTGGAGAGTCGGCTTCCTTTGGCACTTGCTGTAGCGAGCTGCGTCGGGCAAGTAGGTAGTCGATCTGCACCAAACCACACCGTGCTTTGCCATAGCAAGTGAAGGTATATTTATACCTTGAAAGTGTTTAGGAATGCCATGTTTGACGTAAAGTCAGGCATATGAATGTCATGAATGAATCCCTAAGGAATAGATGTTCATTGTAAACTAACTGAGTTCTTGGAGAAATCAATATTCAAGCAAGGGGAAGTCCCTAATGGCTTACACTGGTTTTTCAAGAAATCGTTGTGACGTTTGGTGAACGGATGGAAGTAGCCATGCCTGTATTTGGACTGCATGGGCTAGGTCTAAATAAGGTATAGGAAAAACAAGAGTATCCCGTAAAGTGAACCTGGGGTTGTAGTGTATGTAAAAAAATCATTGGTTCAAGGGTGGCCTATGTAGGTCCAGGGACAAGAAAAGATCAGTTATTTTGCCCGGAGACTAAATCAATTTGGAAGCAGAGCATGTAGGGCAACATTTGTGGTTTTAATCATTGAACTTTTTTGCATGTTGGCATTACAGGAATACATTCAGGTGATCACATAAGTGATAAGGTGCGTAACGTGACTGAGTGAAAGTAAATATAAACAAGATATCACATAAACAACAAAGGGAAATCCACAGAAATATATACAATGGGGGGATTTTTGTTGGGGGAGTCAAGATCATCATCAGAACAAAGTGAGCAGTCTGAAACTGAAGTAAAGATAAGCTCATATTAGCACTATGCCCTACTGGGTAATTAATTAATACAGTGACTGTGTGCTCCCAGTGTCATGATAATAACAGTTGCCATGCAGACTGTTTATTATTGAATAATAAATAATTCCGGGTTGTGGGGAACAGGGGGGTTGCAGCTGCTGCATGCAGGAGCGCTTGGGGTGGAAATTACTTATGGGGTAACCATCGCACTAGGCGCCGCATTGTGTACCTGCACTTACTATTTTAAGGAACCGGATAAATGGAGAAGGGGAGTGTCGGGTACACTCTCGTTTGGCTTCTTGGGGTTCAGTTTCTCGGTGGCCTGGTTATGGCATCAGTCGAAGTGGGAGAAGATCTAAGGTTAGGCAGAAGGCAAGACGTCAATCCCACTTGGCCATAACTATAAAAACTAATCTGGGTATTGATGGAAGGAAATTAGCTTCTTACTGGCAGGCTAATAGGATATGGGGATCCTCCACATCTTGGTAATCGCTCCGGGGGCTGGTTAAGAATTACTCTAGGAGAGAGCAAATTTTCAATGTCCAAAATTGGTACAAGCTAGAAAGAAGTGTAGTTAATAATGTGCACCATGCTTACTTGGGCATACAATAAAGGTAGTTTACAAGATTTTGGAGAGAAGTTAATGTCAGTCATCTGAATTTGGTCCTAAGAACAAGGGCACACGGTTACCAAGTGTCTAAACAATCGTATTACGAAGTACAAACATAATGGAGGCTGCTACCGGCTTAGTATTCAATTCAATGTACCTCGTGGACGAGTGACCGTTAATTTAAGTGTGGACTAAATTAAAGGTACAGAAATAGTTACCAATTTACTTCCAGGAAACTGGACCTTAAAACGGGATCTGCAAGAAAAACCGGCGGGATATTTTAAAATATACCGGGAGACCTTATCTTACGTTACGAACAAGGTGCCGATTATGGGGGTAAATCGCTCTGGATCGGGGCATCTAATGGCCTTCCTGGTCCTAGATGCAGTCTTCCATAACGCTGTCGCTGTGTTTGGGAGGTGGAAGGGATGGGGCATGGTGATATCAGCTTCCGGTAGTGTCTAGTCCTACGCACGTGCGCATTGAGACCGCACACGTCACTGGAGGCGGCTTGCGGTGCTCGAGGGGCAATAGCTATATTGTGCATGCCTATTACTACATTAGGTGCTGCTTGTCAAAATCCTGACATTAATGCTAATATTTACAATGTGCATATTTACAAATTGCTGGTATGGGGGTAACCCCTGTTACACAGAGTTAACAGCTATAGTTACACAACTATTCTGAAGGGATACTTTGGTTATAGCGCACATACAATTCGAAGTCATGTGATCACATAGTTAATGCGGAGCCCAGACAAGAGCCACTTGCAGGCTATTATGGGTTATCTGTACAGGGTTAACACAATGTCTAACAATTCTCCATATGTCATGGTGAGGCTCATTTGATTGGTCATATGTGCTAGTTACATGTAAGACAATTTACATAGTGCAGTATTCACAAAACCATCGTAATGACATTGATAATACGGTATCAAACACAAGTGTTCCACTCATCAAGAGTGTTTAGTCCTTTTTCAATGGTTTTGCGGTCATAAATCCATTTGCATTCCAAACGATTGAGTATGGATTGTTGGTTGCCACCCCTGGTGCTGGGCACCAGGCTATTTATCACCTGCTGTTGCCCTACATGCTCTGCTCCCCAATTGATTTAGTCTCTAGGCAAAATAACTGTTCTTTTCTTGTCCCTGGACCTACTTAGGCCACCCTTGAACCATTGTTCTTTTTACATATGACTGAATAAGGGCTTCATATCTATGCCTATATAAGGGCAACGTGAATTGTACCTATATAAGGGCATTAATCGTGAAAATCTATTCGGAATCTAAAACACCATACAACATCTCAGAGTGAGATTACTGAGGAGGAGATGGAGCAAGCTATCTCAGATCTACCCTATCACAAAGCCTCAGGTGAAGATGGATTCCCAGCGGAGTTCTATAAATTGACCAAATCAGAGGTAGTGATCTTCTACAAGAGGTCTTTGCTGAGGCTGATCGTTCTGGCTCCTTGGGTTTACTCTCCAACAGGGAGATGATTTTGGTCCTCCCCAAACCAGGAAATGATCCTCTCCTTTGTGGCAGTTATTGTCTCATATCAATGCTTAATGGAGACGTCAAGATACTGGCAAGCATTCTATCAGCCTGTCCTCTGTGAGTTCCCCCATCTATTATTCACTATTCCTGAATGGGGTTTGTCCCAGGCCGATTATCAAGCAATTATCTTTGTACATTAGCTCATGCGGTGTGGTTAGCAGCATACCTTTCGACTGAAGCCTTGACATTGTTGTTGGAGGCTGAGAAAGTCTTTGAAAGGATAGAATGGGAATATTTAGTTCCCACACTCCCAAAATGTGCCCTTGGTGAGAACTACATCTCCAAAGTGAGATGACTTAATGAATCCCCCTTGGCACAGGTCAATTGTGGTGGCTTTCTTTCAGACCTATTCCTGCTTCAACCCCTACTATTATTTCTTGTGATGAAGCCTGTAGCGGCATCCATGCTTCATTCAGGTAAGATCACAGGCATTCCTACACCTAGGGGTCCTTCAACATTGAATCTATATGCAGATGAGATTTTGCTCACTTTATAGGCCTTACACACCTCCATTTCTGTGGTGTTGGAGACCATTGATGCTTTTGCAGCAATATCAGAGTACAAGGTGAACCGGGGAAAGAGTGAGGCCTTACCACTTTCATGGATCACCACCTGCACTGCCATAGTCGGTACCCTTTCCAGTGGAAGAACTCTTGTCTCTGGTAGCTGTAATTCTAGTGCACCAGGGATTGGAGTGTATAGTGGTGGATAACCCAGACCCATTAATGGAGAAAACGTGATTTGTCTTCTCAAAGTTGTCTCACGTGATTCTCTTTCTTTGGGGTTGGACCTAGGTGGTAAAAATGCTTACCCTTCCCCAAATCACGTATGTATTAGGCATGTTTCCTCAACTAATAACCCCTCTCAACTTTCCATCCGGTAAATAAGACCATTAAGGTCTTCATCTGGGGTTTAGCGAGTCCGCGCCTGGAAATTCAGTTGCTTATCTTCCGCAGATCAGCAGGGGATTGTGTCTGCCTTCTGTGGAACATTACTGCTTAGCTCTGCATTTGGCACAAAGGGCGTACATGCATACCCAGATACAAGACCATTCATTATGGGCAGTGATTGAACGCAGACTCCAGTAGGCAACTGTAGGATTATAGGCCCTCTATCTTCCTGGTCCCCCTACCTCCAACATACCCAATCCCATGCTGAAGGCCATGTACACTGCCTGGATACAGGCTCTCAAGCTCTTATTGGGGAACACGGATCTTCATGACAAAGCTCCCATTTGGAATAATACTGGCATTCACATGGGGGGACATGCTTTATTGGGGCCCTTGGTGCAGAGCTGGGATCCAAACTCTTACACACCTGATCTCGGCTGGTAAACTCAAGTCCTTTGACATGCTACAGAATGAATGTGACTTGTCGCATACCCAGCAATGGCAATATACACAATTACGTAATTAGCTGCGGAGGAGAATGGGTCCCCAAACCTGGACTGTCCACTGCTCCCTGGTTTTCTTTTACCTCAACACTTTAAGTTTAAAGGCACGATGTCTGGATTCTACCACCTCCTGATTTGCCATCTTTACTACCAACCATAATTGGCAAGCTCCAAGATTACTTGACAGACTCACCTACAGGTGGAATATGATGAGATAGAATGGGTGGAACGTTTGGGAGGCCTAGAACGAGGAGTTCAGGTGGCATGGATAAAGCTCAGTCTTTGTAAGATCTTTTAGGCCTGGTATTGGACCCCAGCACGGCTTCAGGTTGCAAGGTTCCTCCCTCACTCTGCCTGTTGACGATGTGATCATGCATCATGTGATATTGTTCATATCTTACTGGACTGTCCCAGCACGAACCCCTTTTGGATGGAAGTAGGGTCTACATTCTGGAAATCACACCACTTTCACAAACCCTAATTCTTTTTCATGACTTATCAGACATTCCCGAGCTGACCCAGCACACTCGTCACTACCTTATCACTGCCCTTACAGTTACCAAATCTGTATTTTACAGCATTGGCGTTCTCCACAATTGCCATTGCATAGGAATTGCTCATGGAGATCTATAAATGCCCTATACAAAGGGTAATTTACAACTTAGTGGACAAAACAGATATTTTTCTTGTTAGCTGGTCCCCCTTTTTACCGGATACCCCAACCCCATAATTTGCATAAATATGCATGGATTCTGAATTCTTCATCATAACTATTATTACACCACCTTTCTCCGCCCACCTATATTATTATACTTGGAATTTGCTTAACTAGTATATCTTCTTTGTTTTGTAGTTCTGTCTTTTCCTCTCTTTTCCTTCTCTCTCTCTTTCCTTCTTCCTCTCCTCTCCTTACTTTCTTCATTCTACGGCTTATTCTCTCTGACCCCTTTTCTCCCTTTTTCCATCTATTTTTAAATATTGTATACAAGCATTGTTTGCTAATAGTGTATGTATCACAGTAAACATATGTAACTCCATATGGGAATAAACTGGACTTGCATGTCACTGTTGTTGTATGACTTTATTCGATATAAAAATATCATAAAAGTGTACACAATCAATTCATCCTTAAAACATCCAATATTATAAAGGGAAATAGTATCGCATTGCCATACAAACGGTACAAAGAACAAGATTCGATTTAGTTAAGAAAGATTATACAAAATGTAAAAAAATCCTTAAAAACTGTACAAAGATAAAACGATTCATGTGCGGTAAAAACCATATAGTTAGATGTGAGCTTCACTGATGTTCCTATGTCTAAACTTTGTTAACCCGCAAGAGCTTAGTTCGAGTCAACCAGGCACATCCCAGGTATTTGGCTAATCCACAGCTGCACTGAGAGAGGATGTGTTCATTTTTAGAATGCGTAACACCACTCTATAGTTCTTGGCTCCCAAATTGATACAGACAGGTTTTAGCCATTTTCTTCTCGCCTGTTTATATGCCGGACAGGCAAAGAGAAAATGGGGAATGGATTCCGTAGAGGAAGCACATCCAGGGCACCTACTGTCTTTCTCCTTCCTGAGTTTCCATCCCACTGTGAAATCGTTTAGTGGAAGCGTACCGAACCTCAGCTTCAGATAGAGTAACCTATCTCTCGGAGATTCAATAAAGTCAAGAAAGGGCTCTAGTTTGAGAACGGGCTTGTGGTCTAAAAACTGCTCTGTCAAGGTGCCCTGCTTCAGGTTTCGTGTGGCTTCTATGGTAACCCACTCCCAGTACGCCTTCTTTACTGCCTGTTTAGGCGACGGAGTCTGGCTTTCCCATGCCTCCGCCAGACCGATGTCCCCCTCCAGCTGTTTCAATTTGGATACCCATTTTATCTTGTGGCCCGTGCCTAGTCTGACTAATTCAGTCAAGGCAGAAGCATAATTACACAGCTCTGGGGTCCTTCTCAGGCGTA
This sequence comes from Lissotriton helveticus, assembly GCF_964261635.1. Classification (NCBI taxonomy): domain Eukaryota; kingdom Metazoa; phylum Chordata; class Amphibia; order Caudata; family Salamandridae; genus Lissotriton; species Lissotriton helveticus. The sequence continues at coordinate 988,778,957 of NC_136067.1, forward strand.
CCCAGAATAGTAGGGGACGTAGCCTTGCTATTTCATTGATTGGATGTTTTCCATAATCATAACGGAGCGGGACTAGTGGGGTCGATGGAGGAAGCGAGACCAGATCTCTAAAAAACTTGTTCTCCTATCTCACTAGATCCATGGTGTTCTCAAAACCCCACAGTTCCGCCCCGTATAAAGACGATGGCAAGGCTTTTCCCTCATAGACCTTTATAGCAGGAGCTACAGGTCTGCTATGGGAGAGTCGCTGATGTCTTGTGATTGCCCCCGACACGTTTATGGGTAAGCAACATTTTTGTCAGATGGGAGTCCCACTTCATCGAGTTGTTGACCCGTACACCTAGATAGTCGAAAGTTTCGACTAATTCTAATGGGGAGTCATTCAACTTGATGGTGTTTCTGAATCATTTAGAGGGTGCCAGTGCAATAAGCTTGGTTTTGGATGTATTTATGCACAAGCCCCTGGAGTAACAAAACTGACTGAATTGATCTAATAGTTTTTGTTGTCCCATCGGGCTTTTAGAAATCAAGAGGGTATCGTCTGCAAAGAGCAGCATGGGCGATTTTTCCCCTGCCAGGGTTGGGGCGTCAGCTGGGTCCTCCCTCAAATGGTCCACCACCCCATTAATGAAGAGAGAGAACAGAGTCGGGGCCAAAACACAACCCTGGCATACCCCTCTCTCTACCGCTAACCTCTCCGTCAGGTGACCCTGGCAACCCCACCTAACTCTGGCATAATTCCCCTCATGGAGGCGTTCAATGAAATCTAAGATCAGAGGGGGGTGTGCCTAAGTCAGACAGTACCTGCCAAAGCTTGACGCGAGGGACCAGGTAAAAGGCTGTTCTTAAATCTATAAATGCCAAATATAAGCTACCTTTTTCAATTATCACAGATTTCCAGTAGATTGAAAAGAATCTGAAGACCTGGTCCATCGTGCCAATCCCCTGTCTAAACCCTGCCTGGAATTGTGACAGGACATTGTCCTCATCCATCCATGACCTTAGCCTTGTAAGGAGGACCCTGCCAACCACTTTCTGGACTACATCGATTAAACTATTCAGGTCTTTAGTTGGCAGGATCCTCCCTGTCCCCCTTCTTGTAGATGGTCACTACCTCAGCGCCTTTCCAGGAATCTGGAACAGGATGTCCACTCTCGATGAGATCCAATACCCGAAGGAAGAAGAGGGCCCAAGGGCTCTGATCATGTAATAGTAAATCGCCTGGGAGGCCGTCGGGGCCCGCCGCCTTGCCTGGCGCGATGCTTGCATGGGCCGATAGTACCTCTTTGAGCCCAAATGTTTCCCCCAGTTTCGGAATCTCAAAAGTGGACTACCGAGTCCCCTGGTCGGAGGGTGAGCTCCCAACACCTCCCGAGTACAAGCCATGAAAGTGGTCAAACCATTGGCGACCTGTAATATGGTTAGGAATTGGCTCTGCTCCCCTCCTCATACTGATGTTAATGAGCTCCCAAAATGTGGTAGAATCCTTCAGCTGAGCAGCGGATTTGAGCTCCTGCCAGTGTGTTTCTTCCCAGAAGCACTTCACTTGGTCTATTGTCCTGGAATAGATCTTTTTCGCTAGGCTTACTTTGGTCTGTTCTTTAGCTTTGAGGGCTAGTGATAGGTCCCGTCTCTTCTCCTTGCATAAAGCAGAGTACCACAGATTCGTTGCTTGTGGGGGCGGGGCTTTCCGGTCCCTGTTGACTTTTATGTGGAAGAACTCCCCTATCCTGCCTATGGTCTCCTGGTATAACCCGGAGAACTTAGAATCCTGTGTAACCATGGGAGTAGTATTGAGTGATTCCAGCTCCAAGGTCTTCTGCTCCAAAAGATCCCTAATATTTGCCAGTGACTCACCTTGCTTAGCAACCATGTGCCACCTAAGGCGACGGTTGCAATTAGATGGCTTTACCTCCCTTGTCGACCACATTGGGGTTCTATCCAACACTATAGATGTAGTGTCCTCTGCTCATCTAAGTTGCATTGAGGGCGGGTTGTGATCGCTATCAAGGCTTGATATGACCTTCATATCGATGAGGTCAGCCCATAGAACCACATCTAGCAATATATAATTGATGCGGGAGGGGGAGCTAATCCTGTTGAAAGTGTATGCCCCGCAGGGGTCAGAGCGGGTCCTGCCATTAGCTGCTCTTAGATTAAGCTCCGAGGTCAGTGCATTAATTTGTATGGCTCTTTGGGACCATTTCTTTATCGGCGCTAGATTAAGTGGTGGGATGGCCCATTTGATGTCCTCCTCTCTAGTACCCAGGATGTCTTCTCCACTCAGGGGTTCAAAAGTGCAGTTGAAGTCGCCTGCAACGATAATCCCTGTATTGGTGGAAATAGCTGACAACTCTGTATCTAGGACTGTTAGAATAGATGCAGTTTGGGCACCTGGAGACCCTCTAGCATAGATATTAAAGATCTCCAAGTGTGCAGCATTTTTATCCCCTCTGATAGTCAGATGCAAAATTTCCTGAGAAGGGGTATTCAATTTGGAAACCGACCAATTCAGCCCAATATTTAGCCATATAAGGAGCCCCCCCCCGAGGGGTGTCCTCTACCTGAGCTAATCGCGGGGATGTGATATGTAGTAAACCCTGGCATGTATAGGGGAACCAGGCTCCATGTCTCCTGGAACAGGCAGATGTCGTATTTGCCAATAAATTCATTACATTCAGGAAGAGCTAATTTTTTTTTGTAACCCTGCTATGTTCCAGGAGAGCAGCTTCATTACCCCCACAGTTTTGTTACTAAGACTGGCATATCTCACCTCTCCTCGCCCAGGTGGATCAAGATTATCTATTATGGTCTCCCTTATGATCTCACATGCTGCGCCTCCTCACTCTAGCGGGCCAGAACCCACTGTTTCATCTCTTGATGGATAGACCTCGGGGACCAGGGAGAGATCATCTGGCCGAGCCTTCTCTAGTCAATCGACTAAGCACAGCCCAGAGCCCCCATCCTCCCGGTCCACCGACCAACATGGGAAGCAGCGGATCTGGATAGCTGAGTGCTCAGGGGGGATGTTCTAAACTCAAGTGCCTATAGATTCTCTGCAATCATGGGGTCGACGAGAACTAACTCAATGCAGTCGGTCTTAGAATCGGCCATTGTGACCCGCCTCACTTTGGCCATATCCTCCCGTATAATGGATCTGCATCCCCTTGTGTACCTCAACCACTGTATTGCTTTGTTATGAATAGACTCACTGCTTTCATAACCCCCCGCCGTGGCCAGTCTTGGAACCTGTGTCATGTATATTGTTGGTCTGTGGTTCGGGCGACGAGTTAGATCGCCTTGCAGTCCTTTGCAAGTACCTGGGATAATGGAAGTCGCATTGGGAAGGGCCAGGCAATGTGTTTCAACCATAGGAGAAGCCTGGCCCAGAGATCGCCCCTTGCGTACCCTGGGAGTCAGCATATGTTCTAGCAATGGGAGATGTTGTTTTTGTCCCCCCGGGACCCTGTCCTCGATGGGCTGATGGGGGGAAACTGGAAGGAGAACCCCTAGGAAGGTCTGTTCTGGTCCTTTTGGCCATTGTGTCAGGCCCACGGGGAAGAGATGATGCAGGAGCGGCAATGGTGGCCACTCGACCAGCCATTAAACTCTTAACCTTATCACCTAGGGATGCCACAATTATTTCCAGCTCTCTAATCCTCTCTAATAGCTCTAACTTATTGAGCCCACACAGATTGCAAGTAGCCATGTTTTCTGTGGTTGCATTGTCAAGGTCCCCCCCGGGGAAATTGAGATGGTATCTTCAGCTTCCAGGTCGAGAGGGGCAAATCTATTCGAGCAGGGTACCGAGGGGGCCAGGGTATGATCCCTATCTCGCCCTACCTAGCCACCTGGGAGATCCGATGGTTGGAACTGGGTTAGTAATTGAGGTTGAATCGAGTCCTTCTTTGAGCGGGGCTGATATACTCTGCTCAACGCTTACAAGATGCTTAAGGGAATTTTGTTTGGAAAACATGGAGGGAATTATTTTTCCTTGGGCCAGGGACAGGGCCTCATCAGCTTAGCGCTTATCGCTAGTCATGCGTTTGTTGCTATTGTTGCCCAGGACATCTTCGCATTCATTAACTAGTTATTCTATTCTTGTTAACACGCAGTTCATCGCTGCATGGGCACTTTTTTTACTTTTTCCCTTTTTCAGGTATAGGCACCCCCCCCCCCCTCCAACGCCTTCCGTTTCCCCATTGCAATGATATATCAAAAGGAAAAAAGAAAAGAGAAGAAAAGAGAGATAGGCACGGACAAAGTCTCCTCGCCAAAACAAGCAAACACTCCCTTAGTAGGATTAAACTCAGACAGGCAACTAAAGTTCATAAAGTCCTTCTGCTGACAGTTATAATTACACAGTACCTTTGGGGGCTGGGTGTGACAGATGGCAAATGAAAGAGGGGGACCCGGACTGGCCTCCTCCAGCCCCAGACGGCCACAGATGGCCCGCCCTTTGCCCGGGCCTAGCCCGGTGCTGCCCTGCGCGCGTCCCACGACGCGGAAGGCTGTACAGAAATATATCTCTCCGTTGTTCGGAGGGAGGGGCGAGCTGGCTCCTGAAGCCCCGCTGACCTCTGGGCTCCGCAGTCCACAGTCCTGGCCACAAGGTACTACAATTTGGGTATTCACTGGTTTTCCTTTGGTGATGCTTTCAATGTTACAGGAAAAATACGGTTGTCCTGCATAGTTTGATGCTAAGAAAATCTGTTTTTCACAAACTGGAGAGAGGCTTTAAACACATGACGAGTTTATGTTCATCAGAAGGGTGATATCAGAGAATAGGATTATAAAAAAAACGACTGAGGTGGTAGACATAAAAACATGTTCTAAGCTTTATACTCTGAAAAACCCCGCTCCAATAATGAAAGACTCCTCAGCGACGCCACCGCGTTCCTAAGATGCCGAGTATGCTCCCCTGCATGTCACAGTATTTGTTGCTATTGCTCAATTTTTAATCTATACCAGTAGAATAATTGCTACAAAAAACAGGATCACTCTCTGAAAGACTTTGCATGGCTTCCAATTATCTATACTACTATTATAAAGGAAGAACTTTGAGGCTTTGAGGCGGGTAAACTCGGGAACCACAGCGCCAATCCACACACCCGATACATCGTTGGAATCCTCAGGGTGTGCAGATGGACATAGGCTATATAAATTTAAAAAATACGTTATATTTAAAAAATGTACATTTAAAAAAAGTAGTCTCCTCGAAGTAGCGCCAGCCGCGACCTGCGTGCTGACGTCGTCTAGGAGCGCGAGGAGGAGCGCCGTCCAGGAACGCGAGGAGGAGCGGAGGACATGGCGCGGGGGAGGAGCACTGATGAGCGGCACACAGGCGGTGAGCAGCAGCAGACCGGCGGAGCGGCGAGGAGCACTGAACTGAGGAGCGGCGGCTGAGCAGCGGACATGGCGCGGGGGAGGAGCACTGACGAGCGGCACACAGGCGGTGAGCAGCAGCGGAGCGGCGGAGCGGAGAGGAGCACTGAACTGAGGAGCGGCGGCTGAGGTAAGGTTCCGGGGGACAATGTCGAGGCAGGCGGGGGTCGGGGCACGCGGGGTGTTAGAAACGGGACCTCTGGCTGGCCAAGGCTTGCGCCAAGGTCAGTCAGGGATCACCATTTCCAAGGTCAGGGCAAGGGAGTCACACACCAAGATAACCCCCGCTCACCCTCTAGGTAACGTGACGTGAGCAGCAAGGCTAATCTCGGAGGCGATGTGTAAAGCGTTTGCGCGCGCACCCCAGCGACAACACCCTAGGCCCACCACAAAGGAAACTCCACACAAGGTTATATCAAAAATAGCCTTTGTATTATAATAATAATAAACACACATTAGATAACACACACACTTTACAATGTGCCAACAGGCACGGGCAAGATTTACAAGGGATTATGTACAGGACAGGGCCACCTGGACCACTGTCAGGGGTATGCACTTTTTAGAAATAGCACTTGTAGGTATAACACTTAGTACATAAACATATAATGACTGTAACACAGAAAATAGTTAATGTAGCATACAACCAGTAACTACTGTTAAAGGGAAAATACCTCCTACACCACCCTAAACACTGTAGGGAAATCACGCAGGGAACTAGGACCTTAACATCAGGACCTAAAGAAGGAAAACCTATCACCTAAGCAGGTCACATTTAGCAAAGGGAAGGAAACCTAAAATAATCACCTAGGCAAGTAACATTTAGCAAAGGCAATAAAACATCAACATTCCTCTAAGCAGGTCACTTTTAGCAAAGGGAAATAAAAGCACAAGGCATTACCTAAGCAGGTCACTTTTAGCAAAGGTAATGATACAAACAATCCTCTAAGCAGGTCACTTTTAGCAAAGGGAAATAAAAGCACAAGGCATTACCTAAGCAGGTCACTTTTAGCAAAGGTAATGACACAAACAATCCTCTAAGCAGGTCACTTTTAGCAAAGGGGATAAAACATAAAGAATTACCTAAGCAGGTCACTTTTAGCAAAGGTAACAACAAACATTCCTCTAAGCAGGTCACTTTTAGCAAAGGGGAATAAAAGAACAAAGAATCACCTAAGCAGGTCACTTTTAGCAAAGGTAATAACAAACAATTGCACATGAAACATTAAAACACATTCAGAGGTGCAGGTAGAACATTTGCGCAGAAATCAAATAAGCAAGTAACTCATAAATTGCGCAGGGTGCATGTAGCACAACACTAGAATGGTCCCTCAGGCCAACTGGCCTCGCAAGGGCTGAAATGCCCTGAGTGTCAATGTCAGGGGGTCTGCGCAGGCCGCACAGAACACAAAGCCTAAACGTAGCAACTGTCCACTAAGTGCTGGACAGTTGTAAATAGGGCTGGGCAACGTTGGAGCCACATGGGCTCGAAGAACAGATGAGCCCCTGAGCCTCTCTGGCTCGCAAAACAAATGTGGGCTGGGATTTAAGAGCTTCAGCGCTCTCAATCAATTAAGATGGCCCCAGAGCCTCGTACCAGGCAGGCAGGCGGGCTCTCAGCATCCGAGGAGTGGGCTCCCTCGTGATGATTTAAATATCCACAGACGGGGCAATGCCGGGTGGGCACCGGCTTCCAGATTAAAGATAAAGCGAGGTGGGCACTCGCTAGGCAGACAAAGCGCTCCAAAGCGCTAGAATCAAAATACAGCGCACCCAGCGCTTAGGGGTAAAATAAAGCGCTCTTCAGCGCTAGGAGTAAAAGGAAAAGCGCTCCACAGCGCTAGTGGGCAAATAATCGCTCCCAAGCGCTAAGAGCAAAGCAAAGGCTCCAGCAGGGTCTGGAGGCAGGCAGGGGGGCAAGGCAGGGCCAGAGCCAGCACACTGGGTCTCCAGGCAGGGAGACAAGCCAAGTGGCGGTCCTCCTGGCCCCAGCAGCAGCAACAGCCCCCTCTGGCAAGGATCCAAAAGTAGAACAATTTCTGTGGGGACACAGCCCCATTTTTATACCATAAATTCCTTTGTCTTCAGGGTGCAGGGTGGGGTGAAAACCAGTTGCAGCTGGCTTGGGAGTACCCTTGATGGCCCAACCACCCCTTTCATTCACTGGGGAGGCTTGGGTCGTTAGACAAACCACAGGGGGGCGGAGCCAGCATTGTGTGGGGAAAACCCCAGCCCATCCAGGACACAGGTATACTCCTCCCACACATCACTCATGCTGATCTCACACTCACCACCGGGCAAACCCATCCAGACTTCCTGGAGCCTGGCATGCCAGCCAGCTCCAGCCAATCACCCTCCAGTATCCTCACTGCACACATACATCAATGTCCAGAAGTAGCACTTCCCTTCTAGACACATACATGCCGCATACACCATCTTGCAGCATTCACTCTCACGAGTTCATACATACTAAACTCGAGCCTGCACTCCCCACACATCAGGAACTAACATGGACACTCACATTCCCCATGCATTCCTATGGGAGGGCAGGCCAGCCATACTACACGCACGCACTTTATTCTGGGACACAGGGAAAAAGTGCGCCAAGACCCAAAAGTCACTACACAGGGTCACAAATAAAAGCAAAAAGATTAGGGGTGAACCTGCCCTAAGGCCCAAGTCCAACACGACCCCCTTCCAGCCAAAACGCAGGGCAGACCAATCACCACCGTGATGGACTTCCCTGCTTGGGGCGATAAAACAAGGACGCAGGCCCACAACTGCAGGGACACCCTCCTGTTTTACGCCACGGTGAACCCCTAGGGTTCTTTCTAAAACTATGGTAGGGACTAACTGGGCTACCCCACTGGTACTCTCCAGCTGCCCTCGGCCAGGACCAGGCCCTAGGCCACCCAGGTACCACTGGTTCCTGCCTACTCACAAAGTGGGGGGTAGTAACCCCTGGCACATAATAGCCATGCTCCACTCTTCCTGTCTGCAAGACAGGGCTAGACTGCCACTGGTTCTCCAACCTAGGGTCTACAACCTCAGGCGGACCAGGAGTCTCAGGGAAGGCTCTCCTCCCCCTACCTCTTCTTCTAGGGTTCCTCCTCCTCCTGCGAGGGGTACCCTCTAAACACCATTCTCCCAACCTAGGGTTTAACCCCTCAGGTGGTACCGGGGTCAGAGGTGGGCTCTCCCACCCTCTGCACCCCCTTCCAGAGTCCTGCTCCCTCCCAACCGGGGCGGTACCTCTGGAAAAAGAAATGGTCAGGACACTGATTACAGTAGTCCCACCCTTCAGGTCAGGCGGATCCTGAACCTGGCCTTCCAACCTCTGGTCTAGAACCTTTGGTGGAACCAATGCCTGGCACTCCAGGACTTCTGGGGACTCACATACTATCCCCCAATCACTCCTTTCGCTGGACTCCTGTACCCTCCCTACTGGAGCGGTACTGCCAGACTCTAGAACCATAGAAGCTCCGCTTACAGATGCTCCAGGTTCTCTACCCACTAGGAGATCTCCCTCAAGTGAACTAACAGGCAAGTGTAGGTTCCCTTCCTGGTGTTCCCTAAAGAAACCATCCAGGCTCTGTGACAGGGCTTCGGGCGTCTGGGGACTCTCGGTCACACACTCACTCCCGCTCCACTGAGACAGGCAGTCAGCCCCTACACCCTTCTCACTAACCAAGGCCCTAGCTGGGCTACTCTCACCCTCCTCTACCACGCTGGGCTGGAGGACACCTGACCCACTATTGTTGGAATCACTCACTAATGACTCCAGAGAACCTCTCGCACTGTCCCAGCGCTCTGCTTCCTCTGCAAGGTCCCAAGGACAAAAACATTTCAACTTCAGCAGGTGCTGGCGCAACTCTGGACACACAACACTGAGCAACTGCTCTTTGAGGAACATATTCACTACTCCGTCCACCTCATTGTCCGAGTTAGCCGTCAGCCAATCCCACATTGCATCAGAACAGTCATCCACAAAATACGCCCACCTCTGGTGAGGTGGTTTCCTAAGGTTCCTGAACTTCGCCCTGTTCTCCTCTTCTAGGGAAACAGGTACCAGACTCGGGGAACTGGGAGTGGGACTGTCTACACTTATCTTTAAAAAGCTGCCACCACTGGACTCCCCCCTTCCTGGGGAATCCAGACAATTACAATTACACTCAGGGGATAACCTACTCTCCCTGAACAAGGCCCTCTCTTCCTTCCTATCCAACCACTCCTCTGGGGACAGGGAAAGGGATGGGGCGCTGGTACTGACACTGGACCCAGCAAGGGACTCCCTATCTATGGGGTCCTCATTATCTGCTGATACCCATCTACTGTCATCATCATACAACTCACATTCTTCATCAGAATCTTCAGGGCTCCCCACAGACTCACCATCCTCATGACGTGCGGCCCGGGCCCTCTCTCTCTCACTGTACTCAAGATCCCACTGACCCTTCTGCCATTGGATCAGGCTGTCCCTAAGCTGGGACTGAGTATCCAACTCACTCACCTCCATGCCTCCCTCTTCACAGAATCTGACCAGCTCTGACCTACTGTACCTAAAAAGACAACAGAGATCAAAAACAGGCTCCATTTTGGCGGACGTTCTCAAGAAGAGTTTGACACAGGGAACCTGGGGGTCTGAGCTAAACAGGAGTATACAATTACACAATTCAGCAAGATTCCTATCTCAGAGAACTTGCACTCCACTGTCCAGTGTAACACACCACTCATTCACACACACCCTCCCCTCGGACCGGTAAGGCAGTTTCTACCACCCCTGATTTTCTCAACCTGACCACAAGTGACACAGGTACCAAACTCTGGAAGCAGGGCGGGGAACAAATGTACTGGACAGAAATTACAAAATGACACCTTTCAGGAGAAGCAAAACTGAACTTCCCTAAAAACAATAATCCCCGAAATGTGGTTATCTAAAATTGCAGAGTTTTGAAGTGTGGCCTGTCGCCACTGTGGTACAGCGCAAACGCAAGTCCAATCCGCACCGCTAGCCACCAATGTTAGAAACGGGACCTCTGGCCGGCCAAGGCTTGCGCCAAGGTCAGTCAGGGATCACCATTTCCAAGGTCAGGGCAAGGGAGTCACACACCAAGATAACCCCCGCTCACCCTCTAGGTAACGTGACGCGAGCAGCAAGGCTAATCTCGGAGGCGATGTGTAAAGCGTTTGCGCGCGCACCCCAGCGACAACACCCTAGGCCCACCACAAAGGAAACTCCACACAAGGGTATATCAAAAATAGCCTTTGTATTATAATAATAATAAACACACATTAGATAACACACACACTTTACAATGTGCCAACAGGCACGGGCAAGATTTACAAGGGATTATGTACAGGACAGGGCCACCTGGACCACTGTCAGGGGTATGCACCTTTTAGAAATAGCACTTGTAGGTATAACACTTAGTACATAAACATATAATGACTGTAACACAGAAAATAGTTAATGTAGCATACAACCAGTAACTACTGGTAAAGGGAAAATACCTCCTACGCCACCCTAAACACTGTAGGGAAATCACGCAGGGAACTAGGACCTTAACATCAGGACCTAAAGAAGGAAAACCTATCACCTAAGCAGGTCACATTTAGCAAAGGGAAGGAAACCTAAAATAATCACCTAGGCAAGTAACATTTAGCAAAGGCAATAAAACATCAACATTCCTCTAAGCAGGTCACTTTTAGCAAAGGGAAATAAAAGCACAAGGCATTACCTAAGCAGGTCACTTTTAGCAAAGGTAATGACACAAACAATCCTCTAAGCAGGTCACTTTTAGCAAAGGGAAATAAAAGCACAAGGCATTACCTAAGCAGGTCACTTTTAGCAAAGGTAATGACACAAACAATCCTCTAAGCAGGTCACTTTTAGCAAAGGGGATAAAACATAAAGAATTACCTAAGCAGGTCACTTTTAGCAAAGGTAACAACAAACATTCCTCTAAGCAGGTCACTTTTAGCAAAGGGGAATAAAAGAACAAAGAATCACCTAAGCAGGTCACTTTTAGCAAAGGTAATAACAAACAATTGCACATGAAACATTAAAACACATTCAGAGGTGCAGGTAGAACATTTGCGCAGAAATCAAATAAGCAAGTAACTCATAAATTGCGCAGGGTGCATGTAGCACAACACTAGAATGGTCCCTCAGGCCAACTGGCCTCGCAAGGGCTGAAATGCCCTGAGTCTCAATGTCAGGGGGTCTGCGCAGGCCGCACAGAACACAAAGCCTAAACGTAGCAACTGTCCACTAAGTGCTGGACAGTTGTAAATAGGGCTGGGCAACGTTGGAGCCACATGGGCTCGAAGAACAGATGAGCCCCTGAGCCTCTCTGGCTCGCAAAACAAATGTGGGCTGGGATTTAAGAGCTTCAGCGCTCTCAATCAATTAAGATGGCCCCAGAGCCTCTCGGGGCTCAAAGATCAATAAAATGCCCCCTCGAGCCTCGGGGCTTGTGAATATACTTAGGGCGGGAGCCTCTCGTGGCTCTAAACAAATAGATTGCCCCCAGGAGCCTCGGGGCTCCTAATTACCAATGCAGGCTGTTGGAGTCCCTCACGGGGGACTCGGGAGCAATGGCCAATGTCCCACGAGCCTCTCTGGGCTCGAAACCACTAGGCGCCCTTCGAGCCTCTCGGGGCTCGCTCACAACCAGGGGGGACTCGTGGGAGCGGCCCGCTGCCAACTGGGGCCGCTCTCAATCAAGATGAAGGACCCTGTCCCCGCACTCACCGGTACTTCGCTGGTGCTGCGGGGGCAGACACTGCCGGCTCCTCTCGCGCTGCTCTTCTCTTTCTCCCGGGGCTCCTCTCTCCACTCGGGGAGCCTCGGGGACACGGCCGGCTGCTTCCTTTCGCGCTGCTCGGCTGCGGGGCGGGACTTCCGGTTGGCCTCGAGGGGCCGCGCTGTGATTGGCCGGTCGGCCAGATACTTCCGGGTCGCCGCGGGCAGCGCGGCGGCTCGTACCAGGCAGGCAGGCGGGCTCTCAGCATCCGAGGAGTGGGCTCCCTCGTGATGATTTAAATATCCACAGACGGGGCAATGCCAGGTGGGCACCGGCTTCCAGATTAAAGATAAAGCGAGGTGGGCACTCGCTAGGCAGACAAAGCGCTCCAAAGCGCTAGAATCAAAATACAGCGCACCCAGCGCTTAGGGGTAAAATAAAGCGCTCTTCAGCGCTAGGAGTAAAAGGAAAAGCGCTCCACAGCGCTAGTGGGCAAATAATCGCTCCCAAGCGCTAAGAGCAAAGCAAAGGCTCCAGCAGGGTCTGGAGGCAGGCAGGGGGGCAAGGCAGGGCCAGAGCCAGCACACTGGGTCTCCAGGCAGGGAGACAAGCCAAGTGGCGGTCCTCCTGGCCCCAGCAGCAGCAACAGCCCCCTCTGGCAAGGATCCAAAAGTAGAACAATTTCTGTGGGGACACATCCCCATTTTTATACCATAAATTCCTTTGTCTTCAGGGTGCAGGGTGGGGGGAAAACCAGTTGCAGCTGGCTTGGGAGTACCCTTGATGGCCCAACCATCCCTTTCATTCACTGGGGAGGCTTGGGTCGTTAGAAAAACCACAGGGGGGCGGAGCCAGCATTGTGTGGGGAAAACCCCAGCCCATCCAGGACACAGGTATACTCCTCCCACACATCACTCATGCTGATCTCACACTCACCACCGGGCAAACCCATCCAGACTTCCTGGAGCCTGGCATGCCAGCCAGCTCCAGCCAATCACCCTCCAGTATCCTCACTGCACACATACATCAATGTCCAGAAGTAGCACTTCCCTTCTAGACACATACATGCCGCATACACCATCTTGCAGCATTCACTCTCACGAGTTCATACATACTAAACTCGAGCCTGCACTCCCCACACATCAGGAACTAACATGGACACTCACATTCCCCATGCATTCCTATGGGAGGGCAGGCCAGCCATACTACACGCACGCACTTTATTCTGGGACACAGGGAAAAAGTGCGCCAAGACCCAAAAGTCACTACACAGGGTCACAAATAAAAGCAAAAAGATTAGGGGTGAACCTGCCCTAAGGCCCAAGTCCAACACGGGGGATGGGGAGTTACAACAAAAAGGCTCCGGGGGACAATGTCGGGGCAGGCGGGGGTCGGGACAGGCGGAGGACCCTCTGGCATAATTGTGCTCAAGCTCCCGACTCCCGCCGGCCGCTCCATACTCTGTGTGAACTCCTACTCTTATCCCTGCAACCTCTGCTCATCCTCGCCTCCCTGCAAACAGAGCCCCACTTACCCAGAAAGCTCCCCAGTGCCTCAGGCGCTGCTGCTGGCCACCACTGCAACACTGGGCCTCTGGCATAATTGTGTGACGTAAGCCTCCGGAGGACAATGTCAGGGCAGGCGTGGGTCGGACCAGCCGGGGGACGGGGCAGACGGGGGCCCGGGCTGCTGGCCAATGTCGGGGCAGGCAGGGGTCGGGGAAGCCTGATTGCTCCCGGACAAGGTCGGGACGGGCTGCTAGTAAGTCAAGATGTTAACAGGTTTACAGTTGTCACTGATACAACACTTTCTGGCAGGCCTATGGATACCTCCCGGCAGTTTGCTAAAGTACACCTCAAACCTTCCTCAGATGAGCACAATGGCATAAAACCGTAGAGACATTCTTATAACTTAAGTGTGAGTTAAACCACCTGTACGTGCCTCATTTCTACATTTATCATTATTCAACAATCTGTAATACATCAAAATCTTCAGCGAAGTTCTGGAATTAAATATCCACACCTTACAAACATCCTTGTTACATACAATTTGCCTATAGCTCTATATTACAACTATTTTACATGGCATTCGACCAAACACCCACTAATGGATAATCTATTGTCGATAGAAGCGTTGACTATTTTCACATACGTTTTGCAACAAGCATTGAATGAATGAATGAAGGAATGAAGGAATTTAAAGTGTATATAGCTCTCAAATGCCCGAAGGCTTCTAGGCGCTGAATGGCATTGGCATTGAGTCTCAACCTATTTTGAAACATGTCTCTGTAACCCACATCAAGTGTGCGCCACCTCCACTTTATTCAACAGGAAGTACAAATGGCACACCACGCTTAACTCATTTGTAAATGCTGCACCATATTCTTTTCAACATGCTCAATTCCATCTACCTTCAAGAATTACACTATTTCCATTCTATGCACCCACATGTGTACACAGAGTAACTCTATGCCATGTATGAATATAGGCCCTTTGCTACCACATTTTTTTTAAAGTGAAGTAAGAGCTAATGGAGTGATGTGAACAGCAGTATTCTGGATGATCTAATTAGAGATGCTATGAGTGATGACACCAATAATGTCACTTGAGATGCTATCAGTCATATCGTCAATGATGTTATTTAGCATGTCATGAGTGATGTAATATGTGAGGTTGTTAGTTTTAAAAAGATGAGGCACAGGAAATCCATATAAAAGTGTTATTTATTATACAGCAAAATGGCCCCTGGTCTGGCCCTAATCCTCAGCAACTGTGCCTTCCAGCTTATCACAATGGATTCCAGTAGTGGAAGCATACTGGTTGCACTGGAGCAGCATGATCATTACCATAGATACAATCATCATAAGAAATATAAGGACAACACATCAACCGTCCTTACAAACCTTCCCCTTTCCAGAAACACATCAACACTATAAATTCCTAAAAAACATGTCTAAGCCTATTTGCCACAAAGGCTTGACATTTTTCCATTATAGTTCCTTAAAAGCATATATAAACTATTTGCCACTTGGGCATAGCCTTGCTCCACATGCTAGGCTCCCTTTTGCTGAATTCTTTCTTCTTACCATTCTCCAATCTCTAATCTGCTGGAATAACCAACCTTTTTCGTCAATTCTCTCTCTTCAGTCTCACTGTAAATTGTCACCTGTCTTGCATTCCACCGTTTGCCATCAAAAAGCATAAGGGAATTACCCCGCACCAACACCACCTTCCTTGATTCCAACAACTTGGAGGTACCCTTCTTGAACATATTTCCAGAACATACTCTCTTTAAAGCTTGTACTTCCTGCCTCTTCTAGTTACTGTATCATTATTTCTTTACTCATATTGCGCCTGATATTGTTCTACTTTATTTTGAATCTTTTCATTCTTTATTTTCTTCTGTCCACACCTTTCCATCCATGCTGGCATAGCCCAGGACAAGACACTCTGCTCTCTAACAAGCTGAAATAAGTCTCTCCCATTTGCAGAATGCGGAGAATTTCTGTAACTCCACAACATCTCCTTTACCTGTTTTTTACAAAATAAATTGCTTGACAGTGCCAACTGAACACTTTTGTTTAACACAAGGTTAAAGCATTCTATGAGACCATTTCCCCAGGGATGATCCATTGGTGTCCTGCCTTGCCCGATGCCCCACTTCTCAAATAAACCACAAATCTCTTCAGATTCAAATTGAGAACCAATATTTGTGAGTAATTCTTCATGACATCCTTCCTTTTGAAAAATATCCTCACAAAAAATAATCACATTGCTGATTTTGTAGTGTAGTTCCTATTATCCCAATAGGCTCTGCGCATTGGAATAATACCTTCAATAGTATAGGCCTAGACCAGACGTTAACTAGGTCTACTACTGTCGATATTAGACTTAAAGTTTTGGGTTTGCCAGCTAGCTCAGAGTTCACAAAAAACTTTCTCGAATAGGCAAGGAGGAGTTGAACCTCCCTGGATAGACAAGAAGGGATTTAGTTTCTGACAACCATAGAACATGACAACTTTGCTCTCCCCTAATCACGAGTGTATCTCGAGAGTCGTGTGAAAACAAAAGGCAATTTATTTTACTCAGTCAGTACGTGCATTCTTAGTCTCACCAGATTGTAGAGAAAAGGAAGAGACGGGCGTGTTCAATAAAAGATGTTATTTATTGATCAGTCTCTTTTCTCATACAAGAGAAATGGATCGATATTATTGCAATACTTATGGTTAAGTAAAGTGCGTACATTAAAAGCAGAAGTATAAAATAATACTGTAAAAACATTGATATGGTTTCTAAGCCATATGAAGGTTTAAAATGAATAAAATATATACATACACATATACATTTGACTAATCGTACTCAACTGGTGTTTCTAATTACGCCTACCCCGTGTACCTGACCTAAGTCTAATGCGTGGGCGGGAATAGAAAGTTACAGTTTAAGTTAAGTTTGTTTTGCCAAGTGACTGACTAAAGAATTCTCTGTGAGGGGTTATTCAGTTCTGTACCTGGAATCTAGGATGGATGAGGGATGGTATCTCTCGTCTCTGGTCTCGATATTCCAGGCTGCCTGCGAGGGCTACCCGGAAGCGCCGGAGCTGGATTTCTCGGCAGGAGAAAGCAGCGTCTCGTTCTCAGCGCGTCAGGAAAGGCGGAGCTGCGCCAGCGGGGTCTGCTCTGCTCTGGGCTTCAGCAAGTCTGGCTGCTCCAATCTCGTCACCACCGCGTGTGTTTGCATAGGGCAATATCGGTAATATTTATACCTTTAAGGTGCCGAGATTGACGTAAGGATGGACATAGATACGTCAATAAGGATGTCATACGACCAGGTCGTTAGCACATTCTTTTGCTGAAGTTCTCGGTGAAATCAAAACAATGGCCGCAGGGTTTTTCCCAGGTCTGTCATAGGTTTGATTTGTTTTGAGAACTCCGTATGCCTTATCAGGGGCTGGAGGAATATCGCTTGTCTAATTAGATGGCAAGCGTTATGACATAATCAGATAACACGTTCCTGTGTGTCATCATATATTTGTAGTAATTCTGTTACTCTTGCTGAGAATACTCCCGGGCTGTTCTTGTACCCCTGGGCTAACCGACAGAATTGTTTTTGAGTGCCATTTATTGAGAATGCAGACAAATATCTGCTCTCTGGTGCTATGTTTTGACAAAAGAATCCATTAGAGATGTCTAATGTTGTTTCGTATTTTTTGCGCACTGTGTTATTCATTAGTGCAGCACTATGCGAGTTTTGCACTGCAAAAGTTTTGCAACATGAGTTAAGGTGTCGGTAATCCAAAACTAGACGATATGAATTGTCTGGTTTGGAGACCGGAAACAAAGGGTTGTTCATTTGTGAGTGCAAGTTTCAATCACCCCCTGGTATTCTAGCTGATCTAGGATTTCTTTTACCTGTTTCTTAGCTTCTTGCTTAATTGGGTACTGCCTCTGTGCAGTAGGTTGTGATTTTAACTGGATTTTGTGAGGAGGAGAGTCCTCATCCCATCCTACATGATTTGTATATAAAGCAGGAGCTAGGGCTACTGCCCACTTTCTAGCAAGTGTGTATTTTTTATGAATTGGGATGTGATTTGAGAAGGCAGGCATAATTATTTCTTCGCCATGAGGGCACTCCCTGACAAACTCTGGTGGCCAGTCTTTTTCAGCTAGAAGGATGTCATAGCCCTTGGAGAGATTATCCCAAAATAGTCCCCTTATTATTCTAGTCTTATCCCCCTCTATACGTAAAGTTATTTCATATATTTTGTGAGGTTTGCTAACTCTGGTGTCTGCAGTTTCCACTTGAAGATATTCATTCGTGTTCACTGTCTCCAGATGATTCATAAGGACTTTGCGAGCTATGCTCACTTCTGCTGCGCTGTCTAGCATTGTCTGAGCCCATTCTCCGTTTTTCAGTTGTGTCCTCAGTATTCTCGGCATTGTTAACTACCTTGATACTGGCTACCTTCTTTTTTGGAAATTGTAATTTCTTTTTTAGCTGAGCAGTTTCCTTGTCTTTGGACTTGGCGTGCTCCTCTCTTTGTTCTGATCGTCCTATTCTTTCCGATTTCTGCGAGGAAGTCTGAAAAGATTGAGAGAGAC
Organism: Lissotriton helveticus; assembly: GCF_964261635.1. NCBI lineage: Eukaryota > Metazoa > Chordata > Amphibia > Caudata > Salamandridae > Lissotriton > Lissotriton helveticus. The sequence continues at coordinate 988,797,185 of NC_136067.1, forward strand.
GTGTATCAATGTCTTGATATCTATCAGGCTTCTTTATATTATCCCTATTTCTAAGGTTATATCTTTTCCCAGAGGGGTCACTCTGGGGTGACCTGTGTCTTTGGTTCGGAGATTTTTCTCTTCGCCGAGGAGACCTTCCTCTGGACTGGAATTTCTTTTCTTTAGGATTGGATTGTTTGTTTCCATCCCAGCTCTTTTTTTGTGATGTTGAATTATTATTAAAAAATATTTTTTCAGGACTTTCAATCAGTTGTGGTTTTACTGGTATTCCACCTAAACTATCTCTACCTAGTTCCTCATAGGATTTTTCTATAATTCTGGCAATTTCAGCTGGTTGGTCTGCTATATCTGTCTCCTTTAACCTCTGGCGGATCGCCACGTTTGCTGCTTCTCCCTTTATGTTGGCTAATAATATAGCAGAGACCTGCTTGAAGTCTTTCAGTAATTTCATACCAAGAGTTAAAGCGGGTTCTGGACTGTATTCATCTTGAATTTGTTTTAGCACATCTGGTATTACCGAAATGGATGGAACACCGTGCGTTTTTGAGTGGATGGAAGCAAAGGCTGTACCCCAAGTGTCACAGTCCTCAATGTGTGGTGCGATTCCCATTGGAAGACAGATAGTCAGAATCCTGTGTTTTTCTAACGGGGTGGTGTCTGGAAACACAGCCTCTATTTGGGTGATTTTTTGTGCTAACCAGAATGGTATTTGTTCCCGTTTAGCTGGTACTTTACCTAGGCAGGATTGTATGTTCTGTGGTGTAATTTTATTTGTGTTCCCCTGATGAGGGGTCAGCTGTGGAATTTTAATTGCTGGTTGAATTGTTGAAGTCCGCATCACATATTGGACTAATTGTCTATGTAATTTTATTAATTGTTTTAACTGGGTTAACAGCTCTGCTGCAGACATTCCATTGATGTCTGGATGTGGTGTGTATCCGGCTAGGACCGGCCACGTTGCTCCTGGTCTACCTAAAGGACCGAGCCTGGTGATGTGATTATTGTGTTTTAGGGCGCCATTAAATAAGAGCAAATGCTCTTGAAATTTAAGTGGTACTTCCACCTCCTCGAAAGGAGTGTACTCTGCAGGAGGTTCCTCTGTTTTGTAATAGTGGAAGTACTTTGTTACAGCATTTGCTGCTGGAAAATGTATCCATGAATAGTATACCTCTGTCTGCCGATATTCGTGTGCCTCAATTACGAATATGACTGAACCACCTCTAGGTGTCAGTCCATTTTCTATAAGTTTTAAGGTTATAGATTTCCTTTTGATGACCGGGATGAGTATTATATCCGGGTCAGCGTCTTGCAGTGCAGTATCAGCTGCTGCGAGTTCAGTTGCTAATCTAACTGCCTCTCTTTCATCATCACTGTCTACCATTTTACCGACAGGATGGTTACTTTGTTTGTTTGCAGATCAGGTTTTTTATGGAAAACAAAGATTAGATGCACAATATTTTGGAACGGTTTATCCTTCAACGTTGACTAAACCAAGTACCATACATAGGAGTTTCCTCCTGCGAGGTTTGGCGGATATTACCTTTCGCCCACTCCAGACGTCTTTGGAGTATTATGGGAAAAGGGGTCTGAGTGAGAAAGCACGACTGAGTTACTCTAACTGTCTTACGTTAATTTTATCGCCCTTCCAAACGCGTTGGGCGCCATGTAATGTAGTTCCTATTATCCCAATAGGCTCTGCGCATTGGAATAATACCTTCAATAGTATAGGCCTAGACCAGACGTTAACTAGGTCTACTACTGTCGATATTAGACTTAAAGTTTTGGGTTTGCCAGCTAGCTCAGAGTTCACTAGAAACTTTCTCGAATAGGCAAGGAGGAGTTGAACCTCCCTGGATAGACAAGAAGGGATTTAGTTTCTGACAACCATAGAACATGACAACTTTGCTCTCCCCTAATCAAGAGTGTATCTCGAGAGTCGTGTGAAAACAAAAGGCAATTTATTTTACTCAGTCAGTACGTGCATTCTTAGTCTCACCAGATTGTAGAGAAAAGGAAGAGACGGGCGTGTTCAATAAAAGATGTTATTTATTGATCAGTCTCTTTTCTCATACAAGAGAAATGGATCGATATTATTGCAATACTTATGGTTAAGTAAAGTGCGTACATTAAAAGCAGAAGTATAAAATAATACTGTAAAAACATTGATATGGTTTCTAAGCCATATGAAGGTTTAAAATGAATAAAATATATACATACACATATACATTTGACTAATCGTACTCAACTGGTGTTTCTAATTACGCCTACCCCGTGTACGTGACCTAAGTCTAATGCGTGGGCGGGAATAGAAAGTTACAGTTTAAGTTAAGTTTGTTTTGCCAAGTGACTGACTAAAGAATTCTCTGTGAGGGGTTATTCAGTTCTGTACCTGGAATCTAGGATGGATGAGGGATGGTATCTCTCGTCTCTGGTCTCGATATTCCAGGCTGCCTGCGAGGGCTACCCGGAAGCACCGGAGCTGGATTTCTCGGCAGGAGAAAGCAGCGTCTCGTTCTCAGCGCGTCAGGAAAGGCGGGGCTGCGCCAGCGGGGTCTGCTCTGCTCTGGGCTTCGGCAAGTCTGGCTGCTCCGATCTCGTCACCACCGCGTGTGTTTGCATAGGGCAATATCGGTAATATTTATACCTTTAAGGAGCCGAGATTGACGTAAGGATGGACATAGATACGTCAATAAGGATGTCATACGACCAGGTCGTTAGCACATTCTTTTGCTGAAGTTCTTGGTGAAATCAAAACAATGGCCGCAGGGTTTTTCCCAGGTCTGTCATAGGTTTGATTTGTTTTGAGAACTCCGTATGCCTTATCAGGGGCTGGAGGAATATCGCTTGTCTAATTAGATGACAAGCGTTATGACATAATCAGATAACACGTTCCTGTGCCGTAGTGTGGCTTTATCAGATAACGGTTCCTGCATCATGGGGGTTTTCTGCCTCATGGGATGGCTGCTAGTTAACTTGTTAGTTTGTTAACCAGAATAGGGTCAGGAATAGGGGGATCGATACAGAACCTATAGGAATACATCACAATTTCACCTCCCTAACAAATGGTACCTCTGGCCACTTTGAGTAATAGGCCATAAGCACGAGAGCAAATCTCTCATTTGCCCCCACACTATCAAATGGACCACATATATCTATGACCATCTTCTCCCAAGCACAGTTGGCCAACACCACAGGAACTATTGTGGTCTCTTGCAACATGTGTGATTTGTCACTAGACATGCAAGAGATACATTCCTGAACAAACCTCTCTACCTGCATGTCCATCCTTGACCACCAGAAATGCATTCTGACCCTCCTCTTCATTGCAGACATCCCTTGGCGACCTTCATGCATCAAATTGAATACCCTTCCCCTCAAACTTTCAGTCACAATAATTTTCTCACACCACCTGACAATGCCGTCCAACACTGACATTACCTCCCACACAGTATTATAAAACAACAAGACATCATCCAATTTCCAAGGTACATTTAACATTTCCACTGCCTTCAACAACACAAGATAAGCACAAATGCCCTCCTTCCACTCAGTCTCCCCTATAGCTCGACACACCTCAGTGAATTCTCCTACTTTCCATTCTTTTCCTTCACACAACTCTCCATAATCCAATGGCAATCTAGACAAGAAATCAGCATTATTATCCCTCACTTCTGGAACATATTTTACTGAAACAACACATACTCTTGAAGGCAATGCCACCATTTTGCAACTCGTGGGGTAGCTCTTCCAGCATCTGTCATAGAGAATATGGACAGTACGGAGCTAAAATGTGAACATTTTGCACAACCACCAGCAGGTCAGAGCTTCCTTCTCTACCATGAAATAATTAATCTCTGGTCCTTGAGGGTGAGGGACCGAAACGCCACCACTCTTTCTTTTCCATCATGTTCTTGCATCAGCACCGCACCGAGACAATATTCACTGGCATCCGCCACTACTACTGTTTTATCTTTAGGGGTAAATGGCTTCAGCCTGACAACCTTCATAATGGCTGCCTTCATGGCATCGAATGCCAGCTACCACTCTCCTGACCTTCCGAATGTCACACTCCTTTTCATCAATTCATGCAGGATATGTACTCTTTCTGGAAAATGGTGCACAAACTTGGCATAGTACTTCGCAAGATCAAGGAAAGATCTTAACTGTTCTTGTGGAGGGGGAGCTTTCACAATAGCCTCAACCAAATTATGCTTAGGCTTGATACCGTTAAGTATTAAGTTGTTGCGCAAGTCCTCCACTTCCTTCCTGCAGAACTTTCATTTCTGTAGACCAATGGTGATAACAGCCTACTCAAACCTATCCAGCACTTCCATTAGAATCAAATCATGATGAGCCCTAGCTAATACCCATACCAGCACATCATCTTGGAAAATCAGCACATTTGACTTATCTTTCAAAACGCCCTGCATAACCCTTTGCTACTGTAGACGCAGATGCCAATCCATAGAGCATGTTGATAAATTGGCAAGTCTATATAAACAAAATGAGTAGAATCACCAATCGACCTGAAGAGGTCCTATTGGGAAAATGGGGACAAGGGGAAACTCCAAAAGAAATTTGTTCTTTTGTTAGAAGACCCCTCACTCACCAACCTGGTTGGTGACATGCTTCATCATCGGGGTCCCACCCGGACGGCTGAATGCCATCCGGGTGTGCTGCAACACCTGATTACAGTGGAGCAGGTAATTTGAGTGAGTGCAATGTGAAAAAGTGAGTTAAAAACTGCCCAAGTATAACTTCAAGGAAAACCTTTATTCCGAAGCTACTTGACAGTAATGTAAACAGTAGTGTGATACTTCTGGTTAGGTTTACCGATAGTATCTATGTGAAGGGTCTACATGTTTCAACCTGTAATGGTAAGTGCCAGGTTTTCGTCAGGACCAGGTGGTAGGAAACCTGGGTGGTATACACTCGATAAGGTGTATCCAGCCCTCGGCCCCAGTGTCCTAACTGTGTACTTACAGTTAGTTGTCGTTGTTTCAATAATGTCACTTGAGATGACGCGCCGTTTTTAATTTAATTCATAGTGAATTAACTATTTTTATTGTAATCCTTCTATACTGATGCAGCATTTCCCCCTCTTTGCGTTTTTTTGTTTCCATAGTACCACCACGTCATGATATCGTAGCCCTCCCATACTGATGCGGTTTACATTGCAGCATTTCCCGCTCCAACCCCTCACTGCGGGCCTTGGTTTCCATAGTACCGCCACGTCATGGTATCACGTGACAATGGGGCCACGCCCCACCCGGAAGAGGCCGCTTTAACACACTGGCGCGCACCTCCGGGTCTAGCGACGGGGAGTGGTGGACAGAGTACAGGCAGAGCAGCCCAGCGGATCGACCGGCACAGTGAATATCCGGCAGGAACCCCTTTGCGGGTAACTGCACGCCAGCTTGCAGGTACTCTCACGGCAGCATGATATCATTGCCACCATTACGAGCGCATACCTTGACGTTCGCATGTTCTTTTTCTCCATTTTCCTTTGTACCTTTATGCAGATCAAGCCTTAAGATCTGCTATCTGGCACTGACTCCCATTGAAATTGTTACTTATGCTACCACAACTAATGCAACTAATGCACACTTTTTTTTCACTGTCCGATTTTTCCCAGCATCTTTTTTCTCATTTGTATTACATATAAATGTCTTACCAGTGGACACTTAACACACTTTTTCAGACTCAGCACCCGGACCCACCTAACTCTTTCGCATAACCAGAAGTATTCTCCATGCATTTAACCACATCAATAGTTTTATCCAAAGTGGGATCTTTCAGGTACAATATTTTCTCCTGGATTTGTAAGTTAGCAATTCTGTTTATCAATTGGCCTCTTATGATCTTGTCTCTTAGATTCCTAAACTTAAATGTGACTGCCAAGCTCCCTAATGTAGGCACATACTAACTAATTGACTCACCGGGCTCCCTGCGCACAAGAAAATAATCTGTGCCACTCTACCACAAAACTAACTTTCCTCTCATTATTCTCCTCAACTGCTTTAAGTGCATTCTCATATTCATGTTCCTCCTCATTGTCTGAAGTAGCATCCACATTTATTCCTACCAATTAAGGTTTCAACAGTTTTCAAAACTTTACTTCCGTCAACACCAAAACTGTGTTTGAGATTGGCCACTTTCCTCTTGGCCACATACCCATCTTCTCCAATAGCTTCCAAATAAGTTAGGAATGCGCCTTTCAATCTTCCCACGTCATGCAGGGCAGACCAGGATCTTGAAGGAAACAGGTTGGAGCATGAATAGTTTGAGAAGGCATGGTTGGCACAGAAAACTATGTGTGTATGACACTCTAAAATATTTTAAACTCAATTATCTCAATAAGTGCATTCGTTTGAGCTTACAAACACATTTAAACTGAGACATTAACACAGATGAGGTTTTTACTTTTCTACAGGTCATTCCAATATAATGTAATTCACATGGGCATGTTATCATACATATAACATGTGAGCTGTTACAATTGGTATGTTTTGTCAAGGTACAGCTGAAATCTTCTTTCAAGACCATGGTCTTTGTAGTCTTTGTAAGGTGTCATACATAGCAATCACCACATGGATAATGACATACTATAGCAGGGAGGCCCCATATTGAAGGAATGGTCTGTCTTGTGCCCCTCTGTCTTGGTCGAGTATGTACCAATACGTCTTTCAGACTACGTTCCCTTTTATATGTGAAGTGTGGTTTCTGCCAGTTCATAGTGCCTGTATTGACAATGTTTCAGATTTTTAAAATCAATTTCTTCACTTGATTGGATGCTGCACTATAAGAAGTCTGTTACACATGTGAGTATTTCTTCATTCTCTGCTACTGGTTTTCCTTGAAGTAGTACATATCTATGTTGGTTTTTCGCTCGTTTATAGCATCTGTTTACAATATGGGATGGATAGTTCCTGGATTCCAGTTTATCGGTTAGTGCTTTTGTCTGTTCTCTGAAGACAGTGGTATCACTACAGTTACGTCTGAGGCGTAAGTATTAGCCGTAGGGTAAGTTGTCTCCTAAGCTATATGGCTGGAAACTATCGAAGCATAGGAGGCTGTTTCTGTCTGTTGGTTTATGATACATTTTCGTACACAGATGTTCTCCTTCTACATATATGGTGAGATCCAAGCAAGCCATGCTGATACTGCTTATGCTGCTGGTGAACTTTAAATGTTGGTCAAGGGTATTGATCCATAATAAGAATTGTTGGGCTGTATCTTCTCTACGATTCCAGAAAATCAAAATGTCATCGATGAACCATTTTCACAGCAGGACGTTGGTGGAAAACTGGTTGTCATTGCCTAATCTATATTTTTCTTCAAAATTGCTGACATATAGCCCGGCCAAACTTGGGACGAAAGTACTGCCCATAGATGTCCCATGGACTTGGAGGTACACTGTCTCATTGTATTTGAAATGGTTTTTGTCTGCGCTAGTCTGCAGCATTTCAAAATAAAGTGGTGGGGTGTGTGGAATTCCTATTCTGTCTTGAAGAGTATCCTTTCTATCTTGTCTAAGGTGGCATTTTGCGCTAAACTTGTATATAAGCTTTCCATGCCTAACTTATCCGTAAGTTATTCTTTGTGTCGAAGTTCAGATCTTCCAGTAATCCCAAGGTGTCACAGTAAGTAGATGTTTTTTGTACCAGGGGCCTCAGGAAACAATCTGCAAATCGTGGCAGCGGTTCCAGTACCGACCCAATCCCTGAGATGATGGGACGGCCTGGTGGTGGTATTCTTCCTTTATGTATTTTAGGGAGGGAGTAGAAATATGGCATTATTAGTGCCTCTGCACAGAGGAAATCTGCTTCATTCTTGGAGATTCAATTTTGTGTTTCGGCTTTCTTCACCATACTTCTTATTGTTCTTTTTAATCTATTTGTGGGATCCTCTGTGATGATCTTATAGTATTTGGTGTCATCCAAAAAGGTAGTACATTGGTTTTCATAAGTATTTTTTGGTTAGTAATACTAATCCACCCCTTTATTGGCTGGTTTTAGTTACCTCTAGGTTTTTGACTTCTTTGAGCAATGCTTGTTCAAAAGTGTGGTTTTGAATAGATACCATTGCGGTAGGTGGACTGAAGGTTGATTTTAGTCACTGCTCTGTTTCTTCAGTCCTCAGAGGAATTGGTATTATTAACTATTGGGCTCTTGCTCTTTTGTTTCTCCCTTATTATTACTTGTGACCTTCACCAAAGCTCATCTCAGTGATACATGGTCCCTTCAAGCCACAGACCAGGCTATTTCCTGTTTCCAAGTGTACTATTTCTGCAGCCTTTCTGTATTTGTTTTCCCCTTTTATTATCCATCATACTGTAGGCATGACTCATTTCCCTTATCCCAGTTCACCTTGTGAGTGTTAAAAACAGCATTACTTAAGGCCTGATTTAGATTGGTTACCCTGTCACAAATACTGCCTATCTTGTCAGCAGTATTACAAGTGCCATGGTATATAATGCCCTTGTAATACGGAGGACGGGCTATCCATCACATTTGTGATGGAGTCACCCATTCATCGAACCCTAAATCAGGCCTAAAGTCTCCTTTGCTGCCCCTTTGGTCATCTGGGGGACTTCAATACCCTAGCCGCTAGCCCCAGGAATGTCAGAAGTCATGCTGCCTGGCATACCATACAAACATGAGAAGGTCTCATAGGGCTTAATAGAGCCTGGGTCACTTCTACCAGTGTCTCAACCTGCCTGTGGCCCACTGCTCCAAAGAGAATCTCCTCTAAACTTTGCATGAGGAACAAGCCCACTCATCACTCAACACCAGGATGCTCTCCCAAGTCCTAGCCACGTCCTCAGAACATTGGTGCCAGGCCGATAATGCACTCACAACTTGTGTCTTCTGCTGGACACCATCTCCCCCAAACAACTAGGTAATCCATTCAGGTTACAAATAAAAACGTTGTAGGGAGCTAGTGTGATTTTTATGGTGTTTATTTTTTCCTTGAATTGATTCATTTTTGTAAATACATCTGAAAGAAAGAAAATGCAAAATTTCACTGTCCTATTGATGGAAATGTCAGTAGCCATTAATAGTACAGTCAGCAGCCCAAGAATGCGATATCATGCAGAATATGTACGATATTTGCTTTTATTCGAGATGAATCTCTCGAAAAGGAAATGCACAGTTTGCCTAAATTCAAATAAGTATTAATCCTGCAATTAGAGCATATATTAAGGACAAAATAAAAGCGTGTTTAACAGCAAAGCACCATATTGAATTGGCTGTGATATTTTTCTGAAAATCTGAATCTGAAAAAGAAACTACTTATCCTAGAAGGAATTGTTGCAAATCAATCACCGTCCATAATAAACTCAACACACAATACAAATTGCTGAAGAAAGATTTTCATCATTGTTATATTGACTTATAATTACTAGAGCAGACGAGATGGATTATGAAAATTGGAAGCTATTAAAAGGCGCAATACAATTTTAGAGCTACAGAAACAGAACCGCCGCATCGAGTATGTAATTTTGTGTTATTAGACTTTAAGTAGCATTTAAAAACATGTTTGCTCTCCCAGGGCCTAATTGGATTAATGTGATAATCTTTCAATAACAGTAGCTGAGGCTGAAATGTAATTTAAAAAATCGGGCAAGGAGGCATGAAGAATTGGTATTAAATTAAAAGCTCTCATACCCTGTGAAGAAGGGAGAAACTGCTTCCCACATATAGCACTTACATTGTTCATGTACACCATCTTATTTTCAGTGTTACCTCTGAAGGCAACTCATGGTGATCGGTATCAGAAATAGTGTTGCGTTTGGCTTTTCTGTGTGCATTACTTACGCTTCATTTGCTTATAGTAGAGCAAGGCATGGCTGCAGTGATAACAGTTTAGCTGGTTATGATCACGTGTTAATTTGACAGCGATTTAAACTTTCGAGTTAATCCTGTTGTTATCCTTTAGGAGGTGTCTCCCAATGTTATATGAGACTTGAGAGTGTGCAGTTTCAGCCCTTTCAAGAATTTCACGTAATGGGCCTGATGTAGTGTTTGGAGAGTAGGAACTCGGTCAGAAATGTACTGACCTCCAAGCTCTCTGGCCGTACTATATAGAGTCTGTTGAACCATTTGCTTTCCGATGGCAGTGCTGCCATTGGTTTATTGCTATTACCTGATGGCATACCGGAGAGTCAGAGTAAGTGCATCAGACCGCCCATCCTATTTATGGCTGCTGGTCTGGACTCCTCTTTTTCTGTCAGTTACTGCCAGGGAAAACCTGATGGTGATCAAGAGAAAAATCAAAATCAAGATCCCCACGACCAGAGAAAAAAATCCCTGAGTGTGGAAGTCATTAGTTGTTTATTTTTCAATAAAGAAACCCCACTTTATGAGTATGATTTTAAAAAACAAAAAGTTAGCAGCAAACATTTTAAAATGGGATTTGGCTGTCCACCAAACTTTTGGTACCTTCGGGGTCACCTCTGTCATTCTGGTTCCGCTGATGGTACAGAGATCACCTTAAATTCGATAATTGGTAGTACGTCAGCTTAAAGCTGGTGCAAACTCTGGACAGGAAGGGGCAGAAAAATGGAGAATTACCGCAAGAATCAGATGTGCTAATACCAATTCCCTTAGTAATTCCCCGTTCCTTCAGAGACTCAGGGCCCGATTCATAAAGGTAAACCTAGACATAGGTCAAGTTTACTAATTTTTAGTACTCACTAAGGCACTTACGTTACGAGTCGTATGTTTACGATTGTGGAGTATCCACACTCAGGGTGGAATTTCTGAACTCGGGGCGAAATCTCCACACTCGGAAGTGCAAGCTTTTGCACATAGGTCCAGGGCCGGACACCATATCATGTTTTAAATTTACATTTTCTTGTACTACAAAGAGAACTCCAAAACAAAAAAATCACGATAAATTGCAGTCCAAAGCTACAGCCTGCTCCACATATGTATGGATGCAGGTCATGTAGAAAAAAGTAGAGTGTGGCAACATGCAACAAAACATTGGAGTACACAATGAGTGAGGAACATATATAACTCGGGGGACAAAAGCCCGCCACTATGGATGAAAGGTAAGGGGACTATGGAGGAGCTATTAGCTAAATTGAGAGCATCTTTCAAGGGTTTCTGAGATGGGCAACACCCATCCCAGTGTTGACATATTAATTATACAGTCACTAAAATGTAATTTAATTTTGTAACTTGAAAACATTGAAACATTCAGTGACAATATAAAAGTTACTAATTTGTCCTATATTTTCTCCCGCAATCTGTTCTAATGTGAACGTTGGTCATAAGTCAAAACCTTAAATTTAATCTCAGATTTCCAACAGTATATTAAACACTTCATATACCTGTAAATGTGTTTACTCTGGTGATGACTCGCACTCAGGTTCACTGTTAAACAGCTCTATTCAGTCAAGGGACACAGCACAGAGAGCGTGGTCCCTCCAACGCCAGCCACAGTACAAACAGCCATTGGTGGAAGCCACATATGCAGTGAACAATTAGAAGATACACTGAGTATGTAATGAACATGGAATTAAGAAGCACTGCTAAAAGCTAGAGCCACATTACAACCCCCCCCCTTCCATCTACTCAAAACAAATAAAGGAAAAGAAAGCACTAGAAATCGCCAAAACAAGAAGAGGGAAAAGAATGAACTAAAGAAAGAAGCATCAGAATAGGGTGGATAAAGATAAAATCAAGTCTGAACAATGTCCTCCAAATAGCAAGGAAGTCTTCATAACCTAGGAGGCCGGGGAACACTTGCACCACGATCAGTAGGAAGATCAGATTCAAAAGAACTGGAAGCATTCCCTGAACCCTCTTCCCTCCTGACCTGAAACCTAGAAGAGGACAGCTCAGCATCACTCATCAACATAAAACCATTGAAATGATCACCAGAATAAACAGAGATGGATTGATCAAATGATCCACACTTGCACCTCTTCGATACAACAATCATGCGTTTGTTCCACTTGTTGCCATTCTCCAGAAGTACATATATGTCAAACACTTGCTTGACCTTAAAAGGGCCCCAACATTTAGATAACCCTTTGCAAGGTCTACCATGTCTCACTTTGACCCAATCCCCTACACGTACAGAACCACGGTCCTCTTTGTTGTTAATAACCTGAGGGGCAGTGGGCTTGGGAGAGACCAACCTAGAAGGTAGGAGTTTAGTTCCTGGCTTCCTTCCACACATTCCTTCAAACAGGGTGGAACCTGTGGCAGAGCTGATAGTTGTGTGATGAGCCCAAACCATCTCGCAGACCATCACATCAACGTCTTTACCACACTAAACAGCCATGGAAATGGTCCCTTTAACCATCCGGTTGCCACTCTCAACCATACCATTTGCTTGAGGGTTGTAGAGCGCGGTGCAGTGATGAACAATACCACACTAAGCCAAGAAATCTCTCATCTCATGAGAAATCAGCTGGGTACCATTGTCCTTGACAAGGGTTTGGGGAAGACCCTCTTCATGAAAAATGGCCCTACGTTGGTCAGTGGTGCTCTTCGTGGTTATGTCAGACATAAACTTTACAATGAGCCACTTAGAATTAGCGTCAATCAAAACCAAAGCATTCCTCAAACCTTCCTCCACACCATGCATTGGGCTGATGAAGTCCAGACAGACAGTACTCCACAGAACACCCGGATCATCAATTTTACAATGGGTGGCAAGATATTCTGTCTTGAGTCTCTTCTCGCTCTCTCTGCATACCTCACACTCAACAACCCAAGAAGTAATATGTTCATCCATGCCGGGCCACCAAAAATCCTCACGCACCCTTTTCTTAGTTAAAGTTTGGCCAAGATGTTCTTTTTAAGCAAGCCCGATAATCCCGGGCCTCAAACCCTCAGGAGGCACGAACTTATCATTTCTCATAAGAACTTCTGTGCCATTCATACTGAGGTCGTCCAGGATCTTCACATACGTTCTCACAGAGGGTGCCAGGGTTTTCTCCCTATGCTCACCTTGAACCAACATCTTTCAAACACATTTAAGGATATCATCCAGATCCGTAAAATGACTCCAATCATCAGAAGTGAAAACAGAAGCAACACACTCTTCAACATTACTCAAAGAGGCCACAGCACCATCTCACCACACTCCTCTGAATCAACATCAGAAGTGACCGTAGGAGAAAGACGAGACAAGCAGTCAGCTTGAGCATTCTTCTAGCCAGGAATGTGAAAGACACGGTAGCGATATTCTTGGAGTCTAAAAGCAAGTCCGGCCAGTCTTGCAGATCCTTTACCAGCACCACCAGGACTAAGCAGTTTGACTAAGGGTTTGTGATCTGTACGAATACAGAAGTCAACCCCCCACAAAAAGGTCCTGAAGTGCTCCACAGACCAAGCAGCTGCCAGAGCCTCACGCTCAATGACTGAATAATTGCTCTCAATTATTGTGATGCAAATGCCACAGTTCATTCACCACCCACGTGCATTTAAGAAAGCACAGCACAAAAGACCACAAGCACTGGCATCCACTGTCAAGAAGGTCTTTAAAAGGCGGTCAAAGGAGCCAGAATATTTGCTTCACAATGGTCTTTCCTAATGAGATCAAAAGCTTTTTGCTGGGCATCACGCGAAACAAAAGAGCACCCCTTCCTCAAAAGGGTCCAGAGAGCATCAATTTTAGAGGCAAAACCTCAAACAAATTTAGAATAGTACTCTACCAGTCCCAAAAAAACCTCAATTGGTCTTTGTTATATGGAACAGGAGTACATCTAATTGCCTCTAAAAGATCTAATTTGGGACGAACATACTGCCCAGAGATGGTATGGCCCAGGTACTGAATCTCCTCCACTAGAAACTTACACTTTTCCTTCCTTAGTGTGAGACCCGCCTCCCTTAGCCTGAACAGAACCTCTTTTAACATCTTCTTGTGTTCTACCACAGTCACACCAAAAACCAGAATGTCATCCTGGAAGAACTTTACATTATTTAAGCCCTTGAAAATACCAGCCATGATTCGCTGAAAGACACTGGCTTCGGAAGATAGGCTGAGCAGTAGCCTGGAAAAATGAAAAGTACCTTCCATGATTATAAAGGCTGTGAAATTCTTTGAGTCATCATGAAGTTTGATTTGGTGGTAGGCACTCTTCAGATCAAGTTTAGAAAAGTACCTACGACCATTCAACAAAAGCAACAATTCATTGATATTAGGGAGTGGAAAAGTGTCGGCAACAACATGTTGATTTAGGCTGCGAAGGTCCACACAGAACCTGAGCTTGCCATCACTCTTCTTTGTAATGACGACAGGAGAGACCCACTTAGACGCCTAAACAGGTTCAATAACCCCTTCATCCAGCAATTTCTTCACGTCATCCCTGACCACTACAGGAACCCTTCATACCTTGTGTTTCACCAGAATTGGGCCCTCTTGTATCACTATTTTATGAGTGTAATCCTTCAAAATACCCAAGCTTTTTTTAACACAACATCCAATTCAGTGAGAATAGTGTTCGTTGCGGACACATCAGGCACACATAAAACATGCCATGGGGCATGTGGATCGATAACAATATGATGATCTATTTAGTGACTCCACCCTAAAATGGGTGGACCATCTTCTGCCACATAAATCTTCACTTCAACCTGTCTGGATTCAAACACGATGGGAGCAGAAAAGAAACCTAAAACAACGATTTGCTCCCCCTGGTAACCCCTAGAGTCAATGTCCTTAGGCAAAAGGGGGGTCTAGGGCCACTCATTCTCCCACATCCACTTAGGCACAATAGTAGACAAAGAACCAGAGTCAATCATCAACTCCACTTCTTTGCCTAAGATAACAAAAGATGCTTTGGCGCAGCTCTTCCTCTCTAAGCACCCAAGTCCGGCAGAACCATTAAGAGACAGTCGTCACAATCTTCATCGATACAGAAGTCCTCCATTACAGCAACCCTGGATTTTCTAAAATCTCTGCACATGCAGGCATAGTGACCTCTGCACCCACATTTCCTGTAATCTTGTTTAAACGCATAGCACAATTTTACATCACTGGAGTGGAAAGAGCTGCCACATCTAGAATAGCCCTTGTACTTGGACGAATATTATTGCTACAAGTTTTGTTGGGTTCATCTTTCTTCTCAATGGTTGCAACAGCTCCTTTATAACTTTCCACCTTGCTCATCTCTTTCATTCAACGATGGGACTCCTCAATGACTTTCGCAATGGAAATAGCATCTTTCAAGGAAGGATTCTTGGCGGCCTAAAGATGCTACTGAGTCTTTTTACTATGAAAATGGACTATGAGTTGGTGCCTTAACAGTTCATCAGTCCTCTGGCCAAACTTGCACTTAATTGAAAACTCCCTTAATACTGAAATTAATTCATCAAGAGTTTCACCAGGTTTCTGTGGCCTAGTCTAGAATTTATAGCGAGACATAACTATGGGGCATACTAACAAGGGCTTTATCGCTGCTTTTTTGGCTTTAAAAGCCAAAGAAATGGAGATAAAAATATCGCCCTATCAACAACAGGGTGCTAACATGCAAAATCGCATGTTAGCACCCTTTTTCACTACGCTTCCCTTTGCATCTCTAATGGGATGCAAAGTGGGCGTTCCAGTGCAAAATAATAGGAGAAATGTTGCTAAGCGACATTTCTCCTCTTATCAAGCTTCACGCTAACCCTGTTAGAGACAAAAAAAGCAGCGCTAACCACGGTTAACGCTGCTTTTTTACATCTGCTAATTTTCAGACTCAGCCATGTAATCCAATGGGAGGTGAATTGCATTGCTAAGTCCACAATGGGCTATCAACAAGGATATCTCTATCTTTGTAGTTTTATCGCTGCATTACCAGCGATAACCTCCCGACTTTTTATCACCTAGGCGGTTAGCGTTGTTAATATCATGATAACCAGGCGATATTATCCAGCGATAGCAAGCATTAAAAAAAATTAACGCTAAGCGCCCTTAGCGTTAATTTTCCCTGTTCCTTGTTAATATGCGCCTATATTCTCCTCTTTGGCAAACCTCTTCTCCAGACGAAGTTTGGCTTCAGTAAAAACATCCTTAAAGTGGTTACTGTCATTGCCTAGCATTTGAGGTGAGTACTAGAAAATACGATGTGCTTTTTTGCTAATTGTGCCTAACAACAACGTTTTCTTCCTTTCAGATGATAAGTCAAGACCATCCAAAACTGTGATATAGTTGTCAAAAAAATCAATCCACTCTTCCCAAAGCATTGTCTATTGACCAGGTCGAGAAAGGAAGGATGGTGGAATAACAATAGCAGACACAGCCATATTAGCAGAGAAGAACAGGAAAAGAACTTGGAATCTTGAAGAAAAAAAGCTTTAACCTTAGTAAAAAAGGAGTAGGGATCAATGCATGAACGAAAGATGCAGAATAAAACTGAGCCAGCAGGTGGCACATCCCCCACCTATGTACACCATAATGTAATTAGCTCAACAAGCAATGACAGGCAGGCTGATTACATAAAAAGAGGAATCAGAAACCTTGTAACATGTCACTGTATATGTTTGTGGTTTTGCCCCTTATCATGAGAATGAATGGTTTGAGCAAAAGGGTGAGAAGAAAAGAGCTAAGAACATTTCCAGGCAAAGAATCAACATCTTTGAGATGTCTAAAGACCGTTAGCAAAAACTAAAAGCCATTGGAGCAGTCCATAATAGGGAGATAAAAGAAATAGATTTGGGACTAAAGCTGAACTAAGAAAGTGTATGAAAAATAAAAGACCGTTCCATACGATCACAAGCTTTTTCTGCATCAAGGGGGATAGGTGCCAATGAGTGAGAATATTTATTAGATTCATTCAATATATTGAAGAAGATTCTAGTATTATCAGAAATACGTCTTCCCTTAATAAAACCTGACTGTTTGTTTCCAATAATTAAAAGTAAAAGTGGATCCAATCGGAGCGCAAGAATTTTAGCAAATATTTTATGCACAGAATTAACTAAAGACATTGGTCTGTAGTTCTTATATTGGGGAGAGGATGTAGCCTTACAGCTAGAGCAGTTGACCTCGAAGCTGGGGGATCTGGGTTTGCGTCTCGGCAAGGACGCTCAACATCCTGTGATTCTGGGCAAATCACTCAATCTCCCTGTGCCTAACAAAAACGAATGCGTCCATCTGTATTGAAACTGGTGCTCAAGTAAAGTGCTCTGATACCAATTTCTCAGCTCTAGTTCACGCTATATAAATCTCTACAACATTTTTTTTTTTAAATGCAGATCCTTACCATCTTTAGGAATAAGACAAATGAGTGCTTCCTGAAAAGTGCAAGAATATTTAGATGAAATGAAATGAGAAAATAAAAGATGAAGTTTTGGAAGCAATGTATCGAAAAATGGGAATAAAATTCTACAGGAAAGCTGTCGGGTCCTAGAGCTTTGCCAGTCTTAATCACTTTTAACACATGAGAAATATCTTTTAGAGAGAAGTCTTTACCCAATTAAGAAAGTCTATATCAGTTGGGAAATTCTTCGGACTCGAAGCATGATAATACTGTATGTCATCAGAATTTGAATCGGATTCAGAGGTATAAAGGGTAGTATAATATGTTTTAAATTCTTCCAAAATGTCTGCATCTTTAAATACAGATGAGGAATCTGTTTTCAAAATAGAATCAATTTTGGTGAGTTCTTTTTTTGATTTTAAGATATGTGGCAAGCAATTTACCTGCCTTGTTTTGACCACCATAATAACGGGCACTGCCTCTCAGAAGGTAGGAAGTAGAGTTCTCTGTGGAGAACTTGTTATATTTCAATTTTTCTGTTATAAGTTTTTTGAGGTCAGATTTATAATTCGTAGTATTATAACGGGTTTCTGATGGCTTGATGTGTTTAAGAGTGCCAGGTGCTTTTTGAAAGTTTAATTTTTTTTTTAAACGTAAGAAAAAATTAAATCTCTAGCTGAAGTTTATATGCATCCCATACAGCATGAAAAGGAAGCTCAGAGTTTGTATTAAGAGTAAAAAAAATCCATCAATAAAGGGTTCAAATGTGGAGGTAAAGATTGGATCAAATAGTAAGGAGGTATTGAAGCGCCATCTTCTATTACTCTTGTCAGGAAAGCATAATTCTAAGTCCAAAATTACAGAGGCATGTTCAGAAATCAATATAGATCTGCATGTATAATGTGCTGTGTTAATGATTTAGAGACAAACAAATAATCTATATAAGACTGAGAGTAGTGCGTTGGAGCAAAAAAATATACTCTAGCAACTGTGGGTTACATAATCTCCAAGAGTCCACAGGTCTATTAGTGTGGTATATTGCTGATGCATTAAATATGGAACAAAAGTTACTTTAGGGGTACGATCTATATAAGGGTCAAAAACTAAATTACAGTTACCATTGCATAGGGATAGACATCAATTTAACAGAAATAGCTGTCCAAAAAAACATTGTCAATGTTAGTAGGTGCATAAACATTAAACAAAGAGATAGGAATATTATCAATTTTAAGATGTTAAACTAACCAACAACCGTCATCATCTGCTCCTTGAGAAAGAACAGTGACATTGAATTTTTATGGCAAAGATTTACAACTCTGTTCCTTTTGCCCGAACCAGGAGATGAAAACACAGATCCTACCCACTGCCGCTTAAGCTTTAAAACTTCTGATGCAACAAATTGGATTCTTGTAGAAACACAATATCACATTTAAGGTTGGACATATGGGAAATTATTCTTTGTCTTTTGATGGGCAAACCCAAACCTTTACATTCCAAGAAATAACACATAACGTCATTCAACAAAACTTAAAAGGTAAATTATATACATAATATAATCTCAAAGGTATACTATACTATCATACCAACAAAGGCACTTGAATACAGTTAGAAGAATATTAGAAAAGATGATAGCAATAATATGAAAAGAAAATGGAAGGATAGAGATGAAAGAGAAGGAAAGAATGAAGTGAGAAGAAAATACATAGCATCGATAGATAGGATCAAGGAAATGACGTACCAAAAACATAAACATAGGTGGAGGATGGTAATGCCACAAGTGGAAGACGAAACAGCCGTCTTGAACTCCTGGGCAGGTGAGGAGGGAAGACAACCATCCAGAAAGACAAAAAAGGATGATGATTGGATAGACAAGACCACACCTTACAAGAAACACACAAATAAGATAAAAAGAAGCAAATATGTTATTCAAGACATTTCATAAACAATTGTAAAATTGAACAGATTAACTTTATTTCACATTAATAAAACATGTTAAGTAGAAGACATTCTCGCACCTCCCATAGCTTCTTCCTTGCAACTGTCTAGAAATCACTGTAATTTAACAGGATCTTCATATGTAGTAGTTTTATTTATATAAATCACTTTAAAGAGACAAGGATGAACCAACCCAAATTTGGCATGAAGATAATGCATTGCTGATTGCATGGCTAGAAAACTCTTTCTTTTATCTGCTGTGGCTTTTGCATGTTCCTGAGAGAACAACAACGGGGATCCTTGCCATAAGATGCGTCCTTTCAATTTAGGTGCTTGTAAAATCCTCGACAAGTCAGTGTATTCCAAAAAGTACAAGATGACTCCTCTTGTTTTGTGTGAAGAAGAAGCAGCATGTGGGCTATGACCCAGTCTAGGTGCACTTTGGATATTCAGCTGTGGTGATTCAGGTAAATTAAGAATGTTCAGTAGAAAAGACTGAAAGAAGGAGATCAGATTGAACCCCTTCGGCCAAACCATAATGTGAAGATTGTTTCATTGATTGCAGGTTTAAAGGTTCTCTACTTGTTTTTTAAATTGAGAAATTTTCATTTGCATGGGGAGAATTTGTTGGACAGTTGTCTGTAGTGATTCTACCTGCTATTCCATTTGAATTATCATATTACCAATAGCAAACCACTTGTCATCAAGATGTTGAAGGCTATTACAAGTTTGCTCCACATAAGGTTTAGGAGCTTGTAAC
This sequence comes from Lissotriton helveticus, assembly GCF_964261635.1. Taxonomy (NCBI): domain Eukaryota; kingdom Metazoa; phylum Chordata; class Amphibia; order Caudata; family Salamandridae; genus Lissotriton; species Lissotriton helveticus. The sequence goes on from NC_136067.1 coordinate 988,817,089, forward strand.
TCCTCCAAAAGTAACTCTAAAGATATTGGTAGGGGAGATTTAGCAGGTGAACGGGGGGCTTTTTTGACCCGCTTGTTTGATAAAAGCCTTGCTATAGTATGCAACTTAGTGGATTGCTTACTAGATGGAGGAGGGACGTTTATCACAGACATCTCTGAAGTAAAGGGCGATGCATTATGACCTGAATCTTCCATAATGCTTTGAGGTACTGAAAAGGGATTTGCGTCCAGCAAAATGTGAGACTTAGTCTGTGACGATGAGTTAACAGCACATCCTCTGACTGCCCCCATATACAATAGATGGCAAAGTAGTAGCAGATCATTCCCCAGCCAGAGGAATATAGGAAGTTATCAATAATAATGAACTTTGCAATGTTGAAGAAGAGCAACACAGGCAAAACATATGAAGTGTTGAAAAACACGATTCCAAGGCATTAACAATTGCTTTCAAAATTATATGGCCATAGTTTAAATATTTAAAAAAGGAGCACAACTGAAATATGCTGCCATTCTGGAGATATTCAGGAAAAAAGTCTGTGACACATGAGAATAAAATGCATGAGAATTAAGTGTGTTGGCAGGTGAGATCTGTTCACAGAGTTATGTTTCTAGGTAGTGAAGAAATCAGCTGCACTGCCGGAGGACAAAATGGCAGCGCAATTCTTGTCATGGAAAATGCACCATTGATACGAAAACAAACAAATGCGGCACCAACCGCACACTATACAGCATGTGGCACAGTAACTGGCAGTTAAGGCATTGTGTCAGTTTGCATTCCAAAAACAAGAACAACATCATCCTACCTGAGGTAAGTACACATTTAATGTAAAAGATTATCATATGATGTTAGAAAATATAAGCATAATTGTGCATGCACACAATTTTCCTTCCACATGCAGAGCACAGTGTCCTGGAAAATGTGGGTACTAGCTGCAAAGCCCAGCTGTGTTTTGGGATCCCCATAAAGCTGTGAATTCTTTTCAAGGATCCCCTCACTAATAATCTTGAATTTACTCTCGGGAAGTGGTGGGGATACCTTCTCATCTAAATCCTCAGCCATGTTGGGGACTTGAAGGATGAACAGAGCGGCAGGATGAGGAGAGGATGGCACAGAATGTTCCTGAAATGGCTGACTTCATCTTCCTGTATGCCATATTCTAGGCGTCATATATTCTGTAAGTTATTTCTCTGCATTTGTGTTGCTCTACATCCCAAGCCCCATGTGTCGCATGGCCTGTGGGTACACTCCAAGGTGATGGTGGCTATTGAGGTAGCCAAGACTGTGTTCTCTTGGGGCTTACAGGACAATCGGGACGAGCTCTGGATGATCTAAGAGACACAGTCTAGGCAACTTGATTCAATCAATCCCTCCATCATCATTGAGTACAGCTATTGTGTTTGCATTGGCTGCAAGACCCACCCAACCTACTGTTGTTGTGCCTCCCAGTTTGTCACCCATTTCTGTTTTTCCTGCTATCCCTCATGCTGTCTCTTCCCATGCAGTGTCTGGTCCTGTAACAGCCACCCAAAGTGTGTCTACATATGAGAAAGGTTTTCACATAGTGGTAAAAGATGAGCGTGAAGATGGCCAGTTACCTTGTCCCCCCAAGCCTGGACCTTACTTGCAAACCAACTTGTGGCTTGGGGGCAGACATTGTTTTTTAAGTTGACTAAGGACTCTTTATTAGGACAACATTTTGACTGTGGACTATTATGTCTGACCTCTTGTATATAGACCGATCCCCCTGCTGCTTCCTGACTTTTTTATGATGTTGCCCAACCACATCCTACTTCCCCTGCCCATTCTGCCTGAAGACTTCATTTACATTCCTTACTCCCATTCCATCTGACAGTTGTTTTGTAACTTTAGTTGATATTCGCCTTAGTTATGTGTTTTTCATATACTTATATAATTATTATTTTCAAAGAAATTCTCTGTCATAAATTTGCCATTCTGTGTGTTGCATAAGATGGGTTAAATGCCTCGTGACACGGTTGGTCCTGAAGGTCAACGTGAGGAACTAACAAACTGTTTTGTAGAAATGTACGTCATACAACCAAAGCAATCATTTGAAGAACATCAAAGTTAATTCAGTGTAGAAGTTGTGATTGGTGCAAATATATTTATTCATATACATAGGTTGAGTGGCAAACATATTTACAATAGTCACAAGGTTTATATCTTGCAACTTCGCAATTCGGGGGATGAGGGTTTTTCGTGAGTGAGCATCATGTGTAGGTGCTGATGTGTGCGTGCATATGTGGCACCTCCTGTGCAGGTAGATCATTTGGCTCTGTTGATGGTTCTGGTAAAGATGGAGGTGGCTGTACAGTTTAAGGTGATTGTGGCTGTACACATGGGGACATGATCTGTAGAGGTTGGGGTGGTCGTGGCTGTTCAGATGGGGAGGTGGTGGCTGTACAGGTTGGGGTGGTGGTGGCAGTAAGGATGGTGGCTGTACTGGTTTGGGTGGTGGTGGCTGTACAGGTTTGGGTGCAGGTGACTGTGCATGGGGCTGTACAAGTTTGGGTGCAGGTTACTGTAGAGGTTGGTGTGCATGTGGGGGTGCTGGTGGCTATACAGGAACATGTGTAAGTTCTCCTCCATGTGCTGACTGTGAAGGTAGACGTTGGAATATTTTCAACATCCCCTCTATCATCTTTATAGCCATTGATCTTGGTGCATCCTGGACATGTCTTAGCAAAATTCCACATCATGGTCTAGGGCATGAGTCTGCTTGTCAAACAATGGCATAACAAAACTAGTGGGGCCCTCCCTGCAAAGTACATGGAGAGGGCCCCCCAAGCTTCTGACTGAATCCCGAGCTCTCAGGCCCACCTGTACACAGTGCCAGAGGGAGCCCCTTCGAGCTCGGGGACCCCTACACTGCAGGGGCTGCGGGGGCTATTGTTACGCCACTGTGTGAAACATATGACGGAGTCCTTGTGGTTAGTCTGAAATGTCAGAGTAGCTCCTAGTGCACGCACATCTGTCTGATGCTGCAGATATTCCTCTGGCCAACATGAGCATCTGCCATCACCCTCCACGAGACATCCTCTAATATGACCATAAGGTCAACCATCACGGGGAAAGGTGGCACGTGGGAGACTTTGGGGAGGAGATTCATGACTAGGGGATACCTATTCCTTACCAGGTGTGTTCTCTTCTTTAGATATTTGTGCATAGGCCTTTGACTCATCTTAACGGGATCAGTATGTAAGAGAATCTTCACATCAAGGACGTGGGGTTGTGAGGATTGTACCATGATTGGTAGACTCTGTGGCTGGTTGGCTGACTGTTGGGGACTGACAATCCTCAGAAGTGAGGTAGGAGGTACAATGCTGGCGAGACATAATGTTTAAATCCGCCTTTTTGGCAGTGGACCAACAATGCACCCCTCTTCATCTATGTGCTCCTACTCGAACAGGTCATGCTCATTTTCTTTCTCCTCATCCACTTCTTCTTGAGCAGTGCTGGCCACAGATATTTCTGCTTGAAGAAGGATAGGATTTTCTCCTCGGCTTGCCCTCCGTCCTCCACTGGTGCATGGTTTGGCTTCATCGAGCGGCTCATCGTCACAGTCTTACAGTACAACAGATAAAATGTATAATGCACGAGTTTAAGTACTACAACACTACTGATTGATTCAAAACTCACTCATAATTCTTTATTTGGATTTTGCAAGAATCCATAAAAGAAGAAGGCAAGATGAAAATACACTACCATTATTTATAAAAAGCAACTTAAAAGTGTGAATATATAGGTTGATGTAGCATCTTACTTAATCAAATAAAGTAGGGTGCTGATCCGTAGGACATATAGAGTATAAAATACAGTACAATCTTACATGCAAAAAAGTCACGTAAATAAGTGTGAATGTTTAATAGTGCTATCTTGTCAGCTTCATAACATGCCCAAATCTTGAAAGGCTAATTTTACATTTGTTGGATAACGTGCGGGAACACTGTCACTATATGAATGTATTGTATCATGGTTAATAAAAACAAAACAAAAAACATTATTGATCTGGAATGCATAAAAGAGACCCCACAGGACAATCCTGAGTACAATGTTCAGTGGAATAAAAGAAAGTATTATAAAACATTTCCATGACCTTCAGCCTATAGTACACATTTGATTGTGCAAAAGAGGAATATAGTGTAAAACTGCAAAACTGTCAAATATACAAGATGACTGTGCACTAGGAAAGTGCAGAGTGCATATAGGGACAATGAAATATAAGAATCATATGGATGACCAATATAAAAACTAAAAGATGTAGGAACAGTGTCTTCATTATTCAACCTCATACGTTAGACATTCTAGGTATGAATAAGATTTCCTTCTCTTAATGGCACACAAAATGTGTGAAGAAACTGCATGAAAAATGCCAGCATAATCCAGCTTGCATAGAAAGTTGAAAGCATCCTGATGGTAATACATTTATTTGGCTGAAATATTAGCTGTAAAAACGTTTCTTTATATCTTTGTAGATCTTGCAGAATAAGATGAAATGCAACATAGATTGAGTAGTTTTCCCATTGCTTGGGCATTTAGGTAGTTTTTGATCCCATCCCTCCATTGTTGCGAAAGCTACCATGAAATGCAAAATGCCCAACAGTAGTCTAATGATAGTTTCAGCTATCGAGTACCTTTGGATTCCTTGGTGCCTGTGTCCTTTTGAATTCTCTTTTTCTCATGAAGATCATTTTCATTTCCCTTTTGCTTTATTGCAAGATGCAAATGGGGTGCTCTACACTAGAATTTTCATCAATCTCCCATAAAAAGTTGCTCACATATGCCAGCCAGGAAAGTTCATTGCAGTGCTCAAGTGCTATGCAATCTTCTATAATTTCCATGGTGAAATTAGTGCCTGTCTTACTCCAAATAGTATGCTAGATAATGATCTGAATTACATCTTCTTAGTAAGGAACATTCAATTAATTGTGAACTATATAGGTGGATGTTGAGCACGGCACTGCTAGGAATCTGCATAGGAAGAGTTTCTCCTGAGTCCATAGGATTATGCTGTTTACCATACCCCACAGAGAAGTCTCCTAAGGGCCACCCAATAGGCATTTGTTTTTGTACCTTTGCAATATTTCTCTAATGGGGTTACTACCTATTTTTGCTGCAAATCTGAAAAGTACTTCTATTGACGTTATGCATTTCAGTTTAGCCATTCTCATGCTGAGAGCCCCATTGTTCACTATGCGAGAAGTGCAGGCCACAGTATGTAAAATTTTGTGTTTCTATACAAGATCTTTTGCATAATGGGTTTTGTTTTTTCGATTTCCCTTCCCACATATCATTAAAAAAGTTCGTTTTAGTAGCAAATCTTTCTCTTCCATATATGCAACAACGTTGTCAATCAGGAGCTGCAGACCATTAGCAGATCTAGATAGAGGCACCGCATCGTCTGCATATAGGAGGACGGGGGTCGGTCACTTGTCAATGTCAACTCTCGGGGAGTCGACGTTCACCTGTTGCAAAATCTAATCCACCCTTTTAATACATAATGAAAACAAAAATAGGGCAAGAATGTGCCCATGTCAGATGCCTCTTTTAACACTTAACTTTGCTGTGCATTCCCTGTTTGTTCCGTACTGTCCCAAGGCAGTCAAGGGTTCATACAATTGTGGGAGATGTGAAATGATGTTTGCAGGGGCATCCATTTTCGCGAAGGTCTGCCACAGATTGGCATGCATTACAGCATTGACCACACTGCTCAGGTATGCAAAACAGAGGTGAATGTGACCTTCCTTGAATAAAGTATATTTACTAATAAGGAGGTGTAGGTTGATACATTGCTACACAGTACCCGTATCCCCCCTGAACCCATACTGTGAGTCTGTAATTACCTGGTTATCTATTGCCCAGGTTTCCAACCTCTCCAAAATTATTCTTCCCGTTAGTTTTTCCGATGTGTCCTAAAGGGATATTGGGTGGTAGCACTCTGCATCCCCCCTTTTAAAAATTTTAATATGCTCTCAATCGATGTTGCAGGGAAGCAGCCTTGTACTGTGGCATTGTGTACATGAGTCAGGATTGGTGCCTAAAGTGTTATTTAGGATTTAAAAATGTCTGTGGGTACCCCATCAAGACAGGGTGCTTACCCTTTAGTGCACTTTTAAAGTGAAATGCTTACTTCTTCAAAGCTTATAGATTTTAGAGCTGGTGATCCTGGAGAATGCTTGCAAGGTGTGGTCAACTCTGCACAATCATGGTTGGAGTTACAGATCCCACCAAAATAACTAGTTTATTATGCTTTCTAAACAAGAGCCTTGACTCCGGGGGTTGAGGTATCCCGAAGAAATGATGGGCTAATTGTTTTCCAAAACTCCAGACTGGACCATATCTTGTCCTCTCCTGCCCAATGCTTGCTTGTAGTTAAGCCTTAATATTTCAACCTCCTCTCTATTTCTAGGTATAGACTACAATGATTTCTTGAGCTTCTGATTTGCGAGTGGCATTGGTGGTCAAACCAACCAATGTTTAGTGGAGCTCTTGTTTACAGTTCTTAAATTAGCAGCTATAGAAGAGGTTATTTTGTCAAAGTCCATCAGGATCTTGTGTAGGGTGGTAGCCCATTCTGTGCAGATGATAAAGTCATGAAGGTTATCTTTTACTATGTTTTCTAAAAAGTCAGATTTGTTTATCTATGCACATTTCAGGCTTATACCATTGTTACCCCTTGTTGCCCTCTGCTGCTATGTGTGCTCTCTGTTGCTATGTGTGCTTCTAATTCTTGCCCTCACTTGTGTTTGGTTTCAATACTGAGGGTAAGTGTTAGTGGGAGATGGTCACTAAAGGGGCTTAGTTCAATCCCAAATGATTTACACAACTCCAGTCCATTTTCTGAAATCAATTATTGAGCGAAGAGTGACGAATTCCTCGAATAAGACATTACAAAATTACCGGACCTGACTATCTTGGTATTGCTTACGGCAACCTCTGTGATTGACCCTTTGTCTACTGCGCTGACCTTACAGGATAACACAGTAATTCCTGAGCAGCTCGCCCGCGATTTGTTGAGACACTGTGACACAACAAAGACAGACACTCTCTGAATATATTTATGATGAATAACGGATTGATCTAGGAAAGATCATCTCTTTGTTGCTCTGAAGAAGCTCTCCATAAGGGAGCGAAACGCGTTGGCTGACTTATGAATTGGGAATGTTCTTAAAGCTTAAAAATAAAGAAGTGACTTTTTCTACTTACTTACCAGTTTCTACCATCCGCCCGCTGTGTGGTGCCTGACCAGTTGTGACTTCAATATGTTTTACAGAAGTTACCGCTGTCTGCAGTGGGGTCCTGGCCAATATCACAGGGACTATAAGAATACGGGTGAGGTTCAGATGAAATTTGATATATCAAACATAGGGGCCGATTAGGATGGAGGATTTTCCGCCTCCTCCGGGCCGGCGGAAGCCACCTCCGGCCCGGAGGAGGCGGAAAATCCTCTGCGGAGTCACCAAAGACCCACCGCCGCATTACGATGGCTGGTGGGTCTTGGTTTCTGTCCGCTGCTTTTCCGCCGCGGTCGGATTACAACCGCGGCGGAAAAGCTCTCATTTGGCTGGCAGTGTCTATCAGACACCGCCAGCCAAATTAGGATGCATTTGTAAACATGCTTTTCCGCGGCGGTTTTTCCGCCGTGGAAAAGCATGTGTACTTTTGAATTTGGGGGCCCGTTGCGGGCCCCCAGGGTGTAGGCGGGTGGGGGGTGCACATGGGGGGTACCTATGGTACCCCCCAGTATTTACATGCACAAAGCGGCAGGCACCGCGCGGTGCCTGCCGCTTTGTGCATGTAAATGTTAAACATGCACTTTTAACATTGCGGCGGGTGCTGCTTGAAGCAGCACCCGCCGCAATGTTAAATATCCAGGATGTGACCGCCAGGGTGGCGGTCACATCCTAATTTGCACGGAGGGACCACCGCAGCCCATGCGGACGGTCCCTCCACCTCTGGGATGGCGGACGGACGCAAGTCCGTCCGCCATCCTAATCGGCCCCTAAGTGTGCAAGTTAAGATTACATGTAGCAAATAAACAAATAGATGTGACTAAACATATCTAATGATGGTATAAAACTACAGTACAACACAGAACAAACTTTCTGTTAACATATTGACTTACCAGTTCTTGGTGGACCTGTCCCTTGATATCGACCTCCTGCAGATGCAGAGGCTAGTGCCCAGGTGGAAGGATTCACTCTGGCTGCATGTTGAAATTAAATATAGCAGATTACACATAAAATTACTAATTGATGCTAATATACATATACGAAGATAGCTATGTCGTACAATATACAATGCAGGTTTGGGGGGAACACAAAGAGGGTAAAATTCATGAGCCAGTTATAATTAATTTCTCAAGTCCCATTTAGCGAATTTACAACTTTTACTCAAGATGATGATGGAACTTTGAATTTGAATACACAGGGTTCTGGGACTTGTACTGTGATTGAGAAAATGACATACAGAAATATACAAATCACTATGGGTCAGAGAACAAACATGGAGTGACTTCAATAGTCACAATTACTAATAGGAAGAAACATATTTACATATTTAATGGATCTTTGTGCTTCATTTATTTCTTGCCACTCTAATACGGTTTTCTGCCACCGGCAGCCAATGCAGCTGATGGGGGTTCATAGTAAAGTGAACGTCCTTCTCGAGTGGGATGAGATGGAGACAGAGCCCTTGCCATCTCTATCCTAGTGAACTTCTTATTCACCTGTCTCTTCTGATCCTGCCATTTTTTTTAATATCACTTAAGGTCCGGGTGTCCTCCCCGATTGCAGTGACTCTATTTGCCAACTGCTGCCATAAGGATGCCTTCTTTGTTGCACTTGATGAATGAGGGGTAGCCCATGTAATTTCTTTTAGTTTTGAATTTTAAACCTGACAATGGTTTCAGTCTCCTCCCCTGTAAAATTACACATTTTCCTTGAGATTGGCAACATCTTGAATGGAGATTTTAAAGGGGGGAGGCAGGTAAGGTAAGGAGTATCCAAGTGATACAGGAAGCAGTCAGGTTGTCAGATGAGGTTGGAAGAAACCGAGTATTGGATGTGGGCTGCTTTTATGTGGTTTAAATGAATGAGTTTCAGGTGTAATTAATTGATTGCAGGTGTATGTACGTACTAGTTAGTTAGGCATATATTTCTCACTTTTTCCGGACTGAGTCAGAGATGCAGATGTAGATAATGAACTTCATGTGTAATTATTGGATTGCAAGTGAATGTGCTTGGTCAGTTTGGTCAGATGTGTGGTTCTCACTTTCTCCGCCCGAGTGCAGGGATTTCACCTTGAGTGCAGAAATGTTGCCAGAGTGTGGAAACTCTGCAGTAGTAAAGGTACTACTCATAAGTGCCTCTTTGAATACAGAAAAGTAGTTAGATTCAATTCTAAGTTTACCTTTGATAATTGGGACCTCATTGTGTAAGTTTGGCTACCTCAGTATTTTAGTGTTTTCGTTTGCAGGAATTATCTCTTTAATAAGTAACTCGATGTGCAGGAATACTTCATCAGTCTTCCCTCACACCTCAGAATAGAGATCAATGGGCCATATGTATCAAGCCTTTTGTCCGTTTGCAAATGGGCAGATTCTCAGAATTGGCCCGTATGCGAATTTGAACAAGCCTTTTGGGATGTATCATCCCAAAAGACAATTGCAAAATAGGGAATTGCAAAATTTGCGATTCTCTATTTTACAAATGCATTTAAGGAATAGAAAATTGCAATTCCTTAAATGCAATTCTGGAAGCACAAAAAATTTGCTATTTGGCCTTAAGGAATTGCAAATTACCATCAATTTCAAGTTGGTGGTAATTTGCAATATTCTTTAAAAAAGCACTTTTCTGGGGTGCAACGGGATGTCCTTTTGGCACCCTTGCAACCTTGGAATTGCATTCACAATTTGCGATTCTCTAATTGGTAATCGCAAATTGAGAATGTCTTCCCATTCATTCCTAGGGCCTCCAAGCCCATAGGAATGAATGGTAAGGTATTCCTCAATTTGTGATTCGCAAATAAAGAATTTGTAGAATTCGCAACATTTTTAGCAATTCCTACATACATCGCATTTTTCGATTCTCTAATTGCAATTCGCTAAAAATCGCAATTTAAGAATCACGAAACTCTTTTTTGATACCTATGGCCCTAAATCTAGTGGAGAATAGAATAGATGAAATCACTCACTATAAAATAGCTATGGTGTGGAAATTAGGCAGGAGTAATTCCCTTCCAAATTGCACATTTTCCTTCAGAAATCTGTACACTTTTCACAGCAAGTCAAGAACTCCAAGAAAGCCATAGTAATACACCCTAAAATGTAGAATGTTGAGCCCACACCAAAGTCTCAGGCTTCATCACAGCAATAACTATTTTGAGCCGACCTAATTACATTTTCTGCAATCAGATCCTTTAATAAACCTTAAAAATCAGATAGGTATCCACATAAATTATTAATATATGCCCATATGCCACTTACCTTACAGAGTATGCTTGTCTTCTTGATGAAGTCGGAGTTTAGTCATGCACCATGTTGTTATTTTTAATTAGTAATTGTGTGTATAGATGTCATCCCTTTATTGTTGCTCAAATGTAAAAGGTCTAGTGAGCAATATAGACTTATAAACTAGTGGAAATCACCAACAACCTTACAAAAAGTTATCTCTAACTTCTAAAGTGGGTTACTGGCCGAAGAGCAACATCTTTAGATGTAAAGAAGGTAGTTTTTACAAGATGGTTTATTTCTTAAACACAGTCCCACCATTGCTGACAGCAGCCCAACTCGGCTCCCAATCCCCAACTGTCACCTACTGGAACTTCCACGCACAGAGGCTGCCAACATTCTATGCATGTGCTGCTTACACATAATAGTAAGGAACGTTAACATGGCTAAGGTCACAACACATTGCAGACACTTAAGTAACACAAGAAAATAAAGTACATATTAAAATCTGTACAGTAAAAGAAATTGAAAGGGTATAACGAAACAATGCAGCATTATTCAGCCAACCCACATTGATCACGATAAGACATGACCTATCGCTGAACTAGATAGTAAACTCCCAATTCTGGTAATTACATTAAAACATTAATCTCTAAACCAAGATGGAACCACTCCTCTCAGTAGAGCTGCCAGTTTGAGTCACAACATCTTGGTATGTCCCCATACACACATCATCATCATGATCCTGGGCCTCTGGTAAAGCAAACTTCTTTTCACCAGCTTTATGCATGTTGCGCAACCTGTTCTCATACCCAAAGTGCTTTACCAATCTGGACATACTCCATGTACTACTTGTGTGAACAGTGACAACATTTCTTTTGATCTATACAATTTTGAAGGGACCCATTAACTGGAAAAATCTTACCCATTACCCTGTTGTGATTTGTTTAACTTTGACCCTTATCAGCGACCATATGCACTGTCGCTGTACTTCCTTTATGTTGGTGGCACTACGTCACACATTCCATTTTGGAATGTGAGTTCAGTATTTATGTGACGTCACCCTGGGTTCCTGGCTTTCGCCCTTATCTTTGTCCCTGTCCTGACTCCTGCTCCCGTACCACCTGTGAGCCTTTCCAATATAATAAATAATCATCTTAAGTACATCGCTGTCAGTGTCCTCTTTACAACACTTTCCTAACGTGGTTTCTTTACCAGGACGAAATCACCCATATTCCACTTCTTGCACTAAATTGAGTTTTTTACGCCATATCTCTGTTTGTACTTTTGTTCGTAACTCCTATACCTTCACCGGATTTCTCCTTTGTCTATACCACTGGTTCTCTTAAGAGGCAACCTACCTGGATTAAATATGTACACTGCCATTCTTCCTCTCATTGATTCAAATGGCGATCTCTGAGTCACAGAGTTGAGAGTGGTGGGATGTGCCCACAACATTTCTCTAAGCATTCCCTAAAGATGAATTCTAGTTTCTGCTACTCTTTGCACACAGGACTTCACTACCCTGTTCATTTGTTCTGTAAGGTCAATGGTCTGGGGTGCATAAAGAGCTGTCTTTTGATGAATAATGCCAAAATCACATGCATTTTCTGTGAAGTAAACTGCACCCCATTGTCCATCACCAGATAATGGGGAACCCCTTCTTCACACACAAACTCATCCCTGAGAAAACTTAAATCTGTTCTAACACACCCTTAGTTGACACCAATTTTGATGCATATTCTACCAACAACAACAGAAATCTATCAGTTGGTGGTAACAATTCATATTGACCCAAAATATCTAAACCCAATTTGATTCATGGTTCTTCAGGTACTGCCACAGGTGACAAGGGAAGCTGACTGGTGACCCAGGGTTTGTCGCTGGAGGCACACATAAAACATTCTTTAACTCCACCCTCCACTTATCGATCCATAATTGGCCACCAATACCACTCCCTTACTCTGGCTTTAGTGAGATTCCTCCCGAGATGTCCCTCATGTGCCAAATTAATCACTTTGGATCTAATAATCCATAGGGGTATGACTCTCTCCCGACTCTTGAGACCACACTGGCCAATAATTAGGTCATTCCTTACACATCAAATAGGTTTCAAATCCAGATCTAATACCTTATATTCTGGCCAACCGTTCACTACATATCTTGATCGATGGATACAACACATCCTTCTTCTCCCTCTCCACCGACTCTGGTGATAGCTGGTACTTTGATCCATTTAACACAGCTCAAGTCACCAATAACATCATCACTATTGTTCCCAACCGGTAACCGTGACAGTCTACTTCTTTATTCAAATGCCTTGGCAGTACTGTACTTGGAAGTTAAACTCCTCTAAATACTCACTCCACCTATTAAGCCTGGGAGTCAGTCTTTCACTATGGTTACACAAACAGAATTTGGATCAAAGGACGATAATCCATAGGTACCAAGAAAGGAATGCCCAACAAATAAAATGTAAAATTGCACACTGCCTAAACAACAGCTAAAGCATCCCGTTCAGTGTTCCTCTGCATCCTTAAGTATCCTAGAGGCAAATGCAACCACTTTCTCAGCACTGTTCACTATTTGGGTAGGACAGTACCCAAATCCTTAAGGCTGGCATATGTTATAAAGATGTTTTTCCTTTTCGCATCAGTGTCCAAATGTGGGTATTTTACTCATTTCCATTTTTACTGTCTTAAACGCTATGTTCAAATCTTATGACCATATAAAGGGAACTCATTTCTGAAATGTACTCGAATAGCCTCAACAACACATGCAAACCTCTTGATACATTTCAAATAAACTTCTGCAAGGCCTAAGAAGGATCTCACTTTCTTCTTGTCAACTGGTGTTGGGGCTCTCATTATGCTGCCAGCTTGCTCCAATTTTGGAATACCCTCTCCTGAGATAGCATGACCCAGATAAGTCACAGATGTTACCCCCAATATACACATTTTCTTCTTCACACTTAAAACGCAATTAGACAATTTTCTTAAAACTTGTCTTATAGTATCATTGTGTTCCAAAGCATCCTTCCCATAAATAATAATGATATCCTGGAAAAACAAGACATTCAGTACCTCCCTCAATAATATCTCCATAATCATTTGGTAGCAAGCTGCCACAGAGGCCAAGCCAAATGGCATCCTTATAAATCTATATGCCCCCAGAGGTGTTACAAATGAGGTCAGGTGTCTTTAATCCTGGTGCAATTGCATTTGATGATATGCCAAAACAATGATCCGAAACGATGAAAAGTTTGGCGCTCTCCAGCTTTGTGATATTTTCTGAAATATTAGGACGTGGTTTGCAGTCCACCCAAATCCATTGATTGAGATCATGCAGAGCTACATACATTCTGATGGATTTTCCACCATCTTTAGGTGCAAGTACCACAGGTGCAAACCATTCAGATGACTCAATTTCCTCTATTTCATTCATCTCAAGTACCTTATTCAATTATTTCCTCAGGAGGTCAAGCATCAATCACCTTGTGAATGCATGATTTTGCTCCTTTCCGAAGAACGATAAGGTCTTCAAAATTCTTAAGAAGTCCCAGATCATCCTTGAACACTTCGGTAAACTCCTTATAAGAACTTTTTCCCAAATCACCATTATCAACCAACATCACAAGCATTTGGGTTGAGAATGAATTCCAAATATCTTTGATATCTTCATCCCAACAAATTGTCGCCTCTCCCACCACATAAATCTTGTTAATAGTTTCGCTGTATTTGAACCAAATCCCTTCAACCACGCCACCGTAACTAACTCGGTTAATGTCTGAAGGAAGTAACTCTACCTCCTCGCTAGCAAATTTCTCATCCTACATTTTGTTTCCAGTCATAGTATATGGAGACCCGGAATCTGCTAACACAAAAAATGTCTTCCCCACAATGTCTCTCTCACATTCATGCATGATCAGCACTCCCTGTCCACCTCATTAGTATTATTTTCTAAATTTAGAACAACAGTTTGTAAACTATTCATCACTCCCTCCCCTGGCTGTACCTCTCAACAGAATTATAAACTCTAGCATAATGTCTCTATCAGCCGCATTAATGTCAGTTTGAGTTCCTGTCATAGCAATTCAGACTACAAGAAATATGTCCAAAACTGCCCCATCAATAACATTTAATTTTGTGTGCCTCAATTGAAGTTTTAGGATTTCTCAAGCTATTTCAAGAACATTATGTCCTGCATTCAGCTGCACATCATTCTCTGTGACTTCTCAGATGCTCATCACTCTCTGTGACTTCATGTATGCTGCTTTGCGTCGAAGCATTGTCAGACGATACAGTATGATTTCTCATCTTCACCCAACCAGATATTTTCTCCATTCCTTCAACAATACCAATGGCCTCTTTGAGTGAGGTATTCCTGGATAGTAATTTCTCCTGCACCCTATCACTGTTAGTGCTTCTTACCAATTGTTCTCTGACCAGTGAATCAGTTAATCCTCCAAACTCCCAATTATGGGCTGAGTTTTTAGCAATGTAATGTAGTTGCCCACTCTTTCAGTCAGTTCTGTGAGTTCTAGGAATTAATAAATAATGCTCTAGCAGAACGTTTATGTGTGGCCCAAAATATTGCTCCAACATTTTTACTGATATCTCAAAAATATCAGAAGGTTCTCCATTTCTAATTGGTACTTCATCTATACTTTTGTATATCTTTCGACCTTCTATCCCTACGTTTTTCAGTAAGATAGCTGTAGTAAATAGTTCTCCCAGCCAGTGATATTAAAGTAGGAGATTTATTGAGGAGCACAGCAGAATAGGTACCAACGCCTGCTGACCAGTCTGCAAACTGCACAGCAGAACCCCAAGTCACACAAGCTAACATGCTAATTCTAGAATCAAGAAATGACATATAGATGAGAAGAGATCATAGAGAAACATGAAGAGAATAAAGACAATAAGTTTACAACAATAGCCTCCTTCCACCCAGCAGAGAATGTTTCTCCACCAATGACCACAAGCTAAGAATGAAAGAGTTTCTTGCATTGTTCCATGGAAGTATGGTATCTTCCTTCTCAAAGAGAAAAGCCAGAGGCTGAGACATATTGCTGACAGACATGATGTATTACAAGGTAGCTTTTAAAACAGTATAGATCTGTACAAGATGCAACAAAAATGTGTTAGCCGTATATCGTGTCCCAAACCAAATTTAGCTGTTCTTCAGATCTTTAGCTGCTAAATATTCCATCACCTAAAGCGCACTGTCCCGATGAGCAGCATTTTAGAGTGCAACTGTAATTAAAATGGTCACTTCATGTTGAGTGTTATAAACTAAATCCTAAATGGCTCCAAGCATCATACATGATGACATATATTGCAGTCTCACGTGGCACGTAAATGCACAAAACGATCGTGGCTCCCGAATCCCTCCAGCTCAAACAAATCCAACACGGTCGAGTGAATCCAGCATAGGATTTCCAGAGTAAGATACTAATAAAAGAGGTAAACACAAAAAATTGAAGTAACTTTCTATATCCTTTTTCTTCTCATACACTGGTATTCCAAATCAGCCACATTTGTCCAAGATGATCATTAGAAAAGCTGGTGGTGAGTTGGGGTTCCCCACATCAATCATCACTCATCACCAGTGTTGAGATGTAAGACAGGTATGTTTTGCAAGAAGGTTTATTTCTTAAATACAGCACCACCAACACTGTCAGCAGCCCAACTCAGCTTCTCAGCTCCAACTGCCACCCACCGGAACTTCCCTACCCAGAGGCTGGCAACATTCTAAGCATGTGCTTCTTAAACATAATGGAAGGAACATTAACATAGCTTAGACCACAACACAAATCTTTCATGCTTTTGTATCTGTAGAATGACTCTCAGGTACTTTGAAAACAAAGTTTTAATATTAAGAAAGTACATTTAGGTTAAGGTCCATCTTGTAGCCCTAAATAGTATTCATTTAAAATGGAAACTTAATGCTGGGACATCTGGAGGCTTTTACATTTTTTGCCTGGTGCCTGTTTCTATGTGTGAAATGGAAGGGGTGAATATGGCATTTATTGCCATCTAGTTGTAGAGTCTTTGTAGGCTTGTTTTCATTTAAAAATATATAAATAACCTTTTCTATAGCAGGGAGGGGGCCTGGAAATCATAGGGTTTGAAGCATAATGTCCCCTCTACACCCACGTTCGGACAGCTCTGGCTATTATTGAGATGTGCAACACCTTTGCAGAGTAGTATATATATACAATTACCACACTTCAGATGCTTATGAGATTCTTCATTGCACTCTATGGCTTACAAACCTGCCAAAGGTGGCTCCTTCTACTACTAGTTTTTAATATGTAAATATCATTATGTTGAATTAAAATATGTGTGAGATACATTTGTTAACAATCTATAAACACATGTGCTGTTCTTGTAGAATGGGATCATAACATAGGCAATATTCCGTTTTCACATATAAATATATTAGAAATCTTAAACAGAAGTCTGAGTTATCATAATGGCCTTCAGAGTATCAACCTTTCACACAGATTGTAGGCCTTTAAAATGGGATTTTACAGTGCTGAATTTCAGTAATCATAAAAATGAAAGATAATGTTTAGCGTGTCAAGAAATGACGAAGAGGGTGTTTCCCTTATTAAGAGATCAGATACAGAAGCAAACCTCTTGATATGCGATATTACAGATATTTGGCCTGGAATTCTCCTTTCTTACATTTAAATGTCAGTGTCTGGCAATGTGAGAAGTTGTGTGAGTGAATAATATCTACCTTAGACCTATGGCTAAAGGATAAAAATGATATTCACTGTGGATACAAATGATTGTCTTAGTTTCCTGGAGAATCAAATGTAAATAATAGGAGATGATCAGATCAAGTTGTCATTTATTGTGAAATATGGAGATGGAATGGTACAAAACGTATTTGAAAAGAGCCTATGAAACAATGTCACTATTAATGCTAACACAATATAGATGGTAAACATTAGAGATGCAAATGAGCCACACATTGAAGTTATTCAAATGAAAATAGTACGCTGGAATACAGCACGCATTCAATCAAAAACTGATTACAGGGACTGAGTAGACTTTGTTTATACTCTGCATATGTGCCATCATCAAGAGACGTATAGCAGAAAATTAGTACACTCCACCTGACCATCAATACCCTTTCCATTTTTTAACACAACATTCACTTGAATCCAGCATGTTTAAGAGTTAATCTCAAAGTTTATTTTTTTCACTCATTTTTATCAAAGACTTTTTTTTATTTTTGCCTACGTCTCTTGATACATGTAACATGGACTAAATATATCCAACATCAAATCCAATAAATTACAACAAAATTAAATGAGAATATTTATACAAAAAAGAAAAATCATGACAGCTAAAGACAACTTTTCAGACACAATCCAAACTTTCCTAAAATTTTGATAATGTGCAATGTCCAAATTATTTTCAGCTCACTACACCTCATGTATTCCCCCTCTGGGGATGAAAGTATATATTTTAGATTCCTTCTCTTTGCAGTGTGCTCCCACCCCCCTTCTGTTGGAAAAGGCTCCCTTGAGCCATTGAGCTCAAGAGCTTTTGAAGATGCACCTGTGTGCCAGTGAGTGAGTGTGGTAGTGGGTGTATGGGTGAACAAGTGGATGTATGAACTGTTTGAGTGAGATAATGGGCATGTAAGTGGCAGTATGAGTGAGTGAGTGTGTGAGTGATTGTATGAATGATTGAGAGGGTTTGTGAAAGGATGTATGAGTAAGTGAATAAATGCATGAGTGCCTCCATGGGCCAGTGAGTGGCTACATGGGTGAGAGAGTGGGTGTGTAAGTGGCTGTATAGAAGAGTAAACATGTGTCTAAGTGCTAGCATGAGTGAGTGTTTAGGTGGGGGAGTGTCCGCATAAGTTAATAACTGGGTATGTTTGAGGCTCTAGGGATAAGTGCCTGGGTATGAGTGGCTCTGAGTGAGTGCCTGCATATGTGCATAGCTTCACGAGTGAGTGACTGCCTGTATTTGTTGCTGTTTTACTTAACAAGGGAGTGTTACCCACAGTAAGAGTGAAATAGTGAGCATATTAGCACTTGCATGAGTGAGTGACACACTGCGTGAGTGGCTGTATGGATGAGTGAATGCATATGTGAGTGCCTGAACAATTGAGTGAGTTGTTGAGTGCCTGAATTATTGAATGAGGGTCTTGGGGAGTGATTCAATTATGGACTGTGGAGGCTGGAATCAAAATTAAATCTCTGCGAAATGGTGCCTCCCAGTTCATCTTAAACTTGAATATAACAGTAACATATATATTCACACATAACTCAATGACGACAAGTTGTAAATACAAAAGTGAATAAAATAATAATTCAAACAAAAAGTGACAATACTGACAAATTATAGATACACAAGTGAATGAAATATTGGTTAGAATATGTAATGACTAGGGGGGCGTGGTTTGGACGCCGAGGGAGATGGCGGCGCTCTGAGTCTCCCTGCTCGTGCCGGAGGAAACGTTTATGAATTGGAGCATACAAACCTCTCCAGCGCCGAAAAAAATAAGAGAACTGGACGGCGGAATGTGAGCGGGTCACAGAGAGCGCTCAGTCGACGAGCTGCGTGACGGTGAAGTCCGGTTTTGCAGGTTTTGCAGCTCCGCTCCGGCGCTGCTGGTGAAGGACGGCGGGAGGAAGGCTACGTGTCCGCCCAGCAAACCACCGAGGACGCCGGCAGACAGTGAACGAGGGTCTGCTCGATATGAGAGCAGGCTTTGAAGGGCTCCGGCGGTAACCGATCTGGCAGATGCACGGAAAGGGCAGCGGGAGAAACAGTGAGTAAATGAAACGCCTGAAACGCTTGGCAGGCACAACAAAAGTGCACAGAAAGCGGCCACCGCTCGCACTACACAAAATGGCGGCATAACGAATTTCCAAAGAACTGCAGGCATACAGATTGATTCTGACCACATGAGATGAGCGTTTTCACTGGGTAAAGGAGATAAAAACGATTGTGCATGAAAAACGCCTGATCATTGTTCTCATTGGAACATTAAAATCGGTGTCTTGATGACAAGCAGAAATATGCTTTTCTGGGATGATTTTGGCCCCTGAGGATTGATTCTGATCTCGTGTGTGTAGTCTGACCATGGTTCCAATTTAACCCGAATACTTTGACACTGCTGAGACATCAGGGCTACCACAATTTCATATGCTATGTTGGCTGGGTGCTGGCTAAACATGAAGGAATGATTAGTTCTTGTTCTTCAATGGGCAGAAGCTGGTAAAGGCGGGTACAGACTGGTAAAGACTGCAGGAAAGTGCAACTTCTAAATGTATGATCTGAGATTGCGCCTGAGATTGCGCAGAAGCTGGTAAGGCGGGTAAAGACTGGTAAAGCTGGTAAAGGCGGGTAAAGACTGCAGGAAAGTGTGGCTTCTAATTGTATGATCTGAGATTGCGCCTGAGATTGCGCCTATCACACGATGTGTCACTGCAATGCGATTGAGTGAGATTGCCACTCCACTCCACACATATTGCCTATTTTAAGCAAAGTGGCGACGCAAACTCTCACCGTGAATCAAGAATAGCGCCTTCAGCACAGTGATCAACCTACTCAAACTAATGGACTGCATCATTGATTGCCGATTCCTGGTTATCACGGCTTTCTCAGTGGTCATCTGAGGAACAAATAGGTACAAATAGGGCATTTTCCGGAGCCTGGAAAAGAAAGTGCGCCACGGCGGACAGACACAAATCAGGTGAATCAATTCACAAATCAGGTGAATCACTGCCCAGTCAGTCTACGTCAGTCAGTCCACATCACGAGCAAACATGTCAGACAAAGAGCTAGCAAAAAGCCTAAAGAGACTTAAGTCTGATCTGCCCTCTCCAGGCAAAGGAAGGAAGGATAACCCGGATCCGATAGATTTAATACTTAGCAGACTTGATGAAGTCAGGGATCTGGCGAAAGCGACAAAAGAAGAGGTGGCAGCAATCAGGCAAGACAATCGCGACACCAATGCAAAACTTTTAGAAGCGGAAACGAGGATTAGCAAACTCGAGGATATGGAAGTGAAGACCTGCAACGCAGTTAAACGCTTGTGCATAGCAGCGGATCAAACAACCCGGAAACTCGCTGAATTGGAAGACCGCAATCGAAGGGGGAACCTACGCATTTTTGGAATTCCGGAAGGTTCAGAGGATCAACTGGGGAGCTGCGTGGCTTTTCTTGAGTCCTGGTTTACCCAAGCTACAAACATGACGTTTACACACCCACTAGAATTTGATAGAGCCCATAGAGTCCCGGCAAGGATCTCAAAGGATCAAAAGGGTCCCAGAGCTATTGTTTGCAAACCGCTCAGGTACCAGCATGTAGAACAGATCCTTACCTTCATGCGTAAAAACAATCACATTTTATGGAAATCTGCTAAGGTCTATATATCTCAAGACTACAGTAAAGAGACAGTGGACGTCAGGAAGGCATTCTTGGCGCTTCGACCGCAACTGAAGAAAAGGGGCTTCCAATATGGATTCATTGGTCCGGCAAGGTATCGAGTGATTATTCAGGGCTCTCCACACATTTTTTCAGACCCACTGAAATTGAAACGTATGCTGGATGGCCCTGAGGAATTGGACATGGAGACGAATAATCCTGAAAGCTCTGCTGACCAGGCTTCAGCCTCAGGTTATAAATGAAAGGCATTCTGCAACACGCATTTTCCATTGGTATTCAATTCCTGGTTGTTTAGCAGAACAAATGAGTATGTTCAGCTATTGTGTCAAACGGATATGGCGCTTTGAAGCAAAGATTATGGCCAAAGTTTAGGGCTTTTTGACTCGGAGTTCATAACTCCATATATGTGTCCGTATTATACACACTTCACACATTCATACACATTTTTCAGGATACTTTGAGGGCCCATGGTTAAGGCCCAGGTTTAAGGTTCTGACTTGGTATCCATGTCTATACATTTGTAATCTTCTACCTTGAGTTACTTCGATCAATAAGTTTAATACTTTTTCGCATGCCTCACTACTTAGGTTTTATAACTTTACCAGTTGGTATTGATTCAAACAAAAAGGTAATACCTTGTTTCGTTTATCTCTAATATTGCAGTCCTTGAATTCCTTCATACGTACAAGTGACTTGGTACATGATTTATTATGGTCATGATAGTTAGAAACAACTCACAAGTTTTCAGTAAAATGTTATAAATCTTATATGCTCCAAAAGAATATGAATATGTCTAGGCACGGGGAGGCTGTACCGTACTCTCTCTCCAATCACCATGCCTACGTTATACAGGTGGGGTGGGGAGGGTGGAGGGACGAGGGGATTGGGGGTTCGGGTATGTGTTGCATATCTTTTATGTTTGAGTCTTTTTCTTTTTCTTCTCTTTCTGTTTCTTCTTTTTCTTCTTCTTGCTTGCACTTTCACTATTGCACTGACGCCTGATGGTGGTGTGGGTTATAGCCTCTATGTTCACTCATATGTCCTCTCGAAGTCTCGGGGAGATGGAAGTCCAGCATTTTGTAATTGGTCAAGTGTGATGCATGTCTTTCTCCAGATGAAGCATTCTTTAACTGTTCACACATAACGCGGTGAATACTCCGATGGGAGTATGTAATATGGACAAGATGAAGATATTGTCACTCAATGTTAAAGGTTTGAACCAACCGATCAAAAGACAAAAAATCTTGGATTATGTGCGTAGGTTGAAAGGCGATATTGTATTGCTACAAGAGACGAAGCTGGAAGCTAAGCTGTTTTATCACTTGAGGAACAAGTTTTACAACGAAGTTGTGGGTGCAGAATCTGTTCACAAAAAGAATGGGGTGTTGATTCTTGTCGCGAAGAAATCAAAGGTGGAGGTTTTGTCTCATGAGGCTAGCTCGGACGGGAGGTGGGTTACGGCCAGACTAAGCAAAGAAAATACGGAATTTTATGTTACGAACATATATGCCCCTAACACCAGTGACCTTAAGTTTTGGGAGGGCTTAAATAAACATATGGAAAATATCCCAGATAACGCTGTTCACATAGTGGGTGGTGATTTTAATCTTCCAAAAGATGCAACGCTAGATAGGGACTCCCACTGCCCTTTCAAGCCAAACAAATCTCATAGAGCCTTCAATAATCTGTGTGAACGCTTTCATTTAGTGGATGCGTGGAGGCTCCAGAATCCTACAGGGAGGGATTATACCTTTTATTCTACACCGCATGACTCATACTCCAGGATTGACTACATCCTCATAACACAGAATGGGGTACCCAGAATAGAGTCTACCAACATAGAGCCTCGTGTGTTGTCGGATCATTCTTGTATTTCCCTGTCCATTGCAAATGCCAAATCATCTCCCCGTCAGACGTCTTGGCGCCTGAATGATGAGATATTAAGCGACGCTCAACACAGATCTACAATACAAGCTGCCATTGTCTCTTACCTGCAAATTAATAAAGAAGGGGACACATCTGATCTTATTAGATGGGATGCTATGAAAAGTACATTACGGGGAGTATGTATCAAGATTAGGTCTGCCATGAATAAAAATTATAACGCGAAATTAGAATCCCTTGAAAGTGAAATTAGAGTTCTTGAAAGTAAGCATTTAAGGTTAAGAGACGATATGACTCTTTATGCTCTGGCAAATAAGAAATATGAACACAATAAGTTAATAAGTGAAAGGGCGGGAGTTTGGCTAGACAAAGGAAAGAGGTTTAAGATTTGCGAATCCAATAAAGCGGGAAAGAGTCTCGCTTCATATTTGAAATTTAAAGTGCAAAAAAACTGTATTAACATCCTTAAGGACGCCTCAGGGAACTCACATTCTGATCCAGACAAGATAGCTGAGGTATTTAGAGTGTTCTATGAGGACCTGTATGCAAAAAATACAAAGGTGGAGGAAGATAAAATTAAGAGTTATTTGGATGAGTGTGACCTCCCAAGGCTGACCGCTGAAGACCAGATTAGTCTAAATGGCCCAATCAGTACTGAAGAAGTGGAAAGCGCGATTAAAAAATTGAAAACAGGGAAGGCACCAGGCCCAGATGGCTTTACAGCAAAATTCTATAAAACATTCCCAACTATGTTAACTGGGCCCTTGATAAACCTATTCCAAGAAATAAATAGCTCTGGTGAAGTAAAAGGCACCCTGGCGGAGGCAACAATTGCAGTACTCCCGAAGGAAGGGAAAGACCCATCGCTCCCAAAAAACTACAGGCCAATTTCGCTAATTAATATTGACTGTAAGATTCTAGCAATGATACTTTCCGCACGTCTTCAAAAGGTGCTCCCACAATTAGTCCATCCATCTCAAGCGGGCTTCCTAAAGCATAGGTTGTCCAGTGATAACACACGGATTTTGGCGCATGTGTTGGAAAAATCTAAACTTCTAGAAACCCCTACAGTAGCGATAACGTTAGACGCCGAAAAGGCCTTCGATAAGGTTGATTGGGTCTTTCTCAAAGCAGTCCTCAATAAATTTAATTTGGGGGAAACATTTACACGGCTAGTGATGTCACTTTATTGCTGCCCCTCGGCGCGAGTTAGAGCTGGTGGATCGTTCTCATCTTCCTTTTGCTTAAAGCAAGGTACGAGGCAGGGGTGCCCTCTATCACCCTCGTTATTCTTGTTGGCAATTGAACCATTCTTACATCATATAAGGGAAGATCCTAAAATTGCAGGTATACCCTTTGGAGACTGCACGGTTAAATTGACAGCATACGCAGATGATGTGCTTGTCATGTCTGAAAGGGCGGATGAGGCAGTGTCTGCACTCATGTCGGACATTGAAGACTTTTCGAGGGTTTCGGGCTATAAGCTCAATAAAGACAAGACGGAGGTCAAGCTGCTAAATAACATAGGGGATAAGGGGATCTTGGGGGATTCTGGTCTTACATGGCAGCCCAAATGCTTTAAATACCTGGGGTTGGACTTCGATAAGGATTTAGTCTCCACTTTAAAAGTAAATGAAGAATCGACTTTGAAAAAAGTATCTACTCTTCTAGAAAGTTGGTCCCCAAAGTTTCTCTCATGGTGGGGTAGGGCAGAAACTCTCAAAATGATGTCAACACCATTAGTTAACTACATGGCCAGTATGCTCCCTATGACGTTCTCTAATAATTTTGTCTTAAAAATAGACCAGCTGTTTGGTAACTTCCTGTGGCGGGGCAAGAAAGCCAGGATATCCCTAAAGAAATTACAACTGGCAAAAGATAAAGGTGGCCTGGGGCTACCATCGTTCAGAAACTATCAGACAGCCTTTCTGTGTAAGCAAGGTGCTCAATGGTTAATGAAATCACCAACTTACACTCCTGTGTGGATTGACATTGAGAGATCAATGGTGGGCAAAGCTCCTCTTGAGTCTTTGATCACCATGGATCTGTCACACCTCCCTCACTCCAGATACATATTGTTAAATACCAGAAGGGCCCTACTTAGACTTGACCAAACGCACAAAACCAAATTGACATTCTCTAAATCATCATGCATGTCATTATGGAGAAACCCCTACCTTAAACACACGGGTGTGGAACTCTTCTGGGAGTCATGGTCCGAAAAAGGTATTAACCTGGCTGGAGACTTATATGACAACAGCGAACCAATCCCGTTCTCAAGCCTACAAACGAAGTTTGACCTAGCCCCGATAGACTTCTATAATTTTCTAAAAGTTAAGGCGACATTAACCAACCGTAATTTCACACCCTACAATCCGTGGCTGATAACACATCTCCCACGCATCATGCACTCAGGTCACTTCGTTTCCAAGGTGTATAAACTGTTGCTACCACTGCCCAGCAAATCTCACAAAAAAGTTGAAGCGAAATGGGAAGCGGAACCTAACTCCACAGGAATAGAGTGGGATTGGGAATTGATTCATAAGTCAGCACTTGCCCACAAAGTATCACCCATCCTATTCCAGACGAAGTATATGCTCATAAATAGGTCGTTCTGGACTCCGGAAAAGCTATTTAAATGCAAATTACGTGATTCTCCGAAGTGCTGGAATTGCCAATCAGGGACTGGTGATCTTCCTCACATGTTATTCAACTGTCCCCTGCTGGAAGAATACTGGGAGAAAATATTTGTATGCATTCATCATGTGTTTAAGATAAAGCCAATAAAGGAATTTGTATATGTCATTCTAGGGGGGTTGGAACCGCGTTTAGCAAATGAGCATGATCGCCAGCTTTTGGATTTAATGTTGACACTGGCATGTAAGGTTATTTTGTGCAAGTGGAAATGTGCTAAGGAAGTAAATTTCAAAATTTGGCAGGAATGGCTGTCTTTCCTCAGAGGTGCCACGAATCAGGCGTTACAGTCCTCTACGTGGAGTCCAACTAATAAGAAATTATGGAAGACACTAGACAGTTCATCCCTCCACTTTGAACCGCCTTGAAGCAATGTGACCTTGTAGTAGTACCTTGGAGATATGGGTGTGATCCTAGTAGCTATGTCAGAACTATCCCCATTCATCCACACGTCAAGTGTTTAACAACTTGATCAATAACCATGTGACAAGCAAGAGTGATTCTTCTCTTTATTCTCTTTATTTCTATCATTTGTAGTTTCTGTATTGGTCTGACAACATCTGTATTAATTCACTTTTGATGGAAGATTTAATGTAATGTCTTTTGCTTTGTTTTCTTACTTCAATAAAAACGATTTGAAATAAAAAAAAAAAAAAAAAAGAATATGTAATGACTATACATTTTACACCTGAGTATTTCTCGTGCAATGGAATGTGACTGACTACATTGCACGCATCCTACACATTAATTACAAATCTTGTGTGTTATTTCATATATTAATACTTTTAGTGTCCAGCTTCAATTTGATATTGGGACCTGTTGCCTGTGTTTCCTCGTGCACTTTTGTGGTAGTATGTGGTCCTGTAGAGGTCCGAGCATGGATGTATGGAATCATGTGTAGGCTACCTTAATTGTGCTATAATTTATGTAGCCTTTTGTGCTCCAGTGAATAGTTCATGCTTGCTCTTGGCCTCAAATTAAAATATGCCAACGCGTTTTGACCTACTGCGTTGGACCTAGATGTAAATTTGGTTAAAAGGTCTTCTTCAGGGCAGTATATGTTCATGTGGGACATTGTGGGTATATTAAGGGACCAGGTGAAATTTGTTGTTGTCAAATCAAATCAAATCATCTTTATTCGGTTTTCCATTATTTTTGAAAGACCATAAAAGTTCATTAAAAACATGTTAAAAAGGATAAAACATTCAAAGTTTTTAAGTTTCAAATAATTAAAAGCTTTTCTTTACCAGTATTCTTATGCACGTTGAACAATTCGGTCCATTTTTCACAAATTTGTTCGATGTCTGACACAAAATTTAAGAAAATGTACTATAGATTTTGCCATAACTTCCTTTTCCAAAAACTGCAAGGCCAGATAAGCTGGACGACATTGACGCATCTTCAGAACCTTCAAAAGTGGTATTATCCACCGTCTCCGTGGTGAAACATAACATTTACAGAAAAGAAGAACATGAATAGTAGATTGTGAGGATGTTGAATCGCAAGGGCAAGGGGATAGATTGGGAGACCAGTCATTTTGAGCGGGAAAAGAAATCATACGATGAAACATGTTGAACCTAAAACGGGTCAACAAAAATTTTCCATAGTAATTTAAATTAAACTGTAGGTACGGTTGGATGGTGGGAACAAATTGTATTAATAAACATTGCTGCACAGTTGGTTTCCCTATCTCACTTAGTAAACGCATTTGGGACAAATGAGACAAACAAACTGTTTTTAAATCTTTTTTTGAGAGGTCTATTACTGAGGGGGGGTTGTCAAAAAATCTTGCATATCCAATGTCCGCAAGAAATGTCTTAAAGTAATCCAGCCATCTAATCTTTCTCATGTTGTCGAGTTTCAAGCAGTCTTGGACAATAGTTCTCGTGAGTTGACATTGTTCCATTGCCCAGATCCTTCGCCACAGCATGACCGGTTGGATTTTAATAATGTCTGAAACATAATCCAAACCAAGTTCAAGATGACAACCATATGTCGTGGTACTTTTTGGGACTGCCAGCAAGAACCTTAGGAAAGAGTTTTCAAGTTTTTGAAGCTGATCTACATTTGCCCCCCCCTTAGACCCCTGCTCCATAGGTCCCAATACTGAGACATTTTGCGTTATATATTTTTAGCATTTCTGCCGGAGGTCTTTTACCTAGCCAAAGCGCAAAAGCCTTCAGTGCGCCAACGGCCCTTAAAAATGCTAATTTACGAGAGTTGACTGCTTCCCTCCACTTAAACGCCTCGTCAATTAAAATCCCTAAATAGGGATATGTCTCCGTTCTTTCAAGGGGTAAATTATCCACGTAGATACTCTGGTTTTTTTTTCGCTTTATGCCAGCATGCATCACGTACGTCTTTTTTATGTTTACTTTGAGACTCAGGCTGGCCATAAATGAGCAATACTTGTTCAAAATCCGTTGGAGTTGGACTGGGGTTCGGGCTAAGATCACCGCGTCGTCGGCATATAATAGAGCTGGTATCTGCCGACGACCGGCTGATGGAAGATCTTTTGCACCCTCTAACATTGTAGCCTCTAATCCGTTAGTATACAAAGTAAATAGAAAAGGGGCCAGCACACACCCTTGTCTGACCCCCTTTTCTATTAGAAAGCTATCAGTTAGCTGGTCACCAGTCCCAAATCTCACTCTTCCCATTGCCCCTGTGTATAGTTCGCGAAGGAAATCAACTATTGGTGTGTCAATACCCATTTGCAGCATAATAGTCCATAGTCTTGAGTGTTCAACACAGTCGAATGCTGCTGTAAGGTCCACGTATACCATATGTAGAGAAGAGCATTTTGCGTCTACGTACTTTCCGGCAAGTAGGGTTAAGTTTAGGGCCTGGTCCACCGTACTCAGTCCTGTCCTGAACCCATATTGCAGGTCCGAGATTGCCCCATGATTGATCGTCCACTCCTGGAGACGGTCGAGAAGAATGCGCCCTACCATCTTACCTAGCGAGTCCAGGAGTAAGATGGGACGGTAGCAGGTGGGACTGTCTCTGTCCCCCTTCTTGAAAATGGGGACCAGTATTGAGGCCGACCAGGAATCGACCAAACCAATTTCCTTTGCCCAATTCAATACGTTGGTCAGTAGTGGGGACCACAAATCTGGGGTGTGTTTAAAAAGGTCCATGGGAACTGAGTCCGGTCCTGGTGCTTTTCCTGGTTTTGCGATTTTTATGGCCTTCTCTGTTTCTTTCAGGGTGAAGTGGAGAGCTAAAGGGTATTTCACAGGTATAAGGGAATCCAGATGTTCTGATTCTGGAACTTTTTTCCCACTGAAGACCCCAGAAAAGTGTTGGACCCATTCCCCTGCATTGATTGCAACGTCTAGTGATGGTACATCTGCTTTTTCTGTTAGAAAGGGAGATTTGACTATCTGCCAGAAGGCAGTAATGTCCTTTAGGATGCTACTTCTCTGTAGTTGGGCCCATAAATTGGCTTGTAAATCCTTTTTTCTAGTTTGGATTGCGAGCGCGTAGACCTTCCTTAATTTTATGACCTCCTCTCTGTCTCTTTCTGGTTTAGCTAGAGCCTTCTTTAAATTGGTGTGAGCTTTGGTGCATTCTGTGCTAAACCATCCCTTTCTAGTTATCTTATTTTGTTTACAGGAACTGGTTAGTTCTTTCCTGATATTTTCCACAATGTCACCGTAGCTAGCCAGAATCTCGATTGGGGTTGCAGAGGGATCTAAACATCTTTCTATGTCATTTCTGCTTTATTTTACTATCTTCATGATTGTGGCGTCCTGGTCTATTTTCCCCCATTTTAATGCAAAGCCGTTTAGCCTATCCAGTGTTAATAACTGCTGGTGTAACAAACTTAACTGGACCTTATCATCCCTATTATGCCGTTTAGGTTCCTGGAGTGTTATGCTGATGGGAGAATGGTCACTAAGCGCATTGTTATGTACTTCAAAGGTCTTAATATTTGAAGCTTTATTAGTAGACACTAAGATGCAATCAATCAAGCTTTTAAGGCCTCTGCCATGAAAGGTTGGGAGAAATTCTGTTGGGGGTATTTTTATCTTATTGGCAAACCCCATGTCCAATCCAGTCATCATCGTCTGCATGTTATTACCCTCAGATGTATGATTGAAATGGGTTAGACAATTTACGTCTTCGTCCATAATCCCGCAGTTGGGGGTATCGCTTTTGTTACATAAGTGAAGATTAAAGTCACCTCCCCAAATTACTGTGTGGAAGTCCTTTACATATTTTGTTGCGAGATCACGTACCAGATGAAAGATTTCGCCTAAAACCCTAGTTGATTCGAGTAGGGTCATGTTGTTGTAAAAGTTTATGATGGTATAGACCTCGTGTCTAGTTCCACGCAGGTTGATAAGCTGATAATTTTGTTCTAACTTCGAGAGGGTTATTTCACGACAGGGCCAGAGATTCGATAAGTATGTTATTAGCCCGCCTTTGCTCCTACCTGCATTCGATCTTATTGCTGCTGAA
Organism: Lissotriton helveticus; assembly: GCF_964261635.1. NCBI lineage: Eukaryota > Metazoa > Chordata > Amphibia > Caudata > Salamandridae > Lissotriton > Lissotriton helveticus. Next base: position 988,847,026 of record NC_136067.1, read on the forward strand.
AATAATGTTTTATAGCCCATAAGATGGATTGGATCATTGAGCCAAGTTTCCTGAAGGCAAATTACATTACTCAAGTGTGCCAGGTGCAGGAAACTATCTTCAGAATATTTGGTGGCTAAACCCGCCACGTTCCAAAATAATAGCCTTAGTTCGGATTTAAGACTTGTGGGGATTATTATCCTGCTCTCAGTACTGTTTTCTTCAGGATAACTTGGCTGTAGTTCGCAAGCCGAATTTGGAGCACCTCCCCGCTCCTCTGTACTAATTTGTGAAGGAGAAAGAGTACCGGTGGGGTCCTCAGGAGAAAGAGGGAACTCTGTTGTTGGGGCTACCATGGTGAGCTGTTCAATTATCTCATTTAAACCATTTGAACCATTTAAACCTATTGGCCCTGTAACTGATGTAGGCGGGCCCTCATTGGAAAGAATGATTGTGAGGCTTTCGGCTTGCGCTGCACCCTCCGCTCCGCAGTATCACCTTGCTCCTCCTCTTCCGGCTAAAGGCTATTAAGGGACCAGGTGAAATTTGTTGTTGTCACTGGAACTTGATTCTGAAAGGGTACTGTTATTGTTTCAATGTATTCTACATTCGGTGGTTATGTCTTTTAGAAACCAACTGGTTTCTTAAGTATTGTTCATGACTCTGCACAGAAGGGATTCTTCCCTGGAGGGAGGTATAGGCGTGGGTGGATCAAGTCCTTCCTTTCTGAGAGGTGCTTCCAAGTCAGATTGGGTGACTGCTATTCTAGGGAGATTGAGTTGGGCCAGGGCGTACCTCAGGGTTCGTCCCTGAGCCCAACTCTATTCAACATCTATGTCTCCCCCCTGGCGACTATCGTGGAGGGGCATGGTCTCCGCTTGGTGTCCTACGCCGATGACACGCAGTTGGTCATCTCCCTATCGCGCGCGCCCGGACTTGCGGCGGACATCTTCAGGAACTGCATGAAAGATCTTGCTGCCTGGATGTCTGCAAACTGTTTAAAGTTGAACGGGAGCAAGACCGAGGTGCTCGTGGTGGGGGGTGCACCATCTGCGTGGTCGTCGGCGTGGTGGCCACCTTGTCTGGGGGAAGTTCCTGCTCCCTGCCGTGAGGCAAGGAACCTTGGCGTGTGGCTGGACAAGGACCTTACTTTCGGCCCACAGGTCGGTCGGGTGGCAGGGATATGCTTCAGTGTTCTGAGAGCCCTTAGGAAAGTATTAGATCTGCTTCCCATTTCTGCTCGTCAGACACTGGTGCATGCCTTGGTCACCTCCCGACTTGATTATGGAAACCTGCTCTATTTGGGGGCCACAGGCAGGGTCATCGGCCGCCTGCAGGTTCTTCAAAATGCGGCAGCGCGGTTGGTCCTCAGACTCTCTAGGAGGTCATCCGCCAAATCAGCCTTACGGGCCCTCCACTGGCTCCCCATTGAGAGGAGAGTGGAGTTTAAGGCCCTTGCCACTTGTCATCGTATCTTGAGCGGCAAAGCACCTTTTCCGCTCCAAGGTCTAGTATCCCATTATGAGCCTGCACGCAGCCTTCGGTCCTCGCAGACCGGGCTGTTAAAAGTTCCAAGAATATTCAAAGCTCGTATGGGAGGTAGATCCTTTAGATACCTTGCTCCCAAATGCTGGAATAATCTTCCGCTGGAACTTCGGCTTGAACCCTCCGAAGTCCAGTTTAGGAAAAAACTTAAAACGCACCTTTTCAGCAAATAGCTTGGTTGGGAGGAGGGGGGACAGTCACTCCACTTGTCATAGCGCGGGGACACGCCAGTGGCGTAACCAGGCGCTTAATAAATGCCCATTAATAATAATAATAATAATATTAGTGTATCAAAAATGGTGCTACTGAGTGTGTCTGGCTATGCATGTGGGTGTGTTAGTGTATGTATCAATGTGTGACTTGGTGTAGTAGTGTATACAACACTATGTGATTGGGTGTGTCACAGTCTACATATGTGTATTAATAGTTGTGTAGTTATCTATATAGATGAGTATGTGCATGCATGAGTGTATGTATGAATAATTAATTGGTGCCTGTATAGGTGGCAAACTGACTTGGTCAGTGGCTGTATGTAATATTGAATATTTATGGCACTAGCTGCATAAGTAACTGCCTGATTGTGTTAGTAGCTGTTTAGAATGTAAGTAAGTGTCATTGTTTACCGAAGTGGGTGTATATCTTTCCAGCTGTATGGGGGAGTGATTGGCTATATCAGTAGTTACACGGGAAAATTACTAAGTATGTTAGTGATTGTATGCATGGTTGACTGGTTGTATATGTGTAGTTGACGGAGTGCACATTTTAGTACCTGTATTAGGAACCAACCAAGGGGCATATTAACAACCCCCTAGCTGAGTAAGTAAAATCACATTGTAGTAGATGTACTTGTAAGTGTTATGGTGTGTTTTACCTGTCACACTGAGTTAGTGGGTGCGTAAGTGGTTGAATGGGTGAATGTCTGGTTATATGGGTTGTGTAATCAGCATATGTTTGAATGTGGGAGTGGCAGTACAAGACTCTACCTTGGGGTATAGATTTATAGTGTAAATATATTGAACTACAATGAAAGTTTTAATTACTGAATAGGTAAAACAGGGATGGCAAGCTATGGCAAAAGCACCTTATATTCAAAAACACTCTCCATGGATCTCTCTTAGCAATATTTCTGTGGTAGAAAAAGTGTTTTGAGACATCTAGAAACGTTAAACTGCAGCCGCTATTGAAAAAGAAAAAGAACATAAACATATGTTAGTATTTCATCTTCAAAATTACAGAAACAGAAAAATTCACATTGGTTATAATGTAACATTGTAACACAATGTAGTAAAACAAAATGTTCACTTTTTACATTTCTCTGCTTTCATACTTCTTCACCATAAACAATGGTCTTTATGAAGAACCATCCTTGAACAGTGGGGAAAAAAACATCAATGGACTGTAAAGAAAAATAAAGCTTCACAGCTCATCACCATAAATAAGTACCACTATCCATTGCACTCACTGCTATTCATTATTCAGAGGCTTATTCCGGAGTTACTACACTAATCTAAACAAAGCTATGTTAAAAAATATTTTCTAAATCTTTATATCTGGGACAATACTACAAATAAATGTGAAGATCTCTTGAATTTTGGAGATCCTTTTGAAAACATCGCTCTTGGCAGGCCAACTGATATCTAAAATAATGCTGAAGATCCATATAGACAAAATCCCATAATGTAGTTTTTTCCCCACAAATACTATGTAGGAGTTTGGTTGATGAAACAACAAGGGTCATTTTAAAGTTTCAAAGGCAGTTGTTGATTTCTAATTAAGGATGCTGAAATTGGATTTTGAAGCGATACCAAAGGGGATGATGGACGGAGTGCTTGAGCAAATCAAACACTCACCCCCAGTCAACTGATCTGGGTTTAATCCATCATCATTCTTTAGCTCACTCCACCACCCCAGTTCAGACATGGCCATATGCAAATCAGTCAGACACTGCGCCCTCATGGGAACAGTCCAGCCCGAACTGCCAATTCATGTCTTCCCTGGACCGGAAACAAGCATCCTGGGACCAGTTTCCAGTTCATAACCCTCATCAGCCAGGCTATCTTGAATCCAGTGGCAAAGTGAGTACCGGACCCACGTCTGGGCATACCCTGCCAACTAAGGGCGAACAAAGCGATACCAACGGGGATGATGGACGGAGCGCTTGAGCAAATCAAACACTCACCCCCAGTCAACTGATCTGGGTTTAATCCAGCATCATTCTTTAGCTCACTCCACCACCCCAGTTCAGACATGGCCATATGCAAATCAGTCTGACCCTGTGCCTCATGGGAACGGTCCAGCCCGAACTGCCAAGCCATGTCTTCCCTGGAACGGAAACAAGCATCCTGAGACAGGTTTCGGGTTCATAACCCTCATCAGCCAGGCTATCTTGAATCCAGTGGCAAATTGAGCACGGGACAGACGTGTGGGAATACCCTGCCAACTAAGGGCGAACAAAGCAATACCAAAGGGGATGATGGACGGAGCGCTTGAGCAAATCAAACACTCACCCCCATTCAACTGATCTGGGTTTAATCCATCATCATTCTTTAGCTCACTCCACCACCACAGTTCAGACATGGGCATATGCAAATCAGTCTGACCTTGTGCCTCATGGGAACAGTCTAGCCCGAATTGCCAAGCCATGTCTTCCCAGGACCTTAAACAAGCATCCTGGGACCAGTCTCGAGTTCACAACCCTCATCAGCCAGGCTATCTTAAATCCAGTGGCAAAGTGAGCACGGGACCCACGTCTGGGCATACTCTGCTAACTAAGAGCAAACAAAGCGATACCAAAGGGAATGATGGACGGAGCGCTTGAGCAAATCAAACACTCACCCCCAGTCAAATGATCTGGGTTTAATCCATCATCATTATTTAGCTCACTCCGCCACCCCTGTTCAGACATGGCCATATGCAAATCAGTATGATCCTGTGCCTCATGGGAACAGTCCAGTCTGAACTGCCAAGCCATGTCTTCCCTGGACCAGAAACAAGCATCCTGGTACTGGTTTCGGGTTCATAACCCTCATCAGCCAGGCTATCTTGAATCCAGTGGCAAAGTGAGCAAGGGACCCACGTCTGGGCATACCCTGCCAAGTAAGGGCGAACAAAGTGATACCAAAGGGGATGATGGATGGAGCGCTTGAGCAAATCAAACACTCACCCCCAGTCAACTGATCTGTGTTTAATTCATTATCATTCTTTAGCTCACTCCACCATCCCAGTTCAGACATGGCCATATGCAAATCAATCTGACCCTGTGCCTCATGGGAACAGTCCAACCTGAACTGCCAAGCCATGTCTTCCCTGGACCGGAACCAAGCATCCTGGGACCGGTTTCGGGTTCATAACCCTCATCAGCCATCATTGGATTATGGCCATTCAGTTTCAGACTTTAATTAGACAGTGTAGTATGTATAACTTCTTTCTGGAAGATAGAAAGGAATGTTGAATTTTGAAGAACTTTTAAAAGACATTACCCCCAATAGACTGACTAGTCTCCAAAGCACGCACAAGAAACACTGTACACCACTTCTTTATGCAGAATTCTTTCTTAGAACTTCAGTTGAAGAAACAAATAGGAGTTTGGTGGTATGAAAGTAGTTTTGTTTTAAACTTTAACTTGATGTCATTGCATTCTCTCCATCCAGTTTTGCTCTTTAATTAGACGGTGTAGTGTCCAGAGGTTGTGTTAATTCCTTCATGAAAGATGTAAGCCAAAGTAGTAAAAGTTCTTCTTGAAATATATATTTGTCAAGCATTGAAGTTTGTAATTTGAGTTTCCAAATTGGAACCACCTGCTTGCACCATTGAAGAATTCCTATAAGGTATTTTCCAGTTGCTGTTAGGATTAATGTAGACATAACATCTGATCTGCAGTTTGGAAAGGTCATTGTTTGGTTAGCCTTCTTTAACAATTTGTCAAAAGGCACAGTTTCGGAATCTGGTAAAAATGCTCAGAATGTATTTGAGTGTTAGATGAATAATCACAATCTTCTCCGTTATGGTTCCATTTGTAACTCAGTCCAAATAAATCATCAATATTTTTATTTACATCTTCTAAGATTCCAAACATAACCATAATATATTCTTGTGTGTCTTGTTGAGTGTTGAGAGTAAATATTACTGACCCTCTATATGTAGCTAAAAGATCTAGAATATCTGAAGCAGAATGTATTTCAGTTTTGCCAGTCAGTAAACGTTGGGACAAATTATATAGTGCAGACCACGATCTCTTATCTGTTAATTGTTAAATTTCATTTACTAGATGTGGACACTGAAACAATACATTGAGAACCATATTTGCATAGTAATTCGCACCTGAAAAGCAGCTACTAGTTTGCCCATGATTTGATTTGATTTATAATTTTATAAAGTGCTTGAAAATCATTGGCGTCTTGGCACTGCTTCTGACCAGTGGAGTGTAGGAGAGTAGGATCTGCTAACTATGGTTTCCCCCACTTTTTGCTGGTGTTTCACTTTTTTTCGACTTTAGTCTGGCTGGGGCCCTGCTAACAAGGAACCCCAGCCTAGTTGCTTCCTCTCTAAAATGATTGCATGTACTTTAGGAACACTCCAGTTTGGTTACTGGGGTATCCTTGTGAGTCCCTAGTATATGGTATCTTAGGTACCAAGGGCATAGGTACCCCGGAGGCCTCCCAGGGGCTGCATCATGTATTATGCAACCCCTGGGAAGCCTTCCAAAATGACACCACAGGTCTGCTACTGCAGCCTGGGTAAGGTGGTGTAAGCATCCTTTACTAAGATATAGGCTGTAACTACTTTAAATAACATACACTTATAAGCCTATAAGTCACTCTTATGGCAGGCCTTAACAATTCTGAAGGCAGAATGCTTTGTTTTGTGTGAGAGAGTGCCCAGGCATGAGCAGGACCCCTATGCAGCTTTCAGAGTCTATTCTCTGAGACTGTTCAGTGATACAGCCATACCATATACTCTGAAGTGCATTATAACATCGCGGTAAATGCTAACTTTGGAATGGCTGCATCGAAACATGTTGTGTTTGGTGTCAAACACTTTGGAATCCCACCCCCCGCCAGTCCTGGCGGCGGTGGTCGAATTCCACCCTTCTAGAGGGAGAAGACATGTATACCCTTACCTGACTGATATTAGTTTAAACGAGCCCCAGCATCACAAAATGGATGCTGCAGCCACAGATACGAGTCTGACCTCCAGGTGCTGGACAATACTCCAGCAGGGGAGGCCTGTACAATAGGTTTCATGTCACAGTAAGGTGTAACCACCTTCCCAGTCAGGCTTTAGTGTATTGGGGTTGGGCGGGTGCATTCACAGAATGCTTTTCAGACAGTGCTGGGGGCACACCTGGTGTGCATACCCCAGTTCAAACCAGTTGCAGGGGCACTCTGCCCCTGCACTGGTACGAAACTGGACAAAGGGAAAGGGGTGTACCAACTCCTCCCTGGGTCACCCCATAGGTGGGACCCTAGAGTAAGTCTAACCCCTAAACTTAGTATAAGTATAGGAACCCAGTCCTTAGGAATTTTGATTACCCTGGACGAAACTCTGCAACATGTTTCCTGGAACTTTGACATTCTATTTCGACTAGAAGATGGAAGAATCTCCCTTGGGGGGCAAAGAGTGACTCCCCTGTTCAAACAGGCACCATAGGCGCATCTTGCCAGTCTGCATTTCCTAGCTCCTGCCGGATCCCAATGGATTTGCAACTCAGGACATGGACTTACAGACATCTCTGAGGCCGACACGAGATCCCAGCAAAGCTGAGACCCGCATCCATCATGAGAGACGTGGGACCGGAACTCCTGGACACTGCTTACATTTGCTAGTGAATTGACTTCCCTAGTTTTGCCGAAGTTGTGCACTGGGCTACCTGCAGTCAAAGCCCTGAGCACCTTTTGCACTGAATATTGTGGGCCTACACTCCACGAGTGTTCCGTGGGCCCGCTTCTAGCATTTCCAGTCGAGGCCCCCTTCGCAACTCCTGGTCCGTCAACTAGTGGGTCCCCACAAAGGTAACTCTTTGGTTTCTATGGCTTCCTTGGTTGCTCCAGACATGCCCTGACACCCCTCCAATGGGTGAGTCCCCCAGACCTTGCTGATCTAAACCAAAGCCAACTTCTGCTTTCTGAATGGGTTTCCATTACCAAGGCTTGTTGGGTCCCATCCAGAATCTGACGCCGCAGCACTCAACATATTTCAAGGGACAGCTCGAATCCAGTTCCTGGTCTTCGTTGATGCCTCCTGGTCCTCTTGGCTGAAGAGTCAAGCTTCATCTTCTTCACCTGAAATCATCCAACATCGGTTGGCAGCATCTCCTTGCCATCCTGGTCATTGGCTAGTGACCCAGACTCTGTCCCATCTGCTTTCAGGTTCTTCTTGACTCCGATCCAGGCTTGGATCCATCTGGACACTTTCAACTTGGTCGCCTGCAGCAGGTTTCCGCAGCTTGCCATTGAAAACGACAACGAAACCCGACATCAAAAGACACCCATGCACCCGGCTTCCCTGGGTGAGGTAACTCAAGTACTCCCGGGCTCCCGTGGGTATTGACTCTTGAACTGCCTAGTTCTAAAGGGGTTTACTCCAAGTCCTCCTCTAAGTGTCCTTCCTTTGTAATTTTCCAACTGCAACTTTCCCAATAGAAGTAAATGGTGATTCGCGGCTGTTTTTAGACACTGCACGCGTCCCCCATGGGTCCCCTGTGTCACTACCATGGGTGGTTCCTGGTGGCCCCAGCGGTTCTACAGGCTCTAGACCTTGTATCTATGTCAGTCGTGGTTCTTATACCACTTTCTTAGTATTTGGTTTGTGAGGCCTCTAGGGCAAAGCCTATACTGTGCTAATTTACTGTGGGCAAGTTTAACTGATGTACTTTTGCCTCTAGCCTCATAAAGAGACTAGAGGGATGTTTTTAGAATAACTACATTTATTTTATATATATATATATATATATATATACCTGGTGTGGTTCTCCTTTCATTTGGTCATTCATGAGATTATAGACTGGTAAAACAAGCTGCTTTACATTCCTTCAAGACTTAGCCTGAAGGCTGCTCTCCACAGCTACCACTAGGATAGCGTTCTATAAGGTTGTCTCTAAACCTACCATCAATAAGGGTCATTTGGACTGGTGCAAGGTGCCCACTCGAATAGTGGACAGGATATGCCAGGCCAACTTCTCACATTGAGTATAGGAAGTAATAAGTTATAGTGATTAGTTGCTATAGAGCTACATTTTTAGTGCTTTTCTGAATGTCTATATGCTAGGGCTTGATTTTAACATGATAGGAAGCAAGTTCCACAGTTACACTCTTCCTGCAATTAAGCTTTTTCCACCCAAGGAGGCTTGTTTTGTTCTAGGGATCACTAGGAGCTTGTCTGTAGATTATCGCAGAATCCGAGATTGAGTGTACCAGGTAAAGCAATGATTTAAATAACCTGGACCAACATTGTATAATGCTTTGAAAGCAATGCATAGTGATTTAAACTTGATCCTTTTGTCAGCTGGGAGCCAGTGTAATTTTACCAGACCCTGGGATTCAGATTGATGTTTAGGTATGCCCAGGAGCAGGTGCGCCAAAGCATTTTGTAGCATTTGTAGTTTTTGCAGGAATTCTTTTTTTTATGTTTCAAAAAAGGCATTTTCATGGTCAAGTTTTAATAGGAAAACAGTTGTGGGGTAGTGGGATCCACACCTTCTTTTTGATAAATCTAACATTCTCTTTAATTTTTTCATAAACGTACTCTTTCATTTAAACTATATCGGCGTGCAAGCTTTCTCCGCGCTCTGTCCAAATGCGCTGCAATTGAGTACAAACACGTGGGAACCGCATTTCGATCCCCGTAAAGCTGCGACAGCCAAAACGAATCCAATGAACCAAATTCATTAATTTGTTAACTTTTTCTCTGTTATTTTCATCGTACTTCATCTTTGTTTACTCCTTGTTTATCTTCAATTCATTTTACTCGTTCTTATTTCCATTTCATCTTAATCAAAAAAAGGTCCAGGAATGCCGTTTGTTTCTGCATGTCACGTTTTATTGTTAACCCAATGCATTTCGGGACGTGTCCCTTCCTCAGGGGTATATCTATGATGCAAAAAGATTAATCACCTATTATTGAAGTTATCACAGTTACAATGCATTTTAACATATTCCGTGCATTACCATGAACTGTCATGCAATTTACTTCTTATACATTCATATTTTGCTTTCCTTACGCATATCTATTATCATTTACATGAGGAAACATCAACCTTTGTTAAATGCCCATGTTTACTTAACCAACTCACGTTTTTTAAAAGAAATGAATTTAAGCATCAAATATTTTCCAAAATTAATTCGTCCCTCGTCTTTAATCGTAGCAGCTTCATGTTACGTTTTAACCTACTAACTCCTAATTCCACCAGCTTACCATGACATGAAAAGCTCTGTCTCTGAATAAATTACTGTTCAACCGCTCCGCTTGCGTTTCACAATGCTGCCCTCCAATCCGAGGTGCGCTCCGCTACTATGCTCCTACTTGTATCACCAAACAATAACGGTTTAACTGTTGCTGACTTCTCTTTCACTATATAAACTTTACTAGCTTCAGGTGAACGGTCACGTGCTGCCAGTGATCACGTGCTGTCCAGGCGCGCACATGCTACCGCCAATCATCTTTAAGAGCTTGTGGGTCATTGTGCTGCTACCAATGTATTAAACCACATTACCCATAACGCATCAATGTCACGTGCACCAAACTGTGTACTGGCTCTTCACTACTGTGCTAATATCCTGCATCATGGAGTTACGAGCGAACAAACTTAGCTAACCAAATTGACTACTGTACATTGAAGAAATTGCACGCTTGCTTAATGTTGAGTACATGTCCATAAAGACAGTCCGTGTTAACTTCAAAGTCTTTTTAATAGGACCACGGCAGATACAACTGTCTTTTCTGAAGGTCAGGTGGAACAAAGGGACAGATCCTTTTGATCAACTTCAAGTGAAAAAAGACTGCAGATACTAAAACATTGATTTGATCTTTAAATACTAGCTTGTTGCCGATGATAATTCCTAAATATTATACCTTGTTTACAGGTGAAGGGAGAGTACCCATATCCTTCTGCCACCAGACAGGTGACAAAAAGGTGGTATTCTTTGCTTGGAGTAGAACCTCAATCTTACTGGAATTTAACTATAGGCAGTTAAGCTCAATCCAAATATTGATCTGAGTCATACACATATTGAAGCGTTCATCAGTATCCTGAATGTTGCTAGATACTGAGACAATGATTTGAGTGTCATCAGTTTAGGATGCGGCTGAAAAACCGTAGGATCTGATGAGCTGTGCTAGCGGGGCTACGTATCGATTGAATAAGGTAGGGCTCAATGATGATCCCTGCGGGGCTTCACAAGGTAGCTTAAAGCTGACCAAGGTGAATTAGCCTATTGCCACATGTTGTTCCCTATCAAACTGGAAGGACTTTAGAACTGTAAAAGCTGTACCTTTAATTCCCAATTCAGAGAGTTGATCAACCAATATATGATGGGCAACCATATTGAAGGCCACTGAGAGATCCAGTAGGATTACGGCTTCCTTCCCTCCCTTGTCTAAGATTAAACTCAGATCTTCGGTTGCTGCAATAAAGGCAGTCTCTGTGCTATTGGCTTCCCTGAAGCAGAATTGAGTAGGATTTAGGGTTTAATTGGAGTTAATGAAGGAAGTTTCTTGAAGAACCTCTGCAAATCTCTCTCTGCTCTGGGATCTGAACAGGATCTGACCTTTACCCTGGATCCCTGCAAGAGATAACCAGAGAGAAAGGGATCTAGCCTCACTGGAGAGAAATGATCCAGAAGAGATCAGAGGAGTGTTCTATAGCGCCAACTCCACTAAAGCTAATAGAGCGCTTGAGGTCCAATGACAATAGACGGGCTCCTGACGCAAGTACAGTCCAGGTGGCTTTCATCGGAAGGCTTAGTCTGAGACCAAGCTAGCTGCAGTCCCCAAAGCTGCCGGGCCGCATGTGAATTGCCAGGAAGTAAATCAAGCCAGTGATCTCACAGTGCACTCGGTTTTCAACCTTTTTGCCAGCTGACTTAAGCCCTAGTAAACTACATGAAGGAAATGCGATCAGCGAGCGATCGAAGAAGTGAGGCGGCAATGGTGTCTGCTGCGATAATGGCGGTGGCGGAGATAGCACTCTCCAACACCCGCAGCTGAGATTGACAAGTGGTGTATGTGAAAGGAGACCCATTATCAATGCCAATACTTGTGGAGAGAGAGATCAAACTAAAGAGCAAGAAGGGGGCAACACAGGCTACAGGCACACCAGCTCCCCAGGAGTGAGAGCGCTGCATCGCGAGGAGTCCGACGGGGTTGTTCTCACTGCCTTTGTGGGGGCTATCAAAGCAGACTAAGGTGGAATGTGGAGAGCATACACATAACTGCCCAAAAGGGAGGGCATTGGGAAAATTTTATTTTCAATTGTGGATTCAAGGAGGCAATATATAAGGTCTTAAAAAATGGGTAGACAGCCATAGCTCTCAAAATTGATTCAAATTGATTCCTTGCCTACTGCACCCCACACTTTCTTCAGGAGGTGCCAATGCAACCATTCCCCTATGCCAGGAGGCACATAAAGACAGCACAGGAACCCTCGTCTACTTGCACTCCGCACTTTCTTCCTAGAGACTTCATCCCCCACAAGGCACAGCATCAGGAGGCGCCAACACGTTAGTTCCCTGTGCAAGGAAGCGCAAAAAAGGCCCACTCTCTTGGTTTTTCTCGCCTCCACACTGAGATAGAGGCCTCAAGTTCCAACCTGGTGAAGTGCTGTGAAGGTAAAAGCTTTAACCTCCCCTAACTGTGTACATACAAGGCCCTCTTTACTAAGGGGAAACAGTAAATCACCCCTGCCGCCTAAAAAACCGAGGCAACTTTGGATGGCTTCCAGCGAAATGTGGTAGGGGCAATTAATATGGAAATAGAACTGGCTGAGATAAGACTTTCACTAGCCCCACTTCTTGATCCACCTGCCCCTGCCACTGGGGACTCTCATACAGTTTCGGCTGAAATGGATTCTGAACAGAGGCCACAAGCTCCACTTTAGCACATTGTTATTATTCTGAGTCAGGGTAACTTATGTGCCATACATGAGAGAGATAAGCTTGCCTCTCGACCGACTACGGAAAAACTAAAGAAAGAACTGAGTCCCAGAGCACAGCAGGAGGGAAGAGGAAGCGCATTGAATTGGCAGGGGTTGACCACAGATTGAAGGGTCTGTCACCAAGAGTTAAGAGAACTAAACAATCCCACTCTCTAGGGACTGCCTGTAGAACTTGCAATGGTGGTTGAAAAGTTACTGCACAGGCTGAAATGGACATATAGACTGAAAAAGTCAGCAAAGTAGTAAGAGTCTTTGGTACATATTCTATCATTTTTAGTTTGCATTGAAGAGCATCTTGCCCAACTATTGCAGGACACAGGGAAATCAATGGCAACTAAAGAACAAAATGACACAGCCACTCTATCTAGCCACAAAGATAAATGGGTAGACAATGACTCCCCTAGTACCTCTCTGGGTGGATTGGCCCCCATACGTGGATCATCTACCACAAATAATCGGGATACCTTGCAAGAGTTCCCCGTATAAATGTCAATGACAAGACAACGGTCACAACAGCATATGAACCTGGGTCAGTCTTTAACAGAGAAAACTATAGCTGGGGGCACTGGCAGAGCAGTCAAGACCTGGGGGCATATTATCAAGGCAGGCGAAATGAAATTATCGCCGCTTTTGCTGCCGTTTTCGGCCGCAAAGCGGCGATAATTTCATCGCCCTATTAGCAAGCTGTCGCTAACATCAGTTATGACATCGCTAATGACATACAAAGTGGGCGTACCCAACCAGTTAGCGACTGAAAGCAGTCGCTAACGTCGCTATCGCCTATTAGCAAGGCAGGTGTAGTGATAAAAAAATTTGCGCTAAGCGCGAATTTCGCTGAAAACTAACGCCTGCTCAGACCAGTTCTTAACCTGTATATCCAATGGGAGGTGGATATTCAGGTTAAGACCCTATTGGCGATAATGCGTGAATATCGCTGGTTTTCCAGCGATATTCACGCACTTCGCCGCTATCGACAAATATTTTATCGCATTGGAGATAAACGTTGCTAATAGCACGTTATCTCTGCGATAAAATCCGGCAATGCTTGGCAATAAAAAAAATGTCGCTAAGCTTCTTTAAATAATGCTAGTTGTTAATAATATGCCTCCTCGTCCTCTTAGCGGAGGGAGACAGACAGAGGAGAAAACAATACAATAGGTCCAGGGCATAGTCTCCTAACCGGGTGGGGGGAAAACATCTTAAACTTACCCCCTGATTGTATCCCATATCAATTGATCGTGCCAGGAGTTCCTCACCTCCCCCCAGCCAACATGAAAGTTAACAGAGCCTTATAAATAAATCAGCACATTGGTGCTCTAGGAAAATTCCATTGCAGATTAACTTGCCTGAATACATCATCATGGCAAGGTGGGTGAGCTGGTTGGGTTCCACAGCCAAATGTGTGGAAGGAGATTCTGTAGTACTCATTGTTAACAATGTTAGGTCTGCATATCTTGCTTTGAACCACCTTAGAGCCTTACCTAGTGAACTGATAAAGGCTTGCCCACTGGGTTTTTTCTATCCCCCTATCAGGGCACCAGCAAGAGGCAACACTCCACATGGCTAGGTATAAATAGACACCTCCTTGCCAGTCCTCTTTATTTATTCATCCCAACCACTTTGACGCTCTCTCCGGTTTGGACTGAGATCGACTGACTTCCTGTGCGATTTGGAAGTCCAGTCGAATCGAGAAGAACGAGTTCACAATGTGTCAACCTAGGGAGAGATTAACACGCAGATGGCATTGAAAATGGGCAGCTTGCAAATCCACCTGTTCCTACTTTGCAAAACACCATCTGTTTTAGTAACCATGGGGACAAACTTTAAACTTGCTCTCAGCTTCCCATTTCAATCCCCAATATTCATTTTGGAGGGGAGGGGTCGGGTATAGCAACCCCACCCACTAGGTCTGTCATTAATTTGACTGAGGTGGGCTCGGTGAGACAGGGACACACTAATTCTCCATTTAAAATGATTTCCTGGAATATCGCAGGTATTCGGGTGAAACTGTCTAATGAGGAGAGGAGTTGGCCTAACGGCTAGGGCGGTTGACCTCGGATCTGGGGATCTGGGTTCGAGTCTCGGCAATGATGCTGAACATCCTGTGATTCTGGGCAAATCATTTAATCTCCCCGTACCTAACAAAAATGAATGTGTCCTCATGTAATGCACCTGGTGCTATGTAAAGTGCTCTGATACCCGATTTGGGACACGTTAGCGCTATATAAACTCTATTAATGAGGTATGGTTGGAGTATATTAGGGGTTTTGATATCGTCTGCCTCCAGGACACATGGAATAAGGTTGATATTGTGTTGGACGGTTACCGTTCCTTTACTGTCCATGCAACACCTTCACTGGCTGGGAGGGCAGAAGGAGGGCTGGTGACTCTAATTTCAGCTAAATACGGGTCCTTACAAGCCCATGTTGTAAATGCCTCACCCTGGCACCAACTAATCCTGATTTCCAACTTGATTCAGGATAAGTTACTACTGGTAAATTGGTACTATACCATCTTTGACCAAAATACCTGTCACTTTATCAAAGCTCTACAGGCGGTGATTAATAATATTGCGGGAAAGTGGCAGCCTTTATGTATACTATGGGTGGGGGATTTCAACTGTACCACCTGTTCGTATAGCACCAAACGAGTCTGTGGGCTGATGGACATAGAGGGCCAGCCTCAGCCGCATTTTATTCACACATCACAGGACAAGGCTCTGAGCTCCATTATTATCGAAAATGACTTGGGCCTTATTAATATTAATAACTCGTACAGCAGCCCCTTACCACAGTGCCCTACCTATGTTGAAGGTGGCAGAGAAAGTTTAATTGATTTTATGTTCATCACAAGAAAGATTTGGGCCTCCTGAGGTGGAACCAAATAATGCAAGTGACCATAATCCCCTCACCATTTCTCTTAGTATAATAGCCCAGGTAGGGAAAAGTGATGGTTGCACCATTCACTGTAATCACAATAAAGGGGTGGATTAAATTGGGGAAAAAAAAACTTCCGAATTTGAGGAGAAAACTGTCTTCGCAAATTTAAACCTTATTAGGAGATGCCTCCACGATGACTCTCCCCTGAAGAGGTGATGCATGACTTTGAGCTGATCTGTGCAGATGTTGCTAAAAATCTAACCAGATCAGCTCAGAGAAGGGAACCCCAGGTGATACGGTGGTTTAACATCGAATGTTCCAGAGCTCAAAAGAACCTTAAAACAGCCCTCAATGCTAACCCCCGTGATAGAACCCTAATTAAAAACTCAAGACAGGCTTTTAAAAGCACTATTGAACAAAGGAAAGAAGAACTGAGGAGATTAGCTTGGGAGGATCTGGAGAGAGACAGTTCTCTGAAAGACACAAAAAGCTTATGGGACATTATTAACCACCCTCTATTTATGGACGAGGTTAAACGTGTGGATTCATTGATCTTGGAGGAAATATTTAACCCAAACAGTGTCCCATTAGATGAGGTAAGTCGGGAACTGACACTGGACTTAACCTTGTCCTCCCAACTAAGTGCATCCCTCACAGTGGTTGAGGGTAAGGAGGCTTTAACGAGGGGAATCTGTATGAAAGCCTGAGGCTGTGATGGCATGTTTAAAAGAAACCCCAACCTGCGGGCACCCCTGTTCACAAATGTTTTTGAGGCTGTGGTGATCAGTCCCATTCCCAAAAATTCGAAGGAGGCCCTTAGGGTCCCAGTGTATAAAAAGGGCAACAGGAGTGACCCAGCCTGTTACAGACCGATATTACTGATCGACACCACAGGAAAGGTATTGGGTAGGCTTGTCCTTGCACGCCTTGGACCTGGGCGAGCAGTACAGGGATCATCTCAAAAATGTACTATGGTTTTAGAAGGGGGATGGGCACCACAAAACAGTGCCTCAATTTGTCTCAGATTACGGGCAAGTACATGAAGGCCAGGAGGGGTTCCATCCACCTGGCTCTCATGGACTTGTCCAGTGCTTTTGATACTGTTAATTGGGAGAAATTGTGGGGAATAATGGGTAAAATGGGTCTTGAAGAATCTCTCATTTCCCTCCTGCGTAGGCTTCATTCTTCTACTATAGTTGCAATAAGATATGGCCAACGGGGGGAAAAGACTAGGCCCATTGTCTCCACAGAAGGTGTTCGGCAGGAGTGCATTTTAGCTCAACTTCTCCTTTTATTGTATATTAATGGTTTAGAGGCATTTTTAATAGGGAAGGAATTTGATTTTCCTAGAATTGGAGGCAACCTGGTCCCATTGTTATCTTAAGCTGATGATACCGTGCTAATGGCTTTGACAGCTAATAGCCTCCAAAAATGCTTATACACATTTTATGTCAGCACTGAAACTAAAAGTAAATTGTATTAAATCATACATTATGGTGTGTGGCCCCAAATCAACTAAAACATGAAAATTTGGTGTAAGAGGTAAGACCATCGATGTTGTCTAATTGTACATATTTGGGGAACATTTTTAATAATAGTATGAACTGGGATTCCCTCTTCACTGCAAGGGTTCAACATACTTGCTGGGTTGTAAATGGGCTATTCCGCTTTGCCTTCAAGCCAGGCCATAAGCCGATGACAGAGCTCTACAAAACCAAATGCTTATCTGTTGCATTCTATGTGTCAGGAGTTTGGGGTTACCACAAATGTCGACTTATACAGGTCTTGGAAAACAAGTTTATAAAAAGGCTATTGATGACCCCAAATAGTGACCCCACATTATTTTGCCATTATGAGCTGGGGCTAGACTATCTTGAGCATCAAATAGATATTGCCCCGTTGCTCCATTTGGCAAAAATTTGGCTACCTGATGACCTAATGTTCTCAAGGAAAGTATTTAGGGATTGTATCAATTTCGATCCCCTGGCTCCGATTTGTGAAAGATAAATTCTATGAGATAGTCCTGGGGCACTACTATGACAACCCTGCTAGTATCCACACAAATACGAAAGCTATTATAAAAGAGGCGCATTATTCTGAGACAACTATGCACCACTTACACTGGTTGTAACAGGTCTCTCATGTCTGTTCCCTGCACAACTTTTAACACCAACGTACAGGTACGATTTTTGTTGACTATACTCCGTCTACGCACCTTGCACTTTCTTGTGGCATTCCCCAAGCAATCAGGATGGGTTGATAAATTAATGCCTTGCCAGCTCAGAGCACTTTGCACTTTATGTTGTTCTGCCCTCTTTATAAAGAGCAGAGGGAAAAATGTTAGCCCCACTTTTGAGGGAAATCTGGTCCTGTACTTATGTTGATGGTTTTAATTTCTTGCATTCCTTTTCTACTTTACCTATTTGCACTACAGTTTCTACTTACATTAAAGTTGCAATGTCTATAAGAAAACGCTATGTGTCACAATACATGACCAGAACTTTTGTAACCTTTTAACTAATAATCACTCTTATTTATGATTTTTAAGGTTGATAATACAGACTGTCGCATTGGGTATTTGGTGTTAGGGATCTTATCCTTTATCTAACTGATTGAATGTTATCTATTGTTCGTTTTTATTGATTTTATTTATGCCACTGCACATATATCATATGAATTTTTTTAAAGTGTAATGTATATCTGTAAAACTTTTATGGTCTTTGTAAATGAATAGAGTTACTTTGACTTGACTAATGAAGGAGGTGAGTTTTAGGTTTATAGCCATTTCCAAGACTTATGATGGAAATGGCAGTCTGGAGATTGGTCTGTAACTGCAGGGTTCTAATGGGTTCAGGTTAGATTTCTTCAATAATGGCAACATTTATGCTATTTTCCACTTAACTGGAATGATTCCTGTTCCTAAGAGTTAATTAAGGATTTCCCTCAGTGGTTCACTGATAGTATCTGGCACAAGGTGTATTATTCTAGGCGGACAAGGGTCAAGGAGTAAACCCAAATCAGTTGCAAGGATTAGTTTCTGTACCTTTCCTAGATCCAATGGAGAAAAATCTATAGTGGACTGTTGGTAGAGGAAGTAGTTATGATCATGGCCGGATTGGTGATATGTTGTATGTTGCTGTTAAACATATTATAAACCTGTTCTACTTTGGACTGGAAAAACTAAGCCAGTGAGTTGTAAAAGCCCAAGCTGCAGTTTTTTAAAGTAGGTTGTGGTGCTTTCACCCAGCTTTTAACCGTGGCAAATCATCCTATAATCGAGTTCTTTGACTGTGTAATGTTATCGGAAAATATTTAGTCTTCTCTTCCTTTATTAGAGATTTATAGTCTGTGATAGCTGAGGAGTAGATTCTTTTTATCTTGGGAGCCATAATTAGCTCTCCACTTCCTTTCCAATTTCCTGAAAAGCTGTAAATGTGTTCTTAGTTTGTTAGTGAACCATGACTCAGAAGGGGTTTTTCTATTGTTCGAAAACGATTTTTCTTGAGCTACTTCTTCCACTGCAGAGCTAATCCCTGATGCATAGGTGGAATCCGCAAGGTTTCCGTCAGAATAGGCAGCTGGCGTAGAGTTAATCAATAGTATTTGAAATTCAAGGTAATCAAACCTATGCCAGGCTCGTACCCTACTAGAAGAAGATGAGTTGTCATCGCTACGTTGTAAGCATGGTACGCTGATATCAAATCTAACTGCTTTGTAGTAAGACCATAATAAAGACAATACATCTGTGACCTTATGATGAAGATCGCTCATAAAGATGCCATCAAGAGTATGTCCTGCTTTATGATTGGCAGTGCTACCTGCTGGTATAAATCAAAACCTGTAAGGGAGTTAATCAGTGAAAGGGTTTTTTACTTCGCAAATGCCTTTACTTAGCAGTGTTTTATTACGCATACCATCACTTCGCAAAAACAATTAAAAGCATTAAATAGATATTACTTAGCAGTACATTACTTCGCAGGATTTTACTACGCATTAAGATTCTGTTTTTTATTTTTTTCCCTACACACCAACACTACCCTCCATGCCCCCAACACTTCCCAAAACCCTAAATCACTACCCTACACTACACATACACTACATCACTACCCTAAACCCTAAAACACTTCCCCTACAGTACACATACACTACAACACTACCCTAAACTCTAAAACACATCCCATACACTATACATACACTACAACACTACCCTAAACCCTACAACACTACACCCTACACATACACTACAACACTACCCTAAAACACTACCCTACCCTACACTACACATACACTACAACACTACCCTAAGCCCTAAAACACTACCCCCTACACTACACATACACTACAACACTACCCTAAACCCTAAAACACTACACCCTTCATTACACATACACTACTACACTACCCTAACTACACTGCCCCACTAACCTCTCTTTCCGGCCGTGGTCCCTCTCTTCACCTTCAACCATGGATCCACTCTTCTCCTGCAAAGTAACGGCATATGCTAAATAAAGGCATATGCGAAGTAAAGGCATGCTAAGTAAAAGCATATGCAAAGTAAAAGGCATGCTAAGTAAAAGCATGCAAAGTAAAAGACAATGCTAAGTAAAAGATGCTAAGTAAAAGAATTGCGAAGTAAAAGATGCGAAGTAATGGTTGTTTACCGTACATAATTTGTAAAGAAGCAAAGTTTTTGTGCCGGGGGGTCGATAGACCAGTAGGCCTTAAAAAGAATATGTTTTGCTTATACTAATCTGGAAAGGCATATGTTCACAATTAACACTGCTGGGAAACTTGATACTTTCAATGTATCCCTAAAAATGATGGCCAGACCTCCTCAGTGCCTGCTCGGTCTATCAGCCCTGAGGATAGAGTAGCCTGCCAGTAACGATTGGGCCTGATGGGGATTAGCTGAAGGGTCTACCCAGGTCTTTGTGATAAATGTAACACCTAGTCTATGTGATTCTACAAATTCCAGTAAGTCTAAATTGTGTTTCACTAAGGAGCGTGCATTACCTAGACTGCATCTGAATGTATCTGTAAGGGATTCATAAATAGTTTGTTGTGGGCTAATAGAACAACGGGTTGGTATGGTGTCATAAGAAAAAATCCGTTTGCAGTATTCACACCGAGATTGGGCTAAAAAATTGCACAACTTGTTTTCTTACTGACTGTATTTAGTGCCACCAGTTCCTCCCTTGCGTATTTGATCATTAACGGTTGATCTGGATTAAAAAGGCCAGGGGTTCTGGCATGAGGTGTGATCCAGGTGCAGACTGACTCAGATTGGCTTGCCTTTGGCATGCCTTTGATGCTCCAGCGGCGTGAACGTGCTCCCATGCCATTCAAGTAGCCCTTAGAGGACAGGGGGTGTGCAAGGGGGCATAGCCAGCTTTCCACATCCAGCAGTAAAACCGGTGGGGAAACGTAAAGCTAAAACTGGGGCCCAGCAACCTTTTTAGTCCAATGACATACTCCCCTGTGCCGGGCTGGTAACCAAGAACAAAGCTAAAATAAGAGTGCCAACATATATAAAACATAAAATGAATAAAATAGGGTATGAACCCCACCGAAGATGGCACCCGTGCTATCAAGAGCCAGACAACTCGTAAACAATGGCACTAATGTGCCTACAAGGGAAAGGAAAATGGGCTGCAGTTTGTATGATGCTGTGACAACTCAAAGTTGCTTTGAGCAATGTATGTCATAGCAGACAGGCGGAGAACATACCTCCCATTCAAAAGCCAACATATAAAACAAATAAATAGAATAGCT
The DNA here is from genome assembly GCF_964261635.1 of Lissotriton helveticus. Lineage (NCBI taxonomy): Eukaryota > Metazoa > Chordata > Amphibia > Caudata > Salamandridae > Lissotriton > Lissotriton helveticus. Next base: position 988,868,350 of record NC_136067.1, read on the forward strand.
ATGAATCCTACCTAAGGTGGAGTCAGTGCTATCAGGAGTCAGTCAACTCCTTGTGTCCTTTCTTTTCTTCAGCATCTGTACACTCTTTTGTAATCTTCTGCTTTGGAAAGAATATCCATTTCTCATTTCTCGATCAAAAATCTTCTTGCAGATTTTTCCGCACTGCAACTCAACTCTCTTATTCTTACTCCGACGCATCTAGCTGGTCACATTTTAGACCCTGTATTTACAAACATGGAGAAACTTACATCAGATATACCCGTTCCGATGGGATGGACAGATCACCACCTCATAAAACTGTCATACTAGTCAATAAAAGCAGGCACAAAACAGCATCGACTCGTCGTCTAAAAAGACCATGGCACAAACTGTCCCACAGTGACCTCCATACCACCCTTGGAGAATTCCACCATGACACCAATTCTGACATCAACGCTAATTATAGCGCATTTCATGATTGGATCACGGGAGGGCTAGATGCCCTCATTCCAGCAAAATGGTCGATAGGACGCAATTCCCCATCAAACCCTTGGTATAATGACACCCTCAAAAACATGCGCAAAGACTGCAAAAGAGCGGAGCGCCTTTGGAGAAGGGACTATAACAACGAAGATAAATCCAACTATCTACTAAAACAAAAAATGTACCACAAAGCCATCCGAGCTGCGCGTACTGCCTTCTATGCTAACAAAATTGAATCCAGTCCCACCCCCGCCAAGGAAGTTTTTAAACTTGTTCAGGAACTTCAGAGTGGCAAATCCCCCCTCCCTAATATCTCCTCCGCACAACAATGCGACGATCTTGCTAGGTTTTTTGTCGACAAGGTACAGAAAATATATACCTCTTTTCCTCAGCATTTCCCTAGCCCTACCAATAGCCCTTCTCCTCCCTCCAACTATTCTACCTTGACTCACATCCCGGAAATTTCCAATGATAACCTCATTAAACTTTGCCATAAAGTTAAATCTGGTTCACCGGCTGATCCCATGCGCCCGGCCCAATTCTTAGCATCTCTTAACTTCTTTCTACCCTCACTCACCTCTATGCTGAACCTTTCCTTTACCTCTGCGAGCGTACCATCTGCCTGGAAACAAGCGTGGGTCTCACCCATCATCAAGAAACCCACCCTCGATCCATCGAAACTGGAGAACTTTTGACCAATCTCCCTGCTTCCATGGCTGTCTAAGCTCGCTGAGGCACTTGTGAACAGCACTCTATCTCAGCACATGGTCAACAATAACATCCTGGACCCATCCCAAAATGGTTTCAGACCAGGCCATAGTACTGAGTCTGCTCTCCTGGCCACCACAGAGCATCTCCGAACGATTTTAGATGCCGGTCAAAGTGCTGCGCTGATTCTTCTCGATCTCAGCGCGGCCTTTGATACGGTATCCCATGACATCCTCCTCAATCGTTTGGAAACATATGGAGTGTCTGGCCATGCCTTGAAATGGTTCCGCTCTTTTCTCAAAGACAGATCCTTTCGGGTCTTTGCTCCCCCCTTTCTAACCAAACCCCACCCTACTGCACAGGGAGTTCCGCAGGGCTCTGCATTGAGCCCTTCCCTCTTTAATCTTTACGTCCAGCCTTTGGCGACAGTGGCCAAAGAGTGGGGCCTTACATTAGTGTCGTACGCCGACGACACTCAGCTGGCCATCGCACTTACAGAAGCTCCTTCCGTCTCATCCTTCAGTTTTAAAAACGGTCTTTCCGAGGTTGCTCAATGGATGACTAATAACTGTTTACAGCTTAACGCTGGCAAAACAGAGGTGCTACTCCTTGGCAAAAACACCAGCCTCTGGAATGAGCATTGGTGGCCGTCTTCCCTAGGCACCATTCCATCTCCCAAAGCCCTAGTGAAAAACCTAGGAGTTTGGATGGATGCCTCACTCAATTTTCAGGCCCACACCAAAAAAGTTGCTGGCACCTGTATCGGCCTGCTGAGGAGTCTTATCCACATACTTGGCTTCTTCGACGCCAAGACTCGCCAACTTATCATTCAAGCCACCATCCTCTCGCGTCTTGACTACGCCAATGTTCTCCTTTTTGGCGCTAACAAAAGTGAGGTAGCACGACTCCAACGCGTGCAAAACTCTGCGGCTAGAACTCTAGTCGGCCTTCCCCGCAGATGTTCAGCCAAAGCGACCATACAAAAACTACACTGGCTACCCGTCGACTCCAGAATTAAGTTCAAGGCCCTTATCACGACCTTCAAAATCATCAAACTGGATACCCCTCCACTGCTTCGACCACTTCTCACCCCCTACGCGCCATCACGTACTCTGCGATCCTCAAACCAAAACCTCCTATGTGTTCCACGCATAAAACTCTGCCGCATGGGCGGCCGCTCTTTCAGGTTCCTTGGAGCTAAACTATGGAACAGCCTGCCACAACACATCCGCTCCATAGAAAGCCTACTGGCGTTCCGGAAAGCAATTAAAACGCTCCTATTCCCTCTCCCCTAATTCCCTCCCACCCTCTCCCGCTCTGACCAGGGTCTGTGGTTCTTAGCGCCGGGACGCCTCATCGCTGGGGCAGCTGTTTGCGCTCTACCAAAACAATACAATACAATACAATAAACAGGGTATTGGCCTAAATGAGGAGTTAATACACTTCCTGACATATCCTACTATCTTACTCAGCTTGCATCAGCACCAACTTTATTATCATTAGCAAAGTTCTAACTCACGACAATGCTATGTATGACAGCCCTTCTTTAAATACAGGACTTCCAATATTAACAAAATCAATATCTCTAACTAAACCTTATGATTTATCAACTGTTAAACCATACGCTAGAGAGAGAGTGGGAAATGTTGGCACCACGCATATAATTCTTTCACTAGCAAAACATATGCAATACATCAGCCAATCTGCTTCACACCATCAATCTGATCACATTTTATGGCCAAGTATGCAACCTGGTCTCTATGTGGAAAATTATTGAAATCAATAACACTACCCATTGCACCATTTACTAACCCTTCTTCAACATTTAAATTATGCCGTAAAATTACTGCACTGTTCTTGCACGTGCGTAAATGCTTTTCTAATCCTGCAGTCTTGGAAACAGACTTCTCCAAAGTATCTAATTTTGCTTGTAGTTTTTATATGAGCAGTATTGTCACTCCTTGATGTTCCATTTGATTGACAGCTGTCATTTTTAAAATCTCTTCTTTCTCCAGTTTTAGTAAGTGTTTGTTGAAGTTGGAGCACTCTTGCAGTGTAAGCATTAAACAGATTATGCATTTATGTTCCTTAATTTTTTGAAAACCGCTTGTCCTTTTCCTCCAAAGAGCACATTGTAGTTTTTTCTTAGAATGTGCTGCATTCTTAAGTGTATGAAAGCAAGCTTTACGCTGGATACCATGCTGACCTCATCAATGATCAGATAATTTCTGGTATTCCAGTTTATTGTCATGTTCAACAGGTAGCATTAGTAACCAATGTAAAGTAATCTCTTTAATGCTATGTGTAACTAATCCTGGTGGTGCTGTTAGTACACAATACAAATTTAAATTCTTTAGTCTTCCATAGCTTTTTCCAATGCCAGCTTGACCACAGATGAACAGCAATATTGGTTTATACGAAGAACATTCACATTGTTTCTTCTTGTAGTGAAATTCATGCTCTATCTTATCTTTAACTTCATTAAAAATATCTTTCTGCAATTCATTCAGTTGTTCGACTAAATATTTGAAATAAACAGTTTCCTCTCTTGCTTGCTGTATTGTACTCTCCACCTCATTCATAGCTATAGCTGCTTCATTTCATTCATACCAACACATGTTTTGAAAATGCAGACTTCTTCTTGGGTAGTTTGTATCCAAAGTATTAGTTTTCAGAATATCTCTACTTTCTGGATCAAATTGTGTGACATACTGTATTTCTGGAAAATATTTTAAGACTCTATTTCAACTGCTTGCGAGGCCTAGATGTATCCCTACAATTCCATTTGACTTTGAGAAAAAATTTGCTGAGCTCAAGTGGTCCAAACAGTCTGGTCCAAACAGTCATAGGTACACTTTCCTCTGTGGGAAAGTATTTTCAAGCTGAAACTGTAAAGTTTCTTGGTAAGACTAGTTTTTGCCGACATCTCCTCCCACATCTCCTTCATTTCTTTTTTCTCTGATTTTGTTATATATGAAGTCGCATAGCGAGCAACAGCATTGAAGTTGTCTGTAACACATTGTAGATCCATATTTGCATTCCACCTCTTCATAATAACAGGGTTGTAGTCATTAATTTACTTTCAAGCCTCTTCTCTTCTGAGATTGTATTCATTTTTGGGTGATTTCTGTGTCAAGGTTTGTCTGACTGTAGACTAAAACCCTCTTACTTCAGAAAATATAGGTTATGGGAATCAAAAATGACATCTTGTGTAAAATTCTCCTTCCCATCTATATTTTCAATGACAATACTTCCCACATCTTTGAGTTTGAAATCATAGAACTTGTTGTCTCAAGCTGTTTTCACCACCGTCTTCTGGGATGGTGCACGTCACGTACTGCTTTATGAAACTCAAGACCGACTCATCACTATCCGTTCCAATTTTTGGTTAATCTTTTATCCATAGCAGCATTTGAATATGTAGAGCACCTCGAGCTTGGTACTCTTTGTGTTAAAAGAAAATAGTTTCTTCACCAAGAGGGGGATTACTTTTGTTGCAGATGAAGGACATCATGGCTTGAAAACTGTGGTTGAAATATCTGCAAACATTTGCAGGATTCAATGAGCAACGTTCTCCAGCTGTCTTCACTTTGATGTCCTTTATGTTTTAATTTGCTTCTCACAAGTTTCAAGCAAGTCATCCCATGCATACTAAGCACAACTGAGTGTTGGAACCAAGTAGGTGCTGCTAAGTTTCTCAACACACATTTCGGCTCATCGTGATGATGATATCAATACTTAATGATGCACACCATCAAATTAATCAAGTTGTATTGCAGGGTTTCCTCTATTCCTCTTTTCATTGCACTTTGTCAACAAATTCCCTAGCTGTGAGACTTTTTCCGATTCACCCCTATTTTGGGAATGCGAATTGCTGCATAAGATAGCCTCGACAAGTCACTGTCAAATATTAGATAAAATATGTAAAGGGAATACACTGGCAAAATCTAGGATCTTCTAAATGTGCTTTAGTTGATCTGTACTCAGCTGTTGGTATTTGTTCAGGTCGGTAAACATATCTACCACCTACTCCAGTAGGAAACAGATGCGGAAAATTGTGAGCTTCTAAACTTTCCTCTCACACACTCAAGGGAACTCTTATCACTTCTTTCATTTGAAAAAAATCAATAGCATCAACAATAATGTCTTTAGAATATACAGGATGAGTAGAGTAGTGTTTGTTCATAAATTTCTTATCGATCCACCTTTTCAATCTGAACCCTTGATGATGATATGTCATCCTTCATGTGTTTTATGCCTTGAAAAATATCTATATTTTTATGAGGAACATTGAACCAGATATAATGTTGCTTTTTTTTACTTTACTAACATCTACTAGCTCTTGCCATATTTTTTTGTTCATGGAAGGACAACATCGACTGGAATAATACTTGCTCTTCAAATTCCTCTGTACCCATACAGTTTCAGAATTCTATTTGAAATCTAATGGCAATGTAAATTCTTATGTATTCTTACTTTGCATGGATCTAATCCTTACAAAATCCTAATGTTCCGTTTCTGAATTGTGTAGGGAAACTGACATAAGAAAGCTCTCTATATATCAAGGAATTCCTGCAGAACACTACAAATACTGTTACAATTCAATTTACATACAAGAGCCCGTCTACAACTTCCCGTCGAGGCGACACGCATGGGTCTCGACAGGCCCATGCGTGGCATGATCATTTCAAGAGTGAGCCCAAAGAGAAGTGGTATCCTGCAAGCCCAGGGTGGTTGCTAAGCTTTCACCAACTTTCAAGCCACTACTCCACTCCTGTTGAATTCCAGCGACTGAAGTAACTGTGCATTACATTTGCCGCAGCCAAGTCTTGGTGATTTCCAGTTAGATGATCGACCCCTTGAGTGACATCTCCAGCCCGAGAGCAACTCACAGCGAACAACGTCGGCAACAACCCTGCTGCTGTGTTCCTGTATCCTGAAATTGAAGTTGTCGAGTGTGTGGTAAAGCATCTTTGGCGTGACCTGCCCCAGTGATTGACAGCTGCCAGCTGCCTCTGCACCCAGAGTCACCGATCAAGTTTGAGTAAATGGAGCTGTTAAACCCAGGTGATAGGACCCAAAATGCCTCTACTTCCGGTGGAACTCCATACCCAAGTGTGGTTTTGTCAGGTACTACGGTGTGACAGCTCCTGTGGATCCCGTTCAGTAAAAAGGACAGCCAAGTCACCTCTGCACCCAGACTCCCTGGGCAAGGTAACAAAGTAAAGACTGTTTAAACTTGGTCTAGGGACCCGCTTGACCTTATCCACAAGACGGTTCGTTTCAACTCATCCTGCATGTGACCGAGTGACACCTGTGTTTCCCCCATAGATTTCAAAGGGACCACTTTGAATTTATTTATTTTTTAACACTTAAAAATCTACAACTCCGGTTGTATGTATGATATAAAGTTTATTTGGGCATCTATATTTGGATTTCTTTTGAGTTGTCTCAATTACTTATGCACCATAATGGTACTGTAAAACACATGTTCCTCCAGTAAGGTCTGACTGCTCTTTGCCATACTACCAGGACTGAACTAAGGATTATTGTTGTTGAATCCAAAAATCATCTCTGTGTATTGTGAGAATATTGTATGGTAGGACCTCTCAGCCATACCACCTAATATTCCACCTTGCAGCAGTCTGCAAGTGCACAAGTAACTTAGTGAAACTTAAAAGGACATCTATCTGTTACATTTTAAGCACTTTATGGCCTACCTACAGCATATCTCAAGGTGGAGTTATGTATACAATAATGTGAATTTTAGACTTGACAAAGAGCTTTTACATGCCAAGAGAAGCTAGCAGTAAGAGCGCACAGACAGGGTCTGTACTCATAGGCCTAACTCATATTTAAACACTTCATATCTAACTATGCTTTCGCTCACATACTGCACGTGTGAATCAGCATTAGTTAAAAGGACATGTATTACCATATAAGCACATACAAACATGCCCTATAATTTACCAACACCTACCGTAAAGGGTATCTAATGCATAGCTGCCAAGTTTCACAGGTTTATGTGTTATGTACACGTTCAGAGCATGTTTTTCCTTTCAATTCTGAGACTTGTAGTCCACTTTTAAAATGGAGTAAATAAGAATACAAGTACCAGAGTTCAAAGAAAACATTTTATAGCCCTACTATTCTTTTCAGCACTTCTAAAACATTGCAAAAGTATAGGTTTAAGCCTTAGAAAGCAGCTTTGTTTTGTCAAATAGAGCATGTAGTAAAACAGCACACGTACTATATTCAGTTCCAGGACAACACATTCTCACTCAGCTAGTCTGCACCTCAGACTAACACATGCTCGCACACTCATAAAGGGTCGTACCTAATAATAAATATATTAAAAAACACTCACACTACCACTCATAGATCATCTCATAAAGTTGCAATACTTTTCCTTCTCTATATATTTATACTCACTTTTATCAACCTTACATAGACATATTCCTTTTCAATAATTTGTTTCTCAAATTTCTATGTAATTCACAAGCCTGACCATTTAGTTTGTTGGTGAAAAAGCTTTTTTTACTCTCATAAGGTTGATTTAATACTCTCAGGAAATGTGAAAGCTAAGCATAAGAATAGACACCACTTTCATAAAAAAGCAACAATTGATGGCAACCTTTTCAACTTTACTCTCTGTGATGCTGCTGAAGCCAGCAAATAAAAGCATATCTTTCATATTTTCATTTTGTGACTCCAATTTTCAATGGTTAGTATGCTTTAACCCTTAAATGTATTTTCATAAGGAAGACCAACATGCTAGGGTGTTAGTGCATATTTGCAACTAATTTGCGATCAGCACAACCAAATTGCAAAAAATTACAGGAGTCCAAAAACATATTAAGCTTGTTATTGTCATCACTTTGAAACTACAATGCACTCTAGTATCAAGCCCTTACAACAAAATCAAACCCTTATTATGCAACAATGAGTCTAAGCCTCTCTAATTTCACACAACTCTCCCTTTAACACCCTTTTCCCAATACACTCTTAGCACAGTCTCCAGGGCAATCCACTAGAACAAGTAGGTCACAAGTTCACAGTACATTCTAGAAGCACCATACTAGTTACAAAATTAACTGCAGCAGGTGTGTATGGCTATTCAGAATTAACAATATATCTATTGGTTGCATTACACTTTATCTTTTGTACCAGGTACTAGATGCTGTAATTAAGAAATTGGCCAGTTTAGTTTTGGATTAAAGAACTGGTACTAAAACTCCCACTGAGTGTGTTCCGTTTGTTCTCCCAGCTGGGAGAATCTCTTAAAGGATTAAATAAGGCATGGCTCAGCTGAGAAAAACCGCAGTCTCTAGAATTGTATGCACCACATTTCCAGCAAAAACAAGCCCTGCTTTGAAATAGATATATATATATATATATCAAGGGAGGGATCTCCCGAAACGCGTCATGACGGCATTGGCAAAATAAAATAATGCACTAAGAAAAACCTGGGTCTACGCTTGTTTGTTCGAGTTTTGGATTTGAAGTAAAAGGCGAGTTTGGAGCTATATATATATATATATATATATATATAATAAAGCAGGAAGGGTCCTTCCGGGGTCGACTCCCCCGTCCAGTGGCGCGTTAGCCGGCGAAACCAAAAGCCGGTCAGTTTCATTTCCAAATCCACAAGTTGTTTTGCAAGCAAACACACACTCACACGATCAAGCCAACTGTTTGGCGAAACACGTAGCATTACCTTAGAATAAATACTTTATGGCAAAGATTAACCACTGAGTGCGCGTTTGCTTGCAAAGCAACTTGTGGATTTGGAATATATATATATATATATATATATATATATATATATATATATATATATATATATATATATATATAGATATATATAGATATATATATATATATATTACCTACTGGCGGTCGCCAGTAGGTATATATAGTTAGGATTTTTTCTCTATGGGATTTTTGAAAATTCTATGTCTAATAACTTTGGCGTTTGTGGACGGAATTGGCTGAAATTTTCAGGAAAATGGAACATTTTGTTTCTGAGCAGCCCCTGAAAATTTGGGGGGGGGTTCGTCAAGGGGGGGCCGAGAAAAAAGGGGGGTCCCAAAACGTGTTTTTAACATTGAGTTTTCCATAGGGCGGTTGGCCTCACTTTTAGCCCGAACGGCTGAATGGATTTGCACGAAACTTGGCAAAATTGTAGGGACTGGTAGCCCGATGTGCCTTTGCTAGGTCTCAATATATGTGCTCCAGTGGATTTTGAGAAATTAACGTTCAAAAAAAGATATATATCTGTAACAGCGCTCCGCTTCGCGTACTTTTCGCGTTACGGAGCTTTGCGAAGCTGATTGGTTCTCCGGCATCTGTAAACATTCCAAACAGTCCGTAGCGGCCGCCATCTTGTCTCTCGGTAGGATCGAGAGACAAGAGGAGGCCAAAGCGAAGGGGCAAATGACCATAAGGGGGCATAGTAGATCCTCCCTGACCTCTTAGGTTTAATGTACCATTTTGCCAAGTTTGGTGTAATTCCGTTCAGCCATTCAGGCTGTAGACGTATCTAAATGTCCTATGGAAAATTGCATGGGGAAAACACATTTGAAAGTGTTGAAATTTAGAACCAATTAAAATGTTACTTTGGTTTTGTATTTGTGTGTGATGAAAGTTAATTGGTTATGTATATATCTAAAATGAGAGGAAACCACAGCCATTTTGTGATACTACTGTCTGAGGTACATTTGTGAGGAATTTTTGGTGCTCAATTTCTGGTGTTTGATTTACACAGTACTAACACTTCTCCTACTTTTAAAAAGGTGAGTTGTTAATTTGTAAGGGGAACTATGTTGTACACTTTAAGATAATTTGAAAAATGTTTTCTGTTATTTATTTACAGTCCTTCTGTTATACTAAATACTTGATAAAGTTAGTTTTATATTATGTATTACTAAAAACGATAAATGAAAGTGATTATTTTTTTCTGCAATTTACAGCAAGCAATTTCAAAATAAAATGGCTCACAATGAAGAGACCGTGGCAATTTCTTTTGAATTATCCACTACATTTATTGAAATTGACAGCACCAATAATGAAGTATTCTCACAAGGAGGAGATGACTTGAATGATTTTTTTGATCAATCTCTTGATGGCGAATTTATCGAATGTTTGGAGACCATAGAGTTACAAGAATCATCATTGCAGACTTTTCATGAGGAGATTCCTGATGAGATGATTGAAGAGGAAATTCCTGATGAGGACATGTTACTAGTTCTTTCAAATTTTGAAAATTCAGAAGAATAAATTTATATTTAGAAATCAAAAATTGTTTGAGACATTATTCATTTTTATTTTTAATTTATGAGGTTGTAGCGAAGTGATTGTAGTATAAAAAGAGACTTATAGTATAGAGTGCAACATTTTTATGTTACATGGTAAGTTTACTCATATTTACTTCCCTTCTCCCACTATATTATCTCCAATGTGTATTTGACATCTCTTCTTCATCTCCGGCCTCCTTTCTCTCACTGTCTGTCTCTGATGCATCTTATCGCTGCCATTTTGTGTAATTATAGAAGAGAGTAAAATGAAATAGTTCGGAACGTGAAAAGGGGGCAAAGTAGAGTACCCCTCACCCCCTAGGCCTTCTCAGGCGGTCCCAAAAGGATCAGTTTCTGTTTTCCTGAGAGATTATGGTATGAGTTCCATATACCACAATAACTTGCATTACAACATGCAAGATATCTATCTCCTATTACCAACTTTTGGAGATATTCGCGCCAAGCGCGAATATCTCCAAAAACTAACACCTGCCCTGAGCAGTTCTTAGCCATGTTATCCAATGGGAGGTGGATAACATGGCTAAGAGCATTAGCTCGGTAATGCATGAATATCGCTGACTTTTTAGCGATATTCATGCATTGCGGCCGTTTTTTATCGCATTTGCGATAAACCTTGAAAATAGCAAGGTTTATCTGCGATAATTTCTGACGATGCTTAGCGGTAAAAAATTTGTTGCTAAGCATCGTTAGCGATAAATATCGCTTAACTTTGGTAATATGCACCAACGTTTGTTAACGTTCGATTCGAAGGAAATGAGGAAGTGTTGAAAAACATTGTCTGCGCCATCTTGCCTTTTTTGAAATGCCACACTTTAGTCGTGCACGGCAGCCATTTTAGATGCCTTGACCAGACCCACCCTCTGCACGCTGTTGATCCGTAGTATGGCTCCCCACCCTCGCAAGCATCTTCCCCAGGCACTGGTCACCCTCGCTCTCTGTCTTATGCATCGGCAATAAACCTCCCCCCATCTGCGCTGCTCTTCCCTGAGAATCACACTCTGTGCCCGCCCGACACCTCCCTTTCGCCCTATTCACTACCGCACCCTCTGACACTCCTCTTCCTCTGTGTCCGATTGTCCAGGCTATCAGCTAGCCCTGCAGATGTAGTTTATGGCCCCAGCTGTAAAGAATCACCCCTCTTCAAAGGAGTTATAGTAGATCAAGGCCCACACCCGATGAGATCCGTCAAACCACACGCGTTCCTACTATCTGAAAACCATCCTGTATTGTGATTGGGGAGGGGACTGAGCCTGAAGCGGAAGATTCCAGGGATGACTCTTTGTACATCAAAGTTTTTACAATTATGTGTCACATTAAAAATATATAGCACTCCAACAAAGTAGTAGGAATATAAATCTTTAATAACTTATAAATATATACAACAAAACAAAAACAGTAAAAACATTTAAACAATGAAGAGACCGTGGCAATTTCTTTTGAATTATCCACTACATTTAATGAAATTATCTCTTGATGGCGAATTTATCGAATGTTTGGAGACCATAGAGTTACAAGAATCATCATTGCAGAGTTTTCATGAGGAGATTCCTGATGAGATGATTGAAGAGGAAATTCCTGATGAGGACATGTTACTAGTTCTTTCAAATTATGAAAATTCAGAAGATGTTGCCTGGGGGTGGGTCGTCAGTAGCGGTCTGTTGTGCGAATAGTTCCAAGGCAGCAGAACGCGCTGAAATCTAGATGGCACGAAGGTGATGTCTAGTAAGTTGCCGCCCAGCAAATAACGGCGTGGGGCGCCGCGGGGGGGGGGGGAGGCAGTCCAAAGTTCCGTTAAAAGGGCAAAGGAAAGGATCGGTGGTTTGAACCATCAGTCAAAAAGGGGAGGGGGTGCAACAATTTTTCCTACCGGGTCACATCGTGCTTTCACCGGAACTGAGGTCTGCAGGATTCTAGTCATTCAAACTGAGGCTGGCGCCAGCATGGGAGCGCCGACGTCCCGCGGCTACAGTTTCGTCACTCCACGGGCGATCATGGCAGTCATTCCCCATCGGGGGTGTCTGCGGGGGTCGGGGACTCCCGCGGCTCCTCTAGAATCTTCAAGGTCGTGGAGGACTACGGTGGTGGAGTCAACCAGTGACCGGGCCATTTCTTTATGCTGGGCCCGCTCTTGCCAGGTCGACCGCCATTTTGAGAGTTCGGTAGCTACTGGCGATCGCGGGGTCAAATGAGCGGACGGGCTCCACCCTGCCGGGCGAGACGTTGCAGCATCGCCACAGTGGAAGAACCCTTTTCCGGGCGCCTGGAGCGCTGAGGGTGCAGCTGGGAAGCCTCCACCTGGGGAGGCGGGAGAGGCCTGTTCGCACCGTCTCTCCCACCCAGTGCACCCCACGGCGTCTCGCTTGACATTTGTTATGGCCGGACCAGGCGATGAGGACGAGGGGGGGGGGTCGGAGGCATGTGCAAGACATCCCCCCCCAGTGTTGTCGCAGCCATTATAAAAGAAAGAAGAAATGTCCCGTCCGTCTTTGGGCCGGACCTCCGGTGGATGGCGGCCGGACGCCCTTTGCTCTGGCCCCCTGAACGGGTTCCTTGGCTCATCGGCTGCAGCCGGATCCCATCGGCCCCAGCCCCCGGCCGTTGGTGGCCGGACCGGGAGAGAGAGTGGGGGGACAACCTGCAACTCTCAAGTGCCACCGCGGCCGGACTGGGAGAGAGAGGGGAGGGTCGAGGACATAGACATTCCCCCCCTGCAACTCTCCAGTGTTGTCAATCCCCCTGGCCGGGTCCCGCTGGCCTCGGCCTCTCCTCCGGCTACTCCTTACGTGATGATCTCCTGGCCGACGGTTGGCAGCAGGACCCGCCTTATATGTGTTGCTTCCGGCTGGGCGTAGCCGGAAACCTGTTGCACTTTGGAAGTTTCCAGAATGGGGCGGATGTCTGCTGACTTGTATCTTTCCCAGTTTGCCGTTATTTGGCCGTGGCAGGCGGTGGGACAGACACGTTTTGGGGCAGTGAGGGGCGATGAAGCCTCGTTGCCTTGTGGCCGTTGCAATGTCACACTTGGTTTCTCTTACTGTTTTCAGGTTTCTTATTACGGGCTTACTTCTAACGTTTCTTGTTTCTAGGACAATAATAGGTTTTATCATTACGTATTGTTATCGTTTCTTTGTTTGTTATTTAATAAAAAGTTCATTAGTGGCCTACTGATTTTCGTTTTCCTATTCCTTTCTTTCCAGGTTGTTTCATGCTAAAGTTTCTGTTAACAGGATACAGTGATCACTTCGTTATTATTGCATATGTCCTTTTCACTAGGGGTGCTCTCTGGTCGGGCCAGATGACCTATCTCTAGTAAATGGTCCGGGTGAAACAGGTGCATCAATCAGTGGGGAGTAGATAGGCATGACAGATTACAACGGGGGAGAAAGGTCCGCATTACCTACCCTTTCACTACTTGCAAAGATTTTCCTACGTTTATTTGCAAACAGGGAATACCTCCAAAAAGAACCAATTCCCAAACAGTCAATGTTCGGGCAAACAATCAATCAATGAGGAACGAAATAGGCACGACGTGTTAAAGGTTTGCGTTACCTACCCTTCACTATCTGCAAAGGGAGAGAGAATATTCCTATTCTTCCTCGTTTGCAGGCAGAGAAGATCCTTAAGAGAACCAACTTCGAACAATTCAATGCTCGATTCAAACAATCAACAAGGGGTACTGTGAACACAAATGAACGCCGCTTATGTACATACACATTGCTATTTTCAACAGGTTGTACCTAATGTTTCTATTTTAGCGAGGTCAAAAAGAGATCCCTTTAGTGGCCTACTGATTTTGCTCGATTCCTTTTGTTTTTTTACATGATTTTTCGCTATCTGCAAAGACTAAACAGAATATTGCGACTCTGTGCTTGTTTGTAAATAGAGAATGAACCAAAGAGAACAATCAATCAAATGGAGAGAGAAGCAGGCACGATGGATTACAACGGGGGCAAAGGCCTGCGTTAACTACCCTTCACTATCTGCAAAGAGAGAGTACTCCTAATAGAAATGAGGGGGGGGGCAGCATTCAAAGCAGATCAGTGTGCATAAACACGAAAATGTTTTTACTTACCACGTACTTGACATTCGACAGCTTATGATATTTGCTATTAAAAAACCATTGAAATTCACTGAAAAAACCATAGGTTATAGACCATATATAGTTAGGAATTAGCATTTACAAAACCTTGAAAATTCACTGAAAAAACCATAGGTTATAGACCATATATAGTTAGGAATTTGCATTTACAAAACCTTGAAAATTCACTGAAAAAACCATAGGTTATAGACCATATATCGTTAGGAATTAGCATTTAAAAAACCTTATTTTACTCACACAAAACCATTGAAATTCCATATATAGTTAGTTGCACTAACTATATATCGCGCACCCGCAATCCACAGCTGATGATGTCACATATTACATCATTCATGACATGGTCAGTGACATCACTGATGACATCACTGATGACATCTCAAATGACATCACTGATGACATCACTGATGACATCTCATTTGACATCAATGACCACATCACTGATGATATCATTCATGTGACAATACAATGCATCTCCTCACACTTTAATATAACCTCTGTTACACCCAGTGTTAAATACAGAGTATAATTTTTGAAACCATTGACACACCAATACTAGTTACTACATACGCACTCACTGATTCCTACGTCTACACACACATTCACTCATTCACCCATACAATCATTCATACATACAATCACTCATCTTTACAACACTATCATATGCACTCATACACCTATACAGACACTCACACTCTGCCACTCATCCATGGAGTTACTCACACACCTAGTCAGTCCTGTAAAGAATCAATCACACTTCCATTTTCTATTTTTTCCATTTTCCATTTAAACATAGAGTACCTTACATTTTCAAACATATACTAACACATACTTACTCTCTTATACAATCATTGATACAAGTACACATTGATCTGCACAGTCACACATCTCCCAGCCAGCCACACACACACTCAGTCTCCCATACAAATACTTGGACAATCAATCAATAACCCATATAGTTACTCATATAGCTACTGATCAACACATGCAGCAGTTTACAGAACAACAGACATAATGATGCACAAATTAAGACAGTTTAGTCACTAACCCATGTACTCAGTGAGACACATTTAATCACTCACTCATACAGTCAGTCACGCACCTAAATCCTTCATCCAGACACTTATACATCTACTCATTCTTCAATATGTAAAACATATTTAAACTTTACAGAAACACACAGTCAATGGATGATGTCATCAGTGATGTCATCAGTGATGTCATTTGAGATGTCATCAGTGATGTCATCAGTGATGTCACTGACCATGTCATGAATGATGTAATATGTGACATCATCAGCAGTGGATTGCGGGTGCGCGATATATAGTTAGTGCAACTAACTATATATGGAATTTCAATGGTTTTGTGTGAGTAAAATAAGGTTTTTTAAATGCTAATTCCTAACGATATATGGTCTATAACCTATGGTTTTTTCAGTGAATTTTCAAGGTTTTGTAAATGCTAATTCCTAACTATATATGGTCTATAACCTATGGTTTTTTCAGTGAATATATATATATATATATATATATATATCTCAACAAACAAATTGTCCTGTCGCAGCGGGAGCTCATTCCAGTTGGTGCCCGCGATGAGACCAGGACAGTGTCTCAAACAAATTCCATACCAGAAAGGAATCGCGGCACACTTCTTGATATTTCACGCAGTTACTTTATTTTACAAACGTGAGGTAACAACTCCTATGCGTTTCGAACCGTGGTTCCTGATCACGGTAGTGTAAGTGATTAGTCCCTCTACCATTTCCATATTTATATCAAACCCGCCCCTCTCACTTTCTAGGGCATGATGGAACATGTATTTTTATTTAAATATTTCAATAGCCATTATGCTTTACAGTTAGGCATTTTACAATGTGGGTTATGCATGTGCAGCGAGGATTTATTTAAGTTGCTACACGTTCCCGGACTTAAAGGGAAGTCACGCTTTCAAATACGCTCGTGAGTTCCACGTGCGTGTGATATCAAATCTCGGTGTACTAGGGACTGGATAATCGTGTGCAACTAGTGGACACAGTGTCAAATTACAATTAAGGGCTGAGTGCCCTATGTCCCCGCTTTATGCATTGACCCATAGTGTGTTAATGTACTGATTGGCTACGCATTCCCATAGTCAGTTACTTGGATAAGTCTCTAGAAACAGTTTTTTGCAAGTGTATTTCTGTTTGTTTAGGAGAGTGTGATTATTAAACATCAAATATTGTAGCATTTGCAAAAGTTTTGACATTATTATAAATGAACATAAAGTTCTTCATCGCCGTTGAGGCCAGCCGGCTGCTTGGTTCTGAATCTGATGATTAATTTGGATTCCAATCGTCTTAATTTTTTTTATGCGATTTCCCCCTCGTTCATGCTGTTGAATGCTCGCAAGTCCAAAGTATTTTATATCCAACCAAGTTTTAGTTTCATGTTTGACCATATGCTTGGCAATGGCATATGAATGATCACCATTCTGTATAGCACGAATACCACACAGCTGCAATGAAAATATTGCAGAGCCATTGCAGTGTGCATTGTCTCAATAAAGAACAAACAGGAGGAAAGGTTTAAGGGGGCATGCTGAGAGGGTGCCTCGGAAAATGTAGATAAAAGGCCTAACATCATGATCCTTATTCTGATAGGATGTGCATAAGACTTACAGTGGCTGACTTGGTAGTGGGTATCAGGGTTGGAGCCTCCGCGTAGGCTCTCCCCGTGCCTTAAAAAAAAACATAGCAAGCACAAGGAGTTGGCGAAAAGAAAAAGTAGTGTACAGAAAAAAAACAAATTGCCACTACTGAAAGGATCCAAGTAGCAGAGCCAGTCACTAAGGCATCATTAAAACAGCCAGGTGGCCGGACAAATGTACACTATTATCCAAAGAAAGCAATGGAATGAGTGAAGTAGGACCAAGCAACCAATGAAAAAGCAATGAAAAAGTACTGGGTGTGTTTCAACACCCGAGAAGGATTACAGCATTCCTCACAGAGCAGCGCATGTGATGACTCTATGTTTGACCTAAAAATAGGAACAATTTTTATCTTCAAAATGACACTCCAATGACAAAAATTAAATGCAGGGAACCGTAGATTTGAATTTTTAAAGATTAAACACTTTCTAGGCCTTAGAAACTCATAGCACTGCTCTGGGACAACTGTTTGCGCTTGACTGGGAAAAAGTCACATTTTCGAGATGACCGCGATGGAGCCCTGCAAGGATACACTGAGCAGAAGGCCCCAGTCAAACTTTTTCTTTCAGACTTAGAAATGTTTCTGGAGTTTTTTCCTCCTGTCTCCCTTCTCCAGTACCCATTCAGTCAGGGATCCTCGGCTTGACTTTCAGGGAGCTCCGGGTCAAACTCTGGAAGTCGGCTCTTCAGTGGAACAAACCTGGAATCTGGGTCGCTTTTGTAGGTGGCCATCTTGGTCCCCGCGGTTGAGCAGGTCACCTTATGGAACTTTTTTCCAAAGTTGCTCCAAAGTTTTTCCAAAGTTGCTCCAAACTTCTCCAAACTCCTGGAACTTCTTCCCGACGTTCCTGCTGTGGGTCCAAATTATCAAAAACACAGTCGAAGGGTCTGAAAGCCCCAAGATGGTCCTTGGAAGTTTGGGACCAGAATTCCCCCAAAGCACCTAGGCAAAACCCTTAAACGCCCACTGGACACACTCCAGGCAATGGACTCTTTGTGGCGAATATGCAGGTGAGCTCTGTTAACCTGTAACTTGCAGAGTGTCTACTCTTTAATCTTTTAGTTCCAGATGATGCAGCAGGCAGAGCCTGACAGAATGCAGGACCTGGTGGTGCAAATCAAGGTTCCAGCATGGCAATCCTTCTTCTTCTCCTAGTTTCAAGCAGCAAATCTGTGAGGCTCAGTACTTCTTACATATTTATTCAGTGTTCTCTGGGTCAGGCACAAGAGCATTCCTGTCCAATAAGGTGAAAGGTGACACCCCAGAGCATGACCACTCCCTCTAAAGTATGGCATAATCTTCTCCCAGAAAGAACTATTACTCCGAAATTCAAAATGGCTGAAATCTCAACAGAGCATGAAGAGCTAACTAAACCAATTCTCAGTACAGCTCATTTCCATAGCTCTCCACCCCCTAACTTCTGCAGATTCCTTACTTAAGCCTCCATTCTGGATGGGTTAGAGGGGATGATGGAGCTGGCATTCCTGCCTGCCCTATTGCTCCTTTGAAGCTTCATGCTTTATGACCCTGCCCCCCTGCTCTGGCACTCTTCAATCAATCAATCACGGATTTGTAAAGTGCGCTACTCACCCATGAGGGTCTCAAGGCGCTGGGGGAGGGGGGGTGGGGTTGTGCACCTCGTATTCAGCTGAAGAGCCAGGTCATGAGGCTCTTCCTGAAGGTGTGCAGAGTGGGGGAACGTCTGATGTTGAGTGGGAGCTTGTTCCAGGTCTTTGCCGTGATGTAGGAGTAGGCTCTTCCATCCGCTCAGGCTCTGCAGATCTGCAGGGTTTCGGCAAGGGTGAGGTCGGCGGAGTGGAGGTTTCTCTTGGGTAAGTGGAAGGAGACTCTTTTGTTGAGGCATTGTGGTCAGGTGTTGTGGAGGTATTAATAGGCATGAATGAGCAGATTGAAGGTTACTCTCTTCTTGACGGTGAGCCAGTGGCGGGCTCGTGGGTGCTTGGTGATGTGTCATGTCGAGGGATGCAGAGAACGAGTCTAGCAGCGGTA
The DNA here is from genome assembly GCF_964261635.1 of Lissotriton helveticus. NCBI lineage: Eukaryota > Metazoa > Chordata > Amphibia > Caudata > Salamandridae > Lissotriton > Lissotriton helveticus. The sequence continues at coordinate 988,887,629 of NC_136067.1, forward strand.
TTCTGGATGGTCTAGAGTTTTTGGAGAAAGGATTTGTTGATTCCTATATAGCAAAGCTCTCTCCAACAGATAACCTCTCCTTGGGTGAGCCACTTACCACTTTATTAAAGCCGCCTGGCTAATCCGATCAGGGAAGACTGAAGTAAGGCTGAATTTTTTCTTACAGACAAGAAGGTCTTATAACTTCTTCTCTGTACAAGTTAGTATCAATTTACCAATTTCATATTGCTTGATTTATCAATACCATTCTGCTAAGTCTTGCATGATATTCTCTTCAATTCCTAGCATTATCTATGTGTTCATAAACTATTGGAATGCTATCCTATGTGGCCAGGCCTCTACAATAGGGAAACTGAAATGTCCTATTTCTCCATCATCAGGCCATATAAAACATCTTTTATAAGGGCCCTGCTTCTAGTTACATGGCCCCCCTCCTCTGGTGCACTTAGGGATCCTAAATACGTAAATTGAATGAAGATTTTCACTCCACAATGCTCATAGCACCAAAGTCGATTTTGGGAGGCAATTTACTACAATGGGGGAAGTGAAATGTACAATATATCTATCCCAAGGGCATATAAAACATCTTTTATATCTTATGATTAAATAGTGCCCACCCTTGGGGAATCTAGGGGAGAACCTGTGGATACGGAACATGCATAAATATTGTAGATTATCACTTTTGAAGTGCCTCTACCACCAAAGTCGAGTTTGCAGTTAATGTACTTTGTAAAACAGTGCTGCAAGGCAGGGCTGCTTTCAAAATGACCTCAGGCACTGAGCAGTGCACTGCAGGTGCAACAAAGGCTTCTGGTCTCTAAACTGCCATGCTTTATTACATACTAGGGACCCATAGGTAGTTGTATTCCCCCTGCCCTATTATCTACTAGAGACTGATAGGGTAGGTCATGCCAACGATAATTGTACCCTAATACCTAGCGTACCCTAATGCAGTGTGTGTTTGCACTGTGTTTTCAACATAGCACTGGGTCTGGTTATACAGAGCCCAGGGACAGTTAGAGTCAGTTACCACCAGTACCATTTAGCAAACAGTGGGAGTGCACAAGTCACACAGGATGCCTTTGCAACAAGGGGATTAAACCTGGGTACCCATTTGTAAAGTCTGCAGCTCTAGTTGATATGCAACATCTCCTCCGCTCTTAAGTAGAGTTGAGTGCCATTATGTCTGCATTAGAGTATTTTCACTCAAAAGGAAAACAAACCCATAGCTACTTGAAGTGGCATGATTTGTCATATGATTTTCTGCTCACTGTGAGTGAATCCCCTTAAATAAGATTGGCTCCTGTGGAGCTATTTAATGTTGTGTTTGTGGTCCTATTCTTGTATCACTCAGTTAATAACATACAAGTAGTTCCCACCAAATCAAAGTGTTACTATGACCTTGTAGACAGTGTCACAATATACAGACATTGTAATTGGGAACTATTGAGCAAAAGGAAATTCTATTGACTAAACAACTGTTAGCTCTCCCTCTGAGTGCCCCAACTAAGCTTGTTGACTAGAATTGGCAACTATGCTGGGGGCCATACTCACTGCCCGCACCTGAGCCTGATCTTCCTGCCATCACTGCCCGCACCTGAGCCTGATCTTCCTGCCATCAGAGGGCTCTTAACTTCTTGCCGCTCCCGCTCTGCGGGAGCTGCTGCGCAGAGGCTTGTGGAAGAACGCTTTTCAATGGAGGGATTGCATGTCCCAGGGGGCCATACTAACCGCCCACACCTGAGCCTGATCTTCCTGCCATCAGAGGGCTCTTAACCTCTTGCCGCTCCTGCTCCGGATGAGCGCTGCGCTGAGGCTTGTGGAAGAACGCTTTTCGACAGAGGGACTGCATGTCCCAGGGGGCCACACTCACCGCCCGCACCTGAGCCAGATCTTCCTCCAAACTCTATTTAAACACGCCGCTATCCCCGCTGCGAAGGAACGTGCTCGGGCGTGCACCGTGCGAAGCCCGGGCTAAGGGCGGGCCTGTTTGAGCCTGCTCGAGAACTGAAGAGGACAGGCCAGGCCACCCTCTGAAATAATCTTTATTTTAAGGTCAGTGCATATTAGTATACTTGTGGTAGTACCCTGCCGAGGTGATTGAGCATTTGGGTTAGTTGTTGAGATAGTTCTAATGCTACGATTGCCACCAGAGGAGGAAAGGGGAGGAATCCTCTCATGGGAGAGAATGTGGCGGGGACGCTGGACCAGTTTATAATTAGAGCAACATCAGTACTGGCCCACGAAATAGCCTTGACTGAGCTACTCCCGTCACTGGACCCCATGCAATCCAAACGTTCATCTTTGGGGGGGCTGATGTATGTAAGGTCACCTGAGCAACATACAGATTCAACCACTGAACTCCACGCCACAGTACGAGGCAATACCCAGCCACCGCAGGACCCGGTGATCCCAGTGAACACCTCGTTAACATTGGAACCCTCATCTAATACCTCGCTTGATGCTCCAGCAATAAATGAGACCGTTTTCAGTATACCTCCTCGTGCCTCAACGAGGCCTGTTTGTAGCTTTACATTGTAAGTCATGGATCAAGTGCTGGAACCCGCAACAAAGAGAAAGCAGGGTGGGGGCCCCCAGAGGCAAAAAAATGCAAAGATACATAAAACTAATAGGACTGGTGTGCCGGAGTTTTCAGTAATGCCACCCTTACCAGAGTCTCGGTTATCTACTCCTCCAATGGGCACCCTCAACTCGGACACGGTTGGTGTTCATCTACCTCAAGCTGCAGAGGGTTTCTGCGTTAAAATGGGAGCCCTACTTCATCTTTTTCACCAATTCTTGAAAGACTCTCATTAATAGTGGGAAAACTTTTGCATTTTGAATCACTTTTTGCATCTAATCCTGCTTCCATTAACTAGTCGCTGGGGTGTCACGTGGGTTTCCTGTACCAACAACAAATGTAATGTGTAACCCTCCTACTTCTACTAGTCTACCATCTACTACATTACCTCGTAATATAACATTAGTATCTTCTAGTGGGAATGTTGAGGCTGGTACCATCTTGAATCTTGGCAATGTGACATATGGTGGGGTAGAAAGTAACGAGAATGCAAGATTAGAGACACCTGCTCTGGGGGGTGGTTTGGCATCTAAAACTATGAGAAAAGATAAAGCCTATGATTGCCGCACATGCTCTCCCACCCGTGGTGTAATGAATCCTAGCCTGCCACGCATAGATTTACCACCTGCATCATCCTCATATGTCGTTGTACTGGCTGGTGTTCCCGTGTTGGAACAAGGTAAAGAGGAGTAGCACAAAGTGAGAAACTTATTGAGGGTGATTGCATTTTGATCAATTTCAGAGATAGGCAGGCGGTTAAACATATCTGTGATTGGCATCAGACGCGGGCATCAACTGGAATACAGACCCTTTCCTTAAATTACTTTTACCCTCCTTCCCCTCCCTGCCCTTTACTAGAGAGAAGGGGCAACTCATGGGAAATATGGGAGCCTAGAGTTCAGGCAGGAAGTGCAAATAACAGGTGTTGTCATTTTGATACCTTCCTACTAGTTGTCCTCCCAGTAAGTAATAGATTTAGTATTTTAGATCAGGTAGATTGACTGATCCCTTGTAGCCAATATTCACTCCCCAAGGCCCAACAGCTAGGCTCGCCCCCTATGGGTGTGAGAGCTGAGGCTCATGGCCAGTCACTGGTCTTGAGCAGGGAATTGGTGAGAGAAGAAATTTCCATGGGAACCATCGATGATATCAAGGAGGCAACAGATAGTATTCCGCCTGGAAGGGTGGGGACCCTGCCTACTATATCTGAACGGGGGGAGCCCACTCTTGTGCTCCAGGCAATGAAAGTTCAAAGGTCAGAGGGAGATGTGGTTTCTGATCACCTTCCGATGATAAGCAACGATTGGGTATTAGCAGAGCATGCTAAAGGGAGAGTAGATAGTCACATTGAAGCCCCTGTTGATACCACCAGTGGCTATGAGGAAGTGAATCTGCTCTTGGCCTCTGAATGAGGGGAGCCTAATATAGCTATGCAGAGTATTAAGGTAGTAACATCACATGGACTAAGGATGTTGTCTTGGAATATAGCTGGATTAAATGCTAAAATGGATCTCCCCGATTGGGGCAAATTCATTGATACCCATGAGATCTGCTTTTTCCAGGAGACCTGGGCCTTAAAACCTCTGCACAGAGCTGGGTTTGCCAAATATTGTAAAGCGGCCATTCAGGGGCCCAGGGGAAGACTGTCGGGGGGTTTGAGGATATGGGTTGGTATACATCTTGGCTGTACAGATTAAAATTATGGAAACCCATTCATTTTATGTATTGTTCTCTCCCTTAGCAATTATCCAAAGGTGGCTATTATTAATGTTTATTCTCGTCTGTGAGGTATGGGCAGCCCTTGCAGATGTTAGACTGCTTGGTTGTTTTTCTTTCCACGCTGCCCGAGCAAACCTATCCTATTATCAGTGGGGATTTTAATTGCCACTATGAACCTCTGAACGGTCTACCTCATCCTATCACAAGCGATGAGGATTCAACCTGGGGAATTCCAATGTGTAACCTTTACCTGATAACGGGCTGGACCCCCCCTAGTCCTACAGGACACTTCATTTACCCTCAGTAATTCACTGAGGGCATGTAACGGCCACCTGTTTGCTGAAAACCCAGGGAAATTTAACTTTTAAAGGAACAGACAGGCCTCCAAAATTGATTATATCTTGGTGAATGGGGATATTTGGCACAGGATTCTGAATTTTTGGTACAGACCCGCACTGAAAGCGACCATAATCCGCTGGTTGTAACCTTGGATTGGCATCAACCGGCAGTAGGACAGGCTGTGACTAATCCGCCTCCATCTGATCTAATATCAACCTATGGAGCAGCGGTGTCACTGACCCCACAGAGGTGTTCGGGGAAAACAACATGGATATGGTTGGAACCCTGGCAGAGTTCTTTTATAGTACTACAATTTGCAAAATATACGAATGTAGAGGAAAAAAACCCTGGTATAACAGGGCATGCAGAGATGCAAAGAGTGCTCTGCTGATTAAACTTAGAGAGGGTGATACTGTATGCATTAGGGAGGCAAGGGCACTTTTTTAGAAAACCATTTTAGTAGCAAAATCTGAATGGGAAATAGACAGATGACAGGCCATTAAGAAAGCCCTAGATGACAAAAATACAAGAGGGTTTTGGAACCTATTGAAGACAGGAAAAACCGAGGGCAGGTCTGCAGTTGAGCCAAACCTCGGGGAGGAGGTTTGGTGAATCCATTTTAAACTTTTATATTCTAAGCCTCAAACAGGAACAAATGAGATTGGGCCACCTGTCATTGATTTTATTTGTGTCCCCCTTGGCGATATACACCCTTGTTCTTTGCAGAGGTAACAGTGGCTTTGGCCAAAGTTTTACCAAACAAGGCACCTGGATTGGATAGGGTTCCAGGAGACCTGTTCAGAACTGAAAAGGTAGTGTGGGCTCCATATCTGCAGTGCCTCTTTAATGCAATTCTTCACGGCTTGGCACCTCCTCCAACTTGGGCGGGTGCCGAGATCATTCCCATCTATAAAAAAGGCTCCCTCTAGAACCGGCAAACTATAGGCCCATCAGCCTAATCGATGTACCACAAAAGATTTTTGTTTGTGTTCTTTTGGGAAGATTGCAGATCTGGATGGATGACCATAACATACTTACTCCCTTACAAACAGGTTTTAGGTCCAAAACCTCAATTATAGATCAGTTGTTTAGATTACAACTGATCTATTGGAAAACCATAACGTTGGAGGGAGGCCTAACATCTGTGGACCTCAAATCCGCGTTTGATATGGTAGACCGAGATTGCACCAACTCTTTTCTCCCTCTTCTTAAACGGGCTAATTGAGGATCTCTTAGCTGTTAAAGACATTGATTCTCCAAAACTTGCTAACCGCAAAATACCAGCTTTATTGTTTGCGGATGACACGCTGCTCCTATCTAAAACACCCATGGGAATGCAGCGTGTCCTAGAAGAATTGAGCTTGTTTTGTAAGAAAAGGAATCTGGAGGTAAATATAAAGAAAACAAAGTATATGGTCTTCCACGCTGATCCTACCAACTGTCTGCACCCTAAAATGGATCTCAGGTCCTTAGGGAGGGTGCCAGTTTTTGATTACCTGGGCCTTACCCTGAATGATAAAATGGAATGGGGGCCGCAAAATACCAAGGCAAACCTAAAATTAATCCAGGCAAGTGTGGGGATTTAAAAAATTCACAGGAGCTGCGCTGTAAAGTTATTGGTCCCCCGCAGAAATCTAGAAGGTTCAACCAAGGGGAGCCACTATGTACAGTGCTGAACTTTGGGGCCACTGTTCAATTAACACTTTGACAGTGACTGAAAACAATTTTTTAAGGCAACTCTTGGGCCTCCCACAAAGTACCCCCCTAATTCCTTTAACCGCATCGCTGGGGCGGCTATTCCGCCGCAGCGCTAAGGGGGCGGGGCGGTCGAGCTGCGGCCGCATGCTGGTGATGGAACCACTCCGTCATCAGCCGCGGTTGGGCTGTGCTCATGATGGAGCAGTTCCATCATGGCCCCGCCCGCTCAATAGAACGCGCCGCGCAGGCACGAAATCAGCGCAGCGCAGGCGCGGCGGCCGGGCCATGACTGAAATGCTCCGTCATCAGCACAGCGCCACCGCAGCTGATGACGGAGCGGTTCCGTCATCAGCATCGAACGGGTTAAGGATGGGCCTGGGTATTGTTCCCATTGCTGACCTGATTGCTCTCCGCCCACTCCTCTACTGGCGACGGCTATGGAGCATGCCAGATTTTGAAAACTATAGAGAGGAATTAAAATCAGATATGTCCATTCTGGGGGCGGGGAACATACCTTGTTTGACCTTTATTCGAGACGCATTTCGTAACATAGGGAGGAATGACTTGTGGCTCGCACCAGAGGAGACATGTCTTGTTTCATCCAACAAATCATTAACATCTGCTCTGAAAAAACATAGACTGGCATGTATCATTCAGTCAATAGATTCATCCAGTCTAACTTCCAGGTTTCTGGATGTAAAGCAGCACTATAGTTTGGAGCTGGCTTTGGACTTTATCCAACCCCTTGCAGCCAAGAAATTGTTTCTACAATTTAGGCACGGGACGCTCCCCTCTACGCATTTACTAATAATTGGGTGGGTGCCAATAAAATACTATGTCCGGGGTGCAATGTACCAGAAGAAAAGGAGATTCATGTGATCTTTTTCTGTCAGGCGTATAGTTTGGCTAGATCTAAATGGGTTCATCAACTTTGCAGAAACTATAGAGAGGTCTTTAGGATATTAAAATATGACACTCACCCGGTTTTTGTTCATGCAATCACTAAATTTTTATTTGCAATGTGGTGCAAATGCAGATGTTTAGTGAAAAGATAGAGTAGAGAATGAAGATGGTCTCCCTTTATTTAAGATCAATTTTTCTGATTTTAAATGGTATTAATCAAAGTTTACCCTTTTTAACATTTCTTCTGTTTATTTATATGTTATAAAAGTTTGTGCCATATAATGACCTTGTTTAATATGTTGCTAAACGGTGCCCTTAATGAGATACTTGTCCATGCCTAATGCTGCTCATGGGACATCTACATGAGGGGGTGGGACCCTCTCCATACTGTCACCTCCTTGTCATCTGGGGTTTAAATGTCAAATTGTAAATATTGTAATTACATTTTTTTTATCTTCTTTTAATTATCAGTCTGCCATTTTATGGTGTTGAATTTACAAATGTTAAATTACTTGTGCTTTTATGGCAGTAATTGACAAAATAACATTTTTTGACCGACTGACTGACTAGTAGACTAGCAAGGTAGCTGAAATAATAATCTTCTGGACTAGGAAATGTTGCAGTAAAAATCTGAAACCATACAACGAAGGCCTGAAGGAGTTACTAATTTATTTCTGTGCTTTACCCTGGTTAAAGTTTGTAAAATTAACACTTTTTGCTCTAAGCCTGAAGGGGTTTTGTTCTGCTATGAACCCTGTAACAAAGAGGTTAAGGGCATTGATTGTTTAAACTCACCATTGGAAAAAATTCTTGGAAAGATGTTTGGACACAATATTAACAGTATTGTACCAAGGTATTCAGGATTTTCCAAGGAAGAGAATCCATCTTTCCGACCGATTTGGAAAGCTTTCCGAATGACCGATTACAATGTTCATAAAGCATTCAGCCTTTCTGAGTCGGTTCCGAATGGCATTCTAATGTCAGATTCGGAATATCCTTTCCGCATCTGTTGTTCTGACATGGATTGGCTGTTGGAATCTGATTTTGGAGGCCTGTAGCAGGCCCTTCTTCATGCATAGCCTTCCGAATGGGGCCCATGGGGGTACCCAAGGGACCCCCCTTTCGACCCAGGCACTGTGTGCAAGGCTCCAAGGGGTGCCTGCCACAGGGTGCATGAGTTTCCCCAGGCAACCCTTTCTTCAATGGGTGCCTGTTTATTCGGTTGGAACACAGGCCCTTATTGAAGTCAATGGGAGTCCAACAGAATCGTATCCGAAGCATCGTAATCGGTCGGTCGGACTCCCCAAATCAGATTTGGTCGGAAACCATTCCGAGACCGATTCAGTCAGAATGCTTCATGAATAACATCGTATTCGACCCCTTTGTTTTACAGTGTTTGCGATTCCCATTGGGTCGCCAATTGACCTACCTCATTAATATTCATGAGGTAGGTCTCTGTTTGCGACCCACTGGAAATCTCTAACATCACAGGAATGAGGACTTGCTGGTGTCACGTTTGTTTTTTAATTCAGCCTGTTTTCCTTATCCCCTTCGGTGCTTAGGACGGCCCCCGGCCATCATACGTCATGTGGGTGTGAGCTAAGGATGGCTGGGGGCTGTCCAAAACCCGCCCGCTCATTAATTCTCCCGCACAGCCAGAAAATTATCGCAGTGGGCAAGGGGTTATAGGAGAACGGGATGTGTTTAAAAAAATAATGAAATGTTTTCTTTTCAGTTTTTTTAAGAGTAGGCAGTGGTCCATTAGACCACTGCCTCTTCTTAAAAACATTTTTGTGACCATTCACAAAGAGGAAGGGGTCCCACTTCGAGTCGGTATTAGGAAGTGACCACCATAACACACTCCTTCCTAATACCAAATTGCTAAACCATTTTGCTATTGGGTAATGGGTTACCAAATCGCAAAATAGGGTTTGGTACATAGTAAAAGGCTTTCTTCTGGTCACAAATGTCCTGATTCTGTGAATCAGGCCATTTGTGAAATGAAAAGTTCTATGTACATCTGGCCCGAAATGTTTTATAGTGCAGTGATAAAATTTAGCATGGATAATTGACAGAATTTCAGAAACACAAAGATCGTGTGGAGAGAATGCTATGTCAAAAATATTGACCAAAATATCAAGAAGGTAAGTGCAAATAGGTAAGTATATATTTAGTACATATAACTTCAAGGTACATATATGTGGAGTTATATATAGTAAAACTGGTCTTATCTATAGAAACTTGACTTCACAATATTTTTTTCCTCGATATTTGTGACATGACATTTTGCCCACATTTTTCCTCCAATATTTTGTCTGTACGCTGACTGGCACATGTAGTAAATAGCACAAAGCGCATTTGAGCTCTATTTATTTCCATGTATCTCAATAAATGTTTCAGTGTTATTTTATATAATTGCCTGACTAAAATTGTTCTGGTGGCTTGTGTTAGTGCAACTGTACAGATGGCATGGATGAGACATTTTGAAAGGCAGCTCATGACTTGCACATGTTTGTATATTTCTTTCTTTCTTTCTTTCTTAAAATCGATGCATTTTGCAAGAGTCAGATAGATTTGACAGATAATCTTTTATTACGGAAATCTACTTGGCATGTCACTTTTGTTTTGAAATTCCGAAAAACTTCTCTCAACGATTCAAAGACGATACCTACACAGGACTTCTCATCAGTGAATCAATTTCTTATTCTGTGGAGTCCAAGAGGCTGAATGAATTAACATATATATCGAAAATAACAATCTGCACAATTTAGGGATGCATTTTTATTAAGATCTTTGCTTCTAATTAAAACACTTCTTGATTTTTTTTATACTCAGTCTCGATCTCACATAATGTTCAAACTCCGAATTTATTAATTGCAACGATTTGCTGATGGGCTACAAGAGAAGCATGTCTTCTCACACACGATATGCATTTTCTTGCTATTTTTTTACTGTATCTGTGCTTTTTTTTATTTGTTATCCTAAATAGTAAACACATAAAAAATTACTGCTACTTGACCTGACGATGTAGGGTCCTAATGTGTGCACTGAGAGACTATTATAACCAGTGATAGAAGTGGGCGGGGACGGAAGGGCACGGCGTGCCCCTACTTCTAAAAAATTGTTCAGTCCGTTCCCCTACTTCTTGCTTTCAAAAAAGCGTCCTGGGAGGGCAAGAATAGTCCAACTTTAAATTGATAACTTTTTCTTTCCGCTTCCAGGGGCTGCTCGCACTTCTCTGCTGTACTCCAGAGGCTGCAGCAGCCCCCGCCCCCCCTGAGCTCGCTCGCACAGACCGAGGGCAGGCCATTGTCATTCCGATTGAGGCAGATTAGCCCCTTTAGAATGACAATGCGCCCGCCCTCTGCCTTTAACATATCAAGTGCCCCTGAGATCGGAGTTGGTGATTAGAGAGGAGCTTTCCCTAAGCAGAGTACTGTGGGGAACTTGACACCTTTGTGAATGTTGTACACGGAGTGAAGTGAACTGGGCAGGAGCAGTGACCACAGTGACCGGACAGAAGAGGCGACGGGGCAGGAGAGGTGTCGGGGCAGGAGAATTGACAGGGCAGGAGAGGTGACGGGGCAGGGGAGGTGACGGGGCAGGGGAGGTGACGGGGCAGGGGAGGTGACGGGGCAGGGGAGGTGACGGGCAGGAGAGGTGACGGAGCAGGGGAGGTGACGGGGCAGGGGAGGTGAAGGGGCAGGGGAGGTGACGGGGCAGGGGAGGTGACGGGGCAGGGGAGGTGACGGGGCAGGAGAGGTGACGGGGCAGGGGAGGTGACCGGGCAGGGGAGGTGACGGGGCAGGAGAGGTGACGGGGCAGGGGAGGTGACGGGGCAGGGGAGGTGACGGGGCAGGGGACAGTGACGGGGCAGGAGAGGTGACGGGGCACGGGAGGTGACGGGGCAGGGGAGGTGATGAGGCAGGGGAGGTGACGGGGCAGGGGAGGTGACGGGGCATGAGCTAGAGCAGTAACCGGGCGTGAGCGGTGATAGGACAGGAGCGGTGAAAGGACAGGAGCGGTGAAAGGACCAGGAGCGGTGAAAGTACCAGGAGCGGTGAAAGGACCAGGAGCGGTGAAAGGACCAGGAGCGGTGAAAGGACCAGGAGCGGTGAACGGACCAGGAGCGGTGAAAGGACCAGGAGCGGTGAAAGGACCAGGAGCGGTGAAAGGACCAGGAGCGGTTAACAGGACAGAAGCGGTGAACGGGGCAGGAGCAGTGAACAGGACAGGAGCAGTGAACAGGACAGGAGCAGTGAACAGGACAGGAGCAGAGAACAGGACAGGAGCAGGGAACAGGACAGGAGCAGGGAACAGGACAGGAGCAGGGAACAGGACAGGAGAAGGGGACAGGAGCAGGGAACAGGGAACAGGAAACAGGACAGGAGCAGGGAACGGGACAGGAGCTGGGAACGGGACAGGAGCAGGGAACGGGACAGGAGCAGGGAACGGGACAGGAGCAGGGAACGGGACAGGAGCAGGGAACGGGGCAGGAGCAGGGAACGGGGCAGGAGCAGTGAACGGGGCAGGAGCAGTGAACGGGGCAGGAACAGTGAACGGGGCAGGAGCAGTGAACGGGGCAGGAGCAGTGAACGGGGCAGGAGCAGTGAACGGGGCAGGAGCAGTGAACGGGGCAGGAGCAGTGAACGGGGCAGGAGCAGGGAACGGGGCAGGAGCAGTGAACGGGGCAAGAGCAGTGGACGGGGCAGGAGCAGTGAACGGGGCAGGAGCAGTGAACGGGGCAGGAGCAGTGACTGGGCAGGAGCAGTGACTGGGCAAGAGAAGCGACTGGGCAGGAGAAGCGATGGGACAGGAGAGGCGACGGGGCAGGAGAGGCGACGGGGCAGGGAGGCGACGGGGCAGGAGAGGCGACGGGGCAGGAGAGGAGACGGGGCAGGAGAGGTGACGGGGCAGGAGCAGTGAATGGGGCAGGAGCAGTGAACAGGGCAGGAGCAGTGAACGGGGCAGGAGCAGTGAACGGGGCAGGAGCAGTGAACGAGGCAGGAGCGGTGACGGGGCAGGAGAGGTGACGGGGCAGGAGAGGTGACGGGGCAGGAGAGGTGACGGGGCAGGAGAGGTGATGGGGCAGGAGAGGTGATGGGGCAGGAGAGGTGACGGGGCAGGAGAGGTGACGGGGCAGGGGAGGTGACGGGGCAGGGGAGGTGACGGGGCAGGGGAGGTGACGGGGCAGGGGAGGTGACGTGGCATGAGCTAGAGCAGTAACCGGGCGTGAGCGGTGAAAGGAAAGGGGCGGTGAAAGGAAAGGGGCAGTGAATGGGGCAGGAGCGGTGAACAGGACAGGAGCAGTGAACGGGGCAGGAGCAGTGAACGGGGCAGGAGCAGTGAACGGGGCAGGAGCAGTGAACGGGGCAGGAGCAGTGAACGGGGCAGGAGCAGTGAACGGGGCAGGAGCAGTGAACGGGGCAGGAGCAGTGAACGGGGCAGGAGCAGTGAACGAGGCAGGAGCGGTGACGGGGCAGGAGAGGTGACGGGGCAGGAGAGGTGACGGGGCAGGGGAGGTGACTGGGCAGGGGAGGTGACGGGGCAGGGGAGGTGACGGGGCAGGGGAGGTGACGGGGCAGGGGAGGTGACGTGGCATGAGCTAGAGCAGTAACCGGGCGTGAGCGGTGAAAGGAAAGGGGCGGTGAAAGGAAAGGGGCAGTGAATGGGGCAGGAGCGGTGAACAGGACAGGAGCAGTGAACGGGGCAGGAGCAGTGAACGGGGCAGGAGCAGTGAACGGGGCAGGAGCAGTGAACGGGGCAGGAGCAGTGAACGGGGCAGGAGCAGTGAACGGGGCAGGAGCAGTGAACGGGGCAGGAGCAGTGAACGAGGCAGGAGCGGTGACGGGGCAGGAGAGGTGACGGGGCAGGAGAGGTGACGGGGCAGGGGAGGTGACTGGGCAGGGGAGGTGACGGGGCAGGGGAGGTGACGGGGCAGGGGAGGTGACGGGGCAGGGGAGGTGACGTGGCATGAGCTAGAGCAGTAACCGGGCGTGAGCGGTGAAAGGAAAGGGGCGGTGAAAGGAAAGGGGCAGTGAATGGGGCAGGAGCGGTGAACAGGACAGGAGCAGTGAACGGGGCAGGAGCAGTGAACGGGGCAGGAGCAGTGAACGGGGCAGGAGCAGTGAACGGGGCAGGAGCAGTGAACGGGGCAGGACTACACTTTATGGTTATAATTTATAACCATAAAGTGTAGTGATCCTTACTCCGTTAGATGTATGCGCTCAAACTCCCCGGGACCCACCGTCCCAAAGTCCCTAATCCTCTACACAAACAAAAACACTATACAGAAAGAGCGCAAGATGTAAGATAATGAAAAATATTTTGTGTATACAATACCACAATCAATGTTCAAAGTTAATGATTTCCAAGAAAAAAAAGTCCTCCAAGCTGCAGATGTTGAATTCTTATTCTTTATTCAGAATGACGCCAGTCAGCTTCCAACCAAGAATATTCTAGATACAATACAATTATCAGCCAATGCGTTTCGTCCCCACTTGGGACATCATCAGGGCTGAAAATCAAAGAAACACCTTATTTTCAAAATGATACTTTTTAGAAAAAAGAAAGACATTGCAAAGTGAAAATAAACAGTCTGATATCTGAATAAGACACCACTCTCATATATAGCCTGCCTACTGAACATACTAAACAAGAAAATCTTCACCAGTGAAGCAACCCTTATCTTCATTTCTTAATATTCCAAGAAAAAAGGAGAAACCCGATAACATATTTTGTCAGTTACATACAGAACCCGTTTTTTTTGGGATACTCAAATCTTTCATGTTCCCAATTTCCAAAGTGAATTATTACTACAAACGTGTTACCTTATTACTGGTCACCCTATTGGAAAACTCTAATATCAAATATCACAATTACAGTTTCTAATTTTAATTTAGACTAGTGGCAGTTGGAAAAAAAGTATTTCCCCAGATTCCCATGAGGAAAGGGCTCACCTCCTCAAGTTATTTTCAATTAAAGTCCTTGTTCTAAATGCTGTTGATACTCGTGTTGAAATCCTACTGCTTCTATACCCTGGTGGTAGTACTGCAAGCAAACACAGGACATGAGGTCATGTAACCTAAAACAATCTATCTGACAATTGTCCTCATTGCCCCTAGAAACACACCCAATCTATACATACCCAGTTCCGTATTCCAATATATCTCTCAGTTCAATGTTTATGCGGCGCTATCCACTCCCATATTCAATATTGTTCACTTCCTGCAACCATAATCAGCGAAACAACAGTCACCTCCCTAAGTAACCGTAAGCCCTTGAATATTCCACATCCAATTATCCAACCCCATTTCGCATTTACCTGACAAGCACTCAAATCCACATGAATGCTTCTAATTCTTCCTTAAACCACTGGCAAGTATTCACTTCAGTCTGTACCAGATATCAATAAAACTTCCATACTCTGATCTGTGTTGGGAAAAGGACAATATCTGTCTTACAACACATGCTTTCAAGATGCTTTTAATTCTGAAAAAGGACAGTCCCTAACATCAATACTGAAGAGTTCGATCTTAGAGCATCCCATTGGCTTCTAATGTTGACTTGCTAACCGCTAAACAGCCTAACAGGCATGCGGCCACATGCATCAACGTTTCAGTTTGGGATTCCTAAATTGAGAAAATTAAGGAATCGCAATTTAGAAATCGCAAACGGCAATGCATGAAAAAATCGCAACTTTTTTTGCGATTCCTTATTTTTCCTTAATAGTGATTCACAATTTGCTAATCGCAATTAAGGAAAAGCTTCCCATTGAATCCTATGGGCCAAAAGGCCCAAAGGAATGAATGGGAAGGCATTAACATTTTGCGATTTTCAATTTGCGAGTTTGCAAAATGTGAATGCAATTTCAAGGGTGCAGGGGGGGTCCAAAGAACCCCTCCCTGCACCCCTGAAATTTAACTTTAAATGCAATTTACACACACACATGCCCCAAGGACATGTGTGTGTGTGTGAATTAAAACTTTCAAATATGTAACTTGTGCATGTTTGAAAGTTTTCGGTAAATTAGCCTGAAGTTCAACTTCATGCTAATTTACCCCTTCCAATTTGAGAATTCGCAATTTAAAAATTATCTTGCATTGCATTTAAAAAATCTCAAATTGCCATTTCTTAAATGCAAACACAATTTTAGAAATCGCAACATGGTTGCGATTCCTAAAATTGCAAAAAGCATGATGCATCCAAAATTTGAGAATTGCATTCGCAAACGGCCGAAAATTGCGATTCACACCACTTGGAATGCAATTCTCAATGATGCATGTGGGCCATGGTTCCATAGCTTTTACCTGTATTCAACGTTCAGATCAGCGAAGCATCTCTGGTCCCCGGTCCGATAAATCCGGAATGCTATCTCAGTCCCCACAACCTCTCCTTTTAAATTGGCATCCACCAATCCAACCTAATCTCAATAATTCAGTTTACCAATCATCAACACGATCCAGAAAGAGGCTGACATCCCCTCTGTTGTTGTGCTTTCCTTCCAGTCCACTATCACTAAATCCCATCAATGCGCATGCGTGGCTACCTAGCATATAGTACTGACAACTCTTATGGTTTTCTATCTGGTCCGCCTGCTCGTTACCGAGCTTTCAAGTATAGATTCGTTCCCCTAATATTCCTTCTTGCACCTGATGGAGTGAGGTTCAGAATAATATTTTGTTCTGCCTCGCAAAGTTAAACTTCCATAAAATCATACCTGTATTAATTAGTGTATGTTGAAATACAAATCAACTTAGTTCTAAAATGCATTACACGACATAAGGGACTAATCTATGTGCTCTATGTTGCAATTGCAGGTATGTTGAAAATAATAATCTAACCTTGTCGATTGTCTTTGTTAGTATTAAATGCGGCTGTTTAATTAATGACATGTGCTTATTTTATGTGCTTATGTTATGTCTTTTCGTCTTTATGTGGCATTAGCTCATGGAGGATTCTGTGGCCTAAATGAAGAATGTTAGATATAAATATGCAGCTCTATGTGCTTCAGCTTCAGCTAGGTAACTTTGATTAATGGGTTAAAAATTAACAGAGGGGGTGGGTAACAGAACGAGTTTCATTACTTTAATTAATTAATGTCTTGTGTTTGTTTAAATACTAGTTGTCAAGAGAGAGGCCTAAGGCCTGAGGCCTGCGATAGTGGGTGTTTGGAATCCTGTCGTGACGAGCTGAGCACAGAGAAATGCTTCAGCAAAATATAAAAAATAGACTCTGTAAGACGTGCTCTGTAAGTGACAAATCCAAGGACAGGATGAGGCAAATCAGCCAAGCTAGGGAAGCAATGAACTGTTACACAATAAAATGTTGCACTTCCGAGGAAGTTGAAGTCGCATGATTGAGAGGACAATGGTGTTTTAGAAAGCTCAATTTTGGATTGAAAAAGAGGTGATGATCTCACATGGACTGACATCTGTCAGCCAATTGGAACTTTGGATGGCAGGAAAAAGAATACTTTTTCACGGAGATTAGCTAGTGAGAGAAGGTATAAAACTTGACCCCTTTGACAGGAGGGCGCTTCTCGCTTTCCGATTCCAGAAGGGCGTGACGTACTGATGGACCTTTGGCGCACGTAAGGATATTAGGCCTAAATGATTTTTCCCTTACAGGTGGAGCTAATATTAGTTAGGGAAATAGCTTGAGGGATTGGAAACTGTTATATTGCCTTAATACATGTTTACTGAAATGCTTTGAAATGTTAGCCTAATTGATCATTCCTCATGAAATGCTGCTTATTTGCTAATAAAATAATGACTTATTAAAGAAGATGCTTTTTCTTTGAAGAATAAAATTAATAAATTAGATTTTGAAACGACAAGCTGGTCTTGTTTATTCATGGTCTAGTTACCATCAGCTGATCCATTTACCTTAGTGACTTAATTAAATGTTATTTGCATAAAAACCATGGCAAGAGATGATAATCTGCAGATGTATATAAATGTGTAAAAGTTTGTGAATAAGTTCCGATTAATTAGGTCACATGATTCAGTTGCCCAAAATGTGTCTTGTTAGTCTATGGACCTTTTGAGTGATTTATAATTAATGGTGAGTATCATGGTGTTGGGTAGCGTTGTTGAGACACTTTTTCTATAGGGGCGCTGGATCAATTCCTTGGTAGCAGAGTTACGGTTGCTATGGTAACTGTCATGCGACATGGTAATTACATAGGATCAATGTTTAACATATGTTGAGTTTGTTCAGTTGTTATATGTAGTCGAAAGGTTTTTTCCAGCAGTGTGAAAATTCTTGGTTTTGTACCGGTACAAGAGTAGTGTAACAGGTGAAGTTGCACAGTGCATTTTTTCTGTTTCAAAACAGTGGTATTGTCATATATCACTAGTGTTGTGGTCGTACAGCACAAGTTTAGGGATTCTAGGTGTGCTAGGTAAAATGTACAGTGAGGATTGTCTATGAAATCGTAGCTTTCGAGTATAGGGACATCTGTCCTGTTTTAAAACTCACTGTGAAAAGAGTAGTAGAATTTATCCAAGCTTGAGTGAAGGGTAAGGTAGCGTTGTCTATTGTTACTAGCGAGTGAGGATTTCTATGGTTGGTTAAAGTCCTGCCAGGATTTCATGTATGTATGGTCAGGGATATTGTCCGTTTGAATGTGCGTAAATGATTTTGTTATATTCGATCAAGTGAAACTTTGAATTGTCACTTTAAGTGCATTCAGAGAGAATCGAATTCGTTATTACCTGTCAGAAGGGTAGAGTAGTCTTACTTTATCAACGAATTAATATTCTGTGAAAATAGCGTCGTCTATTTCACCCAAAAGAATACTTGAGTGACTGTAAAAGCTATCACTTTATTTTAGTGAAACAGACAAATGTTTTTTTTTTTTCTGGAGTTGCTAATTGAATTTCATTGAAAAGTTTTGTTTAAAATGGCGCTGTGAAAATATTTTGTGGAGGAGTGAGCTCTAGGAGCAAGAGACGAGAAGCTGCAGCGGCAGTGTACGTCACAAGGGTCCGCGCTGTGATTGGCTAACATACGGCGCGCTGATTGGTTCATGTGACTAAGACGAGCTGACAGCTGATTGGCTTTTCCTGAAAACCGCAATTCTATTGGTTGAGCTAGGTGGTGACGTAGCTGAACCTGATTGGTTTGTTAGTGAGTTTTGCGCACGGATTGGCTGGTGCAGCGGAATACCAACTTCCTTGTTACGATCTTTACTGAAGCAAAGGAAACAGATTTAAATCATGGATTATTATTATATTAAGCAGAAAAAGAAACTTTCTTGGTTTCAGAAATTGAAAAATAAATTGAAATCTGACAAGAAAATTGAAACGCAAGGTGGAAAGTTACTTCATAAGTACAAGACACCTGCAGCTTATATGGAAGGTGAATATGGTTATCATACTTGCCTTTGGTTTGAAAATTGGATGGATTATACCAAGAATGATGGTGTTTTAGCATGGCCGGAAGATGGTTCTTTTAACATTAAGGTTATGAAAAATCTAAGAGACAAGATGATGACTCTTGAACCAAAGCCTAGACCTACACAATTTGAGGCTTTAGCTGAATGGGAGGATGAGATGTTTGAATTGGAACAAGAGAAAAAAGGCATAACAAGAGGTACCAGATTAGACATAAATAGAGAGACTCATGGAGATAGAATGCGTCGATGGAGACGTAGTGCATGTGATGGTTTGTACCCAGTAAGAGTGATGGTTACCGAAGTACCAGGTCAAAAGAATACCCGAAATAAAAATAATAATGTTGAACAAAATGAATTAGAAGATCCAGTTTTAGAAGAAATTTATATTACAAATCAGAAAAAGACCCCTTACCAACCCGCCTGTACATGGTCTTCCCCGATGGTTCCTTCAGGTACTACTCCAAGTGCACCTCCAAGAGAAATTATTAATGAAGCATCACCCAGATTATACCCGAATAATGCAAAAACCCCTGAAAGAGTAGAAACCAGAACTAATTCCAGTATGTCTGGTGAAAACCAAAATGTGTTGAAACCCCAGTTCACAGAAATGAAACCCTAAGAAATGTAATGAGAACAGAAGGTTCTGGGGAAATGCCATATACTTCAGAATATTTACGAACAAAAGAAGAATTAATACAGCAGTTAACTAAAAGCATGGAAGCGGTAACAGTACCAGTAACGATTGGTCCTGTTCAACCAGTATTTGATCAAAGAGAAGTTAGACACTCAGCTTTAACTATTCCACTAAATACAGAAAAACAGAAAGTGGCTAAAAAAAATTATTCAGAATTGTCAGAAATTCACCGAGAAAAAACAAGGATGCCCGTTTTAACTTTTAATCAAAGTCCGTTATATAGAACACCAACAGGTGCAGAATCTGATGCTGAATCGCCAGAAAAGAGCATAAATAAAATAGATTTAACGCATACCCCAAAGACTCGGGAAACTAAATTACTTGATGTTGCAAAATTGAAAGCAGATTTGGAGGAATTAATTATTGACACAATTGGACCTGACAATTTAAAGCATTATCAAGATGAGGAATTGTTGTTTATTTGTAAAAGCATACAATGGAAAACCAAAAATAAGTATGAACAGTTGGAAGAATTAGCTACTGAACTAGAGGTTGATTTGAGCAGACAGAAGAATTTGGGAAAGCATTACAGAATAGATTTTACTGAGAAGGATATTGAAAACATGAAATCTAATGGAAGAATAGTACATATAAAGGATTAAATTGTGTATTTAAAGAGATTAGGAGATTTAAGTAAATGGAGAGTAAAATGGACAAAGAAAAGAGAGGAAGAAAGAAGAGAAAGAGGAGAAGTAGCAAATCAGTTTCCAATGAGAGAAATAGCAGGAGGTAGGTATGTGCATGTTCCTTGGTCAAGGCAGGACATCTTATTGTTCACCAATGATTTCCCTCAGCTGAGAGAAGAGCCTGTGAAGTGGTATCGACAGGTGGATAGATTTATCAAAGTTTCAAAAGTTCTGTGGATTGATCTTGATGGATTCTTTGACATTATTGTCCCATCGGATCTTTGGACAGAATGTAAAATGTCTGTAAGTTGGCCCAAAGAAGAACCTCTTCGAGATAGAGTAACAGGTGCTCCATCAGCAGTTGTTATGGATCTGTATGACAAGGTAATTGTGTGGTTGAAAAACAAGATTGCCCCTAAAGAAGTTGATTGGGTTAAAATTGACAGAACAAATCAAGAGCCAAAAGAATCAGTACATTCATTTTATGAAAGGTTACTGTTGGTTTTTAAACAGTACAGTGGCTATGAAAAATTAAGTGAAAAGGACATGAGCCACTTCATATACAGGTTTGTTTATGGCTTAAGACCTGAAATTGGTGATATGATTAGAAACGGAATAGTTGGTTGGCAATCACTCTCATTTGATGACATTTTGAGGAGAGCAAAATATTGTAGTGACGAGATAGATGCTAAGCAGAAGAAGCTAAAGGAGAAAGCAATGTGGGCACAGGTGAAGGTAGCTGAACAGCAAATAGCAACCCTGGAAAATAAAAATGTCAACCAGAATCAAGGAAAATTTAAGGGTAATAAGCCTAGATTGATGGGTAATATTGAAGAGTTAAAACAAAAACTCCCATGTTTTAATTGCGGCGAAATTGGACACTGGAAGCGCGAATGTAAAAACACGCCCAGAAATTTAAAAAATGCATCATTAAATCCACAGATGCAGAATGAGATAAATCTGCAGCAACAGCTACAGCAACAGCTACAGCGACAGGTAGTGAATCAGCAGAGTCAGATTCCACAACCGCCACTTCCAAATTGTGTGAATGTGCAGAGATACAATACAGAGACGGGATTCTGTGGAGGTGAACAGGTAAACAGATAGCAAAGAGTGAATGTGCAAAATGTTTCTCAACAATATTTGTTGAATGAAAATGGAGGGAGTGATTCTGAGGATTACTTATGACGGTGCCTAAGAGAGGAGGAAGAGTGTGTGCTTGGAGCCACTCTTGAGGTAGACAAATCAGGTCCATTTGTAAATGGTAAAGTGAATGATGTAGAAATCACTTTTCTTGTGGACACAGGTGCTACCCGTTCTACTGTTAGATCAGTGGAAATACAAAACCTGCCTCTCTCTGGGGACACCATCCAAGAAGTTAGCGTAGCTAATCAACAAATTAAAACAAATTTAACAGAACCTGTCAAAGTTGAAATTGGTCAGTTTAAGGACAAACATAGATTTGTAGTTTGTAACAGCAGTCCTGTAAATTTGTTAGGGAGGGACATCCTTTGCAAAATGAATTGCAAAATATATTGCTCACCGGATGGTATAGAGCTCCAAACTTTAGAAGAAGATGGGCTTTACAAATTAACAATGTTAATGGTTGAAGCAGAGGAAAGTAAATTATTTCCTGCATTTGATAAAGATAATCTTCCAGAAGAATTAAAAGAAACAGTCAATGCTAAAATTTGGGATTTGACAGGAAGAGAAATGGGTTTGATGAAAAATGTTGACCCAGTTAAAATTACAGTGAAACAAGGAGTAGATTTTCCAAACATTCCTCAGTATAAAATGAAGGCAGAAACTATTGAAGGTGTCATACCTGTAATTGAAAAATTCATAAAACAAGGTGTTCTGAAAGAAATTGAGAGTAGCCCATGTAATTCACCGATTATGGGTATCAAAAAGCCAAATTGAACTTACAGGATTGTTCAAGAGCTGAGAAAGGTTAATCAGATAGTTGTTCCATGTTGCCCAGTTGTTCCAAACCCAGCGGTAATTCTTTATCAGATTCCACACGACGCAGAATGGTACACAGTCACAGACTTCTGCAATGCATTCTTTACAGTTCCATTGCATCCAGAAAGCCAGCAAATGTATGCGTTTAGGTTCCAGGATCACATCCTAGCATGGTGTCGTATCCCTCAAGGGTATACAGAGAGTCCATCTATCTTTAACCAGTTGCTAAAGAAATCTTTGAAGAACTTAGATTTGCCTGGAAAATCAACATTAGTCCAATACATAGATGACCTTCTTGTGGCTGGAAAAACGCGAGATATTTGTGTAACAGATACCATTACTCTTTTAAATCATTTGGCAGATGAGGGACATAAAGTGTCTCCTGCAAAATTACAGTTTTGCAAACAAGAAGTTAAATATCTTGGTCACAGGATTCCAAAAGGAATCAGGCAAGTGACAATTGAGAGAATTAAAATAATTCAGGGAATGCAACCTCCAAAAACACAGAGACAGGTCAGAATGTTCTTGGGAATGGTTGGTTATTGTCGCCAATGGGTTAGTGGATTTTCAGTAATTGCAAAACCACTTCAGAGACTGACAAAAGCAGACATAAAAGATCTGATTATTCTAACAACAATTAAGTTAGAAGCTTTTGAGCAGTTAAAAAGAAGTCTGTGTGAAGCACCTGCTTTGGGTATGCCAGATTACGAGAAAGAATTTGAGCTGTATTGCAGTGAAAGGGAAGGTTGTGCATTATCAGTTCTAATACAGAGACATGGAAAACTGAGAAAGCCAATTGCCTCTTTTTCAGCAGTTCTTGATCATGTTGCAAAAGCATTACCTGGCTGCTTAAAAGCAGTGGCTGCAACAAGTTTAAGCCTTGAACAGAGTGAAGGAATCATAATGGGATTTCCTGTAAAAGTGTATGTACCCCATTCTGTTGAAATTCTTCTTACCAGAAGGAAAATACAGCATTTGACAAGTAACAGATAAACCAAATATGAGAAAGTAATTTTGGGATCAGATAATGTCTCAATAGCAAGGTGTGTAAATTGAAATCCTTCCACATTATTGCCTGATGGTACAGTAACAGAAATCAGAAACGAGAATGACATTGATCATGAATGTCTAGATGTTTTAGAATATTGTACAAAACCAAGACAGGACATTAAAGATGTCCCGTTAGCCGAATCTAATTTTGTTTATTTTGTTGATGGTTCATGCTTAAGAACAGATGAAGGTGTTCTGAGAGCAGCATATTCTGTCTGCACAGTAGCAGATGTAGTTGAGGCTTCCTGTCTCGAAGGAATTCGTTCAGCTCAAGTAGCAGAATTGATTGCTTTGATTCAAGCATGTGAAAGAGCGAAAGAGTTAAGAATTACCATAGTGACTGATAGTCAGTATGGATATGGCGTAGTTCATGACTATGGCCAGCTCTGGTCTCAAAGAGGTTATTTAACTTCTGCGGGAACTCCGATCAGGAATGCAAAATTGATCAAAAGATTGATTGATGGCATTCAGTGACCAGAAAAAATCGCTGTCGTGAAATGCACAGCGCATACAAAGTGGAATGATTATATAACTAAAGGAAATGCCTATGCAGATGAAATTGCTAGGTACTGTGCAATGAACAATTTTTCAATCAATCGGGAAAAAGACAATGAACATGTTTTGAATTCACTTATGCTAACATCTGTAGTTGAGACATGGCAAGGAGTTAAAGATTTACAAGATGAGGCAGATGATGAGGAAAAAGACTCATGGTTAAAAGCAGGTTGCAGACAGCGAGAAGAAGATGAGATTTGGGTTTACAAAGATGACAGACCAGTTTTGCCAAATAGTATGATTGCTGACATGGCTAGAATGTATCATGGTCCAGGACATATTGGAAGGGATTCAATGATCAGGTTGTGTAGGCAGACATGGTTCAACCCAAAATTCATACTAATTGCAGAATCTTTTTGTCAGAGAATTTTGATCTGCCAGCAGATTAACCCAAACAGAAAACCAGTTGTGAGCATGGGAACCATAGGACGGAAGGGTGGTCCTTTTACCAGGTTGCAAATGGATTTTATTGACATGCCACCCCATAACAGGTTGAGGTACGTTCTTGTGATAGTCTGTTTGTTTTCAAGATGGGTGGAAGCGTTCCCAACACGTCACAATGATTCAGTTACTGTTGCAAAATTGCTTTTAAGGGAGATCATACCTAGGTACGGTTTTCCAGTGACTGTTGAAACTGATCGTGGCACACATTTTGAAAACAGACTATTGCAAATGATTTGTGAAGCATTAAATATAAAACAAAAGCTGCATTGTGCCTATAGACCAGAAGCATCAGGTGTTGTTGAGCAAATAAATGGTACAATTAAGAATAGAATAGCTAAAATGTGTCTGGCTACAGGAGTAAAGTGGACAGATGCACTTCCACTTGTTTTGATGTCTTTGAGAAGTACTCCTGATAAAAAGACAGGTCTGAGTCCTCATGATATTGTCATGGGTAGAGTCATGAGACAAGCATTTGTACTAGTTGGAAAATTAATAAGTATAAATGATAGCGTCATTTTGGAATACTGTAGGAACCTTTCTGACGTCATGACTTCTGTGTTCCATCAGGTGGGAACTGATGTAATTACAAGAGACAAGGAAAAATGATCTGTTACCAGGAGACTGTGTGAGGACAAAAATACACCGAAGACGAAATTGTCTAGTACCCAGGTGGCAAAAAGCAAAACAGGTGATTCTTGTCACAACAAATGCAGTAAAGTGCAAAGGATTGAAGAGGTGGATTCACGCTAGTCACACCATTCGTGTGCCAACACCTGAAAATCCTGTAGAAGGTGACACAACAACTGATTCAGATTCTGAAGAAGAACCTGAAAGAATTCCAGATCCTGAAGATCGACAAGAAGGTCGACATCTGGAAAATTCAACTGCGAATGAGGCATTGAATGAAGATACTGAAGAAATTGTGATACTAGACTCAGAAGATGATGAAAAGCTGCTAGAAAAAGAAGCAGAAGAAGAGTCTGATCAAGTGACAATTCAAAATCAGGAGAGTATTGAAAAGCAGATTGGAAGCTCTGAAGGCAGGAACGGAAGTCCTGAAACTGGGAAGTTGGAAGTTATTGCAGAAGAAGAAGAAGACGAAGTTCCGAGTACCAGCTATAAGGATGATGTTCCTAACAGAGTGAAACGGCCGAGTAAAGAAGAATCTAGATTTAGATTTGAAATCTAGGATACTGAATCAGACGAAAGTGATAAAGATTCTGAAATAAGACATTTTAGAAAAAGAGCTTGGAGAGCAGAGTGTAACAAATATAAACCAAAGAAGAAATTACCATGAAAAGGTGATAATTGGCCTAATAAAAATGAGGGCCTAAAATTTAAATTGGTGAACAGATCAAAAAAGCAAATTAACGAAATATCAAGTCAAAAAGGAGAGACAGATAAGAAAATTCATACAGGGAAAAAGATTGAAGTAATTAGCAGTAGGGCAAAAAGAGTTGTAAAACCTAACCAGAAGTACAAGTCCCCTGAGTGGACCTACATTATTATCCCACCAGTAGTGGAGGTAAATAGCAGTAGTCAGGAAGATATAAATGACACAAGTGATAATGACTCAATAAAATCTGTTTTGGCATAAGGCTGAAGAAATTGTGTTAGGTGACACAAGGTCGAAGAAATTGTGTTAGCTGAAAAAACACATTGATGTAAGACGCAAGGTCGAAGAAAAGCTGTTAGAAAGTAGGGTTTTCTTAAAAAAAAAAAAAGAAAAAAAGTAAAAACAGGGGGGTATATTTAGTGATTTTTTAATTTAGTGATTTTTACATTTTTGATTTTGATTTTTGATTTTTTTCTTTCTTGTAAAGGCTGTTGTTATAGAGTAAGGATGCCTTATACTAACAATAACTCGAGATGTTCAATCTTTAGGGGATGTTGTAAAATGTCTTTAATTTGTGCGGTTTTAATAATTTTGGTCTGGTTAATTTTGGCTGTCATTTTCCCTTTTGGAATTGACAAAGAAGTGTATAAAGCTAACATGACAAGCAAAGCTATGGCTAAACAAGATAATCATGGTACAGCAGGCAAAACTAACAGAGTTATTGATCATAAGCCAGAGATCCACCAAGATAGATCTGTTGGTGATTATTCTAGTAATACTTTTTCAAGACTTCTTTCTGAGTATGTTAGAGTCATGGATGTTAAAAACTGTTATATTTGTGTGAAATTACCAGCCTCTGTTTCTGAGGGGGTGACATATACCATGCTTCCTCTTACTTATGGCATTACATGCAGCGTAATAGCTAGTTTGTTTTATCAAACAGGTCGTTTAGAGTACTATTATTCTAATTACGATGAGATTTTTGCAAATCTAAAGGTTGACAAAAGCTTGAATAAGCATAAAGAAGCTAAACTGATGAGGGAATTTTTCATTGTAACAAATGAACTAACATATGAGTATGCTTTTAGAAACAATTTAACTTGCAAATTGAGAACTGAGGAGAAGTCTTTCTTAAACTTAGTTGAAGAGAGAAGAGCAATTTATAAAAGAAATTAAATGCTGAAACAAACCAAATCTAAGTTTTGGCAAATTGAGGATGAAAAGCTTAATGGTAGATCATCAGAAAATGTTGCTATTCACATAGATAAACCAGTTAGCGGAAAGCTTTGCATTAGAATAAACACACATTTCTCTTTACAGTTATTTTGCTGTTAATAGCTTGTCTACTCTGTTCATAAATTTTACAAATCTTACAGTCAACATGGTAAATTCTCTGTGCATACAAAAGAATTGATGGTTGGCGACACGCTCTGACACCAAATTAGGTAAAAACATGATGAAGCCAATATCCATGTTCATTCAGCAGAACGATGCAAGTGCGTAATGTGTGAGTTAACAAATCTTGATGATTTAGTCACAGTTTGCATCACGAGTGGCTCCTCAGTTTCAGTGGAGGAGCATTGCCCCATTAAAATGGCACCCTAATCCCCAGAGATGAAAAATAAAATTGTAATTTATTACCATTTTATTTTCCATCATCCCCTCCTGAACCGAGTGTGAGGACTGGGCTAGGTCTGCTAAGCGGCAGCAGGAAGGAGTGATGGACAGAGGGCTGCCTGTGCACTGTTTAAAGTGTGCTTGTCTGTTTGGCCGGTTGTCTTGCGACGGCTAGCCAGACATACACATTTTAAACCTCTCAACCCAGCTGTCTGTCTTAAGACATCTGGGGCCTCATTTATGAAAAGTGACGCATCGCTGCGTGAAAACAGCGATGCGTCACTTTTCACTGCGTCCTCCTTGCGACACCAATGATGCGTCATATTTACAGTATGACGCATCATGTCGCAAGGAGTTACAGATACGTCAGTATTTCTGACGTATCTGTAAGCGCAAAAGTCGCGCATTGCTGGGGTGTGTCACAAAAGTGACGCAACTCCAGCAATGCGTCCTTTCACATGGGGAAAGCCCCATGTGAAAGGGCTTGCGTCAGTCTTATGCCTGCTGTGAGGCAGGAGCAAGATTTTGACGCAACAGCGCCCTAAAAGTGACCCAGCGAAATCTCATAGATTTCACTGCGTCACTACTCCGAGGTTTTTTGCGGGGGAACGCCCCCACTGCATACATTATACCTGACGCAGGTATAATGTAGCGCAGGGGTTTACAAAGTGACGCATCTGCTTAGATGCGTCATTTTGTAAATAGTGCGCAACAGGAGGCATGTTTTACACC
The DNA here is from genome assembly GCF_964261635.1 of Lissotriton helveticus. Classification (NCBI taxonomy): domain Eukaryota; kingdom Metazoa; phylum Chordata; class Amphibia; order Caudata; family Salamandridae; genus Lissotriton; species Lissotriton helveticus. The sequence goes on from NC_136067.1 coordinate 988,915,286, forward strand.
GCCGATGCGTCACAAAAAGTGACGCATCTGAAGCGCAAAACTGACGCAAGACCTCATAAATGAAGCCCCTGGTTTGAGAGCAAGTGCAGGCCTCCAGTGTGCTGGGGAGCGGTGAGAGAGGCCGCCCTCACCAATCAGGGTGCTGCTCTCAGGCTAGTTAACAGCATGTGAGCAGACAAGGATTGGTCGAGTGAGTTTGTTGGAGCCCCACTGAAGACACAACAGAAGAGGTCCAGAGAAAGGAAGACATTGTGTCACTTGGATCCAGTAAATATGTTCGTTTTAATATATTTATTTATTTTATTTGCAAGCGCGCACCCACCCATTTGCCCGCTCTGCCCCTCTCAGTAGGTGCCAGCCACCACTGATCTGCCTGCTCCTGAAACAGGCTTGTCAGGCCGTTTTGGCAATAGATCATAAAAGGAAAAATGACCAAACCATAATTGTAATAGCCTTATTTTAAACTGGCCCTTAAATGCTTAAGCAAACAAACTTTGTGGTTGGAGGCGTTTTTATGTATTAATTGCGAGCCAAGGTTGGCTCCTTTTGCAGAGTGTTGTCTGTCATTGATCTAAGAAGCCCACTTAACTTGTTTGTTCAACAATTTTTTAAACCAGTGTATGGAAAGTTTTGTTTCCAGAGAGATTCAGCTTTCAATGCTTGAAGGGCCTCATATAATGGTTGCCTACACAAGCATTCGTTTTGTCCCTCAAAATCATCTCCTTCAAATAAAGTCTTTTAGTACTGATCATTCTGCCTGCCTCGGTAAATAAAGTGTATTTGAAGAAATTAGAAGGGATGTTTTCTGAGGTAATTGTTTATCTATTAGCCAACCTCCAGCCTTAATTATGCCTGGGAGGCATTCTGAGGAAGATAAAATGTATTTTTCTCGGACGTCTTCTGTGCCACAAAGTATCACAGGAATATATATGTTTTGCTCTCATATATATTGGAATATTCCAAGAGGTCAGTAAATAAAGAAGTAAATACTCTTGTCTTAGCCTTAGTAAAATCAATTAAGCAGGTATAAAGTAGCTATTTCCTCCTAATTGTCTGTTCGATTATCATTAATAATGCTACTATATTGTCAGTTGTACTTTACTCCGATGTAAACCCCTTTTGGTTAAATTGGATTAGTCTATGTTTGGAAGGTCACTCTTTCAGATCTGTCATTAGTAGCCTTTTGAAGTACCTAGATTTCATATACAGTAGTGATATCAAACGATAGCTATCAGGGCATGAATATGAACTTTTCAGTTCAGTGGATCAGGTACTGGCCCCGGCCAAGATTCCACTGTAGTTTCTGAGATCAAGCTGAAATGGAATAACAAATAAAAGCCTTCAGATCAGAACTCAGGCTCCTGTTTATATATAGGGGTGGCTAGGCCAGTTGGGCCAGGGGCTCTATCTACCCCGCCCATGGAATTTTATTCTTTTAATCCCCTGTGGCGGGTGCAGAAGACAAGTGGAAATAGATTTGTGTTTTAAAATCGTGTGAGCACCTCTCTCCTGATAGAGTGCTCTTGCATATTTCATCCACGTTGATTGATCACATTATTACCCACTAAGCAGCCGGAACCTCTCTCTAGGTGATCAATATGGAGCCTTCAGACCTTCTGTTTCTCACAACTGCTTGCCACAAAGAGTTCAGGTTCTATTGAGCCCATCTGACTTCCTACAATGCTTTTTTGTAAGCTTTTCTTAACTAATTTACCTTCATGGTTTGTTCTACATACCCCAGAAGGTTTTGTAACCATCTAGTTTCTTTGTCCAAACTTCTTCACTGAGCCCCTAGGGCTTTCGAGTACCATCAATTTTGAGGTAGCCTCTTATAATAGTTCAAGGGCCATTCACGAGTCCTTAAATCAACTATTAGCCTTTTTGCACTGCGTCCCAAGCTGAAATTGGAACCATTGTCTGCAAGATTAAGATGATTGTTGCATTTCTACATTCATCATCATTGTTAAAGAATGGCTATTCCATGATTTTTTTCCCATTGGTATTGACTTTCTTGTGTCTTTATATGTGAAATTGGCAGTGCAGCCCTGTTGTTATGTCTGACAGAGACCTCAACAGATAATGATAGCTTTTCATCTTGGAACTATTATAAACGTTTTGATTCTGTCAACCAAGCATCTTGTAGTGCCACTATAATCTAACACTGTGTGATTTCTATTCACCCTATGCGTATAAGCTATTGGTTTGACTGGCAGAGAAATCTGAGTTGAAAGCCTGCAACCCCAGTGCTTCTAAGGTCACAAGAAGCGGGTGATTAAATTGATCCGAGTTAATATATCTGGAGTGCTGAATTGGGATTCCTCACCTGGCATCAGTTCTATTTATCTCCTTAGATGGTTGGCAGGATTTAAGTCAAAGTCGTCTGTCACTTTCCAGGGGACATTGCCATATTTGAGTGCCAGCTCTCACAGGTTATGTTTCATATAAGTGATGTGTTCTTTTTTTCATGCTTAGTTTAGGTTAAAGTATATATTAATGCCACCACCGGGCCACTATTAACACCAAAGTCCCAACTTTCAGTTTTATGCCAAACATATTTGTGCTACTCAGGTCTTGGTTCGTTGTTTCAAAAGCATTATTGATGGATACATATATTGCCATGCCTCCTTTCAGGTGGCTTTTTCTCTTTGCGTTTTCTGCCAGGGTAAAGATTTTGACAAAACCTCTTATGGTGGCTCATATTTGAATGCAGTTGGGGGGGGGGGGGGTGAGTAGTGGGAACGGGGGGTGGGGGGGAATGGAAGAAAAAGAATGAAATACACACTTAACCTGTCTGCCGCCCGCTATTACCTCCTCTCGTTCCTCTTCTCCGCTTCCAGGGCAGTAAGCAGCCTGCTTTTTTTTTTTTTTTTTTTTTTTTGGGGGATTTATAGAGCGCGTAGCTACCCTAGGGCATCCCAGCGCTAGTGACCATAACTCCAGCAAGGTGGGGAAACAGGGGAGAGGTAATCAGGGGAAATTTAGGGGAAGAGCCAGGTTTTTAGTCGCTTTCTGAACCTGAGGTGGTTGTGTTCTTGCCTCAGAGAGAGTGGGAGGGAGTTCCACAATCTGGGGGCATTGTAAGAGAACAGGCGACCGCCGGTTCTGGCCTTCCTAATTCTAGGGACGTTTGCGAGGGATAGGGAGTTAGATCTTAATTGTCTACTGGACTGGTGCTGTGTCAGAAGTGGTCTGAGAATGGGGGGGCCTTCATCATGCATTATTCTGTGGGCAATGCACAGGGTTTTGAAGTTGACCCGTTCTTTTACTGGCAACCAGTGCAGGTTTCTGAGGGCTGGTTTGGCCGAGCTCCTCGCTTTAGTTCCTGTTAGGATTCTTGCAGCCGCATTTTGTGCACATTGAAGTCTGTGGACTACAGAGGCTGGAGCCCCCAGATACAACACATTTCCGTAGTCTAATCTGGAGTTCACCAGCCCCTGCATCGGGAGCTTCCTAGATTGGTGGGGGATTAGATGGAGAATCTTTCGTGCCATCTTTAAGAGGCCGAAGCAGGTTCCCGCAGTTTTTCTAGCTTGAGTCTTAAAACTGAGATCCTGGTCCAGCCATATCCCCAGGCTCTTTACCTCGGATTTGGGGATTGGTGGAGTTCCCATACATGTCGGCCAGGGAAGGGATGTGGGGATTTTGTTTGGATTTCCCAAGAGAAGTATTTCTGATTTCTCACCGTTTAATTTTAACCGTGAGTCGCACATCCACTGGTGCACCTTCTCAAGACAACTGGATAGATTAGAGAGGGAATTGTCTGATTGGTTAAGGGAAACGACGAGCTGTGTGTCGTCGGCGTACATTATAGATTTGATGCCAAAAGGTTTGACAACATCCTCGAGGGGTGCCATGTACACATTAAAAAGTGTGGGGCTCAGGGAAGATCCCTGGGGAACCCCACACTTGAGTGCCTGAGCCTTGGAGGTGGAGTACCCATCTGCCACTTGAAAGGACCTATCTTCGAGGAAGGATTTAATCCAGGCTAAGGCGAAGTCCGCCACTCCTATCAGACCAAGCCGTTGTATGAGGGTTGCATGGTCCACCGTGTCGAAGGCGGCACTTAGGTCGAGGAGGATCACTGCCACTGATCCTCCTGCGTCCATAATGCTCCTAGTTTCTTCGACCACGGCTAACAGTGCGGTGTCGGTCCCTTGTTCCGGTCTGAAACCTGTCTGAGACTGGCGGAGGAGGTGATTAGTTTCTAGGAACTCGGAGAGTTGTTGGTTTGCTACACGTTCGGCGATTTTGCTGATGGCCGGCAGCAGTGAGATAGGTCTAAAGTTAGATGGGTCCATAGGGTTTAGATGCGGCTTTTTTATAAGCGCCCTGACAGTGGCTTTTTTCCAGTTTGCCGGGACTGTGCCAGCTTTGAAAGAGGCATTGATCAAGTTGGTAAGAGGGGGGGCTACAGTAGAAGCAACGAGCTTGAGTTTACTGATCGGGGCTGGGTCTGACGGAGCACCACTTTTGATCGTATGTAGGATGTTAAGAAACATCTCAGTGGTGATTTGGGGGAAGATGGATAATCTCGGGGCGTCTTGGAGAGGAGAGGAGATAGAGCATCCTTGGGAGATGGAGGGGGCCGGTAGGGAGGTCAGGATTTTGTCAATTTTTGCCGAGAAAAATTCGGCCATCTGGTTACATTTTACGCCCTCCAGGTCTGGAGTCGGCGGTGGGTCCTGCATTTTGGTGAGGAGATTAACTATGCAGTAGGTCTCTTTTGCAGAATTAGCCGCTGAGGCTATTTGATCCTCGAAGTAGGAGGCCTGCGCTGTTTTTAAAGTGTTTTTATAGAGCCTAATATGGGCTCTGTATTCACTTTTGTCTTCTGTAATCCAGTTTTTTCTCCATTGGCGCTCTAGCCTTTTGCCTTTCTTTCTTAGTTCACGTAATTCCTGAGTAAACCACGGCAGTTTGGAGGATTTCCTGCTAGTTGGAAGAGGTTTGAGTGGCAAGACTGAATTAGGGGAATCGTTAATCCATTTATGCAATTGGACTTCGGCTTTAGAGGGGTCTGGGTCTACTACTGGTAAAGTGGTTGACAGCGAACGTTCCCATAGGTTGGTGTCCAATTTTTTCCATGGGCGTGATGGGACCTGGGGACGGGGAGTTTCCGACTTCTTCCCTGGAAGTTGAAGTTTAAAGGGAACCAAGAAGTGGTCTGACCAGGGGAGGGGCAGAGGAGTTTGTACGGAAAGTTTGGTGAGATTGGAGAAAATGGGATCTAGCAGATGTCCTTTCATATGAGTAGGTTCATTGCTGCGCAGTTGTAGATTGAGGGATGTTAGATCGGTTTTTAAATCTGAGGCAAGTTTGTTAGCGTGGTCATCGAAGTGGAGATTTAAGTCTCCAAGGATTGTGAAATTTGGAGTCACGCAGGCAAGAGAGGAGATGGCGTCCATTAGTGAGTTTATGAAACACCCTACCTGTCCTGGTGGGCGGTAGATTAAGACCCCAGATAGGGTGGTAGATGGAGGCAGATGTAAGGAGAAATGAACATTTTCGCTATCTAGGATGGGGCTGTCTTTAAACTGACATGATAGGTTGTCGCGATATATAATCGCTAAACCCCCTCCCGTTCCCTTCAGTCTGTTGAGGGTTTTGATGAGGTACCCAGGTGGTAATGATTGGATAATGTCCGGGTCGGAACTTGTAGACAGCCAAGTTTCTGTTAAAAACAGGACGTCAATGGCGGAGTCTGTCAGCAGTAGGTTGATTTCTGTCTGGTGCTTAGGAAGGGACCTACAATTGAGCAGAGCCATCTCGAGGCAGGCGGGTTCTGGATGGGGGGAAAGCGTTAACCTGTAGGCGCAGTTCGGGCATCTTGGATGCTTGTCCTCCGGGGTAATGAGACCGTTGCACCTAGTGTGTAAAGGTTCTCTGAGTTGGTGCAGAGATTCTTGTGAATATTTGATTAGAGGGAGGCTGGGCCCGGCCGGGGGTGTGGGCTCTGAGCTCAGTCTGGCGCGGACGGGCGCAGACGGGCTTGCCTTAGGCGCGCCTTCGGCGCGCAAACGGCGCTCCCGCTGCGCTCGTCCGCCGCGCTTCCGCCATAGACACATTATAAAATGGTTGTTGAGGGAGGGGACAGGGGGGCGTGGCCAAACAAGTGGGCGTGGCCTGAGTCCTCGCGCTGCGAGCGTCAGAGGAGTGAATCAATTAGGGGTCAGCCGGCAGCGTTAGAGTCCGCTACCTGAACTGAGTGAAGTGCTCGATTCTTAGCAGTTTACAGAGTTGCTGTGGTGAGTTTTAAAAGCTAGCACAAGTAAATTCGTGACAGTTTTACAATTTTAAAAAAGCAATGCAATGCGCTATGCGCTCTCCCGGCTTCCGCCTCAGGAGTCTGTTCAATGGGCTACCTGGCGCTTTTACTCAGCGTTATGTAGTCGTCTCCGGGGGGCGTGGCCAAACAAGTGGGCGTGGCCTGAGTCCTCGCGCTGCGAGCCTCAGAGGAGTGAATCAATTAGGGGTCAGCCGGCAGCGTTAGAGTCCGCTACCTGAACTGAGTGAAGTGCTCGATTCTTAGCAGTTTACAGAGTTGCTGTGGTGAGTTTTAAAAGCTAGCACAAGTAAATTCGTGACAGTTTTACAATTTTAAAAAAGCAATACAATGCGCTATGCGCTCTCCCGGCTTCCGCCTCAGGAGTCTGATCAATGGGCTACCTGGCGCTTTTACTCAGCGTTATGTAGTCGTCTCCGGGGGGCGTGGCCAAACAAGTGGGCGTGGCCTGAGTCCTCACGCTGCGAGCGTCAGAGGAGTGAATCAATTAGGGGTCAGCCGGCAGCGTTAGAGTCCGCTACCTGAACTGAGTGAAGTGCTCGATTCTTAGCAGTTTACAGAGTTGCTGTGGTGAGTTTTAAAAGCTAGCACAAGTAAATTCGTGACAGTTTTACAATTTTAAAAAAGCAATGCAATGCGCTATGCGCTCTCCCGGCTTCCGCCTCAGGAGTCTGATCAATGGGCTACCTGGCGCTTTTACTCAGCGTTATGTAGTCGTCTCCGGGGGGCGTGGCCAAACAAGTGGGCGTGGCCTGAGTCCTCGCGCTGCGAGCGTCAGAGGAGTGAATCAATTAGGGGTCAGCCGGCAGCGTTAGAGTCCGCTACCTGAACTGAGTGAAGTGCTCGATTCTTAGCAGTTTACAGAGTTGCTGTGGTGAGTTTTAAAAGCTACCACAAGTAAATTCGTGACAGTTTTACAATTTAAAAAAAGCAATGCAATGCGCTATGCGCTCTCCCGGCTTCTGCCTCAGGAGTCTGATCAATGCAGAACATGCAAAGAGCGCATGAATGTTTGGCCGGCCCCAGATGGCACTTTAGGGAGTGCAAACCCCTCCCCCCCGCCCCTGCTGTCAGCAGAGCAGCCCCGTCCACCAGGGCAGGACTGACTACCGGGCAGTTTGGAATGCTGCCGAGCTGGGGGCTGAGATCACTGCGGTGGGGGTGATTTCGTTCATGGAGACCTGCGTGTGCTTCGAAATAATTAAAGCAAAACAAATTTCGTTTAGCACAAGCAGGTCTCCATGAACGAAATCAGCCCCCAGCTCAACAGCATTCCAAACTGCCCGGTAGCCAGTCCGGCCCTGCCGTCCACCCCATCTCGACCGCAAAGCTGCTGCAACAAGGATTTTTTTTAAAAATAACTTATAATTATTATCATTTTACTTTTCCTTTAGAGACACTACTTAAAACCAGTGGGGCAAAGCGTCTCCGCCTTAGCGGAGGAGTCGCCACTGGTCTTCCTCCTTCCACATTTCCTGAACACATAGGAGGTTAAGAGAGGTTAGGTGGTTTTTCAGTTCTGTGTCCCTGCAGTTTCTTAAAGCCTGTTAAATTCCTAGAGATAAAACGGAGACCTTTCAAAGCTGTTCTGTCTCTGGATTTGTGTGTCTATCCTGTGTGCTGAGTCAAATGATTGTATTCTCTTTCAGAGCCAACGAAATCTATCATCAGTCAGCTAACTGTAAATTGGTTGAGTGACCCAGTTTGCAATGTTTGCGATATAATTTATTCAATTAAACTGTTATTGATTCTGTAGAAAATGCTTTGATATCAAAATCTGATCCCTGTGCAAATTTGAACATTGATGCTATAACTGTTTTTATTCTTCAAAGAGTAGAACTAATGGATAACTTTCCTCTGGCGTTTTATACACAATGAGACTCCAATCCCCAAAAATGGGTTGCTTTAACAATATGAAGTTGGCTATTTCCACCGATGCCCAAGTAACAATAAAAGCTTCATTCTCTGTCCCATTTGAGGGTCACCTAAATTCAATTGCTCCAATACAGTCTGAGGTCAGGTGTTTTGGATAATTGAGTACCACTAGCAGGTTCATGATATTTCCCCCGTTTAAAATATTCTTATAGCTTCTTGATTTATATTCTAGATAAAAAGCGTCATCATATTAATGGAATTACTGAAGTTCTATATATTGGATTTCATCAAATGAGTTAAAATCAAGGGGCAGATTTACAAGTCCCTTGTGCCACTTTTGCGTCACTTTTAACATGAGAAAGGTGACGCAAAAGTTGTGCAAGGTGCTTGTAAATCTGCCCTAAAGAGTTTTCCTGCTTTGTAGACTGCGGCATACCACCCTTCTTCCATGCAAGTTGTTGTTAGTGCAGAGAGATTAATCTGATTTCAGGCTCTTCGTCCGGTAATTCAGGAGATGCTCCAAGATAAGACCTACTCTCTGTCACTTCCTTTGAACTGCTGCTCTGAGTGAGCTGTCTTGCTGATCATTCATCCTCTAAGCCTGGTCTGACTGGGGAATTGTCTTCTGCCAATACAGACATAGTTGATTCCTTAGAGGCCTTACCGGAGCTAGTAGATATATGTGCACCTCTATCTATCATCAGATGTGGGATCTGGCAAATTTGGGTTTGATTAACCCTGGGCGGACAACTACGCTAGCTTGCGTAGTTTGCGTAGTGTGTGCTACTTAGTGCTACGCGAACTGCATGTAGCACAGTACAAAAACGCGTAGCGTAGTTGGCTTTTTTTGCTTGCTCGTGGTCCTCAACGTCAAGGTGGTGATTGCGAGCGAGCAAAATGACATCCCGGCGAGACTTTTTCCTCGTTCGCGATCAGCAACATCAATTTCCTGATCGCGAGCGTGGAAAATAAACCTCCCGGCGAGATTCTCAATGCGGGGAGGTCAGGATTCTCATTGCGAGTGGTCGCGTATGCTCGCGACCACTCGCGATGAGAAACAACCAGTCCGCGTTAAGAAAGCTGCTGCTCAAGTAAAAATCTACTCGAGCAGCAGAAAACGACAGCTCGCATTGTGCAAGATGACGTTTTCAATGATTGCACAGTGAGGACAAGCATCCAGCACTGTGCAATCATCGCAAACAGCGCACTATGCAGTTCGCGTATCGTTACACCTATTTCGTGTAGTGTTAAGTGCGCTTTACGTAGCTACCCGTAGCGCTACTACGCGAACTACGCCAGGGTTTGTTTTGATCTGCATTAGTCCTGCCATCTGAAGGATTGGCAGCGGGCCCCAAGCTTTTTGAGTCTAGATCTAGGATGTCAAAGGGTACTGGAGGTAGTTAAAAAATCTCCATGTTGTCTTTATTTACAGTTTTTATGAAAACAAGGGGGACCCAAAAGGTTGCAAAGGACCATGGGTATAGATTATTAAACATGAACAAAGGTCCTGAGCTTAATTAGACATATGAGTAATTTTTCAATATAGAACACAATAGGGACTATATACTTGACCTGTCCAGCCGGACCAGGATTTTTATTTTTACAATCAAAGACAATGAGTAGAAATACAAAGGGGATTACTTATGATAGGGCACAATCCTGTACCCAAGCATTAGAAGAAACAGAGAATAGAAATAAGAGTTAGAACAGAAAAATTCACAGGCAAGGAGAAGAGCAATCTGGACACTTTGAAATCAGTGTAAGCAGTGTTCTCCAGAGTGGAACATACAAACAATTACACAATGGTTACATGTATGCCCACTAAATGAAGTCGACGTTTCGATCCTAGTGCTCAATTAAATAAGGATCATCATCAGGACTGTGAAAACAATTGAGTTGCCTGAGAGAATTATAACGCCAGGGAGATTGCCCTTTACGCAATGGTTTGAGGAACAACAACCGATTAGTGACGGAAGCCTTCAGAGCAGTTGGCGGTCTTCGTGGTTAGAAGATGCGCCATCTTCTAACGGCTGGCAAGACCGCATCGTCGCCTCCCGCCGCCTCACTGCCGTGTTTCTTGACATTGCTCGAACACACTGCGCATCTTCTAACCACGAAGACCGCCAACTGCTCTGAAGGCTTCCGTCACTAATCAGAGGCCTTATTGCTGGTGTTAGGTGCCTACCTTCCGTTCCCAATAACCCACATTTTAACAGGTGGATAAAAGTGGAGACATTTAAATGTTGCTCCACTGTTACACCTGCATCGAGGAGGCATAATATTTTGGTGAAAGTCCTGTCAGTAGCTATGAATTCATGTCAAAACTATGCATGGGCGGATTTTGCGGATTCGCGATCCGCGAATTTGCGGATTTGCGTATTCGCGGATTGCGAAAATACGCGAAATCCGCGAATTCTCGCGGATTAGCGGATTTTTTGGGGGTGTGTGTGTTCGCACGGGTTTCTGCAAGTTCGCGAGGGTTTTGTACTATTTCGCAAATTGCGAACTTACTTGTCGGGTCGCCAGTTTAGCGAACTTGTTGTTTGTACGTGCCCAGTCTGTTTGCTAAGCTTTCTTCATCACTGCCACTCTCTGTCACCACTGGCACTCTCTTTGGTCACCCATGCCACCCTCTGGCTCACCCATGTCACCCTCTGTGTCATCACATCACCCTCTAGTTCACCAGTGTACATTATTGGGGCAAAGCAAAGCACTGCCATCCTCTGTCAACACTGGCACTCTGGTTCACCCATGCCACCCTCTGGCTGGCACACCCATGCCACCCTCAGTGTCATCACAACACCCTCTGATTGACCACTGAGTGAACAAACACCTGCTAAGTGCCTTAAGTTTTGCAAACAACAACACCTGCCCTGCCCCAACTGACATTAATGAAGGCTGGCACCTGCTTGTCTGCTCCCTTTCCTTTTTGTTGCAAATGCAAAGTAAATAATTTTTTTTAACAGGATGCAATGGCATACTTGTAACTATTCTGTGACTGATAGAGCAGGGTCACACAATAGTTGCAAGTAGGCAACCGGATTCTGGAGGGCCCCTTCAGGAAGCACTACAGGTAAATGGTTACAAATGAATAGCTCGAACTTTTGCACCTGCTCGTTCGTTTTGCTTTTGCAAAACTCGTTTTTCGGTAATTTCGCCCTATTCGCGGGGCGCGTCGTAGTGCGAACTCGCCCGTGGAAGCCGCGAACTCGTGCGAGTTACCTCAAGGTTGAGTATGGGCGCCGCCATTTTGTTTGCGTGACGTATTTCCGTTTCCGCCCGCTAAGTGTAATCTCGCCCGACTCGCGCCTTGCGAATACAAGTTCGCACGAGTTCGCGAGAGAAATCGCGTGCGAACTTACTTACTCGCGCGTGATCGGGCCGCCATCTTGTTTTTCATTCATTCCTATGTGTCTGGGTATGGTGTTTCTATCCTCTCTATATCTCTGCCATCCTTTGCTTGTTTTACTATTTTTTTGATCTATTTAACTTATTTTCTATCCCTGTATTTTTCTAGATCTATATTTTTGTGTTTTAGGCTATTTTTGTTTACTTTTGAACTACTTTTTTAAACTTTTACTTTCCTTCTTCCCTACTCTTATTTTTTTTCATTTTGTCTCTTCTTTACTGCTCACACCTGCCCAGAACAAGAACATGGTCAAGACAGCTGTGAAGCTGCCCAAGACGGGCACCGCAGCCCGTGCCCGGCTCCCGTGTGGTCGATTGAGGGCGGAAATGGTGGTGCCTCGGGAGATTTTCAGCCCTGAGGAGGTGGGCGCACTTGTTTTTTACGTGCAGCGCCGTCTCCCCAGGACCATCGCGGCAGGCGGCAGGATTGCTGCTGGTTACACCAACAGCCAGGAGCGACGGAAGCGGTGGGCGCAGGTGTGCCGGGCCCTTTTTAAGATCACGGGGGTCCAGCGCACCTACAATCAGGTCACCCACCGCTGGACCGACATCCTTGACCGAGAGCGTGACCTGCTAGACGTGCTGGGAGTGGAGGTCCCCGGTCTTGGTGAGTAGTAGTAGCAATTTTTTCATTAATATTTCAAAATCTTCTGTGCATTTCATGTGCACTGTTCTCCTTCTCTGTGCCGGTGCCACTGCTTATTTGTTATCTATTTTGTGTTCATTTAATTGGGCTGAGTATGAGTGTATGTTACAGAACTGCGTAATGCTAGACACAAAGGGGCAGATTTACAAGCCCCTTGTTCCACGTTTACACTGCCTTACCTGATGCACAGCGACGTAAACGTGGCGCATCCCTGCGAGTCATGCACAACGTGATGCATCTAAGGAGATGCGCCACGTGAATGCCTGGGCCTGCGCCTCAATGGGTGCGTTCCCACGCAGGGGGGGAGTGGGGGGTGGGTGGTGCCGGTCAGGCAGATGTGTGCCTCGCAAAAGTGCCTGCGTGAAATCTACAAGATTTAACGCAGGCACTTCCGCGACGCTGCTATGTCAATTCTTTATGCCTGCTTGCTTGAAGCAGGCGTAAGGACTGATGCGGTATGTAGAGTATTGGGCAGCCCTGAGCACTGCTATAGTTGCATTGCGCCCGCGAAGCGACTCTAGAGATGCGCCCCTATTTCGTCACGAGATGCGTTACGCATCTGCCTACCCTTGCGCCAGGGTTTGCCGCATTGTAATAGCGGCGCATCTGCCGTGACGCAAGGTTATTTTTGTGTTACGTATTTGTTCTGGTGCACATCTGGAGGTGTGCAGCTCAGAACTCGTAAGTATGCCCGTAAGTGTCAGATTAGCAATTACCTGCGCATCCCTGCAAAGTGTGTGGCACGGCAGCACCACCCATGGTGCGCCGTATTTACAATGCGGCACACCATGGTCCCAAAACGTCACCGAAGCGTTAAGCATTAATAAGCATTGTCCTAAATGACTGATTGAAATTTTATATATTCCCCATAGCCACTTTTAGCATGCGTTCCTTCGCAGGAACGCCCTCCCTTGCGCTGGAACGCTCCCTAATGGCGCAGGGTTTTAGAATGGGATGCATCTCCCATATGCGCCACGTTGTTAATATACGCCACACCATGGCGCCTCTCTTGTGGCGCTGCGTCACAAAATTGACGCAAGAATGGAGCAGAAGAGCTGCAAGGGGCTTGTAAATCTGCCCCTAGAGTAGAGGCTCAGGTGCAGTCCTTCCTTTGTAGCCCTCTTTTTGGATGAAATAGTAGGTTCTTGTTCTTTCTAAATGTTTGATTTGGTTGACAAGGACATCGGCAAGCAGCAATCATCAATGTTTTCTGTTATTTCTTTCATGTTGTACGTTAGGTCCGCCCAGGGGCAAGCGGACCGAAAAATCTGCTGCAGCAGTGGCTCCAAAGGAGGAGGATGCAGGCCAGGGCGGCGAGTGCTCCTTTGCTGGCCCCAGTAAGTTTTCTTTTAAATATAGAGGACCTATTGTTGTCCAAGCATTCCTAATTTAATTGTTTTGAAATAGTGTTTAGATAGGAGCAAAATCAATAATCCTACTGTTGCAGGGACAATTCTCCACAAACCGAACTATGGACACCAAAGACCAGAGTAATAATATTTCAGAGGGGCGTGTTTGGCACACTGTATAAATAAACCTGGTAGTGTCAGCAGCACAGATTCCTCCTTCCAAAAATTGCAAAACTTTTCGCTCAGTCACTCTAGTCCGGACTCTCTAGAGGAAAAACTACAGAGTCAATTCAAGTTTAAAAGCTTTATTAAAAGTTTAAGTAAACACATATATTAAAATAAAGTTAGTTGGAAATGGAAAAGTGCTTGGTGCTGATTTGATGAGTTCTGGAATGGTACACATTTCTTGTGGTCGAGCCGAGCTTTCACCTGGTTTCAAGTTGATGTTCCTCTCTTGTCATTAGAAGTCCAGTTTCTGTCTGTTCAGAGAAAAATAATGTGTGTTAAAAAATTAAGCAAGCATTCAACAATTGTGACAAAAAAATTAAGCAAGACAACAGCTTTCCCTGGAAGGAGGGACATTTACTTTAGACTACAGTAGACAGTCAATTACTTTTTCAGTTGTTTTCACATTTTTTCATTCATAGTCCAAATACTAGTGGAGTGGTGTAATCTAACATTCTTAAATCTACTTTGTAGGTGGAACATCTGGTGGCGGGGCCAGCTCGGATGTGGTCATCATTGACTCGGAGTCCGAGGGTCAATCTGGGGAGGAGTCGGACCAAGAACAAGTACAGACTGTGAGGCAGGAGACAGTGGCGGTGGCGAGTACAGGTAAGCTGGATCATGGTACTATCTGACTCTTAGATAGGATATGATGTGTATCCAGTGGTGGCCCAGTGACAAATTACAATATGGTAATTACAGCAGGCTGGGACCGAAAGACAGATAGAGGCAGAGACAGAGAGAGAGGAAGACAGAAGGAGAGATAGAGAGGGAGGGAGCCAGAGGGAGGGTGAGGGAGGGAGACAGAGAGAGAGAGACAGCGAGGTAGAGGGAGACAAAGGGAGACAGAAAGAGTGAGACAGAGAGAGAGAGAGAGAGAGAGAGAGAGAGAGAGAGAGAGGGAGGGAAACAGACATATCGCCTGGGCCTGGTGCAGATGATACGGTTGCTGGTGTGGTTAACGGCTCAGAGGAAAAATCACTCACTTCTGCCAGATCTCTTTCATATGAAAGAGCACCAAACCAAGGATACAAGAGAGTTGTGGGAAGGGAAATGGTGATTCAAGCGCCCCTCCCTGCGGACGCCCATGATACTGGCCTGAATAGTTTTGTACTGCCCTGGCTAGTTGCTAGTTGTACTGTGACACAACTTCCTGCTGAATCATTTTGTGTTAATCATATTCCTAAAGAGCATTGCTTACAGATTATGTCTTTCTTTCTTCATATAGTTGGCAATACTAAAACCTCCAAACCAACGAGGAGTATGCTGGCTGTACTGGCCCGGCAACGGAGGCTGGAAGCAACTGTTGCGGAATATCGGCGACTGGTGGAACTCGAGGGGGATGACACGCACTCCAGTGCATCCAACTTAACATCGTCTACATCCTCCTCTGTTACCCCACGTTCTGCCGGTAAGCACAGTGCTCCAGCGAACCGGAGCCGTGCCGGAAGACGCCACCGCCGAGCAGCAAAAGCTGCACCTCGCAGCACTGTTAAAGGTCGCTTGCGCCGTGCACTCCGCAGAGTGTCAGACCTAGAGGCGGAGGTCCAGAAATGGCACAAATTTCAAAATGTGGTGGAGGGCCTCCGCCTAGAGCAAGCCATCCTCCAAGAAAAATATGATGCCCTGGCCCTAAAGCATGATGCCCTGGAGGCCAAACTTACCAGCTTGCATCCATAGAGTGTCCCTTGCCCCTTTTTTTGAGACTTTTGGGGGGTGGGAATTGGGAGTTGGGTTTTTTGGGGACTTTTGAGGACTATTTGTTGGGGTTAGGGAGGGTCTTGCGGGAGATTATTTTGTTAGGGATATAAATATACTTTTTCAAACTTTATCTGAGCATACCTGTTTTTTTACTACTTTTGAGCTGGGTGGGTGGTGGTTTTGCAGTAATTTCATTTAACAGAACACTGTCATCGTGTTGGTTCACGTGCAATAGGCCAAATGTTTTCCTAAGTAAATGCCTGTCACAGACTTTGTCAATTCAAGAGCCCTAGGACTTTGCTGCTAGTACCACTGTCACTCTCTCGCCTCTCCGAATACTCCATTATACTACCTCCCATCCAAAAGCTTATCTTACCTGTAATTTGTGTTTGAGGGCTGGCTCCACCTGGAATTCACAGAGTCCTAACGCGTTCTGCAGCAGGGCCACAACTGGAGTTTCCCGGCGTGGATTTTCTGCAAATCAAAAGCAATCAACATTAGAAATGTGGTAGCGGTGCTGACACAACCCTAAAACCTAGAAACCCCAGAGACAGCACCCCTGAGACAGGCAAGCGAGCAATAGAACGCCTACACGTTCACGTGCAATAGGCCACATTTTTTCCTAAGTAAATGCCTGTCACAGACTTTGTTAATTCAAGAGCCCTAGGACTTTGCTGCTAGTACCACTGTCACTCTCTCGCCTCTCCGAATACTCCTTTATACTACCTCCCATCCAAAAGCTTATCTTACCTGTAATTTGTGTTTGAGGGCTGGCTCCTTCATTTCTTCATTTCTTCATTGTGCAGAATCCAGGCATCAGCATTATGGGTAATGGATAGGGTGAGTCTGGAGGAGGAGGACTCAGGATAGACGACCAGGACTGAGTTCTTGTCAACTAACTGTTGTGAACCGGTGGAATGCTGCTGCATCAAAATCAAGACAGTTCTGCTGATGTGCTTGTTGTTTGATTGGGTGATTACAGTTTTGTTGGGAATGTGATGAAGCACTTGCTAAAGAAAGACAGACATACAGGAATAAAAGTGAATAAGGAGGACTATTTACAATTAATGAATGATTGATTGAGTCATTTTCAGAACTCGCTGTCAGGGAAGCAGAACTCGTCCTCATACTCTGCTAAATCATCAGTCGGGGTTACTTCTGGTAACTGAGGAGAACTTTCCTCGGGTAGGGCGGTGTCCTCTTCTTCCTGCGTGCATTCTCGTACTCTGTAATCTGGTGGTATGAAGTGCTGGTTCATCTTTATCAAGGTGAGCCGCTCCACATTTGCGGGCAAGAGGCGGGACCTTTTGGAAGTCACAATGCCACCAGCAGAACTAAAAACACGTTCTGAAGACACGCTTGCGAGTGGGCAAGACAAGTAATTGATAGCCAGGTTGGTGAGCTCTCGCCATATTTTTCTTTTCCCATGCCAATACGCCAATGGGTCCTCAGTAATATTGACCTCTGTTGAGTCATCCAGATAGGCCTGCACCATTGAAAGAATGTCCTCCCGGATTCCTGTACTTTGCACTTCTGTGTCCTTTCTAGGACCAGGAAACCCTAGCTGAGTTAGCCAACTCGCTTCAGACATATCGCATGTGCCTGGTGCAGATGATACGGTTGCTGGTGTGGTTAACGGCTCAGAGGGAAAGTCACTCACTTCTGCCACAGGCACAGATGGTGAAGTGCTTTTTTGGGACGCCTGATCGCCTGCTGATTCACTAGTAGTACTGTCTTCTCCTACAGTTTCCTTCCGTTCTATTTCAAAACGAATGGCTGACTGAGCTAGCCAACCTTTGTACTCTGTAACATCCGATGTTTCAAAAGGAATTATTACTTTGCCAAACAATGGCTTTTTGTAACGTGGATCCAGAATAGTAGCACAAATGTAGTGCTGTTGTTTCTTGATATTTACAAGCCGTTCATTGCTAACTAGGCGTTGTAATAATCTCTGCGCCAACTCATGTGCTTCGTTCTTTCCAACGTCCTTTAATTGTGAAGACACCACCTTGACTTGGTGCTCGAGCTTCAGCAACAGTGGGATAGCTTTGCTCAAAGAACAGTCCTCCCTGCTCACGTCACGCGTGAAGACCTCAAAAGGCCGAAGCATGTCTGTCAGGCTTTTAACTAGCTGCCATTGCTCCACCGCTAGCATCATTCCTGTCGTATCACCACCCAGGTTGTAGAAATACTCATTGACTACTGGAAACAGCTCATGCAGACGCTCAAGCATGTAGAAGGTTGAGTTCCAACGTGTTGCTACCTCCTGGATAAGTGCTTTCACTGGCATTCTACGTTCATTTTGCTTGCGCCTCAGCTCCTTCCGGGCCTTAAAAGAATGGTTGAAATGTGTGCATATTCTTCTGCAGATGGTCAGTGTTTTGTCGACTGCAAGTTCTTTTTTCAAAAAATTTTGCACAACAAGGTTGATACAGTGCGCCAAACACGGCACTCTGATATAGAAACCGTCCTCCATGGCCTTAACTACATTCCTGCCATTATCTGTAGAAACATAACCAACCTTGCAATTTCTTGGGCGCAGCCATTTCAAGACCTTTTTGTTAAAGTCAGCCAAAATGTTGACTGCAGTATGACTTTTCTCCATGCCAAACATGGCTAATGTTGCATGTTTACGAGCACCCTTAAAAATCTCGACCAAATCACCACCTGCATTTATCTGTTTAATAACCCCTGAAAAAGAGACCCAGTGTGCAGTGATGCACATGTAATCAAGGGCTTGGCAACTGGTCCACATGTCTGTTGTCAGGTGTATAGTGTGAACAGCACTCTTCTGCAAAGCTGCCCCCACCAACTCAAGCACCTCTTTGTGTAGTGCTGGAACAGCAACCCTGGCAAAATAGTACCGGCTAGGAACCTTCCATTTAGGGGCCAATGTTGCCACGAGTTCAAGGAAACCCACACATTCGACAAACGAAAAAGGGAGAAGGTCCACCGCTAGCATTTTTGCCAGCTTAGTGTTATAGAGGCGTACAGTTGGGTGGTTGCGTTGAAATTGCGCATCTGAGGAGAACATGCCTGAAATGGTGCGCTGGACAAATTTACGGGATGATGCGGATGCCTTCTTCGACCCACTTCTGATCAGTGTTGACATTTTCCGCATTGGTGTGTCTCCCAGACTCTCAGTGTGCCTGCTATGTGTTACGGAGGGTGTGATGCTGCAAGGGGTACTGGGTGCAACCGGACACATGTCTGACGCTTCTTCTACCTCCCCATCATCTTCAGATGAAACACCTACTATGGGTATATTTTGGCCACTTGCCCTTTGGGATCGCTTTCCCTTGACGTTTGCTAGGTGCGGAAACCATTCGACAGCGTGCTTTCTTTCAAGATGACCTATCTGGCCTCCGGTTCCATAGTTGGTACCAGTCTTACCACGGCTAACTCTAGTCTTACAAATGCAACAAACGGCTATGTTATCATATTTTTCATGGACACTAAAAAAGTTCCAAACTGGGGACTGGAAACTTCTGGTTTTGCCGCACGAGGTGATACTGCTGCCAATGCCAGATGAAGCAGTGGTGGATGAGCCTTGCAGACATCTACTGGGTTGTGCAATTATTGCAGCAACCTTACTTGAGGGAGTCGAGCGGGATGGAGTCCCCCTCCGGGGAGAAAATATGGGAGCTGTAGGTTTTGTTGAACTTGTGGTACTACTTGACTGCGTTGGTGGTGCTACCAGTGGCACGTCGCCAGGGTCACGCTCAGCATGACGTCGGGATAGGGTGTAAATGTCTGTCTGCTGCATGGCCGGTGTGGCTGGACTGACATGTGTGATGACTAGGTCATTGCTGTCATCCTCTTCAACAACATCAGAATGCACCACTTCATCAAGTCCGACGTTCGGATCCATAAGTATAAGCTTTCCGGGGCCCTTCCTTTTAACATTTGATACCTTTCGCAGCTCATGGTGTGCCTCCCTCTCAGACATCGGAGATGGTTGCCAATCCAGATCCAGATCATCGTCTGATGGAGCGGGGCTTGAAGAGGAACTTCTACACATCCTCCTTGATCTTTTCCTTGCTGGGGAGCTGGGAGAAAATGAATCATCAGGAGGAGTGGCTTCGTCTTCCTGACATGATACCCCGGCTCCAAAGTCAATTTCCTCCTGTGCCCCTACTTCTGGAAGAACAACCATTGTGGGAACTTGCACCGCTCCATGGCCATCTTCACTGACCTCTACTTGCAAGTCTCCATGGACCTCTCCTTCTCGGCCTTCTCCTTCTCGGCCTTCTCCTTCTCGGCCTTCTCCTTCTTGGCCTTCTCCTTCTCGGCCTTCTCCTTCTCGGCCTTCTCCTTCTCGGCCTTCTCCTTCTCGGACAGCTCCTTCTCGGACAGCTCCTTCTCGGACAGCTCCTTCTCGGACAGCTCCTTCTCGGACAGCTCCTTGCGCATGTACTTCTGCTTGTACTAGTAGCCCATGCAGTTGTTGTTGCGGCTTTGGTTGTTGAATAGTACTTGTGAGATGAGTTAAAACCTGTGTTGATGGCGTGCTGCTACTTTCTTGCGATGATCCAACATCACTGGTCGTTGGTGATTCAACAACTAAACAGGCTACCTGTGCAGCACTCATGGTGGGCCTTTGTTTTTTTGGTTGTTGTTGCCCAAAAAATGTCTTGGTTGAGCAACCAGTCGCCTTGGTAAGTGGTGCCACTTGCTTCTTCTTCTCCTTAGTAGAGACATCTTTCTTGGAAGAGGACCTACGGGCACCTCTTTTTGGAGCCATCTTCTTCAGATGTCTTAACAACAGGCCGCAGCAGCACTTCTTCCTGGCACTGATGCTCAATGATGATGCGTAGTTTTGTGCACCTAAACGCAAATGAAGACAGAGGAACATCAGTAAATATAAATGTTGCATATCTAGCGCTTGAATAAACAGTTAGCAAGTAGGCATTTATGAATACACACGTGCACACCACACAATATGGAATTTTCATAATTAGGATTTGCTAAATTTTTGGGAAACAGGAATTTAACAATGATCCAAGAGAGCACACACACAGAGGGTTGTGCTTTCATGTACCCCTGACTCCGCCTGGGCACCATGGGTGAAAGCAAGGCACAATGGGTGTAGGCCTATGTCTCATAGCTCACTGCCTGCCTTCAAAATGGCCGCTTGACCCCCCCATCCACATGGCCAGGACCATGCCTCAAAATGGCCACCACCAACATAGCCAGCACCCAACCCCTACTCCAAAAAGTGAAAACACACAACACAAATCAAATCACCACAATCCAATGCCATCCATCCATTTTCAGAAGGCTTATGCTGCCTGCTGGTGGTTTTCCGGTGCAAAATTGCATTTTTTACAATTTCGCGAGTGCGAGATTGTTGCTTCACGGCGCGAACGTGGCAAAAACCCACAAAATCCGCGAACAGACCGATTCTGGGCCCCCCTGGGCATAATGGATGACATCAGAGCACAGAATCATGTTAACAAAAATAATTTCAACAAAACAGTTGTATCATCCATGCACCCATAAATAAGCCTGGTGGTTTTCAATTCATGTGCAGCAGAATTGTAATTTTTACAATTTCGCGAGTGCGAGATTGTTGCTGCGCGGGACACGAGCAGTGCGAACACAAGCAAAAACATCCTCAGCTCGCGAACTTGCAGATTTTCCCCCCAAAAAGTCGAAAAAAAAAACACACACAAAAATCACCACAAACAAACAACATCAACTTACTTCTTTGTGAAATCAAAATTCGAATCCAAAATTAATCCAAAAAGCCTCAAATCCAAATATCCAGCAGCAACCACAAAAAGTAATCCTTCCCAGTCAAGAATGATCGAAAAGTGGCCAGGAAATGGAGGAGCTTGCTGGACAGGAACAGGAAGTTGGAGACTGGGGCACTTCCTTCACCCCACCCCTATGGGAGGAGCTTGCTGGACAGGAACAGGAAGTTGGAGACTGGGCCACTTCCTTTACTAAGTAATTTTTGTACTTTCGCTAGTGCGAGATTGTTCCTGCCCGCGCCGCGGACCGCGAGCAGCGCGAGCAGTGCGAACACAAACAAAAAATCCGCTTCGCGCGGATTTTGCGTATTCTCGCCGCATCCGCGAGAGTTCGCGGATTGCGGATTCCCCGAAAATACGAAAAATCCGCGAGCGTAACGGATTTTACGCCCATGCTTAGTCAAAACCCATGGGTGGTAGACTAAGAATGCCCGTGTACCACCCTCAGTATTTCACATTGAAACAAACTAGTGCAGAGTAGAGCATAGCTTTAAATTGTGTTACTTTGCAGCTTTCCAAACACACATTATGGTTTACATTGTAAAGTAATTTACACAGGTACCTGGTGCAAAGTGTTAGTAAATAAGGGCCCTAGCTCTTATGTTTATGAAGCCAAATTGTTCCAATTCATCTTACCTTCACAATGATGGAATATATGTCTTTCATGTTCTGTTTCTGTGGGTCATGTCGGTGGATGGTATACATCCCAGACATGTATAATTTATGGCACCTGTGATGTGGAAATGTTTCTACTGACTAGAAGGCGGCTTTCACTAATTGCAGCTGAAAATGTGGTTTTGTGAATAGGAAAATACTGTGGTGTGATGGACTTGATTACTTCTGAAACGTGATAAAAATAGGGTGTATGCAAACAATATTGTTATCATAACTGTTGTTTGGCATAAATATTGTGCCCTAGATATCGTTTACAAAATTAATGTCCCACTGACTGTAGTTTTTTTCTATTATCTTCGATTAAACTATTACTTTGGAAACACTATTTATGACACAACATTTCTCTAAGTTTATACGCCTAAAAATATATTAAGGGACGATATCATATAATGCAGGTAAAACATGCTTCTGAGATATCAGTTACAATCACACTTGTGTATTGGCAGGGGCCAGATACGAACTGAGGCAGCTAGTAAAATCATTTTACTTGTGCTTATAGATCATTTGTTACAAATCTTGTTGGGACCATAATTCTGTTTCAATTTCCTCCTTGCTGTCTTCTGCTGGGTGGCTTAATTTATTTCCATATGTGCATTTAGCGTCTTTGTCAGCATGTGACCACATTCATGTTTTCTCGCTAGGGTGACATTATGGGTTGCTACTATGCATATAACCCTTCCCAGTCGTTCAAGTTACCCCCGTTCTTCTTCGCCATACAATGCATTGTCCTCTTCCTGCCAATCATCCAGAGAACAACAGTTTTTGGTGCATAAAGGCCTCAGTTTATTACAAAACATGGATCATACATCTTGCAACTTACTGGTTGGTCATTCGAGATCCATGTTTGTTTATTACATATCAAACTTATCACTCCAATTACTGTCCACTGGTCTTAGCTTCATTTCTGTCAAACAGTGCTGCCCCTGTTTGCATGTGTCTCGGATTCTGCTGGTTCTAGGCTTACCTTGCTATCGACCTTGTGGGTGGCCATTAGACCCGGCCAGGGCTGTAAGTGCTGTTCTGCTTCCCTGGACCCTTGCTGGTCACTCGCGTGCTCCTTATATCCCTGTCGTGTGGCATCCCAAGGACAATGTCTGTGCAGCTCTTCTATTCTGGCTGTCATTGTGTTCTGTCAAGCGCTCCCCCGTGCCCTTGCCCTGAGGCGTCCAAAGAACAAAGTCTGAGCAGCTCTTCTACCTAGGTTACTCTTTTCTCTGGCTTCCCTTTTGTGGTGCCTCTGCCATGCTGCCAGCGGTTTTCCGATCGGTGGAAGCGATGCGTAGATGAGGCGAGGTCCGTTGTTGTCAAGGTAGGCCCCTGCCCCCTTTTGATCTCCTTGGTCGCCCTGCCCTCCTTTATCCATTGAGTGGTTCGTAACATGTAAAAGGCGTGCTCAATTATAGAGCGTCTATTTTCGCAGGCTTATGCCTGTGGTGCTACTGGTGTTCCTGACGTCAATAGGGCAGTGCTTAATTTGTGCCGGTGCCTTCCGGTGCTTAGCACCGGCACTTACTTTTCAGGGCCGGGTCTACACGCATCTGCTGCACGTGACTCACATATGATATTGATGATTTATATTTCGTATATATAATGTACCTCCCTGACGGCGCAGTGTTGTTCTCCTCTCCCGAGTCCCTTTGAAGAGTGTTGCTGCGGCTGTGAGAGCCTGAGCCAAGAAGATTCTGATGGTATTACTGCTTTTGCGGCCCTTAGTTCAGTGTTGCCGCTTGCCGGGACACTGATTAGGCAATTTGGGCTGGATTTGGTCCGGTAGGTGAAGGGTCTATGAGGCAGCCAGGGAGCATGCGCAGATTTTGTTCTAGATTGCCACGCCCGGCCTGAGTCATCAGCAGCATTCGAGTAAGCTCATCTGCGTTGAGAGCGGTAGCAGCACTACACCAGGCCTATTTAATTGAATTAAGGCAGTGCCCCGGCCCACCATGTAACAGTGAGTAATAACTGGAAGGGATGTCCAATGCCAAACCAACGCTGCTTTTTTATTTGTTTTTTAGCATGGTGTTGTGACACCGGTCCGGTGTTTTAATGATACTACTCTGCTGCCCCCCACCGCTGCGCTACGGCCTCTGCCTGCCCTAGTAGCGACGGTCATACACAGTCAGATATATTTATTATATATCTCGATGAAGGGCCCCGGCCGGCCAGAGTTAAGTTAAAGGCCCTGCCCGGCGGCTTTAGTTTCCTCCCGGCTCCCGCTCCCCTAACAGTTAGCTGCTTCAGGGCTATATGTCTCCGTAGTTAGTTAAGGCAGAAGGGACAGAATATGAACAGGATTCTAAGAACCCAGGTTACTTTCCTGTAGTTTTTACACCTCTGCCTATATCCTTGCATGATGTCTCATTAGCAAACAGAAGTATGTTGACGGACTAAGGAGGAGAAAAGGAGTCAACCCTGCGATGACACTGGAGGTCAGCGGGGGCATGATTTTACTTTCGCTACCACATTGCTTCTGGGCCCCTCTGCCTGCAATTTTCCATTCTTAGCTGATGTAGTCCGGCCCCTGCCCTGGGCCTGAAGTATCCTCCAGGCTCCCGCTCCCCTAAACACTTTACTTCTTTGAAATGGCTAAATCGCAGCAGTTAAACCTTCACAAATGAAAATACAATTGATTGCGTTCCGAGATTCTGCAGCAATGCATCGCAAGTTGCCACATGGGGTCAGCCCAGGGAAGCCGCATTTTAAGTGTTTGCTGATGGGGTAAGCAGAAACTTGAAACTTTGGAAACCTTGCTTTCTAATGACAGATTTAGCACATGACGCATGTTCTGGGGCCACTCTTCCTTATTCTAATTATCCGATTCTCTGGTGGCAAGCAGAATTTCTATTTTAGTGGTTTATAACTTCAAGAAGTTATTAGTAATCCACATATGGGATCTGGTGAGGAAATATATATTTTTTACTTAGTTACCCACCCTCACTCACTCTCTGTGCCTTACTTTATGACTCTCTTCATTCTCTGCATTTTTCTCTCTTTAGTTCTCTATACTTCTCTCTATTCCCCACCAGTTTCCTCCCGCCTTCGTCGCTCATTCTTATTCACTGACTCTCTCTTTTCTCTACCTCTCTCGCTGTGTATATTTCTTTTTTTGTAGTTTTACATTCTGTGGACCAGTCCCCCAAAGTAACATTATATGAGTATCTATGAAAGATTCTCTTTCTTCTATTGTCCCTCTGCTTTACATTCTTCTTACACTGGTGCCTCTCTCATATTCCATACACGTGCTGTGATTGTGCACTGTCTTCTCCGATCCCATCCCTAGTAGCTAACGTTTCCTTAAATCTTCAAGAGCTTGAGTGGTTGGTTCTTGAACTTGTAGTGTCTCAAGGCAGACTCTCTTTCATCTCAGGAAAAAATGCTGAGCTAAAAATTGCCCTCACACTTAAGTAGAGTTTGTATTTATTCCTAACTCTTGTCTTGTAAGGCTGTGGCAGCTCTCTATCTGAGTAACCAGCAGTTTCTTGCTGGGGTAGGCTCCCAAAAAAACAAGATTGGTTCCTCACTACGTCTGGCCCGTAAAGGGGTTAATTTTCTGTGCTGCTTTCCTCAGCTCAGTTCTCACAGGGACTCTGTCTGTTGCCATGATGGGATGGCTGGATAATTATTACAATTCAGGGCCTCTGAGTTTTCACTAGCCTTCTCTGTACCATTTCAATGTTTGCAGTTTGCGTGTGAAGCATAAAAGTCATAGCTCCCTTCGTGAATGGCATACTCTGTGTATCTGTGATGTTGTTATGTGGAGGAATAATCTACGTTAGTCTGTAAAAAGAACAAAAACATTAGCAAGGCTTGTGATTAGGTCATAATAATACTTGAGAGTGCATTCATGTGCTCTGCCTATAAAGGCAGATTAATTTGCTGTTTGTAATCTGACATTAGTGGATGGATTTCAACAATCTTTAACACACTGCCATATGCAGTATCTGGGTGCGTTCCGTTCACTTGTGATTGTGAAGTGCTCCAGCACCTACAAGTGCAGCCAGTTTATTAAGTGAGACTGCAGTTAGCTCTGGCGCCTTTGTGAACCACTTCTAATATTCCTGGAAGTGCAGCCATAGTGAGTTCATGAACTCCCGTCTTTAATTTCAGACAGTGCAGCTACTTTTTCTAGTGCCTACAATTACTGCTATATCTACTGTATGGCAATGTCTGGCTTTTCACAGGCTTCTCTATCTAACCAAAACCGACTGTTACTGAGTTTATAAGTGTTAACCCTATGAACGCTGACACATTCTGGGTATATATGTATATAAGTACTGGTGAGTGTGGAGCCTAAACCTAGTTGCGAAGTTGGTGCACGTGACCGCGGTGGAAAGCTAGATTACATATGCTTCTCCAGTGCTTAATTTTAATTGGCTTTTGCAGGCAGAGAGTATAAAACATAAAAAGCAGAAGAAAGAGGAAGAGAAATATGAAATAACAGTGACACAGGAAGAAAGCAGTAACGAAAAAGAATGTGCACAAATTAAGGGAAAGGGTTGACTGGAGCTGCTCAATTAAGATCTACATGAAGTGCTGACATTCTGTAAAACAAAGAGATAGACGTTTCAAGTGGAGATAGCATGTAATCCTGACCTAAAAAGTTAAAAGGCATCTCCTTTTCAACACTGTCTCTCTTACATTCCTTTGAGATAGGGACTGTAGAGCACCCAATACTTACTTGTAACTGTCATGTTGCTTCACTTCAGCCACCGTCTTGCATGGAAGCTCCCATATTGCATCTGTCCAGGGTTCACTAAATGAACCTTTGTCACCATGTGCTAGCTTTCTGGTACTTGAGAGTCAGAAGTGCCCGTTGCGGATGTGGGTGGGGTATCTAGAGTAAGTGGGTGGAGCAAATAGTAGAAGAGAGTGGAGCCGAGGAAGTGGGTGTGGCCTCCTTAAATGTGAGCACCTGCACTTCATATTTTACAAATTAAGCACTGCAATAGGGGCTCCTCACAGGCACCTATCTGATCCAGCTTCACCTCCCCGGCTCGCGTCACGACTGTTTCTTTTACAATCACCTACTCTTTGGTCATTCTTTACACTTCTACAAACAATGTTACTTTTGATTCGAAATTTGGTAACATATGCAAAGATGTCAACTGTAGAAAAAATAACTGAAAGGAAAAATCGTGCATTGCTGGATTTTGCATGTAAAATTAACTATCTTAAGTAATTATTATTAGAGAAATCTCTTACAAAAATGATTGCTGATAAATATTTACCCACAATAAAATCTTTACAAAATTGTCACGTTTTGTAGTGTTTGAGATGAGAAGTTTTTCAACTTCACAAAACATTTCAGAATAAAAGTCCTAAATCATACCAGATGTCGTTGCTTCCATTCCTAAATCGTTATTCAAAACCCTGCTATTGGTACATGGATTTGCATTTTATTGAGGGAAATTTTCGGTTAGACGCAAGGAAGGTATTTATGTGAACATCAGTGGATTCACTTGCGCAAATATTCAGCTGAGAGATTTTCTAGAGACACAGTTGAATACAGGTTTTCACAATGAAGACCGAGAAATGTTTCATTTTTAGCTCTGAACTAAATGCATATTTGAATGCCGAATGCAATCACACCACAGTAAGGGGGATATTTCAGGGAAACACAGGTCCTGGAAGTAGTACTTATCTGTCGCAGACTGTCCCTGCAGACTGTCCTTTGACTTTTTTGCATAGGGGAAAGTGTACTTTGTATTTAATGCTTATTACACATAACTTCTGTGAATTTCAAATGACCTTTAGATTTCAAAAAATGCTATGCCATGGTGACAGCATGATTGTAGATTTGTGAAATGTAGGAATTATTTGTGGTATGACCTTCGCTTTATTTTTTTATTTTAGAAATGTAAACCTTCTTATCTAGATTCCTAAGGGTTTTCTACACCTATTACAATTAGTGGTAAAGAATTCAGTCTAATACTGAGTTGTATTTAACAGCTTTTTCACGCAATAAAATGACATGGAAGGCTAAAGACACATATGCGCTTCGTATAATTGCTCAAATGAACTCACTTCTTGCAGGTTGGTGAATCAATTTGCGATATGCCCTCGACCTTGTAAATTAAGTATAAAACAGCTCATCAAAAAAACTGAGCAACGGTATTATGCACCTAATACTCTCAGAGAGTCCGAAATTTGAGTTGAAACCCAAACGTTTTTAATGGTTCTTTTGATGGAGCTTTTGTAGATGTGAGGCTGAATACCCACACACACTTTCATTTTTTCATTTAATTGGTTAAAAGTACTGCGTTTTGACTACTTGTCAAACAATTGCTTGTGAAATCATGAATAAAAAAAGACAATCTAAAATATAGGGTGGTCGTTAGAGAAAAGGATGTAAATCAGGTAGCAGAAAAAGTAATCCCCTCAAGAGAATGTAATGGAAATGGCATGGCTTCCAGACCTTTCTAGTCTGACCTTCCAGAGGAATTCTGAAGATTCTAATAAATTGCTGGTTCAGAAACAAAAATTGTATGCTAGGCTTGGGGTTTTTACGATGTTTGTTATACTTTTGTCATCAGTCTATTTTATCCAAGTGCCTTGAAGACTCCCCTTGCAATAAATTATACAAAACCCCTCAAAAATATATGGATGCATCTTTTTTTATTTTTTTTATTTGGTAATGGATTAGTTAGGTCTCATCTGTTGTATGTTATATTGAAACAGCACAATGCAAATTAGGCATTGTTCCTTCTAATCATTGGCTTCTAGTTCCATTTTGGTGTCACCTTGCCAGTGGCAGGGAATAAATAACCGTCAATAATATCTATCTTTTGCTAGTCTAATCTTGGACCATGTATGCAGGAGTTTGTGTGAGAGCATTTCAAGAAACCACACCCCCTCAACTGCCTGCCTGTAGAAACCATTTTTCCCAGGAACACAATGCAATGTTTGGCAACATGGCTGAACCTGTTAGATAATGGATTGCTTGTCTGTATGTTCTACCAACACACATGGAAAGGGATTATCATACTTTATTGTCATGGCTGAACATCACCACCCAGTGGATACATTTACTGTCAACTAGTCTGGCTGTAATTGTGATGTAAGTAGAGCCATAATCCATTTTGCAAGACACGGCAATAATAATCAATGAAACTTTGCAGGTTTTTCAACCAATAAGTAGCATCCTGAATTACACACATTCATCACTATCATCTGGCTACATTATTGCTGGAAGGTGGACTATTAGTAAATGTGAGTGCACCACCACTAGCAATAAGGCCACCATAGCAATATAAGCCCGGTCAAGTTCTCAATACATTAGCCCCAGTGTCATGTTGTTATTTACATTCTGGAATTGTTATTGTTTAACCTTCTATTGAGTCCTCGCTAGGAGGATTCCTTTCTGTATATTCTAGCTGGACAGTTACTGAGGGAAGAAGTCCTGTGTAGGGTTGCCCTACCTTGCTCCTGTGCTTTTTGTGAATAAACTACCTTTTCAACTTCTTTAAGTTTGGAACCATACTTTACACCCTGGCTCTACTCTTGGGAGCTGGCTATGAGCAGGCAGGCTTAACTCATAAGACAGGTGTGTTAAGAATTTTAAAACACCAATACAATAAATAAGTAAGACACAACACAGAAAAGAAATCCCATACCAATGTATACAAATAGGAAGTATTAAATGTTTAAAATGACACCTAAATGACAAAAATCCAATATAGGGAACCAGAGATATGAATTTTTAAAGATGAAACACTTTCTAGTGCTTAAAAACATATAAAGCCAACTTGGGACATCTGGTCAAAGGACAACGTCAAAATTTGAGGCCTACTGCAATGGAGCCCAGGGTCGGTACACTAAGCAGGAAGACCTGGTTAAAATGTTACTTCCGAATTAGAACCTTTTCTGGAGGATTTTCTCTCGTCACCTCACGGTCCCAACAAGCAGGCCGATTTCGGCGGGACAGACCTGAAATTCATGCTGGGTCGTAGTTGAAGGTAGCCGGCTTGAATCTTGACATCTCATCGGTACCCTATAGAGATTTTTCCAAAAGTTGCTCAAAACGTCTCCACAATTCTGGGACCTTTTTCTAGAATTCCCCTTGAGGGTTTGACGTGTCCAAAGCACACATCTCCAATTCTCACAATGGATCTAGCCAAATCCGTAAAAAATCCACTGGGGGACTTTATTGGGGGAGATAGTGCAGGGAAGCTCTCTTAACCTGTTGCTCTCAGGTAGTCCACTCCTTAATCCTTTCTGAAGCAATGCAAAGTCCTCATGGCTGTAGTTCCAAGTGTGCAGCTGGTGCAGTCACTCAGATTGTGATCCTTTTTTGGTGCAGGCCAGGAGTCCAGGAGGCAGTCCTTCTTCTCCTTGTTCCAGGGTTCCAGGAGACAGTCCTTCTTCTCCTTATAGTTTCAGGCAGCAGTCCTAGTGGCATAGGCAGCTCTCACATATGTATTCAATGATCTGGGGCAACACGGAGGGGTGAACCTCCATCCAATGAGGTGCAGGATGCCCCTCAAAAGCATGACAGCTTCCTCCAAAGTGTTACATATTCTTGTCCCATAAATCATTGCACTTTAAAATTCAAGATGGAGATTCCTCTCCAGCAATGTAAGACCTGGCTAAATCAACCTACTGGTGTAGCTCATTTCCATTAACACTTCCCCTCCAGGCCTTCTCCAAATTTCATTCCTGGGCCCGGACTGGGAGTACAGGAAGAGGGGCTAGGCCTGGCTACCATTCCCTACTGTCTTGCTCTCTTTAAGTCCAGTTTGATTTACCTATCTCCTGACCTGGCCTGTTTTTTGCAGCTGCAGAGCTCCCCCATCAGATAACATCTGCTCGATGCAGGCCACTTATCACTCATCAAAGCAGCTTGGCTAAGCATGTTAGGGCTGATCAATCAAGAGAGGCTGCTAGAAGGCTGGATGTGGGCTCATAGAAAAAAAGGTTCAATAACTTTTTTGCAGTATTAGTTATGATAAATTCAACAGTGGCAAGTTGTTGGATGTATCAGTGGCAATCAATTAAAGTCCTTGAATTACATTTTGAGCTCCTTCCTAGCAACATGTATACTTAAATGAAATGGTCCAATGTTAGCCGATTGAGCTAAGTATCTACAATGGGGAAATGGGATCAGCAGTTTTTCCCACACCAGGGCTTATAAAACATATTTTATAATGTCCCTGCTTATAGTTACAAGGCACCCCACCCCTGGGGCACCTTAGGGAGACATTAGTGGTGACTTTTGTGTAAAGATAAAGTAGATTACCACATGCCAAAGTCAAATTTGCATATAATTTACTATTAAAGACAGTCTGTAAAGCAGGGCTGCCTTTAACAATGACAGCAGGCACCTTCAGTGCACTTTCCAGTGCAGCAAATCTACTGGGCCTCTAAACCTTCCCGCCCTATGATATACTATGGACTTATAGGTAGTTTGAATCCCCCGTGCCTTATTACTTACTAGGGACTTACAGGGGTCTGTCATTGCCAATTGTAATTATACATAATTACTGTATACCCTTTTTAATCAGAGCACTGGCCCTGGATCTGGATAGAGGAGGCCAGAGCACAGTCAGAGTCAGTTACCACCAATATCAGTAAAAAAAATAGGGGTGATCTGGGCAAAAAGCATCACTTTTGCACATGTTCCACAAACAAAAGGTGATGGGTAACTAACCCATTCCCTGGTAGCCTTCTTCATCAGCTAAGTGGAAAAATGCGAGAATCCATCCACATTGGCATTTGTGCAGCTCCAGGTCTGTGTTCCACTGTGAAGTTCATACTCTGTAGAGAAAAGAAAAACACCTCAATAGCTTTGGATTCTCCCCCTCATCTGCATGAGCCATCTGAGAGGTCGGCGACACATGGAGTTGAGTACAAAACAAGGTATAGTCTCAGCTTTTACAGGGATCAAACTACAGAAAAGGCTTCCCTCTCAATGGCACTCCACCTCTGTTCTCTGGGGAAAAGTTGCCTTCTAAAGAAGGCAACTGGCAGATAAAGGCCCGCTCATTTACTCGTGCAAACACAGACCCAATCCCTTGTTCTGAAGAATCTGAACCACAAGCACCGTTATGTATTAAGGGGCCATAACACCGGTGCTCAACACAGAGGGCCTTATTACCTTGTCGGGCAGATGACAGTCTGCCCGACACCATTGTGGAAAGGAACCGCAAGACCTCAGGTCAGCGGTTCATACCACAGTATTTTGATATGACTGCCCATAGTGCGGTCGCAAGCCTCCATTTCTCAAAGGAAGCTTGTGATGTTGGGGGAAAAGACCCACAGCACAGGTTTCCATTGAGAAATGAAGGTTAGAAACTCCCCTGCACCGTGTGGCAGGCACCATGCAGCGGGCCAGGGAAAAAGTGGGCCCTGCTTCGGGCCCCCAATGTTGCTTTCTGACAGCCTTTCCATTTCGGAAAGATTGACATAGAATAACTGTCGGAAACTGACATCATAATCCCGATGGTGGAGCAGCTGTCATTAAGGAATTATGCAGTCTGTACAACAGACGGACGCGCTCAGAATCTCCCTGCAAGTTTAACTCCGACAGCTGTCATCCCAATATGGCAGTTGGACTTTAAACCTACTGTATAGGGAGGAAAGCCTCCGACCACGCGTCGAAGGCTTTACGTCCGACATCGTAATTAGGCTTTTAGAGTGTCAAAGACCTTTTGACACTCTGAGGTCCCCACATGACTTTCTTTGGCCACTTTTTAGAAGTGAGTTCTGTCACGGGAGCCACAATGGTCCCAAAGTTCTGAACAAATCTTATATAATTCCGGGTCAGACCAAGGAAGGCTCTCACCCTTGTCTGGGTTGCAGGAGCAGTCCAATCCTAAATGGTTTGGAATTTGTCCTGGAGAGGTTGCACCCTGCCCCCACCTTTATGTTGACCCAGGTACACAACTGAACTCTGCCTAGTTTGGCACTTACTGGCCTTAATAGTCATGTTTGCCTGCTGTAGGGACTGAAGCACTTCCTTCAAGTGGCTTAAGTGATCCTCTCAGGTGGAACGTGCCCAGCTATATCATTCAGATACGCTGCACTGAACTACTCCTTTGCTTCTTCACTGAGGGCAACCTGCCAGTAGCCTGAGGTTAAATCAAATGTACTCAGATACTTAGCAACCCCTAACCCATCAATGAACTCATCAGCTCTAGGAATAGGGTGAGAATCAGTTTTTGTGACTGCATTCAGTCCACTGTAGTCCACACAGTACCTTAGCTCCTTTGCTCCCCCTGGGTTAGGTTTGGGTCCCAGCATCACTGGACTGGGCCATGACTGCCAGAGGGCTCAGTTACCCCAAATTCCAGAATATGAGCTACTTCAGCCTTGGGGTCACCAGTGTCAATGTAGTGTATACAGCAGCTGGTGACACCTAGTGCAGAGTGAACAGAGCAGCAAACTGCTCCAGTACCTGCTTGCAATCTCTGTACTGTTGTTCTGTTAGTTTGAGTTATAGTACCACTCCCTCCACTGACCCATCTTGTACATTGTGGGAGAGGATGCCTGTCACTGGCTCAGTTTCCGCATCTACTTCCTCATCTGTGACCATCACCATTGGCATGCCAGTCCTGTCTTGGTGGGGTTTCAAACTATTGATATGCAGGACCCAGTGAAGGTGCCT
Source organism: Lissotriton helveticus (assembly GCF_964261635.1). Lineage (NCBI taxonomy): Eukaryota > Metazoa > Chordata > Amphibia > Caudata > Salamandridae > Lissotriton > Lissotriton helveticus. The sequence continues at coordinate 988,948,803 of NC_136067.1, forward strand.
GGGGGTGTTAAGGTCTACCAGGTAGGAAATCCCACCCTTTCTCTCCAGGATTGGATAGGGCCCAGTTAATTTTTCCCAGAGAGCCATAAGAGCCACAGGCTCCAACACCCACACCAGTTATCCTGGAGTGGACTCAGGCATGGTAGACTTTTGGTCATACCAGTGTTTTATGAGTTCCTGCCAGGACTCCAGTTTTCTGCTTGCCTTGTACATGTATTCTGCCATGTGAGATCCCAGGCCTAGTACAGAGTACAGAACATTGTTCTTGGCTTCTTTATGAGGCTTTTCCCAAGACTCTCAGAGCAGATACAATGGCCCTCTTATAGGGTTCCCAAACAACAAATCAAAGGGGTTAAAGTCAAACTCTTTTTATGGGACCTCCCTGTAGGGAAACTGTAGGCATGGGAAGAGAATATCCCATCTCCTCCTGAGTTTCTCATGCAAACCATTGATCATGGTTGCTATTCAGGGTCTAATTGAACCTTTCCACCAGAACATTAGTCTCGGGATGGTATAGGGTGATGAACTTGTAGGCAACACCACATTCTTCTCACATTACCTTCAGATAGCTGGGCATGAAATGTGTGTCTCTATCGGAAACAACCTCCTTTGGGAAACCGACTCTGATGAATTCACCAAGTAGGCCCCTAGCCACCGAAGAAACAGTGACTATTTTGAGGGGTATTGCTTCAGGGTATCTTGTGGTATGTTCCACTACTACCAAGATATACTTGTTCCCAGATGCTGTTGGTGGATCTAGGGGACGCACAATGTCCAACCCTACCCTCTCATAGGGAGTCCCAACCTATAGCAGTGGTATCAAGGGAGCTTTTGGCTTTCCCCCTGTATTGACACTGGCCTGATAGGTTTCACAGGAGCTGCAAAACTGCTTCAATGTGGCAGACATTTTGGGCCAATAGAAATGGTTAACCAACTTGTTCATTGAGATATGCCATTGGGATGCCATTGGGATGACTTGACTTAGGATGGGGAGGAATTCCCTGTAAGTCTGGGGCACCACCAGCCACCTGGGGGCTACCTCTCTGAGGTCTGTGGCCTCAGTATATAGAATTCCATCCTTCCCATGAGGCTATGTGGAATCCACAGACGCCCCTCCTCTTGCTTGGAGGCAGTCTGACTTATGCTGTCAAGGGTGGGGCACTCTTTCTCTCCCTGACAAAACTTCTCTTTGGAGAGTCCACCAGTTCCTTTCAATTCTACCAAATCTGACAGACCTTGAAGGGATAGACCCCCTTCTTTTCTTCAGAGGGCATCTTCTCCCCTTCAGGGTCAGATACCTGCTGCATGCTGGAGTTCCTTAGGCTGCCTTATCAGACACTTTCCCTTGCCATTGGATACTTGACCCAGTGCTCTCGGGTCTAAGTGTCCAACATTTCTCTTCCGCATAGTCTGTGACATGGTCACAACACATACCCACTCAGGGAGATCCTGTATGTTTGCATGGACCATTTGCTTCACTCCTGTCTAGTCAGAAGCTTCAAGATCATTTCCCAGTAGACAGTCTACTAAGAGTGCAGGAGACACAACAACCAGCTTAGGGCCTGTCACACCTCCCCATTCCAAATTCACCATTGCCATGGGATGGAATTTGGCTCTGCTGTCTGCATAGGCTACCTGGTGATAGACACCAGTTGTATGTAAATGTAAATGTATTTCGATTTATATAGCGCACGAATCACCCAGGGGTCTCAAGGCGCTTGCTTAGGGAACCCGTCCTGGTATTCCCCTGTGAGATACCCCGGCAGGATATTCACAAGGTGAAAGCCAGGCATCCCGCCGCGAGGGGCCGTAGTGGAGATTAAGCAAGCTATTGCCCAGAGTCGCAGAGTGTGACCCCGTGAGTCGAGTAGGCACCGGAGCGAGAATTGTCGAGTCCGTGGAATTTTTTAGCCCGAGACCTGCCGAGGCAGTTATGATCTGCCCAGGGGAAACAAGTTTCTCTGTGACCATAGTTACACTGCCTCCTGTATTTTTCAGAGCCCCAATCTCACATCCATTGATTTTAGGACTCTGCCTCTATTTCTCAATGCTGAGCGGCAAGACGACCAAGGTTGCAATTTCCATGCCACCATCAGACACAACACTAAGGTTGCCTCTGTCATCTCCTTCCCCATCTCTGGGGCAATCTCCATCCCCACTACTATTCTAGAAATCCCCTGGGACTGCCTACCAGTGGGGGGTTTCTTTGTGCAGACAACATCTCCTAACAGTAAAAACACTATCCTGCGTTCATAAGGTCACAGAACTTTCCTGTCTTTGCAGGGTCAAAGGACTTCCCTTGATACACCCTCTTCTTGAAGATGGCTTGGCTCAAGGTCCCTCCCACCAACACAGGTTTGTGTGAATCTTGTGAGAATTATGTTTGTTCTTGACCTTATTTCCCCTGGGGGAAGGGGACCTGCCCTCCCTTCTTCTGCTCACCCCCTTGGTGATGATTGGAAACCCAGGATTTCTAACCCTCATCATCTAGCTCCCCCAGCTCTCTAGGACTAGTAAGTCAGAATGTGCTCTCTAAACAACAAACTGTACATCCCACTCATAAGTGGTCCCTTGAGGGCATATTTACAAGATAATGATGCAGTGTGGTGCTGCAAGTCATCTTGCTGCGCCGAGCTACATCATTAGGAAAGTGCATGGATACATTGTATTTACAACAATACAAAACATCCCTGTGCTTTCCTCTGTGCTGGTTCACAATGGGCTGCCTAGTGCCAGTGCAGGAACCCTTGCACCATGGTGCAATGGGGCCTGCATTGCACGGATTATAGTTTTTGTCCAGGAAGGGACACCTTCCTGCACAAAAGCAATCATTGATGGCACTTTGCTCCTTCTATGTGTGCTGCAGAATGTGGCGCACATGGACAGAGGAGAAAACAAGAAGAAATAAAGGTATTTCTCCTCGCAGTGCCACTTTTACGCTCAGGGGAGGCGTTTCAATCTAACCCCTTCGCAGGTTTAGGAAACCTTGCAAAGGGAGGAGTGCATCAGAATCAATGGGTGTTGAATGGGAACAACCCACAGCATCACCTATGGAATGCCGCTTTCATGCAGAATAATGTGTGAAAGGGGGCCATATTTACAAGGCCATGAAACGCCAGGCAGGGTGGCTTTACGTGGCTTTGTAAATATGTGCTAGCACACTGCGCCACCAGAACATCTAAAAAAGTGACACCCCAGTGGTGCAAGTTGCTTGTCGATATACAGCTTGGTAACCACTAATCCAGCCCTCTTGTGCCTTCACTAAGTTGTCCACAAAATCAACCCAGGACTGTGTGTTAACTTTCTGGATGTCCCAGAGCTTCTCCCTGTACTGCTATGGAGTAAGACTAACTTTCTTGACTAAAAATTGCCTCATCTGGGAGTAAGCCTTTGCCTTATCCTCCTGAAGTGTCAGTAGCCTATCGCTTTGCTTCCAGCTACTGGGATTAGTTCCCAGAGAAGTAAACCCCAAAATATAGAGTGAACATCTCCCATCTGAAGTGCCCTATCAATTCCAGTCAGCCATTTGCCACTATAAACCCCCTCGGTGTACATGGGAACTATTCCCTTGGAAGCCTGGGATTAAACTCAACACCCCAGGGTGTCTCAGCATCTTCTTCATTGCCACTGTGACCATTTCTTTTTACTTTCGCCTCCTATCACTTCTCTCTAGTTAGTTTTAACTTCTTCTCTTCCAGCGCTAAGGAAGCCAATGGATCCTCGAGCTCTTGCCTTCTGAGGGCCCTATCTGAGTCTTCTGTAGAGGAACCTCTCCTTCCCCCATTAGCTGGAAGAATGAACCTAGTGCTAGAAGGAATGGAAAGGTGTTCATCATCCACCTCCCAGAGGTGGTTGGAGGGGTCACCCTCCCCTTCCTTCTCTGGAGGTGTCTGTGCCCAAGCCTTCAGAAATAGAATGCATTTAGAATAATCAGAAAGGCAGATTAAAAATCAGTTTTTGTGCAAATTTTAAAAAATTTAAAAATTCACAGTTCGTTCTAAGTCAATTTAGAGGGTTGTTAAAGATCTTAAATTACTTTACACTATGGTGTAAGTTAAACACAAGTGCTTATCCCACTGCTGCCCCCCAAATGTTGTAAGGTAGATTATTAACAGGGGTAAGTATGCACCTACCACTAGCAATAAGGCTACCAACGCAACATAAGGTCCAGTCAAGGCCTCAATAGATTAGCCCGTGGCTTAACCCTTGGTAGCTGGCTGTGAACAGGCATGCTTAACTCAGGAGACAGGTATGTAAAGCACTTAAAAACATGGACTTGGACTTATGAAATAAGTAAGACACAACTTCAATAAAAATACTACACCTATTTATACAAAAAGGAAATGTTTATCTTTCAAATGACACCAAAAGGACAAGGATGCAATAGAGGGAAATGGAGATATTAAATTTTAAAGATTAAATCATTTCTATTGCTTAAAAACATATAGCGCCAACATGAGACATTTGGTCGCGCTTGACTGGGACAAATCAAAGTTTGTGGCTGCCCGTGATGGACCTTTATTGGATACACTAAGCGGGAGGCCGCAGCCAAACTTTTACCTTCAAACTCAGAACCTTATCTGGACTAATTTATCTTGGCACTGTGTGGTCCCCTCCAGCAGGCCAATTTCAATGCAACATCGTCAGATTAATCCTCCACGAGGTCCTGGTTAAATCCTGGCAGTCTAGAGCTCCGGAGCTTTCAGGGGACAAACCTGAAATCCATACCGGGTCATGGTTGAAGATAGCCTGCTTGACTCTTGACGTTGAGTCGGTCTTCTTATGGAGATTTTTCCAAAAGTTGCTCCAAACTTCGCCACACTTCTGGAAGCTCTGAGATGGTCCTTGTAAGTTTGGAACTACATTTCCCACAATGTACCTGGTCAAATCCTTAAAAGTCCACTGGACGCACTCCAGGCTGGGGACCACATGAGGGAGATGGTACAGGGAAGCTCGTGTAACCTGACGATTTCAGGGTGTCCAATCCTTAATCCTTTTTGAAGAAAGACTTACGGCCAGATTCATCAAGGTAAGGAATTGCGAGTCCTTAATAGCGAATGTTAAGGATTCGCTATTAAGGACTCGCAAAACGGGATTCATGTAGGAATCGCAATTGAATTTGCGATTCCCACTGATTCCTTATTTGCGATTAGCTAATTGCTAATCGCAAATAAGGAATAACTCCCCATTCATTCCTAAAGGCACATAGGAATGAATGGGGAGTCATTCCTTATTTGCGATTAGCAATTAGCTAATCGCAAATAAGATTGCGATTTCAAGGGTGCCAGGGTGTCCAAAGGACACCCTGGCACCCCTGAAATGTAATCTACATTGGTGTTGCGCACACACATGTCCAAAGGACATGTGCGTGTGAATCATGCACCTTTGAAAAATGCATTTAAATGCATTTTTCTAAGTTTTCGCAATTTACCACAAGGTTTGACCTCGCGGTAAATTGCGGCTCAAAATTGCGATTTCGCAATTTTAAAATGGTTCATGAATTGCATTTAAGGAATCTCAAATAGAGATTCCTTAAATGCAATTCCTCGCAAATGTGCGAATTCTTTATTAGCGAATTTTGCATTTGGGATGATGAATCCCAAATGCAAAAATTGCACTCGCAAAGGGCCAGATTCTCAGAATCTGGCCCTTTGCGAGCGCAATTTAGCTTGATGAATCTGGCTGAAAGTCCTCACAGCTGTAGTTCCAAGTGTGCAGTGGTGTCGACCAGGGTTACAACAGGCCAGTACTTCTTTTCCTTGTAGACTCAGGCAGCAGGTCTGAGTTGCTATGCAGTACTCACATATATATCCAATGATCTGGGGTGACAAGCAGGGGCCCCTCTGTCCAATGAGGTACAGGGTGCCACCCAAAAGCATGACAGCTTCCTCCAAAGTGTGGTGTACTCCTGTTCCATAAAGCATTGCACTTTAAAATTCAAGAAGGAGAATTCTTCTCCAGGAGATTAAGACCTGGCTAAACCAACCTACTGGTGTGACTCAGTTCCATTAACCAGCCCCTACAGAGCTTCTGCAAATTCCCTGCCTGGCCCTGCCCTCTAACTCAGGGTACAGGAAGAGGGTATAGGCCTGACTGCCATTCCTTGCTGTCCTGCTCTCTTTGAAGCCCAGTTTGATTCATCCAGAACTCGACCTGGCCTGTTCTCTGAAACTGCAGAGCTTCCCCATCAGATAATCTCTGCTCTATGCAGGCCATTTATCATGTCATCAAAGCAGCTTGTTTAAGCCTGTTATGGCAGCCCAATCACAAGAGGCTGCTAGAAGGCTGGATTTTGGCTCCCAGAAAAGAAAGTTCCATACCTTTTTTTCTGTACTAGTAATGATAATTACAACAGTGGCAAGTTGTTGGATTTATCAGTGCCAATCCTTCAAGTTCTAGAATGACAATTTTAACTCCTGTTAGGCTTGAAATTCGCATTCCTGCAATGCACTTGTTTCATGCTATATTAGGTTAGCAGTGTGTGGCTAAATAAACACCATTTCTATTCATATTATGCAACCCACTGAGTTATCCCCATAATGTGCAGGCTTCGGTTAGCGAGTATGACTCCATTTTGTATTTTATAATTCCTATTAGGCTGCCTAGACTGTGCCTGGACTAGGCCCCATTACTTGTATTGCTTGCCTCATCAGAACACTTTATTATTTTCTTTTCTGTTCAAGGTTGTTTCTCAACTTACTAACAAATAGGCCATTCTGCCCTTGCATACCTATCCGAGTGTGTAGTTCTGCTCCCACATTAGGAGACGCAGAGGCTCAGCACGGTAAACTTGAGTTGCCAATAGCATGTGGCAGGTGGTAGCACATTCCTCTGTGCCCTCTTTGTTCATGTTCGGTCCAGGCCTGTAACCTTCCACTGTGGGCATGTTCGGAGGCTCTTGGGAAGATTTATTACGTGTTGTAAACTGTTGGGGGGGTCAGTTCCTCTGAAAACATCTTAGGGTGCAGGTCAGATTGGACTCCTCCGCAGAGTATTGCTAATAAACGTATGTTTGTGTTCTCTACTGTCAGATCGACTCTTTGTTACTTGGGAAGGCATAGCAGGTAGTTGTAAGCATCCTGGGTGGCCCCTAAGGGCCACTTCCTTCAGTTGGCACCTGAACAGGGACCTCGCAAGGTGACCCCACTCACCCGCAAACAGGTTGCAGGGTCAGGGTTGCGTCTGGTCGATCGGGCAGATTGGGGTACCCCACACGATCGAGCTTGGTTCTTGCAGCTGCCCCGCCCGTCGGGCCCTGAGAAGGCAAAACATTGGAGTTGACCATTTGGTCCGAAGAGTCGGCAGTGGACAATAATTTGACTCGACCTGAGTGCACCAGGTGAGTGATTGAATTCTTGGAAAAATTGCGCCATTCTTGAACAGCACAAGCCTGCGGGCTGTGTCTTGGTACGGTCTACTGACACTTTTGGTGCAGTTTTCAGACTGCCTTGCTTAAACGGTAGGAGCCGATGGGCTGGGTCTTGGTACGGTCTTTTGGGCTATCTTGGTGGGTTTGCAGACCTTTTTTGAGAGTCACAGAGTTTTTGCAAACAATCTGCCAGGCCAGCTGGTAATTTAGTCTTCTCTCAAAAAGGTCTGGGGCTAGAGCACATCTTCTTTCGGACCAATTTTGGTTTGGTTCTTGAACAATTATTCTCTTGCTTATTTTTCCTTTTATCATTTTTGTTGGTGTTATACTTGTCAGTTGGGGACATCATATGTATCTTATATTAAGATGCCTTGTTTAAATAAGTTAGGATGTTTTGGATGTCGAGGCTGTTCTACTGATGCCCCACTGTAGGAGAGTTAGCTTGCGCCTCCGTAGGGTTCCCCAAATGTTTTGGGTTTTTAAAAAAAAAATGTTGTCCTTATCTCCCCATAGACACAGCAGTTTTGACAAGCTGCTTTGTACTAACTGTGCTCCCTCCGACTTACTGCTTCCGTCTAGCCATCCACGGCCTTCCTCTTTATCCCGAGGACTGGGCGTAATCATTGGACTTATATTCCGCTCTCCAGATTTTACCCATTAATCATATGCAGGCGTCGTCCCCATGATGTCAAGGGGGACCAGATATACGTTGGTGATTCTTCATATTCTAAACTCGCCATGCGCAGAGCTGCTTTAATCCAACTTTCTCTAGTTGGAGGGGCAGAGTCCTTCCATCTGACGCAGATCTCTCTTCTGGCCAAAACCACCAAATTAAGGAGCAAACCCATCTGGGGCCCTAATGATGTTATATTCTCCTGCTTATTCATGCCAAAAAAGACCGGAGGCAGATCTACCACTATATACATTTGTAGAATATCCGTCAAGGATTCTCCCACCTCTTTCCAATATCCGCCCAGTTCTGCACATTCAAAAAACATGTGTATACAATCCACCTTGTTAATACGGCACCTCGGGCATGATGGTACTGAGGTAGAGGGGACAGCAAATTTGGCTATCTTCGCAGGGGTATAGTATAATCTATTTAGAACATAAAAATGATTGTTCTTAAGTGTAGCAGGCTTAATATATTTATACAATAACTTTACGGAAAAGTCTAATAGGTTTTCGGAATCTTGGAGAAGTAGGGTGGTGTTCCAAGCAGCTACCTGCGGAGGAACTTCATGGTCTACTGCATCTAAGAGGCTATTATACCAAAATGATACCTCTTTTTTCCTCAGTAGAACACTCTCAAATAACCGCTCTAACTCCCAGTTGCCTACTGTCTCTCCTACCTCTTCCCCAAACCAAGATCTTAACTGAAAATACTTAAATAGGGAAAATGTGGACCCAATCTTGTCTAAAAGTACTTCCCATGGGAGAACCCCATCCAAATCTACCAAATCCGACCACTTCTCTAACCCTGCTCTTCTTATCAGGATTGCCAAGGAATCTCCCAAACAGGCCGGGGTACCTGGTGAGTCTCAGATTGGTGCAAATGGAGAAAAATAGCCTATACCCCAGAAATGTCGTAGTTTATACCATATCGGAAGTGCCGCTTTTAGCACCTTAAGGTGAAAAATCTTGGGGCCCCAAACTTATATAGGAACCCCACCTGCCCACTGCCCCCCTCCGCTAACACTAGTTCTCCTAATAATCTACCCTATGAGGTTTCTGACGGGTTAGATAAAAGCATTCGAATCCCCTTGAATTGAAAGGCCAATAGGTATAAATTTATTTCCGGAAGCGCCAACCCACCTTTTAACAATTTTCTTCGTAGTTTTTTCCAAGATAACCTGGCACGTTTCTGGCCCCAGATGAGACTACCTATCTTCCTTTGAATTTTGTTAATACTATCTTGTGGGAAAATAAGGGGGAGCGCACTAAAAAGAAAGGTTAGTTTCGGTAATACTGTCATCTTTACTAAGTTAACCCTCCCATAGATCGATAAAGGGAGGTTTTTCCATTTAGCAAATAGAAAGTCTATATCCTTTCAATTTCTTTTAGATATTTTATTTAAATCTTTTACTATTTTTACCCCTAAATATCTAAATTCCTTGCTTTTGGGACCGTAACTATTCATCAAGTTTCAACACATAATCTCTGTCTTATCTGAATTGACCATGTAGCCAGAGATCTCACCAAACTCGAGCAGTAGATTTTCTAGGTAGGGAATAGAAATGTCAGGGTCTATGGTATAAATTATGATGTCGTCTGCGTATAAGGCGATTTTACATTCATAATTCCCTGATTTAAAAGGCCGTATTGTATTATCCTGCCTAATTGCCTGCGCCAAGGGCTCGATGTATATATTGAACAACATAGGCAACAGAGGGCACTCCTGTCTAGTCCCTCTCTGGATTTTGAAGCTCGGGGTCAAGGAACCATTTATTAAGATTTTTGCCGAAGCTCCATTATAACAGTTTTTTAAGGTCTGGATAAAGGTTTGACTCATGCCTATAGTTTCCAACACCCCCCATAAATATCTCCAGCAGACCCGATCAAATGCCTTGGCGTCATCTAACGCCACCACCACCAAAGGATCCCCTCTATTCTCTGCTAAATCGATATTGCCAATTAGCAGCTGAATTTGCTCCTGGATGATTCTCCCAGGCATAAAGCCCTTCTGATCGCAATTAATCAAACTAGGTGTCGATTTGCCCAATCTCCCTGCTAATATGCTCATGAAGATTTTATAGTCTGCATTCAGCAGGGAGATTGGGCGGTATGAATCTGGCAATAGGGGATCCTTTCCTGGTTTTAATAGCAACACAATCGTGGCCTCTTTCCAGGAGGTGGGAACTTTCCCTGTTAAACTATATGCTTTTAACGCCGCTGATAGGATCTGCTCTTTCACTGAAAAAGAAAGAAAGTTCAACAGGATTTTCCGTGGCTTCTGTCTTCCAGGGTTCCTTTTAAACGGGTCTCTTTGTATCCTCTGGATTTCGTTCTTTAAATCCACTTTGGGGAGAGCCTCACACACCTTTTTGTCCAGAAGCGAAATTACAAAGCCCTTTATGTCTTCTCCCTCAATAGCCTCTGGCACATTCAGAAATGTTAAGTTATTTTTGTGTGAATGGTTTCTGAGCCCTTCCAGATCCTCTTTAAGTTATTTGTTCTGTACAGCTAGTTTCTACAACTGAAAAGAGGTAGACTCTATTGCGCTCTTCATCCTAGGGATCTCTGCCTCGATTACCTTAGTTCTCGCTGTGACCTCTTCTAACTTATCGGCTAAGATTTCGCATGATGACTTAATAGCAGCCTTGTTTGCCTCGGAAACTAGAAACCTATTTGCCAATTCGGCCTGGTTTGCCTCTGAAACTGTGAATCTATTTGCAATATCACCTTTCAAGGTGAGAAGAATGTCCACCAGAGAGTGGGGCTGTTCATCTTCGCTACCTTCAATTCCGCAGATATGTGTGTTCCCCAACTTGTCCCCATTTCCTTTAATTTCAGGAACATTATCTGCAACCTGGGATAGAGCTTGTCCAGTGTCAGAGTCTACTATATCTGCCGATTTTACTAGTTCTAACACTGAATATCTGTTAGATAGAATGACAGTTGGATGTACTCTTGACGTATTGTCCCATATCTCACTGGAACCAATGGATTCTGCCTGTTCTACCAAGTTAGGCGTAGTAATCCCCGGGAGCTTTGATTGCACATCCTGTTTCGTCTTCGGACTCTTGACTCCTGTGGTTTCTTTAGTGACCATACCCTTTAGAGAGGCTCCTTGCAACATCATGAGTGAGGATTTAAGCGTAAGCTTATTTTCCAAACCCTCTTCCACCACCAAGGGCAAGGGAAAGGGAGATGATACTTTCGCAGTTGACAGTGACATCACTTGATAAAAAGTTTTCAGCAATGGAGTAATTTTAGGTTTAGAAGAAATATTTTTTTTTTGCACACTCTTTTCCCTTTCCTCTTTGGATCTTAAATTTCGGTGGAGTGGCTTCCGACCCGACCCCTCCCTGTTTGCGCTGTTTCGCAGACAGTTTTATTTCCTCGACTGGTGGTGATTTACGTTGTGGTAGCGAAGATTGAATTATCAATTTATTGGCTGAGAAGTGTGCTGCCCTTGCTCTCAGTGAATACCTATTTAGCGGGGGGGGAGACTTTCCCTCTTGCACTTTGGTGTCTTCCTCCTCCATACAATCCTCAATAATTTTTAAACAATTACTACCCCCGACCACCTCCTGCTTAAACACAACATCGAAAAAACCTCTTTGTGCAGACCATACAAATACACTCTTATCTGTTCGACAATCCTCTCTGAACACCTCTCTCCATTCCCTCCACCTCCTATCTCCCCCTCCTACCTGCTCTCGAAGCAGGGCTCTCCCGGGTCTAAACACGCCTCACCCGCTCAGAAGCGAAAAGATGGGGCCACTCCGTCTCCGCTACCTGGGAGCGACCTCCCAGCGCCATCCTGACTGCAGTGCACCAGGAGGACTCCCAGGGCAAACTCCGGCTGTGAAAAAAACAAGAGCGTCGACCCCTGGGCTTGCCTCTGATCTCAAACCCACCACTGACACCCCCCACATACCAAACTGCTACCGCTGACCGCACCGAACGCAGAATGGGAAGGCGGGGCGAGGCATGGTGGGGAGACGCAGCCAGACGAGAATGCGGAGAAGAAAGCAGAAACAGTAACCATGCGTCAAAAGGTAATATGCCTTGAATTTAACAAAATCCAAAAATAGACTCGCCCAAAACTTGCTCAGGACTGCGAAGGACGTAGGGTGTGCGAGGTCTCCAGCCTCATTGACCCAGCATAACTAGAGCCTCCTGCGCGGGCATCCGCGACCGTTTACTCGGCGGCCGTCATGTTTCTCCCTCCTCCCGGGTTCCCCAAATGTTGACGTATATGTCAAGCATGGCATTGGCCCTAATATGTTTAGCACATTGTGGGAATAAATATAAAAGGGAAAATGCTGAGCTACAATGGCCACTTACTGGTTTGTTTGATGAACAAAAAGGAATTTCTTGCAGAACAAATTATTTGCCAAAAAGAGTTGGCAGTTGATGTTTGATTCTTTAAGAGTATGAGCAGAAGGAAGCAAAGCAACAATGTATGAGAGCAGAGAAAGAGGCCCAGAAGAGACAGATGCAAACTAATACAGAAAGCAGTGGCCTATGAAAGGGAAAAGATAGAGAAGGGCATAGAATGTACAGAAAGAAAGTTCAGATTACAAACTGATAAATGTTATGTTACTAGAGAGGAAGGAGATGATTTTGTTGAAGAGCTACTGGATTCTCGCTCCCCACCTCCTTGTGCTCCTGAACGGATATACCTGGCTCACTGCAAGCATATAGTGAGGAATTTTATGCCACTCAATGGACCATCAGGGTGTGTCCATAAGCTGCAGCTCACATGAGTAATACATAGGTGCACTCCAAATCCCAGGAAGCGGTGCAAGCGACTACGTCCATGGGGGTGGGGGATTTCAAACAACTACAAGTGCACCTTCACGTTCGTGCATTTCCGGTTATCTGAAGCCAATGATTAAGGGCAGGGGCCCGCAACGCGTCTGGCTACATTTATGGACTTTGTACTGCCTATGAAGTTGCGCTGCAGTCATGAATAAATCTGAAAGTACTACTCACCCATGTGTGGGCTCTCTCTTCAAAGGCAACTTTTGCAGTATGATGTTTAAACGGCCTTCCTAGCCGTGAGAGAGTCCCGCAGCATTTCCAGCAGACCTGAATGACGCCAACCGGCAGCCATCAAAGCAGGACGGGAGCTTGTATTTGTGACAGAGAGGTGTTTGCGCAAATCTTCGAGGACTGCAGAGTGACCAACTTGGGGAATATTGATGACTTCACTACTGGTTTGCAGTAACGCTCACATGAGTAATACATAGGTGCACTCCAAATCCCAGTAGGCCGTGCAATCGACTACACCCATGGGGGAAGGGGGATTTCAAACAACTACAAGTGCACCTTCACGTTCGTGCATTTCCAGTTATCTGAAGCCAATGGATAAGGGCAGGGGCCCGAAATGCGTCTGGCTACATTTATGGACTTTGTACTGCCCATGAAGTTGTGCTGCAGTCATGAATATATATATATACATAGGGGGGATGAGCTGCTTACAAACGCTGCCAGCCACAAAAGGATTTCCAAAGGCTATGTGGCAGTTCGTTTTGAAAGAAAGGGAGAGGTGAGAGGTGCCTACCTCTTTCCTGCAACTCCGCAGTGTCAGCACTAATTGGAAACATTGCAGCATGGTAAGATATTTGCCGATAAATATATTTCATGCACCCTGAGGATGGCAGAATGAATTGTTTTATGGGAAGAAATCACGCTATTTGAAAGACATGCACAAGATCCTATTTACAATTAAGATTACCTAGCTGGTGCATTCTGGGTCCTGTGGTTATCATGCTGCGGGCCAAAGTCCACTTGGAGTTAATTTGCAACACACCCACCTGTGAACAAGGCGTAGTAACGCTGAAACGCGTCAGGACTAATTAAGGGTGTTTTAAAAGCTGCAGTGCTTTTGACGAATAAAAGTCAGTTTTCTGAATCAGACAGAGTTGGGCTCTGTTGTTGTTTGTGAGGTATTGCTAAGTGGCAGGATTTCCATTCCTGTCTTAGGAGCCCGCCCTGCAGGTTCGGAGCCCCCAGTAAAATGGAACTTTTGTGGTGATATATATATATATATATATATATATATATATATATATATATATATATATATATGTATATATATTACCTACTGGCGGTCGCCAGTAGGTATATATAGTTAGGATTTTTTCTCTATGGGAGTTTTGAAAATTCTATGTCTAATAACTTTGCCGTTTGTGGACGGAATTGGCTGAAATTTTCAGGAAAATGGCACATTTTGTTTTTGAGCAGCCTTTGAAAATTTGGGGGGGGGTTCGTCAAGGGGGGGCCGAGAAAAAAGGGGGGTCCCAAAACGCGTTTTTCCCATGTTAATTTCCATAGGGCGGTTGGCCTCACTTTTAGCCCGAACGGCTGAATGGATTTGCACGAAACTTGGCAAAATTGTAGGGACTGGTAGCCCGATGTGCCTTTTGTAGGTCTCAATATATGTGCTCCAGTGGATTTTGAGAAATTAACGTTTAAAAAAAGATATATATCTGTAAGCGCGGACCGGGCAGCGGCCTAGGACGCGTACTTTTCGCGCAACGGAGCTTTGTGAAGCGAAGCTGATTGGTTCTCCGGCGTCTGTCAACATTCCAAACAGTCCGTAGTGGCCGCAAACAGTCCGTAGTGGCCGCCATCTTGTCTCTCGGTAGGATCGAGAGACAAGAGGAGGCCAAAGCGAAGGGGCAAATGACCATAAGGGGGAATAGTAGATCCTCGCTGACCCCCTAGGTTTGATGTGGAGGTTTTAAAAGGGCCCCGCGGGGCAAAAAAAAAAAATTATAATAATAATCTTACGGCTGAATGGATTTGCACGAAACTTGGCAAAATTGTAGGGACTGGTAGCCCGATGTGCCTTTGCTAGGTCTCAATATATGTGCTTCAGTGGATTTTGAGAAATTAACGTTCAAAAAAAGATATATATCTGTAACAGCGCACCGCTTCGCGTACTTTTCGCGTTACGGAGCTTTGCGAAGCGAAGCTGATTGGCTCTCCGGTGTCTGTAAACATTCCAAACAGTCCGTAGCGGCCGCCATCTTGTCTCTCGGTAGGATCGAGAGACAAGAGGAGGCCAAAGCGAAGGGGCAAATGACCATAAGGGGGCATAGTAGATCCTCGCTGATCCCCTAGGTTTGATGTGGAGGTTTTAAAAGGGCCCCGCGGGGCAAAAAAAATAAATAATAATAATAATCGAACGGCTGAATGGATTTGCACGAAACTTGGTAAAATATTAGGGACTGGTAGCCCGATGTGCCTTTGCTAGGTCTCAATATATGTGCTTCAGTGCATTTTGAGAAATTAACGTTCAAAAACAAGATATATATCTGTAACAGCGCTCCGCTTCGCGGAGATAAAATTATGTCTGTATTACCTAGCTGTTGCTAACACCAGTTAGCGACGGCTAGTAGGAGATAGCGACCATCTTGGGCCCCACTTTGCATGTGAGTGATATTTATCACTAATGACATGCAAAGTGGGCATGCCAAGATGTTAGCGACTGGAAACAGTCGCTAACATCGCTATCTCCTATTATCAACTTTTGGAAATATTCGAGATAAGCGCGAATATCTCCAAAAAGTAACAGCTGCCCTGAGCAGTTCTTAGCCATGTTATCCTATGGGAGGTGGATAACATGGCTAAGAGGATTAGCTCGGTAATGCATGAATATCGCTGAGTTTTCAGCGATATTAATGCATTGCGGTTGGTTTTTATCGTATTTGCGATAAACTTTGATAATAGCAAGGTTTATCTGCGATAATTTCTGACGGTAAAAAAATCTTTGCAATGCATCGTTAGGGATAAATATCGCTTAACTTTGGTAATATGCCCCAACGTCTGTTAACGTTCGATTCGAAGGAAATCAGGAAGTGTTGAAAAACATTGTCTGCGCCATCTTGTCTTTTTTCAAATGCCACACTTTTGTCGTGCACGGCAGCCATTTTAGATGCCTTGACCAGACCCACTCTGTGCACGCTGTCGATCCTTAGCATGGCTCCCCACCCTCGCAAGCATCTCCCCCAGGCAGTGGTCACCCCCGCTCTCTTTCTTATGCATGGGTAATAAACCTCCCCCCATCTGCGCTGCTCTTTCCTGAGAATCACACCCTGTGCCCGCCCGACACCTCCCTTTCGCCCTATTCACTACTGCACCCTCTGAAACTCCTTTTCCTCTGTGTCCGATTGTCCAGGCTGGTCCTAGGGTATCAGCTAGCCCTGCAGATGTAGTTTATGGCCACAGCTGTAAAGATTCACCCCTCTTCAAAGGAGTTATAGTAGATCAAGGCCCACACTCGATGAGATCCGTCACAGCAGAAGCGTTGCTATTATCTGAAAACCATCCTGTATTGTGATTGGGGAGGGGACCGAGCGTGAAGCGGAAGATTCCAGGGATGACTCTTTGTACATCAAAGTTTTTACAATTATGTGTCACATTAAAAATATATAGCACTCCGACAAAGTAGTAAGATTATAAAACTTTAATAATTTATAAATATATACAAGAAAACAAAAATAGTAATAACATATAAACATTTTTAGGGAAAAACAACGAAGTAGCGGTCGGCTGTGCGAATAGTCCCAACGCAGCACAACGTCCAGATTTCCGGCGTGGGGCGGGTCATCAGTAGCAAACTGTTGTGCGAATAGTTCCAAGGCAGCAGAACGCGCTGAAATCTAGATGACACGAAAGTGATGTCTAGTAAGTTGCCACCCAGCAAATAACGGCGTGGGGCGTCGCGGGGGGTGGGTCTTCAGTAGCAAACTGTTGTGCGAATAGTTCCAAGGCAGCAGAACGATGGCACCAAGGTGATGTCCAGTAAGTTGCCGCACTGGTTTTGGTATCCTACAATGCTGCTCCGAATAACGGCGTGGGGCGCCCCGGGGGAGGCGGCGTGAACGGGCCTCTCCAGGTGGAGTGTCATCTGTTGTAGTGGGGCGCCCCTTTACCGTTTCAGTTGCCATTCCGTCCGTTTTTGGTCCACTGTGTCAAAAGCCGCAATTCAGCTGAGTTGCGCCCACTCTTGCGGTGCAGCGATAGGCGGCTGTCACAGGACTCTCAAAATGGCGGCAGGCTCTTTCCTTTTTGGGCCTGGTCCACTGAAATGGCCCTGGGACACCTTGGAAATCGGACGCTTGTCTGCTAGGTCTTGGACCCCATTCTCGAAAGCGTCCCCTCCGCCTTGAGAATTCATCAAAAGTTTTGGGGGCCCCGACTCCTGCAGGCTTCTGGTGGGGAGCGGCTGCCATGATTGCTCGCGGAATGACTACGACGGAGCTACGAGATGGTGGTGCTCTCATGCTGACGCCAGCTTCAGTCTGAAACATCCAGAAACAAGGTGGGGCTTTCATCGTTTGGAAAAAAAAAAAGTTTTCATCCAATGAAAAGTGTTGTTTTTAGGTCATATGATCAAGCCTTCCATCATTAGGAAACCAAAAGTAAAATGAACCAATGAAAAGTTTTATAAACAAGTCACATGACCTGTTATGCGGCATAGGGTATAAAATGCGGAGAAAATACGTTGGCACGTGAGGCGGCGTCAGTAGCGGACCGATGTGCGAATAGGCCGAAGGCAACACAGCGCGCCAAGATCCGGATGGCACCGAGGTGGTGTCCAGCAAGTTGCAGCACTGGTGTGGCCATCCTACAATGCTGCGCCGAAAGTCGGCGTGGGGTGCCCCGTTGGCCTGTGAGGTGGCGTCAGTAGCGGACCGATGTGTGAATAGGCCGGAACCAGCACAAGGCGCCAAGATCCGGATGGCACCGAGGTGGTGTCATAGTTGAGAGTTCTGAGCAGCGCTTGTAACACTGTCTGAAGCTTATTTGCACCTGCTGCAGCTTCACTATTGCCCTGGTGTGGCCTAAGATCGCCCATGACATAGGCGGCCACCTCCCGGGGTCCGGCGGAACTTTTTTCCTTTTCCTTTGTGCATCTTGTCCCACAATCCGTTTGACCTGAAGACACGACCAGGTCCCTGAATGTGTGCAGGGGGACGCTATTGATTGAATCAAAATGGCGGCTTCACACAAAGCTGACTCAAGCGTTGCTGCTGATGCTATACAGAGAAAAACTGGTTTTCAGTTTGTACATTCTTCAGGATTTTTCCATCCAAGGCTGGTTGAGAGTTTGTATAACAATGGCTTCAGATTTTCAACATACTACTCTTCAACATTCTTCCTAAATGTAACAATGTGAGACTCACTAGGAGAACGGTGTAGTGAGGGCCACAAACGGCTGTTTGTCTTTCCTTTCAAAATGCTGCCAACAATATTTTCGGAATGGAAGACAACACAAGGCGCTGAGATTCGGTTGGCACCGAGGTGGTGTCCAGCAAGTTGCCGCACTGGTGTGGCCATCCTACAATGCTGCGCCGAAAGTCGGCGTGGGGTGCCCGAAGGGGGGGGGGGGAGGCGGCGCAAACGAGCCTCTCCCGCTTCTCCATGTGGAGGCAGTTCATCTGCAGTGGGGCGCCGAGATCCGGATGGCACCGAGGTGGTGTCTAGCAAGTTGCCGCACTGGTGTGGCCATCCTACAATGCTGCGCCGAAAGACGGCGTGGGGTGCCCGAAGGAAGTGTCCTTATCCAGGGCATTATCGCTGTATCATGTCCTCCACTAAAATGGCCCTGGGACACCTTAGAACTCGGACGCTCGATTTTTTTTTCCTTTCCTGTACATGCAAAAAAAGGTAAATGCCCGGTACGTTACACGCTTCATCTGCCACGATGAACTCTCCAGAGGAACCGAAAAAAAATATAGTTGTGGTAACTATACCATGCATCGTCATATGGAGAGGTGGCACCAATTAATTATAGTGCTGCATAAAAGAGAGATTTGGAGGAGAACCCCTGACCTGCTAGTACATTCATCAAAGAAGTGGCACTGAGAGCTTCAGAGGCAAGGGAAACAGTCCCAAATTTTTAGAAGAACTTTGGAAAGATTAAAATGACATGTTTAGATTGTGGCAAATTAATTTCATGTGGACAGATGAGTGTTACTTTAATAAATACAGCATATGAACATCATCATAGTCGATGGTTGGTAGAGACATTTTGACTATATCCTGGACCTGCCCGTCCTCGCCCAAAATGGCGCCGGAATAAATGGGACTCGTAACTCCTTGTTGTGTACTGGTTGCAGAACCTTGAAATCACGAGATACGTATGCAGTTTTGAAGCACATGGCGGGCGGGGACGAGAATTGATTGAATATTTCGACATCCCTATTGATATTAAGTTCTGATGTGTTATTGATTACTGTACTATTGAAAGTTCGAATTAACGTCACCCATGGTACTTGCCCGCAAATGTATATCTAGATAATTTTATTGTAACTGGCCCTGTCGTATTTTAATTATAAAATGTACGTCCACCGATTCCGTAACTGTTAGACACCTTAGTTCTTGCAACCTAATGGCCCGCCCGTTACGTTCCTCTACAGTGTAAATGTCTACTCATCACATACGATTACAGTTTGCTCCGTGGCCGGCCCACGTGGTTATAGGCTCGTATTTGTATAATGAAATTTTCACAATAAAGGTTTTTAAAAGAAAACATGGTAGTAGTATATACATTGGTAAAGTTTGTAATAATAGTCACTGTTTTAGAATCATTAAAAGGCAAGTGAAATAAAGCAGACCAATTACATGAAGGGTAAAAGGTATAATACGAAGGAACGCAGTAAAGATAAATGGTCAAGGGCTGTTGTGTTTTCTATTCCTGCAACATAAAGTGATCGATAAGAATCTCATATTCAGGCGTATCGGCGACTAAGACAACAGGTCGACCCTCTTTTGCTCAACGGCTCCATCATGGGACGAAGAAACGCTCTTTTTCTCGAAAAAAGAATATATTTTACTTGCAGGACAGTTGTAAAATTTCCGGGAAAGTACATTAGTCTGGAACATTATAACATATATTTAAGAAAAAATAATGTTCGGAAGTAATGAAAAGCGTAATTTTTAGGTCATATGACCAAGCCTTTCATCATTACAATAAGAAAAGTAAAATGAACCAATGAAAAGTTTTATTAACAAGTCACATGACTTGTTATGCTTACGTTACGCGCTGCGCGCCCCGGATGACTTCCGGATGCGCTAACGCGGCGCGTCATATGACGCATTACGCGACAACGCAGGTCCAGAATATAGTCAAAATGTCTCCACCAACCAGCGGTCGGAACACAACCCCTTTCAGCAGGCTAAATAGTTCTGTTAAATGACAACAGAAGGGACAGGCAACAAGAACCATCAGTCAAAGAGGGGAGGGCTAGTTCTTCTCTACCGGGTTACATTGGGGCGCTACCGGAACTGATCGAATTGGTAGTCTACAGTGTTTCTGGATGTTTCAGACTGAAGCTGGGGTTAGCATGAGAGCAGCATCATTTCGTAGCTCCGTCGTGGCCATTCCGCAACCAATCATGGCAGCCGCTCTTTATCGTTATTTTGGGCGGGGTGGGTGGCGGAGCCGAGCTGTTTTGCAGCCATCATTGTGTGGAGTTCAGTTCATCTCACTAGTTTTGTATTTGTCATGAGGGGTTGTTCCTAATGTTTCTATTTTAGCGAGGTCAAAAAGAGATCCCATTAGTGGCCTACTGATTTTGCTCGATTCCTTTTCTTTTTTTTACACGATTTTTCGTTATCTGCAAAGACTAAACAGAGTATTGCGACTCTGTGTTTGTTTGTAAATAGAGAATGAACCAAAGAGAACTAATTCTAAAACAGTAAATACTTGGATAACAATCAATCAAATGGAGAGAGAAGCAGGCACGACGGATTACAACGGGGGCAAAGGCCTGCGTTAACTACCTTTCACTATCTGCAAAGAGAGAGTACTCCTAATAGAAATGAGGGGGGGGGGGGCACCATTCAAAGCAGATCAGTGTGCATAAACACGAAAATGTTTTCACTTACCACGTACTTGACATTCGACAGCTTATGATATTTGCTATTAAAAAACCATTGAAATTCACTGAAAAAACCATAGGTTATAGACCATATATAGTTAGGAATTAGCATTTACAAAACCTTGAAAATTCACTGAAAAAACCATAGGTTATAGACCATATATAGTTAGGAATTAGCATTTAAAAAACCTTATTTTACTCACACAAAACCATTGAAATTCCATATATAGTTAGTTGCACTAACTATATATTGCGCACCCGCAATCCACTGCTGATCATGTCACATATTACATCATTCATGACATGGTCAGTGACATCACTGATGACATCACTGATGACATCTCAAATGACATCACTGATGACATCACTGATGACATCTCATTTGACATCAATGACCACATCACTGATGATATTATTCATGTGACAATACAATGCATCTCTTCACATTTTAATATAACCTCTGTTTCACCCAGTGTTAAAAACAGAGTATAATTTTTTAAACCATTGACACACCAATACTAGTTACTACATACGTACTCACTGATTCCTACGTCTACACACACATTCACTCATTCACCCATACAATCATTCATACATACAATCACTCATGTTTACAACACAATCATATGCACTCATACACCTATACAGACACTCACACTCTGCCACTCATCCATGGAGTTACTCACACACCTAGTCAGTCCTGTAAAGAATCAATCACACTTCCATTTTCTACTCTATACAGTTAAACATAGAGCACCTTACGTTTTCAACCATATACTAACACATACTTACTCTCTTATACAATCATTGATACAAGTACACATTGATCTGTACAGAGTCACACACCTCCCATCCAGCCACACACACACTCAGTCTCCCATGCAAATACTTGGGCAATCAATCAATAACCCATATAGTTACTCATATAGCTACTGATCAACACATGCAGCAGTTTACAGAACAACAGACATAATGATGCACAAATTAAGACAGTTTAGTCACTAACCCATGCACTCAGTGAGACACATTTAATCACTCACTCATACATTCAGTCATGCACCTACTAAATCCTTCGTCCAGACACTTATACATCCACTCATTCTTCAATATGTAAGACATATTTTAACTTTACAGAAACATAGTCACTGGATGTTGTCATCAGTGATGTCATCAGTGATGTCATTTGAGATGTCATCAGTGATGTCATCAGTGATGTCACTGACCATGTCATGAATGATGTAATATGTGACATGATCAGCAGTGGATTGCGGGTGCGCAATATATAGTTAGTGCAACTAACTATATATGGAATTTCAATGGTTTTGTGTGAGTAAAATAAGGTTTTTTAAATGCTAATTCCTAACTATATATGGTCTATAACCTATGGTTTTTTCAGTGAATTTTCAAGGTTTTGTAAATGCTAATTCCTAACTATATATGGTCTATAACCTATGGTTTTTTCAGTGAATATATATATATATATATATATATATATATATATATATATATATATATATATATATATATCTATATATATATATATATATATATATATATATATATATATATATATATATATATATATATATATATATATATATATATATATATATTGGAGTTTTTCCTAGTTTTTATTATTATTTTTTTAATACATATACTACACATCAACCCCCAGGACTAAAACCATAAAATGCTAAAAACATTTCCAATACGAATACCTATAAAAATATCTAAAACATAAAACCTAACTACACTAAAACAAATTCTAATCACTAACTTAACTTATACCTAACAAAGATAAATGGGAAAAACAAGGGAAGGGCAATGTACAAAGCAAGAGTTCATAACAGTTGGGAAATATATCCCAGAGCCTCCTCAATGTTAATCACATTTTCCTGCAGTCTGGCCTGCTCCTGCCAGAAGCCTTCCATGCTCTTGGTGATCTTCCTCAGCTCCCTCACAGTTAAATATTCGTGCACTGGTTCCTGTGTCATCTGAGCCTCCACGCCCTTTTAGTTGGGGGCTGTGTGGCTGCAGGTGTAGCTGGGGTAGCCGCTGGGGCCTGCGGTTGGGGTGGCAGCTGCTGGCTCTAGACACCATGTGCTTGCGTTCCTGGTAGCTGTAGTGGCTGCTGTCTCCTTCTGGCCATGCATGTTCCGAAGCCTTTTTCTGCTCATAGATCTTGTCCATCTTCTGTAAGGACTTAGAGACATCCTCTCATATCAAATGTCTTGGCAGCTGCCATGTTAGCTAGGGTGGTAAGGAAAAACAACTCTTTCCTAAAGCTGTACATGTGCATGCTGTGTCTGTAAATAGGCAGACATCGTAGCACAAGCATGTGTGCCTGTCCAGGCCAATTCCAGATATTGACTTGGAGATATGGAGAACATACCCTCACTACAAAGACATCCCCTACTTGAGGAAGGAACATTGAGTCAGATGCCATCTATGTAGGTGTACCATATGGAAATGTAGTCACAATGGGATTCCTACAATTTCATACTTTACAGAACAATGAATCACAGTCATAATGAAAAGATTTCAAATTTGACATGGTACAGAGATTAGAACTTTGAATTTTGGGATTGTATCATGCTAGTTCGCTGAGGCTTGCTCCTCAACATACGTGAAAGTGGCTAAGGTGATACTGTCCAGGCAGTGTGTCTCTGCGTTGCTAACCTAGAAAATGGGAAACCCCATCTGGAGTTACACAAGGCAGTACACATAGCTGACTTCACCTACTAAGTGTCAAATACCCAGTACATGGATGGGTGTTGTTGTCATTCATTTCCTGCAATACTTGCCAGTGGCCTCAGACAAAGGTACTGCAATGTATCATATCACTACTGCTTCACATCTGTAGCAACAACACATGTTGAGTCTCAATCAAACATGTCCCTGTGTGTGCATAATCCCTGGGCTGCAGTGGTCTACAAACATTTGAGATTATACAATGCATAACAGTAGTGTGTGTATGTGTAGGAAGCTGACTCTCTACATAGGGCCTAATACCATGTCAATCGGAATTGCCTCCGACCGATACCGTTTCGGTAGAGGAACTGCCCAACCACAGGTCTAGAGTTCCGCACGCTGAATTACAATCCGATTATGTGCGGTTGGTAACTCCAATTCTCAATGGGCACTTGTGCGGCGGGTGGAAACCACCCGCAGCACAAGCTCCTTTTGAGAAATGGGAGATTGTGAAAATCTCTGCACCGTGTCAGGCCCCTCTCGGAGCTGCCACACAATGCAAGGATTTTCAGAGAGCATAAACCAAAGAAGGGTTTTGGCTGATCTGCAGTAAGGCCGAGCCTTATACATTAAGAAACAACAACAAACTGCCACTACTGCAATTAATTCATCTCATGACTAGACCATGAAGAACAGACTCAAACTGATTCTTTCTAACAATTGTTCATTGAAATCAATCTGTTTTATTTGAATTTTTTAAATCAACACACATTATTTACACAAATATTTTTCTTCACTATGAACTGGCATAGAAACCACAGGAGAGAGCAAAAGGAAAGAAACTTATCTAAAAAAAATTCTTTTGAGCTGACTTCTAACTAACATTTTCTCACACTCATACATCTTCATTCATACTCATATGTACAACACTTTTTCATAAAAAAACGTGAGAATAGATGGGGAGGAAAGATGGAAGGAAGGAAAACAACAATGGCGATAACTAAATGCCAAACCTATAATGCAACCTATAATGCAAAACAAATATTACACTTGGAGCGTATTTCCAACGAAACAGTTACTAGTTTATCCAATAGGCCATCTAAACATTTGCAAAGTGTTCAAAGTGATTTTTTAAGACATTTAGACGATTGGCCTAGCTACGTGGTGGTCGACGCGTTTCGAGTCCCTTGGTGAAGGAACTCTCTTCGGGACCTCATAATATTTCTGTAAAACATAAGAAAGACCTTGTCTTACTTGTTTGCGTGAAAATTTACTGTCTGCTCACTTTCTAGCCCAGTAACAGCGGCCCTCTTACCTCACAAATTCATATAAATTGCTGGTGTCCTCATTAGTGACATTCATTCACTAGAAAACAATTATAAAACAAAGAACCATGTTATGTTATGTTATGTTATGTTACGTCTATTTATTGTGCGCACAGATACTCCAGCCAAGGAGCGTCCTGGCCATAAGAACCTATCTGAATAAGACCTGTTATCGAATACACGTGCGTGTCAAATAACTTGGTGAAGATTGTGGACCAGGCGAGTCTGCAATGATTTGATAATGCAGGCGGCAGCGTGGCGTTCTTTAATGCAGGCACGCATGTCATGTTTTGAAAGAGCTGGGGACAGCCTGGTGGTATGAGGTGTTATTGTCTAACTACAGGCATCAGAAACGGCGGGATTTTTTATAAATAATCACAGTATAACTTTACCTTCGCGTGCCTCGTATATTGCTCCTGTCTCTCAAATCATACATCAAGGACACAACAGATTTTATTAACAAACTTGAACTGATGCAATTTGATGAACAGAATGATCTCTTAGTGATCTCTAAGCAGACTCCGTCATAGCTCCGCACCTCCGAGACGTCATCAACTGCTCCTTCAACTCCACTACCTTCCCAGAAGACTGGAAACACGCTGAACTCACCGCCCTTCTGAAAAAACCAACAGCAGACCCCACCGAACTCAAAAACTACCGCCCCATCTCGCTTCTTCCATTCCCGGCCAAAGTCATCGAGAAAGCCGTCAACAACCAACTCGCCGCCTTCCTCGAAGCCAACAAATCCCTCGACCCCTCACAATCTGGCTTCTGAGCCAAACACAGCACTGAGACCGCCCTCATCGCAGCAACAGACGACATTCGAACTCTGCTGGACAATGGAGACACAGTCGCCCTCATCCTCCTCGACCTCTCTGCAGCCTTCGACACAGTCTGCCACAACACCCTTTTACAACGCCTCAGAAACATCGGAATCCAAGGAAAGGCACTGGAATGGATCACTTCGTTCCTCACCGGAAGAACCCAGAGAGTCCGCCTCCCACCTTTCAAGTCCGAGGCCACCGAAGTCATCTGCGGCGTACCACAAGGATCCTCACTCAGTCCCACCCTCTTCAACGTATACATGAGCCCCCTCGCGGCCATCGCCCGCCAACACAACCTCAACATCATCTCTTACGCGGATGACACTCAACTGATCCTATCTCTCACCAAGGACCCCAGCACCGCCAAAACTAACCTACACGAAGGAATGAAAGAAGTCGCCGAATGGATGAAACAAAGCCGTCTGAAACTGAACTCAGACAAAACAGAAGTCCTCATCTTAGGTAAATCCCCCTCTGCATGGGACGACTCCTGGTGGCCGGAAGCCCTCGGAAATGCACCCATCCCGACAGACCACGCACGGAACCTTGGCGTCATCCTGGATTCTTCACTCTCAATGAACAAACAAGTCAGAGCCGTATCCTCTTCCTGCTTTAACATTCTTCGCATGCTCAGAAAAACGTTTCGCTGGATCCCCTCCGAAACAAGGAAAACAGTCACCCACGCTCTAGTCACGAGCCGACTAGACTACGGAAACACCCTCTACGCAGGTACCACCGCTAAACTCCAGAAGAAACTACAACGAATCCAAAACGCCTCAGCCAGGCTCATATTAGACATCCCACGCAACGAACACATCTCTGGTCACCTTAAAGACCTCCACTGGCTACCCGTCAATAAGAGGATTACTTTCCGACTGCTTACCCACGCACACAAATCACTCTACGACATCGGACCAGATTGCCTCAACTCTCGACTGTCCTTTTACACCCCCTCCCGACAACTTCGCTCTTCCAGCCAAGCCTTCGCCACTGTACCTCGCATCAACAAGACCACCATGGGAGGCAGATCCTTCTCATACCTGGCTGCCAAAACATGGAACTCACTCACCGCTTACCTCCGCCTCACCCAGAATCACCTAGCGTTCAGAAAGCAGCTTAAAACGTGGATATTTGACAAATAATCCTCCTCCCCTTCCTAAGCGCCTTGAAACCCTCTGGGTATGTAGTGCGCTATATAAATGTTATGACTTGACTTGACTTGACTTAGTAAGCATGGACGTTACATCTCTTTACACCCAGATCCCCCAGGATGAGGGACTGGCAGTTTTGGAACTATATTTAGAACAGAGAGAAAGACCAATGAAAGTACCCACAAATTTCATCGTGAAGCTAGCAAGTTTGGCTCTGAAAAGGAATTTCTTCAAATTCAAAGAAGATTTTTACTTCCAAATCAAAGGCGTGGCAATGGGGTGTCCCTTCGCCCCAGAGCTAGCCGTGTTGTTCATGGCCCAATATGAAGAAAAATTAATTTACAAAAATAATCCTTTTCGTCAGTTTATCGGATGTTGGGTCCGATACATTGACAACATTTTTCTGACATGGAAAGGCCCTGAAGATCAGCTACATATATTCCATGATTGGCTGAACAATAAAACAGAGGACATAAAATTCAGCATAAATCACTCAAAGCAAAAACTACCATTCCTTGACGTGGAAATATATTCCTCAGAAGGAGGCCTAAAAACTACACTTTACAAGAAGAAAACAGACAAAAATAAATCCCTTCATTATACCAGCAACCACCCGCGCAGTTTAAAAGACAACCTACCAGTGGGCCAATTCTTGAGAATTAGGCGCAATTACTCCTACAAAGACGAATATTTTTTTCATGCAAGCCAACTAAAAGAAAATTTGCTTGCCAGAGGATATCATAAGAAATTACTAACGCGGGCAATTAAAAGAGCTTGGTGGACCCCTCGCGAGGCACTATTAGAACCAAAACAAAAAAAAAATCTGGACCGTATAGTTTGTGTTTCCACATACTGCTCAACATCAAATTGGCTTAAGAAACAGATGGATGCAAAATTGAAAGAAATTCCTTTGTTCGCCTTCAAAAAGGATAAGAGCATTGTGAACCAAATGGTACGAGCCGCTCTGCCAAAAGAACGGACACCCACAATACGAGATTTTGTCAACTTGCCCACGGTCAAAGGCCATCATAAATGCGGCACCTGTGCATGCTGCAATTCTACAATAGAAGGTGATTTGTTCAGCCATAAAGGACCCTTCTGGAAGCACGAAAATTTCACGAATTGTAAATCCAAATATGTCATTTATGCCATTTCCTGTCCTTGTGGAAAAAATTATATTGGAAAAACGAGTCAAGAGATACGCCAAAGGGTTGTATGACGATCCATCGGAAACACTGCCATCGCGCGACTTCACATCGCGGCAATTTCACCGCAACGGTATTCACACCGGCCGTTTTTTCACCGCACGTCATTGCGACGCCAATGCAGGCCTGTAATTGGATCGCGTGTCACATCGGCGTCCATACATCGCACGACATGACAACGCGATGTTGTGCTGTTGTGCCCTCCGTTGCCCTCGTATTTCGTGTCCTTCTGCCATCTTTTCCCCTCGTTTTTGCATGTCCTTCTGCCACCTGTTTCCTACATTTTTCGTACTCTTGTGCCCTCTGTTGCCCTTGTATTTCGTTGCCTTCTCCCTCGTTGTAGCGTGCTTTTCTGTCCTCTGTTTTCCTAGTTTTCCGTGCTGTTGTGCCCTCTGTTGCAAGTGCTGCAAGAGGAAACTCACCACACAGGACGAATGTGATGGCCTAGTGTAAAGGAACCAGAGCACCAAAATTAGGCTTCTCAAAATGAAAGGGACATTTAAACAACTTCACGCGCACCATACTATGTGCTATGCCATCTTTAAGCTCAACCGAGAACGCACAAGTGCCTGTTGCTATCCACAGTAAACAACATGGTAGACCGCAGCATTAGACTGCAGCCACAGGCACGAAACTATAAGGAAACTCCAGATGTATGTGGATGATACTCCGGTCCGGTAGAATGGAAGCCGTGCATTTCATGGAGTAGGGTTAAATAGGCAGTAAATAGCTCAGGGCCCCATTTATACAGCCTCTGATAAGCCAATACGTAGCACTTCCTACCAATCACACAAAGATGCTTGGGTATATAGCAATGCCGAAGCTCACCTGTACGTCCCCGTAGGTGTCCTACATCAGAGTCAAACAAGATATGTGAGGGGTCAGCTATGTTTTCCTCGTTTTTTGTGCTGTTGTGCCCTCTGTTGCCCTCGTATTTCGTGTCCTTCTGCACTCTGTTTTCATCGTTTTTAGTGTTGTTGGGCCCTCTGTTGCCCTCGTATTTCGTGTCCTTCTGCCATCTGTTCCCCTCGTTTTTCCTACTCTTGTGCCCTCTGTTGCCCTTGTATTTCGTTGCCTTCTCCCTCGTTGTAGCATGCCCTTCTGCCCTTTGTTTTCCTAGTTTTCCGTGCTCTTGTGCCCTCTGTTGCAAGTGCTGCAAGAGGGCACTCATCACACAGGATGAATGTGATGGCCTAGTGTAAAGGAACCAGAGCACCAAAATTAGGCTTCTCAAAATGAAAGGGACATTTAAACCACTTCCCAATATTTCTGACCTTTAGTTGCCTCTTCAAGTCCCCATCATCTCGTCCAGAGTCATCATATTTAACTTCACGCGCACCATACTATGTGCTATGCCATCTTTAAGCTCAACCGAGAACGCACAAGTGCCTGTTGCTATCCACAGTAAACAACATGGTCAAACCCCCCCAAAAAAACGCTCACAAAAAAGCTCACGATCTAATAAAAATAAAAGGGAAACAGACAAAAAAAGCCGATTACAAAACGGACTAACAAACTAACAAAAATAAAGGGAAAGGGGTTGACAAACCCAAAAGAAAAAACGCTCACATATCCATCCATCCATCCGCCATGCATTCACCCACCCATCGATGCATCCATCCGCCATGCATTCACCCACCCATCCATGCATCCATCCGCCATGCATTCATCTATACACCCACCCATCCATGCATCCATCCATACACCCACCCATCCATGCATCCATCCACCCACCCATCCATGCATCCATCTATACACCCATCCATGCATACACCCATGCATCCATCATGCCCATCCATCCATACACATATGATTTGGCACCTGCTTCTTACATATTTAGATCTGCGAGGCTGAGCAATTTCTTGTCGACACATCTCATGTCGACACTTCTCATTAATATTCACCTGTCTCTTATAAATACTTACATCTGCGCCATTATAAC
Organism: Lissotriton helveticus; assembly: GCF_964261635.1. Classification (NCBI taxonomy): domain Eukaryota; kingdom Metazoa; phylum Chordata; class Amphibia; order Caudata; family Salamandridae; genus Lissotriton; species Lissotriton helveticus. The sequence continues at coordinate 988,978,878 of NC_136067.1, forward strand.
ATATCTTGTAATATCACTGTAACTACATAAATATAGCGCTGAACTTGTAAGTGTGACGACTTGATAGGAGGCTCGAACCTTGGTTAACAGCACTAAAGTCGGCAGAGCTAGCAGTCAGACCACACGTCCTGCTTTCATGAAATCATCGGTTCTGAAATATTGGCACGTGCTTCTTGGCACCTGTTTCTTCTTAAATCTTGCACACCTTTCATGAAATCATCGTCGTCCTTCTGCCCATCCATTCACCACCCATCGTTTCAGTGTATATATGTTATCCCGTTTCACCCCTCCATGTTAGGCCGTTTCCGTGTATATCTGTTATTGGTATGAAAAGCCCTCTTTCTTCTTTCGTTCATTGTATACATGTTATTTTTATGAAAAGCCCACTTTCTTCTTTCTTTCATTGTTATCCAGTTTCACCCCTCCATGTTAGGCCGTTTCCGTGTCTACATGTTATTTTTATGAAAAGCCCACTTTCTTCTTTCTTTCATTTTCCGTGCGTTGTAATGGCATTTTAACACCGCATGCCTTGTAATTGCATGCGATGTTAATGCCATCGCGCCGTTGTTGCATGCGCACTGAAAGGCTGCGATGTGAACGAGCATGCGATGTAAACATCGCGGTGTGACAGCACCGCGATGTATTTACATCGATGTAATTGGTGTTTCCCACGCCAAAGTATATCCCAACACAAATCCAGGATTAGAAAAAATGTACAAACAGCCCCACTTGTCAATCAATGGCATACAAACACACACGGAACAACAGTTACAGTGGACTCTAATCTCGAAAGTGGAACAAGATTCGAGAGGAGGTGACATGGAGGCCAAATTATCCAAAAGAGAAGCGATGCTTAGCATTAAATCTAACACTGCAATAGAAGGCCTTAATGAGCTGTCAGAAATTTACCATTTGTAATTAGGTACAGCCTTAGTATACATAAGACTGACCCAGATCCATCAGACCATTATAAACGAGAGAAGTCCATAAATTGTTTCATATGGCGCCGCCTGACATCTGAAAACTATCTTGAACACGTGCCATCTGCAGACGACCACCAGCGCCATAACTAGTGGACAACAAGGTCAATTTCACATTGAATGAACGATCTATCCTCATGCATTTTGCCAGCTTAACAAATCACATTTGTATAGCAGCATGAGCAGTGTATCACCTTTAAGCTAATATAATATTCAGCCAAAATTAGGAGGCGATTATCTGCCAGGACAATATCATGTACAGCAATAACATGTAGGTCTTAAATCTAACCGGGTGCTCTCAGACAATGTGAGAAAAGCTCAAAGACTACAATTCCCAGAAACGCTTGAGAAGTAAACTCGGGTTAATTACCGCGAGACTAACAGCGTCCACTACACCAAAAAATTCAAAACAAAGCAACGAGAGAGACAGGTGCAATATACGAGGCACGCAAAGGGAAAGTTATACTGTCATTATTTATAAAAAATCCCGCCGTTTCTGCTCCCTGGAGTTAGACAATAACACCTCATACTGCCAGATGGCTCCAGCTCTTTCAAAACATGACATGCGTGCCTGCATTAAAGTACGCCACGCTGCCGCCTGCATTACCAAATCATTGCAGACTCGCCTGGTCCACAATCTTCACCAAGTTATTTGACACACACGGTTACGAGCGGTCTCAGACAGAATAAGAGCTGTATACTTTATCTAACAACATGAAATCTGACTATGCCCTCTCCTGTATTCCACAGAATGGTATCCACAATCCCCTTTTAAAACAAAGAAGCGACCACATAAGAAAGAAGTACAAAGTATGAAAGCTGCATTTATTTATGGATAGACGTTCTATTTTACGTTACAAAACAAACACAATTAATGCTTAACGTTCTGCATTGTAGAAATCCCTCGGACCAAGTTCTGAGCACAATCATCAATGGAAGCCCCCTACGGGGAGGCAAGACACGCCACCTTTTAAGTAAGGTTATTTCGTTCTAAAAAAAAACAGACATACATTCGATAATAGGTCTTATTCAGATAGGTTCTTATGGTTCTTTGTTTTATAATTGTTTTCTAGTGAATGAATGTCACTAATGAGGACACCAGCAATTTATATGAATTTGTGAGGTAAGAGGGCCGCTGTTACTGGGCTAGAGAGTGAGCAGACAGTAAATTTTCACGCAAATAAGTAAGACAAGGTCTTTCTTATGTTGTAGCTAGGCCAATCGTCTAAATGTCTTAAAAAATCACTTTGAACACTTTGCAAATGTTTAGATGGCCTATTGGATAAACTAGTAACTGTTTCATTTGAAATACGCTCCAAGTGTATTATTTGTTTTGCATTATAGGTTTGGCATTTAGTTATCGCCATTGTTGTTTTCCTTCCTTCCATCTTTCCTCCCCATCTATTCTCACGTTTTTTATGAAAAAGATTTGTACATATGAGTATGAATGAAGATGTATGAGTGTGAGAGAATGTTAGTTAGTAGTCCGCTCAAAAGAATTGTTTTTAGATAAGTTTCTTTCCTTTTGCTCTCTCCTGTGGTTTCTATGCCAGTTCATAGTGAAGAAAAATATTTGTGTAAATAATGTGTGTTGATTTAAAAAATTCAAATAAAACAGATTGATTTCAATGAACAATTGTTAGGAAGAATCAGTTTGAATCTGTTCTTCATGGTCTAGTCATGAGATGAATTCATTGCAGTAGTGGCAGTTTGTTGTTGTTTCTTAGGATTTTCAGAGAGGCACCATAGGTGCCCCCGAGCCCAGATTTGGAAGGCCGGGGGTGAGGGGGTCCTGCTAGGTGCCCCCAATGTTGCTGTCCGACAGCTTTCCCATGTCGGAAAGGCCGACATGGAAAGCCTGTTGGAGATCGACATTATCCCAACTGCAGAAACGTCATCCTAAAGGGATTATGAGGCGCTTCAGGAGCCTGTCGGAAGGCGTTGGTTGGTCTCTCCATATGCTGTCTCCTTCCGCACACATCACATCCTAATGTGTTTGCCGGACTACAGAAGTAGATGCGGTTAGGACCCCAACCAGCAAGCCATCGGTTGCAGGCCGAGCCGCATTGTAATTAGGCCTTTAGTGTGCTAAAAAGAAGTACACTGTGAGATAGCCCAGAGAACCCCAAAAGGTACACAGATGTAAAAGCAGATCATTTTAATGCTCTTTTTGTGGTAGTGTGGGTGATCAGTTAGACTTATCAGAGGGTAGTGCTAAACATTTGTGGTACTCACAAAGGCAATAAATAAATGAGACACCTATTCAATATTTAATGCGAGACCAACTTATAAAAATAAAGTGAATTTTTATTGTATTTTTTAAGACCAAGAACACACATCTACGGTTAGTAATTTCGGAGTTAACAATTTTTCAGAAAATATATCACTTTTGTGACAAAAAAACGCACTATAGGAAACAATAGGGACAAAGAGGAAAACTGCATATAAAATCAGGGAATGCTTTCACAAAGTTTGCCATCTCGTTTTAGGTCAATGTTAGGACCAGGTTCAAAGTTCCAGCAGTCTTTCGGGAGCATCCTGGATTGGGTGGGAGCAGAGTTCTGAGGGTCTTAGAAACTAGTGGGCAAAGATGAAGGGGGCCTCATGAAAATGCACTGCACTGGTGGACTTAAAGGTAAGTGCGGTGGGTCTCCTTGGAGGGGGGGAGGTAGCAAGGGCCTGGGGTCTATGGGAGCAGAGCTGGTTGGTCGGTGCTGTGGGCAGTGAGGATGGGTGTAGAGCAAACATGTCAGGGTCCTCGCGGTCAGGAGCAAGCACCTTGAAGAGATGATCTGTGCCACTCAGAAAGTGGGTCTCTGGTGTCTCAACATCCCTTGAGGCGTTCTTGGTTCTGGTGCTTTGGGATTTCAGTGTGGACTCTTCTTCTTGATTTTTCAATTGGGAGTCAGGTACCTGGGTATTGGTGCGCCATGGCTCTGGTAGATCTTGGTGCCTCTAAACATGGTGGAGAGGCAGATATCACTCTCCACAGCTATTGCACCTCTTCTTGCTTTGTTGCTGCATTGATGTACTTGGGGAGCAGCAAGTTCACAAACTGGACATCATTGGATCCGTTCCTGCGGAGTGCAGGGGAATGATACCTTCTCAGTGATTTCTTGAAGTCTGAAGGTGCTCTGGGGTTCTTGGAAGTCCCTTCAGGGATCAGGACAGCCCATCAGCAGTGATTTTTGAGTCCTTCTTGCAGCTGGTAGGGTTTGGAATCTTCGTTTTTTATTCTTTCATAGCAGGTTTTCTTTAGTCCTAGACTTCTTTGGTTCGTGAATATGAGGTTCCGGTCTCGGGGAGCCACCTAAGTACTGAATTCAGGGGTGTAACAAGGGGAGACAGGTAGCAGCTGATAGGCTACTTAACGTTAGTGTGTCTAGACCCTCTAGTTCCCACTTCCTTTGGGATGAGACACTACATTGGTCCTGATTATAGGTTTTCTCACTATCTCAAGGTGGTGAAATTTCAGGAGTGGGATTACTAGGGGTAGTGCAGGCTGAGGGGGGACCTTCCTCCTCATCTAACTAATTTTCCTGCCTTTCCTCCCACCAAAAGTGGAGCAGGATCCCCCCCCCCTATCTGGAGGTTCCTGGGTTGGCTTACAAAGGAGGCATTGCCTTTGAAGCTTCCCTCCCGGGATGGTCATCCTTTTCTGGAGGAGGTATGAAACAACCCCGCCCACAGTAGGTATTGTTTCTGTCCTCTCAGAGCGCTGGCTCTCACCCCACGAGGTCAGAAACATGTCTGGTGATGGTAGGCTTGTGAAAACCAAACAAAGACCCCACTAGAATTTGTTAAGTTTCAGGGGACCCTCTAAAAGGGTCTCCTGTGTAAATGTATTAATAAATACAAAACTGGCATCAGTGAAGATTTATTAAAACAAGATGTATGCTACCAAACAGCTTTGAAATCAGTGAAGCCTTCATGGAGTTACGAAACTCGTGTTGACAAGTCTCCAGCCCATGTACTCTTTATGGCTTTACTATTCACATACAACATCACAAAATGGACTGGTCACTGTAGGGGTATATCTAATCATGCTGATATAGCCACACATAGGATATATTGTACCCTGCCTTGGGTTAAAGGCCTGCAGTAGGGGTGGTTTACCTAGATCTTAATCAGTCTATGGGAGCATGGCACACAGAGCTGTGTGCCATGTCGATTCCTTTCCTGCACCATGAAAGACAGCCTACAATGGTTGAGTGCATAGCCTTGGTGAGGGGGCCCTATGGGGTCACAACCAGTGTTACAGCCCCAGAGGACCCTCTTCGATACCCATGCCCTAGGTACCAGGGTAGTTGAAGGTGTGCCAAACATGGTACAGTGCGTTGGGAAAGAGATCTGGCACTGGGAACCTGGTTAGCAGGGGCCCAATGCACTTAACGTTCGAAATTACATCAGGCATGAGGCAAAACGTGTGGGCTAACCATGAAAAAAGAGGCACTTTCCTGCAGTATGCAGGCTGGAGTACTCATCTGACCAAGAAGTTTGTGGAATATTATGAAGGGACCCGTGCACCATGACGTTGGTTGACCACGCTTTCGGCACCAAGTCTCCCTTAGCCCACCAGTATGAGCATTCCTGCATATCAACGTCTACATAGTGCTGTGACAATACAGATTACCTTGCAGTGTATGAATGGCTTCCAGAAGTGTGACATAAGGGATTTATGGGGCATAGATTTGGCATTTAAAGGCTAATTCATGTGCAGACTAGTGTGTTTGTCCAGTTGGCCACAACATTCCAATTAGACAAAATCCATGCAATATGGCCAACTGGCACTCCATAGCCTTCACAGTAATTGAAATTGCACAATGAGCCTTCGAATTTACACACTGCACAGAGATAAGAAGGCTGAAATCCAGTTATGATCCATAAAGCAATATGACCACAACATTGCCATGTGGACAATTACATCCACATTGCTCATCAGTCAATAAGTCAGGCAATGATCTAGACAACCCCATAGTTACCTAGAGCAGAAGGTGTACATCCCTACATGCTCCGAAACTTCAGTGTGAATGTTCTTGTTTCACATCAATTCACATAGTGATGACCTGGTCTTCTGTGAGGGAGGCTCATGTACCCGTGCAGCTGGCTTACAACAGCCGTACCTCTGAGTAGGGTGAGAAACTGAAGATCTGGTAGTATGTATGATAATGTACAAACACACATACAGGCACACATGCAAACATGTGTTAATATAATGGGCAATTCCATTGATATAGACAATTTGGCCACATCACAACAACATATTCAGATTCTATCATATTTAAATTGGTTTGATTCTGATGCTTGCCTGGCTGACATTGTCATACCTGTTTCTATTTTGTTGCTTTAGGTTTGACACAGCGGTACAGGGACAGGTATGTGTCTATAAATTAATTAAGTGCAACACAGCAGGTATATGTGGCCACACTAATGGTCACTCACACTGAAATGGTGTTGCGAGAGAGCTCAAAAGTATGCTGCATGTATGAGCATAGTATGCTGCATGTTGATGGAACATATATGGAATGGTGCACAGACATAACATCAAGTTTTTTATTTCGACCTACATAAATATCGAGTTTTAAATATCGTAGGGACAGAATATCGACATCAAGAATATTGATGACCAGAATATCAACCTGAAGGTAAGAAATATTGTTTTTGTTAATACTGACGTCAGTAATATCGATAGCAAAAATATTGATGTTAATAATATCGATGTTTATGATAGTGTTATGTATTTTAGTATGTATTTTATATGTATGTGTTTCACATGTTTTGTCATGTTTCGTAATTTTTTTAAATATATGTATTACATGTTTAGAAGCTAGTAATTTTTAAAGTAAATTCTGTGTTTTAGTACCGTAGCGGGATGTGGGTTTATAGGTTGGAAGTAATTCAATTATAGTAAATTAAATCATAATTGTTAACAATTAATAATTATTTTTAATAACATTTTGCATTTTAGTTCTGTAGCAGGGTATGGGTTTATAGGGGAATAGGGTGGGAAGTAATTTAATTGTAATTAAGTTAGAATAATTTGTATTTATTGGGATTGATAGTTAATTTATTGTTAATTAATTATTAATTGGTAATTATTTTCTAATAATTGATCGTTATATTAATTGTGTTAATTTCTTATTTGAGCATGTTGTGGGTTTATAGAGGAATAGGGTGTGTTCATTTAATTATAATAAATTAATAATTTTTTGGGGGGTATCTATAATTAACTTATTGTTTATTAATTGTTAATCATTAATTATTTTGTATTAATTGATAAATATATTTATTGTGGTCATTTAGTTTAGGAGCAGGTTGTGTTTTTATAGGGGAATAGGGTGTGAAGTCGTGTATTATAATTAACTCATTATTAATGAATATGTATTGGTATTGATAATTAATTTATTGTTAACTATGTTTTAATTCGGTTTTTCTAATTATTATTTATTGGTATTGATAAATAATGTATTGTTATTTAAGATTAATTGGTAAATAATTTGTATTAATTGATTAATTGATAATTTTATTAATTGTGTTAATTTTTATGCAGAGCGGGTTGGGGGTTTATTGGGGAATAAGATGGGAAGTAATTTAATGTTATTAAAGTAATTATTAATTGTATTTTATTGATATTTATACATAATGAATTGTTAATTTATTATTAATTCATTATTTAATTTAAAAATAATAATTGATAAGTATGTTATGTTTAACCCCTACGCTATCCAACACTTTCTCTACTGTTGCACTCTCTGGAGTTGGAATGGCAATTATAACCCCTACGCTGTCCAACACTTTCCCTACTGTTGCACTCACTGGAGTGGGAAAAGTAATTTTTACCCCTAGACTATCGAACACTTTCCCTACTGTTGTACTCACTGGAGTGGGAATATTAATTTTTACCCCTAGGCTATCCAACACTTTCCCTACTGTTGCACTCACTGGAGTGTGAACAGTAATTTTTACACCTACGCTATCCAACACTTTCCCTACTGTTGCACTCTTTGGACTAGGAATAGTATTTTTAACCCTTACACTATGCAACACTTTCCCTACTGTTGCAATAATTGGAGTGGGAATAGTAATTTTACCCTCTTCACTATCCAACAGTTTCCCTACTGTTGCACCCACTGGAGTGGGAATAGTAATTTTAAACCATTACGCTACCCAACACTTTCGCTACTGTTGCACTCTCTGGAATGGGATTAGTAATTTTTACCCCTACGCTATCCAACATTTTGCCCACTGTTGCACTCACTGGAGTGGGAATATTAATTTTAACCCTTTCGCTATCCAACACGTTCCCTACTGTTGCACTCTCTGGAGTGGGAGTAGTCATTTTTACCTCTACGCTATCAAACACTTTCCCTACTGTTTCACTCTCTGTAGTTTGATTAGTAATTGTTACCCCTACGCTATCCAATACTTTCCATACTGTTGCACTCTCTGGAGTTGGAATAGTTATTTTTACCCCTAAGCTATCAACCATTTTCCCTACTGTTGCACTCTCTGGAATTGGAATAGTAATTCAAGTGTGTTATTTTTAACCCCTACGCTATCCAACACTTTCCCTACTTTTGCACTCTCTGGAGTTGGAATAGCTATTTTTACTCCTAAGCTATCCAACATTTTCCCTACTGTTGCACTCTCTGGAATTGGAATAGTAATGTTATTCCCTCCGCTATCCAATATTTTTCTGTATTCTTTTAGTTAATGTTGGGTATAATTTATTTAAAAAAGATTACAAATAGTGTAGTTTTTTAATTTGCTATATATACATTTTTTTATATTTTTATTTATATTATTTTTGTATGTGTATATATGTATTTAAAATTTATAAAATGTTTTAACAATTTAAAAGTTATTAAAATAATTATTTACAAATAGTATAATTAAGTATATGTATATTATGTTTTATAGGTATATGTTTAATTTATTTTAACATTATATGTATTAGTTATGATTGTTAAACATTTTAAATTTTTTTTAACTATGCTTCTTTCATTTATATGTATTATTTACTTTATTTTACATTATTTTTTAACATTTAAAAAAAACTAAATTTTTATTTATATTTTAATAATCGATTTTGTACTTACCATAATGTAGATAGGATGTTGATATTCTTGACTTGACATTGATATTTTTTTTGTTGCGATATTTTGTACCTCAATATCGTGGTACTCGATATTTTGTCAGTGATTTATGTGGAATATCAGCTAACAGTGTGCATGATTTCATCATCATCAAAGAACTTTATTTTTGATCACTATAGATCATAAAAGTACACCATAAAACAAGACACTTACAAACACAATTACAAATAGGACATAGAACATTAAAAGAACTCATCTACGGTCGATATGAATTATATCATTATTTGTACCAGAAAAGTTTATTACAATAGCAGCACAGTGGAGCGATAAGAATTACATCATTATTTGTACTGGAAAACTTCAATATAAAAAACTGTAAAAACAACAATAAAACATGTTAAATATCTTAAAAGATATTAAAAGAACGATGTTCACATAAAATAATACAAAGTCTACGATGCAACTTTAGCAGGAACCATAAGGTACGGTACAGCCTAAGAACTGTCAGGGAGATACTTTGTACACCTGATCCACATAGTCATTAGAAACTTTGCTGTTTAGAATACGATCATACGAGATGTATTTGTCTGCAATATTCTATACGCCTAATTGTACTGACTTACTCCCAAAATGGGGCTTTCCATTTGGATCGAGATTGATTGTACAAGGGGCAAAAGAAAGAGCACAATCTCAAGTGACTCAGGTACCCCTGGGTGGGGCGTGGCTTGAGTGCACGGCGAGATGGCAGATCTTTAGAGATGCTCTGCCAGGCTGAGCCCTTATCGGCCCAATTTCCACCTGTTTGCACTACCCATATGGGATTCAGACGAGCACTCCTTACCCTTGGAGTATCCTGCCTAAGTAGGAGGCAATTTTGGTGGCTGAAACTGCCGGAGCGACCGCTGATGAGGTGTGCTTTGTCCCAGTGGCCTCCTTGCAAAATGGCGGCTCCTGCACAGCCCTGAGGTCGGCGCTTTTCAGCGCCTGCCGGGTCTACCAGTGTCCGGTGGGGATCTCCTTGCTACCTGCAGGACTGGCCTGGATTGTGGCGCACGCTCTGTGCTTGCTGGCACCCTGCTCCTTGAGCCACTGGACTGAGAGGTGGGCCGTGCCCATGCTGCCAGAGGTGGAGTTGGAGCTGTGTCCCTGATGGATCGGGCCCGTTGACCCTGACATGTCTGCTCCGTGCTGCGGAGAGGAACCGCGCTGACTTCTGTGTGCTAGGCCCTGGCAGCGGTGCGTGGGGTGCAGTCCAGCACTTCAGCGGCGGTGCGGGCCTGGGTTCGGGCCGCGGCTTGTGACTTGTTGTTGGGTGCTGAATCGCGCGGGAGGTGTTGGATGGTGGTATGACTGTGGCGGCTTGTGGGCAGTGCGGCTGATTGAACCCCTGCGCTGTGTCATCTGTGGAGATCGACTGGCACTGGGTCAGGGCTTTGACGAATTGCTCTGGGAGGTGCTGCTTCCTGGTGTCCCTGGGCCCACTGTTGGAACACTTTAAACTGCAGACTTTGCTGGAGACTTTCCTGTGATGGGCTTAGCTCCCCAACCCTGATATAGGCAGTACAGCGCAGGACTTTCAATCGTTACAGACTGCTCTGTGGCTTAGGGGCCTGTGCATCGTGAGTCGCCACAACCTGGTGCATTTTGTGGTGCATTGTTACTGTTAGAGTGGATTTCACCTTCCTCACTGCGGCACGGAACGCTAAATTGCAGCTTGCCTAATGTCACTGTCGACCTACTTATCTCTAGGCCCTCGGTCTGTGGGGTTCGCTGTATCTGGGTGCACTGTGCCTGTAGAACCACTCTTGGCTTGGCTGTTACAATCAAGGGGAGAACTGATAAATCCCAACCTTTGCAAAGGGCAGCTTCGGACTCTGAGGCCGACGCCCAGGATGCGGCCCCCGCACTCTTAAGACAGCACTGTTGGCCATGTAGTGCAGTCTCCAGTCTATAGAGGGGATGATGGCAGCTCTGAACCATTGCTTGGACCATTTTTCGGCTCAGCTTGAGAAACAAAATACCCGTATCAGAGAGGTAGAACAGCTAGTATCTGCAACGGATGATGGACTAAGTGAGGTCTCCAGGAAGGCGCTGAATATGGAGAAGGTCCTGTCTCTCATCTAGGCCAAGAACGAGGACTTGGAGGCCCATTCCCGGTGCAATAACATCCAGATTATGGGATTGCCTGAATCCACAAATGTCGGCAGGATGGAGCAGTTTGTGGAGAAATTGATCAAAGACATATTTGGCACTGAACAGCTTTCCCATGTTTATCGTCGATTTGGCACATCGTTCCCTTGCAGCGAGGCCGGTCCCAGGTGCTCCTCCTCGTCTGATCATCGCACGTCTGTTAAATTACAGGGACCATGATGCTATTTTATGTTTGGCCCAGTACAAGGGTAATGTTGTACATCTGAGCAACTCATTTTCGTTCTTTCCTGATTTTACTGTCGCTGTGCAAGATGCATGGAGAAGAAGTTTGGTGCTGTTTAACAGTTCGTGCCCTCCGAAGGGGTTCCTTATGCTATGTTATACCCTGCTCGCCTACGTATTGGTCCTGATGTGGCCTAAAAAATGTTCATCAACCTCAAGGCCCTGGAATACGCTAAACATTTGAAGCGGGCACGGCGAGAATCCCAGTTACTGTCGGATAATGAGGAACAGTAGTAGCCCTGCACAGTTGCCTGATCACCAGTCCTTTGTAATGTAACTTTGTTAACTGTCTCCATACAATGCTATGATATTATTCCTAATTGCTCCTATTTTCCAGGTTGTCATTTATGTGCCTCTCTACTTAAACAAGCTTAAACCTTGCCAGGGACTAGGGAGACTGTGCTATAGTGTGACAACCACAGCTACCAGATCTGCTCCACCACCTCCTACTTAATAGGAGGCTAGGAGCGTTCTGACGCCCCCCACATGGGAGTACCCATTCTGTACTTGTTTGTTTTATCTTTTTGGCTGGGTCGGATAGGACAGGGTTGGGATGGCTTTAGCGAGTTGGGGACGCTGAAGTGGGTAGGGTGCTCGGGGGAGGGTCTGAAAGGGGTGGGGGCGGTGGGGGTCAGGCTCTTTGGGTTAGTTGTTACTTTCATACTGCAATTTTATGATACCTCTGCGGCCTGGTTTCAACATTATCTCTCATGCTACTGAAAATATCTGACGTGGCAAGTTCTTGGGCAGTCACATGAAGTTCCTTACATGGAATGTGCCAGCTTAAATAGTCCTAAGAAGATAGGATCTGTACTAGCCCAGTTAGACAGACTGGACGTCAAGGTGGCGTTCTTGCAAGAGGCAGATCTTACACAGCACTCGGAGAAGACTGTTGGCTCCGTTGGGCGGGGCTGAGGGTTGCTTCCATTTACTCTTCTTACGCTCGGGGAGTGATGATATTGGGGAAGGGTGGTCCCATTCACTGTGCTTCATACAAAAATGGATACACAGAATAGGGTGGCATTGGTTTATGGTCACCTTGGAGGCATGGGGGTTCTTCTGGTGAATGTCTACGGCCTAAATGTCACAGATGTTTGGCGCCGCATCTTAAAATTTCCTCCGGCTGAATTGATCTGGGGTGGCGACTTCAATGCCTGCCTGGACGGGCAACTAGACAGGCAGGGTAGGGTGGCAACAGGATATAGACAGGCAAATGAGGCATTATTGGGTTTTCTAGATGCTGGGGCTGTACAAGATATTTGGCGCATGCAGCACCCGGGAATCCACAAAAGTACATTTGTATCCAAGATACATGGCACATGGTCCCGCTTGGACTATTGGCCCCTTTCACAGATTGCATGCACTTGGGTAGTTGACGTTCGCCACCTGGCCAAAACATTGTCGGACCACTCGCCCATGCTATTAGAGATGCAGACCCCCTCATGTGAGCGCCCCCGTTTAAATGGCGATTGCAGTCCTCCTCACTTGCAGACCAGGTGTTCATGTGCACAGTAAACATGGCAATTAGTAACTTTTTCAAAGAAAATGCCGGCTCGGTAGACAGTGTGGGGGTCCTGTGGGAGGCATTATTGTAGTCATCAAAGGCGTCTGCATGGGAGCACAGGTGGGGGTACTTAAGGACCTGCGTTGTCAGATAAACTAACTGGCTGACTCTATCTTAGCTTTGGGGCACGAGTATGCCCAAAACCCAGCCTCATCTCTACTAGCTACTATACAGGAGTTGGTAACCGAACATAACGGTACAGTGGATCAGGAGCTAGCACATAGTTCGCAGCGCTACACTGCGCCTTATTATGGGGAGGGGGGTTGCCCTAGTTGCTTGCTCAGAAACTGGCTGCACCTCGTAGCCAGGACTACATCACAGAAATGGAAGACTCTGAGGGCCCCATTAGGATGGCGGGTGGACTTTGCTTGCCCACCATCCTTGCGGTACTAGGGACCGCCCACCATAAGGGCGGGGGTCCCGTCGGCAGCATTAGGATGTGCCCGCCACAGTGGCGGGAGCATCCCGCATTCCTACCATTGTGGCGGGCGGTGCACTTCCATGCACAGCATGGCAGGCAGCGCGTGGTGCCTGCCATGCTGTGCATGGAACTGCTGGGGGTACCGTAGGTACCCCCCATGGGCACACCCCCCACCCCCCCGGAGTCCCTGGGGGCCCGCAACGGAAAGGCATTCAAAATTGCCAATCATAAAATGGCTGGCGGTGTCTGATAGACCCCGCCACCATATTATTCCTTTTCCACCCCGGCCGCAAGGTGACCGGGGTGGAAAAGCCATCAGCCGAGGTCCCCCCGCCATACTAAAATGGCGGGGGGAATTTGAATGCGGATGTCGGGCGGATTGCCCCCGCCAGGCCGGCGGTGGATACCGCCAGCCTGGCAGGGGCAATCCGCCCGACATCATAATGGGCCCCTGAGGGTATAGCGGACTATACATCCCGTGAGATTAGTGCAGTGGTGTTAGACTTCTACTCCAGTCCCTATGAGGATCGGGAGCCTGTGTCAGCTACCGACATAAATGCATACCTAGATAATGTTGTGTTGGGGTGGCTGTCTCTTAACCAACGTGAATACCTCATGCAGCCCTTTGACGTAAAAGATATAAAACTCACCATTATGTTGCTGCCCACATGTAAAGCTGCAGGCCTGGATGGACTCCCTAGTGAGTTTTACAAGACTTGCGCAGATGACCTAGCACCCAGACTCTTGATGTCTTTGCAGAGGCAAATGACAGTGGTACTCTGCTCCCCACGTTAAAGGAGGCCCTACTGGTTACGCTTCTCAAGCCTGACAAGCCTTCTAATCAGTGTGACTCCTACCACACTCTTTCCTTTATAAACATAGATGCCAAAATGTTGGCAAAAATGATTGCCAGTCTGCTTCAGCCCCTCATCCCTAACCTGGTCCTCCCGGATAAGTCGGGTTTTGTCCCTGCCCTGTCAACGACACACGATCTATGTATGGTCTTCTCCACTCTGCATTATTTTGAGGTGGATTTTCAAGCTGTTACTGTACTGCTGGACGCAGCAAAGGCATTTGATTCCCTGCAATGGGAGTTTATGTTCACATTCATGCTCAGGATGGCACCCTTTTTTCTGAAGTGTATACATCTACTGTATGTGGCGCTTGCCGCATGTGTTCGGGTCAATGAGTGGGTTTCTACTGCGTTCCCTATTCAGCATGGCTTTGCAGAAGAACTGCCCCCTGTCACCGATGCTTTTCGTGCTGGCGTTGGAGTCACTGGCTTATAAACTCAGCCAAAGTCATGCACCGGCAGCACTACGATTTAGACAGCGTCCATTGGTAGTTTCGATGTACGCTGATGATATGCTTCTGTATGTCCAGGATCCTGCAACGTTTCTCCCAGGAAGGACTGCTTTGTGAATATATCAAATTCGAACGCTTTTAAGGGCTTGGCATAAACTGGGCAAAATCAACTGTGTTTCTGCTTACGGCTGGTATGCAGCACATTGAGCTAGACTTCCCACTAGCATGGTCAACTGACCTAGTAAAATATCTAGGGGTATGGCTACACAGGGACCCCGAGGTGGTTGTTACTGAGAATTATGGCCACGCCCTCACCCAAATCACTGATTGAGCAGCGCAATAGGCCAAACTGCCGCACTCCTTAGCAGATCGTATCGCAGTAGTTAAAATTACAATTTTGCCCAAACTTCTTTACTTGTTCATTAATGTTCCCGTCCGCCTCACTCTTGTGGTGTTTAACTCACTTCAGTCAGCACTGCTTTCCTTTGTGTGGGGTGGCAAGAAGCCTTGTTGCAGCTGAGAAGTGCTGGTATTACCGTTTGAGCAGGGAGGCTTTGAAGCCCCGGATATGCACTTATACTATCTCTGTGCACAGGCCCAGTTTGCAAATGATTGGTTCTTCCCACAGCGCTTCCAGCCGCATGTAGCTATTGAGGCTGACGCTGTCCTTCAGTTAGCCCTAGTTGCGATCATCTTGTCTGGTGGGGGTGGTGGACCCAGTACTGAAATTAACCCTGCACTCTGCAAGGCATGAGCGTGAAAGATGCTTGCGGCACTTGCAAAATTGCAGTATCTCTACACCCCAAAGTTAACACTTGCTACACACTCAGATATCTCTGCTACATAAGAGCCGCCTGCCCTTAACCTGTTGCGTACGTCGGACGGCCGGGGGCTGTCCAACGTCATGGTGGGCATGTGCGTCCGATCTGCACACACGTAAAATTTCCCTGCAGAGCGGGGGAATTTACACCGCAGCCAAAGGGTTAAAACATTAGGCGCTGTGGGAATAACACACTTAGGGGACCTTTATAAACATGGCCAGTTCAGATCGCCCTCTGACATACAGGGTGGCAAAGATCGAGGGTTGATGCTCGGGTTCACTTATGTGTGTGTGCGACAGGTGATAAGAACCATATATCCTGATTACCCAGCAGAGCCCAAGCCGATGTTAGAGCTGCAGGCAGTGTTAGCAGGTGCAGACCACACAGGCCTAATCGCGAAGCTGTATAATGCGTCCCTTAGGGAAAGAGAAAAGCTGGATTGCCCTTCATATCACAAATGGGTGGCCCTACTGGGGACTTTATTGTCGCTGGATATGTGAAAGTTCTGCTATGCCCTAAATGGCCGTCTAATGGCAAATTGCAACCTCCGCATCATCCATTTTAAATACTGGCACCAGTTATACTATACGCCACTGCAATTGAAGCACTTTGGTCTGCGGGAGACGGCTCGCTGTGTTTGTTGTGGACAGGGGGAAGTGGGCTTCTTGCATCTCGCATGGAATTGTAAAGGTATATACTGTTGTGTTCATGGTTATTAGACGCTCCTGACGCTCCCAGCATCTAACGTTGGGTCATGTGACTTCCTATAATAAACAGGAGCACGCACACATGCACGTTCATTCGGGTGCGGAGCAGCGAACCAGCAACAGTTCACACAGTGTCCGCCTCTGTTATTTCTAGGCCACGTGGTAGGCCTGTAGCTGCCCTAGGTGCCCCCTGAGTGTAGGGTCCCCAGCCACAGCCCCAGGGTCTCCCGATCTGCCCCACAGAACACAACAATTGGCGACGAGGGTGGTTGATCGAGCCCTCGCCGCGTGTGGGTGGTGCCAGCCTTCCTGTGCGGCGGCCGCGAGTGTGCATCCCTGCTCGCGGTGCTCGTGCCACACGACCGCCTACACGCTGTGCGTGCACCGGGACCCGGAGCAGTGCCCTTCGGGCGTGCAGGTGAGCCGCCTTCCTGCCCCTCTCTCCGGCCCGCTGGGCCCCCGGTCTAGCTTGACTCCCTGCGAGGCGTGCCCCTGCGGGATCCACGGCCGGCTGGGTTCTGGTCAGGCTGCGATATCCCCGGATCGGCGCCGCACGCGGCCTCTTGGCCGGTGCGTGAAGCGCGCTCTCCTCGAACACGGACGGCGCTCTCCCGTTGAGCCGCGCCCAGTCTTCTCCCACGCATCACGCGGACGTGGCGGAGAGTACCATCACTCCCCGGTCACAATATGGCCACCATTCCGCCTATTGAACCATTTGTGGTGGAGGGATTGCCGTCATCGTTGGCCCCTAAGTGGAAGGAATGGGTGGATAGACTATTGGTATTCTTCGAAGCCACGAAAGTCCACAAAGAACAGAAGCGGGCCATGGTACTTCACTTAGGTGGCAAGGACGTGCATTCAATTGCCAGGACACTAGTAGAGGCCACCCCCAAGTCTCACCACACCCTCATCAATGCTCTGAACGCTCACTTTGAACCCATGGCCAATCAGGACTACGAAAGATTTGTGTTCAGGCAAGCGCGGCAATTGCCCGAGGAGTCGCTAGACACATATCACACCAGGCTCAAGAGACTGGCGCTGTCCTGCGGGTTCGCGGACACCACGGAGGAAATACGAGGTCAAATTATTCAAGGGTGTGCATCGGCCAAGTTGAGAGAAAGGATTCTGGAAGAGTCGGGCAAGCCGCTCGCTGACATCCTGACCCTTGGTCGCACCAAGGAACTGTCCAAGGCACGAGCTGCCCACATGGAGGCAGCCCTACAAGCACCGGTCAAAGCTGAACCGGTCAACAAGTTACACGTGCAATCACAGTCCAAGTGGACCAAGAAACCTGCGAGGACACAGGCCGGCACGTCTGGTTTACCGTGTGGATACTGTGGAGGCCCAAATCATCCGGCGCCGGAATGCCCGGCGCGAGGGAAGCGTTGCTCAGGATGTGGCAAGCTTAATCACTTTGAAAAAGTATGCCGCTCGAAGAAGTTTCGCAAGCCCAGACAAGCAGTGAACGCAACACAAGAAGGTGATCGGAGTCAAAGTGACATGGACGACGATGAGGAAGAAGAAAGGACAGTACACAAGGTTCACATGATAGGTACAGCGGCACGTCGGACCAGGACACTCCCACAATGCTCACTACGAGTGGCGGAACAAGACATAATGGCTGTGGTGGACACAGGGGCCACCATCAATCTCATGAGTGCCGACTTGTATAGAACAATGAATCAGCCCCCACAGCTAAACCCATCACCTATCAGGGTTTTCGCGTATGGCCAGGAAACGCCCCTCAGGATCAGGGGAAAATTCCGAACTTCCATCACACATGTGGACAGAACCATCAGAGCCAATGTATTCGTCTCGGAAGATGGGCAAGGCATGCTGCTGGGATGCAGGGCGGCCGAAGACTTAGGTGTTGTTACCTTTGCATTTGGGGTCCATGAAGAGTCGGTGCAGCAACTCATACTGGATTTCTCTGATATCTTCCAAGGCATAGGACGGTTCACAGGTCGGGAGGTACACTTCCATATAGATCCGACAGTGCAACCGGTCGCATTGCGTCACCGTCGCATAGCATTCCATCTCAGGCCTTTGGTGGAAGAGGAGCTTAGAAAACTGGAAGCAGCAGGCATCATTGAGAAAGTAACCGGCCCCACCCCCTGGGTATCGCCCATTGTGGTCACAAGGAAGCCCAAGCAACCCGGAGCTGTTCGGATCTGTGTGGACATGCGCCTTCCGAACATTGCCATTAAACGGGAGCGCCACATCACGCCCACAATCGATGATCTCATTGGGGAAATGGCCGGAGCCTGTTGGTTCTCGAAACTGGACCTTCGGTCGGGGTACCATCAATTGGTGCTGGACCAGGAATCGAGGAATATTACAACGTTTTCCACACACGTCGGCCTTAGAAGATACACCAGACTCAGTTTTGGAATATCCAGTGCAGCGGAAGTGTTTCAAAATATAATCCAGGAACTGATTGCAAATATACCGGGGGTAATCAATGTAAGTGATGATATCATGGTACATGCAAGAACCATTGGAGAGCACCACCAACGATTGGCACAAGTATTCCGGAGGCTAAGAGAGGCCGGACTAACCCTACATCGGGAAAAGTGTGAATTCCTAAAGCGGAAAATAGGATTTTTTGGATACACCTTTTCTGCAGATGGAGTTCAACCTGACCCGGAAAAAGTCAAAGATGTACAGGATGCTCAGCCACCCACTACAGTCACCAAAGTTCGCAGTTTCCTAGGGATGGTCAACTACTGCGGACGGTTCATCAGGGATTTGGCCAATCTGACAATGCCTCTGAGAGAACTCACGAAGGACTCCACTCCCTGGACTTGGGGGCCGGAGCAAGAAAAGGCATTTGAGAGCATCAAGGCAGCCCATCGGACAACACCACCTTAGCTTTCTTTGACCCTCGAAATTTCACTCTGGTGGCTGTAGTTGCCGGCCCTGCAGGTTTGGGTGCGGTACTAATGCAGAGACCGCGGGATGCGTTGGTTTGGATGCCGGTAGCATATGCAAGTCGCTCACTCACGGACACGGAGCAACGATATTCCCAAATTGAAAAGGAGGCCACAGCCATACATTGGGGCTGCAAACACTTTCATCTGTACCTGTATGGAAAACCGTTCACTGTCATCACAGATCACAAGCCACTGGTGGCTTTGTTTGCGGGGACCTCGACGAAACCACCACCCCGCATAGAAAAGTGGATGCTGCAATTACAAGAGTATAACTGTACCATTGAGTATCAACCAGGAGCCAAGAACCCGGCTGATTATCTGTCACGACATCCTCGGCCTGCCACACCGGAAGAAATGGAAGAGGCTGAAGAAACCGAGGCCTACGTCAAATGCATCCTGGAGAGGTCGTGTCCCCGCTCCATCTCGGTAAGCGAAGTGGCAGAGGCCACTACCCAGGATGCCTGTCTCCAGAGGGCCAGGGAAGCAATCCAAAAGTGCAACGGGCACCGGGCCAAAGAGAGTTGGAAGACACTCACCCCAGAAGCTCAACGAACAATGGAAAGCTTGTATCATGTGAAAGATGATCTCAATGAAGACAACACGGGATGCCTACTGAGGGGACATCGGCTGGTAATACCCTCGGCCCTGACGGAACAAGTGGTTCAGTTGGCTCATGTTGGTCACCAAGGAATAGTCAAGACCAAGGCCCGTTTGAGAGCAAAGGTATGGTTCCCTCTCATGGATGAATTAGTGGAGAAAATGATCAAGTCATGCACGGCCTGCCAGGTTACGGGGGACATCCCGAAGGAGGCACCAATCAGAGTAGAGCCTCGTCCTCAGAAACCATGGGAGCAGGTCAGTATCGACTTTGGCAGTCTCCCAGATGGACGACACACCATGTTGGTAATTGACGATCATTCAAAGTACCCGGAGGTTGAAATCATAAATAGCACCAGTGCTGCCGAAGTGATCCCCAAATTAGAAAAGATAATAGCAGCTCAAGGAGTAATGAGAGAATTACGTACTGACAATGGACCACCGTTCCAAGGACAAGAACTGGCCACCTATCTGAGCTCACTTGGAATAAAGCATCGACGGATTACTCCTAGCTGGCCGCAGGCAAATGGGGAAGCAGAACGATTCATGAGAACTCTAAACAAAGTAATAAGAATAGCACATGACAAAGGACAGTCACTGGAAATGGCTATATTCACGTTCCTTCGAAGCTACCGCCAGACACCTCACACTACCACTGGGGTGGCTCCGGTTCATAGTCTCATGGGACGAGTAACAATGGACTCCATACCCCATCACCCCAGGTGGGTGCCGAAGACGATGGATGAAAATAAAATTGCGAATGGCAGGCGCCAAGCATATGCCCAAGTTAGCCAAAGACGAAGAGCCACGGAAGTGACGTTCCACAGAAATGACGTGGTATTATTGAAAAACAGAGTGACCAGTGGCAAGTTCCGATTAACTTACGATCGAGGTCCATGGCGGGTGATCAGTGTGAAGGGTACCCGAATAACTGCCATGAGAGGACGAGAAGTCGTGACCAGGAATGTATCTCATTTCAAGCATTTTCACAAGGAATGGAGTCCA
Organism: Lissotriton helveticus; assembly: GCF_964261635.1. Taxonomy (NCBI): domain Eukaryota; kingdom Metazoa; phylum Chordata; class Amphibia; order Caudata; family Salamandridae; genus Lissotriton; species Lissotriton helveticus. The sequence goes on from NC_136067.1 coordinate 988,999,740, forward strand.
AGAGCAATTTCCCAGGAACTTCCAACACCGGAGACAGATGTCAGCACGGGAGGTGATGACTCCAGGGTCAATATGGATGAAGAGTGGAGAGACATCTCTTTTGAGGAAGCTGGTGGCGAAGCAGAAGAGAGGGCGAGTCAGGCTGGTACTCAGGAGATGCTGGATGAAGCATCAAATGACTTTCCATCCACAGGTGGGACCAGTGAAGGAGCTGTCCCAGGGCGAGACAGTTCGCAATACAGTCTGCGAAGAAACCCAGAGCCCTCAAGTCGACTGAGAAATTATTGGAGAATGCTCCATTTCAGTGTATTATCATGGTTGAAGTTTGAAGCTGCTACATAGACACTGCCGAAGTGGCCATAATCAAATTGAACTGTTTAATGCGGTCAAGTGATTGTTTTCTTGTTTTCATGTTTTAGGAGGAATGTTGTGTTCATGGTTATTAGACGCTCCTTACGCTCGCAGCGTCTAACGTTGGGTCATGTGACTTCCTATAATAAACAGGAGCACGCACGCACGTTCATTCGGGTGCGGAGCGGCGAACCAGCAACAGTTCACACAGTGTCCGCCTCTGTTATTTCTAGGCCACGTGGTAGGCCTGTAGCTGCCCTAGGTGCCCGCTGAGTGTAGGGTCCCCAGCCACAGCCCCAGGGTCTCCCGATCTGCCCCACAGAACACAACATATACCATTTTTGGAGCAAGATTACGAACATGCTTATAAATGTGGTGTCGGAAGCCGTGCAATGTACTCCTTAGGTTTGTCTATTAGGCTGGGTAAAGAATCTTAAACCCTGAAACCTCAGACTGATGGCTGTTTCGACCATACTAGCTAAGAGAGCGGTGGCACAATGCTGAGGATCTAGACTCACCCCAAAATTGAAAAAGAGGGTCAGAGATTTACTTTATTGCAAAGAACAACTTGAGATCGATAGCAAGGAATTGCCTGAAACTTCACTAGAATTTTGGGCCCCGCTTTCTGTGTATCTTCTGACAAACCCTGATTTACAATAGATGCTGTAACCTGATGCTCTTGATGTGTTTATTCTTGGGACTGCCATATGTTGTACTACTGTCGAGTGTGATGAAATGATACGTTGGGGTCACAGTTACTTTTTCTTTAGTGCCGTGGGGGACAATGGTTTGGTGGCTGGTGGGAAGTTCTGAAGGCTGTTACTTTGCTCGTTTGAAAATGCTTGTGCTATACTAGCTAAGAGAGCGGTGGCACAATGCTGGGGATCTAGACTCACCCCAAAATTGAAAAAGTGGGTCAGAGATTTACTTTATTGCAAAGAACAACTTGAGATCGATGCCAAGGAATTGTCTGAAACCTCACTAGACTTTTAGGCCCCAACGTACTGGTGTGTGAGGTGGATGATGGAATCCAGGACAGAGAGTAGGTAGGCACAAAATGATGACTGCAAGATTTCTGCGACTCTGGCTGTTGTGATATTGAAGGAACCAGATGCCAGCATGTGGAGGACAGCCATCAGCTTCACCTGCGGAGAGATGTTATTGGGCCTGGCAGTTGGTGGCTGGAGAATTTGCCCAATCTGGTTTAGCAATTCTATGAAGGGGTCCATCCTGAGTCTATAAAATCTAATTACCTCATCCTCCCTGAAGTCAATGAGGGAAATCCATTGCCAAAAAACATGGTCCCTTCTCCTGCACTGCCTACGTCGTCATGGTGGTTGTCTCCTGGTGACTCCAAAGCTGCAGAATGACGACTTCCATGGCGTACTTGAGCTTTCTAAATTGTTTAGTGTGGCTTGTCTTTATATACCACAGCCACTGTGCCATTTCCCACGCTTGGGTTGTTGACGCACAGAAATGTTGATGCATTACAGACTTTGCACGCCGCTTGCCATCAATACGACACACAGTGACAAAACCATAAACATTGCTGCATTAGTTTTTCATTACATTTTGCGGGGCAACGTCTAACTTGCATATTTCACTGTGTGTTTGGCGCAGCCAATTTTGGTGCAGCTTTTTTCTCATGCAGGTGTTCAAAACATTACACATTTGGCCACAGCTTGTAGTTATGGAGTACTGCTTGAGATATGGTATACAACCTTTACAACGAAACTTTTACAGCGAACTACCATTACAACGCAACTTTTACAACGCAAACTGTTACAACGCATTGCTCTGGGGGGCGCTCTAGGATAGGGAATAGGTTAATTTACAATTCAATAACCTTCCCTACTATCCACGGGGACTGGAGTTGGAATAGTAAATTAAACTATTCACTATCCAGCGCCCAAAAGCATTATGCGTTGTAATGGTATGCGTTGTAAAACTTACGATGTAAAGGTAGGCATTGTAAAGGTAGGCGTTGTAACGTCATACATCCTTGAGATATATCAAAATTAGTGGCGCAAAGGCCTCTCATAAATATGCCACTGAGTCTTTTCCCTCTGTGTAAATTCTAGAAAGAAATTTAACCGAGACTTAACTGCAACTCTTGATACAATAACACAAAGTAAAATAACAACATAAAAACATAACAATCACAGTACAGCACACAACAATAGCACAATAAAATAGTGCAGCACAGCAGCACAGCAGCACAAAAAACAACACAATGAATCATCAACCCAAAAAAGCAACACAAAGATGTACAAGTATTTTGAGACGCATTACCACTTTTACACATCTGCTTTTAAAATACGGTGGTAAAAGTTCTCCCTATATTAAACTAAGGGCGATGAATAGCACGTTCAAAAAATGTTTCACGTACCATAGTGTATGGATACTCGTGTCTTATGAGAAGTTATCTTTCCTATGACTTTATGCATACACTCACCAATCATGCCCACAATGAAATAAAATTGCCAACATTTCCAAATATTTAACACATATTTGAAACGTAAAAATGTAAAAACTGTATGCCATTTTTCGCATTAAATATAGGCACAAGAGGGAGACAGAATTCAAGTGTAATCAGTCTAATAGTGGAAATTCAATTAATTTAAGAGCCAGGATGAATTAGACTTGACAAAAGATTAATAATACAGATGGGACCAGCACGAGGAACAGAAATGGTATTGGACAGCTCAAGTGTCATTTGTAAAGGGAAATAAATCATACACCGAGGTTGGATGCTTCAAATAGAAAAAGCAACTGTCTCACGCAGGTCCGGGCAGTTGATACTACAAGTCCAACTGGATGGCTGCTCTCGCCAGAGAATGCCGGCGCTGATCGATCTAGCTGTCAGAGCTCAAGTATGTTAGAGGAGAAAAAAGCCTTCTAGGCAAGCTTTTAATGGCGCTCCTCGTCAACGAAAATGTTGCACTTCTCACTTCAGTAGCTTCGTGACACAGGGCGATAAGGTGTCTTGGCGCCTTCTGTCCCCAGTTATGAAATTCCTCAATTACTGGTCTGATCCTCACTTAAATGTAATGCAGGCCCAACTGGTAAAGCATAATTTACATGAACAAAAATGGCGTTCACAGTTGAGCTGCTAATCAAGAAAGGCATTGTAGAGGAAGTGTACATCAAGGAGGCAGCAGTAAAATACTACATACAATCAGTTGCAAATACTGCTTTATTAGGGTTGACTTTCGGAAAAGCAGAGAAAATGCATTTTCCGAAAAGAAAGCTTTGCATATTTTTCTTATGGTAGAGAGATACAGGGATACTATGTAAACACGCTATAATTTGTGACATCCGCTAAGTGCAAGCTTGCATAGCGAATTGAATAATAGCTACATCTAAGGGCTTCTTTTTTAGGGCAATGTTGCTTTTTTTAGAGTCTTCATGTACGTGATGTAGTCCAGTTCTTTTGAGCCCTCCCCTTAACTACTTCCCTTTAGAGGTCTGAAGGAGATACCGCAGGTTCTACCCACACCTGAGTGAATGAGGCATTTTAACACCAACTAATTTATTATTTTTTAACAAAAACAAGAGTATTGTCCTTTAACTGGGGCTTTTCTGAAAGAAGATTTTGTAAACGTTTGGAAATGTAGAAAGTTTTTGATACTGAGCAAGAGATATGATAAGAATTTGAGGAACTTTTTACAGAAAAAAGTGAAAAGTTGGTAAAAACGTGTTTTTTCAGGGAGCATGGGGTCAATAGAGAGTCGCAGTGTCCTACAACATGTACCTCTATTGGGTCTGACTTGCCATAAAATAGGACTGCAAAAAAAGGAAATTCCTTTCTGTGTGTTGGGATTCTAAGTCAACAATAACATTTGTTTTAATTCATTGGATCAACAGCACCCCCAAAAAAATTTCATTTAAGTCAAAACATAACATTTGATGTATCTAAATATGTTTTATTTTATCTTTAAAAACAATTTATTTCATATAGTCAATATACACAATAAAACAAAATCATGTAAATATTTTTCTCAAAAAAGCATTTTACATGTATCCATTCAATTTGTTATAACAATTCATCATATCACAATACATAAAAAACAATCAACTAATACAATTAAAAAGCTTGTCGACGCGTTTCGGTGCTTCTTTGTTTGGAACACCTTCCTCAGGACTATTTTAAAACATCTTCATTTATTTAATGTGATACTATTATGTATTACCAAGATCAATCCAGGAGTTGTAAAGGAAATTAATGACTCCTCATCCCCGCTGTGTCATCAAAGGATTTCTGATTTGCACGGAAGCCTTTCGTAGCATTGGCTCGATTCTTTCCACTTTTTAGATAGTGTTTCCTCTTTATTTAGTCTGGCTTAGCGTAGTCCTTAGTGCTTCACGGACTCGTGCATGGATCCCTCCTCTTTTTAAATTGAGGCGATCAGCAGCGTCTCTAGTGTGAACTAGCGCTCCGGCCGTCCGGTCTCCCTGGTTGCCTGTGTCGGTTGGACTCCTGTTTTGAGGTCCTTTCTGGGTTAAACAGGGAAAACTCTCTCTTTTTTAAGTTTACCATAAAATAGGGCCCTAACCTATGTTCGGGATGCATTCTACAGCTATACAGTCTTTTATTGGTCCAACTGCCGCTGTCCTAATACTGCGGGCCGTCCTACATGGACCTCTGAACTTGTAATAAGGCCCTCAATGTTTAAAGTGTTGTAATAAAACGTCATGTTTAATATTTCTATAAATAAATCTTTGTTATTTTGATCTAGAATTAGTGGCAGGTTTTTGAATCTTTTGTTAGGCACTATACATTTTATAATATGCTTTTGGCTATTATTTCTAAGTAATCTACTCCTTTGTTGCTTATGAAGATTTTAACTTTACATTGTAGCTTGTCGTACATTCTTTTTGTTTGCTTGGTAAATGTAGGTGCAATATGGCTAACAGATTGCTCCATTTCCAGTTGTTAGTAGCTTTGCTCTCAATGTAATGCTTCTATAAATGTATAGAGTGCATATTGGGTTCTGCGTAGTGTCAATTGGAAGGCATTGTGCCATTCTTCCACGTCGTTGTTTGTTTTGGGTTCCTGTGCCAAGGTTCTGTCATTCCATCATGGTATTTGAAATTGGGTTGGTGTCAGTGTCTGGATTGATGCAGTCTGCCAACCCAAGCATCTTTGAAATAACCTATTAGAGGGCTCAGTTTGTCTTTGTTTTGTTGGTAGAAAGGGCTTTCAATTAATAAATTGTAGTGGTTAGGTAAAGCTGCGACAGGGACATTGTCTAGTGATATTTTTATATTTCAAAGACAAATTGGCTATTTGTAGCATATTCTACATTTAGGGCCCAATTACGAGCTTGTAGGTGCAGTGTCAGGTCTGCTTTGTCGCTGCACCACCACACCTGTGGCGAGGCCGCCTTCCAGATTAGGAGTTTCCTCCTGTTTGACAGGCTTTTTTGAGCATTCCCACAGTGATACCTGTAAAAATAGGCACCTTAATGGGAACGCCAAAAACATTTCCTACATGGCATGGACTTTCCAGTACATGCAGTGTAGGAGCTGTTGTTCATGCACACGGGGGCACATGTTGTGCCCGCCGCCCTGTGTAAATCCACACGGCACAGAGGCACCAGGGGGTCCTATGGGGCTCCCTTTGCTTTCTCTCCACCAGTATTTACATGGAGGAACAACCGGCATGTAAACCTGGCAGAGAGGACCAGTGCAACACCACCAAGGAACGGCGGTTCCCTGGTGACTGTGGCGGGACTTTGGTGGCCCCACCGCTCATCTCATAATTGGGCAGTGGGAAGACCACTACCATCATGCCCCTGAGAATCTGGCAGTCTGTGTACTGTCAGACTTGTAATCATCCCCTTAGTGCAGATTGTTGGAAGTGTTTCCATATGCTTAGATTGAAATGTTAGCAGCAGCCTTGTATGGCTGTGTAGTGTAATTTATTTTAATTGTCTGACTCATGGTTTGTTCAAAGTCTATGATTATTTTTGGTGGGAAGTAGGTTTTTGTTTTATGTTTGATGTGATTTAAGTGTTTGTAGCAAGTGCTACTTTACTTATTTGGTAGTAGGGCGTATATAAAAGGGATACTTATGTTTGATATTCACCATGTATGGTGTATATCTGAGTGAATGGTTTGGAACACATTTTGATGATCTCATCCATCATCCAGGTTTGACAATTGCTTCGTTTTAGAAAGGTATTTGCAGTAGAGAATATTAGGATTCAGTTCTCATGGTTTAGATTGTCATGTAAAAGAAAAGGTTCCCCATTATGTATCATTGTTAAATGGTCAGGTATTTCTATGTCTTGGTATCTTCCAGAGGCAGGAGGAGTATCGCTGGTGACTTTTTCAGTTTCTGCAATTAAACATTTTAAAGTGGGTATAGATGGTAATTGCACTGTGATGTGCTCGGGTTTTCCAGGCAGTATTTTTTTTACAAATTTGATTGTGGGTTCCTGGGAGCTGGTGTTTGCCTCTCTTATATCCTGCAGTACATCTGTGATCTCTTACATGAATTACAACATTATCTGTTGTAGTGGCCATCTGATAGCATGCAGTACAATAATATTTAGTACATTTCCAATTCATATTTTCTTTCAATGTACATTCTTGGTTGTAGGTGTAACCCATGTGACTTAGTAATTAATTTCCTTTCTGGGATGTTATATATTTGGCTTGCTGTATCATTGTATCTGAAAGTAGCATATTAGTATAAATAAATCATTTAGATGTTTCACTCTGTTTTCCAGCTACTCAGATGGGGGTGTTATAATAAGGAGCAGGTGCTTCCTTTTCTGTTTGAAGGGAAAAAATGTCAGTTTCATTTTAACTCTCTATTGGGGTAAGTTTATATTTTGTACTAACTTGCTGGTTAGTGATAGGTTTTTTTTCTGTCAGCTTATCATTTTAAGAACTAGTAGTGCTTTCTTTTAGGAATTACATGTAACGAGATAGAAGTTAAAGAGTGTTTAGTTCATTATTTTCTGTCCTATATTTCTAAGTTTATGAATTAGTTAGTTTTAGTTTAAATATAAGTGTTATATACTTGGTTAGGTATTTGTCACAATGTATGTGTATATTTCCTCTTTAAAGGTCTGGTTCAAGAATCCAGCAACATTTCCTCATCTTGCAGTGTTTGTCATTTAAGAAGTATTTAGTTTGTAAAATTAGTGATTTCTTTAAATATTGTTCATTTAGTTGCATCCCTGATTTTGTTGGTTACTGTTATTTATAGTTTGTTTTTATTGATTAGTTTAGTTTTAGTTAGATTTTTAAAAATGTATCAGTTATGCCCCTCTACAATAAATGCTAATTTATTTTTTAATTATAAATGTTTATACATAGTTTGATAGTTTTGAATATAATATATTTAAATAGATTTTAAATGTATGTAGTTAGTGGCATTCTAAAAAAATGATGTGGTATTTTTCATTTTAACATTTGTATAAAATGTTTTATGTATATTTTAAATAACTGTTTTACATAAAAAATGTTTTTTAAATATCTAATAATGACATTGTAATTATTTTGGTGATATTATTGTAGTTGATATTGTGTGAATTGATATTTTTACATATTATATGTTGATTTACAGGTGACACAATATTTTTTTCCATTATGTGTGTTTTCGATGTAAATAAAAGCCAATATTTTTAGCAACAATATTTGTGATTTCGTTAGTTAAGTATAAGAAGGCAATATCTTTGTTAACAATATTTGTTTTCTGATGTTTTTAGATTTCGATATTGTATGCATAGATATCATTTTAGTGATCGAAAATTGTGGGAAAAAGAACGATGAACTGGAATGTGGTCCAGAGTAATTACCAGTGACTAGGAATATTTAAAGCTATCCAACCATCAATTTTTTGTATACCTCATTGCAATGCCCTATGTGCATCAGGTATGCCCAGAAGTGAGTCTGTGCTCACGCTCCTATAGGATCCAAGCTACACCTGACTGAAGCGGTCCAAATAGGCCCAAAAGTCTAGTGGCTCGCTCGAGTTCCTGTTCAGTGCTTGTCTGGCAGTTCAGGATGGAATTTTCCTATTGGAGGAGGTTCCAATCGTGCATATGTCTGGTTGATGTCTAGGGTACAGACATCAACCAGCCAGGTAGGTCACTCCCCCCCCTGCTGCACCTCCACCAGAGCGTGAGTTCCCCTGTGCCCGGTATCCGCTGGGCCCAGTTTTGATTCTGTTTCCTGTGTGCCCATTCTTCCCTCTGTCTCATTGTGTGCCCATTCATCTTGTTCCTTGTGTGCCCATTTTTCCTTCTGCTCCTAGCTCCTCTGTGCCCATCCCACTCACAGTTCCCGCCCCTGCTGCCCCTGTGGTCCCACCCCCCATGCCCATTCGTTGACCCCTGCCTCCCGCCTCCCCCCTCCTAACTGCTCCTCCCTCCCACCTCCCCTTAAAATGGCATCTGTTGACGCGCTGAAGGCGCGCCTAAGGTAAGCACGTCCGCGCCTGGACTGTGCCCAGCGCCAGAATCCCTGGCCCCCGCACTAGCCATGAAGACCGCCTCCGATACGACCTCAGCACCCTCATCACTCTCAACCCAGGACAAACCTCCACCTGCTGAAGGGCCACCCCGAAGTGCACCCACGGTCCCTTCACCAGCCAGAACTGCAGCTTCTCCTGCATCGAAGACGCAGAGACACCCGCCACACAACCAGCTCCGATGCATCCTGATGAACACCCGCTCCACATGCAAACACGCTGTCGAGCTTTGGGACCTACTCGACATCGCATTTCCAGACATCTCCTTCCTGACTGAGACCTGGAAGAGTGAAGCCTCCTCCCCAGACATCGCAATAGCCATCCCCGAAGGATACAAGATTGCCCGCAGAGACCGCACCAACGGAGTTGGATGAGGAATCGCCATCTTCCACGAAAAGACCATCAGGGTCTCAACAAACACCGAAGACACTCTCAGCACCGCCGAACACATGCACTTCCAGATCCACATGGACCCCAAGACCACCCTAAGAGGAACCCTCCTCTACAGACCACCTGGACCCCGACCACAATTCTGTGACACCATCGCCGACTTCATCAGCACGCACACACTGACCTCCATCAACCACATCCTCCTCGGAGACCTGAACTTCCTTCTGGAGAACAACAACGACAGCAACTGCTCCACCCTGATAGACAACCTCGCCAACCTCAGACTGGACCAGCTCGTCACGACACCGACCCACATCGCCGGACACAAGCTCAATGCCATCTTCTACTCAAGTCCACAGTCTCCTTCAGCCACGTCTCCGAACCCACCTGGACCGATCACCACTGCATCCACTTCACATTCCAGAAACCAGTCACACATATCTGCACCCTACAGATCCCCCATCGCTGCTGGGGCAAAATCACCGAAGTATAACTACAGACAAACCTCTCACTCAACCCACCGACCAACCCCTACAACTCCGACAATGGTGCGCGCACCCTCAAACGATGGATGGACGACTGCGCCAACACCTTAGCCCCGCTGAAAAAAAAACCCTCAAAGACACCAGCAAGATAGCCAACTGGTTCACCCCGGAACTCCTAGCATCTAAGCGCACCTGCCAGAAGTTGGAAAACATATGGCACAGCGAGAAGTCGCTTGGTAGCCGCGCAGCCCACAAATACGCCATCCGCAACCACCACCACCTCAACAGGACCTCTAAAAGGACCTCCTTCAAAGACCGCCTCAACAACAACTCACACAACAGCAAGGAGCTCTTCAATGTCGTGAAGGAACTCCCCAACCCCAGCTCCAATGCCAACTACATCCCGCTGTCGCAGGGCCTGTGCGACTCCCTCACCACCTTCTTCCACCGCAAGATCGCTGACATCCACAACAGCTTCAACCCCCCGATGACCCCTACAGGCCCCAACATGCAGGAACCACCACATCCCACCGACTACGACCACCTGACAACCTGGGCCAACGTGAGCATCGAAGACACAATCAAGACCATGGGCACAATCTACTCCGACTCACCGTCTAAACCTTTTCCACACCAAATCTTCAACAAAGCCGGAAGCTCCATCGTACCCCACCTGCGCAACATCATCAACCTCTCCTTTGAGACCAAGACCTTCCATGAGAGCTGGAAACACGCCAAGATCAACACCCTACTGAAGAAACCCAATTAGGATACAAGCAAACTGAAAAACTTCAAGCCCATCTCCCTGCTTCTGTTCCCAGCTAAGGTCATCAAGAAGAAAGTCAACATCCAGCTCACCCGCTACCTCGAAGACAGCAGCATCCTGGACCCCTCCCAGTCAGCACCGAGAACGCCCTCATTGCTGCCACGGATGACATCAGGATCCTGTTGGACAATGGCGAGACGGCGGCCCTCATCCTTCTGGACCTCTCCGCCGCCTTCGACACCGTCTTCCACCGCACACGACTCCACGACGCAGGGATCCGAGACAAGGCCATGAACTGGACCCCCTCCTTCCTCTCCGGCAGAACCCAGAGAGTCCGCCTCCCCCCGTTCTGATCCAAAGCCTCCGAGATCATCTGCGGCATCCTGCAGGGATCCTCCCTCAGCCCAACGCTGTTCAATGTCTACATGGCGTCTCTCGCACGCATCGCCCGACAGCACGACCTCAACATAATCTCCTACGCCAACGACACGCAACTGATCCTCTCCCTCACTAAGGACACCCTCACCGCCAAATCCAACCTCCACCAGGGAATGAAGGCTGTCGCCAAATGGATAGTTTTGTATGGCCTACAGGAGCAAAACCCATCAACCACGTTGGGATTGGGGTAGATAAGGGAGGGTGGTCAAGGTTAGAGGGGTAGGCATGGGGATGTGAGCGCTGGGTGGCGCGGTGGGTGGGAGACAAGGGGAGGGAAAGTGAGGGATGAGGCAAGAGGGGGGTAGGTGGGTAACTTGCCCTCCCCTTGTCTCCCGCCCACCGCTCCACCCAGCGCTCACATCCCCATGCCTACCCCTCTAACCTTGACCTCCCTCCATTTTCCCCCCTGTACAGCACTGCCCATTAACCAACCCAGTCCTGATGAAGATCCCAAATTAAGAGGATCGAAATGCCGTCGACCATAAAGCGCAATTGAAGGCGCGAACATGCAATGTGGTTCACCTATGACTATTGCCAGCCTCCAAATGTACCATAATACAGCTGGAACCACATTATTGTCATAACTCACTGTATATATTCATGCACCAGTCACCTTGCGCCGCCTTTTTTGCTGTTTACATTGTCACTTGCGTCGCCACCGTGCACACCACTTGCAACCATTGAGCACCAAGTACAATTAGGGTTGTACCAATTTGTTCTTTTACAGTGCTGCTACAACTGTAATTTGTTTTAACCTTTGTTTTGGATAAATATGATGCCATAGGCACATTTATAACTAACATATGGGTCTCCTTTGTCCTTCCGTATAATGTTTTTTAACATGTACATTGTTAATTGTCTTTAACTAATACCAGTTGGGATACCATATTTTTGTACAATATTGCCAAATGGATGGAGCATAGCCGCCTGAAACTGAACACAGACAAGACGGAGATCCTCATCCTCGGGCCCAACCCCTCAGCATGGGACGACTCCTGGTGGCCCGCATCACTGGGGACACCCCCCGCACCCACCACCCACGCACCCAACCTGAGAGTCATCCTCGTCTCGAAACTCACCATGACCAAACAAGTCAACGCTGTCTCCTCCACCTGTTTCAACACCCTCTGTATGCTCCGCAAGATCTACAGAGGGATCATGACAGACCCAAGGAAAACAGTCAAACAGGCCTAGTCAGCAGCAGACTCGACTACGGAAACGCCCTCTATGCCGGAGCCCCGACCAAGCTCATCAACAGACTGCAAAGAATCCAGAATGCCTCTGCACGCCTGATCCTCGAAGTCCCGTGCCGCGACCACATCACCCCCCACCTGAAGAACCTGCACTGGCTCCCTGTCGACAAAAGAATCTCCTTCAAGCTCCTGATTCACGCACACAAGGCACTCCACAAAACCGGCCCAGCCTATCTCAACAGCCGACTCTCCTTCTACGTACCCAAAAGGAAACTCCGCTGCACAGACCTCTCCCTGGCTACCGTCCCACGCATCCGTAAAACCACAGCCGGAGGCGAATCCTCCTTCCACCGCGTCACCAAGACTTTCTATCACCTTCCCCCTCATCCTACGACAAACCGAAGACCTACTAACCTTCAGGAGACAACTCAAGACCTGGCTGTTTGACCAGTAGCAACAGCACCCCCTTCCTCCCCTTCCTTCAGCGTCTTGAAACCCTTGCGGGTATGTAGTGCACTTTACAAATTAATTGATTGATTGATTGATTGTACATGAGAGGCTAAAGAATGATGGACTGGTGTGTGCCCAGAGTAATTACCGGTGGCTGAGAATAATCCAAGTATACCATCTGTAACTTTAATTGTGTACCTCAGTGCGATGCCTTATGTGCCTTATGTGCTTCTTGCACCACGTACCTGCTCACTGTAGCCTGGAACTCAAGGTAAGTGTGACTCAGGAGGTTCAAATAGTCCCAAACTGGTCCTGAATTGCTCGAGTTCCTGTTCAGAAATAGCTTGATCTTGCTGTTTGGGCTGGACTGCTCCTTATTGGAGCAGGATCACAATGTATTTGCATATGGCAGGTTCCTGTCTAAGGTGGCATGGTATGCAATAGAACGATGGACTGGAATGCGGCCCATGGTAATTCATTAATTCAAGCATCCCACCCCTCACTTTTTTGCCTAATATATTGCTAAAGTGAGAATAAGGACAATCAAGTTAAGAGGAGCAACACTGCCTGTGCACAGATACACATAGTTTGTGCAGTCCAGGAGAGCCCCCAGATACCTATCCAGGGGGAGGTACATTAACAGACTGAACACTGCACAAAAGGCTAGAGAAAACCAATAGGAATAGTTCATTTTATAATATGAAGATCTTTGAGTCAAGAGAAATCATAGGATGTCTCCCAATTTTATGTAATAGTAATAATTTTGGCTGTAATACACTTGTTTCCAACACATATTAAATGATTGATACTCTCAAATGTTATCTCCCCTTTCAATATTGATATTTTTCTTCATTACTTATCCAGTCTTCAAGAATCATGAATTTAACCTTCTAAATATTCTCAAACATGTTTTCAGTGCTCTTGTTTGTCACACAATATTCTTTCCCTGTGAATATTCCTTTTGGTTACTCTCTGGAAATGTTCTTTTTGGTTTCTCTCTCACACATTTGTGATGTCTATGTGTGTTCTACTATATGGAGGGAGGTGTGTTATGTCTTGGGTTTCTGTGCACATGTTTATCTTGCACCGCTTTGGAATGCTGTGATGCAGGCTAGAATCTTCTGAATGAGTGAAAAAGAGGAGTGTTAAAGTCTTTGACGTAGACTGACTAGGGTGTTGGTACCCTGGGTGGCCACTCATCAAAATGTAATATAATGTTGGCATATTGAAGACAAGGCCACTGTGATCTGGCTCCTCATTCCACAAAGACCCATCCTTTTAATGTAACAATAATGATCAGATCTTTGGTACACCAAATTGTGCAGCCGGACATCCCTCTAATGTTTTATCCATTTACAGTCTCAGGTCATCCTCCATTAAGGATGAGGAGAATCCTCCATAAGAAACATGATAGGATTTTCAGGATGCCAGTGGGAATCAAAGTTTTATCTGTGAGTAGTCCATTTGGGATCTCGAAGAGTTTGTTTGGAATTTGTAGATGTTGCAAGATGAAAGGTTGTATTTAGAGTTTGGGACATGCAGGACATCTGTCAAAAATGGGCGAGGTGGCTGCCTGTGCACCTTATTTAGAGTGTATAGAGCCTTAGTGCTACATAAAAATACGGCCCACTGGCTCAGAGCTGGAAGATTTTCTAAAGAGAGTTTACAGAAAATACAAGACATCCCTGAAAGTTGATAGAAGATTGCCTGGGAAAGAAGAGTGCATCAGGTAGTGAATAGAACTGTCCGTGTGATATAGGAGTGTCAATTGTGCTGGAATTAACTTGAACTTACCATTTATATTGTTTGGACTCTTCGAGGGTGTGCGATTATGCCACGCAAAATACCTACATTAAATTTGACATGTATGGATTTGTACTTTCTAATTGTGCATATGTCACAGCAATAGAGTTCAAGTTTGTGTGCTGGGTTTTTTATCCTTTTATATTTTTCACTTTGACAGCATGGGGAACAGTGTGGCTGTTGGGTGTATGCAAAAGGGGAATGACTGATAATTGAGAGTAATATTTGGTATTCAAGGGAGCACATGGTGAGGAGAGAAGCTCGAGGTTCCAGTTGCAGTCTGGAGTTTATTTTTTTGTAGACTGTATTTTGGTGTGCAAAGAGGCAAGATTCAGTGCAAAGGGGCACATGGTAAGGTAAGGGGTTTAAAAATTCGTGTGTGTCATATGATAGTCTATATGTATTAGAGTTGCTGTGCAGAGGGTTAAATTCTTATTATGTGCACAACTGTCACTATGGATAGTCTCCCAGTTTAGCGCTGAGACCTTAAGGAAAGGTTCAGAAATACATTTGTTATGTTGCCCAGCAAATATGGCCCACTTTAAAGACATGCAAAACCCGATTTACCTACTTGTGCCAATGAGTCAAACAATCAATCAATCAATCAATCAAGAGATTATAAAGTGCAACTACTCACTCATGAGGGACTCAAGGCACTGGGGGGTGGGGGGGCTGCTGGTCCTTTTGGGTGTGTAGGATCATTCAAAGAGCCAGGTCTTAAGGTCCATCTTGAATTGAGTCAGCGACGCTGATTGCCCGGGGGTGGAGGGGCAGGATGTTCCAGGTCTATGTGACAAGGTAGGAGAAAGAACTTCCCCCGGTTCTGGTCTTGTGGATCCTGAGGACGGAGGCTAGGACGCTATGGTGGAACATAGTTATCTGACGGGAACGTGGAATGTGTGGAGGTGGTTCAGGTATGCTGGTCCTATGTTGCGAAGAGGTTTTTAGGCATGTGTGGGGAGCTTGAAGGTGATTCTCTTGTTGAAAGAGAACCAATGGATTTGTCAGAGGTATTTCATGAAGTGGCTGCGGCTGGGGATGTTGCGGACCAGTCTGGGGGCATCGTTTTAGACAATCTGTTATTTTATGAGCTGTTTCTGGGAGATGGCGGTGTAGAGTGCGTTTTCGTTGTCTAGTCTGCTGGTGATGACTGTGTGGGTAACAGTCTTTCTGGATTCTGTGGGGATCCATCTGAATGTCTTTCAAAGCAGGCGGTGTGTGTAGAAGCAGACTGAGGTAACTGCATTGATTTGACAGTTCATTAAGAGGGATAAGTCCAGTATGATGCCATGTTTGTGTGTGTGGTCCGTAGGGGTGGAAGGAGGTTCCAGAGTCACTCCAGGTTGAAAGGATGGGACTCAGGATGAGTACTTTGATCTTGTCCGAGTTGAGCTTGAGGCAGCTGTCTTTCATCCAGATGGAGATGGCCTTCATTCCATTGTGGAAGTTTGTTCTCGTGGTTGTGGGTTCATTGGTGAGGGAGAGGATCAGCTGGGTGTCATTGGCGTAGGAGAAGATGTTTAGTCCACAGCTTCTGACGATGTCTGCGAGGGCGCCATGTACACGTTGAAGAGGGTGGGGGCCCTGGAGTAAATAGCACAAAGCAGTACAAAGCGCTGCTTTGCATTACTTAGTGCCAAGGTAGCGTACCATGGGTGGTGCATGGGTGTTCCCATGCAACCACCCAAGGTTTCTGACCTTAAGCCTTATTTACTTAAAAAAGTAGGGTGAGAAAGTAGACCCCATTTCAAATTGGCGGAATGAAGGAGAAATGCTTTCATTTCACCTTTCTTTTCCGACTTTGTATGTGTGCTGCACTATACAATACACATACAAAGTGGGAAACGGTGTAAAGTTAGTCTAAGCATGGTATTTTATAAAACCTATGCTAAAGTCATGGAAATACCTTTGCATTAATGCGCAAAAGTGTGTCCGAGGCTCAAGGCAGCATACATCTACACTACTAGAGAGGAGAGGAAAGTACCATATTTCTCTAAATATGGCTCTCTCCTGCTCTCTCCTTCCCACACAGCACAGTATTTGTGACTGCTGTTCTGTGCTCCTTGAGAATCCAGTATATCTGTCGCCATATATTACAAAAGGTTTTATTAATTGCTTATTATAGTTGAGATTATATTAGTAAATGTTACAAAAACAAACATGATGGTTAGAATTGAAAATACAATAAAGAATATATCAGGATGGCAACTCTCTAGAATATATTCATTGAATAAATTAATTGACAGAATCAATTTCTGTAAGAATGTGTTGAGAATTAAAGAGCCGGTATGAGTTTCTAAGATGACCTTTGACACTCAGACACTTGCCATACATCACACGTTTTTAGTTCGAGTCTTATAACGGCAGCGCACATGCACTGCTTGCTTTCCGAGGCATGCAGTATTCAGTATGGAGTGAATTCTCCGCCCACTCTCTGCCTATCTTTTTCATTGGCTTGAGTCTTTGTCATTCCTAAATGCTTAATTCAAATTGGTTTCAGACGTGTTAGACCCTCCTTATGACGGCCATGTCATCATTTGTATCCTTCCATGGCTACTGGCCCCTTTACAGTAAACAATGCTGGTAGATTTACAATAGAGTTTTATATTCCAAAGTTGACTAAAAATACTGTTTAAATAGCTGTAAGCTAGAGTAATGGCTGTTATTTACCCAGATTGAAATGCTAGTTCTTCACTCCAAGAACAAGTCCAGGACTAATCTTTAACCACACCTTAAAGTCAGAATAGTTCAATTAAGTTCTTTCCTAATAGCATTCAAAACTACTTTGAGAAGACTACAAATATGTTTATCTACAAACCACCTCCATGCAGATTTGTGTACACAGCTCTGACAGTTTACTGCGACTGATTTTATCCTTTTCACTATTTTGTCGTACATTTTCGAACTGACTGTTATTTTGGTATGTTATATTTTGTTTTGCTCATAATCTTTGTATTGAACAGTTACAATTAAGTACAGCCAAGCATGACATGAGCACTAGTGGTCTACTGTTCTTGATTTGACATAAGACCAATTGGCACAAAATTAATACTCCTAAGGCAGCACCAGTATAGAATTATTCGACAATAAAAGTTAACACAGCGAATGGGAAAGTGTGCTTAGAGGTCATCCACCGGAGGTCACGTCACATAACTGAAATGAAGAAAAACAACAAATAGATAACAAAATATAACATTTTCTTGTCAAGTTAATCTTTGACCTCACTCAATGGTCAAAGATTGAGCCGTTGCCACGTTATAGGGCAAGGGCTAAACATGTTAGTAGTAAGGGGAGGGAAGAGAAACCTGGTGCCCGGTATTTGGGTTTTGCTATGTAGGGGGCTGAAAATTACAGAATCAGTATATTTACCGATTCGGTAAAATAACCGATTCGGTAAATTACCGAATCGGTAAATATACCGATTCTGTAATTCCAAATGTAGGTGGCACAGTTCACAGTGCCACAGGCCCTTAGAAATTCGTTATTTACCATGTAACACTGTTGCATGGTAAATTACGAATTTCTGTGTACATGCAGATCTGTGCATGTACACATGTGCAATGTGGCACACATACATGCCCTAAGGGCATGTATGTGTGTCACATTGCACACAAGGAAAAAACTGGGGTGCTACAGGGTGTCAAAGTGACACCTTGTCCCCCTTGGCAATTCGGTATTTTTACCGATTTTGTAATTACAGAATCGGTATTTGCCAGTGATTCCTATGGGCTTCAAGGCCCATAGGAATCAATGGCAAATACCGATTCTGTAATTACAGAATCGGTAAATACCGAATCATACCGATTCGGTATTTTTTACCGAATGAATACCTACTTCAGATTTACCGATTCATGAATACCGAATCGGTAAAATTCGGCATTTATGAAGCGGTAAATCTGATTTACCTACATCTAGCCCTAAGTACCCAATAAAGGTGTTGAGAAGACGTAAGTCCAAGAACTGTAGGGCTCGCAGCTTCGGGGGAGGGGGGTGGAGGGGAATAGGTGTGTTCCAAGCATGTTAGCTATTGTATCAATGGGCGAAGTCTTTTTTGTTGTTGTGCTTTTTATTTTTTTCTGGGCAATTTTTTCTTCCTTATTCTGTGGCTGAATGTTTTCGGTTAACCTTCAAAAAAATAATTCCCCTTGTAAGAGGAAGATGCTGTTTTGGAATGGCTACATGTGTGGTTTGTTGTCTGCCAGGAGCAAGTTTGAAACACAGTAAAGGATGGGCTGCAGTGATGTAGAAGAATTTAAGTATCAGCCTTACTCGCCCTTCCTCATCGTCACTTCCCCATCCCTGTTTACCACCTTCACTCTTCCTTGCACCCCCCCTTCCCTTGTCCACCCTCAGCCCTCATCCCCTCCAACCCCACCCACTTTTGCCCCTCCCTGGGATCACAGCTTACTGGACTTTGGACGTTGCCTTGACTCGTCTACCTGTTTGTGTCCCCGTCACCCTTCCCCTCTTCTCCCCATGCTGTGTCTCTCACCCTCCCCTCCTCTTTCCCACCTTCATTATCTGTCTACTTCCCCTACTCCAGCCCCCCCCGAATCTCTCACCTTACCTTCTTTTCCCCTTACGTATTTGTGCTTATTGTTTATCTCAACCTTACAAGTAACTATGTTGCTATGCTCTAAGAACTGTGTAACCTTTGTAACGATGTATCCTGTAACTGTGATCTAATGCTCATGTAAAGCGCTCTGATACCTTCTGGTCTAGCCAGCGCTATATAAAACTTTTAAAATAAATAAAAATAAATAAATTAAAATAAATACTTTGAGTGCTTGTTCTTAAATCCTATCCCGTTTCACATGTGCTGCTGTCAGGTTGCACGGGGGATGAAGTGACATGTTAGCTGCGCTCCTTAAGTTTTGAAGCAAAACTGGCGAGTGGCCGCTGAAAGGTGGAGGGGCAATTGTTGAATCGCCCAGTGTAATCCAATCGGACAGTTTGATCACTCCTAATTGAGTGAGAACAGAGATGGTGAAATGTTTGCTCTGAGGTAGACACCGAATACCTTGTGCACGAAGTTCTAAAGTTTCGGCTAATTCTTACAGTGTGCAGTTCTTTGTTCCCAATATGACATGCCAATCTAGCGTACAGTTAGCGAACTTCTGACAGGCATGCAGCTGTCTGATATGTGTTCAGTACTGTGTTGTTTTCTGTTAACCTGCTTAATGCATTATTGAGCGTGACCAAGTGACAGTTCTCAATGCTGAACACACGCTCCCAATTCTCATTTGACTTAATGATGGAGGCGGAAAAACAGGTCTGGCAACAATCTCACATGGCATGTGTATGGTAATGCGGGGGCGCTAGGGCTTGAGATACAGAATTTGTAAGGTAATCACTGCCCTGCCCCCTCCTTAACTCTCTGATTCTTGTTGAGTCAAATATGAGAGCTTTTGTTCTGCCCCAGTAACCAGTTTCCTGGCACGGTTTCGATATCGCCAGGGGACGGAGAAGGCCGGACTGCGGACTTTCACAATTAGTAGCAGCAAAAATCCAAAGCAATGTCTTTCTCAGAAGCCCTAATGAGCCATGGCTGGGTGGGCGTCTTGGCAGATTTTTCTGTGCAGACCCCCCTCATCCGAAAAATGCACACACGTAACATTTGGATGCAAATGAAAGGGCGGTGTTTAAAGAGAGATGCGGAAGAGTGGATTTATCATAAACAACCCATTCTAGTAAAGAGTGTTTAAAAGAGGGACAAAGTTGTTATTTATTCATGTATACATTACAGTGGTGGTGTGTAGGTAAGGAGAGCCATATTCTGGCCTTGTTTCCTGAGATGGAGTGGACCATGACCCCAGTGGCGCAACAAAACTTGAGGGGGCCCCCCTGTAAAGTACATTGAGGGTCCTCCTCAATGTACATTAATAAATACATATTATGCCGGGGGGGAAATGAGAGGTGAACGAGGATGTCTTTGCATTAAGAATGAACAAAAAGAACAGGTTCACACGTGTAACATCCGGTGATGACCCTGAGACTGCATCGCTCTTCACCACACAAAAAGCGCGGGCCTGCACACACACTATGTGTACGGAGGTGTGGTGCTCTCTTACGTGAGTTTGAGCTTTTGGCATTGTAAATGACAATGCCTTTTATTTATATTTTGGTTTGAAAACATAAATAAAAGGCTATGGGCTAGATGTAGGTAAATAGGATTTACCGATTCTAAAATACAGAATTTTACCGATTCGGTATTTTAGAATCGGTAAATCCTATGTAGCTAATAATTCGGTAAAAATTACTGAATCGTTAAGATTCGGTATTTACCGAATCGGTATTTACCAATTCGGTAATTGCCATTCATTCCTATGGGCCTAAGCCCAAAGGAATGATTGTCAATTACCGAATCGGTAAATACTGATTCGGTAAAAGGGGAAAAACATTGAAGGGTGGCAGGGTGACACTTTGACACCCTGTTGCACCCCTCAATTGTGTATGGGTGCACATGTTGCAGACATACATGCCCTAAGGGCATGTATGTCTGCAACATGGCACTGTTGGAAAAGCAAAAAAAATGCTGTTTCAAAGGTTTTCATTCTTTACCACCATCTTGTAGTTGGTGGTAAATAACGATTCCTTAACTGAGGAATGCACTAACTTGAGTGCTCCCTACATCCTGGATTCGGTAATTTACCGAATCAGTATGTTAAGAATTCGGTATTTTACTGAATCCTTAAATTACCAATTCGGTAAAATACCGAATCCTACAAAAATGCAACCTACATCTAAAAGCCCAATAGCGGTCGGTAACGGCCGAAATTCAGTTATTTCGGCCATTACCGACCGGTATTGGGTGACCTACATCTGGCCCTCTGTCTTTTACAATGCCAACAGCCGTGGCCGGTAGTAGGTGTAACTGCAGGGCGGTGATGTGGGGAGGGGGAAGGGCAGGGTGGGGTTTAATAATGTACGGATTACGGACTTTAACAGGTAAGTAAACATATAAATAAATAAAACGAATTTCGTTGTGTGCACTGCATCACCAAATAGCTTAAACTTGCGTAAATGTGAGACCTTTTGCATTGCAAATGCTTGTTCATTCTGCTACTGTGCTTTGCCTTTACGAGTGCGCTCCCACTTTGGCTCTATTATGACGCTGAAAGTACAGATAACGCTGGACATGCCTGTGAATGGCCCTCAGCTGGAATATCTACAACACACAACGTACTTGATATTTCGGTGGCAAATCTGAAGCTGCTCTCTCCCCCGAAATATGCTCATGCCAGACTTAAATACTAAGTAAACGTCATTATGAACAATCAGACCTCAGTTGCCTAAAACTATCACACTTTATAAATCACACTATTAAGACCGAATATGTGAACTGTTGGTGCACAGTGGAAACACAATTTTGCATGATAATTGTGTGTAATGCAATAAATACTGAACAAGCATGCATTTTACCACGACTATGCCTTTACCACGCTTGCCATTACAACGCAAAGGCATGCGTGGTAAAGCTATACTCGTGGTTAAAGTTTGCAAGGTAAGTGACTCTACCCTACCCCTGCACAACCCTCCCCTGACCCTCAGTCCTCTCCCTACAATAACACTACACTACCCTGCACAACCCCCCGACACTACACTAAAAAACAACACTACACAAACACTACAACTCTACCCTAAACCCTAAAACACTACACAAACACTAAAATAATACCTTAAAACCTAAAGCACTACACAAACACTACAACACTACCATACATCCTAAAACACTACACTACAAAAACACTACAACATTACCCTAAACCCTAAAACACTACACTACACAAACACTACAACACTACCCTAAACCCTAAAACACTACACTACACAAACACTACACCACTATCCTAAAACCTAAAACACTACAAAAACACTACAACACTATCCTAAACCCTAAAACACTACATTACACAAACACTACAACACTACCATAAACCCTACAACACTACACCACACAAACACTACAACACTACCCTAAAACCTAAAACACTGCACACACTCTACAACACTACCCTAAACCCTAAAATACTACACTACACAAACTCTACAACACTACCCTAAACCATAAAACACTACACTACACAAACACTACAACACTACCCTAAAACCTAAAACACTACACAAACACTACAACACTACCCTAAACCCTAAAACACTACACTACCCAAACACTACAACACTGCCATAAACCCTAAAACACTTCACTACACAAACACTACTACACTACCCTAAACCCTAAAACACTACACTTCACAAACAGTACAACACTACCCTAAACCCTAAAACACTACACTACACAAACACTACAACACTACCCTAAAATCTAAAACACTACACAAACAATACAACACTACCCTAAACCCTAAAACACTACACTACACAAACACTACAACACTACCCTAAACCCTAAACCACTACACTACACAAACACTACTACACTACCCTAAACCGTAAAACACTACACTACACAAACACTACAACACTACTCTAAACCCTAAAACACTACACTCCACAAACACTACAACACTACCCTAAAACCTAAAACACTTCACAAACACTACAACACTACCCTAAACCCTAAAACACTACACTACACAAACACTACAACACTACCATAAACACTAAAACACTACACTATACAAACACTACTACACTACCCTAAACCGTAAAACACTACACTACACAAACACTACAACACTACTCTAAACCCTAAAACACTACACTACACAAACCCTACAACACTACCCTAAAACCTAAAACACCACACAAACACTACAACACTACCCTAAAGCACTACACTACACAAACACAACAACACTACCCTAAACCACTACCCATACTACTCGCACCCTTACACTACCCTAAACCCTAAAACACTACGACACTACAACACTACCCTAAACAACTACCCACACTACTCCCACCCTACCCCACCCCTACACTACCCTAAACCATAAGACACTACAACACTACCTTAAACCACTAACCACACTACTCCCACCCCTTGCACAATCACCCTTACCTCTCTTCCCTCGTGGTTCCTCTTGCGCGTCGCCGTCTCTGCTCCCGGTTCCTGCTTCCTGCTTCACGTCTGGTGCATGTCGTTGTGAGGAAACGGAAGAGGCTCTGTTTCCTCACAACGAGGTGGATTGGCATTACATCGCATGCGTTGTAAAAGCGCATGCGATGTAATGGTATGCGTAGTAATGGCTACGCGTAGTTACATCGCACGCGTTGTAATGCATGCGATGTAATGGCACAGTGTGGTAAAAACCGCGTTGTGGTTGCTGTTTCCCGTTTGAACATGTGGGCATTGAGCGCATTGGCTCATGTTTCCACTTTGGTTGTGGTGTGTTTTTACCAATATTCATGCATGGGAGAATCCAGTACACACGATCACAACAACTTGTTATGGTTATAGTTTTTAATGATGTTTTACATGCGAACGCGTGATCTGTTGTATCACGTTTTCATTTGACTGCAGTGCTTTCACCAATACATACTCAAGGGCAAATTTGAGCACATGCGATCATTCTAAACTTAAGATGGTGACCATATTTAATATGTGCTATACATGTGTGGTGTTGAAAGTCTTGTTGTTTGCTTACTTCTAGCTCTTTCTTTTACTTCTGAGAACATTGATGAATGAACCAGGTACTCGTAAAGCTGATGCAGGGAGTTGAGACCTTCGTGTACTTTACCAATTTCCATCTTTGTGCATTACGAGGTAACTATAGCATTTACCACACTGAGTCTTTGTGTATTCCTGTATCACTTGATAGTGTCACATTAGATCATGTTTGTCACAGTATTCATATTCTAATTTCTTGCCACACATGCCTTGCATGATACAATCTTTTGTTTTAATCTTTTCTTTTCTAATAATTTTCTTTTGATGGTGTTTGGACTGGCTTTAGAATAACAGAAAGAGTATTAGTATTTCCACCCGTTTGCTGTCTTTACATACCTTTGTCTTTTTCAGCACTTTACAGGGTTATACGTGGATGGCTGCTGCTTGTCCAATTATGACCTTTTGCCTACCTATGCATTCTAGCTCTGGAAACTTTGTCTTGGGATTTTTCTATGATGAGATTCATGGTAAGATGTTGTGCAGCATTTTATGGATGATCATTAGGGGTGATTTGTCCAGAAAAAGCCTTCTTTTATGGAATGTGAAGTTAAGTCAGACAGAGACCATGGGGCATAATAATCATCACTGGCCGTGCTTAGCGATAATTTTATTATCACAGACTATCTCTGGTATTTAAAATTCCAAAGATAGCGATGTTATTTCCCTTTGCGGGGAATGTCGCTGGTTTTCCAGCGACATTCCCTGCAAAAGGGCAATAACCTTGCTGATACGACCCACAGAGTCATATCAGCATAATCCACCCCCTATGTTAGGGATGGCTGAGTGAGGATTTTAGCAGACGTTAGATTTTGGCGAAAACGGGCATTTTCGCCAAAATCTAATGTCTGCTAAAATTATGTGAGCTGCCTTGTAAATATCGCAATGTAAACATCATTGATATTTGCAAGGTAGTCCATCTGGGGAACGCCCAGTAACTCCCACTTTGCATCTCATTGGAGATGCAAAGGGAGGCGTAGGGAAAAAGGGTGCTAACATGCGATTATGCATGTTAGCACCCTCTTGTAAATAGGGCGCTGGCTTTATCTCCGCTTTTTTGGCTTTGTAAGCCAAAAAGCGGAGATAAAGCCCTTGCAAATATGCCCCTATATACTTAAAAAACAGAATAGTGATTAGGTGCTTTTTCTTTTCTCCCCTCTCTACTTTCTCATTCTTGAGGGACTTTCCCCTGGAACATTTTCAATCAATCTTAAGTTACTATTGAGATCATTTACCTTTTTGAAGAAGTAAAGCAGATTTTTTGGATTATGCAAGCACCCTTAGCTCCTGGATTAGGTACATTACACAAGGGTTCAAAAGGATAGATGTCACTCACTTAAAAGGGATATGGAAATATATGGTGCTTATTTTTTTTATAAATCTTTAAGCAGTCTGTCTAAAAGTAGGTTATGAACCCTGATGTCTAATTTGGACCTTTCCCTAATGAATTATGCTAATTGGACTGTTGTTGTACAATTTGACAATACAATGGTGATGTGTCTTTCTGACCTACGAATTGGAAAAAGTTTATTATGCTGGTATTATATGGTACATTTACTCTTTATTATTTTCTTTTGCCAACTTGTTACAATTTATGTGAGCAAACTTGTTTATGGAATTGCCAATACAATGGCATTTGGTGTCTGCCAAATCACTGATGTTGGATTGTTTCCACATTTATGATTTTTTGTTATTTTCTGTAGTCATGTACAGCCTTGTTGTTCTTTGTGACTTATATTTCATTGCATTTGTAACTTTTTTTTATGTAACTGCTTTTTTGCTGATTTTTTTATCTAAGTTTTTTTGATTAACTTTATTTTATTGAATTTTCCAATGCAGCTGGTATCATACAATACAATTCTCATGTACCCCCGTTGAGCCTCCCCAGGAGAACCTTCCTCCCATCTTTCCTCTAGTGGGAGGGTTTGCCCAAAGTTTGTTGGCATTGTTCGTGTCCATGGAGGCATGACCAGGCTTGGTGCCACTGCTCTTCCACCCAACCACCCCTCAAAACTACTAAAGAGAAACAACAACAGGAATCCCCTCCCCCATGAATCCCCCGTCCTTTCTCCCACCCCCCCCCCCCACCGGTGTGCCACATCCCTGCCCTTCAGAAACTCTGTGTGAGAGAACCTTCATATGTCTAATTAGTGGGGGCATCTTCCTGTGATGAACTATCTGTGAGCCTCAGGCGGCGAAGGTATTTCGGACAAGTAACTTCGTTGAACTCAGACGCCAATATAGAAATGATGGGCTGCCAGATGGTGGTGAAGGATGATGTGCATTGGGTAAGATTATCTAAGTTTTTGTTTTTTAAAGAAAACTGCAATATTTGTGTTTTGTTACAGCCCTGATGAAGCTCGATTGTGTGTGGAATACATTGGTTGCTCTTTTGGCTCTTTGAGTATGAAGAAATGATGAGTGAAAAACTGGTACAAAAGAAATAGTTTGAAACACCTTTTTGAATTTGATTGACTGGCTTTAACACATTGTCTGATGCCTCTCTGATGCGATACAAAAAGTTCTAATGTTGGGTTGTTTGGTAGCCAACCTACAGAGGTAGGAAACAATGAGGCTTATTTGGTGAGACTCACTGGTTGTGCGGTACACTGACCCTTAGCTTCCTTTCACTTATTTTGTATAAGTTTAGGAGTGTCTTTACAACAAGCATGTCCTTCCTTGCCTGATAACCGAAAAGCATTTGAATCCAGCAGTCACGTATATATCTATCTGTCAGGAGCTAAACTCCTATGCCCAGGGGTTAAGGGTGAAGGCAGGATTTGGATTTATGTTAATTCCAAAAGAGCTAACTGAAAACCACGACAAGATGGAATCACTGTAAAATTACATTGCATCCTCATATTATATTCATTGCTGTCTTGGTTGTAAAATGCAACCTTGGTTGATAAGCATTAGAGCGTGCATTTCTGTTCTGTGGTTTGAATTCATACATTTTACAGATAAACATCCTCACAATTCCTGGAAGTCAGAAAAAATATATGCTTCCAAGTATCAAAGCTATTACGCATGAGAGCTTGTCTCACTAGCTCCCTGCTAATACATTCCTCCTTTTCCTTTCCCATGGATCAATATAAACAGAATTTAAATAACAAAAATGTCAGAAGGATATTCATGATGCAAAACGTGCACTTATAAATGCATTTTCTTCACTATGTTGCAGAGGAAAATACATTGGCTGCCACGCGAGCAGCACACACTGTAACCTCCTATTCAGCACCAAAAGGTAAATACTGAAGTCAAGCATTTTCCATTTAATAGAAAAGTATTCCCGCGCAAGGACTTATAATGGAGCTGCATCTATTGTGCTGCAGCAAGCTCACTCAAATGATTATAAAGGTGATCTCAATTATTTACATATGCTCCTGGTCGGTAAACAGCCATATACTTTGCAAGTGGCCATTACAGATAATAACAGTACACACAATGTAGTATCTTGTGCAGATAGCGTTTCAAAGTGAATGCTATTAACAAAAAACAAGAACATTAAACAAATTAATCTTGAGTGAGAACTTTTTGAAATTTAATAAACAACCCTGTGGTCCATAGTCTACTACAAATGCATTGGAAGGTAATGGTCACTCAGCTGGTGTAGGATGGAATAAACAACAGGAAGGTAGAGTGCAGTAGACATCTGTAGTGAGGGCACCTGCGCTTGTCACTGTTTATTACCATGGTCATCTGACTGGTAAAACCTGTGAAAATTGGGATATATAAGTGCAGGTACACTACTCTTAAGTGAGAGAGCTGGGCAGTAACTTATCCTCATGACACTATGAAATAGAGAGAGCAGACCTGCGCCATATTTTCAAAGAAATGGCACAGTTCTGCTCTCTCCTTAAGCTGGTGCATTTTGGACTGCCTAGCATCAATGCAGACACTCTTGTGCCATAGTGCAAGGTTGCCTGCATTATGGTCAGGATTGGTTTTGTACTGTAAGTGTTACCTTCTGTAGTGTCTTTTAAATAAAAGAATGCTGGAACTCGTTTGGTTCCCACTGTACACCGTATGCCTGTGACATAAGTGCTGGAGAGATGAGGTGAAGGCAGACTTACACGCAGTCAAATAAAGACATGTAAAATTACTCTCCGTGTGTGGTGTGGTTATTGGCAAGTACCTGTGCTGGTAGGATGCTACAACTGGTAACAAGATAGGGAATACAAAGACTGTACACTGAAAGCGCTGTTCCATAGAGTTTGCCGCGGTCCAGCAAACTGCTTGTTCATGCCACACATGCCACAGTGGAGGTACAAAATCGAAGCTGGCACCAGTGGCTTCTCAGCGCAAAGCCAGCCTGTATAAAACGCTTAATGATGAAAGCAACATTGAAAGTCTAAGTATTGGTGGCCTGAAACTCAATGAAACAGTTGCAAATAAAAGGTACTGCGCCGTTACTCCAATTAATGTAATACTCTATACAGAGTAAGAATGATAAAGGGAGATGCAACCACGTTCCAAAAGCAGTGCACAGCAATAGTACAGCACAGATTAAACTGAAATTCATGTGCTATGAAACAGAGATTAAGCAGGTGTTTGTGATGAAATATTTAAACACAAAGCCGACTAAATATCATAACAGCATCTGCTTTCATAAACTAATAGCATACAGGGTTTATCTTATTACCCAAACCACTAATGAGTAATCATGCAATGACATGCTGTGGAGCAGCCCCAGAAAGAAGACTGCGGTTGACCGAGTGCGGTTGTCCCAGAACAAAGTGGCCCACCACCAAAGCTGGCAGGTAGGGGCTCATTACTTTATGGAGGTCGTGGACCCCCATAAAGTAAAGAGCTCTGATCGAGAGCCAGGTTGAGATCCAAGATCCAAAAGTTATTTAGGCTGACCCCGCAGCCAGCACGTCACAAGACCCTAGAGAACCTCTGCCTGATCAAGTTCACACAAAGCACCTCAGCGACCACTACTGTCAACAAATGTATATACGGTTGCATTCTTAAAAGCACTATCAGCATTTTATACTGCCAAAAAACAGAATATTGGCAATAGCTGGACTGCATGGATAAAGACTTCTGAAGATTTCATATATGCAATAGTTCAAAAAGATGATAAAAAGAAAGCATCTGAGAAACATGGCTGGTGAAGGAGTACAAGATACCACAAGAAGGTGGAGTGACATGCAATCAAATCAAAACAGCCTTGAAAGTCAAATTTAATTGAGTGCCAAAAGTAGATTCTGAAAGACGCATATGCAGTCAAGAACACCAGAGACCCAATGAAACCATTGATGAGTTCGCTGAGAGACTAGATGTTCTGGTGAAGCACTGTAAACTCAATTAATTTAATGATGAGGAAGCTAACCACCTCAGAGTAATTGATGGATATCTATCAAACACATTTTGACGACAAATGCTGAAGAAACTCTGAGCTTAGAACAAGTTCTCAAGGCTGCCTGTACTGAAGAGTGTGTTCATCGCCGAGCGACTGACAAGGAGGCCCGAGGCACCCAAAGTGTGTCAGTCATGAGCATGGAACGCAGGCCAAGACACAAGGCAGAGGGACACAAAGCCATGTCTACGCAGATAAAGAAAATGTGTTACAGATGTGGACTGTCATTTTCACACAAAGGTAAATGTCCCGCCATTGGAAAGATTTGCCTTGAATGTGATAGAGTAAACTATTTCCTGATGACTTGTAAGGCAAATAGAAAAGCAAATGCGTCACAGATTGAAAGACAAAATGGACGGCCGAACACTACCTCAGAGACATTCGACGAACTACCACAAGGCAAAATAGGTCCCTCCTACTGAGTCAAATTGACACTAAAAGTATTCAATCATCATATAAAGCATCAACAAAGAGTTCCTCAGCATCAGTTTCCACTGAAAGGGACAATGGCAAATGTGCAATGTCGAAGTATACTTCGAAAAGGCATGCAGATGTGGGACTTGCTGATTGTGACGAAAAGCACAAGGTGAAGAAAAATAAACATGAAAAACCAACACAAACATTCAAACATTGTCTGAAGATCAAAGATAAAATGGTGTTCGATACCATTTATAATTGATAGTGCTGCATCGATATATACCATGCCTGAGGAGAAGTATCAAGAATTATCTCCTTTACCACAACTTCCAAAGTCAAAGACTACAGTATACACGTGGACTGCCTCAATACACTTAAAGAGTCAAGGTTTGTTTATAACTACGAAGAAACAATTGAAAACTGTAGTTCAAGTGCCTATTCATGTAATTTAAGGAACAGTTTCAAGTACCTGCTTGCTGAGTTTCAATACTGCTGATGATATGGAACTGATATCACTGAACTGCAATATCAATGCTCATCATGAAATTTTAAGTCAATTTCCCTCATTATTTAATGGGTTGGGAAACCTCAAAACAATGAAAGTAAACCTTCACACAAATGAGGATGTTCGCCCTATTGCTCAAAGACAGAGATGAGTTGTGGTTCACTTGAAAGATGCTGTTGAAAAGGAACTTAACGTGTTGCTTAACCATGACATGATTGAATGCTCCAATAGTCCAACACCATGGGTTTCTCCCACTGTTACTTCCCAAAAAGAGACATGGAGCTGTATGCATATGTGTTTACATGCATCATGCCAACAAGGCGAAAGAAACATCCCAGTCTGCAGATTGCCAATATGATTAGTCAGTTGAAGTGTTTTTTTTTTTTGTTTTATATAGCACAAATTTGACCTTAAGTTATCAAAGCGCTTTAAATGAGCACCAGTTTTGTAAACAGACCTACACATTAATTTTTGTTAGACGCAAGGAGATTAAGTGATTTGTCCAGAATCCCAGGAAGTTGAGCATCCCTGCTGTGACTTGAACACGGTTCCCCACCTTCATGGTTGACCACTCTAGCTGTACGGCTATGAAGTTCTTCTCTCAACTGGACCTAAATAAAAGTTATCACCAATTGGAACTTGAACAAAAATCCAGGTGCATTACTACCTTTTCTACGCATATTCGTTTTTTTCGCTACAAGAGATTGTGTTTTTGTATATCCCCTGCTGCAAATGTTTTCCAAAGACATCATTCGATGCATCATAAAGCTTGCAGTAAATGTATTTAACTATAGTGATGACATATTGTTTTTCGGAGGTACACAGAAAGAGCATGACAAACCTCTCATGTAAATATGTTATTTGCTGAAGTTCAGCAGCCTTAACTTTGAATGCTGACAATTGTGAATTCAATAAGAAAAGCTTGTAATTATTTGGCCATTTTTTTCTGATGGGGTATGGAACTTGATCCAGCTAAAGTACAAGCGTTGTCTACTGCAAATTTTCCACAAGACATTTCTATGTTACAATCATTTCTTGGAATGGCCAGCTACTGTTCTAGATACCTACAAGACTTTGCTACGGTCAATGCACAGTTACAAGGCCTGATGAAAAAGAATGTGTCTTTTCATTGGTCACGGGAATGTAAGAAGAATTTTCAAAAGATCAAGCAAGCTATTGAGAGTGCCACTAAAATGGCCTCCCAAACTTCACACCGTAGTTGTAGTTGTGAGCACCTGTTGATCTTCTTCCCTTTCACAGGGACATAACATTCTAGGGTGGCTATGTGCTCTGTGTTCTCCAGTGAACTTTCATTAAGTAGATGTCAGCAGTGAGTTGCATTCTGTTGGAGCAGACAATATATGACAGTCTTAGGCCTTCCTCAAGGTGCTGGAGCATGAGCTGCTGTGGTTCTCAATAGTGAGTTCAGACAGAGATTAACACATTTAGTGTGGCTTCTCACTCAAGGTATCTTTATTTCTAGGAAACTACTGTGTGCCTATGAAACATCTGACTGTCAAGCCGGTCTTATGGCACTAGGACTTTTGCTGTTTGGGTCTGTAGAACAAAATTGCCATGGGTATGATGTCTTCTAACTAAGCTACATGTATTTACCTTATCTAATTGTTTTGTTCTTCTCCCCCAGAACATGGGTTACAGTAAATATCCCTGAAGAACTGCAAGTGAATATAATTACCACAACAGGAATAAAAAATTCTAGAGCAGTGTCCAGACACCTGGCAAAGAGATCTGTTTTTGTGAGGTCCTGGTGAAAGTAACATGACTCAGCAGGGCCAAAATGTCTAAAACATGTAAATCTCTAGTTTTTCTGTATGTGCGAGCTGTGAGGGATCTGAAGTTTATCCCAATATACATTTCTCTTTATATTTAACCTAACCCCTGCCCCAAAATATATTAAAGAATAGTTCTAGGAGTTGGAGGTAAGTTAAATCACTTTTTTGACCGATCCCCTAAGATCTGTATTCAGAAGCACTTCCTCTTGGTGGAGGCTTTACCTACTTGGACATCTCTCATGGTCAGGTAGGGGACCCGATAATGAAGCAAACCCCTAGTAGTACACACCTGTGGTGATGAGATACGCCATTGGCTTGAACTAGTGGGTGAGGATCTCCGAAAACGTTCTTGCAGGATATCTGAAGTAGAATGGTTGAGTTTCACTCTCTTTTGATTGTCATGGATCTACACTTGGAAGCTGAGTGATCCTTTAATGCTCCTTTCTCCTCCCTCTTGGTGATGTTTGGTCAATTAGAGCAGTGTACAGCTGTAGGACAATTTTTGTGATTTGAGGGGCTCCTAAATGTTGGTACAACCTCTTTCCCCTACCCCTATGCCACCCTCATCTATAGTCATAGAGGACATAAACATCAGAGTGTGTTCACTGTTTGATTTTCGTATTCCGTGAGTACTCTAACTATACTCCTCAGTCACGTCACAACTTTTATTTTCACTTCACACAGCCCATTATTTTATTTTATTTGTATTTATTTTCTCATGGCAGACACTTTAGGACTGACATTGACAGATGAGGAGATTGACTTCATCCTTTCCAGTAACATAAAATGCAAAAGAGAAACTCCAAAACTCCCTACACATTTCATTAGACGCCCTCACACAACTAATTATTTGAACTGAGTTGTTCTGAAACAAATAGAGAACAGTAGCAACTCAGAGAATATCCTCTTTGAAAGAGAACAGCTCTGGTTTATAGAACACAGACAAAAAAGACTGGTCTCAATGATGAGATCTCATGGACTTCCTTTAGTTAGCCTACCAATAATCTTTTTCTTTGCCACCTCAGATACTCAGCATTGCTATCTCAGACCATAAACATTCTGCTCATCAATGTTTTTATTCATTATGAAATGTTTTTATTCATTTTTAAACATCAATTTACCCACTCATTTCCCAAAAGGGGATTAAAAAGGACATACTGATCATGACGAAAAGCACTTGATAGGGGCATGTGGTAGAAACTAGTTGATCACACTTAATGGCCCGAGAGTGATAGTAACTCCAACTTGCTGGTTTTCCCCAGTTTTTAACCTTGCCAGATGGACCCGTGAATAAATGCTGATTTGGACACTGCGTAAGCAATTTTAAAGATGACCTCATATAGATTCCACACCCTTTTTCTTTAAAAAGTGCTCCCTTGTAAGGGAAGCGGTCTCAGTGTGCCTGCCCCTCAGAGGGTGGGAAAGAACTTGGGAATGAAGCATGTCCCTTGATAACAATCACTGAGCAAGAGATCCTTTAAGAAAAAGGTCTTTCCTCTCTATCCAGTGGATGACTCGAGGTTGACTCTCTCTTAATTGTAATGCTATGCAAATATATGTAGAGTAAAACTGAACAGTGAACAATAAAAAAATGCAAATCAAATACACAATACAAAGGTAATACAGTGGTAATTCAGAGCACTGGTAAGTGCACACTGTGCACCGTTTATGATCACAAAATGAGTAGCAACACTAGAATACCCTTGAAAGAAAAACATATCCAGCATGTGTTTCTCTGAGGAGGGTTAGACTTAGATCGTTAAACAGCTATAGTTATAAGACACTGTGGAAAAGTAAATTTTGCCATGTTCTGTGTCCCTACGCCTCATCCATCATATGTTATGTGTGCATGACCAATATGCATATGTTATTCCCCATGTCCGATTAATGACGCAATTCCAGTTGTGTCCACCTCTGGTATGTCATTTTCCAGTCCTCGTGAATACTACGAATATCAGGCCTATGTAAAGTAATGTTGCCACGTTTCTCAGTGTGCACGTTATTCCATTATAAAGTCCCCGTTTCCAGGCCTCAAAAGGGCCCGGACATCAGATTCAGCTCCTGTCTCCTGAAAGCCTCGCTGAGGAGCAATACAGCCCCCACCTGTATCCTCGACCTTTCACTTACTTCCTGCCTCGCAGTGCCCGGTGTAGCTTGGCTCTGCCTCTGAGTCTGCCAAAAGTATGTTATAGTTCCAGCTATCAGTTCAGTCCTCCTCCTCTGCATTCCTAAGCTACTGAACTGCATCAATAGTTTCCGTCATTGTCTAGCCTTCTCGTCTCCACGTTAGAGAAATACTGTATTTAATGGTCATTTAGTATTCTTCATCACGCACTACATGTAGAATAATGCATGGTCCAGTCTTAGAATCAAGTTAGCTTTTCCCCTCATGACTTCTAGTCTATATCAACATGTTCCCTAAACATCAGATACCAGATAGGGTTTAGGTACATGTCGCTCCGACCCTCCAGACTCTAGTCTCTGCTCCTAACACAGAGTTCATAGCCCCCAGCTTCTCCTAGTAACACGTCATTGCCAGTTTTTCGCGCACCATTAGGTTAGAGGTCCCGGCTCCTTAGGTAGCCCCCTCCTATGTTTCCGCCCATTCATGACATATTCTGTTACGTTTGCATCACATGTCTATGTATACTCCCAGTTACACCTCTTTTTACTGTTATCTTTCGCGACTGCTACGCGTCACGCCTTCTGCTCCACCCACTGCTACGCCTACTGCAATGTAATGCTATGTGTTCGCGTTATGTATATATGCCTGTGTTTTGTTATTGAATGTTAGCGCACTCATCCCAGACCTAGCCCCAGCAGCTGCTGGGCCTCTTTTCCCCTGCTGGGCCCCAGTTGTCCTGCTGGGCCCTGTCATTCTGTTCCTATGCAGGTTGTCCTGATCCTGTCCTTATGCTGTAATAAACCTGCAGAAACTCCTACTACCTCGAATCTTGACTCTTATTTTATTGAGCTATCTGTTATTCATTCATTCATCCAAAAATAGATCCGGTATTATTTATTTATATACCACATAATGGCGCCCGAATAGGGACTTGCCCTTTCCCCACGCGTCGGTGAAGCCACGCCGACCCCCTGACCCTCTGCAGTCGTGACGGAACTCTTCTGCGCAGTGGCAGATATTTCTGCTCAAGTATCCCTCAGGCCCACGGAGGAGACGGAGGAGGCGGTCCAGCATCCGAACGAGACGGTGGAGGAACGCGGCGAGTCCCGACCAGAGCCCAAGCCGAGAGTCCAAGGTCCGAGGTATTCGGAGGCCCACCTGTAACTGAAGTCCGAAGTCCGAAGTTCGTCGTCCGTCGTCCAGTCCAGTCCGAGGCCTTCCGTTCCGTGCTGCCCGGTGAGTACCATTGCTGGGGTAGTATCTAGACAGGACCAATCTAAATTGACTCCTGGTCCGTGGGTTGGTGGTGCCCAGACTCACAAACGAAGTGTTCACCTAGGTGGATACGGGTCTTGATGCGTCCCTTTTTGGGACCGGTATGTTCCGTACTGTTACAGCAGTGCATCCAGTAACTCTAGTCTGTTCCGTTCTCGAGAAAATCTGTTCTATTTCTGTTTTCAGTATTCCAGGTAATATTCTGTTCGAACTGTTATTTATAATGTTCTTCATGTGATTTACTGTCGTGGTATGAGTGCGATGTGATTTCGTGTTTTTATTGTGTATTGTATTGTGTCCAGATTACAGTTCAGTCATGCCTATATTTTCCAAGTTACGTCAGTTAAAAACTAGAAAGGGTCTATTAGAGGAAGCGGTTCCTGTCCCACCTAGGGACAGTCCAGGTCATTTTATGTATCAGAAACATGGCATAAGCGCCATAATGTATCTAGATTTATGGGTAGAGTATACCAAACAGTTAGAAGAAAAGTATAGATGGCCCGTATCGGGTACATGGGATGCCGAATGTATCATGCGAGTAGAAGAAGCATTATGGAAAAAGAAAGCCAGACAGTCACAGAAAGATGCCATCGAGTTATGGCGTAAGGAAGCGCATAGAAGAACGGAAAAGGAAGTCAGAAAATCAGAGTTAAGTAGAGAATCCCAAGAACGAGCCCAAGAAAGAGAATTAATCGAGATAGGTGAACGAGTCAAAACCGAACAGTCAGACAGACAGAGGCATGCCCTTATTAAGGGTATGTATCCTCTTCTTGCCGAAGGCTTGCCAAAAGCGACCCCAGAGGCACCCAGTAATTTCCCGCCACCATTAGTTCCGACCAAGCTACGTCACAAACCGACCGCAGCTGATATTTTTATTTCGTCCTATCTGGACGACACAGTCCCAGAATATGCAAATCATGTTCGCGCTCCGCCAGTCCCTGTAAATCAGGCACTTCCCGCTCCTCCAGACACCGGAGTACCTGTTACGGTACCCCCGGTCCAGCCTACAGTTCCATTTCCCACTCTGCCAGGACGTAGAGCCTCAGTAGACGACTCCAGTTTAGGGGCCGCAGGAGGAGCTACTCCTCAAACCCCGCCGCCACACAAGCGTTTATCGGCACTCGAATTACATGCTCAAGCATCACAGCGTACTCCTAAAAGTAATAAGTCTGTTACAGAAATCAGGCAAGCCCTTAACGAATGTGTCTATGATCCAGTTCCAGGCGAATATACTATGGTTTTATATTCCTTACGTGTAAGGAGAGTGACCGAGTATCTAGTCACCTTGCCGAATATGAAGGAAGATCTAGACAGAATATATCGTTTCATCCGTACAGGGGATGATCCAGAAAGTATTGGCGAGATTATGTCTCAAAGGAAAGCCGAGATTCAGCTCATGATATTAAAGTTCCTGATCAATTGTCTAATAAGAGAACAAGATTACCCGTCTAAAGATCCCGCCGAAATGAGAATCCTGACAAGGTGGAGTGATAATATAGCCGAGGGTAAGCACAAGACCGTCAGTGCCATGGAGAGTATGTACAAGAAAATTCGTAAAGAAATAATAAGGTTACACGACCAGCGTAAAGCAGCACAAGTAAGCGAGAAAGAAAGTATCTCTGATCCTGAAGAGGAAGAGAACGAGAATCCCGCCAGAATAGCGTATGTAGGAAAATCTAGATTTCCAGATCACCATTTACGCCTAGAACCCAAGTCTGTTTTTCATCATCTAGCACCAGAACAAGGTTCTCTAGAACAAGTATTTCAAGCTACCGATCACATTCTGAAATCACGAATCGGTTATAGCGAGTTAAGTACCATGCATGAACAAGAACTAGCCCGATCAGCAGTCCGATGGATTACTGATTCTACCACTTTTCCAGACGAAATAGTGGCACAAATGTTTCTGAAACTGCCCCCAGCCGAGCAACGACTGGTGGGTATGTATATGATCCAGTACCTCATCACTCTGTATGAGGGTCAACACTCCGATCCAGGCCCGTTACATGATATCCTGAACGAGTTACTCCAGTATAGATGGAGAGGTCTAGGTACCGATTTAATTAGTGTCATTCTAGAACAGCGCCACAAATATAGAACGTTTCTGAACCCGCATTTTGTTCATGTCTCACCTCCAGAAAGTAAATCGTTTTACATAGACAGACAGAATCCGTTACGAGAAGTCCACCCAGTCCAAGGGGCGGGTGGCGTAATGCAACGAGTGTTTGTATACACTCCAATATCAAAGATGGAACTTCTTGAAATGAAGAAATTAATCCCCTGTCATGACAAAGATCCAGCAGGGTTCCATAGAGAATTAAAAGACATGCTCCGTATGGGAGAATACACTTACCCAGATATTATTAAAATGTTAAAAGTCCTGTTACCCGCAGGGGTGTATGAAAAGTTAAAGGAAAAAGAATGGGAGGTGGGAGAGAAAAAGATCGATTGGGCAGCTCTAGAAGCTGAAGACAAGGCACGAGTACCAGGTACCGGTCTTGGAGATAAATGTAAAGAATTACCAGAATTATTGATTCAAGTTTTACCCAGATTATTGACAACTAGAAAAGAAGACTGGGATGCAATCTCAGCCTGTAAACAGAAACAAGATGAAGATATTAGTGATTTTTATTCTAGATTTGAAAAATGTTTCAGTATTAACAGTGGTCTCAAGACAAGTAGTGAGTCATACCCTCATCTTTTCGTCACCAAATTAGTCGAGAATTCAAGTCCGCAAATTAAAAATCGAGTTTTGAAAGTTGAAAGCACCTGGCAAGCAAATACTCCGTCCCAGATGCTCCAGATGCTCCAGTACCACCAGAATAGAATCAGAGAAGAGCAAGAACACGAGAGAAAACGTATGAAAGACACAAAAATGAAAGTGCTAGTTGCACAATCTGTTCCTCAAGACAGTCAGAAGAGGGGTCCGAATCAAGCCAGTCATCCTGCAGCTCCCGTTAAAGGGAACTGCAATTATTGTAAACAGCCAGGTCATTTTATAAACGAGTGTGCAGTTCTGAAACACAACATAAGACTAAAGAAAGACCACGTCCGCCAAGACAAGAACAAGTTTCACAGATTCCTCAGTCACAGAATGCACAACAGACAGTTTCAGTACCGCAGCCTATTGCTGCAACACAGCATGTCACATCACAGATGTACCAGTATGCACAGTCCGAGTATCCAGAGTACCAGTCATATTCATGAAACAGCCTAGAGAGGGAGGTAGGCTTGCCTCTCATCGAGATACCTGTAGATCAAGAAGGTCCCTATGTTCACAGTCAAGTATTAGGGAAAGACAGAAAGTTTTTGATTGATACAGGGGCAAGTAGGACTACAATTAGTCACGCCGAAGTTCCAGGGGCTCCGCTCTCAGGCTCAAGAAATGTTTCCCTTGGATTTTCAGGAAAACCAATAGTTAATGAGATATCTAAGCCAGTCACTCTAGAGGTAGGTCCATTGTCCCGTACTACTGATCTGTTACTTACTAAGTCATGTCCAGAAAATCTGTTAGGCATTAAGACACTGAAAGAGTTAGGTGCAGTTATTTGCTGTTCCCCAGAGGGAATACGTCTGTTCCTGCGTGACTTTAAGGGTCACTATGTATTACGAGATTTTGATTCAAGATTGTCTAATGTTCCACAGCATTTATGGGCGCAAGGTCCAACTGATGTAGGTTATATGCAGATCACACCCCATCGTGTGACTCTCAAACCAGGTGTAGTGTTACCAC
This sequence comes from Lissotriton helveticus, assembly GCF_964261635.1. Classification (NCBI taxonomy): domain Eukaryota; kingdom Metazoa; phylum Chordata; class Amphibia; order Caudata; family Salamandridae; genus Lissotriton; species Lissotriton helveticus. The sequence goes on from NC_136067.1 coordinate 989,038,945, forward strand.
GAATCAGACAGTACAGATTGCCACCTGAGGCTGTAGCAGCCTTATCCAAAATTATTGACGACCTCATGGCTCAAGGAGTAGTTGTAGAAACTGACTCCAATGTATGTAATTCTCCGATCATTCCCGTCATGAAACGTACTGATCCGAATGCACCCCCAGTATATCGATTAGTGATTGATTTACGAGAGCTTAACAAATGTATTATTCCTCAGTACCCAGTTGTCCCAGATATTTCTTCCCTGTTAACTGCTATTGATTCCGAAGCCATGTTTTTCACTGTCATAGACCTCAAGAATGCATTTTTTAGTGTTCCGATTCATCCAGACAGCCAGTTTCTTTTCGGATTTTGTTTAAATGGAAGGAGCTATATGTTCACACGCGCTCCTCAAGGTTTCACAGAAAGTCCTAGTATTTACAGTCAAGCACTTAAGAGACAACTAGACAACATTCACATGCCAACTGACACTGCCCTGCTCCAGTATGTCGATGATCTACTGATCACTGCCCGTTCTGAACGTGCTTGCGAGCGAGCATCACTTACAGTCCTGTATTTTCTAGCCGAGATGGGGCACAAAGTGTCACCTTCGAAGCTTCAATTCTGTGTCCAGCAAGTGGTATACTTAGGACACTTGCTGTCCAAGAGGGGTAGGCAGTTGACACCAGACCGTATCCAGTTAATAGCGAGTCTCCCCCAGCCCAGAACCCAGAAGGAGGTACGTGCTTTTATCGGCCTTACTTCTTATTGTAGACAATGGATTCCCCAGTATGCATTTCTCGCCAAGCCACTGATACAGTTAACGACGCAGGAGGCAGCCGTATCGACTGTCCTCCCTTGGACATCTGACCATACACTTAGTTTCAACGAGTTAAAGAAAGCCCTATGTCAAGCTCCAGTTCTAGCTACACCGAACTACAGTAAGCCTTTTACACTTTTCGTTACAGAACGTGAAGGTACAACATTATCTGTTCTCACACAAGATCAAGCAGGACAATACAAGCCCTGTGCTTATTTTTCGAGCACATTAGATCCAGTCGCCCAGGCGTTGCCTGCGTGCCTCAAGTCAGTTGCAGCCACAGCACTAGCTATCAGACAAAGTGATTCCATAGTTTTAGGACATTCCCTGACAGTACAAGTCCCACATTCAGTAGAAGTTCTTTTAAACCGAACACAAACTCAGCACTTGACAATTGCACGTTTAACAGGTTATGAATTGACACTGTTCCAGCCACACATAGAAATTAGACGCTGCAACGTTCTGAATCCTGCTACACTGTTACCATCAGTTAATTCAAATCCAGACCCACATGATTGTGTGGAAGTAGTTAACATTACGACAAAGCCAAGACAAGACCTGACAGACATTCCGTTACCAGATCCTGACCTGACACTTTATGTGGATGGTTCATGTATGAGAACTAGTACAGGAGAACTAGCCGCCGCGTATGCAGTGACTACTGACACTGAGGTTATTGAAACACACCGTATTGATACCCTGTCCGCTCAAGCAGCAGAGCTAGTCGCCCTGACACAAGCCTGTATACATGCCAAGAACCTGAAAGTTAATGTTTACACAGATTCACGTTACGCATTCGGAGTTGTACACGACTTCGGAGTGCTCTGGCAGGAGAGAGGTTTCATGACTTCTCATGGAACCAAGATTCAGCATGGTCTCCTTATTCAAACCCTGTTAGATGCCATACATTTACCGACATCCATCGCTATCATGAAGTGCAAAGCACATACGAAAGTTACAGACATTATTTCCCAAGGTAATGATCTAGCAGACCGCACAGCCAAGCTTACAGCACAGACTCCAGACATTCCAGTTAATCTGACACATACTCCAGATCCGATTACATGCATGACAGTTAAGGACCCTACACAAGATGTCATAGATATCCAGTTACATGCTACTCCCGATGAAATCAAGAAATGGTCTGAACAAGGAGGGGTCCAGACAGATCAAGGATGGTTAACGAAGGGTAGAGCCACATGGTTTCTCCCTGATTCTATGGTTCAAGTCATTATCAATACCGCACATAGTCCAGCACATTTAGGAGAAAAAGCTATGTTAGACAGTATCCAGAACATATGGTTCAACAAGCATTTACGAGCTGCAGCCAAGCAGAAAGTCCGTACCTGTATGATATGTTGTCAGTTTAATCCAGGTAAAAGTGTCCCGGTGGAACAAGGTGGTTTCCAGCCTCCTGACCACCCTTTTGAGGTCCTCCAGATGGATTATATTCAGATGGAGCGATGTCGAGGTTTCAAGTATGTCCTTGTAATTGTATGCGCTTTGTCCAGGTGGACAGAAGCATATCCAGTCCCAGATTACACAGCCGCGACCACTGCCAAGCAGTTGGTTCGTGAATTTTTCCCTAGATATGGACTCCCTAGAGTCGTATATTCTGATAACGGCCAGCCATTCTCATCTGAACTCATGAAACACGTTTCCCTTTTGTTAGGGTACCAGTGGAAGTTCCATTGTGTACGCCATCCTGAAGCAGCCGGTCTCGTAGAGAGACATAATCAGACTCTGAAAATCCGTATTGCAAAAGTCTGTAAAGACAAAGGTGTGGACTGGTTAATAGCTCTGCCAGTCGCTTTATTTTTTATGCGCATGGTCGCACATTCCAGATCAGGTCTGTCCCCGTATGAGGTCGTATTCGGCCGCCCCCCTAACATGTGGGGTACTCCTAGACCCCGAAGTATTACCGATGTTTCATGTAATATGCTGACAGATTACCTAGCTTCCTTGATGTCTGCCCTCAACTCATGTCGTTCACAGGTTGCTGCCGCCTTTCCAGACAATACCGAGGTGGCACCGCACGAGATCGTTCCAGGCTCCCTTGTGATGGTCCGAAATTTTGACAGATCAAGTCCGCTGGAACCACGTTGGAAGGAGCCACGTCAGGTCCTCTTGACCACCCGTACTGCCGTCAAGTTGGAAGGCAGGAAGGGGTGGGTCCATCTTTCTCATGTAAAACTTTTCAAAGGATTGAAACCAATTTCTAGAAACATTTCCAAGGATTTCCAGGATTCGAAAGATTGCCAGAACATTGTTTTAAAGGACTGTCCCGCACAAGACATTATTACAACCCCTCCCTTGTTAGAGAAAACTCCGCAACAGGAGTATAAGCTCAAATTAAGGTCTAGTAAAATAAGTCAGTCAGTTTGATTGTATAAGTCCTCCCCTAGGTGAAACGGTTAGATTGTTTCTGACATGTATAAAATAGACCCCCATAGTGAGAGAGTCAGTCGAAGTTCACTTCAATGTATTATTTTTCTAAGTTTCATATTGTTTCTCAGCATAATGATTTCCTGCACTAGTTACGCACTTTTCCTGTGTTTTCCAGTTCCTCATGTAAATATGTCTGCTAATGCTACAGTAGAACACACGTTTAGTGATCTGCCTCCTCACGAATATTCTTACCGCCTCGCTATGCGCAACAACACATTTATCCGTATGTTACATTACTCACACCAGACCAGCAATGCCACTAATTGCTGGGTGTGTGGTCGACTCCCCCCTTTTCAGACACCGAAAGGAGTTCTGCCACTCTTTCCTTATCCATTCTCACACAATGGTTCGTGTGGAGCATGGTCCACGTTAACGTCATCCTCAACAGATATGTCTTTTCTTAACAGTACATGTTTTCCAGACAAGCAAGGTTTCCCCCACAGAACAGGTTTAGATCTAGAAAATGAAGTATATAATTTAGGTAATTATTCGTCGAATTTCATGGTCCTGAATGTTCAGTCTGATACTACTCCAGACTTACCTGCTATTTCAGTACTACCAGTCAAAGGCGAATTATGTGTCCGTAGTTATGGTTCTGTACATGTAGGTCATAGTGAATGTACTACTGTTATCCAGTATAGTGACAGTGGGAAATCTGTTTTCAAAGCTTCACGTCACTCTTATTTTATTTGTGGTCAAACTGCATATGTCCGTCTGCCCCTCGATTGGGAGGGAACCTGTTACATTGCTTTCCTACTGCCACCTGTTTTCCTAGCCCCATCTGATTATCACAGAAACACACATCTAGTACACATTAGACATAGAAGGGAGTCCCCAATTGTCGATTATACTGAAACTACTCTAGAACAGTATACAGATTTCAATAAAGGTTTCTTCTTCTTTGTAGGACCTGTCCAGAATAGTAAACTGATCCGTAGGTTAACAAGAACCCTTGAAGCTGTAGTAAATGAGACTGCCTCTGCTCTAGGTAACCTAACCGAAGAACAATCTGCTATGAGATTTGTCGTTTTGCAAAATCGTCTCGTCCTTGACGTCATACTGGCCGATAGGGGCGGAGCCTGTAGAGTCATCGGATCTAGTTGCTGCATTTTCATTCCAAATAACGCGCCGTCTGTTTATTCAGCTATAACCAGACTCCATAAAATTGCCCATCTGTTACACCAAGATCCAGGCACCTGGACATGGTCCGGTTGGTTCTGGAATATAATTTCCGCATGGGGATGGAAAGTCCTGTCCTTTCTAAGTATAGCAGTAGCGATCATATTTAGCTGCTGCCTCTGTATACAATGTGGCCCTGCGATTTGCAGCATGTGTGCTACCTCTTGTATTCCTAGTCCCAAGCCCCGTTCTAAATCCCGTTCCAAGACAATTCGAGACGAGCAAATGGTACTGTATGAAATGATAGATGGTATCATGAATATTGATGTTTCCTGATGGTAACGTAGTGACAAGGAGGGAATGTGGAAAAGTAAATTTTGCCATGTTCTGTGTCCCTACGCCTCATCCATCATATGTTATGTGTGCATGACCAATATGCATATGTTATTCCCCATGTCCGATTAATGACGCAATTCCAGTTGTGTCCACCTCTGGTATGTCATTTTCCAGTCCTCGTGAATACTACGAATATCAGGCCTATGTAAAGTAATGTTGCCACGTTTCTCAGTGTGCACGTTATTCCATTATAAAGTCCCCGTTTCCAGGCCTCAAAAGGGCCCGGACATCAGATTCAGCTCCTGTCTCCTGAAAGCCTCGCTGAGGAGCAATACAGCCCCCACCTGTATCCTCGACCTTTCACTTACTTCCTGCCTCGCAGTGCCCGGTGTAGCTTGGCTCTGCCTCTGAGTCTGCCAAAAGTATGTTATAGTTCCAGCTATCAGTTCAGTCCTCCTCCTCTGCATTCCTAAGCTACTGAACTGCATCAATAGTTTCCGTCATTGTCTAGCCTTCTCGTCTCCACGTTAGAGAAATACTGTATTTAATGGTCATTTAGTATTCTTCATCACGCACTACATGTAGAATAATGCATGGTCCAGTCTTAGAATCAAGTTAGCTTTTCCCCTCATGACTTCTAGTCTATATCAACATGTTCCCTAAACATCAGATACCAGATAGGGTTTAGGTACATGTCGCTCCGACCCTCCAGACTCTAGTCTCTGCTCCTAACACAGAGTTCATAGCCCCCAGCTTCTCCTAGTAACACGTCATTGCCAGTTTTTCGCGCACCATTAGGTTAGAGGTCCCGGCTCCTTAGGTAGCCCCCTCCTATGTTTCCGCCCATTCATGACATATTCTGTTACGTTTGCATCACATGTCTATGTATACTCCCAGTTACACCTCTTTTTACTGTTATCTTTCGCGACTGCTACGCGTCACGCCTTCTGCTCCACCCACTGCTACGCCTACTGCAATGTAATGCTATGTGTTCGCGTTATGTATATATGCCTGTGTTTTGTTATTGAATGTTAGCGCACTCATCCCAGACCTAGCCCCAGCAGCTGCTGGGCCTCTTTTCCCCTGCTGGGCCCCAGTTGTCCTGCTGGGCCCTGTCATTCTGTTCCTATGCAGGTTGTCCTGATCCTGTCCTTATGCTGTAATAAACCTGCAGAAACTCCTACTACCTCGAATCTTGACTCTTATTTTATTGAGCTATCTGTTATTCATTCATTCATCCAAAAATAGATCCGGTATTATTTATTTATATACCACAACACATTTCACGATTGCCACCTGTCTGCAAACACTGTTCCGTTAATAAAGAACAGCAATACTCAAAAAGACAGCCACCTTGTCACAGGTTCACAAACCTTAGTGTTTGAAAACACCAATAACTGGCATACCTATTAAAATAATGCAACTGTGGAAAATTATACAGTGGTCTCACATGAATTCTGTAGTAGAAAACCAAAGGACCTGATTCAAAAATATTTTTCTGTGACTGGTATTTGTGGTACTCATGATTACTAATGAATTCAAGTCATAGCTAATTGTGAGCATAACAAGCATTATTTGCTGTAGCGTAATTACGTGCAGTCATCGAAAGGTAACACAAGATTACTTGATATTATGAGAGTAGTGCAATGTAGCATTTATGCTATTTTCTTGGCGCAAAATGCCCCCTTGCGTTCAAAATAGACCCAAGGATGCATTTTGCGCTGAGAACATAGCAGTGAATGCAACAAAATGTGAACAGCCGCATCCAACAGCCACTCGTGCTTCAAAATGTAATGTTCCTGTGCACCTACAGTAAAATGTTAGTTCTCCATTACTCACAGTTACGCGAACACATGTTATCACGTAATTTTCAGTAATTTTGCTTCAAAAGGGTAAGACTCCGGCAATATTTACATTCTTCACAGGCCTAGTAGTAACACTAAAACAAGAAAGGAGCATTCTTATCTTGCTTTTGAAATTCAGGAGTAAGCCAGTAGTACCACAAGAGTAAAGCACCCTTATTCATAGCACAATCTTTGTGAATGGGAACTAAAGAGGCTCAGTGTTTGAGGATAACAACATTTGATGAGAAGGTCAATTTGTTCACAATTTATGGTTGCTCTATGTCCATAAAAATGTGGATATCCGTAGAAATTAGGTGCTAGGGACTTTGGCGAGTGACTTTATCCTCAGGGTGAACCAAATTCAGTGATGAAATAAGGAAGACTGGTGTCTGTCATATAGAAACAAAGGATGCCTGAGCTGTCAATCAAAGGAATAGCCTGAGATGACTCATGTTAGGACCTTCTCAATCTGGGCAGTAAACAGATCAAATGAGTGCTGGACCTTAGAAGAGACATGCAGAGTAAGGAAGCACAAACATAATATCATTTGAAGTATGAAGGAAGTGTGTTTGTTATGTAGAAGGACCACTCAGTTCACCTGCACAGGGAAATAGTGGTTAGAGATTTTGGTTATAGATTTAGAGAAAGCCTCTAAATCTATTTTGCTCATTCTATGGAATATCTCTCACATATCTTGTTTTGGATTTGAAAGGGAAAGAGGGGTCTGCATGTAGTGATGTAGGTTTTGTGGCTAGGTAACAAAGGCATTTGGCGATAATTCTAGTCAGAACATGGCAAAAAAAGACCGCAAGGGAAGAAACACATATGGATTTCTGAGTGTTGGTATCCAAGAAACATTGCCTCATACTGCATATTATGATTGTTTTAAATAATTTATAGGAAGAGTGAGCTTTTTGTCAGAACATTGACTCACTTTATGTACATCAGTGTATTTTGAGTTTTTACTAAAGACATTCTTGTTCTGAAGTAAATAAGTCCTTTTTTGTTTCATAATTCTTTATTGAAGGGTTAAAACAAAGCAGGGGGTAAGAAAATGGGTAGAAAACATAATACACGAAGCAATCAAACATTGCAAAATAGGTGCATGCAGCAGCCCATCAAATCCAATGATGTCCAAGCAGGGACTCAGTGGGGACATCTCCAAGACTAATGCACGATACCACAATGCTACCCATGATGATCAACATGAAGAGGGTCCGGCAGGGGAGGACATGGCATGAGAAGGGGGTAGGGAGGAGGCTACATAACCTACAAGCCTGGTGGGAGAAGAGAAAAGAGAAATAGGAGGCAGAGGGGTGGCTAGGGATGGAGGTGAGGATGGGGAGAGACAGTGGGCAATCTGGGGAAGGAGGAAGTGGGAGAGTGCCCGAAAGGGTTAGAGTAAGCCCACAAGGTCTGGGGCAGTGGGTAGTGCACCCCCGTCCTCCAACAGGAAACCAATAATATCTATATCTAGCATTTGCTGTTCTGAAGGAAAGGTGCCCAGGTGAGGAGGATGGTCTCCACTTTGTCCTGTAAGCTATAGATGACCCGCTCAGACAAGGCCATGTAGTACAAGGCTGAGAATCGTTTATTATGAGTGGGGAGAGATGGATGAATGCCAGTGGCAGAGGGTACAGGTCTTTTCCATAGCAAGCACCATGGGAATTAGGCGGCGGAGAAGGCGTGAGATGTCTGGGGAGTCTGTAAGGAAGGATCAGACTGTGGGACAGTCACAGATTATGTGAAGCAGGTCAAAGCAGTAGTTTGTACAGTCCCAACAGTTAGCATGGGTAGCAGGCCCATCATCTGCAGTTTCGCTTGGGTCATGTGCCTGTCATGTAGGGATTTAAAAAGACAAAATTGCAACTGCACCTCCCAGGCACCATGATCCAATGCCTCCAGAAGTTCCGTCCAATCCTCCAGTTCATAGTCTGCCTGGAGCCTGGTTTGGCATTTGATGCAGAGAATGTTTATTAGAAGTAAGGAGAATACATGGTAACTCAAGAGAATCTAGAAGCCAGACATCACCTCTCGAAAGTGAACCCATGCCCTGAGGTAGGAAACAACAGGGGAGGACTGGAGGGACCAGGGTCTCGTACCCAAGCATCAGGTGAAGCAATGCCACAGCTGTAGATACTGCCTGGACTGATGGGGTGGGAGGCTAAACTCCTCCTGGAGAACCACAAAGTGGAGGCCAGAGTTACCCCACAGAGGAATATGTTAATGGAGGAGAGCGTGCATCTTGAAGAGGCAGTGGCCCCTCTGCCACGATTTGACCATCTCTTGGAGCATCAGGTCCTTGAGGCCCAGTATGGTTGCATCATCCTCATAGAAGGGGTACAGCCACTGTGGGCAATCCAGCTAGCTACGTTACACCATTACTCACAATGATGGGTCCTGCATCCCAGGAAGCATGTAGGCAAGCTTCATCAAGTGAAGGGCCAGACATTAATGCTCAACCGAGGGGAGACCTACTCCAACTCAGGAATCAGTGGGCCAGAAGTTTGCTACTTGCCACCTGGGGGTGAGCCCCAGATGAAGGATCTCATGTTCTTGTCCACAGATCTCAGCAGCAAGAGGGGCACCAACAAGGGGAGCATGCCAGGAACATAGGTGTATTGTGGCAGTCACCAACCTGACCGCCTGTATCCTGCCCTACAACAAGGGGCTGAGGTGGGCCAATTCTAAAACTCCAGCTTCATGCTCACCAACAGGCGGTTAAGGTTATCCACCAGTATGTGGTCCAACCCTCATTTAATGAAGACCCCCAGGTACTTTCAGTGTGAGGACTTCCAATGAAAAGGATAAGCAGATATTGCTACGTGGGTGGTTACCCTGGACATTGGAACTGCCTTGCTTTTGTCCCAGTGGGCCCAGTAACCCAAGAGCACAGCAAAGCCAGAGATGACTTCCAAGAGGGCTGGCAGGGCGTGGGAGAGGTCCAAGAGTGTAAGCAGGAAGTCATTGGTATGGAGGTTAATGGTCGACGTCCATACCAATGATCGAATGGGGATGTCATTTAGAACAGTGGTTGATGAAGAGAGGGTGTAAGGGGTTCCATGATAAGAAGGAACAGAAAACTTAACAGCGAGGCAACCTTCCTGTATCCCATTGGCGACTGCCATAAACAAAAGGAAGTGGGGCAGGTTGAGGGACCCCAGGAGAAGCGCGGGGGTTTAATAATAATAATGAAAAATAAACTTACCTTAAGGTGCCGGCACGCTTCCTCTTCTCTGCCTAGTCCCGGAAGTCCCTGGGATAGACTCCCATCCAATCCCTACGCTGCTCTTCTGCTAGGAGAGCAGCACGGAGATTGGCATGAGCGGGCTGAAATGACGCTCCGCTCAGGCCAGGGAGTCTGTTTCTCAAGCTGGGCAGGAAAAACCTAAGTGCACATGTGTGTTTTGGTCAGCCTCAGATTGCCAGCCAAACACATATGCTTACTTAGGGCGTGCACATAGCACTCCTCCTCCCTTGCCCCACCCGGCACCTCCCTCCACAAGCTGGCTCAGAGCAAGCAAATAAAAAATAAAATAATGCTAGAACATTGTTTTCTTTTTCATTTGCTGGCTCAGAGCTAGGCAGTGGAGCAAGCTCCTCCGCCATTGTGGACCAGCCGCTGATGCTGTGTCCCCCAGTGAACTGAAAACAGGTCTGAAAGAAATCCCTGACAATTAACTTGGGCAGTGGGGGAGTCATAGAACCACCCATACCGAATCACCGGAGGGTCGCAAATAGGTATACCCACTCGATCCAGTCAAATGACTTCTTTGCATCCTGGCAGCGGGCAAGGGCAAATCCACAGAAGCCCACAACAACTTTAGAGCCACCACCAACACCCACCACCAAATCATCAGAGAAACGAGGAAAATAACAATTGAAGACAGAATCTCCACTCACACACACAACAGGAAAGAACTCTTCAACATCATCAAGGAGATCGCCCAACCCACCAGCGAGTCCACTGACATCTCTCCCTCACAAGACCTCTGCGACAAACTCAGCACCTTTTTCCAACACAAAATCAAGAGCATCTACATTACAACAACTTTGACGAACACAACTAACACACTGAACCCTCACCAATCACACCCGACATCCTGAAGTCAGCGATCGACAACTGGTCAGCCCTCACCACCGAAGACACACTGAAGATTATGAAGTAATTCCACTCCGGGACCCCCACGCTTCAACAGAGCCGCCGACACTATCGTACCCATGCTCTGCCACACCATCAACCGCTCCCTGGCAACCACCACGTTCCCCGACGACTGGAAACACGCCAAGGTCAATCCCCCCCTGAAGAAACCCTCGGCAGACCCCACCGACCTCAAAAAGGACAGACCCATCTCCCTGCTGCCGTTCCCAACGAAAGTCATCGAGATAGCCATCAACAGCCAACTCTCCACTTTCATCAAAAAGCACAACATCCTCCACTCCTCCCAATCTGGCTTCAGAAAAAACCACAGCACGGAAAGCACCCTCCTCACTGCAACAGACAACATCCGTACCCTACTGGACAAAGCCCTCATCCTCCTCGACCTCTGAGCGGCGTTCAACACAGTCTCTCACTGCACCCTAATACGCGGGCTCCACTACGCAGGGATCCAAGACAAGGCCCTCAACTGGATCCGCTCCCTCCTCTCTGGCAGAATGCAGCGGGTCAGACTCCCCCCTTTCCTCTCGGACCCTGCACCTACGACCTGCGGAGTCCCCCAGGGGTCCTCGCTCTGCCCTACACTGTTCAACGTCTACATGGTTCCACTCGCCCTTATCGTCAGTACCTACGGACTCAACATTGTGTAATATGCAGATGACACCCAAATCATCCTCTCCCTACCCAACAAACCCAATACCGCCAGACACAATTTTCGAGAAGGTAAGGTAGCCATCGCCAAATGGAGGAAAACCAGCTGCGTACAACTAAACACCAACAAAACCGAAGTACTCATCATGGGCCCAAACCCCAATGCCTGGAACTACACCCTCGGAAGCCCGGCCACCCCCACAGACCATGCACGCAACCTGGGAATCATCCTGGACTCCGAGCTCAAAGCGGACCACCAGATCAACTCCATCTTGTTCTCCTGCTTCCATACCCTCTGCCTCCTATGTAAGACTTTCAAATGGATCCCCCTCAGACACAGAAAGACCGTTACTCACGCTCTTGTCACCAGCAGACTCGATTACAGCAACGCACTCTACGCCAGAATAAACAAAAACTTCACCTGCAAGTGACAGAACATCCAGAACACTGCCACAAGATGAGTCCTCGGCCTACCAAGACACTGCCACATCTCTCAGCACCTGCGCACACTCCACTAGCTCCTTATCAAAGCTAGAGTCACATTCAAGGTGCTCACCCACGCCCACAAGGCCCTCCATGACACCAGACCAGCATACCTGAACAGCCAACTCAAACTCCACACACCCTAGAGGACCCTATGATCACCCCAGCTCTTCTACGCCATGGTTCCCCGCACCAGAAAGACTAAATTGGGAGGCTGCTTCTTTTCCTTACTCGCGACCCGAGCATGGAACGCCCATCCGCTTCACCTCAGACAGACAACATTGCTCCCCATCTTCGCAAGAAACCTCAAAACCTGGCTCTTTGACAACCTCCCCCCCTTGATGGACTGGAGCCTGCTAACCCCCCAAGTGCATTGAGACCCTTATGGGTGAGTAGTCGCGTTTAACAAATGCCTGTTTTATTGATCTCCTTGTCATACCTGTAGATAAATATAGTCTCAATATAGAGTCTCATGAATTTTATCATAGGGCAACACACAAGACATTATATAGTGGGATACTTTAATACCATACTGAGCAGGACACTGGATAGTTCCTAGCCTTTGAGCAGACCATCTTTTACAAAAGCAAAGGGCATTCCGCAATTTAATGACCTATGTAATCTATTGGACACCTGGGGCCATATTAAGTACCGAGCGCATTGCCTTGGTGTAAGAAATTTGGTTGTTGGTTGACTGGGTTGTTATCTATAAACAGTCACTCAGTAATAATGTCTTTTTTGAACATACATCAGATTCTAAATTAAAGTCGCACGAGTCACACCATTAGAACTGAATTGCAGAATTTAGTGCAGTTATCTCAGAGGTACAACATGCATACTTAAATACTTAAAGAGTAACATTATAGAAGTCACTAATATGCACACAATAGGACAGGGCATATTTTCCTTGGACACATCTAATGGTGTTTAACCAGAAGAAGATTTTCTATATCTATTCATGAACCTAATATTCTTATCTTAGTTGTATTAAAGGTTGTGATTTATGGCACATTTTGAGTTGAGTTATTAACACACTCACTGAACTACCGAGGAGCTCACGTTTTACGGTTTGTGGGGCTCTGATCGCGACTGGAGATTGTTCTTGTATACTCATTTCAAGACGTATGGAGTAGCATGTGGAATGAATCATGGCTTGTGCCTTTAGAGGTGCATGCATTCCTCAGGTGTAGCGGGACATTGCGTATGAAACTTTCGGTTGTTAGACCTTCATTTTACATCCTTTATATTTTTTTGTTCATTTGGAAAATCACACTATGTTAATTTGCTCAATGTTCTAAGGTGCAAAGCTTACCAGGGGTTTGCGCTAATTACACTTTGATGTACTTCGGCAGTACATTCTAATCTGGTATTCACCTATTTGCGTAGATGAGCTTTCCTCAGCTTCACCAATATACTCAACCATATTTTTCATCAAGTACACAAATATTTTTCTCCAAGTACATAAGCATCTTGAGGCACCTTTCATTGTGACTTTTGTCTCTTTATGTAACTTTGTTTCCAGGATGTTTTATTTAAATTATCAAACGATTTCCAGTCTCACATATCAGAGTTCCTATCATAACCCCGACAGACAACGCCCCAGGAAAGCCGCCTGGTTCACCACCGCTCTCAAGCCAGACGCACCTGCAGACACCTGGAGAAGAACTGGAGAAACACCTATTCAACCGAAAACCACACCACCTAGAAGGATGCCTTGACGGACTACTACAACCAGATCAGAGCCATCAAGAGGAACTTCATCCACAACAAAATCCTGGCCAACTCCACCAACTTCAAGGAACTTTTCAGTGTTATTCAAGAATTCACCAACCCATGCAGCAAAGCCACAGACATCACCCCATCCAAGACTTCTATGACAAGCTTGGAACCTATTTCCACCTCAAGATCAAAAAACTGTACGACAACTTCTTGGACCATCCACCAGGCACCACAGATGGACCCCAACCCCCAGAAACACCAGCCTGCCCACCATCTCCAACTGGACACCGATCACGGCCAAAGACACTGCCTCAACCATAAAAAGCACCCACTCAGGGCCCCCACCGACGCCTGCCCCCTCACATCTACCACAGAGCTGGGGCCGCCATCGCACCCGAACTACAACGCACCATCAGCACCACCTTCAAACCAGGCACCTTCCCAGTTGACTAGAAGCACACAGAAGTCAGACCTCTGCTCAAGAAGCCCACAGCTGACCCCACCGACCTCAAGGAACTATTGGCCCATCTCGCTCCTCCCCTTCGCAGCCAAAGTTGCAGAGAAAATAGTCAACAGGAAACTGACATGATTCATTGAAGAGAATGCCGTCCTTGACCCATCCCAATACGGATTCCGAAGCAACGATAGCACAGAGACTGCCGTACTCGCCACGACAGACGACATCTGCATCCTCCTGGACCAAGGCCACTCTGCAGACCTCATCCTACTTAACCTATCAGCGGCCTTTGACACAGTCTCCCACTGCATACTAGTTGCCAGACTACACATCGCAGGCATACAAGGAAAAGCTCTGGACTGGATCCGATCATTCCTCACTGGAAGAAGCCAAAGAATCAGACTCCCACCCTTCCTCTCCGACCCCACAAAAGTCACCTGCAGAGTCCCACAGGGTTCATCCCTGAGCCCCACCCTCTTCAACATCTACATGACCCCCCTTGCAGCCATCGTCCAACAACACCGCCTCAACATTGTTTCCTACGCTGACAACACCCAGCTCCTCCTCTCCCTCACCAAAGACCCCACCACTGCCAAACTCAACTTCCAGAAAGGAATGCAAGATGTTTCAGTCTGGATGACTAACAGCTGCCTGAAGATCAACTTCAGGTCCTTGTCCTCTGTACCACCCCTTCTGCATGGGACCAGCACCTGGTGGCCGACTGCCCTCAGAAGCCCAGCTACCCCCTCAGACCACGCCAAGAACCTCGGCATGATACTCAACTCATCACTCACCATGAGCCGACAGGTCAACGCTGTCACCTCCAGCTGCTTCAACACCCTCCGCATCCTCCGCAAGGCCTTCCAGTGGATGCCCCCGAGTCAAGGAAGACAGTCACCCACGCACTCATCACCAGAAGACTGGACTATGGGAATGCACTCTACGCCGGCATCAACAAGTCCCTACTCAATTTGCAGACAATACAAAAGACCACAGCCAGACTCGTCCTCGGCATTCCCCGACACAAACACATCAGTCAACACCTACGAAGTCTCCACTGGCTCCCCGTTGAGAAAAGAGTCACTTTCAAAATCCTCACTCACGCCTACCAATGCCTGCACAACAATGGACCCAAATACTTCAACGACCGAATCAACTTCCACGTACCCAAAAGAAACCTCCGATCTTCCAATCTCGCACAGGCCGAACCCCCCTGCATCCACAGAGCCAGAGCAGGCAGAAGATCCTTCTCTCACATTGCAGCCAAGACCTGGAACAAGCTACCGGCAGACATCAGACATGCCCCCTCCCTGAACACCTTCAGGAAGACCCTCAAGACCTGCTCTTTTGCTAAACAGATATGTGGACCTCTCCTCAGCGCCTTGAGACCGTCACGGGTGAGTGGCGCACTTACAATTCCCTGATTGATTGATTGATATATGTTTAATATTACTTTGAGTGATTCATGAGGCTTATCTTTTACTATTGTACTTGGTTGTAATTTAATCATTTAAAGATGGCCCTGATGATGCTGGGATTCTCATCTAGATTTTTACCTTACCAATCCAAAGAATCCCTGGTCGACAGACCTCTTTAGTCTGCATGGAAATGTGAAAGAAGTTCTTTAAATTTCACACTTTTCATAGTTTCCCAGATTCAACGTCTCTCAATCTGAAGGACCACTGACTCCGAAGAAAACGTAAAAATGTTATTACAACGCCAAAAACAACTGCACGTATAAGCACCTCAGCAAGAGGTTCAAGAAATAAACTGGTACTAATACCAACATAATCCTTCGCAGGAGTCTCAGTAGACTCAAAATGAAGAGCAAAGTTAATTCAAGTAGCATTAGGCATGCAATAACGGTTCCCACTGGTAAAATCGACTGCATCTGCCGCAATGGAAAAGAAAAAAATGTGTCTGTCCCTACACTAGCTCTAAAGTGACATCCCTACTTAACATACCTCTCAGGCAAGAGAAAAGGGTGTCAGCTGTGAAGGGTCCCTAAGAAGCACATTCACTTTTCCGGGTAAGTAGCCTAAACTACCGCTCGTTCTAAGATGCTCCTTAAATTCTCCTGCCTAGTTCCCTCTAAGTCCCATGTCTAACTGCATATCCAATTGGACTGCCATAGACAGGACTCCAACTAACTCTAACCCTAGCTTCAATAGCAACTGATTCTCCACCCTCGGGGCACTTTCCCTAATACGAAATCCCAAAACAGTGGATACGCCCATGGCACACCACCTTCTGGCAGGTGCAGCCCCTTGTACTTTTTCAGCGTCAATCCTTCTTCTTCCAGAAAGCGTTGCTGTGTCCTTGGGTCCCAGGCACCTTCTCCACCAAAAATATCAGCCGTACATTCCTGTAGACTCCCTTCGTCCCTACTCCTACCAGTCTAACTTCTAAACAATGGCTCATTCTACCTAACGAGCTACATGGCCTTGCACCTGCAAAAGAATACATGAGAAACAACCCTTTGCACGCTCTAAATTACAATTCGAAATTCAAATGCAAAGAGGAGCCTCTTTTCCCAAGGTACGCTTCCAACTCGCCATTTCTAGTCACGCTAAGAAAATCACAGTTAGGCCTCTATGGCGTTTCCATGTCTCAGGCCTTTACTCCATTAAATACATTTCTAATACAGCAACATAAGCATTTCGTTAATCAATCCTAACGTTACATTTCACATTAGCAATCATTACTCTCATGTTAAAGCACCACATTTCTTAGTAAACCTCCTACACGTGCAACTTTAATATGGCACATTCAATCCTAATGCACAATTTACACACAGCAATTAATTCTAAGTTAATTAAGGCATGATTCTCTCAACTAAAACACTACATTAATCTGTAAATGATATGAGCATAATTCTACATATTGCACTGATCCCCGGCCTAGTACTACATTATAAAGTCACACAATAACATGGCCCTCTAAATATGTGGGTGCTGACTACGGGTAGATATGATGCCCCCCTACAATTTTTCAAACAACATGGCGCTCTATCAGCACCTATCCTTTTTTCCAAACATACGGATGCTAGACTGTTGTCCTTCGTTTGGGTCCACAGCATTGAAGTATATTTTGTTTGAATTTCGACCGCAGGCGCCGTCATCTATTAAACAGAATGTGGAATACCACTCTGACCATACCCTTTGTATTCAGTGAGAAACGCCATCAACAAACTTGCATTTCTATTGTATGATGAGTAGGTTTGGTAATAGAGCACAGATGTATTGGTGTTGACCTAACATTGGACATTTTTCTTGTTCTCTAGAGAATTAAAAGACATTGATTAAACATACCCTGTGTGGAACCAGTGCATCATCGATTTTCGGGCAGACAGCAGGAGACTTCAGGTACCTAGCTTGATGAGTCTTTGGATGTTACCATGGTTTTTAGTGAAACAATACGGTTTGGTGAAAATTTGTTTTTCGTTTTTCAGGTTATCATACAACTAATGCCAGGCAGCCATTAGCACTAAGCTACCAAGACGACTTACGGTTTCTCTCAGTAACGATATGCATGCATGGGTGAAAGTCAAGATAATGTAGGGGATTGGGACTATTGGATTATGGAATACAGTGCAAATTGTTTTAAGCTTGCATGCAAGATGTATGAAGTATGCCAGCTCCTTCCTGTACAGATTAGTTATCAGATGTATTGTTTATCCTCTTCCATGCTGATGACAAGCTCAGCTCGTCATGCAGCACGGTGGCGCTGTGCTGATGACGAGCTGAGCTCCTCATGGCCTCCGCTGAACGCCCACGCGGGGATAATTCCCCCGCTGTGCTGGGCGTTCCATTGAGCGGGCGGGGCCATGATGAGCTCAGCTCGTCATCAGCACAGCGCCACCGTGCTGCATGACGAGCCGAGCTCGTCATCAGCACCACGGCGCCACGCGTGCCCCCTCCCGCGCCACGGGGAATTAGCCCCGCAGCGATAGGGTTATACTAACAGCACCCCTAAAGCAGGGATACTTTTATCTCAAAATGTATTGGGAACATTCTGCGGGAGAGAATTTTTTTAATAGTTTGCGAATTTTAAATACACCATCAATATTGTATAAATTGTCCTTGAAATTGATCTTTATAAGACACAAGCATACGATGCATTAGCGGGGAGGAAGCTGCAGAAAATGGCACCAAAAATAATAATAAGATAAATTATGTATTAATTCATGATTTGTATTTGTAAAACATTCACATTGAAACTGTGGTATATTTTTGTAAGCACATATACATTTCTTCATTTACAGAAGTGCCGAAAATAACTGACTGGGGTGTGAGCCATGGGCAAGCAGCAACCACACTCTTTCTCAGGATAGCAGTATAAGCCCAAATTAACCCGTGCTCACTCCTTGGCAGCTTGGCACAGAGCAGTCAGGCTTAACTTAGACACAAGGTATGAAGTAGTTGTGCAACACTTCAAACAGTAACAGAATGAAAACACATGACATAAGAAATCCACAGCCAAAGTGCCAGCTGTGGATATGTGGTTGCACCGAACCGGGGCAAAGTCACAAGTTCAGGCCACCCGTGATGGAGCGTGGGCCAGTTAGGCCCACTGAACAAAAAAATTCCCTCAATCCAGGTTTGCAAAGCGTTGCATGGATCAGTGTCAAAGATGTGTCGCCCAGCCAAGACGATGCGTTGATTACGGGATACTGCGAGGATGACGTGTGCGATTTTGTTGTGTCGATGTCGAAGATCCCAAGTATGGGACTTTCGATGCTAAGTCTGGTGTAGGGGATGTGACACACAGTTGGAGTAATGTGTTTGTTCCAAAAAGTTGTGAGGCTGCAATGCGTGGCGTTTCTGAGGGCAATGCAGGCTTCAATGGAGAAGTGAGTCTTTGCGGAGGGTCTAATCCATGCAGCCATTCCATTGGTTCTGCTCGGGTTTGTGCCAAGCAGCAGATGCGATGTATCAGTTTCACAGAGTACATAGGCTGACAGAGCACCTTAGACCTACTTCCAAGGGTCCAAGACTGGGGTAGCACCGCTTGGCAGGTTAAAATCAAGGATAACAGAGTTCAGCTGCAGATGCAAGGTTGTTGGAAGCCTGCTGTGTCCCTGTAGCTTTGGATCAGGAGGTCAGCCAACTAGCCCTTGAATTTACTCTGGGTTCTGGGTTCAAGAGATGCAGGTCCAGTCCTTCTCACCCAATCAGGAGGGCAGCAGGTTAGACTAGCAAAATAGGGTTCCAACACAGTGCAGTTGAGCAGAGTGGCATCCTTCAGTAGCACAGGAGTCCCTCTTCCTGCCAGTGTATCCACAGGTCCAGAAACATACTAAAGTGGTGGTGTCTGAGGTCCATCTTTCACACCCTGGTGCCCTGGTTCTGGAAGATGGGAGAAGCTTCTATACAATGGCTTTGAAGTGCAAGGAATACCCTGCCTCCCTTGCTCTGGCTCCAAACTGTGTCGACTGATACTGGGCCCCTAAGCTCTTTGTGTGGAGACAGGACACAACCTACTCAGGTGTATGTGAGGCTGTGTCCAGACCCTCACTCACATCCTGCCAATGATGGCCCATCCAGTCACACCTAAGCTCCCATTGTGTGTGGCTGTCTAGAAGGAATACACAAATCTCAACTGTCAACTACACACAGTCATGTGACCAAGCACCTAATGGCTAAGGCAAGAAAAAGCCAACTTTCTAAAAGTGGCATTTTCAGAATTGCAATTTAAAACCTGACTTCATTTAAAACCGTGATTTCAGAGACACCAAACATGAACCAGTTATCTCTTCCCATTTAGAAAATGTACTTATAAAATGTAATAAGGCAACTCCAATGTTATCCTATGGTTGAGATAGGCCTTGCAGTAGTGAAAACGGATTTAAGTTTTTTACTACTAGGACATGTAAAACTTAAAAGTACATGTCCTCCTTTTTAAATAAATGTTACCCTGCCCTTTGTGCTGTCCAGGGCAAAGCAACTGAAATATCCAAGTGAAAATTCAGCTCAAAATGAGACATTACAGAGGAATAGGACACAGAATGACCAATTCCCCTCATAATTCCTCATTCCATAGTGGACTGAACTGGTAAAGGGAGGAGCTTACCCTGCTCCCATAGCAATTGGTATGCCTGGGATCTGTAATTCAGTGTGTGAGGAAAATCTGTCCCATTTAACTGACCACTCATAGTGAGAGCTAATGTCCCTCATTGACTGCTAACTGAACTACAAAAACTGTTCCCTGGGTCAGAGACGCTGAGGTTCTTTTCAGAGTGCGTTCTCATTATCCTCCAAAAACCATGTCTGTAAGCATCATTACTCATTGCCACGTAGGGCATTTCTGATACTTTGCAGCAGAGGCGTTAATCCGTTCAGAATTAAAAACAAAGGTTCTTACATTAGAGGTGACCGAAATGTGGGTATGTTTTCCCTACATAATACGCATATTTTTGCAAAAATATGCATGTTATGTAAAATATGCGTGGGTGGTTATCGGCAAGGAAATTTTATGGCAAGACTGGAGGCTTCTATTATGCTTTTCTTATCTTGCTTTATTTCCAACAGCAGCCAAGATAAGTGAAAACACTACAATTCCCAGGGGCCCATGCAACAAGCTGGCCAATGGGAACAGAGAAAAAACAACATAACTGACCAATGGTAGCCAAGTACAGTAATAAGTGACACCACTGACTGCGCAGCTTCCTCTTTTCTCGCAATCAGATAAGTGCCCTTACTTTTTGCTCCAATACTGTTTATGATAATTAATATACTTATGTGCCTACTTTAATTGCTTTTTGCTTGTGTTTCATATTTCTGGCCCGCGCGCTCCTTCGGCGCTTTCTGCCGCGTTCCTTGCCCGCTTTTGGCGCTCTGCGCCACACGCATTTTGAAGGCCCTCCCCCCCGGCGTTCTACTCCGGTTGTTTCTGCCCCCAGCGCATGGTGCGCGCTGTTTCCTTTCAATGCTCAGTGCTCACCTGTTGCAGTTTTGGTGACGCAATGTTTGCATTCAGTCAGGGCGAGTCTGTTCTTGGTTTTCTGCCTCCAAACGCTCCCGGAATCGCTCTCACCGTTACTTTGCAGCCCCTGGGCTTCGTCTGTTCTTCGGAGTTTTTCTTTCTCAAGACATGCCCCGGTTGTGCTTTTGGGACGGCTGGCCACTCCCCCAGGCTGTTTAGTTAACCCTCGCCTGCCTCCTGTAATAACAATTGTATAATGGAACTCAATAGCTCCCCTGAGCCTGAGCAACATAATGAAGAAGGCGATGCCTTCAAGAAAGACCTCAACCAATTTATTAATAATTCTGTTGAAACTGCGGTTGAAGTCTCTATGAGACGTATGTAAAAAAATATGGAAAATACTTTGATAAGCCTAGTGTCCAAGGCTCTGGCCCAATCTGCGGGGGAAAGCAGAAAACAAAAGGTGGTCCCCTCTGCTTTTATTCGTGCTTCAAACACTGCGTCTGGGTTGTCTAGTGAGGTTCCCTCGCATCTGATTGAGGACGGACCGCCTCCCAGGCCTCCTGTAATGGAGGGGTTTGTTGGTTCCGAGGGCAAACACAAACAGAAAGTAAAGCACGCAGAGTCACCAAAAAGGAAATTGGTTATTTCCACCATCTTGGACACTGATGACGATGATGACATTCCAAGGCAGATGATTTATTTACTATTTTTGAGTATTCTGACCCCCCTCCAAAAAATCAAAAACTGATTATTTTAATTTCGAGCCTGTTTTTGATACTGAAGGGCTTCCTATGTTTGACCATTCGTCCATTTGCCACCCAAATTCTACTGAATGGCTACCCACCTCACATGTGGGGGAATATATTTCTGCCAGGCTTCGCCTTCCCCTAGAGTCCACGGTCAGGTCCAGACTAAAATCTGAATGCCCTAAGCCCTCCCTCCCAGAAAAAAATTACTCTCGTCCCTGCCATCGACCAGCCGCTGCTTACTTTCTTTTCAAAATTTGGCAAGGACCCCCGTAGGGGAGTGGATAAGGCCTGGTCCACTTGCCAGGACAAACTTTTGGATGTGGTGGGTCCACTAGCACACATTTTTGACATGGCTGAGTCGGCCCGCCTAGATGGTTTTGACCTGTCGGAGGAGGATGTGTCCATGTGGGCGCAATGTGCCTTCTGCTTGTTGGGTAATGCTAATGCTGCCATCACACACGAACGGCGTAAAGGCCTTCTCATTAAAATAGACCCCAAATTGGCCAATGGACTCCTTTTCGGAGAGAACCTTATCCGCGATCTTAATAGGTTTGTTTCTACTTTTGCTTCCTTGGATAAGGCGCAACAATCTATTAAAAAGGTCTTCGCCCCTCGGGTTTTTGGACAGGCCGGCAGAGGCAGGGGTCGCTCATCCGGCCGTCCCTACAACAACCAAGGCTCCAGAGGTTCCTATAACAATTCCCAGGAATACAAACCCCAGTTCGACCCTCAGCGGGGTAGAGGTTACCAAGGCAGAGGACAGAAGAACTATCGGAACAACAACAACTCCAACCAACAAGGTGAGCCTTTTTTCCCCTCCTCCCGTGGGGGGTCGGTTGAGACTATTCCTTCCCAAATGGAAAACTATCTCCACAGACCCATGGGTTCTCAACACAGTCCAAGATTATCTTATAGAGCTCTACTCTCCGCCTTTCCAGTCTTCTCTTCTCCCTCCTCCCGTTTTCTCCTCAGACATGGCCCTTCTGATCTCAAGCGAGATTCAGTCTCTTCTCCAAAAACAAGCCATCCAGATTTCTCCCTTTGACTCCTCAGGCTTTCTCAGCTCCATTTTTATGGACCAAAAGAAATACAAAAAACTACGCCCAGTGATAAACTTGAAATGGTTCAATCAATTTGTGGTGTATCGCCACTTCAAAATGGAGACTATTCTCGATCTTCGGGACACACTTCGTCCCAACGATTGGATGGTCCGGCTGGATTTACAAGATGCCTACCTTACCGTTCCCATTCATCCCTCCCACTCGAAGTTTCTGCAATTCCAGTGGTCGGGCGTGACATACATATTTACTTCTCTTCCTTTCGGCCTTTCTTCAGCACCCTGGTGCTTTACAAAACTCCTCATACCTGTCGTAGCCTTTCTTCGTTCACTCGGCATAAGGCTCATCATATATCTGGACGACATTCTTCTCATGAACATAGACAAGCAGCTCCTCCTATCCGACCTTCGCGTAACTCAATCTCTTCTTTTGGATCTTGGTTTTCTCATCAACATCGAGAAATCGTCTCTTACCCCGTCCCAGAACATGGAATTCTTGGGGTACATGGTAGACTCCGTCGCAGCCTCTCTCCGCCTCCCTCAGGCGAAAGACTCGACGATCAAGGCAGAGATTGCCAAGGTCCTCAAAACATCTCTTATATCCCTCTGCACCTTAGCAAGGGTTGTCGGTCTGCTTTCTTCTACTATCCAGGTCATCTTCCCGGGCCCTCTACACTATCGAGCTCTTCAGTGTTGAAAAATCAAACACCTGCGCCAAGGTCTGGCTTATGCCGATCTTATCGCTCTAGATCTAGAGTCCCATGATGAACTTCAGTGGTGGACAGACCATTTAGATGCATGGAACGGCTGCACTATCTTCGCTTCGGCCCCAGATCTTGTGTTAGAGTCAGATGCCAGCCTGTCGGGTTGGGGCGCCCGTTGTGGTCCAACATCGACTGGAGGTACATGGTCTCTAGAGGAGTCCAAATTGCACATCAATTGTTTAGAGATGCTTGCAGGTTCCTTTGCGATCCAAAGCCTCTCCAAGAACAGGATCCGTTGTTCCATTCTTCTCCGAATGGACAATGTTTCTGCGGTCCGCTACATAAACCACCTCGGCGGTACCAAATCCAAACCTCTGGCGGAGCTGGCCAAAAGTCTTTGGGAATTTTGTCTGTCATACCAGCTTTCCTTGACAGCGGAGTATCTCCCAGGAGACCTCAATTGGGTAGCGGATTGGCATTCGCGTTTTCTCGGAGACTCCAGTGATTGGAAGTTGCTTCCGTCCATTTTCCTTTCTCTCTCTCAAAAATGGGGTCCCTTTTCCGTAGATCTCTTTGCATCCCGCCTCAACTCTCAATTACCCCGCTTCTTCAGTTGGAGGCCGGATCCTTCAGCCTTAGCAACGGATGCTTTCCTCCAGGACTGGTCTCGCCATCTCAATTACGCCTTCCCTCCTTTCCTCATGATCAGCAAGGTTCTTTCCCAGGTTCATCGACAGTCGACCTCCTTGGTCCTTGTAGCCCCCTTCTGGCAATCTCAGGTCTGGTTCCCTTCTCTGCTGGAAATGGCAGTGGATTTTCCAGTTCTTCTCCCATCATGCGACGATTTACTCTTGAGTCCCCAGGGTCCCCGTCACAATCTCATTCTGGACAACACCATGACTCTGTCAGCTTGGAAAGTTTCCGGCCTGTCCCTTCTGACATCCTCATTTCACAAGAGGCTGCTCTCTTCATCAGCCAAGCCTGGGCTCCCGGGACTTCCAAAGCTTACAAATCCGCCTGGTCTCTTTGGGCAAGCTGGTGTCTGGAAAGGAACATCGATCCCCTTTCAGCCCCTCTAAGTTTTGTGGTCAATTGTTTGGCTTCGGAAGCCAGTGCAGGTAAGTCTTATCGTACCATCAATCTTTATCGTTCAGCGATTTCTCTTAACCATGCTCCTATTGATGGCAAACCAGTTGGCGCCAATCCTTTGATCTGCCGTTTACTGAAAGGAGTTTGCCGTTTACTGAAAGGAGTTTGTTGTAACAAACCACCGTTGGCTAAGTATTCCTCTTTATGGGATGTTTCTGTTGTTCTCAAACTGTTTTCCAATAGGCCAGATAATTCTGCTCTCTCTCTCAAAATGTTGTCTGCTAAACGTACAATGTTGCTATGCTTAGTTTCCATCAAACGTGTCTCTGATGTTAGAGCGTTCGATATTTCTTCTCGCCAATTTTCTCCCACAAGTGTTGTGTTCCGGATCCACAGACAGACTAAAACTCATTTGGATTCTGTTTATTACCCATATTTCCTTTCTCGCCCCAAGTTGTGTGTTGGTCAATGTTTAAAAGGCTACGAACAATGGACTTCTGATCTCAGAACGCCTTCTCATTCCCAACTCCTTATCTCCTTCCGAAAGCCACACCATCCTGTCTCTTCCCCTACCCTCGCCCGTTGGGTTCGTTGGGTTATGTCCCTTGCGGGCATCGATGTCTTTGTTTTCGTAGCACATTCCACCAGAGGAGCCATGGCCTCCAAGGCCTTTTGGGCAGGCTCCCGCCTGGAGGACATTCTGAAATCAGCAGACTGGTCAAATGACAATGTTTTTCGTATGTTTTATTGCAAACCAATTAATACTGTGGCTTCTGCTGTAATTGACATGCTTTGAACAAACATAATAGGAGCCTCCAGTCTTGCCATAAAATGTAGATTTTCCTAGTTATTATGATGGAAAGTCTTAATTTTATTAATAGACACGGAGGCGAGTATTATCCCGCCGCTACACTTCTAATTTATGTTCTCCCTCCCTTTAGCGAATCCGGCCCTGCCGCCAGCATCCTCGTAAGAAGACCTCTCTCTACCACCTTCGATCTGCACCTCAACGGATCTTCTTTCCTGTCAGTCCAGGATCCATTGACTAAGATTCAAGTTGGATGTTCCTCATGGTTTCTTCTGATTCAAGGAGTTTGTTGCTGGACTTTGGCATTCTCTCTTGTTGTTGCAATTGTTCCTTTGTTTTTTAACTTTATCTGATCTGCTTGTCAGTGAAAAGAGGAAGCTGCACAGTCAGTGGTGTCTCTTATTACTGTACTTGGCTACCATTGGTCAGTTATGTCATTTTTTCTCTGTTCCCATTGGCCAGCTTGTTGCATGGGCTCCTGGGAACTGTAGTGTTTTTACTTATCTTGGCTGCTGTTGGAAATAAAGCAAGATAAGAAAAGCATAATACTCGCCTCCGTGTCTTTAATAAAATTAGGACTTTCCGTCATAATAACTAGGAAAATCTACATTATATGCAAGAATGTGTAGTTGTGTACCATAGTCATACTGAATTCCTGCTCAACGTATTGGCCATACAATTTATAAAGTTACACTTTGAATAACGGATATGTAGCCCTGGCTTTTTAACCTATTTTACAGTTGCACCAAGACATTTTCCACTCAAACCAGTCTTGGGATTGTGAAAACTATGTAAAAATACCAAGCATAAGACAAACAAAAATTCACAACCCAATATTTGACATTTACTCGGGATTAAACTTGCGTGAAAACCAATTTGCCAGGATCTAACACTAATTCACCATTGAATATTTTGACAGAAATTATGAGTTTGTCTCCATAGAGGTATCCATATGAGAGGTCTTTAAAATGTATATTTGCGATAACTGCATTGAGTAAAAGGCAGGGCTTCAGAAGTCTTTAAAGTACCAGTTACATACATTGGTGGTTAGGAATGCAAACCTTGTTCAACAATATGTTGAGTTATGCGGGAAGGACACTCTACCTAAATCGAACTCTACAGCTCAGGTTTTTAGTGTCTAAACCGAGAGGCTAGCTTCCTAGACAAATGTACTTTGGGCCAACTCAAGCCCAGCAGCAGAACCCATTAGCCTATTTTTGCTATTAGGTTCTAGGATTGTAGGCATACCATACTTATTTAGAATTGAGTATTTTTCAGTAGGGACAACTAGAGGTCCTGAGGAGTAAGTAGTAGGGGACTACTTACGAAACATGTCATGTCGACCAGGTAGTTAACATAATTTGTTCTACTCCACGCTCCTCTTTTTACTGTTCCCAGCTAGGGAATCTATTAAATCAATCATTTTCTACTAGCCAGGGAATTTTTAAGTCCCCCCCTTTTTTTCGTATTCACTTATTTAGGTCCCTACACCTCATCACCTACCACTACCTTTACACTATACATAGCCTACCATCACAAATTAAGTGCTCCCGCGTAGTCTGTAGGTCTCAGCACGCCCCGCCCCATAGAGGGACGGGAAGACCCCGATGATGAAGCATGACACTAAGGGATTCTTAGTGTGTGAGGGGTATTTAAAAAAAACACATAGTGCTCTCCATTTGCCACCCGCAAGGAGGGCTGCTCTCACTGCCTGTCCACTATATATAAAAAACAAAAAAGTATATACACTAATGCCACCTTTTTCATTGATAGAATCTCATTGTTTTTGTATACCTTACTGGAGGGTGATTCTATCACCACCACCTCTACACTTCCCCAATTGTTTTTGGATCTTTAATGGCAGCGTACAGCTGCGGAAGTCATTAATACCGACATTCCCTCACCTTCTGCTGGTCCTTGACACTCCACTTGCACTCTCTCGAAGAGTTCCATTGCTAAACGAAAAAAGATCAACTGAAGAATGGCCAATCTGGGCCTGGCCTTCACTGAAGATGAGATCTCCAATCTCATATCATCATTAGGCACCTTTGAGGGTCTTAACTGTGCTGCACCATCCTCCAGCAACAACGACTGGAATGAATTAGAGGAACTAAGGAGGACGCAAATTAAAACTGCCCTCCATGGACTACTCATGTCCGAGTACTTGAGAGTGAATACAGCTCCATCTGGTCTGGTAGTTTGGAACGAACCGTTTATCTTTCTTGATGACAAAACATTTAAAATCGACTGGTCCCAGATCTCTTGGCGATGCACACGAGACTGGATTGTGCTCATCATAAAAACTGCCAGCCGACTAGCATCTGAACTCAAGGTAGAAATCCAGGCTATCGAAGTACGATTAAAAAATTACGAATCACCAACCAATCTGAAGGAACATCTCGAGGAGCTTAACAAAACACTCAATGACTTTGAGACCTCATTAAAACAAAGCAAATACGAGAAATTTAAAAAAGACACTGCCAGGTGGACACAAGAGAAGATCTACCCCTATATCAAAGATGAATACAGATCTGCTAGAAATAACACGACTGACGATGACTCATCTGATAGCGGTTCAAGTGGGTCTAACTCGAGCAGAGGCAAAAGCCCCAGATACCAGGGTGCACACCAGAACTATCGGCGGCCGAATTACCGAGGAGCGAAGGGATGGCACAACCATGCACCGCCAATGATGTACAATCCGCCACTCTATGGCCCCCCTCCTTTCCAATACCCACAAGGACCCTATCCCCCATGGGCCTACCCACAGGAAGACTACAGTTACTATGATCAGAATCCTTTTTTAGGGGGGCGCCAAGGGAGGAACAAGGGATGCAATCGGAGGGGTACAACAGTACACTGGACCACCGAGGAAGAGGAACCGCCAAGGGTGTCCACAAGAAGCATGACGGGGGCAGCAAAAAGCCGGAAGTGAGCCTCATAGTTAATCTAACTGATATCAACTTAACCGAAGCACAAACTGAAGTACTCTAGAAAGGTCTAGGCTATGTCCCCACAGCGAATATGGACAAATTCCTTCTCTGCAAAGAGGTACAGGAATTCATAAGACGGTTAAAGATCCAAGTGTTCTTCAGAGACAAAGAAGAAGCGGGTACTGAAGGCGACACAGGACTACGACCTAAGTCGACTTTTACCCCAATGGACAACACTTTACCAATTGAAATTCTTGCTTTTGAAAAAGCGGTTATGAAAGATCTAAACGACTTGAACCCCAATGACAGAAAGGTCTTCCAGAACATCTCCAGCGAAGAACGCAAAGCACTTCAAGAATTGAGTAGCAATACTAACCTTGTCATAAAACCAGCAGACAAGGGCGGTGCAACAGTCTTACAAAGCAAACTACAATATGAGAAAGAATTTGCGAGACTCCTACAAGATCGACGGAACTACGAAATACTCCACACTGATCCTACTGAAAGGATACAAGTGAAAATAGGGACAATGGAGGAGGAGGCTCTGGCTCATAATTGGATTACTAAAAAAGAAGGTGAATTCCTTTGCCAGAAGAATCCCAGAATCCCTTACCTATACACCCTACCCAAGATTCACAAACGATTGGACAACCCACCGGGTCGCCCGATTGTTTCAGGCATCGGATCTGTCCTGGAACCCGTCTCCAAATTTGCCGACGCTTTCTTCCGCCCGATGGTCCAACGGACTTCCACCTATCTTAGAGACACCAAGGATGTACTGAATCTACTAGAAGATCTGGAATTCGACCCTGATACCCAACTATTGATTAGTTGTGACGTGGGAAGCCTGTATACAAGCCTTCCACACAACAAGACCCTCAACATCATTGAAAACGTTCTATTCGAAGATGACTGGGACTACCAAACTCCCAGGAATGTGATAATGGAATGCTGTTCGATAGCACTAAAAGAAAACTTCTTCGAATATGATGGCACCCTCTACTTGCAGAAACACGGGACCAGCATGGGGAGCACCTTTGCTCCCAGCATAGCTGGTCTCCACAATCTGGAGACCACCAAGATATTCCACCCCCTCAATCCCTTCAGACGGTATATAAGAACCTGGAAGAGGTATATCGACGATATCCTCATCATTTGGGATGGAGATGCACGAACATCACAACAGTTCCCGACGTGGTTAAATCTACAGGATGATTTCCTGAAATTCACCAGCACCTGTTCCAATAGCAACCTTGTGTTTTTGGATCTCAACATATTTCCCAGGAATGGCCGCCTAATGACTACCACCCATTTCAAGAGTACATCGAGGAACTGTTTACTCATGTACCAAAGTTTCCACCCCAAACACCTATGAGACAATCTGCCATATGGGCAGTTCCTCCGCCTGAGGCGAAACTGTACGGAAATTGAGAGTTTTAAGGCACAATCTAAAGACCTTAAGAAGAAACTAGAAACTCGTGAATATCCGGAAAGAGTGATCAACCAAGCCTTTAAAAGAGCTTGCAACAACTGCAGAGAGAGTCTAATGGAGGATAAAATACCCAAAGAGGCTGAGAGAAGACCAATATGTGTCACCACATATAACACCTGTTCTAACCAGGTCACATAAACAAGCATTGGAGAATTCTCAACAGCGGGGGCGTACAGTTAGAAACGCCTATGTTCTCACACAGGAGGGGGAGGAATATACGTGACATTCTGGTACATACCAGACCAAGAACTCTGACCAAAAATCCTAGCAGGAACACGAACTTTGTTCAAGGCCACCATCCATGTGGCAAATGCAAGGTTTGCTGCCTTACGAAAAAGAGCAAGAAACTGTTCTTTCGCAACGGAACTAGCTGGGAACAAAGGGGATTCACCACCTGCAACAGCTCCAACGTTGTGTACCTTATCACATGTCCTTGCCACCTTGAATATGTAGGGATGACCAGCAGGGCAATAAGAACTAGGATAGGGGAACATAAAAGCACCATCAAATGCCGCAGAGCCAGCACGAAACTAACAACGCACTTTCTGGAAAAAGATCATAAACCGGAAGACATCTTTTGGACCGTAATTGAACAAGTAAAAAGGGAAGAACACCTCCTGGAGAAAGAACAAAGGTGGGTGTTCCGCTTGGACACAAACAATACCGGTCTGAACGACGCTATACCATGGGGTCAACTGTGAACAACCCCAACTACACTACACCCCACTTACGAAATCAAGTATCTAACACCCTTTTAATCTTGACAATCTTGTGTGCTAGTGCAGAGCGGTGGTTAAGGTCTACAATACATCAAAACTGGGTATCAATACCAACATTGACATCTCCCTGAAAAACCACAATAAGCAGATATGAACGACAGCCGAACCCTTCAGGTCCGGTCTTGATGACAATCTCCTGCAGATTAATTACATTATCCAAACTACAGTACAGATTGGCCCAATATTTGAAAAAGTAGTTGAAAACTCTGTCTTTGCCATTGACAAGACCACAATGAGCATCTCTCCCTTTCAAAGCCTACTAACAACATCGTGTAACACATGGGAAACGTCTCCCCATATTTCAGATGACATTTCTGTATTTTGTCCTATTTAAGCCTGACTGAATAACCGAGCATCGAAATAAATAAAAGACTATAGTACCGAAGGAATCCTCACAATAATGCCACCAGGCGAAGCACGGCGATATAATTATAGCCGCTAACCAAGCTTAGCGATATTTTTCGCTTATGCTTGGTAATATGCCCCTTTGACTTTTAACTACAGAGTTAAGTCCTAGTGGCAGATTGTAACCAAGATAATCGCAGACGGTTTTTAAGAACTTTGTATAGCTGCCATTCAGAGGGTTATCCGTTGCTTAAAGAATGGAATTACAGCTTGCCGACACGTACAAATTCCCCGATGAATAAAGAGTGTTTTATGTTTGGGAGACTTTGAAAACGTTATGCAAGCGAGTCTTTTTCATTTTTTGTTGGTTCACTATCTACTTTAGGCAATGGATCGATCATCAGACCAGGTCACTCCGACAACCATTAGAATGGAGATGGAATGAAGAGAATTCTATTAGAATAGTTCTACTGGAGTGGATTTTCTAAAGCAGAAATTAATTGAGTTCTTGTATTTAGTTGTAAGCATGCATAGACTCTAAGGTCAAGGATTTAAATGTAATGCCGCATAAGGCTTGCAGCACTAAATGTAATTAATTATTATCAACGAGTTGCGGTCAATATTGCAAATTGCGCTTAGCGCGAATTTGATTATCGCCGTCTATCGCTGGTTTATATAGCTGTGTTAGCGGCGTATTAACAATGCTCTGCTAACAGGCAATGCAAAGCCTCAAGGAAACGGCAGCTAACATGCGCTAATACATGTTAGCGCCGCCTTGATGATTGTGCGATAAAAAAATCGCCGCTTTTTCGGCTCTATGGGCCAAAAAAGCAGAGTTAAGTCCCTTGATAATAAGCCCCTTACTATTTTATCTTCCTTCTTCTAGCCAACTGTCACATTATGAAACTACTATAAATTTCTCGCAATATTAAATATAACTCGTTTTTGAGTTTATATCTGAAAGAATTGTTTCAAAGATGTTTGTTAGGATTCATGCAACTGCACTGCAATTGCATTTAGAAGCGATCCCTGTCTCTAACAATAGGATGGTATTGGTGGCCTGAATCGTTTCCTTTTAGAATTTGACATATTGATGCTTGCTTGAGTTCTGGATGTGGGCTTCCTAAGTGGCAGCCTTCTTATGTCATTTCCTTAAAAGCCGAGACCCATTCCCTGCTGTATGAACATTGACACACAAAAATGTCAGGGCTAGCAGGAGCCATCTCACCAACTCTTTTTGGTCTCAAAGACATAACAGGAAGTGAGATTATGTGTCATTTGACATTGAATCCTAAGAAAATATGCCATAAGACCTTTATAGCGATTACGTAATAATCGCTGACATTACTGGAGGCTAGTCTATACCTCAAAGAGAGAAGGTATAGCTAAATTACAAAGAGATGCACAAAAAAAAGATTTTTAAAAAAACGGTAGCGGTCAGACCCACTGACACTAATTCATAGGGACTAAAATAGCATATAAACTATGGTGTTGGCTTGATTTACTCTTGTATTGTCATAATTTTTAAGGAACTATCACACTTGAGGTTCACATAATTGATGGTTCTGCTCATAAATATACTTTTTCACATGTTAACAATAATGGACTGTGGCAACAATTAAAAAAAGTGTGTATTTTCTAATGTATTTACATTTATTTTGTTTTATAACAAGTGTGTATTCCACTTAAAGTGTAATTTCCCAGTGAAATATGAAGAACATTGCTTATCTTCTATGCTTGGTACTGCTTTTGCTACCTCTGAGTCCTGGGGTCTTAAACACAGTGCTAGGGGTCGCAAGAGGCAAGCCAGCTCTCAGAGCTGTGACCCCTGGTGTCCCCTAAAAAACTATATGCCCGGCTACTGTTTTATCAAATTTGGCTGCTAGTGCAGGCTCCATAAAGGTCTTTCTATATTCAATGGCTGTGGATGCTCTAATTATCGCCACCGTCACCAACAGCGAATCAATCAATCAATCAATGACACTTATAGAGCGCGCTTCATACCCGTAGGGTCTCAAGGCGCTTAGGGGAGGGGGGGGTGCCGCTACTGCTCGAACAGCCAGGTCTTCAGCTTCTTCCTGAAGGAGATCTTAGTAAGCAAAACTGCAGACAGTGGACCACTCTAATTCCAAGCACCAACCCCAATATCTCCAATAAAATATACAAGCAAAAAGTACTGGCGTGCAATTTTCAAATGCCCCCTGTCCCCAAGGGCATATCCAAAAGGATTAGAAGTAATCTGTATTGTTCGTAAATGAAAAAGCACCGCTAGAAAATTAATTGTCCAATAATTCGTTGGAGAGTAATAACTCGTTAGGCCACATGCATGCAGACGCTGAATCACAAATGCTGTTGGAAAGATATGTGGAATTCAGTGTTCCTTTATTTGTCCATACAAACACCAGCCAACGCGTTTCGTTCCGTGACCGGAACTTCTTCAGGGCTATATTGCTTCCTAGACGCAAGGTGATATTAATTCGAAATCCTCTTGGGTAATAATTTCCTGGCTATTTTCAATCCATTCTTATATATCAATATCCATTAGGAAAAACTTATATGTCTCGTACCATGGCAGGTATTAGCCTTTTTTGATATGTGTAGACTTTTTATCTTCAATTTTGAATATTTCCCTTTGGCTCGATTTTTCAATTTCAGTAATAATGTCACAAGACGGTATTTACCCGTGTGGTCAATAAACCACCGATCAAAGCTGTCTTCCCGAATCACCAGCGTCAAGCGCGATCCAACTAAGGATGAATCCTTAGTCTAGGAAGCAATATAGCCCTGAAGAAGTTCCGGTCACGGAACGAAACGCGTTGGCTGGTGTTTGTATGGACAAATAAAGGAACACTGAATTCCACATATCTTTCCAACAGCATTTGTGATTCAGCGTCTGCATGCATGTGGCCTAACGAGTTATTACTCTCCAACGAATTATTGGACAATTAATTTTCTTCCTGAAGGAGAGGTGGTCTTGGGTCAGGCGCAGGTCGGTCGGGAGGGAGTTCCAGGTCTTGGCGGCCAGGTAGGAGAAGGACCTTCCTCCTGTAGTTGCTCTTCGGATGCGGGGGACGGCGGCGAGGGCGTGGTTGGCTGAGCGGAGGTGGCGTTTGGGAGCGTAGAAGTTGATCCGGCTGTTGAGGTAGCCCGGGCCTTGGTCGTGTAGGGCTTTGTGTGCGTGGGTGAGGAGGCGGAAGGCGATTCTTTTGTTGACGGGGAGCCAGTGAAGGTCTCTCAGATGTCCGGAGATGTGGCTGTGTCGTGGGATGTCGAGGATGAGTCTGGCTGAGGCGTTCTGGATCCGCTGGAGTCTCTTCTGAAGCTTGGCGGTGGTACCGGCGTAGAGGGCGTTGCCGTAGTCCAGTCGGCTAGTGACGAGGGCCTGGGTGACGGTCTTCCTGGTCTCGGTGGGGATTCACCAGAAGATCTTCCGTAGCATGCGTAGGATGTTGAAGCACGCCGAGGAGACGTTGTTGACTTGCCTGGTCATGGAGAGGGAGGAGTCCAGGATGAAGCCCAGGTTGCGTGCATGGTCTGTCGGTTTGGGTGCGGTGCCCAGGGCGGGAGGCCACCAGGAGTCGTCCCAGGCGGAGGGTGAAGAACCCAGGATGAGGACCTCCGTCTTGTCCGAGTTCAGTTTCAGGCGGCTGGTCGTCATCCACTCGGCTACCTCTTTCATCCCTTCGTGTAGGTTGGCTCTGGCGGTGGCGGGGTCGTTGGTCAGGGAGAGGGTCAGCTGGGTGTCGTCGGCGTAGGAGATTATGCTGAGGTTGTGTTGGCGTGCGATGGCCGCGAGGGGGCTCATGTAGACGTTGAAGAGGGTGGGGCTCAGAGAGGATCCTTGAGGGACGCCGCAGATGACTTCGGAGGCCTCTGACTTGTACGGTGGTAGGCGGACTCTCTGTGTTCTTCCGTTGAGGAAGGAGATGATCCATTCCAGCGCCTTGTCCTGGATTCCGACGTTGCTGAGGCGCTGTACTAGGGTGCGGTGGCAGACCGTGTCGAATGCCGCGGAGAGGTCTAGGAGGATGAGGGCCGCTGTTTCTCCGTTGTCCATCAGGGCTCGGATGTCATCGGTGGCGGCGATGAGGGCGGTCTCGGTGCTGTGATTGGCTCGGAAGCCGGACTGTGAGGGGTCGAGGGATCCATTCGTCTCGAGGAAGGCGGCCAGCTGCTTGTTGACGGTCTTCTCGATGACTTTGGCTGGGAACGGGAGGAGCGAGATGGGGCGGTAGTTCTTGAGTTCGGTGGGGTCCGCCGTTGGTTTCTTGAGTAGAGCGCTGAGTTCGGCGTGCTTCCAGCTCTCAGGGAAGGTGGCGGTGTCGAAGGATGTGTTGATGATGTCTCGCAGGTGGGGTGCGATGACAGCGTCGGCCTTGTTGAAGACGTGGTGAGGGCAGGGGTCGGTCGGTGATCCGGAGTGGATGGAGTTCATCGTGCGGATGGTGTCTTCGGTGCTGATCGGGGTCCAGGCGTGGAGGGTGGTGGTGGGGGGAGGTTGTTCGGTCATGGTGTGCGTTGGTTGTTTGTTGAAGCTGTTGTGTATGTCCGCGATCTTGTTGTGGAAGTAAGAAGTGAGGGAGTCGCAGAGGTCTTGCGATGGGGTGATGTCGTTGGTTCCTGCGCTGGGGTTGGATAGCTCTTTCACGATGTTGAAGAGTTCCTTGCTGTTGTGCGCGTTGTTGTCCAGCCGGTCCTTGAATGCAGTTTTCTTGGCGGCGCGGATCAGCTGGTGGTGCTTCCGAGTGGCCAGTTTGAGGGTGGTCCTGTTGTCCGGTGTAGGTTCCCTTCTCCAGACTTTCTCGAGGGCTCGGCAGTTCTTCTTGGAGCTCTTGAGTTCGTCGGTGAACCATGGGGCTTTCTTGCTGCCGGGTCTGCTGGGCGGGGTTCTCAGCGGGGCGAGCTCGTCCGCGCAGATGCTGATCCACTTCGTGAGGTTGTCGGCGGCCTGGCTGGGGTTCGCTGAGCTGGCAGGAGGGTGCTGGCTCAGGGAGGTGGCGAGCTGGTCTGCTGTGATCTTGTTCCAGCTTCTGCGGGCGGCCTGTTGCTGGTGGTGGTGAGTCGTCGTTCTCTTGAAGGTGAAGTGGACGCAGCTGTGGTCCGTCCAGTGGAGTTCTGTGGCGTGGCTGAAGGTGATGTCTTTGCTGGATGAGAAGACGGCGTCGAGTGTGTGTCCGGCGAGGTGGGTGGGGGTGGACACCAGCTGCTTGAGTCCCAGATTGGCGAGGTTGTCGAGCAGGGTGCTGGTGTTGCGGTCGTTGTTGTTCTCCAGATGGAAGTTGAGGTCCCCCAAGAGGATGTAGTCAGCGGAGGGGAGGGCATGCGGGCTGACGAAGTCGGCGATGTCCTCGCTGAATTGTGTGCGTGGTCCCGGTGGTCTGTAGATCAGGGTGCCTCTAAGGGTGGTGTTCGGGTTGGTGTGGATCTGGAAATGCAGGTGTTCGGCGCTGGTCAGGGTGTTGTCGGTGCTGGTCGTGAGACGGATGGTGTTCCTGTGGATGATGGCGATGCCTCCTCCCATCTGGTTGGCGTTGCGGTCCCTCCGGATGATCTTGTAGCCCTCTGGGATGGCGATGGCGATGTCGGGGGCTGAAGAGGCGTTCATCCAGGTCTCCGTGAGGAAGGCAACGTCAGGGGCTGTGGCGTCTAGGAGGTTCCAGAGTTCGATGGCGTGTCTGTGGACGGAGCGGGTGTTGAGCAGGATGCACTTGAGGTGGGTGCTGCTGGTGTTCGGATGCAGGTGAACTTGCAGGCGTGGCAGCTGAAAGGTCCGTGGGTGCGACGTGGGGTGGCTTGGTGGCAATCTGGGAGTCGGCTGGTGTTGAGTGCGATGAGGGTGGCGGCGGAGTACGTCAGGCGGGTCGGTCGGGGTCCTCGTGGGCCAGGGGTCCTGGCGCTGGTCGCGATCCGGTCGCGGACGGGCGCAGACGGGCTTACCTTTGGCGCGCCTTCGGCGCACAATCGGCGCACCCGCTGCGCGTGGCCGCTGCGCGTTCGCACGGTCGTCATATAGGCGAAGTGCGCGGGTGGGCGGAGCAGCTGGGAGGCGGGAGCGGGGAGGGAACAGAAGAAAAAAAGGGGCGGGGTCTGCGGTGGTGGCGGGAAGCGGGGAGCGGGGAGGGAAGACGGGGGGCGGCGAGGAGGGCGGGAAACAGAAGGAGGACGCTAACACGGGCTAAACTATTGCCAAAACAAGCACAAATGTAGGCCAAAACAAGCTAACACGGGCAAAACACTAGGAATAAAAATAACAAGCACAAATGTAGAACAAAACAGGCTAACACGGGCAAAACACTATGAAAAAAATACAAGCACAAATTTAGAACAAAACAGGGTAAAACAGACGACAGCAGGGTCAGCCGGCAGCGAGGCAGGCAGCGAGGCAGAGAGCGAGGAAAGGGGGCACACGCAGCAGCTGGTGGCCGTGCGGCGCGGGGGTGTCCCACAAGTGGGTCACACTTACCTGTGTCGCACGGTCGCCATATAAGGCCAAGTGCGCGGGTGGGCGGAGCAGCTGGGAGGCGGGAGCGGGGAGGGAACAGAAGAAAAAAAGGGGCGGGGTCTGCGGTGGTGGCGGGAAGCGGGGAGCGGGGAGGGAAGACGGGGGCGGCGAGGAGGGCGGGAAACAGAAGGAGGACGCTAACACGGGCTAAACTATTGCCAAAACAAGCACAAATGTAGACCAAAACAAGCTAACACGGGCAAAACACTAGGAATAAAAATAACAAGCACAAATGTAGAACAAAACAGGCTAACACGGGCAAAACACTATGAAAAAAATACAAGCACAAATTTAGAACAAAACAGGGTAAAACAGACGACAGCAGGGTCAGCCGGCAGCGAGGCAGGCAGCGAGGCAGAGAGCGAGGAAAGGGGGCACACGCAGCAGCTGGTGGCCGTGCGGCGCGGGGGTGTCCCACAATGAGAAGTATCCAAGACCTCCATAACAATATAACGGACTGTCTACTCTACAGAATATGTATGGACATGATCAGTCTGGTGAACAGATTTTTGTGAAGCATTTACATATTTATTGTTATGTTTTCTATTATTATTGATTTGCTCTTTTCAGCTACTTTCAGATAAAGTACGAGATGCTCATATTGCTTTCTCATCAGCCCTTTCTTGATTGATTAAATGTGATTTGAAAGGGTCTTGAAATCCAGGTCCTGTAATTCTTCTTTATAAATCAGTAGCTTGAATGCCTTTTCCCTCCTACATCTGCTTTTGAACCTATAGATATGGATTTAAGGCAGGAGTTGTAAAAGGTTGGGTTCCTGGTTGAGAGGGGTGAAACTCTACTCATGCAGCAACCACAATCCTTGTCAAGGTGAAGCAGAAGCAAATCCCAAATCAACCTGTTCTCAACCTTCTAGTAGCTTGGTACAGCTCAATCAGGCCTAAATTATAGGCAATTTGCGAAGTACTTATGCTGCACTTAAAACAGTAATAAAGGAAAACACAACAAAAGAAAAATCCCACACCAATTTCGAAAAGTAGTGCAAAATGTAATAAATAAATCGAGACACAAATGTCAAAATCCAATCAGCAGATCTGGGGATATGAAATTTCAAAGATTTAAGTAAAAAGCCCAAACTGCTACTCGTGGCTATCTGTTCCTGCAAGACTTGGAGAAAGTCACAAGTTCAGGCAAACCGCAATGGAGCATGGGTTGGGTACAGTGACTAGGTTAGTCCTGCTAAGAAGTAACCTTCTAGGCCCAGCACAAAGAGTCCTGTTCATGGCGGAGGGGGCAACAAGGAGCAGGGCAGCATCGCGGACAATCATTGATGTAACATGAAGGCAGGTCTGGCATTGTGGATTGCCACTGCTGTAGTGTGAAGATCCGGTCAGCCCGGTGGTTCATGATGACGCTCCCCACGAGTGGTCAATGCTGTAGCACGAAGGGTCGGGTTGACAGAACTTCACGTTGGTGACCTCTACGAGCGACAAGTTTTTTGGCTGAGCAATGCAAACATTCACCCCCTGTCCCAGGATGCTTTTTTCAGGTCCAGTAAGGACCTGGACTGGCAATTCAGGCTTGACTGTTCCCTTGGGGATCAGGGTCAAGACTGATTTGCATATGGCTGGGTCTAAACAAGAATGGCATGGTGAGCAAACCAACAATGGATTTAGGCCCAGATGTCTGTACTGGAGTGAATGGTTGACATTGTTCAGCATTCCGTAATTCATTTGTTCTTTTTGCATTTGTCACACCGAGTGGGACGGGTACGCCCAGACGTGGGTCCTGTGCTCACCATGCCATTGGAGTCAAGCTAACCTGGCTGAAAAGATGTGATACCCTGAAACTGGTCCACGGGTGCATGTTTCCGTTCCAGGGAGGACCTGGCCTGGCAGTTTGGGCTGAACTGTTCCCATGGGGGAGCAGGGTCAAAACTGATTTGGCTATGGCTGTGTCTAAATTGGAATGGCATGGTGAGAAAACAAAACCATATTTCTAAAAGTGGTATTTTCAAAATTGTAACAAAAAAATCTGACTTCACCATAAGAGTGGAATTTTCATTACAATTCCAAAGACACCAAACATGAACTGGTCACCTGTTCACATTTGGAAGTTTTCATGTATTAAACGTAATAAGGTAACTCCAATGTGCTCCTATGGGAAAGGCAGGCTTTACAGTAGTGAAAATAAATGTAAGAGGTTTCACTATCAGGGCATGTAAAACATAAAAGTAAATGGCTCACATTTTAAATACATTGCACTCTGTCCCCTGGGCTCTCCATGCCCTACCCTCAAAAGGATTTGTATGTATTAAAAAGGAAGGTTTGAACTTGTCAAAGTTATTTTTTGCCAGGTCGACATGACAGTTTAAAACTTCATCCACAGGCTGCAATGGCTGGCATGAGACATGTTTAAATGGCTGCCTAAATGGGTGGCACAATCAGTGCTGCAGGTCTACTAGTAGCATTTAATTTACAGACACTGGGGACATGTAGTACCACTTTACTAGGGGCTTACAAATAAATTAAACATGCACATTGGGTATAAGCCAATTTACCGATGTTTAGAGAAGCAAGCACAAGCACTTTTGCAATGGTTAGCAGCGGTAAAATGCACAGAGTCCTAAAGCCAACAAAATGAATTCAACAAAATAAGAAGAGGAAAGCAAAAGTTTAAGGATGACCCTGCTGAAA
This sequence comes from Lissotriton helveticus, assembly GCF_964261635.1. Classification (NCBI taxonomy): domain Eukaryota; kingdom Metazoa; phylum Chordata; class Amphibia; order Caudata; family Salamandridae; genus Lissotriton; species Lissotriton helveticus. Next base: position 989,078,994 of record NC_136067.1, read on the forward strand.
GGGCGAAGTCCAGCAGGGATGCTCAGTTATTAAAATGCCTGGGGTAATGATTTGACAACACACACGTTGACATATATGACATCAGCAGATTGGAACCATGTCCTACACATAAGCTCTCACCAGTCATCTCTGGCTGCTCAGCAGCTAGAGATTTGAAAAGGAGTAGAAATTCAGAAGATGCCCAATCCTGACACTTGCCCATAGTGTTGAAAGAGTTTTTATGGATCATCAACCACAATTAGACGGGACATGCCTTTGACCTATCAAGTGACAATCAATATAAATCTTCAGCCAACAGTTAGCAGGCTTACAATCTATAGTGTACTTCATTGCATATTCACCTATTCAGAATACAATAAATATGTCTTCACCAGCGAAAATGTAAGTTGATAACATTTCATCTGCGAGCACCTTTGGGCAGATTTAAGATTGTCTTCAACAGGAATGTCCATTGTATCTTTGCATCAGTCCAAATTGGCATCTATGTAGCTATTCAGTCCTCGACTCACAGCAAAGTCATGCAGAATAGTACACACCACCTTGATTTTGTAACAGCTTTTCGGTGTGTACAAGCTGGACGGACTGGCCAATCAGCTTAATTTTCACTGCTGAAACAAAACAGTGATCAGCAGGTAACACATGTGATTCCCACCCTTCTGAAGGTGGATAAACTGAGTACCATGAATGAGTAATGGTCACATATGTGTTTGGAGAGCTTAGAACAGGCAGATGTGCAGTATTGAAGCATTATATAAATATAAGTCAGTATTATCTATAACGTGAGTGAGGTAGTTATCTACGGATGTATGACATTACAACGCATGCTTTTACATCGCATGCCTTTACAAAGCGGTATTTACAACGAATACCTTTGCAACGCATAATGCTTTTGGGCGCTGGATAGTGAATAGTTTAATTTACTACTCCAACTCCAGTCCCCAAGGATAGTAGGGAAGGTGTTGGATAGTACATTAAACCAATTCCCTATCCTAGAGCGCCCCCCAGTGCAATGCGTTGTCATGGTTTGCGTTGTAAAAGTTGCGTCCTAAAGGCACTGCGTGGTAAAAGTTGCGTTGTAAAGGTTGTTCACCGTTATCTACATCTGTAAATTAGTTTCCCAAAGGTATGTCCTATCAACTTATGTTTTGTTATGCGCTGTGTTGAAATGCATCCGGGACTGGGTCTGGAAGATTCTGCATGAGTTTTTGATGCACCTTCATATTTCATGTGCACTGTAGTTTCTGAGGTGAAGTGAGAAACATAATTTAATCATTTCACCGACTGCATGCCATATAATTCTTTAACACGCGACTGTTGTGCATGTCATTACGCTTACCCAGAAGCCATTTATCTCAATATGCTACCATTGAATGTTGATTTTCTAATATTAACTCCAACTAGGCATTATTTCTCGTAAATGAAGTTTAGGAGACAATATTTGTGTCAGGCGATATGTTGCCACTGTATTCTGGTCATAAACACACTGAGGATCCAAGGGAGAGGGGGGCCCTAGTGCAGACAGAGTACTCTTACCTATCAAATGTATGAACTCACAAAAAGTACACCTCAACACAGTGGGCAACGAGAAGAAGACCAAAGACTAATATAGTGTAGGTGTGGGGACTGAATGTCCCAACCAACAGGGGGAAAAGATCTCTTTTAGGACAAGAACCCTCACTCACCCAAAGCTGACATGCTTCATCATTTGGGTCCCTCCTCACAGCAAATATTGGCATTTGTTTTAAGTTTTCTAGTTCACTAATGAGGGTCACTTCTATTTTGCTGCCCATCTTATTCTCAGTCACATTTCGACCCTGATCTCCATTCCAAAATATTTTGATCAATAGCTCTGGCCTTTTGAGATGGTGCTAAATTCAAATGCACTTTTGCCTAGTAGAGTTTTGGGACGTCTACCCCCAATCTGTCCAGTTAGAACATTTTGATTTTGTAAACGTGGTATCTTTCTTAACTCACCACATCACTGGATAAAATAAAAATAAGTCAGACATGATCAAATAAATGGTCCCAACCAATTCGATTTTTTTGAGTTGTGGCCTCTAACATGTAGGAAAGAGAAGTGGACTGAAGAGGTACTTGTAAGAGGTCATTCAAGAAAAAAAGTTCTAGAGAATCTGTTTCACTTCTGGAAGCGCCATTTTTAATGTATCTTTTAGTTTTATGTACTGAGTTAAAACATATTTCCTCATGACAGAGTAGATGACTTTGACTGGAAAATCACAATGGCAGGTGCGATGTTCCAAAGATGATGTGGTGGGGGGACGCAAAGAAATACAAAAAAATAAAGCACTTACGTTCCTATGCGATGCAATCTCCTCTTCACTCCGGTCTCATCCAGCAGGCAGGCAGGCTCCAACGTCCTGGCGCTGCTCTCACAGCCTGAGAGCAGCACCAGGATTGGTTGGAGCAGCCTCTCTCAGCACTTCTAAGAACACTGGAGGTCTGTACTTTCTCTACCCTAGCTGTCTATGACAGCTAGGGTAGAGAACTTCAAAATGTACATGTCTGGCTGGCCGTCCCAAGACGGCAGGCCAAAGACATACGCACATTTTAAAGCACACCGCTCCCTGGTGCTTCCACTTGGCAGCGCTGGCCCCGCCTTGTCCTGACACTGATTTCAGGGAGGGATCAGTTACTGAAAAATAAAATGGTAATAAATGAACTTTACAACCATTTTATTTTTCAGCTGTGAGGCCTGTGGGGTGATGCTACTCCGCTCAAATGGAGGAGCCGCCCCTGACTATGACAGTATATAGGGAAGGTTTTATCTTGTGACAATACCCTGCTTTTTAGTCTTTAGACCTCTGGTTTCTGATCCTCTGCTGTGAGCGTGTCTCACTAAAGGAGGCTTATCTACAGTACATGTATGTTAAAATTGATACTGAGCTGCAACTGTCAGTGCCCGACTTTAAAAATGAAGCAGCCGCTGTGTACATCTGGGGTAAAGGACTTGATATAAAATGTGTTTACTAGTGTACACAGCTATAGAAGCTGGTAGAAGGACGCCTGGTTTAACCCAACCTGGCATCTTCATACAGGTAGCAGTATGACAGATTGGACCCAGATTAAATGTGTTATGGCTTGCAAAGGATTTACAATTCAAATGGCATTACAAAAAGAAATGTCTCCCATCATCATGCATAAGTTATTAAATCTCCTGGGCATAACAAGTTTTTTCACTGTGGGTAGTGTGCCTAAAACATCATTTCTTTTTAGTTTTAAGAGGGATTTTATTGGTCAAAAGATAAAATACAATACAATATTTAAAAGCTAAAACATAATTTTTGATTGGCATGATATAGTAAAGTTAATGATCAAAGAAGATGGACAAGGCTGTTCCTGGAAAGAGGTAGTGTGCTGGTCACAAGAGACAGGAAGCGTGGTGGTTAGTGTGTGTGCGCCTCCCACTGGGTATCCATTATGTTGGATATGGTTGCCTCACACACCTTTGCAGGTGTCATGCTTCATCATAGGCAGTGCTCCTCGTTGGGTAGGCGGTGCAATACCCAACGGGCACACCTCAAAGAGGGGCTCTTTAGCGGAGATCTTTTTTCCAACTGCCAATGGGTGAAGTGCGGGTGTGGGGCCAGATAGTTGTAGACAGGACTGTGGATAAAAATGGAGCAAAGGGTACCTGAGGCTGCTTTATTCTGGTGGTCCCTAGCTTCAATTAAAAACGTAGCTAGCCTGGGCTTGCTGGAAATGAATGTTTCCTAGCTCTATACTAGATTTGGAGGAGTTTAAAAGTCGGTCAACATGTTTCTCGCGTTAGTGCATTGACAAGCGATTCACCCTCGTCCTACCCTTCTCTGCCGGGATCTTCCCGATCCCGGCGGAAAAGGGTAGGACGAGGGTCCACTACACAGGAGTTTCGAGCCTTATATATAGAGGCCTCATCCCTGATGTAAAACCCGCCGGGGATTGATGTTGTATGTAGTTCTTGACCACTAGGCAAGGAACAGTGCAACAGAGGTACATCGTTCCCACAACTGGTAATGAGCATTAAATCCTGACATAGGTTATTGTTTTTTGTTTGTAGACTTTACCTTAGAGGTCCTGATGAATCGCTTGTCAATGCACTAACACGAGAAACATGTTGACCGACTTTTAAACTCCTCCAAATCTAGTCTAGAGCTAGGAAACATTAATTTCCAGCAAGCCCAGGCTAGCTACATTTTTAATTGAAGCTAGGGACCACCAGAATAAAGTAGTATCAGGTACCCTTTGCTCCATTTTTATCCACAGTCCTGTCTACAACTATCTGGCCCCACATCCGCACTTCACCCATAGGCAGTTGGAAAAAAGATCTCAGCTAATGAGCCCCTTTTTGAGGTGTGCCCGTTGGGCATTGCACCGCCTACCCAACGAGGAGCACTGCCTATGATGAAGCATGACACCTGCAAAGGTGTGTGAGGCAACCATATCCAACATAATGGATACCCAGTGGTAGGCGCACACACGCTAACCACCACGCTTCCTCTCTCTTGTGAGCAGCACACTACCTCTTTCCAGGAACAGCCTTGTCCATCTTCTTTGATCTGGACCTTCCACTCCCTATGAGTGGTACTCTCGCCCTGCTTGATCCTATTGAATCACCCTCCCTCATTTTTGTTTAAATAGTAAAGTTAATGTCTTGACTTTCCCTATGCATTTCTGCATCACAAATACCTATCTAGAGTATTTTATTCTTACCACATTCGTTTAGGCATTTATCAAATTGGACATATTCCCTTAGCCAACTTCAATGCAATGTATACTTTGAGCTTCCCTGCTGGGCCAGTTAGTAACTCTGTTGACCAGCTGGCAGTTCAAAGCTCGTCATGGAACAATAGACCCATCCTCGAGGATTAGCATTCGCCTAGCAATGGAAGGAGGGGGGTAGAATACCTGTAAGTTAATGACCCCCCTCTCCCTGACAAAAAATAGTGACATGTTCTCTCATGGGACATAGCGAAGTGGCATACTGACTCTCTCCGAGTTTTAAATAAGAGTCCGTGGGAGATGTTTTTGTTTAGTTCAAGGACTCTGTGGTCTGATATTAGTGTTTATGTTGAGAAGGAGTGTAATTCATTGTAGTTAGGTATTTAGAAATTGTTTAGTAGCTTAGTTCATTTGCAGAAATAGGGACTTTCTTTAAAATGTCTGTTGGTTTGCAACATTTACAGTTGCAAAGTTTGTCAAAATCTCTAGATTTGGTGTTTCATAAGCGAAAGGTAAAACATATTTGTGTTAACATCTTTAAACGTTCATCTGTTGGGAAATGTTTATATTTCATTGTGGTTGTATATTGAACATTATGTGCCAACGCTTCTAATAATCCTCTACCTAATAGTTTGCTAATGATTTAAATGATGGGAATGTGGTGGTAGGAGTTTGTTGAAGCAAACACTATTAAAAAGTTCTCAAATGTATGGTGTCTAATCTGCGTTTAAGAGGTGTAATAGACTTCTGTGACATTTCTATAGTATGCATCTCATTTAGTATATGAGGCCCTTTAGTGGCTGTTCTCAGTGGTCTTTCCACATGATGTTTTGCAAATATTTGTAATGTTATGTTTGGGATTAAGTTATGAATGTATTTAAGTACTTCTTCGTAAGAAAAGCTCTGTCTGGATTTTGTTTTGTTTGAATGTCATTTGTTGTGTTGTTGAGTTCTGAGGTTTAGTCCCGAGCGCCTCTTGAATAAGCCTTGGACTGCTCTATTTTACCACCTTGAGCCCACAGTTCGAGGGTCTTCAGTACAACGACCCTAGGACAGCAGAGGTAAAGTACCCCCATCTGTCACAGTTGGGGCTTAATAAGTCCGATTGCCCTGGGACCCTTCGGCTTTCTAACAGACAGAAATATTAAAGAAAATCTGCGTACCCTCCAATTCAAAATGTGAAAATATTAATTAACAAAAAAAAATATCCATCTGTGATTTACAGAAAAGGGTGACATGGGCATACCCAGGACCGCAAATGAACATAAAATCCATAAGCACAGGCAAGGCATACATGTATATGTTCTTATAGACAGGAGTTCAATGAGACGGGAACAAAGAAGCTACACAAGTGTAGGACTCAGAGACAGGATGCACACTACCTTCAAAAAGATATAGGCATTGTTATGCTCCAAAAGCCAAACATGATACAAGTCTTCATACATCGTAGCCGGGGACAGTTCGAATGCATGTTCAGCATACGCAGAAATATGTCATCAGCAGTTACAGTAATGCCAAGACAAGATTTAGAAATCTCCCACATAATATTCCTTTAATCCCTACTGGAGATTAAAGTTGCAGAAAAACAGAGACTTCTTTGGCCTAGACAGAGCACTGTTAATCTACTGACAGGAACGCCCTCCTGGATGGGGCTACATCTAACTACAGTTCAGCCTCATCCTTCAATGCATCTTTTTTACTCCTCCTCCAGCCCTGTGCCCTGTTTTTTTTTGCGTTATTGCCCCATCAGAGTCTCCCAACTCATTATTTGGTCAAATCAGTGCCCCTAATGCTGGTTTTCCTGCAGAGATTATGCTCAGTCATTCTTTCGGCCAATCTAAATCCAGATTAAAAAAAAAAAAAAAAATCATTCAAGATTTAATTTACAACGGCATTCACGTGTCTAATCCTCCGAGACCTCGTTGGTCACAATTCATATTAAAATTGTGCCCGAGCAATAAGTCCTAGCTTTGCATTCAAGTATCTGTAAACCTCATTCGTGAATTATGTTCCTCTACTTTATCCCGGTACCTTGAATCATGGATGTAACAGACATGTGCCATGAGGCTGTATTATTGATTCTTGGATCATGTTCTGGTCAGCACCTGCAGGACAAAAAAGATGCAAGGTAAGATATGTCCATTACTGTTTTTGTGCTGGTAGCGCTATCCCTCGACCAAAGGCACACACTACTGAATATTAAAATCATATCTCTTACTGAATGTCACATAAATGACCTTGGGCACAGAATTATCTTGTGACTGAAAATACCCTGCGCTGTTCTAATGCTTGAACAGTAAACTCATGAGAAGAATCAGGAATCCAAATAGCCGAAAAAACTCAAAAGTGAAGGAATCAGGAGCCTGGACTAACAAAAACTTCTGAGAAGACTCGAGATTATGACTAACCAGACGTAAGTGATGCACTTTGATGATCAATGGCTAACTTACCGCACGTATCACAGTGATGTTATGTGAATAAGAAAGCACTGAAAAATCATTCATTGCTTTATTGCGTGTTCCTCATCTCTTCTCTTGCCGCTTTGTGGTCCTTGTATTCAGAGTCATAATAATGCTCATTATTGGCAGATCACTGTGCATTCACCTAGGCAACAGCTCTTGTCTCAGGTAAATGAGAAGAGTATTAATAGACAGATGCAAGAACAAATATCTATTAAAAAGCTGAACAGTTGCTTTTCTTTTTTCTGTGTGTTCGCTGTTTAATCTGCCCCAGCCAATTAATAAGATACCACCTCCATTTTGTGAACAGATCAGCATAAAAGGGGCAGAGGAGTCTAACATAGCTATCCCTTTGTTTTTCCCTCTCCATTCTACTCTTCCGGGGTTTCTTGGTGTTTTAATCTCAAGGACTGGTATGAGTAGAAGTCCACATTTGGGATCCATGTCCCACTTTCAATGTCGGCGCAAGGCTATGGTGAGGGCCTCCACCTATGAAGTTGGAAGACACAGCAGATTCAAGGCCACCAGAATGGAGCTGCCAATGCTCTTCCAGCAGTTCACATTTTCCACTCAGTTGCTTGCTCAAGGGGCCCCAATGAGCGGCTCTGGACCCCACACAGGGAGATTTTCAGGTGTTGAAATTTTTTATTAAAAGAATTTTAGATGAAGATACAGAGATACACACATATGTAAATAGATAATAAAATAAAATATGAAAATGAGATAATTATACATAGGATATTTTAAATGTGGAAAAGCAAAAATAGCAATTATTCTATAAGCTATAAAGCGAAAAGGAGCAGAAAAGAAGATAGCGAAAGAATGAAAGGAAAAGAGAAAGGAAAAGAAAAGAAAAAGGAACAAAGAATCCCAGAGTAACAAAAGAAAGAAGAGAAGAAGAGGAGACCAAGACAAATGAAAAGGATTATGGAGCAGGATAAGACCAGGAGGAGTACACGAACGTAAAGGAAAAATGAAAATAATTAAGAAGGGATAGCAGACGTTGGGGAGGAAGGAATGGAAACAGAGTCACTATCCACCGTGGCTTCTATGAATGGGGACCATGTTTGAAGGAAAACAGAAGCCTGATCTTGCAAATTATAAATTACACGTTCATAAGAGGCTGTTTGTATCATGGCCACCAGCCACTCTTCCTGAGAAGGAGATGAGGTTGACTTCCAATGGCGTAATATACAGATTTTGGCCGTAGCCAAAGCAGTATGAAGAAGACGAGTCTGTGGTTTTGATAATGACGGGAGACCTCGGAAATCATGTAAAATAATATTTGCAGAAGTAAAGGGTAAAGGTAATGACATGATAGATGCCAGAGTCTTTCTAACAAAAAGCCAAAATGATCTAGTACGGGGGCATTCACAAATAATGTGTGTAATATCAAAGCCAGAAGCAGAACATCTCCAGCACAAAGAGTGTGTTATCAATTTAGCATGTTGTAGTTTAGATGGAGACCAGTGCCATTCATTGATGATTTTGAAAATGCAAAATTTGAGACGAGCCTCTCGGACGCCTTTATGTAAACCTTCCAGGATTTGATTCCATTGAGTAATGGAATATGTAACTGATAAGCGAGATTGCCACTTTAATTGAAGAGCTGTCGAGAGGGGTTGCGAAAAGAGAGGATGCAGGAAAGTTTTGTAAAGACCAGAAGTCACACCTTTAAGATTTCCCTGCAAATGTAAATAAGATAAAAAAGGAGATACAACCAACAAATCGGGTGGAGAACCTAAATGTTTTGTGATGGCTTGTTGAAGTTGAGTATATTGACGGGATTGTGTGGATGGTAAATGGAATTCCTCACTGATTTGAGAAAAAGATTTAAAGTTATTGTCATGAAACAAATGTTTCAAAGAGTGAACACCGGCCTCCTGCCACAGGGGCCATGATATCATGCGACCATAAACACGAATAGCCGAATTGGACCATAAAGGAGCTTTGACGTGAAGCCGCGGGTTAGATTTAAGTAAGCGATGGCTTCTTTGCCAAGATTTATGCATAGCAGATAAGATAGGATTTTTAGGATCGGAAGAACTGGAACCTTTACCATATAAAAGGGACAAGCCAAGACTAGAAGATAATAAGTGACGTTCAAGTGGGACCCATTGAGGTATGTCTTTAGACTTGGGCAAAAAGAAGGAAAGTTGTGAAAGATGGAGGGCGAGTGAGTAATGCTCAATAGAGGGAAGACCCAAGCCACCATGTAATTGGTGGGATTTGAGTTTGGCCAAGGTAATTTGCGGCTTAGCCGTACCCCAGATAAAAGATTTTATTTTTGAGTCAATGGACCTTAGAATAGTCAGGGGAACGTGTAAAGGGAGCATACCTAAAACATAAAGAAATCGCGGTAGGGTGACCATCTTAACCGCCTGAACCCGTCCCCAAAGAGATAAGCCGAGGACTTTCCATTTATCAAAATCTCGTTGCATTTGGGCAATCAACGGTGTTAAATTGTCCATAACTATATTATCCAATCCGCGGTTAATGAATACTCCTAAATATTTAAGGCGGGAAGATTGCCAGTGAAATGGAAACCCCGAAATTGCAGCTTTTGTAGTACCAATGGACATAGGCAATGCTTCACTCTTATCCCAGTTAATCTTATAACCGGAAAAAGAAGAGAAATTATTTATGATGCGAAGAAGAGCAGGGAGAGAGCGGGGAAGATCGGTAAGTGTGAGAAGAATATCATCTGCGTATAAATACATTTTTGAATGACCAATTGGAAGAGGAACTCCAACCACTGCAGGTGATTGACGTATTGCAGCAGCCAAAGGTTCCATTGCGAGAAGGAAAAGAAGAGGGGAAAGAGGACAACCTTGACGAGTACCCCGTCTAATTGGAAATGGAGTACAAAGGAAACCGCCACAGTTAACTTGAGCTGAAGGACTATCATATAGCAGACGCACTTTAGCTATAAATTGGTCGCCTAAACCAAATCGTTGCATTATGGTAAAAAGATACTCCCATTCAATACGATTGAATGCTTTTTCGGCATCTAAAGAAAGGAGTATGGCATCACTTGCAAGATTTTTAGCTGACCATAAGGCATGGGAGAGAGTACGTAAATGGTTTCGAGATGAACGGCCAGGGACAAAGCCTACCTGAGAATTATGGATTAAAGAAGGTAAAACCTTACGAAGACGTAATGAGAGGATACTTGCAAGAATCTTAACATCAGAGTTTAAAAGGGAGATAGGGCGGTAACTACCACAAAGCAGAGGATCCTTACCAGGTTTCGGTAAAACAGCTATGATGGCCTTATTGGAAATAGGACCAAGAGAGGAGTCCTCTGTGGCTTCTGCAAATGCGGCATGTAGAGTATCAACCATACTCTGACCAGTCCACTTGAAAAATTCAGGGGGGAAACCATCCTCACCTGGTGCTTTATGGTACGGTAAAGTAGCAATAGCTGATGAAATTTCCTCCTTCGTAATAGGTCCATCAAGTAGAGCTCTATCATCATCAGAGAGTAGTGGAAGATGTACCGTATCCAAAAAATTGGACATCTCTGACGTGTCAATGTGAGTGTTTGGTGAATAGAGAGATCTGTAAAATGAAGCAAATTCATCAACGATTTCTTGCGGTCGAGTAAGCATAGCACCAGAACTGGATGTAATAGCGGGAATAGCCATAGCAGCCTCCCCCTGACGTAATTGCGCAGCCAATAGCCGGCCAGCTTTTTCACCTTGCTCGTAATGACGTCCTTTCATCCTTTGTAAGGCATATTCAGCCTTAGAAGTAAAAAGACTGTTGAGAGACATGCGTGCCTGTTCCAACAATTTACGGTTTTGAAGAGTTGGTTTTGAAACATATAATTGGGAAAGTCGGCTAATGTCTTTTTCCAAATCAGCCTGTTTGGCAACATTCTTCTTGTTATATAGAGCAGCGTCCCGCATAAGTTGGCCTCTGATAGTTGCCTTAGTAGCTGCCCATACCGTTCTTTTAGAGGGGAGTGAGTCTCCAGTATTCAAAAGGTAGTCCCGTAGGTGCGACTGTAAGAGAAGTTTACCAGATGGTGTCTTATATTTATTAATGTTTATACGCCATGATTTGCGCCCCGGACTGGAAAGACCCAAATCAAGAGACAAGAAAACAGGGGAGTGATCAGAAATGGCTGCTTCTAGGATTTTCGATTCTGTAACTAGCCGGACTGTATGTTGCGAAAGAAGAAAGTAGTCGAGACGGGAGAATGTACCATGAGTAGAAGAAAAGAATGTGTATTCTTTATCCTGAGGGGGACTGAGTCTCCAGTGATCAACCAGACCAGTATCAGTAAGAATGTCACGCAAAATGGCTCTATCGGATGCATTGACGGTATCAAGGCAACCTGTTCTGTCAAGGGCAGGATCTGGAGCCAAGTTCCAATCACCTCCAATGAGAAATTGGGTAGCATTTATTTCTGTGAGGAGGCGATTGAGTCGAAGGAAAATTTGCTTTTTTGGAACCCAATGGAGCGTAGACAGAACCAAGACAAATGAAAGAATTTCCAAGTTTCAACTTAACAAATACATACCGACCATCCGGGTCAGTCCATGTTTTGAGAATCGTAAAAGGAAGTGACTTTCGAAAAAGAATGGCAACGCCACATTTACGAACAGGGTTGGGATTAGTGGGGTCCAGTTTAGAAACACTGCTATGGATGACTTTACCCACCCAATCCCTGCTAAGTTTGCTAGATTCGTTATCGTCCAAATGGGTTTCCTGCAGTAAGGCAACGTCTACATGTTTAGAATGCAAGTAAGAAAGAACCTTTTTTCGTTTAATGTAGTGGGTTAGGCCATGAACATTCCAAGAGATCACTGACAACGGATGGGTAGAAGACATGACAGAAAAATTGAACAAGAAGATGAAAGAGGGAAGAGAAAAAAAAAAAGAAGAGGTATGTTACTCTGGGTAAAGAAGAAGAAGAAAGAAGAAAAAGAAAAGGTAAAGTAGTTTATAAAGGCAGAGTGAAGAGTGGAACAGACAAATAAAAAATATGAATAGAGAAAGAGAAAGTATTGAAGATGCAAAGAAAAAAATGAAAAAGAAAGAAAAGAAAAGAAAGAGAAGAAAAAAGAAACCTAGACTGTTAACTACGGGTCTGGGTGCACCTACAGCAGCACCAAGGGAGGCCGGACCCCCTCCGAGCAAAGAAGAATGGGGATTCAGGAAACAAGTAATAGAACTGAATATGGAAAGCGCAGTTAGAATATGATTACAACAAGAAAAATATGTAAAACCATATACCATTATCATGAAATATAGGCAGTGAAATGGAAAAAATCATGATATAAGAACCATTGAATAGGAGAATAACAGGAGGAGAAAAAAAAATAAAACCAAGGGAAATGGAATAAAATGAGACATATTACATAAGAAAGGAGGTGCGAAAGATAGAATGAAAGAAATATGAAAGTTAAATAAGAGAAGTAAAAAAGTCCAGCATCATCATAAAGAGGGGGAGAAAAGGGAATAGAAAATACAGACAACAAAGTATGGGAATAAAAGCATAGGAAAATACCAGAACTTATTGTAAGAAAGATATGAAAGTATCCAAAGCGAAGTGAGCACTGAAGGAAATGTATAACGTCATGTTAAGTAACGAGTACAATATCATAGGGAAGAAATATATTGGAAAAAGGAACCACCATAGTAAAGATAATAGCTTGGAGGCAGAGCTACAAACAGAAATATACCTTGAGAAGGTTAAACGCATAGCATAAAACCATGAAAAAACATGGAGGTAAAAACACAATATGAAACAGAGAACAGAAGTTATCAAACCTTTAAAAGAAAGACCTCGTCAGAATAATACCTAGACGAGAACAAGAAAAACACGAAACAGAGACAAACCAATAATGGCACCTAAAAAGAGGGAAAGAGATAACATGTAAAGACAAGGAGGGAAAACCATAAAGTCATGCAATGGAAGGGAAACAGAAAGAAAATGATCAGAAGCAGTCTAAAGATGGAAAACAGTGAAATAAATAGACAATATTCAGAAGTGAGATAATCAATAAATAGAATATTGAGTGATTACCCGAATAACAATAATAGCACTATAACAGGGAGAATGAATATGAAGAAACAAAACTACCTGTGGAAAGATAACAGCCTTATAGCATATAAGAAGCAAATCTGAAAAATGTTTGAATGACTGTAAAACTGAAAATCACAAGTTAATAGTAAACATAGAATAACAGTAAGGCATAAGGCATTATATAGAACACTAAGCATAAGGAGCTATGTTATACTATGTATGAAAAGCTCAGCAGACTAAACAAACAGCGAAAGCATTATAAACAACAAATACTGCTTATAAACTTATAGAATTAAAAGACTAAAACATAAAAGAAAATTCAGTCAGCATCAGGAGGCTTCTTGAGAGGTGATCTAGATTTGTCTCTCTGCTGTGTGTTAGTGAGAGAGGAGACGGAACGTAGAGCGGAGTCCCTGTCCTCCTGAGAGCGAGGCAAACGGGTGAGATCCCTGCCACGGTGTCTGGAATCAGTAGAGTCGTTTAAAGGAGATGTGGACAGGTTTGTAGATGAAGTCTTAGATTGAGAAGATTGAGCATGGGAAGAAGATTGAGTTTTCATATAATCGGACTTGAGGTCATCCAGAAATTGCTGAAGGAGGGCAGGATCATAAAAGTCTTTAGACTCTCCATTCCTGGTAATACGAAAACGCGCGAGCTCAAATAATCCATACTTGATATCCATTTGACGAAGCTGGGGCCGTAAGGCGAGGAACGCCTTCCTTCGTTCATTTGTTTCCTTTGAGAAGTCTGCAGCCATGTGGATGGTATGACCTTGAAATAGAAAGGAGGCATGTGAACGAGCCATCGATAAGATTTGTCTGGTCTGTTCATGGCGAGGAAAACAGGCAATAATTGGTCTGGGTCTTGCAGAGGCGCCAGAACGAGGTGGACCCAATCTATGGGCACGTTGGATCTCAAGAGGAGGAGTAAAGGAAATTCCAGTCAAAGTGGGAAGAGCGTCACATAGAAAGGTCTTCATGTCTTGCTTTTCAATATTTTCCGGAAAACCAAAAAAACGGATATTGTCTCTACGACTGCAATCTTCCAAATCGATGATCTTACTGTGTAGAAAAAGTAGGTCTTGATTCGAACCTTGAACAGAATCCAGTCAACTTTCCATATCCATTATTTTAGAGTCAATGACAACAATCCTCGTATGAAAAGTGGTGATTTCTTCCCTCATGGACTTAGTCTCCACAGCCAATGATGTCATGGTAAAGCTCTTGTAAAATGTGGTGCATAGTTTCAGACAAGGACATGTCACTCTGAGGCGATGTAGTTTGCGGTAAAGGAGGCGACGCAGAGCCATTGCCTTTAGTTGTTGAAGTGGAGGATTGTTTTACCACTTCAGTAAAAAGTGTGTACTTAGGTCCACGACCACCATTTCTGTTAGTGGACATTTCAGTGCCGCGTTGTAGAAACGGTCTACAATAGCGAATAGACGTAAAATTGGAATAAGAGGCAATGATGGAACCAATAAGGTATCAAGCATTAAAGAGGCAACGAAACAGATGTGGAAAGTAAATGAGCACTACAAAGAACATGGAGTTAGTGCTTAAAAGTAGAAAGCAGAACAACAGTGCCACAAAACACCAAGTATTGTTTCCCTAAATTAGCGCAAAACTGAAGTAACAAATGATGTGCGCTAAAACTGCCTCAGCAAGAAGTCATGTGGATGTAGTAAATGAGAGCGGCAGCAGGCCAGTTATATCACAGTAATAAATTGTGCCGTACATAAGAAGTGGTTCTGTTGAGTTGGAGGCAATATATGAGAGAACAAAAAAAATGGGGTGACAGAATCCAATGGAGAAGATAATTAATGTCACCAACTGTTATTTAGAGGCAGCATAACAAAGCACGCAAAGCTGAGTTGAAGAAATGTAAAAGGCAAAAATTCCCCTGTGTGAAATGCTTCAAAGTTCTTGAAAGTATGGAAAGGCGTCATGAAAAATTAATCCTCTCAGTGTTTCCTCACAATATTGTAACAACAAAAGTTAATGTCACCAACTGTCATGTAAGGCAGCATAACAAAGCACGCAAAGCTGAGTTGGAAAAATGTAAAAGGCAAAAATTCCCCTGTGTGAAATGCTTCAAAGTTCTTTAAAGGTGTTATGAAAAATGAATCCTCACAGTGTTGCCTCATAATAGTGTAAAGAAATCCTTTTAAAAATGCAGTTTTAAAAAAAAGACGCCGTGTGTTAAGAACACACACAATGTTAATCTCTGCGTGTGCATCGTTAGAGGAGCGCGACCTCGTCTGCTGAGGGGGTGCGGCCTAAGGCAAGTGAAAGCCCGGCCCTAAAGTTGCAGGAGGCGCGGCTTACCCTGACAGGAAGTGCGGGGTCATCAAAGCGCAGATCCCGATGCGCGCACCGGAACAGTCAGTCACGTCGTCATGGCGCCAGAGAACGAAGGAAACCAGCGCTGCACCTCCAGAGAGACCGTCGCTGCATTCCACGGAGATTCTGCTGGCACAGGAGCTCAAAAGGCAGGATCCCGGCTGCAAGGTAAGAGAGGGGAGCTCGTTAGGGGTCCGTCCCTCGGCGGAGCTCTCCCCTCAGGCAGCCATCTTCCTGTGTGGCCAGACCACGCCCCCACAGGGAGATTTTCCATGCACCTTCAGAAGGGCTGTAGGCTCTCCACACTTCAACAGAGAGTCAAAGCCTAACTCGCAGAAGGTACCAAACTGCTGCAAAATCACTGCAACCATGTACACAGTCCCCCAGGGGGACTGAGACATTGCACTCTCTCCGACTATGGGACTCATTTATGAGAAGTGTTGCCTCGCTGCGTGAAAGAAGCGATGTACCACTTCTCAGTGCGCCCTCCTTGCGACATGATGGATGTGTCATATTTACTGCATGACGCATCATGTCTCAAGGAATGACAGATACGTCTGTATTACTGGCGTATCTGTTGGTGCAAAAATGCCCCATTGCTGGAATGTGTCTGAAAACAGACGCAACTTCAGCAATGTGTCCTTTCACATGGGGCAAGCTTGCGTCACCCTTACGCCTACCAGGCGGCGTAAGGTTTTGACGCACCGGCATCCTACAAGTGGCGCAGTGAAATCTTATAGATTTGACTGCGCAACTCCTATGACCCTTTCTTGGGGAGGAACTCCTACCCTGGAAACATTATACCTGACACAGATATAATGTGGTGCAGGGGTTTATGAAGTGAGGCATCTGTCTAGATGCCTCACTTCATAAATATGGCACAATTTGGCACATTATTTACGCCGCTGCAGCGTCACAAAAAGTGACGCAAAGGCAGCTTGAATATGATGCAGGCCTTCGTAAATGAGGCACTAAGTGGTCACAGATCCACAGGCCCCGCACAATACCTATGGCTGACTGCCTTCTTTGCAATGCAGTATAAGCTATCATAGCCACTGAGACATCTTGCTGCAACTCCAATTAATGGAAGAAATGTATATGTAAAGTATGAATCTTTAAATATATGTTTAATTTAAATATTTTTTTTTCTTTTACCTGGATACGTTTGTAGAGAAAATAGCCCTGTGGAAATTATCTCTAATTGTGCTACTCCAATCGCTGGGAAAACTTAGTTTTCGATGTCAGTAACACAATAAGGGACAATTAATCATACCATTGTTCGAGTGGTCATATAATTAGCAATTTCTTTCAACCTACCTTGGAATAATCTTCACATTTTTAGACGAGATTTATGAATAGCTTATGGTGTAGTTTAACGGTCCTTTTGTTCGCAGCTTCAAACAGAAGCATCGTTAATGTGCCTTTCATTGCACTGAAAATTAAACAAAAGCAATGCCAGTGCAACTTAAAAAAATGTCATAATTCTATTCAATTTCTTTTAGCAACATATAAAAATAGCCTTTCATTTGTGCTGGCAACATCTATCTCCCAATTAGGTTTCCAGGGCATAATTACCCCTTTGACTAAATTAAAGTAGTAGAAATTGTCACACTGATATAATGTGGACTAGTAGGCACCCAATCATTGCTGGAAAACCACAGACATGCTAAAAAGAAACACCATGAATGCACTAATTTAGAGTCCCTCTGGACCATTAGAACTGTGCACTAAACAGATCTACAAATACCCCGGATTTCACTAAATGTAGCAATAGTGCATTCTGTGGCACTTTTAGTAATGGGTTTCTCCAGTTGGCAGTGGTATGCACCCTGCCCAAGCAGGGACCCTTCTTTTTAGTCAGGTAAGGGAGTACACATGCAAGATAACCCCTGCTCACCCTCTTGGTAGCTTTGCACAAGCAGTCAGTCGTAACTCAGAGGCAATGTGTAAAGCGTTTGCACATAAACACAGTGAAAACCAGTTTAGAAAAATAAACAATATTTATCTAAACCTGAAAAGACCAAAACAACAAAAATCCAACATACATAACTCAAAATATCACTTTTAAAAGGGTTAAGCAATTCTGTCCATAGAACTCTATAGATGCGTTGATTTTAACACAAAGTAACATTGATGGGTCAAAATCCAAGTTGAAAAACAGTCGCAAAGGAGGAAAGCACCAGAAAGCACAGTGATGCATCGGTTCTTGAGTCCAAGACAAATGGATACATCAGTTCTGCTGCACGAAGAAGTTTTGCATCGATTTCTTACTGTGAGGAGAAGTGAAGTATCGATTTCCGGAGGCAACTCCTTTCGGTGGGGCGATGCTTTGGAAACTTGATGCACAGGTGAGATGCGAGAGAAGATCCATGTGCTGCGGGTCGATGTGGTGACGAAACAGGCACTCCTTTGAATTAAACTTCCTCAGATACATTATGCGTTGATTCCTTGAGCTGCACAGAAGGGTGTGTGTCGAAGTCGGAGCGGGGGTCTCGGACGTCAGAGACTTGGTGATATGGACTCTGGCTGCAAACAGGCACTGAGTCGAACCACCTCAAATGGCCTAGAACTGGAATTGGTACCACTTGGCAGGTCGGAACTCCCAGCAGTGGAGTTCGGAGATGCTGCAGATGAAGTCTTTGATAGCCCTGAGACTTCCAACAGGAGGAAAGCACACATGAGCCTTTGTAGAACCTTCGAAAAGCAGTATACAAGAAAGCAAAGTCCAGTCTTTCACTGCCCACAGACAGAACCAGCAACTGCAGGCCAGCACATCAAAGCAATACACAGGAAAGGGGAAGTAGTCCTCCGGACAGCTCTTCAGCTCTTCTTCTTGACAGGGTCCTCAGTTCAAAAGTGTTCTAAAAGTCTGGGGTCCCAGGTCCAATACTAATACCCCTTTTGGCCTTTAAAGTAGGCATACTTTAAAGGGAAGTCTTTGTTGTCTGCAAGATCCTGTATTACCCTGCCTTGTTTCCAGACAAACTACAGGTGGGGGGATACAGCAGTGTAGGAGGCCAGGCCCAGCCCTATTCAGGTGTCAGTGACAACTCCTCCCACCACTCTAGCTCAGGAAGGCCCATCAGCCTCGTGATGGGCCATCAGGTTATGCAGGGTACACCTCAGCTCACTTTGTGTGACTGTCTAGAGTGAATGCACAAACAACCCAGCTGCCAGTCTGAACCAGATGTTGATTTGACAGGCAGGCAGAAACACAGAATGGTAAAGCAAGAACATTCCTACTTTCTAAAATGGGTATTTTCAAACACACAAATTAAAAACCAACTTCACTAGAAGGTTTATTATTAAATCCTGATTTCAGGGAACCCAAACTTCAAATCTCTATATTTTCCCAATTGAAAGTTACACTTGTAAGATGTTACAAGGCAGCGCCAATGATAACCTTTGAGAGAGATAGTTAGTGCAATAGTGAAAAATGAAATTGTCAGTATTTCACTACCAGGACATGTAAAACACATGAGTACATGTTCTACCTTTCACATGCACTTCACCATGACCAAGGGGCTACCCAGGGCCTACTTTAGGGGTGCCTTACATGTAAGAAAAGTGAAGATTTTGGCCTGGCAAATGGGTGTACTGGCGGGCATGGCAGTTTAAAACTGCACTCACAGACACTGCAATGGCAGGTCAGAGACAAGCTTACAGGGCTAATCATGTGGCTGACACAACCTGTGCTGCAGGACCACCGGTAGCATTTCATTTATAGGTCCTGGGCACGCACATTGCACCTTACTAGGGGCTTACCAGTAAAAGCAAATATGCCAAACCATGGATAACTATTCATGATCACAATTTACACAGGGAGCACTTGCAATCTAGCCCTAATCAGCGGTGGAAAGTGCCTACAGTCCTGGAGCCACTAAAAATAGGTCAGAAAAAATAGGAAGAAGAAGGCAAAAAGTTTGGGGATATCCCTGCAAAAAGGGCCAGGTACAACCGGCACTATTTATTAAGGGACAAATATATCATACATTTAAGCAACGCAAAACATCCAGACATCTTCCTGTGCTGCACTGAGTTAAAGGGAGAGGCCAGGATTGTGCAATATATAACGTTTTATGGCACATTCCTGTCCTCTTCTTACGCTGGTGCACAATGTGCTTCACTGACCAATGCAGGCACCCTTGCGCCGTGGTGAAAGGGTATGTGTATTGTAGAGAGGATTATTTTTGTGCGGGAAGGTGCACAAGAACAATCCTCGGAGGAATGTTCCCCTTTCTATGTGTGCTGCAGAATGCAGCACACGTTGAATGAGGAAACAACAAAGAGAAAGAAAGGCATTTCTTCTGTTGCACCTCCCCTGGGAAGGCATAACATTTTGATGCATTCCCAGGGTTACCTGTCTTGGTAAATCTGGGAATGTGCCAAAATCCAATGGGAGGACCCATGCTCTATTGGTGGAACGTCTTCCCAGGGTAGACTTGCGCTGCCTTGAATGACTCCAAATTTACAAAGCCACGTGGACCACGGAAAGTGGCCTGCGTGGCTTGATAAATCTCGTTCTAGATTTTACGTCGCCCGGTGCCAACTTGTGAAGTGCAAGAGCAAAGCATAGCATTAATAGGTTTGGCCCTTAATCTTTCATTTTGTCAATTGATTGAACTAAGAGCTTTACTCACCTGTGACTCCTATTGTAGCTTTCTTTTTTGCACATTGCATTTTTGGTTACGATAAGATTCGAAGGTCAACCTTCACATTTGTCTCCTGTAGAAAAATGGCTATTTGTCTTGAAAGACATGGCTAAGTATTTATGAACATAGCCACGGTGAAATAAAGGTGTGTGATGAAGCCTTTTTTGAGGCGGTTGCTCTTAAGTTGCGTTCGGGACATACAGGCTTGGTTAATTCCCCAGCTCCACGGTCAAGACCTTCCAGAGCAAAGCCCCCAGGAGTTTGACTGTTCAGTACCCGTGTCTCAAATGATTTAATCGGATCTTGATATTCTGATTTGCTTTACCGGACTTTTGGCTGATCACAACTGGGCTGAAAAAAGTTTGAACAAATGTCACACCTCATAGTTTGTGATTCGGCTGGATTTCCAAATCGATGGGTGCGCAATTGGCACTTGATTGCAAATTTGATGCTATGGAATGGGGAATATAGCAAAAAATTAACATAGTTTCCATTTCCTATTTCAAGGTGTGCAAACCATATATGTGCGCTATTTACTCCAGAGATGTGTGCCAGGCTTTGCCTGCCCTCCGTCACAGGAGCAAAAGGCAGTGAGTTGTGTTCACTGAAGTTTTCTGTTTATAGCCAAGCCTATTTATGGCCCAGAACCATAATACAACACTGGCTCCCTTTCAAATATATAATAGAGGTTTTCTGGGAAGAAGACTGCTAACTGTTCAATGTAAATGAATGTGAATTCAGTTTTGCGCTTATACGGATTGTGACATAACTTTTGCCACATTTTATCTAAGCAGGATACTTATCAGAGGTATTAGTCATATTGAGAGCAAATCTCTCAACTCTGTTGAAATTTAATGCTAGTATACCATCATCTTCATAGTTGCGGGCCTTTGGCAAGATTAAAAACCTACTGGCACAGATTCCCGTAACTGTCACAGAACGTGGCGCAGCTGCCAAAATTTCTGCGCTGCGTGACAGGGAGAGAGAAAGAGAGCACCATGGGCCTCATTTATGAAAAGTGACGCATCGCTGCGTGAAAACAGCGATGCGTCACTTTTCATTGCGCCCTCCTTGCAACACCAATGATGCGTCATATTTACAGTATGACGCATCATTGCGCAAGGAGTTACAGATACCTCAGTATTTCTGACGTATCTGTATGGCGCAAAAGTGACGCATTGCTGGAGTGTGTCACAAAAGTGACGCAACTCCAGCAATGTGTCCTTTCACATGGGGTAAGCTCCATGTGAAAGGGCCTGCGTCAGTGTTACGCCTGCTGTGAGGCAGGCGTAAGAAATTGACGCATTTGCATCCTAGAAGTGATGCAGTGAAATCTTATAGATTTTACTGCGTCACTTCTATGACCTTTTCTTGCGTCAGAACGCCCCCCCTGCATACATTATACCTGGCGCAGGTATAATGTAGTGCAGGGGTTTACAAAGTGACGCATCTACCTAGATGCGTCACTTTGTAAATATGTCGCAACAAGGTGCATTTTTTACGCCACTGGTGCGTCACAAAAAGTGACGCACCGGCGGTGT
This sequence comes from Lissotriton helveticus, assembly GCF_964261635.1. Classification (NCBI taxonomy): domain Eukaryota; kingdom Metazoa; phylum Chordata; class Amphibia; order Caudata; family Salamandridae; genus Lissotriton; species Lissotriton helveticus. Next base: position 989,100,741 of record NC_136067.1, read on the forward strand.
AAAAGTGACACAGAGCCTCATAAATTAGGCCCCATATTCACAAAGATACTGCTCTCTCCTGCCCTCTACCTAGCTCTGGTGCTGATTGCAACTGGTGAACACCACGCACACACCTTAGCGCCTTAGCACTAGGGTGTGTGCCTGAGCCTAGCATAGGTTATGTACAGGAAGCGTATCATTCCAGTACAAAATACCATGCTTAGACACGTGAAAAGTCATTTCCTAATTTGTATTTGTGCTGCACAGTGCAACACACATGTAAAGTCGGAAAAGTAAGGAGAAATGATAACATTTCCCCATTTAACCCCTGCTTTTCAGCTGCGTTCATTTTTGGTTTTAAACCCTTCCTACTGCTGCTTGAGAATAGGGTTTATTGCTAAAAGCATGGGTGATAGCACGGATATGCCCATGTACCACCCAAGTAACACCACCTTGACACAAAATAATGTAAAGCAGTGTTTCGTGCTGCTTTGTGTTACTTTTTCATACAAATTAACGCAAATATACATTTCTGTTGGTTTGTGAATTCCAAAAAAGGTTTAGCGCTGGTTTAGGGTTACAAAAGTAACGCTAACCCAACGCTAAACCTTTGAGAATCTGGGTCATTATTTTGGCATGCATGCCTAGTGATATAGATCATATTGATGCTTTACAGACCGTGAATGATCCTACCGAATATGCTCTCATGTGCAAGCCTCTCAGCAGCCCATTCAAGCTCAAGTGTCGCCCTGCGGTAGCACCTGGGCGGTCCCCTGATTGATCCTCTGCCCAATCACAACAAGTCTGTCAATATGGGGCCGGAGGTAGAAGGCCAGGGCCCGGGTAGCCAGGGAGCATTAGTAAGGTGCTGCCATGCTTCTCAGCATCGGGTTCCGCCCCCCAAACTTTCATCTTCTATTAATTTCAGGGCATCTGCCTAGAATATTCGTAAAATTCCAATATTAATGGCCACACATTACTAATTCATTTAGTCATATATTAAAATAAACTAGTGCGTCACTTACTAATGTGGAGGCACTCAACCATCTGGGAGCCCAAAACCCTCTGGTTGACATTAGGGTGTGCATAATTTGCTTTTCTGTATGTGTGAGTCATTTTGTAAAAATTATGTAACATTACAATTCTTTAAACAAAATGTCTACTAATCAATGCTATATTTTATCACGAAATGCGCCCGAATCCATTTTGCTATGAAAACTGAGCAAAAACACAACTACTGAGAACTACAGCCTCCTGCATTCTGTTCGTTCACGTTGTTTAACACTCCCACAGTAAGATTTGCCTGTGAACGGAGAGTAACTATATTATGTGTCATAATTACATCATTTGGGAGTTTAATGTAACAAGCAGAAGGTAAAATGTCCAAAATTATACAATATTATGCTGGTGTAATTAAATATCACCTGGTCCTAGCTGATACAAAGTAACAAGCACATGTCTAATTTACTTACGCTATGGGAAACAATATAAACAATGGGGCGCTCTGGCATACACGGATAACATAGCAGGTGCTGATGGATGGGGCTGCAAGAAGACTTGAGGGGTTTGGGAATATTGGGAAAGTCAGAGAGAGACAGTGGGTGGGGGGCCAGAGATAGCTAAAATATTCTAACTGCAGACCTGTGGGCAGGAGCGGGAGACATAGGATTTGTGGATGGCTGGCTGAAGAATGGATAAGAAGGGAACTAGCTGAAGAGTGAAACACTCTACATTGGAGACAGAGAGACAGGAGGAGTAAAGTCATAAGAGAACGTTTTGTGGTGACCTTCAATTGTGCACTACACAGAGTACACTACACACACACACTGAAAGAAATGGGGGCACTAGTTGAGGGGCGAGTATCTAGCTCAAGTAATAATCACAATGCTTGCAAGGGTGAACCCTTAAAGTCATTCAATTAGCCTGTGCTCAACCCCTGGTAGCTCTGGCAGTGAGCAGACAGACAACTTTGAGGGAATGCCTAAAGTGTTTATGTAGTACTAAAACTGCAAAAAAAAATAGAAAATACCAAAACAAGAAAAATCTCAATCTAATTAAAAAAATCTGAGTAAACTTTAATAAATACAATGACACAAAAAATGACAAAAAGGATACCGGTGTTTCGAGTTTTTAAAGTTTTAATTTAAAAATAGCACCAAAAAGCATTAAGGGCTGCCCACGGTCAAGGCTCAAGTTTAGGAGGACTACCGCAACACTCCTGAGGCACAGCCGGGAGCTTTGTTTGTTTGATGCTAACTTTTTTTAAAACTGAAACTTTGTCACATTTTAAACCTTTCTTTCTTACCTTGCCTCGTGTACTTCTGGGCACTTTAACCCACCCTGAGACCCCCGCGCAGCCGACGTTAACGCTGCCGCGGGATAGGGAAACTCGCACTTGGCGCCATCATCGAGCCTGACCTCAGGCCACGCCCACTCTCACTAGGCCACGCCCCCGCCTACATAACCGGGCTGCTTACTAGCTCGTACTCAAGACCGCGACACTCCTGAGGCACAGCCGGGAGCTTTGTTTGTTTGATGCTAATTCTTTTAAAAACTGAAACTTTGTCACATTTTAAACCTTTCTTTCTTACCTTGCCTCGTGTACTCCTGGGCACTTTAACCCACCCTGAGACCCCCGCGCAGCCGAGGTTAACGCTGCCACGGGATAGGGAAACTCGCACTTGGCGCCATCATCGAGCCTGACCTCAGGCCACGCCCACTCCCACTAGGCCACGCCCCCGCCTACATAACCGGTCTGCTTACTAGCTCGTACTCAAGACCGCGACACTCCTGAGGCACAGCCGGGAGCTTTGTTTGTTTGATGCTAATTTTTAAAAAAACTGAAACTTTGTCACATTTTAAACATTTCTTTCTTACCTTGCCTCGTGTACTCCTGGGCACTTTAACCCACCCTGAGACCCCCGCGCAACCGAGGTTAACGCTGCCACGGGATAGGGAAACTCGCACTTGGCGCCATCATCGAGCCTGACCTCAGGCCACGCCCACTCTCACTAGGCCATGCCCCCCGCCTACATAACCGGGCTGCTTACTAGCTCGTACTCAAGACCGCGACACTCCTGAGGCACAGCCGGGAGCTTTGTTTGTTTGATGCTAATTTTTTTTTTTTAAACTGAAACTTTGTCACATTTTAAACCTTTCTTTCTTACCTTGCCTCGTGTACTCCTGGGCACTTTAACCCACCCTGAGACCCCCTCGCAGCCGAGGTTAACGCTGCCGCGGGATAGGGAAACTCGCACTTGGCCCCATCATTGAGCCTGACCTCAGGCCACGCCCACTCTCACTAGGCCACGCCCCCCGTCTACATAACCGGGCTGCTTACTAGCTCGTACTCAAGACCGCGACACTCCTGAGGCACAGCCGGGAGCTTTGTTTGTTTGATGCTAATTTTTTTTTAAAACTGAAACTTTGTCACATTTTAAACCTTTCTTTCTTACCTTGCCTCGTGTACTCCTGGGCACTTTAACCCACCCTGAGACCCCCACGCAGCCGAGGGTAACGCTGCCGCGGGATAGGGAAACTCGCACTTGGCCCCATCATTGAGCCTGACCTCAGGCCACGCCCACTCTCACTAGGCCACGCCCCCCGCCTACATAACCGGGCTGCTTACTAGCTCGTACTCAAGACCGCGACACTTCTGAGGCACAGCCGGGAGCTTTGTTTGTTTGATGCAAATTTTTTTAAAAACTGAAACTTTGTCACATTTTAAACCTTTCTTTCTTACCTTGCCTCGTGTACTCCTGGGCACTTTAACCCACCCTGAGACCCCCGCGCAGCCGAGGTTAACGCTGCCGCGGGAATGGGAAACTCGCACTTGGCGCCCTCATCGAGCCTGACCTCAGGCCACGCCCACTCTCACTAGGCCACGCCCCGAACACCCCCTATAAAAAATGTGTTTTCCACGGATGCGCTGCGGACGCGCCGTTTGCGCGCCGAAGGCGCGCCTAAGGCAAGCCCGTCTGTGCCCGTCCGGGCCCGGCCGGCACCAGGCCCAGTCACCATGCCCAATTCTCCCAAGAGCCGACTTACTTACACCCAAGGTAGGCTCCTCGCACTCAACCCTTTAAAAAACATTAATTGTAATTACACCTATACAGGAGAAAACCCTTTATTAGTTGTGACCTCTGCAACCCGGCCTGTACTGACGCGGAATGCCACGGCCCTCAACTCTGCCTTCTTAACTGTAGGTCCCTCCCTAAACATTCCCACGAGATAAACCTTCTTATCCAAGATCTCGCCATCGACATTCTGTTTCTGACGGAAACTTGGCTCACCCCCAACACCGACTCCGATATCGTTAATGCCCTACCACCTGGCTACCAAATCCACTCTCAGAACTGACCCCTCGGTAGAGGAGGTGGCCTGGCAATAATATACAGCGAGCATTTCGCCTGCAGAACTGATAATGGCAATATCGATGACTGCGAAAGCTGCCATTTCGCTTTACAGATTTCACCTGCAATCTCCCTCTCTGGTCTACTGATATATCGCCCACCAGGAGCCAAGGCAAGTTCTCTAGCGCTCTCGTTGACACTGTTACCCTTATGGCAACGACATCTCCTAACTTTTTAATCTTAGGAGACCTCAATCTCCACCTTCTAGACCCCAAAGAGATAACTGCCTCCGAACTTCTCCTCGACCTCACCTCTTTTGACCTACGACTAGTGAACTCAGAGGCTACCCATGACAAAGGGCACCTTCTGGACCCCATTTTTACTAACATCTACGACTTTAAAACTCGTACTGCCCTGCCACTGCCATGGACAGACCACTTCTTGATTCCTATTGACTGGCATCTCGATGTCCCGCCACCCCAACTGCCCAAAACCCGGGTCATCGATAGACGCTGGCACAAACTCTCGCCTGAAGAATGGGCCTCCAGGCTCATGGAATCTCTCCCCCTCCCCGGCTCTAGACCCAGCCACCGCGGATATGGAGTTTAACTCTTGGCTCACTCAATCACTGGACGTCCTCCTTCCCAAAACAAGTACCTTGAAACGAGCCAAAAGAGTGAACCCGGCCCCTTGGTACACCCCTGAGCTTAACGTACTACGGAAGGAATGTAAAAGGACAGAGCGCGCCTGGAGGAAGGACAAATCCACAGCCAAAAAAGACGCCTTCCGCGCCTCCATAAGAACTTATAAACACGCGCTACGTAACACCAAAAGCCAATTCTTTGAGGAAAGAATAAAAAACTCCTCCTGCTCTGCCAGTGAAACCTTTATCATCCTAAAAGAACTACTCAAAGTCCCGGATCCTCCAGAGAAACTCCCAGTCTCCAACACCTCTGGGGATAAATGCCATAAACTGGCAAAATACTTTGACGAGAAAATTCAGAAAATTATCGCCACTCTACCCCCAGTCGACCACAGTATCAACGATGAGGGTCGCCTCAAAACTGACCCAACCTCTAGCCCGCACCCGGATACCCCCGCCATCCACCTAGACACCCTCGGCCCGGTAACCATTGAAGAGGTCTCGACAATGCTCGCCACAATCAAAAGTGGTTCCCCTAGCGACCCGGTGCCTATACGCATCCTCAAAAAAGTGGCTCCCACTATTGTCCCCCCTCTAACTGACCTCATGAATTCTTCATTACTTCAGGGAAAGGTCCCCCCCAGCTGGAAAGCGGCTGTTTTTAAGGCCCTTCTAAAAAAAACTCTACTAGACTCGCTGGACTTGGCCAACTACAGGCCAATCTCCCTCCTCCCTGGAATCAGCAAAATCACTGAAAAAATAGTGAATAAAAAGCTCTCCCAGTTTCTGGAGTCTAACAACTTACTCAGGAGCTCGCAGACTGGATTTCGGCCAGGTCAGGGCACGGACACCACCCTCGTGGCTGCAGTGGAGGAGACCAGATGCATTCTGGACGCAGGAGGATCAGTGGCAGTGATCCTCCTGGACCTCAGTGCGGCCTTCGACACTGTCAACCACCGGGTTTTAATACAGCGTCTCAGAGACATCAGGGTGGAGGGTACTGCCCTGGCTTGGTTCTCGTCATTCTTAAACCACCGTTCCTTCCAGGTCTGGGAGAACAACACCCACTCCCCTGCAGTCCCCCTCCAGTGCGGTGTGCCGCAGGGCTCTTCGCTAAGCCCGACATTATTCAATGTCTACATGTCCCCACTGGAGGAGGTGGTCACCCTGTTCGGAGTAAAAATCATCAGCTACGCTGACGACACCCAGCTGGTGGTGTCCCTATCCCACCCCAACCAAGAATCATCTAATCTCCACAGCTGCCTCTCCGAAATCCAGGGGTGGATGAATAACTCAGCGTTGAAACTCAACGGGTCCAAGACAGAAATTTTGCTTCTTGGTCAAAAAGGGCTCTCCCTTCCCCCTAACATCTGGCCCTCCTGTCTGGGTGAACCTCCGGTCCCCAAAACCGAGATCAGGAGCTTGGGAATCTGGTTAGAGAAAGACCTGTCCTTCAAAACCCAAGCCAAAAAAACTGCTGGGATTTGTTTTGGGCTGCTTAGATCAGTCAGGAAAATCCTCCCCCTGCTCCCTCCCATCTCCCGGAAATTGCTTATCCAAGGCCTTATTCTATCTAGGCTGGATTACAGCAATGCCATCTATCTGGGAGCCCCCGAAGCCACCTTCAACAAATTACAAAGAATTCAGAACGCCGCGGCCCGGCTTCTCACCAACACCCCGGCCACATCATCGGCCAAACCAGCTTTGAAGCACCTTCACTGGCTGCCAGTAAGAAAAAGAGTTAAATTCAAGGCTCTCTGTCTGGCCCATAAACTCTTACAGGATAAAGGCCCCCCCCATCCTCAAAAACTTTATCACGCCCTACAAGGCCACAAGATCCCTCCGCTCGGACCACAAACACCTCATTACAGTTCACAGAGTGAAAAAGGCCCGCACAGGCGGACGGCGATTCTCTGTGAACACGGCCAGCCTATGGAACACCCTCCCCCGTAAACTAAGGATGTAATCAGACCACCTCCGATTCAGGAAATTACTGAAAACACACCTCTTCCCCTGATCCCCCCTTTCCTTTCTCCCTGATTACCCACCCTCTCGACTGTCTTGGTCTCAGCGCTGGGATACTTACGGGTTACTATGCGCTCTACAAAACCCTAATAATAATAATAATAATAATACAACAGAGGGCAGGTGCATAGAAACCAGGTTCGACACAGTAAGAAATGTTTACTTACTGGCATGATGCTGCAGCATCATTTATTTTTCATCCAGCTGTGGCACAACCAATGCTCCACACTGCTGCATATTTAGAAAATGATACTTTGGGCCCAGCGTGTCAGTTAGTAGAGGCATGCGCCACATTACACTTGCACCAGGTATAATGTATGCAGGGTAGGCGTTCCCATTAAAAGCCACGTAGAACTGATGCCGTGAAAGTTTCCACTGTGCCACTCTATGACTTTACTGCAGCAAAATCCTTAAGCCTTCTCAAACCAGACCTAAGATTTGATCCTGGGCTCGTTACATGGGACTTGCCTCTGTGTTCTGATGCATTTCTGGAGTTGCGTCAGTCTTATGACCAACTCTAGCAATGTGTCACTTTAGCACGAAAAGATGCGCCAGAATTTCTGACGGATTCCTGAATCCTTTTGCCACGGAGCACTGTACTGTAAGTACAGCACACCCATGGCGTTTTTAAGGCATTCGTGGCAGGCGCAAGAAATCTGATGCATAAATGCTGATGCATCGGTTCTTGTAAATATGCCCCTTAGTCTCTGAAATGGAAGTCAAAATCCTCACCAGGGCCAAGTAGCAGGATGTGGTGAAGAGGGTTCCACACTGTCAAATGGCCTCTCGATAAGGCCTTGGTGAAACTGTTGGCTTTGGGGTTCATGTTGGAGAAATTTGAATTTCGTGCTAAGGGAAGGTTCCTTGCTGGCCGGATTCTTTTGAACCCTTTGTCTGGTAAAGATTCCCACCTTCGGACTTAGTCACTTTTTTGGAGCTCAGATTCTTCCGGCTGGACAAGGCTGCATGCTGTAAGCAAAGAGGGCTCCATAAGGCATTATCCCTTCTCCATGAGGTCCCACTGATTTAGATGTTCAGGTTTTGAAAGACTCTGAGCAGGAACAACCTGAATCTTCCGCCATATGGCCACATGCCTTCATAGGATCCACTTGTCAGGCTGGTTCTGGTTAATTGAGGTCTTTGGAGCCAAAAAGTTTCTAAGTACCAGGTTGCAGGAAAGGTTAGGAGGAGTGAAATTTGACACCATTCAAGGATCTAGGACTGTGGGGACAACTTTTTGGGGTCAAGACGCACTACGGCAGAGACCAACAGCATGGTCCAGGGCAGGTCTAGTTGGAAATGGTCAGCGGGGCAGTTGCAGAAAAATCCTCTAAGGCCTCGTAGTGTCCATACAGCTTGACTAGGAGTTTATCCTTAGGAATCTTGGAATCCACTTCTTTGTCTTGGGTACAGCAGGAAGAGCAGGTCCAGTCCTCTTCTGTTCTTTCACATGTCCATAAAGTGCTCTGAGGAGGATACAGGGGGTGCCATAATTATGCCTGGAACCTGCCTGTGGGAGGGGGTGACCCCGGGCTTGACCTTTACCAATAAAATAAATGTTCCCAGGTGTAGCTCTACTTACTTTTGCAGCATTTCCTGTGTGCTGTACGGCAAACACACCTACGGTGCCCCTCTTGACCTAAAACCAAGATGGCAGAACCTTTCTACTAATGTGCAAAGCTCCTATGTCCACCCTAAAGTTGTGGTTAGGGAAATGAGCAACCCCCTACCCTGTGGTAAGTCTAAACCAGTTTGGGGGACAGCTTGTCTCCCACTGGAAATTGTGCCCTGCTGACTGGGGGAACAAATAAGGAGTCTGCCCAGTAGTCAGCTAACTTTTGACTGTGACAGGGTAAGCATCTTGAAGCTAACCACATTTCTGAGCTCAGCCCAGATGGTCATCCTGCCAGAGGAACAGAAAACATCCCTCAACACCCAAGCCTTTGTCTCAATTGTGAGTAAATTGAGCCTAATCAAGGGTGTTATTCAGCTGCCAGTTGTAAACTGAAGCTCATGTTAATAGGCTGCAAGAGGCCTCAGGTAGGAAAGAGATAGCTTTCTAAAAGTACCTTCTCCATCATATTCATTATAAATACGACTTCACCAGTGAATTGGGCTTGCAATGAATATTACAAAAGGTTCAAGAATTTAATTTGCAACTGTAACCTAGTTGGTTGGAGATAACATTGGTTCATTTAATATTGCATCCATATGCTTTCCTGTGGAACAATTAACCATGCTACCATGAAAATAGCTTTTAGCGCCATTTCTCTGCAATTACACATTTAACATTATGGGGCATGTTTATCAGGATTGGTTTTTTTTTTGAGGAAGTGACACTGTGCACGAAAAAAATCGTATGAGGCATTTCCCTCTTTCTATGTGTGCTCCAGACTGCAGCACACATAGATAGAGGAAACAATGGTGAGAGATAACAATATTTCTCCTCGTTATGCCTCACCTATAAAGGCGTAGCATTTTGATTCATTCATAGGTCTACCAGTAATGGTAAATCTGGAACGTGCCAAAATCTATAGGTGGATGCAATGGAATACCCACTCTTCACCTATGGAATGCCTCTCTAGGCCACAGTTATGCAACGCAGCTATTTGTGCTGCGTTGCGTTACTCTAGATTTATCGAGCCATGCATGGCCATGTATCTGGCCTTGTGGGGCTTGATAAATCTGACTTAGAGGTTGCGTCACCATTGTGCCCCATTGTTTGGCACAAGAGCAACACAACTCAATGATAAATGTGTCCCAGAGCTTTAAATGCCCGACATTTAAATACCATGCACCCTGCCTTACGGCAGTAAGACCTACTTAGGAGTGACTTATTAATATTTAAAAGGGAGCTTTAGGCCTGTCAAAAAGGGTTATTGTGACAAGTGGAATTTGTACTGTAAGAACTGCACAACCAGGCTACGAATGATAGGACTTCAGTCATGTTTGCACTTTCACTGCAGTGGGTGGCACAAAGGGTACTGCAGCCCACTGGTGACATTTGACTTAGAGGTCCTAGATACACTTTGTACCATGGAATAGGGACTTATAGGTAAGTTAAACATGGAGTCAATATGAATACAGGGAGGGCTTGGCTACTCAGAAGCAGTGCCTCAAACTGATATTGCTATTCATTAATAATTTAGTAGCAAAGGGTGCAGGGGGTTTTATAGCTTTGTTTTATAGACTTAAGCTCCATTTTTAATCATGTATATCGGTCTAAACTATGATGTACTTTCTCAGAGGAGTGTCTGGATCCAGAATTGATTGACTTGTTTTGTGCCCTTCTTTATGACATAAGGGAGTGTGGTATGCGTGGCTCTGAGGGGATATGCAATGATCCGTTTTAGCTGCACGGGGGAGCTAGCAGAGATGCATGTTGGCACCAGTTTTGTTTTTGCTCTAAAGTAAATAGCTTACATAAACATCTAAAACTGTTGGGCAAGGACTTCCCAACAGTTAAAAAAAACCTCTGCATAGTGGCTTTATTTTTGCAGATGATGTAGTGCTTCTTTCCTGGACACCCACGTCTTAAGGGTTTGATTGATAACATTGTGTTGCTTATTTGGACAACATGGGTTGGAGTCCAACCTCACTAAAACTTGTTATATGACAGGGGGGCCTGGCCTTTCAAAATATACTAATCCGCATTAAGGGTAATCCCATAAAAAGAATATCTAGCTTCCCCTATTTACTTTGATTTTGTAAGTGACTGGGTTCCAAGTTTGTTCAGTAGAATTAGCAAGTTTTACAAATTCATTGGGCCTCTTTTTAACCTTGGCAAGCATGTTGGATCTAAATCCATTCCGACCCTGATTGAAATCTACAAACATTAGTGTGTTCCTATTCTAACCTTTGAGTGTGCTATCTGGGGATATAGGTCAATTAACTGTCTACAAGTCGAAGATTTGTAGGCATTTTCTAGGCTTACCACCCAGTAGCTCCCACTAGTTTACCCATGGGGAGCTAAGACTTCAATATGTATCATATCAATTTAACTTGCTCTCTTACTTTTGTGGCTGTCATTATCGGCAAAAAGACATGCCATCATAAATATGGATGTTATAAAGGATTCCTTGGCATCTGACCATGGGCATACAATCCCTTGGTTTAAGCATGTGATGCATTTATGTAGTGACATGGGGAGGCCTGATTTGTTTCTAGCACCCACAAAAATAACGCCAACAGAGAAAGTATGGATTAAGCAAATTCACCAGAAAAGGGTGGATGAAAAGAGAAAGCACCTATTTAGCTAAGCCCACGATACCAGAGTATGCACTTTTTCAGACTATCCCTAATACATAACTTTACCTTCTATGAGCTCCTAATGTGAATGAATGAATGAATATTGAATTTGTAAAACATGGATTTAGCCCAATGGCGTCAAGGCCCCCCTGGGTGCTCCCAATTTATGGGAAAGACACTTACTGACACTGTTCCGTATAGGTAGGATAAGGTGTCATTTATCTTTTCCCTAGGGCAACATGACACAGCTTCAATTCAACTATGTCCACTGCGCCGATATTCTTAAAATTACATCGTAGGAATACCTGAATAACGGGGTCTCCTCCCTCCGATCCTTACTTCTGGCTAAGCTCTCCTCCCCGTTCCACCGCGGGTTACCAATCCCGATTGAGTGGAGGGAGGCAGCACCGGTTGGCAGTCTAGCTCTTCTACAGAAGGACACATAAAAGTTATGCAGAGCAGGGCGCACAGCGGGCATGCCGGTGGCGCGCCAAAGGCAAGCCCGTCTGCGCCCGTCTGCACCAGACCGAGCCCCGGGCCCAGAACCCCTGATCCTGCCCCCCCGCTCACTACCAATACTCCCGGGACAACCTCATCCAAATCAGAAAAACCCTAAATACTCAGTGCAAACACTCCATTGCTCCAGAGCACAAACAGCAGAAATGCTCTCATTGTCCCTATAAACTCCCTGCAAAGATGAGTAATGAAACGAAGGAGGATAACCCATTTAACATGGCACTGATCAATTGCAGATCCCTGTCAAAACACGCCACAGAAATCGCCAACGGCATTAATCTCCCACATCTATGCCCGCCATTGGCCCAAACTAAGCACGGAGCACTGGCCACAAGAGCTGCAAAACACCACACCTTCACACCACCCTAACCCTACAATAGTCACTCAAGAATTCAATACATGGATAAAGAGCGCACTCGATAAAGTACTTCCTACCAGACTCACAACACTTAAAGCTAGCTCGAACAAATCCCCCTGGTTCACGCCTGAACTACGCAAATCAAAACAACAATTCAAAAGATTGGAAAGAAGTTGGAGGATGGATTTTTCAATGGATAAAAAATCTAACTATAGGTCATCTATCATTACTTACAAAGCAGCACTTAAATCAGCACAGGCATCCTATTATGAAGAAAAAATATCAGCCGCCGCCAATGCCCCCAAAGAGATTTTTAGGATTGTCAAAAAACGTATGAAAGTCCCAGAACCTCCCCTGGCCCCCGACCCCTCTGGCCACCAGGTTGAGAAGCTAGCAGACTTCTTTTCTACAAAAATCCAGTCCATACTGAACGCCCTCCCGCCGGCAAATAACGAACACCCCATGAGGCAGATGGCAGCTGTACCCTAGAATACTCTCCCTAAGCTGGAATTCTTCAGCCCACTTACCGAGGATCTACTCCCCGCCTTATTTAATCAAATTAGGAGCCGTTCTCCACTAGATCCGACACCGTTCCACATTTTAAAGACCACCATGACTACCCTAACCCGTCCTATTGTTATTCTAATTAACACCTCTCTCGATTCAGGCATAGTCCCCCAGGACTGGAAAACCGCAATGGTCAAAGCCCTATTGAAGAAACCCCACCTAGACCCTAGGGAGTTCACTAACTACCAACCCATTTCTCTTCTCCCTGGCATTAGTAAGGTGGCTGAAAGACACATGAATCACCAACTTTCAATTTGCCTGGAAACCCACAAACTCCTTCACTACTCCCAGACGGGCTTTCGGCCAGGCCAAGGCACTGAGACCACACTGATGGCGGTGGTGGAGGAGTCCAGAAATATCTTGGACACCGGACGGTCTGCTGCCGTCATCCTCCTAGACCTCAGCGCGGCCTTCGATACGGTGAACCACCGCTCCTTAATACACCGACTCGGAAAACTTGGGGTAAAGGGAAAGGCTCTTTCCTGGCTAGAATCATTTCTGGAAGGAAGATACTTCCAGGTATTTGAAGGCTCTATGCAATCTCGCCCACTACCTCTGAAATGTGGGGTTCCTCAGGGCTCGTCCCTGAGCCCAACCCTTTTTAACGTTTACATGCACCCATTGGCTGAAATAGTTTCACCCTTCGGCATTCAACTTATCCGCTATGCCGATGACACGCAGCTAGTGGTGGCATTGAACCAGGTAGAGCAAGATCCTACAAACCTGAGCTCCTGTCTTGAAGAAGTCACCAAATGGATGAGTGCATCACATGTAAAATTCAATGGAGATAAGACAGAGCTAATGGTGCTAGGTAATCAGGCAACCTTTATCCCAAACTCTTGGTGGCCACCATGCATGGGTCCGGCGCCAACCCCAAAAAACGAAATAAAAAGCCTAGGCGTCTGGCTTGACAAGGAACTCATTTTCAGAGCCCAAGCCAGAACAACAGCAGCCAGCTGCTTTGGCTTGCTAAGGTCAACACGTAAGATACTGCCCCTCTTACTGGAGAGCGCTAAGAAAACCTTAATCCAGTCTCTCATTCTATCAAGACTGGATTACCCAAATGCCCTTTATCTGGGAGCCCCCACATCAGTGACCAGTAAACTGCAGGTGGTACAAAACGCTGCAGAAAGACTACCGACAGGTATGAACAACCGCTCCTCAGCTAAACCAGCCTTGAGAACACTCCACTGGCTCCCGATTCAAGAGCGAATCCAGTTTAAAGCTCTATGCATCATCCACAAAAACTTCCACGGAAAAGGTCCACTGCCCTCAATAATCTCATTAAACCCTACAAAGTATCAAGGAGCCTCTGCTCCAACGATCTTCATCTGGTCGAAGTACCCAGAATCAGGAGGTACCGTACTGGGGGACGCCGTTTCTCCTACAATGCTTCCAAACTCTGGAACTCCCTGCCCATCCACATCCGCCAGGAAGTCAACTACCTTTTATTCCGCAAGCAATTAAAAACCTGGTTATTCCCGTAAATACCCCATCTACTCCTCCGCACATCCGCAGCGCTGGGATGCCCTAGGGTAGCCATGCGCTATACAAGAGCATATAAAATACAATACAATGAAAACTCAGCCCAAAAGCACTGGTGCACTTTAATTTTTTACAGTCTCTCAGTAACCATGGGTTTGCTGCTTCAGTAGGTCATTTGTAAAGTCTGCCGTACGACTGGAGAAGACATCGCTTTTTTAATGCCGGGAATAAGAATGTATGCAAAGCACTGACATGTTTTTTATGTTTTAACCTGCTACTTTATTATCTGTTTATACTTTTATCTAGTTGCATTTTAACGTGGATCCTGTCAGATTTTTTAGTTTTGTTCATTTATGGCTAAACATATTAGCTGAGTAAAAATGTCATTCAATCCAGTTATACTCATATCATTATCACTCCCAAACAATTTGGGCCTCATTTATGAGGCCGTGCGTCACTTTTACGCCGCCGGTGCGTCACTTTTTGTGACGCACCAGCAGCGTAAAAAATGTGCCTTGTTGCAGCATATTTACAAAGTGACGCATCTAGGTAGATGCGTCACTTTGTAAACCCCTGAGCCACATTATACCTGTGCCAGGTATAATGTATGCAAGGGGGGCGTATTGACGCAAGGAAGGGTCGTAGAAGTGACGCAGTGAAATCTATGAGATTTCACTGCGTCACTTTTAGGACGCCGTTGCGTCAAAATCTTGCGCCTGCCTCACAGCAGGCGTAAGACTGACGCATGCCCTTTCACATGGGGCCTGCCCCATGTGAAAGGGAGCATTGCTGGAGTTGCGTCACTTTTGTGACACACTCCAGCAATGCGTCACTTTTGCTCTTACAGATACGTCAGAAATACTGACGTATCTGTAACTCCTTGCGACATGATGCGTCATACATTAAATATGACGCATCATTGGTGTTCCGAGGAGTGTGCAGTGAAAAGTGACTGTTTTCACGCAGCGATGCGTCACTTTTCATAAATGAGGCCCTTGGTGTGGTGATGTTGATTTCAATATGGTCTTCAGAATGGTATCATATGGGCCACTAAGGGGATGAATCACAATGGGTATAGTTTAGTGCTGGATTGCAGTAGAAAATACTTGTATTTGTTGTTAAATTGGTAAATACTGAGTTGGAATTTAGCTTGCTGTTAGGCAGCCTTTGTTTACATTTCCTTTTGAAATGCTATCATTTGGGTGATTGTAATACTGTGACTGATTTGCCACTGAACTCCAACCCGAATCTTGCAACAAATGTTTGCAATCAGTAATTCATACTCTAAGCATAAGGCATTCCTTCGACAATGCAAACACTTCTGTTGGTATTTACAATGAGTGATACTTCCTATGCTTTCAATAACTGCAATTTAAGAATTTCTACATTGGACTTCTTATATCCATGATGTTAATAGGAAAATCAAGAGGGTTGGTAAATACTTTTTTTATGTTCTATCCTCGGTTTTGTGCTAGATTGATTGTGAGGCAAAGCCAGCCAGAGGCAAGATGGCTGCTCGATACAAGGCCATCCGACACCTCTGAAGTTCTTCTCCTGGCTAAAAGGGGGCTCAATAACCATCACCCTTGATGTGAGGAGCAACAACCACACATGCACGTAGTTCCTTACCAGTAATCATACGCAGCAAACCATCACACCCTTCTCTGCAAGTGTTTACGCAGCACAAGTTGACCGCTGGATTGTGCAGCAACTTACAGATTATTTGGTCCTGCTTATACTGGCAGAGGCAATTTAGAGGGCTCATACTGAACTCGATCCCTATATGGGAGCCTGAAAAATGGTAACCAGTGTTTACCAACACAGCACAGTTTCCATCTCCAGAACACCAAATAAGGAGCCAAACAGCAAACCAGTATCTAGGCAAGACCCACTGTATTACCTCTTTCTTCAGATAACATTCTGTGTCATCCACACATTGAAGATCACCCCCACTCACAATTGCTCCATTATCATAACCTTTAATGAAGAATGACAGGTCAGGAACCAGACTCTTTAAATGAGTCTGACTGATCAATCCACCAATAAGGTTCATTAAAGAATAAAACTGTACACGGAATACACAGAAGCTCAATTTATGTCAGGGATTATGTTGGTAGCCCTATCATAAGCTTGACTGCATTTTCTCACTCTCAACATAGAGTTTGAATATTTACTGATTTGCTAGAATTGTTGTGTCCTCCTCTGTTTGCTTATTTATACTCTTGTTGGAAAGCTTAAACCCTGAAGAATCTCAACCATGTATCTGCAAAACACATGCTGGCTGTTATTTTTATCCCTAAACTATAAGTGATAAACTGACTATAAGGTGGCAGAGTTGAACTTGAGAAGAGTCAATCAACTGTGTGTTGTACAGTTGTTTACACTTTTATATTAAAAGCGGGAACCCCTTAATGTACTGTCCAATACAGAAATATATGTGCCAACAGCTATCGAAGTCGTATTTCTGCATATTGAATTTAAAATGTAGAAATTGTAAGATGAATCAAATTTTCCTCACTTAATAAGTACTTAAAGTAAATTGTTTGATGGAATCTGACTGATACACAGCTTTCCCATGCTAGGCCCATACTTAGTCCGCACCCCTACCATCCAGTAATCGTATACCGCTCCTTAAGCAGCACAGACCTTAGGAGGCACTGTGTGTTTGAACAGGGGAACATCCTTTACAACGCAACTTTTACTCTGCACTACCATTAGGACGCAGCTATTACAACGCAAGTCGTTACAACAACTTGCGCTGGAGGGGGCTGTAGGATAGGGAATAGTTTAATTTTCTATCCAACACCTTCCCTACTATCCACGGGGACTGGAGTTGGAATAGAAAATTAAACTATTCCACTATCCAGCGCCCCCCAACGCAAGTCGTTGTAACGACTTGCGTTATAAAAACTGCGTTGTAATGGCATGCGGAGTAAAAGCATGCGTTGTGATGTCATACATCAGTTTGAACACTGTAACACGCTTCCTATCTGCATTACACTGGTCCTGTGGCATGCCCTGCTGCTCATTGTTCAACATGTACATCACTGAGAAACAGGTCCTCATATCCTACTGAACACTCTGACTTGATACACATATTCTGTACCACATTAAGCAGGCCCCCATTTGTTTCTCGACAGACAGCTACTGCTTTCGGAGACTATTACTGGACAGAAGCAGTCAACATTGTCATTATCACAGGAGTTGTCAGAACCCACATTGCACATGATCCTGCAAAAACACTCTCCCCATGGCTCCATGATTGAGTAAATAGGCAATAATTTATCCAAGATGCCTTCCAAGATTAGAATAATGCTCCAAGACGTAACCTCCTTTAATCAAAAACTGGAATTGACAGAGAAAAGACTATGGACCGAGGACCGCCTGTCAGAGAGCAATGGGCACCTACCCACCGCTGATTGAGTTGCACAGGAGCAGAAGATATTCCGAATGCCCCCACCTGCAACGTCCAATGCTATCTCATGGCAAGAAATAAGCATAGAAACACTCCAAAAGAGGGGAAGGGGATGGAGAGAAAAGAAGAGACAGAAAACTCTCTATGGTTCCTTCTTCTTGAATCTTTCTTTCATCTATTGACTATACACTGGTATTGTATTTTTCTCCACGAAGAATATGGAACTGGAAGAAATTAAGCATAACAGGTCAAGTAATGTACCCTCTCTAAATGTTCTTCATTTTCTAGATTATATTTATATATGACTTCAAATTACATTACCCAATTAAAGATTGACTATAGCTCCTCTTCTGCTATTAAACCTTCACATTTTCGATTCTTTTCCTAACTCAATTAAAGCGTATTATTGTTAAGATTCTTGCATTACTTGTTGAGAAAACATAACTCAATATTTCTTTGTCTCTTAGATTTCAGAAAAATACTTGGGTGTCCTTAATGACTGGAAGGCATCGGAGAGTGTCGAAGATCTATCATGTAAGTGCTGAATTGTCTTTAATATAATTTCTTTTCTTTTTGTCCAGTAAGATGTTAGACCGTTAGTTTGTTGCTGCCAAGAATTATTGTAATTGGTTGAAGATTGACTCAGGATTCAATGTTGTGCCTCTGACGAGGATTAAAATAGCAAGTCCACTGACAGAAACGTTACCAACGCAGAGGAACTTTCTTTGACTGGAAACTACTCATGCCCAGTCCGAGGAATTTGTAATATAGTTGACAGTCTAGTAGCTGGGGTGGGCGGAGCTAGGTGGGCTGAGGGGAAGAGGAGGAGTCAGAACAGGATGAGGGCAGTTAGAGTAGGGACAGGGAAGGTATTGGAAGCATACAATAAAGCTCCAGTAAAACAATATACAGAGTCTGTATTTCTTTGTAGCACGATGCTACAACTGGCGACGAGGGTGGGATGTGCATAACTGCAGCCCACAGAACCACCTGAATGTGCCCTGTCCCCTGCAGCGTCGAGAGAAGAGATCCGCTGCCGTGAGGTGCTGAAACCTGGAGAAAGAAGCCAGCAGTAGGTGACCCTGACGCTACAGCGACGTTGGGGAGCACTGAGGGAGCCACTGCAGCGAGCGCTGAAACGCTCGAGAAGGAGAAGCTGTTTTGCGCTAAAAGCGCGAGTCCCGCCGGATGCGTGCAACTTGGCACCTGTGAGAGAGCAGGAGTCGGGAGCCCACCCCGACCCTGTCCAGCGACCCCTAGAGCGAGACGAAGGTCCCCTGACGTGGAGGACGCTGTCCTCAAGAGCCTGGTAACAAGCGCTGCCAAGCGCGCTGAATTGGAAGCCCGGGTGCCGGTGGAGGTCGGAAAACCTCACGCCTGATGCGTGAGGTTTGGCATGCTGTCGGCATAAGAGAGCGGGAACTGCAAAAGTGAGTTGGGAGCCCACCCCAATCTCACCTGATGACTGCTGTGGCCGAAAGAGAGTGAATCCTGGTGTGGACTGCCCCCGCGAAGGTCCACTGTCAAGCGCTGCTGAGCGCGGTAAAAAATTGGAGCCCGGCGTCGGAAAACCTCACGCCGGATGCGTGGGTTTTGGCACGCTGCCGCCGAAGGACCCTGCAAAGTAAGGTGGGAGACCACCCCAACCTCACCTGACTGTAGCCTTGACCAGAGGGAGCCAAATCCGGAGTATGCTGACCCTGGGAGCAACTGCAGGTGAGTCCTGTGTGAAGAATCGGGTCGAATGAAGAGAGAGAAAGTAGTGCCTGCAGATAACCACGGCGGCCATCTTTGAGTCAGGCAACTTTTGGGACATCCTCCCTGTGCAAACTGTAGGCGGCCATTTTGAGGTCAGGCGAGCTGAGTTTAGCAACAAGCATTGGCAAACATAACAGAAACAAGCATTGGCGAAGAACAAACAAGCATTGGCGAAGATCAAACAAGCATTGGCGAAGATCAAACAAGCATTGGCGAAGACCAAACAAGCATTGGCGAAGGCCAAACAAGCATTGGCGAAGGCCAAACAAGCACTGGCGAAGACCAAACAAGCATTGATACATGCAAATAAACAAGCATTGGTGCACGCAAATAAACAAGCATTGGTACATGCACGTCAACAAGCCTTGATAGGTGCAGATAAACAAGTACTGGTAAATGCCAAGAAATAGGCATTGGTAAGGCAAATAAATGAGCGTGGATAACGGCGCGTGAACAACAATGAACAAGTCTTGGCAACCAAAACAGAATAAGCACATGCAAACACGAGAGTGAATCAACTAACAAGCCCGAGCAACCACAAGAGTGACTTAACAAACATGCATTGACAAAAACAAATGTCAGCACGGGTGTAAACGCAAACATTGAGGAACGCAAGCGAATGCGCAGTGGCGAATGTAATGAAGTAACACGTGTCTGTAAAATAAAAGAAGCACAAGCGAACACCAGGACCAAGCAAAGACAACAAGGAAATGGAACAAGCATAAGTAAATGCAAGAGACAGATAAAGACGACGCTGAGCGCAAACCGAAGAGCGCCGAAGGGAGAAAAGCTGTTGGGCAGAACTGCAGAAGACCCAGAGGAGGGCAGTCCTACAGAGGACCCCGGAGAGAGTAGAACCATCCAAGTTCATTCACCGGCGCATACTGTGACGGTTGCAAAGACTATCAATTTCTAAGCAAACGACCAGACCAAAGACCTTGACCAGAATCTCTCTCTCTCTCTCTCATGGCGGGAAGAGACGTAGCACAGCGGGTCACTCCACACACTGAAGTACCACCCCCAGCGGTGCAGACTGATGATTGGATCTCGGATCTCAAACGACACTGGTGGCTCGAAGCCTTGGAAGACTTCCTAAAAGCCAATGGTGAGCAAAGAGAGAGAAAATGTCTGATACTACTCCTCCATCTGGTGGGTCCTGAGGGCCGATGCCCAATCAGGACATTTTCCAAAGAGGATACAGAAATCTATAAAAGACTCCAAAGGGAGCTCTGTGCCCATCTCAACGCACAGACAGATGTGGATCACAATCGCATGGTCTTCAATACAGCACGGCAGGAACCAGGTGAACCGTTGCCAAATTTCATCACTCGGTTGCAAAGTCTGGTACGAGGCTGCCACTTCAACACTTTTACAAATGAGGATGCGGTTCGACTTCGGATAGTTGAAGGTTGCACAAACCCCGACACAAAGCGCAAGATCCTGCAAGGGCATTGGTCGTTAAAGGAAATCATCAAGAAGGCCAAAATTCGAATGCAAATCAAAGCAAGAGACGGATTAAAGGACGTGCACCTGAGAGCAAACCATCAAGATACTTGGGAAGATAGAACTCGGAAAACAAACAAAACTGAAAGGAGAGAGAGGGAAGGCAGACCAGCAAAAAGACAACGGGAAAGATACAGTGACCAAGAAAGTGACAAGGATTACTCAGAGTCTGATTCTTCAGCGTCCGACTACTCAAAGTCAACCAAGGACTACTCAGAGTCAGATGACTCAGAGTCAACCATCCAAAAGACAATTCCAAGGAGTGATTCACCCCCCAGGAGTTCCTCAAGGAGTCATTCAAAGTATGACACACGGTACTCAGATGAGGAAAGAGCGTCAAGTGGGACAGATCGCACTCCTGGACAAGAGGGCATCCTGCACAACAAGTGGGAGAGAAAGACAAACCATAGAAGAAGGGGTCGCACTGGTCAACACCGGAGGTCGGCGCAGGAACAGCAGTCGCCAAGCAGTGAAGACGAGTCCAAGGAAACATCTGGCAGGAGAACGCATCACCCCCAGAACAGAGGTGTTAGAGCATCAAACAAGCGTGAAGGAGAAACAGGTCGCACAAGACGGACTGATCCTCCACAGCAACGAACCAGAAAAGATCCATGCATCCAGGGCTCCCGCGACAACGAAGAAACGGAGAGGAAAGTGTTAACTTCAGGCGAGAAGGACAAAGAGGCAAAAGCTTGGAATCAAGCACAAGGAACAAGCACGGGATCACCAAACAACCTCCCAAATGAGACAGCATTGAAGATGTTCCAACAAAGGCACACGGAGAAGCATCTCAAAGACAATTCAAAGGGAAAGGACAAAGAGGCAAAAGCTTGGGATCAAGCACAAGGAACAAGCACGGGATCATCAAACAACCTCCCAAATGAGACAGCATTGAAGATGTTCCAACAAAGGCACACGGAGAAGCATCTCAAAGACAATTCAAAGGGAAAGAGCAATTTGTCACGGACTACGGAATTCAAAAATCCATTACCCAAGACCGTTTAAAAGAAACGTTTGAGAAGGAATGGGAAGGAGGATCTCTCTGATGCTGAGTGCACATCCATCCGATCCTGGAAGTCGACAAAAGACTTCTCTGACCCAGAAAGCACGTCTATGGCCAGGAACTCCTCTGGTTCAGAGAGCGGGTCTGTCCGATCCTTTAAAAGGGGTATGGCCAGGATCTCCTCTGATTCAGAGAGCGCGTCTGCCCGATCCTGGAAGTCGACAAAAGACTTCTCTGACTCAGAGAGCACGTCTGTTCAATCCCGTGAGTCGACCGAGCCATGGTCCCGACAACAGACATGGCGTCAACCACCGGAACGCACCATGGAACCAAAAGACATCCTTCCCGTCAAGAGCAACATGTCACACACTAAGGTCTCTGAATACTCAGTCACTCCACAGGACAACCTGTCATGTCAGTCACAAGTATATCCAGACACAGATCAGACACCGTCACCCCTGAAGGGGTCCGCAAGGCTGACTCAAAGGATCTACAAAAGGAAAACAGAGACAGTGGACCTTAGTAACCGGATGGGAAGGGACCAGCAAGTCACTCCGCAAGGAAAGACGGATGTGTCAGTAGAGAAATATCATCAGACGAGAGAGAAACATGCCTATGCACAGATAGCTCACGAGCTCGACAAACAACCCAAGGCCGTGAATGAATTATCGAACCAAACCAAGACAGTCTCATCAGATAGCACCGTACTGTCTGGCATGCATGACCCTGAATTGGAGGGCAGTGTTGCTCTCGACCGGACTAGACAAAAGGAAGTAAGAGTAGGTGCGGCAAATGAGTTACCGAACCAAACCAAGACAGTCTCATCAGATAACACCGTACTGTCTGATATACATGACTCTGAATTGGAGGGCAGTGTTGCCCTCGGCCGGACAAGACAAAAGGAAGTAAAAGTAGATGCGGGTGCTCGGAAGAGGACCAGAACATTATCCACTCGTGAAAGAGATCGAGCATCTGAACCAACCGTAGTTACACCACCGGAAGGAAACATGAGGACTGCGGACCGTGAGAATAAACAGTTTACACGCAACGTGGTCAAGAATGCCCTGATCAAGACAACAGAAAGATTGATCAAAGCCAAGCCCACCACTGATTCGACACTACTGAAGCTTGAAAAACAGGCTGTTCACCGACCCGTGTGGTGGATTGAAGAATTGCGAACACTGAAGACATTAAGCTCATTTTGTTAAGAAAGGGGGAGATGTAATATAGTTGACAGTCTAGTAGCTGGGGTGGGCAGAGCTAGGTGGGCTGGGGAAGAGGAGGAGTCAGAACAGGATGAGGGCAGTTAGAGTAGGGACAGGGAAGGTATTGGAAGCATACAATAAAGCTCCAGTAAAACAATATACAGAGTCTGTATTTCTTTGTAGCACGATGCTACAGAATTGACAGAGGCACTATTCCCGGAAGACTTTCCTGTAACGCTGAGTAGACGAGGTGAAACTAGTGACACCAGCAATGAACTCCCCTGACTAAGTAACCACTGAGAACTCTTGGAGGATACTGCTTCGTGAAATTCTTTAGGTGAAGTGCGCATTCCATTAGCAGCGCGTGCCTCACATTCCATTTGGAATTCTAAAGGAAAAAAGACTAGTACGCAGTTAGGAGTACTGGGCTGGCAGACATCTTACAATTACACCGTTGCCAGCTCAGTCTCCATTTCTTATTCTTTGGTCTCTTTAGTAATTTGGTTCCACTATGAGTAACAATACTGGCAATTGTGGAATGATTGGCAGGGATTCTCCTTACGGTCCTGACATGGCAGTCCCATTGTGGGGCACCCGTGGCGGTCCAGCCTCTGCTGCACCTGCGGTCGGACCACCCTATTGGGAATTGAGCTGTCAGACTGGAACTGGACTGCCAGCTCTGCGAGGGAACCGCCATTCCTGGGCAGTGGCACGGGAGTCAGGGACCATGTAATATGCAGGTGGTGCGGCTGTGGCACTGCCATGCATGGTGCAAATTTCAGGACAGCCATGGGTTCCATGGATTTTTTTCTCCATGAAAAGGCTGGCAGTGCTGAAACAAAGGGGGCCAAAAGGGCCCCCTGTGCCCCCTCAGCCTGGGGATGCAGCAAGGGGGCACAATATGTGCCACCCTGTGTGAATGCACCCAGGTTCCTGTACGGTATGGACATTCAAGTCCATGCCGTGCAGGAAACCCATGTGACATTCCCATTGCGGTGCCTATTTCAAAGGCACCGCTGCCTTTGAAAGACACACTGCAGCAGGACCACCACACCGCCCGCCAGCCAGACAGCAAGATTACTTGCAATCTGGCAGGAGGGGGGAAGTGAATCTTGGTGGTTTAGGGGCAAGGCGGTGGCTGGCCGACCGTCCTGCACCGCCAACAGTTGTAAGTAGTTCCTAATTGTCAGCTAGTGTAGAGTAGACAATGTCTCAGATTAAGGACAGGAGATATTGTCTCTGATTAAAACATTGCAGAGCTGGAGAATCGCTATTGATGGGACAACATTATTTGGATTGATGTTACACATTTTATTGTAATGCTCTATGACGCATAGATCAGTTTTATTGATGAAAGTTTTCATTCTATGATTTTTTCAGAGCCACACTATATTGCCGCCTCTGCAGACTGAAGTAACCCAGCAGTTTCACTTTTGTTTAGATCTCTAACCTGCTCCTCCATGGGACACAAGTCATTTAACCCCAATTATGGCTTTTTGCCTATCATGACCTCATACACTAAGAATGCTGGAAGGTATTGTTTGATTTTGAGTAAGGCAAGCAGACTATGGTTGATTCTGTTTAGGGTAAGGATACTGTACTGATTAATGACTCTATTTATACACTAACTCATCTAGTGTGAGTATTCTTTCTGAATTGTTCAAGCTATTCACTGAATTGGATCCTTTTAGAGTAGTAATGGTCTTCAACTAGAATTTGGATCAGAACTCAATATTGCAAATAAATGACCGCTAAGAAAGGTATAAGAATGCTGATGGTGCCATGCTAGGCTGTTCTTAGAAGGTTTTTTTCCTACCCAATTTTCCTTGTTCCTAGAGTGTTGCTGTGTGTCTGTCTAATATAGACTCCCTCAAAAAACAAAAACATTCTCAGAACACATGCTTACCTATACAAAGGATCAGGGTTCAGTATTCTCTGTTTCCTTTCCTTGGGTGGCAAGAAAAGTTTCTGGAGGGGCCTTCTGATGCTAACTCTCCAGCTCCAAGAAGAAGTTGGGTGCCAAACAAATAAGACAAGAGGAATCAGTTAGCTTCCTTGCAAACCTCAGACAATGGATAGAAAAAAGTAGGTTTTCCTTCCAATGCACATAGGTGTGTCTGCAGTATTTACACATGAGGCCTGCAGGTAACTCTAACAATACCAAACATTTCTAAATGCTATACACTCATACTGGGAGGTGTGGCTTGCATAGAACAGCAAACCACACGACTATGGATTTTCCTGGGTCTCCAGTTTTTAGAAATCAATGACTTTGGTAGGGGTCTTTGGGTGCCAGTTGACCATGCGCTCTAATACTGCAGCCATTCGCCATGGAAACTGAGAAAAACGTTGTCTTTTAGAGATTGTTTGATATTTGCATGCTACTCTGGGTACAAATAATTGATGGATCCATGCAAGTTTCACCATTTTGGATATCCTGGGTATCATGTTTTAAAAAATGGCATGCTAAAAATGACCCTGGGTGGATTACAGCCCTTGCCCAAATATTCGAGTTATGCAGCATCTTAAATGTCTCTCATATGAAAGAATCATTTTCTCCCTTATACTGGTCATATTTTGGGGAGAATTACTGGGAGAAAATGGGTTTTTCATTGAGGGAGTAAAAACCTTCTCAAGCAACACAATCCTTGTCAGGGAAAGCACAAAAGCAACTAAATTAAAATGGGCTTGACCTTTTGGAAGCTTGGTACAAAATCAGTCAAGTTTAACTTAGGGGTAATGTATAATGTATTCATGCAGCACACAAACAGTAATAAAGTGAAAACACAACAAAAGAAAAATCTCACATCAATTGAGTAACATTTAGTAAAATAAATTAAACCTAAACAACAAAAATCCAATTGGTAGAACTGGAGGTATGCAATTTTAAAGGTGTGAGCCAAGAAGCAGAAACTGTGGCATCTGGTCATGCTAGACAGAGACAAAGTCACAGGTTCAGGCCGACCATGATGGAGCTTGGGCCATATACTGGGGCCAGGTTAGTCCCACTGAAAAAGTTACCTTCTCGAAGTCCTGCGCACAGAGTTCAAAACTTCGGGATTTCACAGAAGGAGCTCAACTGATGCCAGCCAGAACCTGGTGAGGCACCTCTTTGGGATCAGGACCTCCCTCCAGCAGAGAACAGCAGGGCTCAGGCAGGTCCAGCTGTGGTCCAGGCAGGTCCAGTTGCAGGTCCATGCATGGCCAGTTGCAGCAGTCCAGCTAGGCAGTTGCAGCAGTTACACGGAGGACTCCTTGTGGTGTCCCTGTAGCCCAGAATAGAAGGTCAGCCAATTTACCCTTGGAGTCACTGTGATAATCTTGGACTCAAGGAGATAGTCATCTCTCCTTCAAGCAGCAAGGCAGGCCTCAGGCAGTAGGGCAGTCCTTGGCAGAAGAAGGCAGGCCTCAAGCAGCAGGGCAGTCCTCTGGGAAACAACAGAGGCTTCAGATAGCTGTGGAGTCTTGTGGAGTACAAGGCTATCCTTCTGTAGTCTTCTGCAGGTCAAGGAGTCTACTGAAGAGTTGGTCTGAGGGTCCCCTATTTATCCCTGGTGTAAATGGTGCACCAAACATCTCCGCCACTACCATGCTGGCAAGATGGCCCTCTCCCACCTACACTCCAATCCTATTGTTCACTGTCATACACATTCCTGATGGGGGGAAAAATTAACAGACCCGGGCAGCTTCAAACTTCTAGAAAGCCGCCAAAAATGGCAGCATTCTAAAAGTCGCATTTTCAAAATTGTAATTGGAAATCTGACTTTACCATTAAATAGTATTTTAAATTGCAATCAATTTGAGTCCAAACAAGACATTTTTATCTGCTCTCAATCAAAAGTTAGCACTTGTTTAAATGTAATAAGGTAACCAAATGTTATCCTATGGGAGGGGTAGGCCTCATATTAGTGAATTTGTTTTTGAGTTTTTCACTACTAGGCCATATAAAACTAAAAGGTACATGTCCAACATTTTTAATATGATGCACCCTGTCCTATGGGATTCCTAAGGGCTTTCAAACAAAATATCAAGACATTTTTTTCGAGATGCAGACATATCGACTTGAAAAATATTGTGATGCACAAATATCGTGCGCAAAAATATTGTTGACAATAATATCGATTTTCTAAGATAAGTAATATCAATGTTAAAAATATCTATGTTATTAATGTTTGCACAAATAACTAAGTAGTTACTATTTATTTTAAAAACATCTTTGTTATTAATATCGTTTACAAAAATGTTGTTAATATAGTTTTTAAATTATTTATATGCTGTTTTGTATATATTTAAATTGTATATCCTATAAATTGTTTGTATACTTATTGTTAATGTTTTTTAAAATATATTTTGTAAAATTTTAGTTGTTTTTAAATGTAGTTTATTGTCATTTTTAGTGCCTTAGCTGGTTGTGGGCATTATAGGGGTACAGGGTGGGAAATAAAATAAGTATAATGAATTAATATTTAATTTAAAGTTAATAATAACTATGTTATTGGTAATTAATATGTAAATTACGTAATTATTTTTTATGGTAAGTGTTAGGTGCAGGTTGCGGGGTTTGTAGGGTTATAAGGCAGGTAGTAATTTAATTATAATTAAGGAGTAGTTCATGTTTAATTATTATTAACTATTTAATTGACAATTAATTATATAAAATGTGTAACTAATTTAATTATCATTTATCTTGATGGTGCCTGTTGTGATTTTTGTAGGGGTAAAGGGTGAGAAGGACATTAATTATATTAATTAATAATGAATGTTAATTATTAATAATTATTTAATTGTTAATTAATTATGTAATTCTGTAAATAAGATATTGTTTAAGTTATGTATCAGGGGCAGGTTGTTGGGTTTGCAAGGGTGAAGGGTGGGATTTAAATTAAATATAATTCTTGTATTACTACTAAATTATTGTTAATTGTTTTATTAATAAGTATGTAAAATGGATCATTAAGATATATTTTAAGTTGTATGGTGGGTGTGAGTTGTTGGCTTTGTAGAAATAAAGTTTGGGAAGTTGATTAAATATAATTATTGAATTATTGATTAATTATTATTCATGGGATGCGTGGCTTGCAGCCGAAGAATATAGCCGCAGCCTAGGGAGTTCCGTTGTCCACGCTACCTTCCCCATAAATCGCACATTTATCCTGCGGTGTTCTCACCTCATAACTGCAGCCTATCGTGTTGGAGAACTCTGTGTATCTGGTGTTTTGGGTCTGGAGTTTATTGCGCGCTCCCTGGGGCACAGGGAGCGAAGTGAGAGGACGTGGTCTACCCTGGCGAGGTGGGCCGGCGACTGAAGTACAAACCGAGTAGACCACGGCGGATCGACGTGCATGGCAAGGGGGAGCACGGGATGAGGCTGATCAAGGGCAGACGAGAAAGGCTCCACAACAGCTCCTAATTGGGACAGGGTAACACTCATCTTGCAGCGGAGCGTATAACTAGGATGAGCTTACATGAGGACGACAAAGGAATAAGCAATGCTCCGGAGCCCCTGCGCAGCTCGCACCAGTTCGGGACAAACACGGATTTCAGGAAGTGGCACTTGAATCGGGCGTATGGGTGAGGAGTTCACCACCACCCCCCTCCAAAACGTAGAAAACAGCAAAATAACAGACAAAAATAAATAAATAAAAACACACCCCTAGTCTGGATGATTGGAGGTACGGCAACAACCATTGCACATCAGCAGGGGGCAGCACAGCGAGTTAAATGGCGCCATATTGACATGGAGGAAGGGAATCCCTGATAGTGATATTTTCTTTCCAATGGGAAGTACAAAGAATTCCCCCTGAGCGTCTGCATAGATAGGGACCATAGCAGACAGTGCCAGTCTTGGAGTAATTAAGGCAGCACAGCTCCAAAGGAACAGGGGTGCGAAACCCGACAGGCCCTAAACTACACGCGCATTTGCCCTCACCGCCAAGATGAGTAGTAGGAATCCGAAGGGCCTGATTCAGACAAAGCTTAAAAAATACGCATAGAGTAAATCGCAGTCAGACCCCATGGGTCAGGATACTGCACCTGCGCCAAGCCCGAAGACCACAGAAACACATGAAGTCCAAATACAGGACATTATGACTACGTTGAACAAGGTACACACATTCCTGGACTCACATATTGGGACTCTTTCAGTAGAACTTTCCTTAATTCGAGCTGACTTCAACAACATGTCCACCAGAGTATCGGAGGTGGAAGCCACAGCGACAACCCTGATAAATGACACCGCCACTCTTAAGAAACAAGTACACCAACTCACGGCGGATAACAAGCTGTTGGCTGTTAAACTTGAAGACCAAGAAGGGCAGTCGAGGCAAAACAACATCCGTCTCATAAGTTTGCCGGAACGGAGGGATGGCCCAGCCCTTAACCTTTTTGTCGAAGATCTCATTACAATTCATTTCCAACCACGGGGCCTCTCCAACTACTTTTCCGTGGAAAGGGCACATCGGGTCCCCGGAGGTAAACTGAGACCGGGGCCCCTCCATGACCCATTCTTTTTTATCTACAGGGACAGAGACATGATATTACAGGCTGCACGCACTGCTCGTCCATTGCGTCTCGACAACACTACAATTCCTATTTTCCTGGATTATACTGCAGCAGTCACGAAGCAACGCTGTGGTTTCCTCGAAGTTAAAAAGACACTCCGTGACCATGTAATCAAGTACTCAATGCTGTTTCCTGCAAAATTAAGGGTGGAGGCCGAAGGTAAAGCATGTTTTTTTATGTCACCATAGGACACACAGGAATGGCTGGAGGGTTGGAGCCGGGTCTCATGATCAGAACGCTCAGGAGGAGGTAACGGTCAACTGGGTGGGAATGAAGGGAGAGAAGGACCGGAGTGGACAGCTATGACGGGATATATAATTTACCACCAAGAGACGAGAAGGATCGAGATGAAGAGGTAAAGGCAGCCTGCCTCTGATGGACTGTCGTAATCTAATGACTTATTGTGTGGCTTGGTTGAAACTATAACAATACTATCAAACCAGCAGCGCGGTGAAGAAGACTTCTTGTAAACGGATAAAGGGACACGAACAACCCAACGGAGGTACTCAATACCCACCTAGACCATAACTTGCCTGTTATATCATGGAGGGGGTTGCTGCCACTACTAATGAAGATATAGGGGAGGTTTTTGAGGACAATGGATGATCGCTCTCACCCCCAAGTTATGGTATCTAGGAAGGGCACTAAGCACTCTGCACAGTTGGGGCTGCGGGTAGTTTTAAGTCCATCAAGCAGGGAGGGTAGGGGGGGACTGTTCTTTGGGTATTATGAGTTCTTGAATGTAGAGTTTATAAGGGCACTGGCTAAAAACCTTTTTTTTAATGCATGGGCCATCTGAGATACTGTCAATACGATTCCATGATTGCACGTGCAAACTATGACAGGAATGGTGGTACAGGAGCAACGGAAGCCTGAGTCACTGGCACCCCCCATCCCCAAATGCTCCTCGATCGCTGGTTATGTGGAATGTCAATGGGCTGGGAGATAAGATTAAGAGAGGGATAGTTTTACGGTATTTGAAATGCAATGCACCTGCAGTGGCCCTACTTCAAGAAACACATTTGATGGGCCCGGCCTGTAAAGCGATGGACCAGTGGGGTTTTAAAATGGTTGTGCACTCCGAGTTTTCCTCTGGGTCACGGGGAGTAGGTATTTTAGTAAGAAATCAATTTCCGCTGATAATCAACCAGACATGAACAGATGACCAGGGCCACTTTGCAGCTTTCGCATGTCAATGGGAGGGAAGGCTTTTAAATATAGTGTCAGTGTATATCCCTCCCGCACTCCACACTGTGTCCCTCCCAGCACTCAGTGAATTTTTGCTCGCCCTTCCAGAGGGGGAAATGTTAATTGGGGGCACTTTAATGCCACTATCTGCGGGGCCTTGGATCGACATCCCCCTAAAACTCAGAGCACTGGTATCTCCAGGATTCATAGAAGCACTTGGTCTCATAGATGGTTGGAGATGCCGTCACCCCACGACACAACAGCTTACCTTTCGCTCGCGGGTACATAATAGCTTCTCAATGATACATTACTTTTTAACATCAGCGGATAGTTGCATAGTATAGTAGACATTGAGATCCGGCACAGGGGAATTTCAGACCACTCCCCAGCATTACTAACGTACACGTATCAACACAAGGTTCGCCAGCTCATTTACCCCATATACCTTGGTTATTTACATAATCCCCAAAACTTCAAAGACATCACTACTGCAACATAACATTGCTTCCAAGACAATGTCTCATCAGTCCCGTCTCCAACCACCATCTGGGAGGCCAATAAAACTGTTATTCGTGGCCAAGCCATTGCCTCCATTAAAGGCCATCAACGCAAAAAGCAGAAGGAATTGAACACCATTGAACTACACAAAGCTGAAGACCAACATACCCAAAACCCAACGTCGGGATGGACAAAAAACAGCAGGCAAAGAGGTGGATAGCGCAAATACGAACACAGGTTGGCGAGCTAGTAATTGACCCCCAGAAAATAGTAAATAAACTAGCCGGGTATTTTCAACAGGTTTATATGTTATTATCAACCACAATGGTTGAGGAAGCACAGGCCTTTATTAAAGATATTAGTATGCCCAAACTAAAGCCCGAGGCGGCCCTCACGCTTGAAGCTGACCTTGTAGCAGGGATTCTGCTCCTACACAAAACTGTGCATAGAGACTTGGAATCGCAGTGAATTAGGGTGTGCCAAAACTCACCTTAGTACCCAATATCCCCTTGCCAGACTAGCATCAGTATCTCATTGGCTCTTTCATAACACCAATGATTAGATAACCCAGAACATGGGGGCATATTAGCAAGTGGCAGCGATAATTATCGCTGACCGCTGCTAGCGTGAGGATATCTATCGCCCGCTATCGCTGGCGATAATCTCCATGGTAGCTTTGTATTAACAACGCTTAACGCCATGGGGATAAAAATCCCAGCGATAGCGGGGATTATCGCCATTTTCAATGGAATATCGCTGGTTTTCCAGCGATATTCCATTGAAAATGGCGATAACCTAGCTGATAGGGCAGGACAATTTTAGCCATGTAATCCACATCCCATTGGATTACATGGCTAAGAACAGGTCACAAGCAGGCGTTAGGAAAGTAGCGTTAACTGTGGTTAGCGCTACTTTTCCTAACGCTCTGCTTATTAGCAAACAGCTTGTTAATAGGAGAAATGTCGCTTAGCGACTTTCTCCTATTATTTTGCCCTGGAACGCCCACTTAGCATTTCATTAGAGATGCAAAGCTGGGCGTTATTGACAAGGGCGCAAAATCAGCAAAACACGCGATAGCGTGTCTTTGCTGATATGGCAAAGGAATTATCGCCGCTTTTCGACCGAAAAGGGCCACAAAAACTGCGATAATTTCAAATCGCCTGCCTTGTTAATATGCCCCATGGAACTTAGATTACCTCGGGCAATGTGGAACACATGAACACTCTTTTGTTATACTCTCATACCAGTCCAAAACAGGGAGTAAAAGAAGACACATGCAATTTTGAAATATTTATTTCTAATGCCGTGTTCTCATGCACAGTATCTTAGATAATACAAGCAGACATAGTATAAGCAACAAGATTATCATCATAGTTACTATTCCATAAAATACAAAGGGAGAAAGCATGTTATAATGCTAAATGGAAACTGGTTTAAAATATACCTATATTTCACCCTCCCTTGCTAGTAGGTTATTTTATATCTACAGAAGGTCTCTTGGGATTACAAGGGCGGCCCCATACCTCTGGTACTTAGCAGAAATGGATCACATCAGATTCTGCACCAGCTCTCAGCATGCGAATGTTCTCCAAGTGTGTGTGATCATGCCTACGCAGTGCATTATTAACCATGCCAAAATCAGAGGTGGCCACAGCTGCATATATGTTATGTCTAGAACGTGCGCTGATCAGTCCAAACAACAACCACTGTGCTGAAATAACCTTGAAGGCCTCGGCACTCATGTTCAGACAAAGCTTACCAAGCAAGGCTGCTTATATAGAAAAACATATTATTCTTGTGTGAAGCACAACACTCTGCTAAACTCTAAACATTTATTATAATGTGCCATGTGCAAAAGGCAGCAGAAGGGAAAAATTGCGTTTAAACTTCTAATAAGCTCATTTCAACTTAACACAGTGTAAATGCAAGGCACAGCACCACAACAACCTCACGACGGATGAATTAAAATTAGCTATCGGGACTATACAATCAGGGAAGGCGGTGGGGCCTAACGGCATACCCATCGAACACTACAAAAAAAACAGCTGGTACAATTACCCCACATATACAAAATATGTACCTCGAAAGTCTGGAAGCGGGGGAGCTCCCATGGGAGCAACGAATGGCCACCATAGTAACAACTCCTAAACCGGGAAAACCTCCAGAGGAATGCTTCTCGTATTGCCCAATATTGTTGATTAACGCCGAAGCTAAAATCCTTGCTAAACTTCTCGCGACAAGATTAACCCCACACCTCACTGCCCTAATACACCCGGATCAGTCAGGCTTTATGCCTGGCAGGAACACAACTCTTAATCTGAGATACTTGCATGGGGTGATGGCCCGTATACCATACATCCGAGAACCAGCTGTTATTCTCTCAATAGACGCACGCATGATGTTTGATATGGTGGAGTGGCCTTTCCTCTTCACGATTTTGAAACATTTGGGCTTCAGACCCAAAATCTGTGCCTGGGTACACCTGCTATACTCAAAACCATTGGTGCATGTCACAGCAAATGGTCACATATCGGAGGACTTCCCACTAGGACGCAGAACACGCCAGGGGTGTCCCCTCTCCCCATTACTGTTCGCCCTTGTTCTGGAGACACTGGCCACATGGACTAGATGGGAACCGACTGGGTACAAGTGGGTGGTGGGCTGAGAGGATCGCATCGCATTGTATGCTGATGATGTATTAGTATATATGACATCCCCCAAACAATCAATTTTGGTGCTCCTCAATATCTGTGACCTATATGGGCGGGTGTCTGGCTACACCATTAATTGGTCCAAATCGATCATATTCGTACTTTACGGCCACCGCAACTCCCGAAAGACTGTAATCTGTAGATCACTGAAGGAAGTCTGACCTAAAAAATATAAGTACATGTTCAGATTTTAAATGCCCATACGAGCACATAGTAGGTGAGCAGTCTCTTAGCGATCAATGAAAAATATTTGAGCTCAGTGATTAAAACTAGGCACAGCACTAAAAAAG
Source organism: Lissotriton helveticus (assembly GCF_964261635.1). Lineage (NCBI taxonomy): Eukaryota > Metazoa > Chordata > Amphibia > Caudata > Salamandridae > Lissotriton > Lissotriton helveticus. The sequence continues at coordinate 989,135,046 of NC_136067.1, forward strand.
TTAGCTTAACAATTCCAGGTATTATGTTTGTATGTGTTAGACTGGAACCACTTGTGGATACAGGAGTACTAGTAGAAAGACTCCTAGGATGTCTAAGTGAGTAATTAACTGTTGTGTTCTTTTGAAAATAAGTATATAAAAAGTTACATTAATTGCCAGAATTCATACGGTAACGTGCACACTATCTGTAACGTGTTTTTTTAACTTCTCTACAAGCAAAGCTTTTCTACCTTTAAGATCGATTTCTAAGACATTAGAAGACGAGGCCTGATATACAAAGTTTTCTCTGTGAGCTGTTGTGTCGTATCCAGTCTTTGATGTGAGCTACATCTGAACATCGAGGCTAATTATCAAAGAATTTTGTAAAGTTGCTCCCTCACCCCTACCCCGACCCCCACGGCCCCATGCTCCCTCTCTTGGGAGTCCTTCAGTGCGTCGTCTTTCACACCCTCTCACTCTGGCGTGACCGTAGGAAAAATACAGACTGCTCATCTCGACTTGGCTGCCGAGACCAATGCACCGAGCTGACATACACAGTTTGCCTGCTTAGAGCGTTGATTGCCAGTGATCCGTTTGGCAGCAGTGGGCCCAACTGGCCTCACAGCCCACTAATGAAGCACTGCCTTTCAGCAAGCATCACCAGTAGCAGGGCCTGGCATTCTACTCAAGATGTGATTGGCTCTGTAAAGCTCTAGTCACTAGGCAAGTATGATGCCAGGATGCCAGGTAGTGTGGAAATGTGCCCAGGATCTGTGCGGAGTCTAGCAGACCTCAGAGCATCCGACCGAAGGAGTGTGACCCCTACAGGGGCTGGTGGAAGGTAAGTGAAGAAAGTAAAACTTTCTTGTAACGGAAATATAACCGTTTGTCTTTCCAGTCTTACCATAAACAAGGGTCCCGAGCCAGTGTGCAACTACCTCAACTTAAATTTCACATCGATCCTTGAAAAGATCTCGGATGGACTGTTGTGGTCTATAGCACTTTGTAGCAGGGCTGCACACCTAGCCAGCATATCTTTGCTCGGCTGCCGTAGGACTGCACCACTTATCTGCTGGAATCAGGGCACTTTCAGCAGCACTTATTAACATGGCTGTCCAGCACTTGTCAGCAAGGCTGCGCTCCTCTACCAGCACTTCTCAGCAAGGCCGCAGCAGTTCACCAGCACTTCACTTAAATCACTTTTCAGTGGGTTCTTATACTTTTCCAATACTTCTCAGTTAGGTAGAAGTACCATTTGGGCACTGCTTCGCAGGATTTTTCTTGACCAACACTTCTCACCACGTCAGTGTATGATTAGAACGTGTGTGTGTCTGTGCACGTGTGTTTGTGTGATTATGTGCTCGTCTGTGGTACTCATGTGCATATATGTACATCCATGGGGCCCGGTTTGTTAAGAGTTATTCTTGCCAATTTGTGTAAATCCTGCCTTGAGCAAAAACCCGTCCCTCACATATTGCTGCTAATCCATGACTGTCGACACTGAGGAAAACCTTAAAATTTACATTCACAGTTGTTAGTTTGTGGCCTTGCTAGTGCCCAGAGTCACATGGTGCTGGGCTAATCTGCCGCCGGCGCTGGGGATCGACCCGTGTTCCCCAGATTCCAGCGTCAGTCACTCTGGCCTTGGCGCCACACCTGTCCCTTACATAGTGATGGTAAATTTTGGCCTATCAGGGCCACCTAAAGCATAACGTGGTGGGTGATAATTGGACCAGTGTTTCTGTTTTTTTTTATCATAAGCAGAAACTTTACAATACACGTCAGTTATCTCCTCAACCCTAAATATCTTATTGGTACGTGTAAGCAGTTTAACCAAAAAATATCAAAGTATAGCCCTGAAAACATTACTCCTGTATGGGAATAAAGGCGCCAGGCTTGATTGTGACACAAAATAGAAACAGAGAAGATTGCCAAGATTCCAGAGGAAACGTCCAATGCCCGCTACAGCCAGCCAGGCCCTGGTTACGCTGTTATTATTGTTTTATGGGGCACCATTGCCATTAGTATGGTATTTACTGCACATTTAGGCAGTCCGGGCTACGAGTTTCGAAACATTTCCATTGCAGGTGTGGTACAAAACGAATGATCAGTGCTCGCTTGACATGTTTCAGAATTTGGTTACGGTTAGAATATGGTAAAAGAAGAGTGCGCGTGCTGGGGAAGGGTGAAAACCCCACGGTTTACAAGGCTCGCTCTCTCGCACCCAATGAAACCCACGATGCAGAGACACAATCTGCTTGGCTTGCCTAGGACTGTGACAATGGCAGCCGTTGCATTTAATTAATAATATGAAGAAACAAGTGACGTAACGCACAGACATCCAACCCACAAGTAATAGCCCGCAACCAATAAGAGGAAGTGGCAACTGAGTGCTATTCACTAAATGTGTGTTTCGGTTAGTTTTTCCCCCGCAAGCCGTGCTATTTAAGATTTTTATTTTTAGCAATTTATCACTTACCAGCCGAAGAACGGTTGCGTCATTTTTTGAGGACGCTTCACAGGATTAAGAGAAAAAAAACTTCCCACAGCCCCAAACAAATAGCGTCCTGGTTTTGCTTCACTTCTTTGATTTTGTGCCAACTTCACTTTTTACCTCGAGAGCTGTTTACGCCACCAGATTACCAAGGCATCGAGAGGATACTTTTTTGTCAGAGCAGCATAAAAACTTAAGCTGCGTGCGTGGCTCAGACCTGCCACAACACTCAACGCTTTCTTTTCAAAGTTATTATAATGGGAGTTCGTACAACTGTGTCTACAGAAGCAAATTAGGTGTAAAACTCCCCCAGGAAAATTAATATGTTAAATGAAAACCCAGCGCTGCTAGCGTGGGGTCCTGTCAGCGGGAGCAGCCCGGTGGAGTGAGTTTAGCTGCAGGCACTGGCTGGAAGACAAGGTGCTGCAGGACACTGGGAGCTTCCGTGTCACGCTCCATCACATCCTTGTCCCGACCTCCCATCTCCTTGTATACCTTTGGAGGTATCAGAGATAACGTTTAGGCCTTGTGCCTTTTTTAACCTCGTCCAGTTGTGTGGGCAGTGTTTAGTTTGGGCCTTTTCCATTTTTAGTCTCGTCTCATCAATGGCTGTCGAGGTACAATGCGCAATTGGCTCTGTGTAATCTATTTACTTCAGAGTGCGCAGGATGATATTGCAGCCTTGGTGAGTCAGTGAGTGGCGCCTGTTCAGTCTGTAAATCCCTTCAGGTGTTGCGTGATGGAGTTTTCATTCGTCAAAGACCCGCATGCTGGATGTCTCACCGCAGAGCTCTAGTGCGGTATAGGGTGGCGGTCCCCAGGGCTGTGGTGGCCTGCCTGGGCCCCCGCAATTTCAATTTTACATGCTCCCGGGACTTGGCCCACCCGGGGGCTAAACAATAAAGAAGCGGGGGAGTCCACGCTTCATTTTTTAAAAAAATGTTGTCCAAAATTTGCGCTGGGTGCGCGAATCTCGCTGACTTTTTTTTTAACAAAAAATGCTTTTTTTGGCACTGAGTGTCCTTGTAGGCCCCCTGAGCAGGCCTAGGGGGTCAGGGTGTTTCTACCCTGCCCCCTTTTCGCATTTTGCGACGTTTTTTTAATAGGTTTCTTGTGCCTTGGTTCTACCGAGGCACAAGATGGCTGCCAACACTTCCTGTTTTGAAGTGTTGACAGCCAATCAAAATACAGCTCATGCACGGCAGGGTGCGCTTAGGCTGCGCTTAGGGTACGCAGACCCTCCAAGCCCATAGATTTATAAATGACTTTAACTGTCATTTTCTCAGGAACTACTGAATGGATTTACACCAAATAAGCAAAAGGCACGAGTCTGAACCAAGGACTACCTCTTTGCCAAATTTGGTGTAATTCCTTTCAGCAGTTCGGGCTATAGCTGCGCCTAAAGGTCCTATGGACAATTGCATGGGGAAAACGCGTTTTGGGACCCCCAATTCTTCTCGGCCCCCGCTTGATGAATCATGGTGAATAGGTCCTAACTATAACTACCTACTATATACATATATATATATATTCACTGAAAAAACCATAGGTTTTACACCAGTTATAGTTAGCTGAAACCATTGAAATTCCCACGTTATAGTTAGTTGGACTCACTATAACTTGCGCGTGCAATGCACTGCTGTTGACGTCACATATTACATCACTCATGACATGGTCAGTGACATCACTCATGACATCACTGATGACACCATCCAGTGAATGTGTGTCTTTTTGAAAAATAAATATTAGTGAGTAATGTTTAAATATTTAAATATATGTATTAGTGTTTCACTTTGTGTATAAGTGGCTGCATGGGTTGGTGAGTAGGTACATATGTATGTATATAGGTTATTAGATGTTTTTCTTAGTATCAGTATGAGTGTTTGTATGGTTTGGTGGGGGTATTACTTAGCACATAGATGCATGAATGACTGACTCTCTCTTTGTATCTGTTTTGAAGACAGCATATGTGCAGGACTGTATGGGTGGATGAGTGTGTATATGTGTGTGTTAGTGAGTGAATGACTGTCTCAGTAGTGTCTTTATCAGTAACTACATTTGTTTTAATCTAGTATGTGTGAATATTGATGTATATAAGTGAGTATATGTGAGAGTGAGGAATTGTAAGAGTTTCGGTTTAAATTAGTATGTGTTTCTATAATTGATTGTTTAAGAGAGTAAGTATGTGTAGGTTTCCTTAGAAGTAAAGTGGTAGTGTGTGTATAGCTGTATATGCAAATAAATGGATGTTCAATAGTTTATTTGCATGTGTGAGTATGTGTGTGAATAACTTTTGAATGACTGTCGGTGTGTAACAGGATGTATAGGTGTATCACTACATATGATGAGTGAGTATAAGTATGAGTGACTATATAGAACTGTTGGCGAATGAGTGGATGTGTATATAGATGGTGGAATTATTGAATTGGTTGTTGTAAGTGGTATGGGTATCTCCATTTTTTTGAAAATTTTAGTTTCTATTTTTGAATATGTGTTTCAAGGGTTACATTACAGTGAAAGGAGGTCTCTCACTCTGTCACAAGGATGGTGTCATCAGTGATGTCATGAGTGATGTCACTGACCATGTCATGAGTGATGTAATATGTGACGTCATCAGCAGTGCATTGCACGCGCAAGTTATAGTGAGTCCAACTAACTATAACGTGGGAATTTCAATGGTTTTATGCGAGTAAAATTTTCAGCTAACTATAACTGGTGTAAAACCTATGTTTTTTTCAATGAATTTAATAGGTTTTTTAAATGCTAATTCCTAACTATTACTGGTGTAAAACCTATGGTTTTTTCAGTGAATTTCAATAGTTTTTTAATGGCAAATCTTTATAGGTATAGAAAGTGAAAAATTGTGAAAAGAATTTTATAATGTATAAATATGTAAAAAAAAATCTTTTTATTTTTTTTTATTTTTAACCCGGGGCGCGTACCGGTGAACGCACGGGTAAGTGCAATATTACGGCGCGCCCTGGGGTGCGTACCGGGGAGCGTCCCGGGAGCGCTATTGCCGCGAACGAAAACAACATCGTGATGTATCGCGTACACGCATGATGCGTCATATGACGCACAGCGTAATCGCAACCGAAAGCACGCGATCGCATACAATCGCGAAACGTCCTGACGCGCTTACGCTACGCTCCCGCGGGCGCGCCCCGGAGCGCAACTACGGGCACGCCCCGGGGCGCGTAGCGTAAGCGCGTCGGGTCATGTGACTTGAAAATAACACTTTCTATTGGTGCAGAACAGTTTTGGTTTCTAAATAAGTAATACCTGGGTCTTGTGACCAGCCTGGGTCTTGTGACCTGAAAATAACACTTTCTATTGGTGCAGAACAGTTCTGGTTTTCAAATGAGTAAAGCCTCGGTCTTGTGACCTGAAAATAACACTTCTGATTGGTTCAGCACAGTTTTTTTTCCAAATGATAAAAAAACCCACCTTTCTTCCTTACTCTGACTTTGTCCTTTGACTGAGGAAGACCTGTTTCATCTACAGAGACAATTCTTTTCTACTTTGAAATGGCTACTGTAGCAGCAACAGCTGGAGCATCTGTACCACCACCACCAAGAGGACCACCACAACAATACATTGGTGATGAAGAAGAGGAGGAGGAGGAAGATGAAGATGAGGAGGGGAGCAGATGGCTGCCTGAAGAAAATAACCCATACAAGCCAAAAGAACACATTGTATGGGAGTTTTTTTCACTTCCAGAGGGGAAGAAAAAAGTTAATGCGGCAAAGGTAACATGTTGAATCTGTGGTGCAGAACTCTCAAGGGGCAATCCAGATACAAAATATTAATTTGGTAATCATACCATGATTCGGCATATGACCTGGAAACATCCTGCTAACTATTCTCGTGCAGAGATCAGGAAACTGGCCAGTCACCTCCCCCAGTGTTCAAGGACCAGCTCCAAAAGAAAGGAACCCAGTCAATCAGGACCAGAAACATCAGCGGTGATGCCTTGTATCCAGGAACGATTTGGTGATTTTAAAGTCACTTGTACTGGATGTGGCAAGCTTATGTCCTATGGGGAAAAGAGTGTAAAGCTCATCGTTCTTGCTGGTGACAATCACGATTGCCCCAAAAAAAGAAGTCATTTTTTCAGTTTTTTGTTTTTTGCTCCAGTTGAGACATTTTCAATTCCCTTTCTCTTTGTTTCTTCCCATAAAAAATACAAAAAAATATAAAACTGTTTTGAAAAGCCAAAAAAAGTACAAAATGTTCAAAAAACAATATAAAAAATATAAAACAACAAAAAGAAGAAAAAAAACAGTTCTTTTTAGAACTACCTTTCATATATAAAATTAAACCTATATTTTTAATGAATCTCTGTCAATTTTTTTTTCTTAGGGTATGCGTACCGGGGCGCGCCCCCCCAAAAATAGAAAAAAAAATTAATGAAGGAGTTAGCATGAGGGAAGAACACAAAGAGAGTAATGTTAAGAGAAAGAGAGCTACATGATGAACACAGTGTGATTGTTTATTACATAGTAAACAATAGAGAAGGTGTAATTGGGTGAAAGTGAGAAAAGTAAAATGACTAAAGGAGCGAAAGAAAGGAAGAGAGAGGAAGAACACTAAAGTAGAGATAGTGGGAGAATGTGACTGGCTGTTGAAAAAAAAAGGAAGGACAGTAAAAAATGGGGAATGAAGGGTAGTGGCGAAACCGGGATAAATGAAGAACGATGAGGGAAAGTGAGAAAAGACAAGGTAGTATAAGTAAAGAGGGGTGAAAGAGGGGGACAAATTGAATTAGGATAAGACATGGGGAGTGAGAAAGAGAAAGGACAAAGAGAGTAAAGGAAACAGTACCTGAATTGGCTTTGGTGAAGCAGCAAAGAAAGATAAGTAATGCAGTGTGTGTGACTTATAGGGAGTCAGTGGGTGTAGGTCGGGGTGTGGGTGTGTAAGGTGTGTCTGTGGGTGTGGCTGTGTGGGGTGTTTCGGTGTGGGTGGAGGTGAGGGTGTGTGAAATATGTGTGAGGAGTGTATGAGTGTGGGGTGTATATGTGTTCGATGTATGTGTGTGTATGGAATGTGTGTGTGTGTTTGAGGTGTGTGTGTGGGAAGATTTTTTGTGTGTATGAGGTGTGGGTGTGGTGTGTGTGTGGGGGGTGTATGTTAGAGGTGTGTGTATGTGTTGGGAGGAGGATGAGGTGTATGTGTAGGAGTAAGGTAAATAATTAAGAAAAAGAGAATGAGTGAAGAAGCAAAGGAAGGGAACAGAGGGTAAGTGAAGTAAAGAATAGGGATTGAAAGAAGTTGAATATGAGAGGGAAAATAGGGAAAGGGGAGTAAACATGTAGAATAAGAATAAGTAAGGGAAGCACAGTAAAGACACAGGAGTGAGGTTGATTGAGAAAATGTTAGTGAGCTTAAAGCAAAGGGTGATGACAAACTACATTTTTTTAGTTATACTTACCATATAATAAATGTAACTTTAATTAATTTTTTTACTACACTTTGTATCTATGAAAGAGAGAAGAAAAAATAAGTTATAATTAGTAAAATGTATATTTTAAATTAAAATATACAAATGAAGAGGTTAAAAATCATAACACTCTATTTAGAAATAATGTAAGAGTGAAGGACACAGAAAGGGAAATAAAGTAAGGTAGATGGATAAAAAGAGATAAAAAGAAATAGAATGAGAGCAAATACTAAAAGTAAGGCATATAGATTCACTGACACAGAGGAAGAGAAGAACAGAGAAATGAACTGAAGGTAAGAAAGATACTAAAACAATGTGAGTTAGCAAAACTGATTCTGGAAACAGTAGTAAGTAAAAAGATAATGACTGAGACAGAAAACAGTCTAATTAAGGATGCATTTAGAAGAATGAGGAATAGAAGATAACTAAGAGTAAGTGAAGAACAGTCACAGAGTGAAAGGATGAAGGAAGAGAGGATAATATACAACGAATGAGGGAAATGGACTGAGGAAGTTAGTAGATAGACACACTAAGAGAAAAACTGAGTGAGATGGAGTACAATGAGTGAGAAACGGAAATGAGTAAGGGAGCAAAAAAAGGAAAGAGAGGAGAAGACGACTAAAACAGTGGTACTGAGAGAAAATAATTTGGTGATGAAAGTAAAGAGAAGGACATTGAAAGAAAGAAAATGAGGGATAGTAATAGGACCACAGTAAAAGAAATGGGATGAAGAACGATGAGAGAGAAGCAGTGAAGTTGTTGTAAAAGAAATGATACAAGGTAGATAAACACAAGTGAACATAAGACAAGGAGAGTGAGGCACTGAGGACATAGAAGTAGTGAACGAAAAATAAAGAGAAGAGGTCAAAAGTAAGGAGCAAACAAAGATAAGCAAGGGAGAGTGGGTGATTTATAGCGATAGAGTGCAATAATACTGCTGAGTGAGTAAACAGAAATTACTAAAACAGCAAAGGAGGAAAATACGGAAAAGGGAAGTAAAGCAGAGAGATTGAAAGCTGAAAAGTTATGCAAGGGATAGAGGGGATGCAGACAGTTGAAATGAGAATGAAGGGTTGTCAAAGAAGTAGAGTAAAGGAACGGGGTTACAGAAAGTGAGAGAAAGACATTATAAGTGAGTAAAAAGAGCTGAAAGAGGATAGAAAAAGGAAAGTGAGTGTCAGAGAATGGGAATACAATTTAATTTACACAATCCAAAGTATAGAATAACTTCTACAACATGTTACATAGTTTATTTTTGCTGTTCTCAGAATATATTGAATTTCACTTAAAACAGTGAGTTCAAATTACTCATCATATCACAGCGGGAAAAAAAAAACACAATCTAAAAGATTGTGTTTTAAAAAAAACCTTAGATACTGACAAATGACAAATGTACGCTAATCTTTGATTGACTTACTTTTCCTTGAGGCCAAATAGTATATCATGGAGGTCCTTTTCTCGTTGCAAAGTTCTTTGCTGTTCACTTAAAAATCCATTTCATCGACTTTCTAAAAGAAAAGCTCCAAGAACATCTGGAATATTTTCAATATTTTCATATACTCCTTTTTTCCAGTCATGACTCTTTACTCATTCCTGCACCTTTCCATTTGGCCAAATAGTGTCAGATGTATGAGTATATTTTGAAATTAATTCTCAGACACTCTGAAATGACCTTTTTCCCGACGTTCTGAAATAAAGCACTACAACATTTTCACAATATTTAAGTATTTCTAAAACCATCTCTGACTCACTCATGTTCATCATTTTGTATAATACTAATATTAATAACTATGAGATCCACTTACAGTACCTATATGACAAGTCAATTTTTTATATTGCCTGGATCACTTTTACTCAGAATATATTTTTAAACAGTAAAATAACCTTTATTAACTACTCCCGTCTTTATAGGCCAATTACTTTTACCTAAATTTTGGCTGTAAAAACACTAGGTATGAATTTATAAAGCCAAAAGGCAAACGTTGTTTGAAAGTCAAATGAATGTCGTTACATTGGGTCCAACCTTTAGAAGTTTTTAAATAGCATGTGTAATGCCCTGATGTTGTAGAAGGACCGTCATGAAAAATATTAGCTACAGTTGTAAAGGTTCTTCCTGATATCGATAACTGAGAAGCCACGAAATTTTTAATAGAAGTTGTCAATTTAGTTCAATCAGGTGGTCTACATCGTTGGAACATTAAAATGACATAGTGACCATAATTTTGTAGAAATAATGTGGACAGCATTGCAGACTTACATTGGGTACACACCATATTGTGATCCGCTGCTTTAACTAGATTATTAAAAGGCACTGATTTGCAGTCTGGTAAAGTCAAATATATAAATCTTTCAGAGTCTATTCTAGTAGTACTTGATGAAGCACAGTTATCACAGTCATGTTGCCATTGATAAGAAAGGTTAAAAAGATTTTTTATATCTACTACTTCATCTTGCAATACATCAAACATATACATTAAAAATTCCTGACAATCCTGCTGAATATTCTGTGAAAATTGATTTTGACCTGAACATATGTCTAGAAGATTTCTAATTTCTGAAACACTTTCTATTTTTGCTCTATCACTACTACATTTCTCTAACACAGAATTCAATAAACAGCACAATGTTTGTTCCTGATTTTTGACAATCTGTTTTTGTAAATTTTGAAGAAAAAAAACAACATTAACTACTACATTAGCATAGCAGTTGACACCAGAACTGTTTTCAAACTGAAATCCAACAACATCTTCAACAGAAACTTTTTCTTTCTCTTTACAATTACACTTTTATCTACTTTTTGCCTTTTTGCTGATACCTCACTGCAATTACTCTCATTTCTTCTTTTTCGGCCTACCACACGTTTTTCAATCAGATGATATTGAGGCAAATGTGGAGCATACTCTCTTCTTAACCTATTGTATTCTTTAACACAATCTAGATCTGCACAAATCTTTGTTTCAACACACTCAATCAAGTACAATCCTGATAAAGTTCTGACTCGTGATAATGCCACATATGCCATACCATCTTTAAACACAGAACTTCCAATGTTCACCAAAGTGCTATCTACACTTAAACCTTGAGACTTATGAATTGTCACCGCATATGCCAAACAAATAGGAAACTGTTTTCGGCGAACATATAAGTCTTTCACGAGCAAAAATCTAGCAGAACAATGACAAATTTGTTCTATTTCATCAATGCCATCAAATTTATTTTTAAAATTTCAATTCCATCTCTATTTTTGTAATTCACAAAACCAACAACATGACCCATTGCTCCATTTACCAGACCTCTTTCACATTTAAATTCCTTCTCAAAATGATACGACAATTTAAACACACATTCAGACTCTTTAGAAAACCAGCAGTTTTAGATATAGTCTTCTCTAATGAATCCAATTTTGATTTCAAATTTTCAGACAAAATAATTGTTGCTCTCATATGCTCTATTTTATCTGTAGCTTCCAGTTTCACTATCTCTTCATTTTCTAACTGTAACATTTTGTTGTTGAACATGGAACATTCTTTCAGAGTTGGCATCAAACATATGGCAGATTTCTTCTCGTTAATTTTCTTAAAAATATTCTCTGGAAGAATGTTTTCATTTGGGTACAAATTTGAAATTAATCGTCCATGTAAAGCTTCTTTCCCTTGCTGACTTACTTTTCCGATTCTTACATCTTGTAAAATATTTTTATAATCTTCATCCTTTGCCTGCCGTATATTTTGAAGCAGTTCTGCATATTTGAAGTTTAACCATATATTAACGTTTCCAATGCTTCCTAAGCACTTCCTGGTATCTTCATGCGTGAGCATTTTGAACACAGGTTGTCATTTCACTGGAGTCAACTGCAGAAGATCTCCAAAAACAATAATATGTTTTCCTCCAAATAAGACATCATAGTCTGTTCTAAGAATTTCTTGCATTCTCAAATGCACAAAAGCAAGCATTATATTTGACACCATGCTTACTTCATCAATGATAAGAAGTTTCATTTTCTTCAGGACTCTCGAAACTTCGGAACACGCATCTCCAGATAGCTTGTGATACTCAAATTTGTTATCATGCTCCACTGGCAGCATCAGTAAACGATGTAAAGTATTCCCTTTAATGTTATGTGCAGCCAGCCCAGTTGGAGCGGTAACAACACAAGACAGCGGTAATTCAGTCCTTTTCTGCAGATAAGTTGCAATTGCTTTAATCAGAAAACTTTTTCCAGTTCCCGCTTCTCCACTCACGTACAGTTGGACAGGCTTAAATGATGTACATGAGCACTCTTTTTTGTCATGACTGAATCCATGTTCAATCTGTTCTGTGACTTCGTCATATATCTGTTTCTGCTCAAGGTTTAGTTGTTTCACCAAATCTTCTAAGTTAACTTCATCATCTTGAGCTTGTTCCTTAGCTCTTTCCACCTCATCCATGGCAGTGGCAGCTTCATTTTGGATAATTGGTCCTCCAAGTGGATCCTGACTCAATGAAGCAGAACTCTGACTGTCTTGAGAACTGTCTCTAGCAATCTCTGCAGCAATTGTGGCTTCTTGCTCTATTTCTTCGTTCAACATTTGCAGATAATTTGGAAAAACAGGACATTCCATGGTATCCTTGGTTGCATTAAAAGAATCTTCGTAACAGAGAAAATCTCCAAGTAGTTCCTCTTCTGTACGCCATGGCTTAAAGAGTTGCAAAAGAGCTAAATAGTAAAATTCCCTTTTCTCTGGATTTTCGCAACTCAATTTTCGATGATTAATCAAATGGCCTTTTTTCTGTCTCACTAGACATCCTTCACACCCAATGATAGCATATATTCCATTGTTAATATCTTCTCTGATGGTTCTCTTATAAATATAGTTTTGCAGAACTTCATACAAATAACTGTTCTCAAGATGACTACTTCTATTTGGATAGTATGTATCCAACATGTTGGTCTTCAAAATATCTGTACTTTCTGGTTCTTTCTCCGCCAAATACTCTATTTCTTGTACAGATTTTAAAACTCGATTTCATGTTGCAGCAAGACCTAGACTCACCCAAATGATGGTTCTAGATTTGGCATAGAGACTTGCTGATGACAATGGTTCAGAACATTCATATGCTCCAATTTCTCGATGCGACAACATCTTCATACTGTAACTGTATAATTTCTTGCTTAGACTCTTTTCATGTGTAATGTCCTCCACATTTCCTTCAGTTCTGTCTTTTCTTTTTTTGTGATGTAAGACGTCACATATCGAGCCACAGCAATAGAGTTGTCAGCAACGAATTGAATATCCATGTTAGCATTCCACATGGACAAAATCACTGGGTTGTAGTCGTTGATGTACTTGGACTCTTCGTTTCTTTTTAAATTGTATGTATTTTTTGGTGATTTCCTCGTAACACTATGTCGCAGAGAAGACATCAAATTATTTACTCTTCCTTTAGAAATCACTGGTCGTGGAAAACCGAAACGACATTTTGTGTAGAACTTGTCCTTGTTTCTGAATTTTCGACGACAGTACTTTCCACAACGATGGGATTGAAAGCGTAAAACTTGTTGCCTTAAACTGTTTTCTTCGGTAGTTTTCGGAACAGCACATGTTGAATACTCTTCAATGAAGCTCATCACTGTCTCATCCGAATCTGTTCCAAATTTGGGTGCATCTTTAATCCATAACAACATATGTATGTGAGGAGCAACTCTCGCTTGATACTCCTTTCTCCAAAAGAAATCCAAAACCTCTCCAAGGGGAGGATTTTTTTTGTTGGTAATAAAAGACATCATAGCTTCAAATCTATGATTGAAATATCTGCATACATTCACTGGATCCAAAGAACACAGTTCTCCAGGTGTTTTGAATTCTATATTTTGTATATTTGCATTTGCCTCTCATAGAAATTGAAGTAAGTCGTCCCATGCATACTTGGCACAGCTGAGAGTGAGGAACCATGTAGGAGTTCCTAAGTTTCTTAGCATACATTTCAATTCCCCATGACGATGGTACCAATACTTGTTTGTACCACGCTGACATGCCATGAGATTGATTAGATGAGATTCCAAAATATTATCTTGCAGATTCACTTTCTACATAAAGTCCCTCGCCGAAACATTTTGGAGATGTGCTCCACTTTTCAGTATATGGTTTACTGCATAAGAAAGTCCAGACAAGTCACTTTCATACAGTAGATGAAGCAAATAGGGAATGCATTGACGAAACCTTGGATCTTCAGCATATAATCTTACAGTTCGATATTCAGATGCAGGAATTTGAAGTGGTCAATCGTCATATCGTCCACCTTGACCTGTTGGAAATAGCTGTGGAAAACAACGAGCTTCCAAACTTTCTTCCCATACACTAACGGGACTTCCTTTTGCTGCCTTCATTTGAAACAATTCAATTGCATTCCCCATTACTTCTTTGGAATGCAAAGGATGAACAGTATAATGTTCATATATTTCTTCACTTCTAGACACATCAACTTTTTCAATCTGGCCGCCTGAACAATCACTGTCTTCATCTGCAGCTGTTTCCTCTGCTGCAACACATACATCTTTGTAATACTAATTGTTTTTGACTAAATACAACGTTGCCTTTTTGACTTTCCTAACATCCACTAAATCTTGCCAGATATTTTTACTCTTTGTCGGAACCTCATTAACTAGAATAACTAAAGGTTCCTCTTCTACTTTTTCTATACCAATTGTATCAATATTTTTTGGGAAATCTAGAGGCAAATAAACAACTCTTCCCTTTAATCCTCTTTGCAAATCTGTAGGAGGCAATTTCCCTATCTTAGGTTCCATGCGAACAATTGCCTGAAAAGGGTGGACACGTTGAATCAAAATAGACTCATATGTATTTCAATCCATCAATTCAGGGGGAATGTCTACCAACTCCAGATTATTATGAACAGCTCTAGCAGGCATTCTGTTTTGATTTAATTTATCATAACAATATTTACAAATACGCTGATCAGAACTCAAATCAAAACAATTCTCCACCCACAAATAAGTTGCAAAATCCTTCCACTCATAATTATTCATCTTTTCACTTTTTACGTATAAATCAACTAATCTAGTTTGATGCTTATAATGACTTCGTCGACAACACACACAAGTAAAATTCAGCCTTTCACTTGATTTCACATTAAACCTGGTAATTTCCTGCTCAAACTTTTCTGTACTTGAAATCTGTACATTGTCTTCCACATTACCTTGAATTGCTGTGTCAATTTCTACACTATCCTCTTTTTCTTCAAAATAACAAATCTCAATTTCTTCACAAATCTTCTTCACATCTAATTCAGTTCCATGCAAAAGAGCACTGTTTAATTGTTTAAGCTTAAGTGCTGGACTTTTTGCATAATACAACATTCTCACTAATTTCCTCATTTTGGTATGATGCACTGCTAACATCCTAAAATGATGAAAAACACCCTGACAGACTTTTCTAGAAAGACAAGCCAGTGAATGGCCTTGCAAACCTGTGTTTTCTCTCACTCTGCTAGGATCTAAGTCTTGCAACAACTTCACTTTCTGATTTAGACTTTTCTTACTATATGTACGTAAGAAATTACAAAACAAATCAATTGATTTCTGTCGCACACTACAAATACGACTACACTTCCAAGTGTACACTGGACCCTTAGTACGTCTCCTTAAACTTCATCAGTTAACACCTCTTCTGGTTCTCTAGGCACAAGTTTCTCTTTTTCAATCGGACAACCGTCTTTCACTTCATACGCTCGACCACTGGTGTCAACTGCATGCACTAAATCATTCTCCTGGAAGTAACTCTCCTCATTAAAAAATGGCTCACAACTTGAACTGTGCATCCATTCTCCAGAAAAAACTTTACAAAAATGAGTCCGATTAATTACTCTTTTCCATCTACTGTTTGATTTGAAAACATCAATTGTCTTGTTAAGTGTCCTAATTCTATTGATTATTAAAATAAATAATTTTTTCTTAACTTCAAAAGCCTGATCAACAATCTTCTCTACACTTTTCTTTTTCTTATAAAAAGCAGCTCTCTGTTTACCTTTCCTAATGTTTTTTAACAAATTTAAAACCACCCTATTGCGAAACATTCGTTTACGAATGTCTCTAAACTGATTCTGCCTTCTATTCCTATACATATTATTCTCTCCTGCTCCAGTTGTAGGATTCTTTGAGGTTCCCTCCTTCCTTTTCAAATTTACTCTCTCATTCTCTTTTTCTACATGCTGTCCATCATTTTTTTTTTAAAGTACATATGTTCCGTATAAAAGACTTAGTATGAAGTATTTGTTGTGGAAGAGTGCTGTAATTCCGTTGCTGTTTTTGATTTTTGTCGGTTACGTTGTTTTCTTCTCCTTTCCCTTGTGGGCATGTTTGCTTACTCTTGAAATCTTGATTTCAATCTGTGTTAAAGAAAAAAATAGCACAATATAGACCACTATTACCAAACAACAAAGCAATGACAAAAAGCAAACGATCTATTCAGCGTTACAGATCAGGTGAGGATTCTCCAGGGGTGCACAAAAGGTGAGGCCTGTATTGAAGAGTATAGTGGAAGACAGCTCTGTCCACAGGTACAAAGAAGATGAGACCTGTGTCTAAGTCCACTGCACTCTTATACACAGGCTTCACCACCTATGCTTCCCGGGAAAGCCCTCGCTCCCACTACAGTCTTAATCATAAACCTCACCTCCTCTGTCCCTCTGGACATGTCTCACCTAATCTGCACAATCTACTTCCTAATCTCAGGTAACACAGATGACATAATTTATCCTCATTTATAAAGCCATGCGTCAGTTTTGCGCTACTGAGGCGTCACTTTTTTTGACGCATTGGCGTCATAAAACATGTGCCTTCTTGCACCATATTTAAAAAGTGACGCATGTAGGTAGATGCGTCATTTTTTAAACCTTTTGCACCACATTATACCTCTGTCAAGTGTAATGTACAGAGAGGGGTCATTTCTCTGCAAAAAGCCTCATAATAATGACACAGTGAAATCTATGAAATTTCACTGCGTCACTTTTAGGACACTGTTATGTCAAAATCTTGCACCTGCCTCACAGCAGGGATAAGACTGAGGCAAACGCTTTCACATGGGGCTTTCCCCATGTGATACGATTCTCACACCTAATCAGGAGTGCAGATGAGATGAAGACTGTCCAGGGGAGCACAAAACGTGAGGCTTCTGTCCAAGAGTGCAGTGGACAGGACTAAACTGGAGTAGTGTGCAAGAAAAAGATGAGCCTCATTTATAAAGCCATGGGTCAGTTTTGCGCTACTGATGCGTCACTTTTTGTGACGCATTGGCTGCATAAAACATGTGCCTTGTTGCACCATATTTAAAAAGTGACGCATGTAGTTAGATGCATCATTTTTTAAACCTCTGCACCACATTATACCTCTGTCAAGTGTAATGTACACAGAGGGGTCCTTTCTCCGCAAAAAGCCTCGTAATAATGACGCAGTAAAATCTATGAGATTTCACTGCGTCACTTTTAGGACACTGTTACATCAAAATCTTGCACCTGCCTCAGCAGGGATAAGACTGAGGCAAAGGCTTTCACATAGAGCTTCACAATTTTACAAAATACAATTCCTCTATGCAAACAAACTCAATATGCTTCCTACAATGAGTTAACACAGGTAACATCATTATAAAGAGTCAAATTGACACCTGTGTCTAAGAGTGCAGTCGGGGATAGGCTTCATGAAGCCTAGTCCACTGCACTCTTAGACACAAGCCTCACCACCTACGCTCCCCAGGTAAGCCCAAACATGTACCTTTTTGCGCCATATTTAAAAAGTGACGCATGTAGGTAGATGCGTCACTTTTTAAACCTCTGCGCCACATTATACTCAAAAATGTAAAAGCCATTCATTTTCCCCAAAATCGTTTTTGACATCACATTTAGGAAACACAGCACATTTCCTATGTACAAGCATTCCATGTCATTATTGAAACCTCACTATTTTACAAAATACAATTCCTCTATGCAAACAAACTCAATATGCTTCCTACACTGAGTTAACACAGGTAACATCATTGTAAAGAGTCAAATTTATTTCTTTAAACATGCACACATTCTTTATTCCTTTAAAAAAAATGTAAAAGCCATTCATTTTTCCCAAAATCGTTTTTGACATCACATTTAAAAAACACAGCACAGGTCCTATGTACAAGCATTCCATGTCACTACTAAAACTGCACAATTTTACCAAATACAATTCCTCTATGCAGTAAAAACTTTTTACCAAGCATTATCAAAAAGCATGACACAAAGCAACATTAAAAAAACACAATTTGCTTCCAAATCTTCTCCATAGAGTATACAAGTCTCCTTGTATATTAAATGAATCATAACTCACCTTTACAAATGCTTTAGGAGATTCACAACAATGTCAGATACACACACCAATATTTCTTTAGCAGAGCAAAAGGTATGTTCTCCAGGCACTGCAAACCTTAATGGCACAGAAAATCTCTACTTCTACACACATATTGCTCATGGTAACCAATCAAAACTCTTCCCTCTGTATTTTCAAACCAACACCCTTCCCCCCTCAGCCCTTTCTACCTGTTACCATAGCAACTCCCTCCTCACTGAGCTCTCGGGTTTAAAAGTTTATTCTACAATGTTCCAAATCACCTCAGCAAGGATGTTTGACCTGCGAATACACCAGCTTGCTTATTTGGTGCAATGTTTCTTTAAATGACTTTTTTTTAACCATTCAAATTACTTCTTACACAGGACACAACCATGCACCCTAACTTTCAGTTTTCAACTATCTCAATCTACCAATCATTGCTTGTGATTCAAGAGCACTGAAAGTCTACAGTTTTATTTTTGCAAACTCCTATTGTTCCAACAGCGCCAGGAAACCTATGGTGACAGAGCGCTATACAAGTCCCTCTTAAGATAAGATAAGATAAGATAAGAACTGCCATTTCTTTCCCACACTTCATCTGACTGCACCAGAATCTCCTCTCACCATGTATTCTGTCTGGATTATTGGACATAGCTATATCCACTGGGCTCAAAGGTATGCAGCTACCAGAAATTTTCACAACCTTGATTTACAAAATGTGAACATTAAATGGATTTGCCAGAGAGGATTGAGATGTCACCAATTGATTCCATTGGTTGAAAACCTTTTTGCATTTGCCACACCCCAACCTCATAATTTTGCACTGTGGTGGAAATGACTTAGGCACTTTGACTGGGGTAGGTCTGGAAATGCTTTTAAAGGACACCTTTGGGCAATTGATGGCACTTTTTCCTCAAACTGCCTTGGTATTTTCCAATATATGCCAAAGACAGAAATGGAACTGGTCCAACCAATTTTGTCCACAATTTGAGAAAGCACAGAAACATGTGAATACATCTGTTTCTGCTTACATGAGAGACTATGGAATGGGTTCAATATACAACAACAACTTGCGTTACAACATGCAAGATATCTACAGAGGAGATGGTGCGCACTTCTCAGATGAGGGGAATAGAATATTCCTCCTGAATTTAAGACTGTGCATTGGTACCTACTTGTAGGTACCTAAATCAGCCACAGAACCCAAAGGCTCTTTTCTGATCCCTCCAAATGATTATCTATTTCTAACTTTTTTCACTATTTTTCACCAAAGTACGCTCCCCGGTATGCTCCCCGGTGCGCATACCGGGCGCTCCCCCCGCAAAAATTTAAAAATATATATATATTTTTTTGCCTATATGGGCCTCCTAAGACCCTCTCAGAAAACCTACAGGGTCAGGGAGTGCCTACCGTGCCCCCTTATACCCATTCCCAACGTTGTTTGTCCGCCATTTTCTGACTCAAATCTACCGAAACACAAAATGGAGGACTCCCGTAGCGCTGCCGGTATGCGTACCGGGGCGCGCACCGGGAAGTGCCCCCAAAATTTTTAAAAGTTAATTTACATAAAAACCACTGGAGACACTTTCACCAAATATAGAATAGGCCCTACTACATACCAGTCCCTACCATTTTCCCAAATTTGGTGGAATTCCAATGAGCCATTTGAGCTGTAGCATTGTCTAAATATCCTGAGGTAAATTACATGACAAAAACACATCTCAAGTGTTACAATTTACAACCAATTAAAATGTTACTTTCATTTTCTACTTTTTTTTCCTGACATTTGATTGGTTATGTACATGAATATATGTAAAAAAAAAAAAGAGAGGGAAACACAGCCATTTTGACTACAACTACCTGAGGTACATCTTGAAAGGATTTTCGCATTTTTTCTTCTCCACCTCTCTGTAAATTAAGTTGATAATTTGTAAGGGGCACTTTAAGTTTTTTTTGTAGATTAATTTAATTTGTAAAAACGTTTTCTGATAATTATTTACTGTCCCTCTGCTATAGTTATAGATAGAGATAGGCTCCTCTGTTATATTTATTGATTGACTTAGGCTTCTCTGCTATAATTATGAATTTACTTACGCTTCTTCACAGGCACTTTTTTATATTTCTACTTCCTGCCTGTTACAATACACTACCCAAAGTTAACTTAACTGTTAAAAAAACAGAACTACCTATCTGAACTTAAACCCAACAGTGCCCTAACTCTACGGATATAGTTATTTTGTATGCAATTTACAGCAAAAAAATGGAAGGGGAGCAAGAAAATATCAATATTTCCTTCGAGATTACATCTGAGGAGATTCTAAATGAAGATTTTTTGGATGAAGATTTTATGGATCAGTCTTTGGATGAACAATTTATTGAATGTTTACAAGACATAGAAACATGCATGTTTGAGGAGAATCCAGAAGATGTAATGCTGGAAGTTTTATTGAACTATGAAAATTCTGACCAATACATTTTTATTTAATATTTAAAAATTGTTTGAGACATTATTCATTTTTACATCTAATTAAGAAGTACTACCAAAATAATTATGTTTATATTATAGTATAAAGTGAAACTTACAGTATACTGTGAAATTGTAAAACATCATAAGGGAGCAAAAAAGACTACCCATGATCCCGTAGGTCTTCTCAGGGAGATGTGGCTGTGTGTGTACATGTGGGGGAGGGAGGTGTGTCTGTGGGATGTGTGGGGGGTGTCTGTGAGGTATCTCTGTGTGCGTGTGTGTGTGTGTGTTGGGGGTAGTGAGGTGTGTGTGTGAGTGTGGGTGTGTGGGATGTGTGGGTGTGGGTGTGGATGTGTAAGGTGTCGGTGTGGGGGTGTGGGCTTTTTGGCTGTGGGTGGAGGTGTGCGTCTATGAGGTGTGTGTGAGGAGTGTGTGGGTGTGGGAGTGTGGGGTTGTATGCATGTGGGTGTGTGTGGGACGTACTTATAGGTACCTAAAACAGCCACAGAACCCAAAAGCTCTTTTTACAGCTACCCTACCTGTAATCACTCAAAATGATTATTTTACCCTATTATTTTAACTATTTTTCACCAAAGTACGCTCCTTGGTACACTCCCCGGAGCGCGTACCGGGCGCTCCCCCCGCGAAAATCGAAAAAAAGTTTAAAAAGTTTTTGCCCCGCGGGGCCCTTTTATGGCCCCCACATCAAACCTAGGGGATCAGGGGGGGTGTACCCTGCCCACTTTTGGTCATTTCCCCCTTTGTTTTTTGCCACCTCTTGTGTCTCGATCCTACCGAGACACAAGATGGCGGCCGCTGCGGACTGTTTGGAATGTTTACAGACACCCGAGAGCCAATCAGCTTTCCGTGCGCAAGTCGCGTGGCGCGCCCGGAGCGCTCCCCGGTGCGCGTACCGGGGCACGGCCATAGATATATAAATTTTCTTGAACCTAAATTACTCAAAATCCTCTGGAGCACATATCTTGAGACATAGCAAAGGCACATCGGGCTACCAGTCCCTACAATTTTGCCAAGTTTAGTGAAAATCCATTCAGCCGTTCGAGCTAAAAGTGCGACCGACCGCCCTATGAAAATTAACATGGGGAAAACACGTTTTGGGACCCCCTTTTATTTCGGCCCCCGCTTGACGAATCCCCCCCAAACTTTCAGAGAAGGAGCGGAGCGCCGCGAGGCAAAGTTGCTGAAAAATTCAGGCAGATTCCTCAACCGGCGCCAAAGTTATTCCAAATAGAATGTTGCGATTTCCCTATGGAAATCAATCCTAACTATAACTACCTACTGGCGACCGCCAGTAGGTAATATATATATATATTACCTACTGGCGGTCGCCAGTAGGTATATATAGTTAGGATTTTTTCTCTATGGGTTTTTTGAAAATTCTATGTCTAATAACTTTGGCGTTTGTGGACGGAATTGGCTGAAATTTTCAGGAAAATGGCACATTTTGTTTCTGAGCAGCCCTTGAAAATTTGGGGGGGGTTCGTCAAGGGGGGGCTGAGAAAAAAGGGGGGTCCCAAAACGTGTTTTTAACATTGAGTTTTCCATAGGGCGGTTGGCCTCACTTTTAGCCCGAACGGCTGAATGGATTTGCACGAAACTTGGCAAAATTGTAGGGACTGGTAGCCCGATGTGCCTTTTGTAGGTCTCAATATATGTGCTCCAGTGGATTTTGAGAAATTAACGTTTAAAAAAAGATATATATCTGTAACAGCGGACCGGGCAGCGCACTGGTTCGCGGACTTTTCGCGCAACGGAGCTTTGTGAAGCGAAGCTGATTGGTTCTCCGGCGTCTGTCAACATTCCAAACAGTCCGTAGCGGCCGCCATCTTGTCTCTCAGTAGGATCGAGAGACAAGAGGAGGTCAAAACAAAGGGGGAAATAACTATAAGGGGGCATAGTAGATCCTCGCTGACCCCCTAGGTTTGATGTGGAGGTTTTAAAAGGGCCCCGCGGGGCAAAAAAAATAAATAAATAATAATAATCGAACGGCTGAATGGATTTGCACGAAACTTGGCAAAATATTAGGGACTGGTAGCCCGATGTGCCTTTGCTAGGTCTCAATATATGTGCTCCAGTGGATTTTGAGAAATTAACGTTCAAAAAAAGATATATATCTGTAACAGCGCTCCGCTTCGCGTACTTTTCGCGTTACGGAGCTTTGCGAAGCTGATTGGTTCTCCGGCGTCTGTCAACATTCCAAACAGTCCGTAGCGGCCGCCATCTTGTCCCTCGGTAGGATTGAGAGACAAGAGGAGGCCAAAGCGAAGGGGGAAATGACCATAAGGGGGCATAGTAGATCCTTCCTGACCTCTTAGGTTTGATGTACCATTTTGCCAAGTTTGGTGTAATTCCGTTCAGCCATTCAGGCTGTAGACGTATGTAAATGTCCTATGGAAAATTGCATGGGGAAAACACATTTGAAAGTGTTGAAATTTAGAACCAATTAAAATGTTACTTTGGTTTTGTATTTGTGTGTGATGAAAGTTAATTGGTTATGTATATATGTCAAATGAGAGGAAACCACAGCCATTTTGTGATACTACTGTCTGAGGTACATTTGTGAGGAATTTTTGGTGGTGAATTTCTGGTGTTTGATTTACACAGTACTAACACTTCTGCTACTTTTAAAAAGGTGAGTTGTTAATTTGTAAGGGGAACTATGTTGTACACTTGAAGATAATTTGAAAATGTTTTCTGTTATTTATTTGCAGTCCTTCTGTTATACTAAATACTTGATAAAGTTAGTTTTATATTATGTATTACTAAAAACGATAAATGAAAGTGATTATTTTTTTCTGAAATTTACAGCAAGCAATTTCAAAATAAAATGGCTCACAATGAAGAGACCGTGGCAATTTCTTTTGAATTGTCCAACACAATGATTGAAATTGAGAGCACCAATAATGAAATATTGTCACAAGGAGGACATGACTTGTATGATTCCATTAGATTGATTGAAATGGAGAGCACCAAGAATGAAATATTGTCACAAGGAGATGACTTGAATGATTCCACTACATTGATTGAAATTGAGAGCACCAATAATGAAATATTGTCACAAGGAGGAGATGGCTTGTATGATTCCATTAGATTGATTGAAATGGACAGCACCAATAATGAAATATTGTCACAAGGAGGAGATGACTTGAATGATTCCACTACATTGATTGAAATTGAGAGCACCAATAATGAAATATTGTCACGAGGAGATGACTTGAATGATTCCACTACATTGATTGAAATTGACAGCACCAATAATGAAATATTGTCACAAGGAGGAGATGACTTGAATGATTTTTTTGATCAATCTCTTGATGGCGAATTTATCGAGTGTTTGGAGACCATAGAGTTACAAGAATCATCATTGGAGACTTTTAATGAGGACATTGCTGATGAGGACATGTTACTAGTTCTTTCAAATTTAGAAAATTCTGAAGAATAAATTTATATTTAGAAATCAAAAATTGTTTGAGACATTATTCATTTTTATTTTTAATTTATGAGGTTGTAGCGAAGTGATTGTAGTATAAAATGAGACTTATAGTATAGAGTGCAACATTTTTATGTTACATGGTAAGTTTACTCATATTTACTTCCCTTCTGCCACTATATTATCTCCAATGTGTATTTGACATGTCTTCTTCATCTCCGGCCTCCTTTCTCTCACTGTGTGTCTCCGATGCATCTTATCGCTGGTATTTTGTGTAATTACAGAAGAGAGTAAAATAAAATAGTTCGGAACGTGAAAAGGGGGCAAAGTAGAGTACTCCTCACCCCCTAGGCCTTTTTAGGCGGTCCCAAAAGGATCAGTTTCTGCTTTCCTGAGAGATTATGGTATGAGTTCCATATACCACAATAACTTGCATTACAACATGCAAGATATCTATCTCCTATTACCAACTTTTGGAGATATTCGCGCTAAGCGCGAATATCTCCAAAAAGTAACACCTGCCCTGAGCAGTTCTTAGCCATGTTATCCAATGGGAGGTGGATAACATGGCTAAGAGCATTAGCTCGGTAATGCATGAATATCGCTGAGTTTTTAGCGATATTCATGCATTGCGGCCGTTTATTATCGCATTTGCGATAAACCTTGATAATAGTAAGGTTTATCTTCGATAATTTCTGACGATGCTTAGTGGTAAAAAATTGGTTGGTAAGCATCGTTAGCGATAAATATCGCTTAACTTTGGTAATATGCCCCAACGTCTGTTAACGTTCGATTCGAAGGAAATGAGGAAGTGTTGAAAAACATTGTCTGCGCCATCTTGCCTTTTTTGAAATGCCACACTTTTGTCGTGCACGGCAGCCATTTTAGGTGTCTTGACCAGACCCACTCTCTGCACGCTGTCGATTCGTAGCATGGCTCCTCACCCACGCAAGCATCTTCCCTAGGCACTGGTCACCACCGCTCTCTGTCTTATGCATGGGCAATAAACCTCCCCCCATCTGCGCTGCTCTTCCCTGAGAATCACACTCTGTGCCCGCCCGACACCTCCCTTTCGCCCTATTCACTACCGCACCCTCTGACACTCCTCTTTCTCTGTGTCCGATTGTCCAGGCTATCAGCTAGCCCTGCAGATGTAGTTTATGGCCCCAGCTGTAAAGAATCACCCCTCTTCAAAGGAGTTATAGTAGATCAAGGCCCACACTCGATGAGATCCGTCACACCACACGTGTTCCTACTATCTGAAAACCATCCTGTATTGTGATTGGGGAGGGGACCGAGCCTGAAGCGGAAGATTCCAGGAATGACTCTTTGTACATCAAAGTTTTTACAATTATGTGTCACATTAAAAATATATAGCACTCCAACAAAGTAGTAGGAATATAAAACTTTAATAACATATAAATATATACAACAAAACAAAAACAGTAAAAACATTTAAACAACGAAGAGACCGTGGCAATTTCTTTTTAATTATCCAATAGATTTATTGAAATTGACAGCACCAATAATGAAATATTCTTGTCAGTAGCGGTCTGTTGTGCGAATAGTTCCAAGGCAGCAGAACGCGCTGAAATCTAGATGGCACGAAAGTGATGTCTAGTAAGTTGCCGCCCAGCAAAAAACGGCGTGGGGCGCCGCGGGGGTGAGTGAGTCCAGTAGGCACCACAGCTATTCTTACCGGCATTGCAGAATTACTGCTGGGGACAATGCCTGTGCTGTAGCAGGGTCACAGCAGAAACAAAAAGGATTCTGTTGAAGATGTTGTTGGTTTTCAATTTGAAAACAGTTCTGGTGTCAACTGCTATGCTAATGTAGTGGTTAATGTTTTGTTTTCTCTAGAAAATGTAAAAGAGGGGGAGGCAGTCCAAAGTTCCGTTAAAAGGGCAAAGGAAAGGATCGGTGAGGCTGGCGCCAGCATGGGAGCGCCGACGTCCCGCGGATACAGTTTCGTCACTCCACGGGCGATCATGGCAGTCATTCCCCATCGGGGGTCGGAGACTCCCGCGGCTCCTCTAGAATCTTCAAGGTCGTGGAGGACTACGTTGGTGGAGTCAACCAGTGACCGGGCCATTTCTTTATGCTGGGCCCGCTCTTGCCAGGTCGACCGCCATTTTGAGAGTTCGGCAGCTACCGGCGATCGCGGGGTCACATGAGCGGACGGGCTCCACCCTGCCGGGCGAGACGTTGCAGCATGGCCACAGTGGAAGAACCGTTTTCCGGGCGCCTGGAGCGCTGAGGGTGCAGCTGGGAAGTCTCCACCTGGGGAGGCGGGAGAGGCCTGTTCGCACCGTCTCTCCCTCCCAGTGCACCCCACGGCGTCTCGCTTGAGATTTGTTATGGCCGGACCAGGCGATGAGGACGAGGGGGGGGTCGGAGGCATGTGCAAGACATCCCCCCCCAGTGTTGTCGCAGCCATTATAAAAGAAAGAAGTGTCCCGTCCGTCTTCGGGCCGGGCTTCCGGTGGATGTCGGCCGGACGCCCCTGGCTCTGGCCCCATGAACGGGTTTCTTGGTTTATCGGCTGCAGCCGGATCCCGTCGGCCTCGGCCCCCCGACCGTTGGTGGTCGGACCGGAAGAGCATGTGGCGGGACTACCTGCAACTCTCAAGGGCCACCGCGGCCGGACTGGGAGAGAGAGGGGAGGGTCGAGGAGACATTCCCCCCCCCTGCAACTGTTCAGCGTTGTAAAGGCAATCTCCTGGCCGGGTCCCGCTGGCCTCGGCCTCTCCTTCGGCTACACCCTACGTTAGGATCTCCTGGCCGAGGCGTGGCAGCAGGACCTGCCTTATATGGGCTGCTCCCGGCTGGGCGTAGCCGGAACCCTGCCCCACCTTGGAAGTTTCCAGAGTGGGGGTGGATGTTCTACTGACTTGCATTTTCCCTAGTCTATCGATTTTTTGGGCGTGGCAGGCGGTGGGACAGCGAGGGGTGATTTGGTTTCTCTTACTGTTTTTCTGGTCTCTCACCACTGGCATATTTTAACGTTTTCTTGTTTCTAGGACATTAATAGGTTTTATCATTACGTTATGTTATCGTTTCTTTGTTCGTTGTTTAATAAAAGTTCATGTTCATCAGTGGCCTACTGATTTTCGTTTTCCTATTTTTTTCTTTCCAGGTTGTTTCATGGTAAAGTTTCTGTTAACAGGATACAGTGATCACTTCGTTATTATTGCATATGTCCTTTTCACTAGGGGTGCTCTCTGGTCGGGCCAGATGACGTATCTCTAGTAAATGGTCCGGGTGAAAAAGGTGCATCAATCAGTGGGGAGTAGATAGGCATGACAGATTACAACGGGGGAGAACGGTCCGCATTACGTACCCTTTCACTACTTGCAAAGATTTTCCTACGTTTATTTGCAAACAGGGAATACCTCCAAAAAGAACTAATTCCCAAACAGTCAATGTTCGGACAATCAATCAATCAATGAGGAATGAAATAGGTACGACGTGTTAAAGGCTTGCGTTACCTACCCTTCACTATCTGCAAAGGGAGATAGAATATTCCTATTCTTCCTCGTTTGCAGGTAGAGAAGATCCTTAAGAGAATTAACTTCGAACAATTCAATGCTCGATTGAAACAATCAACAAGGGGTACTGTGAACACAAATGAATGCCGCTTATATACATACGCATTGCTATTTTCAACAGGTTGTTCCTAATGTTTCTATTTTAGCGAGGTCAAAAGAGATCCCATTAGTGGCCTACTGATTTTGCTCGATTCCTTTTGTTTTTTTACACGATTTTTCGCTATCTGCAAAGACTAAACAGAGTATTGCGACTCTGTGCTTGTTTGTAAATAGAGAATGAACCAAAGAGAACAATCAATCAAATGGAGAGAGAAGCAGGCACGACGGATTACAAAGGGGGCAAAGGGCTGCGTTAACTACCCTTCACTATCTGCAAAGAGAGAGTACTCCTAATAGAAATGAGGGGTGGGGGGCAGCAATCAAAGCAGATCAGTGTGCATAAACACGAAAATGTTTTTACTTACCACGTACTTGACATTCGACAGCTTATGATATTTGCTATTAAAAAACCATTGAAATTCACTGAAAAAACCATAGGTTATAGACCATATATAGTTAGGAATTAGCATTTACAAAACCTTGAAAATTCACTGAAAAAACCATAGGTTATAGACCATATATAGTTAGGAATTAGCATTTACAAAACCTTGAAAATTCACTGAAAAAACCATAGGTTATAGACCATATATAGTTAGGAATTAGCATTTAAAAAACCTTATTTTACTCACACAAAACCATTGAAATTCCATATATAGTTAGTTGCACTAACTATATATCGCGCACCCGCAATCCACTGCTGATGATGTCACATATTACATCATTCATGACATGGTCAGTGACATCACTGATGACATCACTGATGACATCTCAAATGACATCACTGATGACATCACTGATGACATCTCATTTGACATCAATGACCACATCACTGATGATATCATTCATGTGACAATACAATGCATCTCCTCACACTTTAATATAACCTCTGTTACACCCAGTGTTAAATACAAGTATAATTTTTGAAACCATTGACACACCAATACTAGTTACTACATACGCACTCAGTGATTCCTATGTTTACACACACATTCACTCATTTACCCATACAATCATTCATACATACAATCACTCATCTTTACAACACTATCATATGCACTCATACACCTATACAGACTCTCACACTCTGTCACTCATCCATGGAGTTACTCACACACCTAGTCAGTCCTGTAAAGAATCAATCACACTTCCATTTTCTAATCTATACAGTTAAACATAGAGCACCTTACATTTTGAAACATATACTAACACATAATTACTCTCTTATACAATCATTGATACAAGTACACATTGATCTGCACAGAGTCACACACCTCCCAGCCAGCCACACACACACTCAGTCTCCCATACAAATACTTGGGCAATCAATCAATAACCCATATAGTTACTCATATAGCTACTGATCAACACATGCAGCAGTTTACAGAACAACAGACATAATGATGCACAAATTAAGACAGTTTAGTCACTAACCCATGCACTCAGTGAGACACATTTAATCACTCACTCATACAGTCAGTCACGCACCTACTAAATCCTTCATCCAGACACTTCTACATCTACTCATTCTTCAATATGTAAAACATATTTAAACTTTTCAGAAACACACAGTCACTGGATGATGTCATCAGTGATGTCACTGACCATGTCATGAATGATGTAATATGTGACATCATCAGCAGTGGATTGCGGGTGTCATCACTGATGACATCTCAAATGACATCACTGATGACATCACTGATAACAACATCCAGTGATTTTTTGTTTCTATAAAGTTTAAATATGTCTTACATATTGAAGAATGAGTGGATGTGTAAGTGTCTGGACGAAGGATTTAGTAGGTGCATGACTGACTGTATGAGTGAGTGATTAAATGTGTCTCACTGACTGCATGGGTTAGTGACTAAACTGTCTTAATTTGTGCATCATTATGTCTGTTGTTCTGTAAACTGCTGCATGTGTTGATCAGTAGCTATATGAGTAACTATATGGGTTATTGATTGATTGCCCAAGTATTTGTATGGGAGACTGAGTGTGTGTGTGGCTAGCTGGGAGGTGTGTGACTCTGTGCAGATCAATCTGTACTTGTATCAATGATTGTATAAGAAGGTAAGTATGTGTTAGTATATGTTTGAAAATGTAAGGTGCTCTATGTTTAACTGTATAGACAAGAAAATGGAAGTGTCATTGATTCTTTACAGGACTGACTAGGTGTGTGAGTAACTCCATGGATGAGTGGCAGACTGTGAGTGTCTGTATAGGTGTATGAGTGCATATGATAGTGTTGTAAAGATGAGTGATTGTATGTATGAATGATTGTATGGGTGAATGAGTGAAGGTGTGTGTAGACGTAGCAATCAGTGAGTGCGTATGTAGTAACTAGTATTGGTGTGTCAATGGTTTCAAAAATTATACTCTCTTTTTAACACTGGGTGAAACAGAGGTTATATTAAAATGTGAGGAGATGCATTGTATTGTCACATGAATGATATCATCAGTGATGTGGTCATTGATGTCAAATGAGATGTCATCAGTGATGTCATCAGTGATGTCATTTGATATGTCATCAGTGATGTCATCAGTGATGTCACTGACCATGTCATGAATGATGTAATATGTGACATCATCAGCAGTGGATTGCGGGTGCACGATATATAGTTAGTGCAACTAACTATATGTGGAATTTCAATGGTTTTGTGTGAGTAAAATAAGGTTTTCTAAATGCTAATTCCTAACTATATATGGTCTATAACCTGTGGTTTTTTCAGTGAATTTTCAAGGTTTTGTAAATGCTAATTCCTAACTATATATGGTCTATAACCTATGGTTTTTTCTGTGAATTTCATTGGTTTTTTAACAGCTAATATCTGTAGCTGTAAAATGTATTCTTCTTTAAATCCAAAAATATATTTTATATGTTTATGAATAATTTTTTTTTAAAATATTTTTTTTTCTTCGTTCCCGCTTCGCGAATCGGGAAGCTTCCCGTTAGCTGACCTTGATGCCGCGAAATAGACCGCGAGCCGGTAAACGGTTCTTTACCGCAAGTGCCGCGTTAGAAAACAACATCGTGACGCCTCCCGTCCGCATGACGTTTCACGTTGTCGCGTGATACGTCATATGACGTGCTACGTTAGCGAACTGGTACGCGAAGCGAGTCGCAAAGCGCAGGTTTCTGGAAGCAAACCGGGAGGCCCTGCAAAGCGCTTAACGTAAACACAGCAAGTCATGTGACTTGGTAATAACACTTTTCATTGGTTCATTTCACTTTTGGTTTCCTAATGATGTAAGACTAGGTCATATAATCTAAAATGAACACTTTTGATTGGTTGAGAACTCTTGTTTTTCCCAAATGATGAAAATCCCTCCTTCTTTCCTCACTCTGACTTTCATCATTGTGAGAGAAAGACCCTTTGTGATCACTGAGCAATGGCTTCTTTAGTAGCTTCAGCTGGTGCTTCCCCACCACCTCCACCACATCCAAGGAAGAGTGGACCACCTGCTCAAGTTATAATTCAACAAGAAGAAGAAGAAGAGGAACAGGACGACGAGCACGAAGAGAGGCAGTTTTTGCCTGAGCAGCCCAGGACGTCTCACCGGAAAGAAAACTTCATTTGGCAATTTTTTAAAATTCCCAAAGGTCAGAAAAAAGTAAATGCAAGATACGTAACTTGCCTTATATGTCAAGATAGACTGTCCAGAGGAACCGAGAAAAAATACAGTTTCGGAAACTACACAATGCATCGCCATATGACTAGGTGGCATCCTAACAACTACAGTGCTGCACAGTTTCGGAACGACCTAGATAATCTCCCTATTATGGCCAGAAGATCTGTTGTACCGGAAGTAACGGGACCAGAGGGCAGGGAGATGGTGCCAAATATACAAATGAAATTTGGTGAAGTAAAACACACCTGCGTATTTTGCGATGGATTCATTTCCTACGGAGAAAAAAGCATCACTCTGATCAACAGAGCTATTGACTATCATATGCAAGTTTGTACGAAACGCCCAAAATAAGAAATACTTCTTTTTTTGTTTTGTTGCTCCTGTTGAGCCCTTTACAATGAATCGTTTTCATTGCCCCCTCCAAGAAAAACCCCAAAAAATATAAAACTTCAGAAAAATTCAAAAAAAGTAAAAAAATGTTCCGAAAAATAATAAAAAAAATATAAAACAACAAAAACAATAAAAAAAAAGTTCTTTTCAGAACTACCTCCCCGTTATTAAAAAATTGGTACAATATTTGGAACTGTGCCAACCTCTATTTCTCTTAGTTCGCTTCCCAGTTCGCTCGCCGGTACGCGAACTAGAAGCGAACCAAAAACAGTAAGTATAAGGGAAGGAAACAGACACTTATGTTAAAAGAAAGACAGCTATAGGGGAGTAAACTAGAGATACTATTACCCGTAATCCACTGCTGATGATGTCACATATTACATCATTCATGACATGCTCAGTGACATCATCAGCAGAGGATTGCGGGTTTTTTGGCAACGTGCCTTATCCACGGTTTAATAACGCTGCCTTTTGCTTTATATAAGTTTTCAAATTGTATGAAATATATACCAATAGG
Source organism: Lissotriton helveticus (assembly GCF_964261635.1). Classification (NCBI taxonomy): domain Eukaryota; kingdom Metazoa; phylum Chordata; class Amphibia; order Caudata; family Salamandridae; genus Lissotriton; species Lissotriton helveticus. The sequence goes on from NC_136067.1 coordinate 989,167,412, forward strand.
TCGTTATGAACCTTTAGGTAGTGCTTTTCTTCATGAGGTCTGGTCGCTTCCATACACATACAGATGTTTCAAAGATGATCAAGAAGTTTATCTGAATGGAGAGGAATGCACTGAGACGCCAGATCATTCACTAATGTGTAGGCACATACAGTTACACGGTTCATGCAACAAACACCGACCAAATATGGCTTGCGTGTTGCAAGGCACGCCAGTTCCTGCTATCATCCCCACGTTCAAGTTGTTGGAAAATGGTAGTTATTTGATGCTCAATAATGAAGATTGTTCTGAGTTAATTGAAAAGGGTCTGCACCTCTGTACGGGTGTTCGCTATGTGAAGCACGAAAGTTTCACGGGCCGAACTCAAGGCCACCTCTCTCTGAGACAAAAGAGCTCTTATTCTTGCCATGCCGTTGAAATCTGTTCCAAGGTTGGTATTTGTGGCCAGATTGAAAACTCCCTATGTTCATGTGTGGGAGGAAATAGAACATTTCTGCAGCAAATAACCCATTCACTTACTGTTACGATAAAAGGAATACTTTTAATTCAGATTTGCCTTTCAATTTCAGCAAGATGGTTCCGACTATCTTTAACGCATCCTCCACAAAGACCCTGGCGCACTTTTTTAAAGTTGTTACCAGTGGTCTCGTGACTTCATTTGAGAAAATCTTTGGAGTCATCCCTGCTTCCTTTCATTCCATTTTCTCCACTCCGGTTCGTGGATTGGCATTTTTACTTGCATTACCAGCGGACGCTCTTGTGCTTTTTTACATTTTTAAATATGGATGTCCCTCCTATGCAACCTCCCACCCTGCAGCTGCTGACACTGTTCCGCAATCGCATGCTAGAATATTATGGCACAATGCCGTTGGCGATATTAAGCACGGCATATGGATTATCTTTTCGATTCTCCTACTTCACCTGTGTCCAGCCTGTATTTCACTGCCTGACCTGTGATTTCGATTGGGCCATTGATTTGTGTCTCTGCGGACCGGTTTCTCCTGACGTCGACTTTAATCAGCTGATGACTCCTATCATTACTCACGAGTTGGTTTGTCCTGGCGAAAGGATTATGGCTGTGGCATTGATGCATGGACTACTTGGTCCCTGGAATTTACTGGCGGCAGCACAGTCTTTCTTGGAACAGAGCTTTCTTGAAAACCCACCGAGCTGTCCTCTGATGGTGATAGAGGATCCGGTGCTGGGAGAGCATGTATGTTCTTTTCCGCTTTTAAATTGGATGGCTGAACTGTTTTCGGATGAAGACGGTGACTTCCTATTGGAGGCTGTTGCAGCTTATTTTGCATACACAGTTATGTCATAGACCTTTTTCATGTTTGATATGCTGAGTACTAGCATTTCATTGACAATTCATTGACTTATTTGTCAAGTTTTTATTATTTACCTTGCCTATTGGCTTAAGACTCGATAAAGTACTTGGCTGTTTTATTTTTCTTTAGCATTAAATTTTCCTAGTTTTTAATGCTTTACCTTGCGGACCGTCCACATATAAACTTGCAATCTGCTCTCATGAGATGGCACTTCTATTATCTTATTCAGTTCGTTTCCGGATCATGGGGAGGTGTCATCTAGGTCCTGGATATCTTTACACCGTGTTAAGTTAGCATGGGCTCATTACCGGTTTAAACGCCATTTTTCCTTTTCTGCAACTTCTGCACACGACACTTAGTTGTTGCTTTAGCTTTCCACCTAGTAGTTCATCGTGGTTTACATGAGAATAATATGTTATTGCTCTACTATCTGCTTTGCTTGTTAAACTATATCTGTACAGCGAGTGCTAAAGTTTCAAGAACAACACGATACAGAATTGTTATGAGGTCTGATCTCCACGACTTCATACTCATAACATAAGTGCAACTTCTGCCAATTCTGGGCATGAGGCGAGTTTTATATTGCTTTGCCGAACACACATACACAACAGTTGATGCGGTTCACATGAAGAGAGAGCTGGTGTATGCTGATGTGATTCCTTCAAATCTAAGACACTAAAGTATGGGCACGCCCTAAACCAACACAAAGAGACCTTCTTAGCAAATAATATAATATGTGTATTAGGGAGGGTGAGATATAAGCAGCCGCGGGCCGTGGAGGGAGTTACGGTGAGGCAGGGAGGCGGGGAGGGGGAGAAGCAGGGTGGAGCCCTCTCTACCTTGCCCCTCCCCCTCCCCGCCTCCCTGCCCCACCGTAACTCCCTCCACGGCCCGCGGCTGCTTATAAGTGTTGCTAACTCTTATTCATTTACAGCATGTTAACATACTGTCACCATTCGCTTTTTATGTACTAGTAACTATGCTGGTAATTTTGCTACTGATAATATGTGTACTTCTATTATCTAAGATACTACGCCTGAGAAGACGGCATTAGTAAATAAACATTTCAAATACACATGTGTTCTTCTTAACTCCATGTTCTGGTTTCTAAGAAATATATAACGACCGACTGTTCATGAGTTCCACGTATCCTGAGGTACTATAAGTTCATATTCTGGATTGTCTAAACATTGAGAGTTTGTTATATCCAATGTGACACTGTACCTAGCTTGCTAAGGAGTTTTTGATTACTAACGTGAGTTTTGGGACACCCTAATTCGCCGAGGTTCCAATCCTCTGTCCACAGTTCTGTGTGAGAACAGAAACCCTGCGACAGGGGCACCCCCGACCCTTGCTGGAGCTTCATCACACTTGCGATACAACTCCAGCAATGCGCCACCTTTACGGCACAGATACATCACGCATCTGTGCTGTTTTTGCCCCATGATGCGCCGCATTGTAAATGCAGCACACCATAGGTGACGGAACAGCGGCGTAGAATGACTAACACATCCCTGGTGATGCGCCAGTCATCATAAATGTATCCCTATGCTTCTTATCTTGTTAGAGATGAACCGCCATATGTATCATCAAAGTTTTTTGCATTTCCTAAATAGCGAACTTTAAGGAATAAATAGCGATTCTTTACCATTCCTAGTTTGCGATTAGCTATTTGCTAATTACAAATTACCCATTCATTTCCTTCATTTCCATAGGGCGGTTGGACTCACTTTTAGCTCGAACGGCTGAATGGATTTCCACGAAACTTGGCAAAATTGTAGGGACTGGTAGCCCGATGTGCCTTTGCTATGTCTCAAGATATATGCTCCAGTGGTTTTTACGAAAATTAACTTTGAAAAATATATATTGGGGTACATTGGCCTATATATATGTTGGAGCCCAAATGTAGCCCAATGTAGCCCAATGAAGCCCAATGTAGCCCAATGTAGCCCAAAGATGGCCGCCAGACACACAAAAAAACAAATGTAGCCCAAATATCAGCCAGATGTAGCCCAACTATAGCCCAGTGACAGAATGACCAATCAGCTTCGCAAACCTCCGTTACGCGAAGCGGAGCGCTGTTACAGATATATATCTTTTTTTGAACGTTGATTTCTCAAAATCCACTGGAGCACATATATTGAGACCTAGCAAAGGCACATCGGGCTACCAGTCCCTAATATTTTGCCAAGTTTCGTGCAAATCCATTCAGCCGTTCGATTATTATTATTATTATTTTTTTTTGCCCCGCGGGGCCCTTTTAAAACCTCCACATCAAACCTAGGGGGTCAGCGAGGATCTACTATGCCCCCTTATAGTTATTTCCCCCTTTGTTTTGACCTCCTCTTGTCTCTCGATCCTACCGAGAGACAAGATGGCGGCCGCTACGGACTTTTTGGAATGTTGACAGACGCCGGAGAACCAATCAGCTTCGCTTCACAAAGCTCCGTTGCGCGTAAAGTACGCGAACCGGAGCGCTGCCTGGTCCGCTGTTACAGATATATATCTTTTTTTAAACGTTAATTTCTCAAAATCCACTGGAGCACATATATTGAGACCTACAAAAGGCACATCGGGCTACCAGTCCCTACAATTTTGCCAAGTTTCGTGCAAATCCATTCAGCCGTTCGGGCTAAAAGTGAGGCCAACCGCCCTATGGAAAACTCAATGTTAAAAACACGTTTTGGGACCCCCCTTTTTTCTCGGCCCCCCCTTGACGAACCCCCCCCAAATTTTCAAGGGCTGCTCAGAAACAAAATGTGCCATTTTCCTGAAAATTTCAGCCAATTCCGTCCACAAACGCCAAAGTTATTAGACATAGAATTTTCAAAAAACCCATAGAGAAAAAATCCTAACTATATATACCTACTGGCGACCGCCAGTAGGTAATATATATATTATGCTCATGAGTTGCCCCTCAGTAAAGCAGCACTCGAGACATCAACTTGCTGCCATGAGCCTTTATTGTTATGGCGGAAATACGTCCGTTGGTAAAATCAAACAGCTGACGAGTCCGTAGCCTGACGCGTTTCAAAGTTTCCTTCTTCTTCAGAGGCAGGTGATTGCATAATGGCCACAACTCCCTTAATTTATGCCTATGGCACGCCTAATATTGGGACGCTCGTATGAGACAGCGCATAGCATGTTGGGAGTTCGAATCCCGAAATTTAGTCCTCAAATGGCTGCACTCACAATAACTGTACTTCAAGCCCTCAGTGGACCCCAGCCGACGCATCCATCCTTAATCCATTCATGATGCTCCACACTTGAAACTCAGTGATAGCCAAATTCTGTGGCCCCCGCTAACGGGGTGATGCATGCTTGGCGACAGGACGGCTGCCTTCATAGATTATGCTCCAGAGTTGCCCCTCAGTATATATATCTACACACACACACACACACACATACAGAAACACACACACACACACACACACACACACATATATATATATATATATATATATATATATATACACCAAATCGGCTCCGTTTCGCAACCCTCTGGCGCTCTTCCCATCGGTGCGAACTCCTAAGCAGAGCCCCGCTTTTGTAATTATCGTCCAACTCCTTTATGAAAAGGAAATGAGTCCGCACTCTCGGAAATGACTTTTCCCAGTTTCTTTTATTTTCCAATCATCATACTCCAAAAAATGCACCAGCACGAAACCAACGCGTTTCACAACAAACAGTTGCTTGATCACGGTCAAGCAACTGTTTGTTGTGAAACGCGTTGGTTTCGTGTTGGTGCATTTTTTGGAGTATGATGATTGGAAAATAAAAGAAACTGGGAAAAGTCATTTCCGAGAGTGCGGACTCATTTCCTTTTCATAAAGGAGTTGGACGATATATATATATATATATATATATATATATATATATATATATATATATAAACACACATATAATATGACACAGCTACGATGCGGCGATGTTTGCCAGAAATTTGTGTGGTCTTCATTTCCTATAATGCCCCACAGAAAGGAGGAGCCTATTGGGGCTGTGGAATTTGCATTTAAGATGCTGGAAGGAAGACCGGAACTGCCGTCATGCACCTTTGAGAAAGAAGGCAAGACCTTCGAAACGCGTCAGGTTGACGGAGCAGCTGTTGTAATGTATCAGCAGTAAGGACGTTTCCATACCTTGAAATAAAGGCTTTCACCTTTTCATCTGTGCTGTGTGCTGCTTAAAGCTAGGGCAACCTTTGGAGCATTGACACATATAATATATATAAATATAAGAGAGCTATCGATTACTTATCACTCCGCAAGTAAGAAAACGCTTCGCCATCGTTGGCCTTGATATACCACGATATTTAGGGTTTCGATATTTTGTCAGTGAACAATTAATATGTTTTAAAAAGGAAGGTTTAGGCCTGGCAAAAGGTTTATTTTGCCAGGTCGATTTGGCAATTCAAACCAGCACTGCAGGCTGCAATGGCAGGCTGAAGAGTTATTTTAAAGGGCAACTTAAAAGGGTGGCATAATACGTGCTGCAATGCCACTAGTTGGATTTAATGTATAGGCCCTGGGTACATGTTGTACCACTTTACTAGAGACTTATAAGTACATTAAATGGGGCAATCAGGTGTAGGCCAATTGTGCCACCTTTTAAGGCGTGAGCACGAGCACTGTAGCACTGGTTAGCAGTGATGAAGTGCACAGAGTCAAAAAAGCCAACAAAATGAGTCCAGAAAACAGGAGAGGTGCTGAGAGGGCCAGATCTAATAAGTATGAATGCTGGGTGCTAGGACTTTGGCCATTATCCACTAATTTATGTGTCTACTGTTTGCTATGGTTGGTATTCTGCCTATAAAATGCAATGGAACCCATGCAAACCACACCTCCAGGGTCTCCTCTGGTATCTAGTGTTAAGACATATCTAAGGTTGATAGTTAGTCTTCCCTAGGTGACAGCTGACCACGGGCCCGAATATCCAAGCTACCCACATAATAAAAATATCCTTTCTCAAAACAATTTTTACTTCCTTTACAATAATTTTTTAACCTTTACTGTCCCTGGCAATAGCTACATTCCTAACACACACACCAGGCACCTTTTTTAACTGGAAGACCGTAGGAATGTAGGCGCTCTAACGTTTGCCGTTGTCCATAAATCTACAGAAATGTGAAGAAATTCAGTGTTTTAATATATAAATATACTTAGTGGATTAAAGAATGGTATGAAGATGAAATGGAAATCCACAGCACCATGGATTCCCTTTAGTTTTCACCTCAGAGCTGACTGAACGCTTGGCGCAATACTCCAGACATCCAGTATTGCTAAGTCTTTCTTATGAAAACATATTTTAATCTGTTCGCTTTGGCGTGTTTTTGAGGTTTTTTTTCCATTTCATTAGTAGGTCTAACTACACGTGTTACCATTTTTATAAGGAGGTAGAAATGCAAAATGGCAGTACTTTCGTATTATCTTTTTTTTTTTTTTTCCCTTTTTGCATTGTGGATAATCCATTTTTCTTAATGACTCAAATGACCGTTATTAACTAAACTCAAATTCTTGGGTCCTTTTCAAAACTGCTTATCTTTCCTTCTAAGAACATTTATATTCATTAGAGTTTTCATTATTTAATGCTGCGAGCTTGGAAAACAATGATATACCATTGTACGTCCTGGCTCTGATGTTGGCTATGGGTATCACTGCTTTCCAGACAAACTGTAACTAGAAGAGTCTAGCAGCTCTAATGGTATCTTAATTTTACAGATTAGCCTTCAATTCAAAACATTACAGATGAAAACCTCGCCTACAATTTTTCTCTTCCCCATTTACAGTCACTAGTTTATTTATTTTAACAACTACTCTGGGGAGAAAACCCCAATATTGCACCAAAAATTACCCCTTGCTAATTCAAAAGTTTGTCTAATTGTCCAAAATGTGGAGCTTACTGGGCCCACAAAAGCATTTTATAATTGTTTTCCAGACAAATTTCGAGTAGGTGCAAACTGAAAAATAGAAAATCACTTTAATTTGAAAAAAAACACAGTGACGAAGAAAAATGATTACGTTCCTCCTTGCCTCTGTAAACAGGGAAGACGGTGATCCTATCAGGACAAACGTGAATTTGTCCATTTTAAAGACATACAAATATTTTATAGTATACTATTTTTTCCATTGAAAAAAAGTGAGCCATGTTTTGGCTATTTAATCTGTCCCCAACAAGGGTGTGGCCCTCCCTGGACACCATTATATTCACCAGTGTTCAGAGGAAAATAGGACAGAACCTTAGCCTGAATTTTATTTGTGGGAAAAAAGTTATGAACCATGTACTGCCTAGATTGTCCAAAAATGGCATACTGTTCATGGGGAGAGGGAGGCGGTTAAAGCCTGATTTAGACCGCGGATAATGGGGGTTTCTTCATCAGGGCGACCGAGTAAAATACTCTATGGCCCGGATTGAGTAACTGTCCTCTGACTCTTGAGATGTCCACTGGGCCAGCGGACATTACTTACACTGGCAGGAACCACCAAGACGGTGGTTGCTGTCAAAGTACTAAAAGTTTGACAGATGGCTCCAAATAAGTAGACAGTACTATCCGTCAAACTTTTAAACTACTTTATTTTAAAAGCAAAATAGCAAATCAGAAATTTGGTTTTGAAAAATAAGAAACCAAGACTCCCAAGCCATGGGTGTTGTCTGCCACGATGTGTGGGGTCTATTTTGCAGTTTTCACTGCCCCTTCTTACGACCAGGTTTTCCCTGCCGCTGACGGACAGTGAAAACTGGCCATTTGACCACCCTTTCTAAAAGGGACGGGTGATCAAAGGGCCACGCCTCTAATGCTCTTTACTCCATTGGGATGCGGGAGATGGATGTCAGTGACAAAGAGGAAATAATATCAGTCCCTGACATACTGAATTCAGCCTCACTCTGAATGAGGCGAGTAGCACCTCATTTTGGCAGCGAGGTTACTCCATTCCTTTTGCAGTGCACCGCCCTCTCCGCCAAACTCTCAATCACTGCCACAGCAATCAATTCTAACTCATGCATTAGCACACTGATTTTACGTTTCGTTTGTATATTTGACCTGCGATTCACTGCTTCTGAGGCAAAATGCATTGCTTCAATGTTCTTTCATGTTTGTCCGTTCCGGTATGATATCCTCAGTGCCCATAGGGTGCCCAGGGTGTTTTTCTATTTAAACTTCTGGGGCCTCATTTATGAAAAGTGACGCATCGCTGCATGAAAACAGCGATGCATCACTTTTCACTGCACCCTCCTTGCGAGACCAATGATGCGTCATATTTACAGTATGACGCTTCATGGTGCAAGGAGGTACAGATATTTCAGTATTTCTGACGTATCTGTATGGCGCAAAAGTGACGCATTGCTGGAGTGTGTCACAAAAGTGACACAACCCCAGCAATGTGTCCTTTCACATGGGGTAAGCCCCATGTGAAAGGGCTTGCATCAGTCTTACGACTGCTGTGAGGCAGGCGTAAGATTTTGACGCATTTGAGTCCTAGAAGTGGCGCAGTGAAATCTGGTAGATTTCACTGCGTCACTTCTATGACCCTTTCTTGCGTGGGAACACCCCCTGCATACATTATACCTGGCCAGGTATAATGTAGCGCAGGGGTTTACAAAGTGACTCATCTACCTTGATGCGTAGCTTTGTAAATGTGGCGCAACTAGGTGCATTTTTTACACTGCTGGTGCGTCACAAAAAGTGACGCACCAGTGGTGCAAAAGTGACGCAAGTGCTCATAAATGAGCCCCCTGGATTCTAGCTGTGCTGGAACCGGAGATCTGATAAACGCCTCAAATCCTGACTTTCAATGGCTTATGCTTCTCCAACGGTTCGGTCCCTATTAACGTGCAAGTGGATTGGCACGTGTGAGGTAAAAAAAAATATAGGCAGAGCCAATGCAATGTAAAAACACCTGCTGATACAGTTCCTATGACGTGTGCATACATTATAAGGTTGTGGATCGTGAATTCTTTTCACCTAGTAGCCTAACGTAGCCTAACAGATGTGTTTGTTTCCAGCCATGACTTGTGGACCAGCGGCTTTTGACAATCATACAATCTTTAGGCCTACAGGCTTGCTTGTAACGAATCCCTAAAGTGCACATTCACATTTATTGGTAAACTTAGATGGCCACCATCTCATGTCTAAATAAAACATTTGGGATATCATATTTGAAAGTATAGTTATGATAGGTCAAAGTTTTACATTTCCTAGAGTCAAAGGGTGAATTAAAAACAAATGTCACCTTGGTATCTGTAAAAGGGCTACCATTAAGGAACGGAATACCTCTCAATGGGTCAGGAGTACATTAAGGGACCCTTGGCCATCTGGAAGGAAATGAAGTTAAGAGGTGACTTACCATGTCACAACTTCCATTTCCCTTCTTGGCCCTTACAGGACTCTTGGGCTCCCATTTAAGAGGGCTGGATTCATGCAAAGTACCAATTATGGTGCAGTAAAAGGATAACTGCATATTTTATAACTTTCAGTGCTTAAAATGCTTTGGTATTTCTCCATGGCAAATTGATTCTAACATTTGAAATGCAGCAATATCACAGCACAGCATAGGAAAGCAAGCTACTCAACTAAAAATTAGAAAAACTCACAGAAAGAAATTATTCCTAAATTAATGGTGAATTTGCAGTATGCTACAAATATCGGGTGTCCAAGACTAAGGATGCGTAGTTTTGATTCCCCGTCATGTCTCTGTCTACCACCACCAAACTCTCCCTGCCCCTTTATCTCTTCTTGCAGATTAGTTGTGTTCCTGCTTTAACCCTTTGTTGTTGCTTTCCTCCTTTCCTCATCTTTCTTTCCAGATTCTGACTTTTTTTCTCTCTCTCTCTTTTGCTGTGTGTTAAAGTCTGATTAGCTGGGTTGGATTGGGTTTAAAAATCAGCCTGGGCACGCTAAAAATAAGTGGCCCACATTTGCTTATTACCTTTCCGCAAAACACTGCTTCGGCGAAGTTTTATAAAAAAGAAGGGGGCAGGGATCTCTAACAGAAGCACGATTTTTTAACCTTACGTAAATAAAAAAAATCACGGATCAGTTCACACTGGTGAAACAAACCTGAAAACAATTGAGGCAACTTCTGCTCAGGCCCCCTGCTCAATATGCATACATTAATGGGCCAGCCCAGCGGTAGAAAGGGAGTGACACCTCCGGCCATTGATAAAAGGGAGTTAATGGACGCTCATCGGCCTCCAGAAAGGCAATTCAGGCACCCACTGGGCCGCTGGCTGCATCCGAACAACAGAGTACCACCCAAATCTCCAGAAAGGCAATTCAGGCACCCACTGGGCCGCTGGCTGCATCCGAACAACAGAGTACCACCCAAATCTCCAGAAAGGCAATTCAGGCACCCACTGGGCCGCTGGCTGCATCCGAACAACAGAGTACCACACAAATCGGCCCCCCAGGCTGCCCAAAAAAGCATCCCACAGCTGGAACTCAGATACCAGCCCCTTGGCCATTGCCAGAGTGCCCACCTTTCCAATCCGACCCTGCTGATTAGGAGAAATAGGTGCTGGTGCGCAAAAACGGAAGGCCAATGTGCCCCACCTGCAACCCCACCTCAAACTTTAGAAAGGTTAGCTAAATGAAGGCCTTTTTCTCTACGCATATGTTTGTGGGATTTCTAGCTGTTGTTCTTTATGAAGACAAGGGAGGAAGGCCAATGAAGCAGCGGGGATAAGAAGATAGGTAGAGGAAATGTTTTGCTCTCCAAACTTTCTATGGAAGAAAAGCGCTAGTGAGTGTTTCTGACATAAAGATAATGCCAAACAACCATTAGTTACTCAATATGCATACATTAATGGGCCAGCCCAGCGGTAGAAAGGGAGTGACACCTCTGGCCATTGATAAAAGGGAGTTAATGGACGCTCATCGGCCTCCAGAAAGGCAATTCAGGCACCCACTGGGCCGCTGGCTGCATCCGAACAACAGAGTACCACCCAAATCTCCAGAAAGGCAATTCAGGCACCCACTGGGCCGCTGGCTGCATCCGAACAACAGAGTACCACCCAAATCTCCAGAAAGGCAATTCAGGCACCCACTGGGCCGCTGGCTGCATCCGAACAACAGAGTACCACACAAATCCGCCCCCCAGGCTGCCCAAAAAAGCATCCCACAGCTGGAACTCAGATACCAGCCCCTTGGCCATTGCCAGAGTGCCCACCTTTCCAATCCGACCCTGCTGATTAGGAGAAATAGGTGCTGGTGCGCAAAAACGGAAGGCCAATGTGCCCCACCTGCAACCCCACCTCAAACTTTAGAAAGGTTAGCTAAATGAAGGCCTTTTTCTCTACGCATATGTTTGTGGGATTTCTAGCTGTTGTTCTTTATGAAGACAAGGGAGGAAGGCCAATGAAGCAGCGGGGATAAGAAGATAGGTAGAGGAAATGTTTTGCTCTCCAAACTTTCTATGGAAGAAAAGCGCTAGTGAGTGTTTCTGACATAAAGATAATGCCAAACAACCATTAGTTACATCGTAATGTGCTGACTGGGTCTATGGGACACTTAGGGAACAGTGAGGAAATGGTTTTGGGTACTCTTCAATAAAATTCAAGATATTACTTTTATTTAGCGTTGGGCGATGTTGCTTAGTATGCACAAGTGTAGGTACAACAGTAAAGTACTCAAGTTATATGTGTATTGCAGAATATAGTATACTGAAAAATTATTTGACATAAATATCAGTCCTACATATCCTTTGCAAAAACATAGTTCCTTCTGATGTAGATCTCCTATTATTAGCCCCTATGGGGCAATATTTTTATAGACGATAAATAGCATACAATATTTATGTCAGACGATAGGATGAAAAAGATGTTCTAGTAAGACACCCCTTTAAGGAGCAAGCTAAGACCTGCCTATGCTTTTAACCCTGCATAAGCTGATCTTTTTTACAGGCGACACCTATACATTATTTGTAAATCCTTATCCATCATATTAAGCAGCTGCTCATGTGCTACAATCTGTTCTTTACTAGGGTAGGTGGTGACGCACACTGGTGAAGAACTGTGGTTCTCAAAGACCACACCATCTAATAGATAAGTAAAGGTCCATCACCCCAGGGCAAAGGGGGGTTGTTCAAATTATGTCGGTAAAATTTGAACCACCACATTATTCAGCAGCCTTGATTTATTTGTTCTGTTCATTTTGAACCAAATCAATAACCAATTGAACTTACCAGGAGCAATACAGAATAACCAGAGTGAGACTTTCAGGCAGTAATAACAAGGAAAAGTTTGCAAAATAAGAGCCAGGAACACAAGGGCAGCTCGACTTTATGAACATTGATTGGGCTTTAATCTCTTTCTTTTTGTCATTTTTAAAATTACAATAATAGTGCATAATAATATATAATACATGAGATTCTGTAATCCTTAATCACCCGTGCAGGTATTCAGGTGCAGAGGGGTTTGCTGCTACAGGTGGGATTAGTTAAACAGCCAGGTCTTGAGTGCCATCTGGAATTCTAGGAGAGAGGTGGAGCTCCTGAAGTGTAGAGGGAGGCCGTTCCATGATTTAGCCACAAGGTAGGCAAAGGAGCGCCCCCTCTGGTGCTTCAACTGATGATGGGGGTGTGCGCGAGGGAGAGGGAGTTAGAGTGCAGGTGTCTGGAGGGTTGGTGGAAGTTCAGGTGGTGGTTGATTTACGTTGGTCCTTGGTTGTGCAGGGCTTTGTAGGTGTGTATCAGCATCTTAAATTGACATCACTTCTGTACGGAAAGCAAGTGAAGTTTCTTGATGTGCGGTGTGATGTGGGTCCATTTCGGGAGGTTGAAGATGAGTCTGGTGGAGGTCTGTATGGTTTGCAGTCTCTTCAGGAGGTGAGAAGTGATTCCTGTGTAGAGTGTCTTGCCGTAGTCCATGTGGCTTTTGACTAGGGCTTGAATGACTGTGCATGTGGTGTTGATGAGGAGCCATTTGAAGAGTGTCCAGAGCATGTAAAAGATAAGGAAGCAAGCAGGCAAGACTGCATTGTTCTGGGTTTTCATGATGAGGTTACTTCCAGGATAATGCCGAGGTTACGAGCATGGTCTGTCAGTGTGGGTTCTAGTTTTAAGGGCCACTAGGAGTGGTTCCACGTGGAGATAATGTTGTTGAAGATCAGCACTCCTGCAGAAGTTGGCTCCCATGGTGGTGGGGTCTTCTGAGAGCAAGAGGATGAGCTGGGTGTCGTCTGCGTATGATATGATGTCCAATCCATGGGATCCGATGATATTGGCCAGGCGGGTCTTGTAGGTGTTGAACAGGGTTGGGGCTCAGGGAGGAGCCTTGAAGAATGCAGCAGATGATATTTTTGGGTTCCATGGTGAATAGTGGTGGGAAGCTTCTCTTGGTTTGGCCACTGAGGAAGGACGAGATCCACTTGATCTCCTTGGATTCCAAAGATATGAAGTCTTTTGATCAGGGTGTGGTGCAATATGATGTTAAACGCTGACAAGAGGTCAAGGAGGATTAGAGCGCCTTTTCTCCCCAATTAAGTTGGGTTCTGATGTAGTCGATGGCAGCAATCAGGGTGGTTTCAGTGCTGTGGTTGGTGTGGAATCTGGATTGGGAGGTGTCCAGAAGATGGTTGTTCTCCAGTTGCTCAGTTATTGCCTTTTTTGAAGACTTTGATGGGTAAGGGGAGCAGAATGATGAAATGGTACTTTTGAGTTTGCTGGAGTTAGTAGACAGTTTCTTGAGTAGGTGTTTGACTTTTGTGTGCTACCATTCTCTGGGGAAGGTGGCCATGGTGATGTAAGTGTTGAAGAGGGTAGTTGATGTTCCTAATCCCGAGGTTGAAAATTTGGTGAGGACAGGGGTCCGCGGAACCTCCTTAGCAGACAGGGTTAATGATTGCGGTGGTCTTTTATGTGGTAATCTGGTTCCAGGTGGTGAGTTGGTGGTCAGGGCTTGCTTTTTTTGGCGAAAGGTGGTCGACAAAGTCAGGGTGGGTGGGGTTGAAAGTTCTTGTAGAAAGTGGAGATCTTGTCATAGAAGAAGTCTCCCAGGGTGTCGCAAAGTTCCTGGGAAGAGGTGATGATGATTTTGATGGCTGAGGGATTGGGGAACTCTCTGACAATGTTGAAGAGTTCTTTGTTGTGGTTGGAGCTGGCTTCAATGCAGACCGCCAGGGTGTTCCTTTTCATGTCCTTCAAGAGCTGGTGCTTGAGGGCTGTCTTAAAAGTGGCTCTGTTCACGGATACTTTGCTGGTGCTCCATTTTCTTTCTAGTCGCTTGCATTTGCATTTCGTGTTTCTCAGCTCCATGGTGTACCATCTGGCTGGTTTGGTGGTGATTCTGTCAGTGATCCAGACGGTAAAGTTCTTGACAGCTGCTTCCAGGTTGGGTGTAGTGTCAGGGTGGGAAGCATTGAGGGGGTCAGTCCACTGGCTCTCTGACACATTGCTCCAGCTGCAATGGGGGGCCTGGGTGGCTCGGGCAGTGCCGGGGGGTCTGGGCATGTTAAATTGGATGATGGCATGGTCTGTCTAGGTGAGCACAGTGACATGACGGTATTTGACTTTGTCACTTGCCTTTAAGATGGGGCCCTGCATTATGTGTGGGGCTGGTGATTAGTTGGCTAAGGTCAGTGTTGTTCATGCTTTCGAGGAGGTTGTCTGTGTGAGTGTCATTGAGGTGGAAATTCAGGTCTCTGAAGAAGATGTACTCCTTGGAGTCTATGGTGAGCGGTGTGATATAATCAGGAATGGAATTTCAGAAAATGCGGCATGGTCCTGTAGGTCTGTAAGGGAGGGTTCTCCTGATGGTGGATTTGCCCTTTGTTTGGAGTTTAAAATTGAGGTGTTCCTTGATCGGGTGGTGTCGTGTGTAACCCTGGGTGGGGAACTCTGCTCCTCTTGCGGAGTTTGCAGAGTTTTCTGCACTCCATGTTACGCAGAGATCGCAGAATTCTGAAAAACTCCGCTTTGCCTTGCAGAGTGGAGTTTTTTTCCTCGCTCGCATTTGTCAACGTCAAGTTGGCGACAGCGAGCGTGGAAAATCAACATACCGGGTAGATATCTCAATGCCGGGGGGTGCTTCAGGTTTCTCATTGCGAGTGGTCGTGTATGCTTGCGACAGCTCGCATTGAGAAACTGCCTGTTTGCGTTGAGATAGCTGTCGCTTGAGTAAAAATCTACTCCAGCGGCAGAAAGAAAAGCAGGGACCACTTGCACTGTGCATGGTGCCGTTCGCAATAATTGCACATTGTGGACAAGCATCCGGCACTGTGCAATCACCGCCAAAGACCTTTTTCTATCGTATTCCGTTGCTTGCGGAACTCCACGTAGTGCGGCAGAGTTTTTTTGCACTTCGTGGATTTCCACGTTGTGCAACTCTGCGAAATCCGCCCAGGGTTAGTCGCGTGCAGTGGTGATGCAGTGAATGTTTTCTTTGTGGATGATGGCAATCCTCCCTTTGTGTTTCTTGATATGTCTCAGGTGTGCTTTCTTGTAACCGTCAGGAGTTAGCCTCCACGAAGTGCAAAAAAAACTCCACTGTGCGACGCAGAGCTTCGCAAGTGGTGGAGTGCGTAAGATAAATGTGGTTTGTGGTGGTTTTTCGGCGCTGGGTGTTTGTCCACACTTTGCAATCATCACAAACTGCACCATGCACAGTGCAAGTGGGTGCAAACGGGTGCTGCTTCCTTTCTGTCATTTGAGTATATTTTTTACTTGAGCAGCAGCTTTCTCAACGTGAACGGATGGTTTCTCAATGCTAGTGGTCGCGTGCATTCGTGACTACCCTCAATGAGAAATCTGATAGTCCGAGTTGAGAAATATCTCCAGGAGGTGGATTTTCCTCACTCGCGCTCGACAACTTGACATTGACTAGCGCAAGAGTAACGTGGAGTGCGGAAAACTCCGCAAACTCTGTGAGCGGAGCGGAGTTCACTGCCCAGACTTAGTCAGGAGTCGCTGAGGCGATGTTGGGAGCAGATGCAACAGGTGAACTAGGTCTCGGTGAGGAAGATGACATTAGGGTGAGGGCGGGGATGATGTCCCAGATTTCAGTGGTGTGCTTGCAGAGTGGTTGTGTGTTGAGGAGGAGGCAGTCAAGTGGCTATGAAGCAGTCGCAGTTGGCGTGATGATGATCGTCGTGCATGAGGGTGCTCTAGTGTTACACAAGTAAAGCATTTCCAGCAGGTGAAACGTGTAGTGGTGTGAAAGCAGTTGTTGTTGTGGAGTTTGGAGTCCAGGGCACTGAGCTCAGCAACAGTGTATATGTGTAAGGGAGGAGAATCAGGGTTCCTGGTGTTAGGCATTGTCCAGGCAAGGATGGGAACAGACTGTCTTTCCTTTAACATGTCAGTGGTGTGGCCATGTGGCGGTCTCTATTAAGTAGGCCCTGGGAGGTGGAATGGGCATGGGGTGGTGGTGGATGGGGCTTTCGGGACGCAGGATGCAGGATCAGGAGGCACCAAAAACTGGCAGGAAAATGTGGCAAAAACAAGGAAACAAAACAAAAAACAAGACCATTAGGCAAAGTAAACATCAGGAAAATACAAAACAATGAGGTGCAATACAAGATACTGGAAAATTACAATGAACTGCAGAAAAAATACACTAAAGCAGGCATGGGCAGGCAGAAGGAGGCAACGGCCTTCAGAAGGTAGCACAAGTGGGGAGGAAGAGGCAGAAGGGATCGGCAAAGTAAGAGAAACAAGAAAGAGGGACAAGGAAGTAGGCTTCAGGCAGGGGTGAAAGGGCGGCACAAGGGAGAACCTGCTGCTTGGATGTGCAAGTGGGAGCTGAGTCAGTCAAGTTCTGATGCCACAATGCCTGTTGCCAAAGCCAGCTGCCGAGGCGAAAAGCAGGTCAGTTCACAGATCATAATTAAAGCAGCTGTTAGCAATGAAAATGAAAGGTTACTTTTCTTTCTTCTGATCTATTTTAATGGCTTCAATGACAAGCAGAGACAATATGTTAATGTTTTGCAGGTTTGCACTAATTAGAGAAAAGCCAGAATCTTTCTGCATGTTTCCTTCATCTTCCAAACTATTGCATGTTTTAAACGGACGTGTAATGAACGGTTCTAATATAACAGGTTCTTGATGTCCTTAATTTTGTACTAGAGGTTTGATTTTTATTGTTCATGTTTACCAGTGTGCTTGCTCTTTCATATGAAAAAGCTACTCACCAAGGTTTTAAGTGGTTTGTGGAAAAAGTGATGTTGTGACCATGCATTATATGGGATAAAGTAACCACTGGAGTGAATGATAATGATATTGCAAGTCACCTCAGAGTTCCATAACCTTATAAAGAAACTCGGCCTTCAGCCTCATTCCTCCAAATCGTTATAGAACTCCTCAGTGACTTACAATTTTCTTATAATGTTAGCCTTATATGTTTCTCTATTAGTGTAATAAAAAATTGAGCACAATTACGTGGCATATAACCCTCCGTAGCAGCAGAGGTAAATCAAACCTTCTTTAAAAGCGTACATTGTGTGCTTGCATGCGGTTGAGAATGTGTTTATGTGAGAGAGAGTATGTTTATGTCTAAACATGTGTGTGTGAACTTAAAGGGCAGTTGGCATGATGCCACTGCCAATACTCCTTGCCTTTGTGAATTGACCTTCGTGGTCATGTTTACCGGACACCTTACAGTTGAAGTAACAAAGTGGTCTGCGAAGGTGAGAGACGCAGTGTGCAATGCAATTTATTGCTTGACACGTTTTGGTCAAGCATCGATTTAGCGTAAATAGAATTGTAAAATGTTCATGGAGTGTGAAGCAAGCCATAAGCCCTCAATAAGGTTTACCAAAGAAATAACTTCTCCATTAAAGACATGACTCACTGAATATGGGCTTTGGGAAGGGCAACAAGGGGGACCTCTCCTCCACCATCCGCAATAGGGGAAATCTACCAATTCTCTGTCTTTTTCATATGAATGTGCTTTGTCATGGATTGATTTTTGTCTGTGGTTCTATGGAGAATGAATGAATGGGTAGTTGTGACTGAGTGTGTGCAATGCTGAACTGTGTGAGTGACTGGGTGCACCGAATAGTAAATGGATGCAACAGTAGCTAATTAATGATATATGACTGGATGAATGGATCAGTAAAATGATTCAAGAGTACATAAATGGATGGGCGCAGGGTACTTGAGACAGCGCAAATTTTTTATTTGGGAAATGAGGATAATACTTTACCCTTCCACTACTGCAGTTTTCGCACTAATCCATACACTCACTCACCCATCCTTGAACGTAGATTTAGATACTAGATTACTGGAGTGATATTGTGGATTACAGCAGGTTAGTTAATGAATAGATCAGCGCTTTACACAATATTATGAAGCATATCTTTTAGACACGGCCCTTCACCCACTGTCTTCCATGCATTACTCAAAACCAAGAAGGAACACATTAGTACTTCTATGATATTATAAGCTTAAACGTGTGGCACAATTTGCAACAGAAGTAAGGGTTCCGTGATTTTTATGAGATGTACTCTGTAGAACGAGACATTTTAAAAGAGACAGAAAATCATTGTGCTAATAAAAGATTGTAAGGTTCTGGTGAAACTACCGATGGAACAATGTGTCATCTCTTAGGCTTTCTAGTGCTGAGAATATTTCAAGACAATAAAAGGTGACATGTCAGCAACAAAACTTTATGGAGGACTCAGGATGGAAGCTCCAAAGTGCAGCCTGGCAGCAGAAACCATAGGTCATCTTCATTAGTGGAAAAAAGGTTTACGTTTGACTGATTGAGGTGAAGACCATGCTGAAAGTAATAAAATATAAAATATATGTGTGACAAAGTCTGTGAACAGGACGTAAATCGAATAGTGCGTTGCAAACACTGAATGTAAAAAAAATCTCTCGCGGTGGATATTGGGCAAAATAATGTTTGCACACACATTAAAACTGGATTTAAAGCAGTATAACAAAGAGTCAAAGCCTTCATATGCCTGCTTTGAAAGATTTTAGTTGGCCAATTTGTTTGAGACTGTCACATGCAAAATCTTTGAACAACAGCATTAACAGAAAAAGACAACATTAAAGCACATTTTCTACTCTACTCTGACTGTGCTCGCTTTACATGCTGGTAGGCGAAGCAATGCACAGCTGCGCAAAAAAGCACGTCTCGGAATCACACAGCTACAAATTCACACAAAAACCTAGGGGCCTTATTTATGAAAAGTGACGCATCGCTGCGTGAAAACAGCGATGCGTCACTTTTCACTGCGCACTCCTTGCGACACCAATGATGCGTCATATTTAATGTAAGACGCATCATGTCGCAAGGAGTTACAGATACGTCAGTATTTCTGACGTATCTGTAAGCGCAAAAGTGACGCATTGCTGGAGAGTGTCACAAAAGTGACGCAACTCCAGCAATGCGTCCTTTCACATGGGGAAAGGCCCATGTGAAAGGGCTTGCGTCAGTCTTACGCCTGCTGTGAGGCAGGCGCAAGATTTTGACGCAACAGCGTCCTAAAAGTGACGCAGTGAAATCTCATAGATTTCACTGCGTCACTATTACGAGGCTTTTTGCGGGGGAACGCCCCCTCTGCATACATTATACCTGACGAAGGTATAATGTGGCGCAGGGGTTTAAAAAGTGACGCATCTACCTAGATGCGTCACTTTTTAAATATGGCGCAACAAGGCGCATTTTTTACGCCGCTGGTGCGTCACAAAAAGTGACGCACCGGCTACGCAAAACTGACGCAAGGCCTCATAAATGAGGCCCTAGGTATTTCATGGAACTTGGATAAATAAGTCGAAGCAGGAACCTGCCTGTTTCCTGCAAACTTACTTGGCAAGGAAATTAAAACAATCGGTTGAAATAATTCCTAGCAGGGTCATTTATTGGGACATGTATCTCATGTCGGAAATAGGACGGGATTTAGGCATCACTTTGTGCGTGCTGTCAAACAAATTAAACCTGTGATATCATCATGGCAGTTGAATATGATGTAACTTCTACCATTGGCATTAACGTGTAATGACGTTAATGGACATGGCGCCAAGTTCCACTGACATTTCTTCCGAAGACTTTATTTACAACCCACCCCACTCCACTGTGAGGTGTGCTTCCCAGTCACGGTTACAGGTGTTTGAGGGCTGCTGTGTCTCATCACGCTCTATTGTGCCCTTTCGTCAGCAAAATTCTAATATTGATCACAGGTATCCGCAGTTGTTGTTAATATTATTATTGTTGTTATTATTATTATTGTTATTGTTATAATTAACCCCTTCGCTGCGTTTGTCGGCCAATGGCCGTCGCGAGCACTATCTCGGTAGTGCAGCGCATGTCCGTTGGCCGACGCGGCCCCGCCCTCTCGGCTAAATGGCCGCACCGCTGCGGAATTGCCACTGTGGTTAAGCGGTTAAAATCATCATCATCATTGTTGTTGATGTTATGCGCACATACACAGATACAGCTTGGCGCTTGGAACATCTTTATCACTGATACATCTAGTAAAATGCTTACAATGACTCATGATTGTTGTACAATCTGCAACTCAGAAAAAAAGCCAATTATTATTCTCATTCCTGTATGCTAGACCCGTTACTATTTTGCCTTTCCACAACTGGATGCTAATAATGTGCTTATACAAGAGCATGACTGACATTTTTCTCCATTCCAACAGTGAGTGGCCCTCCTCCCTTTTTTTAATTAAACATTTAAAAATGGCTCAGGACCCGGGGCATTCTAAAGGGACACTAATGGAATATTAAAACACTTTTTTGGTGTCCTTACAAGAATTGCTTTCCCCAGACGTATTGTGACTCACCCTCTCCAAGAAAAGTTTGAAAGAACAGTGGAAATTTTGACTTACTATCCCTTAAAGTTGGCTAAAGTGTTATATGTATTACAGGCTGCTTAGAAGCTGTGTTTATGCAAGGTAATATGGCCTGTCAAAGGTTATAAACATCACAAGCCATACACACCAGAAATAGTCAAAAACTTAGAGGCTCAGGGAGTAATCCTAATACTCAAATGATCACAGGATGAGAGAAGGTACATCTGGTAAGGGGTCAGAAAGCAGTAGCGGCAATATCACTAAGGTGTTATAAATATATATGATAAATTGCCTCTGATAATATTATGAAATAGCCGTGGCAGTGCCTTCAGACACAAATTACCTAAACTCATATCCCTTGATAGGCACACAATTTTATCTTTTGGTGTAGTGGGTAATCTGTGGTAACATCCTACTTAACCAGGTTGGTCTGTGATCACTTAAAGCACTAAACCAGAGGAGTTATAATAAAAACAAGATGCAAAAGTGTTTCACCGACACTTTCGCCGGGCATTTTAAAATCAAGTACTGACGCATCAGGATGGGAATTTTATCATCCCTGAATCCATTACTGTCTTGGTCCCCGTTTCCAGTCTCAAATGCGTGTCAGCTATGCGTTCAATCATAAGAAAATGTAGCACATCTACTCTGTATCTGCCCATTTTAATTGATGACCGCCAGAAACTTCTCAGTCATGTATGGATCAAACTAGGGACCCGTACAATTCAGACAGCCATAGACTTTTTGCTAAATGACCCTCACCCTCAAGCCATCTGCGGCCTGGTTAAATTTCTGAGTAAAGTCGACAAAATGTTAAGAGCTTCGCTCCATCGGTCTTCCCTGGAACGTAAAATTCCATTTTAATAACATATAAATCACAAAGCACTGATTTACAAATAACAATGACATACGCCCACTAAAAGTGCAATTTATCATGTGACGGCTTTAAATTTGTCCTGAGGGCTCCATGCTAGAAATTTAGGAAGGACCAGGGTAACAACTGTTTCAGTATGCAAAAAACTCATCGGTCAATGCGCCAGCACTTTGACTTTTCCAATTATAGAAATAACTGACCGAGTTCCATACATACAAAACTAACCACAGCTTAACGTATTACAGAGAGTAAAAAATGCCTGGGGCAATACATTGATCAATGGCTGCCTGAACTATTTTCAACAATAAAGAATTTGGTTGCACAGTTTTTATTACCTTGTTTATTTATTAATTACGGCTTTGAAATTGTATTTCATTATTCATCTGAATATATTATAACTACCTGGCCACTAGATCTAAGTTGGTCATTCTCTTTCCTAGTTTTAAAAGTTGTATATTTTTTAGTAACGATTCCTATTACAGACTGTTAATGGCTTTTATGAGCTGAGCATGAATAAAATTAATTTGAAACTTGAAACCACTAAACCAGAACTCTCACGTCTTAGATTTTGCTTAGGTGAGCCTGTGAAAGAGCTTATCAGATCAGTTTGCATGCTGCAGAGAAAACCTTGATAAATGTTAACAGAAAAACTCAAACACATATTAATGTTTCTTTTCTAAAAGGGGTCATTCAAAATATTTTATAACAATCACACATATTAATCATTGCAATGTGTGAATTTATGAAATATACATTTTATTAGAGTTATTTTTGACAAAGCTAGTATGTACGCCTTACTAAAAATAAAACCCTTTATATGCTTACGCATAGTCAGTTGCCTGAGCAGCGGAGGGCATCACCTATCATTACATTCCTCTCATGTGCGGTATTACTCATAGTCTTTTACTTAGCCTTTTATATGACTATGGCATTTCAAATATTATTTTTAAATGATGATTTGTTTTCTTTTCAGAAATTCTAATGTACAAACATTTGAGTCCACATGCCAAGAAGTGGACACAGTTTGGAGCTTTTTCAAGCTCATTGCAAGGCAAGATACTGCTTATGCTCATAGGCACAATTTGACCTGTTCCCTAACTGAGGCGGAGAAGCAGTTTATAGACTCAGCGGAAGACAGGAGGAGTGCGATAGATTTGAGATACAACACAGGTAAAGGTCAAAAGTACAAAAATAAATGGGCTAAGGAAGAATTAGAGCACCAAGAGTCAGGGGTTTTACCCGTGTTTAGTTTAGACTGGAAGCACAAGAGTAAGTTGTGTATGCTTAGAGTAAAATCTGGAATTCATACTCAACTTATGGGAGCAGAGACTGTGAGCACATCTTTGCATTCATAGGAAATCTGAACCAACTTCTGGTAGGAAAAGATCCCGTCACCGATGGAGTTTATTATTTTTGTAGGGAGCATGTATATTTTTCATTACCTAGGGACTTGTATGGCACTTTTAGTCACCTAGTTTGGGGGTCATCTGGTAGATTAAAATTATAGGGGATACATTTGGTGCAATGATCTCTTCTATTGCAGTGGTTCTGAATGAACTCAAGATTAGAAAGTTATTCATCATAGTAAACACATTAGTAAAGTACAGATGTGTTATTGCTGGGTATCAATACTGAGATGATACCTATTAGGTCCATGGTTTTGAAAAACTACTTTGCATTAGAAATCCATCTCATGAAGGAGGGTGGCATCTGTAAGATGTTGGAGGTTCAACAAATTTGCACTTATATACCAGAAGAGCGAGAGTAGATTAAGAATTTCATTAAGAACATTATGGAAGTGAAGAGGGACTTGGGAGTTAGAAGCTACAGGTGTCTGCGAAGCAATTGAAAATTAATTTGCTGCAGTAGACAAATGGTTTGGGAACTTGGGTAGTGGGACACCAGGTTTCACATTGAAATCCTTGATAGTAATCATCATCTGTGTGATCTGCCTATTCATCATGTTCAAGTTTTACAAGTGTATAAAATCAAAGAGTGAGGAACGACATGAAAGGGGAGTGAAAAAAAGTAAAGGGATATAGAACTGGAGGAAGGTCAGTTTAGGCTCTATGATGAGATGAAACATGTAGAAAACACAAGACATAAGATATTGATAACAAGAAGATATTGAGATGTGCTCATGAGATAAGATTCATGCGATATTATGATGGCTATCCTAGCCCTCCGAGGGGATTAGAGCAGTGTAATTTAGGCTACACCCATTCTACATCATCAATATACATTTATGTATTCATATTTGACATTAATATTTAACTTGCGTTTTAACTTCATTAATATGTGTTATATTTAAATGAATCAATTGAGTATATCTTTTACAAACCCTAAAGAAATAAAGATCAAAGGAAGACTTCTGTTTACTGTATACCAGGATTGTGTGGTGTTCAAGTTTGACAGCTTCAGATCTGTTTGTGAGAAGATGGAAACTTAGGGAGTATGTGTTACGCCCCTCGCATTCAGCAATTTGGTTGGTTCTTGGTGGTGGGAAGAGAGATATGGATGTTTTCAAAGCTATTGCTATATTTAATTATTCTTTCCATAGCAAGTGAGGCTGACATTCCCTTGCCTCTGACTGGGAAAATATCTCATTTTGCTGGCATTTCCCTGAGTACAAAGTTCATGCTGAACACTTCTCCGATTTTCCTGAACTTCTACAGAAGTTCTATATTATGTTGATAACTTCTAATCTTCTTGGATAGAAATCCCCAGTAGCACATCCTGTTCTCAATCTGTTTAGAAATTAAAAGGGAAGTTTCTTTAAGGAACACTTTATGGCAACCGTTTCCTTTCTATGTGTTGTGGCTGTTACTATGCTGTATCTCATTTAATTATGACTTAACTTACTGGCACATTTCAGCTTCTGAACTATATTGTTGTATCTTGTGAATCTATTATACCTTGCATATATAGTGGATCGATTAATATCCTAAAATAGACCCATTTAATTGTAATTATTGATTTGTGGTCCTTATTGTGGAGTGACATTGGTTTAACAAGCTGAAAATTAAATCCTGATCTTAACTCTCTCATAGTGCTTTAAGTCAAAAGGAAAAGGTCCATACAACCAATGGGGAAATATATTTGAGATTTACCAAGAGATTGAGTCTATATATCAGTGCATCAGCACAAATAAGGTTTTAATGTAGAAGAAGTTTCATGTGCATAGTGTTATAGTGAGGGACTTTTTGACAGACCAGTTACATGCTTGCCAATAAAGTCATTGGTATGGTCAGCTACTTCAACCAGTCGAAGAAAGACAATGCTTCTTTATAAATATTTGTTGCTAGAGATTCAGCCCACATAGAAAAATGACGCAAGGTAAACGAGTTGCTGGCTGAGGGGTTGCACATATGCCAAGAACTGCAAACAACAAACAGGCAGTAATGATATACAATAGGATTTTTTAAAAGTTAATATATTTTTGTACACCTCACACAACAATTATTATATTGTTCAAATTATATAGTGCTATAAACACTTGATTGCTAGGCTTAATTTGTAGCAGGGTCCTGGGTTCCCTTTTCATGCAATCCTTATGTTGTGTGCCTGTGATGAAATATGCACCATATTGTGCATTGCTATGAAATATTTTCCTAACTGTAAATTCAGGCATTGTGTGGATTAATACAATGGTGATTCCTCCTTGCCAGAATTAAAGCACATGATCGGTAGGTCAAACAAACATTTGCAGCAGAGGCTCAACCTGCAGAGTTATCTGATCAGAATGAGAATGTAAATCAAACTGTGCAACCATAGAGTCAATCACTAGAGGCCCAACAACTCTAGCTGAAAGTCATACATCTGGGAGTGCTTTTAAAAAATATGGTACATTCTCCTGGGGTCATGTGTTTAATGACCCAGGAGACTTACTGTATTTTTTTTTTAATGTTGCTGGGATGCTGCTGCACTCTCCGCAGTCTCCCACACTGTTAAAGAGATGTTTGGTGGTACCCCTCCCTCTTCAAGGGACACCTTCAACAGGAAAATATGTACTTAAAAAAAACTAGGGCATTATAGGGGTCTCCTTGCTAGGAGAAGGGAATAATAAATGAGTGGCTCTTGTTGCTCATTTAGTATTCAGATTTCCACTTAATTTTTTTTATTTTATATTTTTGTTGCCGGTGTCTTAGATCCAGTTGCAACACCCACAGCTTTTTTTTCTTGGGGGGGTGGGGGAGGGCAGAGCTCCAAGGCTCCCATGGCTCCACTGGCTATCCTGCCGATATCCATCATGGGTGTTGGCAGGAGCCACAGCTCCTTTGAATTTTTGCTTCCTAATATTGAGGAGGGGGTGGTTGGCCCTGCTCCCTGAGCCATTGATGGCCCCGCGGACTCCATTCCATGTTGCAAATGACATGTTTATGGGGAGCGTTCATGCGGTCCTTCTCCCAAGCCTCGAAATTCCATGAGGACCCCATCTTTCAGGGCCAAAATTCATTGAAAATGGAGAGGGCGTGCTGACCCCCTCCCCAAGCTAATACTGGCCCTGGGGATCCCATCACCCAGGGCCTAAAGTGGGTGCCTTTTTCCCATCTGGGGCACCCAAAAAACATACAACCTTGGGGGCTGCAGGGAGGCGATTGGCCCCCACTGATCAGCCGGCTCCCTGCATGCACTCATCCGAGGTGTAGTGGAAGCCGGCTTTACTCCCATCTAGCAAGAGCAGATTACTTTTCTGCTACTGATGGTCGGAAGGAAGCTCTGTTTCCCTACCTGCAAGTGTGTGCAGGGAAAAAACATGTGTGCTCTTACCAGGCTGGAACATTTCTGCAGCTTCCACTGAATGGGAGCATACAAGTCTTTCTTGCCTAGCTCTAGCAGACAGGAAACCAGTGTCCCAGGTGTGGGCTCCCTGGGACACAATAATTGAGCCAACACCAGAGGAAGGGGTCCCCAGGGCCTTTCAAGGCTTGGGTAGGGGTGCCCCACACATGTTTTGTTTAATAAAATTGACATCTTTAGCTTTGGAAAAGATAGCCTGGAACATGATGCCAGACTGGAAATTGTTAAACATTTTAGATAGGGTTAACCATTGACATTTCAAACTGCATTTTTTTCTGAGATGAGGTTTTCATGTTTTGGCCACAACGTTGATGAGAATGGAATTAAGCCTAAAACCACCTTGGTGAGTTCTCCCGAGTAAAATGATACCTCACTTATGTGGGTGGGCCAAAGGCCTGTGACTAGGATGACCCCAAAACAGTAGAATTCTCTGTGCTTTTTTTGTCAATCGCGAACGCTACAATTTCTTAAAAATAAATTTTTGGCCTGTTCTGTTTTGGCCCACCCACACAAGTGAGGTATCATTTTACTCGGGAGAACAAGGGGAACGCTGGGTGGTAGGACATTTGTGCCGGGATGGAGATCCCATGCAAAAATGTATGGAAAAGTGTTTTTTTACCTAATTTTAAGGTTTGCAGGGAATTCTGGGTAGGAAAACATTGGGGGACCCACGCATGCCATACCTCCCTGGACTCCCCCAGGTGTCTAGTTTTCAGAACTGTTTGGGTTTGGTAGTTTCCAAAGATGGCCACCGAGACCCGGGCCAAAAACTCAGGGGTCCCCCCAAAAAATAAGGTAGTTTTGCTAAAGGTTATTTTTAAGTGTCCACCGTACGATTTGGGCCTTTTCCTGTTGCAGCCACTATGCCTACCCACGCAAGTGAGCTACCATTTTTATCGGGAGACCTGGTGATACGCTGGGTGGGAGGAAATTTGAGGATCCACGCAGTTTCCACAACTTTACTACACAGAAATCTGAGAAAAAAGTGAATTTTGTAGCGAAATTTGATGTTTGCAGTGGATTCTGGGTAGGAGAATGATGAGGGACCCACGCAAGCCATACCTCGCTGGACTCCCCTGGGTGTCTAGTTTCCAGAAATGTGTGGGTTAGGTAGGTTTCCCTAGATGGCCGCTTAGCCCCGGGCCAAAAACTCATGGGAACCCCCTTGCAAAACCAGGTTGCTTTATGATAGGTAATTTTGATGTAGCCTCATTAGGTTTTGGGCCCTTGCCTGTTGTGGGTCCTTGAGCCACCCACGCAAGTGAGGTACCATTTTTTTTGGGAGACCTGGGGGAACGCTGGGTGGGTGGAAATTTGGTGATCCACGAAGATTTCAGAGCTTTCCACCACAGAAATGTGAGGAAAATGCATTTATTTTGTCAATTTTTTAGGTTTGCAAGGGATTCTGGGTAACAGAACCTTGTGGGAGGCAGTCGAGTCACCCCATCCTGAATTACCCTGGGTGTCTAGTTTTCAAAAATGTATAGGTTTGCTAGGTTTCCCTAGGTGCTGGCAGAGCTAGGGTTAAAAAACTACAGGTAGGCACTTTGCCAAAAAAGGGCCAGTTTTCACAGCGAAATTGAGGTGCGACCACGTTGCGTTTTGTGCCGTTTCCTGTTGCAGGCACTAGGCAGACCCAGGCAAGTGAGGTACCATTTTCTCATCAGACTTGAGGAAAAGCAGGGTGGGTGGAAATTTGTTGATCCACGCAGATTCCAGAACTTTCCACCACAGAAATGTTAGGAAAATGCGTTTTTTTCCCAATTGTTTAAGTTTGCGAGGGATTCTGGGCAACAGAACCTGGTGGGAGGCAGTCGAGTCACCCCATCATAAATTCCCCAGGGTGTCTAGTTTTCAAAAATGTATAGGCTTGCTAGGTTTCCCTAGGTGCCGGCAGAACCAGGGTGCAAAAACTGCAGCTAGGCACTTTGCCAAAAAAGGGTTACTTTCTAACTGCAAAATTGAGGTGTGACCACGTTGCATTTTGTGCCGTTTCCTGTCGCAAGCACAAGGCCGAACCACACAAGTGAGGTACCGTTTTTATCGGGAGACTTAGGGTAATTCAGATTTGTAAATCAACTGTTATTAACTATTGCGTTGTCATGCATTTCTCCCTTCCCAATGAAAGACATTGTGTAAAAAAAAATCATTTTGAAAAATGACCAATAATTCTCATGCTAGTATGAGTATTCCCAATTTTGAAAATGTGCAAATATATACTGTTTCTAAACTCTATAATTTGTACCCAATTCAGAAATACATAGGTGTC
The DNA here is from genome assembly GCF_964261635.1 of Lissotriton helveticus. Classification (NCBI taxonomy): domain Eukaryota; kingdom Metazoa; phylum Chordata; class Amphibia; order Caudata; family Salamandridae; genus Lissotriton; species Lissotriton helveticus. Next base: position 989,196,421 of record NC_136067.1, read on the forward strand.
TTTCATACCGATTTTTCCATGTATACATTTTCCAAGAATAAGTACTCTATACCCGGTAAATAATAAAATACCATTGCAAGTTGCTGCTCAGTTTTTGGCTCTGGGTTCGTCGGGTTCTTGGTGAAACTACAAGTCCTATATATCCCCACAACCAGGAAGGTCAAATGGATGTAACGGTATATTGCTTTCAAAGAGTTGTCAAAATTACAAGAAGTTACTGGTGAAAACGTTGAGACAAAAGGCTGTTTTTTCAACTAATTTTCAATTATTCCAATATTTAACTGTTAGTTTCAATAAACAAACCTTCATGGATTTAGACAAATGCCCCTTTTCAGAATTCAGAATTTTGTCTACTTTTCGAAAAAGTATAGCTTTCCAGGATCCATTATTGCTTTCAAACTCATTTCTACCATTAACTGGAAGGAGGTTGGAAGCTCTAAAAATAGCAAAAATAGGCTATGTCCCAGAAAAATGCCAAAATTGTGTAAAAAATGTTGGTTCTCTGACAAAAGACTGTCATTCCCTAAAAGCTGAGAAAATTTTGATTTCAGCCCCATAAACCCTTTTTTGGTGACATTTGCAGGGAAAAACCAAGAGGCTTTCATTTGCAGGCCGTTTTTCCAATTTTTCTGAAAAAAACAAAAATTGTACTCTATTTTGCTTAATTTCTGGGACCCCTCCAAGGTAACCCACAAACCCTGGGCACCTTTAGAATCCACATGATGTTGGAAGAAAAGGACGCACATTTGGCGTGGATTCCTTATGTGGTCAAAAAGTTACAGGGGCCTAAGCGTGCACTACCCCAAATTGCCAAAAAAGGCTTAGCACAGGAGGGGAAAAGGCCTAGCAGCGAAGGGGTTAAGTAAATTGAGTATCCCAGCCCCGGACTCGGGCCCAAGGCAGTGAATGGGGGATTTGGCCCAAGCAGGCTACTTTCTCTGGTACGCTACAGAGAGCACACTGAGCTCTAGGCAGAAAAGCATGCTCTTGCCAATTGTGAGCACGCTTAGCACTGCCTATAATGGGGTTTTAAATTCAAAGCCCAAGGAGTGCTGTACAAAGAAAACCTTGGGAATGCTGAACCAAGGAAACTTTGCTGTCCCTGAGTTTCCAAAAACAGGAGGCCAGAACACACAAGCCCTTGGAGACACCTTCATAAGCAGGATAAAAGTAGTCAGTCCTTTTTCCTACACCTCAGACAGAAGCCGCAACTGCATGCCAACCCACTCCTTGTATATAAAAGGCAGCTCACCTCACACAGTCCTTCCCCTCTTCTTGGCAGGGTGCTCTTGTTTCTTGAAGTAGTCTAAAGTCTTGGGGTTTTAGGTATAGTATTTTTACCCCAAATTGCCATTTTTCTCTTTGCTGTAAGGGTCTCTGAACCCAGTCCAAACCAGTTCTGTCCTCCCTGGTCCAACATGACCACATAGGATGGAGCCAGCATTGCGTAACAGGAGACACAGCCTATTCAGGTGCAAGTGAAACTCCTCCCGCCACTCTAAATGTAGATCAGGTCTATGCTGCCCAGCGATGAGTCGCTCAGTTACGTCGGGTCAGACCTCAACACCCCTTGAGACTGTCTGGAGGGATTGCACATCCCAAGCTCCTGTCAGCCTAAATCAGACATTGAATACACAACCAGGCAGGGCACAAAGTGCCATAAGCACACAGAAATGCCCACTTCTAAAAAGTGGCATTTCTAAAATAGTAATAACAAATCAGCGTTCACCAATAAGCAGGATTTATTACTACTATTCCAAACATACCAAACATGGCCACACTACCCCTTTCATATTAGAAATTACCACTGAAGTGCATATCAGGGAATTCCCAATGCAAACCTATGAGAGGGCAGCCTCTCAGCAGTGAGAAACCAAATAGCGTGTTAGTCACTACCAGGACATGTCACATAGTAAAGGCACATGTCCTATCTTTTACTTACACAGAACTCTGTCCATAGGGCTACCTGGGGCCTACCTTAGGGGTGACCTATACACAGTTAAAAGGGAGTTTCAGACATGGCAAACACTTTAAGTGCCACGCCACTGTGGCAGGAAACTGTCCATGCAGGCCCTGCAGCAGCAGAGGCCTGAGACAGGTTTGGAAAGCTACTTCAGTGGGTGGCCCAAGCAGTGTTGCAGGCCCAAAAGTAGCATTTAATTTGCAGGCCCTGGGTATATGAGATACCATTGTACAAGGGAATTACAGGTAAATTAAATATGCCAAACCGGTGTTGAGCAATCTTCCCAAGTTTCAAGAGAAATAACATGTGCTTTAGCACTGATCAGCAATGGCAAGGTGCCCAGAGTCATACTTCGGTGGGTGGCACAAGCAGTATTGCAAGCCCACTAGTAGCATTTAATTTACATGCCCTGGGTATATGAGATATCACTTTCAAGGGACTTACAGGTAAATTAAATATGCCAAATAGGTGTAGACCAATCTTGCCAAGTTTGCAAGAGAGAGCACATGTACTTTATAGCTGATCAGCAGTGGCAAGGTTCCAAGAGACATACAACTAACAAAAACATGTCAGAACAAAATACAGTAGGAAGGAAAAACATTTGGGGTTGACCCTGCAAAAAGGGCCAGTACCAACAGTGACCATAAACCACTTGTAAACATTTTAACAACAAAAGGTGTGTTTAACACGTCTGCAAAGTTCTTCTTGAGGGTGCAAGATGTCCTTTACAAAACTGTGTATGCACCCAGGAAGTGGAATGGTGTTGCAGATTTCTTGTCTAAGATGACTGTTTATTTAAAAAGCTGTAAAGACAAAGTATGGATTTATTTCCAGGTGGTATTGATTCATGATTCTGTGTCTCTTGCTATAAACAAGAATGATTGGGAAAACAAGTATGAAAGAGACAATATGCTACAATCTGTTATGGGGTTTATTCTGCATGATTGGCCAAATAAGGATTTGTTGTCAGAACTGAAAGACCTTTTTGGGAGGTGAGAATGTAGCTAACTATAGAGAACCATGCAGTTGTTAAAGGTGATAGACTTAGTCCCCCTTGTAGTTTACACAATGTTGTAATAGAGCTATGCCATGAGTGCCCTTTTGGGATTCTTAGAACACTGTTAAGAATTTGTTTTAGTGGACTGGTGTTGAATCAGCTACGGGATTGTAAACTGTTCAAGGATGGATAGGTCCTTACATTCCCTGAAAGCTCCCATGTATACAGGTATGACTCCTAAGATTCTTTGGCAGTCTGTTGCAATCTATACAATCTGTCCCATTGATGTTCCTCAGAAATATGTTTGATAGTAATGGATATGTTCTCTCATTGCCCCATGGAGAAGAAGGTGGATAAAGCTGATATCAATACAGTTGTAGAGTATCTCAACCATATTTTGTAACTGAAGTTATTGTGCCCTCATGTAACGTAACTGGTGCTATGTAAAGTGCTCTGATACCTGATTCGGGTCAAGTTCGCGCTATATAAAACTCTGCAAAATAAAATATTGCCGAGCACCATGTAGGTGATAAAGGTGTGCAATTTTATCTTGTAAGTATAAATCAGACTTTTGAAAGACTGGGTATTAGACATAGAAATACCTAATTGTGCAATTCAATTCTAGTGACAATGAAATGATATAAAGGTTTAAGCAAGTAACCAAAGGGTGTAATCAACCTCCAGTCAGTAGTAATACATATTGGATCACAGAACTTGGTAAAATGGTTTGGTCTTATCGTGTGATTAGGAATACAATCTGGTTTGGTTGTTTCATACAGTTGTGGAACAATGGTCTGTGAAGGATGTTGACAGCAGAATGTTAGAGGGAGCAAAAGTAAGGAAGATTATGATGCTAAGCATCATCTGAAGTCTGTTGATAGCAAAGTATGCGATAGGGTGCATATTAACATAAAACAGGTAAAGCCTGTAAGGGAAAATCTCAATTTTACTATCTTAAGGAAGTGGTAGACATTTTACATATTGCAGTGAGGTTTATCCATGGTAAAGTATGGACTTTGAATAGAGTAGATAAAGGATCTAATTAGCTTTGGAGAGTTTAGGGTAAGGAAGAAAGGGGCATATTATCAAGGACGGCGTTAAAATTATTGCCGGTTTAGCGGCAGAAAACTGCACTAAAGCGGCGATAATGGTCTTGATAATATGCCTTGGAGAATTCCCATAGAAGCCCATGTTCACACCAGAACATGGACTTCTGTTGGAATTCTCCAGTACATATTATCAAGCCCATTATCATTGCTTTAGCGGTAGTTTTCTGCCACTAAACTGGCGATAATTTTTAACGCCGTTCTTGATAATATGCCCCCAAGGAAGGATGATTATGGTTGACTACGGGATGAATGGAGTGAAAATGATGGGTATTCCCAAAAGAACACTAAAGGCAAACAGGAACCGGAAGTTTAGAACTCTGTTGATAACCCATATGTTTGTGAATAGGGGTGTGTGGTTCCTGTTTCTTTTTCAGTGTTATCTTCTAAACCATCTTCAGGAACTGTCTTCAGGAATGGCACTGGAATCTTCCTCAAGATCTAACTCTAGTGGAAACACAAATGCTATGGGTGTGGATTCCAAGAAAAGGAACAGGATTGTATGGGTGTGTGATTACATTACATTCACATTCATAGACTGTGTGCAGTTGTTTATTTTTGCATGCTGTATTTTTTTGTTCTTGTTCTAATGTATTATCTTGTAGTAGGGAACACTTTTAGTGTTGTTTATTTTTTGTATACAAACAGGGGTATGTGTTGTATCGAATGGTCAATTTATGACCTCCATGTATAATACGATTCCCATAAGCTCAATGAGAAAGAGACAGAACAACTGACAGTCTGTACTGTTGTAAATGAGACTTATTGTATAGATGCATGTTTTTATCTATACAACATGGGGCTCCGAAAAAAGTTTAAAATAAATAAAAAAAGATTAATAAATGAGTGTTAGGACCCGCTCTCTTATTTACTGCGCTTGAAAGGACCTCCCCATAATGTCCTGCGAGGGATTTGTAATTATAATTTTGGAGCCTGATGGTGCCCTTAGTAGTGACAGTTGTACCACTAAGCATTTTTTTAATGTTTTGGGGTCTGCAGGGAATGCATCAGAATCCAACAATATTTTTAAAACACAGTACGTCGCCTAGGACATTAAATCCACGATCTCAGGAGAACTTACCATACTTAGGGGTCGATTAGGATGGCGGACGGAAACGGGTACTGTCCGCCATGGTCGGGGAAATTTTACTCCCGGCTGCGCCGCGGAGATTCCGCGGTTGCGATTAGGATATTCATGTCACGAAACTCCGACCGCGGCGGACGGATCATAACAAACACCGTCCGCGGTGGACGGAACACATCTAACTCCGTCCGCGGCGGACGGAGCCTAATGAACAGCCACCGCCGCGGACGGGAATGACCGCGGAAAAAGACACATTTACCGCCATACCTGTGAATACTCCGTGTCCGCAATTAGGATAAATCCGCCTGTACCACGGAACGCACAGCCATCCACGTCCGCGGCGGAAAGAATGCAACGATAAACATTGCATCACTGCGGAAGGCCAACACGCACAACATCCCTAACGTCAAACAAATGTCAGAAAGTGTACCGCAAGTACAAAGCAAACATACGAACATTGACAACGCCCCCCCCGATACACCAACACCAAGCACAAGCCACCATGACACGCCCCAAGTACCCAATAATGCACACTAGTCAACACGCCCACCTACCACCTGACTGCCAACAACCATTGAGACACGACTATAAAATGACACCCACACACTACCACAATCCTTTGCATCACAGCATTGCTGCTAGCAAGAGGCCCTAATCGATATACAGCTTACTCAAATAGAAGACACACAACCACCACCCTACCACACCCACCACATAAACACCCACCACACCATTCCTACACATCACACACCACACACCTGCACCCCCCAACTCACTCAACCCACACACTGAGCACCACACACCATGGCACCCAAAAAAAAACCTAAATTCACGGAGACAGAGTTGAAGGTAATGGTAGATGAAATCATCCGTGTTGAGCCCCACATCTTCGGGGCCCAAGTCCAGCAGACGTCCGTGGCGCAAAAGAACCACATGTGGGACAGGATCGTCAGTCGGGTGAATGCGTCAGGGACCGTGCCGAGGACGAAGCATGAAATCCAGAGGCGGTGGCATGACCTGAAGACCCGGGTGAAAGGCATCCGCGCCAAAAACTATGCAAGAGCCAATCATACTGGCGGCGGAACACCCCCGGAGCCCATACCCTACACCGATTGGGAGGAGAAGGTGCTGGCGATACTTCACCCAGAGAGCCTAGACGGACTTGATGAAGGAGAAGAGGCTGGTAAGTACAAACCAAGCACCACGATCAGTACGACATGGTCAGGCTCACACAACTGAGAAGACACATCTCCTACGCCCCAACCCATGCACGTCGGACACCTACTCACCAACATGTACATGGCTACCAACAGGCCCCAATGTTCACGGGGAGGGTGGTGGTGGTGGGTGGAGGGTGGTGGGGGGTAGGGTGTGTGTGGTGTGTGAGAGGTCCAAACTACAACTCCCAACAGGCCCCCATGTTCACGGGGAGGGTGGTGGTGGTGGGTGGAGGGTGGTGGGGGTAGGGTGTGTGGGGTGTGTGAGAGGTCCAAACTACAACTCCCAACAGGCCCCCATGTTCACGGGGAGGGTGGTGGTGGTGGGTGGAGGGTGGTGGGGGGTAGGGTGTGCGTGGTGTGTGAGAGGTCCAAACTACAACTCCCAACAGTCCCCCATGTTCACGGGGAGGGTGGTGGTGGTGGGTGGAGGGTGGTGGGGGGTAGGGTGTGCGTGGTGTGTGAGAGGTCCAAACTACAACTCCCAACAGGCCCCCATGTTCACGGGGAGGGTGGTGGTGGTGGGTGGAGGTTGGTGGAGGGTAGGGTGTGTGGGGTGTGTGAGAGGTCCAAACTACAACTCCCAACAGGCCCCCATGTTCACGGGGAGGGTGGTGGTGGTGGGTGGAGGGTGGTGGGGGGTAGGGTGTGTGTGGTGTGTGAGAGGTCCAAACTACAACTCCCAACAGGCCCCCATGTTCACGGGGAGGGTGGTGGTGGTGGAGGGTGTGGTGTGTGAGAGGTCCAAACTACAACTCCCAACAGGCCCCCATGTTCACGGGGAGGGTGGTGGTGGTGGGTGGAGGGTGGTGGGGGGTAGGGTGTGTGGGGTGTGTGAGAGGTCCAAACTACAACTCCCAACAGGCCCCCATGTTCACGGGTAGGGTGGTGGTGGTGGGTGGAGGGTGGTGGGGGGTAGGGTGTGTGTGGTGTGTGAGGACCAAACTACAACTCCCAACAGGCCCCCATGTTCACGGGGAGGGTGGTGGTGGTGGAGGGTGTGGTGTGTGAGAGGTCCAAACTACAGCTCCCAACAGGCCCCCATGTTCACGGGGAGGGTGGTGGTGGTGGGTGGAGGGTGGTGGGGGTAGGGTGTGTGGGGTGTGGAGAGGTCCAAACTACAACTCCCAACAGGCCCCCATGTTCACGGGGAGGGTGGTGGTGGTGGAGGGTGTGGTGTGTGAGAGGTCCAAACTACAACTCCCAACAGGCCCCCATGTTCACGGGGAGGGTGGTGGTGGTGGGTGGAGGGTGGTGGGGGGTAGGGTGTGTGTGGTGGGTGAGAGGTTCAAACTACAACTCCCAACAGGCCCCCATGTTCACGGGGAGGGTGGTGGTGGTGGAGGGTGTGGTGTGTGAGAGGTCCAAACTACAACTTCCAACAGGCCCCCATGTTCACGGGGAGGGTGGTGGTGGTGGGTGGAGGGTGGTGGGGGGTAGGGTGTGTGTGGTGTGTGAGAGGTCCAAACTACAACTCCCAACAGGCCCCCATGTTCACGGGGAGGGTGGTGGTGGTGGAGGGTGTGGTGTGTGAGAGGTCCAAACTACAACTCCCAACAGGCCCCCATGTTCACGGGGAGGGTGGTGGTGGTGGGTGGAGGGTGGTGGGGGTAGGGTGTGTGGGGTGTGTGAGAGGTCCAAACTACAACTCCCAACAGGCCCCCATGTTCACGGGGAGGGTGGTGGTGGTGGAGGGTGGGGTGTGTGAGAGGTCCAAACTACAACTCCCAACAGGCCCCCATGTTCACGGGGAGGGTGGTGGTGGTGGGTGGAGGGTGGTGGGGGGTAGGTTGTGTGTGGTGTGTGAGAGGTCCAAACTACAACTCCCAATAGGCCCCCATGTTCACGGGGAGGGTGGTGGTGGTGGAGGGTGTGGTGTGTGAGAGGTCCAAACTACAACTCCCAACAGGCCCCCATGTTCACGGGGAGGGTGGTGGTGGTGGGTGGAGGGTGGTGGGGGGTAGGGTGTGTGTGGTGTGTGAGAGGTCCAAACTACAACTCCCAACAGGCCCCCATGTTCACGGGGAGGGTGGTGGTGGTGGAGGGTGTGGTGTGTGAGAGGTCCAAACTACAACTCCCAACAGGCCCCCATGTTCACGGGGAGGGTGGTGGTGGGTGGAGGGTGGTGGGGGGTAGGGTGTGTGTGGTGTGTGAGAGGTCCAAACTACAACTCCCAACAGGCCCCCATGTTCACGGGGAGGGTGGTGGTGGTGGAGGGTGTGGTGTGTGAGAGGTCCAAACTACAACTCCCAACAGGCCCCCATGTTCACGGGAAGGGTGGTGGTGGGTGGAGGGTGGTGGGGGGTAGGGTGTGTGGGGTGTGTGAGAGGTCCAAACTACAACTCCCAACAGGCCCCCATGTTCACGGGGAGGGTAGTGGTGGTGGAGGGTGGGGTGTGTGGGGTGTGTGCGACAGGACACAGAAATGTGTACAAATCTATATGAACATGTAATGTCCACATTACTGACCAGCTCTGTCTTGTCCCTCAGGTGATCGTGAACTGACTGGGGAAACCAGCACCCGGCTGCAAGCCTCGCCTCCCACACATACCGGACTCTCTGGTGACGATGACACAGGCAGCTCCGGTGCAGAGGATGGAGCGGGCCCAAGCAGACAGCCAGGGCCATCTGGCTCACAGGGACTCCCGGGCCCGACAACCGTCGCATGTGTGACTTCAGCGACACCTGCCTCTGTGATCTGCAGAGTCCCCACCACCACCACCACCACCAGTACCACCAGTACCACCAGTACCACGACTCCTGCCTGTGCCACCCAGCCTAACCCAGCGCACGACGCAGGTCCATCGGCCTCACACCCAAGCAGGGTGAGTGGGCCACAAAGGAGAGAGGCGACGGGACATCAGGCAATCAGGCGACCCACACTCCGCCGTACAGAGGAAGGACAGCTACCCCATCCTGTGGCTGAGTCCCTACAAGCCCATGCCAGGTGCCAGGCGTCATATGACCGTTCCCCGGAACATGCAGATCGTGCACACCAGGACTCAGTGGACAACACGAACATGTTGCGCGAAATCTCGGGGTACCTTGGCCAGATAGTGCACATCATGGGCCAGCAGACAACGATGTGGAGGGAATGGATTGGCCGGAACAACCCCCCCCTCCACCAATTGTCGTTGCGCCACCGCCACCGTCACCTCCACCTCCACCACCACCGTCACCTCCGCCTCCACCGCCACCGCCACCACCACCACCACCTGTGCCTCTGGCGACGGATGTGGCCCATGACCAACCTGCATCCCCAGCTGACTCTGTTCCACCTCAGAGACGGAGGGGCCGCCCGAGGCTGGAAGTGGGTGAGAGCAGTGTTGGAGCGCCATCCACACGCTCCAAGAGGGGCCGCCAATGACTTTGTCACTGCCTGTGCCAGACATTCACCCTGCAAAGTATCCTGTCCCACAGAGACAATCATTGCCACTGGTCTACTGGACTAGCCTGACACCCCCCAATGTGGTGTCAGCACGGACATTTCATCTGCCATTACCTTCAACTCCAACTCCCTCCCCCCCCCACTTACTTGTAAATAATCACCAGCACAAATGCACAACCTGTAAATAAATTTCACTTACACACTCAATGATGTTTTGCCTCCATGTTTATTCACATGATTGCCTTCAGAAACAGACGTAAACAGGTTCAGGGATCCTAGTCGTACATGATCATGGCGCTGCGGGAGTGACCTAGGGAAAATCAGAGACAGCAAACACACGTCAGGAAACACAGTCACACACATCACAACACACTGCACAGCAACATTACACAAACTACACTCATCACAAAAGCATGGGATGAGAGGACACACATCATGGAGACTTGTATGTCCAAAGAAATGAAGACACACATATGCAACCATCACAAACAAGAACACACAGCTGATGCACCCCTCATCCACACAACACCAGCAAACATACATAAGGCATTGTCAACTGGCACAAGAGGTAGTTACTCACATTCAAGGGAAGTAGCGATCAATGAGCTGGCGCCTCTGGTCCACACCTTCCTCCTCACCACTATCCTCATCAGTCGACATGGGTGGGATGGGAGGCCGAGGAACTTCTTCGTCTTCAGGGTCCAAGAGCAGTTCAATGTCATTGCGCACGGCCAGGTTGTGGAGCATGCAGCAGGCAATCACGATCCTGCATACTTTTCCTGGTGAGTAAGGCAGGGCCCCTCCGGTCTTATCCAGGTACCGAAACCTAGACTTTAGCAGTCCAAAGGTACGTTCAATCACTCTCCGTGTCCTTCCATGTGCATCATTGTAGCGCATTTCACCCGCTGTAGTAGGATTATGTATGGGACTGAGGAGCCAGGGCCGGTTTGGGTACGCCGAGTCGCCTATGTAGGGGGATGACAGACACAAACATCACAACAAGATATGGTGGGTACCCCATGCCACACAGAGATCACAAGAGTCCCCACTGCACACTCACTAACAAGCCACGCTTGACCGGGTCGCAGATTTGCCATCAGTTGGGGGACAATGCTGCTCCGCATGATGTGGGCGTCATGTGCGGAGCCAGGAAATCTTGCACACACATGGGAGATGATGTTGTTTGCCAGGCACACCACCTGCACGTTCAGCGAATGGAAGGGTTTGCAATTCCTAAAAACCTGCTCACGTGCCCGTGGTGGAATGATAGCGATATGTGTGCCATCAATTGAACCCACAACGTGTGGTATGTGGCCCAGTGCATAGAAGTCTGCTTTGACTGCTGGCAACTCTTCCGGCCGTGGGAAATGGATGTAGTCATTCTAGTACAGCATCATAGCTGTTAAAACATCCCGAAGTACCGTGCTGAACATGGCCTGTGACATCCCCCCGGCATGTCCAACTGTGTACTGAAAGGTGCCAGTAGCAAAGAAATGTAGTGCCGCCATAACCTTTGCAGTGGGTGTAATAAAACCAGGATACGTCCTACGTGGCTGTAGATGAGGAGACAATTGGGCAACAAGCTCCATCAACCGACGTCGATCCAGCCGGAATTTCCTAATCACCTCCTCGTCAACCATATCCTCCAGCACAGTGTATGGCCGATGCACATTTGGAGCCCTCCTGTGTGGGAGAGAAATGTAACTTGAGTCAACTTACAAACGACGCATACGTGTACAACTCCATCACATGTAAGCCAACATTAGCAACAAAAAATCTTCGAGGGAGAATGGTCATATGTGTGACATCTCTGATAGTCTATACAATACGGAGTGGGCCGTTAACAAAGTGCAGCCACTTGCAACAGGAAGCGTGTCAACACGTACAACGCAACGTAGTCACATGTGAACCTTACTGACAATACGTGTGTCTTTACCCTAATGTTTAGTAGCCACATCACAGACACACATGCAAGTGCATGCACACAAACGATAATGATACACACACACCATGTCATCATGCCCCAATGCCAACAGCAATAATGTTGTGCATACGGTAATTACATGCATGGTGACACAACGTCCAAAACACATACACTGAATGCATGTGTACCACCACCATTGTAGTCACCTCGCCAGAACCACACACTGACAACAGATTCATAATTTGGCCATACAGCCGTGATGTACTGTGTAGTTGTGAAGATGTAATAACGTCTGTAGGGTCACACCCGACGTCGACACGTCCAAATGCACATCTGTTGCCCATTGTGTGCCCACCGATGGGCATAGTATGGACACACATGCAATAGTGTATGACATATGAACTTTCCCTATCACGCTCACAACCCTCATGACGCAACTGCAGACAACACATCACGGTGCAGCGTCTGACAAGATAACATAATTGGCACCGCCATGGCGGTGCACAGCTTCCGCTACTTCCCAATGGTCATACGCGGCCAGCGTCCCTCTTCCCATTGGCTGCATGTGCACAGACCGTCACGGGCACATATCGGCAACCGCACGTGCAAGCTTCAGGCACGGATGCTTCAGTTGCAACAATGTTCTATCACTGGCGCCACCATGGCGGTGCACGTACTCAGCGGGGGAGGTGCAGGCCTATACACCCTTTAGATGTACTCAATGGACATGCCAGTTCATGTCCCCTCTTACAGTCACATTGCATCATCCTCCATCATCGGGCCTAGGACGGCCGTGCCGGCCATGTCCACAACCGCCGTGCAAGGCCATGTCCACAACCGCCGTGCAAGGCCATGTACACAACCGCCGTGCAAGGCCATGTCCACAACCGCCGTGCAAGGCCATGTCCACAACCGCCGTGCCAGGCCATGTACACAACCGCCGTGCCAGGCCATGTACACAACCGCCGTGCAAGGTCATGTACACAACCGCCGTCCTAGGCCCGGCCTGGCACGGCGGTTGTGTACATGGCCTGGAACGGCAGTTGTGTACATGGCCTGGCACGGCGGTTGTGTACATGGCCTGGCACGGCGGTTGTGGACATGGCCGGCACGGCGGTTGTGGACATGGCCTTGCACGGCGGTTGTGTACATGGCCTGGCACGGTGGTTGTGGACATGGCCTTGCACGGCGGTTGTGTACATGACCTGGCACGCAGTTGTGGACATGGCCTGGCACGGCGATTGTGGACATGGCCTTGCACGGCGGTTGTGGACATGGCCTGGCACAGCGGTTGTGGACATGGCCTTGCATGGCGGTTGTGGACATGGCCTTGCACGGCGGTTGTGGACATGGCCTTGCACGGCGGTTGTGGACATGGCCTGGCACGGCGGTTGTGGACATGGCCGGCACGGCCGTCCTAGGCCCGATGATGGAGGATGATGCAATGTGACTGTAAGAGGGGACATGAACTGGCATGTCCATTGAGTACATCTAAAGGGTGTATAGGCCTGTACCTCCCCCGCTGAGTACGTGCTCCGCCATGGTGGCGCCAGTAATAGAACATTGTTGCAACTGAAGCATCCGTGCCTGAATCTTGCACGTGCGGTTGCCGATGTGTGCCCGTGACGGTCCGTCCACATGCAGCCAATGGGAAGAGGGCCGCTGGCCGCATATGCCCAATCGAAAGTAGCGGAAGCAGTGCACCGCAACAACAGGGCCAGTCATTGGCCCATTTCACGAACACGCATCCAGGGCTGACCAATTGCTGGCGACGTATGCCACTGACACGTGCTGAGGGCCCTATATATGTGTGTTGCCCAAAAGCACACATCCTACCCTGGGGACCAGTGCTGCCTGTTCACCTCGACCTGCTGCTGCTGCTGTGCTGACCACCGACTGCTGCCTGTGACCATCACCTCGACCTGCTGCTGCTGCTGAGCTGACCACCGACTGCTGCCTGTGACCATCACCTCGACCTGCTGCTGCTGCTGAGCTGACCACCGACTGCTGCCTGTGACCATCACCTCGACCTGCTGCTGCTGCTGAGCTGACCACCGACTGCTGCCTGTGACCATCACCTCGACCTGCTGCTGCTGCTGAGCTGACCACCGACTGCTGCTCTAGTGCCATACTCCGTGATCTTGACATGTTGAGAGCCAAAGAGATCCGGTCTCGTCCCTTCACCGCCGCGGAGCTTGATGTCCTCGTGGACGGTGTGCTCCGCAACTATGGACGCCTCTACGGCGCACCCGGACAGGTGGTAAGTGCAGTGTGGGACATGTTGGTGTGCATGAGGGGGCCAAATAATCCTGCCTACTGCAATCTTAGCTGTGTAGTGTGGGCTCGACATATGTTCCGGATTGTGCATGGCTGATGACAGATACGTGTTGCCCCTATGTGTGTGACAGGCCAACTGTCCACTGACTTACACCCTTTTGTCTCCCATCATGGTAGGTCAAGCTGCACCTTCGCAAGGACGTGTGGAGGAGCATTGCACGTGAAGTACGGGCATTGGGGGTGTGCAACAGACGACATACACACTGCCACAAACGCTGGGACGACATTTCCAGGCTGAGCAAGAATGTAGCGGAAGTGACACTGGGGATGATTCCAAGGACGGCCCGTCTGTCCCGACGCTCCATGACCCCTCTCATGCACCGTATCATTGCAGTGACGCATCCTGACCTGTCCGAACGTCTGAGTGTCGATCAACAACAAACTAGCGGTGAGCATACTGTCTGTGTAGGAAACATGTGTGTGCAATGCATGTATTGGTGCACAGACACAGTATTGAGTTCCGTGTTGCGTATGTATCTCTGTGATGCCATGTTGGTCCCATTGGGTGGGTGTCATTTGACATCCAGGTCCGCCATGTTGACACGCCACTTGCTTAGTAGTTGAGTGTTGAAGCACATCCCCTAGTGGTCCATGGCCCCATGGCAGGAAATGTGTGCAGATGTACGTGCTCCTGCCCTGTCCGCATGCTGTACATGTGTCACGGCCACCAACGCTTATGTAATGTGAGGATGACTGGTAGAGGTGGGCCGTGTGCAGGATGGGTGCTACAAGAACTTTGTCAGCTATGGAATTTGGGAATCCTTGTCCTTCTGTACGTGAGTGTGCCCATGACTTACACCTCTTTCAGCTATGACAGAGGACACTCGGCCACAGACGGAGGAGATTAGTCAAGGAAATGAGTCCGGGTCAGACTTCGCACACACACAGACTGACACAGAGGAGGGCAGCGCCGGAGAGGGGGACAGGACCGTCCCTGAGGACTCGCATGTGGAGACACCATCGTCCTCATCTTCGGAAATTCTTGGTGAGCCTGCACTGTTGTCACAGACTGGGAGTGGGCAATCATCACCTTCTGTCGGAACACAGCACACAGGGCCCACACTTCCGCCAACTGCACCATGTACTGTTCGTGCCCGCAGGAGTAGGGGGAGCAGAGTGGCGTTCGGTGCAGGCACCACTGCCCCTGCCACGGTGAGCCAAAATGCACTGGGTGCTGAGGCCGTAGATCTGCTGCGACAGCTGTGTGTGGGGCAGACCAATATGACAAATGCTTTCCATGACCATGATAGGAAGTTGGGGCAGTTGGTGGCATTCATGGAAGGGATGCATGGCGATCTTGCTGGTCTACACAGGACAGTGCAGTCATTGGCAAGCAGTGTGTCGTCTGCAATTGTACAGTCGCATGGACAGGGTGCTACTTCTGTTTCCCCATCTACACCACTGGATGTCTCAGGGGGTAGTGATTATTCTGAGCAGGACTCAAATACAGGTTATTGCACTAGAAGCAGCGTCAGACAGCATGTCAGGGCACGCAGGGCACAGACCCCATCCCCTAGGTCAGCAAAATCTGTTCACGACGACAACGTCCGATACACTGGAGTACACACACAGGATCCACAAGTGTTGTTGGGGGACATGCCTTCAGGAGCTGCACAGGCATTCAACACAAAAGGTACTCCCAAGGCAAGGGATACTCACAAGTCCATGGACAGTCCCTTGGACAAGGCCACTCAAAAGACAAAGGCACCTCCTAAGAGCAGGGAGACTCCCAAGGGCAGGCCCACAACAGAGGAAAGGGACCCTCCCAAGGACACGGACAAGGACAGTCAAAAGACAAAGGCACCTCCTAAAAGCAGGGAGACTCCCAAGGGCAGGCCCACAACAGAGGTAAGGGACCCTCCCAAGGACAAGGACAGTCAAAAGACAAAGGCACCTCCTAAGAGCAGGGAGACTCCCAAGGGCAGGCCCACAACAGAGGAAAGGGACCCTCCCAAGGACAGGGACAGTCAAAAGACAAAGGCACCTCCTAAGAGCAGGGAGACTCCCAAGGGCAGGCCCACAACAGAGGAAAGGGACCCTCCCAAGGACACGGACAAGGACAGTCAAAAGACAAAGGCACCTCCTAAGAGCAGGGAGACTCCCAAGGGCAGGCCCACAACAGAGGTAAGGGACCCTCCCAAGGACAAGGACAGTCAAAAGACAAAGGCACCTCCTAAGAGCAGGGAGACTCCCAAGGGCAGGCCCACAACAGAGGAAAGGGACCCTCCCAAGGACAGGGACAGTCAAAAGACAAAGGCACCTCCTAAGAGCAGGGAGACTCCCAAGGGCAGGCCCACAACAGAGGAAAGGGACCCTCCCAAGGACAGGGACAGTCAAAAGACAAAGGCACCTCCTAAGAGCAGGGAGACTCCCAAGGGCAGGCCCACAACAGAGGAAAGGGACCCTCCCAAGGACACGGACAAGGACAGTCAAAAGACAAAGGCACCTCCTAAGAGCAGGGAGACTCCCAAGGGCAGGCCCACAACAGAGGTAAGGGACCCTCCCAAGGACAAGGACAGTCAAAAGACAAAGGCACCTCCTAAGAGCAGGGAGACTCCCAAGGGCAGGCCCACAACAGAGGAAAGGGACCCTCCCAAGGACAGGGACAGTCAAAAGACAAAGGCACCTCCTAAGAGCAGGGAGACTCCCAAGGGCAGGCCCACAACAGAGGAAAGGGACCCTCCCAAGGACACGGACAAGGACAGTCAAAAGACAAAGGCACCTCCTAAGAGCAGGGAGACTCCCAAGGGCAGGCCCACAACAGAGGTAAGGGACCCTCCCAAGGACAAGGACAGTCAAAAGACAAAGGCACCTCCTAAGAGCAGGGAGACTCCCAAGGGCAGGCCCACAACAGAGGAAAGGGACCCTCCCAAGGACAGGGACAGTCAAAAGACAAAGGCACCTCCTAAGAGCAGGGAGACTCCCAAGGGCAGGCCCACAACAGAGGAAAGGGACCCTCCCAAGGACACGGACAAGGACAGTCAAAAGACAAAGGCACCTCCTAAGAGCAGGGAGACTCCCATGGACAGGCACACAACAGAGCAAGGTCCATCTCCCAAGGCCAGGGACACACACAGAGAGCAGGTGTCTACTGGAGACAGGTACACCACAGATGACAAGTCTGCTGGCAGGAACAGGGCGCCGACCAGGGCACAGGCAAAATCCAGAGACAACACTCCACCTAAGGATAAGGCACATCCTACGGACAAGGCTTCTACCATGGACAATGGCGCAATCAAGGACAGGCATACTTCACCCCTGGCTGCACTGAGGCTGATGTTTTCGATTGAACGCCACACAGATGTCTCCGCGGCAGAGTCCCCCCATATCTCCACTCCCATCCAGCCCAGTCAGAAGCAGAGGAGGGAGTCCCCTGTTGTTGCATCCCCCATTATACATGATTCTGAGTCCAGACGGCAGGCACACAGCAAACGACAAGCAGGCTCCAGCACGTCCCCAGAAACCCGATCCCCGGCTGCAGATGCTCCACTTATGGTGGGTGATATTTGTTTAGAGTCACCACCACTTGCCAGTCCTGTCCTGTCCAGGGTGCACTCACACATCCCTAAGAAACGCAGACACACACCATTGACACCTGCCCACCCCGATGTCGCTCAAGGTCAGCTATCCCCAGCTCCCAGGGCCACCCTGCCTCCTGGCCCATACAGCCCTGTGGCTCATCATTTCAGTGGTCCCAGTGGCGCAGGTGCAGTTGACTCTCATGTATCAGATAGTGGCACTGTGTCTGTTGTTTGCTGTCATGCATCATGTTGTGGCACAGTCTCAGTTGTGCCCTCTCCTGTTGCAGGTCCTGGCAGTGTATCTGGGTCTATGGCTCACGTGTCAGTGAGTAGATCTGTGGCTGTGTTGCACACTCCTGTTTCTGGTGCTGGCAGTCTGTCTGGGTCAGTTGCTCAAGTGTCAGTGACTACATCTGTGGCTGTTTCTCACATTCCTGTTGCTGGTGCTGGCAGTGTGTCTGGGTCCGTGGCCCATGTGTCTGTCACTCGGGCTGTGGCTGTGTCTCACACTCCTGTTGCTGGTGCTGGCAGTGTGTCCGGGTCCGTGGCCTATGTGTCTGTCACTCGGGCTGTGGCTGTGTCTCACATTCCTGTTGCTGGTGCTGGCAGTGTGTCTGGGTCTGTGGCCCATGTGTGTGTCACTCGGGCTGTGGCTGTGTCTCACACTCCTGTTGCTGGCAGTGTGTCTGAGGCAGGTAGTTCATGCAGTCCACCTGATTCTGTGATGTGAGGTGCTGATCACTTCACTCACATGTTATTTCACACGGTGTGTCCATTGTCCATTGAGAACTGCGTTGCACTCTTGTGGTCCCTGGGACGGGTTGGTTGGGACACGTACTTGTGCTGCCTCTGATGTACCTGCTCTGTACTCCACAATGCCCTGTTGATGTTCTGATACTGCATTCTGCCCTCTGATGTGCTGCCTCTGATGTACCTGCTCTGTACTCCACAATGCCCTGTTGATGTTCTGATACTGCATTCTGCCCTCTGATGTGCTGCCTCTGATGTACCTGCTCTGTTGGGCACAATGCCCTGTTGATGTTCTGATACTGCATTCTGCACTCTCATGTGCTGCCTCTGATGGACATGTTCAGTGCTATGGACTGTTGATGCACTTGGCCCCTCTCACGTGCTGCCTCTGATGGACATGTTCAGTGCTATGGACTGTTGATGCACTTGGCCCCTCTCACGTGCTGCCTCTGATGGACATGTTCAGTGCTATGGACTGTTGATGCACTTGGCCCCTCTCACGTGCTGCCTCTGATGGACATGTTCACTGCTATAGACTGTTGATGCACTTGGCCCCTCTCACGTGCTGCCTCTGATGGACATGTTCAGTGCTATGGACTGTTGATGCACTTGGCCCCTCTCACGTGCTGCCTCTGATGGACATGTTCAGTGCTATGGACTGTTGATGCACTTGGCCCCTCTCACATGCTGCCTCTGATGTACCTGCTCTGTTGGGCACAATGCCCTGTTGATGCTCTGATACTGCATTCTGCCCTCTGATGTGCTGCCTCTGATGTACCTGCTCTGTTGGGCACAATGCCCTGTTGATGTTCTGATACTGCATTCTGCACTCTCACGTGCTGCCTCTGATGTAGCTGCTCTGTACTCCACAATGCCCTGTTGATGTTCTGATACTGCATTCTGCCCTCTGATGTGCTGCCTCTGATGTACCTGCTTTGGTGCCCACTTTGCCCATGCTCACGCATACACTGTGATTATACCCCTATTATGTGGAATAAAGGTAGTCTATCATGTCTCGTGGTTTGTCGTTTTCATTCATGTTAGCGTACTACAAATGTGTATTTCTATTTGCTTCTCATCAGTGGTTTCGGTAACATGACACTCCCCCTCCCTACGTCACGACCCTTGCAGGTATTCCCCTCCATGCAGCCAATGGTTTGTGCCTTACCTGCGCCGGCGTCGATGGTGGGCCAAGACTAGGACGTGGTGGATCTCGAAGAGCATCGGGAATGCGTGTAGCGCTGGGTCCATGGTGGCGAGCAGCTTGTGGTGGGTCTCTCTGCTATGTATCTTTTCTTCGCTGTGGGGAATCCGCCGTGTTCAGACAGGTTGTTTTTCCGCAGCGGTTTTATGTGTATTTTCCGCCATCTTGATTTGGGGGACGGTCTTAGATGTCAGTACGTACGGCGGAGCCTCCGGATGTGTTCCGTCCGCCGCGTGGTCGTGTGTAGTTCGGCGGCGGTGCGTGCTTTTCCGTCGCGGACGGAAATTTGACACGTTTTCCTATACTGATATGGCGGACGGAGTGTCCGCGGCAGGCGGAACCGGAAAAGGCCTTTTCCGCATACTCCAGGGCCGCCATCCTAATGAGCCCCTAAGTTATGTAAACTATGACTTTGATGTAGTTGTACAAGATTTGCTTTCCCACAAACGGATGACACAAGTGAACTTGTTTCAATGCACTAGTGTAGAATGTGAAAAAAGGTTATTGTAGCCCCGCAAAATCCCGCCTAATAGATATATGAAGTAGAGTTATTGATTTTGGGTTACGAACAATCCCTGCAAAGGTATATCGGGCACTGTGGTAACAAAAACAAACCTATTTCACCATTCACAATATCACATACACATTGCACTAAGACGACTAGACATTTACCTAAAAGCAAATATGACAACAGAACAAACCATTTTTGAAGCACATGTAATACAACCACACAGGATATCAAAAAACGGCAACAAAACATGTGAAGAACGAGAATAAGCGGAACATTTTTAATTGTCATTTAAAACATAACACTGTAAAACCAAATTTTATGAGCAATACTATTGCATATCTTGTTGACAGCAAAACCTGTTGTTATTGGCGGATGGGTAAAGGCAATGTTCCCTGAGAAGGGCAAATATGCACTACAATATCAGCCTTCCTCTTGGACTCAGCCTTATCAGCATCAGGCAAGATGCAACGGTCTTTGAAGTGCCCTGGTAGTATCAGAGGTTGAAATTTCTGACATAGGTTTAGGAATGTTTGACATAGAGTATGTGCATCAACGTGTCCGTCCCAGAAATTTCCTCATTAACATAAGGTGAAAGGAGGTCAAGTCAGACCACCCTATTTTAGCTATATGTCTGTATTTGTTCTTATTTTGCTTTGACATGGTTGTAAGAATACACTAATCCCAGAATGATGTTGCATCAGGTATTTTATATATATATGTCATTAGCCAAATGATTTGACAATTTCATGGTTCTTAGAAAGATATGGTCAGATGACATGTGCAACAGTGGCAATGATTCTGCATAAAAATGGGAATGTGGTGACTCCTATTCCTAAGAGGGCCTACTCAAAATGGAATCAGACTTTATGGGCTTTACGTCGGTTTTTTTTAGGCCCCCCCAAGCTGGATTTGTATGCTGTTCTGCCGGAGTGCAGGGTCTCCTTGTGGTGGGTTCTGTAGCTTCAATTTATAGCCCAATTGATGTATTTGTATAAGGTTTAATTAAAAACAAATTATGACAATCAATATTATTAAACATTGCAATGTGTGGATTTATATAATGTGCATTTGATTAGAACTATTGATGATTTTTTGACAAAGATAATAGATCTGTTTTATATATGTGAATATGCTGAACCCATCATAAAGCCACCAAGCCCACTTTCTATATTATGGTTTTCCTACTCTTTAACAATGTCAGTCGATCTGTTTTCCTTAAAATATCATCTCTTTGTATTGTAATATTACATTGTCAGCCATGGGTGCCTGCTGGGGGTTGGCAGGCCAGGCCCTGGCCCCAATTCCCTAATGCACACAGCCAAAGTAGGGCACTGTCCATGGCCAAAGCAGTTGACATTAAGTATGGTAATAAAATAGTACGTTCACTGAAAAAACAAAGGTTAAAGTGACAGTATATTTAGTTATATTAATATTTTCTTACTTTGCATTAAATAAAACCTTAAAAATTGAACGAAAAAACAAAGCCTAAAGGACGTTATTGTTAGGTGAAAATGTCAGTTAAAACATACCCTTTTAAATTAACAAAAACACTGAAATACACCACTTATAATATCTCAAGTAAATATTATTGGTGCCCTAAAGTAACCATAACTTGTGCCCTCGCCATGCACTGCTTATAACTTCACATATTATGTAACTCATGACATGTTCTATAACATCATTGATAAAATCACTAAAAATACCTAAAATTACATAATTGATAACTGCACTGTGCATGGTGACGGTGTGAGTTGTAGTGACTTTAGACCACTTGGCTGCTTGTTTCCTGCCGACCCTGCACTCCAGAGGACACTTTGGACATTTTACCTCTACGCCTCGCGGAACCCGCTGCGCGGGTCCCGCATCGCAGGGGGGCGCTCCTGTAATTTTTTGAAGCTGGTTGCTGGGGTCTAACAGGGGCTGAGGGCTGCGAGCGAAAGGGCTGGACTCCATATCCCAGGAGTCCCAGGAAGCCGCGCCCGCTCCACCTGGGCTGCTCTCCCTCACCGCCCCGCCCCCACCGGACTGGGGATTAAATACCGGATTGCCCTGCATCTCGGGGGACCACTTGGCTGCTTGTTTCCTGCCGACCCTGCACTCCAGAGGACACTTTGGACATTTTACCTCTACGCCTCGCGGAACCCGCTGCGCGGGTCCCGCATCGCAGGGGGGCGCTCCTGTCATTTTTTGAAAGCTGGTTGCTGGGGTCTAACAGGGGCTGAGGGCTGCGAGCGAAAGGGCTGGACTCCATATCCCAGGAGTCCCAGGAAGCCGCGCCCTCTCCACCTGGGCTGCTCTCCCTCACCGCCCCGCCCCCACCGGACTGGGGATTAAATACCGGATTGCCCTGCATCTCGGGGGACCACTTGGCTGCTTGTTTCCTGCCGACCCTGCACTCCAGAGGACACTTTGGACATTTTACCTCTACGCCTCGCGGAACCCGCTGCGCGGGTCCCGCATCGCAGGGGGGCGCTCCTGTCATTTTTTGAAAGCTGGTTGCTGGGGTCTAACAGGGGCTGAGGGCTGCGAGCGAAAGGGCTGGACTCCATATCCCAGGAGTCCCAGGAAGCCGCGCCCGCTCCACCTGGGCTGCTCTCCCTCACCGCCCCGCCCCCACCGGACTGGGGATTAAATACCGGATTGCCCTGCATCTCGGGGGACCACTTGGCTGCTTGTTTCCTGCTGACCCTGATCTCCAGAGGACACTTTGGACATTTTACCTCTACGCCTCGCGGAACCCGCTGCGCGGGTCCCGCATCGCAGGGGGGCGCTCCTGTCATTTTTTGAAAGCTGGTTGCTGGGGTCTAACAGGGGCTGAGGGCTGCGAGCGAAAGGGCTGGACTCCATATCCCAGGAGTCCCAGGAAGCCGCGCCCGCTCCACCTGGGCTGCTCTCCCTCACCGCCCCGCCCCCAACGGACTGGGGACTAAATCACAGTTATAACATAACGTGTGCAGACCGCTGCGCGGGAGCGCGCCGGGAGAAGCCCGGGACAAGGGCGGGACCGTCTGTGGCCGTCCGGGGCAGAAGGAGGCCGGGCTGGGTCACATCCCCAACATTTTACTTGCACATCCCATTCTGTCCAAGGTGATGCCCTCGCCGGCACCATGTGAAACTCCATCAAGGGAGGGGGGCAGCAACACAGGGACGCTGGACAATTATTTTAAATCTGCCAAAGGAGATGGGGCCAAAGAAAACTCCCTAGAGAGACGTAGGGCGGAGCGACGGCGTTCCATTGAATCCATGAAGAGTAGATCCTTGACAGAAATCACCCCGTATCCTATCTCTCAGGAGGAAGGCACGCCCCCCAATAGTTTAAATCCCCCGCCCCTTGAGGATTTCCCCCTTTTACTCCGGGAAATTCCAAGCACCCCCGGTATGGAGCCTACAAAGATTACAGATACAACTCCTCCCACGACAGGCACTACCCCAGTGAATCTGGTTACTCAAACTCCCGTTTTGAATACAAACAAGAAGAGTAAGCCAAAACCAAGTGTTGTGGTAGAGTTGCATAGGCCTCCACCTAGCAAACGCTGTAGGAAGTCAATGGGGGGGCGGGGGAAAACTAAACTTTCTCATTTAGATTTTGGGAAAAAACATACTAACGTACTCCAATTTGGGAAGGATAATGAGACCGCGCCTACTGTTGTCTCCTCTAAGGTCCCAAGTCCGAACATAGCTAGTATTAACAGTGATCCAGTGGCCAACACATCCAATATAAATCCCCCGCCCATATCAATGGGGAGTATAGAATTCCTATTCCGTTCCCTTCTCCAGCCCATCAGCGATAGCCTGAAAAAAGTAGAGATTAGGCTTACTCTACTAGAGACATCTCTTACTCCTTGAACACCTTAGTTAGTAAGCAATCCAAAAATGTGGGACCTTATCCCCCTGTTGGAAACCCTCCTAAACCAGGAGCCTCACAGGGTGCCAACAAACTCCCCCCTCCGAGCGCATCTATTGCCCCCCCCCTTGCAGCCACTAATGGCTATTTCAGTCGAGGCACCGCACAATATTCTAGCCAGTAGGCCCTCACAACCAACAGTCGCTGCCCCTCAAAGCTCCCAGATAGGGACTAATGATGGCCACCAAGAAGCTGGCAGCGCCCTTGCATCTTCCCCTGGTCGGCCAGTCCCAAGACCACGGAGACCAGATCTTCCGCCAGAAGCTAATAGTTTAACGGTGGTACTAGCAGGCGCCCCCCACCTAAGAACAGGAGAATATGAAGACTACCAATCCCTAAAAAAAAAGGTGATTAAATGGCTGAATTGGAACCGACCCCTACCATCACATTTTAACAATGAGATCATTATGGTTAGAAGGGTCCCTTGGCTAGGGAGGACCAGAAAAACAATAATTGGGGACTGTATTTTGGTAACTTTTAAAGATCCGGGCACTGTCTTGCATATTTGTGAAGGTGCTAATCGTTCACTGGATTCTACCATTCAGACCCTTCCAGTATCCTTTTTCTTCCCTCCAATTCGCATGCACAATGCTCCATTGCATGATGAATGGATAAGGGTGGAACATAGGCGCAGACCCAAGGATTTTGCACAACGCCCTAATCATCAATTGCCAGACACACCCTATTTCCACTTCAACCGTTTTAATTGCTTGAATAGCTTGGATGGGGTTGATTGACTCTCTGTATATAACCCAGTGCCCTGGGATAACGGCTCCTGCACATTTTCTGAGCCATTTTCCCCGATAGTTGGACAAATTCCTGGACCACCAAAGGGCCCAGTGACTCCGGATAATGGCACCACAGGACTTTTTGATACATCCGGCCATAATGTTGACATTGCATCTGGAATATTGAATGAGCCAGTGCTTGTGGACAACGGCCCCTGTAGACTTCTTGAGCCACCTGCCCTTGCTGTTGGTAATGTGTCAGAACCCTTGATTGATACGGTGTCTGAAACCATCCCCTTTAACCCTTCTGGCACGGCAACTAACACCCCCGAACACTTGAGGTTAATTTGCTGGAATGTTGCTGGACTGGCCAATAATCTGGGTGACCCGGACTGGGCAAATTACATCGAGACTGGAGACGTATGTATGTTCCAGGAAACCTGGGCCAGAGAGGATTACGGTCACCAAGGCTACATGTCATTTTTCATTCCAGCTAGGTGGGAAGGCAAAGGTCGTCCATCAGGGGGGCTTACGACCTGGGTTGCATCTCATTTGGGCTGTGTGGCAACACGGCTGTTGGCTAACTCTGAAGACATTCTTGTGGTTTCATTATCCTGGCCTAACCAAGTCAAACTTATTTTAATTAACATTTATTCTAGGCCAGTGGGAATTGCAAAGGAATCACCGACCATAGATGAACTCTCGAACTATATATCTGAACTACCGAGTGATTCATTCCATGTGGTAGGAGGGGATTTTAATTCCCACTTTGAGCCACTACCCGGTCTTCTGGAGGGGTTTTCATCGGAAGAAGAGGTCAGATGGGCAGTGCCCCCAGTGGAAGGTCCCCCCCCGAAGGCTTGGACCCCACTAGCACTACAAATCACAGCCCTTACCCTAAAGTTTGGAATTAGAGCCTGCAACGGGCGATTGAAATCTTACATACCCAGTAAAACCACCTATAATAGACTGGGAAGGGAGTCTCGCCTGGATTATGTCCTGGCCCAAATAGTGAAGTGGCCAACAGTTCAGGACTTTAGGGTGATGGAGAGGTCCGATAGTGACCACAATCCGCTTGAGCTTGATCTTATCCATCCTGGCCCCCAAGCTCTCGGGATCAACGCGGAAGGGAACAAACCTCCTCTTCTCCTGGATAATAGCAGGAGAAGGATCAGGTGGGAGCACTTGGTTACAAGCAAGAGCAAACTCCCCATGCTCTATGATGGGATAACTCCCATCTTGGAAACTGTGGGGAGTTTGGTTACCGAGGCAAACAACAAAGATTCCCAGGCCAAATTGTACAAGGCTCATGAGGACCTTATAAAAGCTGCGGCCCCCCATCTCTCCTGCAGTTCACGAAAGCCAAGAGAGGGGCGGCAAGGCAAACTATCATGGTATAACCTAGCATGTAGAAGGGCAAAAGCAGAACTCCTCAGACTAATTAAAGAGGGGCTAGGGGGGGATAGCTTAAAACATAGTAGGCGAGCCTACAAGAAACTTGTTGCCCACGCTAAGGCCGAATGGGAGGAAAATCAGTGGGAAGAACTCACCAAGGCACTAGCGATCCAAAACCATCGTCTGTTTTGGAGGATAGTGAGCGGGGGGGTCGGGGAACTTACAATCGGCACTAGAGCCCAACATTGCTCCAGAGGTGTGGCAGGCACACTTCCAGTCTTTATACAGCTCTGAGCCAGGAGAATCTCTTGCTGTAACTGAGACGGGCTGGCCGGGTTACGAGGGGGAGCCAATAACGCTGGGTGAGGTCACTGCTGCCATCTCAGCTCTGGCCTCGGGAAAGGCGCCGGGACTGGATGGCTTACCTGGGGATATGTTTAGGCAAGAGCCCATTGTCTGGGCGCCCTACCTCACTGCCCTTTTCAATGGAGTCCTTGACGGTATGGAAATCCCTAGTACTTGGCTGGGGGCGGAGGTGGTCCCCATCTTCAAAAAGGGCTCGCCTCTGCTCCCAGCCAACTACAGACCCATCAGTTTAATAGACGTAGCACAGAAGCTGTTTGGTAGGGTTCTGCTGAATCGGCTACAGGATTGGATGGAGGAGGTGGGTGCCCTTAGCCCCTATCAGGCGGGATTTAGGAGGGGGGTATCCACAGTGGACCAGGTTTTCAGATTGAACCTCATCTACTGGAGGACAGCAAAATTCGAGGGCGGTAGTCTGTACACAATTTTTGTGGACTTACGGGCCGCCTTCGATCTGGTGCCTAGGGGGAAACTCTGGAGCGTCCTGGCAGAGATGGGCGTCCCCCCGGATATCCTATTAATCTTACAGAGGCTCCATCACAATAATTATGCCCGAGTGAGGTGTGGGCGTTCGGGGGAACTGACCGATAGATTCCCCGTTGGCCGGGGGGTAAGACAGGGTTGTGTGTTGGCACCGACCCTATTTTGCCTCTTCGTCAATGGGGTAATCGCTCACCTAAATGCCACCGATTACACTGACGCCCCCAAATTGAATGGCAGCAGGGTGCCCGCAATTATGTTTGCGGACGACACCCTGCTGCTATCCAAAACCCCAATGGGGATACAGAGGATCCTTGATTCTTTTGTAGTCTTCTGCACGGACAGGGGGCTAGAAATCAATGCGACAAAAACCAAATTCATGGTTTCGAACCCGAGTCAAAAATTGCGGCCAAATCCGCAATTGGGAGCTGTACGACTTGAGAGAGTATCCACCTTTGAATATCTTGGTGTGACTCTTAACGAAACCATGTCTTGAGGATCCCATCAGACTAGGGCAAACCTCAAGCTCATACAAACAACTGGGGGTATCGCCCGGATGATGACTGGTTCATCATACCGCCCATTGGGGGCACTAATCCAGATATATAAGGCCCAGGCTAGGGGGGCGATCATGTACGGGGCGGAATTGTGGGGTCATATCCCTTGCCGGAGTCTGTCACTAACGGAAAATAAGTTCATAAGACGGATAGCCGCACTACCGCCCAGTACTCCGCTCCTCCCCTTGAGGCTTGATTTGGGCCTACGACCGCTAGCCGATGAAATAAGTCTGAGACCCATAGCTTTCTGGCGTAGGCTGTGGAGCAGTAACGATCTTGCAGAATATAGGGCGGAATTGGTCGAATTACTGAACCACCCAAAAGCGCTTCACATCCCCTGGGTCAAAAACATCCAAGCCATTTGTATGGAACTAGGGCTCCCTGAATTATGGACGGATCCGGCGAATGCCGTATCAAACATCTCCAAAAGGTTCCTGGCCAACACATATCATGAACAAAAATTAGCTAGGGCCCGAGTAATACAGGCAGAAGGGTCCTTATCTTCTGTGTTTTTGCAAAGCAAGGACCTTTATAGGTTTGAGAAGGTATTGGATCCTATCTCCCCGGTACTTGCCAGGAAGCTGTTTCTCCAATGGAGATACGGCACGCTGCCCTTCCGGTCCTTTACAAGCACTTGGGCACCATGCTCCATTACAAAGCAGTGTCCGGCCTGTGATGCCATGGAGGAAACCGATCTACATGTGGCTTTCTTCTGCCCAGCCTACAAGGCAGCTAGAAAATACTGGCTCCTCCCACTGATAAGGAATATGGGCTGTAGGGAATATGCACCAATGTATAGGATTTTAAAATCTGATGTCTCTGGCCCAACTGTTTTTGCATTAACAAAATTTTTAATTAAGGTTTGGTACACGCGCAACCGTATTTTAAAGACATTGGGTCCTTCTTAAAATCTCAGATGTATCGTTTTTAAAGCATTCTTGTATATACATTCCAATGGTTTTATCCTTGTATGAACTGATTTATCTGTGATGTATATGTGTACTGTTCATCTTTTATGGCCAAATGGCCGTAATAAAGATTGGAAAAAGTAAAAAAAAAGTATTGTTACTTGAGATAATTATAACAGGTGAATTTCAGTGATTTTTCAGCAAGCACAACTAATGGTGTTTTCAGGCTTCACTGTCCTTGTTCACTGGCCAGTATTTTAAAGCAGGGGAAACAGCAATGGGCACTAATAACGGCATTTGAATTAAAAATCTGCCCCCAATGAGCCTCAAGTGAGTCACAGTGCATGATGGTAAGTATAGTCCCCCGAAAAAACAACCCAACACATCTGTGGTTTCACTGCTTAAAACATGCCTAATATTTAAGTTTCATTACCCCAGTGGGTTTGTTTATGCCACTTCAAACCAGTTCATTACAGGACGTTTGCTTCTCTGCTGTGTTTGCTTGAGACTAACATGCTTGTCACAGCAAACCTGCTTTCTTTCTCACAATGGTGCACACTTCACAGCTTGGACTGGCCATCTTAAATATTCACAACCTTTGTCCTCAAAATAAAGATGCACTCCAAAGAAGCTTCAATCCTTTATTCAACCTGCAGCAAGCATAGCCACCGACTACATCAGGCCAAACGCGTTTCAGGCGTCCCAGCCCTTGTTCACTGGCCAGTACTTTAAAGCAGCGGAAACAGCATTGGGCACTAATTACAGCATTTGAATTATGGACTAAGATTATAAACACCTATATGCTGCATAGAACCATCCCAGACATCCTCAAAGCTGGCCAGGTATCCCCATCTTAAAGAAACCATTGGCTGTCCCACAGACCTAAATAACTATCGCCCTATATCCAACAACCCTACCCTGGCCAAATTATTAGAAAAATGTGTTCACTCGCAGTTTACCAACCACATTGACCACTTCAACCTGCTGGATAAATTCCTATTGGGTTTTCGATCAGGGCACAGTACCAAATCTGCCATGACCCACATAATTGACGACGCGTTAAAAATATTAGACCAAAACACAGCCTGTTTACTAATACTGCTGGACCTAGCCTCTGCCTTCGACACCATCAAACACAACAGTTTACTAGACCTCCTGAAACATAGAATGGGACTATCTGGAAAGGTTCTCAACTGGTTAACTTCTTTCCTTCAAAACAGAACACAAAGATTCAAGACCAATCAATCTTTATCCAAACCCACTCCAGTGACTTTAGGAGTACCCCAAGGATCTTCCCTCTCCCTGACACTCTTCAATGTGTTTATGGAACCACTCACCGAGCTTCTCAACTCTTCAAATGTTCAATACCACATGTAGGCAGACAACTCACAACCCTACATTAAGGTCCACTCACCTGACGACATTAAGTCCCTCAACTCAGTGCTTCAAAAAACGCACATGTGTCTGGCAAATAACCACTTAAAATTAAATACTCTAAAAACAGAATTCCTCCTAATCGCGCCCCTCAGCCAAACAACCATCATCAGAGAATGGATGAATCATTTAACAGCACTCGACGGCCAACCGCTCTTCATCGACTCAGCCAAATCGCTAGGAATAACGCTGGATAATAAGCTAAATATGCAGAAGCCCATCAGCTCAGCAACTAAAGGAGCACATTTTCAGAAGAACACCTTGAGAAGACTGAAACCCTTCATACCCGCAAATGACTTTAAACAGGCAGTCCAAACTCTAGTAATCCCCATAGTGGAAATTGGGAGTGTGTCTCTCTGCAGCCTACCCAGATCAACGACAGCCCCTCTAGGAGCGTCAATCAACGCAGCCGATATTTATCCAACATAGTTCACTGTGGTGTTTGTGTGTTTGTACTTGTTCCCAATTTTCCAATACCCCTCTGTGAAAACGATCTGCCATGCATTCTATATGTAGGGATTTGAGTGTCTTGATGACTGCTTTATACTTGCTTAATGGGAACCAAGCACACCACTCCACTGATCGTTTTGAGGAGTAAAGTAGAGGTGATGGAGCAGATTTCATCTGCAGTCATGCATTGTTTTATTTTTTGTGCTTCAGACAGGCTGCATTTAAATTGCCACGCACATTTTGGTGCAGGTTAAAAACATGGCACATGAAAAACATGAAAAGTGAGGCCTATTCACTTCAGACTGAAAATGCTTTTGCTGAATTAAATTAACATGTGTTTTTTTGCAAATGTAGAGAAAAAGTGGCCTTTTTACCTTTGAAGATTTTTAATAGAATGTGTTTCTCTCTTCCCAGCACATCCATGTAAACTAAATGTATTATTCCTGTCTTAATAGACTTTGACTTGTTGCATATTTTGATAAACATTTTCAGTTAATAACACCTCTTTTTATAATGTGTGTGAATTAATAATGCACTTGGGACACATAATGGACTGATTTACATGAAATTAATATTATCTTTGTGTTTGTTTTATTTTTGGGGCCTACACAAAACATGGCTGCCTGTGAATCCATCAAGACTATGGCTTGAAATTTAATGAGAAGGGAGCATGCGCAGACTGTGGCAGCTTTCCTCATGACAAAAAGTCAAGGACAACCTGAATTCTTGTCATTCTGCCAATGTACCAGTTAGTTAAAAGTGTCCATCTACTGCGCTGAGAAGGAAGGAAAAGATGAATTAGATTGAAACATTTTTCCTAGTAAATGTTGCAATGTTTATAAATGTAGTTATTCATGTATGCTTCTTTTGTTAAGACTAGTGAAGTCAGGTTTTTAGAATGAGTCAGGGAAGTGTGACCTCATGCCTTTATGACTGACCAATCACGTAAGGTTCTCCTGAAAAATTTTACATCTTTGTGTACTCTGCCAATAATTATGGTATAAATACTGTCCTCTCTGGATGGGAGCTGCCACTTCTTCTTTTTTCTCAGCTCAGCTGGCTTCTATGGGTTAGGTACGAGAAACGTCTCGGGAGATTGCTGAAGGGCAGGTTTGCGTCCGAGGAGATTCAGGGGGAGGTTTCTTGCTTCCACGTCATATCTTGGCACTTCATGCCGCATTCCTTTGAGGTCTGGTGAAGGAGGGGCTGCTTTCCTCTTTAGACACAGACAGACAGAGAGTGCAGTGGATCAGGATAGATGCTAAACTTTAAGTTCATGTTTTGACTAATTAATTAGGTCTAAAAGATTTATTTGTCTTATGCATTTATTTCTCTTAATGGGAGATTTTTTGCCAACTATTTAATTATTGATTAGCTTTGCAAGACTATTTTTCTTAGAAACTCTTTAAGAATTGTGACTGAAATTTTGCGCCACATTTTTCATAACTACATGTAATGCTTATATGCAGACTGTAATGTGTTCTGTATTATTGATATTTTTCCTGTTTTCCAAAATTCTGTAACCTAATTGATATTTTACTAATGAATAAAGGGTCAGAGAAAAATTAACTTTTTGACTAGAAAATAAAACCCTTTAAAATAATCAACTACTCTCTTTATTGGCTTACAATAATAATTGTATTTTGACTGTTCATCTTTATTTAAAGTCTCCTGAAGGTAATACATGGTGTGAAGGTCCCAACACCTTTTGAGCGGTAAAATAGAGGTAGCATGAGGGTTTTGCATTGAGAAACTACCAGAAGAAATTACCGCTCTCCATCAGTTTTTGGTAAGCAGAGGATGGTCATTATTGATTAGTTTGGTGATTAGTAATTATTGATTTCACCATCAACTACTCAACTAATGGATCATTGACCTTAAGAGGGAAATAAAATAATTGCCCAAGTTAGATAAATGTCCAAGTCCTGATTCCTGACTCCAATGCTCAGAACCTGAAGACTGGCAAAGCAGTACTGGCAGGTGATGCAAGAAGTGGTGTGAGTATAAATAGGGTTGTGAAATGTTGTTAATGTGCTAGCATGTATTTTTTGAAGTGTTGAAAATAGTAAGGATTTTTTACTGTTGGTGATATTTTGCTCATTTTGAATTGATGGTGTTATTGATTATATTGGTAATTTAATAGGACATACTTTTTGGTTATTGATTACATGTTTTAACTCTTCATGTTAAGTTAGTGTCTTGTTCTATGTTGTCTGGAACACGCAGGTTTGCACACCTGTGGAATCCCGGGAAGGAATAGCGGGTGGTAAATGGAAGCCACACTGCACTGAGGTTACTCGTCTGTTGGAATAACACTGAGAAGCTAAGGAGGGCTGGCAGTGTTAAATTAGGGACTATTTTCTGTGTTTGTGATTGATAGCAAAGAGTTCGCTGGTGAAACTTTGGTCTGATATCACCTAGAAAGGGTCACACTAAAGGAGTAGCAGGTTCTTCTGAGCTTGATTGATAGCAAAAGGGTTCGCTGGTGAAACTTTGGACTAAGATATATCCTGAAGGATAAGTCCAAAGGAGTAGCAGGTTCTTCTGAGCTTGATTGACAGCAAAAGGGTTCGCTGGTGAAACTTTGGACTAAGATATATCCTGAAGGATAAGTCCAAAGGAGTAGCAGGTTCTTCTGAGCTTGAGTGAAAGGTAAGCGGAAGGGATTTACCTGTAGTGTTTGAAGAGTAAACGGAAAGTCTTACTTTGTGAAGGTTAAGCGGAATGTGTTACTCGCAGTGAATATAAATCTATCCTTTATTTAGCCCAACAGACAGAGTAGCGAATGTATTTATGTTGTTACTAACAGAGTTATTGATTAAGAGAAATATTGCAGTAAGATTTTGTGGAGGGTCAGTGGTAGGAGTAAAACTGACTGAAATTTAGATTGACAGCTTTGGAGAAAAGAAATTGCATTGAACTATTGCAAAAATGAAACTGTTTGAAGGTTTAAAGAAGCTGTTAGGAGGTAAAGTGAAAAATTCGTTTTTTATTGGTGATGCTCCTGAAGGAACACCTGTGCATTTTATGTCTACCAGTTTGGGACAAAACACATGTATGTGGGTTCAACAATGGTGCAAGATTACTGAAAAAGAGGGTGCTTTGAGGTTTCCAAAAGATGGTACTTTTGAATTGCAAATTATTGACAAATTAAGGGAAGTGTTATGTGAAATAAAGACACCATCTAAAGCTGCACAATTTGAGGCCTTAAGCCTGTGGGAAAAAGCAGCAAGAGAGAAAGCAAGTGAGGATGAAAAGGTAAAGCACCATATACAGGAGAAGGGAATTAATGCTGAAAAAGAGCTTCAAATAAATAATAATTCAGGGGATGAAATAATGGATGCATTGTTAACTGAGTGTCCACCACTTTATGTGGTTCCCATGAAAAATACTGAAAATAGTGCACCAGTAAATACTACAGGGGCTACTGCTTCTGTTGAACAGAGAGAAATACAGACTGAGAGAACTGTGCAGACATTTTATATTGAACCATTACCTGTTGATTCAGTACTGACAGTGATACCTCCAGGTGTTACTGCTTTAAATGTGCCTGATTTAGTCCAAGAATTGCAAACTGCAGATGCACAGATAATGCCTAGAAAAATTATGACTGTCCCAATTAATATGGGCCCTACTGAAAAGGTGCAAAGGGCTGCAGAAGGAGTGATTATGGCAGGGTTTATTTCAGAAACTCAGAATTCACAGATTATTGAACAGAAATTACCCCAAGCACTAAAAGGTGAGGGTAAAATGATATTTACAACATCTGCAGCCCAGGATAAAATAAATATATTTGAAAATTGGATTTTTCAAACCTGCTTGGAGGAAGCAGCAGTAATTAAAAAGATAGAGAACATGGGAGAACATAACAACACAGGCCCTGAAAAAGAGAAACAGCTTAGTGTTTTAAATTCAACATTTGAACATGAAGAAATTAACTGTCCCTGCTGTTTAAATCATGAAAATGTGAACAAGTGTCAGGAAAAAGAATTCATTTCCCTGAGTATAGAAACAGTTGCATGTGCATTAACTACACATAATGGACTGACAGATCTGGCACAAAAATATGAAACTGATGTTTCAGGAAGTTTTCCATTTCAGAAAGGTTTCAGGGTACACATGGATGATGAAGCAAATGAGAAAATGTGTTCTTCAGGAATGCATTTGCACATTGCAGAAATAAAATATATTTTCAAATGCAATGGGTTTGAGAAATTAGGAGACAAGTGGGCAAGAAAACATGAGAAGAAAAAGAAACGACCAGAACTAGCAAGGAAAATGGATAAGGAAAAGAAGCCACCAGATATAATTGAGAAAAATAATAAGCAGAGTGAGGGAGAAGCTTTTGCTTACTCATTGAGAGAAAAGGTGGGAGAAATGTATGTTCCTATGCTACAGAATAAAAGTGAACTTGCAGCATTTCTGAACACATTCCCACAACTGAGAGACAGAATTGTGCTGTGGTACCCACAAGTTGATGGATTTGATGACTTTTTAAAAGAGTTGTGCATTAATTTGGAAATGTTCTTTTACATTGCCATGCAAACGGAATTGTGCTTTGAATCTAAAGTTGTTGTTCAAGGGCCAAGTGAGAAGACAATGAAAAGGGTTTGCATGAATGCACCATCATTTTCTGTTGTTATGGAGAAAAACATAGCAGTGATTATTTTCCTGAAGGGCCAAGTGCCAGCAAAGGATGTTGATTGGGTACAGATTAAAAGAACACAGGATGGAAGTAAAGGTGTTTTGGTTTGTGCAAATTCAGGTATGGATGTTGTACTGCTGGAAAATGTGTCCTTTTGCCATCTTTATAACAGATTTGAGCATTGGAAGAAGAAAACTAAATTTAAACATGATGCACAAAAACATGGAGAAATGCAGGTGCAAAATATGCCAGTTAAGCAAATGCAAATGTTAGTTCAGAAACAGGTACCTATGGCAGAAATTTTTCAAGCACAGATGGTCCCACAAAATATGGAAAATGCTAAAATTAATTTAAATGAGTTGCCCAGAGTAAATGTGAATTGTTTCCAGAGACAAAAACAGAACCCAGTCCAACAGGTTGCTCTTTTTGCAAATGAGAGTTTTAACACTCACAATTCTGAATTTACCAATTCCATTGTGAGGGCAATGGAAAGTCCAGATTTAGTTGCAGGAGTTTTAAAGAAAGAAATTACAAACCAAGTATTAGAAAATTGTGCACCAAAATTAGGCCCATTTGAGGAAGATTGCAAAACTGTTGTCTGTGACTCAGGCCTAGCAGGAAAACAATTATTTTGCAAATTAAGCAGCACAGATTACTGTACACCAGATAATGCTATTTTTCAGATTCCTGAGGAGGATGTACATTTTAAAATGGCCCATCAAGAGACAGTTGTAGCATTGTTTTCAGAAAAGACAGTTGAAAAATTACCTTCTGCTTTGGAAAAAATAATAAACACAGAAATAAGAGAGTTCACAGAGAAGGATGCCAGGTTAATAACGTGTGCAGAACATGTCTTATTAAAATTTGAACCAGATGACATGTATTCAGGAACACAATCAGTTGCAGGAATTTTACCAATAAAAGGATTTTTGATGGAATTGATTGGAAGTGTATGTAACTTTCTGATCACAGGTTCACAGAAACCAAATAAAAAGAACAGAATAGTGCAGGAGATTAAAAGCATATTTTTTCCATGTTGTCCTGTGGTACCGAATCCAGCCAATATATTTTTTCACATTCCATGTGGTGAAGAATGGCTTACTTTTATTGATTTTTGCCAAGTTCATGTCACAGTGCCATTGCATGAGAATAGTCAGGAGTACTGTCAAAAAGAAGATGAATATCTGGGACACAAAATTGGAAAGGGAGGTAGAAAGGTGTCACCAGAGAAGGTGGAAATAATTTCCAAGATGAATCAACCTCAAATTCAGAAAGAAGTCAGGACATTTTTGGGAATGGTTAGCTGCTGTAGAGAGTGGTTAATAAACAGTTCCCTAGTGGCTAAGCCTTTACTGAGGCTGACACACTCATGCGTGTCTGATCCGCTTCCATTGGACAACAATTGCACAAAAGCATTCCTAGAGTTGAAAGAGAAAAAATGTCGCGCCCCAGCACTAGGAATGAAAGTTTATTTGAAAGAAAATACACTAATTTGCAGTGAGAGGGAGGGCTGCGCTCTCTCATTGCTTATTCAAAAAGATGAATGTTTTCAAAGGTCTGTGATGTATTGCCCAATGACCTTTGACCCTAACTTCACAGAAATGTCAGCAAATGAATTGGATTATGATGAAAATGAATATGAGTGTCTAAATATCATGAAAATATGCATAAAGCCAAATTCAGACTTGAAGGATGAACATCTGAGTCAGCCCAACAATGTCCATTTTGTAGATGGCCCATGTTTGAAAGGTGACACATTAAAAGCAGCACATGCTGTGCTCCTTATACATGATGTTGTCAAAGCTTCATGGCTTTTAGTAATTACCCCAGCCCAAAATTCGAAATTGATTGCCCTTACCATAACATGCAGTATATCTGCTCAATTGGGAGTCACTGTTGTCATGGGAGAGAGAAATGCTAATTCAGTTGCACAAAATTGTGTTCTGTTAGCATATACATTCTATGGAATCTTCACAGTTAAGTTTAAAGAGGCTCAAGAAAATGTTTTTGAAGCAGCACAACAGGGTTGTATCAGAACTGTTTTTGAGAAAAATGACAACTGCAAAGTGACAAATGTGTTATTGCAAAGACTGATGCCCAGGTATAAATTGCCAGTTTCTCTGAAATCAGATCATAATGTGGTCTCAAAGATAATGAGTGCAGAACAACAGATTGGACAAGAAATGGATTGTAGCTATCTGCCTGAAGTGTCACGCATAATAAAGCAAAACAATGGCAGCACAGAGTTACCTTTTGCAAAAGACTGTTTTTCAGCATTACCAAAGTGGCTTGAAAATGCATATGCAAATGCACTTGTGGAAAACACTGAGGAGAACACTAGCCATTGCTGTGTAGGTCTGGTTGATGTACAGTGTGCAGTTTCTCACCAGATTGCAGCTGCTACACAAGATCTGCATAATGGATGGTGCAACGGTTTTGATCTGAGAGATGTTGTGGTGAAACATCTGAATCTGATCAAAGTGAAAATAAGAGTGAAAGGCCTTGGTTGAAAAAGTGCAAAGGATTGATGGTGCTCTGTCAGAGTTTCTCAGCACCTAAGTAGTCCAATTTGCATGGAAAGTATGAGCCATACTGATGACAAGCTGATGACAATGAGTAAAGAAATGCTGAAACTGTCCTGTTGAATTCCTTTTTTATTATTTTAGTTATTTATTTTAAAGAAGACTAACTGTTCCAAGAAGCTACTTACAGAACTCTGCACTAAAACAATTGAACTTGGCTATATATGATCTGATTACAGACCAAACTTGTGTTTGCCTTAGAAATAGAAGTAACATTGTTATATGCTCAGCTTTTGCAATTTAAAAAAAAAATAAAAAATAAAAAAATAAAAAAATTGTCACTTATGAAATGAAATATGTGTGATGAATTATAAATCATTTTATTATGATTTGAATTATCAAGAGGGTGGGTTGATGGAGCAGATTTCATCTGCAGTCATGCATTGTTTTATTTTTTGTGCTTCAGACAGGCTGCATTTAAATTGCCACGCACATTTTGGTGCAGGTTAAAAACATGGCACATGAAAAACATGAAAAGTGAGGCCTATTCACTTCAGACTGAAAATGCTTTTGCTGAATTAAATTAACATGTGTTTTTTTGCAAATGTAGAGAAAAAGTGGCCTTTTTACCTTTGAAGATTTTTAATAGAATGTGTTTCTCTCTTCCCAGCACATCCATGTAAACTAAATGTATTATTCCTGTCTTAATAGACTTTGACTTGTTGCATATTTTGATAAACATTTTCAGTTAATAACACCTCTTTTTATAATGTGTGTGAATTAATAATGCACTTGGGACACATAATGGACTGATTTACATGAAATTAATATTATCTTTGTGTTTGTTTTATTTTTGGGGCCTACACAAAACATGGCTGCCTGTGAATCCATCAAGACTATGGCTTGAAATTTAATGAGAAGGGAGCATGCGCAGACTGTGGCAGCTTTCCTCATGACAAAAAGTCAAGGAC
The DNA here is from genome assembly GCF_964261635.1 of Lissotriton helveticus. NCBI lineage: Eukaryota > Metazoa > Chordata > Amphibia > Caudata > Salamandridae > Lissotriton > Lissotriton helveticus. The sequence continues at coordinate 989,234,780 of NC_136067.1, forward strand.
AACCTGAATTCTTGTCATTCTGCCAATGTACCAGTTAGTTAAAAGTGTCCATCTACTGCGCTGAGAAGGAAGGAAAAGATGAATTAAATTGAAACATTTTTCCTAGTAAATGTTGCAATGTTTATAAATGTAGTTATTCATGTATGCTTCTTTTGTTAAGACTAGTGAAGTCAGGTTTTTAGAATGAGTCAGGGAAGTGTGACCTCATGCCTTTATGACTGACCAATCACGTAAGGTTCTCCTGAAAAATGTTACATCTTTGTGTACTCTGCCAATAATTATGGTATAAATACTGTCCTCTCTGGATGGGAGCTGCCACTTCTTCTTTTTTCTCAGCTCAGCTGGCTTCTATGGGTTAGGTACGAGAAACGTCTCGGGAGATTGCTGAAGGGCAGGTTTGCGTCCGAGGAGATTCAGGGGGAGGTTTCTTGCTTCCACGTCATATCTTGGCACTTCATGCCGCATTCCTTTGAGGTCTGGTGAAGGAGGGGCTGCTTTCCTCTTTAGACACAGACAGACAGAGAGTGCAGTGGATCAGGATAGATGCTAAACTTTAAGTTCATGTTTTGACTAATTAATTAGGTCTAAAAGATTTATTTGTCTTATGCATTTATTTCTCTTAATGGGAGATTTTTTGCCAACTATTTAATTATTGATTAGCTTTGCAAGACTATTTTTCTTAGAAACTCTTTAAGAATTGTGACTGAAATTTTGCGCCACATTTTTCATAACTACATGTAATGCTTATATGCAGACTGTAATGTGTTCTGTATTATTGATATTTTTCCTGTTTTCCAAAATTCTGTAACCTAATTGATATTTTACTAATGAATAAAGGGTCAGAGAAAAATTAACTTTTTGACTAGAAAATAAAACCCTTTAAAATAATCAACTACTCTCTTTATTGGCTTACAATAATAATTGTATTTTGACTGTTCATCTTTATTTAAAGTCTCCTGAAGGTAATACATGGTGTGAAGGGCCCAACACCTTTTGAGCGGTAAAATAGAGGTAGCATGAGGGTTTTGCATTGAGAAACTACCAGAAGAAATTACCGCTCTCCATCAGAGGTATGTGTTGTGTATCTGCTACCTGCCTCAATTGGGACTTAGCACACCCGACGGGATCAATTATGTGGAATCTATGCTGCGATTTGTGCAATATATACATGGGTAGTGGGGTGGGAGCTGTTTCCAGTTTCTTGATATACAGTTGAGGGAGAGTGTCAGAGCCATGTATCCAATAATGTGTATGTAGCAGCTGTGCTACCCTGTAATATGTCTATAGATCCAGTGGATTTAACCCTCCCTCTGCGTAGGGTTTTATCAGTGCTTCTCATTTTACTCTTGGTTCCTCACCTGCCCAGGCGAGGCAGATCATCTGCGAATTAGAGTACGAAAAAAGGACTTAGGTAGCTCTATTGGGATATTTGCATCTAGAAAGAGAAACCTGGGAAGCACTATCATTTTCATGATCTCAACTTGTCGTAACAATGTTAGGGGAAGTTTGACCCATTTATTATTAGAAACATGCACGACTACTTGTTTATTTACCAACCCTAAAGAAGTCCATCTCTTTAGACGAAACGTGTTGGCTATTCTGTTCATCTATTGAATTTTTTTTATTTGAATACAAGAAGATTTTGAAGCATGTCTTTGAACACAGACACTATAATTCTAGTGTATATGCCTTTTTAGTGGTGCATTATCTGTTTGTGTATGTTGTTAAAAATGTGTTCAGTCCAGTTTGGATTGCACCATGACAGTGGGTACGTACAAGAGTGTGCACACAATTTCTGGGTACTTCCCATCATTTGTATTAAATAGGGGATAACAGGTTAGGTGCTAGTGTGTTGCACGGTTCCACTGTCAGTTATCTAAATTCTACCATTTATCAAAGGCCTCTGTGAGTCATTGTACCCCCCCCCCCCATAGATTTCCCTCATAACTACCTCTGGGTCAGTGTGTATTTGAATGCCCAAATACCTAACTGGTTCAGTGGTCCACTCTATAGGATATTCCGTATTAGTATGGGCCGTACTATGAGTAAGGGGAGTGATCATTGATTTGTACCAGTTGATACGTAATCCGAGTGCTGCCCGAATCTTTCAAACTCTTGTAGTAGTGGTCCGATATGTATATATATATATATATATATTCACTGAAAAAATCATAGGTTTCACTCTAGTTATAGTTAGCTGGAAATTTTACTCGCATAAAACCATTGAAACTCCCACGTTATAGTTAGTTGGACTCACTATAACTTGCGCGTGCAATGCACTGCTGATGACGTCACATATTACATCACTTATGACATGGTCAGTGACATCACTCATGACATCACTGATGACACCATCCAGTGAATGTGTGTCTTTCTGAAAAATAAATGTGTGTTATATATGTATATGTAAAAGTTGTTGGAAGAATAAATGTTTAAATAAGTGTTTACATGGATTTTCTTTTTAAATTGATTGGTTAACTGGCTTATTACGTGTATCTTAGTGAATACATATATTAGTGAGTAATGTTTAAAAATTTAAATATATGTATTAGTGTTTCACTTTGTGTATAAGTGGATGCATGGGTTGGTGAGTAGCTACATGTGTATGTATATGGGTTATTAGATGTTTTTCCTAGTATCAGTATAAGTGTTTGTATGGTTTGGTGGGGGTATTACTTAGCACATAGATGCATGAATGACTGACTCTCTCTTTGTATGTGTTTTGAAGACAGCATATGTGCAGGACTGTATGCGTGGATGAGTGTGTATGTAAATGTATGTAAATGTATGTATAGGCATTTATATAGCGCACTACTTACCCGTAGGGTCCCAAGGCGCTTCGACCGCTGCGAAACCCTTCCTGGCTTCCCTGAGAGATGGTCCCTTAATGGGTATCTCCAGGGTGAGACCAGGCATCCCCGGCGGTCTGGTGGGGCCGTTAGTGAAGATGAGGCAAGCTAATGCCCAGAGTTGCCGAGTGTGAACGCTGATCAGAGTGGGCACCGAGGCGAGAGAATTATCGAGTCCGCTGACCCTGGTCCAGAAACCTGCCGCGCCGGGAATCGATCCCTGGTCCCGGGCCGTCCTCTGCTCTCGGGTCTGCCGCCTCTAACCAGTGAGCCACACTACTTCATGTATGTGTGTGTTAGTGAGTGAATGACTGTCTCACTAGTGTCTTTATCAGTAACTACATATGTTTTAATCTAGTATATGTGAATATTGATGTATATAAGTGAGTATATGTGAGAGTGAGGGATGGTAAGAGTTCCTGTTTAAATAAGTATGTGTTTCTATAAGTGATTGTTTAAGAGAGTAAGTATGTGTAAGTTTCCTTAGAAGTAAGGTCGTAGTGTGTGTATAGCTGTATATGCAAATAAATGGATGTTCAATAGTTTATTTGCATGTGTGAGTATGTGTGAGAGTATCTTTTGGATGACTGTCGGTGTGTAACAGGATGTATAGGTGTATCACTACATATAATGAGTGAGTATATATAAGAGTGACTATATAGAACTGTTGGTGAATGAGTGGATGTGTATATAGATGGTGGAATTATTGAATTGGTTGTTGTAACTGGTATGGGTATCTCCATTATTTAGAACATTTTAGTTTCTATTTTTGAATATGTGTTTGAAGGGTTACATTACAGTGAAAGGAGGTCTGTCACTCTGTCACAAGGATGGTGTCATCAGTGATGTCATGAGTGATGTCACTGAGCATGTCATGAGTGATGTAATATGTGACGTCATCAGCAGTGCATTGCACGCCCAAGTTATAGTGAGTCCAACTAACTATAACGTGGGAATTTCAATTGTTTTATGCGAGTAAAATTTCCAGCTAACTATAACTGGAGTGAAACCTATGGTTTTTTCTGTGAATTTAATAGGGTTTTAAAATGCTAATTCCTAACTAAAACTGGTGTGAAACCTATGGTTTTTTCAGTGAATTTCATAGGTTTTTTAATAGCAAATCTCTATAGGTATAAAAAGTAAAAAAATTTATAACGAATTTTATAATGTATAATTATGTAAATATTTTCTTTTTTTTTGCCCTGGGGCGCTCCCGGGGCGCGTACCGCGAACGCACGGGTAAGCGCAATGTTACGGCGCGCACCGGGGCGCGTACCGGGGAGCGTCCCGTTAGCGCTATTTCCGCGAACGAAAACAACATCGTGACGTTTGGCGTAGCCGCGTGATGCGTCATATGACGCACTGCGTAAGCGCACCCGGAAGTACGCGAGCGCATACGATCGCAAAATGTCCTGATGCGCTTACGCTACGCGCCACGGGGCGCGCCCCGGAGCGCGACTATGGGCGCGGCCCGCGGCGCGTAGCGTAAGCGCGTCGGGTCATGTGATCTGAAAATAACACTTTTCATTGGTGCAGATCAGTTTTGGTTTCCAAATGATGAAAGCCCGGATCATGTGACTTGAAAATAACACTTTTCATTGGTCCAGAACAGTTCTGTTTTCCAAATGATGAAAGACCCCACCTTTTTTCCTTATTCTGACTTTGTCCTTTGACTGAGGAAGACCTGTTTGATCTAGTTAGAGAATTATTTTGTACTTTGAAATGGCTACTGTAGCAGCAACAGCTGGAGCATCTGCACCACCACCACCACCTCCACCACGAAGAGGACCACCACAACAGTACATTGGTGGTCAAGAAGAGGAGGAGGAGGAAGAGGAAGAGGAGGAGGGGAGAAGATGGCTGTCTGAAGACAATACCCCATACAAACCAAGGTCACACATTGTATGGGAGTTTTTTTCAATCCCAGAGGGCAAGAAAAAAGTCAATGCGGCCAAGGTAACTTGCCTAATCTGTGGCATGGAAATCTCAAGGGGCAACCCAAACAAAAAATATTCTTTCGGTAATAATACCATGATTAGACATATGACCCGCAAGCATCCAAACAACTATTCTCGGGCAGAGCTCAGGGAACTGGCCAGTAACCTCCCCCAGTCTTCAAGGACCACCTCCAAAAGAAAGCAACCCACTCCATTGGGACCAGAAACAACGGAGACGATGCCTTGCATTCAACAAAGATTTGAGGATTTCCGAATCACATGTATTCATTGTGGCAAGCTCATCTCTTATGGTGAAAAGAGCGTAAAGCTCGTCGTCCTTGCTGGTGACAATCACAAATGCCCCAAAAAACCCTAATTGTTTCAGTTTTTTGTTTTTTGCTCCAGTTGAGCCATTTTCAATTCCCTTTGTTTTGTTTCTCCCCATAAAAAATACAAAAAAATATAAAACTGTTTTGAAAAGCCAAAAAAAGTACAAAATGTTCAAAAAAACAATAAAAAAATATAAAACAACAAAAATAAGAAAAAAAACAGTTCTTTTTAGAACTACCTTTAATTTATAAAAAATAAACCTATATTTTCAAAGAATCTCTGTCAATTTTTTTTCCTTAGGGTACGCGTACCGGGGCGCGCACCCCAAAAAAAAGAAAATAAAAAGAAATGAAGAAGTTAGCATGAGGGAAGAACACAAAGAGACTAATGTTAGGAGAAAGAGAGCTACAGGGAGAAACACAGAGGGATTGTTTATTACATATTTAAAAAAGAAAAGAAAAGGTGTAATAGGGTAAAAGTGAGAAAAGTAAAATGACTAAATGAGCGAAAGAAAGGAAGAGAGAGGAAGAAGACTAAAGTAGAGATAGTGGGAGAATGTGAGTGGGTGTTGAAAGAAAAAAAAAAGAACAGTAAAAAATGGAGAATGAAGGGTAGTGGCGGAACCGGTGAAGGAGGGTGAGAAAAGACCAGTTAGTGTAAGTAAAGAGGGGTGAAAGAGGGTGAAAAATTGAATTAGGATAAGACATGGGGAATGACAAAGAGAAAGGACAAAGAGAGTAAAGGAAACAGTGCCTGAATGGGTTTGAGTGAAACAGCAAAGAAAGGTAAGTAATGCAGTGTGTGTGACTTATAGGGAGTCAGTGGGTGTAGGTCGGGGTATGGGTGTGTAAGGTGTGTCTGTGGGTGTGGATGTGTGGGGTGTTTCGTTGTGGGTGGAGGTGAGGGTGTGTGAGATATCTGTGAGGGGTGTGTGGGTGTGGGGGGTATGTGTGTGGGATGTATGTGTGTGTATGGAATGTGTGTGTGTGTGTGAAGAGTGTGTGTGGGGGTGTGTGTGTGTATGAGGTGTGTGTGTGCTGTGTGTGTGGGGTGTATGTCAGACGTGTGTCTATGTGTTGGGAGGGGGCTGAGGTGTGTGTGTACGAGTGAAGTAAATAATTAAGAAAAAGAGAATGAGTGAAGAAGTAAAGGAAGGGAACAGAGGGTAAGTGAAGTAAAGAATGGGAACTGAAAGAAGTTGAATATGAGAGGGGAAATAGGGAAATGGGAGTAAACATGGAGAATAAGTGAGGGAAGCAGAGTAAAGAAACAGGAGTGAGGTTCGTTGAGAAAATATTAGTGAGGTTAAAGCAAAGGGTGATGACAAACTACATTTTTTAAATCACACTTACCATATAATTAATGTAAACTTAATTACATGTTTTTACTACACTTTGTATCTGAGAGAAGAAAAAATAAGTTATAATTAGTAAAATATATATTTTAAATTAAAAGATACAAATGAAGAGGTTAAAAATCATAACAGTGTATTTAGAAATAAAGTAAGAGTGAAGGACACAGAAAGGGTAATAAAGTAAGGTAGAAGGACAAAAAGAGAGAAAAAGAAATAGAAGGAGAGCAAATTACTAAGAGTAAGGAATATAGATTCACTGACAGAGAGGAAGAGAAGAACAGAGAAATGACATGAAGGTAAGAAAGATACTAAAACAATGTGAGTTAGCAAAACTAAATCAGGAAACAGTAGTAAGTAAAAAGATAATGACTGAGACAGAAAAGAGTCTAATTAAGGATGCATTTAGAAGAATGAGGAATAGAAGATAACTGAGAGTAAGTGAAGAACAGTCATAGAGTGAAGGGATGAAGGGAGAGAGGATAATATACAACGATTGAGAGAAATGGAGTGAGGAAGTTAGTAGACAGACACACCAAGAGAAAAACTGAGTGAGGTGGAGTACAATGAGTGAGCAAAGGAAATGAGTAAGGGAGCAAAAAAAAAGAAAGAGAGGAGAAGACGACTAAAACAGTGGTACTGAGAGAAAATAATTTGGTGATGAAAGTAAAGAGAAGGACATTGAAAGAAAGGAAATGAGGGATAGTAATGTAACCAGAGTAAAAGGAATGGGATGAAGAACGATGAGAGAGGAGCAGTGAAGTTGTTGTAAAAGAAATGATAGAAGGTAGCTAAACACAAGTGAACATAACACAAGGAGAGTGAGGCACTGAGGACATAGAGGTAGTGAATGAAAAATAGAGAGAAGAGGTCAAAAGAAAGGAGCAAACAAAGATAAGCGAGGGAGAGTGGGTGATTTATAGTGATAGAGTGCGATAATACTGCTGAGTGATTAAACAGGAATTACTAAAAGAGCAAAGGAGGAAAATACGGAAAAGGGAAGTAAAGCAGAGAGACTGAAAGCTGAAAAGTTATGCAAGGGAGAGAGGGGATGCAGACAGTTGAAATGAGAATGAGGGGTTGTCAAAGAAGTGGAGTAAAGGAACGGGGGTTACAGAGAGTGAGAGAAAGACATTATAAGTGAGTAAAAAGAGCTGAAAGAGGATGGAAAAAGGAAAGTGAGTGTCAGAGAATGGGAATACAATTTAATTTACACAATCCAAAGTATAGAATAACTTGTACAACATGTTACATAGTTTATTTTTGCTGTTCTCAGAATATATTGAATTTCACTTAAAACAGTGAGTTCAAATTACTCATCATATGACAGCGGGAAAAAAAATACAATCTAAAAGATTGTGTTTTACAAAAAACCTTAGATACTGACAAATGACAAATCTACACTAATCTTTGATTGACTTACTTTTCCTTGAGGCCAAATAGTATATCATGGAGGAACTTTTCTCGTTGCAAAGTACTCTGCTGTTCACTAAAAAATCCATTTCATCGACTTTCTAGAAGAAAAGCTCCAAGAACATCTGAAATATTTTCATATACTCCTTTTTTTCAGTCATGACTCTTTACTCATTCCTGTACCTTTCCTTTTGGCCATATAGTGTCAGATGTATGAGTATATTTTCAAATTAATTCTAAGAAACTCTGAAATTACCTTTTTTCCGACGTTCTGAAAGAAAGGCTCATACAACATTTTCACAATATTTAAGTATTTGTAAAACCATCTCTGACTCACTCATGTTCATCATTTTGTATAATACTAATATCACTTACTATGAGATCCACTTACAGTACCTATATGACAAGTCAATTTTTTATATTACCTGGATCACTTTTACTCAGAATATATTTTTAAACAGCAAAATAACCTTTATTAACTGCTCCCGTCTTCATAGACCAATTACCTTTACTTAAATTTTGGTTGTAAAAACACTAGGTATGAATTTTTTAAGCCAAAAGGCAAACGTTGTTTGAAAGTCAAATGAGTGTCGTTACAGTGGGTCCAACCTTTACAACTTTTTAAATAGCATGTGTAATGCTCTGATGTTGTAGAAGGACCGTCATGATAAATAATAGCTACAGTTGCAACGGTTCTTCCTGATATTGATAACTGAGTAGTCACGAAATTTTTAATAGAAGTTGTCAATTTAGTTCCATCAGGTCTACATCGTTGGAACATTAAAATGACATACTGACCATAATTTTGTAGAAATAATGTGGACAGCATTGTAGACTTACATTGGGTACACACCATATTGTGATCCGCTGCTTTAACTAGATTATTAAAAGGCACTGATTTGCAGTCTGGTAAACTCAAATATATAAATCTTTCAGTGTCTATTCTAGTAGTACTTGATAAAGTACAGTTTTCGCAGTCATGCTGCCATTGATAAGAAAGGCTAAAAAGATTTTTTATATCTACACCTTCATCTTCCAATACATCAAACATATACATTAAAAATTCCTGACAATCCTGCTGAATATTCTGTGAAAATTGATTTTGACCAGAACATATGTCTAGAAGATTTCGAATTTCTGAAACACTTTCTATTTTTGCTCTATCACTGCTATATTTCTCAAACATGGAATTCAACAAACAACAGAATCTTTGATCCCGATTTTCAACAATCTGTTCTTGTATATTTTGAAGAAAAAAAACAACATTAACCACTACTTAGCATAGCAGTTGACACCAGAACTGTTTTCAAACTGAAATCCAACAACATCTTCAACAGAATCCTTTTTCTTTCTCCTTACAATTACAGTTTCATCTACTTTTTGTCTTTTTGCTACTACCTCACTGCAATTATTCTCATTTCTTCTTTTTTGGCCTACCACACGTTTTTCAAACAGAGGATATTGAGGCAAATGTGGAGCATACTCTCTTCTTAACCTATTGTATTCTTTAACACAATGTAGATCTGCACAAATCTTTGTTTCATCACACTCTATCAAGTACAGTCCTGATAAAGTTCTGACTCGTGAGAATGCCACATATGCCATACCCTCTTTAAACACAGAACTTCCAATGTTCACCAAAGCGCTATCTACACTTAAACCTTGAGATTTATGAATTGTCACCGCATATGCCAAACAAATAGGAAACTGTTTTCGGCGAACATATAAGTCTTTCACAAGCAAAAACCTAGCTGAACAACGACAAATTTGTTCTATTTCATCAATGCCATCAAATTTAATTTTTAAAATTTCAATTCCATCTCTATTTTTGCAATTCACAAAACCAACAACATGACCCATTGCTCCATTTACCAGACCTCTTTCAACATTTAAATTCCTTCTCAAAATGATACGACAATTTAAACACACATTCAGAGTCTTTTCAAAACCAGCAGTTTTAGATATAGTCTTCTCTAATGAATCCAATTTTGATTTCAAATTTTCAGACAAAATAATTGTTGCTCCCATATGTTCAATTTTATCTATAGCTTCCAGTTTCACTATCTCTTCATTTTCTAACTTTAACATTTTGTTGTTGAACATGGAATATTCTTTCAGAGTTGGCATCAAACATATGCCAGATTTCTTCTCGTTAATTTTCTTAAAAATATTCTCTGTAAGAATGTTTTCATTTGGGTACAAATTTGAAATTAATCGTCCATGTAAAGCTTCTTTCCCTTGCTGACTTACTTTTCCGATTCTTACATCTTGTAGAATATTTTTATAATCTTCATCCTTTGCCTGCCGCATATTTTGAAGCAGTTCTGCATATTTGAAGTTTAACCATATATTAACGTTTCCAATGCTTCTTAGGCACTTCCTGGTATCTTCATGCTTGAGCATTTTGAACACAGGTTGTCCTTTCACTGGAGTCAACTGCAGTAGATCTCCAAAAACAATAATATGTTTTCCTCCAAATAAGACATCATAGTCTGTTCTAAGAATCTCTTGCATTCTCAAATGCACAAAAGCAAGCATTATATTTGACACCATGCTTACTTCATCAATGATAAAAAGTTTCATTTTCTTCAGGACTCTCGAAACTTCGGAACATGCATCTCCAGATAGCTTGTGATATTGCAATTTGTTATCATGCTCCACTGGCAGCATCAGTAAATGATGTAAAGTAATCCCTTTAATATTATGTGCTGCCAGCCCAGTTGGAGCGGTAACAACACAAGATAGCGGTGATTCAGTCCTTTTCTGCAGATAAGTTGCAATTGCTTTAATCAGAAAACTTTACCAGTTCCCGCTTCTCCACTTACGTACAGTTGGACTGGTTTAAATGATGTACATGAGCACTCTTTTTTCTCATGAGTGAGTCCATGTTCAATCTGATCTCTGACTTCGTCATATATCTGTTTCTGCTCAAGGTTTATTTGTTTCACCAAATCTTCTAAGTTAACTACATCATCTTGAGCTTGTTCCATAGCTCTTTCCACCTCATCCATGGCAGTGGCAGCTTCATTTTGAATAATTGGTCCTCTAAGTGGATCCTGACTCAATGAAGCAGAACTCTGACTGTCTTGAGAACTGTCTCTAGCAATCTCTGCAGCAATTGTGGCTTCTTGCTCAATTTCTTCGTTCAACATTTGCAGATAATTTCGAAAAACAGGACATTCTATGGTAGCCTTGGTTGCATTAAAAGAATCTTCGTAACAGAGAAAATCTCCAAGTAGTTCCTCTTCTGTACGCCATGGCTTAAAGAGTTGCAAAAGATCTAAATAGTAAAATTCCCTTTTCTCCGTATTTTCGCAACTCAATTTTCGATGATTAATCAAATGGCCTTTTTTCTGTCTCACTAGACATCCTTCACACCCAATGATAGCATTTATTCCATTGTTGATATCTTCCCTGATGGTTCTCTTATTAATATAGTTTTGCAGAACTTCATACAAACAACTGTTCTCAAGATTACTACTTCTATTTGGATAGTATGTATCCAACATGTTTGTCTTCAAAATATCTGTACTTTCTGGTTCTTTCTCTGCCAAATACTCTATTTCTTGTACAGATTTCAAAACTCGATTTCGTGTTGCAGCAAGACCTAGACTCACCCAAATGATGGTTCTAGATTTGGCATAGAGACTTGCTGATGACAATCGATCAGAACATTCATATGCTCCAATTTCTCGATGCGACAACATCTTCAGACTGTAACTGTATAGTTTCTTGCTTAGACTCTTTTCATGTGAAATGTCCTCCCACATTTCCTTCAGTTCTGTCTTTTCTTTTTTTGTGATGTAAGACGTCACATATCGAGCCACAGCAATAGAGTTGTCAGCAACGAATTGAATATCCATGTTAGCATTCCACATGGACAAAATCACTGGGTTGTAGCCGTTGATGTACTTGGACTCTTCGTTTCTTTTTAAATTGTATGTATGTTTTGGTGATTTCCTCGTCACAGTATGTCGCAGAGAAGACATCAAATTATTTACTCTTCCTTTAGAAATCACTGGTCATGGAAAGCTGAAACGATATTTTGTGTAGAACTTGTCCTTGTTTCTGAATTTTCGACGACAGTACTTTCCACAACGATGGGATTGAAAGCGTAAAACTTGTTGCCTTAAACTGTTTTCTTCGGTAGTTTTCAGAACAGCACATGTTGAATACTCTTCAATGAAGCTCATCACTGTCTCATCCGAATGTGTTCCAAATTTGGGTGCATCTTTAATCCACAACAACATATGTATGTGAGGAGCACCTCTCGCTTGATACTCCTTTCTCCAAAAGAAATCCAAAACCTCTCCAAGGGGAGGATTTTTTTTGTTGGTAATAAAAGACATCATAGCTTCAAATCTATGATTGAAATATCTGCATACATTCACTGGATCCAAAGAACACAGTTCTCCAGGTGTTTTGAATTCTATATTTTGTATATTTGCATTTGCCTCTCGTAGAAATTGAGGCCGGGTCACCCCCTTGCTCCTCCTGCCGCCTCCTGCTCCAGCCAGCCTTGCCGCACTTTTCCCGCCGCCGCCGACGCCCCCCTGGTCCCCCGAGCGGCCCAGCCACTGCAGAGCCGGCCGCTCGCCAGTTCCCGCCGCTGCTCGCCACAGGCCCCGCCCACCACCGGCCCATTGGCCGAGCCACTCCTGCCGCCCAGCTGACCCGCCCTCAGGTCCCCCTTCTTAAGGGGACAGCTAGGAGTGCTCGGGAGTGACCGCTGTGCCTCTCACCAGGCCGGGTCACCCCCTTGCTCCTCCTGCCACCTCCTGCTCCAGCCAGCCTTGCCGCACTTTTCCCGCCGCCGCCGATGCCCCCCTGGTCCCCCGAGCGGCCCAGCCACTGCAGAGCCGGCCGCTCGCCAGTTCCCGCCGCTGCTTACCACAGGCCCCGCCCTCCACCGGCCCATTGGCCGAGCCGCTCCCGCAGCCCAGCTGACCCCCCCTCAGGTCCCCCTTCTTATGACGCCCCCCAGAGCGAACACGCAGCGGACGCGTGCAGCGGGAGCACCGAATGAGCACCGAAGGTGCGCCAAAGGTAAGCCCGTCTGCGCCCGTCCGCGCCTGGACTGCACCCAGGGCCAGGACCCCTGGCCCTCGCAGACCCCAGCCCACCCGCCAGACGTACGACGTCCCCACCCTCAACGCACTCAACTCCGGCAGAATCCCGGGATGCTACCGAGCCACCCCGAGACGCACCCACGGACCCTTCCGCTGCAACGCCTGCAAGTTCACCTGCAACCGGACCCACACCACACCAGCACCCACCAATCCGAACACCAGCAGCACCCACCTGAAGTGCATCCTGCTCAACACCCGCTCCATCCACAGACACGCCGTCGAGCTCTGGAACCTGCTCGACACCACAGCCCCAGACGTCGCCTTCCTCACGGAAACCTGGATGAACGCCTCCTCAGCGCCCGACATCGCCATCGCCATCCCGGACGGCTACAAGATCATCCGGAGGGACCGCATCAACCAGACTGGAGGAGGCATCGCCATCATCCACAGGAACACCATCCGCATCACGACCAACACCGACGACACCCTCGCACCCGCCGAACACCTGCACTTCCAGATCCACGTCAACCCCAAGACCACCCTCAGAGGCACCCTCATCTACAGACCCCCAGGACCACGCACCCAATTCAGCGAAGACATCGCCGACTTCATCAGCCCACACGCCCTCCCCTCCGCCGACTACATCCTCCTCGGGGACCTCAACTTCCACCTGGAGAACAACAACGACCGCAACACCACCACCCTGCTGGACAACCTCGCCAACCTCGGACTCAAGCAACTTGTGACCACCCCCACCCACTACGCCGGACACACACTCGACCCGGTCTTCTCTTCCAGCAAGGACATCGCCTTCAGCCACGCCACGGGACTCCACTGGACGGACCACAGCTGCGTCCACTTCAGCTTCAGGAGGACCACGCTCCACCATCACCAGCAACAGGTTCCCCGCAGAAGCTGGAACAAGATCACTGCAGACCAGCTCGCTACTTCCCTGAGCAAGAACCCTCCCACCAGCACAACGAACCCCAGCCAAGCGGCCACCAACCTCGCAAAATGGATCAGCGACTGCGCAGACGACCTCGCCCCTCTGAAGACCCCGCCGAGCAGACCCGGCTGCAAGAAAGCCCCATGGTTTAAAGACGAACTCAAGAGCTCCAAGAAGAACTGCAGAGCACTCGAGAAAACCTGGCGCAGAGACCCAACACCGGACAACATGACTGCCCTCAAGCTCGCCACTCGAAAACACCACCAACTGATCCACGCCACCAAGAAAACCGCATTCAAGGAACGACTGGACAACAACGCACACAACAGCAAGGAACTCTTCAACATCGTGAAAGAGCTCTCCAACCCCAACGCCGGAAGCAACGACATCACCCCTTCGCAGGACCTCTGCAACTCCCTCGCCTCCTACTTCCACAACAAGATCGCGGACATACACAACAGCTTCAGCACTCAACTGACGCACGCCACAACCGAACCATCGCCCCCCACCACCACCCTCCGCGCCTGGACCCCGATCAGCACCGAGGACACCATCCACACGATGAACTCCATCCACTCCGGATCTCCGACAGACCCCTGCCCTCACCACGTCTTCAACAAGGCCGACGCTGTCATCGCACCCCACCTGCGGGACACCATCAACACCTCCTTCGACACCGCTACCTTCCAGGAGAGCTGGAAGCACGCCGAACTCAGCGCTCTACTTAAGAAACCATCAGCCGACCCCACCGACCTCAAGAACTACCGCCCCATCTCGCTGCTCCCGTTTCCGGCAAAAGTCATCGAGAAGACCGTCAACAAGCAGCTGGCCGCCTTCCTCAAGACGAACGGTTCCCTCGACCTCTCGCAGTCTGGCTTCCGGGCCAACAACAGCACCGAGACCGCCCTGATCGCAGCTACCGATGACATCCGAGCCCTGCTCGACAACGGAGAAACAGCGGCCCTCATCCTCTTGGACCTCTCCGCGGCCTTCGACACTGTCTGCCACCGTACCCTAGTACATCGCCTCAGCAACGTCGGAATCCAGGAGAAGGCACTGGAGTGGATCATCTCCTTCCTCGCCGGAAGGACACAGAGAGTCCGCCTCCCCCCGTTCAGATCGGAGGCCACCGAAGTCATCTGCGGCGTTCCTCAAGGCTCCTCGCTCAGCCCAACACTCTTCAACGTCTACATGAGCCCTCTCGCAGCCATCGCATGCCAGCACAACCTCAACATCATCTCCTACGCCGACGACACCCAGATGATCGTCTCCCTCACCAACGACCCCGCCACCGCCAGAGCCAACCTGCACGAAGGGATGACAGACGTAGCCAAATGGATGTCGAACAGCTGCCTGAAACTGAACTCGGACAAGACGGAAGTCCTCATCCTGGGATCCTCACCCTCCACCTGGGACGACTCCTGGTGGCCCTCTGCCTTGGGCAGCGCACCCAAACCAACAGACCACGCTCGCAACCTGGGCTTCATCCTGGACTCCTCCCTCTCCATGACCAGACAATTCAACGCCGTCTCCTCGTCGTGCTTCAACATCCTGCGCATGCTACGTAAGATCTTCCGATGGATCCCCACCGAGACCAGGAAGACGGTCACCCAGGCCCTCGTCACCAGCCGTCTGGACTACGGCAACTCCCTCTACGCCGGAACCACCGCCAAACTCCAGAAGAGACTCCAGCAGATCCAGAACACCTCAGCACGACTCATCCTGGACATCCCGGGCCGCAGCCACATCTCCGGACACCTGAGAGATCTGCACTGGCTCCCGGTCAACAAGAGAATCACCTTCCGGCTCCTCACCCACTCACACAAAGCCCTACACAACCAAGGCCCAGGACACCTCAACAGCCGCCTCAACTTCTACACTCCCAAACGCCAGCTTCGATCGACCAGCCACGCCCTCGCCGCCGTCCCCCGCATCCGAAGAGCCACCACTGGAGGAAGGTCCTTCTCCTACCAGGCCGCCAAGACTTGGAACTCCCTCACGGCCCACCTCCACCTGACCCAAGACCACCTCGCCTTCAGGAAGCAGCTCAAGACCTGGCTGTTCGAGCGGTAGCGGACCCCCCCCCCCAGCGCCTTGAGACCCCCTGGGTGAGTAGTGCGCTATATAAATGCTTTGATTGATTGTTTGATGCATACTCGGCACAGCTAAGAGTGAGGAACCATGTAGGATTTCCTAAGTTTCTTAGCATACATTTCAATTCCCCATGACGACAGTACCAATACTCGTTTGTACCACGCTGACATGCCATGAGATTGAATAAATGAGATTCCAAAATATTATCTTGCAGATTCACTTTCTCCATAAAGTCCCTCGCCGAAACATTTTGCAGATGTGCTCCACTTTTCAGTATATGGTTTACTGCATAAGAAAGCCCAGACAAGTCACTTTCATACAGTAAATGAAACAAATAGGGAATGCATTGACAAAACCTTGGATCTTCAGCATATAATCTTACAGTTCGATATTCAGATGCAGGAATTTGAAGTGGTTGATCGTCATATCGTCCACCTCGACCTGTTGGAAATAGCTGTGGAAAACAACGAGCTTTCAAACTTTCTTCCCATACACTAATGGGACTTCCTTTTGCTGCTTTCATTTGAAAGAATTCAATTGCATTCCCCATTACTTCTTTGGAATGCAAAGGATGAACAGTATAATGTTCATATATTTCTTCACTTCTAGACACATCAACTTTTTCTATTTGGCCGCCTGAACAATCACTGTCTTCATCTGCAGCTGTTTCCTCTGCTGCAACACATACATCTTTGTAATACTCATTGTTTTTGACTAAATACAACGTTGCCTTTTTGACTTTCCTAACATCCACTAAATCTTGCCAGATTTTCTTACTCTTTGTCGGAACCCCATTAACTAGAATAACTAAAGGTTCCTCTTCTACTTTTTCTATACCAATTGTATCAATATTTTTTTTGAAATCTAGAGGCAAATAAACAACTCTTCCCTTTAATCCTCTCTGCAAATCTGTAGGAGGCAATTTCCCTATCTTAGGCTCCATGCGAACAATTGCCTGAAAAGGATGGACACATTGAATCAAAATAGACTCATATGTATTTAAATCCATCAATTCACGAGGAATGTCTACCAACTCCAGATTATTATGAACAGCTCTAGCAGGCATTCTGTTTTGATTTAATTTATCATAACAATATTTACAAATACGTTGATCAGAACTCAAATCAAAACAATTCTCCACCCACATATAAGTTGCAAAATCCTTCCACTCATAATTATTTATCTTTTCACTTTTTACGTATAAATCAACTAATCTAGTTTGATGCTTATAATGACTTCGTCGACAACACACACAAATGAAATTCGGCCTTTCACTTGATTTCACCTTAAACCTGGTAATTTCCTGCTCACACTTTTCTGTACTTGAAATCTGTACATTGTCTTCCACATTACCTTGAACTGCTGTGTCAATTTCTACACTGTCCTCCTTTTCACCAAAATAACAAATCTCAATTTCTTCACAAATCTTCTTCACATCTAATTCAGTTCCATGCAAAAGAGCACTGTTTAATTGTTTAAGCTTAAGTGCTGGACTTTTTGCATAATACAACATTCTCACTAATTTCCTCATTTTGGTATGATGCACTGCTAACATCCTAAAATGATGAAAAACACTCTGACAGACATTTCTAGAAAGACAAGCCAGTGAATGCCCTTGCAAACCTGTGTTTTCTCTTCACTTTCTGCTTTAGACTTTTCTTACTATATGTACGTAAGAAATTACAAAACAAATCAATTGATTCCTGTCGCACACTACAAATACGACTACACTTCCAAGTGTACACTGGACCCTTAGTACGTCTCCCTAAAACTTCATCAGTTAACACCTCTTCTGGTTCTCTAGGCACAAGTTTCTCTTTTTCAATCGGACAACCGTCTTTCACTTCATACGCTCGACCACTGGTGTCAACTGCATGCACTAAATCATTCTCCTGGAAGTAACTCTCCTCATTAAAAAATGGCTCACAACTTGAACTGTGCATCCATTCTCCTGAAAAAACTTTACAAAAATTAGTCCGATTAATTACTCTTTTCCATCTACTGTTTGATTTGAAAACATCAATTGTTTTGTTAAGTGTCCTAATTCTATTGATTATTAAAATAAATAATTTTTTCTTAACTTCAAAAGCCTGATCAACAATCTTCTCTACACTTTTCTTTTTCTTATAAAAAGCAGCTCTCTGTTTACCTTTCCTAATGTTTTTTAACAAATTTAAAACCACCCTATTGCGAAACATTCGTTTACGAATGTCTCTAAACTGATTCTGCCTTCTATTCCTATACATATTATTCTCTCCTGCTCCAGTTGTAGTATTCTTTGAGGGTCTCTCCTTCCTTTTCAAATTTACTCTCTCATTCTCTTTTTCTACATGCTGTCCAACATTTTTTTTTTATCAACATATGTTCCGTAAGAAAGACTTAGTTGTCTTACCAGGAGCTTTGTTCCTGTTTTTTGAAGTATTTGTTGTGGAAGAGTGCTGTAATTACGTTGCTGTTTTTGTTTTTTTGCGGTTGTCATGTTTTCTTCTCCTTTGCCTTGAGGGCATCTTTCCTTACTCTTGAAATCTTGATTTCAATCTGTGTTAAAGAAAAAAATAGCACATAATAGACCACTATTACCAAACAACAAAGCAATGACAAAAAGCAAACGGTCTATTCAGGGTTACAGATCAGGTGAGGATTCTCCAGGGGTGTAGAAGAGGTGAGGCCTGTATTGAAGAGTGTAGTGGAAGACAGCTCTGTCCACAGGTACAAAGAAGATGAGACCTGTGTCTAAGAGTGCAGTAGGGGATAGGCTTCATGAAGTCTAGTCCACTGCACTCTTACACACAGGCTTCACCACCTATGCTTCCCAGGAAAGGCCTCTCTCCCACTACAGTCTTGAACATAGGCCTCACCTCCTCTGTCCCTCTGGACATGCCTCACCTCATCTGCACAATCTACTTCCTAATCTGAAGTAACACAGGTGACATTATTGTGAAAGGATGAAATATATGTATTTAATCATGCAGACACTCTTTATTCCTTCTCAAAAATCTAAAACTCATTGATTTGCACCAAAATCGTTTTTAAAATAACATTTTAGACACACACTGCAGGTCCTATGTACAAGCATTCAGTGTCCATGAGTACAGTGGAGAGGACTGACCTCCTCTCACCCTTGGACAAGCCTTACCTCATCTGTGTCCTCTGAACAGGCCTCAATTTTTGAGTATAAATGATGGTAACTGGGTGCAGATGAGGTGACGCATGTCCAAGGGTGTAAATAAGCTGAGGCCTGTCTAAGGATACAGATTAGTTGAAGTCTATTCAGGGTTGCAGATGAGGTGAGGATTGTGTAGGGGTGCAGGAGAGGTGAGGTCTGTATTGAAGAGTGTAGTGGAAGAGAGGTCTGTCCACGGGTACAAAGAAGGTGAGACCTGTGTTTAAGAGTGCAGTGGGGGATATGCTTCATAAAGTCTAGTCCACTGCACTCTTAAACACTGGCCTCACCACCTATACTCCCCAGGAAAGGCCTCTCTCCCACTACAGTCTTGAACAAAGACCTCACCTCCTCTGTCCCTCTGGACATGCCTCACCTCATCTGCACAATCTACTTCCTAATCTGAGGTAACACAGGTAACATCATTGTGAAAGGGGCAAATTTATTTCTTTAAGCATGCAGACACTCTTTATTCCTTCTCAAAAATGTAAAAGCCATTCCTTTCCCCCAAAATCGTTTTTCACATCACATTTAAGAAACACAGCACAGCACCTATGTACAAGCATTCTATGTTACTACTAAAAGTTCACAATTTTACAAAATACAATTCCTCTATGCAAACAAACTCACTGTGCTTCCTACACTGAGTTAACACAGGTAACATCATTCTGAAAAGGTCAAATTTATTTCTTTCAGCATGCAAACACTATTTATTCCATCTCAAAAATTTAAAAGCCATTCATTTTCCCCAAAATCGTTTTTCACTTCACATTTAAGATACACAGCACAGGTCCTATGTACACGCATTCCATGTCATTACTGAAACCTCACTATTTTACAAAATACAATTCTTCTATGCAAACAAACTCAATGTGCTTCCTACACTGAGTTAACACAGGTAACATCATTGTAAAGAGTCAAATTGACGCCTGTGTCTAAGAGTGCAGTCGGGGATAGGCTTCATAAAGCCTAGTCCACTGCACTCTTAGACACAAGCCTCACCACCTATGCTCCCCAGGAAAGCCCTCTCTCCCACTACAGTCTTGAACAAAGGCCTCACCTCCTCTGTACCTCTGGACATGCCTCACCTCATCTGCACAATTGTAGTGTAGTTCCTATCATCCCAATAGGCTCTGCGCATTGGAATAATATCTTCATTAGTATAGATGTAGGACAGAGGTTAACTAGGTCTTCTACTGTCGATATTAGACTTAAAGTTATGTGTGTGCCAGCTAGCTCAGAGTTCACTAGAAACTTTCTCGAATAGACAAGGAGGAGTTTAACCTCCC
The DNA here is from genome assembly GCF_964261635.1 of Lissotriton helveticus. Taxonomy (NCBI): domain Eukaryota; kingdom Metazoa; phylum Chordata; class Amphibia; order Caudata; family Salamandridae; genus Lissotriton; species Lissotriton helveticus. The sequence continues at coordinate 989,255,221 of NC_136067.1, forward strand.
TGGATAGACAAGAAGGGATTTAGTTTCTGACAACCATAGAACATGACAACTTTGCTCTCCCCTAATCAAGAGTGTATCTCTAGAGTCGTGTGAAAACAAAAGACAACTTATTTTACTCAGTCAGTTCAGTGCATTCTTAGTTTCACCAGATTGTAGAGAAAAGGAAGAGACGGGCGTGTTCAATAAAAAGATGTTATTTATTGATCAGTCTCTGTTCTCATACAAGAGAAATGAATCGCTATTATTGCAATACTTAGAGTTAAGTAAAGTGCATACAGTAATAACAGAATTATAAAATAATACTGTAAAAGCATTGATATGGTTTCTTAGCCATGTGATACTTAAAATGGATAAAATAGATACATACATATATGTTATGTTATGTTATGTTAAGGGGCATTTTTAAAGCGCTCTGTCACCATGGGTTTCCTGGCGCTAGTCTGACACTGAGAGGGAAAAAAGGATTTAACCAGAATGTGGGAAAAGCCAGGTTTTTAGGGATTTACGAAATTGGGTTAGTGAATTTGAGAATTTGAGTGAGGGGGGAAGAGAGTTCCAGAGAGTGGGGGCAAGGAGAGCAAATCTCCGGCCACCCATTCTGCAAAGTTTAAAAGAGGGAACAACCAAGAGGCGAAGGGTAGAAGATCTGAGATTACGTGAGGGGCGATAGGGACTGATGAGGGATTTCAGAAAGGCAGGGCAAGTGCCAGTGAGGGATTTGAAAGTGAGGCAGCCGATTTTAAAGGCTGCCCTAGAGGAGATAGGAAGCCAGTGGAGTTTGGCAAGAAAGGGTTTGGCTGATTGCCATTTCGGAATCCCGCAGGCTAGTCTCGCCGCTTGGTTCTGGACGATCTGGAGTCTAGCGAGAAGGCCTGTAGGCAGCCCATGATAAAGGGAGTTGGAAAAATCCAAACGGGAGAGGACAAGGGCCATGATGACTAAAATCAGGGCTTCGGGCGTCAGAAGGTACGCCACCTTTCTGATCCTGCGCAGTTGGTACATGCAGGTAGAGACCACCGACCCTATTTGGGGTTTGAGAGATAATTCGGAGTCAATGATGACCCCGAGACTCTTTACTGAAGCCACGGGGGAAGGAGGAGCACCGAGGTCTCCCGGCCAGAAATGCGGGCCCCAGTGAATAGAGCTCTTGCCGGGAAGAAGGAGTTCCGTCTTCCCGGGATTGAGTTTGAGCTGGTTCTGGCTCATCCACTGGAGGATATGAGTCATGGCCGCCTGGAAATTAGAAACAGCAGAAAAAGAGTTAAGAGGAAAGATGAGTTGCAGGTCGTCAGCGTAATTGAATACGGTGACGTCCCACTGCCTCAGAGAGAAGAGAAGAGGTTGAAGATATAGATTAAAGAGAAGAGGGGATAAGGAAGAGCCCTGGGGAACCCCGCAGAGTGAACACTCCCTAGAAGACCTGCAGGTTCCCAGGCTAAGAGTCTGAGACCTCCCGGACAAGAAGGATTTGACCCACGTCAACGCCAGGCCCTGGATGCCGGCCTGTTCGACACGGTGGAGTAAGATGTTATGATCCACCGTGTCGAAGGCGGCCGACAGATCTAGAAGAACCAGGGCCTGGGAGGTGCCCCTGTCCACGCCAGCTCGGAGAGCGTCCAGTACGGCCAAGATGACTACCTCCGTGGAGTGGCCGGGTCTAAAACCGGCCTGGTTGCCCTCGAGGAAGCTGGAGCTCTCAATGAACTGCGAGAGACAAGTGGTAACGTGGGCTTCCAGGATTTTGGCGAAGAAGGGCAGAAGAGAAATTGGCCGATAATTCGCCAGGACCGTGGGGTCCGCTCCCGGTTTCTTCAGTAAAGGCACTAGAACAGCTGCCTTGAAGGAGTTAGGTACGGAGCCAGAAGAGAGAGAAGAGTTTAGCAGAGAGAGAACATTATCAGGGAGATGGAGACAGATGTCCCGTAGTATAGAAGGTGGACAACAGTCGTCCGGTGAACCCGATTTATTCCGAGTGGCCAGGGTGGCCAAAGATTTAGAATCTAGAGGGGGAAAGTGAGTGAAAGTGAGAGCGTTAGGAGGGGGGCAGGTGAAATTAGCGCCAGGAACGGTAACCGGAATAGTGTCCTTGATCAGGACGATTTTTTCCAGAAAAAAAGAGCTGAGGGCATTACAGGATTCCTGAGTCGGAGCCTGGGTAGGGAGCGTCCTAGGATCGGAAGAGAATTCTTCAAGCACTTTGAAGATCTCCTTTGATTTACAGGGGGCGGAGAGGATCCTGTTAGAGACATAGGTAGCTTTGGCCATAGCAATGGCTTTTTTGTATTTATTGCGGGCAGTAACGTAAATGTCTCTGCTCATAGAACAGTAGGTTCTTCTCCATTTACGCTCCAGCTGGCGTAACTCCAAATGTTGGGTTTTAAGTTGATGGTCAAACCATTTGTGGGAGTTGCTATGCCGTGAGCGGGGGAACTTCGTAAGCGGAGCAAAGATGTTACTGGCAGACGTGAGCCAGGCAGAGATATTACCATCTCGCTCGTCAATACAGGTGTCGCTAGGGAGGGGAGGGTGGGAACGGGCCAGGTGAGAAAGAAATGCAGAAGAATCGACAGACCTCCACTTGCGAGCCACACCACCCTCTGAAGGGGGGGCTCTGATATTATCACTGATCGAGAGTGTAATATCGATCAGGAAGTGGTCAGACCACACACAAGGAGAGATCTGCGGGCAGGAGGATTTCACCCCCATGGTCCATATATGGTCAAGAATATGACCGGCGCTATGCGTGGGAAGATTGATAAGTTGGATAAAATTAAGACTAGAAAGGGTCTCGAAGAGCTCAGTAGCATGCGGCCCAGCATCTTTGTGTTGGAACCAATAGTTAAAATCGCCAAAGATGGCGACGCGAGAGGTAGATGTGACGAGGTTGGCGAGCTGCTCAGTAAGGGAAGACGGAAAGGAGGGCATAGGAGAGGGAGTACATTGACTAATCGTACTCAACTGGTGCTTCTAACTACGCCTACCCCAATGTACCTGACCTAAGCCTAATACGTGGGCGGGAGTAGATAAGTAGCAGTTTAAGTTAAGTTTGCTTTGCCAAGGGTCTGCTTCAAGAATTCTCTACAAAGGATGATTCAGTTCAGTACCTGGGAGTTTAGAAGGCTGGAGGGCTGGTATCTCTATCTCAGGTCTTGATATTCCAGCTGCCCGCAAGGGCGGCTTGGAAGCGCCGGAGTTGGATTTCTCGGCAGGAGAAAAGTCAGCGTCTCTCTCTCTCAGCGCGTCAGAAAGGAGGGGCAGCGTCTGTGGGCTTTGCTGTCAGCTGGGCTCCTCGGCAAGTCTCGCTGCTCCAATCTTGTCACCACCTCGTGTGTTTGCTTAAGGCAATGTCGGTATTATTTATACCTGAAAGGTGCCGGGATTGACGTAAGGATGGACATAAATACGTCAATAAGGATGTCATACGAACTTGATCGTTCGCACATTCTTTACTGAAGTTCTCGGCCAAATCAAAACAATGGCTGTGGGGATTTCCCAGGTCGTGGTAGGTTTGATTTGTTTTGAGAACACCGTATGCCTATTAGGGGGCTGGAGGAATAGTGCTTGCCTAATGAGATGGCATGCGCTATGACCTAATCAGATAACGGGCTTCTGTGCCGTTGTGTGGCTAATCAGATAACGGGTTTCTGTGCAGTTGAATGGCTGCTAGTTAATTATTAACCAGACAAGGGCCAGAAATAGGGGGATCGATACAGTACCCATAGTAAATACACCACACCCACTCCACGTAGTCTATGTCCATATTTACAAGTCGAGGCATAGTAAACATACTAGTAGTGCATGTGTATACCGAACCACCCCAAAATACAATCAAATGCATTTTGAAATTTGCAAAATGGGAAATACACGAAAAGATGAGTATAGTTACTATATGCACTTCAAGCAGTATAATAAAAGCTAAATCTAAACGCATATTTTGAAATCAGCATGAATGAAATGCGGAAATTACACATGAAATGGCTCTTAATACAGAAGAAAAATTCGAGACCATCTCATCACAAAAATCATAAATACTTGTGAACATGCTAGAGGGTAGCTAATGTCTCTAGAGTAGCTAAATATAGAAATTTTGTTCTCTAAGAATAGTCTTACTTTAAGCAGAAGATAAATGTTCCAAAAAATTCGTAAATATTGTGGAATGGAAGGGGAAAAAATGTCTCGCTCTCTGTAAAAACTGGTGAGAACATTTCTTTTTGCTTTATTGTCAAAGTTGAAGGCCAAATACAGGGTGCAGGGAACACCGTGTGCTAGTTTGTTCAAAGTCATTCTTTCTGCTCTGGTGAAAACATCATATTATTGAGACTGTCGAAAAAACTATCAACTGCTTCTTGCGAAAGTTCCACTAACTCGGAAAAAGTTGTTACCATGCATTCATGAGCATGATTGCCTTCATTGATGTTTCGATCAGCATAGCTGACAGAAGGTTGTACCTGATTGATGCTGCTTTCATCTTGTACTTCACAACTCTTCAATCGTAGTGGTGAAGTCTCCACGAATGCCGTCATCAGGATTGGTAGCCGCTGGGGACAGTACAATGCATGAGCCGTTACCGGACCCAACAAAGTCTCTGCGTCCATTGGCACATCCGATTGTAGTGTCAGACAGGTGTCCAACACGCATTCTTCGCCGCATAGCATGCACCTTAATACAGGCATAACACAACTTTGCCACATCGGTCTGAATGAAAGAAACCAAGTCATGTTCAAATCTCGTAGCCGTGCTAGTCCAAGGACTTTAGTTATGCGGTCCCGGTAGCCAATAGCTCGGATTGTTTCTTCCATTATCGCTGGTGTCTTGTCTGTGACGTGGTTTGCCATAGCGAAGTAACAGGATCAAAAATAGGATGCCTGCCACTAGTCCCAAAAGGAGTGGAAGTCCGCCAAAGATGGAATGGACAAAATCAGGAAAAATACCCAGGATGGCTTTGAATGGGGTTAAAGCTCCCGAAAACACTGTCTTAAATACACTCGCGATTCCGCTTGTATCAGAAATATTTAAGATTTCGCTCAGTATTTCTGCGAAATGTATGGGGAAATTGGTTGATAACAGTGAATGAATCTCAGCCGTTGTCCTTGCAACTTGGAGATCATATGTTTCTTTTGATGACGATAACATGGTTGGCGTCTGTAGGAGCACTGTCTTCATTCTGCTTAAAGTATCAATTCGAATAGAAGAAATTTTCAAACTGGGCCACAACCTTGCCTCCCTGTCTCGGGCATCGTTCGGGTACAATACTCGTTCACAGCACATGACCTTCGTAGTCAAGGTTATGAGATAAGGTTTTCCGGGCAGCAGACTGCAACATCTGCGATCTACAATGAGAATGTAACTCCCGTTCGAGAGTCTCTTAAAGAATGGTTCTATTTGTGTTGCAGGTGTGCCTAGCTGGTGACATGAAAGGTTATTTGAGTTCCCTTCACAAGCTCCATGCAAACTAATACCCTGACACAGAAGTGTACCGCTTAGTGACCTTTCACAATTATTGCCACTAAGGAACACACTTTGTCCTTTATTACTAACACATGCGTGTGTATAGGGCAAGTTCCATGTTGACTTAATGTATCCTTTACCCAACCTTTCATACTGGCCTGCCTGTATATATTTTTGGCAGTATTGAAACTGGAAAGTTGTTATCGGAATATTTATTATCCCGTGTATTATACATTCAATGACAGGTCGTTCTGACATTGTCAATGGTAATCTCTCAAGTTTTTCAATGCTCAGAATTGTATAGTCAGCGCCCTTCTGTGCCAAACTGATTTGTTTATCAGTAAGGTTAAAGATATTAAATAGTGACTTTGTGTTGATTAAACGCCAAGGCACATAGCCTGAACGCAGATTTTGTAACGTCCAGCCAAGCTGTACAATAGAACGCAATTGGGACTGACCGTGTTGTAACATCAGTAAGTCTTGCGATATTATATCGATTGCTGAAGATACAATACTGTCCAGTGAATATATTCTGGAGGACAGAGTCATTAACCCATTGTCCACAACAGAAAGTGATTTTTCCAAATTAATACGGTCAATTTCCCGTATTTTTTCTGCTGTCTCAATTTGAGTTACTTTCCAAACTTCATTGTAAGCTGCATATATAGAGGCCGCTATGAAACGTTTTTGACGCTGTTTGCGTGGTCCCATAATGAAATCACGCAAGTCAGCACCCTCTTGAAGTAAAGTTAGGTGTTGCTTAATTTCTGCCAGTGTGGATGTTTGTAGCCATTGAAGGCAGAGCTTGCCCACACTGTAAGTAGTTACTATCCCTGGATGTTGTCTTTGGGAATATCTAGGGTCTGGCCTGGTCAATTTTAACCCCTGTATTTTGTTCAGGAATCTGTCTTGACAGTTATTTGTGTCTGTGGGCCAGATCAACCATTGTTTCCAATCAGGATGTGTTCTGTTTTTGTTTAAAATATGGTTTACGTCTATCTCAACATCTGTAGAGTTATTACTGTTCGTTGTTGGCTTTGGAATAGACGGTTTGTTTAAGTCTTTGATTTTGGCTAAGCCAAGACAGGTAGTTTGTTGAATAGTGTCATTCAAAAATATAATTTATTCTGGGATCATGCAGGCTCTGAACAATGATTCTATACCTTGTACTTGCCAATCTTTTGTACCCCAAACAGTTTTTGTTTCAATGTTACTGTTCCAGAAATCAAAACCAAATGTATTCATTTGCTCAAAAAATGAATCTGAATATATCAATTTTGTGTTTGTAAGCATGGTCTTCATACCTGTCTTATTTGACAATTTGAAATAAAATGTTTCTGCATTACTTGTATTAAACCCTGAAAAGTATGAATATTTATCAAAAAATGTTTTGGAACTACTTTTTGGAGGAGTAGCACAATGTTCCCATTGGTTATAATTTAAAACATTTCTAGGTTGTACAGATTTATGGAGATAATGGTTACCATAGTGGTTATAGCAGAACATTTGTTCATAATTAGATGAACCCTGCAAATAATCATGTTCTGTAAATTTAGCAGACATTACTAGGTCAGACATCATATCATTAATACTTTCAAAGTCCCAATCATCAGCAAATGTGCTTGGTTTTACAAAATCACTTAACGAGATCTTAAATTGGTGTGGATACTTCAGGATTTCAACCGGACCATAGATTTCATAATCAGTATTGTCCCATGCTACACCGCCTGGTATAGGGTTGGCTGTGAAGTTCACTGAAGAAAGTTCTCTTTTCTTGACGTGTGAAGACGTGTGTGGTTTAAGGACCAAGTTGATTTTCTGGCTTGCTGTGTCCATTTTAGCATATTTTCCCTCAATGAAATGTCCCAAGCATAGTACCATGATGAGCCAAAGTATGAGGATGAATGCACCTAATGTCACCCATATTTCAATCCATGGAGAAGTCAGATAGGTTCTTTTTAGTTGATGAAAAAGTTCCTTTGCTTTGTCTTTAAAAGTTTTTGTTGATGGCTTTACTTCTGGTTCGCTTTGTTCTTCTGAAGAATCATCGAAGTTGAGGAAGTAGCCGGATGCCGTTCTGTCAATTGTTCCAATTGCTTCTGGATTACTTTTTGCTTTTGGCTTTTGCTTTGTTTCATTAGAAGACTCTGTAGTTACATCATCGTAGGTTGTTGTTTCTTGATGAAAAGCTTTGATTTGGGTTTTAAGAGGTTCAAGTTCCATCGCTTTGTTGCATAGTCCTTCTTGTTTCACTGTAGATTTTCCAAATGTGATCAGTCTTTCAGATTGAACCTCTGTGGATGTAGCAAACTTTGGTGTTCTGCTACTTCTTGGGAGTCCACTTGGCCTACTATTTGTTATCGGCCACATGATTGTGGTTTAACCAGGTCGATGGATATGACTCGGTTCTCCTTTTTACCAGCAAGGGGCAGTAGTACTACTGATCTTGTCCCGTTGATAGACAAGACAGGAACTGCTTTTCTGTAAGAAGGCCCAAATTCCTTCTTTACCGCGATCTTTTCTCTGACCAGATCCCCGACTTTTGGAATCCAGACAGGCCTTGCTGGGACAGGTGGTTTTTCTTCAGTGGTTGTTGGCTGCTGTTTCAACTTTATGTTGCTCAGGTCTTTTCTTGTTTCATTTAAGTCCTGTAAAATAGCCAAGCGATCTTTGATATCAAAGCATTTTTCTTTAACCACTGAAGTCTGACTATCTAAGTCCTGGATTAACATTCTAGTCCCAAACAATAGTTCTTACGGACTGAGTCCTTTCAGAGAATTTCTTGGCAGGTTATTTAGACTACGTTGGACGCTTATTAAATGTTTGACCCACCCAGCTCCCGAACCTAATACCTTTGCTGTTATAGATTGCTTTATATCACGTTTTTTTCTTTCTACGATTCCGTTTCCCTCAGGATGAAATGGACAAGAATACCGCAATGCAATGCCCATGCTGGTCATGGCCTCCTTATAAGCTCGAGAGCTAAAAGCAGGACCCTGATCAGAATATAGCATGCCAATTGCGTATGTGCCGATAAAGACTCGCAAATCTTTTATAACAGTTCTGGCGTCAGCCGATCGCTGGGGCCACATCCATATGAATCTCGTGCATGAATCCACTGCGACCAAGATATATTTATAGTTACCATCCCTTTGTAAGGGACCACAGTGGTCCAGGTAAACACAGGCTAATGGTTTATCTGAGATTAGAAGGTGCGTCTGTGCTGGTCGTTTCACTGTTGATACTTTCATTCTTTGACATATTTCACATTCTAGAACATAGTTCCTTGTTTGTCGTCGCATTTGTGGCCACCAGTATCTCTGTTTTAATAATGATACTGTGGCTGAAACGCCAGCATGTACAGAAGCAAGCCCTTCGTGTGCCGCTATAATGAGTCCTAACCTATGTTCCATGTTTGGAATTGCCCTATCCCCCACTCCAGGGATTCGAGCAAACGGAACATTATTTGCATCAGTAATGTATGAGTACTTTACTGGAAAGCCTTTTGGGAGTGTTTCTATCGCATTTTTTACTGTAGCGCTGACAGCTTGTAATATTTCGCTGTCTATTTTTGTTTTTGACCTGGTGATGCCAGCTACGGAAGCCGTTTGCACAGCTGCCTTCGCGGCCTCATCAGCCAATGAATTCCCTGCAACGTGAACGCCATCACGTTGATGACTCAGTGTATGTATCACGTGAGTCTTTTGTAGTTCCTTTTGCAAAAGAACTACTTGTTCCCAAAGCATTTTATGCTTGATTGTGCCACCTTTTGCATCTTTAAAACCGTTCTGAACCCAGATCTGCAAGTATTCATTGTAAGATTGGACGCAATAATATGAATCGCACACTATGAGTGTGGGGAATTTTCGATTGGTATTTTCAAGCGCCATCTTGAATGCTAGTAGTTCAGCTCGCTGAGCTGTACAATCTCCCAGAGATTGCGTTTTAGTGACCACTGGTTTAAATTTTCCTTCGTGCCAGCGACCTTTTACAATCGCGCACGCAGCACTGTAAGCTTGCTTACCCCCCACTGCGGGTTGTGCTGATCCGTCTGTATATATTATACAGCCGTAATGTTCTAAAGGCAGAATCTCGGTCGGCGGAGGACATTCGAATTCATATTGGAGAAACTCTTGTGTTTTTAAGTTGGGATCAAATTCGTATGCCACGTCTGTTGCAGCAAGAGAATTAGCCCATTGTATCCATCTCGGATGGAGTGCTTTAGCATTCGGAATGCTTGCCTTTGTTACCGCCTCCAGGGCTGGTATCGGTGTCATGATGATTATTCGTTTACCTTGTGCTAGGGCTCGTTATTTTGCTACTGCAGTCTGTACCGCGGTTAGAATTTTTTCCGTTGGGCTAAATTTCATTTCAGCTTTTGTGTACAAGTGTGATTTGTATGCTATTGGTACCTTCTCTCCTTCATTAGAGGTCAGGTATGTGAATCCGCATCTTCCTGGGATGACTCGAATCACAAGGTTGCGTGTGTTGTCACGTGTTTGTAATTTTGTTTTGACTAACATATCTGTTTGTAAAGATCTCAAAATTTCTGTGTGTTTTTGAGTCCAATTGATTCTTTTAAAATCTGGTTTTATAAGGTCATAGAGAGGTTTAACTCTCTCTGCATAATTTATAATGTAAGTTCTTCCGAAATTTAGGAAACCTAGAATTGATTGTAAGTTTTTTAGTGTTCTAGGTGCTTGGATTACAGCACATTTCTCTAGGAAATTGTCAGCCAGGCTTTTGCCTTCACTTGATAGTTCATATCCTAAAAACAGGACAGTTAGATGGGCAATTCTTGACTTTTTAAAGTTGAATTTGTAACTCTCTGCTGTGAACCCAAGTATTATGGTGTTCACTCTCTTCAAGTGAGTATCCAAGTCATCATCTGTTAGATAGATGTCATCGACATAAGATAATGCCTCATCATCATATATTTGTAGTAACTCTGTTACTCTTGCTGAGAATAATCCTGGGCTGTTCTTGAACCCCTGGGGCAAACGACAGAATTTTTTTTGCGCGCCATTTATTAAGAACGCGGTCAAATATCTGCTCTCTGGTGCTATATTTTGACAGAAGAATCCATTAGAGATGTCTAATGTTGTTTTGTATTTTTTGTGCACTATGTTATTCATTAGTGCAGCACTATGCGAATTTTGTACTGCAAAGGTTTTGCAACACGAGTTAAGGTGTCTGTAGTCCAAAACAAGACGATATGAATTGTCTGGTTTGGAGACAGGAAACAAAGGATTATTCATTTGTGAGGTGCAAGTTTCAATCACCCCCTGGTATTCAAGTTGATCTAGGATCTCTTTTACCCGTTTTTTAGCTTCTTGCTTAATTGGATACTGCCTCTGAGCAGTAGGTTGTGATTTTAACTGGATTTTGTGAGGAGGAGAGTCCTCATCCCATCCCACATGGTTTTTATATAATGCAGGAGCTTGGGCTACTGCCCACTTTCTTGCAAGTGTATATTTTTTATGAATTGGAATATGATTTGAGAAGGCAGGCATAATTATTTCTTTGCCATGAGGGCACTCCCTGACAAACTCTGGTGGCCAGTCTCTTTCAGCTAGAAGGATATCATAGCCCTTGGAGAGATTATCCCAAAAGAGACCCCTTATTTTCCTAGTCTTATCCCCCTCTATACGCAATGTTATTTCATATATTTTATGAGGTTTGCTAACTCTGGTATCTGCAGTTTCCACCTGAATGTATTCATTCGTGTCCACTGTCTCCAGATGATTCATAAGGATCTTGCGAGCTATGCTCACTTCTGCTGCGCTGTCTAGCATTGTCTGAGCCCATTCTCCGTTTTTCAGCTGTGTCCTCAGTATTCTCGGCATGGTTTATTACTTTAAAACTGGCTACCTTCTTTTTTGGAAACTGTAATTTTTTATTTTGATGAGCAGGTTCCTTGTCTTTGGACTTGACGTGCTCTTCCCTGTGTTCTGACCGTCCTCTCCTTTCCGATTTCTGCGAGGAAGTCTGAAAAGATTGAGAGGGACGTGTATCAATATCTTGATATCTATCAGGTTTCTTCAGATTATCCCTATTTCTAAGGTTGTATTGTTTCTCAGAGGGCTCCCTCTGGGGAGACTTGTGTCCTTGGTCCGGAGATCTTTCTCTCCGCCGAGGAGACCTTCCTCTGGACTGGAATCTTTTTTCTTTAGGAGTGGATTGTTTATTTCCATCCCAGCTCTTTTTGTGAGTGTTTAGATTATTTTTAATAAATATTTTTTCAGGTTTTTCAATTAGTTGGGGGTTCCCCGGTTTTCCACCCAAACTATCTCTTCCTAGTTCTTCATAGGATTTTTCTATGATTCTGGCAATTTCAAATGGTTGGTCTGCTATATCTGTCTCTTTCAACCTCTGGCGGATCGCCACATTTGCTGCTTCTCCCTTTATATTTGCTAATAATATTGCCGAGACCTGCTTGAAGTCTTTTAGTAATTTCATACCAAGAGTTAAAGCAGGTTCTGGACCGTATTCATCTTGAATTTGTTTTAGCAAATCTGGTATTACTGACATGAATAGAACACCATGTGTTTTTGTGTAAATGGAAGCAAAGACTGTACCCCAAGTGTCACAGTCCTCCACATGTGGTGCGATTCCCATTGGAAGACAGATAGTCAGAATCCTGTGTTTCTCAACCGGGGTGGTATCTGGAAATACCGCCTCTATTTGAGTGATTTTTTGTGCTAACCAGAATGGAATTTGTTCCTGTTTTGTGGGTACTTTACCTAGACTGGACTGTATGTTCTGTGGTGTAATTTTATTTGTGTTCCCCTGGTGAGGGATCAGCTGTGGAATTTTAATAGCTGGTAGGACTGTTGAAGTCCGCATTACATATTGGACTAATTTTCTGTGTATTTTAATTAGTTGTTTTTAGCTGTGCTAAAAGATATGGTGCAGACATTTCTTCAATGTCTGGATGTGGTGTGTATCCGGATAGGACCGGCCACGTTGCTCCTGGTCTACCTAGTGGACCGAGCCTGGTGATGTGATTGTTATGTTTTAGGGCGCCATTAAACCAGAGCAGGTGCTCTTGGTATTTGAGTGGTATTTCCACCTCCTCGAAAGGAGTGTACTCATTAGGAGGTTCCTCTATTTTGTAATAGTGGAAGTCCTTTGTTACAGCGTTTGCTGCTGGAAAGTTTATCCATGAATAGAATACCTCTGTCTGCCGGTATTCGTGTGCCTCAATTACGAATATGACTGTACCACCTCTCGGTGTCAGCCCATTTTCTATAAGTTTTAAAGTTATAGATTTCCTTATGTTGACCGGGATGAGTATTGCATCCGGGTCTTGCTGTAGCAGAGTATTGTCAGCTGCTAGGAGTTCAGCTGCTATTCTAACTGTCTCCCTTTCTTCTTCTTCTAGTGACATTCTAATGTCAAGAAGGTTATTTTATTTATTTGCAGATCAGGTTTTTATGGAAACAAAGATTAGATGCACAATATTTTGGAACAGTGTATCCTTCAACGTTGAATAAACCAAGAACCATACATAGGAGTCTCCTCCTACTAAGTTTGGCGGATTTAACCTTTCACCCACTCCAGGCGTCTTTGGAGTATTATGGGGAAAAGGGGTCTGTGTGAAAAAGCACGACTGAGTTACTCTAATGTCTTACGTTAGATTTATTGCCCATCCAAACACGTTGGGCGCCATGTAGTGTAGTTCCTATCGTCCCAATAGGCTCTGCGCATTGGAATAATATCTTCAATATTATAGACGTAGGACAGAGGTTAACTAGGTCTTCTACTGTCGATATTAGACTTAAAGTTATGTGTGTGCCAGCTAGCTCAGAGTTCACTAGAAACTTTGTCGAATAGACAAGGAGGAGTTTAACCTCCCTGGATAGACAAGAAGGGATTTAGTTTCTGACAACCATAGAACATGACAACTTTGCTCTCCCCTAATCAAGAGTGTATCTCTAGAGTCGTGTGAAAACAAAAGACAACTTATTTTACTCAGTCCGTTCAGTGCATTCTTAGTTTCACCAGATTGTAGAGAAAAGGAAGAGACGGGCGTGTTCAATAAAAAGATGTTATTTATTGATCAGTCTCTTTTCTCAACCAAGAGAAATGAATCGCTATTATTGCAATACTTAGAGTTAAGTAAAGTGCATACAGTAATAACAGAATTATAAAATAATACTGTAAAAGCATTGATATGGTTTCTTAGCCATATGATACTTAAAATGGATAAAATAGATACATACATATATACATTGACTAATCGTACTCAACTGGTGCTTCTAACTACGCCTACCCCAATGTACCTGACCTAAGCCTAATACGTGGGTGGGAGTAGATAAGTAGCAGTTTAAGTTAAGTTTGCTTTGCCAAGGGTCTGCTTCAAGAATTCTCTACAAAGGATGATTCAGTTCAGTACCTGGGAGTTTAGAAGGCTGGAGGGCTGGTATCTCTATCTCAGGTCTTGATATTCCAGCTGCCCGCAAGGGCGGCTTGGAAGCGCCGGAGTTGGATTTCTCAGCAGGAGAAAAGGCAGCGTCTCTCTCTCTCAGCGCGTCAGAAAGGAGGGGCAGCGTCTGTGGGCTTTGCTGTCAGCTGGGCTCCTCGGCAAGTCTCGCTGCTCCAATCTTGTCACCACCTCGTGTGTTTGCTTAAGGCAATGTCGGTATTATTTATACCTGAAAGGTGCCGGGATTGACGTAAGGATGGACATAAATACGTAAATAAGGATGTCATACGAACTTGATCGTTCGCAAATTCTTTACTGAAGTTCTCGGCCAAATCAAAACAATGGCTGTGGGGATTTCCCAGGTCGTGGTAGGTTTGATTTGTTTTAAGAACACCGTATGCCTATTAGGGGGCTGGAGGAATATTGCTTGCCTAATGAGATGGCATGCGCTATGACCTAATCAGATAACGGGCTTCTGTGCCGTTGTGTGGCTAATCAGATAACGGGTTTCTGTGCAGTTGAATGGCTGCTAGTTAATTATTAACCAGACAAGGGTCAGAAATAGGGGGATCGATACAGTACCCATAGTAAATACACCACAAATCTACTTCCTAATCTGAGGTATCACAGGTGACATCATTGTGAAAGGGGCACATTTATTTCTTTAAGCATGCAAACACTCTTTATTCCTTCTCAAAAATGTAAAAGCCATTTATTTTCCCCAAAATCGTTTTTCACTTCACATTTAAGAAACACAGCACAGGTCCTATGTACAAGCATTCCATGTCATTACTGAAACCTCACTATTTTACAAAATACAATTCCTCTATGCAAACAAACTCAATGTGCTTCCTACACTGAGTTAACAGAGGTAACATCATTCTGAAAAGGTCAAATTTATTTCTTTCAGCATGTAAACACTATTTATTCCATCTCAAAAATGTAAAAGCCATTCATTTTCCCCAAAATCATTTTTCACTTCACATTTAAGAAACACAGCACAGGTCCTATGTACAAGCATTCCATGTCATTACTGAAACCTCACTATCACATTTAAGAAACACAGCACAGGTCCTATGTACAAGCATTCCATGTCACTACTGAAACTTCACAATTTTACAAAATACAATTCCTCTATGCAGTAAAAACTTTTTACCAAGCATTATCAAAAAGCATGACACAAAGCAACATTAAAAAACCACAATTTGCTTCCAAATCTTCTCCATAGAGTATACAAGTCCCTATGTATATTAAATGAATCATTACTCACCTTTACAAATGCTTTAGGTGATTGAGAACAGTGTCAGACACACACACCAATATTTCTTTAGCAGAGCAAAAGGTATGTACTCCAGGCACTGCAACCATGAATGGCACAGAGAACCTCTAATTCGACACACATATTGCCCATGGTAACCAATCAAAACTCTTCCCTCTCTATTTTCAAACCAACACCCTTCCCCCCCTCAGCCTTTTCTACCTGTTACCATAGCAACTCCCTCCTCACTGAGCTCTCAGGGTTAAAAGTTTATTCTACAATGTTGCAAATGAACTAAGCAAGGATGTTTGACCTCTCAATACACCAGCTTATCCACTGCAATCTTTCTTTAAATGACTTTTTCTTAACCATTCAAATTGCTTCTTTCACAGAACAGAACCATGCACCCTAACTTCCAGTTTTCAACTATTTGAATCCACCAATCATTGCCTGTGATTGAAGAGCACTGAAACTCCACAGTTTTTTTTGCAAACTCATACTGTTCCAACTGCCATTTCATTCCCACACTTCATCTGACTGCACCAGAACCTCCTCTCACCATGTATTCTGTCTGGATTATTGGACATAGCTATATCCACTGGGCTCAAAAGTATGCAGCTACCAGAAATGTTCACAACCTTGACTTACCAAATGTAGACATAAAATGGATTGGCCAAAGAGGATTGAGATGTCATCAATTGATACCATTGGTGAAAACCTTTTTGCATCTGCCACACCCTAACCTCATAATTCTGCACTGTGGTGGAAATGACTTAGGCACTTTGACTGGGGTAGGTCTGGAATTGCTTTTAAAGGACAGCTTTGAGCAATTGATGGCACTTTTTCCTCAAACTGCCTTGGTATATTCCAATATATGCCAAAGACAGAAATGGAAGTGGTCCAACCAATTTTGTCCACAATTTGAGAAAGCACGGAAACATGTGAATAAATCTGTTTCTGCTTACATGAGAGACTATGGAATGGGTTCAATATACAACAACAACTTGCGTTACAACATGCAAGATATCTACAGAGGAGATGGTGTGCACTTCTCAGATGAGGGGAATAGAATATTCCTCCTGAATATAAGACTGTGCATTGGAACCTACTTGTAGGTACCGAAATCAGCCACAGAACCCAAAAGCTCTTTTCAGAGCTACCCTACCTCTGATCACTCAAAATGATTATTTTTCTCTAACTTTTTTCACTGTTTTTCACTAAAGTACACTCCCCGGTACGCTTCCCGGTGCGCGTACCGGGCGCTCCCCCCGCGTAAAATTTAAAAAAAATTGTTTTTTTTGGGCCTATATGTGCCTCCTAAGCCCCCCTCAGAAAACCTAGGGGGTCAGGAGTGTCTACCGTGCCCCCTTTTACCCATTCCCAACGTTGTTTGCCCTCCATCTTGTGTCTCAAATCTACCGAAACACAAGATGGAGGACTCCCGTAGCGCTGCCGGTACGCGTACCGGGCACGCACCGGGAAGTGCTCCCAAAAAATGTTAAAAGGTAATTTACATAAAAACCACTGGAGACACTTTCACCCAACATAGAATAGGCCCTACTACATACCAGTCCCTACCATTTTCCCAAATTTGGTGGAATTCCATTGAGCCATTTGAGCTGTAGCACTGTCTAATATCCTGCGGTAAATTACATGACAAAAAAACATATGAAGTGTTAGAATTTACAACCAATTAAAATGTTATTTTCATTTTCTACTTTTTTTCCCTGACATTTGATTGGTTATGTACATGAATATATATAAAGAAAGAGAGGGAAACACAGCCATTTTGACTACTACTTCCTGAAGTACATTTCAAAAGGATTTTCACTGAGAACTTAAACTGCTTTTTCAAAGGTAAGATGTTATTTTGGAAACTGAAGTATGTTGTGCACTTTAAATTAATTTGGAAAGCATTTTCTGATAGTTATATACTATCCCTCTGTAATAGTTATAGATTGAGATAGGCTTCTCTGTTATAGGTATGGCTGGAGTAAGGCTTGTCTTGTATAATTATGAATTTACTTAGGCTTTATGACATACACTTTTTTATATTTCTACTTCCAGCCTGATACCATACACTGCCCGAAGATAACTTGACTGTTAAAAAATCAAAACTACCTGTCTGAACTTAAACCCAACAGTGCCCTATCTCTACTGATATATTTATTTTTTATGCAATTTACAGCAAGAAAATGGAAGGAGAGCAGAATATTTTCTTCAAAATTGTTCTGAAGAACAACGCTGAAGAAATTATTGAAGACAATGATGACTTTGATTTTATGGATGAATCACTGAACCATGAATTAGTTCAATGTGTAGAAGCAGTAGATTCACTAATTGAAAATGAGGACATTTCCGACAATGTGTTATTAGAAGTTCTATTAAATTTTGAAAAACAATCACAAAAATAAATTTATATTTAATAATCAAAAATTGTTTGAGATATTATTCATTTTTATATGTAATTCATAAACTAGTGCCAAATTGATTATAGGTTTTTGTAGGTGTGTGTGTGGGGTGTGTGCATGTGGATGTGTGTGGGATGTACTTATAGGTACCTAAAACAGCCACAGAACCCAAAAGCTCTTTTCAGAGCTACCCTACCTCTAATCACTCAAAATGTTTTTTTACACTACTATTTTCACTATTTTTCACCACAGTACGCTCCCCGGTATGCTCCCCGGTGCGCGTACCGGGCGCTCCCCCCGCGAAAATCGAAAAAAAAAAAAAAGATTTCACCCACAGGACCCTTTTATGGCCCCCACATCAAACCTAGGGGGTCAGGGGGGTCTACCCTGCCCCCTTTTCGTTATTTCCCCCTTTGTTTTTGCCACCTCTTGTGTCTCGATCCTACCGAGACACAAGATGGCAGCCGCTCCGGACTGTTTGGAATGTTTACAGACACCCTACAGCCAATCAGCTTTCCGTGCGCAAGTCGCGTGGCGTTCCCGGAGCGCTCCCCGGTGTGCGTACCGGGGCGCGGCTATAGAAATATATATATTTTTGAACCTAAATTACTCAAAATCCTGTGGAGCACATATCTTGAGACATAGCAAAGGCACATCGGGCTACCAGTCCCTACAATTTTGCTAAGTTTGGTGAAAATCCATTCAGCCGTTCAAGCTAAAAGTGAGTCCGACCGCCCTATGGAAATTAACATGGGGAAAACACGTTTTGGGACCCCCTTTTATCTCGGCCCCCACTTGACAAATTTCAGGCAGATTCCTCAACCGGCGCCAAAGTTATTCCCAATAGAATGTTGCGATTTCCCTATGGAAAACAATCCTAACTATAACTACCTATATGGGTTTTTGTCAAATGCAAACACTGGCTGTTGGTAATTTTCTGGGATTTATCCCAAAACTTTTGTTTAGATGGTTACGATGCAGTGTTATTTGTAACATCATGGTAGCGCATAGTATGTTTACCATGTCTATTGCACCGTTGTACATATCTCTACGTTGATTGGCTATTGCCATATGCATGTGCACTTTAAATTTCTGTTATTCCGCCCTGGAATGCCATGTGACCAAGGCCTCTGGGAGGCCGAAACGTTATGCTGTCCGTGTGTTGCAGAATAAACTAATTTACTCACGGAAACTTCTGGGTCTGCTGTTTTCTGATGGCGCTGCCGTGATATTGATACCCCAGCGCTGTTTTGAGAGAACCCGTGTGGATATATATATATATATATTAACATGTCATCTGCATATGCTGATATGACCAAGTTATAATGCGGGAATCAGATGCATCTGTGAGAGTGATATTCTCTTATTACAAATATCAGGGATTCGGCTACTAGTGCATACAATAATGGCGAAAGGGGGCAGCCCTGCCTAGTGCCCCTAGTGATATCGATTGACTTAGAAATGAGGCCGTTAGTCTTCACCCTTACCGTGGGGTTTGCATATAAAACCTCTACCTCACCCACACCCACTCTCTTTAGGACTGCATATACAAATTTCCACTCAACAGTGTCAAATGCATTCTCAGCATCTAAAAAAAGGGCTGCAGCTTGTACATCCGGGTCTGTATGTATTATGGCTTTGAAGATAGTATGCACATTGCTAGTGAGAGAGTGTCCAGGTATGAATCCCGTTTGCTCTTGCCCAACAAGGACGGGAAGCATCGGAGCCAACCTGTTGGCGAGAACCCCCGCAAACAGTTTAGTGTCTGTATTGAGTAGGGATAGGGGCCTATATGAGGCGTATTGCGTCTGCATTTTTCCTGGCTTCAGCAGGGAAATTACAGTAGCCTCACAAATAGTAGGAGGCATAATGCCGTTGCCAGCCATTTCAGTAAAAAGATTCATTAAATGTGGTATCAACAGTTTCTGATAAGCTTTATAAAATGTCATGGTAAGCCCGTCCGAGCAAGGCGCTTTATCGTTCCCCGTGCTTTTTAGTGCTGCTGCTAATTCTGTTGGACAGAGTGGGGCCATTAGTCTTTCCCTGTCCGAGTTAGTTAGCCATTTCATCGCCACATGGGCCAGGTATTCTTCTTTAGGCTCATCTGGGTTGATGTTGCGCGTGGTGTACAATTGAGTGTAGTATTTTATTTATTTTGCAGATTTATATCACACAAACTCGACCCTAAGGTATTGGTGCACTTTGCATGAGCACTGGTTACATTACACAAGGACACATACATTTTCTTTGGTAGGTACGGGGAGATTAGGGGCCAGATGTAGGTAGGCCAATACCGGTCGGTAACGGCCAAAAATCGGTATTTTCGTCCGTTACCGACCGGTATTCAGCAATTGGGATGTAGGAAAGCGAAAATCGTCATATTCGGTAAATTTACCGAATCGGTAAAAAATACCGATTTTTTCCCTACATCACATTTACCGATTCTTGAATACCGAATCGGTAAAATTCGGTATTTAAGAATCGGTAAATGACATTTACCTACATCTGGCCCTAAGTGATTTGCCCAGAATCACAGGATGTGGATGCAACCCTGTGGCTCAAACCTTGGTTGCCAGAACCAATGTTGGCAGCTCTAGCCGTCAGACTACATCCTTTCCCCTAGTTATAGAACGTTAGGCTAGTTATAGGCTAGGTTAGGTTTGATTAATACTGCCAATGTGGCACTGAGTCTCTCCCCTTCAGCCTATACTCTGGCTGTGGCATACTTCCCCAAGTGATGACCTTCGTGTCAGCTAGCTCGTGTAACTCCTCCATTCTTGCTCTAATTTGCGATAGAGTTGCAGGCTTTTCCTGCATCTGCTGTTCTAATGCTTTTAGCTCAGTTGTCACCTTCTGCAGCTGCATTCTGATTGATCCTAAAACACCTGCATGCTTGGTAATCATTATCCCTCTTATATATACCTTAAGCATCTCCCATATGGTGCACATCTTGGGGATGCTGCCTAGTTTAGTGCTAAAGCTCTCCTCTATTGCTTTCTCAAGTTCAGCATGAAACACCGAGTCCAGTATCGAGTACTGGGGAAATAGCCACTCCCATATCCTGGGTATCATATTAGGAATACTCAAGTGTGTGCGCACCAGTGAATAGTCAGAATATGTGCATGGCATGTGTTCAAATTTGCTGAGGTGTGGTAACAGCTCACATGAAACAAGCCAATAATCGATTCTCATGTGTGTGTAATGCATAGCAGAGTAATGTGTGCATTCCTTACCCAACGGGGAGGGGTGGCGTCACACATGCACCAGGGCCTCTGTTTCAGCAATTGCTGCTATTGCCCTCGCTGTTGCTGACGGTCTAGGGGGTTCTTTAGATCTGTCTAATTCGGGGTTTTGAATGCAATTAAAGTCTCCCCCCAGAGTTGAGGCATGTGCGAGAACTGACTGGTTTTTGTGTGTAGTGTTTGGTAAAATTGTAGGTCCTCATGATTGAGTCCATAAAATTCCTACAAGAAGTACGTTGAAACTGCCTCTTTAGCACCTGACCACAACATACGCCCCCCGGTCACAACCTATTATCTGCACTTGAGCCTTGTATCCTTCCTTACAAAGATCAGAACCCCTCTGGAGTGTTTAGTGAAGCATTACTCAATATAAGTACCCCTCATATTTCTCTGTGTCAGCATCCCGCTTCGTAGTGCAAGATGGGTTTCCTGCAGAATAGCCACATCGATGTGTTGCCTATTCAGATACATGACTACTTTCTGAATCTTACGTCAATCATTCAGCCCCCTCACATTCCATGTCACGAAATTCAGATTTGTGTCCGCAGACGATTTAGCACCTTCAACTGTTTTGCTTAAGTGTGTTGTCCTCTAGCCCCTATGTCTTTTTTAACAATCCATGATATCTTAGCCCGTCACTGTTTTCAATATGCTACATTTTGTCGATAACTGAACAGGTATCCCCCCCCACCCACGCCACATGCCCCAACATTTGACATGGCTTACTTTATCCATCTTGTGGTGCCCTCCCCCCTTTTCTGTTTACTCAACCTCTTTGGTGTGGGACACACTTTGAGGCGGAGGAAGCCTCCCTTTGTCTCCCTGTTTATCCAACACCTTAACGTCTACTTATTAACATCACTTCCGAAGGTTTTGCATCTATCAAATTTTAACATGCAGGTTGCCTGCTTAATTTAATATAGCATCTCTGTCAAAATGTAGAGTCATCGTATAAGTCTGTATATTTCAGTTAGCATATTGATGTTACACCCATCGGGTAGATACTCAGAGTTCCACAATGATGTGCCTCATTACAGCATTCAGGTCTTGTTCTTGTGGAGTTAATCTTGTTTGTCCAGGTGGCTGCCAGTTTCCGCCTCATCTCCGTTCGAGTCTATGGGGCACTTGCTCGCTCTTTTTCTAATATGTTCATTAAGGGCTCTCTGTAGTACATTGGGGTCAGTGTAGATGTTGGGTTTGCAATCCATAGTAACTTTTAATCTAGCAGGGTATAACATTGCGTAGTCCATGTTAAGTTTTCGTGGTTTGCGTTTCACAGGGACAAACTGTCTCCTCACCTCCGGCACCATTGGGGTGAAATCTGGGAACAGTGATAACGTGGAGCCCTCAAATTGAAGTTCTAGCAGTTCTCTTGCCCACCGTAGTGCAGCACCTCTATCCCTGTAGTTTAGCAACCTCGCTATAACAGGTCGTGGGGCACTTCCGGGGAGGGGGATGTCAAGGAACGATGAGCTCTTTCCACAATGAACACCGGTGAGAAAGTATTGTGCTCAAGCATCTCACTAGATGCGTCATGTTGTAAATCTGTCACATAGTGGCGCATGATTTACGACGCCCTTGCGTCACAGAAGTGACGAAACAGTGTTGTAAAGATGACACAAGGGGCTTGTAAATCGGCCCCATAGTATGCATACAGGTTGGGTAACGGTCTTATACTTGAGTAGATTTTTACTTACAGTGAGAGTGGTTAACCCCTTCCGTGCGGGGGTAATTCCCCTGCTGTGCTGGGGGGCGGGGGGCGCGCACAGCGCCCCATGCTCATGACGAGATGAGCTCGTCATGGGGCATAGAGTTCATGTGCTGATGACGAGCTGAGCTCGTCATGACCACGCCCGTTCCTGTGGAACGCTCAGCACAGCAGGGGAATCATACCCGCGTGTGAGCGTTCCACAGCTCATGACGAGCTCGTCATGAGCACCGGAGCGCCGTGCCTCATGACGAGCTCTGCTCGTCATGAGCATCGATGAGGTTAAGAAATGCATGTGGCTACCATTATAGCTTTTTATTGCTGCACATGAGGGGCAAACCGACTAACATGTAGAATGTTACACTAGGGCTGGGTGAACCAAGTTTTGTCAGTCGTTCCCCCTGTATGCTATGTATTGTTTGTTTATTTTTTACTGTGTAATCACATTAGTGATTGCATTCTCTACCCATGGAATTACTCACGAGGTATTGTTTACAGCCCTTGATGGGTGTTGAAACACCCTAGTCTATTGCATATTTGCACATTCTTCGTCAGAGAATTTTCATGGAGGAATTGTTTTGGAATCGGTTTTAAATCTAGCTATGTCACTTGCTATATCTGCAAGGGATTTTAACTTGGTTGATTTATGAAACTGTGACCAGGCTAGGTCGCCCCCATGCCCCACTGCCTGCCTGCTACCTTCCAGGTAGCCTCCACACTTCCTGGTTTTCCGGCTTGCCGATTTTCCGCTTTGGACGACCCAGCCGCCGCTGAGCCACCCGCCTGCCCCAGACTCTTCCCGCCACTGCCTCCCTGCGGCCCCGCCCCCCGCCAGCCCATTCACCGCCCCGCTCCCGCCACCCAGCTGCTCCTCCCTCCCGGCTCCTTACTTAAGGGGACCGCGTTCGCTTAGTAGGGATATACTGCTGAGCCTGTGACCAGGCTAGATCGCCCCCACGCACCCCTGCCTGCCTGCTACCTTCCTGGTAGCCTCCACTCTTCCTTGTTTTTCCGCTTGCCGATTTTCCACTTCGGACGACCCAGCCGCCGCTGAGCCGCCCGCCGGCCCCAGACTCTTCCCGCCGCTGCCTCCCTGCGGCCCCGCCCCCCACCAGCCCATTCGCCGCCCCGCTCCCGCCACCCAGCTGCTCCTCCCTCCCGGCTCCTTACTTGAGGGGACAGCGTTCGCTTAGTAGGGAGCGACCGCTGAGCCTGTGACCAGGCTAGGTCGCCCCCACGCACCACTGCCTGCCTGCTACCTTCCAGGTAGCCTCCACGCTTCCTGGTTTTTCCACTTGCCGATTTACCGCTTCGGACGACCCAGCCGCCGCTGAGCCGCCCTCCCGCCCCAGACTCTTCCCGCTGCTGCCTCCCTGCGGCCCCTCCCCTCGCAAGCCCATTCGCTGCCCCGCTCCCGCCACCCAGCTGCTCCTCCCCCCCGGCTCCTTACTTAAGGGGACCGCGTTTACTTAGTAGGGAGCGACTGCTGATCCTGTGACCAGGCAAGGTCGCCCCCACGCACCACTGCCTGCCTGCTACCTTGCAGGTAGCCTCCATGCTTCCTGGTTTTTCCGCTTGCCAATTTTCCGCTTCGGACGACCCGCCGCCGCTGAGCCGCCTGCCCGCCCCAGACTCTTCACACCGCTGCCTCCTTGTGGCCCCACACCCCTCCAGCCCATTCACCGCCCGCTCCCGCCACCCAGCTGCTCCTCCCTCCCGGCTCCTTACTTATGACGCCCATGCGTGCGCGCACCGGCCACGCGCAGCGGGCGCGCCGATTGTGCTCCAAAGGCAAGCCGTCTACGCCCGTCCGCGCCTGGACCGCGCCCAGCGCCAGGACCCTTGGCCCCCGAAGATGCCAGCCTACACGACAGACTTACAACACCGCCGCCCTCAACGCACTGAACGCCGGCCGGAACCCCGCCTGCTACCGTGCCACCCCAAAACACACCCACAGACCCTTCACCTGCCAAGCCTGCAAGTTCACCTGCATCTGGACCTGCACCGCACCTGCCAAGCCGAGCACCAACAGCAACCACCTCAAGTGCATCCTGCTCAACACCCGCTCCATCCACAGGCACGCCGTCAAACTCTGGAACATGTTCGACACAACATCACCTGACGTCGCCTTCCTCACAGAAACCTGTATGAACGCCTCCTCAGCGCCCGACATCGCCATAACCATCCCGGACGGTTACAAGATCACCCGGAAGGACCGCGTCAACCAGACTGGAGGAGGCATCGCCATCTTACACAAGAACACCATCCGCATCACGACCAACTCCAACGACACCTTCACCGCCTCCGAGCACCTCCACTTCCAGATACACACCGACCCCAAGACCACCCTCAGAGGCACCCTCATCTACAGACCCCCGGGACCACGCACACAATTCAGCGAAGACATCGCAGACTTCATCAGCCCTCACGCCCTCCCCTCCGCCGACTACATCCTCCTAGGGGACCTCAACTTCCACCTGGAGAACAACAAGGACTGCAACACCACCTCCCTGCTGGACAACCTCGCCAACCTCGGACTCAAACAACTGGTGAACACCCCCACCCACTACGCCGGCCACACGCTTGACCCCGTCTTCTCCTCCAGCAAGTACATCTCCTTCAGCCACTCCACCGGACTCCATTGGACTGACCACAGCTGCGTCCACTTCAGCTTCAGAAGAACCACGACCCACCACCACCGGCAACAGGTTCCTCGCCGGAGCTGGAGCAAGATCACCGCCGAACAGCTCACCACCTCCCTCAGCCAGAACCCTCCCACCAGCTCAACGGACCCCAACGAAGCAGCCAGCACCTCACACAGTGGCTGACCGCCTGCGCCGATGACCTCGCACCACTGAAGACCCCTCCCAGCAGACCCGGCAGCAAGAAATCCCCCTGGTTCGCCAACGAACTCAAGGACTCCAAGAAGAACTGTCGCACCCTCGAGAAAGCCTGGCGCCACGACCAGACCACAGACAACATGACCGCCCTCAAGCACGCCACCCGCAAGCACCACCAGCTGATCCACACCACTAAGAAGACTGCATTCCAAGAACGACTGGACAACAATGCCCACAACAGCAAGAACTCATCAGCATCGTCAAAGAGCTCTCCAACCCTAGCGCCGGAAACAAAGACATCACTCCCTCGCAAGACCTCTGTGACTCACTCGCCTCGTTCTTCCACCGCAAGATCGCCGACATACACAACAGCTTCGGCGCACCAACCACACACCCAACCGTCGAACCGACGCCCCCCAACACCACCCTCTGCGCCTGGACCCCGGTCAGCACCAAAGACACCACCTGCACGATGAACACCATCCACTCCGGATCACCAACCGACCCCTGTCCCCACCACGTCTTCAACAAGGCCGACTCCATCATCGCACCCCAACTCCGGGAAATCATCAACACCTCCTTCACCACCGCCACCTTCCCGGAGAGCTGGAAGCACGCCGAGCTCAGCGCCCTCCTGTAGAAACCAACAGCGGACCCCACCGACCTCAAGAACTTCCGCCCCATCTCGCTCCTCCCTTTTCCTGCCAAAGTCATCGAGAAGACCGTCAACAGACAGCTCTCCGCCTTCCTCGAGACGAACGGATCCCTCAACCCCTCGCAGTCCGGTTTCCGAGCCAACCACAGCACCGAGACCGCCCTGAGCGCAGCCACCGATGACATCAGAACCCTGCTCGACAACGGGGAAACAGCGGCCCTCATCCTCCTGGACCTCTCTGCAGCGTTTGACACCGTCTGCCACTGCACCCTAGCACAGCACCTCAGCAACACCGGAATCCAAGGGAAGGCACTGGAGTGGATCATCTCGTTCCTCTCCGGAGAATCCAGAGAGTCCGCCTTTCCCCGTTCAGATCCGAGGCCACCGAAGTCATCTGCGACGTACCACAAGGATCATCACTCAGCCCAACCCTCTTCAACGTCTACATGAGCCCCCTTGCAGCCATCGCACGCCAACACAACCTCAACATCATCTCCTACGCCGACGACACCCTGCTGATCCTCTCCCTCACCAACAATCCCGCCACCGCCAGAACCAGCCTTCAAGAAGGGATGAAAGACATCGCCGAGTGGATGAAGAACAGCCGCCTGAAACTGATCTCAGACAAGACGGAAGTCCTCATCCTGGGATCATCGCCGTCCGCCTGGGACGACTCCTGGTGGCCCCCTGCCCTGAGCACCACCCCCAAGCCAACGGACCACGCACGCAACCTGGGCTTCATCCTGGACTCCTCCCTCTCGATGACCAGATAAGTCAACGCCGTCTCCTCATCGTGCTTCAACACCCTGCGCATGCTCCGTAAAATCTTCAGATGGATCCCCACCGAAACCAGGAAGACGGTCACCCAGGCACTCGTCACCAGCCGACTGGACTACGGGAACACCCTCTACGCCGGAACCACAGCCAACACCCTGGCGGAGGCTGTCGATTCTCTTGCGCCAGCCCTGCAACACTATTCTGCCAGGAAACGGCCTTCGGCCCCCTGGTTTTCGGACTCCCTTAGGATCCTCAGACAAGGATGTAGGAGGCAGGAAAGGCTATGGAGGGCACACTTGGACCCCATAGAGAAGGATAAACATAAACATAAAATCCTTCTCAAAGGCTATAAAGCTGCAGTGTTGACAGAAAAGAAGGCGCACTACTCTAAATTAACGGCCTCACTTAAGTCACCCAGGCATTTGTTCAAAATAGTTGATAACCTTTCCCTTATCCAGTCATCTGACCCTATAGTAGCCTCCCAAGTTCTGTGTGATCAGATCTCCACGTTCTTCCATACGAAGATCCTGGATATTTACACAGACTTGGAAGCCCTCAATCTCAGTTCTCTAACCTCTGCCCTTCCAACTTTAATTCCTGAAAATCAAATGCCTGTTCCCTTTCACTCCCTCTCCCAGTTTCCCCCCCTCACTTTTGATCATCTTAGTACATTGCTGGACAAGCTAAAGTCCGGGTCCCAGCTCGAACCCTGCCCTTTAAAGGTTTTTAAAGAATGTAGGCAGGTTATTCTGCCCCCTTTGGTGGTGGTCATGAATCTGGCCATTTCAAAGGGGGTTTTTCCCGTCTCTTGGAAACTGGCCATTGTTAAGCCCCTATTGAAAAAACCCACTCTGGACCCTGGGATATTAAAGAACTTTCGTCCCATTTCTCTTCTTCCTGCCCCTGCTAAACTCTTGGAGGCACACCTTAACCATCATTTGAGTGCCTTACTCGACAGTACCAACTCCCTGGATCCCTCACAGCATGGTTTTCGTAGGACACACAGCACTGAGTCTGCGCTTACAGTGGTTGTCGATAACATTCGGGCCAAGGTCGACACCGGCCAGACCACCTTACTGGTGTTGTTAGACCTTACGGCGGCCTTCGACACCCTGTCCCCTACCATTCTGGCTAGCCGACTCAGCGAGCTGGGAGTCGAGGGACCTGCACTCAGCCTCCTAACATCCTTCCTTGATCAACGGAAGCAAAGGGTTAAGCTAGGCGATTAAATGTCACCCATCAAGCCTGTGAAGTGTGGGATCCCTCAGGGCTCCTCTTTGAGCCCGACGCTTTTTAACGTCTATGTGGCCCCACTCGCCAGGCTTGTAAGATCCTTTGGGCTAGAAGTTCTTTCCTACGCCGACGACACACAGATCATGGTCTCCATATCAAAATTTGTGAGCATAACTGCTCATAACTTTAAAAACTGTATGGAGGTGGTCGCTGGATGGATGGTTAAGAACTTCCTTAAGTTGAATGGGGAGAAAACTGAGGTCCTCAGTCTTGGGGTCATTCTTGACACCACTCTCTCGCTTGACAAACAAGTCAGTAGAACTGTGTCTACCTGTTGTAGTGCTCTAAGGATTTTAAGGAAAATCATTCACTATCTCTCCCCTGACGCACGCAAACAGGTTGCAGTTGCGTTTATAGCCTCCAGGTTGGACTACTGCAATGCACTGTATTTGGGCATTAACAACGGTCTGGTCCAACGCCTTCAGACTGTGCAGAATGCAGCTGCCCGGTTTGTTGTGGATGCCCCAAAACGCTCCTCGGGCACGGCTATCAGAAAAACATGCACTGGCTCCCTATGCAGGCGAGGATTAACTTTAAAGCTATCTGCCTTACGCATCGTGCCCTTAATGGGATTGGGCCTGAAGCCATCCGTACTCTTGTATCCTACTATACCCCCGGTAGGGCACTTCGCCCTTCTAGCAAAAGTCTGCTGGCTGTTCCCCGCATATCCAAGGTCAGATGGGGTGGAAGGGCATTTCGCTTCCTTGCGCCTAGACTCTGGAATACGCTCCCCGATGACCTCAAGGGGATCCCATTCCATGCCCTGTTTCGCAAAGCACTTAAGACCTGGTTATTTCAAGAAGCATACTTGTAACTCATCCCTTGCTGTTTTCTGATCAATTCGTTCACCATTTCTTAGCGCCTTGACGCCTACGGGTTTAGTTGCGATCTACAAATTTCAATTAATAATATTAATAATAATAATAAACTTCAGAAAAGACTCCAACGCATCCAGAACGCCTCCGCACGACTCGTCCTGGACATCCCCCGACACAGCCACATCTCCGGCCACCTGAGAGACCTGCACTGGCTCCCCGTCAGCATGAGGATCAGGTTCAGGCTCCTCACCCACGCACACAAGGCTCTCCACGACCTGGGCCCAAAGTACCTCAACAACCGCCTGACCTTCTACACGCCCACCCGCCAGCTACGATCAACCAGCCTCGCCTTCGCCGCCGTACCACGCATCCGCAGAGCCACCGCCGGAGGAAGATCCTTCTCCTACCTGGCAGCCAAGACATGAAACTCCCTCCCCATCCACCTTCGTCTGACCCAGGACCATCTCTCCTTCAGGAAGCAACTCAAGACCTGGCTGTTCGAGCAGTAACATACCCCTCCCCTCAGCGCCTTGAGACCCTTCCGGGTGAGTAGCGCGCTATACAAATGCTATGATTGATTGATTGATTGAAGTCATGTACGCTTGAAAATCGTAACTGGAAAAAGGAGACAGAAATACCAGTGTGACATGACAGACCGGAGAGGTTTTTGTTGCTAGTGGTGATTCAAGCGGTCTTTACATTTCCATTGTGCTAGAATAATGCTAAATCATGTTAACACACAGGGTATTAGTGATGAGTATACTGTATGTTTTGTTTGTTTTATTTTGTTTTTATTGTCCTTGGACTGAAAAAAGTTTATGACTGAATGACTGACTCTATCTATGCTCCCACAACCAGCAAATTTAATTTCCTGGTTCAGCTTTCCAGGCTTCTGTCCTCCCTCAGCAGAACACCAGTGCTGGTGGGTGGTGATTGGAGCTTGCTTCCAGACCAATACTGAACAAGGCAGGCAGGGAAGATATTCACAAAAGGTGGAATAGGGCACAATTTGGGGACCTGGTGACTAATCATGCACTGGTGGATGTGAGTCCACTGCACACGAGGAACTGAGAATATATATTTCTCTCCTTTGCCCTGGATCAGTTACTTCATACTCCACAGCCAGCTCCTGCCACATGTCACCACTTGCGATATCGTGGAGTTGGGCCTCGTCAACCACAGCCTGGTCTTGCTCAGGCTTGACATTGGACATGCTGCATCACACGCCTGATCTTTGGCACATGGAAGCCTTGGCCTATCGACAACCTGAGGAAGAATCCAATATCTACTGCAACATATAGTCCTATTTCTCTGACAACCCAGGCTATGTGTTATTACATAGAGTATTGTGGGTGGCCAACAAGACAACACTCCCGGGGATCCAAGCTGGTGGATACACGGCCACAAACTATAAGGAATGCGCTGACAGGAACCTCCTAGAAAGATAGATACATGCCCTCACTGCACAATACACACCCTGCCCCACCCAGTCTCTACCTAAAAAACGTTAACTTGCCCAAATCCGATTGAACTCCCATTACATGAAGCCTGCTGAGAAGGC
Organism: Lissotriton helveticus; assembly: GCF_964261635.1. Classification (NCBI taxonomy): domain Eukaryota; kingdom Metazoa; phylum Chordata; class Amphibia; order Caudata; family Salamandridae; genus Lissotriton; species Lissotriton helveticus. The sequence goes on from NC_136067.1 coordinate 989,285,660, forward strand.
ATTGGTCAGACTGCGGTGATGGCTATATGACCATGGAGAAAAGGTGGGTAGGCTCTTAGCCTCCCAGCTGAACCACAGGGAGTCACAACTGGCTATACTTATAATACAGGATCAAACCAGGTCACTGCATATACTCATGTGACATGGAGTCCCGTTTCTCTTTCTTCAACAATTGAACACCTTCATGTCCCCACCCACACCTGCCGGTGCTCTCTGATGAGGTACAATACTTATTGTCTGGAGCCTTTATTGAAGGTGAAGTAAATGATGCTACTGCGGCACTTCCAACATGCAAATCCCCAGGCAAGATGCGTTCCCAAGTTAAATTACAAAGTAGGTAAAGGCCTACAGGTCCCCCGCCAGACAAGGACTTTCCAGGACCCTGAAGTGGCAGGCACTCTTGGGGCTATTTTCAATAAAGCCACTGTCACAACCCTTATTCCCAAGCTGGTTAAGGACCCCCTAGACTGAGCCAGCTAACTCCTGATCTTGCTGCTTAACTCTGACACAAAGGTTAAGGCAGAGGTGCTGGCTGCTCATTTGGGAAAGGTAATGCCCATCCAAATTCATGAATCCCAAGAGGGCTTTGTCCCGGAACACAGCTCCCGAGACAAACACCGGTTGCTGTCCCATCTACTGTGGGAAACAAAGGACGATCCGTCTGAATTCCTAGCACATTCTCTGGATGCTGAGAAGGTGTTTGATCAAGTTGACTGCCAATACTTTTTCCATTTCCTGTTCCACATGGGCTTGGGTGCGGATTCCATCTGCAAGATACGCCTCCTCTATAATACCCCGGTAGTGAAGGTCTTTTTTGGTGAACTCATATCAGACCCACTCTCAGTTGAGTGGTGCACCCATCAGGAATGTCTTCTATCCCCCTTGTATTCTTTATTGCTATGTAGCCCCTAAGGATAGCAGTCAGACACTCACCATCAGTGCCACGTATCCCTAAAGTTGTTAGAGAAGTTAAGGCACTTCTTTGTGTGGATGATATCCTACTTCTCCTGTCCCGCTCCCAAACCTCAATAGCAGTGACATGTTTCTCATTGATGACTTCTCCCATCTTTCAGAGTACAAAATTAACTGGACAGAGAGCACAGCCCTCCATATGTCTTGCCTGACCAAAAAAGGTTGTATTCAAGACTACCCATACAATGGGTTCCGATGGGACTTACCTTCTTGGAAGTCAAGATCAACTGAGGCCTCAGTCATATGGAAGAAAACAACCTGCTCCTATTGATAGAACACAGAAATCAGCGATTTTCATAGGTGGCCCTCCTGCACCCCTCCCTATAGGGCAGAGTGTAGACCATTAAGATGACAGTGGCCCCTCATTTCAATAACTTGTTTGTAATGCTGCCCTTACAAATACTGTGGACCTTGCTTCTGAACATAGATGCAGATATCCCTGCCTACATCTCAAGGGGGCATAAATATGGGCTCTAGGTGACCCATTGGCCAGATGCAGATGCAGAGGCTGGTGGGCTGTGTTTTCCCCACTTGATATCATATTACCTAGCGTGCCAACTCTACCAAATCACTGGCCCACCTGGGTCCGCAACGGGGCACCCCATTGTGGACACATCTAGAGCCTTACCTAATTCGTGTCACACCACTCCTCCACCATATCTGTCTCCCTCCCATAGGGCGCTAGCCTCCGACACAGTCCTGGTGGTAACTGCAGTGGCATGGCAGGAGTTGTACAGATGAGAGTGCCCTGTTCATGCGCCTGAATGTGCCATTATGGTGCAACTCAGCCATCCGCATTGGATGTACCGGTTCCACTGAGAGTTGTGAAACACTTGTGGGCTGCACTCTGTGGACCACATGTACAATGTTAATCTACCAAAGACTTTGCTGGCATTCCAAATTAAATATGGTCTCCTGACCATTAACCTTTGGTGTTGCTGCCAGCTGACACACTGCCTTTGAGATACCCTTGAGCCAGTACTGACAGAACTCACCAAATCACCTGTCCTCCAATACCTCCACTCTCTAGCATATTAGCAGGGAATGGTCTTGGACCTCAACTGGGTCCTTATTAAAATAAATCCCCTATTCTGGAGTAACAAGCACTTTGACATTACTGTAGGGACAGAACAATGCTGTGCAAATCCTACTCACTGGAGGCCTTGGTGTCTTTGCTGGCTTAACATGACAAAGCCCTCTGAGAATTCAGACTCAGATTGCATGATTGGTACTGGTCACCGTGGAAGCTCCAGCAGGCCTAATTTCTACCCTACATAACATACGCTTGGCGTTCCAGCTTCTTGGAAGCCATTGGATGAACGAATGGTCCCTGCTTCATTGTCACTGCTCCTTTCCAATTTCCCCTTCCCCCCAACTTGCTATTGTACACAACAACTCTGATCTCCTAGGTCTAACACTTCATAAACACTGATAGGTGGCAAACGCCCTTGCCATTGCGAACCTCTATGCCCTCTGACATTGAAGGCAACCTACTGTATATACCGCAATGAATGAAGAATATAAATCCATAGGATATCCAGCCACAAGCACACAACATAGCAACTCAATGACAATCTTGATAGTCGTTCTGGAGCTCTTCCTCACCAATGATACAACAGACCCACCCTGAGAAGATGACCACGATCCAAGTTGCATTCCCTTCTGCTGCCTTCAGACCTGACATGACTCGGGTTATATGCCCAGACCCACATCCCACAGATTTCACAAAAAGTTATAAGCATACTGTTTGCATGATTATCATGACATATGAAACCTATTAAATCCCCCAATAAACAAATGTTACAAAAAATAAATCGTTTTAAAAAAAGGGAATTAGGGGTGCAGCCCTATGGGGTATCCGATAGAATGCCCTTTTTCATTAAAATCCCCTGGGTCGGGCCAGTGACCAGGAGGTCAATGATTCTGTTTTTTAATTAAAAATAAAATAAAAATTACCATGGGAAGGAGGGCATGTGTGCTGCACCCTCTCTGAGACATATAATGGCCCCAGGGATCCAATCACCTGAGCCGGACACAAGTTTGGTGTCCTGGGTAACTCATCCACTGGGACACAAAAGATGCATGTTTCTTCCATGCCAGTGCTCTTGCTGAAGCATAAGATGCCTCACCTGAGTTGTTGGTGGCCCTGGTGGGAGCAGAGCACCTGCAAAAATAAAATGCGGCTACTCCCTCAGGTTAGTGGTGGCTCGGGAGTCAGTGGGGCCTCAGGGGCCTTAAGCTTCTCACTCTGAGGGGCCCAAAAAAATATGCAAGCTCATGGTGTTCTGCATTGGACTGGGGCACCAAAAAATCTAATTAAATAATGTGCTGCGACACCACCAAAGTAAATAATTTATTATTCACTGCTCCATATAAGGAGCTACCTGTAATGCCCTTTATGGCCTAATTGCAGATATTTTCCTAATTGCAATGCCCCAATCGGGGCAGGGGCACCACCAACATGTTACAAAAATGTGTCAGTGACGTGATCACTGTGACGTCACAATGACGTAATGGTACACAGACATAATATCGACTCCAAAATATCGTTTGGACATAATATCGACTCCAAAATATCGTTTAGAGAAAATATCGACAGGACAGAATATCGACAGCCAAAATATCGTTTTTAAGGTAAGTGAAGTAATATCATTTTTAAGGTAAGTGAAGTAATATCGTTTTTATTTTTAGGGTTCAGGGTCAGTTTTGGGTTTTTGGGTAAAGGGGTATTTTTAGGGTTCAGGGTCAGTTTTGGGTTTTTGTGTAAAGGATTATTTTTAGGGTTCAGGGTCAGTTTTGGGTTTTTGGGTAAAGGGGTATTTTTAGGGTTCAGGGTCAGTTTTCAGTTTTTGGGTAAAGGGGTATTTTTAGGGTTCAGGGTCATTTTCAGTTTTGGGGTAAAGGGGTAGTTTTAGGGTTCAGGGTCAGTTTTCAGTTTTTGGATAAAGGGGTATTTTTAGGGTTCAGGGTCAGTTTTCAGTTTTTGGGTAAAGGGGTATTTTTAGGGTTCAGGGTCAGTTTTCAGTTTTTGGGTAAAGGGGTATTTTTAGGGTTCAGGGTCAGTTTTCAGTTTTTGGGTATTATTTTATTATATTTTATTACTATATATATATATGTTTAATAAATATGAAATAAAAAAATATTTATTTAACTTTCATTAATTATTTAATTATTATAAGTTAATTTAAGTAATTTTAAGTATATTTTAGTAATTAATTATTAATATTAATTTAATTTAACACTGTTTTTAGTAAATACGATATTTTTTACAACTATATTTTTGTAAACGATATTTTGTACTCGATATTTTTGTACTTACCTGTTTGTACATACAAACTCGATATTTTTGCTGTAGATATTTTTTCCTCGATATTTTGGGTAGTCGATATTTTGGTAGTCGATATTCTTTCAGTGATCCTGACGTAATCATTTATCAATGATGTCATTGAAATGTCATCAGTATTGTCATTTACCATGTCATGAGTGATGTAATAGATGAGGTCATAAGCAGTGCATGGTAGCGCAAAAGTTATGTGTAGGCCAGTAATGTAAAAATGGTAAAAAAAATATATATATATATAAAATTGTGTCCGTGACGTGATCACTGTGACGTCACAATGACGTAATCATTTATCAATGATGTCATTGAAATGTCATCAGTATTGACATTTACCATGTCATGAGTGATGTAATAGATGAGGTCATAAGCAGTGCATGGTAGCGCAAAGGTTATGTGTAGGCCAGTAATGTAAAAATGGTAAAAAAAATATATATATATATTAAATTGTTAACATTAGTTTGCATATTATTAGTTGTTATTCTTAAAATCTTTGTTTTTTCAGTTAAATAAAATCTATGTATAGCACTAGTGCATTTGTCTCTTCACTTCTTAGTTCCAGTTCTGAAGCCTATCAGTAGTTTAAGGCTAACAGTTGACTGTGTATACACTACATGGCAGAAGGTATCGTTCATTCTTACTGGCCTTGCGCTTATGGCTCTAATGTGATGTTAAAATCAAAGCTCATAAGATGTGTTTCCCACCAAGTTTCCACCATACCCTATCTAATCATAAATCAATTTTATCTATCATAGCTACTAACCATGGGAAATTGCAGTTCTGAATATCTCAGACTCAGCCCAAGGTAATTTGATCACTTTATCTGAGAACCTGAGGTTCCCCTTTCTATAAGGCACAGGAGGATAAGGCAGTTGTTCTGAACCACAGGATGTGCGGCCAGGATCCAAACATGGTTCCCCAGTTCCAGGTCTGGTAGCTCAACCCACCATACCAAATCTCCACTGTGAAAGTATTGTTAGTAATTTTAATTTGACTAGTCTTGATAGATTTGCTAGTTCATAAAATCTCAGAGGCTCATTTATGCACTTGTAACGCAGTGCAGCGCTGCCCAACGTCAGCTTGCTGTGCTTCACTGTGTCACAGCGAAAGGGCAGGAATGTGACATATTTAGGGGCCAATGCATGCAGCCTTGCACCTGCAAGGGTGCCTGTGTTGCATGAAGAATTGTTTTTGTGCAGTAAGGGGCACCTTCATCACAAAAACAATTTTGGGAGGCATATTGCCGTATCTATGTGTGCTGTAGAATGCGGCACTCATAGAAAGAGGGAGAAAACAGGAGAAATAGAGATATTGCTCCTGGTAATGCTTTCCCTTGGAAGATATAAGATTTTGGCACACCCCCAGGTTTACAAGTTCTTGTGAATCTAGGAACGTGTCAAAATCCATGGGAGTTGTGTTGAAACACCCATGCAATGTCCATGGAATGCCTTTCCAGACCAGAGTAATGCACTGCAGCGATTTGCGTTGCATTGCATTAGTCCATATTTTTAAAGCCACTCAGAGCCATGCAAAGTGGTTTTGTGTGGCTTCAAGAATCTGACTTAAAGGTTTGCGTTATGCATGTTCCACATTGTATGGTGCAAATGTGACACAAACCTCTCATAAATATGTGCCTCGGATCTTAATTTGAGCCAGTGGTTGTAGGTGGGGCCCAATAGCACTTATTAATGAGGACCAGCATTTATTTTCCCTCATCAGACTTTCACCCAGAGTAAGAGTGAGAAAAACACACAACAGGAAAGGAAGGAGGAAGAGACAGATAGAGAAACAGCAATAAAGAGAGAACACAGGAATAAAAAGGAACCTGAAAAAGTGAGATAAAGAGTGATGGAGTGCCTGAGCTGGATTAAAGAGGCATGGGGTGGAATGAAAATGAAGCAACCGTGGTGCTAAAAACCGGCATATGGATAATTGCAGGTAAGTACACAATTTAATTATTAAAACGAATTTCGTAGCGCACACTGCATCACAAAACGCGATGCTGTGCGCGCTACGAATTTAGTTTTATTAATTAAATTGTGTACTTACCTGAAATTATCCATTTGCCGTTTTTTAGCACCCTCCACCCTGTCCCTCCCCCTCCCCGCCTACCTGACCCACCGTAACTCCCTCCACGGGCCGCGGCTAGTGTATATTAGTCTATTTGATCAAAACCATGTGTAATCTTTGGTTTGCCCACGGATTTATATAACCATTTGACTGATAAGTTACAGCAAATCAGGACATTAGCACACAATATTGCAAAACCCATATACCTTGAATAAGTTTGATATGTGCATTAAAAGTTTTTTTTAATGTACTGCAAGTTCTTTTTTGACCCAGAGGAATACCAGAATTGTTTAGATAAAATTGGATAAAAAGTTTATTTCTTTTCTTTTTTGGACACCTAGTTCATGAACAAAATGGGGACAGTGTTTGGTAAACACCAAGTATAATGGTGTCTTTGTTCTTTAAGAATTCTATACAGAAATGTAGACCTACACAAGCTGTCACTCTGACAAGAAAGTCTGGAGGCAGTCAAAGAGCGAATTTCATTGAAAGCTTTGTACAGTGTCTTCATGATGTCAGAGTAGGTCAAAGCTGCCTTAGGGCTGGCATGCCACCGACTGCCGCACCTGGTCTGACACATAATGAACATAATATAGATGCATTCTCAATAGGATGAACTGTGGGGTGTTAAAGAAAACCGCAGGGTATGCACAAAAGTCATTTTCAATGTCGTACATCAAATGCAGTCACTATGACAACCACATTATCACTGACAAAACAGAGAAAAGTGTTTTCAGAGCAACATTATTGAACTCTTGCAGGTCACATTTAAAGTGAAAGGAAATTAAGGAATATTACAGGAATTATTGTGAATATAGAATTCACTTGGTCCACAATGGCCATCTGAACTAGAGTAGTTACTCTTATTTATTATGAATTTCTAGCTATGCAAGACAGTCCCATTAGGAAAACTGAAAACAAGAAGCCACCAACAGGGACTCTCACTGAAGTATACAAAAGATTGATGGCAGAATCATTGCATTGAATTGATCTAAGCCAATGGTAAATATTTGGGTCTCAACCCAGTCCATCCTTATTTTGAACAGATCATGCCACCTCAGTATACTCAGTTATATGCAAATCAGTCTTGACCCTGCTTCAATAGGAACTGTCCATCCTGAACTGCCTGGCCAAATCCTCTCTGTACCAGAACACAAGCAAACCAATACTGGTTTTACCCTGATTGGGACTATTCAGTCAGGAGTTCCTTGATTAAAATGGTACAATGAACACATATCCCCAGTCCGGGCCAAAATCAGTATTGGGTTGCTTATGATCTGGGTCAGGGAGGACCTGACCAGGCTGGGCTGTTCCTGTTGGACTGATTTGCATATGACAGGGAACAAACTGAGGTGGCATGTTGGGCAAACGAACTGTGGATTGGAATGCTACCCTGAGCGATTGCCAGTGGTTTGACTTATTGCAAGCATTCCTCCCATCAACCTTTGTGTACCTGCCTGTTCTACACTATAGCTCTGGCAACGAACATGCAAACTATTAAACACATTTTTAGTGTCTTGTGAGTTTTATGACGGGACCCTTTTGGCTCCAAACGGACTCTGTAGAGCTGTGATGTAGGTGTCAAAGCGGAATGCAATGAAAGCTTGTTTTAGAATGTTGAGTTAACAGTTACACGCAGATGAATAAATACATGTAATGCTAAGCTCTGTGTGTGGTGTAGCCATTGGCAGGGGCCCAGGCTGGGGAGGATGCTAGAACTGGTAACAAGATAGGGGATAAGTAACACAAAGAATGACAGTGCTGTCCCAGAGAGTTTGCCGTGGTCCAAGCAAACTGCTGGTGTGTGCCACATGCGTTGCTATTGAAGTACACAATCGATGCTTCATGCATGTGAAGTCAAAGCACATATCCAGCTGCTGAAAAGCAGGTGAAGACAGCCAAAGTGTTGCAAAGAATCTAGACATCGATGGCTGAGAACCTCCTGATCAGACCATACATAAAGTTACTGCGCTGTCTCGCAACGCAAGAGAAAATGGTATATTATACAGAGTGTTAATGCGAAAGGTGGATTCCCACCGATTTATGAAGCGCAGATGCTAATAATCATAACTTGCAATTTAACGCTGCGGACAGAAGCGCTGCAAGGCAGAGATCAACCAGGTGTCTAAAAATGCTAATTATCCTTCACAGAAAAGGGGAGAGGGTCGAAAACAACTCTACCACTCCGAACCCTCTAGTGTCACATGTAAACACATAAAGGGTGGAAAGAACCAGACCTTGAGTGAATAAATAAACAAGCAGTGGCACAATTATGTGTTTTGAAAAACTGCCCTCACTCACACACAAATGTGTGTGACAGTCTTCATCATCGGGTCTGCTTATAAAACGCCCTGGCGTAGCCACGCACAGGGCAGAGCATAGGGAGGGGCAAACACAAAACACAATAACAGAGACAAACAAAAAAGTGACAAACAGTGATCACAGATAAAGTGTTAGCTCAAGACTGGGTTAAGTGATAGAAAAAGGTGCAGTAAAGCTAGTGCTATTAAAACTGGCTCCCCCCTTACCTTAGTCAAGCAATAAGGATGTAAGAAAGATCAAGTAGATCAAAACCAAGTGGAGATGATAACAGATTTAAATGGTGCAATGGTCTTCTCTCAACTTGATTTAAATAAATCGGCTGAATCCTACATTCATTTTATTATAAAATCAAATGCGCCAGCTGCTATATCGTTAGCAAAGATCATCTCTGCAAACGTGACAGGCTAAAGTTGAAAAATAGAATTACACATCTGTCACGGAACCAACACACTGAACCACTCACCAATGATGATGAATGCCAGAAATTCAAAATCATTAAAGATAAACTGTCCATAACTCAGGACAGAGTTATACTGCGAGGGTCGGGAATCCTAATTCCATAGAGTCTGCGACAGTCCATGATAAAAGTAGCTCATGAAGGACATTGTTGTATTGTTGCCACGAAAAGAACTTTCCGAGACCGAGTTTGGTTTCCATATTTAGATGAAAGGGTTGACAAGGAACTCAATGCCTGCCATCTATGCAACTGCTTTTCTACCAATATTACTCAACATACTCTTAACATGTCAGAACTCCCTAAGCATTCATGGGAGAAAATAGCCATTGATTTCTTTGGTCCACTCAATAATGGGCATCATCTAATGGTAATTGTGGATGAGTACTCACATTTTCCATTAATCGAAGATCTCTCATCCAAAACTCACAAGTGAGTCACTGAGAGCCCTCCACAACATCAGACCAGCATACCTAAACAAACTGCCTCTCCTTCCATGTACCCAAGAGACACCTCCAATCAGCTAAACTCTCTCTCCCACGCATCTACAAGACCTGAATGGGAGGAAAATCCTTCTCCTACCTCGCAGCCAAGGCTTGGAACAACCTCTTCCTCCAACTCCAGCAAGTCCTTACACTGCTTCAGTTCAGTCTTCTGACCGAGATGGTGAAGGAAAGACAACACAAAAAAATGATGGACGGATTGCTGAAAATCCTCAAACATTCATCTCTAGTCACAGAGCTGGGTTTAATTCATGGTATTTTGCTTGCTACACCATTCCAGTTTGGGCTCTGCCATATGCATACCAGCCTTGACCCTGCTCACCATGGGAACAGTCCAGTCCAAAACAAGCATGCCAGGTCCTCGCTGGACCGGTAAACAAGCATCCTGAGACGGGTTTTGGGGCACCATCCCTCATCAGCAAGGCTAACCTGAAACTGATGGCGTAGCAAGCACAGGACCCACATCCGGGCTTACCCTTCCCACTTAAGGAAAATATGCAACACAAAAATATTATACAGGAATGCTGAACATTGTCAAAAATTCACCCCAGTCACAAATCTATATAAACTGATTTGTAAAAAAGTTACTTATTTAACAAGGGGAGCTGTAGAGTATTAAGAGTTTTATGACGGACCCTTTTGGCTCCTAACTAACTCCGTAGAAAGGTGACATAGGTGTTAGAGCGGAATGCAATGAAAGCTTGTTTTAGAATGTTGAGTTCGCTGTTACACGCAGACGAATGAAGATGGGCAATATTAAGCTCTTTGTATGGTGTAGTCACTGACGGGTACCCAGGCTGGGGACGTCGCTACAACATTCACATACACCAGGTCAGTTGTTTGTTTGGGCTTGTTTGTCTGGTGATCAGCCTCAAACAAACTGCCTGATTTGCAGGATTCTAAGCCTTGAAGTCTGCAGTCTATAGGATTATTTAAGTAACAGTCATCAGAAAATCCCTTCTTCCCAAGAACTACAATAGAACCATCTAATGGATGAGGAGAAACTCCAACTACCATAACAAATACAGTCTGCCTGACATTTGCATGTGCTTAAACTCATCCAAACATCTTAATTTTCTTTAACACTCTTTCCCCTAGATTCTCACACAACCTATCAGACCAGCTGACAGCATTGTCAGAAACAGGTTCTGAGACACGCAGCATCATAGATATGTTAGCACACATCAGTCATCTAACCCTGCAGTAACTTTGTTAAGAGATCTAGGGCCCGATGTAGGTCGGTCGGTAACGGCCGAAAATTGGTATTTTCGGCCGTTACCGATCGGTATCGAGCCATCGGGATGTAGCAGTCCGAAAACCGCCCAAATCGGTGATAATACCGAATTGGAAAAGCTATCGAATCGTTAGAATACCGATTCGGAAAATACACAGAATCGGTAAATATACCGATTCGTTAACAAACCGAATCGGTAAAAATAGGGATTCGGAAAAATCACCGATTCGGTAGAGTACCGAATCGGAAAAAACACAGAATCGGAAAAAAATACCGAATCGTCAACAAACCGAATCGTTAAAAATACCGAATCGGTAAAGTCAGCGATTCGGTAAAATTACCGATTCGGTGTAAATCCGATTCTGTGTGAAAAACTGAAGATTGAGATGTAGGAAAGCTCTGAAATACCGAATTAGCTTCAAATTCGGTATTTAAGAGTCTGTAGTTACCATAGATTGGAATCAGGTGGTAACCAGGTGCAACCTATAAAAATGGACCCAAAATGCAATTCTTCTTGCACCATGGCGGCATTTTATGTCATTGCAAGACGGCTACGGCTACAGCAGGAAGGAGAGAGGGAATGGCTGAGACAGGAGCAGGTGTATAGACAGCGGATCACCCTGTTCATGCTGACAGATGCAGAGATCCTACAGAGGTACAGGCTGGACCCAGAGACCATCTTAGAGCTCATTAGGGACCTCAAACCCCTGTTGCAGCACACCACCCCAAGGGCACACGCAATCCCAGTGCACGTACAGGTGCTATGCAGCCTACACCTGCTTGCGTCTGGCAGCTATCAAAGTGTAGTTGCTGTGGCAGGAGGGGTGACCCAGAGCTGCCTGTCAAGGTTCTTCCACAAGTTCCTTGACGCCATGATACAAAGGATGGACCAATACATTTCCTTCCCTGCAACCCATGCAGAACTGGTACAGACAAAAGCAGACTTCTACCAGATGGCAAGATTCCCCCACATCATTGGCTGCATAGATGGCACACACATTCCGATTTGCCCCCCTGCTGACACGGAATACGTATACCGCAATCGGAAATCACGGCACACCATAAATGTGCAGGTGATTTGTAATGCTAAGTGTGTCATCACAGACCTGGTTGCAAAATTCCCAGGGAGTACCCACGACTCCTACGTCTTCCAAAGCAGCGGCATCCATGCACGGCTGACGGCAGGGGAATTTGGTGAAGGATACCTCCTAGGTGAGACACATTGACAGACCCCCATAACAAAAATAGCAGTGTGAAGTACATGTATGCATGTGAGTAATGTTACCCCTTTTCTTCTAGGCGACAGTGCATATGCCCTCCGCTCATTCATTCTCACCCCCTACCTCAACCCCTCAACACCCAGCCAAAGGAGGTATAACCGTGCGCACAAAAGCACAAGGAATGTAGTAGAACGGACCTTCGGCATCTGGAAAAGCAGGTTCAGATGCTTGCACAAGAGCGGAGGTGCAAGGCAATATACCCCCATCACCTGCTGCAAGATGATTGCTGTGTGTGCAATGTTGCACAACCTTGCGGTCAAGAAGGGCACAGAGGTAGAGTTGTCTGACTACGAGGACCCTGACGATGACACTGCTGTGCCACAAACACAACCTGCTGGAGTGTCTACACCAAGTGATGGCAGGTTCAGACGTGAGGAGATAACAGACAACTATTTCTGAGTGAGTACAGATGCACAGACACGTAATGGATGTGAAGAAATGAAACTTTTACAATGTTGGTACAACGTTACAGCACTGATGTGCAACAAATGAAATGATTAACTACAATGTGGGGACAAGAAATGGGCCGGGTTGCCTCACCCACACTGGCAGTGTCATTTCCTGCTGCGCTTTGCAGACCCACTGGGATGCGGCTCCCCCCTTCTGCATGCCCCGCTGCCTCTGCGGAGCGCCTGGAGCTCCGGCGCGGCTCGGACACTGCGCTGGCCGGACTGCTGTGGCTGCTGCTGTCCCCAGCCTCGGCCACGTCCAGGGCAGGATTCACCACTGCGTTGGATATGATGAGTGTCTCCATGGCACTGGTGATGCAGGCCATGCCCCTGGTCACCTCCGCAGTGTTTTGAGTGAGGCACTGTTCCATATTTGCCCCTCGGCGGCATAGCAGGGCTGTTGCTGCGGCAAGCCGGTTAATTGCCCGGTTTTGTACACGGGCATCCCTGCGCCTTGTGTGCTCATTCTGTTCCATCTTGGCACACAGCTGTGTTATGGCAGTTGTAATGCGACCCATTCCTGTTGTAATTTCCCGGTTACTTGCCACAAACTCAGCAAATCCCTTTGTCATTTCCACCATCTGCAGGTTATGTTCACGCAATTGCCGGTGGCAAGCGAGGATGGACTTGGCCTGCATCCGCTGGATTCGCACCATGCTCCCCTCAAGCCCTTGGAAGACGGTTCCCTCCCGTGATGGAATTGCACTGCTGGAAGTGCGTGGGCGGCGGCGATTGGTGCTGGTCTGCTGGGTGGCCTGCTGTGCCACAGGTGTCACAGGTGTGGGTGCTGGTGCCTGACCCGCAGCTCCCTCCATGATGGTCAATGGGGCCACAATACTCCTCCTGGCTGGAGCTGTGGCAGGTGCTGGCTGGGACCGTGTGGGTGAGTTCTCTGGTGAGAACTGCAATGGTGGGGATTGTGACAATTGGGGGGAGTGGGAAATTAAGAGGGCATGTCCTGAGTCATCCTCATTGGCCATGGCACTGCTGTCCTCCACCTCCTGCGAGGCATCCATGCTGCTTGGCCCTGCCACCGCACTGTCCGCTGTTGCTGGAGCTGACACTTGTGCAGCTGCTGCTCCACTACCTGATGGCGCCCCTAGGAATAAAGTAGCATTTGTCAACTGAGCGGAAATGTCTTACTGTCACTACAATAAATGCATTGCACATGTCATTTTCATTACTCTGATTCTTTCTTAAAGTGCATTGCAGTTTAATGTGCACTGTAAATTGTTCCTACATTAGCTGTCTACATTTCCCATCATGCATTGCTCATGTATTTTGCTAGCAGTACTGGACTGGGGTTTGGCTGTACATTGGGGCCAATGGGGAGGTGTCTGGTAGGGTGTGTCATGCTGTGCATGCTTCTTACCTTTTGCTTTAGCTCTGGCTGAGCTGTCCATGTCCCCAACTCCAACCACACTCTCCGTCTCAATCGTTGTGGACACCAGTTCCTCCAGTTCAGTGAGGGGGGGCGCGGGGTTCCTGCCTCCACTGGCCAGTCCTGCCTGCTTGTGGAGCTCCGCCAATTTCCTCTTGGTGAGGCTCCGGATATCATAAAACCTCTTCTTGAGGTCATCCATGCTCCTGGGGGTCACACCAACAGCATTGACCCTCTCACTGATGGCACTCCACAGTTTCCTCTTTGTAGACTCTTTGTAGACTCCATGCTGCTGAACTTCACCTTGCGCTTTCTCTCAGCCTTCTGGCTCTCAGAGCTGCTTGCCATTTCCACTGTGTTCACAGATCTCCAACCACTCTCTCTGCTGCTCACTCTCACTGCTCAGCTCTGGCTGCCTCTCCAGAAAGTTCTGATGAGTTGCACCTGCCTGGGTTGCCACTCCCTGCTAGGGTGGGGGAGGATGCTTCCACCTCATTGGCTGCTTTCATTAGTTTCACTTTTACTTGCTTGCCGATTCCGTGTTTACCGAATCGGTATTTACCGAATCGGTATTTATACCGATTCGGGAAATACCGATTCGGTAAATACCGATTCGGTTTTGCCAATGCATTCCTATGGGCCTTTTGGGCCATACGGTTGTATTGCCATTACCGAATCGGTATTTACCGATTCGGTCAATACCGATTCGGTAAGTGTCGAAACACGATACCGAATGTTACCGAATCGGTATTTTACCGATTTTTTTTCTCTACATCTCATTTTCCGATTTCAGAATACCGATTCGGTAAAAATCGGTATTTTAAAATCGGTAAATGACTTTTACCTACATCGGGCCCTTAATCCCAAACCTTTTTCACTAACTCTACTAATGCTTTTTGCCCTGTGATTGTGAGAAAACCTCACAGCATTTCACATATTTACCGTTTTTCTTTGATCTTTATAAAGGTCTAAAGGGCTACTTTCACTGACTTTCATTAAAACAGTCAAAAAGTACCTCTTAAATTACAATTGATTTTGAATTTCTTTGTGGTAGTAATCTAATATTCTTTTACATTCATATAGTTATTGTATACCTTATAATCTTCTCTTTTTAAATAAACAACCTGACTGTTTTGAGCATGATAGATCCAACTAAGTTCAAGATACGGATGTTTTAAGAATGTTTGACTCTGTGAACTCTACCAGTTAAAGAGCTGTGCTTTGCCGTAGCATGTTTTAAAGTCTTCGACCACTCTTCTAAGAATTTACCACACTCTACCAATTGGAGTTATGGCACAAGTAATTAATATGTATTTCCAACAGATTTCTTTTTCCAAATAAAGGCTGAAAAACATAGACTCTGAAAAGTATATTTTAAAATATGTATCATACACAAATATTTCCCAAGAGAAATGTTGATCCCTTTTAAATTCCTAAACCCAAATTCTCCACACATGTCTTCTAGTATTGTGACCACTCTTCTAAGAATTTACCACACTCTACCAATTGGAGTTATGGCACAAGTAATTAATATGTATTTCCAACAGATTTCTTTTTCCAAATAAAGGCTGAAAAACATAGACTCTGAAAAGTATATTTTAAAATATGTATCATACACAAACATTTCCCAAGAGAAATGTTGATCCCTTTTAAATTCCTAAACCCAAATTCTCCACACATGTCTTCTAGTATTGCGTCACTCTGCTATTCAAAGGCCAGTGCTTTTGGGAGGGGGAATTATATATGTAGATATTTTGACAATAGATCTATTTGAGTTTCTGGTTTTGCAGTTTAAATACTACCCAAGAGAGAACTTAATACGTCGCACCTACTTTTCCTTATAATGCAGCAGTCAGCAGTCAGCAGTCAGGAGGCCCATCTCTAGATGAAATACCCAGGAAACTCCAACATTCTCTGAGGAGGCTTTATTTTTTAATTTATTTTTTAATGTATTTATAATTTTTTTATAAACCACGTAAGACATAAACAAAAAAACACAGTGGGAGCACCATGATTTTTCAAAGTGCTACAGGGATGGAATCGGAAGGGCAGGTTCTACTTGAGCACATATCATGACTACAGAAGCAAATCAAGGGTAGAGAAGGGAGGAGGGGGGAAGTGGGGTCAGTGACCAAAGCAAGTTTTGTGTTAGGACAACAATGACATGTACGGGTAATACAAAGGGATGTAGCAGTGTGAAAATATACACTGTAGTATCACAAGTTAATCTGAAGAGGCAGACTCCAAAGTCAATAAGTATGCATAAAGCGGCTGCCAAATATCTTTAGGATGGGAACTTGGGGGCTGCAGTGCAGCATAGATCTCACTGGTGGTGTCAAAATAGACCAGACTGCTCAGCCAAGCACCTGTGGTCTGGAACGTTTGTTGTCCCAGAGTAGTGCAATCTTCCGCTTTGCTAACAGTAATGCAATAGCTGTGGATCTGTCTACCCCTTTTGGTTTAGCTTTTACATAACTAAGCAGGGCCAGGAGTGGGTCAGGGACTAGATTGAAGCCTATCATTAAGGAGAGCAGGGAGAGCACATCACGCCAGAATCCCCCAATGTGACTGCATGTTCATGTCATCATATCAGGTCTGTAAAACTGGAGTTATCAGCATGGCACTTGGAGCAATCAACATGTTTTGATGGGTCTATCCTCGCCAGCACACTAGATTTATTATCTGCTCTATAGAGATTCTTGTAGTGTATGAGTTTGCGTCTGCGATTTTCAGAGACAAGCTGAGTTTGATTGCAACAATAGTACCAGATCTTGTCAGTCAGATGACGTCCGAGGTCTTGTTCCAAAGTCTCCAGCAGTTTCTCATCTCTTGGGAGCAAAAGGCTCATGCTGGCACAATGGAGTTTAGAAAAAAGGTTTGCTTCCTTGCTGTCTCTTATAACCAACGTCAATGGTGTGAACTCCTCCAGACCAAAGAGTAGGAGGGAGTCTGTGACTACAGCATGCTATATATGCACCGCAGAACCAAACGTTTCATGTAGTTGGCATTGATAAAACTAGCATTGTTGGCATGTGAAAGGGCTTGCCCA
The DNA here is from genome assembly GCF_964261635.1 of Lissotriton helveticus. Taxonomy (NCBI): domain Eukaryota; kingdom Metazoa; phylum Chordata; class Amphibia; order Caudata; family Salamandridae; genus Lissotriton; species Lissotriton helveticus. The sequence goes on from NC_136067.1 coordinate 989,302,711, forward strand.
TCTGGGAATACATCTCCAAATGTGTATAAGTAGTGTTTTGCCAATGTGCGTTGGACTAGTTTCTCCTGTGTAATAGGAGCCATTGGTTATCCACCTATAACAGAGTAGGGGACTAGAGGTGTCCCCCCAATAAGTCGAATGAGCTTTCTCCACTCCCAGCCAGTAGTCAAGAGGATTTGAATATTGGTATGATTCAGTGAAAGGCCTTTTGTGAGGAGAGAGCATAGGGACAACAATTCTGTCTGGTAACGCTCAAGTTTGGCCTCCGCAAGGCACGTGTCTGTGTGATACCAGTGGTGTGCATAGTGACACTGCATAGCCAGGTAGTATAGTTGAAGGTAGGGAACACCAAACACACTTTGCTCATAGGAAATACTAAGAAATTCCAGCCAATATGGGGTCTACGACCCCCCCAGATGAGCTGCAGCATGACGCCAAGTAAGGTAGTAAAAAAGGCGCTTGTAAGTGGGCTTGCGATATTGAGAAAGAGGTACATTAATCATGGGAGTACCACCATCTTGATGATGGCAATGCAATCAGCCATAGGAATAGGGATTTGGACCCACCTCTCAATTTGGGCAGTAGGTCTATCAATTGCAGGGCCATAGTTCAGGCGTACAACTTGTCCTTTTTTCCAATGCAGCATAATACACAAATGCCTGACTAAGCGGTCACACCCCATCAAGGGAAAGTCACACAAAACTGTAGCGATTGCCTCTCTAAGTGGAAATAGTTAGACTTATTCCAGTTTATCATGAGGCCAGAGGATCCATCATACCTGATGATTTTCCAGATGATTGGGAACAGGTTGTCTGCAGGGTGCCAGATAAACAGCAAGCCCCAGTAGAGGTGTTCTTTTGTAAATGCCAGACAAATGAGTCTATAGCAATGATGTAGAGTAGTGGGATAGGGGACAGCCTTACCTGGTCACCCATGGAAATGTGAAAGGAGACGGTAGTGATACCATTGGCCTGGATGTGGGCCATCGGTTGAAAATACAGTAGCATTACTAATGCAATGAACCCTCGGAGCAGCCACAGTTTCTGCAGTGTCACATGTAGGAAGTGCCACTCCAGGAAGGCAGATGCCTTCTCTGTGTCCAGGAGGGCCACAGCGCACATACAACCAGAGAGACTCAGTTTAGCACTGCAAGTTTAGCATGGTGAAGCAGTGATTGACAAAGCCCGACTGCACAGTCAAGATAATTTACTCCAGCAGGAGCGACAACCAATTGGCAAGGACCTTAAGTCAGTATTTTGTTGCCGAAGTTTAGTAACGACAAAGGGCGATATGAAGAGCAGTTTAGTGGATCTTAGACGGGCTTCAGCAAAAGCACAATTACCACCTCGTTCGGTGTCAACGGGAGAACGACCATTTACGGAACATACATATGCAATAAGTGTAGAGCATGTAGATTCTCTTAGGCCTTATAAAAGAACCCAATGAACTCATCAAGGCCTGGAGCTTTAGACCTGCCCATGGAGTCAATCGCCTGCACTATCTCCTCTCTCAAGATAGGCTTGCTGAGAAATTGCATCTGGGTTTCTGTGATCCATGCTGTTGCAATTTCTGAGAGGTAGTTTGTGAGCACAGTATAATCCCGGGATGTGAGGGAGCTGTATACATTTGGGTAATGTTTAAGAAGTTCCGTATAGATGCCACTATTTTCTGTCACCCAGGCCCCATCTAGCGCAAAGATGTCTGGTATGTAATCACTGTACCTTTGCGGATGGAGGAGTCTCACCAGTGTGTGGTTCATGTGCTCAACCTTCCCATAGCACCTGGTATGAGCATGTTTTTATAGATAGGACACCTTGTACTCAGCTAGATCACAATATTCCTCCGACAGTAAAGCAGAGTTTCATTGCATTTTTGGGTGGTTGCCCGATCTATGTCCGCCAATTCAGCTTCCACTAGGGCCAAACCAGTATGCAGGTCATGTAGTGCCCCTACATGCTTAGTGAAGGAGACCCTTTAGATATGTCTTAAAGGCCACCCACAAAGTGGCTTGTTTAGATACAGAGCCTATGTTGAATTTAAAGTACTCCTCCACAGAATCACGTCATTCAGAAGGTAACACGTCATTATGATGTGTGGTGCATGGGAAGCACCATTAACCTTCAAGTCCACCTACAAAGGGTATTGTCAAAATTATTTGGACTGGGGTGGTCAGAGAGTCTGCGTGGCCTATGGGTTACACTGTCCAGCTATGGAGCAACAGTCACTGAGCCAAAAATCTATATGAGTCCAGGTATGTTCAAAAGCAGAGTAGAATGTGTAGCCTGGAGCAGTATCATGCAGCTGACGCCAAGTATCCTTGAGGAGATACTCGATACAGAGGTCGTTAAGCACCTGGTTACAACTAGGCACCTTGGCAGTGGTGTCCAGCAAGGGATCTTGGATCATGTTAAAGTCAGCCCCCATAATTATGATCTGCGTCTCTACTCTGGGGAGTCTACATTTGGAGTATATATATTAACCAGAAACAATTGCTGGCACTTTAAGGTACCTGCTACCAGCCTGTCCCTGCCCTCACCTTCAAGAAAACTTTCAGAGGAGTAAAAGTGGAGACTTTTAAGTACTAACAAGCTGACCCATCTAGAGTAGGGGCTGTACTTTGAAAAGTATCTGTGGGGGCCCCATGCAGATGCAAAAGTAGGTGATGTCCCTGGGGGGAGATGCGTCTCCTGGAGGAATATCATTTTTGTGCCATGTCAGGTAAGATGGGTTAGAACTTGCTAGTCTTTACACAGGTTGTTGAGACCTCTAATGTTCCATGAGAGGAACGTGAGTTTGGCCACCAATCCCCTGATGGAATGTACATGTGGCATCTGGGAAAGAGTGCATTATATATGGGGATCCCCACCCAACACTGGGCACTAAACCACCAAGCGAATACCTGAACATGTAACTAAACCCCAAAACAGTATCAACAACATCAACCCCAAAATTCTCCAGAGTGGTGTACACCTAATGGGGTGAGCAACACTAAGGCAAACAAGCCCCATAAGTATATGTATCTTGATAGTGGGTGCAGAGAAACGGGCCGTTCAATGGATTAGAAATGTAGTCAAAATCAGGACACACCTAGATAGCGCTGCTGCACATCATAGCCAACATGGCAAGAGGGAAAAAAGCATGAAAGAGCCTAGAAAGCATGAATAAATGACCATTAGTCTTGAGGGAAAAGGTCTGAGCTATCCCTGGGCTGAGGAGGCAGAGTGCTACTTTGCAGAGATCCACAGAGTTTAAAAAAAACTCTGTGGAACTCCACTTCGCTCCACCCTGCCTAACAATAAAAAATAGAAAAAAATAACTTACATGCTCCGGCATCTCCTAGCTTCCCTCCTCCCTGCTGTGGTCTCTCCTCCTCGCAATCCTCATCCTTGCGGGTCGCAATACCCTACATTGTACATCTTGCGAGGACTGCACATACGCGCACGTGCATGCATGCGCAGTCCTCCCAAGATATACAACGTAGTGGTTTGTGCCTGGCGAGGATAGTGTGGAGGAAAGACCACGGCGCGGAAGAGAGCAGCCTGGTAAGTGATTTTTTTTCCAGTTTTTGTGGGTGTGGGTGTGGGCAGGGGTTAACTCTGCTCGTTGCAGAGTCAGAGTTTTGCCGGAATTCTGAGTTCCCAACAGAGCGCAGAGTTGGCAAATCTCAGCAAACTCTGCTGCTGGGGTGCAGTTCACCTATACATAAACAAAAGGAATCCACAGTAAAGTATTTATTATAGTCTCTACAGTGGTGGCGAGCACACAGTGGTCTTTAACTACCCCTCACACACCAAAAGGACCCTTGGTGTCATGCTTCATGCTTCGTCTTCACATCCCTCTACAGAATGCGGCGTGCTACTAACCAGCGACTACGCGGGAGCACTGATGTAAACTCTATGTGTGGTGCGTGAGGGTATTGGACAATGTGTGAGTGGTGGGGTCAGGAGTGAAATGACGTGAGAGTGTTTAAAAAATAACTGGCATGAGAGTGCTGAAACTTTTTTTATTCGGTCTCCATGCTGTTATCACTAAAAGGGGTGCACTATATGTATTAATGTGTAAGTAATACGCTAAATGTGCCTATTCTTTTTTTATTATCTATCAAGAAGTACCTCGATTACGTGAACGCGCTTTATTTGGGCCTTCCTAAATATTTGATGGCCCGTCTGCAGGTGGTGCAGAACTCGGCGGCCAGAGCCATCTTTTGACTTCCCCGGAGGGCGCGGGCCTCGGAGCTTTTGGAGCAACTCCATTGGCTTCCGATGGCCAAGAGATTCACGTTTAAAACCTTGACTCTGGCTTTTAAGGCGCTCCACGGAATTGGTCCTTACTATCTCCGTAAGCGGATAGCCTTCTATGTCCCCAGAAGAGCTCTCAGGTCTGCCTTCGAGGCCAAAGCGGTGGTTCCTTCCATTAGGCGCTCTCGAATCGGAGGTCGCTCTTTTCGGTACCTTGCGCCTCGGTGCTGGAACGATCTCCCTCGATCCTTAAGACTGATGACCAATCTGTTAGCCTTTAGAAAGGAGCTAAAGACCTGGCTTTTCACTCTGTAATCTGTGTCTTTTCTGGATCACTGTTATGCTGTACCTAACCTTGTTTCACTCTTCGCCAAAGCGCCGGGACACTCCTCCGAGTAGCCGTGCGCTATAGAAGAGCCAATTTAACATAACATAACCTGCAATGAGGACCTTGAATGAAAAAGAAAGAACACAGGAAAAAGGAACACATGTGGTATTCTGGCTGTAACATCCAGCATGGTTAGATAGTGCACTAAAAAAGTGACAGTAGTACTTTCTAGACACATAAGGTCATTCTATTTTGGTGCAGTGCCCTGTAAAAAAAATGACAAGTACAAGACAGACAGACACGTAATGTAAAACACACTCTATTCAGAAGGACATTGGTTGAAATGGCGGTCCTGTATCCAATATAACGCTTATCTGAGGTAAAAAATCAATGTTAGAAGAGATGCATACTTTTTACCCGTTGTTGAATGGCGACATGAGCCTGAAAATGGAGGGATCTGGTGCTAATTAGCAACCTGTCCAATGAGGCAAGAAAGAACATACAGTCTTTGTATTGGCATTCGTACTGGTACTTACATCGTAGGAATCCAGAAGTAGGCTCGTGATTGCTGCCTCTGCTATGCCGTACTTACAAGTCAAGAAGATGTTCTAGTCCCAACCATCCCGTCCACGGCTCCGTGGTTAAATTAAAGAGCCCGGAGGGACAGGCTTAAGTACCTTCATTAATTGGATAATTGGGAGAAATCCTGTTCCGGCCCGGTCTTGTTGTACTTGTCATTTTTTTACAGGGCACTGCACCGAAATAGAATACCTTATGTGTCTGAAAAGTACTACTGTCCCTTTTTTAGGGCACTATCTAACCATGCTAGATGTTACAACCAGAATACCACATGTGTTTCCTTTTCCTGTGTTATTGTTTTTTCATTCCATGTCCTTATTGCAGGTACTTCTTGATAGATAATAAAAAAAGAATAGGCACATTTAGCGTATTACTTACACATTAATACATATAGTGCAGGTAATTTACTTCTTTTTCCTGACGTGAGTAAGGTGGGGATCTGTGCACCCAGTCCTGAAGAAGAAGCCTTGCTTCAAAACATGTTGACGCACAAGTGAGGTATTGTACATTAAATACAATAATGCCTCCACCACACCCCTTTTAATAATACCAGCATGGAGACCGAATAAAAAAAATTCACATGCCAGGTATTTTTTAAACACTCACACGTCGTTTCACTCCTGACCCCACCCCTCACATATTGTCCAATACCCTCACGCACCACACTTTAGAGTTTACATCAGTGCTCCCGCATAATCGCTGGTTAGTAGCACGCCCCATTCCGTAGAGGGATGCAAAGACCCCCATGATGAAGCATGATACCAAGGGTCCTTTTGGTGTGTGAGGGGTATTTAAAGAACACTGTGTGCTCCCCACCACTGTAGGGACCATACTAAATACTTTACTGTGGATTTCTTTTGTTTATGTACATTGCGGCTGGGGAGACTGAATCCACAATCTTTCCACTCCCTCTTTGTTTTGTTTATGGGGTGCAGTTCACCACCTGGGCTTAGTCTGAGCTTGCCGAAGCATGCATATCAATAAGAGAAGGTTCAAGTGTGGCATGGTGGGGTGAAAATCAGTCCTTGTATACTGTTTGCAGAAGGCTCATGGGTCCACTGCTGATTCAAACAAGCAAACCTTACTATTTAGATGAATCCAGAGATGGGCAGGATAAAGTATAACGTATTTCATATCCAGTTTCTATAGCATAGTCTTGGCATCTGCAAATTTATATCATGCCTCCTGCACAGCCATCTTGAAGTCTGGGAAGAAGGAAAGAATGGCACCTTGGTAGCATATTGGGCCATGTTCACAAGCCAGTCTGAGTATGGTATCCCATTCCCGGAAGTTGTGAAGATGGACTAGCAGAGTTAGGGCAGCAGTAGTAGGACATGAGCCAAGAGACCACTGTGCACGCTCAACCACAAAAGAGAATGTGAAGCTCTGGAGATGAAAGAGTTCCGAAAGCAGGTGCTAAACAACTAGGTCCATGCGGCAAGTGTCCATGGATTCCGCCATGCCCAATATGCAAAGATGATTTTGGTGAGACCTTGCCTCCAAATCTTTGTTTTTAATGGCCAAAGTTTGTAGAAGACAACCAACACTCTTCAGCCTTTCATTACCTGTTCATGCTCTGTCCTCAAGACTAGATATTCATCCCTCTGCAGATTCTAGTCTGATATTGTGGTTGTCTGTGCATTCCCCTATGCTGTCAAGTGTTTGTGGGAGTGTCAAAACAGTCACTGATGGAACGGAAGCCCTCATGGAGCTACACCATGATGAGCTTAGCACCTACCATCTGGTTGGTTACAGGGGGCCCATTCATCCCTGTCTCAGCTTTGTCATGGGTTTCCTGCTGTTCGGTGGCCCGGAACCACTCAAACAGCAACTTACACTGCTTGAGTTCACTATGTATACTTGTCTGATATGCCTAGATCATGACAGCACTCAGGCGTGCGGTACAAAAGGGGGAGGTGATGGATGGAGCATCTGAATTAATCAAACACTCACACCCAGTCAAAAGCTCTGGGTTTGATCCATCACCGTTCTTTAGCCCACTCTGCCACCCCAGTTCAGACATGGCTATATGCAAATCAGTCTGATCCTGTGCCTCATAGGAACAGTCCAGCCAGACCTGCCAAGCCATGCCTTCCCTGGACCGGAAACAAGCTTCCGAGGACCGGTTTCTGGCATTACAGCCGTTTTCAGCCCGGCTTGCTTGAATCCAGTGGCAAAGTGAGCAAGGGACTCGCGTCTGAGCATACCCTGCCACACTTATGGCGGCCAAAGCGGTAGAAAAGGGGGTGGTGATGGACGGAGCATCTGAACCAATCAAACACTCACACCCAGTCAAAAGATCTGGGTTTGATCCATCACCGTTCTTTAGCCCACACTGCAACACCAGTTCAGACATGGCTATATGCAAATCAGTCTGACTCTGTGCCTCATGGGAACAGTCCAGCCCGAACTGCCAAGCCATGCTTTCCCTGGACCGGAAACAAGCTTCCGAGGACCGGTTTCTGGCATTACAGCCGTCTTCAGCCCGGCTTGCTTGAATCCAGTGGCAAAGTGAGCAAGGGACTCACGTCTGAGCATACCCTGCCACACTTATGGCGGCCAAAGCTGTACAAAAGGGGGTGGTTATGGACGGAGCATCTGAAACAATCAAACACTCACACCCAGTCAAAAGATCTGGGTTTGATCCATCACCGTTCTTTAGCCCACTCTGCCACCCCAGTTCAGACATGGCTATATGCAAATCAGTCTGACCCTTTGCCTCATGGGAACAGTCCAGCCCGAACTGCCAAGCCATGCCTTCCCTTGAGCGGAAACAAGCTTCCGAGGACCGGTTTCTGGCATTTCAGCCATCTTCAGCCCGGCTTGCTTGAATCCAGTGGCAAAGTGAGCAAGGGACTCAAGTCTGAGCATACCCTGCCACACTTATGGCGGCCAAAGCGGTACAAAAGGGTGTGGTGATGGACGGAGCATCTGAACCAATAAAACACTCACACCCAGTCAAAAGATCTGGGTTTGATCCATCACCGTTCTTTAGCCCACTCTGCCACCCCAGTTCAGACATGGCTATATGCAAATCAGTCTGACCCTGTGCCTCATGGGAACAGTCCAGCCCGAACTGCCAAGCCATGCCTTCCCTGGACCGGAAACAAGCTTCCGAGGACTGGTTTCTGGCATTACAGCTGTCTTCAGCCCGGCTTGCTTGAATCCAGTGGCAAAGTGAGCAAGGGACTCACGTCTGAGCATACCCTGCCACACTTATGGCGGCCAAAGCGGTACAAAAGGGGGTGGTGATGGACGGAGCATCTGAACCAATAAAACACTCACACCCAGTCAAAAGATCTGGGTTTGATACATCACCGTTCTTTAGCCCACTCTGCCACCCCAGTTCAGACATGGCTATATGTAAATCAGTCTGACCCTGTGCCTCATGGGAACAGTCCAGCCCGAACTGCCAAGCCATGCCTTCCCTGGACCGGAAACAAGCTTCCAAGGACCGGTTTCTGGCATTTCAGCCGTCTTCAGCCCGGCTTGCTTGAATCCAGTGGCAAAGTGAGGAAGGGACTCACGTCTGAGCATACCCTGCCACACTTATGGCGGCCAAAGCGGTAGAAAAGGGGGTGGTGATGGACGGAGCATGTGAACCAATCAAACACTCACACCCAGTCAAAAGATCTGGGTTTGATCCATCACCGTTCTTTAGCCGACACTGCAACCCCAGTTCAGACATGGCTATATGCAAATCAGTCTGACTCTGTGCCTCATGGGAACAGTCCAGCCCGAACTGCCTAGCCATGCTTTCCCTGGACCAGAAACAAGCTTCCGAGGACCGGTTTCTGGCATTACAGCCGTCTTCAGCCCGGCTTGCTTGAATCCAGTGGCAAAGTGAGCAAGGGACTCACGTTTGAGCATACCCTGCCACACTTATGGCGGCCAAAGCTGTACAAAAGGGGGTGGTTATGGACGGAGCATCTGAAACAATCAAACACTCACACCCAGTCAAAAGATCTGGGTTTGATCCATCACCGTTCTTTAGCCCACTCTGCCACCCCAGTTCAGACATGGCTATATGTAAATCAGTCTGACCCTGTGCCTCATGGGAACAGTCCAGCCCAAACTGCCAAGCCATGCCTTCCCTTGACCGGAAACAAGCTTCCGAGGACGGGTTTCTGGCATTTCAGCCATCTTCAGCCCGGCTTGCTTGAATCCAGTGGCAAAGTGAGCAAGGGACTCACGTCTGAGCATACCCTGCCACACTTATGGTGGCCAAAGCGGTACAAAAGGGTGTGGTGATGGACGGAGCATCTGAACCAATAAAACACTCACACCCAGTCAAAAGATCTGGGTTTGATCCATCACCGTTCTTTAGCCCACTCTGCCACCCCAGTTCAGACATGGCTATATGCAAATCAGTCTGACCCTGTGCCTCATGGGAACAGTCCAGCCCGAACTGCCAAGCCATGCCTTCCCTGGACCGGAAACAAGCTTCCGAGGACCGGTTTCTGGCATTACAGCCGTCTTCAGCCCGGCTTGCTTGAATCCAGTGGCAAAGTGAGCAAGGGACTCACGTCTGAGCATACCCTGCCACACTTATGGCGGCCAAAGCGGTACAAAAGGGGGTGGTGATGGACGGAGCATCTGAACCAATAAAACACTCACACCCAGTCAAAAGATCTGGGTTTGATACATCACAGTTCTTTTGCCCACTCTGCCACCCCAGTTCAGACATGGCGATATGTAAATCAGTCTGACCCTGTGCCTCATGGGAACAGTCCAGCCCGAACTGCCAAGCCATGCCTTCCCTGGACCGGAAACAAGCTTCCAAGGACCGGTTTCTGGCATTACAGCCGTCTTCAGCCCGGCTTGCTTGAATCCAGTGGCAAAGTGAGGAAGGGACTCACGTCTGAGCATACCCTGCCACACTTATGGCGGCCAAAGCGGTACAAAAGGGGGTGGTGATGGACGGAGCATCTGAACCAATCAAAAACTCACACCCAGTCAAAAGATCTGGGTTTGATCCATCACCGTTCTTTAGCCCACTCTGCCACCCCAGTTCAGACATGACTATATGCAAATCAGTCTGACTTTGTGCCTCATGGGAACAGTCCAGCCCGAACTGCCAAGCCATGCCTTCCCTGGACCGGAAACTAGCTTCCGAGGACCGGTTTTTGGCATTACAGCCGTCTTCAGCCCGGCTTGCTTGAATCCAGTGGCAAAGTGAGCAAGGGACTCACGTCTGAGCATACCCTGCCACACTTATGGCGGCCAAAGCGGTACAAAAGGGGGTGGTGATGGACGGCGCATCTGAACTAATCAAACACTCACACCCAGTCAAAAGATCTGGGTTTGATCCATCACCATTCTTTAGCCCACTCTGCCACCCCAGTTCAGACATGGCTATATGCAAATCAGTCTGACCCTGTGCCTCATGGGAACAGTCCAGCCCGAAATGCCAAGCCATGCCTTCCCTGGACCGGAAACATGCTTCCGAGGACCGGTTTCTGGCATTACAGCCATCTTCAGCCCGGCTTGCTTGAATCCAGTGGCAATTTGAGCAAGGGACTCACGTCTGAGCATACCCTGCCACACTTATGGCGGCCAAAGCGGTACAAAATGGGGTGGTGATGGACGGAGCATCTGAACCAATCAAACACTCACACCCAGTCAAAAGATCTGGGTTTGATCCATCACCATTCTTTAGCCCACTCTGCCACCCCAGTTCAGACATGTCTATATGCAAATCAGTCTGACCCTGTGCCTCATGGGAACCGTCCAGCCCGAACTACCAAGCCATGCCTTCCCTTGACCGGAAACAAGCTTCCGAGGACCGGTTTCTGGCATTTCAGCCGTCTTCAGCCCGGCTTGCTTGAATCCAGTGGCTAAGTGAGCAAGGGACTCACGTCTGAGCATACCCTGCCACACTTATGGCGGCCAAAGCGGTAGAAAAGGGGGTAGTGATGGACGGAGCATCTGAACCAATCAAACACTCACACCAAGTCAAAAGATCTGGGTTTGATACATCACCGTTCTTTAGCCCACTCTGCCACCCCAGTTCAGACATGGCTATATGCAAATCAGTCTGACTCTGTGCCTCATGGGAACAGTCCAGCCCGAACTGCCAAGCCATGCCTTCCCTGGACCGGAAACTAGCTTCCGAGGACCGGTTTTTGGCATTACAGCCGTCTTCAGCCCGGCTTGCTTGAATCCAGTGGCAAAGTGAGCAAGGGACTCACGTGTGAGCATACCCTGCCACACTTATGGCGGCCAAAGCGGTACAAAAGGGTGTGGTGATGAACGGAGCATCTGAACCAATAAAACACTCACACCCAGTCAAAAGATCTGGGTTTGATCCATCACCGTTCTTTAGCCCACTCTGCCACCCCAGTTCAGACATGGCTATATGCAAATCAGTCTGACCCTGTGCCTCATGGGAACAGTCCAGCCCGAACTGCCAAGCCATGCCTTCCCTGGACCGGAAACAAGCTTCCGAGGACCGGTTTCTGGCATTACAGCCGTCTTCAGCTCGGCTTGCTTGAATCCAGTGGCAAAGTGAGCAAGGGACTCACGTCTGAGCATACCCTGCCACACTTATGGCGGCCAAAGCGGTACAAAAGGGGGTGGTGATGGACGGAGCATCTGAACCAATAAAACACTCACACCCAGTCAAAAGATCTGGGTTTGATACATCACCGTTCTTTAGCCCACTCTGCCACCCCAGTTCAGACATGGCTATATGTAAATCAGTCTGACCCTGTGCCTCATGGGAACAGTCCAGCCCGAACTGCCAAGCCATGCCTTCCCTGGACCGGAAACAAGCTTCCAAGGACCGGTTTCTGGCATTACAGCCGTCTTCAGCCCGGCTTGCTTGAATCCAGTGGCCAAGTGAGGAAGAGACTCACGTCTGAGCATACCCTGCCACACTTATGGCGGCCAAAGCGGTACAAAAGGGGGTGGTGATGGACGGAGCATCTGAACCAATCAAAAACTCACACCCAGTCAAAAGATCTGGGTTTGATCCATCACCGTACTTTAGCCCACTCTGCCACCCCAGTTCAGACATGGCTATATGCAAATCAGTCTGACTTTGTGCCTCATGGGAACAGTCCAGCCCGAACTGCAAAGCCATGCCTTCCCTGGACCGGAAACTAGCTTCCGAGGACCGTTTTTTGGCATTACAGCCGTCTTCAGCCCGGCTTGCTTGAATCCAGTGGCAAAGTGAGCAAGGGACTCACGTCTGAGCATACCCTGCCACACTTATGGCGGCCAAAGCGGTACAAAAGGGGGTGGTGATGGACGGAGCATCTGAACCAATCAAACACTCACACCCAGTCAAAAGATCTGGGTTTGATCCATCACCATTCTTTAGCCCACTCTGCCACCCCAGTTCAGACATGGCTATATGCAAATCAGTCTGACCCTGTGCCTCATGGGAACAGTCCAGCCCGAACTGCCAAGCCATGCCTTCCCTAAACCGGATACAAGCTTCCGAGGACCGGTTTCTGGCATTACAGCCGTCTTCAGCCCGGCTTGCTTGAATCCAGTGGCAAAGTGAGCAAGGGACTCACGTCTGAGCATACCCTGCCACACTTATGGCGGCCAAAGCGGTACAAAAGGGGGTGGTGATGGACGGAGCATCTGAACCAATAAAACACTCACACCCAGTCAAAAGATCTGGGTTTGATACATCACCGTTCTTTAGCCCACTCTGCCACCCCAGTTCAGACATGGCGATATGTAAATCAGTCTGACCCTGTGCCTCATGGGAACAGTCCAGCCCGAACTGCCAAGCCATGCCTTCCCTGGACCGGAAACTAGCTTCCGAGGACCGGTTTTTGGCATTACAGCCGTCTTCAGCCCGGCTTGCTTGAATCCAGTGGCAAAGTGAGCAAGGGACTCACGTCTGAGCATACCCTGCCACACTTATGGCGGCCAAAGCGGTACAAAAGGGGGTGGTGATGGACGACGCATCTGAACTAATCAAACACTCACACCCAGTCAAAAGATCTGGGTTTGATCCATCACCATTCTTTAGCCCACTCTGCCACCCCAGTTCAGACATGGCTATATGCAAATCAGTCTGACCCTGTGCCTCATGGGAACAGTCCAGCCCGAACTGCCAAGCCATGCCTTCCCTGGACCGGAAACATGCTTCCGAGGACCGGTTTCTGGCATTACAGCCATCTTCAGCCCGGCTTGCTTGAATCCAGTGGCAATTTGAGCAAGGGACTCACGTCTGAGCATACCCTGCCACACTTATGGCGGCCAAAGCGGTACAAAATGGGGTGGTGATGGGCGGAGCATCTGAACCAATCAAACACTCACACCCAGTCAAAAGATCTGGGTTTGATCCATCACCATTCTTTAGCCCACTCTGCCACCCCAGTTCAGACATGTCTATATGCAAATCAGTCTGACCCTGTGCCTCATGGGAACCGTCCAGCCCGAACTACCAAGCCATGCCTTCCCTTGACCGGAAACAAGCTTCCGAGGACCGGTTTCTGGCATTTCAGCCGTCTTCAGCCCGGCTTGCTTGAATCCAGTGGCTAAGTGAGCAAGGGACTCACGTCTGAGCATACCCTGCCACACTTATGGCGGCCAAAGCGGTAGAAAAGGGGGTAGTGATGGACGGAGCATCTGAACCAATCAAACACTCACACCAAGTCAAAAGATCTGGGTTTGATACATCACCGTTCTTTAGCCCACTCTGCCACCCCAGTTCAGACATGTCTATATGCAAATCAGTCTGACCCTGTGCCTCATGGGACCAGTCCAGCCCAAACTGCCAAGCCATGCCTTCCCTGGACCGGAAACAAGCTTCCAAAGACCGGTTTCTGGCATTACAGCAGTCTTCAGCCCGGCTTGCTTGAATCCTGTGGCAAAGTGAGCAAGGGACTCACGTCTGAGCATACCCTGCCACACTTATGGCGGCCAAAGCGGTACAAAAGGGGGTGGTGATGGACGGAGCATCTGAACCAATCAAACACTCACACCCAGTCAAAAGATCTGGGTTTGATCCATCACCATTCTTTAGCCCACTCTGCCACCCCAGTTCAGACATGGCTATATGCAAATCAGTCTGACCCTGTGCCTCATGGGAACAGTCCAGCCCGAACTGCCAAGCCATGCCTTCCCTGGACCGGAAACAAGCTTCCGAGGACCGGTTTCTGGCATTACAGCCGTCTTCAGCCCGGCTTGCTTGAATCCAGTGGCAAAGTGAGCAAGGGACTCACGTCTGAGCATACCCTGCCACACTTATGGCGGCCAAAGCGGTACAAAAGGGGGTGGTGATGGACGGAGCATCTGAACCAATAAAACACTCACACCCAGTCAAAAGATCTGGGTTTGATACATCACCGTTCTTTAGCCCACTCTGCCACCCCAGTTCAGACATGGCGATATGTAAATCAGTCTGACCCTGTGCCTCATGGGAACAGTCCAGCCCGAACTGCCAAGCCATGCCTTCCCTGGACCGGAAACAAGCTTCCAAGGACCGGTTTCTGGCATTACAGCCGTCTTCAGCCCGGCTTGCTTGAATCCAGTGGCAAAGTGAGGAAGGGACTCACGTCTGAGCATACCCTGCCACACTTATGGCGGCCAAAGCGGTACAAAAGGGGGTGGTGATGGACGGAGCATCTGAACCAATCAAAAACTCACACCCAGTCAAAAGATCTGGGTTTGATCCATCACCGTTCTTTAGCCCACTCTGCCACCCCAGTTCAGACATGACTATATGCAAATCAGTCTGACTTTGTGCCTCATGGGAACAGTCCAGCCCGAACTGCCAAGCCATGCCTTCCCTGGACCGGAAACTAGCTTCCGAGGACCGGTTTTTGGCATTACAGCCGTCTTCAGCCCGGCTTGCTTGAATCCAGTGGCAAAGTGAGCAAGGGACTCACGTCTGAGCATACCCTGCCACACTTATGGCGGCCAAAGCGGTACAAAAGGGGGTGGTGATGGACGGCGCATCTGAACTAATCAAACACTCACACCCAGTCAAAAGATCTGGGTTTGATCCATCACCATTCTTTAGCCCACTCTGCCACCCCAGTTCAGACATGGCTATATGCAAATCAGTCTGACCCTGTGCCTCATGGGAACAGTCCAGCCCGAACTGCCAAGCCATGCCTTCCCTGGACCGGAAACATGCTTCCGAGGACTGGTTTCTGGCATTACAGCCATCTTCAGCCCGGCTTGCTTGAATCCAGTGGCAATTTGAGCAAGGGACTCACGTCTGAGCATACCCTGCCACACTTATGGCGGCCAAAGCGGTACAAAATCGGGTGGTGATGGGCGGAGCATCTGAACCAATCAAACACTCACACCCAGTCAAAAGATCTGGGTTTGATCCATCACCATTCTTTAGCCCACTCTGCCACCCCAGTTCAGACATGTCTATATGCAAATCAGTCTGACCCTGTGCCTCATGGGAACCGTCCAGCCCGAACTACCAAGCCATGCCTTCCCTTGACCGGAAACAAGCTTCCGAGGACCGGTTTCTGGCATTTCAGCCGTCTTCAGCCCGGCTTGCTTGAATCCAGTGGCTAAGTGAGCAAGGGACTCACGTCTGAGCATACCCTGCCACACTTATGGCGGCCAAAGCGGTAGAAAAGGGGGTAGTGATGGACGGAGCATCTGAACCAATCAAACACTCACACCAAGTCAAAAGATCTGGGTTTGATACATCACTGTTCTTTAGCCCACTCTGCCACCCCAGTTCAGACATGTCTATATGCTAATCAGTCTGACCCTGTGCCTCATGGGACCAGTCCAGCCCAAACTGCCAAGCCATGCCTTCCCTGGACCGGAAACAAGCTTCCAAAGACCGGTTTCTGGCATTACAGCAGTCTTCAGCCCGGCTTTCTTGAATCCTGTGGCAAAGTGAGCAAGGGACTCACGTCTGAGCATACCCTGCCACACTTATGGCGGCCAAAGCGGTATAAAAGGGGGTGGTGATGGGCTGAGCATCTGAACCAATCAAACACTCACACCCAGTCAAAAGATCTGGGTTTGATCCATCACCGTTCTTTAGCCCACTCTGCCACCCCAGTTCAGACATGGCTACATGCAAATCAGTCTGACTCTCTGCCTCATGGGAACAGTCCAGCCCGAACTGCCAAGCCATGCCTTCCCTGGACCGGAAACTAGCTTCCGAGGACCGGTTTTTGGCATTACAGCCGTCTTCAGCCCGGCTTGCTTGAATCCAGTGGCAAAGTGAGCAAGGGACTCACGTGTGAGCATACCCTGCCACACTTATGGCGGCCAAAGCGGTACAAAAGGGTGTGGTGATGAACGGAGCATCTGAACCAATAAAACACTCACACCCAGTCAAAAGATCTGGGTTTGATCCATCACCGTTCTTTAGCCCACTCTGCCACCCCAGTTCAGACATGGCTATATGCAAATCAGTCCGACCCTGTGCCTCATGGGAACAGTCCAGCCCGAACTGCCAAGCCATGCCTTCCCTGGACCGGAAACAAGCTTCCGAGGACCGGTTTCTGGCATTATAGCCGTCTTCAGCTCGGCTTGCTTGAATCCAGTGGCAAAGTGAGCAAGGGACTCACGTCTGAGCATACCCTGCCACACTTATGGCGGCCAAAGCGGTACAAAAGGGGGTGGTGATGGACGGAGCATCTGAACCAATAAAACACTCACACCCAGTCAAAAGATCTGGGTTTGATACATCACCGTTCTTTAGCCCACTCTGCCACCCCAGTTCAGACATGGCTATATGTAAATCAGTCTGACCCTGTGCCTCATGGGAACAGTCCAGCCCGAACTGCCAAGCCATGCCTTCCCTGGACCGGAAACAAGCTTCCAAGGACCGGTTTCTGGCATTACAGCCGTCTTCAGCCCGGCTTGCTTGAATCCAGTGGCAAAGTGAGGAAGAGACTCACGTCTGAGCATACCCTGCCACACTTATGGCGGCCAAAGCGGTACAAAAGGGGGTGGTGATGGACGGAGCATCTGAACCAATCAAAAACTCACACCCAGTCAAAAGATCTGGGTTTGATCCATCACCGTACTTTAGCCCACTCTGCCACCCCAGTTCAGACATGGCTATATGCAAATCAGTCTGACTTTGTGCCTCATGGGAACAGTCCAGCCCGAACTGCAAAGCCATGCCTTCCCTGGACCGGAAACTAGCTTCCGAGGACCGTTTTTTGGCATTACAGCCGCCTTCAGCCCGGCTTGCTTGAATCCAGTGGCAAAGTGAGCAAGGGACTCACGTCTGAGCATACCCTGCCACACTTATGGCGGCCAAAGCGGTACAAAAGGGGGTGGTGATGGACGGAGCATCTGAACCAATCAAACACTCACACCCAGTCAAAAGATCTGGGTTTGATCCATCACCATTCTTTAGCCCACTCTGCCACCCCATTTCAGACATGGCTATATGCAAATCAGTCTGACCCTGTGCCTCATGGGAACAGTCCAGCCCGAACTGCCAAGCCATGCCTTCCCTGGACCGGAAACATGCTTCCGAGGACCGGTTTCTGGCATTACAGCCATCTTCAGCCCGGCTTGCTTGAATCCAGTGGCAATTTGAGCAAGGGACTCACGTCTGAGCATACCCTGCCACACTTATGGCGGCCAAAGCGGTACAAAATGGGGTGGTGATGGACGGAGCATCTGAACCAATCAAACACTCACACCCAGTCAAAAGATCTGGGTGTGATCCATCACCGTTCTTTAGCCCACTCTGCCACCCCAGTTCAGACATGTCTCTATGCAAATCAGTCTGACCCTGTGCCTCATGGGAACAGTCCAGCCCGAACTACCAAGCCATGCCTTCCCTTGACCGGAAACAAGCTTCCGAGGACCGGTTTCTGGCATTTCAGCCGTCTTCAGCCCGGCTTGCTTGAATCCAGTGGCAAAGTGAGCAAGGGACTCACGTCTGAGCATACCCTGCCACACTTATGGCGGCCAAAGCGGTAGAAAAGGGGGTGGTGATGGACGGAGCATCTGAACCAATCAAACACTCACACCAAGTCAAAAGATCTGGGTTTGATACATCACCGTTCTTTAGCCCACTCTGCCACCCCAGTTCAGACATGTCTATATGCAAATCAGTCTGACCCTGTGCCTCATGGGACCAGTCCAGCCCAAACTGCCAAGCCATGCCTTCCCTGGACCGGAAACAAGCTTCCAAAGACCGGTTTCTGGCATTACAGCAGTCTTCAGCCCGGCTTGCTTGAATCCTGTGGCAAAGTGAGCAAGGGACTCACGTCTGAGCATACCCTGCCACACTTATGGCGGCCAAAGCGGTATAAAAGGGGGTGGTGATGGACGGAGCATCTGAACCAATCAAACACTCACACCCAGTCAAAAGATCTGGGTTTGATCCATCACCGTTCTTTAGCCCACTCTGCCACCCCAGTTCAGACATGGCTATATGCAAATCAGTCTGACTCTGTGCCTCATGGGAACAGTCCAGCCCGAACTGCCAAGCCATGCCTACCCTGGACCGGAAACTAGCTTCCGAGGACCGGTTTTTGGCATTACAGCCGTCTTCAGCCCGGCTTGCTTGAATCCAGTGTCAAAATGAGCAAGGGACTCACGTCTGAGCATACACTGCCACACTTATGGCTGCCAAAGCGGTACAAAAGGGGGTGGTGATGGACGAGCATCTGAACCAATTAAATACTCACACCCAGTCAAAAGATCTGGGTTTGATCCATCACCGTTCTTTAGCCTACTCTGCCACCCCAGTTCAGACATGGCTATATGTAAATCAGTCTGACCCTGTGCCTCATGGGAACAGTCCAGCCCGAACTGCCAAGCCATGCCTTCCCTGAACCGGAAACAAGCTTCCGAGCACCGGTTTCTGGCATTACAACCGTCTTCAGCCCGGCTTGCTTGAATCCAGTGGCAAAGTGAGCAAGGGACTCACGTCTGAGCATACCCTGCCACACTTATTGCGGCCAAAGCGGTACAAAATGGGATGGTGATGGACGGAGCGTCTGAACCAATCAAACACTCACACCCAGTCAAAAGATCTGGGTTTGATCCATCACCGTTCTTTAGCCCACTCTGCCACCCCAGTTCAGACATGGCTATATGCAAATCAGTCTGACCCTGTGCCTCATGGGAACACTCCAGCTAGAACTGCCAAGCCATGCCTTCCCTGGACCGGAAACTAGCTTCCGAGGACAGGTTTCTGGCATTACAGCCGTCTTTAGCCCGGCTTGCTTGAATCCAGTGGCAAAGTGAGCAAGGGACTCACGTCTGAGCATACCCTGCCACACTTATGGCGGGTTCCGGCATCCATCACCACCCCCTTTTGTACCGCTTTGGCCGCCATAAGTGTGGCAGGGTATGCTCAGACCTGAGTCCCTTGCTCACTTTGCCACTGGATTCAAGCAAGCCGGGCTGAAGATGGCTGTAATGCCAGAAACCTGTCCTCGGAAGCTTGTTTCCGGTCCAGGGAAGGCATGGCTTGGCAGTTCGGGCTGGACTGTTCCCATGAGGCACAGGGTCACACTGATTTGCATATAGCCATGTCTGAACTGGGGTGGCAGAGTGGGCTAAAGAACGGTGATGGATCAAACCTAGATCTTTTGACTGGGTATGAGTGTTTGATTGGTTCAGATGCTCCGTCCATCACCACCCCCTTTTGTACCTTCTGTAGGCTAATGGCACCTAATGGCACCTGTTATAAGCACTTAGAGACAACAGTGGCCGAATGCTGTAGGTATGATTTATTATTTTATTGCAAATATGTAGCTAAAATGCGTAGTTGCTATCTTCCAAGATTTCTTTGTGAGAAAGACTGCAATACGGTAAGCTTTTGCAATATCTGTCAACAAACACATTCCTTATGTGAACCAAAGCTCCATGGATGAAGTATTGGCTCCTAAGAGATTGGTGTATGCTCTGTTTCCCTCCAGGTACCAGTGTTTTTCCGTTTTTTAGTTGGCTCAGGTTGACAAAGAACAAATATAATGTGTGCTCAGTGGCTGCAATTTATACTGAAACAATTTTCATTTTCGTGGTTATCCAAACGCCTGAACAGTCTGGATACCATTATTTTCACTGAGCAAACCATTTAACCTCTATGTATTGAACATCAGTCATGCACTCTCTCGGCTCCGTTTCCAGCTTCCCCTCTCCACCACAACATATTGCAGTCCTCTATCCATTCTGCCTAAGTGTCACTTGTGCACCGGTGCAACAACTGAAAGTGACGTGTACACCACTTTTCATTTCTTATAGAGGTGCGGGTTCAAAAGAAATACATTTTAAGAAGCGATGTGCAGGTTGTTCAAAAATGTCCGAGCTGAGGTACAGACTGGCCCAGATGTGAACATTTGTTTCTGCAGTAAGATATCTTACATCCGTGCCAAGGGCGACACGATAGGACAAAGGGATAGGGATGGATCAGAGTTTTAGCAAAACGAAGGTGTACAATGGATCAATCAAAAGTTTTGCATTGTGCACACTTATAAACTGTGTTTTGCAAAGAAGATTCATTATGATACATACATAATTCTTTATCTTCTACAGTTACCCATACGATTATATTTTTAGCCCTGATGTCTTTGTAAAATGAGAAAGTGAAAAAGGTATAGAGCTTTTTAGAGAGACCAAGCAAAAAGTTCCCAATCACAGATTCAAATATTTTTTTAGCCCTGCTACCTGCAAACCCTGCTTCTATATATGTATATGGGATTTGTATAGTGTGAACCCAGATAAAATGCAGAACAGACTCAAAGGCAAACGTAAAACCAACATGTGATTGGAGGTAATTCTGGGTTCTTAGAGCCAAAGACAACTGCTTCTGCATTGAGATGTGTTTTTTAATGAGGTGTGTCAATCATTCAAAAGGGAGGCCTTCGTGGTAGTTTTGGTAGGTGATAAAACTGATTTTGAAGATGGTGCAGCTGGCAGGGGTTATCCAGTAAAGTTTCTTATGGGATGGATGGGTTTTGTGGTCATATTTCTTCAGCCCCTTGGTGAATTATACGTCAAATTGTAGAATGTCATTATTGTGGGCCAGTGTTAAGTCTGGAAGGCCATGAACTAGGGCGTTGTCTTGGTTTTCGTGATGAGGTGTGCTTTCGGGATGAGGTCAATGTTCAGAGTGAATCAGAGCAATCTTTCTAGGTTGAAGTTGTTTCTTTTTTGGACAGGCTGAACTTCCATCCTGCGTGAAGTGCAGGCAATATTTGGGGCGTTGGATGTGTGAAACAGGAGGTTTCCAATTCAATTTTTGTGTGGTGTATTGGTGAATTTAGATGAGTTATGACATGAGTTGACTCCCAATGGACTCTGGGGCATATTACCAACAACTAGCGATAATTATCGCTATGTTGGCTTAGCGGCAATATTTTTATCGCCGAGCTGCGGCGATTTTTATCGCTTAGGAACCTTGCTATTATCAAGGTTAATCTCCTAAGCGATAAAAATCGGCCGAAATGCATGAATATCGCTGAAAAGTCTGCGATATTCATGCATTACCGAGCTAATGCTCTTAGCCATGTTATCCGCCTACCATTGGATAACATGGCTAAGAACTGCTCAGGGCAGGTGTTAGCTTTTGGAGATATTCGCGCTTAGCGCGAATATCTCCAAAAGTTGGTAATAGGAGATAGCGATGTTAGCGACTGTTTCCAGTCGCTAACATCTTGGCACGCCCACTTTGCATGTCATTAGTGATAAATTTCACTGACATGCAAAGCGGGGCCCAAGATGGTCGCTATCTCCTACTAGCTGTCGCTAACTGGTGTTAGCGACAGCTAGGTAATAGGGAGATAATTTTATCTCCGCTTTCTTGGCTTTTAAAGCCAAAAAAGCGGAGATAAACCCCCTTGATAATATGTCCCCTATGTGAAAGTTTAAAATAATAGAGGGTATCAAGGGGCCCTGGTGGACTCTACATGTGGTAGGGATCTTGGTGCCCATGTTAATGAACTGAGAATTTGTTATATCCTCACTGTGTTATGTAATACTACCCAGCCTAGCTGCTTCCTCATGCTCAGCCAGAGTGAGAGATGATAACGGAATGTTGTTGTGAATGTGATGAATGGAATGCGCGGGTGCCTGTGTGGATGAGTGGTGACAGTTGGAGATGGGCTGAGGAGCAGGGAGGCTGCTCCTTGTGGGACTGGTGTAAGAGCTGGAAATAGAGCTATATTGGACTGCTGTACATATTATCTTGAACCAATAAAGAAGTCCTCAAAACTCTTCCTGGCTACCTGTGTCAACCTGTCATAGGACACAACATAATTGGTGTTGGGTGGATTAGTAGGAGAGCCAGTGAAGGACTTTACCAGTGAATTCCCTTAAAGACATTAGAGTGTGGCTAAAGACTTGATAATCAATTATGGCGAAGGTGGTAGAGAGGTCTAACTATGTCAGGAGGCAGGTTCATCTTTATCTGCAGTCAGGAGGTTATAGTAAATCATTTGTAAAAAAACTGACACTGACCTAAAGATAGACTGCTAGTTATGCAGAAGATGGGGTCATTTGTTAGACATATCAGTCATTGCCAACACATGCTATCTGCATACATATTTAAATAGCCACTGACATCGGATATATGACGTTAAAACGCATATTTTTACAACGCATACCGTTACAACGGGACTTTTACAACGCCAATACTATTACCACGCATGTATTTACAACGCATTTTTTTACAACGCAGGTACCTTTACAACGCATACCATTACAACGTAAGTATTGGTAAGTATATATTTTTTTTTAATTGTATATTATTTAAAATTAATATAATGTAATGTAATTGTATTTAATTTAATTTAATTTAATTTAATTTCATTTAATTAATTTAATTTAAATTTAATTTTATTTTATTTTTACCCTGTACCCCTTTACCCAAAAACCCAAAACTGACCCTGAACCCTAAAAATACCCCTTTACCCAAAAACCCAAAAATGACCCTGAACCCTAAAAATACCCCTTTACCCAAAAACCCAAAACTGACCCTAAACCCTAAAAATACCCTTTTACCCAAAAACTGAAAACTGACCCTAAAAATACCCCTTTACCCAAAAACTGAAAACTGACCCTGAACCCTAAAAATACCCCTTTATCCAAAAACTGAAAACTGACCCTGAACCCTAAAAATACCCCTTTACCCAAAAACTGAAAACTGACCCTGAACCCTAAAAATACCCCTTTACCCAAAAACTGAAAACTGACCCTGAACCCTAAAAATACCCCTTTACCCAAAAACCCAAAACTGACCCTGAACCCTAAAAATACCCCTTTACCCAAAAACCCAAAACTGACCCTGAACCCTAAAAATACCCCTTTACCCAAAAACCTAAGACTGACCCTGAACCCTAAAAATACCCCTTTACCCAAAAACCCAAAACTGACCCTAATCCCTAAAAATACCCCTTTAAAAAAAACCTAACATATAACATTTTAAATATAATTATATACTTACCAATACTTACGTTGTAATGGTATGCGTTGTAAAAGTACCTGCGTTGTAAAAACATGCGTTGTAAATAAATGCGTTGTAATAGTATTTGCGTTGTAAAAGTTCCGTTGTAATGGTAGTGCATTGTAAAAAATGCGTTGTAATGGGTGTATACCACTGACATCAGGTGCCTTGTACAATCATATCCAGGCCAGTACTATCATTGAGTGCCATCTGCATGCATAGGAAGGCCTGTTAATTTCTAACATGTGCCAACTGTAGCCATATTCACCAAAGCTCTTCTCTTACGCCATTTACAGACATATCCAGGATAGCACTGCCAGCATGTGCCAACTAAAGACATAAGGGCATATTTATGAGCCAGTTTGCGTCATGTGAGCAACACAGAACGGGGGAACATGCACAATGCAAATCTTACACGCGATTTGTGAAGCCACGCAAGACTTCAGTGTTCCCATGCAATTCCCATGGTTTTTGACACATTCCGAGATTTATCAGAACTGGTAAACCGGGAAATGTGCCAAAAAGATACACCCCATGAGAGGCGTAACAAGGCAAAAAATCGTTATTTTTCTTTGTTACTTCCTCTTTCTATCAGAATTGATTTTGTGCAGCAAGGTGCCCCTTCCTGAACAACAACAATCATTTTTTCAAAATTAATCAGTGGTCAAAACCCAGGTGGAAGCAATATTTTATCCCAGCAAGGAATTTGAAATTGGTGGTGAACATCGTTTACCCTAGTTGTCAGGTTAACTTGGCACTCATAATAAGGATGATTGTCTATTACGCTACCCATATTTCTTATACAATGTTTCCTATAGCTGGCCACCTTCCCGACAAAGCAGCGCGTTATATAGGTAACTTTTTGGTATGAAGTCAAATAAAACAGGATAATGCAATCCAACTTTTTAATGAAGTGAATAGGACTCGTGCACACTGGAATGTAATATACAGCAAAAATAATAATTTAAGTATGAAAAGATTACAATTTTAGAGCTCCAATTTAACTACACGAGGCAATCAACGTAATAGTAGACAGTCACAATCAAGTAATCCACCTCACCTGGTCGCATATTTAATGAAATTTAAAACTGCATTTTAATTAGAATCCATCGCGTTTTAAGAGTTCTTCAATACCACAATGATTGTAAAAAAATTCTTTTTCGTTCGTTTTCATTTAATTTATCAGTATTGCTCAAATGCGGTCACATTGTTCAGGCTAAAATACACCTTGTAACATGTTTTGTTTTCCATAACTTCAGTAAGCAGTAAGCAAGTCCTAGTTTGGCAATTAGCAAGAGGTTGAAAGTCCAATTTTACATCAATGACTTGGTGACCATTGGCTGAGGGTGGGATATTTTTAACAAGGTCAGGTTACAGTTTTCTATCTCATCCTAAAAGCCATGGCACCAAATGTAATTATAATTTACCTGCAGCCATACTGAAGCTAATATTATGTTTTAGCGGAAATGTTACAAAATGTTGAAAAATGTCTGCAGATTTTTAGAACACAGCTTGTTCAAGGAGCACTAAGTTGAGAACTTCTGCTAAAACAATGTGTGTCATTTGAATCTTGCCAGTCACAATTATATTATTTATCAGCATAAGAATTTTGACAAAAAAGGTCAACATGTATTATGTGGAGTGAGCGAGAAAGATCAAGGGGGCAAAATGGAACATAGTAAAAAGTGAATGTAAGTGTTTTGCCTCAGGGCACAGACAAGGATGAATTATCTATTATGTTATGTTATCCATATGTTCATGTGCAGGAAAAAACCCAAATGGGCATCCTGGTGCTAAACATAAAGGAGAGACACACCAGAAAGGAAGCTTGCAAAAGAGGATATAAAGAGGGTCTAATGAAAAAGCTGGGTTTTGATTTATTTCAGAGTATGTCTAAATAGTATTTAATTTTCCCTAGACTATCTAATTATGTGTTATGTTATAAATTGTTTAAAACATAGCAGATACCCCAAGGTGCCTGATGGTGAAAACCAAAAAGCAGACACAGCTGTAAGAAAACTGGCAACAGAGGAGACAAGAAACGTCTACTGAAAAAGCCAAGTTTTGAGTTCTTTCCAGAACAGAGCTAGAGTTCCACGGATTTTCAGCTAAAGTGGAAAAGGAACAGGCACCCAGCTGATATTTTTTGATGTGTTTTACAAGATGGGTTTAAGAAGAATATAGGGTATGAATGGAATTATAAATCCAGAATGTGTTCCCAAGGTAGAAGGGTCCAGAGTTACGGAAAGCTATAATTGAGAAGGAAAAGGGATTTGAACTCAGCATTTTTTAATGGGAGGCAGTCACCATGCTGTAATCTGATTGGCTGCCAACACTTTAACCAGGAAGTGTTGGCAGCGGTCTTGGGACTTGGCTTGAGCTGAGTCCCACAAAAACCGTACAAAATAAAGAAAGGGGGCAGGATAGGACTTCCCTGACACCCTAGAATTGGTGGTAGGGGCCCACAGGAATACCGCTGAGGGTTAAGGGATTTTTTGTATCAATTTTGCCCCAAATTCACATGTGGATCCACAGATTTGCTGCAAAATTTTAAAAAAAGAAGTGTGGGCTCTCGCACTTTTTTTTAAGGAAGCCCCCTGCAGACCAATAGCAAATTTGTTTCAAATGCAGCAGTTAGTTCAATGCCCATTTTTATGCCTTCCAAAGAATATATTCCCACCTAATTACAACACAAACATATCCCAGAGTCTCAATCCAGCAAAGACAAAGAAAGATTGATTATTACCAAAACTAACCAAAATATTACAAAATTTGTACGGATTCCCATCACTCACCAGTCCCGGTAACATGCTTCATCATCTGGGTCTCCTTTAACAGGGCTACCACTCCACCCTGGTGATGTATCGAGTGTATGGGAAGGAAAAAATGTGCAGTGCTGATGTGCACTGCATATTTTTCCCTTCCCATACACTCGACACATTAACATCTTGCTCACATCTGTTTGGTACAAGAATCTCAAAACATCCTTGGGCTCCTCCATCACCAGGGTGGAGTGGTAGCCCTGTTAAAGGAGACCCAGATGATGAAGCATGTCACCTGGACTGGTGAGTGATGGGAATCCGTACAAATTTTGTAATATTTTGGTTAGTTTGGGTAATAATCAATCTTTCTTTGTCTTGGCTGGATTGAGACTCCGGGATATGTTTGTGTTGTAATTAGTTCATATTGGGGCTGTATATCCTGTAGAGACTTTAAATGTTGGCCTCTGACCCTCCCTACATTTTTAGTGTTTTGTGTTATATTCCCACCTAAACCTATTTACAAACATCACTGCATTACAAACTGCACAATACACGCCATGCAAAGGCCCACAACGTTGAAATCTCGTGTCATCCTTTGCAGCAGCCTAGACTCCTTACAAAAGATTTGTTTATCCAAACTCTGAAGCCACAAGTTGTAATATGCTTCCCAACTGCCTTTATAAAACGTTAGCTACACAGCGGAGCTATATGGGAGACTCCACCATAGAAAACCCTCAAGCTCCTAATGAACATCAATCAGGCTCTACTTTTTGTGTCGTACTTCAGGTTGTTTTAATTCAGAATGTCCACACCCCAATACATTTTTTTTAGGTGACGTCTACATGAACTAAAGCAAACCTTCCAGACAATATTTTGTACCCCAACCCCACCCAGCACGGTGTAGTTTAAAATAGCTTTGTCAAACTGGGAAAGCAAGTAAAAACATTGCTCATGCAAGGTCGTGATTTAACTTTAAATATGGTGGCCGCACCTCTTGTTATTTAAAAAAAAACATTCAGTAATGGCCCGCACATCTCCTTGCAGCGGGTTGCCCAACTTGTGTTTTTTTTTTAACTGTCGCCTGCCCAAGATCAGGAAGCAGGCATACCGAACTGGCACCTCCTCACCACTTCCCATCAGCCAACAGCAACCCCCATGCCTGGCTTGCACAAAGGACTACACTGCCAGGCACAGAACTACCGACTGCCTGCCTTCCTGCTCCTGCACTGTTACCCCGCGGTGCAGCCACAGGACAATGGCTACACTCCCCGCGTCTGCCCCACAACACGTTGTTCCCGCCATTAGGGTTAACCACAGCTGGGTGCAGTTAATCAGTACAGGGACCCAAAGGTATGTGACACCGCAGAATAAGAACGAACGTGGTAAAGGTAGGCTTTTTTTAACTTATGCGTTTTCACTTTATATAGCGCAAACTTTACCCAAAGGTATTGGAGCACTTTCAATCAGCACCAATTGCATTACAGTTAGACACAAGTTTAGCATTAAAGAGAGTAGGCATGCACAGGTCTTCCATTTACGTGAGTTTAAGCTATTAGCATAGTAAATAACAATCCCTTTCATTTATTTGTTTAAAAAATCAAAACATAAATAAAAGACATTGTCAATTACACTGCCAATAGCTCAAACTCAAGTAAATGCATGACCTATTTATTTATTTATTTATTTATTTATTTATGAAACTTATAAAGCGCACAAATGCCCGAGGGTGTCTCGGCGCTAGTAACAGTAAACTAAGACTCTAGAAGGCGAGCGGCGTGGAGTTATTGATTGAATAACCATGTTTTGATTTTTCTGCGAAAAATCATCAAGGATTGGGAGGATCGTATCTCCAGGTCCAATGAGTTCCATAGTTTTGCGGTAGACACCACGAAACGTCTGTCACCCCAGGAAGCCGTTCTGGTTCTAGGCACGGACATCAGGAAGGCATTAGCAGACCGTAGTGGTCTATTGGGGATATGAAATGAAAGGGCATTTAAAAGAAAGCGAGGTCCTTGGTTGCGAGTTGCTTTATAAGCAATGCAAAAAGCCTTGAACTTTATTCTGTTTTTCACAGTAAGCCAATGGTAACTTTTTATTACATGGGCGATAGGCATGAACTTAGGTGTGGCTGAGAGCATTCTGGCAGCCGCATTCTGCACCGATTGCAACTTACGGATCACTTTCTGTTGGGTGTTCATAAACAACCCGTTGCAATAATCCAATGAGGACATTACAAAGGCAGTGATCAATGTTCTGCCTGAACAAGGAGGTAAGTAAGGTAAGATCTTTTTGATGATTTTAATTTTATAAAAGGAAGCAGATGCAATGGTATTTGCATGAGCGGCAAGCGTAAGCTTTTCGTCCAGAATAACTCCAAGATTTTTCACCTTAGCAACTGGATTGGGAGGGGAACCTAAGTCAGCAGGCCACCAGGAGCTGGACCAGATCAGATGGAGTTTGCCAAAAATCATAACCTCTGTTTTGTCGGAGTTAAGTTTAAGGCACTTTTCTGCCATCCATTTGCTGATGGCAAGCATACCTAGTTGGAAATTGGCTGCTACTCTCTCTCCATTGTTTTTTATCGCTAACACCAATTGGGTATCATCAGCATAGGATGTTAGGCTCATCCCATATAGCTTGATGATTCTTGCTAAGTCCATCACATAAATATTAAAAAGTAATGGACTCAGGGATGAGCCTTGCGGGACACCACATGGTAAGGTCATTTGGGCAGAGTGATAATTGCCCAACGTGACCATTTGGGAGCGTTCGGAGAGAAAGGAAAGTAGCAGATCTCCTGCTCTATCCTGGATGCCCATGGAATTGACACGGTCGATCAAAATGTTATGATCGACCCTGTCAAAGGCCGCTGATAGGTCCAGCAGGATCAGAACAGCTGACCCACCCTGATCCAGAATTGTTCTTATTTCGTCTGTAGCCTTGATCAAGGCTGTTTCTGTACTATGCCCTTGGCGAAAGCCAAATTGGGTGTCGTCCAGTAAAGAATGATGTTCAATATACTGGGATATTTGAGTATTCATCAGTTTTTCGACCACCTTGGCTGCAAAGGGAAAGCTAGCAATAGGTCTGTAATTTTTAACATCCTCCGGATCTAGATGAGATTTTTTTTTTAGGAGGGGTTTCAATAAGGTGTTTTTCCAAATGACAGGATAAATACCAGTGAGGAACATTGAATTAAATATTTCAGTAAGAGAGGCAGCTACAATATTTGCCACAGGAACAAGGTTTGCTGATGGGCATGGGTCCTTAACTAATTCAGACTTAACTAAAGCCATAATTTCCTTGACTTGGGACATTTCAACCTTTTGAAAGGTCTTAAATGTAGACTTGGGTTCATTAGTGAGAGGGACCGAGAGACGTTTGTTAGTATGGGATGAAAAGTTGGTATATATATCATTAACTTTCCTATAGAAGTGATCAGCCAAATGATTACAGAATTCTTGGGTAGGCGGCGGGGTTGTTTGCAAAGGTAGTTTAGACAGTTTGTTAATGACTTGAAAAAGTTGCGTATTAGAATTTTTAACTTGTTCTATTTGAGCTGAGTAATAGGCACTCTTTTCTTTAATAATCATCTGTTTATATGTCACAAGTTCTTTTTTGTATATTGCCTTCCTTTCTGGCAAATATGCTTTTCTCCACTGCCTTTCCCGGTTCCTACATATCTGTCTTTGCTCTCTAAGGGCACTAGTAAACCATGGAGCAGATGGAGTCCTTCGATTATTTGACAATGATTTAGTAGGAACGGTCTCATTGATAGCATTGGTTAACCAGTGGGTATCTGCTTCTGCAGCTAAATTGGGGTCATCTAGCCTATCATATTTTGATGTAATTAGAAGATTGGTAAACTGTTGGTTATCAATCTCCTTCCATGATTTGAACATGATATTAATATGTGTCACCCTTTGAACAGGGGGTGAACTATCTATGGGAATTTCAAATATGATTGCATGGTGGTCTGACCAAGCCCGGGGTAGTACATTTTTGATTTTAACATTTCCCACATTTGTAAACAGTCCATCCAACGTATGACCTGCATCGTGGGTACTTTTAGGAACCCGTTGTGTAAGACCCAAGGATTGTAGATCTGAAAGAAGGGTAGCTGTATCTCTATCAGACAGGTCCTCTAGAGGAAAATTAAAATCACCCAATATAGTAGTGGTATTGTCTGTCGCTAGGGATTCCATTATATCGGTGATGGAAGCTAAAAATGGGGCTTTACCGCCCGGTGGCCGATATAACAGGATACCTTTAAAGCGCTGTGATGGTCCCAGTGCAATTGAAAAAAACATGGCCTCACAGGTAGAGGTGGGGACTTGACTTATGGTGGCTGCCAGATTTTGACGGCGTATTATAGCTATTCCTCCACCTATTTTAAGAGCCCTGTCCTGTCTCAAGATATTATAACCGTCTGGAACCACTATTATTAAATCTGGATCTGATGAAGGGTTAGTCCAGGTTTCCGTAATGAATAGCAGATCCAAGTTGTTAATACTAATTAATTCTGCTATTTCTTCTTTGTTTTTACACATTGATCTGGCATTAATAAGTGCTGCCTGGATGTAGTAATTTTTTTCTTTCTGTCCCGATGAAAGATGGATTTCACTAGTACTGAGATTGGTGTCTATTGTAAAAGAACAGCGAGTACATGTCTTAATACAGGGATTAGGAGCATCATAGAATGAAAATTGAGTACATTGGCAACTGACCTGCGGGCGAAGGGATAGCAGCGTCGCGCTATGGTAGCACAGATTGTTGATGGGATGTTTTTGGGCAGGGGGACTGGCCCTGGGCCCTGCCCTGGCGCGGACGGGCGCAGACGGCCTTGCCTTTTGCGCGCCCGCTGTAAAGGCGCGATGTAGTCATTTATACCAGAAGAGGTCAGGAGGGGCCAGGCTGCTACAGCGCAACCGGCGTCCTACCCTCAAGATGGCGGCCTCAGAAAGATATCGGCCCTATCAGCCCCTAATCGGCTGTAAGACCTGAAGTGCTGTGGTGAGTAGGGTTACAGCAGAGTCCCCTCGGCAATAACACATATAAAATTACCAATGCGGTTCCACTATTGGCAGACAACAATTTTAAAAGTTTTCGTTTCCAATATTATTAAAAATGCCTTCGCGCTTCCCGGCTTCCGCCTCAGGAAATTCTAGCCACTATTACAGCAAGAGACGCGCGATTAAGGGCAACCTTTTATGTCAGAGAGGTCGGGAGGGGCCAGGCTGCTAGAGCTTAACCGGCGTCCTACCCCCAAGATGGCGGCCACAGAAAGATATCGGCCCTAACAGCCCTTAATCGGCTGTAAGACCTGAAGTGTTGTGGTGAGTAAGGTTACAGAAGAGTCCCCTCGGCAATAACACATATAAAATTACCAATGCGGTTCTACAATTGGCAGACAACAATTTTAAAAGTTTTCATTTCCAATATTATTAAAAATGCCTTCGCGCTTCCCGGCTTCCGCCTCAGGAAATTCTAGCCACTATTACAGCAAGAGACGCGCGATTAAGGGCAACCTTTTATGTCAGAGAGGTCGGGAGGGGCCAGGCTGCTAGAGCGCAACCGGCGTCCTACCCCCAAGATGGCGGCCACAGAAAGATATCGGCCCTAACAGCCTCTAATCGGCTGTAAGACCTGAAGTGCTGTGGTGAGTAAGGTTACAGCAGAGTCCCCTCGGCAATAACACATATAAAATTACCAATGCGGTTCCACAATTGGCAGACAACAATTTTAAAAGTTTTCGTTTCCAATATTATTAAAAATGCCTTCGCGCTTCCCGGCTTTCGCCTCAGGAAGTTCTAGCCACTATTACAGCCACTATTACAACCTATTGCATTGCAAATGCTTGTTTCAACAAGTCATGATGTGGGTTTTCATAGCTTGTTGCTTAAAATCTGCAATCCCTCTTGGCACATGCACTATTTCCAAATATTTTCTTAAAGAAGTAATTTATCACGTTTCTACAGTCTTTACAATTTGACCACCTTTCCTTTCCGATTCTCGGCCTTGCCTTGTTTTGTCTGTTCCACTTCTGCCCCTTTAAGACTCATACTCGGCATTTCATAGAATAATATTTCCGCAGCAGTTCTCTAGCTCTGTAATCATCCTCAGCCATATTATTTTGTTTTCAGTAAAGTAATCGTTCCTGCCGTATGCAACCAATGTTAATTCAGTTGTGTCCACAATTTCTAAAACTCAAGTGAAGGGCTGTCCTACTCTCTGCTGACAATCCTCAACCTTCAGCTCCTATTTGTTTGATTTTCTGTGGGTGGGGGGGATGGACAGCCGAACTTCAGTACAGTTTCAACAGGGTCTGGAGGTTACCAGCAGTCTCCAGAATGCTAGCGGTGCACCGTAAATTGTGTGACTGCCCTTACCATAAAACCCCTCTCGCAGTAAAGGATACGTCCAGCACCCAGGAAGTGATTCAAGTACATTTATTCCTCCAGTCAAGGTATTCACATGTATGTGTTTTGGCTAAACACTATACCATATTGAAAAGTACTTCATACATGATGCAAATTACGTGAATTATAGACAGAAAATAAACGCTACCCATTAGTTTCAAAAAACGTTCAAGGGGGGCGTGGCTACGGTGCAAAAGCGACATGGCGGACCTAGCCTGAGCTCTGTTGCACCGCGGAACTCTTCGAACATTTTAGAGCGCATTCTCCGGTTCCCAGGAGCGTTGAATACTAGCATTGCCCTTTTAAAGATGTGGTGAGTCGGAAAACGGCTTTTTGGAAATCGCTACTCCTTCCCTGCGAAGTTATTCATTATTGGCAATCCCGCTATGTGTAAGACGCAAGCGGCTGCCATTTTAAGTCGCTGCGCTCACGTCTCGATTTTTAAGTCAGCTAATGCCGATTTTTTGCCGCTTGCTAAGTAGACTCCACCAATATGCTTGCTGCCTCCCTTTTTCTCATCAGTCAGCATTTTCTTCTACTGCAGTGGGTAATTTCATTCTTGCCACCTGTGAAATGCACTGTAACTTGATGAAATTTATCAGTGCTCTTTTACATATGATGTTGCTTCGTGTTCTCTGTGGAAGGATAACTGGTGTCCATCTGTAATCTTTATTTTTTGGAGGTTACTTTCCAGTCTCAAGTCCAAAAGCCTCTTCATGTGCCTCAGTATATCATTTTCTTTCCAATAAAATGTGCTGAAACTTGAGGAAATTTAACAGTGCTGTTTTCAAATGTTGATACAGAGATGGATTGTTATGGAAAGTAAAGTTCTGGATTTGGAACAACGTGTTCACAATCTGCAAGATGTCTCATCAAAAATACCTCTACTGGAACAGGAAATTCATAAGCTAAAAATCCACGCCGAAGACCTTGAAAACCGAAATCGCAGAAATAATCTACGTCTTTATGGACTTCCGGAAAACATTGAAGGTGCAGACATAGTAGCCTTTCTGAAGAAATTCCTTTCAGAACTTTTAGGTCTCCAAGTGTTAACAAGTCCTCTCAATATACAAAGAGCTCATCACCTTGGTCGTCTCAATCCTAACGCTACCAAACCACGTGGAATCATCATGCTTTTCCTAGAATTTACTGAGCTGATGCATGTGCTGAAGGCTATAAAACGTAAACGTCATCTCATCTGGTCTGGCCATAATTTGTTTATTTCTCAGGATATCTCAAATGCAACGAATGCTCGTCGTAAATAATTTCTTGCTTTACGTCCTCAAATGAGTCATCTCAATATCCAATATGGTATCCTCCATCCTTGTCTCTGCAAGCTTACTCATGGTGGTCGAACACGCTCCTCAAAATGTCTCATCTACTGGGATGGATACTAATATTTGATTTTTCCATTTTTTAAGACCTTTATTTTGTTTCCATTATAGTAGATCTATTGGTGTTCGCATTATATTTGTTTTTTAATTTATTTCTTCTTACTCTACATGACGCTCTATCTTCCTTGCTTCTCCTATTTTCTTATTGCTGAGATCCATGCTTCCTGGCGCCACTATGCTCCCTTTTTTCGTCTCTTCTCTTTGTTACAGTTCTGGCTTTTTTGGCTTGATCTGTTCCCTTATCTCTTCTTCTGCTTCCTTTCTTTTCTTTCTCCCTTTTTCCTTTCTCCTTTCTCTTCCCTTTTTCCTATATCTCACCTTTCGCTCTTGTCTTTGTTAAATGATCTTTCCCCAAATTTTTTTCTATCTGTCATGTAATGATAATTGTATTCGGCTTCTTCCAGGTCCATGTTGGTATTGAGTACTTTTTTGTAACATTTTCCGTATATAATTTAATTTTGTGTTGTGTTTTTTCTTAGAGATGTACTCCTGACGTGTATCTTATCCACTCACGTATTACCCTCCTTACCCTCCACTATGAGTAAGTTTGTTACGTGGAATGTTCGTGGTCTTGGGAATCCAGTCAAATGGCAAAAGGTATTGTCCTATTTATTCAAGCTTGAATCTCAGATATCTTTTCTTCAAGAAACACATTGTACTGAGGCTGAGTCACTTAAGTTAAGGAGACAATAGGTGGGTCAGGTTGTTTACCCTCCTGCATCCAACAAAAAGGGGGGTGTTGCCATATTGTTTCATAAATCTTTATCTGTACAAATGTTATCCACTCAAAATGATGATAACGGACGATGGGTAATGGCAAAGCTTGTGCTACAAAATAAAACTTTAGTTTTGCTAAATATTTATGGCCCGGTTAAGCCAGATCCTAAATTCTGGAATGATGTCAACATTTTACTTTCCTCAGTAGATTGTCCTAATATTATTGTTGCTGATGATTTTAACCAATGGTTAGACCCCTTTTCTGACAGGTTGTCTAAATTAACCCTGGGCGTAGTACTTCGTAGTGTTGCCTACTTCGCCATTTGCAAAGTAGGTGTAGCAGGCAACACTACGCCCACTCCGTGGGCATAGCGAAGTTGCCCAGCACCCGCCTCCCTCCCGCCTCTCACGAGAAATGCACGGGCGGCCACGCATGCGCATTAGTATCCATGATGGCGGCGCGATTACGAGAGGGAGCCTCGGAGACGCAGCAGACGAGGTAAGTGGTTTTTATTCTTTTTAAAAAGGTTATTTAAGTATTTAGGGAGGTTGGGAGGGAGGCGGGTAGTATTTAGGGAGGGCAGGAGGGATGCGGGTGGCGCGTAGTGGGGCTACGCGAAGTGCGTAGGTGGACGTAGTTTCTTGCCCACTTCGCGTAGCTTCGCGTAGCCCCACTACGCCTACTACGCCCAGGGTTAGTCTAAATGCAAATTTAACCCAGATAAATCTCAGAAAGCTTTTCAATCGCCCATTGCCTCTCGTACATTGTATGATGTTTGGAAAACTTGTAATCCTGATTTGCTTGAATACACTTTTTATTCTAATGTACATCACACTCGATCTAGCATTGACTATATTCTGGTCAGTAAATCCTTGCTACCTTCTATTCAAACTTCTGACATTGGCTCCATTTTGTTATCTGACCATGCACCCGTTCATGCTTTACTAGACCTTTCACTTACCTCTTCTAAATTTAGCCGCTGGAACATAATAATTTTTTATTATCTGATGCTGTCTTTATTAAAGAAGCTACCACTTTTTATCAATGAATTTTTTAGTTTTAATAACCCATCCGACACCTCTGTCCCATATAATTGGGATGCCTTCAAGGCCTCTTTTCGTTCCTTTACCATCTCATATGTCTCGAAAAAAAAGAAAGTTACGAGAAAAAAATATGAGGATCATTTACGACATCTCATAGAATTAGAACATATTTACTTTACCTCTAGATCGCACTCTGCCCTTCATGAATTGATTAAAGCTAAATCAGATCTCAACAAATTGGAAACATCTAAAGCATGCAATATTCTGCTCAAAATTAAATCTAAATATCATGGAGGACAAAATAAAGCAGGTAGGATGTTAGCTAATTATCTGAAGATTAAATTGGAACATAAAACTATTGGCCCTATCCTGAATGAATCTACCAACAAACTGGTTTCATCGGATGAACATATTGCTGAAGTTTTTCATAAATATTATCAATCTCTTTATTCTGATGACACATTTCCCACTAATCACAATTTAGACACTTTTTTCTCAGGCCTTCCTTCTCCACAATCTTTACCTGAGGAATTTGATGCATTAGAGAGAGACCTCTCGCCTCAAGAGATAATTAACACTATAAAATTGCTATAAAAGTCAAAAGCTCCAGGACCTGATGGTCTCTCTGTTGACTTTTACACCACCTTTACCTCCATTTTAGTTCCCAAGCTTTTGATACTTTTTAATTCCTGATGCCAAAGCGTCTGGGTCCTTTATGGATGCTTTAATTATTATAATCCTAAACCTGATAAAGACCACTCATATTGTAAAAATTACCATCCCATATCTTTAATATATTGTGATTGCTAAATATTTGCTAACCTTCTTGCA
The DNA here is from genome assembly GCF_964261635.1 of Lissotriton helveticus. NCBI lineage: Eukaryota > Metazoa > Chordata > Amphibia > Caudata > Salamandridae > Lissotriton > Lissotriton helveticus. The sequence goes on from NC_136067.1 coordinate 989,339,393, forward strand.
GCCCGACTTGAAACTATAATTCCCTTATTGATAAAAACTGACCAAGTTGGGTTTGTTAAGGGTAGATTGGCATCTGATAATGCAAGAATGTTTGCTAATATTATCTTATCTGGCAAAAAATACAACTGTCCGCTTTCAGCCCTGTCTCTAGACGCTGAGAAGGCCTTTGATCGTATCAATTGGCAATTTATGTTTGCAACTCTCCAATGGTTTGGTTTTGGGCCTTCTTTTATTTCTTTTATTAAACTACTATATTCCTGTCCCCGAGCTAGCATTTTTTTTAATAATCACTTTTCCAAATTTTTTTCCCTAACCAGAGGTACAAGGCAGGGGTGTCCACTCTCCCCTTTAATATTTATCCTATGCCTTGAGCCTTTCCTGGAACATATCTGTGTTAACTAACAGATTAAAGGCTTCCAGTATAATTCCATAGAAACTAAAATATCTGCATACGCAGATTACATATTGATTTATATGTCTAACCCCATTGAGTCTCTCCCTCCTTTTTTGAATGAAGTCCGATTGTATTCCAGCATTTACGGTTATAAACTAAACCTTTCCAAGACAGAAGTTTGGCCTCTAAATTCCATATGTTGCCAATTTATGTTTAATAATACTGATTTTGCCTGGTGTCCCTCAAAAATTGAATATCTTGGTATTTGGTTTTCTTCTTCTCTGCCTGCTACAATTAGACTTACGTTCCATGCATTACTCCCTAAAATCCAATCACTCCTCCTTACGTGGTCCCCCCCATTCTTATCCTGGTGGGGCAGGTTAGATATCATTAAAATGATGAGTGTACCTCATGTTTTATACACATTATCTATGTTACCTATTCGAATTTACCTCACCTATTTCTCTCAAATCAATTCTGCTTGTATAAAATTGTAATGGAACAAGAAACATCCACGAATTGCCCTTACTAAACTTATTCGCCCTAAGGGTGAGGGTGGTGTACGCTTTTCACACTTTAAAATGTATCACTCGGCTTTTTTTCCCAAGCAATCCTTTGCTTTAGCTTATGACTTTGGTGACATTCCTGTTCCCAGATGGATTATTTTTGAACGCTCCTTCCTAAATGACTTTTCTTTTCAGGACGTCATTTTTATGTCAAACAGTACTTTCATATCCAATAACCCTATTTTTAAATACTCCCATAACCTAATATACAATACATTTTCTACTGGTTTTACTTCGCTCCAATGTTTCTTATCCTCCACCTTATGGTATAATAAATTTCTTAAATATAAGGGTAGATCTTTCTATTTCAAATACTGGAAAGAAAAGGGTATCATTTCTGTACACCAATTGTTACAACACGATACTGTTATTCCTTTTCATGCCCTACAAGCACAATATCAATTACGCGATTCTTGCCTTGATGAATATACCATAATTTCCAATGCCTTACAATAGCACTTAGCCACTTTTGACCTACCTGCTGATACACCTTCTCTTACCCCCTCTACTCCTTTGTATCTGTTATTTCCAACACAATGACCTAAAGCTGCTCTTGTATATAAGTTATTATTATCATATGTTGTTGAAAGATCCAAATCCCATATAGAAACTGCTTGGGAAACTGATTTATCTGTTTCTTTTCCTATTATGACTTGGGATAAATTGTCGTCTAAGTTATTCAAAGTTTCTGCTGCTGCTCAAATAACCCAATCTTTGTATTTTATTTACAATAGAGCCATATTACACCTGTTTGTATTTCTAAATTATCCCCATCCTCTTCTCCAATGTGCTGGTCCTGCTCTAATGTTATGGGTACATTGCTACATCAACTTTATGAGTGTTCTAATGTTTTATCATTTTGGAAATCTGTTTGGAATATTTGCTTGTCAATTTTTAAATGCGACCTTTCGCTATCATTACAAAATGTTTTTCTAGGTTCTTCCTCACCTGATGTTGCTGACTCACCCCCTATTTCCCTGTTATTTGACCTTTTTCTTGCACTAGCTTTTAAAGTTATCTTATCATCCTGGAAAGACAACTCTAAAATATCCTTATTAACTTAGTGGAATTTTGTTTGCGATGAACACAGGATTTGTACAGTTTCCTCCATTTCCCTCTCTCACAAAATGAAATCTGATCTTTTATGGTTACCTTTTACAATGTATCTATCCACTCATGCTCCCATCTCCTAGTTCCTTTCTTCTTTCCTCTATATTATTTTCATATGCAATATTGACCTTCCCTCCTCTCCTTTTCCCTTCTCTCTTTTTTCTTCTCTCTTCTTTCTTCTCTTTTCCTCCTTTTTCTTCCCTTATTTCTCCTCTGTTAGATTCATATTACACCACTGTGTTATTTGCTTACATATATTTGTTAATTATTCGGTGTATATTTTATGATTACTTCTCGCTTATGTATTGTTTCACTTTTTTCTTTTGTCTTATTTACTTGAAAACTCAATAAATACTTCTTAAACAAAAAAAAAGGAAAGGTTCAAGTATCAAAGCACGTAATTTTGAACCAATTCATCTCATTAAATAATCTTCCAATAACATTCGTATTCTCCAAACATTAATTAGAAATGGTCCTTTTTACCATCTTGGCCCAATATTGGAGCAGAAGTAACTGTTCCTGTCCATAAGCCATAGAATTAGTGTTGGTTACAAGTCAAGCAGGGAAGCTTTCCAGATAAGGCTAACCTGTACCTATCTTGAATTGTAGCCATTGCCAATAAGCACACAATCTTTCTTGGTGGCATTTATTTTCAGCTAGTTCTGGGTCATGTACATTTCTATCATTGAAAGGTAATCTTTCAGTCATGGCCGTATGCGACTTCCAAATGTAGTTCTGTGTCATTTTTTAGGTTGAGCATCAGTGCACATGCACTCTCTGCAAGGCCTGCTGTCATCAATAATACCACTCTATCTATTCTCTCCTGCTACTCACCATTGGTAAAAATCTTGGGTTGCTCTTCTTTACTGTCTCATAACTGGTACTGCCAGCAATTCCTCACGTCTCTCGTTCAGCAGAGGACCAATGGCTAAGTAGAGTATTGTTACACTTGCAGTGCTTTTCGATTAGTTTAAGAGAAATGTTTTTTTTTCTGCCAGGTGCTGCTTTTTGCCCGGTTCAATTAGCAACACTTTTCAGACAGACTCATTCCTTTTTTATTATTGTTAGGCATGGGGAGATTAAGTAATTCGTCCGCAATCACAGGATGTTTGAGCCTCTCGCCTGACTTGAACCTGATTCCCCAGCTTCAAAGTCATCCACTTTGGCCATTGAGCCACACCATCAGTAACTCTCTAAACTAGCATTTGCAATCAATAGTGCTCACATTTGAGAGTTTAAGCTATTAGCATTGTAAATGAAAGTGCCTTTTATTTATGTTTTTAAAAAAAAAACATAAATAAAATGCATCGTCGTTTACAATGCCAATAGCTCAAACTCCGTAAATGAGAGACCTATTGCATTTCAATGGTAACTAGTCATAATATCGACTCCAAAATATCGAATGGACAAAATATCGAGTCAAAAATATCGAGTATAGGAAAATATCGTAAAAAAGAATATCGAAGTAGACAATATCGTATTATTTAATGTGAAAATAATATCGAGTACAAAAATATCGAGTCAAAAATATCGAGTAATATTAATATCAATATGTAGTAATAGTAAAAAATTTCTAAAAAGTATAGATAAAATGTTAATAAAATATTATTAATATATTTAAAAAATAATATATATATTTATATAAATATATAAATGTATGTTAATGTTTAGGAGCGGGATGTTGGGTTAATAGGGGATAAGGGTGGGGAGTAATTTAATAATATGTTATAAAAAGTGTAAAAATCTATAAAATATTTGTATATTTTTTAAATAAAAAAATTTTATACAAAAAATATTTTTTTATTTAAAAAAAATAACAAAAATCTACTCAAATTGGAAAAAATGTAAAAAATATATAAATAATTATTTTAAAAAAAACCTATATATATTTATATAAATATAGAAAATAATGTTAATGTTTAGGAGCGGGATGTTGGGTTAATAGGGGATAAGGGTGGGGAGTAATTTAAAAATATGTAATAAAAAGTGTAAAAATCTATAAATGTATTATAAAATAAAATTAAAATAAGTTTATAAATATAATTTATTTACATAAAATATTTTTTTTAAATAATTTTTTTTATATAAAAATATTTAAAATCATAGGAAAAAATAAAAATTTGGGATAATATATGTTAAATACCTAATTAAAAATTACAAAAAAAATGTATTTACAAATTTTACAATATTTAATATTTTTTTAATATTTTCAAAATAATATTAATAATTTTATCAAATACTATAACATATTTTAATATTTATAAATATGTATTAATATTTTTAACAATTACTATAAAATATTTTAATATTTATAACTATTTAATACTTTTTTTTCAGATATTATAAAATAAATTTATTAATTACTTTTTATTATTTATTAATTTATCAAATATTAATTTCTACTAATTTTTGCTCATAAAATAAGGGAAAAAAATTCATAATTATTATCATAAAATATGTAAGAAATACTTAAATTTATTTATTTTAGAACAATATACTGATACTTTAAAAAAAAGATTATAAAAAATTTATACGGATAAAAATACACATAAAATATATCTGAAAATAACATAAATATTCTTTTATAACACAATATATATAATTTAATATGTGGAAAAAAATTATCAAAATATGTTATAAAATATAATCTTTTGCACAGAAATTTTAAACATTTAGAATAAAAATATTAATTACAAGTAATATTTTTACAATAATTCATTATCAAAAATATTAAATTTGTATATTAAAAATACTAAATGATCAAATATATTATATATAGTGTAAATCACAAATAATATGTGGACAAATTTTTTTAGAATCAGTGTCCAACACCTACTCTGATATATGCCTGACTGGAGTTGGAATAGTAAATTATAATTGGTCAGTGTCCAGCACCTTCCCTGATATTTGTCTGACTGGAGTTTGAATAGTTAATTATAATGGGAAACAAGCTTTACAACGCAACTTTTACAACGTACTACCATTACAACAAAAATGTTACTACACAAAAACAATTACAACGCATGTATTTACAACGCATGTTTTTACTACGTAGGTACCTTTACAACGCATAATATTACAACTTAAGTATTGGTAAGTATATAATTCTATTTTAAATGTAATATGTTTGGGTTTTTTTAAGGGGTATTTTTAGGGTTCTGGGTCAGTTTGGGGTTTTTGGGTAAAGGGGTATTTTTAGGGTTCAGGGTTAGTATTTAGTTTTTGGGTAAAGGGGTATTTTTAGAGTTCAGGGTCAGTTTTCAGTTTTTGGGTAAAGGGATATTTTTAGGGTTCAGGGTCAGTTTTCAGTTTTTGGGTAAAGGGGTATTTATAGGGTTCAGGGTCAGTTTTTAGTTTTTGGGTAAAGGGGTATTTTTAGGGGTCAGGGTCAGTTTTCAGTTTTTGGGTAAAGGGATATTTTTAGGGTTCAGGGTCAGTTTTCAGTTTTTGGGTAAAGGGGTATTTTTAGGGGTCAGGGTCAGTTTTTAGTTTTTGAGTAAAGGGGTATTTTTAGGGGTCAGGGTCAGTTTTCAGTTTTTGGGTAAAGGGATATTTTTAGGGTTCAGGGTCAGTTTTCAGTTTTTGGGTAAAGGGGTATTTTTAGGGGTCAGGGTCAGTTTTTAGTTTTTGGGTAAAGGGGTATTTTTAGGGGTCTGGGTCAGTTTTCAGTTTTTGGGTAAAGGGGTATTTTTTAGGGTTCAGGGTCAGTTTTTAGTTTTTGGGTAAAGGGCTATTTTTAGGGTTCAGGGTCAGTTTTTTGTTTTTGGCTAAAGGAGTATTTTAAGGGTTCAGGGTCAGTTTTGGGTTTTTGGCTAAAGGGGTATTTTTAGGGTTCAGGCCAGGTTCGTTTTGGGTTTTTGGGTTATGGGAACAGGGTAAAAATGACATGATATTACATCTAAATTATATTAAATAATTTTGATTAAATTTAATTACATTACATTAAATTAAATTATATTAATTTCAATTACATGCGTTGTAATGGTTTTTGTCTTCGAAATATTTTGTTGTAAAGGTATGCGTTGTAAAAGTATGCGTTGTAATGTAAGACATCTATTATAATTGGTCAGTGTCCAGCACCTTCCCTGATATTTGTCTGACTGGAGTTGGAATAGTAAATTATAATTGGTCAGTGTTCAGCAACTTCCCTGATATTTGTCTGACTGGACTAGGAATAGTAAAATATAATTGGTCAGTGTTCAGCACCCTCACAGAAAAATTTACATGACTGTGTTATAATCTTAGGAAAATAAGTACACATGGATGTTTTTAATAATTTTATTGTCAATTTGTTTTTATAACATGTACAGTACAATAGTCAAAACAATTAATATTCTGTATAAGTAGTTAGGAAAAAAGGATGTGTTCATTTACATTTATTGTAATTTATAAATGTACATTTTTTATACATATCTTTTGTACTGTATTTATACAAAACATAATAATTTGTAACATATTTATATTTGGGTGACAAATTGTAATATTGAGAACAAATTATAATCATTTTTATTCACAGACTGTTTATTATTAATTTAATAATGTTAATATATTATATATTAATATTATTAAATATACATGTTTGATATATAGATTATTATAAAAAAAATACAATAGTCAATATATGTTTTAAAGATATTATACAAAAAACATTGTAAAATACTTTGATAGATATTACATACAATGTTTTTAATAAACAATAAACATTTTTTTATTCTTGTTATATATATACAAATATTTAGGAGAAAAACATTATTCCCAATACTATATGAAATATTAAAACAATGACTTAGTTGGATATAATGTTTAAAAATAAATGTTTTAATTTACATACATTGTTGGGATAATTAATAATAATAATTAATATATTATATTAAATATTAAAATTAATTTACAATTTTACAATAATTATAACATTTGTTACAAAATAAATATATACATTCTGAAAATAGTAATTCAATTTTAGAGTTGTCATAGTATTTATTTCCAATGATGTATTTAAATTATATTATTAATATAAATAAATAACAATAATTATTTATTTATACTATTAATTTACAAATGAAATAAATTGCTACATTTACTTTAATAAAGGAATTTTTTTTGTAATAAATATCATTTAACATTAAACATTTAAAAGATATGTATTATAAAGTTTATATATTTTAAGTAATATTAATATTAAATAATATTCTATAAATATTATTTAATATTAATTAAAAACGGATATCTAAACTAAATAAATGGTCATTAGTGTTACACATTTTTATTAGAAATTATAAGTTTGTGTATGTATTTTATTTCTTATTAGAACATTGTATTTATTATTTTTACCTTTCTAATATACTTTAAGGGGACTACTTTTTGACCGCGTAAGGTTATTTTGCTTCATTCAGGACTGGAGAAGAGCGCGGTTGGAAGCTGCTTCGCGTTGAGAAAGGTAAGGGGAATTTTAACTAATATTTCGTAGAGAGTAGTAGTGTTTGAGACTATATTCGACGTTTTTAGAGTTATTGTATGTATGTAGTCGTCGTTTTGGTATGTTTTAAGTGAAACTTCGTATTTACCGAGGCGTCGTGTATGTTAGAGGCCTAGTGTTTTTTTATGCTTAGAATATGTGTTTGAACATGTTTTACATAATTTTTAATGTGTATTTTGGAATCTTTGGGTGTTTGTGTGGGTGGGTTACTTAATGTATGTTTTTTTACAGGTACCGGAACTTCGCAGTATTATTCCATGGAAGGATGCGGTTTTTTTTTGGAGATAAGATTGTATTACAAATTAATGTAATATTTTAACATCTATCTCCTTTTTTCGTGATTTCCTGGAGCGATTTTTAATCTTTTACATGATTTTTCGGGTTTTTATGGTTGTTGATTTGGAATGGATTACGATAACATAGTGCTTTTTTTAACTAAGTGTGTGTATGTTCATTTTTAAATGATTTTTACACACTTTGTTTACTCCACGTTTACTGGAGCGATTTTTTTAATCTTTTACTAATTTTCGGGATATTTGTAGGGTGTCGCATTGCATTGGGAGAAGAATATGCGTAAGTTAATTTTTACAAGGTGTGTGTATATCACTTTAAATAATAAAGTGTCCACACTTGTATTATCGGGATTTCCTGGAGCGTTTTTCGCAATTTTTTTATTATTTTCGGGTTTTTGAGGGTTTCCGGAATTGGATTTGTACTGGATTGTAAGGTATTGTATGGATTATACGTGGCTGGATGACCTCTTCTTCTGCTACATAAATTGTAACTTTATCACATTTATTTTATTTGGGTGGGAAATGTCGGTTTAAATGTCATTGCAATGTTTAATATTATAAATATTGCATATTTGTTAAATAAATCTTTTTTATAATTTAACAAATTTATTTAACAAATGTGTATTATTTATGATTAATTGAAAATTGTTATTGATTGCACAATTTATGAAATTATCAGAAGTTTTTGTTAGTTTTGGTATGATACATTATAGTAGGCTTTTAGCTATCAGTGATAGGTATTCTAAACCTCTGGTTGAAGGATATAGAGTCACTTGTCTTTGCAGGAGTCTGAACATTTGTTTTGTTTGTTTTGTTAGTTTAGGGCCAATTTGTGTAACAGATTGTTCTATCCTTAGTTCTTGGTAGCTTTGTTCTTTTTTTAAAGATTGTATTAGATTTAGGAAGGTGGGTTTGGCTCTGTTAGTGGTAGCTTGGAATGCATTGTGCCATCCTTCCACACTGTTATTTGTTTTTGCCTCTTGGTTTAATGTACTTAGATATACATTCCACCAAGGTATGTGGAATTTAGGTTGGCGTCGGTGCCCAGATCTATGTATCCTTCCCACCCAAGTATCCTCAAAATAGTCCAGTAGTGGGGCTAGTTTGTCTTTATACTTTTTGTAGTATGTGCTGTTAATAAGTAAGTCATAGTGTTCCGCTACATCAGTAACTGGAACATAGGCTAGTGCTATTAATTTTTTTACTTGATATGCAAAGTTGCTATCAGTTGAGTATTGAATGCTTAACGTTGATTTTTGGAGATGTCTCCATATACTTTGGTTAAAGTGATAGTAGCAACCTTGGATAGCTGTGTGGGGAAATGTTTTCAAAATGCTATTGATCATAGCAATTTCGAAATCAATAATTATTTTTGGGGGAAAATAATTATTGATTTCATTTTTGATAACATTTAATAATTCTATATATGTATTTTGTTGTTTGTTAGGTAACAAACAGTAAATGAAAGGGATATTGTAGTGATGATATAATCCATGAATTGTATATAGTTGATAAAATCGTTTGGGACATGGTTTAAAAGTCCCATCCATCATACATTGGTCGCATTGTTGGATTTTTCTTAAATTTGTTGCTGTTGCAAACATGATAATTCTGTTGGTGGGGCTTTCGTTGTCAAAAAGTAAAAAATTATCATTACTGTGTGTTACGCTCATTTCTGGGGAAATTATTATTTCTTCAAAAGATGTAGGGTTAGGTTGAGTAGTAGTAGTTAATCTTTTAGTGCGTGCTATTGTGCGTTTAAGGGAGTCAATTGAGGGTAGCTGCCCTGAAGCATGGGCAGGAATTTTTAACAGTTCTTCTTTTAGGATTTGTGTGGTAGGTTTGTCACTCCCTGTGCTAGCTGTTTTTATAGTTTCTAAAGCATCCCTTATCTCTATCTCTGTGACATTGGGGGGGGGGGTGATTATGTTCTCTGGTAGATAATACATTTGTGTCTTCAGTAGTAGCCCTACCATAGCATTTGTTAGAATAGTATTTGGTACATTTCCAGAATACTTTTCTTCCTGTTTGTCTTTCTTGATTATAAACATACCCCATATAACATAACAACAATTTATTTTTCTGTGACATAACAAATTCTGCACCTTCAGTCATTTTGTATTAATTGTTCTAGGAAAGATTAGAAAGAAACATGTTTAAATGTAAAATATTATTGGTAGTGTTTTACACATTTATATTTCACTGTTTATACTTAGTTAGTAAATCTGGTGTTGAAAAATTCTGAAACTGTTATGTTCAATTTATTTCTAGTATGTTCTTCTTGTTTTCCTGTTGGTAGGCAAAGTAAAAAATTATCAGCCATTTTTTAAAAATGTTTCTATTTTTTTGGGAGAAAGCAGTATTATATTTAGCATTTTAGGCAATTTTAGGACATTATTAGAGATGCTTACTTTTTAAAATTGATCACTGTTTGTCTTTGGTTGAGTAGATGAAGGATGTAATGTGATTATCTGTAGAGAAGATATAATAGACAAGAAATGATTATTAGTACATAGATTTATAAGTTTTGGGACTTTGAGGAAGTTAATAAATATACTTACTTGTTTTAATTCTGTAGTGTTAGCTTAAGGTAGAGGAGATGTCGGATGTTTTCTGAATATCTGTAGAGAAGATAGAAGAAAAAACAAATGGTGTTTAGAATATAGCTTTAACTTTTTAGGGCCTTTGAGGAATTTTACACATATACTTACTTTTTTAAATTGTGTAGTCTTTGCCTTTAGTGTAGTAGATGTAGGATGTGTTTAGAATATCTGTAAGGAAGATAGAATAAACAAGAAATGGTTTTTAGAAATAGTTATAGTATTTTTGTGCCTTTTAGAACTGTACACATATACTTACTTGTTTAAATTGTGTAGTCTTTATATTTCGTTGAGTAGAATGCGGATGTTATCAGAAATTCTGTTTAGAAGATAGAATAAATAAAGAAAGGATATTAGAAAATAGTTAATAAGAACAGCAGTTGGTGTATTAGACAACATTTACATATACTTACAAATAGTATTTAGTTGTAAATCACTAGGAGCACATATTTTGATGTGTTTAGGAGATGTCTATAAATCAAATGTTAAAAGAGAAAAATAAATGTAATTTAAACTGTTAGGAGAAATACATACAATTTTAGCCTAGTACTTGTGTATTATAATAATTAATTTTCACTTACTTGATTAATTTTGTAGCAATCTTGAATAGTAATCTCGATTTATCAGGAACTAGTTGATCAAAGAGTTGCCTTCTGTTTTCTATAGCTTGTGCAGCAACAAATGGTAGTAGGCATGTACTCCTTTTATAGTGTGTATTTTTTGTGTTCTCTAATGTCATTGGATGTTTTAAGAAAGAGAGCATTTTATTGGGTACTTTGAATTTTTTCACAATTAATTGGTTTGTTTGTTGAAGTGGAAATGGTCATTTGTGAAGAGTTTTGCATTAAAGCAGGTTAGTTAATTAAATCTTTTTAAATATATGTACTAATAATGTGATAATATATGTTGAAAAAATTCGAAAAATTTATATATTATTTTCTAAGTATTCATGATATGTAGGAAAAATGTTTTCACATTTAAATGTGTTATAAAAATGTATTTTAATATATAATATATAATTAGGATTGTGTAATGTATTTTACAAGAAGATTTATGTATCATTTTACGTATATAATGTGTATAATCTTAAGTCGATAAATCACAAAAAAACGATATTTTTGTAGTCTATATATTGGTAGTCGATATTTTTGTAGTGTTAGGGTTATTTAGGTTACAAACGATATATTTGTATTCGATATATTTTTTGTCTATATTATTGAAGTCGATATTTTATAGACTCGATATTATTTACTCGATATTTTTGTAGTTACTTAAATAAGTATATAAACTCGATATTTTTGTAGTCGATAATTAGTCAACGATATTTTGGCAACTCGATATTTTGGCCGTCGATAATATTTCAGTGATCCCATTTCAATTGCTTGTATACCATTGGAGTCTAACATATTTGCCAGCCAAGTGGATTCTATGGAATTTCGTATACAGTTTGAAGATCACTGGTAAGAGAATTAAACATTGTATGGTGCCACAGCTGAAGGGTATAAGCTTGGATCTGGTGAGGTTCATCTCTATCATCTAGGTCATTTTATCCAGATATGGGTTGAATCACTCAAGTATATACTTACAAAGCTGCTTCAAAGTGAAAGGTGTTAAATTGGGCTCAATAACTAATGGTGCAAAAAGCAGCAGAGAGGTTGGGCAGCACGAGGTGGCAGTGCTCATCTTTGTTGAATTCCTAAAATAACCTATTCCTGACCAAAATTACTTCGCAAATAACTGACCTTTTGTTTTGTTATGTGTGCAGATTTGGGTGCGGCTCACTGATCACTGAGCCTTGTAAAAGCTTCAATCTACATGTCTTCCCATTCGTTCGTACTACTTCAGATTTCAATATTGTGTTCTTCATTTTGACCATTTTTTATGTTACTTGTTCTATACATCATACCGACAATCCATCTGGTTTTTCATAAATTGCTTTATATTTCTGTCACTTATTTTATGATTATATATAAGTGATTCCATTTTCTTTTCTATGCATGATTTCCTTTTAATTTTACAACATTCTTTTCATAGACTCCCCAGTCCATATCTATTACAGGTGACTACCCTTCTTTAGGGGTTCATTCTAGACCTGGTTAGGCCTGGGAGAAATTTTAATTATGCCGGAGCAATCAGAATAATCTCAGTAATTGCAGTAATTATTCATTATTCTTCTCATGCAAAATTATGGAAATTATGCGATTACACCAGGTTGGGCACTTAAGAGTATTTTGGGGCAACATCCTATCACAGGGGCATAGGAACAATGAACTAAGAGAGTGAGCAGCTGACTACTGCTGTTTGGGTCCTGTACCATTTGATGTTATTTTCTTAGCACAAAATGCATCCTTGGGCCCACTTTGTGGACAAGGGTGCATTTTGTTTGAAAATATTGCTAAATGCTGAATTAAGCTTCCAAAGTAATTACAAATAATTGCGAGTAATACTGCTGTAATTAGGAGTAATTGTGCTAGAGAGTTATGCCAAGCACTAGTTAATTCATCAATTTGAAAACAGAAATTCAACATCTAGTCACCACACACATTTTCTCTACCTCACGTCAAACATGATATCTCTGTTCACCTCCAACAGTCCATTAAATATGGGTTAACCTCATGGCATATCTTCACTTTACTTACTAGGCCTATGAAGCTTAGATTAGAAATGGCTGGTCTCATACATTTCTGATGATCTTTCTCAGTTACCTAGGACTCCAAGATATCAACATCCATCCCACTTACAGGGGTGTACCACAGGGCTCAGTTCCTGTTCCTCATTATACTCTAACCCTTTGAAGATAACATATTATTTGAGTTTCATATCACCTTTATGCCCATGATCCATAAATCTTGTCTCAAGTCCTACTTTCTTAACTTACCTTCAGCCGCATATCTTGGACTGACCCACTGTAGTCCAACAGTGAATGAATCTATGGTAACATGTTTTAAACTTCTCCAAAATGGAGGTTGTGTAGCTTCCTCACTAATTAGGACAAATCTCCCTAGCAGGGCTAATCTACTTTCCACCTGATTCTCTGAAATATGACCATGCTGTCTGAAATCTTGGGGTTAATTTCACCTCATTTCTGAAAATGAAAACCTGTGTAGCCACCAGAGCGATCACTGCACAACTTCAAGTTTTGAATACATGCAAGATCTTCTTCCCCATCCTACAAAAAATAACTAAAATAGTCAATATCGTACTTGCATATAGAAGACTTGTTTACAGCTATAGTTGATGAGTGGGTCTTTCTCAATACCCCTTTGCAACACTCGACACAGGCCTAAAGTTCCCACCAGAATACTGTGCAAATATACCTACACATGCTGCAGGCTCGTCATACTATTGCCAAACTGGCTTGCTCCCTGTCAAAATGGGTCCAAATACAAGCTACTGACACTTGTATTAAAGGCAGTATATGCATCACCCCTGACTACCTCTCTGACATCCTCTTGCTACACATCAAATAGGAATCTGAAATCTTCAAGCAACATTCTTGTAAAGCCCTAGTTAGTATGTGCCATCTCGAAATTCTATCTTTTAGGCCTTCACCACTGGAACTTCCTCACACCTTGTATTCTGATAAAAACTGTCGCTTTCACCTATTTCATCTTGAAAGACAAGAGTCAGCACATACTCACCTCACAAACTGGGGCAAATATGTATATTTCAGGATTGTGCTCTCAGTTAGATATTCAAATGGAAGTATATTCGTCGCCAGTGATGTCGATACAACTGATACAATATAACTATATCCAAATGTATGATTTGTAATTTTTTGTTCATGTCCTCCAACCTATTGCCCTAGCTGCTTTTGTAAAACTTTTCTGAACAAAATGTTACTTGTGCTAAGTAAAGAATAAAATAAAGGTAATCATGATTCTCCGTCCTGTCCGCTTCAACAATAAGCATGCTGGATGCTGTAGTCTTGTGGTATTAATGCATCCAGGGTAAGCATGGTGGTTGACATGGAGCAGGCCTCAATAAGAAAGATGATTTTAAGGTTGTTACTCTGTTGTGGTAGCAGGCACCTGGATTTACTCATGATTCTTCAGAATAGGGCATTCCTACTCATTGAAAAAGGTTTGTGAACCAAGTCTTTTTTAAGTGCTAATCTCATACACTCCATGCCCTCCCTTCCAGTCCCTTAAAAAGGGCTTATGTTGTATTCTGCATAATTTTTTATGTATTTATATTTATGTATTTTGTGTTTTATAGAGCGCAAACTTGACCCGTTAGGGTATCAGAGCGTTTTACATAGTCAAAGAGTTGTACAAAAGGCATGGAATCACGGGAGTACAAGGGGAATGGAAGGAACACAAGGTACAGTTAGCATTACAGTTTATGAGGACATGGGGGGGAAGGAAGGATACAATGTATAGTTAACATTATAGTTGCTGAAGATAGGCCTGTGTTTCTTGGTGGGGCGAAAGGTCGACAGAAGGAGGCAATAGTCTCTGTTGGGGTTGTGGGACAGGGTTTAGACGTGGAATTAACTTATAAAATAGGATTTGGCCTCCTTTTTGAAACGTGAAACAGAGGGGATTTTTCTGATGGCGGGTGGGAGGGAGTTCCATATTCTTAGTGCAGCCCCAGCGAACGCCCGATTATAATGGTTTTTTTTCCGAAGCATGCGGGCTGGAGTAGGAGGTCTCTGGCGGACCGTGAGTTTCTGATTCCTCCAGATAACACAAGTTGCTGTGCCAGATATGGAGGGGAGTTTGAATATAATGCCTTGTGCGTGATGCATGCCAGCTTAAGCTGTATTCTGGCCTCGAGAGGAAGCCAGTTCAGCATTTTCAGGTGTGGAGAAATGTGATCAAATTTCCTTGTGCCGGTGAGTAGTCTGGCGGCCGCATTGAGGCAGGCTTTTAAGGGTGCTAGAGCGATCTTGGGTAAACCAGAGAGGGTGGAGCAGCCATATTCCAGTCTAGGAATGACTAGTGCTTAGACTGCCATTTTTAGGTCTGGAGCGTCCAGGAAGGGTTTCAGTTTCCATAGGTAGCTCAGGTGGAATCTGGCAGATTATGCCATCGAGTTGATGTGGTCTCGCATGTTGAAGTTGCAGTCCAAGGTTATTCCCAGCGATTTGGCCGAGTTCACAATGGTCGGTGGACAGTTTAAGGTTGTGATGGCCTTAATCCAAGTCTGAGTTTCGGGGTCGGTTTTAGGAGGGGGGAAATTAGAAGAAATTCAGTTTTCTTTGCATTGAGTTTGAGTTGATTGGAGACGAGCCATTGGACGGTCTGCTTCAGGGCCTCATTCAGCGAGAGAACCTCCTCGAGAGATGAGATTTTAATGTAGATCTGAGTGTCATCAGCGTACATATGGTAGGAAATATTTGCGGTGCGGAGGACTTCGGCAAGTGGTTCTAGATAAAGGTTGAAGAGGGTGGGGGACAGCATTGAGCCTTGAGGGATTCCAACCGTGACCGAAGAGGGAGCGGACAGGATGCCGTTGATTAGGAATCTCTGAGATCAGTTTTGGAGGACTGATCTAAACCATTTAAGGATGGTGCCATCTAGTCCCATACTAAATTTTAGACGTTCGAGAAGTTTCCCATGGTTGACCGTGTCGAAGGCCGAGGATAGAACTAGGAGGATTAGGAGACAGGTTTTGCCTTGGTCAAGGGCTTGGAGGGCATCATCGATGATGTAGAGCATGGTGGTTTCAGTGCTGTGTCCCGGCCTGAATCCAGATTGGAAGTCATCGAGTAGGTGGAAGTTGTTGATGTGATGACTTAGCTGCAGTTGCACGCATTTCTCCAGCACTTTAGCTAAGAGAGGGATGTTGGAAACAGGTTTGAAAATGTCAGGTGAGGCTTGATCTAGAGTCTGATTTTTCAGAATTGGGAGGACTTGGCCCTGCCGGAGGGAGGCATTAATTATCGTAGTCCAGCTTGGAATAATAGATTTGGAGATGGTAGCTAGGCATTTAGAGGGAGCAGGTCGTTGAAGTGGTTGTTCGGGGTTAAGGTAGATAGGATTTTGGAGACAGAGTCTTCATCGTAGAGTATGAAGTCTGTCCAGTGTGCTTGGTTCTTGGGTGACGCCTGTTGGGGCGGCGTGAGTGGAGGAGGCAGGTCTGGGGGGTAGAGAGAGTGGGGTGGGACTAAGTACGTTACCTAAGGTTTTAATTTTGTCCGCAAAAAACAAGGAGAATTCTTCAGATTAAATTAGAGACTTGGGGTTTTCTTTTGATGTTTTGGCCAATTTGTTGGATTGGCGTTTGACCAGTTCGAAGAGTTTGCTGGGCCTGTTCTGAGCGTTCCCCATTTCCGATCTGAACAATTCTTTTTTTGAGTTGACGATGTTCTTGTTGTATGTATTTCTGGCATGGGGGAGTAGTTTTAGGTGAGCGGCAGAGGGGATAATTGGTATAGCTCTCTTTGCTCTTTGTCATAGCCATAAAAACACGTTTTTGTCTTTGCATATGTTGTGGATAGGGGTTGCTGCTGGATTTGCATATTTTTCCCACATGTAAAATGCATAGTTTTGTGATTATTTTCCATATTACAAAAATTATGCTTTGTGTCGTTTGCATGTATATTGTGCCTGGAATGGACGTTTCAAAAGTCATTCAAGATGCCTTTCTAATGTGCTTTCAACAGAGTTTCTAAAAAGACACATTGAACATTGGTAGCACAGGGCATGTGACTGCAGCACACATCCAGGGTCAGAATTACTAACATTTGACTCGAAGCAACTTCAAATGGAGAGGGCAGCAATGTGCCATATTTGTTCAGATAGTGTGCGTTCCTGCTATCTCTCTCTCTAGTGCACTAGTTGGTGCCAAGCACCAGCACGGGCAGCATTACTGAATTGCTGTGGATTACTCGCTAACTATCCGGTGTGCCCTCTGTGTTGCTTCCACACCCCAACCATCCATGTTATTTCCCTTCACCCAGGCCCCCCATGCCCAGAACCTGGATGCCTGACCCTAAGATGGCGCCCTTCGCCACCAGGCAGTGCATAGAAAATGGGGAGCACAACAGGAGGAAAGAGACACGTCGCCCTACTAGAGCTGCCCAAGAGAATATGGAGTACCAGCCTAGGAGTACTTATATTGCATTTACCAAACACCTGCTGCTTATGGAGGAAGCCTTTCACACTCCTCTGCTCAAGGACATTTACTCTGGGAACCCTCCCTCGACTGAGACCTGGCTATTCTGACTGATGCCCGGTGGAGCTACCAGATAGCAAAAGAGGAGATGGGTTTATGGACTCCCCCCCGCCGTCACCTACGCAGCCGGACCTTGGACAGATTTTCCTCTCCTACCCCTTTACCCTATCCCCTTACCCTTCCGTGCTCCATTCCCCTTGTCCCCTATGTTCTTTAAACGCTTTTCTTGATACTTATGTAACTTCTAACTGATGTTAATTGCAACATTATTGTTACTCATGTAAAGCACTCTGATTCCTTCGGGTCTAACCAGCGCTATATAATAACTCATTAATTAAATATGTTCGCAGTTAGTACTCTTTCTCTCTTTGTCTACTTTCCTAGCTCCCAACCCCTCTCCCCTGAATCTCTCCCCTTGCCTGCTACTCTGCCTAGCCCCCTGTCCTTTGTGCCCTTTGACTAAGCACTCCTTCTCCCCTTGTTGGGGAAAGATCCAATATTTATACTCTGGAGTCTCAGCAAACCCGCTGAAAGAGTCCACTGCACCAAGGGAGCCACTCACAGCTGAGGTATGGTATGGCACCCCTTGCCAAAGCACTCCCTCTCCCATTTTTAGGGAAGGATCCAGTATGTAGGCCTTGGAGTCTCAGAAACCCCTCTGAGAGAGTTCACTGTGTAAAGAGAGCTTCTCGCAACAGAGATAGGGAAGTGATACCACTTCCCCTGGAATCACAGCTTACTGGACTTTGGACGTTGCTTTGACACGTCTACCGGTTTGTGTCCCCGTCGCCCTTCTCCTCCTCTCTCCATGTAGTGTCTCTCACCCTCCCCTCCTCTTTCCCGCCTTCATTATCTGTCTACTTCCCCTTCTCCTACCCTCCCCTCCCCTGAATCACTCCCCTTGCCTGCTTTTCCCCTTACATATTTGTGCTTATTGTTTATCTCGACCTTACAAGTAACTATGTTGCCATGCTCTAATAACTGAGCGCTCTGATACTTTTGGGTCTAGCCAGCGCTATATAAAACTTTTATAATAAAAAATAAGTAAGGGAGACCTTCCTGTACAAACAATAATCCTCCAAGGCTTTTTCATCTTTCTATGCAGCACACGCAGAAAGAGGAAAAACAAAGAAAAATAAACATATATTTTTCCTCGGTACACCTCCCCTGGGAGGGCGTATCATTTTGACATATTCCCTGTTTTACTTTACTTAGTAAATCTAAGAATGTGCCAAAAACTATGGGTGAAAACCCCTACACTCCACCCATGGAACTCCTTCCCAAGGTAGAGTAATGTATGGCAGCAACTTGCAGTGCCTTGCGTTACTCCAGATTTACTATGCCACGTAGGGCCATGCGTGGTGACTCTGTGTGGCATACTAAATCTCACTTAAGAGCTTGAGTTGACCTTGCATCACCTAGCATGACGCAAGGATAACACAAGTCTTTGGTGTATCTGGGTCTCAGTTTCACCATTGCCTATGGTAACATTTCTTTCTCAAGCGAAAATAAAAAACAATAAATCTGCAGCAGTACACTCAAATATAATGAATTAGACATGATTATGCTCACATAACAAAACTATGCCTTTTACTAGTTATTTAGAGTTAATTACATGTACTCTAAGTTTTCAACTCACTGTTAAATGCACTTTGCCCCTTGTGTTCCCTTTTTCTACGTGTAATGTATCTTTCATAGCATCTCTTGTTCAGAACACAGACGTCCTGGTGGACTTGGTTGATACAATGAAAACTGTAACAATAAATATTTAAAGGAGCTGTGTACCAACAAATAATATTGTCCCATTCAAGAAATCGGCATCAGATAACCAAATAATTATATGTGATGTCTATTTACATTTTGGTGTAAAGCAGATCTTAAAAAGACTCGTGTAAACATTTTACCAGTGGATACTATTCTAATCTCTCTGAGGAAGAAATCCAGACATTTAAGTGATTTAGTATTTCCCCATAATAACCAGTGCATGCTTTTTTCTGCTATCTTCTTCAAGATACTAATGATACGTTCAATCAATGCGATAAGGTTGCAAGATAGTCTTCACACACTGCAAAAGAAGTATTGGTTGTATTATAGCGGTGTAAAATGCAAGTGCTCCACAGTGAAATATTGTTCATACAGTTTCCTTGAAATGTAATTTTTAGTGCTGCAAAATGAAAACAATCAAACACCTTGTAAAACAAGATGCATAAAATAATCTTGACTGCAGACACAGCTGTAGATAAAAATACATTTCATCTACAGTTGCATCAAAGCATTTACTAAAAGTTATTTTATTATCATCCCTTCATTATTTTACTTTCAGAAAGCTTTCTACAGGAAAACCTTTAGCCGGATTTAGAGGAATGCAGTAATGGAAACTACGCCAAGTAAATGTTAGAATGTTAGTCAAACATGGGGAGTAATGTGATTGTTCAATTCCCATCAAACTCATGTAATAAGTTGAAGTCAGTTGGATGCTGCACAGAAAACAGCAGCACTGAAGAAATCCCCCAAACTCAAGCCAGCTCAGATAGAGTTTGAGTCTTGTACACCTCAAGCAGATCGGACTACAAGCTATGTTACAACATTGGAATGTTGAGAGCTCCACTGAAGAAAATGAATTAGTTCAGGGCTAATAATATCTGGTATAAATATTCTGCTCCAACATTATTTTCCAGTTTCTCCCTTTTTAATTTAGAACAATCTACCCTCAGTGGGTGAAATGGACCAATTGCTTTATAGCCCTTTTGCCTCAGGCTATACAAGTTGTTAAAGGCCCTCTCCCTTGCTCTAGGCTAGCGGAACTCTGGCCGATGACTCAGGTTCAGGGCCTTTAACAACTGGTATAGCCATCGCCTTAAGTTAGTCTGAAACACAAACATCGGAATGTTGTAGCAGAAGGCTTATTCCAGCCATTATTAGCCCTGAGGCTCTTTATTGCTTTCAGTGGAGTTCGCAACCATCCGACGTTCTAATATTATCTTCATCAGATATAACCTCACATACACATTGAGAAGGTTCAGGCATTAATTGGGTTGTGTAGTTTCCTAAAGGAGATAAGGAGCTTATCAGAAGATGGGAACCCTAACAAAATTGATTACAGAAAGTGTGGGCATTGCAAAGACATTAGTGATGATGGACACATAGATCCGAGCTCCAGTGCTTCAGGCCCTGCTGGCAGCAAGATCCTGTGGACCCCATGACCCCATCAACCTTTACGGGTCTAGCAGGGTGCAGGTGCCCGTGGCGGTGTCTTTGTGGGCATGGATGGACCCTCCACAAGTGCAAACATGACAGCTGAAGGCAACCCATGCCTTTCATTCGGTTCTGCTGACAATTGAGGAGCACAGAGAGTCCAGCTGCCTGTCTTGGGGAAGCGAGAGAGAACACTCGGTATCCTGCTGCATGCCCTAGTGCCATGAGGATCACTGGGGTCTGGAAGTCATCTGAGACCCACAAGCGGCTCGCACAGAATCTGGAGAAGAGGAGGAGGACCCTGACTCCAATGCTGGTGTAGGGGCCATGAGGGCGACCCATTCAATCAAGGACCTGTGTGCACCAAGGGGAAATCAAGGCACTGGTGTGGTCGGATGAGTGGGAGGAAGACCCCAGATCATACCTGGACCACTGTAGACAGGACACAGGTGCCTCTTTTGTATGGCCTATTTAAATGCTGTGGTGACTGCGGGGAACATAGGGTGGCCAACCAGGCCCAGTTGAGGTAGCTAGTGGTACACCTGTCAAGACTAGTGTGAAACGGGTATCGAGAGCAGTGAGAGGACCCAGGAACTCCTCAAATATTCTAGAGGGTGTTGGGCACACTCTCTGGACAATTGCTTCCGACACTCAGAGGAGAACTCACATGAGCATGTGGGGAGCATCCGGGATATATGCCTCACTGCTCCAGATGGTCATTGGTGGACTCTGTGCAGTGGCCGGGAGCCCTGGATGTGGGTGATGGTGCACCCTAGACATAATAAACTGGTGCAGAGCAAGGAGGAAGCACTGGTGAGTGACAAGGCCAAAGCAGAGGCCGAGAGGGATTTGGAGGCCCACACTGCCAAAATACTGGTGGTGACATGCGACACCAAGGAAGCGTTCAACAAGAGAATAAAGGTGGTAGTGCTTGATGTTGGACTGCAACATGCTGATCATAGGAAATTGGCAGACAGAGTGGTGGGCTCAGAATCCACTGTGGCCCAACTTAGGCCCACGGTCACTCACCATACAGCTAAAATCCCAAAACTGCAAAAATAGGTTCACTTTCTCATGGCCAAGCAGACCACCTAGGCAGCGCAGGAGAAGGGAGCATGTTTCTCACTTGCGAATTTCCCTCATTAACCGATGAGGTCATTATGTATTACAGACTTAGGAGGGACTCCATTATAGAACTGCTGAACAAGATAGTGCCAAGGCTCCAACCACCAACTGCCAGGCCCACTAACATACTTCCCCACGTCAATGTAATGGCAGTCCTCCTATATGCTGATATCTGGTTCCTTCAAGATTACAACAGCCAGAGTGGCAGGAAATTCATTTTCTGCCTTCCTACCCTCTGTCCCCAATGTCATCATCCGCCTCTCACCCCAGTGCCTCTTCTTCTCCAACACCAACATCAGCTGAAGACTAAGCAAGGTTTCTATGTCATTGTGGGATTTCCCCATGTGCTAGGTGACATGGATTGCACACATGTGCAACTGGCTCCCCTGCAGAAATATCACACCTGTAGAGGAACCAAAAGCATACCTACTCCATCAATGTCCAGGCCATTGTGGGCCATCTGGGGATGTTAATAAACATGCTAGCAAAATACCTGGGAGCACGCATGATGCCTACATCTTCAAGCACAGTCTCATCAATGAACACATACAGATCGGGCAATATGGAAATGGCCTTCTTTTGGTAAGCAAATCTGAAGTATATAACAGACCTAGTTACATTTTGAAATGTCTGCCACAATAGCCATCACTGTGCCTGTCGATGGAGCTAGGGCCATATGTATGAGAGGTGTGCCTCATACTTGCACTATGCATCATGGTGCATGTGTAATACAAACCCCTAAATCAGATATGTTAAGACATGCAAATTCCCATAACAGCAAGGAACTCTTCAATATCGTCAAAGAATTCACCAACCCTCCCGCAGCATCCAACGACATCACTAACTCCCAAGACCTCTGCGATGCGTTATCCTCCTTCTTCTACAACAAAATTGCCGACATCCACAACAGCTTCAAGAATACTCCCAATGAACAACTCACCCCACCCCCTTCAGATCCCACCCCTCCAACTAACTACCTTAACTCCTGGAACCCAGTCACCATTGAAGACACCATTCGCCTCATGAACTCAATCCACTCTGGCTCACCTTCTGACCCCTGTCCCCACTACATCTTCAACAAAGCTGACTCCATCATCGCCCCCCAACTCCGCGACGTCATCAACTGCTCCTTCAACTCCGCCACCTTTCCAGAAATATGGAAACACGCCGAACTCAGCGCCCTTCTGAAAAAACCAACAGCAGACCCCTCAGAACTGAAAAACTACCGACCCATAAGCCCTCCTACCTTTCCCGGACAAAGTCATCGAGAAAGCCGTCAATAGCCAACTCGCAGCCTTCCTTGAATCCAACAACTCCCTGGATCCCTCACAGCACGGCTTTCGAGCCAAACACAGCACCGAAACCGCCCTCATTGCGGCGACCGACGACATCCGAGCACTCCTAGACAACGGTGAAACAATGGCCCTCATTCTACTCGACCTCTCCGCCGCCTTCGACACTGTCTGTCATAACACCCTCATACAACGCCTCAACAACATCGGCATTCAAGGTAAAGCCTTGGACTGGATCATCTCGTTCCTAGCCGGAAGAACCCAGAGAGTCCGACTCCCCCCTTTCTACTCAGAGCCCACCGAAGTCATCTGCGGCGTACCCCAAGGCTCCTCACTCAGTCCCACCCTCTTCAACGTCTACATGAGTCCCCTCGTCTCCATCGCACGTCAACACAACCTCAACATCATCTCCTACGCCGACGACACCCAGCTAATCCTTTCCCTCACCAAAGACCCCAACACCGCCAAAAACAACCTTCACGAAGGTATGAAAGAAGTAGCCGAATGGATGAAACAGAGCCGCTTAAAACTCAACTCAGACAAAACGGAGGTGCTCATCCTAGGATCCTCCCCCTCAGCTTGGGATGACTCCTGGTGGCCTTCCGCTTTGGGATCAGCGCCCACACCCACAAACCATGCACGTAACCTTGGCTTCATTCTAGACTCCTCTCTATCAATGTCCAGACAAGTCAACGCCGTATCGTCCTCCTGCTTCAACGCCCTTCGCATTCTCAAAAAGATCTTCCGCTGGATCCCCCTCGAAACAAGGAAAACTGTCACCCATGCACTGGTCACGAGTCGACTGGACTATGGCAACACACTCTACGCCGGAATTACAACAAAATTGCAGAAAAAGCTCCAGCGCATCCAAAACTCATCAGCGAGACTCATATTAGACCTCCCGCGCCAAGAGCACATCACCGGTCACCTAAAAAACCTCCACTGGCTCCCCGTCAACAAAAGAATTACTTTCCGCCTTCTTACCCACGCACACAAGGCCCTTTATAAGCTAGGACCCGAATGCCTCAACACTCGACTGTCCTTCTACTATCCCACCCGCCAACTAAGATCATCCAATCAAGCCATCGCCGCAGTCCCGCGCATCCGAAAAACCACCATGGGTGGCAGATCCTTCTCCTTCCTGGCTGCCAAGACCTGGAACTCACTCCCCACCCACCTCCGCCTTACTCAGAATCACATCTCCTTCAGAAAAGAACTGAAAACATGGCTATTCGACAAACAATAAACCCCTCCCTCTAGCGCCTTGAGACCCTCTGGGTGAGTAGTGCGCTTTATAAATGCCTGAACTTGAACTTGAACTTGAATGATGTAAGAATTGGAGCAATCCAACCCTGCACAAAATGCAGTGTTGCATCACTGTGTGCATCACTGTGTGCAGGGAAGAGGTTCCATGGGCATTGTGTGGGTCTCCATGTGGCTCCCATGGTTCATGAGGCGTGCCATATATACCACACCAGGTAAACCTGGAAATACGTTAAATCAAGCCAGAGTGAGATTAAGTGAGATTAAGTGATCATGGAACTGTGAGTAAAAAATTGAGATTGGTGGAGGCGTCCGACAAGGGTGTGCACTGTCTCTGCTTTTATTTATACTGTACATTAACGATCTCAACCAGGCCATAGTTCGGATAACTAGCTATGTCCCATTTGTTAAGGGGAATTCTCTGCCCACACTTTTATTTCATAGTCTCTGCGTTTACAGATTTCATGACTCACCTTGATCTTAGAACCAATTTTACTGAATCACACATTATGGCATGTGGCACGTGCTGTGCTCAACTGTCTAGCATTCAAATAGGTAGAAATTCCCTAACTAGTGTGAAGACTTTTTCTTACCTTGGGGTCATGTTGTCTGCCCCTGGGGCATGGTCTCCTAAAATTGCACATGGCAGACCGAAATTTTCAAAGGCAATAGGCTCACTATTTACTCTCCCCAACCCCGTAATGGGGGACAATTGACAGCTATGATGCAAATTTATAAATCCCAATGTGTTCCCAGTGCCACTTTACGTTCTGAAATTCGGGGGGCTGTGCACTGTGAAACCATATAAAATGAAGAAAACAGGTTCTGCAGGCGACTCCTCGGAGCACCTCTCCTAACATTATCTGCCATAACGAGCCAAATTCAATGTACATAAATTATTTTGATAGAATGAGACCCTTACCATTTTGGATATCGATATGGGCTCTTTAGAAGGCCGTACTCACAAGAGATATAATAAATGACTTCCTCTTCTGTGATAACGGCCTCCGAATTCCATAGTTGACATACATCAAATCGGAATTGGGAAAAATTGGTATGCAGATGGGTTTTTATAGAGAAAGGTCTGTGTTCTACATTAATAAAAAGGAAGTAGTCACAGTCTTTAATGAATCAGCGTAGGAAAATAGCCTTAATAATATGGAAGGGAAACCACTGCCTACTTGTCCTTGTGCGCCTCGATGCCATATCTTGTTTAGTTGTAGAAGCCTTGCGTGAGATGGGCGCGCACCTTGGTATTTAGGTTTCCTGCCGACACTGGAAAATATCTATTGTGCTTCCCACCTGGTTGCCAACCTAACCTTGCTACGACCCCCTGTCCATGTGACAAGAAGTCAGGTCAAACTATGTTACATGTTTTATTGTTTTGCAAATCTTATGACTTTTATACAGGTTATTCCTAAATCCACTTTTTAAAAGGAAATACAGGGACATCAGACAATGCAGAGTCATGTTTTCACGTATTATCCTTCTGTCCGACCATGAAAAAGGCCTACCTGTAGGTTCATTTTTAAAACATGCAGTTAGGCCATGGAGAACTTTATCACTTTGATAAACAATGTCGAACTATGCATATTTTGTAACTCAATTACCTGGAATATGAAACGTGTCGATCCTGCAGGTTTACCTGATATACTGTGAAGGCCATGGCACTTTACTTAATTATAACTGAGGTTACCTGTAATTAATTTTTTTACAATATCTAAGTGTGTTTTTATACTGAAAGAAATGTAGGCTGTGATTTGCATGTTACTTTATAGATGGAAAACCTTCTGAATAAAGTGAATGGAAAATGAAATGAAATGAAAGTGTGCTGCATGCTTTGGCACACATATATAGAAAATCATGCCACTAAGGGTTCATTATGTGCAGGAAGGTGCCTCCTCCTGCACATAGACAATATTGCATGCAATGCAGGCACCCTAGCAGTATGGTGCAAGTGAGCCTGTGTTTGTGCTAGGCAGTGTCCTGGTTCCAGCCTTACACAATGTTTTCGCATTGCCACTCACAGCGCTTAGCGTGCGATGGAGTGAATTGGGTTAGCGGTACAGCTTCTTTCTATTTTCTGTATTTCTACGGGGTCGGCAGACTTCTGGGTTGCAGGTATTTCAACCCTTGTCTTCCACCCCAACTCTGCTTCATATTTTGACCTGGTTTCTGGAGCCTTGAGGGACCTGTTCTGCCGCATTCCAGGGAGTCGAAGGGGTTCGGGCATAGCTATGCAGGAGAGAATTAGGAGAAAGACGTCAAGGAAGCTGGTGCCATGGGAACCACATGTTCGATGGACTTGAAGGAGACTGGAGCACTTCTCAATTCCGGCAGGATTCTTCATGTGAGAGGGAAGGATAAAGCTTGTGCTGCCGGGAGCAAGTAGTTTATATACTTTCTCGAAGGCTCAATGGATGTGGTAAGATCACACATGGCCTTCTGGAATGTTATCGAAACCTTGGAGAAAACACGTGTTAGTAAACTATCTGTGACCTTACAGAATGAGCTGGTGTACCTTGTTGATCAGGACTAAATACCATTAATGAATGTATAATTGTTGTGTGAATGTACATAATAGAAAACAACATCAAGGCCCCAGTACAGCTGGAGCAAGTCTTGCCATTGGCTCACTGGATGCTGGGAAAAGCTGGTAGGGATTCAAGATCAATTGACTTATGGGTGCTGGAGGAGCATCAGTCATGAAGGTATTGAGGGAACATTAGTTATGAGGATACTAGGGAAACATCGGTCATGATATCATAGCATGCCAAAAAGCACCACAGAGGTAAGGCAACTTGAGCCCTGTGCACTAGACCCACTACACAGTACACAGTACACAGACGGTTATGACATAGGGCAGCAACACATTGGTGGTTCTAGAGGGACATATGTATCTGTGAGTGTCAAATATGTTGGCATTGTCACAGCCTACCTAGGGATGACCAAAAGGCCAACAATCAGATCAACATTCTTTTAATTTGCACATGCAGTGAGTGCACTTAACATAGAGTGGCAAATACCTATCACAGTAAGCTACTGGCCAAACATGAATGTCCAAGTATCAAGACATGCTCATCTCTTGCTATGGCACAGAGAACCGGAAGGGGCATGTGTAATACAATGGCCAAAATGTATATGTAACATACATTGTCAAATACTGTAAGAAATGGGTATGAGTCATTCAATACACATAACACACATGGACAGGAATGTGGTTGTAACAATCAGCATTATAATTGACAGTATTAATATTTTCCAATTTTAACTGACCAACGATATGTTCTGAAGCCATGGGTCATGACCCCAATTGCAAATCCCCAGGCTGAGCCAGAACATCAGTACAACCAGGCACTGGCCAAAGCCAGGAACATTGGTGAAAATACTTGTTGGTGTGCTGAGGTCATGGTTCCAATGCCTGGACATGTCAGTGGGGAGATTGCTATACTCACCCCCTATGGTGTGGAAGATCATCCTTGTATGTGCTGTTTTATACGACATATAAGTGCAGTACAAATGTCAGGAGGGCTGGACCACGAGGAGCAAGAACCAATGGAGGATGATGAGGATGGAGGAGAGATCCAATGCACAATGGCTGGTAGGCTGCGATGCGACCACAGAATTTCTTTGCCTAAATTTATGTTTACTAGATGGAAAAAATCTCAGATATGAGCTAAATTGTGCAAAATGTAAATAAATGTTTGTACTCATTCTTTGTTTTGGAAATGTATGTCACAATTACTGTAAAAATAAAGTAATTCACATCTCCTTAACTTAAATTAGGCCTCAACATATAACACTCATGTCATTAGACCCATCGAGCAACATGGGGCCATGGCTCTCAGTCAATCCATCTATACAGAATTACAATGTAATGCAGTGCAAATAATTAGAGGGACAGACCAGGCATGCCACATATCCACATCCAAAATGATCATTACTCACGCAGCTAGCAGTCTTGTAGTATTCTGCATCAGCAAAGTGTGTTTCAGACGGCACTCAGTGAATGTTGGAACACAGATCACCAAATATGTCCATACCTGAGACAATCAACTCAGTGTAGTCAATCTCACCAATGTTGTAGCATGCACAATGCTAGCAGTTTGCAGGAGCTAGTTTTGCAGCACATATCTTCACAGCTCATCAGTGACAGGTGTTATGGTCAAAGACCAGGTGAGATGTACAGAAGATTACATTTTCCTGTTACAGAGTGCATACATGCATGTCTGGGGAATCTCATAAAACTATACATGAGACTCAGTTCTTGACCAAAGTGTCATGTATAACACTTCAGGCCACAGCTGTCAGTATAAACAACTCACAGGCATTGCACAGTCATGTGATAAGAGTCACAGTCCTGTAACCCAACAATATGATCAGATGACTTTACATTATGATTAATTAATCAGAGAAGTATGACAATGGAAATGTGTTTTGCAAACATCACCACACATGACAAATACAGAGATGCCAAGAGTATGATATAAGTATACAAGTGCATAGTTGATGGGTACGCTAATCTTGTATCATCCCAATGGGGAAAGGGCATTTGTGTGTGTGCCATTACATAAGCCTGTGTCAGGGAATGCTGTCTTCTTGGACCACGAGAACCACATAAAGACCGTCCCTCAGAGTAGATGTGCTGCAACTGCCTATGACAGGAGTGAGAAACAGATCATGTGTGATTGGCAGAATGATATTGATTGAACATCAGTAGTGTACCTCACCATGTGTCCCTGGTTCACTGCAGTGTGGCCTAATGGCTCACTCACCTATTCCAAAGGTATGCTTCGGTGTGTCACACTCACTCCTGCCTAACAGCATATCTATTAAAACATGTGTGCATGTTAACAACATGTGCAGGGCACGTGTGACTTACACAACAGAAATATTACAATGTGGAACAGTGTGCACATGCTGAGAGTGTGTGTGATGCAAGAGTGTTTTCACCTTCTGACACTCGAGCACAGGCGAAAGAGAGTATAGATCAAAACATTGTGTGATGACTGCATGTGCTTCACGTCATGATGGTTGTTTTCATCTAACACGTGGATCACAGCAGAGTTCTCCTAATGTCCTGTGATTGACATGCATAGACTGTGCATTGCCACACAGGGCAGCACAGATAGTCTCCCTACTGCACGGCTACATGTGAAAGCACATTGCAAGTAATGTGCTGTACCTAACTGAATACAAAACAATCATGCCTTGTCCCTTGTGCCTGTGATGTTTTGGCTGCCTAGGGCTTACGCAGGCACACACACCAGGGAGCAGGGATGCAACTATCACATGTACGCAGCACACATACAGAATAATGAAGTGAGCAAGAGATTTGTAGGTCCAAGTCCTTGTAATGTCGCTCTTGGGAATATATTCCATACTGGCACATTTCTAAGTTTACAGGGTTTGATATGTTTGGGAATGCATATTTAACCATCAGGTGTGCATGGTGCCCCCATGAAATGGTCAATACGCCTCTCTCTGGTGCAGAGAGCTAATGCAGTGATTTGCAATACATTGTTTTACTCATGATTAATGACACTTCTCATGGCTACACAAGCTGGCCTTGTTTGGCTAACAAAAATATGTAAACAGATATCCATAGGACATCTTCCATGGTGCTTTGTGCAAGCCCAACCATATTGGTTCAGTAATATTGCCCTGAGTGCAGAAGTGTCTTTAGCACCACATCACATGGCGGACCTTGCCTAGCTTTGTGTGCAAATAAATGTCTACCTTACTATCACCTGTGCCATATTGGAAATACAACATATGTGTTTGAAATATCCAGTATATCTGTAAGCTGGTGGCACATACACTGTAGTATGGGTGAACCAGCCTGTCTCTGGGCTTTCCTAGGTGTGTTTTGCATTGTAACAAATCTCATGGCTGGATTCCTGACAGATTGAATGAAAAAAGATGTAGGGCAGAATAGGCAATACAATAGCGTGGCATATAGACCTCAGGATCATTCTTCATATGAACATATGACTGTGGGGCATGTTTGGGTGTGCATCCTGGTAACAACTCTGACAACTTAAGGGTGATAAGAATGCCACTGATGCCAGCTTTGCTGTGCTGCTATGTTGCCTGTTGTTGTGAAGGCTGGGTGAAGATGAATGCCCATGCACTCCTTGAACCCGGATTCATTCCACTGGCCATGTGCTGGCCAAACAGTCATGAAGTTAAACAACTGCACCCAAACAGATTCACCACCTGGATACCACCCTCTGTCAGACAGACCTGTCAAGTGATGCCAACCCAGTGCACAGCTGTACCATGTCTCGTGCCACACTGAATGAAGTAAAGCATTCATTACATAACTGTAGCATCACCACAGCTACCTAAGTCCCCCTATGCCTAATTCAAACCGCAAAAGGAAGATAATTAAGTAAATGTGTCAATACATTACAATAATTACGTTGTTCTCCTCACAATGAATTGTTACTCAAGATGTACCACAGTGGGAGTGACCTCCTTACCAATCCTCTTATATGCGGATGATGCCGCCATACTATCACGGACCCCAATCGGCATGCAGAGGGCGGTGGTGGAATTTTCAAATTATATGGACACTCGTGTGTTAACTATTAACGTAACAAAGACCTACTCCATGAGATCTGACCCCTTAAGAAAAATCCCTGAGTCCATCTTCTTACATCAGAAAAAGATTCTTACCACCGCCACTTTCTGCTATTTAGGAATAAACTTTGACAACAAAGGAAATTGGACGAAGGCGGTCCAAGCCAGAAACTTGGCCTTCAGCAGAGCAACCGGAGCCTTAATTAATTTTTCGAGGAAACTCGGAGGTCGCCCTCCCAAAGAACTCTTACAAATTTATAAGGCCAAATATCTCTCAACTGGCACATATGGCGCGGGAATTTGGGGTTTTACAAATACTAAACAGATACAATTGACTGAAAACAACTTTTTACGATATCTGCTTGCTACCCCAAAATCATTATCTATCTTTTTTACACACAACGAATTGGGTCTTCCCTTTGTAGAAGACACGATTAAAGCTAGCCCTCTCCTTCTGTGGCATAAAATTTGGACTACCCCGGAAACTTCATTAAACAGGGATATAGTTTTGGACTGCTTAAACCTAGCGGGGGCACGAAATGTCAAATGGCTGAACTACGTGAGACAAATGTACATAAATATTGGCCACAAGGAATATTTTAACAACCCTTTGTCCCTGGAAACCATTTCAAAGCGTTCTTTGAAAAAGTCCATAATGGATCACCTGGCCATCCAAAGGTGGTCGAGTGAAAAAGAAAAATATACCAGCAATTCAATAGGCACACTCATTCAACCAGCAGGAATGAAATTATATCTAATTATGGAGAGCAGCCCGTATTCAAGAATGCTATTGACAAGGTTTCGAGCCGATACATTCTTCCGCTTGATAACATTTCCTAAATGCAACGATTGGGGCGAACAGCTGGAAGAATGTCCCTGTGACGGAGTTTCGAAGCAATCAAATATCCATTCTACCCTGTTTTGTCTTTTTTACCTGACCCCTAGGAAACAGTTGTTAAAACCAATATTCACTAAATGGGGCATCAGAGGATGCCACAAAGCTTATCACAAACTTAAGCAATTAGAGACTGCCTTCGAGATAAAGGCTATGGCATCCTATCTGAAGACCATTATAGCTCTTAGAAAGTCGATGTAATATGATATTTTTATCACTGTATTTAATGAATTTAAAAAAAAGGCTTTTTATTCATGTTTTTTAATAGAAATGTAATTTTTCCTGTGCTTTTATGATTCTGTTCTCAAAATCGAATAAAGCTATTTTGAAATGAAAATACTCAAGATGTAACACTGAAGAAGCTATTATGCCACACATAAGCTCACTATGACCAATGAAATGTCCTACATAACCAAACTTTTAACTTGTCTACTATAACTTTAGGACCAATGGAAGTGTGCCCATTTTGTGATTTCCTGATTTTCACAGTCCTCTACATTATATGCCACACATTAGGCAAGTAGCATGGGTCAGAAACCATGCAACGTCCCTGTTGCATGGTGCATTAGACCAGTTATTCTAGTTGTAAGCTGCGCATTGAGGCCAATGCATGTATAAAACATCAAAATGCCAATGAGGTGTACGTTCAACACACAATGGCAATTTCAGTATTGATGCGTCAGAAAAAACTGCACATTTGTCAAAAAACAGGCAGGACACACCCAGGAAATGATGCAATGGGTGTGGCAGGCTCATACTAGGAAGTGTGAAGTTTCTTTCAGATTAGTGGTTGTTTGACCATGTCAGTGTATGCTCTGTCGTGTGTTGCGTCTTTTCCTAATCTTTGTATCCTTTTTTTTTTATAGTTGTGTCTATTTATAGTGACTGTTTTGTTAGGAGTTTGTCTTTTTGGGGTATTTTCTTGTGTGAGTAGTTATAGTTGGTAGGAGATTTAATTTTTGTTTATCGTCTGCACGAGGGATAGGAACATGTCGGGGAGGGTCAAAAACCTCAGGGAACTGGATTTGGGAAGACTTGTTTGGCTGGTCAATCCCCTACGCGCTCGGGATGGTGACAGCTGGGGATAGGGTGAACCGGGACTAGCCTGCAAAGGCCAAAAAAGATCTGTGGGTGCGTGTGCACTGGCATCACTAGAATTCCTTCCAGGTCGATAAGACCTGCGTTCAGATGAAGAATGGGGGGGCTGACATGGTGGCACGAAAGGCCGATCAAATTGACCTCCTTGGACTGGAGATTGGCGTACCCGTAGCTATGTATGTTTGCTCCGTATGATTTTTGTGAAGGAGCTATATCAATAATGCTATACATAAATATGTACTGTACATCCTTTTTCTAGTTCTTTTTACTTATTACAATGTGCAAGTTGTATATCAAATTGTAATGATATCAGGAACTGATGGAAAGTAAGGAAACTGTTTGTGCCTCAGAGTGCCTACGTTAAGCAAGCACAGTGCAAATTGATCTATTTTCATGCCCTGGCAAAAGGGCCTGTTCAATGGTAACTGGGTGCCAGTTGTAAATTTAAGTGCATGGAAAGATGATCTTTTCCTTATGTGACATACATGAATGTTCAGGGGGTGCATCCAATTCACTAGCGCAAACACTGTTGAAGGCGAAGCAACTGATCTGTGTCCAAAGCCCATGTAGGCACAATCTTCAATGTGTACATCATTGTGCTGCACTTGTACACAGATTAATATGCCTCTAAAATTTCCACATGGGCACAACCTTTTTCAGGGCAACACCAAAACATTATATCCAGCTGCGGCCGCTGCAGGTGAGAGTGGTGGGCAGTGGTGCTGGCTGGGAGGACAGAGAGATTTCGAGAGACGACCACAAGGGAAAATTTTCCATTGTGGTAGTCTCTCGCAATATCCTCCAGCAGGCCCCACTGCTCTTACCTGCTGCAGTCACAGCTGATTATATCTGCTGACAAGGCATACATCGTTGCACATCATTGGAAGGCACACATAATTCAAATTATTCAGCACTCTGTCCACAAGTGCCAGTAAAACCTTTTATGGCTTCAATAATGTTGTATACAGTGCATGCTTGTCTTCTTCTAGCATTACTCCACTTAGTCATTCCAAGGATTAATGTTGTCACCCAATGGTACAATATAGTCTGATATGATACTGGCCACCATAACTAAATACATGACATGCCTGAGATATGCTTCAGGCATGTGATGAAGGATACATCTGAACTACATCAACCAGCCAGCTCAGGCCTGCATGTCGACTAGCTGCGTCCAATAACCTGGCCATTTTCAGATATGTGTGTCTAAGCTGTTGTGTAAATCGGAAATATTGGGAAAGCATTGTTTGTAAGATTGAAATGTAAGCATATGCTAAAGCACTATTTACAATGCAATGTCTCACATCATGTATTCTAGGTGAACATCAACCATTCAACCGGTGAGAGGTGGACTCCTTCCAGGACACCAATGCTACCAGAAAGTGTTATAAGTACATGTACTTAGCATTTTTAAGTCTGAGTGTGATCTAAGTGAAATGTAACATTGTGATGCCTTGTGGAGGCAATGATTACCTACTATCAATTTGCTGTCTTTGGAATGAACAAGGAAGAATTCCATTGTTAATGTAGGGTGTATGTAAGCAGGCCTACAGGATGTTGCATCTTAACATTTGTGTTAATGTTTGCACATCTATAGTCATGTAGCTTTGGGCACAGTAGCCATCACTTGGTGCAGAATCTACATGTGTTCAACAGAAACACATTAGCTCATGCAACAAATCACACTTGGCTATACAATTATGTTTCAATGCATGTAGTAGCAAAGTGAAATGTTTGCTGCTAAGCATGTCTGGGCAGAGTCCTTTTTCATAGATTGTGTATGACACACAGGTGTAGATGATGTGTAATATTTTAACACAGACACTGTTAGCAAGGAATCAGTGTCAAAAGTGTGTGATTATGCCACATGTGTTCCATCAGTATGCAGCATACTTATCTCAGAGATGCTGCATACTCTTGAGCTCCCCAGCTAAAAAATATCTGTTTGACTGACCATAAGGGTGGCCAAACAAACCTGCTGTGTTACGCCTAACATATTTGTTGACAACATGCCTGTCCCTGTAGCAGTATGCCAGACAACATGCAGAATTGTGAAATGATGTATGTCAGTGTCAGTACGGTAGCCATCATGATCTAACCTATTTTGCATGTGATATTTGTGGCATCTGTTCTTCAGATGGACACAAAGCTTCATAATAAATATAATTGATCCATGATAGACAACAAATGACATGGCTAGATGTGTGCCTGTCCATGTGTTTGCACATAAACATGTGGATACCTAGATCTTCAATTTCTTGACCTACCCTGAATTATGGCTGTTATAATCCAGCCTCAGGAGTGCCTGAGTCTCCCTCAGAGTCATGGTGCAAAGGTGCCTACATTATATGCAACAAAGTACTATGTTAGATGGGTGCTCTGGCATGTGTACACACATTACTGAGAAGTATTGTCCAATTCATAATGTGTGCAGCCGGATGCAGGCTTGGCATGATGTGTTTGCTAGTGGTAGCTCCGCCGCTAAGGCGAGGAACGTCGCTCTACTGCCTTTCAGCTGTGCTAGGAAAAATAAAAAAATAACTGAAAGTTATTATCATTTTATTTTTTTCGGTTGTGGGTGTGGCAGCTTTGCCAGGCTGGGCGGGACGGGGCTGCTCTGCTGACAGAGCAGGGTAGGTGAGAAGCTGTTTTCACTCCCTAAGTGCACATGAATGTATGGCTGACCCTCTAGGGTCGGCCAACAATTCATGCGCACTTAGCATGTTCTCCAACCCAGGCTGCATTACAGCCTGGGTGGGGAACATGCCCAGGCTCCCTGTCCCCATCTGAGCATTGAACCACGGAGCTCGGACCAATCACAACGCTGCATTGTAGTGTTGTGATTGGCTCAGGGGAGCCTGAGCCTGGGTGCTTCCTGTTCCTACCGGAGGAGAGACCCGACAAGGAGGACGCGGCGAGGGAGGAAACTTTAGTTTTATTTTTTACTTACGCCTCGTATTCATACTGGATACATGTCATGTGACATGTAGAGGTTTGGAGAATTCCAGTGAGGATGAGATCCAAATTGTCATTAGGGAAATTAGGTCTCATCAACAGTCCACAAATGGATTAGATAAACAGGTGAGCATACAAAAAGGAGACAGTACCTGGTTACAAAGGAGGTGGCATGACGATAAACACAGATCAATTGAGAAACTGACCAAGAGGCTGAGGCACATATTACTGGGCAGTTCACTGCCAGAAACTGGCAAAGTCCACATCTTCCTTCTATAATGTTGGTCTGCTTCCCCTGAGGGTGGTGGTGTTTGTGTGGTAGGTATCTGAAACACACAAACATCAGGGGCAGAATATCTGGCTCCCCTGTCCCAGCCAGCATTTGTGTGTTCCCACAAGGAATGCAGCACAGCGCTGACAAGAGCCTGATGGCTTATCAACAAGGAAATAACTTTGCTTTGGAAGGCACCCATAGTTGCTATTTAGGAGTCCAGCTTTTGCTCCATAGATTACAAGATGGTGAGAATGGCACCCAGCTGGGTGACAACGTCACTGGTGTCACATTGGCAGGGCTGTTTTTCTTCCCTCTGCCTCATGACACCAGCAATGTCAGCAGGGACTGTTCCATTCTATGGAACAAAGGGTAGGTGCCTTTGATTGCCTCAAAGGTGTACTTTTTGTGACTGAAGCACCTAAGGACTCCTTCTTGGGTGCCCACGATGGTTTCCATCCCTGCTTGCACCTCATCTATCAACTGCCATTGGACTCCTACCACTCGCAATTGGAAGGCTATTTGGGGGTCCCCCAAGTCTACAGCTGGGCTTGGGCTGGCAGATGGGTCATGTCTTGAGGTAGGCGGTTCTCTGGAAGAGGCATGTATCCCTTGCCTTGACGGGAGAAT
This sequence comes from Lissotriton helveticus, assembly GCF_964261635.1. Classification (NCBI taxonomy): domain Eukaryota; kingdom Metazoa; phylum Chordata; class Amphibia; order Caudata; family Salamandridae; genus Lissotriton; species Lissotriton helveticus. Next base: position 989,376,263 of record NC_136067.1, read on the forward strand.
GTGTTCCAAAAGAGTCCAGGAATTGCTGGGAGGTGTCATCGTCCATGGGTGGGTTGGATATTATTGCCAACAAGTTGGTCATCCAGGACAGGCTGCTGGTCAATAGGTGTTGTTTCTCCCTCTGCATGAAATTGGAATATGTTAATGGAGATCTATGATAGATGTTGACATGATTAATTTGGCTGACTTACAGACTTTATTCTCATTCACTTTCAGTTAAACATTGATGTGCAGGACATATGGAATGGAAGGGAATGTGGTGAGTTTACACTCTTGTTGCATTTCAGATGGCAATATCTTTACATTGTTCAGATGATCACTGTTTTTTGTATCACACCACACATTGCAAAGCAGTTACACAGCTTGCTGGCCTTCCCTGCCTGTGAGGGTAAGTTGAGGTAAGGGCCACATCTGCCCTGTTGATTAACTTTCTGTTTGTTTCATAATGGATATACTGATTAGAGATTCACTTATTGACACCACTACTGTGTACATTGCACCAAGTCACCAGGGTGCCTGTATTCCCACTAGCAAGTACTCAGCCCACAGCTCTTGGGAAAGTGATGTAGGTTTTGTCATGTATTTCATCTGATCAGGGACCATGCCTTTCACAGAGTACAACACGCTAGTCTGCCTTGTTGTGATGTCTTGCATGCACTTTCTGCATTGATTTGGGCAACAGTTCATATTTGACATGCATCCACACAACTCTACACAGCGGGTAACGTTCCTACACTTCAGGAATGTGTAAGGGTATGTACGTAACATGGTTCACTTATTTTTCTGTAATCATGTAATTTCATTACACACACAGTCGTCTCCATGGTTAAGAACACTGTGTACCATCTCTGAGGGGGATAGGACTAGCCAAGCTTGTAAAATTGCAACTACTGATACTCACTTCATTTCGTCATTGCCCGAGCTGGTTATCTACAGAGTATCACAGATTTCTTAACTCAGCCAGCTCAATTATACCTGTACATGACTCCACTGGTGATACTCAATTAGATCCAGGGACTCTACTTTCTGTTACACACTGATGGCACCCAGATCTTATAATGATTCTCATGTGACACCAACACCACCAAGAGAAGTTACCATATGCAATTGACTGACATCCCTACCAGTATGTGTGAGCTATGGCTCAACTGTAACCCACATTCTAGTAGAAATGATATTCTGTGACATGTACCTAACCTGGTTGGCCACACAACTAGGTCCATGCACCTCACTTTTCTTTTTTAGGCTCCCTCCTGACAGCTGCTACATCTTCACCCTGGTCCATATTACATGTAGGATCTAGTACACCCGTGCCATCTTCTAAGGCATACCTTTACAGCTGAAACACAAGTGTGACACTATAACATGCAGCAGTGCATTACTATCACTCAGGATACATTGCAGTACACACGTCACAACTTACCTCCTTGCTATGCAATGGCTCCGCATTCAGACACAGTGCTAGTTCAATGTGCTCAGCCACACCTACATTTCACTACACTACCAGCGGCCCACCTATTCTTTCAACAAACACTCATGGTCCTCTCGTGAGCCTCACTTGCATGCACCCCCACCCCCAGTACACATTTGTACGTTATAGGAGGTAGGGTGTTTACTAACATGGCAGGCGATACATGTGTGCTTCCAACCTGCACATCGGGATAGCAGCATGCAATGTAATTGCATGCTAGTAACTATACATGTGGCACTTTGCATGATCCTACATGGTGATACTTCACATACCCCACACCTGAATCCCCTCTCAGGTGAGGATTTAATCCTCTGGCACCCTCATTCCATTCCATTGCTTTACAATCTAGATTTGGCTGCATGGACCTGAGATAGACACACTAGCCTCGGAGCACAATGGCCAGCATTGTCACAGTCAGGTTGAGTAGGGTCCGAGTGTCCATGCATGATGTGCTGCTCCAGTCCAGGTTTCTTGCTCCAGTCCAGGTTTCTTGCTTTGTATTGTGGAACTAGTAGTCCTGGTCACTCATGTTATACATTCCTCTGCAAGTTTCAGTATACAAAAACATAATATAGCATGTGTATTTGTAAAGCACAGGTTCACCGAAGGTTATCGTGGTGCTAAATAAAGATGTTCACTGTTATTCAATGGTACTTCTTTTATCAACCTCAGACGGATGAAAGGCGGAATGTACCCACTGGGATTTGAACCTCTGCCCATGAGGTTGAACACAGGCTTCTTCGGTTTACGCATTTGTTCACTAAGTCACCCCACCTGGCAAAGATGAACCTGGACTGGCGCTGCCCATCACAAATAGACTGTACAAACTTGATGAAGCTAGACTGGGCTGTAAAATATGCAACTGGGCAGTAAGATGTACAATTATGTGATGCATGAGTTATCTTTTCTACTATGGACTCCCAAATAGTGTCTTTCTTCCCTAATGGCAATTTTGAGGTGAAAAAGAGGAGAAGTTAATTTTTTGTCACCTCTGTAATTAATGTTTGTTCTCCTCATTGAAATTACTCTTCCTCTTCCCCTGGGGGTCTGTCTGGACATCCTGGCTGGTGTTAGGGTTGTTGGGGTTGTTGCCCCGACTGCTGCTGCCTGCCTGCTCTATATATATATATATATACCTTTTGACGATGCATCGATTTTTGAGTGATTTTTTTAAGCATTACACACTCCAATGTGACGCAAAGGTGATTTGTGGCACTTAAGCGTTGCTTTACGACCTGCAAAGCAGCTTAGCATTTTGTGCACCACCCGTCACATGGATGTATCAAAAGTTTTGACGTACCTTGGGACATGGTGCGCAACCATAAATACGCACATCATTGCATTTGAAAGTGTTGTATCTCAGCACAACGTTTTCTGACATATCGCTGCCTTGCCACAGCAATGCGCAGTTCTCATGAATGATCCCCACAGTGTGGGAGAAACAGGAGTAGGGAATACAGAGAAGGCATTATCCATGTTTAGAAATAATTTTAGCTTACATATATATGATTGCGGTAGCACACCTGTTTAACTAGTATTTAAACAATTTATGCAAACAATACTCACTATGTTAATAAGTGACTATGAATATATAGTTTTCATTCACTTTTTAAAGACTAGTGGCAAAACCAATCTTCTCTACTGAGCTGTATTGCACAATCAATAAGTTTGGACAAAAATAACAATAAGCGAGTGTGAAGTCAGGAATTGCAGAAGACAGGTCCAAGTATAAGGCTTTTTGACAAGGCCCTACTCATTGCTTGATTTGTAATAGAATGAGGGGCCAAATGTATCATTATTTGTCTCAGCATAATGCAACAAGACAACTTGCTGCACTGTACTGCATCAATTGGAGACGGCAGGAATGATCCATATTTACCAAGATATGGTGTGTTGCTGATTTCCCGCTGTGCTAACACACTATCAGCTGCCTTGTGTCAATGCAGGCACCCTTACCCCATGGTGCAAGGGTGACTGATTATGCAGGGAGAATTTTTTTTGTACAGATAGGGGAAACTTCCTCAAGGAGGATAGCTTTTCCTCTAAGTGTTCTGTAGAATACGTACACTTAGTAAGAGAGCACAACAAGAATCTATAAAGATGTTTCTCCTTGTTGCACCTCTATTTGAAAGACGCACAATTTTTATGCATTCCCAGGATTGCCTGTCTTGGTAAATCTGGGTATGCACCAAAATGTGTGGGAACACTCACACTCCACCCATGTAACGTCTTCCCATGGCAGAGTAACACATGACAGCGACTTGCGCTGCCTTGTGTTACTCTAGATTTGCCAAGCAGGGCAACACAAGGTGGTTTTAAGTGGCATGTTAAATCCTATTTAAGGATTGCGTTTCACCTTGCCTGATGCAAGGGAAATGCAATCTTTTGATAAACCTGGACTTAAAAACTGGGGCTGGAAGTTTTGCCCAGAAATATAGGGTTGGCACCCTTGAAGGTCAGAGTGCCACATAACAAGGCTATTCAGTTTCCATCTGATGCTACTTTAATCCACTACCGAGTGCTCCCTACCTCTTTATATGCCTCTTCCAGGTAATATTTCATTCCTGCTTTCTCCCTTTGCTACTGATTTTCCGTTTTTCTCATTTTTTTCCTCATTTTGTGTTTTTCTCACTCTTGCTCTGAATCAAACTCTGTTGAGGAAAAATATGTACCAGCCCCCAAAATAAGTGCAAGTTTGCCCCACCTGCACACACTGGATCAAATTGGGCACTGTCCTTAAGAAAACAATATTAAGAAAAGAGAAAATATGATGCTCAAAGAGTATAGTGCATGTCCAGGTAGACAGGGAAAGAGAGAAAATATCCACAAATCGGGGAGGGAAAGGAAGACAGAGGATTAGGTAATTTCATGTAGAACATAAAAACCAACCCTATTTCAATGCCAGGAGCAGAAATAAAGAGGCTTATTCTGTGGACACAATGACATTCATGGGATATTCACAAGCAAGCTCATATGTGCTTTTTTCTTCTATTGGATATCAGTTATAAAGAGAATCACTGGGTACGTGTTGGACTTGGCCCTTTTTCCAGGGTCATCTCAGAACTTTTTACCTTTCTCCTGTATTGTATCTGACCTGTTTTTGTTGATTTTATGACTCTGTGCATTTTACCACTGCTGATCAGCGATAAAGTGCACATGCTCTCCGTTTAAATTGTGTTTATGGACTGGTGATTCCATGATTGGCATATTTGATTTACTAGTCCGACCCTAGTACAGTGCACTGTGCATGCCCAGGGCCTGTAAATCAAATGCTGTTAATGGGCTGCAGCACTGATTGTGCCACCCACAGAAGCAGCCTGTAAAATGTAACTCTTGTCTGTCATTGCAGAGCCTGTGTGCAGTCAGGGACTGCCATGTCGACTTAGCAAGTGCACACACTTGCCAGGCCCTAACCTTCCCTTTTCTTACATGTTAGTCAACCCTAAGGTAGGACCAAGGTACCCCTGTGGGCAGGGTGCAGTGTACGTGAAAGGTAGAACATGCCTTGGTGTGTGTGGCATGTCCTGATAGTAAATTACTGCCATTTTCAAGAATGACCAACATATATTTGACCTAATACAAGAGTCCAAATTGGACTTTCTATTCCTGACTGAGACATGGCTCACAGAAACATCTAATCCCACAATAGCAATAGCTATACCTCCTGGCTATTCCATCCAGAGAAGGGACCACACCCTGGGGAGGGGGGGGGGGTTTCCAATAATCACCAAATATGACATCTCGATCAAGACTATCCCCATGGACGAGATAGATGGTGCAGTTTTTCTGTTTTCACTGTACACTCTCTGCCCATCAATCTCTGGCAGGAGTTCAAATTTATAGATCCCCTGGGCACGCTGGGACTTTCGTGAGGACTGTTTCCAATGCAATCGTGCCGTTAGCCCCCAGTTTCAAACATTTCTTGGTCCTTTGAGACTTTAATGTCCATATGGATAGCTCGGATACCATCTCACTACGTGAGACCCTTGAGACCATGAACTTATACCCTTATGTGTCTATGCCTACCCATGATAAAGGCCACACGCTAGACCAAATCTTTTCCAATGTTTTAATACAAACAGAGGAACCTATCCCTTAGTCAGGACAGATCACTTCTTGACACTCTTGAAGATACATAAATTAACCAAACCCGCACACACCCCGGAGAAGCGGCCACCTTTTATATCTAGACCCTTCCATAAAATCTTTCCTGATGCCCTGAGCATAGAGCTTGTTTCACATCCCCTCTCTATGAGTGGTAATATAGAGGATGATGCCGTCAAACTTGAGAACTGGATAAAGCAAGGTATCTGGACACTTGCCCCTCAGATCTCATGACCTTGTCAACTAACAAAAAAATCCTCGCCTTGGTTCAAAGAAACCTTGAAGAAATGCAAGAGCTCTTGCAAATGCTTGGAAAAAGCGTGGAGGAAAAACTTTAGTGCAGATGGTAAAGAAATAAATAAAAAGGCGCTAAATAATTATCACAATATAATCCTTGAAGAAAAGAAAACTTTTTCAGCTAAAATTAAGGCATTTGGGAACAAGAGCAAAGACATTTTTTAAACTGTGAAACACTTCTCCTCTCCCAAAGCAGCTGCCACTAAATGCACCTTGTCGGATAACAGGATTAGCCAGTTAGCATCTTTCTTCCATGAGAAAATCTCTTGTATTCAAACATCACTATCAGCTCCTCATGAGGCGCAGGTTGATCCTTCCTCTGTACCTCTCACCCTCACCCCGGCAAGAAATGCCTCCTTTTGCCAGTTCCCTTCCATGACCTTAGAGCAATCGTTGAAGATAATGAAAAACCTAAAATCCAGCTGCCCCTCTGACCCATGCTGTTAGATTTGGCTATTTCTGGTAGGCTAAGGCTGACGCCAAAGCCAGGCAGAAACCACCATTCTAGTCAGGGCAAGGGAGTCACACGCCAAGATAACCCCTGCTCACCCCCTTGGTAGCTTGGCACGAGCAGACAGGCTTATCCCGGAGGCAATGTGTAAAGTATTTGCGCAAGCACACAACAGCAACAACATTCTAGGCACACCACAAAAGGAACTCCATACAAGGTGATATAAAATTAACTTCTGTATTGTCAAAACACATCAGATAGAAATCACACATGTACATTGTGCCAACTGGCATGGGCAATATTCACAAAGGATTATGTACAGGACAGGGCCACATGGGCCACTGTCAGAATCAACACTTTTAGAAATAGCACTTTTAGAACTTAGAATAAGTGTAACACAAAAGAACAATTATAGGTCACAACCAGTAACTACTGGTAAAGGTAGGTACACACTACGCAATACTAATAACCATAGGCCTAGATCATGCATGGACACAAAACCTCTCTAGTATAACTATACTAGGCAAAACACAACCACCTAAGAATAAAATACACTTAGGGGTATAAGCAAGAACACATTACACATGATGCATCACAACATTCAGCGGTGTAAGAACAAGGCACACGATGCATCAAAACACATTCAGAGGTGCAGGGAAGGAAAACACATGATGCATAAAAACACATTCAGAGGTGTAAGGAAAGAAAACACATGATGCATAAAACATTCAGAGGTGTAAGGACAAGGAAGACACATGATGCATAAAAAACATTCAGAGGTGTAAGAGCAAGGTGCGTAATCATATTAAATGCATTACATTTCCTAGCACCACATCACATTGCGCAAAACTCACATTAGCCACTACCTGTGGCAGTCCCTAGGCCAACTGGCCTCTCTAGGGCTAGGACGCCCTGTGTCCAAAAGTCAGGGGCCTAAACGTGGCAGCTGCCCACTAAGTGCTGGGCAGCTGGGAATCAATAACGATGGGGCCACGTGGGAGCCATGCAGGCTCTGAATAACTGGTCGCCCCTGAGCCTCTCTGGGCTCCAAGCAAAGAAATGCGCCCACAAGCCTCTCTAGGCTCCTAATCCAATGTGGCACTCAAGAACCTCTCTGGGCTCGAACTACTAATGCCCCCTGAGTCCTCGTGGGCTCTCTACAAACATCTCGCAGGCAGGAGGGGGCGGGCACCGTCAATGTGCCCCGACGCCCCTCTAACCAAAAACTTCTTCTTCCCGGGGGCCCGCCAATCAGAGCGTGACTCTCTGGGACCAGCTCCCAACAGCGGCCCAATCAGCGCGTGGCCCCTTCGGTATTCCGTCCGCGGCCCCGGCTGAGGACGGCAATCTTTGCGGGCAACAACGAGGGGTAGGCTCCCTTTAAATCCACAACAAAGCGAGGTAGGCACTCGCTAGATAATTCAATAAACGGGGTGACAAAGGCCGGGTGGGCACCGGCTCTAAGCACATACAGTGCTCCCAAGTGCTGAGGAAAAGTAAAGCGCTCCCAGGCGCTTTGGAGCACACACACAGGTGCAAGTAAAAATACAGCGCTCCCAGCCCTAGAGAAAACAAAGTAAAGTGCTATTAAGCCTTGGGGGCCAAAATCAAGCACTCCCAAGCGCTACAACAGCAAAATAAAGTGCTTCTAGCGCTAAAGGCAGAAATAAAGCGCCACCAGGCGCAAGGGGTGAAAGCAAAGCACTCCCAGCGCTAGGGACAAGTAAAGGTCCACAAGTCCAGCAAAAAGTCCTTCAGGGGTCCAGGACAAGTCCATCAGGTATCCAGGGGCTGGGCAGGGCTCAGGGGGGCAATCCTTCCCCTGAGCCCAAGCAGCAGCACGCCCCTGGCAGGATTCAAGTTGAAAACAAGAACATTTTGCAAGGGGACACAGCCCCTTTTTATACAGCAAACACCTTTGTCTAAAGGTGCAAGGCAGTGTGAGAACCAGCTACAACTGGTTATAGGGAACTCCTTTTAGTGTGAGGGGCAGAGGCGACAGCCGCCCAGCAGGAGGTGGAGCCAGCATTGTGGCAGGCAGGCACAGCCCTATTCACTCCCAGGTGCTATCTCCTCCCACCACTCTAGTTGCAGATGCAGTCATTCAACCAAGGGCTGACTCAGACAACCTCCTGGGGGCTCCCCAGCCCCTGTCACCCTCAAACCAAACAGTCAATCCACAAGCAGGCCCAGGCACTCCTGGAGCCAGGCTCCAGCCAATCACGTGCCAGCAGACTCACTACACACGCACACCCATGTCTAGAAGTGGCACTTCCACACTAGACACATTCATGCCGCATACATCATTACGCAGCATTCAATCTCACGAGTTCGTACATACAAAACTCGACCCTGCACTCCTCACACATCAGGAACTACCATGGTCACACAGATTCCCCATGCATTCCTATGGGAGGGCAGGTCACTCACCACACATACACAGAGAGCTCACGCACTTTACACTATACCACAGTAAATAAGTGCGCAGAGGCCTAAAACCACCAACACCAGGTCACAGAAACAGGCTAGGAAAAAGCAAAAAGTTTCGGGGTGAACCTGCCAAAAAGGGCCAGGTCCAACACATGCCCTGTAAAAACACAAGCTGCTGTAGCTGAGACTATTAACCCGGAGGTTAATGCGGTTCTCAACCTTCCATTGAGCAGTGGCCTGGTCCCTCAATTTGGAAGAGGGCCAAAATCCTCCCTCTGTTAAAAAAGCCAACTGCGGATCCTACAATAACATCTAACTACAGACCCATTCCCTTCTGCCTTTCCATGCCAAAACCATTTAAAAATATGTGAATTTGGCGAGTACTGAGCTCGTAGAAACCAACAACCTCCTCCACATGAGCCAATCCGGTTTCTGTGCAAATATCAGCACAGAGACGGCCTTTTTCAAAATCTCCGATTCCATCAAAGAGACCCTCGATGCAGGTGGGAGGGCGGCTCTAATCCTGTTGGCTTTATCTGCAGCTTTCAACACCGTGCCCCACGGCCGACTCCTACATAGATTAAGGGAGTGTGGCCTCGGTGGCACGGTGTTAAAGTGCTTCTCCTCCTTTTTGAAGGAAAGAAGCCAGGAGGTCTGGTTCCCCCCCTTTTGCAGCCTGCATTCCCCCTGAAAGTCAGAGTTCCTCAGGGCTCCATCCTAAGACCGCTGTTGTTTCGTTTGTATTTGGCCCCCCTCGCCCTTTTGACGGAAGCCTGTGGTGCAACAATTATATCTTATGCTGACAACACTCAGCTGTTGTTCACCTGTAAAAAAGGGTGAATATTTTGACGGAGAGAAGATTTATAAGTGCTTAAGGGAGGTTTTTGCCTGGTTCAGACTCAACCAGCTACAATGCAATCCGGAGAAATCTGAAGTTATTCTCTTTGGCTCATTTATCCAAGATGCATGGAAACAATGGTGGCTGTCCCATGTGTCACCCCCTCAGCCATCAGCAGGAGTAGTGGAAGATCTAGAGGTAAAGATGGATGATTCCCTCACTATGAAAACCCAGGTTCAATCGGTAGCAGGTACCTGCTACGGCATTTTGAAAATGCTTTGGAAATTTCGTCCCTTCCTGTCGCTCCCCCATAGAAAGACAGTGGTGCAAGCTCTCATTACTTCGAGGCTGGATTGTGTAAATGTCCTATATCTGGGCCTCCTGGAATGTTTACTAAATAAACTCTAGGTTATCCAAAATGCGGCAGCGATGGCCATTCCTATGTTGGGTCCTAGAGTACGGATCTCCTCACATCTAAATAAATTGCACTGGCTACCCATTCGCAGCTGAATCCACTTTGAGGCTCTTGTGTTAACCTTTAAAGCGCTACATGGCACAGGGGCTCATTACATTAGGAAACTGATGTATTTTTATACTCCCGGTATAAACTTAAGATCATCACACCAACTTCTGATGACTGTGCCCAAAATCGCTCACTCTTGCAGAGGGGGACGCTCCCTTCAGGTGCAGACGGTTGCATTTTGAATGGGATGCCCATAACACTCAGACAAACCACTGACTTATCGTGCTTTAGGAAAGAATTTAAAACTTGGCTGTTCCAACAATAAACTATCAGTCGAGTTTGCCCTGGAAACCGTTTCTCGCACGTACTGCCTAGCGCCGGGACACTCTGTTGAGTAGCTGCGCGCTCTACAAGTATTAAATAACATAACATAGCATAACATTTTCGTTTTTCACTATTGCAAGGCTACCTGCTTCCATAGGATACAGTGGGGCGTTTGCTTACAACATCTTATAAACATATCTGCCCCTGGAAACAAGGTAGAAAAATAAAGTTTGAAATGCCTGAACTCTGAATGTTAAATTGCATCTTTTAGTGAGGGTGATTTTTACATTCTGTTTTTGAAAATACCACTTTTGGAAGTAGGTATTATCTTGCCTAACCATCCAGTGTGCCTATGCTAGGTTTGTGAATTACATGTCTGGCTTTGGATGACAGGGGCTGGGGAGGAGCAGTGGCTCCAGAGAGCCTGATGAGTAAGGGCTGGGCTGAATAGGCCTGGTCTGCATTTGGAGTGGTGAGAGGAGTATCACCTGCACCTGAATAGGGCTGTGCCTGCCTTCCACAATGATGGCTCCGCCTCCCTGTTGTGTGTCTGGAGCCAGAGCTCAAACTGACAATGAAGGTTGTGCACTTGCAAAGTGCCCCACTGAACTGGTTTTGGCTGGGTACAGACACTTTCTGCCTTCGGAGAACAAAGTATTTTTGGGTATGAAAAGAGGGGCCCAGAGCCCAGACTTTTAGATCACCTCTGGGAAATCAAGAGGAACCTTTGCAAGGGCGAAGAGCCGGAGAAGCTGAGGAGGAATACTGCCCCTGTGCTGTGTGCTGTCTGGGGTTGGCCTGCAGTTGCTACTTGCTGCCAAAGAAAAGAGAAAAGGAATTTGATGTTTGCTTTGCCATCTTGAGGAAGATCTGCAAGGCCTTGAAACTGAGCTTGCCTCCTGGTCTGAAGTCTCAGGGACACAAAGACTTCACCACCAGCTCCAGTGAACTTCCTTGCTGGGGGTTCTCATCTGCAGGAGGTGCCTGTTGTTATTTTGGACCACTAGAGACCTGTTTTCCGCTTGGAGCTGGAAAATCGATGCAGTATCGAAGAAGTGTGACGCATCCGTTCCTGTTTCCGATGCATTGCCAAAGAAACCGTTGCAGCACCTGCCGCAGCTTGAGAAATCACTGCACGCTGCATCGAGTGCCATGAACTTTGAAGTCCAAGATCACAGCACCGAGCGTGACGCAAGCTCTGTTGTGCGGCTGCAAGAATCCACGCATCGTCCTGGATCATCACATCACATCGAGGTGCCAAGTCTTTTGCATCGTTGTGGGAAGCAGTAAGAAACACGGGCAACAACTCCCCATGCAGTAAGAAATCAACGCACCAACTCCTCTATGGTAAGGAACAGACGCCTCAACTCTCCTGCACCGCAGTAAGAAACCGACGCATCACTTCCCCTGGAGCAAGGAACCAACACATCATCTTCCCTCAGTGTAAGGAACTGATGCATCACCTTCCCTGTTGATTGTTTTGTTTGTTTGAGTGACGCATCCAAGGTACTTTGTGTGAAAAGTATAGCATCTGCAATTTGCTTTGAACTGAACTATTTCTACCATCTGAAAGCCATAATTTTTATTACTGTATTGCGGATTTTTGTTGCTTGGTCTTGTATTGGTTTAGATAAAGATTACTTATTTTTCTAAACTGGTGTGGTGTCCATTTGTAGTGTTTTCTCTGTATTATTGTATGTGTTCACAAATGCTTTACACACTGCCTCCGAGATAAACCCTCGAGTCAATCTACTAAGGGGGTGAGCAGGGATTATTTTAGCAGTGTATGCCCCTTACCCTGACTAGAAGCAAGGGTCCCTATTTGGACAAAGGTAACTACCTCTGCCAACTAGAGACCCCCATTTCTAACAGTACACATCCCATGAATTCCCCAAGAAAGTTTCTTTTTATTTTGATGTGACCTCAGGCAAGTAATTCTATTCACACAGTAACTAAAAAAAGGACAAGGAAAGCTGGGTCAGAAGAAGCTACCGGTAGTTTGGATGAACCTGCAAGACAGCACACATTTTGAGGAGGAAGAAGCCCTAAGAAGAACAATGATAAACTAACAGGCATAAGGTAAGGGAGACTTCATTAACAGCCCACACAGCCATCTGATATACTTGTGAACTTTGTCTTGATAAAAATATTACATTTATACAGCATAAAGCTTGATATATTCAATTAAATAGAAATTGTAAGTTATAGAATTCAGTTAAAAATGCCAGTTTTAAGTTTAGTACGCCATAGAAAGTGGAACTAAGAGCCTCGAGAATCTTTTGCAATTAATCTTGGCATAATAAGGCTGAATAATCTTTGCCATCAGTGCAACTTTCATATAGAGCATCTCTTGAAAAATCCAAATGAAACATCAGGGCCTTGAAAGCTTAATATATTAATTAGCCAAATTGAATTGTTAAAATGGTGTTGTAGGGATTCTGTGTAAACAGAACTATATCTGGGATCACAGAACACTAATATGTAGGGACTGAATCGCCATCCCACATCATTACCCCATCAGAACTGCAATCCTGACTAGCTCGTATTGTCTTTCCTGCCCTCCTAACCTTCCCAGAGTGACAGGTAAGTTAGCACCCAAGAACACAACTCTCTAGTCCCAGCAGGGAACTGTGGAAACAGATCGTCACCTTTCATTTTCTCACTCATGCATCTGCATAATAAAAAAAAGAAAGACTGAAGAAGGGGTTTACAACATTTATTGAAACTATCATGCTCTATTATAAAACAACTGTGCTGCAACTAGAAAACATGCATGCGAGCAGAGTGAGTAGCATCACAAGTAAACTATATACAATGAGAAGCTGTACCACATTTAAAACTATATCTGCCTCAGCCTATCCTCACTAAGGTGGCGGAGTGATATATCATAGATCTCGAGGATTAGAACTGAACCCCATTTCTGTATTATTGTTAGGTAATCTGCATCTTAGGTTGTGCTAGGCTGGCCGTTCGTCTCAGGACCTCTGCTCTGCAAGAATTCCTCTCTTTGGGTCTCCGTAGAAGAGGGTCTATTATTGCACTCTGCCCTTTTTAGTTACCCTCTCTGTGTTCTTCAACATCTGGAAGAAGGGGGACTACAACTGTGCTTATGATCATCATAAAGCATGTACTTCACCAGCAAACCTTCAACTTTAGCATTGCAAAGATTCCCAACCAAGTTTGCATTTTTCAGATCATCGAGTAGTCACCAGAGCAGTAAGCTACTTAAAGAAGGAGGCGGTGCATACCTTATGCACAGCAGTGATGACCCTAATTAATAATCTCCATTTTGATTTCTAAGTCAATTTAAAGAAGATGATAGCAGCCACAAAATTACTTGTAATGCATCAAAGCCAAATATTTAAAAGAATCAGAGGCTGATCGACCAAAATTAAAAATAAAAGCCCCCTTTTCACAATTTTTCTATGCCGCCTTCTTTTAATCGAGAAGTAGTAGCAGGATGAGAGGGTCGATTATCCCCATTCCACCTCAGGCCAAGCAAGACAAAGTGAGAAGGGACAGTAAAAGAGCACCTTCAACACACCTGAGTTGAACGGAGTCTGGAGATAATACTTTTTTCAAGAAACAATATCAGCTATTTGTTCAGGTTTTGAGATTTTCTAATGAAGGAGATGGTATTTGTCTCAGAGTTTACATTTCTTTGTGTTCTTATTAACAAGGCAATCTTTTCTTTCTTTGCTTTAGTAATCTTTTAGGAATAGTTTAGGCAACTATAAAACATTGGAAACAATTCTTACTTGATTTCCAGCCTTATGTTTATGATTCAAAGGAGAAAATAAATGCTAGCGTTTTGCATATTTGCCCAATTTTGTCTGGATTAGAATAAAGCTATAAACTATTGTGTGTAAAACACTGGTCAAGTTTCAACTCTATCTTTCAAAGACAGGCATCTGATTGATTGAAATATATCCGGCTGTTTTTAAAAGCAAAGCCATATGTTGTCCTTTGACAAGCAGAAGGATTTGCATATTTGGAAAGTTGTAAATTAAAAATGTATTACATCACTGACTGGTAAATCTGGGGGTCTCTAGTTGGCAAATGGTATACACCTTTGTCCAAATAGGGACCCTTGCTTCTAAGTCAGGATAAGAGGATTACACTCCTAGATAAACCCTGCTCACCCCCTTGGTAGCTTGGCACGCGCAGACAGGCTTATCTCAGAGGCAGCGTGTTAAGCATTTGTGAATATACACAGTAATACAGTGAAAACACTACAGAGGGACACCACACAGGTTTTATAAAAATAGGTATTCTTTATATAGACTTAACACAAGACCACAAACGACAAACATCCACAATACTCTACTTAAGATTGACTTAAAGATGGTAAAAGTTGCTTAGTTCAAGTTGGTGATAAATGCGACACAGTTCTCACAAAAGTACCTGGATGCGTAACGCAAAATAAACAAAAGGCTTGCAAAGGGAGATGCGTCGGTTCCGTGCTCTGGGGGAGATGATGCGTCGCGCCTCAATGCTTGCGCAGAGAAGGGGATGTGTTGTGATCCTTACCGATGCGGGGATGATGTGTAGGTTCTCGGCCTGTGGCCCGGTTGCGATATGCAAAATGGCACCTCAAACGATGCGACAATCCTGGTGCGATGCGAGAAGATGGCGCCCTTGATGTGATGAAGCGACGATGACCCGTTCATGCCCTGGCAGCCTTGCGACGACTTTGTACTTTGGAGCCGCGACAGACCCTGCGACACGCTTCTTCGGCGATGCTATTGCGACTCTCTCGATGGCAACCCGCTTCTCTGGTGATGCGACAGCAGACAGCTTCGACAAAGACACACTTCCTTGGGGATGTGGCGGCGGCACGCTTCTCCGGCGATGTGACGACTACAGCTGCGGCAGTGTCACGCTTCTTCTCTTTGCGTCACGCTTCCAGCTCCCAGCGACATGCAGGCTTCTGCAGTTAGAATTCCCAGCATGGAAATTCAGAGGGGAGCTGGTGGTGAAGTCTTTTGTCCCTGAGACTTCAGCAGGAGGCAAGCACAAGTTCAAGCCCTTGGAGAAATATTCTGTAAGATGATGAAAGTCCTTTGAAAAGTTCCTTCTCCTTTCCTTGGCAATGAAGAAACCACTGCAGGCTGACCCAGCAAAGAGCACACTGGCAGAGGGAGAGTCTAAACTCCTGCAGCTTCTTCGGTTCTTCTCCTTGGCAAAAGGTTTGTCTTGTTCCCAGAAGTGATCTAAAGTTCTTTGGTCTGGGTCCCAATATTTATACTGCTTTACTCTTTGTTCTCTGAAGGCAGAGGGGCATTTGCCCAGTCCAACCCAGTTCTGGAGCACTTTGTGGACATGATTCCTTCTCTTCTTTCACAGTGCAGGGCAGAGACATCAGCCGCACCCCAGGGGGTGGAGCCAGCATTGTGGAGGGAAGGCCCAGCCATAGTGAGGTCCCAGGTGCAACTCCTCCCTCCCATCTGGATGCAGATCTCCCTATTCACAGCTGCCCTGTCACTCAAATTCTAGCCAAGGAATACACAACCTAGCAGAGGCAGGTTTGGATAGTTAGACAATAAAATACCTACTTTCTAAAAGTGGTATTTTCAAACACCGAATGTTAAAACCAACTTTACTACAACATGTATTTTATCATTCTGAGTTCAGGCATACTAAAGTTGATTTTCTACCATGTTCCCGGAGTCAGTTAGGATTATAAGATGTAATAATCGAACTTCCCATTCTGGCCTAAGAAGAACAGGTAGCCTTGCAATAGTGAAAAAGGAAAATGGTTGTAATTCACTATTAGGGCTTGTCACACACAACACAGCATGTCCTACCTTATACTTACAATGCACCCTGCCCTTGGGCCTACCTTAGGGGTGTCTGATATGAAGAAAAGGGAAGGTTTAGGGACTGGCAAGTGGGTGCACTTGCCAAGTCGACATGGCAGTCACAGACTGCACACAGACCTTGCAATGGCAGGCCTGAGACACATTTTACAAGCTGCTTCTGTGGGTGGCACAACCAGTGCTGCAAGCCCACCAGCAGCATTTGTTTTACAAGCCCTGGGCACACATGGTGCACTGTGTTAGGGTCTGACAAGTAAATCAAATAACCCAATCATGGAATCACCAATCAGTACATCAATTTAACATAGGGAGCACTTGCACTGTGGCACTGAATAGCAGTGGCACAGTGCCCAAAGCATATAACCAGCAAAAACATATCAAAAACAGAGGAGGCAATCCAACATAATGGAAGGGAGACTCACGCTAATGATGCCAGGTCTAACACTGACCCATTTTACCAAGGCCCTGACCTTCTGGTCGGGGCTCTGCTCTCTCGGCGCACAGCTCCACATTAAGTGCCCCGCTCAGCTCCACCTGCAGACCCCGGTTCAAGACCCTATGCTCCTGCCCCTGACCTCTGGTTTACTTACTATTTTCCTTTTCTGCCTGTTACTCTTTATTTGGCTGTGTATTTCTCCTGTATCTTCCATTGACTGTGTATGTCTTCTGTATTCTCTATTTCTCTTCTTGTTTCTGTCTTCCTCTTTTTCCAATGCTGCCGCTGCCCCCGCGACCCCTCCCACTCCCGCGTGTTCCCACTCCCTGCCTCCCAGCTGTCCCGCCCTCCCCCAACCCCTACTTAATGGCAGACACTGCGCCACTATGCCCCTGGCGCACAAAGGCAAGCCTGTCTGCGCCCATCTGCGCCCCACTAACGACCCATCCGCTACCATCTCCAGGAACCCCAGTCCTCCAGCCCACCAGGGATACAGCTCCTCGGCTCTCCACGAACTCAACGTCAGCAAGAACAACAACTGCAAACTCTCCTCACCTCTCGAGACACACGGACACTTCACCTGCCGTCACTGCTCCTTTTACTCCTCCAAGACTCAGGACCCTACACCTCCCTCCAACAACAACTCCACGAGCACCCCAAACCCTGCGATGCATCCGCCTCAACATCTGCACCCTCCACAGACACGCCACGGAAATCTGGGATCTCATAGACAGCATCTCCCCAGTCATGCCTTTCTCACCGAAAATTGGACCAGACATTGCGTAGCCATCCCTGAAGGATACAAATTAACCCAGAAGGATTGCCCCAACTACATTGGTGGAGGCATCTCCATCGCTCAGAAGGCCAACCTTTGTCTGAACACCTACAATGACTGGCCCACAAACCTGATGGGACACCTCCATTTCAAGATACAGATCAACACGTCCACAACCCTCTGAGGCACCATCATCTACAGACCACACAGACCCCTGCACCTTTCCCCAATTTCATCACTGACATCATCACTGCTCACGCCATCCCCTCCACCGACCTCACGCTGCTTGGAGGCCTCGACTTCCACCTCAACAACTGACAGGACCCCAACTCCACCTGCCTCCTGGACAACCTCCACATCATAGGATTCAAGCAGATCGTACCAGATATCAACCCACTCCTGAAAAAACTGTCGGTGACCCCACCCACCTCAAGAATTTCAGACTAATCTCCCTCCCTCCATTATCCAGCCAAAGTCATGGAAAAAGCGAGCACTAGTCAACTCGACGCATTCATAGAAGAAAACAACATCCTCAACTCCTCCAAATCAGGTTTCAGAAAGACCCACAGCACCGAACCCACCTTTCTCGCGGCCACAGACGACATCCGCTCCCTCCTCGACAAAGGAGAGACTGTGGCCCTCATCCTCCTAGACCTCTTTTTGGCTTTTGACACTGTCTCTCCTCGCACCCTAGCCCACAGAGCTCACAACGTGGGAATCCAAAACAAGGCCCTATGGAGTCTCTGCCGTGTTAAACTTACCATTAAATCAGAGTTTGTTCAAAGAAAAAATTTTTTACTTACAATAAAATTGTATCATTAAATTTGTGAATCAGGCCCTCAGTGTGCAAGAACAAGACGGATAAAATTGAATGTGCAATTGAGTGATATATAAGTGAGGGGTGTTCCTCTACGACAATCATATCCAGAGGGGTTCTTCTTTGGTTCCTAGCTGTAATAGAATTATGAAGCTGAAAGTGGAGATTTAAAAAAGAAAAAGTGATTTATTGGAGGGTTTTTTCGGGCAATGAACATCGATAATTGTTTAAAACACTGTTTGGCTTATCAACTTACTTAGTTAAACATGCAAGTACCAATTTAAATTAGCTAATTTATTATAAAAGTCTGTTAGCCTCTCTAAAATTACAAATATTACAGGCACAGTCTATGCAGGAGTGGAACCTGAGTTGTCCTACAAGCTGCATACTGCAATAATATGGAGACAGTATTTACTGTACAGGCATTTTGTTTTATTATTTCAGATGTGATGTCAGAACAGATCTGTAATAAGGCTATTACTTTACTACTTACATGTAACATTTAAAACCAGCAAGTAGTGATGTCATCATGTTGCCAACAAATAAGAAGTACCTTTTCCTTTTTTCTCCCACCTGAATAAGACGGGCATGTCACATCTTTCTGTGGCAGAATCATGTTTCCTTCTTAATCTATGTTGTACTTTCATACTATCCAGTACATGCCTAGCCAAATGTACATCTTTCTGAGAGCACATTACGAAAAGGCTGATGCCAGAAGAACTATGGTGGTTACCGGCAAGGTCGTAAATGGTCTTGCATTTGGTCATGCAGCATATTTAAAAATCATCAGATTCAATACTTTATACAATTGAAATTTCTTCTTTTTAGTGCCCTTTAGGCACCCAATAATCCACAGGGTATGGAATATTCTTAAACTTCTCAGATTCTCCTTCAAACATCAATGAGGGAATTTTATCAGTAATTATTATTTCATCAATGTAATGATTCAATAATCCTTCATCAGCTTTTTTATACAGTCTCCTATTTGCACTTTCTTAAGTACTTTAAATTGTATAATTATGCATCGTAATTGATAATCCATTTGTATAATCCAATAAATCTAAGCATTTGGGAACATCACTGTGCCCTCGTCAGGAATCTTATAGGACACGAGACCAGATAAATTAATATCTGGATGTAAAATACTGGTCATAAATTGTAACCAGTATTTGTGCGACCAGGGAAAAGTTTTAAGATCCGAGTCGTAGTGACTTGTAATCTGGCCTTCCTCATGAATATTAATGAAGTAGATTGCACATTATGACTCACTACCTTTGGAGGCCTTTATAGTAATAGTGGCCTGCTGGGGCTAGCAAACAATGTCATGTTACATGAATCGGCTTCAGCTGAGCCCTCTATGTTCAGACTTAAAAACGTTATAGAAGTCAGATCTCCTTCGACGGTGTGGACCAGCAAGTTGGGTCAGGACCAGCAATTCAATGTCGATGCTTTGCCTCGACAGTGGTCTCGGTCTCCTGCCAGTTCTTCAGAACAAATGTTGAACAAAAGTTTCTAAGTCCCAGATCCTGCAGTTTAGGCAGGAGGAGTACACTCTAACATCAGAAACAGCACTTGGGGGTCAGGACTCACTCCAGCAGAAGCACCAACAGGGTCTAGGGCAGGCCCAGCTTTTTTGTCCCTGTAGGTTAATGGAACGTCAACCAACTGAATCTTGGAATCCACTTTTGGGTCCTGGGTACAAGTGGGAGCAGGTCCAGCCCTTGGAGTTCTCCTACGAGGTCACAGCAGCAGGCGCAGTCCTTCTTCTGTCTTCCACAGGTTTAGCAGGGTTCTGAAGAGGGTCAGGGTGCCACAATTATGCCCAGTGCCAGAGTTTGGGTGGGCAACCTTCTGGCTACTTATTAAGGAATGTGTTAAAAGTTATCAGGGGTGACCCCACCCATTCTAGAAGTACTTCCTGTGGTTCCTACTGTAAACTATCCCACGGTGCCCTTCTCTACCTAGAACTCAGATGGTAGAACATTTCTTTTCCTCTGCAGAGCTCCCTGTGCCCATCTGGAGGTATGGCAAATATAACAGGCAAATTCTACCTTGTTGTCACTCAGAACGTGTTTTGGGGCCAGCTCCTATGCCACTTGGAGTGGCGCCTTGCAGGCTAGCAGGAGATTACAAGGGGCAGGCTGAGCTGTGTGCAACATTTGCCAGTAGGAAGGTAGGCATCCTTTGACGTTAATTCTGCTCTTGGGCACAGCCCAGATATCCATCCTGTCAGGAGAAGGCGAAGGGCCTTCTTTTATCTCAGCTCTGGGAGCCACTTCACACCTAACCAAGGAGCCATTAATTCCAGTAAAAGAGAACAGTGGTAGAATTTTTTTTAAGTGACATTTTCAAAATAGCAATATAAAATTCAGCTTGACCATTAAGTTGGATTTTAAATGACTATTAAAAAAAGACTTGAATTATATTTATATCTAGTTCTATACTGAAATTATCCATTGTAAAGTGCTATGTTGTAACCCAGCACTTCCCTAAGGGCGAGTCAGCCTTGTCACAGTGAACACACACTAAGGAGGTATTTCACTGCCAGAACATGGGAAATATAAAATATATATGTCCTCCCTTTTAAACACAAAATACCCTGAGCTTTGTGCATTTAGAGCCTACTTTATCGATGACTTTTAAGTATTGAAATGGAATGTTTAGACGTAGCATGAGGTTTATTTTGGCAGGTCAATTTAGCAGTTTTAAAACAGCATGCCTATGCTGCACAGGGCAGGCCTGGAGATGTTTTAAATTGTTACTTAAGTGCTGCAGTCCACCCCTAGTGACATTTATCTTACAGGCCCTTGCTACTCTTTTGTACCCTATACTAGAATCTTATGGATAAGCTACATATGCTAAATAGGAGTGTAGTCAGTTTCAACATGCTCAGGAGTCAGAGCACATACACTAGACATTGCACAGCAGTGTCTACTATTGAGAGTCCCATTACCCTTTGTGTGTTTCATGTACTGCTCTAAGTGGCATAGGCATGTTGAGATGTGGGTCCCATGATCACAGTGTCACTGAAACCAAGCTGTACCCAGCTGCTGAGCCCATATCTAGGGTGAAATTAGTCCTGGGTTGCTTGTGTTATGGTTCACTGAGGACCTAGCCTGGCAGTATGGGGGAATGTTCCCATGAGGAGCAGGGTAAATTTTGATTTGCATATGGCTGGGTCTAAACTGAGGTGGCATAGTGAGCAAAATAGCTATGGATTGGGATGCTACCCGAGCTATTGCCAGTGGTTAGACAGATTGCAATCATTCCTCCCATCACTGTTTGTGAGAGTCAAAAACTCAGCCCGAAAATCTAGCAATAAAATGGTGGGAGGGGAACCACGAAAAAGAGCATTTTCTTACCCAGCCTCCCCCTCGTGAGCTTAAAAGGAAAGGAGTGACTGCCATTTCCTGGGCAGTTCTTCTTGTTTTTCAACTGAGAGGTTGTAGATAATCCCTCTTCGTTGGTGGGGTTAGTTTCCGTTCACATCCTCCTATCAAGTTCACTTCCTGTGGGAATTTGGACCACCTCCACAGATTTAGGCCTACCCTCATATACTGACTTTAGCAGTGCTACTAATCTGTGAAGTTCAGCTCCAACCACTAACCTGGTCCACAGGGAACTCTACTCGTACGCAGACCCCATCTGGGATAAAGGCAACCACAGCCTCCTCACAGAGGCAATTGGGTATGTGAACAGCACAACCATGGCCAACAAGGTGATGTTGCCCATCTTGCCTCCTATGGCCGGGTTCTGTTTTAAAATGAGGACTGGTGCTGTATCAAAGACAAGTAACCAGCAGAAGCCACTGACATCTGACAGTGTCAGGAACCAGGCCCCTAGTCAGGCCTCAAGCCATAAACTGAATGGTGGAAAGTCCAATCTGGTACCTGGAGTAGACCTCACATCTAGCCTTGGGGCTGGCAACAAGTCACCCACATGTTTCTGAGATTCCTCTGGACTTTTATGTTTTTTTAAGTGGGAGCTACAAGCTCAAGGTGTGGACACTCTCCTGCTACGACAGACCTGACCTCTCATAGTCTGTTTGCTTAGAATGAGCCAGTGCCAAGACATCTAGGCATTTTGGGATGGACACACAGTCCCCTTCAAGGGTGACACACTCTGGTGGTGTCTGGAGTGAGACTATCTGGCCTGTTTCTCCTGTATCCCGATGCTGTGGCAGTGCAGGAAGCACCAGTGGGTCAGTAAGGGCCTCCCTACTGCAGGTCTTGGGGTCCTCTCCTATTGAAGCAGGCAATTCCTGTCTCTCTGGTCCTTTCACTTCAGGTGGCCACCTCCTCCTATGTTTTTCTTTTCTCCAGGGGATCTGTACCCTTCACTTAGGGACAGCTCCCTAAACATCTGTGTTATTGGAGACCCTGAATGGCTGCCCCACCAAGCTCTTTTTTCACGTGTGGTACCTCACTGCCAATGATACAGTCTATGAGTACCTCCGTATTGACAACTATCCTCTTCTGGACAAGTACCCCCTCATATTCAAGAGATACGAAGGACACAGGGCGAACAGAAAATCACCCATGTTCATTCCTTAACCTACAAACCTATCCTGGAAGATACTCATCTGGGGAAACTAGCCTTTCAAACACCACAATCTGTCTGTATCTGTTTCCATCAGTGTGTTCACACATTCACAATGGAGCAAAAGAGGGAAAAGGACCTTGGTAGACCTTCACTCAAAGAGTTTATACACAAATAGACCAGGATCCTAGGACTACGGAGATCCTAGTTTATCGTATCTCCTTATTATAGTCCACTTGAGGGTTTGTCCCTGAAAACATAATAATTCGAGCCCCATAATTTAAAGCAAGAAGCAGGCTTGGATGCAGAAGAAACACCCCACAGAGCCCTAGAACACAGACTATGAAGTCCCATGAACTAATAGAGTCATGTGGCTACAGGCTAAGTGCCTTTGTGATATAATGGAATTTCATTGTGACTTGTAATATCTAATGTATAGTAGGGGGATACATTATCCTTTGCAATAAGTGGGTCTTTTTTCATGTCCAAAGCTGATAACAAAGTCAAATTTATGAGACCCATTACTGTGATATACCTATATGGTTTCTGTTAATGGGTGTCCCTTAAAATATTAGAACATATGACATCGCAGAAAAGATGTTGAATGACAGTTGAGGACGTTCGTCTTTAACGCTTATACACTCTTATAAAACTCATAAAAACTATATATTGGTATAAAAATGTTTTTATTCTGCTATTAATGAGATCATGTAAGATGGGGGATTCTAACAGCTAGGTCCGTGATCCACCCCCTAAAATTTTGAAAAGATTTGTAATGCAATAGGTTTCGATAAAGTTATGGGGCCAGTTTTGTATCAAGAACATATACTTTTCCCCTGGATCGCTTCCCAAAGAAAGATGGTGTATTCCGCAATTGGGATTAGAAATTAACTATATCTTTATCCCAATTCAAAATGGCGGACTCGTTCTCGCGAGATTACGTGAGGAGTCGCGTTAGTTGGAATATAATCGAAGGAAGCAGCGAGAACACCGCGCAGAGGGAGACAACACGCTCCGTGTTGCCAAGGCGGTAAGGAGGGGAACCGCTGTGACTGGTAGTCTTTTGGGACTATTACGAGAGAACTTTGCATAATGTTATGTTTTACGTAGTATGTTGTGAGTGGGGCATACAGACTTAGAACGAAACGAGCTGAGAAAGGATCTCGGTTGAGGATATGTTTAAATTGAGTGACACGTCGAGGTCGCAGTTTGGCGGTGTTGCTATGGCAAAGTGTTATGAATGGGAGTTAACTGCTGTGGTTAGGCACACACGTATAGTGGCTGATAACACGCTTTTTTGCCTGCAGATAAAAGCGACTATAGAAGCGCTGCCTTGCCTAAAAGGGCTTCACGCAGGGAAACTCGTTTTTACTCACAAACCTCTTAGCTGGTAGGCTACATCATGGCTTACAGAGGGTAAATATACACAAGATAGTGTTTATCCAGTTTCTACATTTGAGAAAGGGACGTATCTTTGAATAATGAATAATTATACATTGTGTCTATGTGTTTTATTTTGTTGACTGTTTTTTAGATTGATGTGTCCAATATATGGTGCTGTGGCAAAAATGCTTGGCCCTGATGAATCTGCATAAAGCATTGAAGCAGAGAAACATGTTGGCATCTAGCAGTGATATGCATATATAGCAACCTACACTGTTTTTTTAGTTTGAGTGGGTTCACTGAGCAAAAGAATAAAGTTGTTGTTTATCGAGTGAATCCCTTCAATTTTAACCTGTCTTTTTCCACACTTTGAGGTGTGACTTACCTTTGCACTTCACATTTTGCACCTTTATATCACTCACTCTTTTCTTTGGACACTTTTCTGTTTGGGCGTAATGACCGCCGATGATGATAACAATGGGCTCACCTGGTGAGTACCTACCAATGGCCCGCTTGGTGGTATGCCCGTGAGTGGATATTTCGCCCTTTTCACATTTTTTCACATGTATCAATGTATGAATGGGACTGAAATAGTTGAGAGCGTTTAGCCTATGAGTCCTTAATATTCTAAAAAACTGTCAAGAAAGTGCGTGAAAGGGTTTTTATGGTATACATATATAGATACTACTGAATAGAGTACTATGAAGGTTATGTAGAAAACTACAAACCCTCAAGTGGACTATAATAAGGAGATATGATAAACTAGGATCTCCGTAGTCCTAGGATCCTGGTCTTTTTGTGTATAAAATCCATCAGTGTGTTGACAGGAACCCCATTTAGTGTGATCGGTGGAAGTGATTCCTACCACCCGTAGGGATCACTGGCTTCACTTCTGTGTCCATTTCCTAAATAGTAAGTTATTAAGGCCTCCTCAGAGTCATTCCCCCTCCAAGTTTCCTACAGCATGCCTCTTTGAGAGGCTTTGGACATGAAAAAAGACCCACTTATTGCAAAGGATAATGTATCCCCCAAACATACATTAGATATTACAAGTCACAATGAAATTTCATTATATCACAAAGGCACTTAGCCTGTAGCCTCATGACTCTATTAGTTCATGGGACTTCATAGTCTGTGTTCTAGGGCTCTGTGGGGTGTTTCTTCTGCATCCAAACCTGCTTCTTGCTTTAAATAATGGGGCTCGAATTATTATGTTTTCAGAAACAAAATATGCATTCAAAAATCAAAAGAATGCAACAAAACTGGATGCACTCCTCATGGTTAACCTGGGATAACTAAGAATCTCTATGGAGGAAGATTAATGGCAGTATCCCAAAATATGTTAGGAAAAATACCTCAATTATACATTAAAAGGATATTACAAATAATATTAGTGTTTCATTACCTCGTAAAGGCTTTCGACCTCTGGTCTAGTGACAATGGAAACAGAAATGTCTGGTGACATGCCACATCTTTATACAGCTTGATCCCACACGTATTACTCATAGAAGTCTGCAATCCCTATATGAAACCATGAGCCTTGTTTTCTAATTGCAGTCTAGTTATGACATTATTAAATATCTGCAATAAGAACATGATACTATTGCATTAGTATAATATGTTATCACAGTTGAACAGTGTAATCATATTGGCTTCCTGACGACCGTTTAAAAAATAGATTCTAAGCAGTGCATTAACTGCAACACCCACCTAAACTTAAAAGGAAACATGACTATTCATCTCTAAAAAACTGATAGCTGCACACTGGTGAGTTTATTTGTACAAAACCGATTTCACATGTATTCTACAAATTTAGAAAAAAGGAATTATTTGCCCAGAAGGGTCCAAGACCAAGGATTTAATAGTGGCTTCATGCAGAAAGAAGATACGGCCATGCATTAAGTGGAGTAAAATATTCACTTTCATAATTTCAAAGGATATTGCAAGCAGGCCTGGGTGGAAATCGCACAGTTCAGCTACGCAGAACTCTGTGAAGTGACCAAAACACTCTGCTGTGGTACACAAAGTTCCTCAAGCAGAGGAATGCGTTGGGTCATGCCGTTCACGCTGATTTTTAGCACCGGGTGTTTGTCACCTCGCTGTAAAAAACAGCACAAACGACACCGTGCACAGTGCAAGAGGGTGCTGCTTCTTTCTGACACTCTATTAGATTTTCTACTTGAGGGCAGCTTCCACCATGGAAACGGATGGTTTCTCAACGCAAGCGGTCGCAGCTATCCGTGACCACCGATGTTGAGAAATCTCGCTGGGAGGTGGTCTAGCATTGGATTTCCCTCATTCGCGCTAGCCAACTTAATGTTGGTGAGCACGAACGTGGAAAAACATGTGCTCCGTGAACACCGCATGCTCCGAAGAGCACGGAGTGTAGAAAACTTAGAAAACTCCGCGAGCGGAGCAGAGTTCACCGCCCAGGCTTAATTAAAAGTCATCTTGTAGTTCCTTGACCTTTTGATAAATGATATTTAAGAGTCAACATTTATGTCAGAAGATAGTTCTATGGACCATATCCTGATTTACACTGCATGGACTCAACACTCCGTGATGACTTCCATTATCCTTGGATGAACAATAGGCAGTATGTTGCTTCTTAATTTACTGGGAGCTCGCAAACAAAGTCCATCACATATGGGTATCAGGAAATAGTTTACTTTAGAACCATGTCTGTCCACTTGTCACAAGTAAGGAAAACACTAAACCTAAAATTGATGTACGAATTTATTCTGTTCAGCTCTAGTTCTTACCTCAGGCTCATTTACATTTACATTAATTTACAGACGAACGCAGAAATGAAAGGTACATTTAGTGAAAATAAAGAGTTTTTCTGTAGCAAAGAGTTTCATTATTATGGTTATGCATAAATGAGTGCAGAATGTTTTTGGGCATCTTTGCAACTGATAGCAGCTGATACAAAGAACTGTTTCTATTACAAATTGAGCTTGCTATAGTGTATAGCAAAGTGAGGGATTCTAGGACTGCTTTGTGCAGCAGCACTATACACAGGACAGATACTGAGGGCCTCATTTATGAGAAATGTTGCATTGCTGCGACAAAGCAGCGGTTACACTTCTCAGTGCGCACTCCTTGCAACATCAAGGATGCACAGTGCATCATGTCGCAAGGAGTTACAGAGACCTCAGTATTACTGACGTATCTGTAAGCACAAAAGTGACGCATGGCTGGGGTGTGTCTGAAAACAGACGCAAATCCAGCAATGTGTCCTTTCACAAGCCCCATGTGAAAGGGCCTACTTCACCCTTACGCCTGACATGAGGCAGGTGTAAGATTTTGACGCAATGGTATCCTAGAAGTGGCGCACTCCAATCTTATAGATTTCAATGTGACACTTCTAGGAGGCTTTGGTGCAGGGGAACTCCCACCCTGCATACATTATACCTAACGCAGGTATAATGTAGCTAAGGGGTTTACGAAGAGACGGATCTGCCTAGATGCTTCACTTCGTAAATATGGTGTAACATGGCGCATTATTTACGCCTCTGCAGCGTCACAAAAATTGACGCAATGGCAGCGTAAATGTGACGCAAGCGCTCATAAATAAGGGTTTGAGCAAGAAATGAAAGCCGTAATGCAAATGTGTTTCGAAACGAAAAACAGCTGCATTTATCTGACGTGATATCATAACCATGCACCTTCAAATTGAAGAAAAATAGTGGGTGAAGTCACATTCTTCAGTGAGAAGTGTTGACGTAGTACAAATTCCTTCATTAAAAAGTCAGTCAAGCAACCACTAGTCTTAACTGCAACCCGTGGATGTTTCTCAAAGGCAGAGCTTTTTATTAAAAGGGGAGTAACTACACCTACACCTGTTGTTTACAGCGCTTCGAAGTGCTATGGTAGTTATATGAAAACACTTAATTACTATCAATATCGCTATGTGTATTATGTCTTCTGTGAAAGCACTGACCACGAAAGTAACATTAGAAACGCACTAACCTTTAAAAAGACCTTAAGGCTAGATTTAATATTCCTCCCCTCATAACATGACATTTTATGCATATAGATTTCAAGCAATATAGTCTATGGAAGAAGCGGAATCCAAACTCTAGTTAAGTACATAGAGGAAAGATCCATCTAATAAATGTGAGATGTAACTGGAATATTTGATAAGCAACGTGATATTCGTGAGTTTCTGGTCCTGCTCTGCATTTCTCTTTAAGAGGGTTTGATACAAATGCACTCCATGTAATTGCAGAGCTGCCAATGCTAGAACAAATGAATCCCTACTGGCAATAGGAATATGGCTTCAGTTCTGAATTTCAATTATAGTGCTGTGGGATTGACATTGGTTGAAACCCCCAGGAGGAAGGTTTTTGTGGCCTTTAGTTTTAGGTAGGCAACTTGAAACTAAAATAAATATAGCAAAGGCCCCAGGGAAATAGAGCAAGACATACTGTTTCCCTTATTTCATCTGTCCTACTATTCCCAAGGGGAAGGTATTGTCCAACAGATATAATAGATTCAAGCATCTTAGTTTCTCTACCACAATTCATCAAAGTGGAACTTCGCCTTCACGTTTTACACATATCTGCAGTCATGCACCTTCAACATAGCATGAGCAGGATTCAATTTAAAAAATCAGCCAACGTGATTGGTCTGTAAAACAAATCCAGTTTACTTCAATAATACATTGCAATGTGTTCTTGATGAAGCGAGATTTAGAAATAATTTTATTTCAACTCGTGAAGTCACACTTCCATAATGAAAAATAATTCTACTAATGTTTGGTGCTGTGTTTGTATTAATTCAACCTAGATTAAAGTTACACTACACGCGGGATATTAACATGTGTGATCATAAACGTGCATTATTGTTGCATCTTTTTGTTCGTGCAAATTAATAAATTAATGCTGTCTATTTGTCATGTTATAACTAATTGCGGCTGTTTAAAAGTAGCATGTGCTTGTTTTGCTTTCCTTGTGTATGTGGTGTCACTCTATTCTCTATAGGTGCATAAAGAATCTCGATGGATTAATGAAGACTGGTAGATATAAATGCTGCTTTATTTTTTCGCTTCAGCTAGGTAATTTAGATGAATGGGTTAATCATTAGCAATGGTGGGTGGCAACAGAACAAACTATATTTCTCGCATTAATTATTCTTTTGTGTTTGTTTATATAATAGTTACCGATAAATTGGCTGCTTTGGGCCTAGTTTACTCGTGTCTGCTAAAATTCTGCACAGAGCAAGAAAAAGTCCATTCTGAGAAAAAGTTTCCATCACTGTATCAACGCTTGGCGAATGTTATGTGGCTCTGACAATTTCCTTGTCGGACAAGGCCAAGGCCAGGAACCGGCAGGAGGAACATTTGATAACTTTGCATCCGAGGAAGCCAAATGACATGATGACAATTTTATGCAGAAAATGTTGCAACCTGAGGAAGCTTCATAGTTCGAATAATAGAGACAATGGACTCTAAGAAAGTGACGGAACTGATATTTTGAAAAAATGAGGTGACACGTCGCCTGTCACTTCTAATCCAATGGGACTCCGAGTTTGCAGAAAAGTATTTCTTTTACTAAGATTAGTTTAGCGTAGAAAGGTATAAAAACCCATTCCCTGTGGAAGGGTTATTGCTTACTTGCTTGCTGCTGTTTTTGCTGACCTTTGGATGAGGGTATCGTGCTGACGGACTTCTCTTGGAGCACGTAAGAGCCCTTAAAGACTTTACTTTTATTTCCATTTATTTAGCTCAGTTAGGGACTTAGATTTTGAAAAATGTCAAACTAATAATTTCAATTGCCAATAATACATTTTAAAAATCATGATGCTATTGATTTACTTGCAATGATTCTAATAAAATGCATTAATAAAGATTTACAAATTACGAATCCAAAATAATTAGCTAATAAAAATCTTAATTCTGAAATCAAGCTGGTCTTGTTATTTCATGAGTTCAGGTTATCATTAGTTAGATTCTATCGCCAAAAGTGGCTTAATAAATTAGTAAGGTTTGTTGAATAATGATTTTCATTTACTGCAGTTGTATATAAATGTATATAATTTGTGAATAGGTTTATTAGGCCACATGATTCAGTTGGTCAAAATATGTCATGTATGATTAATGGGCCTTAGGTTTGATTTATATTTCATTGGGTATACTATAGAGTTGGATAGTGTAGTTTATGACATATTT
Source organism: Lissotriton helveticus (assembly GCF_964261635.1). Taxonomy (NCBI): domain Eukaryota; kingdom Metazoa; phylum Chordata; class Amphibia; order Caudata; family Salamandridae; genus Lissotriton; species Lissotriton helveticus. Next base: position 989,406,582 of record NC_136067.1, read on the forward strand.
CCTATAGGCCGCTGGATCATTCTCTCCTCTCAGTAAAAAATACCATCCCTTTTTCATAATTATATTTTGCACTACACTGTAAGTAATGAATCTGTGTTCGAATTATTTCAACTACACAATGCTAGATTAAATTGAGAAACAGATGTAGTTTCTTGGGGTGTTTAAGAAGTCACATTTTCACAATTAGATCTGGTGTTTGGAGGTCTGTCCATGGACCAGTTGGGCGAGGGTTTATTTGTGTTTGACTTCCTTGGGATTAATAGACCACAAGGCACAACAAAAAGTCCCCCTAGCCATTGGAAGAGCTTGAGCAGAAGAACCCCTCTCTTCCTTCCACAAACACCAGAGTGGGAATATACGAGTATAATAATTCACGCTTCTTAAATGATCTCATGCAGTGAAGCATTTCACATTCTAAACAAATTTCGTCACATTTCCGCCCTAGGAAAAATAATTTTCGCTTGGTTGTTTTTGTTTTAAGCTCCAGTTTGGGGGCGCAAGATATATTTGGTGTGATGGGAAATGGGAGAGCAGGATACATGCAACTAGTCCTTGTTGAATAGCTTTTCTATCTTTTTCACAGGGTTGTGCAGTGAGAGAGCAGGACAAAAGTATGCACCAGCCTTTTTTTATTTTTATTTTTATACAGGTAGAAGAGATTTCGGCCCTTATTTTTCACAACTATGCCTTTTTCTTAAGATCATTACTTTCAGACCTATATTTGTCACATAAGATTGTGTGGATAAACATATCACATACTTTATCTTCATAAAAAACCTTTCTGCTTAGCGTTGAAAAGCATAGATTTCCACTGTTGAAGAGCATAGTGATGAAACAGTTAGCATGTTAATTGCCAACAGGTTTGTGTGTCCTTTGCAATTCGAAAAAATAGCAAACAAACATGTTCATCTGAGCCACCTTCTCATCACAACCTTATAATTGTAGTATGGTTTCACCCCGAGCTCACTTGCCCAAATTAGTATTATGTACAGCAACTCCAATGGCGACCTGTGCAGGTATTGTATTTGACCACAGGAGTATGCCCCATAAACCACGTTGAGATTAGGGTAGGTACACGAGGACAAAGTAACAATATCTCAACTGGTATCACTCTAAATGACAATTAGACATGTATGTATAAAACATTACGTGAACAGAAAACGGGAGACTCTGTGATGATTTTGAAATGCGCACATGGCATCATATAATTGTGATCAAAATGACAAAGGTACAGTTGTAGTGGCACTGTAGGTAAATAAATACAAAAAACAACCAGAGTTGGACTTGGTGCTCAAAATGTGTACGTGACACAAAAAGGTGGCGACGCAAGTGACAATTGTGTAATCAGCGAAAACGGCGCATGGTGCAGATGTGCATGAGTATATACAGTGAAAGTTGTGGCTCTAAACAATGATTTACAATGTTGGATATAAAAGATTGAGAACAAGTTCAGAAGAGCCACAGAAGGAGGTGCGCCATCAGTTGCGCTGAGGGGTCGACGATGTTTCGATACTATCAATCAGGATCATCTTCAGGACCGGGTTGTGAGTAAATGTGGTGCTGTACAGGGAGTGTGTGTGGGTGTGTATGAGTGTGAAGGGCGTGAGAGTTACATGTAGCGTGGCGAGGTGAGAGAGTGCCAGAGGACCAGAGGAAGATGTGCATTATGTGTCGAGGAGCGCAAGGTGGTGGTACTGTGTTGCTGGTTACTGTGCACAGTGATATGGAGGGGTCTAAAAGAGTGTCAGAGCACCTGCAGTGAGAGCAGAGGTGTGACTGAAACTCAGGTATGGCATTGGAGGGAGTAGCGCAGGGAAAGGGAGTGTGTAATATGGCACGCATTGGCGATGAGGTGAGGGTGCCACAATTAATAAACTGAAGCAAAATAACAACCCAGGCAATGTGCAAATACTGGCAAAGTTCAAGAACCAACAGAAAAAATATATATAATAAACAAAAAAGCACTGAATTAGCATTCAAGAATTGAATTTAATACATTTGATTAAAATGGTGTGAAGGGAAGACAGAACCCATCTTCCCTTCACACCATTGGAAACATTTTTTTAAAAAAAGGATATATACCCAGTGAATATTGATTGTAAAAAAAAATGTATGTAATTTTTACTTGTTTCCATGTTAATGAATATCTTCATAACATTTTAATCAAATTTATTAAATTCAATTCTTGAATGCTAATTCAGTGCTTTTTTGTTTATTATATATATTTTTTCTGTTGGTTCTTGAACTTTGCCAGTATTTGCACATTGCCTGGGTTGTTATTTTGCTTCAGTTCATTTGCCCTGACCCAGGAAACTTATCCTTATCAGGGGGTCCTTGTTTGCTACATATTGACACAATTAAAAAAAACATAGCCTGTGGAAGTACTGGCAGGCGCAGTGGAAATGGTGGTGTATCTGGTAGGAAAAGACGCTACCTGGGAGGGCACGAATCCTCAGGAATGTGTGGCCGGGAGGACCGGTTGCTTAGGTCTCCAACGGTAACCGGAGATCCTATGGGGGAAGAATTAAATTAAACGTGAGCGAGCGGTCCTATGCTCACGGAAGCAACAAGTGAAGCGCGTGCAGAGCCTGAATTACCTGGGGGCAGAAACCATCAGGCAGGCAGATGGTTTAAAGCGTGTGCCGTGTTATGGAGGACATCGGCGGGGAAATTAATAACGGCTCTTTGGTGTTCCGTGGGTTGGGCACTGTTGCGGGGAGACCTACGGACAAAACAGCGGGACTGTTAAGTCGGCAGCCAGAATGTAATTGAGGAAAAGGGCAGAGGGTTCGGCGGGAGCTTACCTCATATGGTGGACTTAATCCAGCGGCGGTGCAGTCAGTCATGGACTCGCCACGTTTGTATGTGGAGTACCGAGGCTGGGCTGTGATGGATTTTAAAACAGAGTGGTTGCTTCCGCGTGTACACATCACACAGTCACAAGTACGTGTTTGGGGAGGGGAGTGTCGGCAGTGACGTGGCGTGAGGGAGGAGGGAGTGGGAAACAAGGGAAGTCATTTATAAATGCTCACAGTGGAATAGAATTGTGTCTAGGGGTGGAAAAACTGATGGCATGCACTGTGCATGTGTAAGGGAGAAGCCATACACGGTAATGCAGTAATCAATGAAAATTCAACATAAGGAACGGACACGGCAATACAATGATCAATAGAAACTTGAACTTGCAGGTAAGCACAGTGGGGAGGGGCGGGAAGCGGGTGGGACGGGGCGAGGAGAGGGGGAGTTGGCAAACAGCCGATCAAAAGGTAAGTGGTTTATTTATTTATTTTCCCTACTCCATAATTTGTCACTCCCTCCTGACCCGGCAAGCCCTCCCCACACACCGCACTTACCTGCACGGACTGCACTGAGCAACTCTAGTTAAGATGCTCTTATAAGAAAAAAAGTGTTTTCCATGGCTTCTCGCAGCAGGATTCACGATATCAAATATCGGATATAAAATCCTTGCCAACCTTTTAGGACTTAAAGATGTCTTAATGGCTTCGAAAACATCACTGCATTAAACACTCAACCTCTGTAACAATCTCATTGGAATTGGAGAATGAAACCTTCATGTGACACAAGTGTCTTGGCATATGCTCAGCTTTTCTCAAGTATTTTACAAAAGTACAAATCACAGACACGCTAATGCTTGGGCAAATTGATGGTTTTAGGAATGCTGTTTACTTTTCAGAATATTGATTGTTCTCCATCCCATATTAGCATCTTATTTCACGTATTTTTATACAAAACACATGTACCTCAATGACTTAAAAGGCGTTAAAATGTGTTTTACAATTATCATATGACAGTGATGTTCCTCCGAGTTTTGACACTGAATCCTTTAGGTTCCCTTGAGACCCAATGACCAAATGTATGTTTGTTTCTTCGTACGCTATGTGTAAACCCAGCTCTGTAAGACTATGCATACTTTCTCTGTTTGCTATGAAAACATAATAAAGAATATTAACAAAAAAATATATTTTTCACTTTTAAGAATGTTGATTGTCCTTTCTCTCACTGGCACACCTACTGTCCCAACACTCGGAATGTATTTCAGTCACCTATGCTTCCATCCCCACTTGACAAAGGGTCTGATTGCACGTATGTGCTAAATTGATGGAGGCAAGAAACACAAATTGATCCTGCCGTTGTAAATCTGTTGACTCCTGCCTAATATTATTTTGGGACAAGGCAATATTATGTAGGAATAAATCCTGCTTAAGAGGTTGGGCCTGGTTGTTCGAAGGTTCGGTTAGCATCAAGAGGTGTGAACACCTACGCACTGTCAGTTTGTTGTCATTCACAAACGCCTCTCCAGCTCTCCAGTTCACCCTCGAAAGATTGATGAAAAATTCCAGTCAAGGACTGTTATAAGCTCCTTTCCAAAATGGGAAGGCAATGAATCACGCCCAAATTGGGGTGCAGATGAAGGGATTTCTTTAATAATTGAGAAGTAAAAATGAAAAAGAAAACCATATGCTATTGCACAGAGATACTATATTTCCATACTGGTGAATTACTAAAATATGATAATTCCTTCTAGTCTGACTGGACCAGAATCCATCTCTGCATGCAAGCCTGTGTTTCTCTGAGTGTCTTAAGCAGGCGCAACCGGTACAGGTAAGAGCAGTGGGGTGGTGGGGTGGGAGTGGCGTGGGGCGAGGTGGTGTGCAGGGGGTAAGTTGACAGACGAAAGAATAGGCAAAATAAAATACATAAATAAATAAAACCACTTACCTAGCCCTCGCCGCATTGCCGAGTTAGTGATGGGCAAGCGCTGCCCATGCCCTGCCCATGATCCACCAGAGAGCCTGTCTGAAAATGAGGGACACCCTTTGTCGGGCACCCCTGAGGTGGCCCGTCGATCGGATGTGCCCACAAGCGCAGGCCGTGCTCGTGTGGGTCAGGGTGGTGGGAGTGGCGCAAGGTGGAGGCGAGATTCTGTCCAGTCAGCTGCAGAGCCTGGTATGCCTGAACTGACTAACATCCTGGAGGCATACCGGCGGGACACCAGGGAGGTAAGCCAGCTAGCGGAGGCCCTCAACCAGGTGAAACAACAGCAGGCTGAGCAAAATGGCAGGCAAGACCAACATTATGAACGGGTGGAGGCAAGTCTGGCTGAGCTCTTGACGGTGCATCGGGAAATGAGCCAATCACTACGTCACATTGCTGCCAACATGCAGCACCCTCCCTGTGTCACCAGGCCAGCTACATCAAGGCAAAGTGCAACACCAGCCACAGGGAGGGAGGAGGAGGAGGAGGAGGAGGAACTGTCTGACGTAGCGTCCCATGCATTGTCCATGCCTGCACGTGAGGGCCCCCAAGGAAGGTGGGTCGTCCACGGCTAAGACGTTGAGAGGCAGTGGGCCATGCACAACTCCCAGGACACCTGACCTGGCATAGTGCCCTTGGGTGCAACAGCATCACCTTTGAGACTCTCCCACATGGACTTGCTGGTCACAGTCTGCCCAATGATGCCAAGCACTGTGGCCTGGACTCTGTTGACTCAAACTGTAAGGCATCTCATCTCCAGCAGTGAACTTTGGATTCCCCCCCTTTCTGTACAGCACCTATTCACGTTTCCTGCATAAGATCACCCAATAAATTTTCTAAACATCATACGCATTAGGGGCCGATGTAGCAAAATCAGAAATACCGACTCTTAATTACCGAATTTTACCGATTCGGTAATTAAGAGTAGGTATTTCTAATGTAGGTACCAATTCGGTAAATTTTACCGAATCGGTAAAATTCGGTATTTACCGATTCGGTAAATACCAAATTGGTATTTGATATTGAATCCTATGAGCTTCAAGGCCCATAGGATTCAAAATCAAATACCGATTCGGTATTTACCGAATCGGTAAATACCGAATTTTGCTAGGGTGCAGGGGGTGTCACATTGACACCCTCTGGCACCCCTGTTTTAGGCTTGTGTGCCATGTGGCACAGATACATGCCATAAGGGCATGTATGTGTGCCACATGGCACAGGTGTACATGCATAGATGTGCATGTACACCTGAATCGGTATTTTACCATGCAATTGTATTGCATGGTAAAATACCGATTTTCAAAGCCCTGTGTCAATGTTAAAATTGGCACCTACATACCAAACATGCATTTTCAGTAATTTTACCGACCGGTATATTTACCGATTCGGTAAAATATACAGAATCGGTATTTTTACCGTTTCTGTAATTTTACCGAATCGGTAAAATTACCGATTCGGTAAAATTACCGAAAATGCATGTTTTTTATCCCCCTACATCTCCATGGCCATTTACCGGTCGGTAACGGCCGAATTCGGCCGTTACCGGCCGGTAAATGGCCAAAATCTCCCACCTACATCTGGCCCTTGGTGAGTTATCTTGTACCCACAGTATAAAATGATATGTGTGTGCAAATGTATGAAATGCAAGGGTATTCAACAAACTGCAGCCATCCACACACTTGGATCTGATTCCGGGTGAGGACACACATCGTTCACAAATTCCTAACAACTAGATACATGGATGGAAAGACACACCTGTGAGGGATAGTAAATGCGGGAGGGGGGTTTGGATCACAAAACTGCAATAACAGCCAGGCCCAGGAGAGTCACTCTGAGGTGTACAGGTCAGTGTGACAAAACTAGTTGTCCACGTAGGGAGTACCTACATCTGTGTCCTCAGGTATGTGAACTATCATCAGCATGATGCTGTACTGTGGATGTGATGAATGGCGCACAGGACAAGGGTGGCAGGACAGATTGTGGGCAATGGGCTGTAGCACTCTAACCAAGCACACCTGATTAGGTGACTTCCCCCTATGGAGCTACAAGTACCATACTCCTGTGATGGGTGCAACGCATCCAGAACAACTACCCACGTCTGACAAATATCTACACCAGAACGGCCAAATCACACCACACCCAAGAGACGTGGTCATGGTGTGTGTCCCCTGTGGCTACTTGACTGACTGTGACGGCTATGTTGAAGTGGTGTGACCAGGTCGTGTACTGCCACTTGACTGTAAGGAAGCCGATTTTTGCTGCTGTGGTGTTGACAAGGTAACACTGTACAATATTGTGCCTATGGAAGGTGTGTGTGTGCTGTACAAGGCACATGACCTGGTGGTACGTAGACACAATGTCAAGTGGCTCAGCATAGTCTTGCCAGTATGTGTTGCACACACAGGCATAGAAGCTGTAATGGCTGAGTTTGAGGCATCGTGATACCAGGAGGATGATTGTCTGGTGTTCTCTGTGTGTAGGGTGGCTGGAGCATGCTATACAAATGGATGGAAGGAGGGGTATCCTGTAGGCGTGTGTGGTCCTGGATAGTGTGCGCTGTATTGTGGCTGTGTATGCAGCAGCAGGAATGAGTGAAGACATGACGGCAGGAGGAGTGTGACAACTTGCAAAACAAGCACATACCACAAGGGCATTGGCAAGCCACAAAGTGACATGTGTATGTGAATGCAGGAGTGTCTGCTTCACTCAGGGTCACTGCAAATAAAATGGCACAGTAATCACCAAAGATCACGGTCACTGGATCAGGCCCCTTAGGGACAAGTGGGGCACAGGACACACAGCGTCAGCAGGTGTAGATACAGCTAGTGTGTTCCAAACTAAACAGCAGCTACACAGCCATCTACCTCACACACAATATAGTCATTTTAGCCTTACCCAACACCATGCATGTAGTCACTGTACACGTAAACACATAACAAGCATACGCTTACTTCATGCCATATAGTATGCATGCACATTAGAAGGACATGTGCGTTGACATCAAGAAGGCACAATATTCATTTGAAATCACACATCATGCACAACATGATGATTTACCTTGTGAGCCCATGGAGCATTATCAAACATACATGGGCATTGGCATTGGCAAAAAGACAAAAAAAAGTCTATGAATGATGTCACCTGTAATGCAGCATAACTATTCGCTACAAGCCTGTCAGGGACTGGCCGTATCTTTCTTCATCAGAGTGGAATGATGCTCAAAGGGTTCCACCTCCAAATAGCCCCTTGGTCTGAGTACAAATGACAGACACAAAAGGGTGATCAGGCGAGGGAAGGAGAGGATGGGAACTGCAGGGAGGGAGACCTGAAACAGAGGCAAATAACCATTAGGAGTAGTTTCTCATGTCACTGACACCAAAAATACCTCATGGGATACACTGTACCAGTTACACCTGTGAAGTGTAATGACTGTAGCCAATTAGAGATCAGTCATCATCCTATCACATGACATCCGATGCTGTAACACAGACACATAAAACCTAGGACAGTCTCTCATCAATTTGGGTCTTGTGTAACGCTCACAAGTCACCTACCATGCAATGAGATCTATCACCTAGATTCATCAAGCCGAAAACGGCTCGCAAAGGGCCAGATTCTGAGAATCTGGCCCTTTGCGAGTGCAATTTTTGCATTTGGGATTCATCATCCCAAATGCAAAAATCGCTAATTGCGAGATCGCATATTTGCGAGGAATTGCATTTAAGGAATCTCTATTTGAGATACCTTAAATGCAATTCATCAACCATTTTCAATTTGCGAATTCGCAATTTCTGGCCGCTATTTACCGCGAAGTCAGACTTCGTGGTAAATAGCAAAAACTCTGAAAAATGCACTTAAGTCCATTTTTCTTAGTGGTATGTTACACACACACATGTCCATTGGACATGTGTGTGCGTAACATCTGGCTACATTTGCTTTTCAGGGGTGATACAGGGTGTCCTTTGGACACCCCTGGCAGAATGAATGGGGAGTTATTCCTTATTTGCGATTAGCAATTTGCTAATCGCAAATAAGGAAGATGTAGGAATCGCAATATTTTTTGCAATTCCTACATGAATCCCGTTTTGTAGGTCCTTAATAGCGATTCCTTATGAATCGCTATTAAGGACTCGCAAAACTGGGTAATGATGAATCTAGCTGTATGTGGACAAAAAATAATTCACTGTCTCTGAGGATGTGGACCCTACAAACAAATTAAAACATATGGCAATGCTACTTACGCAAAGTGTAAGATCTGTATTTGATTATGTGTACCCGTAAGGGCCATGTAGGCAAACTTGACATCACCCACAACAGCTGTAAGAATCACATATGATGAGGAAGCTAGTGACCAACATGCAATGAAGGCACTCTGTAGCCAGTCTTTCGATCTATCAACTTTGCATCACTATGCTAAACATGACAAGCAGATAGAAAAGAACTCAACAGCAAGTGATGTTGATCCAAGCCACATAATGATACCCTACCATCGCACAGAAATGCTGCACGGGACAAGAGAATCATGTGAATGACCGCACTCCACTGGTGCAACACAATAATTCACATATGCATCATCCCAACATTGTCATGTCTAATGCTAAACATACATGGCATCATGTGAATGAAAACAGAACAGCTACTCACTGTGAAGGCTGGCGTAGCAGTATTCTCAACCTGCACTGAGGTAACGACATGACAGTGACATGACATACTGCAACAAGGGGCAATGCATCCATGCGAACAGAATCACAGGACAGTTGTCTTAACATGTGGAACATACACTGGGCCACACCTACACAACATCAAATAGTGGTAAACAAACTGGACTGGCCCACAAGGTGGAGGTGAGGAACCAGACATATTCACACAGTGAGGCTGCAATCCCCCACAGAGTCCGTGGTTGTGACCTCTAACAAAATGTCAAACCATGGTATATGCAATGTTGCAGTGTCAATGTCTACACAAATTGATGCATTCACCAGAGTCTAAAACTACAACAGATGACTGTCAGATGGGGTGACTATCCTGTCATGGGAGTGGGCATACATGTAATAAGAAACATGATGTTGTTGCATGTATGCATGGTCTAACCACATGCGCATGAACATGTACCACACATTTGAAACCATACCAACGCTAAACAGCCTCATATGAGTCCTTACCCAAATTGACATCTCCACATGTCCATGCATGCTCCGTTGATTCGGCTGACGTTGCAATCATAATGAGCAATAGCAGGCTGACCACGATGACACCAACTGACAACAGGCAGGGCAAGCTGGGGATGAGAGGCACACAAGGGGTCAAGTTCCCAATAATGTCATTCTGACATTGTCCTGTTGAATAGCCTGATGTTGTAGTACACCTGTACATTCCAAGTACACACATAGCACGTATGTGTGTTGCATTGTACCTGTGTGACACTGCACAACAAACATCCAAGTGACATTGCATACAGTCAGTTGCATACACAGCATGCTACCCATGCAACTCTATAGTACATGTTTTACCAAAAGCACCTATGACTCACCATTATGAAAAGAAGTTGCGGATGAGGTGACTTTGGATATCATCTTCATCCTCCTCGTCACTGGCATCCTGGGCAAGGCCTTCATCCTCAACGGGCGGATTTTCCAGCTCATCAGGATCAAGGTAGAGTGGCACGGCCTTCTCCACTGACATGTTGTGTAGCATGCAGCACACGGTAAAGATGTCACACACTTTGCGTGGGGTGTATTGGAGGGCTCCGCCTGTCCTGTCCAGGCACCTGAACCGGCTCTTCAGGAGTCCAAATGTTCGCTCAATCACCCGCCTGGTCTTCCCATGAGCATTGTTTTACCGCTGGTCTGCAGCTGTCCTGGGGTTGCGTAGCGGAGTCATTAGCCATGGCATGTTTGGATATCCTGCGTCTCCTGCAAATTGACATCATGGAAATGAGTGTGTAATATGATGCAGTCCATGAAGTTTTGACATACTGACATGCATAGGTGACGGAGTTTACCCACCAACAAGACATGCCAGGTGGTTGTGCAGCTGCAGCATCATCTGTGGTACCCTGCTATGCCTCATGATGAAAGCATCGTGGCACGGTCCTGGAAAACGTGCAGAAACATGTGAGATAAGCATGTTTGCAAGACACACCACCAGGGCATTTATCGAGTGGTAGTGTTTCCTGTTGCGGTATGCTTGCTCCTGAGCCTGTGGTGGCACCAGAGTAACATGTGTACCATCAATTGCACCAATTACATGAGGCATGCGTCCCAGGGCATAGAATTCCCCCTTGACATGTGTCAACTGTTCTGGAGTAGGGAATGTAATGAATTCATCAATGTGCAGCAACATAGCTGCCAATACATCGGTCAATACACAGCTAAACATTGTCTGAGACATCCCTCCCACATCAGCTATGGTAAATTGGAACATACCTGTGGCAAAGAAATGTAGGGCTGCCATCACCTTTACCTTGGGTGTCAGCGCAGTTGGATACCTGTGTCGTGGTTGCAGGTGATCTTCCAGCCTGTCCGTCAGGTCCATGATCAACTGTCTGCCGAAGCGGTAACGCCGTATGCAATTACGTTCCCTAATGGCTTCCAAGTCTGGCAATGGCCTTTAGAGAGGGGGTGCCCTGCAAACCATATTTAGTAGAAAATGTGTACAACTGTCAGACAAAGACAATAACAATGTACATGGCACAAGCAACACTGCTTCAACAAATCTAGACAATTTTGAGTGTGGCGTGAGATACACACTGAGGATACATGTGCCAGCTGCCAGCCACTCCTCCGTGAAAAGTAAAAGACCTGTGGTCTGTGGAATGGATATGACATGCATACAAATTATCTGATGGGAAGGTCTGAGTGAGCATGACAATGTATCATGTCAGTGACACACGCCACGTGAATTGCATTAGGAGGTTGTCTGCACATCCAGACAGATGACAGCAATACACACACCAACATCACATGTGCCATCATTTGCACAGATCTGACATATTCCTATTGCGGTGTGATATTTCCCAAACTATTACATGGACATCATCAGACAGCAGAAATGTATGATTTGTGACAAATGGTCTGTGATGCCATCACACATATGAGCGGTTCATTTGCACAAGTGGCATGGTGTGCGTACATTTAAAACCCTGTCATCACGGCAAGGACCCAACATAGATGCTCCTACAGCAGATATACTGAACAATATGAACTAGTTACTTACCTTTTGTAACGAAATATCAGTAAGGAACAGTAGTTAGTACCATATTCATTACTTGGAATACATACCAGGCTTTGCAACAAATTGCCTCCGTGGATGCCATCGCTCTGCCCAGTGATTCGGTGCTATCCAGCCCACACCGGATCTAATACCGTGTCGCAGATTGGCATTCTACAAGGGCTTGGCCAAGTATTGCCCGTACCTACAACGCGCACTCTGGCAGCAGTTCCACAACCGTGTCCCACAGAGAGTGTGTGTAGCGGACAAAGAGGCATGTGATGTTGGAAGACCTCAGTCCCAGACTCAGGGAGGATGATACCATCTTTCCGTACTGCTCATACCTTTTGGATACCCTGTCCAGCGGAGCTAACGGGAATGCGGTCTGTGATTTGGAGGCCTGGATGCACATGCTCTCTGGGGTGGGGTGGGAGGACAGGAAACATGGGTTGTCCGGCGAGGGTGTGGGCATCTGGTAACGTGCCTATCTACAGCCAAACCTGCAGCGGGCCTGGACATGGTGGCCAATATAGCGTCAGTCAATTCCTCATGAAACGGCTGCAGAGGCTCAGCGGAACTTGACTGCAGTTTAAGGACCTCAGTGAGGAGGTTGGTCCTCACGGCCGCAACGGGGAGATGAAGGGGCAAGGCTTCGGCCGTCCACGTAAACACGACACTGTACGTTGCCCGCTCATCCAAAGACACGCTTGGAGAAGATACATTACCAGTGTCTGGCGAGGTATCCAGACCACTCGCATCCCCCAGTCCACCTGTCCTGTCGTCTTGGGACTGACACTCACGTGTCAGTGGGTCTTCAGAACCCTCCCAATAATCCTAATCACCCATTCCCTGATAATCAGGGTTGTCATAAGCTGTGCCTGGCTCGTTGAAGTTTAACTCCACATGCGGCATTAAAAGCTGTGTTCTGCCGTGCAGTTCCCACGCCGGAGCCGTATAGTGTGTGGTATCGGGGACAGCACCACCCGAGGACGGCGCCAAGGGTGACACCTGGGGGACTGTTGCCGGTAAGGTTGTGAGGTGAACCAGCGAGGACCAGTATCACCAATCGGATCTTGTCTGTCCCAGCGGGTCCGGGACGAAGGCGCCACCAGAGTCAGAGCCAAAGCGAGTGACGGCGTCGGGGGCAAAGCACCAGACCCGCTAGTGCCTCCAGATGGGTCCGCTGGGCTCTCAGCCGCAGCGTAGGCCGTCGGTGGAGTGAGGGACATCATGGCCATGAGGAAGTGCACTTACTCCTCCTGCGTCGCATGCTGGCCAGGGACCGGAGGTCGTGGTGCAGGCAACAACGGCTGCAAATCTGACGGAGCCGCGTGGGCGGTGTCACCCGAATCCCATGCAGCATTGCACGTGCATTGTGTTGGGTTTGAAGTGCGATGACGTCTCTTTGACTTCTTGTGGTTGCCTGACGACTTTGCCCTGGAGGACTGATGTCGAATCCCGGGGCTCTGATGTCTCAACACCATGCCTAGGCACTCGACCTACATCCAGACCATGAGCTATTGTGGTGCAGGGCCAACTGCTGGAGTCCGAGCTGCTTGTGGGACCACTCACACCTAGCTTCATATGTCTGGTCCCGGCAGTCGGACCAGCTCTTGTTGTCGTGCTTGACGTCAAAACAGTGGAGACACCTACGGTGAGGGTCAGTCACCGACATGAGTCGGTCGCAATCCTCACAGGCTTGGAAACGGCCATCCCTATTGGCACCGTCCTGAGTTGGACAATCTAAGTTAAATGGACAGAAGTAATCGTACTATGATTTCAAAAAGAAAAATGAGTAAGGTGAGTAAGGTTACACTTATACGGGCACAGCGCTGGTGGTGTTAAAGAAGAGGACCTGACGTGAGCACGCAGAGGCGACGTATGAGTACTCAGACAACATCATCACAGCGCACACAACGCCAACGACACACGCAGAGCCGCAGGAGATGCCTACCGACACACAAGTGTACTGCTAAGCGGAAATTGCTATTTCCAGTATGACACTTGGGGATATTCTAAGGTGAGGAATATAATACTGACCTGTTTATTTCATTTGCAAACAGCATGCACAATGTCGCACATGGCACACACATGACGTGGTCACACAGGGTCATGCTGTGGGTCAATTCAACCTCTGTCACAGTGGCCATGTTGCTGTCATCATGTGACAGTTCCCTGTACTGAATGGTGTGCCATTCCAGTGTTGATGTGCATCACAATATGTTGCAGACGTTACTCAGGTGCAAAGTGTTGAATGTATGTGATACACATGTGCTAAATGAATAATGACATGTCTCAACAGCTCTTCACACATCAACTGAGCCACAAGGTCACAGTCCCTGTGCTTCTTCAATGTCTGCAACACCTGCGCATGCTGATGTAAGGATGCCATGCTGATGTATGCATCCACATCGTCAACATGAGTGTAGACTACATCCCTGCAATGTGATTTCCTGGAGTCACTCTCCCAATGGTGACATGAAGGAGGTCAGGAACGCAGCCTACACAAGCGCTCACTTGAGCATGTCTGACGCACTGTACCCCAATGGTACTTGCGTGTGTACGCCTCGTTTCCCTGTTGCATTTTAGCCATACGCGAGCATAGCGTACCTCAATGGTACGTGCGTGTGTAGGCCTCGTTTCCCTAATGCAATGTAGATATATGCAAGCACAGCGTACCCCAATGGTACGTGCGTGTGTACGCCTCGTTTCCCTATTGCATTTTGGCCATACGCGAGCACAGCGTACCCCAATGGTACGTGCGTGTATAGGCCTCGTTTCCCTATTGCATTTCAGCCATACGCAAGCACAGCGTACCACAATGGTATATGCGTGTGTACGCCTCATTTCCCTATTGCAATGTAGACATACGAGAGCACAGCGTACCCCAATGGTACGTGCGTGTGTACGCCTCATTTCCCTATTGCATTTTAGCCATACGCGAGCACAGCGTACCCCAATGGTACGTGCGTGTGTAGGCCTCATTTCCCTATTGCATTTTAGCCATACGCGAGCACAGCGTACCCCAATGGTACGTGCGTGTGTACGCCTCGTTTCCCGATTGCAATGTAGACATACGCGAGCACAGCGTACCCCAATGGTACGTGCGTGTGTACGCCTCATTTCCCTATTGCATTTTGGCCATACGCGAGCTCAGCGTACCCCAATGGTACGTGCGTGTGTACGCCTCGTTTCCCTATTGCAATATAGACATACGCGAGCACAGCGTACCCCAATGGTACGTGCGTGTGTACGCCTTGTTTCCCTATTGCATTTTGGCCATACGCGAGCACAGCGTAGCCCAATGTTACGTGCGTGTGTACGCCTCGTTTCCCTATTGCAATGTAGACATACGCCAGCAAGGCGTACCCCAATGGTACGTGCGTGTGTACGCCTCGTTTCACCATTGAATGGGTTGCATTTGCAACGGCAATGGCACCGTACTTGTGTGTATATTCAAATAAATACATAGGGGAACAGTGGAATGATCAGAATGTAACCAGGTTGTCATGGATACTGAGAGTTTTGAGCCTCCTACAGGTGTTCTAGAAAATTCAGTTGGGCTAAAGTATACAATGTTGCAAAAGTTGTTGTTCAGCTCAGGCTCAGTTTTCAAACCATGCATATGTGTGTCATGGCCTTATGTGTGATGGGATTGGATGAAACATAGGACGCTAAGTATGGTGGCCTATCACACACTACTCCTTGGACTCACAGACCCTCTGCAGCACAAATATAAGGCAGCTTGTGGCTGTGGGAGGGCACTTGCCTGTACAACATTGGAGTGGTAAACACAGCTGCTGTCTCTGTATCCTCTGGATCCTGATTAGCTGAGCATGGAGAGGGCACCTGCATTCAGTGATGGTGAGAACAAGGCCCTGCTGGATGCCCTCCTGCCTAACTACAGCAAGCTGTATGGGAGACCAGAGGATCAGGTGAGTGATGTGTGCAATACCTTGGAGTGTGCACCTGTTGTGTGTGTGAGATTATAGCCACTGTGTATGTATAGTGGATAGATGCTATGTGTTTGGGAGTGAGTGCCAGGGTGTACAGTGTTGTTTCAAGAGGGTTCTTTGTTGTAGTGGGGTGTGTGACAGCATGTCACGTGCTGCAGTGCACCCAGATGTAGCATATATTGCTCAGGGAGTGCCATGCTAAAAGAGTGGTTTGCACCCCTCATGTCATCTGTAGCCTTTAAATGACATGTAATGCAGTTGTGTTTGCTCACAGGCCACATACTCCTGGACAATGATGCAAATGTGTGGAGCATCCGATGCCCTGTTGTCCTCAAGTATTTTGTGCACATATGTGTGTCATTGAAACATGGACAAGGTGTACTGATGTTCTTTTACTTTACATTCGTGACAGGTATCTGCCTATGAGAAGGGTGAAATCTGGGTGGACATCGCCAGGGCTGTCAGGAGTGAGGGGGGGCTTGCAGGAGGCTCAGAAACATCAAGAAGAGGTTGCAGGACATCCGGTGCTGGACCCGCCACATCGCCAGAGTACAGCTGAAGCTGGAAGCTCCACCCCGGCATGGCGGCACCCGCCACCTCACCCCCCACATGCTCCGGGTCCTGGAAGGGGTGTTCCCTGACCTCCATAGGCAGTTGCAGCATGGACAGCAGCAAGAAGGGGTAGGTACATGTCTGTTTGTTGTCATGTGTGTCACATGCTACCTGCAGTGCTCCGAGGCATGGTAACACTCCCATAGTTGGAGTCGTGTGGTCAGACACTTAATGCATTGGCATAAGAATGTCCCAGTTTCATCAGCTGCTTCTTTACATGCCTTGCCCTACTCCACATTTGACCAGCGCTTTGGCTAATGATTGTTTTTCACATGTACTCATATGGTGCAATGTCTTAGTATGCATCTTCCTTTGCACATAATCATGTTGGAGGGGGGTCTGTGACACCTGTTGGTACCTTACATGTAGCACCACATGTGCATGCACTGTGTCTGGCCTTCTTCATATTTTGGCACTGATCTTGAGTTTTCTGCACGAGTCAGCCTCAGTGGCCTTTCTCCATGGTACACTTTCTAATTATCATGTGTTAGCTACAGGTGCACACTGTACAAGTGCACTAATTTTGCCTTGTGCATACTCACACTGAGCAGTGCGTGTGTGCATATTCTCTAAATATGTTGCATGTTGTTTGTAAATAATATTGATGGTCAGCCACACAATGTGGATTTGGGTGTAGACAGCTGTGATGCCCGTGTGAGGTGATGGGACACTTGGTTCAGGTCCCAGGATGGCATCACATGGCAGTTCAGGCAGGAGTTTTCCCATGTGGCACAAGGTCAAAGCAAATCAAACATGACCAGTTCTGGATTTGGGTGGCAGGGTGGGCAAATGAACTGTGATGCATCATCAGCTATCCTGTTGTCAGGCAGTGGTTCATCATTGTGTCTCTCATACAAGTTTTTGCCTTGCCTGTTGCTTGTATCCTACTATACATTGAGCGTTGTCTCTCTTACAATTGCCCAAAACTAGACTTAGCATTGTTCAGAGTTCAGCGGCATGTGACTCATGATGCATGCCATGTTTATAAATGTGCCCAAATGATTTTGAGCTGATATGTCTGATGTGTACAGGTGACTGATATATTTTTCTTATTCTCCTTGCCAACAGCATCATCATCAGAATCTGGAGGAGACACAGGCGCGGACCAGGCAGAGGGACCCAGCGACAGTGCCACCTGCTTTGAGGAGTCAGAGGGAGGCAGTGGCACGGAGGGTGAGGAGAGTCTGCAGGCCGGACCATATGTGGCTGACACATCCTACCATGCGGACGGTTCCGAATCAGACTCTCAGGAGGAGGGGGAATATGCAGCAATGGTCACTTCTTCATCTTTGGCTGGCCTCCCCTCCTGCAGTACCATCTCCATCCTCCCAGTTGTTAGTGTCCCTAGGGTCCATGCTAGCCCCTGTGTCTCCTTTGTTCCCGGCACCGCAGCCCCTGCTCCTGTGTCCCTTGCTGCCCTAAGTGCTGAGTCTGTGGACCTACTCCGGCAGATTGTAGTAGGTCAGAAGCTCAAATCTCCACGCACACTATCTCAAGGGGATGTTGGCACACCCACAGGGAGGGGGGACACACCTCACACACGCATCCACAGACCCAGGAGAACAGACTCACAGCCCTCTACCTCCACCCCCAATGTGTCCCCGGGTTCAGGTGGTAGTTTTTCTGAACTGACTGAAGTGTGCAGCCAAGTTTATCTTGCTACTTTCAGCGATGCACCGGCCAGTGTGGATAAATCCACAACACCTGCACCCACTCCACCTGTCCTTCCCTCTCCTGTCCATGCGGTGCCGGAGGAGTCCACAGATGATGCCCCCAAAGTTTCCACTGCGGATTGAACTCCATGTGCAGGCAAGTTTGGGTGTGAGCACATCCTTGAAGGCACAAACTGTTATTCTGACTTGTTTGGACTAGCCATTGGCCTTTTATGAGCAAGGACTCTTATTTGCGTTTTCAATTTTGAACCAGCTGAATAAAGCTATTTATTTCAGTTTCTGAACTTTAGTTTGTCTGATAATATCTGTGACTGTTGTGTGCCTGGGAGCTGGTGTGATGTTCAAATTTGGGTATGTTAACATGTGTCTACGTCCTGATGGTAATGAGGTTAACAATGGTATGCATTTTGATTTAACGGCTGGGCACTGCTGGGCACTGGTGGGGGTCTTACCCACACACACACTCTGATGCTGGGCACTGGTGGGGGTCTTAGCCACACACACACTCTGATGCTGGGCACTGGTGGGCACTGGTGGGGGTCTAAGCCACACACACACTCTGATGCTGGGCACTGGTGGGCACTGGTGGGGGTCTTAGCCACACACACACTCTGGTGCTGGGCACTGGTGGGCACTGGTGGGGGTCTTAGCCACACACACACTCTAATGCTGGGCACTGCTGGGTGTGTTTTCTACTCACCTCTTACACTTACACTGACATGGGAGACGTATGTCCCACACGTCTCCGTATTACACTGGGCACTGGTGGGGGTCTTAGCCACACACACACTCTAATGCTGGGCACTGCTGGGTGTGTTTTCTACACACCTTTTACACTTACACTGACATGGGAGACGTATGTCCCACACGTCTCCGTATTACACTGGTGATGTGTGGTGACGTACCGTACACCGAGGTCGATGGCGTAGGTGCGGCACTTCTCCGTATTACACTGGTGATGTGCGGTGTCGTACCGTACCCCAAGGTCAATGACGTAGGTGCGGCACGTCTCCGTATTACACTGGTGATGTGCGGTGGCGTACCGTACCCCGAGGTCGATGACGTAGGTGCGGCACGTCTCCGTATTACACTGTTGATGTGTGGTGACGTACCGTCCCCCGAGGTCTATGACGTAGGTGCGGCACGTCTCCGTATTACACTGTTGATGTGAGTTGACGTACCGTACCCCGAGGTCGATGACGTAGGTGCGGCACGTCTCCATATTGCACTGTTGTTGTGCGGTGGCGTACCGTACCCCGAGGTCGATGACGTAGGTGCGGCACGTCTCCGTATTGCACTGTTGATGTGCGGTGACGTACCGTACCCCGAGGTCGTTGACGTAGTTGCGGCACGTCTCCGTATTGCACTGTTGATGTGCGGTGGCGTACCGTACCCCGAGGTCGATGACGTAGGTGCGGCACATCTCCGTATTACACTGTTGATGTGCGGTGACGTACCGTACCCCGAGGTCATTGACGTAGGTGCGGCACGTCTCCGTATTACACTGGTGATGTGCGGGAGTTTGTGGCGCAACATACCCAGTCATTACAGTCGTGCAATGGAGATGTGCGCGTGTGGCACCACGTACAGGTATGTTGGACTTCGTTGTACTCACCTTCTGCGCCGTCGTCGGTTTCTATGTACGAGGTGGTGGCCGTACAGGATTGGGATAACACGGACAATGGCGTTCATGTCCTGCTTGTGGCGTACCGGGGTGCGGTTCGTGCCGGAGTCTAGCTTTACGGTAGGTTTCAGCTCTCGTTGAAAAAGAGCCGTACGGAGTGTGTTCAACACGGATCGTACTTCCTGGTTCGGAAGACGCGGTCTATTTACGTTCGGACGTAGCGTGGAGCGTCAGCCGACTGCAATTCATATGGACTTTCGATTTGTACGGCGTTTTTTACGAGGCGTACGGAGTGACGCTTTCGGTTGGGATCGTACTTGCTGAATCGTACGGGGACGCTTACGGGTACGATTCGTACGGGGAAAAATGCTCCGAACGGCAATTCGGAGCGCTTTTTACCGGATCGGAATCGAGCCCTATGTAGTATTTTGCCAGCTGCTGGGAAAATACCAACGATTGTGTACAATTTGGCCAGCGACCAGGTAAAAAGACACTTCCTTAATTAAAACAAATAAGACAAGTAACACAAGAACTAAAATCATCACTACGTCTAATTACTTTTCACAGTTCATATCTTTTACATATAAACAGTGTTTCCTTTCTCAAATCACTTTTTGGACAAAAGTCACTATTGCAAAACAAACTGCTGGTGTATCTAACTTTTGTACATATTTAAAAAACCATTCTATAATTATTAAAACTTCTATTAATCAACACAGGTTTAAAAAACGCTATCTGTAGTTTTTATAAAACTTGCACAAAAAAAACATAAAATGCAAATATTCTGACTCGACCAGCTGTCACACTGACGTTTCTGACCTATCCATGAGCCATTTACCTATCTTGGCGAATTCAAGCATTTGATAAACCATGTTCACCTAGAAGAGTGTCAGAATATATAAATGATGAATGTTGAGATATGGTTGTATTCCATAATTTAGCAAGTATGATTCACTATTGAGTAGGTACTACAATTCAGTTTTGGAATAATACACTATGGATTCAGGTTTGTCAAATGAAACAGATTCATTGATGATGCTAAACATGTTTTTTATATAATCAAGCCATGGAACTTTACTTGCATAATCCAAAGTAAAACATTCTGTTCTGATGGCCTTGGTGAATGAGGTTTCTGTTATTGTCCATACTAAGGGGCCGATTATGATGGCGGTTTTCCCGCATCCTCTGGGCGGGCGGAAGCCACTGCGGCCCAGAGGGTGCGGGAAAACCGCTGTGGACTGAAAAAGACCCCCCGCCAGATTAGGATGGCTGGGGGATCGTTTTTCAGTCCGCAGCTTTTCCGCCGCGGTCGCCCTCCGACCGCGGCGGAAAAGCTGTAACATGGCTGGTGGTGTCTATCAGACACTGACAGCCATATTATGATGGAGTTGAATGTATGCTTTTCCACGGCGGCTTTTCCGCCGTGGAAAAGCATACGGACCTTCACTTCGGGGACCCGTTGCGGGCCCCCTGGGTGAAGAGGGTGTGGGGGGTGCACATGGGGGTACCTATGGTACCCCCCTGCATTTGCGTGAACAAAGCAGCAGGCACCGCGCGGTGCCTGCTGTTTTGTGTTTGCAAATGCGGTGCATGCATTTTTAACATTGCGGCGGGTGCAGCTTGAAGCTGCACCCGCCGCAATGTTAAAAATACAGGATGTGACCGCCAGGGTGGCGTCACATCCTAATTTGCACGGAGGGACCGCCGCTACCCCTGCGGACGGTCCCTCCTACTCTATGGTGGCGGACGGACTCAGGTCCGTCCTCCATCATAATCGGCCCCTAAGTGCCACAGGAGCATGGGCCATATTTTTAGATTATCTTCAAGATACACCATCCCTAAATATTTATGCACTATGTAACTGTAAGGAGTCTCATTA
The DNA here is from genome assembly GCF_964261635.1 of Lissotriton helveticus. NCBI lineage: Eukaryota > Metazoa > Chordata > Amphibia > Caudata > Salamandridae > Lissotriton > Lissotriton helveticus. Next base: position 989,428,311 of record NC_136067.1, read on the forward strand.
AGAATTAGTTTTCTGTCCTTTGTAGTACAGCATTATTGGTAAAGCCCAAGACTCCCACCTGAACATGGTGCCAGATACATTTTACTATTATAAAAGGTGCACATTTACCTAATGGGCTTGCTACCTAACTTTGAGGTGTATCTCGAAAATGTGCTCCAATTAATTGTTGAGGTGCTGAGTTCTAATGGTTTTTACGTGCCCCCATTTACCAGAAGGACCCAATTTGCAGACCACAATAAGTAAATGTTGCCACTATTTCTTTAATCCAATGAATGTTATGGTTATGTTGCTGTTGTGTACCTTGTCCACAAAGCATTGTGAACAATGTACTTAAGTGTACCTCCAGGTAATTTTGTTTCATGTACAGGGTGAAACTAAAATTAAAATAAAACCTTTTCAGGTCTAAACATCAGGACGCGTCATCTTCATGGATTAGAACTGGGATAAAATGAAGGCATATCCTTGGAAGATCATTACAATTTCCTACAAGAATTTTTCTATACCACATGTTTATAGAGTGAAAAGGAAAGATGTGGAAGAACACATCCTTGTCTTACTCCTCTCCTAACCTTAAACAGAGGAGTGCATTCTCCATTAGGGTCATATTGGACTCTATAGTTGCACTATGATACAGATGACCCCGCAAAGATAAGATCCTAGGTATTTCAAAATTTGCCACTATTTTGCATGGTCAACACAATCAAATACCCTGCAATGGTCCATCAATCGTAAGTGTAGAAGTCCTTTCTTGGCTTTGGAAATAAATAGGTTAAATTGAGGCACTGCTTCACTGTTCCTATACTTTTTTTGAATCCATATTGGACATATGTGAGGACTAAGGGCCATATTATCAATCAAGGGCGATACATTATCACCGCTTTTAGGGCTTCTATGGGAATTCACAAGGGCATATTATCAAGCCCATTATCGCCGCTTTAGCGGCGGTTTCCTGCCGATAAAAGCGGTGATAATCTATCGCCCTTGATTGATAATATGGCCCTTAGTTTTCCTCTTCACAAAATTCTAACTTCAGCAGTATAATCCTCCTTAACAGTTCTTCAGATGATTCCAACACGTCAGTGTTGTCCCGGCTGGATTATGCTAGCTCGCTTTTGGTGGGGATTAATCAGTCGGAACTCATCCGGCTGCAGCGAGTGCAAAATGCTGCAGCCAGAGTGGTGATTGGTCTGCCAAGGCAGTGCTCGGTTTCTAACACGCTGCGCTCTCTTCACTGGCTTCCTGTGAACCAGAGGATCAAATTCAAGGTATTATGCCTTGCTTTTAAAATCCTCAAGGGCTCATCTCCCCAAATATTGGAGAATTTGCTGGTGCCGTATGTTCCCTCACGAACCCTCAGATCCCTGGGCCAGAACCTAGCAGTTGTCCCGCGCTTCAGGCTGAGCAGAGTCGGTGGCCGTTCTTTTCGGGTGTTAGTGGCGAAGTTGTGGAACTCTCTCCCCCCTCACACCCGGGCCCTTGAAGACCTCTTGATGTTTAGACGTGCCATCAAGACTATTTTATTTGTTTAGCTCTTTTAATCTACTTCACTGTTCCATTTCTTTGGCCTTTTAACTGAGTTGTGTTGTGTGTGCCTTGCAAAGCGCCGGGACGCCCCTTTGCTGGGGCAGCTGAGCGCGGTATAAGTACAGATAACATAACATAACATAACATAACATATTGGTCGGAAGCATTTTGAGTCTGATCTGCTTAACTTTTTAAAGATAGGTACTGCCCAAGTAAGTGGAAAATCACCCCCCCTCCAACCCCGCTACTTCAAATACGTTTGTAGGAGGTGGTGCCCAGGGTTCAGTGTTTTTATACTGGTCCACTTGTACTTCGTCCAAGCCAGTTGCCTTCCCTTAATAACTCTTCTGTGGTGCTGAAATTACATCACTCATCGCCAATATTACATAGCTGACCTTTCAGTGGGGGAAGTCACTATCAGCTGCTGTCCGGGTGTCAGTAATGTTCTTAGAGGGACTAAATATGGCAGTCTAATGATTAACCCAAACTTGTGGCATAACTAATGAACTGATAGAAGGTACTTATCCTTGGAGAAAGACAGAAGTGAAGAGGTAATGAAGAGTTAATAGATTTCCAAAACAAAGTATTTGCATTGTTCTACTTGCCTTATTTAGATTTCTCCACTCTTCATTCTTACTCTCTCTTTTCCGAAGATTCACGACTTGTTTACATCTTAATCTACAAATGGGAATGGCAGCTCTGTCTCTAGGCACTGTATGAAGAAGTTCTTTAAGGTGTTTATGTGATTGGGTGTATACTTTATTAAACAATGTACGATATCTGAAAGTCAAAATCAAGTTTATTTGCATAGTTACTGAACACCATTGCATTTCAATAAAAAAATATTCAGTTACATTTGTATAAAATACAGGATTGTAACACTAAAACCCATTTACTCTAACAAGTGGAGCAATTTGTGCTGTACACTATACATTTTATCCTGCATGAAAGTTCAATTTTAATAAAGTGTAATATCTATTTTTATCAGCTCGTGTTGGTTTTGTTAACTTTAGTTTTATTGAGGCACATATTGCCTCAAAGGTGGGCTTGACATTAGAATCACCAGCTTTGTTGTCTAGACAAGTCATAAAGTTTACCATGTGATATTGCAATAAATCTGGATTAAATAAAGCTCCAGACTGCTTTATCCTTGTCCCGTTGAGTTTGACGGCCGCTATGTTTTCCATGTGGAATGCTTAAGAAATGATTTCATTTTAATGTAAAAAGTAAGCACTATTTGATTGTGGTCGTTTATAAGGTACAGCAACTTTGATGTATTTCTCCATAGACATTAATAGCAGGCTCTAAATCCTTCTCCAAACATTTAATGATGACAGCATGATCAATATCAATTTGAATATTATAGTAATTAATTAATAATATATCAAGCTTATCCTACATTGCCAATACAGTAAATTGATAGTACGGGGAATCTAATTCTGACCTCAGTTCTTTTACCGAAAAAGGGTGGGCACCAGAATAGCTAAATCTCCGTTCACTCTTGCTGATCTTGATGGATTGCAGAGTAAAAATATTCATAAGCTCATGTTTCCTGCAGAACAATTATCTGAAATCAGAAGAATACTTGCCCATTCATTTTCATCAACCTTCATCTTAATGCCCGCGACATTTCAGGAAACCAGTGTTATTTTTCCTTTCTGTCTGGCTTCATGTTCTGCTTTGGGGGTTTTAAAATGTGTGTGATCTAGTCTAATGGGTACTGGTTGTGCCACACTGGTTTTGATGATCATGGAAGGAGGCTCGGAAGACCATCCCCCTAGGTGTCAATCTAAGTCATCTATGAATTCTAGGGGCGTGAAACAGTTGTAGGCATCCAGATTATAAATCTGTTGCATAGCACTTAGTCATCCCTTATTTATATTAAATTCAACACAAATTCTAAAATCGTCAGGTCTGTAGTAAAGCCTCTGGGGCAAGGCTTCAATTTTACAGTGGTGCCTTTGTGCAATTGATAGCTGTAAGAAATTGCATTTTTGGCTGAGGAGGGGTGGGGTAAAAGCCCCACCCAGGAAACTACCACAATTCTTGTCAGGGTAAAATGCAAAAAGTCTATTAAATTAATCTGTGCTAATGATCTGGTAGCATGGCACAAAGTAGTCAGGCTAAATTTAGAGGCAATTTGTAAAGTATTTATGCAGTACACAAATAGTAATAAAGTGAAAATACAACACAAGCTAGATCCCTTGCAAATTTGAACAAAGAACATTTTAATACCTAAAAGCTACACTAAAATGAATTATGACCAATCAACCAAAAGGAGTTATGAATGTTGCTGAAATCTAGTGCAAAAAGATCAAAGCACCAACCACGGGTATCTGATCATGCGAGACTGCATCAAAGTCGAAAGTTAAGGCCGACCGTGATGAAGCACAGGTTGAATACAATGGGTGATTTGGGCCTGGTCTTGGCTTACACTCACTTTACCTTCTGAAGGAAATGTTCTAAGAAGCTCGAGTTCAAAGGGGAAGCAGCAGGCTGTGTCCAAGGATGGGTTGTTGATGCTGGGGAGCCATTAGATGATTCCTCTCTGAAGCTGGCAACAATGGGGGGGAACAGCTCTGAATTTAAAAGCTGGATCTCCAGGCCGAGGAGGTAGTCATCATTGATGGTGAGCTGATGTTTGTCGAGCCTGGTGAAGATTTGTACCATCAGACTTAGCCAACTTTTTGATAGTTAAAGATCTTCAGGAAAACAAATCAACATGTTGTAGCCGAAGATGGCTCTAAAAGGCCAGATACCAATGTTGGGACATCCTGCGGAACAGGATTTGCTGCTGCTGACAATAACAAAATGTGAAATCAGACCGACTGGTGATGCACCCTGAGTGAATCGGCTGGCAGCTAGGTATCGTTTCTCCAGGACGTTTTTGTGGAAAAAAATTCTAACTGTCAGCTTTTGAAGAAGTACCACCAACAATACTAGCATAAGATCCGGACCTGGGGGGCACCACTGGGGGGGATACACCTCACATATCAAAATCTGGCCCTTTTCATCTTAGGTTTTCTCCTAAGGGTTTTGATTCCGGCAGCAGGTGTTACGTTTCATAGATTGGCGTACCACTTTGATACCATTGGGTTTAGTGCATTTTACAAATATGTTCTCTATTATTTTTCATTTTCACTCCAGGAGACGTCAACAGCATAGTTCAAGGCTCAGGAGCTTGTTATGCCCTTGTAGCTCACATAAAAGGCTGGCCAACTAGCACGTTGTGTCACTTCTGGTGGTTCTGGGTTCAATTAGATGGTTCAGCTCTACTTCAAGCAGCAAGACATTCCTTCAAGCAGCAGGATAGTCACTCAGGCAGCAGGGCAGTCTTTCTGGCAGCACGGCAGTCCTTCTGAGGTTTTACAATAATTGTTCTGAGGGTCCAATATTCATACATGGTGCAAGTGTTTGTGTGGTGAGGGGAACTCTCTGTCCTCCCCAAAACTGCATCTGGAAAATATTTTCATCCCCTGATACGGCTGTAAGATATCTGTTGGTACAAACATCTAATGTCAGGTAACTTTGGCTGTGCCGAAGAGTAGCCCTTTAAAGTGTAAGTGGAGCAGAGAACAGCTCCACCCCAAGCCATCCTTGCAGTATGGCCCATCTGGCATACACCTAGTCCCCTTTAGTGTCACTGTCTGGGAGATATGTACGAAGCCTAAAAGCAGGGCATTCACAGTCATGTGACCCAGGATACTGGCAGATGCACGAAAATGGTTATGGTAGGAAAATGCCAACTTTCTAAATGTATTAAAGAAAAAGCCCTCCTCTGTTGCACTGCAAAAAGTGGGAATTGATCCCGCCAATATATTTCATTTATCCAAGTACTCCAATGCTTTATACAGAGGTACGTCCACATGATGTGGACGTACCTCTGTATAAAGCCTGGATTGGCGTGCAATTGGTATTTGAAGATGTTAATAAAGACAACAGATTTGATCACACTGTCTCTGTTGTCATAAAAGGACAAGAGTATATGGATTCAATATTAGACAATATAATAGTCATGATTATAATGAGTTTACATTGGAGTACTTGGATAAATGAAATATATTGGCGGGATCAAATCCCACTTTTTTCAGTGCGACAGTGGGAGCGCAAGAGGAGTGCTCTTTCTTTAATGAATTTATGTCTTTGTCCCGCAGTCTTTTTCCCCGCAGGGATTCACAACGCGGTCGTTACAATGCATTACGATTCTGCATACCATTACTCCGCAAGTCGAAAAAACGACTTGTGGAGGGGGGGCGCTGGATGTTGGAATAGAATGATTTACAATTCCAACTCCAGTCTGTGCGGGCACTAGGGAAGGTGTTGGATTTTAAATCCAACACCTCCCTCCCCCCTTGCGGAGTAATGGTACGCAGAAGAACAACACGGTCATTGTAACAACCGTGTTGTGATTCCCTGCGGGGAAAAAGTTTTGTCATAAACGTTGTTTACCTTCTTTAATACATGTGTATTGACTGTGGTTTGGGGCAATCCATGGACACTGGACGCATGCATTTACATACAAGTTTTGAAGTTTGGAGTAATTCAAAGGGAGGGAGTGCACGCTCTTATATACATGTTTTAACTTTCTAAATGTGGCATTTTCACAATTGTGACTTTAATCTTGCCTTACCATTAAAGAGAAATTTTAATGGCAATTCATTTAAGTTTAAACATGACATCTCTACTTGCTCCCAATGCAAAATTAGCACTTAATAAATATAATAAGGTAACCCAGCATTAATCAATGGGAAACCTTACTGTAGTGAAAATTGACTTTTGGACTTTTTCACTACCAAAACATGTAAAACTTAAACCCACATGTCCTACTTTTTATATAGAATGAACCTTTAGAGCCGACCTTAGGGGTGACATATATGTTAAAAGGAAAGTTTAAGCCTGGCATAAAAATTATTTTGTCAGTTCGAAATCGCAGTTTAAAATTCACACAAACTGCATTGGCAGGCCTGAGGCGGGTTTTAAAGTGGGTGGCAAAAGGATTGCTCCCGGACTACCTTTAGTGTTTAATTTATAGGCCCTAGGATAATGTAGTACAACATATTAGGTACTTACAATTTGAGTAAATTTTCCAATCAGGCGTGGGCCAGTTGTACAATGCTTTAGGGAGAGAGTAAAAGCACTTTAGCACTGGTTAACCATGGTAAAGTGCACAGGGTCCTAAAGTGAAGGCAAATAGTTTGGGGAAATACCACACCAAGGATGCCAGGTTGAACAATATCCTCTCTAATAGGTGTCCCACAATTCCCAACCACAAACAATTTGGGGTGACTCATATGTAAAAATAAGGTAGTTTAAGACTTTGAAAGTACCTTTAATTCCAAAGTCGGATTTGCATGTAATTTAAGTTTAAAAGCAGCCTGCAATACAGGGTTCGCTTTTAAAACACCAGCAGCACCACAGTTGTACACACTTAAGTACAACAAATCTACTGGGCATTCAGACCTACATGCACTGCCATACTACACTATACTAAGGACTTGCAAGCAGCTTGTCAGTATCAATTGTGTCTATGCTTAATTACCATGAACTCTTAATCAGAGCACAGGCCCTGAGTCTGGTTAGCAGAGCACTGGGCACAATCAGAGTCAGGAAACCAGCATCTAGTAATCAAAATGGTGACAAAAAGAAGGGGGACACGGCAAACAGGTCCTGGTTTCTCACAGTGCATTTCCAATTTATAGTTCCCCATTACTGAGGGGGTCTAACAGTTTGATTTTTTAGGCAACAGGATGGAAAATAGGCTAAACTACCTACATCTAAATGAAAAAAGGCATGTACTTTGAAACGGAATATTTCTTGTAGTTAACCATTGTAAAAAGAAAATTGGCTATAACGCCTCAAGTGTGATAACTGAAGTGTATAATATAAAAGCAGCAGTATCCACAATCTATGGAGCAGATGTACGGGTTTCCCGAAAAGTCTTTAATCAAAAAAACTGAGAATCACTGTTTTAAATATTTCCTGTGTCTGCAACAAGCTTCTCCAATATTACCTTCAAAATTTGAATAGGGGTAACATGCATTGCAGACTAGGGGTCGACGAAATATATACAATTTATTTTTGCTTAATTATGCGAAATTTCCCTACCTACATAAAATGCAAAACTAGCATTTGGTGTTGTATTTTGGCCTACAATTCATCCTTGTGTCCATTTTAGATGCGAGGACGAATTTCATGTTTTGATGCAGAAAGCCCCAGCGCTGAAAACAGCAGCTGGTCGCGCTCTGGTGGTTTGCTTTGTTCCTGTGCAATCTCACTTAATTGTTGCAGCGAACAGGATGTATTTATGTAATATAGTATAATAGTGCGAATTTTGCATAGCAAGTGTAACACGAAGTTGCCAAAGTTATGCAAGATCACCCTCTCCTAGTGGAAATTTTTTCAAAGCATATCTGGACACTTTTGACCTACACCCTGGCCAATTTTGGGTTTGTCTCCACAGTGCAAACTTGTACTTGAGAGGTATGCGCCATGTCAGTGAGGATCCCGGAAGTGCAATTACTTACCTCAAGTTGAAGATACTTTAATAAAGATCAGGTGTAGAAAGCTATGAGCAAGTGCTACATTATTAAATATATCAACTGTTAGGGCCATTAAGGAGCGATATTGGCAACTGAAATGAGCAGTATCTCTACGAAGAGGTTGTTCATTGCTAGCTAAACGCATTTGGCTTTGATCTTATCTTGATGAATGCAGGCCAGAAAATTCACTCACTTGGAACATAAAAATCAGATTTAGGCCTAGATTTGCTAGATTATCACGCAGTGCAGCAACAGCAAATGCTACTCTGCACTGTGTGAGAAGGAGAGAGCAGGAGAGCGCCATTTTTACAGAAATATGGCACTCTCGTCCCCTCGTCCTAGCACAAGCGCAGAAATGTGCTGCTATGTGCCATAGACACAACACCTTTGCAACATAGTGCAACAGTGTTTCAGCTAATCTAGCATATGTGTTGTACATGAAGGATACCCTTCGAGTTCAAACTACTATGCTTAGATTAACTTTAACCCTTTCGCCTCCATGTATGTGTGCTGTACAATGCAGCACATGTGCACAGTCTTAAAAGAAAGGAGAAATAAAATCATTTCTCCTTCATTGTGCCATTTTTAATTAAGCGCAGGTTTTTGCTGCAAAACCCTGTCAACTTTTTTAAGTAAATAGAGTTTTGCATCGAAAAACTTGGGTGGATGCATGGGAACACCCATGTACCATCCATGGGACGCTCCCTTGGTGCTAAGTATTTCAAAGCAGTGCTATGCGCTGCCTTGTGTTATTTTAAAGTGATCTTGCAGCGCAAAACAGGTTTTGTGTTGGAAAGTAAATAGGTAATAAAAATACTTTGTATTGATTTGCGTCACTTTTGTGACTCAAATACGGCATAAAATCTTAGTAAATATTTACCGTGGGCAAAGTACTACGCTACACTTGTGTAGTTTGCAAAGTTTGCGCTACTTCGCACGACGCGAATTGCACGTAGCAAAGTGCAAACATGTAGCATAGCGTGTCGTCATTTTTTGCTTGCTCGTGGTCCTCAACGTCAAGTTGGCGACCGCGAGCGAGTAAAATTACAACCCGGCGAGACTTTTTCCTTGTTCGCGTTCAGCAACATCAATTTGGCGATCGCGAGCGTGGAAAATAAACCTCCCGGCAAAATTCTCAACGCGAGGAGGTCAGGTTTCTCATTCAATCAATCAATTACTTATAAAGCGCGCTACTCACCCGTGAGGGTCTCAAAGCGCTGAGGAGAGGGGGGTGTAGCTACTGCTCGAATAGCCAGGGCTTACGGAGTCTTCTGAAGGCAAGTAGTTTTTGGGTCTGCCGTATGTGGGTAGGTCCAGGTCTTGGCAGCGAGGTAGGAGAAGGATCTGCCACCGGAGTTTGTTCTTTGGATGCGGGGAACAGTGGCGAGGGCGAGGGTAGCGGAGCGTGGCTGTCGGGTGGGGGTGTAGAAGCTGAGTCTGCTGTTCAGGTAGGCTGGTCCGGCGTAGTGGAGTGCTTTGTGTGTGTGGGAGAGGAGTTTGAAGGTGATACTCTGGTCGTCGGGGAGCCAATGTAGGTCTCTCAGGTGGGGGGTGATGTGGCTGCGGCGGAGGACGTTGATGATCAGTCAGGCGGAGGCGTTTTGAATGCGTTGTAGAGTTCATAACCGTAGTCCAGTCTGCTGCTGACGAGGGCCTGTGTCACCGTTCTTCTTGTTTTGGTCGGTATCCACTTATAAATCCTGCGGAGCATGAGGAGGGTGTTGTAGCAGGAGGAGGAGATGGAGTTGACCTGCTTGGACATGGAGAGGGAGGAGTGGGGGATGAATCCTAGGTTGTGCGCATGGTCGGTGGGTTTTGGTGCTGTTCCCAGTGTGGTCGGCCACCAGGAGTCATCCCAGGCTGAGGGGGTGGGTCAGAGGATGAGGACCTCCGTCTTGTCCGAGTTCAGCTTCAGACGGCTGCTCCTCATCCAGACGGCGATGGCCTTCATTCCCTCGAGGAGGTTGGTTTTGGCGGTGTGTGGGTCCTTGGTGAGGGAGAGGATGAGCTGGGTGTCGTCGGCGTAGGAGATGATGTTGAGGTCGTGATGGCGGGCTACTTGTGCGAGGGGTCCATGTAGACGTTGAACAGCGTCGGGCTGAGGAATGTGCCCTGAGGGACGCCGCAGATGATGTCGGTGGCTTTCGATCGGAAGGGTGGGAGGCAGACGTTCTGGGTTCTGCCGGAGAGGAAGGACGTGGTCCAGTCAAGGGCCTTCTCTTGGATTCCCACTTCTTGGAAGCGTGTCTTTAGAGTGCAATGGCAGACCGTGTCGAAGGCGGCTGATAGGTCCAGGAGGATGAGGGCTGATGTTTCTCCATTGTCTAGTTGGTGCCTGATGTCGTCTGCAGTGGCGATGAGGGCTGTCTGGGTGCTGTGGTTCCGTCTGAATCCGGACTGGGACAGGTCCAGGATGTTGTTGTCTTCCAGGTGGCGTGCCAATTGCACGTTGATGATTTTCTCGATGACCTTTGCCGGGAAAGGGAGCAGAGAGATGGGCTGGAAGTACTTGAGGTCCTTGGGGTCCACCTTGGGCTTCTTGGGGAGGGCGTTGATTTTGGCGTGCTTCCAGCTTTCCAGGAATGTCGCTGTTTCGAAGGAGATGTTGATGACCTTCCGTAGTTGCGGTGCGAATGCTGCGTCTGCTTTGTTGAATACGTGATGTGGGCCCAGTTCTGATGGGGACCCTGAGTGGATGGAGTTCATGATCTTGCGTGTCTCGTCGTCATTGACGTTGGACCAGGAGGTCAGGCGGTTGGCGCTGGTGGTGTTCACAGGGGAGGTGGAGTCTGGCGTAGTCGGGGCAGTCGTAGTGTTGAAGCTGTCGTGGATGTCAGCGATCTTGCGGTGGAAGAAGATGGCTAGTGAGTCGCACAGTTCTTGTGAGGGCAGGATGTCATTGGTGCTGGGGTTGGAGAGTTCCTTTACGATGCTGAAGAGCTCCTTGCTGTCGTGTGTTGGCTTGTTTGATATTTGCAGTGATTCCCAGGTGGGGAACACTGTCGGTGAATAAAAGTTTTGAAAACTATACACTGTTTACAGTCTATCCCTACCAACACCACTCTAGAATAAACCATTCTACAAACACAGATTTGTGTGCTCTGGACCCTTTTTTGCCTGAGCTCCTTGCTGTCGTGTGCATTGTTATCCAGGAAGTTTTTGAAGGAGGATCTCTTGGTTAATCTGATGAGGTGGTGATGTCTGCGGGTGGCGTCCTTGTGGGCTGCTTTGCTGTCAGGTGTGCGTTTGTGGAGCCATATCTTCTCCAGTTTCCGGCATGCACGTTTGGAGGACTGGAGCTAGTCTGTGAACCAGGTGGCTCTTTTACTGGTGTGGCTGTTGGAGGGTTTCTTAAGCGGGCGAGGGTGTTGGTGCAGTCGTTGATCCACTGTCTGAGGATGTGGGCTGCGGCGTCTGGGTTGGTGGGGTCGGTACAGTAGGTGGGTTCTGGGCGAGGGTGGTTATCAGCTGGTCTTTGGTGACTTTGCTCCAGCAGCTGTGGGGCAGCAGTTGGGTGTGGTGGTACGTGGTTGGTTTCTTGAAGGTGAAATGGATGCAGCGATGGTCGTTCCAGTGGAGTTCGGTGGTGTGGTCCAAGGCGACGTGGGTGCCTGTGGAGAAGACAGGGTCCAGCGTGTGGCTGAAGGCATGGGTGGGGGTGGTGACGAGTTGTCTGAGGCCGAGGATAGCGAAGTTGCCGATCAGCGTGGCGGAGTTGGTGTCGTTGTTGTTCTCGAGGTGGAAGTTCAGGTCCCTGAGGAGGATGTAGTCCATGGAGGCAAGTATGTGGGTGCTGGTGAGGTCGGCAATGGAGTCACTGAACTGAGCCCGGGGTCTGGGGGGGTCTGTAGACGAGTTTTCCTCTGAGGGTGGTGTTGGGGTCAGTGTGGATCCGGAAGTGGAGGTGTTCGGCGGTACTGAGGGTGTCATCTGCATGGGTGGCGACCTTGAGGGTGGTCTTGTGGACGATGGCTATTCCTCCTCCAATTCCGTTGGCAATATCCCTGCGGGTGATCTTGTGATGGCTATGGCGATGTCAGGCACCAAGGAGTTGTTCCACCTGGTCTCGGTCAGGAATGCCACATCTGGTGTCGAGCAGGTCCCAGAGCTCGACGGCGTGTTTGCATGCGGAGCGGGTGTTGAGGAGTATGCAGCGGAGGTGGTTGGGTCCAGTCCTTGGAGGTTTGGTGGCTCTGTCGCATTTGAAACTGCAGGTGCAGCAGGAGAAAGGTCTGTGGGTCCGTGTCGGGGCGGCCTGGATGCAGGTGTGGTTTCGCCCGGTATTGAGTGCATGGAGGATGCTGGCGTCCTAGTGGAGCCTGGTGTTGTGGTGTTTGTGAGGTCCAAGGGTTCTGGCACTGGGCGAGGTCCAGGCGAGGATGGGCGCAGACGAGCTTGCCTATGGCGCGCCTCCGGTGAGCCAGAGGTGCGCCCGCGCAGCAGCCGACATTTAAGGCGGGGAGGGAGGGAGGAGCAGCTGGCAGGCAGGAGCGGGGCGCCGAGTGTACGGTGAGGGGGCGGGGCCGCAGGGGGGCAGCAGTGGGGAAACCGGCAGGGGGATCTGAAGAGAAGGGGGAGGTGGGATACGATGCAAAAGGATGAGGGAGCAGAGACAGACAGAGTGCAGTAAGCGCAGAATCACAGAATTACAGGCACAAAAACCGAAGGCTCAATACCAATGGGGCAACAGCAGGATCAAACTCGCGTCGGAGCGGCAGCTCGGGGGGAGAGGCACAGGTGCACGGGCGGAGCTGAGTGGCAGGTGGGGAGCGACCGGTCCTGCAGGCAAGGTCAGGGGTCGCTCATTGCGAGTAGTTGTGTATGCTCATGTCTGCTTGCGATGAGAAACTACAAGTCTGTGTTGCAAAAACTGCCTTAAAAATCTACTCGAGCGGCAGTAAAAAAAAGCTCGCACTGTGCAAGATGCCGTTTTCAATGATTGCACAGTGCGGACAAGCATCTGGCAAGGTGCAATCATCGCGAACAGCGCACTACGCAGTTCGCGTAGCGCTACAGGTAGCTTGCGTAGTGCAAAGAGCACTTTGCATAGCTACGCATAGCGCTACTTCGCGAACTACGCCCAGGGTTAGTAAATATACCCAACAGGGGGTTACCAGTCCACGGTTATGCTGCCCAACCGGAAAAACTCATAGCAAGTTGTTTTGGTAAATGTATTTTATGGAGCATATTAGGGTGGACTGTAATTCTTTTTTAATTGATTGTTGGTGAAATATTTTAGGTTTTATTTGAATTGTATGGCTTTTATCTGAAATAATACAGAGCCTTTAAAAAAAAGTGAAAAGAGCTGACGGTAGAATCTTCTAATTTCTCTATATTTAAGCATTTTTTAGAAGATTTGAATGTTTACATCTTGTTTTAATGGTAACTGTTTCGGACGATGCCATTATTTTGCTCATGTATTTGCTATTCAGTTATGACATTTGAGATATGTACGCCAAAACAAACTTTGCTTCCAGGTGGAGGGGATCGAGTAAAGCGTCAATATTCTATGAATGGCATATCTGTGGTGCAGAACAATGTCAGCGACGATATAGCAACATGCTCAGTGATATTTTACCTTTACATTCTTTTACATTTACATTCTCAACAGTATGCTAACTAAATACAGTTTGATAAGTCCAAGGGATAATTTCCTAAGAGGCTGGGCAGAAATTGAAATTCTTGAGAGAAAACGTTCACATGGAGCTCATTTTAAACATCGCTATATGTGTATCACAGATATTTCTGTGCAGACTGAATCTCAAAAGAAAAAAACAATGCAATATTTCAAACATTTGGAAGGAGCAATACAAACTCATCCAGTATGTAACACTGTTCAGCCGAACCGAGATTATTCAAAACAAATATACATTCTGACAAACAATTACGTTGTGTTCAGTGAAAGAGAAAGTAGCAGCAGACTCCTGGTGTGTAGTCAACGAAGATGAAGGAAAAAATAAAGGACGTGAAAGAATGGGAAGCAACTAAAAATGTGATTGGCTGATACATGTGAGACAGCAAATTTAGATACAAACAGTCATGGATATAATAGTGCAATAATTGTATCTGTAAAAAGCATGAAAGTTTGTCAATCCCTATCCTCGTGTCAACAGCGTTTCGACCCTTTCCAAATATTAGGGTCTCATCAGAACTGAAGATAACAGGGGTCTAGGAAAGAATAGGACTGAGTATTAGAAATTGGCGGATCTATTAAATATATAGAAACCCCGAGTGCAATTATAATGTACATACTGGCTTAATGGAAATATCGTCTACTCTTTGGAGATTAAAGGGATGTGGGACATCAAATGTAGGCAGCATCCCTAAAGACAAGAGTAAAAATGCTTTGATACAAAAGGAAGTAGAGGGTGAAGTAGACTGATTGACACTCACCTTAGTTCACTGGCATGGTGACCAAACATTGCTGGCTCGACTGTCCCTAAAGAAGTCGTGGACGGTGAATAAAAAAATTGGCCACAATCCTAGGATAAGAGGAAGGGTTCAGTGAGAGGCAGGAGGTGGACATAATGAGGGGGGAAAAACAATACTTGACTCACCTATAGTCCACTGCCGAGGATACTAAGTGGGCTTGAATAAGTCAAAGAATGGTTTCAGTGATAATAGAATCCCTGCAGGAAACCAAAGGGGATGAGAAAAATGATTAAGAAAATTATTAGGAGGAGACCTAGATCAGTCCTATGGCTATTCAGGTGCTTGATCTGCAAAAAAGACCTTTTAGAGCCAAAACGCTTGAAGGAGCACGTTCGATGTTGCTTGAAGCTGGATCGGAGGCTACTGACAAGTGCCTAAGGTAAGCATTCAGACAAGCCGAGGTGTCGCGTCCTCGTGGAGGGGCGTGTCACGGGGTGTGCCAGAAACCGCTGTGAACAAATCAAATGTGGGAAGCCTGCGATGACTGGACTTGCTTATAATCGTGGAAAAAAATGGAAAAGAATGCCTGCTGCCAAAAAGGCAAAGGAAGAATAAAAATAAATATTCATGAAAAATATAGAAATATTGTATGCAGGGGCAGGGATCAAACCCACGGTGGTAAAAAACATACTCACAGTTGGGGAAATAAATGCCTCAGCGCTAATGCTTGGGTCAATGGTGTAATGCCAGCGGTTAGCTACTTGAACATCAACTGTGACGTAGGTCATTACAAGGAAGGGAGGATTAGGCACACCTCACAGTTACCGGGGGAGATGATAGGTGTGTGCAGCCACTAGCGAATTGATCTCTGTGCGGTAGCGGATCGCAAAAAGGCAGGCCCATGAACGAGCGGCTAAGTAAACCAGGGTCTTCACTGGGAGACTGTGAAAAGTGAAAGTCCCAATCCCCTAGGGACAGGAGGGAGAATAAAATGCAAATAAGAAAAAGTGTCTGCCCTGGTGGGGGTCATAATAGACACCTTGCATGGGCACAGAAATTCCTCTGTGTTAACTAATAGATGTCACTGGAGACCCTGCTGAGGAAATTCATGCAGACTATCTTTTTAAAAAATAATCAATTAAAACACAAAAAGGCGGTTCTAACCCTTGAGTATATCCATTTGGACTCAAATCTTTGGAGGAGATACTTTATGTCGCCTTCCCTTGATGGCAACTTAGCTTGTTCCAGGCACAGCCATTTGATGTCATATGGGCTGTGTTACTTCTGTACAAAGTGCGGGACCATTGGTGCTGTGAGGACCGCACAAAAAATTCTACTCCTTTGTTGCAAGATCCTTGTTTTGATTTGTTGGGTAGTCTGTCCAATGTTCAGTAGACCACAAGGATACACTATACAGTAAAATACATTACTTGAAGAACAGTTGGTATGGTGTTGTAAGGTGGTTGCTATCCTCGTGTGTGAATTATTTTGTGTTTGAAGTGAATTCATATGCGGTACAACTGCTGCATCTATAGTGGCAAGTGATTGGCTGTAAACCCCATCTAGACATGGTGGTATTGTCCCTTTGGATTCTTTATGTATTGGCATGGGCAAGTGCCTGTATTATGTTTCTACATTTTCTGTAAGAGAAGAAAGGGAGTTTCCTAAATCTGTCCATTGTTTTATGCACTGGCCTATGTCTTTTCATGATTTTCACAATATTGCTTGTTGTTCAGAATGTAGTGACGCAGTCAATTTTGGTCATTTTAGCTTTAGTCTGTATTTGAAGGATCTGTTCCCTTGTCTAAACAAAGCTCTTTTCATGGAATTTCTGATCAAGAGCTCAGGGTAAACTCTCTTGCATAGTTTAGTGCTCAAGAAGATTCCTTCTCTAAAGTAATCCTCTTTTAGGGAACAATTCCTACCGAGGCTAAGGAATTGATCAAACAGGAGACCATCCTACAAGGCCCAGAGTTCGAAACTTTTATACTGCAACATGGTATTCCATTCAGTGGGCTTCCTGTAGAGGGACACAATGAGCTGACTTTCCAGGCATTTGATATTCAAATCGAGGAACATTATATTGTTCCTATTGTGATCAGATGTGAATTTAAGAAAGGGTTGGCATTTGTTCAAATATTTAATGAATGACCTGAGATCAAATTCAGACCCTCTCCAAATCATAAAATTGTCATTGATGTACCTCTTCCAGCACTTGATGTTATCTTGGAAGGGGTTTTGGTTTGTCATAACAAAATCGGATTCAAATTGCCCACATATAGATTAGAGAGATTGGGAGCAGAAATTGCTACCATAGTGTACCTGACCATTGTTGGAAGTAGTCACCGTTAAAAATGAAGTAGTTGGTAGTCAGTGCTATCTCCATTAATTCTACAATTAACTCTGTAGGTACTGTCATAGGAGCTGGACGTGTATTGCGTATGTTCTTAATCACCTCATTGCTCTCTTGTTGCGAGATGTTAGTATAAAGAGATTCAATGTCCAGGTCAATAAGATTTCTTGGAAATGGCAACATCTAGCTTGCTATAGTATAATAATATGGCATATATTTGATCATCCAGTTAAATTCACATTTTGAATTTCATGGTTTTCCTCATGAACAAATTCATCTGTTTGATCAGGCCTTTCCATTGTTAGGGCCACATTACAAGTGTCCTATAGTTCCCCAATTCCCCTTGAGAATAACAAGCTGTGTGGGAACACCGTGGCCTGGAGTTTCTCAACTGCACATTTCACCTGCTGAAAGGAAGCCACATTTCCGGGTTAAAATCTGGCTAAAAATGGGTAAGAGCGTGGGTAATTGGTGTGGAAAAACCCCTTCCTGCATGTTATTCCCCATTAACTGAAAACGAGTTCATTGCCTCAACTCGAAATTACCAATGGCAGTGGTATCATTAACATGAGAGGTGAGAGACTACCATTTAAAAAAAAGTAATCAGACAACAAATGCCCAAGGTTTTTTGGCTCAAAAACCAACCCAGCCTTTGTTGAATATACACAGATGTATATACTACTTGGACTTCAGGGGTCAGCTCTAGGATTCTGACAATTCTTGTCTTCAGACCTTTTCAGTGAACAACAGTTCTCGTTCCATAAGTAAATAGGAATACTCTATTATACATGCACCTTTTTCATTTTTCTTTTTTCACCTTCTGTCCCTTGTGCTGAAAACCAGGGAGCATTTATGTCAGGCGAAACTCTATCTGAAGTGCAAAGAGCAAAGAAATCTCCACACTCATTTTGTTTATTCGCTTTTCTGAAAGCCAGCTTGAGCCAAATAAAGAGATGAAGTAGTCCATGCCTGTATGATATGATAGCAGTAGTTTAAAGAGTGACTGGGTCATTAATGAACATTTTGGAGACGTTTTTATGAAGCTCAGGGGAGAGAAGGCAAACACATGCCCCATAATGCCCAGAAAACTACTTTCAATCATTGTATCATTTATAGCATTTATACTGTCACACAATTTATGATGTCTCTCGGGCCAGTCTTGCCCTGAAGTTGCCCTGCAATGGGTGTATTTTCTTGCTTTTTTGAATGCTGATAAAATAATTCGGTAGTCAGGCATCGATTTCCAAAAGGTGGCCCTTGGATGAAGAAAGCCCTACCACCCTTGTCTATATGCCAGCCATTAGGATCAGAGCAGGTGGAAGGGGGTTTAGATAAAGCTCAATAATATAGGCTGTAATAAACATGCAGTATTAACGTTCAAGCTTAAATAAAAGAAAAGTGTTTTTAGAATTATGAAAAATGTACACAGCTGCCATAGTTACACATATTAGGCCAAAAGCAGCTTAAGTCCTACTGCTAAAGGTTGTTCACTTAGAAATGCCAACACATGAAATTATATTTTTAGCCAAGATGAGACCACCTAAAATGAAGATATTACAAAATGTGTAACTCTTGACCTCCATAAAAAGATGCTATTTAATAATAAGAATAACATTTTATAAAATGATTCACTTCTTTTCTTGTAAAAAGTTTCTGTTTCAATAGAACTTACTGTTGCAATTGGTTAGAATGTAGTCTTTTTAAATGGGAAACTATATATGCAGAATCAGCACATTCTGTGGATTCCCCAGGGAGTCGGAGCTGCGCGCCACTGTCCAGTGCCTTGCAGTCTGGAGAGAAATGCCTTGCAAAGAGTCCGTACTGCCAGATAAGCAGTGAATTTACCTTACGCCCTATTCAGGGTCTGTACAGTGCATGTGTGTGCCAGACGCTCCCTCAACAGAGAGTCAGTATTTGTTTAGCAGGCTGCTGACCTGTGGGGAGCCCCTCCAGACGAGGTACCCCAATCATTGTGTGTCCCAGGCGTGTGGTGTCCCTGGGCTTCTGCCCTACGAAGTGAGGCTTACCCCACACAAAATTAAGTTAAGGCTGACCCCCAGGCCCCAGTAACTGGCACCCTCACAGTGCCTACTCCCCCAACACACTGTAGTGCCCCCCCCCTAGCACAGGGTCACCCCACGCTTCAGGTTTGGAGGGCAAGTGGGGATATCTCCCAGGGATGGAGTCCTTCACTGATGCCCAGGGGGAGGGAGACCCTCAGGGTTGGCTCGCTTGGGACGATGATTTCTATGATGCAGTAGATGCATCGATCTATAGAGCAGTGTCTGAGGCCATGGCCCCACTGGAGAAGGGCCTCTCACGCCAAATAGTACAGGCCTGTGACAAGCTGACAGGGGAAGCTGCAGGCCCCTCAGCCCCCCTACTGCAAGCTGGGAGACCCCACCTCGCAAATTCGAAATCGCCACCGGCGAAGCATCCCCACGAGGTGGGAGTAGACCTTTGATGAATTCACTAGACTTAAACAGGCGTTCCTGGCCAGCAACGTTCCCCAACCCCCTCCACTGGCTTGGGACCCGCAGGACTGTTTTCTAATACCTCAGCCCCAGTGTCTCAGCAGACCAGGGCCATAGAGACACAGATGATGATGTGGGCCCCTCCCAACCCTGGCTCCCCTCCTCTCAGCCCCCAGACACTCCGCCACTGACAGTCAGGGGCTCTGCTCAGATCTGCTGGACCCGTATGAGTTCCTTCAACCTGGGTCTTCTGAATGGGCTCCTTTGGAGGAGAAGGTTTCACAGTATGTGGCGAGCCACATTCGGATGTCCCTGGAGAAGGAATCCTGGAACTGCCTTAAGGCCTTAAGGCTGAATGTCTCAGTCCCTCCCTGGAAGGCAGATGCCAGACATAGACCCCTGAATGGCCACTTCTTTGCAAAAATTCATTAAGAGCCCTAAAAAAGGGATAGACAAGCTTCTGGATACTCTAGGCCCATTAACAATAATGCTGCATATGGCAGAGGAGGCCAAGACACCAGGTTCCCTGATTTCCCCTTATACCCTCTCTGCTTGGGCACAGCGTGCTATTGTCTTCTTGGGGAACGCAAACTGTATGTTAACTACAGAGGCGTAGATATTTGCTGATTAAGGTAGACCCCAAGCTCGGGGACTTGGCTGACACGGAAGCGGGTCCCATTGTGCAAGGGGGGCTTTTCAGGGAATTCTTTATCAAGGAGGTGGGGAGGTTTGTGAATACTTTCACCAACCTCAATAAAGCACAGTCTTCCATTAAAAATGTTTTCCGTTCCTAGGTTTACAAGGGGGCGGTCGAGGTAGGGTCCGCTCGGCTGGCTGGCCCAATAACCAGTACAACCCGAGAGGGCAAGTCTCCCACCAAGGCCAGTGCCAAGACCAGGCCAGATTCGCTAATTTCTACCCCACCAGAGGGCGACACGGCAGAGGGGCCAGAGGCGCTGGTGCCTCCAACAGTGCCTGTGAGTGTTTTTCCTTCTTCCCTCGCAAAAGTAAGGGGCTGGCTGGCAAATTGTTTCCAGGCCTAGATTTCCATCACGTGGGATGCCTGGGTGCTACAGATGACACAAGGGATCCTGAGAAAGTTTTATGGAACCCCCACACAAGCCGAGCTCCCGCAATCCATCCGCTTTGTAGCGGCAGAGTTATCTCTAGGGGAAGAGGAGGTTAAGTTCCTCCTGGCCAAAGGCGTGGTATCCCCGACTGAAGAAAGTGACCCACTAGGGTCACCCGGGTCACTCTTGACCTCCTCTTGCCTTCCAGTAATGAAGAGTTGATCTCACAGTAGAGAATACAAGCACACTTTTTTATTCACATAATACATTGCAGTGGAGTCCAGTCTGACCAGCCTCCTTTGATGGCTGACGAGGGACTGACTCTAAAAAGAATAAAGTTACATTTTGTAGGTTGCGAAGCCCACAAAAACTGGGCTATAATACAAGTACTGGTAGCTGTAGTAATACACACAGAACATAAGTTTTGATTACGCAGCCTGTTACAAGCTATCTACCATCCAAGGTCGTCTGGCCTAACCTCCTTCTAGATAAGTGAGAGAAAACCTCTATGTAACAGAAAATGAATGCATTAAGGAGCAAGTTTCAGCATTGGAGAAACAAAACTTACCAAGGACCATTTCTCGTAAATGAGCAAGTAATAGTTTTGATTATAATAGAAAATGCGTCTTCAAGAGCTAAAATGTTGACACAGATGTCAACCTAACTAATGCAACATCTGTATTTACCGATTGCGTCTACTCACAATATGCAAATATAATGTATTAGCCATATAAATGCTAATATTCGGTAAAACACGAGTAAGATGACAATGTTATGTTTCAATTCTATCACCACTACTCCGCACCCCAGAGGGTTTATCAGCAATCTATTCCTAGTAGACAAGGTAGACGGGGGTCAGCGCCTGGTCATCAACTTGTGCAAATTCAATGAGTGGCTTGTCTATTGCCACTTCAAGAAGCAGGGGATCCACTTGCTGCGGGATATCCTCAGACCGCGGGACTGGATGGTGCATCTGGACCTCAAAGAAGCATACATCTGGATTCCAATTTTTCTCCATACAGGAGGTTCTTTCAATTGCCACCATACCCTTTGACCCATCCTCAGCATCCTGGTGCTTCACGAGGGCCCTCAGACCATTTGTGGAACACCTGAGGTCGCAGGGAATGAGACTAATTGTCTACCTTAATGACATAACCTAGGATTCTTAATCAACGAGCCCAAATCCCTGTTAGTCCTTTTTCAGAAGGTAACTTTTCTGGGTTTCTTGATCACCTCCATTAAGGCTTCTCTCAGTCTCCCTTCCCAGAAAGTGATGGAAATTCGCCACGAGTTGTGACGATCACTCACCAAGCCTCGTATCTCTCTGAGATAGGTAGCATGCCTGGTGGGCCTATTCTCCTCCTCCATCCAGGCCATCTTTCCTTGCTGCTTCATTACTGCGCGCTCAAATGCTTGAAGACCACCCACCGGCACAAGGGGCTCTCGTACTCTCAGCAGGTAACCCTCTCCATGGAGGCCAGAGAGGAGATAAACTGGTGGCTAGCCAACATGGAGGCATGGACAGTCGGGCAATTTTCGGTCCTGCTCCAGACATCGTCATATAGTCCCACGCCAACAGGTTAGGCTGGGACGCCAGATGTGGTGAGTTTTCCATAGGAGGGTTGTGGTCTCTTCCCAAACAACTGCTTGGAATTCCTCACAGGTTCCTTTGCGATCCAGTCTTGTGTCCTCCTCAAGATGGACAACGTTTTGCCGGTTCGTTAAATCAACTACCTAGGGGGTACTGATTCGAAGGTCTTCGCCGACCTAGCCACCAACTTCTGGCAATACTGCCTGGATCACCAGATCTTGGTTACGGCGAAATACCTCCCGGGTGTGGGCAACCAGGGAGCGGACTTTCAGTCTTGCAGTTTTTGAGATGCAAGCCTTTGGAAGCTTCATGCGGGGTTGTTCTCGACCTCCAAGACAAATGAGGTCCTTTTTCAGTGGCTCTATTTGCCTCCTGCCAGGACCACCAACTGCCCAGGTTCTTCAGCTGGAGACTGGATCCTCTGGTGGTAGCCACGGATGCATTTCTCCAGAATGGGATTGAGGAGAACGGTTATGGCTTTCTCCCCATCACCGTGATCATGAGGGTCTCGGCTCAAGTATGGCGGCAGCCATTGGAAGTGGGGATCGTTACACCGATTTGGAAGTTGCAAGTCTGGTTTCCAGTTCTTCTGGAACTTTCTTGAGATTTTCCAATCCCTCTCCCCCTGTTTCCAGTGCTGCTAATCAATCTAGCACAATAACCCCAGGGTCACTGTCACTCATGGTGTGTCAGATTACCGGGGACTATGGTCGGCCCCAGGCCATTCGGGCATGGCTGCGAAGTTCATGTCAAATGCCTGACCAGACAGCACAATCAAGTCTACCTGGAGAAGATGGTCCAGTTAGTGTCTGCAAACGGGACCTCGATCCTGTAGCAGCGGATGTGATCCATGTCTTGAATTGTTTGGCCTCTTTGGCCATAGAGGATTTGGCATACAGGTCCATTACTACCTCTAGTTCAGCTATCTCGGTGGAACATGCAGTGATTGATGGGCCCCCGGTGGGGAAACGCCCCTTTGTATGTCACCTATTGTGTGGGATCAGGTTGTCCCTTCCCCTGGAACCTAGGTATTCAGCACTCTGGGATGTGAAGCAGGTGCTGAAACGTTTTCTCTCTTGGCAACTGGGTAGATTCCTGCCCTAAACGAGCTTTTGACAATCCTGGCCATGCTTCTCTGCTTGATCAGAGCTCTGGACATTACTGACCGAATTTTTTCCCCTTCGGGGGTAACATTCACAATCAGAAGATGGACCAAATGCAGGATGAAAAAACAACTGTTGAGGTCTTTTAGGAATTCCAGAACACTGGGCGCACACCTGGGTAACCGCTAGCTGATGCTAAAAAGAAGAGTAAAAGGTGTAGGCAATGGTCCGTTTCCGAAACACGGCGCCGGGAAACTCCAAGAGGGAGAATATCGTCCACCAGGACAAGGTACTTTACGTGGTGACGAGCGCACCCGCCCGCTCCACGAAGACCTCTCTCCTCCCGGTCTCCACCAAACCTGTTAATTACCGAGAATTTAATTGTCTCTAATAAGGATACTGTGGTCTAATCACTTGATTTTTGGGACTCCGCTCACACCGTGGAGTTTACCCTCAGACAGGCATATGCATCAACGGAAATACCTCCCGGTAAAACAGCGAATCGGAAAAACAGGCCGATACCGACCGCAAAACCATAAATTGCAATGCATCAAACCGAAAATCGGAAAAAAATAAAGAACCGCTAAATGGCCCCGCGGTAAATTACCGATTCGTTAAACAGACATTCGGAAATACCGAACCACAAAGCAATAGTTCGGAAATACCGAATAGGCAATAACGAATGGAAATGGTATGCATGAACAGTCGCTAATACCGGAAATCCCCAAAATCGCTATTTAGCATGAGCAAAATAAGGGGAATCACAATCAGGAGGTAAAGTTAACAGAAGGACAGAAAAAAAAATTTAAACCCCATCAGCAGGTGCTGACAATCAGTTACCCTTCATAAATGCCCTGGGAAACCCCACATGTACACCAAAATGGCTGCCCTGTACGTGCTTGCTAGGAGGTGGAGGATCAACGCCCAGGCCCAGCGCAGGAGGATGATACAGGACAGGATCTTCAGGGTTCGCATCACTTTGCTGGGGCAGACCGAGGAACAGGTGTACGTCAAGTACAGACTGAACCGTGCCATGATAATGCACCTAATAGCAGACCTGACACCCTTACTGCAGCACGAGACCCGTCGGACCAACGCCATACCTGCCCATGTGCAGGTGCTATGCTGCCTGCACCTGCTTGCATCTGGAAGCTTCCAGGGGGTAATAGCTGAGACAGGAGGCGTGTCGCAAAGTGCCTTATCACGCTTTTTCCACCGGTTCCTAGAGGCCATGCTGACATTTCTCAATCGCCACATCACCTTCCCCAGAACCCCCCAGCAGCTAACCCGCACCAAACGGGAATTCTACCAGGTGGCACAATTCCCCCATGTCATCGGGTGTGTCGACTGCACGCATGTCCCCATCTGTCCTCCATCAGCCACCGAATACATTTACCGCAACCGGAAATCGTATCATTCAATAAATGTTCAGGTGGTGTGCAATGCCAAGTTGATCATTACCGACATTGTAGCCCAATTTCCCGGGAGCACACATGACGCCTACATTTTCCGTCACTGTGGCCTCCACAGGCGCCTGATCAACGGAGAATTCGGAGAGGGACACCTACTAGGTACAAATAGCTGCATCATCGTACTCCCCATCCACTCCTTCCCCACATGTATAATTCCATTAATGCTGATTACCATTCTCTCCCCATCCTGCAGGTGACAGCGCATACGCATTGCGTGAATATCTCCTCACGCCCTATCTCAACCCAGCTACCCCGCAAGAGCAGCGCTACAACAGGGCACACATCAGTACTAGGAATGTGGTTGAGCGAACATTCGGCATCCTGAAGAGCCGCTTCCGAATACTGCACAAGACTGGAGGTGCATTGCAGTACGACCCAGTGACCTGCTGCCAGATAATTGCTGTGTGTGCCATCCTGCACAACATCGCCACGCGCAGGGGGATACACATAGAGGTGGAGGGAGAGGAAGAACTGCGTGCCCAGCAACCCCCCCCACAACACCAACAGGCACATGTGCCCAACACAGCTGAAGGGCAAAGGAGACGGGCATACATCACACGTAATCATTTCTGAGACAGGTAAGAGAGTGACTTGACAACAGGATCAGTTTTGCAAGGGTTTAATGGGCATGGACACCTGACTGGTGCAGAAAAACGTAACACAAACAAGCTGCTGCCGCAGCGAAAAAAACTAGCAATGTCCCTTCTCAGAACAGGTGGCGCGTGAGGCACTTTGGTCTGTCCATGGTTACCTCACCAAGGACAGTGTGACTATGCCACATGTTTACTTCCGTTTGCCGCGTACCCCCAGTCTCTTGTCCTGTGACTCCTCGGGTTGTACACGATGGGAGTCAGTGGCAGTTGCACTGCGGCCACTGCGCCTCCTCACGCTGGTGTCCGGCAGGGAGACGCTGCTGACACTGGAGGCTGCCTCACTCCCCTCTTCCGCCCCCAGACTGCTGACACTGGCTGACCCTGGCTGCAGTTGCTCCACTGCAGTGGTCACCCTCTCAAGGGCCTTTGCCACATCCCCACATAAATGACCAAGATCCACTTGCAGGGACACGGACCTGCGTGACAGCACAGCCGTGCTGTTGCACATCTTATTGATGGCCTTGTTTGTGGTATTCACTGCCAGCATGACCTGCCTGTGACGCCGGCGCTCACTCCTTTGGCCTGCGAGTATGGCACGTGTCAGTTCTTGCAGGCACAGCTTGATGTCTTTGTTGCCCGCAGATACGGCAGTGGTGTGCTCACGCACTGCGGCAGTCATGTAGCCTAGTTTGTTGCATAGTTGTGTCATGCTGAGTTTCATGGCACCCATGTGTCTCCCCTGCAGGCGCTGGACACGCAGCATCCGGGCCTCCACTACTCCGTACCCTCCGGACAGATCGACCGGTCTTGCAGCAGCCCGACCCGGGGACACAACCCTCTGCCTGATGCGCTGTCGGCCTGCAGTGTGGCTGGTTGGAGTGACGACAGCCTGGCGTGGAACATTTGGGTGTGATGAAGATTGATCCGACTCCATCACGGACAGGGCGGCAACATCTGCTCTGTGGCTCTGCGGAGTGGGCAGCACTGGTGGTGGTGGTGTCTTGGTCCGCGAGGGTGGTGGTGGTGGTGTCTTGGACTGGGAGGATGGTGGCGGTGGTGGTTGCTTCGGCCGGGAGGACGGTGGCGGTGGTGGTTGCTTCGGCCGGGAGGACGGTGGCGGTGGTGGTTGCTTTGGCCGGGAGGACGGTGGAGGTGTTGTCCGGCGTGGTGGTGAAGGGGAGGACATGACTTCAGCTCCCTCTGAGCACTCCGCTTCTGACAACACTGGCGTCTCTGAGATGACAAGGTGGCCACTGTCGTCTGAATCGATGGGGGATGCATCTGTGTGTGAAACAGTGCATAGTTAATATCATGGTATGGTATGTGACAATAGCTGTGGCATCTCACAATAAATTACTTTTGTTGACTGACATTTGACCCTTGGCAGCTGTATTCATCTCTGGGCTCAGGCATGCACCCATTCATGTATTGACTACATCTCCCATGGTGCAACACAGTGGTGAGGGTGTGTGTGTAGGGCAACGCTACATGTGCACTGGGTCTGGCATGGGGGAGTGGGCAGGGACTACGTACACGCTGCATCGTTACGCTGGCATGCCTCTTACCTTGTCCTCCTTCCGCAGCACCTGAGGTGTCCAGACTTGTGACCCCCACAACAGCTTCACGTTCTATGGTGGCCTCCACTAGATCCTCCAGGTCAGTGTTAGGCGTCACGTTTGATGGTCCCCCTCCTGTGCCAGCAGCATCCCTGACCCTCTGCGCAATCTTCTCCTTGGCCCTCTTACGCAGGTCGTACCATCGTTTTTTGAGGTCGTCGATGCTGCGGTGGGTGACTCCGCAGGCATTCACCTTGTCCATGATGCGCAGCCACATCTTCCTTTTTTCTGCCTCTGGCACCTTAAGCGACAACTTGCCAAATATGCGATCATGGTTGCTGCTCACACTCTGTATGAGGATTTCCAGCTCCTTATCTGAAAACTTTCGTTTTCGCTTTCGGGATGTGTCCTTTCCATGCTGGGGGGCCTCCTTCTCCATCCTGTCCTGCTACCTTTTTCCTGCTTGCTTCTGGTTCAGTGTGGGACCTCAGCTCCTGAGCTCTGCCTCCTCCTCTGTGCAACTCCGGACACTGAATGCAGCGTGGGTGTCCTACTTCCTGGTTGTGATGTCATCAGCCTGCTTCCGAAGCGTCGCGTTATTTTCCCGTTTTCGGTATTACCGATTCCGCTATTACCGGATCCGGTAATACCGACTCGGTATTTCCGATTACGGTATTTGTTACTCGCGCTGGCGTTTACTCGTTCTTTATTAGCGATTATTACCGACTCGGTATTTTTTACCGATTACTTTGATGCATCGCGGTTTGCATGTTCATATTAGCGATTCGTTATTTTTCGGTATTACCGACTGGTATTTACGAACGTTGATGCATATGCCAGAGAGTCGTTTCTTCAATCAAATACAGTCTAGAGTTTTTCCTGATTTAATTCTCTCTAAAAAATATACCTCGTTCCAATCACTTGACCGTCGGAACTCCGCCCATACCGTGGTAGTTACCCACAGAGCTTTTTCTCTAAGATAATACAATCTGGAATTTTCCGGACCATGCACTGACCGGTCCTTTCACGCCGTTTTCTTATGATCTATCCGAACCAGCACATCCCAGCCTGAAAGCCACTTTTTCCAGCCCTGAAGATTCGCAGTTGTTCCTTGCGATGAAACACGTGTTGGCTTTTGAAATGGAACATTAAACAGAATATGGACACTCTACCTACAGACTAATAATTGACTTACCTGTCTCACCTTACCATCTGTCACCAATTTTCGTACCGCCACCATTTGTTTAGATTGATAGGCTATATGTCAGCATTACATGTATACAATTTTATTCAAACTCTTTGAATTCTCCACATAATTTGTAAGTGCAGGGGCACAGTTGTTCTTATTCAAATGCAGGATGAATGCAATCTCGTACCCGGCCTTTCCGGAGTCTACACAGTTGTGTGTGGTGTCTTGCCTTAAAGCCTATGAAGAGATGTCAGAGGAATTACACCCCCCTGGCGAGCAGAAACTCCTCATTGCTCTGCAGAAACCGCACAGAGCGGTATCGTCTTCCACAATCGCCCGTTGGGTGAGGTGGGTGATGCAGGAAGCAGGTATTGACCTGTGGCTGTTTGGAGCCCACTCCACTGGGGTGTGATGGCTTCAAAGCATTCACTGTAGGAGCTTGGTTGGAGGATATACTTAACGCACCGGACTGGTATTCGGAGTTTCGGACACTACACTCAAACGGTTTTACTTCAAACCGGTACTAGAGATGGCCCACTTGAGTAAGCTTTAACCTAGCATAATTATTGCCTCCAGTCCTGACATAGAATTACTAATTTGATAACTATCGTAACAGAAAGTTTCAATTCTATTAAGGACTGAGCGGCAAGGATTATCCCACCAAAGGATTACAGATTGTTGGAACCCTCCCAACACCTAGTAAGTAACAATGTTTCAAGTTTATAACTATGCTAATTTGCATTGTTGACTGTATTGCTTTACCCGTGTGTCAGTTGTTTTTACTTTTCCTTTTCAGGCTAAAACCTTAGCAGTGGATGTGTTCTAAACATATCTTTTTGGTTGTAGGAATGGATGCACGTAAACAGGACTAGTGAGTTGACAAATGAGGCTGATCTTGTACAATGAAAGAGGATGAGTGGCCAGCAATGATGGACTTTCAACAGAGTTGCAGACACCTGATTGGTTGGAAAGAGGAACTGTCAGACTATTGTTTTTTGTTAACATTCCCAAGGCTTCATGGGACTTGTAGTTGTTAAAGTTTGATGTTAAAAATGGCTGCTATTCAATAAAGCGGAGAAAGGATAGCATAATCCTCGCCTCCGAGTCCTTATTAGAGTTTTAACTTTCTGTTATGATAGCTAGGACATTTTTCATTGTATTTCATTTCCTTAGAGAGCCAGGGAAGAGTTGTTTCTTTTTACATTGTTTCTGCTTATTTTGCATTGTTGAAGGAGTGAAATTATGTGTATGAGAAAATTGTAAAGGAGGGTAAACTGCTGCAAGGAGTGAGATCATATGTCATAGCGGGCCGAGTTGAGCTTGGTTGGTTGGTGTATTACCACGCTGCGATTGGTTGATGACAGCACAGTGTAAAGTGCTGTGGTAGGTAAGTTGTTATATCAATAATGCATTGACATTGGTTAGTGAGTCTTTGGTTTTTAAAAGCTTTAACAGGAGTAAAGAAAAATTTTGATGTTTGTGGAAAAGAATCAAAACAGTTGGCCATTGAATTTCATTATTGTTAATTTGCTAAATAATCTAAAATGACTAAATGTTTAACCCCTTAGCTGCGGCGGCTATTCTGCCGCAGCGCTAAGGGGGAGGCGGGGCCGCGCGGTGCTCCCGTACTCATGACGGAACCGCTCTGTCATGGCCCTCGGGTGAGCTGTGCTTGTGACGGAACATTTCCGTCACAGCCCAGCCCGCTCTATAGAACGTCAGCGCAGGCGCGGAATTCACGCCGCGCAGGCACGGCGAGCGGGCCGTGACGGAACCGTTCCGTCACCAGCACACCCCACCCGAGGCTCGTGACGGAACGGTTCCGTCATGAGCACACAAAGGGCTAAAGAGCATTAAGAATGTGAAAGTACGAAAGGTGAAGATGCACCTCTTGAGGGTATCCCTGCACATTATATAACAACAAATGTGGGTGCACACACGTTTATGGCTTTGTCAATGGTGCAAGATCATTGAGAATGCGGGTCCTTTGAGGTTTCCAAAATATGGGACATTCAATCTGAGAGTTATTGAGAGATTGAGGTATAAGCTGTACAAAATGAAGCCACCACCTAGACCTGCATCGTATGAATCATTAAATATTTGGGAGAAACAACACTTGCTAGGTAGAGAGAAAAATATCAGAATAAGACTAGAAAATCAGTGCGTAGTTATGCAGATGCTCGACTGGATGAACAATAATAGATATGGGGGAAAGCTACAGTTGAAGGAATGAGTCTGTATCCAGCCATTACTACTGATAAACCTGAAAAACCAACTAAGGATAAGATATTGGAGAAAGATGGTGAGGAAGCTGCAAAGAAATCAGATTCTGAGAGTGATTCATGGGATGAAAAACTGGATGCATTGTTAGCTGTACCACGACCCCCGTATGTGGCCCCTGTAACAAATGCTGAGGGAATACTGACAGTGGCTACAGCCCGTTGATCGTTTACCGTAGTTCTCATAACTGTAGCTCAAGTAGCTTTTGGGAGTGCACTATAGACAGGTTGTGAGAAATAAGGGCCTGTTCGTAGCATTCTCCCCCCCACACTTTTTGCCCCCATTTTGACCACTAGATGCTGGTTTTGTGACTCTGACTGTGCCCTGGAATCTGCTAACCAGACCCAGGGCCTGTGATCTTTGTAAAAAGTTATTGGTAATTTGGTATATTTACATGTGGCAATGACAGACCCCTGTAACTCCCTAGTATATAATAAGACAAGAGGGATGAAAACTACCTATGAGTCCCTAGTGTATAATAAGAAGGTTTAGAGGCCCAGTAGATTTCCAGCACTGGAGTATGAGCTATTGTGGTGCCTGATGTCACTTTAAAAAGGCAGTTCTACCTTGCAGGCTGCTTTTAAATTGAAATGATATGCAAATTCGACTATGGATTTAAAAGGTACTTCCAAAGTATTAATCTACCTTAATTTTACATGCACATTACCCCTAAGGTCTCCCCTAGGAGCCCCGTGGATAGGGTGCCTTGTAACCATAAGCAGGAACAATATAAAATATGTTTTATAAGCCCTAGTGAGGGAAAAACTGCCACATTCATTTTTACTCATTGTAGTGAAGGGCTTCATATGCTGACGTGGTAATATTTTATTTAAATATAAATATTTGGGGGAGTCACGTGAAATATACTTCAAGGTATCAAATTCACAGTTAAGATAAATCCAACAACTTCCCACAGTTAAATTTATAATAACTATGACAGAAAATAAGTTATTAAACATTGTTTTCTGTGAGCCAAAATTCAGCCTTGCAGCTGCTCCTTCCTGATTAGCCAGACTGTGCCCAGACTAGCCAGGCTGCTCTACTGAGGTATGAAAAGCACTGCTACAGAGTTTATGGGTTTCCTGTGGGTAGAGAAGTACACGCTGCATTGCAGAAGGCAGGAATGGGGTGAGGGGTAACCAAAATGGTTTCAAAGGGAAAATTACACTTCAGGACATCCAAGGCTGACCACCATAACTTGTCACCCCAGCCATAAAGGAGCCCCGGTAATTAGATCAGGGAGAGGGTTGGAAGAGGTGTGTTTAAGAAAATTAGCCACACCAGTAGGTTGGCTTAGCCTGATCCAGCTCCTCTGGAGAGATTTCTTCCCTGTTAGATTTTGAGAGAATGGTTCTTTCTTGGCTAAGAATTTGCCACACCTGGGTAGCACCCTGGATCCTATTGGTCAGGAGTACCCCCCTCCTTGACACCCAACAACTGTGAATAAATATGGGAGCGCTGCATAGTTCCTCAGATCTGTTGCCTGAAGAGGCAAAAAGAAGAAAGACTGTACTGCTGACTCCCTGGCCTGCACAAAGAGGACTGCACTCACCAGGACTGCACCTGCTGCACACTGTGGGACTCATCATTAGGAGAACTTTGCCTGACTCTGAAAGTCCTTGGAGTGGACTCTCTGCAAGCTACAGGTTATCAGATCCCACCTCCATCATCTCCACCAAGTGTCCCCATCCTAGAGGGTAACACACCATTACTACGCGGGCATTACTACGAAGTGCTATTACTACGCATTTTTTAGTTCGCGTTTACCTTTACTTTGCATGTTTTTACATAGCATTCTGTTACTTCGCAAATGCTATTACTCCGCATTATTTTACTACAACGGTACTTGCAAATAGTAGAGAGATAAGTGGGAGTGTGTATTTTTTTAAGGGTGTTTAATTATTAGTTTTTTTTGTTTTAGTGTAGTGCAGGTTGTGTTTTAGGGTTTAGGGTAGTGTTGTAGTGTTTCTGTAGTGTAGTGTTTGAGAGTTTAGGGTAGTGTTGTAGTGTTTGTGTGGTGTAGGGTAGTGTTGAGGGTTTAGGGTAGTGTCCGAGGGTTGTGTAGGGTAGTGTTTAAGTGTAGGGGACGGACTGGTAGTAGGGGTAGGGCCGTGCTGGGGGTAGTGATTTTGGGTTCAGGGTAGTGTTGTAGTGTTTGTGTAGTGTAGTGTAGTGTTTTAGGGTTCAAAGTAGTGTAAGGGGGTTGTGTAGGGTAGTGTATCAGTGTAGGGGACGGACTGGGATAGGGGTAGGGTCGTACTGGGGGTAGTGTTATAGGGTTTAGCGTAGTGTTGTAGTGTTTGTGTAGTGTAGGGTACTGTTTTAGGGTTTAGGGTAGGGTTGTGGTGTTTGTGTAGTGTAGGGTAGTGTTTTAGGGTTTAGGGTAGTGTCAGGGGATTGTGTAGGGTAGCGTTTCAGTATTTGAGTGTAGGGAACGGACCGGGAGTAGGGTTAGGGTCATGCTGGGGGTAGTGATTTAGGGTTTAGGGTAGCGTTGTAATGTTTGTGTAGTGTAGTGTCGTTTTTTTGTCTTAAGGGTAGTTTTGGAGGGTTGTGTAGGGTAGTGTTTCAGTGAAGGGGATGGACTGGAAGTAGGGGTAGGTTCGTGATAGGGGTAGTGATTTAGGGTTTAGGGTAGTGTTGTGGTGTTTGTGTAGTGTAGGGTAGTGTTTTAGGGTTTAGGGTAGTGTCAGGGGATTGTGTGGGGTAGCGTTTCAGTATAGGGGACAGACTGTTGGTAGTAGGGGGAGGTTCGTGATAGGGGTAGTGATTTAGGGTTTAGGGTAGTGTTGTAGTGTTTGTGTAGTGTAGCATAGTTTTTTGTGTTTAGGGTAGTTTCGGAGGGTTGTGTAGGGTAGTGGTTCAGTGTCGTGGATGGACTGGTAGAAGGGGTAGGTTTGTTATAGGGGTAGTGATTTAGGGTTTAGGGTAGTGTTGTAGTGTTTGTGAAGTGTAGTGTAGTGTTTTAGGGTTTAGGGTAGTGTAAGGGGGTCGTGTAGGGTAGTGTATCAGTGTTGAGGGCGGACTGTGGCTATGAGTAGGGTCGTACTGGGGGTAGTGTTATAGGGTTTAGGGTAGTGTTGTAGCGTTTGTGTAGTGTAGGGTAGTGTTTTAGGGTTTAGGGTAGTGTCAGGGGGACGTGTAGGGAAGTGTTTGCGTGTAGGGGCAGGACTGAGGCACAGGGTAGGGTCGTGCTAAAGGTAGTGTTGAAGGGATTAGAGTAGTGATGAAAAATATGTGTATTGTAGTGTATTTGCAATTCGTATTTTGCGTAGTGCAGGGGCGTTTATTTATTTACTAAAAGTTAGAAAAATTATTTAAAACCTTTCAAAGTGTTTGGGTGTTTATAAAAAGAAAAGAAAATGTGAAAACAAGATGTTTATTAAATTTAAGAACCAACTATTCTTATTAAAACTATATTTAAAAATACTCCCCCACCCAAAACCCCTATTTTCCTGTAATCACGTCTCAGGGGTTAGGTTACTTTATTTTTTTTAAAAATGGTATATATTTATGGAGTAGTGGTCTGCGAAAAAAATTAACTGCTCAGTAAAAGCAGTTTCTAATTTTACTAATGCATTTGCGGAGTAATGGTTTGCTAATAAAAAATATGCGGAGTAATGGTAGATGCAATGTAAAAACATCGCACTAAAAGCATGCGAAGTAATGGCATGCAAAGTAGCGTCATATATTCTTTCTGGAGTGAATCCAGTGGACTTTTAAGCATTTGGCCAAATGCATTGTAGAAATTGCAGTCCAGACATCCCAAGGACCATCTAGGACACAGCTTTCCAAACTTTTCATGTTGGTGACACACTTTTTAGACATTCATCATTTTGCGACACGGTAATGTGAGCGATCGTAGCGAGCGACCCTGAACCACCTAATGGGTCATCGGGTTTTTTTCCTCCGATAAAATTTTAAAAAAATAGTGGGCAAATGGTGCATTTTAAAGCAAATTTGACAAAGCAGGAAGATTAATAAAGCAATTGTGAATCTGTTTTAACAAAGACAATGACTGGCAAAAGTGGGTGTAAGGTTAGGTTTGTGCCTGAAACAAGAATATAATCATGCACACATTGACACATGCCCCAGTGATTTACGGCACAAAAAGGGCGGGTCCACACACTGCCAACCCTTTAAACAAGTTGGATGAGAAATGTACACTACCAGATCTAGAACCAAAAGAAGCCTTTGGAAAAAAATCTACCAGGCCAACATTGTGGCAAATGACGATGATCATACCCAAGCCACTTCACACTAGAAGGGGGAAAGCCCATTTTGGAAAACTGAGACCAATTTATAGGATAGTTTGCTATCATATCTCAAAAATGACATATGAGAGCAAATTAGTGAAAGGAAAGGTTGAAAAAAGAGAAAAGTGTCAGAAAAACAAAGGGGGATCAGAATGAGCAAAAATTGTGTGTTGTGGGTGAGGGAATAGGAAGGATTCAGGTAGTATTCTGTGTCAGATCACACTTTTCACCTGTTCAACTCTGCAGGTAAGCCCTAGTTTAAACAACCTGAAATGCTATCACACACTTTAGAATTCTTCTCTAAACACGCCAAATAATAGTGCTAAGCAGGCTCAAACATAATTAAACACAAACAAAACAAATGAAGCAGCCTCAACACTTAAATTAGGCTTGCGTTTAACTCTTTGGCCCTTTTGTGACTTTACTACAGTGAAGAAAGGAAGCCCGAATCATGCGCGCACATACAGCAAATTCATAGAATAGGATTGCACAGCGAAAAAGCTACCTGCTTTTACTAACTTTGCTCTGGCCTTACTCTCTGTGCTGCTCAGTGCGCAGAGGCATTGTAGAGGTGACCTGTCCTCAGGACACCCCCGCGCCGCACAGCCCTCCAGTTGTGTGTGTGCCCCCTCGCTGCTGCTGCTCGCCGCGCCGATCTGCCGTTTTTCCTGTTCTTTTTTTCATATTCATTGCCTACTGTTGTTGCCTGTTACCCCGCTGTAGCTGTCATAAACTGTTTGTTGGTTCAAATTGTACCTCTGTGCCAGGTCAGCTGACCCTCCCTGGTGTATCCCCCGCTCCCCGCTTCCTGCCACCGTGAGTTTGCGGCCCCGCCCCCTTTTCTTCTGTACCCTCCCCGCTCCCGCCTCCCAGCTGCACCTCCCTCCCACTCGGCCTTAAATGGAGACCGCACGGACGCGCAGCGGCCACGCACAGCGGGCGTGCCAATTGTG
The DNA here is from genome assembly GCF_964261635.1 of Lissotriton helveticus. NCBI lineage: Eukaryota > Metazoa > Chordata > Amphibia > Caudata > Salamandridae > Lissotriton > Lissotriton helveticus. The sequence continues at coordinate 989,463,636 of NC_136067.1, forward strand.
CGCCGAAGGCGCGCCAAAGGTAAGCCCGTCTGCGCCCGTCTGCGCCTGGCCAGCGCCCAGCGCCAGGTCCCCTGGCCCCCGACGATGCCCGCCCACACGACGGACCTACGACGCTGCCACCCTCATCGCACTCAAACCTGACCAATCCAGAGCCTGCCACCGAGCCACCCCAAGACGCACCCACGGACCCTTCACCTGTCAAGCCTGCAAGTTCACCTGCCTCCGGACCGGCACCACAGCCACCAAGCCGAGCACCAACAACAGCCACCTCAAGTGCATCCTGCTCAACACCTGCTCCATCCACAGACACGCCATCAAACTTTGGAACCTGCTCGACACAACTTCATCAGACGTCGCCTTCCTCACAGAAACCTGGATGAACGCCTCCTCTGCACCCAACATCGCCATCGCAATCCCAGACGGATACAAGATCACCCTGACGGACCGCGTCAACCAGACTGGAGGAGGCATCGCCATCGTACACAAGAACACTATCCGCATCACGACCGACTCCAACGACACTTTCGCCGCCGCCGAGCACCTCCACTTCCAGATACACACCGACCGAAAGACGACCCTCAGAGGCACGCTCGTCTATAGACCCCCGGGACCACGCACACAATTCAGCGAAGACATCGCAGACTTCATCAGCCCGCACGCCCTCCCCTCCGCTGACTACATCCTCCTAGGGGACCTCAACTTCCACCTGGAGAACAACAAGGACCGCAACACCGCCGCCCTGCTGGACAACCTCGCCAACCTTGGACTCAAGCAACTGGTCAACACCCCCAACCACTGCGCCGGCCACACGCTTGATCCCGTCTTCTCATCCAGCAAGCACGTCACCTTCAGCCACTCCACCGGACTTCACTGGACCGACCACAGCTGCGTCCACTTCAGCTTAAAAAGAACCACGACCCACCACCACCCGCAACAGGTTCCCCACAGGAGCTGGAGCAAGATCACCGCCGAGCAGCTCACCACCTCCCTCAGCCAAAACCCACCTGCCAGCACAACGGACCCCAACGAAGCAGCCCTCAGCTTCACACAGTGGCTGACCGCCTGCGCCGACAACCTCGCGCCACTGAAGAACCCTCCCAGCAGACCCAGAAGCAAGAAAGCCTCCTGGTTCACCGACGAACTCAAGGACTCCAAGAAGAACTGCCGCACCCTCGAGAAAGCCTGGCTCCTCGACCTGACCACAGACAACATGACCGCCCTCAAACACGCCACCCGCAAGCACCACCAGCTTATCCGAACCACCAAGAAGAAATCACTGAAGGAACGACTGGACAACAACGCCCACGACAGCAAGGAACTCTTCAGCATCGTCAAGGAGTTCTGCAACCCCAGCACCAGCAACAACGACATCACTCCCTCACAAGATCTCTGCGACTCTCTCGCCTCGTTCTTCCACCGCAAGATCGCCGACATCCACAACAGCTTCGGCGCACCATCCACGCACCCAACCGTCGAACCAACGACCCCCACCACCACCCTCTGCACCTGGACCACGGTGACCACCGAAGACACAGCCCGAACGATGAACACCATCCACTCCGGATCTCCAACCGACCCCTGCCCCCACCAAGTCTTCAACAAGGCCGACTCCACCATCGCACCCCAACTCCGGAACATCATCAACACCTCCTTTAACACCGCCACCTTCCCGGAGAGCTGGAAGCATGCCGAGCTCAGCGCCCTACTGAAGAAACCAACAGCGGACCCCACCGACCTCAAGAACTTCCGCCCCATCTCGCTCCTCCCTATTCCTGCCAAAGTCATCGAGAAGACCGTCAACTGACAGCTTGCCGCCTTCCTCGAGACGAACGGATCCCTCGACCCCTCGCAGTCCGGTTTCCGAGCCAACCACAGCACCGAGACCGCCCTCATCGCAGCCACCGACGACATCAGAACCCTGCTCGACAACGGGGAAACAGCGGCCCTCATCCTCCTAGTCCTCTCTGCAGCGTTCGACACAGTCTGCCACCGCACCCTAGTTCAACGCCTCAGCAACATCGGTATCCAAGAGAAGGCACTGGAGTGGATCATCTCGTTCCTCGCCGGAAGAACACAGAGAGTCCGCCTCCCCCCGTTTCGATCCGAAGCCACCGAAGTCATCTGCGGCGTACCGCAAGGATCATCACTCAGCCCCACCCTCTTCAACGTCTACATGAAACCTCTTGCAGCCATCGCACGCCAACACAGCCTCAACATCATCTCCTACGCCGACGACACCCAACTGATCCTCTCCCTCACCAGAGACCCCGCCATCGCCAGAACTAACCTACACGAAGGGATGAAAGACGTCGCCGAGTGGATGAAGAACAGCCGCCTGAAACTGAACTCAGACAAGACGGAAGTCCTCATCCTGGGACCATCGCCCTCCGCCTGGGACGACTCCTGGTGGCCTCCCGCCCTGGGCACCACTCCCAAGCCAACAGACCATGCACGCAACCTGGGCTTCATCCTGGACTCCTCCCTCTCGATGACCAGACAAGTCAACGCCGTCTCCTCATCATGCTTCAACACCCTACGCATGCTCCGCAAGATCTTCCGAAGGATCCCGACCGAAACCAGGAAGACGGTCACCCAGGCACTCGTCACCAGCCGAATGGACTACAGAAACACCCTCTACGCCGGAACCACAGCCAATCTACAGAAAAGACTCCAACGCATCCAGAACGCCTCCGCCCGACTCATCCTGGACATCCCCCGACGCAGCCACAACTCCGGCCACCTGAGGGACCTGCACTGGCTTCCCGTCAGCAAGAGGATCACGTTCAGGCTCCTCACCCACGCACACAAGTCTCTCCACGACCTGGGCCCCAAGTACCTCAACGACCGCCTGACCTACTACACGCCCACCCGCCAGCTGCGCTCTACAAGCCTCGCCCTCGCCGCCGTACCACGCATCCGAAGAGCCACCGCCGGAGGTAGATCCTTCTCCTACCTGGCGGCCAAGACATGGAACTCCCTCCCCATCCACCTTCGGCTTACCCAGGACCACCTCGCCTTCAGGAGACAACTCAAGACCTGGCTGTTCGAGCAATAGCAGACCCCTTCCCCCAAGCGCCTTGAGACCCTTCCGGGTGAGTAGTGCGCTATACAAATGTGATGATTGATTGATTGATTGATTGAAGGAAAATGGCTATCTTAGTTTCTCATTTCTGAAACTTAAGGGGCTGTGCATGCTGAGAGGGAAAGAGGTGTCAAGTGAGGTTATGATAAGCCATACATCTGTTTCGAGAAAGCGGCCGCTGAAATAACACGTTTGCACTTTCTTTGATGCTTAAATACATTTCTGATTCTCAACTTTGCTCCCATGGTTTTCAAATTAGTATTCCAATATCCGTCTTAATGTTTATTTACTTCATTACAATCAATCAGGCATATCGGAAGCTTTTGGAGGACCCAGGTTGCATGGGTTCTGCAGGGCCCCTCTCTGTATTACGGCAGCATACACACCTCGTTCAAAGTGAATAATGTAATTGGGCTCATTTTAAGGCAGCTGCAGCAGATGACACAACCTTACCATCTACTCGCCGCCGTTCCTCCTTGTCACCGGGCTACCACTCGTGTGAAAAACATACCGAGCACCGGGAATGGACTGCACATTTGACGCGCAAACACCTAATGGTCCCTCGTCTTCCTCTGCGTACTGCGTCACTGATAGGCGCAGTACCGTCCTGCTCAATCAAAGAATGGAGCGCGTCTCCTCGTCGTTGCGCGACACACAAAAGCATGGCAGACGACACAGTAGTGTGTCGCGACACAGAGTTTGGAAAACTCTGATCTAGGATATTCCACACCCTTAGATTAGTATTTTGGACACTCTGAATCATCAAGATGAACGTCAAGAAAAAGTTCCAGAAATTTGGAGAAGTTTAGAGCAACTTTTGGAAAAAACTCAATAAGGTGACCCAGCCGACATCGAGAGTCAAGACGAATAACTTCAACCGCGACCCGACCTGGATTTCAGATTCATCCTGCTGAAAGCTCTGGAGTTCCAGACATCCAGGATTTGAAAGGGGTCTCACAGAGGGTCAAGGCAGCAAACCCTCACTGAATACAGCCTGATGAAGTGCTTTGCTTGACGCTGAGGGAAAAAGCTTCAGAAAAACAATTGAATGTGAATGTAAACTTTTGACTGAGGCCTCCTGCTGAGTATATCCAACCAGGGCTTCATCGCAGTTGGCCACAAACTTTGGGGCAGATTTACAATAACTGGTGCTTCCCTGCATATCCGCCACCATAGATGCGCCGCAATTACAATGCGGTGCTCCATGGGGCAAAAACGACACAAATGCGTCACACATCTGTGCAGTAAAGGCGGCGCATTGCTGGAGTTGCGTCGCAAGCGCGACACCACTCCAGCAGTGCTCCGCGGGGCCCTATCTCTACAATGCTGCATCAATCATTACGCCTGCATCAAGCAGGCGCAGGGTTTTGACGCAGCATGGGCTCAAAAGTGACTGAGTAAAATCTTGTAGATTTCACTCAGCCACTTTTAGGAGGCATTCCTGCGCCGGAACGCCCCCCCCGCGCAGGAACGCCTACGTCTGGCGCAGGGCTTTACAACGTGATACAGCTCCCAGATGCGTCACGTTGTAAATACCCTGCACCATTGCGCATCTTTTACGCCGCTGCTGCGTCACAAAAGTGACTCAACTGCGGCGTAAAAAAGGTGCAAGGGGCTTGTAAATGTGCCCCTTTGACTTTGTCCCCGTCAAGCGCAACCAGATGTCCAAAAGTGGTGCTATATATTTTTAGGCACTAGAAAAAGTTTTTTCTTTAAAAATCCCTATCTCCAGTTTCCTACATTGGTTCTTTTCATTTTGGTATCTATTTGTTCATAAAAATTGAATCTATTTTTATAAATTGTACATGGATTTTTATTGTGTGTTATGTCTTACTTATTTAGTGTATTGGTGTGTTTTCAATCCTTTACAAACATGTCTCCGAAGTTATGCCTGCCTGCTGGGGTTCAGCTACCAAGGGATGAACAAGGGAATCATTTATTGAGACCTTGAAAGACCCTTTTAATGTGTTTGTGGCCTTATTACTAGTGGTAAATCACTACTTATCACTACTAATAATCCACTTTCCAAAACAGTGTTTACCCCGACATCACAGAATTCAGAAATTGTCACTTGGACACCACCACAAACAGTTCAGTCATTAGGAGAAGGGAGAAATATTTACCTTACAACAGCAATGAAACAGGGTGAGATACATTTGTTCAAAGAAATGGTAGGGGATAAAAAGACAGATAGTGAGATTATCATTACACAGGTATGCTAGGAGGTTTTGTAACTTGTGTTCCACAGGGAAGAGGTAGAGGTGTTCTGGTTGATCTGAATTCAGATGTAGACATTGCAACGCTGAAGACAATGACCCCTGGTCACCTTTGAGTGAAAATGTTCAAATACAGGGAGGAAAGCAGGTGCAGAAGGTAGCTTTTAAGTGAATGCAAATGCCAATGCAAAAACAGGTACCAATGGTGCAAGTTCCACAAGCACAGATGATCATGCAGAATATGAGAAACCCATAATTAAATCTAAATCATATGTCCAACACAAATCTGAATCCACTTCAGAATCAGAACACATTTCAACAATTCCCATTGTTAGACAATGACAGTCTTGGCTCTGACAATTTCCAATGGTGGTGCCTAAGGGGGTAAGAGGTTTGCGTGCTTGATGCAGCCTAGGAGGTAGAACAAAGTGGACCACCTGTAGAAGGAGAGGTAAATGATCACCAATTGTCATTTTTAATTGACAAAGAAGGTACCAGATCCACTGTAAGAACAGCAGAAGTCCCAGACCTACCCCTCTCAGGAAAGAAGATCAAAGTTAGGAGTTTCAAATAATAAACAACAAATGCAGTTTTAGAAAAGGTCCCAGTAAAAATAGGATCATTTGAAGAAAGTCGTCAGTTTGTAGTTTGTGATTTAAGTCCCATAAACCTGTTAGGCAGAGACTTATTGTGAAAACTAAATTGCATTTTTTCTGTACTCCAAATGGTGTCAAGTTTCAGACACATGATGAGGATGTGGAGCTCAAAATGGCCTGACAAGAAAGAGCTGTAGGATTATTTCCAGTGAGGGCAGTGGAAGAGCAGTCGCCTATTTTGAAAGAAACAGTGAACCCAGAAGTGTGGGATTTAAGAGGGAAACGTATTGGATTAATTAGAGGCATAGAACCTTTCAAAATTACAGGAATTCCCAATGCAGTGTATCCAAGGACACCACCTTGTAATTTGACTCCACAAACAATTGCAAGAATAACTCCTGTGATTGAAGATATGTTGAGGAAAAGGATTTTGAGGGAAATCTTGGGAAATCCTTGTAACTCTCTAATTATGGGTTCACAGAAACCTAATGGGAAAGATCAGATTGTGCAGGACCTCAGAAACATTAACAATATTGTTGTTCCATTGTACCGAATCCAGCCACCATAGTTTTCCAGGTCCCCTGTACTACAGAGTGGTTCACTGTCATGTATCTGGGTCAAGCCTTCTTTTCTGTTCTCCTTTGTTTTCAGAGAGAGTTTTGGCATGGTGCAGAGTTCCAAAGGGATACACAAAGAGCCAATACATTTTCAACTGGATCTTGAAAAAAACTTTCTGGGATCCATGCAAATGCCATAAAGATCAGCTCTCATGCAGTACATTGATGATCTACTTGTGGCATCAGAAACACAAGAAGCATGCAAGCAGGACAGACGTGCTCTTCTGAATCACTTGGCTGAAAAGTGACATACAGTGTCACCTGATAAACTGCAGTATTGTTCAAAAGAAATCTAGTACTTGGGGTATGTTATTGAGAAGGAGTCAGGAAAGTGTTACCCGAGAGAGCGGATGACATTTAAAAAATGAGCCCACCCAGAACACAGAGAGAAGCTGAAATGTTCCTGGGTAATGGTTGGCTACTGAAGATACCAACATTTTCCTTAATGTCTAAGCCTTTACTAAGGTTGACTCACAAAGACATGCCTGATCCACTTTCAATGGGACAACTAGTGCCAAAGAGCTTTCCTAGAGCTGAGAGAAAGTCTCTTTCATGGCCCAGCACTAGAAATGCCTGATTACAGTAAGATGGTTGCATTATTGTGCAGTGAGAAGGACAGCTGTGCTTTCTCAGTGCTTACACAGATGCATGGTGATTCCCAGAGACCTTTGGCTTAATTTTCAACCACTCTTGACCCTGTAGCTGCAGGAAGATCCGGCTGCCTTAAAGCAGTTGCGACAATGGGGATTAGTCTTGAGAGGTGTGAGAGCACAGTGATGCGACATCCTTTAACTGCTATGGTCCCTCACTCTGTAGAGATTTTGCTAACCAGATCAAAAACATGACCAACACAAGACTAACCACATATGAGCAACAACTGCTATCTAGAGGAAATGTGGTACTTAAACTGTGCCAGATTCCTAATCCTTCTATCCTAAAGACAATAAATGAAAATGCTGATGACAATGTTGAAAATGATTTTCTAGATGTCATGGATTTGTCAATCAATCACTCAATCAGGGGAATTGTATTTGCGCTACTCACTCGTGTGGGTCACAAAGTACTGAAAGGGGGGTCAGCAGATCTGATTAGCTGAAGAGCCAGGTCTTGAGGGCCTTCCTGAAGGAGTTCATGGAGGGGGCACGTCTGATGTCTGCTGGTAGCTCATTCCAGGATTTGGCTGCAATGTGAGAGAAGTATCTTCTGCCTGCTCTGGGTCTGTGGGTTAGCGGGGTCTCAGCCAGTGCGAGGTTGGAAGATCAGAGGTTTCTTCTGGGTACGTGGAAGTTAATTCTGTTGTTGAGGTATTTGGGTCTGGTGTGTAGGTATTTGTGAGCATGAGTGAGGATTTTGAAGGTGACTCTTTTCTCCACATGGAGCCAGTGGAGTCTTCGTAGGTGTTGGCTGAGGTGTTCATGCCGGGGGACGCCGAGGACGGGTCTGGCCGCAGTGTTCTGCATTGTCTGGAGTTTGCGGAGTAGGGACTTGTTGATGCCGACGTAGAGTGCGTTTCCATAGTCCAGTCTGCTGGTGATGAGTGCTTGGGTGACTGTCTTCCTTGACTTAGTTGGGATCCATTTGAAGGTCTTGCGGAGGATGCAGAGAGTTTTTGGCATGGTCTGAGGGGGTGGGTGGGCTTCCGAGGGCGGTCAGCCACCAGGTGTTGTCCCATGCTGAAGGGGTGGTTCCCAGGACGAGGACTTCTCTCTTCTCGGTGTTGAGTTTCAGGCAGCTGTTGGTCATCCAGACTGCAACGTCTTGCATTCCATTCTGGAAGTCGAGTTTGCTGGTGGTGGGGTCTTTGTTGAACGGGGAAGATGAGCTGGGTGTCATCGGCATGGGATACGATGTTGAGGCTGTGTTGTCGGACGATGGCTGTGAGGAGGGCCAGGTAGATGTTGAAGATGGTCGGGCTCAGTGATGACCCCTGTGGGACTTCGCAGATGATTTTCATAGTATCGGAGAGGAAGGGTGACAGTCTGATCCTTTGGCTTCTTCCAGTGAGGTATGATCGGATCCAGTCCAGGGCTGACACTTGTATGCCTGCGTTGTGTAGCCTGGCGACTAGTGTGAGGTGGGAGACGGTGTCGAAGGCCGCTGATAGATCGAGTAGGATGACGGCTGCAGAGAGGGCTTGGTCCATGAGGGTGAGGATGCCGTCTGTGGTGGCGAGTAGGGTGGTCTCAGTGATGTGGTTGCTTCGGGATCCAGATTAGGACGGGTCGAGGATGGGGTTCAGTTCCCTGTTGACTCTTTTCTCTGCAACTTTGGCTGATAAGGGGAGTAGCAAGCTGGGCCGATAGTTCTTGAGGTCGGTGGGGTCAGCTGGGGGCTTCTTGGGCAAGGGTCTAACTTCTGTGCACTTCTAGTCATCTGGGAAGGTGCCTGTTTTGTAGGTGGTGTTGATGGTGTGTTGTAGTTCTGGTGCGAGGGCGGCAGCTGCTCTGTGGTAGATGGAGGGCAGGGGTTGGTGGGGGCCTCCATGTGGATGCCTTTCATGGTTGAGGCGGTGTCTTCGGCTGTGATCGGAGTCCAGTTGGAGATGGTGTGGTGGGCTGACTGGTGTCTCCGGGGGGCGGGCGCTGGCTGTGGTGTCCGGTGGATGGTTGGCGAAGTGGTTGTAGAGGTTTTTTGTGCACCAAGTCAAGGCCCAACATGAAAGAGGAAGCCCTAATTTGGCTTGATTATGTAATTGTTGCTGATGGTTCATGTTTGACGAACAATCGTAGAATCCTGATAGCAGCTTATGCTGTCTGTGCAATTCAAGAAATCGCAGAAGCTTCATGGCTTCAAAATGTCACCTCTGCATAATTTGCAGATCTAATTGCCCTTACAAGAGCCTTTAGTTTAACGCCACATCTGAGAGTGATATATTTACAGATAGTCAGTATGGCCTTTGTGTTGTCCATTGCTGTGGACAATTATGGTACCAGAGGTGTTTCATGACCTTCGGGAATGGCGATTAGGAGCGGGGTGCATGTAAGAAACTTGTTGGAAGCACTTCAGCTGCCAGCAGAAGTGGCAGTGGCAGTGGTTAAATGTGCATCTCATAGGGGTAGCAATGGATATGTCACAGTTGGAAACAGATATGTTGACAAAGTTGCACTATATTGTGTACTTCTGTACTTGTGGCCTTTACATATATTGGGACGTACACAGCTGAGTCAGAAGACAACACTGCTTTATCAATGTTGTTGTCAATAGCTGACTACTGGAAAGAATTAAAAGATTTGTAGGAAAATGTTTCAGAAGTAGAAGAGCGAAGATGGATCAGACCAGGATGTGAGAAAACTGCATATGTCATATGTATATCAGCAGATGGAAAACCATTATTACCCGACAGTTTACTATAACCCATGACACAACACTACCATGCTACAACACACATAGGGGGAGATGCAATGCTGAAGCAGTTCAAGCATAGTTGGTTCAATCTCAAGTTTGAAGAATTGTGCCAAAGATATGTAACATATCAACAGATGAACATGGGGAAAAGACACCAGTAACACTAAGGGCCAGATGTAGGTAAATGTCATTTACCGATTCTTAAATACCGAATTTTACCGAATCGGTATTCAAGAATCGATAAATGATATGTAGTGAAAAAATCTGTATTTTTTACCGATTCGGTAAAAATCGGTATCGGATTTTCGGAATTTACCGAATCGGTATTTACCGATTCGGTAATTACCGATTCGGTAATTCCCATTCATCCCTATGGGCCAAGAGGCCCATAGGAATGCATTGGAAATACCGATTCGGTAAATACAGCTCTGAATGCCTCTCCAGAACCTTCTAATGAGTTGCAGCTGCCTGGGTAGCCACTTCCTGGTAGGGAGGGGGAGGGTGGTAGCACCTGATTGGCTGTTTTCATTAGTTTCACTTTTGCTTGCTTTCTGATTCGGAATTTACTACGTGTAGCTACGCGAACTGCATAGTGCACTGTGCAAAATGCTGTTCGCACTGATTGCACAGTGCCGGATGCTTGTACGCACTGTGCAATCATTGCAAACTGCATCTTGAACAGTGCAAGCAGTCATTTTCTGCCGCTCGAATAGACCTCACCGCGTTGAGAAACTCCACGCTTGCGATCAGCAACTTGATCTTACTGATTGCGAACAAGGAAAAAGTCTCGCCAGGATGTTATTTTGCTCGCTCGCGATCACCAACTTGACATTGAGGACCGCGAGCAAGCAAAAAATGCCGCTATGCTACGCGTTTTTGCACTGTGCTATGTGCAATTCACACAGCGCATAGTTGCGCAAACTACGCAAGCTCTGCGAGCGTAGTGTAGCCCTATGCCCAGGGGTACTTACTACATAAATCAAGTATGAAACACATCCATATCAGATTTTGGAGCTTTGAGTTCAGAACTGTGTGAGACGCCATGACATCATAACTGAGAAAAGAAGTGAGAAAAGCAGTTTGAAAAGGATTTCTGAAAAGAAACGAAAAATCTGAGAAAACGTTCTCCCAAAAGATTGAAATACATTTTTTATTTTATTTCAAAGAAGATTTCCCTATGCCTAAGGCTGCAGAAGAAGAGTGGGGATAACATTTAGAAGAAGACGCAGTAGGGCTAAGGATGACTATACGAAAAATGAAAAAACATAGATCGAGCAAAACTTATTGCTTAAATAATTACACAAAAAAACTGCTCGAAATAATCTGGATTGAGTTACCAAATTAATGCTACTGTGTTTTAACAATCTTATTACAGCCAAACATGTGTTTGGTTAAATAGAAATAGATGCAAGATTATTATGGATATTACACTTTTAGTAACAGAGTTACTTATAATAATAGTATTAGTATGGCGTTATTTTACTCCAGAGCAGGAGGTTAGAATGACATTTACTGCTGAGACAGCTACACACACAATGGAAGAGAGAAAGATAAAAGTACCCTTCATTTATTACAAGGCAGAAGATTATTCTACAAATGTTCGTTAAAGGTTAATTCAGGAATGAGCTGCAGAAGAGGTGACTTATCACCATGTTCCTTGGTCATATAAATATCATCTAGTAAATGGTTTTCATTAGTATATAGATGACAACACTTCGAATATGTTTATTCTTATTATATAATTCTTTCAAGAGTGCCATTACAGAAAAACATGAATTTCCATCCAAAAGCAGAAAACATAGACACAACTTGATAATATTGTAGGCCTTCAATGCCGATAGATTGTGTTAAGGCTTGTGAAAACAATTTGACATGCTAAATGAGACTCTTAGAAAACGTATGTAGAAAACAAAAAGAGAGAGCAAGGACAAAATGTAGGAATGCCCTTATCCCTAAGTACTTAAATCATCAACAACGTGGACAAACCCAGTGGAGGCGACTCTGTTACAAATACTGTGCCAGGCACCACTCAGGTTTGTAAAAAGAACCCTCACCCACGAACCTAGTTGGTGGCATGCTTCATAATTGGGTTCCCAACTGCGTAGCCGAATGCTCTCCAGCTGTGCTACAACACCTGGTTTTTTTTTGGTGCTATGTGGTGAAATTTTGAAGTTAAAAATATCTCTGGGTTTCCTTACTGACCAAATTTTTTGTTCCCAGCACCCCAGGATATATTAAAAATGTAGATTGATAAAAAGAAGATTACTGATTAGTCTTCATTATCCTACTGGTCGACGTGTTTAGTAAAGGTATTCATCATGACACTAGAGGGTAGAAACAAAAACATTAGACACAACAAAAATAGACAGGAGCATGTTTTGAAAAATGTTTGGAAGAAAGAAGATGAATTCAAGGAGAAAATGATTTACCCTAAATTATCATTAGACAGAAGACAAAAGGGAAAAATCTGTGCATACAAAAGAACACAAAGTAGAAACTGACATGTAGGAATTAGTAGTTATGAACGTACATTTCAACTTACCGGAGCGGAATGACAAATTTTAGAAGATTAGGGAAGAAAAATGACTGGAATTTATTTAGTTTGTGGACGGGATGCATATATCCACTTGCCTGCTGACTGGGAGGGAATTTGCTACTTAGCCATTTTGCTTCCAAAGATGTACCATGTATATAGTATAGATGCTCTGAAAATGACACCTGCATACTGACACATATGTAGTATACATGATAAATATTAATTAGTTTGAAACTTTTATGGGGCAATAATTCCACGAGTAGGAGTTATTATAAATGATGAGAAAATCAGAAACTGTTCAACAGTTGTAAACAAGCTGGTAACTAGTACTGTACTTTCGGAGCTTTATTAGTTATATACACAGAATTAGTGGCAATTAGATCAATATTTTTGCAAAATATTTTAGCTGTCAAATGTCAAATTGACGTCAAATGTATCTTTATTGTTTAAGGTAATTAAAACCATAGCAATTCCAATAAAATTAAACAGTCTACAGCGGAACATATACTGTACATATTAAAACCATTAATTACCATTAATAATAGTTACAGCTTTTGATGACATCAAATCAAGATAGTGTTAGCACCAGTATATATATACCTATTAGACTTACTGGTTGTCCGCTGTAGAAACCAGTTCCAAATGGTTAAAACAATAATTGAACCATGTATTCGACTTCATCTGTAATACACCGTATTGGAGTTTCAAATATAATCATTTTGCTAGCTGGGGCTGCACCTCGTCCAAAAAGGAATCAAAACCCCAGGTTGGTTTCATCGAGAGAAACCATATTGTTAAAGTACCAGTGGCTGAATTATGATGATAGCTGTCTCGAATTTAGGCCCAGAAAGTTATCTTAAGTACTTTTTTGATGCCATAGACAATCCAGCAGGTTCCTCCCAAAAATGCCTAAGGCCTAATTTATTAAACCAGTCATGGACATGCCTCTGCCATGGCAACCATGCACCATTTTGTAACCTTACAATCTCCTCCAGCCCTTCCTTATAGTGGGCAAGCTCTACAGTTGACTACAATCGCACCCAGAATAATAGCGGTCGTAAAATTGCCTGGGAGTCTATACAGCGTATATTTAGGTCCATTACAATAGGTATGAGTGGTGTACGCACTAGAAGGCATAACAATTTTCTAAAAAACGTATTTTCTCCCACCACAAACATATTACTGCTTGAAGGTCCCCATAAATTATCCCCATATAGGGATGCCGATTGTGCCCTATTCTTGTATACCTCAAGGGCAGGGGATACCGCTTTCGATAAACTGCTCTCATGTGTATTTACTATTGGTAGAGCATTTTGGAGTAAGATAGACTTACTTTTCTCCAATTGCGGTTTCCAAGTCATTTTGGTATCCAAAGTAATACCTAAATAGTTAAAACTCTACACATACTCTATTTTCTATTTCTTGACAGTTAAAATCTTTTTTAAAGTCTTGTGTTGAATAATTGCCATATATTTAGTTTTGTTAGAATTCATTTCCAGGCCCTTGGATTCCCAGTATACCCCAAAGGTGTTTATTAAACATTGTAAACCTTTTGGTGTTTGGGAAATTAAAATAGTATTGTCTGCAAAAAGGAGCGCAGGTACTGGCACCCCCCTCCTAGTTTGGGAGAATCATGGGGCATATTAGCAAGAAGCTCCTTAAAATTATCGCCATTTTAGCGGCAGGAAACTGCCGCTAAAACGGCGATAATGGGCTTGCTAATATGCGTTATAGAATTCCAATAGAAGCCCAGGTCAGATGTCCTGCACATCTAACCTAGGCTTCTATTGGAATTCTATAATGCATATTAGCAAGCCCATTATCGCCGTTTAACGGCAATAATTTTAACAAGCTTCTTGCTAATATGCCCCTATATTCGCAGCCAAATAAATATTCAGGAATATCATTTACATATAATGAAAAAATGGTGGCTGCCAGCACACATTCCTGCCTTATGCCCCTGTTTACCTGAATTGATTCTGTAAGTTTTCCCCTTGGACCCCATCTAACCCTTGCAAAGTTATCTTCATGCAGTCGTATTATTTGCAAGAGTATTTCTCCTGGTACCCCTTGATTTTTTAGAGATTTCCATAGGAGATTTCTTGGGATGAGGTCAAAAGCAGCCTTCAGGTCAACAAAGGCGATATACAGATGTCCCTTATTAAATACTGTGTATTTCCAACTCATGCAAAGGAATCTAAAGACCTGTTCAATTGTGCTGGTTTTGGCTCTAAAGCCCACCTGAAATTTTGATTAAATGTTGTTCTCCTCAATCCAATCATTTAGTTAATTTAAAATTTGCCAAGCATATATTTTCTGTAAAACATCTATTAAGCTAATCGGCTGATAATGCAAAGGGTCTTGGCGATTACCTTTTTTATTAATAGTTGTAATTTCAGGCACTTTCCATGATTCTGGAATAGGTGCATCTGCGGTGACTGAATTACATAAAAGATTGATATAAGGGCCCCAAACTTCTTTATCGTGTTTCCGTAGATTTCCTGGTATCTTCTCTGGTCCCGGTGCCTTCTACTGTTTTACCGCATCTATTGCAGCCAATGTTTCATCCAAGCTAAAGTGTAGTGGTGCTATAGTAGAGCCTGTTACATAATCTTGTGGGTTGAATTCTACATCGCTCGTGGATGCTGCATATAGGCTAGAAAATAGCTTACCCATGTTTTAGCATCTAGAAAGATGTCCTTGTTATATCTCCCTGTTTTGTTACCTTTAGATATCAGGCGCCAAAAGTCAAACTGATCTGCCTTAATTTGTTTAGTCCAGATATTATCCTCCCAGTCTTTTTTAGTTTGGGCTGGTAGCCTCTTGTACTTACTCCTTTTCTCCCTTAGAACCTCTACACTTTTTGCTTTTGGTGCCAGGATAAGTTCTTTTTTTGCCTCCCTGCAGTCTTTATTATACCAGGGGTTATCCGGATTCATCTTGTCTGATGTTCCCTTATTATGTTATTTGGGAATCCTACTTGTTATGGGTATCAGAGCTTTCACCAGTATGTTGTGTATTTTCATAACTGGGATCTCTGAAACTAAAAGAGTGAAATAGAGGGAAGTAGTCTCCACAAAAATATCGTAAATCTGCTTCATGGCCACCTCATTTCCAACTATAGAAGACCATTTAACCCTCTGCGGTTATTACTAATTAGAGGTTCAATGGTAGTACCATTGGTATATGTTTTTCAAAGGTACTGGATGGAAAAAATGTGCCGCAAGCGTCAGACATAAGGGGAAATGGTCGTTCTCAGATCTATCATCAATTGCCAAATGATATACAATTGGCAACAGGCCAATAGATACCAATATGTAGTCTGTATAACTCTTTGAGTTACTCCTACATAACGTGGCAGCATTTAAGGTATCAGAGGGCAGACGACCATTGCAAGCCCAAAGTCCATGTACCGAAACAAGTCTTATCAATTGTGCAACAGCACATGTGCAGGGTACTGTCGGTCTACTTTCCATATTGGGAATATTGTTGGCCATGTCTTCTTCATCGAAGATAGTTTCAAGTCCTGCCACAGTTTCGAATTTACGGTTAAAGTCACCCCCCACAATTACTATTGCCCTTGGGTTAATTGAGCATAAAAATGTATCTAACTGTTCAATAACCACAGATTCATTACTCACTGTACTAGGTCTATTATAGATATTTATAATATACAATTTGCTTTTTTCTGCTGTTGTGATCTTTACCCCCGCTATATCCTGGGTTAGAAAATCCACCTGACTTATTTCAATGACTAGAGTAACTTTTACCCATATAACGAGACCACCTGAGGGCCTTCCTCTAACCGAAGGAGTAGCAGCTACACTATATGTTTTAAATCCCACTTTATGAGGTGTTTCCAAACCCCAAGTTTCTTGTAATAATATAATGTTGCTGTGTCTAATGTATTCCTGCCACACTACATCTCCTTGGTTTCCTTTCAGCCCTGCAATGTTCCAGGAAGTCAGTCTTATTTGACTATCCTCCATGCTTTGTTCATTCAGTATTCCTTCCATTTCATTTATAGCTCCTTGGGCTTCCTGAGGGTCACCAACAGAATTAAAGTTATCGTTACAGTTGAATATGTCTTTTCTATTATTCTGGACTGGATAAGTAGTCTGAGATATTTACTTGAACTCATCAGGAATTAGTACTAGTGGAACATCTAAAGAATCAGTTACAGTAACTTTCTCCCAATTATTTGCTATACAATTTACATCCTGATGGCTAGTCCTCCTATAAATTCTTCCAACATCCTCATTTAGGATACCTGAGTCAATGCTTAGGTTGGCATCCTCTGTAGCAGATTTAACAGCTTCACCATCGACAGGAGAACCAGGTACCAGAACTTGTACACTATCCACAGAGAAACGGGCCCGACCCGCGCGGTGGGAGCCCAAGGCTGCCTTTAAGCGCCGGCTGGCACGATGCTGAAGCAGCTCCTGCCGCGACTCCCCCTGGACCTTGCAGTCCTCGCAGCGGCTCAATGCGGGCTCAGAATGCAGGCAGGAAAAGAACTCCAGAGGCTGCCGTGCTGCGGAAGCCCAAGGTTGCCTCTATACGCCAGCTGGCACGATGCTGACGCGGCTCCTGCCGCGACTCCACCTGGACCTTGCATTCCTCACAGCGGCTCAATGCGGGCTCAGAATGCAGGCAGGAAAAGAACTCCAGAGGCTCCCACGCTGCGGGAGCCCAAGGCTGCCTTTATGCGCTGGCCGGCGCGATGCTGGCGCGGCTCCTGCTGTGTCTTCCCCTGGACCTTGCAGTCCTCGCAGTGGCTCAATGCGAGCTCAGAATGCGGGCAGGAAAATGAACTCCAGAGGCTCCCAGGAGCCAGGGCACTGCTGCCTGAAATTCTGCCTCTGGAACTACCGCCTGGAGCTGGGAAAAATCGACAGCGGACACCAAGCAGGGTCGGAGGATAGCTACCTGGGGCTGGGCCGGCTCTTCCACCTTATTTCCTCGCAGCAAGCTGCAGCTGATCTGATGCAGTGGGAATTGGCGGGACAAGTGGAGGTCGGCCGAAGCAGAGGTCTCTGGCCTGTTTTCGCGCCCTTTTTTCTGTTGATCTCCCCACTTGTCCCAGGAAGACCTCCAGCCCAGGACATGAATTCCTTAATCTGAATCCTAAAATTTCCCAAGCCTTGGTACTATTGTTAAAACAAATCCAAAATCTTTCCCTAGTACTAAATTTAAGGCTAAGCCTATGTCATACCAAAACCTAATCTTTTGCAAAATCTCTCAAACCTTGAACCGAGCACTGTCACTTACCACAACCTAAGCCCAAAGCTGAGGCTCGACCAACCCCCTTTAACCTAAAACATAATTCAAACCATAAAACTAAGCTCAAATCCAAATCGAAAACTCCATCTTCTTAGCCTAATCCTAATTGTACACCTAGAAATAACACCTTACTATTCCTCGTGCTTTTTCATCCAACCTTGTACTTACTTCATTCGAGGTGAAAAGATTGTCAATCGAGGTCTTTTAATGTAGTGCACCTATGCAATGGTATATCTATGCAGTAGATTCTCAATAGTGGGGACGGGCACTATGAAACTTCAAATGAGTGAATCTATAACTCTGCAGGTACAGGGAACAAGGGATTACACATGTGAGCCTATAGAATTCCTGTACAACCCCCATAAATAGCCACTGAAATCCCAATGGGGCTTCATTCCCACTCCAAGCTTAATTTGCCTGGACTTTTCACCTAAACTCTCATGGGGGCATATTATCAAGAACAGGCGATAAAATGATCGCCACTTTATCGGCAGGAAATTCCCGGTAAAGCGGCGATAATGGGCTTGATAATAGCCCCTAGTGAATTCCCATAGCAGCCCAGGTTAACACCAGAACCTGGGCTGCTATAGGAATTCACAAGGGCCTATTATCATGCCCATTATTGCCACTTTAGCGGCAGTTTTCTGCCGATAAAGCGGCGATAATGCTATCGCCTGTTCTTGATAATATGGCCCTTGGTTCCTAAAGGTTTGCTACATTGACATGATGAACCCCAGCTCTGCTGACCAGGATAGCTACATACAGTTTTTCTCCTTTCCCTGTAGATGACTAACAGACCAACGGCAGGTGCCTTCACCATATTGTCACTTCTCGTTTGTATGGGCAGATCTATGATGGGCCTAGAGGTCTTCCCTTGCATCAGAGAGGGACAAGCAGTCTGTGCTTTGGAGAAGCTCTTAAGACCATTCACGAAGAGGGAGTGGACTGCATTCCAGTGTAGTATCAGTTAAGTAGCAAAGGTTCTGACTTATCTGGCTACTAAAGATATGAATTATATTTATCTAAATACACATTATGCAGGTATGAGTACACTTCTGAAATGGGTATGGGCTCGGGTGAATGTAACTGGTGTAATTCTCTCTAGCGTAATTCTCAAAATTACTTCAAAATGACTTGTAATTATGCATAATTGTGTGAAAAGTGTAATAGAGCATTTAGTGCTATTTTCTTCTGAATAGGCTTAAGGATTCATATTACGCTAAGAAACTAGCACTAAATGCTACAGGACAGGAAAAGCAGTACGGAAAACAAAACATTAAGGGAGGTCTCAGGGAAATTTTAAAGACCTGCAAGGTGTATTTCCCCTATATGACGTTTAAATACCACACAACACCTTGGGTCTATAAAGGAAGGTGAAAAATGAAAAAAGGTTAGGATAAGCATGTGTCAAAAGTTAAGACAACAACCTCCTCTATTTAAGAGGAGAACCTCTTTTGCCAGAACCCATCATTCACAGTTTGTGAAGTTTCATCATTTGGGTCTGGCCTCCTCTCACCAGGGAACTCAGTCTCAGAGATTGACTGGGGTACCCTTAGCTGATTGAAGAGGTAGAGGATGGCTGATGACTCCACAGAGTACAACATAGAACCCAAAGGCATATACTCATGCTATGTGAAAAGGGTTTCTAATAGAAGGAAAAAAACGTGCAGTGCTAAATAATATGAAAAAGTGTGTTTAAAAATGACTAAAGGAGCTCCATACTAATTTTATTCCAAGAGTACCCTTGTCATGTTTGAAAAGCAGTATGCTAACATTTGAGATTATCAACTGTTAAGCAGAGAAATTAGGTCAACATGTTTCTGCCCTCTCAAGGATCTACTAATATCGGGGCATTCTTCAGGACCAGACAAACAAAAAATACAGAGCTGCTGCTAATTATCAACAAGTGAAAAACTATACAGTGATAAATGTTAAATGAAACATTTCATATACTACACGGTAATGTCCAACTAGACAGGAGTGGAAGAAATTACGGGTTACCTGCAAAGACAATATAAGTGTATTAAAGTATTGCTTATCCATACCCAACATATTCACCAAAACAAACTAGCCTCTCTCGTCTGAAAGGGCTAAAATGAAACCCTGAAGTGGTTTCAAAGAAGTCTATATAGTACATACACTTACCCATACCAATTGGGTGTCAACCTCACCTCTACCTGGTCACTACTCAGGGAAGGGGGCCCGCTCTGTAACAGAAAGTGATGTCCATGATGCAATTTATCATGGCATGTCCATCTATCACAAGATTCTTATTTATTAAACATCCTACACAATAGCGATGCATTCTCAAGACTAACAGTGGACTTCCCCAGAGACTCAAAAAGCAACTCTAATGATTCGCATATTAAAAGGTGGTATAATGCAATCCAATGTAACCGTGGTTCAGGCAGCGATGACAACTCCACGGACTCTGATTCTTCTTTGAATAATCAAATAAGGGGCGGGAATCGCAGATTTCGAGGCCCAGGAAGAGGGGGACAGTTTCAGACTCCTCCTCCACCACAATGGTGGCCACCAGGGCCGTATAATTTTGCTCAACCTCCTTTTCCAGGTCAAATGTACCCATATCAACCTTTTAATAATTTTGTACAGCAGCCTTTTTTAGGACAGGGCCCAAGGCGGTCCAGAGGCAAAAGACGGTCAGCACAGACCAATGTACATTGGAGCCCTCCGCTATCATCACGGACCAGGAGCAACCAACAGGATCAACTGCAACCAGGTCCGAGCAATGCCCGAGTCTAATTGTAAATCTCAGTAGTCGCATTTTGACTTCGGATGAGAGATTAGTCTTAGAGAAAGGGCTAGGCTTCGTACCAACTTACAAAGGTGATCCTTTTGAGACTAGACAAGAACTTGCCGGTTTCTTTAGGAAAGTGAGACTCCGTGCCTACTTTAAAGACAAAACGGTTCCTGACACTGAGGACACACCAGACAAAAATACAGGACTACGTTCTAAATCTACGTTTAACCGGCACACTAGCCTCACACCGCCTGAAGTGTGAGAGAGCGGTACTTGAAGATGCTGAATCGATCTTTCAAACTGATGCTAAGCAGTTCAACAACCTTTCAAAACGTGAACGGATGACACTTTCCACACTGGCCAGTGATGATTCCATTATTGTGAAACCCGCCGACAAGGGTGGTGCAACAGTGATTATGGATTCAGATGCATACACCACGGAATGCAGACATCAACTTGATAACAAGAGATTTTATCATTGTCTTAAAATGGATCCCACGCAAAGATTGTCCTTAGCTATAAAGAAGCTGGTTAAGAAGGCAGTTGAAGAGGGTTGGATCACAGACCAGGAAGCTTCCTTCATCGTTACTCCACATCCTGTGGTCCCATATTTTTATGTATTGCCAAAGATACATAAAGGGATCTCTCCCCCGCCTGGGAGACCAATTATCTCAGGTTTGGGGTCCCTTTTAGAACCCCTCTCTACCTTTGTAGATTTTTTTCTAAAACCCATTGTCAAATTAATGCCCACGTACATACAGGATACAAAGGATCTGATACGAGTCTTGTTGGATATGCCCTTTGATGAAGACCAAGACTATCTCGTCTCGTTTGACGTCGAGTCACTATATACATGCATACCACAAAATGAAACCTTATCAGTAATTGAGACTCTTTTAAGAGAAACTGATCTAGGCAGTATGACTCCTCTTCACTTCAATATATCGTGTGCAACTCTGGCAATGAAAGAAAACTTTTTCAGATTCGAGAATGACCTGTTTCTTCAAGTGTCCGGAACTTCTATAGGCAGTGTTTTTGCTCCTTCGTTAGCTAATCTTTATGTCCATCTTTTTGAGCAAACTGAAGTGTTACTTGAGACAAATCCATATTTAGGTCACATTGTGACTTGGAGACGCTATATAGATGACATTTTCGTGGTCTGGAGGGGATCATCTACGTCTAATGACGAGTTCCATCAGTGGCTCAATCAGCGCAATGCATTTCTCAAGTTCACATGTGAATATTCAAAAAACAGTTTGCCATTTCTGGATTTGAAAATATATCCACATGGAGGTTCTCTCAACACTGGACTCTATAAAAAACCGATGGCGAGAAATTCACTGTTGCATTTTCAAAGTTACCATCCCCAAGCACTACGAGAAAATGTGCCCTTTGGACAATTTTTGAGAATCCGCCGCAATTGCTCTGATGCCTCGAGATACAGAGAACATGCTAATCTTTTGTCTACTCAACTCCGGGACAGACAATACCCGAGGAGGACAGTGAAAGCTTCCATGAAAAGGGCCTACAACAATCATAGGGATGCCTTACTTGAACCCAAGGTGACGGCTATAGAAGATCCTTCAACCCAGAGAATTACTTGTGTCAATACCTTTTGCAGCTACTCCAATGCCTTAAAGAAAAGTATTTTGAAGAACTGGAAGGTATTAAAAGTCAATGGCAAGACACTACCTCCACCATTGTTCGCTTTCAAACGTAGCAACAACATGAGAGATCAGTTGGTGCATACTCGCCCCAGAGATAAAAAAATCAGTTATCACAGAGTCGAGTTTATGGGGCCTTCGGCTAGTGAAGGGACACTTCCCCTGCGGAAATTGCTCAGTATGCCCTCTGACGAGGATAAAATGCCGCCGCCACGGTTTGCCTTCAAGAGAGCTCCTAATCTCAAGGACAAACTGGTCCATACTCGTAACCCCACTGTTTCAGTGGCGAGTTCATTCCCGGTTGGCCACTATCCCTGTGCCAATTGTTCTGTTTGTACTCTTACCCACGCCACTAAAGAGGTCATTTTAACTGATGGGAGAACCTGGCACCTCCGGCGATTTAGCAATTGTAATACCTCACACGTGATCTACAGACTCACTTGCAGTTGTGGTCTGCACTACATTGGGCTGACATCACGCAAGGTGAAGGTACGCATTCAGGAACACCTAAGTACAATCAAAGCTAAAAAACTCTCCACACACCTTGTACAACATTTTAATGAGAAAAGACATGAACCCAGGGACCTTAGATGGGTGGTTTTGGAGAGGGTGATGGGTGAGTCACACAATATTGAAAGCATATTGGCTAGAAAGGAGGCCAAATGGATCTATTCTGAGAAGGCAGACAGGGAAGGGCTAAACGATCTGATCGAATGGAATAAGGTCAGTAGATACTGATCTTTTGGGGAGGTCCATAACTGTGAACACCACAAGTTAAGTGATCATCAGCTTCTATCTGTATGTCATGGATGTAACAGCGGACCGTGGTGATTCTCCCCTTATGATATTTTCTCTACGTTTTTCCTCCTTGCCCCTTGGTGTATACCACTATATAAGATCTGGCTTAAATCAGGGTTGTCTAAGATTTTTTGAGAAACCGTGCCTCTCGATGTTGGCTACTGGCTTTAGCACTTGAGAAATATAGTATGGTTCGTAATCTGCTATATTTACCCAGTTTAATACAAGGTGTCCCTAGGGATGGCATTGATACAGTACGGTTTTAAATCGGCTACATATATTCATTCTAAATACTTGTTACCCTGTGGGATTTATATGCAGTGTTGGCGATCTCGGAACTTTACTATTTTTTTACAATGGTCTTTTAAATTATGAATGACAATTAGAAAGTGAAGTACAATCGGTTTGAAATTATTTAAGACCGATTACACCAGTTTACACACCAAATACGATACGAACGCCATGAAGTTTAATACACTTTCATATGGCCGCCGCCATTACGCCCTAGTCCGTCCCTCCTCCGCACGTTGTGCAGTATGGGGCGTGATGGGAGGGAGTGACGAGAAACACGGTTTAAATCCCTGCGGTAGCTAGCGTTCAGAGCCGGAGCTCCTAAATGCCGGTGGGACGCGGTAAGGGTGATTAGAGGGGCTGATTCATACCTTTTTTTGCCTTTTTTTGACTTGGTATACCCTTGTGGGGACACGCGAATGAGCTATGGTTGGGGAGTCAGGAGGCTACCCGAGTTACCCGGGGTTACGATCGTGATCCAGAGAGGGGAGCTGTTTGCCTCGACTAATTTAAATATGCCTAAAATGAATATATGACCTGCAGCAGTTTATTAAGATTGTGGGACAGTGAATCCTTGCAAACTGTTCTGTATGAACGTATATATACATGACTGCAGAGTACTACACAGCTATAGACACGGAGCATTCGATTAAGACTCTGGGACAGAATAGCAGGGCAAACTATTCTATATGAATGCACACATACATTAGAAAAGCGTGTTATATAGATATAGGACATATACTTACTTGTTCTTTTTCTTTATTGACATGAGCAATTCCTTTTCTTTTCCTTTACATACCCAAATAGAATCCCAGCAGCACGGTGGGTATCGTAGGGAAATGTGATCAGCTGACACGAATACCCTGACATGAGGTGTGTGGGTATGTTGTAACTACGCCACCTCGAGGTAAATGTGTTTTAAATGATTCAAGTGTCACTACTGGTATTTATCAGTATAGTGTTTGGTTTGTACAGCGATTTTTAATGTTATCCACACGTCATTGTCTACCACTGCAGGTGTTGAACTGAAAAACACCATGGAATGAGTGAAAGGATGAACTCCTAAGCCCTGATGAAGTTGCGACACAAGACAGCAACGAAACATGTGGGCAAAATAATACTAGGTTTGGTACAACAGTAACCAATTTTAGTTTGAAAGGTTTGCAGCCCAGAATAAAAGTCAGAGTGGCCAGCAAGCTTCTCAATTTTAGCAGTGAAAACTACACTTTTGATTTTTCACGAGGGGTGTTTGTGTTAATTTGTGTACGAGTAGGAGTTACTATTCTGTGTGTCTCCTGAGTGGTGAAATTATTTTGTTGATTTCACTTTCTTTTCTTTCCTCTTCCTTTCACGAGTTAGAGAGAGTTACCAATGATGATAAGTGGGTAAACTGGTAATCACTAGCCAGTAACCCCTTGTGGCGGTTCTTCCGTGAGGTGCTCTCTCTCTCTCCTCACATTTCTTCATTGTATGGAAAGTGGGGGTGTGTTGGTGGGAGTTGACGTGTGGTCCCTTATTTATGAATTTGACACAGTGACGTATATGAATAAATCAAATTCATATAAGTAGGAAATTAAAGTAAGTTTACTTTTCCAAAATGTCACGTTTACAATGAAAGTTGTGTCCTGAAGGAGGAGTCACTTGTTGTTTATATAGGTCTTTAAGTGGGGGCCAGTCTCCTCCTTCATTTTCTTCCCCCTGTGCTCCAAGTTAAGTGAGGTGCTTAACAAACATACCAATTGCAATTCCGACCGGGTCATTTACTTGATAACATGTCCATGCCACAAGATATATGTGGGCATGACTTCATGTAAAATCAAAGTGAGAATTTCTGAGCATAGGAGCACCATTCGGTGCAAAAAAAGCACGGCTAAACTCACGAACCATTACATAGCTGCAGGACACACAGACACTGATCTCCATTGGGGTTGTTCTAGAGAAACCATATATCCCTGCACATGTTACAAATATTCCGCATTTTCTTCTGCGCAGGGAGCCAAGATGGGTATATAGATTGAGAAGTGACCTTGTTGGGCTCAACGATGAGATACCATGGTTGTCACGTTGAACATCTGATTGCAGATTAGAACAGTACATATAGAATCCTTCTATGTATAATCACGTACTTATGGGCCAGAGAAGAATGGTTGGACATCACCAACTGGTGATGAATAACCATTGTACACACTTTAGCTTTTTACATTGTGCTAAGCTCATTCTCATTTTTTATTATATTTGTCAAAATATTTGATATTAATAAAGAATGTATCAATACAGACGATACTGAGAATACGCAGGGTCAATCATAACATCTAATAATTATTGCGCTAATTCATTACTGTGCAATGCTTGTTACATGCTTTTAACAAAGTTCATGTATAAACAAGTATAATAAAACAGCGCGCGCCTATGATTATTCACAACACACTCCTATTTGATTGTTGTGCTTTGCGTATTGCATGTTTTCAATAAAGTTTATGTAAAGGCAAGTGCAATAATAGAACGCGTGCGCTTAAGGCTATTAACAACACACAACCAATTGATCGTTGTGACTATGCGCAACTGGGGAGCGTTTTCCCTAGTTGTCATGCGCAGTAGGTCCACATTGCGGGTTTCCCTACAGGCAATAGACCAGAGACCTATCAGGACCCCAGACGCCACCTCATGCCCGGGTTAAAAGATCGTGTCATGGCAGCCGCCGGTACCTCTGGTCATTATTCAATGACCGTCCTGGGTTACCGACGGAGAGGTAAGGCCTATTTTGACCTTATTCGAGACTTTTGTTCTTTTAGGCTTTCGAATTACTTGTCCGCATGTTTTCTCAGCCGTGGGAGACACTGGGTCTCCAGAAGGGCGGAGCCTTAGTTCGTGACTTACAACTTAACGGGCTTTAGTAATGCATGTCCGTTTGGTTTCTCTGTCACATAAGACACGCTGTTTTCACAATGGCAGATTTAGAATGATAATCATAGATGAAGGCAATATTCCTCCTATTTTAGATTCATTCGTTATTTAATTCAACTATACACACTGTTAAAAACAACTTTCAATAATAGTCACAAAAACCATGAATTGACCTGAATGTTGTTTTCGGCCTTTATTACATGCCACTAAGAAGTGTAACCACGGTTACATTGGATTGCATTATACCACCTTTTAATATGTGCATCATTAGAGTTGCTTTTTGAGTCTCTGGGGAAGTCCACTGTTTGTCTTGAGAATGCATCGCTATTGTGTAGGATGTTTAATAAATAAGAATCTTGTGATAGATGGACATGCAATGATAAATTGCATCCAGGACATCACTTTCTGTTACAGAGCGGGGCCACCTTCCCTGAGTAGTGACCATTTAGGGGTGAGGTTTACACCCAATTGATATGGGTAAGTGTATGTACTATATAGACTTCTTTGAAACCACTTCAGGGTTAGCCCTTTCAGACAAGAGAGGCTAGTTTGTTTTGGTGAATATGTTGGGTATGGATAAGCAATACTTCAATACACTTATATTGTTTTTGCAGGTAACCGGTAATTTCTTCCACTCCTGTCTAGTTGGACATTACCGGTGTAGTATATGAAATGTTTCATTTAACATTTATCACTGTATAGTTTTTCACTTGTTGATAATTAGCAGCAGCTCTGTATTTTTTGTTTGTCTGGTCCTGAAGAATGCCCCGATATTAGTAGATCCTTGAGAGGGCAGAAACATGTTGACCTAATTTCTCTGCTTAACAGTTGATAATCTCAAATGTTAGCATACTGCTTTTTAAACATGACAAGGGTACTCTTGGAATAAAATTAGTATGGAGCTCCTTTAGTCATTTTTAAACACACCATAGCATGAGTATATGTCTTTGGGTTCTATGTTGTACTCTGTGGAGTCATCAGCCATCCTCTAGCTCTTCAATCAGCTAAGGGTACCCCAGTCAATCTCTGAGACTGTGTTCCCTGGTGAGAGGAGGCCAGACCCAAATGATGAAACTTCACAAACTGTGAATGATGGGTTCTGGCAAAAGAGATTCTCCTCTTAAATAGAGGAGGTTGTTGTCTTAACTTTTGACATATGCTTATCCAAACCTTTTTTCATTTTTCACCTTCCTTTGTAGACCTGAGGTGTTGTGTGGTATTTAAACAGGAAAAGCAGTAGCCAGCAGCTGCTTGCTGTCTGTTAGGGGCAGATTTACAAGTCCCTTGCACCACTTTTACGTCACTTTTCCCATGTTTATACTGACGCAAAAGTGGCGGAAGGGGCTTGTAAATCTGCCCCTTAGTGTTTTTCACTGTGGGTCTGTGGGAGGATTTTTACCCCAAATTTCTCCTATTTAATCAACCTGGCGTAATCGTGTAATTTTGGTAACTTTGCATTACAAGAGTGATGCGTAATGACTAATGTTACTCTGATTACTCCGGCATAATTAAAATTTCTGTTGGGCCTAGGATGGGCCTATTACTGTTAAGTGTATACATTTTTGAAGAAAGGGAGGTACGTGCAAATTTTTCCGCCTCATATTTACAAGGAGAGGAAAAGTAACCCTGCGTGGCTTTTCCTGTCCTTGTAAATATGGCCCAATTACACGCAGCACTTTGCATGAAAGGGGCGTTCCATGGGTGTTGCTGTGGGTGTTCCCACGCAACACCCATGGAACATGACACATTTGCAGATTTACAAGAAATCGTAAATCTGGAAATGGGCCCGAATGCTACGCCTCCCCAGAGGAGACGTAGGGAGGCGCACCGAGGAGAATTGTATTAATTTCTCCTTTTTGCTTTCCTTTTTCTATGAGTGCGCAATTCTGCAGCACATGTAGAACGAGGAAATGACCTCTAATAATTGTTCAAGTACAGGAAGGTGTTCCTTCCTACACATAAACAATCCTTTAAATAAATGACGTTTTGCAAGTTCAATGTGTACTAATGCAGCACACATAGAAGTTGTAAAACCCCTTTTCTGATTGTTTATTTGCAGGAAGGGAATCCTTCCTGCACATAAACAATCATCCCTGTGACACAGGCATTCTTGCACCATGGTCTAAGGGTGCCTGCATCGGCAAATGGCAGCAGTTTGTGCACCAGCGCAGGGAGAAGCACGGAGATGAGACATATTGTTGTGAATATGTCACATCCCTGTGCTTCCAAACTAACGCAGTGTGGCGCAGCAAAATGACTTGCTGCGATCGTTTATTGTAAATCTGCCCCTGACTGTTTGCGTTGTTTCCATGTGCCTGTGTTTAATTACACCACGTGGCATAATGGTATAATTTTGCCCACTCCTCCTGGATCTCATGATTAAGAAACCTACATGCTTTTTTGAATTGTTAGATTTTAACTGATTGCTTTCCAGACAAAGGGGATCCACTGGTTGATATATGTTAAGAACAGTACACTGTGGAAGGGCTTGGCATACCAGATTTGTTCTCTGCCCCTTCCCCCCCATTTGATCGCCAATGGCTATAAGGGTTAAAAAAATGACATTTACCTCTGCAAAGCGATAGATAAATGAATGGAATGGAGAAACACAACCCGAAAGACTATGCCGTGATCCAAATTGGTGATGGAATTGAACCTTACCTTTCCTAGGCTAAAAATGTTTGAGAAAGTCATTGGTGACGGGATACCCCTCAGAAAGATGAAGGATATCGTGTCCGTCATTTTACAAGTGCTGTAGGGTATGGCGTACTTGAAATAACGCGAACGGATATCCATCACGATCGCAAACGGATATCCATCACTATTGTGATCGAGTAGCTCGTCCGCCAAACTGTAAATCAAGTCCAACCCTGAACTTAAACTGCTTATTAGTAAGTAACACGTTTTACGTCACTTTACAGCACTTACAAACTGGAAAACTGCAGTGTTTGGTGATATTTAAAAATCTGCATCATTAATCACCACAGTGTATCGTGAACGACTAAGCACTTCGCAGCCGACAATCATTCTATCTCCGTTCTGTGCCGACATGCACCTGGCGAGTTGTGTCAACCGCAACACTAAAAGAAATGGAGTGCTATGCACTGTCCTTTCCTCTGCATAGTGACGATATGGATGCCGTTGCATCAATAAAACACACGCGCTTCCGTTATCGAGACTGCGAAAGCTATGCTTAATACTTGGTGACGTAAATCACACTACTAGCAATGTTGTACTATGTGATGCCACCTGTATTTTAATTCTGCATATCAGTTTCACCCATTAATACTAAGGAGACATGTTTCGTCTTTCCAAACGTTACTTAGCCCACAGTGCCATCTAGCGGTGAATGGAACTCACTCCTTTGTAGTCACACATTTATGCAATCCTTATTTCGGAAGTGTCCAAAAACGTCTCACCACAAAGAATGTCTTTCACGATAGAAGTGTAATTTCGGCGGGAGAATCTCAATTACTGAGCTCAAGTTTGAAAATTTGCTTTGAAACGTGCATATGAGAAATCATTTTGATTAGGCTTCTGTCTAACCTAAAGTTTATGTCCCGAGGCATTGCGTAAATGTGAGATTCTGATACACAAAAGGGATGTCGCTTTCCTCCGCTGATCTGATACTACCAATGGTGCACATTGTCTACAACCCTGAAACTAATTTTTGAGGAAATGAGGAACTTGTTTACAAGAGGCCAGCGATGCCACAGTGTTACTTATTTTGATGCCCTGGTGGCGCAGGCATCTCAATCATATCTATGAGGCGACGCAATGCCACCCTGCATGGCCTTATACATATGGAGTAAGACAAGGCAGCACAAACTGCAAACCAAATGGAAGGAAGCATTCCATGGGTGTTGCGGGGGTGGGGAGGGGGGTCGCAACACCCATAGATTTTGGCATTGCCCCAGATTTAAAAAATACCCTAAACCTGGGGCAGCGTCAAAACCTTATGCCTCTCCAGAGCAGGCATAACCAGGAGAAATATGCCTCCTTGGGGCATATTACCAAGCAATAGCGATAAGCTATTGCTTGGTTAGAGAGAAAATGTTACCGCTAAGCTGCGGCGATTTTTACCGCAGATAAACAATCTTGGTATTACCAAGGTTTATCGCAAATGCGATAAAAAACAGCCGCAATGCATGAATATCGCTGAAAAGTCAGCGATATTCATGCATTACCGAGCTAATGCTCTTAGCCATGTTATCCACCTCCCATTGGATAACATGGCTAAGAACTGCTCAGGGGCAGGTGTTAGCTTTTGGAGATATTCGCGCTTAGCGCGAATATCTCCAAAAGATGGTAATAGGAGATAGCGATGTTAGCGACTGTTTCCAGTCGCTAACATCTTGGCACGCCCACTTTGCATGTCATTAGTGATAAATATCACTGACATGCAAAGTGGGGCCCAAGATGGTCGCTATCTCCTACTAGCTGTCACTAACTGGTGTTAGCGACAGCTAGGTAATAGGGAGATCATTTTATCTCCGCTTTCTTGGCTTTTAAAGCCAAAAAAGCGGAGATAAACCCCCTTGATAATATGCCCCCTTGTTTTTTCCTCTTTTCATCCTGCAGCGCACTTGGAATGAGGAATAGAACTCTTGTGGTTGTTGCAGGAAGGTGCCCCTTCTTGACCAAACACAATCCTACCAACAATGCAGACACGCTTGCACTATTGGGCAAGCGGTACATTGAGAGAGTGGTCCCAGTACGTATTTTTTTAAACAGAGAAAACAGTAGCTAAACCAATTTAAGAAAGCATAAACAGAGACAAACAATCAATCTGGTACACTGTTATTTAATCACAATGAACCTGTAAAATATATTCTGCATATACATTGCATTACTTGTTCTAGTATCGTTTGTGCCCCATCGAGTGAAGGGGAAAGGATAGGGAAGGAGGAAGGGTATTGGTGAGTTGTCGTGAAAATAGATGGGTTTTGGGAAAAGGGTAGTGTGCTGGTCTCGCGACCCTCAGTAAAAGAAATTGATAACTGTCTTCTCATAGAACCAAAATAAATGCAACAAATGTCTTGAGATTTACAGAATCTTTTAAACAAACTTGGGCGTCCCCTCAAACAAAAACCACACAGGTTGAGTATTCTACCCAAAAAATAGCATGCCGTTAATTCGGCGGGAAAGGTAAAGTTACAAAGTTTAAAATACCAATCTCTAAAGGCAGGCTTCAATCAGGGAGACAAGGTCTATGGTTCAGCTCAGCTATATTTCTGTAGTGGCTAGATTTTTGGTGAATTATGTAAATAGAGGAGCATTTCTTAAACACATTTTGACCGTAAACAGTTTGAGTTAAAATCTAAGCATTGTTTTTTCACCAGAATGAATTACATAGAAAACACAGTAAAAGGTGGTTCAAAGAGGTATTAAAAATTATTTTCCACACCAAGAATTGCAATAAGACTCTGTTATACATTTATTATATGATCACAATACAATATACAAGATTTTTAAAAAACACATTATTATACATTTCATAAAAAGATTTTTTTAAAAACAAGAATCACAAGTCGACGCGGCGTTTCGGTTTTCTGTATTTGGACCTTCTTCAGGACTGATTCTAAACAAATTTAAAAAGATTTAAAAACAGAGTTACATTTTTTGCATTGGTCTTGGCATCTCTTCAACCAGTACTCTATTTAGTCACAATTCCTGGTCACTGTGTTCCGATCTTATCTCATAAAACAATTTTCATTAACCAACCATGTTCACTTGAACCCCTTATCCTTAAAATACATCTCCCTTAGTTGATGTGCATTCCTATACTGTGACAAAACTAATAGTGTTTACCTTTCCCTTGGACCTAATGGTCCAATGCTTATTAGACCAGGACATAATATTCCAAACTATTATTTTTATAGGTTAGGCATACCTTTAAATTAGATAGGGCAGCCCGCCCACTGGATGCAGTTTAATTGAATTCTGCACCCTGTAGTCATCGGATTATGACACACTCAGGAAAAAAATCTTCAATTTTTGATTTTTGATCCCACTGGTTGAGGTAAATAAAGAAGAAGAGGATGCTGTTATATTTGGAAACCCCACTTAGATTGTGACCTTGTATCGACATTAAGGATCAACAAAGGTTTATTTATTCAGTACCTTATGTTTGTGTTGAGTTAGCTTTGTCTTGGACTGCCAGGGGGAGCCACCGTCTTCCTATGTATTGGTTTCTTCAATTGACCTGGACGATTTTTTTTAAAAAGACGCGCATAAATCTCAATCTATGTCAGAAGAATTTTCTCATATATATTAAAGGATTTACTAAGTCACTCACCAATAAAAATCTTTTGCGGATTGGCGCAATGCTCAGGATGGGTTGCTACCAAGTTCCTTCTTGTTCACCTCCAAATTCTTTCTATTTATAAAACAATACCAGGTGTACACTAATTAGGTTTATATAAATTCCTCTTTTAGTTTAGTTTCATAATTTTTTCTATTGGTAGTCCATATGATATATTTATAGACCCTCCAATGTTATTTATTGCATGTGGCGAGGAGTGGTTCTCTTGTCCCTTTCACACTCCATTTATATTAACACTCCCTTTTCCAAACACTTTTGGGAAATATAGAAGGAATTCTATATTGGATTTATAAAAAGAAGGAGTTCTATATTAGATTTATAAAAAAGGGCTATTTAAATATTCCCCTGTGTTTCCAATAGTCCCGCCTCTCCATTACCTTAATTATTGGATTCGGCCTCCCTGCTCCTGGTCTCTGGCAGTCTTCCACACGTCCCTCCACTGATCCGGTATGGGCCGTCTCGAATGCTGGGGATTTCCTCATTCCTCAGCATTTTTATTGTCAAGCCTCTCAATTGGCTTTCGTTTTCTGCTACGTGATAGGTTCTCTATCGGCAAATAGCCATGTCGTTGCTAAGGGAACCGAACGCTCCTTCAGTTCCCGCTACGTGCGCTATCTCATTGGCGCATGTGTACCTCTTATCCTTCACTTGATTGGATAATCGCGTGCCGAGACAGCGCGCGGTTGTCATATCAACCGAACGCGTTCTTAGGTTGTTTGCCTTACTCTTGTTACTTTCTTTTATCGGGCCCATTTTGTGTTATAATTGGCGTCTGTTGGGTGTTATTCTTACATCTAAGATTATCCAGCAAAGTTTAATTCGGCACGCGATACCGAGCGGTTGCCATAACAACCAGGCGCGTTTTTGTGCGTCTGTTGTCATCGCAACCGCTCTCGCTCAAGGTGTTTGTTGCTTTCTATATCTGCCGACTTTAATACCCCACAGTTATTTCGATAATCTGCGCAACTTCAATTTTCTATATGATCCAAAGTACATAAGAATATGATTATTATAGAACGTTAAGCTACTTTGCTGTTTATGTTCGGAGTTTTTTCGTTCTCAAAGACTATTGGTTCGCATTCAGCCAATGAGCATGCGGTGTCCAATGACAACCACAACGCCTATTGATACACACCCCTAATGCGTTAATTCCTACCTTTTACTGAGGGCTGGTAGAAACTACAGAGTTTGGTATTTAAATGCCTTTTAGTTAGTCTTGCCTTAGTTTGGAGATTCATTGGTACAGAGCACCGCGCGGTTATGTTAGCACCAGATGTGCTCTTGTTCATCTCTTGACCTCGCATTCGCACTTTTGCTGGGAATCAAATTATATTCCTAATATCCAAGCTAAGGTTCTATTCAAGCCTTACATGACATAGGCCAATATCTACAGTCAGATCCGGTCTAGGAGGCTTTTAATGTCGGTGATTTGATGAATTGTTTATTAATTTACTTGAGATACATTAAGGTTAATTTTCATTTAACTCTGGTAAAGGGTGACATGTACCAGACACCCAAGTTTTGCTCAGATCTTGGGAATATTTATCAAGTAGTATGATTCGTAGTTAATTTATTGTTTATTAGAGGGCGTTATTTATTGAATTATCTTTTCCCAGTCTTCTCTGGAATTTAATCCGCACCTCACACTATTAAGGGTTGACATGTGATATTGCTCCCTCCTTTTCCTTTTATTGTTTAGGTTCCCACCTCTAACACTATCAGAAATTTTCTCTAGGCCGCACCATTTGAGGTCCTCTATTCTGTGGTTGGCTTCCCTCCAGTGTTCCGTGAGGGGCGCTCCTATCTTATTGGTTCTAAGTGCCGAGCGGTGCTCGTTGAGTCTCATTCTGAGTTCCCTAGAGGTTTCGCCTACATATGGCTTGTTGCAAGGGCATAGGATTAGATAGACAGCGTTCTTAGATCTGCAGTTTATAAAAGTTTTTATATATATTGTTTTGCCATTTGCAGTGATCTGGCTCCCTTTAAGGATACTATTGCAGTTCACACAGCCCATGCACGGATAGGTTCCCGTGGGTAAAGGGTTGTTATCAATGGTGGTTTGTTGAGTTCTCAGGTTCTCTTTGTAGGTGTGCACCAAGGAGTTCCTGATCGTTCTGTTTCTACGATATGAGAACATGGGCTTCGGGATGGATACCTGGGCTTTATCTGCAATGAGATGCCAGTTTCTATTTATTATGTTTTTCACTTTGAAACTGACTTGTGAAAAATTTGTCACAAACATAATTGGCTGTGCTTTATCCTGATCTTGTGTTTTTGGGCTAAAAAGGGTTTCTCTGTTAAAATATTTGGCCCGTTTGTAAGCATGTCTGATCATTCTTTTCGGATATCCCCTTTCGAGGAATTTCCTTTTTAGATTTGCGGCATGGGATTCATAGTCTGCCATGGTGGTGCAGTTGCGCCTAAGGCGAAGGAACTGCCCAAAGGGAATATTGTTCTTTTGTGACCCTGGGTGGTTACTCCCGTAATGTAGCATACTGTTTCTGTCAGTTTGCTTGGTGTATAATTCTACTGCAAGTTGGCCTTTCTCATGCTTGATAATTATATCTAAGAATTCCACCTGGCTTCTGCTCACATGAGATGTGAATCTCAGATTCACATCTCCCAGGTTTAACCATGATAGGAACTCTTCAAGGGCTTCCATTTCGCCTGTCCATATGAAGAAAATGTCATCAATATAGCGCCCCCACTCCGAGATGTTTTCATAGAAAGGGGCAGCTATATTGTAGATATGTCTTTCCTCAAATTCTGACACATAAAGACATGCCAGACTGGGGGCACATGTAGCCCCCATGCTGGTCCCCTTGATCTGTCTGTAGAGGTTGTCTTTGTATAAGAAAATGTTGTTCTTGAGGATAAGGGTTATGCAATCTATAATGAAAGTCTGGTGGTTCGTTAGATCCTGTTGGTTATCACTCAGGATCTCCTCCATAATCTCAATCGTGTCATTTTGGGGGATGTTTGTGTATAACGCTTCAATATCCAGAGTCACCAGTATCTGTGACTCTGGATTGAAGCTAAGATTCTCGACTTTTTTAATCATGGACGTGGTGTCCTTCACATATGATCTTTGTTGCTGTACCAATGGTTGCAAGAAGATTTCCACGTACTTACTAAGGGGCTCTGTCAGCGATCCTATACATGAGACAATGGGTCTCATGGGAGGGTCACAGATATCCTTGTGTACCTTAGGAAGGCCATATAGTGCTGGGATTAGTGGGTCTGCGTTCAGCATAAATGCGAATTCCTCCTCGCATATGATGTCGTCCTCTCTAGCTAGTCTCAACATTCTTTCGATTTCCCCTTTTAGTATTTGCCATTCCTCTCTATTTGATTTTTTGTAGTGGTTACTATTATTCAAAAGTTTGAACATTCTGTTGTCATAATCCTGACTGTTCATAATTACAATACTCCCACCCTTGTCTGCTGGCTTAATTATTAGGGTACTATCCTGTTCTAAGGATTTTAGGGCTTGCTTCTCTTCATATGTAAGGTTGTGAGGTGTCCATTTTTTCTGTTTCAAGAGATTATCAATGCTTTTATCAACGGACCTTTCAAAGGCCTCTACATCTTTGTGTACGGCATTAAGGGGGGGGACCCATGTGGATTTGTTTTTCAACCCAGATTTATTGTGTCTCTCAGGTCTTTCTTTTCCCTCGAAAAATATTTGGAGTCTCACTTTCCTAAAGAATTGCTGCAGATCTCGTTCTAGGGCATATCTATCTACGGGCAAACAAATTGCATAGCCTAGTCCCTTCTCTAACAATTTGGTTTCTATTTCAGTTAGTTCGTGATCAGATAGATTGATCACTGCAGGCTTAACATTAGTTGTTGTTAATCCCACTGCTTCTGGCTCCTCGTACGAGGACGTTGAGGGTTCTGGGCTTGGGTATATTGTGCCTGATTGTAATTGTTTTTTCCCTCCCTCTCCCTCTCTGTTGTCCAAACGTCTGATTGCGCCTGTCTAAAAAAGCTAAACCTTCCTTTATGGTGGTTTGCTGTTGTCTGTTTATCTCTCCATCTTGTTGATGTTTCTCATTACCTACTTCACCTTCTGAATCTGTACTACTGAATGAGGAATCAAAAAATCTCACCCGTTTTTTATTTTGATTTCTGGGTTGGTTTTGCCACTGTCTACGGGGTTGGAAATTCTCTTTAGGACGGTCATAAAAGTCTTTTTGAAGATATGGATATACAATTTCCGGGTTGTAATTTTCTATATCCTTTTTTAATTTGTTGCTTTTCTTTTTGATAAGGTATTCGCTATAACTGTCCACATCGTTTTGGATCTCTTTTAGTTTTGCTTTGGCGTCATCCAATGCTGTGCTATCTCTCAATTGTGTCTCCATATCTTCTATTTCCTTCTTCTCAATGATTATAAATTCTTCCGCCGTTTCTACAATGAGCAAAATCCAATCTCTACTACACCTGTTGGCCACAAGTGTCCACTTATCTATAAATTTTTTATCTGTGATAAAAATCCCTGGTTCATTGGTTACTTGTAAACCTTTCGGGATAATTCCACTTTTACAGTATTCCACTAAGAATTCTGCGTGTAGCTCCGCTCTCACTACTTTCTTTTTTAGGTTCCATAGTTTTTCCCACTGTTCCTCATCACTTTTGTCCAGTCGTATAGTTGAGATTTACAGAACCATGCTTAAAAGCCTTCGTAAACATATTTTGATGAAGCGTAAGCTGGCAGGTTTGAAAGTTGTCGACGTTTCGACCCCACAGAACTCTAGGTGTCTGAGAAACCTTAATGAGGGTCTTCCTCAGGACAGAGGGGTGATGAGGAGGAGGGGGGCACCGAGAGGGAGATTCATGGTGGGATAATCATGGTCAAGTGGGCGTGTGGGCTCCACAGCGAGGAGAACTTTGCCCCATCTCAAGCTCAGCGGCCCACCTCCCAAAAATGCGTCAGTTTGGGAAAAACTCATAAACACTATGGGGTAGATTTATGAAGGCCTTGCGCCACCGGTGCGTCACTTTTTCCCATGTTAAAAATGACGCACCGGTGGCGCAAGGCCTTCATAAATCTGCCCCTATGGCGTTAATTTTACAGGGGATTTTAAGTGGGAGCTACCTTGCATATATTAAAACTAACGTGACACAGCCTATTCTGGCAAAGGAAAAAAATGACGCAGGCCATCGAAAAGTGAAGCATTAACCCATATGAGTAACCTTGTAAACATAGAGCAATCACAGCCCCGTCGTTGCATTAAAAAAATGATGCAGCAGCAGCGCAAGTTCCTTGTAAATATGCCCCATGGTGCATTCCTACCCTTTCACATTGGAGTAAAGTAGCACTGCAAGAAGACTTGCGGCGCTGCCCGTCGAAAATAAATTGTAAATGAGGCCCTGAGACTAAAGCGACTAAAGCATGTAAGAGGGTTTTGCATGTCTCGGGTCAGCAAATGCACCCGCTCCCCAAGGGATGAGGGCCTTTTCTAAGGTTTAGAAAATGAAAAATGGTCCTGTATTTTAAGAGAAGAGGTAGACAAAGCATTTTACTTCATATAATGGTATCATCTTTGCTAGCTGCCTTGTAATTGATAAACTGTGCAGATGCTCAGAAATCTAAGGGCCCCTTGCGCCGTCGGTGCGTCATGTTGCGTGACGCACCGGCGGTGCAGCCTACTGCGTGAAATTTACAAGCGCGCATAAAGCCACCCTGCACAGCTTTACGTGTGCTCGGAAATAGCGCCCCATTTTGCGCAACACGTTGCATGTTAGGGGCGTGACATAGGTGTTGCAGTGGGTGTTTCCATGCTACACCCATGTGCACTTATGCATTTCCAGATTTAAGAGCATTCGTAAACCTGAAAATGCGTCAGAATGCTACCCCGCCCCCAGGGTTGGCATAGTGAGGTGCAAAGAGGAGAAATGTTTAATTTCTCCTTTTTTTCCCCTCTTTCAGTGCATGCTGCATTCTACAGCAACCATTGGAAGAGGAAACCACCTCAAGTGATTGTTTTTGTGCAGTAAGGTGCCCCTTCTTGTACAAAAACAATCTCCCCACGACGCAGGCATCCTTGCACCATGGTGTAAGGGTGCCTGTGCCGGTGCATGAAAACAATTTGTGCACCAGTGAAGGGAAAGGCACAGAAATGCAACATGTTGCTGTAAATATGTCGCATCCCTGTGTCTCGAAACTACCGCAGTGTGGCACAACAAATTAACTTGCGCACCGCTTTGCGTACGTTTCTCTTAAATAAGCCCCTAAATGTTGAACAGTTGTGGAGACAAGTAAATAACGCACACTCTGCTCACCACTTATGATGTCCCTGGGAGAGTGTCATTGGAGTGGGCAGCGCAAACTGATTGAGCATCCACAAAGTCAGATGATAACTTTAAATAGACCTGGCATAGGACGTAAGATTTACAGATAGTTTGCAACACTTCCATTCTTGTAGGCCAGGCAGTGGAATTAAAGCCTTCATATGGAAATTAATTTTCCGTGGGTAGAAAAGTAACTGTGGTCGCTTACAATATTCCTAACTATGCGCTTGTGAATTTTGCACAATCTTCAGGAGGGTCTGAGCACAGAGGGGGTCTCACCAGGCAACATGGAAAGATCATGACAGACACGGGGGTGGGGGGGTAGGGCGGGGGAGATGGTGAAGTGACCTCATTTCATAATGAGGACATCAGTTACCCCAAATAATAACAGTGGGACCCACCCTCAAACTGTGCAGCTCATCTAATCATTCCTTTGCAGCCTCTTCCTGTAGACAGCCTTGCTTGTGCCATGCACCAGCCTGGTATGCGTGTAGCAGTACAGGTGAGACCTGCAACATGCATCATTCATTCTTCATTTGTCTGATGCGAGCAATGTGTAATGTAACTGGTGCTCATGTAAAGTGCTCCCTCCAATACTTCCGGGTCCAGTTCGCGCTATTAAAACCGCAACAAACAAAAAAATAGCAGTGAGAAACACTCTGTCAGGTATGCATGCCAGCACTCACTATTTATTACGAAGACTCTATTATTGTAGCCAAAATGTTGACTTTTTAATTCTGTTTTAAGTTTTCTCCATTCGATGCAGGCCACGTGACAAATACATTTTCTCTCAAGATTTCCCGCTTTGGGTGCGCATGAATGCCAACGTGAAGGCTCTGTTCAACATTTACTTTTGATATTTGATTATTGGATAGCTCAACCGTGTCACCAACCAAGGCTGCGAGAGTACTGTATTTGCGCGAAACAAATAGCATTTTTAACAAACTATCCCTGACCTTTTTCTGCGTCCTTGTGGTAATTCTTTGGACATGCTTGGTGCATTTTCTCACTTTGACTAACACATGTTTTTCTGTGGCGGCTGAAGTGCCGTGGTTTGCTGAGCTGCACGTTCCACGCGTGAATGCGTTCTTATTGCTGCTGAAAACATATTATGGTAGGACTCTGATGTGTCTGATGGATCTGTGTTTTCCGCATTGGAGGCGTCCGGTGTGGTGCACGTGGGTGGGCAGACCACCTGTTTGCTGCTGTGGGTGATTGAGAGAAAAGATGACAGGGAGTATCCTTGTGCAAGGTAGCCTATCGGTCTCTGTGTACTAATGCTGCAAGGAGTGGGACTCGAAGGGGGGATATTCTCAAGAACGTTCGATAATCATGGCCAAAATAGTTTAACACAATTTGTAGGTTAACACAATCGTGGGAAAATAGTTCTGTGTTAATGTCGTATTCACAACATGGCGGTAACATGTGATAGTTTCCCGATAATGCATCAAATATCTGTGATAAATGTCATGTCCCCACTCGGCCCCAAGGTACATCAATCGAAGCCACAGGTTGGTTTGGTATACTTTCTTTATTGCATATGGTCGCAGCTGGTTACAGGCACGTCCGCCCTGCTTGCTGTCCTGGTCAGTCTCCCCTTCCTGCTCCTAACCGGATGTGGTGTCCGGTGACCTGGTCACCTCCCTCATGACCCACAGGGTCCTAGCGTCCTCCTGTCCTGTCGCCCCATCTGTCGGGTCACGACATCTCCCCCTTTGTTGCAAACAAATGTTCATGGTACAGTTCTACTGATCAATTTCGTGCCATCACCCTTTACGGTATTTACTCCTTAGATAGATAGATAGATAGAGAGAGAGAGAGAGAGAGAGAGAGAGAGAGAGAGCGAGAGAGAGAGAGAGAGAGATATAGTCAAGGTGTCTGGTTGACCCGTCTCTCCAGTTTCTGACTCCTACGTTTTACCACTTAGTCTCTTTTTCCCCTTGCATTCCTTTCCGGTCGCTGTTCTCTGCCAGCGGCTTTTCTTCTGTTTGTCGGCTGTCCTCCTTCTGCTCTCCGCCTTGCAAGCCTCTCTTCATCTACTTTTCACTCCTTGCTGTGTGCCCAGTGTCCTGGGCCAGCTGGCACTATCTCCCTTGGCACCTCTCTTTCTCCGGCCATTCTTTGTTTTGTTTGTTCTTTCAGTTGTTCTTTTTCGTTCTCTTCCTCTTTCTCTGGTCCCTGCGTCTTCTCTTTGTTTGCTCTCAGTGCGTCTTTCCTTTTTTTTTTTGTCATATGTCATAGTTATGAGACCCATTGTTTGGGCGGTGCTATTGCTCAGCAGACATGGTCCTGGGACATCGCCTTTCAGCACGTGGATGTCCTCTTTGTTCTTCTTGTCTTTATACCTCAGTTCCCCTGTGAACTTTCCCAGGTTTGTTACCTCTTTCTTTGACCCCCAAGTGAAGATCTTCACCTTGGACACTCTCAGTGTCGGTTTTTCTTCCATCTTCTCATACTCTGATGCACACATGACATTGCATGTTGCACCACTGTCCAGTATAAACTCCGCTTCATGTGCTCCTACTTCTATCTTTGCCAAATCCGTCTTGTCTGGGGTGCTTCTGCCCCTACTCAGTTCTGTGTGAATCTCCGACATGTGATATAGTCTTTCCACTTTCTCTTCTTCCTCTTCTTCGCCTGACCCTCATGATGAACTTCTCCTTTCTCTGTCGACATACCTGACGTGTCTTGTTGTCGACTCTTGTTGTCTTCCTGTTCTTCCTCTGTCATCTCTGAACGGTACGCCTTGGCACATGCTGGCGTAGTGGTTTCTTCCATTACATCTTTTGCATGTCTGGCCAAACGCTGGGCACGGGCCTCTGTGTGGAAATTCCATTCCGCATCTGTAGCATGTCCCTTCAGGTTGTCTCCTCTCTTTTTGTTCCCTCCAGTCATTCTTCCACCGGTCTGTGCGATATTTGTTTGTCATGAGGTGTGCGTTTTCGATTTCGACGTTCTTCCCTCTTTCCATTTCTTTGGCATGTTCCGTTGCTCTCGCCTCTGCTCTTGCTAGTGACAGGATGTTTTCCAATGAGGTCGGTTCTTTTAGTATTCTTGCCCTGAAGCCTGTGTCGAGACAGCCTTCTATGATTCGTAACCTTATTGCTTGTTCGTTATCGAATTTGTCGAACTCACAATGTGTCACCAGTTTTCTAAGCCTTGTTGCAAAGTCATCTAGCGTTTCGTCGACTTGTTGGCACGCAATAGTGAACGTATATCGTTCGAAGTCAACATTCTGTTGTGGGTCAAATTTGGCCGTTAGGCATTTCTTTAATTTCTCATATGTCTTTGTTTCTTCGGTAGGCAGTGTCACCAGCAGTTCTTCGACGTCATCCCCTCCTAAATTCAGTAATAATCCTAATCTCTTTCCGTCTGTTACATCTGTCGCTTCCATATATCTTTCAAACCGTCTGATCCACTTTTCCCACCTGATTCCTATTTGTGGCTCCGATAAGTTGAACGGCAGAGGCCTTCTGTATTGTGCGCTGGGTTTTGGGTCTGTCATTCTTGCCTTCTTGCATTCTTATGCTCTTTCCTCTTTTTGTTCTGTCGCTGCTTTGTATGTTCTTTTCTTTATTCCTTTTGTTTCTTTCTTTTTATCTTCTTCTTTTCCTTCACTTTTGTCTTTTGTGCGGTCTTTGTCTCTCCTTTCCTTGTTCTTCTTTTCTTTGTCTTTTTCTCTTTATTCTTTTATTGTTTCTTTTCATTCTTTCCACTTTTCTTTGTCTTTTTCTTCTTTTGTGCGGTTTCTTGTTCTTTCCTCTTATTTATTTCTTGTCTTTCTGTTAGTATTTTCTTTATTTCCTGTTTTTTTTCCGCTTTGTTTCCTTAAGTCTTTAGTTTCTTTTTCTCTTTTTCCTTTGTCCAGCCTTTATTTGCCGTCTTTGGCTTTGCCTGTGCTTTATTTCTTTCTTCCTCTTCAAATTCGGCACTTTTCCATTGCTCACGATCTTTTTCTGACTTTAAAATGGCCGCCGAGTCGTCCTGGCTTCCTATTGGCTTATTTGCCTGACTCCAAGATGGCCGCCGCTTGCTGATTGGCCCTCGCGCCTGACTCTAAAATGGCCGCCGAGACTCTCGCGAGAGCTCGCGCCAGGTCCTTTAAACTTCGCGCTTCCTTACGCGGCGCTTACCGGGGCAATCGTGTTTCCTTCGCAGCGGTCGGGATGGGCTCCCGCGTCGCTGCGCTTCTTTGTCTCCGTGAATGCTAGTCCTTTCTGCAACTTCTCGTCTTTTTCGGTGCACTCCCGACGTGGAAAACGCTCTTTAAATCCACGGGCACGCAGATGGATGATCCCGCCTCTCGTCGCCAGTTGTCATGTCCCCACTCGGTCCCAAGGTACATCAATCGAAGACACAGGTTGGTTTGGTATACTTTCTTTATTGCATATGGTCGCAGCTGGTTACAGGCACGTCCGCCCTGCTTGCCGTCCTGGTCAGTCTCCCCTTCCTGCTCCTAACCGGATGTGGTGTCCGGTGACCTGGTCACCTCCCTCATGACTCACAGGGTCCTAGCGTCCTCCTGTCCTGTCGCCCTATCTGTCGGGTCACGACAATAAAATCACTGGGACAGCGATAAAAATCTAAACTCGACTGTGAAAAAAGTTGCGATGGGACCAACTGCGAAAAAAAACTCAGCAATAAGCAGCACCAGGCCTGCAAGTCCCACAAGTCAGTCTGGAAAAATCACTATAAAAGCAGCAACAAAAAAACCAAACTAAAGAGAAAAAACTGTGAAGGATCATGGAGGTAGCCGGAGCAAGTACAGAGGACAACCAGACCCCACAAGCCCCAGGGAGGACCAGCCAGGGACCTCGGGTCAGGGAAGGGCAAGGA
This sequence comes from Lissotriton helveticus, assembly GCF_964261635.1. NCBI lineage: Eukaryota > Metazoa > Chordata > Amphibia > Caudata > Salamandridae > Lissotriton > Lissotriton helveticus. The sequence goes on from NC_136067.1 coordinate 989,507,187, forward strand.
GAAGAAGAAGAGGAACCTGCTTTTCAGTCCACAGGAAAACCAGATCCTCATTATAGAGGTGATAGAACACCACCACCACTGTTCATCACCACCACGGTGTCATTGGCAACTAAAAATACAATATGGCAGTCCATCTTGGCGAAGGTGAATGCAGTCTGAGTGATGAGAAGGAAAGTGGACGACTGCAAGAAGCGCTGGACTGATGAGAAGCACAAAACCAAGCTGAAACTCGCAGCCAACCTGAAAGCAGCAATGCAGACTGGAGGTGGGAGTCCAGCGACACACCAGGAGCTGGATGAGATGGTGGAAATGTTGTCCCAAGTCATCATTGGAGAGACAGTGGCAAGAGTGGGTGGACCGGACACTGCACAACTTGACCTTAGCCAACAGCAATAGGGTGAGTAACAACCAGGGACTCTGGGAAAAGGGGAAGATGGGCACAATGGCACACATGCACAATTAAGTATAGCACATCTGCAGACAAACCATGCCCAAGAGTCACAACTCCGACCAAGAGCCCAATTTACCTAAGTCTGCAGCATCTTAGCACTGTATAAGCACAGACATGAAAGGCACACCCCCTGAAAGGGATAAGGGCCAGCCAAATCAGAGCTGAAGGGGCAACTCGCCCACAATGCAGCACATGCACATAAGAATCAGAGCACCTCAACATTGACAACAATGTGGTATAAACTGCAACATTTTCACAACAGAACAGAGTGTAGAACAGAATGTTTGCCACGGCTGCACACCAGCAAGATGTAGCTGTGATCTTCCATGCCCTGTAGATCTTAGTCATGGCATTGCCACCACAAGGCCTGGCGCGGATGAATGCTGCTGCTACTACTCCATCCACATCTCCACCCCCTAAAGTGTCAGTGCCACACAGAGTGGCAGACATTCCTCCTCCGGCCCCTGATGTGTCACTGCCACACAGTGATGCAGACAAAACACCACCAGCCACATGTGCGGCACCTGACACATCAGAGGACAAAGATGATGATGAATCTGGCTTTGTGGTAAGAATGAAGTGGTAACATTCGTCTCCGCCATATGGCCGGTTTCAGCTTGGTTCTGCCCTCTGCATCATGCCCTGGAATAACACCTTCCATTGTCCCCCGATACACTCAGCTACACTCACCTTGGACCTCAACATGGACTGACATATTCTGTTTCATTACCAAGGACACAACAATCAGACTGTGGACTGAACTCTTCCTCTACCAAAGAACTTGCCAATCCCTAAATGACTCTGGCTGGCCCTCCACAGGGCAACAATGTAAAATGGGGTTTGCATGGCCCTGTACTGCTCCAACTTCAACACTCCACCGAATGTGAATAAAACATTCAAATTCACACAGATATGTCAGGTCTATGATCAATCAAGTATGAAAGTATGGATGAATGTAGGGAAAGTGATTCCACAAAAAGGTACTCCCTGGTAAATGCTATCAATGCACATGTATGGCCGTGACCCAGATAAGCAGTGAGACACACATCGTCATTCAAATCAACACTCATAACTGTTGACTTTATTAGCATATGCATGTCAGTACGGGAACGATAAGTGCCACAACATGCAAACCAATGCAGCAGTATGTCATAATGAGGAACGTTGTTGTCTGATCATGTATTCGGAGTCCAGGATAATGCAGCCATGTCCACTGTTGTTGTGGGATATGTGACCAGATCTCCAACATGCAACAAAGTGTTGGGACATGTGCAATGGGTTCCAATCTGTTGTGTCTGCAGGTACATAGTTTCTCGTCTATGGAAGTGATTGCAGCTTCAAAGGCTATCATTTCCAACATGAGGTAGTTGTCGACTTCATCAAAAAAGGACAGCGAGGCGATCCATTAGCAGGTCCGGACAGATGTGCTGTGTCCACCCCCTTTCACCAATTAGCACTACAGCCGAATAGGGGAGGGGTTCAATGTGGTCACTGCACATGAAGAGTTGTTCAATCTCCCAGGTCCAGCTGCCAGCATGTATGCCAAGTATCAAGACATCCCATAAACAGGTATCACTGTGACACCCCTGGTCATGGGCCAACAGGGGGCTCACACACAAGTCAAAATCCAGTACAGCTATAGTCCTGTTGGATAAGCAGACATCATGGACCACTCGGATATGCCCGCTCGACAATGCAACACAGGCTGAACGCAGGTGATGTTGGCAAGGTGGATGCTTAGACGTTAACTGATCCGCAGCACTGCCAATGGCAGTGGCCCCAGTAAATGCAGCATGCGTGCACAGTACAGTTCCACGTAACAGGGGTTGTGCATGTGTCCAGGATGTTCTGCCATTGCGTTAGTGGCTCTGGTTGAAGCGGCACTGTTCTGACCTGCGCCAGTTCTGTGGATGAAATGCCACAGCTCGGATCAATGAGTACTTTTAGTGTGCAACCGTTGTACGCCTGGAATGGTGTGGGTGTAAGTGTGAAGGCCATTCCATGCAAGATAACTTTGAGCACGGACTTCTGTGTGTGGGGTGTGTATACGTTGGTCTTTCGTTGGGCTGTGCTTAGTGTGGGAGTCATCATCAGCTGCTACAGTATGTGTCATGGGGTGCCGGGCACATGCACTTCCAAGGTTGGAGGTGCAGAAGTGCTTCCGCCCGATAGTTCAGACAAAGGAGCTTTCATCCCTAATGTTAGTTTGTCATCTGCTTGCATTCAGGAAATGTGATGTGGCTTATTGGGGTTGGGGTGGGATGTGTGTGACTTTGGGATTCATGTTTGACATGTCTTGCATGTGGCAAATGAGCGGCATCACCGTGTGTTATGTTGCCTCACAGCTGCTTCTCCCTCCCCGATCCTATTTACTTATGTGCGCTGCGCGGGTACATCACTTGCACTCCTATGGCACACAATTGTCATGCCTGTCTGTGCATGTCCACAAGCCTGACAACGACACTGTGATGTTGGCCATTGAAGGTGGGTGGCCACGTGAGTGTAGGCCTATAGTAAGAATAGGGCGGACACAAATGTAGAGTTCATGGCCGGCTGAACTCTCACTGCCATTAGGGCTAGGCATTTGGCTCATGCTGCGGCAATACAGATATACACAACACTTGGCATGTATGGGCCAAGACCCTGAGCAGTCTTGCGCTCCTTTATTTCTCCAGTTGTGCGAGCCCACCCTCCGGGTACATGCTACATTGCAACATTCTCGATTGAGGGTCGGGTGGTGCTGACACTACAACAGAGACATACGCATTAATTACTTCCTTGTCCAGACCAGAACTGAACCACGCCCAGAGCCCAGGGCAAAATATTCACATCCCTACGCTGGACTGGCATACGCCAGCCCGGCCTACTGAGCTTATGCTTACTGGGGGGATGACAAAGCTACATGTCCAAGGTCTTACACACTGCCTGAGGTGACATGGGCGCGTCCACTATCCACAGCACAATTGTATTTATTTATTTATTTATTTTCAGAGTTTTATAGAGCGAGGACAAGACCCTTGCGGGTATCAGAGCGCTTTACAGTACATGGGGATAATAATAACATAAATACAGGATAAGTCAAGACGAGTACAAAAAACCATAGGGCAATGTAATGTGGTAGGGCCCGGGGCCATCATGCATTCATAATGACCACACAGACCCACTTAGATAGATAATGGAACTGGCTACGGCACGTGCACCTGGCTCCTTTTTATTACCAGGGTCACATGTCCAGTGATGCAAGTGCTGGATGGGTGTAGGGGGAGTGTCACTTTTTTGTTTCTTTTATAGCGCTATGCAAGCCGATGTAGGGTGTCAGAGCTCTTTATGTAACATACACATCATTCATTGACAATAAATCATGTACATGTGTAAATCAATTTGCAAGATGAGTTACATGAAACAGTGAGGGTTACAAGATGTAGGAGTCTCATACCTCACTGTGGTCATTTAGAAGGATTAGAATTTATGTACTGTAGGTAACAAAAAGATATCTGTATTTAAAGCAGTAAACCACTTTCCTATTTACATGAAATAAAAATCTTTCATCTGCATGTTAGATGATGTGCTTTGCAGGAAACACATTTACCTTCTCTACTACTGTGATTCAAATCTGGGACTTTAAAAAACAAGAGATCTCTCCAGCAAGTGCATTAAGCACCAGAGTTATTTTACCATTGTTACTTTTCCCTGAGATTTACGGGGCACCTTCACAGCAAATGCTTTAGTCCAATAAAATATATTAAAATTAAGACTTTGCAACCATCAAGTATAACAGACCTACTATTACGCTTTTCCTTGTTGCCAATTTCTTTGTGGCAGTGTTTAAAAAAATCTCATAATGCGCTTAAAATTACTCATGATATACCTGATAAACATATGTGTTAATATCTGATGTCACTTCATGTGATGTCACTTCCAGTGAGGAAACTTCCTGTGATGTCACGAGCAATGTCACTCGTCATCACATTATGTGCTATGATGGCATGCATCATGATTTCACTTGCAAACTGCCTAACCTGGTTAGTCTCTCCAGTTCATTTTTTAGGACTTGTGCCCTGATAGCTACTGACTTCAGGACCAGTGTGAAAAGAGCAAGGAGGTAGATGTGGCGAGCCAAGGAGTTCAAAAAGGTTTGGAAGGAGAAGCAGAAGTGTCACTCCAGTCTTCGAACATTGCAGTCCAAAAGTTCAAGGCCCTTTCTAACAGTTGACTCGTCACCAGGAGTTCCACACCAGCAAGGTGCGAGATCAGAGCTCACCTAGAGCCCTGCATGTCTCACTAGCGAGTCTGCCACCAACTCTCTGTGTGAGCTCAAGAGAGCCATTGACTACCCTATGCATCCACCTGTGAATATAACTCACTGACCACGTATATGTGCCTGACTGAGCCTTTCACTCTGGGGATAACGTGAGCAGCGTCCACTCACTACCCTGGTTGACCGGCTCCTGAATCAATGATTGTGTCACTGAGGAAACCCCCTCGTTAGGACCCACCACTTTCAAAGATCCTCAGTCAGCACTGACGCACTCCTTGAACATCTGATCTCATTCATTCAATTTGCCCAACTCAAGGCCTCGCCCCGAAACCCACTGCAAACCCCACCCCATGCCCTCTGAATTGAATGAGTGCCTGCACTTTTCTTTTCTCAATTAAAGCACAGATTGGGAGGAATGCCCCAAATAATTATAGTATAGAGGCAAGCTTTTAGGACTGTGGTGTGGAAGGATGGATCATCATTGGTGGGAGGTTTGTTGTGGGGGTGCCAAAGTTTGGGGGTTGCGTTTGCTTGCAAGCAAGTTGTCTAGTTTGGAGATTGACCCAAAGCATGGCTGGCTTTAGGGAGGTGCAACACCTGGCGCTTGTGCGCTGTGTGTAGGAATAGAGTAATTTTGAAAGCACCTGCTGCAGTGTTCCTTGTTTGTCCGGCAGTTTTCAGCAACAGTAAAAATGTCAAGGTCGCTCTAGTGATTAATGTACCTACTGGCGAGAGATCAGAGTTTTTTCTAGTAGCAGTTTTGACACATCATAAGGTAGCGCAGAAGTTTAACATGCCTGCTGCACAGAACGTGTACCATGCCAACTACACAACTGTATTTTATATGACTAACACAGTGGATTATTGTTTTTATCACGGACATCCTTTTGTTACTTTCAGTTGATAAGTTACAACCCTAATATAGCACAGTAACCTATGAACTGTCATCAAAGAGCTGCATGCAAACTGCATGGTATAGGTAAGAAAAGTATGTTTTGTTCCTCAGTCTTTCCCTGTTCTAATGTTGCTAAAAAGGTTAGTTTGAGTAGAAATATATTCCTACTAGTAAGGCCAACTCCAACCACTGTGCTACATTTTAAATACTGAGGGGCATATTTATGAGGGCTTTGCATCACGCTTGCACCACACAAAACTCTCCATCATATTTATGAAGCCACGAAAAGCCACTTTGCGTGGTTTTGAATGGCTTCACAAATATGGAGTAATGCAACGTAGCACAAATTGCTGCTTTGACTTACTCTGCGCAAGGGAGGCATTCCATGTGCACAGTAGTGGGTTTTCCCATGCAACTCCCATGGTTTCTGATGCATACCCAGATTTATCGAACCTGGGAATGCGCCAAAAAGATACACCTCACCAGATGAGGCGTAATGAGGAGGAAAGTGCCTCTATGGTTTACATTTCTGCAGAAACCATGGTTAAAGGTGCCTACGTTGGTGCTCTCCTGCCAAGGACGATTCAGAAAAGGGGGTGGTGATGAACAGAGTGTCTGAATTAAGCAGACCACTCTTACCCAGTCCAAAGATCAGGGCTTGATCCATCACCGTTATTTATCTCACTGCCCCATCCCAGCTCAGAACCTGGCTATATGCAAATTAGTCTGTCCCTGGCCCAGTGCATCATGGGAACAGGGCAGACCAAACTACCAAGCCAATTCTTCACCAGAAAGGAGACAAGCTACCGGGGACCGGTTTCTGGCATTTCAGCCTCTTCGGCCCGGCTTGCTTGAATCCTGATGGAGCAGTGAGAAAGGGACTCATGTCTGAGTATACCCTGCCACACCTGTAGTGGCCAAAAACGATTCAGAAAAGGGGGTGGTGATGAACAGAGTGTCTGAATTAAGCAGACCACTCTTACCCAGTCCAAAGATCAGGGCTTGATCCATCACCGTTATTTATCTCACTGCCCCATCCCAGCTCAGAACCTGGCTATATGCAAATTAGTCTGTCCCTGGCCCAGTGCATCATGGGAACAGGGCAGACCAAACTACCAAGCCAATTCTTCACCAGAAAGGAGACAAGCTACCGGGGACCGGTTTCTGGCATTTCAGCCTCTTCGGCCCGGCTTGCTTGAATCCTGATGGAGCAGTGAGAAAGGGACTCATGTCTGAGTATACCCTGCCACACCTGTAGTGGCCAAAAACGATTCAGAAAAGGGGGTGGTGATGAACAGAGTGTCTGAATTAAGCAGACCACTCTTACCCAGTCCAAAGATCAGGGCTTGATCCATCACCGTTATTTATCTCACTGCCCCATCCCAGCTCAGAACCTGGCTATATGCAAATTAGTCTGTCCCTGGCCCAGTGCATCATGGGAACAGGGCAGACCAAACTACCAAGCCAATTCTTCACCAGAAAGGAGACAAGCTACCGGGGACCGGTTTCTGGCATTTCAGCCTCTTCGGCCCGGCTTGCTTGAATCCTGATGGAGCAGTGAGAAAGGGACTCATGTCTGAGTATACCCTGCCACACCTGTAGTGGCCAAAAACGATTCAGAAAAGGGGGTGGTGATGAACAGAGTGTCTGAATTAAGCAGACCACTCTTACCCAGTCCAAAGATCAGGGCTTGATCCATCACCGTTATTTATCTCACTGCCCCATCCCAGCTCAGAACCTGGCTATATGCAAATTAGTCTGTCCCTGGCCCAGTGCATCATGGGAACAGGGCAGACCAAACTACCAAGCCAATTCTTCACCAGAAAGGAGACAAGCTACCGGGGACCGGTTTCTGGCATTTCAGCCTCTTCGGCCCGGCTTGCTTGAATCCTGATGGAGCAGTGAGAAAGGGACTCATGTCTGAGTATACCCTGCCACACCTGTAGTGGCCAAAAACGATTCAGAAAAGGGGGTGGTGATGAACAGAGTGTCTGAATTAAGCAGACCACTCTTACCCAGTCCAAAGATCAGGGCTTGATCCATCACCGTTATTTATCTCACTGCCCCATCCCAGCTCAGAACCTGGCTATATGCAAATTAGTCTGTCCCTGGCCCAGTGCATCATGGGAACAGGGCAGACCAAACTACCAAGCCAATTCTTCACCAGAAAGGAGACAAGCTACCGGGGACCGGTTTCTGGCATTTCAGCCTCTTCGGCCCGGCTTGCTTGAATCCTGATGGAGCAGTGAGAAAGGGACTCATGTCTGAGTATACCCTGCCACACCTGTAGTGGCCAAAAACGATTCAGAAAAGGGGGTGGTGATGAACAGAGTGTCTGAATTAAGCAGACCACTCTTACCCAGTCCAAAGATCAGGGATCTAGCCCTGATCTCTTGACTGGGTGAGAGTACTCTGCTTAATTCAGAGACTCTGTCCATCACCACCCCTTGTTGTAAATAATTTTGTCCACCCTAAGCGTGGAAGGGTATACTCAGATGTGAGTCCCTTGCTCATTGCACCATCAGGATTCAAGCAAGCCGGGCCGAAGACGCCTGAAATGGCAGAAACCGGTCCCCGGAAGCTTGTTTCCTTCCCAGTGTAAGAATTGGCTTTTGTAGTCTGGTCTGCCCTGTTCCCATGATGCACTGGGCCAGGGACAGACTAATTTGCATACAGCCAGGTTCTGAAACTGGGATGGTGCAATGAGCTAAAAAACGGTGTTGGATCTAGCCCTGATCTCTTGACTGGGTGAGAGTACTCTGCTTAATTCAGAGACTCTGTCCATCACCACCCCTTGTTGTAAATAATTTTGTCCACCCTAAGCGTGGAAGGGTATACTCAGATGTGAGTCCCTTGCTCATTGCACCATCAGGATTCAAGCAAGCCGGGCCGAAGACGCCTGAAATGGCAGAAACCGGTCCCCGGAAGCTTGTTTCCTTCCCAGTGTAAGAATTGGCTTTTGTAGTCTGGTCTGCCCTGTTCCCATGATGCACTGGGCCAGGGACAGACTAATTTGCATACAGCCAGGTTCTGAAACTGGGATGGTGCAATGAGCTAAAAAACGGTGTTGGATCTAGCCCTGATCTCTTGACTGGGTGAGAGTACTCTGCTTAATTCAGAGACTCTGTCCATCACCACCCCTTGTTGTAAATAATTTTGTCCACCCTAAGCGTGGAAGGGTATACTCAGATGTGAGTCCCTTGCTCATTGCACCATCAGGATTCAAGCAAGCCGGGCCGAAGACGCCTGAAATGGCAGAAACCGGTCCCCGGAAGCTTGTTTCCTTCCCAGTGTAAGAATTGGCTTTTGTAGTCTGGTCTGCCCTGTTCCCATGATGCACTGGGCCAGGGACAGACTAATTTGCATACAGCCAGGTTCTGAAACTGGGATGGTGCAATGAGCTAAAAAACGGTGTTGGATCTAGCCCTGATCTCTTGACTGGGTGAGAGTACTCTGCTTAATTCAGAGACTCTGTCCATCACCACCCCTTGTTGTAAATAATTTTGTCCACCCTAAGCGTGGAAGGGTATACTCAGATGTGAGTCCCTTGCTCATTGCACCATCAGGATTCAAGCAAGCCGGGCCGAAGACGCCTGAAATGGCAGAAACCGGTCCCCGGAAGCTTGTTTCCTTCCCAGTGTAAGAATTGGCTTTTGTAGTCTGGTCTGCCCTGTTCCCATGATGCACTGGGCCAGGGACAGACTAATTTGCATACAGCCAGGTTCTGAAACTGGGATGGTGCAATGAGCTAAAAAACGGTGTTGGATCTAGCCCTGATCTCTTGACTGGGTGAGAGTACTCTGCTTAATTCAGAGACTCTGTCCATCACCACCCCTTGTTGTAAATAATTTTGTCCACCCTAAGCGTGGAAGGGTATACTCAGATGTGAGTCCCTTGCTCATTGCACCATCAGGATTCAAGCAAGCCGGGCCGAAGACGCCTGAAATGGCAGAAACCGGTCCCCGGAAGCTTGTTTCCTTCCCAGTGTAAGAATTGGCTTTTGTAGTCTGGTCTGCCCTGTTCCCATGATGCACTGGGCCAGGGACAGACTAATTTGCATACAGCCAGGTTCTGAAACTGGGATGGTGCAATGAGCTAAAAAACGGTGTTGGATCTAGCCCTGATCTCTTGACTGGGTGAGAGTACTCTGCTTAATTCAGAGACTCTGTCCATCACCACCCCTTGTTGTAAATAATTTTGTCCACCCTAAGCGTGGAAGGGTATACTCAGATGTGAGTCCCTTGCTCATTGCACCATCAGGATTCAAGCAAGCCGGGCCGAAGACGCCTGAAATGGCAGAAACCGGTCCCCGGAAGCTTGTTTCCTTCCCAGTGTAAGAATTGGCTTTTGTAGTCTGGTCTGCCCTGTTCCCATGATGCACTGGGCCAGGGACAGACTAATTTGCATACAGCCAGGTTCTGAAACTGGGATGGTGCAATGAGCTAAAAAACGGTGTTGGATCTAGCCCTGATCTCTTGACTGGGTGAGAGTACTCTGCTTAATTCAGAGACTCTGTCCATCACCACCCCTTGTTGTAAATAATTTTGTCCACCCTAAGCGTGGAAGGGTATACTCAGATGTGAGTCCCTTGCTCATTGCACCATCAGGATTCAAGCAAGCCGGGCCGAAGACGCCTGAAATGGCAGAAACCGGTCCCCGGAAGCTTGTTTCCTTCCCAGTGTAAGAATTGGCTTTTGTAGTCTGGTCTGCCCTGTTCCCATGATGCACTGGGCCAGGGACAGACTAATTTGCATACAGCCAGGTTCTGAAACTGGGATGGTGCAATGAGCTAAAAAACGGTGTTGGATCTAGCCCTGATCTCTTGACTGGGTGAGAGTACTCTGCTTAATTCAGAGACTCTGTCCATCACCACCCCTTGTTGTAAATAATTTTGTCCACCCTAAGCGTGGAAGGGTATACTCAGATGTGAGTCCCTTGCTCATTGCACCATCAGGATTCAAGCAAGCCGGGCCGAAGACGCCTGAAATGGCAGAAACCGGTCCCCGGAAGCTTGTTTCCTTCCCAGTGTAAGAATTGGCTTTTGTAGTCTGGTCTGCCCTGTTCCCATGATGCACTGGGCCAGGGACAGACTAATTTGCATACAGCCAGGTTCTGAAACTGGGATGGTGCAATGAGCTAAAAAACGGTGTTGGATCTAGCCCTGATCTCTTGACTGGGTGAGAGTACTCTGCTTAATTCAGAGACTCTGTCCATCACCACCCCTTGTTGTAAATAATTTTGTCCACCCTAAGCGTGGAAGGGTATACTCAGATGTGAGTCCCTTGCTCATTGCACCATCAGGATTCAAGCAAGCCGGGCCGAAGACGCCTGAAATGGCAGAAACCGGTCCCCGGAAGCTTGTTTCCTTCCCAGTGTAAGAATTGGCTTTTGTAGTCTGGTCTGCCCTGTTCCCATGATGCACTGGGCCAGGGACAGACTAATTTGCATACAGCCAGGTTCTGAAACTGGGATGGTGCAATGAGCTAAAAAACGGTGTTGGATCTAGCCCTGATCTCTTGACTGGGTGAGAGTACTCTGCTTAATTCAGAGACTCTGTCCATCACCACCCCTTGTTGTAAATAATTTTGTCCACCCTAAGCGTGGAAGGGTATACTCAGATGTGAGTCCCTTGCTCATTGCACCATCAGGATTCAAGCAAGCCGGGCCGAAGACGCCTGAAATGGCAGAAACCGGTCCCCGGAAGCTTGTTTCCTTCCCAGTGTAAGAATTGGCTTTTGTAGTCTGGTCTGCCCTGTTCCCATGATGCACTGGGCCAGGGACAGACTAATTTGCATACAGCCAGGTTCTGAAACTGGGATGGTGCAATGAGCTAAAAAACGGTGTTGGATCTAGCCCTGATCTCTTGACTGGGTGAGAGTACTCTGCTTAATTCAGAGACTCTGTCCATCACCACCCCTTGTTGTAAATAATTTTGTCCACCCTAAGCGTGGAAGGGTATACTCAGATGTGAGTCCCTTGCTCATTGCACCATCAGGATTCAAGCAAGCCGGGCCGAAGACGCCTGAAATGGCAGAAACCGGTCCCCGGAAGCTTGTTTCCTTCCCAGTGTAAGAATTGGCTTTTGTAGTCTGGTCTGCCCTGTTCCCATGATGCACTGGGCCAGGGACAGACTAATTTGCATACAGCCAGGTTCTGAAACTGGGATGGTGCAATGAGCTAAAAAACGGTGTTGGATCTAGCCCTGATCTCTTGACTGGGTGAGAGTACTCTGCTTAATTCAGAGACTCTGTCCATCACCACCCCTTGTTGTAAATAATTTTGTCCACCCTAAGCGTGGAAGGGTATACTCAGATGTGAGTCCCTTGCTCATTGCACCATCAGGATTCAAGCAAGCCGGGCCGAAGACGCCTGAAATGGCAGAAACCGGTCCCCGGAAGCTTGTTTCCTTCCCAGTGTAAGAATTGGCTTTTGTAGTCTGGTCTGCCCTGTTCCCATGATGCACTGGGCCAGGGACAGACTAATTTGCATACAGCCAGGTTCTGAAACTGGGATGGTGCAATGAGCTAAAAAACGGTGTTGGATCTAGCCCTGATCTCTTGACTGGGTGAGAGTACTCTGCTTAATTCAGAGACTCTGTCCATCACCACCCCTTGTTGTAAATAATTTTGTCCACCCTAAGCGTGGAAGGGTATACTCAGATGTGAGTCCCTTGCTCATTGCACCATCAGGATTCAAGCAAGCCGGGCCGAAGACGCCTGAAATGGCAGAAACCGGTCCCCGGAAGCTTGTTTCCTTCCCAGTGTAAGAATTGGCTTTTGTAGTCTGGTCTGCCCTGTTCCCATGATGCACTGGGCCAGGGACAGACTAATTTGCATACAGCCAGGTTCTGAAACTGGGATGGTGCAATGAGCTAAAAAACGGTGTTGGATCTAGCCCTGATCTCTTGACTGGGTGAGAGTACTCTGCTTAATTCAGAGACTCTGTCCATCACCACCCCTTGTTGTAAATAGCTCTCCTGCCAAGGGCCCAAGCACAGGTACAGGAATGCACCATATTGGATAAACACAATGCATACCTGCCCTTGCCCTGTGATGCAGGGCAGCACAGCAAGGTAACTTGATGTGCTGCCCTGTGCCACAATTTCAGTAAATATGCCTCTGAGTTTGTGCTTCTCCAGACCAAACAAATAAAATATACTGCCTACTAGAATGGATGACGTGATTCCTATGCTCGGTAACCCTTATTGTCTTAAGTAAAACTTTCTATAGACTGATTTACACATGTAAGCTTCTTTGTCAAGCACCAGGTGCAATTAATAGGACTAGAAAATGCTTCAAGTTCACAACCATCAATTGCCAGTTGGATAGCAATTCAAGGTGGCAAAGCTTCCCATCACTCATGTGCTCCTATTCATGGAGGGATGTTCCGAGCCACATTGGGAGTCATGCAGCTAGGGATTATAGTGTATTCGTCCGTAACTGTACTATTGGTAATAGTGTTAGGGAGCCACCTGTAACACACTGGTTAGCTCGAGAAGAGGCCTATTTACAAGGAGATTGTGCCTGCTGAACGCCACTTTTTACAAAGTCCAAGTGGTCAATACCCTGCACCATATTTACAAAGGGACATTGAGCCACTTTGCGTGACTTATCTCCACTTTGTAAATATGTTACCTGCTAGACCTGGCATCTTTTGCTGTGTTTCACCTGTCTTTTTGCTTTCTAATCTACTGGTTTTGACTCTGTTTTTGCTGGTTTAGTGTCCCTGAGCACTTTCTCACTGCTGTCCAGTGTTGAAGTGCAAGTGCTCCTATTGTAAATTGTATAATGGATTGGTATTTCCATGATTGGCATATTAGATTTACTTGTAAGTCCCTAGTAAAGTGCACTGAGAATGCTAGGACCTGTAAATCAAATGCTGCTAGTGGGCCTGCAGTACTGATTGTGCCACCCACATGAGCAGCCTGTCAAAGGGTTCTCAGACCTACCACTGCAGTGTCTGCATGCAGTTTTTACTGCCATGTCGACTTGGCAAGTGTACCCATTTGCCAAGCCCTAACCTTCCCTTTTATTACATGTAAGTCACCCCTTAGATAGCCCCAAGGTACCCATATGGGCAGAGTGCAGTGTATGTGAAAGGTAGTACTGGTATGGGTGATATGTCCTGATAGTAAAATACAGTGTATTTCGTTTTTCACTATTGAAATGCTATCTGTCCCATAGGATAGAATGGGAGTTTACTTATAACATCCTACAAGTATATCTTTCGATTGGTAAAAGATTGGGAAATGGAGTTTAGTATGGCTGAACTCAGAATGTAAAAATGCGCCTTTTAGCAAAGATGATTTTTCTGTTCTGTGTTTAAAAATACTACTTTTGGAAAGTTTTCTTGCTTAGCCATCCTGTGTGCCTCTGCTGGGTTGTGACTGTCTCTCTCTGGCTTTGGAGTGACAGAGGCTGGGGATGTACATTCTCTGTCAGAACAGCCACTGGGGGGATTGAGGTGTGTCGTGCCTCTCCTGGATGAGTCAGGCCTGGGCTGAATAGACTTGGGCTGTATTTAGAGGAGTGGGAGGAGATTTCTTTGCAACTGAATGAGCCTGGTCTGCCTCGGACAATGCTGTCTCCACCTCCTGCCAGGAAGCTGGACAAGAGAGGACATAACTGGTTTGGGCTCAGCACAGACACTCTCTTCCACCCAAAAGAAAAAAGGGAAACTTAGTAAAAATATGGGGGATAGACCCCAGAACTTTAGAAGTCGCTGGGATCAAGGAACCTGGCAAGGAGAAGAGCTCACCATTATTTAATTGTGTTTGTTATCTAATCGAATCTAGATCTCATTTGAAGCCCTGGACAAGCCCTACCAATGCTACCGGTGATAGATCCTACAGCCCCAATTGCTAAATGTTTCTTATGAGTATGCTACATGAAGCCTGGGCCCTGCTCGACCTTATGTGAAAATTGTGGTCATGTCTCTATGCATGTGCAGTCATGTAGGTATCCACTGACTGTGCAAGTACCCATCTCAGTCCGTTTCCATATTCTGCAGATGACTGGGTGTAGCTCATAGTTAAACTTTGTGAATTGCTTCCAGAGAGTCTCACAATAGAGCAAATAGGTGTGATTGAATGAGTCATCTCCTGGCAGGATAAGGGGACAGAGCTGAGCACCTCCCCACTTGCATCTGAATAGGCTACCTTCTGCCTTCACAAAAAAGACTTATGGCCTTCACATTGTCACTGCAACTAGCTTAGAGCCAGAGCAGGGTCATCAGGAAATGCCATGCACTTCAAAGAACATTTCTAGAAGCTTCTCCCACCTTTTCAGAAGGAAGGGCATAAGGTAAAAAATAGAACCCCAGACCCACTTTTGAGGTCACTCCTGGACCTGAAGAAGGTTTCTCAGAGGACCATCTATTGCTGGGACCTGCTGTACATTCTGCAGGACTATGTTGCTGCCTCTGGAAGGACCTATTTTATTACTGAAGTCTTCCTTGAACCCTTAGAAGGCAGCTCTGATGTTGAGTCTTGCTCCTCCACCGGAACCCAGGAATACCAAAGTGACTCCAAGGGCTAGCTTCCTTGCCTCCTGTTTAGAGCCACAGGGACACAAAAGGTTCCCACCATCTTGAGACCTCACCTGGACTCAGCCAGAGTGAGGTCTGAACCCCCAAGTGGTTTCTCACTAGTCCTGGACTCTTTCTTGGTGGTGGTGCTAAAGGAGCCCAGATGGGCAAAATCCAAAATTGAGTACTTGAAATATTTTTGGCTGAAAACTGCTCTGAGAACCTAGAGGAGATTGGGACCTGCTAGCTTGCCCATCCACACGAGGTGCAATGCCAGTCGAATTGATTTTGCAGTTTCTCCAGCTACATTTTTCTCCGCAGCAGCAAATCCTGTTCAGCTGTTCTTTGCAAAAAGGGTGTCCAAGCCCCTGGAACTGTCTTTGGCTACAGTCTTATTCCTCTTCCCGCAGGAGATTTTAGACTTCTAAAACATAGACTAAGTTGGAATGTAGAAATCTTCACAGTGGCTCCCACCCAAGGATTTCCAACAATAAGGCTTCCTCCTCAGACACCACCTGCAGCCCTGCCCTGCTAAACGTTACCATTTCAGAACAGTTTTCTTCTCAAAATGTCTTCTTGGTCTGGAGTAAGCTCTAAACTGGCCCAATCCTCTTCTTGTAGCTGAACCATGCGCCATCACTGTCAGACACATTTTTCGACTTTGACACAGTCTCAAATGACTAGATCTCTGCGGTTGCTGCTTCGACCTCTTAGGTACTTGTTTTTACTAAAACTTTTACAAATTCATAACTCCAGTTCTAATGATTGGAATGTTGTCATTTTGTTTTCAAAAAATGTATTCAAATGTACTTTATTTTTCTAAATTGGTGTGGATTTTTCTTGTGCTCTGTTTTCATGTTATTGCTGGTTGTGTGCTACATAAATACTTTACACATTGCCTCTAAGTTAAGCCTGACTGCTTTTTGTGCAAAGCTACCCAGGGTTAAGCACAGCTTATTTTAATGATTTTTTGTGTTTCATGGTACAAGGATGTGAGAAATTGGGCCTTTGCTTGACCAGGGCTCACATCCTAGTCAACCGACAGCCCAATTTCTCACAAAGTCTTTCTCCTGCATCATTAACGACTGGTTTCCGAACTGGGCTAGTCGCAGGTTGTTCCAAGGGAAGACTGGAACCTGGCCCCTGATACAATCATGGCCCACACTGGGCTAGTGGATGCTGCCAATAACAGAGACAGGGTAGTTCTTCATGATGTTATACATGATAAGGGTCTCTTGTATATCTGGCGCTTGCTTAATCCTTTAGAGAAGAAATTTAGCTATACATCACCTGTCCATGGGACGCGATCCAAACTGGACTACTTCCCAATCTCTTATCGGTTAACATCTTTCATTCTTGACTCTGAGGTAATGAAGAATTCTTTTTTGGACCATGACCTAATCTGTCTGCGCATCGACTGGGGTCTTGCTAAACTGATCAGTAAGCTGTGGCACCTCAATACTTCCTATTATAAAATGCCAGCAGAGAAGAACCTTCTCAAAACCTGTCATCACCTTCGTAAAGGAAAACAAGGGTTTCGAGACCTTGACACAAACACTATGGGCGACAGTAAAAGCCACTATTATGGGGTTCATATCGGATTTTGCTTGTATACCAGAGTGCAAAGTCAATAGGCATAAAAGCAAAGCCTTACTTATGTTGCAAGTTACAACAACGTTGGCCAGAGCTGACTATCCCTTTCAATGATGCAGGAATGATTTAGATATCTGAAGTGTATCTCAATAGGGGTCTAGAGGGGATGGTTCCTGTCAAAGTTGCACCTTTCTTGCCCAAGCTAGGCTAGTTTATGCGAAATGGATGCCCCTCCTCCTGTCCCTCTGGGGCAAGACACAGGCTGTGAAAATGGTAATAGTGTCACAGTTTACCTATGTCCTCAGTTTTCTGCAGCTTTTGGTTCCTCTATCTTACCTCTGGAACATTGAGGGAGATATCAAAGCCTTTATCTGGGGGGATACTCACCCAGGATTTAAATCTCCAAATGAATTGCTCATAAACAATGAGGCAGCTAAGTCTGTCTAGCATTGAACATAACCATAATTTAATTTAATTTAATTTAATTGCGGGTTTATATAGCGCTAGGAATCGACTCCCGGAGGAGTATCTCCACGCTTCGACCGCTGGGGAACCCGTCCTGGCTCACCCTGAGAGATGGTCCCTGATGGGTATCTCTAAGGTGCGACCAAGCATCCCCGGCGGTCTGGGAGGGCCGTTGTGAAGATGAGGCAAGCTGATGCCCAGAGTTGCCGAGTGTGGTTTCTGACTAGAGTAGGCACCGAGGCGAGAATTATCGAGTCCGCTGACCCTGGTCCACGACCCTGCCGCGTCGGGAATCGAACCCTGGTCCCGGGCCGTTCTCTGCTTACGGGTCTGCCGCCTCTAACCAGTGAGCCACACTTCTCCACTTACATACAATTCTATACCTGTCCCATTTGTTCATGCTGAAACTGACAAGTTAGGTTGTTTCTTTGTGGCTTATCATAGAACGCCATCTTACCTCCAGTGGATCTGATCTCCAGCTACTTTATAGTACCCTCTAGTCTTTGCAACAAATTCAATAGTGCAAGCCACGATCCAATCCTGGTTCCAGAACCATAAATATATTCAGGTAGATGCTAAGCTACATACACTTGCGCCTATCTGGTTCAATGCTGCTATTTGTGTGGACGGAAGTGTCATACATTAGACCCATTGACAATCGGCCGCCATTCAGATGTGACAAAGAGGGCTGTGATATTGTCCATATCCTTCATCGCTGCCTTAGTATTTGGGATTCTGCATGAGACGGGATGCTTTTAGCAAGGTCACAAATATCCTGCTAACGCTTTAACAACAATTAATCATATTGTACGAGATGAGTGATCTTCCCTATTTTAATACCTATGAGTGACGCTTAGTCTCCTTGGCTTTTCTCATGGCCAAGATATGCATGCCCACAAATGTCCACCCATGATGAGTGGATGGTTGAGATGCACAAAATCACCTCCTATGAGAGGCTTATATACAGAGTGCATAATCCAGCAGAGGTTTACCTGCAGACTTGGTCTCTATTCCTGGATTCTGATGCATGAAGAGCATGGATGTAATGATTATAGGGTCTCTGATATGCCTGTGCCTCCCTTTCTTCCTCTTTATTCTTCCTCTTTTCTCTCCCAATGGCTCACTTACCAAAGGGTGGACACATCCGACCATCCCTACTGAGACCTGCAGTTGACACGTTTATTTGCTTCCAGCATGATCAGGCAATAATCCATGTGATCTCGCTACTCACTTATGCTACCCTGGTGTGGAGTTACGACAGTTCCTGATGTCTCCTTCTACCTTTCCTCCATTTTGTTTTGTCTTTTTTGCTTCATCTCCTAGCATGAACATGCAATGGGTGCGAGTTGAGCTTTCAAAGATATTATTAAAATGTTTTTTTTCTGTTAATTTCTTTTCTTTTCTTTTCCATTCTCTTCTCTTCTCCTTTCCTCACCTCTCTTCTCTTCTTTTTATATCTTAATTTTGTACAATATCCCGCACTAAATTTGGTGTTATGTTTGCATACTTGGCATTTGTGCCATGCTAAGTTTGATGATTGGGATTATTGTTGGTCACAACTACTATACAGCTAATCATGCTGACCAAGATTGAGGTATACAGAACAGAAATGTATTATGGATGTATAAATAAAGTATTAAAAAAAGAAAATAAATACATCCTCTGCACTATGCACATCAAGTCTTTTTATTGTTCCCTTTCACATAGAGATAGCCGTTGCTTAATTTGTAAAACAATGAGTGTCAGTTCAACCCCAATGCCCATGACTCACTCTATTAATTGTCAGCACACTGAGTACCAAGGCTGCGAAGTCTGGAATCCATCCATTCCTCTTTAATCCACTTCCAGAAACTTCCTGCCACATTTTATTTTCTCACTCTTCTGGGAACCTACGTTTTCCCTTTGTGAAGGTTCTTCTCGTTCGAGGGAAAAAAAGTGCCAGTCCTCAAAAAGAAATGCCAGAGGTAACCACCAGCAACCACTGGCTCAAATTAAGTACTGCTGATAGCAATGGAATGGACATGGTTCAACAAGAGCAATAAGGATTCTCCCTAGTTTTCTTCCTTGAACTACTTACATTTTGGTTACACTATAACTTCTGCACAGATTATAAGGGCTACTGAGTCAAAAAAATGGGTTTTTACTTTTATGGACTTTATAGCGTCCTCATACTATGCAAATATCTTCCTGCAAAACTATGAACATCATAACATTCTCTCTAAAGAAAGTTAGAATAACAGATTGAAGTAATATCTCTGATCCATAAGCAATGTGTTTTAATTTAGTTTGAATGGAAACTAAACTGCTCAAAACATTAAACATAACACACCCAAAGTTCAGCTAACTATAACTGCTGAATTTTTCTGGTTTTGTACAAGGGAAATGGAAGCCTAACTGTAATGTCTCTGTAACCTTTGTTTTTTTCAGTGAATGTAAAAGGTTTTTCTAATTCTATTTCCTAACTATAGCATCCCTATAACCTTTGTTTTTTTAATTGAATTTCCAAGTTATTTTAAATTCTATTTCATGACTATAACATCCCTGTATTTTTTACTATGATTAGATATTGAGCATTACATCTGCATGGTGTACCACTTTTTGTGTATTTGTCTTCTATTCATTTAAAAAGTACATAATTGTCCTATTTCAATATATATATATTTTTATGTCTATTGGGCTGCCGAGGATGCAAGAATCAGAATTTTCAACAGGGACTTGAATTTGACTAATGTGGACATTACTTGTATTGGGCACAGAGGATTAAAGTTTCATCAATTAGTTCCTTTGCTTAAAAGCATTGCGGATTCACCAGCTCCTCACCTCATGATTGTGCACTGTGGTGTCAGTGACCTAGGCACATTAACTAGAGTAGGACAGGAAATCCTAATGAAGGGTACCTTTGCTGCATTTATGATGTTTTTCCCTCACACTGTCTTGATGTACTCTGACATATGCCAAAGACATAAAATGGAAGTGGTCTAATCAATTCTGTCCATTGATTGACAAAGCCAGGAAGCATGGTAATAAAACTGTTTCTGTTTTCCTGAGAGACCATAACCAAAACCTGCGTTTTAACATGCATTGAATCTATAGAAGTGATGGAGTTTACTTAACAGACGTAGTAAACAGGGTGTTTCTAAGCAACCTGAAACTCTGCATACAGTCTTATCTATAGCTATCTTATCCACACTCTCAACACAAAGGTTTTTGTCAGAGCCACACTAGAGCCCAAAATTGTGTTCATTTTCTTGTTAAATACATCTTTTTTTAATTTTTGAAATTCACGACAATGTCTCAATGATCGTGATCACTTCTCAAAATGGCAAAACAAAAACAGACAATCAATGACCACCATCACATTAAAAAATGTTAACTTACTACACTTTACTAAATACATCACTGCTTAAAAACCATGTTTGCTCACATATTTTTTAGTAAGTTAAAAAAACAGTGTTTTAACCCTACTTTCAGTCTTTGCAATGATGCTGATAGTCGCAATCACTTTGGTAACTGCGACAATCGCATCTTTTTTAAGAGGTGTAAATATATATGCACACATTTACACATTATTTTAGACACTATGGGTTAACTACTGCACTGTTTAAAGTCATATTGTTGTAGAGGGTTTGTATTGCAACCATCTTTAAATATGTTTTTTTGCCTTCGCGATGATGCCGGGCGCCACAATGATATAGGTAGATACCATCACTGGGAATACGTCTTGGGGAAACGCAAAACAAAAGCACACATTCAATAGCCGCCATTACATATAAAACATATAACTACCAAACAGATTATAACAAACACACTAAACACTTTACTACTTAAAGGACTCTATAATAGCATGTATAACTTCCTTAATATCTCTATAACACAGTGTATAACTCTTTCAGTTGAACCTGTGACTGCATACGTGACTGTATCAGTAAGTCTCTCATTCACCGAATACGTATTTCAGTGGATCAGTGAGACAGTGCATCAGTATATCAATTGTTCTGTAAGGAACTGCATTACTGTCTCATTGCATCTTTGATTACAAAAATCAACTTCGGACACTTAACTTTTGTCACTCATACCCCCATTTCTCAAACATTGGGTCAGAGTATCTCCACTCTGACCCCCTTATGTTTATACAGCGCATGTCCCTACATATTATAGTTATCCAGTGTAAAGTACCCAATTAAAGTGCACATGCCGATGGACCCATAAACACACAATAACAATCTTTGCATATATTTTAAAACGGTTGCACAAAATATTAGTTTAGCTAGCCTATATAAGCTAAAGTGCATGCGCCATCATTTCACATTGTACAAATGCAAAATAAAGTGCATTATTTAAAATACATGCTAAATCAATACAGGATAAAGTGTGTGGTATAAAGTGCATGTGCTACTAGAACTTAAAATACCATCTACAGTTATTTCATATATTGTTTAAACCCATTGCATCACTGTGCCATGTTCAAGACAATATCAAATCTAATGTACTTATGCTTCCCACTTCAGATACATCCTTCATCACTTTATTACGCACCAGTTAGGTCACTCATTATTACTTTAATGAAGAGATTCATGCTCCAAATTTTTAACACTCTGATCATAAAGATAAGACATATGTAATGATTGGAGAATGGGTAAAGTACCCATTCAGTTAAAACCAAACATGAACATCATATGGAGCAATAAATAAGGACCACATTATAAATGTCTAATTTGAAAATGTCCCATTTTTAATTCTTAACAAATTCATTATAGAAGGTCAAGTGACATCCCAAACAAAAATCAATTGCAATCTGATCTTACTCTAAATTAAAAAGTGTCTAAAGGAGAATATGAATTTCTGCTACTATATTCACCTGTCTGGGGATCTCTGTACCTGTTAGTTTAATCAACTTTGACTCAGCTATCCTCAACATCAATTACTGATTTCCACCTGTCGTTGTTTTAGCAATGTGCTGGACACCATAGTAAGTCAAACCCTTCTGTTGCTACCAAGTGTTTCCCAATTGTGTTTTGCCACCATGTAAGAAAGATCCTTGTTCTTAATTGCATGGAGATGTTGTAATATTCTTCATCTCAATTTTTTCATTGTACTTCCAACATATGTTTTGCCACAGCTGCATTCCAATGTGTAAACAACATGGGCCATTTCACATATGATGATGATGATTATTAATAATAAAGGTATTAATTGTGTATCAAAAAAGAGTTTGTGCAAGAAACCAATAGGTTTTTTTAGAAGAACCCTAACCCACCAACCTAGTTGGTGGCATGCTTCATTATAGGGTTCCCTCCCAGGATACTGAGTGCACCTGATTAAGGCGGAGCTGGTATTTTTTACTTTTTGTGCAAGGTGATAGTGGTGAGTTGAAACTATCTACAGGGTCCCCTTTCTCCACAGGAATATTTTAATATTGGGGCCCTGTGATAGGATTAAAAGGAAAAGTTTGGATATTGTAGGGATTTAGACTATACTCTTATTTCTTAAAGGTGACCTACATGTTTCAGCCATAAATAAGTATTTATGTTGGCTTTCGTTAGGACCAAACAAGTGTGAAAAGACTGAACAACTAGCTCAGTCTACAGTGAGTGAGTGCACACATGCTAAGGTGTGCACAGTGCAAGAGAGAAATGTCCTTCGCTCATAGATACAAGGTAACTTATGATCTTCAACTGGCATATTTATCTGAAAAGAGAAAACAGATTAAATTAACCATAGATGTAACACAAACAGTTTTGATGCAATACTGAGAAAACGTGGAATAGTATATGCACCATCTATTATGGCATGCACTGTTCAAGTGTTCTTGTGCATTTGATTCATTTGCCCCATGTTTTTGTTAGTGGCAATAAATGCTAGGAACCTCTTTTTTAAAGGTTTCCAAATCTGTGTTAAGGTATCGCTGTTCTTAGCAAAGCATCAGTTATACTTTTGTGGTAAAATTCAATACTCATGTATGCTAAAAGACCAGCAAAAAGAAAACAAAGGTTTAAAGAAAAGTGAGAAAAATAACAAAGTAGTATCCTACTTATGTCGCTTTATGGTGTAGGAGAGGATGTAGCCTTATGGCTAGAGCGGTCGATCTTGAAGCTGGGAAACCAGGTTCAAGTCTCAGCAAAGACTCTCAACATCCTGTGATTCTGGGCAAATCACTTAATCTCCCCATGCCTAAAAAAAGGAATGTGTTTGTGTGTAACAAACTGGTGCTCATGTAAAGCGCTCTGATACAAGATATATTCGGGTCTACTTCATGCCATATAAAACTCTACAAAAACAAGCATTTACAATGCAATGGTCTCGGCATTGTTAAAGTTAGAGCTATTGGCATTGCTCATGACATTATGTTTTTAAAACATATAAATAAATGGCATTGACATTTACAATGCCAATAGCTTAATCTCTTGCAAATGCGAGACCTATTGCATTTGCACCCACACACAGAGCCACCCACACAAAGCCACCCACACAGAGCCACCCACACAGAGCCACCCACACAGAGCCACCCACACAGAGCCATTCACATAGAGCCACCCTCATACAGAGCCACCTACAAACACACAGAGCCACCCTCACACAGACCCATCTACAAAAAAAGCTACCCACACAGAGTCCAACACACACACACACACACAGAGCCACACACACAGAGAGCCACACACACACACAGAGAGCCACACACACACACACACACGAAGCACAACAACTACAACGAAGTAAACGTACTGTGCACCAAAAAACAGACTCGCCCACGTAGGCAATCAATGCATCTATTTTCTAACACATTAGTCAAATATTGCAGGCTGTTCAGTTCTTTGAAATAAAGCCTGGTCATTCGGAACAGCTTTCAAGCCAACTAGGCCAAAGAAATGTAAGCACATGGCAAGCAAAACACATGACAAGAACAGGTCGCCAGAAAAGCGTCGGTGGCAGGGTAACACTTAAAAGCTATCTACATGCATACCTTGTCTTCAATGGTAGGTTTTAAAAAGCACCAACTTAATGAGAGCAGAAAAGGGTACGACAGGCCGCTTTTTAGGAAGTTGAGAGGAAGTGAACCTCGTTTGAATTCAACGTATTTAAGTCAAACTTGCCTTAACAACAGAAGTGCATATGAATAACTAGTTTTTTGTTGGAATCTGGGATAAACAACAGGTTGAAGGAAAAAGGCACTACAGGCAGGCTGGGAGCACTGCTGTGCTTTTAAGGAACTGTTTTCAAAAACTTCAGTTGACAGCCTGCCCGACCTCAAATTCCAAAACATATTCAGAACAAAAACAGCTCATTCCGACACCTCTGCAGAGCTCTACTGGACAAACTCATCAGAGCCCGCCTGCCTTCTAGTGTGCCCAATCTTTTAAACCCATCCTTGTGTTGAGAGTAGAAGTTTCACCCTGTATCCTCTTGTGCTCAATTCATTTAAAGGGCCACTTTTAAAGCTAAGTTGCAGTCTCGCAAAGGGCCCAGCCTTGGGACACGTGCTCTGAAACCAATTAGTGAGGGTGGGGTGCAGAAGATCAGGCCTGGCGTCGTTCACAGATGGAGCTACAACTAGAGGGAATGTATAGATGTGACTGTTGTATTGTGGGAGGGGATGTACCCTGTATGTATCCAGGAGACTATATGCATGCTTTAAAGGGGGCGCTGGTGTTTGCAGAGATAACCGTGCACAAAAGGAGTGACAGTCCCCTGCCTTGAGAGGGGTCTCGCATAGGACCCCAAACTCGAGTATAGGAGCGGAAGGTGCATGCAGCGCGTGGAGTGCAAAGAGGGCAGTACTCCCGCCCCCAGCTTTGGAACTTACCAGGGGATGACCGGTTGAGGGAAAACCATTTCAATTCATATTGTTGAGACACACCTGGATTGGGCCTGACGGTTCCTCTGCTAATGTAGAGAACCTCAATCTTTAGTTTTTATTTTATTTTTGCAGTTTTGTACAATGCAGACAACTCGGGGGCTTTGAAGCGTTTTACGAATACAGAACTAAGTTGCAAGGATTTAACAGATATTTACTAAAGATTTATGGAATAACTGAACCCAAATATATCATCACTAAAACGTAAGATTACAGGAATAATCATACAAAATAGACACAGATTCAGATTGCAATAGATCATTTTAAAGTACTGCAGGAATAATTAAAACCTAGAAAATAAACACCAATTGCACAGGATCACCTTGGAATCATAAACCATGTAAATAGACTGCAGTAGTTTAGATTTTAAGGAAGCCTTACGAAATATTTAAAATACTGGTGTTTCCGCTCTGGTAACCCTAAAAAAGGGCCACACTGGAGTAATTTGTAAGGAACATTCAGGACGTGTTCGGAGGACTGAAGCCACCAGGAGTTTTTGTTCATTCCGAGGAAAGGGCTTCAGGGCCTTCCCGAGGAATATATACATTCCAGGGATGCATCAGAAGGGGCCTGTGGTATGTCCGGGTTGTGTGCTGCTCCAAAGTCGTGTCCCAACTTGCCACAAAAAGACACTGGTGTCTTAGGTCTCATATGAAACAGTTCCTTCTTGCGAATGTATCTTATCTTCCTTTACAGGACACCTGTCAGCACGTTCCTTGAGGGCCCCACGTCGAAAACCGCGACGCCTAACTACCACAAACGCCCCCCACTGCTAGCGCGTCATCACTGCCTGAATGACACAGCCCACTCTGGTGACGAGACCATGCTTCCGACAAAGCGCAGGTGGTCGAGTAGGGCCATTCCCACCGACAAATGCAACAATTTCAACGCTCAACCTCCTAAGAAATGTTTGTGATCCAGCTAGCTAGATAAATAGATGTCAAGTTTCAGCAGATCCGCAGTTCTGCACGTTTCTATGAGAATATTAAAAGATAACAATCTGCTCCAGGAATCAATGTGTGAACTTAATATATCAATGCAAACAAGTACAGATTCAAAAAATGATTCTCATACCAGTAATACGATTTTGCGCAAACCTTTTGAATGTAATATTATTTTCAGTGCAATGAGCATAAGAAAGTAATCATTCCAACGGCCAGTGCTTCGTTTGTGCCAGTGGCGGGCACTGAAACTCGTTTTTTGAGTCAGACTTATTTTGCGTGCTCCTTCTGCAGCACAGAGAAAAGGTCAGAAGGTGAGAAAGAGGGAGATGGAGACAGGAAACCCTCGACAGAGGAACGCACGGGTGAAAAAGGAATGTGCAGGCGTGCGATAAGGCGACGGGCAGTGCTGGGTGGTGAAAGGAAGAGAGGCACGGAGTGGAAATAAAACCAAGCAGCCTTGGCATTCAGCGTGGGGTGGGCTTCTAAGAAAACCAACAGTGTTGACACTTGCTTCGCATCTGGTAAACACCGCGTTACCACTCACAGCTCTAAATATGATTCTGAAATGATCACCGAGCTGTCGGATGGGAGAAGTTGAACATTAGACCTGGAAACAAAAAGCAAAACGACGCCACGAGAGTGACAGCTCGCGCTGTGTCGCAGTTCTTTATTTAGACGCTGAAAAGGTGCGGCGGAGGCGGTGAGAGAGGCGGCGCGCTATCCAAAAAATGCGCTGACACTGGAGTGTAAACCTCGGCTATTCTTACACTGCCCGGTTCCTTCCCCGGAGGCAAATCCGTGAGAGAGGCCGAGACTCACAAGGAAGGGGTAAAGGGCTTCCTGCTGCCTAGAAATCTGCCCATGGTTCGTCTAGGTTGGCATCAGACCTGCTTGCCTCGGAAGCACTCCACAGGACAGGAAATTGCTCATCAGCTAATGCGTCACGAAGCGGCGAAAGAGCCGTGCGATAGCTGAAAGGAAGATGTAAGTCAACAATTGAGGTGTGTCTCCCTTCTACCTTCCCCTGTTAGCCGGGGTGACTCAGGCGTCAGCTTCAGGCAAAGCCTCAAGCCAGGAAATCGGCAGCAAGTTCACCAATCTACGGGGAAAACAAAACGACTGAGGAAAAAGTCTCCTTTAGCAGAATCCCCTTTCATTCGATTACTTGTCAACAGCTATTTACAGTAGGTCAACAAAATACAGACCCTGAGGTAAGGAACATCAGAGCAGGCACTACCTGTTTCCACTTGTTGTCAATCCCAAAACAAGCCGTGAGCTTGCACGCTCCCGAACTTCCGGTTTTGGGATGTGCACGCTCACGGCTGTCGTGGGGCGGGACTTCCGACTTTGCGAGAAGCCCGCGCCCACGGAGTGGATGGCCCAGAGGACCGGTGAGAGCAGAAGTCGGGAGTGGTGGCTGAGCTGATGCAGTAAGTGGGGCTTGGGGGGCTTGGCACGTGTGTGTGTGTGTGTGTGTCTGTGCATGTGTGCGTGTGTGAGTGTGTCTGCGCGTGTGTGTGTCTGCGCGTGTGTGTGTGCGTGCCTTCTGCCGGCCTGCGTAAGCGCGTCCACAGACCCTGGTCGGCTCGTGCACTGCTCTGTCTCCCTTGACAGCAAACTCGGCGACAATAGGTCTCGATGCCGAGACCTAAAAAATGGATCCCGGGAGAGGCAGTACCTGTAGTCACACACTGTGAAAGGAATTATCAGACAGTTGGAGTTAAAACAAATTTTCTCAACTGTTACTAAAACTGCGTTAGAATTCCGGCAAAACCCACTTACTTCGCCAAGGTCCACTGCCCCATTCTGATACCTATATTTTTTTCACATGGGACCCCGAAGATGCTGGTATTGCTTGCTTGTGAAGTGGCTCTCTGTTTGATCTGTCAGTCGCCTCTCGTGTCAGATGTCACATGCTCGTGCTAACGTGTGCGTCGTAGTGCGTGAGTCTTACATCAGGTTTTAGCGTCATGTACCGGGATTTTTTGCTGTGCCATGTTTACCAATCAAGGTTTGCCCTTGATGCTAAAAATAGAAATAGAAAGAGAACGGGTCTATTTTAGTCTAAAGAAAGTGACACAAAAAGAATTTTGGAATAAATACTCATATGGAACCAGTTTATTTTATGTCAATGTTGTCCTTTCAAGAAAATTGAATGTATGCAAACTGCTAAAGTACTTTCATAAGTCATGGACGTCATTCTTTCGGATGCCCTATTCAGGATAGGTACTTTATAAAAAAGTAACAGACTTGTTACGGAATGTTATTCATGGCATGAACATGAGCATTTATTGTGGCTTAGGAACTCTTTTGAAAAAGGAAAGGAATTTTATTCAGGGTAACCCCACTCTCTCCCTGAGTGTATGTAGTAAAAGCATGGAA
Organism: Lissotriton helveticus; assembly: GCF_964261635.1. NCBI lineage: Eukaryota > Metazoa > Chordata > Amphibia > Caudata > Salamandridae > Lissotriton > Lissotriton helveticus. The sequence goes on from NC_136067.1 coordinate 989,535,555, forward strand.
ATGGAATCTTCCTGATTGATATTAATGGAAATCCATTCTGTGTTTTTTCTTAACTGTTGTTAATGGCATTCCATGGAATATTATCCATTTCTATGAGTGGATAAATGATAGATCCAACGTTGCTCTTTTTCCAAAGCCTGCCTGCTGCACCTACTAATAAACCACATTCCAACATCTGTTGGCAGCAGTGGGACAGTGATTGTGTTTAAACCACACCATACAGTATTTAGGTGAAGATCTTTAAAAATTCTCTAAAATGACCCAGAGCAAAATTGATATTTACATTTTTGAAATGTGAACTAATTTTTTAATTACATCAATTTTTTATTTTTCTAAATTGTTCTTGGGTTCAATTGGTCCCAAATAAGTTTGTGACCCAAAACTAGGGACACCATAGAGCTTTATCTGACTAAACTGACTAAACTCACAAACAGTGTAGGGCCAAGGGGCTACCAGCTGCTAATCAAGTTGGAAAGGGAGCTTAAAGCTCAACTAGCTTACATAGCTGTAGAGAAAGTGGACCTAGCTAAGATGAAGTGGGCAAGGCAGGAGAAAAAGAAGGCCGGCAGTGAAACAGAAGTTAAGATGTCCAAGGGTGGAGGGTTAGATCCCAGGCTACCCCTAAGTACAAGAGGGTGATGACAGGGTGAAATGGCTGGCAGAATTTGAGAGGGTCCTTAGAATGAGGAGGGTTATCTCTCAATACTGGGTTTCACTCCAGTGGGAGTTGATCCCAGCTGCTTGAAGGGATGGGCACCTGATTCTACAGGGGGAAGCAGCTGAATCTTAATCTCACATGAAGTAATGTCTGATCAGGAAATTTGGTCTCACCACAGAGCAGTAAAGGCAGAGATTCAGTAACACCGAGAAAGTCAGCACCAATGCTGGGTGAACTTTGTGGATGTCTCTGTAAAGACACTAGAGGCCCGGATTGAGGGTCACCAGATAAGTACCTATGATGGGCTCTACAATTTGTTCATGAAGGAGCACATGTTGGCTAGTTTGCCTCGCAGAAGAGTTACACCAGCATCTAGTGGATTCAAGCTGCTCTAGTCCCAGAGAGCTGGCTTTGAAAGCCAATGAATGGGTGAAAACAAGAGTAACCAAGCAGTCCCAGTGCAGTCATTCCAAAAAAGGGTGCTTGGGCACACAAAAGCCAAAAGATGGAGGTGGCAAGCCAACCACAGTTACTCCCTCAGTAACCCAGAACTTTAAAAAAGAGGAGAGCAGCTCCCACTCCATCTTTGATAAGCTTAGGCATGGGACTCCAGGGCTGAAAAAGAACTTGGACAACAGGGTGTGCTTTGACTGTCAGCAGTCAGGTCACTTCAGGGGTGACTAGCAGTGGGCTGTCCAGTGTTACCATAGATGAGAACTCCTCAGATGAGGAGGTCCCCATAGCACTGTGCTGAGAGATAGGTCCAGATGGTAATCTGGTGAACCCTGTGGGTGGGAGTCAGCACTTCTACCCCATTCCGGTGAATGGGAACCATGCCATTGCCCTGAGAGACACATGTGCCAGTCACACCATGGTGAGTGACAGGCTTGTGTCTCCAGTCATGCAGGTGCCAGAAGAGGCAAAAAGAGTTAGTGTAGCCAGAGGTGAGACAACAACCAAACCTGTAGCCTTTTTACCCCTGGAGATGTCAGTGGTACCCACAGAGCTTATTGGGAAGAGGTTTTACTGTATGGTGAGGCAAGAAACCCCCTCCTGGAGCCTACGGAGGTGGTTTCAGACAGAGGTTTCAACTTCATGTCTGCTTACCTGAAAGACATGTGGAAGGAGTGTGGTGTGCAGTACAGGTTTACTAGCCCATACCATCCACAAACCAATGGCCTTGTTGATAGACTCAACAAGACCTTGAAAGGTATGATCATGGGACTCCCTGAAAAACTCAAGAGGAGATGGGATGTCCTGTTGCCATGCCTGCTCTTCGCTTATAGGGAAGTGCCACAGAAGGGAGTAGGGTTTTCCCCCTTTGAGCTTCTGTTTGGTCATCCTGTAAGGGGACCACTTTGTCTCGTGAAACAGTTTAGGGAGAGGCCTCTCCAAGAACCCAAACAAGACATTGTGGACTATGTGCTTGGCCTAAGGTCCAGAATGGTTGTGTATATGGGAAAGGCATCCAAGAATCTTGAGGCCAGCCAGGGGCTTCAGAAGCACTGGTATGACCAGAAAGCTGCACTGGTTGAATTTCAACCTGGGCAACAGTTGTGGGTGTTGGAGCCAGTGGCACCAAGGGCTCTCCAGGACAAATGGAGTGGCCCTTACCCTATCCTGGAGAAAAAGACTGAGGTCACTTACTTAGTGGACCTGGACACAAGCAGGACCCCCAAAAGGGTTATCCATGTAAACTAACTATGGACGCAAAATCCGTTAAGGTCGCGGATTTTGCGGATTTTCGGCAATTTTGCGATTACAGAGAAACTGCATCTTACTTTGGTCCAGTACATATAGAGCCACTTTTTCACACTGTGCAAGTAGTGACAGTCTCTTTTATTTGCTTGCTGGTAATCACCTAGAGCAGAAAAGGTTGACTCCGGATGTCAGAATGGAAGGTAGATGCCACAACAGAGTCCATTCCACAGGATAAGGTAAGTGGTTCCAAGCCATGAAAAAACAAACAAGACCTTGGTACAAACAGACTCTCTTCTGGGGAAACCTGAAAGCCAAGCAGTTGGCACATGTAGGAACGCGGCTTTTATATAAGACCATGCCCTTGTTGGTATCCACTCCCCAAGACCACGTCAGTAGACAGGGTTTCCAGGGGCTGTAGGAAGGAGGCCAAAAATAAAATGCAATAGCTGTAGGAAGGAAGCCAATTTTTAAAAGGGCAAAGGCAGTGTGGGGCCATGTAGCACTGTACATCAGGAGCAGGAGTATGGGGAGGTGGGAGGATCAAGATTGTGGAAGGGAGATTGTGAACTATATCTGGGGTGACTGGCCACATAACCAGGCAGCACGAACTGACCAGGCGGTGTGAGATACGATAACCAACACCTCCTAAGAAAATTCCTGGACCTGTGAGAACTACATTTAAAGAAGAAGCCACTGCCAGGAGAAACATGACTTTTGACTCCTAACTCCTGCTGGAAGAAGAGGACAGACTCAAGGGCTCCTGAATCATGGTGGCCCCTGTGCCTTTTGCTAAAATACTTCTAAAATGTATATTTTCTGTCCCCGTTAGTCAATTGGATGATCTTGGTGTCTTTTCAAGCATTACATTTCTCTTCATTTTTCTAAATTGGATTGAGAACTTTATCGTTAAAATTGTCGACACTGCTTAAACTTAACATGCACATCTCTGGGGATTGTGCTATAGCTACCAGGGATTGAGAATAAATTGTCTCTAAAATCTGTTTTGACCTAATCAGAGTGGCATTATTGAGTTAGTAGGGATAAATCCCTCTCAAGATGAATATTACATTTCTACATACAGATTATTATTGTGACCTGATGGAAGGTCCAACCACTCCCTTGCTGACAGGTGAAGTGCCCTGGAGAATGAGAAAATTAAAACAAACTTAAGGGACTGAGGCATTTTCGACCAGCCTCAGGCCCATACGTAAACCATTCTATTAGTTCAACATTACATTTTCTGAGGTACAATCTGGGCAGATGTTATTTTTCACATGCACAACCATTCCATACATCTGCAGATATGCATGTCATTTGGATAATGCATACCTATTCATAAATACAACACTTTCAAATGCTTCTTAAACTGTTATTCCCGTACTGGGAATCAAAACGACATTGTGAACACGTAACTATTTAGTTTTTTGGACCAAATGATGGAGTGGAACATAAACATTTTGCTATTTTCAATACACTTTTATACATTACAAAATGATCAAATAAAGATGTAATGCCTTATGAATAGCAGAAAAAGAAGTGCACTAAAATCTGAAGCTCAATACTTCAGCAAAGGTATTAAATCAATAAGGGTAATTACAGTAACCAATTTGCTCCAACTATGAACTAAAACCAAAATGTGTCTCGATTATATAATAATGAGAGGTATATCTGTAATGATTTTGGGTCAATAGTGCATATTTCTCAATCATTTACAAGCTTCATCTTCACTAAATCTGAGTATAGGGACATCCCAATTATAAAAAATTAACAGCACTGAAGAGAAACCTTCCAGACAAAGGCCTTTCAGATGCTTAGCATGAGACAAGCATGTATTTAGAGAAAATGGAATTATGAAAATAACCTCCTTTTGAGAAAAAATGCAAGAAACAAGCAAACAAGAGCCATATGGAACACTTGAGATGGGCCTCCCAAAGACAAGGAAAAAGGCAGAAATAAGGAGGAATGGCTTGTTTTGAAAATGCATGCATGTAAAAAGTACATCGACGATACAATTAATCGAAAAGAAAAGAACATACTGTGCCATTTTCAGTGTCATTCTTTTTGTGCGCTTCAGGGGATATCTACCTTTGACAGGCACATACCGAATTTGTGCTGTTGGTGCTTTGTATTCATAAATTACCCAAGGGCTGATTGGCCAGTCTGGGGCCATGCGAGTCCTAAAGGACAAGGTTTCAAGGCAAATAAATACAACCCCCTGAAGGAAAGATTCAAGTCCAAACCATGAAAGTTTATTTCGAAATTAAGAATCATTTCAGAAAGCAAAAGACAATTAGTTTACCGTTTCGAATAGGTATTAACATATACCATAATTCAAATGGAAAATCTTGATATAGAATCAACAAGAGGACCACCGTGAATTCTGCCTCATTGGAAAGCAAGGAAATGTCTGGCACAAATTTCAGAAAAAAAGCATTTCCTATAGGTTTTCAAACTGTGAAATTGATACTCATGACGTGATGTGAAATGAATGACAACAACCAATAGTTTTTCATGAATACATCATACTTTAGTTACAACATTTCTATGGACTTTTTCGGGATGCTTAATCAATGCTAACCCTTAACCTTAAAAAAAAACAACCTTACATATTTGCATGTTTGAATTACAATGGACTTTTCAAAGTCATCCAAGGGTACAGAAAAGATACTTGACTTGTTAGACTTTCAGCACAGTACCACAGATCACCGACAAAAAATGTGAAACAGAAATATTATGTGGATAGAATAGTGCATATATTGAGGACCAACATTTTGAAAAGGTAAGTGCAAATAAGTAAGTATAGATTTACTATTATTAACTCCACATCTACATACCTTGATGATATATATATATATATTCACTGAAAAAACCATAGGTTATAGACCATATATAGTTAGCAATTAGCATTTAAAAAACCTTATTTTACTCACACAAAACCAATGAAATTCCATAGATAGTTAGTTGTACTAACTATATATCGCGCACCCGCAATCCACTGCTGATCATGTCACATATTACATCATTCATGACATGGTCAGTGACATCACTGATGACATCACTGATGACATCTCAAATGACATCACTGATGACATCACTGATGACATCTCAAATGACATCACTGATGACATCACTGATGACAACATCCAGTGACTGTATTTTTCTGTAAAGTTAAAATATGTCTTACATATTGAAGAATGAGTGGATGTATAAGTGTCTGGATGAAGGATTTAGTAGGGGCATGACTGACTGTATGAGTGAGTGATTAAATGTGTCTCACTGAGTGCATGGGTTAGTGACTAAACTGTCTTAATTTGTGCATCATTATGTCTGTTGTTCTGTAAACTGCTGCATGTGTTGATCAGTAGCTATATGAGTAACTATATGGGTTATTGATTGGTTGCCCAAGCATTTGTATGGGAGACTGAGTGTGTGTGTGGGTGGCTGGGAGGTGTATGACTCTGTGCATAGATGTGTGAGCAGTTGATTCACTAGATGTATGGGTTCAAAAGTGCATGTGGAAACAGCTGTATGGGCGGTTGACTGTGTGCATGAGTGTATTGGTGAGTGAATGGATATCTCAGTGCTACATGTCAAAGTAAGTACATATGTAAAACACAGTACATGTGAGAGTTGACATATATAAATAACTGTGCATAAGAGCCAGTGAATGTGTGAGTGGCTGTATGGATCATTGTGAACTTGTATCCAGGATTGTATAAGTGAGTAAATATGTTTTAGTATATGTTTGAATAAGTAAGGTGTGTATAACTGTATAGTTGAGGAAATGGAGGTGTGATTGATTCTTTGCATGACTGACTAGGTGTGTGAGTAACTCCATGGATGAGTGACAGTCTGTGAGTGTATGTTTATACTGAGTGTATCTAAGATTATATAAGACTCTGAAGAGGTTCATCATAATATCACATGAATGATGTCATCAGTGATGTGATCAGTAATGTCAAATGAGATGTCAACAGTGATGTCATCAGTGATGTCATTTGAGATGTCATCAGTGATGTCATCAGTGATGTCAAATGAGATGTCATCAGTGATGTCATTTGAGATGTCATTTGAGATGTCATCAGTGATGTCATCAGTGATGTCATTAGTGATGTCATTTGAGATGACATCAGTGATGGCATCAGTGATGTCATCAGTGATGTCATTTGAGATGACATCAGTGATGTCATCAGTGATGTCATTTGAGATGTCATCAGTGATGTCATCAGTGATGTCATTTGAGATGTCATCAGTGATGTCATCAGTGATGTCACTGACCATGTCATGAATGATGTAATATGTGACATGATCAGCAGTGGATTGCGGGTGCGCGATATATAGTTAGTACAACTAACTATATATGGAATTTCAATGGTTTTGTGTGAGTAAAATAAGGTTTTTTAAATGCTAATTCCTAACTATATATGGTCTATAACCTAGGGTTTTTTCAGTGAATTTTCAAGGTTTTGTAAATGCTAATTCCTAACTATATATGGTCTATAACCTATGGTTTTTTCAGTGAATTTCATTGGTTTTTTAAAAGCTAATATCTGTAGCTGTAAAATGTATTCTTCTTTAAATCCAAAAATATATGTTATATGTTTATTAATAATTTTTTTTAAATATTTTTTTTTCTTCGCTCCCGGTTCGCGAACCGGGAAGCTTCCCGTTAGCTCAATTTGATGCCGCGACCCGGTCCGCGAACCGGTGAACGTTCCGTTTGCGCAACTGCCGCGTTAGAAATCAACATCGTGACGCGTCGCGGAAGCGCGACGTATCACGTTGTCGCGTAATGCGTCTTATGACGCGCCGCGTTAGCGCACCCGGAAGTGCTCCGGTACGCGAACTGAGACGGGAAGCGCAGCTCCCCGGAAGCGATCCGGGGCGCGTCGCGAAAGCGCGACGTATCGCGTTGCCGCGTAATGCGTCTTATGACGCGCCGCGTTAGCGCACCCGGAAGTGCTCCGGAGCGTGAACCGAGGCGCGAAGCGCAGCGACCCGGAAGCGATCCGGGGCGCGTTCCGCAGCGCGTAACATAAGCGTAACAGGTCATGTGACTTGTTAATAAAACTTTTCATTGGTTCATTTCACTTTTGGTTTCATAATGATGTAAGGCTAGGTCAGGTGACCTAAAAATAACACTTTTCATTGGTTTAGAACTATTGTTTTTCCCAAATGATGAAAACCCCTCCTTCTTTCCTCACTCTGACTTTCATCTTTGTGAGAGGAAGACCTTTTTTGATAGTTCAGCAATGGCTTCATTGGTAGCTTCAGCTGGTGGACCCCCACCACCACCACCACCTCCTCATGGGAAGAGAGGACCACCTCCCCAGTTCATCAGCAACACAGAGGAGGAAGAGGATGAGCAAGAGGAAGAGGAGACAGAAGGACCACAGTTTTTAGAAGAGCAGCCCCGGGTTTCTCATCGGAAAACCAGTTTTATTTGGCAGTTTTTTTCGATCCCTGAAGGGCAGAAGAAAGTAAATGCCAGATATGTCACCTGCCTCATATGTAAGGAGAAGTTATCTAGAGGCACCTTAAAAAAATACAGCTTCGGTAACTACACTATGCATCGTCATATGAGCAGGTGGCATCCATTAAACTACAGCCGGGCAGAGATGCGTGACCAGCAGGACAACCCAACAACTCCTGTGGCCAGGTCATCATCACAGATATCTTTGACAGCAGCAGAGGCACGGGAAACCGTGCCAAACATTCAGGACAACTTTGTCCATATGAAGTTTACCTGCTTGTATTGTGGTGCATTACTGTCTTGTGGCAATATGAGTATTACCTTAATCAACCGAGCTTATGAAAATCACAATTGCCCTAAACGCCCCAGACAGTAATTTTTTTTTTTGCTCCTGTTGAGCCGTTTCCAATGCCTGTTTTTTGTTGTTTCCCCTCCATCAAAAACAAAAAAAAAAACATAAAACTGTTCAAAAAAAAAAAAAAAAAAAAAAATGTTCAGAAAAATAAAAAAAATATAAAACAACAAAAACATTAAAAAAAAGTTCTTTTCAGAACTACCTCCCCTTTCAAAAAAAATTGCTAGAATGTTTAGCACTCTGGCAAGCTCTATTTCTTTTGGTTCGCTGCCCCGTTAGCTTCCCGGTTCGCGAACCGGGAGCGAACCAAAAAAACAAAAAAAAAAAAAAGAAGAGTTAGTATAAGGGAAGTAAACAGAGAGTAATGTTAAAAGAAAGACAGCTATAGGGAGTAAACCAGAGATACTGTTTAATAGATCTATTTACCGAAGAAAAGATGGAAGAGGGTATAATTGTGAAAAACAAAATAAAAAAGAAAGTGAAAGAAAAAAAAGAGAGTAGAACAATAACAAAGAAGAGTTTCTTGGAGAATGTGAGTGAATGTTCAAAATAAGATTAAAACATGTGGAATAACAGAGAGAAAAAACAGAAAACAGAAAAGAAAAAATAACAGAAAAAGATTAATTGAAACAGCAAAGAAATGTAAATTACATAGAGCCATATCATCAACATAGCCAATAAAAGTTTTGCAGCTTTTATCGGCAGAAATGTGTCGCTAAAGCCGCTTTTGCGGCAGAAAACTGCCGCTAAAACCACTTTTGCAGCAGTTTTCTGCCAATAAAACCAGCAATAATTTTATTGGCTGTGTTCATAATATGCCCCTTAGTGTGCTTCAACTACACAGAGAAAGCCTTATTAACAAGTAGTGAAAGAGTGATCAGTCAAAGACACTAAGAGTAATAGAGACGGAGTGAGTGAACAAGAGTGAGGAACTATGAGAAGAGAGGGACTGAGAAAAAGAGTGGAAGGAGTTGAGTAAGTAGGTAATAGAGAAAGGAATGAGGAAAGTAGCAAAGGCAGGAAACTGAGGGTTAAAGAAATGAAGCTGTGGAACTAATAGTAGGTGAATGTGATAGAAATGTAACGAAAAGAGTACAAAACATTTACCTTATAATTGTCGTTAACTTACTCACTTTTTATTTTTATACTTTCAATCTGTGAAAGAGAGAACAAACATTTGAAAAATATTAAAACATGTATTTAAAAATTAGAAAAGACAAGGGAAAAGATTGAAGGACAAACAGTTTTTCAACAACTTTGACACTTACAGAAGCTTCTGCTTCTCCAGGCCCCCTACACAGTCCTAAAGATATACATTTTAAACTAACAGTATCTTGATGCAGATGAAGTGAGGCCTATCTTAAAACATGGTGCATCTTTTGCACTGCTGTTGTCTCACAAAAGTGTCGCAAGACACTAACATTTTAAATGATTGTTTCAGGATGCCAATAAGATGTGTCCTATCCAGAGGTTTGTTTGAGGTGAGGCCTACTCAGGGTTCCAAATGAAATTTCGAGTTGTTGAAGAGAACAGAGGACATAATACATGTGAAGGCCAACCAATGAAGTAAGTCATGTCCACATCACTCTTGAACAAAGGCCAGACCTCTTCTGTGTCCGTGGACAGACCTAAAGTTCATCTGCACAATGTTATTCGTAAACTTAGGAAACACTGGTGATGTAATTGAAAAATGTGGAGTTTCTTTTCCTCATTTCACAATCACATCACCTGTGTTGCCTTTGGTTAGGTATCTCATAGTGCAGATGGAGTCTAGCATATCAAAGAGTACATAGAAGTTGAGCAGTATATACAACAATTTTGACATTTACAGAAGACTTAGCTTCTTATCTTGTTGGAGATGAAGTCAGGCCTGTCGAGCAACATGGTGCATCTTTTGCATCACTGCTGCATCGGTTTCATGTGGCACGGGTTTTTTACAGCATGACACATCTGCCTAGATGCATCAACTTGTAATTTTGTCGCCTCATAGCAAATCTTTTGCACCGCCACTGCATCACAAAAGTGACGCACAGTGGCGCAAAAGAGGCATACACCCATCATAAATCTGTCCCTAACATTTGAAATGATTGATTCAGGATGACGATAAGGTGTGGCCTCTCCAGAGGTTTGTTTAAGGTGAGGCCTACTCAGGATTGCATATCAAATTTATGCTTGTTGAAGAATACAGAGGAGATAATACATGTGAAGGCCTACCAATGAAGTAAGTCATGTCCACTTCACTCTTGAACAAAGGCCAGACCTCTTCTGTGTCCGTGGACAGACCTAAACTTCATCTGCACAATGTCATTCGTAAACTTAGGAAACACAGGTGATGTAATTGAAAAATGTGGAGTTTCTTTTCCTCATTTCACAATCACATCACCTGTGTTGCCTTTGCTTAGGTATCTCATAGTGCAGATGTAGTCCAGCATATGAAACAGTACCCAGTAGTGCAGCACTGCATGCAACAACTTTGACACTTACAAAAGCTTCAGCTTCTGCATGCCCCCTACACAGTGCTAATTATATACATTTTAAACTGATGGTATCTTGCTGGAGATGAACTGAAACCTATCTTGCAACATGGTGCATCTTTCACACAAAAGTGACCCACAGCGGAGCAAAAGAGGCGCACGGCCATCATAAATCTGACCCTAACATTTAAAATGATTGTTTCAAGATGCCGATAAGGTGTAACCTATCCACAGATTTGTTTCAGGTAAGTCCTACTCAGAGTTGCAGATGAAATTTAGGTTTGTTGAAGAATACAGAGGAGATAATACATGTGCAGGCCTACCAACGAAGTGAGTCATGTCCACTGCACTCTTGAACAAATGTCAGACCTCCTCTGTCTCCAGGAACAGGCCTAAACCTCATCTACACAATGTGATGTGTAATGTTAGGAAACACAGGTAATATAATTGAAAAACGTGCAATTTTTTTTGCTCATTCCACAATCATATCACCTGTGTTTCCTTTGCTTAGGTATCTCATTGTAGAAATGTAGTCTATCATATGAAAGACTACGTAGAATATGAGCACTGTATGCAACAACTTTGACACTTACAGAAGCCTCACCTTCTCCATGCCTCCTACACAGTTCTACATGTACATCATAAATGCAAACAGTACAGAATTAATTATACATGTTAAATGGTTTATTTTTGCTGTTCTCAGAATGTATCAAATTTCACTAAAAACAGTGACTTGAAGGTATTCATCATATAACAGCGGGGGAAAAAAAACACAATCAAAATGATTGTGTTTAAAAAACCCATACAACATAACAAATCAGAATTCAGAACTCCTTAAAGTTAACTTACTTTCCATGACGTCGAAGGATGTCCTATGAACAGCTTACACTCTGTTGTGCTGTTATTACTTTCAGCCCGCCACTTTCTGAAAGAAAACCTCCATCGTTTTGAAAAATATGTTACATACAATAAATGACTTCTCGCTCTCTACCACACGTTTCCACAAGGCCAAATCATGTCAGAGCCATTTATAACTCTTGGAATTCTTGTAAGCCAATCCCGTCATGTTGTATTTCCGCAACTTTCAGAATTAAAATGTTGAAGATCATTTTCACAATCCTGGACTACTAATATCTTACCCTTCTTGCTCACTCATGTTCTACATTTCCTATGACACTGATACTGCTTAATATGAAGCAGACTTACACTACCTCTATGACTACTACAATTATTTAATTCTCTACATCACTTTTAATCACAAAGCAATATAAAACAGTAGACAGCATTGCAGACTTACATTCCCTCTACTCCATGTTTTGATTGGCTGCTTGAATTAGCTTATAAAAATAAATAGTTTTTCTGAACTCATTCAAAGTGCACTTATTTTTCCATGACGTCCAGTGTTATGGTAAGAAGTTATGTCTCTGTACTACACTTATCCTCAAGGCCAAATCGTGTAGGAGCCATTAGAACTTCTTGAAATTCCTCAGAGCACATCCCGAGATTCTTTCCCTAAAATTCTGGTTTTAAAATTTTTTTTTTGAAAATTAAAACAGAATCGTTGCACAATGACCAGCCATTTCTAGACTTTAAATAAGCTGTGTAATGTCCTGATGTTATTGAAGGACCGTCATGATATATAATTGCTACAGTTACAAAAGTCCTTCCTGATATTGACAACTGTGAAGCCACAAAATTTTTTATTAAAGTTGTCAATTTTGTTCCATCAGGCCTACATCGTTGGAACATTAAAATGACATACTGGCCATATGTTCGTATAAATAATGTTGACATCAATTCAGATTTACATTGGCTACATTCCATGTTGTGATCAGCTGCTTTTACTAGCTTATTAAAGGAGACTGATTTACTGTCTGGCAAAGTTAAATATATAAATCTTTCTGAGTCTACACTAGTAGTACTTGATACCCTACAGTTCTCGCAGTCATGCTGCCATTGATAAGAAAGCCCAAACAGGTGATCTACATCTACACCTTCAGCATGCAATACATCAAGCATATACATTAAAAACTCCTGACAATCTTGCTGAATATTTTGAGAGAATTGTGTTTGGCCTGAACATCTGTCTAACAGATTTCGAATTTCAGACACACTTTCTATTTTTGTTCTATCAGTGCTACATTTCTCTAACACAGAATTTAACAAACTGCATAATCTTTGATCAGAATTGACCACTATCTCTTCTTTTACATTTTCTAGAGAAAACAAAACATTAACTACTACATTAGCATAGCAGTTGACACCAGAAGTGTTTTCAAATTGAAAACCAACAACATCTTCAACAGAATCCTTTTTGTTTCTGCTTATAATTTCAGGTTCATCGACTTTTCGTCTTTTTGCTACAACCTCCCCAGTATTGGTCACATTTCTTCGTTTCCGGCCTACCACACGTTTCTCAAACAAAGGATATTGAGGCAAATGTGGCGCATACTCTCTTCTCAACCTATTGTATTCCTTAACACAATCTAGATCCGCACAAATGTTTGTGACATCACACTCAATCAAGTACAATCCCGATAAAGTTCTAACTCTTGACAATGCCACATATGCCATACCCTCCTTGAACACAGAACTGCCAATATTCACCAATGCACTGTCTACACTTAAACCTTGCGATTTATGGATTGTCACCGCATATGCCAAGCAAACAGGAAACTGCTTACGGCGAACATATAAGTCTTTTACAAGCAAAAATCTAGCAGAACAACGACCAATTAGCTGTACTTCCTCAATGCCATAAAATTTAATTTTTAAAAATTCAATTCATCTCTATTTCTGTGTTTCACAAAATCAACAACATTACCCATTGATCCATTTACCAGACCTCTTTCAACATGTAAATTCCTTCTTAAAATTATACGGCAGTTCAAGCACACATTCAGACTCTTTTCAAAACCTGCAGTTTTAGATATAGTCTTCTCTAATGAATCCAATTTTGATTTCAAATTCTCAGACAAAATAATTGTTGATCCCATATGCTCTACTCTGTCAATAGCTTCCAGTTTCACAATCTCTTGCTTTTCTAAATTCAACATTTTGTTGTTGAAGATGGCACATTCTGCAAGAGTTGGCATCAAACATATTCCAGATTTCTTCTCAGTAATTTTCTGAAAAATATTCTCAGGCACTACATCTTGTTCTGGATATAAATTTGACAGTAATCGTGCATGTAAAGCTTCTTTCCCATGCTCGGTCACTTTTCCTATTCTAACATCTTGTAGAATATTCTTGTAAACTTCATCCTTCGCCTGACGCATATTTTCATGCAGTTCAGCATAATTGAAGTTTAACCATATATTGACGTTGCCAATGCTCCCTAGGCACTTCCTGGTATCTTCATGCATGAGCATTTTGAACACAGGTTGCCCTTTCACTGGTGTCAGCTGCAGAAGATCTCCGAAAACAATGATGTGTTTGCCACCAAATAACACATCATACTCTGTTTTGAGAACTTCTTGCATTCTCAAATGCACAAAGGCAAGCATGACATTGGAAACCATGCTTTCTTCGTCAATGATAAGAAGTTTCATTTTCCTCAAGATTCTTGAAACTTCACAACAAGCATCTCCAGATAGCTTGTGATATTGTAATTTGTTGTCATGCTCCACTGGCAGCATCAGTAAACGATGTAAAGTAATCCCTTTAATGTTATGTGCTGCCAGTCCAGTTGGAGCGGTGACAACACAAGACAGCGATGACTCAGTCCTTTCCTGCAAATAACATGAAATTGCTTTAATAAGGAAACTTTTTCCAGTTCCCGCTTCTCCACTCACGTAGAGTCGGACAGGCTTCAACGACGTACATGAGCACTCTTTCTTCTCATGACTTAATCCATGATCAATTTGCATGGTAACTTCGTCATATATTTTCCCCTGCTCAACGTTGAGTTGTCCTTCCAACTCTTCTAAGTTAACCGCATCCTCCTGAGCATGTGCCATGGCTCTTTCCACTTCATTCATAGCAGTGGCAGCTTCATTTTTGATAACAGGTCCTCCTAGTGGATCCTGACTCAATGAAGCAGAACTCTGACTGTCCTGAGAACTGTCTCTGGCAATCTCGGCTGCAATCGTTGCTTCCTGCTCGATTTCCACATTCAACATTTCTACATATTTGGGAAAAGCAGGACATTCTATGGTCTCCATGGCGGCAGTGAAAGAGTCTTCGTAACAGAGGAAATCTCCAAGCAGTTCCTCTTCTGCACGCCAAGGCTTGAAAAGTTGCAAAAGTGCTAAATAGAAAAACTCCTTTTTTTCAGGAGATTCGCCACTCAATTTTCGATGGTTTACCAAGTGGCATTTTCTTTGCTTGACCAGACATCCCTCACTTCCAATTACAGCATACACTCCTTTCTCAGTATCTTCTTTGATGTTCCTCTTGAATATGTAATTTTGAAGAACCTCATACAGACAAACATTCTCGAGGTGACTGCTTCGATTTGGATAATATGTATCCAACATGTTGCTCTTCAAAATGTCGGTACTGTTTGGCTCCTTTTCCGCCAAATACTCAATTTCCCGCACAGGTTTCAGAACTCGATTACGCGTTGCAGCAAGACCAAGACTCGCCCAAACGATACTCCTGGATTTGGCATAGAGACTTGCTGAAGACAACGGGTCAGAACATTCGTAAGCTCCGATTTCTCGATGCGACAACATCTTCAGACTGAAACTGTACAACTTCTTGCTGAGGCTCTTTTCATGGGAAATGTCCTCCCACATATCCTTCAATTCTGTCTTCTCTTTTTTGGTGATGTAAGATGTCACATACCGAGCCACAGCCATACAGTTATCAGCCACAAACTGTATATCCATGTTAGCATTCCACATGGACAAAATCACCGGGTTGTAGTCGTTGATTCTTGGACTCTTCGTTCCTCTTCAAATTGTATGTGTTTTTAGGTGATTTCTTCATCACATTATGTCGCAGCGAAGACATCAAACTGTTTACTCTTCCTTTAGAAATCACCGGTCGTGGAAAGCCGAAACGACATTTGGTGTAGAACTTGTCCTTGTTTCGGAATTTACGACGACAGTACTTTCCACAACGATGGCTTTGGAAACGTAGAACTTTTTCTCTTAGGCTTTTCTTCTCCTTTGCGTTTGGAACAGCACACGTAGAATACTGTTGTATGAAACTCATCACTGAGTCTTCTGGATCTGTTCCAAATTTAGGTGCATCCTTGATCCACAACAGCATATGTATGTGAGGAGCACCTCTTGCTTGGTACTCCTTTCTCCAGAAGAAATCCAACACCTCTCCAAGAGGTGGATTCTTCTTATTCATGATGAAAGACATCATAGCTTCAAATCTATGATTGAAGTACCGGCATACATTGACTGGATCCAAAGAGCACAGTTCTCCGGGTGTCTTGAATTCGATGGTTTCGATGTTTCCATTTGCCTCTCGTAGAAATTCAAGTAAGTCTTCCCAGCCATACTCGGCACAGCTCAGAGTGAGGAACCATGTGGGAGTTCCTAAGTTCCTCAGCATACATTTTAAATCACCATGACGACGGTACCAGTACTCATTAGTACCACGCTGACACGCCATGAGATTAATCAGGTGAGAATCCAAAATACTGTCTTGGACATTGACTTTATCCATAAAGTCACTTGCCGAGATGTTTTGCATGTGTATACCACTTTTCAAGATGTGGTTCACTGCATATGACAGTCCAGACAGATCGCTTTCAAACAGGAGATGAAACAAATAGGGAATACATTGTCGAAACCTAGCATCTCCTGCATACAATCGCAAAGTCCGGTATTCAGAAGCAGGAATTTGATGAGGTCGCTCATCATATCTTCCTCCCTGACCTGTTGGAAAAAGCTGTGGGAAACACCGAGCTTCCAAACTTTCCTCCCAAACACTAATGGGACTCCCTTTGGCTTGTTTCATTTGAAACAACTCAATAGCATTCCCCATGACTTCCTTGGAATGCAAATGATGAACACTATAATGTTCATATATTTCTTCACTAGTAGAGGGTTCTACTTTCTCAATTTGACCAGCACACAAATCGCTATCCTCTTCCTCACTTACTTCCTCTTCTGCAACATATATATTCTTATAGTACTTATTATTTTTTTTCAAGTACAATGTTGCCTTTTTGACTTTCCTAACATTCACTAAATCTTGCCATATTTTCTTATTCTTTGTCGGAACCCTATTAACTAAGATAACCAGAGGCTCCTCTTCCACTTTTTCTACTCCAATTGTGTTAATGTTTTTCTTCAAATCTAGAGGCAAATAAACAACTCTTCCCTTTAATCCTCTCTGTAAATCTGATGGAGGCAATTTCCCTGTCTTTGGCTCCATTCTTACAATAGCCTGAAATGGATGGATACTTTGAATCAAAATAGATTCATAAGTATTTAAATCCTTCAATTCAGAAAGAATCTCAACCAATTCCAGATTATTATGAACTGCTCTAGCAGGCATCTGGTTTTGATTTAATTTGCTACAACAATAAGTACACACACGTTGATCCGATCCCAAATCAAAACAATTTTCTACCATCAAATATGTTGTGAAATCCTTCCATTCACTATTATTTTCCCTTTCACTTTTTGCATATAAATCCACTAACTTAGTCTGATTCTTATAATAAGTGCGTCGACAACACACACAAGTGAAATTAGGCCTCTCACTTGATTTCACCTGAAACGTCGCAATTTCCCTCTGAAAATGATCTGTACTGGAAACCTGTACACTATCTTCCACATTACCCTCTTCTTCTTGGTCAATTTCAACATTCTCCTCTTTACTTCCAAAGTAACAAAACTCAATTTCTGCACAAATATTCTTCACATCTATTTCAGAACCATGCAAAAGAGCAGCGCATAATTGTTTAAGCATAATTGCTGGACTCTTAGCATAATACCACATTCTAACTAATTTCCTCACTTTATTATGATGCACTGCTAGCATCCTGAAATGATGAAAAACACTCTGGCATACTCTCCTGGAAAGACAAGCCAGTGAATGACCATGCAAACCTGTCACTTCTCTCACTCTGCAAGGATCTAATTCTTGCAACAACTTCATTTTCTGCTTCAAACTTTTCTTATTAAATGTCCGTACAACATCACAAAGCAAATTGATGGAATCCTGTCGCACACTGCAAATACTACTACACTTCCAGGTGTACACAGGACCCTTAGGACGTCTTCCTAAAACCTCATTACCTAACACCTCTTCTGTCTCTGTTGTCACAAGTTTTTCTTTTTCAACTGGACAACCATCTTTCACTTCATAAGCTCGACCACTGGTGTCAACTGCATGCACCAAATCATTATCCTGGAAATAACTCTCCTCATTAAAAAATGCCGCACAACTTGAACTATGCATCCATTCTCCGGAAAAAACTTCACAAAAATTACTACGATTAACTATTCTCTTCCATCTACTATTTCTTTTGAAATCATAAATTGCCTTGTTTAGCTTCCTAATTCTATGGATTATCAAAATAAATAACTTACGTTCAATTTCAAATGCCTGATCAATAACTTTCTCAACTTTTTTTTTTCTCTTATAAAAAACCACTTTCTGTTGACCTTTCTTAATATTTTTTAACAAATTGCCAATTATCCTGTTGCGGAACATTCGTTTACGAATGTCCCTAAACTGTTGTTTCCTTCTACTATCATGCACAGAGTTATCTCTTGCTCTAGCAGTAACATTTTTGATTGGCCTTTCCTTTCCGTTTAAAATGCTTCTCTTTTTCTGGACTGAAACATTTTCTGTAGTAATATTTTTTTTACTACAAATATTTCTTATAAATGTTTTTGTGCTCTTACCCGGTGCTTTCTTGGTGACTTGACAAGTTTTTTTGTTAGAGGACTGCTGCATCATATCATGTACCTGCTGTCTTTGACGTTTTGCAGCCTTTCTAAGTCTTTCTTTAGTTGGCATGCTGAAATCTTGAAATGATCTGCAGTTGAATCTGTGGTAAAATATAATAAAAAATGTTATTAACCCCTATTACCAAACAGTAAATCAATAACAGTCATCAAAAAATTAACACACTACTTGACATTTTTAGTGCTTGGCAAATTTAGAATACAGAAATAGCAGAAAAGAAATGGAATTCATATTCATTTTACCTGTGCTGTTTTATATGTGAATCTGATCTAATTTTATGAGCATATTTTAATATTTTATTGAAGACACTACACATAACCTGTTTTTGAAGGTGTCTTTATTTTTAAATGAAACGGTTTACATTTTTACTTTTCATTTATTATAAATTTTTAAAAATAAATGTTTATAGTTCCATAGGCTCAAGCACGTCAGCTTCCCACCCTATGTCATACAATTCTGACAAATCTGCATCCTCATCATGTTCTTCTTCATCCTCAGGATTTAAATCATCCAAGGGATCTACTTCCACTGATGTTTCAATTACGAGTTCAATTATGAGGTCGAGATCAACTGAGTGCTGATTGTCGCTCATGTTGATGTTGTCGTTATCTTTAAAGAAAGATAACAACAATGAGATGTTGCAGAGTAAGGCACAAATCTCAGAGACTATAATAGTAAAATTGTTTAACAAGAGTAACATTTTGCAGCTATTATTTAGCCATGACCAGCGATGCTGAGGAGGTAAGGCCTATATCCAAGTTTTCAGTGAACAGTACTCATCTCTTCTTAACCTTGGATAAGCCTCACCAACTCTGTGTCCCCTGCTCATACTTAAATGTAAAGTGGCAGATTTATGTTAACTGACGCATTCCCAGGGATGCACCAGTTAATGTGCACCGCTGCTCTGCCACCCATGGTGTGCCGCATTTACAATGTAGAGCACCATTGAGTGAAAACAGCACAGATGCGTCACGCATCTGTGCCGCAAAAGCAGCACATTGCAGGAATCACGTCGTAAGCGCAACATGTCTACTGCAATGCACAGGAGCAAGCCACACATTGCATGGTGCATCACTCCTTATGCCTGTTTCAAACAGGCGTAATGATTTGATTCAGCAATGCTATAAAGCTGAGTCAGTGAAATCTTCTAAATTTCACTGTGTTAGTTTTACAGGGCTTTCTTGCAAATTAATGCATACCTTGCAACAAAACACCTATATGAAAACTGACGCAGGTTTCATGTGGCACAGGACTTTACAGCATGACACATCTGCCTAGATGCATCAATTTTTAAATATGTCGCCACATAGCAAATCTTTTGCACCGCCGCTGCTTCACAAAAGTGACGCACAGCGGCACAAATGAGGCACACGGCTATCATAAATCTGTCCCTAACATGTTAAATGATTGATTCAGGATGACGATAAGGTGTGGCCTATCCAGAGGTTTGTTTAAGGTGAGGCCTACTCAGGGTTGCAGATTAAATGGAGATGGGGCACCCCTGAGCCTTGCTGGAGCTGCATGGCACTTGCGATGCAGCTCCAGCAATGCGCCACCTTTACGGCACAGATGCGTCACGCATCTGTGCTGTTTTTGCCCCATGGTGCGCCGCATTGTAAATGCAGCGCACCATGGGTGGCGGAACAGCGGCGCAGGATGACTGGCACATCCCTGGGGATGCACCAGTCATCATAAATCTATCCCTAAGCTTCTTATCTTGTTGGAGATGAAGTGAGGCCTGTCTTGCAACATGGTGCATCTTTTGCATCACTGCTGCATCGGTTTCATGTGGCACGGTTTTTTTACAGCATGACACATATGCCTAGATGCATCAATTTGTAATTTTGTCGCCACATAGCAAATCTTTTGCACCGCCACTGCGTCACAAAAGTGACGCACAGTGGCGCAAAAGAGGCATACACCTATCATAAATCTGTCCCTAGCATTTGAAATGATTAATTCAGGATGACGATAAGGTGTGGCCTATCCAGAGGTTTGTTTAAGGTGAGGCCTACCTACATTCATGGGGAAATGAATTAAAATGTCCTTAAGACACATGAAAGCGTTTTTTTAAAGCCTTTGCAGCATTTTTGGGTCACTTTTAACATGGCTATGTAACTCATGTTGATGTTGTCGTTATCTTTAAAGAAAGAGAACAACAATGAGATGTTGCAGAGTAAGGCACAAATCTCAGAGACTATAATAGTAAAATTGTTTAACAAGAGTAACATTTTGCAGCTATTATTTAGCCATGGCCAGCGATGCTGAGGAGGTAAGGCCTATGTCCAAGTTTTCAGTGAACAGGACTCATCTCTTCTTAACCTTAGATAAGCCTCACCAACTCTGTGTCCCCTGCTCATACTTAAATGTAAAGTGGCAGATTTATGTTAACTGACGCGTTCCCAGGGATGCACCAGTTAATGTGCACCGCTGCTCTGCCACCCATGGTGTGCCGCATTTACAATGTGGAGCACCATTGAGTGAAAACAGCACAGATGCGTCACGCATCTGTGCCGCAAAAGCAGCACATTGCAGGAATCACGTCGTAAGCGCAACATGTCTACTGCAATGCACAGGAGCAAGCCACACATTGCATGGTGCATCACTCCTTATGCCTGTTTCAAACAGGCGTAATGATTTGATTCAGCAATGCTATAAAGCTGAGTCAGTGAAATCTTCTAAATTTCACTGTGTTAGTTTTACAGGGCTTTCTTGCAAATTAATGCATACCTTGCAACAAAACACCTATATGAAAACTGACGCAGGTTTCATGTGGCACAGGACTTTACAGCATGACACATCTGCCTAGATGCATCAATTTTTAAATATGTCGCCACATAGCAAATCTTTTGCTCCGCCGCTGCGTCACAAAAGTGACGCACAGCGGCACAAAAGAGGCACACGGCTATCATAAATCTGTCCCTAACATGTTAAATGATTGATTCAGGATGACTATAAGGTGGCCTATCCAGAGGTTTGTTTAAGGTGAGGCCTACTCAGGGTTGCAGATTAAATGGAGATGGGGCACCCCTGAGCCTTGCTGGAGCTGCATGGCACTTGCCATGTAGCTCAAGCAATGCGCCACCTTTACGGCACAAATGCGTCACGCATCTGTGCTGTTTTTGCCCCATGGTGCGCCGCATTGTAAATGCAGCGCACCATGGGTGGCGGAACAGCGGCGCAGGATGACTGGCACATCCCTGGGGATGCACCAGTCATCATAAATCTATCCCTAAGCTTCTTATCTTGTTGGAGATGAAGTGAGGCCTGTCTTGCAACATGGTGCATCTTTTGCATCACTGCTGCATCGGTTTCATGTGGCACGTTTTTTTTACAGCATGACACATCTGCCTAGATGCATCAATTTGTAATTTTGTCGCCACATAGCAAATCTTTTGCACCGCCACTGCATCACAAAAGTGACGCACAGTGGCGCAAAAGAGGCATACACCTATCATAAATCTGTCCCTAGCATTTTAAATGATTAATTCAGGATGACGATAAGGTGTGGCCTATCCAGAGGTTTGTTTAAGGTGAGGCCTACCTACATTCATGGGGAAATGAATTAAAATGTCCTTAAGACACATGAAAGCGTTTTTTGATTGCCTTTGCAGCATTTTTGGGTCACTTGTAACATGGCTATGTAACTTAAACAATCAAAATCTAAATTTGCCAAGTACAGGTGGGAGCATATTTACAAGGAATTTGCACCACGGGGAAAGGTCTTACATTAAAATGGAAAAATGACATCAGAGACACTCAAATGCCTTATAAAGAAGCATACACCATTATGTCCTTGTCATAAATGTTAAAAGCATTCCTTTTCCTCAAAAACGATTTTCAAGTCTTAATTTGAAAACACTGCACATGGGGAAATGACTTAAAATGTCCTTAAGACACATGAAAGCGTTTTTTGATTGCCTTTGCAGCATTTTTGGGTCACTTTTAACATGGCTATGTAACTCAAACTATCAAAATGTAAATTTGCCAAGCACAGGTGGGAGCATATTTACAAGGAATTTGCACCACGGGGAAAGGTCTTACATTAAAATGGAAAAACAACATCAGAGACACTCAAATGCCTTATAAAGAAGCATACACCATTATGTCCTTGTCATAAATGTTAAAAGCATTCCTTTTCCTCAAAAACGATTTTCAAGTCTTAATTTGAAAACACTGCACATGGGGAAATGACTTAAAATGTCCTTAAGACACATGAAAGCGTTTTTTGATTGCCTTTGCAGCATTTTAGGGTCACTTTTAACATGGCTATGTAACTCAAACATTCAAAATCTAAATTTGCCAAGCACAGGTGGGAGCATATTTACAAGGAATTTGCACCACGGGGAAAGGTCTTACATTAAAATGGGAAAAATAACATCAGAGACACTCCAATGCCTTATAAAGAAGCAGACACCATTATGTCCTTGTCATAAATGTTAAAAGCATTCCTTTACCTCAAAAACGATTTTCAAGTCATAATTTGAAAACACTGCACATGGGGAAATGACTGAAAATGTCCTTAAGACACATGGAAGCGTTTTTTGATTGCCTTTGCAGCATTTTAGGGTCACTTTTAACATGGCTATGTAACTCAAACATTCAAAATCTAAATTTGCCAAGCAGAGGTGGGAGCATATTTACAAGGAATTTGCACCACGGGGAAAGGTCTTACATTAAAATGGGAAAAATAACATCAGAGACACTCCAATGCCTTATAAAGAAGCAGACACCATTATGTCCTTGTCATAAATGTTAAAAGCATTCCTTTACCTCAAAAACGATTTTCAAGTTATAATTTGAAAACACTGCACATGGGGAAATGACTGAAAATGTCCTTAAGACACATGGAAGCGTTTTTTGATTGCCTTTGCAGCATTTTAGGGTCACTTTTAACATGGCTATGTAACTCAAACATTCAAAATCTAAATTTGCCAAGCACAGGTGGGAGCATATTTACAAGGAATTTGCACCACGTGGAAAGGTCTTACATTAAAATGGGAAAAATAACATCAGAGACACTCAAATGCCTTATAAAGAAGCATACACCATTATGTCCTTGTCATAAATGTTAAAAGCATTCCTTTTCCTCAAAAACGATTTTCAAGTCATAATTTGAAAACACTGCACAGCTCCTATGCACAAAAACACCCTGTCAGTACTAATACTTCACATTTTCTCCAATTACAATTTCTCAAAGAAACAAAATCTATTTATAAAACACTTGAGGCAAAGCAACATTTTAAAAACACAACTTTCTTCATAATTTTCTCCTTAAAGCACACTATTTTCTATCTAAATTAAATAAATCTTTTCTCACCTTAGCAAATACTTTATGAGTTTCAAAACAGTCTCAGAAACACACCACTTTGTCTTTAGCAGAGCAAAAGGTATGCACTCCAGAGTCTGCAGCTATCAAAAGCACAGAAATGCTGTAATTCTTCACACATATCTCTCATGTCACCCAATCAAAACTCTTCCCTCACTTTTTTCAAATCAAAACCCTTCCCCCCTCTGCCCTCTCTGCCTTTTTTGCATAGCAACCACCTCTTGGAAGACCTCTGGTGTTTGCAAGTTCACACAACAATGTTTCAATTGAACTCTGAACTCTCAGTGCACCTGCATATCCAGTGCAATCTTTCATTTAATGATTTTTTCTTGACCATTCAAAATACATCTTTCAAAGAACTCATCCATGCACCCTAACTTTCTGTTTTCAGCAATCAAAATCCACCAATCACTGTTACTGCTTCATTAACACAGAAACTCCACAGTTTTTTTCATTTTAAACTCTTATTTTTTCAAGTGCCATTTCATTGCCACACTTCATCTGACTGCAGCAGAACCTTCTCTCACCATGTTTTCTGTCTGGATTGTTGGACATAGTTACATCTACTGGGCTCAGAGGTATGCTGATAACAGAAATTTACCTAACCTCAATTTACAAGATGTGGAAATTAAGTGGTTTGGCCACAGAGGATTAAAATGTCACCTATTGATACTATTGGTGAAAACCTTTATGCATTTGCCAAAACCTGACCTGTTAATTGTGCACTGTGGAGGTAATGACTTGGGCACTTTGACTGGGGTAGGTCTGGAAATGCTTTTAAAGGACACCTTTGAGCAATTAATGGCACTTTTTCCTCAGACTGCCTTGGTATATTCAAATATATGCCAAAGACAGAAATGGAGGTGGTCGAACCAATTTTGTCCACAAATTGAGAAGTCGAGGAAGCATGTAAACAAATCTGTTTCAGCTTACATGAGAGACCATGGAATGGGCTCCGTGTACAACAATAACTTGCGTTACTACATGCAAGATATCTACAGAGGAGATGGAGTTCACTTCTCAGATGAGGGCAACAGAATTTTCATTCTGAATATAAGACTGTGCATTGGTACCTACTTATAAGTACCTAAATGTACCATAAACCCAAAAGCTCTTCTCAGAGCTACCCTACATCTGATCACTCACAATTATTATTTTACTCTAACTTTTTTCACAAATTTTCAACAAAGTACGCTCCCCGGGGCGCTACCCGGTACGCGGACCGGAAGCTAACCTCGCTAAATTTTAAAAAAAAATGTTTTTTTTTCGCACATATGGGCCTCCTCAGCCACCCTCAGAAAACCTAGGGGGTCAAGATAAGTCTACCGTGCCCCCTTCTACCCATTCTGAACATTAGTTGCCCTCCATCTTGTATCTTAATTCGACTGAAACACAAAATGGTGGACTCCCGTAACGCTTCAGGTTCGCGTACCGGGCGCTCGCCAGTTCGCGTACCGAGGCGCTCCCCGGGAAGCGCTCCATCAAAAAAGGTGGGAAAGTAATTTACAGAAAAACGACTGGAGACACTTTCACCAAATATAGATTAGCTCATACTACATACCAATCCCTATCATTTTCACAAATTTGATTGAAATTCCATTTAGCCATTTAGCCTGTAGACCTCTCTAAATACCGTGAGGTAAATTACTTCACAAAACACATCTGAAGTGTTGGAATTGACAACCAATGAAAATGTTACTTTCATTTTCTACTTTTTTTACCTGACATTTGATTGGTTATATACCTGAATATATATAAAGGAAGAGAAGGAAACACAGCCATTTTGACTACTACTTCCTGGTGTACATTTCAATTGGATTTTCACTAATCACTTCAACTTCTTTGTAAAGGTAAGTTGTTATTTTAAAAACTGAAGTATATTGTGCACTATCAGTTAATATGGTAAACTTTTTCTGATAGTTATATACTATCCCTCTGTAGTAGTTATAGATTTAGATAGACTTCTCTGTTATAGTTATGGATGGAGTTAGGTTTCTCTTGTATAATTATGAATTTACTTACGTTAATTCACATACACTTTTTTATATTCCTACTTCCACTCTGATACTATACACTGCCCAAAGATAAATTCACTGATAAAAACTGCCTATCTAAAATTAATCCCAACAGTGCCCTATCTCTACTAATATATATTTTTTTTATCCAAATTTCAGGCAACATGGAAGGCGAACAGAAAGTTTCATTTCAAATTGTCCTGCAAGAGAGCAGCCAAGAATTAATTGATCCAAATTATATAGAATTTATGGATGAAACTTGGGACCAAGAACTACTGCAATGTGTGCAAGCAGTAGATGACCTCCTTCAAAATGAGGACATTTACACACTCAGAGATTACTAGCTATGTTCAATGAAAATGACTACATTTCAGACAGTGAAATGTTAGAAATGTTATTAAATTTTGAAACACAATCACAATAATAAATAATTGCTTAAAAAATAAAGAAATTAAAAAATAATCAACAAAACCAACAATCAATTAACATACAGTATTTTAAAAGTCTATCATTCTTTTTTCCTTATAGTACGCTCCCCAGAACGCTTCCCGGTTCGCGGACCGGGCGCTCCCCACGCAAAAAAACAATTTTTTTTTTTTTTTTTGCACTGCGGGGCCCTTTTAAAGCCTCCACATCAAACCTAGGGGGTCAGGGAGGATCTACTGAGGCGGAGTGTCCTGAGGCGGAAAGCCGGGACAGCGCTGATTTTAAACATATTGCGATTGATGCTATGTTTTAAATTTGTGACATTCGTTTTTAAAGTTATTTGTATCTGTGTACTACTCATTTGAATAGAAGGGCAACTGTTGTGCACTGTACTCGAACCTATCTCCGGAGGCTATTTGCTCCCGTAGGTTCCGCCTTTTGGGTTGGGTGCCGGCCGAGCAGTGCAGTGCTCTGCCCCTCCCGCCCTTTCCTCATGAAATGGTTCCCATCACGAGGAAGCGCAGCGGACGAGCGCAGCGGGCGCGCCGGCGGCGCGCCGAAGGCTCGCCAAAGCCGAGCCCGTCTGCGCCCGTCCGCGCCGGACCCGCGCCTAGGGCCGTACCCCCTGTATGTCTCGATCTGGGACCTACAATTAAACAGACCTACACTAGAGAGACGCTGTTGGCCCTAAAAAATAATTCCTCCAGCAAGGGTTGTATAGTTTGGGAACCCGAGACGATGGTACCATCTACAACATCCTATTGCGCCAACTGTTCCCAAATATTACCCAATTTGCTCTGGCTACCTATCACTCCCCAAGGAAACCAATACAATTTTCACATTAACAAAAAAATACAAAAAGACTCAGTGATAAAATGCCTCCTACTCAACACCAGGTCGCTAGTTAAACACAGCTTGGAAATAGCAGAGCTAATTCAAGATGAGGACATAAAAATAGCATTTATTACGGAATCATGGACTGATGCAGCATCAGGTCCGGATATAGTGAAAGCCACCCCCCAGGATTTTGTCTGCCATACCCTAAACAGGGACAAGAGGAGAGGGGGTGGTCTAGCCATTATCCATCATAAAAACATTAGAGGCTCCTTTCAACCTGGCCCTACTGGCCTTGATGAATCTCTGCTCTTCAACTTTACCTTCGCAAACCACTTGTCCTTCACAGGCTGCCTTGTCTACAGACCACCAGGTGTTAAAGCCCGATTTCTAGATGCATTGAGTACGCTATTAGAAACGGCAATCTGTACCCAAAGGTTTACTCTACTGGGAGATTTTAACTTCCATTTGGAATGCATGGCAGACCCGGATACTCGCATGTTAATTGAACTTCTGCAGGGGATTGACATGATGCAACTAGTACTGGATCCCACACATAGAGCAGGACACACTTTAGACGGGATTTTCTCAAATTACCCCAGCCTAAAAGTTAGCTTGGTTTTACCAATTCCCTGGTCAGACCATTCAGCAATTCACTTTGCCATTCCCCTCACTACGCCCAATATAGCACCTAGCACCAGAAACGTCCCGAGACAAGTTAGGAAATGGAAAAACATTAATGAGGATAATCTGGACGATATACTAAAAAACTCCCGGTTTCCCCTCTCTAACGACGTGGAGGAAGCAGCTAGTTCATATACGGATTGGCTGGACCAGGCGTGTTTACTTTTGGCCCCCCCCAAAACCACCTATTCCACTCGGGTCAATCCAACAGCCCCATGGTTTACTGAACAAATTAGGGAACACAAAACACGATGCAAAAAGCTTGAAAGGATCTGGCGTTTGAACTACAGCGACTCGGATAAACAAACCCTTAATGCGGAGCAAAGACATTACAAAGACAGAATCCTACAAGCTAAAAAGGCTTATCTCTCGAAACGGATAGAAGAGGCCAGCAACACCCCCAAAGAATTATTCCAGACGGTCTCTTCCCTAGCAAATCCAAAAACCATAGATATTCCCTCGAGCCTTTCACTCTGTGAAAGTTTGGCCACCTTCTTTCGTGAAAAGGTAGAGAACATCTTCTTTTCCCTAGACAGTCAGGTGAAGACCTCCCCCGTGAGGGAGGACCTGGATTCCCTGGATTCTGGGGAAACACTTCAACATTTTCAACCCATCACGGAAAAGGAAGTGGAGAGACGCTTACTTAAAATCAAATCTGGCTCCCCTCATGATCCCTGCCCGACTGCTGTGGCCAAACTAGCCCCAGAGGCTATCACTAGAGGACTCACCCCTCTTTTGAATCAGATGCTAGAGAAAGGGGAATATCCCGCCAGATGGAAGCGAGCCTCCATTCTGCCCCTGCTAAAAAAAACTAACTTAGACATCACTGATATGAACAACTATCGCCCGATTGCCCGACTCCCCCTCCCTGCCAAAATAATGGAAGGTAGTCTGAACACGCAACTCAGCGCATTCCTACGAACAGGGGATCATCTTGACTCCTCCCAATACGGTTTTCGTGCGGAACACAGTACGGAATCCGCTCTGATCAAATCTATGGAAGACATCAGGCGGGTGATGGATGCAGGAGGCAGAGCAGCCCTGATCTTGTTGGATCTCTCCGCGGCCTTCGACACGGTCCACCACAGCCTGCTGGTGGACCGGTTGAGGGCCTGTGGAATTCAGGGAAAGGCTCTAAAAATCCTTCAGGCTTTCCTGTCTGATAGAACTCAGACAGTAGCGCTAGGAGCACATGAATCACGTCCATTTGTATTTCCCTGCGGGGTCCCTCAGGGATCCTCGCTTAGCCCTACCCTTTTTAATGTTTATGTGTCTAGCCTCGCACCGGTGATTCGATCGTTCGGCTTTCAACTCACTGCCTATGCCGACGACACACAGATTGTGGTGTCCCTCCTACCCGGCAACACTGATAATACAGCAGACAGATTCAAAAACTGTATGCATGAAGTGGGATGCTGGATGGCACAAAGTTGCCTTAAACTGAACTCCTCGAAGACAGAGGTTTTGCTCTTTGGAGTAAGGGAGAATTTCTGGTCCCCCAGTTGGTGGCCAGACGAAATGGGACCACTTCCCGTGCCGGTCGATAAAGTAAAAAACTTGGGCATACTGGTGGACAGCTCACTGTCCTTTAAACCCCAGATTAATGCACTCTCCTCTTCCCTGCACTATATCCTCAAAACCATTAGGAAAATTCCCCCGTACTTAGAGAAGACACATAGGAAATCGATAGTTACAAGCCTAGTGCTTTCGCGCTTGGACTATTGCAACAGCCTGATGCTAAACGCCCAGCAGAGCGTACTTAATAAATTCCAACTACTGCAGAATACAGCAGCCCGCCTGATCACCGATACTCCCAAATTCGCATAGGTAACTCAGGATTTGGTGGCACTACACTGGCTGCCAATTCGTAAGAGAATTGCATTTAAGGCATTATGCATGGTCTTTAAAGCCCTCCATGACATGGGCCCTAGACACATGAAACTGATCTTTCGATGGCACAAACCGGCACGAACCCTGAGGTCAGGAGAACTGGCTCTGGTCACGGTCCCCAGAATTAAAAGAGCTCGATGGGGAGGTAGGAGTTTTTCCCTTGGGGCGGCAGAGGCCTGGAACAAACTCCCACTGGTGCTGAGACAAACTCAAGACCTGATGGTCTTTAGAAGGGGACTTAAGACCTGGCTCTTCACTCAGTAAACCTGCTCACCCACGCTAACTCTATCATACCAGCGCCAGGACACCTCCGGGTAACAGAGCGCTTAACAAATGTGTTAAATAAAATAAATAAATAAATAAATACTATGCCCCCTTATGGTCATTTCCCCCTTTGTTTTGGCCTCCTCTTGTCTCTCGATCCTACCGAGAGACAAGATGGCGGCCGCTCCGGACTGTTTAGAATGTTGACAGACACCGGAAAGCCAATCAGCTTCGCTACGCAAAGTTCCGTTACGCGTCAGGTACGCGAACCGGAGCGCTGCCTGGAGCGCGCTTACAGATATATATCTTTTTTTTAACGTTAATTTCTCAAAATCCACTGGAGCACATATATTGAGACCTAGCAAAGGCACATCGGGCTAACAGTCCCTACAATTTTGCCAAGTTTCGTGCAAATCCATTCAGCCGTTCGGCCTAAAAGTGAGGCCAACCGCCCTATGGAAATTAACATGGGAAAAACACGTTTTGGGACCCCCCTTTTTTCTCGGCCACCCCTTGACGAACCCCCCCCAAATTTCCAGGGGCTGCTCAGAAACAAAATGTTCCATTGTCCTGAAAATTTCAGCCAATTCCGTCCACAAACGCCAAAGTTATTAGACATAGAATTTTGAAAAATCCCATAGGGAAAAAATCCTAACTATATATACCTACTGGCGACCGCCAGTAGGTAATATATATATATATATATATATTCACTGAAAAAAACGTAGGTTTTACATACGTTATAGTTAGGAAGTAGCATTTAAAAACCTATGAAATTCATCGAAAAAACCATAGGTTTTACACCAGTTATAGTTACCAGGAAATTTTACTCGCATAAAACCATTGCAATTCCCACGTTATAGTTAGTTGGACTCACTATAACTTGCGCGTGCAATGCACTGCTGATGACGTCACATATTACATCACTCATGACGTGGTCAGTGACATCACTCATGACATCACTGATGACACCATCCAGTGAATGTGTGTCTTTCTGAAAAATAAATATTAGTGAGTAATGTTTACATTTTTAAACATATGTATTAATGTTTCACTTTGTGTATAAGTGGCTGCATGGGTTGGTGAGTAGCTACATGTGTAGGTATATGGGTTATTAGATGTTGTTTTTAATATCAATATGAGTGTCTATATGTTTGGTGGGGGTGTTACTTAGCACATAGATGCATGAATGACTGACTCTCTGTTTGTATGTGTTTTGAATACAGCATATGTGCAGAACTGTATGGGTGGATGAGTGTGTATATATGTATGTTAGTGAGTGAATCACTGTCTCACTAGTGTCTTTTTCTGTAACTACATATGTTTTAATCTAGTATATGTGAATATTGATGTATATAAGTGAGTATATGTGAGAGTGAGGGATTGTAAGAGTTCCTGTTTAAATAAGTATGTGTTTCTATAAGTGATTGTTTAAGAGAATAAGTATGTGTAATTTTCCTTAGAAGTAAAGTGGTAGTGTGTGTATAGCTGTATATGCAAATAAATGGATGTTTAATAGTTTATTTGCATGTGTGAGTATGTGTGAGAGTATCTTTTGGATGACTGTCGTTGTGTAACAGGATATATAGGTGTATCACTATATATGATGAGTGAGTATATGTATGAGTGACTACATAGAACTGTTGGTGAAAGAGTGGATGTGTATATAGATGGTGGATTTAGTGAATTGGTTGTTGTAACTGGTATGGGTATCTCCATTTTTTTGTAAATTTTAGTTTCTATTTTTGAATATGTGTTTCAAGGGTTACATTACAGTGAAAAGAGGTCTGTCACTCTGTCGCAAGGATGGTGTCATCAGTGATGTCATGAGTGATGTCCCTGACCACGTCATGAGTGATGTAATATGTGACGTCATCAGCAGTGCATTGCACGCGCAAGTTATAGTGAGTCCAACTAACTATAACGTGGGAATTTCAATGGTTTTATGCGAGTAAAATTTCCTGGTAACTATAACTGGTGTAAAACCTATGGTTTTTCGATGAATTTCATAGGTTTTTTAAATGCTACTTCCTAACTATAACGTATGTAAAACCTATGGTTTTTTCAGTGAATTTCATAGGTTTTTTAAATGCTACTTCCTAACTATAACGTGTGTAAAACCTATGGTTTTTTCAGTGAATTTCATAGGTTTTTTAAAGGCTACTCGTTAACTATAGGAAAAAACAAGGAATAGTCCCTAGTTGGCCTAGAGTTTAGGCAGAAAAAGAAGTTTTTTTCTCTTGAGAGGATGTGGAAGGGGAGTGAAGGGGGGGTGAGCCTGCGTTTAGCCTGAAGATGCCATAACCACATGAAAAATAAATCACAATAATTGAGGGAAAAGGTATACAAAACAATTCATAACACAAGTTTTTAGAAAATTGTACAATTTTTAATTCACAAAATACAAAAAATAAATATATAGTGCCAGTAAAATACAATTAAAAATGTACTTTAAGATGTACATGGATACACAAAATTATATTAAAAACCATGAAACCAAGTTGTCGACGCAGCGTTTCGGTATTTAAGATGTAACCTTCATCAGGACAGGGTTCTAGAAGAAGAAACATTCTATTAAACATGGCTATATTTCTTTTTTTTAAATTAATAAAGTGAGAACATTGTTCAAACGATCACAGAATTAAAGAATCCACATTTTTAAACACAATTCACTAGCAGCCACTGTTTCAGCATGTTGATTTACAAAAAATGGGCACATTTTTCTCCTCTTTTATTAAGCATGTGGTATGGACTTGGGGACTGGGTATCCGTTGGCTAGGCCTTGTCTATCTTTTTCGTATGGACGATAGCAAGAACAAAAGGAACTGGGGTGGGTCTTCGTGCATGTACTTTCTAACCTGTGCCCTATGGGCCAGTTTTTTTAGTACTAGTTCTTAAGGGGGTATATAATCCCATGCAAAAATAAGGGCCAGATACCAAATGGTGGATTTCGACAAATACCTTAAGGAGGAGAAGTATAGATCTCTCTGTTTATTTCTGCGTTACAGTCGTAACGTCACACCAGGTGGTAGTTCATTCCTTTGGGTGATAGGATGGTTCTACACAGTTGGAGAATCTTTTAATACAAACATTTAGAAATTAAAATCAGGCAATTATTGAATTGTTGCTTCAATCAGATTTCGAGGTGTGATATTACCTTTGAAAGGAGGACTCTTGGTGTCCGCTTAGCTTATATACACTGCTGGAGTCGTTCAATTTATTCTATATAGTATTACCTTGATCAATTGGTAATTTTCAAGACTGATGTTGTTACATCCTAGATTGTGAAGAAACGGTATAGACAACATGTAAGCTTTCCATTTAATACATGTGCTGTTTTAATGAAGCGCCTTACGTGATCTAATTACCTCATGATTAGGAAGCAGAGCTGGAGAATGGAGGCAGCCACCTTTGATAAGTTGCTTATTTTTAGTGTCTAAGGAAAGGCGATTGATATGCATTTAGCGTGTTGATTTATTATAGACATTTCTAAATATAAGATCCTAGTTTATTACTACTTACCAGGTCATATAGGGTTAGTTGACTTCCTGATTGTCGGGATATATCAGTCACTTTTGTACTCGCTCATCGCATTATTAAATTGGTGCGACGTACTCTTTTATCTCCACATCAGGTCGGTGTGCTCACCAGGCTAGGGAAAGAGTTAAATGATGTCAGTTTATGCTGTTTATGTGCATACTGCTGATGACAATTTAATCAATATATTCAGCTTCTCTGGTTTTTCTTCTACACTTTTTATGTTTATGCTATTTGGGCTTCATTTTATTAACAAGGCGGTTCTGGGGACTCAGATTGTTAATTAATATTGTCCCGCAGTGTTGCTACTGATCGATTGAGGCGTGCTAAAAATCTATTGGTAACCAAGCTGGTGACTAACATAGCTATTCCACCGCTTGTGTTTAATAAAAAGATCTATTAATGCATAAGGCTAGTTTGCAGCAAGTAGCTTGTTGGATTCCCCTAGACGGGTTCTCTTACCTTCTCAGAATTCGCCGGCCTCCCTGCTGCCTCGTCTCTCTCTGGTCGTGAATGAGGCGAGGAGAATGTACACCGCGTTAATAAAGCGCCAGATCGGGAGACACAGCTCGCGTCTATTAGTATTAATTAGGTTGCGCGCATAATTATGGAGCGCATTGGACTACTCGGGTAGTTTACAAAGTGAAGAACTACCCGTGTAGTTTTTAGGGCCGCGCGGATCAATCATCACTTCCTGTATTATCGTCATTTCTAGGAAAGAGATGCTACTTTAGTAGTTTCATTCTGTTTTAAAATATGCATGGACGTAAAGTGCCTAATTAAACTAGATAGACTAGTCTTGTGTCTAAGGCCAGAGAGTGAGACAGTTGCAAGATAAATTTAATAACGTGCATTCACTCGGGCGCCATAGAACTACTCGTGTAGTTCTATGAAGCAAGAGGAAAGACTCCCCGTGCAGTGACATTACGTCCTCACCAATAACGGGGAACTACAGTAGTAGTTCGCGAGTGGCTCGATTTTTTAAATTCATAATGAGTTTACTGCCTCAGTTAAATTATTAAGCCGAGTCTGATATTCCACAAATAGAATAGCGATGCTATGGTGTGCGGATTCTATACTATTCTAAGTAGGAATCTTCAAGCCAAAAGTAAGTTGTTTCTATTCATAAATGAGAGCATCAGAGGAAAAAATCAAAAAACAATATTCAAAAATAATCTATATTTAACAATAATGGGCGAGGAACTTA
Source organism: Lissotriton helveticus (assembly GCF_964261635.1). Lineage (NCBI taxonomy): Eukaryota > Metazoa > Chordata > Amphibia > Caudata > Salamandridae > Lissotriton > Lissotriton helveticus. Next base: position 989,570,286 of record NC_136067.1, read on the forward strand.
AAAAAATTTTAAATTTTTTTTTAATCAACTCGCAGTGTCGATGTTTTGCGTCAGATGACTGCGCCAACATGGGCATAGTGAAATAGTCTTATTAGTACAAAGACCTGTCAGAAAGAATGCTATCTTACAAGAGGTCTATGGAAACCATTTATACCAGGATTCGTTCCCAGTCCTCTTTATTATTAAGTCCCTCTTTCACTGTCTTAAATTTGGACATAACAAATTGTTCTCTTTTTCTACGTTTGGTTTCCATATCACCACCTCTAGCATTCATATGTGTCTGTTCCAACACACACCACGATAGGTCATCTAGTGAGTGGTTGGCCGCCTGCCAGTGTTCGGTCAGGGGTGCTCCTTTCTTCTTAGTTCTTATTGCTGACCTGTGTTCATTTAGTCTGAGTCGAATCTCTCTGGAGGTTTCGCCTATGTATGGTAAATTACATGGGCATTTGATCAGATATATTAAATTTTTAGACCTGCAGTTCATCATAGACTGAATTTTGTGAGAGTTTTGATTTACTTGTATACACGCACCCTTTATTATCGATTTGCAATTACCGCAGTTACCACATGGAAAAGTTCCAGTTGGAAGGGGAGCGTTATTGATACTTAGTTGTAACTCGCTTTTGGTTTCCCTGTAGGTATGTACTAAACTGTTCCTTATTGTTCTGTTGCGTCTAAACGCAAACATTGGCTTAGGTATTTTTTCTTTCTTTTTGTTGGTTATTAGGTGCCAGTTTTTGTTTATTATGTTTTTTATTTTATTGCTTACAGAGCTATAATTAGTAACAAAGATGAGTGGTTTGATTGTTTCTGTTTCTTTTTGTTTATTTTGGAAAAGATTGTCTCTGTTGTAATATTTTGCTCTTTTATAAGCGTGTTTAATCATCCGTTTAGGATATCCTCGAGTGATAAATTTCTCAGTCAGTATATCCGCATGTTTTTCAAAATCCCGCATTTTTGTGCAGTTGCGTCTGAGTCTGAGAAATTGACCGAAAGGTATATTATCTTTCTGACATGGTGGATGGAAACTGTCGTAGTGCAACATAGTGTTGCGGTCTGTTTTTTTAGTGAAGAGCTCAACTTGTAATTTATTCTCATCACTTTTAATCAATATATCTAGGAATTCACATTGTTGTGTGTCGTGATTTGAAGTGAATTTTAAATTACTATCCCCTAGATTCAGCCATAAAATGAATTCATCCAGCATTTCTACTGTGCCTGTCCAGATAAAAAAAACGTCGTCTATATACCTAGACCAATTCGATATATTCTCATAAAAGGGTGCCATGGGGTTAAAAATGTGATTGTCTTCGAACCTAGCGACGTACAAACATGCCAGGCTCGGCGCACAGGTGGCTCCCATGCTGGTCCCCTTGATTTGTTTAAAAAATTCATTTTCGAACATGAAAATGTTATTTTTCAATACTAGAGTGACACAATCCAATATAAAAATTTCCTGTGCATTAAGGTCTCTGTCTTGACTGGTTAGGAGGCTTTCTACCATTTCAATGGTGCTGTCTTGGGGTATATTAGTATACAAAGCCTCTATGTCAAGGGTTACTAAAATCTGAGTATCACTGTTGAAAGGGATTCCCTCTAGTTTCTGAATAATATCTCCCGTGTCTCTGACATATGCTTTTTGATTGATTACATGGGGTTGAAGAAATATGTCAGCGTATTGGCTTAAGGGTTCTGTAAGTGAACCAATACTAGAAACTATGGGCCTCATTGGCGGGTTATGTATATCTTTGTGGACTTTCGGTAACCCGTACAGAGCAGGTACCACTGGATTATCATTCACAAGGAATTTATATTCCTCGTTACATATCACCTCATCCTCTAATGCTAGATCTAGTGTTCTTTTGACTGTTTCTTTTAGTTGTTGCCACTCCTCTCTTTTAACTTGTTTGTAATGGTCCTGGTTATTTAATAGCGCATGCATTTTATCATTGTACTGATGTGTTGCCATAATCACAATGCTACCGCCTTTGTCTGCGGGTTTAATGGTTAGTGTCTGACAATTCTGTAATTTTTGGAGGGCCTGTTTTTCTTCCTTTTTTAAATTGAAGTTGGTCCAGTTCTTTTGATCTAGCAGATCAGAAATACCCTTCTCTACCACTACCTCAAATGCTTCTATGTCTTTGTTCATTTGGCCTATGTTGGGGGTCCATGAAGATTTGGGTTTAAGACCTGACTTGTTAGAAGAAGGTGTCTTATCTTTACCTTCAAAAAAAGTTAATAATCTTATTTTCCTGAAGAAAGCCTGAAGATCTCTTTCCAGATTAAACCTATCTACAGGGGATGCAATGGCAAAGCCTAATCCTTTTTCCAACAGATTTGTTTCTATCTCTGTTAGATGAACATCTGAGAGATTAATTACGGGTGCTTTTTTTATGTGTCCCAGGTTTTCTGACTCCTTGTCTGGTATCGATGGTTGTACTGAGGACGAGGGGTATAGTTGCTCTTCCCTCTCGCCCTCCCTCGGTTGTGGGCAAAGTGTGGTCGCTGCTCTAAAAAAGAGAGCGTATCTCTGTGTTGACCTCCTGTCGTTTCTTTATCTTTTGAGATTGAGTTGTGTCCGTTCTCAGATATTTCTGGTTCGGAATCGGAGCTAGTATACGAGGTATCAAAAAACCTCACTTTTTTGCGTTGAAAATTTTGTCTTTGATTTTGTTGCCCTGGTTTACGATACTGGGTGTATTCCCGGGGTCGCTCATAGTAGTCTTTCTGGAGGTAGGGATAAACGTGTTCTGGGTTGTACTTTTCTATATCTTTCTTCAACTTATTACTCTTTTTATTTAAGAGATAGTCTCTGTAACCATTAACGTCATTTTGGATGTCCTCTAGTTTTTTTCTTGCCTCTTCCAGGCCAGTACATTCTTCCAATTTTTTCTCTAGGTCTTTTAATTCTTCTCTTTCTATGATAAGGATGTCAGTTGCTGTTTCTATTATTAAAAGCATCCAGTCACGGCTGCATCTGTTTGCTACTAGAGTCCAATTTTTGATAAATTTTTGGTTATTAATAAAGATCCCTGGCTCGTTGGTCACCTGGAGATCTTTAGGGATTGTCCCATGCTTACAATAATCTATTAAAAAATCGGAATGTAGTTCTGTTCTTATTATCCTCTTTTTGTTATTCCATAGAATGCGCCATTCTTCCTCGTCACTATTGTTAGCATTTATTGTTGTTACATTTTTTTATCGTGATATTGATGATCTTGTTGAATTGATCCTCACTATAGCTGAGTGTTTTTAGGCCGTCCATAGTGGCCTATTGAGCCGAATCGCTCTGAGGTATGTTACGAAACACCTCCCCGGTTTACAAACCGTGTTAAGTAAATAAAATGGAAGGGAGGTCTCCTCTCTGATCCAATCAGGGACGAGGAGAGTAATAGAGGAAAAAACAAGGAATAGTCCCTAGTTGGCCTAGAGTTTAGGCAGAAAAAGAAGTTTTTTTCTCTTGAGAGGATGTGGAAGGGGAGTGAAGGGGGGGTGAGCCGGCGTTTAGCCTGAAGATGCCATAACCACATGAAAAATAAATCACAATAATTGAGGGAAAAGGTATACAAAACAATTCATAACACAAGTTTTTAGAAAATTGTACAATTTTTAATTCACAAAATACAAAAAATAAATATATAGTGCCAGTAAAATACAATTAAAAATGTACTTTAAGATGTACATGGATACACAAAATTATATTAAAAACCATGAAACCAAGTTGTCGACGCAGCGTTTCGGTATTTAAGATGTAACCTTCATCAGGACAGGGTTCTAGAAGAAGAAACATTCTATTAAACATGGCTATATTTCTTTTTTTTAAATTAATAAAGTGAGAACATTGTTCAAACGATCACAGAATTAAAGAATCCACATTTTTAAACACAATTCACTAGCAGCCACTGTTTCAGCATGTTGATTTACAAAAAATGGGCACATTTTTCTCCTCTTTTATTAAGCATGTGGTATGGACTTGGGGACTGGGTATCCGTTGGCTAGGCCTTGTCTATCTTTTTCGTATGGACGATAGCAAGAACAAAAGGAACTGGGGTGGGTCTTCGTGCATGTACTCTCTAACCTGTGCCCTATGGGCCAGTTTTTTTAGTACTAGTTCTTAAGGGGGTATATAATCCCATGCAAAAATAAGGGCCAGATACCAAATGGTGGATTTCGACAAATACCTTAAGGAGGAGAAGTATAGATCCTCTCTGTTTATTTCTGCGTTACAGTCGTAACGTCACACCAGGTGGTAGTTCATTCCTTTGGGTGATAGGATGGTTCTACACAGTTGGAGAATCTTTTAATACAAACATTTAGAAATTAAAATCAGGCAATTATTGAATTGTTGCTTCAATCAGATATCGAGGTGTGATATTACCTTTGAAATGAGGACTCTTGGTGGCCGCTTAGCTTATATACACTGCTGGAGTCGTTCAATTTATTCTATATAGTATTACCTTGATCAATTGGTAATTTTCAAGACTGATGTTGTTACATCCTAGATTGTGAAGAAACGGTATAGACAACATGTAAGCTTTCCATTTAATACATGTGCTGTTTTAATGAAGCGCCTTACGTGATCTAATTACCTCATGATTAGGAAGCAGAGCTGGAGAATGGAGGCAGCCACCGTTGATAAGTTGCTTATTTTTAGTGTCTAAGGAAAGGCGATTGATATGCATTTAGCGTGTTGATTTATTATAGACATTTCTAAATATAAGATCCTAGTTTATTACTACTTACCAGGTCATATAGGGTTAGTTGACTTCCTGATTGTCGGGATATATTAGTCACTTTTGTACTCGCTCATCGCATTATTAAATTGGTGCGACGTACTCTTTTATCTCCACATCAGGTCGGTGTGCTCACCAGGCTAGGGAAAGAGTTAAATGATGTGAGTTTATGCTGTTTATGTGCATACTGCTGATGACAATTTAATCAATATATTCAGCTTCTCTGGTTTTTCTTCTACACTTTTTATGTTTATGCTATTTGGGCTTCATTTTATTAACAAGGCGGTTCTGGGGACTCAGATTGTTAATTAATATTGTCCCGCAGTGTTGCTACTGATCGATTGAGGCGTGCTAAAAATCTATTGGTAACCAAGCTGGTGACTAACATAGCTATTCCACCGCTTGTGTTTAATAAAAAGATCTATTAATGCATAAGGCTAGTTTGCAGCAAGTAGCTTGTTGGATTCCCCTAGACGGGTTCTCTTACCTTCTCAGAATTCGCCGGCCTCCCTGCTGCCTCGTCTCTCTCTGGTCGTGAATGAGGCGAGGAGAATGTACACCGCGTTTATAAAGCGCCAGATCGGGAGACACAGCTGGCGTCTATTAGTATTAATTAGGTTGCGCGCGTAATTATGGAGCGCATTGGACTACTCGGGTAGTTTACAAAGTGAAGAACTACCCGTGTAGTTTTTAGGGCCGCGCGGATCAATCATCACTTCCTGTATTATCGTCATTTCTAGGAAAGAGATGCTACTTTAGTAGTTTCATTCTGTTTGCTCGATTTTTTAAATTCATAATGAGTTACTGTCTTTGTACTAATAAGACTATTTCACTATGCCCATGTTGGCGCAGTCATCTGACGCAAAACATCGACACTGCGAGTCGATTAAAAAAATTTTTTAAATTTTTTTAAGTTCCTCGCCCATTATTGTTAAATATAGATTTTTTTTTAATATTGGTTTTTGATTTTTTCCTCTGATGCTCTCATTTATGAATAGAAACAACTTACTTTTGGCTTGAAGATTCCTACTTAGAATAGTATAGAATCCGCACACCATAGCATCGCTATTCTATTTGTGGAATATCAGACTCGGCTTAATAATTTAACTGAGGCAGTAAACTCATTATGAATTTAAAAAATCGAGCCACTCGCGAACTACTACTGTAGTTCCCCGTTATTGGTGAGGACGTAATGTCACTGCACGGGGAGTCTTTCCTCTTGCTTCATAGAACTACACGAGTAGTTCTATGGCGCCCGAGTGAATGCACGTTATTAAATTTATCTTGCAACTGTCTCACTCTCTGGCCTTAGACACGAGACTAGTCTATCTAGTTTAATTAGGCACTTTACGTCCATGCATATTTTAAAACAGAATGAAACTACTAAAGTAGCATCTCTTTCCTAGAAATGACGATAATACAGGAAGTGATGATTGATCCGCGCGGCCCTAAAAACTACACGGGTAGTTCTTCACTTTGTAAACTACCCGAGTAGTCCAATGCGCTCCATAATTACGCGCGCAACCTAATTAATACTAATAGACGCGAGCTGTGTCTCCCGATCTGGCGCTTTATAAACGCGGTGTACATTCTCCTCGCCTCATTCACGACCAGAGAGAGACGAGGCAGCAGGGAGGCCGGCGAATTCTGAGAAGGTAAGAGAACCCGTCTAGGGGAATCCAACAAGCTACTTGCTGCAAACTAGCCTTATGCATTAATAGATCTTTTTATTAAACACAAGCGGTGGAATAGCTATGTTAGTCACCAGCTTGGTTACCAATAGATTTTTAGCACGCCTCAATCGATCAGTAGCAACACTGCGGGACAATATTAATTAACAATCTGAGTCCCCAGAACCGCCTTGTTAATAAAATGAAGCCCAAATAGCATAAACATAAAAAGTGTAGAAGAAAAACCAGAGAAGCTGAATATATTGATTAAATTGTCATCAGCAGTATGCACATAAACAGCATAAACTCACATCATTTAACTCTTTCCCTAGCCTGGTGAGCACACCGACCTGATGTGGAGATAAAAGAGTACGTCGCACCAATTTAATAATGCGATGAGCGAGTACAAAAGTGACTAATATATCCCGACAATCAGGAAGTCAACTAACCCTATATGACCTGGTAAGTAGTAATAAACTAGGATCTTATATTTAGAAATGTCTATAATAAATCAACACGCTAAATGCATATCAATCGCCTTTCCTTAGACACTAAAAATAAGCAACTTATCAACGGTGGCTGCCTCCATTCTCCAGCTCTGCTTCCTAATCATGAGGTAATTAGATCACGTAAGGCGCTTCATTAAAACAGCACATGTATTAAATGGAAAGCTTACATGTTGTCTATACCGTTTCTTCACAATCTAGAATGTAACAACATCAGTCTTGAAAATTACCAATTGATCAAGGTAATACTATATAGAATAAATTGAACGACTCCAGCAGTGTATATAAGCTAAGCGGACACCAAGAGTCCTCCTTTCAAAGGTAATATCACACCTCGAAATCTGATTGAAGCAACAATTCAATAATTGCCTGATTTTAATTTCTAAATGTTTGTATTAAAAGATTCTCCAACTGTGTAGAACCATCCTATCACCCAAAGGAATGAACTACCACCTGGTGTGACGTTACGACTGTAACGCAGAAATAAACAGAGAGGATCTATACTTCTCCTCCTTAAGGTATTTGTCGAAATCCACCATTTGGTATCTGGCCCTTATTTTTGCATGGGATTATATACCCCCTTAAGAACTAGTACTAAAAAAACTGGCCCATAGGGCACAGGTTAGAAAGTACATGCACGAAGACCCACCCCAGTTCCTTTTGTTCTTGCTATCGTCCATACGAAAAAGATAGACAAGGCCTAGCCAACGGATACCCAGTCCCCAAGTCCATACCACATGCTTAATAAAAGAGGAGAAAAATGTGCCCATTTTTTGTAAATCAACATGCTGAAACAGTGGCTGCTAGTGAATTGTGTTTAAAAATGTGGATTCTTTAATTCTGTGATCGTTTGAACAATGTTCTCACTTTATTAATTTAAAAAAAAGAAATATAGCCATGTTTAATAGAATGTTTCTTCTTTTAGAACCCTGTCCTGATGAAGGTTACATCTTAAATACCGAAACGCTGCGTCGACAACTTGGTTTCATGGTTTTTAATATAATTTTGTGTATCCATGTACATCTTAAAGTACATTTTTAATTGTATTTTACTGGCACTATATATTTATTTTTTGTATTTTGTGAATTAAAAATTGTACAATTTTCTAAAAACTTGTGTTATGAATTGTTTTGTATACCTTTTCCCTCAATTATTGTGATTTATTTTTCATGTGGTTATGGCATCTTCAGGCTAAACGCCGGCTCACCCCCCCTTCACTCCCCTTCCACATCCTCTCAAGAGAAAAAAACTTCTTTTTCTGCCTAAACTCTAGGCCAACTAGGGACTATTCCTTGTTTTTTCCTCTATTACTCTCCTCGTCCCTGATTGGATCAGAGAGGAGACCTCCCTTCCATTTTATTTACTCGTTAACTATAAACTGTTTATAAGTTATATTTTTTCATTATATTTCTTAGCTTTTATTAATTGCGAAATATAAACTATTTTTTAAATGTATTCTATAGTTTTATTATAGATTTTCAAGAAATGCTTTCATAGTAATATAAAGTTTTTTTCACTGTCAGAATTGCTTAGGAACTCCTTGCAAGTCTCAAAAGCTTTACAAAGTCTTTACCTTACGTTCATTTCACCGTGTACAGACGTTCCGAGGTGCGCGACAGAGTGCGCGCACCCCGGTGTTTTGAAACAATTAAAAAAGTTTGATACTTTATCGGCATTGTTCTTGTGACCCCATATGAAGGTATTTAATATTTGAGAATGTATACCTTTCCTCATTTTCACATTTTAAAACTTCATTAAATTAAACCGATACTTCTAATTTACGTACGTGTCCGGATTCCGTCACCGCGTATACGTCCTAATACGCGCATGTCAAATCATGTGCCTTGAAAAGAACACTTCCTATTGGTTCATAGTAGTTTCTGTTCCGCAATTTTCCAGAAACCACCAACTTCCCCCACTATCTATTTGGCACTGAAGAGAGAACAACCTTTTTCATATTTCCAGACACTTTGCTGAAACGGGCGGCCGCAGCCAATTCTTCTTCGGAATCTGAAGGAAATGGTTATCTTCCTTTAAAAAAAAAAAGGAATCTTTTATTTGGCAATTTTTTACCTTTCCTGAGGGGCAAAAAAAGTAAATGCTCCGAAAGTAACGTGCACAATTTGTGGCTCCGTACTTTCCAGAGGAAATCCAATCAAAAAATATTATTTTTCAATTCATACTATGAAGAGGCATATGAGCCAAGTCCACCCTGTTCAATATGCAAAAGCAGCGACAAGAGATCTGGCCACACAACTGCCACCATCTCAAGCCAGTACTTCATCGAGCAGACGATCTACATCTGCATCGCTTGAACAGATGGAGTTGAAACCATTTTTAAACGAAGTGTATATAAAATGCAACAAGTGCGAAGGATTAATTGTGTATGGAGAGCAAAGCGTCATTCTTATTGAAAGAAGATTTAATCAGCATAAAATGTTCGAATGCATCTAATTTTTTTACAACTTCAAATGTTCCTGTTTTACAGTTTAAAAATTTGGTTCCTGTTTCACAAATTTTAAAGAATGAAAAACTTAAAAAAAAAACAAAAAAAAACAGTTCTTTTCAGAACTACCTCATTGTACCAAAAAGAGCTCTATTCATAAGCTAAATTATTGCCGCATTTTAGGAACAATAATTAAAGAATGCGGCAAAACTTGGGACATATTATGAAGACGTGATAATTTCACTTCGCTTTAATCTGCATAACGCTGTTAAACAGGCGCCGATAATCGCCTTCATAATATGAGCCATATTATCAAGGATAGACGATACAATATCGCCGCTTCTATCGACAGCAAACTGACGATAAACCGGCGATAATGGACTTGATAATATGCTGTATGAAATTCCTAGCGTAGCCCATATTACATGTTTTCGCATCTTACATGGGCTTTCATAGGATTTCCATAGAGCAAATTATGAAACCCATTATCGCCGCTTTATCGCCAATTTCCTGTTGATAAAAGCGGCTTAAATGTATCGACTGTCCATTATAATATGCCCCTATGTTTTTCAAAATTCAAAATAAAACGTATGTTATATGCCTTTATATCTAACATGACGTTCCTCTGCAATTTATAAAGCATATTATGGACGCCGTTTTCGCCTCTATATCGGCAACTTCCTGCCGTTCAAGGCAGCGTTAAACTCTTTTGAATCTTTGTAAATATTCGTCAACATCTTTATAAGAACGTGATAACACCGCCTGCGGTAAAAGCACTTTGCATTTGTGCCGCACAGACAGTTAATGACATGCATAGTAGGGGTATGTTAAACTATAAGCAAAACCTGTTTAAAGGCAAAAATACTATCTCGTACACGACTCCTGTTAGGAAAACAGTTTAAATAAACTTGTTTATCATACGAGTGCCACGAGCAGCTGTGATGAAGCATTTGGCAGCGTTAACGTGGAGGTGTGGAAAATAAAACTAAATCAACCCCCTATCGTATTTACAAAGAACACATTAGTGCATAAAAGCAATGCTTGTTTTCACGCGGCAATATTAAGTGCCGCAGACTGTTACAGGAGTACTATCACATATGTATTAAAATTACGTTAAGACTGCCTCTTTTGTAATTCTCTGCTAACATGCACTCTCATGATTAGAAGTGAAATCATAGTCCTTCTTCTATTTTCATTTTATGTGCCGTTTTTTGCCTTTAGCAATCTACTTACCGTATACAACTAGCAAAAATTATCACTATGTTGGCTTACTTCCAATAATTTTTCGTAGACCAGCGGCGATCTTTAACGCTTAGGAGTGATACAATTATGAAACTTTAATTCTAAAACTAGTGATTCCCGAACTGTGCACCACGGCTCCCCAGTCCGCCTTAATGAGGTGCCAAAAACACGACGCACACTAGGATGCCTAACCGTCTGTAAATTGCACAGACGTCAGTACTCTGTTATGTGTAACTGTATCCATCTCAGAAAGCTGCGCGCTCCTCCCCTGTGATAACGCTGACAGTCCATCCTGAACGGCCTTGAATTATACTGCAGCAGGAGCACCCGTCCCACGCATTGGAATTCTCAAAGGAGCTTTCTGCCTCAATGAACAGACGACATTGTTTTAGATAAAAAAAGTTAAACTACCATCAAGGCTTATTATAAAACAGTTTCTTTAAAATAGTTTATAAAACAAAATTATTAAATCAGAATAACGTTCTTTGATTATCTTATAAATTTAAAACAGCAGTCTTTTTATTAACATATTCAACAATACCATGGTTACTGCTTATGTACATAAAGGAAGTAGGACCTAATCTCAAAGGCAATAGTGTTTGCTTGTTATTTGTGTGAAGGTATTTCCTAAACTACATATCTGCATGCAGTAAGACAAACAACATACCTCCTGTCGAGCACCACACTATACTACATGCTATTTGTAGTTTAGATGCTTTAATCTGCCTACACAAGAACAACCAACACCTCCTTTGAAAACACTCCTTCCTTTTTTAAAACAGTGCTAAAAGTCAGGGGCAGATTACCAAGGCGGACATTCAGAGATGGGCCGAAAGGCCAGTGCCTCAGTGCTCTCTGTGGGCCGTTTTTTTCTCCCCTGCCCCAGTCCATACAGACTGCACTTGGAAAGGGGAGAAAAAAAAGCCGACCCACAGAGTACACGGAGAAAGACAGGGAAAATAAAAGCAACCTCTCTGTGCGGCTGAACACCCCTGCCCTACCAAGCAATAAAGCTAAGGCTGGGCTGGGGAGGGATGATTGTTAGGGGGTAGGTGTTTCTCAGGCCTTTGAGCCATTTTCACCTAAGCCCCCCTAGGGCCCATGCAGCCCATGCAGCAAGTATGTAAAGTAAACAGAAGTAAAAGGTAGCATACAGTGTGATACCTACAAAAACTGAAGTGTGCAAGTAACAAAAGAGTACCATACACAAGTACAAGGATAATACTATAGTAAATGGTAAAGACTTAATCTGACAGAACACACTGGGATGGTACTTCCCATGCACCAGCTTCACCTCAACCTCCCTCTGCCTACCTGGCTGTGTTTTGTGGTCCCCTGCTAGGACATTTTCCCGAGGCCTGTAGGACTAATTAATTACCTAATTGCAGGGGCCTTACCTCTCTTCAAGTGCTCCTAAGCTAAAGGCCTGGGAAGGACTAAGTAGGTTAGTAATACCAGCGGCTATTCTGCTTTTCAGGTGCTCCTGTGCTGAACGGCTAAAATAATTTTGTGACAAAGGGGCCTTCCTATTTTTTTTAGTTGCTCAGCATATTCCCATTAGCACCTTGGCCCTGTGCCCTATAGAAGAACAGTGTCCTCCCACTTTTATGCTTTGTATGTGCAAATGATGTTTCATGAAAGGACACACCCCTTGAATATGGACCACACCCATTAAATATGGACCACGCCTCTTGAATGTGGACCACTTTTTTTGCTCAGGGGCAACTATTTGATTTTGATCATTTTCAAATATAGCACAAATATGTTCAAAAGTGAGTAAAAACAAATAGTAATGTTAGCAACTGTTTACAGTCACTTACATCTTGCAATGTTAACTTTCTATGTCAATTATATTAAATTTCACAGACAAACAAAGCACATCCCAATATACTCATTATCTATCATTAGTTGTCACTAACTGCTGTTAGCATCAGCTACATACTAATAAGACAATTTTTTCTGCACTATCTTGCCTTTTAAAATCAAAAATGCAGAATAAAATTCCTTCGACAATTTCCTGAAAAGTTCGTAACACATATCATTTACCTGCAATATTTTCACACATCCGCATTAGTGAACTGACTGAATGAAATGTTGTTGATTTCTTAAATTAATTTTTTAGACACTCCTTGTGACCGTGCAGCCAATCCTCCATGGAAATGTTTATATAAAACACAACACTAATATGACCATGATACTCAAAGAAATAACACAGGGTGTAAAAAGTATTTTTATTATTTATACTTACCTAAGCAATAGTAACAAAGAAAATATTGAAAAATTTGAAAAACATGGTATCTGTGAAAGATAAGTAAAAGTATGGTTATAGTGTTATTTCATTAAACAAAACAAAGTAGAAGTGATTGAAGCAGAAAGTGAAAGAAAAGAAGACAGAGGCACAGAAAGAGACCAAGACAGAATATTTTCAAAGAAATAAAAGCACTCAAACAATGACAGTCTAAAGGAAACTAAAGTGACAGGCAAAATAAGAGTATGATCAGTGATAATACACAAAACAAATAGTCTCTGAAATAAACAGACTAAGAGTACCTACATATCTTAAAGAGATAGATAAAATAAAGAACCAAAACTAAGAGAAAAAGAGTCAAAAAGGTAGAGTAACAGAAGAGAAATAAAATACAAACAGACATGGAGTATAACAGAGACATATATTATTATTATTATTATTATTATAATTACATTTGTTAAGCGCGCAGCTACCCGAAGGTTTCCCGGCGCTAAAGAAAGACAAAAGAGTGAGTAAGTTTAAGAGAAAATCAGGACACAACTTAAGTATTAAAAAGCCAGGTCTTAATTCCTCTACGGAATGTAAGATAGCAGCACTCAGATCGTAAAGATTGAGGCATGGAGTTCCATAAGGACGGTGCCAGTAGAGCAAACGAGCGGCCGCCCATTTTAGCTCTATTGACCCGAGGGAACAGAAATTTGTTTTGAGTGGAGGATCTCAGTGTACGGGAGGGGACATAGTGCTGGACTAAAGAAGAAAGATAATTGGGAGCTTTACCCATTTTAATGTGGTGCATTATACAGAGCGCTTTAAATTTTGCTCGGTTCTCAACGCGCAACCAGTGCAACTTGCGCAGATGGATAGAGGCCGATGCCCTGGCCGGCAAGTTACAGAGGAGGCGAACTGCCATATTCTGGACCACCTGAAATTTCCTTGTTACCTCCTTACAAGCACCCAGAAGCAGAATGTTCCCGTAGTCCATGCGAGAGGTGACAAGGGCCTGGACCACAATCCTCAGGGTATCAGCTGGAAGCATCCATGTGATTTTTCTCAGCCATCTTATGATGGTAGTACAGGTGGCAGAGACTTTTACAACATGTTGCTTAAATGACAGTTGGTTGTCAAAAGAGACCCCGAGGTTGCGAACTGAGGCTGAAGGGGTAGGAGTGGGACCCATCTGATGAGGCCAATGTTGGGGGCCCCAGAGAGAGGTGAGAGGACCGAATAAAAGTAGCTCAGTTTTATCGCCATTCAATTTTAATTTATGACTGTGCATCCAGTTGGCGATTTGCTCCAACCCGGACAGAAGAGAGGACGTCGGAAGGTGTTTATTGGTAGATAATGAATAAATGATTTGTGTGTCATCTGCGTAAGAATATATCGTGAGACCTGCTTGCTCTGCCAAAAAGGCAAGAGGTCTCACATAGAGATTGAAGAAAAGGGGACTAAGAATAGACCCCTGGGGGACACCGTGAGAAGAAGAAAAGATAGAAGAGACAGACGAAGAAGAAAAGACTTGAAAGGTGCGATTAGAAAGAAAACTAGCAATCCAGGCCAGGGCAGGGCCAGTGATACCCACAGAATTCAGGGTAGACAGCAAGATGGAATGGGAGACGGTGTCAAATGCGGCACTCAAGTCTAACAGAATGAGTGCCACAGTCTCCCCGCTGTCCACCTGTTTTCTGATGGTCTCAGACACACCGAGGAGTGTAGTCTCGGTGGAAAAGCCAGCCCTGAACCCAGATTGAGAGCAATGTAAGAGATTAGAGGATTCAACGTAAGAAGTAAGAAGAGAGTTAACGTGTTTTTCCAGAACCTTGGAATAGCAGGAAAGTAAAGAAATAGGGCGAAAATTGGAAGGATTATTTGGGTCTGCGTTAGCCTTTTTTATCAATGGAACCACCATCGCATGCTTCCATTCATTAGGGACCATAGATTCAACCAGAGAAGCATTTAGGAGATTTAGAATGATCTGAAGTATGGCTGGGTCCAGTAAATAAAGTAGGATGACAAAACTAAACTATAGATTTTAGATTGGAAAGTGTTCATAATTAAAGAAAGCAGAGTAAGGGAACAAATTGTAAGGTTTAGTAAGACAAACAAATTAAGATTCAGGAAACAATGCCAATAAAACATCAATGAAGCTAACTCTCTGTAAAGCAACGTAGGTAGCAAACTGAAGACTAAGAAAGACTGAATAGAATACTAACAAAAACGATGTAAAAGTAAAAGGATGAGTTGAAGAAAATAACCATATCTAAACACCATTATCAAAGGAAGAGGATGAAGAAAATTAGAGTAAGAGATAGGTACACGAAACTTTCAGATATGATTAGTTGTTCTTACCTTAAAAATATAATATCTGTGGAAGACAATAAAGAAATCTGTTATAATACATACTTCCAAATCCAATAGAACAAAATATCTTAAACAACATATTTACTGGTTTATTTTTGCTGTCTTCAGATAAATTGATTTTCACTATAAACAGTGATTTCAATAGTAATCATCATGTAACAGCGGGGAAAAAAAACACAATCAAAATGATTGTATTTAAAAAACCCATAAAAGATCTCTATATATACTATAAATACTTAGAAAAAAACATGTCTTAAATGTTTTTCTCTAATTCGCAATTTCTTGAGTAAGCACACCACATATTCCACAATTATAAACTAACTAAAGTATACCAGTTACTTTTAAATACCGCTCCACAAATAACCGTGCAACTATGTTCTTAAAACATTTATCTCAAAACAACATTTTTATATCTGATTTTTTTCCACATGGCCAAATACTATGAGATAATTCCTTTTTTTTTTGAGTACCTCTCAACAAACTCACGAGTAAGTATGTTCTAGAAACATTTATCTGTATTTCACATTTACATATCTCATACATTTCCGCAAGGCCAAATGGTATGAGTTAATTCGTTTTTTTTTACTACCTCTCCACAAACTTCCAAGTAAGTGTACTCTAAAAACATTTATCGTAAGTCAACATTTCCATATCTGATTGTTTTCCGTGTTGCCCAATAGTATAAGTTAATTCCAAAATATCCTGTACCAGAAACATTAAGGAAACCTTACCTGATGCTATCACTTTGGCACATAATAGTCTCATTTCCATATTTGAACACCCTTAATCACATCATATTTCTAAAGAACACATTTTCATATCTTTACAGTATTACTCTGACTCGACCAAGTAATTTCACTGAAATTTTGGTTGCAAAAATATCAAATAAGAATTTCTTAACTCAGAAGGCAAACGTTTCTTAAAACTTAATTGACTATCATTGCACAGCGTCCAACCAGTTGTACTCTTCAAATTAGCTATGTAATGTCCTGATGATATAGATAACCCTTCATGAAAAATAATTGCTACAGTTACAAATGTTCTTCTAGAAATAGATATTTGAGAAGCCACATAATTTTTAATTAAAGTTGACAATTTACTTCCATCAGCTCTGCATCGTTGAAGCATTAAAATAACATACTGTCCATATCTATGGATAAATAAGGTAGATAACATTTCTGAATTACATTGAGAACAGACCATGTTCTGATATGCATCTTTAACTAGTTTATTAAAGGACACTGTTTTACAATCTGATAATGTTAAATATATAAATCTTTCTGTGTGTATGTCAGTAGTACTTGTAAAAGAGCAGTTATCGCAAATATGTTCCCATTTATAAGAAAGGCCAAATAGACTATCAATACCTACACCTTCTTCTTCCAAAACTGTAAGCATATACATAATAAATTCCTGACAATCTTGCTGAATATTCTGAGAAAATTGATTTAGTTCTGCACATATATCTAAAACATTCCTTACTTCTGAAACACTTGCTACTTCACTATTACCACTAGTACATTTTTCAAACACAGAATTTAAAGAACAACAAAATGTTTGCTCCTGATTTTCTCTAATTTGTTCCTGTAACTTTTTTAGAAAAAAACCCACATTAACCACTACATTTGCATAGCAGTTGACACCAGACCTATTTTCAAATTTAAATCCAACAATCTCTGTAGAACTAACGTTTTTCTGACTCTTATCAATGACAGTCCCATCTTTTTTTCTTTGTTTCTCTAATACTTCACTACATTGTTTCTCATTTCTCCTTTTCTGACCAACTATACTCTTTTTAATTAAAGGATATTGAGGTAAATGTGGAGCGTATTCTCTTCTTAACCTATTATACTCCTGTACACATTTTAAATCTGCACTGATCTTTGTCTCATCAAAATCAATTAGATAAAGCCCAGATAAAGTTCTAACTCGTGATAAAGCAACATATCCCATACCCTCTTTGAATACACTATTTCTAATATTTACCAAAGCACAATCTACACTTAAACCTTGCGATTTGTGAATAGTCACTGCATATGCCAAACAAATTGGAAATTGTTTCCGACGGACATATAAGTGTTTTACAAGTAAAAAACGACTTGAGCAGCGACTGATTAGTTGAACTTCCTCTATTTCATCAAATTGTATTCGTAAAAATTCAATCTCATCTCTATTTGGATAATTTACAAAACTAACAACATTACCCATTGCTCCATTCACCAGACCTCTTTCTACAAGTACATTTCTCCGTAAAATAATCCGACAATTTAAACATACATACAGATTCTTCTCTAAACCAGCAGTTTTAGATATAGAAGTCTGTAGACTATCCAATTTTAACTTAAATTTATCAGACAAAACAATAGTACTTCCTTCATACTCTATTTTATCTTTTGCTTCCAGTTTCTTAATTTCTTCATTTTCCAACTTCAACATTTTCTCATTGAAAACTGAGCATTCTTTTAGAGTTGGCATCAAGCATATAACTGACTTATCTTTTACCTCTTTACTATATATTTTCTAAGGTACATTATCTTCATTGGGAAACAACTTACATATTAATCGAGTTTGTAGAGCTTCTTTTGCATCTTCAGTTAGTCTTCAAATCCTTATATCTTGAAGAATCTCTCCATATTTAGTATCCTTTGCCTGTCGCATATTTTGAATCAGTTCAGTATATTTGAAATGTGACCATATATTTACATTTCCAATACTGCCAAGGCACTTTCTCGTGTCTTCATGTGTCACAGTTTCAAATACAGATTGTCCTTTTACAGGAGTTAGTTGCAGTAGATCTCCAAAAACTATGACATGTTTCCCTCCAAATAAAACATCATAGTCAGTTTTAAGTAGCTGCTGCATTCTTAAATGTACAAAAGCAAGCATTAAATTGGATACCATGCTTACCTCATCAATAATAAGAAGTTTCATTTCTTTAAGAACTCTTGAAACTTCATAACAAGCATCTCCAGATAGCTTGTGATATTGTAATTTGTTTTCATCTTCAACTGGCAGCATTAATAAACGATGTAAAGTAATACCTTTAATATTATGTGCTGCCAATCCAGTTGGAGCTGTCACAACACAAGACAATGGTGACTGAGTTTTTTGCTGTAGATATGCAGTAATTCCTTTTATAAGAAAACTTTTCCCTGTACCAGCTTCTCCACTTACATATAGTCTTATAGGTTGAAATGACATACATGAGCATTCTTTTTTCTCATGACGAAAACCATGCTCAATGTGCTCTGTCACTTCCACATATATTTGTCTTTGCTCAAGATTAAATTCCTTCTCCAATTCTTCTAAGTTTATTATATCCTCTTGAGCTTGCTCCATTACTGTTTGTACCTCATCCATAGCAGTGGCTGCTTCATTTCGGATAATTGGTTCTCCCAGTGGATCCTGACTCAACGATGCTGAACTTTGTGTATCTTGTGAACTTTCTCTTGCAATCTCCGCTGCAATTGTTGCTTCTTGCTCTATTTCGTCGTTCAACATTTTCAGATAATTACTAAAAGCAGGACATTCTATACTACTTTTAGATGCGTTAAAAGAATCTTCATAACTTATAAACTCTCCAAGTAGTTCCTCTTCGGTACGCCATGGTTTAAAGAGTTGCAAAAGAGCTAAATAGTAAAATTCTCTTTTGTCTGGATTTTCGCAACTCAGTTTTCGGTGATTAATCAAATGTCCTTTTGTTTGTTTCACCAGACATCCTTCCTGTCCAATTACAGCGTACATACCTTTTTCAACATTCTCTCTAACATTCCTTTTAAAAGTGTATTTTTCAAGAACTTCATACAGACAAATATTTTCTAGCAGAGTACTTCTATTTGGATAGTATGTATCCAACATATTTGTTTTCAAAATGTCTGTACTGTTTGGTTCTTTCTGTGCTAAATATTCAATTTCTTGCACAGTTTTCAAAACACGGTTTCGTGTACCTGCTAGACCTAAACTCACCCACAGGATACTTCGAGATTTCGCATAAAGACTTGCTGATGATAATCGATCACAGCATTCATATGCTCCAATTTCTCGATGTGATAACATCTTCAAACTGTATGTATACAATTTCTTGCTTAGGCTCTTTTCATGAGAAATATCTTCCCACATCTCCTTCAGTTCCGTCTTTTCAGATTTTGTGATGTAAGACGTTACATATCGAGCCACAGCAATAGAGTTATCCGCAACATATTGTATATCCATGTTAGCATTCCACATGGACCAAATGACAGGGTTGTAGTCATTTATATATTTGGACTCTTCTCCTCTTCTTAAATTATAGGTATTTTTGGGTGATCTTCTACTGATGTTATGTCACAAAGATGACATCAACTTATTCACTCTTCCTCTTGAAAGCACTGGTCGTGCAAATCCAAAACGACATTTTGTATGGAACTTATCCTTTGTTTTGAATTTTCGCAGACAATATTTCCCACAACGATGTCTTTGAAACCGTAATACTTTTCCTCTTAAGTCTTTATCACTTGTACTGTTAGGTATGTCACAAGGGGCATATTCCTCAATAAAAGACAGTACAGTTTCATCGGAGTCTTTTCCAAATTTGGGAGCATCCTTAATCCATAGTAACATATGAATATGTGGAGCACCTCTAGCTTGATACTCTTTTCTCCAGAAGAAATCCAAAACTTCACCAAGTGGTGGATTCTTCTTGTTTGTAAGAAACGACATCATTGCTTCAAATCGATGATTAAAATATCGGCGAACATTAACCGGATCCAACGAACACAATTCTCCTGGTGTCTTGTAGTTTATATTTTCAATATTTACATTCGCCTCTCGAAGATATTCAAGTAAATCTTCCCAGGCGTACTCTGCACAGCTTAGAGTTACAAACCATGTTGGTGCTCCCAAGTTTCGTAGCATGCATTTTAAATCTCCATGACGACGGTACCAATATTCATTAGTACCACGCTGACATGCCATTAAATTAATTAGATGAGAATCCAAAACACTATCTTTCTGTTGCACTTTATCCATGAAATCCTTTGCAGAAACATTATGCAGATGCACTCCACTTTTTAAGACATGGTTTACTGCATAAGAAAGACCAGATAAGTCACTCTCAAAGAGAAGATGAAACAAATATGGAATACATTGACGAAATCTGGGATCTTCTGCATATAACCTTGTAGTCCGGTACTCAGAAGCAGGAATCTGCATAGGTCGATCATCATATCGCGCACCTTCACCTGTTGGGAATAAGTGTGGGAAACAACGACCTTCCAAACTTTTTTCCCACACACTAATAGGACTTCCTTCTGCTTTTTTCATCTGAAATAACTCAATTGCATTCCCCATTGCTTCTTTGGAATGCAGTGGATGAACACTATAATGTTCATAAATTTCTTCACTTCTGGACATGTCAACTTTTTCAATTTGTCCAATAGACAAACCATTATTCTCTTCATCACTTACATCTTCTTGTTCTACATACACATTTTTATAGTATTTATTATTTTTAACTAAATACAACGTTGCCGTCTTCACTTTCCTAACATCCACTAAATCTTGCCAGATTTTCTTACTCTTTGTAGGTACACCATTAACTAGAATAACAAGAGGTTCCTCTTCTACATTTTCAATACCAATTGTCTCCATATTTTTTTTTTAAATCAAGTGGCAAATATACAACTCTACCCTTTAATCCTCTTTGTAAATCTGTAGGATTTAATTTCCCAGTCTTAGGCTCCATACGAACAATAGCCTGAAAAGGATGTACACATTGAATCAAAATAGTCTCATAAGTATTTAAATCCTTCAGTTCCGATGGAATATTTATCAACTCAAGATTATTATGAACAGCTCTAGCAGGCATTTTATTTTCATTCAATTTATTATAACAATATTTACAAATACGTTGTTCAAAACCCAAATCAAAATAGTTTTCTACCAGCAAATAAGTCGCAAACTCTCTCCACTGAGTATTATCTTCATCTTCACTTTTTAAATATAAATCAACTAACCTAGTTTGACTTTTATAATGAATGCGTCGACAACACACATAAGTTAAATTTGGTTTTTCACCTGCAATGACCTTAAATTTTGTTATTTCCTGTTCAAATTCTTCAGTATTAAAGTGTCCAACATTTTCTAACACATTTCTACATTCTCTTCATCTCGACCAAAATAACTTACCTCAATTTCTGCACAAATACTCTTCACATCTAATACAGACCCATGCAAAAGAGCACTATTTAACTCTTTAAGTTTAAGTGCTGGACTTTTTGCATAATACATATTTCTGACTAATTTTCTCATTTTGGTATGATGCACTGCTAACATCCTAAAGTGATGAAAAACACTCTGGCATATTTTTTTTGAAAGACAAGCCAAAGAATGTCCTTCCAAACCCATTTTTCTCTCACTCTGCAACGATCTAATTCTTGCAACAGTACAATTTTTTTTTTTAAACTTTCCTTTGTGTACTTACGTAAGAAATTGCGAAAGAAATCCATTGAATCCTGTCGCACACTGCAAATACTGCTACAATTCCAACTATAAACAGGAGCATGAACACGTCCCTGTAAAACTTGTCCACCTATTTCCCCTTCTGTATTTCTCACCTCAATTTTCTCTTTCTCAATAGGACAGCCATCCTTCACTTCATACGCTCGACCACTGGTGTCAACTGCATGCAACAACTCATTACTTTGAAAGTAACTCTCTTCATTAAAAAATGGCTCAGAATTTGAACTATGCATCCATTTACCAGAAAAGATTTTACAAAAATTAGTTCTATTTATGTGTCTCTTCTATTTACTTTTAGCTTTCAAAACTCTGATTGCCTTATTTAGTGTATTTATTCTTTTAAGCACTAAAATAAACATTTTTTTTTTGTCTCGAACGCATCATCCACAACTTCCTCTATATACTTTTTTTCTTATAAAAAGCAGATTTCCTTTTTGAAACTTTTTCCTTTTGTAATAAATTCATAACAACTCTCTTATGAAACATACATTTCCTTATTTCCGCAAACTGATTTGTACGTCTTTTACTGTACATATTTTCCTCACCACTCTTTTCCAACACAGTTTTCTTTTTTCGTCCATTTCTCCTTGTAGATCCTGAAAACTGTTTTTCCTTTGCAACATTATTCAATTGACTTTTCCTCTGACACAATTGTTTTAAAAATTCCTTACTGCTCTTACCAAGAGCACTCTTGTTTTTGTCCGTCCTTTGTTGATTACGTAAATCTTGTCCCTCTTTTCTCTTCAAATGATATGTCTTTTTATACAGCTTTCTTTTTTCATTTCTCGTCGGCATACTGATTGATGTTTCTGATATTAATGATAACCTGTTTGGAAAAAAGTTAAAAAATATTATAGACCCCTACTACCATATACCATACAAATTATAACCAAGGCTTGATTTTATAACTTGAATAAAAACAAAGAAACAGTCTCTGGTCAGAGTAGGAAATCCTATAGTGAATATTGTTACTAAATTTGTGACACTCCATATCTATGTTATCCTTACACATGTATTGTATGAATGTAATTTTTGAGAGATATAAGTACTATTCTAACTTTCAAGCATTATCGATGTTCATAATGCTTTTTATTTTTATAACTTTAATCTTTTATCCAACTTATCACAACTTTTACTGTCATTCTTAAAAAAGAGAATACTGAATAACGGTACAACAATAATATTTTCAATTTTTTTTTATTTAATCAAAAATAATTTTATTCATTTAATAATTCATATTCCAGAATCACATTTAGCATAATTTCATCTGATATTTCATTACTATTTTGCTCTTCCAAATTCTCTTCTTCCACCATCTCTAGGTATGCACTATCAAAAGTACTGTCCAAAAAGTCCTCATTTTCAGTTGGAATTTCATCGTCAAATACTCCTTCAATTAATTCTTCTAGGACTTCTTTTGCCATTTCAAAATTATTAAACTCATTTTCACAGTAATCTTCCATCTTTTTATTAATTTTCTATCTTCTTTCTCCTTTTAAAAAAATATAAAGACTAATTTAAATATTTTTTATTATTAGTTAACCAATGATTACCTTGAGTATTCTTTTAACTACATACACTTTCATACTTTTAAAGACATTAACTACATTGATTATTATAACACCTTCCTCTTTATTTTTCTAAAAAACAGATACTTTCATGCTAGACATTAACAGTTTCCTATTTAATTTTTTTAATTAAAATTGTGCTATAAAAACACATATCACTGTGAAATTTGCTTTCTGCATTTCGTGCTGTAGAACTATTTATACACTTTCCAATTTTATTGTAGATATCTATTTTCTAACTTCACCACTATAAACTGTGATTCAAACTGTATGCAAACTGAAGGAATAACTCACAACATACCAATTAAACATTCACTAAACCGATTGCTACTTCCCACAGAGACAGTTGATTTTACCTTTAACAGCATACTCATCATGTAAATTTCATCTAATGTAAAACATTTCATCATAGTCATATAAAACCACAATGAGCCGCAACTCGTGGAGGCAATTATGGTGCGACAGGGAGACAAGGAGGGAAGATCTTTGCTGGAGGGACCTAAAAAGCAGTATACAGATAATTTGTAGTAAATACATAATTTAATTATTTAAATGAATTTTACAGTGTGCACTACATTCCAAAATGCGATGCTGTATACACTGTAAAAAAAATGTTATTAATTAAAATATATACTTTCCTACATTTATCTATATACCATATTTTAGATCTCTCTACCCTACACCTCCCCCTCCCTCCCTCCCTGCCCCACCATTACTCCCTCGATGGCGTCCAACTGACCTCATCATAATACACCTGTGCAAATGCATATAATAGAATGCAAATACATAGTACTGTCACAAAAAAGCATCTGAAATGTCCATCACGCCAACAGCCATGTCATAATATACCTCTATAATTTCTCAAAAATTACTGTACACCAATGATACAGCATAAAGTTGAAAGATATTGATGACTTAGCACAAATTAACCAAGGTAAACAGCAAACTCTTACAGTCAAAGAATAGATGAACCCAAACTGTATGCAAAATAACACATGAACCCGGCCGATCAAAAGATTGTAACAATTAACAATAAAACCGTATTTCAAAATACATATATACTACAAGCATGTTCAGACATGTTGAAAGTACAAATTAAAACCCTCATGTATAAGAGAAGCAGTGTTAATATTTTTTAAATAAACATGCATATTATGATAATCTTTTCCAAAATAAGTTATCATTTTAAATTTATTAACTCACCTGTAAAAAAGGATTTTCTGGTTCTATACTCTCACGTTCAACCTCTGGTTGTTGCTTTTCAGCACCAAACACTCTTTAAAAAAAAACAGAACTGAATTTTAGTTATCATAATACACACATATGTATTACACAACATACACCCATTTTACCAAATATGATGCCTACCATATACATTCCCTAATATTCTATCCAATATATATCGTAAAGCCTAAGTTTAAGGGACCTTATTTATGAAATCCTTGCACCACCGGTGCGTCACTTTTTCCCATGTTAAAAGTAACGCACCAGTGACGCAAGACCTTCATAAATGAGACCCAAGATGTCTTTGTGAACCACATTTATTTATCAAATCTTTCCCCCTACCATTTTTTTTAAATCAATCATTATATACAATATAATCTACCATACATTACCAGGATACTACATGCAATATTTTTGATATACACTACTACACAACCTTACTTTCTATATTTTTTACGTAAATACATATACATTATGTGCAGGGAGTTTTTTAACATAATGGCGCTCAACACTTTCTGAATTCCCCCAAATTGGGCATATTATCAAAGGAGTTTATCTCCACTTTTTTGCCTTCAAGTGCCAACAAAGCGAAGATAAAATTATTTCCCTATTACGTAGCTGTCACTAACACCAGTTAGCGACACCTAGTAGCAGATAGCAACCATCTAGTGCGCCACTTTGCATGTCAGTAATAATTATCACTAATGATATCCTAAAGTGAGCGTTGTAAGATGAGAGCAACTGGAAACAGTCACTAACATCACTATCGCCTATTACCAATTTTGAAGATATTCGCGCTAAGCGTGAATATCTCCAAAAGTTACCATCTGCCCTGAGCAGTTTTTAGTCATGTTATCCAATGGAACCTAGATAACATAGCTAAGAGCATTAGCTCGGTATAGCATGAATATCGCTAACTTTTTAACAATATGCATGCATTGCAGCCGTTTTTTATACCATTTATTATAATTAGCTGCTGAACGTCTCTCAACATTCCATTCGGAGGAAATAAGGAAGTGTTGCCGCCATTTTGTTAATACGACTGCATATATTCTACCGAACAAACGGTAACTACTTGAATGAAACTGGTTTTTTTCAATGTAAACAGTTACGTGGTGCGCGCATTGGATCGCTGAATATCGCTAACTTTTTAACAATATGCATGCATTGTAGCCGTTTTTTATACCATTTATTATAAATAGCTGCTGAACGTCTCTCAACATTCCATTCGGAGGAAATAAGGAAGTGTTGCCGCCATTTTGTTAATACGACTCCATATATTCTACCGAACAAACGGTGAGAACATGGAAATAGAAAAAGGTATAGATTATCTAAGCGAGTACGTTTTCTCAGGGAGTGCACTATAGACCCTGAACGCCACAACAACATTTATTTTTTCTGAAAAAAGTTACGGGGTGCGCGCACTCGATCGTGCAACCCTATTTAAAAGACTGTGATTCACATGCTTTATAAGTAAAATTTAATGCTGCAAATGCAGACGACACTTGAAGATCGTTTCAGATCTTTAAGTTTACTTATTTTGCCTATTATGTAAAATTACAAAAATATACAGTTTATAGAATTCTCATTTGCTGTTTATTATCTGTTAACATTAGAATCAGTTCAAATCAGAAAGTATTGGCCGCCATTTTGTAACTGCGAGTGAATATATTGTACTGATCAAAAGGTTAGAACATGAAAAGGACAAAAGGTACAGATTATGTAACCCAGTACGTTTTCTCAGGAAGTCCAGTATAGACCCTGAACGTGAATGACATTTTTTTTTTCTCCGTAAAAAATTACGTGATGCGCGCATTGGATCGCGCACCCCTATTTACAAGACTGTGCACTATTACCTTTTCTCACAGATTATTAGCTGCACATATTAAATACACCATAATTTACTTATTTCACTAATCTTTATCAAACTTTAAGTAACAGTTCCGCTAACACTGTAACAATATTCTCATATGTTAGTTTGTGCAAAAAATAAAAACTATTCCATACTAAATGTAACTCTCTTTAAAAGTTTTCCGTTCCGTAGCTACACTACACTCACCTAACATCATTTCATTGCGTCACTTCTCCACTAGTCATAAGTACACAGAGCCTTATTTATGAAGCACTTGCGCCGCCGGTGTGTCACTTTTAACATAGGAAAAAGTAACGCATCTATGGTGCAACATTTTCATAAATGAGGCCCACAGTGTCAAAAATATCAATGCCGCACATAATCGTTCACATCCAGGCACTACCAATTGCATAACTTGTTTAACATGAAGCGCTGTAATGTTGCATGTGTCTTCAATGATACACCGGTATCTCCTATTATGCCTAATTTTACCATAACACTCAGCAGTAATTATTTATTTTCAAGCAATGTTAATTACTATGACTTTTTAATAAACGACAAACTTTAATCTGAAATAGTCACTCTGCAAATGTTTCTCTGTAAAAATGAACTTCACCCACCCACGCATGGGAACCTTGATGTTTGCATCTGGCCGCAAAATACGTCCTTGAACTCAAAGTTCCATCCCAAGACTTGAACAACAGCCTTATTGTCCCAAAATCAAGCTACCCGAGCATCTGTTCACAAACATATCTCAGTCACTTAGCTAACAGTCGCAGAAAACTGCATATCTTATTAAATAGTGACCTTCCTTTACAATTTTCTAACGTGACTCTCATAATCTTTAAGGCTCCTCCACTTTCCAGCTGCACTATTTTTTTTACAACTACTAACCAATGCTTTGGTGCTTTTTTTGCACCAAATCATTTAAAGGCATTCTGCTACTCTCACTCCATACTGTCTGATCTATGTTTCTGGACATCCTCATCTATTACCAGCAGCTGCAACCTTTGTATTCCTATTTTCGTTATTACAAAATGGATATCCGGCACGCCTTTGGAAACAGGCTGGAACACTTACAACTATTTCGCCACAGAATGCTTGACGAGTATGGCATTCTGCTACTCGCGACTTTGAGTGCATCATATGGATTATCGTTTCGATTTTCCTATTTCACCTGTGTGCAGCCTGTATTTCATTGCCTGAGCTGTGATTTCATGTGGGCCCTGTACTTATGTCTCTGCAACTCCGTACCTCCTGAAGTGAATTACAATCATCTCATGAATCCGTTACTTGATCATGAACAGCTTTGTTCCGACGGAGGGATTATGGCCTTTGCAGCGATACATGGAGTTCTGGGTCATTGGAATATTTTCGCAGCGGCGCAAGATTTCTTGGCACACAGCTACATTGAAAATTCACCGAGTTCTCCTCTGATGCTACTAGAGGCTCCGGTGATTAATGACCATGTATGTTCATTTCCTCTTCTCAATTGGATGGCTGACTTGTTTTCGGATGATAAGAATGACTTTCTTTTAGAAGCAGTTGCCACTTACTTTGCCTATTCAATGGAAGAATAGCTGTTCTGCAAACTATTGACATCTTGACTGTTTTTTCCCTTCCTAATTTTTCTTGTTTTTTTTTTATTATTATATTTTATATAAACTGACCTATTGGCTTTACTAACATTGGACATTGTAATTTCCTACTGGTGTGAATTTTTTAAGTTAAGTGGAGTTAATTTTTTTTCCACACCTCCTCCATTTTGTTCAAAACATTTCATGATGCTCTAATTTCAACAAATCACTACCTTATGTTATCTTATCTGATTTAAAATATTCTCGAACCAAGGCTGCGTAAAATATGATTAAATGTGCCCTGAGAAATGTGTAAAGTTACAATGACTTTTTATATGATTTTATATGGTTTATCCCCATTCTCCCTTTCTACTCCTTATTTCCGCCTCACACACATGTGCTGCTTTTAATTTATGCCTGTTGAAAGATTTTTGATTCATAACTAAAAAGTTTATGATAACCCTGATATTACCATTGCTTATCAACCTGTATGAGACATTGTGTACTGAAACCTTTCAAAAAATTATATAAATACAATAGTTGTTCTGAGTACTGATTTTCGAATGTCCCTGCACATAACATGCATGCACCTCGAGCCAAATTCTCCCTTTTGGCGCGTTTTTCATTTCCTTTCACAATACCACACAACAAGCTTGTTACTGCTTCGTATGCTGTAAACTAACTGTAAATGAAGTGATGTTTAACCATTACTATTTTCATATATGATTACTGAACTTAAAATCAAAACACACCTTCTTGCATGCAATATAATTAAATATATTTGATTGCGGGGCTGTACAATGTTTTTTAAACGATATTCATTTTGCTTCATACTATATTTCCATCATTTGTGTTCTATGAACTAGTAACTATACCCACTATTTTCTTTAGATTATGTTTACTTGTATTAAATAAAAAACTTTCTCTCCAAACACTGCATCATTGAATAAAAATTTGAAATTTATACGTTCCCTCTTTTAACCCATATTCACAACTGAAATAATTTATACTAAAACTGTATTCATGTGTTTTAAATAATCTCAGCTGCACTCAATTCATGTTTTCTTATGTCAACCTGAATTTTTCATACTTCAACCCGCTGGCCTGTGACGGTCAGTCAACCCTTTCTTTACGAGTTGTGAACCATAGCATCAATCGTACCTCTGGCAAAAAAATTATTTATTACTGTAACAAAACTCTGCCGCAGTTGTGTTTCACTCAGAGTATTAATCACTGCTCCCTCGCTTCCACAGAGCACACGCTATATCCTATTTCAGTACTTATCACCCTTTCATCTCCACTATAACAACTGTGTCTGCCTGCAGAACAAACTTCCTTAGCTCAGACTGAACGCACACATACACACATACACACACTAACATAACACAAAGCAACTAATATAGAAAGCAGGAGTGAGATGAAAATGGAGTCACACTGTGGTACACAGAAACCTCTATATATATTTGCTCTTCTACATCAATTTATAAAAGGCATATACTCCACGAACCTGTCTACAACCTCATGGTCACAATTTTTCATTTAATTGTACTGGGACACCTCTCCTTCTCACCCCACCCCCACCACTGCATTCCTCTGCCGCAAACCGCACTGTAATTTTTTCCTCAAACTTAAAGTTTAAAATACCAAAACCATTACCACTTTTTTTCGACAATATCACATTTAATCAACTATTTTTCTCTCTACCTGCATTATCTGTACTCTACCAATTCCTTTTTTTTTATCTGTAACCAACTTTACAAATTATGTGCAAACGCTCCCAAACGTTTATTAACTTCTGTCTATTTCATTACATTTTATTTTCTATTTATTCAGTTTTCCACAAATACATTCAAAACTATAATTCAGACTTGAAAGAAAGTGAAGAAACGGCGAACAACCCCCATTAACTTCACAGAACTTCAGCCCCTCCCCCTCTCACTTCTGCTGTGGAAGCCCAAGATAACACACATCCGAGATACACACAGAGCCGCACCTGAACGTTTCACATCTCTATAAAGAACCATTTCAATATTAATTAGGCCTCGCACTTGTTATACCCATTCTAAGAGCCCCTCCACCTTAACTCTACCTACTGATTACACGTTCATGTCCCCCTACAAAAAATCATTTTTTATCGTCCTCCCCCCCCAAATTTCGTTGCAGATCCGTCTCTAAGTAACATTTAATTCATAGACCTAACAGTAGCTCATAACTTCAAAACATGACTGAACTCCACTATCCTTAATCACATTAATTAATCGTAATTTTAAACTAATAATTACAAAGAAACAATGTTCCAAAACATTGATGTAATAAAATGGAACATTAGTTGAAAACATATCAAACTGTATCAAAGTCAAAAATGTGCTTCCTTAGACACAGTAACTCACATAATCAAATATATTGATCAAACCACATTTAACGGTACATCATAAAACAAACAGTTATGCACTCACCTTTACCAATGCTTTATCAGATGTAGAACAATGATAGTTGTACAACGATAGCCGTTTGACGGAGCTCTCAATAATACTTCTATCACTGCAACCAAAGAATAATGGCATAGATTTTCTGTCAATACACACTCATATATGTCTCTTCAACCAATCATATTTGTTCCCGCACAATTCATATTCAAATTAACATTTCAGTTGGTTATCCTTTCAATATTTTCAAAGTCACATAACGGTCACCCTTCACCCTCTGCCTTCTCTGGCTGTTACCATGGTAACAGCTCAATCTGCACCTGCCTGAAGGCACAGGTCAAAAGTTCATATCTCAACGTTCTAAATCCAAGCAAAAAGGATAATTTCCCTCCAAACACACCTGCCTATCCACTCTTGTTTTACATTTCTTTTTTTCCACGACCAATAGAAGATTTGTTTGTAATAAAACTATAACATACAGCGTAGTCTTCAATCTTGAAGTATATCAATTAACCAATCATGTTCAGTTTTTCTTTAACACCAAACCTCACACACTTTTTTTATCGTGACTTTCACCATCTACTTACCATTCCACTTCAAGAACCCATCGGAGTACTACTGCATCTACCTTGAAAATGAAGGTTTGGCTTGTAGGACACAGTTATATTCACTGGAGTGAAAAATATGCTGCAAACAGACGAATTTCTAACCTTGATTTACCAAATGTGCAGATTACGTGTATTGGCCAAAGAGGATTAAGATGTCACCAATTGATACCATTGGTGAAAACTTTTATGCATCTCCCTGAACCTAACCTGATAATTGTGCACTGTGGTGGGAATGATCTAGGCACATTAACAGGTGTAGGTCTAGAAATGCTTCTAAAAGACACCTTTCGTCAATTGATGTCACTTTTTCCTCGAACTGTCTTGGTGTATTCAAATATATGCCAAAGACAAAAATGGAATTGGTCCAATGAACGTTGTGCACAGATTGAGAAAGCAAGGAAACATGTAAATAAATCTGTTTCTGCTTTCCTCAGAGAATATAACATGGGTTCTATATACAACAACAACCTACGTTTCAACAATGAAGGCATCTATCGGAGAGATGGTGTTCATTTCACGGATGAGGGAAATAGAATTTTCCTCTGTAACATGAGACTTTCATCGGAACTTACTTATAAGTTCAGCAAAAACTCAATTAACACAAGGGCTCTTTTAAGAGCCACCTTAGATCTAAACACTCAAACTTGTAATTTATCTCCATCTTTCTTTATGTTTTTTGATCGCCGTGTGCGACCGAGTGCGCGCACCTCGTAACTTATTTGCGAAAAAAAGCTACTTTTAGACTTTCGTCATCCTTAATAAACCCCTCAAGAAACCTACGAAATCAAACACTCTCCACCCTGCTCCCTTTCCATTCTCACTACTATAGTTTTTCACACTCTTGTAAATAGGGGTGCGCGACCGAATGCATGCACCCCGCAAATTTTTTCTCCCAAAAAAAATGGTATTTTCGCGTTCAGGGTCCATACTGTACCCCCTTAGAAAACCTACCCAGCCAGACAATCTCTACCTTCTCCCCTTTCCATGTACTAACCCTTTGTTCTGTATTATATATTCACTCGCACTAACAAAATGGCGGACAACACTTCCTGATTTCCTCCGAATCGAATATTGACAGATGTTAAACAGCAAATCACAATGCCGCACGCGCACGCCCGCATAGGTGCGCGCACCCGTGCTCGCTTATAGATATATAACTGATTTCAACTTTAATTTTCTCAGCAACTACTGAACGGATTTGCACCATTTAAACAAAAGCGTGATTTGCGACCCACACTCTACCTTTCTACCAAATTTCTTATAAATCCATTCAGCCGTTCGAGCTGTAGCCGTGTCTAAACGTCCTATGGAAAATAACATGGGAAAAACACGTTTTGGGACCCCCCTTTTATCTCAGCCCCCACTTCACCAATCCCCCCAAAACTTTCACAGAATGGGCGCAGCTGACCTAGCCATCTTCTTTGAGAAATTCGCAAACATTCGTCCACCAGGGCCAAAGTTATTCCCAATAGAATGTTGCGGATTTCCTATGGAAACTAGGTCCTAACTATAACTACCTACTGGCGACCGCCAGTAGGTAATATATATATATATATATTCACTGAAAAAACATAGGTTTCAGGCAGGTTATAGTTAGGAATTGTCATTTAAAAAAACTTTGAAATTCACTGAAAAAAACATAGGTTTCAAGCAGGTTATAATTAGGAATTAACATTTAAAAAACCTTACAAATTCACAGAAAAAGCATGGGTTTTAGGGATGTTATAGTTAGCTGGACATTTCACTCATACAAAACCATTGATATTCCTCCATTATAGTTAGTTGTACTAACTGTACTAACTGTAACTCTCGCGCCAGCAATCCACTGGTGATGATGTCGAAGGTTTTTTAAAAGATAATTCCAAAGTATAACCTGCTTGAAGCCCAAGGTTTTTTTCAGTGATTTCGAAAGATTTTTTCAACAACCATTTTTAAATGTATTAATTGTTATATTTATTTTTTTGATACTGATTTACAAATGTTGTTTAAATATATTTATTTTTCGATATCTTATTTTTTAGAATTCATTACACATTTTTAATGTAGATTTTTATAAAAAATTTAATATATATATATTTTATATTTTTTAATATTTTATCATATTTTCTGTTTACTTTTTGTTTTACAATTTTTTGAGCAGTCCCGCACCCAAAGCGCACCACTCTCAATTACTGCGCAGAACGTAGCCGCCATTTTACAATTGTTCTGTAGGATCCGCGTAGAGTGTGCAATGTGTGCAATGTGTGCGTATTTTCATCCGTGCTTGCTATGCGACCCGTACGTGACTTCAAGTGCATACACAACATATACGTATCACGCCACACCGCGTTCGCGCGTTTCCGCATGACATCATCTACGTGTTCAACGTGGTGGGCGCACGATTTCCGCTAAATTTTTTGATATAAAAAAAGATATATATAAATATGTATGTATTTAATAAAAATATTAAGGGGTAAAAAATAATATTCTTTTAGTTTTAATAAACTTATATTACTTTTCAATGCAATTTGGAGAAGTCGCGCTAGATGCGTGCTGCGTATACGCACCCAACGCGGATCCCATGCGACCAATAAAAAGAGATTCCCAACTTAGGAAGAGCGTTTGAACGGAACGGAAGTTGGGAACTTAGGAAGAGCGTTTGAACGGAACGAGTATTGACTCGACCAACACAAGAGACCCCCATTGCGGTGGACTCTGCCTCTTCTTTCCGGATGACTCGACCCGTGCAATAGATCCCCAATACGGCCGAACCTGGCTCTTTTTTCTGGCTGCAATTTGTATTTCTAAATCCGGCACTCGAGCTTCATCCCGGAACCGGTTGCCATTTATTTAATTGATAGCGGTCCCCATTTGCTACAATTGCCTTAATTGGCCGGTAGGACCGTGCTTCTTTCTGAAAGCTAAAAGTTTAATCGGTTCATATAAAGTTATTTTAATCAATCCGACGTCTCTGTCTATTTCCTTGACACTAAGGCATATAACTACAAGTCCTGATGTTGATCCCATACTAACAGGGATCGAAACGTCGTCGACTTACACTTGATGATTTTTGACATTATATTGAATAGATCACGCAAAGTGTATTTTACCATCGTCTGTTTAAATCCAAAGCAATTACAGACTGCCCTGTTTCTTTTGTTTGCCTTACTTGTATGTCATATGTGATAGTAGGACACAGGCTGTGTCCCGCATGGTAATTGTTATTTCATCTCCTCTGTCACATACAAATATTTATACTATTAAATTGTGTCCGGCTGGACAGTTTAAAAATATAGATTTCAATTTTGGTCTATATTTATTCTGATTGTTATTTTGCTGTTAATGTTTGGGGCCACTGTCTTTTGAAACATTATACTCCCAAAGGTCCCAGACCTATTGCTACTTTTAGGTTCCCTTGTTCCTTGTAATAGCATAATACATTAGAGCCTTTTTGGCTCAGGTCCCAAATATTTGGCAGAAAAATTTAATCTCTATAAACCTGGCCGTCTCCTGGGCTCTAGAAACCAACTGCTGCTTCAGATCCCACGTGTCAAGAGGGCAAGACAGGGTGGTCGAGCATTGTCATACAAGGGCCCCACCCTCTGGAATACTCTGCCCCTCCCTTTGAGGCAAACCACCAACCTCCAGGCTTTTAGGAAATCCCTAAAGACACACCTGTTCTTGACATCCTAAAATGTGCGCACCGCATGCTTTTGATTTAGACACCTTTGGAAGAACATAAGCACGTAGATACCCCTCAGGGGGTCGAGTCCTGCACTATATAAGCACATAAATAAATAAATAAATAAATACCATTCCCTCAGAAGCCCCTTCAGACCCATACCCCCACTTCACATACAACCTTGGAAGAACCATCATCTCACCATGCTCACCACTATCATCAACACCTCCATTACCACCGCTCCTTCCTGTCTTGCAGGAAAAATGCAAAACACAGTGCCCTATTAAAGAATCCAACAGCGGACCCCAAACACACTCAGCAGCTACAGACCCATCTCGCTCCGTCCTTTCCCAATTAAAGTTATTGAGAAAGACATCAATACCCAACTTGCAGACCAGCTAGAACTCCATCAAGTCATAGACAGCTGTAAATCACTCCTTTGCCCCAACCACAGCATAGAGACAGCCCTCATTGCATCCACCGATGAGATCAGAAGCATCCTTGACCGAGGAGAAACTGCCTCACTCTTCATCCTTGTCCACTGCAGCTTTCCATACCGTCTCCAACAAGTCATTCATCATAAAGGTTCAGCACTTGGGTTTCTGCAGATTGGCCCTCAACTGGATATCCTCCCACCTCTTGGACAGAACACAACAAGTTAGACTTTCTCTGTACACCTCAAAACACAAGAAACTCATCTGCGGAGTCCTTCAAGGATCGTCGCTCAGCCCAACACTCTTCAACGTCTACATTACACCCCATGCGGACATTGTCAGAGCCCACAGCATCAACAAAGTATCCTACCCAGACAACACACAGCTCATCCTCTCCCTTACTGACTCAACCATCACCGTAAAAACAAACTTTGCCAACTGCATATGCAATGCCACCGCGTTGGTATGAAACAGCTGCCTCCAGCTCAACACAGACAAAACTGAAGTCCTAATCTTCAGCTACAACAACTCCCCCTGTGATGCGTCTTCGTGGCCCATGCAAAGAACATCGGGATCATCCTGGACACCAACCTCTCCATGTGCACACACATCAATGCTGTCTTCTCATCATGCTTACTTACCCTGCGAATGCCACACAATGTTTTCAAGTGGACCCGACTGAACACCACACTAGTGGTCACCCAGGCTCTTATCACAAGTAGACTTGATTATGGAAATGCCCTCTATGTTGGAATACAAGCCCATGTCCTATGCCTACTCCAAACCATCCAGTACGCAGTCGCAAGACTCATCCTGAACATCTTGCGAAATAACAACAACTCTCAATATCTAAACAATCTTCACTGGCTCCCAGTCCAGGAAAGAAGTAAGTTCAAGCTACTCACCCATAATTATAAAGCTCTCTACAGCACCGGTCAAGCTTACCTCCACCACCTCCTCAACTTCTAAGAAACCCACCAGACACCTTCGATCTGTGTCCCTGGCCAGAGCACACCTCCCTTGCATGAAAAAGACCAGAAGCAGAGGATGCTCCTTGCTATACCTTGCAGCCAATACCTGGAATCGCCTCCTGAAAACCTCAGAACCACCCTATCCCTTGTGGATTTCTGAAAGAACCTTAAGACATGCATGATCTCCTCATCCCCCCTCAGGCCTGTCCTACTCAGCACATGAATACCCCAATGTGTGTTTAGCAGCACTCTACAAATGAATTTAACATAACCTAATAAAGCTAAGCAAATCAGCAGCGGTGATTTACTTTTCATCGAAATTAAGTGTTGTGCCGGAAAAGAGCCCTTTTTACATCACTAAAGCCAAATCTTTATTGCTGTGCATCAAGAGGACAGTACTGGGGTGGATCAATGCAAACACAAACATAGGTTTAGTTAGAACCAAAACCTGATTTACTATGATTGCTTGATCCGATGTTTTCTAAAAAGTAATGTGATGTGGAAGCAGGGGCAAACAAGGGGCAATATGTTGATTTCCTCCAGAAAATGATGGACTGCATGTGTGCTGCATCTTCTGACTCTTCTTTGATATTATACGCATAGGAATTTGCACTCGTATGGTATGCTTACCAGTACAATTCCTATGAAAAATAGTCACACTCGCCTTTGCACCAGGACATGAGGGTGCGCTTCACACAAGGCAATCTCCTTGTGTGCCAAAGCATGGTATCACAGCAGCATCTGGCGAATCTTTGTAGCTATAGCACTGGGCAGTGTTTCCAATGTGCACAGCACAGCTAATTTAGGGCCAGATGTATCAAAGGGTTTTACCTATTCTGTGTTTATGGGAAAATGTGTTCATATATATGGCCCTTAGATGCTGCACTGTGTTGCATGAAATCTCAGTGAGGGCCATATGTATCAAAGGGTTTTATCCATTCTGTGTCTATGGGAAAATGTGTTCATACATATGGCCCAAATTATCTTTATTTTGTTCCCTTTCTGATCTCGCTACTAATAACAACAATATGTGACTTTGGGCAGATTTACTAGATTCTCATGGAGTGCAGTGCAGCAGCTGAGAAGGAGAGATGAGGAGAGCGCCATATTAACAGAAATATGCCATTCGCCTCCCCTCTCCCTAGCGCCAGTGCATACATATGCTGCCATGCGCCACGGGCACAACTTTGCACAATAGTGCAAGGGTGTCTCTGTGGGTCTAGCGTAGCTCTTGTACTGGAAGGGAACCCTCGCAGCGCAAAATAACATGCTTAGACTAACTTTAAACCTTGTCCCACTTTGTAGGTGTGCTGTAGAGTGCAGCACACAGTCAGAAAAGAAAGAAGAAATGAAAGCAATTCTCCTCCATAGTGCCGATCTGAAATGGGTGCTATTTTGTCACGCTAAACCCTGTCTACTTTTATAAGTAAATAGGGCTTAGCAACAGAAACCTTGGATGGTTGCACGGCACATGCACAGCCTTTGGTATGCCCCATTGATGCTAAGTAATGCGAAGCAGCGATATGCTCTGTTTTGTGCTACTTTCGACTGATTTCCCAGCGCTAAACAAGTTTAGCACTGGAAAGTAAATTAGTAAAAAAAGATTTAGCATCGACACAAACAAGGCGCCAAGACTTAGTAAATATACCCCAAAGTGTTAACAAAAAAATGCTTATACTTAGTTCTATTTAATGCATGCAATTTTTTCTTGGAAACTAGTGTTGCAGACACTTCTTTTTTTTTTTTTTTCTTTTTTTTTTTTTTTATGTTGCAGACACTTCAATGTCAAGTCTGCATAATTTCTGATACATAATAGCAGCTGTGATGTTTAAGTGTGGAATAAATTATATTACCTGACTTGTCAATTCAGGGATGATACAAGCAATGGCTTTCGTTGAAGCTCCGCGACTGTAACAGACGCAGGAGAGTTTGCCTCTCATAGAAAGAATAAATTAAATTAAATATAAGTCGACTGGTCACTTCTTTTGATCATATGGTGATTATCCGATAAGCTGTGACCTGCACTACTACAAAATGTCTACCTACCTTTAAAAGAGTTAACCGTAATTAGTTCACAGCTCACATTCTCCATTGAATTTTCTGCCACACAGTATTTTAGAGAGTTTCACAATTTATCACATTAATAATAGGAAAATAGCCAAGTTTGATAGCATTTAGGATTTTAATACAACTCTGTCTAAAATTCAGCTCCTTGGCCCATCGGATGTGTACTTTAGCATAATTGTCTTCGTGTCTTTATCTGAACAGTTGAATCTGGAATTGCAGGAGCGAATTGAATCTGGAGTTGCTTCGGTAAACAAAAGGTAGCGGTCTGAATTTCTTTTATTGGAAATTATAAAAAGAAGCTGATAAAAATAACATCTTCTTACAAAAATAAAAATTACTACGTTTTGAAAAAAATTATTTGGTACCTCATTTCATCTTAAATGCCAACATGTGCAATAATGGGGACGGGATACATAATTAAGACAGAATCTAGAATGAAGACAGAATGACCCATATCAGTATAAAGAACGGTTTTGATACTGTGATACACAAATAACTGATTACGTCATATGAGTTCTGATATTTGTAAACTATCCCCCAGATTCATCATTGTCATGTTTTGCTAGTCCTTAATAGCGATTTTTAAGGAATCGCTATTAAGGACTCGCAAAACGGGATTCATGTAGAAATCGCACTATTATTTGCGATTTCTACTGCCTCCTTATTTGCGATTAGCAAATTGCTAATCGCAAATAAGGATGCGATTTTAAGGGTGCCAGGGGTGTCCAAAGGACACCCTGTAGCACCCCTGAAATGAAAATGTAGACTGATGTTGCGCACACACATGTCCAAAGTACACGTGTGTGTGTAACATACAACTTAGAAAAATGCACTAAAGTGCATTTTTCTACGTTTTCGCTATTTACCACGAAGTTACACTTCGCGGTAAATAGCGGCCCCATATTGCGAAATCGCAATTTCAAAAAGGTTCATGAATAGCATTTAAAGAATCTCTAATTGAGATTCCTTAAATGCGATTCTTCGCAATATAGCGATTTCTAGTATAGCGATTTTTGCATTTGGGATGATGAATCCCAAATGCAAAAATTGCGCTCGCAAAGGGCCAGATTCTCAGAATCTGGCCCTTTGCGAGCCGATTTTAGTATGATGAATTTGGCCGTGTATGATTATACTAAGAAGCACAACATCGCAAGGATTCCTTGAATCAAGGACGAGAATGAAAATAAGTCATGAAATTGTCTGTACCCATTGATTAACACTCCAAATGCTTCTTGAAGTCTGGCCAGTATACATTCCCTTTGTTCTACATGATTTTCGGTTTATTATAACATTTTCAAAAGCTGCTTAGGTTTGTCATATGTAACCATGTCTCGATCATTGATCTGACGACGAACATCAAATTTCTGATAATCTTTAGTTTGGCAGCACTAACTGGTGCTACGAGTTCAGCTGCACCTCAGTGAGCCTAAATTGACATGCTATTACTTATAGTTGACACTAGACATTTTGTAGATTAAATTATTTCAACAAGCAATCCGAAATGTATGGTCTGATTCATAAAGATGTTGGTGTCACTTCGGACCTGGTTTTGAGTTTGGTGAACAGGGTTCCCCGCCGCAACTGTGATAGAGTACCCTGTCCGTCAAGCATTCGGTCCACCCGCTCACTTATGAGTCATTTTTCAGCAGCAGTGCCTTGGTACTTTGTAGCGCTAGAACTTTAGGGGCTTATTTACAAGCACTGTGCACCATCGGAACATCACTTTTTTTTTACGTTCCGGTGGTGCAGAGTGCCATATCTACGAGGCCACAAAAAGTCACCCTTGTAGATATGGTATAAGGCAGCACAGCGTAAAAATGGTAATATGCAGTGGCGGTTCCTCCGCTAAGGCGGAGGAGCGTCACCCCACTTCTTTTCAGCAGTGGAAGGAAAAAAAAATGATAATGACTAAAATTTATTAGCATTTTAATTTTCCCTATTGCAGGTGCAGCATCTTTGCTGGGCGTGGCTGCTCGGCTGACAGATCCAGGGAGGCGAGGAGTGGTTTGCACACCCTAAAGAGCCCCCCTCTGGGGCCGGCAAAGTATTTAGGCACACTTAGCATATGGCAACCTGCCTAGGCTACCTATTCCCGTCTGAGCTCTGTGGTTTGGTGCTCAGTCCAATCACAATGCTGCAATGCAAAGCTGTGATTGGCTATGGGGAGCTTCAGGATGGAGCCTCTGGTGCCTTGTTCCGGCCAGCATCGTACAGACGCGGTGAGGGAGGATGCGAGTGCAGGGCGCGTCGAGGAGGTAAGTTGAGTTTAACTTTTTTATTTATACCTCGTCCCCATCTGTCCGTCATTGTCTATTAAATAATTGAACCTTCAGACCATTGAGTTAGAGGTTGTAAGGACTTAAAAGTAAAACACAAAAAAATAACATACAATAAGTTAGACTTGTCATCCTTAGGGTGGTCTTCCACCAACTTTTTGCCTGCTTTCCTCTACTTGTTGCTGTGTCTTTTTGTTGGGCTTAGTACTCTGGGGACTTTATCACTGCTAAACAGTGCTACAGTGCATGTGCTTCTCCCCAAAATATGGTGACATTGCTATATGCCTATTTGGCATTTTTAGTTTACTTATACTTCCCTTGTAAAATGATATACCTTATACTCAGGGCCTGTAATTTACTAGTGGTCATGCAGCACTGGTTAGGCCACCCACACATGTAGCCTTTCAAACCTGTCTCAGGTCTGCCATTGCAGGGTCTGTGTGTGCAGTTTACTGCCATCTCGAGTTGGCACTTAAAACCACTTGTCAAGCCTTAAAGTCTCCTTTTATTACACATACGTCACCCCTAAGGTAGGCTCACCCCACATCACC
The DNA here is from genome assembly GCF_964261635.1 of Lissotriton helveticus. Classification (NCBI taxonomy): domain Eukaryota; kingdom Metazoa; phylum Chordata; class Amphibia; order Caudata; family Salamandridae; genus Lissotriton; species Lissotriton helveticus. Next base: position 989,611,205 of record NC_136067.1, read on the forward strand.
CCTAAGGTAGGCTGACCGCTAAGGTAGGCCCGAGGTAGCCCTATGGGCAGGGTGATGTGTAATTAAAAGGAAGACATGTACTTTTAAGTTTGACATATCCTAGCCATTACAAACACCTACATTTGTTTTTCACTATTTGAGGCCTACTGCTCTCATCAGCTAGCATTGGGAATTCCTAAAAACACTTTTAAGTTGTGATTCCGGATTAGGAAGAAGTAGCTAAATCATGTTTCATGACTTTATAATGGTTATGATAAATCCTCTGTAGTAGTACAGATGGATTTGACATTACTATTTTAAAAATGACACTTTTAGAAAGTGGTGCTTTCTCTGCTCCTTATTTTGCTTTGTGTGCCTGCAGCCTGACTCCAATGCACGTCTGGACAGGGTGACAGCTACACTTTGTGCATTACCTAAAGACAGAATCAAACACAGGAAGGGTGGGTGTGACAGAAGACTCACCTGCATTCATCTGCATTCTGATGGCCTTCCTGATAAGGAAGAGGGAGAGGGAGGCCACACCTACATCTGAAAAGGCAGTATCCTGTCCTCACACAAAGGATTGATTAACCCTCACAGATTGCCAGGTAGGCTGGGATGAAAGGGGACCTGTGAACTTCAAGGAGCTGCTTTGAAGTCACCCCCACTTCAAAGGCACATTTGGGCATAGGTACTGGGGCTCAGACCATACCAAATCAGTACACAACTGGACCTGGGAAGAACTCTGCTGGAGTGAAGGATGCTGTGCTGTAGGGATTACCACTTTACCTTTTGTGACTGTTCTGAGGAACTACGTCTCTGCTTTGCTGAGCTGCCCTGCTGCCTTGTGATCTTTGCCCTGCTGAAGACGAGGACAAGACCCAGAGTGATTACAAGGGCTTGCTCGCTTGCCTCCTGTTTTCTGAAGTCTTAGGGATGCAAAAACTTCCTACATTCCTGCTTGTGGTGCTGGACTATGCCATCAGTGAGTCCTTCTCTTGTTTGAATTGGCCCCTACAGTACTGCTTGTGGTGCTGGACTATGTCATCAGTGAGTCCTTCTCTTGTTTGAATTGGCACCTACAGTACTGGGCCTCAGAAGTAGGACGTGCTGGAGTTGGTGGAGTACCACTACGCGAAGTTCCACAGAGTTGGAAAAAACTCCGCTCCGCTCCCCTTCACCCTCCCTAATTTAATTATAACAAAATAAAGGCACCTACCTACCCATGCATGACATACAACATAGGGGTTTGCATGGATGAGGATGGCAAGGACAAGAAGGAGAGAGAGGCCATGGTGAGGAGGAAAGAGCCAAGAGATGCCACAGCTGGTAAGTGGCTTTTTTGTTGTTGTTATAATTAAATTATGGAGGGGGGAGGGGCCAGCGAAATCTACTCCGCTACGGAGTTGGAGATTTGCCTGAACTCCACGTTCTCAATGGAGCGCAGAGTAGGCAAAACTCCGTAAACTCTGCTGGAGTAGTGGAGTTCTCACCAGAGGTTACTCAGAAGTGTGTTCTGCATTGGTTGTGCTATAAAACTGACGCATTACCATGTTTGATCCGATCTGAACTTATGCATCGCTCTTCAATGCCGACGCAGAGGTGGTTTGATGAAAGCGGTTCTAAAGCCTGCATGGCCTGATGATGACACTCTGCACAGAAAAAATGGGTGGTAGAGCACGCACTACTGAGTAATCAAGTAGCTAGAGTGACGCGTGCCTCAGAGGTATCACTCTCAGGTCAGTGAGTTTGACAAATAAAAGGTAGCGTTTCCTGATTAGGAGATGTCCCCCTGAGCACAGCTCGACAATGACGCTTTGCCTGTATCTCAATATCACTCAATAATGATGCAGCAACCCGGCTGTGTGGAAAATATTGACACATCTTGCCCTTAGCGTCAATGCTTTGCCCATCTAATTTACTCTTCCAGCGTGACCTGCAGGAGTCCCTCCATCGCAGGCAGAATAAACTTTGGATTTACCCCGGTCTCTCAAGACCTTAAGTAACCTTTTAGCAATATTGACTATTGTTGGGTGCTATGGACGGAACAGTTCCATCGTCAGCCACGATTCTCATGTGCTGAGGATGTAACTATCTGTCTAAGCACCCACCCATGGGGGCAGCACTGGTGCTCCCCCTTGTTTGCCCATTTATGGGGCCCCACCAGGGATGGCAGTGGAATTGCTGCCACTGCCACCCGACCCCTGATCCCTCAGTAATCTGATGACGTTGGCACAAGAACAGTTCCGGCACACCATAACAACGTCATCACAGCAAGCCGTTGCTTCTAGCGCATCTGTGAAAAAGTAAGTTTTTTCTCTTTGGGGAGGATTTATGATGATAAAGAGGCATGGAGGAAAGAGTTTGTCCTATCACTGTTGTCTCTTTGCAGTGCATTCTTGCTGTGTGATCGTGCAGCAGGAATGCACACACTAGGCCACCAGGGATTTTCTCAAATATGTTTTGTAACGGAGCGGCAACTTATGCAAGGGTCACTTCCTAATAATTTGGGCACTGTTTAGGATGTTTTGTGCCCCCTGGTTCAGATCGGCCTTATTTTTAGGCCCATCTGTCCCGAGGGGGGCAGAGGCCATTAAACACATGGGATTTTCTTCATGTATATATCAGGGAGAATCCCCTTAGGCAAGGGTCGTTCCCCAATATGGGGCAATATTTTGGCCTTTTTCTGCCCCCCTAGGGCAGATTGGCCTCATTTTATGGCCTGCAGAAAGCCCCTAGACACTAGGGTTTTATTTTATTCATATGTCGGGGAGCAACCCCATGGGCAAGGGTCGCTCACTATTATTGGGGTAAAATTTGTGGTCATTTGCTGCCCCTCCTTGGGACACATCAGCCATATGTTTAGAGTCATCTGCCTCCAAGGGGGTTAGAAAACCACTAGACACCAGGGAGAGTTTAGGTGTGTGTGTGTGTGTGAAGAGGAGTTCGGATGATGGTTTGTCTGTACTTGCGTTTGGCTGGTGGTGTGTATAGACTGGCACTTGGCTGGTGGTCTGTGTGGACTGTGTGGACTAGCACTTGTCTGGCTGTGCGTGTGGAGTGTCACTTGGCTGGTGTTGCATATGGACTACTGCTTGGCTGGTGGTGCATGTGGACTAGCACTTGTCTGGCACTGTGAGTGGACTGGCGTCTGTCTTGTGGTGTGTGTAGACTGGTGCTTGGCTGGCGGTGTGCGTGGACTGGTGGTGTGTTGGTGACTGGTAGCCAGTATGTGTATTGACTTGCTTGAGGTGTGTTTGTCAGTTGTCTGATATTTGGGTGGTTGTTAGTGAGATTGGTGTGTTAGTCCTTCTGGTGTATGCAAAAGATCGGCGCTTTAATGGTGCTGTTTGTAAATGTAAGTGTTGTATTGTGCTGGACCCACAGCTGGCATTGTAAATAGTTTTCTGTGTCTGATTCATGAAAGTCGTGAGAACGGACTGTAAAGAGGTAGGTGCCTTGACGTGGCTTTACAGCTCATGAGCTCTGTGTCTGTGGTTCTTTGATCTAATGTTGAGATTACTAACAATGACTTTTGCAGAGTCAGTCTAAAAATTTATTTTTAAAAATGCATGTATGAATACGCTGTGAAGCCCCCTTTATTGCTATACGTTTTTATGCCTTCCCTGTCACAGGTGCTTGGGCCACCCACACAAATAGGTTTCCCTAGATGGTCAATGAGCCTGGGACCAAAAAGTTAAGTGATCCCCTTGCAAAACAAGGTTATTTGGGATCAATATTTTTTATGCCACCAGAATACATTTTGGGCCCTCCCCTGTTGTGGGAACTTTGCTCACCCCCACAAGTGAGGAAGCATTTTTATCGGGAGACCTGGGGGAAACGCTGGGTGGTAGGAAATATGTGCTGGACTGGTGATCCCACAACCTTCTCACACAGAACTGAGAAGAAATTGTGTTGCTTTTTAGCTAAAATTGACATTTGCAGGGAATATTGAGTAAAATAACTATGGGTATCTACTTCTCTCCTAGTAACCATCCTCCCCATTATCTAATTAACAGCCCTCAATACCCCTCCTATGTCCCCTTTTCTTCTCATAACACCCAGTTGACCCCTGGGATTCCCCTTTCACACCCTTCAATTCCACCTCTAACCTGTAACCTAAACACCTCTCACTTCCCTCCACCTGGCTTCCCACCCTATCCACAACCTAGACCGCCATCCTCGCTCAACATGGAACATACCCCCCTCCCCTCTCCCCTCCCAGCCCCCTTACCTATCTCACTTCTTACCCAGTCACTCCTCAATATAGAACTCCACCTCTCAATCCTTGTGTTACAACTTTCCTCCCTCAAAAATGAAGTCAACTCCCTCTCCTCAAAGAACCCTTCCAATTATACCTGTATCTTGGATTCCGTACCAACGTACCCCTCAGTCCATCACCAAGGGAATATTTCTCCTGACGGCAATTCTCCTTCGAGTCCGCCTTGCAGTAATTGTTTACTCAGTCCACACCCCTCCCCGAGCCATCTTCCCTCCCCCGACCTCTTTGACCGCAATTAAGCCCATCACCTCGATTACAAACACCCTGCCACCTCATTCATCTATCCCTGTGATCTTGGGGACAAGTAGGATCCCATCCTCCCCAGTCTCGCCCAGACCCCCACAACAACTCAACACTACCCATCCCAAAAAGCGACCATAAACCCCTCAACTGCATGCTGGTTAACTGCAGCCTGTCATGCAACAGAAATCGCTGAAACTATCCTTAGTGAAGGGATAGACACCGCCTTTCTTACGGAAACCTGGCTCAATGCCCATTCATCATCAATTCTTGATCTCCTCTCCCCCCCGGTAACTCCATCCTCAGAAAAGACAGGTTTGATAAAATTGGATGGGGCCTCGCCATAATCTATAAGGAAGAACTTCAACTCTTACCTGCCCAGCACTCTGACCATACTACTTTTGACATACCATCTATCATCCCTGGGTGACCCTCTTTCCTTTGTGGAGGAACTGTCCGATCTTCTTACCCAATCATCGATTTCCAAATCTAGAAACCTCTTCCTCGGAGACTTTAACCTTCACTGGAGCAAAAATGACGATCCCTCGGTTACTCTCATCAATGACTTACTTGATATCAGTCACTTGAAACAACTTTGCCATTCCCCAACACACTCCAAAGGTGCCAATCTTAACGCTATCATCACTAGCAAGGAACTGGCTTCTCTTTCCCACATCATACCCATTGACTGGTCGGCCCACCACCTCATCCTCTTCTGGATCAACAGCTTTGTGCCCCCATCCACAAATATCATCAAACAAAAAAAGTTGACCGGACATCTTTACCTTATTCCTCCGGGTAAACTGGAGACTAAGATTAAAGCACATCTATGGCTTACTCATCTCTCCCAAAGTGCTAGTGACCTTACAGAACATTACAACAAATCCATCATTGAAGTCCTTGACCAAATTACCCCAGCCAAATTGAAACTACAAAAACTTAACCCCTCCAAATCCTGGTTCAATACTGACCTCAACATTGAGAGACGCACTCTTAGGCCGACTTAATGCACATTAATCCAACAACCTTTCCCCTCAAATGTTGTCCTCCTCAGAGCCGCAAAAGTCAACTACAAAAAACACATCTTTAATGAAAAGACCTCCTTCTTCGTTCACAAGTTGACCGGGCAAGAAACCGACCTAGGGAATTATTTAGCATTGTAAAAAACCTATCTGCCTCGGCCCCCTCCAAACTTATGGCTACGGTTGAGAGATGTGAAAAAATTGCTAGCTTCTTCTCGGATAAAATGTCTCAGATTGATCAATCTTTCATCTTAACTCCCCTCCTGCATAGCCAACCACCCCTCCTTAACATTCTCTCCAAGTCTCCATCTACCCCTACCCCTTCCCCGGAATCTTCCCAACTACCCCCTTTGTCACCCCTTCCGAACCTTACTACACCATCCCACAGCTAAAAAACAATGCATCCTGAGATAACTTTTGTCCAGTCTCAGAAAAAGATGTCCTCAACATCATCACCAAGCTTAAACCATCCTCGCATACCAGAGATCCCCTCCCTGCATATGTTGTACAAGACCTAAAACACATCGTCACCCCATATTGGACCAATATCATCAACTCCTCCCTAGCCACCAGTAGCGTCCCTGCTTCCCACCAACTAGGACAAATTACCCCACCATCAAAAACGCTACAACTGACCCCAATGACTTAAATAATCCATGCCCTATTTCCAACCTTCCTTTCCTATCTAAAGCCCTGGAAAAATGTGCCCTGCTCCAGTTGGACAAACACATCGACTCATTCAACCTCTTGGACGCATTACATTCAGGTTTTCGTAAGGGCTGCAGCACTGAAACAGCTATGTTCAACACTATTGATGACATCCACCACTCCCTAGACAAAGGCGAATCCTCACTTCTCATTCTTCTTGACCTCTCTGCAGCTTTTGACACTTTTAACCATGCCACCTTACTCAAAATTCTCAAAGACCGTTTTGACTTCAATGGTGCTGTTCTCAAATGGTTCACCTCCTTTTTCTAACATAGAACCCAATAAATCAAAGTCAGCGATTGCCTTTCTAAATCTCTGCTGGTAACTTTGGGCATCCCCAGGGCTCTATTTTCTCTCCCTCTCTATTCAACATCTTCATGGAACCCCTCACCCTCAGTCCTAAGCAAGCGAAAACCAGTTACCACCTCTATGCGGATGACACCCAACTTTACTATAAGATCTAATCCCATGCTTATGTTTTACACCTTAACAATGCCTTGACTAAGATTCAACTTTGGTTCCATCACAACCACCTTAAACTCAACCCTAAGAAAACAGAAATCATTCTATTCTCTCCTAAAAACAACTCGCTCCCGATTCAACACTGGATCTCTGACATCAAAGTGCTCAACTGCTCTCTTTCAGTCTCTAACTCAGTCAAATCCCTCGCCATCAGCGTCACACAGAGCCTCAGTCTTACTCCCCACATAAAAAATGTGGCCAAATGTGCTCTCTTCACACACCACTATCTCAAAAAAATTAAACCCTTTTTTCCTGCTGATGACTTTAAATCAGTGGTGCAATCATTGGTCCTGTCTAGACTTGACTATGGTAATGCCACTCTCTCCAGAACTCCAAAAGTCCACATAGCCACTATCAAATCTGTTCTTAACCTTGCTGCCAGGCTTATTACAGAGTGAAAGTGGTTTGATCACATCACCCCGTCCTCAAAGACCTTTAATGGCTTCCTATTGAAGGCAAATCCACTACAAGACTGCTTGCATTAAACACAACGCCCTCTATCAAAACACCCCATCTTACGTCTCTGATAAACTCCAAAAAGTGGGCTGTACTAGACCAATGCTCTCGTCCTTGTCCCTCCCTTAGTAAAAAAGAAATCAACACAGCCTCGCTCTTTCTCTGGAAATGCGCCCATCATCTGGAATGCCCTCCCTAAACTTCTACTTTGCCACCCCTTCTACCCGTGCTTCAAGAAAGACCTTAAGCGGTTCCTTCTAAATAAATACTGGGGTCCTTATAAATTGTCACTTGACAATAACTCTTACCCCTGCCCTGACTATATCGGTCCCCTCTACTTTTTGTCACCCCATTCCCCCTCCTCCATTCAATTTTTTTCATTTACGACCACCTTTCCCCCCTTTTTTTCATTTTTCGGGTAGCACCCACCTTTTTCCAACTGCTTTCCCCTTACCCCTTACCTTCCACAGAAGCCCCTCACTTACTCGCCCTCCCCCTCCTCATCCACTAACTAACTTCCTTTACTTCCTGTCCTACTAACTTCGATCTGTTCGATGACTTATGTTCTCCTAGTTAATTTACCTCATTTAAAAAGAGCATTGTTTTAAATGTTCAAACTGCCTTGTTTCACTACCTCAATGTACTAAAATTATATTGCAATTCTGTATTATCAAACTTTGTAAAGTGCTCAGATACTCTTGGGTCCAGCCAGCACTATAGAAAACATTTTAAATAAATAAATCTACCAAAGCCACTCCTCCCTGGACTCACTGGGATGTCCAGTTTTCAGAAATGTCTGGGTTTGTTATGTTTCCCTGTGATTGATAATGTTGATGTTGCCACAATACATTTTGGGCCCTTTCCCTGTCATGGGCACTTGGCCTACCCACACAAGTGAGGAATCATTTTTATCAGTATATCTTGATAAACACTAGGTGGTAGGACATTTGTTCTTGCTCGGTCATCCCCCAACTTTCCCACTCAGACATTAGAGGAAATTAGATTTTTTAGCTAAATTTGAGGTTTGCAGGGGATTCTGGGTAAGTGAAAAACGTTTGGGGATCCACACAAGCCACCCCTCAATGGACTCACCTCGGTGTCTAGATTTCAGAAATGTCAGAGTTTGGTAGGTTTCCCTAGATGAACTCCAAATCCGGGACCAAAAATATAGGTGATCCTCTTGCAAAACCAGGTCGTTTTGTGATCGATAATTTTGATGCCCCCACAATACGTTTTGGGCCCTTCCCTATTAAGTGCACTTGGCCCACCCACAAAAGTGAGGGCAAAATGCTGGGTTGTTGGAAATTTGTGCCAGCCTGGTGATCCCAGCTTTCCCACACAGAAATGTAAGGAAAATTTTATGATTTTTTAGCTACATTTGGGGTTTGCAAGGGATTCTAATAAAATGTCTGGGTTGAGTAGGTTTCCCTTGATGGCTGTCGAGCCCAGACCAACAATGCAGGTTACCCCCTTGCAAAACTAGGTCATTTTGTGATAGCTGATTTTGATGTCTCCACAATATGTTTTGAGCCATTTCCTGCTGCGGGCATTAGGCCTACCCACACCAGTGAGGTACCATTTTTATCAGGAGACTTGGGGAATGCTGGGTGGAACAAAGTTTGTTGCTCCTCTCAGGACTGCAAAACTTTCCATCACAGAAATGTGAAGAAAACGTGTTTTTAAGGCAAATTTTGACGTTTGCAAGGAATTCTGGGTAACAGAACCTGGCGAGAACCATACATGTCACCAAATCCTGGATTTTTCCTGGACGTCTTGTTTTAGAAATGTACAGGTTTGCTAGATTTCCAAAGGTGCTGGCTGACCTAGGGCCCAAAATTCACAGCTAGGCACATTACAAAAAAAGGGGCATTTTTGAGCGGAAAAATGTGTTATGCCCACATTTCATTTTGGGCCATTTACTGTTGAGGGTACTAGGCCTACCCACACAAGAGAGATACCATTTTTATTGTGAGACTCAGGGAAATGTTGGGGGGGGAAGGAAGTTTGTGGTTTCTTTCAGATTACAGAACTTTCCATCACAGAAATGGGAGGAACATTTGTTTTTTAGACACATTTTGAGGTTTGCAGGGGATTCTGGCTAATAGACCCTGGTGAGAGCTTCTCAAATCACTCCATCTTGGAATCCCCTTGGTATCTAATTTTCTGAAATATACTGATTTGCTAGGTTTCCCGAGGTACTGAATGAGCTCTGGCCCAAAATCCACAGCTAGACACATTGCAAAAAAAATGGTTTATTTTTTGTGGAAAAATATTAAATGCCAATGTTGCATTTTGGGTCGTTTCCCGTTGTTGGCACTAGGCCTGCTCACACAAGTGTGGTACCATTTGTATTGGGAGACTTAGTGGAACACAGAATAGTAGAACTAGTGTTAGTACCAATTGTCTTTCTCCTAATCATCAGAATTTTGTCGAGGCCTCACGCTGAACCAAGCGACCATCGTCGACTTGAAACACAGCCTGACGAGGAGCCTCGCTCAACGTGGAGAATAAAAGATCCAGAAAAACATCTAAGTGTGAACGTGAATGGTTGACCAGGGCCTCCTGCTCAGTGTACTTGACCAAGGCTCCATTGAAATCAGCCACAAACTTTGACTTTGTCCCAGTCAAGCATGTCTAGATGTCCGAAAGTGGCGCTTTGGGCTTTTAGGCACAAGAAAGTGTTAATTCCTTAAAAGTGCATATCTCTGGTTCCCTATATTGGACCTTTGTTGTTTTGGTGTCAATTTGTTCATACAAATATAATCTATGTTTATTAATTGGTGTTGGATTTTTAATGTGTATTGTGTTTTACATATTTAATGTATTGATGTTTTTAAATGCTTTACCCAGCTGTCTCTTAAATTAAGCCAGCCTGCTTGCAGTTTGCTACCAAGGGTTGAGCAAGGTAATCATTTATTGAGACCTTGATTGAACCTCTTATTGTGTTTGTGGCCTTATTACTAGTGGCAGGTAACTACTTATCACTACTAATGAACCACTTACCAACAACAAGTCATACTTGTACTATATAGTTTGCATAATCCACACTAGGGCAGCAGCAGTCGTTCATAAACAGAAGATATCAGCAATTATATCAATTGTTTAATACTACCAGTTTCGAACATAACAGTGATCATGAGAATTCAGTCTGTTTACCTTCCATGCCTTTTATGCCAATTACAACATTCTAAAGGGCCTCCCTCAGTACAACATATATGTCATATCATTAAATGGGTATTATGGAGACATAAAGCATAAGGGTTAATGGCAAACATAATAAATCCCTCCCAAACCAAAGTTCACAGAGTCAAAAGTTACTGTCTCTCTCAGTAGCAACATTTTCAGAGTCTCAGCAACAGTATTAACTTATATTGTGATAAAGTTGTACCAGCTCATAGGCTTAGTACAGTACACTTCCAGCAGACATACCATTAGATTTAAAGGCAGATCATATCACCATCACAGCTCCTACTTCTCCACACCTCACATAAGGTACTTCAGATGAGTATGAACAGAGATCTCACTATTGTCACCAGCTTATACACACACAAAATCCAAACCCCAGTGCACCTTACCGAAATACTGCTCATAAGAAATTGGTTTATTGATAGACAGGGGTGGAAACCCTACTCCAGCAACTACTTCAATCATTGTCAGTATGAACCACAGAAGACACCAAATTAACCTGTGCTTAACTCTCTGGTCAGTAATTTTTAACTCATAGATATTGTGTGCGGAATTCATGAAGCACACAAACTGTAATAATGTGAAAACACAACACAAGAAAAATCCCAAGAAAGAAATATAGAGTACATTTTAATAATGAAATCAGCAGACCCAGAGATATGCAATATTCAAGTTTTAGACAGATATATGACCTGTTAGAAAAGGGGAATCTCTAATTGGCAGAGGTATGCACCTTTGTCCAGGTAGGGGCCCGTGCTTCTAGTAAGAGTAAGGGGGATACACAGTACGGGTAGCCCCTGCTCACCCCTTGGTAGCTTGGCATGAACAGACAGGCTTATCCCAAAGGCAATGTGTAAAGTATTTGTACTCAAAACACACAGTAATACAGTGATAACACCACAAATGGACACCACACCAGCTTAGTAAAATAAAATATCTTTATCTTTATCTAAACTCAGCAAGACCAAAATACCAAACATCTAATATACATGTAGTAAAATAGCACTTAAAAACAGTTATTTCCAAACTAAAGCTTGTAGAAAACAAATAGCTCCACCTTGGGCTATTACAATTTTGTGACAGTAATAAATTGCGGTGCCTGCCATAAGGTGTGTGGTGTCAGGCATGGAGTCACACAGACCCCCAAAAACAGTACCTTTGGATAATGAAATCTATGACAATGCCCTGTGTTGAGGAGGTGAGGCGTAAGTGCCGTTGTCCAGGCTGGCTCCTTGGCTGCCACCGGAGAGGTGAGGCATCATGTCCATGAGGAGGTAACGTGTCTAAACCAGGACAGGGGAAGTCCGTCATGTCGGCAGTGAGGCATCGGTTCCGCAGAGTCAATGCAAAGTCGGCGAGTTTTTGGAGTCACCCTCTGCAGTTTTCGGCGCAGTGATAACAGGATGTAGGCACTTGGGATGACAGAGTTGGCGCGAGCGCTGGCATTGGGAATGCTGATAAATGCAGTCGTCGAAGGGTGTAGGAGCTGCAGTGCAGGTCGGGGGTGCGCCTTGCCCTTCACGAGTAGTGCCCCTGGCCGCGATGCAGGTCGTGGCATCTTAGTGATATCACTGACGGCATTGGATATTGCTTTTCTTGCTTCTCTTAGGTTTCTTCCAGCTCCCAATAGCAGGAACAATCTCCAGAGGCCCAACACTGGAACAGGCACCTACTAGCATGCCAAAACTCTCAGCAATATAGTTCAGGAGAGCTCGGGGTTAAGTCTTTACGTCCCTCAGACTTCAGAAGAGAAGACCAGCACACACAGGCACTTCTTCAAGCAGGTTCACAGCAAAGTTCCAGTCTATATACTTTACTTGGCAGAAGCAGCAACTGCAGGCCAACCCTCACACAGCACACAGCAAAAAGGGCAATACTCCCCCTTACATCTCTCCAGCTCTTCTGCGTGGCAAAGGTTCCTCTTGAGTCCAGAAGTGATCTAAAGTTCTGGGGTTTAAGGTCAACTACTTATCCCCTATTTTGTCTTTGTTCTTCTTTGTACAAGGGTCTCTGAGCCCAGTCCAAACCATCTGTGGTGCAATATGACCACAGGGGGTGAAGATAGCATTGTGCAAGGGAAACAGGCCCTATTCAGATGCAAACAAAACTCCTCCCACAACTCTAAATGCATCCAAGGTCTATTCAGCTCAGCTCTGAGTCTTTCAGGGAGGGCCAGTCATACCTCAACCCCCCCCCAGTGGCTGTCTACAGTGAATGCACATCCCCAGCCCCTGTCACTGCAAAACCAGATGTCAATCTACAAACAGGCAGAGGCATTGAGGTTGGCTAAACAAGAAAATGCCTATTTTCTAAAAGTGTAAAACAAGGGGATTGTACCTATGCCTCCGGGATGTATTACTAGATCACTCAGTAAGACAATAGATAAAGCTAAATGAATTAGTTTTACCAAGACAATTTATTTTGTCAGTATCTTTAGAATCAGTTTTTTAAATGATTATTTTTAGGCAAGAGAATCAACATTATCAACTCAACCTCTAGCGACTGAATTTTTCACAAAAGACTAATGTAGAAATAACATACAAAAAACATTGAATTAATCATCAATAGACCTTAACAAAAAAGGACTAATATACATGTGACATACAAAGAACATTAAATCAACATATATCATTTCATTCAAATTATCAAAAAACAGTTAATCATGGACAGAAAAATGTTGCCAATATTGAATATGCATTCAGTTTCCACACTGTGGTGTGCTATTTCTTTTTAGAACCACATGAGTCAAAGTTTAAACATTCCTTTTAAACTTGAACATTCATATTAAATGTATTAACAAGAATTTTATGCGAACTAGTGCCGTAGCCGACGCGTTTCGAGTCCTGTTAAGAAAATCACAGGGCTCTCATCAGGGCAGCATTAAATGGATTCCACGGGGAACTGTTATCAATGAAAAAAATGAAGGATCAATATTTAGTAAGGGTTCTTCCAAATTCATTAAAAACCAACAACACTAAGCTTAAAAAAGCATCCACTGGATGCATCGTACCTGATTGAGAGCTTGAGTGCGACCTTTTATTAATAGTAGTGTGGCCGCCACTGTGTGTCTCACACTGCAACAGAGAAGGAATATATTCAAATGATTGTCCTTTAAAAGAAGGTGCCCGCACGCACGCCGTGCTACAAATTAGGGAGTGAAATTACCTTAAGTGAAAGCCTCAAGGATGTTCTCTTGTAAAGGCATTGTTTATTGTTCCAAGGTGACCTAAAGTGTGGATAAACGCTTTTATCAGTGTCCGCCTGCATATATTTGTGTAATACCTTTGCATTACTTATGAGAAAAACATGGGGGTACTCACACGTCTTCTCTATTCAGAAGCCAAACAGTCCACCGCAACCTTGCGTGAGGTACTGTGCTTAAAGTTGGTTCTACAATGTAAAGTTTGCGAATGAGGATGAGGGATATTTAGGACCAAAGGAATTTGAATACCTTAATAAGAAATTGCCTAGAACACCAGTGTTGTATTTCTTGCCTAAAATCCACAAGAACGGCCAAGTACCACCAGGCAGACCGATTGTTTTGGGGTGCGATTCAGCATTGGAACCGGTCTCCAAATATATTGATTTCTTCCTAAAACCTTTCCTGACGAGCGTAAAGTCCTACCTCAGGGATACCACTGATTTTATAATCAAAGTAGAAGGACAGAAATTTAGTGACGAATGTTGACTCTTGATGTCGCTTCGTTATACACACAAATTCCCCAGGACGAGGCACTGGAGGTTCTTGAACTGTATCTGGACCAACGCGACAGACCACATAGAGTCCCCACATCGTTCATTGTGGCCTTGGCAGAAATTACACTTTGTTGGAATTATTTCAAATTCGAAAATGAGTTCTATGTCCAAGTCAAGGGCACGGCCATGGGATGTCCTTACGCGCCAGAAATGGCAGTATTGTACATGGCCCAGTATGAAGATCGATTCATATATAACAACAACCCTTTTTTGCCCAAAATAAAGCAGTGGCTCAGGTATATTGACGACGTCTGGCTCCTGTGGCAGGGGAGCCATACGGAACTGAATGAGTACCACCAGTGGTTGAATTCTAGGCATGGGGACATCAAGTTTTCGCTTGAAGCGAGTAAAGCCAGTATGACCTTCCTTGACGTCACTGTAGGCAGTTGCTCGGAAGTGCTGACAACCACGATCTACAAAAAGGATACTGATCGTAACACGATCTTACACTACAGAAGCTAACACCCACAATGCTTGAAAGAAAACCTGCCTTATGGCCAGCTATTGCGGATAAGACGCAACTGTACTGAAGTAGGGGACTTTGACATCCATGCCACAACATTTTGTAATGAAATGGCCAAGAGGGGTTACCCCAAAAAATTATTAAAACACTCCATGAAACGCGCCAGATTCACTCCTAGAGACAGTCTTTTGCAAACAAAAAACAAGAAGGAGTTAGATAAATTGGTTTGCGTAACAACGTTTGGCCCCCACACAAATCAATTCAAAAGTATCATCTTGAAAAATTGGCACTTGTTAGAAAATCTAGAGTATCCCCTAAAAAAGCCCATCTTCGCTATGCGAAAAAATACCAGCATAGGACAGCAAATAATCAGAGTGGATAGCTTTATCCCGAAACCGAAAAGTGACCTAATAGCAAAGTGGAAGTTGAAGCCGGTATGTGGTCACCACAAATGTGGTAATTGTGTGTCTTGCCCTTCTACTATCGAGGGCAACCTGTTTGAACATAATGCCATAAAATGGAAACATGACATGTTCACAACATGTAAGACCAAGAATCTGGTCTACGCTGTGGTGTGTCCCTGCAACAGAGTTTATATTGGCAAGACCTGCCAAGCTGTAAATGTGAGAATTACGCAGCACCGCTCGAGGATAAAGAAAAAGGGGGTGTCTGCCCCGATGGTGGAGCATTTCATTGAAAAGAACCATGATGCCAATGATTTTAAATGGACCGTGCTGACATGGATTGACCCAAGGCATCAATCACCCAATATTGAAAGCGCTTTACTGCGCAAGGAGGCGTACCTCATAATGAAGTTTGATAGCATCAATAAGGGGTTAAATTGCATGAGCGAATTGAGTAGGGTGTAGCTAGCCGCTACTCTCGTGCTGGGCAATAAACCCTATTTTCCTAACCGCTCCGCCATACGGGTAATTAATAAATGCATCACAATTGCTAAAATTTTAACACACAACCTGCCCCAACAGCAGGTGGCCTACACGCACGCTATGTGCTGCAAAAATCATTCAGCGCATTTAAATTTCTTCATTATATATTTTTCCACAAATACATTTTGGGACTACATGCCCCAGAAGGACTGCGTTGTATTCACCGGGCCCTGAATATACCTGATTGGCTGATCACTATCATGCGACCAAACCTCGTTTTTTTGAAACCTTTGGTGTTCGTCTGCACTTTGCTTCGTGCTCATTCAATGAGAGAAAACAGAAAGATTAGAAGGTAAGACCGCGAACAGCGCGCTGCCGGCTTTGGGCACTTGGTCAAATTTCGCCGCATTAAGTATGAACACTGATTCTGTGTTTGTCTACCTTTACAGACATAATTCCTACTCACAGCGCCACACGCTCGATTGCGGTGGGCTGTTCAGCCTTCAGAGTCATTATAAAATGTGAGTATGACAAACTTGATATATTAAAAGCGGCGGGCGCCGCGTTAAAAAGGTTTTAAATGTAATGCAACTTTTGATTCAGGCAGCATGTTTGTGACCGGGGTTCATTTCGCAAACTTTGCATTGCAGAACCAACTTCAAGCACAGTACCTCACGCAAGGTTGCGGTGGACTGTTTGGCTTCTGAATAGAGAAGACGTGTGAGTACCCCCATGTTTTTCTCATAAGTAATGCAAAGGTATTGCACAAATATATGCAGGCGGACACTGATAAAAGCGTTTATCCACACTTTAGGTCACCTTGGAACAATAAACAATGCCTTTACAAGAGAACATCCTTGAGGCTTTCACTTAAGGTAATTTCACTCCCTAATTTGTAGCACGGCGTGCGTGCGGGCACCTTCTTTTAAAGGACATTCATTTGAATATATTCCTTCTCTGTTGCAGTGTGAGACACACAGTGGCGGCAACACTACTATTAATAAAAGGTCGCACTCAAGCCCTCAATCAGGTACGATGCATCCAGTGGATGCTTTTTTAAGCTTAGTGTTGTTGGTTTTTAATGAATTTGGAAGAACCCTTACTAAATATAGATCCTTCATTTTTTTCATTGATAACAGTTCCCCGTGGAATCCATTTAATGCTGCCCTGATGAGAGCCCTGTGATTTTCTTAACAGGACTCGAAACGCGTCGGCTACGGCAATAGTTCGCATAAAATTCTTGTTAATACATTTAATATGAATGTTCAAGTTTAAAAGGAATGTTTAAACTTTGACTCATGTGGTTCTAAAAAGAAATAGCGCACCACATTGTGGAAACTGAATGCATATTCAATATTGGCAAATTTTTTCTGTCCATGATTAACTGTTTTTTGATAATTTGAATGAAATGATATATGTTGATTTAATGTTCTTTGTATGTCACATGTATATTAGTCCTTTTTTGTTAAGGTCTATTGATGATTAATTCAATGTTTTTTGTATGTTATTTGTACATTAGTCTTTTGTGAAAAATCCAGTCGCTAGAGGTTGAGTTGATAATGTTGATTCTCTTGCCTAAAAATAATCATTTAAAAAACTGATTCTAAAGATACTGACAAAATAAATTGTCTTGGTAAAACTAATTCATTTAGCTTTATCTATTGTCTTACTGAGTGATCTAGTAATACATCCCGGAGGCATAAGTACAATCCCCTTGTTTTACATTATTATTGTGGCCCTACCTACCCTCCGTCCCCTAAGGGCACATCCTTTCCTTTCAATTGTATTTTCTAAAAGTGGCATTTCCTAACACATACTTTAAAAACCATCTTTACTAAAAGATGTGTTATTAAATCCTGAGTTTAGAGAACCTAAACTTTATCCTTCCATCTTGTCCCAATGGGAAGTTATACTTGTAAAATATTACAAAGTATCCCCCATTCTATCCTAGGGGACAGATAGCATTTCAATAGTGAAAAACAAAATTGGCAGTAGTTTTTTACTATAAGGACATGTCACACACACCAGTACATGTCCTACCATTCCAATGCAACGCACCCTGCCCGTGGCGGTACCTTGGCCCTACCTGAGGGGTGTCTTATATGCAAGAAAAGGGAAGGTTAGGGCCTGGCAACTGCGTGCACTTGCCAAGTCGACATGGCACTTTAAAACTGCGCACAGACATTGCAGTGGTAGGTCTGAGATACCTTTTCTGGGCTACTCATGTGGGTGGCACAATCAGTGCTGCAAGCCCACTGGTCACATTTTATTTTCGTCCCTTGCCCATACAGTGAACTTTACTAGGGTTCTTACCAGTAAATCAAATATGCCAAGTAGGGAGAACCAATTGTAATAACAATGTACACAGTGAGCACTTGATCTTTGACACTGCTCAGGCTCAACAGTGGCAAAGTGCTCAACGCATCTAAGCCAGCAAAAACAAAATCCAGCACAGCATCAAAAATACAGGAGGTAGAGGCAAAAATGTCAGGGGAAACCACTACAAAGATGGCAAGTCTAACACATACCTAAAAGCATAAAGCGCCTCTCACGGTCACCTGGTTGTGCTAGACCCGGTGAAAGTCACAAGCGAAAGCGTAAAGTCCAGATATAGAGACCGAGTAAATCCTGCTGAAGTTACCTACTCAAAGCCAGATGTGAAGAGTTCCATTTGTGGTTGAGAAGGTCTGGAGGAGCAGAAAGAGCACCATGGATGCTCATCACTGTAGTTTGAAGAACAGACCAAGCGTTGTGGGCAGTTGTCACTGTAACACAAGATCTGGTTAGGCGTTGCAGATGGTCATTGCCTGGAGCTTCATGTTGGTGGTCACAGCAGGCTGTCCTTTCTGTAGCACAAAGTGCAGATCTTGTGGTGCTGGTCATCAATGGTGGTCGCTTTAGCACAAAAGAGTCAGGTTAACCCAAGCTTTGCTTTTTGTGGGCTCAGCATAAATTGGCCAATTCATAACCAAGAGGGTCTAAAACCTTAGGTTACTCCTTTTCTTGTAGAAGAATTTACTCTGATGCCAGTCAAGGGTTCAGGATCTGGGGAAGCGACTCTTAGGGACCAAGGACTCACCTAGCAGAAGCCAACAGAGCTCAGACAGGTCCAGTTGCATGTCTACGCTGGTTCAGTTGCAGCAAGTCAGCTGGGCAGTTGTAGGGAGGCCTCTGGAGTGTGTTGTGTCCTCGTAACTCAGAAAAGGACATCAGCCAACTAACCCTTGGAGTCACTCAGATCAGCCTGGGAGAAAGTGCGCAGGTCCAGACTTGCTTTTCAGGCAGCAGGGTAGACTAAAAGCACCAGGGCAGTCCTCTATGAAACAAGGCAGGCATTACGCAGCAGGGTGGTCCTCTGGTAGCAGCAGGACAGTCCTCTGGGGAACAAGACCAGCCTCAATCAGAAGGGCAGCACTCTGGGGAACAAGGCAGTCCTTCTGTAGAGTAAACAAGTCCCATATTGTACAGAAGTGGTGTACCAATGTTCCCATATTCATACCTAATGCCAGACATTGGAAGTGGGGAGATTCCCTATATCAACCCCACATCTGATTCTAGAAAGTTTAATGGCTCCAAGAATTCTGGGGTAACAAAAGACTGGTGCCAGGTACCTTTGTGAGTGTTCGAGGCACGTTTATTGAAATGCAAGTGGGGCTGGGCACAGCTTCACCCCAACCATCCTGGTATGATGGCCCATGCTACCAACACCTTATTCCATGTTGACTTACTGTCTGGGAGGAATATACGAAGCTCAACAGTAGGGCTATTTATCACCATGTGACCCAGGACTAGCAGAAGGCACAAATAGTTAGAACATTGAAATGCCAACTCCTAATAAGGCTAGCTCCTATCAAAGCTGGAAAACTGTGATTTGGACCCCTCTGAATTGAAAAGTTAGCCCATTTCTTTGTTACCTGTCCCCACCAAGATCCTGGGGAAGCATCTAAATATCCAGTTGGTGACATACTTTGCACAACAGCATCTGCTGGACACTTTCCAGTGTGGATTCAGGAGTAACCATAGTACCAAGACTGCACTACTGTCCACAGTCAATAACATCCATTCCATGGGCTGCAAGCGTTATCCTATGCTGATGACACACATATAATTGTGTCTATCATAAAGGACATAGATGCCTCCACCACCAATTTTAACAACTGCATGCATGCTATGGCCACCTGGATGGTACTAAACTACCTCAGCTTGAATAGGGGCAAAACCAAGGTTTTTGGTAGCAAACAATCTATTTGCACCCATTCTTGGTGGTCAGAAATGCTGGGGCAACTTTCCAGCCCTGCTGACTCCGCAAACAATCTTGGCATTCTGGTTGATAAGAATCTGCCCTTTAATCTCCAGGTTAATAGCACGGTATCATTCTGCTTCTGGGTGATTAAGACCCTAAGGAAGGTCTTTCCATTTCTTTCCTTTCCTGCACGTAAACTAGCGGCTGTGGCACTGATTATGTCCAGGATGGATTGCTGCAATGTGCTCTGCCTGGACATTAATAAGACAGCCATAGACAAG
Source organism: Lissotriton helveticus (assembly GCF_964261635.1). Classification (NCBI taxonomy): domain Eukaryota; kingdom Metazoa; phylum Chordata; class Amphibia; order Caudata; family Salamandridae; genus Lissotriton; species Lissotriton helveticus. The sequence continues at coordinate 989,631,230 of NC_136067.1, forward strand.
TTGCAGCTTGTCCAGAATTCAACAGCAAGACTCATTCTGGATCTTCCTAAATATCAATCAGTCTCTGCTGCTATTCGGAAACTGCATTGACTCCATGCCTCTAAACAAATTACCTTCAAAGCCTTATGCGTTGTCTATAAGGCACTTCACAATACAGGGAGTTGAGCAACTCTTTCAACGATATGTAATATCTATACAGTTGCATTCTGCAGGAAAAAAATCTGTTGGTTATTCCTAGGTTTCGGAGGGCAAGATGGGGAGGGAGAGCTTTTGCTGTGGCTGTATCTTAGCTTTGAAATACCCTCCCTTACTCCATCTCCTACCCGGAAGCTCATTTTCCTTTCCATAAGGTCTTAAAGACCTGGCTTTTTGTCTTGCAATGTACCTTTAACTCAGGGATGATGCTCTTGCTCTCGACTGACCGCATTAGAGCCTTGATGCCTTCTGGCATTTGTTCTCACTTTATAAATTGCCAAATAAAATCAATCAAATCTTTGTGTGTGTTGGAGGTACGTCCATTGAAATGTAAGTGGGGCTGGGTACAATCTGGCATGGTGATCCATGCTACCAACACCTAATTCCATTTTGACTCACTGTCTGGGTGGAATACACAAAGCCCAACAGTAGAGCCATGCATCGCCATGTGACCCAAAATACTAGCAGAGAGTCACAAATGGTTATCACATGGAAATGCCAACTTCTTAAAAGTGCAAACCAACAGTTGATGGAATGTTTTAACTTCTTAAAAGTGGCATGTTCAGAATTGTGGCTGAAAATCTGACTTCACCATTGAAGAGGATTTTACATTGCAGTTCATTTGAGTCTGAACATGACCTTCTTACCTGTTCCCATTCAAAAGGAAGAACTTATTAAATGTAATAAGGAAACCCAATGTTATCCAATGTGAGAGATCTGCCTTATAGTAGTGAAAATTTAGAGGGTTTTCACTACTAGGACATGTAAAACTTACAAATACAGTGGACCTTGCCTTATTGGCCTTTACAGTCTACTTTAGGGGCGACATATATATTAAAACGTGAGGTTTATTAGCCCTGGAAAAAGGTTTATTTTGCCATTTTAAATGGCAGTTTAAAACTTCACAATAGGCTTCAAGGGCAGGCCTGAGACATGTTTTAAGGTGCTACTTAAGTGGGCATTACAATGAGTGTAGAAGGCCTACTAGTGGCATTTAGTTTACCTGCCATGTGTACATGTAGTACCACTTTACTAGGGGCTTATAAGTTAATTAAATGTGCCAATCAGGTGTAGGCTAACTTTACCATGCTTTAGAGAGACAGCACAAAGACTTCAACACTTCTTAGTAGTAACAAAGCATGCAGTATTCCAAAGTCAATAAAAATGAATTCATCAAACATGAGGAGTGAATGCAAAATGTTTGTAAGAGTTCGGCGTAAAGAATGCCAGGTCTAACACCACTTGTGTCAAAGACTCAAACCTTTTTTTTTTCTTTTTTTTTTTTCCATTTTTATTATTGCAAGAGTATAAACGTAGTACAATTTACAAAATATAAAATGTACAAACATATGTAAGGCTAAAAAGAAAGAGAGAAAAGCAAAAAGTACATTTACACTTTCCAACTTTGATTGTTAGCCAGAGGAACATCGAGAACATATCATTGAGGACAGAATATAAAAAAAAAAGAAAAAAGGGAAAAAAAAGGTAAGACAGAGTTGGATTGACCTCATGTCGTACAACATAGTAAGAGAAACAATAAAGAAAGGATAACATAAATCAAAGGTCGAAGAAAGTTCGCCAAATGTTTTCTTTCTTTATCCAGGCCCTTGGGCCTCTGAGTCTGGCTAGAGAGATTTCCATCACATTAATTTCATTTAGTAGGGTCCACCAATCCATTACAGTCGGACTTTCTTTTGATATCCATGATCTTGCTATCACTAGCCTAGCACATGCAAATACGATAGATATTAAATCTGTGTGTTGACTAGGAGTGTCTTGAATGTCCAGTAGAACCAGATGTGCTGTAAGAGTTGGAGTATTAATATGTTTGTCCCTTAGAACATTCATTATCTCGTTCCAGTAAGTGTTCAGCCTCGGGCATAAGTATAGCATGTGCTCAATGCCTGCAGCTTGTATATCGCATTTCGGGCATTTGGTTTTATCAGAAAATTGGGCGCCCGGTGACCAGCTAGATATACGTTGTGGAGTGTAGTATAGCTGCGTGATAGTTTTGTACAATTGTAACCTCAAGTTAGAGGACTGGACAATAGAGTTTATGTGGCATAGTGAAGTGGATATCTGGGTGGGGTTAATGTTCATAGTCAGCCTTGATGACCATTTAGCCGCTAGTTTCACTGTGTCGTCGGTTTTACCAGATGTCAGATAACGATACCCTATACTTATAAGAGATTTAGTTTTTTCGGAGTACAAGCATCTTAATATATCCAATGTGGTCACGTCTACAATCTTCATTTTACAATGTAAGAAATCTCGTATTTGCATATACTTAAAGTACATATCGTTGTTTAGCTTATATATGCATTTAAGTGTGTCAAAATCCATAAACCCATTCGGACCATACAGGTCGCCCAAGGTATTGATGCCAAACCTAGCCCAGAGTTGTCCTGCCCTATCTGAAAAAATACTAGGTAAACCTGGGTTGCACCAAAGTCTAAGATCCGCATTAAAAACAGGATATTATCAGTTTGCATGACTTCATCCCAAATATGTTTAATGTGTCTAGCTGTCTTAAACTTTACACGTTTGTAGTAGTTAGGATCATGTAAGCGAAACAAAAATTGACTACTGTCTGGTCCCAGCATGTAGTGATGAAAATAAAGCGAACTTTCCTTTTTTAAAACACTGCGTATTCGGCGAAAAAAAGTAGCAAGAAAATTTAACCTAAAGTTTGGGAAAGATAGCCCCCCCTTATCAATTGGTAGTGCCAGGTATTTTATTGCCCTGCGTGCTTTTTTGTAGCCCCATACAAAGCTACTACATATGCCATCTAGCTTTTTAAAAAAAAGTTTAAAAAAAAAAGTTTACTAGGTTGTAAGGGTATAGACCTAAATAGGTAGACTCAAACCTAATGTGTAAACCTCTCTAGGGATTCATCTCGTTACCAGTACTCATTTACAAATTTAGTCCTGCACCCTTTTTGCCTATCCTCATTCCATTGATGTCACCATCTACAGGACACACCGAATAATGGGCATAGGGCATATTTACAACTCTCACACTATCTCAGGATCCCACCTTATTAGTAGGATGTTAAGGTAATCCTCTGGATTTGTTGTTGATTACAGGAGCATGATTCATAAACATCTCTTTGCTAGTGAGATCTTATAGGATACCAAACTTATAAGGGCTTGGGAGCCATTCTGTGTACACTTCATATTTGAAATGCACCAGAACTGCCTTTCTTCCATTTGTCTACTGAAGTTCTTCAGATGCTAACATACCTGTGATATGTCTAATATTATAGCTGTTTCTAGGTGATTCTACATTTCCAGTCCCCGTCGCTCTACTTTGGCTGATTCATCAATGCACAGAATGCTGGAATCTAGAGCAAAGGAAATATAAGACAAGGTTAGAGGGGCACTTGAATGCTGCACACAGCAGAAGAAGTCAATTGTGTAGTACTGCACAGATCAATATGTGTTGTGTTTCACCAGTGCAGCAAAGGCCTGATAACATTTCATATAACAATAACTCTCTGATTATTTTGTACATTCAGAAACTATTTTCAAATGTTTAGAATTGTGCACATGTGAATACACCAGCCACAAGTACGTTCTCAGTCTGGAATTTGGTAAATCAAAGATGGATGTAGAATGTAAGGCACGTGTTGGGCAACTGACACAGTATTAAACAATCCAATGTTGTTTTTGCTTCCATAATACATTCTTTATTGCAGTACCGGTTGAGTGTCACCCTAGCAAGAGTACCATTTTAGTGACCCTCAGAAATAGCACACTCAAAAGGGTAGAAGGTGGGATGTTCACTAGCCTTGGGGCTTGTAGCTGAAAGCATGAATAATTACGTTTGTTAGAAGCATCTTGATGCATGCGTGGTAGTTCCTCCAGGTCAAATGTGAACCTTACAACAGTTAGATATATATATTTTGTGTTAATTTCTACGTTTTGTATTGAATTTAATATTTTTCTGCATTCATGTGGTTACTCATATATAATGTGGTTGAAGTGAAGTACTTTCCCTACTCTTCCTTAGACTGGAGTATGAATAGTAAAATTAACACCTCAGAAGTCCAACACTTTCCCTACTGTTGTGCTGTTTGGAGTTGGAATAGTAAATTTAACCCCTCCAAAATCCAATACTTTGCCTACTGTTGCACAGATTGGAGTGAGCATACTAAAACTTCACGCATGCGAAGACCAACACTTTCCCTACTGTTGCACTGTTTAGAGTGGGAATAATAGTAAATGTTATCCCTCTGAAATCCAACAGATTCCCCAGCTATTGCCCAGACTGGAATGGGAAAGGTACATTTTACCGCAAGTGATTTTCGTCCTGTCAGATAATCTTGAATGTAAAAGGCACACCAGACATATTAGGTACGGCCTCTCCAACCTCTTACCTTCAGGGAAGCGGAGGGCACTAGCACCCTCATTCCATGTTGCACATTATTGGCAGGGTGTTAAATTACCATGCAAATTTACCATTAAAATGCAGTAAATCCTTGGTATTAAATGCAATTCAAAGTTAAGCCCCATTGAATACAGGAATGCTGTGTGAGGCGGGATTTAGCAGTTGTAAAATCTCAAATAAATCCCAAATCAGTTAGGTTTAACACATACATTTACCACCTGGTCTGATCAGTTAGTAAATGCATAACTCTGCTTTAGGTTGGGAGAAAGAGAGAAGGTCAGTGGGAAGTAGGGGAAGGAAAGGGAAGATACGTGTTATTCTTGGGGGCCAATGTATGTTCCGCCTGCCATAATAAAATGGGTACAGAGGCTTGACTGATGCTACAGCAAGAGCCTCATGAATTTATCTGAGTGGAATACCACTCGATAAAACCAGATCCTGTGTTCCAACACCCTGGGAAATAGGGTGCAGAATCACGTGCCTGCTTGTGTTCAGGTCGATTAGAATTCCACATTGTAATTCTACTCCACCCAACTTGGAATGAGGCGGGTGTTGATTTGATCTCCCTTGAACATTGTGAATGAACCAGTACTTAAAACTAGAAATTACTTTAACTACTACCTGATACAGACCTTCTGTTTTGATGCCTGTTGTGATCTTATTTCACGCTCTTCTTCTTTCTTTGTCCTTTCTTCCTGTTCTGCATAGTTGTGCATGGAACCTGATGACTGCATAGAATGTTGGGTGCTTGAGGTTAGGCAGTTGGTGTCAGCGGGCTGAGCAGTAAGGATATACTGCTCCTGGTGGGCGTACTTTATAGCCTAATTACCATCTTGGCTTATCTAAGCTTCCTGTAACAGAACTACAAATAAACTTACTACTTGGAATCAACTACTTGACTTCCTGAAGATTCTTACCTTGTAACAATGCCCTTATGGAAACAAAACGTGCTCTGGTTGTAATTGATTTAAAACAAAATTATTACTGCTTATATGAAACTCTTTTCTCTTTTAAAAGGACCAATACCCAACTTAGTTTGGTTATTTAAAACTACAAGTTTACAAAAAAACAATTAAATAAACATTCTTTTTAAATGATGCATTGTTTATTTAATGTTCAGACATACAGAGTTTTCTTGGCACAGGGATGAACTCTCTCCAATGCAGGAGACAACTGTAGCCTAACTGCTATAGCGGTCGACCTCGAAGCTGGGGAACTGGGTTCAAGTCTCTGCAACGATGCCTAACATTCTGTGATGCTGGGCAAATTACCTAATCTCCCTGTGCCTAGCAAAAAAAGAATTTGGTGCTCATGTAAAGTACTCTGATACCTGATATCCTTGGGTCTGGTTTGCGCTATGTGAAACTCAACAAAAAGAAAACTAATATGCTTGGTGAATAGTCACATTTTTATTTTTATGTAATCTATAACAACAGTGTATCAACAAGGATAATTTGTGCACAAACTCCCTTAAGAAATAAACCATTGTGTGTGGCCTTTGACTGTGAGCAATGGGTGGTGAGTGCAGGGCACAACAATACCCTGCAATATTAATGGCCTAACATGAATATTAGAGACAAATGATTTAGACAAGATCCTATATGATAACAGGAACATATAGCTACAGTGAGAATGGCAGTGAAGTTCCCATAATAAAAGTATACCTACAGAGACCAGCAACAACAAAACTGATCAGCCATGCATCTGAATAACTACTAACATTGCCTGCTGCGTGAAATGCTAGAGCTATAACTGTCTTTTCCTTAAAATCAGTTCTATTATTGTAGTATATGTGTACATGACTGTACATAATAACCTCAAGTCCAACCACCAATAGTTCTCACTCTTTTCAAAGTATTTTAAATAAATTATGACACCTTTCCCAGAATATAAATTGTGATTATGGGCGGTTTTAACTTAAAACTAATGTAATGTAATGAAAGAAGAATTATTTTTGGACTATGAGGTTCGCCAAGAAATCCCTCTGAAAATAATTGTGACTTCATTTGATTTAGAAGTATTGTCAATGATATGTTATTAGGGAATAATTTTATAAAATGAACAGTTGTGTTACATTCACCAGCTAGGCAAACATTTATTGAGGGGAACCAAAAAAGTTCGATTGACTTATGTTCGTAGATGCTTGGGGCATATTATCAAGAACGGAGTTAAGATTATCGTGGCTTATGCGGCAGGAAAATGCAGCTAAAGCAGCGATAATGGGTTTGATAATATGCCGTAGAGAATTCCAATAAAAGCCCATGTTCTCACCAGAACATGGGCTTCTATGGGAAATGCACAAGGGCATATTATCAAGCTCATTATTGCCGCTTTAGAGGCAGTTCCCTGCCGCTAAAGCGGCGATAATCTTTCGTTTCTTGATAATATGCCCCTTGGATTTTTTTTTTTTTTGCTTTTCCGACTTCCATATGTTAGACCTGAGAAGCAGTGATCACCAACCCCTAAATGTATCATTAAGCAGTGCCAAATGAAATCCACAAAGACATATTCTTCTGGTGCAGGTTGACATCCCCAAAAGACTGACGATTAAAATAATGATAAATATATTCAGATCCTTTCCAAGAAACAAAGTGAAGCCTAATCTACAATCCTGGTATCTTGAATCTTGAACAATAATGCATTAGAAGCATACAAAAAAAAATATCTAAGGATAACTAAAGTCGTCACATACCTAGAGATAGAGATAAAAGGGCACACTTTAAGGAAAACACAAGATTGAATCTGAAAAGGAAAATTTAATTTCAAGGACAGTGTTGCGCACTCAGAAGGAAGCTTTTGAAATTATATCGGACAGTTAAATGGACACATTGCAAGATCAAGGACCAGCTCCAATTTTTTTTTAAAAAGAAACTACAAAATGTTGTTACGAGAAATGAAGCAATAATAATATACCAATTGTTGACGCACAATGATAGCTGCAATAATAACAAAAGATGTTTTTAAAAATTTGATTTTGTAAGGTAAGGCACATGAAACTGATCGCCAAAGTTACTAAGTATGGTGCCAGAAGAAGCATGTGAGAACTGCCTGAATGAAATATACACAGTAAGAATATTTTATGGAACACTTAGAATACACTCCAGAGATACCAGAATTATAATCTTGCGTATCAGTTGCAAAACTATATATACATAATCTAAACTTAACAAGAGAAGCAGCCCCAGATTACTTATCTGCAATTTTGATCAAAACTGATTTTGATTGATAGGCCAGGTTTCTGTCTACAGTATGCCAAAAAGTACTAGAGGTAGGCATCTTCCCAAATAGTATGATGGTAGTTTAATGAGCGTAGTCCTTAAATTCCCAAAACTACAGGTTAATAAGTCTTATGAATGTAGGAGCAAACATATTCTTGAAAATACAGCATCAAAATCTGAAAGATAGGCCAAAAGTCAGTAGCCTAATAAAGAAGGAACAAGGTAGATTTAGCAAGAGAGCTTCAACTCTCGATCATTGCTTTAGTCAGTGGTAAATCGCCAGGAAGTAGACTGAACAGATTCTGGGTAGATTTTGACTTAGTAAATCATGACAAACCATGGGAGAAACTAAACACTTTGGAAATCCCCACTGGACTGCATGTTTTTTCAAAGAAGTGCACAGAGAGAATTGGGCGAGTGTAGGAATTGATAAAGATGGATCTCTCTCAAGCAAAAACTCATTTAAAAGCGGCTTGAGACGAGGTTGAGTACTAGCACCCCTTTTAGTCACCTTTTCATTTTCGGACCTGCCAGCAGCCTTGGAAAACACTACTTTGGTCTCACAAAAGATGTGCATAATCTGTATATCATGATTGCTGTATACTGATGGTTTAGTACTCCTGGATACCACTGAGGATGGCTTGCAAAGGAAACACATTAAATATCAGAACTATTGTCTTGATGAGAAAATGCGAATAGATTTGGATAACACAAAGATTACAATCTTCAATAAGAAAAGACAAAGTTTACTTGGGTTACAGGCATTAATGAATGGAAGGTAGTGGGTTCTTGCAAATATCTTGGTATGGGGTTCCATAATCTAATTTGATCTCATCATTGAAAAGCGGTAAAGTTAAAATTGTTAACAACAGAATCAATCTTAAAGAAATGTAGTAAGGAATATGGGGACCCTTCATCTAGACCGAAATTGAAGGCATACTCAGTGATCATTCAGCCACTGGTATATTATGGACAGAGATTATATATTTAGATACTTGACAGAACTGGGATAATCGAGGGCTCTTGTCTAAAAAACATGCTTTATTTCCCCAAAAATAAAAGATACAGGCAAAAAAAATTTGAACCAAACTTAAAATCAAGGAGCTACATGGCACAATCATTTACTAATCATTTCTGGAAGAAATTGAAAAAAGATTGAATAGAAAATCCCAAATTACTGTCAAGTTAATGGACTCTAGGAGCCAGGAGTAATTTACTATGAATTAATCAAATCCTTCCCTAGATTGTAGTGTTAGAACTCCAGATTCAGCATGATAATGGAAATTGAATATGTGGTATTGATAAACTAAGTTATGATATGAGTGCAGGACTTGCACTCGGGCCCCAAGTGGGTATAATTGACTGATCACAAACGTCAGTTTAATGCAAAAGATTTTGGGGACAAACACAGGAAACTGATGTATGAAAGAAGAAGTCGCAAACCAGTCGAACACAGGCTTGCAACCACTAAATAGGGTGGTGTTGATGTACAAATAATCTTTAATGTACATTTTTTTAAAATTGCACATTGAACCAAATATTTATTAATTTCTACTGTGATAGAAAACACCAGATCGCTAATCGTGATTACCAAATATCAAACAGCTATTTAGATTTTACTAAGCATTTGCAAATTGTAACTTTGACAAAATACATCATATTGCAAACACTATCAACTGGAGACAGGTGGTAACCAGGTGCAAAATATAAAAAGAGGGCAAAATGCATTGCAAATTTAACAAATGGCTACACTCTATTCTGTAATGAGGAGGATTCAGAGTCTGGAAGGAGGTGGAGCAGAAAAAGATAATTTTCTGACAGAGTTTGACTATATGACCAAGCATATTAGGAGGTGTATGTTAGGTAAAATTTTAGCAAAGAGGTAAGTCTTCGTTTAAATAATGAATTGGACACTTTACTATGCAGTCCCCCACAAAACAGTGCAGCAATTGCTACCTACATTCAGGTTGTGTGTAGCTTACTCCTTTAAGGCATCTAGAAGCTACCAATGGACAGTCACACTTGCAGAAGTGCTATCCCACCGTGCCTTATGCAGGGTTTAAATGATTTTCCCAGATGCAATTTTGGCAATAACTAATTCTCATATTGCACATCCAAGTACCCTACTGAGTTAGAAGTTACAACAATCCAATTCCACATATATTCCACAACAGAATTGGATTTGAGGATGGTACCAGTATTCAAATATGTCCACTCCCTGAAACAGAGTATATGTTTTGAAATAGAAAAAGTCACCACTCCTTAAATATACAAGTAGTGTGTGTGGGAGAGTAGGATCTGCTTACTATGGTTACCCCCACTTTGTACTTGAGTTTCACAGTTATTTTACTTTAGTCTGGCTGGGGCCCTGCTATTCAGGACCCCAGCCTAGCTGCTTTCTCTCTAAATTGATTGCATGTACTTTAGGTACACTCCAGATTGGTTGCTGGGTTACCCTTGTGAGTACCTACTATATGGTACCTTAGGTACCTAGGTCATAGGTACCCCAATGGCCTACCAGGGGCTGAAGCATGTATTATGCCACCCCTGGGAAGCCTTCCAAAATGGCACCACAGGTCTGCTACTGCAGCCTGGGTAAGGTGGTGCTTGCACCCTGCACTAAGATATAGGTTACCTATATCTACCTTTAATGATAGACACATATAAACCTATAAGTCACTCCTATGGCAGGCCTTGACAATCTTGAAGGCAGAGTGCATGGTTTTGTGTGAGAGGGTGCCCATGCATGAGCAGGACCCCTCTGCAGCTTTCAGAATCTATTCTCTGAGGCTGTTCTGTGATAAAGCCATACCACATACTCTTAAGTGCATTATAACCTCGCTGTAAATGCTAATTTTGGAATGGCTGCATCAAAACATGTTGTTTTGGTGTTAAACACTTTGGAATCCTACTCCCCTTCTAGAGGGAGAAGACATGTACACACTTACCTGACCAGTAACAGTTTAAAAGAGCCCCAGCATCACAAAATGGATGCTGCATCCACAGACACGAGTCTGACCTCCTGCTACTGGACGAAACTCCAGCAGAGGAAGCCTGGACAATAGGTCACCTGTCACAGGGAGGTGTAACCACCTCCCCAGACAGGATTTAGTGTATTGGGGCTGGATGGGTGCATTCAGTGAATGCTTTTCAGACATTGCTGGGAGCACACTTGGTGTCCCTGTGCATACCCCAGTTCAAACCGGTTGCAGGGGCAACTCAGCCCTTGCTCTGGCACAAAACTGGACAAAGGGGAAGGGGTGTAACCACCCCCACCCCGGTCCTACCATAGTAGGGACCCTAGAGTAAGTTCAACCCCTAAACTTAGTAGAAGTATAGGAACCCAGTCCTTAGGGCTTTAGATTATCCTGGACGAAACTCTGCAACATATAACTTGGAACTTCGACATTCTATTTCAACTAGAAGACAGAAGAATCTCCCTTGGGGTCAAGGAGTGACTCCCCTTATCAAACAGGCACCAACAAAGCATCTTGCCGGTCTGCAATTCCAAGACTCCGCTGAATCCCAAAGGATTTGTGACACAGGACATAGACTTCCAGACATCTTCGAGGCCGACACAAGATCACAGCAAAGCTGAGACCCGCAGTCATCACGAGAGACGTGGGACCGGAACTCCTGGACACCGTGCACATTTGTTAGTGCACCTACTTCCCGAGGTTTCCTGAAGTTGTGCATTGAGCTATGCGTAGTCCAAGTGCTGAGCACCATCTGCCCTGAAGGTTGTTGGCCTACACTCCACGAGTGTTCGGTGGGCCAGCTTCTAGTATTTCTGCTTGAGGCCCCTTTGCTATCCCTGGTCCATTGACTGGTGGGTCCTCACAAAGGTGACTCTTTTGTTTCTTGGAATTCCCTGATTTCTCCAGATGTGCCCTGACTCCCCTCTAATGAGTGATTTTTTCAGACCTTTCTGGTCTGCTCTGAAGACAATCTTTGCATTCTGAATGGGTTGCTGTTGCCACGGCTTGTTGGGTCCAATCCGGATACCGACACAGCAGCACTCAACATCCAACATGGGACAGCTGGAATCCAGCTCCTGGGTGTCATCAATGCCTCCTGGTCCTCCTGGCTGAAGAGTCAAGCTTCACCTTCTGCACCTGAAATCACCCTACATTGGTGGGCATCTTGTTATTGCCTCCCTGGTCACTGGCAAGGTACTCAGACTCTGTCCCCTCTGATTTCAGGTTCTTCAGATCTCTGATCCACCCTTGAATCTATCTGGACACTTTCCACTTGGGCGCCTGCAGCACTTTACTGCAGCTCGCCATAGAAAACAAAGACGAAACCCGACACGAAAAGACACCTATGCACCCGGCTTCCCTGGGTGAGGTAACCCGAGTACTTCGGTGCTCCCGTGGGTCCTGACTCTCGAATTATCTAGTTCTCAAGGGATTTGCTCCACGTCCACTTCTAAGTGTCCTTAATCTTTAAATTACTAAACGCAACTTTCTCCATAGAAGTGAATGGTGATTCGCGGCTGTATTTAGACACAGTACACGTCCCCGTAGGTCTACTGTGTCACTACCGTGGGTGGTTCCTCGTTGCCTCAGCAGTTCTACATCCCCTAGTCCTTGTCTCTATGGTTCTTATACCACTTACTTAGTATATGGTTTGTGACGCCCTAGGGCTAAACGAATACTGTGCTAATATACTGTGTGCTAAATAAGTTTACTGTATGTACTTTTGCCTCTAGCCTCATAAAAAGACTGGAGGGATGTGTTTAGAATAAATACATATATTATATATATATACCTGGTGTGGTTCTCCTTTCATTTGGTCATTCACAAGATTATAGACTGGCAAAACAAGCTGCTTTACATTCCGTCAAGACTTAGCCTGAAGGCTGCTCTCCACAGCTACCACTAGGATAGCTTTCTATATAAGTTGTCTTTTAACCTACCACCAATAAGGGTTGTTTGGACTGGTGCAATGTACCCACTAGAATAGTGAACAGCATATGCCAGGCCAACTTCTCACATTGGTGTGCATTGTGTGGGATTCCAGCTTGCCATTGTTTTACCAGATAATCTCAAGTGTGTGATCATTTGAAAACCAGAAGTACATATAATACTAGCTTAAATACAGTAAGTTCTACTGAACTTAGAGTTGTGTGTCAAGGGCTTAAGCATAAAGCACACCCTTTCTACAACCCAAGAGAGGTTTAGTAGGTAAACAAGTAGTGTAGGTAGTGCATACACCAAACCTCACTAGTCATGATTTCAAAGGCAGGACCTAACGGATCTCTGATAGATTTCAGCTAGAAGACAGAGAGGTGCCTTAGAAAGGGAGTCCCTAGAGCTTGAAAAATCTAGAAAAAAGATGGGGATAGAGCCCCTTGGTGGCAGCAACTTTTCTAGTGGTAGGGAACGGTCTCATGACCATAGAAACTTCAACAAGATTGTCCCTCCCTGCCAGAGTGGGAATGACATCCACAAATGGATAACTGCACTGCAACGTACAGAAGGTACTCCAGGAGCAGTGGGCAGCAATCTTGTGGCTCTCCTTTGTAGACAAAGGTAGAGACAATCTCCTCACTGTCAGAGAAGAGGATGCTGATGATTACAAAGTCCTGAAGAGTGCTCTAATAGATGGGTTTGGCCTAACCACTAAGCAGTAGCGAATACAATTCAGAGATACCAGAAAGACACAGACTCAGGACTCGGTTTACTTTGTTGATTGTGCTACTAAGGCTCTGGAGGACTTGTTTTTGGGCATTAAAGTGTGTGACAATACAGGATTGTATAATCTGATCATGAGGGAGCAGATCCTTAATAACTGTCAAAATCAGCTGTTGGTAGACTCGGATCTGACCTCTCCCAAAGAATTGAGAAAGAAGGCAGACAAATGGGTCAGAGCCAGGGTGAAGCAGAAGGTACAGAACCAAGGTGGTGACCAAAAGAAGCAAGATCAAAAAGGTGGGGAGAAGGGTAAGGACCGGAAGTTTTCACAAGGCCCCCAAAGAGCTTCTAATGGTGGGGATTCCCAATCTTCTAAGAAAGGAAAAGGCCAAAAATTAATTGTGTAAAGAATAGACATTGGACAAGTGACTGCACCAAGAAGGATGCAGCTCCAGCCACCATTGCCCCTAAGGCAACTGTTCCCCCTAGTTCAGCTTCAAATGGTGGTTCTCCGCAGAAGGGTGTAGTAGGGTTGACCCTGGGAACTGAGATGGGCTCTGGCCTAGTCAGAGTTCCAACTCAGGATGTGTTAGTCTGTGATGGAGGCATGGATATGTCCTCCTCTGTGAGTTCCAGTAACCTGGGCAAGTACAGACAATGGCCTTTGATAAACGGAAAAGAGGCTTTGGCCTACAGGGACATAGGAGCAAGTGTCACTAGGGTGACACAAGACCTTGTGGACCCTGGACAGATCATACTTGGTGAACTTTACCAAGTGACCAATGCTTGCAATTATAGGACCAACCATGCCCTGACAGTTGTGAATTTCTCCTGGGAAGGGGTAACTGGCCTCAAGAAGGTTGTGGTAAGTGCAGACCTCCATGTTGAATGCTTGCTGATAAATGATTTAGAGACTTCAGCCTGGTCTGAAGTGGAGTTTAGAACACATGCAGAAATGTTAAGAATCTCAGCACATGTCCTTATTTTGAGTAGGTCACAGGTCAAAAAGTTCAATACTAAACAGGCCCTGGATCCTGGAATAATGGACCAGGTGCCTTCCAAGAAAAGGAGCAGCATGGTAAAGGCAGTGCCTTCCCCCTGACTTAGAGTGATGATCAGTCTCTTTAGGGAGATGATTATGCACCTGAAGAGCTTGAGCCTGCTCAGGTTGAGTTCTTGGGACAGGGGGCCCTTCCAGGGCATATCTGAGTCAGGAGCAGCTGAGCTGCCCTTCTCTTGAACCCCTCAGACAGGAAGCTGCTGCTGAGACTGCTGGGAATGCTAGTCGCACCCATAGGATTTATTGGGATGATGGGCTATTGTACTCAGGGAGTAGAGGCCCCAAGCCTGGTACAGCCAGGAGGTTGGTAGTACCTCTAAAGTTCAGGGCTTCCTATTGACACTAGCCCATGATATTCCTTTAGCAGGACACCTGGGCCAGAACAAGACTTGGGACAGAATTGTCCCTCACTTTCACTGGCCCCACATGTCTAAAGACACAAAGGAATATTGTCGCTACTGTGTCGCCTGCCAAGCCAGGGGCAAAGCAGGTGGCACCACAAAGGCCCCCCTGATACCACTACCTGGGGTGGGGGTTCCCTTTGAGAGAGTGGGGATTGACATTGTTGGACCAATGGATCCTCAGACAGCATCTGGGCACAGGTTTATCCTAGTGTTGGTGGACCATGCCACTAGGTACCCAGAAGCTATTCCCCGTAGGACCACTCCTGCACCGGTTCTGGCAAGAGCCCTCTTAGGAGTGTTCTCAAGAGTGGGTTTCCCTTAGGAGGTAGGATCTGACAGAGGTGCACACTTTATGTCTAGCTACTTTACTGCAATATGGAAGGAGTGTGGAGTGAACTACAAATTCACCACACCCTGTTATCCACAATGCAATGGTATAGTTGATAGGTTCAACAAAACCTTAAAGGGTATGATCAAGGGTCTCCCAGTAAAGCTCAGGCGGAGATGGGACATCCTGCTACCCTGCATTTTGTTTGCATACAGGGAGGTTCCTCAGAAGGGGGTTGGCTACAGCCCTTTTGAACTTCTGTTTGGGCATCCTGTAAGAGGACCATTGTGTCTGGTGAAGGAGGGATGGGAGTTACCTCTCAAACCTCCTAAACAGGACATAGTGGAATATGTACAGGGTCTCCGCTCCAGGATGGCTGAGTACATGAAATAGGCATCTAAAAACCTTGAGGCTAGCCAGGAATTACAGAAAGCCTGGCATGACCAAAAGGCTTTACTAACTGTTTACCACTCAAAGTGAGATGCAGACAGGACGTCTGCAAGTAATGAGCACAATTCAAATTGATGACTGTATTGTTAAGTGTATTGGCTATACACTTCCTTCATACCTTTCATTTTACTCAAATACACCTTATATACATAGTATTAATCATATGTTACACTTAACATTCCTTATACATTGCACCTATTTACAATAATTTGTAAATGTTAGTTGCTCTTCATGTAATTGTTGGAGTATCATTCTTGAAGTCCGAAGCCCAATGCATTTCGGGAAAAAACATTTCCCTTCATCAGGGGTGAAATCCTATAAGCATCAATACATTTGGTTACAACCGATGAAAACACTCCATCTAATTTAAAATCAAATTTCGAAACACTGCGGAGGGTGCATATTGTAAGTACTCAAGAGACCTTATGTCCCAAACTCATGCTCCAAACAGAAAAGAATACTGAAAAATAGGTAATCATCATGCGTGAAATGTTGCTGGTGTTATTTAACTTGTGCCGGAAGAATAAGAAGGAAAGGAGAGAAAGAAGAGAACCAGCAATTTAATGGAATTAGTGCTCATTGCACTTAGAAACACATGCAGGTCTATTATTGTGCTATAGACGAAGTGGTCAGATGATATCTATATAGAGCATTTTGTGTGTAACGGCTACCTGGGTCGACGCTAGTCTGGATTGTAGCTGATGTGTTCAAATTGGAGAAGGGTCTCTGCTATTCCTAAAATGAAATGCACGGCCATGTTAATTACCCAGTCCCTTCATCAATCTTGTACATATTTTGTATCTGCGACTTAATTTTTCTGCAAAACCTCAAGACTGAAATACACCTAAACAAATCCTTACGTGGCTTCCTGAGTTTTCAATGTAACTAAAATCCTCCAATCCGTCAATTTAGAATGTTACTCTGTCCACAAATTATTGTATACTGTGAGATTATTAAACAAATAGATCTCTCAGAAGGATAAACAATGTCAGCGTAATCCTAACTGGATACAACTTCTCCCTTTAAATTGTGTCACCCTCTACGTTGTAACAGGTCTTAATAACTACCTGAAATGATTTCCGATATCGTTAGGAAACGCAGGATAACCTGCTTGTTTGTGGATGATCACAGCGCCTGCGGTAATCCGTATGGCAAACATGACGAACGGTTCTAAAGTCTCGGCACCTGTATTGGCAAAACAGTATATAAACTAAGAATATTCTCGTGATACCCGGCTTCACATTAGTATCTAATATAACCTAGTATCGTACTGGACCACGTACCTGGTGAGAAACGCTCCCCAACCTCAATAATGGTTCTCGCTGTCACGTAGGTCGAATACTGCTAGAAGTCTACTCGGTAAACGCAGTAGGATACCATACAAGTAACCAAAGAGTCCCAAGTTCAAAGGCTCACGCCCATTATAAACTAGGAATGGTGGGATATGTAGTCCTGCCCAATACTGCTGGTTTATTTAGACCACGCGGCTACCAATATTATATAATATGCTGATTGTCTGATAACTACTACATTACAGCCTGCACAATATTACTTCTATATTAGGTCATTGAACCTCCTAAATGAGATGAGAGGAGACTGTGTATAAATCTTCAAGCCATTTAAGAAATCTTCAGTGTATAGGTTGATAGCTTAGCCACCCAAGTGATGTGTTATAAATATATTGTACAGAGGAAAAGTGAAAGAACCAAAAGCCAGGAACATATATGGCAAATAAATCATCGCCATTGCACTAAAAACAACATTACATTGCCCTAAGAACATAATAATGTGAAATGAGACTTGAGCATGCCATATACAGTTAAACATAGTTCATCTTTACACCGGTACATTGTTGATAAAATACATATTCATGAACAGATCATCTTAGATATCCTTATATAATGCGGGTTAACATAGCACATACTTGTTGTACTGTACATCACATCTCTATATTTTAAACATACATGTAATATGTTATTTTATGTATCACGATGTTCTATCTGTATGTGAGGTCGTCCTAAGGTGACATGTGACTGTGTGATTAAGAACTGGATTTCTAACTACAGGTAGTGTAGCCAATCATCATTATATGAAACAACTAAGATCTAACCTGTCGTTCAATCCTACTGGTGTAAGTGTTTGCAAACGATCTATCCAGTATGCTTCCGAAAGCCCTCACAGACAACACAATAACTACTAGACGACAATACAACTGCGCCAGATCCTCTACCCCCGGGAGGACTCTGCTCTGAACCCATCCCTCCCCAACGCAGGAAGAGACAGGAGGTTATCTTTCCTTGCTCGAAAGCCAACTTGCTACTATAATACAGGGTTTTAACGAAATCCTAACCAACCTTGCTACACTTCGCAATCCACCTAAAAACCACACCAGTACTCCCGTCGCCTCCAACCCCCCCCCCCACAACAAAGGCTCACCAAGACCACATGACCTAGTGAGGGATAAAAGTCCGGTTTCCCCTATGTTAGTGGTATGGGTCGTATATGTATATTGTGTTAGCATGATGTATCTATATATATCTAGTATACAGGTATGCACAGAATGTAATCTATAACTTCTTTATCTGCGTTAGTAAGGATATATGTGTGTGTGTGTCCCGTTTTCCTTGCATAGGCCGAAAACTATACAGGCGCCATCTTTCCTTCTTTGCGTTAGGCATGAACAGTGAATTACGTGCTACCTCCCAATGGCTGTCAGGCCCTAGCTTAGTTGATTTGCTGGAGACAGCTGAATACCCGTTCTTTTTTCTCTGTCCTGGGACTCACGGTCGCATCTGGCTTTGGGTGCGATAAGCGCATTCCTGAAGGTGCCGTGCCTGCAATCCCTGGCACTGAGACGAATAGGAGTCACCCCTCCTGACCTCCCCAATAATAACTAAAGCAGAGCTTTGTACTAATCATGTGTGCCTTATATGGTCCTTCCTCGAGGGCCTAGAGCCAAGTGGTGTTTTTCCATCTATGGTGTTTCATGCGCTTTGTCGAAAGTATATATGTGTCGTTTTGAATGTAAGCCAGCAGTCTACTCCACGCACCTGGGTGGGTGAGGATGGGAGAGGCTCCTCTATAGAGTATTCTGCATAATAAACGATTGAACTTTCTTCACTGCCAACTGACTGGTTGTTGGGTAATTGGTATTGGGGCTATTGGTAAGTATAGCTCCTTATGTTATTTTTTATGGTACGTCACTAGCTGGACCCGGTCCCCCCTCTCGAGCTACAATATGAGACCAAATAGAACCGCGGAGGCTATGTCTTCGGTTGAAGCTGCAGAGTTAGCCTCCTTGTACGACACACCCCCTACGGGCATCCCTCAATCCATGATTTAGGTGATCTCCGGATTCAGAAGAGACTACACCACTTGGAAACACCCTAGACCCCCTACCTACCTCACCAACATCGCCTTGGCCCCCTAAGTAAGAAATCTAAAAAAGAAATACCCCCTACCAACTGCATGCTCATTAGCTGCAGATCAGCCACTAAACAGAGATAGCAGAATCCACCCTAGCCCATAGCATAGACTTAGCCTTCCTCATCGAGACCTGGCTAAACGACTACTCGCCTCCAACCATAGATACTCTAGTACCCCCAGGCTTTACAATCATTAACAAAGGCCGTAAAGACCTAAGAGACGGGGGTTTAGTGATCATTCACAACACCAACATATCAGTATCAGAAATAGATACGTTCAACTATGACACCTTTGAATGCCTAACCGCCAACATTAACTCAAGCGACAACAAGACACTACACTGCCACCTCCTATACCATCCCCCAGGTAACACCACCACTTTCACGGAGCACCTGTCAGACCTGGTTGCTCACTGCTCACTCAGAGACACAGACAGCCTAATTCTAGGCGACCTCAACCTACACTGGAGAGTAACAAACAGCTCACTAATTCAAAACCTAAACGAGCTATTACACAGCAGCAACCTCACACAGCACTGCTCAGAAGAAACCCATAAGAAAGGAGCAATCCTGGATGACATCATCGCCCAACACGACATAATCACACTAGATCATATCTTACCGGTGGACTGGTCAGACCACCACCTAATCCTATTCCACATCACGCAGCCGATCATGTACCAACCCCACATCTAAGACTCCCCCACATGGACGAGAAACCTAACTCAGATCAACATGAGTGACCTAGAAGAAAAGATGAACACGCACCTGCCCATCTCCTCAGATGGTCTTTCCGCAACAGATCTCACGTTCCACTACAACACTACTATGATATCCATCCTAGACCAACTGGCCCCGTGAAACTAAAAAAAAAACAGGAGCGACCCTTCCAGATCCTGGTTCAACACGGCATTAACGCTGAAAGGAGGCAACTTGGAGTCACAGAGTGTCTATACATTATCAACAAAAAAAACTCCTTTTTCTGCACCGCTCTGGACAACGCGAAAAACAGACCCAAGGAACTTTTTAACATCATCAGGCAACAAACTTCCAGGACCTCAGCAACCCCTATCCAGGCCTCCAAAGTCCTGTGCGACAAATCCTTCATCTTCTTCAATGAAAAAGTCACCAAGATTGAGTTATCACTAGACATCAACGTCAATACCTCCTGCAAAAACCCAATTGCTACAATCGAATCCAACACACACAAGTTCCCCACAGAATCCTGGAATTCCTTTGATCCCGTACTCAAAGATGAGATTCTCAAACGGATCTCTTCCTCCAAGCCCGCATCCCACGTTCTCGATTCTGTTCCCTCCCAAAAGACCAAAAAGTTGAAACACTCCCTCGCCCCACTCTGGTGCGAAGTCATAAACAGCTCCTTGAAAACTGGCGTCATACCAGACTGCCTCAAAGTCGGCCAAGTCACACCTCTATGGAAAAAGCCAGGCCTAGACCCCAACAATCTGAATAACTTCAGACCTGTCTCCAATCTCCCCTTTCTATCCAAAATCCTTGAAAAATACATTCTCCATCAACTGACCCGACACTGACCCCACACTTGGACAACATCAACCTGCTAGATTCCCACCAATCGGGCTTCAGAAAAGGCTACAGCACCGAAACCGCGATCCTTAACATCGTGGATGACATCCACAAGTCTCTAGACACAGACCAAAGCTGCCCACTCATCCTCTTGGACCTATCAATCAATCAATTACTTATAAAGCACCCTACTTACCCATAAGGGTCTCAAGGCACTGATGGGACGAGGGGTGTAGCTACTGCTCGAAGAGCCAGTTCTCAGGAGTCTTCTGAAGGCGAGTAGGTCCTGGGTCTGCTGTATGTGGGTAGGGAGGGTGTTCCAGGTCTTGGCGGCAAGGTAGGAGAAGGAACTGCTGCCGGAGGTTGTTTGTTGGATGCCGGGGACAGCGGCGAGGGTGAGGCTGGCAGAGCGGAGCTGGCGGGTGGGGGTGTAGAAGCTGAGTCTGCTGTTCAGGTAGGCTGGTCCGGCGTTGTGGAGTGCTTTGTGTGCGTGGGTGAGGAGCTTGATGGTGATCCTCTTGTCGACGGGGAGACAGTGTAGGTCTCCCAGGTGGGGGGTGACGTAGCTGCGACGGGGGACATTGACGATCGGGCGGAGGCGTTTTGAATGCTTGTAGTCGTCGCAGGTGTTTGGCTGGGATTCCTGCATAGAGTGGTTTGCCGTAGTCCATTCTGCTACTGACGAGGGCCTGGGTCACTGTTTGGTCGGGATCCATTTGTAGATCCTGCGGAGCATGCAGAGAGTGTTGTAGCAGGAGGAGGAGACGGCGTTGACCTGCTTGGACATGGAGAGGGAGGAGTCAAGGATGAATCCTAGGTTGCACACATGGTTGATGGGTATTGGTGCTGTTCCCAGTGTGGTCAGCCACCAGGAGTCATCCCAGGCTGAAGGGGTGGGTCCGAGGATGAGGACCACCGTCTTGTCCGAGTTCAGCTTCAGCAGGCTGCTCCTCATCCAGTTGGCGACGGCCTTCATTCCCTCGAGGAGGTTGGTTTGGTGGTGTGCGGTTCCTTGGTGAGGGAGAGGATGAGCTGGGTGTAGTTGGCATAGTAGATTATGTTGAGGTCGTGATGGCGGGCTAATTGTGTGAGGGGGGCCATGTAGACGTTGAACAGCATAGGGCTGAGGGAAGAGTCTTGGGGGACGCCGCAGAAGATGTCGGTGGCTTCCGATCGGAAGAGTGGGAGGCAGATGCTCTGGGTTCTGCCGGACAGGAAGGACGTGGTCCAGTCAAGGGCCTTCTCTTGGATTCCGGCTTCTATGAGGCGTGTCTTTAGAGTGCGATGGCAGACCGTATCGAAGGCAGCTGATAGGTCCAGGAGGATGATAGCTGATCTTTCTCCGTTGTCTAGTTGGCGCCTGATGTCGACTCTAGCGGCGATGAGGGCTGTCTCAGTGCTGTGGTTTCGTCTGAATCCAGACTGGGACGGGTCCAGGATGTTGTTGTCTTCCAGGTGGTGGGCCAATTGGATGTTGATGATTTTGTCGATGACCTTTGCCAGGAACGGGAGCAGGGAGATGGGCCAGAAGTTCTTGAAGTCATTGGGGTCTGCCTTGGGCTTCTTGAGGAGGGCGTTGATTTTGGCGTGCTTCCAGCTTTCCGGGAATGTCGCTGTTTCGAAGGAGATGTTGATGACCTTCCGTAGTTGGGGTGCTGTGGCTGGTTCTGCTTTGTTGAATACGTGATGTGGGCACGGTCTGACGGGGAACCTGAGTTGATGGAGTTCATGATCTTGCGTGTCTCGTCGTCATTGACGTTGGACCAGGAGGTCAGGTGGTTGGCGCTGGTGGTGTTCACAGGGGAGGTGGAGTCTGGCGTAGTCGGGCGGTCGTAGTGTTGAAGCGGTCGTAGATGTCAGCGATCTTGCAGTGGAAGAAGATGGCTAGTGAGTTGCACAGTTCTTGTGAGGGCGGGATGTCCTTGGCATTGGCGCTGGGGTTGGAGAGTTCCTTTACGATGCTGAAGAGCTCCTTGCTGTCATGTGTGTTGTTATCCAGGCGGTTTTTGAAGGAGGATCTCTTGGTTAATCTGATGAGGTGGTGATGTCTGTGGGTGGCGTCCTTGTGGGCTGCTTTGCTTTCCGGTGTGCCTTCATGGAGCCATATCTTCTCCAGTTTCCAGCATGCGCATTTGGAGGACTGGAGCTCGTCGGTGAACCAGGTGGCTCTTTTACTGGTGTGGCTGTTGGAGGGTTTCTTGAGCGGGGCGAGGGTGTTGGCGCAGTCATTGATCCATTGTCTGAGGTTGCGGGCTGTGGCGTCTGAGTTGATGGGGTCAGTAGGTGGTTCTGGGTGAGGGTGTTGATCAGCTAGTCTTTGGTGACTTTGCCCCAGCAGCAGCGGGGCAGCAGTTGGGTGCGGTGGTGCGTGGTTGGTTTCTTGAAGGTGAAATGGATGCAGCGGTGGTCGGTCCAGTGGAGTTCGGTGGTGTGGTCGAAGGTTACGTGGGTGCCTGTGGAGAAGACGGGGTCCAGCATGTGGCCGGCGGTGTGGGTGGGTGTGGTGACAAGTTGTCTGAGGCCAAGGTTGGCGATGTTGTCGATTAGCGTGGCAGAGTTGGCGTCTTTGTTGTTCTTGAGGTAGAAGTTCAGGTCCCCGAGGAGGATGTAGTCCTTGGAGGCGAGTGTGTGGGTGCTGGCGAGGTCGGCGATGGAGTCGCTGAACTGAGCCCGGGGTCCGGTGGGTCTGTAGACGATTGTTCCTCTGAGGGTGGTGTTGGGGTTGGTGTGGATCCGGAAGTGGAGGTGTTCAGCGGTGTTGAGGGTGTCATCTGCATGGGTGCGGACCTTGAAGGTGGTCTTGTGGACGATGGCTATTCCTCCTCCGATTCCATTGGTGAGATCCCTGCGGGTGATCTTGTAGCCATCTGGGATGGCTATGGCGATGTCGGGTGCCGAGGAGTCGTTCCATCAGGTCTCGGTCAGGAAGGCCACGTCTGGGGCGGCAGTGTCGAGCAGGTCCCAGAGCGCGACGGCGTGTTTGCGTGCAGAGCGGGTGTTGAGGAGTATGCAGCGGAGGTGGTTGGGTCCAGTCCTTGGAGGTTTGGTGGCTCTGTCGCAGGTGAAACTGCAGGTGCGGCAGGAGAAAGTTCTGTGGGTCGGTTTCGAGGTGGCCTGGTCGCAGGTGTGGTTTTGACCGGTATTGAGTACGTGGAGGGTGCTGGCATCTGGTGTCGTGGTGTTCGCAGGGTCCATGGGTTCTGGCACTGGGCGCAGTCCAGGCGCGGACGGGCGCAGACGGGCTTACCTCTGGCGCACCTCAGTCATGCCAGCGGCACTCCATTGGCGTGCCCGCTGCTCGGCCGAGCAGCGGCCGACATTTAAGGAGGGAGTGTGGGAGGAGCAGCTGGGAGGCGGGACTGGGGCGGCAAGTGGACGGTGGGGGGTGGGGCTGCAGGGGGGCAGCGGTGGGAAAACCAGCAGGGGGACCTGAAGAGAAGGGGGAGGGGGAGATACAATGCAAAACTTTGGCAGCCTATTGGCAGCCTTTGACACGGTTGACCACAATCTACTCATCAAGGCTCTCCAAGATAGAATAGGTGCAGACGGGATGGTCCTAAAATGGTTCTCCTCCTTCTTACACAACCGCTCCCAAAGGGTAAAAATCAAATCCTTTACGTCCCAATTACACCCCATCAGCAGAGGTGTCCCTCAAGGCTCAGTGCTCTCCTCTCAACTATTCAACATATACATGGAACTCCTCACCACCATACTCATAAAAGCCAACATTCCCTTCCATCTATAAGAAGATGACACCCAGATCTACTTGGAAACCTCCTCCACTAACAACATTCTAAGACTAAACAACACCCTTAGAGAAATTCACCACTGGCTATCAACTAACCACCTTAAACTCAATCAAGACAATACGGACTTCCTCCTTATCTCCAACAAAGAAGAAAATCCTCAAATCATAGAGTGGGTAAAAGCAATAGATGACCTCAACGGTAATCTGACTCTGTCTAAATCGGTAAAATCCCTAGGGATCACCCTTGACCCAAAACTGAACATGGATAATCACATTAAGATCTCTGCGAAGAGTGCCTTCCTCAATCTGATGCTCCTCAACAGAATCAAGCCCTTCATTCCACCCAAAGATCTCAAACAAGCCACCCAATCACTGTTGCTATCCAGACTCGACTACGGTAATGCAATCCTCACCGGTACAGCTCAATCCCACCTAGCAGCTGCCAGAATGGTCACCAGTTAAGAAATACAACCACCTCTGACCCGCACTCAGAGAACTAAAAATGGCTACCAGCCGAAATGAGGGCCAGCTTTTGGACTGCATGCCTGACACAAAAAGCCTTGCACACAGGGAAACCAGAATACCTGGCCTCCAAACTCAAGAAAGCCGGCCAGACAAGAAACCTCAGGAGCTCCAACACCATGCTACTCATCCCCATGAAAACACGCAAACAAAAAATCTGCTGCACGGTCTTTTGCTGGAAACGCACCAAAAATCTGGAACTCCATTGCAGCCGATATCAGGACTATCAGTTCCTTTATAACATTCAAAGGACTCCTAAAAGTCCTCTACCTCAACCGTGCCTTCCCGAACGAAGAGCCGCCGCTGAAACGCACAAACTTGCATTCCACTGCCCCTGGATAATGCTCCACTACTACCTACCTCTTTCTACAATCTGCAGGCACTTGATAATGCTCCACCTCCACCCTCCTCCTCAGGCACCTTACAGCCCCCAGACAATGCTCAATCTCATCCTACCTCTTCCTTCTTCCCTGATTAGCCCCTCGTTACCTCCTCCCGAAATGAGGCTGAGCTCTATCTCAGGACTTCCTCACCTCAATGAAGCGCAGCTCACTGGGTTATCTGAACATTTATGTGGGACTATGCCTTTCTTATGTGATTACAGCTTAATTTCTGTTGTAAAGCACTCCGATACCCTCGGTTCTGGCTAGCGCTATATAAAACTTCTAAATAAATAAATAAATAAAAATGTTGGATTTCTCGTAAATCTGGAAATCCATCAGTGGACATGGATGTTGCGTGGGAACACCCACAGCAACACCAATGTCACGCTCCTAACACACAAAGTATTGCATGGACAGGGGCGATATTTACAAGCACAGGTTAAGTCCCGCAGGGTGACTTTACCCATGCTTGTAAATATATCTCAGCAGGCTGCGCCACCGGTGCATCAGGCAACTTGATGCACCGGCTCACGCATGGAGTTTGTAAATCTGCCCTAAAAATATTTGCAGTATAACCTGCCATGTGTAAACACAAGAACATTGCGTCACAATTTAACCTCGGCAACATTGCTAGGTTCCCAAAAATAGCTAGGGTAAAGTAATGCCAGGACTAACGTGTTCAAAAACATGGTAGATTTTATATATGCCAAATAAACCACAGGGACAAAACATAACAGAAGGCCAATGGTCAGTCTATAGTGACATGGTTAGGCTTAGCACACTGCAGTGCCACAAAACATGCCCGACTTATACTGCTAGGGTGACCTCCTCACAAAGGGGAATCCATTGGGCAGGGCAGGCACTTCAAAATGTTATTTGGGATGGGGATGTTTGGTTTTAGGAGGGGTGTCCTTGGGTTGAGAAAGGGTGATTTTGGAAGAGGAAATGGTGGACTTTTGTTTTGGAGGGGAGAATGTGTAGTTGAGAAACATTTGGCAGAAGTGCCTTGGAAAGTGGAGGGGTGGGTGAGTCGGTAAGAGGGGTGGGTTTGACAGTAGAAGTGATGGTCTTGGGTGTGGGAGTGGTAGAAAGGTCCTTGAAAGTGGCGGTTGGAGGTATGGGAGGGGTGTTGGCAAGGGAAAATTAGGGATCATCGATAGGGTACTTAATAATGGAAATGGTAAGGAGTGGGTTCTTGAAGGTAGATGCAATGACTCTATGTGATGTGCTTGGATCTGGTGCAGGTGCATGTTTGTCAGGTGTATGTGCTACAAGTAGGGGTGAGTCTTGTTTTTGCAGTGACCCTTTGGTGCTTGATTGTGTGTATCTGTATTTCTTAAGAGTGTAGAATGTGGCTAATGTACCTGTGGATGTTGCAGCAGTGGAAGTGCTGGGTGTGGGTGTTTTGGATGCTGATGTGGTGGTGACAGTGGGTGTGGTTGTGTGTGGTGCATGTATGGAAGTGACAGTGGTTTGGGGTGGGGTGGTGTTATCTGTGCTGGCTGTGGATGTATGGGGATGGTGTTTGCATAAATGTAGGCTGACATCTGTGCTTTGTGGGGATGTGATGGTGGAGTGGGGTGAGTATGTTTGTGAGGGGTTATCAGTGGTAGTTGTGTATGTGATGGTGGGGGGTGCCTGTGATTGTGGTGGTGGGCGCAGAGTCTGTCTGTAAATCCATACCTGTTGATTTGTGTGAGGTTTTTGCTTATGTGTGGATGTCCTGCCTGGGTCTGTTTAAGTGTGGGTGTGTAAATGTTTTGTGTGCTTTGTATAAATTTGGAATTGAGTGAAGGAATAGGGGAGAGGATGTAGCCTAATGGCTTGGGTGGTCGATCTCAAATCTGTGGAACCGGGTTCAAGTCTCGGCCATGACACTCAACATCCTGTGATTCCAGGAAAATTACTTAATATACCTGTGCTCATGTAAAGTGTTTTGATACCAGATACGTTCGGGTCAAGTTCAAGCTATATAAAACTACGGGGAAAATAAAAAAGGAGGGAGGAGGGACAGAAGTTTGTGGGGATGGGAGGCTGTGCTAAGGGAGGAGCCCAGAGCCTGAAACGATCTCTGTAGGCCAGACATTGTACTGTGAATGCCTTCCTGGTAAGTGACCATCTGCTACAGATGGCTGTATTGCCCCTGGATGACATTCAGTAGTGCAGTCGAACCCACAGAGAGGTCTATAGCCTTCTCACTCTGCTCAGTGGGGGGGGGGCAGTGGCTGAGGTGCCTGAAGCAAAGGAGACTATTTACAGCAAGGGGTGGTGATGGACAGAGTCTCTGAATTAAGCAGAGTACTCTCACCCAGTCAAAAGATCAGGGCTAGATCCAACACCGTTTTTTAGCTCATTGCACCATCCCAGTTTCAGAACCTGGCTGTATGCAAATTAGTCTGTCCCTGGCCCAGTGCATCATGGGAACAGGGCAGACCAGACTACAAAAGCCAATTCTTACACTGGGAAGGAAACAAGCTTCCGGGGACCGGTTTCTGGCATTACAGCCGTCTTCGGCCCGGCTTGCTTGAATCCTGATGGTGCAATGAGCAAGGGACTCACATCTGAGTATACCCTTCCACGCTTAGGGTGGACAAAATTATTTACAGCAAGGGGTGGTGATGGACAGAGTCTCTGAATTAAGCAGAGTACTCTCACCCAGTCAAAAGATCAGGGCTAGATCCAACACCGTTTTTTAGCTCATTGCACCATCCCAGTTTCAGAACCTGGCTGTATGCAAATTAGTCTGTCCCTGGCCCAGTGCATCATGGGAACAGGGCAGACCAGACTACAAAAGCCAATTCTTACACTGGGAAGGAAACAAGCTTCCGGGGACCGGTTTCTGGCATTACAGCCGTCTTCGGCCCGGCTTGCTTGAATCCTGATGGTGCAATGAGCAAGGGACTCACATCTGAGTATACCCTTCCACGCTTAGGGTGGACAAAATTATTTACAGCAAGGGGTGGTGATGGACAGAGTCTCTGAATTAAGCAGAGTACTCTCACCCAGTCAAAAGATCAGGGCTAGATCCAACACCGTTTTTTAGCTCATTGCACCATCCCAGTTTCAGAACCTGGCTGTATGCAAATTAGTCTGTCCCTGGCCCAGTGCATCATGGGAACAGGGCAGACCAGACTACAAAAGCCAATTCTTACACTGGGAAGGAAACAAGCTTCCGGGGACCGGTTTCTGGCATTACAGCCGTCTTCGGCCCGGCTTGCTTGAATCCTGATGGTGCAATGAGCAAGGGACTCACATCTGAGTATACCCTTCCACGCTTAGGGTGGACAAAATTATTTACAGCAAGGGGTGGTGATGGACAGAGTCTCTGAATTAAGCAGAGTACTCTCACCCAGTCAAAAGAGCAGGGCTAGATCCAACACCGTTTTTTAGCTCATTGCACCATCCCAGTTTCAGAACCTGGCTGTATGCAAATTAGTCTGTCCCTGGCCCAGTGCATCATGGGAACAGGGCAGACCAGACTACAAAAGCCAATTCTTACACTGGGAAGGAAACAAGCTTCCGGGGACCGGTTTCTGGCATTACAGCCGTCTTCGGCCCGGCTTGCTTGAATCCTGATGGTGCAATGAGCAAGGGACTCACATCTGAGTATACCCTTCCACGCTTAGGGTGGACAAAATTATTTACAGCAAGGGGTGGTGATGGACAGAGTCTCTGAATTAAGCAGAGTACTCTCACCCAGTCAAAAGATCAGGGCTAGATCCAACACCGTTTTTTAGCTCATTGCACCATCCCAGTTTCAGAACCTGGCTGTATGCAAATTAGTCTGTCCCTGGCCCAGTGCATCATGGGAACAGGGCAGACCAGACTACAAAAGCCAATTCTTACACTGGGAAGGAAACAAGCTTCCTTTTCTGAATCGTTTTTGGCCACTATAGGTGTGGCAGGGTCTACTCAGACATGAGTCCCTTTCTCACTGCTCCATCAGGATTCAAGCAAGCCGGGCCGAAGAGGCTGAAATGCCAGAAACCGGTCCCCGGTAGCTTGTCTCCTTTCTGGTGAAGAATTGGCTTGGTAGTTTGGTCTGCCCTGTTCCCATGATGCACTGGGCCAGGGACAGACTAATTTGCATATAGCCAGGTTCTGAGCTGGGATGGGGCAGTGAGATAAATAACGGTGATGGATCAAGCCCTGATCTTTGGACTGGGTAAGAGTGGTCTGCTTAATTCAGACACTCTGTTCATCACCACCCCCTTTTCTGAATCGTTTTTGGCCACTATAGGTGTGGCAGGGTATACTCAGACATGAGTCCCTTTCTCACTGCTCCATCAGGATTCAAGCAAGCCGGGCCGAAGAGGCTGAAATGCCAGAAACCGGTCCCCGGTAGCTTGTCTCCTTTCTGGTGAAGAATTGGCTTGGTAGTTTGGTCTGCCCTGTTCCCATGAAGCACTGGGCCAGGGACAGACTAATTTGCATATAGCCAGGTTCTGAGCTGGGATGGGGCAGTGAGATAAATAACGGTGATGGATCAAGCCCTGATCTTTGGACTGGGTAAGAGTGGTCTGCTTAATTCAGACACTCTGTTCATCACCACCCCCTTTTCTGAATCGTTTTTGGCCACTATAGGTGTGGCAGGGTATACTCAGACATGAGTCCCTTTCTCACTGCTCCATCAGGATTCAAGCAAGCCGGGCCGAAGAGGCTGAAATGCCAGAAACCGGTCCCCGGTAGCTTGTCTCCTTTCTGGTGAAGAATTGGCTTGGTAGTTTGGTCTGCCCTGTTCCCATGATGCACTGGGCCAGGGACAGACTAATTTGCATATAGCCAGGTTCTGAGCTGGGATGGGGCAGTGAGATAAATAACGGTGATGGATCAAGCCCTGATCTTTGGACTGGGTAAGAGTGGTCTGCTTAATTCAGACACTCTGTTCATCACCACCCCCTTTTCTGAATCGTTTTTGGCCACTATAGGTGTGGCAGGGTATACTCAGACATGAGTCCCTTTCTCACTGCTCCATCAGGATTCAAGCAAGCCGGGCCGAAGAGGCTGAAATGCCAGAAACCGGTCCCCGGTAGCGTGTCTCCTTTCTGGTGAAGAATTGGCTTGGTAGTTTGGTCTGCCCTGTTCCCATGATGCACTGGGCCAGGGACAGACTAATTTGCATATAGCCAGGTTCTGAGCTGGGATGGGGCAGTGAGATAAATAACGGTGATGGATCAAGCCCTGATCTTTGGACTGGGTAAGAGTGGTCTGCTTAATTCAGACACTCTGTTCATCACCACCCCCTTTTCTGAATCGTTTTTGGCCACTATAGGTGTGGCAGGGTATACTCAGACATGAGTCCCTTTCTCACTGCTCCATCAGGATTCAAGCAAGCCGGGCCGAAGAGGCTGAAATGCCAGAAACCGGTCCCCGGTAGCTTGTCTCCTTTCTGGTGAAGAATTGGCTTGGTAGTTTGGTCTGCCCTGTTCCCATGATGCACTGGGCCAGGGACAGACTAATTTGCATATAGCCAGGTTCTGAGCTGGGATGGGGCAGTGAGATAAATAACGGTGATGGATCAAGCCCTGATCTTTGGACTGGGTAAGAGTGGTCTGCTTAATTCAGACACTCTGTTCATCACCACCCCCTTTTCTGAATCGTTTTTGGCCACTATAGGTGTGGCAGGGTATACTCAGACATGAGTCCCTTTCTCACTGCTCCATCAGGATTCAAGCAAGCCGGGCCGAAGAGGCTGAAATGCCAGAAACCGGTCCCCGGTAGCTTGTCTCCTTTCTGGTGAAGAATTGGCTTGGTAGTTTGGTCTGCCCTGTTCCCATGATGCACTGGGCCAGGGACAGACTAATTTGCATATAGCCAGGTTCTGAGCTGGGATGGGGCAGTGAGATAAATAACGGTGATGGATCAAGCCCTGATCTTTGGACTGGGTAAGAGTGGTCTGCTTAATTCAGACACTCTGTTCATCACCACCCCCTTTTCTGAATTGTTTTTGGCCACTATAGGTGTGGCAGGGTATTCTCAGACATGAGTCCCTTTCTCACTGCTCCATCAGGATTCAAGCAAGCCGGGCCGAAGAGGCTGAAATGCCAGAAACCGGTCCCCGGTAGCTTGTCTCCTTTCTGGTGAAGAATTGGCTTGGTAGTTTGGTCTGCCCTGTTCCCATGATGCACTGGGCCAGGGACAGACTAATTTGCATATAGCCAGGTTCTGAGCTGGGATGGGGCAGTGAGATAAATAACGGTGATGGATCAAGCCCTGATCTTTGGACTGGGTAAGAGTGGTCTGCTTAATTCAGACACTCTGTTCATCACCACCCCCTTTTCTGAATCGTTTTTGGCCACTATAGGTGTGGCAGGGTATACTCAGACATGAGTCCCTTTCTCACTGCTCCATCAGGATTCAAGCAAGCCGGGCCGAAGAGGCTGAAATGCCAGAAACCGGTCCCCGGTAGCTTGTCTCCTTTCTGGTGAAGAATTGGCTTGGTAGTTTGGTCTGCCCTGTTCCCATGATGCACTGGGCCAGGGACAGACTAATTTGCATATAGCCAGGTTCTGAGCTGGGATGGGGCAGTGAGATAAATAACGGTGATGGATCAAGCCCTGATCTTTGGACTGGGTAAGAGTGGTCTGCTTAATTCAGACACTCTGTTCATCACCACCCCCTTTTCTGAATCGTTTTTGGCCACTATAGGTGTGGCAGGGTATACTCAGACATGAGTCCCTTTCTCACTGCTCCATCAGGATTCAAGCAAGCCGGGCCGAAGAGGCTGAAATGCCAGAAACCGGTCCCCGGTAGCTTGTCTCCTTTCTGGTGAAGAATTGGCTTGGTAGTTTGGTCTGCCCTGTTCCCATGATGCACTGGGCCAGGGACAGACTAATTTGCATATAGCCAGGTTCTGAGCTGGGATGGGGCAGTGAGATAAATAACGGTGATGGATCAAGCCCTGATCTTTGGACTGGGTAAGAGTGGTCTGCTTAATTCAGACACTCTGTTCATCACCACCCCCTTTTCTGAATCGTTTTTGGCCACTATAGGTGTGGCAGGGTATACTCAGACATGAGTCCCTTTCTCACTGCTCCATCAGGATTCAAGCAAGCCGGGCCGAAGAGGCTGAAATGCCAGAAACCGGTCCCCGGTAGCTTGTCTCCTTTCTGGTGAAGAATTGGCTTGGTAGTTTGGTCTGCCCTGTTCCCATGATGCACTGGGCCAGGGACAGACTAATTTGCATATAGCCAGGTTCTGAGCTGGGATGGGGCAGTGAGATAAATAACGGTGATGGATCAAGCCCTGATCTTTGGACTGGGTAAGAGTGGTCTGCTTAATTTAGACACTCTGTTCATCACCACCCCCTTTTCTGAATCGTTTTTGGCCACTATAGGTGTGGCAGGGTATACTCAGACATGAGTCCCTTTCTCACTGCTCCATCAGGATTCAAGCAAGCCGGGCCGAAGAGGCTGAAATGCCAGAAACCGGTCCCCGGTAGCTTGTCTCCTTTCTGGTGAAGAATTGGCTTGGTAGTTTGGTCTGCCCTGTTCCCATGATGCACTGGGCCAGGGACAGACTAATTTGCATATAGCCAGGTTCTGAGCTGGGATGGGGCAGTGAGATAAATATCGGTGATGGGTCAAGCCCTGATCTTTGGACTGGGTAAGAGTGGTCTGCTTAATTCAGACACTCTGTTCATCACCACCCCCTTTTCTGAATCGTTTTTGGCCACTATAGGTGTGGCAGGGTATACTCAGACATGAGTCCCTTTCTCACTGCTCCATCAGGATTCAAGCAAGCCGGGCCGAAGAGGCTGAAATGCCAGAAACCGGTCCCCGGTAGCTTGTCTCCTTTCTGGTGAAGAATTGGCTTGGTAGTTTGGTCTGCCCTGTTCCCATGATGCACTGGGCCAGGGACAGACTAATTTGCATATAGCCAGGTTCTGAGCTGGGATGGGGCAGTGAGATAAATAACGGTGATGGATCAAGCCCTGATCTTTGGACTGGGTAAGAGTGGTCTGCTTAATTCAGACACTCTGTTCATCACCACCCCCCCCCTTTTCTGAATCGTGAAGCAAAGGAGACAGCGCACTTCTTAGGGGAGTGGGCCCGGCTATATGGTTGTGGAGCAACAGGGAGGGTGGTGATGGTACTGCCTCTGGCTGACAAGGATGAAGCTGGAAGAAATCCTGTGGGTTCCCCCATCACTCTGGAGTGTTCACTGGAGGGTGTTTCTGCAGATTACAAAGTAGAGCGTGCATCTTCCATGGCACTCCCGACACTCTCTCGGTCACTGGGTCACTCTGTGTCCATACTGTCAAGACCGGAACCATATGTGACCTGCTGCGTCTCCAGCAATGTTGGCCCTTTCTCTTTTACTTGCCAATGATGAATATGAAATTACAAATACAATTTTTTATTGCAACTGCGTTGACACATCTGAGCATCAGATTTCAACACTCAACATTTTTAAAGTGCACAGCCTACACCAGGTTCATGATTCACTATGTAGGAATCAGGATTAGCATGAGCACATGCATGCATGATACATTACCTTAAAACAGTTGACAGTAATGTCATGACCCCAGACATCTCCAATACCATTAATGGATTTGTATACACTCAATCCACATGTCTATACTAGGATAGTTGATCATTGTATATGCTCTGGCCCTTGTAGTATACTATTGTAAACTAATGTGACCAATTAGGATGGCTACTACATATACATTTCCGCAATGTTCACACAAGCCCCAGAATTCAGCAAATGTTCATTTACCTTAAACATCATCATGATGACATGATGGTCAAGTTATAGAGCAACGTAGCCGTAATATGTCCTGAAGCAGAAATAATGTCACAGGCAAATGCTCATTTCACACTGTTGTCACTTTTTACTTGAAACTTCATTTGTGCCTGGAGATATTAAGGGGTAACGCATTGGGAGATAGATACTACAAATGCAAACAACATGTGAGTATATATCGCCCTATGAAAACCCTTTGTCCTGCTTGATACAGGTGACAACTCCATTCTTAGATTGCATTCCTACAAGCCACTACACCTTTGAAGGTTGTTGTTTGTCAGTGAATATCTATGACATGAAGAGGTAGTATCACTTTAGTCCTAATGGGACGGCAAATCACAGCACCATTTGGTATTGCAAACTCAAATTGCCTTGTAAGACTGAGTGCAGACACTCACATATGATTCTTGGAAAAGGGACACCTGGGCAAGGTGGATTTAACAAATCACAGGCTTATCAACAACAGTTCATCTCAGATGTGACCATACATATATCGAGCACAAAACGACCCAATGCCTGATACATTTCTTTTATTTTATTTTCCTTATTATATTAGTGAAAAGATGATCACTTTTTTTAAATAATTGCTCATTATAGAGATATTTCGCAATACAAAAAATATCTATTCAATTAATAGCAAAACATTTTTTATGTAAAAACAATTATTATAGTGTACATACATTACATACTGATAAATTATCTTATCTCTGCATATTCTTTGATTATTTACAGAAGAAAAAAATCATCATTTTCATTTCATCATATAATGGCGTTATTGGTTATACATCCAATGGTTTCAATATTTATCCAACATTTTCTTGATATGAGGAGACTGGCGCTTTATATTCTAGTTACGCGCGTTTCGGCTTGAGCCTTCGTCAGGACTCCATCACAGATTCTTGAAAGGAGAGATAGACAATAATATGGTCTGATGTTAGAATGCCTGTTTGAAAGATGTGATTAATATGAGTTCCACATTTAAGTTAAAAGGGGATCAATTACAAGAGGCAAAATGCAACCCGTTGACACCTCACCACTCTTCTAGGAAATCGCGCTTAGCAGATCACCCACAGTGACCCATAGAGATTACTAACTCAGAAGTAGCAACCTCATCCCAAAAGTTTAGTATGTGCTCAAAGAGTTAAGGCATCATGTGTGTGAGAGAGCAATAGATCAAGTCCATATGGAATAGCTCTTCAACAAACTCAATTGGCCCACATGCATCAAAGTAGATTGCATTCGCAATCGGTGTTAATCGCACAATTCACCCGTTTGCGAATGCAATCTATCTTTTTGAGATGCATGATTGTTTTTGTGGTTTTTCGCATTTTAAGAATTCGCAATTATATTTGCGATTTCTTAAATGTCTCGCAGTTTATGCGAATCGCATTTGTTTGCGAAATGTTCCAATGCATCAAAATTAGCAATTTGCGATTACAAAGAAAATCGGAAATTGCATTTCCAAAAATAAGAAGTCAGAGGTGGTGTTAAATTTTCGCAGCCATTGGGAAACTTGTGTTCTTCAGGAAACAGCTGTTGTGGGCCTTTAGGGAACTGGAAGAAGCCTTTCAAAATGCCAGATTTCTATTTGAGTCAATAAAACCGCCCTGACACGTAAAAATATGACATAGGCTGATGGTTTCTGACCTCACACATGCACACAATGGTTTTTTTAAAGTAAGATGTAACAGGAGGGATGTCCTGAACACATTCTCCCTTCCTTACACAACACAATGGTGAATTTTGAAATGTAGGTAGGCAAAGTTGCACATATGTAATTATACATTTATGCTGCTTCTTCAAAACACATTTCTTCAGTTTAAAGGCAGTTGGGTGTGAAAATCAGAGAGTCATATATGTTTTCGATCTCTCATCCACCTCCACTGCTCCTTAGGGCAGAACACATATTA
This sequence comes from Lissotriton helveticus, assembly GCF_964261635.1. Taxonomy (NCBI): domain Eukaryota; kingdom Metazoa; phylum Chordata; class Amphibia; order Caudata; family Salamandridae; genus Lissotriton; species Lissotriton helveticus. Next base: position 989,667,191 of record NC_136067.1, read on the forward strand.
CAAGTGCCTTGCTGATTGGCAGCTACAGTATATAAGGCAGGGGTCTTTCAAGTTCCCTCTTTTGATGGGCTTCACAGAACTTCCAGGAGCATTGCACAATGGCAGCACTTTTCTTCTTGGCTCGCCGCCACAGATTGAGAGTAGCCGCAGGATGGAGCAGAAGGCAGATACAAGAGAGAATCTTTAGAGTACGCATAACCTTGCTTGGGCAAACTGATGATGAGATTTATGATAGGTAACGGCTTACTGGTAACTTAGTTTTAGATTTAATTAATGATTTAGACCCTATTTTGCAAAGGGAGACTCGCAGGACAAAAGCAATACCTACTCATGTACAAGTCCTGTGTTCTCTACACCTTCTAGCTTCTGGTTCTTTTCAGGGAATAGTAGCTATTGCTGGCGGTGTCTCCCAGAGCTCCCTTTCAAGATTTTTTAATGCTTTTTTGGATGCTATGTTGCATAGAATTAGGAATTACATTAAGTTTCCAACTTCTCAACAGGATTTGTTGAAAACTAAAGTAGATTTTTATAATATGGCACAATTCCCACATGTAATAGGCTGTGTGGATGGGACACATGTACCTATTTGTCCGCCCTCAGAAAATGAGTATATATTCCGTAACAGGAAATGTTTCCACTCACTTAATATTCAAGTGATATGTAACTCAAAGACCAATATTACTGACATAGTGGCTAGTTACCCTGGCAGTGCCCATGATTCATACATCTTTAAGCACAGCGCAATACATGCACGGCTTCTTGCTGGACAGTTTGGAGATGGTTATTTGCTAGGTAAATATGGAAAATCAATATTTATTCAATTAGTAAACTTCATACACTTTCACTGCTTTAGTAATGTCATTTATATATCTATGTTTTTTGAAAGGTGACAGTGCCTATGGTGTCAGGTCTTACATTTTGACTCCATACCTCAACCCAGCAAGTAGAAAGGAGCAACATTACAATCAAGCTCACAAATCAACTCGCAATGTCATTGAGAGAACCTTTGGTGTTCTTAAATCAAGGTTCCGCATACTGCATAAGACTGGTGGAACTTTGCAGTATAATCCCAAAATATGCTGTAAAATAGTTGCTGCATGCGCAATGCTACACAACATGGCAACAGAGAGAGGCATACATTTGGAAGAAGAAGATGTCTTACCGCCAAATGACAACGAACCACAGCAACCCCCAGCCAGACAACATGGACCAGAAGCAGCAGAAGGAAGGAGAAGAAGAGCTGAGATTACACAGAATTATTTCTGAGAAAGGTACAAGGCTTTATTTGTGTTTTTGCCTTAATAATTTTAATTTCTTTTAACAAACATAAGATGATGTGCTTTCAAAATAGCTTTTTCAGCAATTAACTTAATCAATTAATGACATGTTTAAAGGAAGAAATTCTTGTAAATATGAAACTTTTGGTACATGCAACATTCTTCAAATAGTCATGCATGGGAAATACATTGATATCATGTTACTTTTTACGCCCGCGCACACCTAAAGCCTTCCCAGCATTTTTATCTTTCTCCAAAACCATTAGGCACCCTTCTTTCAGATTTCTATTACTACGTCTTGACCCAGCAATGGCACACTCAGGTGGGTCTACACTTTGACCACCCACAACACTGTCAAAATTTGAAAAAGTAATCCCTGGTGGGTCACTACTGTTTGAAGCATGTCCTAATTCATTCCCTCTCACCATTCCCCTTGAAATTTCAACAAAAACATCATTTACTTTTTCCCGCATGACAACATTTTGTTTGCAGATTTTTGCTGCACAAGTAGAAATACGTGACAACTGTCTGTTCTGACCATGTAGGCTGGTCATTAGCCTCAGGTGCCTATTCACACTTTCCTTATGTTGCATTTTCATTACAGTGCAGATTGATTCCAATGACTTAGCAATCCTGTCAAGTTTCTCAGCAGTTGCCTCATGGCCATTTTTCAAAGCCTCAACCATCCTATTCATAGTGCTGTGAATGCCACCAAGTTGTTTAGACATATGTGCTATTTTGCCTTTAATAATTCTAACATGTTTGCCTTGCAGGCGCTGTATCTTCAATATTTTGTCCTCAACAACACTGCCAGTGCTGGATCCCTCCTCAAATGTGGCCAAGTTTGATGTTCTAGAATGCCGTCTATAAAATTGACTTTGCCTCCTTCGCCTACTAGGCCTTGCATTGGTGACTGTTGGTGTTGGTTCAGGTCTTGTCACTGGATTAGTTTGACTGTTACCCTCCTCTGAATCAGTTTGTAGTAACTGGCGTACTCTTTGCCTTTCATTCAGTGGCAAATTAGCAGTGGAAGTACTTAGATTATTAGCCTCTTCATTTACATGGATTTCTAGGGTACTGAAATCCCGCAAATCTCGCTCAATTAATTCTTGAAGCAATTCTGTTTGAAAAAGTGCAAACATATTTTTACTTTAGATATTGCTTTGTAAATTTTACATTAAAAACAAAGTTACATAATGAGTAATTGTTTCCAAGACATGGTTTCTTTTACATTAAATTTACTCTGTGTCTCAGTCAAAGTTACAAATATGACTTTTACCCTACTACTTAATGATAGAAACTACAGTTCCCAAGATGCATTGCTTAAAGCATGATTAGATTGCTACTCTGGAGCTGGCAACTTCTGATAATGTAATGTAATAAGTAAATGGTGTTTTGAATAACATGCTTTCCCTATGTTCACTTTGGCAAAGGCCACAAGTATTTCAATCAGTTTACTTGTCTTACATCTTATATTAAGACTTACCTTCAGAAGGGGTAATGAGATCAGACTTGTCTATGTTCATGACACCCACAACTGCCTCAGTCAAAAGTGTCCCTTCCACAAGTTCTTCCAAAGGGGTTGTGGGTATGTCTTTGGGGGGACCACCTCCTGTTTTATTTGCAGATTTCACTCTTGACGCAATCTTCTCCTTTGCGCGACTACGCAAGTCGTACCACCTTTTCTGTAAGTTGCTGATTTCACGGTGGGCAACACCAACCGCATTCACCTTGGATTGTATGTTAAGCCAAACATTTCTTTTCACAGCATCAGGCACCTTATGTGACAACTTGCCAAAAAGTTGATCATGCCTGTCAGTCACCTCTTCAATAAGGATTTCAAGTTCCTTCTCTGAAAACTTTATTTTCCTTTTTCTTGAGGGCCCCTCTTCTTCTTGGTTTTCCATCTCAATTTCTCCTTTACAGTGAAGAACACAGACTGCAGCAGCAACCTCTCACAGCAGCCTCAGAGACCAACTGCCAGAGCTTCAGTCAAACCAGTTCCCAGGTGCCAGTGATTGCCTTACTGGCTTCCTGGCAATCAGGTTGGTGGAATTCATCATGTGTCGTTTTTCGCAATATACGAATTCGCAATTAAGAATTTGGGTGCGAATCTCAAAAAAATGCGATTTTTTGGAAATCGCAAAAAAAAAGCGAAAACAATCATGAATAGACAATTGCGATTCCTTATTTGCGATTCCTTAAAAATCGCAAATAAGAAATCGCAATTACTAACATTGATGCATGTGGGCCAAAATCCTTTCACTAAATGTTATCACTATCATGCTAAAAGTTTAGTTTTTCTATGTTTATACCTTTGATGTTGGCTCTGAATAGAGTAGTTTTGCTTATTCTGATTTTAAAGTATTTTTCGGCAGCTACTTTATTTCTGTTGTTGAAAATAAGGAATGAGGAGAGGTAATATAAACAAACTTATGGTTTAAGACTTTTGAAGATGTATTGTATTTGCAATTCAATGAAAGGTTAATACCTTTTGAGAGTTTATTATCCTTTTTCAGATGAATAACTTAAAACACTCTTCTCACTTCTGAAACCTAATTTTCTGAGCCTTCAAACATCTTCAAACAACCGAATAAAGCTAGTTTTGGTCACCAAACAATAAATAGCTCAAACAAAAATGTAGATACGGCAACTTTATTAGCCTTGACAAAAAAGATCAAAAGAATAGAATTACATGGACAAATCATGTTGGAATACCTCAAGGCAGGGGTTATTCCCCAAGGCCTACGGGTAAGAAACATCCCAGGACTGTTTGTCCAAATTAAACAATTTTTGGAATGGTGGTCAATGATCGCCAACCGGTGTTCTCCTGATTTCATGATGCTTATATTAGAAACAGCCAAGGAAGTGATTGATCAGTTGGCTTCTGAAATAGCAGACCTAGAGAATAAAATCAGAACATCAGGATGCCTAGAGGAAGCCAAAAAAATATTGAAGACATTGATAGAGACCTACACTCTTATACTGAATATTTAAGGAAAAGGAAAGTGGAAAAATTGAAAAAAGATATCCGCTTTTTTAGTAAAGAGAATACCTACCCGTATCTATCAGACAATTATTACAATCAACCAGAAGGCGTGCATTATGATCAACCATCTAATAGACAATATGGTCATAAAATTATATCTTTCTCTGACACCTCGGATTCGGATAATGAAGGTTCTAAGAATAACTACGAATCAAGAGGAAATGGTTATAATACGTGAAGAACAAGGTTTGTCAAGCCTTTTTTAGGGAGGCTCTTCACAAGGTGAACCAATTGGAGACCTCAGTACCATCCGCGATTCCAGGGCAATCCTAAAATGGATCACAACCAATATCTTGTAACACAAAACGCCCAATACTGGAGGAAATAGAATCAATTCCCATCTTTAATCTGAGTGATTCCTCCTTATCGGACTCAAGCTATACCTTATTGACCAAAGGATTATCATTTGCTCCCCAGTCAGTCCTCAATAAATTTGAGCTTTTGAGAGATTCTTCAGAAAAATCTGTCTAAAGGTTTTTTTGCCAATAAAGAAACACAGCTAGATACAGGGAACCTGGCAGGACTTTCCCCCAAATCTACTTTTACCCCCACTTTAGACAAGCTTTCAGCAGAAGTGGCGGTGTTTGAACAGGTGGTCTACAATAAGATTATTAATATCACCAAACGTGTACAAAAGACACCTTTCAATTTAAGTAGAGAGGAATATCAAGTCTTACAAGACCTTAAACAAACTCCAACTATCACTAAGTGTGTGACAAAGGGGTGGGATTTTCCTTGTTGACACCCAGGCGTATGTCTCAAAAATGGAAGCTGTGTTGGGAAATGACCACTCCTATATTTAAATAACGAGGGATCCAACTCCCCATATCGCAACCAAAATCCATAGAGCCCTCAGGGATTGTGACATATGTGAAAAAGTGTAGAAAAATGTAGAATAACCTAAGATGGCGAGCATTTATGGCATTCCAAAAATCCATAGGTATGAGGCTAATCCACCGCTGCGGCCCATGGTAACACAGATAGGCTCAATCACAGAGCAGGTCTCTAAATATGTTGATCCGATATTATGACCCCATTTTTCTCGTACACCAGCATTTGATAAAGATACAAGGCACGTAATTAATCTAATTGAAGATACACCTTTTTGCCCTACCACACAGTAACTAGTAACCATGGACATAGAAGCACTTTACAGTAATATTCCCATCATTGGAGCAATAGAAGCTGTAAAATGGTTCATTAACACTTACAACATCCAATGTCCTTCCATCTTTCTACAAGAATGTTTGTAGAAGACAATGTGTTGGAATTAAATACCCAACTATTTAAACAAAAGCAGGGCGTGAGCATGGGGGCATCCTGTGCCCCAACGGTTGCGAACAAATAAATGTCGTTGTTTGAAAAGAATTTTGTCTACAATGAAATAGCACCATTTTTTGAGTCTGTGGTGAAGTGGTCTAGATTCATAGACGATATTTTTTTCATATGGGTAGACATACTGGATGTATGACGTTACAACGCATGCTTTTACCACGCATGCAGTTACAACGCAAGTATTACAACGCAAACCTTTACAACGCATTACACTTGGGGGTGCTGGATAGTGAATAGTTTAATTTACTATTCCAACTCCAGTCCCCGTGGACACTAGGGAAGGTGTTGGATAGTAAATTAAAACTATTCCCTATCCTAGAGCGCCCCCCCAGTGTAATGCGTTGTAAAGGTTTTTGTTGTAATACTTGCGTTGTAACAGCACTGCGTGGTAAAAGTTTCGTTGTAAAGGATGTTTCCCGACATGCTTGACAAAATTGATGAATTCCTTGACTAGCTAAACTTGTATGACCAGAACATCCATTTCACAAATAACATGAGCAATAGTCAAGTCAAGTATCTGGACGTTGTCATCAAAAACGATTCAGGTCACCTAGCAGTAGATCTGTATACCAAACTGACCACATGAAATACGTTGTTACATTACGACAGTTATCATCCGACAACACAAAAGAACAGTATAACCTTTCGGGAGTTCTTACGATTGCAGCGCAATTACACAAACATCAAAAACTTTGATATTAAATCAGAAAGAATGAAAAAGAAATTTCAGGCCAGAGGATATCCCAAACGTCTTGTTCCTGATTCCTACAAAAGAGTTAGGTTTTACGATAGGCAGCATTTATTGCATAACACCTGAGTAAAAACTAACACATCTGTGTTCTTTGTGACCAGACCTTCAATGATTAATGAGAGAGTCAAACAGGTGGTATGCTCAAGTTGGAATATTCTAAATATAAATAAATCCAATGCAATACCATCAATGCCTAGACAGCTTTTTGCATACCGAAGAAATACGAATCTAAAGGATCACGGAGTTAGATCAAGGATGAGACAGACTAACACATTCCTTCAAAGAAGTATTGAAGGCCCTAATCCAGTGGTAGGAAATTACAAATGTAACACTTGTAAATCCTGTGCCACAGCGATTGAGTCCCCAACTTTACAATTTAATGGCGATCTGATAGCATCAACAAGCCTAACAAATTGTAAAACTGCAGATGTGGTTTACCTTTTGATTTGTCCCTGTAAACTTGCATACATAGATGAAAACAGTAGGGCAGTCAGTGCACGGCTGACGGAACATAGATCTGCAATCAGAAACCATAAAACAACAGCACCAATTGTCCAACACTATATTGATCATGAACAAACCCCAGATTATATGCAATGGTATATCCTTGAGAAAATCAAGAGTAAACCAGGTATGACCATACAACCTATAAGACAATGTAGAGAAGTCTATTGGATATATACCCTGGAGAAAACCATAACGGGATTAAATAAAGAGATACCCTGGGATCAGGCTATGAAATACAACTATTGATTTATACATTGTTATTTTGAATCTAAGGTCTGTACTCCATATATTTGCAACATTAGAGCAGTAGCTATAATGGCTTTTCACACATGAAAATTAAAGTACATCTAATGAAAGGACAACACTACTGATTTTTAGGCCTATTCACATTGACCTGTACAACTAGAGTAGAAACCAATCTGTTGCTGAACTGATTAGAACTCAGGTCCTAGACATTTATTAGACATGTATTCAACCTTGAGAGATTCAAACAATCTACAGGATCCCATACTATCATCGTACTAATTTGATAACAGGTACACAACATTTAGTATGTACATGCTATGGCCTATTAAACTAATAAAGCATGCTGGTTAAATACAAAAGAACAATCTACAGCACTGAATAAATATGTGAAGTTCATGAGAGGAAGCAAATTATTCACCGAATCCCAATTCAGGGATTTTGCTGTAATTAAAATATATTGAGGAAAGACACTGAATTTAATATGGGATTATAGATCCATTATTGTTATCCATAATTATTATATTTGTCAGTTACTTTTTAAAGTAAAGTCAAAATGACCAGTGAATATTGGCAGTAATGATATGAAGATGTTACTTTTGCCTGAAAATGGGAAAGGCTTCAGTATTATGGGCCAGAATCTGTCATAAATGTAAGGAACATCAGTTATTGATGCGATTTAAGTAGAGTGGCATTACTAATTTATTTTATCCTTTGCCTTGCTAAATGTACTCCATATATTGTTAGAGGTCTGAGAAAAATGACCTAATTGGTGAAAAATTAACCTATTATAACTAGCCCTCCCCCGCAAACAACTACCCGCTATCATGTCAGGGGCCAGCATTGGCGGTGAATGAAACATTTCCTAGCTTACGAGAAGGAAGGTTTCAATTCTATTAAGGGCTAGGATGCGAGGATTATGCAGATCTTCCTTCACTTTATTCACATAGCAGATTCAAAGAACAGCGTAAAAACATGATAAACGCAGACAAAACTACACATCCCATGAACACAGGGGGAAGTAGTCTCTATGGTAATAACAGTCCCAAGACAGTCCAACATATATAATGAGATGATGTCCCTTCCTCTTCCTCTTCTTCACTGGAGGATGTTAAGGTGGTATCACTGTCTCATTCAAATTTGTTATCATTTCCTGAAATAAAGAAACACTTCTGTTATCCAGCTCTTATATTGAGACCATCATAATACTCGTGGAACAGAATCAAAAAAGAGAGAATGGCAAATCACAAAATGCGATCACATAAACAGAACATTTTTTGTAAACTATTACATTCCATTACACAGGCAGCAGAGCAAGGAAACACTTGTAATACTTTGCTCAACAAACAAGCAAAAGTGTTACTTACCACAAACGACCAATCCCTCGGGTGGGAAGAAAATGCAAATTAGTCCCTGGGAGGGTTAATCCTTACCTTCTAGTCCTAAATAGAATTGAAACTTTCCTACTCGTAAGCTAAGAAATTTTTCATTGTATGTCAGGACGGAGGCGAGGATCATGCAAGTTCAAAGCTTAGTTACTACTAGCGATGCTGCCTCAGAAATAGGTTTAAAGTAAAACCTCTTAAAAGTAGAATCAGTTGACCAATCAGCTGCATACATGATGTCTTCTAACCTACCACCCACCTGGATTGCCTTAGATGCCATGGCCCCCAGCGTGGAATGAGCACTGAACGTACTCACATCCACTCCTGCTTCTGCCATAAGCCATCGTACCCACCTGGCGATGGAAGGTGAAGGAACAGCTTTGAAAGGTTTCTGCTGGGCAATAGGCAACAGCCTTTCCCCTGGGGGCCGGAGATCCCAGGTCATCTCCTCATAGGCCTTAATGCTTCTCACTACACACAACTTAGGCTGATCCGGAAAAGAAGGATAGGATACCGACCTGGTATTGTTTTTTGTTCTCCGAGCAATGGTAAACGTAACTCCCTCCGGAGTAAAAACCCTAGCCGTCATGTCCAGGGCTCTGACATCGGACACCAGTTTACACAAAATGAGACAGAGGAGAATGGCCAACTTAGCTGACAGTTCCTTGCGGAAAAGGTATTGGTTATCTTGCCACTCCAGCAGGAGTCTCAGGACCCGGTTGACATCCCACAGGCCCAAATATCTAGGCTCAGGAGGCTTGGACAACCGGATGCCATGAATCAATTTACAAACCCTGGAATGTCCCCCAGCTGGCCTAGCCTCAATCTCACTCTGTCCCGCGGAAATAGCAGAATGGAAAGAGTTAACCGTCCAATAAGCCAGGCCCTTCTGAGACAATTCCACCCAAAAATTCAAGATATGGGTAAATCTTGCCCCACGGAATCCACGTGTCTCTCCAGACACCAATGGTGCCATCGTCGCCAAGCTTAGTGATGCCTCCTAACTGTTCCTGGTGCCCATGCCTGCTGGATGATTTGCGATACAAAAGGGGGTGGAAATGGACGGAGCGTCTGAACCAATCAAACACTCACACCCAGTCAAAAGATCTGGGTTTGATCCATCACCGTTCTTGAGCCCACTCTGCCACCCCAGTTCAGACATGGCTATGTGCAAATCAGTCTGACCCTGTGCCTCATGGGAACAGTACAGCCCGAACTGCCAAACCATGCCTTCCCTGGACCGGAAACAAGCTTCCGAGGACCGATTCCTGGCATTACAGCCGTCTTCAGCCCGGCTTGCTTGAATCCAGTGGCAAAGTGAGCAAGGGACTCACGTCTGAGCATACCCTGCCACACTTATGGCAGACAAAAGCGGTACAAAAGGGGGAGGTAATGGACGGAGCGTCTGAACCAATCAAACACTCACACCCAGTCAAAAGATCTGGGTTTGATCCATCACCGTTCTTTAGCCCACTCTGCCACCCCAGATCAGACATGGCTATATGCAAATCAGTCTGACCCTGTGCCTCATGGGAACAGTCCAGCCTGAACTGCCAAACCATGCCTTCCCTGGACCGGAAACAATCTTCCGAGGACCGGTTTCTGGCATTACAGCCATCTTCGGCCCGGCTTGCTTGAATCCAGTGGCAAAGTGAGCAAGGGACTCATGTCTGAGCATACCCTGCCACACTTATGGCGGCCAAAAGCGGTTTAAAAGGGGGTGGTAATGGACGGAGCGTCTGAACCAATCAAACACTCACACCCAGTCAAAAGATCTGGGTTTGATCCATCACCGTTCTTTAGCCCACTCTGCCACCCCAGTTCAGACATGGCTATATGCAAATCAGTCTGAGCCTGTGCCTCATGGGAACAGTCCAGCCCGAACTGCCAAACCATGCTTCCCTAGACCGGAAACAAGCTTCCGAGGACCGGCTTCTGGCATTACAGCCGTCTTCAGCCCGGCTTGCTTGAATCCAGTGGCAAAGTGAGCAAGGGACTCACGTCTGAGCATACCCTGCCACACTTATGGCGGCCAAAAGCGGTACAAAAGGGGGTGGTAATGGACGGAGCGTCTGAACCAATCAAACACCCACACCCAGTCAAAAGATCTGGGTTTGATCCATCACCGTTCTTTAGCCCACTCTGCCACCCCAGTTCAGACATGGCTATATGCAAATCAGTCTGACACTGTGCCTCATGCGAATAGTCCAGCCCGAACTGCCAAACCATGCCTTCCCTGGACCGGAAACAAGGTTCCAAGGACCGGTTTCTGGCATTACAGCCGTCTTCAGCCCGGCTTGCTTGAATCCAGTGGCAAAGTGAGCAAGGGACTCACGTCTGAGCATACCCTGCCACACTTATGGCGGCCAAAAGCGGTACAAAAGGGGGTGGTAATGGACTGAGCGTCTGAACCAATCAAACACTCACACCCAGTCAAAAGATCTTGGTTTTATCCATCACCGTTCTTTAGCCCACTCTGCCACCCCAATTCAGACATGGCTATATGCAAATCAGTCTGACCCTGTGCCTCCTGGGAACAGTCCAGCCCGAACTGCCAAACCATGCCTTCCCTGGACCGGAAACAAGCTTCTGAGGACCGGTTTCTGGCATTACAGCCATCTTCAGCCCGGCTTGCTTGAATCCAGTGGCAAAGTGAGCAAGGGACTCACGTCTGAGCATACCCTGCCACACTTATGGCGGCCAAAAAGGGGTACAAAAGGGGGTGGTAATGGACGGAGCGTCTGAACCAATCAAACACTCACACCCAGTCAAAAGATCTGGGTTTGATCCATCACCGTTCTTTAGCCTACACTGCCACCCCAGTTCAGACATGGCTATATGCAAATCAGTCTGACCCTGTGCCTCATGGGAACAGTCCTACCCGAACTGCCAAACCATGCCTTCCCTGGACCGGAAACATGCTTCCGAGGACCAGTTTCTGGCAATACAGCCGTCTTCAGCCCGGCTTGCTTGAATCCAGTGGCAAAGTGAGCAAGGGACTCACGTCTGAGCATACCCTGCCACACTTATGGTGGCCAAAAGCGGTACAAAAAGGGGTGGTAATGGACGGAGCATCTGAACCAATCAAACACTCACACCCAGTCAAAAGATCTGGGTTTGATCCATCACCATTCTTTAGCCCACTCTGCCACCCCAGTTCAGACATGGCTATATGCAAATCAGTCTGACCCTGTGCCTCATGGGAACAGTCCAGCCCGAACTGCCAAACCATGCCTTCCCTGGACCAGAAACAAGCTTCCGAGGACCGGTTTCTGGCATTACAGCCGTCTTCAGCCCGGCTTGCTTGAATCCAGTGGCAAAGTGAGCAAGGGACTCACGTCTGAGCATACCCTGCCACACTTATGGCGGCCAAAAGCGGTACAAAAGGGGGTGGTAAAGGACGGAGCGTCTGAACCAATCAAACACTCACACCCAGTCAAAAGATCTGGGTTTGATCCATCACCGTTCTTTAGCCCACTCTGCCACCCCAGTTCAGACATAGCTATATGCAAATCAGTCTGACCCTGTGCCTCATGGGAACAGTCCAGCCCGAACTGCCAAACCATGCCTTCCCTGGACCGGAAACAAGCTTCCGAGGACCGGTTTCTGGCATTACAGCCATATTCAGCCCGGCTTGCTTGAATCCAGTGGCAAAGTGAGCAAGGGACTCACGTCTGAGCATACCCTGCCACACTTATGGCAGCCAAAAGCGGTACAAAAGGGGGTGGTAATGGACGGAGCGTCTGTACCAATCAAACACTCACACCCAGTCAAAAGATCTGGGTTTGATTCATCACCGTTCTTTAGCCCACTTTGCCACCCCAGTTCAGACATGGCTATATGCAAATCAGTCTGAACCTGTGCATCATGGGAACAGTCCAGCCCGTACTGCCAAACCATGCCTTCCCTGGACCGGAAACAAGCTTCTGAGGACCGGTTTCTGGCATTACAGCCGTCTTCAGCCCGGCTTGCTCGAATCCAGTGGCAAAGTGAGCAAGGGACTCACGTCTGAGCATACCCTGCCACACTTATGGTGGCCAAAAGCGGTACAAAAGGGGGTGGTAATGGACGGAGCGTCTGAACCAGTTAAACACTCACACCCAGTCAAAAGATCTGGGTTTGATCCATCACCGTTCTTTAGCCCACTCTGCCACACCAGTTAAGACATGGCTATATGCAAATCAGCCTGACCCTGTGCCTCATGGGAGCAGTCCAGCCCGAACTGCCAAACCATGCCTTCCCTGGACCGGAAACAAGCTTCAGAGGACCGGTTTCTGGCATTATAGCCTTCTTCAGCCCGGCTTGCTTGAATCCAGTGGCAAAGTGAGCAAGGGACTCCTGTCTGATCATTCCCTGCCACACTATGGCGACCAAAAGCGGTACAAAAGGGGGTGGTAATGGACGGAGCGTCTGAACCAATCAAACACTCTCACCCAGTCAAAAGATCTGGGTTTGATCCATCATCGTTCTTTAGCCCACTCTGCCACCCCAGTTCAGACATGGCTATATGCAAATCAGTCTGACCCTGTGCCTCATGGGAACAGTCCAGCCCAAACTGCCAAACCATGCCTTCCCTGGACCGGAAACAAGCTTCCGAGGACCGGTTTCTGGCATTACAGCCGTCTTCAGCCCGCCTTGCTTGAATCCAGTGGCAAAGTGAGCAAGGGACTCACGTCTGAGCATACCCTGCCACACTTATGGCGGCCAAAAGCGGTACAAAAGGGGGTGGTAATGGACGTGAGTGTCTGAACCAATCAAACACTCACACTCTGTCAAAAGATCTGGGTTTGATCTATCACCGTTCTTTAGCCCACTCTGCCACCCCAGTTCAGACATGGCTATATGCAAATCAGTCTGACCCTGTGCCTCATGGGAACAGTCCAGCCCGAACTGCCAAACCATGCCTTCCCTGGACCGGAAACAAGCTTCCGAGGACCGGTTTCTGGAATTACAGCCGTCTTCAGCTCGGCTTGCTTGAATCCAGTGGCAAAGTGAGCAAGGGACTCACTTCAGAGCATACCCTTCCACACTTATGGCGGCCAAAAGCAGTACAAAAGTGGGTGGTAATGGTCTGAGCGTCTGAACCAATCAAACACTCACACCCAGTCAAAAGATCTGGGTTTGATCCATCACCGTTCTTTAGCCCACTCTGCCACCCCAGTTCAAACATGGCTATATGCAAATCAGTCTGACCCTGTGCCTCATGGGAACAGTCCAGCCCGAACTGCCAAACCATGCCTTCCCTGGACCGGAAACAAGCTTCCGAGGACCGGTTTCTGGCATTACAGCCATCTTCAGCCCGGCTTGCTTGAATCCAGTGGCAAAGGGAGCAAGGGACTCATGTCTGAGCATACCCTGCCACACTTATGGCAGCCAAAAGCGGTACAAAAGGGGGTGGTAATGGGCGGAGCGTCTGAACCAATCAAACACTCACACCCAGTCAAAAGATCTGGGTTTGATCCATCACCGTTCTTTAGCCCACTTTGCCACCCCAGTTCAGACATGGCTATATGCAAATCAGTCTGAACCTGTGCATCATGGGAACAGTCCAGCCCGTACTGCCAAACCATGCCTTCCCTGGACCGGAAACAAGCTTCTAAGGACCGGTTTCTGGCATTACAGCCGTCTTCAGCCCGGCTTGCTTGAATCCAGTGGCAAAGTGAGCAAGGGACTCACGTCTGAGCATACCCTGCCACACTTATGGCGGCCAAAAGCGGTACAAAAGGGGGTGGTAATGGACGGAGCGTCCGAACCAGTCAAAAACTCACACCCAGTCAAAAGATCTGGGTTTGATCCATCACCGTTCTTTAGCCCACTCTGCCACCCCAGTTAAGACATGGCTATATGCAAATCAGCCTGACCCTGTGCCTCATGGGAACAGTCCAGCCCGAACTGCCAAGCCATGTCTTCCCTGGACCGGAAACATGCATCCTGGGACTGGTTTTGGATTCATAATCCTCATCAGCCAGGCTATCTTGAGTCCAGTGGCCAAGTGAGCAAGGGACTCACGTCTCAGCATACCCTGCTCAGACGTGAGTCCCTTGTTCACTTTGCCACTGGATTCAAGCAAGCCGGGCTGAAGACGGCTGTAATGCCAGAAACCAGTCCTCGGAAGCTTGTTTCCGGTCCAGGGAAGGCATGGTTTGGCAGTTCGGGCTGGACTGTTCCCATGAGGCACAGGGTCAGACTGATTTGCATATAGCCATGTCTGAACTGGGGTGGCAGAGTGGGCTAAAGATCGGTGATGGATCAAACCCAGATCTTTTGACTGGTGTGAGTGTTTGATTGGTTCAGACGCTCCGTCCATTACCACCCCCTTTTCTACCGCTTTTGGCCGCCATAAGTGTGGCAGGGTATGCTCAGACGTGAGTCTCTTGCTCACCTTGCCACTGGATTCAAGCAAGCCGGGCTGAAAACGGCTGCAATGCCATAAACTGGTCCTCAGAAGCTTTTTTCCGGTCCAGGGAAGGCATGGTTTGGCAGTTCGGGCTGGACTGTTCCCATGAGGCACAGGGTCAGACTGATTGCATATAGCCATGTCTGAACTGGGGTGGCAGAGTGGGCTAAAGAACGGTGATGGATCAAACCCAGATCTTTTGACTGCGTGTGAGTGTTTGATTGGTTCAGACGCTCTGTCCATTACCACCCCCCTTTTCTACCGCTTTTGGCCGCCATAAGTGTGGCAGGGTATGCTCAGACGTGAGTCCCTTGCTCACTTTGCCACTGGATTCAAGCAAGCTGAGCTGAAGATGGCTGTAATGCCAGAAACCGGTCCTCGGAAGCTTATTTCCGGTCCAGGGAAGGCATGGTTTGGCAGTTCGAGTTAGACTGTTCCCATGAGGCACGGGGTCAGACTGATTTGCATATAGCAACGTCTGAACTGGGGTGGCAGAGTGGGCTAAAGCACGGTGATGGATCAAATCCAGATCTTTTGACTGGGTGTGAGTGTTTGATTGGTTCAGATGCTCCGTCCATTACCACCCCCTTTTGTACCGCTTTTGGCCGCCATAAGTGTGGCAGGGTATGCTCAGACGTTAGTCTCTTGCTCTCTTTGCCACTGGATTCCGGGAAGCCGGGCTGAGAACGGCTGCAATGCCAGAAACTTGTCCTCGGAAGCTTGTTTCCGGTCCAGGGAAGGCATGGTTTGGCAGTTCGGGCTGGACTGTTCCCATGAGGCACAGGGTCAGACTGATTTACATATAGCCATGTCTGAACTGGGGTGGCCGAGTGAGCTAAAGAATGGTGATGGATTAAACCCAGATCAGTTGACTGGGGGTGAGTGTTTGATTTGCTCAAACGCTCCGTCCATCATCCCCTTTTGTATCGCTTTGTTCACCCTAAGTGTGGCAGGGTATGCTCAGATGTGAGTCCCTTGCTCACTTGGCCACTGGATTCAAGATAGCCTGGCTGATGAGGATTATGAATTTGAAACCGGTCCCAGGATTCTTGTTTCCGGTCCAGGGAAGACATGGCTTGGCAGTTCGGGCTGGACTGTTCCCATGAGGCACAGGGTCATACTGATTTGCATATAGCCATGTCCGAACTGGGGTGGCAGAGTGAGCTAAAGAATGGTGATGTATTAAACCCAGATCAGTTGACTGGGGGTGAGTGTTTGATTTGCTCAAACGCTCCGTCCATCATCCCCTTTTGTATCGCTTTGTTGGCCCTAAGTGTGGCAGGGTATGCTCAGACGTGAGTCACTTGCTCACTTGGCCACTGGATTCAAGATAGCCTGGCTGATGTGGATTATGAATCCGAAACCGGTCCCAGGATGCTTGTTTCCGGTCCAGGGAAGACATGGTTTGGCAGTTCGGACTGGACTGTTCCCATGAGGCACAGGGTCAGACTGATTTGCATATAGCCAAGTCTGAACTGGGGTGGCCGAGTGAGCTAAAGAATGGTGATGGATTAAACCCAGATCAGTTGACTGGGGGTGAGTGTTTGATCTGCTCAAACGCTCCGTCAATCTTCCGCTTTTATATCGCTTTGTTCGCCCTAAGTGTGGCAGGGTATGCTCAGACGTGAGTCCCTTGCTCACTTGGCCACTGGATTCAAGATAGCCTGGCTGATGAGGATTATGAATCCGAAACCGGTCCCAGGATGCTTGTTTCCGGTATAGGGAAGACATGGCTTGGCAGTTCGGGCTGGACTGTTCCCATGAATCAGAGAAATTTCTGGAGTGCCAGTCCGCCACAATGTTCTGAAGATATTCCGCCGTGACCGATATCTGTTTCTGATGACAATAGTGACAGAAGTCCTTCGGCAGGTTGGATAAGGCCCAGGAACGAGGACCTCCCAGGCAATTGATGTACTGCACAGCCGAAATGTTGTCCATCCTCAAGAGGATGCAACAAGAGATCCTGTCCTTGGTCAGAGATTTCACTGCAAAGGAGCCTGCCAGCAGCTCCAGACAGTTGATGTGTAAACGGAGTTCCTCCTTCAACCACTCGCCGCCCATCGAAACGTTGCCGCACTGGGCTCCCCAGCCCGCCCTGCTGGCGTCCGACTCAATCACTAGGCCCGGGGCTGATCCGAAGATCGCTTGACCGTTCCAGGCCGACATGTGGTTGATCCACCATTGCAGTTCGGTCCTGGCTTCCTCTGATAATGAGATGACCTCCGAATAGGTCAGTCCTCTCCGCAGATGTTGAGCTTTCAACCTCTGAAGAGCCCTGTAATGCAGGGGGCCGGGGAAAATGACCTGGATCGATGATGAGAGTAAGCCTACAATCCTGGCAAGCATGCGTAGCTTGTGTAGCGAAATCTTGTCCTTCTGTAGAACGTGAGATAGTTCCTTCCGAATCTTGTTGACCTTCGGTTCTGGTAGACTCAGTGATGCTGAGACAGAGTCTATCAGGAAGCCCAGAAAAACGATTTGCTGCACTGGCCGCAGGTCGGACTTTCTGAGCATTGATTATGAAGCCCAAGTCCTGGAGTAACGCAATAGTCATGGTCACATTGCGGGAGAGATGGAGCAGCGACTGATCCAGAATCAGGATATCGTCCAGGTAGATGATCATTCTCACCCCCCCTTTGACGAAGAGTCTCCACCACTGGGCGCAACAGTTTCCTGAAGCATTATGGGTCCAATGATAGGCCGAAGGGCAGATCTCGAAAGTCGAAAATTTGCCCCTTCCAAGCGAACTGGAGAAATCGCCTGTGAGGGGGTAAAATGGGAACCGTCAAGTACACATTCTTCAGGTTGATACATACCATCCAAACCCCCGGAAGGAGGAGGTCCTGAAGTAAGTGTATCCCCTCCACTTTGAAGTGGCGGTAAACCAGCCACTCGTTGAACTCCCTTAAATTGATAACTGGTCTGAAGCCTTTGCCTTTTTTCTCTACTAGGAAGAGGTTGCTGAGAAAACCATTCGGGTGAAGTACCGACCTGCAAACAGCTCCCTTTCGAAGAAGATCCGAAATCTCGGTCTCTATTAAGCCCTCCTCCTCTGTTGAGAAATGTAAGGGCCTTGGGTGTTCTGACTGAACCGGGGTGCCGTAAAACTCTATATGAAAACCCCTTACTGTCTGTAATACCCACGGGTCTGAAGTTATGTGTCCCCAATTGTGAGCAAAAAGAAGCAGCCTCCCCCCAGATCTCGAGGGGAAGAAAGGGTAATCCTTACCAAATGGGCCTCCAGGGGCATTCGCGCCTCCTCTATTGTTCCGACCTTTCCCTCTTCCTGAACCTCTACTGGGGTGGAAGGTTCCCTGGCAGCCGTCGTTCCAGCCATTGTTCCGCCGTTGTTGACTTCAATTGGAGGATCCCTGCTGGTGTGAGCAGCCGGAAGAGCTGTGGTAAATAAATAATTAATTACCGGTACTATTTTTTAATACAATCAATAAAACAGATAGCTCAATAAATAAGAGTCAGGATTCGAGGTATCTTGAGTCTGCAGGCTTTAATCAGGCATAAAGGACAGGAACAGGACAGCCTGCAATAGCACGGGATGGCAGCTGCCGGGGGCACGGGCATAAGTGGGTTGGGATCACTTTTTGTAACAGTCCACAGTATATATATCAAAACAATTGCATTACATTCAATACAGTAGGCGTAGCAGTAGGCGTGACTCGTAGCAGTCGCGAAAGATAAGGGCAAAATGATGTAACAAGAAGGCGTGTACAGGGCGTATACATAGACATGTGATGTAAACGTAACAGAAACGTCATAAACGGGGCGGAAACATGGAGGGGGCTACCTGAGCAGCTGGGACCTCTAACCTAGTGGTGCGCGCAAACGGGCAATGACGTGTTACCAGGGAGAACTGGGGGCTATGACTTCTGCGCTAGAAGAGGAGACTAAAGTCTGGAGTGTCAGAGCGACATGTACCCAAGGCATATCTGGTATCTGGTGTTTGGAGTACATATTGATAGAATCCAAAAGTTATCAGGGCAAAGGCTACTAGACACTAAGACTGGTGCGTGCATAATTCTACATGTAGTGCGTGTGCTAGGAATATTCTATGAATATTAATACAGTATTTCTCTTACATGGAGACATAAAGGCTAGACCATGACGGAAACTATTGATGCGTTTCAGTAGCTTAGGAATGCAGAGAAGGAGGGCTGGACTGATAACTAGAAACATAACATACTCTTGGCAGACTGGGAGGCAGAGCCAGGCCGGGCCGGGCACTGCGAGGCATGAAGTAAGCGAAGGGTCAGGGATGCAGGTGGGGGCTGTATCGCTCCTCGGAGAGGGTTCAGGAGACAGGAGCTGAATCTGAGTCCGGGCCTTTTTTGAGGCCTAGAAACGGGGACAATTCAATGAATTAACGTGCACACTGTGAAATGTGGCAACGTAGGTTTACATAGGCCTAATATTCGTTGCTTTCACGATGACTGGAAACTGGCATACTTAGAGATGGACACAACTGTAATTGCGTCTTTAATCGATCAGAGGGGAATACATGCATATCGATCATGCACATATAACATAAGATGGGGAACACGTAGGCACATACAACATGGCAAAATTTTACTTTTCCACATTCCCTCCTTGTGCCCTACGTTTCCATCAGGAAACATCAATATTCATGATACCATCTATCATTTCATATAGCATCATCTGCTCGTTTCGAATTGTCTTGGAACGGGATTTAGGACTAGGAATACAAGAGGTAGCACACATGCCGCAAATCGCAGGGCCACATTGTATACAGAGGCAGCAACTGAATATGATCATTACTGCAATACCTAGGAATGACAATACTTT
This sequence comes from Lissotriton helveticus, assembly GCF_964261635.1. NCBI lineage: Eukaryota > Metazoa > Chordata > Amphibia > Caudata > Salamandridae > Lissotriton > Lissotriton helveticus. The sequence goes on from NC_136067.1 coordinate 989,686,953, forward strand.
CCATCCCCAGGCAGATATGATACTCCAGAGCCAACCGGACCATGTCCAGGTGCCTGGATTCTGGTGTAACTGATGGGCAATTTTATGAAGTCTGGTTATAGCTGAATAAACAGACGGCGCGTTATTAGGAATGAAAATGCAGCAACTAGATCCGATGACTCTACATGCTCCTCCTCTATCGGCCAGTATGACGTCAAGAACGAGACGATTTTGGAGCACGACAAATCTCATAGCAGATTGCTCTTCAGTTAAGTTACCTAGAGCAGAAGTAGTCTTATTCACTACTGCTTCAAGGGTTCTGGTTAACCTACGTATTAACTTACTATTCTGGATAGGTCCTATAAAGAAGAAGAAACCTTTATTGAAGTCTTGATACTGTTCTAGAGTAGTTTCAGTTTGATCGACAATTGGGGACTCGATCTCCCTTCTATGTCTGACGTGTACTAGATGTGTGTTTCGGTGATAATCAGATGGGGCTAGAAAAACTGGTGGCAGTAGGAAGGCAATGTAACATGTTCCATCCCAATCGAGGGGCAGACGAACATATGCGGTCTGACCACAAACAAAATAAGAATGACGTGAGGCTTTGAAAATAGATTTCCCACTGTCACTATACTCGACAGTAGTAGTACAATCACTATGTCCTACATGTGCGGAACCATTCTTTTTGACACATAATTCGCCTTTGACTGGTAGTACTGAAATAGCAGGCAAATCTGGAGTAGTATAAGACTGAACATTCAGGACCATGAAATTCGAAGAATAATTACCTAAATCATATACTTCATTTTCTAGATCTAACCCTGTTCTATGGGAGAGACCTTGCTTGTCTGGAAAACATGTTCTATTCAGAAGGGACATATCATTGGAGGATGACGTTAAAGTGGACCATGCTCCACATGAACCATTATGTGAAAACGGATAAGGAAAGAGTGGCAGAACTCCCTTTGGTGTCTGGAAAGGGGGGAGTCGACCACACACCCAACAATTAGTGGCATTGCTGGTCTGGTGTGAATAGTGCAACATTCTGATGAATGTATTATTTCGCATAGCAAGACGATAGGATAGCTCGTGAGGAGGCAGATCACTAAATGTGTGCTCTACTGTAGCATTAGAAAACATACGTACATGTGAAATTGGAAAACATAAATGTAAAGCATAACTTGTGCAGGTAACCATAAGACTCAAATATAACAAGAAAAATAGAACAATAATACATCTTTTAGAGTTTTGACTAACTCTCTCACTGTGGGGGTCTATCTCATACATGTCAGGAACCTGTCTAACCGTTTCACCCGAGAGGGACTTAGACAATTAAACTGGCTGACTTATTTTACTAGACCGGAGCTTCTCTTTATACTCCTGTTGCGGAGTTTTCTCTAACAGGGGAAGCTTGAGTTCAGAGTCTGTTTTTAGGCAGTCTTTAGGAATAAGGCAGTCCTTAGCAAAAGTCTTTTCTCGTAATCCATGGAATTTTTTTATATGGCTCAGGTGGACCCACCCCTTCCTGTCTTCAAGTTTGACGGCGGTCCTTGTTGTTAGCAACACCAGGCGAGGCTCCTTCCAGCGGGGCTCCAGCGGACTTGAACGATCAAAATTTCTGACAAATACGTGATCACCGGGAACGACTTCATGCGGTTTCACCTCGGTGTTGTCTGGAAATGTGGCGGCAACCTGTGAACGACAAGAGTGTAGGGCAGACATCAAGGAAGCTAGGTAATCTGTCAGCATATTACTGGAAACATCTGTAATACTGCGGGGTCTAGGTGTACCCCACATGTTTGGGGGGCGGCCGAATACGACCTCATACGGGGACAGACCTGATCTGGAATGTGCAACCATCCTCATATAAAATAAAGCAACTGGCAGGGCAACAAGCCAGTCTACACCTTTTTCTCTAGATACTTTTGCAATGCGGATTTTCAAAGTCTGATTATGTCTCTCTACGAGACCGGCTGCTTCAGGATGGCGCACACAATGGAACTTCCACTGGTACCCTAACAGAAGGGAAACATGTTTCATGAGCTCAGATGAGAATGGCTGGCCGTTATCTGAATACACGACCCTAGGGAGTCCATAGCGGGGAAAGAACTCACGAACCAACTGCCTGGCAGTGGTCGCGGCTGTGTAATCTGGAACTGGATATGCTTCTGTCCACCTGGACAAAGCGCATACAACTACGAGGACATACTTGAAACCTCGACATCGCTCCATTTGAATATAATCCATCTGGAGGACTTCAAAAGGGTGGTCAGGAGGTTGGAATCCACCTTGTTCCACCGGGACACTTTTACCTGGATTGAACTGAAAACATATCATACAGGTACGGACTTTCTGCTTGGCTGCAGCTCGTAAGTGCTTGTTGAACCAAAGGTTCTGAATACTGTCTAACATAACTTTTTCTCCTAGATGTGCTGGACTATGTGCGGTATTAATAATGACTTGAACCATAGAGTCGGGGAGAAACCATGTGGCTTTTCCCTTCGTCAACCATCCTTGATCTGTCTGGACCCCTCCTTGTTCGGACCATTTCTTGATTTCTTCGGGAGTAGCGTGTAACTGTATGTCTATGACATCTTGTGTAGGGTCCTTGACTGTCATACAAGTAGTCTGATCTGGAGTGAGTGTCTGTGTGGTGTTAACTGGAATGTCTGGGGTCTGAGCTGTAAGCTTGGCTGTTTGATCTGCTAGATCGTTACCTTGGGAAATGATGTCAGTAACTTTCGTATGTGCCTTGCACTTCATGATAGCGATAGCTGTCGGTAAATGTATTGCATCTAACAGAGCTTGAATGAGGAGACCATGCTGAATCTTGGTTCCATGAGAAGTCATGAAACCTCTCTCCTGCCAGAGCACTCCAAAGTCGTGTACGACTCCGAATGCGTAACGTGAATCTGTATATATGTTTACTTTCAGGTTCTTGGCACGTATGCAGGCTTGGGTCAGAGCAACTAGCTCTGCTGCTTGAGCAGACAGGGTGTCAATACGATGTGTTTCTATAACTTCAGTTTCAGTAGTCACTGCATACGCGGCTACTAGTTCTCCTGTACTTGTTCTCATACATGAACCATCCACATAAAGTGTCAGGTCGGGATTAGGTAATGCAATGTCTGTCAGGTCTTGTCTTGGCTTTGTCATAGTGTTAACAACTTCCACACAGTCATGTGTGGCAGGATTTGGAGTAACTGACGGTAACAGTGTAGCAGGATTTAGAATGTTGCAGCGTCTGATTTCTATGTGTGGCTGGAACAGTGTCAATTCATAACCTGTTAAACGTGCAATTGTCAAGTGCTGAGTCTGTGTTCGGTTTAAAAGAACTTCCACGGAATGTGGAACTTGTACTGTCAGGGAGTGTCCTAATACTATGGAATCACTTTGTCTGATAGCTAGAGCTGTGGCTGCAACTGACTTGAGGCACGCAGGCAGAGCCTGGGCTACTGGATCTAATGTGCTCGAAAAATAAGCACAGGGCTTGTACTGTCCTGCTTGATCTTGTGTGAGAACAGATAATGCAGTACCATCACGTTCTGTGACAAAAAGTGTAAAAGGCTTACTGTAGTTCGGTGTTGCTAGAACAGGTGCTTGACATAAGGCTTTCTTTAATTCATTGAAAACAAGTGTATGTTCCTGGGTCCAAGGGAGGACAGTCGATACGGCTGCCTCCTGTGTTGTTAACTGTATCAGTGGCTTGGCTAGAAATGCATACTGAGGAATCCATTGTCTGCAGTAAGAAGTGAGGCCAATAAAAGCTCGTACCTCCTTCTGTGTCTTGGGCTGTGGAAGACTCGCTATTAACTGGATACGGTCTGGTGTCAACTGCCTACCCCACTTGGACAGTAAGTGTCCTAAGTAGACCACTTGCTGGACACAGAATTGTAATTTGGAAGGGGACACCTTGTGCCCCATCTCGGCCAGAAAATACAGAACCGTGAGTGACGCTCGCTCGCAGTCACGTTCAGAACGGGCTGTGATCAGTAGATCATCGACATACTGGAGCAGGGCAGTGTCAGTTGGCATGTGAATATTGTCTAGTTGTCTCTTAAGTGCTTGACTGTAAATACTAGGACTTTCTGTGAAACCTTGAGGAGCTCGTGTGAATTTATAGCTCCTTCCATTTAAACAAAAACCGAAAAGGTACTGGCTGTCTGGATGAATGGGGACACTGAAAAATGCGTTCTTGAGATCGATAACTGTGAAGAATGTAGCTTCAGAATCAATGGCTGTCAATAGGGAAGAAATATCTGGGACTACTGGGTACTGGGGTATGATACATTTATTAAGCTCTCGAAGGTCAATCACTAATCGATATACTGGAGGTGCATTTGGATCAGTACGTTTCAGGACTGGAATGATAGGAGAATTACATACATTGGAGTCAGTTTCTACAACCACTCCTTGAGCAATAAGCTTGTCAATAATTTTGGATAAGGCTGCTACAGCCTCAGGTGGCAATCTGTACTGTCTGATTCGTGGCAAAACTATACCTTGCTTGAGAGTCACACGATGGGGTGTGATATGCATACAACCTACATCAGTTGGACCTTGCGCCCATAAATGCTGTGGTACATTCAATAATCTTGGATCAAAATCACGTAATACATAATGACCTTTAAAATCTCTCAGAAACAATCGGACCCCTTCTGGGGAGCAGCAAATTACTGCACCTAATTCTTTTAATGTTTTAATGCCTAACAAATTTTCTGGACATGATTTCGTAAGTAACAAATCAGTAGTTCGGGACAATGGACCAACTTCTAGAGTAATTGGTTTCGAAATTTCATTAACAATCGGTTTTCCTGAAAATCCAAGGGAAACATTTTTAGAGCCTGAGAGCGGAGCCCCTGGAACCTCGTCATGACTGATAGTAGTCCTACTTGCCCCTGTATCAATCAAAAACTTTCTGTCTTTCCCTAATACTTGACTGTGTACATAGGGACCCTCTTGATCTACAGGTATCTCGATGAGAGGCAAGCCTACCTCCCTCTCTAGGCTGTTTCATGAATACTGCTGATACTCTGGATACTCTGTCTGGGCATACTGGTACATCTGCTGTGTAACATGCTGTGTTGCAGCGATAGGCTGCGGTGCTGTAACTGTCTGTTGTGCATTCTGTGGTGGCTGAGAAGTCTGTGAAACTTGTACTTGTCTAGGCGGACGTGGTCTTTCTTTAGTCTTACCAGTAGCTATGTTGTGTTTCAGAACTGCACACTCGTTTATGAAATGACCTGGCTGTTTACAGTAATTGCAAGTCCCTTTAACGGGAGCTGCAGGATGACTGGCTTGATTCGGATCCCTCTTCTGACTGTTTTGTGGAATAGATTGTGCAACGAATACTTTCATTTTCGTGTCTTTCATACGTCTCCTTTCGTGTTCTTGCTCTTCCCTGATTCTGTTCTGGTGATACTGGAGCATTTGTAACATCTGTGACAGAGTATTAGCTTGCCAACTACTTTCGACTTTCAATACTCGATTTTTAACTTGTGGACTTGAATTCTCGACTAGTTTGGTAACGAAAAGATGAGGGTACGATTCACTACTTGTTTTCAGACCACTGTTAATAATAAAACATTTTTCAAATCTAGAATAAAAATCACTAGTGTCTTCATCCTGTTTCTGTTTACAAGCTGAGATGGCATCCCAATCTTCCTTTTTCGTGGCTAGTAACCTTGGCAAAACCTGTATCAATAACTCGGGCAATTCTTTAACTTTACCCCCAAGACCGGTACCTGGTACTCGTGAATTATCCTCAGCTTCTAGAGCTGTCCAATCTATCTTTTTCTCTCCCACCTCCCATTCTTTTTCCTTGAGTTTTTCATATACCCCTGCGGGCAACAGGACCTTTAACATTTTAATGATATCAGGATACGTGTATTCTCCCATACGGAGCATGTCTTTTAATTCTCGATGGAACCCTGCTGGATCTTTGTCGTGACAGGGAATTAACTTTTTCATCTCTAAGAGTTCCATCTTTGTGATAGGGGTGTAAACAAATACTCGTTCTAGCTCACCACCCGCTGTCCTAACTGGGTGTACTTCTCGTAACGGATGCTGTCTATCTATGTAAAATGATTTACTTTCTGGAGGTGAGACACGAACAAAATGCGGATTCAGAAACGTTCGATATTTGTGGCGCTGTTCTAGAATGATACTAATTAAATCGGTACCTAGACCTCTCCATCTATACTGGAGTAACTCGTTCAGAACATCATGTAACGGACCTGGATCAGAATGCTGTCCCTCATACAGTGTAATGAGGTGCTGGATCATATACCTACCCACCAGTCGCTGCTCGGCTGGGGGCAGTTTCAGAAACATTTGTGCCACTATTTCGTCTGGAAAAGTGGTAGAATCAGTAGTCCATCGGACTGCTGATCGGGCTAGTTCTTGTTCATGCATGGTACTAAGTTCACTATAACCGATTCGTGATTTCAGAATGTGATCGGTAACTTGAAATACTTGCTCAAGAGAACCTTGTTCTGGTGCTGGAGGAGGGAAAACTTTCTTGTGTTCTAGGCGTGAATGTCGGTCGGGAAGTCTAGTTCTACCTACATACGCTATTCTGGAGGGATTCTTGTCGTCTACCTCTTCAGTATCAGAGTTGTCTTCTTTCTCGGTTACTTGTGCTGCTTCTCGTTTCTCGTGTAACTTTAATATTTCCCTACGGATTTTCTTGTACATACTCTCTATACAGTTCTGTGTCTTGTGTCTTCCCTCGGCTATATGGTCACTCCACCTGGTCAGGACTTTCATTTCTTCCGGATCTTTATCCGGATAATCTTGTTCTCTTATTAAACAATTAATTAGAAATTTTAGAAGCATGAGCTGAATCTCGACTTTTCTTTGGACCATGGCGTCGCCAATACTTTCTGGATCTACTCCTGTACGGATGAAACAATATATTCTGTCTAGATATCCTTTCATATTCGGCAGGGTGTCCAAATATTCGGTCACCCGTCTTACACGCAATGAATACAGGACCATATCATCATCGCCTGGGACTGGATCATAACGGCATTCGGTAAGGGCTCGCTTGATATCTGCAACTGACTGAAGTTTGGGCGAACGCTGTAACGCTCGTTCATGTAGCTCGAGTAACGTTAGACGTCTGTGTTGAGGCGGGGTTCCAGGAGGACTTCCCCCCGTGGCCCCTAGACTAGAATCGTCGACGGGTATTGTACGTGCTGGGAGAGTGACTGATGTAGCGGGTACATGTACTGTAGGCTGGACCGGGGGTACCGTAACAGGTGCTGTAACGGGTGCCCCGGTGGCTGGAGGAACAGGAATTACATTATTTACGGGAGCTGGCGGAACAGGATTTGCATATGCTGGGACTGTGTCGTCCAAATAGGACGAGAGAAAAATATCAGCTGCGGTCGGTTTGTGACGTAGCTTGATCGGAACTAATGGCGGCGGAAAATTACATGGTGCTTCCGGGGTTGCTTTCGGCAAGCCCTCGGCAAGAAGAGGATACATACCCTTAATAAGGGCATTTCTCTGTCTGTCTGACTGTTCGGCTTTAACTCGTTCACCTACTTCGATCAATTCCCTTTCTTGGGCTTTTTCTGAGAATTCCCTACTTAATTCTGTTTTTCTGATTTCTTTTTCGGTTCTTCTATGAGATTCTTTGCGCCATAACTCGATGGCATCTTTCTGGGACTGTCTAGCTTTCTTTTTCCATAATACTTCTTCTACTCGCATGATGCACTCGGCATCCCACGTACCTGATACGGGCCATCTATATTTCTCTTCTAATTCCTTGGTGTAATCCACCCATAAGTCTAGATATAATATGGCACTTAAGCCATGCTTATGATACATAAAATGACCTGGACTGTCCCTAGGCGGGACAGGAACTGCTTCCTCGAGCAATCCTTTTCTAGTTTTTAACTGACGTAATTTCGAGAATAGAGGCATTGTCTAGGCTGGAATCTGGACACAATACAATACACGATAAACACAATAATAACTGGAAAAACAAATCACTCATACCACGACATTGAAAACACATGGAATAACATTTAAAATAACAGTTCGGACAGAACACATGAATTTCTCGAGAACAGAACTTACTAGAATGACTAGATGCACTGCTAATACAGCACGAAACTTACCGGTCCCATAAAGAGACACGTCAGGACCCGCGTCCACCTAGGTGAACACTTCGTGTTGGATCTACGTACCCAAACCCACGGACCAGAGACAAATTAATTGACCCTGTCTAGATACTACCCCAGCAACGGCACTCACCGGGCAGCAAGAACGGAAGGCCTCGGACTGGACTGGACTGCTACGACGACGGACTACGAACTTCGGACTTCAGTTACAGGTGGGCCTCCGGATACCTCGGACCTTGGACTCTCGGCTTGGGCTCTGGTCGGGACTCGCCGCGTTCCTCACCGCCTCGTCTGGATGCTGGACCGCAACCTCCGTCTCCTCCGTGGGCCTGAGGGATACTTGAAGCAGAAATATCTGCACGTGCACGGTATGGTTCCGTCACGGCTGCAGAGGATCAGGGGGCCTGCGTGGCTTCGCCGGCGCGTGGGGAAAGGGCAAGTCCCTATTCGGGCGCCATTATGTGGTAAATAAATAATTAATTACCGGTACTATTTTTTAATACAATCAATAAAACAGATAGCTCAATAAATAAGAGTCAGGATTCGAGGTATCTTGAGTCTGCAGGCTTTAATCAGGCATAAAGGACAGGAACAGGACAGCCTGCAATAGCACGGGATGGCAGCTGCCGGGGGCACGGGCATAAGTGGGTTGGGATCACTTTTTGTAACAGTCCACAGTATATATATCAAAACAATTGCATTACATTCAATACAGTAGGCGTAGCAGTAGGCGTGACTCGTAGCAGTCGCGAAAGATAAGGGCAAAATGATGTAACAAGAAGGCGTGTACAGGGCGTATACATAGACATGTGATGTAAACATAACAGAAACGTCATAAACGGGGCGGAAACATGGAGGGGGCTACCTGAGCAGCTGGGACCTCTAACCTAGTGGTGCGCGCAAACGGGCAATGACGTGTTACCAGGGAGAACTGGGGGCTATGACTTCTGCGCTAGAAGAGGAGACTAAAGTCTGGAGTGTCAGAGCGACATGTACCCAAGGCATATCTGGTATCTGGTGTTTGGAGTACATATTGATAGAATCCAAAAGTTATCAGGGCAAAGGCTACTAGACACTAAGACTGGTGCGTGCATAATTCTACATGTAGTGCGTGTGCTAGGAATATTCTATGAATATTAATACAGTATTTCTCTTACATGGAGACATAAAGGCTAGACCATGACGGAAACTATTGATGCGTTTCAGTAGCTTAGGAATGCAGAGAAGGAGGGCTGGACTGATAACTAGAAACATAACATACTCTTGGCAGACTGGGAGGCAGAGCCAGGCCGGGCCGGGCACTGCGAGGCATGAAGTAAGCGAAGGGTCAGGGATGCAGGTGGGGGCTGTATCGCTCCTCGGAGAGGGTTCAGGAGACAGGAGCTGAATCTGAGTCCGGGCCTTTTTTGAGGCCTAGAAACGGGGACAATTCAATGAATTAACGTGCACACTGTGAAATGTGGCAACGTAGGTTTACATAGGCCTAATATTCGTTGCTTTCACGATGACTGGAAACTGGCATACTTAGAGATGGACACAACTGTAATTGCGTCTTTAATCGATCAGAGGGGAATACATGCATATCGATCATGCACATATAACATAAGATGGGGAACACGTAGGCACATACAACATGGCAAAATTTTACTTTTCCACAGAGCGACCCCTGCCTCTTCCAGCCCCGGCAAAAACACGCCCTGGACAAATCTTCTTTATAGAGGCCTGAGCCTTGTCCAGTGCTGAAACTGTGATGACAAATTTATTCAACTCTTTAACAAACGGCTCACCAAAAAGCTTTCCCTGAGCTACAGGACCAGCTTCAGATGTTGCCAAATCCCCCAATTTGGGATCAACCTTTATCAGGAGGGATCTTCTCCTCTCAGCCGCTAGGGCGCAATTTACGTTACCGAGAAGGCATATGGCACGTTGCGCCCAACCCGCGACTATGCCCGTAGACATAGGGCTGCCCGACTCCTTCGACCGCTTCGCTAGCTGGATAATCTGAGTCAAGGGCCCTACCTCGTCCAGGAGTTTATCCTGACAATTTCTCCACGACCTATCTGTGCCTTTCTTGGGATCTTGCATATATTTTGCGAAAAACGTATAAAGCTTTTCATCAATGTCAGGGGTGTGAGCCACCTTCCCTTTAAGCGAAGGTCGGGGGCATATTCCTCTCATCCTAGACCTAACCTCCCATTCTAGGAGCTGGCGAAGCTTAGCGCCACGTAGTCTGCTACTTTGGCATCAGGAAACCACACGGACGACCTAGGGTGTTATATCTGCGTCGGTTCGAACATGTCCGAATGTCCCCCATCCCCATCTTGTACTCAGAGGACCGGGAACCTGGGCGCCAGGGGTGACCCGAATCCTGATCCTCGTCCGAGGAAACATCACCCTCCGATACACCCTCCCTATCTAGGGAAAGACCACCGTCGGGGTCCAAATTTGGGGAGACCAAGTTGCCGGTTTCTCCGGGTTCATCCTCCTCCCGGCAGGGTGCCTGTTTAAGCGTTCACGCACTTTTAATGAAGGATTCGCCAAGCATGTCAAACCTTTCTAAGTGCCCCGCCGGATGCTTTCTGGCCTTTTTACCCTCCCCTCGGGAGCCACTGGACCCGCCTTCGCCAAACTAGGGTCGCTGAACACCCTCGGTATACTCTTTGCTAACTGATCCACCTTATCCTGCAGGGGTGCCAGCGTCCTAGAGATGGCCTGCGAGAGGGCCTGGTCAACTGCAGGAGGGAGAGTCTAGGGAGGCCAGTCAATATCCACCTCTTGAGTAGAGGAATGAAAGTGTGCTTCCGAAGAAGACATATTAGTGAGGGTGGGAGCACCAACAATCGCCAAGAAAATCAATCAGGAAGCCCTCTCTCCAGTGCTCAGGCAGTGTATAAATAAATCTGCCAAAAACACCAAACAAACCAGGCAATAATAAGAAGCCCCACCAGGTGGCACTGTCACTCTAAATAAGGGAAAAAGCACCGCCAAGCAGTGTCCGTGGAGAGAGTTGGTTGGGACGTGGGCCGGCAGCTGCTCAGTGCCCGCATTCCCATGCGCTTCTCAAAGCACACTGTAGCGCTCGGGAAGGCTGCTACTCGTGGTAATGAGGCGCCCCACAGAGTCCTGTCAGCGTGCGCGTCAAGGTCCGCAATCACTGGAAATAAAGGCGCTCGGGCAAAGCCTACCGCGCCTAACAATCAAGCATGCACCAACTATACAGGTCACAAGACAGTAATGAAACCGCTATGCAAAAAGATAACATGTCAGATAAGCGAAAAGAAAATGGCACTTAACTGACGAGCAGTGAAGAAAGAGGAAGAGGAAAGGACCTCATCTCATTATATATGCTGGACTGTCTTGGGACTGTTATTACCATAGAGACTACTTCCCCCTGTGTTCATGGGATGTGTAGTTTTGTTTGTGTTTATCATGTTTTTTTACGATGTTCTATGAATCTGCTATGTGAATAAAGTGAAAGAAGATCTGCATAATCCTCGCCTCCGTCCTGACATAGAATCACCTAGATATATAATTATTTTTACCGGCTATTTCTAGAGCGGCATTATCAATTTGCTCAATATTTTGCTGGTTAATATGTATCCCATACATTAGAATTGGCCAGGTTAAGATGGCGCCCACTCTAGCACTCATTCTAAGAGAATGCGCTCGACCCCAGAAGCATTTGTCCATCATGTCGTCAGGCTCAAAGCTGGCGTTTAAAATGCCATAGCGCGAACTCTCTACTACCGGCGTTTCCCACGAGGACACTTAGAGAATCAGCAGCGGCAGGTAAGCGACATGTGCGAGTTCGATGTTAAGATTGAGAAGTTGTGGTTAACCAGCTCGCTCTTAGAAATCAAGCCAGAGACTAAGCACGTTTGTGGGATTAGCAACTTACGGCATCTTGTTTGTTATAAAAAATATCACATAGAAGAACGAGGCATTTCGCTTGTTACTAGAGGTTGCACATAGTTTATTTATCCTTCCCGTTCGCATAGGATAATCATATTAATGGAGAGCCAAGATGGGTGGTCAGTTTCCCTACACAGAGCATGCTTAATTAAAAATAAACTAAATAGGAAACTAAGGAAACATGCTATGAATAATACTGCAGGTTTGCCACATTGCCCGCAAAAGGTAACAATTCAGCAAAACTATATTTCCCAGAGTCATCCATCAGGGAACAAGTGGGCTCGTGTAGAAACCAAATAGAGATTAATTAGGGAGAGAACCTCACAATTTAATTAGAGGTCCCCCCTCTACCTCTCTTTTATTTAAAAAGCGGCTTTATAGTATATCACCCTGCTGTTTCAATAACAGATAGCGCACAGAGTAAGATAAGCAAATACTTTATGTCAATATAAAAACTTTATCATTTTATTTTTTCAACCGGATAGCGATAAAAGGCAACTCTTTGCTGTTTACTCCGGGTTCCAAATACACCAAGTTCAAATAAATATCTTAGAACCTGCAAGCAACCATCCTCAAAAGGGGTTAGTATTTTGTACTGCGTAATCCCAATTTGTTTAGCATTAAGTAACTTTAAACACCTCTAATGTGATGTTATTCTATATATTCTTTTGGTTTTTATTTGGAACAAAATCATTTCCATTTTTATAGATCAGTCAAATTTCTCCCTTCTTTGAAGTTGCCAAACCTACAAATTGAGTATGAGAAAAGTAGGACTACTCCTCATACAGGTAATTCCAAGAACATGAGAGTATGAAAAAAAATATCACTGTTCAGAAACTCCATATATCACAGTTTAACCCACGAGATAAGAATAAGGAAATACACGAATAAGTATTTGACCTGGATGAAGTTAGGGTAATTCAGTCATCGAACCTATATATTTTTACATTTTTAGTCAGTTGCTTGAAGATTTTTGAAGACTCTGCAAGTTAGGTTTCAGAAGTGAGAAGAGTTTTTTAAAGTTATTCATCTGAAGAAGGATAATTAACTCTCAAAAGGTATTAACCTGTCATTGAATTGGAAATATAATACATGTTCAATATTCTTAAACCATAAGTTTGTTAATATTACGTTTCCTCACTCCTTATTTTCAACAGCAGAAATAAAGTAGCTGCTGAAAAATACTTTAAAATCAGAATAGGAAGGGCTACTCTATTCAGAGCCAAAGCCAAAGGTATACACATAGAAAATCAAAGCTTTTAGCACGATAGTGATAACATGTGGTGAAGGGATTTTGAGTTTGTTGAAGAGATATTCTATACAGGCTCAATCTATTGCTCTCTTACACACAGGATGTCTTAACTCTTTGAGCACATACTAAATTTTTGGGATGAGGTTGCTACTTCTGAGTTAGTAATCTCTTTGGGTCACTATGGGTGATCTGCTGAGCATAATTTCCTAGAAGAGTGGTGCGGTGTCAAGGGGATGCATTTTGCCTCTTGCAATTAAAGTTATGAGGAATTCACTGAACTTGTTCCTTGTCGTGTGGTGGTCCTAATGCAATATGTGTGTCATTGTGTGCTCCAATTGTTTTGTGAGGCCAAATCATGCTAAACTCCATTCACATTTGCTGAATCCTTAATGTGTGTAAACTGTATGTAGTTGTTAATGAGTCTCCTCATTGTAGGCCAAAGTGCTTGTGGCACACAACAGAAATTTGGTTGCGACATTCTTTCCTATGCCAACGATATTCCACTCAAGACCCCTAACATTAGACACAAGTTCAATGTCTGCATAAACAAATTCGCAATGGATGAAAGCCAACTATCTCAAGGGGATGTATGACGTTATAACGCATACTTTTACTCCGCAGACCATTACAACGCGACTTTTACTCCGCATACCGTTACAACGCATAGCGCCTTGGGGCGCTGGATAGTGGTAAGTATAATTTACTATTCTAACTCCAGTCCCCGTGGACCCTAGGGAAGGTGTTGGATAGTAAATTATACTTATTCCCTATCCTAGAGCGCCCCCCAGCGCAATGCGTTGTAATGGTATGCGGAGTAATGGTCGCGTTGTAATGGGTCTGCGGAGTAAAAGATCCGTTGTAACGGGTGTATACCATCTCAAGGTGAACACCGACAGGAAAGAAATATTAATCACCTCACTATACAATTCAAACATGTGGCTGGATGAACGTGGATGCACACCCAGCACCCATGCCTGGAACCTTAGAGTAATCAACATCAAACTAGACATGATTGCACAAGTCAATGCTGTCACTGCATCCTTCTTCCACACCCTGAAGATGCAGAGGAACATCTTCAAATGGTTCTGAAGCAAGACCAGAAAAACTATCCTCGTGCCCTAGTTACCTGCAAGTTGGACTAAAGGATCATCTGTTGTACCAAGATCACCAAGTAACTAGAAGAAAAGAAAACATCCAGAACTCAGTAGCCAGATCCATCCTCACCCTTCCACACTGAACTCATATCACACCACACCGGAGGGAGCTCCACTGGTTCTGGATACTCAAACATGCTAATTTTAAACTCCTCACACACACATTCAAGGCGCTACACAACTTGGGCACCCCCAACCTGAGCAGTCGCATCTTCTTCCTCCAACCACCCAGACAATGCTACTCCACACAACTTCTACTCACACACATAACATGCATACACAGAGCCCGATCAGGAGGATGGACATCCTCTTACATCACTCCTAAATTGTTGAGCAGCCTCCTGCTCCACATGAGAGCCTCCTCCTCTGTGTTTTAATTCTGCAAGACGCCGACAACATGACTTTTCAACCAACCAACTTAGTATATTCAGGGTTAGGCATACACCTGTTCAGTGTCAGTATCCACTTGTTGCTGACAGTGTGCATTGCAAAATACACATAACAAAGGCAGATTCTGATGAGTGTACAAAAGTGGGGGTACCGTAGAGTATGATCCAGAAACTTGCTGTAAAATCATAGCCATGTATGCAACTCTATTTCATTTAAGCATCTGAAAGAGACATCCAATAGACAATAGCAAAGGAAGAGTCAGATGAAGACGATGTTGAAAACCCCCCATAAACAGCACTCAAAAGGAATGATGCTGCTAGAGCTGCCAAGGGGCTTGTGCCAGTGGTAGATGTGACTAACACCTGCTTTTTACATTAAAACCACATTCATGGTCTCAAAGAATGAGAAAGCAAAACATATGGATCTGTAAACAAATTTTGTTCTGTTATTCACAGATTCAATTGAATAACATTTTAATTTGTGACATATAATTCCACTTTTGGACAACATTTTGTAGTTCAAAAACAATAAAATAATTTTTGTTAAAGTTGAAGAAATAAGATAACTTATCTTAAAGTCTATTTGTTTGTCATATAGTAGTTGTAGTAGTAGTAGGTCTTTTTGTGGAGCATTGTGTGGCCATTTCTGTTCCTTCTCTACTGCGGCTTGCAGTGTGCCTTGGCATTGCAGGCTCACCAAGAGAAATACTGCTCACCCTTGAGCCACTTCTCAGTTTCTCCAAACACACGTTTTGCCCTAATTCCTTTACTAGAAGTTTGCATTTCCTTTGAAGTGCCTATTATTTGAGCTAGGCTCCATGCTACATCACAACTGTAGCGGACTGGCCGTATTTGCTTGTTTGCAGTTCTTCAACACATAGTTGACCATCCAAATGTTTGAATGCAATTGTTCATATGTCTCTGCAGATGCCTGTGTGCTGCAGAATCATCAGGCATTTGTGTGCAGATATCCATTATATCCATTGACAATTCATGAAAGCCAGAACTAATGAATGTATTTCTTTCTAAGATTGTTTTATCTAATCTTGTCACTCTTCTACTCAATAGCGAGATTGCTTCATAATGTTTTCTTTTTTTTAAAGACTTTTTGTTCAACAAAACAACAAAAAGCTCAGCATTACAGTCAGTATTTTGACAGAAATCAGGTATATCACAGGTGCTTAATACATTTGGGGCCATATGTATAAAAATAGAGTTTTGTGATTCTCAAATTGCAATTTTCAGCGAATCGCAATTTGAGAATCGCAAAATGCTATGTATGTGGGATTCGCTAATAATTTTGTGAATCCCACATATTCCTTATTTGCGAATTGCAAATTGAGATTCACAAATAAGGAATACCTTCCTATTCATTCCTATGAGCTAAGAGGCCCATGGGAACGAATGGGAAGGCATTCTCAATTTGCGATTAGCAAATCGAGAATCGCAAATTGATAATGCAATTTCAAGGGTGCCAGGGTGTCAAAAGGACACCCTGTTGCACCCCTGAAAAGTGTGCACATGTGGCACACATACATGCCCTAGGGGGATGTATGTGCGCCACATGGCACTTGAAAAAATGCTAAATAATGCATTTTTAAGTGAAATTTCAAATTACCACCAACTTGAGAGAAGCTGGTGGTAATTTGGGATTCCTTAAGGCCAAATCACAATTTCTATGTGCTTCTTACATTTCATTTAAGGAATCGCAATTTGTGATTCCTCAAATGTAATCGCAAAATAGGGAATCAAAACATTTGTGATTCCTTATTTTGCTAGGGGATTTTTGTGTGCTACATTGCACACTGCTAATTTGCGATCGTAAACACTAAAATTCTGGGAATTTCAGCATTTGCAATCGCAAATTGGATTCATACATATGGACCTTGATCTTCTAGTCCAAGACATTTCAGCATTACTATATCTCCCCTTCTGCATCTGGCAAGTCTCGCAGTATCCCCTCCCTCCGGCATAGCTCCAGTGTGTGAGATAGGCATTTCTCACCCCGATGCATGTTCCAAGCCACCCACTTGCAGTCCCATTTTTTTATGCATCCCCTGTTTTTAAAGACGTCTTTCTCTGCTATCATGGCCCTGTCCATGTCATAATGTTTTCTTTGAATTTTTAGTATGTATTTTTCAATGCCTGGAACTGAGCTGATGTAGGTAAATGATCCCTTGCTTCACTACATTTAGGACTTACATTAGTCCCTGATTAATTTATTTCTCTTTTAAATATTGGGCAGCACAACATAGAGATAGTTACAGAAAATGCAGTTGCTGAGAGAGTTGTTGGTGGTTCTGTTACATCAGTTGGCTGCTAGGTGGAATAACTGCCTGTATATGAATAAGTGTTCCAATCTGTTGTTTCTGCTTCTTTATGGCAGGAAACATCTTCTGGTACTGTTTGGATTGCTACTGTAGGTTAACCTGCCATAGTTAAAATATATTATATCTAATGTTATTGTAACAGTGTATTAAATGACTCAAACCTTTATAGAAGCGTGCCACTTAAAGTATGTTACCTGTAGTTAAGTGACATTCTATTTTTTATGCAAAGGTAATATTGGTAGAGAATGAAGGGTGTAAAGAAAATGTTGAATATTTGTTTATATGCTCGGGTATAAAGCATACGCATTATGCTACCCATAATGTATTATAGAACGTTACGTGATGACCTGACATGGATTACTTCAAACATTAAATGGTACATTTTAAAAAATCTATTTTTGCAGTACCTGCACTATTAAAATACACTTGTGAACACACCTATGACCATATTTTTATTATAAAAAATTATATTATTGAACAACAACAATAAATTATATTAACTTCACAACTCACCTGGATTATCAGGTATAGGAGCTGTGTCTTTGGGTGGAAACTCCTGAGATAGATTCAGGCTGGAACAGGCTTTCTACTAATTCTTCCATAGAGGTGGAGAGTGGCTCTGTACTTGGTCCCCTCCTGTAGATGCAGCCTGATGTCTGTCTCCTTGCCAGTTTTTCTTTTCTGCAGGAACACAGGTTTTGCAACCACTTCTAACATTTTCCCGCAGACTTTTTTTGGGCACCCAAATCATTTATTCATTGCTGTATCCTGCTCCGAATTCATTTTTGTTAGCTTTAGTGACATTGATGGAGAATATACCAAACAGCTCGTCATGCTCTGAGTCACACTCCTTGACAAGAATTTCCAGCTCTTGGTCACTAAATGTTCTTTCCCTTTTCATTCGAGCCTCCTCTTGTAGCTCCTGGCTAGGCATGGTGGTTACAGTTCCTCCTTTGCTTGCATGGAGGTTCTCTCTGTGCTCTGCACTAGAAACTAAAGTAACTTCATGGAATGGAAGAACTATTCTTTGCCTGCCAGTGAGACAGTTCCTATTTGTGACTCTTACTGATTTGCAATCTGTAATTTGGCATTTAGAAATTGTGAATGAGGGGGCGTGGCTTGGACGGCGTTGGTGATGGCCGCCTAGCCTGTTCTCTGCCGCGCAGGGGAGCGATCTTTTCGATTTTCAGGGGAGGAAAAACATCTCTGCAGCCGAATGATCAGTGGAGTTGGGCTTTGGACTTACTGAGGCACACTCGGTGCGAAGTTAGGCGCCTAATATCGGCGGGATGCACCTCTTTGCCGACATGCTGCCACGCTACTGGAAGTGAGCCCTGGAGCGGAGCGCTGACAACCTGCACGTCACCTGGCGGGAAGCGGCGGATCTGAGAGCCGCACACGGAGGGAAGGTGAGCCTTGAAAGATGCGCCAATCGATGCATGGCTCGCAGAATGCGAAATAATTAAGCTAACCGGCGTCGTTCGTTATTACCGGCGACTCCGTGTGCCCGCCTGCCTGTCCCTAAGATGGCCGCCCGCCAGCTTCCTCGCTCGTAGGGCACTACAAATGCGCTGATATCACTGCAAATACCCAGCGGAATGCTCCAACGGCACAGTGTCTCTGCCCTATGCCTTCCTGAAGGGAGCCCCTGATAAGGAGAGCGCACTTCCAGCGGCGATATAGCTGAAAATAGAGGGAGCCTACCTTCACCGGCGCCTGACCCCAAGATGGCGACCCTGTTAAATTTTCCTCTTTTTTTTTCGCCGCGAAAACAGGAAAGATAAGCAGAAACAGTGATCTGTGTACTTTAAGCAAATGGGAGGTTTGCTCAATCAGCCCTGCAGACCCAAGGTGTCATAGCCTAACCTACCACAAATAGAGATACAGCCACAAGCAGAGCTTGACGTATGAACATTAACCAGCATTAATTAATATATCATTTGAGTAGTGATAGCTTTCTACACGTTCCAATTGAAAGCCAAAGGTCCAGCGCAAGAGATCCAGACCTTATCTGGAGCGCACCGACACTATCTGCCAGAACTCTGAGCTTTAAAGTCACAACCTTGGGGTCTCTGTTCGACGACCTAACTCGACCAGCGCTTTGACATCCCTCAGGCCACCCTGTCCTTTCTCGCAAACTGGAAGGCCATCGCAATAGCGTCCACCACACACAAATCTCCTTCAAAATGGCGGACGGGGATGAGAAGAAGAACAACAAAAAGGTGAGACCGGATCCCTCATTGTCGGACTCTCCTATTAAATCGAGGGCGGACGTCAGCAGTACCCTAGAGGTAATCCTGAAAAAACTGGCAGAGGTACATGACCTAGCAAAATCAACCAAATCCAACACTGACTCTATGCAGCTGGAACTTACTGCAATTAGAGCTGACATGAGCTCTGTACACAAAAGCATAGATGAAGCGGAACAGAGAATTAGTGACTTAGAAGACAAATCCAATACTGCATCCACTTCCATACAGCAACTCCAGGGATAAACAGACCAACTCAGACGCCAGGTAGCGGAATTGGAGAACAGAAACAGAAGGGGCAACGTGCGCATTTTTGGAATCCCAGAAAATGCAGAGAAAGATGCGAATTCCTGCGTAGACTTTCTGGAAGCTTGGATTCCGAAGATAACAGGGATTTCCTTCCACCACGAGTTTGAACTCGACAGAGCCCACAGAGTTCCCAGCTACATCCCTCACGGCTACAGAGGCCCGCGTCCACTGATATGCAAACCACTGAGGTGCCAGCATACGGAAGCTATACTTCAATTCGCAAGACGCAATCACAAAATCACTTGGGAAGGCCATAATATAACTTTCACCCAGGACTACTCGAAAGGCACACTCGAAGTCCGGAAGGGCTTCCTGGCCCTGAGAGAAAAACTTAGATCGAAAGACATTCAGTACTCCTTTGTTGGTCCGGCGAAATTCAGAATCACCATACAGGGCAAACCGAAATTCTTCACGGACACCAACGCACTGGCACAATTCATCGGAGACTCTCCACTGCAGAGCATGGACTTGACCAACGGCTCTTCAAACAAACGGAAGACCAACTCGCAAGAAAATATAAACTCGGGTTCTGGTCATGGGTGACTCTAACAGAACAATCTCAAGCCTCTAGCTTGAAGTTCATAAGTGTTCTCATTGTTCAGTATCTTTTACAGTAGATAGTAAGTCGAAATAATCTTCACCCTTGAGCAGCCGAACATTCTGCTGCCTCTTCCGTTTCAGTTTCTGTTGATGCTTTGAATTGATCTGATTGACTCCGTCAGGTAAGACCGCTCAGTGTTCATACCGAGGTCACCTGCACATCCACTAATATCGTTATCAAGTGTTTTAGAATGGAACTCGCTTTGTGCTCTTTGTGCTCCTTAATCCGAAATCGGGGCGTATGCTATGCACAATCACCTTTAACACCATGAACCTACAAGGGACTCCGTTGATTCTCAGAGACTATATATGTACCTGTAGAAAGTCCCCTCATGTCATCTTGTCTTTTGATTGCGCATACCTTTTGGTTACACATGTTTTACACATATGAATGTACACAATATGCGTGGCTAAATGGTCATGTTCAGGTACCTTTTCCTCATTACTCTTATTGAATATGTTCTTAAACTTCACTGCTTAGTTAAGTTTCATGATTACACGATTTATCAGTGTCTCAAACACTACTATATACTGCTTACTACATACAGATATCGACTATTGTTAGTTACCTGTTCCCTGTTACACCCACCATTCTAACCCCTTCCTGTGCTGCAGAAGGATGGCAATGCCGTCGCAGTTCCCAAGTTCTTTTGCGAGGGGAGGGAGGAGGGGGGAGGGAAGGAGAGGGAGGGAGGAAGGGGGGAGCGGGAAGGGGTAAGGGGGGGAAGGGGAAGGAAAAAATCTGGTTTGTTTCAGCATGCTTTTTTTATTTGAGGTTAATGCTTTTTCTCAACGATTTGTCAGCAAAAGGACTGCTTTCCGATATTTCATGGGGGCCCTCGCAGAGCACACACAGAGATCTAACCTATCGTGCTACTAGCCTATCCCCAGTAATAGTCTACAGTACCATGTTCACCACAAACCCGAAATGCGTCTGCTCAATCGACACCATTGTAACAGCAATACACGCGAGACAGTACAGAACCAATGAAGCAGCTTACTCATTCATACTCAACACACGCCCAGCACCCTCTAACATACTCTTCAACAATATAACGCCTGGACAAGAGCGACACCATAGTAACCAATGACTCGTAATACATCTATCTCGGAGGGCCTTAATATTGTTTCCCTCAATGTTAAAGGTCTCAATCATCCGGTCAAAAGGAGAAAAGTTCTGGAGTATCTGGCCAAATCCAAGGGGGACATCCTACTCCTGCAGGAGACTAAACTGGCGAAAGATGACGCTGACTTTATAAACCAACATTGGATATCTCACAATCTTTGCTCTCCAGCAGTTAGCAAAAAGAGGGGGGTTCTTACACTAATAGCTAAGAAATCCAACATCTCCGTAGTTTCACACACTCACGATAATAACGGCCGCTTCGTCATGGCACACCTTCAGAGAAACGAATATCATATCCATGTCTTGAACGTATATGGCCCCAACAATGACGATCCAGAGTTTTGGGATTCACTAACCCCGACCCTAGATTGTATACCCCAGGGAGAACTACTAATTATGGGGGGTGATTTCAACCTGCCACTAGACCCAATCACCGATCGCCACTCGAATTGCGCCTACCACCCCACACGTTCACATACTAGTTTACACCGCCTATGCTCCAGATTCAACTTACACGACTCATGGAGACTCCAACACCCTGACGGCCGAGATTACACCTTCTACTCGCCTCCTCACAATTCCTACTCGAGGATAGATTATATCCTCATTAATAGCCCCTTCACCCACCTCATCGAAGAAACCAGTATTGCCCCTAAACTAATTTCCGACCACTCAAGCATACAGACCAAACTAGTGGGTTCCAGTTCCATTCTCCCCCCTAAAAGATGGAGATTCAATGACGAAATATTTTCTGAGCCAGAAAACAAACGGAAGATCGAGGATGCCATCCTAGACTACCTCAAACTTAATGACACCCCCGACTCAGACATAGCGAATGTTTGGGAGGCACTCAAAGCCACTCTGAGAGGAGTACTAATAGGCATTCGAGCTCAAGCTAACAAAAAATTAAACAAAGACTTGTCCACTCTGGAAGGTAACATCAAAAAGCTGGAAACCGCCCATATGGCAGATCTCCAAAACTCGATGATTTTAAACGACCTCACCAAACTCAAATATGAATACAACTCGATACTCAGTAGAAGGGCGGGGGTCTGGGTCAATAAGTTTAAGGCTCTAAGAACGTGTGAGGGCAACTAAGCTGGGAAGATCTTAGCGTCATATCTAAAACATAAAAATAAGCAATTCGACATTGCCTCAGTTAAAGATAGCAACAATGTCATCCAAACAAACCAGAACCTATTTCTTAATACATTTAAATCATTTTACCAAGACTTGTACAAAAATAACCTAGACTTTGACTCGGAAGAGTGTAACAGATACCTAACCTCACTGGGTCTTCCTAAACTCAACGATGCTGACAAGGACACACTGAACTCTCCGATTACCCTACAGGAAGTATCAGCGTCCATTAAAACGCTTAAATGTAAGAAAGCACCGGGTCCTGACGGGTTCTCAGCCAGCTTCTATAAAGAACTCACGAACTCCCTGAGCCCAACTCTCCTAAAACTATTCCAATCCTTTAGCGTAACAAAAGGTATTACCAATTCAATGAGTGAAGCTACCATCATAGTCATACCTAAAGAAGGTAAAGACCCTCTGCTAACCAAAAATTACAGGCCAATCTCCCTAATTAACTTAGATTGCAAAATTTACGCAAAGATCCTCGCCACACGTCTAAATTTACAACTCCCAAAGCTAATTAGTACATCACAAGTAGGCTTCATGAAACAGCGCATGTCTAACGATAATACGAGGATCCTCTGTCACGTCATTGAAAAAGCCAGAATGCTCGCAGCCCCGGCCGTAGCCATTACCCTCGACGCAGAGAAGGCGTTCGACAGAGTCTCCTGGTATTTCCTCAAGAGCTGCATGTCCGCCTTTAACCTGGGAGAACCATTCACTGATTTGGTTATGGCCCTATACCGTTCACCTTCCGCACGCATTGCTATAAATGGTTCATTGTCGGACCCCTTTCCCTTAGAACAAGGGACAAGACAGGGCTGCCCCCTTTCCCCCTCACTTTTCCTCTTGGCAATGGAACCCCTAATTGCACATATAAAAAAAAAATGAAAACATCAAAGGTGTGAAATTCGGAGATAAGTGCGTCAAACTTGCCGCCTATGCGGACGATATCCTGATTGTAACGGAATCACCAGAATCTTCCATCACTGCACTAATGACCACCATAGATAATTACTCTTCCCATTCAGGATACAAACTCAACCGGGATAAATCTGAGGTCAAACCACTCAATATTTTAACCACCAAAGAGGTGCTGGGAGACTCAGGGCTATGTTGGCAACCAGACTTTGTGAAATACCTAGGTATCGAGTTTGGTGACTCCCTCATGGAGACCCTCCATCGAAATGAAAAAATCACTTTAAATAAAATCAAGACACAACTAGAGGGGTGGTCCCCCCGTTTCATTACTTGGTGGGGTAGGGTGGAAACCATCAAGATGATGATTTCACCTCTAGTTAATTACCTCATATCTATGCTCCCACTAACCCTCACATCTGACTTCTATCACAAATTAGACATGGCCATCTCTAATTTCCTATGGAAAGGGAAAAGGGCAAGAATCAGCATAAAAAAACTTCGCTTAGACAAATCCGCGGGTGGGGTCAATTTGCCAGACTTTAAAAGGTATGAGGCCGCATTCCTAGCCAAACAAGGAGCCCATTGGCTCGCTCCCTCACCTGACTATACCCCAGTATGGCTAGAAATTGAGGAGGAAATTCTAGTCGGTATCTCCCCTAGCGCGGCCCTCTCATCTAACCTGAACAAGCTGACCCACTCTAAATCAATATTTCACAACACAAAATCTGCCCTCCTGAAGTTTGATAGAATCCTAGAAAACAGCATCCGGGGCTCACGATGGGAATCCCTTTGGGACAACCGTAACATTATGTACAAGGGTAAACCCATGCACAACGAGACATGGATCCAAAAAGGCATACTGTTCCCACACCAGCTATACGCGGGGGCATACCCTATTCCCTTCAGTGACCTACAAATCAAATACGATCTTGCACCAATTGAATTCTATAACTTCCTAAACGTAAAAACGGCTTTGTCCAAAACCAAACTCTCCCCGACACCACCCTAACTCCAGCCATACCTTGCCAGACTAAACAGACTAGGACACCAGGTTTCCTTTCTCTATAGACTCAGCCGTCCCCAACAACTGCCCCAATTACACAATTCTGGAATAACCTTTCATCCAGGCCAATCACAGACTCAGATTGGACCAACACATGGATATCTTGCACGAGACACAAAATCAGCCCTACACTATCACAGACAAAATACTGGCTCTTACATAAGGCCTTCTAGACCCCAGGGCGATTATTTGCACACAACCTCACCCCAGATGCCTTTTGCTGGAATTGCAAACGCGCGGAGGGTGACTTGTCACACATCATCCTAGAATGCGACTGTGTGGCGCAATTCTTGGGGAAGATATTCGAATTGATCTCAAAGCTATTCCACATCTCACCGGTAAAAGAGCTCCCTTACCTAGTTTTCGGGTTCACCCAGGACCCATCCCTTGATGCAGATGATAGGGCATTACTTGACCTCCTCCTATCAGCGGCGGTTAAGACAGTCCTCAGCAACTGGAAAGATACCAGCAAGGCCAATTACGCAGGGTGGCTGAATTGGATAATCAGCTTACGTGGAGCAGACAATATTACACTCCTTCAGACACCGTGGCGCCCTCCCACGAGAAAACTATGGTCGACTCTTGATAACTACTTCACGTCACATAAGCCACCTTAGACTGGCCCACACACCGTCCACGACCCACCAACATATGCTCCCCGACTGCCTTCATTGCACTATTAACTATCGTAGAAAATTGTCCTTAATGAATGAGTAAAATGCTGTTGAAACACAATGTCTGTTACTAAATTGTTATTGAGTATGTGATACGTGCTCTACTGTTCTAGGCTAGTTGCCAGCCATGTACTTTTGTACTGACATTTACTATGATATATTGTAGCGTACAGTAATTTTGATTCGTATATTTATGACTCATATTACGCTAATGGATTTGCTTTTTATATGTCTATGCTGAAACAACCAATAAAAACTTTTGAAATTAAAAAAAAAGAAATTGTGAATGATATTGAATCTTTATTTTAAGAACGTACAGGTGAGTAAATCATATTTGCGATTCTTAATTTGCAATTAGGTATTTCTCGCTAATTTCCAATCACAAAATATTATTTTTGTATATTAGTCTCCTGGTCTTTGGCAAGGTGCTTCAACTTGCCACCATGTAGACATAAACACACAAACCACTACACATGCTGTCCCCTTCTTTACTCGTTTCGACTCAAAATAGTGAGCTCAGAGATCCAACTGTGCACTTCTTAGGTCGTGCAAAATTAAAAGTGAGCACACGTTCCATTCCTTCAAAATATTGATCAATACTGCTGCCACATATGTTCTCATCATCAATTTCATTAATTATGTTATTTGAGTTGTCATCGATTTTGTCGTTGATTGCAATATTTGAGATGTTATCAGTGGTGCCATAAGAGAGGTCATGGGTGAGATCACAAGTTATAATTTGCGCTCTTGCTATAAATGTGGAATTCTAGTGGTTGTTCGATTTTGTGTTCACATGCCTATTGTCTTTTATTGTCTTTTATTGGAAAAGCACTGCAAATTTGATTGTGTGTGTGTTGGACTTGGGCCTCGTGGCAGGTTCACCCCTGAACTTTTTGCCTTAAATTATAGTGATTTCTGTCCTTTGCGCACTTTGACACTGTGGCGCAGTGTAAAGTGCGTGCTCTCCCTGAGTGCGTGTGTGAGATTGGCCTGCCCTCCCATAGGAATGCATGGGGAATGTCTGTGTCCCTGGTAGTTCCTGATGCGTGAGGTGTGCATGGTCAAGTTTGGTATGTGTGAACTCGGGGGAGTGAATGCTGCGAGATGGTGTATGCCGCATGTATGTGTCTAGTAGGGAAGCGCCATTTCTAGACATGGCTGTACGTGTGCTGTGAGGGTGCTGGCGTGTGATTGGCTGGAGCTGGCTGGGATGCCAGGCTCCAGGAAGTCTGTGTGGGTCTGCCACGGTGGTGAGTGGGAGATTAGCATGAGTGATGTGTGGGAGGAGTGTACCTGTGTCCTGGATGGGCTGGGTTTTCCCCACACAATGCTGGCTCCGCCCCCCTGTGGTGTGACTGATGACCCAAGCCCTGCCAGTGAATAGAATGGGTGGTTGGGCCATCAAGAGTGCTCCAGAACCAGCTGCGACTGGTTCTGCCCCCACCCTGCACCTAAAGACAAAGGGAAAAGGTGTATAAAAGAGGGGCTGTGACCCCATGAAAATGTTCTTGTTTACTGCTTGAATCTTGCCAGGGGCGTGCTGCTGCTTGGGCTCAGGGATGGCTTGCCTCCCTGAGCCCTGCCCAGCCCCTGGACTTCTGATGACCACCTCCTGAAGGACTTTGTGGCTTTTTGTGCCTTCATAGCGCTGGGAGCGCTATATTTTCCTTCCTAGCGCTTGGGAGCGCTCTCCTTTGACCCCTGGTGCATGAGAGCTTTAGTCTGTGTGCCTAGCGCTGGGCGAGCGCTTTATTTGCCTTATAGCGCTTGAAAGCGCTGTGTTGTTCCTTGGCGCTCGGAGCGCTTTATTTTGACTTTTGCCCCGATTTTCGTTACATTCATTCACGGGTGCCACCCCGCTATCAGGGCCTCGCGGGTGCTCACCCCGCTATCCACGTTGTATTTCGAGGGTGCCTACCCCTCTCTGTGCCCCGAGATTCACCGCCGCAAACCGCGGGTAAAAAGGAAGTCAGGCACCGTAGTGCCTGACGCTGGGCGGGACTTCCGGTCTGGAAAGGAAGTCCCGCCTGCCGCCGCGCAGGGATTGGCCGGCGCCCGACCGATGGAGAGAGCCATTGACGGCCCGGTCCCGAGATGGGGGACCGGGGAAACAGGTAGCGGGCCGGGCGCATTGTGAAGGCGGGGCTCTCATGTGCTGAGAGAGCCCCGCAAAGCGCTACCGCCGCCTGGACACTGAGAGCCCGCCGCATGGAGAAGACGACCCTGTGAGGGCAGACCGGTGAGTGGGGACCGTGTGTGTGCTAAAGAGAGGGGGGGGCGTCGGGGCACATTGCCGGTGCCCGCCCCCTCCCTTCCGCGGAGTTAGTTGTTTTGGGAGCCCGAGGAGGCTCCAGGCGCCCCACTTGCTCCCCGGGCCCCGAGAGGCTCTTGGTTGCTGCAGTTTGTTCACTCCGAGTCCCCAGAGAGGGGGACTCCAACGGCAATGCATATTTGGAGCCAGAGAGGCTCTCAGCAGCATCCCTATTTCGAGCCTGTGAGGCTCCGGGCATTCCTTGCAGTGTGAGCCCAGTGAGGCTCATGGGGGCATATTTGTTGAGCCCTGAGAGGCTCAGGTGCCCAGTTATTTTGGAAGCCAGATGGCTCAATGTGGCGCAGTGTTGCTGAGGGGCCAGTGAGGGCCCCTGGCGCAGATTTGTCTTCCAGCTGCCCAGCAATTAGTGGGCAGCTGCACCGTGTAGGTCTTTTCTTTTCTAGGGACATGTTCTGGACTTTGGGAGTGAGGCGCACTCCTTCATCCCTGGCCTTTCCCCAGCTGCGCAGCACTTAGTGCCAGCTGCAGCGTTTAGGCACCCCTGTTCTGTCCCTCAGCTGCCCAGCAAGTAGTGGGCAGCTGCTACGTTTAGGTTCCGGCGCAAGTGGCGCAACCTGGACCCTGGACTTTGATGTAAGTTCATGTTAATGTGATTTCTGCAAAGTGCTCTTTGCTGCACCGCTGAATGTGTTGTTGATGCATCATGTGCCTTGTTCCTTACACCGCTGAACGTGTGTTGATGCGTCATGTGTTTCTTACACCGCTGAATGTAGGTTCTGCATCAGGTGTTTTGTCCCCAGGTCTATGCCCCTACTTGTATTGTGATACTGATGTGGTTGTCCTTGCTAGCACAGGTGGTGCTAGTAAGGTCCTGGTTCCCTGCGTGACCTGTTCCTAGGGTGGTTAGGATTGCGTAGGGGGGACTTACCAGTTACCAGTGGGTACTGGTTGTGTGCTTCATGTCCTATTTTTTTGTTACAGTGATCTTCTGTTATAAGTGATCCCAAGGGCTTGATACTAAGCTTGCCCCCTGACCAGAGTCCCAGGACCAGTGGACTCTATGGTGCCTTCCCTGCCAAATTGCTGGGACTTGTCTGATCTCCCTGGGCCCCTGGGGCCTCGCTGAAGTGTGCCTCGCTCGTTCCCCTCGGCAGCTCGTGCCGGCCGCCCGTCCAAGCCTCGAGCCGCGCCGCTCTCCCCTGAGCCGCGCCGCTTCTCTGGGCCGCCCACATCCTGCCTCCCCCTCCTCTTCTGAGCCGCACACATTGGTCGCCCCAGAGAAACGCTTGTACCTTTCCGGCCGCCCGTCCAAGCCTCGAGCCGCACCACTCTCCCCTGAGTCGTGCCGCTTCGCTGGGCCGCCCGCTCAAGCTTACTAAGGAGGTCACTCGCACTATCCCGTGCAACCAGGACGGAAGGTACTGTCTGATAGGCTATGTTCTAAGTTCTAGGCCTACAAGTATTGTATTGTTACTTCTAAAAGTGCTGATTCCTGACAGTGGTCCAGGTGGCCCTGTCTTGTAAATAATCCCTTGTAAATTCTGCCCGTGCCTCTGGCACATTGTAAAGTGTGTTTTATCTAATGTGTTTTGGTGTAATACAAAGGCTATTTTTATATAACCTTGTGTGGAGTTTCCTTTGTGGTGGGCCTTTGGGTGTTGTTGCTGGGGTGCGTGCGCAAATACTTAACTTACATCGCCTCCAAGTTTAGCCTTGCTGCTCGCGCCACGTTACCTAGAGGGTGAGTAGGGGTTATCTTGGCGTGTAACTCCCTTGCCCTGACTTGGGTGTGGTGGTCTCTGACTGACTTTGGCGAAAGCCCTGGTCAGCCGGGGATCCCATTTCCAACATTGGCGGCAAGCGGTGAGGATAAGGATTTGTGTTTGCGTTGTACCACAGTGGCAGCTGGCTGCACCACAAAACTCTGCATTTTAGATAAAAACATTTTGGGGATTATTGTATGGAGTTTGCTGAAAATGTCATTTCTGTGGAAATGTGTTTCTTGTGCACTTTGAGTTAGGTGTCCCTAGCTCGGGAGGGTAGATCATCCCCCTATGTGCAGTGTGTTTTCTGGATTCACCAGAAGGGTGTGATCCAGTGGTGGCAGCATGAGTGTGTCCAGTGCATGTGTCCCCCGTCCCTGCCCTGGAGTAATGGTACCTGTGTCAAGTGTGGTCAGGTTGAGAAGTCAGGGGTGGTAGAAACTGCCTTACCAGTCTGGGGAGGGGTGTGTGTGGATGAATGGTGTGTGGCACTGGACGTGTTTGTAAGTTCTCTGGATGGGGAGCTTGCTGAATGCTTGTGTACTCTTGTTTTGCTCAGATACCTAAGTCCTGTGTGTTGAACTTTTCCCAAGAACGTCTGCAGATAGTGGAGCCTGCTTTTTGATTTCTGTGGTCTGTTGAGAGACAGAATTTTGGAGTTGGTAATGTTCTGGGAGGAGAGAGGCATAGGGGATGGAGTGATTCCAAAAGGAGTGTCTGAGGTGTCTTCCAGCCCAGCGTGGTGGAAGAGGTTCATTGTAGCCCAGCTAGGTCTCGGTGTAGGGGCTCACGTCCTGTCTCAAGAGGAGAAGGAGTGGGTGGGACTGCATGTCTCCAGGTGCCCAAAACCCAGTGTCAGGGCCTGGAATGTTTCTGAAGGGAACATCAGGTCGGGGGCCTAGGCTGTACCAATAGGTCATTTGAGGAGGATCTTCCAGAGTGTCTGGAGAACGTGGAACCTCTGTAACCAGGGTTCCAGTAGTTCTGGTGTCTGGCAGTACCGCTCTAGTTGGGAGGGTGCAGAAGTCCAGATGGAGGGGTGCGAGGGGGATAGGTTCCCCAGTGGAAGAACCAGTGGGTCAGGGGCCAACCAGAAGGGTTGTGTCGCCAGGGAGTGACCATGGTGATGCCACTTCTGTCCTGAGTGTCAGGCAGACTTGTACACGACACATTAGTTGTGTCACCCTCAAGGAAGTCCTGGTGCGCCAGGCATCTGACCAAAGGGTACGTCCCTCGGTTGGGGAGCCAGTAGCCGGTGTTTCCGGATCTGGACGTCAGGGCAACTGTATGTAGTGTCCTGAAGTTACAAGAGGGAACTCCTGCCTGAAGAGAAGGAACCGGGTAAGCTGTATGGGGTATTGACCTGCAGTGGTTGCCTTGCTGCTGAAGGAGGAGAGAAAGTCTTAGATTTTTGTTTTCAACTTGTAGAAGTCCTGGTGCGCCAGGCATCTAACCAAAGGGTAGCGTCCCTAGGTTAGGGAGCCAGGTTCAGGTGGTTGCCTGTCCTGGACGGCAGGGCGACTGTAGCCAGTGTCCTGGCCGGTTTGTCTTCTAGGGGTACCCCTGTGAATACAGGTGGGGCTCATCTTAAGTGAAGAGACCCTGTGTTTCCCAGAAGGGGTGGTACAGGCCTGGCGGGGATCTTTAGGGTTCTTGGCTGAGTGTTGTGGTACTACCCTGAGAGCAGGTGGGGCCTACCTTAAGTGGAGGGACCCTGTTCTACAGTGGGAGGGTGCAGAACTCTGGAAGGGGGTCAGAGGGAGTCTGACCCCTGTGCATCCGGTGAATGTGAATCCCAGGTGGTAGACCAGTTAAGGGAGCTGTGACTCTGTCATGACCAGCCTGGTGTTCTGTAGGCACCGCACTGAGCCGCGTCTGCCTTCGGCCGCGCAGTCTATGCCGCTCGCCGTCCCCGTCTCGACGCGGTCCGCGAGCCGCCGCCTGCGCCGCATCTGGCAACCCGCAAAGTGCAACGCCTTACTACACCGTTCTTGTGCTGGTCTGACTGTGGTCACTGCTGCTGAGGAAGTCAGGTCCTAAACTGGTGGGAGAGTTGTGTTCTGGAGGGTGCTTCAGAAGTAGAAGTAGGGTGGGGCAATCTTGCCCGTGACCTCTGGTCAGCCTGAGGGTGCGGACCCTAGGTTGAAGGATCAGTGGTAGTTTGGAACTACGCTGAGAAAGGGAGTGGAGAATGGCTATTGTAGGCCAGGGGTTACTACCCCCACTCTGTGTATTGGCAAGGACCAGTGGTATCTAGGTGGCCTAGGGCCTGGTCCTAGCCGTGGACAGCTAAGGAGTACCAGTGGGGTAACCTAGTTGGGCCTGTGTTTTTTTTAAGGATGTGCTTGTCTTATGGATTAACTTGGCGTAGAACCGGAGGGTGTCCCTGCAGTGCGGGCCCGCGTCCGTGTTCTATCGCCCCAAGCAGGGAAGTCCATCACGGTGGTGATTGGTCTCCCCTGCGTTTTGGCTGGAAGGGGGTTGTGTTGGACTTGGGCCTCGTGGCAGGTTCACCCCTGAACTTTTTGCCTTAAATTATAGTGATTTCTGTCCTTTGCGCACTTTGACACTGTGGCGCAGTGTAAAGTGCGTGCTCTCCCTGAGTGCGTGTGTGAGATTGGCCTGCCCTCCCATAGGAATGCATGGGGAATGTCTGTGTCCCTGGTAGTTCCTGATGCGTAAGGTGTGCATGGTCAAGTTTGGTATGTGTGAACTCGGGGGAGTGAATGCTGCGAGATGGTGTATGCCGCATGTATGTGTCTAGTAGGGAAGCGCCATTTCTAGACATGGCTGTACGTGTGCTGTGAGGGTGCTGGCGTGTGATTGGCTGGAGCTGGCTGGGATGCCAGGCTCCAGGAAGTCTGTGTGGGTCTGCCCCGGTGGTGAGTGGGAGATTAGCATGAGTGATGTGTGGGAGGAGTGTACCTGTGTCCTGGATGGGCTGGGTTTTCCCCACACAATGCTGGCTCCGCCCCCCTGTGGTGTGACTGATGACCCAAGCCCTGCCAGTGAATAGAATGGGTGGTTGGGCCATCAAGAGTGCTCCAGAACCAGCTGCGACTGGTTCTGCCCCCACCCTGCACCTAAAGACAAAGGGAAAAGGTGTATAAAAGAGGGGCTGTGACCCCATGAAAATGTTCTTGTTTACTGCTTGAATCTTGCCAGGGGCGTGCTGCTGCTTGGGCTCAGGGATGGCTTGCCTCCCTGAGCCCTGCCCAGCCCCTGGACTTCTGATGACCACCTCCTGAAGGACTTTGTGGCTTTTTGTGCCTTCATAGCGCTGGGAGCGCTATATTTTCCTTCCTAGCGCTTGGGAGCGCTCTCCTTTGACCCCTGGTGCATGAGAGCTTTAGTCTGTGTGCCTAGCGCTGGGCGAGCGCTTTATTTGCCTTATAGCGCTTGAAAGCGCTGTGTTGTTCCTTGGCGCTCGGAGCGCTTTATTTTGACTTTTGCCCCGATTTTCGTTACATTCATTCACGGGTGCCACCCCGCTATCAGGGCCTCGCGGGTGCTCACCCCGCTATCCACGTTGTATTTCGAGGGTGCCTACCCCTCTCTGTGCCCCGAGATTCACCGCCGCAAACCGCGGGTAAAAAGGAAGTCACGCACCGTAGTGCCTGACGCTGGGCGGGACTTCCGGTCTGGAAAGGAAGTCCCGCCTGCCGCCGCGCAGGGATTGGCCGGCGCCCGACCGATGGAGAGAGCCATTGACGGCCCGGTCCCGAGATGGGGGACCGGGGAAACAGGTAGCGGGCCGGGCGCATTGTGAAGGCGGGGCTCTCATGTGCTGAGAGAGCCCCGCAAAGCGCTACCGCCGCCTGGACACTGAGAGCCCGCCGCATGGAGAAGACGACCCTGTGAGGGCAGACCGGTGAGTGGGGACCGTGTGTGTGCTAAAGAGAGGGGGGGGCGTCGGGGCACATTGCCGGTGCCCGCCCCCTCCCTTCCGCGGAGTTAGTTGTTTTGGGAGCCCGAGGAGGCTCCAGGCGCCCCACTTGCTCCCCGGGCCCCGAGAGGCTCTTGGTTGCTGCAGTTTGTTCACTCCGAGTCCCCAGAGAGGGGGACTCCAACGGCAATGCATATTTGGAGCCAGAGAGGCTCTCAGCAGCATCCCTATTTCGAGCCTGTGAGGCTCCGGGCATTCCTTGCAGTGTGAGCCCAGTGAGGCTCATGGGGGCATATTTGTTGAGCCCTGAGAGGCTCAGGTGCCCAGTTATTTTGGAAGCCAGATGGCTCAATGTGGCGCAGTGTTGCCGAGGGGCCAGTGAGGGCCCCTGGCGCAGATTTGTCTTCCAGCTGCCCAGCAATTAGTGGGCAGCTGCACCGTGTAGGTCTTTTCTTTTCTAGGGACATGTTCTGGACTTTGGGAGTGAGGCGCACTCCTTCATCCCTGGCCTTTCCCCAGCTGCGCAGCACTTAGTGCCAGCTGCAGCGTTTAGGCACCCCTGTTCTGTCCCTCAGCTGCCCAGCAAGTAGTGGGCAGCTGCTACGTTTAGGTTCCGGCGCAAGTGGCGCAACCTGGACCCTGGACTTTGATGTAAGTTCATGTTAATGTGATTTCTGCAAAGTGCTCTTTGCTGCACCGCTGAATGTGTTGTTGATGCATCATGTGCCTTGTTCCTTACACCGCTGAACGTGTGTTGATGCGTCATGTGTTTCTTACACCGCTGAATGTAGGTTCTGCATCAGGTGTTTTGTCCCCAGGTCTATGCCCCTACTTGTATTGTGATACTGATGTGGTTGTCCTTGCTAGCACAGGTGGTGCTAGTAAGGTCCTGGTTCCCTGCGTGACCTGTTCCTAGGGTGGTTAGGATTGCGTAGGGGGGACTTACCAGTTACCAGTGGGTACTGGTTGTGTGCTTCATGTCCTATTTTTTTGTTACAGTGATCTTCTGTTATAAGTGATCCCAAGGGCTTGATACTAAGCTTGCCCCCTGACCAGAGTCCCAGGACCAGTGGACTCTATGGTGCCTTCCCTGCCAAATTGCTGGGACTTGTCTGATCTCCCTGGGCCCCTGGGGCCTCGCTGAAGTGTGCCTCGCTCGTTCCCCTCGGCAGCTCGTGCCGGCCGCCCGTCCAAGCCTCGAGCCGCGCCGCTCTCCCCTGAGCCGCGCCGCTTCGCTGGGCCGCCCACATCCTGCCTCCCCCTCCTCTTCTGAGCCGCACACATTGGTCGCCCCAGAGAAACGCTTGTACCTTTCCGGCCGCCCGTCCAAGCCTCGAGCCGCACCACTCTCCCCTGAGTCGTGCCGCTTCGCTGGGCCGCCCGCTCAAGCTTACTAAGGAGGTCACTCGCACTATCCCGTGCAACCAGGACGGAAGGTACTGTCTGATAGGCTATGTTCTAAGTTCTAGGCCTACAAGTATTGTATTGTTACTTCTAAAAGTGCTGATTCCTGACAGTGGTCCAGGTGGCCCTGTCTTGTAAATAATCCCTTGTAAATTCTGCCCGTGCCTCTGGCACATTGTAAAGTGTGTTTTATCTAATGTGTTTTGGTGTAATACAAAGGCTATTTTTATATAACCTTGTGTGGAGTTTCCTTTGTGGTGGGCCTTTGGGTGTTGTTGCTGGGGTGCGTGCGCAAATACTTAACTTACATCGCCTCCAAGTTTAGCCTTGCTGCTCGCGCCATGTTACCTAGAGGGTGAGTAGGGGTTATCTTGGCGTGTAACTCCCTTGCCCTGACTTGGGTGTGGTGGTCTCTGACTGACTTTGGCGAAAGCCCTGGTCAGCCGGGGATCCCATTTCCAACAGTGTGATTTTTGTAATTTGTATTTATGTAATGACTTTCTGCAACTAACCACATCCCATATAAAGGAGTTGCACACAGACTTTAACTGTGTGCAGCATCTCCTTTCAAACAACCTACAGCTAAAGGCCATGTGTGACTGGGGTTGGGGCAGCAGTGATTCTTTGAAGGGCCTGGCTTTACTCTGGGCCCTGCTGCTAACCTCTGCTGCATATGACCGAAGGCAATGCACACTCAATGTTGGGAGTGAAGAAAACTTGTTCTCTTGCTTGGCTGAAGGCATTTCACAGCTGGAGATATGAAGTATGTCATTAAAATCCCTCAAACAACACGTAAAACCTTTTCTAATCACAAGTTAAGGTTTCTTCTGCTCATAAGACATTAATTACGATTTTAAACGTATCTAAAAAATGCCCTTAAAACACAGCTAAAGTGAAGTTACAGTTACAGTTACTGAGCAAAACTGAAAATTCCCTGAAATTGACCAGACGAAACCCAAGTTCCCACAATGCAAGCCATAGTTGCACCCGAAATACAATGCTCATGGACTAACAATTTTTATACGAATCAAAAGCAGGACTTGATGAACTCAAAAGCTTTAAAATAACGCATAAAAAAATAAATTATTCAGCATGTATAGTGATATCAGAAAGGTTAAGCTGATATTTTATAATACCAGCGATGTAATCAAGAGTCTATTTGTTATTATGTATCACATCATGGCTGAGGACTTGAGCAATGCAATCAGAGTGTAAGTTGTGGTTTGCACAGCAGGGGTTTCATTTTTGGTTTGCTCAGTTAATCATTCATCTAGCAAGTTGTGCACAGTCTGTAGCTTCTGGGCTAAGGGCCTGGCAAGGGGCAAAAAACAGAAGCTCGGTTTGCTGTTTGCTACTCCACATCTGCCAAGATATCCTGCTTGCTATATGTAGTTTTTCTGGCCTTACAAAAGAACAATGGTGAAAACAGAGTCACAACAATGTCAAAACAAAAAGAACTTTCCATTATCAACTCTGAATGAGGGCGGCACTCTTACACTCCATAATGTTCTTGAAAGCCATTTTATGCAGTGGTAAGAAAAACAGGTAAAATGTATACTTATCATCTGCAAAGAAAGAAAGCAAGATGGTGAGTGACATATTGAATGGTCTGGCACTAGCACTGTTGTTTGGTGACTAGTTCCTTTTACTACCTTTTCCTGGAATTATGAGAAATGTAGGGATGAGTTATTGTCCTTTTTTGAGGGCTCTTACTCCAGGTAGACGTCAGTTTATCATAATACAAATGCTACCACAAAGTGGCATCACCCTCTGTCTGACCATAATTACATCATATGGTTGGCTACTTGTACCATAATTAGCCCTTCTATGTGGCAGAGTGGCCAAAGCTGGCGACTTCGGAGCTGTGGTTCCGGATTCACGTCTTGACATCGGGTCAACATCCTGTGTTTCTGGGCAAATCACTTAGGGCCAGATGTAGGTGGCTCAATACCGGTCGGTAACGGCCGAAATTACCGAATTACAGCTGTTACCGACCGGTATTGGGTATTTGGGATGTAGGTGGCCTAAATTGCAAATTCGGTAATTTACTGAATCGGTAAATTACCGATTCCTTAAAATACCGAATCGGTATATTACCAAATTTGCAATGTAGGGAGCACTGAAATGAGTGCTTTTCCCATTTTAGGATTCGTTATTTACCACCAACTATAAGTTGGTGGTAAATAAGGAATACCTTTGAAAATGCAAATCAGTGCATTTTCAACTGTGCCATGTGGCAGACATACATGTCCTTAGGGCATGTATGTGTGCCACATCTGCACACAAGCACGATTCAGAGGTGCAACAGGGTGTCAAAGTGACACCCTGGCACCCTTGAATGTGTCCCCCATTTTACCGAATCGGTATTTACCGATTCGGTAATTACCGAATCTTACCTATGGGCCTCCAGGCCCATAGGAATGAATGGCAATTACCGAATCGGTAAATACTGATTCGGTAAATACCGAAACTTACAGATTCGGTAATTTTTACCGAATTTTTTGCTACATAGCATTTACCGATTCTAAAATACCGAATCGGTAAAATTCGGTATTTTAGAATCTGTAATTTACCTACATCTAGCCCTTAATCTCCCCGTGCCCATGGGTAGTGCCTGGACAGGGCCATCTTAAGGCTTTGAATTTATGATCCAATTTTCCCTCTTTCATGCGCTCTTTGGCCAGGTTAATGGAACACTCCTCCAAATTCAAAATGCATACATTTATTTTTCATATTGTTACACAGCAGCAGCTCACTAATATTACTCAAATAATCTTTGTGACACCCTCCATTTTTCATATGTGAGGTCTTGTTTTTATCTAAAAGAAAACGTATTTATTGCTGTTGCATGAAACATAAACACAATATTTATCTGCAAAAATGTCCCTAATAGAATCTCACACATCACACACATTACAAATCAATTAAAAGAGAACAGTATTAAAAACAATCTGTTTAACAATTATTCAAGGTCATCAGGGCGAGCCTCTCTGCAGAACAGGACTGATTCTATTAGGGGGCCCGCTAAAGGCTGGGGCTCAGGGCCAGAGCACACTTTGTATATGCCTTAAAACATCTCTGCGCCTGGATACCCTCAGCGCGATAAACCGTGTTATATAAATCTACTCAATGATGTCTTCCTATTTGTTGTTGAAAGGACTGGAAAAGTGCACAGTGTGGAAACTATTGAAAAAAAACAAGAATCTAAGAATAATATTAATTTTCTCTCTCTACCACAGCATTCATGAGCACTGAAGCAAGAGCATTTCCTGGATTGCCTTTTGTCAATCAGAATTAGCCCCTGCTAACCCTGATATCCCCAGCTTCATATCCATGCTATTTTGTGGCAGATGAAGAGATAAAGCAGAATAGCCATGTCCATGTTTTGACATGAAGCAATGGTGTATCCAGTACTGGTTTTTTGGGCACTAAATGGTTCACACGGAAAACTGGATGGTTCGCCTACAATGAACATGCATGAAAAGAGAAAGAGAGTATGTGTGTGTTTTAACACCTACAGGTGAGTAGAGAGCTACTGATGTTTTCCAACTTCTCATTTGCATAATGTAAGCTATTCTAAGCATGAAAGGGCATTGTGTAGATTTATATTGGGCACTCCCTTTTGCCTAGACAAAGCTGTGCTTCTATGATGAGCTCTAAGAAAATCACATGTATTAGAAGCTGCTTTCATTCCCCCCAGGTTGGCCTGGAGGGAAGTTTTACCAATTCAAGACTGTAATACGGTGCTTGGAAAGCAAAATGCTTTTGTTGTTTTTTTATCTTGGCATGGCTAGCACTAGCAAATCATAAGCTTAAAGACTTAGTGCCCGATTACGATGCGGGCTAAAAGGCTCAGATCGTTGGTCGGAGCACTCCAGCCTGCATCCTAATTGGCGGGTCAGATTCCTTTCTGACCGGCCCATTTTGATGGGGTCGGTCAGAAGGGAATCTGAATCGGTTTTCAGGATGGCCTCCGATGGACTCAGAGAGCCCGTCCGCCATTTGGAAACCGTGCATTATTCCCTTGGCCCGGCTCTTTCCGGCCGAGGGATTACAATGGCACTTTCCCACTGCCTTTCTGTGCCGGCCTTTCCAACACAGAAAGGCATTGGGAATATGTCTTTGGGGGCCCCCAGAAGGAGCCCAATGGGTGCTAGGCTGCCGAATGGCAGCCTAGGGGGCACCTATGGTGCCCCACTGTTGATCCCTACACCCGGTGGCAGGCACCTTGAGGTGCCTGCCACGGGGTGCAGGGATGAACTGCACCTCTGATCTTTGCCAATGAAAGCATGCATTCCATTCGGAATGCATGCTCCCATTTTAAAGTATAGGGTTCGGTCGGATCCTACTTCCTGGGCCAAAACCGAACACAGGAGGTCATTCGGATCCAATTCCAAACGGATGTCGGGCGGACTCTGGTCCGTCTGACATTGAAATTGGCCCCTTAATTGTAAAAATAGCAAAAGGCTTTGTCGCTTCTCTTCCTCAACACTGACAGCAATAAACAAATAAAACAAACATGTCTTTTAGTCTACTTTATAACATTTTATACCTCAAAAAATCCAGTCATAAAATAACTACTTAAGGCCTTGTATTATATGTGATACTTCTTCAGGCCACATAAAAAGCAACCTTGAGACCAACCCTTAGGTGGCACTGCAGTCCCAGCAGTGGAGCAAAAGCTCCAGCCTGGGAAATGCTTATAAAAATATGAATGCTATCGGAATCCTGGTTTCAATCACCCAGGAGTCATATGTTTTTTTTCCTACTGTTGCTGCGAGGCTGAACTGCCTGCTGCTCCCCTCCCTACAACAGAGCAAATATTTTTGGGTGATTTCCTTGCCCCTGGGGACATTACCAAAAAGAAAATATGTGCAAATCGCCTCTCAGGGCATTAAGGTGTGCTCCTTGAAGGAGCACCTTTAGGTATTTTTCTTGTTTCTTTTTTGGTCCCCGAGTCCTAAATTGGCTGCACCCGCTTCCTGGTTGATGTGGTGGCAGCCAATCTAATTTCATAATGAGATCTGTCAGGCCCCATGGATCCTCTGTGGCATAATATATACAATTCTTTTTAACCTTAATGTTTCCTAAAGTACTGAACGGATTTACACCAAAATACAAAAAGCACTCTTTTTGGACCATGATTTAGATTTCTGCCAAATTTGGTGTAAATCTGGTCAGAGGTTTGAGCTGCAGCTGTGTCTAAATTTCCTTTTGAAAAATGAATTGGGGAAATGTATTTGGGACCCCACCCCCACTTAATGGATCACCCTGAAAATTTCTATGCAGAAACTAGCAAAAAAGTAGTACTTTTTTAGAAAGTTTTGTATATATATCCAAGAAAGAAGTGACTCAAACAGATGGATTCACTACAGAACAAATATATATTTCCACTTCGACTTTTCAGCTTCTGCCTCAGGTAGTACAAGATGGTTTGCTCAGTGGCTGCACAGATGACACAGCTGAATTTTCAAAAAGCATCATGAGTGAAGATTCCATTCGGAATGTGGAATCAATGCAGTCCTGAGAGCTCTTGAGATATGCTATAACCAGGTGGCATTGTGAGTAATGTTCAGTCCATGTGGATGTAGGTATTTTTAAATGGTACATCCAGACGTTTTCTCTGGAGTCCAGTAGTTCTTCCTTTAAGACATGTTCCACAGAGAAAATCTTCAAATCTAGTAGTAAATGATTCACAAGGTTGAAATGATTGGCTACAGGCTGGTAAATTTAATTATTGCTGATTTGTGGTTCCTGAATCGTGTATGTTGGGATTATTCACTGTTTGATTGACATATTGTTTTTTTACATCTTTGGCGTTGGCACTGAATCGCATACATAATGCATCTTGAGCGACATATAAGATGCCTTCTTATTTCATAGGTCCTTCTCGTAACAGAACAAGTTACTGATGATGTTTGTAAAAGGTATTCACATGTGATGCACCTTTTAAAGTCACAGCAATGAACTCTTGCATTTGTTACAACTTGCTGGAGTTCAGCTCTCACTATAAGAGCTTGTAAAGTGAGAGCTCTCTGCGGTAAGCAATGACTGGAGGTTTGGAAAAAATTGTTTGCAAGTTTTCAGAAGTGAACTGTAAGGGAATATATTTCTGTAGTTGTGAGCTGATGGATGATAGTCATCCACAAATGGAGTTCTGTCACTTTTGTTTCTGCTCTTGGTATTCCAAATAATTGCTTCCCTGGGTAACTGCAAATACTTGTCAATTTGTTGCTGTATGATAATCAGAGGATAACCTAATCTTTTAAATAATGTAGCAAGCCATTGTAGATGGTCTTTACATGTGTCCTCATTGCTGCAGATGCATCTTATTCTGAGTGCTTGGCTGCAGATGATGCTGAGTTTAGTGAGGTGTGGGTGACATGAAGTCCAGTTTAGATTCAAATGAGCATCTGTAGGCTTGTTGTACGAACCAGTTGTCATGTTGTGTTCATGAATGGTGAGTAGCACATCCAGAAAAGGGAGATGATGCTTCTGTTTAGTATTGCTTCTGGTAGGATGAATATTGTTGATATAAGCGGTAAATTGTCCCAATGTTATACTTCCTGCATTCCATATTTTAAATATGTCATCAATGTATCGTAGCCATACCAGTGATTTGATGCAAGAAGCAGCAAGTATTCAGTTCTCTAGTTTGCCCATGAAGATATTTGCATATGATGGAGCCATCAAAGTGCCCATGGAAGTTCCTTTTATCTGCAGATAGTGTTTACCATTGATGGTAAAATTGTTGAATTAGTGGGTAACTCTTGCAAAGTTTGGTTAAGCACATTTGTGATAGCTTTTTTACAGTTCTTTTATGATGAGCTTCAGATGATGCCATAAGCCCACCGTCATGTGGTATATTGGTATATAATGATGTAACATCAAATGTAGACAGAAGAGTATCATCATCAAATGTATAGGTTTGGCTTAATTTTTCAATAATCTGAAGGAAGTGACTGGCATCTTTAACAAATGATGAAAGTTCCTGTACAATGGGCTGGAGGTGCGGGTCGACAAATAAAAATAGTCTCTCAGTGACTGTGCCATTGCCAGAGCTGCCCTCTTGAGGCCATTATTGGCCTGGGGAACCACCACAACCCCCCCCCCCCTCCGGGGCAGGATCCCTATGTTCGTGGTGCTCACCCTTGTGACATAGTTGTTCACTTCAGCTTGGCAGGAGCTTTGGCAAGACCCACAAAGCAAGAGCAAACAGTAAATGAAGCAAAGTAGGATCTGCTTCTTATGGTTACCCCCAGTTTTTGCTTGATGTTGTACTGTTTATGACTGGTCTGACTGGGATCCTGCTAATCAGGACCCCAGTCCATTTGCTTTCTCCTTCAAATTGACATGTGTGTACTTTGGTACACTCCAGATTGGATACTGGGGTACCCTTATAAATCCCTAGTTTATGGTACCCATGTACCCAGGGCATAGGTACCCCAGAGGCCTCCCAGGGGCTGAAGCATGTATTATGCCACCTATGAGAAGCCATGCAAAATGGAACTACAGGTCTGCTACTGCAACCTGTGTAAGCTGGTGCTTGCACCACTTACTTTAGATATAGGCTCACTATATAAATTGGTCACTACACTTAAAACGTCACCCCATAACAGGCCTTATCAATCTGAAGGCAGGGTGCTGAGTTTTAAGTGAAAGGGTGTCCCTGCATGAGCAGAGCTTCTCTGCAGCCTACGGAGATCATTCTCCCGGGTTGTGTGTGACTCAGCCGAACATATAGGTAGAGGTGCATATTAACCTCACTGTAACTGCTATCTCGAAAATGGCTGAATAGAAACATATCGTGTTTGGCATCAAACATCTTGGAATCATACCTCCACACTGGTAACCGGTGTGAGAGGTATGATTCCACCCTTCTGAAGCGAGCTTCGTGGGGTCACTGGTCTAACTGGTGTTAGCCTTCTCGACTCGGACAGCACAAAATAGATGCTGCCAACCAGAGACACATTTCTGCCCTCCTACTGCTGAGCTAAGCTCGAGCAGAGGAAGGCAGTATAATAGGCATCCTGTCACAGGTAAATGTGTGACCACCTCCCAGTCAGGATTTAGTGCATTGGGGCTGGGTGGGTGCACTCTGAGGGTGCCTGAAAGTCTGCACCTGGGGCACATTTGGTGTCCCTATGCATAGTCCAGCTCAAACCAGTTCTGGGAGCCATTGGCTCCGACTCTGGTGCGAAACTGGACAAAGGACATGGGAGTAACCTCCCCTCTGTCCTCCCCCTCCGCTAGGAGGGTCTCCTGAATCCAACCATCTCCCATACATACAAAATGGCTTACCTGGCTGTAAGACTTTAGATTTTACGTGGACAAGATTCTACAAGAAGAAACTACTGACGTTCAACCGTTTAAACACTCTGGACTTCGCTGGACCTCGACTGGGCTCAACCTCATCCCCCTTTCTATCCATAGCTTTGTCTGTACCTTTGTTCCATACAGGCTCTGGCAAGACCAGTGGTGCACTAAGGGGGAAACAGCC
Organism: Lissotriton helveticus; assembly: GCF_964261635.1. NCBI lineage: Eukaryota > Metazoa > Chordata > Amphibia > Caudata > Salamandridae > Lissotriton > Lissotriton helveticus. The sequence goes on from NC_136067.1 coordinate 989,730,011, forward strand.
TTAATAACGACGTTTTAAAAACGACTGACCTTAACAACGAAACCTAAACAACGACGACATCCTTAACCACAACATCCTTAACCACGACATCCTTAACCACGACTTACTTGAGCTACGACTTTTTAAAACAACGAAAAAAAAACCTTGTGATCGGTCAATAGATGGCACTATTGTATTTACAAGCGCAGCTAGACATTTATACTGAACATGGCTGGGGGCTGCATCAAAACCTACTCGCTCCCTTAAATTACATTTTAATCTTTGTTTTGTTTCGGAGCGTTGAATGAGTCTGGCAGTTGCTCAGCAGGGAGGCTGAATGTTAACTAATATGCCTTTATATTCTGTAAATAATACAGCATGCCTTGGTACATTAGAAGTGCTTGCCTGCCAAGAAAGGAAACCGATTAATAACATTTGTATCCTAAGACTTATTTCACTGCAGGAAATCGAGGGGGCATTTTACTTTTGCATTGCTTTTAAATAACGCAGTACTTTGACCTGGTTCAATGATTGATGTCACAGCTACGGAAATTAAGCTGAGAGTGCTTACGCTGATAAGCAAAGCATTCTCGATGTTGTCATTGCAATGCGGCCGATGCTAAAGATGAATTAAAAATATGAAAACCTAACTTCCAGATCTGAAAAGCAAGGCTGGCACTGCACATCGTGAAGGACGCGAAAAATGATTTCAAGGCAGCTTGAAGAATTTATGTTAGTCACTTGTTAAGTGCTTACGAAGATAAGCACAGCCTTAACACCCTCTACCTGATTGTGCTCGCTGATGGGCACAGCTTGAGCGTGCGTATTTTAAATAAAAAAATGGTGTAAAAGGATATGAGAAAAATGAAAAATGTTCGTGCTTCAGGAATCCGTAGTTAAAAATGTAGAGGTTAAGGAATGTTCGTGGTTTAGCCTTCGTGCTTAAGGAAGTCGTTGTTAAGGCAGTAGTGGTTAAATCATATAACCGCACTAAGGACAAGTGAAGAATATCCCTTGGAGTGAAGGAGTCACTCCCCTGTCCTAGCAGGCACTTCAATGCAACTGACCGGTCTGCTGCTCCTGAGCTCCTGTCGACTCCAAAGATTTCAGCAACACATGAGGTGGGTTATGAAGGTCACTGAAGTTGATCTACCCTCTCTACAAGTTTGACACCAGTATCCCTCGTGTGGACATCATAACCTGAACCCCTGTGCACAGCATCCATTTGCAGTTGCATATGCTTGTTGGCAATTCCTGGGCTTGTGCATTGAACTCCGCTTAGTCCTCATCCTGAGAAGTATTTGCACCAAAGAACTCTGGCCTCCTTGCACCGAGTGCTCTGTGGGCTGTTACTTTTTAATCTTGCTTGGGGTCCCCTCGCAGCTCCTGGTCATTCGGCCTGTAGGTCCTTCAGAGGGTCATCTTGATTTCTGTTGGGCTTTCCTGGTTGCTCCAGATGTGCCCTGACTCCCCATTGCTTGGCGAGTCCCCTGGACCTTGCTGGTCCATACTGTAACCTGCTTGACCTTCCTGCGTGGTTTGCTCTGGCCAAGGCATGTTGGTGCTTCAGCCTGACACCAACTCCTCAGCACTCGACATCCTTTGTGGGACAGCTAGCATCCAGCTCCTGGTAGTTGTCGACATCTCCTGGTCCTCGTGGCTGTAGAGTCAAGCATCCCTTCTTGGCATCTGAAGCACCCGACATCGGTGGTCATTCGTCTACCGAGCCCTTGGTCACTCTGAAGTGAATCAGACTCTGTCACCTCTGTTGTTAGGTTCCTTCCTTCCAGAATCCAAGCTTGGATTCCTCTGGACCTTTTTCACCTTCACTGCAGCAGTACTTCTTCACAGCCCTCCATTGAGAACGACAGCGGTTTCCGACACCATTTCAGACTTATGCACCTGGCTCCCCTGGGATAGGTAACGTGTGTACTACGGTATCCAAGGTTGGGGTGGCTCGCTAACCTCTTAAGTTCCAAATGATTTGCTTGAAGTCCTACTAGAATGGTCTGTAAACTTTAAAATTGTAACTGCGACTTCCCCATAGATCTGTACGGAGCCTGGGGTCGTGTTAGCACAAAATACCCATCCTCCGTGGGGTCCCTATCTAGTCACCTTTGCGGGTTCTTTGGGGTCAGAGCGATTCTACATGCTCCAGACCTTGTCTTGACTCAAGTCGTGATTGTTATACCACTATTTTAGTATATGGTTTGGTCTCCCCCTGGAGCCCACTGTGTATTGTGCTACTTACAACTGTTCTATTGATCTCGTATTGTGTGGTTTGTCTTCTATCCTCGTGTAGAGGATAGTACAGAGTGTTATATTAATAAATACATATTTTTATATAATTACTGTGTGGTTCTCCTTTATTTAATTAATTCAGGAGTTGATATTCTGGTAAAACAAGTTGCGTTGCATTCCTTCAAGATTAAGCCTGAAGACTGCTCTCTACAGTTACCACTAGGATAGCTTTCTAAAGGTTATCTTTGACCTCATTCATCATAAGGGTCATTTGGACTGGTGCAAGGTACCCACTTTAATTAGTTTTAACAATGCACTTCACCCCATTAAGCATGCTATTCCTGTCCGGGTCTTGTCAATTTAACTGCTCTTGGCCTGCCATTTATTCCTCCATGTCACAAGGGAATTGGTGTGGCGTCTCGAACCGAAGCAATCTACAAATTCCATACAGAAGGCAAGTGATACGTGACACTTTTGAACTGTGCTTAAGACCTTCAATAAATCTACAGAAGGGGCCTCAGAACAGCATAGGCTGAAAGCCGGCTTCACATGCTCTAAGCATATTACCAGACACATTGTTCCGTGTGTGTATAAAAAGCACCATAACTTCTGCCTTTTGGTCTTCCTTTGCAGATCCACGGCATTTAAACTTTGGATAAAAAATACGATTCTTTGATGACCCAGCCAGCTAATCTGTGTATTGAATGTATATAGAAGATAAGGTTGATGCCACTTTTCAAGTTTCTGAGAAAAGCACATTAGGTTTGCCACCCTTGCATTTCAATACATTAATGCATCTTTAAACATAGCGGACAGCATTTTGATATGCAACACTTGGTCAGTTTCTCCTCAGATTTGATTGAATGCGACACATACCCGATTTCACAAAAGCATACATGCTATTAACTGAATACTAGCGCATGACTTTAGCAGTGAAGGTAGGAAGTAGCCACCCTTCTTTCATAGTTTCTGCCAGTTTCCTGTATTCCATTCCTGATTTATTCTTGTTTTTTATGGCCGAAATTTGTGAATTCGCAGTCCGCGAATTCGCACGAAATGGCAAAAAAATCCGCGAGTTTGCGAATTTTCCCACGAACTCGCGGATTTTTTTGCCATTTGCAGAAATATGTGACCACGTGTGCCTGTAACTTTGCCAGCGCGCCAAAAGGTGCCGAGGTCCCTTGAGTGAGCTGGCCATTATAGTGGGGACGGGCGGGAAGACGTTTCATACCGCTAGTGTGTGGTGGATGGGGCCAAACGGGCGGGTCTTCTATGCGAGTTCACATGCATCTTGTTTATAAAGGGTCAGAGACCAAGCAGAGCAGCAGATGAGGAGAAAGCAGCCTCCTGGTCACAGGAGCTACACGGGGATGGTGCTCGGGAAACTCATGGATGCAAAAATACGTTTGCACAGGACCCCAGAATCCTTCAGATGTCCAAGATAGCTCTGCTGCGCGTTTTGGTACAAAGCCATTCTGATCCTGCTCAGTGGGTTCAGTCGCATGCAGCTGCTGCTGCTGGACAATGTCCCATCTCATATTAAACTGCCCCGTACAGGCATGTGCTGGCGCTGGGCAGTAGGGTGCAGTGGCATGCGGGTGTTGCACGCCTGGTACATGCGCATACCGGTGCCAGGGGGGACAGGTGTTTATTGGTGCTGTGTAGCAAGTTAGGACTTTACATTTTGACTGCACCAGATGGTGGTACAACCTACACGGATCAGGAGAATCCAGGCACCAGACTTCATGGTGCAAGAGCATATTGGTGCTGTGCGGTACGGGTATATATGTACTTGGGGCAGGGGGGCACTTAGCACAATGTGTGCTCACACCCAGAGGGCTCCCAGGCAATTGAGCACGAATGATTTTCACATTGAGAGGGCTCCGGGGCAGTTCAGCAGCGCGAGGTCTCACACCCAATGAGCCCCGGGGCAGTTCAGTTGCGCGGGGGCTCACAACCCCTGGGCAGCTCAGCAGCGCAGGGGCTCACACCCACATGGCTCCCAGGCAGTTTAGCAGCACCACCCTCTGGTTCATCACTGCAACCCTCTGGTTCACCACTGCCACCCTCTTGTTCACCACTGCCACCCTCTGGTTCATCACTGCCACCCTCTGGTTCATCACAGCACCCTCTGGTTCATCACAGCATCCTCTGGTTCACCACTGCCACCCTCTGGTTCACCACTGTCACCCACTGGTTCACCACTGCCACCCTCAGGTTCATCACTGCCACCCTCTGGTCCACCACTGCCACCCTTTGGTTCATCACTGCCACCCTCTGGTTCACCACTGCCACCCTCTGGTTCACCGCTGCCACCCTCTGGTTCACCACTGCCACCCTCTGGTTCACCACTGCTACCCTCTGGTTCATCACATCACCCTCTGGTTCACCACTGCCACCCTCTGGTTCATCACATCACCCTCTGGTTCACCACTGTAGATTATGGGGAGAAAGCACACCTGCCCAGCCTCAACCGAGACAAATTAATTTGGGGCTGGTTAATGTGTTACTGAATTTGAGCTTCAAGTCCAGCACCTGCTTCCTTATCTGTAAGTCTTTCCTGTTGCGGTTTAATTTTTGTGACAGGAGCATTGTGCCATACTTGTAACTATTCTCTGACCCTGCTTCGAGGGTCAGAGCAAGGTCAGAGAATAGTTGCAAGTAGGCAACGAACTCTGGAGGCGCCGCTCAGGAAGCACTTACAGGGTTTCAGCAGGTGCCCAAGTTGAAGTGAATTTCTTTGTAACCATTTTGTAAATGGTTACAAAGTAATTAGCTTCAACTTGGGCACCTGCTTTAACCCTGTAAGTGCTTCATGTTCTTCAGTTTTGCAAAATCCGTTCTGCTGGCGATTTCGCTGAGTTTTCTGCAATTTCGCGAGATTCACGGATCGCGATATTGCAGAAAATCCGCTGGAACGAATTTTCCGCCCATACTTACATTTTTTTATCTCTGCAGCCGCTTCGATATATTCTGAGGAATACCTTCTATGGGACTACAACATTCCTGATTTATTCAGTGCCACAAGTAGGTACTGATTTTAATAAAAGGTTTCGAACTGCTATATGTAGCCTCTAAACAGGGTAGTTAAATTCATACGTTATTTGTGTTATCGTTTTTTTAGATTTCAAGACCAAGTCCTAGTCCTGAGGAGAACCCCCCCAGCAAGTTGGGGTTCAAAAGTGTTGGCTCCAGGGAATGGGTTAACCTACTACAGGGCGTGTCTTGAGGGAATGAATGAAAATAGATGTTCCTCACCTAGACAACAGCCGTTGATATAGTGTAACCCAATTTCTCGTATTGCAGGCAGGACAAGAGGCAAAGGACTTGTTGAAAAAACATGATAGTGTCCTCCTAGTGATTTTCTTAAAACAAGTACTGGTCAATTTGTATTTGATAAACATTTTTAAGGATGTTCAATTCATGTTTACATTTTTTTTGTATTATGTTCTTTCACAAATAGATTGTTTTGTAATTTGTTAAATTTAGCTTTAAATGATTATTCAGTGTGCACGTAAATGTTCTGTTGCCCATTTCATGACATGACTAAATAGTAGAATCTTGTCTTTAAAATGGTATAAGTTAAGTGAAATAAATCACATACACTTTAGAACATTTGGCCTAAGGTTTTAATTATTCATTAGATTGGTAGTAGCAGTCTGTTTGGACTCTCTGTTTGTTTCCCACTTTAATTAGTGGACATCATATACCAGGCCAACTTCTCACAGTAAGTCCACACCCTTTGGGAAAGAACAGGAAAACTGCTCCCACCCACTGGGCGTAGAATTTACATTAGTTTGCCTGCCCGCGGCAAGCAGACAGGAAAACAGATGAAAAAACTGCTCCCGCAGGCAGTGAGGATCGTTTTTTGCTGCTCCCTGTGTGCAGGAGCAATGCCGGCTCCTTCTAGAGGCAGAGACCCGCTATGTACCATGGGGGCATTCAGGTTCCCCTCACACCCCCAACAGTGCATTTTTGGTGCTCTGAGTGGGTCCAGGGCACCCAACATGAAGTGGAATAGGGTTCCCGGAGCCAAAATCAGCCAGGAGAGGGGGACCGAATAGCATCCCTTGTAGAAATTGGCCGGACCCTAGAGGATGGGGTCCCAGGGCCAAAACTGGCCCTAGGTGGGATGCTGAATGCCCCCCCTCAGGTTGTCTGCATATGGGGAGTTACACACAGGACCTTGCAGCAGGCTATGCCCTGTGGCAGATCCCCCACCAAGCACGACTGAAGGCCATGTGAGGTGCGGGTCTGGGTGCCTGCAGGTGTTGGCTGCAGAATGTGGCCACATACCAGGCCCTGTGGCTAATCGCTGCTGCGCATAAACCAAGGACATGCACCACTATGGTTGGATTAACATAAGGTAGTAAAGTAATTAAATATTTCTTAAAGTTTAGAAAAATTAGAAATTCACTGAAAAAAACAACAGTTACAGGGACATTATAGTTATGAAATAGAATTTCAACAGTTATAGTTATACGTATCTCAAGAAACTATAACTTGCATTCTAAGGTAACTACAACTCGCTCCATCAACAAGCACTGCTACTTACCCCACATATTTCATCAGTAATTACATCTTCTATGACATCATTCATAATATAACTACAACATTTGCAATGAAATTATTGATGAGGAAACTGTGCATGGCAGGGGTGCGAGTTATAGTTTCTTGAGATAAGTATAACTCTTGAATTTATATATATATATATATCATCTTCACGAGGTGTCCCCCTGCAGGGACGCACTCAGGAACAGCAGAGTCTTGCATTTTTTGGCAGCACTCTTTATTCGACAAACCGGCATACCAGGTCAGAGAAAAATTTTAAGTTCACAAAGCCCTACACGTTTCAGAGCTCCTGCTCCTTTCTCACGGGCATGATGTATGTAAATGGGCGGCATAGGAGAAAATCAACCGAGTCACTTTAAAACAAACAATTTTATCGCCCCCAGGTGGGCCTTATAAAATTTCAGCATTGCACAGCTTTCTGGGACTTGTAGGGCCCGATTCATAGAACTAACTTAAGACAAAATCCTAAACTTACTACTATTTTGGTATTCACAGAAGGCACTTACTCATTTTGGTATTCACAGAATGCACTTACTCATTTCGGTATTCACAGAAGTTAGGAGTCCTAACTTTAGGACTCTTAAATGCCTTCTGTGAATACCGAAAGTCTTAAAGTTAGGATTTTTCTCAATTTAGTAGTAGTAAAGTTAGGACTCCTTACTTTAGAACTCCTAAATGCCTGCTGTGAATACTAAAAGTCTTAAAATTAGGATTTTTATCAATTTAGTAGTAGTAAAGTTAGGACTCCTAACTTTTGGACTCCTAAATGCCTTCTGTGAATACCGAAAGTCTTAAAATTGTGTTTTTTTCTCAGTTTAGTAGTAGTAAAGTTAGGACTCCTTACTTTAGAACTCCTAAATGCCTTCTGTGAATACCGAAAGTATTTAAATTAGGATTTTTCTCAGTTTAGTAGTAGTAAAGTTGAGAAAAATCAAAAATTTAAGACTTTTGGTATTCACAAAAGGCATTTAGGAGTCCAAAAGTTAGGAGTCCTAACTTTACTACTACTAAATTGAGAAAAATCCTAATTTTAAGACTTTCGGTATTCACAGCAGGCATTTAGAAGTTCTAAAGTAAGGAGTCCTAACTTTACTACTACTAAACTGAGAAAAAAAACAATTTTAAGACTTTTGGTATTCACAGAAGGCATTTAGGAGTCCAAAAGTTAGGAGTCCTAACTTTACTACTACTAAATTGAGAAAAATCCTAATTTTAAGACTTTCAGTATTCACAGCAGGCATTTAGGAGTTCTAAAGTAAGGAGTCCTAACTTTACTACTACTAAACTGAAAAAAAATAACATTTTAAGACTTTCGGTATTCACAGGAGGCATTTAGGAGTCCAAAAGTTAGGAGTCCTAACTTTACTACTACTAAATTGAGAAAAATCCTAATTTTAAGACTTTTGGTATTCACAGAAGGCATTTAGGAGTCCTAAAGTTAGGAGTCCTAACTTTACTACTACTAAATTGAGAAAAATCCTAACTTTAAGACTTTCGGTATTCACAGAAGGCATTTAAGAGTCCTAAAGTTAGGACTCCTAACTTCTGTGAATACCGAAATGAGTAAGTGCATTCTGTGAATACCAAAATGAGTAAGTGCCTTCTGTGAATACCAAAATGGTAGTAAGTTTAGGATTTTGTCTTAAGTTAGTTCTGTGAATCGGGCCCGTAGTGTTGTTACTCCTCAATCTCGTCCTCCAGTGGATTGCGACCCATTCACAAAAATTATTACTCCAGTAACACTCTCCAGTGAGCCTTTGAAACAAAGTGTCCCGGTTTCATCATTTCTTTAAAACTGTTCCTCCGCATACTCGAACACAGTCCAGTCTGTGCGAAGCAAACCATTTCCTTTTCATGGCGGTGCGATCCCCCCAGCCGGGATTGGCCGGATGATCTCATCTTCACGAGGTGTCCCCCTGCAGGGACGCACTCAGGAACAGCCGAGTCTTGCATGTTTTGGGAGCACTCTTTATTCGACAAACCGGCATACCAGGTCAGAGAAAAATGTAAAGTTCACAAAGCCCTACTCGTTTCAGAGCTCCTGCTCCTTTCTCACGGGCATGATGTATGTAAATGGGCGGCGTAGGAGAAAATCAACCGAGTCACTTTAAAACAAACAATTTTATCGCCCCCAGGTGGGCCTTATAAAATTTCAGCGTTGCACAGCTTTCTGGGACTCGTAGTGTTGTTACTCCTCAATCTCGTCCTCCAGTGGATTGCGACCCATTCACAAACATTATTACTCCAATAACACTCTCCAGTGAGCCTTTCCACTGGAGGACGAGATTGAGGAGTAACAACACTAGCAACGCTGAAATTTTATAAGGCCCACCTTTAAGAAAGGGAGTCGGGACGACCCTGCCAATTATCATCCTATAAGTCTCCTGGATTCCACGCAGAAGGTGGCAGGCAAAGTGGTCCTAGGCTGGGTTTTGCAGTGGGCCGAAGAGAACAATATTCTATCTGACTTCCAAGTCGGCTTTAGAACTGGCATGGGGACGATCGAGCAAGCATTCCGGTTGATGATGCTTTTTTGGAAAGTGGTTGTACTGGGCAAAGGCAGTCTGTATTTGGCATTTATAGATCTAAGGACTGCCTTTGACCTGGTCCCACGTAACCACCTTTGGAGTGTACTCGATGCGTTAGGTATTCCCCCATACCTACTGGACATGCTGATAAGGTTCCACGCAGACAACTTTGCACAGATCAGGTGGGGTAATCAGGGACAAAAAACACCACGAATACCTGTAAATAGAGGTGTCCGCCAGGGTTGTGTTCTAGCCCCCACTCTGTTTTCATTGTATGTTAACAGAGTGGTGGAGCACCTGCTACAACATCCAGCAGATGCACCGTCCCTGGCGGGCAAGAGAATACCTACCCTCTTATTTGCAGACAACACCCTCCTGATCTCCAAGTCACCAGTGGGACTGCAGAGTCTCTTGAACAGCTTTAAGACCTTTTGCGACTCAAGGGGACTAGCCATAAACACGGGGAAGACGAAGTTCCTGGTCTTAAACCCCCCGAAGAAATCAGTCAAACCACCTGCCCTTGATTCAGTTCCACTCGAGAGGGTCAAGGAGTTCGACTACCTTGGCATTCGTCTCTGTGACTCCATGAGTTGGAAATCCCATCACCAAAAGATGCTGCTGACCCATAAGAGGGTGGCGGGGGCCCTTCTTAAGGAACAACGGGCTTCTTCCCTCAAACCAATTGCACCGGTTCTTGATATCTATAGGGCACGAGGTGTCAGTGCAGCTCCCTATGGGGCTGAATTATGGGGTGTGCAGAACGTGGATCAGCTGAACCGCTCCGAAAATAAATTCCATAAGGATCTAATGGCTCTCCCTCACAGCACCCCAACTCTCCCTCTTCTTCTAGATATGGGTACCCGCCCTATTGGCGATCAGGCGAGGCTGCGCCCTCTCCTTCTATGGGCTCGTATCTGGAGAGTCCCTGAACTGTCCAGCTACGCAGATGGTCTAAAGGAGATCCTCTTGATGCCTGGCTGCGCTAAGATCCAGTGGCTAAGGGAAGTTAAGTGCCTTCTAATAGATCTGGGCCTTGAGGACGCTTGGATTACTAGATCTGCCCCGCCCAAGCAAATTTTGAAAAAACTATTCTGGTCCTGGGTGATCGAGGGCAGAAATAGTAATGCCAACTTGTGCAGGTCAACGGCAGAATTTCTTTTGGTTAAGGAGGTGCATTTCCGTGAGCCGTACCTGGATACTATCCTAGCTCCTTGGGACAGGGCCCTTTATTTCAAATTTAGGGTAGGCGTACTTCCAGTGGGAAACATGACTGCTAGTTGGAAGGTCCCGGTGCAGACAACCCCTTTTTGTCCCTGTTGTTTGGATAGATTAGAGGCAGTTTCGCACTTATTGTTTGAATGCCCGGCCTACGCAGTTCCCCGTAGCAGATGGCTGAAGCCACTCTGTAGAGAACTCGGGACTAGATCCCACAAAGAGGCCCTAAGAATCTTAAAAACAGACCCTCGGCCCCTGTTTGCAAGTGGACTGGCTAAATTTTTAGGCTGGGCATGGCGTATTAGATTTAATAGACTTTCGTACTTAGTCTGAGAGTATTTTAGACTGTTTATATGCAGCTTCATACGTAAATTGTCATTTAAACTATATGTAATTACTAATGCATTGTTTTTACTGTTTTTTAATGTACATGTATTGCTTTTTATGATATGAATTATATCGAAATAAAGCTATTTACTACTACTATGCGTTGTGGTACCCCTGTGATTGGCATGACTTCCCCAGTATGGACCTAGTACATAATAGGGCAGGGGGATTGAAACTACCTCTAACTAAGAGGTGCAGAAGGAGGCAAAAGAAGTGCAGAAAGAAGCAACAGAGGTGCCGAAAGAGGCAATAAAGGTTCAGAAAAAAGCAAGTGAAGTGCAGAAAGAGGCAAGTGATGTGCAGAAAGACGCAAGGGCAGTGCAGAAAGACCCAAGAGAGGTGTAAAAAGAGGCAAAGGAGTGCAGAAAGGGGCAGGAGAGGTGCACACAGAGGCAAGAGAGGTACAGAAAGAGGTAGGAGGGGTACAGAAAGAAAGAAGAGAAGTACAAAAAGGGGCAAGAGAATTGCTGAAAGAAGGATCAGAGGTTTGAAAGAAGCAAGAGAAGTGCAGAAAGAGGCAAGTAAGGTGCCAGAAAGAAGCAAGAGCAGTACAAAAGAACCAACAGAGGCACATAAAGAGGGAAGAGGAGTGGAGAGAGAGGCCAGAGGGATGGTAGGAGGGGTGCACAAAGAGGCAAAAGAGCTACAGGAGGAAGGAGGGGTGCAGAAAGAAGGAAGAGACATGCAGAAAGAAGTAACAGAGGTGCTGAAAAAGAGGCGCAAAGGGTACAGAAAGAAAAGTACAGAAAGAGGTAACAGAGGTACAGAAAGAGACAAGAGGGGTGCAGAAACAGGCAGGAAAGGTGCGGAAAGCGGGAACAGGGTGCAGGAAGACGCAAGAGAGCTGAAGAAAGAGAAAAGAGGGGTGCAGAAAGAGGAAAGAGATCTGCAGAAAAAAACAACGGTGATGCTGAAAGAGACAAGTAAGGTGCAGAAAGAGGCAAGAGATCTGTAGGAAAAAGCAACAGCAGCACAAAAGAAGGTACGAGGAGTGCAGAAAGATAGAAGAGAAGTACAGAAAGAAGCAACACGGCTGCTGAATAATGCACGAAGGGAGCAGAAAGAGTCAAGAGAAGTGCAGAAATAAGCAACAGACGTATAAAAAGAGGCAAGAGTGGTACAGAAAGAGAAAAGAGATGTCGAAAGAGGCTAGAGTTGCACAAAGAGGGAAGACGGGTGCAGAACAAGCAACAGAGGTGTAGAAAGAAGTAAGAAAAGTGCAGAAAGAGGCAAGTGAGGTACAGAAAGAGGCAAGTGAGATGCAGAAACAGGCAAGAAAGGTACAGAAAGAGGGAAGACGAGCGCAGAAAGAGACAACAGGGTTGCAGAAAGAAGCAAGACAGATGCAGAAAGAAGCATACAAAGTGCTGAAAGAAGCAACAGAGGTGCATAAAGAGGCATGAGAACTGCAGAAAAAGGCAAGAAAAGTACAGATGGAGGCTCAAGAGGTATATAAAGAGACAACAGCGGTGCAGTAAGAAGCAAGACAAGTGTAGAAAGAAGGATGGAAAGTGCAGAATGAAGCAACAGGGGTGCAGAAAGAAGCAAGATATGCACAGAAAGAAGCATGGAAAGTGCAGAATGAAGCAACAGGGGAGCAAAAAGAGTCAAGAGAAGTGTAGAAAGGAGCAAGTGAGGTGCAGAAAGAGCCAACAGAGGTGCAAAAAGAGACAAGAGAGGTGCAGATACAGGCAAGAGAAGTGCACAAAGAGGCAAGAGAATTGCTGAAAGAAGCAACAGAGATGCAGAAAGAAGCAAGAAAAGTACGGTAAGATGCAAGTGAGATGCAAATACAGGCAGGAAAGGTACAGAAAGAGGGAAGTTAAGTGCAGAAAGAGACAACAGGGGTGCAGAAAGAAGCAAATGAGGTGCAGAAAGAGACAACAGAAGAGAACTGCAGAAAAAGGTAAGAAAAGTGCAGTAAGAGGCAAAAGAGGTACATAAAGAGACAACACATGTGCTTTTTCTGTATGGAAAGTGCGGACTGAAGCAACAGGGCTGCAGAAAGAGTCAAAAGAAGTGTACAAAGAGGCAAGAGAATTGCTGAAAGAAGCAACAGACATGTGGAAAGAAGCAAGAAAAGTACAGTAAGAGGCAAGTGAGATGCAAACACAGGCAGGAAAGGTACAGAAAGAGGGAAGACAGATGCAGAAAGAGACAACAGGGGTACAGAAAGAAGCAAATGAGGTTCAGAAAGAGACAACAGAAGAGAACTGCAGAAAATGGTAAGAAAAGTGCAGTAAGAGGCAAAAGAGGTACATAAAGAGACAACACATGTGCTTTTTCTGCATGGAAAGTGCAGAATGAAGCAACAGGGGTGCAGAAAGAGGCAAGAGAAGTGTACAAAAGGAGAACGTGAGGTGCAGAAAGAGCCAACAGAGGTGCAAAAAGAAGCAATAGAGGTTCAGAAACAGGCAAGAGAAGTGCACAAAGAGCCAGGAGAATTGCTGAAAGAAGGAACAGAGGTGTAGAAAGAAGCAATAAAAGTGCAGAAAGAGGCAAGTGAGATGCAAAACCAGGCAGGAAAGGTACAGAAAAATGAAAGACGAGTACAGAAAAAGACAGCAGGGGTGCAGAAAGAAGCAAATGAGGTGCAGAAAGAGGCAACACATGCAGAAAAAGGGAAGAGACGTGCAGAAAAAGACAAGAAAAGTGCAGAAAGAGGTACATAATGAGACAACAGGGGTGCAGAAAGAAGCAAGACAGGTGCAGACACAAGCATGGAAAGTGCAGAATGAAGCAACAGGGGTGCAGAAAGAGGCGAGGGGAGTGTAGAAAGGAGCAAGTGAGGTGCAGAAAGAGCCAACAGAGGTGCAAAAATAGGCAAGAGAGGTGCAGAAACAGGCAAGAGAAGTGCACAAAGAGGCAAGAGAATTGCTGACAGAAGCAAAAGAGGTATAGAAAGAAGCAAGAAAAGTGCAGAAAGATGCAAGTGAGATGCAAAAACAGGCAGGAAGGTACTGAAAGAGGGAAGACAAGTGCGGAAAGAGACAACAGGGGTGCAGAAAGAAGCACATGAGGTGCAGAAAGAGGCAACAGATGTGCAGAAAGAGGGAAGAGAGGTTCAGAAAAAGGCAAGACAAGTGTAGAAAGATACAAAAGGGGTACATAAAGAGACAACAGGGGTGCAGAAAGAAGCATGGTAAGTGCAGAATGAAGCAACAGGGGTGCATAAAAAGGCAAGAGAAGTGTACAAAAGGAGCAAGTGAGGTGCAGAAAGAGTCAACAGAGGTGTAAAGAGAGGCAAGAGAGGTGCAGAACCAGGCAGGAAGGGTGCAGAAAAAAGGAAGACGAAAAGTGGAGAAATAGACAACAGGGGTGTGGGAATAAGCAAAGAGGTGCAGAAAGAGGCAACAAATGTGCAGAAAGAGGGAAGAGAGGTGCAGAAAAAGTCAAGAAAGGTGCATAAAGAGGCAAAAGAAGTACATAAAGAGACAACAGGGGTGCAGAAAGAAGCAAGACATGTGCAGAAAGAAGCATGGAAAGTGCAGAATGAAGCATCAGGGGTGCAGAAAGAGGCAAGAGAAGTGTAGAAAGGAGCAACAGAGATGTAGAAAGAAGCAAGAAAAGTGCAGAAAGAGGCAAATGATATGCAAAAACAGGCAATCTGCAGATTAGGGTGCAGATGATGAATTATGTGGCTAATGCAGAAAATGTATAATTGTGCGAAAGTCGGTGCAGCCAAATAGTCACATAATTCCAGTGGCCCTGTTCATACGTATGACTAGGCCCACAACTGCTCCACAGTGATTCAATTTTTTTTTGTCTCACTGAGTTCATAGTTGAGCTTCTATGGAAACGAGGAAGACTAAACCTGAGGTTACCACTCCACAACACAGAGTACCATACCACATAATTACTCTCCATAACACATAATCCCACTCAACATAATTCCAATACACTAAATAACACATACTTTCTACCCATATAATTTCACTGCACCACATACCACATAATTCCACTACACACAACGTACATCCACTCCACTCCAAAAAACATTAGTAAAACATTAGTAAAAACCTTTTGCATTTACAATGCAAATAGCTCTAATTCTGTTAATTCTGCTGCTCGGGGGATGAAGTCCACTTGTGTCCTAGGGTCCTCAGGACACCAGAAGAACTCATCGCCACACCACCAGTGCGCCAAGAGGCACGTTTGCAGAGTGGTGTATAAAGGGTGTGGCCTCAGACCACCTCTTTGCAATGCAGCTGTGTGGCGCATACTAGAGGTACCTGTTGGGCTGGTTGGCCCCCAGGGACTGCCAGTGTTCAAGGGGAATTAATTCCCCAACTTGCAATATGCCACCGGGCTCATTTGCAGAGTGGTGCAGGGAGGGGGCGGAGCATCCGGTAAGATGCCTTGTTTTATTTTTTTTAGAAGGGGGGCTGTGTGGCCCCGCTTATTTTACTAATTCTTGGCCCTGGGGACCCCATCCCCCAGGGCCTGATCCCTATTTATAGAAAAAATGTTTTAAAAAAAAACGGGAAGGCCTCCCCTCCCGAGGTCAATTTAGGCCCCGGGGACACCATCCCCTGGAGGATGGCCAGTCTTTTTTTATTTTTTTTTAAATTATTTGGAGGGGGCCGTGTGGCCCTCTTCAGGCCAATTATAGACCCAGGGACCCCAAACCCCGGGGCCGGCCTTTCCATTTTAGAAATGTTTTTATTTTGCAGGGCAGGGGGCCGTGTGGCCCCCTCCTAGGCCACATCTGACACCAGGGACCCCATCCACCAGGGTCCGGCCTCTCCGTTGGGGACCGTGGGGGGAGCCCCAATGCCCCCATGGTCCTACCAGCTCCCCGCCTCCTGGGGAGCCAGTATTGCTTTTGCACAAGGGGAGCTGCTGACATGCAGCTCCCCTTGTGCAAAAGCAATCCTGCTTTGCTTGATTGTAGTGGGAGCAGGTTTACCTGCTCTCGCTTCAATCAAGCAAACAAGAGTTTTCTATAGCATGGTAGGAGCTGTGCTCCTGCCCTGCCATAGCAAGCAGCAATGTTCCGTGGTGGGCACCCCAGGACATTGCAGGAACCGGCCCTGGGGGATACCAGTCCCCAGGGCCATCAAGGCCTCCAGGAGGGAAGCTGCGTGGCCCCTCTTCTTTATTTCTAAAGCCCCAGGGAGGTGGTGGTCCCCAGGGCACGTGAGGGCCCCCACACAAATATTTTCATTCAAAAACAGCCCCGAGGAGGCGGCTTTGCCTGGGACTGCGGGATGGCCGCGTGCCCCCGCGTTTGATTCCCAAAGCCGCACGGAGGTCCCTGGGGTGTGTGGGAAGCCTTGAGCCCCCCACACAGTTTATGTTAAGGAGTAGGAGAGCCCCATGAGGTGGCAGTCCCCGGGGCTGCAGGAGGGACGAGAGCCCCCCATCAATCAATAAACTAAGCCCTGGGGAGGTGGAAGTCCCCGCTAATTAAATAGGCATGCCCCTGGGACCAGGCCCACCCAGGGGCTTCAGAATAATGCAGCTCCCATTGTGCAAAAGTAATCCTGCTTGGCTTGATTGAAGCTAGAGCAGGTTTACCTGCTCTCGCTTCAATCAAGCAAACCAGAGTTTGCTATGGCAGGGGGAACCATGCTCCCACCCGGCCATTGCAAACAGCAATATCCCGGGGCGGGCACCCCGGGACATTGCAGGAGCTGGGCCTGGGGGGTGGCAGTCCCCAGGGCCATCAAGGGCTCCAGGAGGGAGGCCACGTTGCCCCCCTCCTTCATTTCTAAAGCCCCAGGGAGGTGGTGGTCCGCGGGGCCCGGGGTCCGTAATGGACCCCCAAATTTAAATATAGAGTGCCTTGGGGTGGTGGTGGTCCCCGGAGCATGTGGGAGGACTTGAGCCCCCCAGACACATTTTATGTTAAAAAATAAGAGAGCCCCGGGAAGGTAGCAGTCCCCGGCGCTGCAGGGGGGCCACGAGCCCCCGCATTCAATAAAGTAAGGCCTGGGGAGGTGGTGGTCCCCGGGGCTGCGGGCCCCCGCTTAATAAACAAACCTGGCCTACCCATGAGCTTAAGAATAATTCTCAGCCTGATTCGCGACTGCAGCGAATTCGGCTGTTCTTTTCTAAGGGTTTTGTGGCCCTGGGGGTCCCTCTGGGACTCCCTCAGCAGGCCAAGGGGGTCGGGTATTTCTACCCTGCCCCCTTTTCTTGAATTTTAACCTATTTTTTCGCTGTTTTCCTGTGACTCGGTCGAGTCACAAGATGGCTGCTAACACTTCCTGGTTTGCAGTGTTGGCAGCCAATCAGAGTGAAGCTTGTGCCCGGAAAGAGTCGCAACTCCTCCTTGGTGCTCAGATATCAATATTTTTCTTTTTCTAATTTCTCAGGAGCTACAGAACGGATTTACACCATTTAAAAAAGGGCTCTTTCTGAACCAAGGGCTACCTTTTCGCTAAATGTGGTGTAATTCCGTTCAGCAGTTCGGGCTGTAGCTTTGTGTAAAGTTTCCTATGGAATTTAACATGGGGAAAACGTGTTTTGGGACCACCCTTTTTTCTTGGCCGCCACTTCACGAATCACTCAGAAAACACTAGTTTTGAAAATTCCACGAAGATTCATCAAACGGCGCCAAAGATATTGGCAAAAGAAAAACGCTATTTGAATAGAAAAGAGGTCCTAATTATAACTATATATATATATATCTGCACGCTTGCCCACTTCTTCAAATCCACTAGAAAAAGGCAAGAGTAGACCCGTTTTCTTCAAAGTGATTTATTTAGCAATTACCATGTCGCCATGACGCGTTTCGGCCGGTAGAGACGGCCTTGATCACATGACAGAGCATGGGCGGGATTACCTCCATTTAAAGTTTAAGGGCAGCAGCAATGAACATAGTAAAAATACTACACATTCAAAATACATACATTACAGCATAATACTAAAATCATGTTCAATGTGAGTATAAAATTACAATTCAAACCAGGATAACAAATCACTGTAAAATATACAGTAAAGTACATAGATGAAAAACCTACTTGATAAAATATTCATAATATTAGTGGATACGGGGTATATTTTAGTCTAAATATTTTAATGAAACCCCTTTATCCCGCACTCTTTTCTATCCTGGTTAAGTAGAAAATCTTGCTTCGGTATTTAATTTAAAGTGACTAAGTGCTAAGTAAGTTACCCCCCATCTTCCTAATGTGCGAGACCCATATAGATAAAGTTATGTGCAAAAAGTGCAATAATAAAGTGCAAGATGATTATATATGTGCAAAGAGAGTGCTAGCAGCCTAACTGGTACTGGCTAATGCCTGTTACCTGATGATTGACCAAATGTAGCAACAATCGCAAAATTGTGAAGACATGGTACATTAAACAAAGGAGGATAAGTCAGTAAGTTAATTATAGAGATGATCATAAGGTTGATTCCCACAAATGATTTTCACAATATAAAATTGTTATAAAATCATTTCAAACTAAAATCTCAATAAATTAGCTAAAACCTCCCGATTGTAAACTTGATACATCATACCATTCTAGAATGATAATAAAAGCAACTCTTGTGTTTAAAATACAACCTTGTTGATAATATATCTCTCAGAGTTAGAATATATACAAGTTCCTGGAGGCCTACGCTACCCTACTTAATTGATAAGGGGGATAGAGAATAGCAAAACAGTAAAACCCCCATATATAGGTAGGCCGTCAACCTGAACAGATAATAATACTGCATAATCACTTAACTAAATAAATAAATACATTATATATATATATATATATATATACACATACATATATACACACACACACACAAGCACACACACATATGTACCATCACAAAATCTTCAACACTAGTTTTCAGTTTGCCAATCACTTCAGCTGCTGTCTGCAAAGTTTGAGGGTGAGCTGTCAAGAGGTGGCTGAGGAAAAGGGGTGTACCAAAACGCATTTTCTCCATGCAATTTCTCATAGGGATTTAAGACTCGTCTACTCCCAGAACCGCTGAACTGAATTGCACCAAATTTGACAAAAAGGTAGGTCTTGATGCAGAAAGAGTACTTTTTGCAGTTTGGTGTAAATCTGTTCAATAGTTTTGGAGTTATTAAAGTAAAAAAGTTTAATGTACATCTTGAGATTCAGATCCACTGCAGATTCACCATGGCAGTACCGTGGAGCCATGCACCAACAGCAATGCAAACACTCGCGGACGCCACGGAGTCAGACAACCCCTCTTCGTGTCGGGAGTCAGAATACGATATTCGATGTTCTGTCTGAATTTCTGGTACTTACCAACTTACACTACGTTGGCTAAATAGCAGCAGCATATATTTTTCCCGGCAGCCGGGACGGGATTACAACCAGCGGAGAGCACTATAAATCTTTGCAGTGCATTACGTGGCTAAGTCGGCCCGATTGGAGCCCTGATGAAGTCAAGGGCTAATGCCCTGACGAAACACGTGTTGGCTGGGCCTTGAGATTAAAAGAAAACGTGAAGATTATCATCACTCAAGACTACATGTTCTTTTGATTCGTTACTTGCATTTGTGTGTAATGAATGGTGACACTGAGGTCACACTGAATTAGACGTGTGCACAGATCCCCCCCTTTTTTTTTTAGCAATGCAGTGATTAGCTGGCTTCAACCTGAAAGGAAAGTTGCTTTTGGGGACTCGGTTCCCAGGGGGAAAAATAAAATGTAAAAGTGATGGAAAAGGGTCATGGTAGAGGTACCCTGACCCCATGGGACTGATGGAGGGGTCTGTGAGGGATCCCTCGTAAGGAAGAAGAAATTGTCCAAAATGTTTTTTTTATGAGAAAGTGTCTGCAATGTTCAGTGTGACCCTCTGTTGGCTCCGTGGTAGAACCACAGATCCAGACCTCAATTAAATGCAACACCCACTCACAGACCCACACACCTACTCACAAACTCATTCACGTATACACCCACTCAACCAGTCACACCCATACATCGACTCACATACCCACTCACAGACCCACAGAACAAGTCACAAACTCACAGACCCACACAGTCACTGACCCACCCATTCTTACACCAACTCACACACCCACACAACCACTCACACACACACACACTCACACACCCTTACAGTCACTTAAACACCCACAAATCCACTTACACACCCATTCACAGACCCACACTGCCTCTCAAACACCCACATACAAACCCACTCACTCACACACGTACTTACACACCCGCACAACCACTTACACAACCAGCAACATATCCATATAGCCACTCACACATCAACTCACAGACCTAAAATACCACTCAAACACCCACTCACAGAAACACACACACAGCCACTCACACAGCCACTCACACACCCACTTACACACCCACAAAACCACTTGCACGCCCATTCACACACCAATACACCCAGTCACAGACCGACTAAACCACAATCACACCCACTGACCCACCCACACAGCCAATCACACACACACACTCATGCACCCACTCAGACATCTACTTACACACCCAAACAACCACTTGCAAACCCACTCACACACCTGTACAGCTACTCACACACCCACTCACAGACCCTCACACATTCACACACTTTCAAACCCACTTATACACTTCACACAACCACTCACACGCACACCTATTCAAACACCCCAATAGACACTCACATACTCATTCACAGACTTAGAAGGCAACTCACACAAACACCCACACACCCACACAGACACTCACACACCCACTCACAAAACCACTTACACACTCACACAACCACTCACACACCCATACAACCACTCACACACCCATACAACCACTCACACACCCATTCAACAAATGATACTTCCAGTCACAGAGACACAAAACCACAAACCCACTCACAGACCCTCACAACCACTCACACATACACTAACTCACTTACACACCCACACAAACACACACACACCTTCAGCCAATCAATCAATCAATCAATTCGGGGAATTGTAAACACACTACTCACCCCTGAGGGTCTCAAGACGCTAGGGGCAAAGCAGCTCTGTTCAGTCAAAGAACAAGGTCTTGAGTGTCTTCTTGAAGATGTTCAGGGAGGGGGCACATCTGATGTCGATCTGGAGTTCGTTCCAGGTCTTGGCAGCGATGTAGGAGAAGGCTCTTCCACCTGTTCTGTCTCTGCGGACTGTTTTTTTTTGGTGAGGGCGAGGTTGGCGGATCAGAGATTTTTTTTGGGTGGGTGGAAGGAGATTCTTTCATTGAAGTATTGGGGTCCAGTGTTGTGGAGGCATTTGCAGGCATGGGTGAGAATCTTGAAGGTGACTCTCTTCTCAATGGGGAGCCAGTGGAAGTTCCGCAGGTGAGGGCTGATGTGTTTGTGTCAAGGGATACCGAGTATGAGTCTGGCAGTGGTGTTCTGTATGGTCTGGAGCTTGTGAAGCAGAGACACTCACAGACCAACAAAACCACTCACACACCCACACAGCCACTCACTCACTTACTCCCACTCCCACACAGCCACTCCCACACCCACTCATACATCCACACAGTCAATCACATAGCCATTCACACACCCACACACAGGCAATACACTTATAGAAATTGCATCAATTATGTCATTTGAGATCTCATCAGTGATGGCATTAGTGATGTTACTGACCATGTCTTGAGTAATGTAATATGTGAGATCATAAGCAGTGCATTGCAAGGGGGCATAAGTTAAAGTAACACAGGTAACTGTAACTGCTGAATTTCTATGGTTTTTTTGTGTGTAAAATCTGAACCTAACTATAACGTCCCTATAAAATGTGTTTGTTTCAGTGAACATACATACGGTGTGTTGCTCATTAAATCACTATCTGCAACTTACCTGCTGGGAGTGCAGGTGCTTTCTTTTCTTGGATATTGGGAAAACTCTGATGATATATATATATATATATATATATATATATATATATATATATATATATATATATATATATATATATATATATATATGTATATATATATATATATATGTATATATATATATATATATATATATATATATATATGTGCGCTCGCGTGTAAAGACACAGCCACACTCGCGGGGAGAAACTTGAACTCGCCTTTCTTGCCACAGCGTGCTTGAATAGCTGAGGAGCTCAAGAGAAAATGATTCAATCCCATTTCGCCGTGGAATTCCTGACGCGTTTCGAAGGCTCCCGCCTTCTCTTCAGAGGATTTGGCGAACTGATGATGGGAATGCAGGTACCAGCCCTGATAATGATCATGGCACGCCCCTGATGGGCAGTCCAAATGTCCCAGTGCCTGATGGGACTGGTAGTCCTGTTTAGTCTTGGCGCCCCATGTGTGGATCAAGGCGGACGAGTGGTCTCCCCTCGCCAACCAGGCGTCCTCACGATAGCGGAGTAGCAGACGGATATATGCCCATCAAAATAGCAAGCTGGATGCTTGCCCTGGTCGGCTCCTACCCTGAGGCTGCTTGGCAGTGCTCAGCGTGTATGCAGGGTCTCTGCTTGCTCGTTTCCATCATGGCGCTGCTGCACTCTTCTGGCGGGTGCGGTAAAAGGATGGTGATGGTTCCATCCACATATGTGCGCTCGCGTGTAAAGACACAGCCACACTCGCGGGGAGAAACTTGAACTCGCCTTTCTTGCCACAGCGTGCTTGAATAGCTGAGGAGCTCAAGAGAAAGTGATTCAATCCCATTTCGCCGTGGAATTCCTGACGCGTTTCGAAGGCTCCCGCCTTCTCTTCAGAGGATTTGGCGAACTGATGATGGGAATATATATATATATATATATATATATGTACACAAACACACACACACACACACTCACACCCACCCACACACACACCCACACATACAGACACAGAAACACATACACATTTAAGGCCATGGATTGCTTCAAGCAAGCCCTGCTTTGCAAAGAGAAATACCTGGATGCAAAGTCTGCAATGTGTTTGGCACAGAAGAGTGTGTTTTTTCTGCTTCACACAGGGCATCAGTCAACAGCTGTCATGGAAAGGCCAAAGGGGGGGGGGGCAAGATAAAAGGTGCAGGGACAAGGTCCCGTCTGTACCCAACCTAGCATGTCAGTGACTAGGCACAAGTATTTAGGGCATTCAACCTTGGCCCGTTTGTTCACGCCACTTCACAATCCTTTCAACAAGGATGAAAATGTCACAACAGTTTTGTTTTTACATGCACCAGTACATTGTAAGCAGTGAATGCCATACTTGCTTGCTAATTGTGACTCTTTTTTTTTAAAGCCCAGGAGAAAGAAAGGTACTTCGTTAACATCACTGTCCCAATTCTAAACAAGGCAGTGAGTGCACTGGGTGACCTTTTCTACTCTCCCTTTTGCAAATGCTAGAGTGGTCTCTGAGGCTTTTCTGCCTCTGATCTCAATATCGGGCCAGTGAAAGCTATTGAACGCCTTCTTTGTGCCGTGTTTTCCAATAAGATCAGAGGAGCTGTAATTGCAGACCTGTCAATAAGCTATCTGCTGGCACTATTTAATGGACATGATTATAATTTGTCATTGGCTAACATCAAGCGATTGATTGCAGACAACTAGCAATTAGCAACTTCTCCCTTAATGCTGTCCAGGGAGAAATGACTTCAGAGTCCAATTCATCTAAAAGCTTCACAAACTGCCCGCTGGTAATTCTCCCGGAGGGCCTTTGCAAGAGGTTATCAGACAAATGAGAGATTCAACACATTCCTGTGTCCTCGGTTAACCTACCGTAATGTTCCCATCAAATCTTGATACTGTGGGCCCAATTCTCGAAGCCATTAGCACGCCGACATTCACCCGAAGTTGACAAATGGCTTGATTGATGTCTGTAAATGGACATGGATTTATATACCTGAAAAAGATTTACTTACACACTTTATAGACTGAGTGGATCTACTCCTAGAGGTGGAAGTTTAGGCTGCAGGGCAGAAGTAAACTGGAAAGTTTGTACATGTAAACAAACTAATGTGTTTGTCGTTTACATGGCACATATTCACCCTGAACACGGTTGGATATTTACTCTTTTTATGGAATGTCAAATTTGGAATTAGGGTGATGACAGGGAGGGACCACCCTGTAATTTATTTGAAATGATTTAATTTATTTCAAATACACATTTTTCCACTGTAGAAAAAGCACACAAATGTGATTGTTCTGCAGCACTGAATGTTGCAACGTATCCATGTACAACATGCACATATACTATGCTCTACTAGAGAAGCCAAATGTACTAGGCATTACTGTTGTCTGTTCGAGGGGAATTTATTTTTCTCTTCCTTTTTATCACATTAGTTGTTTGCGCAATGCACTTTCTACTAGAAGAGAAAACATAACAGTTGGGGTTTTATTTGAAATGGTCTTTATGATAGTTTTTATTCTTTTATCATATTTTATTTAGAACTTGAGAAAGAACTACTGACTGTTATTTATATGTTGCTTTGATGGTTTGTATAAACCGAATACAGATAAAGATGATGATGATGAAACATGTACATAAACTAAATCAAAAACTATTATGCACGGTCGTAAATGCAATTCCTACGCGAATACCTGGGGTTATTGCTGTGAAGTTCTTGCAATTGGAGTTTCTAAGCTATACTATTGGACTCTTTAGTCAATTCAAAAAAAGTTGGAAATTAACTCTACGGGGCATATTATCAAGGACCGGTGTTAAAATTATCGCCGTTTTATCGGCAGGAAACTGCAGAAAAAACGCAGATAATGGGCTTGATAATACGCCCTTGTTAATTCCCATAGAAGCCCATGTTAACATCAGAACATGGGCTTCTATGGGAATTACCAAGGGCATATTATCAAGCCCATTATCGCTGTTTTATCAGCAGTTTCCTGCTGATAAAACGGCGATAATTTTAACACAGGTCCTTGATAATATGCCTCATAATGTAAAAGGAAACCGACAGGGTACACGTCCAACTTGCTTTGTGCATGAGGTATCAAAATCTAAATAGAATCATGTTGGGAAAGATGAGCATGTAAAAATGATCCCACAGCTTAAGTGGACAAAATAACACACTCCCCACCATTAACCATAAAATCACCACTCACTGAAATGTCTGGGTTTTAGATTATTGATAATATTACATACTATAGAAAATAACAATCATATTTTGCATGTGAATTGTTTTATATAAACTTTTATTTAAACGTAACTCACAAAGAGTAAATAGAAATGGTGAATGCCAGTAATTTGTATGGTGCATGGAGAGGCTGACGAATTATTTTCTTGTTATTAACGTACATTTTTGTGTGCTAACTTCTCGTAGAGTTTCAACTTGCGAAGAGATTATTTCCTAGCTGTAAATTGCCTGATTCTGTGAGGCATCTAATTTCTAGAATATGAATCCAAAAACGTATTATTTTCTCAACATAATTGCTTATTATTTTCTCAAAATGAATGTTAACTATGAAAGCCCATGGTTGTACATCCGAAGGCAAACAATGCCCAAAAACCCAGAGGATTTCGAAGAAACAGAAGGCAAATTGTCAGAAACTGGCCAGCTGTGGAACTGGCTTTCAGTGAAGCTCCCTTGCCTGGGTACCAATGGAAGAATGTTGCATGAGAATACAATGCTCGCAGCATGGTCGCAGAGTATGGAGCAGCACTCAGTGTCACAAGCTGCATCTCAGGCTTGAAACTCACTCTCCGTAGTTATCCTTAGATTAAACATATGCTTAGTTGTGTACAGTCAGGCTTCACAACATTTCCCATACCTGGAGTAGAATAGCTTCTTCAAAACAGCAAACCTGTGGGTCTTGCCCTTGCATTTCCTGGAACATAAGAAAATATGTAGTCAGTGAGAGGGAATGGAGGAAATGACAAACAAATGATTAAGGGGCAGATGTATCAAGGCCATTTTTAGTCGCAAACGCTGCGATTCGCAAAAAAGCAGCGTTTCGACAAAAAATTTGCTAAATGGTATGTATTAGGGAAATCGCACCGCAAAATTAAGGAATCGCAAGATTTGCGATTCCTTAATTTTGCGTAAGAAGCATTAAAGGAATCACAAATTGCAATTCCTTAAATGCTATGCAACAAGCATTTAATTTTTGCGAATTCTCCTTAAGAAATCGCAAATTACCACCAACTTCAAGTTGTTGGTAATTTGCGATTTCTTTCACAAATGCACTTTTTGGCATTTGTGAAGGTGCCATATGGCGTATGTGCGCCATATGCGCAGACATGTTCATTTCAGGGGTGCATCAGGGTGTCCTTATGACACCCTTGCACCCTTGAAATTATTCTCATTTTGCGATTCTCAAATTGTGAATCGTAAATTGAGAATAACTTCCCATTCATTCCTATGGGCCTCCAGGCCCATAGAAATGAATGGGAAATTATTCCTTAATTGTGATTCACAATTTGCTAATCGGAATTAAGGAATTTTAAGAAATCGAAAAAAAATTGCGTTTTCTACATACATCCCTATTTGCAAATCTCAAATAGCGATTTCTAAAAAAATCGCTATTTTAGATTCGCAAATCAGGATGTCGATAAATCTGCCCCTAAGTTACAAGAGCGTACTTTTATATGACTTCTGTAACATCAGGGTTAGAAACAGGGCTGGATTGGCCGTAGTGGGCACCGGGCGTTTCCCCGGTGGGCTGGAAGGGTGGGGGCCGGATTTGTTATTGGGGCCCGAATATCAGCCCCTTGTAACAAAAAGACAACAGCAGTGTTCCCGACAGTCCCCCCCCCATCTCCCCCCTTCCCTGTAATTGCCACAGCTTGTTTGCAATCCAGGTCCGGCCCTGTTTAGAAACAGTGTGTCTGGGCCAGATCCAGAAATAGCTAGAGGGTGGTCTGATATTCTAATGGACCTTGTCCCAACCTCTATATCACTAGTCTTCAAACTTTTTAATCCAGCGCCCCTCCAGTGTACACAAAAAAATCTTCGGGCCCCCTCAGAATTTTTCACAAATATTCTTTTAAATTGCCAATGTTTAAATATGTCTAGACTTATTTAAACATTACAGTTAAGTTTTGATACCCTTTAAAAAATGCAATCAAATACATAATGACCAAACATATTCTTTTGGTCAGCTAATATAGAGTCTATATTAAATGTCTTGAACCTTGCTTGTACTGACCACTGGGGACAGTGGTACCTTATTTATTTAATTTTTCTACTTCTCATTTTAACAAAAAACTGCTCTACTGTTGCGTTACTACAATATTATTTTGTTCACACATATTAGATTTCTTAAGCCCCAAAAGTAAAGTGCGACATTTTCTGACAAAAGGGAATCTGACAAGTGTCTCTCACCCTTCCCACTGAGTTATGTTGTTGTGGATCAGGCGTTTAGGAATCAGACAAACATGCAGATTACCTCCTACATTTGCACATATACCAGAGACTTTCTTTAAACCCCAGAATTAGTAAACACACAAGTATTGGTATTCCAATGTTATAATGTATTAGAATGAATAATATGCTATTCCCATAAACCAAGCTAAGAATTATCATCAATGAAATAAGAGTGAAGGGTAAACATTGTTCATCACACACCTCTAACATATCAATCAAATCCTTCACAATATGAAAAATATCTTCTTGCAATATGATATGTTGGTCTAAAATGCATCATAATATTTGTCGGTGCAGGTAAAGCACCTCAACATACATGTATGCCTCAAAACGGAGCCCCAATTTTCAGAATCTCACCTCATCTACTGGTTAGTCTACATGACCTGCACAAGTGGTTGTGACCTTTTATACACTTTTCATTCATTAGCGTCCATGGAACAGGCAAGAGGCCCTTACACCTGGATAAAGTATTTGCTCCATAGGAAAGAAGATAATGTTCTTGTTAATTTTTCAGGATGTATATGAAAGCTCCTGTGCTGTATCTTTTAACTACCATCAGCATAAGGTAACACTGCAATCAGATTACTAGCTGCCATCAAATACCACAGAGAATGGCAAAATCTTCCCTTTCTACTATGATATGAGCAAAAGAATAGAAATGAAAATTAATCATATACCTTTTCTTTCAACTGAAATGATGCTAAGAAGCAGAACTGAATGAAAGTCAGAATCTTCGGTCCAACTCTAAGGTTGTACACTCAAATCAATTCAGTGCAAAAACAAGGGCTATATCAGTACGCAACAAGCCTGTACCATGCCACATGTAACACTATAAAAAAAATTGAAAAAGCATGTCACACACACACTCATAACACTCGCCTGGAGTCAGTGCACAACTTTTGGAGTTGAGAGAAAAGATACTAAATGTGAAGAAAGGTGAGTCAATCAATCAATCAATCATAGCATTTGTATAGCGCGCTACTCACCCGGAGGGGTCTCAAGGCGCTGGGGGGGGGTCTGCTACAGCTCAAAGAGCCAGGTCTTGAGTTGCTTCCTGAAGGAAAGGTGGTCCTGGGTCAGCCGGAGGTGGATGCGGAGGGAGTTCCATGTCTTGGCTGCCAGGTAGGAGAAGGATCTTCCTCCAGTGGTGGCTCTGCGGATGCGAGGAACGGCGGCGAGGGCGAGGCTGGTGTATCATAGCTGGCGGGTGGGAGTGTAGAAGGTCAGGCGGTTGTTGAGGTACCTGGGGCCCAGGTCGTTGAGAGCCTTGTGTGCATGGGTGAGGAGTCTGAACGTGATCCTCTTGCTGACGGGGAGCCAGTGCAGGTCTCTCAGGTGTCCGGAGATGTGGCTGTGTCGGGGGATTCCAGGATGAGTCGTGCGGAGGTGTTCTGGATGCGCTGGAGTCTTTTCTGAAGTTTGGCTGTGGTTCCGGCGTAGAGGGTGTTTCCATAGTCCAGTCGGCTGGTGAAGAGTGCCTGGGTGACTGTCTTCCTGGTTTCGGTGGGGATCCATCGGAAGATCTTTCGGAGCATCCGCAGGGTGTTGAAGCACGACGATGAGACGGCGTTGACTTGTCTGGTCATCGAGAGGGAGGAGTCCAGGATGAAGCCCAGGTTACGTGCATGGTCCGTTGGCTTGGGAGCGGTGCCCAGGGCAGGGGGCCACCAGGAGTCGTCCTAGGCGGAGGGCGATGATCCCAGGATGAGGACTTCTGTCTTGTCTGAGTTCAGTTTCAGGCGGCTGTTCTTCATCCACTCGGCGACGTCTTTCATCCCTTCGTGTAGGCTGGTTCTGGCGGTGGCGGGGTCGTTTGTGAGGGAGAGGATCAGCTGGGTGTCGTTGGCGTAGGAGATGATGTTGAGGTTGTGTTGGCGTGCGATGACTGCGAGGGGGCTCATGTAGACATTGAAGAGGGTGGGGCTGTGTGATGATCCTTGTGGTACGCCGCAGATGACTTCGGTGGCCTCGGATCTGAACGGGGGGAGGCGGACCCTCTGGGTTCTTCCGGTGAGGAACGAGATGATCCATTCCAGTGCCTTCTCTTGGACTCTGATGTTGCTGAGGCGCTGCACTAGGGTGCGGTGGCAGACCGTGTCGAACGCTGCGGAGAGGTCCAGGAGGATGAGGGCCGCTGTTTCCCCGTTGTCGAGCAGGGATCTGATGTCGTCTGTGGCTGCGATGAGGGCGGTCTCGGTGCTGTGGTTGGCTCGGAAGCCGGACTGCGAGTGGTCAAGGGATCCGTTCGTCTCGAGGAAGGCGGCAAGCTGTCGGTTGTTGGTCTTCTCGATGACCTTGACAGGAAAAGGGAGGAGCGAGATCGGACGGTAGTTCTTGAGGTCGGTGGGGTCCGCTGTTGGTTTCTTCAGGAGGGCGCTGAGCTCGGCGTGCTTCCAGCTCTCCGGGAAGGTGGCGGTGTTGAAGGAGGTGTTGATGATGTCCTGGAGTTGGGGTGCGATGATGGAGTCGGCTTTGTTGAAGACGTGGTGGGGGCAGGGGTCGGTTGGTGATCCGGAGTGGATGGTGTTCATCACGCGGGTGGTATCTTTGGTGCTAATCGGAGTCCAGGCACGGAGGGTGCTGGTGGGGGGCGTTGGCTCGGTGGTTGGGTGCGTGGTCTGTGCGCCGAAGCTGTTGTGTATGTCGGCGATCATGCTGTGGAAGAACGAGGCGAGTGAGTCGCAGAGGTCTTGCAAGGGGGTGATGTCGTTGTTTCCAGCGCTGGGGTTGGAGAGCTCTTTGACAATGCTGAAGAGTTCCTTGCTGTTGTGGGCGTTGTTGTCCAGTCGTTCCTTGAATGCTGTCTTCTTGGTGGTGCGGATCAGCTGGTGGTGATAGCGGGTGGCGTGCTTGAGGGCAGTCATGTTGTCTGTGGTCTGGTTGTTGCTCCAGGCTTTCTCGAGGGTACGGCAGTTCTTCTTGGAGAGCTTGAGTTCGTCGGTGAACCTGGAGGCTTTCTTGCTGCCGGTTCTGCTGCGAGGGGTCTTCAGTGGTGCGAGGTCGTCTGCGCACTTGGTGAGCCACTGTGTGAGGTTGCTGGCTGCTTCGTTGGGGTCCATTGTGCTGGCGGGAGGGTTCTGGCTGAGGGTTGTGGTGAGCTGGTCGGCGGTGATCTTGTTCCAGCTCCTGCAAAATGTAGCTGCTGTGAGCTAGTTTAAATAGTGTTTGAATAGATGCATTTTCATCTGTTTAGGTCTGGCATCATCCGAGACCTTTTGATTTAAAACAAAAAAAATATATATAAAACATACTTATTTAAAAGGGCTTTCAGCCAGTGGTCCATACATTGGTCTGTTGGTGTGTCATTCACATTTTTCTTGCACGCACTACAGCATGCAGCATGGGGGAGGTAGTCAGTCCACTTTAGCCACTGGAAAACTTCACCTTGAGTGACTGCATTTTGCTCTTTCGCACAGAGCACATCCGCACAAAAGCTAGTTCCTTTTTGGGCCAATGTGTTTGCATTCAATTTATTACTTTGATTTTGTCTTTGTGTTTAGAGTCTGATGTGACAACATGATACTTTATACCACATGTAATCCATTCTGTCCTTCGTTCTTGCCTTCTTTCATTCATACTTGCCTTATTTCCTACCTTGCTTTTTTCTTTCTTTCTGTCTTTTTTCTTTTTCTTTCCTGCTTTCGTTTCTTGTTTTATTCCTTCTTTCCTGCTTTCCTTCCTTCCCTCCTTCCATCCTTCTATCTTCTTTCTTTGGGTCTCTGTTAGCCAAGACCTTTTGATTTTATTAAAATTATGTGTATGACATAGATACTTATAGGGTAATCAGCCAAACTTCATCCGTTTGTCTGTGGTTGTGCCATTTGCTTTTTTCTCCAGCCCACTCGAGCATGCATCAAGGGGAAACTTGTCACTACACTTCAGCTATTGGCTGACCTCAGTATGAGTTAAGGCATGCTGCCCGAAGGTGGCAAGGTATGCCCAGATGTGGGTCCCTTGCTCAGTTTGCCACTGGATTCAAGCTCGCCTGGCTGATGAGGGGTGTTACCCCAACACCGGTCCCAGGATGCTTGTTTCTGGTCCAGGGAAGACTTGGATTGGCAGTGCGGGCTGGACTGTTCCCATGAGGCACAGGGTAAAGAGTGATTTGCATATAGCTTGGTTTGAACTGGGGTGGCAAAGTGAGTGAAAGAATGATGATGGATTCAACCCAGATCTGTAATTGGGGGTGAGTGTCTGAAAAGTGTCAGTGCTCCGTCCACTGTCTCCTTGTGTTTGCTTTGTTCACCCCAAGTTAGCAGGTTATGCCCAGACATGGGTCCCTTGCTCACTTTGCCACTGGATTCAAGCTAGCCTGGCTGATGAAGGGTGTTACCCGTAAACTGGTCCCAGGATGCTTCTTTCCGGTCCAGGGAAGACTTGGCTTGGCAGTTCGGACTGGACTGTTCCCATGAGGCACAGGGTCAAGACTGATTTGCATATAGTTTGGTCTGAACTGGGGAGGCGAAGTGAGCTAAAGAATGATGATGGATTCAACCCAGATCTGTGACCGAGGGTGAGTGTCTGAAAAGTTCCTGCTCTCCTTCCATCATCTCCTTGTGTTCACTCTTTCACTAGGAGCAGCTCCAAACCAAAGTAATTCCATTCAATGCGAAAGGGTATTATGGTAATGGGTGCTTTTTTAGATCCTAAAGATATTTTTGCCTTAAGACAATATTATGTTTTAGATTGAGAAATGCCAGGAAGCTTCCCAAACATTACAGTTTTGCAAAAGCAATGGAAGACAAAACAAGAATTGCCAGAAGGCTGGTGGATGAGGCCAGACATGTTGGCTTTGCCAGTGCTTGTTTTAAATTGGAAAGATCCTCTAAGCCTCTCAAATCAATGGGAACAAATTGTTGGTAAAAGGAAGGCGCAGCCCCCTCCTAGTCTTTTAATTATTTTAGTTTCAGCCCTTTACCTATCCAGTGTTCTTCTGTACTCTGAATAGTGCTAGCAAATGACAGGTGAGCATGCAACATTGTGGGTCTTCAATGGCTATCACACTGCAGCTACTGTGAGCTTCTTCTTTTTTAATAATGCTTTTAATAAGCTTTTCTTGAACTTTTTTGTCAGACACATAAAGCATACACATTCCAATACATGAGAGTTCATAAACAATTGATCACCATATAACACATACAGGAGAGGGGTTTTTACCCCAAATAGCATCAGTGCAAATAAAAGTGCAATGCGCACAACGAGTGCGTTTCAACCATTTCAGGTGCTGCGTATGCAGTTTTAATGCCATCAACTGCCAGTAAGTGAAAAGCATAAATAAGACACCGGATGTAGTATGGAAGACAGTAGGATGCCAAAATACATAAAGAAAAGGAAAAAGGTGCAGGAAGGAGGTAACATACACAATAAACAATTGAACATCTAAACAATCCTTATTACAACATTGCCTCCTTCTAAATGCTAACAAGCTGCAATGAAAATCTAACCTTGCATGTGGGGTGTTGCTGGAGCACTTTTGATTAGCTAAGAGCATGGGCCATGAACACGTAAGGGACCCTGTCAATTACGTGCGCATTTAGAGTACCAAGTCGCATATGAAGACTACTCGTTTAGTAGGTCTATATTTTCAGGGTGATCTGGTGTCATACTTCATCTCCGCCCCCTCCAGATAAGTTTCTCACTGCTAAAAAAGCTCCCTCCTTCATCGTAGGGAAGTGACATTGCAGTGAACTTCGCCTGTGACTATTTTAACACATCTTTCCACCAGCCCCTAAGTGAGGGCATGCTCACTGCCTTCCAGTCCATTGGCAGTGTGCCGGTTCACTAGCAGCAATGCCACATCTATAAAAGAGTATGCATATTCGAATGGCTTTGGACGAGCCATCAGTCCTAGCAGGAATGTCTCGGGTTCCTTCTGCACAACCGTTCCAGTCACTTTGGTCAACCCATGCAGCACCTCATCCCAAAATAAGACAATCGAGCACCACCACACATAGGGCCAGATGTAAGAAGCCATTTAGCATTTGTTAATGAGCCGAATTTATATTTTAGCTGGTTAAGAAATACTAAATGGCCTTTTCAGATGTACAGAAGGCCAAAACTGGCAGCAATTTGTGGTTTCAACTTAGTAGAATTCACAAATTGCGACCGCAATTTAGGAATCGCAAACAGGGATCACCTATTTGTGAATTCTAAAGCACATGTACATGGCATTTCCTAAATGCGAATTGGGCATTCAGGAAATGCTATTACCATCTACTCAAAGTCAATAGTAACCATGTGCAAAATTTAAAAATGCATTTAAAAATGCATTTTTTAATGTGACGTGAAGCGCACATATGCCCCTAGAGCATATGTACGCTTACATGTGTGCTATGAATTTCGGGGTGCCTCTAGAGAGGCCTTAAGGCCTGATGCCTCCTTGGGTTTGGATTTCCTAAACTGCAATTTCAAATTAGGAAATCGTAATTAAGGAAACATAAACCATTTCCTATTTTGCCCATAGGCGGGAATGCAATGGCATTTTCCATTTGCGGTTCCCTAATAGTGATTCCTAATCTGTAAGAATCACTATTAAGGAATCATACATGTTGTATATATCCTTTTGCATTTCTTAAATAGCGTTTCCTACAGAGAAGCTATTTGAGAAATGCGATCGCGAACCTTAGTACATCTGGCCCATGTTCAGAAAATCTTTTTTGTTTTCATTACATCTGGGACAGTTATTGGATGCCTCAACATATATTATCCTATGCACTTTCGAGTTAAGCATGTGTGGTGAAAATAATTAAATTGTTGGTATCTAAACCTTGAATTCCTGAAAACCTTTTTAACATATTCCAGACATGCTGTCCTTTTTTGTCACTGAATACCTAACACAAGCGCTGCTCCCACTAGTCTTTTATTACCCTTGTGCTCAGTCCCAATGAGTGTAACAGTGCTCCATAAAGGCTAGTGACTGCCTGGCTGTGTGCCCTATGTGCTAGAATTACCTGCAGTGGTTCTAATATGATTTGTTCCACCTTTCCCACTTTCCAAATGTCCTGTAAAGCAGGAACTGATCAGGGGCTACCCCATATGTTTCACATAAATTATCGAAGGACCGCAATGTCCACTGTTCATACACATCCTCCCACATCTGCAGGTCCTCCTCCACCAATGAGCAGACACCATACATCTTTACTAGATCAACACATCCAGGAAGCGACCACAATGGGACATTCGGAGCGCATGAAGGCACGCTGGGATTTGTGTTGACAGATTTGTAACAGCACCAACGGGCCACTCACGTTAAGACATACCCCCAGATTCATCAAACTCAAATTCTGCGATTCCTAAATTGCGAGAAACAGCAAATCGCAATTTAGAAATCGCAGAATGGGATTCAAGAAAAATTGCGAGAAAAAAAGCGATTCGCAATCGGCCGCAATCGCCGATTGCGAGTTTCCGAAAATGGCATGAAATTCGCAGAATTGGCCGATACCCTGTTGAAATTGCGATCTCGCAATTACCGAACTCGCAAATTGCGATCTCGCTAATTGCGAGATCGCAAAAACGGGAAGTCGCATTTTGAGCACAGTGATGACATCACAACCAGGAAGTAGGCAGTCTCCACCCTCATTCTGCATTGTGAGCCTGAAGTGGAAGCAGCATTGCTCAGAGCTCCACTCCAGAGTACCTCCAGCTGAAAACCAGGAGACACCCCACTGCAGAACATGTCACAGGCAGCCGCAGGGGAAACTTCCTCAGGAAGGAAAAGGAAAATAAAATTTTCTGAACAAGAACTTGAATATCTCATAGAGGGAGTGTGCAAGGATCACGACCGCCTTTTTGGGAAGGACTCCAGAAGGGTGCCGGAGGCCGACAAAAGGAGGATTTGGGTGCGCATCCGCGCAAAAGTAAATTCTGTTTGAGTGACCCAGCGCTCAGTGGATGATTTGAAAAAATGGTGGTACGACCTCAAAGGGCGGGCCAAGGAGAGGATCGCAGAGAGGCTGGGGGAGCGTGAGGCAACAGGAGGAGGAGAGCCCACTGTCCCACCCAACACCCCACTTGAGGACCGAGTAGAGGACACCCTGCATCCCCAGGCAAGCGTGGGAGTAACCCAGCTGGACTCCTCCCGACCCACCCAAGATTCACAAGGTAAGTGCCATGCGACTGCGATCCTGTCCCCTAACAATGGCCATGACCCCAGATCATCCCATCAGAAACCCCAGTCATGCAGCCAAAGCACACCACAAAAGCCCTATTGCATTGTGGGACATGTAGTCTGACCACAATTACCATCTAGCCCCATACAGCCAGACCTGTTCAGTGAGAGTCAATCCTGCAGCGAGTCAGGGAATGGTAGCCTGCATGCATGTAGCAACCTTCAATGTGTAAGATGCATGTCATTAATCAACGTCCACTATACATCACAGGTGGTGCCGAAGTACCCAGTACGGATGGCGATGCCCTACAAATCGAAGACATAACTAAGGACACCGAGGGAGAAGTACATCCATCCACAAAACCAGGACCATCAGGGCAAGCTGCCGCACCAGCGGTAGTACCACCACCTGCCCCTGTGGACATTGCCACCTCAGCGGCAACAGGCGCACCACAGCGTGTAACTCACACACCAGTGGGGCTGACAACTACAGCTGCAGGTAGAATACAAACCCGCCGCACTGCCGCTGTGAGGAGCCAGTCCAGCGGACTGGTGAGGGAGCCGCGCAATACCATACCACGTGCTGGCAGGGGGGGAATGTGCTGGCACCTGGGCTCTCTATTAAGCGCCGTATGCTCCACATCCACCAGACACAAGCCCGTCATCTCGCAGCAATACATCTACAGCTCAACAAGACCGCTAGGAATGCTGGACAGCTGTCAGGCAGGATGGAGAGGATGACTGCTGCAGTGGAGGCCAACACCCAGGCCATGTATAGCCAGCGGGACATCAACCGGCGCAGACACCTGCAGCTGCTGACCCGCCTGTCCGCGTACACGTGGTCAAATTATATATTATGTACCATGAAGGGCCATGCTGCTGAGACAAGCATGCCCCACTCAAATACATGGGACATATGACACAATATGGCTCTCATGTTACTGTGTGAGAAATTCAAACTTTATTGTGCAAAAAACAATAACAAATTTTCTGTTCAAGTTAATCTGACTCATGTCATTATTTCTATT
Organism: Lissotriton helveticus; assembly: GCF_964261635.1. Classification (NCBI taxonomy): domain Eukaryota; kingdom Metazoa; phylum Chordata; class Amphibia; order Caudata; family Salamandridae; genus Lissotriton; species Lissotriton helveticus. Next base: position 989,766,329 of record NC_136067.1, read on the forward strand.
GTCATGCATGAGTGAAGTGTTGGGTGAGGGGAGTGGGTGCACTAGAAACTGTTATTTGTGATTTGGTTGCGGCGTCTGTGTCCTTCAGCTGGATTTTCCCCGCCCGCATGATGCGCATGTGCAGGTGGGCGGTTGTCCCCTTCTGACTCACTGCCAGATATCTCAACAGGTATCCTGCGCTTGGTAGCAATGTTGTGGAGTATTTCACACACGGCCACAATGCGGCAGCAGACCTCAGGCTCGTAATTGAGGGCCCCACCAATCTTGTGCAGTATGCGGAAGCGGCTCTTCAAAAGTCCAAATGTCCTCTCAATGCAATTCCTTGTGCGGATGTGGGCTGCATTGTAACGCCGTTGCTGTGGTGTTGCAGGGTTGAGGTAAGGGGTGAGGAGGTACTCACGGAGACCGTAGGCACTGTCACCTGAATGAAAGGAGCAGAGGGTGAGTGCATGTTCTGCGCAGCTACATGATCACAGTGTACTATATGGGGGCATGTGTACTTACCTAGTAGGTGTGCTTCGCCAAAGTCTCCCCTGGCCAGTCGTGTGTGAATGCCGCTGTGCTGGAATATGAAGGAGTCATGTGTGCTCCCCGGGTATTCTGCCACTATGTCCGTGATGTAAGTCTTAGCATTGCACACCATCTGGATATTGAGGGAGTGGTAGGACTTGTGGTTGCGGTACATGTATTCCGTTTGTGCTGGTGGGCAGATGTGGATGTGGGTACAGTCAATGCATCCGATTACATGTGGGAATTGCGCAACTTTGTAGAAATGTAGCTTGGTCTCATTCAAGTCCTGTTGGGTGGTTGGGAATGAGATGTAGTGGTGTAGCCGGGTCAGCATTGCCTCCAGGAAACTCCTTAGGCAGCGGGACATGGTGCTCTGGGATATCCCCCCTGCAACAGCAACTATCCCCTGGAAGCTTCCGGAGGCCAGTAGGTACAGGCAGTACAAGACCTGGACATGGGTGGGCACGGCATTGGTCCTCCTTGTTGGGTGCTGCATCAGGGGGTCTAGGTCCCGGATCAGCTTGATGATCATTGGCCCATTCAGGCGGTACTTTGAGTAAATTTGCTCCGCTGTTTGGCCCAGCAGGGTGACCCGCAGGCGGAATATTCGCTCCTGGATCCTGCGTCTGTTCCGTGCTGCAGCCTGGAGCCTTCGCCGCCTGACCACCATGTAGAGTCCTGGCATTGTGAGAGTCCTCATGCTACTACTGTGTTTCCTTAAATGTGTTTGTTCAGGTCCGCACCTGTGGCTGGTTAGTAATTTTTGTTTTCCTTAATGGTTACCACCTGCTTTTGGTTCTCCTTAAATTGCGCCTTGCAAATAGCGATTTTCAGCTTTTTCGTTAATTGCGAGTTGTCATGAATTGCGTTTGCGATTATTTAGCGAAATCGCAAAACAAATCGCAGAATCCATGGATTCTGGCTATTTCCGATTCGCTAAAGGGGTTCCTCCTAGATTCTGCGATTTATTTTTTGATTTCGCAAATTTATTTTTGCGATTTTGCAATTTCTGTGTTTTTGACATGATGAATTGCTTTTCTGTTAATTGCGATCGCAATAACTAATTCGCAGCTATTGCGATCGCAATTTTGCTTCATGAATCTGGCTGATAATCTTTTGCCAGCCCACCGTTACGCCCTAAGACACATTCCAACACTGACGTGTTCCCAAGTTGACTGACAATGTCTATTGTTTCAGGATCTGGAGTGTAAACGGCTCCTCGAGTGAGCCACTGGAGCTGGCCTACTGCATACAATAATTTGTAATTATGAGCTACCACCCCTCCTTCAGTTAGCGGAGCATATAGCTTAGAAACTATTACCTTTCTTCTACCAGTGTCCCAAACCACCAAGGCACATTGAGAGTGTAGGTCTCTAAAGAAGGCCAAAAATAAATTCAACATTTTTGGTAATATCAGCATTTTGGAAATAGCAAACACTGCCCATCATAGACAGTGCCCATCATGGACCGTGCGAGTGCATTAAAAAAAGGAAGTGGATATCTAATCAATGTAATAGCTTTACCAAACTTCAGTCAATTATGTCTCTTTCCTCATGATGTACACTCACCCCCAAATACATTATGGTATCCAATGTCATCCGCAGTCCAGTGTGGAGAGCAAGGTCCCACCGCCTGCCCACGTGCCTAACCAAGGGAAACAAACAGGGATTGTTCCAATTGACATTCAACCTGGGCACAAAACTAAAGTCATCCAATGGTGTCGTTAGAGGGTTTAGAGCAGTTTGAATATCCCATGGATATATCAATATGCAGTCAGCATATAACGATATAATGTGGAATTCTTTGTTAATCTGTATGACCCAGGTCAGGTCCTTCAGTCGAAGTGCGCATGCCAATGACTCAGTGGCCAATGTCCACATAATAGGCAACAGAGGACATTCTGGCATTGTGCCTCTTTAAATTAATATTGGGGCAGAAATCTCCCTCCTGGTGAGCACTTGAGCCAAAGAATGAGTCTATAGGATTAGTATCCAACCTAAGATTCTCACTCCCATTCCTATGTGGCACAGCACTGCCATTCAGAAGGTCCAGCTTAAGGAGTCAAATGCCTTCTTTATGTCAAGGGGTGTGATCCGGTGGTTTGCCGCCCACCGTTGGGCCCAGTCCACAGCCTACGTAAATTTAGAAAAGTGTTCCAGCCAGTAATAAATCCATTCTGGTCAGTGTGTATCAAGCTATGTGCTATCAAGGTTAATCTATTCACAAATACTTTCCCCAGCATGTTTAAATCTAAATTTAGCAGTGACAGTGGTCTGTAAGATATGACCCACAGTGGGTCTCTTCCAAGTTGGGGCAACACGATTATTTCCTCCTGTTCAGAGGGAGGCAGCTGTCCTTCCTGGCATGATTTCTCATAAACCTGCTGTAACTGTGTAGTCAATCTGTCACTATGTGCCACATACACAGACCGAAGCCCTGTGGCAGAGGGCAGAGGACTTGCGCGCTGAGCGCTGTAACTCGATTTTTATTTTAATTCTTGCCTTTTCACTGCTGCTGAATGCGAGCAGCCTCAAGCCTCATCCGTCCCGCTGACAACGAGCGGTGAACGGCAAACTTTGAATTTTAACTTCACTCCCCCTATCCCGCCCTCCTGACTCCTCCCATCACGGCGTCACAGCCTTTATAGGCTCCGCCCACTTTCGCCTCGCGTTAGACCGAAGCCCTGTGGCAGAGGGCAGAGGACTTGCGCGCTGAGCGCTGTAACTCGATTTTTATTTTAATTCTTGCCTTTTCACTGCTGCTGAGTGCGAGCAGCCTCAAGCCTCATCCGTCCCGCTGACAACGAGCGGTGAACGGCAAACTTTGAATTTCAACTTCACTCCCCCTATCCCGCCCTCCTGACTCCTCCCATCACGGCGTCACAGCCTTTATAGGCTCCGCCCACTTTCGCCTCGCGTTAGACCGAAGCCCTGTGGCAGAGGGCAGAGGACTTGCGCGCTGAGCGCTGTAACTCGATTTTTATTTTAATTCTTGCCTTTTCACTGCTGCTGAGTGCGAGCAGCCTCAAGCCTCATCCGTCCCGCTGACAACGAGCGGTGAACGGCAAACTTTGAATTTTAACTTCACTCCCCCTATCCCGCCCTCCTGACTCCTCCCATCACGGCGTCACAGCCTTTATAGACGGCCCTCATGCGTCAGCGCAGCGGACGAGCGCAGCGGGCGCGACGTAGGCGCGCCGGAGTTGCGCCAGAGTTAAGCCCGTCTGCGCCCGTCCGCGGCCGGACGGGCCCAGGGGCCAGGGATGCTGCTACCCTTATACCCTACTCCCCCGCCGCTCTCAAGCGCCTACATGCCTTCGCCAGCTCTCTTCCTCTCGACACTTGGACGCGCATCACATCTCTTGGCATTGCTGGTACCTCATCCCCCCATCTTGGGTCGACGCCAGCATCCGTACGGGTCTTATACCTAAATACTCGCTCTATGGTTAAGCACCAAGCCGACATCCTGCACCTGCTTCTCACCGAGAGTCCTGATGTCCTACTGTTATCAGAGACCTGGCTCACTGATGACTCACTTCCTGATATCTTGGCTGCACTGCCCCCAGACTACTTCCTGTTAAATACCAACCGCTCAGGAGGTCGTGCTGGGAGAGGGGTGGCGGCGGTCATACGCAAGGACCTGAAGATCATTACTTCTGCGGTTATGACCCTGCCGGAAGTGGACACCCTGGTTCTCAGTCTTGGGACGGAGGCAGGGGCAGTCACCCTCGTGGTACTCTACCGCCCCCCCCACCCGATGCTATCTTTTCCTTCAGCTTTCATTGATCAACTCACCAACATTGCTACCTCCTCCCCCCGTACTGTCATCATTGCCAACTTTAATTATTGGTTTCAGCACGAGGACGCTGGCCCGCATGCTTCCGAATTGTTCGAGGGTCTTTCGAGCCTGAATTTTACTCAACTGGTCAGGTCGGCCACCCATAAGGGCGGCCACATCCTCGATCATATCTGGATCCATGGGGTCAAGTCCTCCCACCCACTAATAACACCTTGTGTGTGGTCGGATCATTTTATGATCGACACCACAATATCGGCGGTTGGCCAGATTAGGGTCCCCCAGCGGGAGGGCGGCATGGCTCGCAAGTGGAAAGCTGTCGATCCCCCCAAATTGCTAGCCCACCTGTCCCAAACCTGTCCTTTGCTACCTAATGACACTGGCACTGATAAGCTCTACGGGTTGGTAGCAGACTGGCTTACGACAGCCAGCGACATCTTTGCCCCTCTAACCAAGTTTCCCCAATCCCGGCATAGCAATTCCCACAAATGGTTTACCCCTCATCTCAAATCCCTCCACCTCGAACTCCGCCAACTCGAGCGCAAGTGGAGGAGAGATTACCACCCCCTAAGTAGAGATGCCTATGTGGCCGCCCGCAATAGGTACAAACTTGCCATTCTTATAGCAAAGAAAACTTATGCATCAGGAAAAATTTTATCGGCCCCATGTCAACCCAAAGAAATCTTCAAAGTCCTCAATGAATTTACCTCCGACCCCAGGACGCTCCCCACCCAGGCTGCCACACAGGAAGCATGCAATGCTCTTAGCACCTATTTTGTCGAAAAAATTGTATTGATTAAGGACTCCATCCGAGTTACTTCTCCCGGCGCTGGTTCTGTTTCGTCCCCCCACAACTCTTCTTCATTTTCACAATTCCCTCTCTTAGACCCCACTTCTTTGGCCACTCTTGCCACCCGCATCAAGTCTGGATCCCCAGATGACTGTTGTCCCCCGTCCATACTCCGGGCTATCTGCCACTCCTTACCCAACTGTATCCTCCCTCTGTTAAATTCTTCTCTCTCTTCTGGCACGGTGCCTGGCTCCTTCAAGGAAGCCGTTCTGGTCCCCCTCTTGAAGAAGCCAGGGGCGGATCCCGCCGTTCCAGCAAATTACCGTCCTATCTCTCTTTTACCTTTCTTTTCTAAAATCCTGGAGGCCCACGTCACCACCTGTCTCTCACAGTTTATCGAGAGTTCCAACTTCCTCGAGGCCAACCAGGCTGGCTTCAGACCCGGCCACTCTACGGAGACTGTGATCTTGGCGGTGCTGGATGCCTTGAGAGACGGGGTTGACAAGGGTACCCCCCAGGCCCTGGTATTACTCGATCTGTCTGCCGCCTTCGACACGGTGGACCATAACATCCTTTTCCACCGTGTCGAGCAGGCTGGCATCCAGGGCCTGGCGCTGGACTGGGTCAAATCTTTTTTGACAGGCAGGTTTCAGACCCTCAGCCTGGGTACCTTTAGGGCTCCCTGGGAGCACTCACCCTGCGGGGTCCCCCAGGGCTCTTCTCTATCTCCTCTTCTTTTCAATCTTTATCTTCGTCCCCTTCTTTTTTCTTTGAGGCAGTGGGACGTTCGCGTGTTTAATTACGCGGACGACCTGCAACTCATCTTTTCTCTTAACTCCCCTTCTGCTATTCCCAATTTTCAGGCAGTCATGTCCCACATCCTCCAGTGGATGGGCCATAACCAGCTAAAATTGAACCCCGGGAAGACGGAGCTCCTCCTTCCCGGTAGGAGCGCCACCTCCTGGGGGCCACAATTCTGGCCGGCGGAACTTGGTCCCTCTCCCACCCCCGTGGCCTAGGGGTCACAATTGACTCCGGTTTATCCCTTGGGCCACAGGTGGGGACGGTGGTCTCGTCCTGTATCTACCAGCTGCGCAGGATCAGGAAAGTGGCATCCCTCTTCACACCCGATGCCCTCCTGCAGGTCATCATGGCTCTCGTCCTCTCCCGCTTAGATTTTTCTAATGCAATCTACCACGGTCTGCCTAAGACATCGGTATCTAGACTGCAAGTGGTGCAAAACCAAGCGGCGAGACTGGCCCTAGGGATCCCGAAGTGGCAGTCCGCCTGGCCCCTCCTGGCCAAACTCCATTGGCTCCCCGTTACCGCAAGGTCGGCCTTCAAGATTGGCTGCCTTATTTTTCAAATCGCTAACCGGGCCTTGCCCCGCTTTTGTGAAATCTTTGATTAGACCCTACTGCCCGCCCCGGAATTTGAGATCCTCCCATCTTCACCTTCTGACCGTCCCTTCTTACAAGCTTTGTAGATCCGGAGGCCGGAGATTTGCACACCTGGCCCCCAAGCTTTGGAACTCTTTTCCCTCTTCTCTTAAAGCCTCTAACTCTCTGACTCTTTTCCGTAAGTCCCTAAAAACCTGGCTTTTCCCTCAATCTGGTTAGTCCCTCTGCACCCTCTATGTCTATCCAGCGCCAGGAAACCCATGGTGTCAGTGCGCTCTATAAGCACCCCTTACAATACAATACAATACAATTCTGCCAGCAAGTCTAAGGAGCCTGGCATTGTAGCCCTAGCTTGTTGTGTAATGGCAAGCTGTACTTCATATAGCTGTAGGGTTTACACGCATTAGACGGATGATCTACAGGTATGTCAGTTAGCATCACCTCTTGTGGTGTGTAGCCCCATGTAACTCTTGAAGGCCTTATTAACCCTCCTATGAAGTAGACACTGATCATATCTGATAGCCCCTATCAAGGTACAAGGTATTTATGATTTTAGCAGCCATGGCAACATGAGGCCTGTCTTATCCTCCTTAGCATCTTCTCTGACAGTATAATTCCTAGCTTCCAAGGTGCCCAAAATGTGTCGCAGCATTTGGTATCCCACTGAGGCATTTACCAGGAAATTGCATGTTGTTTGTTTACCACTCACTCAATCTCAAGTGTACGCAAATGTTTGTGTACCACTGACTGAATCTCAAGTGCACGCAAGCGGTCTTCAAGGTAATTCAGTTCATAAACCAAAGTCCACTTTACTTCATGCGTCATGTGTATCAAATGTATCCGTATAACTACTTTGAAGGCTTTCCACAGCACAATAGAGAGTAAGCCTCCACATAGGACTACAGGGTGTGACCCGTCCATACTGCAGTTTAAGTTTTTGGGGATTATGGTCTGACAGGGCATGACCTAAGTGTACTCCTATTAATAAATCTGCGCTGCAACTTCCATATTAGAATACAACAAATGTATTTGGGTGTGTTACATGTGTACCCCTGATAATACATTCATATTCACTATCCAATGGGTGCTGATCCCACCAAATCACCATTATCAGGGAGTCCCACTGCCATTGGGTCAAATGTCATTTTGCTACTATAGATTGTGCTCCTGCCAGTGACAAAAAGGACTTATCTAGTTCCACATTGTGAACACTATTGGAATCACCACCCCAAATGCATGACACCTGGGGATTAGAGAGCAGCAATGGAGGAAGATTAGTCAAGACATCTGCCAAGTTTACATTTGGGGCACACATCGTAACAATAATAAGCAGTTGACCATTCAAGAGGCATCCTGTACCACATATCTCCCCTCTTGCTCAACCTTGATGTGTATAGGTGTAAATAGAACTCCAGGTAGATCCCATAGGAGAACACCCCTGGCATAACTGGAATGCGTGGTTCCCATTACAGTGCCTCACAACTTCTTGCATACTTTGCCCAGTTCAACAGATGACATGAGTGTTTCCTGCAAACATGCAATGTGGATCTCCCACCTTTTAACACCTTCGGTGCTCATGACGAGCTCAGCTCGTCATGAGCCACGGCGCTCCGGTGCTCATGACGAGCTCATCTCGTCATGAGCCGTGGAACGCTTAGGTGCGGGGAGAATTCCCCCGCTGTGCTGAGTGTTCCACGGGAGCCAATGCACCCGTGACGAGCTCAGCTCGTCATGAGCACCGGAGCGCCGTAGCTCATGACGAGCTGAGCTCGTCATGAGCATGCGGGTGCTGTGCACGCCCCCCCCCCCAGCACAGCGGGGGAATATCCCCTGCAGTGAAAGGGTTAAGGTATGCGTGTATTCTCAAAAATCAATAGGAGAATGGATCACTTGGAACTACAGCACCAGGGTTTTTATTTGGATCGACCTCCTTAAAAAACCTTCATACACGCACGTAAGCGATGTGGTGGTATATCTTGGTTCTCCACCAGTTAACGTAGCGTGGGTACATCATCATAGGGTTTTTCTAGTTGTATGCGACCTCCATTCGGAGGTAGCCACTGGAGTGTTCCAGAAATAGTGCTCTCAAGAAATGGTAGTGAGGTAAAAATCCTTGGCTCATCAAAGAAAAATTATTTTATTAAAAGTTGTGAGTCAAGGATATTTAAAAAAAAAAACTAAATTGTTGTGTAGAAATGGGTCGTGTTACGGGACCCACTATACAAAGAGATTGGTCAACATGTTTCAGCCCCACTGTGCCCAGCCGGGTCTATGGGGCTTTCATCAGGACCAGAAAGGAAATTAAAAATAATACAGGGAGTTTCGCTTCTTGGGTGTTCCCTATGCTCCTATCAGGCATTGTTATTGTTACTGTTGTTATTTCATTTTATAAGGCGCACAGCTACCCAGAGGTTTCCCGGCGCCGCCTGACACGAACAGAATAGAAAAGGAACTACTGATTGAATAACCATGTTTTTAAGCATTTTCAGAAATTTATATAGATGGTTTCTTTACGAAGTGACAAGGGGAATTGATTTCACAAAGAGGGGCCCAGATAAGAAAAAGACCGACCACTAAGATTTCTTCCTTCCTTTGCTGAATACGTTTTTGTTGACTTTTAAGACTTTGTGCAATTTATTCCTGCTAATCAGTGGTAAGGTGCTTGTGCTCTCTCCTAAAACATGGTAGCATTGGCGTAAACCTGATTGGTACATTGAATTTACTTATAACTCCCTAGTAAATAGAACTACTTGTACCTAGGTCATGTAAACCAAATGCTAAAAGTGGGCTGCAGCACACATTGTGCCACCACTGAAATAGCCTTTGTAAAAGATGTTTTAGGCCTGTCACAGCAAACTCTATTTGACCTTGCAAAGTAAACCTTTTGCCAGGCCCAAATGTTCCCTTTTAATGGTAGGCCCTGAAAGCTGCTTGGGTAGTGTGCATGGTATTTTAAAAGTTGAGCATGTGCACTTATGTTTTACATTTCCTAACAGTGAAAAACTCCTAAAGTCTTTTTTTACTGTGGAAAGGCAATTTCTCCCATAGTCTAACACTAGGCTTCCTTATTACACTTAATTTGTGATAACTATGGGGTCCATTATGATTGCGGATAATCTGCATCCTCCGGGCCGGCGGAATCCACTGCCGGCCCGGAGGATGCGAAATATCCGCTGCGGACTGGAAAAAGACCCCCCGCCAGATTAGGATGGCTGGGGGATCTATTTTCCGTCCGCCGCTTTTCCGCCGCGGTCGCCTTCCGACCGCGGCGGGAAAGCACTAACATGGCTGGCTGTGTCTATCAGACACCGCCAGCCATATTAGGATAGCTGCGGTCATATGCCTTTCCACTGTGGCATTTCCGCCGTGGAAAGGCATACGGTGTTGTCTTCGGGGGCCCGTTGCGGGCCCCCACGTGTGAAGGGGGGTGGGAGGTGCACATGGGGGGTACCTAGAGTACCCCTCTGCCTTTGCGTGCACGAAGCGGCAGGCACCATGCGGTGCCTGCAGCTTCGTGCATGCAAAGGCAAACATGCATTTTTTAACATTGCGGCATGTGCTGCTTCAAGCAGCACCCGCCGCAATGTTAAGAATACAGGATGTGACCGCCAGGGTGGCGGTCACATCCTAATTAGCACGGAGGGACCGCCGCTGCGGATGGTCCCTCCTCCTCTGGGGTGGCGGACGGACGCAGGTCCGTCCGCCATCCTATTAGGCCCCTTTGTTTGGGAACAGTGAGAGAAATGCTTTTTGCCTACACCAAATGTGCATTTCTGTCAGTGTCCAGAGTCACGTGACTGTGAATGGCTCTCTGGTGGTGTGTTGTGTATTCCTTCCAGACATGGTGACAAAAAGGGCCTGGGTGTAAAGGTAGTGGTCTCCTTGATAGCATGGCTGGAGAGGAGTTGGGTCGTGCTCTGATTACAATTCAACGCATCCGTACTGCTGCACATACTTTGCCTTTTTCCCCCTAGACAGTTTAAAGTCAAACCCTGGGGAAGGTGAAGAACAGACTAGAAGCAGTTTGGGACTAGGCCAAGGATGCCCTCACAAAAAAGCTGGCAGTCGGCATAAACTGGACACCTTCATAACCTCTCATCAGAATGCTCCTGGGCCTGTGATACAGTTATATGAATTGTAATAGTTTATTTTTGCATACTTATTATTGTTTTGTATCAAACGTGTGCTTTTTGGTTGGGAACTGCCTGCAACATAGCCAGAAGAGCCCTTATTTTGCCATGGTTTCATAGTGGATCCTTGGGTCGGAGTGAGAAATTAGAAAAAAGGATTTGAAAACAGAAAGATTCAGTGTTTGGGAAAAGGGTTTGCTCTGAAAAGAGACTTTGGATTTATGGTGTGTAGATTATAATTACACATAGAACAGGATGTAGTCTTTTAAGTTGATGAGGGACACCCTGTTGCCTGTGTCTGTGAAATGAACTCCGTCTTTTTGATATATTCTGTCTATGTTGAAGCACATGTTGTTATGGGATATAGAGCCCATGTTGTGGTCTTGGAAAAATGCAGAAACAGCTTTATTGACAGGTTTCCTGGTTTTAACTTCTGTCTTTGGCAAATGTCAGTAAACACCATGGCAGTAGGTGTGAAAAGTTACATTAATTTGCCAAAGGTATCCTTCATTAGGATTTCCAGTCAGGGCCGGACTGGCTACCGGGCAGTTGTGTGTGCTGCCGTGCTGGGGGCAAATTTCGTTGATGGGGACCTGCGTGTGCAAAACGAAATTCGTTTTGCTTTTTTTATTTCAAATCGCACGCAGGTCCCCATCAACAAATTAAGCTCCCACCACAGAGAAATTAGCCCCTTGCTCTGCAGCACACACAACTGCCCGGTAGCCAGTCCGGCCCTGTTTCCAGTCCTACCGCAGTAATAGTGCCTAGGTAATTGCCATAACAGTGTACAATCATGAGGTCTGAATGTTGGTAATCCGCAATTCTTTCAACCAAAGCAGCAATTGATGTCACTTTACCCCTCTTTGGCTAACCCAAGTAATGTCTACATTAGGTAAACCTAGGTCCCTGTCAATACCTGATAGCAAGGGCTTTCATTGCAAGCAAATGAGCTGGTTTACTTCTTTCCTTCCGAATAGACACCGAATAGTAAAGATAGGAGACCACACCTAAAAAGCTGCTGAAACTGGATTTGTTATCCCACAGGGTTTATTTCTATCTACTATATTCAGTCTCTACCTGGAGCTCAGGGGTCGCATGCACCAATATGCTGGCAACACACAGATGTAACTTAAAAACTCAACGATTGAGGGCAGTACTATCTTATGGAACAGTCTTTCACTACAGAAACCCCTGATGAAGAAGAGGTTCCCCCTTCTTAACAACCAGAACACCGAATTTGTACTACTTGCCATCTTCATACCTCCATGATTTATTTATTGACTATTGAGGATTTCTCTGTCACCAGCCCTTTTGCAAATTCCCTGAGGCTACCCGTGATTCTCACAGTGATCCCGCAAATCAATAAAGTGACAAAAGTAGTCAACTTTATCTTCCACGCCATAAGAAAAACTTGCTATCTCTTTGCACCTGGCCATCTCAATATAGACATAAATATGATTGTTATTTCCAGATTGGGCTATTTGGAATGTCATCATAGCAGAGGTCCCATCAACAATCATTCCTCCATGCATACCTGTTCTCTCGTGATCAGCCAGACACTATGCCTCTTCTGTCTTGTCAATGATCACAGGCCAATGGTTACAGGCGGGCACTCACAGGTGAATCCTTTCAAGCTGCTACAGCAGACATACCAAATGTCCATGTGCATCTGTTTGATGTATGTGATGGGCTGTCCCTGAGGTATGTGGTGTGTGTGATTTTGCGTGTGTGTGTGCGAGACTATGTCTATATGTGTGTTAAAGTTAAACTATGTCGATTTATACTGCGCAGCTCATCACCATTAGGTTATCCAGGCACTGCCCATGGCCATAGGGAGATTAAGTGATTTGCCCAGAATCACAGGATGTTGGCCCAACCCCGAGACTCAAACCCGGGTCTTCAGCTCTCGATTTGGCAGCTCTGGCTGCTGTGCTACATCCTCCCCATATATGTGTGTGGGTAAGGGACATTTCTCCCCTTTGCACTTTGAGCTCCCCTTCCACCATACATGTTCCCTAAATACACTCTACTTTTATACTTCCTCTCCTGCTTGCACTCTGCTTTGCTTACTACAGTGCAACTTGAAATATCCATTCATTGCATTCTATATTGCCTACCACCTTGCATCCAGTGCTGTCTAATTACTTTGCACTCCCCACTTATTGCACCCACACTGCCAGATCAGTGTGTCAACCTAAGTGGAGCATGCATGCTTAGACGTGGGTCCCCTGTACACAGTCAATGGAACCAAGCTATACCTGGCTAATGAACCCTAACTAGAAACATTGAAAGTGGATAATTGAATGGGCATATGGCCACAAACCCCTGAATGACCATGTTTCTGGGGATTCACAGAAACCTCATGCCAACTACAGGGAAACTCTTGGGTCTCATTTATGATGCCCTACTGGCACTTTTGCGTCACCGGAACGTCACTTTTTTTATGTTACGCTGGCGCAATGTGCCACCGGCATATTTATAGGGCCATGTTAGATGGCTTTTCATTGCCTTATAAATATGTGCCCCTTTCACGCAGGAAACTGTGGGAAAGGGGCGTTCAATGGGTGTTGCTCTGGATGTTCCCAGTAACATCCATGGCATTTTGACACTGCCCCTGATTTATGAGAAATTGTAAGTATGTGGCGGCGCCAAAAACTTACGAGCACAACAAGAAGAAATCTTTTTATTTCTCCTCGCAGAATGCAGCACACATAGAAAGAGGAAAAAGCCTCTTGTGATTGATTTTGTGCAGGAAGGTTTCCCCGCAATGCAGGCACCCATGCACCATGGTGCAAAGGTGCATGCGTTGGTGCACAGCAGCCATTGTGCTCTGGCGCAGGGGATAAGGACAAGACACGGCGCATTCCTTCCCTTTTCTATTGCCGTAGAGCAGCGCAGCAGCAAGGCCTGCTGCTCTGCCCTACGACAAAACCCCATAAATTAGGCCCTTGTTGTTTACTTTTCCATGCTTTAGGACAATCATCCCTAACTGCAGGGGGCTGATTATGGGTGCCATGGATTGAGGTTTGATATTTTCCTGCACCCAATAAAACCCAATACCCCAGGGATTGCAATTTACCAAATGAAAGCGATAGCACCTATAGGGGCATATTACCAACGTTTAGCGATATTTATCGCTAACGATGCTTAGCTACGAATTTTTTAACGCTAAGCATCGCCGGAAATTATCGCAGAGATAACTTGCTATTAGCAAGGTTTATCTCAGAAGTGATAAAAATCCTCACGCTAACTGCCAATTGAGAGATTATCACTGGAAAACCAACGATAATCTCTCGAAGTTTGGCGTTAGCTTGATGATAGGGGCTCACAAACTTAGCCATGATATCCACCTTCCATAGGATATCATGGCTAAGTCAGGAAAATACCAGGTGTAAAAAAAGCAGTGCTAAGCGCGGTTAGCGCTGCTTTTGTTATCACTAACAGGGTTAGCGAAATCCTTGATAATAGGAGAAATGTCGCTTAACAACATTTCTCCTATTATTTTTCTCTGGAACGCCCCCTTTGCATCTCATTAGAGATTCAAGGGGAAGCGTAGAGAAAAAGGGTGCTAACATGCGATTTTGCGTGTTAGCACCCTGTTGCTGATAGGGAGATAATTTTATCTCCGCTTTCTTGGCTTTTAAAGCAAAAAAAGCGGAGATAAATCCCTTGATAATATGCCCCATAGTTTCCTATAGTATATGCTGGTATTTAGAGGGCAATACATTTTCCCCTGGTAATTTTCCGCAGGTTTCATTTACCGACATTTCCTGGGTTAAAACGTGGGGGATGCAGTATTACCACAAACCTATCGATCCATAATAAATTCCGAAAGTCATTTTCAGAGTAGGCTGGGTTTTCTGACTCACAAAAGTACTTTGATACATTGCATTTTACACTCACACACCTTTTGACATTTTGAATCACTAGCTTTACAAACACAAAATGCAATGATACATTAGGCTTGTGATTCTATGAATCAGAACCTACATTACAGATGCCACTTTGTCGGCATGAGTTTGATTTGCATGCACAGCAAGTAGTGTTAATTCACCCCTGAGTTTCATATATTTAAATTATAGACCAATTTTGCCAAAAGTGATGCACATTTATTATACAAAGAGTATTTGCCATTGAAATGGGAAACACAAAAAGTGTAACAATTTGAAAGTAACATGATTCATCAGCACAGATAGCCTTCTTATCCTAAAGATTACCGATGGAGAAAGAGTTGAAGTTAGTAGTTGAGACAGAGGTGGCAATATTTTGGTGCACGGTAAGGAAAAAAGAGAGGAAACAGGCTGGAGAAGAAGTAGATAGGTGGGAACTAGGACAAAAAGATAGGAATGAGTTAAACCCATAGCATCATATACGCAATTGCAATTAAGTGAATTTCAGATGGATGGGAACGATTGCCAATTGAGGGGTCTGAAGTAATGATAATATGTGCGAATGGTGGGAGTTTCAAGATAATTCGAGCGGCAGAATCAATAAGCAGTGGCAAAGCCAGTAGGTCTGTGTTTGAAGTGCCACTGCTCCCAAACACAGCCATGCATGAATACAATTTGCATCTGTTAGCACAATACATTTAGAATTATCGGTTTAGCCAGTGTTGTTTATCGTCTGTGTTGTAAGGTAGATTTTACTGTCATAATGAAAGGTGAAATCATGTCATACAAAGATGGCAATCTGAGTTTGAGGTTATTTGTCAGCACAATAAAAACTTCCTCATCAAATATTTGGCATGCATTACCTAGGGGTGGGCGTAACAGGCATAATTCTCTTTAGTAGAGTAATTATTCGTAATTACTGCAAAATTACTCGTGATCCTGTGAAAAGCGTAAACCAGCATTTAGCGCTAGTTTCTTAGTGGAAAATGCACTCAATAATTCAGGAAAACATAAACAGCAACAGCCAGCAGTAACTCGCTCTCTCGTAGTTCATTGTTCCTCTGCTCCTGCAGTAGAATTTGTGCCCTAAATTAAGTAATGTGCAGTTACTGAAATTACTCCGATTACTCCACCGAGATTAACATTTCTCCCAAATCCAATTCAGATATAGAGTAGACTTGCTTATTCTTCATTCAGTACCGCCTACATAAAAGCTTAAGCACCATAAAATGTTCATATGTTATCACCTGGGGCACTGTGATATAGCTGAAGAACGGTGGCACAGAGTCAGCGGCCAAAATCAGACTATTGTTTACAATGGCCCATGAAAATCATGGCTGGTCATTTTCGAACTGCTGCAAAAAATAACTTCCCCGGATATAAACAGTAAATTCACCTGGAAGTCACAATGACTATAAAGTAATGGATGTAAGAGGCTAGAAAAATGATTTCAAATAACAGCATAAAATGAACAATGTTACCAGGTTTCCATGATTATCACAGGCAGAGAAATATGGTTGTCTGCATCCAGTGAAAAAGTCCAAAATAAATATATTGAGCCACACGTGTGATTCTGGCAGAGACAATTCACCCTTTCATCTTCCTCAGGTTGATCAATTGAGTGTCTGTGAGTTTGACAGCAATAACCAATATTGTTCAGTCATACATAACTGAAGTGTCATACATAACAGAAGTGTTATTATAATAACCTAGGGCTTTAAGTGTGCAGGGTCCTTCCGGGTCTCAGACCCATTAGCAATTAAAAACAGATATTAAAACGGGTCCCTGTTGAGCCCTTATTAATGACCTTAACTTTACTGACAAATAACACTGATCATTTTGTAAAGAGATAAAGTACAAAACGTTAAGCCATTGTATGTCTTCATATCAGTGATTTAGTTCCTGTATATATTCCAAGTGTTTTACTTCAAATTCAAATTCAAAAAGCTTTATTCGGTACATTATACATGACCATAAAAGCATTCTAATAGCAATATTAAAAATAAATAGTGTAATAATAAAAAATAAAAAGCCATCAATACTTATACATCCTCAAAGTTGTTTACATGAATATAGTCAATTTTTCAATTTATAATCCAAAGAATTCAAACTATCGAAACCTCATTAAAATCAATTAAAATCATTAGTTTTATAAAACATCTCAGAAGTGCGTGTAGTGCATTCAGTTCAAAATAACCACATACATTTGGGATAAAGTACATTGTAATTCCAACTTCAATTATCATAATGTTCATAAGTTAGTGCCTCTAAATAGGAGTAAGCTTTTCTTCTCCTAATGGACATTTGTATAAAATTGCTAGCAGCATTCCAAATTTTATCATTTGGAGAGGTGTAATGAGGCCATGCCCCTTTTTCACCTCTCTGCAACGCAGCCCCTGGCGCATACTGGAGGTTCCTGGTGGGCTAGTTGGCCCCCATGGACCCCCAGTATGCAAGGGGACTTAATCCCCTAACTTAGAACGCGCTACAGGCATGTTTGCACGATGGGGCTAGAGGTGATATGTGTGCAAACATGCCCTGTGGCGCGTTTTAAGTTGGGGAATTAATTCTTCTTCAATCCAGAGATCCCCTAGGGGCCAACTAGTCCAACAGGTACCTCCAGTAAGCACAATGGAGCTGCGTTGCAGAGTGTTGTAAAAAGGGGGCGTGCCCTTTGAACACCTCTCTGTAAAGCAGCTCCCTGGCTTATACTGGAGGTACCTGGTGGGCTAGTTGGCTCACAGGGGACCTCAGAATTGAAGAGGAATTAATTCCCCAACCCTAAAACGTGCCACAGGGCGTGTTTGCACACATGTCAGCTCAGGCCCCGCCCCCTTCCTTCACTATTGAGCGAAATATTCCTCTAAAATCAGCCGAACTACGAATTCCAATTTACTCACCTGTTATCACGAGAGACGTCAGTGCTGCATCTTTCAGCCCACAACTGATCCTGAAAAGTAATTCTAATCGTAGTTACAGTAACTTGAATTTCCTTCCATAGGCTAACATTGACTGGTTTAATTCTTCTAAGTGTGGAGTTTTGGAAGTTTAAAAAATTCCTCAAAAATCAGCCGAACTACGAATTCCGATTTACTCACCTGTGATCAGGAGAGACCTCAGTGCTGCATCTTTTAGCCAACTACTGATCCTGAAAAGTAATTCTAATCGTAGTTACAGTAACTTGAATTTCCTTCCATAGGATATCATTGCCTGCTATATAAAATGTATATAAATAAAAAAATATAAAATAAAATAAAAAAAATTACAATTTCAATATTTTTTTTTAAAAAATTTCAATTTACATTAAAAATATGTAATGTAATTTACAAAATAAAATATCTAAAAATAAATACTTTAAAACAATGTAGTAAATGAGTATAGAAAATATAACAATTAATACAATTAAAAATTATCATTTACAAAACCTTTGAAATTAACTGAAAAAACCATAGGTTTCAGTTACGTTATAGTTAGGAATTAGCATTTAAAAAACCTTAGAAATTCACTGAAAAAAACATAGGTTTTAGCCACATTATAGTTAGGAATTAGCATTTAAAAAACCTTAGAAATTCACTGAAAAAAACATAATTTTCACACATGTTGTAGTTACCTGGACATTTGACTCATACAAAACCATTGAAATTCCCCTGTTATAGTTAGTTCAGCTAACTATAACTCACGCGCCCGCAATGCACTGCTGATGATGTCACATATTACATCACTCATGACATGGTCAGTGACATCACTCATGACATCACTGATGACATCTCAAATGACATCACTGATGACATCATCCTTATCAAAGAGTGGCAGACCTCCTCTCAGCGTAATATGACCCTTGATACACACATTCAAAAATAGAAACTAAAATTTTCAAAAAAATGGAGATACCAATACCAGTTACAACAACCTATTCAGTAATTCCACCATCTACATACACATCCACTCATTCACCAACAGTTCTATATAGTCACTCATACATGTACTCACTCATCATTTGTACTCATACACCTATACATCCTGTTACACACCGACACTCCATAGAGTTACTCACACACATACTCACACATGCAAATAAACTATCAAACATCCATTTATTTGCATATACAGCTATACACACACCACTACACTTACTTTTACAGAAACGTACACATACTTACTCTCTTAAACAATCACTTATAGAAACACATACTTATTTATACAGGAACTCGTCCAATCTCTCACTCTCACATATAATCACTTATATACATCAATACTCACATATACTAGATTAAAACATATGTAGTTACTCATAAAGATACCATTGAGACAGTCAGTCACTCACTAACACACCCATACACACATATACAGATACAGATATTTACATATTTAAACATTACTCACTAAACACACCTGTTCCACCTAGCACTGCCCTAGTTCCTCTTCCCTCACTCTCCCTTCCTTACTAAGCAATCTCAGCGCAGGGACACGCCGGTGAGCGTAACTAAGCGCTTTATAAAATTCCAAAATAAAAAATATAAAATTCCAAAATAATACATGTATTCACTAAGATACGCTTAATAAGTCAGTTATGCAATCATTTTTACAAAAAAAACATCCATTCAGACACTTATTCACCCATTTATTCTTCCATCAACCTTTAGATATTCATATATAATAAATATTTATTTTTCAGAAAGACACACATTCACTCGATGATGTCATCAGTGATGTCATTTGAGATGTCATCAGTGATGTCATGAGTGATGTCACTGACCATGTCATGACTGATGTATTATCTGACATCATCAGCAGTGCATTGCGGGCGCGCAAGTTATAGTTATCTGAACTAACTATAACAGGGAAATTTCAATGGTTTTGTACGAGTGATTTGTCCAACTAACTATAACGACCCTGAAACCTGTGTTTTTTTCAGTGAATTTCTAAGGTTTTTTAACTGCTCATGTTTAACTATAACGTGGCAGAAACCTATGTTTTTTCAGTGAATTTCAAAGTTTTTTAAATACTAGTTTCTAACAATTCCTACTGAGGTAGGACATGTGAAGAAAGAAGAAAAAACGCACAGAAATAAAAAAATAAATGCAGAAAGAAGCAACAGAAGTCCACAAAGAGGAGGAAAAGTGCATGAAGAAGAAGAGATGTACAGAAAGAACCAACAGAGGAGCAGAAAGTCCTCCTGTAACCAGAACTTTTCCTGATGGGTACTGATGGTAACTGAATCTGACTAATCAGGCCTAGAGCCAGTGCTATGCTAAAAGACACTTAGAATACAGTGAAAATACCTACATTCACTAGGGAACACTATGCGTTGGGGTACCCCTGTGATTACCATTACCTCCTCTGTAAGCCCCCAGTACATATTAGGGCACGGGGATTAAAACTACCTCTTAAAATGCGCCACAGGCCGTGTTTGCATACTGGTGGAAGGAGGGGAGTGCCTGAGGTTACGTGTGCAAACACTCCCTGTGGACCTTTTAATTTGGGGGATAAAGTCCTCTTGAATCCTGAGTGTCCCTTGGGTCCAACTAGCCCACCAGGTATCTCCAGTAAGCGCCACAGAGCTGCGTTGCAGAGAGACGTAAAACGGGGCACGGCCTTGACCACCTCTCTGCAACGCAGCGCAGGGGCGCTAAGTTGAAGCACCTAGTGGGCTAGTTGGCCCCCAGGGGCCCTCAGGATTGAAGGGGACTGATTTCCCCAACTTAAAACACGCCACAGGGCGTGTTTGCACACGTCACCTCAGGCCCCGTTCCCTCCCTTCACCACTGTGTAAACACGCCTTGTGTCCGTTTTAAGTTGGGAGATTAACTCCCCTTGAATCTTGAGGGTCCCTAGGGTCCAACTAGCCCTCTAGGTACCTCCAGTAAGCTCCACAGAGCTGCATTGCAGAGATGTGTAAAAAGCGGCATGGCCTGGACAACCTCTCCTGCAAGGCAGCGCAGTGGCGCTTACTGGAAGCACCTGGTGGGCTAGTTAGTCCCCAGGGGCCCTCAGGATTGCAGGGGAATTATTTTCCCAACTTAAAACACGCCACAGGGCGTGTTTGCAGACATCACCTCAGACCCTGTCCCCTCCCTTCACCACTGTGTAAACACGCCCTGTGGCCATTTTAAATTGAGAGATTAACTTCCCTTGAACCCTGAGGGTCCCTAGGGTAGAACTAGCCCTCTAGGTACCACCAGTAAGCGCCACAGTGCTGCGTTGCAGAGAGGTGTAAAAAGGGGCATGGCCTGGACAACCTTTCTGCCACGCAGAGTAGTGGCGCTTACTGGAAGCACCTGGTGGGCTAGTTAGCCCCCAGGGGCCCTCAGGATTGCAGGGGAATTATTTCCCCAACTTTACACGCACCACAGTGCGTGTTTACACACTTCACCTAAGACCCATCCCCTCCCTTTCATACTGTGTAAACGTGCCCTGTGGCCGTTTTAAGTTGGGAGATTAAGTCCCCTTGAATCCTGATGGTCCCTAGGGTCAAAGTAGCCCAGTAGGTGCCTCCAGTAAGCGCCACAGTGCTGTGTTGCAGAGAGGTATAAAAAAGGGCGTGGCCTCTGAACACCTCTCTGCAACGCAGCTCCGTGGTGCATACTGGAGGTACCTGGTGGGCTAGTTGTCCCTCAGGTACCCTCAGTATTGAAGGGGGATTAATTCCCCAACTTACAACTTGCTAGGGGTTGCGTTTGCACAATGGTGAAGGAAGTGGGAGGAGCCTTAGTTGACATGTCTTCAAACACGCCCTGTGGCGCGTTTTAAATTGGGGAATTAATTCCTCTTCAATCATGAAGGTCCCTGAGGGCCAACTAGCCCACCAGGTACCTCCAGTTTGTGCCAAGGAGCTGCGTTGCAGGGAGGTGTTCAGAGGCTACGCCCCTTCTTACAACACTCTGCAACGCAGCTCCGTGGCACTTACTGGATGAACCTGGTGGGCTAGTTGGCCCCCAGGGGACCTCAAGATTATAGCGGAATTAATTCCCCAACTTAAAACACGCCACAGAGCGTGTTTGCACACATGTCCCCTCAGGCCCCGCCCCCTCCCTTCACCACTGTGCAAACGCGCATGAGGCGCGTTTTAAGTTGGGGGATAAACTCCCCTTGGGGTGCAACTAGCCCACCGGTTCCTCCATTAAGCACCACAGAGCTGCCTTGCAGAGTGGTGTAAAAAGGGGTGTGGCCTCTGAACACCTCTCTGCAACTCAGCTTCCTGGTGCATACTGGAGGTTTGTGGTGGGCTAGTTGGCCCACAGGGACCCCAAGTATTCAAGGGGAATTAGTTTTCCACCTGCAAGCGTGAAGGGGGTCGGGTTTGGGGAGTGCTGCAGATAGGGGGCGGGGCCTCCGGCGAGATGCTGGTCTTTTTTTAAAATGTATTTCTTTAAGAAGGGGGGCTGTGTGGCCCCCCTTCTTTTCCTATTTAATTGGCCCTGGGGATCCCATCTCCCAGGGCCTGACTCCTAATAAATTTAAAAAAATCGGAAGGGGGCCCTGGCCCCCCTCCCAAGGCCATAATCGGCCTGGGGACCCCATCCCCCGGGGCATGGCCATTACTTTTTTAATTTATTTGGCGAGGGGCTGCGTTTCCCCCCCTCCTCAGGCCATTTATGGCCCCGGGGGCACCATCCCCCGTGGCCGGCTTTTTTTAAAAATAATTTTTTAAATTTTTGAGGAGGGGGGCCACGGCCACTTCTAGCCCTAGGGACCCCATCCCCTGGGGCTGGCCCTCTCTCCGTTGTGAACCGTGGAGGGGTCCCCAATCCCCCCACAGTCCCTCTGGCTCCCTACCTCCTGCGGGAGCTAACATTGCTTTTCCACATGGGGGCAGCTAAGATGCAGCTCCCCATGTGGAAAAGCAATCAGGTTGGGTTTTTGGAGTTCTGCTGTCTCTTCCAAAAACCAAACTAGAGTTTGCTATGGCAGGATGGGAGCTGCAAGGCTCCCACCCTACCATAGCAAACAGCAGTGTACTAGGGGTGGGCACCCGGGACACTGCAAGAGCCGGCCTGTGGGGTGGAGGTACCCAGGGCCATCGAGGGCTCCAGGAGGGGGGCCACTTGGCCCCCCTCCCAACATTTGCAAAGCCCCAAGGGTGGTGGTCCCTGGGGCTTGGGGGTCCATCACAGACCCCCAATTTAAATAATTAGAGTCCTGGAGAGGTGGCGGTCCTTGGGCATGTGGGGGGTTCGAGCCCCCCACACAGGTAGGTATTTCTGTATAAAAAACAAGCCCGGGGGGGTGGCGTTCCCTGGGGCTGCGGGGGGCCATGTGCTCTCTCTAATATTTTATAAAAGCCCCTGGGGGTGGCGGTCCCCGGGGCTTGGGTGCCTTTGAGCCCCCCACCCATTTATTATCCAAGCCCCAGGCGGTGGTGGTCCCGGGGGCTGCGGGGGGCCGTGAGCCCCGCAAATACTTTTGAAAAGCCCCAGTGGTGGCTGTCCCTGGGGCTGGGGGTCCCTTTGGGCCCCCATTAATAATATAAACATTGCCCCTGGGACTTGGCCCACCCGGGGGCTAATTAATAAAGAAGCGCGGGAGCCCACGCTTTTTTTTTTTCATGGCTGGATCTGCATTTGTTTTCCTGATTTCTTGTGCTTCGGTTCTACCGAGGCACAAGATGGCTGCCAACACTTCCTGATTTGGAGTGTTGACAGCCAATTACCATGAAGCTTGTGATCGGGAGGGTGCGCGGATCCTGTGCGCCTTTAGATATTGATTTTTTTTGTTTTGATTTTCTCAGCAACTACTGAACGGATTTACACCATTTAACAAAAAGAGTTCTTTCTGATCCAAGGGCTACCTTTTTGCCAAATTTGGTGTAATTCCGTTCAGTAGTTGGGCTGTAGCCGCAGATAAGATTTCCTATGGAAAATTGCATTGGGAAAACACGTTTTGGGGCCCCCCTTTTTTCTCAAACCCCTGCTTGCCGAATCACCCCAAAACGTTAAAAATAGGAGCGGACCGGAGCGGGTCATAAGTTTTGAAAATTTCACGAAGATTCGTCAATCGGTGCCAAAGTTATTGGGAATAGAATGTTGCGATTTTCCTATGGTAACTAGGTCCTAACTATAACTAACTACTGGCGAGTGCCAGTCGGTAATATATAATACATATAGGCATACATATATATATATACAGATGTTGTTTGGTCAGGTGAGAGTCTCTCATTTTAGGTTAACTTGCTTTCTACCGGAACTCACAGTACTTTGAGGTTTAACAATACTCATGTTGTTTCTTGTAGTTTGTTATCAAGGTCCTTTCGGTCCTGATGAAGGGCCATGTGATTCTTTGTATGGGCTGAAATGTCGACTTGTGTAGGTTTCACTCATATCAGTCATTGTTTGACCATCCAAATCTGAATGTTGACAGTAATGGATTTTGATTGTGGTTATTTGTCCAGTTTGAGTGTTACCTATTTTTTACATATTGTTAATATTGCCTACACTGTTATATGATTTGGCTCACTTTTCGGACTTGCATTGCCCCCTCACTTGGAGCACCTACTTTACGTGAGCTACCTTGTTGAACTTTGACCATGATTAACATAAAACAAGTGTTAGATAACAGATGAATTTGTGGTGATTTTATTCATTATAAAATTATGATTAGGCTAACTCTCTCATTTGAATATTCTTAAATAACATTTAAATGAATCCTAGGGGAAAACTGCTCTTTGATGATCGATTACTTGAGTTCCTTGGAATATTGGATGTCCCATGTTTTAGATGTATGGTATATTGTCATGCGGTTCATGTGAGCAAACAATTGATGGATTTAACCCAGATCTGTGACTGGGGAGAATATTTGACAATGTTCAGCATTCCGTCCATCATCTTTTTGTGTTGATATAGTTGCCCTAAGTGGGAAGGGTATTCTCAGATGTGGGTCCCAGGCTCACTGTGCCACTGGGTTCAAGCTAGCCCAACTTATGATGGGTGATACCACAACATTGGTCCCAGAAGTCTTGTTTGTTGTCCATGTGGTATATAAATAAATAATACCGGATCTAGGTTTGTCTGGACATAGCAATAACAGATAGCTCAATAAATAAGAGTCAAGATTCGAGGTAGTAGGAGTTTGCAGGTTTAATACAGCATAAAGGACAGGAACAGGACAACCTGCACAGGAATAGGATGACAGGGCCCGGCAGCTGCCGGGGCTGGATCTGGGATGAGCGCGCTAACTTTAATAACAGTACACAAGCATATATACTAAAACAGTTACATTACAATGAATACAGTAGGCGGAGCAGTGGGTGTGGTCAATAGCAGTCGCGAAAGATAAGGGTGAAAATGGGTGTAACAGGGGCGTATACATAGACATGTGATGTAAACGTAACAGAATATGTCATAAATGGGGCGGAAACATGGAGGGGGCTACCTAAGGAGCCGGGACCTCTAACCTAATGGTGCGCGCAAACTGACAATGACGTGTTACTAGGAGAAGCTGGGGGCTATGAACTCTGGGCTAGGAGTAGAGACTGAAGTCTGGAGAGTCAGGGCGACATGTACCTAAACCCTATCTAGTATCTGATGTTTAGAGAACATGTTGATAGAATCCAAAAGTTATCGGGGTAAAGGCTAACAGACTCTAAGACTGGAGCATGCATTATTCTACATGTAGTGCGTGATGAAGAATATTAAATGACCATTAAATGCAGTATTTCTCTTACATGGAGACGTAAAGGCTAGACAATGACGGAAACTATTGATGCGATTCAGTAGCTTAGGAATGCAGAGAAGGAGGGCTGGACTGATAACTAGAATCATAACGTACTCTTGGCAGACTCGTAGGCAGAGCCAGGCTGAGCCGGGCACTGTGAGGCAGGAAGTAAGTGAAGGGTCAGGAATACAGGTGGGGGCTGTATCGCTCCTCAGCGAGGGCTCAGGAGACAGGAGCTGAATCTGGTGTCCGGGCCCTTTTGAGGCCTAGAAACGAGGACTTTTCAATGAAATAACGTGCACACTGAGAAACGTGGCAACGCAACTTTACATAGGCCTAATACTCGTAGCTTTCACGAGAACTGGAAACTGGCATACTAGTGATGGACACAACTGTAATTGCGTCTTTAATCAAACATGGGGAATACATATGCATATTAATCATGCACACATAACATAAGATGGAGGACACGTAGGGACACAGAACATGGCAAAATTTACTTTTCCACATTCCCTCCTTGTCACTACGTTTCCATCAGGAAACATCAATATTCATGATACCATCTATCATTTCATACAGTATCATTTGCTCGTCTCGAATTTTCTTGGAACTGGATTTAGAACGGGACTTGGGACTAGGAATACAAGAGGTAGCACAAATGCCGCAAATCGCAGGGCCACATTGTAAACAGAGGCAGCAACTGAATATGATCGCTACTGCAATACCCAGAAATGACAATACTTTCCATCCCCAGGCGGAAATTATATTCCAGAACCAACCGGACCATGTCCAGGTGCCTGGATCTTGGTGTAACATATGGGCAATCTTTTGGAGTCTGGTAATAGCTGAATAAACAGACGGCGCGTTATTAGGAATGAAAATGCAGCAACTAGATCCGATGACTCTACATGCCCCGCCCCTATCGGCCAGTATGACGTCAAGGACGAGACGATTCTGGAGCACGACAATTCTCATAAAGGATTGCTCTTCGGTTAAGTTACCTAGAGCAGAAGTAGTCTCAATCACTACTGCTTCAAGTGTTCTGGTTAATCTACGTATCAGTTTACTATTTACAACAGTACCTAAGTAAGGGAAGACACCTTTATTGATATCTATGTATTGTTCTAGAGCAGTTTCAGTATAATCGACAATCGGGAGATTTCTCTTGTGTCTAGTATGCACTAGGTGGGAATTCCTATGATAGTCAGGTGGGGCTAGGAAAACTGGTGGCAGTAGGAAGGCAATGTAACAGGTTCCCTCCCAATCGAGGGGCAGACGAACATATGCGGTCTGACCACAAACAAAATAAGAATGACGTGAAGCTTTGAAAATAGATTTCCCACTGTCACTATACTTGACAATAGTAGTACAATCACTATGGCCTACATGTACGGAACCATTATTTCTGACACATAATTCGCCTTTGACTGGTAATACTGACATAGCAGGTAAGTCTGGAGTAGAATCAGACTGAACATTCAGGACCATAAAATTCGAAGAATAATTACCCAAATTATAAACTTCATTTTCTAGATCTAACCCTGTTCTGTGGGGAAGACCTTGCTTGTCTGGGAAACATGTACTGTTCAGAAAAGACATATCTGTTGAGGATGACGTTAACGTGGACCATGCTCCACACGAACCGTTATGTGAAAATGGATAAGGAAAGAGTGGCAGAACTCCCTTCGGTGTCTGGAAAGGGGGGAGTCGACCACACACCCAACAATTAGTGGCATTGCTGGTCTGATGTGAATAATGTAACATGCGGATAAAGGAATTATTACGCATAGCAAGACGATAAGAGAGTTCATGAGGAGGCAGATCACTAAACGTGTGCTCTACTGTAACATTAGCAGACTTATTTACATGAGAAACTGAAAAACACAAATAAAATGCATAACCTGTGCAGGAAATCATAATGCTAAAATATAGCAGAAAACATAAAATAATAGTGCAACTTTTAGAGTTCTCACTAACTCTCTCTCTGTGGGGGTCTATTATATACATGTCAGAAACCGGTCTAACCGTTTCACCTAGGGGAGGACTTAGACAATCAAACTGGCTGACTTATTTTACTAGACCTTAGTTTAAGCTTATACTCCTGCTGCGGAGTTTTCTCTAACAGGGAAGGGTTCGTATCAGAGTCTTTTGCGGGACAGTCCTTAAGAATAGTACTTTGGCAATCTTTAGAATCCTCGGAAATGTTCTTGGTAACAGGTTTTAGTCCAAAAAATCTTTTCACATGTGACAGGTGGACCCAGCCCTTCCTGCCTTCCAACTTGACGGCAGTACGGGTGGCCAAGAGGACCTGTTTGGGTTCCTTCCAGCGAGGCTCCAGCGGACTTGAACGATCAAAGTTCCTCACAAGAACCATGCATCCGGGAACGATTTCATGCGGTGCCACCTCGGTATTGTCTGGAAAGGCGGCGGCAACCTGTGAACGACAAGAGTGTAGGGCAGACATCAAGGAAGCTAGGTAATCTGTCAGCATATTACTTGAAACATCGGTAATACTTCGGGGTCTAGGTGTACCCCACATGTTAGGGGGGCGGCCGAATACGACCTCGTACGGGGACAGACCTGATCTGGAATGTGCGACCATGCGCATATAAAACAAAGCAACTGGCAGAGCTACTAGCCAGTCCACACCTTTCTCTTTACATACGTTTGCAATTCGAATTTTCAGGGTCTGATTATGTCTCTCTACGAGACCGGCTGCTTCAGGATGGCGTACACAATGGAACTTCCACTGGTACCCTAACAAAAGGGAAATATGTTTCATGAGCTCAGATGAGAATGGCTGGCCGTTATCAGAATAGACGACCCTTGGGAGTCCATAACGGGGGAAGAATTCACGAACCAACTGCTTGGCAGTGGTCGCGGCTGTGTAATCTGGAACTGGATATGCTTCTGTCCACCTGGACAAAGCGCATACAACTACAAGGACATACTTGAAACCTCGACATCGCTCCATCTGAATATAATCCATCTGGAGGACTTCAAAAGGGTGGTCAGGGGGCTGGAATCCACCTTGTTCCACCGGGACACTTTTACCTGGATTAAACTGGCAACATATCATACAGGTACGGACCTTCTGCTTGGCTGCAGCTCGTAAATGCTTGTTGAACCAAATGTTCTGGATACTATCTAACATAGCTTTTTCTCCTAAGTGTGCTGGACTATGTGCGGTATTGATAATGACTTGAACCATAGAGTCGGGGAGAAACCATGTGGCTTTTCCCTTCGTCACCCATCCCTGATCTGTCTGGACCCCTCCTTGTTCGGACCATTTCTTGATTTCATCGGGAGTAGCATGTAACTGGATATCTATGACATCTTGAGTAGGGTCCTTAACTGTCATACAGGTAGTCGGATCTGGAGTATGTGTCGGTGTCTTATTAACTGGAATGTCTGGTGTCTGAGCTGTAAGCTTGGCTGTGCGATCTGCTAGATCATTACCTTGGGAAATAGTGTCAGTAACTTTCGTATGTGCTTTGCACTTCATGATAGCAATGGATGTCGGTAAGTGTATGGCATCTAACAGAGCTTGAATAAGGAGACCATGCTGAATCTTGGTTCCATGAGAAGTCATGAAACCTCTCTCCTGCCAGAGCACTCCAAAGTCGTGCACGACTCCAAATGCGTAACGTGAATCTGTGTAAACATTAACTTTCAGGTTCTTAGCGTGTATGCAGGCTTGAGTCAGAGCAACTAGCTCTGCTGCTTGAGCGGACAGGGTGTCAATACGATGTGTCTCTATAACTTTAGTGTCAGTAGTCACTGCATACGCGGCTACTAGTTCTCCTGTACTTGTTCTTATACATGAACCATCCACATAAAGTGTCAGGTCGGGATCTGGTAATGGAATATCTGTCAGATCTTGTCTTGGCTTAGTCATAGTATTAACAACTTCCACACAGTCATGTGTGGCAGGATTTGAAGTAACTGACGGTAACAGTGTAGCAGGATTTAAAACGTTGCAGCGTCTGATTTCTATGTGTGGCTGGAACAGTGTCAGTTCATAACCTGTTAAACGTGCAATTGTCAAGTGCTGAGTCTGTGTTCGGTTTAAAAGAACTTCCACGGAGTGTGGGACTTGTACTGTCAAGGAATGTCCTAATACTATGGAATCACTTTGTCTGATAGCTAGTGCTGTGGCTGCAACTGACTTGAGGCACGCAGGCAGAGCCTGGGCTACAGGATCTAGTGTGCTCGAAAAATAAGCACAAGGCTTGTATTGTCCTGCTTGATCTTGTGTGAGAACAGATAATGCTGTACCTTCACGTTCAGTGACGAAAAGTGTAAAAGGCTTACTGTAGTTCGGTGTAGCTAGAACTGGAGCTTGGCATAGAGCTTTCTTTAATTCATTGAAACTAAGTGTATGTTCAGATGTCCAAGGGAGGACAGTCGATACGGCTGCCTCCTGTGTCGTTAACTGTATCAGTGGCTTGGCTAGGAATGCATACTGAGGAATCCATTGTCTGCAGTAAGAAGTGAGGCCGATAAAAGCACGTACCTCCTTCTGGGTCTTGGGCTGAGGAAGACTCGCTATTAACTGGATACGGTCAGGTGTCAACTGCCTACCCCTCTTGGACAGCAAGTGGCCTAAATAGATCACTTGCTGGACACAGAATTGAAGCTTCGAAGGGGACACCTTGTGCCCCATCTCGGCAAGGAAATACAAGACTGTAAGGGATGCTCGCTCGCAAGCACGTTCAGAACGGGCTGTGATCAGTAGATCATCGACATACTGGAGCAGGGCAGTGTCAGTTGGCATGTGAATGTTGTCTAGTTGTCTCTTAAGTGCTTGACTGTAAATGCTAGGGCTTTCTGTGAAACCTTGAGGAGCTCGTGTAAATTGGTAGCTCCTTCCATTTAAACAAAATCCGAAAAGAAACTGGCTATCTGGATGAATGGGGACACTGAAAACGCGTTCTTGAGGTCTATGACTGTAAAAAATGTGGCTTCAGAATCAATGGCTGTCAGTAGGGAAGAGATATCTGGGACAACTGGGTACTGGGGAATAATACATTTATTGAGTTCTCGAAGGTCAATCACTAATCGATATACTGGGGGTGCATTTGGATCAGTACGTTTCATGACTGGAATGATCGGAGAATTACATACATTGGAGTCAGTTTCTACAACTACTCCTTGAGCCATGAGCTCGTCAATAATTTTGGATAAGGCTGTTACAGCCTCAGGTGGCAATCTGTACTGTCTGATTCGTGGCAGGACTACACCTGGCTTGAGAGTCACACGATGGGGTGTGATTTGCATATAACCAACATCAGTTGGACCTTGTGCCCATAGATGCTGCGGAACATTAGACAATCTCGGATCAAAATCTCGTAATACATAGTGACCCTTGAAGTCACGTAAGAACAATCGTATTCCCTCTGGGGAGCAGCAAATAACAGCACCTAATTCTTTCAGTGTTTTAATACCTAACACATTTTCTGGACATGACTTCGTAAGTAACAGATCAGTAGTGCGGGACAATGGACCTACTTCTAGAGTAACTGGCTTAGATATCTCGTTTACAATAGGCTTTCCTGAAAATCCAAGGGAAACATTTCTTGAGCCTGAGAGCGGAGCCCCTGGAACTTCGGCGTGACTGATGGTGGTCCTACTTGCCCCTGTATCAATCAGAAACTTTCTGTCTTTCCCTAATACTTGACTATGAACATAGGGACCCTCTTGATCTACAGGTATCTCGATGAGAGGCAAGCCTACCTCCCTCTCTAGGCTGTTTCATGAATATGGCTGATATTCTGGATACTCGGACTGTGCATACTGGTACATCTGCTGTGTAACATGCTGTGTTGCGGCAATAGGCTGCGGTGCTGGAACTGTCTGTTGTGCATTCTGTGGCTGAGAAGCCTGTGGAACTTGTTCTTGTCTAGGCGGACGTGGTCTTTCTTTAGTCTTACCGGTGGCTATATTGTGTTTCAGAACTGCACACTCGTTTATATAATGGCCTGGCTGTTTACAATAATTGCATGTCCCTTTAACGGGAGCTGCAGGATGACTGGCTTGATTCGTACCCCTCTTCTGACTGTCTTGAGGAACAGATTGTGCAACTAGTACTTTCATTTTCGTGTCTTTCATACGTTTTCTCTCGTGATCTTGCTCTTCTCTGATTCTATTCTGGTGGTATTGAAGCATCTGTAACATCTGGGACGGGGTATTAGCTTGCCAGGTACTTTCGACTTTCAAAACTCGGTTCTTAACTTGTGGACTTGAATTCTCGACTAATTTAGTAACAAAAAGATGAGGGTATGACTCGCTACTTGTCTTGAGGCCACTGTTGATACTAAAGCATTTCTCAAATCTAGAATAAAAATCACTAGTGTCTTCATCTTGTTTCTGTTTACAGGCTGAGATTGCATCCCAGTCTTCCTTTTTAGTGGCTAATAATCTGGGCAAAACTTGTATTAACAATTCTGGTAATTCTTTACATTTCTCTCCTAGACCGGTACCTGGTACTCGTATCTTATCTTCAGCTTCTAGGACTGCCCAATCGATCTTTTTCTCTCCCACCTCCCATTCTTTTTCCTTGAGTTTTTCATATACCCCTGCGGGCAACAGGACCTTTAACATTTTAATTATATCTGGATACGTGTATTCTCCCATACGGAGCATGTCCTTTAATTCTCGGTGGAACCCTGCTGGATCTTTATCATGACAGGGAATTAATTTCTTCATCTCTAAGAGTTCCATCTTTGTAATCGGAGTGTAAACAAACACTCGTTGCATTTCACCATCTGTTGTCCTGACTGGGTGTACTTCTCGTAACGGATTCTGTCTGTCTATGTAAAAGGGTTTACTTTCTGGGGGTGAGACATGAACAAAATGCGGGTTCAAAAACGTTCTATATTTGTGGCGCTGTTCTAGAATGACACTAATTAAATCGGTACCTAGACCTTTCCACCTATACTGGAGTAACTCGTTCAGGACATCATGTAACGGACCTGGATCAGAATGTTGACCCTCATACAGAGTAATGAGGTGCTGGATCATATACATACCCACCAGTCGTTGCTCGGCTGGGGGCAGTTTCAGAAACATTTGTGCCACTATTTCGTCTGGAAAAGTGGTAGAATCAGTAATCCATCGGACTGCTGATCGGGCTAGTTCTTGTTCATGCATAGTACTTAACTCACTGTAACCGATTCGTGATTTCAGAATGTGATCGGTAGCTTGAAATACTTGTTCTAGAGAACCTTGTTCTGGTGCTGGATGAGAAACAGTTTTCTTGTAATCTAGACGTGAATGTCGGTCGGAAAGTCTAGTTTTACCTACATACGCTATTCTGGTGGGATTCTCGTCGTCTACCTCTTCAGTAGAGTCATTTTCTTTCTCGCTTACTTGTGCTGCTTTACGTTGTTCGTGTAACTTTAGTATTTCTTTACGAATTTTCTTGTACATACTCTCTATACTACTGATAGTCTTGTGCTTACCCTCGGCTATATTATCACTCCACCTTGTCAGGATTCTCATTTCGGCCGGATCTTTAGTCGGGTAATCTTGTTCTCTTATTAGACAATTAATCAGAAACTTTAATATCATGAGCTGGATCTCAGCTTTCCTTTGAGACATGGCTTCGCCAATACTTTCTGGATCATCCCCTGTACGGATGAAACGATATATTCTGTCTAGATCCCCTTTCATATCCGGTAGGGTGTCCAAATACCCGGTCACCCGTCTTACACGGATGGAATATATTACTGTACTATCATCACCTGCAACTGGATCATAGCGGCATTCAGTAAGAGCTCGTCGGATATCTGCAACGGACTTATATTTGGGCGTACGCTGTAACGCACATTCATGTAACTCGGCCAACGTTCTACGTTGGTGTGGCGGCGGGGTACCAGGAGGACCTCCTCCTGCGGCCCCTAAACTAGAATCGTCGACTGACATTCTTCGTGCTGGCAGAGTGGGAAATTGTAATGTTGGCTGGACCGGGGGTACCGTAGCAGGTACTGCAAGAGGTGCCCCGGTGTCTGGAGGAGCAGGATTTACATTATTTACAGGGACTGACGGAACAGAATTCGCATATTCTGGGACTGTGTCGTCCAAATAGGATGAGATAAAAATATCAGCTGCGGTCGGTTTGTGACGTAGCTTGGTCGGAACTAGTGGTGGCGGAAAATTACTAGATGCCTCCGGGGTCGCTTTTGGCAAGCCCTCGGCAAGAAGAGGGTACATACCCTTAATAAGGGCGTTCCTCTGTCTGTCTGACTGTTCGGTTTTAACTCGTTCACCTATCTCGATTAATTCCCTTTCTTGGGCTCGTTGCAAGGATTCTCTACTTAGTTCTGACTTTCTGATTTCTTTTTCGGTTCTTTTATGAGATTCTTTGCGCCATAACTCGATGGCATCTTTCTGTGACTGTCTGGCTTTCTTTTTCCATAATGCTTCTTCTACTCTCATGATGCACTCGGCATCCCACGTACCTGATACGGGCCATCTATACTTTTCCTCTAACTCTTTGGTATACTCTACCCATAAATCTAGATATAATATGGCACTTATGCCATGCTTCTGATACATAAAATGACCTGGACTGTCCCTAGGCGGGACAGGAACTGCTGCTTCTAGCAGACCTTTTCTGGTTTTTAACTGACGTAGTTTAGAAAATAAGGGCATAACTGAACTGTAATCTAGACACAATACAATACACAATGAACACGATAATTACTCCACATTCATACCACGACGTTAAAAATACATGAATAACATTTAAAATAACAGTTCGAACAGAATACTACCTGGAATACTGAAAACAGAATACATGGATCTTCTCGAGAACAGAACTGACTAGAACAGAAACTAGATGCACTGCTGAAACAGTACGAAACTTACCGGTCTCATAAAGAGACACGTCAGGACCCGCATCCACCGAAGTGGACACTTCGTTTTGGGTCTGTGTACCACCAAAACCCACGGACCAGAGTCAATTAGATTGACCCTGTCTAGATACTACCCCAGCAATGGTACTCACCGGGCAGCAAGAACGGAAGGCCTCGGACTGGACTGGACTGCTTCGACGCCGGACGGACGAACTTCGGACTTCTGTTACGGGTGGGCCTCCGGATACCTCGGACCTTGGACTCTCGGCTTGGGCTCTGGTCGGGACTCGCCGCGTTCCTCCACCGCCTCGTCTGGATGCTGGACCGCCACCTCCGTCTCCTCCGTGGGCCTGAGGGATACTTGAAGCAGAAATATCTGCACGTGCACGGTATGGTTCCGTCACGGCTGCAGAGGGTCAGGGGGCCGGCGTGGCTTCACCGGCGCGTGGGGAAAGGGCAAGTCCCTATTCGGGCGCCATTATGTGGTATATAAATAAATAATACCGGATCTAGGTTTGTCTGGACATAGCAATAACAGATAGCTCAATAAATAAGAGTCAAGATTCGAGGTAGTAGGAGTTTGCAGGTTTAATACAGCATAAAGGACAGGAACAGGACAACCTGCACAGGAATAGGATGACAGGGCCCGGCAGCTGCCGGGGCTGGATCTGGGATGAGCGCGCTAACTTTAATAACAGTACACAAGCATATATACTAAAACAGTTACATTACAATGAATACAGTAGGCGGAGCAGTGGGTGTGGTCAATAGCAGTCGCGAAAGATAAGGGTGAAAATGGGTGTAACAGGGGCGTATACATAGACATGTGATGTAAACGTAACAGAATATGTCATAAATGGGGCGGAAACATGGAGGGGGCTACCTAAGGAGCCGGGACCTCTAACCTAATGGTGCGCGCAAACTGACAATGACGTGTTACTAGGAGAAGCTGGGGGCTATGAACTCTGTGCTAGGAGTAGAGACTGAAGTCTGAAGAGTCAGGGCGACATGTACCTAAACCCTATCTAGTATCTGATGTTTAGAGAACATGTTGATAGAATCCAAAAGTTATCGGGGTAAAGGCTAACAGACTCTAAGACTGGAGCATGCATTATTCTACATGTAGTGCGTGATGAAGAATATTAAATGACCATTAAATGCAGTATTTCTCTTACATGGAGACGTAAAGGCTAGACAATGACGGAAACTATTGATGCGATTCAGTAGCTTAGGAATGCAGAGAAGGAGGGCTGGACTGATAACTAGAATCATAACGTACTCTTGGCAGACTCGTAGGCAGAGCCAGGCTGAGCCGGGCACTGTGAGGCAGGAAGTAAGTGAAGGGTCAGGAATACAGGTGGGGGCTGTATCGCTCCTCAGCGAGGGCTCAGGAGACAGGAGCTGAATCTGGTGTCCGGGCCCTTTTGAGGCCTAGAAACGAGGACTTTTCAATGAAATAACGTGCACACTGAGAAACGTGGCAACGCAACTTTACATAGGCCTAATACTCGTAGCTTTCACGAGAACTGGAAACTGGCATACTAGTGATGGACACAACTGTAATTGCGTCTTTAATCAAACATGGGGAATACATATGCATATTAATCATGCACACATAACATAAGATGGAGGACACGTAGGGACACAGAAAATGGCAAAATTTACTTTTCCACACCTGAAGGACCTGGCTTGGCAGTTTGGGCTGGACTGTTCTCATGGGGGCAGGGTCAAGGCCGATTAGCACATGGATGGGTCCAAACTGTGATGCCATGGTGAGTGAAAAAACAATGGATGTAACCCAGATCTGTGACTGGGGTGAATGATTGACAATGTTCAGCATTCTGTCCATCATCTTTTTTGTGTTGCTATAGTCGCACTAAGTGGGAAGGGTATTCTAAGACGTGGGTCCCAGGCTCACTGTGCCACTGGGTTCAAGCTAGCCTGGCTTATGAGGGGTAATACCCCGAAACCGGTCCAAGAATGCTTGTTTCAAGTCCAGGGAGGACCCGTCTTGGCAGCTCGAGGTTTGACTGTTGCCATAGGGGGCAGGGTCAAAACTGATTTGCATATGGCTGGGTCCAAACTGAGGTGGCATGGTGAGAAAGAAAACAGTGGATTAAACCCAGATCTGTGACTGGGGAGAAAGTTTGACAATATTCAGCCTTCCGTCCATCATATTTTTGTGTTGCTTAATGCACACATACATTGTGATTGGCAGCTTAATTGCACTTCAGAGTGATTTAATCACACTTCAGAGTGATTGAGTACTTACCATGAAGGCAATTTAAGTCCCCTTGACTTGGCCCCTTGTGCGGAAATTTTGAATATACCCTACTTGTTTAAGGGTGGGGTGTATTTATTTTTTACCCACCCCTACTTCGACATGGGTGAGCTAATATATTTCAGCTCACCCAGGTCTGGGTGGGGTCATTCTACCCCCTGTGTTGTGAAAGGGTAAGAGGTTGTTTGTTTCACATGCATGCTTTGTCCAAGGGTCTGTATTGTATACCTCGTCACCCCCATCCCCCTGAAAGGTGGGTGGAGT
Organism: Lissotriton helveticus; assembly: GCF_964261635.1. Taxonomy (NCBI): domain Eukaryota; kingdom Metazoa; phylum Chordata; class Amphibia; order Caudata; family Salamandridae; genus Lissotriton; species Lissotriton helveticus. Next base: position 989,802,897 of record NC_136067.1, read on the forward strand.
TCATTTGCCCTATCCACCTTTTCATGGTGTTGTAGCATTTTGGACCATCCTTACCCAAGTTTGAGGAGGTATATTTCTCACCCTAGACTTGTCCAACGTTCAAGGTGATATGTACACCCCACGTCTTGTCCAACAGTTGATGGGGGTATTGTTCACTACATTTTCTAAAGGCATGAGATGTATTGTTTTTCACATCCTGCCTTTACAAAGAGATAAGATGTTTGCACACAAAAGGGGATGAGGATATCATCCCCTGTCACTCATTGCCACAGGTCAGGGAGTAAATGTTTTCCCCAAGGCAGGGTCAGTGTTGTTCTCAAATCCTTGACCTATGACATGTGAAGGTATATTTCGCCTCAACTGTGTCATCAAAGAGCAAAAGGGTATGTTTATCACCCTTCTTGCTGAAGTGTTGATGACCTCATGACTTTCCAAAGAGTGCACAGGTATATTTTTAACCTACACTTTGGCTAGGGGCTGGGGTAAATTAATTCATATCCCGACTTTGACCAAGGATGCAGGCATTTTACACTTCACCAAAAGTCGGGAGTATTTTGTTATACACCACCTTGCATTAAGCACTTGGGTAACAAATACTTTTCTTTGTAATGCCCAAAAAAAACTTGGGCCATATTTTTCCTGGCTTGCTAAGAGGAGGGGGCGATAATCATTTTCATACATTGCCTTGCTCATGGGCAAGGATGATGTATTTTCCCATATCGATGCCAAGGTATGGCTAGGAGTACACCAAAGGACAGAGGTACATTTTTGCCCATATGTTAGCCAAGTTCATGGGGGTAGATTTTTCGATTCCATTAACATAAGTATTTGTTTCCTTAGACAATGCCCAGTGGAGAGTGGGGGTATCATTCTTCTCCTACCTTGCCAAAGTTTTGGAAAACATTTTTACACCATGCCATGCACAAGGATTAGGTGATTTCCCCCCTTTCCTTGCCAAAGGGCTCTTTTTTATATTTGTAGGTCCTACCTTGGCCAAGGGCATGGGATAGATTTGTTTATTCCCTAACTTGCCTAAGGGCAGGGGCAGACCCACCCCAATCCTTGGACAATGTCAAAGAGTGGTATATTTTTCCCACCCCTAAACTTAACAAAAGGCAGAAGGGTGTATTACTCCCTGCCTTGCCCAAGCAGGGTGAGAGTATATTGTTCCTCGCTTTGTCAAAGGGTAGAGGGTGTATTTCAATTCTCCACCTTTGTTTTGGACAGAAGTAGAATTATTTGCTCTCCTGCCTTTCCTAATGTGGTGATTTCCGTCCCCTTCTGCTCAAGCAGGTGGAGACATATGTATTTCCCCATCTTAGAGGGGGGCGGCATTTTTCACCTCTGCCTTGCTTAAAGGTTAGGTTGGTGTGTACTTCTTTAATCATTGTGAAAGGACAGAAGAATATATTTGCACCCTCCATCTCAGCCCATGGCCAGGGATAGAATTTTTCATAACTCTACCCACCTTGTCCAAGAGGAGTAACATTTTATTCCTTGCAGTGGTCATATGCAGGTGGGAATATATTTATCTCCCCATCATGACAAAAAGAAAGAGGACAATGTTCTCCCTCACCTTTCCCAAAAGCAAGTAGTGTATGCTTTCCATCCTGCCTCGCCGGAGGGTGAGTGAGTTTAGTCTAGTTCGTACACCCACCTTTCGCAAGGGCTAAGGTGGAGCAAACCCCCAACCTTGCCAAGGGTGGGTGGTTATTTCTCCCTACATTCTCCAGGGGCAGAGGTTGTTGTGTTCTTTTAATGTCGACAATGATCACAGGATGAAATGTAATTTTTAAGTCTCACTCACTGTTCAAAAATTCTGAATGCCAAAAACATACATTTATTGGGAAAAATCATCTCTTAGGCAAAACTTACTTCAGAACCGAAGAGCCAAATATTTGAGGATAAAGAGCCCCTAAGCTGCAACCTATGATGAACCTACATGTAGGTGGAGATGTACAGGTTGCTGCCCTACACATATCCTTACTGAAAGCTCTATCAAAAGCTGCTGGTGAAGAAGACATCATCTCAATTGTTACATGGGCCCTGGTGAGCAAGGTTCATGTGGTCACCCAATAGAGGGGTGTTTTGTAACTCCCCATTCATGCTTTGGTCCTGATAGTCACGACTGTGATGTAGGGACGTGAAAATTTAAATAAAGGAACTTGGGGCATTAAGGAGTTCATCCTTACTACCTCATTAACGTGTGCCTGCGTAGTTTATTGCCTGCTCAGGAATTTGTCTGATATTCTTGGGCATGGTTCCATGGCAGGAGCTCAGCCCATGGACATAACAAATTGGTGACGAGCGGGTGAACCCGCAACCTACCTTGTTAGTGCCTGAGTCAGTGTGGGGCCTTGCCATCAACTGCCTCTCACGCCAGGCCTTAGGTCCCTGCCCAGCATCTGGTGCCAAGCGTGATGGTGCTGAGGGAGAGGTTAGCGAGGGACCACTCGTAAACTGAGGTGGTGTCCAGCGCATGGAGACATGTTCCTGTAGGGTGCCCCCCGCCCACTGCACACAGTGTTTGTGGCTCCAGTGGGGCATCCAGCCGCGACGTTTCCTAGGGGCATGGCCTGGCCTCCTCTTGCAGTGGAGGAGGCCTGCTTGACACCTGAAGGCCCGGGGTGGACCGAGACAACCGCTCCTGCAAGGGTTGCTGCCTGGGACACGCTGGTTGCTGCAAGTGCTCAAGACAGTGTTTTTCTTCAAAACAAAAAATAAAAGAAGCCTTACACACAGCTCAACAGCCAAGAAAAGTGAGCAGGACTCATGCAGTGTATGCGGACCCCAGAAGGCAAGTGATTTAAGTTTGAAAGGGGGAAAGCAAACCCCCATAAATCTGTTGTTTGTGACAAGTCACAGAAGGGACAAAGGAGGAGATAAAGATCCTTGGGGCTGCCTATAAACATACTTACAAATCCTAGGAGGTAAACTGTCTTTCTTACCAAAGTTGTCACTATCTTGAGGTGTATCAGTGGCATTTTCAGCTTACAGCAACCAGGATCTTTGTTTGGCATATTGAGCACCTACTTAGTTGGCACCTCGACACCGGCGCCATGTCGGCTATTGCCCCCTGGAACCATTTCTACTTGATGGCCCTCCCACAGCCCAGGCCGCTAAGTGGTAGGACTGGGTGGAGCACCCGGAGACCGACTTTGCTGCCATTGACCTAGATGACGACAGAAGGCGTCCAATCCTGTTACACTTAGTGGGGCCAGCTATCCATAAATTGGGGAAATCACTGATTGAGGCTGGGCCACTACGCATGTACACTGCATTGAAACGAATGCTGACAGTTAATTTTGAACCACTACCGAACCCTGACTATGAGCGTTTTCTGCTACGTCAAGCCAGACAGTTACCAGAAGAGTCAGTCAACACTTTTTATCCGCGACTGAGACACATAGCTAGCACATGTACCGTGTCAGATGCTGATGATGAAATCCGAGCACAATTTATCCAAGGTTGCTCATCCACGAGGTTACTTGCAAATATTCAGCAGTTTCCAGGCATTTCCATGGCAGACATGCTGACCATGGGCATATCGAAAGAATTATCCAAAGTACGGGCCGCCCACATGGAGGCAGCGCTTCAACACTCTGTAAAAGTGGAGTCGGTAAATGCTGTCACTGCCAAGACCCCACATAAGGAAACTTAGGAACAAATCATCATCTGAACCTAGGGCCTACTACGTATGTGGCGGACCTTACCCTCAGAAGAGTCCTTGTCCTGCATATGGGAAAAGATGTTCAACTTACAACAAGATGAATCATTTTGCAAAAGTATGCCGCTCCACAGTGGCATCAACGAATCCTAGACCAAAGTCAAACAACAAGGTGTATACCACTGACAGTCCCGTAGATAAAGAAGAAATGGACGATGATGATGTCGAAGGGACCGCTCACATCATCCATGCCTTGCAACCGGGGGGGCATCTACGAAAGCACATTCTAAAGTGTAGCGTGTTGGTCGAGGGCCACCAAGTGCAAGCACTGATCAACACTGGAGCGTCTATCAATATCATGGCACAGTCAATGATGCTCACTTTGCCCGTCCCACCAGTCCTGAGACACACTACTACCAAAGTCTATGCCTATGGATCCACCGCTCCACTCCCGCTAGCTGGAGTGTTCACAGAAGAAGTTTTGCATGGATCTCAGTCAACGTGGACCAAAATATACATCATGAAAGGAGGCCAAGGGATGTTGCTGAGTTGCCAGACCACCGAACACATCCAGCTGGTCGCATTCGCACTCAGCGTGCATCAAGAAACTGGGGCTGACTTAATGACCCAGTTTGCACCGCTTTTTGAAGGCATAGGCTGTTTGAAAGATAGTTTGAAAAAGCTTCACATTGATGAGTCGAATCAGTGAGTGGCTTTAAGACACTGATGGGTGGCATTCCACCTTTGGCCAAAGGTGGAGGAGGAACTGGTCAAACTGGAACAGGCTGATATGATTGAAAGAGTGGATGGCCCAACTCCCTGGGTGTCTCCAATTGTGGTTGCCTGCAAACCCAAGCTGCCTGGATAAGTTTGAATAAGTTTGGATAAGTTTGAATCTGTGTAGATATGCGCCTGCCCAACCTTGCGATAAAGTGAGAACGACATATCACACCTACAGTGGATGATATTGTGGATGAAATCAGTGGTTCAAAATGTTTTTCAAAGATGGATCTACGTGCCTGAAATCACCAGTTGATGCTGGATACAGCATCACGAGTGATCACCACTTTTTCCTTCCATGTGGGATTAAGAACGTGTAAGTGATGGAGCGAGATAGAAAACAAAATTTTGTTTAAACTCGTGAAGTCACATTTCCATAACATGAATAATAATATTAATGATTTGTGATATGTCGTGCTAATATAACTTAGATTAAACTTTACACATGGGGGGACTAACATGTGTGCTCATAAACGTGCATAATTGTTGCATCTTTTTGTTCGTGCAAAATAATAAAATAATTTATTGTTTTCGTTTTTTGTCATTACTAACTGCTGCAAACATAAAAGAAGCATGTGCTTGTTTTGCTTTTCCTTGTCTGTGTGATGTCATTTCTACTATTCTAGGTGCATATAAGTCTCATGGATTATTGAAGACTGGTAGATATAAACGCTGCTTTATTTGTTTGCATTGGCTAGGTAACATTTGATTAATCGGGTGGGTTAATTAATTAGTAAATCTTGGGGTGGATACAGAATCTACATTATTTCTTACATTAATACTTTTCTTGTGTTTGTTTTATACTAGAAAGCATAAGTTGCCTGCTTTTGGGCCTAGTCTACTCGAGCTACAAAAAGTTGAATTTTACTTCTGCAAAAGTCACGAGACGCCCATTCTGAAATAAAATGTTCGTCAAAAGCTGCGTTCACAAAGCAAAAACTGACGTGCTATCATCATTCTGTCGGACATGGCCAAGGTCGAAAAAGAACATTTTGTCAGTCCTTAACTTGGCATCCGCGGAAGTCAATTGGAAGCAATGAGACATTTGTAGCAAACCTAGGAAGCTCCTGGTTGCATACAGAAAAGACAATGGTCCTTAAGAAAAGTGACCTAATGGAACTTTTGAAATGTGGGTGACATGTCACTTGTCACTCTCAGCCAATGGGACGTCGAAGATTTCTGAAAACTTTCCTTTGCGTAGTTTAGTTAGCGTAGAAAGGTATAAAAAGTCATGCCCCTAGGGATGGGCTGGCTGCTGCTTTCTGACTTTCCGATGAGGGTGAAGTGCTGTCGGACATTGCGTGGAGCACGTAAGAATCCTCAAAGAACTTTACTTTAATTTCTATCTATTTAGCTTAGTTAGGGACTTAGGTTTTAGAAATGCTAAACTTTAAATATTCACTTTAATTTTGATTCTCTTGCTTAAATTGTATTTTTCTCACGTTTCTTTACAATCATGCTTGCTTTATTGCTAATAAAATTCATTTATAAAACTATCAACTTATATACCATAATTTAGTAAATAAAATCTTACTTTTGACAAACAAGCTGGTCTTGATTATTCAGAAGTGTAGGTTACTATTAGCTAGATCACGTCGCCAATGGTGGTCACTTAAATGGTTAGGTTTTATTCTAATGACAATATTCTTTCCGCAGATGTATAATATTGTATATAGTTTGTAGATAATGTGTATATAGATTTAATCTGACCACCTGATTCAGTAGGCCCAAAATATGTCAGGTTTATAAATGGGTCCATATTTAGTATAGAATTTTGTTTATAGGTTATGAAATTGGGTAGCGTTGTTTATGATATATTTTCTATAGGCCGCTGGATCAATTCTCTGGTAGCAGAAATTGATGGTTGCTAAGAGTAACCAAGGTAATATGTTGGTTGCTAAGGGTTACTAAAGCGTTATGGTATGGAAATAGGATCAATGTTTTAACACATGTTGAGTTCGTTTTTCGTGCTATCTGTAAGCTATACCGGTATAGATTGTGTGGCGAGAAATTAGTCACGCAAGCCATCTGTTCTGTTTGTAGTGATATCGCCGAGTATCACAAGAGGTATCGCCGTGTACCATAGTGTTGTCGCCGAGCAGCACAGTTTTAGGGCTAGGTGTGAATCTTGTATAGTGAGGGTTTTCTAAGAAATTAAAGCAGCATGAGAATAGGGACAAAGCGCCTTCCATAAAACTCACTGTGATAAGAGTATTAGTTATATCCGAGCTTGAGTGAAGGGTAAATTAGCGTCGGTGCATGATTATCTATAAACAGGTTAGAGTCCTGTACGGGTACATGTTTCATATCTATAAACAGGTGAGAGCCCTGTACGGATAACGTCGTTATTTTGCTAACGGTGCATGATCTCTATAAACAGGTGAGAGTCCTGTACGGATTTCATGTGTGTTTGAAATTAGGGAATTTTCAGTGTGAAAGTGCGAGTTTGAATTGTATTTTATGTTCAAGTGGAACTCTTAGAACTGTCACTTCGCGGTGGGTTCAGAGCAAAGCGAGTTCATAATTATACGTGTTAGAAGGGTGGGGTAAGGGTTACTCTACTGACAATTGGATATTATCCTTAGTGTGAATAGCGCCGTCTATTCCGAAGTGTGGATACTTGAATGTATGTAAACTATCCTAAATAGTGAAACGAACAGATGTTGTCCTTATAGTCATTGTTAAGAATTAATTTACACTGGAAAGTGTTCTTAAAATGGCGCTGTGAAAAGATTTTGTGAAGGAGGGGTAAGCGCCAGGAGTGAGAAACGAGAAACCGAAGCTGCTGTGTACGTCACAGAGCCGCGCTGGGATTGGGTGACCTACGTCACAAGCTATATTCTGATTGGCTCTTGAGTCTCTGACGACCTGTGAGCTGATTGGTCCTTCAGAAAAACTCCAATTTTATTGGTTGAGCAGAAAAGTGACGTAGCTCAACTGTCATTGGCTTGTTGGTGTGTTTCGCGCACGGATTGGTTGTTTTGCGGAACATCCCGGAAATATTTTACGAACGATTTTGTGAATTAGATTTAACTCTTAAAAATGAGTTATCATTTTAAACATGTTGAGAAAAAGCCAACATTATTTCAGAAATTTAAGAATTTATTTTCACCTGATAAGAAAATCGAAACGCGAGGTGGTAAATTACTTCATAAGTATAAAACACCTGCAGCGTATATGGAAGGTGAATATGGATATCATACTGTCTTATGGTTCGACAGTTGGAAACGCTATACTAAGAACGACGGTGTTTTAACTTGGCCTGATGATGGTTCATTTAATGTAAAAGTCTTGAGAAATTTACGAGAGAAAATGAACGCTCTTGTTCCGAAACCGAGACCAACTCAATTTGAAGCTTTAGTTGAGTGGGAAGACGAGATGTATCAGTTACAAAGAGAAGCTAGTGGAATAAAAAGACCTTCTAAAAATCCACCTTGGAAAAGAGAAACTCATGAAGATAGATTGCGAATGTGGAGACAGGGAAACATGAGTGAAGGATTGTATTTAATTCAGGAAATGGTAATGGGAACTCCTACAGGGAAATCTATGGAAAGTGAATCTGAGGATGCAGTTATGGAAGAAATATATACAACAGCTAGAAAGAATCAACCTTTGAGACCTCCTAGATCATGGTCTACTCCGGTGGTTTCTACTGAAACTTCACCGAGTGCACCTCCAATTAATGAAGCTCCTAAACTTTATCCAAATAATTGTGAAATCATTGAAACTCCTAGAAGACCAGAATTTGATAATGTTCGAAATGAAGGTAGACATTTTACAATGGCTCCAAGAGCAAGAGAAGCTCCAAAAGATTATACAAGAGAGGCAAGAAATGTTGAAGATGCTGATTATAATGAATATTTAAGATCTAAAGAAGAATTAATAAAAAGAATGACAAAAGGCATGGAAGCTGTGACAGTTCCAGTAACGATTGGTCCTGTTCAGCCTGTATTTGACCAAAAGGAAACAAACAAAACAGGAATAACTATTCCTTTAAATACAGAAATTCAAAAGGCTGCTGAAAATTTTTATTCAGACTTATCTGAAATAAACTCTTCTAAATCGAGAATGCCTGATTTAACCTTTAATGAGGACTTATCTCCAAAAACACCAATAGGTGCTATATCAGATATAGGGAGTCCTGAAGTCAGGGTAACCACACCAAAACTTGATGTGGCCAAATTAAAAGCGAATATCGAAGAATTAATAATTGGAACAATCGGTCCAGATAGTTTAAATTACTATCGAGATGATGAACTACTGTTCATTTGCAAAAGCATTCAGTGGAAAACAAAAAATAAATATGATCAACTAGAGGATCTAGCAGCAGAACTTGAAATCGATGTGAGTAAACAAAAGAATTTTGCGAAACATTACAGATTAGACTTTTCAGAAAGTGACATTGAGAGTTTGAACTCAATGGGAAGAATAGTACATATAAAAGATTTGATTGTCTATATCAAAAAGCTAGGAGAACTGAATAAATGGAGAGTAAAATGGACGAAAAAGAAGGAAGATGAAAGATTGGAAAAATTGTCAAAACAATTTCCAATGAGAGAAATTGCGGGTGGAGGATATGTTCATGTCCCTTGGTCGAGACAGGACATTCTGTTATTTACAAATGACTTTCCGAAATTGAGGGAAAAACCAGTTGAGTGGTACAGACAAGTCGATAGATTTATCAAAGTGTCAAAAGTTCTGTGGATTGATTTAGATGGATTTTTTGATATTGTTGTTCCATCAGATCTTTGGACAGAATGCAAGATATCGATTAGTTGGCCAAAAACAGAACCTGAGCGAATAAAAGAAACAGGTGCTCCAAATCCACTTGTAATGGATTTTTATGAAAAAGTGATTGTTTGGATGAAAAACAAAATTCCACCCAAAGAAGTCGATTGGGTTAAAATAGAAAGGACAGAACAGGAAACAAAAGAATCAGTTCATTCTTTTTATGAAAGACTACTGTTAATTTTTAAACAATACAGTGGTTATGAAAAACTAGACGAAAAAGACATGAGCCATTTTGTTTATAGATTTGTTTATGGACTAAAACCGGAAATTGGAGAAATGATCAGAAATAGCATTGTCGGATGGCAATCACTATCTGTAGATGATATTCTAAGAAAGGCTAAATATTGCAGCGATGAAATAGAAGTAAAACAGAAGAAGCTCAAGGAGAAAGCCATGTGGGCTCAGGTAAAAGTGGCTGAGCAACAGATTGCCAGCATGGGTAATAAGAACACTAATTTTGTTCAAACTGGAAATACAAACCAGATACAAGGAAAGTTTAAAAGTAATAATTTCCCAAAGAAATTTAGCCCAAAAATTGAGGAGTTGAAACAAAGATTACCTTGTTTTAATTGTGGCGAAATTGGACATTGGAGAGACGAGTGTCCTCATCCTCCTAAAAACTTAAAGAATCCCTTATTGAATCCACAGATGCAGAATGGTGTTGACCTGCAGCGACAGCTACAGATGCAACAGGGGTTAAACGAATTAAATATTCAGCGACAGTTGCAGCAACAGCAACAGCAACAGGTGAATAATCGTCAAGACCAATTGCCACAACCACCTTTTCCGAATTGTGGGGGAGTCCAAAAATATAATCCAAACGTGGGATTTCAGGGAAGTGAACAGGTAATAAAACCACAAAAACAGCAAAAGCAGCAAAGAATTCAAATGCAAAATGCTTCACAACAGTTTTTATTAACAGAAAGTCAAGACAGCGATTCTGATGATTATTGCTGACGGTGCCCGAGAGAGGAGGAAGAGTGTGTTGTTGGAGCCACTCTTGAGGTTGACCAGTCTGGTCCTTTTGTAAACGGGAAAGTTAATGATGTAGACATCACTTTTCTAGTGGACACTGGTGCTACCCGTTCTACTGTTAGATCAGTGGAAATTGAAAACCTACCTCTCTCTGGGGATACCATCCAAGTTGTCGGAGTAAGTAATCAGCAAATTAAAACTGACTTAACTGATCCAGTACCAGTTGAAATTGGAAATTACAGAGACAAACACAGATTTGTGGTTTGTAATAGTAGTCCAGTGAATCTATTGGGCAGAGACATCCTATGTAAAATGAATTGTAGAATATATTGTTCTCCTGATGGAGTTGAGTTACAAACAATGGAAGAAGATGGTTTATACAGAATGACAATGATGATGATGGAAGCAGAAGAAACAAAATTGTTTCCTGCATTTGAAGAAAAGGATTTACCTGAAGAACTCAAGGAAACAGTGAAATCTGAAATATGGGATTTTACTGGAAATGAGATGGGTCTGATGAAAAACGTAGATCCAGTAAAAATTACATTGAAACAGGGAATAGAATTTCCAAACATTCCACAATATAAAATGAAAACAGAAACAATTGAAGGTATTACACCAATAATTGAAAAATTAATCAAGCAAGGTGTATTAAAAGAAATGGAGAGTAGTCCTTGTAATTCACCAATTATGGGAGTTAAAAAGTCTAACGGAACATTTAGAATAGTACAAGATTTGAGAAAGGTTAATCAAAATGTCGTTCCATGTTGTCCTGTGGTTCCAAATCCAGCAGTAATTCTATTTCAGATTCCACATGATGCTGAATGGTATACAGTCATTGACCTTTGCAATGCATTCTTTACTGTTCCCTTACATCCAGACAGTTATGAAATCTTTGCTTTCAGATTCCAAGGTAAGACCCTCGGATGGTCAAGAATCCCTCAGGGCTATACAGAAAGTCCTTCAATCTTTAATGAACTGTTAAAAAGATCATTAGAAGACCTAGACTTACCTGGTAGGTCTACGCTAGTGCAGTATATTGATGATTTGTTAATAGCTGCAAAGACAAGAGAAAATTGTGTGACAGACACAATAATTCTGTTAAATCACCTTGCAGAAGAAGGACATAAAGTGTCCCCAGCAAAACTACAGTTTTGCAAACAAGAAGTAAAATATCTTGGTCACAGAATTGCAAAGGGAAAAAGACAAGTAACAATAGAGAGAATAAAAATGATTCAAGCAATGTTACCACCTAGAACACAAAGACAGGTCAGAATGTTCTTGGGAATGGTTGGTTACTGTCGACAATGGATAAGTGGATTTTCAGTAATTGCAAAACCACTACAAAGACTGACAAAGTCAGATGTAAAGGATCCAATTATTCTCAATGATGCTGAGATGGATTCTTTTGAAAACCTGAAAAAGAGCTTATGCCAAGCTCCTGCTTTAGGTATGCCAAATTATGAGAAAGATTTCGAACTGTATTGCAGTGAGAGAGAAGGATGTGCATTATCTGTGTTAATTCAGAGACACGGAAATTTAAAGAAACCTATTGCATACTTCTCTGCAGTTCTTGATCCAATTGCAAAAGCATTACCAGGTTGCTTGAAAGCAGTTGCAGCTACAAGTATCAGCCTCGAACAAAGTGAAGGGATCATTATGGGATTTCCTGTGAAAGTTTTTGTGCCTCATTCAGTAGAAATATTACTGACAAGAGGTAAGACTCAGCATTTAACAAGTAGCAGATTGACAAAATATGAGAAAATCATACTAGGAGCAGATAATGTTTCGATTTCAAGATGTTTAAATCTGAATCCTTCTACATTACTGCCTGATTCTGAAATTGTTGATGACATTGAAACAGAACATGAATGTTTAGATGTCATGGAATTCTGCACTAAACCAAGAAAAGACATCAAAGACAGACCTTTGTCTGAATCGGATTTTGTCTACTTTGTAGATGGCTCATGCTTAAGATCCGAAGGAGGTGTCTTAAAAGCTTCATATTCAGTTTGTACAGTCACAGATGTCGAAGAAGCATCATGTCTTGAAGGAGTTCGTTCAGCACAAGTGGCTGAATTAATTGCTTTAATTCGTGCATGTGAAATATCAAAGGATATAAGAGTTACCATCATTACTGATAGTCAGTATGGGTACGGAGTTGTGCATGATTATGGACAACTCTGGTCACAGAGAGGATACATGACATCAGCAGGATCACCAATTAAAAATGCAGTTTTCATTAGGAGATTAATTGAAGCAATACAATTGCCAAAAGAAATCGCCATTGTTAAGTGTGCAGCGCACACTAGAGGAATTGATTATATTTCCAAGGGAAATGCCTTCGCAGATGAAACAGCTAAATACTGCGCAAGGAAAAATTATTCTTACAATCGGGAGAGGAGTAAAGAAACTGATTCAAATTCATTAATGCTAACAACAGTTGTAGAAACATGGCATGAGATTAGAGATTTACAAAATGAAACAGATGATGAAGAAAAAGACTTGTGGTTAAGATCAGATTGTAGACCACGTGAAGAAGATGGAGTGTGGGTTTACAAAGATGGCAGAGTAGTCTTACCAAATTGCTTGATTGCTGACATGGCCAGATTATATCATGGTCCAGCACATCTGGGAAGAGATTCTATGGTTAGACTTTTCAGAGAAACATGGTTCAATACTAAGTTTAGAACTATTGCAGAATCTTTTTGTCAAAGGTGTTTGTCATGCCAACAAATGAATCCAAACAGAAAATCAGTGGTGGGGACAGGAATAATTGGTCGAGAGGGTGGTCCCTTTACCAGGTTACAAATGGATTTCATTGAAATGCCCTTACACAATTGTTTGAAATATGTGCTTGTAATTGTTTGCTTATTTTCAAGATGGGTAGAGGCTTTCCCTACACGACATTGTGATTCAATTACAGTAGCAAAATTAATGCTCAGAGAAATCATCCCAAGGTACGGTTTTCCAGTCACTATTGAGAGTGATGGAGGAAGCCATTTTGATAACAAACTGATGAAGTTAATTTGCGAAGCTTTGAGCATTGAGCAGAAAATACACTGTGCATACAGACCAGAGGCATCAGGAGTGGTTGAACAAATTAATGGAACAATTAAAAACAGAATTGGAAAAATGTGTCTTGAAACAGGTGTAAAGTGGACTGATGCTCTTCCACTTGTTTTGATGTCATTAAGAAGTACACCAGATAAAAAGACAGGTTTGAGTCCTCATGAAATTTTAATGGGAAGAGTTATGAGGCAAGCTTTTGTACCTGTAGGTAAACTGTTGAGCATAAATGACAGTGCTATTTTGGATTACTGTAAAAGGTTATCTGATATGGTAACTTCTGTGTCTAATCAGGTGGGAACTGAAGCACAATCAGATGAAAAGGTTTTGACACATGATCTGAGACCTGGCGATTGGGTCAGAACGAAAGTACATCGGAGAAGGAATTGTCTAGCTCCTAGATGGCAGAAACCTAGGCAGATAATTTTGATCACTACTAATGCTGTAAAATGCAGAGGATTGAAACGCTGGATTCATCCTAGTCATACTATTCCAGTACCAACTCCGGAAAGTTCTGATGTTGAAAGTGATACCACAGATGATTCTGATTCTGAAGCAGAAGGCGAAACAGAAGGTGAAATAATTCCAGATTCTGAAGATCGACAAGAAAGTCGACATCTGGAAACTGTGCCAGTGAATGGAAATTTGACAAGAAAAGACTTAGAAATCATTGAAATAGATTCTGAAGGTGAAGAGAATCTGTTAAAGGGAAAGATAACTGAGGATTGGGTTGTCTCTATTGAAGACAAAGAAGCAGAACAAAAAGAAGTTTCAGACCAGGAGAGTATCGAAAGGCAGAAAATAAACTCTGAAGTAAGGAACAGAAATCCGAAATCTGGGAAGTTGAGGGTAATCGAAGAAGAGGAGGAAGACGAATTACCGAGTACCAGTGATGGAAGACAAAGTGAAGTTCCTGAAGGAGTGAAATTGCCGAATAGAGAAGTTCCTGAGTCAATTGAAATTTCAGACTACGAAACTGAAGAAAGTGACGTGGATGGTGAAAGTGAAAACAGAAAGAAAAGGACTTGGAAGTCAGAATCAAATAATTCTGAACCAAAGAAGAAGTACGTGAGAAAAGCAGACTACTGGCCTGGTGGAAGATTGAGAGTCAGATTGATCAAGAAACCAAAAGAACAAGTTGAAGAAATCAGTAGTCAAAAGAGTCCTGGAAAAGAAGTTGGAGTTGGAAGAAAAATTGAAGTGATATCGAGAAAAGGAAAGAGAATAGTAAGACCAAACCAAAAATACAAGTCTCCTGAGTGGACTTACTTAGTGATTCCACCTGTTATTGACATATATGATAGTAGTGAAGAAGAAAACGAAATCCAAGAAATTAGTGACAATGATTGAAATACAGATATATTAAATTGGCAAAAGGCTGAAGAAAATTTGTTAGTTGACACAAGGTCGAAGAAAAACTGTTCAGTTGAATAAAACTTATGTATGACATAAGGTCGAAGAAATCTTGTTTAGGGTTTTAAAAAAAAAAATATATATATATTTTAAAAGGGGGGTGTAAATATAAATTTAGAATTTTAAAATTTATTTTTATTTTTTTTTTAGGCTAAAATTAACCAAAAATGCCTTATGTTAAGGAGAGCACTTCAAAGTGTTCTGTTTTTAAAAGATGCTGTAAGATGACTCTGGTGTGTCTGCTCATTTTAATTCTGCTCTGGTTGATTTTAGCTGTGATTATCCCTTTGGAGATGAATAGAGAATTACACAAAGTTAATATAACAAGCAAAGCTCTGGTTAGCCAAACTAAACATAGTGCGTCTGCAAAAGTTATTGATCATCAGCCTAACATTCATCAAGATAAATCAATCGGTGATTTTTCAAGTAATACATTCACAAAGCTATTGAGTGAATATGTTAAGGTAATGGATGCAAAAGACTGCTACGTCTGCGTTAAATTACCTGCTTCTGTTTCTGAGGGAGTAACATATAATATGCTTCCTCTCACTTATGCTGTAACATGTAGTGTGTTAACTAGTTTATTTTATCAAACTGGACGTTTAGAATATTACTATTCAAATTATGATGAAATTTTTGCAAATATTAAGATTGAAAATGCTTTAAATAAGCATAAGAAAGCAAAGCAAATGAGAGAATTTTTCCTTGTTACTAACGAACTTACTTATGAGTATGCTTATAAAAATAATCTAACTTGCAAATTAAGTGCTGAAGGAAAGAAATTTTTGAATATGGTTGAGGAGAGAAGAGCAATTTATAAGAGGAATGAATTAGTCAAGCAGACTAAGTCAAGTTTCTGGCAGAAAGAGGATGAGAAGTTAAATGGCAAAATGCTTGAAAATATTGCAATTCACATAGACAAACCAGTTAGTGGAAAGCTTTGCATTAGAAGAGATAATACACTTTTTGATAATTACTTTGTAGGTGCAAGTAACTGTGAAGATACTTATCAGATTTTGGGAGGTTGGGGATTCAAAGGTGGAAAGGATCCAATCTTTCCTGGGATTTATTTTGTTTGTGGTGACAAAGCCTACTACAACCTTCCAGACCACTGGTATGGAACTTGTTATGTGGGAATTGTTTTTCCTAAAGTGTTTCATGTTGACAGAGATTCAGAAGGATTGTTTAAAATTCATAATTATGTAAATAGAGTTAAAAGAGAAACATTTACTGAAGTTCTGGGAGATATTTTTCAAGCAGTAATACCTTTTGTTGGTATAACCTTAAACGCAGGGAGAATTAGAAAATTGTCCACTATAGTTGATAGATTGTCAACTGACACAGCTGATGGATTTCAATTAGTAAATGTTGAAGTTATTGCAATTAGATCCATGGTAATTCAAGATCGCCTTGCTTTAGACATACTCCTAGCAAAAGAGGGAGGAGTCTGTGGCATCTTACATGTGCAACATTGTTGCACATATATACCTGACGAAAGTAAGAATATTGAAATGTATATTAAGAATATTACACAAATGCATTCAGAGATAATTCCTTTAGAAGAAGATGATTTTACAGGGAAACTTTCAAAAAGGTTTCAAGCAATTAAAAACTGGTTTCATGATATCGGAAGTTCAATTCTTGGCAAGATTTTGGCACCTTTGATTATAATAGTATTCATTTTTATTTTAACCAAAATAGGTTGTTTGTTACATAAAAGAAAGAAACAGTTGAAAGAAAAGAAAAGAATCTATAAACTTAGAAAAGAAGAAGAAAGGGAGATCGAATTACAGGAGTTACATAGAGAGCGTTATGCTAATTCCAAAGATTATGCAGAAACAGACTTTTAGGTTTACTGATACAAATGAATTTGAATCGATTTCTTAGAAATTTAAATTACCAAAATTTTGAGTACTAGTGTGGTGATTTGTTAATCACCAGATGAGGGAGTTGATGGAGCGAGATAGAAAACAAAATTTTGTTTAAACTCGTGAAGTCACATTTCCATAACATGAATAATAATATTAATGATTTGTGATATGTCGTGCTAATATAACTTAGATTAAACTTTACACATGGGGGGACTAACATGTGTGCTCATAAACGTGCATAATTGTTGCATCTTTTTGTTCGTGCAAAATAATAAAATAATTTATTGTTTTCGTTTTTTGTCATTACTAACTGCTGCAAACATAAAAGAAGCATGTGCTTGTTTTGCTTTTCCTTGTCTGTGTGATGTCATTTCTACTATTCTAGGTGCATATAAGTCTCATGGATTATTGAAGACTGGTAGATATAAACGCTGCTTTATTTGTTTGCATTGGCTAGGTAACATTTGATTAATCGGGTGGGTTAATTAATTAGTAAATCTTGGGGTGGATACAGAATCTACATTATTTCTTACATTAATACTTTTCTTGTGTTTGTTTTATACTAGAAAGCATAAGTTGCCTGCTTTTGGGCCTAGTCTACTCGAGCTACAAAAAGTTGAATTTTACTTCTGCAAAAGTCACGAGACGCCCATTCTGAAATAAAATGTTCGTCAAAAGCTGCGTTCACAAAGCAAAAACTGACGTGCTATCATCATTCTGTCGGACATGGCCAAGGTCGAAAAAGAACATTTTGTCAGTCCTTAACTTGGCATCCGCGGAAGTCAATTGGAAGCAATGAGACATTTGTAGCAAACCTAGGAAGCTCCTGGTTGCATACAGAAAAGACAATGGTCCTTAAGAAAAGTGACCTAATGGAACTTTTGAAATGTGGGTGACATGTCACTTGTCACTCTCAGCCAATGGGACGTCGAAGATTTCTGAAAACTTTCCTTTGCGTAGTTTAGTTAGCGTAGAAAGGTATAAAAAGTCATGCCCCTAGGGATGGGCTGGCTGCTGCTTTCTGACTTTCCGATGAGGGTGAAGTGCTGTCGGACATTGCGTGGAGCACGTAAGAATCCTCAAAGAACTTTACTTTAATTTCTATCTATTTAGCTTAGTTAGGGACTTAGGTTTTAGAAATGCTAAACTTTAAATATTCACTTTAATTTTGATTCTCTTGCTTAAATTGTATTTTTCTCACGTTTCTTTACAATCATGCTTGCTTTATTGCTAATAAAATTCATTTATAAAACTATCAACTTATATACCATAATTTAGTAAATAAAATCTTACTTTTGACAAACAAGCTGGTCTTGATTATTCAGAAGTGTAGGTTACTATTAGCTAGATCACGTCGCCAATGGTGGTCACTTAAATGGTTAGGTTTTATTCTAATGACAATATTCTTTCCGCAGATGTATAAAATTGTATATAGTTTGTAGATAATGTGTATATAGATTTAATCTGACCACCTGATTCAGTAGGCCCAAAATATGTCAGGTTTATAAATGGGTCCATATTTAGTATAGAATTTTGTTTATAGGTTATGAAATTGGGTAGCGTTGTTTATGATATATTTTCTATAGGCCGCTGGATCATAAGCACCTCAGTTTTGGAATCTCAAGTCATGCGGAGATCTTCCAGGATACCATCAGGGGTTTACTTTCCGGCCTCGATGGAGTGCTTAACATCACTGATGACATTTTTGCCTTCCTAAAGGCAATATTTTGATGTTTAATGAAAAATGGATTAATGCTCCATAGAGAAAAGTGTGACTTCCTCAAAAAGGAAATATCTTTTTTTGGCTACCATTTCTCCAAAGATGGGGTGTCACCAGACACCCTCAAGGTCCAGGATATCCAAGCAGCTCCTGCACCAATTAATGTAACCAGAGGAAGAAGCTTTCTGGGGACAGTAAATTACTGTGGCTGGTTTATCTGCAACCTCACCGATCTTACTGCTCCACTGAGGGAGTTGGTCAAAACTAATACTGCATGGAACTGGGGACCGGAACAGGAAATCACTTTTCAGGCCACAAAAGGGACCCTTTCGGCAGACACCACCCTAGCCTAATTTGACCCAGAGAACAAACCCGAGCTGTCGGTTGATGCTAGTCCTACAGTCCTTGGAGCTTTGCTATCTCAATGGCAGGGCAATGGGGAATGGGCATCGGTAGCATGTGACAGCCGAGCGCTGACAGTGGCGGAACAGAGATATTCACACACTGAAAAAGAGGCCATTGCTATCCACTGGGGTTGCCGCATTTTCACTTATACCTTTATGGGCAGCCTTTAACTGTACATACTGATCACAAACCTCTCATTCCATTGTTCATGAGGTCATCATCTAAGCTTAACAAAATATGAGCCAAGAGGGAAAAAGGGACGCAGATTACCCTCCACTCACAATATTCTGATCAATAAAACCTGTCCCATCTTTCATAGGTTCTCTGAAACATCACCTGCCTCCTAATTAGTGAAGGTGTTTCTAGTATGCAACATATTTGCATTGCTAAATAGGGTGTGCCTATTTCATTGCTAAAATCCTCTTAGTATCTGTGTCTACACGTATTCCTATCTCCCTTTCAATTCTAAAGGTGTAGTAAAAAAGTGTGTGCAAGGTGGGAAGGGACCTCACGGGAGCAACCACCAAGGAACTGCTGACTGATACTCATCAGTATGTTCCACTTATCATCATTGGTTCCTTCCCACCACAAAAGAAATTATTGTGAATAAATGTGTAAGTGAAGTGTAAGAACTCAACTGTGAACCTAACTGTTCGCACCAACAGTTACCCAACCCCCTGGGTTGGAGCACCTCTAATCACTGTTCCAACCCTCTAAAACTGAGCTAGACACCACAGCTATATGATACACTTTATTCACTGCTGGGTCTCTGCTCAACTTAAAACCAACAAGCTACTGTTGAGCCTTGTTTTAATCCATATGAAGCCAACATGTTTTGTTGCCTATCATTCTTGGTCGGCAACTTCTTCAAGGCTAGGGGTCAGTGCCACATACTGCTGTTACTATACAGCACTCAGACCTATTAGAACAAAGACACAGACATAACATATAAAAAACACACACAGAGTAACACTGATTAGTGAGGGTCCATGTAGTTTGTTATTCAATTATCATGTAGCTGTTCAGTGGACATTCAATTTTACCTGGTGGTTGCCACTCGTTGGCATACCTGCAGCCACCAATATAGCGGACATGTATATATCCACGTATAGCAGTCCTAATCGCATTCCGTTAACCTTTAACGGTATACACATATACTCTGCCAATGTACAAACCATCGGGTACCTATTGGTTCCCCCTTCTTTTCTTTTTGCTTTTCACAGAATTCTCATTGTACCCCATAGGCACCCCTGTCCTGGATGCTAACTTCTCCTCATAACACCTATTCAGGGCTCATGTGCATTCTGCCCATAAGGCCCTCTATCACAACATACATGGCCCTGCATTGAATCCTCACCTATCTATGACACTGGCATCATCAGCATATGCTATCACAATATTCGAGCCTCTAGTTCAAATGCGCTGATGTTGTACTAATAGCCCAGCCGGTTTTTCTTATGTACGGCTGGCGCTAACTATGCATCACATATGGCGTCCATCGTGTCCCTCTTTATCGGTCCTCTCCCTCTGTATGCAATCCCTCTTACCGGACCTACTTCCAGCGTGTTCCGTCTAGGGCTCCCCGCTCCATTCTGCTCCTGACGCGGGTTGTTTTCAAAGAAGGGAAATCTTGCTGCCGGGTGTGTTGTGACGTCAGTGTGAGGTGTGCGCACGTCGATCATGTGATGCCCAAGTGTGGTGGCCATTTTGAAGTGGGAACCCACATGTATTATCCCTCTCGTCATCATCTAAGCCCCAACCTCGAATTGAAAAATAGATCACTTCAACTGCAAGACTATCACTTCACAGCGCAGTTCCATCCAGGAACCCAAAACCCTGCGGACTATACTCTAGACATGCCAGTCTTGCCACCAAGATCAAGGAAATGAATGCAGAGGAGGTGGAAGAATATGTCCGTCTGGTTGTGGAACGGTCTAGGCCCCTCCCTTTCTTACTGGAGGAAATCATTGAAGCCATCAAAACTGACAAATGCATCCAGCTCTGCAATTTCACTATGAGCTCAGGAAGGTGGAACACCCTTCTGGGCAAACCTGCATACGGCACTGAGGAGGCATTGATGTCCCTACACAACGTGAGGAACAAGTTGGTGATATATTCAAAAGGCTGCCTGATGAGAGGTCCTAGATTGGTGGTTCCAGGGTGTTTGCAACACAGGGTAGTTGATCTGGTGCATTTTGCTCATGAAGGAGTTGTGAAGATGAAGTCCAGACTAAGATGCAAGGTGTGGTTCCCCAGTCTGGATGCCCTAGTGCAGTGGCTCTCAAACTTTTGACTTCTGAGGACCCCCATTGAGTCACCACTGGAAGCCGGGGACCCCCAAGCAATTTGTAGGAGTTAAATTTCAAATATTAAAACAGCAATTTGAAAAAAAACACGTGTTCACACAAAACAACTACTAAGGATTTTGTGGCCAGATGTACGACCCTTTCAGTCACTAAATGAAATGTACAACAGTGTGTTTAACACTGTTTGGGATTCCCAATGGGGTCGCAAATTGCGAGGCTCATTAATATTAATGAGCCTCTCGCATTTTGCGAGCCCATTGGGAATGCCAGCCCTCCCAGGGATGGTGGCCTGCTGGGCTCAGCAGACCACCATGTCTGGGACTGCTTTTAAATAAAGCAGTTAAAAAAAAAAATGCAGCCCGTTTTCCATGCATTTAAAACAAAGAAAATGAAACGTTTTTGTTTAATTTTTTAAGGGCAGGCAGTGGTCTCTGGGACCAATGCCTGCCTTTAAAAAATATTTTTGCATGCATTTGCAAAGGGTAAGGGGTCCCCTGGGGACCCCTTCCCATTTGTCAATGCATTACTATCTACTTGAAGTAGGTGGTAATTACAAGTGTTTTGCGACCGCAATTGCAGTTGCAAAACATTTGTTCATGGTTTTGAGACTCGCTATTTGGAAGGGAATGCCCCTTCCAAATAGCAAGTTGCAAAACCTATTTAGCGAGTGGCAAAAAAATTGCGACTCACGAAATAGGCTATGTACATGGCCCAATAGGTTTTTGCATGCACAAACGGGTTCGCGAACCCGTTTGCGTATATAAAAACAGGTCCTACATCTAGCCTGTAGTATTTTATATTGAAGGAATAGCCCTTCTGTCACATGTATTTCATTTGTTTTTTATAGCATCTCTCATAACATTGTAGGATGTCAGAGTACTTTACATCACACACATATAGAGACAATGAATCATACATGTAAATCAGTGTATAGAAAATGTTACATAAGGTAAAGGGGACTACAAGGTGTAGTATCCACATGTCATTCATACAGGTAGGCATTTTTAAAGAGTGCTTGGTCTGGAAAAGCACAAACTCAGGATTCAGAACATTACACAGTGGCTAGCACTGACTTTAACATTAAAAATGTATTTCCATCCAAATAAGTCTTTTTAGCAGCATCAGGATAATGAATGGCTGGGTTAAAACATATGATACTAACTGGTACCATGCAATTTGCAAGCAGCTCTTTGAGGACAGTGTATAGGTCTCTCTGCTAGATTACGATTGTCACTTATAAAGTGCACAGTAACAAAAGCATCTCTGTGACAAAAGCAGTAACCACGGACCTATGCACATAAAATACTGCTTTTTAAAATGCATGCTACACGTTCTTTGCAGTAGGCATATTAACCCTCTGTGCTACATTAGTTAAGTGAAAGCTGCCACTGAACCAAACTCTCCTCTCTCTCTCCAGCAGGTACATTAATCACTGGTATTATCTTGACACTTTAATTGTTGCTCGAAAGCTGCTAATTATACAAGAAACTTTGCTGTACTTTTAAAACTGCTGCCTACGGACCCCCTGGGAATGTGTCACGGACCCCTGGGGGTCCACGAACCCCAGTTTGGGGAACACTGCCCTAGTGGAACAAGCGGTGTGAGTCGGTGCTCGCTCTGTCAAGCTACAGGTCCTGCTGATCCACCGGCACCCATCATCACTGAAGTCATTCTCCCATGGTGGCAACGAGCCAGTGTAGATTGCGGAAGTCTCCTCGACGGGCATCATACGCTCGTGGTCATTGACGATTTCTTGAAGTATCCCTAGACTAAACATTCTGAGGTCTATCACCCCCTGCCAGACAATTCCTCGTTTTGAGAAAATCATGGCCACTCGTGGATTGTTTAAAGAACTGTGCACTGACAATGGTCCTCCTTTCTCAAACTAAGAACTTGCAGAATATTTACGATCCAGGGGCATCTATCACCGAAAGGTCTCACCCCTATGGCCTCAAGCCAATGGAGAGGCGGAGCGATTCATGTGCACTCTTAACAAGACCATTAGGATTGCGGTGGCAAAATAAAAGGAGGTGGACTGTGCTCTTGGTGATTTCCTACGACAGTATCGGATGACCCCTCACTCCACCACTCAAGTTAGTCCCATGTCTTTGTGCATGAACCACTCAGTTGAAAATGTGATTCCACACCTCGAAGTTGAGTTAGCCAAGCAAGAGCAGGTGGCAGAAACGCTACAAAATGCCAGCTGAGAAATGAACAAGTATCCAGGAGTCGTGGGACCAGACAAAGCTACTTAAAAGTAGGGGACACAGTTATGGTGAGGAATCGATATATCTGGGGCAAATTTAGTCTGCCCTTTGAATTTGAACCCTGGACAATACAGAAGCACCAAGACACCCTCGAGCATTCGCTACGCTCTACAAATATGCCAATCAAATCAAATAAAATCACATCAAATCAGAAGGTGCAGGGAACCAGGATTACTGCAATGAGAGATGGAGCGACCATAACCTGGAATGTATCCTTTTTCAAGGCATACCAAACTCCTGACAGCAGTCGAATGGTAAGTCCTCAGATCCCAAGTGAGTCAGAACCGATGTCGGAGGATGAGTCAAGAAGGGGAGTACCTGGTCAGCGGAGGAGTCAATCCTGCGGGTCGGCTGAGAGAGACACATCGGCCTGCCCGGAAGAATCCCAGGAACACGAGGATGGTGTCCGATGTCGGGAGGCAGAGAGGTAACATCTTCGACCTTGTCCAGCGAGATCATCTTGTTTGAAGAACTGTGTGGTGTACTCAACAGAACTGCTGAAAGTGAACGTGTTTTGAGTTATTGTTCTCAGGTGCTGTGTTTTTGTGTTTTACTTTTGTTTTTTTTGTGGTTTGAGGAGGAATGTTACATGGGCCCTGGGGAGCCAGGTTCATGGGGTCACCCAAGAGAGGGGTGTTTTGTAACTCCCCCTTCATGCGTCTGTCCCGATAGTCACGACTGTGATGTAGGGACGTGGCGACTTAAATGAAGGAACTCGGGGTCTTACCGAGTTAGTTCTTACTACCTCATTAAAGTGTGCCTGCGTTCTTTCTTGCCTTCTCAGGAATTTGTCT
The DNA here is from genome assembly GCF_964261635.1 of Lissotriton helveticus. NCBI lineage: Eukaryota > Metazoa > Chordata > Amphibia > Caudata > Salamandridae > Lissotriton > Lissotriton helveticus. The sequence goes on from NC_136067.1 coordinate 989,826,955, forward strand.
GACGTTCTTGGGCCTGTATCCACGGCCGGAACTTGGCTCATGGACATAACACAAATAGTATATATGCCACAGTTATGAACTTCACCACTTCGAAAATCTCTTATTGCAGTGTGACCTACTTGAGAGGGTGAGGGAGACAGGTATTGGTGAAGTAAAATCTTAAAATGTATTCATTGAGCTAGGATAAGCAATCTTTGTAAGGTTGACATAGCAACCCCAAGTAGTAAGGGCGAGAACAATCGGGGCTGTATGTAATGAAGATTGCTGGTAAGTTAGCCTCCAGGTAGATTTTTGCTTCAAACATTGCCAGAAACTGCAGAGACTAATGCCAAGTAAAATCAAGCCATCAAAGCAAAAACAACTGGACATTCTTTTGTGATTGTTAAACGTTTATGAGGGATGTCAGTCTTCGGCCAACAGCAAGTTTCAATAGAAATTAATTGTGCTTTATGGTTATATTATGGAGATAAATGGGCTTAAGGGAGCAAGAAAAATGGAGTTGTATATTGTTTTTTCTAAAGGACACATTAGCTTGACTGTAGGGTAAAACAGCTCATGGTGTATTATGAAGGGTACATAATATTTTGTTGATGATCAAAGGAAATGCTACTTTTGTACTGCGCTTTAAGTGGACACTTCGCCACTATATTCATTAGCCAGTGAATAATGAAAAAGACGAAAATATTGAGAATAAGCAATCCTTTTTGTATTGAGCATAATAGGTACCCCTCGTCCCCGGCATGCTGTGCGGGAAAACATTTTTGTTTTCATTTGTGGTCTGTCTGACATCCCCATCGAAAATGTCTCCAAATGTGCAATATTTATCTAGATAATTGTATATTTCCTAATGTCTGCTTCAAATAAAGTGGAAAGAGCTTTCTGACGCTGAGTGCATCATTCCCAAAAATGAACAAGCAGGGTTTCATTCTTGGTCTTCTGAATTTACCGAAAAAGAACATTGCGTTCAGAGCTGAGAGAGGCTTTCACTCAGTGGAACAGTGCATTAATGGTGCCTGCAGGATTCATTTGGCAACCAAACTGATGTGCGACATCCCTAAATATATATTATATCTATTTGATTAAAATGCGATTTACTATAGTGCAAGTTTACCCAAATTGTTCCAAACAGTTTTCAAATCAGTTTAGCAGTGCATCAGTGAATGCATCTGGTGTTATTACAGATCACTCATGTGCAGACTTAGAGTCATTACTGGTCATTATTTGCAAAAAAAATAGCACACTATTTTTCAAAATGATCAACCGATGAGAACATGTAATTTGATTTTTAAATGATGCACTTAATCCAGAGAAGCGACGAACAAAAACACGGTGCCACAAATAGGCATTCAGGCTTTCTGATCAGAACTTCAGTGCCAGCCTTTCATAGTAGTTTTTAGTTTTCAATAAAGTTCACATCTTCATGACTGACAGTGTGTGACTTCCTCTTCCATTCTTTTTTAAAGTCTGTGAGGATTTGGGTGTATTATATAATATGGCATGTTATGCACTCGCATAAACTGCCTTGTGTCCAGGCAGGCTCATTTATAAACCTTAAACTCAACCCTGGGTAGTTGTGGCTTTGGGCAAAAAGGCTTGACAAAGTGTGAAGCATTTAACAGCACCATACAACGAAATAGGAAAGTCACACATCAAGAAAGGGACAAGACAACAATTTATAAAAAATAGAGTGTATTTTTATGAATTTTTACAGGCCCTGATGATTGAACTCCACCGCAGGGTTACGGAGCTACATTAAACATTGGTCAACAAAAGGTTTGTAAACTATTGAAAAGTTTGAAAGAGTTAGTTTGGCAACTCCCTGCCTGACTTGGGGGGCCAAATCCAACAGTATGGAAGTCTAAGGAGCCAAGGAGGATTCTTTGGGCAGATACCTGGCCACCAGAGCGCTTTAAGGGCAAGTTCCAAAATGTACTGGATGACCACCATAGACTACAATGGAGTGGTCCTGATGCAGGCTAAAGATGCTCAAAGGATTTCCACTTGAGGTGTGGTCTACAGGGGTCTCTTTGTGGTTGCCCCGTGGTCTACTGGTGACAAAGGGTGAATCTAGCCACAGCGATTAAAGTCCCTCAAAGTCCTCTGCAATTGCAATAGAGGCCAGCCGATGCAAAGCTATGGGTTTCGATGCAATGAGGTTGGGATGAAATCCTTAGGTGGGAGCTTTTGTCCCTTGGGTTTTATGAATCCAGACTCTCATAGCACTCAATGGTCTGGCAGACATAGTTGCAGATTTCGACTATCTCGGATTTGTCCTTTCATGCACCTATCAACTGGCAGTAGCAAATGTTGGGCGGTGGCTTCCAACTTGTTGATTTGGACTCTTTCAGCTCTTGCGTCCCTGGAGCTGGTTCTAGGGGATCAGCTCCCTGATACTTGGAGTCAATGAAGTAAGATAAAGCTGGGAATCAACTTTTCCTGGATCTGGAGTTGCAGGCACAGTCCAAACTTTACAAGCCCAAAGTGCAGCAGATGCAGTCATTCGTGCAGTTTCAAGGGCAGTAGGGCAGTCCTTCTTTGGTCATCTCTCCAAGTCAAGCATAATCTGGTGAGCTGGGTGCCAGGGTTCCCATTTTTATCCCAGGAAAGTTCCCTGAGGGGACAATGCAATAACTAGCCAATGGGTTACAGAGTCCCCTTCCACCTAGTGACGTGTCCCAGAGTACGCTATTCTAGTCACACTCTAAATGTGAGGACCCTTCCTCAGCCATCAGGAGCTTGGTAGCCCACCATAGAGGTGTGGCTATTTGTGGACTACACGCTCACTGGAAAATCTGTTTGGGGATGGGTTTTCCCTCCCTGTCCTTGTCTCCTACTTGTCTGCAGTAATAAACGGCATCCTGCTCTGGAGTGCTGTTGTAGTCAACCCTGGAAAGGCAGCTTTCCCTTTGAAGTTTGCCATTTGGCCTAACACCCAGAGTGGCCTTCCTGGTCCAGGAGGTAACACCTAATTCTATGACAACTGCCTTTGCTCCTTAGCCCGGGAGGTATTCACCTGTCTCCCCAGGTGGGCAATAAGTCTGTGTGCCAAGGGCTTTTCCCTCAAAATGACAATTTTGAAGTGTTGCTGTTAAGGCATTGAAAGAAATACATGTCTTACTTAACATTATACAGCTTCCTGTCATAGGACTTCATAGACCTTCTTTAGGGGAGTCTGACATGTAAGGTTAAGGGAGTGGTGGCATTTCCATTGGTATTAATGCCAAAGTGGAACTAGCAGTGTACACACTACACTTCCAGCCTGCAGTGGCAGGCTGGGAGCCACTTTGTTCTTTGCCAATTCAATTCAAAACGTTATTTGGCGTATTGATATAAGACCATAAAAGTATACATTGTACATCTAATCACAACATAGATTATATACAGTTCATTTAATACACACGTAGAAGAACAATCTCCATGATTACATCATTATAGGGTTAATATCTAGGAGATTTCAGGTTATTCTGGGTACTCATTAGTTAAAGCCTCTAGATATGCCAATTATTTACTTCTTCATATCGCCATTGTATTATAAGTTATAACAGACAGGTCGATCTCACTTTTTCCCAAAGCACATAAATAATTAGAAGCATCCTGATAAAAACATATGTGCCTCTTTTAAAAAGGGGGGCTAAAATACGTTTCCTAAGATCTTTATAAAAATTGTAAAATAAAATAAAGTGCATTGTGCTCTATTGTGATTTACCATCACATGGGCAGTTTGGGAGGTTTGAGACCAAGCCCTGCTTTTTGGGAAGGCAATCTGTACATGGATTATATTTAAACGCATTCTAGTGAGATAGAATCTTAGTTGACTGTTTTTAACAATAGTCAAATAGTTAGGCTGAACCTCACAAATGTGGTGTTGTTGGTAACTAGCCACTGTACGTGTTCTACTCTCTTTTAATCTCTCTCCATTTATTCTTGTTCCATAAGTATAGTCCTGACCTCTTTCTTACAATAGGTAAGAAGTTTACCTGTATCTGTTACACCTATGTCAGGGGCCAGTATTCTCAGGGAAGTAGCTAGATGAGAAAGCCATTTTATATTTTTCCAAGCATATAGAGTGAGGCAGTCATGAATTATATCCTTTGTAAACTGTGACCCTGATTTGCTCCAAATGCTGTGCCACAATATAATAGGCCTAATATATAAACCATCTTCTAGAAAGGGGACTGAAATTCCTTATGTGATATGTAAGTAGAGATATATTTTGGCATTGCCAATAAGCGTGCCAAAAACAGGTTTTCTAGTGTCTGCAATTTTTGCGCAGTTTGTATAACCCCACAAGGGGGCACCATAACCAGCACTTGGCAAACATTTAGCTTTATACAGCAACAACATTTCTCTAATTGTTTTTTGGGCTATTTTACCAGAGAATCTGAAAATAGTTTCTATTGCTCTTAAAAATTTCAGTTTTTATATATTTAGTTAGCTATCCCAAGAGCCGAATGCAGTGAAGTGAATACCCAGGTATGTAAAGGTTTTTGTCTCCTCTAACTTCTCCCCCCTAATAAAATGTGTCCTCTTTTTTGTCCTACCTTTCCCAGCTACCAATGTGACAGTTTTCTTTAAGTTCACTTTCATGTCCTTATCATCCATTAAATCTACAAATGTATCTATCAGCAGCTGCAGCCCACTAGCTGTCCTTGAAGCAGGACAGCATCATCTACATAAAGTAAGATAGGAACAGGGCGAGTGCCAACCATGGGGATGTCAGCTTTGGTTTCTTGTAGGTATAACTTTCATACGGGAGGTTACTGATGTTAAGGTGGCCAGACATCCCTTGGCCCGACCCATCTCTGAGGGGGTAGCTGGTGTTAGGTGTGATATAAAGTCCTCTACAAAAAAATATTCTGCCACTCGTGTCTCTTGAAGACAAACTATTTGAGCTTGATTAATAATCTCTAGCCACTCTGGATTCAGTCATTTATATCTTATTCCAGCGAGATTCCAAATCTTCAGTATAGTTTAAGTGTTTTTCATAGTTTGGCTATTTACGGGGTTCAACTCCTCTTTCTGCGGTTTTTTAATCTTATCCTGTCCCTCCATCAGTGGGATAAGAAATTCTATCCTTCAGCAGGGAAATAAACCCAGTTCTGAGTCCTTTGAGGGCCATTCTTGGTGTTGTACGTCCACTGTCACTTGTTGAGTGGCCAGTTCTAAGGGGACTATTGGCAAATTTGTAACATGTAAATCTATATGTTTATCTCCCTGTTCTTCCGGCCTCTCCTGTTGTCAATCCTGTTACTCATAGTACGATTAGGGGATGAACCGATCGTTGTTGGAATTAGAGGCTGGTGTTTGTATGCAAGCTTCGGGTCATATCATCTATCAATCTGACCAATTTGGAAGGTTTTTTTAATGACTTTCTTAGGTTCAGTTTGTATAGGGTTTTGGGTGTCATCCATTACCATTTCAGGCCTATGAAAGTACCCAAGAGGTTTGACTCTGATATTCCTAGTAATATTGTTATCATCAGCTATATTTAAAATATTAGAGAGGAGAGTTCTTACCACAAAGGGGGTATGAACATTCACCACAATACAGTCATCTTTACCAGATTTCTTTGAGGGTCCTATCCATCCAACTCTTCTTACCATTATGGTTTCTTTAGCCAGGCAGTTTGTACTCCAGAATGTCTTAGACAGCAAATATATCACCTTGATTTTTAGCTTGTGCCAACGTTCCATTACATTTAGCTTTAGGATAGGTATATTTCTTAGTATAATTACAAAGGGGATTGATTCAGGGGAAGATGTAAATTTGTCGAGAGACTGGCATTTTGGTATTGTTGGCATTCATTATTTGGGGGCAGGGTGTCCGGTTTTTGCATAAGAGTTTTCCCTGTGGCTGTAGGTGTCAATACTTTGTTTCTTTGTGTGGTTTGAATTGAACTGGGCTTTCCAATAAGTGATTGTACATGGGTCAGTACTTCCTGGAGAGTTGCCTCAAGTGATGAATCCCAGTTTTGATGGTGTCTAGCTTCTTCTTAAAGCATTCCTCTAAAGATGTCAACCTATCATGGATATTTTTCAAAGAGGGGTCTAATGTTTTAGCAGGCTTTGTTAGTTTCTCTTTAGGATTCCTTCTAGTTGTTTTAGAAATATTTCCATTCCCTTCAGTAGTTATCTTCCTCTTTTTTTAATTTTTCATGGGTGTATCTGCCAGTTGACGCAATTTCTTTGCCGGGGGGAATACAAATCCCCACGTACGGGATCCTTACTGATCGATAATTAATTATTAAGAACACATGGCCTCCAAGATTTTGTGACAATTGGAAAGTTCTCCTTTACTAATGAACAATCTGACTCTGACACCTTATCCATAGCGCTATGCAGGGCAGATTCCGTAGCAGTCAGTCTTACTTCCGCATTTGTGATTTCACTGTTCAGTGTACCCATAGGGTTCGTCAGATAATTTGCTATTGAGTTGTAGGAGGCAGGCACTTTCGAACCCCTTTCCCCACTGGCTGTAACAATTTATGTTTACCCATTTCTAAAAGTCTTTAGGGATTTATTAGAGATAGCTACTAGAAAGAAGAATTAGACAGTAATTTCCGATAATGAAACAGAGGGAATTAATAGACACACACCTGGATTTCCAACTGCAGTGACTAATTTCAACCTCCCCACGACGGCAAACTGGAGCAGGCAGAAATGAGGACCTGCGCTGTATCAAAACAAAAGAGGGATGGCGCAGCCCAGCCTCCTCCGGGCTCTGACGGGCACAGACGGCCCCGTCCTTGACCCAGGCTTGGCCCGGGCCACGCTGTAGGAGTGTCTGGCCCTTTTTCTGCACCTCCAAGATGCTGCAGGTGATCATCGGCGGCCTCGCGCGACAAGGAATGCTGGGCCGTGTGGTTTTCTGGTCCCCGGTAGCTGTCAGTTTGTATCCTGCGGTGGGGGAGTGCTTGGCCCTTTATCTGCACCTCCAAGGTGCTGTAGGTGAGTGTCTGCGGACTCGAGCCGCAAGGAATGCTGGGCTGTGTGGTTCTTAGGCCCCGGTAGTTGCCAGTTCGTATCCCGAGCTGCAGAAGTGCTTGCCCCTTTTTCTGCACCTCCAAGGCACTGCAGGTGAGCGCTGGCAGCCTCGCACTGCAGGGAATGCTGGGCCGTGTGGTTCTCTGGCTCCCGGTAGATTGCAGTTCCTGTACTTTGTCATACTCACGGTGTGGCAACCCCCTTTGGACACTCTGCCTTAGATGCCCTGGGCATCGAAGTAAGTCAGTACTTGTCAATTGGGTAGCCAACTCAACATACTTTTGTTAAGGGTTAAGAACACTGGCACTGAGGGCAAGTTAGCAGACCTCACTACACTGTCAGAGTCAAAAACCCAGCAGCATAAATCGAATAATATCGGGATGAACATGCAAAAATTGGCATTTTCTTACATGGCCCCTTTCCTGATGAAAGGTGATGAGCAACTTAACCTTTATTCTGGTGATTCTCATCATCTAAGAGGAAGAACCTGGAAAGGCTATTTGCATTGGCATAGTGAATCCCAGGCCTAACTTCCACTGTAAAGTCCATAACCTGTAGGAAATGGACCAACTCAGCAGTTTGGGTTTCTCTCCTTTCATCTAACCATCTGAGTAGCCTGTGGTCGGTTTGAACTGTGAAGTGAGTCCCAAACAGCTAAGGTCGTAGGTTCTTCAAGGACTAAACTACAGCAACGGCTTCCCTCCTAATGGCACTCCAATGCTGCTCTCTGGTGAGGAGGTGCCTGCTGATAAAGGCAACTGTTTGATATTGACCCTGGTCCTTCAGCTGTGACATTACTGCCCCAATCCCATGTTCTGAAGCATCAGTTTGGACAGAAAACTCATTAAAATCAGGTGTCTTTAGGAAAAGTGCTGAGCACATAGCTTCCTTACGGCTGCTTAATGACTTTTCTTGGCTGTTTCTTGGAGGTTAGCTCTTTTAATGGTGTCCCTATGGTTCCACATCCTTTCTCAAATCTCCAGTAGTATCCAGACAGTCCTAAAAATGCTTTGACTTGGGTTTGTCTTTGGAACTTCACAGGCCAGAATTATCTGGATCTTCGGCTGGAGACATTGTACATGGCCTCCACTTACTTGGTGGCCGAAGTACACTACATGCCCTTGCCCTACCAGCCTTTTTCTTGTCTTGATAGCCCTGCCTGTTGAAAGGCTTGAAGCCCTTCCTTGAGGTGGACCACGTGATCCTCCCAGGTGGAACTAAAGACAGTATTATCATCCAGATATGCTGCACTAAAGAATTCCAAGCCTGAAAGTACGCTATTAACCAACCTTTCAAAGGGGGCAGGTGCATTTTGTAACCCAAAAGGCATCACCTTGAACTGAAAGTAGCTTCCTGGTATTGAAAAAGTGGACCGCTCCTTGGCTCCTTGTGTGAGGGCTAGCTGCCAATAACCTGAAGTGAATTCAGAGGTGCTCAGGTATTTTACAGCCCGCAACTAATCAATGAGCTCATCAGCGCTGGGTATGGGTGAGCATCAGTCTTGGTGCCTGTTTTTAGGCCTCTGTAGTACACACAGAATTTTAATCCTGGTTTTCCTCCCTTTGGATTTGGTTTGGGTAACAATGTGGCTGGGCTGGCCTGGCCTGAGGACTACTAGAGAGCTCAATCACCCCAAACTCTAGCATCTCTGCAACATCTGCTTTAATGCTAGCCATGATCTGTTCTGACAATCTATATATTGTACTTTTGACAGGAGAACTGTCACCTGTGTCCACATCATGGGTGCACCATGTTGTCAGTCCTGGGGTAAGGCCAAACACATCAGTAAACTGCCCAACTAAGGTGTAACAGTCCTTTTGTTGCTGACTAGTCGAGTGGTAGAGAAAACCTCTCCCTCCACAGATCCATCTTTGTCATTGGTTGACATCAGGTCTGGAGGAGTTTTCACTATCTTCCTCTTCTCCACCATCTGTCACCATGGGCATAGTAATGTCTGCCTTGTAAATATGTGACTTGAGTCTATTCACATTTATCACCCTATAAGGGTTTCTTGGGGTACTTAAGTTCACCAAGTATGTGACTTCAACTTTCTTTTAAAAGATTGGGTAAAGCCCAGTCCATTTGTCTTAGGGTGCTTAGGGTGATAAAGGCTCTAACACATAAACCATTTGCCCAGCCTGGCATTCTACAGGGATGCCTTTTGGGCATACCAGTGCTTGACAAGCTCCTGGCTGGCCTCCAAGCTTCTGGTTTTCGTTTTCATGTATTCACCTACGACGTCCTGCTTGGGCTACTTGAGAGGTCTATCCCTACCTTCCCAAACCAAACCTAAGGGACTACTCACACGGTGTTCAAAGAGACTAAATCCTACTACTTTTTGTGGAACCTCCCTGTAAGCAAACGGGAGGTATGGGAGGAGAATATCCCACCTCATCCTGAGTTTCTCTGGTAAGTCCATATTCATGCCTTTCGTGGTTTTGTTCAATCAATCAGGAAAGCCCAGTAAATTACCCATGAGGGTCTCAAGGCACTGGAGTTGCTAGATGCTTTGCAGAAAAAGCAGTGAAAATACGGGGCAAAACCAGGAGAAAAAAAACTAAGAAAAATGGGGAAGGATGGAGAAAGCAGTAAAAAAAGAGGCAAAAGCAGGAGAAAGCACTCAAAAAACAGGTAAAAGAAAAGAGAAACCAGTTAAAAATGTGGGAAATGCCTTAAAAATGTCTTAAACCATTCACTCTGCTATACATCATAGAAGTTGAATATCAAAACAGCAGTATCCCTTTCATATCTGCTTGACTCCCTAATAAACAAAGCAGTACAAACTATAAACTCCTAAACTATATAAAACAACAAAGAAATAACTACTACCCCCAAAAAATAATCATAGACTTTGAACAAGCCATGATTCAAACAATACTAAAAGTATACCCCCACACAGCATTACAAGGCTAATCAAAGTGTATGGCGACACCTCCAAAAATCTACACTATTGGCCTTATTACGGGTGTGGTGCTCCAAACACAGATAGCTCAACGGGCCAACTGTCATATTACGAGTTGGGCAAATTGCTTTTCCGAAGACCACAGCTGAACATAAGACACCTCCACCACACCGCCAACCACTGGGTTCGTGGTCGGAGATAGGCAGCTGCCATAGGGCGGTGCTGAGGCGCTCCACCGGAGACGGTCTGACCACCAGCTTCGAGTTGGCAGTATTGAAGCATTTGCGGTACATACTCACCCCTCTCCTGTTCTTCCAGGCAGAGTTCGACATGGATGGACTGTCTAAATGTACACACAGGCATCAATATATATGGAAAACCATAGCCTACTGCAGCAAGACCACCACAGCTACACCACGGGCCCCAAGGTCAGCTCGTAATACGGTGTTCGAAAGACCACCAGCGCTGAGGACTACTAGTGGGCAAGGACCTGGTCTTCGGGCGGTCGGATCACCAAACTCGTAATAAGGCCCAAAGTGTAAAATATTCCCTAATGTCAATTTGCCTTCGAAGTCAAAAATATGATAGCACTAACATATGTCCCTGTCACACAAGTAATCAACCAATATGACTTACTAATAAAAAGCCTTTTCTACCATAAAATAAAGACACACTTAGTGCCTGATTTAGATATCGGAGGAAGAGTTACTCAGTCACAAGGGGAACGGATATCTCATCCGCCAATATCTAAATCCCATAACATCCTATGGGACTTAGATTTCGGCCAATGGTATATCTGTCCCTGTTGTGATGGAGTAACGATATCTAAATCAGGCCCTTAGTTCCCAAAAGGACAAGACTACTTAGAAATAATAGCCAAATCTATACTCTAAAATACATATTAACCTACGAAAAACCTCTAATACTAGAACATACTCTAACACAACTAGCCAAGTGTGTTTTTGTGATAATAATACTATAAGTATATTATTATATCAGTGAAAAAAGTATATATAAACTTAAAATTAATGATCATTGATAAAATATAAATTATAATAATTGAAACATATATATAATACTAACCAACTAATCAACATAAAAAAATTCAGTTCATCATATCAAATATATGTATACAAAACATAATGCAAACAATTGCACTTAATAATCAAATAAACATTACTTAAACAATACAACATCACATTTCCCATCCCCATCAAAAAATGTAAATTACCCGTACTGTTTTGTAGCTGTAAATCTCTTGTCATTGCCACATTAAAAAAAATAGTAATCTCCCAAAAAATAAAGAAAACAAACACAAAAAAACCCAGCCAAAAAACGCTAAAATATTAACAATCCAATTGAAATCCCTCAAAGCAATCCAAAATCTGTAGGTCCAACTCAAATTGAAACAAACTTGGAGAAGCAGTTCTACACTAAAGGGGTGCCATTTACTATTCCCACTCTAAGCTAAATGATCTTGTGTAAGATGTTGGACACTAAGGGGGTGACATTTAGTAATCCGACTCCAATCTAAACAAACTCAGGGAAGATGTTGGACCCAAAAGGGTGACATTTACTGTTCCCTCTACAGTGTAAACCAACTTGGGATAGGTGTTGGACACTAAATGGGTGACATTTAATATTCCCACTCCAATTCAAGCCAACTTGGGGAAGGTGTTGGACATGATGTTCTCTGCAAGTGGAGGTGTCTGCAAATATTGGCGGTCAATGGGGCTGGTGTCAGTGGGCCGGGGCTGTAGTATGGGACAGGGCTCTGCTTCATGTAGCTTACAAGCAGTGCCCCCAGACCACGGTGCAGACCATTGCGGCGATGTCAGCTGGCAAAGGTGTCGTAGGTGGGACCAGGGCGGCGGAGTGAAGCAAGGTGGTACGAGTGCAGTGCCCACAGGTTACAATGCAAGCAGCGGCTCGATGACAGCAGCGGTTGGCGTGGTCGGTGAGACCAGAGTTGTGGTGCGAAGTGAGACGGTGCCCTCTGCAGTGCCTTCTGGTCACAGAACCGCCAGTGGTGTCCGGTTGCGGTTTCCATCTGCGGCAACTCAGACATGTGGTCACAGAGGCGGTACTCAGAGAATGATGAAGTCAATGCAGTTCCTGAGACTTCTTGAAGAGGGGGTAAGCTCTACCTCAGGCCCTTGGGGAAACTCAAACAAAGAAGGTGCAGAAAGTTCAGACCAGTCCTTTTTCTACCCAAGACAGAAGGAGCTACTTGTGGCCAACACAGCAGAGCACACAGCAAAGGGGTAGTTCCTCCTCACAGCTTCTCCAGCTCTTCTTCTTGGCATATTTGTGAGGACAAAAGAGTTCTATAATCCTGGGGTCTGTGCCCCAAAATGTATACCACATTTCAGTTTGTTCTCTTGTGGCAGAGAGTGTCTGTGCTCAGCCCAAACCAGTTCTGTCCTCTCTTTCCCAGATTCCCGGGAGGAGGTGGAGACAGCATTGTCCAAGGCAGACCAGGCCCATTCAGCTGCAAGGAAATCTCCCTCCACTACTCTAAATGCAGCCCATGTCTATTCAGCCCAGCCCTGACTCATCTAAGAAAGGCAGGACACACCCCAACCCCCCAGAGGCATTCGGAAAAGACTGCACATCCCTAAGCCCCTGTCACTCCAAAGCCACGCAGTCAATCCACAACCCAACAGAGGCACATAGGATGGCTAAGCAAGAAAATACCCACTTTCTAAAAGTGGTATTTTCAAACACACAACATGAAAATCATCTTTACTAAAAGATGCATTTTTACTTTCTGAGTTCAGGCTTACTAAACTCCATTTCTCTACCTTGTCTCATTGGGAATTTACTTGTAAGATATTACAAGGTATCTCCCTTTCTAACCTATGGGACAGATAGCCTTTCAATAATGAAAAATGAATGACACTGTATTTCACTATCAGGACATGTCGCACACACCCGTACATTCCTTACCTCTCACATACACTGCAGTGGCAGGTCTGAGATACCTTTATAGGGCTATGTCTGCGGGTGGCACAATCAGTGCTGCATGCCCACTAGTAGCCTTTAATTTACAGGCCCTGGCACTCTCAATGCCCTTTACTAGGGACTTATCAGTAAATCAAACATGCCAATCATGGAAACATCAATCAATATCTTAATTGACAGTAGGAGCACTTGCACTTTAAGACTGAATAGCAGTGAGAAAGTGTGCAGAGACACTAAACTAGCAAAAACAGCGTCAAAACCGGGAGGTCAGAAAGCAAAAAGGCAAGAGAAACACTCCAAAAGATGCCAGGTCTAACACATGTCCCCTCCAGCTGAAAGTAGGAAGAACTACCCAACCTCCTTGGAATTCTCTTCACTAAGCTGGAAGAACCTGGACAGACCATCAGCATTGGACTGTTCTGTGCCAAGTCAGGGTTCCACCACAAAGTCCATTCCCTGTAGGGAAATGGCTGACTCCAACAGTTTCGGGTTCTCACTCCTCATCTGTATTAACCATCTGAGGGGCCTGTGGTCTGTCTGAACTCAAAATTGAGTCCCAAACAGGTAGGATCTTTGCTTCTTAAATGCCCAGACAACAGCAAAAGCTTCTCGCTCTATTGCACTCCACCTCTGTTCCCTGGGGAGTAGTCTCCTGCTAAGGAAGACTACAGGCTGGTCTAGGCCCTCTTCGTTCAGTTTGTGAGAGTACTGCTCCCACACCATGCTCTGAAGCATTCGTATGCACTACAAGATCCTTGGAAAAGTCTGGTGCCTTGCCTTGAACATGGGCGCTGTGCACAAGGCAGCCTCAAGGGCATCAAAAGCTGTCTGGCAGGCGTCAGTCCAGCTCACCTTCTTGGGCTTCCTGTAAGTTAGCTGAGTTGAAGGGGCAACAATGGTGTCACAGCCATTAACAAATCTCCTGTGACACCTAAAAAAGCTCTCACCTCACTCTGGGTCTATGGGGTCACCCAAGCCAGAATGGTGTCAATCTTAGGCTGGTGGGGCGCCACTTGGCAACTTCCTATCTGGTGCCCTAAGTACAACACAGGCAAATAAACTACAGGGGTCACCCAAGTAACCAGTAGGCTTTTGGGTATTTTAACGCAGATACAACAAAATAAAGCCTACGGAACAATCATTCAACTATCTGTTTATAAGACTGGATACCATTAATTATCCAATCTTGGATTCATCCTTCTCCGCACAATTTAATTGAGATACTGATGGATATAGAGTATTTCCAGGTAGAGATCCATAATAAATGTCAAACGTATGGTTCAACTTTTTCTTTTAATTAAACCACATTGGACCTTAAATATTGGTCTCTTACATTGAACAAAGCTGTACACCATACATATATACAAACAAAACTACATCCAATTTACATATATATACATTTTTTGTTAGAGAGAACCAAACTTGCGATTCTTGTTGCCCCACTTTTTTTGAACAAGGATGTCAAAACATAATTCCTTAACCTGACATTCCTTCACTTTAGATCACCAAAACAAAGCAACACAAACATATAGAGAATAAACGAGATTTTAGCCAATTTTTGACCTCAATTTTTGACCTCACGTAAAAGTCTTCTTTTAGATAAGGGTAGACTTCTTCAGATTTGAAGTTCTTTATATCTTTCCCTACTTTGGTGATTTTTAGATTGGTGTTGTAAACAGAAAACTCAGAGATAGTTTTTTCAACTGCTTCCAGTAATTTTTTACAGTCTTTAATAGTAGGGTCCCCCACAATTTCTTGTTCCAGGGCTTCTATTTCTTTGAGTTCCTCCTCATATAATCTCAATGCAGTTTCGACCGAAAGGGCCATCCAATCTACGGAGCATTTAGTTCCCACTCCTCCAAATCTTTTAAGATAGGGTTTGTCAGTAGTAAAAATCACCGGAATATTTTTTACCTGTAGACCAACAGGGATAGTATTATTTTTCAGATGTTCAGATAACACTCGTGCATGCAAGTGTGTCCTGATATTCTTTTCTTCAATTGTTTTAATCTTTCTATATCTTGCTTTACGGTCCTGTTTAACTGGAGTGTATTACTCGGTATGGAGTTTTTACGCGGAGATATCTGTTTTGCAGGCTTGACTCTTCATGGGGATATATGCCCATTTTTGAAGGATTTCAAATTAGAAGGTAAGCCTGGTGGCTGGCGATAACATTGAGTCTGTCTCACGGGAATTTGGGTAGTTAGAATGGTAATACATGGTTTATTTTCTAGCTGTTTTTTGATCGAAAGTGCCCGTAGAAAGAAGGTTCGACAACAGTGAATTCGTACCTGGTATGTTGCTGATTTTTCACAATCACGGTAGGGGGCCTTGGTTTCATAACTTTTGTTGCATTAGGATAGGGGTGGTGAGCACTGCTCGTTTAACACATTGGTTTGGTGAAGGGTCTACTGTTTTTTCTATTTTATTCTGGATGATTAGAATTCACGGAATAAAGCTTTCACTAAATCCAATCTGATGCCATACACCTTAGGATATTAATTGTAATTTTAATGTTGTAAATAGAGCAAGATTGTAAATAGAGCCACAGGGGATAGGTGCATGGGAGTTTTACGTGACTTCCTAGTCAACTTATGATGAATATAAATTGAGTTTGTTTTTTTAGGGTTCTAGTACATTTGCCCTCGTAGTCCTGATGAGGCCTAGAACAAACAGAGGCTGAAACGCGTCGACACACACGATTTTGAAGACTCCAAAACAAAAAATCTGTTTGAATAACATTGGTGAAAGGTCACATTAGAGAGTGTTAGTTAAAGAGAGGTCAAAAATTGGCTAAAATCTCGTTTATTCTCTATATGTTTGTGTTGCTTTGTTTTGGTGATCTAAAGTGAAGAATGTCAGGTTAAGGAATTATGTTTTGACATCCTTGTTCAAAAAAAGTGGGGCAACAAGAATCGCAAGTTTGGTTCTCTCTAACAAAAAATGTATATATATGTAAATTGGATGTAGTTTTGTTTGTATATATGTATGGTGTACAGCTTTGTTCAATGTAAGAGACCAATATTTAAGGTCCAATGTGGTTTAATTAAAAGAAAAAGTTGAACCATACGTTTGACATTTATTATGGATCTCTACCTGGAAATACTCTATATCCATCAGTATCTCAATTAAATTGTGCGGAGAAGGATGAATCCAAGATTGGATAACTAAGTACAACACAGAGCCCTGCCCAATCTGGCACATACTGGTGCATGAGGCCTGACTTCTGCACAGCCTTCAACACTTCCCAGAGATGTTGCAAGCGATCTTCCCAACTGGAACTGAACATTGCAATGTAGTCCAGGTAGGTGGCACTGATATCCTCCAGTCCAGGCAACACCTGGGTTTCCAATCCCTGAAAGGAGGAAGGGGCATTCTTCAATTCAAAGGGCATCACCCGGAATTGGTAGTTCCCCCAGGGGTTTAGAATGCGGACCCATTCATTGGCCCCATCGGTTAAGGCAATATGCCAGTATTCAAACGTTAGATCAAATGTGCTGAGGAACATGGCAGCTCCCAAACGATCTATGAACTTATCAACTCTGGACATGGGGTGCAAGTCAGTCCTGGTGATGGCATTGATCCCACAGTAGTTCACACAGAACCGCAGTTCAGGAGTGGCGCTGGGTGCAATAGCCTTTGGGACCAAAACCACTGGGCTAGCCCATGGTGTGTTGGAGGGCTCTATCATCCCTAACACTAGCATCATATTGACCTCTTTGATGCTAGCTCTGACCCTGTCAGTATGCCTGTAAATCTTGTTCTTCACAGGAGGACTGTTCCCAGTGTCCATGTCACGGGTACACCAATGGGTGACATCTGGGATCAGGGAGTACAGGGTGGCAAACTGCCCCAACAACAGCCAACAGTCACTCTGCTGTTCTGGAGTCAGTTTAAATGATCACACCTTCCACTGACTCATCATGCTCCTGGGTAGACAGGAGGTGAGCAAGAGGCTCACATACCTGTCAGCAAGTGCATTCTCAATTCTCACCTCTCAAAGTGTGGTTTGCGGCAGTTCACATGGTGGACCCTCAAAAGGTTCCTGCAAGTTTGCAAATCCACCAGGTAGGTGATGTTAATTTTGTGCCCCACGACATCAAAAGGCCCAGTCCCCTTGTCCTGCAGAGCACAAGGATCTACTGAGGCCATAACACAAACTTTCTGGCCTGGCTGTAACTGTACCAGAGTGACATTCTGGTCATACCAGCATTTAATCTTCTTGCTCTAGGTTCGCCTGAGCAAGTTTACTGAAGCAGGAAGTTTGGTTCCTGAAGGCCAGCATGTAGCTAAATACATCCTTGTGAGTTTTCCTGGGAGCTGTCTCCCAGCCTTCCTTGACTAAATTGAGAGGTCCTTTCACAGAGTGCTCATCCAGAAGCTCAAAGGCACCGAGCCCAAAAGACTTCTGTGGTTCCTCCCTATATGCAAAGAGAAAGCATGGTAAGAGGACGTACCACTTATGCCTCATGGATTCTGGTAGACCCTTGATCATGCCTTTTAGGGTTTGGTTCAACATTTCTACCAACCCATTAACTTTGAGGTGGTAAGGAGTGGTGAAGTTACGCCATAGTCCTCCCACAGGTATTCATATACTTCAATATGAAATTGGTACCCTGGTCAGATACCACCTCTCTGGGGAACCCCAACCAGGAAAAGATCTCCATAAGGTCCCAGCCCACCATTGGTGCCGCTGTGGTCCTGAGAGGGAAAGCCCCCATGAGCCAGACCCATTAGGAAGGTCCCGAAGTGCTGGGGTACCACCAGCACACGGACTGACCCTGGCTCAGCAACCTTAGGCTCCCTGTATAGGAGACCACTCTCCCTGTAGATCCAGTGTGATTCAGACTGCTCACCAGCTGCCTGGTTTGCAGCCGGTTGCCGCAATCCTTCGAGAGAAGGGCATTTCTTCTGCTCCATGCAGAATTCTTCTCAGGTGGGATCACCTTCTTGCTGCCAATGGGTCAGCTCAGATAAGCTCCCCAGTTCAACTACGTGCTTCCTTGTTTCAGGCTCCAGTTCTTTCTGATAACCCTTACAGGCAGTAATGGATCAAGTGGTCACGCATGCCCACTCTGGCAACCCAAGCATCTACAAATGAGACCTGAGCTATACATCCTTCCACAAGGACTGTTCCAGCTTGTTACCTAGCAGATAATCTACCAGCATGGTAGGGCTCGCAACCAACTTCAAGGGACCTGAGACCCCTCCATTCAAATGTAAACTACAACACCTTACACGGGTGCTCTGGGCTATCCACAGCAACTACTTGGTGGACTGCCCTGGGGACTACTTGCTCCTCAGAGACCAAGTGACACTGTGTAGGACAGTAGGATCTGCTTCTTATGGTTACACCCACTTTTTGCTGATGTATCACTGTTTTGGCCTAGTCTGACTGGGATCCTGCTATCCAGGACCCCAGTCTCCCTGCTTTCTCCCTTAACATGTTATGCATGTACTTTAGGTACACTTCAGATTGGATACTGGGGCACCCTTATCAGTCCCTAGTATATGGTACACCATGTACCCAGGGGATAGGTACCCCAGAGGCCTCCCATGGGCTGAAGCATGTATTATGGCTCCCCTGAGAGGCCCTTCAAAATGACATGACAGGACTGCTACAGCAGACTGTGTAAGCTGGTGCTTGCACCCCTTACTTAAGATATAGGTTCACTATATCTATCTAAATCAATACACTTAAAAACGTATCAATCACTCCTATGGCAGGCCTTATCAATCCTGAAGGCAGGGTGCTGGATTTTATGTGAGAGGGTGCTCATGCATTAGAAGAGCCCCTCTGCAGCCTTCGGAGACCATTCTCCGGGGGTTGTCTGTGATGCAGCCAGACATAGATGTGCATTATAAAGCTAATTTTAAAACAGCTGCTTAGAAACATGTCATGTTTGGTGTCAAACACCTTGGAATCATACCTCCACACTAGTAAGTGGTGTGGGAGGTATGATTCTACCCTTCTAGAACCACTAATGTGGGTCACTGGTCTACCCGGTACCAGCTTTCCCGACCTGGGCAGCATAAAATAGATACTGCCAGCCACAGACACGATTCTGCTCTCCTGCTGCTGAGCCAAGCTCAAACAGAGGAAGGCATGACAATATGTATCCTGTCACAGGGAGTTATGACCACCTCCCAGACATGGTTTAGTTTATAGCTTTACACTTGCCCCTCACTCTTCTGCCTTGGACCATGACCACCTTTGGCGGAATCTCCCCAAACACCTTTTTGTGGACCCTGGTACTTACCCAGCGGTTCGCCTACATAGCAAGCTTCCTGGGGTCAGGCTGCTTACTATCAATCAAGTGCTGGCACAGCTCTGCAAAATATAGACTAGATAAGTGCTCGCATGCAATCAAATTGTAGAACCTCTAAAAATCTGTCACATTACTGCCCTTCACCCAACCATCCAGTGACCTAAAAAAATATCTACACATTTTAACCAAGTGTGTACATCAGTTTTCCTACTGGTCTAAAACTGATTCCTGTACCTGTCAGGAGGGAGACCATACCTGGTGAGAAGGGCCTTCCTTATGTCAGCGTAGGTGAGGTTCTGCCCCTTACCCAAAGACAATAAAGTGTCCCTCTTCCCTTCTGGGAAAGGAGACCACAATCTTACTCTCCAAATCTTTTCAGGAACCCCATTCATGGGTATAGCTGCCTCATAACCTTAAAACCACCTCTGGTTATCATCACACTTCTTGTACTCCTTGCCTACATTTTTAGGAATGTGTACTATCTTCTCTGACTACATTAAGGAATTGCTGCCACCATCTTAGCTGGAACTACTCCTTTGATCCAGCTCCTTTAATCTAATCTCATGATCTAGCATCATCCTTTTATCTTCCACTACCAACTTGAGGCTCTCCAGCTTCTTGGCATCTCTTCTTGCTTCCCGCATGTCCTCCAGCTCCTCTGGGGACAAGCCACTGATCTGGGGGGTGCCCCCCTCCCTAAAGCACATCAACCCTTGAAATTGGCTCCTCCGCCTCCATACCAAGATCTCCAGATTGCTCACTAGCGTGTCTGGCTGCTACTCAGGCCCTCAGCACCTTTCGTAGCTCCTATTTTCTGGTGAGGCCGCTGATTTTGACTTTAAGGATTTTGCAAACAGCCTTCTACTCCTTTACGTTGTAGGTTTCCAACCATTCCTCCTCATAGGCTACTTCCAGGAATGCAACTGATTATGCTGTTGACTTTTGCATGATGCAATAGAAAGTTCAAGTTCCATAAAATTGCAAGATAAGAAAGAGACCAAAAATGAAACAGTATGTGGTATGCGATGGTCTGCGACATGGTAGCAGTGTACACCAATTACTGTAGGTCATGTGCAAACACAAGTTCTATCCTCACCGCTGACAACCAATGTTAGAAATGGGAGTCTCTAGTTAGCAGGTTGTTACCCTGTCCAAGTATGGGCCCTTCTTCCTAGTCAGGGCTTGGCATGAGCAGTCAGGCTTATCTCAGAGGAAGTGTGTGAAGCATTTGCACATAACCAATAGCAATGCAGTGAAAACACTACAAAGGGACACCACAGCAGTTTAAAAACAAATAACCCACATTTATATGTGTAAAACAAGACAACATAATAAAAATCCAACATAGAATAATCAGAATATGCACTTTGCAAAAATTACCATGAAAAGGCAGTTCCTTGAAGCTGGTAACTCCGTCTGGTGCTACTGCGGTGCCGAAGACAATGAAATCCAACAGCCTCAGTCAACCGCATAGGTGTGGACCAGCATCAGTGTCAGAAGACTTGTGAACCATACCTTTTGTTTCAGCCGATCGTGGCGGTGTGGGCCAGCGGTGGCGGTCATCAAGGCTGCGGTGTGAAGCGGACCGGTGAGGCGTGTGGTGCCCTCAGGTCACTGTGCAGGCATTGGCTTGGTGCTGGTGAGACCAGGGCTGTGTTGTGAAGCGGGCGGTCCTCATCATGTTTCTGAAGGCGGCGTCCATTGAAGATCGGAGGTCGATTGGGCTGGCATCGGTGAGCACGGCTGCTGTGCGGGATGGGGCGCTGATTGATGTACCTTACGAGCGGTGCCCCAGACCACGGTGCAGACCATTGTGGTGATGTCAGCTGGCAACGGCGTCGTCGGTGAGACCAGGTCAGAGGAGTGAAGTGAGATGGTACGGAGTGCGGAGTCCACAGGTCACAGGGCAAGCAGCAGCTCGATGACGGCTACAGTCGTTGTGGTCGCTGGGACCAGGGTTGCGGTACGAAGTACGGCGGTACCCTCTGTGGTGCCTTCAGGTCACAGACCCGCCAGTGGTCTTGGTGGCGGTGGCGGGTTGCAGTTTCCCTCTGTGGCAACTGAGACACCCGGTCCCAGAGCCAGTACCCAGAAAAAGATTAAGTCTTTGCTGTTCCTGAGACTTCTTGAAGAGAGGGCAAGCTCTACCTCAAGCCCTTTGAGAAACTCAAATAAAGAGTTGAAGAAAGTTTAGTCCAGTCATTTCTCTGTCCAAAACAAAAGCAGCTACTGCAGACCAACACAGCAAAGAACACAGCAAAGTGGCAGTTCTTCCTCACAGCTTCTCCAGCTCTTCTTCTTTGCAGGTTTCTGAGTCCAAAAGAGTTCTAAAATCCTGGGGTCTGGGCCCCAATATTTATACCACATTTCCCTTTGTTCTCTTGTGGCAGAGAGTGTCTGTGCTCAGTCCAAACCAGTTATGTCCTCTCTGGCCCAGATTCCTGGGAGGAGGTGGAGACATCATTGTCCTAGGCAGACCAGACCCATTCAGGTGCAAGGAAATCTCCTCACTACCACTAAATGCTGCCCAGGTCTAGCCAGCCCAGCCCAGACTCATCCAGGAAAGGCAGGACACAACTCAACCCCCTCAGTGGCTGTCTGAAGAGAATGGACATCCCCAGCCCCTTTCACTTCAAAGCCACACAGTCAATCAACAACCCAGCAGAGGCACATAGGATGGCTAAGCAAGAAACTACCCACTTTTTAAAAGTGGCATTTTCAAACACACAACATAGAAATCATCTTTTTATGACAGAAATGTTTTTGTCTTGACTTATTCAATGTAAACTTTGATTCAAAGAGAGCAGCCAGTATCTTGTGGTATAATTCAATTCAACTGAAACATTTATTTTTCCCAAAAAAGACAATTATATAGTCTAAACATTGATAATGATATGCGTGATAGATGATTTTGGGGGGGAAAAAGCAAGCCCCAAGTGAGAGAAACCAAAACCAAACAAGAAGGAATACACTGTGGTAAATACTAAGGTATATTGGTTATTTCAGCAAAAGATAGCCAATTATATTTAATACATGATTAAAAAAAATCTTCTTTCACTTCCATAATTATTATTTTTTTTGTTAGAGTTTTATATAGTGTGAACTAGACCCAAAGATATCAGGTATCAGTTTTGTTACAGATGGACTCATTCATTTTTGTTAGGCACAGGGAGGTTAAGTGATTTGCCCAGAATCTCAGGATGTTGAGCGTCGTTGCCGAGACTTGATCCCAGTTCCCCAGCTTCAAGGTCAGCTGCTCTAGCAGAAAGGCTTTATCCTCTCCCCTTAACATTATGAATGTTAAGACTGCATAATTGTCTTTTACTAAAAAAAACAAAAAACAATTTGGTTCAGCTGAATCGAATTATATCACAAGATACTGGCTGCTGTCTTTGAATCAACATTCACATTGATTAGGTCAAGATAAGAAAATTTCTTTCATAAAAAGTTCAAATTAAATGTTGGTATAGAATAAGTCAACACAGAAAACTCTGTGTCATTACAATCTTTTCCAATAGGCACAAAAAAATCCAGCTGCTGATTGTCACATGTCCCTTTTGGAGAGGCCACGCTAAAGAGGAGTTTCCCTTAGAATAGCAGCAGCTTTAGGCTGAATTGTGGGGACTCCGATCAGCACCCAGATTAGGGGTGCAGGGCGTCTTGTTTCTGGTAAAACATGGTTGCAATCAGGAAGAACTACCAAACAGAGACTTCACTAGTTAAACCATGGTGTGTTGGTTTTTGGAGACTCCTTTCTGCAGGCACGAAGTAGGACGAAGCAGATTGTGAGGTCTTTGATGTCCCTGAGATCCCACAGAGAACAAGGGGCAAGCCAGCAAGCACTCGGAGAGCACTTGAAGTTGCACAACAGTAGGCGGCAGGCCAGTAACACAAGACTAGTAGCAGATTGTAGTCCCTCCAGAAGCACAGGACACAACAAGCAGCAGGCCAACACAACAAAGCAATTAGCCAGGTGGCAGTCTCTCATGGTAGTACAACAGTTCCTTCTGGCAATTTTCATAATGTGGATTTTAGCAATGTCTGGTTAAAGGTCCAAAAGTGTCTGATTAGATGGGGTCGGAGCCACAGTACTTATACCCAAAAATGCCTTTGAATGGAGGTGACGTCATAGGAAAGCTTTTGAAGTGCACAGGGCCAATTTCAGCCCAGTCCTGTCTTCCAGGCTACCCCGGGGGGTTAATTAGTACTTTGTGTGAGGGCAGGACACTAACTATTAAATTGTATGTGCCAGCTCCTCCCCTTCTCTCCTGCCCAGGAAAACCTATCAGATTGCAGACGAATGCAGAAACAGCTGAGTATTCTGTATTTGTGGCTGTCTAGAGAGAATGCACAAAATGTAGCTGTCACCCAAATCCAGACATGTATTGAAGACAGGCTAGAAGGCAACACAAAGAGGTATGAACAGAGAAATGCCCACTTTCTAAAAGTGGCACTCCTAAACCAGTAATGGCAAATCCAACTTGACCATTAAAGAGGATTTGTCATTACCAATCCAAAGATATTAAATATCACACAGCTACTCCTCTGCAATCAGGAATTACAGCACAAACATGTATTAAGGAATCCCCAGTGATAACCTATGAGTGGATCAGGCCTCACAGCAGCGAAAAACAACAATGGGTTTTTATCACTACCAGGAATATGTAACACACATAGGTACATGTCCTGCCTTTTACTTACACAGCACCCTGCCCTTAAGGTCACCTAGAGTTTAAGTTTACCTTAGGGGTGACTGATATGCAATGAAAAGGGGAGTTAAGGGGAGTTAAGGTTTAGCAAGTAGTTTTAAATGGCAAGTTGAAGTAGCAGTACACTGCACACAGAGGTACTGCAATGACAGGCCTGAAACAGGTTTGAAAGGCTTCTTATGTAGGTGGCACAATCAGTGCTGAGGCCCACTAGTAGCATTTGAAAGGCTCACACACCCACTCACAGACACCCTCAGAGATTCATGCACCCCTCATAGACCCACTTAGAGACTTACCATCCACTCACAGGCCCACTAAGAGACTCAAGCACCCACCCAGAGACCCACTAAGACACTCACTTGGAAACTCATGCACCAAGTCAGACACTCATGTACTCACTCACAGACCCACTCAGACACACACACCGAGTCACACATCCACTGAGAAACTCTTGCACTCACTCACACACTCATTTTCAAAGGTTACAGTTAGGAAGTTGAATTTAACCCCTTCGCTGCTGGCCCGTTTCCGCCGCTGTGCGGTAAACAAACTAACAGGTCGGGGCCGTAACGAACCCCAGCCGTCATAAGCACACGAGCACCGCGGAGCGTGACGGCTGGGGTTCGCCACCAGCATGCAAGGGGTTAATGAACCATAGAAATTCACTAAAAAAACAAAGGTTACAGGGACCTTATAGTTAAGAAATAGAAATTAAAAACCCTGAGAAATTCACTGAAAAAAACAAATGTTAAGGGAACATTTTATTTAGGAAATAGAATTTAAAAAACCTTAGAAATTCACTGAGCAAACAAAGGTTTTCCAGGGACGTTATAGTTAGACTCAGATTTCACTTATAGAAAACCAGAAAAATTCAGCAGGTATAGTTACCTGAAGTAACTATAACTTTCACCCCTGTAATGCACTGTTTATGACCTCAGACTTTACATCAATCATAACATGGTCAGTAACATCACTGTTGACATAACTGATTGGTGCACAATGCATCATGACCTACTCACTCCGAATATCCTCAGATCAGTCAATTTTATTCTGGTAAGGGGATTTGAATATCCATCTCGAGGATAGCATCTGCAATATCAGCCAAGCTATTAGAGGATATTAGAGCATTGAACCTTGACCAAATTAATTCCACACCAACTCAGGAAGCAGGACACCTTTAAGACCCAACATTTTCCAAATGAAAGCATATTGATACCTTCTCTCCACTGCCATTACTGTGGTCGGTTTACTATGCAGTACCTTTCACTTTCTTAGTTTGTTCTGCTCTGGCCGAGACTAGGGCTGGATCACAGTTTAAGACCAGGACATGGTCAAGGCTATGCATTGCGCTCCTTAATAGTCAACTGAGAAACACAATACCTATGGCCATATTATCAAGAACAGCGTTATAATGATTGCCGCTTTAGCGGCAGGAAACTGCAGCTAAAGCGGCGATAATGAACTTGATAATATGCCCTTGTGAATTCCCATAGAAGCCCATGTTCACACCAGAACATGGGCTTCTATGGGAATTCACAAGGGCAGATTATCAAGACCATTATCACCGCTTTAGCTGCAGTTTCCTGCGCTAAAGCTTCGATAATTTTAACTCTGTTCTTGATAATATGCCCCCTAGTGTAGCACAAGAGGGTGAGTGAGATCAGCCTAGAATTGATGATTGGGTGCTGGACTCATTGGACATTGTCGTGCCATTTAAACTCAGTCATCCAGTCAGATCTCATCCCCTGCCCTTGGTTTACTGAGGCATTACGGACTGAGAAAACAAGGTGCAAGGGCCTGGAGACTCACCTATGATCAGGAGAGCAAGCTCAAATACAAAACGACATTAGGAAACTATCAGTCTCTGAAGATCTGCTCTGGCTCCTTTTTCTTCGGAGCAAATCACATTTGCACAAAACTGCTCCAAAACTTTTTAGAGTGGTGAAGGAACTCCTTGACCACAACAAGGTTTCACCCGTGCCAGTATTGTCTCAGCCCCAATGCGAGTAATAAGCGCTTTTCTTTGTAAAAATTGTGTCACTGAAGGCGGACTGGAGGGATATGTTCCGGTCACGCATCAGTCTACCTCTCCCTCATATTTAGGACCTAAACATTTCAGCCACCTCACAGGTTTTCCAGAAATTGTATTGCTGGTCAACTGTTGACCTGCCTCTATTTCTGTTTCTGCTGCAAACAATAAAGTCCAGTTCCACTTAAGACCCTTTTCCCCTGCCAAGGTTAGTAATCTAGACTTGAATATCTTGCAGCTACTGGTCAATTCCTCCTTACATGAGGGATATATCCCATAGGCATAGAAACATACCATAGTTCTTCCCCTCCTGAATAAACCTAATTTGGATCCTTCTCTATGGTCTAATTATAGACCAAATTCTATGCTTCTCCTCATGTCCAAAATCATTGAGAAACATGTTAATAAACAACTTCCCATTTTTGTGGAGTCCCAAAATTACCTTCTCCCCTCTCAATCTGGGTTCAGAGATGGCCATAGTACCAAATCCGCTCTTCTAGGAGTCACAGAACACCTCCCATAGCTCCCGGATGAAGACGCTGCAGCCACACTGATTTTACTTGACCACTGAGCGGTTTTCAATACTGTGTCTCATGCTATTATTTTGGAGAGTTCTGGGACAGAGCCTGGTCTTTGGAGTCCACAGCATTGGTCAGAAACCTTAAGTTGCCCTCAAGACCCAGTCCCCAAGGTCAAGGATTTTGTTTTTCTTCCGGACAATAAGCTGTCCATGAATCTCCATGTGGCGAAGGTGACTTCCTCCTGTTTCACCGCCCTGAAGTGGTTGCAGAAAATCATTTGGGTACTCCTGCTCCCATCTCAAAGGAAGGTTATTCAGGCACTTATTATGGTGCGGCTGGACTACAGCGACGTTCTTTTTCTGGGGCCAGGTAAAGCATCCATCTGATGGCTGCAAGTGGTTCAGTACTCAGCTGCAAGGGTGTTATATAGTCTCTCCAACACCTCCTCAGCTTTATCTGTCCTCCGAGACCTTCATTGGCTCCAAGGCGTTGTCCTATGTACACAGAGCTAGATCAGGGTCTGTCCCTCACTTCCTTCATGACCTGGTGATTTCATACCAGCTGGTCTATTCCTTGCACTCTAGCGAACTGTCCCTGTGCACCGTCCCGAAAGTCAAATGCATATACATAGGAGGCTGCTCCTTTAAATACCTGCGACCTAAGTTGTGGAATGCCCTACTGGTATCCTTAAAGAGCTGTACTTTGCTGTCCATTTTTAAAAAACGGCTGAAGACTTGATTGTTCTGAGTCACTAAGACCTGGATAGACCCAACCTGTCGCTAGAGCACCCAGAAGCACTGTGCAGATAGCTTTGCGCTATACAAGACACAACAAATAATAATAAAGACATATATTGTGTTGCTAATAACTTTAGCCCCGTTTGATGAATCTCCATGAAACTTTCCAAAGAGGTGCTTCCTTTTGACTAGTCTGTCAATGGAAAGTTTTGGGGTTCGCATATTTTGCGGCTTGCCGAAGTCAAGAACCTCGTTTATGTGTAATAAGGTAACAAAACGTATGTTTTACTAACATTTATTTTTTGTTTAGGCAAAGTTCCCGAAGCTTGCCTATGTGTATTTCTAATGAATTTAATCCGTGTCCTTTAATATGGCCGCCGCTTGTATTTTAGTTACTGCGCATGCGTCAGCCACACTCACGTGTCCTGACGCGTCTGCAGAAGTGGAGGGAAAGTTATGCGCATGCGTAATTCATAGCTGTGCTTATCATGTGGTACTGCTCGTGCCACTGCTCTTGTGACTGTGTCAATGTAGCTAACATTTAATGCAATAGTTTTATTTCTTGATGATGAGTCAAAAGTACAAACCCTATGATGTATTTTCATAATGACATTATTATGTATTAATCTGTTTTCGCTTACTTTTCATGTACCGCGGGGAATGGGGGTCCAAACTGATTGGGAGCCATATTGACGGTCTCTTCTGCGCATGACCAGGGAGCATTGAAAGGTGGCCACTTTGGACAGTGGAACTCAGCCAGCTGGCAGCCACAGTCAAGATGCGCCTGGGAAAGCCACCTCTGCGCTACGAGAACGGCGAATGTTGCTCCTCATGTGTTACAATGTTAATTTTCACTCGTATTTCTGCACAGTTCTCATGAGAACCCCAAACCTGCTAGGCGGTACCCAAGTATGCTAATGAAGGCTTAAAATCTTGTATTGTGATTGGTGTGTTACCCAAATCCTACCTTAGGACCAATCGAAATTGAGGGATTCTGACACTTTGCAACATTGGGGGGTGGTACACTGTCCCCAAACTGTATATCTACCCTGGGTTCACCTAGTGAACCGTCCGACTTGTCTGGTTTAGCTGACCTGTCACTGACCCAACGCACTCAATAGGTGACTGAAGATACAGAGCGCTGCGAAGCACTCTGTCCGAATTTGACCATAGACTAAGGTTCTACTGAGCCTTAAAGTGCTGGGCAAGCACTTAGCTGGGAGTTCGCTGACCCAATCGGGGTCTTGATCGATAGCTGCAGAGCGGGTGGAGCGCAGGCGTTGCTTCCGAACTGTGGGTTCCGGTCCTGTCCTGAAGAGGGTCCTGTCCTGAGGGTTTGCTGTCCTGTCCTGAGGGTCCTGTCCTGATTCCTATTCCGAGGGTATCCTGTCCTGTCCTGGGTGTCCATTCTGCACCTGCTGTCCTTTGAGGGGTATCCTTCCTTGAGGGTTTCCTGTCCTTAACTGACCCGTGGCCAGGGTTTGGTTTCCACACCTTTCTAGGTAAATATTGCTCTGAAAACTCTTTAAATCTTGCACCTTCTAAATTTCTGACTTTTGCTTTAATAAAGTTCATCATTGCATATGTTATATTTTCCATGCCTTTCCGCAACCATTGAAAGTTAATTACATATTTTTCCGTGAGGTTTTGTTCCTATGTCTTCTCACTGGTTAGAAATTATATTTTGCATTGCAGTCTGTAATTTTATGATATGGTCTAGAACTTCATTGCCTAGATTGTTCAAAGGCCCATTCACCTTAAGTGAAGCGTGTTACTCTTTATAGGCCCTCCCATAGTTATTCATGCATAAAATGTCCATGCTTAAACATTTCTGAGATTTTATAATATTTTCCATCTGCATTTCATATTACATTTGAATGATTACCCTGTCATTATTTCTTTATGCCTATATGATTTACGTTATCTTGGTTATTGATTGCCTTATTTTACTGTACCTCATGCAAGAAAATATTGAATTTAGATAAACATTTTAAAACTTCCAGTTGTCCGTGGTCATTTAAACAGTATTTGAATGTTATTGGTTGGGTTTGTATTTTGCTGCCTTTCTTTTACAGCTAGCTCCCTGATTCATTGTGGTCATTAGGTACCCGCATCGGTGGATGGTAAGTCGGGTGCACTGAAAATTATTAGCAGGGAACACACACACACAACTTGGTAGAGCTCGTGAAGTCACCTGATCGATGTATATGGTGATTTGAAAAGTATATGGGCCCTGAAGCCGGAAACGGCGAAAACTATTGGTCGGGTGGCCTCGCGCGCTCTATCAGTTTTCTGGTAGCTAGAGGATGGTTAGGGACTAGTTGAGAGTAAGGCAGGGATTAGTTGGACTAGTTGAGTCGGAAGCTGCTATTATATTGATGCTGCTAGAAGAGCGGCTGTTCTAAGAGACCTGATCATTCTCTTGTGAATACGCTGCTGAAACTCATGAATTTTTGCATTGTTTTTATTCTTGTTCTTATATTGCTATATGTACTAATCCATGCATTTGTAAACCGTATCGTTTCGTGTTGTCTGAACTCCCCGGGGAATTGAAAGGGCAAGTGGTGAATAGAATCCATTGTCCTGAGGTCACAGGTTCGAGGAAAGTTAGGTGCAGGTTAGGATAACCGGGAAGCACTAACTAGGGTTTTCTGAATACATGTGTGAATAAATGACAGTAACGGGGTTCATTGGCAAAATTCCCATAGTGGCGTAACCTAGTAAGGGTCACATCGGAAGAGTAGCAGGTTCCTCGGAGCTAGCGTGAAAGCAGAGGGGTCCGCTGAGAAACCTTAAACTCGGAATATATCCCGGAAAGAAGTGGATGAGTTTAGGGGAATAACAGGTTCACCGATGCTAGAGTGAAGGGTAGGCGGAAGAGATCTGCCCGCAGCGAGTGAAAAGTAAATGGAAGTAGTTTACTTGCAGTAAAACAATTCTTTCTCTGTCTAGACACTTGAGCACTGTGGCGAATGTGTATTTGTTGTAAAATAACCAAGCACTGAGCACTTTAAAAGAAAGAAAGTTTCCGTTACCTTGTGAAGGGAGGGAGTCAGTCGCGAAGCACCTCTGACGTCACTCTGTGCCGCGCTGGGATTGGTAGAAGCAGCGGGCGGGTAGCGGAGCTGGAATTGTAAAGGAGGGGTGAGCACCGGAGCGTGGGAACTGTCTCACGAAGGGGCCGCGCACCCATTGGCGGAGCTTATTTGGTGTCGCACACCCATTGGTTGCACGAATTTCTGAAGCGCGTTCTGATTGGAGGTAGTTTGTAAACAAAGTTTAGCGCAGAAGTTGTATGTGGCACTCGCAGACTACAGGAACTCGACCTGATCCAAGGCACCTAGGGTTTGAAAGGGATCAGTGGAAGACTAATAGATACGATATTATGTACGGAACAAAGAGAAAAATGTCACTTATAAGTAAGGTGAAAAATTATTTTAAAACGGACAAACCGATTAAATCTAGGGAAGGTGTTCTTGTCCCACCACCTAATACTCCTGCCTCATTCATGATGTTTGACCGAGGGTACAATACCTGTGTGTGGCTGGAGAATTGGGTGAAATACACGAAAGATGACGGAGTATTGGCTTTTCCGTTAGATGGTACTTTCAATGGTAGGATCCTATTTAATTTAAGGACTCGGATGAACGAATTGCATCCCAGACCAAGACTAACGCAGTATGAGGCATTAGAGGAATGGGAGATTGAGGCTTTTGAAAGAGAAAGACCCCGAATGGACAAGGGTTTGACCAAGTGGTACCCCAGGCAGAAACAGGAGTCCAGGGATAAAAGGATGAAACAGTGGAGGCAGAGCATGATTGTTGAGGGTCTGTTTCCCATGATGCCGGCATGTCATAACATTGGAGAGAAAAGTACTGAAAAATGTAAGCATTGGGGGGCCCTGGGGGAATCAGATGATGAACTAATAGATGACATCTGTACCAGAAGTCCGCCACCTTACAATGAGGGAACCCGACCTTCCAGTGTAGGAGATGTTCCCCGACGCCACTTCCTAAAGGAAGAAGACAGGTCCCTGGGACTGGGAGGGGGTGGTCAAGTATTGCCCTATCCTGAAAAACCCGAACCGACGGAAACAAGGGATATATATCCCAAAGTGCCCGCGAGCCAGGAAGAAAAATACTCACGTACGAAAATCTTTTTTCCCAGACCCTTGTATGAAAGCGAAGAAAAACCATCGAATTCAGGACTGCCTTTTGTTCAACCTCCATATGGGGAAGAGCGCAGGTCCTTTAATACTGGAACTTTATTCCCGAAACCAAATTATGGGGGAGGACCAAGTGAAACGCATCCTACTGCCCCGAGTTTTACTCCTCCATTGACCCCACAGATATTACATGACACAACTTTAAGAAGGGTACTAGTGGAAAAGGAGCAAGAGGCTCTAGCTAGACAAAGGACAGAAATAATTCAGAAAATTTCCCAGTTAAACACCAGTCCTGAGGCATTGACTATTCCAGTAACTATTGGACCAGTGGTCCCGTTATACGGAAATGGTCAGGGAAATCCGATTACTCCAGTTATGACCCCAGGCATGGCAACCCCGAGACAGGAACCGATCATCATAGATGATCAGTCCAGTGAGTGCGAGTCTGAAGTTGCGTTCTTGGAATTGCCAAACAAACAGACTGGAAAGGGAATACAGCAGAGGCATAACCCTTTTAATACAAAAGAAATTAAATTAGAGACAGCAACAGGTACTAGGAATGTCTCTCTGGTAACTCCGGATGAAATTGAGAGTTGGAGTCGTGAATTAGAGAAGCAGACTCCGCAAACAAAACCTTTAGACCTCTACAAGCTGAGGGTCGAAATAGAAGAATTAATGGCAGGAAATGTGGGGTTGGATCGATTGAATACCTACTCTGAAGAAGAATTGTCGTTCATATGTAAAAGCTTTACAAGGAACACCAGAGTGCTCCACGAAAAACTGACCGAAACAGCAGTTAGTATGGGGGTAGATATCTCAAAATCCAAGCCCTTACAGAAACCGTATAGAGCAGACTTCTCAGACAAGGATATAGAACACCTGAATGTGGCAGGGAAGAAATTGCAGATTAAAGAATTAATGGGGGTACTGCAGAAATGGGGAGATGTGGAAAGATGGAAAAGCAGGTGGGCGAAAAAGAGAGAAGAGGTTCGCTCCCGACAAGTGACTCCTGAATTTGCTTTAAGGGAGGTAGAAAAACCTGAGCAGTTATGCCCCATGCGCGAAGTGCCAGGAGGGAAATATGTGCATGTCCCCTGGTCTAGGCAGGATATTGTGTCCTTCACGAACGATTTTCCAAAATTACGAGAGAAACCAGTTGACTGGTACAGGCAGGTGGAAAGGTTCGTGAAGGTACAGAAATGTCTGTGGAAAGACCTGGATGGGTTTTTCGACATTGTGGTTCCAGTAGATTTATGGACCCAGTGTAAAATAAACATAGACTGGCCGAGTGAGGAGTACCCAAGAAATAAAGAAACAGGGGAGCCATCAAAGGATGTCATGCGAAAATATGAGCAGGTAATTCAGCACTTGAAAGAAAAGGTGCCCGCAAAGGAAACTGATTGGACAAAAATAGATAGAACAACACAGGAAAGGGACGAGACAGTGCACTCCTTCTATGAGAGGTTATTGCAGGTATTTAAAACATACAGTGGTATTGATAACATCGACCTGAAGGATATGACGCACTTTATTTACAGGTTTGTAAATGGTTTAAGACCTGAAATTTGTCAGTGGATAAAAGATAATAAAATCTGTTGGCATACTAAGAAAATGGATGAGGTCCTGCGGTACGCTAAGTACTGCGAGGACGAGATGGCAGAAAAGAAAAAGGCCCTTAAGGAAAAGGTGATGTGGGCTCAGGTGAAGCTCGCAGAACAGCAGGAAAAACAATTGAGTAACATGGTTAAAAATGCTGAGAACAAAGGTCCTGGGGGAGGGGGTGGAGGAAAGCCCCGGCCCAAATTTAGCAGGGAAGAGGCTATGAAGAAATTTCCCTGCCATCAGTGCGGCGAAATTGGACACTGGCGAAACGAGTGTCCCCAATTAGTAGATATTAATGAAAAAACTCCTGATTTAACTCCACAGACGCAGAAAGAAAGACCAAGAAAGACTCAACCCCAGGTAAAAACAGTTCAGGTGCCTCGAGCACCCAAGCAGGTATACAGGGGAAGACAGGCAGAAGATGAAGAGATAGAGGTTTGGGAAAGCGGGGAGAACAGAAATACAGCAACTTCGCAGTATCTGCTAAATGATACCTTCCTTTGTAATGATCAGGACTGACGGGGCCTGAGAGGGGAGGACGAGGAGT
Source organism: Lissotriton helveticus (assembly GCF_964261635.1). Taxonomy (NCBI): domain Eukaryota; kingdom Metazoa; phylum Chordata; class Amphibia; order Caudata; family Salamandridae; genus Lissotriton; species Lissotriton helveticus. Next base: position 989,860,383 of record NC_136067.1, read on the forward strand.
GCGTACTTGGCGCTTCCTTGCCGGTAGACCAGTCTGGACCATATATTGAAGGAAAGGTTGACGGAAATGATGTCACCTTTCTGTTGGACACTGGCGCTACCCGTTCTACTGTAAGAACAGTGGACGTTCCAAACCTACCCCTCTCGGGAGAAGATATCCAAGTAGTGGGTGTATCTAATCAATTGATTAGTACTCCTGTTACCGAACCAATGGAGATTTCAATTGGAAATTTTAAACAGATGCATAGATTTGTCGTCTGTGACACCAGTCCAGTGAATCTACTGGGTCGTGATTTGCTGTGCAAAATGAACTGTACCATCTTTTGCACACCAAAAGGTGTTGAGATACAGACCCCAGATGAAGATGGCATTTATAAATTATTGTTACTTAGACCTGACTCAGAAATTAAAAGATTGACCCTGCAGGACTTGCCCCAAGAACTCCAGGAAGCCGTAAAGCCAGAGGTGTGGGATTTCACTGGAAAAGATGTGGGTTTGATGAAAGATGTGGACCCCATACAGATAGCCATCAAGGACAATGCAGTATATCCTAACACTAGGCCCTACCGAATGAATGCTGAAGTGAAAGCAGGTGTCACTCTAGAAATACAAAAATTATTAGAAGGAGACATCATACAGGAAGTAATGAGCAGCCCATGCAACTCACCGATTATGGGCATCAAAAAGCCTAGTGGCAAGTATAGGGTAGTGCAGGACCTGAGAAAGGTTAACAAAATTGTAGTTCCTTGCTGCCCTATTGTCCCAAACCCTGCAGTGATATTGTACCAGATTCCTTGGGATGCTGAATGGTTCACTGTGATTGATTTATGTCATGCATTCTTTTCGATACCCCTGCACCCCGACAGCAAATTTCTTTTCTCATTTGCCTTCGAAGGTCACGTGTATTGTTGGAACCGGGTCCCTCAAGGGTATACAGAGAGCCCCTCTATCTTTAATCAGATCTTGAAAAAATGTCTAGAGACTTTGACCTTACCTGGGAACTCTGTGTTAGTGCAGTACATAGACGACCTTCTACTGGCGTCTAAAAGTCACAGGGACTGTGTAGTTGACACCATTGCCCTCCTAAATCATCTGTGTGAGAAAGGGCATAAAGTGGCCCCTGACAAACTACAGTTCTGTGCGAAATCAGTGAAATATCTAGGACACCAGATAGAAAAGGGTGTCAGAAAAGTCACATCAGAAAGAGTGAGAATAATTCAAAAGATGCAGTTGCCCCGTACTCAAAAAGATGTCAGAATGTTCCTGGGTGTATTAGGGTACTGCAGGCAGTGGATTCTGGGATTTGCAGCCTTAGCCAGGCCCTTGATAAAAATGACCACGAGAGGAATGCCAGATGTTGTAGAGTGGGACGATGAAAGTCTAATGGCTTTCACAAGACTGAAAAACTGTCTGTGTACGGCCCCTGCGTTGGGAATGCCAGATTATTCCAAAGAGTTTGCCCTATTCTGTGACACTCGCGATAATTGCACATTGTCAGTCCTGACTCAAGAACATGGCACGACCAGAAGGCCTGTGGCCTATTTCTCTGCCACTTTGGACCCAGTAGCTGCTGGGTTACCAGGCTGTCTGAAAGCAGTAGCTGCTACCTGTGCAAGTTTGGAACAGAGTGAGTCCATTGTCATGGGACATCCTGTGACCGTGTATGTTTCACATGGAGTGGTAATTCTATTGACCAGAACTAAAACACAGTATCTCACCCCTAGTCGGCTGACTAAATACGAGAGGATTCTTGTGGGTGCAGCAAATGTAAGCATTGTTAGGTGCGGTATTCTGAACCCTGCCACCTTACTCCCCGACCCCTTGGAAATAGAAGGTGGGGATGATGATGAACATGATTGTATTGACCTGACAGAGTTCAGTACTAAACCACGCCCAGACATAAAAGAAACGCCATTGCCTGAACATGATAAAGAACTATTTGTGGATGGTTCCTGTCTAAGACATGAACTAGGAGGCTTGAGTGCTGCTTACGCAGTAGTCTCTTTCACAAAAATTGAAGAAGCAGGTTACTTATATAACATCAAGTCTGCACAAGTAGCCGAATTGATAGCTATGATAAAGGCTTGCAAAATTGGGAAGGACTTACGCATAACAGTGTATACTGACAGTCAGTACTTTTATGGAGTTGTGCATGACTTTGGCCAATTGTGGCTGCAGAGAGAATTCATGACTTCCTCAGGTACTCCCATTCGGAATGCAAAGGTTGTTCATGACCTTTTAGAGGCCATCCAGTTGCCCAAAGAACTGGCAGTGGTAAAATGTGCTGCTCATCAAAGGAGCATGGACAAAGTATCACTGGGAAACGATTATGCTGATCGAGTGGCCCAATGGTGTGCCAAAGATCGGTATATTGTAAATCCAAAACGAGGGGGGCCAGGAACCAGCTGCCAGCTTCAGGTGTTTGAAGAAGTGCCTACGTGGGATGAAGTGAGAGAGTGGCAGGAATCGGCTCCTTGGCAAGAAAGAGAGAAATGGAAGGAGGATGGGTGTAGACCGAGACGTGTGGATGGTGTGATTTTGGGCCCAACTGGTATGCCTGTGTTACCCCGACACTTGCTTGGCACAATGGCAAGATTAATACATGAAGGATCACACATTGGTAGGGATGCCATGATTCTGGTATTTCAACAGACTTGGTACAGTAAGAAATTCAGGAAGGTAGCAGAGTCCCTCTGCCAGAGGTGCCTGTCATGTCAGCAGATGAACCCAGGCAAGAGGACAATGGTTGAACTGAGCAAAATTGGGAGATCAGGGGGTCCCTTCGTAAGGATACAGATTGATTTCATCACCATGCCCCGTTGTGAAGGGAAGCGATATGTCCTTGTCATTGTTTGCATATTTTCAAAATGGGTAGAAGCTTACCCTACTTCCCAAAGTGACGCACTGACAGTAGCGAAGTGTTTACTAAAAGAACTGATACCTAGATTCGGGGTGCCATTCATTATTGAATCAGATAAGGGTGGACATTTCCAGAATGACATACTGGCTGAACTCTGTAAGGCCTTTGGAATAAGGCAGAAACTTCATTGTGCATACCACCCAGAGGCTTCTGGAATAGTGGAACAAGTAAATGGAACTATCAAAAACAGACTAGCAAAGCTGACAGATGCTACTGGCATGACCTGGGTGAAGGCCCTGCCCCTGGTCCTGATGGGACTGAGAAGTGTTCCTGACCGCAAGACAGGCCTAAGTCCCCATGAAATCATTATGGGAAGAGTGATGAGACAAGCATGGGTGCCAGGAAGCAAACTGTTGAGTATTACTGATGATTTAGTGCTTGAATACTGCAGAAGATTGGGTGACCAAGTGCGTTCTATCTCTCGCCAGATTGGAGACGACGGCATCCTCAATCCAACGACTCCTCTCCACAGCTTGGTTCCAGGAGACTGGGTCAAAATAAAGAAGCACACTCGATCTAATTGTCTGGCACCAAGGTGGGGAAAGAAACGCCAAGTAATCCTGGTAACAACAACTGCAGTGAAGGTCGCAGGTGTTCCCCAGTGGATCCACGCTGGACACACTCAGAAGGTATTACCAGACAAAGAATTTGCAGAAGAAGGGCAACCAGCAGAGGACCCTGCAGGAGCTGGTCCAGAAGCAGCTGACAACAAGCAGCCCAGCACCAGTCAGGTTGCAGGAACAGCAGACGTTGGCCCAGGAGTAGTTGACTACGAACTGCCAAGAAACCAGCCTGCGGAAGAGGTCCAGGAAACTGAGCCAGGAGTAGCTGAAGACGAGCTGCCAAGCATATGGCCAGAAGAATGGATACCGATGATTGATCTGACCGAAGATCCTATCAGAACAAGAGAGCGACTTAGTGAAGGTAGAGAGTGGACTAGTCAGGAAAAGCAAGGCACAGGCGAAGAACCTCAGCCGCTTGAGATTCACATCAAAACTGAGGAAGGAGAAGGTCAGACAGGGACAGAGCAGGTGTTCGATACACCACCGCTAACACCTGATGCAGATAAGGGAGAGACTGGAAATAGAGTGATAGTTCGAGCAGAAGAAAATCAAGAGATCGAAGTGCTTGAACAGGATCAGAGAGGGTAAAAGAACGGGTTCAGGAAACAGAAACAGAAACAGAGACAATCGAAAGCCAAAAACAAAATATTCCTGAACAAGGCCAGATTAGCAACCAGGCAGAAGAATTTGATGCTAGCCCTGGAACTAGCCAGATAGGGGAAGTAGGAGAAGAAAGTGGAGAAGAATTACCACAAGATAAAGAGAACAAGAGAATAAGAAAAGAAAGTGAAGTCCAAGTACCGACTAAGAGACTAAAGAAAAGAAACAACCTTGAGCCTAGGTTTGTAAAAAGATTGAGACTAAGGATAAAGACAGTGGAAGAAAAACGTGCAGAAGCAAGAAGAAGTGCTCGGATAGCAGAGCAAGAAGAAGACTCTTCCAAAAGAAGGAGTGAACGAATAAAAAGACAAAACAAAAAGTACAAGTCTCCTGAATGGACATTGGTTTTGGAAGAACTTGAAGATCTTGATATAACTGACGTGAGCGACGGAGAACCCGTCCCAGAGTACTCAGCTGAAGAAGAAGACGAACCACCGTGAATTTGCACAAAGTAAGCTAATTGTGTAAAGCCAAAAAGAGGGGTTCGAGAGACTCCTTCTGAGCCAAAATGTCTGATTCAACAGTGAATGGTAGACCTAGTTGCAGCCGTTTTAAGACGTGTTGCAAGGTGTGTATATGTAGTGTAGTAGTACTGATAGTTATCTGGATAGGATTAACAATTTTCATTCCCTTTGCTGTAAGTAAAGATACTAACATTGTCCCTACTGAAGTTGTAAATACTGACAATGAGGAGCTAACATCACAGAGTGTAGCACGACATGAAAGAGCTTTGAGACAAACAAAACAGAACTTAGAAGCATCAGATGAGGGAGGACTACATTATCATGGAGTTAAGAACAAGACACACTTAAATGTTTTCGCAAACTTATTAATACACTATGTAGAGACTATGGAAATTGAAGATTGCTATGTCTGCATGAAGCTATCTACTTCTGTGGCTGAAGGCGTGACATACCATCACCTGCCATTGACATATGGAATCTCCTGTAGCATTTTAGCTAGTTTATTTTACAAAAGGGGACCGTTACAGTATTATTATTCTAACAATGACGTGATCTTTTCTGAACTTCCTATACGTGGGAACTTGAATCCTGTACATACCAAAACTGACACCATAAGATATATGGGAGACTACTTTCTGACTATAGGTAACATTGACATAGCAGACGCACACAGAGATAACTTGACTTGTTCTTTGCGTGAGCAGGAAAAGATGTTCCTGAACATGGCAGAGAAAAGGAGAATTAAAATTCAAAAGAAGGCTAATGACGAAAGTCAGAAAAAGCCAAAGTGGGCAGAGAACATGGAAGGCACCTCATCTGGTGGAGCGGGTCCTGCTCTGTTGCTGGATTTTGAAAAGAAAGGCAAGCTATGTCTTCACCGCGAGAAGACTAGCTATTATAATAATGTTTTCATTGGTTCCAGTGAATGCGAACATAATTACAAGGTAATTGGAGGTTGGGGTTTCAAAAATGGGTCAGAGCCTGTGTTTCCTGGAATTTATTATATTTGTGGGGACAAGGCTTATTTCAAATTGCCGGATCACTGGTATGGAAGCTGCTACTTTGGCATTGTCTTCCCGAAAATATACCATGGGAATGGGAAAGCTGGAAGCAATGAAGATACTAATGGCTTAGTGCGTAGTAAAAGAGAAAGTATAGGTGAAATTATGGGTAGTATTTTCAGTGCACTGATACCTGGAGTGGGAGTGGTTCTGAACACTCACAGAATTTGCAAATTGTCTACTATAGTAGATGTGCTGTCTACTGAAACAGCTCATGGATTTCTGCTGGTCAACACTGAAATGGTTGCGATCAGATCAATGGTTTTGCAGAATCGACTTGCTCTTGACACCTTATTAGCGAAAGAGGGCGGAGTCTGCCGGATGTTGAAGGCGCAACATTGTTGCACTTATATTCCGGATAAAAGTGTACAGATCAAAAGATATGTGAAAAACATTACTAATTTGGCAAAGGAACTCAAACCACTCGAGGTTGATAGTGCCTGGAAGAGACTGGTAGATGGTCTCTCAAATGTAGGTCATTGGCTTGCTAGCATAGGTAAAAGCTTATTATTCAAAATTCTGATGCCAATTGGTATTATAGGTCTTATTATACTTTCCATTTTCTTATGCTGTAAATGCCGTAAGCGCACCAAAAAGCACGAGGTAAATGCAAGAGGAGTGAAACGAAGTGTGGATGAGATTGAATTAGAGGAAGTGAATGATCAGATATACAAAAAGGTGAAGACTTCTCACCCTGCTAAAACTGAGAGAGAAAAGTTAGAACGGTTGCTGGAAGAAATAGAACTTTATAAAGTGTGAAAGAAAGTTGGCATCTGGTTCCATTATAATTTGTGATGATAGTAAATATCATCAAAGAGGGGATTGATGAAGCAAAGCTTCGCATATTTTGCGGCTTGCCGAAGTCAAGAACCTCGTTTATGTGTAATAAGGTAACAAAACGTATGTTTTACTAACATTTATTTTTTGTTTAGGCAAAGTTCCCGAAGCTTGCCTATGTGTATTTCTAATGAATTTAATCCGTGTCCTTTAATATGGCCGCCGCTTGTATTTTAGTTACTGCGCATGCGTCAGCCACACTCACGTGTCCTGACGCGTCTGCAGAAGTGGAGGGAAAGTTATGCGCATGCGTAATTCATAGCTGTGCTTATCATGTGGTACTGCTCGTGCCACTGCTCTTGTGACTGTGTCAATGTAGCTAACATTTAATGCAATAGTTTTATTTCTTGATGATGAGTCAAAAGTACAAACCCTATGATGTATTTTCATAATGACATTATTATGTATTATCTGTTTTCGCTTACTTTTCATGTACCGCGGGGAATGGGGGTCCAAACTGATTGGGAGCCATATTGACGGTCTCTTCTGCGCATGACCAGGGAGCATTGAAAGGTGGCCACTTTGGACAGTGGAACTCAGCCAGCTGGCAGCCACAGTCAAGATGCGCCTGGGAAAGCCACCTCTGCGCTACGAGAACGGCGAATGTTGCTCCTCATGTGTTACAATGTTAATTTTCACTCGTATTTCTGCACAGTTCTCATGAGAACCCCAAACCTGCTAGGCGGTACCCAAGTATGCTAATGAAGGCTTAAAATCTTGTATTGTGATTGGTGTGTTACCCAAATCCTACCTTAGGACCAATCGAAATTGAGGGATTCTGACACTTTGCAACATTGGGGGGTGGTACACTGTCCCCAAACTGTATATCTACCCTGGGTTCACCTAGTGAACCGTCCGACTTGTCTGGTTTAGCTGACCTGTCACTGACCCAACGCACTCAATAGGTGACTGAAGATACAGAGCGCTGCAAAGCACTCTGTCCGAATTTGACCATAGACTAAGGTTCTACTGAGCCTTAAAGTGCTGGGCAAGCACTTAGCTGGGAGTTCGCTGACCCAATCGGGGTCTTGATCGATAGCTGCAGAGCGGGTGGAGCGCAGGCGTTGCTTCCGAACTGTGGGTTCCGGTCCTGTCCTGAAGAGGGTCCTGTCCTGAGGGTTTGCTGTCCTGTCCTGAGGGTCCTGTCCTGATTCCTATTCCGAGGGTATCCTGTCCTGTCCTGGGTGTCCATTCTGCACCTGCTGTCCTTTGAGGGGTATCCTTCCTTGAGGGTTTCCTGTCCTTAACTGACCCGTGGCCAGGGTTTGGTTTCCACACCTTTCTAGGTAAATATTGCTCTGAAAACTCTTTAAATCTTGCACCTTCTAAATTTCTGACTTTTGCTTTAATAAAGTTCATCATTGCATATGTTATATTTTCCATGCCTTTCCGTAACCATTGAAAGTTAATTACATATTTTTCCGTGAGGTTTTGTTCCTATGTCTTCTCACTGGTTAGAAATTATATTTTGCATTGCAGTCTGTAATTTTATGATATGGTCTAGAACTTCATTGCCTAGATTGTTCAAAGGCCCATTCACCTTAAGTGAAGCGTGTTACTCTTTATAGGCCCTCCCATAGTTATTCATGCATAAAATGTCCATGCTTAAACATTTCTGAGATTTTATAATATTTTCCATCTGCATTTCATATTACATTTGAATGATTACCCTGTCATTATTTCTTTATGCCTATATGATTTACGTTATCTTGGTTATTGATTGCCTTATTTTACTGTACCTCATGCAAGAAAATATTGAATTTAGATAAACATTTTAAAACTTCCAGTTGTCCGTGGTCATTTAAACAGTATTTGAATGTTATTGGTTGGGTTTGTATTTTGCTGCCTTTCTTTTACAGCTAGCTCCCTGATTCATTGTGGTCATTAGGTACCCGCATCGGTGGATGGTAAGTCGGGTGCACTGAAAATTATTAGCAGGGAACACACACACACAACTTGGTAGAGCTCGTGAAGTCACCTGATCGATGTATATGGTGATTTGAAAAGTATATGGGCCCTGAAGCCGGAAACGGCGAAAACTATTGGTCGGGTGGCCTCGCGCGCTCTATCAGTCCATCAAGCATGAACTGAGAAAAAGTCGGGTCTCATAATGCATTTTCCCCATTCATTTTTCCTAGGACATTTAGACACTGCTACAGCCCAAACCCCTGCACAGATTTACACCAGATTTGGCAGAATGCTGGATCTTTGTCCAGAAAGAGTGCCTTTTTGTTTTGGTGTAAATCGAATTGGTAGATAATAAGCAATTCATGCTCAAAATCCTTATATATCTAGGGATGTGGAGTCTCCACAGATCTGACAGATTTCCTGCTGAGATCAGATTTGCTGCCACTACATCAACAAGGAAGTGATGGTAGCCATCTTAGGGCCCTGTACTCAGTCCTGAGTACTAAATAATGCAAACAAAAAAGACATGAGGAGTCAGGGTAGGGATACCCTGATCCCCTAGGCAGAGTAGTGAGGCTCCCACTCTTCTTTTTTTTAACCCCTTCTGGGCGAGAATGGGTGGATGACGCAATTATTGTTATTACTGGGCAGGAGGCATGTGCCCCCCTCCCCAGACTGTTTTCGGCCCTGTGGACCCCATCCCCTGGGGCCCAAAATATTTTATAGGAGGAACATGGCCCCCACCCAGGCCGTTTACAGACCAAGGACCCCCTATCCCAGGGCCTGCAGTTATTTTTTTGGGGAGGGAGGCTGCAAGAGCTGTACTGGGGAAGCCACCAAAGGAGATATTGTTTCCCTGCCCAGACAGGCATGGGCTGGGAAACGAGCATTTGTTCCTGCTTGGTGGAAGCATTTTTAATCTCTTGCCATGCGGGAGCAAACACATAGTCTGCTCCCAGCGGTATAGCTTTAAAAATGCAGAATTTTGATCTGTTTCCCTGCCCACACTAATGGAGGCAAGAAAAAAGATCAAAATACTGCCCCCCCCAGAGGGAGCAGCATACGTAGCTGCTCCCTGTAGGCAGTAGCAATACCAGCTCCCTCTGCATGTGAGGAACCAACTGCGGCCACTGGAGCCCTGGGGCTTCCCTTTTAGCCCTTCAAAAGTGTATGGTGAGTGTCCTGTATGGCCATCAGGGCAACCAACTTTCATAATGCAGGCCTGGGCATGGGGTCCTTGGGGTTGAGACCAGCTCAGAAAGGGGGTATGTGTGGCTCCCCTTTCCTTTATTTTAAGGAGATGCTATAGGGAATGGGTCCCCAGGTCCAAACAAGGCTTGGGGAGGGGGGCCTCCTTCCCTTAGTTTAATATATTCGGCAAGGGGGGATGTGGTCTCCAAGGCCTAGTAAGGCTTGGTAGGGGAGCCATATGGCCCTGCTCCCCTTTAATTAATATATACGCCCCTGGAATCCTCAGGAAGGAATCTAGAGATCTAGAGAAGGATTTGTGAGACAGTCTTAACATGCAACACATGAAGCATGATCATCCAGTAACAGTGCAAAGACCCAGAAAATTGTGGGGTCCCGCACTCCAATTTCCATTTAAGACTCCGCCTATTCATGCTTCATCCACAAGCAAAGAAATGAAAGATGGCTTCTAGCATATTAACAAGAACAACATCTTGCAAATGAGACAGGTAATACTGGTTTTGTAGTTATGAGCCATAATTACTTCTTGAAAGTTTTTAGATGAATTTCGAATTCTCTTTAACCCCTTGCCTGCGCTGAACATTCCGCGCTGGTGCGGAACGTTCTATTGCGCTGGCGGGGCCGCGACGTTCAACGGACGTGCGCAGCACTACCGAGGTAGTGCACGCGACGTAATTTGAACGTGGGCAGCATTCAAGGGGTTATACGTGTTAATGTGTAATTATCAATCCCAATTATGGTGTGTGTTGTGTTCAATGCAAACCATAATGGCTGATTTTCATGGTTTCACATGTTTGCATGTGCTGAACAATATTTAACTTTTAGCTGTGTTTTTATTTATTTATTTATTTGCAGTTTTGTACCGCGCTGGCTTCACTCCCGGAGGAGTATCTCCGCGCCTTTGGCTTCTACAAATGTATTAAAGAGGAGGAGTCTTCAGGATGGTCTAGTGTTACTGTCCAAACAAAAAGGTCTTCAGCTTTTTCCTAAAAGTAAGGTGGTCTATACATTGCCTGAGGGATATAGGAAGACCGTTCCAGAGCGAGGGTCCAGCTATTGATAGTGTTTTTGCTCCATGTCTGGCCTTTCTAGCTCTGGGTATGCATAGAAGGCTTTGTTCCCTTGATCTGAGTGTTCGAGTGGGAATATAAGGTGTAAATTTGGTGTTCAAGTAGGCGGGACCCATACCATTCAGGCTTTTATGTATGAGGCAGCATACCTTAAACTTAGCCCTCTGTCTAACAGGTAGCCAATGCAGTTTGGTCAGCAACGGTTTAGAAGGTGTACGGGGAGGAACGTTCAGAACCAACCGTGCAGCCGTGTTCTGAGCTACCTGAAGTCTGTTCATTACTCCCTCATTAGCAGACAGGAGCAAGCCATTGCAATAGTCCAGGCGACTCAAAACGAGCGCCTGGACCAGCGTCTTCCTTGTTGTGTCAGGTAGAAATGGGAAGATTTTCCGCAGCATACCAATTATATGAAAGCAAGCTCCCACCACCTGGTTGCCATGTTGTTTGAGAGTAAGCTCCTGATCTAATCGGACCCCCAAGTTCTTAATAGTTTGTTTGGGTATGGGCACTGGGCCGAGATCTTGTGGCCACCAATCTGGGGTCCAGAGCATTTTTGCCTCACCAAACAACATGACTTCCGTCTTCCCAACGTTGCACTGCAGGTAGTTGGAAGACATCCATCGTGCTACTGCCTTCATGCCCTGGGAGAAAGAGTTTCTGACCTCAGGTGTAAAGATCTTAAAAGGAAAGAGGAGTTGTGTATCATCCGCGTAAGAAATTGGGATGAAACCATATTTTCTCATGATGTTAGCCAGGGGTGCCACATATATGTTGAATAAGGTGGGGCTCAGACATGAGCCCTGTGGCACCCCCTTGGAGATTTCAACTTCCTCTGACCTGTAAGCACCCATAGTTACCTGCTGGGTGCGGTCTCTCAAGAAACTCTTCAACCATGCCAAGGCTTCTTGTTTCAGGCCGATGTTAGCCAGTCTAGTGGTCAGGATGGAATGGGATACGGTATCGAATGCCGCAGACAGATCCAACAGTACCAGGACAACAGAGTAACCTCTGTCCTGGTACATGTGTAGATCGTCTGCGACTGACATCAGGGCTGTCTCCGTGCTATGTCTGGGTCTAAACCCGGATTGGGACTGGTCTAGTACTGCAGCAGATTCAATATATTCAGACAATTTACTATTTACATGTTTTTCAATGATTTTGCCTAAAAATGGGAGCAGGGAGATGGGTCTGAGGTTAGCTAATTCTTCCCAAGGAGTAGCTGTGTTTTTCCTCAAGGGCTTCACCAAAGCCTTTTTCCATCTTTTAGGAACCTGTCCCGTACTCAGCGAAAAGTTGACTATTTGCTGGATAGTAGGTCCTAGAGCCGCGGCCAGAATGGGCATGATCCGTGCTGGGATGGTATCCATAGGGGATCCACTTTTTATCAGAGAGATGTTTCTTTCTACTTCCTCTATTGACATAGGGGGAAAAGCAGAGAGGGAATGCCTAGTCAGTATTTCTGTTCCCAGATTTGCAATGAGATCATTATCAGTGGCGTTATAAAGATTCGAGAGTGTGATTTTGCTATAAATTGCATCAATTTTTTGATTAAAAAACTGAGAGATATCGTCACAAAGTTTTTGTGACGCCACTTCTGTGCTTTCACAGGCTGTGGGTTTAAAAAAAGTCTCTAATATCTGGTAGAGAGTTTTGGGATTGTTCCCAGCTGCTAGTAACTGTGATGCAATGTGGTTTTTCCTTGCCGCTCGGATCGCTTTATGGTATATTTTCTGAGAGCTTTTGTATAAATTCTTATCTTGATTTTGGCGTGAGGCCCTCCATTTCTTCTCCAGTTTTCTAGTTGTTTGTTTGAGCACTCTAAGATTCTCTGAAAACCAGATCTCCTGTTTGTGTGCAGGTCTGGGCTTAAATGTTTTCATCGGAACAATGCTGTCTATAGTTTTGAGGAGTGTTTCCTCGTATTTTTGTAAGGCATTGTCAATGTCCTCTTCGATATTTAGATTAGGTGCTACAAATTTTTTGTTAAAATCTTGTTGGGTCAGCTTATGCCAAGGTCTTCTTTTATTGGCTAGGGTGAGTTTTCCGCTGTCACATGAGATAAGAGTGGGGGTGTAGAATTCTATTATAAAATGGTCAGTCCATTCCACTTGACAAGGTGATCTACATTCGATCTGCAGGGAATTAGTTATGACAAGGTCTAGCGCATGTCCTGCCTTGTGGGTGGGTTCATTATTGATTGGCTTTAAACCAAGTGTGGCGAGGTCTGACAGTAACGTCTGTGCTTCACTGTTGAAGTCCAGCTCGCTGTGGATGTTAAAGTCGCCTAGCAAAAGGAAGTCAGAGTTTTCATATATGTGGGGTGCTAGTATTTCCATCAGATTGAGAGATGCCTCTGCGCATGGCCCCGGGGGGCGGTATACTAGTGCTCCCTTTCTATTATTCTTACTCGAAGTGTGGATTTTAAAAATTAGTACTTCTAGGAAGGGGGTGCAAATTTCATCCAACACTGTTATGTTGATTTCTTGTTTATAGACAATCGCTAGCCCACCGCCAACTTTAATGGGACGATCCATCCTGACAATTTTGTACCCTATGGGAATTCCCAATGTTATGGCAGGGACAGAGTGAGGTTTGAGCCATGTTTCGGTCAGGAAACATAGGTCTGGTAGGTGCGAATTAATAAGGTCCCATACTTCTGTAAAATGCTTAGGTAGGGATCTGATGTTACATAGCAGATTTTTGGTTTTAGGAGAAGTGTTATTTTTAGCCGTATTCATCACACGCTTGGGGTTATGGTCCGTAGATTGACTGCCAGGGGGACACTGCTTGGCGGTGGCTGGGGAAGTGTTACAAGCCACCGCTCCTGCCTTGAATTGAGTTTTACATAGTCGGCAAGAGAAAGGGCCTTCTACATTATGTTCCACCCTGGTTGGGCAGATCGTTGATGACAGTTTTAATATCTCTAACATTGCCTGTGAGGTGTAGGTTAGCTGTATACCTGCATGTCCCTCCATAGCCTCCGGCCCCTGGCCCCGTCCTGTCGCGGACGGGCGCAGACGGGCAGGTCTTTGGCTTGTCTTCGGCGCGGCTACGGCGCCCCACTGCGCGCAACCACTGCGCGCTTGTGGCCGACGAGGGCTATATAGCCTTATGGAGAGGAGAGCTGCAGCGCTAACCGCTCGCCTTCCTGGGAGTGTCTTGCTCTTGCCTGCCCCGCCCTCCGCTCAACGGTATAGGTTACCGAGTCGGACCGGGGCGGGCAGGCTAGAGTATCGAGTCAAGACAACAACAAAATGCCGTGGGAGCCCCTCTGAGCCCTGTCAGGCGCTGGTGATTTAATAAAGAGTGGTTTTAAAATTCGTACATCAGTTTTAAAACAATCAGTGCAAATAGGTGCAAGCTTTTAAAAATTATCACATCAATTTTAAAACAGAGTGCGGGGTCAGTGCTGGGACATATTAAAATTCTTAATCAATTTTAACAGTAGGTTAGAGCGCCTTGAGACAGCGCTTCAGCTTAAATACCAAGGTAGGCGCCAAGCGGGGTCGGGAGATGCTGCCACCGTCGTCCCTTACCGCCAGGATCCACTGCCTCCTCGCTGCCTATATAGCCTTATGGAGAGGAGAGCTGCAGCGCTAACCGCTCGCCTTCCTGGGAGTGTCTTGCTCTTGCCTGCCCCGCCCTCCGCTCAACGGTATAGGTTACCGAGTCGGACCGGGGCGGGCAGGCTAGAGTATCGAGTCAAGACAACAACAAAATGCCGTGGGAGCCCCTCTGAGCCCTGTCAGGCGCTGGTGATTTAATAAAGAGTGGTTTTAAAATTCGTACATCAGTTTTAAAACAATCAGTGCAAATAGGTGCAAGCTTTTAAAAATTATCACATCAATTTTAAAACAGAGTGCGGGGTCAGTGCTGGGACATATTAAAATTCTTAATCAATTTTAACAGTAGGTTAGAGCGCCTTGAGACAGCGCTTCAGCTTAAATACCAAGGTAGGCGCCAAGCGGGGTCGGGAGATGCTGCCACCGTCGTCCCTTACCGCCAATTTATAATTGAGGCACTTCATTCTCCTGATAAGTGCTGTACTAGGCCTTTGTCTGTGTGGTACTTGAGTTGGCCACAGGGACTGGTCTTCGCCTCTATTTTGCACCTAACTCATTGCAGGCAGTGAACCCTTTGACCATGTGCAGTGTGGGCTGGTTGTAGAACCAGGCCTGCAGACAGGCCCTGAGCTTAACCAACCATGTGAAATCATCCCATCGTACACAGCCTGCAGATTTGTGCAGCAGGAAATGCCCGCTGGCCTTAACTTTGAACAAACCCTGTGTCAAGCTGGGGCCAAAAAAAAATGGTGCAGTCCCAAAAGTGGCATTTTCCATTTCAACTTCCATAGGATTCTATGCTCCTCATTACTGGGGGTGGGTGAAGAATTCTGCTCTGTTGGCGGAATTTGCACATTTCCCAAAAAGTCTGCGACATGGAGCGGAGTTTTTTCTCTTGTACAGCTCGCCAATGTTAAGTTGGCGAGTGAGCGAAATCTCACACAGGACCACTTCCTGGTGAGATTTCTGAATCCAGCCTTTCGTGGCACTTCATTACCCCTCATGTTGAGAAAACTGCTGCTCGCGTTGAGGAAGCTACAGTTCAAGTATAAAATCTACTCGAGCTGCAGAAAGAAGCAGTGACCTCTGGCACTCCACTTGATGCTGTGTGCACTGATTTTACAGTGCGGGAGACATTCCTGGCACTAAAAATGAGCGCAATTTACTGGACCCCACCATTCACGTGACTCCACATAGTGGGGCAGAGTTTTTTAGCACTTTGCTGAGCTTCACGGAGCACAAATAGCAAACTCCATCCAGGCCTACGCATTACAAACAAAATAGCAGAATATAATTAAACCAAATTTACCATGACAATTGAATTTTACTCATGGACGTGCATTTGCTTAGGTCAATGTAAATATGTGCAGTCGTTTTACAGAAATCAGCATTTAAAAGTGTTTTGTCTGTGAATGAAGAAGTTCAGTTTTAGAGATATCAGGATTATTAATCTGCAGATCCTCTGCAGATTTACAACCACACAGAGAATTCACAAATCCAGTTAAAATAATGGAGGCCCAACTACGGGCTAGGGACCTTCTTCCCCTGTTGTCTATTGTGGATTCACAGATCTAGAGAAGGATTTGTGTGTACACCACACTCCCCCTGGTTGGCAGCACAGAATAATTTCTCAAGATGATGCACTGGCCATTGTGTTGAGAAATAAAATAAAGGGACATAAGAGGGCAAGCTAAGTTGACCCTAACTAACAAGCCCATGTGGTGGCAGGATGAGGGGGCAGGAGGAACCCCTGACCATAAATTGATGCTATGAATATTTTTTCTTCATGGGTTTCACAAATCCTGTGCTGGATTTACAAACCCTAGAACGTCTCCAGGGTCTCACATTTGTGAATCCTGAATACAAATGTTTCTAAAAAATAATTTGGTATTGGACTGCTAAGACAGGCCCAACCCTACTGACCACAGTCTTTAGCCGTGTGTGGCAGGTACTGAATACCATACCAGGGTCTGCAGCCTATATCGCTACACACGCCCAAAAACCATGTATTTTAAAATTGAGGGGTTCAATGTTGTTTGATTTGGCTTTATAGAAGGTGAGCAGTTGAAGGTTTTTTTATGATGGGAATGGGCAAGCACAACGATTTATGTCTGGTCAAAGGTTGGTCCTGCAGCCAATACCTATTGTGCACGGCCAAAGGCTGTATGCATGGGGTGTTGACTTACAGCAGAGGGGCTGACTGAATTGTACAAGGTTGAAGCCCATGTACAGCTTGTGTTGGGTACCTGTGCCATGTTGGGCACAAGGCTAGGCCTATGTTCAGTCATTTTTTGAAAAAAATGTTTAAACGCGCCTTCAGTTGTGCTCAGCCGGGGTTGACCTACAAGCAGGCCCTGTGGCCAACCCACACTGTGCACAGCCAGGGTCATGGGGCAGATATCCATGCCCTGCAACCACTCCCCTCCACACCTGTAGGGGATGGTTGCGCGAGGCAGGTTGGTTATAGTGCCGTGCCCTCAACCCCTGGTGCAAACAGTGAAAGGCTGTGCGCTATTGGGGTTGGCTATCCACAATGGACTGGACACAGGACCTTGTGCTAGGCCTGTCTGAAGACCATGTTTTGCAGGGTTGGCCACCCATGGCCGGTTGGGCAAAGGTCATGTGCTGGGAGAGTTGCCGCAAAACAGGAGATCAGGCCCAAGCAAAAGATGGATGAAGCGGATGATCAAAAATCATTGCAAGAAATGTAAGGAAAAATCCACAGGTTAAAGTGACATTATTGTCAGCTTTGGTTATAAAACCTTAATATACATTTTATAAAGCCACAGCAATTCACTGGAAAAAACACAGTTAAAGTGCAGTTATAGTTACAAAAACAAAACTTTAGAAACCCTGAAATGCGTCAATTATGGTTAAGAAAATCAACAATAACTTGTACCCTGGTCATCCATTGCTTATGATTTTACATATGATATGGCATGTCAAATGACATAATTAATGACATCTCAAATTGCATTATTGACAACATCATCTGTGATGGTATCTATCATGGCATCTAAGAAGCAGCTGTATGCAGCTGCAAACAACAATCTTTTTCTACCTCTGTTACGTCTTAAAAACATTAACAATAAATCTATACTAATATAATATAGAGAGAGCCCAAACCTTTGAGGCAGGTAATCTCAGGAACCACAGCACCAGTCACAACACCCAATACAGCATTGGAAAGGACAGTTGCAGCCAATGGACATAGGCTATACAGCTGGCCACCATATGCATTAGAAGGGTAAAAGAACCTTAGGGGCAAAGTAGTCCCTTGTGGGCGTGGGCGTTCTGCTCGGGGCGTTGTGCTGGGGGCGTGTGCGTTGTGGTGGGGGCGTGGCCATACAGCGATGGGCGCGGCATTCGCTACTTGTTAGTACTTTCTTGTGGCCGTGTGCGTTGTGCTGGGGCAGAAATCAGGTAAAACAAGCATTTGCAGGGATCCGGTGTGGGCATGTGGGGGCGTGGCCAACGCTACGTGTTAGTACTTCCTTGTGGCCGTGTGCGTTGTGCTGGGGGCGGAAATGCAGAAATGTGGGGGCGGAAATCAGGTAAAGCAAGCGTGTGCATTGTGCTGGGGGTGGAAATCTGGGGGCGGAAATCAGGTAAAACAAGGGTTTACAGGGCTCCGTTTTGGACATGTGGGGGCGTGGTCATACAGCCATCAGCGCGGCATTCAATGGGCATTCGGCAAAAAGGGGGCGCAGAAATCCTGCAAAACAAGCGTTCACAGGACTCCGTTGTGGGCGTGTGTATACCCGGACAACGTCGGGACGGGCTGCTAGTAATTTAATATTTATAAATATCTTAATGTAATCAATCAAAATTCATTGCATGAAACGTAAACTTTTATAAACCTTAACTCCCTATCCCAACATGCTCAAAGACATACAATGGTTCCTGGCAAACAAATTAGTCCTCAAAACAACATCCATTATTATTTCCTTGATTGCATTTTCTCCCTGAGTCTACATCCAATCCAACCTAAAATCAAAGGAGAGACAACGATTTAATGTTTAGTAGACTATGATACTATCTGAATAAAATAAACTGTACCGGTATGAAATGGTACAGTTTATTTTTGATTGTTTACATGGATCAAATTAAACTTTCTTACTAAAGAAGTAATAGAGGTTGGGTGGGATGTGTTGTTGGGTTGTTGTTTGGTTATTGTGTATGCCAAAGGCTGTGTTTAGTCAATCAATCAATCATTTGTAAAGCGCACTACATACCCGCGAGGGTCTCAAGGCGCTGGGGGGGGAGCCCTACTGAGTGAACAGCCAGGTCTTGAGTATCCTTCTGAAGGTCAGCAGGTCTTGGGTCTGTCGTAGGCTCAGTGGGAGGGTGTTCCATGTCTTGGCGGCGAGGTGGGAGAAGGATCTCCCACCGGTGGTTGTTCTTCGGATGTGTTGGACGGTGGCAAGTGAGAGGTCAGGTGAGCGTAGCTGGCAGTTGGGGATGTAGAAAGAGAGCCGTCTGTTGAGGTAGGCTGGGCCGTTCTTGTGAAGTGCCTTGTGTGCGTGGGTGAGGAGCTTGAAGGATATCCTCTTGTTGACGGGGAGCTAGTGCAGCTTTCTCAGGTGGGGGGTGATGTGGCCGTGGTGGATATATGATTAAACAACTACTGCCTAAACTACGAATTCCTTAACCACGAAGGGTAAACAGCGAGCAATGCCAAACCACTACATTGTTTACAAGGAGTACCTAAACAACGAAAAAAATATTCAAATTGTTCAATTCCCATTTATACCAATATGTTCTTTAAAATCCTCATGAAATACACAACTATTCTCTGTGACACCAGTCCCAGGTTATCTCCAAACCTAGGAAAGGCCTTTGAGGCACAACCTTCTGTGTGTGAAACACGTCTGTGCACTTACTTTCTTTTAGGCATCTCTCTCTGCTGCAGGGCTGTAGAAACGTGCATTGTATCTGAGAGAGCATGTTTTCGTTATTGAAAAAAGCCGGCTCTGATGCCAGTGCTACTGCCCTCCCCCATGCTGTGGACGGGATTAAGTGCAGTGCCTAGCACCTTAAACCACCATCTCAAATCAAGCCCAAGGCTACGAGGCCTTGACTGAGAAACGGCAGAGGCAGCAACAGGTTTCAGTCACCCTCTCCGCAGAGCTGGATTCGAGCATGCGGTGGGTGACCTTGAGCTGATAAGCGTTCTAACATGGTGCCAAACTTCTGAACTGCTCTGACTCTTTTCATTCCAGGAGATGCTGTAATATACATGACGATGCAATAAACAGCCATCTGTTGACAATAATATATGCTCTGGGCTGTTCTTAGGAACAATTTGCAAAAAAATGAAATTATTGAAAGTATGTCCTTTTACATTACAAAAAAGCGGGCAAAATTAAAACAACCCTCTTGTTTCTCTAGGACCATAGGCGTGTTCTCAGATATGCAGGAAAGAGTTTTATATGTGTCTGGGGTTTAAAACTGATTTGTCCTTGGGTTTACAGGGTTAACATCCTGCATCCATTCATCAGAGCCCGCCTTCCTTGTGCTGAATGAGTCATGTCACAGGTGTGGTTTTCGTAGTTAATGAAAGTCGTTGTTGAGGATGTCGTGGTTAACTGATTGGTCGTTTTTCGTATTCGTGGTTCAGGTCATTTGTTATTCAAACTTCGTTGTTGAGGATGTTTCTCGGCCGTGGCATGGTATGTTGAGGATCAGTCATGCCGAGGCGTTTTGGATGCGTTGTAATCATTTGATGAGCATGGTCGGGGCTCCCGCGTAGAGGGCGTTTCCGTAGTTGAGTCTGCTGCTGACGAGGTCCTGGGTGACTGTCTTTCTTGTATCTGTCGGGATCCATCTGTAGATCTTGCGGAGCATGCGGAGGGTTTTGAAGCAGGAGAAGGAGACAGCGTTGACTTGCTTGGTCATTGAGAGCATTGAGTTGAGGATGATTTCCAGGTTGCCTGCGTGGCCAGTGGGTGTCGAGGCTGCCCCAGTGCTCTCGGCCACTAGGAGTCTTCCCAGGCTGAAGAAAGGGTTGGGCCTAGGATGAGGACCTCCGTCTTGTCCGAGTTCAGCTTCAGACGGCTGGTCTTCATCCAGTCAGCGACGACCTTCATTCCTTCGTGGAGGTTGGCTTTGGCGGTGATAGGGTCCTTGGTGAGGGAGAGGAACAGCTGAGTGTTGTCGGTGTAGGAGATTATGTTGTGGTTGTGCTGTCAGGCTACGAGCTATGTGGGCCTTGTAAATGTTAAACGGCGTTGGGCTGAGGGAGGATCCCTGGGGTATGCCGCAGATGATCTCGGAGGCTTTGGAACGGAATGGGGGAGGCGTACGCTCTGGGTTCTGCCGGAGAGGAAGGAAGTAGTCCAATCCAGAGCCTTGTCTCAGATCCCTGCGGGGTGGTGGCGTGCACGTAGTGTGCTGTGGCAGACGGTGTCGAAGGCGGCAGAGAGTTCTAGGAGGATGAGTGCTGCAGTCTCGCCGTTGTTCAGCAGGGTCCTGATGTCATCAGTGGAGGCGATGAGGGCAGTCTCGGTGCTGTGGTTGCTGCGGAACCCTGACTGGGAAGGGTCCAGAATTCTGTTTTCTTTGAGGTATCGGGTTAGCTGTCTGTTGACGTTTTTCTCGATGACCTTGGCCAGGAAGAGGAACAGAGAGATGGGCCGGAAGTTCTTGAGGTCTCTTCGGTCTGCCTTAGGTTTTTTGAGTAGGGCTTTGATCTCGGCGTATTTCCAGATCTCTGGGAAGGTCGCGGTCTCGAGGAAGAGATTGATGACGTTGCGCAGGTGTGGTGCAATGGAGCTGCTTGCTCTGTTGAAGACGTGGTGCTGTAATGGGTCTGACGGAGAGCCGGAGTGGATTGGCGCATGGTCTTGATGGTAGGAGGTCTTGGTCGATGGTGTGTGGAGGGTCTGTTGTGTTGCTGTATGTTGGGGCTGTCTGGGTGTTGAAGCTGTCGTGGATGTCTGCTATCTTGCGGTGAAAGAAGGTGGCGAGGGAGTCGCACAGGGCTTGCGACGGCAGGATGTCGTTGGTGTTGGAGCTGGGGTTGGAGAGTTCCTTCACAATGTTGAAGAGCTGCTTGCTATTGCGTGCGTTGTTGTCGAGGCGGTCTTTGAAGGAAGTCCTCTTGGCTGCCCTGATGAGGTGGTGGTGGTTGCCGATGGTGTCCTTGTGTGCTGCGTGGCTGTCCGGAATTCGTTTACTGTGCCATTTCTTCTCTAGTTTCCGGCAGGCTTGCTTGGAGGCTAGGAGTTCTGGGTTGAGCCAGCTGGCCCTCTTGCTGGTGTCTCTGTGGGGGCTTTCTTCAGCGGGGCGAGGGCATTGGTGCAGTCCTCGATCCAGCGTCGGAGGCTGTGGGCAGCGTTGTCGGTGTTGGAGGGTTCGGTGGGTGGGCTGAGAGTGAGGTTTGCGTGAAGTTGGTCTTCTGTGATTTTGCTCCAGCAGCGGCGGGGGATCTGTTGGGTGTGGTGGTGTGTGGTGGGCTTCTGGAAGATGAAGTGGATGCAGCGGTCATCGGTACAGAGGAGTTCATTGGTGTGGCTATTGAAGACGCAGGGGTCGAGCGTGTGGCCGACAGAGTGGGTGGGCGTTGTGTCGAGTTGCTTCAGTCCAAGGTTGGCGAGGTTATCGATCAGGGTTGTGGAGTTGTTGTTGTTGTTGTTGTTCTCAAGGTGAAAGTTCATGTCTCCGAGGAGGATGTAGCATTCACTTTATTTGTGTGATTAATAAAAATCAATACAAAAGACAATCAGTATAAAAGAATTAGTTAAAATAGAATGATACATCTTCAATTCATAAAAAGCACCATTTTTTTTTAAATGCAGTTAATATAGTTTCTTTTAATGCAGCAAAGCAAAGTTTCAGTGCAGGCCAGCCTGTGCGGGACCCTCCGCCAAATGGGTCCCGGGTAATGCCGATGTTGGCCTGTCCATTTGAGCTTGATGGGCGTGATATATAAACTTGGCAAAATTGGCCATATGGTTCACTGTGTCCAGCAAAAATAACTGTTGAACAGCCTAATTTGCTGTCTGTGTCCCTAGTTGAAGAAGAATGGGCCTTAGGAAGTAATGGCGGGCTGGCAGCAGGGCAGGGCAACATAGCAGGATGTGGGCCAGCGATTCCCGCTTGTTGTAGCAGAGGCGACACTCCGTAATGGCTGGCTTTACTTTCGCGGAGGGATACAGATATTTTAGGAGGAGCTAGTGTAATCAGGCTGCTAGTATCCTATGTAGGGCTTGCCTCCCCACCGGCTGTGTGAGATGTGGTTTAAGGCCATGTGATGTATAAAGGGAGCTTTTGGTCTCATGAAAGCCTCTGGCTGACTGAGCTTCGATGTCCAGTATGCAATAGCATGATATTACTTGCTTTTTTATTGATGTTTTAATTGTGGTGTACTTGATTATGTTAGGATCCCAATTCTCAATGGCTAAGTTCAGCAGATCTTTGGCTGAGGCAAGGCCAATAGACCACGGGTTGCCCGGTTGTTGGAAAATTTTGCTTATAACACTCTCCATTGAGTTTTCTGGGCCCGCGGTTGTTAGGTAAAAGTATTTTGCCATGCTCGCAAGTTCTTCCAGGGATTGTCGATTGAGGTTAAATTCCAGCCGAATTAAAGTATTCCTAGTGCATGCTGGAAGACTAAATAATTTTTTATAAGCTGCGCAGTGGATCTTTTCAAGATCCGGCGCAAAGTTGCCTGGAAACACCTGTATCGCATAATTAAGGGACGGTAATAGTTTTGCCCTCAGGACTCGCTGAATAGCCGTAGTTGTTGGGCTTTCTGGCATGAAGTTTGCAGATGGCAAAGGTGACCATTTTTCCTTTCTGCTTAAGCTTGTGGCGGTGGACCTGTGAGCGCCCAGTTTCGCTGAACCAAATTCCAAGATAGTTATATGTTTGTGTACTATGCAGTGTTAATGGGCCCAAGCTCCAGTTCATCCATTTCTTTTTCGGGTGCCGTCCAAAGATTACTATCTTGGATTTTGTTGGATTTTCAACCAGCTTGTTTTTAGCATTATAATGTGAGAGTGCTGTTAGAGCTTTTTGAAGGCCGACTTTAGTGTGATCCAAGAGCACCAAGTCGTCTGCATATTGCATAGGCTGGATCTTGGTTCTCGCAATCCTTGCTGGCGCTAAAGTGGCTCCGTGCAGCGCACTACCCAAGTCCGCTGTATATAAGTTGAAGAGCAGCGGCGCAAGGACACAGCCCTGCTTTAGGCCATGATCTGTGTTAATTTTTGCGGCAGCAGATTCGCTTGAGAGTTTGACTCTTACCCAAGTGTGCGAGTAAAGTGATCTGACGGCCTGTAGCAATTTTGTACAGATGTTCCAGCTCGCCACTTTCTTCCATAAGATGTTATGGTCTACCCCATCAAATGCTGCTGTGTAATCAATGAAGCAGGCAAAAAGCGGTTGATTGCCGCTAGTTTTAGTTCTTTTTTTGCAGATTCAGATCAAGTTGTTCAAAAGGCCGTGCGTTTGAAATTCAGTTGTCTGGAGGATTTCTTAATTGCTGGTTGATGTCCCAATTTATATGCGGCGTTACCTTGGGTTTTATCGACATTGCTAGTGATGTCGCTCCCCCGAAGCTGAGATGCTAATTCATATGCAAGTAAGCCCCATTCCCCTATGCGACCCTTGTCGTTATGGCCTGTCTGCCAGCCTTTCCATGTTGCTTTCCATGAGGCAAACTTATGATTTGGGAGGGGCCCCCATTTTATTCATCAAAAGGAGACTATATAGCTCTTCTCCCTTTGTAGCTCCAATGCAGCGGAGAGTGTGACGTTCTTTCCCAGTGATGGACAACTATAAGATTAGAGCTGCATGATCGCTTTCCTTCCGAGATTGAACAGCATAATTTAGCATGTGTTTTTGTAGGTTCTCGATTAATAGAATATAATCTATAGTGGTCAGGTTATTGTAAATAGGTGCTATTAGTGCTGTTGGGTTAACTTTTGTGATTAAAGAGTGTGACGTTACAAGGTTATATGCTCGCAATAGGGCATTAAATCTTCCGGTGTTCCCATTGAGGTGGTTTTCCGATGTGTTTAGCCTTATGTTGTGCGTGTTGAAATCACCAAGAATGATGGAATCCATGCCGGCGTGCTGTAATAGCAGAGATTCGATTTCATTTATCAGCCGAGTAAGTTTCTCTTTTGAACCCGACCCATGGCGGTTGAAGTAGACATTGATTAGAAGTATAGCTGTTGTGCCGCCTGTCGTATTCAAGCCTTTCAAAATGCCAACCAGGAGCTGTCTGATGAATTCTTTATTACAGAGAAGTGAAATTTCAGTGCGTGTTTGATGTATATTGATATGCCACCTGACGGTCTCCCGAAAATGTTGGTTTTAGTTGCCGGTTTAAAATATTCCGCATAGCCCCCTAATGGTGTTGATGAAATTGCCCATGTTTCTTGGGCGCAGATTATGTCTTCTCCTGCAAGGAATGTTATTACCCCTGGGCTTTGCAAGGCTTTACGTAACCCTGCAACGTTCCAGGTCATTATATTTATCGTTTGATGGTTCTCAGTGGGGCTGCTATGCTGAGCACTGGCAGTGTTTAAAACATAGGTGGTCTTTGATGGTATTTGTTGTTCACCCGATAAGGGTCCAAGGTTAGGAGCTAGCATTTAGAGCCAGTGGGAGCCAGGAACAATCTTTGGTGCTGTTCCCCTTGTTTAAACATAAGCGATTTCCTCCTTCAACATATTTGGTGATTAGAATTGAGTTGTTGCTCCGCTGTGTTGCTTGTGGGCCACCTATGGAGCCATGTAAAATCATTCCAGTGGTTAGTGCAGTTAGGTGTTTACTGTTCTTCCACTTCTGTCTATTCAGATCTTGTTCTCCCTTTTGAGTGCAAGGTGCTTTATTTTTCAAAATCTCTGGATATTTGTTGACAAGTGGGGGCTTAAGTTGTATGCCCCAGTTGTCCATTTGCGTTTTATACCCTCTCAAAATGTTCGCCATGGATGGGTTAGAAAAAGTTATCTCAGTTGTCTTGTTTAATTCGCTCAGTCCTGGGCCAGAGAAAGCCACTGACTCAATATTGGTTTTTTTGATGTTTGCCAGGCCTGGCAAATTTTCGCAGAGCTTCAGGAGGTTTCCTCTTAAGAGGATGTCCCAGTTCCCCTGCGAAGTATATTCCGGATATAACAAAACTTTCGCATTTTCTCGGCCTGTGGCGTGGGCCTCGGGGGAGTTGAGTATATTGGATGAGATCTTAGTAGTTTCCAGGTCCTCTGTTAGATTCCGATTTGGGTTTTCATAGAGTGCAAATTCCCTCCCGGTCCAAATTGATCATTAGTTTTATTTGCAAAATGGGGCTCATTGTGAGCTATTGATTGTGCGACAGCAGGTTTGTTTGCAGTTTCTTGGGGTTGCTCTTCGATCTTTCGGCCCTGTATGTTAGTCAACAGCTGGTCACTGGGCACTGCCGATGTTATAGACTGGGTTTTAATCAAGGGCCCGCATGTTTTGCCTGTGGAGCTCTGACTGTATATTTCAGAGGTGAATGTATTGCAGATTTGTGTGCCACTGTTTTGATCAGCAGTAATTGTTCTATGTATGTGGCCATCGCCATTTTTATTTTCCATGCTATGTTCATTGTTTTCATATTTTACTGGTAAAAGCCAATGCTTAATAGTCCCTTCAGGGATTCTTTTGTCGTATTTTGTTATGTTTAATTTTCTCAGTTTTTTCTTATTTTTCCTGGATAAAGGTAGGGGTGTTAAGTCATTTAATTTTCCAGGGCCAGCATTAGAAATGAAGCATGATTGTGATTTAGACTGCAAGTTTGGTGCCAAAACCGGGCTGTTGATACTCAATGGGCCTTTAAGGTTGCTACTATCATTCTTTTTTTTTTCTTTTTTGGTGCCTGATCAACATTCCCTGACACCACAGCATTAAAGTCACCCCCCACCAGGAGTTGTCCCTCCTGGAGAGAAAGCAGCAGTCTCCCCAGATCATGGTACGACTATGTTTGGAGGCCTGGCGGAATGTAAACCGTCACCAAATTGAGTCAACGACCCTCCAATTTCCCTGAGATAGCAACAAAGCGCCCCAGGGGATCCACCTCCGTGTGTTCAATAGTGATTGGAAAGTTGCGTCGTAGAGGGATACCCACACCCCTGGACCCCGATGTAAAGCCTGCGTGTGCCATCAGGGTGTATCTCCATCTATTAAGAGCATAACACGTGTTACCCATCAGGTGGGTCTCCTGCAGGAGAACGTCGGGAGGTGCCGCTTTACAAACTGTAGCACTATACTCCTTTTAAGTTTGTCCCCCAGCCCGTTGACATTCCAGCTGACCAGCTTCAAACTTTTATCCCATTTCATAGTCAGTCAGATGTGGCTACTATCATTTTTGAGGGATTCCTGCGATTGGTCTGAACTGTCATGGTTATCTTGTGGCCATTGCTGTAGGTCCAGCCTGGACTGTGAGTCTCTTGTTCTTATTTTGGTCGGTTGATCTCCCATAGGCCCTTGTACGACGTTCTTAACTTTTGTTGTATTATTTTCTCTATGGCCGATCTTCGTATTTGGACTTTTAGATGTATTGCTCATCCACCTGGTGATCCCACTCTTGAGGTCCGTGACTAGGGTACTCATTATTTCTGGGAGTTTTTCCAAGGACCGCAGTATTGGGGAGCGCTCGCATTCAGTTGGTATTACCTGTACATTTGTGTGTGCCTGAACTCTGCGTACCAGGGAGTTTAAATGTTCCAGTTTCGAATCCACTCCAGAAATCAGGCTGGCGACTAATTGTAGTATATTTATTTGAGTGTCTAATTTATCTGCGTGCATTATGGCAGCATTTGCAATCGAGATCAAAGCTTCATTAATCAGAGCAAGATGGGTTTCTATTTTTTTTTGCGGCTCTGAGCCGTTTTCCATTCCTGTTTTGGGCGAGGCCTTGGGTCATTTATGCTTAGTCAGCTTAGGTCTGGATCTCGGTCAGACCTCTCTTTTAATTGGAGGACCCCTTCCCCAAGCTCAAAGGGTTTAAAAGGAAAAGCCGGGGGGTCCAGCTGGGGTTTCAAAGATGGACAGTTATCCGTGGTGACCGTGATGTGTCAAGCTGAAGAAGGAAGAACCTTACCTATGTCACTCTCCTCTTCTGTGGGTCCACTGTCTATATCTGTGGACCCCAATGTGCTGATTCCTGAGTGAGACCAGCAGAGATCAGTTGCATTTTCTTTTACTTGTGGTTGTACGCTGTTGCCCTTAACTATAAGAATGATCAGTGAGGGGCTTTGATTCAAAATATCATATTTTTCAGTACATACTAATGTATTAGCAATGATTTCGTTGATTTTGGTGCTAATTGTATAGCAAGAGGTTTCTACTGTCTTTCCACAATTACTGGAGTTCCTAATTTAGGTAATTGTTGGAAATAGTTTTGGATGTCATTGTTGACTTTGGGGCTGTTGCTCCTGCTAGATGCATTACTATTACTGTTATTATTGTCAGTTGTGGCGTACTTACTCAGATTTTGAGCTGTATGTATGTTTGTATTTTTTATTAGTGGCGAAGGAGAGTTTGATTGCTCTTCTCCCAGTTGTTGCCCATCCTGTAAGGTCGAACTGTTTCTTACACTGGCTTTGCCAGGGGGATACAACATCTTAGCCTTTTGGCGTCTCGCAGATTTGTGAGGGCGGTAATTGGCCTGGGGCTGGGTTAAACCCGCATTCCTTGTCCGCATGGTTAATCCCTGGTCCTGATCCTCTTCCTTGGGACTTGATCCTTGATCGATAGTGCAATTCCTCTTGGTGGACGTAAAAGGGTGCCGAGGCAGGAGGCAGGAGGTGAGGGGGCTGGGGTCGGAAAGCGGGAGGGAATCGGTGACGGGTGGGGAGAAACCCAACACCGATGACTCTCACCCCCTCTCACTGCCTCTCACTGTCCTCCAACCACTCCAACCACTCTGCCCACCACTGGCCCTTTACCTCGCCATCGCACTCTGCCCCACACCTTGCTGTCATGCAAAAGTGCAGTGTAGTATCAGCCCCCAGGTCTCCCTGGCCTGGGAGTGGCCCCCTCAATGTCTCAAGGCCTCTGTGGGGAAGTGTAGGAGTAGACGTGCAGACCGCTAAGTCTTCACTTATCCAATTGGCAGCCAGGCAGCAGGGTTAGAAGGTGGATATGAGTGCCGGAGTAACTTGAGCAAGGAGCTGAGGGCAAAAAGGAGTAAGGGGCAGAGGGAGCGAGGGAGAGTGGACAAGCAATAACGCTGCCACCACACCGGATGAACGCGGCTCTGCTTAACTCACCCCGTGCTCCGAGCTCCCGGCTCGACCAGGCTTACTCAGTCTCGGACCCCTGGCTCAGGCTCCAGGGTACAGGCTCGTTCCGGGCTATAGGCACCAGGCGGCGAGCTACAGCAGCAGCAAACTTGGCGCCTGATAATTGATCGTGTCCAGGTCACAGTTCACTACAGACCAGACCAGCCAGCTCAGCCCAGCCAAGAACTGACCCTCTGTGGGGTCAAGAAGACAGCCACAAGTGGCAAGCTCTGCAGGGTAGGCTCCTCCTCCTGCTTGT
The DNA here is from genome assembly GCF_964261635.1 of Lissotriton helveticus. Classification (NCBI taxonomy): domain Eukaryota; kingdom Metazoa; phylum Chordata; class Amphibia; order Caudata; family Salamandridae; genus Lissotriton; species Lissotriton helveticus. The sequence goes on from NC_136067.1 coordinate 989,889,151, forward strand.
TGTCCTCGACGTTTTATTTTTTTGGGGGCGTCAATCTCAGATCCGATTATGCAATATAGAAGAGGGGCTCAACTTATTCGCCCCCCTTCTAAAAGCTCTATTGACTCCTGCCACCAGCCCCACTGAAGCCGTTAAAGCCGTTGAAGCTGTATTTTGTAGCCTTCTGTAGCTCCTGCCAGCTCCGGCGCTGCAGTGACCCTTGCAGCTTCAGCCGCGTTGGTAACGTGGCTCGTGGCTCCCGCCGCGTTGAAGTACCCCTTACAGCTTGTGGGGGCCGTTCACGGGTGTTGGAGAGCCAGTGCGGGCCCCAATGCATGAAGTTCGGCATGTAGGCAGCTGGGGCGGTTAGGGCGTTTTCCGAGCGGAGCGGTTTCCTCAGCGTGTCGCACTCCTGCTCCTGCTCTGCTGCTTCTGGCAATGGTTACCGAGGAGGATGTAGTCGGTGGAGGTCAGGGCGCGCGTGCTGATCAAGTCAGCGATGGCATCGCTAAACTGGGGGCGGGGTCCGGGGCATCGGTAGACGAGGGTGCCTCTGAGGGTGGAGTTAGGGTATGGAAATGCACGTGTTTGGCGGTGCTGAGCGAGTCGTCGATGCTAGTCGAGACCCTGATGCTGTTCTTGTGGACGATGGCGATTCCTCCTCCGACTCCGTTGGTGCGGTCTCTGCGGGTGATCTTGTAGCCGTCTGGGATGGCTATGGTGATGTCGGGTGTGGAGGAGTCGTTAAACCGTGTCTCTGTCAGGAAGGCGACGTCCGGGGATGTTGCGTCGAGCAGGTCCCAGAGCTCGACGGCATGCTTGTGTGTGGAGCGGGTGTTCAGTAGTATGCATCGGAGGTGGTTGTGGTCTTTCTTGGTGGGTGGTTCGTCGGCTCTGAGGCTGGTGTAGCTGCAGTTCCGGCAGGTGAAGGGGCCGTGGGTGGCCTTGAAGCAGGTGTGGCTCCGTCTGGAGTTGAGAGCATGCTGAGTGCTGGCGTCGTAGTGGCGGCGGTCTTCGTGGTGGGTGCGGAGGCCAGGGGTTCTGGCGCTGTCCAGGTATGGAGCGGCGCAGACAGGCTTGCCTTAGGTGCACCAAAAGGGGCACAAGCGGCGCTGCCGCACAGCAGCCGGCATATATGGGGAGGTGGCGGGAGGAGCAGCTGGGAGGTGGGGGCAGCGAATGGGCAATGGGCCGTCAGGGGTGCGGGGTCGGCGTATATGGGGGGGTGGGAGGGAGGAGCTGCTGGGAGGCAGGGCAACGAATGTGCAGTGGGCCATCAGGTGGCGGGGCCGCAGGGGACGCAGCGGCGAGGGCGGTGAGGGACAACAAAGGTAACAGAAGGAAAAAGGGGCACAAAAACAAGGGAACAATGAGAGGCACAGAAGGCAGAAGGGCACAAAAAACAAGTGGAACAGAAGGCAAAAGGGGCACAAAAACAACGGAGAAACGTGGGGCACAGAGGGCCGAATGGCACGAAAAACGAGTGGAACAGAGGGCAGAAGGGCACAAAAAATGAGTGGAACAGAAGGCAAAAGGGGCACAAAAACAAGGGAAAAAACGAGTGGCACGGAATGCAGATGTGCACAGAAAACGAGTGGAACAGAAGGCAAAAGGGGCACAAAAACGAGGGAAAAACCAGTGGCACAGAAGGCAAAAGGGCACAGAAATACCGGAAAAAAGAGTGGCCCAGAGGCAAAATACAGAACACAGAAATACAGGGGCAGCTAAGAACAGAAGGCAGAACGGGCAGAGAGGCACGGGGGAGCGAAGGGAACAGAAGGGAAAACCATGAAGAGACATGGGGCAGCGAGAGGTGCAGAAAGGAAAATTGGCCAGAGACACAAGCGCAGCGAGGGGAACAGAAGGGAAAACCGGGCAGAGACACGGGGGCAGCGAGGGCTACAGAAGGAAAGACCTAGAAGAGAGAGCACGGGGACAGCGAGGGGTACAGAGAGAAGAAAAAAGGGCACGGACCACGTACAGGCAGCGGGGGAAGACAGACAACAGCAGTCACAGACACAACACTGAAATACAGGTAATACAATAAAAGCAATAAAGCGGAGGATGAACAAACCTACCTACGGCCTACCACTAGCCACCAGGGATGAGGCGCAGTTGGTAGATTGCGGCTGGTGGAGTGCCTCGAACTTCCTCAGCAGCGGCAGCTGGGGCAGGGAGACACAGGCGGAGCTGTGCGGAGGGGGAGCGACCTACCTGGTGAGGTCAAGGGTCGCGTAGTAGGGGTTAGCTGATCCTACATCTCTGATGCAGGCTCCATAAAGACCAGCCTTCAGGTCAATCACTGCTGCGTACAGTTGAAGGTTTCTCCCAGTGGAGATTGACCACTTTTGGAAGGTTGGCTGTAGGGCCTGGTCATAAGTCAAGCCATGAGGCCAAAACAGCTGCTCTTGGCTCTTGGTTTGGTCACCCAGTGAGGGTTAGGCATGGTGGCGGTCTGTAATCAGTGATGCCATCACTGATGTCATTTGGGATGACATCAATGATATTGAATCAACTATAGTGATTTTCAGTGATTTTTTACATTTTGTTTTGTAAGTATAACTGCACTTTAACTGTATTTTCAGTGTATTACTGAGGCTTTAGTTAAATGTATGTTAAATTCTTATAACGAAAGCTACCCATAGCATCACTTTAAGTGTGTGTGTTTGTGTGAGTGGGTGAATAACTTGATAAAAAACCTGTTGAAACAAGTATGGTTTCAAATGAACTATTCAATGCACTTACTGAAACTATATATCTATCTATTAATTGAATAGGTAAACAAAACTGCACCCCACTATTTTCCAGTACCATCTTCCTAATTGGAAAAGGCAACGGTAGAAAGTTAATAAAGTTATCGACCACTAATGGGTGAGTGAGTCTAATACAAAAAAATGCAAATAACTCTTTTTGCTCTTGAAATTTGATCAAATTAAATCTATTGAAATTATAAATTCCCCTAGATTTCATGAAGCAACATTCAGAGGGAAACTAGAATAAGTTTGACATGTATATACTGAACTGTCTACTGAATCTCCATTAAGGGTAAGCAAACGGGGGTGATCCATACTACCAGTGGCTTTCACGAGAAAGTAATAACCCATAGTGAAGGATATTGATTTGATTCATAATAGCAATATATTTGTCTGAGCAAGTTAATCAGAAGGCAAACACTGTGTACAGAATTGCCATTAACCAAAATCACGGAAGTACTCTGTGGGGTATAAGAAATTGACTAATGAATTGTATGTGCCCTGAATGAATTAATAAGAGTGATATAATAAACCTGCAGTCTACATTCAAGTGACTTCTCTAATTAACAATAGAGTAACACTAAACTATAGTGTAATACATTGGACCAAAGAAAAGTTAAATTGACTTTGAGCACACGTTCTGCATCTAACTGTATGCATCTTTTACTTTTAGATTAATTGGGTTGATAAGAGTGAGCACTTTGTGATTATATTTTGTTGGGTCCTGAAGAAGGTGTTTTTAACTACATGACACACCGAAATGCGTCGACAAGAGGATAAAGTTATTTTCAGTTTTATAAAAATTATGTTGTAATGTTTTTATATTGTGATATGCACCAGGAAATGTAAAACATTTGTGTTATCTTTAATCACTGTTGAAGAAACTATTGCAAAATATACTATTTTCCTAAATGTTTATGTTTTAACTTTGAACAAATGTGTTCTATGAAATGGAATATGAAATATTTGTAACCATGTTATAAAATCGCCTGATGTTTTGATAAAGATGCAAATAATAATAAAAATACTAAGGATATAAATCTAGACTACGTGTTGCTATACATAGGGACATTTATGTTCTTTTTTTCTTTGGTTCACTGTAATATACACACAATTACTTTGTAGGAGTAGCAAATACCATCAAAAGGGACATTTTAATTTTTTATGTTTGTGTGAGTGCGAGCACAATACTGCTTGCCAGTGAAAATAAATATGGTCAATGAAACATGTCATTTGAAGAATGTGTATTAATAAACGAAGATTCAGACCATCATTATTACAATTCTAGAGTTAAATCCCATGTTCTTTCCATGAATCGGTGCTCAGACAGGGGTTTGGAGGCTTTGCATGTTTCTCACCAGGCTGTGTAATGCAGCCTGGTGGGGAAGATGCAAAGTGTGCATGACGGTTTGACCAGCTCTCCTGAGCCAGTCAACCCGTCATGCGCACTTTAGAGTGTGCTTTACACTCCTCCCCTGCCCCCTGCACTGGCCAGCCCGGACACACTTGAGCAGAAAGGAAAACTAAAACGATAATAAGGGTAGGTATTAGCATTTTAGTTTTCTTTTTTACACTGCTCGCAGAGCAGTGGGGTGACGCTGCCCCGCCTTGGAGGAGGAGCCGCCCCTGGTTTAAACTCTCATTCTGTGACCTTATTTTCACTGGCAACGCATTCCATATTTCTGGTAACCCCAGACAGGTATAATGTACTGTTATTTGATAGATAGACAGACAGACAGACAGGCAGACAGACAGGCAGGCAGGCAGACAGACAGACAGACAGACAGACAGATAGTAGATAGATAGATAGATAGATAGATAGATAGATAGATAGATAGATAGCTAGCTAGATAGATAGATAGATAGATAGATAGATAGATAGATAGATAGATAGATAGATAGATAGATAGATAGATAGATAGATAGATAGATAGATAGATAGATAGATAGATAGATAGATAGATAGATAGATATGGGCAGCCTAAAATTTGACATTGTCAGACATGCGCATTAACTTCTCAGTCTCAGTTTTTCACCTCTCAGGAAGAGAATAACACAGTAATTAAGTTTTTTATTCCATCTTCCAAGCTGCAGAACTCAAAATGGGTAGTATTTTCACCGTACAAATTACGTGGCATCATTTGTGCTGGAAAAAGTGCGCTGTTACCGTACTTGATGTAATACCAACTGAAAAGCAAGGCCTACATTTTCTCCACCCAAAAACATTGGGGCAGATTTACAAGACCATTGCACCACTTTTGCGTCACTTTCCCCATGTTAAAAGTGACGCAAAAGTGGTGCAAGGGGCTTGTAAATCTGACCCATGGTGCTTTCATTTCCTGACAACCGCTACATTAGTGAAGTCCTACTGCCTGATTCCGTCCAACGCTCACAAAAATGGAATAATTCCGTTCAATTCATTATCCTGCAATCTGATATTCTCTTTCTGACTTCTCAAACACAGGAAAATTAACAACACAACACTAATCCAAGATTTTTCTCTCCAACACGTAATTATTTGAAAATAAATATACATCCAGTGAGTCTTTTAGTGGACAAAATGAGCACGTTTAACAATTTAGAGCTTTTAAAGCCACAGACTCCTCTCTCAGACATTGCAAGTATTTCTAGATTTTTTTTTATTATGTTGAATATCGCAACAGATGGGCGTACAACTCATACTTGGAACTGTCTGGATGAAGCCCCCCTGATATGCCATAACCATGAAATGCCAGCTGTAAAGACAATAAGTCGTAGTCAAACAACTGTTTTTGTATTCCCGTTTTCCTAATTACTCATCCTAACGGGTTGTAGTGCTTGTAATTGAGATTGAAGACGGCCATACAGACTGCAGTGCTTTCACGGTGCATGAGCACATTCAATATTTGCTGTTGTGTACTGCTGGTATGAAGCACTCTTGTGAGGCTGTAAGGGTGAAAACAGCCTGTTATATTACTTTTGTATCAATCTGTGTTGATAATTGAAAAGTGGAGAGGCTAGGAAGTGAGTGGATACCAGGAAATATGCAAGGCGTGCCTGGCACAGTGCCAATCTGTTATAGGCTATTATTCTCCAGTCCTCAGTTGCTCGTTTTTTGATGCATTAAAAAAATATCTTGTGTTGAGTTCAGGGACAGACGTATTGTTTTTGAAGGGGAAAGGGGGCCAAGCTACAGCATTAGTTAATAAACTATGGCCCTTATTTATTACTTTTTGGCCTAGGCCGCAAGCCTTCCTGCTGCGCTGCCCTTCGTCAAAAGAAAATGTCAGGAATGGGCCATATCTATGTGATATGGCGCATTCAGTTCTCTTTTACTTCACCAGCACACAAATGGCTGCCTGGTGTCAAATATCAAGAGGTAAAAAATTCCCAGTTGGTCAAAGACCACAATGCATCACAAACCTATACAAATGATTATAGGTACACACTATCGCGTAAAAAAACACTCAAATTGAACCAATCATTGTGCCAGTACATTTAAGCAAAATCCATGTGTATATCAAGGAATTTATAAAACACCACCAACAAGACTGTCACAAATTATTGCAAGAAGATTTCATACATATTTATTCAGTACATTATAAACAATAGAAATTTTATGTATATACAATACAAACGTAATAAAATCACAAAAAGGGTTCAAAACCAGTGTCACAGTACTGTATGATGAACTAAAAAGAAGCAGTTGTCGACGCAGCGTTTTTTTTTTTTTAAGTTAAAAACACCTTCTTCAGGACAGTTACTTTAGTTTAGCGACAATGGAGACATGTTGATTCTCCCAAACTAATATGTTGCACCACCACCGGCCCAATTGTGGATATGTGGGTCCTGTTTGGCACACTGTATATTCAAATTACCTTTAGTCTCAGCAAGCGGAACTGCACGAAAGATTCAGCGGATCCACCGTTATTAAATTCGCATATTAGCCCTTGAGGCTACGTTGTGCATAAGGGCAGTCGATATAAATAAAAGTCCTCTGTTGCAGTCACGGTCCTACTAACATAGGGGTCGATTAGTCCGTCCGCGACCCCTGAGGAGGAGGGAACATCCGCATGGGCTGCGGTGTTCCCTCCGAGCAAATTAGGATGTGACTGCCAGGGTGGCGGTCACATCCTCTATCTTTAACATTGCGGCGGGTGCAGCTTCAAGCTGCACCCGCCGCAATGTTAAAAATGCATGCATCGCATTTGCATGCACAAAGCGGCAGGCCCGCAACGGGCCCCAAAGTGAAACTCCGTATGCTTTTCCACGGCGGAAAAGCCGCTGTTGAAAAGCATTACATTCCCACCATCCTAATATGGCTGGCGGTGTCTGATAGACACCGCCAGCCATGTTAGAGCTTTTCCGCCCCGGTCGGAAGGCGACCGCGGCGGAGAAGCTGCGGACGGAATCCCAGACCCACCGCCATCCTAATTTGGCGGTGGGTCTTTGGAGGATACGCAGCGGTTTTCCCGCATCCTCCGGGCCGGCAGAAGCCACCGCCGGCCCGGAGGATGCAGGAAAACAGCGATCATAATCGGCCCCATAGATGGCAACACACGCAAAGAGATAACCTCCTAGGCTTATCTTTTCTCAGTTAGAACAATCTAGGTAAATTAATTCGGCCTCCCTGCTCCGTCTGTGTTCGTGATGGCGTCTGACGTCACGCCTCCATTTTCTTTTACTCTATGCCTGGTGTCAAAACCAGCACCCTTACACCATGGTGCAAGGCTGCCTCCATTGAAATCCGGTTGTTTTTGAGGGGGAAGGGGCACCTTCCTTCACAAAAAAAACCTTACACTACCACTGGGTAGGAGTAGGCTTTTGATGCATTCCCAGGTTTACAACATGTTGTAAATCTAGGAATGTGTCAAATGCCTTGGGTGCTACGTGGGAACACCCACTGTAACACCCATGGCAAGCCTGCTCATCGCAGTGTAAGGCAACTCACCAACTTGAGCTGCATTGTCTCACACCATATCTACATGGCCATGAAAAGCTACGCAGGGTGGCTTTACGTGACCTCTTAGATATGGCTCTGCAGTGTGCGCTGTAGGGTGATTTTTAAAGGTGACATCCAAGCAGCGCATTGAGCTCATAAATGATCCCCCATATGTACAGAACAAATACGTGCACCAGCAACAATGGCAATATAAAAGCACAGCTAGTGACAAGAAAAGCTGGAATATTCTGTAGCTGCAGAATACAGAAAGCTGCTCTAGATATAAAGTGCTGCAGTCCCACGCAAGTGTATTTGTTTTTGACAGAGCATCAATGCACATAGGGAGCAACAAAATAATGCTGTACCCCCGGTTCAAAAGCCACCACTGACAGATGCAGGTCTGCATGTCTAAAATGTGCTTGAAAGATAAAGCGTTATGCCCTAGGTTCAGTAAAGAAGGGCACATATGTTCATCTTTTCATCGGTTACAGAGGAGATCTTTTCTAAAGAATACCCGAAACAAAGTCATTTTTCAAAATGGTGAACATCCGCACATGTGGAGGCACAGACAAATGTTAATTTTAGATACCACCCATATTAGGGTGCTGATAAGGGCTTTGAAAGTGGTAGGGAATAATGCTTGCCCAGGATTGTAGTGAGTGGGTGGAGTGAGTGGCGCTAGACCTCTTCCAAGTGTGTTTGGAAGTGGAATACTCCCAAAGAAACTTAAAAAAATAGAATCAAATATTGTATTTAAAAGCACATTTTCACATACATTTGCTAAAAAAGCAAAAGGCACTCTTGATATATGCAAATACTTTCATGGTGTGCCAAGCCAATGAAACCTGATTCTCGAAAGGAGTTACCCCATTGTTTTCAAAACGTGCTGAGGGTGCCCCCAGATGTTACAAAATACATCCATTGTGCCAGATCTAATGAATTGTTATGGGTGCACTTCATTTGTCATGGGTGCCCCCCTTATTCCAAAATTCAATGCAATATATCAGTGTAAGAATCCTAACCATGGGTTACCCTCATTTAAAAAATTTCCCATCGGTAAGTCAGGGCCAATAATTTTTCATGGTACTGTTAGTAGGTGGTCATTAATAGGTGTAGATAGGTACCTACAGCTAGTAATGCCAACACTATCACAAATAAGGACCAGTTAAGTCTGGTAGCTTGGCTCACGAGTAGTCAGGCTTCACTTAGGAGGCAGGCTTTCCAAAGCATTTAATATAACCAAAACAGTTAATAAGTAAGACACAATGCACAATAGAAATCCAACACCAATGTATGCAAATATGATTTTTTTATCTATAACAAAATGAAAAAAATCCAATTTAGGGAACCAGTGATATGATTTTGTAAAAATTAAATGTAAAAATGTGCTTTCTAGTGCTTAAAAGCATAAAGCACTAGCCTGGGACATCTGGTCGTGCTAAACCGGGACCAAGTCAAAAGTTCATGCCAACTATGATGGAGTGGGGTCAGAAAAGGGTGGCAGGAGCTGGTCAAAATTATACCTCTGCACTTAGTCACTTTTTTGGTACTTTATCCCACGACATTCAGCGATCCTCAACGGCAAGCCGGGTTACAGTACGAGGATGGTGGCCTGCTTCAGCGCAATGCCTCAGTGACTCCTGGAGGTCTTTAAAGGTCCACAATACCAGCCAAGGATCCAGAAGCTCTGACTTGCATTTTGGAGGTTTGGGAATACAATTGCTACAATGCACCTGATCAAATCCTTTAAAGTTCGGGTGAAGCTAGTCAGCAGGGCTTGTCTTGGTGGAGATGATTCAGGTGACTTCTTGAAGCTCCCTTCTACCTGTTGCTTTCAGGGAGTCCACTCCCTAAACTTTTGAAGCTAGGTAAAGTCCTCTTTTGTGAAGCCCAGTGTGTGCAGCAGTGGCAGTCCTTCAGAGTGCAGTCTACTCTTGGTGCTGACCCGGGGGTTCAGCAGGGCAGTCCTTCTTCTCTTGATATTTCCAGTCAGGGATTTGAGATGTTGGGCAGCTCTACCATATTTACTGTAGTTTCTGGACTGGCAAGAAGGGGGCCCCCTGGCCAATGGGGTGCAGGGTGCTAACCCGCTGTGATGGCAGCTACCTTATAAGTGTGGCATACTTTTCTCACAGAAAGCACTGTTCAACAAAAATATAAATTGAGAAAATCTCTCCTGGTGGTTAATGTCTGATTAATCCTACCCACAGGTGTGACTAACTTTTCCATACACTCCCCTTTCAGTCCCTCTCTTAATTCAGATACAGTGGGCTCCCATCTGACTGGGGGTGCAGCAAGTGGATGTGGGCCTGCTTTTTGTCCGAACTGTCTTTCTTCCATTGAAGACCAGTTTGGCTACCCAGCACCCTTCCTGTCCTGGGTTCTGCAGATCTGTTGACTGGGTGTGAGTGTTTGATTGGTTCAGATGCTCCGTCCATCACCACCCCCTTTTGTACCGCTTTGTTCGCCATAAGTTGGCAGGGTATGCTCAGACGTGAGTCCTTGCTCACTTTGCCACTGGATTCAAGCAAGCCTGGCTGAAGACGGCTGTAATGCCAGAAACCGGTCCTAGGAAGCTTGTTTCCGGTCCAGGGAAGGCATGGCGTGGCAGTTAGCGCTGGACTGTTACCATGAGGCACAGTGTCAGACTGATTTGCATATGGCCATGTCTGAACTGGGGTGGCAGAGTGGGCTAAAGAACGGTGATGGATTAAACCCAGATCTGTTGACTCGGTGTGAGTGTTTGATTGGTTCAGATGCTCCGTCCATCACCACCCCCTTTTGTACCGATCTGCAGAGGCATGTCACCTCCCACTAGATGTCTCTTTGTCTCAGCCCAGGCGACTTTACACCTAATCAAGGGAGCATGGCTCAGTCTGTCAGAGGCTAGCCAATCAGAAGAAGCTGCTGCAGGGCTGATTTTAGATAACTTTAGAAGTGCAGTACTAAAATAACTTTCCTGCAATAGGTATAATATATCCAAACATGGCAAGTTGCTGGATGTATTGTAACTATTACTTTCATACTTTGATTTCTTTTTGAGCTCACTCCTGTCAAAAGATAGGCTTTATTAATGTTTAATAAAGCCTTCCTATGTTACCCTATGGAGCTAGCACACTACAATGGGAAAAACTGACAGTGTCTCCTTCGCTGGGGTATATAAAAACCTTATACAATGTCCCTGCTCATACCCTGGGGTTCTTAGGGGAGATCTTAGTGGTGACATATATACAAATGAGGTAGTTTAAGACTTTGTAAGTACCTTTCATCCAATGTGGAATTTGGACATAGTTTATTTGAAAAGTAGCCTGCAAAGCTGGGCTGGCTTTAAAAATGACAGCAGGCACGACAGCAGTACACCCTTAAGTGTATTAAATACACTGGACCTCTAAGCCTGCATGCCCTACCATATACTAGGGAATTAGAAGTAGGTTGTCAGTAACAACTGTAATTTCTCCTAATTAAATATATATTTTAAACAGAGCATTGGTCCTGGGCCTGGTTAGCAGAGCCCAGGGGAAGCTCAGAGTCAGAAAACCAGCATCTAGTAGTCCAAATGGGGGAAAAAAGTGAGGGACATCTGATTAAAAAATCCTTGTTTTCTTACGGTTAGCCCTCCTCCCATATGCCACATGCAAACATGCCAACATTTTGAAAAAGAGTGAGATTTTGAAAATAAAAACTTTGAAAATACAGATTGTATTTTCCCCATAGATTTCCATTGAAGCATAGCCTATTTCATGCGGTAGACGGCTAAAATACAGTTTTGCTTTTAAAAAAATCTGGTCTCCTGCCTGAATCAGGTCTGTTAGAGAGTATGCACAATTTGCATCCCTAATGCATAGAATTATCGCCAATGACCCAGTGCTAGCATTTTGCCATGGCTGCCCCAAATTAAAAAATGTCTTCAAAATAAGCAAGTGCCAGCATTGCCCAATGACAAACATGGACTGTTTTATACTTCCATAATGTATAGCCCCCTTTTCCAACTCAATAAACTTGACGACAATATGGCTGTATAATAAAATAATGGACGAATAACGGATGAAAACAAACTGTATAACCATCCATACTCGTGCTTGATTTACCGAGCCTTTACGGTTGAATTGTATTATTTCATTTATGTAACTCGATGCATGTCAGGTACATGATAAACCTTGCATTGCTTAAATCTAGGGTTACGCAATGACGTGACCCTAGCTTTAATCAATATTATTGAAGTATAAAACAGTCCATGTTTGTCAATGGGCAATGAGGCAACGATAGAAACTGAATATTAGAATTTTGAGTTCTTGTTTTAAACATATGCATCAACTGCAGAATAATTAAATCTGTTAAAAAGTTGCCGTAGATACACGGAATAAACAGCATGGATTTAATTAATCTATACAAATCGTTTTTCTTGTAGAAAAAGAATGGTTGAGGAAACCATGGTTCTAATGAAATACTGATTCGTATCTTGGCAGTTACAATTCAAAAAAACATTGTCCCGAATGATTGTTCGTGATTTGAGGTGAGACAAGCGACTAGTCATTACAGTCAATTATGCATGAGGTGATGGGTTCTTGTGTTTACATGTTAGCACTACAATCAAGCATAGATGTTTGATTGTTTCTATTAGACGTGCCCACTGAATAAATTGTGCACAAGTTTGTCACCAATGTGATGACGCACTAGAATGAATTGGTGATATGAGTATAAAATACTATTTCCCCCAACATATATAGGACTTCGCTTTGGAGTACTGTCTATTGAAAGACAAGTCGCAAATGTGATGCTAAAATCCAGTCGTGTAAATAAACTTCGGTTGTTCTTAAATGCATGTTAGTTAATCACACATAGGATACATGTGTAAAATTAAAATTGAGATACGTTTGTTTATACTTTAAATACTGACAATGGGGGAATATTGTCTAAAAGCCATGTATATACATTTTTCTGCAGCCTTGAGGAAGCCCTGCGGGCGAAACGCACGTCGGCTGCTGTTGTGTCAACTTATACTTGATTTGAAATAAAGCATACAAGATCTGATTGAAGATTGTGATTGGAAATACTTCTTTGAATTCGAACTCTGGAAAATCGGACCACACCATGAAAATACTCTTTTTGTTACATTTCCATTGAACATATACATTGATTGGAGTATAGAAATAATGATTGGGTGTGCTCGGGTGTAGTGGATATAATAACTGATTACATATTCCATACAAGTGTGTGTGGCAGACTGAGGTGTGCACATGAGATGGTTTGACAGGACTGTCTAGATCAGGTCCTTGGCCCTCTAAGCATCAGCATGTAGGTTATAACGCCAGAACCAGCTGACAGGGTCACACATAACTTAAAGCACATGGCAGCTAACTTTGACAGCAGTTCTGTGTCAAGCATAGAAAGCACTGTTGCAGGGCAAGTGGGAAATCCACATGCAGTCTCCCAAGATCCAGTATTTATTTGCAAATCAATATGTAATTTTTGTCTAAGAACTGTTGCTTGAATCCCTCTTTTTTCTTGAGTGGAAAACTGGGGAAGGTCAGCATCAGTAAGCAGATCCAGATTCTCTGGATTTTACTCTGTGTTCCTCTTAAGTTAAAGAATGTCTTGGTTTGGCACATAGGTGTGTGCAACCTTTTACCTGGGGTCTGAGCAGACAACAGAGCCAGAGCAGATATGCAGGAGGAAGCAGCACATACATCAGTTTCATAAACAGGGCCATTGAATAATTTGGATTATACATCACTATTCATCACTATGGTATGGAGAAGAATTTAGAGGTATTTTGAGAGCTTTCTTGCGTAGAAATAAAAAATATTGTTGTTGGCATTGTTATAGTTTCTATTTGAAGTATCCTTACTGCAACCCTTTCCCTCATGTGAATTCAGTGTTTGTAACTGAGAATTAGACATTGACACACTCTGCAGCCAGTTGTATTTCAACTTGTTACTGGCTGTCAGGATTTACAGGACGCGCTTGCATGTTGATGTTACCTGGTTCTCACCAATATCCTTTGCATGCCTATTTCATTTTAGCACCCACTATCATGAATTGATCAGATAATTTGGTGGATACTAAGGGGCCCATTATGATGAAGGGCTTATCATCACCGCCCGTATGGCGGTGGCAATCCGCCCGCCAAAAACCTCCACCCGCTACTAATTTCCCCAGCCACATTACCATGGCGTGTGGGACTCCGGTGGATGGGAAGACCGTCTGCCGTTTTTCCGCCGGTAGGTAAGCAGTTTCTATGGTGGCGGTGTAGGGTAGACACCGCCATCCATATTTGAATGCAGGCGGGGACATGCATTGCTGCCACGGAAAGGCAGGTTGTTTTTTACATTGGGGGCCCGTAGCATCCCCCAGGGATTCTGGGGGGTTGTGGGGTGCACATGGGGGTTAGCTATGGTATCCCCCTGCAGTTCCATGTACAACATGGCAGGCACCGCGCAGTGCCTGCCATGTTGTGCATGGTAGTGCACTACATGCATTCCTGGCATTGTGGCGGGCGGTGCTGAGTGCACCGCCCACCACTATGTCAGGAATACCGGATGCGCCCACCACTGTGGCGGGTGGGCGCATCCTAATGGCCCCCGTGGGACCCCCATATGGCAGACGGTCCCATTTCGCGATGGAATTGCGTTTCCTCTTTAAACATGCTATGGTCTGATGGTGTTTACGAACTGTTAACAGTTTAACAGTTCATAATAATATGCGGATCCACATGGGCGGAGCAAGATTTCGGTTCGTGATAAAAGCAATGTTGTTAACAGGAGGAGCTCAACAATATATACTGACTTTATATGATATAATGGACTAAGGGCAGTGTTTGTAACAATAATCATCTAAAAACCTACAAATATTCTTTCATGTTTCGTGTAGTTTCATTTTATGCTTAAGCCCTGGATTATGGCCAATGTAGTTGTGAAATATACATGGTGACGCTAGATGGGGCTCCGAGGGCGGGAGAGTGCGTGATTCACAGACCAATCAGGGGGTATGTACCAAAGATGATGAGGTTTAAATAAAGGGAATGTAACGGGGTGTTGAAATCTTTATCAGAATGGAGAAGAGAGTGGAGTGTTGGCAGCGTCTGAGACAGGTATGTGAAATGTGATACCTTATAGAAGGGTGAAGGGGCGACAGTCACACGAGAATAAAACGCAAAAGAGCGGAGGGATGTAACATAGAAGTAAGGAGTGAATTATGAAAGATGTTTATGAGTATGAGCACGAAAGTTGTGGCTAAGTAATTGGGGAGGTCACGTGAAGGAATATGAAGTGAGAAAGCAATGAGGGAGAGAGGTTGGAAGACGCTTTATAAACACTGATGGAAGAAGGAGATATTCTTGACAGAGAGTACTACGGGGCATGAAGGAAGAAAACTATGTTGAAGAGGGATGGGCTGCTTCAGAAAAAACGAAGGGTCATTATCTACATTGCGTATGAAAGGGGTTCTGCTGAATTGTTTTCTACGGAATATGATAAAGTCTAGTGTAAACACAATGATTGGTTAGATTATTTATTAGATATTGATTGATGTGTAAACATGCTTTTCATTATTGTTTCTTGTAGCATTCCCTGACGAAGGGCAGAGTGGTGCCCGAAATGCATTGGACTTTTTAATAAATATTGTCTTGGACGAACTTCTGCATATGTCATATTTGAACTTGAGGTCCGGAGGGCACAGTTTGAATATCAGAAACCTAGAAAAAAGCCAGAATGAATCCCGTGTGTGGATGGGAGTTGGTATTACACATAAAAATGAAGGACAAAAAACATGGATTAAATTACGGATAAAAATGAGAAGATGGAGTATTGTATAAATGCAGCCAAAAGTGGCAAACGTTGCTGTGCGACTGGCTTGGGGTAACACATGCTGCCCCACCCTTCTTCGCTGATGGTGTTTACGACATGCACTGCACATGCCTATTTCATCCCTAGAAGTATTGAAGCGGGCCCGTGACAAGCACACACTGGGGTCCACATTTTTTTTTCACTGCCCTGAGGATCTGCAGGGAATCTGCAAATCCGCAGCAATGGTAAAAAAAAAAGGCAGACTCACGCCAATTTTCAATTTTAGTCCCACAGGGCGGGCCAGGGCCCAGGAGGTCAGCAGGTTCGTTTTTATAGGGAAGGCGGCATGCGGCACCCTTCTATGAACCTTTTTTAAGCCCACTGGGGCCTCATCCTTGGGCTGTTTTTAAATGAAATGGGTAGGGGGGAATAATGACATCCTCCTTGAGCCTTTTTAGGCCAGAGGACCCTAATCCCTTGGGCCAAGTTTTCAACTTTGGGGAGGAGACATGCGGCTCCCAAGGCTCACAAAGACCCCCTGACCTAAAGTAAATTTAACTCACACACTCATCATGCAGTGCTAATTACCTCACATATTACGTTACTCATGGCATGCTCTATTACATCTTGTATAAAATCACTGCAACATCTGAAATGACATAATTGATGACACACTGTGCATGATGGGGATGCGAGTTATATTTACTTTAGGGCACGAGTTGTAGTTCCTTGAGCTTACTATAACTGGTGAATTTCAGTGGTTCTGGGCGCTCACAAAGGGTAGTTATAATTAGGTTTACGTTTCTATAAGAAATGTCTTTTTTGGTTTTCTACTAACTTTGGTACAATTTGATAAATTTTGATAAACTTTCCCAAAAAGTGCTTTTTTTGACTGGAGGCTGAAAAGAGTTGCGAAATCCCCATGCAGTTTCCATAGACTTTTTTAAAAAGGTCTATAGACAAAATTGCTGAACGTAATAACACCCAAATTTGGTAGCAAGCTAGGTCTTGGTCCTAAAAGCATGTTCTTTGAGATTTGGTGAAAATCCGTTCAGTAGTTTAGGAGAAACTAAGGTACACAAATATTTTCTCTGGATGAATAGGTTTGAGGGATTCTTGGGAGAGTCCCACAAGCTCAACTTAAAAAATAGTGTATTCTGATTGGTTTGTGATAGTGTTTCCTAAACTATGGGTTACAACTCCATTGGTGGATCAAAAGCAGATTTTTTGGGGGTCACGAAAGTCAAAGTAATAAATAAGTAAGTATTTATCTCACCACTTCTGCTACACTTCAAAGGCAGGGATCAAATGTCATGCTATGACCCCTGACAAAGTGCTGCTTTTTTAGCATGGGAGTTTGTGTTTACAAACTCCTCTCACTTTACAGCTAGAGAAAGAAAAGTAACGTGACTTATGTGATAATCTGTTTTTATAGCCCACAACAAAATATAAATACCTATAAATGAAATATGCAATTTCAGCAGTTAGGAATGCAGAAACCGTAGCACATTTTTTGTGCAATTCTAAAATGTGTTGCAAACAAAGATTTTAATAGGAGAAAACAAATCAAGACACTTTACTCAGCAGTGCACAAATGATAAATGTGAGAAATTGGATTACTGGTTGAAGGGGGTGAAACCCTACTCAGGCAGCAACCACAAACCTTGTCAGGGTGAGGTACAAGCAAACCACAAATTAAACTGTACTCAACCCTCTGGTAGCTTGGCTCAAGCAGTCAGGCTTAACTTAGAGACAATTTCTAAAGCATTTATGCAGCACTTTGAACAGTAATAAAGTGAAAACACAACACAATCTCACAACAATTTAGAAAAATGTAATAAAGAAATCAAGACCAAAATGGCACAACTCCAATTAGTACAACTGCAGATATGCAATTTAAAACATTTAAGTGAAAATAGCGCCAAAATTCCCAAAACGCCACTCACGGCTATCTGGTCATGCAAGACTGGGAGAAAATCACATCTTCAGGCTGACTGCAATGGAGCACGCGTCAGATACAGGGACCAGGTTAGTCCTGCTGAAAGGTTACCTTCTCAGTCCAGTGCAAAGAGTCTTGTTCATAGTAGAGGGGGCAGCTAAGAGCATAGAAGCGTCACATGTGGCCGTCGTTGTAGTGAGACGAGCAGGCTGGACGTGGCAGATGGGCATCACTAAATGCGAAGATCCTGTTTTAGTAAAGGGCGGTTGGCCAGAGCTTCGTGTAGGCACTCACCAGTAGTGGTCAATGCTGAAGCATAAATAGTTAGGTTGACAAAACTTTGCAGGGCTGCCTGTACAAGCGACAAGGTTTTGGCACAAACATGCCTGTTCGCTGTGCTCAAGAGCCTAAAGACTTCAATTCAGTTCCACTGAGGCCACACCATGGGTCCATGATCTGATAGGCACCACTTGGGTCTCGGGTCTCAGGAGCTTAATCCAGCTGAATCTGGGTACTGACTCAGGTGGTGGGGAGCCTGTAATGTCCCTAAGGCTCTGAACAGGAGACAGCAGACTAGCCCTTGGTCCTTGGTTCAGGTGCAACTCTATTCCCTCCGACTAAGGCAGTAGGGCAGCAGGCAGCAATCCAGCAGGGCAACAGCCAAGCAACAGTCCAGCAAAACAGTAGTCCAGCAGGACAGCAGTCCAGCAGAGTGGCAGTCCTTTCAGCAGCACAGCCAACCTTTTTCCTGTCAGAATCTCTACAGGATACTGAAGAGCTGGTGTCTGAGGTCCAATATTTATACTGTGTGCCCACTTTGAAGTGAGAGATGCTTTTAGAGATTCCCCTTTGAAGTGCACAGGATGTGTGTGCCCTGCCTTGGCTCCAGACTAACTACAGGGGGTGTGCATCCCTTTTGTGGAGGCATGACACATCCTATTAAAATGTAAGTATGTTTGTGCCCAGATCCGCCCTCCCATCCTGCCAGTTTTGGCCCATTCAGGCAAACCTAAACTCTTGTCTGTGGCTGTCTAAGAGGAACGAACAAACCCCAATTGCCAACTACAGATAGTCATGTGACCCAGTGACAGACTAAAGGTACTACATTCTTAAAGTGGAATTTTCAAAATTGCTATTTAATTTAAAACTTTACCATAAGAGAGGATATTTCATAACATTTCCAAAAACACCAAACATTAACTGGTTATGTTCCCATTTGGAAGTTCCAACTTTTTAAATGTAATAAGGTAACTCCATTGTTATCCTATGCGAGAAGCAGGGTTTGCATTAGTGAAACACTAATTTAAGTGATTTTCACTAGCAGGACATGTAAAACCTACACTGCACTCTGCCCTCTGGGCTGTCTCTGGCATAACTTAGGAGTGGGTTTTATCTATTAAAAAAGAAGGTTTGACCCTGGCAAAGGTTTATTTTGCCAGGTCCAAATGGCAGTTTAAATCAAAACACACAGACAGCAATGGCAGACCTGAGACATGTTTAAAGGGCTACTTAAGCGGGTGGCACAATCGGTGCTGCAGGCCCAATGGTAGCATTTAATTAACAGGTCCTCAGCACAGGTAGTGCTACTTACAAGTATATTTAATATGGCAATGGGGTATAAGCCAATTCTACCACATTTTATAGAAAGAGCACAAACACTTTAGCACTGGTTAGCAGTGGTAAAGTGCACAGAGTCCTAAGGCCAGCAAACACAAAGTGAGCAAAACAGGAGGGTAGAGGGCACAAGGGTGGGGGGAAACCATGCCAATGATGCCAGGTCCAGCAAAAAATAATCACAGAAACCTGATTTCCATATATTGTCTTTTGTGTACCAGTAAAACGCTGTGTCTGTGCAAATATAGTGGTGTTTCAAAGGAAAATGTGCAGTCTGTAAAGAGAACTGCGCTGTCACTCCAAGCTTTAATACATTATAAAATCACCTGCCTCATGGCCATTAACATTAGGTGGGTTGTGAATCTTGGTCTTTCTAAAAACTGGGTTGTGGTTCTAAGAAACTGGGGAACCACTGGTCATGGGGGCTTTTTTCCAGTGGGCCTCTTTCTCTTGCAACAGAGTATTCTTACCTCCAACTAATAAATCTTGCCTTTAGTGTTTAAGATAAAACAATTTCTTTCAAAGTATATATTTTAGCAGTACTTATTCACACTGTGCCATGTGCAAACATGGTTATGTCTTCATTAAAACCATACATTACTAAAATCAACTGACAACCCTCTTACATAACCTCTCTAAAAGAATAAATCCTTGTCCACATGAATCTTCATGTGACTCATGTGATGAAAGTTTATACAGGCTCCAAACCAGCCTTGCATTTGGTGGTGACTAACCAACTGTACACATTTACATTTATTTCAAACCCTCCACACCTAGCAAGCTAGGTGTCATGCTTCATCATATGGGTTCTGCTCCTCGTCAGACTGGCGCTGCAATGTCTGACGGGCACCCGCGAAGGGGCTCTTTATCGGAGATCTTCTGTTCCAGCCATATGGTGCATGCGTGTGAGAGGACAAGTGAATGTCTAGGGTCAGAAATAGGCATTTGCTGTATATCAGATTTTACAACACCAATCTTTACTCCGCCTACAATTACTCCATGGGCATAACAATGTGTTGACCTTTATAATATATTGTAATTCCATGCAGGGATTTACAATGCATACCTTTTCCTCACATTGTAAAATCTGGGTAGCCTCTTAACCACTTTTGTAATTTAAACCATCCTTACCTCTGTCTACTTCTCTTTATGTCTACCCACCCCCTAACCCTATAGTCACCCTGACCTTGCTTTACCTCTACCCACCTCTTAATTCTAAAATCACCTTTAACCCCCTTTACCCCTGCCAACCCTAAACCCTTGAATCACTTTTACCTCCCTTTTACCCAATCCTTAACCCTAAATTCACCCTTATCCCCTTTACATTTAACCGCCCCTTAACTCTTACCGCTACTTGCACCGATTCCTTTTAAAAAAATTAAATTAAAATAATGTTATTCAAAAAAATATATATTTACCTGGAGAGTAAAGTATTGCGTGGTAAAGGATATGTGGGCTAGATAAAAACCAGTTAGATATATTACCTGCGCGCTACTTTACTTGCGTGGTACTGCCTGCTGAGTAAAGATCATGCAGAGTAATGACTCTTTATACAATAGAGTTCTTTTAACTTCTGACATCTGGCCAGTTACTTGCTGTAAGATAGTCCAAGAAAATTCTGCGCATTTATGATGAACCTTCAGATAATGTTTCACAGTTTTGGTGGATAGTTTCTGTTGTTTAAGGGTCCTAGTCTTTATCTCAAACATTGTTATCCATATATAGGACAAATCACAGGGCCAGGTATGCCAATAACTCACTTGTGCTGAATTACAATTCTTCTAACATCTTTGAGATTAAATCTTATTTTCCATCAGTGGAATTTTCTGGAATGAAACATCTTCCTGGGAGGTAACCACTCTACTGCCAAAGATAACTGAGACAACAAACTTTCAAAATTCACTCAGATTGCTTTTGAAGAGAGCTTTGTGGAGTGTATTTATTCTTCAGATCTCACTTCCTCAATGATCTAGCCCTACTATAAAAGTTCTTATGAAGGGTGATCTTTTTCAAACTTCTGGGATTCTAAAAGAGAACATGTTGTGTTATTTGTGAGTTTTAGGCCACCTGGACTTATATCAAACACATTTTTGGATAACAGCTTTCTTTCTTAAAGTGTGCAAAGAATGAGCTGTGATTGTATTAAATTGTTAATAAGCCTAAAAAACTTGACAGTTCTCATTCCTTTCACTAAAGTACACTTCAAAACGTGAGAAACACAATGGACCTCTTTAGTATGGGGATAATCAATATCAAAACCTTGACTTTCTATATCTTCTACAATCGATATAGTACAAACACCTGCTAAATGATAAGATAATGTCCTTGTTGCAGTAGTAGGAGTTTGCTTTAACAAGCAAATTAATTACAGAGAACACGAAGTAATGACTAAATTAGCAACAAAAGTTGGTTGAGTTAGGTTAGCACTAATAATGCACACATGTCGGATATATAGATTATAGCTTGCCATAAACTTCAGTAAAAAAGGTTCTGTGCTTGTCACTTCTTATGTTGTAAATATTCATTTCTGTAATACCAAAATATACATCCTCACGCATTATATAATAGAACGCCTGTTGGCTTTTGCCCTTTCTGCAGAATCACTGGCAAACCTTTTAGCCTTCACCCCTCCTATTTTCTGAATTACGTTTTTTGTTGGCTTTTAGACTCTGTGCATCTTGCCACTGCTAAACATTGCTAACGTGTGTGTGCTCTCTACTTTGAACATGGTAAAATTAACTTACACCCAATTGGCACATTTAATCTACTTATAAGTCCCTAGTAAAGTTGTACTGGATGCACCCAGGACCTTTCAATGTAATGCTACAAGTGGGCCAGCAGCACTTATTGTGCCACCCACTTAATTAGGCCCTTGAAATAGGTTTCAGGTCTGCCATTGCAGCCAGTGTGCAGTTTTAATTTGTCAGTTAGACCTGCAAAAAGCACCCTTTTACCCGGCCTAAACCTTCATTTTAATACATATGTCAACCCTCATGTCGGCCCTAGACAGCCCAATGGGCAGGGTGCAGTGTATTTAAAAGGTTGAAAATGCACTTTTACGCTTTACATGTAACAGTAGTAAAAAACTCTTACATTCATTTTTCACAATGGCATGGCCTACCCTTCCCATTGGATAACACTGGGCTACCTTATTACATTTAATGTGTGTTAATGTTGTATTGGGAGCAGGTAGGAATGTCATGTTTACACTCAAATCAATTGTAACATAAAACCCTCATAATGGTAACGTCTGAGTTTAGGTCATAATTCTGCAAATGCCACTTTGAGAAAGTTCCCATCTTCTTGTGATAGCCATTTAGTGCCTGTGTCCTGGTCACATGACTATGTGTAGTTGGCAGTTGACCTTTGTGTATTCCTTCCAACCAGTGAGACAAAGGGGAACTAGGTGTGGCAGAATGCACCTTCCTGCCAGGATGGGGGGGGTGGAGCTGTTCCTTGTCCACCTCTATTCCAAGGGGGCTGCCTCAGCACACTTAGATTAGAACATGATACCAATCCATTGTCATTCTAGAACCCTTGGAGCCTAGACAGAGGAGAAAGGGATTTCCAGACCCAGATGTGGGCAAAGTCTAGATTTTGCTCTCACTTCAATGGCTGGCAACCGGTATAAATATTGTACCCTCAGACCAACTTTTCAGTTCACTTCTGGACCTGCAGAGGATCTCAGAAGGACTGCCTTTCACTTCAGATGTCTGTCCTGATGCTTGAGGTTTGCATTTATGCTCAGAGGACTGCCCTGCTGCTGCCAGATGACTGACCTGGTGCTTAAAGCTTGCCTTGTACCCTCAGAGGACTGCACTGCTGCTTCAGGCTTGGTTTGCTGTTTGATCCTGGGACTACCAGAGTGCCTCCAAGGGTCAGGTGTCTGACCGCTTGTTCTGAGCTAATGAGACACAGCAAGCTCCAGAGGCCTCCAAGCAACTGCCCAGCTGACCTGCTGACACTGGATCTGCAACTGTACCTGATTGAGCCCTGCTTGCCTCTGATGGAGTGAGTTCCTAATCCCCATGCGGTACCTCCCCAGGTCCTGGACCCTTGTCTGGAATCAGGCGACTCCTCCTATGAAGAGAGGGAAACATCCTGAAGTTTTGGGCTCTTTGTGGCCACAAATGGGCCACTTTGCAACAAAATCTGGCTTCCCGCAATACAACCGCCAATGAGAAGCTCTGATGAACCCAACTCTTCGTGCTAGAGTGACCGCCAATACTAGTTCTACACAGTGACAGTAGCCCGCAGTGACGGCCACTACAAAGCTCCAGCAACAACTGCCCTCGACGCCCGAAAGGATGTTCGTACTACACCGATGACAGTTCGCAGCGTCTGCCCTGCACTTTATGCTACAGTAATGACTATCCGCCATGCGCTCCTTGTGGCCTTCTCCACTGCAAACTGGACTCTTCAATTTGAGATGATAACTTTTTCAGTGGTACTAACCTGGTCCCTGTATCTGGCTCACGCTCCATTGCGGTCAGCTAGAATTTGTAACTTTCCCCCACTCTGTCCTGACTGGGAGTGGTGCCTTGTGCTTTTAGGCTCTATACCTAAAACACTAAAATTCAATCTCTCGGGTTCTACTGATTGGAACCTCCAGACTTGAGCACTTCTTTAGCCCAAAGACAGACATTCTCTGTAGCAGCTATTGGCCTCTGGAACTGCCTTCCTTATTCCATGAGATCTCAACCTGACTTGTTCACCTCCACGAAACTACTAAAACTCACCATCTTCACCTCAAATAATTGCTATCAAATCTGTCTAGTCGTCTACATTTTCCTGCTGTTTCCTTTTCATTGTATTTCTGTTCTAGCATTTTCTCTTTCTTTGACATTGTACTTTCTGATTATTAAAAAAACACACTTTATACATTTTTGGTATAGCTGTGCCGTAGAAGGCGGTAAATTAATAAATCCAATTTCTCCTTCACCTTGTGTTGCAAACTCCCATGAGCCATTTAAGAGGGTGAATGTAAGTATAATGTTTCACACACCTTTTATCTCGATAGTATAACAACAATTGGTTGCAAATCCAGCTCAAAGTATTTTTTAAGAGATTCATGTGAAGCTAGAAGCATTAGATCACTTTTCTTCATTTTCTAAGTCTTCCTAAAATAAACGTATTTCCCTGCACTTTTTCTACAACCGCAGCCAGTACGAGTAGTGCTTTTAATAAGAATCACAGCAGTAACTGAAGTACCAAAAGCCCTCTGTTCAGGGGCAACTGATGAAGGGAACTTGCACAAGAAAGTCATCCCTTATCGGTGCTATAATTAAGCACTCTGCAGTTCGATGTCTTCATTTAATACTCTCACAGTTTTCTGTAAAAGTGCCTCAGTACGTGCTGATGCTGATTCCTTGTTTGGAAGGGATTCTTCTTAAGAACCTGGGGGCATATTATCAAGGGGGTTTAACTCCGCTTTTTTGGCTTTAAAAGCCAAGAAAGCGGAGATAAAATTATCTCCCTATTACCTAGCTGTCGCCAACACCAGTTAGCGACAGCTAGTAGGAGATAGCGACCATCTTGGGCCCCGCTTTGCATGTCAGTGATATTTATCACTAATGACATGCAAAGTGGGCGTGCCAAGATGTTAGCGACTGGAAACTGTCGCTAACATCGCTATCTCCTATTACCAACTATTGGAGATATTCGCGGTAAGCGCGAATATCTCCAAAAGCTAACACCTGCCCCTGAGCAGTTCTTAGCCATGTTATCCAATGGTAGGTGGATAACATGGCTAAGAGCATTAGCTCGGTAATGCATGAATATCACTGACTTTTCAGTGATATTCATGCATTTCAGCCGATTTTTATCGCTTAGGAGATAAACCTTGATAATATCAAGGCTCCTAAGCGATAAAAATCGCCGCAGCTCGGCGATAAAAATATCGCCGCTAAACCAACATAGCGATAATTATCGCTAGTTGTTGGTAATATGCCCCCTGGACTTTTTCTTTCATTTCTCCATTAAAACAAGAAAAAAACCTACAAATTAAATGTAATAAAAGATGCACTTAAAATAATAATCTCTTTATTAGCCTGGTCCTGGTCTTAGCTGGAATCAGGGGGATCCGAAATGGACTGCAGGTGTGCTGAGGGAGTCTGGGACACCAAGAGACATATTTAGCAGCACTTTGTACTGGAGCAAAGTCACCAAAAGTGATGCAAACTGGTGCAAACAGTTGATATGTTATTTACGAGCCAGTGAAACACATGTTTTTACTACAAAGCTGCCAAAAAATAACACCAAGTAGCTGCTTTGTGTTACTTTACATCAAGTGGCAAACTATAGGTTACATGGGTGTCCCTATGCTACCTCACATGTTATTTGATGCAAAGTCCAATCTTCCAATTTTGAAATGTGGTTTATTAGTGGGTGTAGGTAGGGACCTACGACTAGAAATAAGGCCACAATGACAATATAAGGTCGACTCAAGGTTTCATTAAATGATTCCCTTTCTCAACCCTGGATAGCTGGCTATGAGTAGGCCGGCTTAACTTAGAATACAGGTGTGTAAAGAATTTGAAAACATCAATACAATAAATAAGTAAGACACAACACACAATGAAAATCCAGAACTAATTTATAAAAATAGGAAACATTTTTATGATTAAGATGACACCAAAACAACAATAATTCAATTTAGAGACCTAGAGATTTAAATTTTTGAAGAATAAACACTTTCTAGTGCCTAAAAGCCAAAAGCGTCACTTTGGGACATCTGATCATGCTTGACAGTGACAAAGTCAAAGATTTATGCACACCACCATGGGTAACTTAGCGATAGGGCCCAGTCCAGTTTTTACTCTCTGAGACTCCTTGTCAAGACAAGTTTCAAGTCAACGACGGCGGATTGGTTCAGTGTGAGGCCTCTGTGAAATCCTGGAAGTCTTGAGCTTTCAGCGGGATGAACCTGAAATCAAAGCTGAGTTGTGGTTGGACATTGGAGGTTTGACTCTCAGCGAGGGGTCAGTCACCTTATGGAGCTTGTAAACAAAAATATTCAAATCTTCTCCAAATTTCTGGATCTACTTCCAGAATGTCCGTTTGAGTTTCGAAAGTTTCCACAACACCAACTCAAGTTTCCAGAAGTTCTGAGTTGCTCCTTGAGATGTTGGGACTATGTCTCCCACAATTCACCTGACCAAATCCTTTAAAGTCCAGCTGAAGGTGGTAAGCTGGTTTCTTCTTTCTGGAGATGATCCAGGTGGAGCTCTTTTAACATGTTGTTTTCAGGGAGTCCACTGGCTCTCTTTTTAAATCAAGGCAAAGTCCTTAGGGCTGTAGCTCCCGAAGGGTGCAGCAGGTCCAGGTATTCAGAGTGCAATCCTATTGGTGCAGGCCAGGGTTCCGGCAAGTCAGTTTTTATTTTTCTTGTAGTTTCACGGAGGGATCTGAGTTGCTGCTCCCATATTTATCCAGTGTTCTTGGGTGACAAGCAGGGGTACACCCCTGACCAATGGGTTGCAAGGTGCCACCCTCAGGTATAACCACTTCATCCAAAGTGTGGTATATACTTGTTCCTAGAAAACACTAATCCTTTCAAATCTAAAATTAAGAAACTCTCTTGTGGAGGTTAGGATCTGGCTAAGTCAAAGTACTAGAATGGCTAAGTTTGTCTAACACCCCCCTTCCAGCCTATTGACTAATTGGGGCTCTTGCTTAGCTGGGGATGGAGGATGTGTGGGGAGCCTGTGTCCTATCCTAAATGTTATTCCTTCTTTGAAGACCAGTTTGGCTGACCACCCCCTTTCTGCCTTTTGCTCTACAGCTTGCAGATTTCCTCCCACCAAATGTCCTTTGTCTCCATACAGGCCACTTCACACCTCATCAGAGCAGTTTGGCTCAGCCTGCCAAAGGCTGGCAAACCAAGAGAGGGTGCTGGAAGGCTGGATTCTAGTTAATCAGAAACGAAAGTTTTATAAAAATAATTCTGTGATGGTTGTATGAAATCTGACCATGGCAAGTTGTTAGATTCATTCGCACTGTCATTTTGATAGTTTAAAGTATGTTTTTAGCTGGCTCCTGTTAACATTTTTACTTTATTAACACTTTCACTGGCAGGCCTTTTCCCATCTTTGCCAAGCAATTTTCGGCTATTTGGGATAATTCATGCTTAAGCCTCCATAACCTTTTGTCCATGTTAGATATCTATGCCAAATGTGAGTCTTTTTTTCAACACCCAGGGTTTGTGGATTCCCTGGAGGGGACCGCGAAATTAGCCAAAATACATATAGATTTTGGTTTTTTTTGAGGGGTGGGGGCAGAGTGCTGCAGAAGAAAGCATCTATTTTTTGGACCTGCAAATGGCATCAATAAAGAGTTTGTGGTACTAAAATCACAATCTTTCCAGCTTTCAGAAACAGGTAGACTTTTGTCAAAAAAACACATTTTCAACACAGTTTTGAACTTTTACTGGGATATAGCCCATTGTTCCTGCTTTTTGTGTTTTCAGCCTCATTCCATTTAGTGGTAGAAATAGGTGTGAAACCAATGGTGGATACCGAAAAGCTATACATTTGTGAAAAGTAGACACATTTTTTCATTCAGAAAGGTGTCATTTGAGTAGATCCTTCATGGTTTCCCTATTGAAAGTAGCCGTTGAAATAGAAAAATATTTAAATTGAGTTGAAAAAATACAGCCAATTGTGCCTGTGTTTTCACCTATAACTTCATCTACGTATGGCAGGTTTTCAAAATTAATATACCATTAAGTCTGCTGGACACTTCTAGTTGCCAGTTTATATAGGACTTGTAAGTTCACCCAGAACCTGAGGTACCCAGAGCCAATACATGAGCTGCACCTTGCAATGGTTTTTCATTGTGTAACAGGTATACAGCAATTAATTTGGTAAAATATAAAGAGTGAAAAATAGGTATCAAGGAAACCTAGGTATTTCTGAAATAGGACTATGATATAGAGTTTATAAGCAGTGGTTATGTGCAGATCCCTGGATGTGTGGTTACCCATACTGACATGTGAATTAGAGGACATTTTTTCAGAATTACTTTGCTACAAACCACTGTCTTCTATTTGGAAGGCACAAGTGCAGAGAAGGACAACTGCCAATAACACTTGTTCTACTATTCTCTGTTCCCCTAAGTCTCTCAACAAAAACAGTCCTGGCTTGTGTTGGTAGGCCAAAAACATACTTCAGAGACATCGATAACGAAGGTAACCTCCATGCCAAACCTGGTCATTTTGTGATCGATAATTTTGATGTTTCCACAATATTTTTTGGCCCGTTGCTTGTCCTGGGCACTTGGCCCACCCACACATTTGAGGAAGCATCATTTTTGTCAGGAGTCCTGGGGGAACACATGTTGGTAGGAAATGTATTCTGGCTCAGTGATCCCACAACATTTCAAACAAGTGAGGATACAATATGTTTTTATCAGTAAGTTAAATTTAGAAGGGCTTATGGGTAAGTAAGCCATGTGGGATACACACAAAACATACTACATATTATTTCCTTGATGACCAGTTTCCAAAAAGATGGTGTAGAGAATAGAAACCTTCTCAGGGGTCCCACTGATACTTGGTCCTTTTAAACCAACAAAGAAGAAATTGGCACAGAAGCTGAAATATAAAAATACATTTATTCACCTCAGATGAGGGAGACTACGTCACACAGAAGCCTTAGCAACTGAATGAGGCAGTCTAAGGAGTACAGAAAACAGGGGCCTTATATATGCTTAGGGTTACATAGTCAGCATAAGACCAAGGGGCAGTCCTGGCTCATGTAAGCATGCAAAATGCCT
This sequence comes from Lissotriton helveticus, assembly GCF_964261635.1. Classification (NCBI taxonomy): domain Eukaryota; kingdom Metazoa; phylum Chordata; class Amphibia; order Caudata; family Salamandridae; genus Lissotriton; species Lissotriton helveticus. The sequence goes on from NC_136067.1 coordinate 989,917,915, forward strand.
AAGATGGGCATGCAAGATCTGCTTGCTCAACAAAGTGGGAGGAGAGTTACTTCTCCATACAGCAGCAAAAATAGCCTGACAGTTATGCTAGAGAAGCAGGTGCATTCTACTAGCTAGGCCCTTCTGAGCATGTGCGAAGGTGGAAGATGCTAAATATAGTTCGTTTCAAGGCAGATTACAAGAGCAGTCAACACTGAGGGAGTACAGAGCACATGGCAAGCATGTGGCAGCACATGGCAAACAAGATGGCTGCCAGAAATACAAAATGGCTTTCCGCTCATACTAGCAAATCCCTGCAATATTTAACAGATAGTCCTTTTAGCATGAGCTAAAGACATTCCTGTGATCCAGTATGAACATAGAAAATATTTGCACACACATTTTTATAAATTTATCAATATCCTAATTCATTGCTATGTGGGCATTTTCCATTCTAAACATGTCATTAAGCGGGTATATATAAAGTATAAGCACGAATACAAAGGGAACGGAGCATCGGGTCATCATTAACATACAGATAGCAGGAGAAAGTAATGACCACTATTACAAACAGAATTATCATTGTTTTAGTCCTAAGCAAAAGCAAAAGCAAATCCTAAAACCATCTAGTAAACATTTTCAGGGCTACTTGTCCATTTTCCTTTAATGAGGGCTAGAACATCAATCATATCTGGGACCAGGAGGACCACACAGGGCCATAAGAATTAGAACGAAGAGCTGCAAAGGGCTGCTCCTCCTCAAAAATGGGACGACTAAAGGGGTACATTATTGAGAAAAAAAGAAGTCGTCCTTAGGGAAATTGAAGCCGCTGTACAACCAACCAGAGGGGAGACTTCTCCTTGTGTACGTTTGCGCCTCACAGACAGGCTCTTGTTGTTTCCACGGTGGAGCTGCACAACTCGCAACTCAAGAATCTCAGCCCAATTTCAAGGAAAAAAAGTCTCTTCTTTCAGGATAGGGCAGTCACCCACCAGGCAAATGCTCCTAGCGATCCTGTTCAATGCATCAGGCAGTGCACCAGTTTTCTTCACATCAATCTAACAGGCACCAGAGACACAGCACCTGTACCCTAATCTCAAGTCCTTCCCTAACTCCTGTATTGCTCTGCTGGCGCACTGCTCATTCGTTGGGGCCACACATTGCATCCAGTGTACCCAGGTATCTCTTGACCACCAAACAAAGGAGCAAACTTGCATTCACTTTAGGACCAGGATTCAGAGGCCTGATGCTAGGATCTCTGAAGCAACCCTTATTTAAAAAGGGGTCACCTCAAGCAAAGCCTCCTCGCCATTCTGGTCTGTCTGTGACTCTCAGTTGGGCATGATCCACGATTTCTCCTTTCTGATTTGTGACCCCGTCTTTCGCCCAAGACAGTGGCAGGGGTACATAATTAATTTCAGGGCTTCCGCCTTCACTGAAGTCCTAGTTGCCAGCAATGCCTGTGCTGGTTACCTTCACTTTGGCTGCAAGCTGGACTAGTGCTGATGCTGACTCCCCAGGCTGAATCTGATGTCCGGGCCCCTCTGGCAATGGTTGTAAGGCAGCAAATGTCTATTGTTGGACAGCACAAAAGGTCTTTAGAAAAGGCACAGAAACAGTCTATCAACAGAGAGGATAGTGTCAGAATGCTTCCTAGTCTTGGGACACCCCATATATTAGCAAGGCACCCCGAACCACTTTCAACTATCTGTGAGAGAGTAAAAAAAAAAACAACAGCCTGGACCTATTGGCAAGTATAAAAGGAACTCTTTGGCAAGAGTAATGCATCACCCAATCCCAAGCAGCCAAGGAAGTCTGTATTCATTTACTAAATTGTGAGGAAAAAAGAAAAACAACACAGACATACCCTAAATCCTTACATTGGTGTATTCCTGTGTACAAATCTGAAAACCCTAAAAAAAATTGGAAATGTTCTACACTTTTGCTCATAAACTTTACATTACTTGTACAGGACTGCAGACACTTCTAAAATGATTCTTCTTAATAAAAGCACCTACATTGTACGCTTAGGACCATGTTCTCATGTTATAGGAGCAACAGGAAAGTCTAAAACTGCTAATTTAACAGGGTTTTTTATCTATAAAACAACATTTCCTTCAAAACATTTTTTTCGAAGGAGCACACGGGCATCTTTCCTGCGTTCTACTTTTCATGATCCAACATATGCAACATCAGCTCTAATAAGGACTGTCAGTTTATTTACACAGACTATCTAATAAAAAACTAGCAATGCCCTTGCAAAACTATGTAGCATGGAATAACATACAATAATGATGTTATCCCCTAAGACTTGTAGAACAAAAACTACCCACATCTAGTTCCCCTGAAAGGACAAAATAAGGGAACAACAATCTAGATTACTGATCCTGTCATAATTTCATCAAACAGGATGGGCAGTAACATAACATATATTTTTATTCATTTTATTAATGCTAACAATGTTTAAAACAGTATTACTGAAAAGCCAATTAAGTGTCTTATTGCTATTTCACAGACAATTGAGACAGGCTAAAAAAATTGAGCAAAGGAGAGAGCAACATACATTTTACCTAGCCTTAATTTGTAGAGGAGATAGCCTCCTTCCCCCATTTTGACAGTAGGAAAACTGAAACACGTTTCACTTCTGTCAACACTATCAACTCCTATGTGTAGCAACTGGCCATAAACAAAGTTATAGGAGGTAGATAGCACATTTGAGAAAACTAAAAAAAACACATGAATACCCAAACCCCAATCCCTTTTAGCAAATGTACAAGTGAAACATGAGGGCAAATGAATTCAAACTAAATCCCATTGGCTCAGCCCTAGTAAGCACCAAACTAAAAGCTTTAGTACTGTATATATGGCCAAGCTCACATCTACAATTGTATTGTGGTATATTCATATAAGTGCATAAAAACTTGCTTTTGGCAACAACAAATAAGTACAACTCCTCCTTCTTTCCCTGCGCTGCCATCTTGTCTTTCAAAAAGTTTCAGATGTCAAAATGTCAAAGCAGACCTTGCTCTGGTAGCCCTGCCAGGCTTCTAAATATAGAACTGACGTTTAACTCTTCCCAGCTGTCCTATTTTGTGTGCAAATTTTCCATGCAGCTTTTCCTATTCAAAGTCACCCTGAAAACTTTATTTTTACTTTATTGTTCTTTATTTCGGCAAAAATATTTACCATAAAAGACATTTGTACATTATAAAACATTTAAAATATTAAAATAAGCAGAAAAGATTTCATCAGATTGCGGTATAAATTGTTTGCTAAGCAGCCTTGATACATTTACTCCTAAAAGACCAAACAGCACCAAGGTACTTGGCTACTGTAAATACAACGTGATTGGACAAGTCAGTTTTAAGGACTCTGAAGGCGACCGAACATTTAGTAAATTTCAGATTTCTACACAGAGGAATAATCCATTTCCTACGTATCACGTGATAAACAGGGCAGAAAAAAATTAATATGGAGCTCAGTCTCATCAGCCAATTTGCACACAGGACATACACTATTAGCATGTTCACTCCACTTGCTTGTGAATACTCGGAGCGGGAGAGTCCCATGTCTCCATTGTAAATAGAGTTTCCTAAGCAGGGAGGGATAAAGATTATCTAATACTGGCTCGAAGGTATAAGTGTCCTTAGTCCATAAAAATGAGTCAGTTAGTGTCCCGTTATTTTGATGACGGTGCAGAGCTGTTAATTTGCAGTCATGGTATGTTTTGGCCAATAACTTTTTGGGAAACAGTGGGCAGGTGGTTATAGGGTCGGACCACAATTTCAAAAGGCCCAGACCCTCCAGCTCTGTTTTTATAAATTTCAGCCATTTGATTTCTCCCGCATTAGGGATTGCAAGCACCTCCTGAAGTCCTTGTCTGTAGCTCTTTAGTTCCGGGACAGACCATATCCTGAGCCAATATGCTAGTGGTCGGAAAGCCAGTTCTTCGTCAAGGGGTCGCATCCCAAGATCCATCCTTAGAGGAACAAGAGGAGTGCTGGGGGGAAGGGCTACAATCCTCCGGATAAACTTATTCTCCTCTTTTAGCAAATCCTGAGAGGGTACATGACCCCAGAGCTCGCACCCGTACATGGCAGCCCCCCTTGCCTGTGCCCTATAGATCTGCAGTGGTGGGCCAACAGGCCGGATGGATGACTTATTATTACACAGGAGCTTCATAATGCCACCCGAGTACTGTGTCAATTTAAGGAGTGCTTTCTCTTGGTGGGTACACCAGGTCATTCTTTCATTTAGGATAATTCCTAGATACTCAAAGGTCCTCACCCTTTCCAGTCTCTTGTGTGCAATAGTTGGGGTGGATCGGAGTTTTGGGGGGGGATTGAACACCATAAATTTGGTCTTTAAGGTGTTGATTTCTAGACCATATTCCTCACAAAAACCCGCAAAACCGTCGAGTACTCTCTGGATACCCATCATGGACTTTGAAAGCAGCAAGGTATTATCGGCGTACATGATCGCCGGTACTCGGGATCCTGCTAGCTTAGGAGCATCAGAGTTGGCCACCCCATTGAGGTGCGGAATAACCCCGTTGACGTAGAGGCAAAACAGGGCCGGTGCGAGTACACAGCCCGGCCTTACCCCCCTGTCAACGGGGAACCTATTTGACAAGGCACCATCCTTACCGCACCTTACTTGTGCAAAGCTGTCAGTGTGGAGATGAATAATCATCTTCAACAAGCCCTTGGGGACACCCAATTTGGCCAATACATCCCAAAGTTTTTTGCGAGGGACCAGGTCGAACGCCGCCCTCAGGTCCACGAATACAGTGTAGAGGCTGCCACCCCCCAACTGTACTGTTTTCCAATGAATGAGGGCAAGCCGAAAGACCTGGTCCATCGTTGAAACTTTCTCTCTAAAACCCGCCTGGAGTGGACTCAGTGTGTCATGTTCCATCATCCATTCAGACAGACGATCCAGCAATAGCCTGGCGAATAGCTTTTGAGAAACGTCTATCAGGCTTATTGGCCTATAATTGGCCGGGAGCAGAGGGCAACCCCAATTAAAAATGGGTACTATCTCTGCCCCCAGCCAAGTAGGGGGGATCATCATGCCCTTCAGAATAGCGGTAAACAACACCGTAAGGTACGGGGCCCAAATTTTTGTTTCGTGTTTATATAGGTCACCTGGGAGCCTATCGAGGCCTGGCGCTTTTTCAGGCGCCAGTCCCATGATCGCCATAGTGACCTCTTCCAAGGTGAATCCATCCATAGGTGCCACGTTTTCGGTGTGTTGATCCGTTGTGTGTTCTGAGGGGGTCGGTAGTTGTTCAAAATTGTGTGGACTATATAGATTTTTAAAATGTTCCTCCCAAACTGCGGGTGCTATATTTTCTTCAACTGCGGGTAGGGGTTCTGCTGATCCGTGCCTAACAATTTGCCAGAATTTCCGGCTGTCACCAGTGTAAAGGGCGGCCGTCATATCAGACCAATTCCCCTCATCCCACTCTATTTTGGCAGTGTGTAGGGTGGATTTATAAGCAAGCCGGTTTGCCCTAATTTCGCTTAGGCTCTCCCTTGTTTTCAATGACTCTAGCAATGCAACCTTTGCTCTCCTGCAAGAGGCACTAAACCATGTGGCTCTTGTCTTCTTAGGTTTCTTAGGCCTAGACACAGGGTTTAGTACTTCTGTCAAGTTGGTACATAGCTCAGAGTGGATAACCCCAAGCACAGGGAAGTCAACAAAGTTGATTTCAATATTATTAGGTGACTTAGGTTCTTCTAAAACAGGAGGATCAGTGGGAGTAGCTGAATGCTGATTAAGGGCCTCGATTTGTTCTAGCGCATTGACCACCACCGCATACAATCTTTGGATATTGTTTGGGTTCTCTAGGAGTTTCGGCCATTTAATTCTGCGCCTACTGCTTTGCAGGACCAAGGCAGCTGGGGAGGCTAAGTTTTCTTCTGCCCTATCCATAGGCAGACCCTGGGCCATAAATGTTAGTGAGAGAGAATTGTGGTCACTATCATTCCTAGAGACTATCCTAAAGTCCTGTATTTTATCCCAATCCTTCAACGAGACCATGATATAGTCTATTCTAGACTCATAGCCTGGCTTGTTGAAGGTGTGTTTAGGTGGGTTGTCTCCTTCGATTCGGCCATTACATGCCCTCAATGAGTGGCAAAGCGTTAGGGAGGTAATTTGAGTGGCGATAGGTGTCCAAGCCTTTAGCGGTGGAGCCACCAGGGAGGGGATCCCCCAAAGATCATCCTCATCGCTCGTGATACCCACTAGATGGTCTGGAAGAGGCTCATATTGGGTATTAAAATCTCCCCCCACGATAAGTGTGGAACTTAGGCTAGCGGAATCAAGGAATAGTGCTAAATCCTCAATTGTCTTCGAGGTTCCTGCTACCCCTACCTTTCTTGCATATACATTAATTAATGCTATGCTTAGACCGTGTGCCCATTCCAACACTACGCACTGAATGTCAGCTGAGTCAGTTTCGCGAAGTGTTGCCCTGCAGCCAAGATGAGAAGCCACCCAGATCAGAAGGCCCCCAGATGGGCGTCCCTTCCCACACCAGTTTGCCAAAGTTTCAAAAGAAGCATATCCTGTATTGGATTGCTTCTCCCTGGCCCATGTTTCTTGGAACAAACATATATCGTAGCCTTCTATTAATTCCAGCCACTCAGGGGAGCCTATTTTATTAGCCAACCCTGCGATGTTCCAAGAGAGTATGGAGAGTCGGCCAGGGGTCACAGACTGATCAGTGTCATTTTTCCCCTTAGAAGCCCCGCTTGCCCTTAAGTGACTGTGTGAATAATGAGGCATGCCTTCATTTATCAGTAGGGTTGATTGAGACATTTCCTCTAAAGGAGAATTATACTTAGTAATTAAATCTCTTTTGACATTAAGGGACTTATTGATTGAAATTATTGGGCTGTGTATAGTGCCTGCAGGATGGTCAGTGGAAAGATCTTCTTCATGCCTATTCTCATCTGCGGATTGATTGGAATCTCCAGACCGCCAGTGCGGTGGGTTGGGGGCAAGTCGTACCAAAGGGTGGACAGAGCAGTTAGATAAGTCTACTTGAGGTAATTTAGTTGTGAGCCTGTGAGAGAGTCAGTCCACTTCCTCAAGGCACCCAAATCTGTTGTAGACCGGGGCTCCTAGCCACCCGCTATGTGTGTTTGCCCATTGATTGTAAGTCCCACCGTACATACGTTTCCTCTCTGGAATCCAACTCCAGTTTCCTCCTGTGTTGTAGTGAGGAAGTGGAGGATAAAAGAAGGTTAGCGGTCTGGTTGCCATAGACGAATTCACGCTGTTATAATTCCAGGAGTAAATGTAGTGTGCGGTATTGGGATTTTCAAATGAGACAATCACACAATCACCATCAATGGTCTTACACGAGGTGCCTATCCAGGGTACCCGACGCACCATGAGAATTTTACTTCTCAGGTGGCTCGGTATGGGCCTGTGGGTGTTAAGCCAGTGTATAACTTTGTTTTTAAGTGACCCATAGTCTTCCTGGTGGTGATATGACAATTCTGGCACCCCCGTGAGCACAACTACATATGGCCTGACGTCAGGGGGGAGAGCTACATAGCCCCTACAGTGGTTTATGTTAGGTTTTGCTCTCAATGTTGTTAAATAAGGGTTATTGTGCTCGTCGGTGGTAGCTGTCTTAATCGTTGTAGCAGGGGCGGAAGGGATCACCTGCTGATTTGTGTCTGCCGCTACCTTATTAGCAGGAGTATCATTGACACCCTTATGCCGAGGTTTTGGGATGGGTTTGGCTTTCAGGGCCTCTGTGGGGTTTGGGGCGAGTAATGGTGTGGCAACAAGTAGTGGTAATAATGTGTTATTGGTGGCAGTCGGTAGACAGGGTACTTTATCTTTATCGGTTATACTAAGAGTGGCTAAATTTAAGATGCTTTTTTCAATCTCTAACAACTGGGTTTCTATTCGTATTAGTCTGGCTTCGACGGGCGTTAAAAGTTTTTTAAGTGTACCCCACACAATTGTCAGGAATTCCACATCCTTCCCGTTTATAGTACAAAATGGAACCCCGCCATCCTCGCTATCAATTACAAGATTATTTAAATCACTCTCATCCTTTGAGTTTGCAACGCTGGGTTCTATTTCTGAATTGGGAGGAGGTTTGGGCGATGTGTTAGGCAGTGCCTTGATGGATAATTGGGCTTTAGCTACCTTAGCCTTTTTCCTTGAATAGGCAGAGGTTTGTTTGCGCTTTCTTTTGGGGTTAAGATTAGGACCTTTTTGAATGGGGTGCGGAATCCCCCCAATATTTTCGTTAGATTTGGCAGTAGGGGCCGTCTTCAACGGGGCTCACTCACCAGTTATATCAAACCTAACCTCCCCGCTTGCTGGAGATGTTTGAGTTGGGGGCGTTGCTTGTGAGGCCTCTGCCTTGGATGTATGTGGCCTAAGTGCTGATGGCTGATGGATTTCGGCCTGTGTAACAAACAAAATAGGAGTAGGTTTATCTGTACGGTCTGGTGATTTGGCAAAAGCAAAATGCCCTAGAGAAGATTTTTTTGCCATGGCCAGTTCCTGAGATAACCTTCTCGCAGATTCTAGTTCACTGGACACCCTACGTTGCATTTTGCCAATTTCCTTATCTATGGCAATATTGGTCCTGGAGATGAAATCATCTAAGGTTCCATTTTTTAAATTCCCCTTCGCAGCCCTACTTTTGTATTCTCGGGTCGACATACTGCGTGTTCTTAGGAGGGTTTTGGGTAGTATAGCTAGAGTCAAATTGTAGAACCAAGAGCTATGGGCCAGTCCAGTCTCAAACGGCCTCAAACGGCTCGCTCTTTGCCCGGTCTTCGCCCCGTGCTGCGTCCCGCGCTGCGGGAGTCTGTAACTAAGATGTATGGGGCGTGGTGGGCGGGGGGCGGGCCAGCAGGGAGAGCGGACCGGAAGCTGGCTATCGGTCACGCAGGGACTCCTGGTTGTTGGAGTCCCCGCTACACTCGCAGCCCCGCTGGAAGCCTCTTACCCGGAACCGCCTTTCCTCTTCTCTCCGTCGGTTGTGATGGCCCTGTGACAGCAAAGCGATGCGGCACCCGCGGAGCGGGTGCGGCGAGATGTGGGCTAAGTGGGTAGGAGATACGCCGCTAGACTCCTCTCCTAACTGGTAGTGCCTCTGTGAAAACAAACTGCAATCCCCCTGAAAACAGAAACCTGACCCATTCCCCTGTTTGTCAGTTTAATAACTTTTGCTGGTTTTTCATACATATTTTCAATTGTAAGCAGTGTGCAATATACTTGTCGAACAACATAGAAGTCAGCTATTTGTATTATACCTAAATTTATGCATTTACTGAAGCCTAAGGCACTTTAAAATCTGCCCTGAATGGATAAAATGCTGTTTAAATAGTAAATTTTGCCCAATTTTGACTTTGATATTTGGGGCACTTAAAAATGAATATCATATAATGTATTTGCTTAATAGTCATCCTCAGAATGTTCTCTAGATAGCCCAGGAGTGAGAAATCAAAAATAATCATATATACCCTTATAAAAATGAGGGTTTTACGCCTGCGCAGAGTGAAATTTCATATGCAAATATCCTCATTTTTCGGTACAACACAACTTAAATTACATTATAATGCTAGGAGGTCACAGTATGAGTATTACGCTTTATAAGTATTAAAAACGAATTTAAAAGCACTTATATTTTTTTTAAATTAAATATGTTTGTTTTAATAAAACCAATCGTTTTTGATAATTCCACATATGAAAAGCAAGCTGCATCCCTTGCCTATCATATTTAGACATATTCATTCATAAGCCTAAGCACAGATGCCTAACTTGAAACATGAAAATTTTGCGCCACTTTTTAAAAGGACAATTATTTAACATCAGAACCAAGAATATGCTTATAAAAAAAGGCTTTAAGAAAGGAAATCCTTACTATAAATGTTTTCCTGTTATCCAAAGTAATGAACCTGATTTTTTTAACTTTTTAAAACAGCAGTCTGAAATACAGGATTTTACCCAATGTTCTGTAGTGACAAAATCCTGGCTGAGTCAACATTCCTGTCTCTCTGTGGCCTACATTCAAAACAACAGCTGCTGCTCAGCAGTTAAAACACATCTGCTGTGATAGTCTTTTTAAAACTGAGGCATTTCTAGTTCTAAAATGTGTGTAGTTCAGCAACATCCAATTTACTCAGATGATGTGTTTGCCTGTTTATATCTAATACAATGTATCTAAGGAAAATATATATAATTGTTTATTTATTGCAAAACACACAATTTTGTTTTTTTAGGCCTATTTTATTCCTATTGAATGTGAATTCTAATTTGATCTTTTAAGCATTGGCAGTTTGTAAATGTGCATAGTTGCTTACTCTTATCAATTTAATAGTAACATACAGGTATTTAGCATATCATATGGTTCATTTCTGGATTTTTATTTAATTTTTATTTAATATTAATTAAATGACATTTTGCATAACAGGCTGATGACAGCAAGAAAACACATACAAACACATTGAGCTCATTGCAGACATATACAGAAGGGGTCATACACTCAGAATCACATAATACAGCGCGCTTAAGGCTAGCAATCCTTACACAAAGAGCGCAATCGCTATTTACTTACAGAATTATCACTAATGTTAAAACCACAAGCCACATAGACATTTAAGCACACATTTAACCCACAGATCAACACTTAGGACAGAAACAAAGGACAGCCCACTGTTCTTAAACCAAACCATTTGTAAATACTAGTTGTAAGTCATATTTACAAGAAGCGCTTCTCAATAGTATTCCAAAAGACTGTAAAAAAAAAAGCCCAACAAACTGTTTTATTTCCAAGAAGCCAAAATACACTCAATTCACTAGCTTTGTCTGGCAGAACGCCAAACAAATCGCTCTGCATATCTCCATTTATAAACGTGCGTGGAAAAGGATCCTTGTTTGTATTATGTCCATATTTGAATTCCATGGGGATACAGAATCACCAAGGAAGAAATATGTTTTTATACCTAAACCTATTTAGGTATTCCCTCAAGGGAGCCGGCTAATTCACTTCACATCACACTATGGTACCTCCAAAAAGCAACACATTCTTTGATGTGTGCTTTAAACAGGCATGCCAAAAATATTGCAGAATATGCAAATATTATAACCAAAATAGCTCTTAAGGTACTCTTCGTACGGTGCGCCGTTCAAACATATTAAATAGAGAAAAATCTCCTCATTACCTGCCTACATAAAATGCAATTTACATATTAAATACATACTAATCAAAAGTTGGTCAACGCAAATCTAAGCTACCGTAAGTGTTACTAAACTACCTTACCAATCCAAGGCATCAAAACCAACAGCAAGTGCCGCAGAACGACTCTTACCAAAAAAATGGTTGTCCAAATTCTAACTGCCAAGTTCTGAATGACCTAACGGTCTTTTTTTAGAATACTCAAGCCAAAAAGGTTCTCAGTCAGGAGTGACATCATGTGGAGGATCAAAATCAGGAAGACCAGAAATATACTGGGCTGCAGAGACAGAGAATCCCCAGAATCTCCGTGCATAGAGTACTTCCTTAGTAGAGTCCTGTCCTGTTCTCCACAGTAGATTTCTGTCTCCTGACAAGATCACTCCTTAGATAGCCACTTCTCTGATGAGATCCACGTTGGAGCGCCATTTGTAGAAAATAGAAACCTTCTCAGGGGTCCCACTGATACTTGGTCCTTTTAAACCAACGAAGAAGAAATTCGCACAGAAGCTGAAATATAAAAAGAATGCATTTATTCACCTCAAATGAGGGAGACTACGTCACACAGAAGCCTTAGCAACTGAATGAGGCAGACTAAGGAGTACAAAAAACAGGGGCCTTATATATGCTTAGGGTTACATAGTCAGCATAAGACCAAGGGGCAGTCCTGGCTCATGTAAGCATGCAAAATGCCTAAGATGGGCATGCAAGATCTGCTTGCTCAACAAAGTGGGAGGAGGGTTACTTCTTCATACAGCAGCAAAAATAGCCTGACAGTTATACTAGAGAAGCAGGTGCATTCTACTAGCTAGGCCCTTCTGAGCATGTGCGAAGGTGGAAGATGCTAAATATAGTTCCTTTCTAGGCAGATTACAAGAACAGTCAACACTGAGGGAGGACAGAGCACATGGCGAGCATGTGGCAGCACATGGCAAACAAGATGGCTGCCAGAAATACAAAATGGCTTTCAGCTCATGCTAACAAATCCCTGCAATATTTAACAATGGGAATGCAGAAGGTGTTCACTACAGAGAAAGTATGCACTCATGGTAAAAAGCAAAAAAAAAAACAAACATTACTGCACACCCATCCACTAGTCAATCACAGGCATTCTGTTTGGATTCAGCACAAAGGTAAGTAAATGGTTTATGAAACATTTGTATTCTTCAATTACTTTACATAATACAATCTGCAAAAGTAATTGTTAATAGTTTCAATGTTACATCAAAGAATCACTGACTTACAGCTTGTGAGCTGTAAAGGCATATCAAGGCACTAACTGCTTTACAGTCCATTCACACACCTTTCATGCATCAGACACAGAAAACCACTCACACTGCCAGCTGTTGGCCTGACACAAAACATACATTTACAAACAGTGCCATTCAAGGGCCCATCACTCTCATACGTCAACAGTACTAACACACCAATCTCACCACTAAGCACTCAAACATCAGACAACTGACAAACACACCTCAAGCAAGTCAATCCACATACTGGTTACCATCCATGAACACACCAAAAGTCCACACACACCGCCAGCCAAGAGCCAGCCTACATGCCCTGCCCACCAAGAAAGCACCAGCCTACACACACCACCAGCCAAGCGCCAGTCTACCCACAGTGCCAGCCAAATACCAATCCAAATGCATCGCCAGTCAAGCACTAGTCCACATGTACCACCAGCCAGGCGCTAGTCCACACCCACCACCAGTCAAGCGCCAGTCATCATACACCACCAGCCAAGTACCAGTCCACACGCACTGCCAGTCCACATGTGTTTCTAGTCCACTCACACACTGCCAGCCAAGCGCCAGTGTATACACACCACCAGCCAAATGTCAGTACAAGCAGACTGTCAGCCAAACTCCACTTCACACACACTCACATAATGTTTCCATGGTGTCTAGCAGTTTTCTGAACCCCTTGGGGGCGGATGGCTCTAATAATTCAGCTGATGTGCCCCAAGGCAGGGGGGCAGAAAACAGCCACAATATTGCCCCTATAATGGGAAGCGACCCATGCCCAATGTGCCGCTCACCAACATAGAATGCTTTTTAAAAACTGGTGTCTAGTGACTTTCTGCCCTCCTTGCGGGGTAAAAAGGTCTAAAAATAAGGCTGATCTGCCCACTGAAAATGGCCAATATATTGCCCCCATAATGGAGAGCAAGCCTTGCCCAAGGGACCACTCCCCAACATATAAATAAGTAAAATCCCTGGTGTCTAGTGGCATTCTACCCCCCTTGTGGTCGGATGGGCCTTAAAATAAAGCGATCTGCCCCCTGGGTGGCCAGAAAATGACCATAGTATTGCACCTATAATGGAGGGAAACCCTTGCCCAAGGGGCCACTCCTCAACATACAAATACGTACAATTTCCGGTGTCTAGTGGCATTCTCCCCCCCTTGTGGTCAGATGGGCCTAAAATTATGGCCGATCTGCCCCCAGGTGGCCAGAAAATGGCCAAGGTATTGCCCCTATAAAGGAGAGCAATCGTTGCCCAAGGGCCGCTCCCCAAAATATAAATAAAGAAAATCCCTAGTGTCTAGTGTCTTTCTGCCCCCCTTGGGCAGATGGACCTAAAAAAAAGACTGATCTGACTCCAGGGAGGGCAGAAAATGGCCAAATGATTGCCCCCATAATGGGGAGCGACCCTTGCCTAAGGGACCACTCTCTAATATATCAATAAATTCAATCTGTGTGTATAGTGGCATTCTGCCCCCTGGAGGCAAATGGGCCAAACGATAAGGCTGATCTGCCCCTAGGGGGAGCAAACAATTGCCAGAACAGTGCCCAAATTATTGGGGAGTGACCATTGTCCAAGGGGCTGCTTCCTTACAATAGAATATGGCAAGAAAACCCCTGGTGGCCTAGTGTGTGTATTCCTGTTGCACTATTGCGGCCTCACACACAATCACACAGTATGAATGGAATGGAATGGAATGGAATGAGGAATGCACTGTAAAGACACACCGGGGAAATGAATAGCTCCTTCCCCACCCCCCATGACATGCCAATCCCATCCTAGTTTCCCTCACCAGGAGAAAAACCCTACTTTTCTCCAACACCCAGGAAGCAATGGCTCCCAGCACGTCTTCGTGCTGTTCTGATGAAGTTGGTACGCTGTGCGCATGCCAATGTCATCAGATCGCCAAGGGGGTGGGGGTAAGGGTGGCAGCAGATGTGCTTCCGCTGCCATCCCAGTTGGGTGCTCATAAATTAGAGGTCAACGGGGGGAGCGGCAGTGCTTCCCCCGTGGGTGGGTGCCGGGACATAATGGTTACGTCCTCAGCACAGCAGCGATGTAGCTGAGGAAGTAACCATTCCGTTCGTGGCACCCAAACGGTCAAAGTAGTCCCATGTACTACACTGGGAGAAAACTAAATTGCCAGTTTTTCCCCCACCAGGGCATATAAAACATATTTTATAATTAGGGCTCCCGGTTTTCCATTTTTACGGATTTTTACATATAAATACAGACGGAAATCTATATTTCCTTTGTCTGTATTTATATTTAGAAACGGCAAAATACTAGAAAATGTTTCCACGCTGCCATGCTTGAATCCAGCCACCCCCCCTTCCTGCTGCTGGAAATTCCTTCCCGCCGCACACACAGCCACACCAGAGTACTTCACAGGTCTTTTGAAAGACCATTTACATGTTAATGAGGCTTTATTCTTCTTTCACTCCATGCCGTAGCCTCCCCCAACAACCTTAACTCATCCGGTCCCAGCCCCCATGCAGCCTATTTATAAGTACTTTAAAGTACTCATTGTTTGCACGTTTTACAAGTCTTGGGATGCAATCTAATTTTACGCACAATTTTAAATGTATCCTTGTGCTCTGCTCATCCCTGTCATTTACAGAAGTGTAACATCTGCACATTCTTCTGACACACCTATGGGGCACCACCCCCAATTCTTCGTGGGGTCGGCTGCACCCGTCCTCTGTGCACATCTGGTACTGTGACACCTTCTGCACAACCCTGCACACGCACATGATTCTGTACACCCCTTGCATCAGCCAACAACGCCAGGCAGCCCTGGTATTTGGACATACCCCTGGTGGCTGTGGGTGACATGGAGGCACCCACTGCCTCTGGGCAGGTATAGGGCGGGCGCCGCTTGGACAGACAGGTGTCACGTGGGTCATGCGAAAGACAGTGAACAGTTGTCAAATAGAGGCCTTCTGTGGACAGTTGCTGGTTTTGTTGGGGCCCAAAGGGTGAGGGGCGCTTTGTTTGTAGATATCTGCACACAGTCATAGACACCTGTGGGGGTGTGAACAGTTATCCCTAAGAACGGCAGCTGCGGATGCCAGTGCTTTGCATAGTCCTGTCCTCCCAGCTGGTGTCTGCACATGCTCCACACACTCGTGTGTCGGGGGTGTTTGGGGGGGGGGAGGGCACTAGTAGCTGCAGATTGTTGTAGAAAAGTTCACTGCATCTGATCTGGTCACATCCCAACCTTGCTGATCTGTGTAAACACCCATGAGGGATGCACATGTTTACAGACTTAGCTGACAGGTGTAGGTGCCGGTGATGAATGCTAGTACGCTCTGCATAAATGTAATTTCAATAAAAAACACAGTTGATGTCGAAAGGCGATGTTTTTGGCAGCCGCCTTTTGTGTCACTGTTAAGTGTGCCTTCTAGGCGCTGTTTCTATGACTCCATTACCTGTTCGTGCAGCCTTCCCCTAGATATAGTTCTGTAACATTCGTTCGTGTGTGGCCATCTAATTTAACCTGCAGGTTAAGGACTTCTAAAATGTAACCAAAGACAAGAAGGAAAAGCTTTGCTGAAATGTGCACCCCACACCGTACATTACATGACAAGCCGAGAGAACTGTGCGGAGGGGGCAGTTTCTTTCCTGGGTTTCCTCGTTAGTGCAACTGCACCTGATGTTCAGCATCTCGCAAACAAATCTCGGGTGTCTCAGGTAACTACGTGGAATTAATTAATGCAAACTTGCGCTTTGCATTATTGTTTGCCTGGAAGCTGGCGAACTGTGTCGGTGTTTTTAAATACATTTCCTTAAGTGGCTTCCTGCAGAGCTTTCCTGGTGCATGTAGGCCAGTGAGGGAGTGCAGTGCCAGCGTCATCATGGCCAATGACTGCACCTGGCGCGAGCACTGGGGCCGTGGGTGCGCTCTCGGGAAGTCATTGGCTTCTAGCTGGTATCGGTGCTGGATACCGCCTTTTACTTGTGTGTCACTACACTGGTGCTGTTGTACGTCAGTTCGTTTCACCAGACACTACTTTTGTAGTTCTTACTCTCCATGTGTGTACTAGGCGAGAAGGCCTACTCTGGAGGTTACTGTATGTTGTGGACTCACCCACAGGAGCCTCACATAACACATAGTGACAATACATTTATATGTGATGTCATTTAAAATAATAGTCTGGTGTGGCAATAGTAGCAGACAAGGCAGCTCATATACAACACTGCAAAGGAAACCAGGAGTTATGAGGCCAATTATTATAGCACTTATTCGGTAAGGCGATACATTTGCTTCATATGATTACACATCACAGATCATGAACACCCTGCAGTGTCTGAGTACTGGCAGGTCTCATGGATGGTATGATGTGTTTTGGTGTTCCTGCCATAGTCCGTGACGTTTGCGTGTCAAGAAAGGAGTTTAACTGTGTCTCAAGTGCCTCCATATGTCGGACCAGTCCTGGGTTTTCATGGTCAAGGGTGCCATGTGTGCATTGTCAATTTAAATAAATGTGGAAGCGGCAGGCACCGCGCGGTGCCTGTCGCTTCGTGCACGCACAGGCAGGGGGGTATCATAGGTACCCCTCATGTGCACCCCCCACACCCCCTTCACCCCTGCAACGGGCCCCCAAACAAAAGTCCGTATGCCTTTCCACGGCCGCCGTGGAAAGGCATAGAAAAGGAGACATCCTAATATGCCTGGCGGTGTCTGATAGACACCGCCAGACATGTTAGAGCTTTTCCGCCGCGGTTGGAAGGCGACCGCGGCGGAAAAGCTGCGGACGGTCTTCCTGACCCCACAGCCACCCTAATCTGGCGGGGGGTCTTTAAAGGTTCCGCAGCTGTTTTTCCGCATCCTCTGGGCCAGCGGACACTTCCACCGGCCCCGAGGATGCGGAAAAACCGCAATCATAATTGGCCCCATAGTTAGGAAGAAATTATTGATGGAGGTTCAAAAAGGCCAGATGGCAGGTGCTTTTAATAAAACCTTGGAAAATTTGATTGTGTCTCCGATAGGTGTCGTGCTCAAGAAGGCCGAGGGTGAGTTCAGGATGATTCAACATCTATCATGGCCACAAGGTTTTTCTGTTAATGATTTCATTGCCAAAGAGGACTCCATGGTACATTTTGAATCTGTGGATTCAGCTTTAGTTATGATCAGGGACACGGGGTGAGGTCGCAATTAGCCAAGTGTGACATTAAATCTGCTTTCAGGTTATTGCCAGTACATCCATCGGATTTTTCATTGTTAGGCATATTTTTTGAAGGGCAATATGTTGTTGACAAGACCTTTCCTATGGTCTGTGCCATCTCATGCAAACTATTTGAGACATTTAGTTCCTTTCTTCAGTGGTGTTTTTCTTTCCAAACAGGACATGAGGGCATTACACACTATCTGGACGATTTTCTCTTTATGTGTGCAGCTAATTTCCACCAATGCGAAGCTGCTTTATACGATTTTAAGCTTTTTGCAGATACACTGGGCGTACCCTTAGCAGAAGATAAAACTGAAGGCCCTTGTTGTTGCCTTAAATATCTTGGCATTGAGATAGACACCATCAAGATGCAAGCTAGGCTTCTGTTATAAAGAAGAGTCACACAAATATATATCCAGAAGTCTTCTTTATTTCAACTTCAAACCATCACAGGTTCCAGTCAGCTGGAGTCAGCTGTGGAATCTTGGCACCTATTCTTAGGGTAAAACCAAGGGGCACAGGGTGCGGGGGGGGGACGGGGCAAACCAAGTGGGATTACAACGCATCTCCTTAACAAGGGAGAAAGGGAAACCGGGAGGGGGTAAATACAGCAGAACTGCTAAAGTGGGAGCTTATACAGAGCACACTCCAATGATCACCTAATACCAGCTTAAAGATACATTAACATTATGACACAATAAACTAGAGCACAATAAATGCAAGGTTATACGGTACAATAATCCTCAGTCCACCTAGGTGCATGTGTGGGCCTCGTTGACTTCCTAAGAGCTCCATCCTTCATATTCTGCATACTGGTCTCTGCCTGAGGGACTTGTATCTCTGTCTGGGGGACAATCCTGTCCATGCTCCAAGTTTGACCATTGGCCACCTGAACCACGTTCCTGCCTACTCTGGTTACCCGTATTGGTTCAGAGAACCTGGTGGCCTCCCTTCTCCTTGGTGTAGTAAGGTCAACACGGACCCAATCCCCTCCTTTACCCTGCTAATTTTCACATGTTTGTCAGCGTTGTACCTTGCTACGTACTTATCTTGGTGGACTTTGTATCGCTTCCCAATTTCCTCACGGTTGACATGGTAACTGGACTGCCTTGTTCCCGGGGGTGAAAGCCCAGTTTTTGGGATTCTTCCTTTCAATGAGGTGAAAGGTGATACCCCTGTGACTAGGTTGGGGTGGTGCGATAGGCCCAGAGAGTTTCCGGCAGAGTTTGACTTGCTGATGTGCATAATATCTCAGCGCGTTGTAGACACTCCTTTATCAGGCGGTTCATGCGCTCCACCAACCCGTTGCCCGGGGGTAATAAAGTGCAGTTTTCTGATGGACAATTCCCATATCAGAAAGGAATTCTTTCATAGACTCTGAGGTAAGCTGCACCCCGTTATCGGTAATTAAGATATCTTGGATGCCTTCCTCGAAGAAGGTGTCTTTAATGAAGCTTATTAGCACCTTGGTATCAATTTGGTTAACACATCTGTAGGTGACCCATTTAGTGTGGTAATCTACAAGTACTAGTATAAATCTTTCCTTCAAGCTTTTTAGGTTCAGGGGGCCAATTATGTCCAGAGCTAGTTTGGACCAAGGATTGTCTGGTATCAACACCGGGGATAAGGGAGGTTTCCTTGTTTGATGGGTCTTATCAGCCTTGCTAAATTCCAAACAGTCCCTCACCGTGTACTCTGCCATGGTATCCATCCCAGGCCACCAGAATTCAAGTCTGATTCTGTGTTTTGTTAGACTACGCCCCAAGTGACCAGTGTGCGCTAAATCAATAATCTTTTGTCTGAGTGATCTGGGTAGAACAATCTTCTCTCCTCTCAACACCAAACCATCATGAATGTTCAGTTCTAGCTTCACATCCCAGAAACCACTTAACACAGGAGGGATGTATGATGGTACAATGCGTACCGTTACAACGCGTACCTTTATGACGCAGGTTTAACAACGCAAGTCGTTACAACGACTTGCGTTGTGGGGCGCTGGATGGTGAATAGTTTAATTTACTATTCCAACTCCAGTCCCCGTGGATAGTAGGGAAGGTGTTGGATAGTAAATTAAACTATTACCTATCCTAGAGCGCCCTCCAGCGAAAGTCGTTGTAATGACTTTCGTTGTTAAACCTGCATCGGAACGGTACTTCGTTGTAAAAGTTCCGTTGTAAAGGACGTTCCCCCACAGGAGTCACCTTGTTCTTTTCACTGGGCCATCCCTTCATTATATAGTCTTTAGTGCTCGTAATTCCTCATCATCACTCAAGCCCTGCTCTCATTCCTCCTTGCTTAAGCACGTCAAATTCAAGACTCTTTCTTCTTCCTTGGTTCCCACATCATCACCACCATTAGTATCATTAGGTGAGCGGGATAAGAAATCCGCCACTACATTTTGTGAGCCAGGCATGTATTTTACTGAAAAATTGTACCCCTCAAGACCCAAGATCCACCTTGAAATACGTAGTGTAGTTTTCTCAGATCCCTTGGTGGTAAATGCAAACATGAGGGGTTTGTGATCGGTCCTCACAGTGAAGGGAATGCCCCAGAGGAAGAAACGGAAATGCTTGATGGCCCATGTACAGGCTAATGCCTCCTTCTCAACCACGGAGTAGTTAACTTCTGCCCCTTTAAGGGCACGAGAAGCAAACACCACCACCTGTTCTTTGTTGTTAACCATTTGGGTGAGACTAGCCCCTAACCCCTTGTTACTGGCATCGGTGTATAAGATGGTGGGTTTGGTGGGGTCAAATCTACCCAACGATGGGGCCGAGGCAATGCTATCCTTCACTGTGGTGAACGCCACTTGACAGTTTTCACTCCACACAAAGGGAGTTCTGGTCTTTAGTAACAATCTCAAGGGTTCCACAATCCTTGCATAGTTCTTTACAAATTTTGCATAATACTCTGACAACCCCCAAGAATGCTTTAAGATCCTCAACATTTCTTGGTGGTTTGGTTCCTTGAATTGCTTCTACCAAATCTACCTTGGGTTTTATTCCATCCTCCGAGATGGTGTGGCCTGGGTATTCAACGACCCCACTCCTATACGACACTTCTCTTTCTTAAGTGTCAATCCAGCAGCTTCCAACTTGACCAACGCTTCCCTTAAAATGGAATTGTGTTCCTCCACATCCTTCCCATAGAGGAGGATGTCATCCTGGAAGCACAGGGTGTTAGGGAGACCTTCCAGTACATGTTGCATGATCCTCTGGAAGGCTGCAGCTGTCGAAGCTAACCCAAAGTGCATGTGAATGTACCAGAAGGCTCCTAGTGGGGTAATGAAGGATGTGAGGTGACGTGAATCTGGGTGCAACTCCACCTGGTGGTAAGCAGACGAGAGGTCTAGAATGCTGAAACAGCTGGCACCCTTGATTAAAGTGAGGACCTCATGTATGCGTGGTAAAGGGTGCCTGTCCACCCAAATGTTGTTGTTTAAGTCCCTAAGATCCACGCACAACCTTATTTCCTTTCCCGAGGATTTGGTCATAAGGACAATTGGAGCCAACCACTGTGAGCTATCAATCGGCTCAATGACACCCTGTGCTAACAATCTATCCAACTCAGCATGTAGGGGTGGCTGCATCAAATGGGGAATGGGTCTCACTTTGTGAGCTATGGGCTTGGCCTTGTCTTTAAGCTTGATAGAATGCTGGTAAATCTTGAGTAGGCCTAGAATCTCTGTGAACACCTTGGGGAAATCGTCACAGACCTCCTTCCCTCCTACGGACTGATCCACTAAAAGAACCTGATCAAGACTATTGGGGTCCAACTTGCTGCCTAACTCCTGTTGGTGTTTCCACCCCAACAGACTAGACCCTTTCTGTGTGAGATAGATCTTCCCTACTGTACTCCTTCCTTTGAACCCTATACACATATTTATCTTGCCTACCAATGGTATGAGATCCCCATTATACACCCGGGCGTATGTCAGCAGGTCTGATTCTCTGTTGCCACATGGGGAACATTCTGGAAAAAGTGTCAGCTTCCACTAGAGTGTAAGGTGAACAAGAATCAGTGAAGGCTGTGATTTCCATTTGGTCTAATGTGATAGTACAAGACGGAAAACCACCAGTCTTGTCCTCTTCTTGTACTTTAAACATTAACTTTACCTCTTGGGGAGGCTCATGCTCAATGGAGTGAACTTTTTTAGATTGGAAATCCCTGCAAAGCCTGGCCAAATGACCCCTCCTGCCACATTTGTGGCACGTGACCGACCTGGCTTGGCAACCCATGTGATTTGCAAGGTGATTGGGGCTACCACACCTAAAACACTTTAATTTGGTAGCCGGGGGAAGAACGCTGGGCCCCTTACTCTTACTTTCTTTTTGGGCCTCTTGCTTGCTTTTGGCATTTACATCCGTGTTTTTCTCCCCTTCCCCTTTCATTGCCACCATACAATCTGCTGTGTGTTCGATACCCACAGCGATGTCGATGGCTTGTTTAAGGTCTGGATTGGCAACCAGAGGTCGCTCTTGGATTTTAGGGTTGTTAGTGCACCTCACTAACTGGTCTCTAATTAAGGAATCTTGCAAGTTGTCGAATTCACACGTGTTGGCCAGACCCTTGAGGGCCGCAATGTACGTCTTCACCTTCTCACTTTTCCCTTGTACCCTTGAAAAGAATGTGTGTCTTTCCAACACTACATTGATGGTTTTACCAAAGTGTTTCTCTAACCTATTAACAGCTGCTAAATACACATTCTCATAATCATCGCTGTCTTCCTCTGCCTCTGCGGATATGTTATCATACGTTTTACGCCCTTCTATTCCTAGATTATGCAACAAGGTATGTGACTTCCTTAGTGCTGAGAACTTTTCTCCCCAATTGCAATAAGATATGACTCTAAAAGTCCAAACCATTGTTTCCAAGGCAACAGGGGTTCCCCCACCTCATTTAGAAAAGGTGGCAGCTGTGACATATTCGTACTTGTCATGCTACTAATCACTGCAACAAAATGTGACCCTAATGCCGAGAAAAACGCTAGCAGTGCTTATGCAATTAAACTCAGAAATTGAAAAACAAGGCTGAAGTAGCGTCGGTAAGCTAGTCCGCCCGTGCTTTATCCTGTACGCCGCCGTCATAGGGTACAGATTGAGGATAGGGTCCCAAATATTTCCCAGGGGACAGCCGTGTGGACAAAGAGCACGTCGGAAGCGAGGGATCACCTACGCTTCAGCGCTGACACATAACATGGCATACTTCCAGGAGACCACACCACCGCACTCGGGCACAACCCCCAAGCGGTTCCAGTGAGTCTGACTGATTCCCTCGAGGAGGCAAAGCTGAGCACAACGAGGACACCACCACAGCTCCCGACACCCTCCGATACCATGCCACAACAGCCGCACGAAAGCTCAGCACAGCCTCCACAGAGGCGGCGTGGCACTAGGCAAGTCGACTTCCACAAGCGTGCCTCCTTTACAGGGCTCCCGACCGCTGCTCAATTCCCCATACGATGGCAGCAGAAGCCCCCTCCAAATACAATGCGGCTCCCGAGGGGAAAGCTACACGACAAGTCCCATAAAGGTGACCACACCTCACTACGACTCCTCACCTTATGTGGAAGTACAGGCGCTCCACATAACAGTCATCCTGGCAAAGCAGAGACTCCGATCACCTTCAATGCAAGAGCGACACCTCGCACATCAAAATTTCCAGGTGTCAGGTAGGACGTTGCTCTTCCTTTAAATTAATTTGGCTGAACTGGAGTATCAATTGGGGGTGATGGTGTACCGTCCCCACACGGTTCGTCGTCGCCAGTGTTATAAAGAAGGGGCGCACAAATGTGTATCCAGAAGTATTCTTTATTTCAACTTCACACCATCACAGGTTCCAGTCAGCTGGAGTCAGCTGTGGAATCTTGGCACCTATTCTTAGGGTAGGCACGGGGTGCGGGGGGGACGGGGCAAACCAAGTGGTATTACAACAGCTTCCTCAAAAGAAGATTTCAGAAATAACAGGGCTCTTAGACCATGCACGCACTGCACAAAAACTGACTTTGGTGGAAGCACAATGTCTACTGGGACACCTAAACTTTGCATGCAAGGTCATACGTGCTGGCAGGTCTTTTTGCAGGTGCTTGGGTTTCTCTATGTCAGGTATGAAACTCCCACACCGCAGAATAAGGGTATCAGCACATATGCGAGCCGATTTTGAGGTTTGGTCAAAATTCCAATCAGATTTTAATGGCATTACACTTTGGTCTCTGGATGAAGATTTTGTCTGGCAATTGCAACTTTTTTCTGACACTTCTGGTGACCATGGTTTCGGCTTATTTTGGGATGGTAAGTGGTGTGCTGAGAAATGGGCGGAAAATTGGGTTGCCAAAAAGAAGAGTATTACCTTTTTGGAATTTTTCCCACTCATAGTGGCTCTTACGTTATGGGGTTACAAACTGGCCAATACAACAGTACTATTTAATGTTGACAACAAGACCGTGGTGGATTTGGTGAATGGGCAGAAGGCGAAAGACAAACAGATGTTGAAGTTGCTACAGATATTTATGATAGGATGTTTAAAGTTTAACATTGTCTTCAAGGTTAAACACATTGCAGGCACAGCAAATATTATCACGGATGCCCTGTCTCGTTTTCAGTGGGAGAGATTCCGTGGTTTGGCGCCCGGAGCGGATTTACAGAGGACTCCCATTCCCAGCGAGATATGGAATTTGGGGATATGAATGCTTAGCAGCTCGTCGAGAACTCTTTAGCAAAAAAAAACACAAATTGGCTTTCAGAAGAGCCTAGCTGGAATTTTTAGATTCAGGTGCTATGTTTAGATTTTGCAATGGATTGGGTTTTCAACAGCGTAAAGAGGATGTGGTACAATTTATTATGCTTAATATCAAGAAGAACGTTTCCTCCACCACTATAGCTGGTAAATTAGCAGTTATCTCCTTTTACAGGAAATCATTCTGGGGATATGAGCCCTCAGTAGGTGCGATGGGGAAGAGAATGCTACAAGGTTGGGCTAAGACAAGAAAGAGGGGTTCATACCAG
Source organism: Lissotriton helveticus (assembly GCF_964261635.1). Lineage (NCBI taxonomy): Eukaryota > Metazoa > Chordata > Amphibia > Caudata > Salamandridae > Lissotriton > Lissotriton helveticus. Next base: position 989,942,537 of record NC_136067.1, read on the forward strand.
AGAGATCCTATATCGCTAAGGCTGTTATCCAAGATTATCACAGTTCTGCCCAGGATTTGTTTTTCTGAATTTGAGTTCCATTTGAATAAATTATGCATGGTATGGCTCTTTTTTGGGGCTTTCAGGGTGTCAGAGCTACTGGGTACTGCCATTAACGATGATTTGAAGACAATACACGTCTCATGATTTCATTCACACATGGAAATTTTTCTAGAGCACTCAAAAACTGACCAGACAGGTAGAGGTTCCACTGATATCTTGCAGGCTATAGGAGGTTTTCTCTGCCCTATACGAGCTTGGTCTGATTTTTTAAACATAGGAGGTGCATTTTCCATATTTCTTTTTCGTCATCAAGATGGCTCACAACTTAAAGCATCACAATTGTTAGCCATACTAAGAAAGTCTCTGAGGAGTATTGGCGAGAACCCCAAAAAATGTGGTACACACTCTTTTCGCATTGGGGCGGCCCCAGAAGCGGCCAGGTGGGGTTTTTCTGTTGGTGACATTCAAAAATGAGGGCGATGGTCTTCTGATTGCTTTTTACGCTACATCAGACAACTGGAACATAACAGTTAAGTTCAAGGATATTAATTGTTATTTCTTTCTAGGTGTGGACCTCTCGCGCAAGCAGATATGGTTAATTGGCTATTCCTTCATCAAATGGGCAGCCACCCAGGCAGAAAAAACGCATTTTGGCAGAAACTTGGGTTTTTCAGCAGATGCAGTTGTTCTCTCGTGGTGGGGGAAGAGTGGGTGAAATGGGGCCAGTTTTTGCCGCTGATAAGTGAGTTTTCCTCCAAAAGAATGCCGGATTTACTTTTGATACACCTTGGGGAAAATGACCTGGTTCAATTGTCAGGCTTGGGGCTGTTGATAGACATGAAAACTGATTTTGAACTCTTCTTGAAGACATGGCCAAGATCGCGACTTATCCTGACAGCTCTTCTGCCCCGGAGAATATGGAGAGGGGCGGACAGTTTCACTGCTGTAGAACGGGCGCAAAGGAAAGTAAATCGTGATTTACAACATTTTCGTTTTATCAATCGTATTTATTGGTTGGCTCATGATGATGTTAACAGGGCGGATTTCAGTTTTTTAGACATGACGGAGGTCATCTGTCTTTCATTGGGAACAAAATTTATCTGCTGAACATAAGGGAAATGATTGCTGGGATTTTAAATATAAATCCATGGTGTTGAGAATGTGCTATTTTAGCGACTGCATACCCGTATATGTTTGGTTTTTCAACAGCTGTGCTCTTTTTGTCTAACAATTCACCTTTTCTCTCTCTCCATCTCTCCACTTTCCTGCCCCCCCTACCCCATCAAAATTTATACAAACTGTTTCCATTAATCTCACCTTATAGCTAACTTTCAGAATGCGTTGGGGGTGGTAGTTTTTTCTATGTATATCTTTATTGGGATTATGTTATTTACTGTTCTGGCAACAGTATAGTTTTTTCATTGTTTTCTCAACATTGTTCACATTGAAATAAAGATTTATCCTGTTTGGTGACAGTGGTTTTACATAAAATTGTTCTATCATAACAGCTGACAAACAGGGGGGTGGGACAGGAAAAACACCTGTGATAGGGTTTTTCCTGGTGGCAGATTTGGAGGAAATCAAGACAGGCAGGAAGGGTTGGGGGCATTAGGAATAGGTTCGGACAGAGGGAAGCAGGGGAGAGAAGTTGGAGTCAAAAGGTAGGCAGGTGATGGAGATAGGCGTTTGGGGAGGAGGTTTAGGCCGAACAAGGTGGGGAAATAGTTGACAGGGGGATATGGCTTAGGGGATGGGGATGTTAGTTTGGGAAATGTTCATATTATGATCTGTTATGAATTTATATTGTGTATTGCCTACCTGTCCAATAAAGCGGCCTTTTACCCCAATTTGGTCTGGGACGTGGTTATTGCCCGATAATTGAAAATGCCAAAAGGCAATGCCAGACCTACGATATTTTGCGATTTTCGTGCAGTGTGTCTTTGCATTGTGCGGTTTTCCTCTTGCTCTGTTGGCCAACATTAAATAATGCAAGTAAGCTTTGCTTGCTTTCTTTATTCATGTATATTTCTCCTACTGTGCCGCGTTCGTCTGCGAGGCTGCGGGCGAAGGAGGCATATCTAACGTTCGAAACAACTGGCTGAGCTTGTCACATAAAAACTGAATTCAAACCCACACAGCTGTCTCGTCTGGTAATTGGGGGTCCCTCAGGAAAGCAGCTTGTGCTTTTGATTGTGGTGTAAATCAATGTTTTCTTTTGGCATCGTGTTAGTGCGGGTGCCCGGAGTTACAGAAAGCTGAAATCTGCAGTAGGCATAGCGCCGTCGAAATGCTACAACAACAGACAGAAAGTGGCTCAGCCAATACTATTTATGCATTGCACATATTTTCTGATAAATAATTTAATGCTACACACAAAACTAAAAGATCTCCCTCTAAGAACGGCCAGAGTTCACATCTGTGCGTGCAGTCTGGCCGCCTTCTCTACCTCTTTTTTTTTTTTACTTATATGTACTTCCATTTTTTTTTGTGTGCAGATTTATAAAGCGCGAACTCGACCCGAAGATATTGGAGCGCTTTACATGAGAACTGGTCACGTTACACAAGGACACATTCAACATTCCATGCGGCCTGAGGGCGCTGGGGGCACTTGAGTTTGCAGCCCTGTCCGGGTTAACACAGCAGCGGCAGCAGCATGGCCTGCAGTTTGAAGCAAGTCTTCAACATGGCGACCTTACAGTCACCTTGTCGCACAGCCGGATGCCCCGCGCATTTGGATGTTAGCCCACCATCTGGACATGCGCCTACCACAGAGCTCATCCCCAGTCCTGGGCCACCACTCCGTGCCTAATGATGCTCGTTACTGCTGCTGCCTCCTGCCCTCTCGCTCATAATTGAAATTCTCATCTTTTTTTACGGTTTCGTTTACATTTGACCAGGAAGGCAATCAAACAGCCTATAGAAGAAAGTTCATGGATTCGGGTCATTAATTTAACATTGAACTGTGGCGATGTAATTTTGTTTCAAAATCTAAACAGAAGAAGCGTATTGTTTACGGTCAGTTTGCCATTACAACAGAGCAAACATCTGCCAACCACATCAGCATTCAGTTTCTACCTTGGTGCGTACATCGTCGAGTTTCTCTGTTCCATGCGAGAAAGTAGACTGCAAAAATATAGGTTGCGAAACATAGACTCAATTCAATACCTAGTATACACAAATTTCGAGGTATTAGCATAATAAACAGGCCTGGACTCGGAAAGCTGGTGCAATGGCAATTTTTTTTTTAAGCATTTACTGCACGCATATCCCACAACAGAAAAAAAAAACAAGAATAGAAAACATACCATCACCTAAGCGTGGTCACTGTACGTTTCCTATGCATATTTTAAATTAAAAAACTTTCAGTAGTGTGGCCGTTTTATTATTGACCTTTTTTTTCACTTCCCAGCCTTTCATTTGTGCTGTGCATTTTTAAATTATTATTTGTGAAGGAGACAAGAATACATCACCACCTAACCAAGCATTGAAATTACAGATAGTTGTAATGTCACTTTATAAGAGCAGCTTTAAAAAGGAGAGAGGAAATAAATCATCATCTAGTTTGGCACCCGGGATACAAGAAACAAAGGGCCTTATTTATGAGGCCTTGCGCCATTTTTACGCCGCTGGTGCATCACTTTTTGTGACGCACCAGTGGTGTAACAAATGAGCCATGTTGCGTCATATTTACAAACTGACGCATCTAGATAGATGCGTCACTTTGTAAACCCCTGCGCCACATTACCTGTGCCAGGTATAATGTATGCAGGGGGGTGTTCCAACGCAAGAAAGGGTCGTAGAAGTGATGCAGTGAAATCCATGAGATTTCACAGCGCCACTTTTAAGACTAAAATGCATCAATATCTTACGCCTGCCTCACAGCAGTTGTAAGACTGATGCAGACACATTGAATATGGGACTTGCCCAAGTGTAATGGCCCATTGCTGGAGTTGCGTCACTTTTGTGACACACTCCAGCATTGCATCATTTTTGCGCCTACAGATATGTCAGAAATACTGACGTATCTGTAACTCCTTGCACCATGATGCGTCATACTGTAAATATGACGCATCATTGGTGTTGTAAGGAGGGCGCTATGAAAAGTGACGCGTCCCTGTTTTCACGCAGCGATGCGTCACTTTTCATTAATGAGGGCCTGTTGCCTAGGGTCAGATTTACAAGCCCCTTGCGCCACTTTTGCGTCACTTTTAACATGGGGAAAGTGACGCAAAAGTGGCGCAATGGGCTTGTAAATCTGCCCCTAGTATTTATAGTTAATACAATAATAAATTAAATAAAAAATACTTTGAACCAGCTTTGTCACTGAAGAGAAATTAACTATTTCCCGGCATTCGTGAACAGGCTGGCTAGGCCAGACCTAAAAATTCCAACCTATGAAAAAACAAACTCAGTATTCATATAGGTCTGCGTAAATTTACCCTAGCACATTTTCTTAAACGTAGAATTACGACAAGGTCAGCATTTTTTCAGGGCGTTTTTTATATAATACCGACATTTTGGTAGCCTTTGTTTATTTTAGAAAATACGTTTTGTAGTCTGTTTTCACATGTTTCTGGGTTCCTTACCAGGAAAGGAAGCGATAACAGAAGCCACATTTGTGATCAGAAACTCTACAACACATGCAAATGTGCACTAGAGACAACAGCGTGAAACCAATTAACACAAGTTGCTAATTAAAACGACAGCTGGATGCCCACATGTTCCGCGCCTGTAATATTATGTCAGTTTGGGCTTTTTAGATAAATTAATGGGCTCGTTTTCCAAAGTGAGAGAATAAATAAGCAATCAAATGCAAACGGTATGGTTGAAAGAACAATATTGATGCTTGCACGTGCAGGAGACAACCCTGCCTTAAACAGCACTGGGAATATGACATAAATGTGTCTTCTCTTGGGTAAAGCGAACTTAGTGGATGAAAAAGTGGGGGTAGAGGGTGAGATTGGCTTAACAGATTTCTGAGTGTATTGGAATGAGAGTGGCACCTTCAGTGACACATCTGCGGAGCTCATTTGAGTTGGTTTCCTCTTATGTTATTAAGTTATATCTTATGTTAAGTTATGTTGTGTTGTGTTATGTTCTGTTATCTGGTATTTATATAGCACGTCACTGCCACTACTATTGCATCATGGAAATTTAATTGCACACATTGATTACAGACTTGTCCATATGTTGAGATGGAAGGGTTTGGTTATTGCACTACCAATGTAGGAAGAGTAAGGTGAGGTGCCCGAGACCCTGACATACTGTCTGGTTGTGTAGCTGCAAACCTGATGTAGCTAGTGTGTATAATGTTAATAGAGGTACATGAGAGGACATAGAGTATACCTGATCACAGTGCAGTAGCATACCTAGTGCTCTGCTCCCTTCTGTTCAATGTGGTGCAGCGACCAGAGAGGGTATAAAAACAGCAGTATATTTTGACTAACCCCGGGAGGGTAACTCCGCTCCGACAACGGAGTTTGCGAATTTGTGCCTACTACGCGCACCATTCCAAATGCGGAGTTTAAGCAAAAACTCCCTCCGTGGCAGAGCGGAGTTAGCCAGCCCCTCCACCCTCCCAAATTATTAAAAAAGAAGGCACTTACCTGCATGGCGGCACACGCAAGACACACAACATAGTGGTTTTTTCATAGGAGAGGGACGACAAGAAGCAATAAGGAGAATAGCCAGGCAGAAGAGGCGGCAGCCACGCAGGTAAATGCCTTCTTTTTTATTTTATTTTTTATTTGGGAGGGGGGAGGGAGCGTAGCGTATTTCCACAGAGTTTTTTTCAAACTCCGTGGAAATCAAAGTAGCGGCACTACGCCTGATGCGCCCACCCTAAATTTTGACTATGGATCCTCACAGAGGGACCCTTTATTCAACCTAAGGCAATCCACAGCCCTTTAAATAAAAGCTCATGGGAGTCAAGCCAGAAGCATTTAAAGTCACAGCCCCCAAAAGACTCTAAGAAGGTTCCACCCACAATGCTGAAGGCACACCCTGAGGAAAATTCACAGCCACCTCAGCAAATGATCAATGGGGTTCCCCTCGAAAGATGCACAGTGAAAACACTGGAAGGTTGATGGAGAACGTACTGATTAGAGGGGTGTATTGACAGAGGGATCATTAGATATTTAACCTGAAAAGCACACCATGCACACAATTTTCTTGGAGAACTGAATTTAATTTCCCTTCAAGGCTATCGGACTCGCTCACTACACTTGCTCAGTACAGTATAGGGCTGCCATGAACACTTTTTTCAGGGATGTTTTTTAACTCCGAGTCCATCACTGTTTGTGTGTAGACTGCTGAGGCATCATTTCCAATGGGCCTACAAAATAACTAATTGATGCACTGAACGATGTCAGAATTAGGTATCTAGAATGTTACTGCACCTGCAGGACCTTATCACAGGGGGGCATTAACCATAGAACAATAAATAAAGAGATCTGTCATTATCAGTTTAGGATCAGATGTAATATGCAATTATCTCTCAACTCAAGAACAAAGCTCATGTTGGCCAAACAGATTGTGATATCTTTTTGAACACATTAGAATACTGTAAACAAAACCTTGGATAGGATAGCTGGACGTGAATCCCAGTGCTTAATTTGAGGCGGTGGTGTCTGGTGCTCTGCACTGGCCCTTAATTGTCAACACCGGCGATTGTGATAATCTGCGATTGTTATGTGCCAAAATTAGACCCATGTAAAAGAGCTACATATTTTCCAACATTGTCCTCTTTTCTGCACAGTAACATTATTGCTGTGACTTTTATTTATTTATAAAGTTTCATACAGCGCAAACAAGATCCTGAAGGATATCAGAGCGCTTTACAATAGGCTGGAAGGAACAACATAAATGCTATATCGATAACAAGTATGAATAAGAAATGAGAATGATCGCATAATTAGAGGACAATTGAGTCACGGAGAGTAATACAATAAACATGTGTAAAGCGGGCTGCGAACGGGGGCACACTAGGCAGTAAAGACGAGCAGTATCAAAAGATGGTAGAATCGTTTTAGTATCAATGACTTCGAGCGGGTGAACTAGGCCCAATTAAGCTAAGAATGTATTCATTAGGAATCTGTTGGCTTCCAGATTGAAAGCAGTTGTTGAGGAGATTCTGCGTACTTCAGGTGGAAGAGAGTTCCATATCTTTGGGGTAGTGTCAAGTTCTCTTTTTGCTCAGGATGAGTGGTTTCAAGAGGAAAGTGTTAGCGCTACTTGCAATCAGTTTGTGGAAGGAATGGTTTGATGTTTCTAAGTGTCCTCATCAAGTGGTTAGCTGCCTTACACACATTGCTGGTATGATCTTTCGTATTCAGGTGCTTTTCCAGGGTGATTCCTAGAGATTTGTCTGAGTCTATGATTAGAGGGGTGCCGTTGAAAGCAGTGAGGTGATTCAGCCAAAGGTCTGGCTTGGGGATGTGGTTTGGAGGAGACATGAGCAGGAATTCATTTTTGGAGGTATTGAGCAGGAGATGGTTCTCGGTTAACCAATTTTAAGTAGAAGTTAGGGTAGTGTTGAGTGAGATGAGATTTTCGGGGCTGAAATTTTCAAATAGAGTTGTATATCGTCCGCATACATATTGTCGTAAATTGACAGCAATGGGTTATAGCATTTAACTGAAGCCATCTTGTATTTAGAAGTTATCTTATCCGCTTTGTGAAAGCCATTTTGTATTTCTGGCAGCCATTTTGTTTGCCATGTGCTCTGTCCTACCTTTCTGTTAACTGCTCTTGTAGTCTGCCTAGAGACAAACTATGTTTAGCATCTTCCACCTTCGCACATGCCCAGAAGGGCCTATCTAGTAGAATGCACCTGCTTCTCTAGTATAACTGTCAGGCTATTTTTGCTGCTGTATGGAGAAGTAACTCTCCTCCCACTTTGTTGAGCAAGCAGATCTTGTATGCCCATCTTAGTCATTTTGCATGCTTACATGAGCCAGTACTGCCCCTTGGTCCTATGCTGAGTATGTAACCCTAAGAATATATAAAGCCTCTGTTTTCTGTACTCCTCAGACTGCCTCATTCAGTTGCTAAGGCTTCTGTGTGACGTAGTCTCACTCATTTGAGTTTATTAAAGATGCAATTTTATATTTCAGCTTCTGTGCCAATTTCTTCTTTGTTGGTTTAAAAGGACCAAGTATCAGTGGGACCCCTGTTTCAGGTTTCAATGTTCTTCAATATGGAAGAGTATGTTTGTGAAATTTAGTGAATTAGCTAATGGTTCCAAGAAAAGGTTGAAGAGGATAGGAGATAGGGTGGATACTTGAGGGACACCCATGAGTATTGGAGAGGGCTGGGAGAGAGAGTGGTTTGCCTTGACTCTTTGTGATCTGTGGCAGAGGAAGGACGAGAACCATTGTAACACCTGACCAGAGAAACCCATATTATTCTTCAAAATGGCTAGGAGGTTGTCGTGGTTAACTGTGTTGAATGCCGAGGAACGGTAAAGGACGATCAGGAGGCAGGATTCATTTTGGTTATGCATTTTTAAAATGTCATTCATAACGTGAGTGAGAGCCGATTCAGTGGTGTGCCCCTTCCAAAAGCCGGATTAATGCTTGTCTAAGAGTTGGAAATTCTCTATGTGATCACAAAGTTGGGATTGTATGCATTTTTCTAGGAGTTTGGCTAGGGTGGGGATGTTGGAGATAGGGCGGAAGTTATTGAGGTCAGTTTTGTCTGCTTTAGTTTTTTTTTAGTATAGGTGATACCTGAGCTGCTTTCAGGCAGTCAGGGATTGTGCCTTGTGATAGAGAAGCGTTAACAATCCTTGTCCAGGTGGGGATGAGTACATTCTTGATTTCTTTGAAGATGAACGGGGGCAACAGGTCACTGAAGTGGTTAGATGGGTTGATATTCTGAAGAATCTTGTTTATGTCTTTTTCACTGAGTGGGGTAAAGGTTCCCCATGACACATTGTTCTTGGTATTCAGGCTGATAGGATTGCGCTTTCCTAAGAGGTCAAGGGGTGGAGCGGACCCGGAGGATGGCAGTAGAGCCTTCTTCGAGGCGAGGTCAATTGTGATAAGTCTTGATTTCTCAGTGAAGAAAGCAGCGAGTTCGTCACATGAGGGTGGGCTGCCTCCAGAGTCAGGGTGGTTTGGACCTACAACTGAATTCTGTTTGACCAATTCGAAAAGTTTCTTGGGGCGGTTAGCAGCTTGATCAAATTGGTGTCTGAAGTTATCTGCCTCAGCGCTCTTGATTTGTTTGTTGTAGAGGCTCCTAACATCTCTGATTAGTTGGTTCGAGGAAGGTTTGGATCTCCAGGAATGTTCAGCTGCCCTAAGGTTGTGGCATTCCGTGTTTAAATTGTCGTTGATCCATGGTTTGGATATTTTTGTTGAGGCATTTTTTTGTTGGAGTGGTGCATTGTCATCCATAATGTTGGAGATGGTCGAGTTGTAGGAGCCAGTGAGTGACTGAACCTCAACCAAGTCGGCTCCGGAGGATAGGGCAGATTTACAGCGGGCAGCTAGTTCATCTGAGTTTATTGATCTAAGGTCCCTTTTCCAGAACTTTGATTTCGTTGGTTGAACCTTCCTCATCGACACCTCACTGTTAATATAAAAGAGACCAATCGCAAGGGGTAATGGAATCCAATGTGATGGTCTGGCCTTTCAAGATAATGAGGTCTAGAGTTTCTCCTTTGTTATGATTTGGTTGGTCACAGTACTGAATTAGTTATTGATCTTTTAAGAATGATTTAAGGCAAGATACAGCGTGGTCGTGGGGTTAGACCAGTGAAGGTTGAAATCACCAAGGAAGATTTGGGACACGACTGAGTCGACATTGCTAGAAATTATTTCCTTTAGTTGCTCGATGAAGGGGAGATTGTCTCCCAGGGGGGTTGATAGAAAGTGTGAAGTTTGCAAACCAGCAGGTTATTACTTAAAATGCTGAGACAAAGGAATTCATAGGAGGAAGGCATAGAGGACTCCAAGTGAGAAATCGAGAGTGTGTTCCTATGAATACAGGCTAGGCCACTCCCCAGCTTCTGAGCTCTTTATAGCCTAAGTATGTCATGAGTAGGTAGTACTAGAATGTCTAAGATGGGAGTGGAGGGGGGATTTAGCCAAGTTTCATTGAGGATGATAATGTCTGAATCATTGTGTTGGACGAGGTCAAAGATATCGGAGGCGTGTTTGCTGGCTGACTTGCAATTGAGTAATACACATTTAAGTTGTAACGGATTAAAGGGGGAGGGAGTCTGGATGACGTTCACCCTAGTGAGGTTGTATTTATCGATGATTCTAGGATTGCGAGGAGGTTCTTTGTTCGGGTTAGAATGGATGGTTTGTATTTGTCTTGGCGTGATCATGTCGGAGTTCGACCTAGTAGCGTAAGAGTTGTGAAGGTCATTGAGATCATTGGACACCAAGTAGGTCTCGAATCTTCTGGGACGGGAGGGGGCGTTAGGTAGGGGTATGGTTTTCGAGACAGAGGGGGCTAAAAGCTGGCCCATGTGATCTCTAACCGTAGGGGAGGCACTGGGCGGATTCGCAGAGGCAAGGAAAGAGCTGATCACGGGGAAAAGATAATTTGAAAGGGCTTTCAGGTCATGTAGTTCAGTATTGAGAAGGTGCAACTGGAGAGATATATCATCCAGGCGCGCAACCAAATCTGGGTGTTGGGAAAGGGGTTAAGGGAGTGTTGGGAAAGCGAGCGGGGAAGGGGGGCCTCGTTGTAAGCCCTTGGGGTCCACGGTGATGGTGAGCAGTTCCTGGGGAGGGGGTGATCATGTGGGAGTTACGGAGTTCCATGGCCTTTGGATATCGAAGTTGGAGCATTAGCATCGGGGGAATGACCATTGAGCTGAGGGTTAGGTACGGTCCAAACCGGAATGAGTGGGTTTCACCGATCATGGTCAGTGGAGGACATTTGCCCGGACTCCAGCATCTTGTGAGGCGTGGGGAGAGGGATGAGGGAAGAGGGATCCTTTGTTGACGGCAGTGACAGTAGGTCACATGGGGATCTTTTGGTTCAGGAACGGATAGAATTGGACTGGTTAGCTGTGCGCCGAGTGAACACGAAAAGTCTCCCACCCTCTTAGTCGGGGGTCTAGAGGGTTGGGGCACGTCGTCGGTGGAGGGCATTAGCCCGGCCTCCAGCATAGTATGAGGCATGGGGAGAGGAGTGAGGGAAGAGGGATCATTCGTTGAAGGCGATGACCAAAGGTCACACAAGTGTCTCTCAGATCTAGGTATGGTTAACTGTGCGCCGAGTGCACCCGAAATGTCTCTCACCTTCTGAATCGAAGGTCTAGGGGGTTGGGGCATGTCAACAGGCGACAGAGCCGCTTTGTGATCATATAAAGGTGAAGAGTGATTTAGATAGAGTGAGGTCTTCCCCGAGGTGGTGGGGGAGGACTGGTAATGTTCTGAGTGATGGTAGGGTGAGTGTAGGCGTCATTGGGTTTCACAGAAATCGCGTTTTTGAGTAGCGGGAAGATAGTGGCTATCTTAACTAAATTGACGTTGGAAGCTTGGATTAGGTTGATACCATTGTTATAGAGGGTGATTGTGGTATTGGCGTTGAGCGTGGATGAGGTTGCTGTTGCACATATTTGCATGTGTGACAAGGTTGGATTAGTGTCTCTGAAACTAGTTCTGTTTATACATCTGGCTTCTCACAACATTATCACAATGCCTTAAACACTGAGTACAAGGCCTTTAAGCATAATGTACAAATGTTGTTCTATCTTCATCCACAGGGCTATCTACATATCCATAACATTGCTAATCTATACATAAATTTCACGGATGCTTTTTATCATAAATAATAAGCATCTCAGAGGATTAGGAGAGGCAGCACTTCACCTGACCCTGAGGGTCACTGCATGCTCAGACTTCACCAAGCAGTGGTCTGACATCTCCGAGAGGGGCATCCAGTTTGTGACCAGGGCGGGGTCCTGCATTCTCTCCCAAAAGGTAATGGGGATGGATTATCACTTGGGGGGAGTCCCAGCTGTACACCTACACACACTCTATAAAACACAGAGTACGGTTTGCATAGTAGGAGTATGCCTGGTTACTACCTTGTTTTACGTGCCTGTATTTATACACTGTCTTGGCACCATGGTGGAACTGTATCTGATACTTACTCTTTTGGTGCTAGTAATCACTGTAAGCTGTGTCTGTCTACTAATATCCCAGCATATGTGTTCTATTCAAGAATAACATTGGTTCAGTAAATATATTGAACCCGTCCAACCACTTTGGTGACCCGATGCCTCTGGCCATCTTCAAAGAGATCAAAGTCGCTCTCATCCCCACCTGGACTAGGATTGTAAAAGCTTTCTTATCTCAAGGCATGATCCCTGACTGCCTAAAAGCAACACAGGTATCACCTATTTTAAAAAAAAAGAACACTGATGAATCCAAGCTCAATCATTTCCGTCCCATCTCCAACATCCCCACCCTAACAAAACTGCTAGAAAAATGTGTACAATACCAACTATGTGCTCACATAGAGAACTATCAACTTCTAGACCAGCATCAATCCGGTTTTCGGAAGGGCACAGTACCGAATCAGCCCTCTCACATGTTATGGATGACATTCTGAAAATGCTCAACCAAAATTAATATTCTCTACTTATACTTCTTGACCTGTCCTCAGCTTTCGACAAGGTTAATCATGTCAATCTCCTATCCATCCTGCAAAACAAAATGGGTTTCTCTGATCTGGTGCTACAATGGTTCTCATTCTTCCTTCATCACAGAACACAAAGAATTAAGGCACACCACTCTCTCTCCTTGCCCTCTCCAGTTCTCATGAGGGGCCCCCAAGGGTCTGCTCTTTCTCCTATCCTATTCAACCTCTTCTTGGAACCTCTTGCTAACGCACTAAACTCCACGAACATTCTCTTCCACATGTATGCCGACGACACACAACTATACTTGAAAATGTCATCCCCGGATAACATCATCTCACTCAACACTATCCTAAAGTCTAGTCAAAATTGGTTAACCGAGAACCATCTCCTGCTCAACACCTCCAAAAGGAGTTCCTGCTCATCTCCCCTCTGAACCAGCTCCCCAAACTAGGGGCCCCATTAGGATGGCGGGCGGATTGCCCCCGCCAGGCCGGCGGTAGCCACCGCCGGCCTGGAGGGGGCGATCTGCCCGCCATCCGTGCCGGAATGACCCCCCACCATATTAGCATGGCTGGGGGTCCGCCGCGGATGGAAAGACCGTCCGGCGCTTTTCCGACCCGGTCGCCTTGCGACCGGGGCGGAAAAGGGTTTATATGGTGGCGGTGTCTATCAGACACCGCCAGCCATATTTGGATGGCCATTTACCAATGCCTTTCTGTGGCGGCAATGTTGCCACGGAAAGACATGCAGAGTCTACTTTGGGGGCCCGTTGCGGGCCCCCAAGGACTCCGGGGGGCTGGGGTGTGCACATGGGGGTACCTCAAAGGACAACGTGGCAGGCACCGCGCGGTACCTGTCACGTTATGCTTTGAAATGCACCACATGTATTTTTAACATTGCGGCTGGCGGTTCATTCAGCACCGCCCGCCGCAATGTTAAAAATACAGGATGCGCCCGCCACTGTGGCGGGCGCATCCTAATTCCCCCCACGGGGCCCCCGCCCTTATGGGGGGCGGTCCCTTTCCTCGATGGGATGGCGGGCGGGCAAAGTACGCCCGCCATCCTAATGGGGGCCTAGATCTCTGGCTGACTCACCTCACTCCCTTCAACTGCACGCCGATCATCATAGACTCAGCCAAATCTCTCTGAGTTACTTTGGACAAGCACCTGAATATGGATATTCATATCAGCAATATATGTAAGGGAGCAAACCACTTTATGAGGACTCTCATAAATATCAAACCTTTCCTTCCACAAAGTGACTTCAAGCAGGTGGTCCAAGCGCTTTTCTTGCTGAGGCTCGACTACAGCAGTGCTACCCTCTGTGGCCTTCCCAAATATGCCCTTGCTCCACTAAGGGCCTCTCTGAACACCGCGGCTAAACTGGTGACAGGTTCCAAATTAAACAAGCACATATCCCCAGTCTTAAAATCTCTCAATTGGCTACCCTTTGAGGCACAAATTCACCAAAAGATTGCAGTTCTGGCGCGCAAAGCTATCCACTTCAAGACTCCCAGGTACCTGGCGCAAAAACTTGAACTATCCTTTGGCGAGAGAGCCTCAAGAAGCGTCACAACTTACCTCCTGAAACCTCTCATCCTTAGTCAAAAGAGAATTTGTCACCGAGCCTTTTCTGGTGCTGCCCCCCCAAAGATATGGAACTCTCTCCCACTGGAAGTATGCAGACTATCCTTGACTACGGAGTTCAAAATGGACGCTAAGAGTTTTCTGATGAGCAAATTCCTACCCTAAGTGGCTAGGCTCACTTGAATGGTTGACTTTGTTGCTATCACCAGGATTACCTCCATTTGATATGGCTCCTCTTTACTGTATATTTTTACATCCTTTTGTTGGAATTCATCAGTTTACAGTATTATTTTCCTTTTCCCAATTGATGTTGATACCTCATTCATGTTGTCTCTTTCATACTACTGTAAAGCACTCTGACATCTTTCGGGATCTTATTTGCGCTATATATAACTTTATAAATAAATAACATGTACTATTTTTTATATCATATTTGTAGGTTTGTTGCTATATGTAATTAACATTATAATGTGTTTTTATAAATGTTTAATATATGTTTAAAGTATTGTTTATATTTTTAAAATAATTAAATTTTTTCAATTGTTTAAATGTTCTTAGTAATTTTGTTTTTTCTGCTATCCAATACTTTTTCTACTGTTGCACTCACTGGAGTGGGAATAATAATTTATACCCCTCCATATTCTTAAATGTTCCCTTCTGTAGCACTCATTGGAGTGGGAATAGTAATTTTTACCCCTCCGCTATCTAATACTTTCCTTACTGTTGCACTCACTGGAGTGGGAATAGTAATTTTTACCCTTCCGCTATCCAGCACTTCCCTAATGTTGCACTCACTAGAGTGGGAATAGTAATTTTTACCCCTCCACTATCCAGCACTTTCCCTACTGTTGCACTCTTTGAACTGAGAATAGTAACTTTTACCCTTCCGCTATCAGCACTTTCCCTACTGTTGCACTCACTGTAATGGGATAAGTAATTTTTATCCTAACGCTATCCAGCACTTTCCCTATTGTTGCACTACCTGGAGTGGGAATAGTAATTTTCACCCCTCCGATATCCAATACTTTCCGTACTGTTGCACTCACTAGAGTGGGAATAATAATTTTTACCCCTCCGCCATCCCATATTTTCCCTACCGTTGCAATCACTAGAGTTGGAATAGTAAATTGAATTCTTCTACTATCCAACGTTTACCCTACTTTTGCACTCAATTGAGTGGGAACAGTAAATTTTACCCCTCCGCTATCCAACACGTTCCCTATGGTTGCACTCTTTGGAGTGGGAATCCCTCTATCCAACACTTTCCCTGCTGTTGTACTTAGTGCAGTTGAAATAGTAAATGTAATTGTTTCACTATCTGTCATTTTCCCAACTGTTGTATTTATTGTTTGGAAAAATGTACGTTTTAATTTTGTTTTAATAGTTTAGTTTTAATTAATTATAGAATGTTTTATTTTTATTTTAAATCATTGATGTATGTATAAATGTTATGTTTATGTAATTTAAAAACTTAAAAATTAAATAAAGATAATAGCCAATACATTATTTTAAAGTAAATATATGTATAAATTATTATGTTTGTGTGTTTATATTTTTTTTAAGTTTAATATTTATACTGAGTATGGGTCAAAAATCTGTTCGCGAAATTTGCGGATTTTCAGCAATGGATGGCCAGCTCACTCAAGGGACCAAAGTTACAGGCACACACGGTCACTGGAGGCAAATCTTCTGGCCCTTTACGCAGCTGCAGTGTAGGAAAAGCACTATACATTTACCCAACGAGGTAGCACTTACTGATTAGCCAGTAGAAAGTACTCCAGTTGAGTAGAGGTATTGCACAAAACGGTGGATTCTTCGTGGATAACTATGCAGGGCAGGATTCATTCTGGTACGAGGCTCCTGTCACAAAAATTAAACCTCAACAGGAAGCACTTACAGATATAAATAAAGCAGGTGCCCAAGTTGAAGCTCAAATTCAGTAACGTTTTAATCAGCCCAAAACATTAGTGAGCACGGTCGAGGCTGGGCAAGTGTGCTTTAATCCCATATCTGCCGTCGAAAATTAGCTGTAATACTTGAGGGAGGTCTTTGAATCCATGAGTTTCTCGAGCGCAATCTCCATGTAGTTCCTGTGACCACGAGGCTGCTTTCTCCTCACCTGCTGCCCTGCTCGCTCTCTGACCCTTTATACACAAGAGGCATGTTGACACGCATAGAAGCCCCGCCCGTTTGGCCCCGCACCACACACTAGCGGTATCAAATGTCTTCCCGCCCTTCCCCAACTATGATGGACAGCTCACTCAATGGACCTCGGCGACTTTTGGCGCCGTGGCAAAGTTACAGGCACACATGGTCAGTGGAGACAAATCATCTGGCCCTTTACGCAGCTGCTGTGTAGGAAAAGCACTATACATTTACCCAACGAGGTAGCACTTACTGGATTAGCCAGTAGAAAGTACTCCAGAGCAAATCGCAAAAAAATCTGCGAGTTCGTGGGAAAATCAGCGAATTCGCGGATTTGTTTGCGATCTGGCGCGAATTCGCGGACCGCAGATCTGCAAAATTCGCCCATACTTAATTTATACATAGTTAAAATGTATATTACATTTTATTTATTTTGTTAAAGATAATATTAATACTTAGGGGACCATTAGGATGGCCGGCGGACTTCCGTCCGTCACCATAGCAGAGCTGGTACCGGCCAACAGTGCTGCGGCAGTCCCGCACCATCGATTAGGATGCTACCGTCACCATGGTGGTGGCATCCTCCATTCCCAGCATTGTGGCGGGCGGTGCTCACAGCACCGCCCGCCACAATGCTGGGAATGCACTGCGTGCATTGTCATGCACAAGGTGATAGGAACCGCGAGGTGCCTGCCACCATGTCCATGACAAGGCAGGGGGGTGCCATAGGTACCTCCATGTGCACCCCTCAACCCCCAATACCCTAGGGGCCCGCAACGGGCCCCTGAAAGCAAAATCCGCATTCCTTTCCATAGCTGTGTTGCCGCCACTGAAAGGCATGTTTCCGCCCCCATGCTAATATGGATGGCGGTGTCTAGCAGATACCGCCACCATATTAAACCCTTTTCCACCCGGTCGAAAGGGGACGGGGGCGGGGAAGGATGTAGGGCAGATCACCGCCGCCATGCGGGCGGTGGTGATCAGCCCTACATCCTAATGAACCCCTTAATTTTTTCTTAATATATATTATTTTATATTATTTATATTTTTATTCGATATTTTACACATTCATATTTTTACCTTCAAGATTTTTGATTCAATATTTTTGTACTTACCTGTTTAAGTATAGGCAATCAATATTTTAATATATCCATATTTTTTGTCGATATTTTTACCATTGATGTTTTTACTATCAATATTTTATCAGTGAACCAATGCTTTGGGAACACGTGGCAAAGCTGGAAGAATGCTTGCCATGGGCTCATGTTTTTCAAACATTGAGTCATCAAAGTATTGACATTCACATTGTAGGGAATTCCATGGCTGATGAAGCCATTAAGGGACAGTTCACACTGCTGCCGTTGCTTCAATCACTCGTTCTAGTACGAAATTATACAAGGACATCATGGTAGCTGTCAATGCTGCTCGAAATAACACACCTGCCGAGAGGATTTCGACTCAAGTAATCCTACAAGTTGAATGCACAAAACATACCCTATGCTCAGATTCTAAGAGTGGGGGAAAGCTATACCTAACACTGATCGCAGATTGGGGTTAATACTGGCTACACATGAGGGTTTGGGTTCAGCACAAAGAGGGATTACTGCTATAGTTTCATTACTGAAGCAGCACTATTTGCGGAGTGGTATTACTAAACAGACCAAGGACTTTGTCCTCAAATGTGACATCTGCCAGCAGATATAGGGCTCCACCATGGCATGTCCACTGCAGGCACCTCTTTTGATCTCAAACAAGCCTTTGGCTTGAGTCTATTTGGATCACTCTGAGCCCTTACAATCTGACGGGGCTTACATGTACATCTTGGTGGCAGCAGGTATTTATGCTCCAAATTCCTATGGGTATGGCCACAGTGGTCAGCTGACACCCAAACTGTTATCAAGGATTTGCGAGTCTTTATCAGGACATATTCAATTGGCACACTGCATTTTGACCAGGGTCCAGCGTTTAGCTCTCAGACTTACAAAGTAGCTATGGGAACTGTGAATGTGACCTTGTGGTACTCCTCTCCTTATCATCCTGAGGGTAATTTGGTAATTGAGAGGAAAAACAGGGACTTAAAGCAATCCTTAACAGCAAGGGTACAAGGTTAAGGTTGCAGCTTGGTCCATCACCTATATGGGGTCCGGAGGTCACTCAATAAAATGCCAAAAAATACCCTGGGTGTTCATACTCCATATAAAATCCTGTTTGGGGTAAGAATGTTGACCCAGACCTTGACAGCATCAGCACAATAGCAACAAAGACACAGTTTGACATCAATTAAGGTTTGGCTGTTTCACAGGTGCTAAATGAATTCTGGGACACTCAAAGCAACATCTAAGTAAATCACACTGCCACTGGTGAAGTGAAGGTTGTAGCAGCAAAGCCTGCCTGGGTCTCAAAGATATGGGATCTGGTCAGAGAGAAAAATGTGGACAAGAAAGAATTTGGGCCATCTTACAGAGAGCCAGTACCTGTCCTAGCTGTGGAAGGTACCAGAACTGTTCTTCTTCTCCCCTTGCCGAATCCCGAGACAAAAGGTTTGTCTCAATTGATCTGATAAAATGACACTAGGTGGCTGATTCTCAATAGGAGGCCACGTGGGCTCATGGTCATGGGTAGCTACCACCATCCTTTTACTACTGATCAGGAAGTTCTGATGGAAACTTTAATAACTAAGGAAGATTCCTCATTTCAACAAGGAACAGTGAACAACAATGAAGTGCTTCCCATTCCTGTTGAAACAACTGCAACTGTACATTCAACTAGTACAGAAAGACAAATTTCAATTCGAAAAATTGACATCTACATGAATATGCCACAGAGTGAGTCATCTCCCAGTTCTTCAAAACCTGCGTAGCGTGAAAAATAGACTGAACGGCATCAGGCTACTTTATGATCTATGATTTTCTCATCGGATTCAACTGAACCTGAAATACCATTGCCGTTGCCTCTACCTTTCAAGCTACAAGTGTGTGCTCTCTAGCTCTGGCTAAAAACGACATTCTTTATTATGCCTTGGTTAAACATGTGGATTACAATTAGATTAATTTTCCTGGTCCCCTGGAGTGGTTTGGTGACTGTGTTTTCTCTACTTCTAAATGGACATTTTCTCCCAGAGCACTCTGCTATACAATTTCTGAACTTGGTATTGAAACCACATGCTTCATTGCACCGTAAAAAAAAGGGACCTGTCCCTGGGGAAGATTACAGCAGTTCCAGTTCCAGAAGGAATAGTGTGCGACAGAGTATTGCATGAGGTGTATGGTCCTACTGAACTTTTACAAATTCCATATTTGTTTAAAATCTCTTTAAATTATATCATCACCTCTAAAGCTTTCTCTGATGATTGGGACATTGATACAGTAAATAACATGCTAGAATATCTAGAGAAGTCAACTGTGTTTTTTTCTGATAACTTGTACGTTGGTACGTCTAATTACGGTAATATGCTCTATTATCAACATTATGGTCACCATTTTTTACATAAAGAAAGTATCTTATGTGCTGTTTAGATTTCACCCAATGGGAACACTGTCTAACACCTCGAAAAGGGAATTCAAAAACATTTGCACAGGAGTTTGCCTATTTTTCTGGTTTTGAAATATCAGACCCGGCTTCATATTAATATAAGCTTGTACCTACACCTGCTAAGAAAAATATGCTAAGAAACACCAAGCTGATATATTTTTCTTCCTTTCTTTCCCAGCTGTCTGTACAGGGTTTTGACTTTTGAAAAGACACAATATATATACAAAATCTGTTTAGGGGCAAAGGATTGGCAGGTTCACGGAACTGAGGCCATGTTTAGAGCTTGCCTAATACTGAATCAAATAATGTTTCTGAATAAACAGTGCAACAAACTTCCTCTCATAAAATAGCCAAAATGAAGGATTGAAAACACCTAATGGGTGTCAGTCTAGATTCCTGAGCAATGCCGAGAAGTTTAAAATAAATAGGCCTTACCAGCAATATGTAGAGTCTGCACACTCGGGTTGTGATGTCAGACAGTATTAGGAAGTTGAGGTGTGCCTTAACTGGCTACAAACCGCAACACTTTCTCAGGTGAAACCACAATTGCCCCTTCTTTCTGATGACATGGATCTCCGGGGTTTCTTGTTATGTCAAAAGCACTTCTTGCATGCAATACACAACAAGCTGTGGAAAGTTTCTCAACAGTAAGCTACTGAGAGAATACATGAGATTGATAGGATTAATTTAGAAAAGACGTTGCATGTGGAAGTGTTAGAAATGGGGGTCTCTAGTTGGCAAGGGTTTGCACCTTTGTCCAAGTAGGGATCCTTCTTCCTAGTCAGAGTAAGGAAGTTATACTCCTAAAACAACCCCTGCTTACCCCCTTGGAAGCTTGGCACGAGGAGTCAGGCTTATCTCAGAGGCAGTGTGCAAAGCATTTGCACATAACGTACAGTAATTCTGTGAAAACACTACAAAAGGACACTACAACATTTTAGAAAAATATCCAATATTTTTTATATATCCAAAACAAGACCAACATGATAAGAATCCAACATACAGTACTTAAAAATGTATACTTTGCAGAAGTATCTCAAAAACACATTTCTTCTGAGTCTGTAGCTCCATCAGGGGATAAGGTTATATGTAAATGTAAATTGATACTTGTATAGCGCACTACTCACCCGCAAGGGTCTCAAGGCACTTGTACGAATAACGCTGTGGAACCCATCCTGGCTTTCCCAGTGAGGTGTCCACTCCTGGGCACCCCCAAGGTGGAGGCCAGGCATCCTTAGCGTTGTGGGGGCCGTTGTGGAGATTAAGCAAGCTATTGCCCAGAGTTGCAGAGTGGGACTCCATGATTGAAATAGGCACTGAGGCGAGAATGATCAGGTCCGTGGAATTTTTGAGCCCAAGACCCGCCGAGGCGGGGAATTGAACCCTGGTCCCGGGCTAGACCTCTGCATCAGGGTCTGCCGCTCTAACCATTGAGCCACACTTCTCCACTATACTGAAAACAACAGAATCCAACAGTTCCGTCTGAGCCCGTCGGTCGGGGGTGTCGTTAGACTCAAAACAGTACCTTTTGCATTGCGGGTGACACTTTGATGCAAGCTGGTTGTGGCAACTGTTGCAGTTGTAATATTAAGTGAAGTGAAGAGGTGCAGCATGTGATGCCCTCAAGGCGCGGTGCAGGCAGCGGCACGGTGACGGTAGTCAAGCGGCGTCGGTGAGACCAGGGCTGCGGTGAGGAATGAAGGCGGTGCTCAATGCGGTGCTGACAGATGATGAATTCAGGCGACAGAGCTGGTTGCAGGAAGCTAGCATCGGTCTGTGCCGTGTGGGACGAGGTGGTAGAACGTGAAACTTACGAATGGTGCCCCCAACCACGATGCAGTCAGGGGTGTCGAAGTCAGCAGGCAGCAATGGCGTCGGTGATACCAGTGTGGCAAAGTGAAGCCAGGCAGTGTGGAGTGCGGTGCCTATAGGTCACGGTGCAAGCAGCAGGTCATTGGTGGAAGCTTTAGTCATCATCGCCAGTGAGACCAGGGCTGCAGTGCGAGATGCGGCCGTGACCTCTGCAGTGCCTTCAGGACACAGAGCCAGCGACGGAGTTGGTTGCTTGTCCCTTCTCTGTGGCAATTGAAACAACGATTCCAGAAGCAGGACCCAGAGGATGGTGAAGTCTTTGCACTGCCTGAGCCTTCAGAACAGGAGGCAAGCTCTACTTCAAGCCCTTGGAGATACTCAGCGCAAGTAAAGAAAGTTCAGTCCAGTCCTTTCATTGCCCAAGGCAGAAACAGCAACCGCAGGCCAACCCAACCAAGCAACAACACAGCAAAGGAGCAGTACTCCTCCTGACAGCTCTTCCAGCTCTTCTTGGCAGGTTCCTTTATTCCAGCGAGTTCTCTAAAGTTCTGGGGTCTGGGTCCCACTTTTAAATTCCTTTGTTCTGTGGTGGCAGAGAAGCTCTTTGGCCAGCCAAAACCAGTTCTGTCCTCTCTGGTGCAGCTTCTTGGCAGAAGGTGGAGACAGCATTGTCAGAGTTGGTCAAGGCCCATTCAGGTGCAGGGGAAATATCCTCCCACCACTCAATGCAGGCCAGGCCTATTCAGGTGCGAGTGAAAACTCTTCCCACTACTCTGAATAAAGCCCATGTCTACTCAGTCCATCCCTGACTCATTCAGGAAAGGAAGGCGCACATCAATCCCCCTCCCAGTGGCCATCTGAGAGAATGTTTTGGTTTAAATAAACAAAAGGTCTCACAAAAATATGAATATAGAGGCACGAGACCTTGCATGAATTGCCAGAATTGTAACAACATTATTCTTGGAACAACCATCAACCACCCCATGAAGGGCAACAAAATAAAATTACAAGTAACTGCCACATGTGAATCAACCAATGTTGTTTACTTACTAAAATGCCTCTGTGGCAAGGTGTACGTGGGGAAGACAGAGAGAAAAATACGCTTGAGAATTAACAAGCACAAATCAAACATAAGAACGAAGAACACCAAGTCAACGGTCACTACACACTTTTGAAGGACTGGACTTTTAACAGAACCAGCGGTGCCAGGGAACAACACCTATACCCTTCATGGGATACCTGTTTCGGCGCACAAGTGACAGAGACATGGGAATACTTCCTTCGGCGTCAAAGATCAGCGTTTATTTACTGCAGGGAAACAAGAGTCATTAGAAGTACATCGGCATGTAGGTTCTGCGAGTCTGCTTCAAATTGCATATGTGGGTCGCTCTCTTTTATACAAAATATTGCCATTGCACAACATGCGACCAAAAGGTTACAATCCAGTTCCCACAGTAAACTTCAAGAGGGTCGCTTTCATGTTTTCAGAATCCCGGAACATAATTACAATAGCGATGCCGGTTCCCAACTGTATAAGCACATCTTCCCACCATTAGGCACACCCATCAGAGTTGTAAATGGTCAAGAAGAAGAGACAAGAGCAGCTGCAAGGAAGTCAGACACGTGTTAGAGAAAAGAGTGTGGGGGTAATATCGGGAGCACGATCGTGGGATCAAAGAGCTGGATCCCAGCACCTGCACGGCTGTCACAATAGCCCGGCACGGCCAGATTACCCTCACGCTGAGCCATCTGCCTTCGCTGTGTCATTCCTCCGGCCATAAAGACGCATGAAAGGAATATGCGTCTTCCGCAAGGCTTGGGAACTAGAAGGGCAGGAGGCGAACAGTTGCCTGCTCGCTGACTACGTGAGGGCAAGAAACAAAATGGATGCCGTATCTAAAATGGAACCCGAGGGTTAAGATGAAGAACCAAGTAAATTAGGCGAACCCTTCCAGGTAGTGCAGCGAAAATACGTATACTTACTGAACTCGCCATTTACGGCTCGTGGATACCAAATTCGTCCATATTCGGTAATGCTATAATTTTTACGGAACCACAGACGCTCCTTTTGCCCTCATGTAGGCAAACACTAGTCGGAATCATAATCGATCTCGATATTCATCAGATCATTTAGATGTTGCTGATACATTATTCTATCCATCAATGCCTCTCTTGTAACAGGTGGCCTTCTTATACACGTTGTAGCGCAAAGGCCACATAAGGCAGGACCACACTGTACACACAGACAACACGTGAACAGAAATGTCACAACAATTCCTATGATCATCAGAATCTTCCAACCCCAAGTCGACATCAGGCCCCAAAACCATCCTAGAAGCGTCCAATTTCCCTCGTCCACGTGTATGGACTCCGAGATTTTGTGCAACTTAGAGATGGCTTGATAAACCGTTGGAGCGTTATCAGGTATGAATATGCAGCAGCTCGAATGGATGACCTTACATACACCACCTCTATCTGCTAGAACAACGTCTAGAACCATACGGTTCTGTAACGTCATCAGTCTATCCGCCTGAAGCTCGGCTGTCAAATTACCAAGGGCACTTGCAGTTATGTTGGCAGTTGATTCTACTACACGAGTTAACTGTCTCAGGTTCCTGCTATTGACCATAGGGCCCCAAAACGGTAGGAAACCCTTAAAGAAGTCTCCTGCTTCTTGACCGGCAGTATCTTCTTTGTTGACAACACCTCTCACCACTCTAGTTCTGTGATAATCTGAGGCCACAGTGAAAGTCGGAGGCAAAAGATTTGCAATGTAGCAGGTTCCCGAGAAGTCATGAGGTAACCACGTATAGGCTCGATCATAACATACAAAATAGGTACCCTTGGCAGTTAGGAAGACAGGGGAAGAGAGCGTTGGTAAGACATATGTCTCAGTACACGCACTCTCCCCAAACTGAGCTCTCGAATTTCGACCAAGACCTTTCAGACAGAGGTTACCAAGGTGAGGTACAATCCATATCGGTGATGAGCTTTTAAGCTGCCTATCACCCACTGATAAGCTATACTCAGCCTCACTCAGTTCCTTATATGCTCGCACCTCCTCTTCTGGAATAAGCGATGCGTCAAAAATATCTCTATCTAAGTCGGCAATAGCTCTCGCCAGAGTCTTGTGGTACGGGCCAGGACCAGAGTTTGCTGAGCGTGGTTCTCGATGGGGGTAGGAATCTAGTGCGCTACGGAACATAGTTTGCAATGCTCGAGCCGACCCTTGGGAACTATAAGGCAGCACCAAATACGGAATACCCTTATCCATGGTATGTGGCATTAACCCACACACCCAACAATTGGTAGTGTTTACCACTAACTGATGCTGATGCAAGAGTTGAATAAAAGAGTTGTTTCTAAATTCCGCACGTCTGGCTTGTTCGTGTTGAGGCAGAAAATGAAAGGAATGCGGAGAAACAGTTGAAACGAAATTTAGATCATGAGATGGAAGAGTAGATGTAGTAGAGAACAGTAAGAATTGGGACCCAAAATATACTCCCCCCACCAGCAACATAGATACAGTCAGGAACAGCATGAAAATCTGTAATAAAAAACATTTTGTACGAAACACCTTATTTAATGCAGATCTTCGCACCGACATTTTCTCTCTTTTCGACAGCTCAAACAATGATGATTCCATCCCCTAACGACCGTCCGCGACGTTCTTGACGCACTTCGTTTTGAGTAGCGATTGCCAATTCCCGGGAGTTCCCAGAAAATGACAAAAGAAACCGACCTAGTGTCGATAGCTGCTAAACAGAAGGAAGTACCCGCACGGCCCTACGGCCAACCTGGATGGTAGGTTCTAGCTAAATCAATTATTCAATTTATTATAATGTTCTTGGCTGTACGAAAAAGGAAACAAAATACTCAATATACCATGACCACTATGTTCAGGGCAAGTGTGGAACCTAAAAACAAAAATCTTTTTAATAATCTCTTGTACGTGGACAAAGAAAGTATCGGCTGCTCCCAGGGCGAGTCTGATCTTCAAATAGTGGATTGGACGGCAAATGAGTGTCCGATTGCTCAGGCAATTGTTCAGCACTCGAGTTTTCCAGGGTTGACGGAAAGGAAATTGTTTGAGGGCGATCAATAAGGGTGTCAGATATGGGCTGAGCTTCGCTAAGTGGGACAAAACGTTGTGGAACGTCGGTTTCAGATGAAGTAAAACCTCTTCTCATCCAAGTGTCCGACGGCAAAGGAAACGGGATCTTCTTGGTGTGGGTAGCGTGTACCCAGTGCTTCCGGCCTTCCAGCCGAACTGCCGTCCTCGTAGCTAGTTGCACCTGGAATGGTCCCACAAATCTCGGCTCAAGGTTCCGTTTTCGTCCGAAGTTGCGGACAAGGAGCCAGTCCCCGGGTTGGAGCCGATGACCAGGACCCTCTGTTCGTGATGGCAGAGCCTCAAAGACCTGTTGATGAATCAAACTCAATTTAGCAGTCAGATCATAAAGATAATCAATCAACATGGGATACTCGATTCTATCAAACTCCTTAGGCCTTGGGACTCCCCATATATTAGCAGGACGGCCAAACACAATCTCATATGGACTACGCCCTACTCGTGAGTGAACAGTTGCCCTGGTCGATAGGAGAGCTAGAGGCAAAGCATCGGGCCATGATAAGCCAGTTGTCGCCTGAATTTTTGCCAATTTTAGTTTTAGGGTGCCATTGTATCCTTCCACCAAGCCCGCTGATTGTGGATGATTTGCACTTTGAAATTTTTGATTTATGCTGAGGCCGCGACATACACTCTTCATCACACTTCCCACGAACTCACTTCCGTTGTCCGACCATACAACCCGAGGCATTCCATATCGGGGAAAATACTCTTTGAGCAAAATTTTTGCCGTGGATAAGGCAGTATTGTCCTTAAGGGGGTAAGCCTCAATCCATCTGGAGAACGCGCATACCACGACCAACACATACTTCAAGTTATTACATCTCTCCATGTGGATGAAGTCCAACTGGATAACCTCAAAAGGGCATGTAGGAGGAGCAAAATGGCCAGGTGGAGTGGGAGTGCCCTTACCGGGATTGTGCATCAAACACACCATACAATTCTTAACCACTCTCTCTGCACACTTAGTAATCCCATCATTCTTCCATACATGAGACAACAACTTACATATGCCTTTCGTGCTTATGTGTGCTGTACCATGAGCCATTGTAACGACAGCGAGCACATATGCATCCGGTAACATCCATCTCTGTTTCTCTGACAAATCAACCCAACATCCGTTCTCATCCAGCCTTCCCATACTCTCTTTCCATTTAGACCTTTCCGTCTCAGTGGCTTCATTCTGTATTCCCTTCACACTCTCAATCGTGTCTTCACACATACTAGTCTCTGTTGGCCATCTCACTGAACTCGTAACATACATTCGATTCGTCAAATCTTTAGCTGTCTCTTTAGCCGTCTCATCCGCAAACGCATTACCACGACCCACGTCATCCGTTACTTTCTGATGTGCACTACATTTGATTACGGCCACCTGTTTAGGCAATGTGAGTGCATCTAAAAGGTCATTCACAAGCTGTCCATGCTGAATCTTTGTGCCATGCGACGTAAGGAATCCTCTTTCCCTCCACAATCGCCCAAAACTATGCGCCACACCAAACGCATACTGGCTATCTGAAAACACATTCACCCGTTTATCTTTAGACAACACACACGCTCTTGTCAATGCGATCAGCTCAGCAGCCTGAGCCGAATTCTGACTCAATCTTGCGCTTTCTACAACCGTACTCAATGTTACTACAGCATTTGCAGTCGTCACATCACCATTCGGCAACTTAAAACAGGAACCATCCACATACAAAGTACCATCGGGATCTACCAATGGAGTATCTTTTAGGTCAATACGACCCTTTGTTTCCTCTTCAGTTCGAAGATAACATTCATGTAGTGCTTCACCACTTGACTCCGTGTCGATCGGCAGCAATGTTGCTGGATTCAACACATTACATCGTTTTATCCGTATGTGACTGGCCAGTAACGTCAACTCATATCCAGACAATCTTGCGCTCGTCAAGTGTTGAGTTTTCGTTCGATTCAAAAGAGTGTCAACTGCATGTGGAACCATCACCGTAAGCATATTATCCATGACCAGACCTGCGGACTGTCGAATGGACGCCGCAGCTGCCGCTGTTGCTCTTAAACAACTCGGCAAGGCTCTAGCTACTGGATCTAAAGTCGAGGAAAAATATGCGCATGGACGTTGTTTGCCGCCAAAAGGTTGTGTCAGAACACTCAACGCACAGCCATCTCTCTCGTGAACGTATAGTGTAAACGGCTTACTGTAGTCAGGAGTACCCAACACAGGAGCCGAACACAACGCATCACGCAATTCAGAAAAAACCTTTCTGACACTCTTCAGTCCAAGGCAAAGGAGATGAAACATCCTTGCACGTAAGGGCTATCAATGGTTTTGCCAACAATGAAAAATTTGGAATCCATTGTCTGCAATAGGATGTAATACCTAAAAGGGCACGAACATCTCTCTGGGTTTTTGGCACAGTCATTCGGGAAATCGCTGCGATTCTCTCTGGGGTCAACCTTCTCCCTTCTCTTGACAATAAGTGACCTAAATAGGTAACTTCTTGACAACAATATTGTAGCTTAGAAGGTGACACCTTGTGATGTAAGTCATGTAGATAGTGCAATAATGATACTGTAGCTGTTTTGCAAATAGCCTCTGAATCAGCTGCTACTAACAGGTCGTCAACGTATTGAATCAAAGCCGCACCCGTCGGTAAAACAAAGGCATCAAGCTGACTTTTAAGTGCTTGACTGTAGATTGACGGGCTCTCACAGTAGCCCTGTGGAGCGCGTTTTAGCCTAAAGCTGCGACCACCTAATGCGAATCCGAATAGGTCTCTGCTTTCCTCAGCAATCGGGATACTAAAGAAAGCATTCTTTAGATCGATCACCGTGAACCAGGAGGCAGAGGCCGGAATCATTGTTAGCAAGGCCGTGATATCAGGGACCACGGGAAATTGTGGAATCACTATTTTATTGACTTCTCTCAAATCTATTACGAAACGATACACAGGAGGTTTGGATGGATCAGTTTGTTTCAAAATAGGCAATACAGGGCTATTACACACGTTTCCACGAGTTTCTTCAACAACACCTTTCTTGATTAGATCATGAATGATTGCTAACAGCGCTCGCTCACCATCAAGAGAGATACGATATTGAGGTAAACGTGGTAATAGCACATTTGGTTTCAATTGAATCACATAAGGTGGAATGTCTAACAGACCCACATCATTGGGACCTGTGGCCCATAGAGACGCAGGAAGGGAACTCAATTCCGGTGGGAATTTATCGATCGACAAGTACATAGGAGAGATTACTCTCCGACCTAATGTAAGCTCCACTCCTTCAGGAGAGCAATACAAAGTCGCATATAGTCGTTTCAACAAATCCAGACCCAAAAGATTCTCACCACAGCCGGTAGATAGAATCAGCGGAGCCTTCAGCTCACGAGGGCCAATCGTAAGGGGCAGAGGACTAGAGACGGGGTTGCTAACAGGGGCGCCAGAGAATCCAACGGAAACGTTCGTTAAGCCAGACAAAGGTGCGCCAGGGAGTTTTGAATGCATGATGGAACTTTTCGTCGCACCAGTGTCTAACAGAAAAGGCTCAACTACGCCCGATGTAGTCACTGCAACGTAAGGCCCACTCTGATCAACCGGAACTGATACTACTCCCTCTCCTTGTTGGTGGCTGTCCTAGTAATGGTCGTTTGCAACAGTCTCATGTTCTACGTAATAATCGTCCACATTATATTGTGCAGATCGAACTGACCCCGCATTTCGCTGGTCAAAACAATTATTCGTGTCTAATTGATTTTGATGGCGATCAATCTGATTTTGGGGTGAACCACGACCTCTACCTCGTGATGCCTGTTGAGGACCACCACCACGGTTTCCTCGGGTCGACACACCATTTAGACGGTCCCGTAAAGCAGGAAAATCATATTTCATGTGTCCCTCTCTTCTACAATAGGCGCACTGATTATACCCAAGTGAAGATCTATAGTCAGAGTTGTCAGAACGCGGCTGCATCCTATCGGGCTGTGCTCGCGGTCGTTACTGCTGTGGTGCATCATTTTGGTTTGATCGTGGAGGATACGCTTGCTGCAACAAAACCTTCGTTTTGAGCTCCTTCGTTTTCTTATCTGCACGATCACTTTCTTCCTTTTCCCTATTCTCATAGTATTGAGCCGTTGCCAATATCTGTGCAGTGGTTGAAACCGCCCATGCACTTTCTGAATTCTTCAATTTGTTGCTTAGCTCAGGCAACAAATTCGACACGAACTTGTCGACAAATAACCGCTGGCCTCCCTCAGCGCCCATGTCCTGACCGCTGTGGTCGACAAACGCTTCCTCAAACCTTGTAAAGAAATCCGAGACACTCTCGTCTTTCTTTTGTTTACAGGCTGATAACTTATCCCAGTTCACCCTCATCGCTGGCATGAGAGTTTTCATGAGCGTAATTATTTTCTGCGGTAAATCTAAGATCAATTGCTCAGGCTTAGCCCCACCAACTTGTAATGCATCAGCCGCTATTAGTGCAGCCCAATCACCACCTAACTCATTTGCGTAGTTTGCTTGGCGAATTTTCGCCCAAACTGGTTGTGGTACGACATTACCAAACAACATGTCGATATGGGCAAGGTTCATAACAGAAGCTTCCACCAGTTGGGATAGCTCCTTATAATAACCAGCCGGATTCTTACGCGGATCAGGCAAGGATTGCTTCACTTGCAAAACTTCTGATCGTTTCCATGGGAGGTGTATCCACACTCTTCGGAAGTGCGGTAAAACCGCAGGATTAGCTTGCGGATCACCAGGCACCCAAAGTGGCGGAACCTCTCTCATAGGATACTGACCAGGAGCCGCTTTCCAATTCTCAGTGGCATCATCAAATGACACTCGAGAATGCACTGTGGATCTGAACGCTAACAAAGTTCCAAGGCACGTCGTACATCACCCCCACAATCATACCGTTCGAAAAGTGGCTCTGAAGTTCAGTTATATCGGGCGGTACGTTATCTAGATCATCGTTATACCATTCTTCCCTCAAAAAGTTACACATTTCTTCGAACACGAATCTCTGCGTAGGCTCATTAAACTGAGAAAACGTGTCGAAGACCACACGTGGAGTGTAGTTAGCAGGGTGTCTTATCCATCTATGTGCCATAGTCACTAACGTCTCTTTCTCCCTTCCACTAGGGATCTGACTCCGTCTCTGAGGAGTTTCGGAAAGATCAGACGGGAATAACTGACCAGAAAGCGGTGAATAAAGGGTAGCAACAGTGTTAGGGATACGATTACGAACAGAAGGAGAAGAAGAAAGAAGAGCAGGAGCAACAACATTAGAAGCGAAGGAAGGCATAGTAGAAACAGACAAGGTAGTCGGGGTAACAGAAATAACAGATTGCGGAGGTACAGGTACAGGGGCAGATGGTGGGACAAACGTAGGATTAACAACGGGCTGACCCGCAGCCGCCGGAACAATAGGAGATACCACAGGGGCTGTAGCACCCTGTGCATAAGGAGGTGGCGATTTCATTAAATACGCTAACAAGGAATCCTCCTTCGAATCTTCTTCTTTCCCATCTAGACTGGTCGGTAAAACCGGATAACATTTATCTACACTCATGTGATGAAGTCTAGTGGAAACTTCCATTTCTTTTTCTTCTTTTTCTCGTTTACTTTGTTGTACAACTTGCATTATCGGAACAAACCCTTCTCTTCGATCCTTTTTAAACTGTTTGATTTCCTTCTGCTTGGCCTCTTTACGCCAAAGCCGAAAAGAATCAAACATAGCTGGCCTAGCTTTCTTTTGAAATAATTTAGCTTCAAGATTATCTAAAATCGTAAGTTCAAAACTTCCATGTGGTGGCCAACTAAGGACACCGTCTTTTCTCGTGTAGCGGACCCAGTGTTCATTATATATAATAGGACCCACACCATGTCGACTGTAGAGCTCATATATCGGAGTTCCAACTGGAGGTATCGGACACGAGTCCTCCAACCGGGAATCCATTGCGCAACATTTGAAGATACCAAACAAACCACTATGGCTAGGCATCGTGCACACTAACCTAGTATCAAACTTCAAGGGTTACCGAAGTGCTGAATCCTCGTGTAAGACAAAACCCTCGGTTTTTGGCAATTGCAACTGTCAAATAAAATACTAAGAACCACAACTAAGAACCACAAATGCAATGGAACCATGCAATACAACAAAGCCTTAAAAGGCTACCACAAAGCTTCAGTGAGCTACAACAACAAAGCTTTAAAAAGCTACAACAAAGCTTCAAGAGCTGTAATACAACAAAGCCTAGAAGGCTACAACAAAGCTTCAAGAAGCTAGAACAACCACTAAGGACTGGGAGCGACCCACAAATACTTAACTCAGAACTTCAATGGCGTCACCAGGAAGGCCCGTCTATCGTCTCGCTTGTACGTAAGGTCTGCGCCGGGCGTCAAAGACAGGTCGACAGTCAGGGCATCGGTCCGTCGCAGCCGTCAGAAGGCGGGAATCTTCGCAGGGAAAAATCTTCGGGCCACTTATTTCGACAACAGGATCGATGAAGCGGGGTGCACCTTCCCTCGGAGATTTCACACGAAGCTCCCCACGATCATCAGGCTTTGGACCGGTACCGCTGATGTCGCCCCACGTTGGGCGCCAACTGAAGGACTGGACTTTTAACAGAACCAGCGGTGCCAGGGAACAACACCTATACCCTTCATGGGATACCTGTTTCGGCGCACAAGTGACAGAGACACGGGAATACTTCCTTCGGCGTCAAAGATCAGCGTTTATTTACTGCAGGGAAACAAGAGTCATTAGAAGTACATCGGCATGTAGGTTCTGTGAGTCTGCTTCAAATTGCATATGTGGGTCACTCTCTT
This sequence comes from Lissotriton helveticus, assembly GCF_964261635.1. Taxonomy (NCBI): domain Eukaryota; kingdom Metazoa; phylum Chordata; class Amphibia; order Caudata; family Salamandridae; genus Lissotriton; species Lissotriton helveticus. The sequence continues at coordinate 989,975,211 of NC_136067.1, forward strand.
TTATACAAAATGTTGCCATTGCACAACATGCGACCAAAAGGTTACAATCCAGTTCCCACAGTAAACTTCAAGAGGGTCGCTTTCATGTTTTCAGAATCCCGGAACATAATTACAATAGCGATGCCGGTTCCCAACTGTATAAGCACATCTTCCCACCATTAGGCACACCCATCAGAGTTGTAAATGGTCAAGAAGAAGAGACAAGAGCAGCTGCAAGGAAGTCAGACATGTGTTAGAGAAAAGAGTGTGGGGGTAATATCGGGAGCACGATCTTGGGATCAAAGAGCTGGATCCCAGCACCTGCACGGCTGTCACAATAGCCCGGCACGGCCAGATTACCCTCACGCTGAGCCATCTGCCTTCGCTGTGTCATTCCTCCGGCCATAAAGACGCATGAAAGGAATATGCGTCTTCCGCAAGGCTTGGGAACTAGAAGGGCAGGAGGCGAACAGTTGCCTGCTCGCTGACTACGTGAGGGCAAGAAACAAAATGGATGCCGTATCTAAAATGGAACCCGAGGGTTAAGATGAAGAACCAAGTAAATTAGGCGAACCCTTCCAGGTAGTGCAGCGAAAATACGTATACTTACTGAACTCGCCATTTACGGCTCGTGGATACCAAATTCGTCCATATTCGGTAATGCTATAATTTTTACGGAACCACACTTTGAAGAACAAAAACACAACATATCACAATTGAGATTTTTGATTTTGGAAAAAATTGAGAAGATTGAAGGCAGAGACAATAACAAACATTTATTACAGAGAGAAAACTTTTGAATTTACAAGCTACAGTCTTGGAGACCTTATGGTCTCAATGAACGAATAGAATATGCTTGTTACCTTTGAGACACTGTCTCAGTACTTTTTGCTCATGGACTGTCCGAGCTGCCACATATATGTTAGTTCTTTGTAAAGAGTTTTTCATGTCCTGCAACCGAAGATCAATACAATGATTAAGTATGACGAGCTAATCACACATGATGATTTTACTACAGTTGTTGAGTAATTTGCATACATTATTCTCAAATTTGCTTTATTTCGTTATGTTACCCATTTGACCCAATGTTCACTACAACATGCCCGTCACACACCACCCTAGACTAAAGCATTGTGTCGAACAAACGAATAGAAGGGGGTTCCCCAGGGGGATTTAGGATGCTGGCAGGAAAAAAGGGGAAAGAACAACTGAATAGAAACAATAACTACCCTGCCAGGGTTTGATTTCGAGGTCCCACAAGGAGATCCTTACAATTAACAAAGGGGTGACAGGGAATGCGTATCAGAGCTGACAATACTTCACACAAAATCAAAATCAAAATAGATATTTTTATGAAAATGTATTAATTATTAGTAGAGTTTCAGTTTATTTAAGAAATCCATATGGGTGCTTTAAGGAAATATACGTACATTGATTTAAACTCTTACAAGGTGTACATCATACTGGAAGTTAGGCGACGTGCATTCATTCGGGTCCCACACACTACCACAGTCATCCACTAAAAATACATTCACTCTCAACCTCACTCACTACCATAATAATACAATCACACATATAAAATGATAAGGTTACATTAAGGCCTGCAAAGGACATATCTAGTAGCTGCTAGGGCTGAAATTACAATATGGAGGCAAAACAATGTGGACAGGGTAGTTAGACAGAGACTACACTGAGGCCATCCATGTAGGTCACGCCAACGCACGTTTCGATGCAGGGCCTATTTAGGCTGCACCTTCATCAGGGCGAGGAGGACCAGGGGGCGGGGACAAATGCACTGTGGAGGCGGCGGTGGTACAAAACACAGGGTTCTAATTGAGGGTGAAGAAATACCTTGGGGGACGGGCGAAGATTTTCGCGGTTCCGGATTCTAAGTGTTCAAGCTTCAACAGTCAATAGTACACTGGGGAGTCCTATATATCACAAGGAGATACGGCCGGTAAATGATCAGAATAATTTTTGGGAAATCGCAAGAAAAGCATAATGGATGACTAATCATCGAGTCTGATTACGGATACCGGCTCATGGCGTTTCGAGTTCCCGATCGATAATAAAGACCCAGGGGGGAGATTACCTGGTGGGACATGGTGAGCGTTGTCTCAGTGATTAGGCTGTATATAAGTCCTTCTTCTGAATAGGGTCTTCTACCAGTCTGTTACAAAACGGGCTCTGCAAGAAAGATTGGTGGGCAGATTAAACCAATGTTAAGGGGCAGAACAGGTTAGTGTCACTTTCGTCTTGTTAATAGCATGGCACACACCAGGTTCCCTATTTCAACTCGTGGAGGGCATTAAGGTAGGTCGACCCGGGAGATTACCTAAGATCAGCAGGTCGGCGGTCATAAGGCTCCCAGGGTCGGGATAGGGAGGATCTTCAGTCCTAGGGGTTCAGTGGTAAGGAAGCCTCGACGGAGTCGAATCTTCAGGGATTCGGCGTCGGATTGCTTCTCCGTCAGGTGCGCAGTCGAGGGAAAGCACTAGAGGTGGTTCTACAAAAGATGAATTTATAGGTTCAAGGAGACCACTAGCGATATCCGGCAGTGCATATGATGGAATGGAGGATTAAATGGAGGTGGGGGAATCTCTTACCCCAGGTTGATAGGGAGAATGGCGTCTCTAGTGAGGGAGACCTTACATGATCCGACACCGGAGTGTGTCCCGTCGGGAGTCAGGTACAAGCAGGGTCACGGAGGATGACAGCGATGGTCCTGCAGACAAAGGATGTTTTTTTAAGAAACAACGAGCAAAGAATGAGGGCAAGCGTAACACGAACTAATATACTGCTAAGGGCAGAATGGACAGAGAAATGAGGCGGGTCGTAATTACCTGGCTGATCGAGTTTTAACAAGGACCGCGGGGCGGCGTCCTCTCTCAACGGGAGGAATGCAGAGTGGCTGCAAGGAGAGGGGTGCCTTTTGAAGTACGTTCATAAATCAGTATCGGGTGGGTAGTAAAAAAGGGACGCGAGGAAGGACAAAAATCATTAGGCGGCAATAGTGGTGGCCATTTTGGGATGGGAAGGATATGAAGCAAAAGAACCGGCAAGGGATAGATCACAGGAAAAGCGGCAGCCATTTTGAAGTGAGTGGAAAGCCCTGGACCATCGGGTGATAAAACAAAATAAAGCAAGAAAGGGGTATGGTGACACATAGAATCAATTCACAAGGGAAAAAGGGAAACAGAATTTTCAAAAGGAATAAAGGTGGGCCATGTTCCATGAAAGGGATTTTTAGGTTTTTGGGGCCAAGGGGCTAACAGGGGATTCATAAATCAATCACAGAGCGTGATATGGGCAAGAACGTCTAAGGGACTGTAACTTTCAAGAGGACAGATTCGGGGATGCTGTTCAGTTCACAGAAGGGCATTGGACCAAGGGCATTCTTCATTTAGGCCTTTTAGTACTGAGTTGAACATAAATATCCAGAAAACCTCTCTTTTTCTGCGAAGGCAGATGGGGTCAGTTCCAGGTTGGGCCATCATTTTCTCCAGAATGAACCATCGGAGATCTCTTTCATTATGGCCTTTGTCCAACCAGTGTGAGACCAGGGGGGCAGATGTTTTTTTGTTTCGAATGTTGGATTTATGTTCCCCGATTCTCAGGCGGCATTCCCGTCCCGTTTCTCCTACGTATGGGAGATCGCATGGGCAGAGAATGATGTAAATGATGTTAGCCGTTCTGCAATTGGTCATTTTTTGTTTCGTGCTACCGATATTGTCCGTTCGGTGGTACTGACTGAATCGCCTATTATTGCGTGGGGACATGCGTGGCAAGTGCCACATCGGTGGTTGCCGAAAATAGGTTCCAGATTGGTGATGGCCTTTTGGGTGCTGGGTGAGATCCCCAGTATTTTTCCCCTGACAAGATGATTTTTAAGGTTTGTGTTCCTTTTGAATGCAAATATAGGGCGGCTAAGGGCGGTTTGTTCTTTCTCCAAGTTGAGGAGATGCCAACTAGAATTAATGATCTGTTGTATTTTGTGGTTCATATTGGAGTGGCGGGTGATGTATACCAGTTGTTCCAAGGAGAACGAATTCACAGGTTCAAACATCAGTTCTCGATTGGCATATCTAGCTCTTTTGAAGGAGTCCTTGATTAGTTTTCTAGGGTTACCTCGATGTAGAAGTTTTTCCTTCAGAATGTCGGATTGGGATAGGTAATCACTCATATCCGTGCAGTTCCTTCTGGAACGAAGGAACTGGCTGTAAGGAATGCTGTCTTTTTGATTCCTCAGGTGAAAACTAGAGTATTGGAGGAGAGTGTTCCTGGCAGTGGGCTTCGTGTATAAGGATACTTTTAGCGAGTTATCTTGATGTTTGACCCAAATATCCAGAAATTGAATACTCTGACAGCTATAGTGGCTGGTGAATCGTAGGTTAGGATCAGCAGCATTCAGCCATGCAATGTACTCCTCCAGTGATAAGTGGTCCCCCTCCCAGATCAGGAAGACGTCATCGATAAATCGACGCCAGCCCCTGACGTTTTCATGGAAGGGGGCCATTTCATAAAGATGTTGATGCGTTCAAATTCTCCCATGTATAGACAAGCAATGCTGGGGGCACAACTGGCCCCCATGCTGACACCATTGGTTTGTCTAGACAGGGAGGTATTGAACTCAAAGTAATTTTCATAGAGCACCAGCTCAAGGCATTGCAGTATGAACTCAGAGTTGGTAATGTCAGATCTACTAGTCAGTATGTTTTCTATAGTCTCATATGCTCCTCTCTGAGGGATGTTGGAATAGAGTGATTCGACATCGAGAGTTACAAGTAACTCTCGATTTTCGAAATAGGGGGTGCCTTCCACTAGGCTGATGAAATGTCCCGTATCTTTGACGTAGAAATCAAGTTCAGTGACTAGGGGTTGGAGAAATGTGTCTATGTATTTAGACAAGGGATCAGTAGCCGATCCAATAGTAGATACTATTGGCCGTAGTGGGGGATCCGTACAGTTCTTATGTGTTTTAGGGACCCCATATATGATGGGTATTCTGGTGTTGGTGGGGGTCAGTAATTCTGCCTCTGCTTCACAGATCCAATTGAGGTCCACGGGCCTTTGAACCCTATGGAGGATTCGTTGTTTGAGGGCAGGTTCAGGGTTTTGAGCGATCTTTTGGTAGTGGCCTGAGGATGACAGAAGGTCATTCATTTTGTCAATATAGTTCGATGTCTCAAACATAACAATGCCCCCACCCTTATCGCAGGGTTTGATGCTAATATTGCTATCTCCTTTCAGAGTTTTAAGAATGGCTTCTTCATCACTGCGGAGATTGGGATCAGGGGTGGGGACATATTTGATCATTTTTTCAACTTTAGCGACAACAACTTTTTCAAAAATGTTGACTTCCGGGCCCAGCATATCAAGTGATGGGGTAAAGGAGGACGGGGGTCTTAATCCAGATCTGTTCTCTTGATCTATAGTGTGGGGCCTGTTCAGAAAAAAAATTTTAAACACATTTTTCTGAAAAAAAGGTGTAAGTCTTTAGTGAATTCGAACTTATCAAAGTTCGCTGAGGGGACGAATGACAATCCTCGGGTTAACAAATTTACAGCCATGGGGTCAATCTCTTTCTTGGTGAGGTTGAAAACCGGAATACCTTTTATGTTTTCCAGTATTGATGGCTGCGGGTCTGGACATACATCTGAGGTTGTCCCTGACCCTGATGGAAATTCCTCGATTGGGGGGTTCCCGGGGGTGGGCGTTGGTTGCCCCGGCGATTCCCTAAAAAACGGTTCTGGGGGGTACTGCGCTCATATCCTCCAGTTCTATTGGATCTATTGGTGTTGTATCCCTGATCATAATTAGGGTTATACTGTTCTTGATTTTCCCCCTCTGAGTCGGTTGCGTCTGAGAAGGTGGTGACCCTCTTGTTACCCCAGCGGGGTAAAGCATCGTGTCGACTCTAGTCTCACCGCGGTGAGTCTGCTTTCGATTTTTACGCCCGTGTACATGATCGTTACACGCATGTGCGAACACAATAACGAACCCGGAAGACTTTGAGACGGTCCCGAACGCCGCACAAAAACAGCAAGTCTAAGACTTCATTATGCGCTTTTGAAGTGCCAGAATTAGCCGAACTCCCATAGTTATATAAGGGGGGAACATTAAACGTTTCATAAATCTACAGTGTTTATCATATCAATGGTAACAACTTTGTGGGCAAGTTAAAGATCTATCGGACTCAGCAAACAATGCTCAACTCGAACTATCACACGGGAACGAACGTAACTGAACTAGGGCTAGCATGGTAACTCATGCGCTTACCATTTTTTTCAGAACCAAATTATCCATGAAGTTCGTGTAACGCGATATACAACACGTGAGTAAAATCTTGTAAAGTACAAATACACAAAACGGCACAGTCACTTTGGGTCATCATAATCCAATACACACACTATTGCATGATTATGCACAATAAACTAAGTAGCACTTATATGGATGCAGCATGATTTGGATTTAGTTTACAAGAACATGCATTTTTGTTAAAACCATCCTAGTATCTAATTGCATTTTTGGGTTATAATTCACAGTGCATATTGTTCTCCCTGATGAAGAGCGGTTCAGCTCGAAATGCATTGGAGCATAATAATAAAATGGGATCAATATATAGTACGTTGAAAAATTTATGAAAAACTAATGACAAAAGCAAGAAAACTTCATTGAATGAATACAATTCACATGAACAAGAAGAATGAGTGGAATTGAATTATTTAAAAATCCAAGTGGATATACAAAGGAGTGGCCTAAGGGGGATGCAACCAAAACTGTTGGGAGCACACAACCATACATCTGAGAGAATGCACATCCCCAGCCCCTATCACTCTAAAGTCAGACAGACAGTCAATCCAAAAACCAGCAGAGGGACACAGGGTTGCTAAGCAAGAAAATACCCACTTTCTAAAAGTGGTATTTACAAAAACACAATATAAAAATCATCTTTACTAAAAGATAAATTTTTAATTCTGAGTTCAGGCATACTAAACTTACCTTTTGATCTCGTCCCAATGGGACGTTATGTTTATAAGATGTTATAAATAAACTCTCATTCTATCCTATGGGACAGATAGCCTTTCAATAGTGAAAAATGTAATACACTGTATTTCACTATCAGGACATGCCACACACCTCAGTACATGTCCAACCTTTTGCATGCGCTGCGCCCTGCCCATGGGGCTACCTTGGGCCTACCATAGGGATGACTTATATGTAAAAAAGGGAAGAATAGGGTCTGGCAAGTGGGTGCACTTGCCAAGTCAACACAGCAGTTACAAACAGAACACAGACTCTGGAGTGGCAGGTCTGAGTGACATTTAGAGGCTGCTCATGTGGGTGGCACAATCAGTGCTGCAGGCCCACTTGCAGCATTTAATATACAGGCCCTGGGCACACAGTTCACTGTATTAGGGACTTACCAGTAAATAAAATGTGGCAATCATGGAATCACCAATACATAAACACAATTTAGAGGGAGAGCAGATGCACTTAAGCACTGAACAGCAGTTGTAAAGTGCCCAGAGTCCTAAAACAAAAACAGTGTAAAAAACAGTAGGCCAAAAAGCAGAAAGTCTGGGGGTAAACCCATTGGATCCAGGATGTATTCACTGGGCAGGATATGTCTGTTTTGCTGCATGGACAATCACAACTTCGGTCCATTGTATTATTAAGCTGGAAGCGTCAAACATTACGTTCTCCCCATGTGCCGGTGCATTATATCAACAGCAGCAGCTTGTTTCCTGCATATTACCAAACAGAAAGACAGATATTGATGGCACAAGGGGATGCAAAGTATACCATATTGCACATTGAAAAATAAGATCAATTACCTTTCACTGTGGCTGGGAGACCATCCGCAGACTGGAAAATCCATGGTTACATTACCCTACTGGCCACGACTTTCCAATTCCAGTATTGTCTACAATACCACCAAGCAGGCAGACATGAAGCGCTCGGGGAATGTTATGTACATGAATATTGGGAATTAACATTGAGGTTTACATGCAGGAATGGGGACACAAAAGTCTTTCTTAGCGGTGCAGACTGTGAGAATGCTTTGAGCGGGTCATTAGTATGCAAGGACATTTTACTTCATGGGTCTTGTAATGCTTCCGTTGTGAACTTGTCCTGTTATCTGAAGGGTTCTCCGACTGCCCCAATCCGACTGGTTTTCAGGCTGCTCTCTAATGGGAGCTAGTTGATGCTGAATGATCATGGCTGCTGCGGAATGGAACCAGACATTGCTTACCTGGTGACGGTTAATTGTGTAGTTACTCATTCCACCCAGGTATTGTTTCCACCTGCCTGTACAGTTAGGGAGGTATTGCTATGGCCTTCAATAAATGTTTCCAATTTACGGTTTCATTCTCTGAGCAAACTGAAAGCCATGCTTTTTCAAAAGGATGTGGCCTTAACATCCACCAGAGAGACATTTGATATCCAGGTTGCAAGGTCCTAATCCGATATACGATGGTGCTTCATACTAAATTCCCTCTACACTTTGGGGAGCTGGTCCACCATATCTTTAATATTTCTAATACGATGGGAATAGCACACTTTTTAAATGTATTGGCTCTGAAGTGGTTAGCACCTTTCAGACAATTTTCGGAGTTATACCATCTCTCATAAACTCCATGTTGGGAAGCGTTTTTAGAGATCTCCTGCTTGTCCTGCTACTTGCGGTGGGAATTCAGATTTTAATTATCTTGTTCCTCAATGGTTGTCCCAGTTCAAACCGGAATGGAGATAGCACTGGCCTTACTGCAATGCAGTGAGTGCTTAATACACTTCTTTGGTACCCTTCGTCTTTGAGAACGGAATGAGCACAGCTTCTTATCATTCAGGCCTGAGTGACTGCCTAGCTTGGAGCCATGAATGCATATTGAATTTCTGTCTCGGATCACAATTGGTTGCGCCATTTGACATTGAGGTAATGATGGACCCCTAAAGGCCCTTAGCAATTGATCTCCCCAGTGTATTCTGTTGCTGATGAATCCATTCTTCGAGCCACCCTGGGAAGCTTTGGCTCCCAGTGAAATGTATGTCGAACACAGGATGCAGTCCCTCCTTTGGCAGCTGCGGTGGGAACTGAATGTAACCACCTTTGCAGCATAAACCTGGTCCAAGGTGCGCCTCTGGGAACGTCGTCTGCAGTTGCCATCGACAGCTATATTGTGACTACCACTTGGAACACATAAACAATTGACTTTTCTTTTTGGTGGGAACTATTTGGCTTGTTTTAAAACAAAATCACTCAAAACAATATTTTTTCTACTTTTTCTAGGCACCATGGCTTTCTGAGAGCTTGGGATTTCAAACAGAATAATTCCTTTAATGGCTTTTATAAATATTTTAAAGGGAAGCTTGCTTTTAGATGGTTTTAAAAGTGGTTTTTAGACTTTTTAGTTTTAATTTAAATATGGCCTGCTGCACTTCTAGATAGCTTTTTACATCAACCCTTAGTACGAGGAGTGGGTGTTATGTGCCGAGCCAGGCCCATGTAACAGAGCTGTACATTTTCTTACATTGTCCTCTTTTCTGCTCAATAACATTTTTGCTCTGACCGTTCGCACTTATTTGTGTGCGCTGCAATGTTGGATTGGTTTCTCTGAAACTACTGATGTCTACAAATCTTCACACAACATTATCATGATGCCTCAAACATCGAGTACAAGGCCTTTACGGATGATGTACATAAGTCATTCTATCTTCATCCATGGGACGACAGGGCTATCAACATAACCATAACATTGCTAATCTATGCGTATATCACTAGGATGCTTTTTATATAAATAATAAGCATCTCAGAAGATTAGGTTATCAGGCACTTCAGTTGACACCGAGGGTCCCTGCATGCTAAGACTTAACCAAGCAGCAGTCTGACACATGCTAGAGGGCTATCCAGCTCGTGACCAGGACAGGGTCCTACATTCTCTACCACCAGGTAATGGGATTGGATCATCCCATAGGGGGATTCTTGGCTATACACCTACATAGGCTCGAGACACACACAGAGTAGTGTTTGCATAGTAAGAGTACGACTGATTACTACCTTGTTATATATGCTTGCAATATATACACTGTGTTGGAAAGTGGATTATTAGTACTGGTAAATATAAATCTATCACTGGAAATAAGACCACTAGCACAGCCTAGGGCTTAGAATAGGTCACAGATAATTATTCCTATGCACAATCCTTGGTAGTTTGGCTGCAAGCAGGCAGGCCTAACTTCAGAGACAGTTATGTGAAGCATTTAAAAAAATAACTTGAGTAAACAATGAAGACACAGCACACAATAAAAACCCAACTCCAATTTATAATATTAGGGAATATTTTAAATGACACTAAAACAAAAAACATCCTATGTAGGGAATCGGTGATATGAATTTTTAATGATTTAGCACTATAAAGCAAATAGAAACCTCTAGCGCGGATCACTGATACAACATCGACTCTCATAACATCGATATACACAATTATCAAGTCAACAATACCGTAAACAAAAATATCGACATACAATACACAAAATAGAAATAACACTAATATCGATAAAAAAATATAATTTAAAGAAATCACGATGACAAAAATATCGATAAAAAATATAGAACACAAAAATATTGATAACATTAAAATAAAATGAAACCCATCACAAATATCAATACAAACAATATCGACAACACAAACATCGATAAAATACATTTGAACTATATTGAAAACAAAATGTTAGCATAAATAAATGCTATATACGATAATAAAATAAAAAAACACATACCAATTAATGGAAATAAACAATATAATTAATAACAAATTAACTACATTCATTTAAACAAATAAATCAAATATACAAAATCAAATGAATAAATGAACAACAATATTATATAAAAATAAATTAAAAGTAAAAAACAAACATCATTTTATATAATAAAGAAAAAATATACAAAACATTTACCTACACATAAAATTAAATATTAACATTAAACAAAATAAATACAAACAATAGATGCACATAATAAACATTAAATACATGACAAGGTAACAGCTAAATAATTCAAAAAAGCTTTCTCAACCAATAAATTTAAAAGACACATCTACAAACCATTAAAAAACTCTAACTAATTAAAGAAACACTGTAAAAACAATCAAATAATTAACATAAAATTTACCGTATAACGAACAACAATGGAGGATGAATGAACGTTTGAGAGAGAGAGAAGATAAAACTAAAAACAACTACACCAAAAACTATTCCAAACAGCCTGCAATAAAGGTAAGCACAAAATTTGATAACTAAATAAATTAAAATAACTTGTAAAATATTATATTATAATTTCCTTTATAGTTAACAGATTCAACATCACTAACATTCCATCTAGAAACTTCAGCACAAAGATTTACATACACAACAACAATAAAACATGACTCAAAGTAAGTATATGACTTCACCAACAACTAACGTATGATTTAAAAGAACTAAACAGAATAAAATAAAACATAGCAAACAAATGTTTGTTTATTTTTAACAGCTTCTACAAAAATCGACACAAAACCGGAACATCTACTAAGAACACTCCAGCAACTAAAGGTTTATTTATTTAACTACAAATAAATACAAATAAACACTATGGGGTCGATTCCGATTCGGGAAACTAATCCATACGATGATTCAAATTCGTAGCCGTTTCCGTACGAATCGTACAAATCCATCCAAATCGTGTAGTACGATCCGTAGGAAAAAAATACGTCCAAATTGTTGCGAACCATACGAAAAGCTAGGGAAAATCCGTACGATACGGATCCTGAAAGTGAACCATACAAATCGTAAACATGCCGTACAACCCGACAAGTACGATCCAGACCGGGGACTGAGAACGCGATTCGTACGGAAAACGTTGTATGAGCAATTTGTACGGAGAGCCACACATTCACATACGTACCGTACCCCTGTATTCAAGGGGGTACGCACCGTACCCCTATGCTCTGTACCCCTACGCACCGTACTCGGATGCACCGTACCCCTACTCACCATACCCCTACACACCGTCCCCCGATGCACTGTACCCCTACGCACCATACCCCGATGCGCCGTACACCTACGCACCGTACCCCTGCAATCATGGGGTGTACTCGCGTACCCGGGGGGGTCCTTTTCGCATGCCATTCGAGTCGAAATCTGCTTTTACGGACGTTTTAAACTCCCGTAGAAAAAGAGTCATACGGAGTGCTGTCGTAACAAATCGTACTTGCTGGGTCGGAAAAAGCTGCTTCGATCCGTACGGACGTCGCGTATTGCGTGTTCCGAATGTGATTTGTACGTATTTGGATGTCATATGGTCTTTCGTACTATTCGTACGGAGATCTGCTTTAGGTTCGGATCGTACTTCATCGTACGTACGGGGACGGTGAAGGTGTACGATTCGTATGGGAAAAATGCTCCATACGGCTATTCGTAGGGGATTTTACCGAATCGGAATCGACCCCTTAAAAATATGACTAATGAAATAAACTAAAATTAAAACGTAATGTTTTATTTTTCACAGATTATAATTCACAAGAACTCCATCCAAAAGCCCCAAAACAAACATTACGTTTGAAAAGAAAACAAAATTAAAATAATAGAACTTTATAATACAAAGTAAGTATATAAAATAACCAACAATTAGACCTAACTATTAAAAAAAGATACATTTAATTAAAAATGAACTATTACTAACAAATACATTTCTCTTAACAACTTCTTCAAAATTAAACAAAATCAATGTAAGAAACTTCACCAACTGCAATCAATAGGTATTTTGATTTTTCTAATAAAATAAATAAACTAAAAAAGCTAAAAGAACAAATAAAGTAAAACTATAATGTTCTATTTTATATTTCAAAGATTACACTTAATTAAAAGTCCACTTTAAAGCAACAGAGCAAGAATTAACTTCAAAAACAGAAAAAAGCAACATTACAGAAAAAGATAAAATTAGGTAAGTATATAAATTAACCAACAAATACAACAAACAAATTAAAAAAATGAAAATAAAGCAAATATAACTAACACATACTTATCTCTTGCCAGCCTCTACAAATTACAACCTATAACAAAATCATTGTAAAAAACATCATGAATGAAAAATAGTAAGTTATTTTTCCAACTTAGTAAAAATAGAAGCTAAATCAATCAAATAAAACAATAAAATGTAACACTATAATAAGAATTACTTTTTGCTCTTATGCCAACAGAAAAAAAACAAGTGGGCAAACATCAACAACAAAAAGACAATCCATCACGAAAATAAAATCAAAATACATGTACGTTTCTTTCAAACATATTATTAATACACAATGTTTATTGTTCAAAATAGTATATTAATAAATATATATACATATATTCACAGATTAACCAAGAAATGGCAGAGGGAGCAAACTTTATTACTTCACAACAAGGTAAACTACTTCTCTGTACATGGGATACACTTATACCCAAGAGAAAATGAGTGGAAACAAAATACATTGGATATGCAGTAAATAGTACTCTAATTCTTGTTATGGTAGAGCCACTGCAATAGAAACCAATGTAGTAAATGTCAAAGAATATAACCCTCCCCCAAATGTAACTGAAATTGAGGTTAAAGATGCTCTCGAGGCAATAACAAAAGCAAGTTCCAACTCACAACAAGTTCTCAAATACTTAAAAATGTGTTAACTAGGGTACCTGAGCATGTTACAGGACAACTACCATCTATCCCAAAACTAAAGAGATTAATTTTCTAAACTAAAAGAGCTTGCAGCTCAAACACCACCTACCCCTCAAACGTTTGCTGAAATACAAATATTACCTGAATGTACCATCACTCACAAAGATGAAAAATTCCTTCGCCATGATAATACAAGTCATAAAAACGAATTATCATCTTTGCAACAAATATTAACTTACAAAAACCTAAAAACTGTGACACCTGGATGATGGAAGGCACATTTGAAGTTTGCCCCAAGCCTTTCAATCAATTATACACAATCCACAGTGAATATCAAAATACTAACATACCCTTCCTATACGCACTACTCTCTAATAAATAAAACACCACATACGTAGAGCTCCTAACTATAGTAAAACAATACACAGACAACTACTTTCACAAAAAAGAATCATTGATTTAGAACAATCAATGATTCAATCAATTTTAAGATTATACCCACATATTGCAATACAAGGTTGCTACGACCACTTTAATCAAAGTAACTGGAGACACCTACAAAAATCTACTTTAAGTATAATTTACACCACCAATAGCAACTTTGCCTAAAAATTAATAGCCCTGGCCTTTGTACCAACAACTGAAGTGGCAAATCAATACAACCTACTTCTTGAAAGCCCCTTCTATCAGGCAAACAAAACAAAATTAACTCCCTTCCTAGACTACTTTGAAGATATTTGGGTGAGAAGGTTGCATAGATCAGGGCATCGTAGGCAACCCAAATTTTAAAAACCTCGGTGGACCATATATGATAGTACTCTAGCTCAAAAAGCAAAAACAAACAATGCAGTGGAAGGGTGGCAAAATGCTTTCCAAGCCACAATCGGAAGGGGACAACCAACCCTACATAAACATAGAGAAGCTATTGAAAAAGAATAAAGCTATCAAGAGCTAAGACTAGAGCAATCTCTAACAAAAATCGGCCCTAACCTAAGTAAACAAACAAATGTATGTATGAATATCTGCAACATAAAACTAGACTATTTGCAAACACCAAAGGTCTAGAATACTTAGACATGAGCTAAATCTACACTATAAAAAACAGCAATACTAAACATCATAAACATTTAAAACTTCGAAATATTAAAACAACATAATTCTACTCTTTTTTTAAATTAATAATTACAACCATGTCATGTAAAAATTAAAAATAACACAAATATATATGACATATTATAATTATTAAAATAACAAAATACAAATAAATCAACAAAACCAAAAACATTTCCTACCCATAATAATTAAAAATAACGTACAGTTATGTAACAGTAGACAATCCAGGAAATCCAATAAATTCATAGAAGATAAATTAAAAACTAAATCCATTAGAAAACACAACCCCCCCCAAAAATGCAAAAATACAACTGTAGAAAAATGATCCAGCGATGCAATCCTCTCAATAACGAAACCCTCAAAAACCCAAAAAATAGTTTGAAAAACAATGCTCCAACAAACCCGAATAATAAAAGGAAATGTAAAAATTCTTGTTTTCAATAAGTAAAAAAACTTTTCCTTTTTTGTAAAAAAAAAAAAAAGGGTCGAGACCACGATCTGTTCACAATCGGGAAAACCTGGAAAAAACCCAAAACAACACCCACCACAAAAACACGTATAAACCCACAAACATTAACATTAACAATAAACCCCAAATAACACAATTAAACAACACAGAACTAACACTACATAACACTGTACTCTAATCAAAGACCATGGTAAACACATTAAACATTAAACTATCAAAACAACACCTAACTACACTAAAAATGAACAAATATGGTTCTCACAAACCTAAGTACTCTCCTACTGCCGCGCCCATACCCTAAAACTACCTTTAAAGTTCATTAAAACAAACTTACTTTAAATGACGAAACGCAGCTCCCAACTGCGAGTTTCGGCTTTCCAAAGTCACCTAAAAACAAAACAGATAGACAGAAAAGTGAGGAAACTAGAAATAAAATGGAGGTGTAATACAAATGAAAGTCTTCCTCCTCATAGAAAAGAATGGAGAAATAATATTAAAATACAAAATAATACATGTATATTTTTACATATTGTAAATATATGTACAAATGTTCCAAAAATATCAATCAATCAATCAATCAATCAATGACATTTATAGAGCGCACCACATACCCGTAGGGTCTCAAGGCGCTGGGGGTGGGGGGGGTGCCGCTACTGCTCGAACAGCCAGGTCTTCAGCTTCCTCCTGAAGGAGAGGTGGTCCTGGGTCAGGCGCAGGTCGGTCGGGAGGGAGTTCCAGGTCTTGGCGGCCAGGTAGGAGAAGGACCTTCCTCCTGTAGTCGCTCTTCGGATGCGGGGGACGGCGGCGAGGGCGTGGTTGGCTGATCGGAGGTGGCGTTTGGGAGCGTAGAAGTTGATTCGGCTGTTGAGGTAGCTCGGGCCTTGGTCGTGTAGGGCTTTGTGTGTGTGGGTGAGGAGGCGGAAGGTGATTCTTTTGTTGACGGGGAGCCAGTGAAGGTCTCTCAGATGTCCGGAGATGTGGCTGGTTCGTGGGATGTCGAGGATGAGTCTGGCTGAGGCGTTCTGGATCCGCTGGAGTCTCTTCTGGAGCTTGGCGGTGGTTCCGGCGTAGAGGGCGTTGCCGTAGTCCAGTCGGCTTGTGACGAGGGCCTGGGTGACGGTCTTCCTGGTCTCGGTGGGGATCCACCAGAAGATCTTCCATAGCATGCGTAGGATGTTGAAGCACGCCGAGGAGACGTTGTTGACTTGCCTGGTCATGGAGAGGGAGGAGTCCAGGATGAAGCCCAGGTTGCGTGCATGGTCTGTCGGTTTGGGAGCGGTGCCCAGGGCGGGCGGCCACCAGGAGTCGTCCCAGGCGGAGGGTGAAGAGCCCAGGATGAGGACCTCCGTCTTGTCCGAGTTCAGTTTCAGGCGGCTGGTCGTCATCCACTCGGCTACCTCTTTCATCCCTTCGTGCAGGTTAGCTCTGGCGGCGGCGGGGTCGTTGGTCAGGGAGAGGATCAGCTGGGTGTCGTCGGCGTAGGAGATTATGTTGAGGTTGTGTTGGCGTGCAATGGCCGCGAGGGGGCTCATGTAGACGTTGAAGAGGGTGGGGCTCAGTGAGGATCCTTGAGGGACGCCGCAGATGACTTCGGTGGCCTCTGACTTGTACGGTGGTAGGCGGACTCTCTGTGTTCTTCCGTCGAGGAAGGAGATGACCCATTCCAGCGCCTTGTCCAGGATTCCGACGTTGCTGAGGCGCTGTACTAGGGTGCGGTGGCAGACAGTGTCGAATGCCGCGGAGAGGTCTAGGAGGATGAGGGCCGCTGTTTCTCCGTTGTCCATCAGGGCTCGGATGTCATCGGTGGCGGCGATGAGGGCGGTCTCGGTGCTGTGATTGGCTCGGAAGCCGGACTGTGAGGGGTCGAGGGATCCATTCGTCTCGAGGAAGGTGGCCATCTGCTTGTTGACGGTCTTCTCGATGACTTTGGCTGGAAACGGGAGGAGCGAGATGGGGCGGTAATTCTTGAGTTCGGTAGGGTCCGCTGTGGGTTTCTTGAGTAGAGCGCTGAGTTCGGCGTGCTTCCAGCTCTCAGGGAAGGTGGCGGTGTCGAAGGATGTGTTGATGATGTCTCGTAGGTGGGGTGCGATGACGGCGTCGGCCTTGTTGAAGACGTGGTGAGGGCAGGGGTCGGTCGGTGATCCAGAGTGGATATGCAACAAATTGAAAACTATATATTAAATATTATATTATCAAAAAACAAAAATAATAATATTTAATATATATTAAAATGTATGTTTATTTCATGTACTGATAATTTACCAACAATTTTGAAATGTGTACTGAAAAAACATATGTGAAAATAAATATTGATGAATTATTTAATATAATAAATATTAATTGAATCTAAATAATATTCAATATACTAATTATTAAAATATACAAGAATATGTCAAATACATTTTATATAATTGGTTAAAAAAATAAAATTATATTAATATATAAAAAAAATAGTTTTTCAAAAAGAAATACAAATGTTTAATTGTTATCCTAAAAAATAATAAACAATGAAAATCAAATTGTTTAAAATAAACGTTTAATATATTTACTTTACTGTTACAATTAAAAATAGTACACATTTTCAATTATGTTTTAAAAATATATGTATGTTAAAAATATTGTTAACTTTCCAATTATACATTAAAAATGTATGTTAAAGAACATTGTTAATTATACAATTCTACATGAAAAATGTATGTTAAAAATATTGTTAATTTTACAATTCTACATGAAAAATGTACATCAATAAAGATTGCTAATTTTCCAAATCTACAAAAAAATCTATATAAAAAATATATTATAATTAGTATTCATTTTTGAACAGCATCAAAATACCTGGGTAATGTTTTTAATATTGTGCGAACATGTATAGCAAATGAAAACAAATAAACTGTGAAATAAAAAACGGGTAACCAATACAAATGTTCACAAGAATTACTAACATACATATCCTTTCTTATTTAAATGTACATACAAAATAAAGTATCTAATAAACAATAAAAAAATTCCATGCCTAACTCTGAAACCAACAAAACTCAGAGAAAATGCTGGATAATAAAGCAAATTAAAATATTATTCACTCCAAAACAAAATACTCAGGGAAAGTGCTGGATAATAAAACATAATACATTACTGTTCCAACTCCAAAACCAACAAAATTGAGGAAAAACGCTGGATAAAAAAACCTAATTAAGAGGGCCATTATGATACCGGTAAACCGGCCACGGCAGCCTGCCGGTGGTGGTTTCACCACGATCGTGAGGCCAAATACCGCCCGCCAGAAAAGGATGGACGGTGGTCTGCTAGTGGACGGAAAGCCCGTCCGCCACGGGTTGGAAACAGGCAATTGTTACTATTGCCTGTCAGAACCGGCCAGCATACTTAGAATGGTGGCGGTGCCAAGCAGGCACCGTCTGCCACATTAGGATGCTGCATCAAGCCAACCTTTCAGTGGCGGTTCAACTGCCATTCAAAGGCTGGCAGGGATGTACTTTGGGGGCCCGTTGCAGGGGCATGGGAATTGTGCACTTGGGGAACACCTACGGTGCTTCCCTACAGTTCCCTGTACTAGGTGGCAGGTGCCGCTTGGTGCCTGTCACGTAGTGCAGGGAAATGCACAACATGCATTTTTGCTCCCTCTGTCCGCAAGTGTTGGTGGCCGCGTAGTCCGCAGGTCACAAGCTCTGCTGTACCCTGTACTCGATGCGATGCTGTGTGTCCGGTAATCATTGGAGATAGGCTCTGGCTTTTCTTTTGAAGAGTTAGGAAAAAACGGCTGGTACTGCTCTGGAACCTCCGCTTTCACCCCCGATTTCGGATGCCGGTCTGTGCTGTTTTTCGGCCGCCCTGGAGCTCAGGAAGAGCCGCAGGGCTACCGCACGAGGATTCCTCGGATCGGGTGGTGGCAGTGTCAGCACATGCGCTGCACCAGCCCGTTCTGTAACACGGAGAGCCAGCAGAGAGGAGCTGCCTGCGGACGCCTTTGATAGTAGTGAGGCCCAGGACACAAGAAGGTAGGGGGGATAGTGCGGGGGGCATTTGCTGTGTTCTAGGGGGGCAGAGAGTTGCGGAGGTTGCCAGAGGGATTACAGATAGTTATAGTTTGCCTCAGATGCTGGATCTATGCTCTCAACAGCTCCTGCCTCTCCTTCTCTCACTCCAATTCCCACAACAAGCACTCAAAAATCAAAAACGTCTCCCTTTGGAACATTGCCAGATTGTGGGGTGCCCCTAACCCACCGAAACTTATAGACTGGCAAACTGACATGGATTGGGTTATGTTGCAAGAAAAAACTGTGTATGTAGCAAGGGGTTGCCCTCAAAAATGGAGAGAAATATGGGCTTGTTGGAATGAATATAGGGGGTCTATATGCGAGCCCCCTCATGTCCCGCATACCGGCTCAGAGGACAACGATCAAGACTGAGTGCTCCCTATTTTATATAATTATTGTGCGAAATTGTCACTGTAGTACTGGTGCCGCGAAAGACTTTATCAATATGTAACCTGCCTGCCATGTTTTTTGTTTCTTATTTCCTTTCTCAAATAAAAAGAATTATAAAAAATAAAAAAAACTTTTCCCTTTAATAAAATCTAAGAAGGAGCCTAAGAGAGAAGTAAAAAAAGGGGCAAAAAACAGAAATATAGGGAACCATCACCGGGCTCCAATCCAGAAATTAATTCCTCTCTTCGCATATTTTTTAAAGTGCAACCGACAGTATTATTATTAAAGAGACCACCGCATATAGAGGTCCTGAGCCCTAGACTTGTACTGGAGAATATGGAATCATCAGATATTGGAGCTACTAGAGAAGGCGTTGATTCAGAGATAGAGAGTAGAAAGCAGCCTGACCAAGATAGTATCCAAGAGAGTAGTATGGTTACATGTACGGACAGAATTATGAACAAGAACGGAGTTGAATGTCAGGAACACTCCCTCACTAATGACTCCATCGGTGGTGGCGGCCTTACAGCTGCTCAAAATACAAATACAAATTTGGACAGTAGAACCCCGAGTGGGGCACAGTATAGCGCATTGGAAGCACTGTTAGGATCTTTAAAACTAGATATCAAAAAAGGGTTCTCTGTATCAGAAGCTAATCAGCAGGAAATACGGAGGTTTTGTGAGACATTGGACAAAAAGTTGGATTCCTTAACAGAGAGAACCAAAGTACTCAAGAACACAGTGGAGGAATTCAAAAAGGATCTTGCAACCAATAAAATGGAGCTCCAAACTTTGGGGCCGATCAGGATGGCGGACGGAAGAGCCACCGCGGCCCTGGAGTAGGCGGAAAAAGCCTTTTCCGTGTCCGCCTGCCGCGGATACTCCGTCCGCCATATCAGGATAGGAAAACGTGTCAAATTTCCGTCCGCGACGGAAAAACACGCTCCGCCGGCCAACTACACACGACCACGCGGCGGACGGAACACATCCAAACGCTCCGCCGTACGCACTGACGTCGAAGACCGTCCCCCAAATCAAGATGGCGGAAAACACACATAAAACCGCTGCGGAAAAACAACCTGTCTTAACACGGCGGAATCCCCACAGCAAACATAGGTGACACAGCCGAGATACCCACCGCAAGCTGACCACCACCATGGACCCGGCGCTACACGCTTTCCCGATGCTCTTCGCGATCCACCACGTCCTAGTCATGGCCTACTATGGACGACGACGCAGGTAAGGTACAAACCATTGGCTGTCTGGAGGGGAATACCAGCAAGGGACGTGACGTAGGGAGGGGGAGTGTCATGTTACCGAAACCACTGATGAGAAGCATATACGAATACACATTAGCAGTACGCAAGCAGGAATGACAACGACAGACCACGAGACTTGATAGACTACCTTTATTGTCAAATAATAGGGGTCAAATCACAGTGTATGCGTGAACATGGGCAAAGTGGGCACCAGAGCAGGTACAACATAGCAGGTAACGAGAGGGCAGCATGCAGTATCAGAGCATCAACAGGGCATTGTGCAGTACAGAGCAGGTACATCAGAGCAGGTAACGAGAGGGCAGTATGCAGTATCAGAGCATCAACAGGGCATTGTGCAGTACAGAGCAGGTACATCAGAGCAGGTAACGAGAGGGCAGTATGCAGTATCAGAGCATCAACAGGGCATTGTGCAGTACAGAGCAGGTACATCAGAGGCAGGTAACGAGAGGGCAGTATGCAGTATCAGAGCATCAACAGGGCATTGTGCAGTACAGAGCAGGTACATCAGAGCAGGTAACGAGAGGGCAGTATGCAGTATCAGAGCATCAACAGGGCATTGTAGAGTACAGAGCAGGTACATCATAGGCAGCACGTGAGAGGGGCAAAGTGCATCAACAGTCCATTGCACAGAACAGGCCCATCATAGGCAGCACGTGAGAGGGGCTAAGTGCATCAACAGTCCATTGCACAGAACAGGCCCATCAGAGGCAGCACGTGAGAGGGGCTAAGTGCATCAACAGTCCATTGCACAGAACAGGCCCATCAGAGGCAGCACGTGAGAGGGGCTAAGTGCATCAACAGTCCATTGCACAGAACAGGTTGATAAAAGGCAGCACATGAGAGTGCAGAATGCAGCATCAGAGCATCAACAGGGCATTGTAGAGTACAGAGCAGGTACATCATAGGCAGGTAACGAGAGGCCAGTATGCAGTATCAGAGCATCAACAGGGCATTGTGCATTACAGAGCAGGTACATCAGAGGCAGGTAACGAGAGGGCAGTATCAGAGCATCAACAGGGCATTGTAGAGTACAGAGCAGGTACATCATAGGCAGCACGTGAGAGGGGCAAAATGCATCAACAGTCCATTGCACAGAACAGGCCCATCATAGGCAGCACATGAGAGGGGCTAAGTGCATCAACAGTCCATTGCACAGAACAGGCCCATCATAGGCAGCACGTGAGAGGGGCTAAGTGCATCAACAGTCCATTGCACAGAACAGGCCCATCAGAGGCAGCACGTGAGAGGGGCAAAGTGCATCAACAGTCCATTGCACAGAACAGGCCCATCATAGGCAGCACGTGAGAGGGGCTAAGTGCATCAACAGTCCATTGCACAGAACAGGCCCATCAGAGGCAGCACGTGAGAGGGGCTAAGTGCATCAACAGTCCATTGCACAGAACAGGCCCATCAGAGGCAGCACGTGAGAGGGGCTAACTGCATCAACAGTCCATTGCACAGAACAGGCCCATCAGAGGCAGCACGTGAGAGGGGCAGCATGCAGTATCAGAGCATCAACAGGGCATTGTGCATTACAGAGCAGGTACATCAGAGGCAGGTAACGAGAGGCCAGCATGCAGTATCAGAGCATCAACAGGGCATTGTGCATTACAGAGCAGGTACATCAGAGGCAGGTAACGAGAGGGCAGCATGCAGTATCAGAGCATCAACAGGGCATTGTGCATTACAGAGCAGGTACATCAGAGGCAGGTAACGAGAGGCCAGTATGCAGTATCAGAGCATCAACAGGGCATTGTGCATTACAGAGCAGGTACATCAGAGGCAGGTAACGAGAGGGCAGGTTGCAGTATCAGAGCATCAACAGGGCATTGTAGAGTACAGAGCAGGTACATCAGAGGCAGCACAACTACGTGTCCCTACCAACCCGTCACAGGGACCACAAGAGTGCCACGCAGTTCTCAATGGACACACCATGTGAATTAACATTTGAGTGAAGTGTACAGCACGTCACATCACAGAATCAGGGGGGACTGCGTGAACTACCTGCCTCGGACACACTGGCAGCACCAGCAACAGGAGTGTGAGACACAGCCACAGCCCGAGTGACACACACATGGGCCACGGACCCAGACACACTGGCAGCACCAGCAACAGGAGTGTGAGACACAGCCACAGCCCGAGTGACACACACATGGGCCACGGACCCAGACACACTGGCAGCACCAGCAACAGGAGTGTGAGACACAGCCACAGCCCGAGTGACACACACATGGGCCACGGACCCAGACACACTGGCAGCACCAGCAACAGGAGTGTGAGACACAGCCACAGCCCGAGTGACACACACATGTGCCACGGACCCAGACACACTGGCAGCACCAGCAACAGGAGTGTGAGACACAGCCACAGATGTAGTCACTGACACGTGAGCCACTGACCCAGACAGACTGCCAGCACCAGAAACAGGAGTGTGCAACACAGCCACAGATCTTCTAACTGACACGTGAGCCATAGACCCAGATACACTGCCAGGACCTGCAACAGGAGAGGGCACAACTGACACTGTGCCACCATCTGATACATGAGAGTCAACTGCACCGGCGCCACTGGGACAACTGAAATGATGAGCCACAGGGCTGTATGGGCCAGGAGGCAGGGTGGGCCTGGGAGCTGGGGATAGCTCACCTAGAGCCAAATCGGGGTTTGCAGGTGTCAATGGTGTGTGTCTGCGTTTCTTAGGGAGGTGTGAGTGCACCCTGGACAGGACAGGACTGCCAAGTGGTGGGGACTCCAAAGAATCACCACCCAGTATAGGTGGAGCAACTGCTGCCGGGGATCTGGTTTCGGGGGACGTGCTGGAGCCTGCTTGTCGTTTGCTCTGTGCCTGCCGCCTGGACTCGGAATGATGTGTAATGGGGGATGCAACAACAGGGGACACCCTCCTCTGCTTCTGACTGGCCTGGATGGGAGTGGAGGTATGGGGGGACTCCGCCGCGGAGACATCAGTTTGGCGTTTAGTAGAAAACATCAGCCTCAGTGCAGCCAGGGGTGAAGTATGCCTGTCCTTGATTGCGCCATTGTCCATGCTAGATGCCTTGTCCGTAGGATGTGCCTTATCCTTAGGTGGAGTGTTGTCTCTGGATGTAGCCTGTGCCCTGCTCGCCGCCCTGTTCCTGCCAGCAGACTTGTCGTCTGTGGTGCACCTGCCTCCAGCAGACACCTGCTCCCTGTGTGTGTCGCTGCCCTTGGGAGTGTCCCTTACCTCTGCTGTGGGCCTGCTCTTGGGAGTCTCCCTGCTCTCAGTAGGTGCCTTTGTCTTCTGACTGGCCTTGTCCAAGGAACAGTCCATGGACATGTGAGTATCCCTTGCCTTCGGAGTACCTTTCGTGTTGAATGCCTGTGTAGCTCCGGAAGGCATGTCCCCCAACAACACTTGTGGATCCTGTGTGTGTACTCCAGTGCATCTGACGTCGTCTACGTGAACAGATTTAGCTGATCTAGGGGATGGGGTCTGTGCCCTGCGTGCCCTGACGTGCTGTCTGACGCTGCTTCTAGTGCAATAACCTGTATTTGAGTCCTGCTCTGAATAATCACTACCCCCTGAGACATCCAGCGGTGTAGATGGGGAAACAGAAGTAGCACCCTGTTCATTCGACTGTACTATTGCAGACGACACACTGCTTGCCAATGACTGCACTGTCCTGTGTAGACCTGCAAGATCGCCATGCATCCCTTCCATGAATGCCACCACCTGCCCCAACTTCCTATCATGATCCTGGAAAGCATTTGTCATATTGGTCTGACCCACACACAGCTGTCGCAGCAGATCAACGGCCTCAGCACACAGTGCATTTTGGCTCACCGTGGCAGGGGCAGCGGTGCCTGCACCGAACGCCACTCTGCTCCCCCTACTCCTCCGGCCACGAACAGTACATGGTGCAGTTGGCGGAAGTGTGGGCCCTGTGTGCTGTCTTCCGACAGAAGGTGATGAGTGCCCACTCCCAGTCTGTGACAACAGTGCAGGCTCACCAAGAGTGTCCGACGAGGAGGACGATGGTGTCTCCACATGCGAGTCCTCAGGGACGGTCCTGTCCCCCTCTCCGGCGCTGGCCTCCTCCGTGTCAGTCTGCGTGTGTGCGAAGTCTGAGCCGGACTCATTTCCTCGGCTACTCTCCACCGTCTGTGGCTGAGTGTCCTCTGTCAAAGCTGAAATGCACAGAAAAGATGTGTGAGTCATGGGCACACTCACGTACAGAAGGAACAGGATAGCCAAATCACATAGCAGACAAAGGTTCATGAGCCCTCAGCCTGCACATGGCCCACCCCTACCAGTCATCCTCACATTTTCTGCCATGGGGACATGGACCACTAGGGGATGTGCTTTAACACTCAACTACTAAGCAAGTGGCGTGTCAACATGGCGGACCTGGATGTCAAATGAGTACCACCCAATGGGACCAAAATGCCATCACAGGCATACATACGCAACACGGAACTCAATAGTGTGTCTGTGCACCAATACATGCATAGCACTCACAAGTTTCCTACACAGACAGTATGCTCACCGCTAGTTTGCTGTTGATCGGCACTCAGACTTTCGGCCAGTTCAGGATGCGTCACTGCAATGATACGGTGCATGAGAGGGGTCATGGAGCGTCGGGCCAGACGGGGCGTCCTTGGAATCAGGCCCAGTGTTACTTCCGCTACATTCTTGCTCAGCCTGGAAATGTCGTCCCAGCGTTTGTGGCAGTGTGTATGTCGTCTGTTGCACACCCCCAATGCCCGTACTTCCCGTGCTATGGTCCTCCACAGGTCCTTGCGAAGGTGCAGCTTGACCTACCATGATGGGAGACAAAAGGGTTTAAGTCAGTGGACAGGTGGCCTGTCACACACATAGGGGCAAGACGTTACTGTCAGCAGCCATGCACAATCAGGAACATATGTCTAGCCCACACTACACAGCTAAGATATAAATAGGCCTGATCATTTGGCCCCCTCATGCACACCAACATGTCCCACACTGCACTTACCACCCGTCCCGGTGCGCCGTAGAGGCGTCCATAGTTGCGGAGTACACCGTCCACGAGGACATCAAGCTCCGCGGCGGTGAAGGGTCGAGACCGGATCTCTTTGCCTCTCGACATGGCAAGATCACGGAGTATGGCACTAGAGCAGCAGTCGGTGGTCAGCTCAGCAGCAGCAGCAGCAGGTCGAGGTGATGGTCACAGGCAGCAGTCGGTGGTCAGCTCAGCAGCAGCAGCAGCAGGTCGAGGTGATGGTCACAGGCAGCAGTCAGTGGTCAGCTCAGCAGCAGCAGCAGGTCGAGGTGATGGTCACAGGCAGCACTGGTCCCCAGGGTAGGAAGTTTCATGTTGGCCAAGACACATATATAGGGCCCTCAGCACGTGTCAGTGGCATACGTCGCCAGCAATTGGTCAGCCCTGGAAGCGTGATCGTGAAATGGGCCAATGACTGGCCCTGTTGTTGCGGTGCACAGCTTCCGCTACTTGCGATTGGCCGTATGCGGCCAGCGTCCCTCTTCCCATTGGCTGCATGTGCAGGGACCGTGACGGGCACACATCGGCAACCGCACGTGCAAGCTTCAGGCACGGATGCTTCAGTTGCAACAATGTACTATCACTGGCGCCTCCATGGCGGTGCACGTACACAGCGGGGGAGGTGCAGGCCTATACACCCTGCAGATGTACTCAATGGACATGCCAGTTCATGACCCCCCTTACAGTCACCTTGCATCATCCACCGTACACCGGCCGGAGCGGCCGGCCCATGAACATCCGCCGTGCCCGGCCATGAACACAACCGCCATGGCCGGGACCGGCGGTTGTTCATGGCCGGGCACGGCCATGGCGGTTGTGTTCATGGCCGGGCACGGCGGTTGTTCATGGCCGGGCACGGCCATGGCGGTTGTGTTCATGGCCGGGCACGGCGGTTGTTCATGGCCGGGCACGGCCATGGCGGTTGTGTTCATGGCCGGGCACGGCGGTTGTTCATGGCCGGGCACGGCCATGGCGGTTGTGTTCATGGCCGGGCACGGCGGTTGTTCATGGGCCGGCCGCTCCGGCCGGTGTACGGTGGATGATGCAAGGTGACTGTAAGGGGGGTCATGAACTGGCATGTCCATTGAGTACATCTGCAGGGTGTATAGGCCTGCACCTCCCCCGCTGTGTACGTGCCCCGCCATGGAGGCGCCAGTGATAGTACATTGTTGCAACTGAAGCATCCGTGCCTGAAGCTTGCACGTGCGGTTGCCGATGTGTGCCCGTCACGGTCCCTGCACATGCAGCCAATGGGAAGAGGGACGCAGGCCGCATTCTGCCTTTGGGAAGTAGCGGAAGTTGAGCACCGCCATGGCGGCGCCAAATATGTGATCTTGTCAGACGCTGCACCGTGATGTGTTGTGTGCAGTTGCGTCATGAGGGATGTGAGCGTGATTGTGAAAGGTCATATGTCATACAATATAGCATGTGTGTCCATACAATGGACATCGGTCGGCACACAATGGCCAACAGATGTGCATTCGTACGTGTTGACGTCGGGTTTGACCCTACAGACGTTGTTACATCTTCACAACTACACAGTACATCACGGCTGTGTGGCCAATTCATGCATCTGTTGTCGGTTTATTGTTGTGTCGAGGTGACTACAGTGGTGGTGGTACACATGCATTCCGTGTATGTGATTTATACGTTCTGTCACCATGCATGTCATTACCGTATGCACATCATCATTGGTGGTGGCATTTGTGCTTGATGACATGGCGTGTGTAAACTTATCGTTTGTGTGCATGCAGTTGCATGAGTGTCTGTGATGTGTCTACGATACATTAGGGTGACGACTGGAGTTATGTCAGTAAGGTACACATGTGATGGAGTTGTACACGTATGCGTCGTTTGTACGTTGACCTAAGTTACATCTCTCTCCCACACAGGAGGGCTCCAAATGTGCATCGCCCATACACTCAGCTGGAGGATATGGTAGACGAGGAGGTGATTCGGAAATTCAGGCTGGATCGACGTCGGTTGCTGGAGCTTGTGGCTCAATTGGCTCCTCATCTGCAGCCACGTAGAACGTATCCTGGCTCGTTTACACCCACTGCAAAGGTCATGGCGGTACTACATTTCTTCGCTACTGGCACATTTCAGTATACAGTTGGAGGTGCCGGGGGTATGTCACAGGCAATGTTCAGCACGGTTCTTCGGGATGTGTTAACAGCTATGATGCTGTACAAGGATGAGTACATACATTTCCCACGTCCGGAAGAGTTGCCAGCTGTCAAAGCTGGTTTCTATGCACTGGGCCACATACCTCACGTTGTGGGCTCAATTGATGGCACGCACATCGCGCTCATTCCACCACGGGCACGCGAACAAGTGTTCAGGAATCGCAAACACTTTCATTCGCTGAACGTGCAGGTGGTGTGCCTGGCGAGCAACATCATCTCCCATGTGTGTGCAAGATTTCCTGGATCCGCACATGACGCCCACATCATGCGAACCAGCAATGTCCCACGACTCATGGCAAATCTGCCACCCGGTCAAGCGTGGCTTGTTGGTGAGTGTGCAGTGGGGACTCTTGTGATCTCTGTGTTGCATGGGGTACCCACCATATCTTGTTCTGATGTTTGTGTCTGTCATCCCCCTACATAGGCGACTCGGCTTACCCAAACCGGCCCTGGCTCCTCAGTCCCCTACGTAATCCGAGGACGGCGGGTGAAATGCGGTACAATGAGGCACATGGAAGGACACGGAGAGTCATCGAACGTACCTTTGGACTGCTGAAGTCTAGGTTTCGGTGCCTCGATAAGACCGGAGGGGCACTGCCTTACTCACCAGGAAAAGTATGCAAGATCGTGATTGCCTGCTGCATGCTCCACAACCTGGCAGTACGCAATGACATTGAACTGCTGTTGGACCCTGAAGACGAAGGAGTTCCTCGGCCTCCCATCCCACCCATGTCGACTGATGAGGATAGTGGTGAGCAGGAAGGTGTGGACCAGAGGCGCCAGCTCATTGATCGCTACTTCCCTTGAATGTGAGTATCTACCTCTAGTGGCGGTTGACAATGCCTCATGTATGTTTTCTGGTGTTGTGTGGATATGGGGTTATTCAGCTGGGTGTGGTTTGTGATGGTTGCACATGTGTGTCTTCATGTCTTTGGACATAGGAGTGTCCATGATGTGTGTGCTCCCATCCCATGCTTGTGTGATGGTTGTCGTTTGTGTAATGTTGCTGTGCATTGTGTTGTGATGTGTGTGAATCTCTTTACTGACGTGTGTTTGCTGTCTCTGGTTTTCTCTAGGTCACTCCCGCAGCGCCATGATCATGTGCGACTATGATCCCTGTACCTGTTTACGTCTGTATCTGATGGCAATCATGTGAATAAACATGGAGGCAAAACATCATTGTGTGAGTAAATGCAATTTATTGACAGGTTGTGCTTTTGTGCTGGTGAATATTTACAAGTAAGTGGGAGGGAGGGAGTTGGAGTTGTAGGTAATGGCAGATGAAATGTCCGTGCTGACACCACATTGGGGGGTGTCAGGCTAGTCCAGCAGACCAGTGGCAATGATTGTCTATGTGGGACAGGATGGTTTGCAGGGTGAATGTCTGGCACAGGCAGTGGCATTGTCAAGGTCGTCCCCTCTTGGAGCGTGTGCCTGGCGCTCCAACACTGCTCTCAGCAACTTCCTGCCTCGGCCGCCCCCTCCGTCTCGGAGGTGGTACAGAGGCAGCTGGGAGGGCAGGTTGGTGATGGGCCACATCCGTCGCCAGGGGCTCAGGTGGTGGTGGCGGCGGTGGAGGCGGAGGCGGAGGTGACGGGGGAGGCGGAGGTGACGGTGGCGGTGGCGCTGACACACATGGTGGAGGGGGGGGGGTTGTTCCGGGCAACCCATTCCCTCCACATCGTTGCCTGCTGGCCCATGATCACCAACATCTGGCCAAGGATGCCAGAGATCTCGCGCAGGCTGTTGGTGTTGTCCACTGAGTCCTCGTGAACACGATCAGCGTTTGCCTGGGACCGGTCGTATGAGGCCTGGCACCTGGCAAGAGCTTGTAGGGACTGTGCCACTGGCTCGGGTAGCTGTCCCTCCTCTGACCGGCGGTGTG
Organism: Lissotriton helveticus; assembly: GCF_964261635.1. Taxonomy (NCBI): domain Eukaryota; kingdom Metazoa; phylum Chordata; class Amphibia; order Caudata; family Salamandridae; genus Lissotriton; species Lissotriton helveticus. The sequence continues at coordinate 990,005,276 of NC_136067.1, forward strand.
TGGGTCGCCTGATTGGCAGTTGTCCCGTTGCCTGTGTTTGTGGCCCACTCACCCTGCTTGTGTGTGGGGCCGTTGGACCAGCGTTGCGCGCTGGGTCATGCTGGGTGGCACCGGCAGGAGTCGTGGTGCTCGTGGTAGTGGTGGTAGTGGTGGTACTGGTGGTACTGGTGGTACTGGTGGTGGTGGGGACTGTGCAGATCACAGAGACGGGTGCCGCGGGAGTCACACATGCGGCGTTGGTCGGTCCCGGGAGTCCCTGTGAGCCAGATGGCCCTGGCTGCGTGCTTGGTCCCGCTCCATCCTCCGCCCCGGAGCTGCCTGTGTCGTCGTCGGCAGAGAGTCCTGTAGGTGTGGGAGGCGAGGCTGGCGGCCGGGTACTGCTTTCCCCAGTCAGTTGACGATCACCTGAGGGACAAGATCGAGCAGGTCAGTAATGTGGACAGTACATGGTTACATTGATTTGTAGACATTTCTGTTTCCTGCCGCACACACCCCACCCTCCACCACCACCGCCACCCTCCCCGTGCACATGGGGGCCTGTTGGGAGTTGTAGTTTGGGCCTCTCACACACCCCACCCTCCACCACCGCCACCACCACCACCACCCTCCCCGTGAACATGGGGGCCTGTTGGGAGTTGTAGTTTGGGCCTCTCACACACCCCACCCTCCACCACCGCCACCCTCCCCGTGCACATGGGGGCCTGTTGGGAGTTGTAGTTTGGGCCTCTCACACACCCCACCCTCCACCACCGCCACCCTCCCCGTGCACATGGGGGCCTGTTGGGAGTTGTAGTTTGGGCCTCTCACACACCCCACCCTCCACCACCGCCACCACCACCACCACCCTCCCCGTGAACATGGGGGCCTGTTGGGAGTTGTAGTTTGGGCCTCTCACACACCCCACCCTCCACCACCGCCACCCTCCCCGTGCACATGGGGGCCTGTTGGGAGTTGTAGTTTGGGCCTCTCACACACCCCACCCTCCACCACCGCCACCCTCCCCGTGCACATGGGGGCCTGTTGGGAGTTGTAGTTTGGGCCTCTCACACACCCCACCCTCCACCACCGCCACCCTCCCCGTGCACATGGGGGCCTGTTGGGAGTTGTAGTTTGGGCCTCTCACACACCCCACCCTCCACCACCGCCACCACCACCACCACCCTCCCCGTGAACATGGGGGCCTGTTGGGAGCCATGGACATGTTAGTGTGTTGGTGTCCGACGTGCATGGGTTGGGGCGTGGGGGATGTTTCTTCTCAGTTGTGTGAGCCTGACCATGTCGTGCTGATCGTGGTGCTTGGTTTGTACTCACCAGTCTCTTCTCCTTCGTCAAGGCCGTCTAGGCTCTCTGGGTGTAGTATCACCAGCACCTTCTCCTCCCAATCGGTGTAGGGTATGGGCTCCGGGGGTGTGCCACCGCCAGTAAGATTGGCTCTGGCGTGGTTTTTCGCTCGGATGCCCTTGACCCTGGTCTTAAGGTCATGCCACCGCCTCTGAATGTCGTGCTTGGTCCTCGGCACAGTCCCCGACGCATTCACACGAGTGACGATCCTGTCCCACATGTGGTTCTTTTGCGCCACGGTCGTCTGCTGGACTTGGGCCCCGAAGATGTTGGGCTCCACACGGATAATTTCATCTACCATTACCCGCAACTCTGTCTCCGTGAATTTGGGTTTTTTTTGGGTGCCATGGTGTGTGGTGCTCAGTGTGTGAGTTGAGTGAGTTGGGAGATGCAGGTGTGTGGTGTGTGATGTGTAGGATTTGTGTGGTGGGTGTTTGTGTGGTAGGGTGGTGGGTGGGTGTCTTCTATGTGATTTTATGTGAGTTAGCAGTGTCTCGAATGGCCCTCTTGCTGGCAGCAATGCTGTGGTGCAAGGGATTGTGGTTGTGTGGGGGTGTCTTTTTATAGTCGTGTCTCGATGGTTGTTGGCAGTCAGGTGGTAGGTGGGCGTGTTGACTTGTGTGCATTATTGGATAATTGGGACGTGTCATGGTGGCTTGTGCTGGGGGGGGGGGCCTTGTCAATGTTCGTATGTTTGCTTAGGACTTGCGGTGCACTTTCATACATTTGTTAGGCGCTAGGGATGTTGTGCGTGTTGGCCTTCCGCCCTGATGCTGTGGTTCTCGTTGCATTGTTTCCGCCGCGGACGTGGATGGCTGTGAGTTCCGTTGTACGGGCGGATTTATCCTAATTGCGGCCACGGAGTATTCTCAGGGATGGCGGTACATGTTTTATTTTCCGCGGTCATTTCCGTCCGCGGCAGTGGTTGTTCATTGGACTCCGTCCGCCGCGGACGGACTTGGTTGTGTTCCGTCCACCGCGGACGGTGTTGGTTGTGTTCCGTCCGCCGCGGTCGGAGTTTCGTGACATGAATATCCTAATCCCAACCGCGGTTTCTCCGCGGCGCAGCCGGGAGTAAAATTTACCCCACCATGGCGGACAGTACCCATTTCCGTCCGCCATCCTAATCGGCCCCTTTGTGTAGAGAGGAGCAGGGTCTCCAGGAAAAATTGGAACAATTAGAGAATAATTCGAGACGGAACAATTTGGGGATTCTAAATATTCCTGAAGGAAGTGAAAGGGATGATTTAAAATTATATGTGGTGTCTCTCATTAAAGCCGCAGTTCAGCTAGATGAGAGCAAGGCCGACATTCTAAAAGACATTCAAAGAATACACAGGGACCCATTCCGAAAAGCGCCGGATATAGTGAAGCCAAGAAAGATCCTTATCAACTTTCAGATGTACACGTTGAAAGAAAAAATTCTTACATCTGCATTAAAGTTAAAATAATTGAAAGGCCCAGATTATACATTTGAAATAAGATCAGACCTATCACAAGCGACCTTAAACAGGCAGTGGGAGCTGGGTAAACGTATGGATGATTTTAGGAAATTAGGGGCAACAGTACAACTTAAATTCCCGGCCTCACTTGAGTTGCTGGAAAACTTTAAGGATGCCGGTGGGAGTGAGAGCGGTTAAGAAGGATGCTACTGTTAGAAACATATTGTATAGATTTATTGATAGACACACAATATTTTTTTTTTAAGTGCATTGGGAACAGCAGAGCAAAGAAAAGAATTTGGACTAAGATCAGGTCCAAGAAGAGGAAGCAGGGGTGTGTTCTCCAGGGCACAGGGAGGGAGGGTTGGGAAGCAGGTTGGGAAGCAGGTCAGCACGGGTGGGGAGCATATGGGAAAAAAAATTAAGAAATAAAAACCTCAAACACCATGGATAGAGAAAATGGTACCAATATATTAAAGGCATGTCCATTCAAATTTTGACCTGGAATGTCAATGGGCTGCACTTAAGGGGTTGTAGGGATAGGATACTACAATATCTTAGAGACTCCTCTGCTTAAATCCTCATCTTACAGGAGACACACTTAATAATGAAGGAATGTGTTGATCTTTTCAAAAACAAAGATGGGTGCAGCAAGTGATTTGCACTGATCAGAGTGGGAATGTTAGAGGAGTTGCCATAGTTGTGAAAAAGCAAGCGAAATTATGCGTGACTAGATCAAGGGTGGATAAAGCAGGGAGGTGGGTTATAGCAGAAGTAAAAATCAAGGATAACCCATTAACGCTAGTAGGCTACTATGTTCCAAGCCAGGACGACTGTGAACCTTTAAAAAACTCTCTTTACTAATCTGCTAGAATTCCCCGGCCCAATTATACTGGAGGAGATTTTATTGTGGTTTTAGACTTAAAATTAGATAAGTCAAGCAGGAAAAGGACAACACCGACACCTAATTCGTGTGCACTTTTAAAAACCATGATGTCGCAGCACACCCTCTGTGATCTTTGGAGAGAAAAGGTAGGTAATCAACAGGGTGTATCTTTCTATAATAAAAAATATCATAGTATGTCCAGAATAGACTTCTTTTTAGTAGACTGGAGACTTAGGGAAGATATTCCACATATCGAGTATGAGCCAGTACACCTTTCAGATCACTCAGCAATTTTATTAACATTAAAAAATAATATTAGCTGTCAGGAAAATAGGTGGACCCTTGATCGCACAATAGTGACTGATAGTGAGATAATGGATAAATTGAAAGATGAGGTTTGGGAGTTTATCGCAATTAATAGCGGTTCAGCTGCAAATGCTATAGTTTGGAACACCTTAAAAGCATTCATTAGAGGAAAGATCACCAGTGCAACCTGCTATAGAAACAAACAGTACAAAAGGGAAATTACAGGGCTAGAGGAAAAAATGGAGCAATTGAATATAGAGTTGAAAGGCATAGTCTCAGAAGAGCAACAAGCAGATCTAGAGAAGAAGCAGCTAGCACTAAAAAAAGACAACTATCAGAGATCCTCCAAATAAGGGTTAAAAAGGGTGGAAAGCTAGCAAACTAGCCCACTTTGAATATGGAGAGGGAGCAAGTAAAGTTCTAGCCTGGAAGGTCAAGACAGATCTGAACAATAACAGGATTGGGGAGATTAAAGAAGACCACTCTAATATGGTATTAAACAGAGACAGACATTAGGGAAGCCTTTAAAGAGTTTTATCGTACCCTACACACAGAAGAGAAATAAGGATTATTGGATGTCGAGACAGAAGGCTGGCTAGCGGATTCAATTCAAACAATAGATCTTAACCAACAAGATCTCTTAAATCAAGTGAATACTCAAGAGGAAGTAATAAGCGCTATTCAATCAAGTAAGGGGGGCAAAGAAGCCGGTCCCAACGGTATTCCCATGGCCCTCTATAAAATGCTGGTAGAAGTGCTATCGCCTATAATGACAACAGTTATGGATGAAGTGTTAGAACAGGGCATGCAGTTACCGAAATCTTGGAATGAGGCTACAGTTATTCTGATCCTGAAACCAGATAAAGATCCGACGGTTTGTGAGTCCTACAGACTGATATCACTGCTAAATGCATACTATAATATCTTCTAAAATATATTTGTTAGTAGACTAGCCAAAGTGTCATGCTGCGCAATACATGAAGATCAGAGAGGGTTTGTGAAGGGGAGGTACTTGCACGAACTCACTTATGAATTAATCGGGGCTATGGATATAGCGACATCTTTCAATACTCCCTTAGCATTAACAACATTGGATGCCTCAAAAGCTTTTGACAAGGTGAGATGGTCTTACCTATTAGCCGTATTAAAAAGATATAACCTTGGCGATAAATTCTGTAGAGCTATACAGTTAATATATCAGGAGTCTGTAGCAAGGGTTTTAGTAAATGGGAAGTTATCCTCACCTTTTAAGATACTCAGGGGGACATGACAGGGCTGCCCCCTCTCTCCGCTGCTTTTCAATTATTATATGGAGCCTTTGACATTCAGACTGAGAAGTGCTACCGATATCCCTCCATTTCAACAGGGAGATTGGGTTGGAAAGGTTGCGCTTTATGCCGAAGATTCAATTGTGTACGCATCTGATCTGAGCATTGCCTTACCCACCATTCTAAGAATAGCGCTAGAATTTGGAGAAGTGTCGGGGTACTCAGTTAATGAGCATAAAACAGAAAATCATGGTATGGAATCAAGCAAGTACCAAACCCCAGGTTAAAAGGGAAATGCGATATCTTGGGCTAAGAATAGTTCAGGCTATCAATGAAATTGCGGAAACTAATTTGAGGAGTGTCTTTTAAGAGATCATTCAATTGATGAAGAGCTGGGTGCACCTTCCGTTAACGATCTTAGGAAGAGTCAGTCTGGTAAAAATGACCATTTTGCCAAAAATAACTTTTCTGTTCCATACCATTACACTTCAACAAACTTACTATGCACAAAATTCAGCAGGAGATAAATTCATTAATCTGGGCTAACAAGGGGATAAGGATTTCCTGGAAAAAGTTGCGGAGGAGGAGGGAGAAGGGAGGCTTGACATTGCCTGACATACAATATGAGGCATGGACCTTCCAGTTAAAAAACTCTAGAATGCTAGCAAAGACACCAGATGACTCTATAATTGGTTCAATGTTTTTAGCAATGTTAAAACTATCCAGAGTAAATACAGTAGGATTCCTTTTTATATTTGGTGACCCCAAATTCTTTAAAAAAATCAAACTAAAAGTGCTTCAATCGATGGCGAAAATGTAGTATCACATTAGACGCCTATCAAAACTAAACTACTACTCTTACTTTGCAGCAGTTTGGGAATCACCAGGAACTTTTGAGTGCCTAGTCGATATACTGGCAGCACCCATCAAAAACCTCAACCTTTATGTTTGGGGGGACCTGACAGGGGAAGGGGACTTGCTACCCTGGCAAGATCCTAATGGGTTGACGAAGAATACACCGTCAAAGTTTAAATATATCCAATTAAGAAGCTGGTAGCAAAGTATAAAACAGACACTTGGGGGCCTATTAGGATGACGGGCGGATGGGCGGACCGCATGCCTTTCCGTGGCGGCATCGCCGCCGCGGAAAGGCATCTACACAAGCCCATCATAATATGGCTGGCGGTGTCTAATAGACACCGCTACTATAATAAACCTTTTCCACCCCGGTCACAAGGCGACTGGGGGGGAAAAGCGGCGGACGGTCTTTCTGTCCGCCGGGGTCTCCCGCCATCCTAATATAGCGGGGGGAATTCAGGTGCGGATGGCGGGTGGATTCCCCCCGCCAGGCTGGCGGTGGCTACCGCCAGCCTGGCGGGGGAAATCCGCCCGCCATCCTAATGGGCCCCTTGGTGTCAGTAACATATTAGAGGAGCAACTGGTAACAAAACCCATTGGAACCAAGGAAGTAGCATTTTGGTATTGGCACCTTATGGAGACCATAGACGGAGAGTTTACGCTGGCTGAGGAATCGTGGGGAATATACTTGCCGAGGGAGCAACTGCAGAATATTTAACAAGTATCTATGTGCACACTTTACCTCACTGTCAAACCTGCTTTTTTAAGAAGGAACCACCTTTTTTCGCTCCACAGGGCTTATATATCACCTGAAAAGCTATCAAAGATGGGGAACGGGAGTCGAACAAGTTGTGGTAAATGAGGTTTGGAAAAAGCGTCGGACGTGCACATGTTCTATCAATGTCCTGAGATCAGAGGCTTTTGGGACAAAGTGAAGTCATCATTGTCAGGTATTTTGAACCAGCAAATAAAGGTAAGCTTGTCTTTGGTCATATTTGGAGTGGGGCATGTTTTTACTGGCCACTCAAGAAATCTGCTGTGTTATGCCATGCAACTTGCAAGAAGAGAGATCTGTCGTAATAGGGTGAGCAACATATCCCCGCAGCACTCTGAATGGTTGGAATCCTTTGTGTATATGTCCAGGATGGATTTATTAGGAAAAAAAACTAAGAAGAAAAACTTCTGGAAATTGTTGTTGGCGTGGATGGAGTCCCCAGATAGGATGGTGTAGATTTTGAAGGGTATTGTGGATTAAAAACATAGTTATGTCCAATGATATCACCGTCATTTCTACTCTGGTCTGCTAAAGAGTTGTTTTTGCTACCTTGACATTTCGAATTCTAAAGCAGCGCCGGTGTATGCCTTTACGCCGAGCGAGAGATATAGCCGCTCGAAGGAATATGCCCATTTTAGTAAGCCCAACAGTGGTCAGTATCTTTCTCCGTTAAAGGGCTGAAAAAATTGGACAACGGAACCTTCTACGGTGAATGAGGACAAAAAAAAAGAAAAACATGCACTTTTGCAATTGTGGCGGATGCTGCAGCCAGCAGCACCCACCAAAATGGTAAACATGCACGATGTGACCGCCACGGTTGCATTATAATTGCATGTGTGGGAACGCCGCCATATGGGCGGGAGGTCTCAATTCCCGGGATGATGGCAGATGAACTTAACTCTGTCCACCTTCATATTCACCACCTAAATTACTATTCCAACTCCAAAACAAAATAAACTCAGGGAAAGTGTTGGGTAATAAAACATAATACATTAGTATTCCAACTACAACACAAACTAAACTCAGGGAAAGTGCTGGATAATAAACCTAATTAAATTACTATTCCAACTCCAAAACAAAATAAACTCAGGGAAAGTGCTGGATAATAAAATATAATAAATTACTATTTCAACTCCAAAACAAACGAAACTCAGAGAAAGTGCTGGATAATAAACGTAATTAAATTACTATTCCAACTCCAAAACCAACAAAACTCAGGGAAAGTGCTGGATAATAATTCAAATTAAATTACTATTCGAAATCCAAAACAAAATAAACTCATGGAAAGTGCTGCATAATAAAAAATGCTAAATTACTATCACAACTCCAAAACTAAAAAAACTCAAAGAAAGTGCTGGAGAATATATTATAATCAATAACTATAACAACTCCAAATTTATTATAAATAAACCAATTATTTTTTACAAATTAATCTTAATAATACATTTTAAAAATAATAGTAGTTTATTACAAATTAATTTTTGGGGAAATAAATTCCAAAAAACATAGAAAAAAGTTGACACCATGCTTATGGAGAAGTGTGGCTCACTGGTTAGAGGAGGCAGACCTGGAAGCAGAGGTCAGCCCGGGACCAGGGTTCAATTCCCGGCTCGGCCGGATCTTGAGTCCTAAAATGTCCATGGACTCGACAATTCTCGCTCCGGTGCCTACTTGATTCACGGGTTCACACTCTGCGACTCTGGGCAATAGCTTGCTTAATCTCCACAACGGCCCCTCGCGGCGGGATGCCAGGCTTTCACCTTGCGGATACCCTGCCGGAGTTATCTCACAGGGGAATACCAGGACGGGTTCCCTAAGCAAGCGCTTAGAAACCGCTTGGTGATTTGCGCTATATAAATTCCTGTACATTTACATTACATTTACATATCTCACGAACGCCGATGGGGCTCCAAAACCTAATAGATACAATTGGGAGGGCCTGCTCAGACCATTGATTGGAAAATAATACCCAAAAAACTAAATTCATTGCTTTTAACTGCCCCAAGTCTTTTAAATTATATATAATACTGGGCTCCGCAATACTAGACGAGGTAACACAATTTGATTACCTTGGGTTGCCGTTCATAAACACATTCTCATGGTCACCACAAATAGTGAAAAGCCAGTTGTCATTGCAGCATATGGGGATGGCTCTATTTTAAAAATTAAGTAAGTCAATCTGTAGACCACTGACCCCCGCAATCCAAGTATCTCAAGCAAAGGGGTTCCACTCTATGGCACAGAACTGTGGGGACACATCAATGTACCTTCCATCAAAAAACTGAAACTAATTTTAGTAGATCTGTTCTGGAGCTGCCTCGAAACTCCCCACTAACACCAATGCGCTTAGATTTGGGCATAAAATGTGTTGCCCATGCAATTCACTTATGATCTTTAATCTTTTGGATGCACATATGTATAAACAAGTCCCCATTGCCAATGAAAGAATTACTACAAGAAATATTACTGCTGGACACCAAGGGGTCTATTATGATGTCGGGCGGATCGCCACTGCCCGCATGGTGGTGGCGATCCGCCCGACATCATCCCCGCCCACCGCCCATTTCCCCCGCCATATTATGATGGTGGGGGGACTGCGGCGGAGGGGAAGATCGTCCGCCACTTATCCTCCTGTTCGACCGGGCGGAAAAAGGTTGCATAAGGTGGTGGTGTTTGCTACACAACGCCAGCCATATTACGATGACAGCGGGAAGCAGCCTTTCCGTGGTGGCAACATGCGGATACCTGAGTTGGGGGCCGGTTGTGGGCCCCCAGGATGTTGGGGTGGAGGAGGCACATGGGGGTATACATAAAAGACAAAATGTAGCAAAAAGAATTCTTAGATAGAATAGAGCCACCACTTGCAAGGTCACTCTATTTAAAATTTAGATATGGCATTCTTCCAGTTAACAGTTTTGTTGGTTGCTGAAAGAGTGTCCTCAACTCAAGCAGGTGTGCTGGATGCAATGGTGTTCTTGAATCAGAAGTCCATTTCTTGTTTTTTTGCCCCATGTACAAGCAAACAAGAAGGACCTGGTTAATTCCAATCTGTCAAATTATGGCAGCCAACTGCTTAGTAGAGATTGTCAGAATATTGAAAAGCGATAGCACAGAAAACGTAGTATTTGGCTTGTCCAGATATTTGCTCCACGCCTGGACAGTCCAAAGTAAAGTATTAAAAATTACCGCACAACTAGGGCCAGAGTAGTGATTCTGTTGATTGTATAGACAACTTAATCTGGGTAGGGACGAGAAATACTTAAATGATTGTAACATAAAGAACTGTGAAATATATCAGGCTCCTACCATCCAGCCTATACACCCCAGTCATGCTATGATGGGATTCTTGCATGTGACGGCTCAAATAATTATGCTGCTATTTTGTTCTTGATGATTACCTTAATGTTTTATGCATTTGCAAAGAGAATATTAATTTTAACCTTGATGTTTTATGTATTTGTGTATGAAATATTAATTTTAATTATGGTTTTACTTTACATACTCTAATTGCAAAATGATTGCTTAGAGTTGTGTGATCACAAAGGCACCAGGCACTTTATTAATAATTCTGTAAGTTCTATAATAAATACAGAGCGCTACAATATGGCCTGCAGCTACATAGCAAGAAACAGATAGCAGGGATGTTTTTTCAAGGAACGAGGGACAATGAAAAAGTGTCAATCATAATCTGTCACCACATCATCCAGGGAACATTTGTTGTGGAACTTGCTGCTCTTCTTCCTCTTCCCATTACCTGCTTGAAAATGCATTGCCTAAATGTTTGCAAATTATGTGCTATTATGGCTTTTATAATAAAAATCGAAACAAGATATTTACTACTACTACTAGAAAAAAGTACTCAAATACAAATATACCCTCAATATTTTTATTATATGTTTTTCAAATGTAAATTTTCATATTTTAAAAATAAATTTTACATTTTAAATTTCTACTTTTATTAAAACTATAATTTACTGTACAATTAAAAAAATCCTATTTTAATTAAACAATTTTAAATATGCCACAAACATATCCCCTATAAGTACAGCTGAAAAAAAATATTTGAAATATTTAAAATATATTTCTAAATTAGTCCCCACCCTTATCCCCTATAAACCAAACATCCCACTACTAAAATCTTATAAAAATGTAAATTAAAATTCTGTTTTAATCCAAATTTTGTAAATACTCCTCACCCTTATCCCCTATAAACCCAACATCCTCAAATGTACCAATTTTTTTTTTAATTTTTAAATTGCAATCCACATTTTTTTTAATTATTCCCCACACTTATCCCCTTAAACCCAACATCCTGGTCCTAAAATGTAACAAAAATGTAAAAGCTATTTAAATTAAAATCCAACATTTTTAAATTACTCTTCACCCTCACCCCCTATAATCCCAACATCCCGCTCGTGAAACTTAACAAAAATGTAAAAAATATTCAAATTTGAATCTAAACTGTTTAAATTACTCCTCACCCTTATCCCCTATAAACCCAACATTCCACTCCGAAAAATTTATTGAAAAAGTAAACAACGTTAACATATATTTTTAAATGTATTAAACATATATTAACTAATACTAATGTAATATTAATAAAATACTAACATTTAAAAAAAATATCGATATAATTGACAACAATATTTTTGACATCGACATTTACAAAATCAAGTTTTTTGCATTACATTAAATTCTATATTTTCAACACGAGAAATCTTACCTCAATATTTTCAACCATCGATATTCTGTCTCTGCACCCTATAGCGCCTATTGGGACATCCGATCGCACCAGACCATGGCAAAGTCAAAGTTTCAGGCCGACCGTGATGGGGCCCTGGTGGTAAGTCTCGGTCAAAGTTTTTACCTTCTGAGTTAAACCCTTTTCTGGAGCTTTTCTTGCCGGGTTCCCTCGAATCTCTCAGCCAGTCCAGATTCAGTGAGGGTTCACCGGCTTGCCTTGCAACAAGCTCCGGTTCAAACCTATGGAAGTCAGATCTTCAGAGCTTTTCAGCGGGATGAACCAGAGATCCAGGCCTGTTCACGGGTGAAGGTAGGCAGCTTGACTCTTGCAGTTGGTCCTGGTCACCTTTTCTACCTTCGGACTTAGATACATTTATGGAGCTTTTTCTCCTGGGGGTCCCACGATGCTCCTCACCAGTCCAGATTCAGTGAAGGTTCGCTGGTTTGGGTTTCAAGCAGCTCCCGGTCAAATTGCTGGAAGTCGGACCTCTGGAGCTTTTCAGTGGAACAAACCTGGAGGGCAAGCCAGCTCGTGGTTGAGGGTCACAGGCTTGACTGGCCAGGTCAAGCCGGTCCACTATGGAGATTTTTTTCAAAGTTGATCCAAAGTTCTCCAAACTTCTGGAACTTCTTTCTGAAGTTCTCTTAAGGGTCCCAAAGTGTTAATAACATACTCCAATGGTCTGGAAGCTCCAACATGGTCATTGAAAGTTTGGGACTTCAATTCCCACAATCCACTTGGACAAAGACCTTTCAAATCCACTAGTAGTACTCCTCGGTGGTGATGGTCCAGTTTAGTTCTGTGAACCTATAGCTTGCAGGGAGTCCACTCTTTAGTCATTTTGAAGCAGGTTTTGATCCACAGGGATGTAGTACCAGATTGTGCAGAATACGCAGTCAGCCAGAGTTCAGCACCTGGTTGGTGCAAATCAAAGTTGGAGCATGGACCCTTCTTCCTTTAGTTTCAAGCGGCAGATCTGAGAGGCACAGCCCCTCTCAAATACTTATTCAATGTTCTCTGGGGTCACAAAGGATGGCACTCCTATCTGATGAGGTGCAAGGTAACACCCCAGAGCATGACCATTTCCTCCAAAGAGTGGCACAAAGTTCTACCAGAAAGCACTATTTCTCCAAAATTCAATATGGCTGAAGTCTCAGCAAAGAGGCAAGAACAGCCTAAACCAACCTCAAGGATGGCTCATCTCCATAGACTTCCTCCCCCTGCATCGGCACATTTCGTCCTGAAGCCTGCCATCTGGCTGGGTTCAGAGGGTAGGGGTGAAATTAAAACTGATTTCTTCTGCCTGTCTCCTCCTTCTTTATATGATCATGGTTTACAACCCCTCCCTTTTGCTCTGGCATTCCTATGGAGCAGAACCGTCTCCTCCACCAATGGCTCCTCACCCCATCAGCTACTTATCACCTCATCAAAGCAGCCTGGTTAATCCACTTAACTCTAACTAAACAGGGCAGATCACAGGAAGGCTGAATTTTGACTTACAGACAAGAAAGACTTGTAACTTCTTGTCTGTACATTTTAGGATGAATTCAACAATAGCATATGTTTTGCTTTATCAAAACCATTCTACATTACTGGAGCTACGCATGAACCTCAGTGATCTACTGTGTGATCACATTATCCATTATTTGACTACTTCTGACATTGTTTCTGGCACATGGCACACTGGTTGGGGTGGGGGAGGGAGGGGTGGGTTGGGAAAGGGAAGGGAGTTCTGGGTTTTGTTATTATCATTCTGCTCTTTTGCACTGTTCATCATTTGCCTCCTCTGTATCATACTCCTGCTCTGGCATATGTACCTCGCCTTCTACTCAATTTCCAGAGAAGACATGTCTGTCTGTCTCGTTCGCTTTATATGCCTAAAGCCTTTCCAATGTATCGTGATGCCTATTTCTGCTTTTGAAATCAATAAAACACTTTTGAAATTAAAACCATTCTACAAAGTCCTTGAATTATACTTTCTCTGTTTCCTCGCAGGAGTTATTAATTAATAACTTCTTGGCATGTTAATCTTTGTGGCTGGGGATCTGTGCCATTTCTTCAACTCCAGGGCTTATACATCATCTTTTATAAGGACCCTGCCTATATCGACAGGAACCCCCACCCCTGGAACACCTAGGGAACACCTAGGGGAGACTTTAGGGGTTCTGAATACGTAAACATATTGCAGATCCTCACTCCACAGTGCTCCTAGCACAAAAGTTGATTTTCGGAAGCACTTTACTACAATGAAGGAAGTGAAATGTGCAATTTCACTATCCCCAGGGCATATAAAACCTCTTTTGTAAGGGCCCTCCATATAGTACCTGACTAGGCCTGGGTGGAGTTCGTGGAACTCCACAAAGTGACATAAAAACTCTGCAGAGATCCGCAAGCGGCGGAGTGCGACACAATTGCTTTTCGCGCTGATCTTCCTGACGCTCAAGTGGAAATTCTACCTGAGCAGCAGGTCACGCTGGACAATTTACCATTGACGAGCATGAGCAGGGAAAAAAACTTTGCTGTGCTATGTGGAGAGGAGTTTTATGCACGTCGCATGAGCACGGAGTGCACAAAACTTCTCAAACTCCGCGAACAGAGAAGGGTTCACCACCCAGGCCTTTACCTGACCCCACCAATGGGACACCTAGGGTACCTTATATGGCAAAATATTGTAGTTCATTAATATTTAAGTGCCCAAACATCAAAGTTGAGTTTGGGCACAATTTACATGTTAAAAGCAGTGCTGCAAAACTGGGGTGCTTTTAAATTGACCTTAGGCTTCAGTAGTGCACACATGCAAGTACAGAAAGGGCTGCTGGCCTCTAAACTGCCATGCCTTATCATATACTACAGACTTGAAGTTAGTTTTAATCCCCTTGCCCTATTATGTACTAGGGCCTTATAGGGGAGGCCATGCCAATCATAGTGTACCCTAGTGTTTGTTGGTGTTTTCACTGTATTCAAGTGTGTTTTCAGCACTTGCCCTGGGCCTGGTTATGCAGAGCCCAGGGACAGTAAGAGTCAGTTACCACCAGTACCAGTCAGCAAAAAATGGGGGTGACCAGGGCACAAGGATGACTTTGCAACATACTGTCTTAGCACAATGTTGAAACTGTATCTGCTATTTGCGCTTTTGGTGCTTGTTATCACTTTCATCTGCTTCTATCTACTGATTATCGTAGCACATGTATTCTATACAAGAATCACATTGCTTCAATTAATATATTGAAAATGTCCCACTGTTTTTTCTCTGTATATTTCTCTGAGAACAAGTAAGCACAAGTGACTGAGCGAGAGGGATCTAGGTCTGTCACCATGATCCCTGAGGGATCAGGGTTGCCATTTTCAGTGGGTGCCAGAAACCATTTGAACCCTGTTCAGGTTAGGAGAGATGGTGGTGGCACTGTGAGCTAGCTTGTCTCTAGGCCAACATTTCCTGGGGGATGCTTGGAATACTTTTAGGCACCTCACTGAAAGTTTATGTTGTCCAACAAACATGCAGATCCTATGGATTAGTGGGAACTACACAAAACCACAAGATGTTGCTGTCTGGCTAATTTAGAGATGACCACTGCAATGACATTTTACCTGCTGCCCAAGCCATTTCTATAGCTTTGGGGGTCTGGAATAGTCCAAATTGTAACACTGATAGTAGTGAGATGGTTAATAGTTATGTTGTTGCAATCACTGCCAGCTTGGCAAGCGTAATGGGTGATGCAAGCTGCAGTGGCCTCCTGATGAGAGCCCTGCCACTTATTTGTTTGCAATTTAACAACTGCTGTCTCCTATCCTCAAGAGAGCACAGTGGATTTACAACTATCCTCAATTAATTAGATCACTTTTAAACATGCTAATAAGTGCAACCCATACATGTATTAAATTCCGTTTTCATCTCTGGCATTGGCACTGACAGCCAACGTGCCAAACACTAAGGCCCTCATTACCGGGGCAAGTATTTCTCTACCCCAAACTACCAATACCGGGTGTAGCAGTAACTCTGGGAGTCGGGGAGGATGGGGTTACTCAGGCCTAACACTTGTCCATGTCTATGCATATCTGATGCATGTCAACACATTCATGCTGGTACGATAACCACACATGATGGTCGGACTTTCAGTTTGAATCCAACTGGCTGTGCACATAAGTAACTGTGCATTGCATACTGTGAACAGTAGATGAAAAGACAACATTATTTGTCTCATTGTTAATTTATATCTACTGACAGAAAGGCATTGCAAGTATATCTAGGTGTAGGTTTATTTTATTAATTGCTACAGTGGGGTGATATTTTTGTTTACAATATTGCCGGTCAATACTTATGCTGGACAATATTCAGACAATGATAATCTAGGTCCACACCCAGTTTATATAATAATTATGTTGCTAATTTTAATAGGATTGTTTCACTTAAAATAAAATATCAGGAAATATTGAGTATTATAACAATCTCCCATTATCCGAGGGATCATATCAACTATGGGGTAAATGTCGAGCTTGGCATATGTATGGCATCCGGGTCTCAATAGAACCAGAGGATTTTTACATTGAGTAAATACTTGGTTGAACCAAGAATACCAAAAGAACAATTTCAGTGGAGGGCTGTACCAGCCATATGGTGCACAGTGGTAAACGCTGGTAGCCTAATGGAAAGAGGATTGATTTTAGTTATGAAGGGGTAGAGGGATAAATAGCTGTTCAGCCTGGCAAACAGTGGTGGCCGGCATGGCTCAACTGTGGCGGGCGGGAGTGGGTGGCGCAATGTAATTTTTTTTTTTAGTAAACACTTATTTTGACGCTGGGTCCCACATCTCTGCTCCTGCTCTTCTCCATCGGACTCCAGGAACAGAAAGAACAGCAATGCAGCATTGTGATTGGTAAGCACCCAGGCTCCCCTGACGAAGCACAACACTGCGATGCAGCATTGTGGTTAGTCTGAGCGTTGTTTTTCGACACTCAGCCAGAGAATGGGGGCCTGGGCATGTTCTCCACACATGCTGTAATGCATCCTATGTGGAGAATAGTGAAAGTGTGCATTACTGTTTGGCTGATCCCAGAGGGCTGGCCAAACAGTCATGTGCACTTAGTAGTGGGCAAACCACTCCTCCCCTGCCCTTCTCTGAGAGCAGAGCAGCACGGCCCGCCCGCCTGCCCGCAAAGCAGCACGGAAACATGAAAGGATTATAGCTCAAAGAATTCCTAATTGTATGTTTCCTTTATTTTTGCTGCCTAAAAGCAGTGGGGCGACGTTCCTCCACCATAGCAGATGAGCCACCTCCGCTGGAAAACACACCATGCACACAAGTTTCTTTGAGATCTAAATACAATTTTCCTCTAAACATTCTTGAAAACAAAAAATCAGCTATATTTCAGCTCCACAGGGGGACTAGACAGGATGCCCCCGTCCCCCCTGCTATTCGCTCTTACATTAGTGCTCCTGGCCTGCTGGATCGGATGAGACCCCGTAATAAGAGGGCTGCACTGGGCTGTAGAATGGGAGGACCGTATATCACTCTACACAGACAACATTTTAGTATAGTTGGCTTCTCCAACTAGATCCCTGCGTAGAGGGCTTAATATCTTTACTAATTTTGGTGCATACTTCGGGTATACTATCAACTGGTCAAAATCGTAAATTTTTGTGCTTCAGGGCAAGCTGCTGGTCCCACCAAAAGAATAGCAACTTAAGATAGTAACGGGGGTTTAAGTATTCGGGGATTCTTATTACAAGAGATCCCAAACTATGTTACAATGCTAACCTCTTACCGCTGCTGCAGCGAATGAAGTCTGATGTGAAACATTGGCAATCTCTTCCATTATCACTATTGGGGAGAGCTGCGTTGTTTAAAATGATGTCTCTGCCTCGGTTCTTATATTTCCTACAAAATTCACCTACCCTGATTCCCACAACATATTTCAAACAGGTAGAAAGTGCACAACGAGCCCTGCTCTGGGGGAGTGGTCAGCCAAGAATCGCATTCTCGAAATTGGTGAGGGGCTGGTATGATTGCGAAATCGGTTTGCCAAACATTAAGAAATACTACTGGACAGGGAAACTAGCAGCTATCAACCACTGTATATACCGGCCCCCTACGGATCCTGGCTATGCCATGGATAGATGGTTCCTCCCCAGGGGCAATTATGCACAAGTATTATATTTCAAACCGGCCAAATTCCCCCTGACGGGCCCTACAAAACATTCTGTGCAGGTTCAGCACCAGGTCCAGAAAGACATGGGATGGGCAAACACCATAACGTGGTTCATCCTGCTATGGGTTTCTGAACGCTTAGGAAATCTCTGGAAGTCTAAGGGGTTTGATAGGTGGGACATGATAGGCATCTCCTGAGTGGGCAATGTCTTGAAAAAAGGAGAAATAATACCCTTCACGGCCCTCCAACATAAGCTCGAGCTCGCAGACACTGAAAGATTTAGAGACTTGCAGGTGCGGCAAGCACTATACACTGTTATCCTCCTGAGGCCTCTCCTCTTGAGCACAGGCTTCTGGACGGCTATATGCCCAAAAAGGCAATCTCCCTGATGTATCTAAAACTTATAAACCATTCACCTGATCCCCTCCCGGATCTCCGTACAATGTGGGAAAGTGACTTAACAGAACTTGATGAGAAGGAATGGATGGAGGCGCTGGCACCCCTGAGGCAGGGGGCGATATCCTCAAAGCTGAAACTGGTGCAGCTGAAAATACTGCACAGGATGTATATCACCCAACCGGCCTTGGTCAGGATAGGGTATGGAAATTACATTAATTGTAGATGGAGATGTGGCAAGAGGGCACTTTTTTTCATATACTGTGGGAATGCCCTCACAGGGCGCAATATTGGAGTGCAGTCACCTCATGTATGGGGAAGTTCTGGGGCAGACGATCACAGAAGAGGCCAAGCGATGCCTCCTAAATATATGGGAAGCAACTGACTTGAGGAACAAAGAAAAAACCTGGGTGGCACTTGGCTTGGTTGTCGTTGAAAGGAACATTGCAAGGCAGTGGGGAGCCCACACAGCCCAGACGCTGAGGGAATGGAAAAGAGACATGGATTGGTCCATGTTTCGAGAAAAAACAGCATATGTCACAAGAGGATGCCCTAGAAAATGGATACAAATATGGGGTAAATGGAATGACTATAGAGGTTCCATATGTGAGCCAGCTGTGTTACCGACAGAGCCGCCGCTAGAGTATCTAACGACTTAATGCTCTATTGTGAACTGTGAAATGTACTTTGCAGGTTACTGTGGAATTGTGTATAATGTTCACTAATTACCATGCCTTACAATTTCTGTTTCAATATAACTGTGACATTGTTGTAGTTTAACAATAAAAATAATTAAAAAAAATATCTTACCGAAAGCTGTCATACTAGCTTACTACACCTGCTCAGTACAGTATGGGACTGGTATGAACACTTTTTCAGGACTGGTTTTAACTCCTAGTCCAGCACTGTTTGTATGTGGACCGCTAACGCATCATTTCCACAAAGCAACTCATTGACACACTGAACAGTGTCAGAATTAGGTATGTAGAATGTTCCTGAACTTGCAGAACCATATCCCCCGAAAACAGGGGTCATTAACCGTTGGTAATATCACATACAATAAGCAATAACCCTGAAGTGTGAATGAAAGCAGCTGATGTGATATACTATTAGGCCCTCATTTTAATCTCTGCTAAAAATCTGCTTTTGCCACTACCACGATGAATATATACCAGTGGGTCAGCATTTGCAGTGTGAGCTGAGGATTTTATCAATTAGAAAAGAGTAAATATTCGCTATATTAGCAATCAGATAAAATACATATTCGCTGTAGTCAATTTCCATGAGTTCCACTTCGTAAAAGTGTTAATTGAATTCCTGGTGTCATCCACTACTGATTCACATTAGGTCGTTTGCAACTCTATAATCATGTGTCTTAGAGATGTGACATATGATAATGGGCGACAGAAACTATTAGTGAAATGAAAAGACAGTGATTACCACTAGAACAATATCTAAACACATTCCAAAAAAAGTAGAAAAAGTGTGTAGGTGTTTATGTGTTTTTTTGTGCCTTTAAAAAATTAGACTTTTAATTCAGATCCGTAATATTTGAAACCATTATTGGAGAGATCAAAACGTTGGAAATTAATATTGTATATTATAAATGCAGAGCAAAGCTTCTGTAATTCCACTCTAATCGTATGCACTTTGATTTCAATCAATAGTTAAATAGGAGCTAAGAAGGCCATATCAATTACGATTCATTATGAAGATAAAAATATTAACTTTAATCAAAGATCCTGACATGGGTTCTTAGGAGCTGGCAGCTTGAACAGGCTGACAGCATCCTGCTACGTGGAACAACTGGGAGAGGTGTGGATACTTGGTTTTCCAGAATCTCTCCACATTCTGCTTTCCATTGATTGAAATGTAATACTTAGAAACCTGCCAGCAATCTCAGTTGTTAATTTCCCCCCATGTGCGCCATCTGGAAATATGCATAATTAAAATATACATGCAGAATCAAGCTTTAATAATTCATTGAGAACCAAATAAGCAAAATATGATTGGTAATCAGAGAAGTAAATCAAGTTGAGATGGATACACTTGCAGAGGGTCTGGCAGTGCAGAAATTGTCTTTGCATGCTGTATGCGAATGGCTCTTTGTTCTCCCCTTTAGCTATTTTGATTTTCAGGATAATTCATCTAGTTTATTGTGAAATGGAACAAACCCAATAGTGCATGCTGTGAAGCTCACTTAGCTTCATTGTCGGTACTACTTCTTCATTATTTAGGATACTTACCAGCATATTCCCAATTTTATGTAAAGTCAATGTTCACAGCCGTAAATTCCAGTCAATCTGTGGATATGGATTTAGTTTTGTTTTATGGTATTCTTACACTCTGTACAGTAACAAGTAAAAATGTTGGTTTTCTGTGACAATATAAAATTCAATATTACAGCATGTGACTTGTTTTTGCTTGTTTTAATTTCATGTTTCCCATTTTTATCCATGCCTCTAATGGTAAATGTATATGTTTGTTTTGGTCTTAGTTGTCAAGAACTTTTTTGGTATAAAATTTTATTTGGTCTTCAATGTATACTTTGCTGGGGCTTATCATCCCCAATGTCTATTCCTCAATATCAGGATTACATGGTGATTTCTAGTTTCTTAAGAGAATTATTTTGGCTGGCAATAGAGAACAACTAGATTTTGAAAATACATCTTCTTCTGTATTCTTCCCCTCGGAAAACAGGCCGAATTCTAAATTCAGAGGTTGCACCAACATTTTTAGAAAAGATGAATTCTGACTGATATATGATTTCTCTAATATCTTTATATGTCAATAAAGTTACTTAAAAACTTTTTTTATTTTTTAGAATTCACTTGTGACGTTTGTAGGGGGAAACAACCTTTACATCGCGGTGATTACACCTCAATGGATCTCCCTGGACTAAAAGGGAGGAACTGGCCTGGCAGTTCTGGCTGGACTGTTCCCATTGGGTGCAGGGTCAAGACTGATTTGCAGATGGCTGGGTCCAAATTGGAATGGCATGATGAGCAGAAAAAACGATGGATTTAGGCCCAGATCTCTGTACTGGGGTGAATGTATGACATTGTTCTGCATTCTGTCCATCAGTTGTTCTTTTTACATTTGTCACCCTGAGTGGGACGGGTATGCCCAGACGTGTGTCTCGTGCTCTCCAAGCTAATGGGGTCAAGCTATCCTGGCTGATGAGGGCTGAAAGCCTGAAACCGGTCCTAGGATGCTTTTTTCCACTCCAGGTAGGACCTGGCCTGGCAGTTTGTGCTGGACTGTTCCCTTTGGGAGCAGGGTCAAGACTGATTTGCATACTGCTGGGTACAAATTGGAATGGCATGGTGAGCAAAAAAACGATGAATCTAGGCCCAGATCTCTTTACTGGGGTGAGTGTCTGAAATTGTTCTGCATTCTGTCTATCAATTGCTCTTTTTGCAAATATCAATCAATCAATAACTGGGATTTGCAAAGCACCCTGCTGCTTTAAAGAAGGGTCCCGATGCCCAAAGCAGAGCCCGAGTACACGTTCAGGCATTCAAATCTAGTTTGGATCAAAGAGCCAGGTTTTAAAATTTTTCCTGAAGTGATGCTGAGACTCAGTCATGTGGATTTTGGTAGGCAGGGAGTTCCCGAGTTTCACAGTCACTACTGCAAAGGATCTACCTATCTCTCAGACTTTGGTGAACCTCTGGGAGCCCATGAGTCAGAGATGGTTAGATCTCAATGATCCTTCCTGCTGGTACAGGCTGAGTCTGTTTCTCAGGTAGCAAGGCCTCTTTTTTGCCACGACTCTGAATGCCAAGGTCAGAGCCTTAAATGCGATCCTTTATTCTACAAGAATCCAGTGATGCAGTCGCAGACGTGGAAATATAGGCTGATGAAAAGGAACCTGATGAACCAGCCTGGCTGTCTCATTCTGCATGGTCTGAAGCCTATGGATTTGTGAGTGAGATGTCTCAAGATCATGGATTACTGTTTTTCGGGTCCCACTGGAAGTAAAAGTATCAGTTTCCTAACTGATCGTAGTTGTGAGAAGCAGATCAACGAGAGTTGCCTAATCTGGTTGGTGAAAGTGAGATAAGAGTCAAGCAGGATCCCCAGGTTACTGGCTGATGAAAATGGAAGCAGATGTGTATTCAGTTCAACCGGCCACCAGAGGCTATCAGGGGGGCTTCTGGTTGAAGAAGATAACCTTGGTTTTATCTGTATTTAGTTTTAGAAAATTTGAATACATCCATTTGACAATATTTTTAAACAGTCTTTAAATTTGAGAAAGGCCGCAGTTGAATGCTCTCAGAACAAGAACAGTAGCTGTGAATTGTCTGCATAGGAACTACCTTCACCCCAGGATTCAACAAGGGTAGCCAAGGAAGCTAGGTAGAGATTGAAAAGCAGAAGACTAAGTGGTGCCAAGCCCTGGGGTACCCCACAGACAAGGGTGTTTGGAAGAGGAGGAAAAAGGGTGAAATAGAACCCGCTGAGAACACTCTTCCAAAAACGATGTGTACTAGGCTAAAGCTGTGCCTTTAACGCCAAAAGACTTAGCCTGTTCAAAAAGGTGGGATGTGTCACCATGTCGAATGCTACCAATAGATCTAACAAAATCACCATAGCTGAGGTGCCACAGTCTACATTTTCTCCGACAAACTCCAACACTTCCAGTAAGGCAGTCTCCATGCTATATCCAGAACGGAAGACAGACTGAGTATCATGTAGCAGACCGTTTGCCTTGTTGAAGGATGATAGTTGGTGATTTACCAGTTTCTCCAGGATCTCAGAGGGGGCAGGCAATAAGAAGATGGGCCTAAGTTGCTGAGCACACTCTGGTCTGCATTGGCTTTTTTTAAGGAGGGGTAGCAGGCACGTTTGTTTCCATATTGAGTAGAAAATGGCAGATGTCAATGAGGCATTCCAGAACATATTGAGATAAGGATTGATTGAGTGTGCAGCCAGACTAAGAATATGAGGGGGCATGGGAACCCGATTAGCATTTTAATAGTTCCTCTGGAGAGTGCTCTATCGAAATAGAAACGAATTCTGAGAAAACTGGTCAGTGACTGGAGGGCAGTGCCACTATCAATCAGTCAATCAAAATAACTTTATTCGATCTTAAACATTAAGGTCATGAAAGTGCAATTATTCATAAAATATATATTTACAATTGCTTTACATACCCATCAAATTTGGGTAAAATACAAAGTGAAACACAGATAGGAACCATATTAAAAACCTTACATAAAACACTCGGTTAAAACATTGTATTGCAAAACAAAACAAAGCAATACAAAAACAGGTTGGGTTGTGGACAACGGGCCAATTCATATACCATCTGCTGAAACCGAATAAATGCAAATAATACCAGATACAAAAGAACTTGAGGTAAAATGGCACCCAGTAAAAGCACACTCAATTCATACTACAGATAATATAAAGTGCAGATCAGTGCCACAATCAATTAAAGTGCAAGGTATGACCTGAGCAATCTCCTTTTTGATAAAAACAGGCCTGGATAGGCCTGGATAGGATCCGACAGAGGATTTTACATAAGGGTCAGGGAGTGTTGATAGTGCCAGCAGATCCCGGGAAGGTGGAGTAGAGTTTTTGTATCTTTTCATCAAAAACGTTAGATCATGTGAATGAAGAAAGGTACTTTTATTCACCTCAGGGGAAGTTAAGGACTTGACGATTTTAAAAACATCTCTAGATGAGTTTGATGCAGATGGAATCCACACAGCAAAGTGCTCCCTCATGGAGTTTCAGGTGAATTTACAAAAGTTCCTGAGGGCTGCCTTGTACTCCTGTTCAGCCTCCGTATCATAGGACTTTCTCCAGCTGCACTCAAGCTTTTTGTAGCAGCTTTTCTCTGCTCTTAGAGGAGGAGAAAACCAAGGTACCGACATCTTGGCTCTTTGCGGAATGCAATTTCAGAGGTGTAACAGGATCAAGTGCTGAAGAGACCCATTTTATTAAATATGATTGCACTGCTATCTGAATTGCCTGTAAATGTAGGAAGAGTGGATTGGAGTGAAGGCACAAAGGAAACCTGGGTGACGTTCCACCAATTTCTCTCCATTCGGCAGCACACTTGGCTTCAAGCGGGTTGTGTGGACCATTGAAGGAAAAATCAACATGGAGATGGTCACTACACACCACACGTGCAGGGGGGCTGGTCTGTAAACAGTGGATATTGGAGAAGATAAGTTCCGGTGTATGGACTGCCTTAGGGGTTGGGGCAGTAACATGTTGAGTCAGATTGAGGCCAGCCATTGTCTGGATTACCTGAAAGACTTGGGTGCAATTATGAGTTTCGCATATTGTAGAGATAGAGGGGCAATAGAATTGCAAATCTGTGGGAGGCAGCTATTGGGGCAATACAGGGGCTTATAGATGAGCACGCCAGTGAAGGAGAATGTGGCGATAAGTTTGATCCAAAAGATGAGCACAAAACCTGACCTGCAACACTCCAGTTATAGTGTTATATGAATTGACACATTTCTCTGCCACTATACCTCAGACCTTAAATGGCAATATCATTCTTTTCCAGCCCTAGACCCACAAACTGCTCTTTTGATGCACCTACCATGTCCCAGCCTATTATTTCAGCACCATGCCCCCCACACATTGGCCATCTCTGGCTTTAACACAATCCCTTTCCAAGCTTTAACAATAGCAGTAACATGTCTCAATTGTATGCCATAACATCAACTTTTGATCTTCAAGATTTTCCCAGTTGTATTCCCATCTCCATTGTACTTCTGGTTCACAAGTTTTGTAAGTGCATACCCATGTTTCCAATTTGGTACTATAGTTAGAACCTGGCTGTGTCTATTATTCTGCCTCCCAGGTCTGAAACACAGTAGTAATGACAGTTCTTAATTATCTGCTTAAACAGTTCCGCATGTTTGCAGAGTTTGCGATGTCCAGTCTCAAAGACAATAAATCGTGTGCAAAGTTTCATGCCATAATAGTGTCTGTGTGTTAGGTAGTCCAAAGTCACCTGAGCCACCTGAGCAGCATATGCACATTGTAAACGTGCACATTCTTTGCAGCCAAAGCCATGAAGGTGGCGCTCCAGCACATGGATGTGGATAAGGTAGATGATCTCATGGCAGATATCACAGGGCAGCAAGAACTGGCACAGGAGATTTCCGATGCCATCCCCCGGCCGATGGGGTTCGCAGACGATGTGGATGAGGATGAACTCTTGGCTGAGTTGGAGGAAATGGAACAAGAGGACTTGGAGAAGGAATTGCTGAATGTGGGAGAGGATGAACCTGCCAAACTTCCCAGTGTTCCAGCCACCCGTGTTCCAACTGTGCCAGAGACCTAGCCATCTGATTGATGCCCAATGGAGCTACCCTGTGAGCTAAAGGGGAGACTGGCTGTGGATTCCCTCCGTGACCATCACCTACCCAGTCGACCATTGAGCAGATTTTCCCTTCGTCTCTTCTTACCATCTACTCCCTCTTCCTCTCCCTTCTAAATCCCCCTTTGCCCCTATCCGCTCTATTTCTCTCCCCTTCTCACTCTTCAATGTGTTGCATCTATTTATCTATACCCTCTTACCCTTCTTAGATCCTTTTACTTCATCTTCTATCCTCTTGAAATGTTCTTCTAGCATTTGATGTAATCGTGTAACTGCTGTAATTTTGTTATTTATGTTGAACCTTATGGATAGCACTCCCCCAACCCGTCTGCTGTACAGGTCCCCCCCACCACCCAACTGTCCCTTATCAGCCTCCATGATTGTGCCCTTTGCCAAAGCACTCCCTCTCCCCTTTTTGGGGAGGGTTCCAGCAGCATTGCCTCAGAGTGTCAGAGTCCCCTCTGAGAGTCCCCTCTGAGAGAGTCCACTGTGTTAGGGCTCTCACACATAACAGAAATAGGCCTTAATTGGCCTCCTTGAATGTGCCCCTTGCCAAAGCACTCCCTCTCCCCTTGTTGGGGAAGGATCCTAGCATTCCTGTCCTGGAATCTTAGATACCCCTCTGAGAGAGTCCACAATGTTAAGGGATTCTTCACTTAGCAGAGGTCTGGGATAGTTCCCTTTATCTCTGTATGGCACCCCTTGCCAAAGCACTCCATCTCCCCTTTTTGGGGAAGGATCCAGTATGTAGGCCTTGGAGTCTCAGCGAACCTCTCGCAACAGAGATGGGGAAATGATACCACTTCCCCAGGGATCACAACTTACTGGACTTTGGACGCAGCTTTGACTCGTCTACCGGTTTGTGTCCCCGTCACCCGCCCTCCTCTTCTTTCCATGCTGTGTCTCTCACCCTCCTCTTTCTCTCCTTCACTCTCTGTCTACCTCCTCTGCTCCTATCCCCCTCCCCTGAATCTCTCCCCTTGCCTATACGTATATGTCATTATTGTCTATCTCGCCCTTACATGTAACTATGTTGCCATGCTCTAACAACTGTGTAACCTTTATAATGATGTAACCTGCAACTATGGTCTGATACTCATGTAAAGCACTCTGATACCTCTGGGTCTAGCCAGTGCTATATAAAACCTTTTAAATAAATAAATACATTCAAAACCACGAAGCTGCCATCTGTCCTATGACATGAGGGTCCTTGTCAATAGTGTTTTTAAGAAAATAGCACTGTTCATAGTGTGATTGGAAAGGCTGCACTTATATTAGAAAACGACAAACTGGAAGTACTAGTGTGCACAATGCTGTTTGGATAAAACCCCAGAACTGAATAGAGGTATTCCTCATGACAGCAGAGGAGTGGAAACCTCCGAACCGGAGATACACAATCAACACTATTGGACTGGTATTTTGGGCACTTAGGAACTTTGGCACTGCCAGAGTGGCTGGCTTAAAAGTGCCAGAGTGGCTGGCTTAAAAGTGCCAGTGTGTCTGTCATTTTAAACCACTCAGACAATGGCCCTTTCAAGCCAGCCCATGTGGTAGTGTCAAAGTGAGAAAATGTCTAACAGACCAGTCCAACAATGGCAATCATCCAAGATAAATTTAAACATAGGGTTTAAAAAAGCTGAGTAGATTTAGCAAATCCAGTACACACTAAGGAAAGGCAGAATGCTATTCATACCAAACTATACACTGATAGCAGCAATGTCCGAGCCTACTCATGCCATTTTGAACGTTTTCAGGGAACTAAGATAAAGCAAGTCAAAAATTACTTTGATTTGCTTAACTAATCATTTATTTTGGAAGGCTGATATACCTACTTACTTATGTCACTACCCCTCCTGTGGTATAGGCCATCTATATGGGCTCCCAAACCATCTATGTCCTGGGCTGTTCTTTCAAGCTAATATCCCTATTATTATATCTAAGCCTGAAGGAGAAAAGATTTGTCATTCAAAAATATGATTTTTTTTGCACGATTGACATTTTGTAGACCAAAAAAAAAATCAAATGTTTTCATTGTGTTTGCCTCAAAGAAACTCTGCCACACAGCGATTGCCACTTCACCCTAGTGCAGTCAAACAGCAAAAACACTCAGCCAGTCAGTTAGAAATACCTCTATTCAGCTTTTCATTTAAAACCGTAAAAGTGTACAGTAATGTAATGCAAACAACTGTAGTCTAAATGAAGAAAGAGTCAAGATAATACAGACAGGAGCACATTCAGATCTGCACTGAGATGCTAACGCCAAATGATCAGGACCACCAAACTCAGCACTTTGGAGGACTGTATTGATGGCAGCACCAACAGAAGAAAATAAATCTTCACCATTGTAAAGGATTTCACCTCACCAGCAGTTGTCTCCTACTCGATCACCTCTTCGCAGGACCTCTACAACAATCCCACTCAATTTTGCAGCAACAAAATCCCAAGAATTTACTGCAAGTTCAACCCACAACCAGGCAAAACAGACTTCATCAAATGCCTCCCATCTTATTCACAGAACTTATTTAAGCACATGGTCTGTCGTCACCCCAGAAAAAATGGTGGCCAGTATGAAGTCCATCCATTCAGGGGCCCCATCGGACCAATGCTCCCACCACGCCTACTCCAGAGGACTGCAACCTATCAGCCCCATATCCACACCGATTCAGAATGCCTCCACCTCTTCTGCGATCTTTCCAGATGCTTGGAAAATGTAGCTGTCTTCTTATTACTAAAGAAACCCTCATGGCACTCTTCAATGTTAGCAAACTACAGACTGATCTCTCTTGTGCCTTTCCTGGCCATGGTCATAGAGAATTTTTTTAATGGATGCCTAACGGAATACTTCATATCACCCAGTCTGGTTACAGCACCAACCACAGCAAGGAAACTACCCTCATAGCTCCTTGATACCATTCAGTCTGGTTACAGCCCCAACCACAGCAAGGAAACTGCTCTCATTGCTGTTATGGATGACATCTGCATGACTCTGGACAGAGGATACCCAGTGGCCTTCATCCTCCTGGACCTCTCTGCAGCATTTGACATAGTCTCACACCCCATCCTCATCCAAACGCCTACACAACATCGGAAGACAGGAGCATGCATTTTGATGGATTTGCTCCTGCTTGACTAGAAGGATCTTGTCAGTCAGCCTGGCACTGTATACCTCAGATGTCCTCGACCTTGTCTGGGGAGTTTTTCAAGTATCCTCCCTGAGTCCGATCCTCTTCAACATATACATGATAACTCTAGACAGCATCATCCTCTCTCATGAAATCAATATCCACTCCTTTGCCAATGACACATAACCCATTCTCTCCCTAATGGACAAGGCCCCCAGTACATGGATCAAGTTGAACCTCGACATGACTGCTCAAGTCAAAGCAGTCACGGCCTCACGCTTCCTTACCATGACAATGCTGGTAAAATGATTTCCAACCATCACCAGGAACACTGTCACATATGCGCTGGTTACAAGCAAGCTGGACCACGGGAACACCCTTTGTGCCAGGATAAACAAAAACCTCACCAGAAGCCTGCTGACCATTCAGAAGTTGATGGCCTGAATCACGCACAACCTCCACGCAGGTACTCACATCACACTTCTACTGAAGAACCTCCACTGGCTCCCCATACACAAATGAGCACAATTCAAACTCTTTATTCACACTTTCAAGGCACTACATTACAGTGGGCCAAGCCTAACTCACCCCTCGCATCTGCTTTCACAAACGTTCCAAACACCTCTGCTCATCCGGACTCCTACTTGGACACAGCCCACGCATATGAACAAACAGATTCATCAGTCAAGTCTTCTCCTACCTCACTCCTAAAGCATGGAAGGACCTGCCACTGCACATACAAGCCTCCTCTGAGATTTAACAAGAAGCAGTAGACCTGGCTTTGAGAGTAGTCCCACTAGGCCCTATGTTTGGCTAGGCTCACACCTGCTCAGTGCCAGCATACCCACACATCTGATAGTATGCATTACAAATCTACATAGCAGAACATGGAAAAAACACTAGCACATTGTTTGACTCTTCAGGTCCATAGTATCACACTTCAATTGCAATTTAATATAAAAATGTACTGATCATCATCTAAGACTGTGGTTCTTAACATTTTGACTTCTGTGGACTTCCACTCAATCATTACTGGAATCCTTAGACCCCAATTAATCTTTTTTGAAACCTTATTGGAATCCAAGGACCCTGGTCTGAGCAATTTTGCTGATTTGAATTTCAAAACAATGCACAAACATATGGAAACAAGCTTCCATTAATAACATTACATTTTATTTAATTCACAAATTAAAAACATATAAATTGTGTTTTAATGGGAAGGTTGGAGCTTTTCTAAATTCAATTGGGCCACTAATCATCCATATCTTATTTAGTTTAACTGCTTCAAGAAATCCATCTTAGGCTATCAACTTAATTTTTAGCCCTCAATTTCAAATTCCTTCACATTTCTACAATGTTTTAAATTTAAAATTTTTAATTGTTTCTTCTCTCTTTATGTACACTTTATTAACTCAACATTTTTTTATTTTCTAAACAGTCGCGGAACCACTGAGTATTCACTGGGGATCACCAGGGGATCCCAGATCACAAGTGAAAAACTACTGGGAAAAAACTGATGATTAATTCCTTGAAAACTGTGCTAAGAACATACTATTTCCATACTTATAAAACCAGATCATAAATCATTTAAGTGTACTCAAACTTTCACAGCCTTCAAGATAAAGTTTAAGACCACTAAGGATATTTCTGGAGAAGTAGTATGAGTCAACAGCATTAGTGCCGCAGTGCATGAGGTGGTTAGTGCTGTGTTTTCTTTGTGTCCTGGATTGCTGCTATCCAAGGGAACCTGCGGGGCTCGGATTTCATTCATTGCGCCCTGAGCGGGAGAGGCGCTTCCCTGTTGACTTTCTGCTGGTTCCACCTCCCGTTACCTTTGAGGGACTGCAAGTCCCAGGACGCTTTGTTGCCGCACACCTGCTCAGGAGACCAGACACGCCCACAGACTCAGGCGCCTTGTTAATACCTCGCTGCACCCGCTATCGCGGGTGCCGCAGCGCATGAGGTGGTTTGTGCTGTGTTTTCTTTGTGTCCTGGATTGCTGCTATCGAAGGGAACCTGCGGGGCTCGGATTTCATTCATTGCGCCCTGAGTGGGAGAGGCGCTTTCCTGTTGACTATCTGCCGGTTCCACCTCCTGTTACCTTTGGGGGACTGCAAGTCCTAGGACGCTTTGTTGCCGCACACCTGGTCAGGAGACCAGACACTCCCACAGACTCAGGCGCCTTGTTAATACCTCGCCGCACCCGCTATTGCGGGTGCCGCAGCGCATGAGGTGGTTTATGCTCTGTTTTCTTTGTGTCCTGGATTGCTGCTATCGAAGGGAACCTGCGGGGCTCAGATTTCATTCATTGCACCCTGAGTAGGAGAGGTGCTTTCCTGTTGACTTTCTGTCGGTTCCACCACCCGTTACCTTTGGGGGACTGCAAGTCCCAGGACGCTTTGTTGCCGCACACCTGGTCAGGAGACCAGACACGCCCACAGACGCAGGCACCTTCTTAATACCTCGCCGCACCCGCTATCGCGGGTGCCGCAGCGCATCAGGTGGTTTGTGCTCTGTTTTCTTCGTGTCCTGGATTGCTGCTATCGAAGGGAACCTGCAGGGCTCGGATTTCATTAATTGCGCCCTGAGTGGGAGAGGTGCTTTCCTGTTGACTTTCTGTCGGTTCCACCTCCCGTTACCTTTGGGGGACTGCAAGTCCCAGGACGCTTTGTTGCCGCACACCTGGTCAGGAGACCAGACACGCCCACAGACTCAGGCGCCTTGTTAATACCTCGCCGCACCCGCTATCGCGGGTGCCGCAGCGCATTAGGTGGTTTGTGCTGTGTTTTCTTTGTGTCCTGGATTGCTGCTATCGAAGGTAACCTGCAGGGCTCGGATTTCATTCATTGCGCCCTGAGTGGGAGAGGCGCTTTCCTGTTGACTTTCTGCCGGTTACACCTCCCGTTACCTTTAGGGGACTGCAAGTCCCAGGACGCTTTGTTGCCGCACACCTGGTCAGGAGACCAGACACGCCCATAGACTCTGGCGAGATTTAAACAACCTTTCATTTCCGCTGCGCGGGAGTGCGCGGGAGCGTACCGGGAGAAGCCCGGGACAAGGGCGGGACCGTCTGTGACCCTCGTTGAACGGAGGAGGACGGGACGGGCCACCCCCTTTACTTCCATCGAGGACTAAGACATCCTGTGAGGAAGGTACTGTCTCTGGGACCCAAAACCCCCCTGGCCACTTATACACCAGACATTAGTGTACTCTGAAATCACAAGGGTGTCCTTATCTATGTGACCGGTACCTTTTGTAAAAATCCTATTTTTATATTTCTTTTCCTTTCGCTACTGTCCATTACCAAACCTTAAATAATGAGTAATCTGGGGGAAAAATCAAAAACGTCTGCTCCACGTCCAAATACGAGATTGCACCCGGCAACACCCCAGCCTCTACCGAGTCTGACAGCAATCGACAAAATGTTACAACAAACTAAGGGGTTGTGGTTACCGCAATTCAGAACACAGAGCGAAGACTATCTATTACACCTCCAGTATGTTTACAAGAGCAAGGAGGGGATTGCTCAGTTACTATACCTGATGCTATGGTCTTAAACTCTTATCTTACCTCTTCTTATGCTGAGTTGCCCTGTGCACAGTCACCTGCAGAAACCCCTATAGACGTTGAGAAAGCGCAGGCCACTACTGGGAACTTCATAGACGCTGAAGATTTACCCATTGTTTTGACTTGTACCTCTCCTTTGGTAACTCTAAAAGCAGGCAAAACATGCTCGAGGAAAAAATAAGAAAGCCTTTCTAAAAAATCGGGCAAAAAGAAGCTGGGCAACCATAATTTAGTGACCCCAACTAATAACTCATCACATCCGACCTCAGGGATACCGTGTTGGGTTACTAATATGGTCGCTGACCTACAGGCATGTTTGGAGCAGACCATTGTCACCCACATTAAACCCTTGGTGTCAAAACTGTATAGATTAGCTTCTATCCTTAATAATAGGGGGATAGGGATTACTAAGCCTGCAAATCCCTTGGGAAACCCACCATCTTCCGTTTGTGATGGTATACCTAAAAACTTCCCCACTGCTAGTGCACCTTCTGCAAAAAATCCTGCATTACAGAATAAAAGTCCAGGAACTTTAACAACTATTACTAAGCAAGCACATGTTGCGCTCCCCCCCCCACCAAACTACTAGTACAGATTCTCAAACTTACCAACCAGCGGGGAATTCTATTCCCATCATTGATAAACCTAGATCAATGCAAAAGGAGGGGGGAATTGCGGTTAAAAACCAGTTAATCACCAACGAGGAGGGCTCCATTCAAAACCACTCCTCTTCAGTTGCCAACTATTAATTTGCCCCCAGAAGCTCTACCATATGTGGTCGCCCTCACAGGAGTTCCGGCTCTAGGTGAGGGGAAAAGAGAAAATGAGACCGATTTAAAAAATAGGTGCATTCAGTGGTTGAACATAAATAGACCCCTACCCTCAAACGTTTCAGGGAAGATGTTGGCAGTTAGAAGGATCGAGTGGATTGGGAGGGGCCCAAAAACAGTGTCAGGAGAAGTTGTAACAATAAACTTTAGGGACACCTCTGCAGTGGACCATATTTGCAACGCTCACCCCTGCAGACTCAGTTCTCAAATATACCCGCTACACTTGTCTTATTTTTACCCCATTCCCAACCTAAGATCGACCTACCCCAAGAGGGTGCATCACAACAGGGGTCCCTACTCTTCTTCTAACAGAATGCAACACTGGCAGACATTCGGGGAGGGCTTATTACCATACACTCCCACATACCCGCTGCAAGCTCACTGGAATAGGTTCACTGTGTTGGAGGAGGTAGATTGACTCACACCGAATGAAAACACCTCACCACATACCAGTAATGGAAAGTTTACGGGAGATTTAGTTTAGGAAAAAAATGTTTTACCCGCCACCACTCGAGACGCCCTAATTTTTAATACTGTGATGAAGGAGGGGAATAGAGAAGAGGGGAGCCTGGATTGTTGCTTAGTAAATGGAGTGGGGGACTCACAAGGCCGAGATAAGATAGTGGAAGGATGTTTAAAAATCCTTTCCTGGAATATAGCCGGGATAAAAAGCAAGTTGCTCACGCTGGAGTGGTCCTCCTTCATGTCTGCTCACGACATCTGCTTGATGCAGGAAACCTGGGCCCTGGAGGAGAGTGCTAGTCCGGGCTTTGCAACCTTTGACATCCCGGCAGTAGTCAGGGGCCAAGGCCGCCCTTCGGGCGGGCTATCAATACTGATAGGCACTCATTTGGGTATCCAGGCTACCCAAATGCAGACAAATTCCTTAGATGTTCAATGTGTACTATTGACGCCCCAAAATAAACCCCGAGTAGCCATTATAAATATCTACTCTAGGCCAACAAAGAACGGCCAGGAATCGTGCACAATTAAAGCACTTGATCTTTTCATCCAGACACTTGATCCCACTATTGCATTAATCGTTGGTGGTGATTTTAATTGCCAGTTCGAGCCCCTGGGTATGCCCGAGATGTACGAAGAGGACGAAGTCGATTCGCTCTGGCGCATCCCCGCCCCTAAGATCACCCCGGTTAGGGCCTGGACTCAGCTGGTACTTCAAATAAAATCTTTCTCCCTTGCAACATCTCTGCGGGCGTGCAATGGGAGGCTGGACTCCGATTGTCCGGGGCTATCTACGTATAATCGGACTAACAATTCTTCCATCATTGACTATCTCATGATGGAAGCTAAACACCGGGACAGACTTAAAGAATTTAGGGTTGTACCAAGGCATGATAGCGACCACAATGCCCTGGTCTTAACTCTTAAGCCCGGGTCTTTTGGCTTAACTAATCCCGACCCTAATCCCGCCACGGTGTTTATACCCCTAACGGTGACCAACAACAGGAGAAGGATCAAGTTGCCCCACTGTGTAAACTCCCCCACCCTGCTTCCAAAAATTTATCAAATCGCTATCCCGCACATAAGTGAGATGGGTGACTTGATCTCCCACCGGCAGGCCATAGAAATCCATAGCCAGTTAGCCGTGATGCTAGGGGATGTATTTTGCATGGTAGGTGGAAACAAACAGCAAAAGTCTACGACTCACCCCTGGTTTGACCATACCTGCAAGAAAGCAAAGAGGGACCTTCTTGCAGCAATTAAAACTAAAGATACTGTAAAAATCCGGACATCTAGATTACAGTATAAGAAGGAACTCACCAGGGGCAAGAGAGAGTGGGAGGAATCAAAGTGGGAAGACCTGAGACATGCGCTTCTCTCAAAGGATGCTAAGACATTCTGGGCCATAGTCTCTTCTGGAGTGAAGGAAGCAGGAGAGGCTGTACTTCCGAACATTGCACCCTCGGTATGGGAGGCACACTTCATGGCACTTTATGCAACCCCCGAGCTTGGCGCCCAAGAGTGCCAACGTCGGGACAAGATGCCAGAAGCAGATATGGCCCCCCGGATTTCCCCGGCCCTAGACCCCCCCCACGAGTACAAACTGGCGGGGGCATCGGGCCCGGGATACCGGTTGGGCCTGCTGGATGGCCAGGAGACGATCCCTACTGAAAGCCTTGAGAGTATTTCTCTCAAGGAAGTGGAATCTGCTATTCAAAGACTGCTCCCAAATTAAGCCCCAGGCCTTGACAAGCTCCCAGGCGACCTTTTTCGCTCCCAGCCTAAAATGTGGGCACCTTACCTGGTAGTCCTTTTTAATGCAATTCTCCGGGGCCCTGTGTTACCAGAGACCTGGTTGGGAGCGGAGATCGTCCCAATTTTTAAGAAGGGCTGCCCGCTAGTTCCATCTAACTACAGGCCCATTAGTCTTCTAGATACCACCCATAAACTAATGGGCCGGATACTATTGGACAGACTATTGGGTTGGATGGAGGAACACGAAACATTGACCACCCTCCAAGCCGGATATAGAAGGGGCATCTTGACCTTGGACCAAATCTTTCGGCTGCAGGTCCTATTTTGGAAAACTGCAAGAGTAGAGGGTGGCAGCCTCTACCTTGTCTTTGTGGATCTGCGGGCCGCTTTCGATTTGGTGCCTAGGGAGAGATTATGGCTGGTGTTGGAAGAATTAGGTCTCCCGTCCTACCTATTGGATGTCCTAATTAGACTACACGCAGGGAACTATGCGCAGGTGAGGTGGGGAGGAACGGTGAACTCTCGGCCCGTTTCCCTGTAACCTGGGGCGTACGCCAGGGCTGCGTCCTGGCCCCTACACTCTTCAGCCTCTACATTAATGGCTTGGTAGATGCACTTAATGGCGTCAGGGACAGTGATGCCCCGCGGTTGGCCACTGGCCGGGTGCCCGCTCTGATGTTCGCGGATGACACTTTGTTGCTGTCCCGAACATCAACGGGCATCGAGCGGGTCCTGGACGGGTTTGTAACCTTTTGTGCCTCGAGGGGATTGGAGATAAACTTGGAGAAAACCAAGTTTATGATCTTCAATCCCCCGAGGCACACCCGCCCGAACCCTGTCTTGAGTGGTGTTCCATTTGAACGGGTAAAAACTTTTGTCTACCTAGGGGTTACGCTGACTGAACACTTTGATTGGGGCCATCAAGTATCTAAATCTTCTCAGAGACTTTCGCAGATCTTGGGGGGCATTGGTAAATTTCATAGAATTTCTCAATTTAAACCAGTTGCCCCTGTAGTCGAGATTTACAGTACCCAAGCCAGGTCAGCAGCCATGTATGGTGCAGAACTTTGGGGACATACGAACATAGAGAGCCTACTGAAGGTTGAGCAGGCCCTCATGCGCATTTTGGTGGGCATACCCCAAAGCACCCCTCTCATACCATTGCGGCTGGATATGGGCTTGGAGTCTATCAAAGAATTGGTGGCCGCACGACCACTGCTCTACTGGAGAAGGCTCTGGTCTGTACCAGAGCTTGCTGCCTATAGAGTAGAATTTGCTGTGGTCTGGGGCCTGATAAAGAATAAAAACATACCCTGGCTATCCCATATTAAAGCTTTCCTCTACCAAGTTGGCCTATCACAATTATGGGACACCCCCGAGGAAAGTTGCCCGCGGATCCAGAGGGCAGAGTTCTTGGCTTCTGTGAGATATCACAACTATAAATTATTACATTGCTCGACAACTTTGGGCAGGTTATCTACCGAGTTTTTGTTGATGAAAACTGACTCCAAGAAAGAGGAATTCTTGGATTTAGTCCAGCCCCCGCTAGCAAGGAAATTATATACTCAATTGAGACATGGCTCCCTGCCTATCTGGGCACTAACTTCTAAATGGGCCAACTCAAATGAGGGTACTTGCCCTGCTTGTAACAATGGTAGAGAGGACATTGCGCATGTTATGTTTTTCTGCCCGGCATACAGTAGAATTCGGAAATGTTGGCTGGTGCCGTTGTGTAGAAACTTGGGACTCAGACAATGCACACAGGCCTGTAGAGTTTTAACATTTGGTACTTCCCCTCTTATTGTTTTCTCTGTTTCCCGTTTTTTGTATAGTATGTGGCGTAGAAGAACTGTTTTTGTCAATAGGAATTAATTGCCCCCTTCTTCTGATAACTTACTGTTTAATAATTCTTTTCAAACGGTTTATATTTATGTATTTTATGACTGTGCTTGTACATATTTAACTGCACTTTTATGGTCATCGACCGAAATAAAGTTATCAAGAAAAACAG
Source organism: Lissotriton helveticus (assembly GCF_964261635.1). Lineage (NCBI taxonomy): Eukaryota > Metazoa > Chordata > Amphibia > Caudata > Salamandridae > Lissotriton > Lissotriton helveticus. The sequence continues at coordinate 990,042,537 of NC_136067.1, forward strand.
CATTATTGTTCTACATTGCCAAAGAAGAATAGAAAGTGCAAGGTGCTTTGTTTGGATAGCAAATCAGATGGACAGAGTATCAGTGATATTGACCAGTCATTTTGTTTTGGGCATGTGACCAATTGATGAATGATATTAAATCTTAATCGGGTTAAAATATATCTTTGTTGGTTATTAGTCACAACTTGAATATATGGTTGTAAATATTTCCTGCCCAAGAAAGTTGAACGTGAAATAACACTATCTTCACTTACAACTTTAAATCTCTCTTCCTCACACGTATCTAAAAATAGAGTTTTAAAATCTGTTTTATAAAAATAAGAGACAGTCCTGATAAAATATGTGCTCTGAATAAATTTTGGCATTGTGCTCTAAAATATTTGATATAGGGAATGTCTAGCACTGGGTCAAAATCAAAGCAATATTTCAAAATGAATCAGTTGAATGGGGTTTCTTCATGTGGCTATGACGAATGTATGACGTTACAACGCATACATTTACAACGCATGCATTTTCAACACAGTTTTTATATCGCAATATACACTACAATACATTCCATTACATCGCATGACACTACATTGCATATTAAAAAAACTACTTTTAAAACGCATTCCATTACATCGTACACTACCTTTCAAGCGCATACCATTACAACGCATGCCATGACATTGCATTTAAGGTAAGTTTTGGATAGTATAGGGGTAAAAATTATTATTCTAACTCCAGGGAGTGCAACCGTAGAGTAAGTGTTGGATAGTGTAGGGGTACAAATTACAATGCTAACTCCACAGGGTGCAACAGTAGGGTAAGTGTTGGATAGTGTAGCGGTTAAAATTACTATTCTAACTCCAGGGGGTGCAAGAGTAGGGTAAGTTTTGGATAGTGTAGGGGTACTATGCGTTGTATTGGTATGCGTTGTAATGGTATGCGTAGTAATGCCTGCGTTGTAATGACATGCAATGTAGTGTCATGCGTTGTAATAGTATGCGTTGTAATGCCTGCGTTGTAGTGACATGCGATGTAAAGGATGTTGCGATGTAATGACTGCGTTGTAAGTGTAGTGCGATGTAATGACTGCGTTGTAAAGGTTGTTTCCTGGCTATGACCTGTACCATTAAATGGATGTATGATGTTACAACGCACACCTTTACAACACATACCTTTACAACGCATTTTTTACAACGCAACATCCATTACAACGCATTCCATTACAACGCATACCATTACAACAAAATTTTTAAAACTACATTTACAACGCATTCCATTACAACACGTAATACCTTTACAATGCATACCTTTACAACGCATAACATTACATTGCATGTTTGGTAAGTGTTGGATAGTGTAGGGGAAAAATTACTATTCTAACTCAAGGGGGTGCAACAGTAGGGTAAGTGTTGGATGGTAATGTTATGCGTTGTAATGGTATGCGTTGTAATGACTGAGTTGTAATGACATGCGTTGTAGTGGCGTGCGTTGTAGTGTCATGCGTTGTAATGGTTGCGTTGTAATTGCATGCGTTGTAATGGATGTTGCGTTGTAAAAGTTTCATTGTAATGGTAGTGCGTTGTAAAAGTTGCGTTGTAAAGGTTGTTTCCCCCATTAAATAAATGGTCTTATCCTGATTAGATCAGACAAATGACTCAGACCTAGGTCTTTATGGCAGACATATGTAGCACAGGAAGATGGAACTGCTAGCTTTCTTCACAGCTATTCATTTTCTACAAGCTCCTGGGTTTTAACATTAGTATAACCCCAAAATCCCACCCCATACCTTGCCATTGAGATGCACTTCGAGCTATATATAACACTCATTTCCTTCCAGGGCTTCATCCCTAATTTTCTTCAGAAATGCTTTCTAAAATTGGGGTTTTCTGGCTTTTGAGTAGCTGTTCCCGTGCTCCTCAAACATCAGCTAAAACCCCCAGAAATGTAACAGAGGTGATCTCAGCTAAACTTCCTCCTCTTAGCTTAAATTGTCTACACTTGGGATGGTTTGGTCCATGTATCATGATAAATGTTTCCTCCAGATTACCATGAGATCCATGTCAGGCTTGAAGGTCACAAATGCATTTAACAACAATTTCTAGCTATTCAGGGTATGGGCATTAAAAAGCATCATCAGTGTAAACCAGAGCCATTGCATGTCCCTGCACCGCTCAACCATTGCCCCTTCCAAGTTCTTTATGTAGACCATAAATAGGAATGATGCGAGGACATATCCTTGCATGAGACCCCACTCAGTGCTGAACTCAGATGAGCAGGCCCCATCTATGCCTTATCTAAGCCTTATCTAATATTTACAGTTGCGCCTGGTTAGATTTTTCTAAAAAGGGTTATGAAACAAGCCTTGATTCTCAGGTCCCCATCAAGCGTTCCATATTTCTATGATTTATAAAGTCAAATGCATTTGAGAGATCCGCAGAAGACAGGTACGAGTGTTATCTTTCTCACCAGCATGTATTTTACAATTAATATCTAGAAGCTTTAGATATAGTTCAACTCTGATGATTCCCCTATGAAACCCATATTGAAATATTTGAGAGAGTAGATGGTGTCCACATCCCATGTATCCAATGTGGCCAAGATTATTCTACCAGTTTCCTCAAGAAATGAGTCCAGCTATGAAATCAGTAACACTTTGGATCCCTGTGGGCCCCTTTTTTTAATTGAGACAATTAATAACTGGACCAGGTATCCAAGCTTACCAACTGCTTTCTAAATGTTAGTGAGAAGTGGAGCCCATAAATTAATTTTGGACTTAGAGATCCTCTGGGATCCCTTCAGATACTGATGCTTTCCCACAACGGCTGTTACTAATAGAGAAGTCACCTTCTCTGATGAAAATGCTGGTTTCAAGGGATTTTCCATGACTATCGGGCAGATAAATGTGCCCAATTCCTCAGCTTGTGCTTTGGACTGGGCAATAGGATCACAGTAGAAGTTGCTAAAATTGCATACTGTCGTACAGCTTGTACCAAGTGTGGTAAAACTGTGCATTTGTTGGTCAACATAAACACAGGAATAGTGCAAGTCTGATTCTCCGCACCCCCTCAGGAGATGTTGGCCTAGAGCCCGGCTAGCTCTCAGTGCCCCATCAGAACCCCTAACCTTACAGGGTAACAAACGTGTGTGCAACCTCAGAACATGACAACCCTGCTCCACCAAGGAAATTGTGGTAACAGATCTAGAACCCTTTCTTTTGGACTCTGATGTATTAATAGAGAAGTACACAATAAATACTCAGCAAGGCGTTTCAATATTTATTAAAGCACGGTGATCCTTGTACAAAATACTCTCACTGCAATGCTGAGTAGAATGAAACAGAGTAGCGAGATTAGCATTAAAAATCAATGAAATGGATGTACATTTTCACCATTTTGCTAAGACAGTGTATACATGCAAGCATATAAGTACCGGTATAGTGTACTCCTCCCTTGCGCTCCCTGACATAAGCGTTCCTAGGGTGGGTCATCTGCCAAATCCCTGCCGGGTGGACTAACTTCCCATTACCTGTGGATAAAAGTCATCAAGCTGTCTGTCTTGGTGTAAAGCTGGACATCGATCGTGTCGGTAAATGGAAATCTGCTGAGCTGAAATTCCGATGTGAAAATGTGTCAGCTGAGTGCTACTCTGCCTAACCATGCAAGTGGTTGTGTATTCATAATAACAGAACCCATGTGGCCGTATCACAACCCCTGCATAGGCTGCAATTGTTCATTCCAGTTGGATAGTGGTGTTGCCACACAACAAAAAAACTAAGTCATGATAATGTATCCACAAAGTAGAAAAGTAAGCAATGCAGATTCAGAGAATATTATACTGCATTGACACACACGCAAAAATATGTCAAAGGTTATCGCGTGTAAAAGAGAAAGAAACGTGAGCATGAAAATGGCTGTGTTTCTGCTAGGTCTATACTGATCACATGACAACACCCAATCATTGGAGGGAATAGCTATCTCAGTTTTAGGGTGATTTAAGAACCTGAATGATGGTTTACTGAATAATTCCCAGAAGTCTGTGCTATTTCTCAATTGCCAATTGGGTAGCCTTAGTGACCACCACCCAGGCTTCCTCTTTAATTATTCTCTTTCTCTCATTTAGTGTATTCTTATAGTTATGCCTGAGAAGTGATAACTTGTTTTGTTTGGATCTCTAATGTGCCTATTGAGTGCTTTCCTCAGGGTGCTATATGTCCTAGTCCAATTACCACCAAACCACCATTGTGCTTGTTGTTTATCCCCCCCCCCTCAACCCCCCACATGTTGGGTTCTCATCAATTTAGCCTTTATCTAATGATTTATGCAAATGTGTTTGTTTTGCTTAAAGTGGATGCCTCTACATCTGAACAAATGTCAAACATTTAATATTTTCAGCAATTTGGGCAGAAAACCCTGTTCCATTTCAAAGCCACCACATTTGATCTAACCACCTCAATTTCCTTCATGTAATCTGTAGGTGGTACTCTACTGCCCTCCTAATCAATAGTAAATTAAGGGGATTTTAGTCACTAATGTATTTCACATGTGTTCTGAACTTTGACAGAAAGAGTTGAAGGATTTATGTAATCAATATATAATCTATAATGTGCTCAGCACCCCACATTGTGAAAGTGTATTCAAATTTAGCAGAATTAGCACAGATTGTATTTGCAAACATAAAATTGTTCTTCATAAAAACAGAATACAATGCTGCCCCCAATGCATCGTGTAAAAAGTGCCTTTGACCTAGAGCTTCAGTCTTTAGAAACCCACAGACTTCCTTTGTAGATAACAGGCATAAAAGCCCTCTCCACATGGATATGCCTTTCCAGTGCTCTCATTAGCTTGCATCCCCAAGGTTTCTATTTCTTTACTGAGTGGTTGTATAAACTGCATTCTCTCCTTGAAAAATAGATCATAAAAAAATTCACAATAGAGAAGGAGAAATCTTTTATTGTTCGAAGGCTAATGACCTGGTAGTGAGAGGGAATGGACCTTCTTTTATCCAAGGTCTCAGAAACAATGTTCAACAAGCATTTACAATGCAATGGTCTCGGCATTATTAAAGGTAGAGCTATTGGCATTGCTCATGACATTTTTTTTAAAATCATAAATAAATGGCATCGTCATTTACATTGCCAATAGCTTAATCGTTAAATAAATGGCATTGTCATTTACAATGCCAATAGCTTAATCGCTCGCAAATGCATGACCTATTGCATTTACACCCACACATAGCCACACACACAAAGCCACCCACACACACATACACACACAGAACCACACACACAGAGCCACACACACACAGAGCCACACACAGAGCCACACACACACAGAGCCACACACACACACACACACACACACACACAGACAGACAGAGCCACACACACACAGACAGAGCCACGCACACACACACACACAGAGACAGAGCCACGCACACAACACAGACAGAGCCACGCACACACACACAGACAGAGCCACGCACACACACACACACACACACACAGACAGAGCCACACACACACACACACAGACAGAGCCACGCACACACACACAGAGCCACGCACACACACACAGACAGAGCCACGCACACACACACACAGACAGAGCCACGCACGCACACACACAGACAGAGCCCTGCACACACACATACAGACAGAGCCACGCACACACACACAGACAGAGCCACGCACACACACACAGACAGAGCCACACACACACACAGACAGAGCCACGCACACACACACAGACAGGGCCACGAAAAACTGAGCCAGTCTAGCTTTTCCCATTCAATTCAGTCAGTTGTAGGACTCCTTTAGCTCTGTAAAAACAATCAGAAGGGGAAGAGTTGCCTGCACCTTGACAGTAAATCGGGAACTTCGCTGCAGATGGACCAAGGCGCAGGCATGAGAAAACTGAATCCTGCCTTTCACGGCGCCTTTGCGTCTTAGAATAAAGTAAGCAGTTCCTATGCCGTGCTGTGAGCACAGAGGCTCTGAGTGCAGTGGATGTTGCGAAAGGCTGACGTTTAATCAGCAGCTCGTGATTCCAATTACAGCCTATCTGGGATACTCTTTAAGGCAGGTTCACGCTGTCATTATCCCTCCGTATGCTCTCTAAACAACGGGGAAAGCGTTACATGCTGTAATTAAGAATATTACAGTGATAATGATCGGCTGTGTGAAGTGGTTTACCGTGCGCACTGAAGATTAAAGCCCACCAGGAACTGCCCCAGTGGCAGGCGCCCTGTGACCTGCTGCCCGTCTGTCCCGGCTCCCAGAGCGGGCTCCGGCTGTCATAAACACGCAGCAACATTCAGAGGCGCTAAGCACCGTGACGCAAGTGAATCTGGACTGACAGCAAGCCAGCGACTGCAACGTGACTGGATGAATATCACTCCCATCCATCGCAAAACCGCCCTCCCTCACAACCCCACACTGAAAGATGCGCACACCCCAGAGACAACTGGTTTGGCGGGGCCAGGCTAGACTTGGAGAGCGCGTGCCAAGTCTGAGCTCAGAGCGCAGTTCCAGCTAGATCACACTTGGCTGTGCCAACCAAGTGCCTCTCCCGTTAAAGGGATAACCCGGGTACCACACGTTTCTGTGAGGAAAACAACCGAAACCCAACGAGAAATGAGAGTGGGTGGAAGGAGTGAGAGTGTGCGGCTGACGCAGAAGTTCATAAAAGTGCCAACTACTCGTAGCACGCTTGGAGGTATAGTTTTCTCAAATGCATAGTATCCATCCATGAGGTCCGCGCCCTGCTGCATGTACCACATCTGACGGACTTAGAGCAAAATCAAACAGCAATCACACAGAAAAAAGTGTTTCCATTTAGGAGACTCCAACAACTGATCACATGCCCACTGACAGCCCGTGACTCTGAGTGCAACCCCATCCATCGCAGGCATGGTCTCTCCTCCCTCGCAATTTTGCACGAATTCCACACCAGGAGCGGTTGAATCCCAAAGAGGACTAGGCGCTGAGGCGGGGCCCCGGTAGTTATGTGGGAGTTCAGGCACCCAGGGCTGTCGGTGCCGACCAGACCTTACCTCCTTCAACTCCTTGGCCACATCCTTCAAGTCGCCCAGCACCAGCTCCAGGTCATCCACAATGGTTTTGATCTGCTCCTTCACCTTGGTCTTGGAGGCTTGCTCCTCTGCTGTCGAAGAAGGGGTCCCCTTGGACGTGGCTGACATCCTCGGGATCCAGGTCAGCAGCGAAGCCTCGGACGCGGGTGGCGCTCTGCCCTGCTGCTCTGCGCCCGGCTGGCGCTGCACCTGGCTTGCATGGTCCCGGCCTCTGCCCGCTGCGCGCTGCCATGCACAGCTCCGGTCGCAGGCTGCGCCGGTGCCCGGGCTGCAGGCGGGCGGACACTGCGCCTGCGTCACTTGAAGCTGCTGGAGCGGGGGGTGCAAATAGGAGCGGGATGCAGGGGGCGGCGGAGGTAGAGGCGACCACTGGAGCTCAGGGCACCGAGAGGACCCAGGCGGCTTCCCGCACGGGTCAGAACGTCTCGCAGCATCGGGCCTGTAGCGGGGGGTGCAGATAGGAGCGGGATGCAGGGGGCGGCGGAGGTAGAGGCAACCACTGGAGCTCAGGGCACCGAGAGGACCCGGGCGGCTTCCCACACGGGTCAGAACGTCTCGCAGCATCGGGCCTGGAGCGGGGGGTGTAGATAGGAGCGGGATGCAGGGGGCGGCGGAGGTAGAGGCGACCATTTGAGCTCAGGGCACCGAGAGGACCCGGGCAGCTTCCTGCACGGGTCAGAACGTCTCGCAGCATCGGGCAGTCACACTAATCCCCCGGCAGAAAACAACTGGCTGCAAAAGTCAACAGGCGGCGAGCACTCCTCATCCATGCTGCACATTCAAGACAAGAAAAAAACGAGCAGCAAAATGGCGGCCGCAAAGCCCCGTCTCTTTCGGATTGGGGCGTGTTTTGGGCGTTCTGAGTGACGGATGATGTCACAGGGCGAAAGAACGCAAAAAACACGCCCCCAAATCCGAAAGAGAAGGGGCTTGAACTGAGTGACGCCCTCTCATCCAATGGCTGGCCTCCGTTTAGGGAGCCAGCCAATGGAAGAGAGAGGCGGGTTCAAGCCCCCATACCTAAAAACATTAAATCCCCCACCGAAGACTGCACAAGCGCAGCCTTACGGTCCTCGACCTAAAAAGGGGGACAAGCCACCTCTGGCTCACCTATTGGAAGAAACAATCTCTTGGGAGTTGAATGTGAATATGAAGGGGTTCTACTGTCCACGTTTCCTGCAAACAAAACAATAGAATGTTCAGCTGTGAAACTAAGCCAGTCTGGATTTTGTAGTTTCCTTTTCATCCTGCCACAATCCAAAATAAAACATTTCTGGCGGCGATGGGAATCACGAACGGACCATTTTCAGCGGTATGCGTGGGTCCAACAATGATATCTCTCCAACTGACAATTGCTGTGACATTAGGTAGGGGGGGTAGCATGGGAGGGGCATCACAGGAGAGTGCAGGGCGGGGGGAAATAATAAAAAAGATCATTCTGCTCTTCTGGCCTCTGCTCAACCTCGACTCCCGGCGAGCCACAGGGTCCCCTACGCCAATCCAGATGCTGCTCTCATGCTGGTACTACCCCTCATGAGAGCATTGCCTTGATTGGTGTGAGCATCATAATTTGGTGCTGACTATGACCCTCTGCTTGTTCTCCACCTGAGCTTAAGCACAGCTAGGGTAGGGAGATTGAAGTGCACATGACGGTTTGGCCGGCCTTTGAAGCAAGGCCATCACTCCTCCTCCTTCCTTCTGCTGTGTCGACGTGTGGGATTGGACGGCCCGCCCTCGACACAGCTGCAGGAAGTAAGCGTGGAAAGAAAACTGATAATAACCTTCATTATTATTATTTTATTTTTCATGTTTCACTGCTCAAAACCAGTGGGGCGACACTCCTGTGTCATAGCGGAGTAGCTGCTGCTGTGTCTCTTCCTGATAAGTCGTGGCCAAGCATATGACGAATGCGTTGGTGCAACATCCTGTGATTCTGGACAAAACATTCAATCTCCCCGCACCCATGGAGAGGGCCTGGATACCCCCATGGGTAATACGTTGCTCTGTAAAATACTGCATGCTAAACAATACCACATGCTATTTCCCTCCCCAAGCAAATATGTTCAGTAATCAATTTGTTGACCCTACCATAGGGAGGTGAACTAAAGCTCCCCTCTGTGATGGCATGTAAATCCGTATTTGTAAAGCGCGAACTACTCACCCTTGCAGGATCTCAAGGCACTGGGGGCCATTGGAAATTAAGTGAACTATTGCCAAGAGTCACACAGTGATTAGCTGAGCTGCCGCCGGGGATCGAACCGTGAACCCTGTGCTCCGAAGTCAGCTGCCCTGGCCGCTAATCATTTCAGTCCAAATTGATTGTTAAGTAACACTCAGTGAATTGCCAGGAAGGGGTTCTTTATTAGAAGGTGACACTTGTTGTCATTCTCTTCCATCTAACATATGAAGGGGGGAGAAGTGGTTTATTGTTGCAATGTTAAAACCTCCACCCAAAACATCAATCGGTGCCTTAAATCCTTCATTCATCTATTCTATAGCAGCATCTGGTAGTTTGTAAACAAATCTCCATAGAAGCAGCTGAAATCTGTGAATGTGTAACTCGTCTTCAGTCAGTCTGGGTAGCAACCTCTTGACAAGATTGGGGTTCCTGAAATTTAAGATAACGTAGTGTGTTTTTGGCCCTCTGCCCACCAAACCGGGCTGTGCGTGCCATCATTACTTTGTTGGAAAGAATATTAACTAAGAAGAAACATTTTTCCTTTGGCAGACCATTTCTCCTTTCACACAACTCTCATTAAAACGTCACATCCCTCTACAAAAAAGGAAAAAAAGAGTATGTCGGTATAATTTTCTTAAAATAGTGTGCCACTACGCAGATACACATATACGATTATGATTATGATAAGTACTTTATTTGAAAAATATTATCTTTAGACGTCTTCTGTTCCAATGCATGTAAAAAACATTATCAATCATTAAAAACAGGTTCATGAATAGTTCATTCACATGGATATTACAAGAAAAGATACATTTTGTGTATACTGGGATATAGCGAATAAAAGACAAGAAAGAAATTGAGGAGAGGAAAAAGAAATAGAGGGTATCCCGAAGACAATACACTCTGTCATAAACACAACCTATCTATGACAAAATGAAGTTACGGCTGGAACCTGATGGATTAAGGTTATTGCAACTGTTGTGCCAGCCCCCGCTGCAGTAGGAATCACAATTGCCTATGCGTTTCAATGGTATCGTCCTGGTTTATACCATCTTTATCAAGACCATAAGAATAACTCTCATTGTGTGCATATGAAAATCAATATCATACACCTGTATGTAAAAAAATACAATTACTAAAAAGTGTTCAAGGTCCCCTCCATATTATCAAATAAATACTAAAACATACATTATGCTTTGCCTCTATATACACTCTAAAGAGCGACTAACAAAATCATAACGATAAAATTCATATTGGCAGAAGATTTTTTTAAGACAAACCTTCTAATGTTAATTTATGTTTGTCACACATTATCATGTGTCGTGGCACCTTTAAGTTTCAAGTGCTATTGTCATTTATACCACCAGAGACATACTCATCCAAAGCTGTTTTGGGTGGAAATAAAATGAAAGTGGCAAAATAACTTAGTAATGGCAGACTTGGCCTGACACGTTGACCTATGAAGTGGTGGACCGAAACAAAGGGGCACATGGTGCACTTGGCTATCTTCAATGTGAATCACCTGCATTTTTCTCTTTCACAAGGAACGCTTACAACAAAAAGGTTCTCCTAGCATCATGGATTAATTTGGCATAATGTGCTTTTTTCCTCATTGGGTGTGCTACAACTTGAACCAGTATTTTTTCGTTCCTTTTCTCTTACTTCTTTTGGAGACGTTTTCAGAGTTCAGATTTTTGGAGAAGTTCTTTGCAGATTTTACTCAGATAAGATCTGTTTCCCTTTTGAGACTATTTTTGTTTTTGTGATCACACTTTACTGCACCCTCACTCTTAGCATTGAATTCCAGTCTTTTAGTTCATAGAACGCACAAAGCATTCATTCTATTATTACCTCTGCATTCTACCTAAGCCAGAAAGTTTTTGGATGGAGAAAAGAGATGGTGTCTTGCTGAATGACTGCTTCTGAGACTCTAATTCAAATAATGGGGAGAGATCTGTGGTAGTGTCTGACACTGAGACAGCATCTGAGGGAGAGGGTCAAAAAACAGAATCTGGAAGTGATTTTTACATTCGAAGTTCTTTCCAATAATGACTTATCTTTCAGTGATTCAGAGGAACATAGACTTGGCCTTCATGATGGCCCTTGCCATGTACAATCTGTGCAGCAGAGGGCCAGTCCAGAGGGAAGGCAAATACCATGCCAGCACACATGGAGTGCTCACTCAGCAAACTGCCATTTTAGTTCAGTTACAAATACCACTGTATACTGCAGATGCTGGATACGAGGACAATTCTGTACATTTTTACCTACTAACTACTTCTATCTTTTTCTGGATGAAGACTTCCTAAAGGAAATTGTGCACCAAACATGTTTGTCAAACAGTCGGTAAGGGAGCATCAGGGCACTCTGGTGCCTCACTCTAGAGCACAACCATGGACTGTCACTTCATTTGAGGAGTTGAAAACAATTCTGGGCTTAACACAGCATGCACTGCAGGACTGGGAATGCAACCCAGCTCTGGCAATTAACTCGGGAGGTGCTGGTGGAAACACTGCTCCTGCTACACTGCTGCTACTTTTGTGACAAGGGGACGATATTTCATCGCTGCTGAAAACTGGCCTCCAGTAACAAAACCGGCCCCCACTGATCAAAAACCGGCCCCCACCATTCTGGCCCACAGCGAAAACATCCAGTGCCTGATACGGCCAGTCCGGCAATGAGAACATGGGAATAGTGTGCAAACCAACAGTACAGTCCTATTGGTTTCAGAAATGCCCAGATTCACACCTGTCATGAGCAGTGACAGATTTTGCAGTGTATGCTGCATTTCAACAATAATTTTGCAACATTACCCCAGGAGCACCCAGACATGACATGTTATTCAAAATTTGGCCTGCCATGGAACATTGTCTGCCAAGTTTCCCTAGGTTTATACTCCTGGAAAGAAAATACGGGTTTATAAGGTCTTTATCTTGGACAAAGGGTGACTACTGTTCAGGCAGTACATACCAAGTAAGAGAGCTCTTTACAGCATCACAATGCACATGTTGAGTGAGAGCTCTCCTAGGGGTAGACAAGGTTTCTTTTTGTTGCAAACGCTGCGATTCACAAAATAGCAGCGTTTGCGACCAAAAAAACGGGATTTGGAATGTATCATGCAAAAAGCCTCGCAATATTAAGGAATCGCACACTTTGCGATTCCTTTATATTGCATAAGCATTTAAGAAATCGCAAATTGCGATTTCTTAAATGCAATGTATTAAGCATTTCAGTTTTGCGAATTTTGACTAAGAAATCGCAAATTACCACCAACTTGTAGTTGGTGGTAATTTGCGAATTCTATTACAAATGCACTTTTTACATTTTGTAAAGGTGCCATGTGACGCTCATACATGCCCTTAGGGCATGTATGTGCGCCATATGCGCACACATGTTGATTTCAGGGGTGCAGCAGGGTGTCCTTGAGACACCCCTGCATCCTTGAAATTATTCACAATTTGCGATTAGCAAATTGCAAATCGCAAATTGAGAATAGTTTCACATTCATTCCAATGGGCCTCCAGGCCCATAGAAATGAATGGGAAATTATTCCTTAATTGCGATTAGCAATTTGCTAATCGCAATTAACGAATTTTAAGAAATCGCTAAAAAATATTTCTACATACATCCCAATTTGAAATTCCCAAATAGCGATTCCTTAAAAATCGCTATTTTGGAATCGCAAATGATGGGGATGATACATCTGCCCCCTAGTTATGTGTACAGAATGAGAGTATACTCATGGAAAGACTCCACAATAAACCCTGCAAGTTACCCTTTCATATTCGAAATTAGTGATATTTCCAATGAGTATTAGCTTCATATTCATAATTTGTATACAGGAGTGCTGTTATTTAGATTCAATTGCTTACATTAGACCTCGGCTTCAGAGAAGCACTCTCAGAAGAAATTCTATCCCCACTCATGTGCAAGTCATATTCTCACAGCACCTCTAAACCTCTGGGAGTTACCAAGATGTCATTTGTAGAGCAGGTGGGGTTATACAGAGTGCCCTTTTCCTGCTTATTTTGCGCTTTCTTTTAAGCTGTGTTACAGAAAATACTTTTTCACATTTATTTCCCTAGCACAGTACAGGAGTTACAGTTGGCTGAAATGCAATTTTACTATGTAGCCCAATTTCCTTATGTCATAGGCTGTATAGATGGAACTCATGTTCCTATATGTCCTCCATCAGAGAATGAGTATCTATTTAGAAATAGGAGAAATACCCATTCTCTTTAAAATGAGCCACTCTTTGCAGTCCTGGGCTTTTGTGTCCTAACCTGATGCATTCTAGGTATTGTAGCCTTATTTTGCCTTCATTAAAATAATCAAACGAGCACACCTGAAAGACAAAGATTTGTATGTGAATCTTTAGGGTTGGAGACCTGGAGGAAAGAGATAATGCTGCCTGTGAACGTTCTAATAGAGCAGAATTGTTATATATTGAACTCTTTGAAAACCACATTGGTGCAGCAAAGAGTTAAATGAAGGACTGACTGAACAGAAGGAAGTACAGTATCATAGCACTGGTGATAGTATGAAGAGAGCTCAGGGGCTTTTGTTTGAAGATAAAGACTTTTCTTTGGTGATTCCAGAAATGTACGAGTGGTATGAAAAGTGTGCCTCTTGATGCAGATGAAGTGAGTGAAATATGCATGGAAGAATTGGAGTTGATGGTTTTGTCTGCTTGGGTAAGTTAGAACAGAACTGTGAAGTTGTTTGCAAAGTACTAGGTCTGATGTTAGCCCCATCAAAAGGAGAACACAGTACTGCCAGTGTGCTTTCTTTGATCTCACTTATATTTTTTCTCAAAAAGCCCTGGTGTCTTTTATTGATAAACAGGTCTTTAAAGCAGAAACCTTTTCTCAAAAAGAGGATGTATGATAATGTACAATGGCAGGGGGTTTCAGACGGTGAACAACCTTTACAACGAAACTTTTACAACGCACTACCATTACAACGCGGTCATTACAACGCAAACCATTACAACGCATTGCGCTGGGGGGCGCTCTAGGATAGGGAATACGTTTAATTTACTATTCAACACGTTCCCTAGTGTCCACGGGGACTGGAGTTGGAATAGTAAATTAAACTATTCACTATCCAGCACCCCAAAGCGCTATGCGTTGTAATGGATTGCGATGTAAAAACCGCATTGTAAAGTCAGGCGTTGTAATAGCCTGCGTTGTAACGTCATACATCCTTTCAGACCTATAATTGAGTGACATAATGTCAAAGGTCAGCCTCTATGAAGCTAGATCTCAATAGTCTGGCTGAGAACACATGGTTTTTGGTAGGAGCTTTCTCCGTGAATAAGATTATGCCTATGGAAACTCCAGCTGCTTTCACATCAGACTTGAAGAAGATTTTCTGAGAGTCATCTGGGATTTAAAAATTAATGTATTTGATATCGCTTATGGCCGTCAGATCTAGCACTACCTAAGCTTAAAGAATGTGGTTGCCAGAAACATAAGTGTCATTCAAGCAGATTACATGAGGAGAACACTCACAGTCAAGCTACTCCTCTTCTTGTGCTGTTTCAGCCAATGGCCAAATCGCAATGATTCACATATAAACATCAGAACTCTATCAAATCTTCACTAAAAGTGAATCCTCTTTTCTAACTTCTGTCCTACTTCCTCAACTTGACTTTCTGCAGAAGTGTTACCCTTCAACATTTTGCAACATTTGTATTCACCTTGTGTTAATTACAGACTTGCTAAGGTCTCTGAAAACCAGGGGTGTAACTAAAAGCCCCCTTGTCCCCGCGGTGCATGGGTGGGGGGGCCCCGGACTGTGCATGAGCACCAGGCCACTTGCCAGAAAGCTCCTGACTGGGTCTGGAGAGTGCACCCCATGTACTTTGCAGGAGGTGGGCTCATGTTTCATTACACTACCCCTGAAAACTTCTTTAGAACCAAGGCCAAACCATTCCTTGCTACTTCCCTGAATCCACTACTGTGAGATCTGCACCCAACAGTCACCATCATTGTGATCTGGGAGGCTTGAAGACCAGGTCTAGGAAGATCATTTTCCCGGCGCATCTTTGATACATCTATGTCACTAGTCAACCTGAGTTGTGAGGCAGGATTAGTGCCTCCATAGAGCTATTTCTCAAAGATGCAAGAGCAGAGTCGTACATCATCCTTAATTTGGTGAAGAAGAAATAGGGAAGTGAAGAAAAGTTGATAGGTTGGATGGCTAACAATCACTTTGAAGTAAGATAATATTGAAGAGGTTAAACAGAAATGAAAAGGGCTGAAATGATAACTCAAATGTGTTAAAAATGTAAACATAGGGGGATGCAGTGTTTTGGAGCAAGATTTCAAAGGTTGGAATACATACGAATGAAAGTTACTGACGGGACGTAATTCACAGAGGAAATATGTGGGATTATGCTGGGAAAAATTGAAGTGGGCCTGGCTACAGTGGAAGATCGACAATAATATGTGCATTGATGCAGAATAGCATATGGGATTAAACAAATTGACCAGCTGTGAAGAGGCAAACAGTATGTACTCTTTGGCGAATTTCCACCCAACAAATGTTATGATCTCTGCATGTCCCACAATAGGAAGTCCCAGAATCATCCACTCATATAATTTTTTTATTGCAACTTTTCTCACTTTTTACATCTTTAACAGCAGAAAGTTAACACTTTGCAGGTTCCAACTTCTCCCATTGTGCAGTTTTCTGATCCATTTCAGTGGGAAGAGATGCACACTACTTTGTTACTTTACATGGCTCACAAATGCCTGAGTAATATCCCACAAACTGGCTCGTTAAGTTTTAGGTTGCTTTCAGAAGTCATCTCAATTTGTTCCACCTTAAATAGTCCATAATTTAGATAGTCATGGTTTGATATTGGTATTTTGTCATGCGTAGTTTTACTTTCAAAGCACAAACCCATGACGAAAACCGAACAGATTTTTCAAACTTCTTAAGGCCTCCTTTCTACACACTGTGGGGCTTAGTTATGAGCCGCTTGCGCCACCGATGCGTAATTTTTTGTGATGCACTGGCAGCATAAACAATGAGCCACAATGCACCCTATTTACAAAGTGACGCATCTAAGCAGATGGTAGTCTAATCTAGAAGTGGGTATCTCTCACTGTTAATGGTGGTATTGGAATTCTATTGCCTGCTAATGGTGCGTAACTCATTCATAAATCAATAAATCAATCAGTCAGGGTTCCTATAGAGTGCGGCTAATCACCTGTTAGGGTCGCAAAGTCACTTGGGGGGAGTTTTGGTCTGCCAAACAGTCGAAGAGCCAGATCTTGAGGTTCTTCCTGAAGTGTGGCAGTGAAGGTGATTGCCTGCGATGTAGAGGTAGGGAGTTCCAGGTCTTTGCAGCGAGGCAGAAGGATCTTCCCCCAGCTGAGGTCTTGCGGATGCATGGTATAGTGGCCAGGGCCAGTTGGGTGAAGCGGAGATGTCTGGTGGGTGTGTAGAAGGAGAAGCCGTGGTTGAGTTATGCAGTTCCGGTGTTGTAGAGGCCTTTGTAGGCATATGTGAGGAGGTTAATGGTGATTCTTTTGTTGATCGGGAGCCAGTGAGGTCTCCCAGGTGACCAGAGATGTGGCTGCAGTGGGGGATGTCCATGATGCAGCTGAGCGGTTTAAGAGCATGTTTTGTCCTTTGTAATATGTTCGCTCTGCCAGAAAAGGAATACGGCCACCATGCACTACAGAAGGAGTTCAGGGTCTTGCAGTCATAGTGGACAGCTCTCTGTTTGCCTGTTGACCCATTGCTTGTCAACTTTTGAATTCAGCGTACTCATGCCACCTGTGTGACTAGTAGATATCAGTGTTCAGCTGTATTGTACTGTAGTCTGCAAAAGCACTGATCTGTGTGTTAGACTTGATTTGTACCACCATTTGTTTGGAGTGGCTTGAAGCAGTTCACAGGGTGGCAGTGTAGTTGCTTAAATGCAGTCGCCAATAAAAGATTTTATGAATACCTCTAGCGGTCTTTAGCAATTACCACTGCAGTATCAAAGTGCCCCTCACTGAAGCACAAAATATTATTTGTAAATTAAGACTACTCTGCTGGTGTTAACAGTTGGTAAAATTACCACCAATGGTACATGGATTACTTATTCTGGGGACTGTAGTCCAGAAAATAAATTCGACTGGAAATGTATTATCCTTACAACAAGAATGGGGTGCCGCTCACAGTCGTGTTTCTTACCTGAAGTGTGGTGAGCCCTTCCAACTGCTGCCGTTTATTTCTCCATTGGGACCCCTGAACTTTGAGCCTGTGAGCTCTAGCGTTCCTGCATTAATTGAGCTCTGCCTGAGCCCGTGTGCTCCTTCGTTGCTGCGTGACTGTCTTGGGGGACCTTGGAATTCAGCCTGAGCCCGTGTGCTCCACCGTTGCTGTGTGACTGCCCTAGGGGATTTTGGAACTTTGCCTGAGACCGTGTACTGCATTCCAGCTTTGCACCACCTGCTGAGGGAGTCGAGTTAGCCAGCGGGAGCGGGACTGCGAGGCCCAGAAGTGCTAGCGCCAGGTAATCGCGCGCACCTGGTGCCTCTTCCCGCCCCCTCCTCCCTGCAAGCACTTAACGACTCGCGGCCCCCGCTCCGCGGGAGCCGCTCGCAGTCGTGTTTCTTACCTGAAGTGTGGTGAGCCCTTCCAACTGCTGCCGTTTATTTCTCCATTGGGACCCCTGAACTTTGAGCCTGTGAGCTCTAGCGTTCCTGCATTAATTGAGCTCTGCCTGAGCCCGTGTGCTCCTTCGTTGCTGCGTGACTGTCTTGGGGGACCTTGGAATTCAGCCTGAGCCCGTGTGCTCCACCGTTGCTGTGTGACTGCCCTAGGGGATTTTGGAACTTTGCCTGAGACCGTGTACTGCATTCCAGCTTTGCACCACCTGCTGAGGGAGTCGAGTTAGCCAGCGGGAGCGGGACTGCGAGGCCCAGAAGTGCTAGCGCCAGGTAATCGCGCGCACCTGGTGCCTCTTCCCGCCCCCTCCTCCCTGCAAGCACTTAACGACTCGCGGCCCCCGCTCCGCGGGAGCCGCTCGCAGTCGTGTTTCTTACCTGAAGTGTGGTGAGCCCTTCCAACTGCTGCCGTTTATTTCTCCATTGGGACCCCTGAACTTTGAGCCTGTGAGCTCTAGCGTTCCTGCATTAATTGAGCTCTGCCTGAGCCCGTGTGCTCCTTCGTTGCTGCGTGACTGTCTTGGGGGACCTTGGAATTCAGCCTGAGCCTGTGTGCTCCACCGTTGCTGTGTGACTGCCCTAGGGGATTTTGGAACTTTGCCTGAGAACGTGTACTGCATTCCAGCTTTGCACTACCTGCTGAGGGAGACGAGTTAGCCAGCGGGAGCGGGACTGCGAGGCCCAGAAGTGCTAGCGCCCGGTAATCGCGCGCACCTGGTGCCTCTTCCCGCCCCCTCCTCCCTGCAAGCACTTAACGACTCGCGGCCCCCGCTCCGCGGGAGCCGCTCGCAGTCGTGTTTCTTACCTGAAGTGTGGTGAGCCCTTCCAACTGCTGCTGTTTATTTCTCCATTGGGACCCCTGAACTTTGAGCCTGTGAGCTCTAGCGTTCCTGCATTAATTGAGCTCTGCCTGAGCCCGTGTGCTCCTTCGTTGCTGCGTGACTGTCTTGGGGGACCTTGGAATTCAGCCTGAGCCCGTGTGCTCCACCGTTGCTGTGTGACTGCCCTAGGGGATTTTGGAACTTTGCCTGAGACCGTGTACTGCATTCCAGCTTTGCACTACCTGCTGAGGGAGTCGAGTTAGCCAGCGGGAGCGGGACTGCGAGGCCCAGAAGTGCTAGCGCCAGGTAATCGCGCGCACCTGGTGCCTCTTCTTGCCCCCTCCTCCCTGCAAGCACTTAACGACTCGCGGCCCCCGCTCCGCGGGAGCCGCTCGCAGTCGTGTTTCTTACCTGAAGTGTGGTGAGCCCTTCTAACTGCTGCCGTTTATTTCTCCATTGGGACCCCTGAACTTTGAGCCTGTGAGCTCTAGCGTTCCTGCATTAATTGAGCTCTGCCTGAGCCCGTGTGCTCCTTCGTTGCTGCGTGACTGTCTTGGGGGACCTTGGAATTCAGCCTGAGCCCGTGTGGCCCACCGTTGCTGTGTGACTGCCCTAGGGGATTTTGGAACTTTGCCTGAGACCGTGTACTGCATTCCAGCTTTGCACTACCTGCTGAGGGAGTCGAGTTAGCCAGCGGGAGCGGGACTGCGAGGCCCAGAAGTGCTAGCGCCAGGTAATCGCGCGCACCTGGTGCCTCTTCCCGCCCCCTCCTCCCTGCAAGCACTTAACGACTCGCGGCCTCCGCTCCGCGGGAGCCGCTCGCAGTCGTGTTTCTTACCTGAAGTGTGATGAGCCCTTCCAACTGCTGCCGTTTATTTCTCCATTGGGACCCCTGAACTTTGAGCCTGTGAGCTCTAGCGTTCCTGCATTATTTGAGCTCTGCCTGAGCCCGTGTGCTCCTTCGTTGCTGCGTGACTGTCTTGGGGGACCTTGGAATTCAGCCTGAGCCCGTGTGCTCCACCGTTGCTGTGTGACTGCCCTAGGGGATTTTGGAACTTTGCCTGAGACCGTGTACTGCATTCCAGCTTTGCACTACCTGCTGAGGGAGTCGAGTTAGCCAGCGGGAGCGGGACTGCAGGGCCCAGAAGTGCTAGCGCCAGGTAATCGTCCGCACCTGGTGCCTCTTCCCGCTCCCTCCTCCTCTTACTTGGCCCAGCTTCCGCACGCGTACGCGGGACGCGCGCGGACGGAAGCGCGGGCGAAGACCGGGCAAAGAGCGGGCCGTTGTGTGGCCGTTAGGTGGCTGGAGAGGCTGGGCTGGGCCCCGTTTCTTTTATTCCCATGTGTTTGTCCCTAGACCTGAGTTCCCTACGACTATAATAATATTCAAATTTTCCCTATGTTTGTAGCGCGTTACTGCCTTTTATAGTTTGCGCTATTATTTGTTCAACTGGTATTGCTTGGCTAGGCCATTTTCAGATCTGATACTCCAGTCTAATTTCTATAGTTGTGCACTCTTTTGGCATTATGGATACGGCCTCACCTGGGACTGCGGGGGTAAACCTTAACAAGGGCACACTAGACAATTATTTCAAAAAATCTATTTCGGAAATAGAAAGGGAAGAAGCCCTAGCGGAGAAAAGGGTGGAGCGCCGTCGCTCCATCGAGGGTTATAAGGCCAGACCCTCTTTGACATCACCCCCGCATATATTAACATCTAGCTCAGGGGTGTCCCCTATCACTGAAGACCCTTTTACAACCCAGGGAATTCCAGTACTTTTAAGGGGCACATCTCCCACACCATCTTCTCCCAGGGCCCCACTTAGCCCATCAACTGCGGCTCCCTTAGCACCTTGTAACTCTGCTCTAGGTCAGGAAGTAACACCAGCTCCCCTCCATATTGGTAAAATCATCGTTAAAAACCAACCGAGGAAGATAGAGGCCCCGAAAATCCACGGTCCACCGCCCAAAAAGAGAATGAGGAAGGGGGGCTCTATTCAAAAGGGCAAAATTAGTCATTCTGAATTTGGCAAAGGGAAAGGGGGGGGTGTAGCCTGTGCCCCAAAATTAACAGTGGACACTACACCTGTTATCACTATAGTGACTACACAAGAAACACCACCACTTACATTTGCCACTACCCCCACTAGTGCCAACGCTGAGGAGACTCAGCCGATCGTCCCCACCCTGGAGCTTCTTGGGCAAATGCTCAGGACGCTTACTTCTCCTATTGCAGATAGACTATCGGCTATTGAACAACGGCTAGGGAACCTGGAAAAGGCTATTCTTAACAAATCGGATAAGCAGAAAGCCCCTCCCATTCCTAATACAGCATTGGCTGCGGTCGGTTTACCTAACTCCTCAAAACCTACCTCAGCCAAGGTGGCTCATACAACATCTAATAAGTCAGCCAAGGTGGCACATACAACATCTAACACCACTACAATGGTGTTACTCCCCAAGCCTAATGTCTCTACCAAAACAGTGACTCACAATTCTCAAGGGATCACAACCCCTATCATTTCTTCCCGACCTGCCATGCACATGGATGGTGCCACCCAGAAGGGTGGAAATAGTACGGTCGCAAGACCAATGCAGCCGGCTGGGGAGAGGGAACCCTCAACCAGAGTATTAAAACGTAGAATTCCACAGGTTGAACTTCCTCCGGAAGCACTACCCTATGTAGTGGTGCTTACGGGTGTTCCCACCCTTGACCCTGACAAGCGAGAAGGTCCACAGCAGCTTAAAAATAAAACTATGTACTGGCTGTCTAAAAATAGGCCACTACCGGAGAATGTTATTGGGGATATTGTGCACGTGCGTCGACTCTCTTGGTTGGGGGGGCGGGAGAAAGACATAGAGGGCGACTTGATTGTGATCAACTTTAGGGACCCTGAAGTTGTTAGGCACATCCTGAGCTGGATGCCAGGGAACTTAGGCAAATCAATCATGCCGTGCGACCATACCTACTTCTATCCCAGAGCCCTAGTAGCTCCCCTGTCATGCCCCTGGCCTTCTATGGCCCCGACAGGTTCTATTGCTCCAAAACAAAATAACCATCACTTCTCCCTGCAGCCTGGCCCAATGGTTTCAAAGAATGTTTATGGGTGGGAATCCATTCCGCAAAGGGGCTACGGTTTAAACCATAGGAGATCGGACTATTCTTTTCAAACAGGGGGAATGGACCATTTGCTTCCTTTCACTCCCCTGGAAGTTAGTAATAGTTTCGAAGCTTTCTCTGGTTTGGATTCCTGTGATTGACGCCTGGGATCCTCTCCTGATCATTCTGTATTAGAGAGGGGGTCAGGCGTACAGGAGTTTAAATCTTACTCATCTGGTGCAAACTCTCCTCCTCAGATGCCAAGTGATTCCCATGGCATGACTCAAACTCTTTTAGTCTCACCCAACCTTAGTCCATCTCCCCCTCCAGGGATTCCTATCTCACATGTATGTAGTGGTGGTGATACTACTGGGGGGCAGGGAACTACATTACACATTCCATCTAGAGCCCTGAGGGTACTGTCATGGAATGTTGCAGGCATTGCCAATAAAATATACACTGAAGAATGGGACTCTCTAATAATAAATAGTGACATCTGTCTCTTTCAAGAGACATGGGCGAGGGAACCTGCCCCTAAAATTGGCTATGCGGTATTCGAAATCCAGGCTTCCTGGAACGGTAAGGGGAGGCCCTCGGGTGGCTTGGCAGTGTGGATAGCGTGTCATATTGGTTGCATTGCGGAAACCATAGCCACGTCCTCTCAAGACATCCAGTGCGTCTTATTAAACTGGCCGGGTGCCCAAAAGTTGGCAATTATAAATGTTTATTCCCGCCCACTTGGCCCAACGGCGGAGTCCACTACATTAGAAGATCTTGCGTCCTTTTTGGGACAGCTGCCGACCGATTACAAGGTGGTAATGGGCGGAGATTTTAATTGTCACTTTGAGCCCTTAGAGGGCTTGAGGGAAGGGGCCCTTACCGCAGAAGATGACTTCTGGGGTATCCCAGTATGCCAATCGCCCCATCCCAGATCTTGGTCTCCACTCGCGGTCCAAATTATGTCACTAACCCTTAATTTTGCGTTAAGAGCTTGCAATGGACGTACGCCCTCAGATACTCCCTCAAAATGTACATTTAACAGGAAAAATCATGAGTCACGACTGGACTACATTTTTGTGGATACCAGTCTTTGGCCAAAGGTAGAGGACTTCAAAATAATCCCCCGCACAGATAGTGATCATGACGCTCTCCTACTCTTCCTGGCCTATCTTCCAGTATATCCTGGATCACTACCACCCGAGGACAGAGATGAACAGGGAAACCTGGTACTATCCTCTAACAGGCGTAGGGTGAGATGGCAGAAATTTTCCAAATCAGAAGAAAATATTGGGAAAATCTACAATCTGGTGCTGCCTAAATTTGAGGCCCTGGATGAACTAGTCAGTCAATCCAGTCCCCAGGATTTACATAAAATTCTACCTTTAATTCATGAAGACCTAGTGGGAGCTCTAGGAGAGGTTCTCTACCCTGAGGTGACAAAGCCCAAACACAAGACTAGAACCTCCACCTGGTATAACTCTGATTGCAGAAAGGCCAAATCTGACCTTATTACTGCAGTCAAAGAGGGCGTAGCTCGGAACAGGGTGGCCGATCTGCGGCGTCAGTATAAGGCCACGATGGATCGTGCGAGGTCAGACTGGGACTGGGATAGATGGCATGACCTTTCAACTGCCCTTATATCTAAGGACTTAAGAAAATTCTGGTCACTAGTCACTACTGGCTCAGGGGAACCCAAAGCTGCAGTGGAACCCAATATAGCAGCACATATATGGGAAGACCATTTCAGTAAACTCTACGCAGATACCCTAGAGAATACTGATGCCGTTGTTGCATCACTCCTTTCCCTTCCTGGAGACACCTTGGAGTTTACGCTAGGGGAAGTGGCCAGCGCAATAGAGGGTCTAGCGTTGGGAAAGGCCCCTGGCCTTGATAAATTACCAGGTGACCTTTTTAGGTCCCACCCAGAGGTCTGGGCGCCTTATCTTCACATTCTTTTTAATTCACTTGCAAGTGGAATGGCGATCCCCTGTACTTGGCTGGGGGCAGAGATAGTCCCAATCTTCAAGAAGGGCTGCCCTCTGCTCCCATCCAACTACAGGCCGATCAGCCTTATAGATGTCCCCCAGAAGATTTATTCGCGACTTTTACTGGACCAACTCTTGGACTGGATGGAGGAAAACGAAATTTTAAGTCCCCTCCAGGCTGGCTTCAGGAAAAATACGTCCACCATGGACCAAATCTTCCGCCTCGTCCTCCTTTTTTGGAAATCGGTGACCATTGAGGGAGGGAGATTGTACATGGTGTTCGTAGACCTGAAGTCAGCATTCGACTTGGTACCACGGAAAAAACTCTGGGAGGTCCTGAAGGAGATGGGAGTGCCCACTAACCTGCTCCAGGCCATAATAAGACTTCATCAGGGTAACTTTGCCCAGGTACGATGTGGGCGGGGTGGAGCATTGACAAAAAGGTTCCCTGTCTCCCGGGGGGTTAGGCAGGGATGCGTCCTCGCCCCTACCCTTTTTTGTCTTTAAGTGAACAGTGTTATTTCACACTTAGTTAACGTTAGGGACAACGACGCCCCGGTTTTGGCAGGCAGGAGGGTGCCGGCAATAATGTTTGCTGATGACACCCTCCTGCTCTCTAAATCACCCATGGAAATTCAGCGAATCCTAGATGGATTTGGTCTTTTCTGCAGGCAGTATGGCCTTAAGATTAACACAGGGAAGACCAAATTTATGATCTTTAACCCCTCTCCCACAACTAGACCTAACCCATCCCTAAACTCCACGGTTTTAGAGAGGGTTAAAACATTTCAGTACCTGGGTGTGACCCTCCAAGAGAACCTATCCTGGGGTCCACAGATTTCGAGTGCGCGAATAAGGCTTTCTCAACTCTCTGGGGCTATTTTAAAGGCTACGAACACCTCAACCTATAAACCCATAGCCCCTGCAGTTGAGATGTACAAAACACAAGCGAAATCAGCTGCACTCTACGGTAGTGAATTATGGGGACATCAAGCTGCTAGTGAGTTGGTACGTGTCGAAAACAACTTCATGAGGCGTCTCCTGGCCCTCCCAATTGCAACTCCTCTGTTTCCCTTACGTCTAGATTTGGGTTTGCCGTCCATCAGGGAGGACCTTGAATCCAAACCTTTAAGATTCTGGCATAGACTATGGTCAACAGGGGAGCTTAGCCACTACAGGCAAGATCTTGTGCATGTTATGAATCTAAATCACAATGATAAGATTCCTTGGCTAGCCTTTGTTAAAAAAGAACTGCTTCGGCTTGGTTTTAATGAGCTGTGGGAGGTCCCGGAAATAGGCTGTAATAGGGTCCCCCGGAAAAGACTTGTGGAAGCTTACAAGGAACAAAATCTTGTTTCTCACATGACTGCACCCAGCATCGGCACTTTAACCCATTGTTTTACTGAATCCAAAAATTCTTATAAGTTTGAAACTTTTATGGATTTTATTTATCCGATTACGGCAAGGAAGCTTTTTATACAGTGGCGGTTTGGCACCCTACCTATCAAATCTTTTACTAGTAAATGGACTAATGGAGGGGACAAATTATGCCCTGGCTGTAATTCCTGCGAAGAGGAGGAAATCCATGTTCTGTTTTTTTGCCCTACCTACAAGTCACCCAGGAAATACTGGCTGGTGCCCCTTTGTAGGAATATGGCAATAAGGAACTGTGTTACATCTTACAAAATATTGAAAACTGATTCCTCCCCCCATATTGTTTTCGCAGTTGCAAAATTTCTCTTGGCTATGTGGCGCATTAGGTCCAATTTGATTAAGGCAAAATCATCATAGGATGAATGCCTACACCACTGTGTCATGTTAACCTTTTGGTTCCTGCTGTTAACGTTTTTTATCACACCACTTATTCCATTTTTTAATGACAGGAAATGTTGTTGCTTGCTTTTTTTTTTTATCTATTCTATATTACTGATTTTTATGAATTGCTGCTACTCGTTCCCTGTATGTATTCTAATTGTTTGGATTTTAAATGTGTGTATATTTCTATGCATCTTTTATGGCCTAAAAGGTCGAAATAAAGATTTTTTGGATTGGATTAGAATGATTCTAGGTTAGCTTTAGGAAGGGACACTATGGCAATAGCTGCCTCTGCTTGAAGTAGCTTCAGTGTGGTCAGAAAACACAAGGTGTGCTCTGACGGCACTATCGCTCACTGCAATTTATAACTCATGTCGCTGGTCATATTATTGATTTATCGTTATGTAATCAGTCTGCAGTACTTTTTAGTCCAAGTGATAATGTGTTTAGGTGCTAAAAATATTGGCGGCAGCACAAAATGATGTAATCAAAACGTAGTTAAGTTATTAAGAGTCGCATGGCGATTAAGCTCAGCCGGCTGTGTTTTAGCCAAGTGATAATTTACCACCTGCTGGAAATCATACATAATAAGGCCCTAGCAAGAGAAAGTGTGGTCTTTAACAGCTTGGATAAAAAGGTAGGACTGTAACTCTCTGGCCTTTTACCATTTTTGTCACTGTCTTGCATTTTTTTCTACAATCTTTTTTACCTTGTCAGGCACTTTGAGCAGCTGCCAGTTATAACAATATGTTGTTTTAACTTGTGTATTAACAATGTGATTTGCATCCTACCTGCAGCTGGCGGTCCTGTTGATACTGAGAGGGCACTGTCCCCTTTTAACCATCATTCCCTGGACGATAGACCTTTGTTGTTGCCTGAGTGGTAAAAGGAAGTTAACATAAAAAAAGAAAAGTGAGTTTACAGTATAATCCTTTGACTACACAATGAGAGTCCAAACTAATTAGTAGGATTAAAAGGGATGATAACAAACGTAAAGCCTGACTGATATAAATGAGTATCAGAAACATATTGTAGAGATACAAAATCACCAATGCAAATCCGAATCATCAGATTAAATTAAGCTTCAATAATAAGAAGCATACAAGAAATTCCGTAGCAGTGAAACAAAAAGATAAGAGAGAGAATCTGATGATTAGATTGCAGGTTTTGATTCTCCTGTCTATACATGAGGCCATCTAAAAGTCATCTAATAATGCTATCTTAAGCTAGGGATCGGGGTAACTTTAATTAAATTAGGGGAGCAGGAAATGTGTCAGCATTGTGGAGACCAGTAAAAGATCCCCAAATGGAAGAAAAGTGTAGCATTAAGCCACACAACGGAAAAATAGCAAGAGGTCTGTACCTCTCAGTCCTAGGGTTATTTGCTGCCTGACAAACAATGCAAACACCAATTAACACACAAAATCCACAGCCTTGCCGCCAGTACAATTCCACCTTCTCACTGTGGATTGACCTTGAGAGTCCATTTCAGCCATGTGAGTCGATCTCCTTCTTAATAAACGCGTCTTCTTCTTGCCAAAGGTTTCCTCCTGCACCTCGCTATAACTACAACACACAATACGCCCTTCACTAACTAACAAAGCCCTGAAACAGCACCTAAAGAGGAGAGAACATGCAAAGTGAGCAAAACTTTCAAGTTGAAGTTCAAACATTGAAGCCCAAAAGCTGAAGGCCTTTGGTCAAGCTAAACTAAGTAAAACAAAATGTGCACCCAACATTTATATATATGTATATATATATTCACTGAAAAAACCATAGGTTATAGACCATATATAGTTAGGAATTAGCATTTAAAAAACCTTATTTTACTCACACAAAACCATTGAAATTCCATATATAGTTAGTTGCACTAACTATATATCGCGCACCCGCAATCCACTGCTGATGATGTCACATATTACATCATTCATGACATGGTCAGTGACATCACTGATGACATCACTGATGACATCTCAAATGACATCACTGATGACATCACTGATGACATCTCATTTGACATCATTCTTGTGCTAATACGATAAACCTCTTCAGACTCTAATATAACCTTAGATACACTCAGTGTATACATACACTCACACACTGTCACTCATCCATGGAGTTACTCACACACCTAGTCAGTCATGCAAAGAAACAATCTCACCTCCATTTCCTCAACTATACAGTTATACACACCTTACTTATTCAAACATATACTAACACATATTTACTCTCTTATACAATCCCTGATACAAGTTCACAATGATCCATACAGCCACTCACACATTCAGTGGCTCTCATGCACAGTTATTTATATATGCCAACTCTCACATGTACTGTGTTTTACATATGTACTTACTATGACATGTAGCATTGAGATATCCATTCACTCATCAATACACTCATGCACACAGTCAACCGCCCATGTAGCTGTTTCCACATGCACTCTTGAACTCATACACCTAGTGAATCAACTGCTCACACATCTATGCACAGAGTCACACACCTCCCAGCCACCCCCACACAAACTCAATCTCCCATACAAATACTTGGGCAACCAATCAATAACACATATAACCTCTCGTATAGCTAATGATCAACACATGCAGCAGTTAACATCACAACAGACATACTGATGCACACATTCAGACAGTTTAGTCACTAACCCATGCATTTAGTACGACACATTTATTCACTCACTCATACAGTCAGTCACGCACCTACTAAATCCTTCATCCAGACACTTATACATCCACTCATTCTTCAATATATCAAACATATTTAAACTTTACAGAAACACACAGTCACTGGATGATGTCATCAGTGATGTCATCAGTGATGTCATTTGAGATGTCATCAGTGATGTCATCAGTGATGTCATTTGAGATGTTATCAGTGATGTCATTTGAGATGTCATCAGTGATGTCATCAGTGATGTCATTTGAGATGTCATCAGTGATGTCATCAGTGATGTCACTGACCATGTCATGAATGATGTAATATGTGACATCATCAGCAGTGGATTGCGGGTGCGCGATATATAGTTAGTGCAACTAACTATATATGGAATTTCAATGGTTTTGTGTGAGTAAAATAAGGTTTTTTAAATGCTAATTCCTAACTATATATGGTCTATAACCTATGGTTTTTTCAGTGAATTTTCGAGGTTTTTTAAATGCTAATTCCTAACTATATATGGTCTCTAACCTATGGTTTTTTCAGTGAATATATATATATATATAACATCTCTATGGCAAAATGAAACCCCTCATTTTGTTCCTTTGCAAATTAAATGTTTTAAGTGTTAACACTTTATTCCAATCAAGATGACTTCAGGTGTGCCATACTTTTGTCATAAGTAAGACTGTTAGCGCTCTAGTTGTTCTTTAGAACACTCTGGGACATTCTGTCACTGTGCTATAGTTGGGCTACATCTGGCTGATATTTGGGCTACATTTGGGCTCTTTTGTCTCTGGTGGCCATCTTTGGGCTACATTGGGCTACATTGGGCTACATTGGGCTCCAACATATATATAGCCCAATGTAGCCCAATATATATTTTTCAAAGTTAATTTTCGTAAAAACCACTGGAGCATATATCTTGAGACATAGCAAAGGCACATCGGGCTACCAGTCCCTACAATTTTGCCAAGTTTTGTGGAAATCCATTCAGCCGTTCGAGCTAAAAGTGAGTCCAACCGCCCTATGGAAAACTCAATGTTAAAAACACGTTTTGGGACCCCCCTGTTTTCTCGGCCCCCGCTCGACTAAACCCCCCCAAATTTTCAGGGGCTGCTCAGAAATAAAATGTGCCATTTTCCTGAAAATTGCAGCCAATTCCGTCCACAAACGCCAAAGTTATTAGACATAGAATTTTCAGAAATCCCATAGAGAAAATATCCTAACTATATATACCTACTGGCTATCGCCAGTAGGTAATATATATAACATTTCTATGGCAAAATGAAACCCCTCATTTTGTTCCTTTGCAAATTAAATGTTTTAAGTGTTAACACTTTATTCCAATCAAGATGACTTCAGGTGTGCCATACTTTTGTCATAAGTAAGACTGTTAGCGCTCTAGTTGTTCTTTAGAACACTCTGGGACATTCTGTCACTGGGCTATAGTTGGGCTACATCTGGCTGATATTTGGGCTACATTTGGGCTCTTTTGTCTCTGGTGGCCATCTTTGGGCTACATTGGGCTACATTGGGCTACTTTGGGCTACATTGGGCTCCAACATATATATAGCCCAATGTAGCCCAATATATATTTTTCAAAGTTAATTTTCGTTAAAACCACTGGAGCATATATCTTGAGACATAGCAAAGGCACATCGGGCTACCAGTCCCTACAATTTTGCCAAGTTTTGTGGAAATCCATTCAGCCGTTCGAGCTAAAAGTGAGTCCAACCGCCCTATGGAAAACTCAATGTTAAAAACACGTTTTGGGACCCCCCTTTTTTCTCGGCCCCCGCTTGACGAAACCCCCCCAAATTTTCAGGGGCTGCTCAGAAACAAAATGTGCTATTTTCCTGACACTTTCAGCCAATTCCGTCCACAAACGCCAAAGTTATTAGACATAGAATTTTCAGAAATCCCATAGAGAAAAAATCCTAACTATATATACCTACTGGCTATCGCCAGTAGGTAATTCACTGAAAAAACCACAGGTTTCAGGCCTTATATAGTTAGGAATTAGCATATAAAAAACCTTTGAAATTCAATGAAAAAACCATAGGTTTCAGGCCTTATATAGTTAGGAATTAGCATTTAAAAAACCTTTGAAATTCACTCAATAAACTATAAGTTTTAGGGGTGTTATAATTAGCTGGACATTTCACTCATACAAAACCATTGAAATTGCTCCTATATAGTTAGTTGGACTAACTATATTTCGCGCACCCGCAATCCACTGCTGATGATGTCACATATTACATCATTCATGACATGGTCAGGGACATCACTGATGAAATCTCAAATGACATCATTGATGACATCACTGATGACATCATCCAGTGAATGTGGTTTGCTTCGTTATTTAAATATGCATTATATATAGCAATTTGCATTGAAGAATGAGTGGATATATAAAAATAAATATTTGGATGGAGGATTTAGTAGCAATGTAATTGACTGTTTACTTT
This sequence comes from Lissotriton helveticus, assembly GCF_964261635.1. Classification (NCBI taxonomy): domain Eukaryota; kingdom Metazoa; phylum Chordata; class Amphibia; order Caudata; family Salamandridae; genus Lissotriton; species Lissotriton helveticus. Next base: position 990,073,330 of record NC_136067.1, read on the forward strand.
AACAATGTATAGTGTCTCACTAAATATAGTGGATAGTGACTAAACTGTGTGAATATCTGTATCACTTTGTCAGTTGTTGTGTAAACTGGTTCTCCAGTTGGTTACTAGCTATGTGAAAGTCTATATTACTTATTAATTAGTTAACCGAGTATTTGTATTGGAGAGTGAATGTGTGTGTGGTTCGGTGAGGGGGGGGTGTGAGAGCCCAAAGATGTGTGAATAGTTGATACAGTAGATATAGGAAGTTAAAACTACATGTTATAATAGTTGTTTGGGTGAGTAAATATCTTTATGGGAATGGTGATGAGCAAATATATTTCTCTTTGGTGCATGTCCAACAAAGTAGAAAAATAAAAGGCAGTGTATATGTCAGTTTTTGTATATAAATAAGTATTCATAAAACTCAATGATTCTGTAAGTGACTACATGGATGACTGTATACTTGTAATAATGATTTTATAATACAGTAAGTATGACTTACTATGTAAATGAATAGATGAAGTGGTGTTTGTATAAGTGTGTAGCTAAGTAAGTATGTAAGTATGATCCATTGTTTGCATAAGTGAGTAGGATAACTTCATATTTTAATAGGTTGTGTGCTGGTGTGAAATGACGATATAGGTGTATAAGTATTTTTGATAGTGTTCTATTTTTCATTGACAGCATGTATGATTGAATCTACAGGTAAGTGATTAGATGTGTGTATACATCTAGGAATCACTGAGTGGGTTTTAGATACTTGTATTGCTGTGTCAATGGATTCAAATATGATACTCTGTATTTTACAAAGAGTGATGAAAGATTTTACTAGTGTATGAAAAGGTGTATGTGATTGTCACGTGGATGATGTCATCAGTGATGTCATCAGTGATGTCATTTGAGATGTCATCAGTGATGTCACTGACTATGTCATGAATGATGTAATATGTGACATCATCAGCAGTGGATTGCGGGTGTGCGAAATATAGTTAGTCCAACTAACTATATAGGAGCAATTTCAATGGTTTTGTATGAGTGAAATGTGCAGCTAACTATAACACCCCTAAACTTATAGTTTATTGAGTGAATTTCAAAGGTTTTTTAAATGCTAATTCCTAACTATATAAGGCCTAAAACCTATGGTTTTTTCATTGAATTTCAAAGGATTTTTATATGCTAATTCCTAACTATATAAGGCCTGAAACCTATGTTTTTTTCAGTGAATATGCAAGGTTTTTTTAATGCTAATTCCTAACTATATAAGGCCTGAAACCTATGTTTTTTTTCATTGAATTCGCAAGGTTTTTTAAATGCTAATTCTATTAGTGGATAACGTTTATATATTCAAACGTTTTTTTAATGCTAATTCTTAGCTATATAAGGCCTGAAACCTATGGTTTTTTCAGTGAATTTCAAAGGTTTTTTAAATGCTAATTCCTAACTATATAAGGCCTGAAACCTATGGTTTTTTCATTGAATTTGCAAGGTTTTATAAATGCTAATTCTATTAGCGGATAACGTTTTTATATATTCAAACGTTTTTTTAATGCTAATTCCTAACTATATAAGGCCTGAAACCTATGGTTTTTTCAGTGAATTTCAAAGGTTTTTTAAATGCTAATTTCTAACTATATAAGGCCTTAAACCTATAGTTTTTTCAGTGAATTTGCAAGGTTTTTTAAATGCTAATTCTATTAGCGGATAACAATTAAATATATTAATATCCTAGTGGGACCACCTGAGCAGCCCTAGGGGCTCAGGGTGTTTCTAACCTGCCCCCTTTTTGTGTTCTACATGTTTGTTTTTCTGCTTTCTTGTGTCTCAGTCTACTGAGACCCAAGATGGATGCCAACACTTCCTGGTTAGAAGTGTTGACAGCCAATGAGCATGCAGCTTTCTCGGGACGGCATGTTGATTGGCTGTCACTGTCTGTCAACACTAGCACAAGATGGATGCCAATACTTCCTGGCTAGAAATGTTGACAGCCAATGACCATGCAGCTTTCTTGGGAAGGCATGCTGATTGGCTGCCACTGTCTGTCAACACTCCAAACCAGGAAGTGTTGGCAGCCATCTTGTGCCTTGTTAGAACCAAGGCACAAGAAAGCAGTGAAACAAAGGTGTGAAACTTGCAAAGGGGCCAGAGTAGAAGCACCCCGACCCCCTAGGCCTGCTCAGGGGGTCCCACAAGGCAAAAAAAAACATTTTGTTTTAAAAAAGTCGCGGGGGTCCTTGTGGGACCCCCTGAGCAGGCCTAGGGGGTCAGGGTGCTTCTACCCTGCCCCCTTTTTGAGTTCTACACATTTGCTTTTCTGCTTTCCTGTACCTCACTCTACAGAGGCACAAGGTGGCTGCCCACAATTTCTGTTTTAGAGTGGTGACAGACACTGGCAGCCAATCAGCATGCAGCTCATGCACGTAGGGGTACGCCTACGTACGCGTACGGTACGCGTACCGGTAAGCTTACGAGTAAGCTTAGGGTGAGCTCATATAGATATATATGTGTATTTTAAGTAAATTTTCGTAAAAAACACTGGAGCAATTTTCACCAAATATAGCAAAGGCACATCTGCGTACCAGTCCCTACAATTTTGCCAAGTTTGGTGTGATTCCGTTCAGCGGTTCGGGCTGTAGACTTGTCAGAACCTCCTATGGAAATTAACATGGGCAAAACACGTTTTGGGACCCCCTTTTTTTCTCAGCCCCCACTTAACGAATCCCCCCCAATTCAGGGAAGGAGCGCAGCGGAGCTGGCCAAAATTTTGGAAAATTACACGCAAATTCCTCAACCGGCGCCAAAGTTATTCCCAATAGAATGTTGCGGATTTCCTATAGTAGCTAGGTCCTAACTATATATACCTACTGTTTATCGCCAGTAGGTAATATATATATATATATATATATATTACCTACTGGCGGTCGCCAGTAGGTATATATAGTTAGGATTTTTTCTCTATGGGTTTTTTGAAAATTCTATGTCTAATAACTTTGGCGTTTGTGGACGGAATTGGCTGAAATTTTCAGGAAAATGGCACATTTTGTTTCTGAGCAGCCCTTGAAAATTTGGGGGGGGTTCGTCCAGTGGGGGCCGAGAAAAAAGGGGGGTCCCAAAACGTGTTTTTAACATTGAGTTTTCCATAGGGCGGTTGGCCTCACTTTTAGCCCGAACGGCTGAATGGATTTGCACGAAACTTGGCAAAATTGTAGGGACTGGTAGCCCGATGTGCCTTTTGTAGGTCTCAATATATGTGCTCCAGTGGATTTTGAGAAATTAACGTTTAAAAAAAGATATATATCTGTAACAGCGGACCGGGCAGCGCACTGGTTCGCGGACTTTTCGCGCAACGGAGCTTTGTGAAGCGAAGCTGATTGGTTCTCCGGCGTCTGTCAACATTCCAAACAGTCCGTAGCGGCCGCCATCTTGTCTCTCGGTAGGATCGAGAGACAAGAGGAGGTCAAAACAAAGGGGGAAATAACTATAAGGGGGCATAGTAGATCCTCGCTGACCCCCTAGGTTTGATGTGGAGGTTTTAAAAGGGCCCCGCGGGGCAAAAAAAAATAATAATAATAATAATCGAAGGGCTGAATGGATTTGCATGAAACTTGGCAAAATTGTAGGGACTGGTAGCCCGATGTGCCTTTGCTAGGTCTCAATATATGTGCTTCAGTGGATTTTGAGAAATTAACGTTCAAAAAAAGATATATATCTGTAACAGCGCACCGCTTCGCGTACTTTTCGCGTTACGGAGCTTTGCGAAGCGAAGCTGATTGGCTCTCCGGTGTCTGTAAACATTCCAAACAGTACGTAGCGGCCGCCATCTTGTCTCTCGGTAGGATCGAGAGACAAGAGGAGGCCAAAGCGAAGGGGCAAATGACCATAAGGGGGCATAGTAGATCCTCGCTGACCCCCTAGGTTTGATGTGGAGGTTTTAAAAGGGCCCCGCGGGGCAAAAAAAAATAATAATAATAATAATCGAACGGCTGAATGGATTTGCACGAAACTTGGTAAAATATTAGGGACTGGTAGCCCGATGTGCCTTTGCTATGTCTCAATATATGTGCTTCAGTGCATTTTGAGAAATTAACGTTCAAAAACAAGATATATATCTGTAACAGCGCTCCACTTCGCGGAGATAAAATTATATCTGTATTACCTAGCTGTTGCTAACACCAGTTAGCGACGGCTAGTAGGAGATAGCGACCATCTTGGGTCCCACTTTGCATGTGAGTGATATTTATCACTAATGACATGCAAAGTGGGCATGCCAAGATGTTAGCGACTGGAAACAGTCGCTAACATCGCTATCTCCTATTATCAACTTTTGGAAATATTCGAGATAAGCGCGAATATCTCCAAAAAGTAACAGCTGCCCTGAGCAGTTCTTAGCCATGTTATCCAATGGGAGGTGGATAACATGGCTAAGAGCATTAGCTCGGTAATGCATGAATATCGCGGAGTTTTCAGCGATATTAATGCATTGCGCTAGTTTTTTATCGTATTTGCGATAAACCTTGATAATAGCAAGGTTTATCTGCGATAATTTCTGACGGTAAAAAAATCTTTGCAATGCATCGTTAGGGATAAATATCGCTTAACTTTGGTAATATGCCCCAACGTCTGTTAACGTTCGATTCGAAGGAAATCAGGAATTGTTGAAAAACATTGTGTGCGCCATCTTGTCTTTTTTCAAATGCCACACTTTTGCCGTGCACGGCAGCCATTTTAGATGCCTTGACCAGACCCACTCTGTGCACGCTGTCGATCCTTAGCATGGCTCCCCACCCTCGCAAGCATCTCACCCAGGCAGTGGTCACCCCCGCTCTCTGTCTTATGCATGGGTAATAAACCTCCCCCCATCTGCGCTGCTCTTCCCTGAGAATCACACCCTGTGCCCGCCCGACACCTCCCTTTCGCCCTATTCACTACCGCACCCTCTGACACTCCTTTTCCTCTGTGTCCGATTGTCCAGGCCGGTCCTAGGCTATCAGCTAGCCCTGCAGATGTAGTTTATGGCCACAGCTGTAAAGAATCACCCCTCTTCAAAGGAGTTATAGTAGATCAAGGCCCACACTCGATGAGATCCGTCACAGCAGAAGCGTTGCTATTATCTGAAAACCATCCTGTATTGTGATTGGGGAGGGGACCGAGCGTGAAGCGGAAGATTCCAGGGATGACTCTTTGTACATCAAAGTTTTTACAATTATGTGTCACATTAAAAATATATAGCACTCCGACAAAGTAGTAAGATTATAAAACTTTAATAATTTATAAATATATACAAGAAAACAAAAATAGTAATAACATATAAACATTTTTAGAGAAAAACAACGAAGTAGCGGTCGGCTGTGCGAATAGTCCCAACGCAGCACAACGTCCAGATTTCCGGCGTGGGGCGTCGCGGGGGGTGGGTCATCAGTAGCAAACTGTTGTGCGAATAGTTCCAAGGCAGCAGAACGCGCCGAAATCTAGATGACACGAAAGTGATGTCTAGTAAGTTGCCACCCAGCAAATAACGGCGTGGGGCGTCGCGGGGGGTGGGTCATCAGTAGCAAACTGTTGTGCGAATAGTTCCAAGGCAGCAGAACGATGGCACCAAGGTGATGTCCAGTAAGTTGCCGCACTGGTTTTGGTATCCTACAATGCTGCTCCGAATAACGGCGTGGAGCGCCCCGGGGGAGGCGGCGTGAACGGGCCTCTCCAGGTGGAGTCTCATCTGTTTTAGTGGGGCGCCCCTTTACCGTTTCAGTTGCCATTCCGTCCGCTTTTGGTCCACTGTGTCAAAATCCGCCATTCAGCTGAGTTGCGCCCACTCTTGCGGTGCAGCGATAGGCGGCTGCCACAGGACTCTCAAAATGGCGGCAGGCTCTTTCCTTTTTGGGCGTGGTCCACTGAAATGGCCCTGGGACACCTTGGAAATCGGACGCTTGTCTGCTAGGTCTTGGACCCCATTCTCGAAAGCGTCCCCTCCGCCTTGAGAATTCATCAAAAGTTTTGGGGGCCCCGACTCCTGCAGGCTTCTGGTGGGGAGCGGCTGCCATGATTGCTCGCGGAATGACCACGACGGAGCTACGAGATGGTGGTGCTCTCATGCTGACGCCAGTTTAGTCTGAAACATCCAGAAACAAGGTGGGGCTTTCATCGTTTGGGGGGAAAAAAAAGTTTTCATCCAATGAAAAGTGTTGTTTTTAGGTCATATGATCAAGCCTTCCATCATTCGGAAACCAAAAGTAAAATGAACCAATGAAAAGTTTTATAAACAAGTCACATGACCTGTTATGCGGCATAGGGTATAAAATGCGGAGAAAATACGTTGGCACGTGAGGCGGCGTCAGTAGCGGACCGATGTGCGAATAGGCCGAAGGCAATACAACGCGCCAAGATCCGGATGGCACCGAGGTGGTGTCATAGTTGAGAGTTCTGAGCAGCGGTTGTAACACTGTCTGAAGCTTATTTGCAGCTGCTGTAGCTTCACTACGCGCCAAGATCCGATGGCACCGAGGTGGTGTGTAGCAAGTTGCCGCACTGGTGTGGCCATCCTACAATGCTGAAAGTCGGCGTGGGGCGCCCCGTTGGCCTGTGAGTTTGCGTCAGTAGCGGACCGATGTGCGAATAGGCCGAAGGCAGCACAACGCGCCAAGATCCGGATGGCACCGAGGTGGTGTCTAGTAAGTTGTCGCACTTCTGTGGCCATCCTACAATGTTGAAAGTTGGCGTGGGGCGCCCCGTTGGCCTGTGAGATGGCGTCAGTAGCGGACCGATGTGCGAATAGGCCGAAGGCAGCACAACAATATTTTCTGACTGACACCACAAGGCGCTGAGATGCCAAGATCCGGATGGCACCGAGGTGATGTCTAAGTTGCGGACTGATGTGCGAATGGGGCCAAAGGCAGCGTAACAATATTTTTTGTATGGAAGATACCACTAGGCGTTGAGATGCCAAGATTCGGATGGCACTGAGGTGATGTCTAGCAAGTTGGTGTGGTCATCCTACAATGCTGAAACTCGGCGTGGGTCGCCCCATTAGCCTGTGAGATGGCGTCAGTAGCGGACCGATGTGCGAATAGGCCGAAGGCAGCACAACGCGCCAAGATCCGGATGTCACCGTGGTGGTTTCATAGTTGAGAGGCACTTCATCTGCAGTGGGGCGCCGAGATCCGGATGGCACCGAGGTGATGTCTAGCAAGTTGCTGTACTGGTGTGGTCATCCTACAATGCTGAAACTCGGCGTGGGTCGCCCCATTAGCCTGTGAGATGGCGTCAGTAGCGGACCGATGTGCGAATAGGCCGAAGGCAGCACAACGCGCCAAGATCCGGATGTCACCGTGGTGGTTTCATAGTTGAGAGGCACTTCATCTGCAGTGGGGCGCCGAGATCCGGATGGCACCGAGGTGATGTCTAGCAAGTTGCTGTACTGGTGTGGTCATCCTACAATGCTGAAACTCGGCGTGGGTCGCCCCATTAGCCTGTGAGATGGCGTCAGTAGCGGACCGATGTGCGAATAGGCCGAAGGCAGCACAACGCGCCAAGATCCGGATGTCACCGTGGTGGTTTCATAGTTGAGAGGCACTTCATCTGCAGTGGGGCGCCGAGATCCGGATGGCACCGAGGTGATGTCTAGCAAGTTGCTGTACTTGTGTGGTCATCCTACAATGCTGAAACTCGGCGTGGGTCGCCCCATTAGCCTGTGAGATGGCTGTTCTTTGGATTTGGGCCTGGTCCACCAAAATGGCCCTGGGACACCTTAGAACTCGGACGCTCGATTTTTTTTTCCTTTCCTGTACATGCAAAAAAAGGTAAATGCCCGGTACGTTACACGCTTCATCTGCCACGATGAACTCTCCAGAGGAACCGAAAAAAAATATAGTTGTGGTAACTATACCATGCATCGTCATATGGAGAGGTGGCACCAATTAATTATAGTGCTGCATAAAAGAGAGATTTGGAGGAGAACCCCTGACCTGCTAGTACATTCATCAAAGAAGTGGCACTGAGAGCTTCAGAGGCAAGGGAAACGGTCCCAAATATTTAGAAGAACTTTGGAAAGATTAAAATGACATGTTTAGATTGTGGCAAATTAATTTCATGTGGACAGATGAGTGTTACTCTAATAAATACAGCATATGAACATCATCATAGTCGATGGTTGGTAGAGACATTTTGACTATATCCTGGACCTGCCCGTCCTCGCCCAAAATGGCGCCAGAATAAATGGGACTCGTAACTCCTTGTTGTGTACTGGTTGCAGAACCTTGAAATCACGAGATACGTATGCAGTTTTGAAGCACATGGCGGGCGGGGACGAGAATTGATTGAATATTTCGACATCCCTATTGATATTAAGTTCTGATGTGTTATTGATTACTGTACTGTTGAAAGTTCGAATTAACGTCACCCATGGTACTTGCCCGCAAATGTATATCTAGATAATTTTATTGTAACTGGCCCTGTCGTATTTTAATTATAAAATGTACGTCCACCGATTCCGTAACTGTTAGACACCTTAGTTCTTGCAACCTAATGGCCCGCCCGTTACGTTCCTCTACAGTGTAAATGTCTATTCATCATATACGATTACAGTTTGCTCTGTGGCAGGCCCACGTGGTTATAGGCTCGTATTTGTATAATGAAATTTTCTCAATAAAGGTTTTTAAAAGAAAACATGGTAGTAGTATATACATTGGTAAAGTTTTTAATAATAGTGACTGTTTTAGAATCATTAAAAGGCAAGTGAAATAAAGCAGACCAATTACATGAAGGGTAAAAGGTATAATACGAAGGAACGCAGTAAAGATAAATGGTCAAGGGCTGTTGTGTTTTCTATTCCTGCAACATAAAGTGATCGATAAGAATCTCATATTCAGGCGTATCGGCGACTAAGACAGCAGGTCGACCCTCTTTTGCTCAACGGCTCCGTCATGGGACGAAGAAACGCTCTTTTTCTCGAAAAAAGAATATATTTTACTTGCAGGACAGTTGTAAAATTTCCGGGAAAGTACATTAGCCTGGAACATTATAACATATATTTAAGAAAAAATAATGTTCGGAAGTAATGAAAAGCGTAATTTTTAGGTCATATGACCAAGCCTTTCATCATTACAATAAGAAAAGTAAAATGAACCAATGAAAAGTTTTATTAACAAGTCACATGACTTGTTATGCTTACGTTACGCGCTGCGCGCCCCGGATGACTTCCGGATGCGCTAACGCGGCGCGTCATATGACGCATTACGCGACAACGCAGGTACAGAATATAGTCAAAATGTCTCCACCAACCAGCGGTCGGAACACAACCCCTTTCAGCAGGCTAAATAGTTCTGTTAAATGACAACAGAAGGGACAGGCAACAAGAACCATCAGTCAAAGAGGGGAGAGCTAGTTCTTCTCTACCGGGTTACATTGGGGCGCTACCGGAACTGATCGAATTGGTAGTCTACAGTGTTTCTGGATGTTTCAGACTGAAGCTGGGGTTAGCATGAGAGCAGCACCATTTCGTAGCTCCGTCGTGGTCATTCCGCAACCAATCATGGCAGCCGTTCTTTATCGTTATTTTGGGCGGGGTGGGTGGCGGAGCCGAGCTGTTTTGCAGCCATCATTGTGTGGAGTTCAGTTCATCTCACTAGTTTTGTATTTGTCATGAGGGGTTGTTCCTAATGTTTCTATTTTAGCGAGGTCAAAAAGAGATCCCATTAGTGGCCTACTGATTTTGCTCGATTCCTTTTCTTTTTTTTTTACACGATTTTTCGTTATCTGCAAAGACTAAACAGAGTATTGCGACTCTGTGTTTGTTTGTAAATAGAGAATGAACCAAAGAGAACTAATTCTAAAACAGTAAATACTTGGATAACAATCAATCAAATGGAGAGAGAAGCAGGCACGACGGATTACAATGGGGGCAAAGACCTGCGTTAACTACCTTTCACTATCTGCAAAGAGAGAGTACTCCTAATAGAAATGAGGGGGGGGGGGCACCATTCAAAGCAGATCAGTGTGCATAAACACGAAAATGTTTTCACTTACCACGTACTTGACATTCGACAGCTTATGATATTTGCTATTAAAAAACCATTGAAATTCACTGAAAAAACCATAGGTTATAGACCATATATAGTTAGGAATTAGCATTTACAAAACCTTGAAAATTCACTGAAAAAACCATAGGTTATAGACCATATATAGTTAGGAATTAGCATTTAAAAAACCTTATTTTACTCACACAAAACCATTGAAATTCCATATATAGTTAGTTGCACTAACTATATATCGCGCACCTGCAATCCACTGCTGATCATGTCACATATTACATCATTCATGACATGGTCAGTGACATCACTGATGACATCACTGATGACATCTCAAATGACATCACTGATGACATCACTGATGACATCTCATTTGACATCATTCTTGTGCTAATACGATAAACCTCTTCAGACTCTAATATAACCTTAGATACACTCAGTGTATACAGACACTCACACACTTCCACTCATCCATGGAGTTACTCACACACCCAGTCAGTCATGCAAAGAAACAATCTCATCTCCATTTCTTCAACTATACAGTTAAACACACCTTACTTATTGAAACATATACTAACACATATTTACTCTCTTATACAATCCCTGATACAAGTTCACAATGATCGATACAACCACTCACTCATTCGGTGGCTCTCATGCACAGTTATTTATATATGCCAACTCTCACATGTACTGTGTTTTACATATGTACTTACTATGACATGTAGCATTGAGATATCCATTCACTCATCAATACACTCATGCACACAGTCAACTGCCCATGTAGCTGTTTCCACATGCACTCTTGAACTCATACACCTAGTGAATAAACTGTTCACACATCTATGCATAGAGTCACACACCTTCCAGCCCCCCCCACACAAACTCAATCTCCCATAGAAATACTTGGGCAAGCAATTAATAACACATATAGCCTCTCGTATAGCTAATGATCAACACATGCAGCAGTTTACAGAACAACAGACATAATGATGCACAAATTAAGACAGTTTAGTCACTAACCCATGCATTCAGTGAGACACATTTAATCACTCACTCATACAGTCAGTCACGCACCTACTAAATCCTTCATCCAGACACTTATACATCCACTCATTCTTCAATATGTAAGATATATTTTAACTTTACAGAAACATACAGTCACTGGATGTTGTCATCAGTGATGTCATCAGTGATGTCATTTGAGATGTCATCAGTGATGTCATCAGTGATGTCACTGACCATGTCATGAATGATGTAATATGTGACATGATCAGCAGTGGATTGCAGGTGCGCGATATATAGTTAGTGCAACTAACTATATATGGAATTTCAATGGTTTTGTGTGAGTAAAATAAGGTTTTTTAAATGCTAATTCCTAACTATATATGGTCTATAACCTATGGTTTTTTCAGTGAATATATATATATATATATATGTCTATATATATCTCCGGTTTCATGGATGCGCGCCTACCACCACCTACCTGTTTCCAGCACGAACCTACCGTTAAACTCACTCCTCCACGCCACCCACCCGGAATGACCGCTACAGTGCACTCTGGGACTTGTGGTTCCTTATTCCACATGAACTGCAAAGGGAGTGCCGACTGCTTCAGGGGGAGGAGACTCACGTGATGGGTGGTATTTTACGCGGGAAGGAGTTATTTGGGGGAGGACATGCCACAGTGAATGGGCGCTGAAGAATGCTAAATGAGCCGAAATGCATTCGCCGCCACTGGGAACCTGTGCATTAAACGAGCTGTTTGCCCTGAACTCCCTCTGGCCTCTGAGTTCTTCTTTCCGAGGGACTTCACCGTCATATATATATATGTATTTATATATTCACTGAAAAAACCACAGGTTCCAGCCACGTTATAGTTAGGAATTAGCATTTAAAAAACCTTAGAAATTCACTGAAAATACCATAGGTTTCACACATGTTATAGTTAGCTGGACATTTCACTCATACAAAACCATTGAAATTTCCCCGTTATAGTTAGTTCAGCTAACTATAACTCGCGCGCCCGCAATGTACTGCTGATGACGTCAGATATTACATCACTCATGACATGGTCAGTGACATCACTCATGACATCACTGATGACATCTCAAATGACATCACTGATGACATCATCCAGTGAATGTGTGTCTTTCTGAAAAATAAATATTTTTTATATATGTATATCTAAAGGGCGATGGAAGAATAAATGGGTAAAAAAGTGTCTAAATGGATTTTTTTGTGTAAAATTGATTGTATAAGTGACTTATTAAGTGTATCGTAGTGAATACATGTATTCGCAAGTAATGTTTAAATATGTAAATATCTGTATCAGTGTCTCACTTTGTGTATAAGTGGCTGTTTGGGTTGGTGAGTAGCTACATGAGTGTCTATATGGGTTATTAGTTGGTTTTTTGAGTATCAGAATAAGTGTCTGTATGGTTTGGTGGGGGTATTACTTAGCGCACGGATGCATGAATGACTGACTCACTGTTTGTATGTGTTTTGAAGACAGCGTGTGTGCAGGACTGTATGGGTGGATGAGTGTGTGTAGGGTCTGTTAGTGAGTGAATGACTGTCTCATTAGTATATTTATGAGTAACTACATATGTTTTAAACTAGTATATGTGAGTATTGATGTATATAAGTGAGTATATGTGAGAGTGAGAGATTGGAAGAGTTCCTGTATAAATAAGTATGTGTTTCTATAAGTGATTGTTTAAGAGAGTAAGTGTGTGTACGTTTCTGTAGAGGTAAGTGTAGTGGTGTGTGTATAGCTGTATATGCAAGTAAATGGATGTTTGAGTAACTCTATGGATGAGTATCGGTGTGTAACAGAATGTATAGGTGTATGAGTACATATGATGAGGGAGTACATGTATGAGTGACTATATAGAACTGTTGGAGAATGAGTGGATGTGTATGTATGTAGATGTTGGAATTACTGAATAGGTTGTTGTAACTGGTATTGGTATCTCCATTTTTTTGAGATCATTTTAGTTTCTATTTTTGAATGTGTGTATCAAAGGTTATATTAGGGTGAGCGGAGGCCTGCCACTCTTTCACAAGGATGATGTCATCAGTGATGTCATTTGAGATGTCACTGAGCATGTCATGAGTGATGTGTATACTGATTTACTACATTGTTTTAAAGTATTTATTTTTAGATATTTTATTTTTTGAATTACATTACATATTTTTATTTTTAAATTTATATATATTTTATATAGCAGGCAATGATATCCTATGGAAGGAAATTCAAGTTACTGGTAAGTACGGTTAAAATTACTTTCCAGGATCAGTAGTGGCTGAAAGATGCAGCACTGAGGTCTCTCCTGAAACAGGTGAGTAAATCGGAATTCATAGTTCGGCTGATTTTAGAGTATTTTTTTAAAGTGCCAAAACTCCACACTTAGAAGAATTTCCAAGTGAAACCAGTCAATGTTAGCCTTTGGAAGGAAAGTCAAGTTACTAAAACTACGGTTAGAATTACTTTTCAGGATCAGTAGTGGGCTGAAAGATGCAGCACTGAGGTCTCTCCTGATAACAGGTGAGTAAATCGGAATTCGTAGTTCGGCTGATTTTAGAGGAATATTTTTACGTTTCAAAAATAGACAGAAACTTTTCTGGTGAAAACCACACAATAGATTCCTATGGAAGGAAGCACAAGTTACTGGTAAGTACGCTTAGATTTACTTTTCAGGGTCCATACTGGGCTCAAAGATGCAGCACTGACGTCTCGCGTGATAACAGGTGAGTAAATCGGAATTCGTAGTTCGGCTGTTTTGAGAGGAATATTTTGTTCAATAGTGAAGGAAGGGGGCGGGGCCTGAGGTGACATGTGTGCAAACACGCCCTGTGGTGCGTTTTAAGTTGGAGAATTAATTCCTCTTCAATCCTGAGGTCCCCTGTGGGCCAACTAGCCCACCAGGTACCTCCAGTATGCGCCAGGGAGCTGCGTTACAGAGAGGTGTTCAGAGGGCACGCCCCCCTTTATACAATACTCTGCAATGCAGCTCTGTGACACTTACAGGAGGTGCCTGTTGGGCTAGTTGGCCCCTAGGGGACCTCTTGATTTAAGAGGAATTAATTCCCCAACTTAAAACGCGCCACAGGGCATGTTTGCACACATATCACCTCAAGCCCCGCCCCCTACCTTCACCACTGTGCAAATGCGCCCCGTAGCGTGTTCTAAGTTGGAGGATTAAGTCCCCTCGCATACTGGGGGTCCCTGGGGGCCAACTAGCCCACCAGGAACCTCCAGTAGGCACCAGGGGGCTGCGTGGCAGAGAGGTGTAAAAAGGGGCGTGGTGTCATTACACCTCTCTCCAACGCAGCCCCCTGGCACGTTTCCAGAGTGGGAACTAAATCCCCTTGAATACCGGGGGTCCCTGGGGGACAACTAGCCCATCAGGAACCTCCAGTATGCGCAAGGGGGCTGAGTTGCAGAGAGGTGTAAAAAGGGACATGGCCTCATTACACCTCTCTGCAACGCAGCCCCCTGGTGCGTTTCCAGAGGGGGAACTAAATTCTCTTGAATACCGGGGGTCCCTAGGGGCCAACTAGCCCACCAGGAACCTCCAGTATGGGCCAAGGGGCTGCGTTGCAGAGAAGTGTAAAAAGGGGCATGGCCTCATTACACCTCTCTGCAACGCAGCCCCCTGGCGCATTTTCAGAGGGGGAACTAAATCCCCTTGAATACCGGGGTACCCTGGGGGCCAACAAGCTCACCAGGAACCTCCAGTATGCGCCAGGGGCTCCGTTGCAGAGAGGTGTAAAAAGGGACGTGGAATGCATGAGTTGTGTACTTGTTTTGCTCGTAATGTGCATAGGGGCAGATTTACAAGTTCATTCCGTTACTATTGCATCACTCTTAAGATGAGAAAAGTCATGTGAAAGTGGCGCAAGGGGGTTGTAAATCTGGTCCACAGTGTTCTGTTTTACTTTGCTTTCCTTTCTGTAATGAAGAGAATCCTGGGTAAATATAACGGTTTCTGTACAGCCAGTACCTTTCAACCCTACCCACAAACGGCTTTCTGCCTGTTACCATAGTAACATTTCATGGAACACTTAGCACAGAGGTTAGAAGTTCACCACACTATGTTGCTAATCGAAAGAGTTACTGTGCTGGAGTTTTAAAACTTTTCCATAGGAACCGTTAGTCGTAGCTATAGACTCTGGTAAAGATCTGGTAAAGAGTTAGTCTTAGAATTATACTTCAAATTATAAATATCATTTCTATTTTTAAATGTTTTCTGAGTATATTATTTTTACACTAAATAATAGTGAAATGTTGTCTGAAAAATAAGACGCATATACTTTTTTAATTAACTTTTATTAAAACAACAATAAATAACTAGAAACGTAACTTAAAGATAACAATATAATAAATAACTAGAAACATAACTTTAAGAAAACAATATAAGAAACAAAATGTGATATTGACTCCAATAGAAGTAGGGTAGGTAATCTGCAAAACAAAAATGAAAATAAGTGTTTAAAATTAGATCGATGTGACTAAATGAGGTCAAACATTACAAGTTAAGGTAATACTTGGCAATAATTTTTAATTTGCACGTCTGGAGTGTGCCTGTTACACTCCACCTCTCTTATAGGCCCGCGTTGAAGAGGTGTCTGTACGGAAGTGCCTACTGTGTCAGATTTACACTATGAATCAACAGGTCTTTAAAATGATTCAGAGATGAGACAGAATTAGGTGAGAGATCAAGTCATTTTGGAGAACAATATTCTTTAGTGCTTATTTAGAAGACGCTTACGTGTTACTTTTCCCATGTTGAAAGTGACGCAAAAGTGGTGCAAGGGGCTTGTAAATAAGCTCTTTTATTTATAATGCATTTAATCGGAGACTTTGTATATCTAGGCCGCTCTGCTTACCTTGTGTAAGCTCTGTGACCAGCAGAGTTGACAACTTGAACTCAGCTTTGGTTCTACACAGCAGAGTGGACAGCAGCATCCATAACTTTAAAAGAGAAAGAGAAACAACGTGAGAGAGAGAGAAAGAGAGAAAGAGAGAAAAAACGACATTAAAAGTGTGAGAGAGAGAGAAAGTTATAGATGGAGCAGCTAATACTGGAGAAAATACTCGTAGCTCACCTTTTGGTCTCCGTTGTGTGTCCAAGCACGTGCTGGTTCATAGTGCACCCTTCAGTTTAGTGATCTGAAAGATAGTATATAAAGTTAGTACTAGCATAGTACATACAACTGCACACGTATATTTTTGGTTTATTTATTTGTACACTCAGGATGCTGTGTTACATCAAGTTCCACTGTATAGAGGTGTCTGTGCGCTGTTTTTTTTCCAAAGTAGTAGTAGCAGTAGTAGTAATTATCTTTATTCGGATAAAAAATCCATAAAAGCACAATTAAATCACAGTCAAACATTAATTCCACGGTAAACATTGTATTAAAGACACAGTAAAAAAAAAAAATGTCATAGGGTATCTTTTTAAAAACAGTTGGACGGGCATTTCAAGACATCATAAATATAATAAAAGTGTGAAAGTGTAAACAATGTTGACCACATAGTAGGTATAAGGTTAAATATAAATATAGGTATCAGCAGCAGCATCAGATAGAATAAAGTGCAGTATAATTGTAAACAATAACCTCAACATAGTGCGTGATAGTTATTTTACTTGCGCCTCCACACCTAAACGGGGCGGCCTTAATAATGCTCAGATGAGGAAATAATAATTGCTAGATGCACCCAACTATTATTAAGTATGTTTGGCACATTATAGGTCACCCATGGAGGCATGTGAACATACTGCAGCAGCTAAAAACAAGCTTACTCGAAGGATCAGATCCACACTACCCAGTTGTAAAATTTCAAGATAAGCTGTTTTGTGATCTGTACCGCTTACTTCCTTAAAATAAGGAATCAGATATTGTTTTGTATATTTACCATAATAATTGCAGAACAGAAAGAAGTGTACCACTGTTTGGTTACTTCCGGTGGCACAAGGACAAGGCATCTGCCCAAGATTTTTGTTAAAACCCAGAGAGAAGCAAAGTGAGTATTTTATTGAACCATCTCCGAGGCGGAAGAGTAAACCCCTCTTCCAGCGCCCAGTGCTACTCAAAAGGTACATAGGAAGCATTGGGTTTTGAGGGATGATTGCCTCCCTGAGTGCCAGGTACCTAACTACTGAGGGTTTGGGGAACTAAGTGGCGTGTCTTTCATTATTATATAGTTTGTATAATGCCCCCATGAGGGATCTTTTTGTCATGTCCTCATTTTCTAATGGATGTGAAAAAACACGTTCCAAGTTAACACTGATTAAACTTTTTCTGACCGCAGAGAGCCATGGTATAGAGCCACACTTGTCACACTTAAGACAGTCAGTGATGATTTCTCTAGTCAAGGATGCAGCCGGGTTCTGCCAAATTTTTAACCAGAATATGGCTGGGCGCGACCGAATAAAATCTTCAATATAAAACAAGTTAAGTTACCTGTGACATACATAGGAAGATGAAGAGATTTGAGCCCCCAAACTTTTTCTGCAGAATCTATTTTCTTCTCTTTAGACCCCGCTGCAATTTGTGAATCCCCAAACTTCTGCGCCATAAGCGGCTGTCGGAATACACTGCGATTTGTATATTTTCATTAAAGGTAAAACCACCTCTGCCTGTTTCGGCTGCCGAAGGCACAAGATGGAGTTAATCGCTTTTGAAAATTTGCTTCTACTATGGGCAGCATGCACTTGCCAAGATCCTGTTTC
This sequence comes from Lissotriton helveticus, assembly GCF_964261635.1. Classification (NCBI taxonomy): domain Eukaryota; kingdom Metazoa; phylum Chordata; class Amphibia; order Caudata; family Salamandridae; genus Lissotriton; species Lissotriton helveticus. Next base: position 990,091,070 of record NC_136067.1, read on the forward strand.
TGAGAACACTAAGCCCAGATAAGGGTAAGTGCTTGTGCATGATAGGTATTCAGTGCCAGATGTTATAGAGCTGATACAATGTTTTTTCGTACCACAACTCATTATATAAGATTTTTAAAAATTGGTGCGGAGCTCCAGATCTGCCATGAAGGCCAAAAATCCCTTAACTAAAGTGTGGAGTGCATGAGGGGTACGATCCATAATGACGACATTGTCCACGTATAAAAGCGCAGGGAGTATATTACCATTAATTTTTCGGACGTCATTGGTCAGTTTTGACAGGGTATTGTGTAAGTCATTTATGTAAAGGATAAAAAGTTGAGGGGCAAGTATGCATCCCTGTCTGACCCCTCTGCCAATTGCAATCTCCCCTGAGACCTCCCCATCATTGCCAATCCTGACCCGCGCCTTGAAATCCCTATGTAAATATGCCAAGAAATAAATCAAGGCCTCGTCCAACCCATAATTTAAAAGGACCGACCATAAGCGTGACCTATTGACAAAATCAAATGCTGATGTGAGGTCTATAAAACCCAAATAAACAGATGTGTTTTATACAATTGTGTATTTACCAAGGATTACATTTAAATTCAGACACTGTTCGACTGTGCCTAGTTTACTCCTAAAACCCAACTGACATTGGTTTAAAATTTGATCCTTCTCCGCCCAAGACCTAATTTTATTAAACACGACCCTTCCTAGGATTTTCAAGGTGTTATCTATCAAAGAGATAGGACGGTAACAACTAGTTTCGGATCGGTCGCCTTTTTTGAAAATGGGCACTATAATACTAGTGGTCCAAGTCCCGGGGATAGTTGTTTTGGAAAAAATTATTAAAAACGTTACATTAAAGAGGTGCCCAAAATTCCGGTTCTTGTTTGATAAGGTCAATAGAGAGCCCGTCTGGACCTGGGGCTTTATTCCCTACACTTTGGTGTATGGCATCCTCTACTTCTATGACTGATATAGGTACCTTGGCGGCTGGGGGGCTAATGCTAATGTCCAGGATCGTTGATGGTGCTGTATAGATCCTAGCGAAATGTGCCTCCCATGATTCACTCGCTATATTACAGCTTATGGGAGTGATGTTTAAACCCATCGATCTCATAGCTTTAACAGCTAACCAAAATCCGTTCCCGTCATTCAGTGTAACAGCACAGGCAAGATTGTCACAGCGTTCTTTTAAGATTTCATCAGTTCGCAACCTGGTCGCTTTCTTGTAACAAGATCGTAACGATCTGACAAGGGTTACGTCCCTGAGTGTAGCCGCTAATACTGCACGCAGTTCCCTATTTGCCCGCGAACGGGTGCCATCGTACCATGTAGGGTTCGTACCAGTTTTTAAGGCTGGTTTTGAAATTATGTATTTAATGCCTGCGCATAAGCTACTGAACCCCTCAATGATCTCTACAACAAGAACACAGCATGACAGGCAGGTACTAATAAGCAGTGGATAAGATTTATTCATTTTCACAAATAGGCTTTATTATCTATTCCCCTCCATATGACTCTTAGCTTATCAGTAGATGCCACTAAGTTAGTTGCCCCAGGTTCTGTCACAGGGCTCGGTTTGGGGGAGAATCTAATAGATATTAAAATTGGGTTATTATCGCCTGAAGTAGTACATAGAACCTCTGCTTTTACTAACAGATCCTCCATTGAGGCTGATAGAAAAACATAATCAATTACAGAGGAGCAACCGTGACCCCTGTAAGTCGGTATGGTGCAGTTCTTGTTTTGGTTTACATCAACTCTTTCCATTGCATTAATTAGGTTGCAGGCTGATAGATGGTTGACTTGTTCTGCTCCTCTTTTACTCATAGGTTCCATAGCCGAGGAAAAAGCAGATAGGCCGGGGCTGCTTAAGAGTCTGACATTAAAATCACCGGCTAAATCAATTCCCACAAGTTTATTGTGCGAATTATGATTTTTTAAGTTGGAGATGAACTCAAACAGATTAATAACATGCCTATTCAGTAAGGTTGTGAAATCATTATTAATAAAGTTAATAAAAACAAACTGAGGCCCAACATGTGTAGATTGTTGCTTGAAAATTGTCGTTATTTGTTGCCAGGGTTTTTATACTCCCCCTGATAAGATGTTTATCCAGGTCGAAAGACTATCGGATGGACGACCTGCCTTGGGACTGGATACAATACTGTTATAACACACAAAACCTTCTAAAAACAGTTCCTTTGTACACCAAGTTTCCTGAAACATTAAAATGTCATATTTTTTGGCTAGGTCAACCCACTCCATCAAACTTAACTTAGAGGCTAGGCCTGCAACATTCCAACTAAGCACATCTAAGTTTGGATTGGGTGATTCAGGGCCTGCGGTGGTAATAGCATCTAATGAGGGTCCATTAACCGCAGGTATGGCAGTTGGTGGGCAAAGTGATGGTCAATCTAGACTCTCTAAGCCACAGAGTGCAGAGAACCGGTTGTACGTAGTGTGTGTTGGAATAGCGAAATTATGTGAAACCGGGGGTGGTTTATAAAAGGACCCCAGAGACAGTGGCCAAATAAGGGTTGGAGAATTGTAATTGAATACTTTTGCTGACAATAACCATTTTTCCAACGGTGGGCGTCTAAAATTTACAACAATACAATCCCCTTTGAAGTTCTTGTGGGAGGTACCAACCCAGCCTACCCTGCGCACAATTAATATCTCGCTAATGCTTGCCATCCTTAGACCCTTATGTTTGGCCAACCAGTCCGCGCTCTTGTTCCTAAGTTGCTCCCAGGAATCAGTTTGGTTTTTCTTTAGAGGACGGACACCCGCTAGGACTAAAACATAAGGGCACGCTTCAGGAGGTAGATTGAGAACAACTGTGGATGGCATAGTGTCCTGATTGTCTAAGTTGTAATTCCCACTATTGATGCTTTTGATGTTTGGTTGTATGGAGTGTAAATTTGTGGGGTTGGCCGACACAACATTGCGAGGCAAGCTATTACTTGTGCTGTTGGTACTATTATGGCTAGGCGCTATGCTTATTAAAGGGGTCTCAGTGGGAATAAGTTTAGAAAGGGCACTGGTGTTTTGATTGCCGCATGTTAAGCAGGCGGTGTTGCAGGGCGGGTGCATAGGGTCGTTGTTCAGTTGGGACGAATTTAAGTTAACCGAACTTGGTAACATTGTAGGCATACCCTTCCCCCCCAGTTTTACCAATAGCACTTTGTGTGTCAGCTTTCTTAATCAAATTCTCCAGCCGATCCAAACGTTTCGAGAGAGCATTAAAATTTTTATCAATCAAGTTTTTCAGACACTCATACACCGGTTCCACTATAGCGTCGATTAAAAGATTACCAGGTCTTATCCGGGTAGTTGGAGCTATTGTATGCTCAGTCTGAGTGGAGTGAACAGGGTGAACAAAGTGATCGGTGGCTTCTGATGCAATTAAATCAACAGTGATATCAGTAATGTCAGTTATTGTGACAGTGGGTCCCGGGAGTGCGGCCGTTGTGCCTTGTATCCAAGAACTCAAGGCTGTGGATTGGGGATTAAGGCGACTTGGCTGTTTTCTCTTAGTGGTAAATTGTTTTACCGCAGTTCTTTTCCTTTTGGCCCCTGGTATTTTAGGATCAATATCAGCACTTTGGGTGATGTCCTTAACGAGATTTAGGGATTACTGATCTAATAGGGCTGCAGCATTCTCATTGCCCTCCGGGTCCATAGGCTCAGGAACATCTGGCTGGGTTTGAGGGTAGTTCACAGTACTAACAATAACGTTAGGTGACAACGGCATCTGAGGAGGTTGGCTAAAGTTCCCCAGCTCATCTCCTTCCAGCACAATAGGGTGGGGTGTGAACAGTCCCATAGACAGTCTCCTCTCCGTTATCTCTATCTCTGTGGAGACAATGCTAACTGCTCTCTCGAGCATGCTATCAATGGTGGTGGCAGGCCGTCTCCCTGAGTTGGCCGTATGTCTGCCCATGTCACCGTCACTAATTTACTACTCACCTTTCTCGTGTGGCACTTTTCAGGGGCATGGCCCGGCCTCCCCTGGCCTCTGACGGGCGCGGATGGGCCTGCCCTTGGCCCGGGCTTTGCCCGGGCAGCGCCTGGGCACGCCCACACACGTCCCGTCCTGCAGGAGGGCCAGCCAACTTTGAGGGCCCGTGACAAAAGCACCTCGCGCAGCCCCCTGGGAGTTGTAGGCACGGGGGGCTGCCGGCGCAGATGGTCGCTGGCCTTTCCCCTCACTGCGGTGGCACCAAGAAGAATGAGCAGGGTCTCCTCGTGCAGGCAGCAGGTAACAGGTAAGTGCTAACGTTGGCCGTTCCCCTTATGGCTGGGTCTCAGTGAAACAACGCGTCCCGCGCTGTGGGAGGGCCGGGCCGACTTGGAGGGCCTCCGGCGCCCTCCACTGACGTGTGACGAAAGCGCCTCGTGCAGCCCCCTCGGAGTTGAAGGCACGGGGGGGCTGCCGGCACAGATGGTCGCTGGCCGTTCCCCTCACGACGGCCGCAAAAAGAAGAATGAGCAGGCAGCAGGCAACAGGTAAGTGCTAATGTTGGCCGTTCCCCTCACGGCTGGGTCTCAGTGAAACAGCGCGTCCAAAGTAGTATATCCCATGCGCTCCCACTTCATAGCAGTGAGTTCTCAATATTGCGTATCTAGACTGTTGCACCACATTGATTCGCAGAGTCCGGAGGTGAGTGTTTTTCTTGGGAATTCAGAGGCAGATTTAGAAGCTCCTTGCGCCACTTTTCCCATGTTAATAGTGACACAAACGTGGCGCAAGGTGATAGGCGTCAATTCCAAGCCCCGCCCCCTTCGTACATTATGCTTATGAGTTAGCGGAATGTGTCTAACTAATTACTTGCATTTACATTTATGTTCTCATTATTCAGTTATTCACTTATGCGTGTGATATCATTTCAGTGTTCTTAGCTTAGCATGTGTGCCACCATTTTGAATTATTTCTCTATGCGTGCAAACTGCACTTGCTCATTCCCCTCCCGTAGGAATAGGAATAATTCCCCGTGTCAGCATATATTCATTTCTTGGTTTACTGTAGCTGAAACTCCTGCTAGCGAAACTCCTTATCAGGCCGTTCTCATGTGCTGGAGATGTAGCGGCCTGGCTCTGTGTCCTTGGGAGATGATAACAAGTGTTGCTATTGCAGGTGCAGATGCCTCTTGTATGAGGCCATTGTCCATACTCTTGGGGGACCAGTACTTTTCCATTATGGGCTGGTTTACTCTGCCTTCTCGTAATATAATGTATCACCATGATGATGTGAGGCAGTCCTTCTCGGCACACTCTTAGGGGTGAGGTCGATATAGGGCCCTCTCATATGGGAGTTTGTGGCCTAATAAACTTGCTTTGTTTATTCTTCTCCACTGTCCGGCTGACTTATTTTGGGTAACTATATGTGAGTGAGGTAAGTCACTCGGGTGGTATTTTAGCCACGCTTATCAGATGGCGCCCGAATAGGGACTCCGCGATTAGGACCTTTCTCACCCGTAAGTGGGTAGCAGAAGGGCTTGTAGATCTGTTCCTCAGACTGTTGTAACCTATCTATTCTCACTGCCCGGAGGTAATCGTACATTCCTACGCAGTGAAGCAGCTGCACACTACCCACTCTCTCCTTTCACAGATGACTTGTCAATGTTTTGGAAACAAGCTTCTTTGCTCACCTTGTGCCATTGGGGTGATTCAAAGAGGGTGCACTACGTGTCGAAGGAGGTTTCTCAGACGTTGTTACGGTGGCAATGCATTATCGCAGAATCCACGAGCGTAGAGCTTTATAGGTGTTTTGGGGAGTGGGGGGGGTGATGCCAATTTGTGAAACACAACCTGTAAGATAAAAAGGAAGTTAACATTGTGTGTCATTTGTTTATCAAAGGAGAGAGGAAGTGAGAGAGTAACTGAAAAGAATATTCGGAGCTCACTTTTCTGTCACTGGTGTGTTTTTCACCACCTGCCGGGACATAATGCACCCTGAAGCTCTACATATAAAAGATAGTAAAAGAAAGATGTTATGATTGGTGTTTGTTAATATCTTAATGTGGAGTTGAAAAACATTGCTTTTTTCACACTTTCCCTCTCGCATTTAAAAATAACTATTTGTATAGTTTATATTCCGGACGTTTGACCGATTATAAAAACTTTCCTGCTATTGGAGAAAAAATATATATAAATACAATAACATTCGGTATATAGGACTGCGTTCGTCTAAATCGCTACGTCGATTTTTGTATCCAGTCTGCTGCAGCCCATCGACTCCCTCCGATGCGCACCCAGTCCTCACTGCTCACCTTTTCGTGGACAGGGCACCTTCTACATCATGCAGTCCCGCTCTGCCAGCAAGAAGTCTGACATATGGTGCCGAGTCTTGAAATTGGTATGGTTAATGACATACTCATGCTCCCATCATCATCATCGCAGGTTGCTCACCCGCTCAGTCCTTCCGGTACCACTAACTCAGTGACCAAAGAGGCCACGCACATAGTAGTGGGCCCTTGTACTCGGTGGTTCGGGCCTACATGAGGCGTTTGAACCACTAGGATGGGCCATCACAGCGCTTGCGATGGGAGCAACTCTAAAATGGCGTAGAGCATGTGCGCCCTGTCTTTTTTATTGGTAGGGTCACGTGTGTAGTGATGCATGTGTTGGATGGGTGTGATGTGGGTGTATACCAGCCATGAGGGAGTGTGTGTGTGCCGTTCTGACAACTAGACCTGGAACTAAGAAATCACTACAATGGAAATCTGGGCAATGTTTTGTTTTTGTTTTTTCAAGTAGCGTAAGTAAAGTGGGCTGGCCTGATGTATGCCAGTGCTGCGCGAGGCTCTGAACCATGATTCCGAAGCTATGGGCGTGGTCCCTTCGTGAGCTATATGAGAAATCAAGTGATTCGGGTGTCCGTTTTGTAGTGCTGACATCACCCGGGTCTTAAAAGCAAATGTGTCATTATATCTGTAAAGTTCCACAACTTGGCCAACATGGAAGGTACGGGGTAGCATGGACTCTATATTCGTTCATTGTTGCATACATAAAAGATGGTGGACATCACGCATTTCTGCGATTATGAATGTTTATTGTACACTCAGTGGAGTGTTGTAGCTGTAGTAATACACGGCTGTGAAAGGTTTAAGTTGTAGTTTTTGGCACATGAAGGGCAGCTTATATATATATACATATGTGGTTATTCAGGTACACTGTAGAACTTGGTGCTGGAAATCAGTGTTCGAGGCTCGGAGTTGCGTACACATCCTGTTATTGTATAGTAATGACATAATGTACAAGTGCCTGAAAATGTATTGTAAATACGGTGCTCATGTAAATAGCTGATATAGTTTTGGGTTGATTTTGCGCTATATAAATATGCTGAAACAAAAAAAAAAGGAGGAATAGCCCACACTTACTGTCGCAGGTAAGATGGTTGCAAACGCTATTTATATCACAATATAATGTGGTATGGCGGAAGAGCAGCATTTTACAAACACAATAAATACACAGACACAGATAGATAGTTGAAGTGGGTACGGGCACGTGTGCTTGACTCCATTTTAATACATTGTTGTTGGTAACAAGTAGAATAGTAATGATGATATCATATACAGATATTTAATCATAAACGGTTTATGACTTCTGCTGTACAAAGGTAGGAGCATTGTATGTGAAATAATACACAGAAGAGTCTATCATAAAGAGTTCATGAGTTGTGGTGCACTGAGGTAGGGGCGGTTTGTGTGGAGCCTGCGATGATGCGTGGTCCTGGCAGATCGCACTGGTAAAACTGTGTTTTGACTATTGAATTTTGCCTTAACAAGGGCACGTGGTGATTATTTACTGTGTACTGAGTTAGTGGTACATCAGGTGTCTATCGTTTGCTCACCCTGCGATGATGTGTTGTCTGAGCCGGCTGTACTGAAATCATTCACTGTTGAATACTAGACTATATGAACTTTGAGGGGGGAAAAAAAACTAGCATCAATGGTTATCAAATGCTGTGCAAAGTAGGTGTACTGATTGCTCCCCATAACAAATTAATCGACTCCACTTCACGCAGTGCATTCTAACTTTCACAAATTGGGGACGTATGTCTGGCGGCGATGTTGAAGGTGATACCCCAGAGGTACTTGGTATTGCCGGTGGTGGAGGTACATTTTGGCTCAATCTTCTACATTCTTTGTTATCATAGTTCAAAGGATGCAACGATTGAAGGTGCTTGCGCATACTAGCAGTGCAACAGCACTATTTTTTGTTCTGCTTTAAATACATTGAGTCTGACTTTAATGCTGTCTGTAGTGTAGATGAAAAGATAAATTCAAGTTGTGAACCTTACTATGCACAGTGTACATGGAAGCTAGTTGTCAGTACAGTTATAGAACTATGCTTTTTTCACATATTTTAACAAAATCTGAATACATACAGTATATTTGTGTCTGCATTAAAATAAACCAAGGTTGAATTCCCTACTGTCTATAGTGTAGATGCAAAGGTGAAGTCTTAAACCCTGCTGTCCACAGTGTATATCTTAGTGTGGATTGCATCATCTGCAATTATAGTTGAAGTGGAAGATAGAACATGTATGCAGCATGCATTTTATTATTCAACTAAATCTATAAGTGATATAAAAAAATGTAAAGGAAGCATACTACAGGGATATTGTGTAGAGGGTGATAGGTGTTATACTTAGTTTGGTGTCCACTGAATTAGTGGTACCTGAAACAACAAGGTTCTGTGGAGCCTACGATGATGTGTGGTCAGGTTAGGCCGTACTGATAGTAATGTTTTTTGTCTTGTGAATTCTGGCTTAGTAAGGCCATGTGGTGATTTTATGTAGGTTTGAGGGACGTTACTTTGTTTGCCTCTGCACTTTATAAATAATGAATGAAGAATCAGTTAAATTCTGCCTGAATACAGCCATTAGGCGATGAATTATGGTGCACTGAGTTAGTAGTACCTTTGGGACTGAGCGTGTACGTAACCTGCGATGATGCGTGGTCCGGATAGGCCGCACTGGGGATAATGTTTTTTGACTACAGAATTTTGCCTTAATAAAGCCTTGTGGTGATTATTTATGGTGTACTGAGTTAGTGGTACATCTGGTGTTTAGCGTGTGCTCACCCTGCGATGATGCGTGGTCTGAACGGGCTGCACTCAAAGCATTGACTGTTGCATACTGGACTGTATGTAGTTTGAGGGGGGAAAAAAGTACCATTGATGGTTATGAACTCTTCAGCAACAAAATGATCAGAATCAGATGATTCTTCCAGTGGTGTAGCCATTTTTGTCTCCAAAAAAGAAATTCAGGTTTCCAATGAAGAAAAAGTAAGGTTCAAATTGTGACCAATGCTATCCAGAGTGTAGACTATCAATAAGTGTAGCTTTGCACTTGCAGCGTGAAATGTATTATTCAAGTAAATCTATAAGTGATATAAAAAAAGTTGTTAAAGGAAGCATAATAAAGGGATATTGTATAGGGTTGGATAAATGTTATACTTAGTTTGGTATTGTACTCTGCAAATAATAAATCAACAGTGTAATTAATTGTCAGCTCTGATGACCGCAGTGTATGCTGGAGGCAGCGGTTAGCAAGAGCCCATGACCAGGTGGCATTGATTAGAGCTGCACAGTATTGGTAATTTAGTGTGTGTGCAGCCAGCGATGATAAGTGGTGCAAAGAGTTAGTGGCACCTGAAGCAACAAAGTTCTGTGGAGCCTGCAATGATGCGTGCTCCGAGCAGGACGCACTGGTAGCAAAGTCTTTAAAATCAAGTTTTCTAATAAATATTGGTTGTCCTTTCACAGGCGTAAGTTGCAGTAGATCTGCAAAAACTATGATATATTTTCTTCCAAATAAGGCATCTGACTCAATACGGTCATGTGGCGAAGATTTTTGGTGCACTGAGTTAGTAGTACCTTTGGCGCTGAGCCTGTACATACCCTGCGATAATGAGTGGTAAAGGGGGGGCCGCATTCGGACCAATGTCTTTTCTCTATTGAATTCTGCTTGAATACGGCCACGTGGCGGTGAATTATGGTGCAGTGAGTTACTGGTACCTTTGGCACTGAGCGTGTACGTAACCTGCGATGATGCGTAGTCCGGGCAGGCCTCACTGGGAGCAATGTTTTTTGCCTAGTGAATTCTGCTTTATCAAGGCCACGTGGAGATGACTTGTGGTGCAGTGAGTTAGTGGTACCTGAAGAACTCAGTGTGTGCGCACCCTGCGATGATTCGTGGTTTGGGCGGGTCGCACTGGTACAATGTCTCTTGGCTATTGGAATGCATCATGTGCAATCGCCATTCCACCTGAATCGTGAGTCCTTACAGTGTAGATCGAAGGCAGTTGTCAGCACAGATATCGACAAATGATTTTTGTGACTTATGTCAAAAAAATCTGAACACATACAGTAGAATTGTCTCTGCATTACATAAATCAAGGCTGAATTCTCTACTGTCCATAGTGTAGATGGAAAACTGAATTCAAGTTGTGAACCCTGCAGTCCGCAGAGTACATTTATGGCAGTAGCCCACAGAAACATCGACAAATGTTTTTTTGTCACATACGTTAACGAAATCTGACGACACAGTAGAATTGTCTCTGCCTTAAATATATTGAGAATTAATTCAATGTTGTCTGTAGTGCTTCACAGCTTCTGGTATCAAGTTGTGAAGTCTGTTGATCGCAGTGTACACTTGAAGGTAGTACTTAGTACAGACAATGATGAATGTTGACTCTGCCTTACATATAAATTAAGGCTAACTTGAATGCTGTCCGTAATTGCCTCTGCTTTAAATAAATAAAGGCTGAATTTTCTACTGTTCAAACTTTAAGAAAATCTGAGGACATAGTACAATTGTCTCTGGCCTAAATAAATCGAGACTGAATTCAATGTTTTCTGTACTGCTGATGCACAACTGGTATCAAGTTGTCAATTCTACTGACCACAGAGTAGATTGAAGGCAGTACTCAGCATAGATACCGACGACAAATTTAGATTCAAAGTTGAATTCAAGTTGTAAACCCTGCTGTCCGCAGTGTAGATGGAAGGCACTAGTCAATACAGACATAAGTCTGCGGTGCTGTGGCGCTGAGATCGCAATAGGTTTGTGTCGAGGAGGCACGTAGTCATGGCGGCAGCCACGTGGCAGTGTGCGGACCTTCGCTGCAGCGCAGTCTCTTCTGTTTGCAGAAGTGAACCACGCCCAAGGCGTAGCCTAATTATTTATAGTCTTACGTTGATGTTGTTGACGTTGGACTAGCCCACTCCGTTTCTGTTTCAAAGGGGGGGGGGACACAGCTACATGACAGAAATATTCCCCAGTGTCTGAAATAATATGGTTGTGTTCACTATTCAGTACACTACATGTGTTAATGGTATATCTACACACTGAAAAGTTTTTGGTTTGTATAGTGAGTTGTGTATAATATTTCACCGACAGTCTTAGCGTTGTGTACATTATTGTTGATGTACGAGTTCTTTCCCTTATGCATACTTGGTTGCCACATCTAGCTAGTGTACTGTTGAGGGGATATATTATGTTGGAAAGGTCCGTTGTCCTGTTTTGCGCTGCCTCTGAGGTAGTAGTGGGGTGGGGTCCATGGGGGTGGTTGTGGTGGTCGTGGCGCTGGGTATTGTGATTTTGTTGGGTGTCGGAAGTGTATAATTAGAACCTCTTTCACATATTGCTCTTTAAACATGGGTGTGAGTTGGATGTAATTCACGCAGTACATATTCGACGTTCTTACAGTAGTTAAATGTTGATGTTAATTTGTTAGTGGTAAGTGGAACTATTGCCTGATTTTTTAGGTAGCATTGTAGATTTGGTTTCTTGTTGAAAATATGGGGAAGTGGTCAACATTATAAGCAGGAATTGTCATTTAAAAAACCTTTGAAATTCACTAAAAAAAATATAGGTTTCAGGCAGGTTATAGTTAGGAATTATCATTTAAAAAACCTTTGAAATTCACTGAAAAAAACATAGGTTTCAAGCAGGTTATAGTTAGGAATTGGCATTTAAAAAACCTTAGAAATTCACTAAAAAAACATAGGTTTTAGGGGTGTTATAGTTAGCTGGACATTTCACTCATACAAACCATTGAAATTCCTCCGTTATAGTTAGTTTTACTAACTATAACTCTCGCGCCCGCAATCCACTGGTGATGATGTCACACATTACATCATTCATGCATGAAGCCACTTGCGAAAAAATAGCGATCCGCAAATAATCACAATAATGATTGCGAGAACACAAATGCAAGGTGCAAAACCAGCAAATCCTAATTTGCAATTTCTCTATTAGCGAGATCGCTATTTGCGATATTGCTAATAGCAAAAATCACAAAAAGTGTGTCGCATTGGAAGCAGGCTGATGACATCACAACCAGGAAGTCATCCAGCACATACTTCATTCTGTGCCCAGAGGAGTTCAGAGGAGGAGGCAGAGAACTGGGGCAGACCTGAAACATTTACTAATCTGTATCCAGCAACTTTGTCTAGCACAGCATGGAGAAAACAGCTGCAGGGGAGAGTTGCACACCCAGGAAAAGGCAGATGAAGTTCAGTGAGCGTGACCTGGAATATCTCATTGAAGAGGTCAGCAGGAGCCATGACAAACTCTTTGGCAAATTGTCTCTGAAAGTGCCAGAGGCAAAAAAAAAGGAAGATATGGCTGCGCAACAAGACAAAAGTTGCTGTGGGTGTCAAACACCGCAGTATTGATGACTTGAAAAAAAGGTGGCACGACCTGAGGGTACATGCCAAAGTGCGCATAGCCAAAAGGCTAAAGGAAGCAGGTGCCACAGGAGGGGGACCATTGGCTGTACCCAATAACGCAGCCCTGGAGGACCTTGTGGAGGCGTCAATCCAGCCTGAGGCAGTTGTTGGAGTCACACAACTGGACACATCCGGAGCGCAAGTACCCCACAAAGTAAGATGCATGCAAGCATAATCCTTTGTGTAATGTATAATTGAGCACATACACCCAGGCAAATCACAGTGTACATATTAAACTCCAGTCCACATTTTCCCTCATACACCAGATGCATCATGGGAGTTGTAGTCATGTCAGCCAAGTGGGCATTCAAAAGCAACAATGGCAAGCAAACCACACCAACATTGCATGGCAGGCAGTGTTTTCAGTCAGTGATTTATTGTGAGCATAGTATGTCAAATGTAAAATAATTGTGAGATTCACCAAAATTAACATTGCACTGTTTCACATCACAGATGCAGAGGAGGCAGACTCCGAAGATACTGACCGCCTCCACATCTCAGAGACACCTGCTGAGACCGATGTTGAGACACCAGTGGCCCCAGCATGCACACCGCCCCCACCAACAAAATGCAGGGTACATGTCCCCTCACTGCAGCCAATGGAAGCCAAGCTGACTCCTGCACCCAGTACAGTGCCTTGTGTTGCAACCCACCTCCAACACAAGCACAGATCCAACCGGGACGACGGTGCAGGGCCAGGGCCTGTGTTGCTGCACATGAAGAGCAGGCTGCTAATGTGTATGGAGGTGTGGAGTCCCAAATGTTACACGTGCAGCGTCCATAGGGAAGACACATGCAATCAATTAATCTCCAGATCTCAAAGCTGGCAAAGAACATCAGCACAATGGCAGACAGTGTGCGTGAGCTGACAAAAGTGGTTGCAGAGGGTAACGGGCAGACAAACTCGAGCCTACAGAACCTCACCGGGGCGGTACTTGCAGGACAAAGCACTAAGTGGAGAAGGCATTGCCAGAGCATGATCTGCATGTCAGCCAACACAAGGCCCACCAACAAACTCAGCAACACCACTGCGCTGCTTGCCCGGTGCTCCGTGGCAATGCAAATTGATCTTGGACATTACTGTGGGGATGTTGCCAGGGCCCTAGGACAAGTGACCACTGCTGTGGAACATCTCCAGGCCGGAATTGTGGGTGGCCTCAACTTTACAAGGGAGGAGGGGAGGGAGAAGGCATTGAGCCTCAGTAGCCTGTCGGTTCCAGTGACCACTGTCAGGAGGCACAGTTCACGCAGCACCACATCTTCAGTCATACAGCAGGGTGATGTAGCAGAGACAGGCAAAGGGAGGCTAGGGGTGCATTGCAGGAGGTGATAGCCAGGCATGTCCTCCTTTTTTGACCATGGTGGGGTAACCATGGTCAATTACAACCTAGTGACTGCTATCCAGGGCGTGGAACAGTTAATTTGACTTTGGACCTTAATGCAATCACTGTCATATTTTGCACACATTTTTTTGGCTAGACATGGGCTCATGTCAATAAATACCTTTGCATTCACCATTTAGTTGTTATGGGTCATCATTATGTACCTCAGAAATAATGTTGGGTGACATCTCTGTCCTTCTGCTGAGTTCGCCAAATGCTCTTGTCGGTGTTGTGCGGGTGGTTGGTTGTCCCCATCAGACTCACTGTCGGACATCTCAAGGCGTATGCCTCTTCTGGTGGCAATGTTGTGCAACATGGCACATGCAGCCACAATCCTGCAGCAGATCTCTGGGCTGTATTGAAGCACTCCACCAGTCATGTGAATAATGCAAAAATGACTTTTCAGTATCCCGAAGGTGCGTTCTATCACATTCTGTGTGTTTATGTGTGCCGCATTGTACCTCTGCTCATGTGGTGTGGCTGGGTTGATGTACGGTGTCAGGATGTAGTCCTGCACAGCGTATGCGCTGTCACCTACAGGGTGGAAAGCAAAGGGTTAGCCACAGTTATGCAATTACATTTGTTGGATTGACGTAGCAAATAGGTATATGTGTGTACCAAGTAGATCTCCTTCTCCAAATTAACCCCTGAGCAGAAGCCTGTGGATGCCACTGTGCCGGAATATATAGGAATCATGGGTGTTTCCTGGAAATTGTGCCACGATGTCCGTGATCATATGCTTAGCGTTGCACACAACTTGCACATTAATGGAGTGATAGGATTTCCTATTCCTGAAGATGTATTTGTTGGCTGCTGGAGGACAGATAGGGACATACGTAAAGTCTATGCATCCGATCACATGGGGGGACTGTGCTATCTGCTAGAAGTCAAGTTTTGTCATATTCAACTCTTGTAGGGTTGTGGATCCTTGTCATCATGGCCTCAAGGAAGGTTATGAAAAAGTGTGAGAGTGAGCTTTGTGATACCCCTCCGACTACGGCTACGACCCCCTGGAAACTGCCTGACGCTAGTAGGTGCAAGCAACATAGCACCTGTACATGTGCGGGGATAGCATGTGTCCTACGGGTCCGGTGCTGCAATAGGTGTTTCAATTCAGCAATTAAGTGCATGATCATTACACGGTTCAGCCTGTACTTATCGCAGATTTCATCCTCAGGCTGACCCAGGAATGTAATGCACACTCGGAAAATCCTCTCCTGGATCCTCCTTCTGCGGTAGGCTGCTGCATTGATCCTCATCCTCCTTGCCAGCATGTAGAGGGCTGCCATTGCGAAAGGTTCTGGGGTCTCCTGAGTCATTCTTCAAGGGTTTCAGATTAGTGGCACCTGTGCAAATTTTTTTTTTTTAACTTTACCACCTGATTGTGATTCCCCCTATTCTGCACTTGCTGAATAGCGATTTTCCTGAAATTCGCTAATTGCGATTTTTCTTACATAGCAATTTGCGGTTGCTGTTGTATATTTTGCTGTTAAGGATTCACAGTTTTGCTTCTCACTAATTTTGCGGGTGATTTTTTTGCGAATTCATTGCATTTTCGTTAATATGATTGCTGCATTGGGAAGTGCTGTTTTGCTGGCGGTCTATTTTACTGATACGCAATTTTTGCGAGGATATTTCTGCTTGATGCCAATGCCAGTATGTCTTTGGCCATTTCTACAGCAAAGTATTTAAGCATAGGACTAGCACAGTGCTGCCCTTGCTGCGCTGTAAAATGACTAAAGCCATTGTTGCCTGTTACGCCCCCCCGTATGCATGAGGAGATTGGGATGGCCCGGCGTATGCCAGGCCAGCGTTGGGGTGTGAATAAAAAGCACGTAGGCCTGGGGGTGGTCCTCTTACAGAAAGCCCAACGTCTCTGCCAGGGCAGCGCCTCCCACCCAGCCAAGAGGCCAACACTGTCCTGGTTAGCGGAGTTGCCTGCGATCCTGTGCGCCTGCCATACCCCAGCCCGCTGGACCACGAACCTGTTAGGCTGGACTCTGCCCAGCCGGGCCACACTGATCAGCAGATGACACCGGTGTGTGTCAAGGAGGGCCCACCACATGCCTATGTAAGCTCCAAGCCCGAGGCCCGCGATCCCTACCAGGCTCTCAGACCATTGCTGGCCCCCCGACGCTGGTCCACAGTACTCCTTCCTCATTTATATATTCTACTGGCATCCTCTGTGGCCCAGTAGGTCCCATATGTGAAACTGTGTTCTGGCTCCTGAATGGCAGTGACCCCAAATCTGAGCCAGCGGCCACTCCACCAGATCCCCCCGATCAGTGAGGCATTGTTCCATATGGGAATCTTGCGACACGTGGTGCCACTAACCCTGTTCAACGCCAGCCGCCGACGTGCTGCCACAAACCATGTTCAACGCCAGCCGGCGACACATGAATGAGGGACCAGGACTACCCTGCGGACCAGTAGGTCAAATATCCAGCACCTAGTTGTGCATCACAAATGGCAGAGTCCACACCAGTGGTCGCACGGAGAGGAGTAAGAGGAAGATGCGGCTCAGTCCGGACGAAAACCGTGTCACCGTCACGGAGGTGACGGAACACGTGGTGCCACTGAACCTGAACTACGCAGGCTAGTGGGCCACCAGCCTATGCCGGCGACACTCGATAAATGGCCCGTGTTGACCGCTGCCTCCGGCCTACACTGCTCTCGGCCTAGGCTGCACTCGAGTAGGTCACAGATGTGGAACTGAACATCGAGTATGCAAAGGAAGATTACATATTTTTGCAGGCAAGGAGAGGCATAAGAGGATGACGCCTTGCATCTAGGCGGAGGGAAAAGGATCATTGTTACTGAGGTGTTCGTACACTACCGGCAACTGCCCTGGTGTCACTAGCGATGTGCATCGCGAGCCAACGACACGTGGCTGTGAGCCACTGCTGACCGCTGCCTCTGGCCTAATATAACAAGTTACCAATCCTGCTGTGTGGGACTTACTGGAGGTAATAAAAGGGGTAGTGGGCCCCAAGGTTGACATTGGGGGCTAACTATCCCTCCTGTTACTTCCTCTTACACCACGCAGTGCCTGTCACGTCATCCATGCAAATGCAGAGGGGTACCATAGGTACCCCCATGTGCCCCCCCACCCCCTAACATCCTGGGGGCCCGCAACGGGCCCCCAACTGAGGAATCTGCATGCCTTTCCGTGGCAGTAATGACGGCATGGAAAGGCTGCTTCCCGCTGCTTCCCACTCCCATTGTAATATGGATGGAGGTGTCTAGCAGACACCGCCACCATATTCACCCGTTTTCCACCCGGTTGACTCGTCGACCGGGCGGAAAAGCCGCAGACGGTCTTCCCGTCCGCCGCGGTACCCCCGCCATCATAATATGGTGAGGGGAATGGGAGGCAGGCAGGGGATGATGTTGGGCGGATCGCGACCGCCATGCGGGCGGTGGTGATCCTCCCCACATCGTAATAGACCCCCTACTTTGGAGAATGTGGCCCCTGCATCGTCTGATATAGAGGAGGATGAAATTAAAGGGAGATATATGCAAGGACAAGAATTGAAAGAGGTCCTGTAACACATTAGGTAAAATTGGAGTTTCCAAAGTTGTTTTTGAGATAGAGAGTGAAGAATCTTTCTCCCAGTATCTGAGAAAAGAGCCTGAATCCCTGCCACTCCATTCTAAGTTAAGAAAGTAATGGAGAATGAATGGAAGTTGGTAGACAAGCATGTCTTTCCTAGATTTTTGGCAAAGAGGTATCCATTGCAGGAGTTCGCTGGGAAGTTTCCTGAATCTATCACAGTGGAATCTTTTATGCCAGGGTTGGCATCTCAGGGTACTATTATTTCTGAGGATGCCACTCCTTCAGATCCGGTGGATAAAAGGATGGATGTGGCTGTAAAATGTACTTTTGCAGGATCAAATGTTGCTATTAGGGAATCAGCATATTCAACCTGTGCCATTCAGTGACTGATGAAAGATTTTCAGTCACTTGCGGAGTTGTTGGATCAAGGGGAGGACATTACTCCTGCACTGGCAGTGATGGAACAGGAGGTTCGGCTGTTATCAGACATTTTCTTTGATTCACTGGGCGTGGCTGCTTTCACAGCAGGTTAATCCATAGCATTCAGACATCAGCTGTGGTTGAGATCTTGGAAGGCCTTTGCTGCACAGAAGGCATTATTGGAGAAAACTATTTTTTCTGGTGTGAAAATCTTTGGCCCCCCATGGAGGAGTTGATTAAGAAGTCAGCCAAGGACTGCAAGCTGATGGCTCCAGTGAAGGTGGTGAGGCAGAAGGTTTTACTATTATTTGGTCCCCCTGTATTTGGTGTAGCCAGGCAGGCGAAGCCCAACCAGCCCTTTTGGGGATGAGGGGCAAAGCTGTGGTGCCCCTTCTATCGATAAATCCCAGTTTCAAGCTGGAGCTTGATCCTCTCAGCCTACCACAAACCCTGACTACATGACTGATGTACACAGCCAAATTGGAGGACTGATTTTTCAGTTCTGCCATGTTTGGGAAAGGAAAGTATCAGGTCAGTGGGTATTACAAGTGGTAAAGGAAGGTTTCCAGATAGGTTTTGTGATTTCCCCACCAGATGTTTTTCAGGAAAACCATATCTGGTGAATGGGATAAAAAGGCAAGCCCTGCAAGACCAAATTCAAAAGCTCCTGGAAAAAGTAGCAATCATACCTGTGCCGCATTCGCAAAGATCAAAGAGTGTTTATTCTATTCTCTTTTCAGTTCATACCTCATTTGAAGTTCAAAATGATGGTGCTTCAAAATATTCTCCCCTTTTGCAACCAGGGGGATTTTCTAGCATCATTGAACGTACAGGATGCATATATGCATGTCCCAGTTCATCATAGTTTACAAAAGATTTTTCCAGTTTTGTGTGCAGGTTCAGCATTGTCAATTTAATGCATAATCACTTAGTTCACCAATGATTTTTACTAAAGTGTTGGCTCCCATGATAGGTATCATGAAGGGAATAGAGGTTTTTCCTTTCTGGATGATTTGCTAATTTCTGCTTCTTCTTTCTCTAAGATAGAACATCAGATCAAGGAGGTCTGCAGTGGGTTGCATGATCACAGGTTCTTCGTGAATCACAAGAAACGGTGCCTAACGCCAACACAAGACTTGAATTATATTTTGAGGAAGGTGTTCCTGACAATCGAACGGAAGGAGACTTTGATGCCAGAAGGTCAGGGGATATTAGCACCACAATGTCCCCCAGTAAACCAATAGTTAAGACTCCAGGGCCTGATGTCAGCTTCTCCTCTGGCTCTTCCTTGGGCATGCCTGCATATGTACTCTATGATCAATCGCTTACTGTCCCACTGGTTGCAGAGTTCTCTGGATTACACTCAGGGTATTCCGGTGACTATGCACCAAGAGGATTGCAGTCTAAACAACTGCGCCTTCTGCACCTTTTGGAACTACAGCCTTAAGGAGTTTGCCTTGCTTCATAAAGTGAAAGGAGTGAACCCCCTGAAAGCAGCAGGTTAAAAGAGTTCCACCTGTATCATCTCCTCCAAGAAGAACCTAGCTGGACTGTGTCCAGGAAACTTTAAAGGATTTCGACTGTGTCCAGGGAACTTTAAAGGATTTGGCAAAGTGCATTGTCAGAAACGTAGTCCCAGTCTCCCAAGGACCATCTTAGATCTTTCAAACCCTTGTATTGCTGTTTTTGTCACTTTTAACCCACTAGAAGAACTTCTGGCAGAAGTTCCAGAAGTGTGGAAAAGTTTAGAGCAACTTTTGTAATAAGCTCCATCTGTTGACCAGATGCATTGTGGGAGTTGTAGTACCAGACCTCAAAACCAAAGCATCTGAACCCTTGGCTGGAGCTGTCAATCACTTTCCTGCATCAAGAAACACTTCTGGAAATAAGTGTAAAAGTGTTACATCGTGGGTGGCCTGTATTCTGAACTTTGTCCCAGTCCAGCGCAACCTATTTTAACTCTTTGAATACTATTTGTTTCTAAACGCTAGTTTTACTTTTCATTTTAAAAAATTCCCCACATTGGACATTTGTTGTTTTGGTGTCATTTTAATCATAAAAATATTTCCTTTTTGTATAAATTGGTGTTAAATGTGTATTTTCTGTTTTAACTTACTTATTTAATGTATTGGTGTTTTTAAATACTTTACACACCTGACTCCTAAATTACGCCTGCCTGCTCGAAGCCAGCTACCACAGTTGAACAAGGGAATAATTTGTTGAGACCTTGACTGAACCTTTCATTGTGTCTGTGGCCTTATTACTATTGGTAGGCTCCTACATATGACTACTAATAAACCATTTTCCAACACAAAACACCACAAATCACCACACCTTGGGCCACCTTACATGCAACCACATAACAACCGTGGAACAAACTCACTGTTCAATACTTAGAAACACAACTAACATCCAACACAGATCTTGACAAAATTAATTCAGAATAAAAACGTTATGAGTGTCTCCAGGAAGCTTTTGAGATCCTAATATACTAAGAATAACAAAACAGGACAAAAGAAAACAAATACTTGGATGATTGCAGAACTAAAAATGATAGAACAACAAAATGCACAGCTGAAACACACCCAGCTGAAAACAAATGGCAATGAAGACAAAATCAACTTGCGAAAACTTAAGAGTAGATTGGGAAGAGAATGTGGCCTAAAGGCTGGGGCGGGGGTCGACCTCGGAGCTGGGGAATTGGGTTTGAGTCTCTGCAGGGATGCTAAACATTCTTTGATTCTGGGCAAATCACTTAATCTCCCCATGCCTAACAAAAAAATGAATGTGTACATCTGTAATTTAACTGGTGCTCATGTAAAGCGCTCTGATACCTTCAGGTCTAGTTCGAGCTATATAAAACCTCCACACAAAAAAAATATATATACAAGTCAACAATTAAAAAAGCTAAAAGAGATGTACTATTCAAACAGAATTCAAAATGCTAAATGTGCAAATAAAGAATTCTACAAAAGTCTCACTGAATTTCATTAACCTTAATGCAAAGAATTTCAAAACCTAAATGCAAAGAAGGAACTCATCCCATTTCTCAAGAATTTACTGACAAATTGGCAATCACTTCACAACCGAAGAGGACATGTTGAACTCCTATTTAAAACAAGGGAAACCCAACAGCACAAACCCATTTCCAATGTTCCTTACCAAGTGTGGGCTAACCAGCGTCTGCATTCCTTCACACAACTATTAGAAACTGTATTTGTGGATCTTGTCAAAGTAAGCAGGCTAGCTGGCACCTTTCTGACCCTTGTCTACCACAAATCGTCAAGAACATTCTTTCAACTACCTTTACTGCCACACCAGTCAGAACTACAGGAATCTTTTACAGAAGACTTTAAAAAAGGCATAAATATGCCTATTATCAAAGACAACAATCCTGGACTCACATAATCCAAACAACTACAGACCGATTATAAATTGACCTTTCTTGGGCAAACTGATAGAAAGAGCAACATTCACCCAGATATCAAAATTCATTGAAGATAACTCCATACTTTCAGCCTTCAAAAAACAATTATGTCCAGGAAGAGGCACAAACTCTGTCCTCCTCAACATCTGTGATGACCTTAAAAGCATAGTAGACCAGAATGGGATAGCTGCACTACTTCCCTTGGACCTTTCAGATGCCTTTTACACTGTTCATCATGACAATCTAATCCAAAAACATAAGAAGCTGGCATTGACAGGACTGCCCTTGACTGGATCACTTCCTACCTTCAAAACAGAACAAATGTCATCCATACTTCCCCTTTCTCATCCAAAATGAACTTCACAAAA
Organism: Lissotriton helveticus; assembly: GCF_964261635.1. NCBI lineage: Eukaryota > Metazoa > Chordata > Amphibia > Caudata > Salamandridae > Lissotriton > Lissotriton helveticus. The sequence goes on from NC_136067.1 coordinate 990,112,961, forward strand.
ACAGGTGTCCCTCAAAGCTCTGTCATCTCACCCATGCTTTCAAACAGCTACATGAAGCCATTAACAGCAATGATCAATGAATTTCAGCTCCTATGCTATAACTACGCAGAAGACACACAACACAAATACTTCTTAAACTTGAAAGCCCCAAAGACATTGGAAATTCAAAAATCTTCAATTGCCTCAGAGCCATTGATTAGTAGATGACATATAGCCATCTCAAATTGAATTCATCTAAAACTGAAATACTCATATGTGGCAATTGGAAAAATGATAACCCACTCTGCACCAGGCCTGACAACCTAGGGCCACCTCGCAAAGTATCCAAGGAAGTAAGAAACCTTGAAATTAACATGGGCTGCAAGCTATCAATGAATACCAAAGTGGATGAGTTGAACAAGGGAAAGTGGGCTTTTGAGGGACCAATTCTGGATGTTGTGTCATCGACTGTGGCACTCTGGTTGTTGTTGGCTGTAGTGTTGCATTTGATCATATAGTGTATGGATGTTTGTGGATGGATGTCTCTTGCTGTACACCTCTCCGGGAGTGCTGTAGTTTGTGGCGTAGATGTATCAGGCATTTGTTGACTAGGGCATGACATGGTGTGTGGACATTTGTGCACAATCCTTGCATGAACATGGTTCCATCGCAAGATGGTCATTGCAGGGTTTCAGGTGTGAGCTACCTGGGGGTGGTCCTATTGGGATGGAGACCATTGAAGGGGGCTTGTGTGTCCACCCTCCTGGTGGGTTGGGGGCAGAGTTCCACTGTCGAGATGTTAATGTGCGGCCTTTTCTGTTGGCTTTTGAGGGTATGTGTGGTCAACGTGTTGGACCTGGTGGTTTGTGGCCTCCTTGCGACAGTACAGGGGTGGGTGGGATGGCGGGGTGGGCACCTGGACATACAGTAGGGCTATCCTGCACAGTTCATGTGTGTTCCCAGTTGTTGGGCCGGTTGGTCCTCTGGTCTGGTTCTTCACCCAGAGATGTGTCTGGGGTAGCGTATGTGGTCCTGTGGGAGCTGCGGGACTTGGTTGGGCTCAGAGAAATTAATCAGTGGATGACATGGAGCCATCTCTAATTGAATGTAGTGAGCTGAGCCCAGCCGGGAATTGCGGTTCCTATTGGATCACACATGCTGTTTTCAGGCATATCCTTGTATGGGTTGTTTTCTTTCAGACCTGGGGACCATCCGTCCAGGTGGTTAGGATGCATGAGGCCTGGGAGGAACCCTCAGAGGAACCCTCATCTACAGAACCCCCAGACCTCTTTGACCCCGACCACAGTTCAGCGACTCCATCGCCGACTTCGTCAGCACACACTGTCTCGCCTCCAAGGACTATATCCTCCTCAGGGACCTGAACTTCCACCTCGAGAACAACAACGACACCAACTCCACCACCCTGATCGACAACCTCGACAACCTCGAACTCAGACAGCTCGTGACAACACCACCCACACTGCTGGCCACACGCTCGACCCCATCTTCACCGCTAGCCCCAACGTCTCCTTCAACCTCACCACTGAACCCCGCTGGACCAACCACCACTGCATCCACTTCACCTTCAGGAAGCCCACCGCACCCAACAGATGCCTCGACGCTGCTGGAGCAAGGTCACAGATGACCAGCTAACCAACACCCTCGCCCAGCGCCCACCCACTGACTCCACCGACCCGACACCGCCGCCTGCAACCTCTGACAATGGATCAATGACTGCGCCAACACCCTCACGCCGCTCAAAACATCCTCGAACAGCTACACCAACAACAAAGCGACCTGGTTCACTGAAGACCTCCAGGCCTCCAAACGAACATGCCGGAAACTGGAGAAGAACTGGCTCCACGAACGAACACCGTACAGCTACGCAGCCCACAAGAACGCCACCCGCAGACACCATCTACTCATCAGAGCCGCCAAGAGGGCCTCATTCAAAGACCGCCTGGATAACAACACACACAACAGCAAAAAGCCCTTCAACATCGTGAAGGAACTCTCCAACCCTAGCTCCAACACCAACGAACACCAACAACATCCTGCCTTCGCAAGACCTGTGGGACTCCCTGGCCACTTTCTTCCACCGCAAGATCGCCGACATCCATGACAGCTTCAACGCCACAACCGCCCCAACAACCACCGCCCCCATGACCACCACCTGCACCAACTGCCTGCTCTCCTGGATCAGCATCAACGACGAGGACACCAGCGAGATCATGAACACCATCCACTCCGGATCACCGTTGGACCCATGCCCTCACCACATCTTCAACAAAGCCAGTACAGCCACTGCACCCCAATCAACATCTCCTTCGAGACAGCAACCTTCCCAGAAAGCTGGAAGCATGCCGAGATCAACGCCTTACTCAAGAAACCCAAGGTGGAACCCAAGGACCTCAAGAACTTCCAAACCATCTCCCTGCTCCCGTTCCGGGCGAAGGTCACAGAGAAAATTGTCAACAAACAACTGACCCGCTTCCTCGAGGAGAACAGCACCCTTGACGCAGTCTGGGTTCCGCAGCAACCACAGCACCGAAACCGCCCTCATCGCTGCCACCGATGACATCAGGACCCTGCTTGACAACGGAGAAACAGCAGCCCTCATCCTCCTGGATCGGTAGCCGCCTCCGACACGGTCTGCCACTGCACGCTACGAACACGCCTTACTCTCCGGCAGAACTCAGAGCGTCCGCCTCCCCCCCTTCCGCTCCACTGCCACAGAAATCATCTGCGGCATATCCCAGGGCTCTTCACTCAGCCCGACGCTGTTCAACATCTACATGGCACCCCTCACCCACGTCGCCCGACAGCATGACCTCAACATCATCTCCTACGCCGACGACATCCAGTTGATCATCTCTCTCACCAAAGACCCTCACACCACCAAAACCAACCTCCATGAAGGGATGAAGGCCATCGCCGAATGGATGAGGAACAGCAGACTGAAGCTGAACTCGGACAAGACAGAGGTTCTCATCCTCGGCTTTACCCCTTCAGCCTGGGACGACTCCTGGTGGCCGACTACACTAGGAACAGCCTTGGTACCCACGACCACGCACACAACCTAGGGGTCATCCTCGACTCCACCCTCTCCATATCTAAGCAGGTCAACGCCATCTCCTCATCCTGCTTCAAAACCCTCCAAATGCTCTGCAGGATCTTCAAGTGGATCCCCATCAAGACGAGAAGAACAGTCACCCAGGCCTTCGTCACCAGCAGGCTGGACTACGGAAACGCCCTCTACGCAGGAACATCGGCCAAGCTCCTGAGAAGTTTGCAACGCATTCAGAACGCGTCGGCAAGTCTAATACTCGACCTCCCCTGCCGCAGCCACGTCACACCCCACCTGAGAGACCTGCACTGGCTCCCCGTCAACAAGAGGATAACCTTCAAACTCCTCACCAACGCACAGAAAGCTCTCCACAAGACCGGCCCAGCATACCTCAACAGATGACTCAACTTCTACACCCCACCCGCCAGCTCCGCTCCGCCAGCCTCACCCTCGCCACAGTCCCCCGCATCTGAAGAACGACTGCCGGCGGCAGATCCTACTCCCACCTTGCTGCCAAGACCTCGAACACCCTCCCCACCAGCCTATGGCAGACCCAAGACCTACTGGCCTTCAGAAGACTCCTCAAGACCTGGCTCTTCGATCACTAGCAGCACCCCCCAGCCCCTGGAGACCCTCACGGTATGTAGTGCACTTTATAAATGTCATGATTAATTGATTGATTGATTGATTGATTGGGTGTGAGATTCCTTGTTTATATGTTTTGGGTCTCGTTTCTGGGCGGTAGTCCATGTCCTTGTGTTGTGATGGGGAGACTGCAGGCCTCTGGGCTAAGGTGCGTTAACTGGGCATGTTTTAGGAGGACCGCTGCAGGAACTTTGTGGGGGTGCTTTGGTTGTGGACTGTTGTTTCCAGTTCATTCGGATGGTTGACGCACAGTTTTTTACTGGCGGTTTATGTCTTAGGGGGGGGCTGTATTTGTACGGGTCATGTTTGGACATTTCTTGTGACCGTTTTGTGGTGGAGTTGTGTTTGTGCAGGGATTGTGGGTGGATGTTTGCATGTGAGTTTGGGACATGGTTTGTGGATTTTTTATGGTGTAAATGTATTCCTGGCTGTTGTGTTCTTTGGGAGGTGTGCAGTGGGATATGCCTGTTTGTAGATTTCTGGACACTATGTGGTCAGGTGCAATGCTGTGGCCAGTGACGGTTGGAGTACTATTGCTGGTGATGTGGAGTTTGGAGTTGCTGCCGCTGGAGCCCTTTATTTTGTTCTCAGCACTAGATGGCGCGCATGCACTTTCTCAAACTGAGACATGCTCTATCTTTGGTAGTTGGCTTCAGCCTTCCCATAGGCTTGCCATTTGCTGGCTCCCAAGTCGCTCCGTTATTACTTCTCTCCATTGGTCATGGCATGCATGTGTCATGCCTCTTCCCAACTTTGGCCCTCCCATGAGAGAAGTGACCAACTACTGTCAAAATTAAGCAGCAGTCCTTTTAATCCATTGTTTAGGAACTACTTTCTTTATTAATCGGTGACCGATAGCTGAGGATGCCATGGCTTTTATGCCAGGCACTCGCATGTCCGCCCTGCACTGCCTTGGACCCTGCACATCCTAGTGGCTGCTGGGGCAACAGAGCACTTCCCGCTGCTGCCCCAGAGGAACTTCACCCAAGTCTGCGCGATCCCACCACAACTCGGGAAACCGCGCTCATTCAATGCAAGACCCACATCTTGAATAATTTTGTCACTGTTTTACTTCTTCTTGCATGTGTTAAATACATTTTTAATTGGCAACCAGGCAAGAGTACAGAGTGACTGGGCGCTCTACATTCATATAGGGCAAGTGTGATGATGAGAAACAATTGTATGTTGGTGCTCCAAGGGAAGAGTGGTCGACTGACAATTCAACTACCAATAATCCTCCCAAACAAGGAAGTACAATGCCAATATGCCCCCCCCGCAGGGCTTTAAGTGGGATGAAAAAACTGGGGGGTCTCTCAAAGAGGCATGGCCAGTGTAATTAGGGGCGTGACTTTAAAACATGCAAAAAAATCTGTGTGCCGCCCCACTTGTATTTTGCTATTTCTGTCATTGCATCCAGGTATGTGATACAACAAGTAACATACCTACAACAAGTAAGGACTATTGGCTTTGTCAATGGTTATTAGTTGCATAAGGTAAATAAGCTGCAACTATGGCTTGTTACATATAATATTGAAAAAGCTTCCAATTAAAGCCTTGGTGACCCTACCACAATGTTGCTGCTCTTGCGTTTCAGAAAAAGAAGGGAAATCCAGAAAGAAAATGACTCTTTAAAGGATTTCCCTTCCCCCACAACGCGCTCCTGGCATGACTTCACGCCGTAACTTCTCCACTAGTGAGAAGTGAGCAGTGTGGGCAGCGCACATCGATGTGCCTGCTGTCTCGAAACGGATCTCTATCTGGCTGTTTTGCGCCATGGCACTTTTTCCGGACTGCAGGGACATAAACCTGGGCCAGGGCTCAAAATAGAGCCTGATAGAGACCCGTTTCGAGGCCCCCTTTAAAAAACTGGCGGTGCTCAGGCACCTTGAGACCCGACCCACTTGAAACCTTGTCCCCCGTGAGCACTGAGGGGGGAACCATATTGTTAAATACATTGTTGTCAAGCCAGGGTTTGGGGTAGTTGTAAGGCTAAGTGCCAGGGGGCATATTTACAAGCCCCTTGCGCCACTTTTGCGTCATTTTAACATGGGGAAATGACGCAAAAGTGGCGCAAGGGGCTTGAAAATCCCGCCCCCTGGTTCGTATGGCTTCTAATGTGCACCTGCGCCATTAAAGCGTCCTTTTCAACACGAATATTACATCCTGAGTAGTTTTTGCGGTGCCCCGCCTCGCCAAAACAGCATTCTAATAAAGGAACGACTTATAAAACATGCACAGCTTTGTTAAGTACCGTGTCACTATTTGTAAGAAGCTAGTTAAAACAATGTTGCCTGGATATAGTTCATAACAGAAAAAAGGGTTGGACGTTTCAACCAGGCGAAAGTGATAGACTCCCGAAGCTTTGTAACATGACATTTTCTGGTATGCAGTGTTATTAGTACTGTAGGAGGGTAAGCCAGTAAGCAGTATGATAGATTTTGGCGCCGGGACTTGATAACGGTAATGTTGTGTGACGCCCCTTCGCTCCCCCCACCCCTTCTTTCTCGGTCGCATGCACATTTTTGATTTCTCCTTGATTAAATATGCATGCGTATAATTAATATTTAACTGTGGTTGCTAGTCCCGTTGGAGAACATTCTCGTGAATGGTACTTCAGCGAAAGATGAACACTCCCATAATCTGTCGTTGTAAAAGTATCCCCCTTTGGGAGCATCAGCCATGGATATTCCGTAAAACATCGTTTTAAAAAAAAGTTGCACTGCGGCCGGTATTTCAAGTGGTTATAACTATGTAAAATTGCTGTATGCGCTGGCTCGGTCTAAGGTATGAATAATGCACACAACACTTATGACGGCGTAGGCAGGTTTTCCAATGTTAATTATGGCCTAAGGAGTTGATGTTCTCAAGGGCTAAGTTCCACAGCGCTGGTATTTTTTCTGTTGAACAGGATATTTAATTTTATACACACTGTTGGGTCCTCTTCCCAAAAATAAACAGATTAAAACAGAAGGGAGACAAAACGCCTGATTCAGCAATGGTGAACAAAGATCATATTCCGAAGAGCGGTGCAGTAGAGTTTCCTTTAGAATTGTAATATCGACTTTATGATTCTTTCCGATAGAAATGCCCACTGCCACAATACTGTAGCTCTCCCTTCCAAGCCACTTCACGAAGAATTGCTCTGACCTCTGGGAGGTTGAAAGGCCAATGTTCGCCCCAAGAAAGTAGGTTCTCTTTTGTCAGAAAACCGTTTGAGACCCAGCCTGGAGGAATTGTCTCAACCCTTTCGGCCTCTATACTAGTAGTTTACGTTTTAAGGGTAGAGGGTGTGGCTTAACGGCTAGGGGTGGCCGACTTTGGAACGTAGAAAGAAGCAGGTTTGAGTCTGGCGGGAAGCTCAAACATCCTGTGTTCTGGGCAAATCACATATCATCTCCTTGCCTTAAATAATGTGTGGCCATCTGCAATGCAAATGGTGCTCATGTAAAGAGCTCGGATACCCTCGGGTCGAGCTCCCCCTATAAAACTGCAACAAAAAAAACACAGTTTAGCTGCCAAGCAAAGGGCACTGCCTCTATACCTGTTGCTATGGAACGGCAAGTAATCAGGCACTAAGGGTGGTTGGTGTGTGATGTGAGCTCAATGTCCATTGGCATTACATTTTCTCAATCTTCACGGACTGGCTCTCTACCTTTTCTTTTCCCCGGGAGAGTACCACGGAGACTCCCAGCTGAAACCACAAAATCCAAGCTCAGTATTCCCTTTTGTAAGGTTCTAGCTTGAAGAGTTGTCTGTGTGAACTCCTTAGAGACCCTAGGCGATCCCTGAGGTTCCTTCAAAGTGAGAGGGGACAGGAAAGGGCACGCAGGCCCCCTCCTGACAAGACGCGCCGTGAGCTTTTCAAACCCCTCCAGTAGGATGGCTCTGCAGGGCAAGGTGGCTTCCTTCATATCAATCGGCCCTTCTGTCTGCAGCTTCGTGAGACTGCATGTCTGATTTCACTTTTAGTGTTTCAGCATGTTGTAACATACACTGAACACCCACCCACCACAGGCGTCACCAGTCAGGTGACCTTGACAATAAAAGGGGCCAAGCGCATGTAATTTGGGTCAGTTATCCACCCCTACTATCTGTGTCCATCAGAGGCGCACCTAGAGTCAAATTTCGGGGGGGGGCTAAGATAAAATTTCGGGGGGGGCTGAACCTTTAATCAGTAGGCAGAGTGGAGCTGCAGGGGCTCTTAGAAGGGGTGAAACAACTGCAAGGCCTAATTAACATTCAAATGGTCTTTAAAAACCTGTGAAACGTTCAGGTGCGGCTCTGTGTGTGCCCGGGATCTGTCTCATCCTGGGCTGCCACACACGACGGGGGGGGGGGGGCTGAAGCCCGGTGAGTTCAATGGGTGTTGCGCGCCTGGTGTCCATGTCATCCTTTATAGTGTTAACGCGGGATTTCTGGCCTCTAGTTACCTTACCAGATCCCAAATCAAGTCGACTGAATCGTTGGTACCTGTCATTGAGTAAAAGGCAATCTACTACCAGGTTAGTTAATTAATAACGTAAACCACTCTAAAGAACCACTGACTATTAGTACGTTTCAAAGATTTATTATAAAGCCAAAAGTATCTGAAGGTACAAACATCTCAATAATAAGTTCAAAAAGTATACAGGTATGACTATAAACAGGAACTCTCGGAAAGCCCTTAACCGGCAGAAAGAAATAATCAGAAATATCTCGAACACCATTAAAGTGGCGAGAATCGATATCAGTTGCAATCTTGGAGTCATTTACAGAAAGAAAATTCAGGTTAGTCTGTCCCTACTCTAAACTAAGTGACATCCCGACTTAACAAGATCTTTACCCAAAAGGTGTCAGCCGTGGTGACTTCCTAAGAAGATCACGCACTTCTCTTTGTCTCTTCTGTAAATGGGTCTCTCCTGATCAGTCTATCTGCCTACCCATCCGCTTCCTTAGGCTCCCAAAATCATCTGCTCTGCTCTCCTCCCGGGTCGCTTTCCCTGATACAAAATCACATTTCCGATAGGAACGCCCCTTGGGACGCCTCTCACGTGGTACATCTTTGCGCGGCAAACTCCATGATGGTACTCTTCAAGACCCTCGTTAAAGTTGACCTTGGTTCCCAGGCTTCTTCTCCAGTGCGCCGGTACCCCCTGAAATTCCTGAAAACTCCTACAGGCCTGCGCCAAGCGCCACTGAACAAAGCTCCATTCATTTCGACTGATTAGGACCCCTCGCACCTGCATACAGGCCGTCCTACAGTGGGCCTCAAATTCCAGGCCCCACCATATCTATAGGTCGTAAAACATATGTAAAACTCTGTACTTGGCGCCTCTCGACTTCTCCTCTAACGAGCACATTGCAGATCAAAGGAACAACATTATCAGTTCGGGCCTACTTGATTTACATGAAGCGGGTCCCTGCACTCTGAAAACATTTAACTTGATTTAAACAGCATTCTTAACTAACACACGTTTCTAAAAGGCAACACATCTATAAGGCATATATTTCAATACTAAATTCGATAATACATTTTGGAAGAACCACGTTAACCCCACCTCACATTATTTTAGCAGCACGTTTAGATTTACTGTGAATTGCCATGAGGCCTACACATTTTAACTGGTTTGCAAGGTTCCACTTAACTCTTACATGATTCCTTTAACATGAGAACGTGAGGTTTTCATATTCATTCCAACATTTCTACATTAGTCTCCACACTGCTACGATTATGGTTACCCTACTTGAACACTCTATACATTTCACTACTGAATATAAGACACTCTGGTGCAAAGTATATATTAACTAACTACGTGCTTGTAAATATGGTGCACTTATACATTTTTTCAGATTTGTGCTCTCTCAGTCCCCCCTTTGATGACCTTCAGGAGTCATCACCATCACAAAAATGTAGGAACCTTCAAAGTGAAGTCGTGGCAGTACCACTCCTTTTCATTGTCTCCAATGCCTTCAGACTCTTATATTGCGTATCTTGCATCGCTGTCAACCTTCTCTCCTGTTCTCTCATAGATCTCTGCAACCTGTTTGCTTTATACCATTGATACAAACGCACCAATCCCCACAAAGTGATTACACAAATCACAATTATGATGATGGGTTTCAGTAAGTACCAAACGATACCCTTTCCTAGGTTGGCAAACCAACCTCCAACTTTACCCATTCCATGACCTACTTTTTCCCACACGTTTACTTTTGTCAGATCCTCAATTTCGTGGTGAATTGCAGTGATGTTTCGTATGTATTTCTCTAGAGGTTTTGAATTGTCCGGAATGTAAGTGCAGCATTCCTGGACCTTCAAAGCCTTGCAAACTCCTCCCTCTTTGGCTAACAGAACGTCTAAAGCAAGTCGGTTCTGAAGAACCATTGCCCTGATCGATTGCATTTCACCTTCCACCAGCATTAATGATCTAGCAGTACTGGCAGATAACCTATCTACGACTGTAGCCAACCTCCTAAGCTTGATATCATTCAATATCAATCCCAAAAATGGAAATACCACCCCTAATACATCTCCAACCACTTCTTCAGTGGCAAGATCTCTTCTCCCTCTAGCTTGTTTTCCTCTCTTTGTTGTCTCTAAATTCTCGGCATGGTATATTTTGGGAAAGACAATCGCTAAATAGCATGATCCGTACCAATTATCTGGTAACTTCACATAGGCATTTCTTCCACATACAAAATATACATTTGGTATGGCTTGCATTTCTTTCAAGAAATCTTTGGAGTAATACTCCAACTGGAAAGCATGTTCACAACTGACTTCCCCTACAAACAAATTCTCATAATAGGAATAACTTCTGTGTATACATAGTTTCCCCCTTTTTTCTTTATCTAAGGCAATTGGACCCTTGCTACCCTTCCTTTGGTGTTCCCTTTCTTCCTTGGTCCAATCTGTTTCCCATTGTCCTGAAGCTTTTTGAATCTTTTGCCTTCTGTATCGAGTATCCATCTGCCCTATAAACTTCTTTTCAATTTCTGATACTTGACAAGTCAAATTATTTCTTCGGGCATGTGATGTGTCTAACGTTCTCCATGGAAGAAACCATTTCTGTAACCTGTCTTCGCTCTTGTAATAGTCCCATTTATTTAAATGCTTGTAATTTGGGACCTCTGGCAATGTCGAGTCGAAATTCGAGAAATAATACTCGAGTCCTTCTCGTCCATAGAATATGCTCAACAACAAACTGCATGTGATTCCATATGTCAATGGAAGATGATGGTATCTGATACCCTCATCCACAGAAGCTGGTAACTGCATACAAACGTAGCAATTCTTCGCCTCCATGACATCAATGTACTCATAAAGTAATTTGGCATAAGCATTTGACCTAAAATTTCCCTGTGATTCATCTGTGTGTAATCTTTTTATTTCCGCATCTAACAACGCTTTGTCTTTATCATTGATGTTTCCCTTATAATTAACAGTAAGGGTTCTCTGTGTTGACATCCCCTTGATTTCCTTGACTGCAGTTGCATCTCTCTCGTGTCCCACTATATATGAGACAGTAACCACTAAAGCTATAGGAAAAATCACTACTCCTAAAAGTGTGCCCACTATGCATTTTGCCTTGCGGTTCGGGTTGCCGGCCTCCATGTTCTCAAACAGTGTAGCTTTGTATGTTCTTTTAGCATCAACTTCTCCTTCTTTCCGAACAAAGTCTTTCTTTCAAACAATGTCTCTCTCTTGAACACTTGGAAGCTGACGGTTTACTCCGCAAAACAGTTTAAAAGTCCTGTACAAAATAGACAACCCTAGCCCTTCTCCGTCCTCTAAAAGGAAGGCCCTACCATTTTTCTTCTTCCACTCGGCGCTAGGTTATCTTGCAGCAATATTTACAAAGTTCATTTCAAAAGTCTTTTATCAATCTGAAACTATGAGTGTTAAAAGAAGTGACACTACGTCTTCATAAATGTCCATCCGAAGAAACATTCCCTCAAGTATTGGGAATTCCTTGCAGCAACATGGAAATTCGACTGTCTCTAGGATTATTCTTCTTATTTCGCTTTGGACAAGAGGACGAACAAAATGAAGAGTTAGTGTTTTTTCAATCTCCACTCCTGGTACTATCAACTCTACATCCACAGTTACAAAGGGGTCCGTTCTGACCAAGATCACTTTCTTCACTTTCCCAGTTCTGCGCCCCTTTGAAGACATTTGCAATAAGGTATTAATCCAAGACGATGAGCGTGCCAAGAACTTCCACTACTCGCTCAAGCATTTCCAATCGAAGAAGGGTTCCCTCCAATATTGGATACTGTGAACAGCAAACTGGAAAATCAACTGTCTCTAAAATCAATTTTCTTATCCCGCTCAGGAGAGGAGGGTAGACGATGTTGAGTGTCAGCAACCTTTCGGCCTCCACCCCTGGTAGCAGGAACCTTATTTGCACTGTGATAATCAGTTCAGTTCTGATCAAGTTCACTTCCCTGACCCTCCCGGTTCTGTGACCCACGGACATCTGCAACGAGGTAGGTCCAATCAGGAGTAGAGTATCTTCTACTAGGCACTCGCACCCTCCTTGATCTTCTAGGACCTTCCTGGGCTTGATCCTGGGTATCTTCTTCTGGATCCGAGTCTTCGGAGATAGGAGCAAGCGTTTCTTCCTGAGCCGACCTTAAACTTAGCCTCCTTCTTCTTTCCGGCCAAGTGGCAGCTTCAAGCCTTGTTCTCCTATTTCTCGTCCTCACACTCGGTTCTTGATCGCTCTGGTACTGATCTGTGTCTGAGTCGTATTCACTGCAGCTCTCTCCTTCAGTTGCGTCTTCAGTCTCACTGCCGTCCTGTCTTCTCTCTTCTTCTGGATCCGATGCGTTCCCAACTTCTTCCGACACCCCCGCAGCTGATTCGATCCCCTCTTGTGACTCTTCTTCCACGACTGAACTTTCGTCTGGGATAGAAGCTGTTTCTTCTAGAGGTGCTGGAACTCTTCGAGTATGGGATGCATGGATCCAATTTGGCAGCCCTCCGCACTTCACCGCGGTGTTCGTGATCAGGATTACCTGAAAGGGCCCACGCCAGCGTACATCTAGGCAGTTCTTCCGGACGTGCTTCTTGACCAGCACCCAATCCCCTGGGTTCAGATCATGACACAGATTCCTTGATGCTGGAACTTCAGCCGCATGCACCTGAAGGGACACAGAATGGATGGCGTCAGACAGTCCCTTACAATAATCCAAGATCAGATCATCTGTAATATTCAATAGGGCAGCAGTTGGAACCGTGGGAAGTCTCATGGCCCTCCCCATCAAAATCTCGTGTGGAGAGAGACCTGTCCTCCTGTCAGGTGTGCTGCGCATGCTCATGAGTACTAAAGGAAGAGCGTCTGGCCAACTCAAAGATGTGGATGCACAAACTTTAGCCAATCTATTCTTCAGAGTGCCGTTTACTTGTTCCACAATCCCTGAGGCTTCTGGTCGATAACTACAATGCAGTTTCTGATCGATCTTTAATGTGGAGCACAACATCTTCACTATTTCGCTGTTAAAATGTTTTCCTCTGTCCGATTCCAGAGAGGCAGGCACCCCGAAGCGCGGTATCAGCTCCCTGAGCAACAATTTAGCTACTGTGAGTGTATCGCACCTACGTGTAGGGTACGCTTCAACCCATCTGGAAAATATACATACAACCACCAACACATACTTAAGGCGGTTAACTTTTGGCATTTCAATAAAGTCTAATTGCATTCTATTGAAAGGCCCCCCCGACCTCCCAATGTGACTCAGTGTGACTGGTGTTCTTTTGCCTACATTCAGTTGTTGGCAGGTAACACATCGCTTGCATACTGATTCTGCTGCTATTCTAAATTTAGGGCAATACCAAGTCTGCCTAAACACTCTCATCATAGCGTCTCTTCCTAGGTGTACTGGACCATGTATTTCTCTTGCCATGGGATTAGCTAATTCTTCAGGTAACACAGCCCTCCCATCTGCTGAAATCCAAAAATCCATTTCACTTCGCACACAACCTGCTATTTCCCATGCCTTTTTCTCAGTTTCCGGTGCGTTCTCCTGCATTACTCTTAAATCTTCCCAGGTATCCACGGTCTCTAACATCATACTCAATTCTGTCTTCTCCTCCGCACCATCAATTTCTACTTTTGAAAAAGAATAATCTTGTTCCGCACAATAGCATGCAACCTCATCAGTGTACCGATTACCTTGTGACACAAAATCTATATTCTTAGTGTGAGCTACACACTTTACAATCGCAATGGCGGCTGGACCTTGTAATGCTTCCAACAACAGTCGCACAAATTCTCCGTTTCGAATGGGCGAACCAGAGGAGGTCATGTAACCTCTATGAGACCACAACTGCCCGAAATCGTGAACCACACCGAAACCATATTGGCTGTCCGTGTATATGGTGACTCTCTTTCCGTTTCTTGCTATGCAGGCACGAGTTAGGGCAATGATTTCTGCTACCTGTGCGGAATGTACTCCCTCCAGGCAAGCGGCTTCCACAACTCCAGTAATGGTACAAACAGCATAAGCTGCTCTCAACCGACCAGTATCGTCCCTTAAACATGAGCCATCGACAAAGTAAATCTCATCGGGGTCAGACAACGGCTCATCCACAATATCTGGTCTGGGTTTCGTGCATAGTTCAGTCACATCAAGGCAATCGTGGTCTTCACATCCTTTGCCTTCTATTACAGTAGGTAATGGCATCAAAGTAGCAGGATTCAAGACAGAGCATCTCCTGAGGGTCACGTTCTCCGCGGCAAGGATAACTTGCTCGTAGCGCGTGAGCCTGCTATTGGTCAGATGCTGCGTCTTCGTCCTGGTCATTAACAATTCTACAGAATGCGGTACATACACCACTAACGGGTGTCCCATGACTATACTCTCGCACCTTTCAATGCTGACACCCGTTGCAGCAACGGATTTGAGACATCCGGGCAACGCTGCGGCTACCGGATCTAATGTAGACGAAAAGTATGCAACTGGTCTACGGGCATTTCCGTGGGTCTGTGCCAAGACTGACAAAGCACATCCCTCTCTCTCACAGCAATAGAGTGAAAATGATTTCTCGTAGTCGGGCATCCCCAGAGCCGGAGCACGGCACAAGTCGTCTCTCAGCTGCAAGAACGCCACTAGGCATTCGTCGTCCCATGGTACCGGATCACTCACCTCCTTGTGCGTCAGTTTCTGTAAGGGTTTTGCTTTCCGTGAAAAGTTAACTATCCACTGTCGACAATAACCAACCATTCCTAGAAACATCCTAACTTCTCTCTGTGTCGTAGGCGCATTCATCTTCATTATCGCCTCAATCCTCTCTGGGGACACCTTGCGTTTTCCCTTTTCTAACCGGTGCCCCAAATACTGTACTTCTGTCAGACAGTACTGCAACTTGCTCGGCGATACCTTATGTCCATTTTCAGCTAAATGGTTCAATAAGGCAATGGAATCTACTTTACAAGCTTCCTCAGTCTCTGACGCAACAAGTAGGTCATCTATGTACTGAACCAGAACCGAATTCTGCGGCAGTACTAGATTTTCGAGATTCTTCTTCAACAACTGGTTGAAAATGGATGGGCTGTCTGTGAATCCTTGTGGGATTCGACACCATGTTAAAACGCGATCTTCCATTTTAAAAGCGAAAAGATACCTGCTCTCTTCATCCAATGGGATTGAAAAGAAAGCCTGGCAAAGATCTATCACTGTGAACCATTCTGCTTGACATGGTATTTGAAACAGTATCACTGATGGATTCGGTACCACGGGACAACATGAAACAACTATACTGTTAATTTTTCGTAAATCCTGAACTATCCTGAATTTCCCACTAGGTTTCTGCAAACCCATAATCGGGGAGTTACAAGGACTTCCCACAATTTCTTTCAGGATTCCCTGTTGAATCATTGACTCGATCACAGGTTTTATTCCTGCAATCGTTTCCTGGGACAATTTGTATTGAGGCGTTCTTGGAAACTCGGCATTTGGCTTTACCAATATTTTTACTGGTTCTACCCCTTTAATCAATCCTATTTCTTCTCCTGTGAAATCCCATACCTCTGACGCTACTGCATCTCGTAAGTCTTGGGGAAGATCTTCTACAGTCAGAGTAGGATATAGTTCTACACAAGATTTTGAATTGGCTACCTTGAAAGTAGCATCATCGTCTGTAGTCTGTACCTCCACTCCTTGCGGGGTGCAGTATATTGTGCAGTTCAATTTGCACAACAAATCCCTTCCTAACAGACATACAGGACTCGAATCACAAACCACAAACTGATGTTCGTTCATATGGTTTCCTATCTTCACAGACACTGGTTCAGTCAAGGGACTAGTCATCCTTTTGTTTGCAACTCCTACCACCTGAATTGTTTCCCCTGACATCGGTAAATCTGGAACCACCGCTGATCTCAGAGTTGATCGAGTAGCTCCAGTATCCACTAAAAACGTTGTAGGACACCCTGCCACTTCAGCCTCAACAAACGGCCCTCTTTGATCCACCTCTAGGACTGCCCCGAGGGTACAGTCCTCTTCTCTACTCACACGTTGTCCTGTCAATGGATCAATATAATAACATTTTTCTTCCTCGATAAAGAGAGGCATTTGTTTAAAGACCTTTCCCCCTGTCGCTATTTTCGGTGGCTGTGGGAACTGGGCTTGTGGAGCCGAAGTCCCCCCTTTGGCCACCTTGCTTCCTGGAACTGTCACCTTTGGAGCTGGAACTTCTTGAACCTGCTCTTCTACTTCTAGCTCTCCATTTTCAGGGTTAAAGGGACACTCTCGTCGCCAATGTCCCACCTGGTGACACTGGTGGCACTTTGTCGTCTTCTTTAGTGTGGCAAAGTCTACCCTAGGTCTTTGACCTTCTTCATTATCCTTGTTCTGACCACTTGACTTCCGTCCCATTGTCCCCGTTCCCTGTTTCTGCTGTCCGCCCTTCCCGGCTGACTGCATTTGCACCACCATCAATTTCTCCTTTAGATTCTTAGCTTTAGAATCTATTTCGTCACTACAATATCTCGCATATCGCAGGATCTCATCTAGTGGTTTGTTTTGCCAACAAATTAGATGTTGCTGAATCATCAAACAAATATCAGGTCTCAACCCCAAAACAAACTTTGACACAAACTGTCCTATATCTTTGGGATCCATTACATCGAGTCCACTGTATTGCTTGAATGTTTTCAACAACCTTTCATAGAACTCATGAACGGTCTCCTTTGGTTCTTGCCTTGTTCGGTCTATTTTTACCCAATCTATGTCCTGTGGTGGTACCTTATCTTTCAGCCAAGCTATTACCCTTTCATACTTTTGCATGACAATCTCGGACGGTCCATTTGTCAGAGCATCCCTCACTGGTTCAGTATTTGGCCATTCAACACTAGTCTTGCATGATGTCCACAAATCAGATGGGACCACGATGTCAAACAACGTGTTCAAATCAATCCACAATACTTTCGATATCTTTACAAACCTTTCTACCTGCTTATACCACTCTACTGGATTGTCCCTTAACTTCGGAAATGAGTTGGTAAATGCAGCTAAATCTCCTCTACTCCAGGGCACATGTACATAATTTCCGTTTGATATTTCTCGCAAAGGGAATGCCTCCATCTGCATTACCCTTCCCTCTGGGGTCATCACACTTGTAGTCCGCCTAACAGTGCCCTTTTTCGACCACCTCTCTTCCCATTTGTCCAGTTCTCTCCACACCCTTATTCCTGATACCAATTCTCTTATGTGAGTTTTTAATCCGGTAGTTCTCTTCTCATCTAGGTCTTGGTCTGAGTACTGTAATCTGTGGTTACTCTGCAATGCCCTTGTCCTAGATAAATCTACGGCGTACCTGTCTGCCAAATTGGTCAGTTTCTCATGAAACGCTCTAGCTTTCCTAGTAACATCCTTTGCCATGAACAACAGCTCATCTTGTTCATACAATTCTATCCTTTCTAAAGGCAGTGTACCATCTATTATCTCATCAACATCAGATTTTAAACTGGTGACATCAAGTCTCTTTGCCTTAATTGCAGCTTTCAACACACTAGATTTAGGTACTCCATCCACATCTCTCCCATCCCAGCTCCGAGTTCTGCGTTTAGGCTCCGGTGAGTTATGCGGAGTCTTCCCATGCTCCCACCTCTCCAGATCCCATGCTTTTCCATCCTCTCGGGGTGGATGGTGAAATACCCCATTGCTTCTCATATTCCCACCTTCCCCGTTCTGCCTGTTTTCTCTGGATGTATAGTAAGGCGTTCCATTGCTCCCCCTCTCCTCACTATTTCCCTGTGATTCTTGATTACTCGAGGCATGGCGGGGCCTATCACTGTTCTCCTTTCTCCAATGTTGGACGTCTTCTCCGAGTGCATGATGAAAGCACCTAAACCTATTCTGAAATGCATGTACCATTTGATCTCCACCTTTCTCCCAGAGACGGGACATCTCCTCACACTCTACACTACTACTATTTTGCTCCTGCTGTTCCCTCTCATCCATAGGACGTATAAATCCTCTATTCTCCTGACTTTGGCCTTCTCGCCCCTGACTGCTTTCGCTGGCCCCACAATGAGATACAGTCCTGTTACCTCTGCTTTCCCACTGTGGTTCTGTTCTTGACCTGTTCGGGGTTACTGCGGACCCATCCCATTCCCTCAAATCAGCTCTTAATTCTGTATAGGACTTTGGCCGCGGTCCCCTCAGGTCCATCTGTCCTCTCTGACCTCCCTGTCCTGAGTTGGGACCCACAGTTGTATCTAATGGGGTGTTCCACGTTACCGAACCTGGCAATTGTTTCCATGCATTTGTCACGTTATTCCTCCTTTCCATCTCAATCCTTTCTCTATCCAATTGCCTCAGTTCTTCCTCTCTATCTCTCTCAGGGTTATAGATCGATACTATAGGTCCTATGGTAACAGGCACTTGAAGAGCATCTGGCAATCCAAAAGACTCAACCCTTTCGGGGTTTGGCACCTTCTGTACCACAAACCTTCCCACTACACTCTGTACTGTGTTATTTTGAGGTGCCTCCTCGCCTTTGATAGGTGTCCAGTCCGATATAGGGAGTGGTGTATACCCCTCTATGGCAGCCCCCTCCTTCCTTGCGAGACCTCTATCTTCTATCTCCCCAACTCTCGGAGGTGGTCTATCCATTAGCAATCTGTTTATCACATTGTCTTCCGATTCGCTTTCCTCGTCCTCTTCCATGAGGTTGCTTCCTCCTACCACCTCCCTCATTGGATACATTTTCTCCACCTCAATAGCCTGTACCCTCCATCTCTTTGCCTCCTCATCCCATTTAGAATCTCGCACTGCTCTTACCGATCGCGTCAGTCTTAGTTGACGCCTGTTCAAATTTCGGTCGTGCGCTGCCCTAATCCATGCATTAAGGGCCTCAAACTGGGTAGGTCTAGGTGAGGGTTTCAATGAGGACATGGTTGCTTTTAGCCGATGTAACACCTCCAACTTAAACGTCCCGTACTTCGGGAACTGCATTTCCTCACTTCCTTCCGTAAGCTTATTCCAAGCCCCAATCCATAGTATCGTATGCAGTCCCACATTAGCTGCCATATAATGAGCTGGTGTACCCTCTGGCGGTGCCTCTTCCCCGTAATAATGTTCACTTCTTTTTCTTTTAAAAATCCCTTTCAAACACTTAAAACACTTCATGATTTCTCTTTTCTCCGCGTTTGTTTACTTCCTGATGACAATCTACCAATCACAGCGCTGTTCGCACTAACTGGCCTATCCGAGCGCGGCTTTTCTCCGACGTCACTCTAGCCGCCCAATCACAGCGCGGCTCTCGCTAACGTCACACCAACCACCCAATCACAGCGCGGCTCTACCCGACGTCACCCGTCCCCCTTTGCAGCAGTTCCCCTCCTTTCTCAGCTCGTCTCCTCGGTCATGCATGCGTCCCATTCATACTCTGAAAAATGATTACTTCCGTCCAAGCGATCACCTTTCTTGACTGTACGCCCACAGTCTTTTCTGTAGTTGTCACCTTAACTTGACGAAATGTCTTTCCGTTTCCAGACAATCGCCTTCTCTGATAGGTTACTCACACGCAGTAACTTTCGACCAGCGTCCGTTACTCATACACTCGCTCTGACACTCCCCCTATCTTGGTCCCACGGCGGTCAATGGTACCTCATGACCTCCGTACTATGGTCGACAACTACTCTGGATGTTCGATACACCCAAAACCACTTAAGCTCTGGCCTGAACTTAAGATTTCCCACCAGTTTACCCGTTTACCAGGTTTACCGGTACCAGGTTGCGCGCGCTCACAACCTTCTCTCAATCACACTACAGACATTCAACTCCGCAAGACATTACAATACAAATGCAACACAAAACACCGCAATCTGTTCACGCATGACCCTTGTTATACTCACTCTCCTCCGATACTGCTGCTTTTCTCGCACCGCCTGCACCTTCGGCGCACGATTCTTCCGCTGCTCTTCTCTCGATGTCTAGGGGCCTTGGGGTAAACTAACCTATCTAGATTACCTTCCTCAAGAAGATAACCATCCTACACTGCTACCAACTGTTAACGCGGGATTTCTGGCCTCTAGTTACCTTACCAGATCCCAAATCAAGTCGACTGAATCGTTGGTACCTGTCATTGAGTAAAAGGCAATCTACTACCAGGTTAGTTAATTAATAACGCAAACCACTCTAAAGAACCACTGACTATTAGTAAGTTTCAAAGATTTATTATAAAGCCAAAAGTATCTGAAGGTACAAACATCTCAATAATAAGTTCAAAAAGTATACAGGTATGACTATAAACAGGAACTCTCGGAAAGCCCTAAACCGGCAGAAAGAAATAATCAGAAATATCTCGAACACCATTAAAGTGGCGAGAATCGATATCAGTTGCAATCTTGGAGTCATTTACAGAAAGAAAATTCAGGTTAGTCTGTCCCTACTCTAAACTAAGTGACATCCCTACTTAACAAGATCTTTACCCAAAAGGTGTCAGCCGTGGTGACTTCCTAAGAAGATCACGCACTTCTCTTTGTCTCTTCTGTAAATGGGTCTCTCCTGATCAGTCTATATGCCTACCCATCCGCTTCCTTAGGCTCCCAAAATCATCTGCTCTGCTCTCCTCCCGGGTCGCTTTCCCTAATACAAAATCACATTTCCGATAGGAACGCCCCTTGGGACGCCCCTCACGTGGTACATCTTTGCGCGGCAAACTCCATGATGGTACTCTTCAAGACCCTCGTTAAAGTTGACCTTGGTTCCCAGGCTCCTTCTCCAGTGCGCTGGTACCCCCTGAAATTCCTGAAAACTCCTACAGGCCTGCGCCAAGCGCCACTGAACAAAGCTCCATTCATTTCGACTGATTAGGACCCCTCGCACCTGCATACAGGCCGTCCTACAGTGGGCCTCAAATTCCAGGCTCCACCATATCTATAGGTCGTAAAACATATGTAAAACTCTGTACTTGGCGCCTCTCGACTTCTCCTCTAACGAGCACATTGCAGATCAAAGGAACAACATTATCAGTTCGGGCCTACTTGATTTACATGAAGCGGGTCCCTGCCCTCTGAAAACATTTAACTTGATTTAAACAGCATTCTTAACTAACACACGTTTCTAAAAGGCAACACATCTATAAGGCATATATTTCAATACTAAATTCGATAATTCATTTTGGAAGAACCACGTTAACCCCACCTCACATTATTTTAGCAGCACGTTTAGATTTACTGTGAATTGCCATGAGGCCTACACATTTTAACTGGTTTGCAAGGTTCCACTTAACTCTTACATGATTCCTTTAACATGAGAACGTGAGGTTTTCATATTCATTCCAACATTTCTACATTAGTCTCCACACTGCTACGATTATGGTTACCCTACTTGAACACTCTATACATTTCACTACTGAATATAAGACACTCTGGTGCAAAGTATATATTAACTAACTACGTGCTTGTAAATATGGTGCACTTATACATTTTTTCAGATTTGTGCTCTCTCAATAGTATGTGGGCCTAGCGCCCGCCAACTCTACAGCAACCTCATTGACCAGTAACAACAACATATATAGAAACATACATATATCATCATGTCATTGTTTGTGGTGGACTTGGGTCATGAAACGGGATAATTCAGCACGTTTGCACCATGGAAATATTTATGTAATCAATTAAACTTTATTGGTATGGGAATGACCGTGACTCATGACAGAGGCTGGATGGTGTGTGAAGATGTTGGTTCTAACTGTTTTGCCCTGAGCCTCGTGCAATGGCTGGGGAAGCAGGTCCACACATATGTGGAACATATCCAGACATTCCAGGGCTCGAAAAATTGAAAAAATCGTACTAGTCCTGCACGACTAGTACCTTAAAAAATGTCCTCGGCCTAACTGCAACCTACTTGACCTCTGTCTGTGAAAGCGGAGCAAATGTGACAAGATAACAAGATTTAAAGGCATCTTTATTGCTCATTAACTTATGAGCAATAAAAATGCCCTTTAAATCTTGTTATCTTGTCACATTTGCTTCCTTTTCACAGACAGAGGACAAAAGTTGGTGCCAGAAAGGGCGAGTAGGACCTTGTTAAATTTAGCTTGAACAGCGCAAGTGCATTGTGAGTGCAGAGTAATCACTTTGAGTGTAGACTGAACGGTGTGCTCATGTGACTGCAGGGTAAGCGGAGGAAGCATGGTGTGAGTTCATGGCGAGTGGCATAAGTGTTGTGTGGTCATTGTGAGTGCAGGTTGAATGGCGTGAGTGCATGGTGATCAGTGTGAGTGCATTGTGATCGCTATGAGTGCAAGATGAGAGTGAAAGTGAATGGGGAGAATGAGGAGTGAGTTGTCAGAATGCAGGATGTATGCTCAGCCACTTGAAGTAACTCAGCATGTTATTGAGGGCTGGTGTAGAGTTTAAGATATCATTTAAACTATTGCTATTATAGCATTATTCAGGGACAGGGCTGGACTGGCCGTAGCGGGCACCAGGCATTTTCTCGGTTGGTCAGAAGGGTGTGGTCTGGTATTGTCCAGTGGGTGCCGTTTTTGGCACAGGGGGCCTGTTCTGCAGCAGTGCTGCAATACCGGCCCCCTGTAACAAAAGCAGCTGCAGTGTTTTTCATGCGCATCCCCAACCCCTGCTTCCCTCCTCCCCAGCCAGTTCGACTCAATTGCCAAGCCCGGTTTGTGTTCCCAGTCCAGCCTTGTTCAGGGATCGAGGGTGGAGGAAATAAATATTCGGGGGGGTGGAGATTGCCTGGCCCAAAGATGGCTGCACTTTAGAGTAGTTCCGTGAGTCAAGAAATCGATCCTTAATGATCCTGCTTCCCTAAACTTAAATCTCTTCTTTTGACCCCCTCGGTAGATTCAATCGAGTCCCTGGTAACAATTATAGCCCGAATTCTGAGAAAAAGCAAAGATGCAGTGGCTAGCGGCGAGAGGCCTGTCCTTGTCCCGAACCGCGGCCTCCTCCTGGGCGTGACGGCGGAGCAGGCACCCATGCTTGGTACTGCAGAGGCTGAGAGGTGGAGCTGGTCAGCCTGGGTTGTGAGGCAGCCGGGGACCGGGTGCGCCCTCTGCTCCGCAACAACAGCACAGCCGGCATAACTGAAGGGACACTGAGCAATCACTTCACAGAGATCCTGGTCGTCTACTGCACGTCCGGACGGTGCCCCGGAGAGATCCTGATTGAGTCTCTTAACTGCACCGCGGAATCACGAGGCAGGGGGCACTGCCTAACAGTGAGAGCTAGCGATGAGTCCCTTCTTGAAACTTTGACCCCTGTGGTGCTCCTGACAATGGGCATTGTGCTCCCTGTGCCAGTGTGGGGCCTGGGAGACTCTGGCCTTACTCCTAGATCCCGCTCACTCTCCAGTGCTTCATCAGCTGGCAGTGGCTGGCAGCCCGATTCCACTTCTTCACCCTGGGAGGGCCTGGAGGTCATTTCTCTTGTACATGAGGGCTCTTGGATCATCCATACTGGAGTTGAGACCTACCCTGAGTCACCCAGTGCGGGCAGAAGGGCCCTCAGAATAACAACAGAAGGTGCGAGGTGGCAGGCTGAGGCCATGACCATGGAGTGGGGGCACTCTCGTTACCCCCCAGCTGCCCTACAGACGTCATTATATCCAGAACGCATAAGGCCCCCCCATTACTCAAAACTAAAGGAGCAGTGGTGACCACTTGTGCTGCAGAAGGCGCTGCCTCTGGTTATGGCTGGCTGGAGATCACCTTGGCGTGGTCTACTAAAGAACAACACGGCGACACTGCCACCCTATTTTTGCTGAAACTGTTGTTGACAATCATTTGCACCCACCTCAATGGGTAGCCTGGGTCAGCGACGCAGGGGTATCATCCCCAAGGAATTGACGGGTCCTTGTGCAGAACATTGCTAGGCCAAAGGGAGCACACTCCCTCCTATTGCTTGAGCGGCAATGCCAGTGGGACCTGCACCTTGTTAATAATCTCATCATGGGGCAAATGGAAGAGTACCAATCTAAACTCCAAGTTGAGCCACGTAAGACCCCCAGGCAGCAGGACGTAGAGAAAAATGCTTCGGAGTCGGGTTCCGTGATGGGGACATGGCTTCAGACTCAGACTTAAAGCACATCCTATTGACAATGCAGCGCAGCCTGACTAAAATCGATGGGAAAATCAACGCTCTCACATTCTGGATGGGCAGAATGTCTGAATGCCTGGACAAACATACGGAGAGACTGGATATAGCTGGGAAAAGAATCTCCGACACAGAGGATGCGCTGAATTCCAAATTGATCACAATCACAAAAATTGACAAACTACTGCTTAATGTGAAATCCATGGCGGGGGATTTGTAGGCACGCTCCAAGAGAAAAAATGTGCACATAGTTGGAATTGCGGAATCCACAATTATCCAAAACATGGAGCTCTTTATTGAACAATTGCTGGTATCACTATTGGGCAGAGACACTTTTTAGAACATGTTCATTATAGAGTACACATATCATTCCCTAGCCCCCAGTCCAATACCAAGCGCCCCCCCTCGCCCCATCATCACAAGACTACTCAATTACGGGGACAGGGTCGCAGCCCTTATTAAGGCCAGAGAGCTACAGTCCCTGAGATATGAGGGTATGGAAATTTCCATCCATCCAGACTTCTCGCAGCAGGTGAAGGAGGCGCAACGTCAGCTTTTGCCAGTAAAAATGAAGCTTTGAGATCTTAATCTAGACTACAACATTTATTTGTTTATTATTATTATTTATTAATACGACTTGTAAAGCGCATACGTTTGCCCGTGGGCGTCTTGGCGCTAGGATTACTATGACGAGTCTCTGGGTGATAAAGCGATGAGGCGAGAAAGTACTTACTGGTTAAACAACTATGTCTTCACCAGTTTCCTAAACTGAAACAGGGAGTGTGCCATTCGAATGGTTAATGGGAGCGAATTCCAGAGTCTGGCTGCAGACACTGTGAAGCGCCTGTCTCCCCAGGTAACCGTTCTGGTGCGGGGTACTGCCAGCTGTTGTAACTGCATCGATCTCAGCTGTCTGGTCGGGCGGTAGATGGAAAGCTGCTCTTGCAGGAATCTTGGGCCCAAATTATGAGTAGCTTTAAAAGTTAGACAGTGTGATTTGAATTTAATGCGGTTTTTTATTGTTAGCCAGTGGTAGCTCCTAATTATGTGGCTAACTGATTTGAATATTGGAGTCCTTGATAGTAGTCTGGCGGCCGCATTTTGGATCATTTGAAGTTTGGAAATTACCCTGGACTGTGCATTGGCGAATAAACCGTTGCAGTAGTCCAAAGAGGAGAGCACCAATGTGCTAACCACTGTTTTTCCTGCACTGTCAGAAAGAAATGGAATTATTTTTCTAATGAGTTTGAGTTTGTGATAGGCATTGGCTACTGTCTGGTTGGCGTGTGCTGCAAAATTGAGTTTCTCATCAAAAACAATACCTAGGTTTCTGACCTTAACTGACGGTGTGGGTGGGGTTCCCAACGATGTAGGCCACCATTCAGGGGACCATTGTGGAGTGATCTTACCAAAAATAACCACCTCCGTCTTTTCAGACTTTAGCCTCAAGCAATTGGCCTGCATCCAGTTTTTAATGGCCAGCATACCCTCTTGAAACAGTGCCGCTACCTGATCCCCACCATTATTGATAGCGAGCACCAGCTGGGTGTCATCAGCATAGGAGGTAAGGCTCATGTGATAAGATTTAATCACTCTCGCCAAGTCCAACACGTAGATATTAAACAGTGTTGGACTTAGCGATGAGCCCTGGGGAACCCCGCAAGGTAATGCAAGCTCTGGTGACTTAAAAGATCCCAGCGTAACTGCTTGAGTTCTGCTCGATAGGAACGAGATAAGCAGTTCCTTAGCGCTGGATCGGATGCCTAAGTTCCCGACACGGTCAATCAGGATGGAATGATTGACTGTGTCGAAGGCGGCCGATAAATCCAGCATTATAAGGACGGCTGTCCCTCCCTGATCTCTGATTGTTCTGATATCATCTGCCGCTTTGATAAGAGCCGTCTCAGTGCCGTGGAGTTTCCGAAACCCGAACTGCGGGTCATCCAGTAGTTTGTTATGCTCCAGATAATCAGCAAGCTGGGTGTTCATTACCCTTTCAAGCACTTTGGCGAGAAATGGGAGGCTTGCGATAGGTCTGTAGTTTTTCAGCAGCTCTTTGTCCAAGGATGTTTTTTAAGGAGTGGTTTTAAAAGAGTGTTTTTTAGCATGTTCGGGTATCTCCCTGACCTGAGGATTGTATTGCTCACTTGCGTGATGATAGTGCAGACAATATCAATCACTGGTAAATAGACTTTAGGAGGACAGGGATCTAGGGCAGAGCCCGTCTTTATAGATCTCATGATATCCCTGATTTGATTCTCCTCTACTGCTTTGAATTGGGACAGTGAGCAAGTGGGTGGACTAGTTTGGGTAACTGGTGAGGCAGGAGTATCTTTGGTTGAGAACTCAGAATAAATATCGTTGACTTTGGTAAAAAAGAAATCGGCCAAGGAATCACACAGAGCCTGCGATGGAGAGGGGGCCGTGTCAATAAGCTTCCCGGCCAATTGCTTCACCACCTCAAATAGTTGTTTACTGGAGTTTTTCGAGGAATCAATTTGATCCTCGAAAAACTTCTTCTTAGATTCAGTGATCAATTTTTTATAGATAAGCTGAGTCTCTTTATATCGAGTTTTACTGTTTTGATCATAGGATCTTCGCCATTGCCTTTCATGCCTTCGGCATTCTTGTTTTTTTCTCCTGAGTTCATCTGTGAACCAGGGGGACGATGGCGTCTTTCTGTTACTCGATATGGTCTTAAATGGAACTAGTAGATTCATGGCATTCCCTATCCACTCAGTAAATTGTTTGGCGGCTAAATTAGGGTCCGCGGATATAACGGGGCATGACTTAGTCAACAACTCGGCTAGAGCTACATTGTCGATGTCTTTCCATACTCTAAAAGGTTCTTGAGTATTGTATATCTGTTTCAATGGAGTAGAAGGGCTAATAGGTAGGGTGCAGAGAATAACAGAATGGTCAGACCAAGTCAGAGGTAGAATATCCGTGACAGTAATACCCTGTATATTAGAGAAGATACAATCCAGCGTATGGCCAGCCTCGTGTGTTGGGCCATTAACAAGCTGAGCCAATCCCAGACTTGCTAGATCTGCACTTAATGCTTGGGAATCTGCATCCTCCTGTTTCTCTAAATGAAAGTTTGGATCTCCCAGCACTAAGAAAGAATCCTCGGTCACCAAGGATTCAATCAATGAGTTAAAATTGGCCAGGAAAGCCGAGCGAGGGCCGGGCGGTCTGTATATCAGTACTCCCTTAAGATTGTATGAAGGCGTCATCCTGATAGCAAATTGAAGCGCTTCAATTTGATGTATGCAGCAAAATTGAAGGGTCACGCGGATGGAAAAGTGCATAAGTTTACTGAACCTAAGCAAGTATTGCAATTTCTGAAAAAAAGGGACAGGGGAAGGCTCTGAGGGATATCCTGAGATCCCGCACTGGGCAGGATGACGCCTCACCAGATTCTGAGGAACAGTGAATCATGATTCTCGCTAAACTTGGTGAGGACCAGGAAGTGAGGCACTACAGATGATCCCCTATTGAATGGAGAAGAAGTTGTCTTAGATGAGTGAAGGAGACAAACTGTAACTGTAGGCAAAGGTGACTCTAATGGACAACAGAAATGGGTGTGCCGTTTGTCATATTCGTTTCCACTTTTCTCTCCCAGCTGAGCTGATGGGATGCTGGTTAATGCACCCTCTCCTTTTCGCCATTGAGTTGATAGTGGTTAATCAAGTGATTGCAATGCATATATATTTTAGTGGATAGATTTGGCAGGGTCACCCTCTTCATATTCATTCCCCTGACCGGTCAACAGAATTACAACTTGTGAGAAGTTGGCCTGGTATATGCTGTCCAATAATTAAAGTCGGCACCCTGAACCAGTCCAAACAACCCCTATGGTGATTTAAGAGGTCAAAGATAACCTTAGAAAGCTATACAGGTGGTGAGCAGCCTTCAGGTTTAGCCTTGAAGGAATGTTAGGTAGCTTGTTTTCCCAGAATGCAACCTTATAGTATTGGTTAAATGAAAGGAGAACTAAACTGTAGGTATAAAAATATGTATTTATTGATATAACACTCTTTAAGCACGACACAGTGTCTTCTGCATGAAAATACTCACAACAAACATAATACTGTAGCACAGAAACAATCGTAAGAAGCACTAGTACACAATGGGCTCCGGGGGAGACAAACCATATACTAAAATAGTGGTATAAGAACCATGACTTAAGTCAAGACAATGTCTAGAGGATGTAGAATTGCTGCAACCCAAAGGAACCACCCAAGGTGTGTAAGAAGGGACCCCACGGAGGACAGGTGCAGTGTGGGAACACAACCACGTGCGCCATACAATTCTATGGGAGTGTCGCGGTTGCAGTGTCAAAGTTTAAGGACTCTTCTAAGTGGACTTCGAAGAAACCCTGTGGAACATAGGAGGTTGGAGAGTTACCCCATCCATGGATACCATAGTACCAGAGTTACCTATTCCAGGGAAGCCGGGTGCATAGGTCTGAAGTGGCTTCGGACATTGTTGCCAATCTCCATGGAGGGCTTAGAAGAAGAGCCACAGCTGGGAAGAAGAAACGTGTCAGTTGGAATCCAGAGGTGGGTCCTTGATGAAGAGTACCTGAAAGCAGAGGGGACAGAGTCTGGGTCACTCAGGAGTGACCAGGGGCTCGGTAGACGAATGCCCACCGAAGTCGGGTGCCTCCGGTGCATTGAGTGGGTTCTTGACTCTGCAGCCACCGGGACTATGAGACATTGTGGATGACCAGGAGCCAAATGCAAGCTGTCCCACAAAGGATGTCAAGTGCTGAGGGTTTGGTGTCCAGCTGGAGCACCAAAAAGCCTTGGTAGCGACAACCCACAAAGTAGGTCAAGAAAGGTTATGGTTCGGACCAGCAAGGTCCAGGAAACCTACCAAACACAGGGGAGTCAGGGCAATCCTGGAACAAGCAGGGGAGCCCAAGAAAAGCAGTATGGACCCTCAAGAGGATCAAAGCAAACACATGGAGATGATGGACGGAGCGCTGAAACTTTTCAGACACTCACCCCCAGTCACAGATTTGGGTTGAATCCATCATCAAACTTTAGCTCACTTAGCCACATCAGTTCATACCCAGCCATATGCAAATCAGTCTTGATGCTGTGCCTCATGGAACAGTCCAGCCAGAACTGCCAAGACAGGTTTTCCCTGAACCGGAAACACTTTTAGTGTTTCAGCATGTTGTAACATACACTGAACACCCACCCACCACAGGCGTCACCAGTCAGGCGACCTTGACAATAAAAGGGGCCAAGCGCATGTGTTTTGGGTCAGTTATCCACCCATACTATCTGTGTCCATCAGAGGCGCAACTAGAGTCAAATTTCCGGGGGAGGCTAAGATAAAAATTTGGGGGGGGGGGGGCTGAACCTTTAATCAGTAGGCAGAGTGGAGCTGCAGGGGCTCTTAGAAGGGGTGAAACAACTGCAAGGCCTAATTAACATTTAAATGGTCTTTAAAGACCTGTGAAACGTTTGGGCACGGCTCTGTGTGTGCCCGGGATCTGTCTCATCCCGGGCTGCCACACACGACGGGGGGGGGGGGCTAAAGCCCGGTGAGTTCAATGGGTGTTGCACGCTTGGTGTCCATGTCATCCTTTATAGTATGTGGGCCTAGCGCCCGCCAACTCTACAGCAACCTCATTGACCAGTAACAACAACATATATAGAAACATACATATATCATCATGTCATTGTTTGTGGTGGACTTGAGTCATGAAGCGGGGTAATTCAGCACGTTTGCACCATGGAAATATTTATGTAATCAATGAAACTTTATTGGTATGGGAATGACCGTGACTCATGACAGAGGCTGGATGGTGTGTGAAGATGTTGGTTCTAACTGTTTTGCCCTGAGCCTCGTGCAATGGCTGGGGAAGCAGGTCCACACATATGTGGAACATATCCAGACATTCCAGGGCTCGAAAAATTGAGAAAATCGTACTAGTCCTGCAGGACTAGTACCTTAAAAAATGTCCTCGACCTAACTGCAACCTACTTGACCTCTGTCTGTGAAAGCGGAGCAAATGTGACAAGATAACAATATTTAAAGGCATCTTTATTGCTCATTAACTTGTGAGCAATAAAAATGCCCTTTAAATCTTGTTATCTTGTCACATTTGCTTCCTTTTCACAGACAAAGGACAAAAGTTGGTTTGTTCTCCTACTGGCCAGAAAGGGCGAGTAGGACCTAAAAACAGCTCGACCTTGTTAAATTTAGCTCAAACAGCGCAAGTGCATTGTGAGTGCAGAGTAATCACTTTGAGTGCAGACTGAGCGGTGTGCTCATGTGACTGCAGGGAAAGCGGAGGAAGCATGGTGTGAGTTCATGGCGAGTGGCATAAGTGCTGTGTGGTCATTGTGAGTGCAGGGTGAATGGCGTGAGTGCATGGTGATCAGTGTGACTGCATTGTGATCGCAGTGAGTGCAGGATGAGAGTGAAAGTGAAGGGGGAGAATGAGGAGTGAGTTGTCAGAATGCAGGATGCTTTCTCAGCCACTTGAAGTAACTCAGCATGTTATTGAGGGCTGGTGTAGAGTTTAATATATCATTTAAACTATTGCTATTATAGCATTATTCAGGGACAGGGCTGGACTGGCCGTAGCGGGCACCAGGCATTTTCTCGGTTGGTCAGAAGGGTGTGGTCTGGTATTGGTCCAGTGGGTGCCGTATTTGGCACAGGGGTGCTGTTCTGCAGCAGTGCTGCAATACCGGCCCCCTGTAACAAAAGCAGCTGCAGTGTTTTCCACGAGCATCCCCAACCCCCGCTTCCCTCCTCCTCAGCCAGTTCGACTCAATTGCCAAGCCCGGTTTGTGTTCCCAGTCCAGCCTTGTTCAGGGATCGAGGGTGGAGGGAATAAATATTGGGGGGTGGAGCTTGCCTGGCGCAAAGATGGATGCACTTTAGAGTAGTTCCGTGAGTCAAGAAATCGATCCTTAATGATCCTGCTTCCCTAAACTTAAATCTCTTCTTTTGACCCCCTCAGTAGATTCAAGCGAGTCCCTGGTAACAATTATAGCCCGAATTCTGAGAAAAAGCAAAGATGCAGGGGTTGGCGGCGAGAGGCCTGTCCTTGTCCCGAGCCGCGGCCTCCTTCTGGGCGTGACGGCGGAGCACGCACCCATGCTTGGTTCTGCAGAGGCCGAGAGGTGGAGCTGGTCAGCCTGGGTTGTGAGGCAGCCGGGGACTGGGTGCGCCCTCTGCTCCGCAACAACAGCACTGAAGGGACACTGAGCAATCACTTGACGGAGATCCTGGTCGTCTGCTGCACGTCCGGACCGTGCCCTGAAGAGATCCTGATTGAGTTTCTTAACAGCGCCGCGGAATCACGAGGCAGTGGGCACTGCCTAACAGTGAGAGCTAGCGATGAGTCCCTTCTTGAAACTTATTAAGGCCAGAGAGCTACAGTCCCTGAGATATGAGGGTATGGAAATTTCCATCTATCCAGACTTCTCGCAGCAGGTGAAGGAGGCGCAACGTCAGCTTTTGCCAGTAAAAATGAAGCTTTGAGATCTTAATCTAGACTACAACATGATGTATGCAGCAAAATTGAAGGGTCACGCGGATGGAAAAGTGCATAAGTTTACTTAAGTTTACGACCTCGGACCTGGGGATCTGGGTTCGAGTCCGGTAACAACGCCAAAACCTCCTGTGATTCTGGGCAAATCACTTAATCTCCCCGTGCCTAAAAAAAAAAAATGGAAGTGTGTGTCCTCATGTAAAACGTAACTTGTGCTATGTAAAGCGCTCTGAGACCTGATTCGGTTCGGGTCTAGTTCGCGCTATATACAACTCTACAGAAAAAAAAAGCAAGTATTGCAATTTCTGAAAAAAAGGGACAGGGGAAGGCTCCGAGGGATATCCTGAGATCCCGCACTGGGCAGGATGACGCCTTACCAGAATCTGAGGAACAGTGAATCATGATTCTCGCTATACTTGGTGAGGACCAGGAAGTGAGGCATTACAGATGATCCCCTATTGAATGGAGAAGAAGTTGTCTTAGATGAGTGAAGGAGACAAACTGTAACTGTAGGCAAAGGTGACTCTAATGGACAACAGAAATGGGTGTGCCGTTTGTCATATTCGTTTCCACTTTTCTCTCCCAGCTGGGCTGATGGAATGCTGGTTAATGCACCCTCTCCTTTTCGCCATTGAGTTGATAGTGGTTGATCAAGTGATTGCAATGGATATATATTTTAGTGGATAGATTTGGCAGGGTCACCCTCTTCATATTCATTCCCCTGACCGGTCAACAGAATTACAACTTGTAAGAAGTTGGCCTGGTATATGCTGTCCAATAATTAAAGTCGGCACCCTGAACCAGTCCAAACAACCCCTATGGTGATTTAAGAGGTCAAAGATAACCTTAGAAAGCTATACAGGTGGTGAGCAGCCTTCAGGTTTAGCCTTGAAGGAATGTTAGGTAGCTTGTTTTCCCAGAATGCAACCTTATAGTATTGGTTAAATGAAAGGAGAACTAAACTGTAGGTATAAAAATATGTATTTATTGATATAACACTCTTTAAGCACGACACAGTGTCTTCTGCATGAAAATACTCACAACACACACAATACTGTAGCACAGAAACAATCGTAAGAAGCACTAGTACACAATGGGCTCCAGGGGAGACAAACCATATACTAAAATAGTGGTATAGGAACCATGACTCAAGTCAAGTCAATGTCTAAAGGATGTAGAATTGCTGGAACCCAAAGGAACCACCCAAGGTGTGTAAGAAGGGACCCCACGGAGGACAGGTGCAGTGTGGGAACACAACCACGTGCGCCATACAATTCTATGGGAGTGTCGCGGTTGCAGTGTCAAAGTTTAAGGACTCTTCTAAGTGGACTTCGAAGAAACCCTGTGGAACGTAGGATGTTGGAGATTTACCCCATCCATAGATACCGTAGTACCAGAGTTACCTATTCCAGGGAAGCCGGGTGCATAGGTCTGAAGTTGCTTCGGACATTGTTGCCAATCTCCATGGAGGGCTTAGAAGAAGAGCCACAGCTGGGAAGAAGAAACGTGTCAGTTGGAATCCAAAGGTGGGTCCTTGATGAAGAGTACCTGAAAGCAGAGGGGACAGAGTCTGGGTCACTCAGGAGTGACCAGGGGCTCGGTAGACGAATGCCCACCGAAGTCGGGTGCCTCCGGTGCATTGAGTGGGTTCTTGACTCTGCAGCCACCGGGACTATGAGACATTGTGGATGACCAGGAGCCAAATGCAAGCTGTCCCACAAAGGATGTCAAGTGCTGAGGGTTTGGTGTCCAGCTGGAGCACCAAAAAGCCTTGGTAGCGACAACCCACAAAGTAGGTCAAGAAAGGTTATGGTTCGGACCAGCAAGGTCCAGGAAACTCACCAAACACAGGGGAGTCAGGGCAATCCTGGAACAACCAGGGGAGCCCAAGAAAAGCAGTATGGACCCTCAAGAGGATCAAAGCAAACACAAGGAGATGATGGACGGAGCACTGAAACTTTTCAGACACGCACCCCCAGTCACAGATCTGGGTTGAATCCATCATCAAACTTTAGCTCACTTAGCCACCTCAGTTCATACCCAGCTATATGCAAATCAGTCTTGATGCTGTGCCTCATGGAACAGTCCAGCCAGAACTGCCAAGACAGGTCTTCCCTGAACCGGAAACACTTTTAGTATATTAGCATGTTGTAACATACACTGAACACCCACCCACCACAGGCGTCACCAGTCAGGTGACCTTGACAATAAAAGGGGCCAAGCGCATGTGTTTTGGGTCAGTTATCCACCCATACTATCTGTGTCCATCAGAGGCGCAACTAGAGTCAAATTTCGGGGGGGGGGCGAAGATAAAATTTCGGGGGGGGGGCTGAACCTTTAATCAGTAGGCAGAGTGGAGCTGCAGGGGCTCTTAGAAGGGGTAAAACAACTGCAAGGCCTAATTAACATTCAAATGGTCTTTAAAGACCTGTGAAACGTTCGGGTGCGGCTCTGTGTGTGCCCGGGATCTGTCTCATCCCGAGCTGCCACACACGACGGGTGGGGGCTGAAGCCTGGTGAGTTCAATGGGTGTTGCACGCCTGGTGTCCATGTCATCCTTTATAGTATGTGGGCCTAGCGCCCGCCAACTCTACAGCAACCTCATTGACCAATAACAACAACATATATAGAAACATACATATATCATCATGTCATTGATTGTGGTGGACTTGAGTCATGAAGCGGGGTAATTCAGCACGTTTGCACCATGGAAATATTTATGTAATCAATGAAACTTTATTGGTATGGGATCGACCGTGACTCATGACAGAGGCTGGATGGTGTGTGAAGATGTTGGTTCTAACTGTTTTGCCCTGAGCCTCATGCAATGGCTGGGGAAGCAGGTCCACACATATGTGGAACATATCCAGACATTCCAGGGCTCAAAAAATTGAGAAAATCGTACTAGTCCTGCAGGACTAGTACCTTAAAAAATGTCCTCGACCTAACTGCAACCTACTTGACCTCTGTCTGTGAAAGCGGAGCAAATGTGACAAGATAACAATATTTAAATGCATCTTTATTGCTCATTAACTTGTGAGCAATAAACATGCCCTTTAAATCTTGTTATCTTGTCACATTTGCTTCCTTTTCACGGACAGAGGACAAAAGTTGGTTTGTTTTCCTACTCGCCAGAAAGGGCGAGTAGGACCTAAAAACAGCTCGACCTTGTTAAATTTAGCTCAAACAGCGCAAGTGCATTGTGAGTGCAGAGTAATCACTTTGAGTGCAGACTGAGCGGTGTGCTCATGTGACTGCAGGGTAAGCGGAGGAAGCATGGTGTGAGTTCATGGCGAGTGGCATAAGTGCTGTGTGGTCATTGTGAGTGCAGGGTGAATGGCGTGAGTGCATGGTGATCAGTGTGAGTGCATTGTGATCGCTGTGAGTGCAAGATGAGAGTGAAAGTGAAGGGGGAGAATGAGGAGTGAGTTGTCAGAATGCAGGATGCATTCTCAGCCACTTGAAGTAACTCAGCATGTTATTGAGGGCTGGTGTAGGGTTTAAGATATCATTTAAACTATTGCTATTATAGCATTATTCAGGGACAGGGCTGGACTGGCCGTAGCGGGCACCAGGCATTTTCTCGGTTTTTCCGAAGGGTGTGGTCTGGTATTGGTCCAGTGGGTGCCGTTTTTGGCACAGGGGGCCTGTTCTGCAGCAGTGCTGCAATACCGGCCCCCTGTAACAAAAGCAGCTGCAGTGTTTTCCACGCGCATCCACAACCCCAGCTTCCCTCCTCCGCAGCCAGTTCGACTCAATTGCCAAGCCCGGTTTGTGTTCCCAGTCCAGCCTTGTTCAGGGATCGAGGGTGGAGGAAATAAATATTGGGGGTAGAGCTCCCCTGGCCCAAAGATGGCTGCACTTTAGAGTAGTTCCGTGAGTCAAGAAATCGATCCTTAATGATCCTGCTTCCCTAAACTTAAATCCCTTCTTTTGACCCCCTCGGTAGATTCAAGCGAGTCCCTGGTAACAATTATAGCCGAATTCTGAGAAAAAGCAAAGATGCAGGGGCTGGCGGCGAGAGGCCTGTCCTTGTCCCGAGCTGCGGCCTCCTCCTGGGCGTGATGGCGGAGCACGCACCCATGCTTGGTTCTGCAGAGGCCGAGAGGTGGAGCTGGTCAGCCTGGGTTGTGAGGCAGCCGGGGACCGGGTGTGCCCTCTGCTCCGCAACAACAGCACAGCCGGCATAACTGAAGGGACACTGAGCAATCACTTGACGGAGATCCTGGTCATCTGCTGCACATCCGGACGGTGCCCTGGAGAGATCCTGATTGAGTCTCTTAACTGCACCGCGGAATCACGAGGCAGGGGGCACTGCCTAACAGTGAGAGCTAGCGATGAGTCCCTTCTTGAAACTTATTAAGGCCAGAGAGCTACAGTCCCTGAGATATGAGGGTATGGTAATTTCCATCTATGCAGACTTCTCACAGCAGGTGAAGGAGGCACAATGTCAGCTTTTGCCAGTAAAAATGAAGCTTTGAGATCTTAATCTAGACTACAACATGATGTATGCAGCAAAATTGAAGGGTCACGCGGATGGAAAAGTGCATAAGTTTACTGAACCTAAGCAAGTATTGCAATT
The DNA here is from genome assembly GCF_964261635.1 of Lissotriton helveticus. Taxonomy (NCBI): domain Eukaryota; kingdom Metazoa; phylum Chordata; class Amphibia; order Caudata; family Salamandridae; genus Lissotriton; species Lissotriton helveticus. The sequence continues at coordinate 990,149,314 of NC_136067.1, forward strand.
TCTGAAAAAAAGGGACAGGGGAAGGCTCCGAGGGGTATCCTGAGATCCCGCACTGGGCAGGATGATGCCTTACCAGAATCTGAGGAACAGTGAATCATGATTCTCGCTATACTTGGTGAGGACCAGGAAGTGAGGCACTACAGATGATCCCCAATTGAATGGAGAAGAAGTTGTCTTAGATGAGTGAAGGAGAAAAACTGTAACTGTAGGCAAAGGTGACTCTAATACACAACAGAAATGGGTGTGCCGTTTGTCATATTCGTTTCCACTTTTCTCTCCCAGCTGGGCTGATGGGATGCTGGTTAATGCACCCTCTCCTTTTGGCCGTTGAGTTGATAGTTGTTGATCAAGTGATTGCAATGCATATATATCTTAGTGGATAGATTTGGCAGGGTCACCCTCTTCATATTCATTCCCCTTACCGGTCAACAGAATTACAACTTGTGAGAAGTTGGCCTCGTATATGCTGTCCAATAATTAAAGTCGGCACCCTGTACCAGTCCAAACAACCCCTATGGTGATTTAAGAGGTCAAAGATAACCTTAGAAAGTTATACAGGTGGTGAGCAGCCTTCAGGTTTAGCCTTGAAGGAATGTTAGGTAGCTTGTTTTCCCAGAATGCAACCTTATAGTATTGGTTAAATGAAAGGAGAACTAAACTGTAGGTATAAAAATATGTATTGATTGATATAACACTCTTTAAGCACGACACAGTGTCTTCTGCATGAAAATACTCACAACACACACAATACTGTAGCACAGAAACAATCGTAAGAAGCACTAGTACATAATGGGCTCCGGGGGAGACAACCCATATACTAAAATAGTGGTATAAGAACCATGACTCAAGTCAAGAAAATGTATAGAGGATGTAGAATCGCTGGAACCCAAAGGAACCACCCAAGGTGTGTAAGAAGGGACCCCACGGAGGACAGGTGCAGTGTGGGAACACAACCACGTGCGCCATACAATTCTATGGGAATGTCGCGGTTGCAGTGCCAAAGTTTAAGGACTCTTCTTAGTGGACTTCGAAGAAACCCTGTGGAACTTAGGAGGTTGGAGAGTTACCCCATCCATGGATACCTTAGTACCAGAGTTACCTTTTCCAGGGAAGCCGGGTGCATAGGTCTGAAGTGGCTTCGGATATTGTTGCCAATCTCCATGGAGGGCTAAGAAGAAGAGCCACAGCTGGGAAGAAGAAACTTGTCAGTTGGAATCCAAAGGTGGGTCCTTGATGAAGAGTACCTGAAAGCAGAGGGGACAGAGTCTGGGTCACTCAGGAGTGACCAGGGGCTCGGTAGACGAATGCCCACCGAAGTCGGGTGCTTCCGGTGCATTGAGTGGGTTCTTGACTCTGCAGCCATCGGGACTATGAGACATTGTGGATGACCAGGAGCCAAATGCAAGCTGTCCCACAAAGGATGTCAAGTGCTGAGGGTTTGGTGTCCAGCTGGAGCACCAAAAAGCCTTGGTAGCGACAACCGACAAAGTAGGTCAAGAAAGGTTATGGTTCGGACCAGCAAGGTCCAGGAAACTCACCAAACACAGGGGAGTCAGGGCAATCCTGGAACAACCAGGGGAGCCCAAGAAAAGCAGTATGGACCCTTAAGAGGATCAAAGCAAACACAAGGAGATGATGGACGGAGCGCTGAAACTTTTCAGACACTCACCCCCAGACACAGATCTGGGTTGAATCCATCATCAAACTTTAGCTCACTTAGCCACCTCAGTTCATACCCAGCTATATGCAAATCAGTCTTGATGCTGTGCCTCATGGAACAGTCCAGCCAGAACTGCCAAGGCAGGCCTTCCCTGAACCGGAAACAGACATCCTGGGACCGGTTTCTGGGTAACACCCTTTATCAGACAGGCTTGCTTGAATCCAGTGCAAAGTGAGCAAGGGACCCACGTCTGGGCATACCCTGCCAACTTAGGGCAAACAAAGCAAACACAAGGAGATGATGGACGGAGCGCTGAAACTTTACAGACGCTCACCCCCAGTCACAGATATGAGTTGAATCTATCATCATTCTTTAGCTCACTACGCCACCTCAGTGCAGACCCAGCTGTATGCAAATCAGTCTTGACCCTGTGCCTCATTGGAACAGTCTAGCCCAAATTGCCAAGCTAGGTCTTCCCTGAACCGGAAACAAGCATCATGGAACTGGTTTCTGGGTAACACACTTAATCAGCCAGGCTAGCTTGAATCCAGTGGCAAAGTGAGCAAGGGACCCACATCTGGGCATACCCTGCCAACTTAGGGCGAACAAAGCAAACACAAGGAGATGATGGTTGGAGTGCTTGAACTTTTCAGCTACTCACCCCCAGTCACAGATCTGGGTTAAATCCATCATGATTCTTTAGCTCACTTCGCCACAACAGTTTAGACCCATCTATATGCAAATCAATCTTGACCTTGTGCCTCATGGGAACAGTCCAGCCCGAACTGCCAAGCCAGGTCTTCCCTGAACCAGAAACAAGCATTCTGGGACTGGTTTCTGGGTAACACTCTTCATTAGCCAGGCTAGCTTGAATCCAGTGGCAAAGTGAGCAAGGGACCTACGTCTGGGCATACCCTGCCAACTTAGGGTGAACAAAGCAAACACAAGAAGATGATGTATGGAGTGCTGGAACATTTCAGCTACTCACCCCCAGTCACAGATCTGGGTTAAATCCATCATGATTCTTTAGCTCACTTCGCCACAACAGTTTAGACCCATCTATATGCAAATCAATCTTGACCCTGTGCTTCTTGGGAACAGCCCAGCCTGAACTGCCAAGCCAGGTCTTCCCTGAACTGGAAACAAGCATCCTGGGGCCAGTTTCTGGGTAACACCCTTCATCAGCCAGGCTAGCTTGAATCCAGTGGTAAAGTGACCAAGGGACCCACGTCTGGGCATACCCTGCCAACTAGTGGTGAACAAAGCAAACAAAAGGAGATGATGGACAGAGCACTGAAACTTTTCAGACACTCACCCCCAGTCTCAGATCTGGGTTGAATCCATCATCATTCTTTAGCTCACTTTGCCACCTCAGACCCAGCTAATGCAAATCAGTCTTGACCCTGTGCCTCATGGGAACAGTCCAGCCCGAACAGCCAAGCCACGTCTTCCCTGAACTGGAAACAAGCATCCTGGAACCGGTTTCTGGGTAACACCCTTCATCAGCCAAGCTAGATTCAATCCAGTGGTAAAGTGAACAAGGGACCCAAGTCTGGGCATTCCCTTCCAACTCAGGGTGAACAAAACAATCACAAGGAGACTCACAGGCCGGAGGCACTTGAGTTGCGATGAGACCTTGAGCCATTTCACAAAGCAGCGGCCCAAGTAGCGCTCAGTGCGATGAGGCTGGAGTTCTTAGTAAGAAATGGTGTCAGAGGTTGGTACTTCTCGGAGTCTAGTGCACTTGTTTTGGAAACACCAACAAGCATATGCACTTGCAAAAGTAAAATCCTTTGGACAGAAAGGGAGACGAAGTCGGGCCCAAATTAAGTTCAGCGAAGTCCAGACTGTTCAGACGGTCGAGGGTCAGTGGTTTCTTGAGCAGAATCTTGTCCACATCGAATCTAGGGCCCTACAGCCAGGTAAGCCCTATTGTACCCACGGAAGAGGGTTGGTCAGATTCAGGGGAGGGTCTAGGCAGTAGGGAGGTTACTCCCATGTCTCTGTCCAGTTTCACACCAGAGCAGGAGCCAATGGCTCCCAGGACTGGTTTGAACTGGCCTATGCACAGGGACACCAAATGTGCCCCTCATGCAGACTTTCAGTCGCTAGCAAGCGCGCCCACCCAGGCCTAATACACGAAATCCTGTCTGGGACGTGGTCACACCTCTCTGTGATAGGATGCCTATTGTTCTGCCTTCCCCTGCTCGAGTTTGGCTCAGCAGCAGGAGGGCAAAAATGTGTTTCTGGTTGGTAGCACCATTTTGGGCTGCCCGGGACAAGAAGGCTGGTACTGGGAACATAAGGGACCTCACAAAGCTAGTTTCTCTGGTGTGGAATCATACCTCCCACACCAGTTACCTGTGTGGGGATACGATTCCACAATGTTTGACACCAAACACGATAGGGTTACTTTCAGCCGTTTTAGAGTTGGTCATCACACGATCTCATAATGCCACTCTATTTGTCGTAAATGGCTGAAGCACTGACAACCCGGGAGAATGGACTCCATAGGCTGCAGGGGTCATGCTCATGCAGTGGCACCTTCTCACTTAGAACCAGGCATCCTGCCTTCAGGATTGTTAAGGCCTGCTATAGCGGTGACTTAGTGCAGTAACCCATAGTAAACTTATATCTTAATTAAGTAGTGCATGCACCAACTTACACAGGCTGCAATGGCAGGCCTGTAGGTTCCATTTTGCATGGCTTCTCATAGGTGGCAAAATACATGCTTCAGGCCATGGGAGGCCTCTGGGGTACCTATGCCCTCGGTACATGGGTACCATATACTAGGGACTGACAAGGGTAACCCAGTATTCAATATGGAGTGTACCAAAGTACATGACATAACAATTCAATTCAATTCAATCATGCTTTATTCGATTTAGAAATACAGATCATAAAAGCAAACATGTTAAGAACAATTAAAAAACAGATAGCCATAGCTAAAATACACATGTCCAAATTGAAAGCAATTGATATTTGTCCAGTAAAATACATAGGAAATATTTATAATCAATTCATTGATATACGGAACTTTACTACAAGTTTTAACAAGCAATTCAGTGCATAAATGACATTATCTTCCTCCAGTTGTTGCAATTTTATAAAAGCTCGCTTACATGTTTGAATCCCCCATGTCCTTAAGATTGGTAGTAAGTATGCCCTGCGTGGTGCCTGATAGTACTTACAAAATAAAACACAATGAATATCGGATTGATACGAAGTATCATCGCAGGGACATACAAGATTAGACATGGTCCAGATGTTACGTTGGGGGAAAGTGACAAGTCGGAAGAAAAAACCTAACCTAAAACGGGTGAGCAATGAACGAGCATAAGGACTAGTCACTCGAGTTTGGTATTTTTGTATCCCTTCGTGAGAGGTGATTTGCTGGTATCTAAGGATAGATTGTTTTCCTTTTACTGCATTCCACCTCTGAGTAACAAGGTGATGTAAAGCCATCTTTTTGATTAGGGTTCTGGGTATCTTCTCCATCGTGCTCGGTTTTATGAAATATTCCGGGTGACCGAGTTTGTTAAACATATTTCTAACATAGCGTAGCCATTTGATTTTGGACACCCCGTCAAGCAATAGGCAATCAGTTATTAAATCCCTGTTTAATTGGGTTTCTGGGGTAACCCAGATCTTATGCCAAAGAAGGATCAGGGAAATCCTTACAGTATCCGTTATATGGGGAAGGCCTGCTTCTATATGCGAAATATATATGGATGTAGTCTTAGATACCCCCAACAGATAGGCTAGGAACTGTTTTTCACAAGTTTGTAACCCCGGTGCTTCATCAATGCCCCAAATACCAGCACCAAATGTTGCAGTTGAGATGCACTTGGCTTTGTAGATATAAATTAATTCATTAATTGGCTTCCCCCCCAATTTATTTGAAAAATTTCTCAGGGCGCCAATCGAGTGCAAGAAAGCCAGTTTCCTGGCATTTATCGCTGTTTGCCAGGAACTCTCTCTGTGAAAGTTTACCCCTAAGTAGGAGAAGGAGTCTATGTTTTCAATTCTCCTATTATCCAAAAATATAGGGCAGTATGTTTTTTTCCTACCCTTCCCGCAGACCATTGTGAAAGTTTTAGAAATGTTTATACTCAGGCCACGAAGCTTCATATAAATGTTGAATTTGTTTATAGTTCTTTGTAGCCCGAGTCTGGTCCGTGACATTAATGCCGCATCATCGGCGTATAATAAAAGGGGGATAGGGGTTCTTTTAATAGTGGGGTAGTCGAATTGAAAGTTCCTGAGATAATGTCCAATTGAATTAATATATAGGGTGAATAACAGGGGTGCCAGAATGCACCCCTGTCTGACACCCCTTTCTATGGGGAATTTGTGAGTGCATTCACCCCTCGGGCCGTATCTAACCCTTGCACCTGCCTCTCTAAAGAGTTCCCTAATGTATGATAAAATATGACTGTCGATCCCCATGTCAGTTAATGTCAACCACAGGAATTCATGATCTACACAGTCAAAGGCAGAACTTAAATCTATAAAAGAAATAGAAAGGTTGCCGCTCTTCGCCTCTGTGTATTTAGCCAGGAGAAGGGAAAAATTTAAACATTGTTACATTGTCCCTTTTCCTGGTCTAAAGCCATACTGTAACTCAGAGAAGATTTGATTTTCCTCCCCCCAGGTTTGTATTCTGTTTAGGATGATATGGCCTGCTACCTTTGCTAGGGCATCCAACAGAGAGATGGGCCGATAGCAGGTCGGATCATCCCTCTTGCCCTTTTTAAAAATGAGTAGAACTATAGCGTCTGACCAGGTGGGTATAAAACCTTCCTGGTTCGCTTTGTTTAAGACGTTAGTTATTATAGGGGCCCAAAGATCCATTTCAGCCTTGTAGGTGTCTATTGGGACACCGTTGGGGCCCGGTGCCTTGCCCGACGCGCTGTCCCTAATGGCTTTTAATACTTCATCATAATCAAACGGGTAAGGGAAAAAAAGTGGACTGTTTACCTACCAAGAAAATGTTAGCCTCATCAATTGGAAAAAACCTCCTTCGTTATCAGTCGATTTACAATATAGTTGTTTAAAATGGGATACCCATTGATCAGCTGTAATTGCCTGATCAATACAGTTTACTTCGTTAGACTGTAGAAACGGGTCGTTTACCACCCTCCAGAAAGCCCTATGATCTCTATTATTCGAGGCTTCTTTGAGGGCTGCCCATACCGTATTCTTTAGGGTGGCTTTTCTCGACTTTATAGTATTTTTATAGTTTTTTCTGGCACTACGAATAAGAGCCGGATTTTTGGGAATTGTGTGCAATGCCTTTTTAAGGACGGTTAGTGCTTTGGTGCACTTACTGTCAAACCACATTTGGGGCATAAGAATCCCCTTCTGGTATTTTCTTGTCAATAGGGATTTGACTGTGGTTAATATTTTTGAAAAGGAGTTCATTACATTTTCCGGTGTCTCTTCAAGGGTTAGACAGGTAAGTATATCTTCATAATTAGAAGCGACAAGTTGGGCCAGAAAGCCCGTTGGGTCTATTTTCTCCCATTTAATAGTGTATCCGTTTCTTAAGCTAATCTTATTTGTGGGATGTATACGGTATTAGGCACTGCCCTATGTGTTGGGTTTTTAACTCTGATATAAAACACTATAGGGTAATGGTCGGAGTGAAGAGCCTTACCCGTTTCCCAGGTAGCCACTGTCCCTACATGGGATGCAGAGATTAGGGTGAAGTCGATTGTCGTATTGCACCCCCTTCCGTTAAAGGTTGGCTGAAATGGTATGCTTGGGGTACAAATCTCATTGATAAATGTTAAGTTGAAATAAAAAAGTATATTATTGAACGAGGTACCAAGTGACGAATGAGTAAAATGGGTAGGGCAATCTTCCCCATTGTCCGATAGGCCGCATAAACCATATGAACCGTGGGGGCAGATTGTACAGTTAAAATCTCCCACCCAGAACATGATGTTATCACCTAGCAGCTGGTCATGTAGGGAGATCAATGTCGAGAGAAGTTTGCTCAAGGTAGCCTCACTCCTATCAGAAGGAATATTATTATAGAGGTTTATTATAATAACGTTTTGTGGAGAACCCAATTGTAGACACAGTATCTGATAAAATTCAGTCTCCATGAATCTTTTAATTACAATACCCCGGTGACAGATATAAAAGTACAAAGACCCCCTTTATTACAACTGTGGGGACTTTGAATGGCTGGGGTGTGGAAGGTTTGGTAACCATTAATATGGTGAGCGTCCCGGGACCAGGTTTCCTGGAGGCAAATTACATTGTGCCCAATGACATCCTCCAACCAGTAATTTTGGTTGACTTTGTCCGCTAAACCGGCCACGTTCCAAGAGAGGAAACTATAAATGAACTCCTCTGATTTCAGGATGTTTATAGGAGGGGGATCAGGAATATTACGCTGTGGTGGAGGTGAATCATCTGCAACAGTAATTTTGCAGAATTGATCATTCTCTGTTGGTAAAGGCCCTTGAGAATTAGTCGGGGGCATGAGTTCCCACGCCACAGGGTAGGTATTTAAGCACCCTATTTGTAGGGAATCAGTTGAGGAGATATCAGTCGTTGTTACTGGAGATTGTATCACAGTAGGTCCCTGGTGTCAATCCTGATCGTTTAGGTCCGTGAGGGCATCGTATCGGTTTGACAGGGGGACTAACCAAGATGGTGGGTTGGTCCCTCGATAGCTTGGAAATTTCTGGTGTTTAAATTGCCCGTGTGAGTTCTCAAAATGCAGGCGATTGGTAGACCATGGGGTCATCTTTGGTGGAAATAGGGGATAATTATTATGTTTATAATATGTGGGCATGCCACGATTGCCACGGGGGACGATTAATGCCTCTGGATAAAAGTATGTTAGGGTTCTAGGACCTATACTACTTGATCCCGGATGATAATACCATTCAGCAATGTGTGGAACCACCCTAGGGTCTCTGAAATTTATGATAATTACGTCTCCTGCAGTATCCTTCGGTCTGGAGCCTACCCACGCTAATCTTCTGACAAAGACTATATCTCCATCTATATGGGGGGGCAATGGCCTATTTTGTTTGAGCCAATAAATGGCTTTGTTCTTTAGTTCAGAGTAACCTTCTTTCTTTCCTGCTGTAAGCTCTGGTACACCTGTCAAAATTATGGCATATGGAACCGCCCCTGGGGGAAGATTTATGTGACATCCTTGAGTTATTGTGGGTTGGCCTATCGGTTGGCGGGTTGCTGTGTCTATGGCCTTAGAGACTGGATGTGTAGTGGTTATAGTGGAAGTGGTACGTGGAGAAGAAACTGAGTCTCTAGGTCCTGTAAGAGTGGAGTGTGTGGGTGGTTTATTATTCTTAGCAGTATTCCCTGGTTTCGCGCAAGGAATATTTAAAGTGTGTCGCGTATCTTTGGGAAGGCTAACTTTCCCAGTGGTCATGTCAGGACCAGGTGGGATAGGTTTAGTGGCGTCTTTATTGACTGAACGTGGTTCGCTGGGTTTGGTGGTCGTGTTGATGGCTACCAAGCCCTTTAAAATTTGAGAATTTAAGATGGTTTCTACCGTTAATTCATTCAACTCGTCACCTATTCTTTTTACCCTTTCTAACATAGGAAGAAGTAGAGATCTGACTAGATGTTCTATGTCACTTAAAACTAGCTTGGATTCAGGTGATTGTTTCTTTAACTTAAATTGAGGAGGTAGGAGATTTGATTTTGACTTCTGTAGTGGCCGAGAGGATAGAGGTGTTATATTACGGTTAGCGGTTTGTGGACTTGAACCCAATCGGGCTACTTTAAGTTGCCCACCACGGCGATCACTACCCCGTCTCTTCCTTTTCATTAAGGTAGGTTGTGTACATGGTGTTTGCGGGGGTGTGTTGTTTGCCGGGATAGGAGTTGCATTTGGGAGCTGCAACAAGGAAGTCTCCGATGGGGAGAAGTCTAATGAGGAATCCGAGAAGGTTAAATCAATATTAGGGCTTCTCAGGGCTTTATCGAGTGTTCCAACTTTCTCGAACCCAACCAAGCTGGCTTCAGACCAGCCCATTCCACCGAGGCTGTGATCCTGGCGGTTATGGATACGCTTAGGGCTAATGCCGATAAAGGGACACCACAGGCGCTCGTCTTACTGGATCTGTCGGCCGCTTTCGACACGGTGGACCACAACATTCTTGTCCACCGTGCCGAGCAAGCCGGCATCCGTGGCCTGGCTTCTGCTTGGCTCAAATCTTTCCTGTCGGGCAGAATGCAGGTGGTCCGGCTAGGTCCCTTCACAGACGCAAAGGTCCCATCCATCTGCGGAGTGCCTCAGGGATCTTCCCTGTCTCCTCTGCTTTTTAATCTCTACCTTCAGCCGCTCATTTTTGCCCTGAAGAGGTGGAATATCACTGTATTCAACTATGCAGACGATCTGCAAATCATCTTTCCGCTCAACACCCCCAATGCAGCTCTCGATTGCCAAGCAGTGATGCTACACATCCAACATTGGATGAACTCCCACCAGCTTAAATTGAACCCGGGGAAGACGGAGTTAATCCTTCCAGGAAACAGTCTCACTCACTGGGGCCCACAGTTTTGGCCCACTGAGCTTGGCTCCCCGCCCGTCCCGGCTAAGTCAGCTAAGAGCCTTGGGGTCATAATCGACTCGGAGCTCTCTCTTAAGCCTCAGGTGGGTGCGGTTGTGTCATCATGCATGTCCCAGCTCAGAAAAATCAGGAAAGTTTCTCACCTCTTGACACCGGAGGCTTTGATACAAGTCCTGATTGCCTTGGTGCTCTCCCGCCTGGATTTTCAAACTCCCTGTACCATGGCCTACCCAAATCCCTCCTTAATAGGCTCCAGATCGTACAGAACCAAGCGGCAAGACTGGCCTATAAAACCTTGAAGTGGCAATCTGCAAGACCACTGGTTGCCGGTGGAGCAGAGTACTGCATTTAAGATCGGTTGCCTGACCTTCAAGGCTGTGTCCGGGACCTCTCCTGCCTTTCTCAAATCACTGGTCGTTCCTTACTGCCCGGTACGTAACCTCCGTTCCTCTCACCGCCTACTGCTAGCTGTCCCTCCTACCAAACTTAAAAAAACTGGCGGTCGTAGATTCGCTTACCTTGCTCCCTCCTTTTGGAATCAGCTGCCCCTCCCGCTCAAATCTGCCAACTCCCTTCTGGCATTTAGAAAACTTCTGAAAACTTATCTTTTCACGCAGACTGGCTAGACCCCCGTCTTTCCATCTCACAGCACTCAACCAGCGCCAGGAAACCTTTGGTGCCAGTGCGCTATATAAGAACCCCTTAAGATAAGATAAGATAAGTGGGACAGAGGTGGAGGTTGGGGAATTTTCCTGAAAGAGAAGGGGAATACTGGTATCCAAGGATAGGGGAAACCCTGTACTCACAGGACTAAATATTGGAGGGGGTGAAGTCTGACGAGTAGTACTTAATGATGAGTGCTTGTTTTTATGGAGTTCAAGGGACAAGCGCGATTCCGCTACAGATATTTCGTGGTCCAAGTTCGAAACAGCTTTAATGAGGAAGGCATCCAAGGTGCCTCTTACCTTCCCCCCCGTTTGGTGTTTCCCACCATTTCCGGGCTTCGGTGGCATTGTCAATAGTTGATAACCTTGGAAAGAGAGTGTGGGGGGTACACGATAAAGGGACGGGGCCCGCCCTTTGCCCGGGCTTCGCCCGGCTAGTCCCCCGATGCGTCCTGCGATGCTTTGAGGGGGCGTAAAGAAATACACAAAGGTGGGCGGGGTCAGCACGGGAAGAGGCACCAGCTGCAGGTCACTCTAGGAATGCTGGTCCTCGCAGTCCCGGCGTCCCGCTGTTGTAGTCCCACGAAGTGTAGCTCTAAAAACCGCTGTCACCTCCGCACCTCGAACACTATGGCCAGAGCAGGGGGCCAACAGAGAGGGTCCAGTAACGAAACAGGCAAGGTGAAATGCAGGAAACTGCTGCGAGCGGCTCCCGCGAAGCGGGGGCCGCGAGCAGTTAAAGGCTGGAAAAGGTAGGCGGGGACAACACGGGAAGAGGCACCAGCTGCAGGTCACTCTAGGAATGCTTGTCCTCGCAGTCCCGGCGTCCCGCTGTTGTAGTCCCACGAAGTGTAGCTCTAAAAACCGCCGTCACCTCCGCACCTCGGACACTATGGCCAGAGCAGGGGGCCCACAGAGAGGGTCCAGTAACGAAACAGGCAAGGTGAAATGCAGGAAACTGCTGCTACATGACATAACAGTTTAGGGAGAAGGCAGATAGACTGGGGTCCTGATTAGCAGGATTTCAGTCAGACTTGTCAAAAACAGCTTTATGGGGGCATACATGCGGAAAGATCCTACCTTCCTACACAACTGTATACAGAATAACTGTGGGGTGGAGGGACAAGCCGAAAATGAGACTAGGTGAGGGAAATGATATGTCATAATTCAGGGAAGCAAACCCCATTCCTTATGACGTGGGCTTGGTGGGCTTTGTACAAGTCAGAATGCCGGCAACATCTGCCCCAATGTGTACTCCACCTGGTGTTATTGTTGTTGTTATTGTTTTTATTTGTTTAAACACCCTAATGGTGTGGCAGGTTTATGAAGATTGGGCTGGTGCAGGGTCTTCTATGCTTGGATGGGGATGGCATAGCGTGGGTGGGAGAGGGTTAGGGGTAAATTGTCACATCCTATTTCAAAGGGTAAATTCACAGGTGATCAGATTGGCAGTGTGCAGTGCGCGCAAGACAACTGCTTTGCATTTATAGGCAGAAGGTCCATTACCGAGACTAAAAAAATGATGAGTAAAAAGTCAGGCTATGGACGTGAAATGTCTGAGGTCTTAATGACCACAGAACATTATGTAAGGTGGTAGGTTCCCTAAAAAGAAACCAGGTTGACATTGCAATGATTCAGGAGACACATTTAGCCCCTCAGAAGAAGATGTCGTCCTGAGACGGCTACAGGGACAATTGCGTGTTGCAGGCTTCGCCTCCCAAGCCAGGGGTGTACTCACGAGGGTTAATCCTAAATCAGGCCTTATATTGCAGGACACGGAGATAGATCCTAACGGCAGGTTTGTCGTCACCAGATGCCGTGCGGATGGGTTTGGTGTGATGCTGGTAAATATCTATGGTCCTACGATGACCGGCAATTTTATCATGCACTTAGCGGCTCGGTTGCTCAAAGTAGCCGACCTTCCACAAATCTGGGGGGGGAGATTTCAATTGTATATTAGATACCACCTGTGACAGGTCCAAGGGTCAGTCTAGATGGCCTATGGTGGCTGCAGGAGTTATAATAGACATGATGGATCAGTTGGGGTTGATGGATGTTTGGAGATTTCGCGCTAACAACACTCCAGGTTTCACACACTACTCAGCACCCCATGACACTCACATATGGATAGATTACTGGTTGATATCTAGAAGTCTCCTACCGCAGGTTACTTCATGTGAACCCCTCCAAAGGACCTTTTCGGATCATTCTCCGGTTCTGTTAGAATTGGAGATACCCGTAAAACGCTTTGCTCCTTTCACATGAAAGTTTGCCCCCTTTTCCTTACCGGACCCGGTGTTTTGTGCCTAAATGGTCACATCAATAGAGAGTTTCTTTGAAGATAATATTGGATCAGTCACCTCATTCACAACAATCTAGGAAGCCTTTAAGGTGTACATCAGGGGGGGTGGCCATATCAAAACATGCAGGTGTTTTCATGCTCTATTCAGGACAGGCTCGCACGTTTAGAGAAAGAAATAGCACGGCTGGAGCAAAAACACCACACGACTCCGAACAATAAGTGGCTAGATGACATTAAACAAGTCCTAGAGTAGTACCATATGCTACAGTGCGGAAATATGGGGGGGGCCAACGCCCTGGTGCCTTACTTGCGAGTCTATAGCACCCATAAAGGGAGGCCAGGACCATTGCGGAGATCACTATGGAGGATGGCAGTCTAGTCTATGACACAATTGGAATTGCAGACAGATTCCGCAGGTATTATGCAGACTTGTATAGGTCTCAAATACTATAAGACCATAAAGCTACAGAAGACTACTTGGCACATATCCAGATGACATGACTCACTGACTCACACAGAGAACACTTCATGGCCCCCTTGGACTCTAGGGAGATTTGGGTGGCACTGACATCAATGCGAGATGGGTACACTCCTGGCACTGATGGGCTAACTGTTGCTTTTTACAAAGCCTACCAAGACCGACTTATACTGCACCTAGTCACACTGTTCGAGGAGATGACTGAACACAAAATGATGCCCCCTCAATGACAGAGGATATATTTGTCACTCTTCTCAAGACAGAGAAACCCCCAAATGACAGCTCATCATACAGACCCCTGTCTCTTTTGAATGTGGACAGAAAACTCTTCGTTAAAAAAAATACTAGCCAACGGGATAGCTCCCCTGATTCCTTCCGAATCTGGTCTAGGTGAGGAGCAGGCTGGCTTCCTCCCTGGACGTAATTTACCTCTAAATCTCAGAACCGTCTTCGGTGACATTCAGTATATAAACCCGGCAGTTAAAGCCGCAGCGTTTTTTTAGACGCTGAGAAAGTATTTGACTCTGTGGAATGGCTATTTATGGAATCTGTGTTGCGTTGCATTGGTGTGGGTGAGGTCTTCCTCCAGCTTGTAAAGGTATTGTACAAAGCCCCGGTAGCCAGAGAGCCAGAGTTAGGCTGGGGAATAGAGCTAAATCTCCTATCTCCATTTCTAGACGTACCTGTCAGGGATGTCCTCAGTTCCCATTGTTGTATGTGCTGATAGCAGGGCCCCTACTATGCGCACTGAGTGAGTACCATGGCCATAGAGGAGTGTGCTTCCCATTGAACCAATTGATAGCTTCAGCCTATGCTGATAACATGCTCCTGTATGTCAGGGACCCTGAGATTCACTTCATTCCAGTGCACACGGAGGTGGTCCGTTTTGGGCAGTTGTCTGGTCTGAAGATTTAAATCCTTGATCTTCCCATTAACCCCGGCAACAGCGCCAGTACGTCTGGAATTTCCATTGCAGTGGACAACGGACTAGGTAATTTAGGTATACAATTACACACTGACTGTGTGTTAGTACTCACAGATGACTACGGTAAAGACCGTGGTAGGCTTGAGGAGGACATCACAACAAAATTTCACATAGAGGGTCCAAGGGAAATTTTACAGACCTCCACGGATTCAATCCCCGAACACACTATGGAAAAAGAACCAAAAGGAATCTGTGGGTCTAATCAAGCTTAAGCAAGCTAGGGAGTGCAAATAGTTTCAGTTTTCAAAACTCCCCTAAAACTCCAAGAAGTCCTTTATAGAGGACGGAATCCCATCACCCACCGAGGTGGCTTGCTTCATCATCTGGGATTTCCTTTTGATTGTAACACCTAGCGCAACCAAGGGCTACAACCTCCTCCCTAGGAGGGGGAGCTCAGGGATGTTTTAAAGAAGTCGATTCTAGGATCTACTAAGTCCACTAAAAGCAAAGCAATATCGATGGTTTGTAAGGTGATGGTTGCAGTGCGTGCAGTGATAAAGTGAATGGTGATTTAAATTGGCTACCAGGAAGAAAAACGCCTTTAATAAGATCTACCTTGGTGTTAAACCTAAAAACTTTGTGTGTGAAGCTTAAACAAATAATTGCATTAGTCCAAAGTAAGGTCTACATGTTTCAGCCGTGTCGATCAGAATATGATCTCGGCCTTCTTCAGGACCTAGATGATCAATCGTTACTAAAAAAAATCATGTGAGATTTAAGTAAATGCAACATATCATTCTCCAATTAATGCGGTTGGATTTGATACAACCTACTTTATCCTGTGTCTTCGTGCCTATATGAACGGCCACAGGAATTTGGGCGTAACCCGTTATTTGATGGGTGCACTCCTCACTTCACCTGGCCACAGCTCAGGATGTGAGGCACCGCTCTGTCAGTCGGTACCCCGGACTGGACAAGAGCTGGAACCGGAGGTAAACGGCGGATGGTGATCCACAGGTTTAAATGCTGAAAATAATTTCAGCATTTTAAAGTCAAAAACGGGGACAGTTCCCAAAAATAAAAGAAGGGCTACAATTTTACTTCAACCCAGCGCACAGAATGACAGAAGCTCCTTAGCAGAGAATTACAGAAGAGGCAGTAAGAACATACATAAAATGCCATTTTTAAAGCCAGTACTACTGGCTTTAAAATCAGTTTATTTAACAGGCATGCTACTGGCCCAGTAGCATGCCTGTTAATTAAATTGCTTACTTATAACAGCTGCTAACTATCCCTGCTTTGCAAAACATAAAAATATACCTACGACTGTTTTCAGCCGACCTGCTCTAAAAACCGGGACATGAGCTTAATGTCCTAAAATTTGCCAGGACAGCTGGCATAACACCGGCACTGTGCGGGCTAATCCGGGACGCCTGGTCACCCGACAGATAGGCCATAAATGAATAGCCTTTGGATGATCCGACCAACGCTTGACATGGTTCTTCGTCTAATGGGACTTTGGGGAAGGTATCTCCCCAAAATATTGTGCTGCAGCGCTACAAAATGAAATTGATTTCGTAGCAATCCTGGAGTTAGTAAGCACTTGCAGCCACGGCCGGTGGTAGGTGTAACTGCAGGGTGGTGACGTGGGGAGGGGGAGGGACAGGGTGGGGGGTTGTAATGTATGGATTACGGACATTAACAGGTAAGTAAACATATAAATAAATAAAATGAATTTCGTAACGCGCACTGCATCGCATTTGGTGATGCAGTGCACACAGCGAAATTAGTTTTATTTATTTATATGTTTACTTACCTGGTAAAGTCCGTAATCCATACATTACAACCCCCCACCCTGCCCCTCCCCCTCGCTACGTAACCGCCCTGCAGTTACACCAAAACCGGCCGTGGCTGAGCACTTGATCAAACAAACAAATGCATAAATAACTCCGTGCAGAATTCTGCCAATTAGTTAAGTAAGGAGTGTATTCTATATGATGAATAAGCTTTTTGTAAACCCTCTAGTGAGACTTGCAGGATAATTTGGCCTCGACTCCACTTGCCCTCCATCACTTGTCCACAAACCTGCAACTCTCCCTTTTAGGGTTAAAAGAACCCTGAACTGAACTGGATGTAATTTTTGTATTTTCTTGCTATAGTCCATAGTATTCAGCTATGCACAGCATTTCTCTCATTGCGGATTTATAAACATCAAGGGCCAGATGTAGGTAATTCATATTTACCGACTCTTAAATACCGAATTTTACCGATTCGGTATTTAAGAGTCGGTAAATATGAAGGGGGGAGATGTAGGTATTTCCAGATGTTAAAATACCGAATCTTTAGAATTCGGTATTTACAGATTCGGTAAATACCAAATCGGTATTCCCTATTGATTCCTATGGGCTGTGAAGCCCATAGGAATCAATAGGAAATACCGATTCGGTAATTACCGAATCGGTAAATACCAAATTCTCCAAGGGTGCAGGGGGTGTCACTTTGACACCCTCTGGCACCCCAAAAATAGGCATGTGCGCCATGTGGCACACAGACATGCCCTAAGGGCATGTCTGTCTGTCACATGGCTAGGTGTGCATGCACACATGTGCATGCACACCTGATTTCGGTATTTTAACACCCAATTGGATTGTGTGTTAAAATACCGATTTTGTAGGGCCTTTGGGACTCAGAAGAGTCCCACCTACATCTGGGATTTACACAAATACCGAATCGGTATTTTACAGAATCGGTAAATTTACCGAATCGGTAAATTTACTGATTCTGTAAAAATATGCCCCTACATACCAATTCTTCAATACCGGTCGGTAACGGCCAAAAATACCGATTTTCGGCCGTTACCGACCGACCTACATCTGGCCCCAAGTGGCTTAATTCCTCTAAAGTATTGTACTAAAAACAACCTCCAAAAAAATCAAAAACTCTGAGCAATCATATAATCAAACATTTGGGATCAAAACGTTCCAGCTGCTATACATTCAGAAGAGGATCTATTCAAATTGTTCAATTCGGATGTAAAAAAGGAACCGTTGCTGCAAACTTCACTCTGCAAATCAATTATATAAACCACGAAAAAAAGAATTTGTGCGACGGCTCAGAATGGGAAATAAATATATGTCACTATCGATCAATCTAACAAAAGCTATTTGTGAGTAATCACAATTTTCTAAATGTATTGCCCTTTAACATTCAAATGAACATTTGTAGAGAGCAATGTGCTGCCACTGCACAGTGAATCTCATTTACTAAGGGGAAGAGACTATGCAGCTCTAGGCGGTGAACATAAAAGCAAGGGGACAGTGAAACAGTTCTTGAGCAGGGCAGAGCAGCTTTGGCCGGATTTAGACTTACCGTGCCAGTGGGGGTGATCTACAAGCATCCTGGTTGCCAATCCTAAGTCATGGGTTTCAGAATGGAGGATGCCAGCTAGGGGCACACAGAGCAGCCTGTTAAAAGGGCACTGCATTTGATTCCGTGGTAAATTGTAAGGTACTCAAAATCACCACGCTCTTTCTACATTTCTACCAACTTTGAGCAACAGGGTAATTTTGCCACGAAATTGCATTTGGAATGCTGCAGCTTTGTCAACCACTTCTCTTTCATGACAGCAGGGGTTCGTTGAGCATGAAAGGTGTGACTAATGTTAAAGCCAGAGTGCTGATGATTAGTTATATAATTGTGTAGGTTTTGCATACATCACAGTAAATTAATGACAACCATACACTTGCACGGCTGAGGTAAGACCTGGTTAACACCTCAACACAGCATAAACAAGTGCACCGTGGGCCTGCATGTGTGTATGTGTGCATGTGTGTGTGCGCGCACATATGTGTGTTGTATTAGTACAGCCATATTGTTGTGTGGCGATTTAGATTCCGCATGCATTTTCCTGATTCATGCCCTTATATAGGTAAAATTCACATTGCCCTTATATAGGCATATAAATTCAGTCCTTATTTAGGCATAGCCCATGCCACCCAAATACAGGCAATCAATCAATCAATCAGGCGAATTTATAAAGCGCGCTACTCACCCGCTAGGGTCTCAAGGCATGGCTACTTCCATCCGGTCATCTACGTCACATCGATTTCCTGGAAAAAGAGACTCTTAAGCTGATGGACTTCGCCTAGCCTGGATATTGATTTCTCCAAGAAACTCATTATTATGCATGAACAACTATTCCTTAGGGGTTCATCCATGACGTTCATATGCCTGACTTTACATCAAAGCTGGCATTCCTAAACACCTTCAAGGTATAAATATACCTTCACTTGCTATAGCAAAGCATGGTGTGGTTTGATGCAGTTCAACTACCTACTTGCACTACGCAGCTCGCTACAGCAAGTGCCGAAGGAAGCCAACTCTCCAGCTGACGCACTGATCAGAAGATGTCCTCATCTGCCGAGAAATCCAGCTCCAGTGTTTCTGACTCCCCTTGCGGGGTGTTGGGAAATCGAGTCTGTGAAAGAGATACCAACCTCTCTCATTCTAAGATATGGAGCTGATTGGAACCTATTGAAACCTTTGGCAATTCTTGGCGAAAACTAAACCTATGCTAAAGACCACACTTACTTCTTCCCTCATACTAGACCTAGGTTAGGTACATTGTGGTAGGCGTATTTTAAAAGCACTAGTTGAGTATTTTAGCCTGTGCTATTTATGTATGTATTTGTATATGTCATAGCACTAGACAATGCTATTACATTATTATTTTATACTTCTATTTACGCTGTACGCATTATACTTTGCATTCTGTCTAAAAATTTTAGCAGTTCATCTCTCTTGCATGAGAAAGAAGACTGTTCAATAAACCCCTTTCATTGAAACGCCCGTCTCTCTATTTTCTCTGCAACTCCGTAAAACAAAGCATGCACGATTGACTGAGTAAAATAGTTATCTATTGTTTCCACGACTCTGAAGATACGTTTTATTCTTGGGAAAGAAAGTTGTCATGTTCATGCGGTTCTCAGAAACTAATCCCTTCTTGTGTATTCGAGAAAGTTTCTAGTGACCTCTGGGCTAGCTGACACTCACAATTAGGTTTAGTATATTCGATAGAGACATACTGACCTCGGTCCTATTTCATATCTATAGGGTATATTATTCAAATGCGCAGAGCCTATTGAGAATATAGGGACTACACTACATGGCGCCCAACGTTTGGTAAGGCACTAATTTAACGCTAGATACTAAAGTAACTCAGTCGTGCTTTTCTCAGAGACCCCTTTTTCCGTAAATACTCCAACAGTTGTCTGGAGTGGGTAATGGGATTACATCCCTCATAGGAGGAGTAGGATGAAAAATCCGATGTATTAGCTTTCTGGTTTGTTCAACGTTGAAGGATACAGTGTTCCAAAATATTGTACACCTTATCTTTGTTTCCTTGAAACATGCTCTGCAGTTTTCATTAAACAATGTAGCATAACGGCAACGACGCAGAGAAAGGTGGAGCTGCAGCTGATCCAGCCGACGCAGCTTTAAATTATACAGGTTTCCAAGAAACCGATGAGGATACTATATGCATTCCTATAAATTTAGGAAAAGCCATCACTATAAAACTTGGCCTAAAATCGAGAGGTGGTAGGATAGTTTTTGTGATAGAGGCACAGGAATATCACCAGACAGAGGTATTCTATTCATGGATAGTCTTCCCAGAAGCAAATCCAGTAACAAATGTGTTTCACTTCTACAAAGAAGATAAACCACCAGAGGAATATATTCCTTTCGAGGATATAGAAATTCCACTAACTTACCAGGAGTATGAGCTCTGGTTTAAAGGCGCCCTAAAACATTTAAATCACATTACCAGCTTGGTCCACTGGGAAGACCAGGAGCAACATGGCCGGTGTTAGCCAGCTATTCACCACATCCTGGCATTGAAGAAATGTCAGTTGAGGATTTACTAACTCAACTTAAAGAGTTAATCAAAATCTATAGACCATTGGTTCAATATGTTATGCGGACTCTCACAGTCCAACCTGCAATAATGATACCTCAACATACCCCCACCAGGGGAACACACTAAAAATAACACCACAGACCTTACACTCAGGCATTGGTAAATTACCTGCAAAGCAGGAACAAATTCCATTCTGGATAGCTCAAAAAATTACTCAAATTGAAGCAGCATTTCCCAATACTAACTCTCATGAGAAACACAGAATTTATACAATCTGCTTACCAATGGGGATCAAACCACATCTAGAGGACTGCACCACTTGGGGTACAGTCTTGGCTGCAATCTACACTAAAACACACAGTGTTCCGTCCATAGCGGTAATAGCTGATGTCCTGACACAGATTCCAAAATGAATACAGGGCAGAGCCTGCTTTAAATTTGGGTATGAAACTACTGGAAGATTTCAAACAGGTCTCAGCAATAATATTAGCTAATATTAAAGGTGAAGCAGCGTCCGTGGCGATCCGCGAGAAATTAAGGGAATTTGATGTAACTGAGCAACCACAAGAACTAGCCAGAATAATTGAAAAATCCTATGAAGAAGTAGGCAGGGACAGTCTGGGTGGGAAACCAGTGAAACTCCAACTGTCTGAAAGTCCTGAAAAGGTCTTTACTAAAAACACTCCTACTCCTTCTAAAAAGAAGTTGGAAAACACTACACAAACTTCTAAAGAGAAGCGTTCTCCTTCCAGAGTTAGGTCTCCTCAAAAGGAGCCCTCTGAAAGGAGGTATAACCTTAGGAATAGGGATAATTTGAGAAAACCTGATAGATATCAAGATACTGATACACGTTCCTCTCGTACCTTTCAGATTTCGTCACAGAAATCCGAAAGAAAAGGACGGTCAGAAAACAAGGAAGAAAGCATGAAGGTCAAAAACGATCAACACGTTCAGAAAAACAAGAAACCTGAAATCACCAAAAAGAAAGTAGAAGGTCTAAAAATCAGACATGCCGAGGATCTTGGGGACACAACTCAAGAATGGAGAATGGGCTCAGACAATTTTGGACAGCGCAGTAGAAGTCACCATAGCTCGCCAGAACCTGAAGGATCATCTGGAGACAGTGGAATTGAATAAATTAATTCAAGTTGAAACTGCAGATACCAGGGTTAGTTCTCCACATAAGTTATATGAAATAACACTCCGGATGGAGGGAGACATACCAAGAAAGATAAGAGCACTATTTTGGGAGCGACTCTCTAAAGTTTATGACATTCTTCTAGCTGAACAAGACTGGCCACCAGAATTTGTCAGGAAGTTCCCACATGGCGAAGACATCATTATGCAAGCCTTCTCCAACCACATTCTAATTCATTTAAAATATATGTACGCCAGGAAATGGGCAGGTGCCCAAGCTCCTGCATTATACAAAAATCATGTAGGATGGGATGAGGATTCTCCTCACCATAAAATCCAGTTAAAAAATCAACCAACTGCACAAAGGCAGTAACCAGTTAAGCTAGAAGCTAAAAAAACAGGTCAGGGAGATTTAGATCAACTTGAATACCCAGGGGGTGATCGAAACATGCACCTCGTCAATGAACAATCCTTTGTTTCCTCTCTCCAAACCAGACAATACATATCGTCTATTATTGGATTACAGACATTTAAACTCTTGTATCAAAACATTTGCAGTGCAAAATGCACACAGTACAGCATTAATGAATAACATTGTTCGTAAAAAATATAAAACCACATTAGATATTTCTAACGGTTTCTTCTGTCAAAACATTGCACCAGAAAGTAGGTATTTGACCGCTTTCTCAATTATGGGGGCACAGCGTCACTTCTGTCGTCTCCCTCAGGGATTCAAAAATAGTCCAGGGATATTCTCAGCAAGGGTAACAGAGTTGCTACCAACTTAAGATGACGAAGCATTGTCATATGTCGATGATATATTATCTGGAATTCAAGCGTGTGGGGCGGCATTTCACCACGCAACCCAGTGGCACAGCAAAATTATATTTCAAACTCATCTGAACATTCCGCAAGTTTACAAAAGGTATTCTGTGCTTTTTCTCTCTTGTCATCTTTTTTCAATGTAATGCCACGTGGATGTGACTCTGCTATTTCAAACACTTCCAGTGCTCTGATTGTGTCCATCCGGACCTCGTTAAAGAACACGACGGAAAAGCAAGCTGGGTTCGAAGCAGTGTTCTCTTATTAAACCCAATGCATTTCGGGCTATTCACAGGCCCTTCATCAGGGGTTACTGTAAATAAACAGATATATATCTGACAGACGATGACTTGGATAGGCACTTGAACAGGCTGAATACCATTATACTTAGATTCGCCTCTGAGGGTTATAAATTCAATTTAAAAAAATCAAGAATTGCCCATCTTAACGTCCTTTTTCTAGGATACAAACTTTCAAGTGAAGGAAAAAGCCTGGCAGCAAACTTTCTAGAGAAATGTGTGCTGCTCCAACCTCCAAAAACGCTGAAAAACCTACAGTCCATTCTAGGATTCTTGAATTTTGGTAGAACTTACATTCTAAACTACGCAGAAAGCGTTAAACCTCTTTACGAATTAATGAACCTGATGTTAAATCAGTAAATTGGACACAAAAACACACAGAAATTTTGCGTTCATTGCAAACAGACATGTTAACAACAAAACATTTGCAAACACGCGTAAATGTACGCAACTTAGTGATCCGAATCATTCCAGGACAATGCGGATTCACATACTTACCTTTTAACGAAGGTGAAAAAGTACCAATAGCTTACAAATCACACTTGTACACACAAGCAGAAATGAAAGTCACTTCAACAGAAAAAATACTGATAGCTGTTCAGACTGCTGTAGCAAATGAGAGAGCTCTCGCACAGGGTAAGCGCATTATGGTTGTTACACCTGTACCTGCCATAGAGGCGGTGACAAAAGCAAGCATTCCAAAGCTAAAGCTTTACATCCGAGATGGATACAATGGGTTAATTCTCTTGCTGCAACAGACGTTGAATACTTTTTTGATCCTTATTTAAAAACACAAGCATTTCTACAATACGAACAAGAATGTCCTCTGCCAACTGAAATTCTGCCTCTTGACCAGTATGAATGTATAATTTATACTGACGGATCAGCTCAACCCGCTACGTAGGGTAAACAAGCCTATAGTGCTGCGTGCGCGATCGTTAAAGGTCACTGGTGCGATGGCAAATTTAGACCAATGGTCAATAAAACTCAATCTCTAGGAGATTGTACAGCTCAGCGAGCTGAACTACAAGCATTCAAGATGGTACTAGAGAATACGGACCGTGAATTCCCCACACTCATAGTGTGCAATTCGTATTATTGTGTTCAATCTTACAATGAATACTTGCAAAACTGGATTCAAAAAGGTTACAAAGATGTAAAAGGTGGCACAATCAAGCATAAACTGCTTTGGGAACAAGCATTACAGTTACGAAAATTACTACAAAAGACTCACGTGATACATACGCTGAGTCATCAACGTGATGGCATTCACGTTGCAGGGAATTCATTGGCTAATGAAGCCGCGAAGGCATCTGTGCAAATGGCTTCCGTAGCTGCAATCACTCGTTCAAAAACAAAAATGGTCAGTAAAATAATGCTAGCTGTCAATGCTTCAAGCAAAGACAGTGGAAAACGTTACCTAAAGGGTTTCCACTCAAATACTCTTAGATAACTGATGCGAATAATGTTCCATTTGCTCGAATCCCTGGAGTGGGGGATAGGTTAATTTCAAACATGGAACATAGATTAGGACTAATTTTAGCAGCACATGAAGGGCTTGCATCTGCACATGCAGGTGTTTCCGCCATAGTGTCATTATTAAAGCAGAGTTACTGGTAGCCACGCATGAGGAAACAGACCAGAAACGATGTTTTGGAATGTGAGATATGCCAAAAGATGAAAGTCTCTACTGTGAAACGTCCTGCGCAGATGCCCCTGTTAATTTCGGATAAACAATTAGCTTGCGTTTGCCTGGACCACTGTGGTCCCTTACAAAGGGATGGTAACTATAAATATATCATAGTCGCAGTGGATTTGTGCTCAAGGTTCATTTGGATGTGGCCTCAGCGCTCAGCTGACGCTCGAACTGTTATAAAAGATTTGCGACTCTTTATCGGCACATACGCAGTCGGCACGCTACATTCTGACCAGGGTCCTGCGTTTAGCTCTGGAGCTTACAGGAGGCCATGGCCAAATTGGGCGTTGCATTGCGGTACTCTAGTCCATTCCATTCTGAGGGAAATTCGATTGTGGAGAGGAAAAACCGGGACATAAAGCAATCTTTAACAGCTAGGGTATTAGGTTTGGGTGACAGGTGGGTCAAACATCTAATAAGTGTCCAATGTAGTCTTAACAACTTGCCAATAAGTTCTGCAAGGAGTATCACTCCATATGAGGCCTTTTTTGGGACTAGGATGCTGATTGCGGAAGTTTTATATAGCGCGAACTAGACCCGAACCGAATCAGGTATCAGAGCGCTTTACATATTTTCCAGTTACGTTACATGAGGACACACTTTCATTTTAGGCATGGGGAGATTAAGTGATTTGTCCAGAATCACAGGAGGTTTTGGCGTCGTTACCGAGACTCGAACCCAGATCCCCAGGTCCGAGGTCGAGCGCCCTAGCCGTTAGGCCAACTCCTCTCCTTGATAGTCAGACATCAGTGGTGGACCAGAACATGTTTTATATCAAGATCGTTTGGCTGTTTTACAGGACTTAAAAGAAATAAGAACGAAACAAAGTAATGTGATCCTGAAACACACCACCACTGAGGAAAAACCGACCGTCCCAGCAAGGCCTGTCTCGATTCCTAAGCTTAGGGATCTAGTGAGAAAAAAGATCGTGGGCAAGAAGGAATTTGGGCCTTCTTACAGACAACCAGTACCTGTCCTAGCAATCCACGGATCAAGAACAGTATTACTGCCGCCCTTGCTGGTAAAAAGGAGAACAGGGATGTGTCCATCAACCTGGTCAAACCACATCATGTGGCGATAATAAGCAGTAGGCCAAGTGGACTCCGCCAATGTAGCAGGCGCCCTGCTCTAGCTACAATTCAAGAGGTTCAAACTGAGAGACTCATCACCTTTGAGGAATCTGCAGTGCGAAATGAAGGACTAAGCAACAAATTTATGGAACTTGTACCTCTTGAGACCCAAATAACAGTTCGTCAAGAATCACCTGTCTACAATGAAGTAGCATCTGACTTCACAAATGTAACAAGTGATCAAGTGGTTCCAGCGATTTCAACGAATCCTGATGCAATCCCAACAATTGACAGAACTGCCTCTGGCTATTTCATAAACTTTGATACATTTTATGAGGATCCCAGCGAACCTGAAACAATGCCAATTAAAAGAACTTTGAAAGAACAAGCTACAGACATTTTTTATCACCTGAAAAAGACTTATTTGGTTTCCCCATGAATTGAACTTTGGATTGTGTTGGGTGTGCTTTTTCTTCTACTTTGGTTGACTTTGGTAATTACTTTGGGAATGCTGATAAATGGAAGACATGTCTAAATGGACACAGCAAGTAAGAACATCAACGTACTCCTTAAGCCACACAAATCATCCCATCGTGAACAAAGAGACTTGTCATCAGCGAACATCACAGACGTTCCTATACCTGGGGGTATAGCTTGGGACAGAACTGACAATGACATTTTTGGCCAGTCGGAGCTATTCAAGATTGCACACTTATTCAAGATTTCATTAAGTGACTTTGTTTCATTTAGTACCTTTTCTGATGATTGGGACCCCGAGACTGTTAATAATATGATGTCAGACCTAGAAATGTCTGCAGCAATTCACAAATCATGAATATTTAGAAGGTTCATCAGACTATGAACAAATGTATTTTTATAATCATTATGGACATAATTTCCTGCACAAATCTGCAAATACTAGAAATGTATTAATATATAACCAATGGGAACATTGTCCTACACCACCAATGGGTAGCTCAAAAACATTTGCGAGGAAATTTCGTACTTTTCACGGTTCAATGTATCCAGTGCTGAATCATTTTACTTTAAAAATGTAAACAAAACAGGCATGAAAAGTATGTTGACAAATACCAGATTTATTCTGCAGCCTTTTATGCTCAAATGTCTATACTAGGTTTCGACTTTTGGAAAGACAGCATTGAAACTAAAACTGTCTGGGGCACAAAAGATTGGCAGGTCCAGGGTATAGAAGCTATGTTTAGAGCCTGTATCATCAGAACAGATCCAGATTGGAATAAATGGTTGATCTGGCCCACAGACACAAACAACTTTCAAAATAGGTTCCTGAACAAAACACAGGGTTTCACATTCAGAAGGCCAGACCCAAGATATGTTCAAAGCAGAATCCAGGAAGTAACAACA
Source organism: Lissotriton helveticus (assembly GCF_964261635.1). Classification (NCBI taxonomy): domain Eukaryota; kingdom Metazoa; phylum Chordata; class Amphibia; order Caudata; family Salamandridae; genus Lissotriton; species Lissotriton helveticus. Next base: position 990,176,232 of record NC_136067.1, read on the forward strand.
TACAGTGTAGGAAAGCTCTGCCTTGATTGGCTACATAGATCTACACTTAAGGATGTAAAGCAACACTTATATTTACTTAAAGATGGCACTAATCTTAGGGAATTCTTGCTAGGACCAAGAAAAGCACGTCATACACTTTTTATATATGCCGTTATCTATCCTGCTTATAATGAAGCATGGAAGATTACGCAAGCAGAGACAGCAGAAAGAATATGAGAAATTGATCATATTAATTTGGAGAAAACTCTCTCTGTGGTTGACAATGGGTTAACGACTCTGTGGTCCAGGATATATTCATTGGACAGCATAGTGTCTTCTGCCATAGACATCATGGAACAGAACTTGGTCATGTTGCAACATTGTCAGTCACAATTAAGTTCTATCATGCTATTAGGCTGGACGTTGCAAAAGCTTTGTTCAGGCTATGTGCCTTGGCGTTTAATCAATACTACGTCACTGTTTTCAGAATTCAATCTCACTGATAAACAGATCAAATTGGCACAAAGGGGAGCAGACCATACGGTGCTGAGCATTGAAAAACTAGAAAGATTGCCATTTACGGTAGCAGAGAAACCAGCTACTGAATGGATTATACATGGAACAATCACTATGCCTGTTACAATTTTCCATTTTCAATTTTGCCTAAAACGTATACCAGCAGGCACATATGAAAGGTTGGGTAAAGAATACATCAAGACATCCTGGGAATTACCGTACACACATAGATGTTGGAGTGGGGGACTTGAAGTGTTTCTTAGTGGTAAAAACTGTGAAAATGCACTAAGCGGTTCTCTCCTTTGTCAGGGTATAAACTTGCATGGGGCCTGCGATGGTTCCTCTAACAATTTATCCTGCCACCTGCAAGGTTCACCAGTTGCAGCGATTGATCCAATATTTGGACAACTTTCAAATGGGAGTTACCTCATGTTGAACGATCACAGCTGCTGTGGCATGTTGCCAGGCGTACCATATCTAGTAACTGTGTCAGCCAGGGTCACTTGCTGTATGCAAGTATTGTTTTCAAACACCAAGACAGACAAGGAGTCGCCTTTATGGCCTTCACTGAACATCTCTTCTATAGGAATTGATACTTTAAGCAGAATGAAGCCATTGTTTTGCAAAAAACTGTGCCACTGACCTCGGCCAAAGAGACCTATGATCTACAAGTCGCAAGGACTCCTGCCGAGATACATGCCCTGTTAACTACAAACTGCCCTATACATTTCTCAGAAATGTTAAGGCGTATCTTAAGCATGTCTGATACGAGCGGTATTGTTCATGTATTTAAGACCTTATTTTCTGGACTGTTAGCATCTTTTGAAGCAGTCCTAGGAATATTTCCAAATTTTGTGCACTCAGTGTTTGGCGGACTGCCTCTCATTTTGGGACTCGCTGCAGGTATAGTATTTTTGCTCCTACCGCTGCGATATGGCATGCCAATTCATCAGCGATACCCAGTTCTCCATGGAGACAACTCTACTAGTGATGAAGTGTCGTGAGCGCATCGTCCACATTTTGGGACTACCTCATCTACCAGAGGGAAATACCACATGGTTTCTGTCATTCAGACCAATTTGGCAAGATTGCATCTTACCAGTTCTACGCTGCCTGCTATGCGGAGAAGAATACGTGAGACTCATGTCTCACACTTCCATCAGTCATGCCAACGGATGTTGATACTTTGCTTGAATTAGTAACGGCCCATGCACTGTGTTGTCCCCAGGGGCTTCCAATTCAGATGACGGCATTCGTTGAGATCTCACAGACGCAAAATGCAACTGCTGAGGTATGAGAGGAAACAGGCACGCAGGTACCATCCATTACGAACATTGCTGATGCGACCAATGCTGAAGGCGATACTTCACATCTATGTGCGGTTAATCTTCTAAACAAGGTAATCCAACTTTCACCTACAATGGTAGACAACTTTTTTACAGACTTAGAAGATTTGATGTTTTCTCCAAACACTAACACTGACTTTTGATTTGGCACACAGTGTTCTGAGAGACTTTGAATTCAACCTTCATTTTTTCGAAACAAGTTCTAATTTTGGGACTTTTTTTTCTATGATTCATTTTTTTTCTCCAAATTTGTATTTTTCCTTTTTGGCACAAGTAATCTGCTTATAGTAGAACTATTCATAGAGAACAAGAATTCTTTGAAAACATTTCCAGAGACATTATTTGACCTTGTCCACTTACACAAACAGTTTTATGTAATCTGGCATGAAATAGTTTCGGCCCTTTTCTTCTGCATTTACGAGCCATTTCATAAATGTTTATTTTCTTGATTCATTCAGATAGCATTTACAAATGTCAACTATATGCTTAGAATGAAATATTGCTTTAAATGCGTAACAGCACCAATGCCCTTTTTGTACAACAAGTACTATTGCATTTTTATGTATTTTTGTGTGGGTTTCAACACTTCATGTTTAGATATGTTTACCGTGTTTAGAACTTAGTAATGTTGTACATAAGAAAGTGGAGTGGGTGTTGTGTGGTGATTTTGATTCTGTATGCATTTTCCTGATTCATGCCCTTATATAGGTACAATTCCCATTGCCCTTATATAGGCATATAAATCCAGTCCTTATTTAGGCATAGCCCATGCTGCCCAAATACAGGCATGTCTACTTCCATCCGTTCATCTACGTCACAATGATTTCTTGGAAAACCAGACTCTTAAGCTGAAGGGACTTCCTCTAGCCTGGATATTGATTTCTCCAAGAAACTTATTATTATGCATGAACAACTATTCCTTAGGGGTTCATCCATGACGTTCATATGCCCGACTTTACGTCAAATCTGGCATTCCTAAACACCTTCAAGATATAAATATACCTTCACTTGCTATAGCAAAGCACGGTGTGGTTCGGTGCAGTTCGACTACCTACTTGCATGACGCAGCTCGCTACAGCAAGTGCCGAAGGAAGCCAACTCTCCAGCTGACGCACCAATCAGAAGCTGTCCTCCTCTGCCGAGAAATCCATCTCCAGTGTTTCTGACTCCCCTTGCGGGGTGTTGGGAAATCGAGTCCGTGAAAGAGATACCAACCACTCTCATTCTAAGCTATGGAGCTGATTAGAACTTAGAAAAATCTTTGGCAATTCTTGGCAAAAACTAAACCAATGCTAAAGACCACACTTACTTCTTCCCTCGTACTAGACTTAGGTTAGGTACATTGGGGTAGGCGTATTTTAGAAGCACCAGTTGAGTATTTTAGCTTGTGTTATTTATGTAGATATTTTTATATGTTGCTAAATATACTCCCTATAAACCTTATATCTGTACATGGTAGATGCAACCAGATGACTAGCGGAACCTCTGCATTACACAGTTTATAAAAGTTTAGAGCACAAGGCTCAGCAAAGGGTCAACGCGCGTTTCGGTGGTATAAAGGAGATTGGATGCATCGGAGCTATGTACAGTTTTAAACGATATGAACTGATGGTCTGCAAATCCATTTGAATATAATATGGTTTATTGCACATGACAAATTTGGATTAAACGTTTACCTGTAACGTTCAACTTTGATACTTTATTGACTACAATTGTTTGGAAACACACTGTGTTGTCTCACCACACACAGCTCCATATAAGTGTGCCCAACACAGGGATGCGCCTACACTCCTGTAGCGCACTCAACCTTCAACCACTTTGACGCACTTTGAACAGTTACGTCGCCTGTAGGAGCACCTTCACCTAGATACCTTGTTTTAACCTCCTCATAAAAAACTTTGAGAAATCAGCCGCGCGCCACGCCCATCACCTCTGGTATACTTTCCTCTTCTGTTCAAGGGGCAGGCAGCACGCATCTAACAACATGCAGTACGAAGAGATATCCAAATCCACTGAAGCTCGAGCTGAAACATTAGCTTTCGACACAGACGCCACAGAGAGGATATACGCTTTGATTAGCGATGACCTAACACAAACTGCGACTAGCAAAACAAAGGAACAATGCATCAAGCAACTGCTTTATCTATCAAGACGCCAAATTAACCAGAAGTTACACGCCAACACCTTGATAAAATATCATAAGGTACTCCGCATTCCCCGTGGCCTTCGGATAGCATTGAAACCTTCACTCTGTAAGAATTCCAAACAATTCATTGAGAGATGGAACGCCATCCTGAACAAGTGCAGCCTCGACTTAATCTTGTTAATTGTGGAGGAACTATCCGGTATACTCACTGATCTTACCCAGGAAATTACAACTCTTGAAAGTGAACTAAAAGAGCTGAGCACCCCCGAAGAACTAAAAGCCACCCTAGAAGACATTTCCGCTCAACTGGACAGACACACAAGAGAAATCAATGAAAGGAAGATACGAAAATTTCGACGGGATACCCTGGACTACAAGCTAGGGGAGGTGTATACATGGGCCGACGTTTATGCGCAACGTCGGAGAAACAAACCCTTTAATCCCAACACAGACACTTCATCCTCAGGGAGTGACAATACCAACAGACCCCCAAGGAGGACACCCGCAGGGCCAACTACGTCTGCTCAAGCATCTAGGGAAACACCTACAGCTCAAAACATCGACTCAACCTCCACTGAGTCTTTTTTAGGAGAAGGTACAGACAAAACCGCAGACCCCGACGGGGAAAGAGGGCTGGAAAAAGACAACGGAGAAATCCAACAACCTCAGAAGCCCAACAAGAAAACCAGGAAGCACCGCTAGTAATTAACATCTCGAACACCATCCTGACCGAACACGAAATTAAGATCCTTCAAAAAGGCATGACTTTTGTTCCCACCAGCAACACTAACCTCCTTGAATTGGACGTCAGCACGTTCAAACTCACAAGGAAACTTCGTCTCAAACATTTTTTCGAAAAAGTTTTAGAGCCAGCCACTAATCCAAAACCTGATGAACTTCTGGGTTTACGTCCCTCTAGTACCTATATACCACCAGTTAGTCACAAAAGTATTGACATGTTCGAAACTTTAGTGAAACAGGATATTTCCAGAATCAACTTCCGTAAAAAGACTCATAAGAACATCACGATGAAAGACATGGATACTCCGGAAAAATCCGGCGATAAAATGTGTAAAGGCTGACAAAGGAGGCGCCCTTGTTATTCTCAACATGGAACTCTACAGACAAAGAACCATGGAACATGTCATGGATAGGGACGTTTACTTGCCTTTAGACGGTAATCCCACGCAAGAATACAAACAGGAATTAGTGTCCATTGTTAATAAAGCCGCAACGGATGGAATTATCGAAGAAAGAACGAAGAAATACCTGATTACGGAATATCCACGGAGCCCTTCAATAACTATGCTCCTGAAGATACACAAAAACTTGTTGGATCCACCATTCCGCCCAATTGTTTCAACTAGAGGATCAATTCATGAGCCTACAGGTAAATTCATAGATCGATACCTACAACCAATGGTTCAGTCATTACCCAGTTACATTAAGGACACCACACAACTACTCAATAAACTTTTAACACTGAACTTTGTTGAGAATGAGAAACTGATACTCTGCACTGCAGATGTAAGAAGCTTATATAACTCCATTCCGCATGAAGGAGGTATTAACGCGGTGGAACAAGCCTTGCTCACGTCAGGAATCAACGACCCTCTGAAACCTTTCATCTTAGAACTGATGATATACACACTATACCATAGTTACTTTGAACACGACCAAACCTGGTATTTACAAATGTCCGGAATGGCTATGGGCAATTGTGCGGCCCCTACCTACGCGAACCTATACATGGGTAACTTCGAACATAACTACATATACCAGAACAGAACATGGATGGACAATCTCAAACTTTATACACGGTACATCGACGATCTACTTTTCATTTGGAAAGGCCCCCAAGAAAGCTTAGAACGGGCCTTAAGGGACCTCAACACCAAGGACGATCGTATAGACTTTACTTGGAACATTGACCTCCAAGAAATTGCTTTCTTGGACGTGCTCATCCAAATAACCCCACAAGGCATACAGACGGATCTGTATAGGAAATCTACAGACCGCAACAATGCGTTACTTACAGCAGTTTTCATCGAGATTCCCTCAAACAACATTTACCTTACAGCCAGATGCTGAGAGTAACCAGGATAGTTTCTGACCCGATCATTAGAAGGAATCAAATCACTGAGATGGCATCTAGATTCCAACGAAGAGGATATCCGGAAACCATTCTTAAAGACGCAATGGACCGTGCATCTAACATCTCAAGAACAGATGCTTTAGCCAGCAAACCTAAGACGGAAAGCCATCGAATGGTATTGGTTTCAAGGTATTCGACCTCAAGCAACCAATATAAACAGATCATCAAAAAACACTGGCGCATCTTATCATCGGAACCGGATTTCGGTTATTTATTCCATGATCCCCCGATCTTCGCCTACACCAGGCCCATGAACTTCAAGGAAATCCTTTCAAAACCTCTTGCCATAAAGGGATCCACCACCTTCACTGGAACTCGACCATGCTACCATTGCAGCAACTGCAATAATGTAATTAAAGGTAACACGATCTGCCACCCAATGAGAGGGTTTGATATCAAGTTGAATGTTGACGCCACGTGCGATTCTTCAAAAGCAATCTATCTCCTCAAGTGCCCATGCGGAAAAACATATGTGGGAAAGACAAGTAGGAAGATTAAAACAAGACTGAACGAACATAAGTCGAATATCAGGACCAAGAATTCCAAATCTAACATTGCGCTTCACTTCAATGAAGCTAACCACAACATATCTCAACTCAAATATTTGGTCCTTGAGATTGTTCAACCAAAAGAAGGCAGAGACAACAACAAAACGTTGCTACAGAGAGAGACAGCCTGGATGTACAGGCTACAAACACAGAAACCTTTTGGTCTTAATGACCGGACTGAGCTAAGCTGCTATTTATAATGCCGCCTTTGGGCATTCATTGATGCATTGTAATACTGTTTCGCTGTTGCGATTGATACCATGTTTTCCTCACTTTTTTCTAATGCCTTTTTTTTTCCAAACTCCCTTCTAAGATGGCCACCCCCGTTACGCTGTAACCAGACTAACTTACACTTCACCTAGTCCATTTTTCATTTCCACAGTCTTTTTTCAAAACTCCGCATTCATTCGGCGGAGTTTCACCTTCACAGACCTCCATCATAGGTTCCGTCGATGAGACTACCCCGGTAAGCTTGACTACCTTTGCCCGCTAACCGCCCTTTGAGCGCACCACATCACTTCTTTAAAATCCGAGCGAGCGGTACACCATTACGGGACCGCTAGCTTATTGAGCTGCTTTTTTGCAGCTCGTGAACCTTTGAACCACTTTGCACCCGCTCTCACACCACCACTTGAGCATTTCCTGAATTATTGTGTTCCCGCTTTTGACCCATGATACTGGGTCTCATTGAACTGTTTTACCTGTGCCATTGCCGTTGGCCTTACGCTCTTTCAGTCTCCCTCACCTATGTCTCTTTAGTCATCCCCGTTTGATTTCATCACTCCATTTGCACCACAATTTAATGCATGTCTAACAACCGTCACATTAACTTTGTTATATCGAAATGTATTGAATATTTTTTGTTTCTTTAACTCTCCATGATATTGATATGGTCATATATCCTTTTTGCTTTAGAGCTCCTTGAGAAAGGACAAAGATTGTCCGAAATGCATCGGAGCTATGTACAGTTTCAAACGATATGAACTGATGGTCTGCAAATCCATTTGAATATAATATGGTTTATTGCACATGACAAATTTGGATTAAACGTTTACCTGTAACGTTCAACTTTGATACTTTATTGACTACAATTGTTTGGAAACACACTGTGTTGTCTCACCACACACAGCTCCATATAAGTGTGCCCAACACAGGGATGCGCCTACACTCCTGTAGCGCACTCAACCTTCATAAAGGAGATTAAACCACCTTCATCAGGACCTTGTCAGATATAAACACACTATGCACCGCTCCCAGGGATCCTAAAAATGCAAATGAGGAAAACACTGTTGTGACTACAGATTCCAATTAATGCAATTTAAATAATTTATATGGCCATCCATGCACACACCGTATGGCTGCAGGTCATGAGACATTCCAACAATTTCATTACTATCCACAAAGACCAACAACATATTACTCCACACACATGATAGTCTCACACTCCCTTAGTGTCTATATTTAAGAAAATTCTATTGTGTCACAAAGTACCAGTACACCAACCACCAGTCAGAAAAAAAGAGAAAGAAAGACAAGCCTTCACCAAAATCATCCCAGTTAGCATGCTTTAAAAAGGAAGTAAGAAAAATGAAAGAAGAAAAAAAGGAAAAAAGGACCAAATCAGTTCGCATAATTTGTAAAAACAAATCCTAGCCCAATGTGAACCCTTTCCAAATCTTCTTACACATATTTACTTACAGCAAAAGCTAAATGAATGAAATTCTGCTACGGAACTCCTTAAGTCCGATAAGAAATTTGAAGTATCTTGGATCCTGGCGAATACTCTTATATCTTAAACATGGACAGAAGTAATAAGGATTTATTCAGAAAGGAGTCTCCAATTGTCATATGTAATACAATCTATCTCTCCTATAATTAAATCTTACCCGGGTCCGAATCATATGGCCCCCATATAGATTATTCTGATTAGCACTGATGTCACCTTCCTATATCAAACGACACAGTGTTGCTTGAGAAGAGAAAACACGATGTACAAACATACATCCTCCTTCTAACGAACTTCACTAAATCCTACTGATCTCTTATTAATATCCCATTCCATGCTGACCTGCATAACATCCAATCGCAGGTTGCAGGTCACAAGTCAAATATTTACTTCTCTCCTCTTAAAATTCACTCCAATAATCCTGTTGTTTCTCCGGTATCGTGTTGCACTAATTTAGGGCTTTAATCTCCACTGAAGAAAAAAGTAAACAATCAGGCTCCATATTCTCAAATCCATATTTTCCTGCCTTATCTACTTTTATTTACACATAGACAGCCATAACTCCTCACAGCGAGTACTCCTCATAGCCACCATGGCCTGTGTTTTAAATAAAGCATTGGCCATCACATGTAGATCGATGTATAGTGTAGGAACATTTTCTCGTCAGAATAGGAGGAAGACTTAAAGACTAATGACGGCACCAAATCACCATGTGACTGAACATTCAGAAAGAACAGCACTAGGGATAGAACATATCCCTGAGAAATGACACAGTTTATCGCTACTGCTGTAGGCTCAAAAAGAGGTTTAAAGACTACATGGGATCAACCTGCTAGAAAGAATTTACACAAATCCAAAGACAGTCTTCCCAGACCATCCAAGGCCTGCCAGCCATACAGAGCACCATGCCGAAGGTATCATGAGGAGTAGACAGGTTAAGCATCAAGAGTCCACCTTGTCCACCTGTATTGCTGATGGTGATTATCCAATCTAGAATGGCTAGAACTACTAACTTGTAACTGAGCTGTGCTGTTGGCAGAAGCCTGCACGTTGATATCATTTCGGACAATATCAACACTGTTATGCGTACATAGATTATGGCATACATTGACATTGCATTTCTGGATACTAACATTGTTATGCAGGAACAGGTTATGGCATACCTAGACATTGCATTTATTGGCATTACCATTGTCGGGCTGCACATATCATGATATTAATTGACATTGTATTCACCCATTACAACATTCCCCTCTGTAGTTGAGTCTTCAAATACTCTATCCTCCTCATACTTCAGTTATATTGTTTGAAAGTGTGTGTTTGTCCGTAGTATATGATCCCAAACTATGTGCATACTACCTAGTTTGAGGACTGCATTTTCACAACAGGAAACCCCCACTTATTGGAAAAGGTTCGATGATAGAATATTAAAAGACAAAATATCTCCCTACAGAAATATTGTGACCAAAATATCGATGTAAGAAATTTTGACATCCTATATTTGAAATGGTAAGTACAAAAATATTGAGAACAAAAATATTGATTTAATTAAAATAGCTGTATTAAATATCGTTTTTTGAATATGTATATATATAGAATGAAATAATAAATATTAAATATATTAAATAGTAACATCAATTTGAAAAAATAAATATTTAAGATATATTTGAACAAATATAACGAATTACCTTCATTAATTAAAAGTTAATATATATATATATATATATTTACATATACCTACTTAAAAATCGATTATTAAACTAATTTTGTAATTTATATTATCATTTCAAAATGTTTAAATATTATAAAAATATAACAAAAAATATATATATACCAATAATATTAAGGGGACTATTACAATGTCTCTTGGAGTTTCCTCCGACTGACATCGTGACGGTCTCGGGACCGACCAACCTCCGGTGAGTGGTTCCGACCGCCTATTTACGATGCGACCGAACACTGTTCATTTGCATGCCCCCATTTCTCTATGAGAACTTGTGCTGCAGCCATAAACCGGATGTAATAAAGGTTCCCATAAAGAAATGTGTGTGTGTGTAAAACCCTGCACCCAGTGGCAGGACAGCCATGGTGCCTGCCACACAGTGCAAGGATTTACAGGGCGGTGCCCTAGGTATCCCGCCGGCCACCGACTGTAATCTCAACGGTGGAAATGCCTTCTATAGGGGATTGCGGTGCGGATACGACCGGGCGGAAAAATTCAAGAGACAGTCGAAATTGTATCACAATGACCAGTCGGTTTATGCTCCAACCGCCGATATCGTAACTTGACGGTCCGACCTCAAACCAACCGTGTTGGTCGGAAAGCCTACGACCGCAGTCAGAAAACTTCTGACTAGTGGTCGGAGGCTTTCCGACCAACATCGGAATAGTCCCCTAAATCTTTAAAAAACAAACCATTCTTATTAAATTAAAAAAGTAAACCACTTATAAATCTTAACATTTAGTAACAATTATTTTAGACATTAAAAACATAATTAATTAAAAATATTATAATGTTAAATTAACAAAAACAATATTAATCACTGCACTTTAAAATAAATTATTAAATATATTTATTACATACACTATTATGACTAGAATTTATACAAAACTCCACAAATATAAATATATATAAAATGTATTACTCCCATGCAAAAATAATAAAACAAACTAAAACTCTCCCTCCAGTAAATATAACAATATTTAAAGTGTTGGATTGCAGATAGACAGTATTTACTATACCCATTCCAGCCAGTACAACAGTAAACAAACTATTGGAGTTTGTGACATAGTCTCAGTGTCTGCCAGGATAAGGAATAAAAAGACTGAGGGGCTGATTACGATCTTGGCGGATGGAATACTCTGTCACCAACATGACGGATGTCCCGTCCACCGTATAACAAGTTCCATAGGTCATAATGGAATTGTAATTTGGCAAACAGAATATCCATCACATTTGTTAGGAGTAACCCTGTCCACCCAGAATGTAAAAAACTGCTTTTTAGCGTTGTGGTAGGGAGGGCGGCCTTCTTCCCAATAGCAAGTAAAGTAGGTCTCAATCTGCTGCTTTGAAGGCAGCTATTTTTATACACAATTAGACAAAGACTGTTACAACAGTTCAAACAATGAATTACTAGGCAGTTGCACATTGGTACACATTGGTGATGGAAAAATATGAAGTCACCTGTGACCCTGGACTTTAACCTAATTCTCTGCACATCCTTTATTGCATTTCTAACAATTCTTAACAGACATAGGGGTCCATTAGGATGTAGGGCGGATCGACACCGCCATGCGGGCGGTGGCGATCCGCCCTACATCCTACCCCGCCCGCCACCCTTTTTCCCCCGCCATATCAGTATGGTGGGGGGGACCCCGGCAGATGGAAATACCGTTCGCCGCTTTTATGTCCGGTCGACGAGTCGACAGGGTGAAAAAGGGTTTAATATGGTGGCGGTGTCTGCTAGGCAACACCATCCATATTAGTATGCAGGCGGAGAGCCATGGAAAGGCATGCGGAGTTCACAATTGGGGGCCTGTTGCGGGCCCACAGGTAGTTGAGGTGGTTGGGGTGCACATGGGGGTACCTATGGTACCCCCTGCATTTGCATGCACAATGCAGCAGGAACGACGCTGTGCCTCCCACTTTATGCATGCAAATGCACAACATGCATTTTTACCATTGCGGTGGGTGCTGCTGAAAGCACCACCCGCTGCAATGTTAAAAATGCGTGAGGCACCCACCAGTGTGGCGGGCGCATCCTAATATCCCCCACGGGACTGCAGACATATGGCGGGTGGTCCCGTTTTCCGTCAGGATGGCGGGCAGACAAAGTCCGCCTGCCATCCTAATGATGCCCTAAGTATTCTTCTACATTTGAACGCTTGAGTATTTGGGTTGAATGCATGCATATTGGTTTTTGTGATTTAACATTGTGCTCCTAAGACCTCTTATCAGATAAGATATTTTCTTGGCTGATTCTGTCTCTAATGTCTAATCATTTTCCAATCTATTGAAAAGACAGAATACATGCTGATATGCTTGCGTGCTATGGCCATAAATTCTCATGAGTTTGCTAAACACGAGTTTTCCTTTAACTACGACTGTGATGGTTTCCCCCCCTTTCTCACTGGTGAGGAACCCTGAACTTAGAGCCTTTACTGAGGATAAGACACGTGATCTTTGGGAATATTACAATGGAGTACTTTATTCAACATTAACAGTCTGACAGTCTATGTGCAAACCCAATAATATTAACACAAGGAAAGGGTAACGAGGTCCTGAAGCACGGTCGTCTAGGAGAAGGCCTTCCATCCCAAGTCGTAGGTCTCGAATACTTCAACCAGGGCCGGCGTTCCCAAAAGGAAAAACAGAAATAACGATACCGTCACTGTCTTGACTGCATTTTTTTCACTCTTTAATGTGCTCCCCGTCACCATCATTCCTGGGTCACCGATAAGTATTGAGTGAGAGGAAAGAACAACTGAAGGGCAAGGGAAGTGGGGGTTCTGTTAGGGGGTTGGGTTGCCACTCAGGAACTGCAAGTGCCCAATTTGTGCCAGAGACCCATGAAGCCCTTCCCCGCCAACCTCCTCCTCCAACCTTCCTCCAAGACACTTGCCAGAAGCTACGGTCCTCCAGGACCGTAGCGTAGGGTATCACGGCGTCCTGTTCCCTCGGGGGATGTCCGGATACTTGCACAGTGTTTGTTGGGGAACTCTCCCTCTTCAGCGCTGGTCCAACGTCTTCCGCTCTCCCGCCAGTCTCCTCCATCCTCCGGTCTTCTTCCTCAAACTCTCCACCTTCTTTGGTGTTTCTTTATTCCCACCGCTTCTCCGCCTCCACCTCATAGTCCCCCGCTTCAAAACACCTGCTCTACCAACCGTCGTTTTCCATCCCCTTCCGTGATGTCACTCCTCCTGCGTCCGGTGTCTCTAGACTGCTCATTTCCCTGTCGTTTGGCGTCCACCCGGGCACCATCTTGCATTCCTCAGCCGCTCTGGTCTCACCGTAGTCTATACTACAACAAACATTACAGGTCATGCACTCTATTCTCAAGTGAACTCTTCGCCTCTTTCTCATCAGCATGAGATTTTGACCGGAACTGCCTTTTCACCTCATATTGCTGAAGTTTGCCACTGCGCTGTGTTTTGCGCCGTGTTTTCATTTTTTATTTCCTCCATAACAGTCCCTGCTCTAGTTGATATTTCAACTACTGTTTCTAAACCTTGGCACTAAGTGATATGTGTTGCCCAGAACATCTACTACATGTGTTGTTGTGCTAACTGGAAACATCCCTCCCGCCTTTGTACCAATCTTTCTACGCCAAGGGCGTCCTTTCCTAATAGCGAGTCCAAATGGTATGTACCATTGTTTTGAGACCGCATTTGTGCCTGCAAAACCTTCGCAGTTTACTACCTACTTCGAGTAGGTGGTAAGCCACTCGCAAAAGGAAAGGGGTCACCCTTCTGTGAATGGGTGCGAAAATATTTTTTAAGAGCAGGCAGGGACCACTTCCTGTCCTTGAAAAATGAAACTGAAAAGTTTATTGTTTTAATTTGTCTTTTCACAGACATGACGGTCTGCTGACCCCAGCAGGCAACCTCCCTGGGAGAGCTAGCCATTCCTAATGGGGTTGCAAATAGCACCTGCCTCATGATTATTAATGAGGCTGGCAATTTTCAACCCCATTAGGAATTGCTAACAATGTCTGAGACACTGTTGTAAATTGCATTTTGTGAGTCGCAAAGTGACGCAATTTGTGACTCGCTAAATGTAAGCGTCGTACATCTGGTCCATAGAGCTGTGTTTGGGGGTACTTCTTTAGTTGAATGTAACCTATCTGATCCTGTAGCATGAGGAATTAGAGAGCAGATGAAAAATGATTCATTGGTACTTCCTTAATCTATGTCTGACATATGGGTCACATTAGCATGAACAGAAATTTCTCTTTGTAGGTGTACGAGGTTAGAACTAGAAGATATGTTGCTATGGAAGAGCAACGATAGAAAAATTAGTATTAAAAGACAAAAAAGAAAGAGGAAAACAAAAATACATAACTTTCATTCTGTTATTCCACAACATTGTTCAAAGGCAGAGGTGGAGGGGGGTATTTTTACAGCAGTCTTCTTCCCCCTCTTGTTCCATTACATTGTTGATGATGCTTGGCGTGAGGCTGGATTCAGATGAATTTCGGTGAGATGGATTCAGCCCTTCCTGCCATCTACCTTGAGGGCAGTTGGGGTTACCATGGTCACCGTAAATGGTCTGTCGAATCTGGGCAGTCTCCATTACCAGACAAAAATAAAGACAGTATCTCCTATGTTTACAACTGGGAGGTTGACCCCAGCGGTGGCAGCTTCTCCTTCCCTTTAGTTACCTTTTTAAAAATTAACTTTGCAGCCTTGAATAAATCACAAAGGTAAACATACATTTCATCATTTAGGATTTTTGCTGTGATTTCTTTCTATATGTTACTTTTGGTGGCGGTGTTTGCACATTCACGGGTCTCCCTGTCGCTGTCTGATGGGGTAAATGCAATAGAAATCCCCTTGACTACCTATAGAATATAATAGAATTACAAAACAATAGGCCATGTATGAACAGAAAATCTGTGTTATTATTGGTTATTTCTTTTTTTATTTTATAGATGAGTATTTGTTATATGTATTATTGTCTGATAGGACAAACAATATTTGCAAAATGTATCCCATATAGGGCATAAGTCAAATAATTATTCATATAGATAATAAAACAAAGAAAGAAAAAAACAACAATTAATGTGAAAAATATGTTCACAACAATTTCATGAAGCTGAAAACAACCTTAACACAAAACACCAATTATTAATGACCACACAAATAGACACAACTAATTCATATCCAAACAATTACAAACATGTTACATTTCAAATAATACAATTAAAATACATTTGATGAATTGTAATCCTTATAAAGCAAAACTATTTATTTGAGTCATCATATATTACAATTTTAACTTGTATTTATATATTTGTATTTTAATTGTATTACTTGAAATGTTGCATGCTAGTGATTGTTATTCTGGGGGTCTTTAACAGGCTTTCTATTGCATTTGTTCTATTGTTCCCTGCTCTTGAGACTACGATATCTTGCCAGGGGAGCCCTATTTCTTTACATTGACTGTTTGATGAGATGTTAGGTGATTATCAGATCCAGGCATATTCCTAAGGGAAAGAGTGCCAGTGATACGCAATACAACCACTTCTTGTGCAACATGGCACAAAATGTGCTAATCTTATTCTTCCTCAACTATGCCATTGCTTTGGGGATGGTCAAAAGGATGATAGTTTATGTTTTATCCCTAACAAGTTGTGCGAAGATTGCATTTACAAAATGTGTGCCGCTGTCAGATCTTTCCCTTCTGGAATTCCCCAGCGTGGAATAGCCTCACAAATCAGAAAGGTAGTAACTGACTTGGCATCACAATTGACACACGGTCCTTCTTCAATCCCTTGGGAAAAAGGACAAACTACCACTATAAGATACCAATAGTTGTTACACCTATCTACCATGTCTACAAAGTCATTATGGAGAGCTTTAAAAAGACCTTGTAGTCATGGAATAGTAGAATGTGACACTTTAAATGTGGGGTTGGGGGAGAATTGTTGACAGACAGTATAGCTATGAAGGTACATGGTACGTGTATCATGCAAATTGGGGATGAACCAGGTATAATTGTTTCTCATGCGGGGAGCAGACTCCTGCAATTTGAGGAGATGTAAACATGCTATCCCAGCATATTAAGCCATGCCATTATCTTCTGTAGGGTTAGACTTAGGTTCAGATGGAGAGGCAATCTGATCTACTAAAACAGAGACATGTTGTGAACCCAATGGAACAGGCAGGGGTGTGCGCCTAGCCACATCTTTAGCTGCCCAATCTGCTTGTGCATTACGTAGAGACATATCATCCTGTCCATTTGTATGTGCTGCACATTTCACAACAGTCACTGCCTGTGGTAAGACACATGCCTTTATTAAAGCCTCTAGGATATTCCTATGCATAACAGGACTTCCGTCTTACTTTACCTCTCCTACTCCATCTCATACTGTCGGAATGTACAGTGGTAGTCACATAAGCTAAATCTAAATAGATCATGATGCCTTTTCCTGCTCCTTGCTTAAGAGCTGTCATCAAGTCTAATAATTCTGCTACATGTGCAGAATAATGTACTGGTAGTGTTAACCGCTCTACTATCTGAAGTGTATATAAAGAGTCAGGTTGTTGTGCTCCAACTACTGCTGCACCTGTGTGTCTTAGTCTTGTAACAGTAGAAGAACCCTCAACAAAATGGACAATGCTACCTGGTACTGGATCATCTGCTGCTTGACTAGATTCATTAGGAAGGTAAGTTGCACAGTCATGCACATCATCCTCAGAGTCTAGTATAGGATGACCGAAGAATGTCACAGAATTTACCATAAGACAGTTCACAACCTTCAAAAATGATAGTGACAGGAACACCTCATATCCTGACACTTTCTGCATTCTCAGAGTAGTCTTTGCCTTCCAAATGGAGGCAATCGCTGCATGCTCTGTATAGAGTGTCAAAGATGCCCCCATGAGAATGGGGGTGCTCTTCTGCACTGGAAAGTATGCAATGGCAAGAGCTTGCTCGCAAAGATAATGTCCTTTCATTACTTAATCCAAGAGTTCACTAAAATATGCAATGGGTTTGTGCCTTAAAGGATATTTCTGCATGAGGACAGGTGTCATCACTTGACCATTGCAAGGAAAAAAGAGCTAAAACTCTTTGATGTAATCAGGAGTTACCAAAACTGGGGCATTTGATATCTCAGTATTTAAATTCTGAAAAGTCTCTCATCTCTGGTATCCATGTTATCTTGTCATTCCTTTCTTCTGTTTGTTTGATAGAAGTTAGCAAAGGCGCTATTAAGATGCTATGGTCAAAAACCCATTGTTTCACAAAATTATAGAGACCAGAGAACTTTTGCCTTCCTTTAACGCATTCTGGCTCAGTCATTTGGCAAATAGATGCTGCTCTCCTAGGGGGCACTTGTCGACCTAAAGCTGATAGAAATTGCTGAAATAATGGACTTCCTCCTGGCAATACTGGACTTTGTCTCTCTCTACCTTGTATCCTCTCTGTGCAAGAGTAACCAGAAGAAATATTGTGTCTTTCCTACACTGCTGTTCTGTAGGACTGCAAAAAGGTATGTCATCGACATACTGCAACAATGTACTGTCACATTGAAAGTTTGACCGATCATTTTTCACCACTCTGTTTATAATGCTAGGGGACTCACAATACCCGTGAGGTAAATCAGAGTACAAATATCGAATCCCACAATAGGAGAACACTGTCAAATAATGACTGTGGATAGGGAGGGATGCTTAAAAAGCCATTCTTAAGATTTATAACAGAGAAATATTTAGTATCCTCTGGAATATTTGTCAGAATGATGGAGGGATCAGGAACAATTGGAAATTATGGTACCACTACATCGTTTTGGGGATTCAAGTCTTGAACCATGTGCCAAGTATTACCCTTAGATTTTTTAACAGGGTAAATCAAGGTTTTACACAGAGGCATTTCAGGGTCAATCACTCCGCGCTCTAGCAGTGCCTGATTATCAGGGGTGATGTTCTCATCTGCTTCTTTAGAAAGAGTATATTGTCTTACTCTAGATAAGATAGTGCCTTCCTTTAATGTAATCTAAATGACTTAGCAGTGAAATGAGGCCTACATCATGGGGACCCCAAGTCCACAAGGTGTCTGGTACTTAGGAAAGAGATGATTGCCTAACAGAATCAAAAGCTTTACCTGGTGTGGGCATCCTTACATCCAGCACTGTCCTCAACAGGATGCCATCCTGGAAGACTAAAACTGTTTTCTTAGAATCATCATCAAACAGTTGATCATCCAATATTTCACTAACCATTTTACCTGGCTCAGTAAATATAACAGATACCCATAAAACATGGTTTTGATCCCTGTGTAGTAGAGTGCCATAGGTTGGTGTTACCTATAAGGCCTCTATTAGCAATATTAACCCAATGTCAGGCATCCAAGACTCTTGCCCTTGGCACTGGAAAGGAAGTATTTGAGTAACTGGACCTTTCTTCCTAGTTTCTGTACTATGATTGTATACACTGCTGTAGAAAATGCTTCCATGTCAGCGGAGAAATCTATTGTCACTGCCATAATCATGGTAGATGAAAGTACAGGGGTACAACAAATCATGGCATCATCAGTCTGAAAAATGATTGGTTATATTAAACTTGGCCATAAGATCTCTTCCAAGCAGATTAACTGGGGCAGCTGGAGAAAACAAAAAACAGCTATCAATGTACCTCCCTCTTATTTCCATCTCCACTGGTTTAGTAAATGGAAATATCATTACTTCCCCAGAGAATCCTTGTGTGTCCATTGAAATACTTTGTGGGCATCTTCATTGCGTCATCCCAAACAATTTGCCTGGAGAGGATTTCTTCCTCTCACAATCACACACCCCTGTCCCTGCAGTGCTTGATAACTTTGTTGTCTCCGCATTTGTTGAGCTTGAGGGATTACTGATTGCTGCATGTGTTGTGGTGGTGTCTGGGGCACATATACCATTTGCAGGTTTAATTACGGCTGCACTACTGTATTTCCTGGCTGGTTGTAAACCCCTGTCCATCCATTTTCTTCATCACATCTCTCAGTTCTTCAGTCTCTAATAAATGTCCAAATCTGTGACAGTAGTTACATATTTGATCCATCCTGTAGGGACCTATCCTGCCTCTTCCTATTCCTCCTTGTCCTCCTCTACTACTTCCTTGTGCCCTTACATTATCCTGCTGTTGCTGATACTGTTGTTGGGTGGTCCTTGGGACCGATCCCAAAGACAATGCAGTCATCTGAGTTGTGGTTGCAACTACAGCTCCTTCCACTGTTCCTTTCTTTGCCATATTTTGCTGTATTAACTTAGCTGCTATTTTCTCTGTCACTTCCTGCTTTTTTTCTCCTGCATCTTCTCACAAAAATGGATTTTATGTGTCTGTATTCTCATCCAGTGCTTGGCTTCCAATGGCTCTATAATATTATGGCTGTCCTGGACATCAGAGGGTAACCCATTCTTTTCTACTTGGTAAAATAATATGCCAGTTCCTTATGTTACTCTCTCCAGCTTTCTGAAAAACAGTGTCTGTTTTATCTCCTATAAGAGAGATAAGCACACTCTTCATATCTCCTACTGTCAAGGTGATGCCAGCAGTTTGTTTTCAAAATCTCTAATATATTCCCCTACTTCCTCTGTAAGCGGTGGTAACACATTCTTGAGATTCTCTTTAACCATCTGTGGACAAGGAACATATTGGGGGGCCCACGGTCCCATGAGTCTCAGGGGCAACCGATATTTAGGACTCGCAGAATGTTAGGGATTGCGCTGTCTGGCTTATTTTTGCCACACATGCAAACATTTCCTCATGTAGGGATAATCCCATCTGGATCTCCCCCACCATAAAGAGTGAAATCCTCAGCACTTGCCTTACCACGTGAATCAAAGGACCCTTCTCGTGGCCATGTATCATCCGTGGAGCTAACCCTTCAGTCAATTCTGTCAATCTAGCCACATATGGCACAACACTGTACCAACTATTCTCTCTTTCATCAACTATCTTACTAGGGGTGAGATCTGTGCTGTGCAAAACTGATTGAACACACATCTGCTGCATTGACCTATAATGTTGTGTCAATGCTCCCACAGACTCAAAAGATCCCATCCTGGGGTCTGGCTGGCCATGTGTACCATGAAACAACAAGCCCTCAAGCTCTGTTGCATGGAGTTTCCTAGCTTTAGAGAACTTATTCTGCTCTCCTTCTCTAGCATCAATGTGATTAGGCAACCCCCTTGCACCCTTCGCATGATCAAAATCGATAGGTGGCCTTTCTTGAATGCTCACATCATAAGTGCAGTGCCGAGCCTCTAGGATCTAAGTATTTCTCCCATATTATCTACAAGCCTATGTATAGACTCTCTTAAATTTGATATCCTCCCAAAACTTCCCTGAACTTGTCTTGAAAGGTTATATTAATATCCTTCTCTCCTTACTTCTCTTGCATCTCTCCTATCCTTACTTCGTGACACCCATTCATGAACACTTTCTGGTGAAAATATTATGTTCTCTTTCTTCCTCTACCAAGGCGGTAGATTGTCTTCACTCATATCACTTACATGAGATACTGGCCATTGTGTTATATTAGTATGCCTGTCCACATAGTCACTCAATCCAACATCATCTGCATCTCTTTTCTGTGGCGTGGGCATTCATTCCCTAGCTACTGTTCCTGTTGTATCGCTTTTCAGTAAAAACTATGATGTGGCTGATGAAACATGTGACTGATCGTCACTGACTTCTGGACTCTGCTTTTCATATCCATCCTCTTGGGGAGAGGCTGGATTTAACTGCAGTGTGAACTGCACTTCAAGTTGACCTGAAAAGTGAGAGACACCCAACCTCACTTGCTGTCTGGGAGTGCTTGTGTGTCTTTGCTTTGATATATGTGGGGCGACATAAGGGTGTCCTTTTGGGGATTGTTAAGGGGTCTCAACCTCAATCAATCAACCAATCATCAAGGCTTCTATTGTGTGGCTTGTCACACTGGGGCATCTCCAGGCCCTGTGCAGTTTGATTGATTCTTAGTCGGAGAGAGGTGTCGGTTGAAAAGCCAGATCTTCAGCTGCTTCCTGAAATTCCTCATAGATGGGGACATGCCCAGGTTGTGGGGGAGGTCGTTCCAAGACTTGGCGTCGAGTTCGGAGAGGGCCCAGCCACTGTAATGGCTGGAACTTATTCATGGGACATAGGCTGAGGTGAGGGGGCAGAGCAGAGCTCTCTAGTCAGTTGGTAGAAAGTCAGGTGATTGTTGATGTAGGTGGGACCCGATTTGTGGAGGACTTTGCAGGCATGAGTGATGAGCTGGACGGGGAGCCGGTGGAGGGCTGTGGGGTGAGGGGTGATGTTGGTTCTTCTGGAAAGGTTAAGGATGAGTCTTGCTGCCAAGTTATGGATTGTGTTGAGGCAGTTGAGGAGCCGTTTGGTGGTTCCAGCATAGAGGGTGTTGCCGCATTCGAGCCAGCTGGAGATGAGGGCCTAGGTTACTTTCTTTCTGGTCAGGGTGGGAATACACCAAAAGATCTTGTGGAGCATGGAGAGGTTGTGACAGCAGGCAGAAAAAATTGTGTTGATCTGTTGTTTCATGGTGAGCTGGGATCCAGGATGATGCCAAGGTTGCGTGTGTGCTCCGACAGGGTGGATGGTGGGCTGAGTGCGGAGGGCCACCAGGTGTTTTAGTACTAGGCCGCTATACATTGGTAGACATTGGTGATGGCAAAACATTAAGTCATCTGTGAACTCAGACTTTAACCCAATTTTCTACACATCCTTTATTGCAGTTCTAACAATGCTTCACAAACTAAGGGACTTGTGAGATCTTGTCAGACGGGTTACACTGTCACAATGTTCCGTCCAACGAAATATAAATTCCATTATATCCTATGGGATTTATATTTTGGCCGATGGCATATCCGTCACCGTTCGCGGAATAACCAATCCACCAAGATATAAATCAGGCTCTATATATTCTTGTACTTTTGAATGCATGTGTATTTGGGCTGAATTCATGTGTATTGGTTTGTGTGCTTATCATTGTGCTCTTAAGACCTCTTATCAGATTCTGTGTTTTCTTCGCTAATTCAATCTCCTGCTCCTTTTGTCTAATCATTTTCCAATCTATTGAAAAAACAGAAAACGTGCCAGTGAGCCTGTGTGGTAAGACCATAAATTCCTTTAAGTTTGCAAAACACAAGTTTTCCTTTAACTACATCCTTATAGGCCATGCACACTATTCTCAAGTAAACTCTTCACCTCTTTCTCAACAGCACGTGTTTTCGGCCTGCCCTGGTCTTTCACCACATATAGCTGTGTGATGCTCTCTAAAGATGTTTGCGGTTGTGCAGTGTTTCATATTTCATTTCCTCCATAATAAACTGCATGTCTTTGAAGTCTCCCCCACTTCGAAGACACAGCTGGCTACATTCTGGTTAGGCTCAGTGGGGCCAAGACGTGGTAGGCCATCTGTGACTGCGAAATCACTTTGAGTCCCCCCCTGCAATTGTACAATGTATTCAAAGGATTTGGTTCGGAATCTCTTAGGCATCGGTAGTCTGATGAAATCACTAGTACACTTCATTAATTGATCAATACATAGCTCCCCCAGGGGTTGTGACTATTGCTAGATAGACCAAATAGGCCTTTTGGAATTGTAAATTTCACTTCTTGATCTCGGATGGAGTCAACATGGCCTTCAATCAATCAATCAATCAATCAATCAATCAATCAGGAATTTGTATAGCGCGCTACTCACCTGGAGGATCTCAAGGCGCTTGGGGAGGGGGGTCCGCTACTGCTCGAACAGCCAGGTCTTGAGTTGCTTCCTGAAGGCGTGGTGGTCTTGGGTAAGACGGAGGTGGATGGGGAGGGAATTCTAGGTCTTTGCTGCCAGATGGGAGAAGGATCTTCCTCCCATGGTGGCTCTTGGAATGCGTGGAACGGCGGCGAGGGCGTGGCTGGTTGATCATAGTTGGCGGGTCGGAGTGTAGAAGGTCAGGCGGTTGTTGAGGTACCTTAGGCCTAGGTCGTGGGGGGCTTTGTGTGCGTGGGTGAGGAGGCAGAACGTGATTCTTTTGCTGACGGGGAGCCAGTGCAGGTCTTTCAGGTGTCCGGAGATGCGGCTGTGACGGGGGATGTCCAGGATGAGTCGTGCGGAGGCATTCTGGATGCGTTGGAGTCTCTTCTGCAGTTTGGCTGTGGTTCCGGTGTAGAGGGTGTTTCCGTAATCCAGTCGGCTGGTGACGAGTGCCTGGGTGACCGTCTTCCTGGTTTCGGTGGGGATCCAACTGAAGATCTTAAGGAGCATGCGTAGGATGTTGAAACATGATGACGAGACGGCGTTGACTTGTCTGGTCATCGATAGGGAGGAGTCCAGGATGAAGCCCAGGTTGCGTGCGTGGTCCGTTGGTTTGGGTGCGCTGCCTAGGGCCGGGGGCCACCAGGAGTCGTCCCAGGCAGATGGTGATGATCCCAGGATGAGGACTTCCATCTTGTCTGAGTTCAGTTTCAAGCGGCTGTTCTTCATCCATTCGGCTACTTCTTTCATCCCTTCGTGTAGGTTGGTTCTGGTGGTGGCGGGGTCGTTGGTGAGAGAGAGGATCAGCTGGGTGTCGGCGTAGGAGATGATGTTGAGGCTGTGTTGGCGTGCGATGGCTGCGAGGGGGCTCATGTACACGTTGAAGAGGGTGGGGCTGAGTGATGATCCTTGTGGTACGCCGCAGATGACTTCGGTGGCCTCGGATCTGAACGGGGGGAGGCGGACTCTCTGGGTTCTTCCGGCAAGGAACGAGATGATCCAATCCAGCGCCTTCTCTTGGATTCCGATGTTGCTGAGGCGTTGTATTAGGGTGCGGTGGCCGACAGTATCGAACGCTGCGGAGAGGTCCAAGAGGATGAGGGCCGCTGTTTCCCCGTTGTCGAGCAGGGTTCGGATGTCGTCAGTGGCTGCGATGAGGGCGGTCTCGGTGCTGTGGTTGGCTCGGAAGCCGGACTGTGAGTGGTCGAGGGATCGTTTCGTCTCGAGGAAGGCGGCAAGCTGTCTGTTGACGGTCTTCTCGATGACTTTGGCAGGAAATGGGAGGAGCGAGATGGGGCGGTAGTTCTTGAGGTCGGTGGGGTCTGCTGATGGTTTCTTCAGGAGGGCACTGAGTTCCGCGTGCTTCCAGCTCTCCGGGAAGGTGGCGGTGTTGAAGGAGCAGTTGATGATGTCCTGGAGTTGAGGTGCGATGACGGAGTCGACCTTGTTGAAGACGTGGTGGGGGCATGGGTCGGTTGGCGATCCGGAGTGGATGGTGTTCATCGTGTGGATGGTGTCCTCAGTGTTGACTGGGGTCCAGGCGCGGAGGGTGGGGGTGGGGGGGGTGATTCTGCTGTTGGGTGCGTGGCTTGTTCGTCGAAGCTGTTGTGTATGTCTGCGATCTTGTTGTGGAAGAACGTTGCGAGTGAGTCGCAGAGGTCTTGCGAGGGGGTGATGCGTTGTTTCCAGCGCTGGGGTTGGAGAGCTCTTTGACGATGCTGAAGAGCTCCTTGCTGTGGTGTTCATTGTTGTCTATTCATTCCTTGAATGCTGATTTCTTGGTGGTGTGGATCAGCTTGTGGTGTTTGCGGGTGGCGAGCTTGAGGGCTGTCATGTTGTCTGTGGTCGGGTTCTTTCGCCAGGCTTTCTCAAGGGTGCGGCAGTTCTTCTTGGAGTTCTTGAGGTCGTCATTGAACCATGGGGCTTTCTTGCTTCCGGGCCTGTTGGGATGGGTTTTCAGGGGTGCGAGGTCATCGGCGCAGTTGGTGATCCACTGTGCGAGGTTGAGGGCTGCCTGGTTGGGGTCCGTTGATCCGGCGGGAGGGTTCTGGCTAAGTGATGTGATGAGCTGGTCGGTGATGATCTTGTTCCAGCTCCTGCAGGGAACTTGTTGCAGGAGGTGGTGAGTCGTGGTCTTTCTGAAGCTGAAGTGGACGCAGCTGTGGTCGGTCCAGTGGAGTCCGGTGGAGTGGCTGAAGGAGATGTGCTTGCTGGAGGAAAAGATTGGGTCCAGCGTGTGTCCGACGTAGTGGGTGGGGGTGTTCACCAGTTGCTTGAGTCCGAGGTTGCCGAGGTTGTCCAGCAGGGTGGTGGTGTTGTTGTCGTTGTTGTTCTCCAGGTGGAAGTTGAGGTCTCCTAGGAGGATGTAGTCAGCGGAGGGGAGGGCGTGTGGGCTGATGAAGTCTGCGATGTCTTCGCTGAATTGTGTGCGGGTTCCTGGGGGTCTGTAGATGAGGGTACCTCTGAGAGTGGTCTTGGGGTCGGTGTGTATTTGGAAGTGAAGATGTTCGGCGGCCGTGAGGGTGTCATCGGAGTTGGTTGTGATGTGGATGGTGTTCTTGTGGACGATGGCGATGCCTCCTCCAGTCTGGTTGACGCGGTCCCTCCGGGTGATCTTGTATCCGTCCGGGATGGCTATGGCGATGTCGGGTGCTGAGGAGGCATTCATCCAGGTCTCTGTTAGGAAGGCGATGTCCGGAGAGGTGGTGTCGAGCAGGTTCCATAGTTCCACGGCGTGTCTGTGGACGGATCGGGTGTTGAGCAGGATGCTCTTCAGGTGGTTGCTGTTGATGCTCGGCTTGGCGGGTGCAGGTGAGTTGCAGGTCCGGTTGCAGGAGAATTTGCAGGATTGGCAGGTGAAGGGTCCGTGGGAGTGTCCTGGGGTGGCTTGGTGGCAGCCAGGGGGTCGGCCGGCGTTGAGTGCGCTGAGGGTGGCGGCGTCGTATGTCCGGCGGGTGGAGTGGCACCTGCGGGGGCCAGGGGGTATGGCGCTGGGCACGGTCCAGGCACGGACGGGCGCAGACGGGCTTGCCTATGGGGCGCCTTCGGCGCTCCATTGGCGCGCCCTCTGCGCGGGCACGCTGCGCGCACGCGCGGACTCTGCCATATATGGAGAGTGGTGGGGCGGAGCGAGGGAGGAGCAGCTGGGAGGCGGGAGCGGGGTGGCGAGTGGGGAGGGGAGAAGCGGTGATGCAGGAGGGAACGGGGGTGGGGGGGAGCAGCGGCAGGGAGCGGGGTGGAGGGGCACAGGGGTCGAGAACACAACAACCAAAAATACAGTGGCACAACAGGGGCAGAAACAAAGACGTCACGAACAAAATAATATGCTCAACAAGTAAACGGCAACAAAACGAGATACTGTACGGTCAGGCGAGCTCAGGGGTAAAGGAGCTCAGGGGCACAACAGAGGCACAGCGGGCAGGGCGGCGGCAGCAAGCGGAGATCGGGCACACCAGGGATGGGCCACGAGGCGGGTGGAGCGACCGGCTCTGACCAGGTCAGGTCAGGTCACAGCTCCCCGCCTCGCGGACGCAGCCCTAAGATACCAGTGGGAGGGAGGAGCATCTGGGAGGCGGGAGCGGGGGGGCGAATGGGGAGGGGAGAAGCGGTGATGCAGGAGGGAACGGGGGTGGGGGGGGAGCAGCGGCAGGCAGCGGGGAGTGGGGTGGAGGGGCACAGGGGTCGAGAACACAACAACCAAAAATACAGTGGCACAACAGGGGCAGAAATAAAGACGGTCACGAACAAAATAATATGCTCAACAAATAAACGGCAACAAAATGAGATACTGTACGGTCAGGCAAGCTCAGGGGCACAGGAGCTCAGGGGCACAACAGAGGCACAGCGGGCAGCGGCGGCGGCAGCAAGCGGAGATCGGGCACACCAGGGATAGGCCACGAGGCGGGTGGAGCGACCGGCTCTGACCAGGTCAGGTCAGGTCACAGCTCCCCGCCTCGCGGACGCAACCCTAAGGTACCAGTGGGAGGGAGGAGCACCTAGGAGGCGGGAGCGGGGTGGCGAGTGGGGAGGGGAGAAGCGGTGATGCAGGAGGGAACGGGGTTGGGGGGGAGCAGCGGCAGGGAGCGGGGTGGAGTGGCACAGGGGTCGAGAACACAACAGCCAAAAATACAGTGGCACAACAGGGGCAGAAACAAAGACGGTCACGAACAAAATAATATGCTCAACAAGTAAACGGCAACAAAACGAGATAATGTACGGTCAGGCGACCTCAGGGGCACAGGAGCTCAGGGGCACAACAGAGGCACAGCGGGCAGCGGCGGTGGCAGCAAGCGGAGATCGGACACACCAGGGATGGGCCACGAGATGGGTGGAACGACCGGCTCTGACCAGGTCAGGTCAGGTCACCCTGACCTTGAGCCATACATTTTAGTAGTTGGCTCATACTTTCCCCTCTAGCCTGGTTGGTAACAACTAAATACTCTCAAACCTTTTTGCCCTGGCTCTTGGACTAGTTAGCGGCATGCAGTGCTAAGGGAACGACTGTGCAGAATAGGGCTTTATTTTACTGAAAGTCTATTTCTTGTCTCATGATTTTATCACTCATTAGAAAACATGCAATGCTCAAGCCTTTGTTCATGTCGCATTATATTTTTAGATGTACATATTGATTGACTGTGAATTTACTGACTTTATTCTTTGCAGCTATTGACTGTGGCATCATTGACTTTATCTTTTGAATCTATTTTTGTCTCTGAAAAATTGTTATGCTTTAAAATAACTATAAACAATAGGATCTATTTACTAACTTACCACTAGGTATAAGTACTGGACCCCAGTCAACACCTCTTCAGTACACTTCTGCGCCTGTGGATACCCTGCCAGGAAGGACATCTGTGCTGCTGACAGACTGATACTCTGTTGGACCGCAATCTGCTGGACTCCTGTCCTGCTTTGCTATGTTGATCTGCTGCCCTCTTTCCAGGGTGAGAAAGACTGGACCTGCAGCTCTTGACAACAGAATCCAGAGCTACTCCAAGGGCTAGTTGGCTGGTCTACTAATCTGAAGCCTCAGGGACATAACAGGCTTCCAGCCCCTGCACCTGGGCTTTGCCGCCTTTGAGTCTACCCTGCCAAGTGATGCCACCCCAGTCCTGGACCTGAAGGGGGCCTAAGGTTCTTGCCAGTGGAACCAATGGATCTTCTCTGGTGAGTGCTGCATCCCCAAGAGAACAGCACATCTCAGCTGAGTGCTGCATCCATGAGCAGAACCGATGCATCACCACTGTTGCATGGATTGGACCCTTAGCAAAAGACTCACATCGCTTCCGCATCCCGCATCTTGGGACCCACGCATCACCTTCAGAACCACCACTGCACAGCGCTTTTTCCCAGCACAGCGTAGCTTCACCACTCATCGGAATCGATGCATCGCCTCTGCTGTGCCTCATATCCTCGACAACGGACTTCAGGTCGTAAGCATACTTGTGTGCACCTGTGATGGTACCTCCCTTCAGACACTACAGCCTTTTACCCTTTTCTGTAAATACTGTGAACCTTTTAGACACAGATTTTTCTTACCTATTTTAAAAACTCCTGCCTTCCGACAATGTAGGCCTGCATTTCATTATCTTTAAAGGGTAGCCAATCCTGCGGTGTGTTGTCCTGTGGGAGCCTTTTTTAAAAATGCATTACATTGGCACAATTTTGTGAACTTTTACACTATGATGTGTAATTATTTACTCATTTATCTGATGTTTCCTGTGTATTTTATGTGACGATTGTTCCTTTATTATTATTAATAATGATTGAATAATTCAATAAAGAAAGACTTGAGTGATAGTCAATTGTACTTAGTACCAACATGATGCCTTTTTGTGAACGTGAGCACAATGCGTATTAAATCAAATCAAACTGACCTTGAAATCTGCATCATCACCACCACCCTGAACAAGGGCTTCCTAAATGCTGTGTAAGATAATACTAAGCAGGTGAACAAAGGCGTCATCGGTGCCAGAAACATCAGGCTCTGGTTCCAGCTGGCAGCCCATGTTTCAAAATTAAATACCTTCCAAATCAGACCCATTTCCGCTTGAATCGGAGGAGGTCTGAGTCTGAGAGCAGTTCCTTTCCAAATGACTGATAGAAGCACATGCCCATGTTAGGTTACCAGTGCAGTACATCTGTAAGTAATATCAGTGCAGTACCTTTTGCATGAAACACCATCGATCCATCACACTGAATGTCAACGTTTTAAATTGCTTTTTTCCTTATTTGGAATAGAGTTTACATCTATAACCGACGTAAAAGTTAAATTTGCAATTTCAGGACTTTTCTAAACATTTTATTCTTTATCAGTTAAATGTTCACGATTCAGACGCAGCATTTTAAACAATTTAGAAGACAACTTCGAAATCGCTTGCAGTTCTTTCATTGTCCAAAAAGAAACAGTAATTAATTAACAACCCAGAAAATACAACCTATGTGTACGTTGTCTGATATCGAGTAACTGCGTTTGTCTCAGAATATGCAAAAGTTTTAAAATGGCAGTAACAGGAGCATGAGCCCAAATACACAAACAAGACAGGTCTTTTTTTGGACAGAGACACCGCACTCTTTTTCTTGAAACAGCACCAAGTGGAGTTTGAGCACATACAAATGTTCATGGAAATTATCAATATTACACCGACAACCTTTTTATGTTTAATCATGAAATATACCAACAAAAATGTGGAACAGCCATGGGCATTTACTTTCCATCCTGCTATGCAAATGTCATGGGGGGGGGGCTAAAAAAATGAAAGCATGTGGTGAACAATATGAGAAATTCATGGAAAATACAATACCATGGACTAGCTACATTGCCGATCTATTTTTTATTTGGATTGGATTGTTAATTGAGTTCAACTAATTCTTTGTTGCACTCAATGATAATGTAGCGGGTTTGATGTTCACATGTGCAATCAGCAAAGAAAACCAATCTAGATCAGTGAATGACAGGTAGAAGCCAGACTGTATAGAAAAGAAATCCCCACAAATAGTGTACTTCATGGCTCCAATTTCCACCCAAACCCCCTATGGAAATCATTATTAAAAACAATGTTCTGGATAAAAATGCTGAGGACGAACAAATAAGACTCACTCTGACATATAGTAAAGAATTGAATGCCCTTAGACAAATCATCAAGAAATATTGGCATATCATTCCAAAAGATCCGGATATTGGAGAAAATTTGGGGGAGATTCCGAGCATCACATTCAGAAGAGCCCCGTTATTAAAAGAGAAACTTGTTCGGAGGCATTTTTCCAGCAAAAGAGAACCAAATTGGCTTGAGAACTCACAGAACGTTTTCGCTAAACATGTAAGGCCTTTAAAATTGGAAGACATGTGAAAGAGTTTCAAGACAAGGATGGCAAAATAATAAAAATTTATAAGGAAATCATGTGACTTGCAATTTGTGCTGTATGTCCTAGAATGCACTGACTGACACGGTGCTACACATACAGGTGCACTGTCCGCTGTAATCAGCTTACTGTTTGTCATAATTGTGAGGGCCAATGTCATGCAGGTGATGATTTGTTAGCAGTAAGGAGAATGAATTTGCCATTGAGTGAACACATGACTCACATTCATCTAGTGTGTCTATTCTTGGCTACTCTTGTCCTTCCTGAACTGATACCTGTCTGATTTTACATCATGAAGCAGGTGATGTTGAGTACTTCAGTCACATATATTTGGGATTGAGAGTTGGAGTAAATGTAGTTCAATGTGTACTGCCATGGGAAGGATAGTGAGTGGATATCAATGTGGGACATGATAGTATGCATATAGTTGTGCACAGTGTCCACTATGGGGACAGTAAACAAGGGGTTTGAGATATGTGTTAATCATGGGCTGTACAGTGCAACTGGTATACTAACTACACTACAGTGCCACATTGCTTGTGGACAGTGTAGGCTATATTTTCCTCATGATGCAATGCCCTGAGTTTTGTGGGTGTGCTGGCAGAACCTGTGGAGCAAAGCTCCAAGACAGGCACATTATTCCAAAGATAACTGTGTTGTCGGCTGTCATGGGAGATGTAGTTTGTACATGAGGCTGCACCTTGCTGCAGTCTGTGGCCTTGGTGGAATAATATAGTGGTTTGTGGGCAAAAAATGGTGTGCACATAGGATATGATGTATATATATGATTATAGATTGTATGTATCATGGTAGACATGACACTATGTCTCACACCAAAAGATACTACCCCTACCTTATCATGTTAATATTTATGATCGTTGCAACTAGCTATACCCATTCTACTCTTTGCTAATTACTGTGATATTGATCTGATAATAATTTACAATCCTACCTCATCGAACCTGACTGTATGACTATGACACAACCTAAACCATATGCACCGCTTAACGCTAAGTGCTCAGGCGTTAGGAATATATTTATCTAACCCCCTAGATAGCATATTGCCTCCTACCTCCATATTTGTTTTTGCTGTTTTAATTGCTACTACAATGTCAATTTTTTAACCTTCTATGTCAGTTTGTAATCACCCTAGATAGCATATCGCCTTTTACCTCCATATATGTTTTGCTGCTATAATTGCTACTATAATGCCAATTTGTAATCTCATATGTTAAGCGCTCTGATACCCACGGGTCTTGTCCGCGCTATATAAAACACTATAAATAAATAAATAAATAAATGAGCTTGTGAGGTTCCTATATGGCAATAGTTTTCAGTTTCACAGGTCTGGGATATATCTCATGCCTCATGACCATGGGATTTACATGTGGACACACAGACTAAAGACAGGGATTGCCTTGCTTTAACAGGGCGGTTGGATACATCATTTTACAAGAAGCTGCATTTGTGAGGGTCTTTGACATTATTGAATGCACGCACAGGGCCTCATTTAGCAGTTGTTGCCACTGGTCAGCAAAGGATGTAATATGGGTGCGCCGACCTCCTTCCGAAGTTAAGGATTGAAATATTCCTTTTTGCTAACATACAGCACATCCACGGTTTGTCCCCATATACACCATCACACGGTAGTGACTAGTGCCAACATCCCCCTTGCACCATGGTGCATCTGTGTTGGCTTAATGTCCTCACATGACATTGTGCTTTAAGGGACACATTCCAGCACCAAAAACACCCAATCTATACAGTTCCCTCCTTCTATGTGTCCTGTGGAATGCAGGACACATAGTAATTGGACATGTTAATATGTATCCTCATTTCACCTCCTCTTGCGAGGCTCAGTATTTGCAACAGTCACAGAGTCCCCGAACATAGGATGTGTGGGAATGTGTGGAATTGTCATTCGTATTGCATTAGAAAGGACACCGCAGGGCCCATGGTACATATCCTTAATATTGGGTGAATGGATTCTGCACTTTGCTGTGGCTTACCTTATTACATAGCTATGAGGCCATGCATTGTCATGCAGTTAGACTTTGCATTGTCACATCAATATGATTTGGGGAGCTGCTCCACCAGATAATCATGAATAGTGATAGTCCATCAGCACAGTTCACTTATACATGTGACCCCTAGTGGCATAGGTGGTCTCAACATGTGTGACTTGTAGGATTGTTTTGCGCATATGCCATGTAGTTTGGAGCAAATATGTAGGCCCACATCAACTACATATGCATTTTCTCATTCAACTCAAGTCTGATATGTCTGCCTATTCCTATGCATATGACAGTCATGTGGTCTGTCATTTTCTTGAGAAGTACTTACCAACCAGGAGGCCATTCCCAGATGTTCCCATTCTAGAAGCGCACATTGATGTTGGAATGCCGGAAGATGAAGGAGTCATGAGCACTGCCAGGGTACTTCACAAGGACATTAATGAAGAGGCCCAGATGGTCCATGATTGCCTGCACGTTCATTGAATAGGTGTGCTTCCTGATGCGTTAGAGTTATGAAGTTGCAGCTGGAGGCACAAGTTGCATGTGTGAAGTCCATTGCCCCAACACATTTGGAAATACTGTAATGGCATAAACGCCTTACTTGTTGTTCTCCTGTTGTTTTTGCGCTGTGTTGGGGAAGTAGAGGTACTGGAGTGTGAGGCTGATGATGGCATCCAGGACAGATGGGAGGAACCTAGAGAAGGATGCCTGTGATACTCCTGCCACTCTGTCTGTGATGGGTTGGAAATTTCCAGATGCCCGCATGTATAGGGCAGCCAGTAGCTTGGCCCGCGGAGGTATGTTGGTGCACAGCTCCGATGTTGGCTGCAGCCTTGGGGCAATGACCTCACCCTCCCTGTGGTCAATGAGGATATTCCACTGGCAGTATGGCCTCTCCCTTCTCCTGCACTGCCTCTGTGGTGGATGTGGTTGTCTCCTTGGTGCTCCAAGGTGCAATAGATGTAGATCCATGTTGTAGTTGAGCTTGCCAAAGTGATTTGGGTATGTTCTGCTTTTATAAAAGTGTCCATGTGTCATTTTTACACTTGCTTTTCTGTAGCAGTAAAACACTGCTGTTAATGAGACTCTGCACCTGTTTTTCAAAAGAAGCCCGTTTAAAATCCTCGTACATATGGCTACATCAGTTTTGCAATGCTTTCTCCAGGGGAATGCCTGCCTTGCATATCATTACCGAAAACTGTTGCTAGTGGATCTGGCGATAAGATAAATATGCACTAGCAGTGAAAAAGTTATGCTAAAGGGCTCTAGTGTCACACTGTAAATATGGCACCAAAAAAAGCAGCCGAGGCGGTGTTAGCTCTTTGTAAATATGCCCTTTTGTGAGCACTGAGAAAGATGAAGATAATGTGGAAGTTTATTGTTGGACCTGGACCTCTCTGCAGGGTCATACCTCAACTTTTTCCCTTTTCTGCTCCTGTTTTCTGAAATTTGTTTGGTTTGCATTAGGACCTTGGACACTTTACCACTGCTATCCAGTGCTAAAGTGCTTGTGTTCTCTTCTTTAGAGATGGTAAAACTAACTTACACCCAATTGAAATAGTTCTTTAATATATTTATAAGTCCTTAGAAAAGTGGTACTACATGTACCTGGGGTTGTCTTCCATTTTGTAGGCAGTTGAGCCACCAGTGTAAATCCTTTATGTGTGGGAATCTTATATTCAGCATGTACAATTACTATTTTTCATGCACAAAGCCTCTTGAATGTCCAGCTCATGCAGAGACCTCTTTTGATTTTTTTGTTATGTATCAATGTCATCATTCTCGTTACAGTTTAATTGCTTATAGAATCCCCTGACGAATTGCAAATGTGAATGCCCAAAATGCATTGAGCTTGGCCACAGCGTCAGAAGTTTATTGGTTGAATTTGGATTTACTGTCATTTATGGACATTGCTTCTCAAGACTCACTTCGCATGATTACATCGATTTGAGCAACACGCTTTGTACCAGTGTTTTTTCACCGATAGATGCTTAGTATAAACTTCATTTATGGGTGAAGAGGGCATCAGCAACCTCTACAGAGAAAAGGAAAAAGTGCAAAGATAATATTGAATTGGAGAACATGAAGACCCGCATTTATGATGAGATGAGAGATCTCTAAGAATCCAGACTCAAGAAGCTAAAAACAAAGGAAACTGTTTTATAAATAAATATTGTGAGGTTTTTGTGATATAAGCAAAATCAGAAGGGCACTGACAAAGTTGATTTTAATTTAATTAAAATGAGTGTTAAACACTATGTGGCAGATTTACAAGCCCCTTGCGCCACCCATTAGTCACTTTTCCCATGTAAAAAATGACGCAAAAGTGGCACACGGGCTTGTAAATAATGTGCATTTCTGCACTGAAACAAAAATGTTGCGCTTTCCAAACTTGATTTTTCCTGCGATTAGCTAACTAAGACTGAACTAGGCCCCAACTCCATCGTGTTTCCTGTTGCAGCTAGTATGTAAATTTTCTTTTCACATTCTGACACCACACACAACCAAAATGTGCACTGATGGTTTGTATTGACATGCTGTGCCCAAAGAACCACAGAAACGCCTTTTGCTACTTTCTGTGCTCTTCACTATTTATGATACTGTCAGTTAATTAATTTAGTGAAGTTCCATTGTTTGTGCAACTAGATTTGCACCTCTGCCTCCAATGACATTAGGTTTGAATAGGTCACATTAATATTCAATTAGAGCTAGTGCTAGATTGGTGGCATTAGCTGACGTATAATTCTATACTGTGATCTCTCAGCTTATTGCTACATTTGCTATCTGTGCATTGTCCATTGACTTCTATTGTAGATTTGCTGATAAATATGATGCATTCTGGAGGTGAGCCAGTCTTCTGACACCCCTATTTTAGAGACTGAACCCGTGTTGGTTTGCCTCATAATTTGGACTTAGAATATTGTTGCTTTGACTTCATGTTGTTTCTATAGCTGCATCTGACTTCGCTTTAAGCTATTACCCTATTTTAATTTGATATGAATTTTAACTATTATTTTTGCCATCTGTATTGCACCTTGAATTCATTTAATACATCTTACATTTGTGACTTGTATTTCACAACCTACTCCAGAAGATGTATTTTCTTGAAGGGTCACTTATTTCACAATTGTGTCTGGGTGCCTTTAGGAACACATTGCCTCATAAATGCTGAAGGTTTAGCCCCCCCCCCCCCCCCCCCCCCCCACTGATCCTGCATAGGCAACTTATCTCTAGTTAGTCAACAGACGCAACCTGTGTGCTTTACCTAGCTGGGTGAAATGCATAGATCTGTAAACAAAAAATAAGCAGGTAGATTTATAGACTTAGCAATGATAACTGGCAAACCAACTATTGCAATGCATTGGGAAGCAAATAGACCTCTTAAAATATGTAAATGCTAGAGCTGAAGTAGCAGCACTAGATGCTCAAAAGAAATGAGATGGCTGTAGCGTCCCTTGTAAGCGAAGGGGATGCTGCTAAATCTAATACTAAACCACTGTAAAATGTTTGCCTTCATGTACGATTATAAGCAGGATGGATGCAAATTGACATGTTGGCTGTATTGCCCGTGTTTCAATGTTTCCTGTCCAGGCTGTGAAATACAATCTAAATATGTGACCACATATGTTGAATGTGAGTGGTGCCATATGTCCATAATTAGAGGGTGGTGTATTTAAGGGGCCTCGTACGAGAGACATGTGTTACCTAAAAATGATGTGCCTTATTTGGGGTTGAATGGTTTAGAAAAGGTATATGTTTACGTTGTTGTTTAAAAAAGAGCTCTGTGATGATGCTGTCTGTATCTGTGGTAACATGATGTTTTGATTGAACGTATGTGTCGTACCTTAAACAGTAAAATGTAATAAATAGCTATTTAAAAAATATATATCAGTGATTGATTGAAGCATGGGTTTTGTGGAACCATAAGCTTCACACAGACCATTACATTCACATAGAACAACTTAAAAAGCATTCTCACTTCAAGTGGGAAATTTAGATAGACGACTTCATGTGTGGAAAAGCAGTATGAATCAAATCAATTTGTAGGGTAGATCCCGTCTGAGGAGATTGGCAGGTGAGGTAGGGCTTAGAAGAAAAGCATGTTGATCAGTGATGGGAACCCCCCAAAAAAGGATCAGTAAAATATTGAGGTACACAAGTATTGGAAATGCCAACTGTAATAGTTTTGCCCCTGAGAGGTACAGAAAGAAATTCAGAGGTTTTTAGGGCAGATCGACAAGCACTAGTATTAATAAGGAAGAAGGTGGGTTTTCCATTAATAATCAATGCACATTGAGCTGATTTTGCTCTATCGCAATCAAAACACTCATGCAACAGCTGGCTCCTTCAGACTGTTGTAAAAGGTAGGATATCGATGCTTTGAAATCTCTGTAAATCCAGGGAGCCTCATTTATGAGAAATGACGCATCGCTGCGTGAAAGCAGCGATGCGTCCCTTCTCAGAGCGCACCCCTTGCGACATGATTGATGCATCATATTTATAATATGACGCATCATGTCGCAAGGAGTTACAGATACGTCAGTATTTCTGACGAATCTGTAGGTGCAAAAATGACGCATTGCTGGAGTGTGTCACAAAAGTGACGCAACTCCAGCAATGTGTACTTTCACATGGGCAAGTCCCATGTTGTTAGTGCCTGCATCAGTCTTACGCCTGCCATGAAGCAGGCATAAGATTTTGACGCATAAGCGGCCAAGAAATGGCGCAGTGAAATCTTATAGATTTCGCTGTGTCACTTCCATGACCCTTTCTTGCATCAAAACGCCCCCCTTGCATACATTATACCTGGCGCAGGTATAATGTGGCGCAGGGGTTTACAAAGTGACGCATCTACCTAGATGCGTCACTTTGTAAATATGGCGCAACATGGCGCATTTTTTACGCCACTGGTGCATCACAAAAAGTGACTCACCGGCGCCGTAAAAGTGACGCACAGCCTCATAAATGAGGCCCAGGTTGTTCTGGCTGGCTGTATGAACTCTGAAACAAGTTTGAGCTGTTGTGTTTCCAGCAACCAGCGCATGCGAAACCACCAGACAGAGTAGAATCTCCCCTTCCCCTCCCCAAGATCCAGCTGGGTAACCCGCCTTCTTGCCCAACTCGTTCATTTAGCCATCCTATTCCTCCTCGGCCACTTCTTCTGACCAACTGTTGGAGTGACTGCCTTTGTAACGACTTTAGCCTTGATTCAGTAGATTTTAACTTTCTCTCTTGTACAAAAGCAACATTATTAGCAACAGAAGCCAACTCAGGGAGACCTTATTTTGCCATCTGATATAAATAATATGCAACTGATTCTGTAATTAGGTCAACAGGCTCTCAAAAAGCTACTCTAACAGCAGGCTCCATAACGAGATCTACTAAAATAAAGATCAGATACATGTTTCAAACCATCAAAATAATCAGGAGGGGTTTCTTCTTTAATCTTGTTCCTATCACTTTTCACAGGATTTACGTTAATAACAGCAATCAATAGTGCACCTCTCTGAGCAACAGGAGTAGGTTCATCAACAGGTCCCTGTAATGACAATTAGCCTTCTCTAATAATTGATCCTTTACTTCATTTAGGATATTAATGTGCAACTACAGATTCACATCAGCCCAATTAGGTTTATAACATTAAAATACAGTTTATAATTCTTGACCCTGCTGCTGCCATTTTTAAAGGCCCTTCTGGATTGTACAATCTTAAACTGTATATATGTCTTTTTATGGTATTTATGATCTATATATTGTTTTGTATGAATTTCTAAGGGTTGTTTGTACTTGAAATTGGTTTTACTTTTATGATAAATGTTTTTATGGAATAAAGTACTACAACAACAGTTTATAATTCTTTACTGAATGTTTGGAGCTTGTAACATGCTAGTAACCTGTCCTTTAAAATTTACTAGATCAGCAGTGGACCCATGGATATGGACTGGGTACAAGGGCGTCTGGTTGGACACGGACAAGATTAATGGCATTGTTACTGTCCTCTTCACTAGCTGAACGTGTATGTAGGCCATGTTGGGGACACTCTCTCAAACCCTCTTAACATTTCTGCTGTGGTCATTCCCAGGCAATTCCGAGAGATAGTCGGACTTTGGTCGCTTTCCCTCCGATGCATTGTTTCATC
Organism: Lissotriton helveticus; assembly: GCF_964261635.1. Taxonomy (NCBI): domain Eukaryota; kingdom Metazoa; phylum Chordata; class Amphibia; order Caudata; family Salamandridae; genus Lissotriton; species Lissotriton helveticus. The sequence goes on from NC_136067.1 coordinate 990,214,616, forward strand.
ACAGTAGGGTACCAGGTGAGACCCTATAGTGGGTGGGAAAGAGGGGTTTTGCCATGCCAACTTTTTGTTCATCCACGCATCAGTTTCGCCATCAGTTGCAGTAGTTGTCACACTCACTACATGCACTTGTGCTGAATTTACCCAAGCCCTGTCAAACAAGTCACCACTGTCACAGGACTGGCATTGAAACTACCAGTTTCCTTCCCTATTGACAGTACCAAACATGTCAAATACTGTGCTGTGAGCTGGCCCCAAAGAGGGGAAAGGACAGGGATATTAGAGAAGACACACAAGAGACATTGTCAATTTTTAGTCACCCAGCAAAACTCAACAGATGCAGCTGCTCATGGATTTTCTGTAGTCTTTCACAAGTGATGGCTTTTCTACACTAAACAAAAGACACAATAACCAACATTCTCTGCTCCTACATCAACTAAAAAGGCATTAATTTACATGAATTTCACATGAATTGTAACATTCTACAAGAATGTAAACATATACAAGATTTACTCCAGTAAAATCAGTTTGTCAAGGTATTCTTGCAGAACTTCATTTTTTTCTCATGTAAGGCATATACTGGACTGACTTACCCTCATTTCTAGTCTATGCCCAAGTTAAAACTCTGGTGTAAAGGAAAGACACAAGATTGTGCTCTGCAGAACACGCAGAACACATCTTGGAAATCACTGTATTGAGCTGGTTCACAACCCTTAAGAGTAGTTTTTACCACTGCACAAGACAACGGGATAACCAACCACGGGGTTCCTCATAACAAGTTTGGCAAATATGACTAGACTAAAAGGTCACCTTCATCAAGTGCCAGTCGATCTTTAGATTATATGCATAAATCGGGAGAATAACCAGTATGACATCAAATAAAGGAGTATCTATGAATCAAAAATAAGTCTTTCAACATGGCCATTATAACATTCAACAATACCGTTTTTTTAATGAAGTTTTAAATCTTGAAGACAGCTTGGTGCTCTTTCTAAAGTCTATGGACTTAGCATATGCTATGGCAATAAAATTTCCCGCCATTCTTTAGTCCAGGACGGCTTGTGAGGCTATTTGATGTGGTGTAGATAGGGGATGCTCAGACAATGGTATTGTTGATGAGAGTGAAGTGCCCTGCTATGCCACAATAGAAGCACAAATTCTCCTTCCAATGTCTCTCTCTTCCTTGGTTGGATGAACCACTCACCCCTCCAAGCTGCATAGGCTTAGAACCATTGGCAGGTGGGGTGTAACTAATTATCCTTTTTGTCCTCATCAATTATAACGACTTTAGAGTCCCTCTTGCCCATCTCTTATTCTCTCTCATGGTCAATGACCTAGTTGCACTAGTAAGTCACTCAAGTCATCAGAGAAGCCAGAAGTGTCAACTACTTGCATGAAGATATATTCTAAGTCGTTGAGAAGGCCCAGATAAAAGAGAGAAGAATGCTTCTTTTTGTGCCAGTTTGTTTCTGAAACTAGTTGATTGTACACAGTTAAGCAAAAAGAACCATATTCCTTGCTTTAGATTCAGTAACTCATTATACACCACCTGCATGTATGAGTTTTTTAGAAACAACTTCCTCAAGGCCTCATTGATGGTGCTGAAGTTGTACTGCAAAGGTTCATGTGGCTCATCGAGGGGTATTGACCAAGTTTCTGCGTTGTCCCTTACATATGCCTATATAAAAGCTACCTTGAATGAGTCTTCAGAGAATGCGATTGACAGTCACAAAAACTGTAAGTGGCATTGGTTCAAGAATATCGCAAACTTCAGACTATTGTAATTAAAACACTCAAGTGGGGCCAAAGTAACAGGAGATGGAGTTAACACTGCCAGAGTGAAAGGCTGGGTTCCTGGAGGGGTTGAAGAAGTGAGACTTGGCTGAGGGTTGGATGTGGGAAAGCAAACTGGTTGCAAGCAGTGTTGGCACAGAGGCTGGAGTGCAACCAGCCTTGACAAGGATGAGGGTTCTCCCCTGGGGTGGGACCTTTCTAGTTCTGCCCTTGGGGGCTGGTTCTCTAGATGAAAAGACTGCAACTTGGTCTGATTGCTAGCTAAAGTTACTGCGTCTGAAGAGAGCAACTGCCGTCCTCTTAGGCTGTAATCACATTGTTGAAATCCAGAGAGAAACCAGGAAGCCCTATATCTATATAATTGGGCCGCAAGATTTGGTGGGTGCCTTTCTGTCAGACGTGTCACCACTAACCTCTAAATCTGAAACCTGCTGAAGAAATTAAGTGGATCCTCCTATCACATTAACAGTGCAAAATAAATCTTATATTGAGGTCTGCGCTAATGGTGAAAGGGGGTAAAGGGAGATAGGACTAGGAAAGGAGAAACCCAAGAGATACGGTGGAGTAGTCATAGAGCTCCTTTCATCAGATGAAGGTTTTCTCTTTCTCTTTACAGCTTTCCCTCAGAGACGGTGAGGTGTTCTCCTCAGGATAAATAGCAGGCAGGAGACCAGAAGTAGTTGAAGAAACAGTATACGTTTATTGTACATCTCATTCAAGGGATTTCAGCCACCAACAGTCCAAGCGAAATGACAAAAGCTTTCCAATAATAACATTTTCTCTCAAGGGGGAGAGTTCCACAATAGAACACAACCTAGCAAACTCAGAAAAGGGGATTGCACAATACAAGGCACAGAAAGGAGAGACATAAAAGCAGAATACCACATACCGTTGCCCTTACAGCATAAACATGAAGCAATGCAGAGGAAGAAAAACAAACAAACAAAATAAAATATGAAATCCTCAGCCAACACAATCTTGAAAGCAACGAGGAGTGGTCCTCAAATGAGAAGAACATCTCCTGTGCACTTGAGAAGTAGAGCAGGCAGCAGGAACCCCAGTACCAAAGAAAACACAAGGAGGACACTTGGCAACCCTACCCAGGTTCCAGATCCTATGGTCACTGGTCTTGATAACAATGTTGAATAATTTAATAATTTGCAAGAGATTACCAAACTTTGAGGCAGCAGCATCTTTACTTGGTAATTTCACTCTGACCCAGTCACCAAAAACTATGGAAGTTTTCTTAGCAGCCTTCCTCACATCAAACAAACCCTTCCTCCACTGCATACACCCCAACTCCTTTTTCCTCCAACCAGCAGTATCTTCAGTCCCACAGTTAGACATTTTCCTGCAGGAGGCCACCCAAGATGGAATTATATTAGTAATGGCTGACCTACCCTTAAATAATCTAAAGGGAGCAACTCCTGTGGATGAATGAAGTTTAAACCTATATTCACGAACCTTTCTTTTGATGGCCAACTCCCAATTATCACCAGAAACAACTGATAGCAGGATACCATCTTTCAACACATTGACAAACCTTTCCACGGTGCCATTACACTCTGGGTGATATAAGGCAGTCTTTTTTATGTTTTATACCCCTCTCCTCCAAAACATCCTCAAAGAAATGCGAAGTAAACTAAACTCCATTGTCAGATAATAAAGACATGGGAAACCCTTCAGGCTCAAAGTGCTCTTCCAAAACTTCCACAACAACCTAAGATTGAACAGAATTGACAATTTTAATTTCAGGCCACCTAGAATATACGTCCATACAAACCAAAACAAATCGATCCTGAGACCTTAACTTCACAAGTCCCAAAATATCAATTGCAAGATCAACCGAAGGACTTGAAGAGTGTTCCCGGATGATTATTGGTTGCATCCTGTACTCCAGCACCTTTTCACTCCCAGCAGACTGGGGGCAATTGCGAACAACCCTTTCTATGAAAACATCCATCGCTGGCCACCAGTAAGCCTCTCTAACGCTTTCTTTGGTTTTTGCTATTCCTATGTTACTCACATGGGCATTGTCCACCAGCTTATCTTTCAAAGCGTCAGGAACTATCAATTTACTACCTTGCATCAAAATACCACTCACCAAGGTTAACTCATCTTTGACATTCCAAAAGCATTTAAGATTTTCATCACAGTCATGCTTGTTGCCCCAGCCATCACAAACGTTCGCAAACACAAGTTTCAAGACATTATCCTATCAACATTTTCTCTCCACACTTCCTCTGAAAAGAAACCCTACAGTGTTAACACAAACATTGACCTCTTCTTCAAGCTCCTCGCCAGAAAAGAACTCAGACTCCTCTGGCACATCAGCAATATAATTTTGACTAAGAAGCCTGGAGAGACAGTCTGCCAAAATGTTTTTAGAGCCGGGAAGATAAGAAACATCAAATTGAAACTCTTGCAAGGCAACAACTCCCTTCCTAATCCTGTGTGAGACAAAGTCAACCCCTTTCTTGCAGAAAACACCTCTAAGAGGTTTGTGATCAGAAACAACATGAAAACTTTTCCCCACAAAAACTTATTTAGCTTGCGAACGGCCGAGTAGACTCTCAGAGCTTCTTTCTCCACATCAGAATAATTACACTCGGCACCTCTCAAGGGTCTGGAAATGAAAAGAATGGTCTTTTCAGAACCACCAGCTTTCTGTACTAAAACAGTACCCAAACCTTTTGAACTGGCATCCGTCATGAGATTTGACTCTCACGGATCACTGAAACAATATAGATGTCAAATAAATAGAACTACAAGAATATCGAGGTAAAAATATAGAATACAAAAATATCTACCTCCTATCTCCAAACAGGTAAGTACAAAAATATTGAATCAAAAATATCGAGGTAAAAAATATAGTTAGTCAAAATATCGATTTTTTTAAAATTCTTTAAATTAATAAAACAATTAATGAAATAATAAATATAATTAACTTAAACATACTTAAAATACTTAAATAACCTTAAAATTAATAAATAATTAATGTAAGTTAAAAAAAACATACACATTGATTTGTTAATACATATATATATATGTAAACGTAATATTAATTAAAAAAATCAATATTTTTACCGTAGGATAGCGGAAAGGGTAACATTTACTATTAACACTCCAGTGAGTGTAACAGTAGGGAAAGCGTTGGATAGCGTAGGGGTAAAAATTTACTAATCCCACTCCAGAGAGTGCAACAGTAGGGAAAGCGTTGGATAGCGGAAGGGTAAAAATTACTATTCCAACTCCAGAGAGTGTAACAGTAGGGAAAGTGTTGGATAGAGGGAGGGTAAAAATTACTATTCCCACTCCAGAGAGTGCAACAGTAGGGAAAGCGTTGGATAGCGTAGGGGTAAAAATGACTATTCCCACTCCAGAGAATGCAACAGGAGGGAAAGCATTGGATAGCGTAGGGGTAAAAATTACTATTCCAACTCCAGTGAGCGCAACAGTAGGGAATGCGTTGAAAAGAGGGAGGGTAAAAATTACTATTCCCACTCCAGAGAGTGCAACAGAAGGGAAATCGCTGGATAGCGTAGGGGTAAAAATTACTATTCCCACTCCAGAGAGTGCAACAGTAGGGAAAGTGTTGGATAGCGTAGGGGTAAAAATTACTATTCCAAATCCAGAGAGTGAAACAGTGGGGAAAGCGCTGGATAGCGTAGGGGTAAAAATTACTATTCCAACTCTAGAGAGTGCAACAGTAGGGAAACCGTTGAATAGCGGGCGGGTAAAAATTACTATTCCCACTCCAGAAAGTGCAACAGTAGGGAAAGCGTTGGATAGCATAGGGGTAAGAATTACTATTCCCACTCCAGAGAGTGCAACAGTAGGGAAAGCGTTGGATAGCGTAGGGGTAAAAATTACTATTCCAACTCCAGAGAGTGAAACAGTAGGGAAAGCACTGGATAGCGTAGGGGTAAAAATTACTATTCCAACTCCAGAGAGTGCAACAGTAGGGAAACCGTTGGATAGCGGGTGGGTAAAAATTACTATTCCAACACCAGAGAGGGCAACAGTAGGGAATGCGTTGGAAAGCGGGAGGGTAAAAATTAATATTCCCACTCCAGAGAGTGCAACAGTAGGGAAAGCGTTGGATAGCGTAGGGGTAAAAATTACTATTCCCACTCCAGAGAGTGCAACAGTGGGGAAAGCGTTGGATAGCGTAGGTGTAAAAATTACTATTCCCACTCCAGAGAGTGCAACAGTAGGGAAAACGTTGGACAGCGTAGGGGTAAAATTTACTATTCCAACTCCAGAGAGCGCAACAGTAAGGAATGCGTTGGAAAGAGGGAGGGTAAAAATTACTATTCCCACTCCAGAGAGTGCAACAGTAGGGAAAGCGTTGGATAGCGTAGGGGTAAAAATTACTATTCCCACTCCAGAGAGTGCAACAGTGGGGAAAGCGTTGGATAGCGTAGGAGTAAAAATTACTATTCCAACTCCAGAGAGTGCAACAGTAGGGAAACCGTTGAATAGCGGGTGGGTAAAAATTACTATTCCCACTCCAGAAAGTGCAACAGTAGGGAAAGCGTTGGATAGGATAGGGGTAAGAATTACTATTCCCACTCCAGAGAGTGCAACAGTAGGGAAAGCGTTGGATAGCGTAGGGGTAAAAATTACTATTCCAACTCCAGAGAGTGAAACAGTAGGGAAAGCGCTGGATAGCGTAGGGGTAAAAATAACTATTCCAACTCCAGAGAGTGCAACAGTAGGGAAACCGTTGGATAGCGGGTGGGTAAAAATTACTATTCCAACTCCAGAGAGCGCAACAGTAGGGAATGTGTTGGAAAGCGGGAGGGTAAAAATTACTATTCCCACTCCAGAGAGTGCAACAGTAGGGAAAGCGTTGGATAGCGTAGGGGTAAAAATTTCAATTCCCACTCCAGAGAGTGCAACAGTGGGGAAAGCGTTGGATAGCGTAGGAGTAAAAATTACTATTCCCACTCCAGAGAGTGCAACAGTAGGGAAAGCATTGGATAGCGTAGGGGTAAAAATTACTATTCCCACTCCAGAGAGTGCAATAGAAGGGAAATCGCTGGATAGCGTAGGGGTAAACATTACTATTCCCACTCCAGAGAGTGCAACAGTAGGGAAAGTGTTGGATAGCGTAGGGGTAAAAATTACTATTCCAAAAACAGAGAGTGAAACAGTAGGGAAAGCGCTGGATAGCGTAGGAGTAAAAATTACTATTCCAACTCCAGCGAGTGAAACAGTAGGGAAAGCGCTGGATAGCGTAGGGGTAAAAATTACCATTCCAACTCCAGAGAGTGCAACAGTAGGGAAACCGCTGAGTAGCGAGTGGGTAAAAATTACTATTCCCACTCCAGAAAGTGCAACAGTAGGGAAAGCGTTGGATAGCGTAGGGGTAAGAATTACTATTCCCACTCCAGAGAGTGCAACAGTAGGGAAAGCGTTGGATAGCGTAAGGGTAAAAATTACTATTCCAACTCCAGAGAGTGAAACAGTAGGGAAAGCGCTGGATAGCGTAGGGGTAAAATTTACTATTCCAACTCCAGAGAGTGCAACAGTAGGGAAACCGTTGGATAGCGGGTGGGTAAAAATTACGATTCCCACTCCAGAAAGTGCAACAGTAGGGAAAGCGTTGGATAGCGTAGGGGTAAAAATTACTATTCCCACTCCAGAGAGTGCAACAGTAGGGAAAGCGTTGGATAGCGATGGGGGTAAAAATTACTATTCCCACTCCAGAGAGTACAACAGTAAGTAAAGCATTGGATACCATAAAAATTAAACATAACATACTTAGAAATAATTTTTATATTTAAATGTATTAATATTTTAATTTTTAAATAACTAAACATCATTTAAAAATATCCATTAATATAAAAAATAGATTTGAATAAATAATTAACCATAAATAATAGTTACCAAATAATAAATATTAAGCAATAAAATACTGTAAAAAACAAAAAATATTATTAATAATTGATTACCAATTAAAAAACATTAAACAATAAAATTATTTGTATGCCAAAAAAGACTTTTTATAACACAATAATTACCAATTATTTACAAATAATTTCCAATATATGATTTTTTAATTACCAATTAAATAAATTAATTACCAATTACAAAAATGTATTACAAATTAAATACATTAATTACCAATTACAAACATTAACTACCAATTACAAACATTAACTACCAATTACAAATATTAATTACCAATTTAATAAATTAATTACAAATGTTAATTACCAATAAAACAATTAATTAACAATTACAATTATTAATTGCCAATTAATAATTAATTAAAAATACATAAATTATCAATACTAATAAATAAACATAATTCATTACTTAATTACAATTAAAATACTTCCCACCCATTTCCCCTATAAACCCACTACCCGCTACAGAACTTAAACGCAATTTTTTTTTAAATTAATTTATAATTCCTAAAAAGTAATCATTAATTTAATATAATTAAATTACTTCGCACCCTATTCCCCTATAAACCCACAACCCGCTCCGGTACTAAAACATAAAATTGACTTAAAAATAACATTATAAATATATGAAAATAGTTCACATATAACTTAAAACAAGTAAAATACTTAACAAAAAAACTATAACACATACATATTAAATACATACTAAAATACATAACAAAAGTACAAATATCGATATTAGTAACATCGAAATTACTAACATCGATATATTTGATATCGATATTACTGACTTCGATATTACTTACATCGATATGAAAAAAATCGATATTACTTACCTTAGTGTCGATATTCTGTCCAACGATATTCTTTACCTTCGATATTTCTAACTCGATATTTGTGTAGGTCGATATTTACAACTCGATATTTTGACTGTGTACCACTTTTTCTATCATAATAGCTGACAAACAGGGGGTGGGGGGGACAGGAAAAACACCTGTGATAGGGTTTTTCCTGGTGGCAGATTTGGAGGAAATCAAGACAGGCAGGAAGGGTTGGGGGCATTAGGAATAGGTTCGGGCAGAGGGAAGCAAGGGAGAGAAATTGGAGTCAAGAGGTAGGCAGGAGATTGAGATAGACGTTTGGGGAGGAGGTTTAGGATGAGCAAGGTGGGGAAATAGTTGACAGGGGGTCATGGCTTAGGGGATGGGGGTGTTAGTTTGGGAAATGTTATAATATGATCTGTTATGCATTTATATTGTGTACTGCCTACCTGTCCAATAAAGCGGCCTTTTACCCCATCTTGGTGTGAGGCGTGGTTATTGCCCGATGGACTCCAAGGGTGACACTCGCAGAGTGTTCACCCCCGGGTGGATTCGGGCGATGGTACCCCTCTACTGCTTTGGGTTAGGGAGCTGCAGGGATTGGTCAGTGGGCACGAGACGCGAGCGTTAGGCTCCAGTGTTCTACGTGGCGCACTTTTCCTCATCTAGGTGAGGTAGGGAGGCGAAATGTTGGCCCACCCTCCCACCCCATTTTCTAATTATGTATTGTTACGTTTTTTGTTTTTCCATGCTACATTTTTTCTGTACTGGTGGTTGTCGCTTGGACAGGTGGCAGATTTGGAGGAAATCAAGACAGGCAGGAAGGGTTGGGGACATTCGGAATAGGTTTGGGAAGAGGGAAGCAGGGGAGAGAAGTTGGAGTCAAGAGGTAGGCAGGAGATTGAGATAGGCGATTGGGGAGGAGGTTTAGTATGAACAAGGTGGGGAAATAGTTGACAGGGGGTCATGGCTTAGGGGATGGGGGTGTTAGTTTGGGAAATGTTATAATATGATCTGTTATGCATTTATATTGTGTACTGCCTACCTGTCCAATAAAGCGGCCTTTTACCCCATCTTGGTGTGAGGCGTGGGTATTTCCCGATCACTGCCTGCCTAATGTGAAAGCTTAACAGCATAAAGGAAACCTGCCACGGCCTCATGCACCAGTGTCACTAACAGGCCAAGTAAGTGACTCGGACCATCAATTGTGCAACTGTAAAGCCTACCTGCTGCCCGCCGTGAATCAGTAATAGCCTGCAGTGCCCCTGCTTACCTCCTCATGCACCAGTGTCACTAACAGACCAAGTAAGTGACTCGGACCATTAATTGTGCAACTGTAAAGCCTTCCTGCTGCCTGCCGTGAATCAGTAATAGCCTGAAGTGCCCCTGCTTACCTCCTCGAAATGCTTGCATCAGCGAGAGCAGTTTCCCCTCTCTGCAAACGAGAGCTTTCCACAGGAATCAGACAGGACCGATAAATAGAAGCTCAGCACTGCCATCTTGCGGCTGTTTATTCCATCACGCCCTCACCTAAGAGAGAGCACAAATGTTTGAAGTCCTGCAAAAGAAAACAGAGCTCATTGGCAGGCACGTACCCCAGCCTGAACCAACACAAAAAGCAGAAGTAGAGGGAGTGGCTCCTCAACCCCTGGCAGTCACAAGGACTGAAACAATAAGTGCTGCACTGTCCTCACCAGTCAGGCATTTGTACTGGCAGTGCTGGGCGCAGTTTACCCACAGGGCAAAGACAGCATGAAAGAGAGAAGAGCATTGTGTGCCCCCTAGTGACATTAGGCCACCACTTCAAGATGAATGAACTGGCATTCCTGAAGGGAATCCTGAGACTGAACCCCTGCTGAGAGAGAGCACCAGGAAAGCCCCACTAAAAGCACGAGAAATGCATGCTTTGAGCATGCAAACCCCTGGCTGTTTGACACCACCACAAGAGAGGAAACTGCTCCACACGCCCCTGGTGGTGAACAGACACTACGGCAAGAAAGAAGAGCAAGCACGCCAAGCGCCAGAAAAAATTGCCTTGAGGAAGGTCCAAGAATGCAGAGTCTGAGGTGTGCTGGTGCGTGCATCCAGAATTTTGACAGCAAAGGCAGGCACCCAGGAGAATGAGATCTCTCCACAGAAAATAAGCAATGCTGAATGCAGCAGGAAGACCCTGTACACCTCCATTGAACCAGTGAAATCCCGCAGTGGGCCACAGACTGCACAGTGTCACCCTTCACACTGCCTCAAAACGGAGTCACCAGTGGCCCAAGACAGGCAAGAGAAGAATCGTACACTCCACGTGGCAAGCTGCCACCACATCAGATGCTCTAAAGACATTCAACACGTGGCTGGAAGCCACATCGCACTGCAAGCAAGAAGGAGCATGTCACAAGAAGTAACTGTCCCTGCCAAGCATGCCTGAACCGAGGCAGGAGCTGGCACCACAACGGCAAGCACGATGCCCTCAGTGAAGAAGGTGACCTGTCATCCTGGTAGGGGAGCACCGTGAAAATCCCTGAGGAGGGAATGAGGCCTGCAAGAGGTCCACAAGCAGTAAAAATGAATCCTATTAACAGGACAAACATGCAACAGGTCTGCAGCAAAAAAAAAGGCACAGTTCTAAGAACCTGACATGACCAGCAAGATGTCCATGTGGCACAAACATGAGACATGTGGCAGGATGCCACATCCGAGTGAGGAACCTGGTCGGAAGTAAGGAAGGGGGTAGCATGATGCTACATCGTGAAGAGTCTTTCACGATGCCACTGGGTGAACAACTACCATACGTGCCCAAGCAACAAGGGGAGAAGTACGAGGACTCGTACCACCGCAAGCCAAGAGTGCACCCGTAGACACCAGGCAGCCACCATCGAAAAGCGACGTCCCGGGAGACAGCTCAATGGAAGAACCAAAAGTAAGCTGTAGCAAGCGCAAACCTGTGTCTCACCCCAATGCTCTCCAGTGCGACCATCAATTCCTGAGCGTTGGCAATCTAAGTCAGACAGCATCCCTGCTCATGACCGCAGATGCCTCAGGTGACGAACAGCCTCAGCAAACACACAGTTACGTGGCGACAAAGTGGCTCTTATCCTCCTCACTCCAAGATATTGCCACCTGTAACCAAAGTATAAGAAGGTAACCATCATCATTACCCAAGTGCATCCCCAGGAACACCTAGAAAGCAGTGCATCACCTGAGTGGATCCAAGCGACGGAAACATCCGAAGATCAGCCAGACATTCCTGGCTCCGGAGAGGCAAGCCACCCAGAAACCTTCTGTGAGCCCATGTGCACCTGAGACCTGCCGAAGAGAGCATACTCAACTATTGGACCATCCACCCTTCGGGTTGCCTGAGGCTTGGCCGTAGCCCGGTTGGGAGTCCTGTAGCAACCATTTAGCACAGCTTACGCGAGACCCCACACAGCCCACGCAGTCCTGTGGCAATCCATGGGCAAGGGCCTCAAGGGAATTCTAGTGAGAGGAGAATCCCGACATGAGAGATATGTCTGCAGTGGCTCCACGATAGGCACCAGAAATCACAGAGGTTGCGGATGGAGACTGGTCATCCAAGCACCCTCTGATGGAGGAAGGTACACCTGAGTCCCAACAGCAAGAGCACACAGACCCTGAGACACCACCCTTTGTGAATACAGGAGTGACATGGCTGTGGTCCTGTTGGCAGTTCTTCAGCAATGCCTTTGCACAGCATATTAGAGGCCCCGCACAGTCCACATGGTCCCAGCAGCAGCCTGGCAGAAAAGGGCCTTAAGGAGACTCCTGTGAAAGGGGAGCTCAGGCAGTAGAGGCCAGTCTAAAGTGGCTCCAAAAGCGGGCACTGGGCGGCATCATTGCCTTCAAGGAAGGCCCTTATCCACCAAGGTCATCCTCAGTCTTTGCAGACTTGCCATCCACTGGAGTCTGAGTGTTTTCAAGAAGATCTTCGAAATGGACTCCACCACTGCTCCAGATGCATTCCTGTTTGAACTGTGGAAATTATCTCCAACACCAAGAGACTAGGCCGGCCCGAACTACATCGCCGAGGTGAACTAAAGCTTCCTGACCGTGCGGTCCAGAGCTCCAGCACTGCCAGGCAGATGGCCTGAAGAGACTCAATGTTGCTGTTACTTGTTTGTTTTCCCATAGGTTGGACTTTTGTTTGGTTTATTTCCAATAAAATTTAGGAGAGATGAAGTGTCCCGCTGGACACGTTCTAGTATTCAGCCTTGTGCTGTAGCCCCACTTTACACCCACCCATCACAGGTGTCACCGTTCAGGTGACCCTGCTTATAAAAAGGGGGGGGGGGCGCACGTGCCCTGGCCCAGTTCCAGTACCACATACAAAAACCTCTATGAAGTTCCAATCTGTGCTCTCTGTAGCTCCTAAAGTTACTCATCAGAACTCATGATGAGATATCCATTATTTTCCACATAACTCTACCCAGAGTTATCTGTCTACCTCGAGGATACCAGTAAATCCGATGGGCAGCTATACAAGAGATTACAACTGGATCCTCACGGTGCCCACAGAAAAATCCACGGAAAAATGTAATATTGGAGGAATCAGATACTTCTTCTTGATTCCCCTCAGTAATTCCTCATTTTACCTCTGTTTTGTTACCAGCAAAATCAAAGATGTTTCACTTGAGCATCCAAATCCACGACTTGCTCACTATCTGTGACAAAAACACAGTCTGTATGCAACGCAGAGCCAGATTGTCAACAATATTGGGGAAGAATTTCCAAGCGTTGTACTTGCACAGCAGCATACATTGTTTAATGGAGCCAATCCACAATGGTCAGTGGCTATGTCATAGGCACTGCAGGCAGGCACAAAGAGAAGCTGTGCATCCGGGCTCAGATTTACTAACATTTGGCACAACACAGTCAGACAACTAGCTCCGAAGCGTCAATTGAAGGGAGCAGGAATCTACCATATTTACTAAGATAATTGCACATTTCCGGTCTCTCTCTGTGTCGGCGCACTGATTTTGACCTGGTGCCAATGCAGGTACCCTGGCGCCATGGTGCAAGGGTACCTGTGTTACAGGTGGGATTGTTTGTATGCAGGAAGGAACAACTTCAAGTACAAAAACAATCTCCAGAGGCATTTTCCTCTTTCTAAGTGTGCTGCACAATGCAGCACACATAGAAAGATGAAATAATGTGGTGGATCTATGCTCAGTAATGCTTACGTCATTTTGTATGCAGTTTTCCTGTATTTTTTCAAGATATGGACATAGGTTATGAACCATAGCAGAATACTAGGGATGATTTCATGAATAACTCATTTAAAAACCCATTTTTGCAACCAAATTCTAAAAGCATTAGAGACCACTCTTGAACAATAAATGTGTGTGGTTGTTAGAGAATACATATATTTATCATGATGGCCGTCCGGTGGCTGATGAAAACTAAGCGGTGTCGTTGGATTAATTGAAAGAGAAAATGAGAAATCTAAGTAAGATTGATCAATATGGAAGCTGTGTGTCATAAATCTGATTCAGGTCATTTCTCCTTATGAACTTGGCAAAAGTCCTGAGTTTAATGAGATGATTTAGAATTATGCAGAGTAACACAGCTGCCGGCTCTGGTGTTTATTAAACCTCGTTTTTTGTTTACTATTTCTCTGCAGAGCTGTATGAAAAACAGAATCAATTAACAAAGATGCGCATTTTGTTTTTTCCGCCAACACTATTTCATCTTTGAATGTTAATCTATGCCATGGCCCTGGTTTAGATGTACTGTCAGTAAATGCTGCAAATAATCAAACACATTTCTTCTAATGTTTCCTCATTAAAAGTATGGCTACATAATTTACTGTGATCTAGACATATCTATCAAACTAAATCAGTTTAATGGTTTAACTCTGTGCCTCCCATTACTATTTACGTGCATCTTCTGCATAACACACCAAAGGAAAGCAGACTCCTGCCCTACACTAATAGTTACTGATTGGAAGTGCTCTGCATAATAGCTATGCAGGGTATTTGCTGTAATTGTGGAGCAGCTAAGCGAACATTCTCCTTTTTTATTAGTAGAAGACTTTGGTAATTCATGAGTGAATTTGTGTGTGCATTTGTGTGTGGTGGTAGTAATCAGTAGGGGATATACTTTCTAATATGGGGGGTTCTGTACCTAGCTGAGGGGGCTGCAGGTGAAAGAAACGTGCATGACAGAGGGGTAAACGCCCTCTCCTTTCAATTAAAAATGCGGCTTACTGCTCAAAGTTTGATGATAAAGATAGAGCGTCTGTCTGATGTGATGGAGAGCAAAGGGCTGTGTTTGCACCATGCAGGACGTGGTGCAAATCTTCCGATTTCAGCTGCACTGAAAGGATGGATCTTTGGGGGCTCATTATGATGTCGGGCGGACATCAGTCCACCCGCCATCGTTGCATGCTGGGGATTGAGCGCCGGTAAAGCGGCGGTCCCGCTAAGTGAATTACAATGTGCCTGTATGGCAGGCACATCCATTGCCCTGAACAATGCGGACGGTGCTACTGGCTGCAGCACTGTTCGCAATGCAAAAATGCATGTAGTGCATTTCCTTGCACTATGTGGCAGGCACCAGGCGGTGCCTGCCACTTTGTGCAGGGAAATGCAGGGGGGTACCATGGGTATCCCCTCAGTGCACAACCACCCTCCCCCTACACAGAGGGTGTCCGCAACAGGCCCCCAAACCCAATCACCGCCAGCTTCTCCATGGCGGCACCGCCACCATGGAAAGGCCGGTTTAAACACACATCATAATTTGGTGGACGGTGCTTGCTAGGCAGCCCCACCATTTTAGGCACCCTGCACCGTCCGCCAGGCAATCCAACCGATTGCCTTTGGTGATGAAGTGGAGGACAGAATTTTCATCCGCCGCTGTACCCACCACCATCCTAATTGTGCGGTCGGAATATCCTGTGTGATGGCGGAAGGACTGCCACCACCGACCCAGCGGTGGCGTCCTTCCGTCATCGTAATGACCCCCTATGTCTAGAACTGAGGTACAACATCTGATTTCCAAAAACACATCCATGTCAGTGAAGCATATGTTGCTTTAACACAATAACGACAGAGAATAATTAGTAGAATTACTAACTCACATCAATCAGCTCTGTCATAAAGCAAGAATCGCCTGATTACAGCTTAAGTGAATGCAGCCGGTGCAAATCAAGCAGCAAATGCAAAGTCAGGATATTGAAAGATAGAATAGGCAAATCATAAAGAAATCCATTCCCCTGAAGGAAAAAACTACCTAATGTTAAACTAAAATTGTGGGCATTCTTAAGGAGATTATGCAAAGAAAATAGAAATACAATATTTCATTTAATAACGGGCATTTCAATTGAGGCCTAAAAGTGACTGTGGCTTACGTGAGGTAAACACATTCTAGCTATTGTTAAATGGTAATATATAAGCGCACATTATGGTCAGTCAAAATATGAAATTAAACATGAATATAGTTAAGAAATTATTACACATTACATATTAGCATGTCACCAAATGCAAATGACGAATAGTGACACTGCATTACCAGATGCATTTTCTAAATCTCATACTTCAACATTTCAAATGAAACTTTTCAAGACATAAATTATCATACATTCTCTCTGCATCTCTCAATCGGAAACTACTGCTGCATAGTCAGATTAGGCGTGGCACATGCAAAAGGCTAATGGAACACAGTGTCAGGCTGGTTGTATCATGCAGGATAAGTTAGTGGGTGTCACATGATAAAGATGAGGGCATATGGTTGTATTGTGGTGGCAAGGTCTGGAAGAAGTTGTAGTTGTCCTCACTGATGTTTTTGCCTGATGCATAGCACAAGCCATAGGCTGCAGCATGAAGTGTGAAGAGAAGTCATAGCTCCAAGAGCCAAGCGCTAAATCTCATGTTGTCCCTGAAGCTTGTCAGAACCCTCAGTCTGTCTGAGTTAAGGGAGCATGGATAACCTCTGTCTATCACACAGCCTAGAGTTGTCACATACAAGTGCCGAGCTCAGACACAACTAGGCACAAGCAGCTGTACAGAAAGATGTGCATACACTGAGCAACAGATTTAACAAAATGTCACGCGACGAGGCACAGCAAGACACCTTCCTGTGCTGCATTGCGTGAAAGGGAGATTGCAGGAATGCGCCATATTTAACATTATATGGTGCACTCTGGTCCTCTCCTTGCGCCGGCACATTATGTGCTGCCTTGCACCAATGCAGGCAAGATTGTATTTGCGCAGGAAGGGTCATCTTCTGGCACAAACACAATCCTCTGAGGCTTCTTCCTCTTTCTATAGATGCTGCTGAAAGCAGCACATGTAGAAAGCTTAAACAAATGAGAAGAAATAAACAGATTTTGCCTCGTTACGCCTGCCCTGGGAAGGCCTAGCTTTTTGTGTTATTCCCAGGTCTACCACTCATTGTAAATCTGGAAACGCACCACACTCTATGGGTGGATTCTTGGGAACATCCCCACTACACCCATGGAACACATCCCTAGGGCAATGTAACGCAAGGCAAGGACTTGCACTACCTTGCGCTACTCCATATTTACCAAGCCTTGAAGGGTCACGCAAGGTTGGTAAATCTCATTCTTTGTTCTGCATCGCCCTTGCATGTTGCAAAGGCAATGCAAAACCTTTGATAAATCTGGCCCTGAGCATGAGTGAGGAGGAACTAGCAGTGCATTACACGCGCAAGTTATAGTGAGTCCAACTAACTATAACGTGGAATTTCATTGGTTTTATATCAGTAAAATTTCCAGCTAACTATAACTGGTGTCAAACCTATGGTTTTTTCAGTGAATTTCATAGGTTTTGTAAATGCTACTTCCTAACTATAACGTGTGTAAAACCTATGGTTTTTTCAGTGAATTTCATAGGTTTTTAAAATGCTAATTCAGAAATATCTTGTGTATACAACCTATACTTTTGTCAATAAAGTTCTGGCAATATTTTTTTCAGAAACAAGCCGTTTTCTTCACTGTTCAAGTTGCATAGAGACTCCTTGTAAAGCGATACAGAATTAGAAAGTCTGTACCTTGCCTTTTTTTCAACGCATTAAAATTTGCCTGTAAATAAAAATAGCCTTTCTAAACTTTCGTGCACGACCCGGTGTGCGCACTCTCGGCAACAGTTCTCAATAAAATGGATAGCGCATTTCCAGGCTTTCGTGCGCGACCGACTGCGCGCACCCGCATATATATTTCGTGAAAACTTTGCAATCTGAACTTATTGAATTTCTTCATAGACCCATCAAAGAACTTATAATACGTCAAAGAGACTAAACCTAGGTTTCTTTTTTAATATTATGAAAATTTTCATTAAATGGAGCCAAATGTCTTTTTAAACTTTCGTGTATGACCGAATGTACACACCTTGGTATTTAAAAAAAAATATAAAAGGTTTTATACTTTAACAATTGTATGCTTGAATCGAGCTCAGAAGATATATTAAATCCGGATATGTTTGGATTTACTCCTTTTCACGTTTTAAAACTTCGCTGAATTAGACCGCTACTTCCAAATGGCGTACGTGACCAGATACTATCACCGCGTACACGTCCTGAGACGCGCATGTGAAGTCATGTGACTTGAAAACAACACTTCCAATTGGTTCTTAGTAGTTTCTATTCTGCAATTTACACGGAGCACTCCACCCACTTCTCTCACTATCTTTTCTACTCTCAAAAGAGAACAACGTTCAACACCCTTCGGAAGACTTTGCTGAAATGGCTGCCGCCCCGCATTCATCTTCCGAATCTGAAGGAAATGAGCGACTACCTTTAAAAAGAAAAAAGGAATCTTTTATTTGGCAATTTTTCACTTATCCTTAAGAAGAACAAAAGAAAGTGAATGCGTCAAAAGTTACCTGCACGATATGCAATTCGGTTCTCTCAAGAGAAAATCCAAGAAAAAAATATTCCTTTTCCATACATACCATGGTGCGGCATGTCAAACAAGTGCACCCTGTGGAATTTGCACCGGCATCGACAAGAGCCCTGGCCACGCTATTACCATCAGAGGTGGCCAGCACATCTTCTGGTGGACGACCTGTATCTCCATCGAGTGCTGTGATGGACTTGAGACCATATCTTGCAAAGGTGCACATGAAATGCAACGAGTGTGGAGAAATTCTTCTGTACGGAGAGCAGAGCCTCATTCTTACTAAACTAAAAATTGAGAGTCATAAATGCCCCGAGAAAAGATAAATTTCTTCATTTCATTTTGATCCTGTGTCACACATGAAAATGTTGTTGCAAGTTAAAAAAATCAAAAACTGCATGACACTGTTCCTGTCAAGGTAGCATAGCTGGCGGCCTAGGGGTGGAGGACCGTTGTGCAAATACCCCAGGGAGGACTCTGGATATGCTTGGTCCCTGAGATTCTTAGATGTCACTGCCTTCCACAAATGGCATAAGTCCTGCATGTTCGGTGCCATACTTGAGGGTTTGACCTAAAGACACGTCCTGCGGTGCCCTGGTCCAAAATCAAACAACATAACACTTGTTTTAAAAAAAAAAAAAAAAAAAAAAAAAAGTTCTTTTTAGAACTAACTCATTGTACCAAAAACAGCTCCAGGAGCATATTATAAAGGGGGTTTATCTCCCCTTTTTTGGCTTTCGTTCGTGCGCGACCGTGTGCGCGCACCCGCCTATATATTTCGGGAAAACTTCGCGATTGCAACTTATTAAATTTCTTCATAGACCCATCAAAGAACTTATACTACGTCAAAGACAGTAAACCTAGGCTTCTTTTTTATTATTATGAAAATTTTCATTAAATGGAGCCGAATGTCTTTTTAAACTTTCGTGTGTGACCGAATGTACACACCTTGGTATTTTAAAAAAATATATAAAAGGTTTTATACTTTAACAATTGTATGCTTGATTCCAGCTCAGAAGATATATTAAATCCGGATATATTTGGATTTACTCCTTTTCACGTTTTGAAACTTCGCTGAATTAGACCGCTACTTCCAAATGGCGTACGTGACCAGATACTATCACCGCGTACACGTCCTGAGACGCGCATGTGAAGTCATGTGACTTCACAACAACACTTCCAATTGGTTCTTAGTAGTTTCTATTCTGCAATTTACACGAAGCACTCCACCCACTTCTCTCACATCTCTACCCTGTTATCTGCAATTGTGAACATCAAAAGGAGCTGCGCTACGCCCCTGTAAGAGGCCTCACTCCCACTGCTGCAACGGCTTGGCAGTCCTCCGGATGCACAGGAACAGCCCCTCCGATCCATTGAAGTTCTCTGTCGTGAGAGGCCTCACTCCCACTGCTGCAACGGCTTGGCAGTCCTCCAGATGCACAGGAACAGCCCCTCCGATCCATTGAAGTTCTGTGTCGGTCTCAATACCACTTACGAAATGAAAATAAGCACTGAAGAATATTTATGCTGTAGCAGGAGGAGTACTACATGCTTGCAGAATGCATTCTATTACCTATAAAAAAGTGAAACACCCACGCTACAATCATATAGAATACTTCCTCTAAAGAAGCCTGTAAATAACTTTCGAACATCAGGTTAACCTTTTTTTACTCTGTCATCATTGTTAAAGATAAGTATTTACAATACTATATTAAGGATGTATGACGTTATAACGCATACTTTTACTCCGCAGACCATTACAACGCGACTTTTACTCCGCATACCGTTACAACGCATAGCGCCTTGGGGCGCTGGATAGTGGTAAGTATAATTTACTATTCTAACTCCAGTCCCCGTGGACCCTAGGGAAGGTGTTGGATAGTAAATTATACTTATCCCCTATCCTAGAGCGCCCCCCAGCGCAATGCGTTGTAATGGTATGCGGAGTAATGGTCGCGTTGTAATGGGTCTGCGGAGTAAAAGATCCGTTGTAACGGGTGTATACCCTATATTAAACAATGCCATGATTTTTCCCTTTTTAATTTTAAAAATCTTGCAATCTTTCACAAACCCAATACTCATGGCTTCTTTTTCGTGACAAAAATCTTGCAATATTACATACCTACATAGAATAACAGAAAAAACATAAAACTACAAAGGCCAAACAGTCTACTAAACGCGGATTTGTAACCTATGGGGCAGATTCATGTTAACTACTTCATACCCAGATATGCACCAGTTAATGTGCACCACAGTATGGTAGTGCTCCGTTACCCATGGTGTGCCACATTTGAAATGTGGCGCACCATGGTACAAAAACACCATACATGCGTAACACATCTGTGCTCAAAAACTAATACATTGCTAGAGTTGCATCGCAACTGTGATGCAGCTCCAGCAAGGCTCACCAATGCACTATATTCACAATGCTACGTCAATACCTACGCCTGCTTCAAGCACATGCACAGTTTTGAAACAGCATGGGCCTGAAAGTCACTGAGTGAAATATCATTCCTTCAGAGGAACACTTACCGGTTATTAGAGGTAGATCGTCCGACTCCACCGGAGGAGACCCCTAATAAGAAAGACATATATAAAATGCGGACTAGCCACTGTATCGTGCTAGCAAACTTTAACTTAAAAATCGTTAGAAAAAACAAAAGGAATCGAGCAAAATCAGTAGGCCACTGATAGGATCTCTTTTTCACCTCGCTAAAATAGAAACATTAGGAACAACCCCTCATGAGAAATATCAAACTAGTGAGAGAAACCGAGCTCGACGCCATGATGGCTGCAAGATAGCTGGGCTTCGCCGCCCACCCCGCCCAAAATAACGACAAACCCTATACAAATATTATAAATAAATACAACACACCAGCAAAGTAACAGGGTAAAACGTTTTATTAAATAACTATTTACATGGCAGCCTGCTGCAACATGAAAACAACACTTCCAATTGGTTCTTACTAGTTTCTATTCTGGAATTTACACGCAGCACTCCACCCACTTCTCTCACTATCTTTTCTACTCTCAAGAGAGAACAACGTCTTACATTTTTCGGAAGACTTTGGTGAAATGGCTACCGTATCTCATTCATCTTCCGAATCTGAACAAAATGATCGACTACCTTTAAGAAGAAAAAAAGAATCTTTCATCTGGCAATTTTTCGCTTATCCTGAAGATCAAAAGAAAGTAAATGCACCAAAAGTAACCTGCACGATATGTGACTTGTTTCTCTCAAGAGGAAATCCAACAAAAAAATATTCCTTTTCCATACATACCATGGTGCGGTATGTCAAACAAGAGCACCCTGTGCAATTTGCAGAGGGATTGACAAAAGCCCTGGCCACGCTATTACCATTAGAGGTGGCCAGCAAATTTTTTGATCGACGACCTGTATCTCCATCGAGTGCAGAGATGGACTTGAGATATTTAACTATATATGGTCTATAACCTATAGTTTTTTCAGTGAATTTGCTCCGCCGCCCACCCCACCCAAAATAACGAGAAACCCTATGCAAATATTATAAAAATATACAACACACCAACAAAGTAACAGGGTAAAACGTTTAATTAAATAACTATTTACATGGCAGCCTGCTGCAACATCGATCCAAATGCATGACACTGTTCCTGTCAAGGTAGCATAGCTGGCGGCCTAGGGGTGGAGGACCGTTGTGCAAATACCCCGGGGAGGACTCTGCATATGCTTGGTCCCTGAGATTCTTCGATGTCACTGCCTTCCATGTTGGGTGCCATAGTTGAGGGTTTCACCTAAAGACACGTCCTGCAGTGCCCTGGTCCAACCATCACATATACCTGCACCAGGAGACGGCGTGGGGTGCACTGGAAGGGAGAGGCGGCACGAACGACCCTCCCCCACCTCCCCAGGTGGAGGTTTCTCAGCTACACCCCTAAAGACACGTCCTGCGGTGCCCTGGTCCAACCATCACATATACCTGCGCCAGGAGACGGCGTGGGGTGCACTGGAAGGGAGAGGCGGCGCGACCGAGCCTCCCCCACCTCCCCAGGTGGAGGTTTCTCAGCTGCACCCCAGCACTTTACTCGACATAGGCGGCCGGCTCCCAGGGTCCGGCGGAACTTTTAGCCTTTTGGTGACTCTTCCATTCTGGACCTTGTCCCACAATCCGTTTGACCTGAAGACACGTCCTGCGGTGCCCTGGTCCAACCATCACATATACCTGCGCCAGGAGACGGCGTGGGGTGCACTGGAAGGGAGAGGCGGCGCGAACGAGCCTCCCCCACCTCCCCAGGTGGAGGTTTCTCAGCTACACCCCTAAAGACACGTCCTGCGGTGCCCTGGTCCAACCATCACATATACCTGCGCCAGGAGACGGCGTGGGGTGCACTGGAAGGGAGAGGCGGCGCGAACGAGCCTCCCCCACCTCCCCAGGTGGAGGTTTCTCAGCTGCACCCCAGCACTTCACTCGACATAGGCGGCCGGCTCCCAGGGTCCGGCGGAACTTTTAGCCTTTTGGTGACTCTTCCATTCTGGACCTTGTCCCACAATCCGTTTGACCTGAAGACACGTCCTGCGGTGCCCTGGTCCAACCATCACATATACCTGCGCCAGGAGACGGCGTGGGGTGCACTGGAAGGGAGAGGCGGCGCGAACGAGCCTCCCCCACCCTCCCAGGTGGAGGTTTCTCAGCTGCACCCCAGCGCTTCACTCGACAAGATGAGTTGCGCCCGCTCCTGTGGCACAGTGCCTCGCTCGGCCAGCTGAATTACGCCTGCTCTTGCTATTACAGCGTCTCACCCGCCATCCGGCTGAATTGCACCCACTCTTCCGGTACAGCGACAGGCGGCTGCCACGGAGCTCAGGAAATGGCGGTCGGCTCCACAGACTTGGGCCTGGCCTGCAAGGATGGCTCTGGACAACCCTGGAACTCAGATGCTTGACTGCTACGGCATGGGCCCCATTCCCAAAAGCGTCCCCTCAGCCTTCAAGATACTACAAGAGTCACCGGGGCCCCCGACTCCCGCAGACTTCCGGTGGGCAGCTTCTGCCATGATTGCTCGCAGAATGGCCACGACGTAGCCACGGGGTGCTCTCATGCTGACGCCAGCTTCAGTCTGAAACATCCAGAAACACTGTAGTATCGCGTTGTCGCGTAATGCGTCATATGACGCGCCGCATTAGCGCATCCGGTGCGTGAAGCGCAGCTTCCCGGAAGCGATCCGGGGCGCGGCGCGAAGCGCGTAACGTAAGCATAACAGGTCATGTGACTTGTTAATAAAACTTTTCATTGGTTCATTTCACTTTTGGTTTCCTAATGATGTAAGGCTAGGTCATGTGACCTAAAAGTAACACTTTTCATTGGTTTAGAACTAAACCACACCTCCTCAGGTGGTGGTTGAGCAAGAGGTGCCCCCCCTCCCCACCTTCATGTTGCCTGATTCGGCCAGCTCAATCGATCGAGCATGAGACTCTGTTGTGATCTGAAGAACCGCTGCCTGCGGTGCCTCACAGAACCGCTTAATGGAGGCCCCCGAGGGGCGGTGTGGTGGCGCGGAGTGGGAGGGGGCGCTTATCTCCTACCCCGTCCCCAAGTCTCGCTTGGCCAGCTGAGTTCCGATCACTCTTGCGGCCTACGACATGGAGAGGCCGAGGCGTTGACTAGGCGGGACCTCCGGCCGCAACCACAGTGCCATTGATCGCTGCTGACGGAGGGGAGCCTTGCCGGTGAGAGCCACTGATCTGAAGAACCGCTGCCTGCGGTGCCCCCATGAGCCGCTAGACGGAGGCCCACGAGGGGCGGTGTGGTGTGGTGGCGCGGACTGACAAGGGTCGCTTGGCTCCTGCGCCCTCCCCAAGTCTCGCTCGGCCAGCTGAGTTTCGCCCACTCTTGCGACCTACGACATGGAGAGGCCGGGGCGTTGACTAGTGGGAGCCTCCGGCCACAACCACAGTGCCAACGATCGCTGCTGACGGAGGGGAGCCTTGCCGGTGAGAGCCACTGATCTAAAGAACCGCTGCCTGCGATGCCTCCCTGAACAGCTTAACGGAGGCCCCCGAGGGACGGTGTGGTAGTGCGGACTGGGATGGGGCGCTTGGCTCCTGCGCCCTCCCCAAGTCTCGCTCGGCCAGCTGAGTTTCGCCCACTCATGCGGCCGGAGAGGCCGGGGCGTTATGGATCAGTATGAGCAAATTGATCTCAGTCTTGTTGCCCTGGTGTGGCCTGAGATCGCCCCCGACATAAGCGGCCGGCTCCCGGGGTCCGGCGGAACTTTTAGCCTTTTGGTGACTCTTGTCTTCTGGACCTTGTCCCACAATCCGTTTGACCTGAAGACACGTCCTGCGGTGCCCTCGCAATGCGGCCTGGTCCTTGAATGTGTGCAGGGGGACGGTATTGATTGGATCAAGATGGCGGCTTCACACAAAGCTGACTCAAGTGTTGCTGCTGATGCTATGCAGACAAAAACTGGTTTTCAGTTTGTACGTTCTTCAGGCTTTTTCTTCATAAATGTAACAATATGAGACTCACTAGGAGAACGGCCGTTTATCTTTCCTTTCAAAATGCTGCCAACAATATTTTCTGAATGGAAGACACCATCTGAGATCGCCCCCAACATAGGCGGCCGGCCCCCGGGGTCCGGCGGGACTTTTAGCCTTTTGGTGACTCTTGTCTTCTGGACCTTGTCCCACAATCCGTTTGACCTGAAGACACGTCCTGCGGTGCCCTCGCAATGCGGCCTGGTCCCTGAATGTGTGCAGGGGGACGGTATTGATTGGATCAAGATGGCGGCTTCACACAAAGCTGACTCAAGTGTTGCTGCTGATGCTATGCAGACAAAAACTGGTTTTCAGTTTGTACATTCTTCAGGCTTTTTCTTCATAAATGTAACAATATGAGACTCACTAGGAGAACGGCCGTTTATCTTTCCTTTCAAAATGCTGCCAACAATATTTTCTGAATGGAGACACCATCTGAGATCGCCCCCGACATAGGCGGCCGGCCCCCGGGGTCCGGCGGGACTTTTAGCCTTTTGGTGACTCTTGTCTTCTGGACCTTGTCCCACAATCCGTTTGACCTGAAGACACGTCCTGCAGTGCCCTCGCAATGCGGCCTGGTCCCTGAATGTGTGCAGGGGGACGGTATTGATTGGATCAAGATGGCGGCTTCACACAAAGCTGACTCAAGTGTTGCTGCTGATGCTATGCAGACAAAAACTGGTTTTCAGTTTGTACATTCTTCAGGCTTTTTCTTCATAAATGTAACAATGTGAGACTCACTAGGAGAACGGCCGTTTATCTTTCCTTTCAAAATGCTGCCAACAATATTTTCTGAATGGAACACACCATCTGAGATCGCCCCCGACATAGGCGGCCGGCCCCCGGGGTCCGGCGGGACTTTTAGCCTTTTGGTGACTCTTGTCTTCTGGACCTTGTCCCACAATCCGTTTGACCTGAAGACACGTCCTGCGGTGCCCTCGCAATGTGGCCTGCTCCCTGAATGTGTGCAGGGGGACGGTATTGATTGGATCAAGATGGCGGCTTCACACAAAGCTGACTCAAGTGTTGCTGCTGATGCTATGCAGACAAAAACTGGTTTTCAGTTTGTACATTCTTCAGGCTTTTTCTTCATAAATGTAACAATGTGAGACTCACTAGGAGAACGGCCGTTTATCTTTCCTTTCAAAATGCTGCCAACAATATTTTCTGAATGGAAGACACCATCTGAGATCGCCCCCGACATAGGCGGCCGGCTCCCGGGGTCCGGCGGGACATTTAGCCTTTTGGTGACTCTTGTCTTCTGGACCTTGTCCCACAATCCGTTTGACCTGAAGACACATCCTGCAGTGCCCTCGCAATGCGGCCTGGTCCCTGAATGTGTGCAGGGGGACGGTATTGATTGCATCAAGATGGCGGCTTCACACAAAGCTGACTCAAGTGTTGCTGCTGAAGCTATGCAGACAAAAACTGGTTTTCAGTTTGTACATTCTTCACGCTTTTTCTTCATAAATGTAACAATGTGAGACTCACTAGGAGAACGGCCGTTTATCTTTCCTTTCAAAATGCTGCCAACAATATTTTCTGAATGGAAGACACCATCTTGTAGCATAAAGGGCTGCGTCAAGGGTGGTATTGCCCAGAATGTCTTGTTTTCTAGTGCTCGTAATGACGAAGCCTCAACTGCCGAAAGGGATTCTGGTCCTGCCGCTACTTATTGGACACATTGAACTATACTCTGGTCCTGCCTGACCTCGACCAAAATGGCGCCAGTATGGGAGCGAATTGCAACTCCTTATGACGTTCTAGTTACTTAGCCTTGACGTTATGGGGGATGTATGCGGTCTTTATGCACATTGCGGGCGGGGAAGGGTACTGACTAGGAATACGGACAACCCTATTGATGTCGATTTTTCATTATTGATTATTGTATTAATAAAGCTTCGAAATAATGTTACCCATGATACTCGCCCATAGTATGCGTATTGACGATTTTATTGTAACTGATCCTGTTATACTTTCAATTAAAAAATCAACCTTCACTGATCCTGCAACCGTTTGTCACGTTTAGTTTTTTCAATTAAATGGCTCGCTTGTTACATACTCCTATACCCCTGGCTTTTGAAAGACACCATCTTGTAGAATAAAAGGCTGCGTCAAGGATGGTATTGCCCAGAATGTCTTGTTTTCTAGTGCTCGTAATAACGAAGCCAGAACTGCCTTGGTATATTCCAATATATGCCAAAGACAGAAATGGAATTAGTCCAATCAACATTGTGCACAAATTGAGAAAGCAAGGAGACATGTTAATAAATCTGTTTCTGCTTTCCTCAGAGATTATAGCATGGGTTCTATTTACCACAACAACTTGCGTTACCACATGCAAGACATCTATAGGACAGATGGTGTTCATTTCACGGATGAGGGAAACAGAATCTTCCTCAGCAACATCAGACTCTGCATCGGTACTTACTTATAAATGCAGAAAAAACTCAATTAACACAAGGGCTCTTTTCAGGGCCACCTTATATCAAAGCACTCAAACTTCTGATTTATCTCCATTTTCACACTCTTGTAAATAGGTGTGCGCGCCCGGGTGCGTGCACCCCGCAACTTTAAAAAAAAAATATATATATATATTTTCGCGTTTAAGGGCCTTACTGCACACCCTGAGAGAACCTATGCAGCAAAACAATCTCTACCTTCTCCCCTTTCCATGTTCCAACGCTTTGAAATGACAATATATTTACTCGCAGTGACAAAATGGTGGTCAACACTTCCTGATTTCCTTCGAATCGAACGTTAACAGACGTCACGCAGCAAAAACAAAATTCCGCTCGCGCGCAGCCGCTTGAGTACGCGCACCCGTCCGCGCTTACAGATATATAATTCACTTTAACTTTAATTTTCTCATCAACTACTGAACGGATTTACACCATTCCAAAAAAAGCGTAATCTGCGAGCCGGACTCTACAGTTTTGCCAAATTTCTTATAAATCCATTCAGCCGTTCGACCTGTAGCCGTGTCTAAACGTCCTATGGAAAATAACATGGAGAAAACACGTTTTGGGACCCCCCTTTTATCTCAGCCCCCACTTCACCAATTCCCCCCAAACTTTCAGGGAAGGGGCGCAGCGGACCGAGCCATCTTCTTTGAGAAATTCGCAAAGATTCATCCACCAGGGCCAAAGTTAATCCAAATAGAATGTTGAGGATTTCCTATGGAAACTAGGTCCTAACTATAACTACCTACTGGCGACCGCCAGTAGGTAATATAATATATATGTATATATATTTATGTGTATATATATATATATATGCCACAAGAACTCCTCCCCGACAAAGAAGAGCAGAGACCCAAGGGGAACAGTTGGAGGCCGTTTATTGAAAAGGAGTGGCGGATGCATTTCTGAATCGTCAGCAAAAGTGTGCCCAAAACGAAACAAAAAACAAAATGAAATGTTTTTAGATTCTCCGGCTTAGCAGTTCAATGTGACGTCCTCCTCAGCTCCCCTGTACTGCCTCAGCCTCAGATGCTGCGGGGTCCATGAGGCGGGGGCTACACTGACAGTGCAGGCAGCCCAGCGTGGGGTTTGGATGACCTCGCTACCGCCAACTATTCTCCCCCAGCTCCAAGGCGGACGTAGACCAATCAAATACCTTTGAAAAAATAAGGGAAAGCTTGCGCAGTCCGTGCCAGTGAAGTCTTTGCCTAAACGAAGCAGGGATCTCTGAAGTGCGTTTCTGGCTACCGCACAACTGAATGCCACAAGAACTCCTCCCCGACAAAGAAGAGCAGAGACCCAAGGGGAACAGTTGGAGGCCGTTTATTGAAAAGGAGTGGCGGATGCATTTCTGGCCGATGTTTGCCGTCTTCAGCGCCCAAAGCCTCCACAGTTGAGATACACTTGGCTGGTAAGTTCTGCCTCTTAACAACTCGCTGTTGTGAGTCCGCACCACCCTCTGTAGTTCCAGCACACCTGTGTAGCGTCCCGTGCATGAAGGGAGACTACATGTCCCAGAATCCCATGTGGTAGGACCTCGGGATGGTGTTGCTTGGGGGAAGAAGTGATAGCACATTTCCAATGTGCATATGGCAGAATCGTCAGCAAAAGTGTGCCCAAAACGAAACATATATATATAGCTGTGATAATTTAAATGTTTAAATTAGGTTACATATATTTTTGGTTATATATGTGTGTTTGTTATTCTTATTTATTTACTTCTAATATTTTGAATCTGTAATGTATTTAAAAAAAATTAAAAACTATTATATTATATTTTCCTAAGAATATATTTATTTGCAACTTAATCTAAATATAAAAACAACTCTCTTGCTTTATATATATATATATTCACTGAAAAAACCATAGGTTATAGACCATATATAGTTAGGAATTAGCATTTACAAAACCTTGAAAATTCACTGAAAAAACCATAGGTTATGGACCATATATAGTTAGGAATTAGCATTTACAAAACCTTATTTTACTCACACAAAACCATTGAAATTCCATATATAGTTAGTTGCACTAACTATATATCGCGCACCCGCAATCCACTGCTGATGATGTCACATATTACATCATTCATGACATGGTCAGTGACATCACTGATGACATCACTGATGACATCTCAAATGACATCACTGATGACATCACTGATGACATCACTGATGACAACATCCAGTGACTGTATGTTTCTGTAAAGTTAAAATGTGTCTTACATATTGAAGAATGAGTGGAAGTATAAGTGTGTGGACAAAGGATTTAGTAGGTGCATGACTGAATGTATGAGTGAGTGATTAAATGTGTCTCACTGAGTGCATGGGTTAGTGACTAAACTGTCTTAATTTGTGCATCATTATGTCTGTTGTTCTGTAAACTGCTGCATGTGTTGATCAGTAGCTATATGATTATCTATATGGGTTACTGATTGATTGTCCAAGTATTTGTATGGGAGACTGAGTGTGTGTGTGGCTGGCTGGGAGGTGTGTGACTCTGTGCAGATCAATGTGTACTTGTATCAATGATTGTATAAGAAGGTAAGTATGTGTTAGTATATGTTTGAAAATGTAAGGTGCTCTATGTTTAACTGTATAGACAAGAAAATGGAAGTGTCATTGATTCTTTACAGGACTGACTAGGTGTGTGAGTAACTCCATGGATGAGTGGCAGACTGTGAGTGTCTGTATAGGTGTATGAGTGCATATGATAGTGTTGTAAAGATGAGTGATTGTATGTATGAATGATTGTATGGGTGAATGAGTGAATGTGTGTGTAGACATAGGAATCAGTGACTGCGTATGTAGTAACTAGTATTGGTGTGTCAATGGTTTCAAAAATTATACTCTGTATTTAACACTGGGTGAAACAGAGGTTATATTAAAATGTGAGGAGATGCATTGTATTGTCACATGAATGATATCATCAGTGATGTGGTCATTGATGTCAAATGAGATGTCATCAGTGATGTCATTTGAGATGTCATCAGTGATGTCATCAGTGATGTCACTGACCATGTCATGAATGATGTAATATGTGACATCATCAGCAGTGGATTGCGGGTGCGCGATATATAGTTAGTGCAACTAACTATATATGGAATTTCAATGGTTTTGTGTGAGTAAAATAAGGTTTTGTAAATGCTAATTCCTAACTATATATGGTCTATAACCTATGGTTTTTTCAGTGAATTTTCAAGGTTTTGTAAATGCTAATTCCTAACTATATATGGTCTATAACCTATGGTTTTTTCTGTGAATTTCATTGGTTTTTTAACAGCTAATATCTGTAGCTGTAAAATGTATTCTTCTTTAAATCCAAAAATATATTTTATATGTTTATGAATAATTTTTTTTTAAAATATTTTTTTTTCTTCGTTCCCGCTTCGCGAATCGGGAAGCTTCCCGTTAGCTGACCTTGATGCCGCGAAATAGACCGCGAGCCGGTAAACGTTTCTTTACCGCAACTGCCGCGTTAGAAAACAACATCGTGACGCCTCCCGTCCGCATGACGTTTCACGTTGTCGCGTGATACGTCATATGACGTGCTACATTAGCAAACTGGTACGCGAAGCGATTCGCAAAGCGCAGGTTTCTGGAAGCAAACCGGGAGGCCCTGCAAAGCGCTTAACGTAAACACAGCAGGTCATGTGACTTGGTAATAACACTTTTCATTGGTTCATTTCACTTTTGGTTTCCTAATGATGTAAGACTAGGTCATATAATCTAAAATGAACACTTTTCATTGGTTGAGAACTCTTGTTTTTCCCAAATGATGAAAATCCCTCCTTCTTTCCTCACTCTGACTTTCATCATTGTGAGAGAAAGACCCTTTGTTACCAGTGAGCAATGGCTTCTTTAGTAGCTTCAGCTGGTGCTTCCCCACCACCTCCACCACATCCAAGGAAGAGTGGACCACCTGCTCAAGTTATAATTCAACAAGAAGAGGAAGAAGAGGAACAGGACGACGAGCACGAAGAGAGGCAGTTTTTGCCTGAGGAGCCCAGGACGTCTCACCGGAAAGAAAACTTCATTTGGCAATTTTTTAAAATTCCCAAAGGTCAGAAAAAAGTAAATGCAAGATACGTAACTTGCCTTATATGTCAAGATAGACTGTCCAGAGGGACCGAGAAAAAATACAGTTTCGGAAACTACACAATGCATCGCCATATGACTAGGTGGCATCCTAACAACTACAGTGCTGCACAGTTTCGGAACGACCTAGATAATCTCCCTATTATGGCCAGAAGATCTGTTGTACCGGAAGTAACGGGACCAGAGGGCAGGGAGGTGGTGCCAAATATACAAATGAGATTTGTTGAAGTAAAACACGTCTGCGTACATTGCGATGG
The DNA here is from genome assembly GCF_964261635.1 of Lissotriton helveticus. Taxonomy (NCBI): domain Eukaryota; kingdom Metazoa; phylum Chordata; class Amphibia; order Caudata; family Salamandridae; genus Lissotriton; species Lissotriton helveticus. The sequence continues at coordinate 990,246,341 of NC_136067.1, forward strand.
ATTCATTTGCTACGGAGAAAGAAGCATCACTCTGATCAACAGAGCTATTGACTATCATATGCAAGTTTGTACGAAACGCCCAAAATAATAAATACTTTTTTTTTGTTTTGTTGCTCCTGTTGAGCCCTTTACAATGAATCGTTTTCATTGCCCCCTCCAAGAAAAACCCAAAAAAATATAAAACTGTTCAGAAAAATTCAAAAAAAGTAAAAAAATGTTCAGAAAAATAATAAAAAAAATATAAAACAACAAAAACAATAAAAAAAAAAGTTCTTTTCAGAACTACCTCCCCGTTATTAAAAAATTGGTACAATATTTGGAACTGTGCCAACCTCTATTTCTCGTAGTTCGCTTCCCAGTTCGCTCGCCGGTACGCGAACCGGAAGTGAACCAAAAATTTAAAAAAAAAAAAAGAACAGTAAGTATAAGGGAAGGAAACAGACACTTATGTTAAAAGAAAGACAGCTATAAGGGAGTAAACTAGAGATACTATTACCCGTAATCCACTGCTGATGATGTCACATATTACATCATTCATGACATGCTCAGTGACATCATCAGCAGAGGATTGCGGGTTTTTTGGCAACGTGCCTTATCCACGGTTTAATAACGCTGCCTTTTGCTTTATATAAGTTTTCAAATTGTATGAAATATATACCAATAGGTCGTTATGAACCTTTAGGTAGTGCTTTTCTTCATGAGGTCTGGTCGCTTCCATACACATACAGATGTTTCAAAGATGATCAAGAAGTTTATCTGAATGGAGAGGAATGCACTGAGACGCCACATCATTCACTAATGTGTAGGCACATACAGTTACACGGTTCATGCAACAAACACCGACCAAATATGGCTTGCGTGTTGCAAGGCACGCCAGTTCCTGCTATCATCCCCACGTTCAAGTTGTTGGAAAATGGTAGTTATTTGATGCTCAATAATGAAGATTGTTCTGGGTTAATTAAAAGTATTCCTTTTATCGTAACAGTAAGTGAACGGGTTATTTGCTGCAGAAATGTTCTATTTCCTCCCACACATGAACATAGGGAGTTTTCAATCTCGCCACAAATACCAACCTTGGGAGCAGATTTCAACGGCATGGCAAGAATAAGAGCTCTTTTGTCTCAGAGAGAGGTGGCCTTGAGTTCGGCCCGTGAAACTTTCGTGCTTCACATAGCGAACACCCGTACAGAGGTGCAGACCCTTTTCAATACAGATTTGCCTTTCCATTTCAGCAAGATGGTTCGGACTATCTTTAACGCGTCCTCCACAAAGGCCCTGGCGCACTTTTTTAAAGTTGTTACAAGTGGTCTCGTGACTTCATTTGAGAAAATCTTTGGAGTCATCCCTGCTTTCTTTCATTCTATTTTTTCCACTCTGCTTCGTGGATTCCCATTTTTACTTGCATTACCAGCGGACGCTCTTGTGCTTTTTTACATTTTTAAATATGGATGTCCCTCCTGTGCAAGCTCCCGCCCTGCAGCTGCTGACACTGTTCCGCAATCGCATGCTAGAATATTATGGCACAATGCCGTTGGCGATATTAAGCACGGCATATGGATTATCTTTTCGATTCTCCTACTTCACCTGTGTCCAGCCTGTATTTCACTGCCTGACCTGTGATTTCGATTGGGCCATTGATTTGTGTCTCTGCGGACCGGTTTCTCCTGACGTCGACTTTAATCAGCTGATGACTCCTATCATTACTCACGAGTTGGTTTGTCCTGGCGAAAGGATTATGGCTGTGGCATTGATGCATGGACTAATTGGTCCCTGGAATTTACTGGCGGCAACACAGTCTTTCTTGGAACAGAGCTTTCTTGAAAACCCACCGAGCTGTCCTCTGATGGTGATAGAGGATCCGGTGCTGGGAGAGCACGTATGTTCTTTTCCGCTTTTAAATTGGATGGCTGAACTCTTTTCGGATGAAGACGGTGACTTCCTATTGGAGGCTGTTGCAGCTTATTTTGCATACACAGTTATGTCATAGACCTTTTTCATGTTTGATATGCTGAGTACTAGCATTTCATTGACAATTCATTGACTTATTTGTCAAGTTTTTATTATTTAGCTTGCCTATTGGCTTAAGACTCGATAAAGTACTTGGCTGTTTTATTTTTCTTTAGCATAAAATTTTCCTAGTTTTTAATGCTTTACCTTGCGGACCGTCCACATATAAACTTGCAATCTGCTCTCATGAGATGGCACTTCTATTATCTTATTCAGTTTGTTTCCGGATCATGGGGAGGTGTCATCTAGGTCCTGGATATCTTTACACCGTGTTAAGTTAGCATGGGCTCATTACCGGTTTAAACGCCATTTTTCCTTTTTTGCAACTTCTGCACACGACACTTAGTTGTTGCTTTAGCTTTCAACCTAGTAGTTCATCGTGGTTTACATGAGAATAATATGTTCTTGCTCTACTATCTGCTTTGCTTGTTAAACTATATCTGTACAGCGAGTGCTGAAGTTTCAAGAACAACACGATACAGAATTGTTATGAGGTCTGATCTCCACGACTTCATACTCATAACATAAGTGCAACTTCTGCCAATTCTGGGCATGAGGCGGGTTTTATATTGCTTTGCCGAACACACATACACAACAGTTGATGCGGTTCACATGAAGAGAGAGCTGGTGTATGCTGATGTGATTCCTTCAAATCTAAGACACTAAAGTATGGGCACGCCCTAAACCAACACAAAGAGACCTTCTTAGCAAATAATATAATATGTGTATTAGGGAGGGTGAGATATAAGCAGCCGCGGGCCGTGGAGGGAGTTACGGTGGGGCAGGGAGGCGGGGAGGGGGAGGGGCAGGGTGGAGCCCTCTCCACCCTGCCCCTCCCCCTCCCCGCCTCCCTGCCCCACCGTAACTCCCTCCACGGCCCGCGGCTGCTTATAAGTGTTGCTAACTCTTATTCATTTACAGCATGTTAACATACTGTCACCATTCGCTTTTTATGTACTAGTAACTATGCTGGTAATTTTGCTACTGATAATATGTGTACTTGTATTATCTAACATACTACGCCTGAGAAGACGGCATTAGTAAATAAACATTTCAAATACACATGTGTTCTTCTTAACTCCATGTTCTGGTTTCTAAGAAATATATAACGACCGACTGTTCATGAGTTCCACGTATCCTGAGGTACTATAAGTTCATATTCTGGATTGTCTAAACATTGAGAGTTTGTTATATCCAATGTGACACTGTACCTAGCTTGCTAAGGGGTTTTGATTACTAAGGTGAGTTTTGGGACACCCTAATTCGCCGAGGTTCCAATCCTCTGTCCACAGTTCTGTGTGAGAACAGAAACCCTGCGACAGGGGCACCCCTGAGCCTTGCTGGAGCTTCATCACACTTGCGATACAACTCCAGCAATGCGCCACCTTTACGGCACAGATACGTCACGCATCTGTGCTGTTTTTGCCCCATGATGCGCCGCATTGTAAATGCAGCACACCATAGGTGACGGAACAGCGGCACAGAATGACTAACACATCCCTGGTGATGCGCCAGTCATCATAAATCTATCCCTATGCTTCTTATCTTGTTAGAGATGAACCGCCATATGTATCATCAAAGTTTTTTGCATTTCCTAAATAGCGAACTTTAAGGAATAAATAGCGATTCTTTACCATTCCTAGTTTGCGATGACCTATTTGCTAATTACAAATTACCCATTCATTTCCATGCAGCAGGAGGCCCATAGGAATGAAGGTGCAATTTGCGATTAGCAATTACCTCATCGCAAATTACGAATTTTTCCGAGGGTGCAGGGGTGTCTCAAGAACACCCTGCTGCACCCCCGAAAAAGAAATTTGGGGGCATATGGCGCACATAAATTTTGAAAACATTCCTTTACCTCAAAAACGATTTTCTTTTTTTTTATATATTCATACTTTGAGTTTCAAAACAGTCTCAGAAACACACCAATTTGTCTTCAGCAGAGCAAAAGGTATGCACTCCAGAGTCTGCAGCTATCAAAAGCACAGAAATGCTGTAATTCCTCACACATATCTCTCATGTCACACCAATCAAAACTCTTCCCTCAATTTTTTTCAAAGCAAAACCCTGCCCCCTCTCTGCTTTTTCTGCATAGCAACCACCTCTTGCAAGACCTCTGGTGTTTCCAAGTTCACACAACAATGTTGCAATTGAACTCTGAACTCTCAGTGCACCTGCATATCCAGAGCATTCTTTCATTTAATGATTTTTTCTTCGCCACTCAAAATACATCTTTCAACGAACTCATCCATGCACACTAACTTTCTGTTTTCAGCAATCAAAATCCACCAATCACTCTTACAGCTTCATTAACACAGAAACTCCTCAGTTTTTTTCATTTTACACTCTCATTTTTTCAACTGCCATTTCATTGCCACACTTCATCTGACTGCAGGAGAACCTTCTCTCGCCATGTTTTCTGTCTGGATTGTTGGACATAGTTATATCTATTGGGCTCAAAGGTACGCTGAAAACAGGAATTTACCTAACCTCAATTTACAAGATGTGGAAATTAAGTGGTTTGGCCACAGAGGATTAAAATGTCACCAATTGATACCATTGGTGAAAACCTTTATGCATTTGCCAAAACCTGACCTGTTAATTGTGCACTGTGGAGGTAATGATTTGGGCACTTTGACTGGGGTAGGTCTGGAAATGCTTTTAAAGGACACCTTTGAGCAATTGATGGCACTTTTTCCTCAGACTGCCTTGGTATATTCAAATATATGCCAAAGACAAAAATGGAGGTGGTCGAACCAATTTTGTCCACAAATTGAGAAATCGAGGAAGCATGTAAACAAATCTGTTTCAGCTTACATGAGAGACCATGGAATGGGCTCCCTGTACAACAATAACTTGCGTTACTACATGCAAGATATCTACAGAGGAGATGGATTTCACTTCTCAGATGAGGGCAACAGAATTTTCACTCTGAATTTAAGACTGTGCATTGGTACCTACTTATAAGTACCTAAATGTACCATAAACCCAAAAGCTCTTCTCAGAGCTACCCTACATCTGATCACTCACAATTATTATTTTACTCTAACTTTTTTCACTAATTTTCAAGAAAGTACGCTCCCCAGAACGCTTCCCGGTTCGCGAACCGGGCGCACTCCACGCAAAAAAACTAAAAAAACAGTATATATTTTTTTTGCCAAGCGAGACCCTTTCAAAGCCTCCACATCAAACCTAGGGGGTCAGGGACGATCTACTATGCCCCCTTATGGTCATTTGCCCCTTCGCTTTGGCCTCCTCTTGTCTCTCGATCCTACCGAGAGACAAGATGGCGGCCGCTACGGACTGTTTGGAATGTTTACAGACGCCGAAGAACCAATCAGCTTCGCAAACCTCCGTAACGCGAAAAGTACACGAAGCGGAGCGCTGTTACAGATATATATCTTTTTTTGAACGTTAATTTCTCAAAATCCACTGGAGCACATATATTGAGACCTAGCAAAGGCACATCGGGCTACCAGTCCCTAATATTTTACCAAGTTTCGTGCAAATCCATTCAGCCGTTCGATTATTATTATTATTATTTTTTTTTGCCCCGCGGGGCCCTTTTAAAACCTCCACATCAAACCTAGGGGGTCAGCGAGGATCTACTATGGTCATTTGCCCCTTCGCTTTGGCCTCCTCTTCTCTCTCGATCCTACCGAGAGACAAGATGGCGGCCGCTACGGACTGTTTGGAATGTTTACAGACGCCGGAGAACCAATCAGCTTCGCTTCACAAAGCTCCGTTGCGCGAAAAGTACGCGTACTGGAGCGCTGCCCGGTCCGCTGTTACAGATATATATCTTTTTTTAAACGTTAATTTCTCAAAATCCACTGTAGCACATATATTGAGACCTACAAAAGGCACATCGGGCTACCAGTCCCTACAATTTTGCCAAGTTTCGTGCAAATCCATTCAGCCGTTCGGGCTAAAAGTGAGGCCAACCGCCCTATGGAAAACTCAATGTTAAAAACACGTTTTGGGACCCCCCTTTTTTCTCGGCCCCCCCTTGACGAACCCCCCCCCCAAATTTTCAAGGGGTGCTCAGAAACAAAATGTGCCATTTTCCTGAAAATTTCAGCCAATTCCGTCCACAAACGCCAAAGTTATTAGACATAGAATTTTCAAAAATCCCATAGAGAAAAAATCCTAACTATATATACCTACTGGCGACCGCCAGTAGGTAATATATATATATATATAAATATATATATATATATATATATATATATGTATGCATATTACCTACTGGCGGTCGCCAGTAGGTATATATAGTTAGGATTTTTTCTCTATGGGTTTTTTGAAAATTCTATGTCTAATAACTTTGGCGTTTGTGGACGGAATTGGCTGAAATTTTCAGGAAAATGGCACATTTTGTTTCTGAGCAGCCCCTGAAAATTGGGGGGGGGGTTCGTCCAGGGGGGGTCGAGAAAAAAGGGGGGTCCCAAAACGTGTTTTTAACATTGAGTTTTCCATAGGGCGGTTGGCCTCACTTTTAGCCCGAACGGCTGAATGGATTTGCACGAAACTTGGCAAAATTGTAGGGACTGGTAGCCCGATGTGCCTTTTGTAGGTCTCAATATATGTGCTACAGTGGATTTTGAGAAATTAACGTTTAAAAAAAGATATATATCTGTAACAGCGGACCGGGCAGCGCTCCAGGACGCGTACTTTTCGCGCAACGGAGCTTTGTGAAGCGAAGCTGATTGGTTCTCCGGCGTCTGTCAACATTCCAAACAGTCCGTAGCGGCCGCCATCTTGTCTCTCGGTAGGATCGAGAGACAAGAGGAGGCCAAAGCGAAGGGGCAAATGACCATAAGGGGGAATAGTAGATCCTCGCTGACCCCCTAGGTTTGATGTGGAGGGTTTAAAAGGGCCCCGCGGGGCAAAAAAAAATAATAATAATAATAATCGAACGGCTGAATGGATTTGCACGAAACTTGGCAAAATTGTAGGGACTGGTAGCCCGATGTGCCTTTGCTAGGTCTCAATATATGTGCTTCAGTGGATTTTGAGAAATTAACGTTCAAAAAAAGATATATATCTGTAACAGCGCACCGCTTCGCGTACTTTTCGCGTTACGGAGCTTTGCGAAGCGAAACTGATTGGCTCTCCGGTGTCTGTAAACATTCTAAACAGTACGTAGCGGCCGCCATCTTGTCTCTCGGTAGGATCGAGAGACAAGAGGAGGCCAAAGCGAAGGGGCAAATGACCATAAGGGGGCATAGTAGATCCTCACTGACCCCCTAGGTTTGATGGGGAGGTTTTAAAAGGGCCCCGCGGGGCAAAAAAAAAAAATAATAATAATAATCGAACGGCTGAATGGATTTGCACGAAACTTGGTAAAATATTAGGGACTGGTAGCCCGATGTGCCTTTGCTAGGTCTCAATATATGTGCTTCAGTGCATTTTGAGAAATTAACGTTCAAAAACAAGATATATATCTGTAACAGCACTCCGCTTCGCGGAGATAAAATTATATCTGTATTACCTAGCTGTTGCTAACACCAGTTAGCGATGGCTAGTAGGAGATAGCGACCACCTTGGGCCCCACTTTGCATGTGAGTGATATTTATCACTAATGACATGCAAAGTGGGCATGCCAAGATGTTAGCGACTGGAAACAGTCGCTAACATCGCTATCTCCTATTATCAACTTTTGGAAATATTCGAGATAAGCGCGAATATCTCCAAAAAGTAACAGCTGCCCTGAGCAGTTCTTAGCCATGTTATCCAATGGGAGGTGGATAACATGGCTAAGAGCATTAGCTCGGTAATGCATGAATATCGCTGAGTTTTCAGCGATATTAATGCATTGCGGTCGTTTTTTATCGTATTTGCGATAAACCTTGATAATAGCAAGGTTTATCTGCGATAATTTCTGACGGTAAAAAAATCTTTGCAATGCATCGTTAGGGATAAATATCGCTTAACTTTGGTAATATGCCCCAACGTCTGATAACGTTCGATTCGAAGGAAATCAGGAAGTGTTGAAAAACATTGTCTGCGCCATCTTGTCTTTTTTCAAATGCCACACTTTTGTCGTGCACGGCAGCCATTTTAGATGCCTTGACCAGACCCACTCTGTGCACGCTGTCGATCCTTAGCATGGCTCCCCACCCTCGCAAGCATCTCACCCAGGCAGTGGTCACCCCCGCTCTCTGTCTTATGCATGGGTAATAAACCTCCCCCCATCTGCGCTGCTCTTCCCTGAGAATCACACCCTGTGCCCGCCCGACACCTCCCTTTCGCCCTATTCACTACCGCACCCTCTGACACTCCTTTTCCTCTGTGTCCGATTGTCCAGGCCGGTCCTAGGCTATCAGCTAGCCCTGCAGATGTAGTTTATGGCCACAGCTGTAAAGAATCACCCCTCTTCAAAGGAGTTATAGTAGATCAAGGCCCACACTCGATGAGATCCGTCACAGCAGAAGCGTTGCTATTATCTGAAAACCATCCTGTATTGTGATTGGGGAGGGGACCGAGCGTGAAGCGGAAGATTCCAGGGATGACTCTTTGTACATCAAAGTTTTTACAATTATGTGTCACATTAAAAATATATAGCACTCCGACAAAGTAGTAAGATTATAAAACTTTAATAATTTATAAATATATACAAGAAAACAAAAATAGTAATAACATATAAACATTTTTAGGGAAAAACAACGAAGTAGCGGTCGGCTGTGCGAATAGTCCCAACGCAGCACAACGTCCAGATTTCCGGCGTGGGGCGTCGCGGGGGGTGGGTCATCAGTAGCAAACTGTTGTGCGAATAGTTCGAAGGCAGCAGAACGCGCCGAAATCTAGATGACACGAAAGTGATGTCTAGTAAGTTGCCACCCAGCAAATAACAGCGTGGGGCGTCGCGGGGGTGGGTCATCAGTAGCAAACTGTTGTGCGAATAGTTCCAAGGCAGCAGAACGATGGCACCAAGGTGATGTCCAGTAAGTTGCCGCACTTGTTTTGGTATCCTACAATGCTGCTCCGAATAACGGCGTGGGGCGCCCCGGGGGAGGCGGCATGAACGGGCCTCTCCAGGTGGAGTGTCATCTGTTGTAGTGGGGCGCCCCTTTACCGTTTCAGTTGCCATTCCGTCCGTTTTTGGTCCACTGTGTCAAAAGCCGCAATTCAGCTGAGTTGCGCCCACTCTTGCGGTGCAGCGATAGGCGGCTGTCACAGGACTCTCAAAATGGCGGCAGGCTCTTTCCTTTTTGGGCCTGGTCCACTGAAATGGCCCTGGGACACCTTGGAAATCGGACGCTTGTCTGCTAGGTCTTGGACCCCATTCTCGAAAGCGTCCCCTCCGCCTTGAGAATTCATCAAAAGTTTTGGGGGCCCCGACTCCTGCAGGCTTCTGGTGGGGAGCGGCTGCCATGATTGCTCGCGGAATGACCACGACGGAGCTACGAGATGGTGGTGCTCTCATGCTGATGCCAGTTTAGTCTAAAACATCCAGAAACAAGGTGGGGCTTTCATCGTTTGGGAAAAAAAAAAAGTTTTCATCCAATGAAAAGTGTTGTTTTTAGGTCATATGATCAAGCCTTCCATCATTAGGAAACCAAAAGTAAAATGAACCAATGAAAAGTTTTATAAACAAGTCACATGACCTGTTATGCGGCATAGGGTATAAAATGCGGAGAAAATACGTTGGCACGTGAGGCGGCGTCAGTAGCGGACCGATGTGCGAATAGGCCAAAGGCAATACAACGCGCCAAGATCCGGATGGCACCGAGGTGGTGTCCAGCAAGTTGCAGCACTGGTGTGGCCATCCTACAATGCTGAAAGTCGGCGTGGGGCGCCCCGTTGGCCTGTGAGTTTGCGTCAGTAGCGGACCGATGTGCGAATAGGCCGAAGGCAGCACAACGCGCCAAGATCCGGATGGCACCGAGGTGGTGTCTAGTAAGTTGCCGCACTGGTGTGGCCATCCAACAATGCTGAAAGTCGGCGTGGGGCGCCCCGTTGGCCTGTGAGATGGCGTCAGTAGCGGACCGATGTGCGAATAGGCCGAAGGCAGCACAACGCGCCAAGATCCGGATGGCACCGAGGTGGTGTCTAGTAAGTTGTCGCACTTCTGTGGCCATCCTACAATGTTGAAAGTCGGCGTGGGGCGCCCCGTTGGCCTGTGAGATGGCGTCAGTAGCGGACCGATGTGCGAATGGGGCCAAAGGCAGCGCAACAATATTTTCTGACTGACACCACAAGGCGCTGAGATGCCAAGATCCGGATGGCACCGAGGTGATGTCTAAGTTGCGGACTGATGTGCGAATGGGGCCAAAGGCAGCGTAACAATATTTTTTGTATGGAAGATACCACTAGGCGTTGAGATGCCAAGATTCGGATGGCACCGAGGTGATGTCTAGCAAGTTGCTGTACTGGTGTGGTCATCCTACAATGCTGAAACTCGGCGTGGGTCGCCCCATTAGCCTGTGAGATGGCGTCAGTAGCGGACCGATGTGCGAATAGGCCGAAGGCAGCACAACGCGCCAAGATCCGGATGTCACCGTGGTGGTTTCATAGTTGAGAGGCACTTCATCTGCAGTGGGGCGCCGAGATCCGGATGGCACCGAGGTGATGTCTAGCAAGTTGCTGTACTGGTGTGGTCATTCTACAATGTTGAAAGTCGGCGTGGGGCGCCCCATTAGCCTGTGAGATGGCGTCAGTAGCGGACTGATGTGCGAATTGGGCCAAAGGCAGCGCAACAATATTTTCTGAAGAGAAGACACCAAAAGGTGCTGACATTCCAAGATCCGGATGGCACCGAGGTGGTGTCTAGCAAGCTATGCAGTTGAGTTGTGTGCGCACTTGCGGCGAATAGGTCGAAGGCAGCATAACAATGTTTTTTGAATAGAAGACACCACAAGGCGTTGAGATTCGGTTACCACCGAGGTGATGTCTAGCAAGTTGCCGCACTGGTGTGGCCATCCTACAATACTGCTCCGAATAACGGCGTGGGGTGCCCGAAGGGGGGGGGAGCCGGCGTGAATGGGCCTTCCTAGGTGGAGGCTCGTCTGCTGTAGTGGGGCGCCCCTTTACCGTTTCAGTTGCCATTCAGCTGAGTTTCGGCTGCTCTTGATGCTACAGCGACAGGCGGCTGCAAGAGGACTCTCAAAATGGCGGCCTGTTCTTTGGATTTGGGCCTGGTCCACTAAAATGGCCCTGGGACACCTTAGAACTCGGACGCTCGATTTTTTTTTCCTTTCCTGTACATGCAAAAAAAGGTAAATGCCCGGTACGTTACACGCTTCATCTGCCACGATGAACTCTCCAGAGGAACCGAAAAAAAATATAGTTGTGGTAACTATACCATGCATCGTCATATGGAGAGGTGGCACCAATTAATTATAGTGCTGCATAAAAGAGAGATTTGGAGGAGAACCCCTGACCTGCTAGTACATTCATCAAAGAAGTGGCACTGAGAGCTTCAGAGGCAAGGGAAACGGTCCCAAATATTTAGAAGAACTTTGGAAAGATTAAAATGACATGTTTAGATTGTGGCAAATTAATTTCATGTGGACAGATGAGTGTTACTCTAATAAATACAGCATATGAACATCATCATAGTCGATGGTTGGTAGAGACATTTTGACTATATCCTGGACCTGCCCGTCCTCGCCCAAAATGGCGCCGGAATAAATGGGACTCGTAACTCCTTGTTGTGTACTGGTTGCAGAACCTTGAAATCACGAGATACGTATGCAGTTTTGAAGCACATGGCGGGCGGGGACGAGAATTGATTGACTATTTCGACATCCCTATTGATATTAAGTTCTGATGTGTTATTGATTACTGTACTGTTGAAAGTTCGAATTAACGTCACCCATGGTACTTGCCCGCAAATGTATATCTAGATAATTTTATTGTAACTGGCCCTGTCGTATTTTAATTATAAAATGTACGTCCACCGATTCCGTAACTGTTAGACACCTTAGTTCTTGCAACCTAATGGCCCGCCCGTTACGTTCCTCTACAGTGTAAATGTCTATTCATCATATATACGATTACAGTTTGCTCTGTGGCAGGCCCACGTGGTTATAGGCTCGTATTTGTATAATGAAATTTTCACAATAAAGGTTTTTAAAAGAAAACATGGTAGTAGTATATACATTGGTAAAGTTTTTAATAATAGTGACTGTTTTAGAATCATTAAAAGGCAAGTGAAATAAAGCAGACCAATTACATGAAGGGTAAAAGGTATAATACGAAGGAACGCAGTAAAGATAAATGGTCAAGGGCTGTTGTGTTTTCTATTCCTGCAACATAAAGTGATCGATAAGAATCTCATATTCAGGCGTATCGGCGACTAAGACAGCAGGTCGACCCTCTTTTGCTCAACGGCTCCGTCATGGGACGAAGAAACGCTCTTTTTCTCGAAAAAAGAATATATTTTACTTGCAGGACAGTTGTAAAATTTCCGGGAAAGTACATTAGCCTGGAACATTATAACATATATTTAAGAAAAAATAATGTTCGGAAGTAATGAAAAGCGTAATTTTTAGGTCATATGACCAAGCCTTTCATCATTACAATAAGAAAAGTAAAATGAACCAATGAAAAGTTTTATTAACAAGTCACATGACTTGTTATGCTTACGTTACGCGCTGCGCGCCCCGGATGACTTCCGGATGCGCTAACGCGGCGCGTCATATGACGCATTACGCGACAACGCAGGTACAGAATATAGTCAAAATGTCTCCACCAACCAGCGGTCGGAACACAACCCCTTTCAGCAGGCTAAATAGTTCTGTTAAATGACAACAGAAGGGACAGGCAACAAGAACCATCAGTCAAAGAGGGGAGGGCTAGTTCTTCTCTACCGGGTTACATTGGGGCGCTACCGGAACTGATCGAATTGGTAGTCTACAGTGTTTCTGGATGTTTCAGACTGAAGCTGGGGTTAGCATGAGAGCAGCACCATTTCGTAGCTCCGTCGTGGTCATTCCGCAACCAATCATGGCAGCCGTTCTTTATCGTTATTTTGGGCGGGGTGGGTGGCGGAGCCGAGCTGTTTTGCAGCCATCATTGTGTGGAGTTCAGTTCATCTCACTAGTTTTGTATTTGTCATGAGGGGTTGTTCCTAATGTTTCTATTTTAGCGAGGTCAAAAAGAGATCCCATTAGTGGCCTACTGATTTTGCTCGATTCCTTTTCTTTTTTTTTACACGATTTTTCGTTATCTGCAAAGACTAAACAGAGTATTGCGACTCTGTGTTTGTTTGTAAATAGAGAATGAACCAAAGAGAACTAATTCTAAAACAGTAAATACTTGGATAACAATCAATCAAATGGAGAGAGAAGCAGGCACGACGGATTACAACGGGGGCAAAGGCCTGCGTTAACTACCTTTCACTATCTGCAAAGAGAGAGTACTCCTAATAGAAATGAGGGGGGGGGCACCATTCAAAGCAGATCAGTGTGCATAAACACGAAAATGTTTTCACTTACCACGTACTTGACATTCGACAGCTTATGATATTTGCTATTAAAAAACCATTGAAATTCACTGAAAAAAACATAGGTTATAGACCATATATAGTTAGGAATTAGCATTTACAAAACCTTGAAAATTCACTGAAAAAACCATAGGTTATAGACCATATATAGTTAGGAATTAGCATTTAAAAAACCTTATTTTACTCACACAAAACCATTGAAATTCCATATATAGTTAGTTGCACTAACTATATATCGCGCACCCGCAATCCACTGCTGATCATGTCACATATTACATCATTCATGACATGGTCAGTGACATCACTGATGACATCACTGATGACATCTCAAATGACATCACTGATGACATCACTGATGACATCTCATTTGACATCATTCTTGTGCTAATACGATAAACCTCTTCAGACTCTAATATAACCTTAGATACACTCAGTGTATACAGACACTCACACACTGCCACTCATCCATGGAGTTACTCACACACCCAGTCAGTCATGCAAAGAAACAATCTCACCTCCATTTCTTCAACTATACAGTTAAACACACCTTACTTATTGAAACATATACTAACACATATTTACTCTCTTATACAATCCCTGATACAAGTTCACAATGATCGATACAACCACTCACTCATTCAGTGGCTCTCATGCACAGTTATTTATATATGCCAACTCTCACATGTACTGTGTTTTACATATGTACTTACTATGACATGTAGCATTGAGATATCCATTCACTCATCAATACACTCATGCACACAGTCAACTGCCCATGTAGCTGTTTCCACATGCACTCTTGAACTCATACACCTAGTGAATAAACTGCTCACACATCTATGCATAGAGTCACACACCTTCCAGCCACCCCCACACAAACTCAATCTCCCATAGAAATACTTGGGCAACCAATTAATAACACATATAGCCTCTCGTATAGCTAATGATCAACACATGCAGCAGTTTACAGAACAACAGACATAATGATGCACAAATTAAGACAGTTTAGTCACTAACCCATGCATTCAGTGAGACACATTTAATCACTCACTCATACAGTCAGTCACGCACCTACTAAATCCTTCATCCAGACACTTATACATCCACTCATTCTTCAATATGTAAGACATATTTTAACTTTACAGAAACATACAGTCACTGGATGTTGTCATCAGTGATGTCATCAGTGATGTCATTTGAGATGTCATCAGTGATGTCATCAGTGATGTCACTGACCATGTCATGAATGATGTAATATGTGACATGATCAGCAGTGGATTGCGGGTGCGCGATATATAGTTAGTGCAACTAACTATATATGGAATTTCAATGGTTTTGTGTGAGTAAAATAAGGTTTTTTAAATGCTAATTCCTAACTATATATGGTCTATAACCTATGGTTTTTTCAGTGAATTTTCAAGGTTTTGTAAATGCTAATTCCTAACTATATATGGTCTATAACCTATGGTTTTTTCAGTGAATTTTCAAGGTTTTGTAAATGCTAATTCTTAACTATATATGGTCTATAACCTATGGTTTTTTCAGTGAATATATATATATATATATATATATATATATATTCACTGAAAAAACCATAGGTTATAGACCATATATAGTTAGGAATTAGCATTTACAAAACCTTGAAAATTCACTGAAAAAACCATAGGTTATAGACCATATATAGTTAGGAATTAGCATTTAAAAAACCTTATTTTACTCACACAAAACCATTGAAATTCCATATATAGTTAGTTGCACTAACTATATATCGCGCACCCGCAATCCACTGCTGATCATGTCACATATTACATCATTCATGACATGGTCAGTGACATCACTGATGACATCACTGATGACATCTCAAATGACATCACTGATGACATCACTGATGACTACATCCAGTGACTGTATGATTCTGTAAAGTTAAAATATGTCTTACATATTGAAGAATGAGTGGATGTATAAGTGTCTTGATGAAGGATTTAGTAGGGGCATGGCTGACTGTATGAGTGACTGATTAAATGTGTCTCACTGAGTGCATGGGTTAGTGACTAAACTGTCTTAATTTGTGCATCATTATGTCTGTTGTTCTGTAAACTGCTGCATGTGTTGATCATTAGCTATATGATTAACTGTATGGGTTATTGATTGGTTGCCCAAGCATTTGTATGGGAGACTGAGTGTGTGTCTGGGTGGCTGGGAGGTATATGACTCTCTGCATAGATGTGTGAGCAGTTGATTGACTAGATGTATGGGTTCAAAAGTGCATGTGGAAACAGCTGTATGGGCGGTTGACTGTGTGCATGAGTGTATTGGTGAGTGAATGGATATCTCAGTGCTACATGTCAAAGTAAGTACATATGTAAAACACAGTACATGTGAGAGTTGACATATATAAATAACTGTGCATAAGAGCCAGTGAATGTGTGAGTGGCTGTATGGATCATTGTGAACTTGTATCCAGGATTGTATAAGTGAGTAAATATGTTTTAGTATATGTTTGAATAAGTAAGGTGTGTATAACTGTATAGTTGAGGAAATGGAGGTGTGATTGATTCTTTGCATGACTGACTAAGTGTCTGAGTAACTCCATGGATGAGTGACAGACTATGAGTGTCTGTTTACACTGAGTGTATCTAAGGTTATATTAGAGTCTGAAGAGGTTCATCGTATTATCACATGAATGATGTCATCAGTGATGTGATCAGTAATGTCAAATGAGATGTCATCAGTGATGTCATTTGAGATGTCATCAGTGATGTCATCAGTGATGTCATTTGAGATGTCATCAGTGATGTCATCAGTGATGTCATTTGAGATGTCATCAGTGATGTCATCAGTGATGTCACTGACCATGTCATGAATGATGTAATATGTGACATGATCAGCAGTGGATTGCGGGTGCGCGATATATAGTTAGTGCAACTAACTATATATGGAATTTCAATGGTTTTGTGTGAGTAAAATAAGGTTTTTTAAATGCTAATTCCTAACTATATATGGTCTATAACCTATGGTTTTTTCAGTGAATTTTCAAGGTTTTGTAAATGCTAATTCCTAACTATATATGGTCTATAACCTATGGTTTTTTCAGTGAATTTCAATGGTTTTTTAATAGCAAATATCATAAGCTGTTGAATGTCAAGTATGTGGTAAGTGAAAACATTTTCGTGTGTATGCACACTGATCTGCTTTGAATGGTGCCACCCCCTCATTTCTATTAGGAGTACTCTCTCTTTGCAGATAGTGAAAGGTAGTTAACGCAGGCCTTTGCCCCCGTTGTAATCCGTCGTGCCTGCTTCTCTCTCCATTTGATTGATTGTTATCCAAGTATTTACTGTTTTAGAATTAGTTCTCTTTGGTTCATTCTCTATTTACAAACAAACACAGAGTCGCAATACTCTGTTTAGTCTTTGCAGATAACGAAAAATCGTGTAAAAAAAAAGAAAAGGAATCGAGCAAAATCAGTAGGCCACTAATGGGATCTCTTTTTGACCTCGCTAAAATAGAAACATTAGGAACAACCCCTCATGACAAATACAAAACTAGTGAGATGAACTGAACTCCACACAATGATGGCTGCAAAACAGCTCGGCTCCGCCACCCACCCCGCCCAAAATAACGATAAAGAGCGGCTGCCATGATTGGTTGCGGAATGGCCACGACGGAGCTACGAAATGGTGCTGCTCTCATGCTAACCCCAGCTTCAGTCTGAAACATCCAGAAACACTGTAGACTACCAATTCGATCAGTTCCGGTAGCGCCCCAATGTAACCCGGTAGAGAAGAACTAGCCCTCCCCTCTTTGACTGATGGTTCTTGTTGCCTGTCCCTTCTGTTGTCATTTAACAGAACTATTTAGCCTGCTGAACGGGGTTGTGTTCCGACCGCTGGTTGGTGGAGACATTTTGACTATATTCTGTACCTGCGTTGTCGCGTAATGCGTCATATGACGCGCCGCGTTAGCGCATCCGGAAGTCATCCGGGGCGCGCAGCGCGTAACGTAAGCATAACAAGTCATGTGACTTGTTAATAAAACTTTTCATTGGTTCATTTTACTTTTCTTATTGTAATGATGAAAGGCTTGGTCATATGACCTAAAAATTACGCTTTTCATTACTTCCGAACATTATTTTTTCTTAAATATATGTTATAATGTTCCAGGCTAATGTACTTTCCCGGAAATTTTACAACTGTCCTGCAAGTAAAATATATTCTTTTTTCGAGAAAAAGAGCGTTTCTTCGTCCCATGACGGAGCCGTTGAGCAAAAGAGGGTCGACCTGCTGTCTTAGTCACCGATACGCCTGAATATGAGATTCTTATCGATCACTTTATGTTGCAGGAATAGAAAACACAACAGCCCTTGACCATTTATCTTTACTGCGTTCCTTCGTATTATACCTTTTACCCTTCATGTAATTGGTCTGCTTTATTTCACTTGCCTTTTAATGATTCTAAAACAGTCACTATTATTAAAAACTTTACCAATGTATATACTACTACCATGTTTTCTTTTAAAAACCTTTATTGTGAAAATTTCATTATACAAATACGAGCCTATAACCACGTGGGCCTGCCACGGAGCAAACTGTAATCGTATATGATGAATAGACATTTACACTGTAGAGGAACGTAACGGGCGGGCCATTAAGTTGCAAGAACTAAGGTGTCTAACAGTTACGGAATCGGTGGACGTACATTTTATAATTAAAATACGACAGGGTCAGTTACAATAAAATTATCTAGATATACATTTGCGGGCAAGTACCATGGGTGACGTTAATTCGAACTTTCAACAGTACAGTAATCAATAACACATCAGAACTTAATATCAATAGGGATGTCGAAATATTCAATCAATTCTCGTCCCCGCCCGCCATGTGCTTCAAAACTGCATACGTATCTCGTGATTTCAAGGTTCTGCAACCAGTACACAACAAGGAGTTACGAGTCCCAATGTATTCCGGCGCCATTTTGGGCGAGGACGGGCAGGTCCAGGATATAGTCAAAATGTCTCTACCAACCATCGACTATGATGATGTTCATATGCTGTATTTATTAGAGTAACACTCATCTGTCCACATGAAATTAATTTGCCACAATCTAAACATGTCATTTTAATCTTTCCAAAGTTCTTCTAAATATTTGGGACCGTTTCCCTTGCCTCTGAAGCTCTCAGTGCCACTTCTTTGATGAATGTACTAGCAGGTCAGGGGTTCTCCTCCAAATCTCTCTTTTATGCAGCACTATAATTAATTGGTGCCACCTCTCCATATGACGATGCATGGTATAGTTACCACAACTATATATTTTTTCGGTTCCTCTGGAGAGTTCATCGTGGCAGATGAAGCGTGTAACGTACCGGGCATTTACCTTTTTTTGCATGTACAGGAAAGGAAAAAAAAATCGAGCGTCCGAGTTCTAAGGTGTCCCAGGGCCATTTTAGTGGACCAGGCCCAAATCCAAAGAACAGGCCGCCATTTTGAGAGTCCTCTTGCAGCCGCCTGTCGCTGTAGCATCAAGAGCAGCCGAAACTCAGCTGAATGGCAACTGAAACGGTAAAGGGGCGCCCCACTACAGCAGACGAGCCTCCACCTAGGAAGGCCCATTCACGCCGGCTCCCCCCCCCTTCGGGCACCCCACGCCGTTATTCGGAGCAGTATTGTAGGATGGCCACACCAGTGCGGCAACTTGCTAGACATCACCTCGGTGGTAACCGAATCTCAACGCCTTGTGGTGTCTTCTATTCAGAAAACATTGTTATGCTGCCTTCGACCTATTCGCCGCAAGTGCGCACACAACTCAACTGCATAGCTTGCTAGACACCACCTCGGTGCCATCCGGATCTTGGAATGTCAGCACCTTTTGGTGTCTTCTCTTCAGAAAATATTGTTGCGCTGCCTTTGGCCCAATTCGCACATCAGTCCGCTACTGACGCCATCTCACAGGCTAATGGGGCGCCCCACGCCGACTTTCAGCATTGTAGAATGACCACACCAGTACAGCAACTTGCTAGACATCACCTCGGTGCCATCCGGATCTCGGCGCCCCACTGCAGATGAAGTGCCTCTCAACTATGAAACCACCACGGTGACATCCGGATCTTGGCGCGTTGTGCTGCCTTCGGCCTATTCGCACATCGGTCCGCTACTGACGCCATCTCACAGGCTAATGGGGCGACCCACGCCGAGTTTCAGCATTGTAGGATGACCACACCAGTACAGCAACTTGCTAGACATCACCTCGGTGCCATCCGAATCTTGGCATCTCAACGCCTAGTGGTATCTTCCATACAAAAAATATTGTTACGCTGCCTTTGGCCCCATTCGCACATCAGTCCGCAACTTAGACATCACCTCGGTGCCATCCGGATCTTGGCATCTCAGCGCCTTGTGGTGTCAGTCAGAAAATATTGTTGCGCTGCCTTTGGCCCCATTCGCACATCAGTCCGCTACTGACACCATCTCACAGGCCAACAGGGCGCCCCACGCCGACTTTTACCATTGTACGATGGCCACACCAGTGCCACAACTTGCTAGACACCACCTCGGTGCCATCCGGATCTTGGCATCTCAGCGCCTTGTGGTGTCTTTAAATCAGAAAATATTGTTGCGCTGCCTTTGGCCCCATTCGCACATCGGTCCGCTACTGACGCCATCTCACAGGCCAACGGGGCGCCCCACGCCGACTTTCAACATTGTAGGATGGCCACAGAAGTGCGACAACTTACTAGACACCACCTCGGTGCCATCCGGATCTTGGCGCGTTGTGCTGCCTTCGGCCTATTCGCACATCGGTCCGCTACTGACGCAAACTCACAGGCCAACGGGGCGCCCCACGCCGACTTTCAGCATTGTAGGATGGCCACACCAGTGCACCTTACTAGACACCACCTCGGTGCCATCCGGATCTTGACGCGTAGTGAAGCTGCAGCAGCTGCAAATAAGCTTCAGACAGTGTTACAACCGCTGCTCAGAACTCTCAACTATGACACCACCTCGGTGCCATCCGGATCTTGGCATCTCAGCGCCTTGTGGTGTCAGTCAGAAACTATTGTTGCGCTGCCTTTGGCCCCATTCGCACATCGGTCCGCTACTGACGCAAACTCACAGGCCAACGGGGCGCCCCACGCCGACTTTCAGCATTGTAGGATGGCCACACCAGTGCGGCAACTTGCTACACACCACCTCGGTGCCATCCGGATCTTGGCATCTCAGCGCCTAGTGGTGTCTTCTATTCCGAAAATATTGTTGCACTGCCTTCGGCCCCATTCACACATCGGTCCGCTACTGACGCCATCTCACAGGCCAACGGGGCGCCCCACGCCGACTTTCAGCATTGTAGGATTGTGGAAAAGTAAATTTTGCCATGTTCTGTGTCCCTACGTGTCATCCATCATATGTTATCTGTGCATGATTAATATGCATATGTATTCCCTATGTTCGATTAAAGACGCAATTACAGTTGTGTCCACCTCCAGTATGTCAGTTTCCAGTTCTCGTGAATACTACGAATATCAGGCCTATGTAAAGCTACGTTGCCACGTTTGTCAGTGTGCACGTTATTCCATTGTAAAGTCCCCGTTTCTAGGCCTCAAAAGGGCCCGGACACCAGATTCAGCTCCTGTCTCCTGAAGCCTCGCTGAGGAGCGATACAGCCCCCACCTGTATCCTCGACCCTTCACTTACTTCCTGCCTCGCAGTGCCCGGTTCAGCCTGGCTCTGCCTCTGAGTCTGCCAAGAGTATGTTATGATTCCAGTTATCAGTTAGTCCTCCTTCTCTGCATTCCTAAAGCTACTGAATCGCATCAATAGTTTCCGTCATTGTCTAGCCTTTACGTCTCCACGTAGGAGAAATACTGTATTTAATGGTCATTTAATATTCTTCATCACGCACTACATGTAGAATAATGCATGCTCCAGTCTTAGAGTCCGTTAGCCTCTCCCCTCCTGACTCTTAGTTCATATCAACATGTTCTCAAAACATCAGATACTAGATACTGCTTAGGTACATGTCGCCCTGACTCTCCAGACTTCAGTCTCTGCTCCTAGCACAGAGTTCGAAGCCCCCAGCTTCTCCTAGTAACACGTCATTGCCAGTTTGCGCGCACCATTAGGTCAGAGGTCCCGGCTCCTTAGGTAGCCCCCTCCATGTTTCCGCCCCATTCATGACATATTCTGTTACGTTTGCATCACATGTCTATGTATACGCCTCTGTTACACCCATCTTTCACCCTTATCTTTCGCGACTGCTATTGACCACACCCACTGCTCCGCCTATCATATGTATTGTAATGCAACTGTTTTAGTATATATGATCATGTCTTGTTATTAAATGTTAGCGCGCTCATCCCAGATTCCCTTGTCCCGATTCTGCCCCCGGCAGCGCTGCCATCCTATTCCTGTGCAGGTTGTCCTGTTCCTGTCCTTTATGCTGTAATAAACCTGCAAACTCCTACTACCTCGAATCTTGACTCTTATTTTATTGAGCTATCTGTTATTGCTAAGTCCAGACAAACCTAGATCCGGTATTATTTATTTATATACCAC
Source organism: Lissotriton helveticus (assembly GCF_964261635.1). NCBI lineage: Eukaryota > Metazoa > Chordata > Amphibia > Caudata > Salamandridae > Lissotriton > Lissotriton helveticus. Next base: position 990,268,349 of record NC_136067.1, read on the forward strand.
ATAATGGCGCCCGAATAGGGCCTTGCCCTTTCCCCACGCGTCGGTGAAGCCACGCCGGCCCCCTGACCCTCTGCAGCCGTGACGGAACCATACCGTGCACGTTCAGATATTTCTGCTTCAAGTATCCCTCAGGCCCACGGAGGAGACGGAGGTGGTGGTCCAGCATCCAGACGAGGCGGTGGAGGAACGCGGCGAGTCCCGACCAGAGCCCAAGCCGAGAGTCCAAGGTCCGAGGTATCCGGAGGCCCACCCGTAACAGAAGTCCGAAGTTCGTCCGTCCGGCGTCGAAGCAGTCCAGTCCAGTCCGAGGCCTTCCGTTCTTGCTGCCCGGTGAGTACCATTACTGGGGTAGTATCTAGACAGGGTCAATCTGATTGACTCTGGTCCGTGGGTTGGTGGTACACAGACCCACAAACGAAGTGTCCACTTCGGTGGATGCGGGTTCTGACGTGTCTCTGTATGAGACCGGTAAGTTTCGTACTGTTTCAGCAGTGCATCTAGTTCCTGTTCTAGTCAGTTCTGTTCTCGAGAAAATTCATGTATTCTGTTTTCCGTATTCCAGGTGGTATTCTGTTCGAACTGTTATTCATAATGTTCTTCATGTATTTTAATGTCGTGGTATGAGTGCGAAGTGATTCTCGTGTTTATTGTGTATTGTATTGTGTCCAGATTATAGTTCAGTCATGCCACTCTTTTCAAAACTGCGTCAGTTAAAAACCAGAAAAGGTCTGCTAGAAGCAGCAGTTCCTGTTCCGCCTAGGGACAGTCCAGGTCATTTTATGTATCAGAAGCATGGCATAAGCGCCATATTGTATCTAGATTTATGGGTAGAGTATACCAAACAGTTAGAGGAAAAGTATAGATGGCCCGTATCGGGTACATGGGATGCCGAGTGCATCATGCGAGTAGAAGAAGCATTATGGAAAAAGAAAGCCAGACAGTCACAGAAAGATGCCATCGAGTTATGGCGCAAAGAATCTCATAAAAGAACCGAGAAAGAAATCAGAAAGTCAGAATTAAGTAGAGAATCCCTAGAACGAGCCCAAGAAAGGGAATTAATCGAGATTGGTGAACGAGTCAAAACCGAACAGTCAGACAGACAGAGGCATGCTCTTATTAAGGGTATGTATCCTCTTCTTGCCGAGGGCTTGCCAAAAGCGACCCCGGAGGCATCCAGTAATTTCCCGCCACCATTAGTTCCGACCAAGCTACGTCACAAACCGACCGCAGCTGATATTTTTATTTCGTCCTATTTGGACGACACAGTCCCAGAATATGCAAATCCTGTTCCTGCTCCGCCAGTCCCTGTAAATCAGGCACTTCCCGCTCCTCCAGACACCGGAGTACCTGTTACGGTACCCCCGGTCCAGCCCGCCATACAAGTCCAGCCTGCATTTCCATTTCCCACTCTGCCAGGACGAAGAGCATCAGTAGACGACTCTAGTTTAGGGGCCGCAGGGGGAGGTCCTCCTCAAACCCCGCCGCCACACAAGCGTTTAACGTTAGCCGAATTACATGCACAAGCGTCACAGCGTACGCCCAGATATCAGTCTGTTGCAGAAATAAGAAAAGCCCTTACCGAATGTGGCTATGATCCAGTCCCAGGCGAGGATAGTATGGTTTTATATTCATTACGCGTGAGAAAGGTGACCGAGTATCTAGTCACCCTACCAGATATGAAAGAAGATCTAGACAGAATATATCGTTTCATCCGTACAGGGAATGATCCAGAAAGTATTAGTGACGTCATGTGCCAAAGAAAAGTTGAAGTCCAGCTCATGATATTAAAGTTTCTGATTAATTGTCTAATAAGGGAACAAGATTATCCGACCAAAGATCGAGCCGAAATGAAAGTCCTGACAAGGTGGAGTGATAATATAGCCGAGGGTAAGCACAAGACTATCGGTAGTATAGAGAGTATGTACAAGAAGATTCGTAAAGAAATAATAAGGGTACACGAACAACGTAAAGAAGCACAAGTAAGCGAGAAAGAAAATGACTCTTCTACAGAAGAGGTAGAGGACGAGAATCCCGACAGAATAGCGTATGTAGGAAAATCTAGATTTCCAGATCGCCACTTGCGCCTAGAGCACAAGTCAGTTTTCCATCATCCAGCACCAGAACAAGGTTCTCTGGAACAAGTATTTCAAGCTACCGATCACATTCTGAAATCACGAATCGGTTATAGTGAGTTAAGTTCTATGCATGAACAAGAACTAGTCCGATCAGCAGTCCGATGGACTACTGATTCTACCACTTTTCCAGACGAAATAGTGGCACAAATGTTTCTGAAATTGCCCCCAGCCGAGCAACGACTGGCGGGTATGTATATGATCCAGCACCTCATTACATTGTATGAGGGTCAACATTCTGATCCAGGTCCGTTACACGATGTCCTGAACGAGTAACTCCAGTATAAATGGAAAGGTTTAGGTACCGATTTGATTAGTGTCATTCTAGAACAGCGCCACAAATACAGAACGTTTCTGAACCCACATTTTGTTCGTGCCTCACCTCCAGAAAGTAAACCCTTTTACATAGACAGACAGAATCCGTTACGAGAAGTACATCCAATTAAGACAGACGGTGGTGAAATGCAACGAGTGTTTGTTTACACCCCTATCACAAAGATGGAACTCTTAGAGATGAAAAAGTTAATTCCCTGTCATGATAAAGATCCAGCAGGGTTCCACCGAGAATTAAAAGACATGCTCCGTATGGGAGAATACACGTATCCAGATATTATTAAAATGTTAAAAGTCTTGTTGCCCGCAGGGGTATATGAGAAACTCAAAGAAAAAGAATGGGAGGTGGGAGAGAAAAAGATCGATTGGGCAGTCCTAGAAGCTGAAGACAAGGCACGAGTACCAGGTACCGGTCTTGGAGATAAATGTAAAGAATTACCAGAATTGTTAATACAAGTCTTGCCCAGGTTATTGACAACTAGAAAAGAAGACTGGGATGCAATCTCAGCCTGTAAACAGAAACAAGACGAAGATATTAGTGATTATTATTCCAGATTTGAGAAATGTTTTACCATAAACAGTGGCCTCAAGACGAGTAGCGAGTCATACCCTCATCTTTTTGTTACTAAATTAGTCGAGAATTCAAGTCCACAAATTAAAAATCGAGTTTTGAAAGTCGAAAGTACCTGGCAAGCTAATACCCCGTCCCAGATGTTACAGATGCTTCAATATCACCAGAATAGAATCAGAGAAGAGCAAGATCACGAAAGGAAACGTATGAAAGACACGAAAATGAAAGTACTAGTTGCACAATCCGTTCCTCAAGACAGTCAGAAAAGGGGTCCAAATCAAGCCAGTCATCCTGCAGCTCCCGTTAAAGGAAACTGCAATTATTGTAAACAGCCAGGTCATTTTATAAACGAGTGTGCAGTTCTGAAACACAACATGGCTACCGGTAAGACTAAAGAAAGACCACGTCCGCCGAGACAAGAACAAGTTACACAGACTCCTCAGTCACAGAATGCACCACAGACAGTTACAGCACCGCAGCCTATCGCTGCAACACAGCATGTTACACAACAGATGTACCAGTATGCACAGTCTGAGTATCCAGAGTATCAGCCATATTCATGAAACAGCCTAGAGAGGGAGGTAGGCTTGCCTCTCATCGAGATACCTGTAGATCAAGAAGGTCCCTATGTTCACAGTCAAGTATTAGGGAAAGATAGAAAGTTTTTGATTGATACAGGGGCAAGTAGGACCACCATCAGTCACGCCGAAGTTCCAGGGGCTCCGCTCTCAGGCTCAAGAAATGTTTCCCTTGGATTTTCAGGAAAACCTATTGTAAATGAAATATCAAAGCCAGTTACTCTAGAAGTAGGTCCACTGTCCCGCACTACTGATCTGTTACTTACTAAGTCATGTCCAGAGAATCTATTAGGCATTAAAACACTGAAAGAGTTAGGTGCAGTTATATGCTGTTCCCCAGAGGGAATACGATTGTTCCTACGTGACTTCAAGGGTCACTATGTATTACGAGATTTTGATCCCAGATTGTCCAATGTTCCGCAGCATCTATGGGCGCAAGGTCCAACTGATGTTGGCTTTATGCAAATCACACCCCATCGTGTGACTCTCAAGCCAGGTGTAGTCCTGCCACGTATCAGACAGTACAGATTGCCACCTGAGGCTGTAGCAGCCTTATCCAAAATTATTGACGAGCTCATGGCTCAAGGAGTAGTTGTAGAAACTGACTCCAATGTATGTAATTCTCCGATCATTCCAGTTATGAAACGTACTGATCCAAATGCACCTCCAGTATATCGATTAGTGATTGATCTCCGAGAACTTAATAAATGTATTATTCCCCAGTATCCAGTTGTCCCAGATATATCTTCCCTGTTGACAGCCATTGATTCCGAAGCCTCATTTTTTACAGTCATAGACCTCAAGAACGCATTTTTTAGTGTCCCCATTCATCCAGACAGCCAGTTTCTTTTCGGATTTTGTTTAAATGGAAGGAGCTATATGTTTACACGCGCTCCTCAAGGTTTCACAGAAAGTCCTAGTATTTACAGTCAAGCACTCAAGAGGCAACTAGACAACATTCACATGCCAACTGACACTGCCCTGCTCCAGTATGTCGATGACCTCCTGATCACAGCCCGTTCTGAATGTGCTTGCGAGCGAGCATCACTTACAGTCTTGTATTTCCTTGCCGAGATGGGGCACAAGGTGTCCCCTTCTAAGCTTCAATTCTGTGTCCAGCAAGTGGTCTACTTAGGACACTTACTGTCCAAGAGGGGTAGGCAGTTGACACCTGACCGTATCCAGTTAATAGCGAGTCTTCCTCAGCCCAAGACCCAGAAGGAGGTACGTGCTTTTATTGGCCTTACTTCTTATTGCAGACAATGGATTCCTCAGTATGCATTTCTGGCCAAGCCACTGATACAGTTAACGACACAGGAGGCAGCCGTATCGACTGTCCTCCCTTGGACATCTGAACATACACTTAGTTTCAATGAGTTAAAGAAAGCCCTATGTCAAGCTTCAGTTCTAGCAACACCGAACTACAGTAAGCCTTTTACACTTTTCGTCACAGAACGCGAAGGTACAGCATTATCTGTTCTCACACAAGATCAAGCAGGACAATACAAGCCTTGTGCTTATTTTTCGAGCACATTAGATCCTGTAGCCCAGGCTCTGCCTGCGTGCCTCAAGTCAGTTGCAGCCACAGCACTAGCTATCAGACAAAGTGATTCCATAGTCTTAGGACACTCCTTGACAGTACAAGTCCCACACTCCGTGGAAGTTCTTTTAAACCGAACACAAACCCAGCACTTGACAATTGCACGTTTAACAGGTTATGAACTGACACTGTTCCAGCCACACATAGAAATCAGACGCTGCAACGTTTTAAATCCTGCTACACTGTTACCATCAGTTACTTCGAATTCTGCCACACACGACTGTGTGGAAGTAGTTAACATTATGACCAAGCCAAGACAAGATCTGACAGATATTCCATTACCAGACCCCGACCTGACACTTTATGTGGATGGTTCATGCATGAGAACTAGTACAGGAGAACTAGTAGCTGCGTATGCAGTGACTACTGACACTGAAGTTATTGAAACACACCGTATTGACACCCTGTCTGCTCAAGCAGCAGAGCTAGTTGCTCTGACTCAAGCCTGCATACACGCCAAGAACCTGAAAGTTAATGTTTACACAGATTCACGTTACGCATTTGGAGTTGTACACGACTTCGGAGTGCTCTGGCAAGAGAGAGGTTTCATGACTTCTCATGGAACCAAGATTCAGCATGGTCTCCTTATTCAGGCTCTGTTAGATGCCATACATTTACCGACATCCATTGCTATCATGAAGTGCAAAGCACATACGAAAGTTACTGACACTATTTCTCAAGGTAATGATCTAGCAGATCGCACAGCCAAGCTTACAGCACAGACACCAGACACTTCAGTTAATCCGACACAGACACACACTCCAGATCCGACTACATGTATGACAGTTAAAGACCCTACTCAAGATGTCATAGATATCCAGTTACATGCTACTCCCGATGAAATCAAGAAATGGTCCGAACAAGGAGGGGTCCAGACAGATCAGGGATGGGTAACAAAGGGTAGAGCCACATGGTTTCTCCCCGACTCTATGGTTCAAGTCATTATTAATACCGCACATAGTGCAGCACATTTAGGAGAAAAAGCCATGTTAGGCAGTATCCAGAATATTTGGTTCAACAAGCATTTACGAGCTGCAGCCAAGCAAAAGGTCCGTACCTGTATGATATGTTGCCAGTTTAATCCAGGTAAAAGTGTCCCGGTGGAACAAGGTGGATTCCAGCCCCCTGACCACCCTTTTGAAGTCCTCCAGATGGATTACATTCAGATGGAGCGATGTCGAGGTTTCAAGTATGTCCTTGTAGTTGTATGCGCTTTGTCTAGGTGGACGGAGGCATATCCAGTCCCAGATTACACAGCCGCGACCACTGCCAAGCAGTTGGTTCGTGAGTTCTTCCCCCGTTACGGACTCCCTAGAGTCGTATATTCTGACAACGGCCAGCCATTCTCATCTGAACTCATGAAACATTTGTCCCTTTTGTTAGGGTACCAGTGGAAGTTCCATTGTGTACGCCATCCTGAAGCAGCCGGTCTCGTAGAGAGACATAATCAGACCCTGAAAATTCGAATTGCAAAAGTTTGTCAAGAGAAAGGTGTGGACTGGCTCGTAGCTCTGCCAGTCGCTTTGTTCTATATGCGCATGGTCGCACATTCCAGATCAGGCCTGTCCCCGTATGAGGTCGTTTTCGGCCACCCCCTAACATGTGGGGTACTCCTAGACCCCGAAGTATTACCGATGTTTCAAGTAATATGCTGACAGATTACCTAGCTTCCTTGATGTCTGCCCTCAACTCTTGTCATTCACAGGTTGCCGCCGCATTTCCAGACAATACCGAGGTGGCACTGCATGAAATCGTTCCCGGATCCATGGTCCTAGTGCGAAATTTCGATCGCTCAAGTCCGCTGGAGCCTCGCTGGAAGGAGCCCCGACAGGTCCTCCTCGCCACCCGTACAGCCGTGAAGTTGGAGGGACGCAAAGGCTGGGTGCATCTTTCGCATATTAAAATTTTTTATGGATTGAAGCCAGTCTCAAAGAACATTTCCCAGGATTCAAAGGACTGCCAAAGTACTATTCTTAAGGACTGTCCCGCAAAAGACAATGATACTGCACCCTCCCTGTTAGAGAAAACTCCGCAACAGGAGTATAAACTCAAGTTAAGGTCTAGTAAAATAAGTCAGCCAGTTTGATTGTCTAAGTCCTCCCCTAGGTGAAACGGTTAGACCGGTTTCTGACATGTATAAATTAGACCCCCATAGTGAGAGAGTTAGTCAAAACTCAATCCGATGTATCGTTTTTCTATGTTTCATTTTATTTCTCAGTATTATGATTTCCTGCACCAGTTATGCATTTTACCTGTATTTTCCAGTTTCTCATGTAAATGAGTCTTCTAATGCTACAGTAGAGCACACGTTTAGTGATCTGCCTCCTCATGAACTCTCTTACCGCCTCGCTATGCGTAATAATTCCTTTATCCGCATGTTACATTATTCACACCAGACCAGCAATGCCACCAATTGTTGGGTGTGTGGTCGACTCCCCCCTTTCCAGACCCCGAAGGGAGTTCTGCCACTCTTTCCTTATCCATTTTCACATAATGGTTCGTGTGGAGCATGGTCCACGTTAACGTCATCCTCAACAGATATGTCTTTTCTTAATAGTACATGTTTCCCAGACAAGCAAGGTCTTCCCCACAGAACAGGGTTAGATCTAGAAAACGAAGTTTACAATTTAGGTAATTATTCTTCGAATTTCATGGTCCTGAATGTTCAGTCTGATTCCACTCCAGACTTACCTGCTATTTCAGTACTAGCAGTCAAAGGCGAATTATGTGTTAGAAATAATGGTTCCGTACATGTAGGACATAGCGATTGTGCTACTATTGTCAAATATAGTGACAGTGGGAAATCTATTTTTAAAGCTTCACGTCATTCTTATTTTATTTGTGGTCAGACCGCATATGTTCGTCTGCCCCTCGATTGGGAGGGAACCTGTTATATTGCCTTCCTACTGCCACCTGTTTTCCTAGCCCCATCTGATTATCATAGAAACACACATCTAGTACACCTTAGACATAGAAGGGAGTCCCCCATTGTCGATTATACTGAAACTGCTCTAGAACAGTATACAGATTTCAATAGAGGTTTCTTTTTCTTTATAGGACCTATCCAGAATAGTAAGCTAATCCGTAGATTAACCAGAACCCTTGAAGTAGTAGTCAATGAGACTGCCTCTGCTCTAGGTAACTTAACCGAAGAGCAATCTGCTATGAGATTTGTCGTTTTACAGAATCGTCTCGTCCTTGACGTCATATTGGCCGATAGGGGCGGGGCCTGTAGAGTCATCGGATCTAGTTGCTGCATTTTCATTCCAAATAACGCGCCGTCTGTTTATTCAGCTATAACCAGACTCCATAAAATTGCCCATCTGTTACACCAAGATCCAGGCACCTGGACATGGTCCGGTTGGTTCTGGAATATAATTTCCGCTTGGGGATGGAAAGTCTTGTCCTTTCTAGGTATTGCAGTAGCGATCATATTCAGCTGCTGCCTCTGTATACAATGTGGCCCTGCGATTTGCGGCATTTGTGCTACCTCTTGTATTCCTAGTCCCAAGCCCCGTTCTAAATCCCGTTCCAAGAAAATTCGAGACGAGCAAATGATACTGTATGAAATGATAGATGGTATCATGAATATTGATGTTTCCTGATGGAAACGTAGTGACAAGGAGGGAATGTGGAAAAGTAAATTTTGCCATGTTCTGTGTCCCTACGTGTCATCCATCATTTGTTATCTGTGCATGATTAATATGCATATGTATTCCCTATGTTCGATTAAAGACGCAATTACAGTTGTGTCCACCTCCAGTATGTCAGTTTCCAGTTCTCGTGAATACTACGAATATCAGGCCTATGTAAAGCTACGTTGCCACGTTTCTCAGTGTGCACGTTATTCCATTGTAAAGTCCCCGTTTCTAGGCCTCAAAAGGGCCCGGACACCAGATTCAGCTCCTGTCTCCTGAAGCCTCGCTGAGGAGCGATACAGCCCCCACCTGTATCCTCGACCCTTCACTTACTTCCTGCCTCGCAGTGCCCGGTTCAGCCTGGCTCTGCCTCTGAGTCTGCCAAGAGTATGTTATGATTCCAGTTATCAGTTAGTCCTCCTTCTCTGCATTCCTAAAGCTACTGAATCGCATCAATAGTTTCCGTCATTGTCTAGCCTTTACGTCTCCACGTAGGAGAAATACTGTATTTAATGGTCATTTAATATTCTTCATCACGCACTACATGTAGAATAATGCATGCTCCAGTCTTAGAGTCCGTTAGCCTCTCCCCTCCTGACTCTTAGTTCATATCAACATGTTCTCAAAACATCAGATACTAGATACTGCTTAGGTACATGTCGCCCTGACTCTCCAGACTTCAGTCTCTGCTCCTAGCACAGAGTTCGAAGCCCCCAGCTTCTCCTAGTAACACGTCATTGCCAGTTTGCGCGCACCATTAGGTCAGAGGTCCCGGCTCCTTAGGTAGCCCCCTCCATGTTTCCGCCCCATTCATGACATATTCTGTTACGTTTGCATCACATGTCTATGTATACGCCTCTGTTACACCCATCTTTCACCCTTATCTTTCGCGACTGCTATTGACCACACCCACTGCTCCGCCTATCATATGTATTGTAATGCAACTGTTTTAGTATATATGATCATGTCTTGTTATTAAATGTTAGCGCGCTCATCCCAGATTCCCTTGTCCCGATTCTGCCCCCGGCAGCGCTGCCATCCTATTCCTGCGCAGGTTGTCCTGTTCCTGTCCTTTATGCTGTAATAAACCTGCAAATTCCTACTACCTCGAATCTTGACTCTTATTTTATTGAGCTATCTGTTATTGCTAAGTCCAGACAAACCTAGATCCGGTATTATTTATTTATATACCACAGGATGGCCATACCAGTGCGGCAACTTACTAGACACCACCTCGGTGCCATCCGGATCTTGGCGCGTTGTGCTGCCTTCGGCCTATTCGCACATCGGTCCGCTACTGACGCAAACTCACAGGCCAACGGGGCGCCCCACGCCGACTTTCAGCATTGTTGGATGGCCACACCAGTGCGGCAACTTACTAGACACCACCTCGGTGCCATCCGGATCTTGGCGCGTTGTGCTGCCTTCGGCCTATTCGCACATCGGTCCGCTACTGACGCAAACTCACAGGCCAACGGGGCGCCCCACGCCGACTTTCAGCATTGTAGGATGGCCACACCAGTGCTGCAACTTGCTGGACACCACCTCGGTGCGTTGTATTGCCTTCGGCCTATTCGCACATCGGTCCGCTACTGACGCCGCCTCATGTGCCAACGTATTTTCTCCGCATTTTATACCCTATGCCGCATAACAGGTCATGTGACTTGTTTATAAAACTTTTCATTGGTTCATTTTACTTTTGGTTTCCTAATGATGGAAGGCTTGATCATATGACCTAAAAACAACACTTTTCATTGGATGAAAACTTTTTTTTTTTCCCAAACGATGAAAGCCCCACCTTGTTTCTGGATGTTTCAGACTAAACTGGCATCAGCATGAGAGCACCACCATCTCGTAGCTCCGTCGTGGTCATTCCGCGAGCAATCATGGCAGCCGCTCCCCACCAGAAGCCTGCAGGAGTCGGGGCCCCCAAAACTTTTGATGAATTCTCAAGGCGGAGGGGACGCTTTCGAGAATGGGGTCCAAGACCTAGCAGACAAGCGTCCGATTTCCAAGGTGTCCCAGGGCCATTTCAGTGGACCAGGCCCAAAAAGGAAAGAGCCTGCCGCCATTTTGAGAGTCCTGTGACAGCCGCCTATCGCTGCACCGCAAGAGTGGGCGCAACTCAGCTGAATTGCGGCTTTTGACACAGTGGACCAAAAACGGACGGAATGGCAACTGAAACGGTAAAGGGGCGCCCCACTACAACAGATGACACTCCACCTGGAGAGGCCCGTTCACGCCGCCTCCCCCGGGGCGCCCCACACCGTTATTCGGAGCAGCATTGTAGGATACCAAAACCAGTGCGGCAACTTACTGGACATCACCTTGGTGCCATCGTTCTGCTGCCTTGGAACTATTCGCACAACAGTTTGCTACTGATGACCCACCCCCCGCGACGCCCCACGCCGTTATTTGCTGGGTGGCAACTTACTAGACATCACTTTCGGCGCGTTCTGCTGCCTTGGAACTATTCGCACAACAGTTTGCTACTGATGACCCACCCCCCGCGACGCCCCACGCCGGAAATCTGGACGTTGTGCTGCGTTGGGACTATTCGCACAGCCGACCGCTACTTCGTTGTTTTTCCCTAAAAATGTTTATATGTTATTACTATTTTTGTTTTCTTGTATATATTTATAAATTATTAAAGTTTTATAATCTTACTACTTTGTCGGAGTGCTATATATTTTTAATGTGACACATAATTGTAAAAACTTTGATGTACAAAGAGTCATCCCTGGAATCTTCCGCTTCACGCTCGGTCCCCTCCCCAATCACAATACAGGATGGTTTTCAGATAATAGCAACGCTTCTGCTGTGACGGATCTCATTGAGTGTGGGCCTTGATCTACTATAACTCCTTTGAAGAGGGGTGATTCTTTACAGCTGTGGCCATAAACTACATCTGCAGGGCTAGCTGATAGCCTAGGACCGGCCTGGACAATCGGACACAGAGGAAAAGGAGTGTCAGAGGGTGCGGTAGTGAATAGGGCGAAAGGGAGGTGTCGGGCGGGCACAGGGTGTGATTCTCAGGGAAGAGCAGCGCAGATGGGGGGAGGTTTATTACCCATGCATAAGACAGAGAGCGGGGGTGACCACTGCCTGGGTGAGATGCTTGCGAGGGTGGGGAGCCATGCTAAGGATCAACAGCGTGCACAGAGTGGGTCTGGTCAAGGCATCTAAAATGGCTGCCGTGCACGACAAAAGTGTGGCATTTGAAAAAAGACAAGATGGCGCAGACAATGTTTTTCAACACTTCCTGATTTCCTTCGAATCGAACGTTAACAGACGTTGGGGCATATTACCAAAGTTAAGCGATATTTATCCCTAACGATGCATTGCAAAGATTTTTTTACCGTCAGAAATTATCGCAGATAAACCTTGCTATTATCAAGGTTTATCGCAAATACGATAAAAAACGACCGCAATGCATTAATATCGCTGAAAACTCAGCGATATTCATGCATTACCGAGCTAATGCTCTTAGCCATGTTATCCACCTCCCATTGGATAACATGGCTAAGAACTGCTCAGGGCAGCTGTTACTTTTTGGAGATATTCGCGCGTATCTCGAATATTTCCAAAAGTTGATAATAGGAGATAGCGATGTTAGCGACTGTTTCCAGTCGCTAACATCTTGGCATGCCCACTTTGCATGTCATTAGTGATAAATATCACTCACATGCAAAGTGGGGCCCAAGATGGTCGCTATCTCCTACTAGCCGTCGCTAACTGGTGTTAGCAACAGCTAGGTAATACAGATATAATTTTATCTCCGCGAAGCGGAGCGCTGTTACAGATATATATCTTGTTTTTGAACGTTAATTTCTCAAAATGCACTGAAGCACATATATTGAGACCTAGCAAAGGCACATTGGGCTACCAGTCCCTAATATTTTACCAAGTTTCGTGCAAATCCATTCAGCCGTTCGATTATTATTAAAAAAAATTTTTTAAAACCTCCACATCAAACCTAGGGGGTCAGCGAGGATCTACTATGCCCCCTTATGGTCATTTGCCCCTTCGCTTTGGCCTCCTCTTGTCTCTCGATCCTACCGAGAGACAAGATGGCGGCCGCTACGGACTGTTTGGAATGTTTACAGACACCGGAGAGCCAATCAGCTTCGCTTCGCAAAGCTCCGTAACGCGAAAAGTACGCGAAGCGGTGCGCTGTTACAGATATATATCTTTTTTTGAACGTTAATTTCTCAAAATCCACTGAAGCACATATATTGAGACCTAGCAAAGGCACATCGGGCTACCAGTCCCTACAATTTTGCCAAGTTTCGTGCAAATCCATTCAGCCGTTCGATTATTATTATTATTATTATTTTTTGCCCCGCGGGGCCCTTTTAAAACCTCCACATCAAACCTAGGGGGTCAGCGAGGATCTACTATTCCCCCTTATGGTCATTTGCCCCTTCGCTTTGGCCTCCTCTTGTCTCTCGATCCTACCGAGAGACAAGATGGCGGCCGCTACGGACTGTTTGGAATGTTGACAGACGCCGGAGAACCAATCAGCTTCGCTTCACAAAGCTCCGTTGCGCGAAAAGTACGCGTCCTGGAGCGCTGCCCGGTCCGCTGTTACAGATATATATCTTTTTTTAAACGTTAATTTCTCAAAATCCACTGTAGCACATATATTGAGACCTACAAAAGGCACATCGGGCTACCAGTCCCTACAATTTTGCCAAGTTTCGTGCAAATCCATTCAGCCGTTCGGGCTAAAAGTGAGGCCAACCGCCCTATGGAAAACTCAATGTTAAAAACACGTTTTGGGACCCCCCTTTTTTCTCGACCCCCCCTGGACGAACCCCCCCCCAATTTTCAGGGGCTGCTCAGAAACAAAATGTGCCATTTTCCTGAAAATTTCAGCCAATTCCGTCCACAAACGCCAAAGTTATTAGACATAGAATTTTCCAAAAACCCATAGAGAAAAAATCCTAACTATATATACCTACTGGCGACCGCCAGTAGGTAATATATATATATATATATATATATATATACACACACACACACACACATTAGTATCAGTTATTAAAACTATTCATTTTAAATTATGTTACTGTTCACTAATTTAATATTTTAAATAAATTACTTATGATTCAATATTTATTTTTTTAAATGATAATCTTACCCTTTTTGGCAAAATGCAGTTTTTTTTACACAATATTTTAGTAATACAACATTGTTGTTTTTTATATACTGTTACACATCTGCAGCTGTTTAGCAAAGAGAAATCTCCCTATCTAAATGTAGCGTTGGACGTCTAGTGGGAAAAACCCACATTTTCTAATCTTTTTCCATTGCATTGGATATTAGAAAACGGCTTCTTCATCATTTCGAAAGAAGCATAAAGAAGTATAGTATAAGTTAAAGTATACTATGATAATAATACGAACATAATATTTGCCAGGTTTTCTTTTTATAATCATTTTCTATTTTCATGCAACAATTTTTGCAAAACAAATATTTTACCACACCTCCACACTTGTTATATCCCATTTCAAGTAAGCTTTTGTTAATCAGATGTAATGTGTTCCTTAGTTAATTAGTGGAGAAGTATTCTTTTCAGGAAGGATTTCTGATCCAGCAAATGGATCCTATCAGCTACTGGAGCATCTGTAAACAATGTATCTCATACCTTGAAATGGAAGCATTCCCCAGAAGGCTGAATAATATATCTAGCAGCCAATTAAATGATGGCGTGAAAGAAATTTTCCCCAGACATCACCTTTGTGTATGTTTTGAAAGTTATCAACACAAGATCGAGCTGACAGCTACATTTTTCTGTTGTCAGACCTAAAATTCATTCGACACATTTTTAACAGTAAGTATCCCTGTTGTCTATATTATTAAAGAACACAATGCATATTAATATGTATGGAGAAGTAGAAAATGTGAAGCCAACTAGGTTGCAATAGAGATCTGGTGGAAAGGGCTATAATTCAAAGAAGGGAAATGAGGAAAGCGAGCTGCCTGTACAAAGGGGGATTAGCAGATGGAGCCCTTCACCTGGAGGATTACATGTGGACACGGTGTGGGACGTCGGTTCTTACCTGAACCTCAGGAGGAGTACGCTTTCGGAACCTCATTGTGAAGGAAGTTACAGATTCTAGGAGGGTAGCAAAAGAAGGTTTAGGGTTTTCTCTGCCCTTGCTGCTTCTGCAAGTTTTATATAGACCACCTGAGACTTTGATCTAGCTTGCCAGATGTGTTAAAGTGCTCATGTTTACTGCTTTTGTGCTGAAATTCGATAAAGCAATTTGTCAAGAAATTCTCACCTACATATCATGACATGCTTCATCATGGGATGATTTGTCTCGTTTTAGGACAGTCTTGGTAGGGCTAGGTAGATAGATGTACTCTACGTGCAGAGCACAGAGCAAGATCTGGAAAACTTCTACAACTGGCTAAACAATAGAACTACTGACTAAAACGCCACCCGCCCTTATGGTAAGGGAAACTCTGGGCCATATGATCAAGAAAGAACAATACATTATCGCCGCTTTTATCTGCAGGAAACTGCCGCTACGGCGATAATGGGCTTGATAAACATGCCCTTGTGAATTCCCTTAGAAGCCCAGGTTCTGGTGTTAACCTGGGCTTCTATGGGAATTCACAAGGGTATATTATCAAGCCCATTATCGACGCTTTAGCGGTAGATTCCTGCCGATAAAAGCGGCGATAATGTATCGCCCTTTCTTGATAATATGGCCCTTTATTTTCTAAATCTTATCAGACACAAACTTTGCACAGAACTGAATGCGAGCCATCAGAATGGAAAACACTGTTACATAATACAAGTACAAACCTCTGAAACATGCGGTATAATCTTCCAAGTGGCCAAATGTTGCGCATATGCAGAACAAAAATGTGAACAAGCTGCAGAAATTAGGAAATCCCGAAAATTCAGGGTCGGACTAGCGCACAGGGAAATCAGGCAGTGCCCCATGAGCTGGTATTGCATGCAGCCGCGGCCCGTGGAGGGAGTTACGGTGGGGCAGGGAGGCGGGGAGGGGGAGGGGCAGGGTGGAGGGTGCTAGAAACCGGCATATGGATAATTGCAGGTAAGTACACAATTTAATTAATAAAACGAAATTCGTAGCGCGCACAGCATCGCATTTTGCCATGCAGTGCGCGCTACGAATTTTGTTTTATTAATTAAATTGTGTACTTACCTGCAATTATCCATATGCCAGTTTTTAGCACCATCCACCCTGCCCCTCCCCCTCCCCGCCTCCCTGCCCCACCGTAACTCCCTCCACGGGCCGCGGCTGATTGCAAGTATGTGTTAGAACTGTTTTTTTTTTACTGTTTGTGGGCCTGTTTTATGGTCTGCTAGGCCCGTTTTTACTGTTGATTTCTCTCATATTAAAACAAACATTGCCTTGCAAAACTTGTACAAGTGCAAAACTGCCATCATTTTCAAACATGTGACACCTTCCTAGCTGTCTAATTCATTAATGGGAGGCACTTTTATTTTGGTTTCCAGGCCTATTTCTTTTCCCAGTCCTATCCTGATTACATTGACTAGTGCTACCCTTACTGGATGCGTTTTTAACAGATATATTTGTTAACTCACACATTTTTGCTTTAACCAGTCTACTTTTGTATAGATGCTGGGGTGGTGCAGCAAGCCCAGAAACAACCATGCTGACGATCAGAAAAGCAACAAAGATGTCTATGAATTGTGTGTGTATCCTGTCACATTTACTGTGCATTAGAAAAACAAAGGTCAAATATCAGGCTATGGGCCTTATTACGACTACAGCGATCCATTGGAATACCGTAGTTATGGTAGCGGCCTGTGTACCGCCAGGCTGGTGGTCCACACAGCATAGTTCTACTTTGGCGGTAGACCTGCCAAAGAATGACTTCAACTGCCAGCAATCCGCGATCCCGGGTGGTCTTGTGTCGGTGTAAGGCTGGTAATATGCTGCTGGTGCCGCTGCAGCAGGGGATGCATAAACCACCAGTTCCTGAAGTGCTTGGACACCCATTGCAGTGTCTCAACACAGTACTGCTGTGAGCCAGCCACCGCTGGACTGCCTGATCTGGATTCCAGTCGGAATCTGGTAGGCAATTACAATATGAGTTTGGCGGTCTTAGAGCGGGGCACTGGCGTGGCTGCCCGCTCCAAGTTCATTAAACTCTTAATAATTATGGCCCAATATCTTTGACAAATTGATGCTTATTTGGAAATTGGAATATACTTTTTTTTCTGACTGCAAAGTGAAAGGATTCTGTAGAAGTGATCTTGGTGACAATCCTACTGGGGTAAACGAAACGAAAGGAAAGGCTGTAACATGGAAGGTTTTTCTAACACCAATAGAAGTCCTTGGTGACAATCCTACTGGGGTAAAGGAAACGAAAGGAAAGGCTGTAACATGGCAAGTTTTTCGAACACTATTACAGAAAAACGGGGTAACCCAATAGAAGTCCTTGGACCTGGGTATCGATTAGTACAAACAACAATTGGTCCTGGACAAATCTTTTCACAAAAATCCCACTCTATGAAAGAATTGTCACTTAAAGATAACTATGTGCATGCATACAGTCAGCACAAGGTTAAATACATCCCAGTGAGGAATTTACAGATATGCAACGCCCTGATTAAAAAAAAAGGCATATATTTATTGATCAAGAATTATAACAATGAATGGTAGACACTGTACTATACCTCTGATTTTTGAGAAAGAGGGTTGCTCCAAGGAAAAGTGCAAAAAAAGAAGGTGCTCATGTGCGAAATGTGGAAGAATAAGAAACGGAAAAAAATTAAAGAGGATTCAAAGAAAAAATCAATCAATCAATCAATTAATCATATCATTTGTAAAGCGCACTACTCACCCGTGAGGGTCTCAAGGCGCTGGGTTGGGGAATGCTGCTACTGCTCGAAAAGCCAGGTCTTGAGGAGTTTTCTGAAGGTCAGCAGGTTTTGGGTCTGCCGTAGGTAGATGGGGAGGGTGTTCCAGGTCTTGGCGGCGAGGTGGGAGAACGATCTGCTACCAGAGGTCATGCTTCGGAAGCGGGGGGACTGTGGCAAGGGTGAGGTCGGCGGAGCGGAGCTGGCGAGTGGGGGTGTAGAAGCTGAGTTGTCTGTTGAGGTACGTTGGTCTGGTGTTGTGGAGTGCCTTGTGTGCATGGGTGAGGAGCTTGAAGGTTATCCTCTTGTTGACCGGGAGCCAGTGCAGGTCTCTCAGGGGGGGTGTGATGTGGCTGCGGTGAGGGATGTCGAGGATCAGGCGTGCAGAGGCGTTCTGGAGCCGTCTCAGGAGTTTGGCCGAGGCTCTTGCGTAGAGGGCGTTTCCGTTGTCCAACCTGCTGCTGACGAGGGCCCGGGTGACCGTGCTTCTCGTTTCAGTGTGGATCCACTTGTATATCCTGCCGAGCATGCGGAGGGTGTTGAAGCAGGAGGAGGAGACGGCATTGACCTGTTTAGTCATGGAGAGGGTGGAGTCGAGGATGACCCCTAGGTTGCGTGCGAGGTAGGTGCGTGTCGGAGCGGTTCCCAGTGCGGTCGGTCACCAGGAGTCGTCCAAGGCCGAAGGGGTGGATCCGACGATGAGGACCTCCGCGATTGTCTGAGTTCAGCTTCAGACAGCTGTTCCTCATCCTTTCAGCGACGGCCTTCATTCCTTCGTGAAGGTTGGTTTTGGAGGTGTGTGGGTCCTTGGTAAGGGAGAGGATCTTGAGGTTGTGCCGACAGGCGACGTGGGCGAGCAGTGCCATGTAGATGTTAAACATAGTTGGGCTGAGGGATGAGCCCTGGGGAACGCTGTAGATGATCTTGGTGGCTTCGGAACTGAAGGGGGGAAGGCGGACGCTCTGTGTTCTGCCGGAAAGGAAGGATGTGGTCCAGTCCAGAACCTTCTCTTGGATCCCAGCGTTGTGGAGGCGTATTCGTAGTGTGTGGTGGCAGACCGTATCGAAGGCGGCTGACAGGTCCAGGGGGATGAGGGTCGCCGTTTCTCCGTTGTCCAGCAGGGACTTGATGTCATCGGTGGCAGCGATGAGGGCAGTCTCGGTGCTGTGGTTGCTGCGGAACCCAGACTGGGAAGGATCCAGGATGTTGTTCTCCTCGAGGTAGCGGGTCAGTTGTTCGTTGACGGTCTACTCGATGAGCTTTGACGGGAACGGGAGCAGGGAGATGGGACAGAAGTTCTTGAGGTCCTTGGGGTCCCCCATGGGTTTCTTAAGTAAGCTGTTGATCTCAGATTGCTTCCAGCTCTCCGGGAAGGTTGCTGTCTCGAAGGAGGTGTTGATGACTTTCCGGAGATGGGGTGTGAAGGATGTGCTGGCTTTGTTGAAGATGTGGTGTGGGCATGGGTCAGACGGAGATCAGGAGTGGATGGTGTTCATGATCTTGATGGTGTCATCGTCGTTGATGTTGATCAAGGAGAGCAGGCGGTTGTGCGGATGGTGGTCGTGGGGGCGGAGGACTCAGTGGTTGTTGGGGTGGTCGTGGCGTTGAACCTCTTGTGGATGTCTGCGATCTTACGGTGGAAGAAGGTGGCCAGCGAGTTGTACAGGTCTTGCGAGGGTGGGATGTCGTTGGTGTTGGAGCTGGGGTTGGAGAGTTCCTTCACGATGTTGAAGAGCTCTTTGCTGTTGTGTGCGTTGTTGTTTAAGTGGTTTTTGAAGGAGGCCCTTTTGGCGGATCTGATGAGGGGATGGTGTCTGCGGGTGGCGTTCTTGTGGGCTGCTTGGCTGTCCGGTGTTCATTCACAAGCCAGATCTTCTCAAGCTTTCTGCAGGTTTGCTTGGAGGCCCGGAGGTCTTCAGTGAACCAGCTGGCTTTCTTGTTGGTGTGACTGTTGCAGGGTTTCTTGATCGGGCGAGGGTGTTGGCGCAGTCGTTGATCCGCTGTCTGAGATTGCGGGCGGCAGTGTCGGGGTCGGTGGGGTCAGCGGGTGGGCTCTGGGTGAGGGTGGTGGTTAGCTGGTCTTCGGTGACTTTGCTCCAGCAGCGGCGAGGCATCTGTTGGATGCGGTGGTGCGTGGTGGGTTTCTTGAAGGAGAAGTGAATACAGTGATGATCGGTCCAGTGGAGTTCGGTGGTGTGGTTGAAGGAGACATGGGGGCTTGCGGAGAAGATGGGGTCAAGTGTGTGACTGGCGAAGGGGGTGGGTGTTGTTGACGAGTTGTTTGAGTCCGAGGTTGGCTAGGTTGTCGATCAGGTTGGTGGAGTTGGTGTCGTTGTTGTTCTCGAGGTGGAAGTTCAGGTCCCTGAAGAGGATGTAGTCCATGGAGGTGGGGGCGTGTATGATGACAAGATCGGCGATGGAGTCGCTGAACTGTGGTCGGGGTCCAGGGGGTCTGTAGATGAGGGTTCCTCTGAGGGTGGTGTTGGGGTTGGTGTGGATCTGGAAGTGCAGGTGTTCGGCTGTGCTGAGGGTGTCGTCGGTGTTGGTCGAGACTCTGAGAGTGTTCCTCTGGACGATGGCGCTTCCTCTTCCTGCTCCATTGGTGCAGTCCCTGCGGGTGATCTTGTAGCCTTCCTGGACGCTATGGCTATGTCGGGTGCCAAGGAGTGGTTCAGCCAGGTCTCCGTCAGGAAGGCGACGTCTGGGGAGGTTGAGTCGAGTAGGTCCCAGAGTTCAACAGCGTGTTTGCAGGCAGAGCGGGTGTTGAGAAGGATGCATCTGAGGTGGTTGGGTTCTTTCCTGGTCAGCAGCATGGTGGGGTGGATGCTTGTGAAGCTGCAGTTCCGGCCGGTGAATGCTCTGTGGGTGCGCTTCGGGGCGGCCAGGAAGCATGTTTGTGATAGTCCGGTGTTGAGTGCGTGGAGGGTTCTGGCATCTTAGCGGTGTCAGGCGTCGTGGCGTTCGCAGGGTCCACGGAGGGGTCCTGCCGCTGGGTGCGGTCCAGGCACGGACGGGTGCAGATGGGCTTGCCTTAGGCGCGCCTTTGGTGTGCGCCAGCGGCGAGGCCGCTACGCGGCCTCCATACGAGGGGATCTGGGAGGGAGGAGCAGCTGGGAGGCGGGAGTGGGTCGGCGAATGGAATTGCAGGGGGCGTAGCCACAGGGATGCAGCGGTGGGAAAAACGGGCGGGGCTGCGGGAGAACTGGAGAATAAGTGCTACATATTCAATGAGATTCGATTTCCATACATATTCATTTTTGCACTATACATTTTTACCAGTAAAACTTCATTTCCATGCAAATTAGGGGCCTGATTACAACTCTGGGAGCCTGAGGACCGCTAAACTTGTGGGGGCGCAGCAGTGGCGGTCCAGCCACCACAGCACCAGTTGGTCCAACCACCCTACTCCGAGTTGGGCAGTCAGACCGCCATTGCACCACCGCAACCACCACAGTGGTGCAACAGTCTTAAAGCCGCAATATGCTTGGCTGGATCACCCCAGTCCCGCCAAGCATATTAAGAGTTTCCTCTCAGCCATGGTCTTTGTGGTGCTTCCTACTCCATGAAAAACATTGCGGAGAGGAAACAAAGGGGGTCCGATAGTGCCCCCTTGTGCCTCAGGGCCATGTGGTGCATACAGGGGGTCACAAAATGTGCCTCCCTGTGTGCATACACCCCAGTACCTACAAGGTATGGACTGCACCTGTCCCTGCCGTGCAGGTACTGTCTTTGATGTTCCTATTGCGGTGCCTATTTCATACACACCTCCAAAGAACTGCCTGCCAGTGACAATACAAGTCACAATCTTGTGGACGGTGCGCACACGGGTTTGGCAGTGTGGGAGCAGGACGCCGGCATTGGGGTTCTTCTTCCACACCGCCAAACTTGTAATCAGGCACTTAGTGACCATGCCAACGGAAAATGTGCTATCATTAAATGACCGTGCGCTACCACACCAGTGCTTGAAAATGCAAAACTGTCTACATACCACACCCTTGTTAATCTCATGCTGAATGGAAGTGGCACATTTGCAACACTTGAGTGTTTTGTATGTCAGTGATATAATATTATTGGCAGGGCCTCCACACTAAAACGTGTTCCAGCACTCTTGACCTTGTGTGCTATAAATATAACCTCAATAAGCAAACAAATAAGTACAAAATATAATTACTGACACCCAAAACTAGGTACTAAGACATACTGCTCCTATGTTTCCACATTTGGGCTACAAAGCAGCCAGGTCAAACATTAATTAAATCTAAGTGAGCAAAGTTTGCCAGTTTGAACTAGAAAAGTTCTTGGTCATCCTCAAGAAGGGGTAAAAATATCAGCGTTCACAGTTAAAGCCTTTTGGAACCCGAGAACACAAAACCATGCACTCACTGCAATGTTGGGTATCCCTCCTATAAAAGGAAATCACAACCCTGGCACCTCAACAGTGCACAGAAATACGATAATCATAGACGAAATCACATAGAATGAAAAAAATTCTGTATCATTATTTTTTCATTTATGACATAGAAATGTGGCATATATTGTCTGCACGATGGTGTTATGTAAATAAAATTTCAAACTACCTGTAATCGAGTCTTGAACCCTGTTTGTGCTGTGGTGCATTCGGACTTCCTTGCTGCGCACTGGAGCTGGGTTGGGTTCGTTTCCGGCTTGGAAGAATATATATATATATATATATATATATATATATATATATGCTAAACCATGAGATGGAGAAGCGTGATACCCAACAGTAATCCGAAATTAGATGTAAGACACAAATGCCACACTTTATGTACATTTTACAGCGAAAACTCACACACCAAAAGACTTGTCTGTCAAGTATCAAAAGGGACTATCAGAAGGTGGTCCGCCTAATACAAACTTTTGATACTAATAGTTAATAAGGGAATTAAGGAACTTGGGCATAGATTCATGAAGGTAAAATCCGCTCGCAAAGGGGCAGATTCTCAGAATATGCCCCTTTGCGACCGGTATTTTTGCATTTGGGATGCTTCTTCCCAAAAGCAAAAATTGCAAAATAACAAATCGCAAATTTGCGATTACTTGCATTTAAGGAATCTCAAATTGAGATTCCTTAAATGCAATGCATTAAAGTTTAAAAAATAGCGATTTCGCTAATAGGACTCGCAAATTACCATGAAGTTGAAGTTCATGGTAATTTGCTAAAACTTTGAAAAATGCACTTAAGACCATTTTTCAAAGTTTCATGTTGCGCACACACATAAGGGCATGTGTGTGTGCAACATATGTACCCAGATCAATTTCAGGGGTGCAACAGGGTGTTCTTTGGACACCCCTGCACCCTTGAAATTGCATTCTCAATTTGCGATTCACTAATTGCGATTCGCAAATTGAGAATGTCTTCCCATTCATTCCTATGGGCCTCTAGGCCCATAGGAATGAATAGGGAGGTATTCCTTAATTGCGACTCGCAATTTGCGAGTCACAATTAAGGAATTTTAAGAAATCGCTATTTTTAAGCGTTTTCTTCTTGCATAGCATTTTGCTATTCCTTATTAGCGATTCCTTATTTTTCGCTAATAAGGAAACGCAAAATGGATGCTTGATGCATCTGGGGGATGATGGCCTAAGTGTGGAACAATCCCAAAACGAGGTTTCAAAGCTTATTATTAGACAGTGTATGCACACTGAATATGATTAAAAAATGTGGGAAGTTTGGGATGGACTGTTCCCATGAGGCACAGAGTCAAGACTGATTTGTGTATAGCTGGGTCTGAACTGGAGAGGCGAAGTGAGCTAAAGAACGATGATGGATTCAACCCAGATCTGTGACTGGGAGTGAGTGTCTCAAAGGTATCAGTGCTCCCTGAATCATCTCCTTGTGGTTGCAAAAATATTCATGTACATTCATTTCTTTATTACTATTGCTTAAAGCACAGCTTTCCAAACTTTTCATGTTGGTGACACACCTTTTTGTGAAAAGAATTTCAGGGGCACGGTAAAGCGAGGAAGCGCAGCGAGCGAGCCCGAACCACCTATATGATGGGTTCGGGCCCCACACACACACACACCCCACCCCACACACACCCCACACACAACCCCACACACACCACCCCACAGACACAACACCCCACACACACAGCCCCCACACACACACACAACCCCCCACACACAACCCCCACACCCCACACACACCCCACAAACACACACCCCACAAACCCCCACACCCCCCAACACACACACCCCACACACACAACCCACACACACCCACACACACCCCACACACACACACCCTACACCCCCCACACACCCCCCCCACACACACACACAACCCCCCCACACACAACTCCACACACACCTACACACAGAAAAATGCAAGTGTCCGTCTGTAACACAACTGGTGCTCATGTAAAGCGCTCTGATACCTTTGGCTCTAGTTTGCTCAACAAAAAATAGTTTGGCAAAAGCTGCATGGTAAAGAGTAAAGGATGTTTTCTACCATTATTTATCAATGTAATTCCTTTCTTAGAATTACTCCTTGAGGACCCCCCTTTCTCCCTCCCCCCAATCATACTTATGCAGATGTCATCTAAAGCGCAGCCTCTTTTAGGCAATCTTTTATTCCCTGCAGTCCATCAGGGGTTAAAACATCTGAAATAGCAAGTAAGGATGAAACCAGGGCATGAAAAAATCTGTCAGACCAGCTGCTTTCGCGTTGCGTTATAGTTGATACACTGTATCAGGCACGCAAAACACCCATTGGCATCAAAGGGCTTCAGCTCCCCCCCCCCCCGTCGTGTGTGGCAGCCCGGGACCACTCACTGCCGCACCCGAGCACTTCATAGGTCTTTAAAGACCTTGTGCATGTTAATAGGGCTTTGTTGTTGTTTCACCCCTTCTAAGAGCCCCTGCAGCCCGACTCTGCCGATTGCCGGCAGACTTCATCTCATCGCACGACACACCTACATATGGGTCGCGACACAGTAATGTGTCGCGTCACACAGTTTGGAAAGCTGTGGCTTAAAGCATCAAACGACATCCTGAGACAATCTTATATGCACAACAACTGGGCACTATAATATTTCCAGGTGTGATGTTTCATGCTGTCTCATCCAGTATGGCCAAACTATACTTCTGCAATTGTGAGGCACAACCAGAATAAAGCTTAGTTAAATAACATGCAATCCTTTGCAAACATGCATTTGATGCAGTCCTTTTTCCCATTGCGTGTTTGCTGGCAGCTGACTCTGGATAGAATACACTGTAATAAATGTTTTACCGCAGTCAAACCAACTACAACCACCTTGAACATGACTTTGGTATATTTTGTCCGAGGCACTAGTAGTTGTGGCTTTGTTTGTAAATCCATACCTGTCAAGCCACTTCATTTCTCAACCACCTCTGTCCAAAATTCAGTATTCCTGGATATTCCCACCACATGTGCATGCAATTGCCTCCTGCATTTTTACGTTCTCCAGTTCTATGCTCCCCAGCCCCCAAATGCATCCCATGATGCAGCTTCAATGTTCGTATACCTTGTGAATACTCTTATCATTGATAAGCTTCCGCTGTGCATTAAGAGTGACTTTTTTTCAGTTACTGAAATTTTCCCCTCAGACACATTCCCCTATACCTTCTCCCAAATCCGTTTCCCAGTATCTCATGAGCATGTCCAACTTCTTTTCAGTCTTCGGCAGGATCAGGTTCATAGCCTTGAGATGAGCTTCACCTCTTCCTTATCCCTTCCCGTTGCTGGTTGACAGGATGCACATTGCGCTCTTAGGGAAAGTCTGGCATCAGCTTTCGCACAGCCACAGCAAATCCCACATAAACCTAAATACCCAGATTCTGCAGAGATTACAGAACTGCACAGGAGCGGTGTGAGTCGGCCATCTGTGGCAGATAAAAATGGTCACTTACCACCAACCTTGGTGTGCTTCTGAGCTGCACCGGTAAGTCCACACAGCTTTTCTGGGAAAGCAGGGGGAGAGACAGCAAGCCAGTGGGCTGTATGATCAGCCGCAGCAACCCAGACACTGGATCCCACTCTGTAATATCATTCCATGGGACCACATTCTGTAGCTGTATTTTTTGATAATAAGGTGTAAAGTTAGGATCATGCCTGCCCCCCGTCCCATGCGAGTCTCACTTTATTCCCTAGTACAGCAGCTGCTGCTGCTCATCCGGGCAGCTGAATCAGAGGTCCAGGATGTGTATAGGCAAGTGCTGTAATATATATATATTATCCAGGAAAGCAAAACCATTTTACTGAGGGCAAGACGACCCATTAGGAATTTGAAATCGGGAATTGAAAGCATCTATGTTAACTGTTTTCTAGGCTTTTTAATAACACATCTACATTGAAAGTGTAAATTTCTACCAATTCAGTGCTCACCTGAATCCCTAAGTATTGAAAAGGAGTTGTTTGAACGAGCAACTGAAGATGTTTCCCTCACTCCCGAAGTCCACCATTCATGTAGTACAAGACCAATTTGGTAATATGACTTTAATGCCGGCCTGATGCCTCACTTCATTTATTGCGGTCTCTGTTTTCCCCATGTGGTCACCAGATATCTGTCGGTCAAGAGAATGTCATTGGCATACAGTGATATAATTAGACGCTTACCCTTCAACTGAATGCCCACTTTTGCTGTCTGAGCTGTATCAAATATGCCAGCAGTTCAATTATTAATACACAAATCAACAGGGAAAGAGGGCACAACTGTCTCGTACACCCCACCTACACCCTAGCCATCACCCTAGCCATACTACCAGAATACAGGAGGTCCACCCATCTCATAAAATCAAGCACAATGTCATATGCACCCACCGATTGTCTCATAAATGCCAAGTGAACAATATCAAACGCATTATGAGTATAAAGATTGCAATTGCACTCCACTCACCAATTCTCTTGGCAGGTTTAAGCAGGTGCCCAGATCCAACACTTCCCTGACTTACCTGCGACTAGTCTAGGTAAATCGTTTTGAATTTCTTTTTATACATCTCGTGAAACATCATACAACAATTCCTGGATCCTGGTCTAGAGTGGAATGTGGGTTTTGCCGTTAAGCCATAAATTACTCCCACCTGATGACAAATGCAGACAAGTTTTGACCTTGCGTGGCCAGTGAGTAATGTCTCCTGATGTCTGACATGGGGAATGCATAATTACCGCATGTATAGTGTATGCTTTGTCCTGATTGGCTGATGTTCCCAACGTCATGTGGCATCTAACTTAATGATGTTTTGGGAACACGCGCCCCTCCGGCTATATTGTATTTTATTGGGGCCAATTTCCTAGGACCATTGTGGTGTCACCGCCTATCTGTGGGACTAATCTGTTTTTTTTCCTGTTCCTGCATTTGTCCTGATGGTTACGTGCCCCCCACACCTGTGATCTGTCAATCAGTAGCCTCAGGCCTAGGGTGCAGGGCCTGTCTTACCACATATTTCTGACTCAGGGCTGATGGAGAGGTCATATCGGGGGATTTCAACAACAGTGATTCGATTCTGTTTTTGTACATAGAGGTATCATTGCGTACATCAACATCAATATCAACATTCCCCTGCTGGTTGAATTTTCAACTACATCCTTTAACCCATACCATTGAGAGCCACATTGTTGGTGGCTTGTCATGTTTCATTCTTAACAAGTACTACTTCCCTAGCTACTTGCATTCTACCCAATTTGAGGACTGCATTTTCACAGCAGGAAACCCTTATTTGTAGGAAAACACACAAAAACAGTACAAAAATTAGAATTGGCAGCAATTACGTACAGAGTCCTGCCGCCCACTAGAAGAGGCAGGAGAGCCAGCCGGTATGCCAGACCTGCTGAGGGGCATCCCCCTCCTTATGCATGTCCATTTGTAAGTGATGCAGTGTTTGGATGGCAAGAGTCAGAGTCCCATTGTTCATGTTGTTGCTTGGGATGAACGAGCAACAGGACGTACAAATCTTGGTATATACCCCTCCTTCCATTGAGGTCATCAAGTCCAACACATACCGATGTTGCATCACCATGAAGCGGATGGCTCTTAGTTATTCACTAATTGCATTAGGGTTGAGCTCAGTACTGTTCATTATCTTCAACAAATTATTTGCAACCAGCGGTTGTTTGCTTTCATCTGCACTGTGAAGAAGGGTATGGACCCACCTGAATTGACTTGTGTGTCCAAAAACAGTCAGAATTCTTCCTTGAACTGAGCCCAGCTACAATAATGAGAATTTACTTTTTTCTCGAGCCTGATGCAATAGAGTGGTTTTCTTCTGTAGCGTACGTTGGTACAACTCTGACATATCTTCTCTAGGAAAGACCAGGGTAGGGGTGTGTATGGTGACCAAGGATCACAGGCCTTCCCATCCGGGGACAAAATGGGTGTAGACAAATTCACGGTACTGACAGTAGGTATCCATCAGCATGGAGGTGCACCATTGCATATCCGGTACTTGCAGTATTGAGCCACATTTCTCAGTAGTGCAAAGTGCAAATTTTTCTTTGCCTCTGAAACACAAGGAATACCGTGTAAGTTTCCATACAATTAGGGGCTGTCCCTTTTCTTCCAACCATATATATCAATCTATCTCAGTGTCCCATATATCCTGACAGGGGTTATCTATGCTGGTATTTAACCCTCCCCGAAGAGACTCATTTCTCTTTGCATCATTAAGGTGAATGGCCCTACACTGGAACTCCATGTCTGGCATCCATTTGTTAGACTGCACAAGACATGCTGAGGGCCACCCTGGAACCACAGATGGAAGCAGGAAGGGACGTGTTTGTGCACTGGTGTGGTGGCTTTGCTACCTACAAGAATATTTTCCTTGAAGGTATCGGGCCAAACAGTATCCTCCCCTATGGTGCCCGATTCCCCATTCTATCTAGCTCAGTTTGAATTTTGCTAGGATCGGTGAAGAGGTATAGAACTGTGCAATTGGTCTCATAGCCTATCACTTTCTTTACTATTCTATGGGGTTCTACTCGGTTGGGTTGTATCTTGGTCATATTTCTACATAGGTACAGGTGGAGAAGGCATTTAGCTTTTTAAGGGGCCATCTCTTGGGACAAGTGAAGCATGTCTGCACCTATTTTATGGGGTATTAGCGAACAGATGAAGCATGACCCGGCTAATGTCTGGGTGCCCACGGCGGTTATGTGCTGATTCCATATGTTGTGTTAGAGTGCGCTGTGTAGTGTGTGGAATACTAGTGTTGTGCTCAGTGTATTTATAGGTGGCATGGGGAGGTCTATTTGGAAGCACAGTGCAAATGTCAGGGTGGACTTCATTGGACTAGGCACATCTTTGTCAACATATTGATGTGGCAATATCCACAGTAAACAGAAGGTATACAATTGTAAAAGACACACAATTTGTGAAACATTACAGATCTAGGGGATGGATCCAAAAAAGATGTCTGTGGTCCTCCAGTGAGAGGGATTTTTCTTTACTTTGAAAACATTTGAAAGGGTTTGTTGTACAACAGTTTGATAAGAGTTCAATGTCTTGGACTTGCATGCCTTTGGTCTCTATTAAGATTATGGAAGTGGATGCCGGAGAGATGGTGGGCTGCTGTAAGGGTGGTGCACTTTTGTGGCTCAATTGCGTACCTGTTGGATAACAGCTATTGTTTGTTGGTTACTTTTTAGAAAACATTTACATCCTTATGTCTATCATCAGTCATTCTTGGGAACTCCTGTGCCTTTCTTTTTTAGGGGTGCATTTTACATTATACCTCTTATTTTTGGTGGACACCCGAAGGTGGCCCAGATCAGGGTGTCTACTACTTGGTTATAAAGGGTGTTAATTCATGCGTTGCCTTAATTCTTGCTTACGTGTTGTTGGTTCTCCCCTCCAGCATGATAGGAAAGGATATTATTTTGCTACGGGGTGTTTTGCTGTGAGCCTGGGTTCTTTAAATGATATCCTGCTTTTCCTAGTGATGGAGTGTGGAGCATGAAGTTTGACCTACACATGCGGGGGGTGGTATGTAAAGAGGGTGTGTGCTGCAATTAGGTGTTGTAGGCAGCTACGGCAATCTCTGGTGTCACGTGTATACCCCTATAGTCCCAGCACATGGCATGCAATGGGACCCGCCCTAACGGTGCCAGGTGTCTTAACTATGTCCTTTTTATAGAGGGTTTAGAGCGTTCTTTATGGGTTAGTTTTGGGCTTATTTTTGCTGGCATCTTGGGTGTTTCCCTAGTGTCGGAGGGACGGGCGGAAACAGAAGTGAGGAGGCTGTATGTGGGTAATAGTGAGATATTATTTATTTTATTCTTAGAGTAGTCCCGAACCGGGACTCTGATAGGTGTTACAAAAAAAAACACAAAATAAAACACTGCAATTGCAGGAAGCACAGTCTTGGCTGGATGAGGGACATCTTCACCGATGGAGGAGTTCTCTTCACTCTTTGGCAGTCTGGTTGAATCCCCCAAAGGTGTTCTGAAAGGCAAAAAAAAAGAAAAAAAGACAAAGGCGAGGTCAATGTTCAGGTACTTGTGTATAGCTTGTACCAATACCACACCACGTGAAGGGTTTGTTCATTTTGGTTTTTGTGCGGAAGGGAACTAGGTTGCTTGGGGAAGGGGTGTTCATTAAGGTAGGGGTGTGAGGAAGACCCCGTACACCAATACCATTGATGGGGCTTTCCTCCCCTATTCTCGGAAAACTATAGGATGCGAGCAGCGGGAGGCAGACAGCGGACCTCCGCGATTATATCCAGCAGGCTACAAGCAGCAGGGAGGCAAACAGCGGGCTATCGTGGCTACACCCAGTAGGTCACAGGCTCCCTACCCTTCCTTTACCCTCTACCCAGGCCACGTACCGCTGTCAGCTGCAACTCTCTGGCTCGTGCTTGTCATCCGAGGTCCACCTGTCCTCGCACACCAGTTCAGGATTCCCAAGGTCTACTTCCTCATCTTTCCTCTTGACTTTCTCGTCGTCGTCACCGGAACTCTCCCACCGATCTACTTCAGCTCTGGATCGTCCACCTCGCTCTTTGTCCGCTCTTCCACGTCTTTTCTCACATCCCAGGATCCTCCCCCTGGATGTGGTTGGGCGGATGTCACTTCCGCTCTGCCCCTCTGAGGCTCAAGGTGTTTCCTGTGTTTTTGTACGAGCTGCAGGGAAGAACGAGATTTTGTTTTTAGTGATGGGCGGGGTTCCCCTTGCCTGGGAATGTCATCCGACCCTGGAAGGTAAGGAGCGCAGGCATCGAGGGGGCTCTGGGACGCCTCTTCACATTCCCCTACCATAACTTTCTTGTTCACAAGTAAAGGATTCCCTGGGTACCGGGACAGAAAATCAACATTGGTCTGTTCTTTCCCTTTTCTGTTTTGGACAGTGAAACGGAAGGGTTGCAGGGTTAGGAACCACAGTAGGATTCTTTGGTTGTGCCATTTATCCTTGATAACCATTCAAAAGGGGCATGGTCTGTGTATAAGAAAAACTCCCTCCCATTCAGATAATACTGGAGGGTCTCAATAGCCCATTTGATAGCTATGGCCTCCTTCTCTATTACTGCATACTTGGTTTCTCTCGGGAACAGCTTGCGGCTGACATACAGTAGAGGTCGTTCTTGACCGTTACCATCATGTTGGGACAGGACAGCCCTAAGGCCGTGGTCTGAAGCATCAGCAGGAAAGCCTTTGAGGAGATATAGTGTTTTAAGAGTTGGAAGGCCTGGGTTTCAGATGGAGTGGGATCTCTCAATTTCCTTTTTGTTTGTACGTTTTTCTTTAACAGGTCAGTTAAGGGGGTTGCAATTTGTGAGAAGTGAGGGACGAACCGTCTATAATATCCTAACAGGCCTAAAAAATCTCTGATGTCCCTCCTGGTTTTGGGGAAAGGGATCTGGGTTATTGCTTCCACTATTTCCTCGATGGGTTGGATATGACACTCTCCCAAAAGATACCCTAGGTATTTTACGGGCCTGGCGGCTAGGTGGCTTTTGGCCAGGTTGATAGTCAAGCCATGTTTTCCTAAAGCATGAACTATTAGGGCCAATTGTTTTAGGTGGTCCACCCAGGTGGTGCAGTAAACGATTACGTTGTCTATATATGTAGCCGAGAAATCCTTATAGGGCTGTAGAATAACGTTCATAAATCTTTGAAAGGTTGGTGGTGCCCCGTGTAACCCAAAGGGTAGGGGTGCTAAAGGCCATTTTTTTCTCTGTCCTGGGTCCTTAGGGGCACCTGACAGTAACCCTTACAAATGTGCTGATATACTTCGCCTTTCCTCCCTCTATCATCTGGTCAACACTAGGGAAGGGGTATGCATCAAACTGAGATATTTTGTTTATTTCTCTGAAATCGATACAGAAGCAGGTTGACCCATCAGGTTTGGGCACCATCACTATTGGTGAACATCACTTTCTTTTGGAGTGTTCTATAACCCCTAGCTCCAACATTTGCTGGACTTTGTTGTCAATTGCTTGTCTCCTGGCTTCAGGAATGCGGTATGGTCGCAACCGGACTGTTTTCCCCGGAATTGTATGAATTTCATGTTCAATAAGAGTTGTTCTACCTGGTACCATGGAGAACACATCCTACACTGGATGTAAAGCCTCCTTCAGTTCTTGTCTTAGTGGATCAAAAACTCTTTATCTATACTTTGCCCTACTAAAGAAAGAGGAGGAAGACCCACCAGTACAGGAAGAGGGCCCTCCCATTTCTTAAGGAGATTAATATGATATATTTGCGTGTGGTGTCTTTCTGGATCCAGCTCCACTCTATATGTGACAGGGGTTACTTTTTCCAGGACTTTAAAGGGGCCTTGCCACTGACTTAGAAGTTTATGTCCAAATGTAGGCATTAAGAGTAATACCATGTCTCCTATTGTCAATTCTCTTTCTTTTGCAGATTTATCATATTGGGCCTTCTGACTGCTTTGGGCCTGGTCTAAGTTGGATCGTACAATGGCACGTATTTGTTTAAGTTGTGTTTTCAATCCGGCAACATAATCTAAGAGGGGTTTTGCTGAGTCATCTTCCTCCCACTCTTCTCTGGCCATGTCTAGTAGGGAATGGGGTTATTTCCTGTATAAGAATTCGAACAAAGAGAAACCCGTACTCTTTTGTTTTCCACATCGAATGGCAAATAATGCCAAGGGAAGCATATCCTCCCATTCACGGGCCTCTACATTGAGCAATTTCTTCAGGGTACGCTTTAAGGGGGCATTGTAGTGCTCTACCAGCGTCATTTTGAGTGTGGTAAGCAGCATTGCGGATTTGCCTAACGTTCAACTGCTGACACACCTGCCGCATTACCTTAGAAGTAAAGGGCGATCCCTGGTCCATTATGATTTCTTTTGGGAAGCCTAGTCGAGAGAACACATCAATCATGGCTTTTGCTACGTTTGTGGTGTTCGGCTGTCGGAGGGCTATAGCCTCGGGAAATTGGGTAGCGTAGTCCACCAAGACTAAAACATACCGATAACCATTACGGGAAGGCAGGAGAGGGCCAAGGATATCCTTTCCTACCTGTTAAAAAGGCACATCAATAACAGGCAAGGGCTTAAGGGGGAACCTGGGAGGAATATAGAGGCTGTTTTTCTGGCATACTGGGCATTCATGCAGTATTTGCGGACTTGCTGATATATACCGGGCCAATAAAACCTCTCTAGTATAGCCTTCTCGGTTTTGTCCCCCCCCAAAGTGGCCACCCAATAAGTGGCTATGAGCCAGGAAGAGGACCTTGTCTTGGAAGGGCTAGGGTACAAGCAGCTGTACTGGCCACCCACCTTTCCTATAAACCAACCCCCTTCTGATGAAAAATTGGGGACCTACTAGTAGGGGAATCCTCCTGTTCGGAGGCTTGCCTCCAGGCCTCCTGAAGTGTGCAGTCTACTGGCTGTGCTGCACGAAAATTGCGGTCATGTCCCATAGGACGCTATCCTTGCTTATGAGAAGACAGGTGCCCTGCTTTTTTTTCTCTCCTTCTTTGTTGTTAGCTTTTTCTGGCTTTTTCCTTAGCCCATTCCTGATCTGTGATCCGTGAAAAGAGCATTTATTTTCTTCGTACGTCATAAAGCAAGTCATCAAGAAGGGGAAAATACATCCCCAGTATCACAGGCTCAGGTAGAATAGGAACAATTTCCATTTTTATGGAGATTGGGGGTTGAGTGTCTTGATGTTGTATAGTTAGAAACGTTAGCCACAGGATATGTTTTGTTGTCCCCGTGGATGCACTGGATGGTGACTTCTCCTATACTAGGTTGGACCCCCTTGGAATAGCATGGGGTTTCACCACGCTCTGTAAACACTCTGTGTTGACCAACGCATCACTTGGTTCCCCATTTAACACTATTTTTCTGTGAAAGGGACAAGCACCTTCCTTTGGGGAGTAGTATAGGGCTCCGGCATATCGCACTTCCATTGGTTCCTCTTTTTGAGGACAATGTCGGACTATATGGCCAAAGGTGCCACAATGAATGCATTGGGGTCCAACAGGAAGAGGAGGACGGGGAGGATGGGTGGGGCCAGGTATTACGGTTATTGTCTCTGGTTTTCAAGGATAATGGAGAGGTCTGGGTGCTATCATAGGCGCATTCCCTGGTGGTTTCCAGTTCCCTTCTTCTTTGCTTTTCTGCATCTCTTGGGCCCTGAAAAAACAGCAGCAATCTCAACCTCTCTTTCCAGTGTAAGATCGGTATGTTGCCGAACCCAACGTTGAATCGGTGGGTGTAGAGCTGTCAGGAACTGATCGAGATATACTTTCTCTAGTATCTCTTCCCTGGAGGATACCAGTGGTTTTAGCCATCTGTCCGTCATGTCCTTTATCCAATACCATAGGGCTCTGGGATTTTCTTTGGGTCCTTCTCTAATGTGTCCTAATCTTATGCAATATGTTTCTTCATCTATCCCCATGCGCTCCAATATGCATTTTTTTACATCCGGATATGGGGTATCACTGTGGGGATTGGCTGCCTGTTAAGCAGCTTGAAGGTCTCCGGTCAACAAAGGCCCAAGGCACTATCCCCAGCGGTCTTCGGGCCATAGCGCTGCCCTGGCCATTCTCTCAAAATTAGACAGCAAGTAATCAGGGTCTTCGCCTGGCACATACTTCTGTATAACCACCGAGGGAGGAGTAGTCAGTCCCCGGGGTTCAGCCATAACCTCCGCTAGTTTTCCTATGGCCATCTCCTGAGTCTGGCCCTGCTCAGTAAGAGCTCTACGCAAGGCTTCCCGCTCAGTCTCTGCAGACTCCAGGAATTTCTCCATGAGTTTCTCCAGTCTACTTTGTGATTTGATTTGATATGATTTGATTTGATTATGGAATTTATAGAGCTTGTGAATGCCCAAGGGTGTCCCTCAGCCATCCTATGGATTACGGCCTCTATTTCCCCCGATCCCACTTCTGACAGCACCTGTCAGAGGGACAGGCGGAAACAGAAGTGAGGAGGCCGTATGTGGGTAATAGTGAGAAATTATTTATTTTATTCTTAGAGTAGTCCCGAACCCGGACTCAGATAGGTGTTACAAAAAAAAAACACTGCAATGGCAGGAAGCACAGTCTTGGCTGGATGAGGGACGTCTTCGCCGATGTAGGAGTTCTCTTCACTCTTTGGCAGTCTGGTTGGATCCCTCAAAGGTTTTCTCAAAGGAAAAAATTAAAAATTAAAGACAAAGACGAGGTCAATGTTCAGGTAATTGTGTATAGCTTGTAACTTCACCACACCACATGAAGGGTTTGTTTGTTTTGGTTTTTGTGCAGGTGGGAACTAGGTTCCGTGGGGAAGGGGTGTTCAGTAAGGTAGGGGTGCGAGGAAGACCCCGTGCACCAATACCATTGATGGGGCTTTCCTCCCCTATTCTCGGAAAACTATGGGATGCGAGCAGCGGGAGGCAGACAGCGGACTACCGTGATTATATCCAGCAGGCTACAAGCAGCAGGAAGGAAAACAGTGGGCTTTAGCGGCTACACCCAGCAGGCCACAGGCTCCCTCCCCCTTCCTTTACCCTCTACCCAGGCCATGTATTGTTGTCAGCCGCAACTCTCCTGAGTTGCGGCGGCTCATGCATGTCCTCCGGGGTCCACCAGTCCTCACACCACAGTTCGGGATTCTCGAAGTCTTCTTCCTCGTCTTTCCTCTTGGCTTTCTCGTCGTCATCACCGGCACTCTCCCACCATTCTCCTTCAGCTCCAGGATCGTCCGCCTCTCTCTTCATCCACTCTTCCATGTCTTTTCTCCCTTCCCAGGATCCTCCCCTGGATGTGGTTGGGTGGATGTCTCTTCCGCTTCGCCTCTCCGAGGCTCGAGGTGTTTCCTGTGTTTTTGTCCGAGCTGCGGGGAAGGACGAGAGTTTGTTTTTAGTGATGGGAGGGGTTCCCCTTGCCCATGAATGTCATCTGACCCTGGAAGGTAAGGAGCGCAGGCATCGGGGTGTCTCTGGGATGCCTCCTCACACATAGGTTCTCATGTGATTTGGGTATTTCCATTGTTGTTTACCAGAGAAGATCAGAGAGCTGTCCCGTTGCCCCCATCTGTTTCTGATGTGGTGTGTCCACGATTGGGCATATTTGCTCACCTAGATGGCATGTGTTAGGCCTTGTGTGTTGTCAGATTGATCGCTAGGTTGGATATGGTGGCGAGCCTATTTCTGACTGCAATGAGCAGTCTTTGATGATTTGAGAACCTTGAGGGAAAGGATTAGGCAGAATGTTGCACAATGTAGAGTCCGGTGCGAGGCTAACTGCGTCTCATTTCGCCTGATGCAAGTAATCAATAGGGAAGACTGATTATTCTTGTGGACTCCCTACTGGCTCAGCGCCATGTAGTGGTTTGTGCATGCCATGGATGTTATGGGGGTCATTATCACCCTTAGTGTGCAGGAGACCTGGCTCCTGACATTGGAACATTGCCTCATTTTGGAACTGAAAAGGTCCCTCCATTGGCATGGAGGCCATTGGCTGCGGTTGGGACCACGTCTTGTAATCATTTGGGTCCAGGGCCAGAGTCTTGAGAAAAGGGTCCATTTGATTTGGTCATAGGACCCGTTCCCAATTAGTCTCAGTGAGGGGACATGGGTATCTGCTTTTATGTATATGATGGGGAACTGCCCTGCTCCCTCTTCAGACTGCCCTCCCCCGATGCATGGTCATCAAACCCCGCCCTGGGCGATTAGCTCCAGAGATGTGCCTCGGCTTCTGCGGGCTCCCGAATGCCGAAATGAGTTTCCCAAACGCAAGTAAAGGTTTGGAATTTCTAATGTTGTCACACTTGTCTTTATTCTTGAAAATGTGTATTGAGGTGTGTGTGGAGTGTATGTTCTGCATTGGAGATTTGAATCTACTGCGCAGGTGGGTTTTGCGATTGTGTAAAGGTATTACCTCCCCGGACTTGTAGCCCTCCCTGCTGTAGTCAGTTTTAGGCTGGGTCCCTGTCTGTTGCTGCTGTTGTCACATGTTTGGCCAACCACCTGTTTCCTGCTGCAGAGGTGCAGCGTTTGTCTGACCTCCCTGTGGTTGAACATACAGTGCATTCAGGTTACCTTTGGTGTGGTTTTGAGGATGCGAATTCTAAACATAAGCAAAAAACAGATACATGAAACCAGAGTTCTAAGAGCACTGCGTCTGCTGAGATGTAGTGCGTCTATCTGTGTATGTTAAGGTACAGGGTCTACCAGTAATCCCACAGATCTTTGATACATAATCATTTAGCTTTATTAGCAAAGAAGGGGGGGTTAGGTTACTCTGTACTATAAACTTACAGGGCTTTTCATGATATATGGATTAGTAGCCATGCTAACAGTATTTTTAGTATGCATTTGTTTTCTAATTGTGGCACGTATACTGCATTTCAGAGCACAATAGTTTAAATAAATATTCTAAACTGACTTTGTGTCTCCTGGTTATCTTATTGTGGATGAGTGAGAGAGTGAAAGGGTGTGTCCAGTGACGCGATCCCTCAGAGGGTAGAGAGTGTTGTGTTCTAGGTTGACAATTCATTTGTTTCTTTGGTAAGATTAGGAGGGCAAATGAGGCACTATAGCTAGACAGACACGGGCTCATAGATACTGAGGATGAATGCTAACTCAGACCCTACATACTAATGTTCTATGATTTCAAGCATAGTTCTGTTCTAAAAGCTGAATCCCTGCAGCCATACTCTCTGCAATCAATCCTCCTACAAATGGGGGATCAGAGAATAATTTCCTCAGGGCCATATGGGGTGTCTGGATTATATTGAATGCAGCCTGTCATGCTCGGTGTTTGTTAGCAGGACTGCTGGGATGCGGGCTTGGTCAAAATATGTGTTAGTCCGCTCTCCAATGGGACTGCTTAGCAGATTTTTTACATCACCTATTGCTAGGTTTATCCCCGCGTTTTTCTTCTCCACTCCATCCATCAATGTCGGCAGTTTAGTTCTGAGCCCTTCCTTTTCCATCTGGGCCCAAGCAACATAGATGGTCCCTGACATGCCCTTCTGCAGTAGTGGAAGTATTTTGGCTTGGAGCAGCACTGCGGGTTTCTCTCTAACATAGGGTCCCATTTCCTTAGGAAATCCTGCATGTAGGGAAAGTTCCACTAGGGATCTCCCCCTCCTGTGCGTGATACTCTCTCCCTCAATAGTAATGTCCTTCTTCGAAGGATCCCTCCTTCACTCAGGGCCATCATACTGGCCTTCCCTTTCAGTCCAGTGACCTACCAGGTGGCAAAATGGTTGCATGAAGTTCTCGCCTTCCTCTCTGTTCACCATCTCCCTTCGGGTCAGTTTGGGGGGAGCAGCAAACGTCCTTGTTGCTTCTTTCTCGTGCTGATGTAAAGGTGCCATGTGCTTCTCCAACGTCTTAATTGAGTCTGTCCCAGGCTACCATGATTCCTTATCACCTGGTCAGCCCCTCTCCTATGCTGATAATCTGGTGAGGCTGGGGGCCCAGGCAGAATCATTCCTTCTGCCTCAGATTCCTCCCTGAGTGATACTCCATACCTATCCCCACCCACCTCAGGTGGAGGGCGCACTGCCCCTTCTCTCATTGAGTTCCCAGGGTGGGAGCTCTCTCTCTAGCCATCGTTAATTCATGTCTATCTTCTAACTCCCACCTAGGTTGTCTCCTTTGCTCTGAGATAGGTGCTGTTTTTCTGGGTAGTAATCTGCCCTCAAACTTAATTTCTTTTGTCCCTCAGCTAACTGAGCATTCCCTGGGGCTCCCCCTTAATCGTCTGATCCTGGGAGACTCTGGACCCCCCTCTTCACCCCCACTGGTTGTATTGCTCTCTAGTACTGCTATGAATATACCGGTCACCCATGTGTGTTTACCAGGCAACTGGGAGTGCATGTTCTCCTTGTCGCTGGGGTTCAATGGGTTAGGCAAAACAGATGGGGGTTGAGCTCCAGGGGCCTCTAGCGCTGGGTGATCCTAGGATTACCTGGGCACCTGTTGGCCTCCTTCATCAAGATCTGGTAGATTGTTGTTCTGTGGGGGCTCTCTGCCTCCCTCGACCCGTGGATTGGTATAACGTAATGCGGAAATTTTCAGGCATCGGAGAGAGCACCTCCATTCCTACATATGGTGGGGGAGACGCAGACTCCATGCTTGTGGGTTCTAGGATAGGCCTGTCAGTCTTGGCCTCCTCAAATACGGCCCATTGTTCTAGTAGTGCCTCTCTCTTGGTCTTCTTTTGTCCAACATATTTGGTCCGAATGTGTGTTCTCATGTGTTTGATTATGTTGGTGTCAAAGGTTCCTGCCTCGGGCCAGGGGAACACCTGTGCCTTAGTGTGTGCATGCCATTCGATTTGAGGCAATACTTGCAATGTTTTTTGATCTGTGTGGGAATCTAGTTTGCATTTGGTTTAGGGGCAACTCCATGACAGCTGAGAACCTTTTAAGGGATGGATACGCTCTTGCTTCTCAGGATCAATCAATATTTGATTTTACAGTGACCGTTGGGGAAATAAATACACAGAGATTACTGGTTTTAACTACCTCTATGAGCTCAATACTATTAACACAGCTGCATTAGGCTAGATAGTCAACACAACACCAAAAAATGCATATGAAGGATCACAACCTGAAAGAAAATACAATGGTTACTTCAAAACGTGTGACTTCAGCAGAAAAACAGCAGATATTGAAATCGACTGTACAAATTAGCAGTTCCTTCATAAGAATATTAAGTCATTAACAAAACACAACACTCAAGACAAGGCGTGCAATTGTCACAATTTACCAGCACCACAACATTAAGAATTCATCAATTGATAACAAAAATGAAGACAGAGAAAGGAGAGAAAAAGGAAAAACTGACAGAGAAAAAATAATAACTTTGTAAAAATAAAATACCTTAGCACGCTCCTTAGCACACGCTACCCGATAACAAAAGGAGGCTTTGTGCTGTACAGGGTACTAAGTGAACCTGATAGTCTGTCAATATCAGCTCTGAGACAAAGATAACTACAATTTTTACAGAAACGAGGAACTTGATAACCACAGACCCTCCTTGGGCAAGCACAAACTGCACCTAATCTTCAAGTTCCAAATTTTTCTCTAATGTCAGAATGGCTCCCTATATCATAACCAGGGGATATGAGTACCATTGTTATCACATCGAGTGGTCCAAGCAAATAACATCTCGCACTTCTTTCAGATACCAACAGTGTTAATAAACTAACAGCATTGAGAAAACCCCTTTTGACTAAATAATAAGATCCTGGTGCTGGCCCTATATCACATCCAAGGCCTATGCATAATATCTGTATCACACCCAGTGGTCCAAGTGGTGAGGCCTCACTCCTGTATCACACCCAGGTGACAAGCGTACAAACTGTATTATGCCCAGTGGTCCAGGCGGCAACCAATTATCGCCTTTCGTAGCCTGCTGACCATTGAAGAAAGGTAACCTCCACAGGATTACCTCTGAGGCCACCTTGCGACTGCTCAGTTTGGACACATGAAGTGAGCAATATGTCAGATTTCTGTCAGTGGCAGGGAGGTCAGGTAAAATATTTGTGCTTCTTCCTTCTTTGCCATACACTAAATGCTGGGGAGACTATGGATCAGTTGCAGTCCTTTGACAGGGACTTTAGGACGGACCTCTGCCCTGCAGATTCAGCAGAGCTTTCCTTCAATTGCGGCGTCTGCTCACCTTCCTTGGTGCACTGATGTAACTCCTTTCCTTCGGCTTCAGTCCGGTTCGAAGCACCAATCTCTCGTGGCTGGCTCACCAAAATATATGAACTTACCTTAAAAAACAAAGACATAAGACAAGAGGCATTTGGCAAAAGGGGAACAGTTGGTTTAACCAAGCACTATGGCAAAGAGTGCAGCATACAGAAATGGATATGAGCACTAACTCAAAGTACAATCGTTTTGAATGACTTTTTATACATTTCTTGAAGCATCATAAAACAATTCATAGATCCTTTTTCGGGAGCGGAATGTGGGTTTTGTTATGAAGCCATAATTTACTCCCACTTGATGACAAATGCAGGTGGATCTCGAACTCGTGTGAACACAATGAGGGCCAGTGGGTAACATGTCCAGATGCATGGCATGGGGAACACATGATCACTGCGTGCATAGTGTGTGCCTTGTCCTGATTGACTGAGAGTTCTGAACTTCATGTGGCAACTAACTTTATGGTGTTTTGGGAATGCGCACCCCTCTGGACATTTGCAATTCATTGGGCCAATCTCCTTGGATCATTGTGGTATTGCTGCCTATTTGTGGGACTAATCTCTATCTTTGGGGGATTCCAGAACTACTCTTGAAACAACTCATCCTACTCCACACCAACACCTGGGTCAGGATCAAGCTGGGAAAAGGGACACACCTCTCAAGGCAAATCAACACCTACAATGGCCTAAAACAAGTGTGCATCCTAGCCCCCACCTTATTCAACCTTTACCTGGCAGACCTCCCAGAGAAATTGGATAAAACCAACTCGCACGCGCCTCGGTTGGGGGACATCGCGCTGACCAATCTCCTTTATGCAGACGACCTTGTTCTAATAAGCCGCACCCCAACAGGCCTTCAACATCTCATAAACACCACCAGCTCATTTTCACATCGTAACGGCCTAACCATAAACTTGAAAAAACAAGAACCATGGCAGTGAACAACAATAAGACCAGGAAGAACAGCTGGTTCTTGGATGGCCACAAATTGGACCAAGTGACGTGCTACAAGTACCTGGGTGTTCTGGTGGACAGCAGAGGGTCATTCAAACCCCAACTAGAGACACTTTACCAAAAAGGAACCATGAGTTATCTCGCAATGAAACCCCTTAAGAAGATTCTGCCAAACCACACGCTCGATCCCTTCCTACAAGTACTGACAGCTCGTCTCCAACCAACATTAACATACGGGAGCGAATCAACCGTAGGAAAGGATGCACAGACACTAGACAAAGTGATCGGCAAAACCTACAGGTCACTCTTTCAGCTTCCTAATTACGTCTCACCAGTACAAATTCGTCTCGAATTGGGGATACAAAAGCAAACGGTGGAAAGAAGGGGCAGCTTTATAAAATGTTGGCACAAGATCAGAAACGGAGAGCCAGGCACCCTAAACAACCACCTCTGGACTGAACTGCAAAGACGTGAACGATCACATGCTAGAGAGTACTTGATGCAATCACTAGAAAGCCTAGAACTGACCGGCCTCTGGAACAGCTCAGTAGATCACAAAAGTTTTAAAAAAGCAAGTAACAAAAACAACGAAAATAGTATCGCTACTTGAAGACAAAGAAACCCTGGCGAAAAGAGCCCATGGCTGGATAGTCTTAAACGACTATAAAACCCTCAAACCACAAGCATACTTAGACCACGGCTTCAAGCAAAGGACAAAGGAGAAATTCTTAAAATTCCGACTAGGTGTACTACCGATCCTCCCTCATCTGGCGCCATGGGAAAGGAACCTTAAAGATCAAACCTGCCGTCTCTGCGGGGCAGGACCGGAAGACCTAACCCACATAATATGTATTTGTCCCAGCTTAATGGACATAAGGAGAACACTACTACGTGTAAAATGGAACCAGGAGGGGGTCAGGTCGTGCTGACAGGCAGTTAAACTGTGCTTCAACCCAAGCGAGATCCAACTAAACTGCAGAACTACAAAATTTCTTGATGCAGTGGCAAAGAGAATCAAGGAGGCACAAAAAGAAACACCTGCCCAATAGCCGGAAACAAGTCCTAGGACATTTTTCGAACTTACGGCCTGAATGCAGAAGAAGTAGAACTAGTGAATCATCTCAACTTTTGATACTTATACTTTTATTTCCGTCAGCAACCACTTTTTCTTTTAACAATGTATTTTAAATTGTGAGTTTTAATTAACTGTGCAATAAATTTACCTACCTTACCTATCTTTTCTGTTTGCTTGTTTGTCCTGCTGGAGGTGATTACATTTCATTTTTGCACATGTGCATGTAATTACGTACGTTAATACCAATATTTGCATGCCTTTCTCTGACTTTTGCTTTCTTACTTTTTGGTTTTTTCTCCTGTGCTGTTTTGCAATGTCTTTGGTGCCTCCTTTCCATGCTCCTTTTCCAACCTCCCACTTCCTACACCCCCTTCCTCTTCTTTTTACCTGTTCCTTTCCACACCTCCTGCTCCTTCCCACACTACTGGTAAGCCCCACCCCCTTACTCCTCCGAGGACTTACTTAATAGCAGCCACATGAAGTGGGCTAGTGTGCTGAAAATGCGCCAAAGGCATGTCGGTCTTGTCCCGTCTGCACCTTAACTGTGACCAGTGCCACAAACTTTAGTCCAACTGCTTCCCATTTGTTCTCCACAGCTCCTGCGACACCCATTACCCCACTGCTGTCACAACACACAACACAGAAAGAGCTTTCACTTGAACCCACTGTTGTTTCATGTGCAACAACCTACCCACCTTGCCAGCACCACCCAGACCCACACAAACTACACACAACACCCCTCTGAATAGCAAACAGGCAGCCCAAGACCAAGTATCATGCATGATCCTCAATACCCGCTCACTCATCAAACACACCACAGATATCTGGGACATTCTGAAGAACAATGCCCCGGACCTCCTCTTCCTCACAGAAACGTTGCTGACTGCCAAGTCAGTAACCATCATTATCACAGCCAGCCAGTAATATACAAGATCACACAACGGGACCCTTGACACACATCGGGTGGAGAAATTGCAATAAACTTCAAAGATGCACCACAGCCACAGAGAAAGTGAACCGCTTCATGGAGTACATACACTTTAAACTATGAATCTCAACATCATTCAACCTGAATGCAACCCTTGTCTGCCTGGACTACCAGGTACCTTTACCCACAACATTATAGATTGTGTTGCCTCTTTCACCATCAACTCCAAAGCCTGAGAGAGCTCAACTTCCACCGGAATGACCTTAGCTCACTCACACTCCTCAAAAGTCTAGGAAACCTTGAACTGGCCCCCGTAAACACAAC
This sequence comes from Lissotriton helveticus, assembly GCF_964261635.1. Classification (NCBI taxonomy): domain Eukaryota; kingdom Metazoa; phylum Chordata; class Amphibia; order Caudata; family Salamandridae; genus Lissotriton; species Lissotriton helveticus. The sequence continues at coordinate 990,312,455 of NC_136067.1, forward strand.
AACCAAAAGAGAACCCCAAATCAGGCAAGCTGGTACCCTGCGCAAATCTGCTCAACCAAACAACACTACAAACAACTAAAAAGATAATGAAGAATGAATCACGAGGAAACAGACACAAACAACTTTAAAGCGGTACAGAGGCTCTACACCAGCAGATCACATGAAACTAAGAAGAAGGCCAATTTAGCTGAATTATGTGTGTTGCCCTTAGGACTCCTAGCACTTTACTGCTGCCAACAAGTGCTAAAGTGCATGTGCACTCTCACCCTAAACATAATTTCTTGATTCATCCCCAATTTGCATATTTAATTTACCCATACGTCCCTAGTGGTGTGCACTACATGTGCCCAGGGCCTGTAAATTAAATGTGACTAGTGGGCCTGCAGCACTGATTTTGCAACCCACACAAGTAGCACTTTAAACATTTCTCAGACCTGCCACTGCAAAGCCTGTGTGTGCAGTGTACACTACTATTTCCACTTGGCATTTAAAACCCTCAGCCCAACCCTAAATTTCTCTTTTATTACATATAAGTAGGCCTAGGTGGTGAACTCCGCTCCATTTTCGGATGTTGATGAGTTTTCAGCACTCCACGGAGAACACACGGACTTCCTACGCAGAGCAATTTTTTTTCCTTGCTCGCGCTTGCCAAATTTGGTGAGCATGAGCGAGAAACCTTTCATTCACGTGAAGGAAGCTGCCGTTTGGGTAGAAAATATTCTCAAGTGTCAAGAAAAGAAGCAGCAACCTTTTTCACTACACAGGGTGTTGTTCGCACTGATTTTACAGCATGGGACAAACACCCAGCACTAAAAATCAATAGGAACGGCATGACCAAATGCACTCCGCCGCTTTGCGGAACTCCACATAACGCGGCAGAGTTTTTGGGAACTCTGGGGAATTTTGTGTAGTGGAACTCCACCCAAGCCTGCAAATAAGTCACCTCCAAGGTAGGCACTAGGTATCCCATAGGGCAGGGTGCTGTTTTTTCAAAAGGTAGGGCATGTACTTTTAAGTTTTGCTTGTCCTGGAAGTGACAAACATCTAAATTAATTATTTACTACTATGAGGCGTACCTCCCTCATCGGTTAACATTGGGAATTCCTTTTTACACTTCATAAACTGTAATTCCTATATACATCATGTTTCACATCACTGGATTGGTAATGATAAATTCTCTTTACTGGTAAAGTCGAATTTGTCATTACCCTTTTAAAAATGCCACTTTTAGAAAGATGCAAAAAGAACAATTGATGGACAGAATGCAGAACAATGTCTTACATTCTCCCCATTACAGAAATGTGGGCCTAAACCCATAGTTTTTTGTGCTCCTCATGTCAATTAAGTTTGAAACCCAGCCATATGCAAAACACCCTGCGCCCAATAGGAACAGTCCAGCCCGAACGGCCAGGCCAGGTCCTCCCTGGACTGGAAACAAGCATCCTAGGACCAGTTTCGGGGTTTCACCCCTCATTAGTCAGGATGTCCCCCCTGGAGTGAGTCTAGGGCCAAGGTCAGTGAGGTAGAATCTCTGTACACTTCAAACCCCTCTTTGAAGTCTCCACTTCAAAGGCACCACAGGGTAGAAGAACTGGACTCCTAGACCCACCCCTTCAGTAGACTACTGGCACTGTGAAGAACTCCACTTGTAGGAAGGACTGCTGTGCTGCTACAAGGACAAGTACTCTGCTGGACTGCTGCTCTGAAAGAACTGCTTTTCTTCTTTGCTGCCCTGCTGCCTGCTAACCTCTGCCCTGCTCAGGAAGGACTGGATACATCTCACTTGAACCCAGAGGTTGTTGGCTTTCCCCCTGTTCCAAGTCTCAGGGGCATCAAAGACTTCTCGTCAACCTGCTACAGCACCTGGACTGGTTTACTGCAGGTCTTGCCCTGCAAAGTGGTGCCAATCCAGTCATGGGCCCTTGGAAGTGGTTATAAATTGCAGCAGGTGAGAGAATCCACGCGTCAATGACATTGCAATGATCGGAACCGGTGCACCTCCTTCCATGCTGCACGGACTGCGGACATCACATTAATAACTGCTGTGCATCGTTTCCAGTTTTCAATACATATTCCAGCCAGCGGCATAATGATGACGCATCTCCGACTTGCTACCCACATTCCAACTCCGTCAAGAACTCATCTAAGGTGCTTTGCAGTGGGCCAAGGCTGTTCCCATGTCTGACCTGTGCTCCATCGTGGTCAGCCTAAACATTTGGATTTTCACCATTCTAGCATGACCAGATAGCCCTGGTTGGTGATTTAAGCTTTTAAGCACTGTCATTTAATTTAATCTTTACACATTCATAACTCTGGTTAAACTTATTGGATTTTTGTCATTTTGGTATTGTTTTGTTCATAAAAATACATTGTATTTTCTAACCTGGTCTGGATTTTTTTGGGGCGTTTTCGCTGTGTTACTGTTTGAAGTGTTGCACAAATACTTTAGTCAAGAGAACGAAAGAGTGTGCCTTCTCAGGAGAAGAGCGAGCATGGAGAAACAAACTTGATTCTTTAGAAAGCCCTCACTCACCAACCTAGTTGGTGACATGCTACTTCATCAGGCCCCAACAGGAAGGCCGAGTGCCTCTCCGGTGTGCTTCAAGTCCTGGTCGCGGGGGACCTAAACTGTACGTTTGAGCCCCTCGGGATAGAGGACATTTTGGGAACCGCCGATGAAGATACTAGGAGAGGGATACCGGTCCTAACTATACCTCCTATCAGGAGGTGGTCTCAAGTGGCGGTCCAAATCAATTCCCTAAACTTGGAATTTGGCCTTAGGGCTGTTAATGGAAGGTCGACGTCAGATTCTTCTGGAGCCCACACCTATAATAGGGCTAACCATACGTCAAGGATAGACTACATCCTCCTTGACGTAAAGCTTTGGAGCTTCATGCGGGATATGGAGGTTCTCCCAACAGTTGAGAGTGATCACAATCTCCTCTCTCTTGACCTCCTTCCCCTGTGGGTTGGGAACCAGGGGGTGCATATGCCTCGTATAACACCTTTCCCCCTGGAAGTACATCCCTCCAATTGTGGTAGACGGTTGAAGTGGAGCAAGCTTATTATAGACGAGGAGAAAGTGCTAGCTATTGGGGCACTTTTAGATTCAGCTCAGTCCAAATTGGACTTCGCTGATACCTTTGTCTGGGGAAGTCTCTGTGCTTTTTTGTGACACAACCAATGCCTTGAGTGACCTTTTCATTCTCCCAAACAAGGCCTCTGGACCTGGCAAGTGTAAGAAGTTGGCCAAACTGCCGGGTTGGTTTACTAAACAGTGTAGGGGGAAGAAAAACGCCCTGATAGGTGCTGTTAAAAGTAAATCCCAGGTTGCAATCAGGCTGGCCAGGAAAGAGTACTCCCAGACAATTGTTGCAGCAAAGAAGGAATGGGAGGATGGGTTCTGGGTGGATCTTATGGAAGCAAGTACAGGTAGGGATGCCAGAGGTTTTTGGAGTCTTATTAGATCTTGGGATAGGCCTGACAGCACCCTGATGACGTGCAACATCCCAGCCCAGAATTGGTTTAACCATTTTTTGTCCCTCTATACCCCTACCGAGGGGGCTTCCCACACCACCTTTTCCCTAACTGAGTGTATGGGGGATATCGATGGTGTTCCCTTTACTGCCAGAGAGGTGGCAGGTGTAATTGAAACATTGGTGCCCCTAAAATCAGCTGGGCCCGACGGGATCCCGGGTGACCTGATACGTGCAAACCCCAAGGAGTGGGGGAAGCTGGTCTCATCATTGCTCAACGCTATAAATAGTGGCGCGCCTGTACCTGAATCCTGGAAGGGGGCGGAGGTTGTCCCGATATTCAAAAAGGGGTGTCGGGACAACCCGGCCAACTACAGGCCCATAAGTCTCATCCACTCATCACAAAAAGTGGCAGGGAAGGTGATTTTGGGAAGGGTGCTCCAGTGGGTGGACGACAATAACATCTTGTCGAACTTCCAAGCTGGATTTCGCTCTGGAATTGGGACCATCGAACAGGCCTTCAGACTGGCTCTCTTGTATTGGAAGGTGGTGATGCTGGGCAAAGGCAGTCTGTATTTGGCCTTTATAGACCTTAAGACTGCCTTTGACCTGGTACCTAGGGAGGAGTTGTGGAAGGTTCTGCTAGAACTGGGGCTGCCTCCGTACATTTTATCCCTCCTTGTGAGACTTCACGCTGGAAATTTTGCGCAGATGCGATGGGGCATGAATGGTGAAACAACTGATAGGATCCCTGTGGGAAGGGGCGTCCGTCAGGGATGTGTGCTAGCTCCCACTCTGTTCTCTCTTTACGTGAACGGAGTGGTCGAGCACTTGTCAAGAAATCCCTCAGATGCTCCCTCCCTGGCGGGCAAACGGATCCCAACACTGCTCTTTGCAGATGATACCCTCCTCATCTCAAAGACCCCCATGGGCCTTCAGAGCCTCCTGAATAGCTTTCAGAAGTTCTGCTCATTAAGAGGATTGGTAATCAATACTAACAAAACCAAGTATTTGATCATGAATCCGCCTAAAAAATCTGGGCGCCCCCCGGTTTTTAATTCTGTCCCATTGGAGAGGGTATCCGAGTTCGATTATCTGGGTATCCGCCTTAACGACTCACTGAGCTGGAACCCACATATCCAAAAAATGCTCCTTAGCCATAAAAGGGTGGGCGGTGTATTACTTAAGGAGCAACGCTCCTCCACAAGCAAACCTATCGCCCCAGTTCTGGAGATATACAAAGCCAGAGGGGTCAGTGCTGCCTTGTATGGGGCGGAGTTGTGGGGCAACCTGGATGCTTTAGCAAAATCAGAGAGCACATTTTTTACAGATCTGATGGTTCTCCCGCTGAGTACACCTACAGTACCCGTGCTATTGGACCTAGGCTGCAGATCGATCAAGGATCAAGCTCAACTGCGCCCCTTGCTTCTTTGGGCTCGGTTATGGCGGGTGCCCGAATTAGCCTCTTACGCAGAGGCGCTATCAGAGGTCCTGACCATGGAAGGGTGGTCTAGGATTAAATGGTTGAGGGATGTAAAATGGCTACTAATGGAGATAGGTCTTGGCGATGCGTGGGCATTGAGAACTGCCCCGCCCAAAGCCACGATAAAGAAACTGAATTGGAAATGGGTCTCTTCTAAATTACTTTCAGACCCGCGTCATTGTAATTCCACTGCAGCCTTTGTGAGGATTAAAGATGTGGTGGCTTATGAACCGTATCTAGATATGATTTCTATCCCTCTTGACCGGGCTCTGTATTTCAAGTTCAGGGTGGGAACCCTACCAGTAGGTGAACTAGTTGCCCGATGGAAATCCTCCTACCAGTTTTCCCCCTTTTGTGCGTGTTGTCCCACTCGAGTAGAGTCAGTAGCCCACATTCTTTTCGAATGTCCGGATTACTGGGCTCCTAGGAGGCGCTGTCTCAAACCCTTATGTAGACTCTTAGGCACCTGCCAGCACACAGTGGCCTTACGCATCCTATTGTTCGATACATCCGCTTTGGTTGTTTGCGGTGTCTCAAAATTTTTAAAGTGGTCATGGTTGATTCGTGCAAGAAGGTTGTCTTTGTGAATTTAATTCTTGTTTTAACTGTTTTTTAACATTTTATTCCCTTTTTTCCCCTTCTGTGTAATTAGGAAATGATTGTTTTAATTGTTGTGTTTTACAATTGTTGTACATGCTTAAGTTATTTTTATATATCGAAATAAAGCCTATCAATCAATCAATCAACATTCATAACTCTGGTTAAACTTATTGGATTTTTGTCATTTTGGTCTTGTTTTGTTCATAAAAATACAATGTATTTTCTAACCTGGTCTGGAGTTTTTTTGGGCGTTTTCGCTGTGTTACTGTTTGAAGTGTTGCACAAATACTTTAGTCAAGAGAACGAAAGAGTGTGACTTCTCAGGAGAAGAGCGAGCATGGAGAAACAAACTTGATTCTTTAGAAAGCCCTCACTCACCAACCTAGTTGGTGACATGCTACTTCATCAGGCCCCAACAGGAAGGCCGAGTGCCTCTCCGGTGTGCTTCAACGCCTGAATTACTGCAGAGAGTGTAAGTGTTGTTTGAGTGACAAGTGAAAGTGATTGTGTCGTGGTTTAAAAATGTCTAAATTGTGTCCAGAAATAATTGTAATAGTTGGCCAATCAGACACGAATAAAAACAAAGTGAGGGATGTATGAGCTGGATAGATTGATCAGCTACGTCTCACTGTGCGTGGTCAACATGTTTCTGCCTATATGATGCTAATGGCCAGGCATTCTTCAAGACCAAAGTGTGAACCTCGGCGATAGGAGTGCGCTAAGGGCCACCCTAACCATGAGGTCCAAAATGTGAAAAAATCTAAATTTATAGTAACCTACTGTTACTGAGGAGTTCTTCCTATTTGGAGGAACCAAAATATATATGCGGTGTAATGATTAATCACACCATGGGTCTCGGAAGGGGGGTAGTGGCTAGTAGGCACATGGCCATCAAAGCCAAGCACCCGCTCGGTACCTGCTGCAACCCTTATTAACCGGACCCGGCCTGGCCATTAGCATCATATAGGCAGAAACATGTGGACCATGCACAGTGAGACATAGCTGATCAATCGGCCCAGCTTACATCCCTCACTTTGTTTTTATTCGTGTCTGGTTGGTCAACTAATAAATGTATGCCCTTCCTCCACGACCTCTTCCCCCTGTCTCAGGACATATTAGATGTGGTGGTTGTGACGTGTGTCATCTCACAACCTATACCAAATTTGTGGACGTAGGATTGAAGCATCCATGGGAGAAACAACAGCACACTAATTGAAACAGTTCCAATGTTGTTTATATGCTGAAATGTTCATGCAACCTTGTTTATATCGGCATGACGACAAGAAAGGTCAAGATAAGAATTATGGAACATCGGTCAATATTTAGGTACCAGAGGACAGTAAGCTGATTGACCAGCCACTTTAAGGCGAGAGGGCACCTGGCTGAAGACTTCCAATGGACAATTCTGGATAAGAAAAATATCATTACCACAAGTAATCCTGAACATGCCCTCTTCTTAAGAGAACACAAATGGATCTACAGAGTCAGCAGCCATGTTGAGGGGCTCAATGATGAGATCCCTTGGTCAACTCTAGATAATCTTTGAGTGACCATCTCAAATCTTACGGCCATGGAGGGACCCCGAAGTGGTGTAGACTATTGGGTGTCTATAATACACTTGGCCTTTTCCGCGGCCCCCTGTATATAGGTTCCCCTTTTACATCAGCGGATTACACTGGGTTCCCATAGATTGCAGAGGGGTGCTTTCTTGTTAATGACCATATGAGTGCTTGCACCTTCTCTTACCGCGGCCCCGCTTACTTGAGTGTTTCCTTCACCCTGGTAACGGCGAGTGAGTTGGTTTGTGTACCCTAATAAGAGGTACTAAGGTTATATCTCACTTCGCTATGGGCTCTTGATGACTATGAGAGCATAGAAATTATTTTCTCCCATCAATACAATTTACTTGGGGAGATCTATACTATACTAGAAAAGTGCCAATAGTCAGAACCGGTCAATACCGGCCTATTTAAAGCACTACTATGCTACAAAGCCTTTGCTGCACGCATGTAGACACCGGTGCACTGTGGTGCAACTGTATGTGCATGGTGCTAGGCAGCCTGACTGTGCACCAGCGCTAGGAGAAGGCAAAACGTGCTATATCTATGTAGATGTGGCTCTTTCCTGCTTTCTCCCTCTCATTTCAATGCAGAGCAGCAACTTTGGGTGATGCCAGCATTGCTGGCATCTTTACAAATGTGGTCCATCATTTTAAGGTATGTTTCAGTCTTCTTGATGGCCACAGTATGTGAAAAAGCAAAAATCGTAATGTGTTATTATTGCATATTTTCCTTTCAGTACATGGTTGCGCTGTGTATAATGACAGTCCGTTGCATCACCACCAATAACAAAAATAACCATTGTTAGGATGGGCTGCCTCACAAAAAGGCACAATGATAATGGTCTTCATTAGAACATTTCCATTCATTTAGGGTTTTCAAAGAGCAGAATAGAGCTGGCTTCTTAGTGAGTGCACATAAAATGTGAAAATGGCTTATCATTATCATTGAAATCTTCTGACTAAAGGAACATGGAAATCAAATATGAAAATCGTTTCAGTGCCTCCGAAATAACAAGCTACATTAATTTTCACAAATGAGTTTGGATGGCATTTACAGTTCTGAAGGAACATTTAAACAAAGAGACAGAAGGGCAACAAGTTTTCTTTTCCGGTAAAAAAATAATGCCTTGTTGGAATAAAGCACATTGATCAAAAAGAACATGCACTAATTAATAAATATGAACCTAATTTAGAGTTTGGCCTGATTGGAGCACTAAAATTGTCTGCGTTACAGCAGCCCAGACTGCCTATTTTCCAACCGGGAATTTCCACGTTCTGAAGCCACTGGAGGCTGATTGTTGAGAGAGAGGGTCAGGACTGTTTCCTCCGCCGCTTCTTCTAGATTTCCTGGGTAAATATAGCATGCGGGAGGGGGGGGGGGGTAAGACGGGACTTCAGGAGAGAGGGAGATGACAGAGAGCAGGTAGACAGAAAGGGAACGAGAGAGATATGAGAGAAGGGTCGGGGGTAACTTGTGCATGTTGGCTAGGGCTGATTTTGGTTCCCAGTCCAGCCTTCTTCCAGTAGCGGCTGCTATCGGACGGGTGTGGTGGGCGGGGGGTTAATTAATTAAAAAAACACCTTAGAACGTCCGGCCGGCTACCGCCTCTCCTGCCTCCCATTCCTTCTTCTTCAACAGCAGGAAGCACCTGGCATACAGGCTCCCCTGAGCCAATCACAACGCTGAATCACAATGCTGAAATGCAGCATTGTGATCGGTCTGAGCACCGTGAATCAGCACTCAGACTCGAACAGGGAGCCTGTGCATGTTCCTGACCAGGCTGTGTGATGCAGTCTGGTAGGAACATGCAAAGTGCGCATGAACTGTTTGTTCGGCCCCAGAGGGTGGCCAAACAGCTCATGCGGTCTTTAGGAGTGCAAACCACTCCTCCTCTAAACTGCACACAGGCTGCATGCAATAGGCAAAATAAAATGACAATAACGATACGTTATTGTCATTTTATTTTTTGCGCAGTGGGGCAATGCTCCTCCACCTTAGCGGAGATGCCGCCACTGCCTTCTTGTACAGTCTTGCCAAACTCTAATTTCCCCACCTCATTTAGAGCTGACTGAACCACTTAATTTACTATGGCACTGACTCAGTTATCTTTACCATTGGAAACCTTCAGCTTTACAGTCCTTTGTCCGTGTGCCATGAGGTCACAGTAACAGACACCAGCCTCATTTAGGGCGGGGTAACTCATACAGTTTTTTCCTGCCTCTGTCCACTCTGGGACTTAATTTCAGAGATTGTGGAAACAAAAGCAATGGTAAGTGGGAAGAAAAAATGCATGGCAGTCCGCTTAACATACCTCTAAATCTAATCTCCCTGTAGATGTACATACAGCTTAGCGATCCCATCTGCTAAGTAGGGTTTGCTAAATCCAGCAATAGGTTAACCACAGGGGAGGGGGTCTGTGGCCAAGACTCCGCAGATCTAGGGGACCTAGCAGGCTGCTTTCAGTACTAAAAATGAGTTACTGTATTTGCTGTTTTGAATACAGAATGCTGGCAATGGTAATTGTGTTTCATAAGTGTTTGGAGATGACATCCTTTGCATGGTACCACCCCAGAGGTTACCCTTGACTGTTTTTTTACTGGCTATAGAACTTTGTGCACATTAGCCCTGCTTAACCAGTGGTAAAACTTTCTGTGCTTTACATTTCTACATGATGAAATTAGCAACCCCTGACTGGCAGATGTAACTTACCTCCAAGTCACTAGTATATGGTACAACTGTGTGCCAATGGCCTGTAAATTAAATGTCACAAGTAGACTCCAGCACGTATTATGCCATCCGCCATGGTGGTGTGACTGTAGAGATGCCACCAGTAGCCTGGCTGTGCAGGTTTAAATTGCAAATTTGACCATTCAAAATTCTCCTTTTGATGGAACTAAACCCTCCTTTAAATAGTAATGACATCCAAAGTTGGCCTTACTTGCCCATATGACAGGCTGCATGGTATTTAAGAGTAGGACTTGTAAAGTTTGATTTCAAACATGTCCTTATGGTGAAAAGGCCAAAAAGGCTTTTTCCACAGTAGCATGATTAACTGTTCAATATGAAAACACTGGATACAATATTACCTTTAATATGGACTATCTCCCCTTAGCAAATAGCCAAAGAGATCATGATTGGACTATTTAAAATATTTTTACAAGCCCAATTCATAAGGAGGCATTTGAGTGATTGCAAAGGCTGAAGAATGAGAAAACTAGTGTGGAAGTCGGAAATGGTGTCCTCTAATCACTGGGGGTAAAAAATAAATATGGTTCAGTGAAATTTCTCCTCCTTTTGCTTTATTAGCTTTTAGGATCAGATCCCTTAATTTTTTACTTTCCACCCTTTTAGTATAAGACCCTTTTGGTTGTATACACATATTTTATGTTTTGCATTGTTGGTATGCCATTTATGCAGTGCCCGCTCACTAATTAATTGTATTTTATCTGCTCTGCCGATGCTGTGTTCTGAATCTTAAGGTGTTGCTATATCTATGACATGTTTTTATTATCTGTACTTTTATGGCAGTGGCCGAATAAAGTTTTATGACTGACTGAATTGTCATGGATCAAATCCACTGTTTAAATCCCGGCCAACTGTGGGATACAATCCTTTCTTCTCACCCTTTGTCAAGAATTGTGACTGCAATAATGAATGTCCTCACTTTAGTTTATTTGTTGACACTAAGGGGTCTATTACGATGGCGGGCGGACAATGTCCGCCCACCACCGTAACGGTCAACTGGACCGACCGCAAGAGGTGTAGCGGTCCCGCTGTGCCTATCAGGATGCACCAGCCACCATGGCAGTTGCATTCTGTATATTTAACATTGTGGCGGGCGGTGATGTATTCAGCACCCGCCACAATGTTAAACAGGCATGCCACATTTTGTGCTTGTAAATGCAAGGGGATCGATAGGTACCCCCCATGTGCCCCCCCAACATCCTGGAGGCCCGCAACTGGCTCCCAACTGCGATCCCTGCATGCCTGTCAGTGACAGCAACACAGCCACGGAAAGGCTGCGTCCCGCCAGCATTATAATATGGTTGGCAGTGTCTTGCAGACACCATATCAGGCCCCATTTCCGCCCAGTCTCCTGAGTGACCGGCATAAAACCGGCGGACGGTCTTTCCGTCCGCCGGGGTCCCCCCGCCATATTAGGATGGTGGGCAGGGAATAATGTCAATTATAATAGACCCCAAAATCTAATATTTTATACCACAGAATTCTTTGACAACTGTGTTCACCAAGTGTCTCTGGTTAGGTAGCATTCTGCTTTCAAGTGCCAGAAGTCAACTGTGCAAGTTTGAAACAATTCTTTGTGGAGGAATGAGCGCCTTTTGCTTCCATTATCAATCTGCCTACTATTGGTGTTAGGCCTTGAGTCAACCATGTTCTCTGTACCACTTGGGAGAATGGATTCTAAAATGATTTATTGGCAAGGTATGGATGCCTAGAGATGGAAAATATGTGATTGCAAGTCATAACTCAGCCTTTTTTGTGTTACCACTCCACTCCCAAGATACCTTGAGATAAATTGAGATTTTTTTCAAAATTTTAATTTTTCTAAATTTTCTTATTCAAAATTACAATTACAGTAAATGTGATTACATGTATTGATAATAATTATAATATTAATTATGATTATATTAAGTACACCAAGTAAAATTTATAAATGTTTTAATTTATTTATTTTTCTAGAGCTGGTGGTGAAAGACTAAGGCAGCATCATGAAGAAAACTGAAACAAGCACATCCTGTCCCTCTGATTCCCAGTTTATAATTCATTTATGGTCAAATGTCCAACATGGAGCTACGCTGAAAAGCTAGTAAGGAATCACATTCCACTATTAGACATTGCGAGAAATGTGGAAAGCAACATGATTCCACAAGTATTTTACCACAGGAAGTGCAAAAAACCTGTTGACTACGAAGAGAAATTTACAGACTATTAAGTGAAAAACTGAAGCAAGTATCAGTCATGATGCTGGATTGAGTGAGTGTGCGGATAAACGCTTAAACAGAAGAACATTGTTAGAAGCCAGAGTCCCCGCGCGCACCGTTGTTGTCAAGTGCGCGATCCGGACCTCCCCGCTCCCACGTTAGGCCAAGAAAGGACACCGTCCGAGACAGCCTTGCTCATCCCCTTAGTAGCTTGACACGAGCAGCCAGGCTTATCTCCAATGCATGAGTGTTCAGTATGTGCAACCAGGCCCGCAGCAATCCCAATGATGTCACCACAAATGGACTCCACACAAGTTTGTATAAATCGAGTATACTTTAAATAAAAAGATATATGAAATGACCACACAATACAACTCCCACATATATACACTGGGTAATATTGTGTCCAGTGGGTTGGGCGGTTTTAATTCCCAACCACCGCTACTAACCAACAGTTACGCTGACTTTTAACCGTTCTCAACAGGTTAGGTATGTCGTATCATTAGATTCACACACGTTGCAAAATACAAGGAATTCTGCCCTACTTAACTATGGGTTCCTGTACAGTGCCACAGTGAAACAATGCAATTCGTAGCGTCAAGATCATGTACTGAGTCAACACGAGATAATGCAACTTGGTTCTCTACCAGCATGCCCTGTTCAAGGAAGAAATACAGCAATGCATCACGATGCAATTACGTACAAAGCGATAGGAAAACAATGCAATGCGTATCACCACCAGCATGCCCAGTGCAAGGAAGGAATATGGTAATGTGTCACAGTGCAATTCAGTACAGTGCAGTAAACAACCAATGCAGTGCGCTGCGCTATGATCCTGTATCCTGCAAGACAAACATAACGTAAAGTGTAGCGCACTTACCCTTGAGTTCATTAGGGACCTCTAGTGTCAGACGTTGTTCAATAGTTCGATAGTTCATTAGCAGCAAATATGCAAAGTGTTATACAACTGTTTTTAGAAGTTGTGTGACCGGTTGCCGCCAACACGGATCAACAATGGCACCCAAGTTCCAGTCCGGGCCCTGGCCCCTGTACTGCCCCATCTGGGACCAGCACAGACTGAGATCTGGGACAAAGCAACAGGCACACACAGCTGCCGGCAGTAAGAGGCCGAGAGAGTGTCCCTCCGGGCCCGCACCCCTCCCCAGGTGAAGATCCACTTTACCTGGGGGGGAAAGACCTGACTCTCCTCTCCTGCCGCAGCGGCTTGGCCTTTCTCAAGAACCTTGCCACCACAGGCAAGGCACGCTCAGGCCGGTAGTTCAGCTCCTGCAGGGCTACCGGTCCGGGCCGTCGACGTTCAGCACAAACTCCTCCCACGAACCCTTCCACACGACACTGGTGCTACCTCATGTTGCCTTGGAGGGCCCGATCACTTGGCCCTCCTCTCCAGCGCTATTAGGACTTCTTCATTCCCTGCTGCTTACCGCTCCCTGGTACTCCTCACCAGTACCTCCGGTGGCACCTTCGACATGCACCCCCGGCGCATCCGACACTCACTCCGTCTCCTGGTGCACACTGTCTTCCGGTGCTCTCCACTAACGCCTGGATTGCACCACAACACGCACACTGCACGTCTGAATCTCTCCTCTCCACCACATGCCGATCCGCGTGTTGGAGACTCACTCCTTCTTAGTGCCCACGATTTCCCGACACTCGATATTAATGCCTGGACTGCACTTCAACATACACCCCCTGCGCATCCCAAATCTCAACTCTCTTCCACGATGCCCACAATCCACAGGCGCTCCAATACATGTAGCTGCACCAAGACACGCACCCTGCGGTTCCCACGATCTCTTTAGGCACTCCTTTGGAGGTCTCAGGCTGCCATGACACGATCCCACCACCGCGCCACTTGAGACTTTCTGGAAACTTTTACGTTCCTGTGATTACGAACAGGGAACCAGCTCATCTCGGGCCCTTGGGGTACAAGACGCAGCACAGAGCAAAGTCCTGCTCAGGAAGAAGGGGGGCAGGACCCACTGCAGCACCCCTTCAGTCTTTCCTCGGTCAAGAGCTTCAAACTGCCCACAAGCCACAGATCACGAAGCAAGGGTCAAGTGTCTCCCGCAGCCTATTCAGCAACTCTTCCTGAGGCAGAGGTTTTCTTCCCGAACGCGGACAGGTCAAAGCCGAAAGAGGCTCGACCAGTCCACAGTGTCTTCAAAGCGCTCCCAGCACTTCTCTGAACAATACTGAGACCGTTCTTGACAACATCATCAACATAACCACACCCAAGTCTTGGGGTTACTGGTTTTCCAGTTATACCCCTCATTGACTTTAAAGTTCCTTGTGCTCAGGGGTCCCGACCCCTCCCTAAATCAGTCTTGCATATCTCCCCCCCAGTGTCACAGTCCTCTCTTTGATATTAGGGCCTGGATTTTTAATCACTCAGAGGGAGATGAGTCTATTGTTTTATGGCTCTGAGCAAGGCCTCTTCACCTCGCAAAGCCTCTCCTTCTCCCCACTCCAGATGCAGGGCAGCCTGGCGCCATCTCCATCCCTCCCCTGGGGCACGACCTCCCTCAGCCTTTCTCACCTCTCCCAGATCCAGGCAGGCAATTCACATTCTGCTGAGACACACAAAAAAGGTCTAAAGCACAAACTCGGCCATGTTCTCTAACAGCGGTTTCTGGACACACAGCGACAAAACCATCCACCCAAAAAGATGCGTTATGACGCTGTGAGTTCAGACACACCAAACTTCACTGTTCCATTTCCAATTCTTGGGAAACTAGGCTAACAATACTGCACCCAGCCTCCCCCGTTCTGTACTATGGGCGGAATGGCCTTTCACCAGGGAAAATGAAATGGAGCATTTTCCACTGTCAGGGCCTAGCACCCACACTGGCACAGGTCCTGCATTTTACCTAGACTGCACCCTGCCTAGAGGTTACCTAGGACATCCGACAAGGGTGCACCATTTGTGGGCAAAAGGGAAAGTAAGGCCTGACAAGTGGTAGCACTTTTCAGGACAGTATGCTAATTTAGCATAATGTGCTCAGGCCCTACACTGAAGACCTGTGTTCCTTCTCTGCGCATTTCTTTAGTACTAGCTACACAGTGTACATAACTTAGGGATCTTGCCAGTGAGGCAACCATACCAATCAGAGACAACCAAACACCACTACAATTTATACAGGGAACATCTGTACTTGCACACTGATTAGCAGTGGCAAGTACCTACAGCATCTAACTTCACAGGAGGCAAAGGCAAAAAGTCAGGGGTAATCACGCCAAGCTATGCCATGTCTAACAAACATCATTAAAGTCAAAAGTGTATGCTGAAGAATGTATATTTTGTGGAAAGATAAAATGCTACAATGGTAAATAACACCTGAGAAATTAATCAAAGCCCTGGAGCTTGGAGTTGACAAAAGATTTTATGAGTGTGCAAGCATTAATTGTGATTCAGAGAGGCTAGCAGTTTGTACTAGGGACATATTGGCTGCAGATGTCCATTATCAAGCATCTTGTTATAGGAACTATTTAAGGGTTAAAGCAAAGGAGGTAAATCATGCATCTAGCATTCAAACTGATGATCACTACAAAAATATGAGCGATGAAGCATATGATGTACTAATTCAATACATTAGAACTGTGGTTAATCCTAACAAAAAGGTAATACATGTCACGACTTTCACTGAAAGGCTTGAAATCCTGATAACATGCAGAGGTAAACAGGGAATAGACACATTTCAACCAAGAAGCATATTAAAATTAAATTGGACTCTGAGGGGGATATGTACAGGGAAGTGGCAGAGGCCATTGTTAGCCTCCTTGGCTTAACGCCACGCCCCACCACTTCTGAGATGCAAGGCTGCACCATATTTACAAGAATGTGGTGCAGCCTTGCGTTTCCCCCTGAAATGGCGCTAAGTTTAGTAACTTAGTGCCAACACAGGCACCCTTGCACCATAGTACAAGGGTGTCTGTGTGTAGGGGAGGATTGTTTATGTGTAGGAAGGTGTACACTTCCTGCACAGAAAAAATACTAAAATACCATTCTATCACTTTCATGTGTGCAGCATCACGCAGCACACATGAAAGTGAAAAATTGCGTTTTTTTTAAAGGTGAGTTCATAAACAGGAAGAGACACCTTCCTGTACATAAACAACCCTTGGCATTTTGCTTTTCCCATGTGTGCTGCACAAGGCAGCACACATGGAAAAAGGAAAAACGAGGAGAAACAATGTGTTTCTCCTTGTTTCGCCAACGTAGGAACCTGGTCTTAATTATGGCGCTGCCGCCTATGTACCCCACTTTTGAACATAGGGGGCAGTGTCAAAATGAATGAGTGTTGCAGTGGAATGCCCACCGAACACCCACTGCCCACGTGAAAGGGGGCTTTATGTACAAGGCAGCGTTAGTTGCTTAATGCTGTCTTGTACATAAGGCGCAGCCCCTATCGCCACCACAACGTCAGTAAAAGTGAAATTGTAGTGGAGATAGGAGCTTGTACATATGCCCCTGAGTTCGGTGGCAGCCTTGACATATTCCCAGACAACCAACGAAAATTATCGGTGCAACCCGATAGTGTCATGCTACAGGGTGTTGTAAGAGAAAACGAGAGTTTGAAAAGAGAATGATCAGTCTTAAAGGTTAAGGCAACAGACATGAACAAGATTATTGATCAAACATCATTGTACAATAGAACAATGATTAAAACAAACTTGACGTCAACACCATGGCCATATCATCAATCAGATGCTGAAAAAGATTGATTTACAGTAACTGATTTCAAAATGGTTCCTATTAGGACTTCTGACTGGATATCCAGAAAACAAAAAGCCATGCAAAAGAGTCATCTTACTTATGCAATCATTCAGTCACAACATTATATAGGCGGTGACAAATGGCCAACAAACCCCCTGAAGCAATTGCTGCTCCCATACAATGTAAAAACGCTGACAGAAAATGTTGAAATCTTTCACACTCTAAACTGACTTGGTCATGGGATTTCATACTTTCAACTGGAAGAAAATGATACCACCATGTGTCTTCAGAAACTTGCTGCTACTTTAAATGAACAAATTGCTCTTCCAGCCGACATTCAGCCTCATTTCTTCACTAACTTAGAGCTCCGTTACGATGACGGGTGGAAAAAGTCGGCCGGCAAGGGGTGGGGAGGTCCCGCACCTGATATTAGGATGCAACCGCCCCGTGATGGTGGCAAACCCTATTCCGAGTATTGTGGCGAGCAGTGCTCACAGCACCACCCAACACAATGCTGGGAATGCATGTCGTGCATTTGCATGCACAACGTGACATGCAAATGCCTATGGTACCCCCCCCATGTGCACCCCCCCACCCCCCAACATCCTGGGGGCCAGCTACAGGCCCCCGCAGGCAAAGACCACATGCCTTTCCATGGCGGCACATCTCCTCAGGCATCGTAATACGGATGGCACCATATTAACCTTGGTTTCCGACTCGTCGACCGGCGGAAAAGCAGCGGATGGTCTTTTTGTCCACCGTGGACCCCCCAGCCATCATAATATGGCGGGGGGTCTTTGCAGTGTGGTTGGCGGGCGGTCTTTCCATCCGCCGTGGACCCCCCAGCCATCATAATATGGCAGGGGGTCTTTGCAGTGTGGTTGGCGGGCAGATTGTCCCCACCATCCTAATGGGCCCCTTAGCAGGGGATAACAATGATAGGCTGGAAGAGACTCTTACTGGTAAGGGGACAACTCATCGAGTCAACAGTATAGCTGTGGAGCACAAGTTGTTTGGATGATAACCTTTAAAAGTTACTCTCCCAAGTATCGAGAAACAAAAGTAAAGAACTTTGATCACCACAAATAATGAAGAATTGTTAATATACTTTTCTGGTACTAGTTGGGGCTCAGCTATTAATGACAAGCAACGCAGTCATACCACAATGTGATGCCGAATTGAAGCTTGCACCAAATAAGAAAATAATCTGCGTTGTTACAAGACAAGAAGCATGCCTCGCACAGATAATACAGAGTAGAACAGTATTTAACATCAGTAGTAAAGACCTAGTTAGTGTATCACAGGATTCCATTGGCTACTTGCCCACGATTAATGCCCCTGCAACTGAGTTGACAACTGTTTCTGAATTTTTGAAACAGTCAGAGCTGAGAAGGGAATAACTGCATTTGACAAAAGCCGTAGTGGTCATGGATCAAGATCTCTATGCAAAAGCAACTAAGATCATGTGGAGCATAAAACAATGTATTACATAATCATCCTATGAATGGACACCTTTCACACCATTTGCAATGTCATGTCCATTCTTGGAATACGCTTTAAAAACTCTGGCTTTCATGACCTTTACAGTGAAGCAGATATGATAGCAGAAGGATATTATCAGTATTAGAAGGTCATATGTATAATCGTGCAGTTCACATATACAAGTGTGTGTATAAAGTTATGTTGAGACTCGATTGGTTGGAATGTTTCCCCTGGGTGTAGAAGAACAGCAAAGAGAAAATTCAGGCGATCTAATCCTTCATTGAGAATGTTAATGACTTTGCAAAACACCTATGCCAACAGAGAGTAGACAACATCTTGCAGACTTCTGCCTTTGACAAAGTAAAACAGCTTTGGGATGTATTCATGTAAGATCTTTGTCATGGCGATGTAGATCGCTCAGCATTTTGGATGTTGTACATAGATATTTTGTCTTGCTTGGTCTGCCGCATACAGCTTGTTATGAAAATTGGCACTTACATCTTACTGCCATAAGCTCCATGACCCCATGGTGTTTTGCGTATGACAGGATAAACTATGTTCAATATCTTCCTGTATACGATGCCCAAATGACACTACTTCCAGTGAAACATCCAGAGAAACTCAACAATGTCATCAATGGATACTTTTCAGTTTGACTGTCAGATGTTAATCCATTTGGATGAATTCCAGTCAATCAAGCTATAGAGGGAACAGTCAACAAAGACACACCGACTCCTGGTGGTATGACAACGTTCAACCTCAAGGTGAGTGCTGTGAACAGATATTATATTACGGCTCAACATAGAAGCTGCTTTTTGGGTCAAATAAAGGAAATGGTTAATAACAACAGATCAGATCTTTCTCACACAGACCTATGAAAGTCACAAATTGAAAAAGACAAAGATAGTTTTTCGAGAGATGTTAGTCTGGTTCAAAGCTGGATAAACCAATTTTCTAGGCCACATGTTCTTATTAGTCTCTCCTTGGCAAAAAAGACATCGCAAGATATAGAATCTGACATAATGAAGGTGCACGGAATAGGTGAACTGTGCTATACAGACTTCAAACTTTAGCGACTTGTGAATAATCCACCTATTAAGAAGTTTCATGACTCAATGAAAATTAAAAAACCAAAATCATTCAATAACATGTCCAAAAAGAAGGCAGGACAATCATCATGAAAGCTGGCAAAGCTCCATTTTGTTGAATCATTGCCACAGCACAGATTCGGAATGCAAATGGCGGATTTACTCTCTCATCCCTTAGAATCTTTATCATGGCGTTTAGCAACTCCAGAAGGTCTGTTGGGAAAGACAACCAAAGCTGTTTCAGCAACATACTTGCAGAAAAATGTTACAGCTGCTTTGGAAATACCTAGAAATTCAGCCACGCCAATTGATCATATAGTTATTGTTCAGAGAGTAATAGGAGAGGAATCAAACTTTGGTGATCTGGCCATGTCTGTCATGTCCATGACATTGCAGGATGGAAATAGGAGTCAAAGAAATGATGCGGTCTTTGATACGGACAATGAGGCGACTATTAAGAACAGCAAAAGTACAGTCAGAGGGGAATAACTGGGACACCAGTTATTGAGCATCTCAACTTCTCAGATTGTCAGACAGTGGAGGAAATCCCTAAGACACGCATAGAATAAAACAACTCTCATTGCATTTCTTGTTAACAAACGGAAGAAACCAGAGTACTTTGAAAAAATTGAGAATAAAAATTTTTCATGAATCTTGAAGATCGATGTTACTAAATCAAATCTGAAGAGAGCCACAAAGTCCCCGATCCCAACAGTACACATGAAGAAGCAGATGGTTGTTTGTTGTTGCATACGCTGCTAATGAGGGTTATGAGGCAGTAATCAGAAGCTCAGATGACACTGATGTGTTTATTATGTGTTTGGGATTCCATGGCAGAATCATGGCTACATTGTTTCTGAAATGTGGTACTAAAATACGCATGCTGGTCATTGATATTGGCAAAATAGCTTCAACTCTTAGTGAAAATGTTTGTCAAGCTATGATATGTCACCATTTGTTTACCCGATGTGATACAGTAAGTGCATTCAAAATACGGTATGCTAACAGACACAGAGGAACTATTTTCACAGCTTGGAGATGAATGAGATCTCTCTGAAGAACTAATGGACAAATTGGAACAATTCTTGTGTTTGCTGTGTGCAGCACAATCTTTGGTTCATCACGTGAATGCCTGGAGATATCACCTATTCTGCACAAAGAAGGGTGAGATAGACATTCATAAACTTCCACTTTGCAGGGACTGTCTGAAGAAACATGCTGAACGTGCAAACTATCAAGCCGCTATAAGAAAGAGATGTCTTCTGAATGCTCCACAGACACCTCGTCCAACTGGGAGAGGGTGGAGGTTGTCAAAACACAAGGGAGAAGAGCAAATGGTAGTGGACTGGATGGAGGGGCAGCCAGCAACTCAGGTTGTGTTAGATCTACCAGCTTGCAACTGCATTAGTGTTGGACTTGGCCCTTTCGGCATGTTCACCCCGAAACTTTTTGCGTTCTCCTAGCCTTTTTCTGTAACCTAGTGTTGGTGATTTTAGGCCTCTGTGCACTTTAGCACTGTGGTCCAGTGTAAAGTGCGTGCACTCTCTGTGTAAGTGTTGTGAGACTTGCCTGCCCTCCCATAGGAATGCATGGGGGATATGTGTGTCCCTGGTAGTTCCTGGTATGAGAGGAGTGCAGGGGCGAGTTTAGTTTGTGCGAACCCGTGAGAATAAATGCTGCGCAATGGTGTGCACAGATTTATTGTGACTGGTGGAGAAGTGCCACTTTTAGAAGTTGGCATTTCTGTGTGCAGTGTGATGTTAATTGCCTGTCTGGCTTGTGAGTGACAGGTGCTGGATGGTGTGGCTGGCTCCAGGAGTCAGGATGAATCTGCCCAGTGGTGAATAGGGAGATCGGCGTGTAGATGAGAGGAAGGAGTTGCACCTGGGACCTGAATAGGTCTGTGCCTTCCCTCCACAATGCTGGCTCCACCTCCTGTGGTGTGTCTCATGTCCCTGGCCTGTCCTGTGAAAGGGAGAGAGGAGCTGAGCAAAACAAAGTGCTCAACAGCTCCCCTGAACCAGTTGCATCTGGTTCTCACATTGCCTTAACCTTTAAACAAAGGATAATGCTGTAGAAAAGAAGGGGCTGTGACCCCATAAAGTTGTTCAGTTCCTGGAGTGTGCTGATTCTGCTGGGGGCGTGCCGCTGGGGCCCAGGGGGGGGGGGGCTGCCATGAGGGCTTGCCTCCCTGGGCCCTGCTTTGCCCCTTGATGCCTCCAGGACTTTTTCTGTGGACCTTGTGCTTTTGCTTTGGACCTTGGCAGGACCTTTTCTGCATCTAGCGCCTTGTGAGCACTGTACTCTATTTACCAAGAGGAAGGAGCTGGTTCACCTGCAGCTGAGACTTTGAGGGAATCCCTGAGTGGGGGATTCCCCCTACCCTGCTTATTTAAAGCAGGAGCCTACCCCGCATGAGTGTCGTGCAGCGCTGCGCTGCGTCACATTTACTGGAGGGAACCCCAGTGTGAGGGGTTCCCCCGAGTTAAGGGAATCGCGGGTGCCCACCCCGCATTCGTGATTTTATTTTTGGAAAGCGAGTGCACACCCCTCTCACACGTCACTTTAATCGCGGGTGCCTACCCCGCTTTATATTTTAGAAAATGAGGGAGCCCACCCCTCATTGCCGCCGCAAGAAAAGGGAGCCCCAGCCAGCCACACAGCGCGACCCAGAAGTCAGACGAGTTGCCTGACTCTGGGCGGAGCGGCAACCGCAAAGAGGAAGTGACTGCAAAGCCTCGCTGGCTCGATAGAGAAGTCCCGGGTCTCAGGAGGGGGCCCCGGGTGAAGGCAGAGAGGTGTTGCGGCAATTCAGCGGGGCTCCCATGTGCAAGGGAGAGCCCCGCCTATGTCTGCAGAAGTCCCAAGTCCCAGGAGGGGGCAGAAGTGCCTCCGCAGGTGAAGTGCTGCTGACCCTGGTGAGGAGAGCAGCAAGAGGAGTCCTGCGAATCACCGGTGAGTGGGGGGCAGAACGGGTGCATTTTCAGTGCCCACAAGGCACCGTGTTCTTCAGCGGTCCCGCAGGAGAGCGGGCCACTGCAACTTGGGGGCGCATTGGTTTTTCCTAGAGCCCCAGTGGGGGACTCTCAGCCAGGTGGTGCCAGCTCCATTTCTTGTGGGGGCAAAGTATGTTGAGAGTCCCGGAGTGGGCTCCACGAGGCACATTGTCGGTGCTCACTTCCCTCCCAGCTGCCCCGCTTGACAGAGGGTTGTTCTCACAGCTGCCCTGCGAGCGCGCAGGCAGCTGCAACGTTTGGGCACAGTTGAGTTTTGGAGTCCCAGTGGAGGACTCATGGCACAGGAGTGCCTCTGCCTACAGTTTTCCACAGATGACCAGCAATTAGTGGGCAGCTGTCACGTTTAGGCCTGTGCAAAGTGCGCACCCTAGACTTTTGCTGCCTAGGCAGCGCACCCTGACTTTGGGGACACAGGGCATTTGAGCCCCTTTCTGAGATGGCCAGTTGGCCAGGGGGGCTGTGGGGATTGTAAGGCGCGAGGCCCTAATATGATGTGGTGTTAGGAAATGTAATGCATTTAGTATGTTTTACGCTCCCT
Source organism: Lissotriton helveticus (assembly GCF_964261635.1). Taxonomy (NCBI): domain Eukaryota; kingdom Metazoa; phylum Chordata; class Amphibia; order Caudata; family Salamandridae; genus Lissotriton; species Lissotriton helveticus. The sequence goes on from NC_136067.1 coordinate 990,335,382, forward strand.
GTTTGAGACCTCTAAATATGTTTTATGATTATGAGGTTGTTTTGCACATCATGGTTTATGCTAGTGAGATTATGTTTCACTGTGTGATGTACGCCCCTAATGTGAGTTATGCTTAGGAGGTTAGGGTCTAATGTGTTTAGACTTGAGAGAGAATTGAATAATGTGTTTATGCTGGTGAGGTTGGCGCAGAATGTACTTGTCTCCTGATGTGATACTGTGCATAATGTAGTTTATGTTACAGGCTGATGCTAGGTACAGTGATTACCACTGGTTGCTGGTTGTACGTTTATAATCTGTTTTACTTTTACTAAGTTCGCTTTGTGATGGTTCTGACAGTGGCCTATGTGGCCCTGTTATGTGTATATAATCCCTTGTGAATATTGCCTGTGCCAGTTGGCACAGTGTATATTATGTGTTTACTACTCTAATGTGTTTTGAGAATACAAAGGCTATTTTTTATATAACCTTGTGTGGAGTTCCTTTTGTAGTGTGCCTGTATTGTTGTTGCTGGGTGCGTGGGCAAATGCTTTACACATGGCCTCCGGGATAAGCCTGACTGCTCGTGCCAAGCTACCAAGGGGTTGAGCAGGGGTTATCTTTGGCGTGTAACTCCCCAGGCCTAACTAGAGTGGTAGTTTCTGCCTGGCTTTGACGCAAGCCTTAGCCAACCAGAAATCCCATTTCTAACAGTTAGGAACTGCAAACTGCCAACATGTGTCTGATATCTGAATGACCTCAAGTGCATTGACATGTGCAGGCTTCCCACCTGTGAAAATCAAACAGATGCAGAGAATGATGATGCCTATTCAGAAGAAGAAGATGATGATGACGAATGTGAATGATAAAATATGTTTATTTTCACTCATTATATACATCGCCTATGTAAGTTGTAAAAACTATTATTATTTGAAATTGTAAGTTTTCTATTTCAATATATGAGGAATAAAATTAAGATTTATTTTTATTATTTTGAGGACTATATTGTTATTATTACTATTAATAATCATAATTATTTTTAAATAATATTGAATTTAACCAATCTAGTTGAGTTAGATTTTTTCCACTTCTTATGATCTATCTGAATGCTATTTATAAAAAAAAACAAATTTTTTCCAGCTATGGTTGCTAATCCAATAATATCAGACGAAAGGTAAAGGGTGATAGCTTGCTTTCACATATTTTCCATCTTTAGGTACCCATACCCTGCAAAAAAATATGTCAGAACCCATACCCCTCCACCCGAGTGGTACCAATGACCTGAATTTGGGGTCCTGGCTTTTGGCCTATGTGTCTGAAGCTTAACATACTTTGATTTAAAAGCACAATTTTCCAGGCTTTCCTACTCAATGCCCCCAATCCTGTCTTCGATTATAGATGTTTTTCCAGCTGGCTTTCAGTACTTGAACACATTTTTGTGCTTTAACACTAACAGGTGGAGTTTGCCATGAAGCTGTCCATAAGCGAACTGTTTGTGCCTCAACCTCACAGCCCTACACTCTAAAAATCAAGTGTGCACTATCTGTGATAGTTCAAAATAACTCACATCACAATAGAAAAATATTAGCAAAAAATATATTTTACTTCTACTTTAAAATGTTGATGTTTGAAACAAAGTCACATGAACATCTCAGAACATAGAAATTGATTAGGATGATGGGCGGATCACCACCGCTGGCCCGGCGGTGGCGATCCGCCCGCCATCGCAGCCCGATTTACCCCATCATATTATAATGGTGGAGGTATCGCGGCAGACGCAAAGTGTGTCAGACATTTTTCCGCCGGTCGGCAATCGTTCCGATTGCCGGCCGGGCGGAGCTGGGCCACAATATGGTGGTGGTGCCTAGCAGGCACTGCCAACCATATTAGGATGCATGGTTTTAAAGGCCTTTCCATGGCAGTGATGCTGGCATGGAAAGGCTGGTGGGGATTCTCTTTGGGGCCCGTTGCGGGCCCCAGGGGGGGTGGGGAGCTGCCCGCCATCCTAATCACCCCCATAGTATGGAGGCCCAGGAGAAACGTTTGCTATGCTGGTGTAATCTTGCATAATTTCAAGCATTACTCTCTGTGCTTTTTTGCATGAATTACCCAAAATTATTCCATTATGCAAGGTCGCATGATTATTCATCTTTTCAGGGAAAATTCTTATCCAGGAATACAAGAGCAGCGTGAATGAACAGAACTACAGATGCTGCTATTCACATCATTAGCACATAACTCTAAATGTATTGTTGTCAGTTCATGCAATATTATGTAATATTCCCAAAATTTCACATATTTATATAAAGAGTAAAATAATGTTAATTTCACACATTTATATATAAACCAATTAGTTTACACAATCAGTGGGCCTTCTGTTAAGTTTTTCAACCCCTTTCGACATTTCTTTACTCTGCAGCATGATAAAATTAAATGTTCAACAGTCTAGAATAGTGGTTTTCAACCTGTGGTACACGGTATCCTGTTTGTCACAATACCTGCTGAGAGGAATCATGACTGCTTCGAAAATTAAATAATTTTAGCAGATTAAGAAAGTTTATAGAAATAAAGAAACTAATGTAGAACTGAAAATGTAAAAATGTTCTGTAAATATGAAGGAATTTGAAATTGAAGTCTAAAAAGTATGTTACTTACCTCAAATTGATTCGTGGGGACAGTGCAAGTGCATCAAACAGGATATAGTATGGACAATGAATGGCCTCACTTTAAGTTAGAAAAGCTCCAACTTTCACATTATTTATTAATTTCTTTAGGTTTATTCGTGAGTGAAATAAAATACCTGATACTTTTTATATTAGTTTGATGAATGAGTTTTTCTATATTTGTGTACATTGTTTTGCAGTTTAAAGCATCAAAAATGCTTAGGCTGACGTTCCTAGCTTCCACTCATGATTCAGAGGGGATCCCTTGGTTCCTGTAATCATTAGGCGGGGGTCTACAGAAGTCAATAGGGTTAGAACCACTGATCTAGAAAGTAAGTCACATTGTTAGGCAATAAAATCAGAATATGAATGAATAACTAGAATCTAGCTGGCTCATATAAACAGCAATTAAATAACTAACGGCCAGATTCATCAACGTAAAATTGGCTCGCAAAGGGCCAGATTCTGAGAATCTGGCCCTTTCTGAGAATCTGGCCCTTTGCGAGCGCAATTTTTGCATTTGGGATTCATCATCCCAAATGCAAAAATCGCTATTATAGAAATCGCAATTTTGCGAGGAATTGCATTTAAGGAATCTCTATTTGAGATTCCTTAAATGCAATTCATGAAACATTTAAAAATTGCGATTACCGCGAAGTCAAACCTCGTGGTAAATAGCGGAAACTTAGAAAAATGCACTTAAGTGCATTTTTCTAAGTTGTATATTACACACACACATGTCCTTGGGACATGTGTGTGCGTAACACCAGCGTCCAATATCATTTCAGGGGTGCAACAGGGTGTCCTTTGGACACCCCTGCACCCTTGAAATCAAAAACTCAAAATGCGAATCGCTAATAGCGATTCGCACATTGATATGTCTTCATAGGAATGAATGGGGAGTTATTCCTTATTTGCGATTAGCAATTAGCTAATCGCAAATAAGGAAGCTGTAGGAATCGCAAAATAAATTGCGATTTGTACATGAATCCCGTTTTGCGAGTCTGTAATAGCGATTCCTTAATAATCGCTATTACAGACTCGCAAAACGGGACTTTGATGAATCTTGAGGTAACTAACATAAATCAGGCTAGAGACCTTCCAAGAAGGAAATGGAAAAATTTAGCCAGCTGTGTTCTGGTCATAATGGGGAAAAAAGAGGGAAAGCAGCAACTCATTTGTAAGTATTTACATTGAGAAGGCATGTTACTTTGTCAAACAGAAAAACTGTGGGCCGTGTATGAATAACGGGTTTCAAAATACTGGTCAAAAAATGCAAAAAAAATGTTTGGCACCAATAAAGAACGGTACAACCTGACCTATATACTAGTAGACAGTTCATAAACGTCTGAATCCTAGTGGATAACAATCTAACCTATTGCCTGAATATTAATGAGGCAGTTCACAAATTGTGACTCAATATGATTTGAAGCTATTACAAGGAAAGTGGCCTGCTGGGGTCAGCAGACCACCATGTATGTGATTGCTTTTAAATAAAGCAAGCTTCTTTTTTAAATGCAGTCCGTTTTCCTGGGGCTGAATTTGAAATGAAAAAGCTTTGTTGTTTGCTTGAGAGTTAACAATGGTCTTGGGTAAAACTAGTTATTCCCCAACACATTTTGTTAATTCTCAAAGGGAAAAGGTACCAAAGGGACCCCTTCCCTTTTGCGGATGAGTTGCCATCTATTTAGAGCTCTCAGCAACTTTTCAATGTTTTGCAATGTGATTTTCCTCCCAAAACATTGACAAATTGCATACTGATTTGGTATTTGGAACATGCCCCTTAAAGACGCCAATTGGGTATCCCTCCACAGTCCCATTTTAGGAGCTGCAAAATATTTCTGGCATCTTCAACAGGAAATTCCTATTGTTTGCGATAGTAAAAATGCTTAGTACATCTGGCCCATTGACTTTCTCTTACAGTCAGTTATTTGACAATATTTTGTGAATCAATGAGACCCATTTTACAGTGAAACAATTGCAAGAGTATTACCTAACAAATGCCATTCAAAGATGCAAGGGCACAAAACATGCTTCTTCTGTTTTGCTTCTGTTTTTTTAATAAGAACCAAAGCAATATAAGTAGCAGTGGAAGAAAGGAATAAAAATTAAACCGAAAATCAACCTAAGCACGAGGGTTGTGCAGTGCGCTGAGATACATTATTCTTGCATTTATCTCCTCATGGTGTACCATATGTTGGCCTTCTCTTTGATTTCTGATAATGGTTTTAAGATGGCAATTTGCTTTTCCTCACTTCAACTCCAGAGGGCTAAAGGTAGTACTACCCCCTCACTGTTCCCTCACACAGTAGCAAGTAGCATCCTGTCCTGATCAAGGTAATTGCTGTAGATAGATCTCGGACACTTCTGGTTAGTTACATGTAGATTCATTGTAGGACACAGCTGAGCGCACACCTCATCAGCTGACCAGACCATCAACTGACAAGACTATAACACTCGGGTACAAGTTAGAACACACAAAGGTATTCTGTGAGGCTAAGGAGGTAAGAACTCAAAGGAACGGCTAATGGCTACTATCAGCCATGTTACATGAAGAACTGATTTAAAACACATCTTTCTCCTTTACAGAAAAATGAAATAAATAAACAAGTCACAAAAAATGAAGCTTAATGTATGAGAGACAACAACAATAATAATTAATACAGCTAGGAGGTCTATGACGTCTTGTACTACTTTTAGTTCGAGAAGGCAAACGAGCGTTTAGTGGCAAAGAGTGTTAAGAGTGAAATGTGAGGTGAGGCAACATCACCAAAAACAACTAATAGGTATCACCACCACCTACTCTACTTAGACTGACAAAAACAGGAAAAGACAGTCCACTTTCTCCAATCTGTCCTTGACCAGCAAAAAACAGGAAGAGAAAGTTCACTTCCTTCAATCCGTTTATGTCCACCATCACTTTACGGTCCAAGTTGAAGATGAACAGTTCAACAGATGCCTCTATGCTTTACAGGTACTACAGTCCTGGGTACTCTTCGAGATTTCCAAGTGCAGTACCGCATGTGATGTTAAATGTTTTTATTCTAGCTTGAAGTTTTCTTTCTTCAAAGGATGGAAGCGTAGACCTGGTTGAGATTCACTTTGTCTTGAATCTGGTTCACTTTCTCAGGTTCTGAGGTTCTGAGACCTTTGAGCTCTCTGGTACAGGTTCTTTTTGGTTCTCTTTCTCCATTTCTAGACTTCTTTCTTCAATTTTGGGCCTTTTGCTCTGGTTGTGGGCCTCTGTTTTTCGGATCGGGACACTCAGTCCCATTTGTTTTGTTTTATTTTCTTGTTCTGGTCTCTTTTTCTCAGTTCTATGGGCTCTCTGACACCGTTGCAGAATCATCTTCCCAGTTCATGACTCACTGAGACCTCCCCTCCTGGTCTGGGACATTTTTCCCCTCTTGGTTCTGGGACATTTGTCACCTCCTGGTTCTGGGGCTTTTGTCCCCTCCCAGTCCTGGGACCTCCTTTGTCCTCTCCCGATACTGGTTCTGACACCTTTGTCCCATGCAGGTTCTGGGGCCTATGTCCCCTCCCGGTCCTGGGACCTCCTTTGCCCTCTCCCGGCCCTGTCACCTCATGGTTCTAGGACCTTTGTCCCCTCCCGGTCCTTTGTCACCTCGTGGTTCTGAGGCCTTTTTTCCCTCCCGGTCCTGGGACCATCATTGTCCTCTCTGGTCCTGGTTCCTGATACTGGGACCTTTGTAGCATTCTGGTCCTGGGACTTTTGTCCCCTCTTGGTTCTGGGGTCTTTGCCCACTTTCTGCTTCTTGTTGTAGTAATAATCTTCAAGATGCTAGGTTGTAGGTTCCAAAATTGTAACTTTATTTATAGTCAAGTTACAAGAAAGCTTTAAGTAGAGCCAATATGATAATTAGGCTATAAAGTACGACCCGCCAGGAGCGGTCCCCTTACTGCTCAGCCTGCTGACACCAACTGCCTAAGATCATACACCCAACATTCCATGAAGTCATCACATTCCACACAAAACTAGGCTGAACAGCAGGAAAGGGGCAAAGAAGAAAGAAGGACATGAAATAACATCACAACAAATCCTCTTCCTTTACACTTAAAAGAATGAATAAAGAAAAGAACAAAACGCCGTATAAACAATGGCGTTACGAAGGGAGATGCGAAGCTCCTAAATAAACAAAAGCATTAGGAGAAAGAAGAAAAATAACAACTGATATGGAAATGAAACAACATAAGTATAAACACGTACATGCACATGCACACCATCCCCTTTCTCACAAAGAGAGAACAACAAAATAATATAGGATCACAATGCAATAAAGAACATAAAAGAACCCTGAAAGGACAAAAGTCTCAGGAAATAAACAACACATAAAAACTTAAACGCCAGACGTCAACGGCACCCCTTTGATGATTGCGTCACATCCACCAAAAAGCACACAGTGAACCAGCAGAGTAAGCATGGCAGGACACAAAATGTACAACAATAGAAAAGAAAGAACTTACGTGATGAATAAATGTACACAATAGACTGGTACATAAAATGCACCAGAAACAAACGTAGCGGGATACACTCACCCGTCACAGAAAACCATACATGGGATCCACTCACCCACAGGCCATATACCGGGATACACTCACCCATCAAATAACATACCGGGATACACTCACCCGTAGTAACACACAAGGATACCCTCACCCGTTTGGTAATGAAAGCAAAAAGTGGGATACACTCACCCACAAGTAAAAATCAGGAATACACTCACCCATCAGCAAAAAAAACAATTCTGAAAACTGGGATTACACTGTGCGCTTGGCATAACAAGAAGAATAACATAAATGCACAGTAAGTAAAATGCACAACATAAAGTAAATAAAGTGGCAGAATAAATAAAGGGAACTAATGTCCAAACATGAAAAACATAGCATCTGTGAAAAACAATAAACTTAAATAAGAAAGGTAGTCACCGTAGTCTGTGGTGATAATATGCTTTTATATGTCCACTCGTGAAATAACATCTAATTAGTGGATAAAGATGGTGAAATAACGTTGGAAGTTCAAACGTGCAGCAGAATGATGCTCCGAAATGTAGAGACAGATCAAATTAAAACAGCAAGTCAGCGACAAATATGAACTGCAATAAGAAAGTGTCAAAAGCACCAGAGAAAATTCCCCAAAGTTGCTCCTCCAAAATGCGCAGCCTGTAGTCATCAGAAAGCTACGCATCCCAGATGACTATAAGTAGTGGCTAACTGCTCTTTTCAAATGCAGAAGAAACTCTGGGAGAAGCAGTGAATTGAAGACTGTAGGCAGAAGTGCTTGATATATCGCTGCTTGGTTAACAGTTCTTGTTAGTCAGGTTAGACAAGAAGAGCAGAGAGCAACTTGAAGTTCAGAAACACAGACTGGTAGAAGAAAGTAGAAAAATACCTTAAGCAGGCTTTAGTGGCATGAAAGAAGCCGGTTAAGGGAGGTTACGATGGCTGAAGCAGTGACTGGTGAACAAAGATACACTAGCATTTAGTTTATAACTCACCAAGCTGAACAGTGAATTCTGGCATGCCCGCGTTGTGACTGACCAAGGTCTATTGGTGTCTGGTGGGGCTAGGGCTGCCAAAATTCTTAAGTCACTTAAGATGCTGTAAGCTGTAAGTCGCTGAAGATGCAGTAGCTTGAATTTCATGAAGTTGATGAATATTTTAATTCAGTTAATTACAGTGAAGTCTTCCTTGAAGATAAATCAAGTTTGTAGTTTGTAGTAGGTTTCCAAGGGTTCAAGACCAGATCGTCGCCAAACTGTTGTAGTAATAATCTTCAAGATGCAAGGTTGTAGGTTCCCAAATTGTAACTTTATTTATAATCAAGTTACAAGATAGCTTTAGGTAGAGCAAAGATGATAATTAAGCTATAAAGAACACCCCACCAGAAGCAGTCTTCTTACTGCTCAGCCTGCTGACACCAACTGCCAAAAGATCATACACCCAACATTCCATGAAGTCATCACATTCCACACTCAACTAGGCTGAACAGCAGGAAAGGGGCAAAGAAGTAAGAAGGACATGAAATAACATCACAACACTTCTCTGTCTTGGTTGAGAATTAATTGACTATCTTCCAGATGTGGGACGTTTGTCCCTATCCTGGGTCTTCTGACCCGCTTCTGGTCACTGTCACGGTCATGGGCTCTATGCTCTCTTGGTTGCTGTCTCGGTCATGGGCTCTATGCTCTCGTGGACGACCTTGGTCCACTCCTTGTTCTTGGACGACCTTTGTCCCCTCTTGGACAACCTTTGTCTACTTCTTGTTCTGGGACAACCGTTGTCCCTGTCCTAGGTCCTCTGACCTGCTTCTGGGCTCTTTTATTTGGTTCTGGGTTCTGCGCCATAGTTGTGAGTTCTATGAGCTTCCTGTACTGCCTTTGGTGCTTCAGTAGCGTATGTGCTTCGGTCTCTTCTGCATACATTTATTATACTTTCTAAAGTTCCTAGGATATTGTGACAACTTGCCACTGCACTGCTTGAACGTTTCCTGAACTCGTTATAATGTTCCTGCAATTTATACACTTTTTGTTGTTATTGGTTTTTTTCATTACAATGGGCAGTAACTCTCAGGTCCGAGCGCAGCACATACCAATAAGATATTATTATGCTGGGCCCCGGTGTCTGACGTGCGGCGCTTCAGGAAACTGGCACGTGCCTTAGGCGTCTCTACAGGATTTCCGGGAAAACATGGAGACGCGCATAGCATGACGTGCTGAACGCTCTTCTCCTGCAGGACACTAGTAACTAGGGCAAAGCTGGTCGCTGACGGCATGCCAGAAGAAATGTGCTGGTTCTCCGCTAGAGCAAACGGAGATTCCATGACGTCATCAGTGTGCAGATGGCAGCGCCACAGAAGGATCACTCTCCACACTAAACAGCAAGGCAGATTGAGAGAATCCTTACACATGAAACAGGCAGTGCAGAACAAGATTGCTCACCTGCGACTAGGCGGAGACGTCTGTTGGCACCCAACAGTTAACTCTTCATGAAGTAGTGTGCCAAGGTCCTTCAAGTATGTCTTTTCTTCGTGTTGTTTTTACTGGATTTAATTGCGGTTGGTTTCTTCTCTTTCTTTTTCTTGATTTGGTTTTCTTCTTTTACTTGTGGCTGGGTTCTTCTTATTTGCTGGTGTTTGGCGGGTTTATAGATTCTTTTCTTCTTGTTTCTTGCCGCAGTTGGGTGGCCCGCCGTCTGGGTTCTTGGTGCGAGGTGCTGCTCAGGCTGTGATTGATGGTTTCCTCTCTGGTCTGGTCAGCTAAATCGTCGCCAAATTGTTGTAGATAGATCTCAGGACACTTCTGGTTAGTTACATGTAGATTTATTGTAGGACACAGCTGAGCGCACACCTTGCTAGCTGACCAGACCATCAACTGCAGAGAGTCCAGTCCATGGCGGCAAAGATGGTGCTAAACAGACAACGCAGATCCTCCACAATGCTGGCTTTGAGAGACCTTCATTGGTTGCCCATCAAGGAAAGGGTACACTTCAAATCACTTTGTATTGTATTCAAAGCTGCGCACAATCTAGGTCCCGCCCCTCTACAAGAGAAATTTACCTGGTATAACCCCAAAAGGCAGCTCCGATCCTCTAGCAAAGGCCTCCTGACGACCACCAGATTTAGGCGTTCTAGGGTGGGGGGAGGGCCTTCAGTGTGGCAACCACCCAATTATGGAATGGGCTGCCGCAGAACATCAGACAAGCTAACTCCCTGATAGAGTTTAGAAAGAGCTTGAAAACCTGGCTCTTCCCCAGGACTGACCTTTAAGCCTGCTCCTACTGCTGATCTGGTCTGTGTTTAGGTCGACCTTTTAAAGTCTGAGCGCCAGGATACCCGTAGGGTTGCAGATGCGCTATATAAAAGCTTAATTCAATTCAATTCAGCCAGCACCCCCTCCAAACTCACACCGCCCATCGCCATGGCTTGGTTTTACTCTCCAGAACAAGGCAGTATGTTACCATTACCTTTTGGTTTTTGTATGAAGAGTCCCACATTGTGGGAATTACATCTGGAAAATTTACATCACAAGAATTTTTCAGTCTTTAAGCTTTAAGTGTTCTAACCTTATCAATATATGTGTGTGTGTGTGTGCTAACATACATAAATATTGTTAAGGTTTTATCACTTAAAAATGTAACATGAGTTTCAATCAAATTAAAATTTAATGTAAGCAATTCGTAAGTTTAAACAGTATGCCATTGTGATGAATTATTAAAATTAATTTTAAATAGTAAATAATTAATTAAAAATATAACATTTAATTACGGGTTTATGGTTTTCCTTTTTACAATTTATATGGGGTAGTAAGGAGGATTTAGGACACAAAGATTGATAGTGTATAGTGGTAGTAATTCGTTTTTGAAACTCAGGGATGGGAATATTAGGGGTAGTAGGCAGTGTTAAGGGCTCAGGGGAATAGTGAGGGGTAAGTAGTGTACAGGGGTATTTAAATATTTTTATAACTCAGAATTTGGAGCGCAAAAGAGTTTTTAGGGCTCAAGAGTAGGTAGTGTATAAAGGTATTAAGGAATTTTTAGGGCTCAGGCATGGGTAGTGTATAGGTTTAATATGGAGTTTTAAGGCTTAAGGATGGGTAGTGTAATGGGGTAATAAAGAGTTGACACTTATGGGTCCATTAGGATGTATTGCAGCTCGCCACCGCCCGCATGGCGGGGGCTATCTGCCCTACATCCTACCCCACCCGCCGCCACCCATTTCCCCCCGCCATATTAGTATGGCGGGGGACCCCCGCGGACGGGAAGACCATCTGCCGCTTTTCCGCCTGGTCGACGAGTCGACCAGGCAGGAAAGGGTTTAATATGGTGGCGGTGTCTGCTAGACATCGCCATCCATATTAGAATGCAGGCGGAGGGCAGCCTTTACTGCCACGGAAAGGCACGCAGAGTTCACAATTTGGGGCCCATTGCAGGCCCCCAGGTAGTTGGGGGTGTGGGTCTGCACATGGGGGGTACCTGCCACCCGCGCAGTGCCTGCCACATGCATTTTTACCATTACGGCGGGTGCTGCTAAAAGCACCACCCGCCGCAATGTTAAAAATGCGCGATGCGCCGGCCAGTGCGGCGTGCGCATCCTAATCTCCCCCACGGAACCACCACACAAATGGCGGGCGGTCCTGTTATCCACCAGGATGGCAGGCCGATAAAGTCCACCCTCCATCCTAATGATGCCCTTACTATTTTGAATTAGGAGAACTATAGAGTCAAAGTTATGTAAGGATGCTTCTTCTGGTATGATGTTCCTGCAGAGTGAAAAATCATGACAGTTTCTACCCTATTACATTGCATTTTACACTGTTTCCTCAAAGGACACAAATGTTCCCTTTCCTCTTAATCCCATGATAAACAGCTCGTCCTGTATGCACAGCTGCACCACGAACCACAGCTTCTTTAGGCATGGCGACCTTCCAGCAATCTTGCCAAAGTGCCCCACTGCATGCAACATATTTTTTTTACATATGCTTATGCAGAATTCAACTTTTGTCATAGACTCCCTCTGTCACACTCATAGCTTCTCCCTAGTTAGCCCTTCACCAAATTGCTTTCGCCAACCTCACTTATTCCCAAAACCTGGTATAAAAAATCCAACCTATGTGCTCACTGTAATCCCTGTCCCACATGAATTGTGAAATTTCCATTTATGATACAATGCTTCCTAAATATCTCCACCAAAACACCCTTTTAACCCTAATCCAGGCATGAGAAAAGACACCTCCAATCACATGAGATTTGGCAGGAACTGTAATCCCACACCCTTCGTTGCCTAAAAAGATGAGAAATGGACTTATGGTGGCATGCAATAGGCTAGACTGCGGCAGGGCCGAACTGGCCGTAGCGGGCAGCGGGCATTTGCCAGGGAGACTGAAAGGTTGGGGGTCGGTTTTGTTACTGGGAGCCGGAATCAGCCCCCAGTAACAAAAGCTGCAGTACTGTTGGCCAATTTTGTAAGGCAGCAGTGCTTCATGCTTGCCCCCAACCCCACCCTCGGGGATTGGGAGACAGTCCGACAATATTGCCATGGCTGCTTTGGATTCCCAGTCCAGCCCTAGATCAAGGAAGTAAGGGCCATGTAAAGGTACGTGTTTCCATGAAGCAGATATTACTAAATTCTCTTGGCAGGGGTTTTGCACAAATGACTAATGGTTATATCTATAGTGGCCTACATCGTATTTCACCCAGGCTTGTCTTCCTGGGATCACTCAGGCACCCAGGGCTCTCTTGGTCGGGCAACAGCAGCACATGCGTCCTCTGGACAGGCGCCATCTTTTTGGCTGGCAATCACACTGTAGCCCAGGTTGCATTTCTAGCAGCCAAAGCGCTGTAAAGCCTCTCTGCCTTTGGGATATGCACTAACTGGACTATGTTCCCTCGCAGTACAAATGAGCAATAGAATCAGTGTTCTTGTACTCTCCTTGAGTGTAAAAAGTACAGTCTATGAGGTATCATATTCATATGGCAAGTGGGCAAAGAGAAAGATCAAGGCTCTGAAGGTCTGCAGCCAACCAAAGAGATACACATCCCAAAACCTTGTCCTAGGAAAGTCACAGCTAGTCCCCCAAGGCATTTAAGCCCCTCACCACTTCCTCTGTGGACACAGCGTTGATTTAAAAATTACATTTTATTCTTTTTTTCTAAAATGATCTGGGAATTTTATCTGATTTGTTTCTTAACCTCAATGTTGTTTTAGTCCTGTTAAAAACAAAGCATGTATTTTATTTGGGCGAAACCAATCACCTAGACCTAGCTACCAAGTGTAAGCATAGGATTCCTCAGAGAAAACTGATTTTTTTTCATTTTACCCTTATTGTAACATCATGAGTGTGACAAAGCAAAGTTGAATCTCAGTCCGCTATTGCAGACGGATCACTGACAGAATATCGAGTACAAAAATATTGTGTTACTAAAATATCGGGACATAAATATCAATGTCAAAAATATCGACCTCCTATCTTCATAATGGTAAGTACTAAAATATCGTAAAAAATATTGTTGTTAAAAATATCGAAGTAAAAAATATTGTTTTTTATATGTATAAAACATTATGTAAAATAAATGAAAAATACATCTAACTTAAAAAAATGATTTAGAATTACTTGTAAATTTTAACAATTATAAGTAATACATTTAGGGGCCGATTCCGATTTCGTCCGGAAGGGCTCCGAACCATGGGGCCCATTAGGATGGCGGGTGGATTGCCCCCGCCAGGCTGGCGGTAGCCACCGCCGTCCTGGCGGTGGCAATCCGCCCGCCATCCTCACATAAAAGACCCCCTGCCATATTAGTATGGCCACGGTCGCCTTGCAGCCGGGGCGGAAAAGGTTTAATATGGTGCCTTTCCGTGGCGGCATCGAAAGGCATGCGGTCTTCATTCTGGGGGCCCCCTGCGGGCCCCTAGAGTGAAGGAGAGGTGGGGGGTGCACACGGGGGGTACCTGTGGTACCCTCCTGCAGTTGCTTTAACAAAGCGGCAGGCACCGCGTGGTGCCTGCCGCTTTGTTAATGCAAATGCATTCGTGCATTGTTAGCATTGTGGTGGGTGGGGCTGAGAGCCATCCTGCCATCCTAATCACCCCCCATGTTCGGAGCCCTTCCGACCAAATTGGTCAGTGCCGGCTGGATTCCTTCCCGACCGAGCCGTTCCGATGGGCTAGGTCGGGAAGGAATTCGACTCAGATTTCCGGATGCGGACGACAGGCTCGCCTCTCTGCAGTCCGGAAATCCCTCAGTACTCCCCCGTCACCTCTTTACGACCGAGGGAGTACGATGGCAGCTTTTCACTGCCTTTTCATGACGGTATGTCCGGCACGAAAAGGCAGTTGGAAGCTGTCTCGAGGGGCCCTCAGCAGGGCCCCCATGGGTGTGAGGCCGCCGGATGGCAGCCTGGGGGCACCTAAGGTGCCCCTCCGTTGATCCCTGCACCCAGTGGCAGGCACCTTGGGTTACCGCCACAGGGTGCAGGGATGAACTGCACCCCTGCATTTCACATTGCAAGCATGCTTTCCGGTCAGAAAGCATGCTTGCATTGTGAACCATCCGAATGCGACCGGACCCTGTTAGGTCACATCGTACTAGCAGGACTGTACCCGATGACAGACGGTCGGTGTAAGCAGCACCACCCCAATGCCAAAGAGGCATGCTGCTATACACAACGTGGCAGGCACTGTGCAGTGCTTGCCACCTTGTGCATGGCAATGAAGGGGGTACCATAGGTATCACCCAAGTGCAGCCCCCACCCCTCCGGGGGCCCGTAACGGGCCCCCTAAGCAATTCCCGCCAGACTTTCCATAGTAGCATCGCCACCATGGAAAGGCCTTTACCACCAAGCATCATAATGTGGATGGCAGTGACTTCCAGGCACCGCCACCATAATATGCCCGAGCTACGCCCGGCCGACAATCGTAATGATTGCCAAACGCTGGAAAAGCTGCGGACGGACTTCCCGTCCTCTGCGGTACCCCCCCCCGCCATGGTAATACGGTGGGGATAAATGTGGTTATGATGGCGGGCGGATCGCTACCGCCTACCGGGCGATAGTGATCTGCCCCCATCATAATGACCCCCCAAAGAGTCAATTGTCTGAATCCCTGTTACACCGTCACAGCCATGAAATCTGAGAAGCCTGCATTCGTGAAAGCACAGTGACAAGAAGCCTGACTGCTGCTGGACACTGAGGAGCTTCCTGGGAGGCAGAATCCTGACCCTCAAAAGCTGAACTCAAGGCCTGTTGATGTCCTCTTCCCTTTGCTGCTGACAAGCACTTAATACACATCAGCACTCAGGCTAAAATAATCTACCAGAAATGCAGGTTTCTGTGCTTTTACTTCTGATGCTAGTAGTGCAATGATCTTGTGCCATTTGTTCATCAGCTGTCATCTTCCATAAGAACCTCCATGAGATTGATTTATTAATCTCCACTTATAGACCTCTTCTTATGAGAAGAGACCACATGAATGTCCATACCACAACCATTTTAAGAGCACCCAATCTCATCTGTTTATACATCTTTCCAAAACTATTACTTCCAATAGATTTCTTTTTCTTAATTCTCAATTATCTTTTATGTAGAATAATATTTATCCTTTGAGTGAAGGCTCTGCAGCTTTCCGGGGCTAAATCCATTACTACATCCGCTTATCTTTTGGTGCATTTTTTGATTGTGTTATAGGTGATATCCTACACAGGATAGGCTTAGAGTGTTGTACATGCTCTAGTAGTTTTGTCTTTCCCGCTTAGTTTTCAATTCCCCTCTCTCAGTACTCAGTAAATAGAAGTAAGAAAAACAAAAAAGAGGAACTTTGGAAAATATGGTTCAGTTTCAGCCTGATGGACCAACAACAAACATCTCCAGAGACCATCGCCTTCATAAAAAGGTCGACCTATAATCTGAAATGATAAATATAAGTTGAATTATGTGTTCTCTATTACATAATATGTAAAAAGCTGAAGTGATCATTGGCCCACAGTATTGTCAGAAACTGCCAACTACCACATTTCCATCTTAGTTATGTATTTGCAGAGGCTCGGAAGGTTGCAGTAAAAAGTGAACTGCCCTGCCTATTCCTAGATGTGCAGTGTCATCTGCCTGTGGTACTCCGATGTTCAGTGCACAAGCGCATACAGTGGTCAGATCACATATGTGACCTGTTACACTGGCTCTACAAACATTAATCATCTTTTAACTGATGGAGTCTACAGCAGACACATTTGTGGATCATGGACAGTGAGTTGTGGACATCTTGTAGCTGAATATGGGTGTCAAATATGCATTTGGGTAGAAATGTTAAGGTGGTGATAAAGCATATGTGAACTATACTACATTTGCCTCACAGTCAGTACCATCTTACATCACACTACTGGTGTATTTATACCTATCTGAGTGTGCCTAAGATTCCTGTGGCAGCCATATCTGATGATAAATATAGGACACTCAAACATTAGCTTTCACTTATTCCTGCTCTTTGATAAAGGTGGGAAGTGAATGGAAAAATGGACGAGAAACAACTGCCTTCGTGCCATGTGATAGTATCACTAAAGAAAAGCTAGTGAAATGCATCAATGAACTTTCAATTAATCAAGGTAGCCATGAGATAAATCCATTGATGGCTTTGCTCAGTCAATGGTTGGCTCACAAAGCTAGATGCACAATATGACTTTTATACTGCGAAAAGATGTATCGTCCTTAGCACAGATACTGACAGATACAGAACATAATCCAGTAAAATGGACGGACATATTTTCAAACTGTGACCTCTACAAATATATCAGCTACAGGTAGATACGTAATAACATTCTTGACTCACCTGAAGCTGTTCAGATATGACACCAAAGAAGGGAGTGAGAGAATTTTAAATAGGTTGACACATCCTTCCAACCGATATCTAAATAATGGCAAACCTAAACAGAAAATTGACCAATAGTCCAAGAGGCGTCTCTTTTTAGAATTTGTAGCATTTTGATGCAGTCCCGGGATTACTAGCTTTAATAAATCTCGTAAACCACCAAAATACATTGGTAGAAGACTGGGATTAATCGTGCTTCACCAATGGAACTACTCCGAGCTTGAAAAGTAACATAATGCAGCACAAGCAACTGCGTTATGTTACATTTGTTTACAAAGCCAAGCGAGGTGGTTCAAATGGCCCCTTGCATAGCTTTATAAATATTACTGACGCCTTTGTTTTGTTCTTGCATCATTTTGCAAACACAAGGACACCACAAAGGCTTGACAAATCTGGGCCTTGGTGTAGATATTGAAGAAATAACAACCATTAAAAAAAATAAGCTGCACATTTCCGAAATCAGGAACATGCAAATCTTAGGAAAACTCACATTGCTGTATTCAGGACACATACCACCTGATTACAGTATAGATGCTATTTATCACTCCAGGTACGTAATGACACTATGGCGTTAGTTATTTATTGGGTGCAATAAAAGGGATCCTATTAAGAGTTTCTGGCGTATAACAAGTGGATTTTGGTGTTTAATGCACCAAAATCTGCATGACACAGCAAATACCATAAACTTTTCCATGTTAAATTTTGACAGGTGTGACCTGCCAATATTTAAAGAATGTTGAGTTATTTAACGTATCCAATAATTATCAGATGTGTTAAATAAAACCAAACTCATAATTCCAACCCCTGCGCAAACAGTTCTACCAATATTCAACAAGATGGTATTAGTTTCGGACATTTTATCGCTGAAACAGGTGGTTAATGATCCAATACTCCCTTCAGTGATTCAAGAATCTTGACTTTTCTGATATATTGTCACAAGTGGACACTCTGCATGAAACGTCCATAGTTACAATAAAATAGCCTACTCCAGTGATTCTTAACCTGTGGTCTGAGGACCCCTAGAGGTCCATGAGGCCTACACAGGGGCTCTGCTACTGTCTTACAAAGTTAAATAATACAAAAATTAACAAATAACAATTAATGAAGTATACACAATTAAAGATTCAAAATGGAAAATATAAAAACTTTTTCTTTATTTGGTTTTGAATTAAACACATATTTCAATATTTGAGCATTTGTTTGGTGTACACTTGTTTTCTATATTGCTATGAGGTTAAAATCATAGAAATTGATTAGGTCGGGGGTCCACGGCTTTCAATAATGACTCAGTTGGAGTCCCAAATTCCAGTAATGCTTCAGTGGGTGTCCACTGAAGTCACAAGGTTAAGAACCACTGGAATACTCAGTTACATCTCATTGACATATGCCCTATAAAGGGTACTCCAGGACTAAAATAAGGCTTCTCACACATCCAAATGCTGTCACTCATGTTGCATTGATGAATCGTAAGAACTAAATGTAATTGTATCCCTTCAACTTTATAGAATGGTCATGTGAACACAGGACAGCCTGATGGATGCCAAGATGACAAACTGGAGAGCTAATTGGAGGATGAGTATGAAAACAATATATCCATTTATGACAACTGTAGTCATTTACATCGTGTTTCCTGAGCCCACCACTCTATTGGATCCAAAACTAGATTGCCCAGTACTTCCCTTTAGCAAATTGGTTCTCTCAGGGTAGGCCAAGGATCACTTAAGAATACCCTCTGGCTCACACACTGATAACACAGTAAAGAACAACATTGCTCTTTCACTACCAAACACTCAGCCAGTGATTTACTTTTATAAAAAGACACGTTCTGTCACACGTATAAGTTGAACAAAATATATGAAATACGGATATGTAAGGAAAGAGAGAGAGCAGAACTGCATCATATATTTACAAAGATATTGCACAGTTAAGCTCTCTCCTTGCACTGGTACACTTTCGGCTGCCTAGCTCCAATACAGCCATGTAGGAAAGTAGGAAATTAGAATCTTCTTCTTATGGTTACTCCCACTTTTTGCATGATCCAGATTGGATACTGGGGTACCCTTGTCAGTCCCCAGTATATGGTACCCATGTACCCAGGGTATAAGTATCTCAGAGGTACCCCATGCGCTCAAGCATGTATTATGCCACTCATTAGGGAACATTCAAATTGGACCTACAGGCCTGCATTGCAGCCTGTGTAAGTTGGTGCTTGCACCATTTACTAAAGATATAGGTTTAGTATACCTAAGAGTCACTGCACTTAAAACCTACAAGTCACCCCTATAGCAGTATTTTACAATCCTGAGGGCAGGGTGCTTGGTTCTAAGTGAGAGGGTGCCCTTGCATGAGCAGGACACACGGAGTTCATTCTCCTGGGTTGTCTGTGAAGCAGCCATACACTGTGTAGAGGGGCACCGTGTCACTACGTGATGACCATCTAAAAAGCGGCTGCAACAAATCCTATCATTTTTGGTATCAAACATGTTGGAATCTTACCCTCACTCTGTAAACGGTGTTGGAGGTATGATTCCAACTAAACCTCCGTTAGGCCCTCAGTGTTCCCGGTACCAACCTTATTGACCCGGACAGCGCAAAATGGTTGCTCCCGAACAGAGACACATTTCTCCCCTCCTGCTGCTGAGCCAAGGTTGAGCAGAGGATGGTGGAACAATAGAAATCCTGTCACAGGAAGGTGTGACTACCTCCCAGACAGGATTTAGTGTATTGGGGCTGGGTGGGTGCGCTTGCCAGCACCTGAAAGTCTGCATGAGGGGCACATATGGTGTCCCTGTGCATAGTCCAGTTCAAACCAGTCTGGGGAGCCTTTGGCTCCCACTCTGGCATGAAACTGGAAAAAGGACATGGGAGTAAACTCACTCCTGTCCAGACCCTTCCCTGGCAGGGACCCCTGAATCATCCCAACCCTTTTCATAGGTTACTTAAGGGCTTACCTGAGTGAGAAACAGAAACCACTGCACTTCTACCGTCTGGGCACTCTGGACTTCGCTGGACTTCGTTTTGGCCTGACTTTGTCTCCCTTCCAGTCTGCTGCATCGTCGGTGCCTGCGCATAATACAGGAACCTTCCAAGGCCGGTGAAGCATCAAGGACTACCCAAGTAATCTCCCTTGTAGTGAAGGAGTCACTCCCCTGCATTCGCAGGCACCACAACACTGCTGACCGGTCTGCTGATCCCAAGCTCCTATGGACTTTGAAGGGTTCAATAACAAAGTAGGTGTGTTTCCACATCTCTTGAGGCATGAGCTGTCCTCTCACCGAGTTTAAGGCTAGTATCCCTTGTTGGGCCTGCAATACCTGAACCCCTGTGCAACGCACACTTTGGCAAGGGCAAGTGCTTGTTGCAATTCTGCAACAAGTGCATTGGGCTCAAAGGAGCCCCAACCTCTCGCAACTTCTCTTGCAAAGATCTTCAACCACCTATCACCATGTGCTCTATGGCCTGTTGTTGTGTAATGCTGCACAAGGTCCTCCTGAGACTCCAGTGTCTTCGACCTGTGGGTTCTGTGGAGGGTCAATTATGTCTTCTTTGGGCTCCACTGATTGTGCTAGTCTTGCCCTGACTCTCCTGGACCTTGCTGGTCCTCTTCCTGCAACTTCTTGACCTCCTGCATAGGTTGCTTTTGCCAAGGCTTATACGTGTTTATACCAACCCCTCAGCACTCGACATCCTTCACGGGACAGCTCGTATCTGGCTCCTGGTTGTCCTCAGCTTCTCAAAAGGCATCTCTGGGCCATGACACATGGGTGCATGCATTAAAGTCAGAATAGTTTTTGGGCATGAAGAAATACCTTGCAATGCAAGATTGACCCTTAGAGGCGTATTACTCTTTGTAAATGTCCTGCAAAATGCAGCATACATGCAAAGAGGATGTAACAATGAGAAATAAAGTTAATTCTGTTTGTTACACCAGCTTCAGGTAGGAACACCATTTTGGCGCAAACCCATCTTTACACTTCTTGGTTAATATGAGTTTGAGTGAAAATGATTCGGTAGATGCACGAGTATGCCCATGCCCCACCATGTAACACCTATTTGAAATGCCGTCTTTTGTTACTTTTTTTTTTTTTACAAAGCCACACAATGCAGGCATTGTGTGGGTTTGTAATAGATTCATGAAAGAGTTTGCACTGAGGCTGCACCAACAAAGTTGCACATTCCTCACAGAAAATATTAGCAAATCTGTGCCCCAGTGTTTATTTAAACTTACATGGTCGACTGTAATTCAGTTGACTGTCTTGGCTTACATTAAAAACTCAAGAGGTTTGTTTTAATGTGTGGTAGGTCTGTAATTAATTTGGATTACAGACATTCCTAAAATAAAGTTTGACATATGTAGGCTGCTTCAAGTATAGTCCTATTTGATTTAATACATCTGAGTATGTGTAAATGTTACAAGCAGAAAACTTTTAGCTTTTTTCCTTGTTCAATTTTTGACTCCATAAAGCACTATCTGATTAATCAAGATTCAAAACTGAGGCTGTTCAAGAAATCTATGCATTCAAATAACATGAAGCACATTAGGCTTCACAAGGAAGACAGAGAATGATTACGTTTTCCAACCATGAAGATTAAATAATAGTTTGATTGTTTACAGAAGGCAAAATCAATCAAGTTAGTAACAAATCACTATTAAGATATGGATGCATCAGTTATTATGAAGTTAAAACCCATTAAAAGTCATAAAAGAGAAAGGACGACTAGCTTAGAGTTGCCTCAAAAAGAATGGTAAAGGAAAGTCAGTTATCCCTTAAGGCAAGTACCTTAAAATCTCCCATTCTGCTCAGCCTATGCTGATCAAAAATGGAAACAGAAGCATTCTGTTTTGCATCTACTCTACAAAAACTTAAATCACACAATTCTAACATCCGCTACAATACACTGAGGGGCATGTTACCAAGGGGGGGCGATAGGCAATTATCGCCGATTTAGCGGCCGTTTTCGGCCGCTAAGCGGCGATAATTCTATCGCCCTATTAGCAAGCTGTCGCTAACTGATGTTAGCGACAGCTTTTAGGCGATAGCGAGCGGTTTGGGGCTCGCTTTGCATGTCAGCGATGTTTATCGCTAATGACATGCAAAGGGGGCGTACTTAACCAGTTAGCGACTGAAAGCAGTC
Source organism: Lissotriton helveticus (assembly GCF_964261635.1). Lineage (NCBI taxonomy): Eukaryota > Metazoa > Chordata > Amphibia > Caudata > Salamandridae > Lissotriton > Lissotriton helveticus. The sequence continues at coordinate 990,357,531 of NC_136067.1, forward strand.
GCTAATGTCGCTATCGCCTACTAGCAAGGCAGGAATAGCTTTGGAAATATTTGCGCTAAGCGCAAATATCTCCAAATACTAACACCTGCCCAGACCAGTTCTTAGCCATGTTATCCAATGGGAGGTGGATAACATGGCTAAGAGCATTTCGTCGCTAATGCGTGAATATCGCTGTATTCTCTGCGATATTCACGCATTTCGCCGCTATCGCTGGATATTTTAGCACAATGGAGAAAAACATTGCTAATAGCATGTTTTCTCCGCTAACATATCCAGTGATAGGCAGCGATAAAAAAGATCGTCGCTAAGCCTATTTAGTGATAAATATCGCTACTTGTTGGTAATATGCCCCTCAGTTCCCATAAAATAATCCAGTCAGGACAACGGGAAATGATATAATCATGTACTCATTAGCTCTGCAGGTGCCTTCGTGAGTATTCTACCAATTCAAACATGATTCTCACAGCAAAAAGAAAGCATTTCACATACGAAAGAAAGCAAAATTGGGGCTCCAGCTTCGCCTACACATAAAATATGTACGTGCCACAAAGCAAGGTGGCAAACAACGTAATAATTTTAAATGCGGGCATTCAATTATCTATGGTAAATATGAACATGAACAATGCACAGTTAATAACATTTGTATGGTTATTTGTTAATGTTAATATAATGCAAAAAAAAATAATATCTCCAGTAACTGCGTTGTATATACGATTTGAGAATAAAGCTCTGCGAGTTCATCAATGTATTGCACAAAGGCATACATTTCTAACAACATGTAGCCTAAGGCCTTTCTTTTGGCAGCTGTTGTAAGGGTCTGACAAATTAGCTCCAGTGATAGAAATTGAGTCACCAATATTGAAGGTAGACAACATAGAGAGAGCATGTGAGGGTGCTTCCTGGAAAGGTATGCTTTCTTGATTTTTTGGGTGCAGTGTAAACGTTTACTATGAGGACAAAGGTAATCGACATATGCCTTGATTTCTCCCATCAACATGATTGCAAATGATTTTATAGTCAATGTTGTTTATGCTTTTATCCAGGACTCGAAGAATTGCCTAGATGCTCAACCAAGCATTTCAAGTTCATCATTTTTTCACGCCTTGTATACAGGTATAATACCCTACCCTCTTGTTTCACTTCTAAATTATGCTTATATGCTTTAATGGCATCCTTACACTCAATATAAGGTTGCAGATTAATTTAATTTTTTATTGACTGTTAGCTACATCCTGCCAGATACCCCTGAACATCTCCATAGTCAAGGAACTTGAATTACTACATTTTTCTTGCATGACAGGGAAGTTTGTAAATCTTCAAATAGTGAATTACCTATACTATTTATTTTGCTTTATTAGCCAATTACTCCTCTAGATTTGGGATCTATCAGCTTTATGTTTTGTCCTTTTTATTGTGTCATATTATAGGATTGTTACTATAAACCAAAGTGGTCAGTGCTGAGGTTATTGAGTAGGCTACGGCGAAATTCCTGTGGGCTAGAGACTCAGCATTCAGCAAACAAACAAAGCTTAATAAATCAGTGTCCTGTAAGGTGCTTTTTCTTCTATAAAGGAAAAGTACTTTATTACTTTATTACACACTACTAAATAATATACACAAATTTACAAATGTGTACAGAATGGCAGGTGGGGGTGCCTATGGTGACACTCCCTGTAGCATCTCGCAACCAACAGGCAGACACATCAAAGAAAGATCCTACAGATCAAGGATGTCCCTGACTATATATCATACCCCTTACAGTAGAGGAATCTCTAAACAGTCTGGTGATGAGTATGAGGAGCTCAGTTGTGTGGTGACCCCCAGGGGCCTGATCATCCTTGGTGGATGTTTAGAGATGGAGAATGCTTGTCATATCAAAAGTGGCTGGAAAACATTGGCATGCCAAGCACGAGCAAACACAAAACAGGCTGGCCTCAAGAAATCATGTCTGGAAGGGATAGAGACTCTTGAGACGATGCAATACAATGCACCAAGAAAGTTCCGGAAACTTCCAGATGCACAGTTTTCATGAAATTTCAAAATATCATGAGAAAGCTGACAATGTTGGGAAGCACCCAGCTACATAAGTCACACCAACCGAATGACTCATGCTTGCTATACTTACCTATTCGCAGAAGAAATATCCAGTTGTTTCCAGTTGTCGTGCTGGGAATTTTCAAACCTCCAATCCTAAGAAAGGTTCTCCTGAACACCTTGGTTTCTTCCACTGTGAACTGTGGCTCCAGCACCTGCAAGACAAGAAAAGAAAATAAGAACAGTGTAGTGATGACACCAGACACAGGATCTTGACAAAGACGGTTTATTTCGCCAAACAAGGAAGATCCTCAATACAGCAAAAAAGACGAGTTACTTCACAGCAGCCTAACACCAACTGTCGCTCCTAGAACACCGCAACATAAACGTTCCAAATTACTGAGCGCAGGGACTGGATGCAGCTGAGCCCAAAAAGGAGAAGTCACTTTGTGAAAAGAAGCGAGTCTCCTAAGACCCCCAAAGCTGCCCGGCGCAGGCTCACCTTTAATTCACTTTGGATTCTCTAACAAAATAATGAGGCAGGCGCTGGAACTGGAAGGCAAGAAAAAGGTTTATTACTCTCGAGAGGAGACCACGTCAACTGCAGACACAGGGATGTCTCAGGGAGGTGTTCCAAATGCATCTCTTTTGGCTCTTCCTTTTATACAGGTTTGACACAATGCTTTTTTTTATTTTTCATGGTTACAAGCTTGGAGTCTCCGCCCCGGGCAGGTTGTCACACAAGCCCAACATTGTTTCATCAACATGGTTACACAAGCCCAACATTAATTCTCCTCCCACCCAGGTCAAAACAGACAATCTTATCTTGCAGCTGGACCTTGCTTCAGGGTCTAAAACATGTGAGACCGGCCAGATCTAAGAGTCTGTTCTGTTGATAAAAACAGGTTCCATTGTTGGCAAACACAAGTCTTGCTCTGTGCAGTGCAATAAACCATGTTTGCAAGAGTCTGTTTGGTATTTGGAACCTGTTTGTGTAAGAGTGTCCATGGGTTTGCCTGTTAACAGAGATGAGAGGGAAAACGAGTTTGTGGCAGCAAGCAATGTTGATGTTTGTCGTGGCAATAGAGTTTATAGCCCCCAGCTCACATACCAGGTTGGTCAGAGGGATGCTAGTAAGGGCAGGGTGAAACAAAGGTGACTAACAGAATACAAAATGACTGTGATGTGTAAAATGGCTGCAGCTTAGGTGCACATAGAAATACCCACTAAGCAAGATGGCGCAGGCAATGTTCACGACCGTCATTTTACCTTTAACGATATTCTGTGGTGAACATAAATGAAAGCCGCTCATGTACACCTAAAGTTTATCGATTTTAACAACATCACAACACACCCACCTCCCTTTACCTGAAAGAACAGAAGAACAAAGACGGAGATGAAGGTGAAGGAAAGGAGAGGAAAGAGAATACACGTACAGAAAGAACAGAAGAAATCATGTAAGTACATAGTCAGCCAAAAACCAAGGTGGTCTCTGGTCACGGCCGGGATGTGAGGACTCATCCCCCGCAGGGAGGGAAGAGGTACTGGGAAGGGTGTCTAGTGCTCCCCCTGAGGCGAGCCCAGACGACCGTCACCACCCAATGTCAATGTCAAATAACTTTATTCGGTTATTTAAAAAAACAACCATAAAAGCATTACAAACAAAACATATATTATCACATGATTACATAAATAGGGTTTTTAAAAAGTGAGGGAAAATGACTTGATTGTATTTGGCATTTATGATTATAAGATTAAGATAGCACATTTTTACAGGCAAGGCATACACTTTAGTGGTAATCAGACAAGACATCAGAGAAGTAAAAATAATTAGGCTAAAAACTATATCAGTTGCAAGAGTAGTTAGCCCTCCATACTTTTTCTGAATTTGAGTGCCATTTTCAAGAAACTACACACAAATAGAGCACAATCCCACCCTAACATCTGCAAATAATAGAGTGCTGGTTTATATTGAGAGAAGTGTAGTTTTTTTAAGACAAGGTTTTAAAAAGAGCCTACGTGGCGTTTCATAAAATGGGCAATAAAATAAAAAGTGTTCCAGATCTTGCGGAGACGTTTCGTCGCAGCCGCAAGCCGGCAACACTTGTCCACGATAAGCTCCCTTTGGCATAGCCAGCAATAAGTGAAATAAGTCCAGCCTAAATCTTGTCAACAGGAAACGATCATAACCAGTCATTGGCCATGACAGGTACGGTTCCATAACCATTGTTGTTTTTAACACCACGTGTTTACGTACGCTTCCCTTCATTATTTCACCAGCCTCCCTATCTAGATAGCGTAAAGTGATAAAGGCCTTTTTTACAGACAAAACATCCTGTTTCGTGATAGAATTGGGGTTTTGGAAAAGTTCAGGGCGTCCAATTTCCCTAAAACAATTGTTTAAATAACTTAACCAGGGGGCCTTAAACCTGTTTTCCCATGTTAATGCTTCCCTCAGTATTAGCTGGGTGAGGGGGACATCACTGTTTGTCCAACATTGTAGCCAGCATACTAAGGGTTTAGCTGCTATTTTGTCGCATAGGAATGGTACTCCTAGCTCCTCATGTACGGAAAAGTTCGCTGTTCCAACGGGGACCCTTAATATCTTTTTGAGAAAGTTATTTTCCACTATCTCAAGTGCCCCTAGTGGGACATGTCCCCATAGCTCACCTCCGTAGGATGCTATGGCGATGCTCTTAGCCTGGTAAAGTTTGAGTAATGCTGTCACTGGGCTGTTGCCCATTTTTCTTGCGAAATTAAGTATGGCAGCATTTGCCCTAATTACCTCTCCCCTTTTTTTTGGGACTACAGGTCCCCAATTCATTTGATGGTCGAATAGGACCCCTAGGTAGGAGAAGGTTTTAGTGGTAGGAATTTTTGACCCGTTCACGTTTAAACAGTCAGTTTTTTTACTGCCTTGGCCAACCTTCATTACGAAGGATTTAGAGTTATTTATACTCAAATCACGTGATTTCATAAATGTAAAGAAGGAGTTCAGTAATGTTTGAAGGCCATTAGCAGTTCTAGACAAGAGGACTGCGTCGTCCGCATAAAGCAGGACTGGCAATCCCTTGCGGCCGATATAGGGGTAATCTGCTCCTGTGCTTAAAAGGTGCTCTTCCAGGTCATTTATGTATAAATTAAAAAGGAACGGGGCTAAGATGCATCCTTGGCGGACACCCCGGTGCACACTGAATTCTTCTGTCACTTTTAGATCCTGTGTGAACCGGACATTTGCCCTTGTGTCAGAGTGCATATCTGCCAGAAAATTAATTATATTCTGCTCTACGCCCATTTTTGCCATGGCAGTCCAGAGGCCTCTGCGGCTCACACAGTCAAATGCAGACGAGAGGTCCATGAACGCCATGTGGATTGTACCTGCACGGGCCTTAGTATATTTCCCTATAATTAGATACAGATTCAGACACTGTGTAACGGTGGAGTGGCCAGGTCTGAAACCGTATTGAATGGGGGATATTATTTTATTTTCGTCAGCCCATGTGACCAGTCTATTTAAGATTACGCCCCCCACTACTTTTACAATAGAGTTAATTAAGGATATTGGTCTATAGCAGAGGGGGCTATTGCGGTCTCCTTTCTTGAACACGGGTACGATGGTAGATACCCCCCAAGACTTAGGGCATCCAGAAATCACTGCCGAGTTTATTACTGAGGTGAGGACTGGTGCCCATAATGAGCTGCAGGATTTAAAAAGGTCCGGTGGTAAGTTATCCGGTCCCGGAGCTTTATTGCTGGTAAGCCCTTCAATTCCTTTCTCGACCTCGTTTATTGTGAAGAGCAGTAATTTTTCCTTTGATGCAGTGTAAGTGCGTTCTGCCTGTAATTCGTTGCTTTTAAAAATAGAACTAAAATGATTAACCCACTCTTCTTCTGGGATATTTGTGCCCATTGAGAAATCAATTGGGTTATCGAAAAGGGTTTTTTTATAATGTCCCAGAATTTTGCACTATTTCTTAGAATTTCAGGGTCTAATAAAGACTCCCATGCGGTTTTTTTTACCTCTATTTTACGGGTTGCGAGGGCCTTTTTATGCCTAGCACGCACAACTTTTATTAGTGCCTTATCTCTGGGTTTAGTTTTTAATGCCGCCTTGAGCTCACGGCTAACCTTGGAACAGTCTTTGTCAAACCATTTTGGGTTATTGTTTATGCTCCCTCTGGTTGTCACCGTTAATAATGATCCTACTTTAATTGCAACTCCCTCAAAGGATGCCAAGATTTGTTGTGGTGTTGATGCGGGTGATGTACATAATGAAAATTCAGTGCTACAGGTCTTGTTGATGGATTTATACAAGTTTTCATGATTCACCATTGACCATTTTAAGCGACGCTTCCCATTTATATGTTTTATGAACCCACGATCCATGTGTGGCTTTCGCTGTTCAAAAATTCCTGCATCCATTGTAATACATATAGGATTATGGTCACTATAAATACTCATTTGGATTTGGAAATTCAGGACAGTATTGGCAAGGTCAGCAGATAGTAAAATGTGGTCTATGTATGAACCAGTGGTGTGACCTTTGAACGTAGGAATAGAAAAGAGAGTTTGGTCCGCCACTGTTGACATAGCAGAAATTAAGTTGTTTTCGTTCAATAGTGAGTTCAAGTTTGTTCCACGCCGTGTGTGTTCAAAGTGGAAACCTTCCAGATCGTTACAACCTAGTTGGTTAATGGTAGTCTCTCCTGGGTTTCCGCATGGATGAGTGTTGAAGTCACCAACTAGTAGCAACTGGCGGGACAATCTATTCGCATTTTCCCTCAAAAAGTCACAAAGAAATTGGATATTACAATCACCCGAATGGTTAATTGCATTGTAAAAATTAATCAGTGTATAGGTAGTATATCCCCTCTTCAGCTCTAGAACCTGGATATTTCGATTACCAGTGTGAAACTCAGATTTAGAACATTTAAGAGCTAGATTGACGTAAATTGCCAAACCCCCTTTTGCTCTCCCACTGGTAGAGGGTTCTGCCGGGATAAAGAAACTCTGGTAGCCCTCAATATGTACGTTTTTCCCCACCAACCATGTTTCCTGTAAACAAATTATTGCATATTGTTTAACTAAAGACAACCAGCCGTCATCATTGTACTTGTTACAGAGCCCAGCAATATTCCAAGATAACAGACTTTTGTTACAATGTGGAGATGGGAAAGAAGTTTCAATATTTATTTCTTTGTTAGATTTTTCAGGTTGGATAGCTGGTATTTCCCTTAATTCTCTGACTTCCAGTCCCTCCCCAAAGTTGTGTTTTATGTCATTAGTTAAAGAATTACATGTGTCTGGTGGGTTGGTAGAACAATTTCTCTCGGCTGGCGAGGCAAGTAAATCATGAGTATGTTCATTCATCACAATTGGATAATTCTCGTATCTTGATTCAGCGCCCTGATGTCTATAATTACCAGCGCTAGGGGGAAGGGGTGTATCAGATAGTCATTCTACCCCATCCAAACCTCCCTGTCCGTAAAGGGCGTTAAACCTGTTTGAGGTAGGGATGTTGTACTGATAGTTAGAATGGGTGGGATGTTGGTGTTCGTATTGATATGTTAATTGGGGCCTAGCCCACCCATCTATACTATGGCCCCACCTATTGTCCAACGCAACCATACCCCAGCCATTTAGTGTGTCATTCCTGGTTGATCTTAAGGGAGCATGAATTATCTTAGGGTAAATCATGCTCCGTTGTTTTTTTCCAAAGAATTCTAAGGTGAGAGGGACAATAGTGCCTTTCCTGCGTTGAGGGGGAAATATATTTTGTAGGATGCTTGGCAATGTATCTGCGACTGTAAAATTTAAAATGACACGGTCAGCGGTAAACTTTTTCGGGTTTTGTCCTATCCAGGGTACCCTTCTCGCTGACTTGACTTCCCCTGCTAACTGCTGTTTCCCATGGGGGGCCATCTGCATGTTGCCAGATAGCCAGTGAAGGGCCTTGCTTGACAATGATGTAGGGGTTTCTAACTGACCGGTAGTCAGAACTGGAACATTTGCGAGTACCAGAACTAACGGCGCTGCTTCTTCAAGGAAGTGTAGAGGATCATTTTCGTTGTTTCTTAATATTTCAGCTAAAACTGGAGGGGGGTCAACACTTAACAGTGAGGGATTATCATTTGCTTCTGGTATGTCACTGGGTAATTCGGGATGTACTACAGTCACACTTCCCTCTACCCCAATCGTATTAAGTTCTTTAGTGATATTGGTTAAGTTGGTGACCATGGTTGACAGGTTTGTTAACTCGTCCGTTAGTATTTTCTGGGTCGTGCCCACTTTCTTCACATCAGTGCAAAGCTTATCAAGTCTGGCCACCACCGGTTTAATGAAAGCCTTGAGTTTGCTATCAATCATGTCCGCTATCCTGCTTAGTAAATCATCATCAGCTATCTGTCCATGGGTTTGCCTGTTAACAGAGATGAGAGGGAAAACGAGTTTGTGGCAGCAAGCAATGTTGATGTTTGTCGTGGCAATAGAGTTTATAGCCCCCAGCTCACATACCAGGTTGGTCAGAGGGATGCTAGTAAGGGCAGGGTGAAACAAAGGTGACTAACAAAATACAAAATGACTGTGATGTGTAAAATGGCTGCAGCTTAGGTGCACATAGAAATACCCACTAAGCAAGATGGCGCAGGCAATGTTCACGACCGTCATTTGACCTTTAACGATATTCTGTGGTGAACATAAATGAAAGCCGCTCATGTACACCTAAAGTTTATCGATTTTAACAACATCACAACACACCCACCTCCCTTTACCTGAAAGAACAGAAGAACAAAGACGGAGATGAAGGTGAAGGAAAGGAGAGGAAAGAGAATACACGTACAGAAAGAACAGAAGAAATCATGTAAGTACATAGTCAGCCAAAAACCAAGGTGGTCTCTGGTCACGGCCGGGATGTGAGGACTCATCCCCCGCAGGGAGGGAAAAGGTACTGGGAAGGGTGTCTAGTGCTCCCCCTGAGGCGAGCCCAGACGACCGTCACCACCCACAACACTGTTGTTAGCACTGTTGCCAACATCACTCAAAAGCCAGAAGTCATTGGAAATGTTCTCAGAATCATTGAGGTCTTCACTGTCGGCTTTATACCACCTTCCTCCACCTTTACAAAACAATGCAACGTTGCGTTTATTCCACTTGTTACAATTATTGAGCACAACGTAATTTGCAAACACTTGCTTTACCCAGAATGGACTCCAAAACTTGGACAGTCCTTTGACAGTCCTTCCATGCTTGATTTTAACTAAGTCTCCTGCACAGATCAAAGAAGCATTAGAGCTAGATACAACCTCCTTTACATTAATAGCAGTGGGTGCAACAAGCCATGCAGGTATAGGTTTCGTGCCGGGCTTCCTCCCACGCATTTTCTCCAATGGAGAAGACTCAGTTACTCTGTGCACAGTAGTTCGATACGCCCACACCATCTCATCCACCATCACTCACATTCTTCCCACTCCGGATGGCCATGGAAATAGTACCCTTGACTAGACGGTTAGGCCGTTCAACCATGCCATTAGCTTGGGGATTGTACAAAGCTTTGATCCCACACTTGTCCAGGAAATCTCTCATTTCTTTTGAGACAAGTTGGGTCCTGTTTTCAGTGACTAGGACATGTGGTAGTCCCTCCTCTTTGAAAACAGCTTTAAGTTGCTCAATGGTGCTATGAGTAGTGACTTCAGGCATAAAATGCACAATGAGCCACCTGGAGTGGACATCTACCATGACCAACGCATTTTTTAGTTCCTCACCAACGCCATGCATGGGTCCAATGAAGTCTAAGCAGACCATACTCCAGGATAATCCTGGATCCTCAGTGAGCCCAATGGCAGACTTTGGACAAGTCTTGAGTCTTTTCTCGCTCTGCAAGCACACCTCACAGTCAACCACCCACGCGTTGATTTTCTCGTCCATACTAGGCCAACAAAAGTTATCTTTCACGCAGTTCTTTGTCAAGGTTTGGCAGAGATGGCCTTCATGTGCAAGTGTGATTATCTTATGTCTCAACCCACTTGGTGGTACAAATGTGTCACCTCTCATTAACACCGTAGCCTTGCGCATGCTACTCATCCAATCTCTTTACATATGGTCTAACAGTGGGCACATCAGTACTTTCTCTTCCGCCTGCGATCAACAGTTTTTCACCTCTCTAAGGGTGGAGTCAAGAACCATGTTTGACCTCCATTCCTCTTCCAAAAATGCACCTCCCCCACACTCAGCGACATTTCCTAAGGAGGTAACAGCACCTTCTTGCTCCCACACAGAGTTTCCATTCACTACATCCTTATTTTTCAATGGCAGCAGTGACAAACAGTCCGTGTGTGAGTTTCTCCAACCTGGAATGTGTGTGACCTGGTACCTGTACTCCTGTAGGCTAATCTTGCTGATCCCTTACCAGCACCCCCATGGCTCAACACTTTCACCAGTGGCTTGTGGTCCATACGGATACAGAAATCAAGACCCCACAAGAAGGTCTTGAAGTGTTCGACAGACCACGCTGCAGCCAATGCCTTCCACTCTATGACTGAATAATTGCACTCTCACTTAGTTAAACTATAGGAGGCAAACACCACAGTGTATTCACACCCGTTATGGATTTGGGACAGGACAGCACCCAGTCCACACGCACTTGCGTCAACAGTAAGAAAGGTGCTAAGTCAGATGTCAAAAGGTGCAAGTACAACAGCATCACATATGTTTGTTTTAATTTGCTCGAAAGCTACCGGTTGTGCCTCACCCCATGGAAAGCAACAGCCCTTCTTCAAAAGTAGTCTTAAGGCTTCGGTTTTGGTGGGAAAGGAACTGACAAACTTAGCGTAATACTCGATTAAGCCCATAAAGGACCTAAGTTTATCTTTGTCATTGGGAATGGGCGCATCGAGTATAGCTTCTATGAGATCAACTTTGGGACAAACACCCTGACCAGAGATAGTATGCCCTAGGTATTCAATTTCTTCCACCAAACATATAAATTTTTTCTCTCCTCAGGGTCAGGCCAGCAACTCTTAGTCTACCCAAAACTTCCCTCAAGCTCCTGTGTGGTCTTGAACTAACTCCCCAAACACAAGGATGTCATCCTAAAAAATGTTTACTCTTTCAACACCCCTCAACACCTCTGTCATGATGCGTTGGAAGACGCTGGATGCAGAAGATAGCCCAAACAGCGGTCTCCTGAATCTAAAGGTTCCCTCCATAGTGACAAACAATGTGAGATCTTTGTACTCCTCGTGTAACCTGATCTGGTAGTAAGCACTTCTCAAATCAAGTTTTGAAAAGTACTTACCACCCCCAAGCAATAGCAACATTTCATTAATGTTAGGAAGGGGAAAGGTGTCAGTTACGATAAGCTGGTTAAGACTGCGCAAGTCCATACAGAATCTCAACTTCCCATTACTTTTTTTGCTGATAACTACGGGAGAGACCCATTCTGAGGCTCCAACCGGTTCTATGACTCCCTCTTCCAACATTTCCTGTAACATTTTGTTGACCTCATCTCTCACCACCACAGGTACCCTCCTCATTTTATGTTTCACGGGGACAGTGCGGTCCTTCAAAACAATTTTGTGGGTGTACGCCTTCATTTCTCCTAGTCCCCAAGCAAAAACTCCCTCCATTTCTCTCAGTACTTCATCAGTGGATGCATCAGATCAACTGAGAATTTGCCCCTCAGCTTGCGGATATATGATGATATGTAGATCAAACTGATGGCCCCACCCCAAAATAGGAGGTCCATCCTCAGCGACATAGACCTCCCCCACAGTTTGTCTTGAGTTGAAATTGATGGGAGAAGTGAAGAAGCCTAGGACATTGATGGTCTCTCCTTGGTACCCTCTAGGATAGAGGTCCTTTGGTACAAGAGGGACTAGTTGTCACTCCTTTTCCCACATCCATCTCAGAACAATTGTCCACAAAGATCCACCATCCACCATCAGTTCCACCTGCTTGCCTTGGATGTCAAATGTTGCCTTTTGATGTTGCCTTTTCCCTTCATCATCATCATGATTTTATTGTTTGATTAATTAAAATCTTTACAATGTTTACAGATAATAAAAAACAATACCGCAACAAGTTTTAAAATACGAGTTAAAAAATGTCGTAGAGTCTGCAAATTGTCTATACATAGTCTTTACGGTTGTCATCGTCCCCGGACACAGCGTGTTAAGTCCGTTGGTTTTAGTTTAGTCATTATATATTCCTTAAGTCCTTTCCTTTTCTAATATCTGTTTTGTTGCCATGGACATGTATTTGATTCCCCGACATGATAGTGTGGGGGAGGCACCGCTTAACCATCGTATGACCGCCTGTCTGCATGTGCGGATTTTCAGTGTTGAAGATTTCCCGCAGATATCTTCTTAGGGCTTGCAGCGCAGGACATACGCATAGTATGTGTTGCACTGTTTCGTTCTTGTATCCGCATAGTCTGCAGTTTGCACTTTCTTTTTTTCGTTTCCAGGAAGGCATTAGGTCTTTTGTGAAATGCATGCCCAGACGGTACGCTATTAGAGTTTTTTTTAAGTGCTGACAGTAGTGTTGGGCTAAGTAAACTTGCGTTTTTTGGATGGAATAAGAGTTTACTACTGTCCAGGCGTGTCTCCGTTTGCTTAGAATTATTTTGTCTTTGACCAAGGAGATCTTTTTTGCCGAACCAATTGCTATTTTGCAAAACTGCTTGTGGTCGATGTTTTTTTCCACACTTCGTGGAGTCCCAGGGTTAACAAACTCTGGTTAAGGAATTCTCCTCAATGTGTGGTGTTAGGCTTTTCTACTGAAAGGTTTATTTCCTCCCAGCACAAGTTGTCCAAGGAGTCACTGGGTGCGGATCGGATCTTGTGGCAACATTTTACAAATGTGGAGTTTGACCTAATGTCTTGGTTTTGTAAACCAAATTCTAGTCGAACTTGGGCTTCCGATGCTGTTTTTGGCAACCCAAACACCACTTTGTATATTTTGTTTTGAAGGCTGTTTAAGATTACCGATTCGCTCCCAAGCCATCCGATTAGTCCGTAAGACAAGGTAGGGATTATTTGGGCGGCCATGACTTTTAGTAAGTGGGTATAGTTTGGACCACCCACAGTCTTTTGCAGTTGTCTGTATGCGTATATTAAAGATTGCGCATTCCCTCTTAGTACCTGAATGTGCTTCTTTTTTGTATTACCCCGCTCGATGGTCATCCCCAGGTATTTATACGAGTCCTCTTCTTCAAGGAGAGAAATATTAATTGTCCATGTGTATTTCAGTTTCTTGCGCTCCGTAATTCGAAGCACTTTGGTTTTGTTTTTGTTCAGCTCCAGGTTTTCCTCAGTTAAGTACGTAACCAGCGTATTCACTAGGCGTTGCAGCCCGACCGGTGTTTTGCTTAGTAAGACTATGTCGTCGGCGTACTGCATAATAGGTACCGGAACGTTGCCTAGTTTCGGTGCATGACTTTCTATTCCATCTATTTTTCTTCCGATGTCGGCAAGATATAGGTTAAAGAGACTGGGTGCGAGGACGCAGCCTTGTTTTAGTCCGTCTTGTGTTTCAATTTTGTTGGTAAGGCTGCTACCATTACCTAGTTTGACCTTGGCCCATGTCTCTCTGTATAGTCTTGAAATTGCATTTATTAGATATTCCAGCATCCCCCAACCTCTTAATTTGTTCCACAACCTGGGCCTGCTTACGTGGTTGAATGCTGATTTTATGTCGACGAAACACGCATATAGGTGGTGTTTTCTTTTTTTGGCGTTGTCGGTTAGTAGGCACAGGGTAACCAGGTTGGTTGTTGTCCCCATCCCCATTCTGAATCAGATTTGAAACCTAGGTATTATTTTTGTTATGGTTTCCCAATCCTGCAGTTCTTTCAACAGGCATGAGGCATACAGCTTTGCTTCTACGTCAATTAATGAAATTAAACGATAGTTTCCAGGCTCCTTCCGATCCCCTTTTTTGTGAATTGGGTGGATGATGTTACCTCTCCATGTTTCTGGAAGGATTCCTTTTTTTAAGATGTCATTGAATAGTGTAGTTAATAGGTCCGCCCAGAAATCCGTGTCTGTTTTGTAGACTGCGGTTGGGATGCCATTTGGCCCCGGGGCCCCTTCTGATTTTAATTTCTGTAGTAGCCTTCTTATTTGGGCTTGGGTTATCGTTGGTTCTTCCTGGTTAAAATTTGGTTCTGTGGTGACAATGACGAGTGGGTTTGTACTATAATCCTCGCTCTCCCTTGGGCTCCCTTGTTCTTTTTTTCCGGTTCTTTTGGGATCCTTTATTAGGTAGAGATTCTTTACGTAGTTCTCCCATTCCGTGTTGCTGATCCCGGGATCCTGTTGTAGTGTCTGTCCCAGATTTAGTTCATTAATGATTACCCAGAACTCTCTGGAGGAGGGTTTTTTGGTGGAAATCAGTAGCCTTGTCCATACCTGTTCTTTATATAGGCCTTTTGCTGCCCATAGTTTTCGCCGGTATTCCTTTCTCATATTTCTGAGATCTACTATGTTTGTATATTGGCTCTTTACTGCGGTTCGCTGGACCCTTGCTAGTTTCTTTTTTTCTTGTTTTAGATCCTTGTTAAACCAGGGCGCTGGTGCTCTTATTTGATTTCTATTACCTCTCGGATGTGCTGAGTGGTTTTCAATTAAAACCTCCAACAAATTTTCCCAAATTTTTATTGGATCACTGTTGTCGAGGCTCCCGTGTTGCAGCATGAAGTTGGTAGCCGTAGTCATGATTTTTTGTGTGTCCTCGCCCCTCCATTTTATTTTTCGTAGGTTGAATTTTTCTGTTTCTTGGTTTAATTACCTCGTTCTCTCGGCTCTGGGTGCAATGATATTCAACCTGAGAATTTGCGGATAATGATCACTTTCCAGGCGCTGGACTATTGTGTATTCCACGATTAAGTTTGTCAGGTACGTTGTTACTAGTGTAAAGTCCAGTGCTGATTTAACGTTACCGCTCACATAGGTGATGCACGGTTGAGTCAGACCTTCCTTTTTTTTACTTTTTAATATTGATAGGCCCATTTTTTCTATTTTCCTCTGGTTAATTTGAGTGGTCGCTTCTGCTGCCCCTTTATCTCTGTTCGTTCTAGTCGTTTTGGTGTTGTGTACATTTCGGTTGAAGTCTCCTGAAATTATCATGGAGCATTGTTTGTTAGTTTTTGGTATGGTTTTGATCAGGGTTAACAGTGTTTCCATTTTTTCCTTTTTTGTTTTCTGATCTGGATGTATGTAAATGTTTAGTATTAGCAGTTGTTGCCGGGGCTGTATTGTGATTTTGATGGCTTGAACCCAGTTTAGTCCAACATCCATTGTTTCTTGGGTCCAGTTGTATTTCTGTGAGATGAGGATTGATAAGCTTCCCCGGGGATGTCCATATTTCGCATGTTTTTCTGCTAATATATGATGGTCCGTGAAACCTGGGATTCCTATTCGTGATAAGTTCCATGTTTCTTGTAAAAGTATTATGTCCGACTTGTCGAAAAATGTTAGAGTTTCATTGTCCTGCTCCATGGAATTGAAGCCATGCATGTTCCAGGAGCATAGTTTAATTTGGTCTCTACTTGTTTTATACTTTTGTCTGCCAGTTACTTGTTTTCTGAGTATAGTTGTTTTGTCAGTTCTAGGAGCCCTTTTCGCTTAGTACAGATGGGATCCAAGACCAGTCTTGGTTACCGCCTTGGTGCCGGTAAATGAGTGTTCGATTTTTTAATCCGGTTTTTGTGTTTGTTCCTTTTTCTGGGGAGGTTGCTCTAGCTGCTTGTAAACATGATTTCATTTGGGGCCTTTGGGGCTCCTTGTCCTTTTGATAATCCAAGCTGTTTTGTAAAGGATAAGGGTATTTCGGTTGCTTGTGTTGAAGTATTTTAATTCCCCAGTTCTCAAATGTTTCTTTGTGTGCGTAGATTTGTGCTGCTAACTCCTTTGATTTCCAAGTGGTAACTGAGTTTTCTATTCCTGGCCTTGCTCTATTTTGCTGGAACTCTACAGTTTCCATGTCTTGGGAAACAATTCCCTTTAGGGCTGGAATTTCCTTGAACAATTTTAAGATATTTCCTCTGTTGAGGATGTCGTGTTTTCCCTTTGTTTCAAATTCTGGCATGAATGTTATTACTGGTTCAATTTCCTCTGATGTTAATCTCATGTTGTGGTTTGAGATTCTGTGGAATTTTTTGCACTTGGGGTCCCTAATTTTGGATCGCTTTCTGTTTCGTGGACGAATAATGTCTCCCTACTGGTTTTTGTTTGCTTCATTAATCTGATTCCTGTACATTGAGCTGGTTCCACAGGTTCGCGAAGGTCTTGTTTTGTTGTGACACACCTGCCTATTGCGTTAGTCGTAATCTTTAAAGCTCTCAGATCATGATCGTGTTGTAAGGTTTTTTGTTCTCTTACAGCCATGCTTGCATTTTTGATCTGGTGCTTTTTGTCCGGTTTACTTGTTTCCTCCTCCTCTGCCTTTTCCTTTCAATTATGTTGCCTTGAAGGACCATCGAGACATGTTCTTCATTATCTCCATCCAAACGTGAGTCTTCCGCTACAGCAACCCTTGACCGGTCCTGCATCTTACACATCCTTACGTAGTGACCTCTTCGTCCACACTTTCTGCAATTTGTTTGCTCACGAAACACCATTTAGAATCACTGTTATGTACTGAACTCCGACATCTTGCATATCCCCTTTGTTTTATGCCTTTCTGCAATTTTAAAATGGACTTTTCACTCGTAGACTTCAAAGGGTAATCTTTCTTCCCTGCGGCTGCCACCTCCACTGCAACCTCATCTTTTTTTTATGACCTTCATACATCGCTCAGACTCCTCTGCCACCTTTGCAATGGAAAGTGTCTCTTTAAGTGTTGGGTTCTTCACTGCCCATAAGGGCTCTTGTCTTTTGGCTGTGGCATTTAATGATGAATTGATTGTGAATCAATTCATCTGCCATTTGCCCAAAGTTACATTTGATAGAAAACTTGCGCAAAACTGAAACAAAATCTTCCACAGATTCCTCTGGTTTTTGTGGCCTAGTGTAGAACTCATATTGTGAGAGCACGACATTCTCTTCTTTTGCAAACCTTTTCTCCAATCTTAACTTGGCTTCCTGATGTACATCATCAACTGGCTGATTTCCACTTCAGAGCATCTGTGGCAAATGCTTGAAAATACGATGTGCTTCCTTTCCCATAGTGCCCAAAAGGAGTGCTTTTTTCCTCTACACTGAGAACATCAGACCGCCTAAAGCTACGATGTAATTTTCAAACAGGTCAATCCACTCCTCCCATGGCATAGAAGGTTGCCCTGGTTGTGCTGAGAAGGTAGGAGGAATCACAATTGAGGATACAGCCATTACTATTTAAAAAGATTGCAGAATTCCCAATGGACAACTTAAATTCTCTTTTGATGTTAATAATCAGAGAACATGTAATTCGCCCGGCAACCAGCAGAGGGCTCACTATACCAATAGATATTATGCTTCTCCGTACACTGAAGTGACTGAAACAATGGAAGTCAGTTGCTTATGATGAGTAAAACGAATTGCTGAGGTAAAAGTGCTTGCATCACATGGGGGCTTGGGGGAGGGAGCTGACCGAAGGGAGGTCTCCTCCCCCGGGCTGTTTGGGAGGGTCACGAGGGGTTTGTATATCGTAGGTGCCAGAATGTTCTGGATTTGGGCTGGCCTAGTAGGACTGGCCAGCCCAATTATAAATTTCCCTCTCCCCGCCCCCTAGCCACCATTTTAGGTTTGGTGACCTGGTGGCTAGGGGGCTGTTAGCGTTTTTTGTCAGGGTTATTTCTAGTGTTGTGTGACGTAGGTATTTCTTTATATAATGGAAGATCATCGTGTTTTGGAAGCCATGCGCCTCCTATCTGAGGCGGGTCGCATGGATTTGCTGGTAGGAGGGGGCCAGGCGCGCCCCCAGCGCCAGGCCTCTGCTGGCGTGTCCGCGGCGGTGCTGGCGTGTTCCTCGCCCAAAAAACGGCGTTCTGCACAGGTAAGTGAAAGAGGCCGGTCCCGTACGCGGAAACCGGCCCCTTCATTGCAGGCGCGTGTGGCGGCGGGGGAGGGGGGAGCTGTGTTGGATTTAGGCGCTCCCGCGGTTCGCGCTACTGACGCGCGTCCGGTCCCTGTGATACGCCCTCGGTTGCCGGTAGGGGCTGTGAGTGCTCCGGTGGCAGCGCGCACGGTTCCCAGGCAGTCAGGTGAGGAGGCGGGGGCGCGTTTGTTTCATTCAGCAGTGCGGGCGGGCCAAGGTTTAACGGTCGAAGCTTTTGCTTCGGAGTCAGTTCCAGTGGCCAAGCGGGGGAGGGGGGGGCGGAGAGGGAATAAGAAACGCTCCGCTTCTGACCCTCTCTGTGAGCGTCGCGTGGAGCCTGAGCTCGTTGTGTCTGCGCGTGGGGCACGCAGGGGTTCTGTGCAATTTGTTGTGGGTCATGGGGCTGCTCAGCAGCATGATCGGCCTGCTTTGCATGTTCCAGAGCGTTTTGTGGCTGAGACTCAGCCTGATGTCGACACAGGCGCTATAATGTTGTTACCCCCTTCTACTCCTCATGTACCAGGGCTCAATGTTGCTGATGATTTGGTTTTTAGCCAGGCTGTCTCAGGGGGAATGGAAGGACAGGTGGGTTTGGAGCCTCATGCTGGCCAGGTTTTTTCTTCATATGATGTTGGTGCTACGCAGGGGAATTTGGAAAGTAATGTGGGCAGTCCTTTATTATTCTCTACCCCTGGTTCTTC
Source organism: Lissotriton helveticus (assembly GCF_964261635.1). NCBI lineage: Eukaryota > Metazoa > Chordata > Amphibia > Caudata > Salamandridae > Lissotriton > Lissotriton helveticus. Next base: position 990,376,280 of record NC_136067.1, read on the forward strand.
GGTTGGTGCTGCTTTGTCTGTTGGGGGGGGTTCTAGGGGGGAGGGGGAGTGGGCCCAGATGGGCGAAAGTGGTTCTATGTCTAATGTTGCTTTGGGCCAGGAGCTTTTTCGGTCGGGGGGTTTTGGATTTTCTGGTTTTCAAGAGATGGATGACTGTTTGCAGAGGGATGGCAGGAGGGTGTCGCAGGTGGGTCATGGAGCCTTTTCCTGTGATTTACGCGGGGCTGTGCCTGCGACTGGCCCAGGGTTTGTGGGGCTTGGAAGGCCAGGTGTGGAGCATTTTGTAGGGTTTTCACAACCTGGTGTGAGGTGTGCAGGGGCTTTGGGTTTCCCGGGCACGTCTTTGGGGCATGAGGGGTTTTCCAAGCAAGTGAGTGGTGGGCCTGTTCAGGGGGTTCGAGATGCGGTCCCAAGTGGGACTGGAGATGTAAGAGGACCACATTTTATGTGGGGTTCACCTGGATGGGAGCATTTTGGTACTGCAGGTTTGGCGCAGCGTGGTTTTCAGATGGATGCTGAGGGCCAAGCTTCGGCTGCGGGGGCCCCTTTTCAGGCTTCTTCTTTAGCGGTGGCGGGGGTTAACTTGGATGAGAGTGATGATGAAGAGATGATAGGCGACTCTCCGGTCAGGGGACGGCCTGTGAGGGGCTGTCTTAGAGGGCGTTCTTTGGATAGGTTTCAAGGGATGGTTGTTGATGCTAATTTGCAGAGGTCAAGGTCTGTTTCAGGTGTTGTATTCAGGGACCCTAGCACACCAGTCCAAACTTTTTCTTTTCAGGATAGGAATAGGTGCGGCGGTCCAGACTTGGCAGGACGCGGTCCAGTCCACTTTCGCCAAGGTGAAGCGAGGAGAATGCCTAGCGCGGCCCTCTCTGTTCCACCGAGGGAGCCCGCCGCGGCCAGCACACGAGGGTCCGGCGTGACCCCGCTGGCCCCATCGAGTAGCAGGTATAGGTGTCCTACCTTACCGGCGGGTATGGAGCCGCAGAGTCAGCGCCAGGGGAGGTACGGGCGTGTACAGTCTGCTCCCCCTCATGGAATTTCTACACAAAATTTAACATGTAATATGGCTGATGTTGGGTTCGGTAAGACCCGTGGTGTGATGTTTCCTGATGAACCTGATTCAGTGGTTCTGGATTACGATGAAGATAGTCCCGAAGAGGGAGAGTTGAGGGACGTGGAAAGGGGGGTGCCCTCTCATGTTGTTGAAAGTGTTTTTCAGGCTCCAGTGGTGCAAAAACAAGTCAAGGAGAGACGAGAACGCGGCCCGTCAGTCAGGGCGCCTCCAAGACGTGACACAGTGGTTTCGGCATCACAGGCGGAGATGGGGAGAGTGGTCTCTTTGTTGCCAGGTGAGCAGATAGCTACACAGGCCAAACCACTTATGGTGTCTGTGGGCACAGGTGGGACTGAGGCTGTTGGGGTGGGGGAGGGGCGGTTGGTAAAGGGTCGTTATGTGAAAGACACCGCTGTGGGCACGGATGAAGTGCTAGACACTGCAGGTAAAGTTGAAAGTGGTACTGGTACAGAGGCTTCAGGTATTGCTAAAGAGCCAGTGGCCAGCAAAGAATTGAAAATCCAAAAATTGCCCTATATGGGAGTCACAAAGCCTTTGGGGGCACATTTAATGTTGAGTACAAAGGAAAGAATTTGGAAGGGTGAATATGTGGAAATACTTAAGTTACTACACAGAGAAGTACGGTCCAAGGAAGGGTCCAAGGAGGAAGAATTTGAGTTGGCAAAACGACCTAGAGTTCCCCTAACCATTGAGAATTGGACAGCTGCCTTCCTAATATATGCAAGTGTGTATTGTGAGAAATTCCCAGAGCGCAGCGTGTCCCTTTTTAAATACATGGATGTTATACGCAAGGCGCAGCTTACTGGGGGGGGGTTTGCTTGGTCTCAATATGATGAGGAGTTCAGGGCCAGGATGGCTTGGGATCCGGAGGCCAAGTGGGGGGAACTGGACACTGATTTATGGCAGCATACTATGGGGTCGGCTTCGGGGGGTAAGACGATTTTTACTGCAAGTGGTCTCCCCATAATATACCGGCCCTTTCAGGGCAAGCCCACCAGGGGAGGGGTGGGAAGTAGCTCAAACACACAGCCTGCAGTCGGCACATGCTGGGAGTTTAATAAAGGCTTCTGTACTAGGGAATATTGTAAATTTAGGCATGAGTGCTCAGGTTGTGGTAAGCGACACCCCTTGTCTAAATGCTGGGAGAACAAGCCAGCGGGGGATCATCAGGGGATTCAGTCAGGTGCAGGGGGTTCGGGGACGTCACAACATTCTGCAGGAGGTAGGGGATTCAGAGGTAATCGGGGTTCTGGGTCCAAGGGCTCATACACCGGTTAAGTTGGAAAAGTTGCGCCTTGCACTTCATGACTATGATAATGCAGCTGGGAAACAAACATTGTTGGATGGTTTTGAATTTGGTTTCAAGTTAGGTTACACAGGTCCTAGACAAAGAAGATGGTCTGCTAATTTAAAATCTGCATCTGAGCATGGCACAGTAGTACAAGACAAGTTGAATAAGGAAGTACACGAAGGGAGGATGGCTGGCCCTTTTCACGATTGGCCGATCCTTAATTTAATAGTATCACCTATTGGAGTGGTCCCGAAGAAAGATCCGGGACAATTCAGGCTTATATAACACTTATCATGGCCGGAAGGGTCGTCGGTCAATGATTTTATTGATCCAGATGCTGTTTCAGTCTCTTATTCATCAGTTGACGTGGCCATGTCACTTGTTGTGACCGCGGGCGCAGCTGCTGAGATGGCCAAGTGTGATATAAAGTCTGCTTTCCGGCTGCTGCCTGTCCATCCGGAAGACTGGTGTCTTCTGGGTATCCAATTTTCAGGAAAATGGTATGTGGACAAGGCTTTGCCGATGGGTTGCTCTATATCTTGTTCTCTTTTCGAGTGCTTCAGTACTTTTCTACAATGGTACTTTACTCATCGGTCTGGTCACTCACTGGTAACGCACTACCTGGATGACTTTTTCTTTGTCGGGTCCCCGGGCTCCGCGGAGTGCCAGTCTGCTCTGGACACTTTCCAAGGGCTCATGGAGGATCTGGGAGTTCCTTTGGCTCCCGAGAAAACTATGGGTCCTGACACAGTCTTGTCCTTTTTGGGGATTGAACTTGATTCGGTGGCAATGCGGGCTCGCTTGCCTGAGGATAAGAAAGTGAAGATGCTGGATTTGCTGGACACTATGTTAGCAAAACGGAAAGTGTTGGTGAAAGATGTTCAGGTGTTACTAGGCCATCTCAACTTTGCTTGTAGGGTCGTGAGAGCGGGAAGGACTTTTTGTCGTAGATTAGGCAGGGCTCTTGCTGGTCAACATTTGCCTCACCATAGGGTTCGATTGTCTGCTGGAGTCAAGGAGGATTTGAGAATGTGGAAATTTTTTCTCTCTTCCTTTAATGGTGTTCCTTTGCTTAGGGACGTTGACTTTCAATGGGATGTGCAAATGTTTTCGGATGCAGCTGGCAGTGATGGTTTTGGTCTGTGCTGGAATGGAAGATGGTGTGCGGAACGTTGGCCGGATGAGTGGTTGCATGGTGGTCGCAGCACTACCTTTTTGGAGCTTTTTCCTTTGCTGGTGGCTTTGACACTGTGGGGGGAGGCCTTGGCACATAAGAAAGTGCTTTTTCGTGTGGACAACATGGCTGTGGTGCAAATTGTTAATCGACAGTCTGCCAGGGACGAACAGGTCTTGAAGCTCATGAGAGTGTTTGTGCTGGGTTGTTTGAAACACGACATTCACTTTCGTGCTTTGCACATTCCTGGGGTGGACAATGACATTGCGGATGCTCTGTCTCGTTCACAGTGGGGCAGATTCCGTGGACTGGCGAGGGAGGCAGACCCAGCACCGACCCCGATGCCGATTCATCTGTGGCACGTAGGCAACGTCGGGTCTTACAACTGGTGGAAGGTTCTTTGTCTGTGTCTACGCGTTCTGCTTATTCTCTGGCTTGGAGGGAATTTCTGGAGTCTGGCGCTTGTAGGCGTGAGGAGGTTTGGCGTCGTTCAGAGGATGTAGTGAATTTCATTTTGGATCTCATGGACAAAGGGCTTACTAAGGTGACTATCGCCGGTAAATTAGCGGGGATAGCATTTATGGGCAAGTTGTTATGGGGTTATCCTCCGTCGGCAGGGGAGATTGGCAGGAGAATGCTTGAGGGTTGGGCCAGAGAACAGGGGCACACCAGTAGACTTAGGGCTCCTTTATCTTGGCAGATCCTGGCTCGATTGATAACTGTTCTCCCTGAGGTTTGTTCAGATGACTTTGAGTCATGCTTATTTTCCATGTTAATGGCCTTCATGTTTTTTGGAGCTTTTAGGGTTTCGGAGTTGTTGGGTTCGAAATGCAAGTGTGGCCTATTTTGGCGGGATGTTTTCTGTTCTGATGAGGGGGTGCACATCTGTTTAGCCAGCTCTAAAACTGATCAGACTAAGAAGGGAAAGGGTGTGTGGTTGCAAGCGCGTGCTCCTAGGATTACTTGCCCTTTGCTGCTGGCGCGGCGCTGGCGTTCTTTGTGCGGGGGTGGTGATGATGCACTCGTCTTTCAGCATATTGATGGCACCCTGGTTACAGCATACCAATTACGCATGGTTCTGCGCAAAGCTTTGGAACACCTGGGTTTAGATGGGAGCTTATATGGGACACATTCCTTCCGGATTGGGGCTGCAACTGAAGCTTTTAACAGAGGTTGGACTCAAAGGGATATTATGAGGCTGGGGCGTTGGTCTTCAAACTGCTTTCAGCGCTACGTGAGAAGTCAGGCGGAGGAGGCGCATGCGTCATCTTCCTTCCCATGAGCTCTAACTCTGTTTTCTTTTATAGGTTCTGTTGCTGGGCCTCGTTCTCCGGTGGTGACGGTCTGGATAGTTGGGCATTCCTTCGTGAAGTGGGCCCGAGTCCAGGCAGCACAGAGTTACTTTGGAGAACTTCTGGGTTTTAACGCTAGCATGTTCAATGTGGTTTGGAAGGGGAAAGGTGGGATGCTCTGGAGAGAGTTAATCCCTTGTCTTAACAACAATATGGTGGGTGGGCTGTGTCCTGATATTCTGGTCATCCATCTGGGGGAAAATGATCTTTGTGCTACCAAAGGTGTGGTGTTACTTCGAGCTATTAAGAAGGATTTGGGCCTTATCAAAGAGCTTTGGGCTGGGTGCCATGTCTATTGGACTGAATTAATACCGCGTAGGATCTGGAGAGGAGCGGTCAACCCCAAGGCGGTTGACAGGGCTAGGAAGAAAGTAAACTCAGAGGTTTCGCGCTGCTGCCGTGGTCTTGGTTTTAGCAGGATTTCCCATAGGGAAATTAAGTTTGAGACTGTGGAATTCTTCAGAGATGATGGTGTTCACCTGTCCAGAGTGGGTATGGACCTATACTTGTTGGAATTACGTGAGGTTTTGGCGCGTTCGCTAGCTATGCACCGTTAAGGTTGGTTCGGTTCTGTTTTTCGTTTTCCGGTGGGGGGGGCAGAAAGGGAGGTGGTGTAGTTTCTCTCCCCCTCCTACCTTTCTGGGTGGCGGGGTTTTGGTTGCCCCGGTGCTGTTTATGGTAGATTGTTTGATGAGTATTGGATTGATGCTTTGATTGACAGGTTCAGGGGAAGTTGGTCATTGTTTGACCGTTCAGGTTTTGGGGGGTATTGGCAGGAGTGAAGGGTCAGGCAGGGTTTATGGTTAAAGAGGGCCTGGCTTTCAATATGTGATTGGGGTTTTGATGAATAAAGGGGTTAAATGATGACATAATGATTGAATTAATGACGTAATGTTTATTGATGATGTTATGTTTATAATGTTGTTGTAATGTTGTAATGCTGTATTGTTGGGTGGGGGAGGGGTCAAAGAATTTTAGGGGAGGGGGTGGGGGCGGGGTTTGTAGTTAAATATTTATTTAGTGAGAGATAGTTTTGTAAGGCGTTGCCAAGGTTTTATAATTGTAATATGCACCTGTTTCCTAATAAAGCGGCCTTTTTCACACTCAAAACAATTCTGGTCTACGTTTCTCCCACCCCTCGCCCTCCCTCCCAAGGGGGGCTTGGGGAAGGGAGCTGACCGAAGGGAGGTCTCCTCCCCCGGGCTGTTTGGGAGGGTCACGAGGGGTTTGTATATCGTAGGTGCCAGAATGTTCTGGATTTGGGCTGGCCTAGTAGGACTGGCCAGCCCAATTATAAATTTCCCTCTCCCCGCCCCCTAGCCACCATTTTAGGTTTGTTGACCTGGTGGCTAGGAGGGCTGTTAGCGTTTTTTGTCCCTCCCTCCCTCCCATTTATTATTATTATCCTTCATCTCCTGGGTTTTTTCTTCCTCCGAATTTTTGTTTCGTTAGAATTTTTTCTCTCCTTTTTTGATAATTTTAAAGTCTGTTTTCTTAGATACAGGTGTGCAGGGGGTTTTTCTTGTGATTTGTATTGTCGCTAGGAACAGGTGCTGGCGGGGTTTTGGTTGCCCCGGTGCTGTTTATGGTAGATTGTTTGATGAGTATTGGATTGATGCTTTGATTGACAGGTTCAGGGGAAGTTGGTCATTGTTTGACCGTTCAGGTTTTGGGGGGTATTGGCAGGAGTGAAGGGTCAGGCAGGGTTTATGGTTAAAGAGGGCCTGGCTTTCAATATGTGATTGGGGTTTTGATGAATAAAGGGGTTAAATGATGACGTAATGATTGAATTAATGACGTAATGTTTATTGATGATGTTATGTTTATAATGTTGTTGTAATGTTGTAATGCTGTATTGTTGGGTGGGGGAGGGGTCAAAGAATTTTAGGGGAGGGGGTGGGGGGCGGGGTTTGTAGTTAATTATTTATTTAGTGAGAGATAGTTTTGTAAGGCGTTGCCAAGGTTTTATAATTGTAATGTGCACCTGTTTCCTAATAAAGCGGCCTTTTTCACACTCAAAACAATTCTGGTCTACGTTTCTCCCACCCCTCGCCCTCCCTCCCAAAAACAACGGACGACGGCTTCTGTCAGTAACGAAAACGGATTGCAAAGGTAATCGCACTGCTGTTTTCCCAATGTAATGCTACCATTGGTGAACAAAGCTCTTCCTTTTTACTTTTCTTTTTAATATTATTTTTTTTATGTCCAGCTTTTGTCTGACTTCCTCCCCATACAGCTGTTCCTGCGCATATACAATTGTGTCTCAGCGCCCGGTAAATCCGCTGTCAGTCACTATCTGTAAAAGCTTACCAATGCACACTTTCTCTAAATAAACTCTTCTCTCACCACTGCCGCGCTGTTCCCATTCAATTGACTTGTCTTTAACACCCTGTCAGACTCCGGCTGACATGCCGAAAACACTTCTTCTTTCCAGTCTTCTAGCGCTACTCCTGCGCTACGCCACAGTAAAGGTCTTCCTTCACAAGACTCCACAGGCGGCCATTAAGGTCTACTGCACATGCCTCTTGCCGCACAGGTGTCACTACAAATGGCTGGCACTCATCACCACGAAAATGTAGTGATGACATCGGACACAGGATCTTGACACAGACGGTTTATTTCACCAAACAAGGTAGATCCTCAATACAGCAAGGAAGACGTGTTACTTCACACCAGCCTAACACCAACTGTCGCTCCTAGAACACCGCAACATGAACGTTCTAAATTACAGAGCGCAGGGACTGGACGCAGCCGAGTCCAAAAAGGAGAAGTCACATCACAACAAACAGCTTACCAACAGATACCTGCGTTGGATAAAAGATGGTAATGCCAGCACATGCTGCACAGTAAAACAGATATACTTACCTTTCTGGTACTTGGTTTTAAGTACTCCCAAACTTGACATGTCCAGGGGCACCCTGTGAAAAGAAAGAAACTAAAAAGAGTTATTGTGAACAATTTACTTTGAATTTTAAGAAGAAAACAAGTTAATAACAATTTGGGCAAAAATGCTCTGTGATGGTGTTTCGGTGATCAGTTCTTAAATTAATCCTGGGAAAAAGTTCCAAGAAATGAGGACAAGTCCTGACAGTGAAATCAAGAGAACTTCGAAAAGCCAGGACAGGTATTCATTTAGAAGAAATTGGGGCAGGAGCTTTTTTTTTTTACAGTGAAGATAGCTGTTTAATTTCCAGAATTCCACCCTAGACACCAGAATATGAGTACTAAGGCTACATTCACGTAAAAGGAGGAAAAGAGGATGTTTAGGTAAGATTAGGACAGCATTCAAAGTATAGTAAGAGGTAGAGGGAAGTATAGTTTACCCTCCTTACACAAACTCCCCTATGCTTTACATTACAGCAACTTTCACAGACGCAATCTTTTACAAAGGACTAACAAGACAGCACCGGAGAAATATCATTCTCAAAGGTTAAAGGCAGGCCAGTTGAGATGAACAAGCTAGACCCAGCAGACATCTCTCTCTCTCTTCACATCCTATTCCCTTTTACCCTGTGGGACTCACTGAATCTGAGATGGGGTTGAGGCATTGGAGTACTGACAGTTTCACAGAGGAGCTGGCAGCCTGTTCCTGAGACTCATTTTCACTCCCACAGAACTGCACATTCTAACAGGTTAGTGCCCAGATTTGACACCTCATTCCCACTTAGGTGCCTGGAGCCCTGACTCTCCACAGGGACTAATTAATAAACTGTGAAGTAGAGTAGAGTTTTCAACTGTCCGATGTCTTTGGGGGCCCACTGGGCAGCTTCCCTATGAGGGGAAACAGCAATTGCTGATTTCTTTGCCCCCCTCTGCTGCATGTAGATGGGGTTGTCTACATTTTCTTCAGATGTCATTGACTATTCACCAGGAGGGTTAATTTCAGGCCTCCTGGTCAGTAATTGTGTTATGCTTCTTTAGAAGTTGATGTTCAGCTCTTCCTCCTATGAGCGACAGGCACTGTCACTCCTGCCCCCGTTGCTCCTCTCAAATAATTTTTAAGGCCCTTTGGTAGAATGAAATATCTGCTTGTCTGCTTGGCTTACTAGTACTTCTCCTTGGCCTGGATACTAATCAAATGCACCCCATGTCCATCAAGTCAGATTACCCTACCGGCCTGAATGCCCGAGACCCTCAGCCTCCTGACCACTTGCAGTGCACCCGTGTGTGACCATCACATCAGGAGTGAGGAATCACCTTTTAGGGGTTGTCCCTACAAGACCAGATCGAAGATGTTGCAGGGTAACCATCTCACCTAGCGACCCCTGCAAATCCAACCTCTACTATCTCCTGGGAGAATGAGCAGGCCAGTGCCACTGACACTGGAAACACAGGTCCACGCTTTCCAAGAAAGTAAAAGTCTAGAATGTCCCAGCACTCCAGAGAGGGGTTCATCAATGAGTGCTCCATTCATCCATGTCTTTGGCAGATTCTAGTGATTTTCTCATAAGTCACTCCCTTGTGCAGGGGTTTTTAAGTAAGGGTGTAAAGTTCCAGAATGTGGGCACTTCTGCCCCATTAAAATATGACATTTGATTCCACAGTTGCCCCGCCCTCATGCACAGCTCCTTGGGACTTTACAAAATGATGACTGCAAGGGATGGATGGGCACAGCTCTTTGAGAGCTTTAAGCCCATCCCCCCATCTGCCACTGTCAAACTGGTTCCTTCCCAAAAAAAGTTCAAAGTACAGAGACAAATATCTGGATGCTCCCCTTTTGTTTATCTGGGAAGGGCATGCCCAGGTTTGTCAAGCAGTGTGAATGTAATTAAATTAGGCAGATCCACTCCCAGGAATTTATTTTTATTTATTTATATTTATTTATCCATTTATAAAACGCCTGCTTATACCACCGATGTGTCCCTACGCTAGAAACAGACTCTCCGAGAGGCAGCGGAAAAAACTCTCAGGGAGCGGCTAATGGTCTTTGGCAGTGGTTCTAGTAGGTCTAATCTGCTCGGCTCTTGGGAACAACCATGTTTTTACCTTTTTGCAAAATGAGGTTTCACCTTCATCTTTTTAAATAGACCTATTGAGTGGTGGAGATTTTGCTCTATCTGCTGGCCAATAGCGTGATTAACTTGGCCCAGCAGGTTGGTTGAAAGCCTGAATCCAATTAAGATCTGACACAGAGAAATATGATAAAATCCCAAAGTAGGGAAAGGAATGTCAAAATGGCCAAATTTATATTAACTTTGCACTTAGGATTTGACATGTTTCCCTAAAGAAAGCTTCTCAAACAAAGGGGGACACAGAGGATCAAGAAGGCTGATCCTCCCACCTGAATGTAAAAGAAAACCAAGAGCCCAATTGTTTCAAATGGACTAGACCTCCTTAAGGAAAGAAAACAATAGGTTTTCTTGTAAAAACCCTCACCGACCGAGTGTTGGGATTATGGAGAGAAAAATTAAAAATACCTGCCTAGTAGGTCAATCGCTATTTATTCTTGCCTCTAGTCAGTATGGTTAAAAACAAAGGGGGAAGTTGAAATAAAGAGAGGGTTTAATGTGCCTGCCTTTCTAAAAAGTCAACATGTTTCAAGCTCCACCCCATGGGCTTTTCCATGGCCCATAGCGGAGCAGGATGGACCTGCTGATGAAGCATGCCACCAAGGGGAACCCTGATTGGTGAGGGTTTTAGAAGAAAATGTATTGTTTTCTTTCCTGAAGGAGGTCTAGTTCATTTGAAACAATTGGGCTTGTGATTTTTCATTTACCTAAAGAAAGAAACCGACATTAATTCCTCGCTAGGTTCAGCGAATGTGAAATTGTTATTTTTGTGCAGCTTTTCCATTGAGAATACATTCAGTGAAGCATTACAGACTTACAGTGAAGCATTACAGACTCAGACTCTAGTCAAAATGAAAGTGAGATATTTCCTTTTCAATGACAATTTAAATTACAAAGCCTGCATTGACCATAAACAATTTATTAAAGGACCCGTCTGCAACAGGCTACCTGGGCATACATATCAGATTTAGTTAGACAATAATCCCACTCCCTCTACATGCACAAGGGTGCACACACATTTGTACACATGATCATGTGTAACAATCCCATAACCTCTTTCCACAGTTGCACAGAACGTATTTTAAAAGGATGGCATTAACATTTAGCTCTCAAAACTCTATTACAAGAGTTACAGTGAGTGAGAACAACTGAGACTCATTCAAAGCAGAGACAAAAAAAAACAGATAGCCCAAAAGCAAAGGTTCTAGGCGGGCTAAATTAGGTAATAACCACATTCTTCACAATTGTCTTCTCTTAAGATGGAGGTTTTGGATTTTCATATTGCTACCCCAGTATTAAAGTGAACAACCAGATAATTATCAACTCAAATGTTCTTTAAATAAGCAACCTGTTCCAGAAACTTACATTTCTCTTAATATAGCTGGATATTTTAGTGTTTTACTCAGAAGTACATTATGTAAAACCAAGTGCAGGGGAAAAAATTATATTTACAAATTTCTACCTTGTATGATGCCTTCCTGCTCATTACTGAGTCCTACTTATTCTGCTTTTTTAAGAAAAGAAGTTCAAGTCCTAAAAAGGTTATAATAACTATGAATGCCTTTTTAGATTGTGAGGGCAAGCCCAAATTTAAAACATGTGTTGACAAGATTTACTCTTTAAAATCTTCCTAGGCCCCCCTTCCAGAGTATTTTGGCCAATACTTCATCCTCCTTTGCATCCCTGCGATTCTCAGCCCAGCTAACTAATTTTGCTGAGAGACCAGCTGAATTTACCTGAAACATTCATGTGCCATTATTGATGATTCTTCTAACATCGCAACATGCTTCTTGGTCCTAGAAGTCGCAGGAATTTTGATAGGAAAGGGGAAAATATTCAAAAAGGTAACAATAATTTTGGATCAAGTTAGGATATTGAGGGGTAGCCTAGTAGCTGCTTCTATCGTTAATGACTTCTACCACTTTGATACTATTTCTATGCAGGCCATAGGGTCTCACCTTGTGCCAATGGTAAAGTGGTATTTTGGTACCTCCAAACAAGGTAGGTCGGAGTCATAGCTATTGAATCTTTAAAGATGCTCCCCATTTATTCTCATGGTCATTGCACCCCAAGATAGAAAACCCCAATGTAACATACACACTGTGGTGTCGTTAGATGATGTGTTCCCCAGAATATAATGCCCAATCATTTTATGTTGTTTTCGAACAAAGGGGCATATTATCAAGGAATAGCGATATTTATCACAAAATGCGCTTAGCGTATTTTTTTATAGCTGCCTATCGCTGGATATGTTTGCGGAGAAAACATGCTATTAGCAAAGTTTTTCTCCATTGTGCTAAAATATCCAGCGATAGCGGCGAAATGCGTGAATATCGCTGAGAATACAGCGATATTCACGCATTAGTGACGAAATGCTCTTAGCCATGTTATCCACCTCCCATTGGATAACATGGCTAAGAACAGGTCTGGGCAGGTGTTAGTATTTGGAGATATTCATGCTTAGCGCGAATATTTCCATCCCTACGCCTGCCTTGCTAATAGGCGATAGAGACGTTAGCGACTGCTTTCAGTCGCTAACTGGTTGGGTATGCCCACTTTGCATGTCATTAGCGATAAACATCGCTGACATGCAAAGCGGGACCCAAACCGCTCGCTATCGCCTAAAAGCTGTCGCTAACATCAGTTAGCAACAGCTTGCTAATAGAGCGATAGAATTATCGCCGCTTAGCAGCCGAAAACAGCCGCTAAAGCGGCGATAATTGCCTATCGCCCTGCTTGATAATATGCCCCAAAGTTCGCACAAGGAATGATGGTCTTCTCCTGTAGCATTCACAACATATTCTATATCTTGGCCAAAACTAAAGTAATCGCCCATCAGTAGATAAAAGTGATTCCCCTCGTTAACGGTTGCAGCAATAATCCCCGGGACCTGACTAGCCATTGTCGCCTCTCTGGCATTTTCCCAGTGAGCGGCAGAGTCGAGAGCTGCTTTCAGAGCTGGATGGGCTGCCACAACCCAATCTTGCCTCCATGGTTTCAGTGTCCTGCAGTGTGTGGCTGTTTTTGGTTTCCATTGAGCCCTAATGCTCCCCATCATGCTATAAGTAGTGGTCCGCCCTATGGATCCTCTGAAGCATAAGTAGTTATGCACCCAACCTGTGCTTCAATTCATATGTCCTAGTTCCCCAAGAAAGCCAAGACACCCCATCAACCACAGTACAATATCTAAGAGATCAGCACTTTTTGATGGAGACTGAGACTTCGCCCATTGCTGATGTTGAACTACACCTTAATGCCAACTCCCCCGAAGGTGCTGAAATAAACACAATGGAGACAGCAGTCTGATTACCCCGAAAGCAATACTCTGCCTTTGCCTTGGCATGTGTAAGCATGATTTTATGATTATTCCGGTATACTACTCACAATATCCAACTCCTCGTCACAAACAGTCAGTAGGCAGGCATCCTGTGTTATTCAAGAAGGAGGTCCAATGATGCAGCACCTGCTGGTTAGTAGCTCATTCCCCAAAAGAGATGAACTGCGACCAAGCACAGGCTGGCCTACTATTTCCATCTTTCCTCCACACTGTTTATTTTTTTTTTTAACTCCCAAAGCAGCACCGCCTCCATCGCAAGAGTTGCACTGGGCATCGACAATAGTGACAACCTGGCCGCCCTGCTTCTTTTTTATTAACTGAAGGCCAACTTACAACACAGGTGCCCTTTTTTTGAAGAAAAACAAAAGAATAACGTTCATGCCACGCTGAAAGTTTCCTCACAGTGTAAGGGGGATATTTTGAGCATTATTCATGTCTAGCACCACTATGCTCTACATGGCGGTGCCTAAAAGGAGAAATGCAATTGAACATGGCATCTCAAGGGCTGCCTTAAATAAAGACTACCCTCTGACACATTCTTCAACATTGAATGCCCTAACAACAGTGGTGGCGGGTTCGAATAATATCACCCACCTCTAATCAGGTCTTTATTAGCTTTATATGTGTGTCATTCCAGACCTGACTTATGTCCCATCAGCACCTTCTTTATTGACAATACACATATTACCTTAAATTATTTTTAACTGAAACAATTTTGACACATTAATATTTATATTATAATTAATAACCTGTACACTAGTATTGCTCAATTGACGCTTGGGTTGTATTACATGAATGAAAGCTAATTTATCTTCCTACTTATAAGCAAATCATATCTTTATGCATAAGTCGCAGAAGCGGATTTTAGGGCAGATCAGACACAACTGCAAACAGATTGGGTTTTCAGTGAGTATATCGATTTAAAGTGCGTTTTTTCAACTGGGTGACGTGAATTAAACTCATTATAATAATTGCTGTGCTATTATACGTCTTCTGCTTCTGCTTCAGAAGTGGCCCTTATGTACAAGAGGGGAATGTTCCCATTTCAGATATAAATATCTTGTCCGTGAACATCCTCACTGCTGTACATTTGCAATGGGATTGGTTACCATTAACAAGTGTGCGACAGACACATTAAGCAACTACTTTAACGCTCAAAATATTTCCACTGGCACAGTGTAAAATGTATGCAAATTCACAAATGTAATTTGCGAAGTTTGCATGCATGTGCAGTGAAAAAAATCTTGCTGGGTCCAGCACTAGTCCTAATGGGCCTCTTAGATGGTGAATCAATTGGCACTGCCAATTAACTTGCTAGGTCTATTGTACCATTCTTGTACAACTTTTTGATACTTCTTTCAGTATGCCACTCTTAAACAATTATGTAAGCTTGGGTTTGATATCGTAATATAATGTAATATAAATGATATATAATCAAATTTGCTCCCATTAAACTTTGTTTTTGTACGAAAATGACTACCTAAAAAGTATATCCCATTACAGATAGGGTATGGGATTGGATACATGATGTGTTAGATTTTCATCGGGCCTTTAATGTGAATAGGCCCCATATAATTCAAACATGTGCACTTTGAAGTACATTTAGCTCTACTGCAGTAGTACCATTCACATACTAAAGAATGCGGTTCACAAACCTAAATGCTGAAACTTCCACCTCTCCTTCCTTTATCTTTTCTACATAAAGATATCTGTATACGAACGCCAATGTTTTTGATGCAAATGTAAGCGGAACGGGAGTTGGGAGAGAAAAGGAGGAATACCTACTACTAAATGGGAGGGTTAAGATTGGGTTAATGAGGTGGTTTAAGGAGGCTCAAAAACTCACCCACAAATGAGTAAGGGCCAGATGTACGATCCTTTTTTGCGGCCGCAAACGGGAGATCTTCCCGTTTGCAATCGCAAAAAAGGGCAATGGCATGTACAAATGCTAATTTGTGAGTCACTGACTCGCAAAATAGCATTTGCGACTCTCACTATTAGGAAGGGGCACCCTTTACTAATAGCGAGTCACCATGCCATGCACTAATGTTTTGTGACTGCATTTGCGGCTGCAAACACTCGCAGTTTCCAACCTACTTCAAGTAGGTGATAAACCACTCTCAAACTGGAAAGGCTCCCCTGGGGACCCTTTCCCCCTTTGTAACTATGTGCGAAAATATTTATGAAGAGCAGGCAGGGGTCCCAGGGACCCCTGCCTGCTCTTAAAAACTTAAACTGAAAAGTTTCATTTTTCTTTTTTAAATGCATCTCGTTTTCCTTTAAGGAAAACGGGTGTTAAAAGAAGAGTCTCCACGAAGTTGAAGGTAGATTGAGTGTATCCTTCTTTATTTAGTTTCATAGATTTCTTAAGCCACGGTGCGGAGCAGTGTGTTCCCTCGGATCACGACCACCAACAGCTGATCGAATCCACGGGAACACACGCTCCAAGTACATCATTGCATTCTCATCAAACCATTCTAAAAGAGAAGGCATGCTCAACATTCCTAAAGACACCAGACCACTACAACACCTCCCCCTTTATATAAAACAAAAAAAATATATAAGAAAAAAAAAGAAAAAGAAAAAAACAATACATAAGCTGAAAGCAACAAATAAAGTTCAATAAGTAACAAAATCCCCAAACCTAGCAGGTAATCTAATGGTGCGCCCACTTCTAACAGACCTGGCCCCCACATCATTCCTTTCCACCGGGACAGCGGTACTGGAAGCTGGACCAACAAATGCACTGCCATTAACATTGGAAGCAGGAACTACCCCTGCATTACCTCCACTCTGATCCTGCAACCAAAAAGTCCATTCCAATTCATTAGAACAACAACTCTTCTTCTTTTTCAAAATTAACTCAGCCTGATCTTTTCGTAACTTGACCACCTGTCTCTTATTCCACCAACCTCTACCGTTGAGGAAAACAGCCCCTTTACTAACCTTACAAACCTGAATTGGATCATAAAAATGAGACTCACCTTTCTTAACGTTAAAGGGTTTTTTGCACAACACCCAATCACCAACAGAAATATTAACATCATCCACTGAACCCTTACCGTCAAAACGTTTTTTCATCAGTGCCTGACTACGCTCTACCTTCTCCAACAAACAAGTAGACTGCAGTTTTACATCATTCTTACTAACCAACCAGGAAGGAAGAAGTAAGGAATTAACTTTTCTTCCCCTAAGTAACTCAAAGGGTGTCACTCCAGTGGTGCAATGCGGAGACACATTGTAACTCCAAACTTTCTCTTCCAAAAACGAACTAACATCCAAACCAGAAGCTACAGCTGTCTGAATCCCTTCTTTAAGAATCTTATTACCACGTTCCACCAAACCATTAGATGCGGGGGAGTACTTTGCAACCTTCAGATGTTTGATATCCAGAGATCCTAAAAACGAACACATCCGCTCGGACACGAAGTGCGTCCCGTTATCAGTGACTAAACACCTAGGAGCCCCTTCGTCCAAAAACAACTTCTTTAAAAACAAAATTGTATTCTCAGTATTAGGCGCGTCAACAAACTTATAATACATCCATTTGGAGTGATAGTCAACAGCCAGAATTAGATACCTACGCTCCTCAGGGAGAATTAAATAGGGCCCAGAAAAATCCAGACCCACCTTAACCCAAGCTTGTTCAGGAAATTCAGTGGGATGAAGTGACAACTTCGGAATCTTCCAGTGCTTATCAGAAAGCAAGCACTCTTCACAACCATCAATCAGTCTTCTAACTTGTGCTTCCAACCCCGGCCACCAATAATGTTGTCTAATTTTCATACAAGTTTTGGGTTCACCTAGGTGGCCTTCATGACCCAACTTAACAATTACTTCCCTCAACTTAGACGGGGGCACAAATGTATCCCCTCTAAGAACAACATTGTCCTTTAAAGATAGCTCATCCGCAACCAAAACGAAATTCTTTAAATCCCCAGAAAGATTTCTCACCTCTGGCCAACCATTTTTACTGCAGTCCAAAACTCTAGATAGAACTAAATCCTCCAGAGAAGCTTTTCTCCAGTCCTCTTCAGAAATAAGGGAACCACAACCTTCCACCGCGTCCAACATCGCCACACATTCTACATCCTCCTCCTCAAAATTCTCCTCATCATCCTTATCAATCAGCATTCTGGACAGACAATCTGCACAAAAATTCTTACTTCCCTGAATATGCTTTATGTCAAAATTGAACTCCTGCAGCTTGGAAACCAACCTTGTTAACCTAGCAGACATAGAATTAGTATTTGAAACTTTGTTAAAAATGAAAGCAAGAGGTTTATGATCAGTCAAAATATGAAATTTCCTTCCCCAGATATACATTTTAAATTTCTGAACCGCCCACACACAGGCTAGCGTCTCCCATTCGATCGTGCTGTAATTCCTTTCAAAAGGCTTAAGAGCTCTTGAGGCGAAAGCCACAGTTTGTTCATGTCCCTTTATATTTTGACTAAGAACTGCACCTAGCCCATTCAAACTAGTATCCACAGTGATCAATGACGGACAATCATCCCGGAAAGCATGCAGCGCCTTTGCAGAAATGACTAGATCTTTTACTCTCTCAAAAACACTGTTCAAGTCCTCCGACCAAATAAACTTTTGCCCCTTTTTAAGCAGACAGCGAAGAGGTTCAACCATCTGAGCGTAATTGCACACAAACCTAGCATAGTATTCAGCTAGCCCAAGAAAAGAGCGTAAAGTATCTTTATCAGTAGGTGGTTTAGCATCTTTTAGAGCTCTAATAACTGAAAACTTTGAACTAATGCCTTTATCAGAAATCATATGCCCTAAGTAATCAAGTTCATTCACACCGAACTTACATTTGTCAGCCCTGATCGTCATTCCTTTACCTTCCAAAGTGTCCAGAACTTTTTTTAAGAGAGTTAAATGCTCATCACGGTTCTTTGTAAAAATCAGGATATCATCCAAGTAAGCTTGGACCCCCACCATTCCCTTGAACATAGAATCCATCAACCTCTGAAAAATACTTGCTGCCGAGGCCAGCCCGAAAGGGAGTCTCAGGAACTTATACGCACCAAAAAGTGTAACAAACGTAGTAAGTTCCTGAGACTCCTCACTCAAAGGAATCTGGTGGTAGGCGGACTTTAAGTCAATAAGGGAGAACCACCTAGCCCCCCCCAAATTAGCCAAGAGTTCATGGATCTTAGAAAGGGGATGGCAATCCACCACAATATTTCTGTTCAATCCCTTCAAATCTGCACAGAGCCTAATCTCTCCTGTTTTTTTCCTCTCCACGACAATTGGGGCGACCCATTGGGAAGACTCGGTTGGCTGTATAATTTTCTGATCACATAGGTCATTTAACATATTTTTTAACTCCTCCCTAGCACTCAACGGAACAGGTCGTACCTTATGCATGACCGGTTGAGCGTCAGGAATCAATCTGATTTTATGACTAAAATTCTTTATGCACCCTACTTGACCTTTAAAAACTTCCTTGAAATCTTCAAGCAAGTGCTTACAGTCAATTCCCGAACTTTCCACACTCATGACCTCCATACTCCACACCTTAATGGGATTTTCATCCCCTGGTACCAAATACAGACCCATTTTTGCAAGATCCTTCCACCCCACAATATTTTTCCCCTTAATTGCAACATAAACTTTTGTCATAATACATCGACCAAGAATTTCAACCTTTGACAAAAAGAACCCCAACATGTCAATGTCCTTTTCTCCAAACGCCTTTGGATTAATATCAGGGGGAGCTAAGTGAACATCCTTGCTCCAATTGTCATAAAAATAAGAGTCACGTAAAATTGTTATTGGAGAACCCGAATCTCCCATCACAGTTGTCTGAACACCATCAATCAACGCCTCGCAAAAGGGACCCTTATTCTCCAAAAGATCTTTATTATGATCCAGAGTAAGCAGCAAATTGTCAAAATCTTCCGAACAGGACTCCAAACTGTTGCTCACATTGCTAATCTGAACCACTCTTTTTTGCGCCTTACAAAACTTTTGAAAGTGGCCAAACCTTTTGCAATTTGAACACCGCTTATTCAAAGCGGGACAATTAGGAAAGTTACCAATGTGAAATTTTGATCCACATCTGAAGCAAAAAATTTGAGGCTTTCTTTGAAATGACACTGATGGTGTAGCTGGTCTTTTTTCGCCGACCTTTCCACCTATAGCCAGAACCCCCTCATCAGCGGATTCTTCTTGCTGATAAACTATATTTACTTTAGCAGCACTAGCTTATAAAGTTTTAGTAGAAATAGTGGACCTTTCAATGCCGAGAGCCAAGTCAACTACTTCCGACAGAGGAGGATTTTTACAACTGTCTTGAATTTTATGTGAAGAACAATTAAAAACAAATTGGTCCCTAATCATATCATCAACTGTTGGACCAAATTCACAAGTTATAGCCAACACTCTCAACGCAGAAATATATTCCTCCACTTTCTCCTCCTCTTTTTGTTTTCGTTTGTAAAATTTATGTCGCTCCAACATAATGTTAGGTTTTTCAGAAAACTGTTTTTTAAGTCTCTCTATAGCCTCCAAGTAGACATTCCAACGTCTATTCCCAGACCCAGACTGACCAGGTGGGAGCGGACTAGGAGGTAAACTCTGAAAAATACGCTGTGCAGCCAAACCCAAACTGCCAAAAAGAAGAGCATATTTCCGTTCAGGAGAATATTCTGTTGCATCAATGGCAACTATATGGTTTTCGAAAAGCCCAAACCACTCAGACCATATCAGGTTGGGCTTACCCGGCTTTGCCAAAAATGGAGGAGGTTGCGTAAGTTGACTAATTTGTTGTTGGTTTGAAGCCATCTTTAAATTGCCCAAAAATTGCAGTTAAATGTAAGAAGATATTATATTGAAACAGGACCTTGACACAGTCTTTCAGGCAAATTGAAACGTTGTGATTCCAAATACCTAGATATAAATTTATGCAAAACAAAGTTTTCAATAGTTCCACGAAGAATCCTTGACTCAAACAACTAAAATGAAAAGGAATCAAAAATTTACTAAAGAAAAAATAGAGCCAAAATCTCTGATTTGTACCTCCAAATCGCCCAAAACAGGTGTGTGTATCACCGTGATACACAGACAACCAGCTGTGAAGACATCGGACATCCCGTCATGAAGAAATCGGAGTCTGACACGCAGCGCGTAGTCAAGGAATCTGCAGCCACTTTCCTTACTTAAAATGGCCGCTCCGTCACGTAATCAGCGTCAGGACGTTTTCCTGGACCCTTCCCAGGGTCCTTTGCGCCAACGCGATACTGTGACATCACAGGAACGCAAACACTGCTCCCGGCCGTTGGCCTCAGCGCGAGCCACCGCTCGAGCCGCCAACGACTCCTAGGTCAAAGACTTCAATTAAAAGTCAATAATTGCTCCTACCGGACTTTACAATGAACGACCAAAGTCCGGTTCCAGCCCAAAGTTAGCACCACAGACTTCCGCTAACAGGATGACGAGTGGCCTTCAGCGGGTTCCAGCAAGAAACTTGCAGGTGGCAAAAGAAACTCCCAGCGTCGCCAAATGTTAAAAGAAGAGTCTCCACGAAGTTGAAGGTAGATTGAGTGTATCCTTCTTTATTTAGTTTCATAGATTTCTTAAGCCACGTGCGGAGCAGTGTGTTCCCTCGGGTCACGACCACCAACAGGTGATCGAATCCACGGGAACACACGCTCCAAGTACATCATTGCATTCTCATCAAACCATTCTAAAAGAGAAGGCATGCTCAACATTCCTAAAGACACCAGACCACTACAACAACGGGATGCATTTAAAAAAAGAAAACTGCTTTATCAATAAAGCAGTCACAGAAATGGTGGTATGCTGACCCCAGCAGGTCGCCATCCCTGTGAGTGGTAACTATTCCTAATGGGGTCGCAAATTGCATCTGCCTCATAATATTAATGAGTCATACAATTTGCGAACCCATTAGGAATCGCAAACAGTGTCTGAGATACTTTTGTGCATCCCAATTTGCGAGTCGCAAATTGCGAGTCGCGAATGTGACGCAATTTGCGAGTCACAAATTGGTGTGTTGTACATCTGGCCCTAAGTCCATTGCTAACCACAAACCGTGTGTCTATAGTTACTGTGTCATACAGATCCTACTAAATAAGAATATGCGTCTTGACAAAATATGCGTCAAAATATGGTGACTGAATCCACTTATAAGATCAGAATATGTTGGCTCAATTGCTGGATTGCGCACAGTACACCATCTGGACCCCTAAAACTGACAGGGAACCAGATGGTGTCTGCAACCACAGAACATAATCTCTCTAATTCCCCCACGATGCAAAAAGGGAGACACAAAAAATACACAAAGGGGCATTTCAAATAATTATTGAAGAAATTGTATTCTTGTGTAAAATATTTGAGCTGCAATTATTAGTAGAAGGAGCAAAACATTATTACCAGCATTACAAGAATGGTTAAAAGATGAATAATTCAACCATTATAATTAATGGAGCGATAATATGAATATATGAAACTATATCATAATGATACTCCTACCTATCACTACCTTTCATCTAGGGAGCATTCTGCCAGATCGCTTAAAGCAGCCTAACTCCCCATTTACTTGAGCGTGATGTATCAGGAAGCCAGTCTGGTGTCAAACTGGTCGCCGTCCTGTGCAGGATAGTGATGGTAGTCAGCAGGGCTGGCAATCAGTCATTGGCGAACGTTCAGGATAATCCATGGAAGTGCTTCTCTAGTGAGCTAAGCTCAGAAGCTGTTTATATGATAAAAACTAGTTCCATTCGCCGAACTGTGTCTGAGGTCCATTGTTGATGTCACGGTTTGTCTTTCCAATTCAGAGCTGTCTCCTTACGGACAACAAAATGCCAGCGCAGCATGCTCTGTCTACTTTATCCTTTAACAGAATGTACAGTTTTGTGCTGAAATGCTTTCGTATAAATGTACTTGCAAGCAGAACACTTTCTGAGTACTTTATTATATATGTGCTAAGCATGTGAAAAGCCAGTCTATAAAGATGCAAAGTTTAAATATGAACATGTTAAATGGAAACGATTGTGAATGGGCCCTGGCGAACCTTTCTACACCCACTCCTTGTCCGCAGGGAGGAAAATACTTCAAACTAAAATTAAAGGCATATTCTACAATTAAACTTAAAATATACATGTGCCTAAAATCATAAAAATGTATAGTAATGTGCTTTAACAATAAAGAAATATGAAAGCCAATGCATTAAAAATGTCAATTAAAAACACCCAGTTAATAAATGCATAAAGGCAATTTAAAAAAATGCTGAAATAAATTCTGGAAACTCCAGCAATGTTTTAACATGTTCCAAGAGTCATAGGTACCATGCTGAAACCAGGGGGGTGGGAAGGGTGGGGCCTGGGGGGGACTAGTTGGGATTGTTCCTGTTTTACTTCATGGCATACCACATTTGACGGCGGCTCCCGAACCTTGACTACGCGGCCGGCCCAGTTGGGTTGTAGGCGACTTGCTGTGTATTACACCAAACGTACTGGGCGCAGCATGGGCCTCCTCATTTGCTGGTATTATCATGGGTGGTCCGCGCCACTTTTAGCATGAGCCATTGTTTCTGTTGTGATATTCTTTGCAATAAAAAGAGTTAATACTAAAATCTTCCTATGCCCCCCTTCCAGAGTATTTTGGTCAATACTTCATCCTCCTTTGCATCTCTGCGATTCTCAGCCCAGCTAACTAATTTTGCTCAGAGACAAGCTGAATTTACCTGAAACATTCATGTGCCATTATTGGTGATTCTACTAACATCCCAACATGCTTCTTGGTCCTACAAGTCGCAGGAATTTTGATAGGAAAGGGGAAAATATTCAAAAAGGTAACAATAATTTTGGATCAAGTTAGGATATTGAGGGGTAGCCTAGTAGCTGCTTCTATCGTTAATGCCTTCTACCACGTTGATACTATTTCTATGCAGGCCATAGGGCCTGACTTTGTGCCAGTGGTAAAGTGGTATTTTGGTACCTCCGAACAAGGTAGGTCGGAGTCATAGCTATTGAATCTTTAAAGATGCTCCCCATTTATTCTCATGGTCATTGCACCCCAAGATAGAAAACCCCAATGTGACATACACACAGTGGTGTCCCTAGATGATGTGTTTCCCAGAATATAATGCCCAATCATTTTATGTTGTTTTTGAACAAAGAGGCATATTACCAAGGAATAGCGATATTTATCGCAAAATGCGCGTAGCCCATTTTTTTTATCGCTGCCTATTGCTGGTTGTGTTAGCGAAGAAAACTTTCTATTAGCAACGTTTTTCTCCATTGTGCTAAAATATCCAGCGATATCGGCGAAATGCGTGAATATCGCTGAGAATACGGCGATATTCACGCATTAGCGACGAAATGCTCTTAGCCATGTAATCCACCTCCTATTGGATAACATGGCTAAGAACTGGTCTGGGCAGGTGATAGTATTTGGAGGTATTCGCGCTTAGCGCGAATATTTCCATCGCTACGCCTGCCTTGCTAATAGGCGATAGTGATGTTAGCGACTGCTTTCAGTCGCTAACTGGTTGGGTACGCCCACTTTGCATGTCATTAGCGATAAACATCGCTGACATGCAAAGCGGGCCCCAAACCGCTCGCTATCACCTAAAAGCTGTCGCTAACATCAGTTAGCGACAGCTTGCTAATAGGGCGATAGAATTATCGCCGCTGAGCGGCCGAAAACGGCCGCTAAAGCGGCGATAATTGCCTATCGCCCTGCTTGATAATATGCCCCAAAGTTCGCACAAGGAATGATGGTCTTCTCCTGTAGCATTCTCAACATATTCTATATCTTGGCCGAAAATAAAGTAATCGTACATCAGTAGATGAAAATGATTCCCCTCGTTATTGGTAGCAGCAATAATCCCCTGGTCCTGACTAGCCATTGTCGCCTCTCTGGCATTTTCCCAGTGAGTGGCAGAGTCGAGAGCTGCTTTCAGAGCAGGATGGGCTGCCACAACCCAATCTTGCCTCCATGGTTTCAGTGTCCTGCAGTGTGTGGCTGGTTTTGGTTTCCATTGAGCCCTAATGCTCCCCATCATGCTATAAGTAGTGGTCCACCCAATGGATCCTCTGAAGCTTAAGTAGTTATGCACCCAATCTGTGCTTCAATTCATATGTCCTAGTTCCCCAAGAAAGCCAAGACACCCCATCAACCATAGTACAATATCTAAGAGATCTGCACTTTTTGATGGAGACTGAGACTTCGCCCATTGCTGATGTTGAACTTCACCTTCATGCCAACTCCCCGAAGGTGTTGAAATAAACACAATGGAGACAGCAGTCTGATTACCCCGAAAGCAAAACTCTGCCTTTGCCTTGACATTTGTAAGCATGATTTTATGATTATTCCGGTATACTACTCACTATATCCAACTCCTCGTCACAAACAGTCATTAGACACGCATCCTGTGTTATTCAAGAAGGAGGTCCTATGATGCAGCTTCTGCTGGTTAGTAGCTCATTCCCCAAAAGAGATGAACTGTGACCAAGCACAGGCTGGCCTACTATTACCATCTTTCCTCCACACTGGTGTTTTTCTTTGTAACTCCCAAAGCAGCACCGCCTCGATCAGGGATAGACAATAGTGACAACCTGGCCGCCCTGCTTCTTTTTTATTAACTGAAGGCCAACTTACAACACAGGTGCCCTTTTTGAAAGAAAAAACTAAAAATAACGTTCATGCCACGCTGAAAGTTTTCTCCCAGTGTAAGGTGGTATTTTGAGCATTTTTAATGTCTAGCACCACTATGCTCTGCATGGCGGTACCTAAAAGGAGAAATGCAGTTGAACATGGCATCAAAAGGGCTGCCTTAAATAAGGACACCCTCTGACAACATCGAATGCCCTAACAACAGTGGTGGCGGGTTCGAATAATATCACCCACCTCTAATCAGGTCTTTATTAGCTTTATATGTTTGTCATTCCAACCTGATTTATGTCCCATCAGCACCGTCTTTATTGACAATACACATATTACCTTGAATTCTTTTTAACTGAAACAATTTTGACACATTAATATTTATATTATAATTAATAACCAGTACACTATTATTTCTCAATTGACGCTTGGGTTGTACTACATGAATGAAAGCTAATTTCTCTTCCTGCTTATAAGCAAATCATGGGCCTCATTTATGAGAAATGACGCATCGCTGCGTGAAAGCAGCGATGCGTCACTTCTCAGTGCGCACTCCTTGCGACATTCCTGATGCGTCATATTTAATGTATGACGTATCATGTCGCAAGGAGTTACATATACGTCAGTATTTCTGACGTATCTGTAAGCGCAAAAGTGACGCATTGCTGGAGTGTGTCACAAAAGTGACGCAACTCCAGCAATGCATCCTTTCACATGGGGCAAGCCCCATGTGAAAGGGTCTGCGTCAGTCGTACGCCTGCTGTGAGGCAGGCGCAAGATTTTGACGCAACGGCGTCCTAAAAGTGACGCAGTGAAATCTCATAGATTTCACTGCATCACTTCTACGACCCTTCCTTGCGTCAATACGCCCCTGCATACATTATACCTGGCGCAGGTATAATGTGGCGCAGGGGTTTACAAAGTGACGCATCTACCTAGATGCGTCACTTTGTAAATATGGCGCAACAAGGCGCATTTTGTAGGCCACTGGTGCCTCACAAAAAGTGACACACCTGCGGCGTAAAAGTGACGCACAGCCTCATAAATGAGGCCCCATATCTTTATGCATGAGTCGCAGAAGCGGATTTTAGGGCAGATCAGACACAACTGCAAACAGATTGGGTTTTCAGTGAGTCTATTTTAAAGTATATCGATTTAAAGTGCGTTTTTTCAACTGGATGACGTGAATTAAACTCATTACAATAATTGCTGTGCTATTATCTGTCTTCTGCTCCTGCTTCAGAAGTGGCCCTTATGTACAAGAGGGAAATGTTCCCATTTCTGATATAAATATCTTGTCCATGAACATCCTCACTGCTGTACATTTGCAATGGGATTGGTTACCATTAACAAATGTGCGACAGACACATTAAGCAACTACTTTAACGCTCAAAATATTTCCACTGGCACAGTGTAAAATGGATGCAAAATCACAAATGCAATTTGTGAAGTGTGCATGCATGTGCAGTGAAAAAATCTTGCTGGGTCCAGCACTAGTCCTAATGGGCCTCTTAGATGGTGAATCAATTGGCACTGCCAATTAACTTGCTAGGTCTATTGTACCATTCTTATAAATTTTTTTGATACTTCTTTCAGTATGCCACTCTTAAACAATTATGTAAGCTTGGGTTTGATATTGTGAAGATACACTAATGTAATATAAATGATATATAAACAAATTTGCTCCCATTAAACTTTGTTTTTGTACGAAAATGACTACCTAAAAAAGCATATCCCATTACGGATAGGGTATGGGATTGGATACATGATGTGTTTGATTTTTATGGGACCTTTAATGTGAATAGGCCCCATATATATCAAACATATACACTTTGAAGTACATTTAGCTGTACTGCAGTAGTACCATTCACATACTAAAGAATGCAGTTCACAAACCTAAATGCTGAAACTTCCACCTCTCCTTTATCTTTTCTACATAGAGATATCTGTACACAAACGCCAATATTTTTGATGCAAATGTAAGAGGAACGGGAGTTGGGAGGGAAGGTTAATGAGGTGGTTTAAGGAGGCTCAAAAACTCATCCACAAATGAGTAAGGGCCAGATGTACGACCCGTTTTTGCGGCCGAAAATAGGAGATCTTCCCGTTTGCAACCGCAAAAAAGGACAATGGCATGTACAAATGCTAATTTGCGAGTCACTGACTCGCAAAATAGCATTTGCGACTCTCGCTATTAGGAAGGGGCGCCCTTTACTAATAGCGAGTCACCATGCCATGCACTAATGTTTTGTGACTGCATTTGCGGCTGCAAACACTCGCAGTTTACCACCTACTTCAAGTAGGTGATAAACCACTCTCAAACTGGAAGGGCTCCCCTGGGGACCCTTTCCCCTTTGTGAGTATGTGAGAAAATATTTGTGAAGAGCAGGCAGGGGTCCCAGGGACCCCTGCCTGCCCTTAAAAACTTAAACTGAAAAGTTTCACTTTTCTTTTTTAAATGCACCTCGTTTTCCTTTAAGGAAAACGGGATGCATTTAAAAAAAGAAAACTGCTTTATCAATAAAGCAGTCACAGAAATGGTGGTCTGCTGACCCCAACAGGTCACCATCCCTGTGAGTGGTAACTATTCCTAATGGGGTCGTAAATTGCATCTGCCTCATAATATTAATGAGTCATGCAATTTGCGACCCCATTAGGAATCGCAAACAGTGTCTGAGATACTGTTGTGCATCCCAATTTGCGAGTTGCAAATTGCGAGTCGCGAATGTGACGCAATTTGTGAGTCGAAAATTGGTATGTTGTACATCTGGCCATAAGTCCATTGCTAATCACAAACCGTGTGTCTATAGTTACTGTATCATACAGATCCTACTAAATAAGAATATGCGTCTTGACAAAATATGCGTCAAAATATGGTGACTGAGTCCACTTATAAGATCAGAATATGTTGGCTCAATTGCTGGATTGGGCACAATACACCATCTGGACCCCTAAAACTGACAGGGTACCAGATGGTGTCTGCAACCACAGAACATAATCTCTCTAATTCCCCCATGATGCACAAAGGGAGACACAAAAAATACACAAAGGCGCATTTCCAATAATTATTGAAGAAATTGGATTCTTGTGTAAAATATTTGAGCTGCAATTATTAGTAGAAGGAGCAAAACATTTTTACCAGCATTACAAGAATGGTTAAAAGATGAATAATTCAACCATTATAATTAATACAGCGATAATATGAATATATGAAACTATATCATAATGATACTCCTACCTATCACTAACTTTCATCTAGGGAGCATAGTATGAATGCGTTCTGCCAGATCGCTTAAAGCAGCCTAACTCCCCAGTTACTTGAGCGTGATGTATCAGGAAGCCAGTCTGGTGTCGAACAGGTCGCCGTCCTGTGCAGGATAGTGATGGTAGTCAGCAGGGCTGGCAATCAGTCATTGGTGAATGTTCAGGATAATCCATGGAAGTGCTTCTCTGGTGGGCTAAGCTCAGAAGCTGTTTATATGATAAAAACTAGTTCCATTCGCCGAACTGTGTCTGAGGTCCATTGTTGATGTCACTGTTTGTCTTTCCAATTCAGAGCTGTCTCCTTACGGACAACAAAATGCCAGCGCAGCATGCTCTGTCTACTTTATCCTTTAACAGAATGTACAGTGTTGTGCTGAAATGCCTTCGTATAAATGTACTTGCAAGCAGAACACTTTCTGAGTACTTTATTATATATGTGCTAAGCATGTGAAAAGCCAATCTATAAAGATGCAAAAGTTTAAATATGAACATGTTAAATGGAAATGATTGTGAATGGGCCCTAGCGAACATTTCTACACCCACTCCTTGTCCGGAGGGAGGCAAATACTTCAAACTAAAATTAAAGGCATATTCCACAATTAAACTTAAAATATACATGTGCCTAAAATCATAAAAATGTATAGTAATGTGCTTTAACAATAAAGAAAAATGAAAGCCAAATTGCATTAAAAATGTCAATTAAAAACACCCATTTGATAAATGCATAAAGGCAATTTAAAAAAATGCTGAAATAAACTCTGGAAACTCCAGTAATGTTTTAACATGTTCCAAGAGTCATAGGTACCATGCTGAAACCAGCTTCCACAGAAGATGTTTCCGTTGAGGCCCGAACCACAAGTTCCAAAGAACAAACATGGTTACATCCAATCACCAGTATTGTAGTGGCAAAGGAGGAACCAGGATCCATGAATCCAGGAGCCAAGGAATCAATTATGCATTCTGTAGCAACTGCAAAGGACAACACTAAAAATGAATTCTAAGTGGCACACCAGCAGAACCATATCTGTGGATAGGACTAATTGAATCCCAATATCCAAAGTACACTCAAAAGGGCCCAATAGGCAGGGGAACATACGCTGTATGCAATGTAACCATACAGTTACAAAAGGACAAATACCAGTTATCAATTAGTTCTTGAAGTAAAGACATGTCAAAATACTGCATTATACGTTCACAACACAGCAGCATGTGTGATAGTTCCATCGCTATTTGGCCACGAGGTGGAACATTCATTGTGGAGCAGCAAAAATAAGACTAAAATCCCATCAGTCTGCAAAAGTACCAGTGGTATTCCTCCAAATAATCTGGAAACCAGGGATTGTATGAAAGATGGAATCACTCTAAAGACAGTCTGGAACATGCTAACAAAGCTAGACCCAATCAATTTTTAAAAAGTGTACTGCTCCTGCAGTATTATATGCAATAAATGTGCTGTGCACAAGTTCCCCGACATTTTGATGGAGGTTAGTGTGTAGTAGTGATTGTATTTCAGAGGAAGACCTTGCAACTTAGTGTTCAAAAATGTCTCTAGCAGATGTTAAGGAAACCTGCTTCTGAAAAAATAAGGCTTTCAGTCTGCCCAACCTATCAAAGTTCACGTTTAAAATAGCTATTGAAGGCCAAACTGTCACATCTCTGACAGTACGTGCAGGTGGAAATAACACGTTATTACCGCAGGTCACAGAGCCTGGAAACCGTTACCACTTAGGGTACTCCTGTTTTCATTCCACAACAATCTTGGTCATTCAGCATCAAATAGCTTTCATTTGAAAGCAGTCTGAATGCTCTTTGAATCAAAGCAGCTGGTGCACCTTTCATATAACATGCTAAGTTGTCCATAGACGCATGACAAACGCCATGAGGCGTAACCTCCTTGCAAACGAGAGAACGGCCAAATAAAGTTTTGCATTCATTTCTGCTGAGAAATACTTCAGTTTCCCTATTCCCACATCTGAAATTGAAAAGCAGAATCCATGTCTCATCTACAAATATTTGCCCTAATGCCTCATATCTGCCTACCTGAAAATGTTTCAAACAAGACGTGAAATGAAATCTTGAAATTGACTGTGAGATAAATTAGCGTATTAACCAACCTGCATATCGTGTCTCGGCCACTGTAAAAGGCAATATCTCTAAAGGCTCTATGTTTAACATTCTGTAAGTCCTGTCCTTCTTTTCCATTATTTTCTGTGAGTGTCTTAAACTATAAGGCAAAAATAAATCAACCATATTTAGCTTATTAGCCTGCATCCTCGTGATACCCCTCGAGCCCTGCCGCCTCCCCGGGCAGACACTGTGGCATCATGGGTGACGAAGATAGCTTGCAGCTTGTCCGACGTCCTGGCATCCAGGTAGAGAACAAAGAGGGAATCGTCCGCCATGACGCTCTTCGTCTCGCTTGCTTCGTGCTTTTTGCTGGACGACATCCTGCAGATACGTCGGTTGACTTCTTGACTCGCGCTATCGCCGTCTCCGAGGTGGGCCCAACATGAAACGGAATAAAGTAGAAATTATTCTCGACAATGCTGTTTTTCCCCGACTCAACAACATAATACTACAGCTATATTTCGCATTGTCTCTCCGTCATTGCCGCTCTCAGCAACTGCGCCAGTGACTCATCACGCCCCCCCCCCGGCCCCCATAAGCATGCCGCTAGCTACTTTTAAAAATTGCCCTACCAGCCCAAATGACCCGAGGCTGTCCTGCTCGCTTCACAGGCTCCCGTTATACTGCCCCCTGCTACCCTATAAGGCCTCTCACCTTGCAGATCGACGCCAGTACCGCCGGGCCTTTCTGTCCCCTGCAACTGTTATTCTGCCTGAGCCTTCGCCGGCGATCCCCAGAGGCAAGAGACAAAGAGGGCTACTCCCTGGGGCGCCGCATTTTTATCATCTTGGGAGGAGGGATCGCAGACGCCCTCCCATGCATCTCACATTACCCACGACTCTCTCCATGACTAAACCTGGGGAAACGAAACCATTTCTCCAGGCCCGGTATCCCACTAAAGGCCCCCCTCCCCTAGACGCGGGGGGTGCCTCTCATTGTTTTCTTTCCTGAAGGAGGTCTAGTTCATTTGAAACAATTGGGCTTGTGATTTTTCATTTACCTATAGAAACCAACATAAAATTCCTCGCTAGGTTCAGCAAATGTGAAATTGTTATTTTTGTGCAGCTTTTTCATAGAGGATACATTCAGTGAAGCATTACAGACTTACAGTGAAGCATTACAGAATCAAACTCTAGTCAAAATGAAAGTGAGATATTTCCTTTTCAATGACAAATTAAATTACAAAGCCTGCATTGGCCAGAAACAATTTATTAAAGGACCCGTCTGCTACAGACTACCTGGGCATACATATCAGATTTAGTTAGACAATAATCCCACTCCCTCTACATGCACAAGGGTGCACACACATTTGTACACATGATCATGTGTAACCATCCCATAACCTCTTTCCACAGTTGCACAGAACGTGTTTTAAAAGGTTGGCATTGACATTTAGCTCTCAAAACCCTATTACAAGAGTTACAGTGAGTGAGAACCACTGAGACTCATTCAAAGCAGAGACTGAAAAACAACAGATAGCCCAAAAGCAAAGGTTCTAGGGGGGCTAAATTAGGTCATAACCACATTCTTCACAATTGTCTTCTCTTAAGCTGGAGGTTTGGGATTTTCATATTGCTACCCCAGTATTAAAGTGAACAACCAGATAATTAGCGACTCAAATGTTGTTTGAATAAGCAACCTGTTCCAGAAACTTAAATTTCTCTTGATATAGCTGGATATTTTAGTGTTTTACTCAGAAGTACATTATGTAAAACCAAGTGCAGTGGAACCAAATAATATTCACAAATTTCTACCTTGTATGATGCCTTACTGCTCATTACTGAGTCCTACTTATTGTGCTTTTTTAAGAAAAGAAATTCAAGTCCTAAAAATGTTATAATAACTATCAATGCCTTTTCAGATTGTGAGGGCAAGCCCAAATTTAAAACATTTGTTGAGAAGATTTACTCTTTAAAATCTTCCTAGGCCCCCCTTCCAGAGTATTTTGGCCAATACTTCATCCTCCTTTCCATCCCTGCTATTCTCAGCCCAGCTAACTAATTTTGCTCAGAGACAAGCTGAATTTACCTGAAACATTCATGTGCCATTATTGGTGATTCTACTAACATCGCAACATACTTCTTGGTCCTACAAGTCGCAGGAATTTTGATAGGAAAGGGGAAAATATTCAAAAAGGTAACAATAATTTTGGATCAAGTTAGGATATTGAGGGGTAGCCTAGTAACTGCTTCTATCTTTAATGCCTTCAACCACTTTGATGCTATTTCTATGCAGGCCATAGGGCCTGACTTTGTGCCAATGGTAAAGTGGTATTTTGGTACCTCTGAACAAGGTAGGTCGGAGTCATAGCTATTGAATCTTTAAAGATGCTCCCCATTTATTCTCATGGTCATTGCACCCCAAGATAGAAAACCCCAATGTGACATACACACAGTGGTGTCCCTAGATGATGTGTTCCCCAGAATATATTGCCCAATCGTTTTATGTAATTTTCGAACAAAGGGGTATATTACCAAGGAATAGCGATATTTATCGCAAAATAAGCTTAGCGCATTTTTTTTTATCGCTGCCTATCGCTAGTTATGTTAGCTGAGAAAACATGCTATTAGCAACGTTTTTCTCCATTGTGCTAAAATATCCAGCGATAGCGGCGAAATGCGTGAATATCACTGAGAATACGGCGATATTCATGCATTAGCGACTAAATGCTTTAGCCATGTTATGCACCTCCCATTGGATAACATGGCTAAGAACTGGTCTGGGCAGGTGTTAGTATATGTAGATATTTGCGCTTAGCGCGAATATTTCCATCACTACGCCTGCCTTGCTACTAGGAGATAGCGATGTTAGCGACTGCTTTCAGTCGCTAACTGGTTGGGTACTCCCACTTTGCATGTCATGAGCGATAAACATCGCTGCATGCAAAGCGAGCCCCAAACCGCACGCTATCGTCTAAAAGCTGTCGCTAACATCAGTTAGCGACAGCTTGCTAATAGGGTGATAGAATTATCGACGCCTAGCGGGCGATAACGGCCACTAAAGTGGCGATAATTGCCGATCGCCCTGCTTGATAATATGCCCCAAAGTTGGCACAAGGAATGATGGTCTTCTCCTGTAGCATTCTCAACATATTCTATATCTTGGCCAAAAATAAAGTAATCGTACATCAGTAGATGAAAATGATTCCCCTCGTTATTGGTAGCAGCAATAATCCCCTGGTCCTGACTAGCCATTGTCGCCTCTCTGGCATTTTCCCAGTGAGTGGCAGAGTCGAGAGCTGCTTTCAGAGCAGGATGGGCTGCCACAACCCAATCTTGCCTCCATGGTTTCAGTGTCCTGCAGTGTGTGGCTGCTTTTGGTTTCCATTGAGCCCTAATTCTCCCCATCATGCTATAAGTAGTGGTCCACCCTATGGATCCTCTGAAGCATAAGTACTTTTGCACCCAACCTGTGCTTCAATTCATATGTCCTAGTGATAGAGCGCGCGAGGCCACCCGACCAATAGTTTTCGCCGTTTCCGGCTTCAGGGCCCATATACTTTTCAAATCACCATATACATCGATCAGGTGACTTCACGAGCTCTACCAATTTGGTGTGTGTGTGTTCCCTGCTACCAATTCTCAGTGCACCCGACTTACCATCCACCGATGCGGGTGCCTAATGACCACAATGAATCAGGGAGCTAGCTGTAAAGAAAAGCAGCAAAATACAAACCCAACCAATAACATTCAAATACTGTGTAAATGACCACGGACAACTGGAAGTTTTAAAATGTTTATCTAAAGTTCAATATTTTCTTGCATGAGATACAGTAAAATAAGGCAATCAATAACCAAGAAAATGTAAATCACATATGCATAAAGAAATAATGGCAGAGTAATCATCAACGTACTAATAAAATGTAACGAGAAAAGATACTTATACAAGTCAGTATTATCTAAAACAGTGATAGACTAAGTGTGTGTGATTATAGAAGAACTTATAATGAATAACACGCTTCACTCAAGGTGAAAGGGCCTTTGAACAACCTAGGCAGTGAAGTTCTAGACCATATCAGGAAATGACACACTGCTATGCAAAATATAATTTCTAACAAATGAGAAGACATAGGAATCACTTTGCAAAGATTTAAATGACTTTCAATATTTGCGGAAAGGCATGGAAAATATCACATATGCAATGTTGAACTTTATTGAAGCAAAAGTTAGAAATTCAGAAGGTGCAAGAATTTCAAGAGATTTCAGAGCAGTATTTACCTAGAAAGGTGTGGAAACCAAACCCTGGCCACGGGTCAGTTAAAGACAGGAAACCCTCAAGGAAGGATACCCTCAAAGGACAGCAGGTGCAGAATGGACACCCAGGACAGGACAGGATACCCTCGGAATAAGAATCAGGACAGGACCTCAGGACAGGACAGCAAACCCTCAGGACAGGACCCTCTTCAGGACAGGACCGGAACCCACAGTTAGGAAGCAACGCCTGCGCTCCACCCGCTCTGCAGATATCGATCAAGACCCCGATTGGGTCAGCGAACTCCCAGCTAAGTGCCTTGTCTGCACTTTAAGGTTCAGTAAAACCTTAGTCTATGGTCAAATTCGGACAGAGTGCACTGCAGCGCTCTGTATCTTCAGTCACCTATTGAGTGCGTTGGGTCAGTGACAGGTCAGCTAAACCAGACAAGTCGGACGGTTCACTAGGTGAACCCAGGGTAGATATACAGTTTTGGGACAGTGTACCACCCCCCAATGTTGCAAAGTGTCAGAATCCCTCAATTTCGATTGGTCCTAAGGTAGGATTTGGGTAACACACCAATCACAATATGCGATTTGAAGCCTTCATTTACATATTTTGGGACCGCCTAGCATGTTTGGGTTCCCATGAGCTAACAGTAGCACATCAATACAATGTAACATATAAGAAGCCACATTCGCTGTTCTCGCAGGGCAGAGGTGACTTTCTCAGGAGCATCTCGCCCATCTCTGCCAGCTGGCTATGTTCCATTAGCCAAGGTCCCTCGTGCTGCCGAATGTCGCACAGGCGCAGAAGGGACCTCCAATATGGCTCTCCTCTCACTCAGACCCCCATTGCCCGCGGTACATGAAAAGTAAGCGAAAACAAATTAATACATAATAATGTCATTATGAAAAATCATCGCAGGGTTTGTACTTTTAACTCATCATCAAGAAATAAACTTATGCAATCTAAATGTTAGCTACATTTAGACGAAATACAAGAGCAGTGGCACGAGCAGTACCACATGATAAGCACAGCTATGAATTACGCATGCGCATAACTTTCCCTCCACTTCTGCAGACGCGTCAGGACACGTGAGTGTGGCTGACGCATGCGCAGTAACTAAAATACAAGCGGCGGCCATTTTTAGAGGACATGGATTAATTTCATTAGAAATACACATAGGCAAGCGTCTCAAACTTTACTCAAACTTAATATAAACGTTAGTAAAACATACACGGGTTACCTTATTACACATAAATGAGGTTCTTGATTTCGGCAAGCCGCAAAATATGCGAAGCTTTGCTTCATCAATCCCCTCTTTGATGATATCTACTATCATCACAAATTATAATGGAACCAGATGCCAACTTTCTTTCACACTTTATAAAGTTCTATTTCTTCCAGCAACCGTTCTAGCTTTTCTCTTTCAGTTTTAGCAGGGTGAGAAGTCTTCACCTTTTTGTATATCTGATCATTCACTTCCTCTAATTCAATCTCATCCACACTTCGTTTCACCCCTCTTGCATTAACCTCGTGCTTTCTGGTGCGCTTGCGGTATTTACAGCATAAGAAAATGGAAAGTATAATAAGACCTATAATACCAATAGGCATCAGAATTTTGAATAATAAGCTTTTACCTATGCCAGCAAGCCAATGACCTACATTTGAGAGACCATCTACCAGTCTCTTCCAGGCACTATCAACCTCGAGTGGTTTAAGTTCCTTTGCCAAATTAGTAATGTTTCTCACATATCTTTTGATCTGTACACTTTTGTCCGGAATATAAGTGCAACAATGTTGCGCCTTCAACATCCGGCAGACTCCGCCCTCTTTCGCTAATAAGGTGTCAAGAGCAAGTCGATTTTGTAAAACCATTGATCTGATCGCAACCATTTCGGTATTGACCAGCAGAAATCCATGAGCTGTTTCAGTAGACAGCACATCTACTATAGTAGACAATTTGCAAATTCTGTGAGTGTTCAGAACCACTCCCACTCCAGGTATCAGTGCACTGAAAATACTACCCATAATTTCACCTATACTTTCTCTTTTACTACGCACTAAGCCATTAGTATCTTCATTGCTTCCAGCTTTCCCATTCACATGGTATATTTTCGGGAAGACAATGCCAAAGTAGCAGCTTCCATACCAGTGATCCGGCAATTTGAAATAAGCCTTGTCCCCACAAATATAATAAATTCCAGGAAACACAGGCTCTGACCCATTTTTGAAACCCCAACCTCCAATTACCTTGTAATTATGTTCGCATTCACTGGAACCAATGAAAACATTGTTATAATAGCTAGTCTTCTCGCGGTGAAGACATAGCTTGCCTTTCTTTTCAAAATCCAGCAACAGAGCAGGACCCGCTCCACCAGATGAGGTGCCTTCCATGTTTTCTGCCCACTTTGGCTTTTTCTGACTTTCGTCATTAGCCTTCTTCTGAATTTTAATTCTCCTTTTCTCTGCCATGTTCAGGAACATCTTTTCCTGCTCACGCAAAGAACAAGTCAAGTTATCTCTGTGTGCATCTGCTATGTCAATGTTCCCTATAGTCAGAAAGTAGTCTCCCATATATCTTATGGTGTCAGTTTTGGTATGTACAGGATTCAAGTTCCCACGTATAGGCAGTTCAGAAAAGATCACGTCATTGTTAGAGTAATAATACTGTAACGGTCCCCTTTTGTAAAATAAACTAGCTAAAATGCTACAGGAAATTCCATAAGTTAATGGCAGATGATGGTATGTCACGCCTTCAGCCACAGAGGTAGGTAGCTTCATGCAGACATAGCAATCTTCAATTTCCATAGTCTCTACATAGTGTATTAACAAGTTTGCGAAAACATTCAAATGTGTCCTGTTCTTCATGCCATGATAATGTAGTCCTTTCTCATCTGATGCTTCTAAGTCTCGTTTAGTTTGTCTCAATGCTCTCTCATGTCTTTCTACACTCTGTGTTGTCAGCTCCTCACTGTCAGTATTTACAACTTCAGTAGGGACAATGTTAGTATCTTTACTTACAGCAAAGGGAATGAAAATTGTTAATCCTATCCAGATAACTATCAGTACTACTACACTACATATACACACCTTGCAACACGTTTTAAAACGGCTGCAACTAGGACTACCATTCACTGTTGAATCAGACATTTTAGCTCAGTAGGAGTGTTCTCACCCCTCCCTTTTTACTTTTTTACACAACTAGTTTACTTTGTGCAAATTCACGGTGGTTCGTCTTCTTCTTCAGCTGAGTACTCTGGGACAGGTTCTCCGTCGCTCACGTCAGTTATATCAAGATCTTCAAGTTCTTCCAAAACCAGTGTCCATTCAGGAGACTTGTACTTTTTGTTTTGTCTTTTTATTCGCTCACTCCTTCTTTTGGAAAAGTCTTCTTCTTGCTCTGCTATCCGAGCACTTCTTCTTGCCTCTGCACGTTTTTCTTCCACTGTCTTTATCCTAAGTCTCAATCTTTTTACAAACCTAGGCTCAAGGTTGTTTCTTTTCTTTAGTCTCTTAGTCGGTACTTGGACTTCACTTTCTTTTCTTCTTCTCTTGTTCTCTTTATCTTGTGGTAATTCTTCTCCACTTTCTTCTCCTACTTCCCTTATCTGACTAGTTCCAGGGCTAGCATCGAATTCTTCTGCCTGGTTGCTAATCTGGCCTTGTTCAGGAATATTTTGTTTTTGGCTTTCAATTGCCTCTGTTTCTGTTTCTGTTTCCTGAACCCGTTTTTCTAACCCTATCTGATCCTGTTCAAGCACTTCGATCTCTTGATTTTCTTCTGCTCGAACTATTACTCTATGTCTAGTCTGTCCCTTATCCACATCAGGAGTTAATGGAGGAGTATCGAACACTTGTTCTGTATCCTGCACTTGTTCAGTATCAGGTACTTGTTCAGTCTCAGGTACTTGCTCAGTATCGGATATTTGTTCAGTCTTATTCACTGGATCTGTATCAATCACGTGCTCTGTCCCTGTCTGACCTTCTCCTTCCTCAGTTTTGATTTGAATCTCAAGTGGCTGAGGTTCTTCGCCTGTGCCTTGCTTTTCCTGACTAGTCCACTCTCTACCTTCACTAAGTCGTTCTCTTGTTCTGATAGGATCTTCGGTCAGATCAATCATCGGTATCCATTCTTCTGGCCATATGCTTGGCAGCTCGTCTTCAGCTACTTCTGGCTCAGTTTCCTGGACCTCTTCAGCAGGCTGGTTTCTTGGCAGTTCGCAGTCAACTACTCCTGGGCCAACGTCTGCTGTTCCTGCAACTTGACTGGTGCTGGGCTGCTCGTTGTCAGTTGCTACTGGTCTGGCTTCTTCAGGGTCCTCTGCTGGTTGCCCTGGTTCTTCAAATCCTTTGTCTGGCAATACCTTCTGGGTGTGTCCGGCGTGGATCCACTGGGGAACACCTGCGACTTTCACTGCAGTGGTTGTCACCAGGATTACTTGGCGCTTCTTTCCCCACCTGGGTGCCAGACAGCTTGATCGAGTGTGCTTCTTTATTTTAACCCAGTCTCCTGGAACCAAGTTGTGGAGAGGAGTCGTTGGATTAAGGATGCCGTCGTCTCCAATCTGGCGAGAGATAGAACGCACTTGGTCACCCAATCTTCTGCAGTATTCAAGCACCAAATCATCAGTAATACTCAACAGTTTGCTTCCTGGCACCCATGCTTGTCTCATCACTCTTCCCATAATGATTTCATGGGGACTTAGGCCTG
This sequence comes from Lissotriton helveticus, assembly GCF_964261635.1. NCBI lineage: Eukaryota > Metazoa > Chordata > Amphibia > Caudata > Salamandridae > Lissotriton > Lissotriton helveticus. The sequence continues at coordinate 990,415,463 of NC_136067.1, forward strand.
TCTTGCGGTCTGGAACACTTCTCAGTCCCATCAGGACCAGGGGCAGGGCCTTCACCCAGTTCATGCCAGTAGCATCTGTCAGCTTTGCTAGTCTGTTTTTGATAGTTCCATTTACTTGTTCCACTATTCCAGAAGCCTCTGGGTGGTATGCACAATGGAGTTTCTGCCTTATTCCAAAGGCCTTACACAGTTCAGCCATTATTTCATTGTGGAAATGTCCACCCTGGTCTGATTCAATAATGTATGGTATGCCGAACCTAGGTATCAGTTCTTTTAGTAAACACTTCGCTACTGTCAGTGCGTCACTCTTGGGAGTAGGGTAAGCTTCTACCCATTTTGAAAATACGCACACAATGACAAGGACATATCGTTTCCCTTCACAACGGGGCATGGTGATGAAATCAACCTGTATTCTTATAAAGGGACCCCCTGACCTCCCAATCTTGCTCAGTTCAACCATTGTCCTCTTGCCTGGGTTCATCTGTTGACATGACAGGCACCTCTGGCAGAGGGACTCTGCTACCTTCCTGAATTTCTTGCTGTACCAAGTCTGTTGAAATACCAGAATCATGGCATCCCTACCAATGTGTGATCCTTCATGTATTAATCTTGCCATTGTGCCAAGCAAGTGTCGGGGTAACACAGGCATACCAGTTGGGCCCAAAATCACACCATCCACACGCCTCGGTCTACACCCATCCTCCTTCCATTTCTCTCTTTCTTGCCAAGGAGCCGACTCCTGCCATTCTCTCACCTCATCCCATGTAGGCACTTCCTCAAACACCTGAAGCTGGCAGCTGGTTCCTGGCCCCCCTCGTTTTGGATTTATAATATATCGATCTTTGGCACACCATTGAGCCACTCGATCAGCATAATCGTTTCCCAGTGATACTCTGTCCATGCTCCTTTGATGAGCAGCACATTTTACCACTGCCAGTTCTTTGGGCAACTGGATGGCCTCTAAAAGGTCATGAACAACCTTTGCATTCCGAATGGGAGTACCTGAGGAAGTCATGAATTCCCTCTGCATCCATAATTGGCCAAAGTCATGCACAACGCCATAACAGTACTGACTGTCAGTATACACTGTTATGCGTAAGTCCTTCCCAATTTTGCAAGCCATTATCAGGGCTATCAATTCGGCTACTTGTGCAGACTTGATGTGATATAGGTAACCTGCTTGTTCAATTTTTTCAAAAGATACTACTGCATAAGCAGCACTCAAGCCTCCTAATTCATGTCTTAGGCAGGAACCATCCACAAACAGTTCTTTATCATGCTCAGGCAATGGTACTTCTTTTATGTCAGGGCGTGGCTTGGTACTGAACTCTGTCAGATCAATACAATCATGTTCATCATCATCCCCACCTTCCATTTCTGAGGGGTCGGGGAGTAAGGTGGCAGGGTTCAGAATACCGCACCTAACAATGCTCACATTTGCTGCACCCACAAGAATCCTCTCGTATTTAGTCAGCCGACTAGGGGTGAGATACTGTGTTTTAGTTCTGGTCAATAGAATTACCACTCCATGTGAAACATAGACAGTCACAGGATGTCCCATGACAATGGACTCACTCTGTTCCAAACTTGCACAGGTAGCAGCTACTGCTTTCAGACAACCTGGTAACCCAGCAGCTACTGGGTCCAGTGTGGCAGAGAAATAGGCCACAGGCCTCCTGGTTGTGCCATGTTCTTGAGTCAGGACTGACAATGCGCAATTATCGCGAGTGTCACAGAAAAGGGAAAACTCTTTTGAATAATCTGGCATTCCCAACGCAGGGGCTGTACACAGACAGTTTTTCAATCTGGTGAAAGCCATTAGACTTTCATCGTCCCACTGCACAACATCTGGCATTCCTCTCGTGGTCATTTTTATCAAGGGCCTGGCTAAGGCTGCAAATCCCAGAATCCACTGCCTGCAGTACCCTAATACACCCAGGAACATTCTGACTTCCTTTTGCGTACGGGGCAACTGCATCTTTTGAATTATTCTCACTCTTTCTGAAGTGACTTTTCTGACACCCTTTTCTATCTGGTGTCCCAGATATTTCACTGACTTCGCACAGAACTGTAGTTTGTCAGGGGACACTTTATGCCCTTTCTCACACAGGTGATTTAGGAGGGCAATGGTGTCCACTACACAGTCCCTGTGACTTTTAGACGCCAATAGAAGGTCGTCTATGTACTGCACTAATACAGAGTTCCCAGGTAATGTCAAAGTCTCTAGACATTTCTTCAAGATCTGATTAAAGATAGAGGGGCTCTCTGTATACCCTTGAGGGACCCGGTTCCAACAATACACGTGACCCTCGAAGGCAAATGAGAAAAGAAATTTGCTGTCGGGGTGCAGGGGTATCGAAAAGAATGCATGACACAAATCAATCACAGTGAACCACTCAGCATCCCAAGGAATCTGGTACAGAATTACTGCAGGGTTCGGGACAATAGGGCAGCAAGGAACTACAATCTTGTTAACCTTTCTCAGGTCCTGCACTACCCTATACTTGCCACTAGGCTTTTTGATGCCCATAATCGGTGAGTTGCATGGGCTGCTCATCACTTCTTGTATGATGTTTCCTTCCAATAATTTTTGTATCTCCAGAGTGACACCTGCTTTCACTTCAGCATTCATTCGGTAGGGCCTAGTGTTAGGATATACTGCATTGTCCTTGATGGCTATTTGTATGGGGTCCACATCTTTCATCAAACCCACATCTTTTCCAGTGAAATCCCACACTTCTGGCTTTACGGCTTCCTGTAGTTCTTTGGGCAAGTCCTGCAGGGTCAATCTTTTAAGTTCTGAGTCAGGTCTAAGCAACAATAATTTATAAATGCCGTCTTCATCTGGGGTCTGTATTTCGACACCCTTTGGTGTGCAAAAGATGGTACAGTTCATTTTACACAGCAAATCACGTCCCAGTAAATTTACTGGACTGGTGTCACAGACTACAAATCTATGCATCTGTTTAAAATTTCCAATTGAAATCTCCATTGGTTCGGTAACAGGAGTACTAATCAATTGATTAGATACACCTACTACTTGGATGTTTTCTCCCGAGAGGGGCAGGTTTGGAACGTCCACTGTTCTTACAGTAGAACGGGTAGCGCCAGTGTCCAACAGAAAGGTGACATCATTTCCGTCAACCTTTCCTTCAATATATGGTCCAGACTGGTCTACCGGCAAGGAAGCGCCAAGTACGCACTCCTCGTCCTCCCCTCTCAGGCCCCGTCAGTCCTGATCATTACAAAGGAAGGTATCATTCAGCAGATACTGCGAAGTTGCTGTATTTCTGTTCTCCCCGCTTTCCCAAACCTCTATCTCTTCATTTTCTGCCTGTCTTCCCCTGTATACCTGTTTGGGTGCTCGAGGCACCTGAACTGTTTTTACCTGGGGTTGAGTCTTTCTTGGTCTTTCTTTCTGCGTCTGTGGAATTAAATCAGGAGTTGTCTCATTAACATCGACTAATTGGGGACACTCGTTTCGCCAGTGTCCAATTTCGCCGCACTGATGGCAGGGAAATTTTTTCATAGCCTCTTCCCTGCTAAATTTGGGCCGGGGCTTTCCTCCACCCCCTCCCCCAGGACTTTTGTTCTCAGCATTTTTAACCATGTTACTCAATTGTTTTTCCTGCTGTTCTGCGAGCTTCACCTGAGCCCACATAACCTTCTCCTTAAGGGCCTTTTTCTTTTCTGCCATCTCGTCCTCGCAGTACTTAGCGTACCGCAGGACCTCATCCATTTTCTTAGTATGCCAACAGATTTTATTGTCTTTTATCCACTGACAAATTTCAGGTCTTAAACCATTTACAAACCTGTAAATAAAGTGTGTCATATCCTTCAGGTCGATGTTGTCAATACCACTGTATGTTTTAAATACCTGCAACAACCTCTCATAGAAGGAATGCACTGTCTCGTCCCTTTCCTGTGTTGTTCTATCTATTTTTGTCCAATCAGTTTCCTTGGCGGGCACCTTTTCTTTCAAGTGCTGAATTACCTGCTCATATTTTCGCATGACTTCCTTTGATGGCTCCCCTGTGTCCTTGTCTCTGGGATACTCTTCACTGGGCCAATTTATGTTTATTTTACACTGGGTCCATAAATCTACTGGAACCACAATGTCGAAAAACCCATCCAGGTCTTTCCACAGACATTTCTGTACCTTCACGAACCTTTCCACCTGCCGGTACCAGTCAACTGGTTTCTCTCTTAATTTTGGAAAATCGTTCGTGAAGGACACAATATCCTGCCTAGACCAGGGGACATGCACATATTTCCCTCCTGGAACTTCGCGCATGGGGCATAACTGCTCAGGTTTTTCTACCTCCCTTAAAGCAAACTCGGGAGTCACTTGTCGGGAGCGAACCTCTTCCCTCTTTTTCGCCCACCTGCTTCTCCATTTTTCCACATCTCCCCATTTCTGCAGTACCCCCATTAATTCTTTAATCTGGAGCTTCTTTCCTGCCACATTCAGGTGTTCTATATCCTTGTCTGAGAAGTCTGCTCTGTACGGTTTCTGTAAGGGCTTGGATTTTGAGATATCTACCCCCATACTAACTGCTGTTTCGGTCAGTTTTTCATGGAGCACTCTGGTGTTCCTTGTAAAGCTTTTACATATGAACGACAATTCTTCCTCAGAGTAGGTATTCAATCGATTCAACCCCACATTTCCTGCCATTAATTCTTCTATTTCAACCCTCAGCTTGTAGAGGTCTAAAGGCTTTGTTTGCGGAGTCTGCTTTTCTAATTCACGACTCCAACTCTCAATTTCATCCGGAGTTACCAGAGAGACATTCCTAGTACCTGTTGCTGTCTCTAATTTAATTTCTTTTGCATTAAAAGGATTATACCTCTGCTGTATTCCCTTTCCGGTCTGTTTGTTTGGCAATTCCAAGAATGCAACTTCAGACTCGCACTCACTGGACTGATCATCTATGATGATTGGTTCCTGTCTTGGTGTTGCTATGACTGGGGTCATGACTGGAGTAATCGGATTTCCCTGACCATTTCCGTATAATGGGACCACCGGTCCAATAGTTACTGGAATAGTCAATGCCTCAGGACTGGTATTTATCTGAGAAATTTTCTGAATTATTTCTGTTCTTTGTCTAGCTAGAGCCTCTTGCTCCTTTTCCACTAGTACCCTTCTTAGAGTTGTGTCATGTAATATCTGTGGGGTCAATGGAGGAGTAAAACTCGGGGCAGTAGGCGGCGGAGTAAAACTCGGGGCAGTAGGATGCGTTTCACTTGGTCCTCCACCATAATTTGGTTTCGGGAATAAAGTTCCAGTATTAAAGGACCTGCGCTCTTCCCCATATGGAGGTTGAACAAAAGGCAGTCCTGAATTCGATGGTTTCTCTTCGCTTTCATACAAGGGTCTGGGGAAAAAGGTTTTTGTACATGAATATTTTTCTTCCTGACTTGCGGGCACTTTGGGATATATATCCCTTGTTTCCGCCAGTTCGGGTTTCTCAGGATAGGGTAATACTTGACCACCCCCTCCCAGTCCCAGGGACCTGTCTTCTTCTTTTAGGAAGGGGCGTCGGGGAACATCTCCTACACTGGCAGGTCGGGTTCCCTCACTGTAAGGTGGCGGACTTCTGGTACAGATGTCATCTATTAGTTCATCATCTGAATCCCCTAGGGCCCCCCAATGCTTACATTTTTCAGTACTTTTCCCCCCCGCTGCAGGGTTATGACATGCCGGCATCATGGGAAACAGACCCTCAACAATCATGCTCTGCCTCCACTGCTTCATCCTTTTATCCCTGGACTCCTGTTTCAGCCTGGGGTACCACTTGGTCAAACCCTTGTCCATTCGGGGTCTTTCTCTTTCAAAAGCCTCAATCTCCCATTCCTCTAATGCCTCATACTGCGTTAGTCTCGGTCTGGGATGCAGTTCATTCATTCGGGTTCTTAAATTAAATAAGATCCTACCATTGAAAGTACCATCTAACGGAAAAGCCAATACTCCGTCATCTTTTGTATATTTCACCCAATTCTCCAGCCACACACAGGTATTGTACCCTCGGTCAAACATCATGAATGAGGCGGGAGTATTGGGTGCTGGGACAAGAACACCTTCCCTTGATTTAATCGGTTTGTCCGTTTTAAAATAATTTTTCACCTTATTTACAAGGGACATTTTTCTCTTGGTTCCGTACATAATATCGTATCTGTTAGCCTTCCACTGATCCCTTTCAAACCCTAGATGCCTTGGATCAGGTCGCGTCTCTGTAGTCCGCGAGTGCCACATACGACTTCTGCGCTAACTGTGTTTACAAACCACCTCCAATCAGAATGCGCTTCAGAAAATCGTGCAACCAATGGGTGCGCGACACAAAATAAGCTCTGCCAATGGGTGCGCGGCCCCTTCGTGAGACAGTTCCCACGCTCCGGCGCTCACCCCTCCTTTACAATTTCAGCTCCGCTACCCGCCCGCTGTTTCTACCAATCCCAGCGCGGCACAGAGTGACGTCAGAGGCGCTTCGCGACTGACTCCCTCCCTTCACAAGGTAACGGAAACTTTCTTACTTTTAAAGTGCTCAGTGCTTGGTTATTTTACAACAAATACACATTCGCCACAGTGCTCAAGTGTCTAGACAGAGTAAGAATTCTATTACTGCAAGTAAACTACTTCCATTTACTTTTCACTCGCTGCGGGCAGATCTCTTCCGCCTACCCTTCACTCTAGCATCGGTGAACCTGTTATTCCCCTAAAACTCATCCACTTCTTTCCGGGATATGTTCCGAGTTTAAGGTTTCTCAGCGGACCCCTCTGCTTTCACGCTAGCTCCGAGGAACCTGCTACTCTTCCGATGTGACCCTTACTAGGTTACGCCACTATGGGAATTTTGCCAATGAACCCCGTTACTGTCATTTATTCACACATGTATTCAGAAAAAAAACCCTAGTTAGTGCTTCCCGGTTATCCTAACCTGCACCTAACTTTCCTCGAACCTGTGACCTCAGGACAATGGATTCTATTCACCACTTGCCCTTTCAATTCCCCGGGGAGTTCGGACAACACTTAACGAGTCGATTTACAAATGCATGGATTAGTACATATAACAATATAAGAACAAGAATAATGACAATACAAAAATTCATGAATTATTTTTACAAGATATTATTCGTGCGTATTCACAAGAGATTGATCAGGTCTCTTAGAACAGCCACTCTTATAGCAGCAATAAAATAGCAGCTTCCGACTTAACTAGTCTAACTAGTCCCTGCCTTACTCTCAACTAGTCCCTAACCATCCTCTAGCTACCAGAAAAACTGATAGAGCGCGCGAGGCCACCCGACCAATAGTTTTCGCCGTTTCCGGCTTCAGGGCCCATATACTTTTCAAATCACCATATACATCGATCAGGTGACTTCACGAGCTCTACCAATTTGGTGTGTGTGTGTTCCCTGCTACCAATTCTCAGTGCACCCGACTTACCATCCACCGATGCGGGTGCCTAATGACCACAATGAATCAGGGAGCTAGCTGTAAAGAAAAGCAGCAAAATACAAACCCAACCAATAACATTCAAATACTGTGTAAATGACCACGGACAACTGGAAGTTTTAAAATGTTTATCTAAAGTTCAATATTTTCTTGCATGAGATACAGTAAAATAAGGCAATCAATAACCAAGAAAATGTAAATCACATATGCATAAAGAAATAATGGCAGAGTAATCATCAACGTACTAATAAAATGTAACGAGAAAAGATACTTATACAAGTCAGTATTATCTAAAACAGTGATAGACTAAGTGTGTGTGATTATAGAAGAACTTATAATGAATAACACGCTTCACTCAAGGTGAAAGGGCCTTTGAACAACCTAGGCAGTGAAGTTCTAGACCATATCAGGAAATGACACACTGCTATGCAAAATATAATTTCTAACAAATGAGAAGACATAGGAATCACTTTGCAAAGATTTAAATGACTTTCAATATTTGCGGAAAGGCATGGAAAATATCACATATGCAATGTTGAACTTTATTGAAGCAAAAGTTAGAAATTCAGAAGGTGCAAGAATTTCAAGAGATTTCAGAGCAGTATTTACCTAGAAAGGTGTGGAAACCAAACCCTGGCCACGGGTCAGTTAAAGACAGGAAACCCTCAAGGAAGGATACCCTCAAAGGACAGCAGGTGCAGAATGGACACCCAGGACAGGACAGGATACCCTCGGAATAAGAATCAGGACAGGACCTCAGGACAGGACAGCAAACCCTCAGGACAGGACCCTCTTCAGGACAGGACCGGAACCCACAGTTAGGAAGCAACGCCTGCGCTCCACCCGCTCTGCAGATATCGATCAAGACCCCGATTGGGTCAGCGAACTCCCAGCTAAGTGCCTTGTCTGCACTTTAAGGTTCAGTAAAACCTTAGTCTATGGTCAAATTCGGACAGAGTGCACTGCAGCGCTCTGTATCTTCAGTCACCTATTGAGTGCGTTGGGTCAGTGACAGGTCAGCTAAACCAGACAAGTCGGACGGTTCACTAGGTGAACCCAGGGTAGATATACAGTTTTGGGACAGTGTACCACCCCCCAATGTTGCAAAGTGTCAGAATCCCTCAATTTCGATTGGTCCTAAGGTAGGATTTGGGTAACACACCAATCACAATATGCGATTTGAAGCCTTCATTTACATATTTTGGGACCGCCTAGCATGTTTGGGTTCCCATGAGCTAACAGTAGCACATCAATACAATGTAACATATAAGAAGCCACATTCGCTGTTCTCGCAGGGCAGAGGTGACTTTCTCAGGAGCATCTCGCCCATCTCTGCCAGCTGGCTATGTTCCATTAGCCAAGGTCCCTCGTGCTGCCGAATGTCGCACAGGCGCAGAAGGGACCTCCAATATGGCTCTCCTCTCACTCAGACCCCCATTGCCCGCGGTACATGAAAAGTAAGCGAAAACAAATTAATACATAATAATGTCATTATGAAAAATCATCGCAGGGTTTGTACTTTTAACTCATCATCAAGAAATAAACTTATGCAATCTAAATGTTAGCTACATTTAGACGAAATACAAGAGCAGTGGCACGAGCAGTACCACATGATAAGCACAGCTATGAATTACGCATGCGCATAACTTTCCCTCCACTTCTGCAGACGCGTCAGGACACGTGAGTGTGGCTGACGCATGCGCAGTAACTAAAATACAAGCGGCGGCCATTTTTAGAGGACATGGATTAATTTCATTAGAAATACACATAGGCAAGCGTCTCAAACTTTACTCAAACTTAATATAAACGTTAGTAAAACATACACGGGTTACCTTATTACACATAAATGAGGTTCTTGATTTCGGCAAGCCGCAAAATATGCGAAGCTTTGCTTCATCACTAGTTCCCCAAGAAAGCCAAGACCCCCCATCAACCATAGATAGTACAATATCTAAGAGATCAGTACTTTTTTGATGGAGACTGAGACTTCGCCCATTGCTGATGATGAACTTCACCTTAATGCCAACTCCCGGAAGGTGCTGAAATAAACACAATGGAGACAGCAGTCTGATTACCCCGAAAACAATACTCTGCCTTTGTCTTGGCATGTGTAAGCATGATTTTATGATTATTCCGGTATACTACTCACAATATCCAACTCCTCGTCACAAACAGTCAGTAGGCAGGCATCCTGTGTTATTCAAGAAGGAGGTCCTATGATGCAGCTCCTGCTGGTTAGTAGCTCATTCCCCAAAAGAGATGAACTGCGACCAAGCACAGGCTGGCCTACTATTACCATCTTTCCTTCACACTGTTTATTTTTAACTCCCAAAGCAGCACCGCCTCGATCAGGGATAGACAATAGTGACAACCTGGCCACCCTGCTTCTTTTTTATTAACTGAAGGCCAATTTACAACACAGGTGCCCTTTTTTAAAGAAAAAACAAAAAAATAACGTTCATGCCACGCTGAAAGTTTTTTCCCAGTGTAAGGGGGTATTTTGAGCATTTTTAACGTCTAGCACCACTATGCTCTGCATGGCGGTACCTAATAGGAGAAATGCAGTTGAACATGGCATCTCAAGGGCTACCTTAAATAAGGACTACCCTCTGACACATTCTTCAACATTGAATGCCCTAACAACAGTGGTGGCGAGTTCGAATAATATCACCCACCTCTAATCAGGTCTTTATTAGCTTTATATGTGTGTCATTCCAGACCTGACTTATGTCCCATCAGCACCTTCTTTATTGACAATACACATGTTACCTTAAATTCTTTTTAACTGAAACAATTTTGACACATTAATATTTATATTATAATTAATAACCAGTACACTATTATTGCTCAATTGACGCGTGGGTTGTACTACATGAATGAAAGCTAATTTCTCTTCCTACTTATAAGCAAATCATGGGCCTCATTTATGAGAAATGACGCATCGCTGCGTGAAAGCAGCGATGCGTCACTTCTCAGTGTGCACTCCTTGCGACATTCCTGATGCGTCATATTTAATGTATGACGCATCATGTCGCAAGGAGTTACATATACGTCAGTATTTCTGACGTATCTGTAAGCGCAAAAGTGACGCATTGCTGGAGTGTGTCACAAAAGTGACGCAACTCCAGCAATGCATCCTTTCACATGGGGCAAGCCCCATGTGAAAGGGTCTGTGTCAGTCTTACGCCTGCTGTGAGGCAGGCGCAAGATTTTGACGAAACGGCGTCCTAAAAGTGACGCTGCATCACTTTTACGACCCTTCCTTGGGTCAATACGCCCTTGCATACATTATACCTGGCGCAGGTATAATGTGGCGCAGGGGTTTACAAAGTGACGCATCTACCTAGATGCGTCACTTTGTAAATATGGCGCAACAAGGCGCATATTTTAGGCCACTGGTGCGTCACAAAAAGTGACGCACCGGCGGCATAAAAGTGACGCACAGCCTTATAAATGAGGCCCCATATCTTTATGCATGAGTCGCAGAAGCGGATTTTAGGGCAGATCAGACACAACTGCAAACAGATTGGGTTTTCAGTGAGTCTATTTTAAAGTATATCGATTTAAAGTGCGTTTTTTCAACTGGATGACGTGAATTAAACTCATTATAATAATTGCTGTGCTATTATCTGTCTTCTGCTCCTGCTTCAGAAGTGGCCCTTATGTACAAGAGGGAAATGTTCCCATTTCTGATATAAATATCTTGTTCGTGAACATCCTCACTGCTGTACATTTGCAATGGGATTGGTTTCCAATAACAAATGTGCGACAGACCCATTAAGCAACTACTTTAACGCTCAACATATTTCCACTGGCACAGTGTAAAATGGATGCAAAATCACAAATGCAATTTGCGAAGTGTGCATGCATGTGCAGTGAAAAAATCTTGCTGGGTCCAGCACTAGTCCTAATGGGCCTCTTAGATGGTGAATCAATTGGCACTGCCAATTAACTTGCTAGGTCTATTGTACCAATTATGTAAGCTTGGATTTGATATTGTGAAGATACACTAATGTAATATAAATGATATATAAACAAATTTGCTCCCATTAAACTTTGTTTTCGTACGAAAATGACTACCAAAAAAAGCATATCCCATTACGGATAGGGTATGGGATTGGATACATGATGTGTTTGATTTTGATGGGGTCTTTAATGTGAATAGGCCCCATATAAATCAAACATGTGCACATTGAAGTACATTTAGCTGTACTGCAGTAGTATCATTCACATACTACAGAATGCAGTTCACAAACCTAAATGCTGAAACTTTCACCTCTCCTTCCTTTATATTTTCTACATAGAGATATCTGTACACGAACGCCAATGTTTTGGATGCAAATATAAGAGGAACAGGAGTTGGGAGGGAAGGTTAATGAGGTGGTTTAAGGAGGCTCAAACACTCACCCACAAATGAGTAAGGGCCAGATGTACGACCCTTTTTTGCGGCCGAAAATGGGAGATCTTCCCGTTTGCAACCGCAAAAAAGGGCAATGGCATGTACAAATGCTAAATAGCATTTGCGACTCTCGCTATTAGGAAGGGGCACCCTTTACTAATAGCGAGTCACCATGCCATGCACTAATGTTTTGTGACTGCATTTGCGGCTGCAAACACTCGCAGTTTACCACCTACTTCAAGTAGGTGATAAACTACTCTCAAACTGGAAGGGCTGCCCTGGGGACCCTTTCCCTGTTGTGAGTATGTGAGAAAATATTTGTGAAGAGCAGGCAGGGGTCTCAGGGACCCCTGCCTGCCTTTAAAAAATTAAACTTAAAAGTTTCATTTTTCTTTTTTAAATGCATCTCGTTTTCCTTTAAGGAAAACAGGATGCATTTAAAAAAAGAAAACATCTTTATCAAAAAAAGCAGTCACAGAAATGGTGGTCTGCTGACCCCAGCAGGTCACCATCCCTTTGAGTGGTAACCATTCCTAATGGGGTCGTAAATTGCGTCTGCCACATAATATTAATGAGGCATGCAATTAGCGACCCCATTAGGAATTGCAAACAGTGTCTGAGATACTGTTGTGCATCCCAATTTGCGAGTCGCAAATTGCGAGTTGCGAATGTGACGCAATTTGGAAGTCGCAAATTGGTGTGTTGTACATCTGGCCCTAAGTCCATTGCTAATCACAAACCGCGTGTCTATAGTTACTGTGTCATACGGATCCTTCTAAATAAGACTATGCGTCTGGACAAAATATGCATCAAAATATGGTGACTGAGTCCACTTATGAGATCAGAATATGTTGGCTCAATTGCTGGATTGCGCACAGTACACCATCTGGACCCCTAAAGCTGACAGGGTACAGGATGGTGTCTGCAACCACAGAACATAATCTCTCTAATTCCCCCACGATGCACAAAGAGAGACAAAAAATATACAAAGGGGCATTTCAAATAATTATTGAAGAAATTGGATTCTTGTGTAAAATATTTGAGCTGCAATTATTAGTAGAAGGAGCAAAACAATGTTACGAGCATTACAAGAATGGTTAAAAGATAAATAATTCATCCATTATAATTATTGCAGCGATAATATGAATATATGAAACTATATCATAATGATACTCCTACCTATCACTACCTTTCATCTAGAGAGCATAGTAAGGGTGGGGGTGTGGCCAAGCACGCGATGTAGGAAGACGTGCCCGAGCTGAGCTCCGTGCGAAGCTCCCCTGCCACGGGCATTTTATCCTGAAATACCGGCGGTACCGAGCCCAAACTCGGACCGAGTGCACCCGGACACCCGAACCACCTCCTGAGCGACTTTCAGGCGCATCGGAGCTACTGGCCCTCCGACCGGCAGCGGCCCTGCTGACTGGCCGCCTGGGGTGCATTTCCGGCCGGCGGCCCAATTACCTGAGGCCGGGGATCCGGCCCAGCGGGATAGGCCGCAAAGCGAGTGCCCTGCAAAGTGCGGTCCGGCGGAGGGACAAGACCGCGCCCCACACGCCGGACGCCCACCAGCGACCAGACCCTGCAGGGGCCCCGGACAGCAGTGGACTCTCGACGCCCGGATCCACGGAAGGCCGCGACGCTTCCGCGCCTCGCCCGCCGCCACTGGGGCCAACCCGCCGAGCCCCGGGACCAACAGGAGGTGAGCGCACGAGCCTGGCTGGGGGCCCGCACTATCATAACTCTGCCCCGGGGCCCTGATGTCCCACGACACACGCAGGGAACCCGCGACGCAGTGCCAGAGGGCCCCGGCGACCCGGCCACCCGAGGGCCCGCAGCGCTACAAGCACTCACACAAGGCCGGCCCGTGGCGGTCTGTGACACTGCCCCTCTGCACCTGCGAGCACTGGAACCACCCGAACAGGTAGAACTGGCATCTGTGAGCTGCCGAGCGGGGCCACCACGAGGCCCACGCAGACACCGTCACCGCCACGCTCAGCGAGCCGCCACCGGAGGCTACACGGCCCTCTCTCTCCAGACCTCTGCGCCTGCCCGTCTCATCCGGGACGACACGGATCGACATCGGACCCTCCTGGGGCCGTGAGGCTTAAAGCGCACCGCTCACGGACTGCAGCCGTGTTGCACCGGCCCCGCCAATACTCAGCCCAACACCGAGAGACTCTCCCGCCCTGGCGCCACGAGGCCTCCGCAGCTCGCACGCCCCACATCCACCGGACCTGTACCGGACGAGCCAGACCCACGCACGGAGCTAGGTGCCGCCTAGCGTCACCCGGCAGAGCGCGCCCTCCCAAGCCCAGCGGGCGGACGATTTGGGGGCGGCCCGCCACCCCGACCTACCGGACCACCGAGTGGCTCAGACGAGAAGCGAACGGCAACCGGGACCCCCGCGGCACTGGCCGCCACGCTCGGGAGTCCCCACAACGGCCGCCACGCAACCACCCTGTCCTCCCTAGGCGGCCACGTGCCACAGATCCCCGGAATCCAGCGGTGGGACGACTCTCCCCCCCCGCCTACGGCTACACGGCATCCACAATAGGGGGCACAGAGAACCTGACCGAGAGACCCACGTGCTCTGGCCCCTCCGCCGCGCATTGCGAAAATATACCTACCCGCCTGACCAGCCGCAAAGGCCTCCCACATGTCAGGGGGGACAAGGGCAAAGACTGGCACAGGAGGGACCCTCGGCAAAGGGAAAATGGTGAAAAACGCAGAGTCTGACCAGACCGCTTCCAAGCTAGACACCATGCTGGCAGCCATGGAGCGCCTGGAGGAATCCATGCAGCTGACCCGTACGTCGCTGGAGAACAAGATCGACAAGGTGGCCGTGGATCTGACACTCCTCCGGGCGGACCACAAGAAACTGTCTGAACGCACCACGACCCTGGAGCACACGATGGCGGAGGCCACCCCCAAACTAGCACAGACGGACAAACACGTCCAGGATCTGCTCAACCGGGTGGAGTTCCTTGAGGATAGAGCAGAGGACGTGGAAGGACGGGCCAGGAGGAACAACGTGCACATAGTGGGCCTGCCGGAGCGCTGGGAGCGGAGAGAGACAGCGGAACATATGGAGACCTGGCTCAGAGAATTATTGCCAGAAGGCACACTGTCGCCATACTTTGTAGTGGAGCGGGCACACAGAGTACCGGCCCGCCCGCCCCCGGAGGGTTCCAACCCAAGACCGATGCTCATGCGGGTATTGAACTACCGCGACCGAGACGCCATCCTCCGCGAGACGCGGAAACTAACAAATATACGGATAGACAACGCGAAGGTGATGTTCTTCCCTGATTATACTATACAAGTTCAGCGACGACGCCAGTCCTTTCTTGAGGTGAAACACCGGCTCAGACGCTTGGCTCTCAAATACTCGCTGTTGTTTCCAGCACGCCTCAGAGTGGTGGCATCAGACAAGACTCACTTCTTCGACACCCCAGAGGCAGCAATGGCCTGGCTGGACTCAGGAGTGGACACGAACCCCGAGCCCGCACCGAGAGAACAGCGCCGGAATCGAGGCACGCGCAGACGGAGACAGCGACACACCTCGAGAGCCGGGTCGCCGACCATGGACACGGAAATCGGCCCAACCCCGGAGCAAATACAGAATGAACAATTGGAAGCCGTCCGCATAACAGCTGAGATCAGCGGGTCGCAATCGCCTCTACTGCTATCCAACGCCAGCCCGCGCTCACGCGGGAGCGAGGACGACGACTACATCTACGGTTTGCCAGACGACTCGAACCCAGGGGGCCTGCCAGACGTCACCCCCCAAACATCAGATCTGATATCGTAAGTGCTCCTCCCCAACCCAGCCCTGGCTGGACCACAGCGACTCGTGTGGAGGAGCGGTCGGCTCCCCCCCCATTGATGGCCCGACCGGGGAATTACATGGATGCTTCTGAAGGCCTGACGGCCACGGCCGCCACCTCATCCGAGACCTGTGCTTTGCTGCCGTACCCCGCTTTCCGGCTTGCCACGGAGCTACAGTGGCACTGAACGGGGGGCCGGGGCTCCTCTGCTGGAACATTGTCGGGACCTTGACTTTAGAGGGGTGGACGGACCCCTAGAGGTGAGTGCCCCTCCTCCGGGGGAATGAAAGATGGGGCCCCGCTGTGGGACCAATGCTCTGGGTCAAGTGACACTGGGAACCCTGAACTGGCCACGGACACTATCACTGGCTCTTGGTGCTCCTCCGGCTCACTGCCCGTGGAGGGGAGCCGCTTCGGCTCTTTCGGCATAACGAACTACCCTGTTTACTTTAAGTGCTGTACTTAGTCAACCCCCCATTGTACTCACGGATTGATTGAGCTCGATAGAGCGTTTGGGCGACGACTTGTTCTTGTTGTTGCCCTTTTGGCATTATGTTTATGTTCAAGTTATCTCTTTTGAGACTAGTGTTGGTACTGACTTGCTATTGTGTGCTTCTGTGGGTCTGTGGGGTGGGGCGTGAGGTAACAATGCTCATTATTCGCCACTGCTGTGTGGGTGTGGGCGGGGCGGGTGGGGCCCTGAGGGGGGGGAGGTGGGTACTTGACCGCATTCACCACTGTGATGGCTACGTTTAAATTTTGTACCTGGAATGTCAGGGGCATGCACACACCCTCACGTAGATACCAGGTATATTCCTATCTTAAAAGGCATCAGATCCAGATTGCACTGCTACAGGAGACACACCTAGTTGCCACGGAGGTAGCCACACTTCGCCGTAAATGGAGGGGACAGATATTTGCCACGGCCTTCTCGGCGTTTGCGAGGGGGACCCTGATCTGGGTCCGGCCCGGGGTCCCGTTTGCGCTAACACACAGCAACATAGACACTGAGGGACGCTACGTCTTCATACAGGGCAGACTTGACGGGCAGCAGATGGTCATAGCCTCCATATATGCGCCTAATGTAGAACAGGGGAAATTCTTCACACGACTGTCGACAGCGTTAGCGGCATGGCCGGACGTACCCATGATGGTGGGCGGGGATTATAACTGCGTGTTGAATGCCTCCCTTGATCGCTCATCTCTCCCAGCGACAATAGCCCCGGTACAGGCGTCCTCCAAGGCCCTCCTCGACTGGGCAACACAGTGGAACTTACAAGATGCCTGGCGTGTCAGGAACCCCACCGCCCGGGTGTATTCTTACTACTCGGGAGCCCACTCACTGCACGTCAGGCTAGACAGATTCATGCTGTCCCGTGACCTGCTCCCCTCTGTGTCCGACACTGACTACCTCGGTCGGACCCACTCGGACCACAACCCGCACACGCTGGTATATGGATGGAAGCGCCCGCACCCGCCGATACCAACATGGCGCCTACAGCCGGATCTCCTACTCGACGCCCCATTCCGAGAGGAAATCTCCGGGAAGATCCTGCAGTACTTCGAGGACAATACGGACTCGACCTCCTCCCCGAGAATCGAGTGGGACGCCTTTAAGTCGGCGACCCGGGGAAGCTGCCTCAGTGTACAAGCGGGCCTGCGTAGGCAAGTAGAGCGAGATCTGGCACAGGCGGAGAGGACGCTACTGGGTGCAGAACAAGGGGCAATGGGGGGCGATGACCACCAACTCGTCTCGGCCAGGGCGGACCACGCTACCTTGATGGAACGCCTCAAGAATATCAACTTCGCAGCGCACTCCGCACGCACCCACAGCACGGGAGATAAGCCTGGCAGACTCCTGTCGTGGCTGGTGCGACAAGACGCGCAATCCGCGTCGATCTTATCTATCCGCACGGCCCAGGGCGTTGAGGTCTATACCCAGCAACAAATCCATGATGCGTTCACATCGCATTACAAATCCCTATACAGCTCGCGACTACGAGCCACGGTAGCGGAGATCACAGACTACCTGGCGACACTGCAGCTCCCGACCGCTACTGCTGCCCAACAGGCAGAGCTGGGAGCCACGCTCACTGGTGAGGAACTGCGAGAGGTGATTTTCTCCCTCTCCAACTGCAAGGCGCCGGGCCCCGATGGGCTCCCGGCGGAGTTCTACAAAGCCTACTCTCTGGTGCTGATACCGGAAATGTTGAAAATGTACAAGGCGGCGCTGGAAGACGCTGCACTCCCGTCGTCCCTGAACGAAGCAAACGTGGTCTCCCTGCTGAAACCAGGTAAAGAGGCGAACGAACTCGGCTCGTACCGGCCGTTAGCGCTCCTCAATACCGATTATAAAATACTTGCGGCAGCCCTAGCCCGGAGGCTTGCACCACTGGTCCCCACTCTGGTGCATACTGACCAGAATGGCTTCGTACCCACACGGAGCACGTCCCACAACCTACGCCGGTTTTTCAGGGTCCAACGTTATGCGACCCCGGCCTGGCCACGCTCGGGATGTATCGTGCTAGACTTAGAGAAGGCATTCGACTCGGTGGAATGGCCGTATCTCCTCCGAGTCCTTGAGAAGTACGAACTGGGAGACACCTACGTCCAGATGGTGGGGCTCCTCTATCAAACACCCGAGGTCCGGGTCCGGACCGGAAGGTTGTTCTCGGACAGGATCCGCATTGGGAGGGGCACCAGACAGGGCTGCCCCCTCTCCCCCATCTTATTCGCCCTGGCGATGGAGCCACTAGCGGAGATGCTCCGCACTTCCGGAGACACCTGGGGCATTCCACTGGCGGACGGCGTCCACTCGGTGTCTCTGTACGCCGATGACTTGTTATTATTTGTCAGAGACCTCACGCGCATACCTGAGGCGCTCTCGGACACCTTCCGGAAGTTTGGAGACATGTCGGGCCTCCGTGTCAACTGGGCCAAATCAGGGACCTACGCATTCGATGGCGAGTTGCCACAGTGTGATGTGCGTATGATGGGGGAGACGCTCCGATGGCACCCGACGGTATTTCGATACCTAGGGATCTTCATGTATCGGGACCCTGCGGATCTGCTGGAGGGGAACCTAGTGAGGGCCATCTCCTCGCTCACAGCCCAGGTCACATTCTGGAACTCCCTCCCTTTAAATGTGCCAGCCAGAGTGGCCCTGACCAAGATGATAATGCTACCCCGGCTTCTTTATTATTATACTAATTTGCCAGTGTATGTACCGGCGCGCATATTTAAGGAGCTGGACGCCCTTACCAGACGCCTCATCTGGAATAAGGGGAGACCCCGGGTTGCGCTGAGGACCCTGTATGCACCCACAGACGCCGGAGGCCTAGCGGTTCCCAATCAGGAGCTTTATTACTTAGCGGCACAGCTACAGTGGGTTGCCTACTGGCTGAGCGGTAAGAACCTGGCGGACACGGCCACGGCCGATGCTATCCTATCACCCGTACAGGCGCTCACACTCTTCCACCCACTGGCAGTGGGCCGGCCCCCCACGCAGCTTCATGTAGCAGTGGCAAAGCGATGCTTCGCACGGAGCCTCCGGCTCACCAGACATACGGTGCCCTACGCCCCGAACCTGCCCTTGCTAGGGACACCTCTGGGCACGGGCATATTGTCCACAGCTGAGCTGCGCAGCTGGACAGCAGCAGACCTGGATGACCTGGGCGGCCTGTACAGCGACGGAGAGCTGCTGCCATTCGGGACCTTGGCTGCGGCCACAGAGCTACCGGCAGGTCAATTCCTGACGCACGCCAGACTCCTTCGGGTGCTGGCAAAAGCGTGGGGCGATCTTAGCCACGAGCCATCCACTCACCTGCTCATCCAATACCTGCACGTGATGGGAGACGGGTCCCACATAGTGCACTGGCTCGCACAAGCCTTGCACAGCCATACGCAATTTTCTTCCCAGAAACTGAGGGAAAAATGGGCGACTGACCACGGCTCAGACTGGACGGACAAACAATGGAATGCCATCCTAGCAGGCGCAAGGGTCATTCCCCGTAATGCACGTTTCAAGATTATCCAATACTATATTATCCACCGTGCATATCTGTCTCCGGACAAGCTGAATCGCTACTTCGGGCTCACTTCATCGGCATGTCCCAGATGCGGCCTCCTGGACTCAGACCTCCTACACGCACTTTGGAGCTGCGTCCATCTTACCACGTACTGGTCCGCGATCACGGATATGCTGACAGCGGCGACGGGCGAAACCCTCCCCACGACGTGGGAAGTATGCCTACTGGGGCTCTACAAGAGAACCAAGCAGACCAGGCTACGGGCACGCTTCTGGGACTTGGGCCTAATTACGGCCAAACGTCTCATTACCCGACGGTGGAAGAGCCCCACTCCACCGCGCCCTGCAGACTGGCGCCGCTCTTTTGCAAACTGGGCCTGTGCGGAGAGTGTGTCGCTCCACAGAGAGGAGACCGCGGGTCTACGGAAATACCCGATCGCCCAAGACTGGGACGCTGCCCTGATTGCATATCACCGCGCATGCACCCAAGCCGGCATAGAGTACCGACTCGACACAGAACAGGGAGGACCCACCTGAATGTTGTCCACACCAGGCGCGGACTCCACCGCCCCTCTCCCCCCCCCCCTCTCCTCGCCCCCCCCCACCCTCCCCCCCCCCCCCCCCCCCACCCTGCGTGCTTACCAACCTCCACAGCCCCCCCCCTCCCGGCGACAGAGGTCTTGCGCGATGGAGATGTCCCCTGCCACTCCCGCCCCTCCCCCCCCCCCCCCGCCGCTCGGTTCCCCCCCCCCTATTGCCCTACAGTCACGGCGACGCCGCCTCATCCTTTGTCTCTGCCCCCGCACAGCCCACATAGGATGCACCACACACAGCTGGAAAACTAGATGCACTACCACACACACGAACACTAGTCCAACAGTTATTGCAATGTTCCCCCCCCACCCCATGTTTTCGGCTACCCAGTTAATTATTTTGGTTGACACAGAGGCCGTTCATACTATACTCTGGATGACGCCCGAGTACCCTTCCTTGTCTACGTCTTATGTACAGCTGCTTTGATGTGCTCAGAACCAGGAAGCGGGCACTCAGCGAACCACTAGACGCCAGAGGGTATGATGCTGCCTTAACCCCCTGCTACGATGACCAGGGAACTTCATTTCAAACAATGACCGTGGGCTTGTCGTTCTGGACACGCAGGTTCTTTGTTGCAGTGCTATGAACTGTAGACACTGCACCATGTGGCATTTCCTGGCACCGTCATTTATTAACTGATGCACTTCCACCAGCACCTGTTTGTTTTCACTCATGCCCAACTGAATTGTCGACATGTACTATCTGCTGGATTAATGTCTGTAACGATACTCCGTGGTTCTGACACTGTATGTTTACCTACTGGCTTATTTGTGAAACTGAATAAAGTTTGGGACCGTTGGTCTTAAAAAAAAAAAAAATAGAGAGCATAGTAAGAATGCGTTCTGCCAGATTGCTTAAGGCAGCCTAACTCCCCATTTACTTGAGCGTGATGTGTCAGGAAGCCAGTCTGGTGTCGAACAGGTCGCAGGATAGTGATGGTAGTCAGCAGGGCTGGCAATCAGTCATTGGCGAACGTTCAGGATAATCCATGGAAGTGCTTCTCAGGTGAGCTAAGCTCAGAAGCTGTTTATATGATAAAAACTAGTTCCATTCGCCGCACTGTGTCTGAGGTCCATTGTTGATGTCACTGTTTGTCTTTCCAATTCAGAGCTGTCTCCTTACGGACAACAAAATGCCAGGGCAGCATGCTCTGTCTACTTTATCCTTTAACTGAATGTACAGTGTTGTGCTGAAATGCTTATGAAGAAATGTACTTGCAAACAGAACACTTTCTGAGTACTTTATTATATATGTGCTAAGCATGTGAAAAGTCAGTCTAAAAAGATGCAAAATTTAAATATGAACATGTTGAATGGAAACGATTGTGAATGGGCCCTTGTCCGGAGGGAGGCAAATACTTCAAACTAAAATTAAAGGCATATTCTACAATTAAACTTAAAATATACATATTGAGGAAAATGAAATTTTGCCTGACCAAGATGCCCCCTACGTGTACCCTATGTTACATATATGTGCATGTCACCCATGCATATTTTCCCTTAAGTGGCCTGAACAAAGAGGCCTCTGCAATCACGTCCTGCATTAGGATGCCAGTCATCAAGTCTCCCATGTAAGAAATATTAAGTTAGCATTTAAGGCCCATGTATTTGCAGTGTGCACTTTAAAATAAATCACGACAAACCCTTTTTGTGGTTCAGTCTGAGCCACTTTCTGAATTAGGGTTTTCATGACTCCTGACACACTGCAAGCTGCAGTTACGTATCTCTGACCTCGCATACTTCTAGCTCAGCTGAAAGAAGCCCAGCAAAGGGTGCCAAGACAGTGTTTTGCAAAAAAGTTATCTGCCTGCTGTACAGAGTCACATTCCTGCCCAGTGAGGAAGGTAAACAGAACCCGTCCGCGAAAGATAGGGCCTAGCCTCTCTGTCTCCATTGAAGTAAATCACAGTGCTTGCATCCATAGAAAGCTCACAATGCACGAAGAAATATATGCTTTTCTGATTCTTAGCGATGAGCAACCTTTGCTTCAGATAATACATCCCCTGACTTAAGATATCAGTTAGTACCAGACGTGCTGGTCGCCTTGACACTAAAGATCTCTCTACTAGACTGAAAGTCAGCTCTCCTCCCAGTTACTCGTCAATTGCACGTCATGCTCAAATTGCGTGCACAAGTAGGGCAAAGTTCCAGCCTGCCATGTAACTCCTCCTCTATGTAGCCACCCACCTATCACCCACCTGTGACTCATCAAGTGTACACCCTCATGCACGCCCACATGCTCTTATCTCTTTCTTTCATGCTCTGCCTGGAGCGCTCCTCCCTATGTACAAGGAAAAATGTATATATGTGTTGTTCTCTGTAAATAATGTTAGAAGACCCTTCCTGAACCGCAGTGGTGATGGAACAGATTCTCCCTTAACTCGAGTTATTGGAATAAAGCCCTTTTAACTTGGACACCACGGACTCTCTGCCTCTCATTTGATACATGCTAATTGTTAATGCCTAGAAATTATGCCAGGGTAATATTTTATTTACCACATTAATTTGGCGCCCGAATAGGAACATATCCCTTTCCCCACGCGCCGGAGTTGTAGGTCCAGCTTTGCCCCCTTCTACAGCCGTGACAGACTTTAAAGTGTACACGCCATCGGGATTTCCCGCTAATCCCTCAGGCCCAGGAGGAGGACGGACTGTGACCAGGCATCCATACGAGGCGGTGAGGATTGCGGATCGTCTCAACCAGAGCCCGACTTGTGAGAGAGCAAGGTCCGAGGTTTCCAGAGGCCCACCTGTTCCGAGGCGCATGTGCAGTATCAAGTTTCCGAGGCCTTCAAGTTCTGCTTCCCAGTGAGTACCACTATGGGGAATGCATAAAGTTCAAGACGGGTTAATTTTATATGAACACGGTAAAGACGGGTTCACGTTACACGTGAGCACGGTAAAGACGTGTCTCATTTCTATGAGCACGGTAAAGACGTGTCCATTCACATGTGCACGGTCAAGACGGGTCCATGGTAAACGTGGGCACGGTAAAGACGTGTCTCATTTTTTGAGACCGGTATGGTTGTACTGTATTCCAGTGCATATAGTTTTTCAAGTACATGTTTAGTTCTCTGTATTGGTTTAGTTCATGTTTGTTTTAATGTTATGATGTTTTAGTGTGAATGATTGTTGATTGTTTCAGTCTATTTTTGTGTATTGTATTTCCATTGTGTTGGTTTCAACATGCCACTGTTTTCAAAATTGCGTCAGATAGGGACCAGAAAAGGTATACTAGAAGAGTCAGTTAACATCCCGCCTAGAGACACACCTGGTCATTTTATGTATAATAAGCATGGATTAGACGCCATCTTGTTTTTAGATTTATGGGTAGACTATACAAAGGACCTGGAGGAAAAGTATAGATGGCCTATCTCAGGAACATGGGATTCAGAATGCATTATGAGAGTAGAGGAAGCTCTATGGAAAAAGAAAT
Organism: Lissotriton helveticus; assembly: GCF_964261635.1. Lineage (NCBI taxonomy): Eukaryota > Metazoa > Chordata > Amphibia > Caudata > Salamandridae > Lissotriton > Lissotriton helveticus. Next base: position 990,439,201 of record NC_136067.1, read on the forward strand.
CAAGACCCTCTCAGAAAGATGCCATTGAATTGTGGCGCAAAGAGTCACACAGGAGAACAGAGAAAGAATTCAATAAAGCAGAGAGAACTAAACAAGCAGAGGAAAAAGCCAAAGAAAAAGAACTACGAGAGGAGGGGGAACGGGTCAAAACAGAACAGGCTGATAGAGAACGAAACGCAGTCGTTACTGGCATTTATCCCGTCCTCTCAGAAGAACTAGCTAGAGTGACCACCTCAGAGAGACCCAGTAGGTCGCGAACGCCACCACCTGTACCCTTTAGAGTATGTAGAAAGAAGCCGACAGTATCAGAGGCTTTTATTTCCTCCTATCTAGAAGAGTCCCCATATATATAAGTTTACTGTGTAGTTCCTTGTAAATAGCTCCTTGTAAATATGGTTTATGAAGAGCATGTCATTATTATAACTTGTTGAGTTTCTTGTGAATATGGCTTGTGAATAGCGCCATGTAGTTATGGTTTGTGCAGAGCATGTTATCATTACGTTAGGCAGGAGAGAGCTGGATCTCTTTCAAGTGCTTGGAGAAAACGTTTTGGAGATATACGTGTTATGTGATAACGTGGAGAGATGAGTTAATGACTTTCCCATGTACTGCAGTCATTGGGGAAAGATTGTGCTTCAGCTGCCAAAGAGTTAATATCTTGTATTGAGAAGGCAGTATTTGTTTTAACATGCTGTTTAACAAAGTGTTGAGGGGTTTTGGCGTTTTTGGTCGAGATTTGGCCGATTTATGGCCGTTTTTGGTGTTTGCGGGGGGCGTGTTTTTGAGCGGAAATTCGTACCCGTTCCAGTGGATGGATTTGGTTGCTTTTTGGTGAGGATTTAGGGAATCGCTTGGACCACTGTGATGCCAAATTTGAAAAGGATCTGAGCTGTGGAAGTGGTGGAAAAAGCAAGTTTTGTTTTCAGATAAAGCATGTTTTGTGCGGAGGTGCGATTTGCCATGTTATCCAATGGGCGTTTTTCTGAAAATTGAGAAATTATTTTGGGGGTGTTCCAGGTGCGCTAGGGGCCCGGGGATTGGATCAGCGGTAGAGGAGGTGGATGGCCAGGTGTGCTGAATTTTGGGGATTTTTTGGCTTGGGCGGAAGTGTGTGTTTGGCTAATGTGTATTTTTGGAAAATGGAGCTGTTTTGATTTGTGCGTGCTTTTAGGCCGAGATTTCGTGGTGTGCTAAGTAGTTCTTAACTGAGTCTGCGGGATCGGCTGAAACTTGGGAGTGTCTAGTTTTGCGGCAAAGTAGTTTGAAGGAAATTGGTGGAGGGGAAGGTGTCTTTTTGGCGTAGTTTGGAAGTGCGTTTTGGCACGATTTCATGGCTGTGTAGCTCACATGCATGGTTATGTGAGCTGACACTAAAAGTCAGTGAGTATTTAGTTGATTGATGGTTTGATTTAACTTTTTCATTGGTTGCTGGGTCTGCCTATGTGCTTTGTCAGTTTGCTGACTGAAATGGTAACATCTTGCATGGAGAGTAAAGAAGTGTTCATTTAACATTCTATTTCAAATGCGTCCGTGTATTTGTGTGGGTTTGCCTTGGAACACTTGATTTAATGTGTTTGACTCAGAGGTCGGTAAGTTGTAAATAAACCAGTCGGATTAAGATAAGGGTTTGCACAGGGTGCTTTAATGTTTTCACGGTTGAGAAGAAAATATAAAACAGACCCATCTTAGAATGTGCTTTTAATTAGTGTAATGCAACCGTGTGTTGTTTTTTTAAATGAAAATTTGTTCTACAAAATATACATTATTATTTTTCCCAATACAAGCTGCCCTTTAGAATAGCGTGTGACAGTTAATCCACTCAATTAGAAAACATGGTCTTTTTGAAAAATGATGAATCTGGCCCTTTTAATAGGTAGAGTAGAAGAGCTTGCACATTTAATTATGAAATTCTTGGTTCTGCAATGCAAGATTATAGTGTTTCACATGTTATTTTCATAAAGTAAAATGTGATGTGTTTCCATGTCATGTTGTTCTGTTTCTTTTTTTCTTTGCAGCTAGTAACAATATTTTATGATATAATTATTTTTAAATGCTAGCATGTGTCTAGGTTACGAAATAAAATATGTCCTTATTAATTACTGATTTTAGGATGTTTTTTATCACGTTTTAAATTTGCTTCAGTTAAGTTAGAGAATGTTGGTTAGCTCTCTGGCCTGGGTACAGATATGTTTTGAATTATAGAGAATGTGTTTTTCGACCTTGAAGTGGCCTGGTTCCTAGAGAAAGATATTTTGTAAAGGGAGGGCTTTTCCCTCTTGGAGCACCGAGCAGTGCCTGTCTTGTTATCATTGGCATTACTCCAATTCTTTTCCGCGGACTTTTGTTGATATAAACTGACAGCCCTGTGGGTGACATCACTATGAAGGGGAAGGCAGTGTAGAGAAGAAAAAAAAACTTGATGAGCCGCAGAGAAATTGTTTATATAAGGGGTGGTCAAGTTGCTCTTCCTTACAGCCAGCACTGAAAGCTTCATTGACTTCAGATAAGAGCATGCTTGCAAATGAATAGTTTTTCCCTCGTAGTGTAAACAGAATAATTGGCAGGAGTTTCGCTCTTGCAATGAGTCCTAGCATTTACAGGCATGCATTAAAAAGACAGCTAGACAGTGTTCACATGCCTCCCAACACTGCGCTACTCCAGTACGTAGATGACATCCTAATTACAGCACGTTCAGAAAAAGTATGCGAAAATGCATCACTGACAGTTTTACATTTTCTGGCTGACAAGGGGCACAAGGTGTCCCCTTCCAAGTTGCAATTCTGTGAAAAGCAAGTGGTGTACCTTGGACACTTACTTTCCAAGGAGGGTAGGCAACTAACACGAGAACGCATACAGCTCATTTCTAACCTTTCACAGCCCAAGACACAGAAAGAAGTACGTGCATTCATTGGCCTCACTTCATACTGTAGGCAATGGATTCCCCAGTATGCCTATCTAGCCAAACCACTCATACAATTGACAGCACAGGAGGCAGCCACTTCGACTGTCCTCCCTTGGACACAAGAACATACCTTGGCATTTGAGGAATTAAAAAGAGCATTATGTCAAGCACCAGTTTTAGCGACTCCATGTTACAGCAAACATTTTATGCTTTTCGTAACTGAACGAGATGGAACAGCGTTATCTGTCCTCACACAAGATCAAGCAGGAAAACACAAGCCTTGCGCTTATTTTTCTAGTACACTAGATCCAGTGGCCCAGGCTCTGCCTGAAATCAGTTGCAGCAACAGCCCTAGCCATAAGACAAAGTGACTCGATAGTGTTGGGACACCCTCTGACAGTACAGGTTCCACATGCAGTGGAGGTTCTCTTAAACAGGACACAGACACAACATTTGACTATAGCGAGACTGACAGGATATGAACTGACATTATTTCAACCACACATAGAGATCAGACGTTGTAATATTCTGAATCCTGCAACACTTTTGCCCTCAAGTACAGTAAATGCACCATCACATGACTGTGTGGAAGTAATGAATATAGTGACGAAACCAAGACAAGACCTGACAGATATTGCACTTCCAGACCCAGACTTAACGCTCTATGTAGATGGATCATGCATGAGAACAAGTGCAGGAGAATTAGTAGCAGCCTATGCTGTGACCACTGCTACTAAAGTCATAGAGACACAGAAAATAGACACACTATCAGCACAAGCAGCAGAGCTCATCGCTCTGACACAAGCCTGCATAAGAGCTAAGCACTTGAAAGTAAACATTTATACTGACTCACAATATGCTTTTGGCGTTGTTCATGATTTCGGGGTACTTTGGAGGGAGAGAGGTTTCTTGACCTCCCATGGGACCAAGATCCAGCACGGCCAGCTCATTCAAGCCCTGTTGGAAGCAATACATTTACCTACAGCCATTTCTATCCTGAAGTGCAAAGCTCACACCAAAGTTACAGACGCCATTTCCCAGGGTAATGACCTGGCAGACCGAACAGCTAAACTTACAGCCCAGACAGCCCAGACACCAACAGACACGACAAAGACAGAGGTACCATTACTGACAACATGTATGACAGTCAGGGATCCCACTCAAGATGTACTCGACATACAGACACATGCCACTGCAGATGAGATAAAGAAATGGACTGAACAAGGAGGGGTCCAGACTGAACAAGGTTGGATGACTAAGGGAAAAGGTACATGGTTTCTTCCAGATTCTATGGTACAAGTAATCATAAACACAGCACATAGTCCAGCACACTTGGGAGAAAAGGCAATGATAGACAGCTTACAGAATATCTGGTTTAACAAGCACATGCGTACAGCAGCGAAGCAGAAAGTACGAACATGTATGATCTGTTGCCAGTTCAATCCAGGTAAAGGCATTCCGGTGGAACAAGGCGGATTTCATCCTCCTGACCACCCTTTTGAGGTCCTCCAGATGGATTATATCCAAATGAACAGATGTAGAGGTTACAAGTATGTCTTGGTAGTTGTGTGTGCACTATCTAGATGGACAGACGCATATCCAGTTCCAGATTATACTCCTGTGACAACAGCCAGGCAATTAGTGCGCGAGTACTTCCCCAGGTATGGATTGCCTCGGGTCGTATATTCCGATAACGGTCAGCCATTCTCCTCTGAATTAATGAAACAAGTGTCTCTTCTGTTAGGATATACTTGGAAATTCCATTGTGTAAGACACCCTGAAGCAGCAGGCCTTGTAGAAAGACATAATCAGACAATCAAAACAAAACTTGCTAAGATATGTGCAGAAAAAGGCGTGGATTGGATGGTAGCTTTACCGGTTGCCCTCTTTTACATGCGTATGGTAGCTCATTCCAGAACAGGCCTATCCCCGTATGAAGTAGTCTTCGGTAGACCACCAAATATGTGGGGTACGCCTATGCCTAAAAGAATAACTGATGTTGACAGTAACATGCTGACAGATTACCTGGCTTCCTTGATGTCTGCACTACTCTCTTGTCGTTCACAGGTTGCTGCCGCCTTCCCTGACAACACCCAGGTCAAGGAACACGCCATAGTCCCTGGGGACTTCGTTTTTGTGCGGAACTTTGATCGATCAAGCCCCCTTGAGCCACGTTGGAAGACGCCGAAGTTGGTGCTACTGACCACGAGGACCGCAATAAAAGTCGAGGGACGCAAGGGATGGCTTCACGCTCAACACTGCAAGAGATACTTTGGACAATCTGGTACTTTCAAAGACACTAAAGACATTAAAAAAATTACAGACTTTGCGCCGCCTGCGCCGCCTTTACTAGAAAAGACTCCACAGCAGGAGTATAAATCTAAGTTAAGATCTAGTAAGTCAGACGTAGTTTAATTGTCTAAGTCCACTCGGTGGTGAATCGGTTAGACTAGATTTCTGACATGTATAAGATCACATACGAGAATAGTAAGAAGAGCAAAATGAGAGAAAAGTACTGCAAGTTATTACGCAGTAGATGTATAGTTACTTTGATCATTCTTTTTATTTTGTGCATTGTTATAATCTGTGTCAGTTTATTACTACATGTTTTCTTTCCTATTTCCTCACATATACACTCTTCCAGTAACAGCACCATAGAGCATACATTTAGTGAACTGCCACCTCATGAATTGTCATATCGACTTGCATTGCGTAACAATACTTTTATTCAAATGTTACACCATTCTCATCAGACCAGCAATGCGACTAATTGCTGGGTATGTGGCCAACTGCCACCTTATCAAAAGGCGAAGGGAGTTCTGCCCTTCTATCCTCTGCCGTTCTCACACAATGGTTCATGTGGAGCATGGTTTGCCTTAATGACCTCAATAGATAGAAAGTACATAGCTTATCCAGGTGGCTGGATATATGGAAACCTGAATAAAGTAATGAATGAAGCATGTTTTCCAGACAAAGACGGATTTCCCCAAAGGAAGGGAACCGATCTAGAGAATGAAGAGTACGAGCAGGGAAATGCATCCGTTAATTTTATAATGTTAAATGTTCAGCCCAAGCAAAATACAGGTCCACTGTTTATTTCAGTTCTACCAGCAAAAGGTGATTTATGTGTTAATAAGAAAGGCTCAGTACATATGGGACACAGCGAGTGTAAAGTTGTAGTAGAGTTTAATGATAAAGGACTTTCTTCTTTCAAAACATCACGCCATACCTATTTCATTTGCGGTCAGACAGCCTATGTACATCTGCCCTTAGACTGGGGTGGGACTTGTTATATAGCATTCTTATTGCCACCTGTATTCTTGGCCCCATCCCATTATCATAGAGATTCACGACTAGAACATGTTAGAGTAAAGAGAGAGACAGATGCCTCAGGGATTGATCAGAATGAAACAGCTTGGGAGCAATATACAGATTTCAACAAAGGATTCTTCTTCTTCATAGGTCCCGTCCAAAACAGTAAACTGATACGCAAGTTAACAAGGACTCTTGAGGCAGTAGTGAATGTGACTGCATCTGCCCTGGCGGACTTGACCCAGGAACAGTCTGCTATGAGACTTGTTGTTCTTCAAAATCGTCTCGTTCTAGACGTCATCTTGGCGGATAGGGGCGGAGCTTGTAGCGTGATCCGATCTAGTTGTTGCATTTTCATCCCAAATAACGCGCCATCTGTATATGCAGCGATAACAAGGCTCCACAAGATTGCTCATGCCATACATCAAGACCCAGGCACATGGACTTGGTCCAGTTGGCTCTGGGGTGTGATATCTGCTTGGGGATGGAAAGTGTTGTCCTTTCTAGGAATGATCCTACTTATGATATTTGGTTGCTGTCTCTGTCTGCAGTGTGACCCGGCCATTTGCGGCCTGTGTGCAACTGCATGTGTTCCACATCCAAGTATACAAAGGGTTAAGGACGAACAAATGATGCTGTATGATCAACTATACGGTCTCATGAATATAGATGTATCCTGAAGGGTTAAGTAGGGGACAAGGAGGGAATGAGGAAAATGAAATTTTGCCTGACCAAGATGCCCCCTACGTGTACCCTATGTTACATATATGTGCATGTCACCCATGCATATTTTCCCTTAAGTGGCCTGAACAAAGAGGCCTCTGCAATCACGTCCTGCATTAGGATGCCAGTCATCAAGTCTCCCATGTAAGAAATATTAAGTTAGCATTTAAGGCCCATGTATTTGCAGTGTGCACTTTTAAATAAATCACGACAAACCCTTTTTGTGGTTCAGTCTGAGCCACTTTCTGAATTAGGGTTTTCATGACTCCTGACACACTGCAAGCTGCAGTTACGTATCTCTGACCTCGCATACTTCTAGCTCAGCTGAAAGGAGCCCAGCAAAGGGTGCCAAGACAGTGTTTTGCAAAATAGTTATCTGCCTGCTGTACAGAGTCACATTCCTGCCCAGTGAGGAAGGTAAACAGAACCCGTCCGCGAAAGATAGGGCCTAGCCTCTCTGTCTCCATTGAAGTAAATCACAGTGCTTGCATCCATAGAAAGCTCACAATGCACGAAGAAATATATGCTTTTCTGATTCTTAGCGATGAGCAACCTTTGCTTCAGATAATACATCCCCTGACTTAAGATATCAGTTAGTACCAGACGTGCTGGTCGCCTTGACACTAAAGATCTCTCTACTAGACTGAAAGTCAGCTCTCCTCCCAGTTACTCGTCAATTGCACGTCATGCTCAAATTGCGTGCACAAGTAGGGCAAAGTTCCAGCCTGCCATGTAACTCCTCCTCTATGTAGCCACCCACCTATCACCCACCTGTGACTCATCAAGTGTACACCCTCATGCACGCCCACATGCTCTTATCTCTTTCTTTCATGCTCTGCCTGGAGCGCTCCTCCCTATGTACAAGGAAAAATGTATATATGTGTTGTTCTCCGTAAATAATGTTAAAAGACCCTTCCTGAACCTCAGTGGTGATGGAACAGATTCTCCCTTAACTCGAGTTATTGGAATAAAGCCCTTTTAACTTGGACACCACGGACTCTCTGCCTCTCATTTGATACATGCTAATTGTTAATGCCTAGAAATTATGCATGGGAAATATTTTATTTACCACAATATGCCTAAAATCATAAAAATGTATAGTAATGTGCTTTAACAATAAAGAAAAATGAAAGCCAAATTGCATTAAAATGTCAATTAAAAACACAATTAATAAATGCATAAAGGCAATTTAAAAAAAATGCTGAAATAAATTCTGGAAACTCCAGGAATGTTTTAACATGTTCCAAGAGTCATTAGGAGCCATGCTGAAACCATCTTCCACAGATGATATTTCCGTTGAGGCCCAAACCACAAGTTCCAAAGAACAAACATTGTTACATCCACTCCAATCAGCCAGTATTGTAGCGGCAAAGGAGGAACAAGGACCCATGAATCCAGGAGCCAAGGCATCCATATACATTCTGTAGCAACTGCAAAGGACAACACTATAAAAATGAATCCTAAGTGGACACATCAGCAGAACCATATTTGTGGATAGGACCAATTGAATCCCAATATCCAAAATACACTCAAAAGGGCACAATAATCAGGGGAACACAAGCTGTGTGCAATGTAACCATACAGTTACAAAAGGACAAATACCAGTTATCAATTAGTTCTTGAAGTAAAGACACGTCAAAATACTGCATCATACGTTCACAACACAGCAGCATGTGTGATAGTTCCATCGCCATTTGGCCACAAGGTGGAACATTCATTGTGGAGCAGCAAAAATAAGACCAAAATCCCAACAGTCTGCAAAAGTACCAGTGGTATTCCTCCAAATATTATGGAATCCAGGGATTGTATGAAAGATGGAATCACTCTGAAGAGAAGTGTGGCTCAATGGTTAGAGTGGAGAAGTGTGGCTCATTGGCTAGAGTGGAGAAGTGTGGCTCAATGGTTAGAGCAGACAGACCTTGATGCAGAGCTCTGGCCACGGACCAGGGTTCGATTCCCGCCTCAGCGGGTCTCTGGCTCATTAATTCCCCTGACTGGATATTCTCGCCTCAGTGCCTGTTCTGATCATGGGTCCCATGCTGCAACTCTGGGCAATAGCTTGCTCAACAACGGCCCCAAAAGCGCTGGGATGCCTGGCTGCACCTGGGGGGTGCCCAGAAGTGGACATTTCCCAGGAAAGCCAGGAAGGGTTCCTAAGCGGTATACGGACAGTGCCGGGACACCTCCGGTGGAGGTAGCTGTGCGCTTTACAAATTCCGACATTTACATTTTACATTTTACAAGACAGTCTGGAACGTGCTGACAAAGCTAGACCCAATACATTTTACAAAGTTTACTACTCCTGCAGTATTATATGCAATAAATGTGCTGTGCACAAGTTCCCCAACATGTTGATGGAGGTTAGTGTGTGGTAGTGATTGTATTTCAGAAGAAGACCTTGCAACTTGGTGTTCAAAAATGTCTCTAGCACATGTTAAGGAAAGCTGCTTCTGAAAAAATAAGGCTTTCAGTCTGCCCAACCTATCATATTTAACGTTTAAAATAGCTATTGAAGGCCAAACTGTCACATCTCTAACTGTACGTGCAGGTGGAAATAACACATTATTACAGCAGGTCACGGAGCCTGGAAACCGTTACCACATAGGATACTCCTGTTTTCATCCCACAACAATCTTGGTCATTCAGCATCAAATAGCTGTTATTTGAAAGCAGTCTGAATGCTCATTGAATCAAAGCAACTGGAGCACCTTTCATATAACATGCTAAGTTGTCCATAGACGCATGACAAACGCCATGAAGCGTGACCTCCTTGCAAATGAGAGAATGGCCAAACAAAGTTTTGCATTTGTTTCTGATGACAAATACTTCAGTTGCCCTATTCCCACATCTGAAATTGAAAAGCAGAATCCATATCTCATCTACAAATATTTGCCCTAATGCCTCATATCTGCCTACCTGAAAATGTTTCAAACAAGACATGAAATGAAATCTTGAAATTGACTGTGAGATAAATTAGCGTATTAACCATACCACATATGGTGTCTCGGCCACTGTAAAAGGCAATTTCTCTAAAGGCTCTATGTTTAACATTCTGTAAGTCCTGTCCTTCTTTTCCATTATTTTCTGTGAGTGTATTAAACTATAAGGCAAAAATAAATCAGCCATATCTAGATACTTCCAAGACACACAATGAGATGTTAAAGTCTGCAACATCCAGCTCAATTGCATGATGGATCTAAGTGGACTTTACCCTTGTAGTAACGGAAAACATGTCACTTTGCATGATGTCATTTGCTGAGCATACTATTAGTGTGGGAATTCAAGATCTGTATTTTCTACTGCCAGAATTAGATCTTTGGGTTCAGCCAGCTGTGCAGTGTAATCACCAAGTGATTGTGTAAATGGTTTTAGAGGCTGGAAGGCTCCACCTCTCATTTTTCCCTTTACTGCTGCGCAAGCAGCAGGGTATAGATGTTTACTACCAAATGTGGGCTGGGCTGAACTATCAGTATAAAGAGTGAAGTCATACAGGTCAAGAGGTAAAACATATTTGGGCACAGGGTATGCTTGTTCCTATTGCAGGTATTCTTGTGTTTATAGTGTAGGGTCAAATACGTACTCTATGTCAGTAGCTGTTAAGGGGTGGCCTACTGTATCCATCTAGGACGTTAGGCTTTCGTCTTTTGGTATGCTGTCCTTGGGAGTCACAGTAATTGTGCATTTCACCTGAGCAAATGATCTTTCCTTTACCACAGCCATCTGAACTAGTCAATATTTTTTCTGTAGGTGCAAACGCCTATTTGCATTGGAATATAAATTTGACATATGCAATTGGTACAGTATCACCTTTGAAATTGGCTGAAACTGGCTGAAATTGAATGCCGACAAGACTGAGATCTTGTTTTTTGGAGAGCAAGAGTTGGTATGGTCAGAAGTATGGAGCACCCTATCTCTTCTACCACTGAGGAAAAAAATGTAGGGGTGGTATTTGGCACCTCTCTTGTCTTTTAAACTCAGTCGAAAGGGACTGTGAGCTCCTGCTTTCATATTATCAAAACTCTAAGAAAGGTTTTTCCTCTCATTACAGCCGAGCTCAGAGTTGCAGTGGTCATTGCGATCATTAAATAGCGCATAGACTACTGCAATTCCCTGTACCTTTGTATTAATAAAGGCACCCTGAATAGATTCAAGACTAAACAGAAAGCAGCTGCCCATCTTGTCCTGGATTTTCCTATGTCTGTTAGTCAGAGAGGGTCTTCACTCTCTGCACTATCTGCTTGTCATGACCCCACCAGAATCCTGGTTCACGCAATGTATTATGTAACTAATAGCTACATGTAACCTAGTACGTGCCAAGTATTCTTGCCTAAGTCATTGCAGTCATCAGGTGGGCCTAGCTGTGTTATAATCTTTTGAATTACAGGACTGCATGCATGTCAGGGTTAATATCATGGCTGCCTTAATAATGACACTCATCCTAATGCATGTATTAATCTTATATGCTCACTGACCCCTTTAATAACATTAGTTTGTCTCCTTGATGTTTTTGCGCTGTTCGCGCTTTGAAAGACACTTCCACAGATGTGTCCAATTCCGGCCTTTGTTTCCTGCTCAGTTCGTATAAAAGGAAGCCGCGCCCTTCACCAGCTGCAGATTATTCTGGATGGCGGTTTGGTGTGGATGCTTCCTGTGGCTCTCGTCGTCTTAGCTGCCTGATTCTCCGAGTTGAGAGAAGGTCAAGTATTTCTTAGACTTCAGCCGGGTAAGTCTTGAACTTCTGCACGTCACGTTTTGGAGCTCATTTAAATTCCAGTTCTTCGACGGATGACATTTCTTGTAGAAACTAAGGCAATTGACAAGTTTTCTTGTTGTTTAACAGAGCAAAATTACTTTGGAAAAGTGCTTTGAACTTTGATCTCTGCTAAAGCGAATGAATGTGAACTTATGTTACAAACATAATTTTGGTTTTAAACATCGTGTGCATTTAGGATGAATATAATTACTTTTGCATGACCTTTGAATTAAGAGGCACTATTCTAAGATTGTGAATTTGTGACAAAAAGACATTTATGATTCCCACGAGTGTATGGGATTTGAAGGTAGAATTATACTCTTTGATTCTGATACTAGTATATGTATAATTCTTTTGATTGTAGCTCATGTAGTGATTAGATGCCAGTATAATTCTTCTGATATTTAGCCCCATGTAGTGATTAGATGCTAGTGTTTATTTCCTGACATATTTCTTTATTTTGTGTATCCGAAATACAGTTCAGAGTCACGAATCTGTAGGAGAATGTTAATCCTATAAGTCATAGGTTATGTTTTAAGCAACACTCAGCAGAAAAGAACAGGTCTGAGGAAATATTTACAGAAAGAGTATAAGTCTGGGTTCGTTGCAACTTTTGTCTTTTCAGATCTCCCTCCCTGCAGTACCCTCCCTACCCCTCCCCTCATCTGGCCATCCTGATACTCTGTATAATTAACATTCAGAGTCGGGGCTGCCTGAAGGTGGGCTTTTTGAGGGTACTGCTCTCGAGGAACCTGAACCTTGACACTGCTGGTCGAGAAGTTTTTGACTTTCAAGCCCTCTTCTGTTTCACACTGCCCAGCATCACCAGGGGCCGATGCACTTCACAATAGCCCTCCACAATTATATCACCAAAAGACAGTAGAGGTCTGCCGCTCATAGGAAGATGGAGGCTGATATTTTGAAAATTCCGGTGGTGGGAGACTCCTTTTGGGTCGCTACTACAAAGTTTTGGAGAACCGTACCCACTCACATTGCACATTTTTCCTCCCATGCTGCTTTTCATAAGCACTTGAAAACCATGCTTCTGTCTCTGCTGTGACGGTTAGATCTTAATGTCTCTCCTGTAGTGCCTCTTACTCTCTGCTAGCTGTTAAACACCTTCAAATATTTTGCGCTCTACAATCTTTCAAGTACAAATACATTCAAAGTGGCATATGTGTAGCCTGTGGCCCCCCTGCAATTACACAAACCACCAAATTTGTGGTGTTAACACGTGTGTGTAAGTAATTTAAGGCAAGCATGTCAATATGCACTGATCTCAGAATTTGTGTATAGTCTGCTGTCAAATATGTGCTTGTGAAGTCTGGATGTATTAAGACAAAAAACAGTATAATTTCCATCCTGCTTTGCCTCTGTGTTTAGCTTGCTGCCCTTACTCTCCTTCGCCCTGCCCTCTGAGGTCTGTGGGCATGCATCTGCTTCCTCCTTTTTGCTCTCCATGTTCCATGGACCTGCCACTGCCCTCCTATCGCCCCTGAGTGTTCTGTTGAGGTGCCACTGCCCTCCTACCTACCTAGCACTGTCAGATGGCTGCTACCTGTCCCTGAACCTCCTCCCTGCCGGTCCAATTTCCATGCCCCTATCCCCTCCCTCCTGTCCTCCATGGTCCATTTTGCTGACACTCCCTTCTGTACGCCATGCTCTGTTGTGCAAAAAGAACAATTGATGGAAAGAATGCAGAGCAATGTCATACTTTACCCTAGTACTGAGATCTGGGCCTAAATCCATCGTTTCTTTGGTCACCTTGCCATTCCAGTTTGGACCCAGCCATAGGCAAATCAGTCTCGACCCTGCGCCCAATGGGAACAGTCCAGCTCGAACTGCCAGGCCAGGTCCTCCCCGGACTGGAAACACGCATCCTAGGACCGATTGCGGGCTTTCAGCCCTCACCTGCCAGGATAGCTTGACTCCAGTGGCATGGAGAGCACAGGACCCACGTCTGGGCATATTCATCCCACTCGGGGTGACAAATGCAAAAAGAACAATTGATGGACAGAATGCAGAACAATGTCATACATTCATCCCAGTACTGAGATCTGGGCCTAAATCCATTGTTTTTTTTGCTCACCATGCCATTCCAATTTGGACCCAGTCATATGCAAATGAGTCTTTACCCTGCGCCCAATGGGAACAGTCCAGCCCGATCTGACAGACTAGTTCATGCCTGGACTGGAAACAAGCATCCTAGGACCGGTTTTGGGCTTTCAGCCCTCATCAGCCAGGATAGCTTGACTCCAGTGGCATGGAGAGCACGGGACCCACGTCTGGGCAGACCCGTCCAACTCGGGGTGATGAATGCAAAAAGAATTATTGATGGACAGCCCTCATCAGCTATGGTCTTCACGCCACTGGAGTCAAGCTATTCTGGCTGATGAGGGGTTCACCTCAGTAGGTGCAAGTAAGTACTTGTTGTTGTGAAGATCTCTAGAACGGAGACATGGCCCGGGTTTCGGGATATCTTCCGTCATCAGTAGAGAACGTATTCGGGGTGGAAAAGGAGGCCGCCAAGCAACCGGCACAGGCCTTGATGCCTAACCGGCACGCATCTCTACTGATGAGGGATACTATCCCGAAACACGAGCCATGTCTCGTGTCTAGAGATGCTGAAAATTTGAGTACTTACTTGCACCAACTTCGGTGAATCACACACAAACTTTTTTCAACACTTTTCTAGTTGGACTTACTGCATATACCATAATGCAGAGGGGCCATCCGGAGGAGAAGTGTAGTACTGAAAATTCTGGACCTGTGTCATAAACATCGTCGTATCATGACGATTTTGGTACCAGCAGACCAAGAATGACAAGTACACTATATACAAGCATTTTCACCGTATTCGAGTGGCGAGACCACCCTGAAATCAGGGATTCCGTCCTGGACCCTCGGGTTCCATTTTGTGCATGGCAGCCATCACGTGGTTGCCCTCACATAGGCCGATGACTAAGGCCAAAACGAGTCTTAAGGACACATACACCTTTGCTGACTTTTGTGTGACCTGGGCAAGCTGACTCCACTGCCTGAAGCCAAACCTGTTCGGCCAGTTCCTCTCCCAGTGGCCGATCGAGATTAGGATCAAGGCACAGCATACCATAAACCCTTCATTGCATACAAACCATGCCTAATCTTACACACACCTGTCTCTGTTCCTCTCTTTATGACCTGCTTTACGATGGGGAGGTGCCCGATTTTATTAGGGGTCCGTCCGATATCTGATGAAAATGTTGGGCCTTGCCGGGTAATTGATTGTGGGCTGGACAAACTGAAAATGGGCTTGTCATCATGATTCTGCTTTTTCTTTGTTATGAAAATATGTGAATGGTCAACTGTAAAATAAGGAATGTTTGCCTAAAGCATAATATTTTGTATAAAAAGGGGTGGCTGGCTTTGTAAGTTGAGCAGTCTCCTGAGAACATACACCGTGTTGTACTTCTAGGATACCTGTTACTGGCTGCAGCCAATAAATTCGATCTTTGACTTCACCAAGAAGACTCTGTGTTTCTGTAGTCTGGGACAGGAAGGACTCGAAGTCTTAGGGTGTGTTCCCTGGCACCGCTGGGTTCTTAAAAACCCAGTACTTCAGTTGGCGCCCAGCGTTGGGCGATTTCAGCGGTACCGGTCCAAGCCAGAGGTTCGTGAGGAGCTTCGTGTGAAATTTCTGGAGGAAGGCCAACCACTTCATCGACCCCTGTATGTCGGCGTGGTCTGAAAGTCTTTGCTGCGAGGTTCCCCGCTTCCCGACGGCTACGAAGGACTGCTGCCCTGACTATCGCCCTGTCTTGGACCCTTTGATGATTTGTAGAGCGAAACGATAGACGAATCTTCTGGTGACGTCATCGATACCTCAGTTAAGTATGAGTGGAGCGTCTCCCAGTCCTTAGTTTGGGTATCCCCTTGGGATCTTTGATTTGGAACTTGCAAGTACCAAAGCAGAGGGACTCGTGTATTCACGAGACTATCGTATTTCGATAATCCTTTGAAGTTTGAAGCTAGACTAGTGAGCAACGATGCCTGGTCTTAGCAGACTTGGAAATTTGTTTTGTCTTGGTTGTAATAGGGATTCCTGATTGGAGGACTCGTGTCCGGTTCCTCCGATTGGAACTCCAACCTATGAGCTCTATGTGAAACACGGCGTAGGCCCCATCACATATAATGAAGTATGGATCCGATACACCAGGACAGATGGTGTTCTAAAGTGGCCCCAATATGGTAGTTTTGACACAGAGATATTAGATAATCTAGAGGTTAGACTTTTTAAGAAGAAAGCCCGGCCGGCGATGTTTGACTCTTTCCGCCTATGGCGAAAGGAAGCCAAACAGAAAGAAATTAAATTAGCTAAAAAGAATAAAAGAGAAAAGGGTATCTCGATAATGCAAGCTGCTATGCAATATAAAGATGATGAAGAAGAACAAGCGAGTGAGCAGTTGCACAGGCAACGTAAAATGGCAGTTGATAAATGCTATCCAGTTTTGTCACCTCTCCAGCAGGATGCAGCAAAGGAACTTGAGAAAGATCCTTTAATGTCGCATTTATTGAATTCACCACCCCCTTATGCGCAGAGTGCTACTGCACCTCCGCAACCTTTAGTTGTGCAACCTCCGGTTGTTGTGCCTCAGGTTCTTCCACAACCGCCAGCTCCTCTTCAGTTGGCTCCTACTGCTACGGCTCAGCCTCCTCAAGGGCCGCCGACTTTGCTACCTGTTTCCCCTGTACTTCCTACGACTTTGCCTACTGCATCGACTACCTCTTCTGATGTTCCTCCTGTTACTGCCTCTGCGTCTGCATCTGTATCTGCCTTGCCTCACTCTGCTTTTCCTCCTGTTCTTTCGTCGACTTCTCCTTCTGTTCGACAGAGAATGACTGACACTGTTGCTAGTCTCCTATCTCCCCTTTTTGGGGCAGCAAGTATGACCCCTGTTTCAACGCACAAACAGCTGCGTAGTCAACTGCCCGACTCTAGAGAGCGGGAAACGTTGGATTATTTGGCACATAAATGGGTTACAGACCCCACAAGATATGAGCTAGAGTCTGTTATGGATGTCTTCCACCAGTGTGAAGCACCAAAGCAGAGATACGTTTTCGAAAAAATGTGTGCTTTTCTTTGTGAGGATTTGGAGGATAATGATTTGGGGCCCAATCCACCTGAGTTGTGCCGTGTACGGTTCGAGTTTGCAAAAGGAACGATTGTGGGTTCCGATGTTGAAAGAGCAGTTGCGACATTGTTGTCATTTAGGAGGGAGGCTATTTCTCGATCGTTGTTTGAGCCTGATCCCTCTGTTAGGAGGAAAGCGAGACAATATCCGATGAGAGAAGTTCCCCCAGTTTGGAAAGAAGGGGACCTAGCAGCTAACCCACCTGTTCAGCCCCATTTTCAGCGTGTTTGGGTACATGTTCCTTGGAAGCGAGCTGAAGTTTTGGCCCTTAAGCAGACTTTACCTGACCCTCGTAAAAATCCTGCAGAGTATTATAAGGAATTATCACAGACTGCAGACTCCTGTGTCATGAATCTAGCTGATATAGACATGTTGTTTGGAAATGTTGTCCCACAGCCTTTATGGGGTTTGATTCGTCACACGGATCATGCGCAGGAGTTAGGTGATACCTGGGTTAATATTGCTGCTGCAGATGGCCGACAAGTTGGTGGTGCTAAACCTGAGCCTTTAGTTGCAGAACTTCCTGGCAAGATCGTTACTTATATGAAGACTTTAATGCCTGCTATGCGAGTAAACTGGGACAAATTGTCTGCATGTAAGCAGAAGAAAGAGGAAACCGTGTCTGATTTCTTCACTAGGTTTGAAGAGACGTTTATCGACCACAGTGGTCAAGATATGAGTACAGAAGGTGGTCAACGGTTGTTCATTGACAAGTTCGTACATAATTTGCTCCCCGAGTTGTGTAAGAAATTGAAAGATTCAGAGAGTTCGTGGGCCGTTTCCTCTTCAGCACAGATATTGGCTACTGCGCAGTATTATGAAAATAGGGATAAGGATGAGAAGGATAGAGCAGACAAGAAAACTAAAGAGTTAATTCAAAGGTTCTTTTACAGCAAGCTTATCCGCCTCGTAATGGTCAGCGTGATTTTCAGCAACCTCAGCAGTTTCAGAGAAACTCGCAAAGGTTCGAGTTTTCTCAACCACGTTTTCCTGTAGGCCCTAATCAGTGTGCATATTGCAAAGAAGAGGGTCATTTTAAAAGTAGCTGCCCTGCTTTGTTACAGCGTATGAATGGTGTTTCTAGTGCAAGAGGTCGAGGTGTTCCACAAACTCTTAGAGGTAGAGGACGTGGAAATTTCGCCCAGAACGCGCGTACTTTTCCGCCTCAAAATTCAATGAATAGTTTTGATCAGCAGAATAACGCGTCTGGTAGGATGCCTCAATACTATGCTGATGACTACTATGCAGAAGATGACAATATGGAAGGTAATGATTGCTAGGACAGCCATAGACAAAGAGAGGGAGTTGTTTCAGTTCCAGTGGATCAGAGTGGACCTTATGTTGAGGTGATTACATCAGGTGTGTCAGAGCCTTTTCTGTTGGATACTGGTGCTACAAAGAGTTCTATTATACACTCTAAACTCCCTGGCGCACCTTTGTCTGGCGAAATTAATGTTTCAGTAGGTTTTTCTGGCGCCCCGGTTAGGAACCCGATTTCTAGTCCTATGTCCCTTTCTGTTGGACCTTATGAATTGGAAGCACCCCTTATTTTGACAACGGGTTGTGGTGAGAACTTGTTAGGATTGGATCTGTTGAAAAGATTATATGCAACCTTGTATTGTTCTCCTTCAGGAGTACAACTTACACTAGGTAAGAAAGTGGTCTCCCCAATGTATTTGTCGAAGAATAAACTTCCGGCAGAATTGTTATCTCTTCCTGATATTCTGTGGGCTACTGGTCCTAATGATGTGGGTCTTTTGGAAATACCGCCATATGTTTTGACATTGAAAGCCAATGTTAAAATGCCACACATTCCCCAATACAAGATCTCTAGTGAAGGTGAGAAAGCGTTGCTAGCGATCATTTATGATTTGATTGAAAAAGATGTAATCGAAGAGACAAGAGGCAACGTTTGCAATAGCCCTGTTCTGCCTGTTCTGAAGCGAACTGACTCTTCCCAGCCACCTGTTTACAGGTTTGTGATTGATCTTAGGGAAGTGAATAAAATCGTTGTGCCACAGTTTCCAGTTGTCCCTGATATCACTGCCTTATTAACGATGATTCCAGCTTCCGCCACTTGGTTCTCAGTGATTGACCTGAAAAATGCCTTTTTCAGCATCCCGATTGCCGAGGAGAGTAGGGATACTTTCGGCTTCTGTTTAGGAGGACGAATCTTCCGGTTCAAACGCGCTCCCCAAGGCTATTGTGAGAGTCCATCGATATATAGTCAGGCTTTAAAAACACAGCTTGATACGATTGTTCTACCTGATGGCGCTACCCTTATTAAGTACGTTGACGATTTGCTAGTCGCTGCAGATACTGAGGAAATTTGTAAAGAAGCAACGTTGTCATTGTTGCGTCATTTGTCTGATTTGCATCACAAAGTGTCCCTTTCAAAGTTACAATATTGTCGACAAGAAGTGACCTACTTAGGTCATCTCTTATCGAAGGAGGGAAGGAAACTGACCCCAGAAAGAATTCAGGCAATTGCAAAATTGAGTGTGCCAATGACACAGAGAGAAGTGCGTGCTTTCTTGGGTATCACGTCATATTGCAGACAATGGATACCGAATTTTTCTCTGCTGGCCAAACCTTTAGTGGCATTGACCTGTAAAGATACACCGAATCCCCTTCCATGGTCTGAGGATTGTCAGAAAAGTTTTACCGAATTGCGTGATGCATTGTGTTCGGCTCCTGTGTTGGGTACCCCCGACTACAGTAAGCCTTTTACACTGTATGTTCATGAGAAAGAAGGTTGTGCATTGTCAGTGTTGACACAGTCCTTTGGGGACAAGCAACGTCCATGCCCGTATTTTTCGTCGACTTTGGATCCGGTAGCTAGAGCGTTGCCGAGTTGCTTGAGAGCCACAGGGGCAGCAGCTATTTCAATTCGGCAGTCTGCTGGTTTAGTGATGAATAATATGTTGATTGTAATGGTTCCACATGCAGTGGACATTTTTTTAAACAGAACCAAGACACAGCACTTAACTAGTGCTCGATTGTCAGGGTATGAGCTGACACTTTTAGCGAGTCATGTGCACATAAAGAGATGCAACACATTGAATCCAGCCACGTTGTTGCCGATTGTAGCAGAGACAGATGTTCCTGAACAGGATGATTGCTTTCTTAGGACAGAAGAAGAAACGAAAGGGAGAATAGATCTTAGGGACACTCCTCTTGCGAAATGTGATGGTACTTTATGGGTGGATGGTTCATGCTTCAAGCTTCCGAATGGTGATAAGACTGCAGCATATGCTGTTACGACTTTGCATACGATTGTTGAAGCTGCACGTATCCCACATAATTCAGCTCAAGCAGCAGAGTTGATTGCACTTACAAGAGCGTGTTTGTTATCGAAAGGAATGAAAGTGACCATATATACTGACAGCCAGTATGCCTTTGGTGTGGCTCATAGTTTTGGACGATTGTGGAAAGAACGTGGGTTTCTGACTTCGCATGGAGCCAAGATGCAGCATGGTCAGTTGGTGAATGAGCTTCTTGAGTCACTTACTTTGCCGTTGCAAGTTGCGATTGTGAAATGCAGGGCACATAAGAAGGTTACTGATTATGTTGGTCGTGGCAATGCATTTGCTGATGAAATTGCAAAAGAAACAGCGAGGGATGTGATGAGTCGAATGTATGTTACAGGCCCTGCGAGATGGGTTGGTGACATTGGAATGTGTGAAGATACGATAGAGAGTGTGAAGTCTATTCAAGCTGAAGCTACAGAGAAAGAGTTGAGTGTGTGGAGAGAGAGTATGGGTAAATTGGATGCAAATGGTTGTTGGATTGAATTGTCAGAACATCAGCGATGGTTGTTACCCGATGCATATGTGCTTGCAGTGGTTACAATGGCCCATGAAATGGCTCACATCAGTGTGAAAGGGATTTGTAAGTTGTTGGCTCCAGTATGGCAAAATGCTAGAATTCCTAAGTGTGCAGAGAATGTGGTCAAAAATTGCATGGTGTGCTTGAAATACAATCCCGGTAGGGGAACTCCAACTCCAGCTGGTCATTTTGTGCCTCCAACGTATCCGTTCGAGGCTTTGCAGCTAGATTTCATCCACATGGAAAGGTGCAACAATTTGAAATACGTACTCGTTGTTGTTTGTGCCTTTTCGAGATGGGTAGAAGCATATCCCCTGAAAGATAACACTGCCATGTCCACAGCCAAAGCCCTTGTCAAAGAATCTTCCCCAGATTTGGGTTGCCGAGAATGGTCTGGAGTGATAATGGGAGCGAATTTGTGGGTCAAGTGATGAAGAGAGTATGTGAAGGGCTAGGAATCCGGCAGAAGTTTCACGCTGCAAATCACCCCCAATCAGCTGGACTAGTAGAGTGCTACAATGGCACGTTAAAACTGAAACTGGACAAAATACAAGCGAGCTCTGGTCTTAAATGGCCTGATGCGTTGCCATTAGCACTTTTATCAACAAGAATGACTGTGCATTCACGAGTGGGACTTAGTCCTTACGAAATTGTGTTCGGCCGCCCGGCCAACATATGAGGAGTGCCTAGGCCGACAAAATTCAGTGAAATTGAACACCCTGTACTGCTTGATTATTTGTATGATTTGACGGCTAAATTGCGTGTTTTACACCAACAGGTTCACGATACTCTGCCTCACATCTCTGAAGCTCCAGGACACACTATCGATCCTGGTTCGTGGGTCTTGGTTAAAAACTTCCAGCGGACAAAGAATGATCAGCCCCGCTGGACCGGCCCCCACCTAGTCCTTTTGTCAACGAGATTCGCCGTGCGAGTGGAAGGCAAGCGGAACTGGATCCATGGTGTACACTGTAAGAGGGTCCCTTTGCCTCTGCCGTACGACCGGTGGGTCCAGGAGGGTATTGCTGACTCTGAGACTGAGACTGTGCCTCGTTTTCTGCCTTTCAGCGATGCACGTGTAAAAGGGACAAATTCTGAAAGTGAAAGTGACAATCTTTTGCAGGAAGCTGTGCCACCGTCAATTCGATTGGACACTACCGAGCCTGAACTCTTGTTTCAAGACCAGACATTACCTGGAAAAAAACGTTATAATCTGAGGCCGAGAACTATGGACAAATAAATTCCTTTTCTTTGCTATTTTTTGAAAGTGCAGCTCTCTCATCTGAGAAACTTTTTTAGTTTTGTTTTTCGAACCTCCATCCGGGTTCAGCTGTAGGGTCGCGGGCGACAAGTCTTTGGAGTGCAAGCCGAAGACACAAGGTCGACGGTTCTGGTTGGTTCTTGGGCGTTTCCCTTGGACTGACAGACGCATTCCTTAGCACGGAACACCCTACCTCCGCGAGCAGCAAGGTTAGAGGATGGAGTTTTTCAAGATGGAGAGACCTGCTAAAGAGATGAACTTTAAAGCCAAAATATGTATACTGATGACCAGAAAACACTTTTTGATATTATGCATTTTCACGTTGTTTAGTGTAATGATGTTTTTAATAGGATATGTTTTATTTTATTTTCGAGTGACATTTGCACCCACTATACAGCCCATGCCTCCTACTGTTTCCTCACATTCTTTTCACCCTTTACCTGAACATGAGTCCGTTAGGAGATTAGAGTTTATCAATAACTCTTTCGTTCAGCTTTTGCACCAACACCAATTAGTAGTGAACACGACTAACTGTTTGGTGTGCGGTCTTATGCCTCATACTACTGATAAAGGTATCCCTTATCTGGTCCTGCCTTTCAGCCATAATGGTTCTGTGTGGGCATACAGAACGATGTTCATCTATGCTCATGAAGTCCACCCCCTACGTTCTGAAAAAGATAATCCAAAGAATAGTGCTCTAGTTAAGGGTATAGTAGATATGATTAGAGAAGCTATTTCCTATGAGACTATCCCGAGCGATGAGACACTAGCGTACATTGGATGGAACGTGACCAGGTATGGAGTTACTCTGAGTGAAAACCAGCGAGCAAAGAGATCCTCCCCGATTTGGATTGCACCCCATCAGGGTCACCTATGTCTGCAAGGTAATGGCAAGAATCCCAGAGCTCAGTTAGGGAAGAGTATCTGCACTGAGACATACGTCTTTGCATCCCAGACTTCCCCTTCGTTCCTAGCAACTAAGGGTACCTATTTCATCTGTCATGATAGAGCCTACACATGGTTGCCCCCTGACTTCTCGGCACATGTTTTGTTTCGTTCCTGTTGCCACCCACCTACACAGCTGCAGCAGATTACCAGAAGACAAGGATAGTTAGAGGTGTCTTCAGTAAAGAAGACACTGCAGGACAAGAATTGGGAGACTTCTTGAAGGGTTTTCTGCCGTTTTGGGGACCCATGGTTAACAGCAGGAACATAAGGCAATTAGCGAGGGTAGTTGAATCCACCGTAGTTGAAACTGCCGGTGCCCTCAGTAACTTGACTGCTGAGCTCCAATCGGATCGTCTTATGATTCTTCAGAACAGAGTTGCGCTAGATGTCATACTTGCAGACCGTGGTGGGGTATGTAAAGTGATCCAATCAAGTTGCTGTGTTTTCATTCCAGATAATGCTCCGACAGTGTACCAGGCCATTTCCAGACTACATAAGATTTCTGAATCTATTCATGTGGATAAAGGAGATTGGTCATTGATGGGGTGGTTCTGGGAACTGTTATCCGCCTGGGGATGGAAGATTCTGATGGTCATTGGGATGACCTTAGCCATTCTTTTTCTGTTCTGTCTGTGCCTACAGTGTGCTCCTGCAATATGTGGCCTCTGTGCTACATCATGTGTAAGGAAACCTGTATCGAGGGACGAACTAAGGAATAGGATGATGCTACAGCAACATCTCAATGATTTTATGAATATAGACCTGGACTCAGATTAGCGTGAGTGTAGGTTGATTGCCTATGTAAGGGCAAAAGGAGGTTCTGTAGTACTGAAAATTCTGGACCCGTGTCATAAACATCGTCGTATCATGACGATTTTGGTACCAGCAGACCGAGAATGACGAGTACACTATATACAAGCATTTTCGCCGTATTCGAGTGGCGAGACCACCCTGAAATCAGGGATTCCGTCCTGGACCCTCGGGTTCCATTTTGTGCATGGCAGCCATCTTGTGGTTGCCCTCACATAGGCCGATGACTAAGGCCAAAACGAGTCTTAAGGACACATACACCTTTGCTGACTTTTGTGTGACCTGGGCAAGCTGACTCCACTGCCTGAAGCCAAACCTGTTCGGCCAGTTCCTCTCCCAGTGGCCGATCGAGATTAGGATCAAGGCACAGCATACCATAAACCCTTCATTGCATACAAACCATGCCTAATCTTACACACACCTGTCTCTGTTCCTCTCTTTACGACCTGCTTTATGATGGGGAGGTGCCCGATTTTATTAGGGGTCCGTCCGATATCTGATGAAAATGTTGAGCCTTGCCGGGAAATTGATTGTGGGCTGGACAAACTGAAAATGGGCTTGTCATCATGATTCTGCTTTTTCTTTGTTATGAAAATATGTGAATGGTCAACTGTAAAATAAGGAATGTTTGCCTAAAGCATAATATTTTGTATAAAAAGGGGTGGCTGGCTTTGTAAGTTGAGCAGTCTCCTGAGAACATACACCGTGTTGTACTTCTAGGATACCTGTTACTGGCTGCAGCCAATAAATTCGATCTTTGACTTCACCAAGAAGACTCTGTGTTTCTGTAGTCTGGGACAGGAAGGAATCGAAGTCTGTGTGTTCCCTGGCACCGCTGGGTTCTTAAAAACCCAGTACTTCAGAGGCTAGCAGTGTGCTCCAATTGTGTTTTCCTTTTAAAGGGCTCCCGTGAGCCCCCAAGCTGACGAGCTTTTAGAGATGCACCTGCGTGCCTAAGAGGCATCGAGGCCTGTGACGGTTGTTTGGCGGCCTTCTCTTCCACCCCTGAACTTTTCTCTACTGATGGGGGATACTATCCCGAAACACGAGCCATGTCTCGTGTCTAGAGATGCTGAAAATTCGAGTACTTACTTGCACCAAC
Organism: Lissotriton helveticus; assembly: GCF_964261635.1. Taxonomy (NCBI): domain Eukaryota; kingdom Metazoa; phylum Chordata; class Amphibia; order Caudata; family Salamandridae; genus Lissotriton; species Lissotriton helveticus. The sequence goes on from NC_136067.1 coordinate 990,464,011, forward strand.
TTTGGTGAATCACACACAAACTTTTTTCGACACTCTTCTAGTTGGACGTACTGCATATACCATAATGCAGAGGGGCGATCCGGAGGAGAGGCTAGCAGTGTGCTCCCATCGTGTTTTCCTGTTAAAGGTCTCCCGTGAGCCCCCAAGCTGACGAGCTTTTGGAGCTGCACCTGTGCGCCTAAGAGGCATCGAGGCCTGTGACGGTTGTTTGGCGGCCTTCTCTTCCACCCCTGAACTTTTATCTACTGATGAGGGATACTATCCCGAAACACGAGCCATGTCTTGTGTCTAGAGATGCTGAAAATTCGAGTACTTACTTGCACCAACTTTGGTGAATCACACACAAACTTTTTTCGACACTCTTCTAGTTGGACGTACTGCATATACCATAATGCAGAGGGGCCATCCGGAGGAGAGGCTAGCAGTGTGCTCCCATCATGTTTTCCATTTAAAACATAAACTAAAATGCATGACTTTAATTAAAAAAACTATATTTTTAACAACTTTATTTTTGCAAACGATATTAAACACTTCAATATTTTTAAATCCGATATTACTTACCTTAAGTCGATATTCTGGACCACGATATTCTTGCTGTTGATATTTCTGAACTACGATATTTATTACTCGATAGTTGTACAACTCAATATTTTTTACTCACTATTCTGTCTGCGCACCCCTAAAATCCAAGCCCCTAGTATAGCCCCGGGGGTTACCAGTGTAGCTTTGGAGGGTGGCACACTTACACCACCTACTTGTGAATGGAATACCAGCCTCTGCCCTGAGTGATACCTGTGCCACTCACACTGTGGTGCCAGACAGGTTGGTACTCTCAAACCAGTATGTCCCAGGGGAAACAAAAAAAGTAATGGCTATCCCAGGGTAGTTCTATATTAGGACTGTGGCTGTAGTGCCCCTAGAAATAGCTTGGTCCCTTAGTTGGAAAGATGGTAGTCAATAAAGACCTCCCCCTTGATTGTCTCCTTGTGAATGGCCTCCCAGAGGTTGGTCTGAGCCAAAGAGAGGTACTGGTTCACGGCCAGGCCTCATCCAAGGAACCTGGAGGGGCTGAACCTGCAGTTAGTGCAGATAAGCCCCAAAAGAAAAAGAAGAGACAGTGTAGGAAAGGTGGACAACTGTTAGCCACAGTTCCAGTGGGCCAGGGAGATGCTATCCCAGTAATGCAGAACTCCAAAATTGGCCCTGGTGAAGTGTCCCAAGCCAACAAAAAGAGCAGACTAGTGAAGCAACAGTCAAGACTGAGTTGGTGGCTCCTAAGCTGACAGAACAGAGGATGGAAGAAGGGTGTTCACTACAAAGTATAGTGACCCCTACCCTAAAACAGCAGACAGGCCTCTGGAACCCAAAGAAGCCTGTAAGGTAGCCGCTTCACCTACCAGTGATGAGCGAATATGACTCTTTACTATCCATGTGATAGTTCACATGCCATTATAACACGATTGTTACAACGACGCGTTGTTATATCACAAAGCATTACATAGCAAGTCGTTACAACGACTTGCTGTAGGGGGCACGCTGGACTTAGGAATAGTATTATTTACTATTCCTACTCCAGTTTGTGCAACAGCAGGGGCGATGTTGGATTGTAAATTGCCCCTATCGCAAGTCGTTGTAACAACTTGCGATGTAATAGTTTGCGATGTTACAACGCGGTTGTTGTAACAACTGTGTTGTAATGGCATGCGATCTATCCCATGAGATCTAAACGCTGTTTCCTGTGACGAGCTAAAGGTGTGGTTCTGGACACTGACAGCTGTCAGTAGCGTCTGCTGGGTGTTAGCCTTCATGGCATGGCAGCACTGACCTTGGCATGGTGGCTAGCCCCCTGCCAAATAGCAAGTTGGCCCCTGACCCTATTGGTCATGGTGGGGTTACTCAAGCTGTGGGTAACCTCTATGGGTAAGCTAGGTTTTGCACTAGCTAAGTTTGAATTTGCAGAGGTAGACACCTCTGAACCTAAACTAAAAAGATGGGGTAAAGACACTAAAGAGCTACAAAAGGAGCATTGGGGATTTGGTCCTGAAACTGTGGAGGTAGGCAGCTCCCCAAAGGGACTGACCTGGACAGAAGGATGTAAGGCAGAGTGCGTCCTGCAACTTTCAAACCACTTCCTCTGCTCTTCCTCACGTGAAAGACTAGGAAGACTCTCCCAGGTTTGGCAGAGTCTCCTGGCCTTTGGGCTGGGCGGGCTTGTGTAGGAAGCAGAATTTCTGTTGCAGTAACGTCCCCCACTTATTGCCAGAATACTGATGCACTTTGACCCTATGTGCCCTTGGTCCCAGCCAATCAGGTTCACAGGGCCTGTGTTCTTTCCCAAAACTGTACCTTGTACCCCCAATTGGCACCTCTCTGGCCACCTGCCAGTCCCTTGTAAAAGGTACCATGGGTACTGTTGTACCTTCTGCTCAGCCAGTGTGAGTCAAGTGTGGAATGTTGGTGTGGATGATGCTGTGGAATGTTGGATGAGTGAGGCTGTCAGTTGGAGAATGGCTGAGCAGCTGGAAGGCTGCTCCTGGTGGGGCTCTGTGTACCTTTTATCTGGAACCATCTACTTGAATAAATACTACCTTAAGTTTACCTGGAACTGGATCCTCGTTTCATTACAACATTTTGGCGACTTTAATGAAAAGAACCTGTGTGTGCCACCTGTTTGGGCTGTAACCATAAAGCTTGAAGTAACAAAGTAAAACTTGAAGAGGCTGGCAGCCCTGAGCCCCATCACCGACCACAAGACCGTCGGCCCCTACCGTCGGGTGTGCCAGTTCCTGCTAAGCTTTCCGGTCTGCTTTATTCGTGGGAATGTGTCTCCACTAAGAAGAGTTCCCACACTAGAGCAACGTGTAATGAGTCTGTTTCACATACAGCACTAATGAAAAGGAGTTCCCCTCAGTATTTGTGGTGAAAAGCTTCTGGTATGCTGGCCCTTGAAGAGGTCTCCATTGACATTAAGAACCTCAAGTCCCCAGAGTCCACATGTGAAAGTGGTTTTAGAAAGACCCCTCACAGTCCATGTAGGAAAGAGTGCCTTGTTGGGCAACTAGTCTCCAGAGACAGTGCGACGTGTGAGAGGAGTCCTCATACTGCGGTTTAAGAAGGATGTGAAGATTATGGAGATGGACTCCCCGCATCTCGTGTCTGGACGAGCAACCTGGGAGGTCCAACCTGCGAAGTTTATTCCCCTCAGTCCATGTGGGGAAGAGCGTCTTGGGAGGTGCAACTTGGAAGAGGAGTTCCCTCTTTTTGTTTTGGGAAGTGCGGCAAGTCCCCTGAGCTCGCCTTCTGAAGTGAGACTGGGACGAGGAGTCCCCAGTGTGTGTGTCAAGGAGTGCTGCAAGGAAGATGAGTCCCGCAGTCTATGTGTGGAGGAGTGAGTCGAGAGGTGCATCTAGGAGGAGGAGTTTTTCTCCCGCCTACGCCTTGCTCCCTGATCTGGCTGGGTGACGTAGTGTGTGGTGTTTGGCGCTTCCGGTGTATTTTCTGCTCTTGTCCAAACTTTCTACCTCTGCGCCTGCTAAAAAAGGTTAGAATCCGTTGGCCTACCTGCTTTTAACCGTCCGTCCTGTCCAGCTCGAACCCTGTCTTCAACAGCTCGCGTGCGTGGAGGAACTCATCCATTGTGCAGCTTGTGCGTGTTTGGAACCATCCAGGACGCTCATAGCGAACGCGCTGCCTACGTGATTACATTTTGTCTTTCTCACAAGCAGACAAGCATTTCTTCATTGCTATCTTGCGGCTTTGGAGCAGGGCTGTTTGTGGCATTTCGCTTTCATCATGGTGATCCTGTGAACTGTTGTGTGTCCTTAACAGCTTTGGTGGGCACTGGTGTAGCGGATGGGGTCAGGGGTAACCTGAAAGGAAACAGCCTCTGAGGTAGTGTTTAAGGCATTTTCTTCTTCAAACTTGCGTGCCCCTGGTGCTTCTGCCCAAGGCAAAATTCACACTTGACTTTCTTAAATGCGATTCGTAGGTGAAGTGCTTCACAAGCATGCTTCCTTAGTCAATTTGTGTGAGATTTCGCTCACTGGTGTTATAACGAGACACTACTGGTTGTGCCCGTAGCACAGTCACAGTTTGTTTTTTTAACTTTTGTTTCTGGTGTATATGTGGGTGTCAAATATTGATCTTAGTGGTAAGGGTTGGCAAGAGAATTTCTATTACTGCTTGGTTTTGCGATACCTATTATGGTGTTCTGTTTGTTTTTAACTGTTGTGTGTGAGTCAACTTTTAGGTTCCAAGTCACTCAGGTTTACCACTATTGTGTGGTTGTGGGAGGATTCAGGTAAATCAGCCACTGTTGGTGTACTGTCTGAGATGAATTTTATTGATAAAGTCTCTCTGGGTTACCACGTGGGAGCAGTGCTTAATTTCTAAAAAAATTAAATAAGTGCTGGGGCCCTCGTCAGGAGTCCACTGCAGCTTACACAAGCCCATTGCTCCAGCCAGCGCCACCTATGACAGATCCAACACTACTAATAACCGCCAACCCCTACAAGTGTGACAATTCGGACTATTCTAAGCCACCAATACTATAGCAATGGCTTAGAAGGCAGGTAATAGCCATTTAAAGGTATGTTAAATTGATAAACAACTGTTGGGCTCATTTCTAGATTAGGAAAACAGCGCCACCTTGTGGCAGACTGTCAAAAGCATTGGTGTTTACAGTTAAGTGCCAGTGCCGAGCACTGGAAACCACAGCCTCAAATTAAGCACTGCGTGGGAGTCTTGGTTGAGTCACCTACTGTGTGTGTGTGAGAGTTGACTTTTACACTTGAAGTCTCTCTGGTTTATCCCCTTGCCGTTGTGGTAGTTTTTGTGTCTCTCACTGTTGGGGGTGTGTATGTGAAGGCTCTTAGGTGCAGAGCCTCCCTAGCCTACCATTATTTTTGTGGTTGTGGGTTGACATAGATTGGTCACCTTTGTGGGCACTGTGTTTGAGTTGACCCCTTGTCGATGTAGTGGGAGTACATTTATCTCTCACTGTTGGAGGTGTGTGTGTGAGAAGGCTCTTTGTTGCAGAGCCTTTCTGGCCTACCACAATTTTTGTGGTTCATAGGTTGGTCACCCTTGTGGCCATTGTGTTGGTGTTGACTTGATTTTGAGTCACTCGTGTCTACCACCTTTGTGTGGTTGGTAGATGAATTTTACTTCACCTTAGCTTTGCTGTTGTTTCTGAGGATTTTCTGTGTGCTTGTCCGCTTTCCTTCCTCCCTTTCAGCTTCGGGGTTTGTCTCACAATGTGTATTTGTTTTGCTCTGGCCTGTTGCTTCCTGCACCATTGTGGTTTGATTCCCTGTGTGCCCCCGCTCATTTTCGGCCTGGCCAGCTGTTGGTGTGTGGCATTAGGGGTTGGTTGCTTGTGCACAGTGTTGTTGCTTACTGATTTGTTTGGTTTTGTGTGGTAAGGTGGAAGATTTTTTTTGTCTTTTGTGTGGAAAGGGAGTGGATGTGTGTAGGTGGTGTCTTTCTGTTTGAAGACTTATTTTCCTTGTCCAGTTTGGTGTTTTATTTCCTTTAAGTACATGGGTGGGCATTGTTATTTTTCATGATTGCATTGCCTTATGTTGTCACTTATGCTATTTATCTCTTTCTACTATGCATTTCTGCATTTTTGATGTTGACCTGTAAGCCCAGTGTACTGCTTTTCCCTTGTTTTCATCATAACTGGTTTGACTTCAACCATCTTCAGTTCTTTGCAATGGTACCTTTCCAGATTAATGTGCATGTTATTTTCACTATGGCGTGCTTTCACTTGGATGATTGCATTGTGTTTTTGTTTACTCTGAGGAAGGGAGAAGTGTTCTACCTCTTGCTCAGACAGTGTGAGCGTGGTATGGGATTTTGGTGTTGATGATGCTGGGGAATGTTGATGAGTGAGGCTGTCAGTTGGAGAATGGACTTCGCAGCAGGAAGGCTGATCCTGGTGGGGCTCTCTGTACCTTTTATCTGGAACCATCTACTTGAATATTTACTACCTTAAGTTTACCTGGAAATGGATCCTTGCTTCATTACAACATGCACCAAGGGTACCTCTACGGGCTGCAGCACTTATTGTGCCACCCTTAGAGGCCCTGTACCTTTACACACACACACACACTGCCATTGCAGGCTGCTTGTTTTAGTGCACAACAAAGTGAGGAGTCGACATGGTACACATCCCTGTGTGCCATGCCTACAACCCACTGCCCTGGCATAGGTCAGCCACCCCTCTAGCTCGGTGCAGTATACCAATGGTATGCATGAACCCTGTATCCCTACAGTGTCTAGACCAATTCTTAGTCATTGTAAGTGCAGTAATGCCAGTATATGGTGCTGGGAGTGTGTCAGTATGAACTCCACAGCACCATAATGGCTTTACTGAAAACTGTGAAGTTTGGTATCAAACTTCTCTCTTAGCACAGTAACCCCACACTGATGCCAGTGTGGGATTTAATAAAAAATGCAGTCATAGGGCATTTTAGAGATGCTCCCTGAAAAACGACCAGCCTCTGTTGGGTTTCCTGACTGGTACATATCAGCCTGCCCCCAAGAGACAGGTTTCAGGACCCCTGGGCTGGAACCCTTCGCTCCCTATACACAGATACAAAGCCTTTCCTAGGCAGTGGTATTCAAACCTCTCCCAGGCCAGGAAGAGCACTCTGATGCAGGGGAGCTTCAAAGGCCTTGCCGCCTATGTAATGCGACCCCAGCTTCTCCAGGAGCAGGACCCCTTCCTGTCTATCCTCCTTTTCGGCAGGAAGACAGGTGGGAAACATTAGCCAGCCCAGAAGGTGTGCTTACCTCTGCCAACTCCACCCCTCAGGTCGGGGAGGCAAGGTGAAGCCCATTCTTCAGTGCCTGCCATCTTGCAGATAGCAGGCACTCCTCAATCAGGATTAGGGATTGTGCCCACTCCCCCACATGGGGTGAGCACACCAAGGGTGTAGTCATTCTAAGGTCAGTAGCCCATTGGCTACTGACCTCATGGCCCTTACAAAAGCCCCTTAATACAGTATTTAGGGTGCAGCCCTGAACTAAGAAGACAAATTCCCGCACCCTAAGAAAAAGAAGGACAAAAGAAGATGCCCTGCAGAAGAGACTGAAGAGAAGAACTGACTTGGCCTTAGTCTTACTGGCCCATCTGCAGTTTCCAGAGATCCTGTGCGAAAAAGTCACCTTGTCCTTTAGCCAGTGACCTCCAGAACCCTGGGAGGACTTACTGCCTTTAACAAAGACAAGATCTCCTGTGATCAGCAGCTATGTTCAAAAGAAACTCCCAAGACAGACTCTGAGCCTGCTGAGGACAAAGAAACCTGATGTCTGGAACCACCACTGCACCCGTCGCCTATGGCTCGAGTTTGAGTAGCCCACCGGTCCCAGCGAGTTTCCCCAGTGCTCCAGAGTCCATGTCTACTTTGGGTTGACCCCTCCAAGACTCCCTGACTGTCACCTGCAGCCTCTGCACAGAGACACCCCCCAACCTCAAGTGGCCCAGGTAAAGTGAAATCTGACCTCAAAAGACATCCCTGCATCCAGCCACCCTGCGCCCTGGAGAAGAGAACCTGAGCTGCACCTACAACCCCAAGCTCTCCAACTTGTCTGCCCAGCTATTGGTTCCTCTCGGACGTCTTCCTGGACATAGCCTACAGCCAAAATCCAAAACCGGCAACTCCCTTTGAAACCTACAGGGCACCCGAACAGCAGCCTGCAACAAGCTGCCCTGCACCGCTGCGGGTGTTCTTTGGCCGCTAACTCTGATCCTCCTTTGCCCTGAGCCTAACACCAGTTGCTTTGCTCCCACAACCTAGTTGCCTGCTCGTGAGCAGCCACCAACCGCAGGCCTCTTATCGCCTATTGGATAACATTGGGCATCAGCACTCTGCACCGAGGACCCCTAGTTACGCTGAGCTTGTTTCAAGAGTGCATCCTCAGCCCTGTGGGATTCCTAGGTCTAACCCCAGAGTACCAACTCTCACAACCAAGTACTTACTTTTTAACCGATAACTTAGTTTACCTCCATAGGAATACATTTACTGCTTTTCCTTGGAAAATGTTGTGTGGAGTTGATTTGTATGAAAACCTGAAAAACTGCAACTGTACAAAAACTGATTTACTTACATTTTCTCTAGGAGATGTCCCAGTGTGATATCTAGGCATATCCCAAAAAGTAACTTAAGAAGTAGTCTGAAAGGTAATGTACAAAGTAATCTGTAAAGTAACCAAAAACTAATTTTGACATTTTGACTTACCTGTGTTTCAATGACTGCATTTGAAAATGCAACGAATTGTAAAACATTGCAGAAGATTTTGCAAAGCATTTACTTCACTTACATGTACCAGGCCTGGCTTTGTTCTTGAAATAAAATAACAAAATATTATTGTTGATACAAACAAATTGTTCTGAGTTCAGTGTTTGAGTGTGTGACCTAATTTACTGATTGAGTGTGTACAACAAATGCTTAACACTACCCTCTGATAAAGCCTTACTACTCACCCACACTACCACAAATAGAGAGTAAAGTGCTATCTACTTTTATCTCTGCTACCTTTCGGTTTCGACTAGACTCTGTGCACACTATACATTCTTTTGGTATAGTATATACAGAGCCAACTTCGTACAGCATCTCTCCATCTTTTCAACTTAGCTTCTTCCACAGGCACACATCCCAATAGTTGAAAGCTAACCTTGGTCATCCGTCTGCTGAAAAGACCTTCTTCTGATCCTTTGGTGCTTTCCAAATAGCCTCCCATTTCTCTGCTCTATATTTTTTCTAAAAGGATGTAATCATTTGCAAACTCTTAACTCTCTTTCTAGCTGGAAAATGTGAGTGTTTCTAATTCACACCAGTCTGAATTCAGAGTGAATTTAAGTACAGAAACTGTCATGGTTTCAGTCATCTACAAGATCCTCTTGCAACAGGGTACAGGCCACACATCTTTTCTTACCTTATTTGATCTATCAGTAGCATTTGATACTGTTTCTCATCACATCCTAATTGAAGTTCTCTTCAACTTCTGAGTATAAGGAAATATCCTTGGCTGATCCTCTTTTTTTCTTTGACTACTCTCAGGCTGTTCACTTTCCCCTCTGCTGATCCACTTTTAATCCCCCTGCTTGTGGTGTGACTCAGGGCTTCTCTTTCAGCCCTACATGTTTCAATCTACACGTTGTTCCAATGACTTTTTTTAAAAACTTTATTTATCAGTTTCAAAAACTTAGCATAACATCTTCAATAGATTGTACAGTTATACGTAACAGTGCCTATACAGCAAAAGACTAAATAACTCGCCGGCTCTACCCAACATTACAATGTTATCAGTATTCAACTCAAAGCGAACAATTAAGTCAGCAATCTTGTGACTCTCTAGTCCGTTAATGGTACATACTTCCTGCAGTAGTTTGACAGTATAAAAAAGAAACATTGAACCATGGTTAATAATTACGTTTCCATTCCCAGTGGTCAACACTCTTCCTTGCTTAGCCTACCCCAGTAGGCACAAGTCGGTCTTCAATTTGTGTGGCAGGTTGCAACTGCGCAGCTGATGTCTATAGTTTCAATGAGCCCCAAATGTCCCTGGGGTGGGACATTCTGGGAAGAGTGGTGGAGTATATATCATAGTTGGCGTTGCAATACGCAAGACTGTTTAGCCAGTCCTTTAATGTCGGAGCAGCTTTGCGCCCCCATTTGAGCGCTATTTCCCTCTTGGCCTGAAGTAACCCTATAGCAGCGAATTTCCGGACAGTCTTCAGGATATTTTTCACATATCCCAGCAGTGCGACTTCTGGTGTGGGTTTGATGTCTAAATCTGTCATTTCCCCTAGTGTTTGGAAAATTATGGTCCAGAAGGCTTTAATTTTGCCACAGTTCCAAGAGAGATGGGCAAAATCCGCGCTTGGGGAATTACACTTCTGACAGCAATTAGATTTTTCTGGGTCAAGCCTATGTGCCATAACAGGTGTAAAGTAGGTTCTGTGCAGAAATTATAAATGAATAAGCTTGTGGCGGCCGTTCTGAGGCAGCTCTTTGGTCTGGCTGCAACACACTGCCCACTGGTCATCTAGAATAGGGTGTCCCAGATCTGCCTCTCAGGAAGCCCTTAGTTTGGAGTCAGTTATTGGGATCATATCTGCACATGCCCTGTACCTCTTGGAGATTAGGTGTCCCTCTCCAGCACTATCTAAAACAGCGGAGAGGGGGGTGAATGGATCAGGTTCGAAGGTAATCCAGGGAAAATTGCCCTCGATGCTGACCGCATGAGATTAAGTACAAATTTGTCCATGAAGGAGGTGTCACTAAACGTAGCCCCGAGACAGAAAAAACATGCCCATTGATGTACTAATTCCCTACTGTTTGCAGGTCATATTTGAAGAGAGTGAGTAGCACGATCTTTTTGTCTGATATGGGTGTCCAGCAGTTGTTGGGAATCGGTAGAGCCGGAGAGTATGGCACAGAAGAACCCATAACCCTAATCAGTTTCAGCCAGGCCCAACTAGTGGTGGAGACTATTTGGATGTCATTCGGATCTCGTGGGAATCCCACTTTGTTAAGTACATCTGGAAGGACCAAATCACCCTCTGGATATAAATACGGGATTGTGGCATCAGGGTGGAACCAAGAATGTGCATAGCTGCACTGTGACACTAAGTAATATAGCTGAAGGTTGGGAACCCCAAATCCTCCTCTATCATAAGGCAGTGTCATCACCTCCCAACGGACCCTAGGCTTTTGGCCTCCCCAAGTCAGTCAGATGAGAAGGGTACGTAGTGTTATGCAGAACCGATTTGTAAGTGGAATAGGGATGTTTTTTAAAAGATACAGGAACTTAGGAAGGACAATCATTTTGATCAAAGCAACCCATCCTGCGATTGAGAGTGGGAGTCATAGCCACTTGTCCACCAGTGTTTCTAGTTGGTGTTTAGCCTTGCCATAGTTTAGTTGAATAATTTGGGATTTGTCCAGGTGAATGTGAATCCCAAGGTATTTAACTGAGTCCGTGTTGCAGGCCAGCGGGAACTCGCAATCCCATCTTACCAAACTAGAAGTGAGGGGAAATATCACTGACTTATGCCAGTTTATACCAAGGCCAGAGTATCCACCAAATCTAATAATTTCTCTGATCAGCGGGTCTAGGGTAGTCTGCGGGTCCCTGACATAGAGAGTTATGTCATCTGCATATAGCGACACCCGAAGGGGCCCTGTGTTAAATTGAAGTCCTCTCTGTAAGTGGTGTTACTGAAACTGTCGGACCAGTGGATCCATTGCTAATATGAAAAGTAAAGGCGATAAGGGGCAACCCTGCCTGGTTCCCTGAGATGATATGAAGGGCCTGTAAAGTCTGCCATTTAAGCGGATCCTAGCAGTGGGGGCGGAATATAGAAGGACTGTGAGCTCAATAAACGCCCTGGGCATACCCAGCCTGCCCATTACAGTTAATAAAAAGGGCTACTCTAAGGAATCAAACGCTTTCTCTGTATCCAACAGGACAGCAGCTGCTGGAATTGTCAGGTTAATTCTGTGTATTACTGCAAACAGTGTGCGCAGATTCAAGGAAGTGGATGTGTGTGGTACAAATCCAGATTGGACTGGGGATATTATATTGTCAAGTAGTAAGGCATGCCACAAAGCAATAATTTTTGCCAGAATCTTGTAGTCTAGATTCAACAATGAAAGAGGTCTGTAAGACCCGCATAACAAGGGATCCTAACCTGCTTGGGCAGCAAAACAATCACTTCCTCTCTGAGAGTGGGAGGTAGCTGTTGTCGTTCTAGGGTCTCATGGTAAACCTCGAGAAGACTAGGGGCCAGTATATCTTTGTACTTTTTGTAAAAATTACCTGTAAAGCCATCCAGGCCAAGAGGACGGGAGCTGTTTAGCGTGTCGATCATACTGATGAAATTATCTGAAGAGAAAGGTTCAGCAAGGAAGTCTTACATGTATTTCTCTGTGTAGACCAATGCTATCTCTGAGAAGTAGTCCTCTAAATCCTTAGGATTGTGCACGATTTTTGACGTATATAGAGTCTGGTAATATGCAAGGAATTCAGAGCTGATCTCAGGCTTGTCCGTTAGGACGTCTCCCCAGACTCAGGGGCCCATTAGGATCGCAGACGGACTTGAGTCCGTCCGCGACCCCTGAGGAGGAGGGAACGTCCGCATGGGCTGCGGCGTTCCCTCCGTGCAGATTAGGATGTGACCGCCAGGGTGGCGGTCACATCCTCCATCTTTAACATTGCGGCGGGTGCAGCTTCAAGTTGCACCCGCCGCAAGGTTAAAAATGCATGCATCGCATTTGCATGCACAAAGCGGCAGGCACCGCGCAGTGCCTGCTGCTTTGAACACGCAAATGCAGGGGGGTACCATAGGTACCCCCCATGTGCACCCCCCACCCTCCCTTCACCCGGAGGGCCCGCAACGGGCCCCTGAAGTGAAAATCCGTATGCTTTTCCACGGCAGAAAAGCCGCCGTGGAAAAGCATGTCTGTCACACCATCCTAATATGGCTGGCGGTGTCTGATAGACACCGCCAGCCATGTTAGAGCTTTTCTGCCGCGGTCGGAAGGTGACCGCGGCGGAAAAGCTGCAGACGGAATTCCAGACCCACCAGCCATCCTAATATGGCGGTGGGTCTTTGGAGGCTCCGCAGCGGTTTTTCCGCATCCTCCGGGCCGGCGGTGGCTTCCGTCGGCCCGGAAGATGCGGAAAAACCGCAATCATAATCGGCCCCTCAGTGTTAAGCTCTGTGATGTACGAATTGGCATATGGGGTTCTTGGTAGTCGTGATAAGGTGCGACCCGGTCTATCTCGCCATGCCCATATCTGTGTGCTGTGGCGTATTTACTCAGGAATTGAGTTTCTCTGTCTGCTGCTTCCCGGAATTCAGCAAGTAGTGCTAATATGCGTTTCAAACCCTCAGAGTCAGGGGAGAACATCATTGTAGTGTCTATTGATGTAAGGTGCTGCTCTATGCGGGCTAAGGTCCCCCTGAGGTCTATAAGCACTCAAGCATGTTTTGCAATTGTGACTCCACTGATGTAGGCCTTAAATGCTTCCCAAAGTACTGCCCTAGTGTCCACTGTCCCCGTGTTCAATTCAAACTACTCTTCTATTGCCTCCCTGATCTCTGAGAGGAATAAGTCATCATTTAAGGCTCTGCCAGGAAACCTCCACTGGGGCTCATGGCCTACCGGCCTGGGCACACATACTTTAAGGATCACTGGGGAGTGGTCCGAGTATGTTCTGGTAAGAGTTGTGGTGGTCTTGTAGAACGTTGATAGTTTTGTGGCGATTAACCAATAATCTAGTCTTGTCCACTTGTCGTATTGGGCCGAATAGTGAGTGTACCCTGAGGCAGTGGGGTTGCGTTATCCCCTAGTGTCAGATAAATTAAGTGATTTGCACATATACAGCAGTGCTCGTTGTGAATGTGGTTTGGTGTCGGCTAAAGCAGAGGAACAATCCAGTGACTGGTGTAGGAGTAGATTGCAGTCCCCCCATTAGTATGCAATCAGTGCCCGCGCATAAGGTAGTGGCATGAAGTTCCTGAAAGAAGTCAGGGCAGTCGACGTTAGGGGCGTACAAACAGACAAGTGTCACAACATGGCCCATCAAAATACCTACTACTGTAGTGTTTTGGCCTTCACTGTCTGTATGGCTTTTGTGCAGAGAGAAGGGGAGTCCCTCATGGATCAGCATCACTGTGCCCCGAGCATATGTACTACGGTTAGAAAAAACACGGTGTGGGCCCCAGCTGGCAGCAAAATGAATAACATCCGATTTAGGCAGGTGCATCTCCTGTAAGAAGGCAATGTCTACCTAGTGTCTTTGCAAATAATGCATTACATTTTTCCCTTTTCTAGGATTGTTGAGTCCCCTAACATTCCAAGTCATGACAGAGAGGTTGGAGTTATCAGTGAGATTAAGTGATGCTGTCATTAGAGCTGTTGAACTGCATGTAAAGTGTGGAGTGAGCGGCAAGAAAGCTCTGAGTGTTATACAAACAGCTGGTAATCAAAGTGTAATTAGCAATTTGCGGAACATACTCTCCCCCCACCCAGCCTCGCGCCCCAATATGCAAGGTACCAACCCAGTTAGACAATAACCAAATGCATCCTGTAAACATGTGTGTATGTAGTATACAAACATCCCAAGTGGAAATGCAAATATAGAAGACAATAGATTACAGTCAGTAATTTTACCAATGTGCTACGCACGTGGGGGGCAGGAGGCAACACTCGGACTGTGCCCAGCTTCCTGGAAAACTGTAGAATGAATAAGACGTGGGAGAAAAGTTCCACACTGGCAACAGAACCGCTGTGTGGGGGGGAGATCCAACACCAGCGTCTTCCTGCTGGCCGGCAGATTGTTTGTAGGATCTGCAGAATTCCTGGACTTCGGTAGGAGAGTCAAAGATGTGGGGACGCCCATTAATGTCTACCCGTATCCTTGCAGGATATAGCATGCTATACCGAAGCCCCAGATTGGATTAAACGCCTCCTGAACCTTAACAGTAAAATCAGGATAGAGTCCAACTTTGGAGCCTTGCCAGGTAAGTACTCCTCGTTCTCTGGCTAGGCGTAGTGCAGTGTCTCTGTCCCAGAAGTTCATTATACGCGCAATGATGGGTCTTGGTGGACAACCTTGGTTTGGGCGAGGGCCCAATGAACGATGAGTGCGTTCAGCAACAAATCTGGGGGTGAAGGCTTCTTTGCCAAAAACGTCAATGAGCATCGATTCAACGAAAATATCTATCTTTCCCGTGTTCTTAGATTCCGGGACCCCAAGAGTGCAAAGATTATTGTGCTGGCTGCACGCTTCTAAATCTTCATTCTTTATTGCTACATCTTTCAAAATGGTCTCCATGAGTTCAAGGCGTTTAGTGGTCTGCACTGTCCCGTCTTCGAGATCCGAAGTATGACCTTCCACTGTGTCCAGACATCAATCGTGCATGTCTAGTTTGGCCCCCATAGTGTCTAGACGTTTGTCTAACGTGTCAAACCTGCTATCAAGTGACTTGGAGCCAGCTCTCAACTCCACCACAAGGAGGCCTGGTTGGCAGCATAGTCTGCCATGGTGGTCGCCTCTTGGCCCCCTCTGCCAAGGCGCCGCTGGAATCCTGAGCCTTATCCCCCGCTT
This sequence comes from Lissotriton helveticus, assembly GCF_964261635.1. Taxonomy (NCBI): domain Eukaryota; kingdom Metazoa; phylum Chordata; class Amphibia; order Caudata; family Salamandridae; genus Lissotriton; species Lissotriton helveticus. The sequence continues at coordinate 990,479,140 of NC_136067.1, forward strand.
TGCTGAATGATAGCACTCTCTGCTGAGGGTCTTTTTTGCCCATGCCATCTTGTATGGGTGCAGCAGATGAGAATTGCAGCTTGCAACTGTAGAATTACCCGGATCAGTCAGGTAGAGCGGCGATGCTGCAGGAAGAATGTGGCAGGGGGGGCGTTGTGAAAGGTTGTCAGCGTGGGGGTAAGTAATAAAGAAAGGCAAAATCCGGTCAGCAGGCTGAATAAAATAGCAAAGTCCCAATCTATCCAATCGCACTGAGAGGTAGACAATAGTGTGGGCTTAAGTGCATCAGGAAGGAGGCGTTTATGTAGTTCATATGCTTAGGTGAACCCGCGTCACCAATGAGACAGGCAGTGCGAGATGGGCTTTTTCTTGCAGATTCCAGCCCCAAGATCGGTGTTGCCGGCCGACCAAATCTCTGTCCCGGGGGAGAGTGCAGCCTGATCTATTCAATCTTAGCCAAGTCACAGGATGGAAAGTCCGGGCACAGTGTTGCGGTAGGTGGTCAGCGCGCTGCGGAGTGCACCTCTGGTTGCGGTCAGTGGAGAGGATGGGATTAGCAGCTGAGGGAGTATCTCTGGCGAAGGCTACAACCCACACCCAACAGACCCAAAAGCGTAGGCGGGTGGCTGCCTCCCAGGCTTGCCCGAGGACCCTGTCTACCCGGGGCCTCCAGGAGCATTGATGTCATAACCAGGCATAACCAGGAAGGAGGGGAGCGCAAAAACTGCAGTATTGGGTCTGTGAGGGAGGGGGGAAGGTCCTTCATGCGATGCACTCACCACAGAATGGTGATTAATGGGGGCTCCGCAGTTGTCTTTGGGTCGCCAAGGATTTGGATTACAGCCAGAGAGGCCCGGGCGCCATTTCAGGCAGCGTTAGGACGATCACTCTGACTCCTTCTCCAAATGCACCAGAGACGATTTTTTCAGTGTGTCAGCTGCTACGCAGGATCAGAGAGTCATTATTATTATTTAAAACATTTATAAAGCGCGGCTGACACCTTGCAGGTTTCCTGGCGCTGGTGAAAACTCTTAAACTGAGGAGACTGAAGGCGAGAAGCAAGTGAAATTAGGATTTAAGGGAATAACCAAGTTTTGATGCGTTTCCTAAAGGGAAGGAGTTGTGAGATTTGGCGGATTTCAGGAGGCAGACTGTTCCACAATTTAGCCGCTGCGACTCTGAAGGATCTGCCCCCCGTCCTGACTTTGTTGTATCTAGATACAATTACCAAACAGGCAGAGGCTGAGCGTAGGGTTCTGGCAGGGGTGTACCAGGTAAACATGGCCTGCAGAGGTTTGGGCCCAGCTCCATGCAGCGCTTTAAAGACGAGGCAGAGAGTCTTGTAAGCCACTCGTTGTTTAAGTGGGAGCCAGTGTAACTCGGCTAAGGCCGCAGTGGCTGAGGACCTCCTGGTCCAGCCAAGAACTAGCTTGGCTGCGGCCGACTGAACTCTTTGGAGACGATCCAGTAGAACAGCTGGGGACTCAAGTAACAACGCGTTACAATAGTCCAGGTGACTAAGAATAGTACACCTGACTATCAGCTCCCGTGCTTGTGCAGGGAGGAGTGGCATAATTTTGCGCAGGGAGCGCAGGAGAGCCGAGCAGATTCCCACAGTTTTTGCGACCTGTGTTTCTGTGCTCAACCTATTGTTCAACGTGGCCCCTAGGTTGCGGACCGACGTGACTGGCAGAGGTTTATCTGCTGTTTCCGGAGGCCAAAAATCGCTGGGGAACTGGCGAGATATTCGGCTTCCCGCACAATACAAAACCTCCGTTTTAGAGGAATTGAATTGCAGGGAATTTTTATGTAACCACCCAGCCGTCTCCCTTAGGCAGTCATGAAATGCTGCAAGGGGGGTAAAGTCTTCTCCTTCCCAAGAGAGGATGAGCTGGGTGTGGTCCGCATAGTTGATCGTTTTTAATCTGTAAGCCTTTATTAACGTGATCAGGGGTTTAAGGTACACGTTAAAAAGGATGGGGCTGATGGATGAACCCTGGGGGACCCCGTGGGAGACAGAGGCAAAGGTGGATTGAAAAGGGGGGAGAGACACGGCCTGCCTCCTGTCCCGTAGGTAAGAATGGAACCATAACAGGGCTGTGCCGTCCACCCCAGCCTCACAGAGTCTCTCCAACAGGATCCCATGGTTAACCGTATCAAATGCGGCAGACAGGTCCAGCAGGATCAAGGCTACTGCCTGGCCCCTGTCTGCCCGCATACGAAGGTCCTCCATGGCTGTCAGGACAGCTGTTTCGGTCCCATGGGCTGGGCGAAAGCCAAATTGGAAGTCATCCAGGATCTGATTTTGCTCCAAATGAGCGGAAAGACAGGCGCTTACCCAACGTTCGGCAATCTTTGCCGGGAATGGCAAGAGGGAGATGGGCCGATAGTTAGACAAACATTCGGGGTTCAAGGAAGGTTTTTTCAATAGCAGGGTGATTAGAGCCTGCTTCCAAGGGGTTGGCACAAATCCGCAATGCAAGGATTGATTGCAGATCCTACGCAGGGTGTCAAAGAGGTCGGTACCAAAACTTTTCCAAATTTTTGGAGGCAGCGGGTCAAGAGGGGAGCCCGAGGTGATCCCGAGCGCCAGTCTTTCAAATTCAGTTTCTGGGATGGGGGGGAACTCCCGCAGCTTTTCCATAGGGAGATGACCTAGGTGCACCGAAACCGAGTCAATGGTACACGCCCCTGACTTGTTGGAACCGCATGATGGAGGGGAGGAATTCAGGTTGTGAATAATGGTTTCAATTTTATTTTTGAAAAATAACGCAAGATTGTCACAGAGTGCTTGTGTGGGTAGAGTAGTTTTTAAGGCACATTCAGGGTGGGTGAGGTTTTTGAGAATCTGAAAAATGCTTTTTGAGCTGTTAGTGGCGTTGCTGATAGTGGCACAGAAGTAGTTGGCTTTACTTTGAGCAATAGCAGTTTTATATGCCTGGAGATGGTTTTTCCAGAGTGCTTTATTAGTGTCGGAGTAGCCTTGCCTCCATTTCCTCTCTGATTGTCTGCAGGCTAGTTTGAGGGTTTTCAGAGAGTCGTTAAACCAGGGGGCTGGAGCTCTGCTCTTTGCTTTGCATTTCTTCTGTGGTGCGAGGGAATCCGTGGTAGAGGAAATTATTGAACAGAAGGCCGTAAAATTATCCTCCACCGAGTTAGTGGGGGAGAAGCTGTATTCCACATTAAATACAGAGCCCGCCGATCTTAGTTTGTCCAGGGCTTTCCAATCTCTGTACAGAAAATCGGAGGTGGTGCTACGTGGAGGCCTTCTAGCTCTGCCACAAGTAATGTGAAATTTAATAAGTGCGTAGTCGGTCCAGCACATGGGCAGAATGTCGCTCAAGTGTACTAACTGAGGGGAGGCAAAGATTAAATCCAATTGGTGCCCAGCTGTGTGGGTGGGTTTGTTAACCAATTGTGAAAGTCCTGCGCCATCACAGGAAAGTACTAGGTTGTGTAATGCACTGTCCAGGCTACCATTGGGCCAGAGATTAAAATCTCCTAGAATGATCAGCTTGTTGTGGGAAGTGGCCATATTGGTGAAGGTGGTAAGTAGCGATTGTTGCTGTGGGGCATTGAAGGCTCCCGGGGAGCGGTAACAGATAATGGCCGTGATGGTAGCTCCATGGTGACAGTTTATGGAAAGGCCAAGGAGTTCCGTCCCGGCAACTGGGTCCATGTCTAAAATGCCAATCGACCAGGAGGGTCGGTAGATAACGCCCACTCCCCCACCATGCAGTATTTTAAAATCTTGAGGGCACGCCAAATCGAGGTCAATGTTACAGTCAGCATGAGTCCATGTCTCGGTAAGAAATAGTGCGTCAAGGTGATGAGTGTCAATGAGCAATTGAATTTCATTGGCGTGCTTAGGCAGTGACCTAACATTGAGTAGGCCACATGTTAGTAGGCCCTTGCTAGTGAACTCATGCAGAGGGTAGGCAGTATCGGAAAATGAAAGATGACCCTCGTATGCAAAGTCTCGGAGACAGAGAAGAGACTCACGAGTTAGGTGCGGAAGAGGGGCGGCAGCTAACGGAGGGGCCAGGGCAGGGAGGGATGCCACGGGCACATCCGAGGCGCGGACGAGCGCAGACGAGCTTGCCTTAAGCGCGCCTTCGGCGCGCAATCGTCGCGCCCGCTGCGCTCGTCCGCTGCGCTTCCGGCAAGAACTCATGTTTTATAGTGAAAAACTATGTACGTGGGAGGGGGGGCCTGGCCAACCGAGGTGGGCGTGTCCCTCGACCAGGAAATGGCGGCAAGACGCGAGATCAGGGCAGAGACAGCAAGCAATCTGCTTCCCAGCGCTAACTAAGGTAATGCCAAGAGGATTGTGCAAAGGGGTTTTAAGAACACAATATACAATTTTAAAAGTCACCAAAATATTAAAAAAAGGTTGCTCCCGGCTGCTTTGCCTCAGGAGTTTTCAGCGAGTGAAAGATGAAGCGCTAGCGGTCAGCGCGTACTTATAGGGTCCTGGGAGGGGGGGCGTGGCCAACCGAGGTGGGCGTGTCCCTCGACCAGGAAATGGCGGCAAGACGCGAGATCAGGGCAGAGACAGCAAGCAATCTGCTTCCCAGCGCTAACTAAGGTAATGCCAAGAGGATTGTGCAAAGGGGTTTTAAGAACACAATATACAATTTTAAAAGTCACCAAAATATTTAAAAAAAGGTTGCTCCCGGCTGCTTTGCCTCAGGAGTTTTCAGCGAGTGAAAGATGAAGCGCTAGCGGTCAGCGCGTACTTATAGGGTCCTGGGAGGGGGGGCGTGGCCAACCGAGGTGGGCGTGTCCCTCGACCAGGAAATGGCGGCAAGACGCGAGATCAGGGCAGAGACAGCAAGCAATCTGCTTCCCAGCGCTAACTAAGGTAATGCCAAGAGGATTGTGCAAAGGGGTTTTAAGAACACAATATACAATTTTAAAAGTCACCAAAATATTAAAAAAAGGTTGCTCCCGGCTGCTTTGCCTCAGGAGTTTTCAGCGAGTGAAAGATGAAGCGCTAGCGGTCAGCGCGTACTTATAGGGTCCTGGGAGGGGGGGAGTGGCCAACCGAGGTGGGCGTGTCCCTCGACCAGGAAATGGCGGCAAGACGCGAGATCAGGGCAGAGACAGCAAGCAATCTGCTTCCCAGCGCTAACTAAGGTAATGCCAAGAGGATTGTGCAAAGGGGGTTTAAGAACACAATATACAATTTTAAAAGTCACCAAAATATAAAAAAAAGGTTGCTCCCGGCTGCTTTGCCTCAGGAGTTTTCAGCGAGTGAAAGATGAAGCGCTAGCGGTCAGCGCGTACTTATAGGGTCCTCGGAGGGGGGGCGTGGCCAACCGAGGTGGGCGTGTCCCTCGACCAGGAAATGGCGGCAAGACGCGAGATCAGGGCAGAGACAGCAAGCAATCTGCTTCCCAGCGCTAACTAAGGTAATGCCAAGAGGATTGTGCAAAGGGGTTTTAAGAACACAATATACAATTTTAAAAGTCACCAAAATATTAAAAAAAGGTTGCTCCCGGCTGCTTGGCCTCAGGAGTTTTCAGAGAGTGAAAGAAGTCATCACGGCTTCACCATCTCAGGAGGATCCAGTGAGGTGGACTTAGAGGCCATAACAGTCAGAATTGCGGGAGACAGACGATGGTACCTGGGACGACCTGACGGAGCTTCAGAGCTGCTCGGCCATCTTGGTCCGTTGCTTGGGCATGCCCCCTTGTTCCAATGGCTTCACTGATTAGGAATTCTGGGGCATATTATCAACAACTAGCTTAGCAACATTTTTTTTATCGCCGCGCATCGCCGGATTTTATCACAGAGATAACGTGCTATTAGCAACGTTTATCTCCAAAGCGATAAAATATCCGTCGATAGCAGCGAAATGCATGAATATCACTGGAAATCTGGTGATATTCAGGCATTATCGCTAATAGGGACTTAGCCTGAATATCCACCTCCCATTGGATATACAGGCTAAGAACTGGTCTGAGCAGGCGTTAGTTTTCTTTTTTTTTTTATTTATTTTATTTATTGTGGGAATATAAGTGCAGTTACAATTAATAGAAAATATTATTAATAAAATCCGGAGATAAAAGCAGTAGTTCTTAAAAAGGACACTAACAAATCATGACTAGACAATACAATAAGTTATGTGACATTAAAAAAAAAAAAATAATAAGCTCAGGTTATACAATACGACTGAACAAATTCATAATAATTACATCTTATTGCCAATTCATAAAAATTGATCTTCTGCGGGTAATCAAATGCTAATAGGCTCTAAAAGACAATATTTAAATTATATTGTTACATCTTTGATTTCCTCCAGTCTGTGACTGGGGCCCAGAGTCTTCTTCCAAAGTCACGGGTTCTTATTCCCTTTAGTTCATACAGTACAGACTCAATATTATGGATTCCTAGCAACCTAGTGAGCCACATTTGGAAAGAGGGGGCCACACTATCCTTCCAACCGGCCGAAATCAAAAGCCTAAGCACGGCCACAGATATAAAGATCAAGGCTTCTTACTCTTTCCCAAGTTTTAGGTTAGAATCCGTGCCCAGGATCATTAGGGTAGGGGATAGGTCGATCCTAAGACCTAGCAGCCCCTCCCAAAATGTTTCGATCTCTTTCTTTATTGGTGTTAGGAGACTGCAATTACAAAACATATGAGGTAAGTCTGCTTGACTATTCCCGCATCTTGGACACAAATCATCCGTCCTGACCCCCCATGCGAATAGTTTCGCCGGTGTGTAATACAGATTAAATACTGTCTTATAGTGCTGGGCCCTTAAGTTAGTAGCTCTGAAGATCTTCTTATTCAGTAATAGTGCCTTATCAACATCTATATCTGGGTTTCCCAATTTTCTTGCCCAGGCTACCTCGGTCTTATCAACATCATCTTTGATCTCTGATATAAGAAGATTATATATGATCTTAATTTTGTAGCACCCTCTAGTAAGCGCCTCCAATAAGGGACAGACATCAGGAGGTAACAATTTTGGTCTCTGAGCCTTCATTATACGAATTATTTGTGTATAAAGAACCAGTGATTATCAGGGATTCCATATCTGCTTTGTATAATATCAAAACTTACTACTCCCTCTCCATCCATTAAATGCCCCTGAGTTTTAATACCCACCTCTCCCCATATTTTAAGGGTCCTGTCAGCTTCGATTGCTGAGAGGAGGCTGGATCTATAAATATGTAAATATGAATTGTTTTTTGGGATGTTGCAGTGCTTTCTACAAGCCGTCCAAACTCTCCAGACACCATCAATAATCTTATATCTTGCCTTCTTGAAGAATTTACGATTAGTTTCACATGACATTAACCCCTGTGCCTTTCTGCCTAACAGTAAGTTAGTTAGTTTTCAGTGATATTTGCGCTTAGCGCAAATTTTTTTGTCGCTACGCCTGCGTTGATAATAGGCGATAGCGATGTTAGCAACTGCTTTCAGCCGCTAACAGGTTGGGTACGCCCACTTTGCATGTCATTAGCGATAAATATCGCTGACATGCAAAGCGGGCCCCAAAATGCTCGCTATCACCTAAAAGCTGTCGCTAACTGATGTTAGCGACAGCTTGCTAATAGGGCGATGAAAATTATCGCCACTTTGCGGCCAAAAACGTCCGCAAAAGCGTCGATAATTTCATTTCGCCTGCCTTGGTAATATGCCCCCTTGTTTTTTTTTTTCTCCAAAGCAGATGACACTCAACTGATCTTACACCTAAATGCACCAGGAACTACTTCATGATGGCTTAAAAATTTGCATTTTGAGTATCTCTAGTTGGAAGAATCTGTACCAACACAAACTTTTTTTTTTGAAAATCTTTTTATTAGTAGGATAGAAAGTACACATGTAGGCGACACAGCACAGTTAATTGTCTAGTATTCTGATACATGCACATATTTCCAGTAACAGTTACAGCAATTAGATATTTTCATTTTCATTTTCATCTAAACAATACTCAAGTGAAATAACATCCCTCGTCCCACCCTCCCACCCCCGGCACTCATAGCAATTGCATTCCAACTTATGACACTTGACTCTACCCGGTGCAGCCTGTATTTCCGTCGAGCCCAGCACAGATCACACAGGGACTTCATATGCGATAGTTGTGTAGTGTGGTTATGCAGTGCGCCTAGAATCGTAGACTTACATCTGTATATATGGCAGCTCCGTCTATGGATTAATCTACATACATCCTATGGATATCATCCTCATCCTAGCCATCAGCAGATGATGGGGCAGATTCGCCGTCCCCTTCCGTTTCAAATGACCCTAGTGCAGTGTACCAATCTAATGAAATCGGAGTTTTCCTGAGGCCCTTGCGCTCTTCACGTTGCAATGCTGCACCCTCTGCCCCACCCCATCGCAACACCTCCGCCCTCCATAGTTCCGGGTCAGGTGGCCTAGCCGACTTCCACCGCATCGTTATAGTGCGTTTTGCAATGAGCAAAGCCATGTCCGTGAACTGAGTAGTTACACTTCTACGGCGTTCCACCGGTCCCAGGCCTAGTATGGCATATTCTATCGTGTCAATCGGTTTAGAAGGAGCCAGTTTAATCAGCACCTCGAGTATGGTGTTCCAGTAGTATCCTAATTTTGGACAGTTCCACATCATATGTATTAACCTTGCGTCTTCCGCACCGCATCTAGGCAGCTATCAGCAGCGGCAGGAAACATAGCGTGTATGCGGTGGGGTGTAAGGTATGCCCTATGCAAGACCATCAATTGTATAAGCTTAAACTTCGGATTCCTGGACACTTTCTTTGGAAATTTCAGGATACGTTCCCATTCCTTGTCCCCGACCGGTCTGCCTATGTCCTCCTCCCATCTTGTTCTTAGAGGTTGCAACGATGTCGCCCTCCCTGCTCTAATACCACTTGTAATCCATTTGGTTAGGTGGCTGCCCGTTCCCATAAGTTATTGCATCGTTAACAGCGGATTTGTAACTGGTTCCTCCCCATTCGGCGCCCACGTCCTTTCTATATATCGTCGCACCCCGGCATACAGAAGGAACAGTCCACCTGGGGTGTGATGTATGGTACGGAAGTCCTCAAAGGACATAATTCGACCATCTGCGAATAGATCCCCCACTTGTGTTACTCCTGCATCATGCCATGCAGTGAGTGTGCAGGTCAACAGCAGTCCCGTCGCTATTGGGATACCCAGGAGAGGTATTGTGGGGGCGTATGAGGTCGTCGGCGATGTGTATTTCACCGCCTTCCTCCAATAGTTAATCGCAAGCCGAAGCAGCGGGGGAGACGCCGCCGGAATCTCCGAACGGGGTAGGAGCAGTGTATGGACCCTCCCACTCGACCAGTCTGCCTCCGAAATGTCAATTTCATGCAAATTTCGTCTTGCCAGCCAGTAGGCAAGCCATTGTAGTTGGCAGGCATAGTTGTATGCACGGAAGTCCGGCACTCCCATGCTGCCGGACTCCGTGGCGAGCTGTAGTTTGGCCAGGCCGATACGCCTCCGTCCCGAGCACCACACCAACTCCGTTAGGATCGCGTCCAGCGTCTTAAACCATGCAGCCGGAATCATGAATGGGAGGCTCGTGAAGTAGTAAAACAGGCGGGGCAGCACAACCATCTTGGAAATGGCCACTCTGCCCGCCACGGACAGCGGCAGTGCCGTCCAGAATTGTGTCTGTGATTTCAGCGCTGCTATCGACCTCCCCAGGTTGCCATCGATCATGTCTCCAGCTTCTCTATATATCTGTATCCCTAAGTATCGGAAGGTAGTTTCAGCCATCTGGAAAGTATGTGGCGCAAAGGGTAGTGGGGTGGACGCACCAGTGGCATTGAAACAATATCCGTAGGACTTAGGTCCACTAATGGTGAGGCCCAACAACATACGGAATTCCTCAAAGATCTCGGGTATGGGGTCCAGGGCGCCCCTCAGGTCTCGCAGATACAGAATGATATCATCTGCATATGCAGACACCACATGGACTGTCCCGGCCCTTTCTATGCCCCTGTGTGATGCTAAGGTCCGTAGTCTGGAGAGCAGTGGCTCCAGCGCTAGAATAAACAGGAGCGGGGACAGCGGGCAGCCCTGTCTGGTACCCCTTGCAACAGTCAGGGTCGCCGCTATGCATCTATTCGTGCGTACCCGTGCTGTCGGGTGTGTGTACAGCAGTCTGATCCAGGCAATATATTCGGGCGGTATTCCAAATCTTTCAAACGTTGTAAACATAAAATCCCATCTAAGGGAGTCAAAGGCCTGCTTTAGATCTAGGGAAATACAGCCCTCCGTTCCCTCTCTCGCTTGCTCGCAAAGCATGAGTTGGCTTAACCTCCGAAGGTTCATAGCCGTACTCCTGCCCGGGACAAACCCGCACTGGTCATTATGTATTAGTTGCGGCACATATGGGGCTAGTCTCGTCGCCAGGATCTTGCTCAGTATTTTATAATCTGTGTTTAGTAACAATAAAGGTCTGTAATTAGCCGGTTGCGTTCCGTCTCTGCCCGGCTTCAGAAGGGAGACTATCATCGCCTGTAAAGACGACTGCGGGAGCGAATGAGTTCGCAGTGCTTCTTGATACACCACTTGTAAGCGTGGGGCAAGGAGGTCAACATAAGCCTCGTAGAACTCAGCCGGGAGGCCATCTGTCCCTGGGGTTTTGTTCCTCGGCAGCGCTCGTATGGCCTGCCGAACCTCTGCAACCGCTATAGGGCGTTTTAGGTCCTCTCTTTGTCCGTTATCAAGTTGCGGCAGGTCAATCCCCTCCATAAACTCCTCAAATGCTGTGTGTGAAAGCTGTTGGTGTGGGCCGTACAATGTGGCATAGTAATCCTTAAAGGCAGTGTTGATATCTAGCTGGGATGTGGCTATGGACCCCCCCTGGTCGACAACTTCTAGTATAGGCAGGTGTGCAGGGGCATCACGTATTATGCGGGCCAACAGGGGCCCGGATCTATCTGCTTGTGTGTGTTGTCTGTAGGTGTATTCCCTGTAGTCTAGTAATCGTAGCTCCTCTAGCAGTTCAGTGTGGCGTATGTGTGCCTCCTGTAGTGGCGTGAAGGGCAGGTTTGTACCAGCGGCCTCACTTTCCAGCATGGCTAATCCACCCTCTATCACCTTAAGGCTGTCAATAACCTCACGTCTCATACCCACCCGTGTGGCCATTCCCTCCCCTCTGATGGACACTTTGAATGCGTCCCACTCCACTTGTCTGGAACTAGCAGAGCCCGTGTTTATAGTAAAGTAAGTGGTAATGGAATCTGCCAGCGACGCCTCAAAGACAGGATCCTCCAGCAGATCCGCGTTTAGGCGCCAAGTCGGTATCAGTGTCATGACCCTGCCCCATTGCAGTGTGATTTCTACTGGGTTATGGTCTGAGAGGGTCTTACCCATATGTTCTTCCCCGAGGACCGCCTCCAACAGTGGCTTGGTGCAAAAAACTCGGTCTATTCTAGTGTGCAATCTGTGGGGCGGGGAGTAAAATGTGTACTCTCTGTTCAACAAATGTTTGCTGCGCCATGTGTCTGCCAGACCCCACCCCTCCGCCCATTGAGCCAGTGCATCCGCCTGCTTTCTACTCTCAGTGGCGTGCAGAGGTGGATGTGACCTGTCTAGTAATATATCCAGCACAGCATTAAAGTCCCCGCCTATGATCCACCGGTATTCCGCCCATTCAGCCAACACCCCACTTATGGTCGCCAGAAAGTCTGACTGGCCGGAGTTCGGTGCATACACACTGCCAAGCACAACCGGGGAGCCATCCAGCAGCCCGCGCACAAATACATATCTGCCCTCCTTGTCCACCCTCTGCTCCAGCATCTTAAAAGGTAGTGAGTTCCTGAGCCATATGGCCGCCTCCCTTGAAAATACAGAGTAAGAGGTAGTAAAGAGTTGTACCTTCCATTTCTTGAGCAGCTTTGCGCTTTCCGCACTGTTCAAATGAGTCTCCTGAAGGCAGGCCAACACGATACCCCTCCGATTGAGCTGTGCTAATAATCTGTGTCTTTTGTGAATGGACCCCATGCCTCTCACATTCCAGGTGCACCGTTTGTAGGTATTAAGGGTCCCCATGTCTGATCGTGGTGTGCATGCCCAGCAGGCATCTAGTCAGGTAGGCCATGTGTACAATATTCGAGGATTCGAGTGCCCTTGAAACGTGTAACTCCCTAACATTAAGGTCCCCAAGCAGAAAAACCTGAGGTCCAAACCATGTTGCCCAACGTGGGCAAAAGTCAATCCAGAACATTTCTATATGATGGGGGGTGTAGTCCACGTACACCTGTCAGGTAACTGTCAGTGGTGCTTCAGTGTGCCCATAGCCGGTGTACCCCGTGTTCCACTCACCCCGTTGTGTTCCCGTGTGTGTGCTTCATACATTACCACCCGGAGTCTGTAAAGGGTTCAGTCAGAGATCCTCTGCCATTTGCGCTGTGATCTTGGGAAAAAGCTGCAAGCTATCCGCAGAGCCTGACACCTCCGTGTGCGTGTCAGAAGTGCTGTCCAGAGCAGTCGTGCCTCTGGCATCGTGTGCGGCCAAGGCCTCCTCCGTCAGCTGGACCACCGTCGCCTTTTTCCCAGAGCGGTCCGATGCTGTCTTGTCGTTCATGGACGTTATTCCGGCGTGCTTGTCACCTGCGTTGGGTGCAGGAAGATGGTCGTCCTGACGCGAAGGTCCTCCACCCTGGTCCTCTTCAAGCGGGTCTTGTGAGTTTGACGGCGTTAGGGTCACCTCCATCCATTCTGCTGCTTCCTCGGGGGTGTCAAAGAAGTGCGATTTGTTGTCGTACAGTATTTTGAGGCGAGCAGGAAACAACAATGCATATTTCAAATTTCTGTCTCGTAGTTTTCGTTTCACACCTAGAAACGTAGATCTAGCTCGCTGCACCGCTGGGGTGAAATCTGGGTACACCGATATAGTTCTATCCTCATATCTTAGCGGCGGCTTTTCTCTCGCCACACGTAGAACTGAGTCTCGGTCCTTATAGTGAAGGAGGCGTGCTATTAGTGGCCGCGGTGGTGCCCCTGGCTTCGGCGGCTTGGCAGGCATTCTGTGTGCACGTTCTACGCTATACAGCGGGGTCAGTTCCTGCGGGCCAACAATCTTCTTAAGCCAGTCTTCGACAAACTGTGTGGGATTCCTCCCCTCGCTTCGTTCCGGCATACCCAAAATTCTGACATTGTTGCAGCGGGCCTGCCCTTCCGCGTCATCCATCTTGTTCCACAGTAATTGTATCTGTTTTTCCATACCCTCAATCTTCGTGGAGTGATCCGTCTGCTGTGGTATTAAATGGTCGAGCGCGATCTTATGCTCTGTGACCTTCTCAGCCAGCTTATTGTGTTCCGCCCTCAGGAGCGACAGTCCAGTGGCCATGTTGTCCATCCGTAGTTCCAGCGCTTCCCTCGTGGCCCTTATTTCAGCCAGTATAAGGTCCAATTTTGCATCCTGTGTGCCTTTGCCCGTCGGCGGGATGAATTCCACGTTGGAAGAGGCCAATGGGTCATCCGATCCAGTGGACTGCATGTCCGCGTTCGTGCCCTGGTTGTGGGCCTTGGTCCTGTGTTTCCCCATGGATCTCGTCTGCAGGGTGGCGGTGGTCTGGATCCGTTCGTCCACCTGGTATCGACAAGGGCACCCTGCGCTTCTGGCTATCCGCTCACCCTGCGCAAGTAACTTCTATCAATAGTGCGTCCAGTAGACCAGAGTCCTCGGGTCTAGCGCCGGCTCGGGTGTGGCCGGTGGGTCCCGACGGCGTTGCAGGCTAACACTTGTGAATAGCGTCGCGGTCCGTAACCCCCTACCTCTCATGCGGGGGCACAGCGCAATACAGCTCGACGATGAAGGCAGCGGCCGCTCACCGTAATCTCAGGAACTGTGTCTCCACCAGGCAGAGGGTCGTCTCGCCCTCGCGCCCCACTGCGGTCCGTCTCCAAGATGGCACCTCAGTAAGTAGCCTGCAGTCTCAGGACCAAACTCCCATGCCGGGGAAACCTTGCGATGCATGGCCGGTGTGTCTGTTGTCGTCTCGTCAGGCGTGTGGCAGACAAGTTCGCTTTGGGCACAACAACATAGAGCAGTCACTAGGATGGCGCCACATTCCCAGCTTCGCAGTCCCAGCCGGTGGTGTGAATTCAATATGGTGGCACACGCCGCGGAGTAGGCGCAAAAACAAGTAATCCCTCCGGCTCAGCCACAATGTAGGAGTGGGCGCCGCACGGGACACCCCGTTCTTGGCTGAGCGTCAATCTCTCCCTCAGCGTTATCACCAGGCGCACCAGGGCCGTGCGTACACGCAGTTCCTCACCCGGGGTGTAGCGACCGCCCAGTCCGGCTACCTCCAGCTATGGGCCGGGGCCAGACCAGGGGGGCACGAGCACGGTGGTCCGCTTAGGAGTCTTTCACGGAGGCTCAGGATGACTCAGCGCTGTCCTCCGGGTGTCGCAGCAGAGCCCAGCAACGTATCACCCCTCTGGCTCCTTTCTGGTGCAGCTCCGGTCGCCGAGAGTCAGGTCCGCCTCCTAAATCTAGGCCGTGGCTTCTCTCAGGGGTCCAGGCCTCGACAGTGCCGACGTTCCCACACGGTCGCAGCCGGTGTCACGGGACTCAGAAACTCCGTCGCTAGTTCCCACACACATACGGCGTCTTACCCGGGCCTGAGTCGGGTGAGTGGGGGCACTGGGAAACAGGATAATGAGCAAGGATGTTGGGCTAGTGACGGAGCAAGGTCGCTACACGTCCGCCATGTTCGGCTCGTAGCCACACCCCCCTGTACCAACACAAACTTAACTCCCTTAAAAACTGAGGTTCTCTTTTTTGAACAAGCTTCTACCTGGAACAGCAAAAGACAGCCATCTGAACTTGGCCCTTCTTCCTTTCTTATGGCGTGAACTGTAAATTTTGGAGTAGTCGTCAACTCCATTTTACTGTCATTCTGTTTTCTTCTCCTCCTAAAAAGAGCTTTCATTTACTACCATCTGATCCTAGAAAAACAACAGTGTAAGTTTGAATCCTATTGAATCTGCATTATTTTAGCGATTTATTAGTTAGACTTCCATACCCAATTCCACACCATATAGCGTGCAAATCTGGTGTAACGCAAGGCAACTCAAGTTGCTTCCTTGTGTTACAATGTATGATGGATGGGAGCATTACATGGGTGAACTGTGTGTGTGCTCCCACGCATCCACACAAGTATTCTGACGCATTGATGGACCAACACTAGTAAACCTGGGAATGCATCCGAATTGTACACCTTCCCACCAGAGACAAAACAAGGACAAATATCTTTACTTTTCCTGAAGCACACTTAGAAAGAGGATATGTTTCTGAGTATTGTTTTTGTGCTTGACGGAGCTCCTTCCTTCAAAAACAATCCTGCCTACAATGCTTATACCCTTACACCATGCAACAGGGGTGCCAGCCTTGGTGCAAGAAAGGAGATTGTGGTCTGGTGCAAAGAGAGGACAGGAATGTGCCATATAATGTTAAATATTGTGCTTTCAGGTCCCCTCTCTTTCATGCATCATCGAGCATCAAGGTGTCTTGCTAAATTACATGAAAACTTGAAAAACCCGTCTCCCAAGTTTATGAAACACCTTAAGCATCACCTTTTCTAGCACTTAAAATTCTAGTTTGCTGTCTCTGATCTAGAGTTTTGATCAGCTCCAGAAAATCCCTGATTAGGTAGCTGTGCGCTATTGAAACAGTCATCATTCATTTACTTGAGTAAAGACAACCATGCAACCACATAGTTAGTCACTTTTTAAAGTCTGAAGGAACCCGCTGTTCAGAAAAATAGAAATATGCCATACTGTACCCACATATTGAAGTTTTTCACCTAAAAGGTATTTGTGACATCGGCATAAATGCCAGTTTAGGCATTGGTGGGTGTGAACAGACTCAAATAAATGCATCTGCGAGTGTTAAACAAATAAAAACTTCCTCGGTGTTCATTTCTCTATTGTCTGGCATTTAACTTACCTGTGTCCCGGACATCTGGTGCGAAAAGTCAAATGTGAATGGCTGTCAATGAAGGACATGAAACATTTCTAGCATTTTGCTAATGTGTTTAATCGAGGAAGTAGATTTCCACCATGTGCGTGGTTCTTTTAATTGTTTTAAAATCAAAGTGCATGAATTCCGCCAAAGCAAACTTTAGTGCAACCTGCTGCATATTGGAATCAGAGAAATCGACAGATCGCGTGGAATACTGGAAAGTGACTCTCTCTTGTTGCAGCGAATTGATCCTACTGTGAAATGCAGTACATCTATCATTCTTAGGACAACATCTAAATGAGTTTGAACACCGCATTGACAGCTACTTGGAAATATAGACACTAGTCTCATTCGAAGTATCATCGCTCACTCACATACTGGAGCTCTTGGTGAAGGATGCCACTGTCGAGATTATTGTACCTTGACACGGGCTTTCCTCAAAATGATATACAAGGGAGGCAAACATACGAGTCATCCTTCTGCTTTTCAGTGGCTGTTGATGTGTGTTCATTGCTAATGCTTCTTAGGCCAGTCTCTTGCTAGGACAGCAGCTTCAAAGGTAAGCATGTGTTAACCACTTGACTGCAAGGGTTTCCTCTGTATTAAGCCCCACCCATCTTCTGCCATGTACTGAGTTTCTTTTCAGGTCTGGCCTTAGCTAAGACCTTTTAATTTGATAAAATATGTATAACATAGTTACATATAGAGGCTTTCAGCGGCTTCTTTTCATCATTCACATTTTGCTTCCATCTACTACAGCAAACAGCATGGCACAATGGGTCAGCCTACTTAAGCCAAGGGTTAACTTCACTTTAAGTGAAAGCACTTTGCTCTCTTTCAAGGAGCAAATCCACACACTAGTTCCCCTCAGTGCCAGTGTTTTTGTTTTTACTTTATAATTACTTTAGTGTTGCTTCTGTGTTAGGAGCATGATGTAGTGGCAGAGCGCGTCTGATGCATATCCATCTTTAACAGATGCCATCTCCCTCCCTCCCGCCCCAATGGCGTTGTAAGTTCAGGTACGGCCCGTACAGGGCGTTATACCGAGACGGTGACGTCAGGCGGGTGAGGGTCACGATGGGGGGTTGTAAAATGCGGGATATGGACCATTACAGGTAAGTACCAAAAAATAAAATGTGTTGCCCGCGCTGCATCACATTTGGCGATGCAGCGCAGGTAACGAAATTCGTTTTATTTATTTTTTTCGGCACTTACCTGTAATGGTCCATATCCCACATTTTACAACCCCCCACCCTGACCCTCCCCCGCCTGACGTCACCGCCCCGGTATAACGCCCTGCACGGGCCGTGCCTGTGTAAATTCCTTTTGGAGTGCTTTGCTTTTGTGACTGCTGCTATTGCACTGCATACCAGATCAAATTGTGGCCATTTGAAACTGCTCTGTATTCAGTTATCTTCTTTTTACTTTTTTTTCTTCATTCGTTTCTTTCTGCTTCTTTCTTTCCTTTTCCCCCACTTTTTTCTCTTCCCTTCTCTTTCTTTCTCTTATCTTCCATCTTTCCTTCACTTTTTTTCCTACTTTTCTCCTTTGCTTCTGTCTTTCTTTACTTTTGTCTTTCTTTCCTCCTCTATTTCCTACCTTCTCTTTCCGTCTCTCTTTCTTTTCTTCTTTCCTTATCTTTCAATCTCTCGTTCCTTTTTCTTCCTTTGTTTCTTTGTTTCCGTCTTTCTTTCTATCTTTCCTTCCTTTCTCTTTCTTTCTTTCTTTCCTTCTTTCTTTCTTCCTTTCTTTCTTCTTTCTTTCTTTCTTTCAGGAGAGTGGCTTGCAGCCAATGCCACTCTGATTGACTTTTTTTAGGTCTGTGTTGGCCAAGACCTTTTAACAATATTAAAATGATATATATGACATAGCTAAATAGAGAGGTTTCAGCCATACTTCATGTATTAGTCTAGGTCATTAAATTTTTTCTTCCACCTACTGCAGCATGCATTAAGGGGCAATGTATCAGCCCACTTCAACCATTGGCTGCCATCCTTTCACAAGGAACATCTCAACCTACAAAGTAATTCCCTTCAGTGCCAGGTAGCACTATGCTCAGCTGGGTTTTTTATGCAGAGCAAAACAACTTTTTTGCCTGTAGCAATTAATTTTTTTGTAGGATTGATGAGGGTCTATCATATTCACAAACAATAACGTTTTGCAAAAATCATGACAAAACAAAACAGGGATTGTCAGAAAGCTGGCCGTCAAGGTCAGACCTATTGCCTTTGCCAATGCTTGTTAGATGTTTGAGGTAGTTAACACTTAAACCTTCAAATTTTGTTCATAACTGAAATCCACAAATATATTTGCTTCTGTTTTGTTTCATCGTCCTGGGCATTCAAAAGGTACTTAGGGAAACCAAGAATATAGCCAAAATGTAGGTAATATTTGTGTGGAAAATGGGAAAAAGTGCTATGCAAGAAAAAAATAAAAATAAACATTGAATCAATGAAAGTTTTGCTGTGGTTATCACAACCTTCCCAGTTTTGAGGACCAAGTAAAGTTGTATGAAAAAACATTTTTTCCACAGTTTTTGCATTTTTCGAAGAGCTACGACATTTTCCTCAGTTTTTGTTTGTTCATCCTAGTTGCAGTTTGAGGTGAAAACAGGTGTGAAACCCTTGGATGTTCCCCGTAAAGCATTTCTGAAACGTAGACAAGATTCCAAATTCTGCAAGGGGTCACATTCTTTTTATAAGCCATTTTTTATCACAATGGTCCATTTACAAAAGCAATATGCTGTTACGTCCGATTGACTATTCTGGTCACTTTGATATATAGGGTTTGTAGGCTGTCCAAAAGCACATGCTACCCCGAGCCAATAACTGAACTGCAGCTTAGAAGGATTTCTATTTCTGTACCATCATTTAGCAGTCATTATCGTAAAATAAAATGAATGAAACATATATATGAACGAAACCAAGGTATTTCTGATAGTCAGCAAGATATTATGTTTAGGAACAGTGCTTATTTGTATATCTATGATTTGGAGTTACCAATACTATCATGGGATTCAGAGGGCATTTTTCTATATGACTTCTTTCCTCAACACTGCCTTATGTTTGTAAGCTAAGAATGGAAGGACATGCAATTGGTAATAACAAATGTTCTACTATTCTGTATGCCCACATTCCTCCAAATAAAAGTGAAACCCCCCTTGTGAGGCTGGACTAGCACCCACCACACAGTGCACCCCAAAGCACAACCTAAAGACATCACATTTCTTCCAGCAAAATGGGACACCTTTTTACAATTTAGGTAGCTGTGCAATTTGGGCCTTAGCTCACGAGTCACCAAGGAAAGTGTGAGAAGTTGGCCTGGTATATGATGTCCACTAATTAAAGTGGGCACCTTGCACCAGTCAAAACAAGCCTTATGGTGATTTAAGAGGCCAAAGATACCCTTAGAAAGCTATCCAAGTGGTAGCTGTGGAGAGCAGCCTTCAGGCTTATTTTTGAAGGAATGTTAAGCAGCTTGTTTTACCAGAATGCAATCTAATTGTATTGGTTAAATGAAAGGAGAACCACACAGTAGTTATAAAATACATATTTATTATTACATCACCTTAAATACCTCACAGTATCTGCTACACGCACATAAACACAAAGCACACAATACTGTAGCACAGAAACAATCGTACGTAGCACTAATACACAGTAGGCTCCCGGGGGAGACCAAACCATAAACTAAAATAGTGGTATAAGAACCACAACTTGAGCCAAGACGATGTCTAGAATACGTAGAATCGCTGGTACCCCAGGAAACCACCCAAGTTGAGTAGGTAGGGACCCCGCGGAAGATGGGTGTAGTGTGAGAAAACAACCACGTGCTACGTACAATTCAATGGCAGAGTTGCGGTTGCAATTTTAAGGTTAAAGGACTTTTCCCAGTGGATTACGGGGAACCCTTTGAAACATAGAAGGTTGGAGAGCCACCGCACGCGTGGATAACAAAGTGCCAGAGTTACCTATCCCAGGGAAGTTGGCTGCATAGGTCTGTAGTGGCATCGGAAATAGCCGTCGTTCTTAATGGTAGTTTTCAAAGAAATGCTACTGCTGGAAAGAAGAAAAGTGTCTGGTGGAATCTGCCGGTAGATTCTTGCTGATAGGAATCAGAACGCAGAGGGATAGAGTCTTTGTCACTCAGGAGTGACCAGGGTCTCGGTAGACGAATGCCCACCGATGTTGGGTGCTTCAGGTACGAAGAAGGACAACTTGACTCTACATATGCAGGGACCAGGATATGTTGAGGACAACCAGGAGCTGGATACGAGCTGTTCCACAAAGGATGTTGAGTGCTGAGGGGTCGGTGTCCGGTGAGAGCACCAACAAGCCTTGGCAATGGCAACCCATGAAGAAGGTCAAGAAAGGTTACGGTCGGGTCCGGCAAAGACCAGAAAACTCACCACAGCACGGGGAGTCAGGGCGGGCCTGGAGCAACCAGGGGAGCCAAAAAAATCAAGATTGTCCCTCAAATGGACCCACAGGCCAAAGGCACAGGAGTCACAAGGGGATCTCTAGCAGTTTCACCAAACAGCAGCTTGCAGGGCACAGAGTGCAAGGAGGCCAAAGGCCTTGGTACAAAATATGCACATAAATTGGGGCTAACAACAGCCCAATGCACAAATTGGGTGAATGCCAACAAGCCTATTCAATTGCAAAATTACGCAGTGCACTGGGGTTCAGGTTAAGCATTTCCCATAAGGGATACGAACCTCAAACTTGGTGAGAGGGCAGCTCAACCTAAAGAAACATAGGACCCCACCGCCTGTGTTGCTGGACCCTTCACAGTACACAGGAGCTCAGGATCTGCAGACCAGTCAGTTGCATTACGTTGTCTGCGAATGCAGGGGAGTGACTCCTTCACCCCAAGGGGGATACCCCAGTGGTCCTTGATGCTCCACAGGTACTGCACAGAGCCTGTATTGTGCACAGGCACAGATGATGGTTTGGACAGAGAGGGAGACAAAGCCAGGCTCAGTCGAAGTCCGGAGTGTCCAGACGGTCAAAGATCAGTGGTTTCTTGTTCAGAATCTTGTTCAAGTCGAATCTAGAGTACTATAGCCAGGTAAGCCCTCTTGTACCCACAGGAGAGGGTTGGACAGATTCAGGGGACCCTCCCAGGGAAGGGTCAGGACAGGGGGGTGGTTACACTCATGTCCTTGGTCCAGTTTCATGCTAGAGCAGGAGCCAACAGCTCCCAGAACTGGTTTGAGCTAGACTATGCACAGGGACACCAAATGTGGCCCTCTTGCAGAATTTCAGGCACTTTGGCAGTGTACCCACCCAGGTCCAATACACTAAATCCTGTCTGCGAGGTGGTCACACCTCCCTGTGACAGTATGCCTGTTGTGCTGCCTTTCTCTGATCGAGCTTGGGGGAGTGTACAGTACCTGTTGTGTGCCTGCTGGGGTGGTGCTGCCATTGCCGTCGACAGCCGACTGCTGCTCCTTGGACCCGCAGCTTAGCCCCCGCCGCCGCAGCACTTCCGCGGCCGCCGAGTGGGGCAGGAGCAGCTCAGACTACAGCCCCCAGCATCCTGAGCGCCGCCGGCCGGGACCCACATCCGGCCAGATTCCTTTAAACCACTGCACTTCCCTCGGTGGAGCGGGGGAGTGTACAGTACCTGTTGTGTGCCTGCTGGGGTGGTGCTGCCATTGCCGTCGACAGCCGACTGCTGCTCCTTGGACCCGCTGCTTAGCTCCCGCCGCCGCAGCACTTCCGCGGCCGCTGAGTGGGGCAGGAGCAGCTCAAACTACAGCCCCCAGCATCCTGAGCACCGCCGGCCGGGACCCACATCCGGCCAGAGGCCTTTAAACCACTGCACTTCCCTCGGTGGAGCGGGGGAGTGTACAGTACCTGTTGTGTGCCTGCTGGGGTGGTGCTGCCATTGCCGTCGACAGCCGACTGCTGCTCCTTGGACCCGCTGCTTAGCCCCCGCCGCCGCAGCACTTCCGCGGCTGCCGAGTGGGGCAGGAGCAGCTCAGACTACAGCCCCCAGCATCCTGAGCGCCGCCGGCCGGGACCCACATCCGGCCAGAGGCCTTTAAACCACTGCACTTCCCTCCACGTCGCGGGACGCACGCGGGCGGCGCCGGGCTGAGCCCGGGCAGAGGGCGGGCCGTCTGTGGCCGTCTGGGGCAGGAAGAGGCTGGGCTGGGCTCCGGACCTTTATCCTTCTGCTGGGATATAGGACTCTGTTCCTCATTGAGAGTGTTTAATATACTGTGTTCAAATTGTCTGTCTATACAGCATAAATGGCTAAACTGCACTCTGTAAAAACATCGACAATATCCCGCACTATGGATAACTATATGGTCAAGGTGGTCAGCAAGATCAACTCTGATCGACGCCTTTCACTTAGTAGGATTAGCCCCCCTGTTTCACCTACTAATGTACTTTCTACCTCAGATAACCTCGATGACACTATTGGGGCTATTCAGGTTGCTTTGCCTTCAGTAGAGATGGACATAGATACTGTTTCAACTTCTGCTAACCTCCCAGCCAATATGGATTTATTGGACAGTCCGCTGCCATCAACATCTCACATCCCCTTGACTCCTACGGCGGTGCCATCACCGGTCCGCAGACCGGTGAGGGCATGCAGAAGGCTGATCAATAAGCGGGGAGGGCTTAGAAGAACTAAGAAAGTTACCTCTCCACCTAAACAACCCGAGCTTACTAATGCTACTATAAATGCGGCAGATATGAACACCTTAAATAGCGACCATATCCAGCTCCTCGCTAATATGTTGACCACCAAAATGGAGCTTTTGATTAAACCCTTAATGGTAAAAGTTTATTTAGTATCAAAAGAGGTAGCTAGATTAAGTACTCTCCTATCCCCACCGGCTGCTGTAACTGTAAAGAAGCGATACAAAAGGGGATGATGGATGGAGCGTTTGAACAAATCAAACACTCACCCCCAGTCAACTGATCTGGGTTTAATCCATCACCATTCTTTAGTTCACTCAGCCACCCCAGTTCAGACATGGCTATATGCAAATCAGTCTGACCCTGTGCCTTATGGGAACAGTCCAGCCCGAACTGCCAAGCCATGTCTTCCCTGGACCGGAAACAAGCATCCTGGGACCGGTTTCGGATTTATAATCCTCATCAGCCAGGCTATCTTGAATCCAGTGGCCAAGTGAACAAGGGACTCACGTCTGAGAATACCCTGCCACACTTAGGGCGAACAAAGCGATACAAAAGGGGATGATGGACGGAGCATTTGAACAAATCAAACACTCACCCCCAGTCAACTGATCGGGGTTTAATCCATCACCATTCTTTAGTTCATTCAGCCACCCCAGTTCAGACATGGCTATATGCAAATCAGTCTGACCCTGTGCCTTATGGGAACAGTCCAGCCCGAACTGCCAAGCCATGTCTTCCCTGGACCGGAAACAAGCATCCTGGGACCGGTTTCGTATTCATAATCCTCATCAGCCAGGCTATCTTGAATCCAGTGGCCAAGTGAACAAGGGACTCACGTCTGAGCATACCCTGCCACACTTAGGGCGAACAAAGTGATACAAAAGGGGATGATGGACGGAGCGTTTGAACAAATCAAACACTCACCCCCAGTCAACTGATCTGGGTTTAATCCATCACCATTCTTTAGTTCAGTCAGCCACCCCAGTTCAGACATGGCTATATGCAAATCAGTCTGACCCTGTGCCTTATGGGAACAGTCCAGCCCGAACTGCCAAGCCATGTCTTCCCTGGACCGGAAACAAGCATCCTGGGACCGGATTAGCCTGGGAGCGTTTGAACAAATCATCCCCTTTTGTATCGCTTTGTTCGCCCTAAGTGTGGCAGGGTATGCTCAGACGTGAGTCCCTTGTTCACTTGGCCACTGGATTCAAGATAGCCTGGCTGATGAGGATTATGAATCCGAAACCGGTCCCAGGATGCTTGTTTCCGGTCCAGTGAAGACATGGCTTGGCAGTTCGGGCTGCATTGTTCCCATGAGGCACAGGGTCCGACTGATTTGCATATAGCCATGTCTAAACTGGGGTGGCTGAGTGAACTAAAGAATGGTGATGGATTAAACCCAGATCAGTTGACTGGGGGTGAGTGTTTGATTTGTTCAAACGCTCCGTCCATCATCCCCTTTTGTATCGCTTTGTTCGCCCTAAGTGTGGCAGGGTATGCTCAGACGTGAGTCCCTCGTTCACTTGGCCACTGGATTCAAGATAGCCTGGCTGATGAGGATTATGAATCCGAAACCGGTCCCAGGATGCTTGTTTCCGGTCCAGGGAAGACATGGCTTGGCAGTTCGGGCTGCACTGTTCCCATGAGGCACAGGGTCAGACTGATTTGCATATAGCCACGTCTAAACTGGGGTGGCTGAGTGAACTAAAGAATGGTGATGGATTAAACCCAGATCAGTTGACTGGGGGTGAGTGTTTGATTTGTTCAAACGCTCCGTCCATCATCCCCTTTTGTATCGCTTTGTTCGCCCTAAGTGTGACAGGGTATGCTCAGACGTGAGTCCCTTGTTCACTTGGCCACTGGATTCAAGATAGCCTGGCTGATGAGGATTATGAATCCGAAACCGGTCCCAGGATGCTTGTTTCCGGTCCAGGGAAGACATGGCTTGGCAGTTCGGGCTGCACTGTTCCCATGAGGCACAGGGTCAGACTGATTTGCATATAGCCACGTCTAAACTGGGGTGGCTGAGTGAACTAAAGAATGGTGATGAATTAAACCCAGATCAGTTGACTGGGGGTGAGTGTTTGATTTGTTCAAACGCTCCGTCCATCATCCCCTTTTGTATCGCTTTGTTCGCCCTAAGTGTGGCAGGGTATGCTCAGACGTGAGTCCCTTGTTCACTTGGCCACTGGATTCAAGATAGCCTGGCTGATGAGGATTATGAATCCGAAACCGGTCCCAGGATGCTTGTTTCCGGTCCAGGGAAGACATGGCTTGGCAGTTCGGGCTGCACTGTTCCCATGAGGCACAGGGTCAGACTGATTTGCATATAGCCATGTCTAAACTGGGGTGGCTGAGTGAACTAAAGAATGGTGATGGATTAAACCCAGATCAGTTGACTGGGGGTGAGTGTTTGATTTGTTCAAACGCTCCGTCCATCATCCCCTTTTGTATCGCTTTGTTCGTAACTGTAAAGAAGAGCACTAATGTCAACATGAGCGATGCTACACATAAAGGTGCTGCTGTTAATAGCAATGGGGTCGGGGACAAACTAGAACAGGTGTCTAAGGAGGTATCCATACTTGGGGGTCTTCTATCCTCACACCTGTCCCAGGTTAAATTACCCGAGAATGCTAGCGCTGGAACATCCGCAACTAAAATGGCCCCAAGCTCTAATGGTAGGGGGGAGAAAGTGACACAACTGGTGTCATCCATAAGATCAGCTCAGTCTGTGTCAAAGTCTGATACTACTGCTTTGACTTTGAGGAACAACAGCTCAGCCAGCAGGGCAGTTGAAAATAACTAGGGGCGGTTCTCTGGGGGAAAAAGACCAATAGTTAATTTACCACCTGATTGTGCACCTTATACAGTGGTTTTGACTAATGTCCCAACAGTCGACCCAAACTCATATGAAGCACGGGAGGAAATGTCAAATTCTTTATGCAACAAAGTAATAGCATGGCTAAATAAATATTGCGGCTTCCCCACTGCTTTTTGCAATGACATATTGTCAGTGCGCAGAGTTGACTGGATTGGTGTTTCGAGAAAAGCATGCAGAGGCGACTGCGTTATTGTAAACCTTAAGCACCCTCAGCATGTCGCCACTGTATTGTTAAGGGCCGCCTCCTTACCGGTCACAGAAGACAATATATGTGTGCGCCCGTTAGGATTCTTCTACAACCACCTTAGTATGACTACCAGTCCCCATGCTGGTCATCAGACTCCTTCATATCCCATACACAGGCAGGTTTTTTTCCCTAGGGCACAACACGATCACCAACTTCCTATGCCTGTGGATGCACATTGTTATAATTTGTGTAGGCCTAATCCACAACCTGAACCAATCTTGCCCTTGTTTAATCGGTTTTCCCCGTTATCATCATTAGGAGAAAATGATTGACTGTCTAAAAATCCAGGGACAACAGGCCACCCATGCCGCATCGTGACTTGGAACATTGCTGGCATTAGGGCCAAGGCTGGGAATGACGAATGGATTAAATTGCTGAAAACCTTTGACATTCTCGCATTCCAGGAAACGTGGGACTTATCGAACAGATTTTCCTTGGATGGGTACAGACATTTCTTTATCCCTGCTACTAGCGGTGGGGCAGGAAGACCAAAGGGGGCTTATTAACTTTGTTTAAAACTGACCTAAAAGGTGTGCTAACACAGTATAATGTAGGCTCCCCAAACTGTATGATTGTTGAATTGAATCCTCTTTCTTTTTCAAAAATTGTATTCATTAATTTTTATAATTCTAGTCCTAATGAATGTACTAGGCATAATTTGGATATAATTGAATCTTTTTTGTCAGACTATAGAACCAAAGTAAACGATTTTGAAATAATTATTTTGGGCGATTTCAATATCCATCCCTGCAACGAGCCATGCGCCAGTTTCTTAGAAGAGGGGCCACCTCACTCGATAGTAATGCACTTTGAGCATTCCAATAGGGGGGAGGCACTTGAAAATTACTTGGACGCATGGAACTTATATGAGTCAAGCTGTGGGGAGGTTGGAAGTAGAATTCCTACTTTTAAGGGAAATGGTGACGGTACTGTAATTGATTATAATTTTTATGACGTGTCAAAATTGCAAGGTGGTTAGCTACAGCACTTTGGTCTCAGTATTTAGCGACCACAACCCAGTAGTAGCAGAGGTGCTGTCTACGGTTATTTTAACTCGCAGAGGGCTAGGGGTGATTGGAGGTCAAGATGTGGTCGTAAAGGATCAGGGCCGTAGATTGAAATGGTCAAGTGTTGTTCCAGAGGATGTCTCGCAGTCTGTCATGGATAGAGCAGAAAGCGATGTGATTACCTGCTTAGAATTAAGGGCATCAAACCTCCAAGTAGTAACTGCCTTTGACAATATCTGTAAACATATTAACAGTAGCCTCACATCTAGCAAAATATTGTGTAGGCCTACGGGGAGAAAATGGTTTGACCGTGCATGTTCTAGGGCGCATGCTGATTTGCTTAAGGCCCTTAAAGCCATCCCAAAAGATCGCCCACTAATATCCGTATTAAGATCTATCTATAAGAAAGCCATACTAACCAGGAAAAAGGAGATAAAAGACAATGCTTGGTTGCAAATACTTGATCCTGAGGTTATTAAAAATAGCGCTGAGTTTTGGAAGGTAGTTAATCAGCCATTCTTTTCAAATGAGGATACTTCTTCCCTCGAATCCAACATCCCGGATGATGATTGGATTAATCATTTTGAAAAGATATACTCTAGCGCACTCAATGAGGACTTGCTAAATTCATCCCCTTACACTCTGGAGGCCCCTGGTGTAGTTTTTGAGGTCTCTGAAGTCGAGAGGGCAATTGAGCAGACACTAAAAAACAAGGCCCCTGGCCCAGATGGGGTCCCAGCCGACTTCTTTAAAAGTGATCCAAAACTGTGGTCTAGGGTTCTGTGCAGGGTCTTCAACGTTTTGAGCCAGAATAGCATCCCTGCCTCCTGGAAGGAGTCTGTAATCATCCCAGTCTTTAAGAAGGGTAGTAGGGTTGACCCAGCGTGTTATCGCCCGATAACCCTTATTAATTCATCAGTGAAAATCTTGGGGCGGGTCATTCTCTACAGATTACAGACGTGGCTTGATGCTAGAGGGGTTCTATCCAATATGCAATACGGCCTCAGATCTAAGCGTGGTACCTTGGATCAGTGCCTAAACCTACAGTTACTAGTGGACAAATACACCAGGGCCAAAGATGGTTCTTTTTTTTTTTTTTTTTTTTTTTGAAAAGATGGTACATAAATGGACAAATTTCAACAATTATTACATACGTGATAAGAATCTGATAAATATTTGATATATTTACATACATTTTTGAATACTTCTTATTAGCGGGAACGAGGAAAAATAAATAGATAAATAGGGTTAGAAATCAGTTTCGATTAATTGGAGACGAACAAAGTTTTTATCCATTTCTATCTGTTTTCCAATTAGTTACAGGAGCCCATAGGCGTATACCCTCCTTACGCTGCCTCATGCCTTTATATTCATAGAGGCAGGATTCAATGTTATGAATTCCTAGAAATCTCGAGAGCCACATCTGAAAGGATGGAGGGTTCGTATCTTTCCACGCCGCAGAAATTAAAATTCTAAGTACAGCAACAGATAAAAACATTAGATTTCTTTCAGCCTCGCCTAAACCCAACTTAGAGTCTGTACCCAGTAAAATTAAAGTAGGTGATAGGTCGATGGACTGACCTAGCAGCCCCTCCATAAATTTAATTATTTCTTTTTTAACATTTTCCAACTGTTTGCAGGAAGAAAACATATGTATAATGTCAGCCTGACTTTCATTACATCTGGGACAATTATCATTTTCGCTTAGACCCCAGGAAAATATCTTCGCGGGTGTATGATAAAGATTAAAAATAGTCTTGTAGTGTTGTGTGCGAAGGTTTGATGCCCGGAATATTTTTTTATTCAATACGAGAGCGAGATCGAGGTCGACGTCAGAATCTCCTAATTTTGTCGCCCAGTTAGACTCAACCTTCTCAATATCATCCGGGACTTGGTCCAATAAGCAATTATATAAAATCCTAATCTTCCTACAACCTCTGTTTAATAACTCAATCAGTGGAAAAACGGCCGTATTTGAAATCTGTGGCCTAACTGCCTTAATTGCCCTGGTAACTTGACCATAAACCAGCCATTGACTGTCTGGAATACCAAATCTTTCCTGCAACATTTCGAACCCCAGAATTTCACCCTCTTCCATTACATCTCCCAAGGATCTAAGCCCCAACCTTTTCCACATCAACAAATTATTATCATTTTTTAGTTGAGGAAAGAGAGATGAATTATACAATTGCAGATAGGAATTGATTTTCGGGATATTAAACATTTTCATAATTGCTTTCCAGACCTTCCATGCGCCAATCAGTGTCTTCAATCTTGTTTTTTTATAAAAGCTTCGTTCCAATTCACACTGAAATAGATTTATATTCTTTTCACCCAATAGCATCCTATATATCTGGGGTGGACATTGTTGATCTACAAACCCAGGTGTTATATCAGGTACAGATGTAGATTGAAATAGAGTAGTCATTTGGGTTAGCAAGCAGGCCCAATGATATAGCTTTAAATTCGGCAATCCCATCCCACCCCTTTCTCTGGGCAGTGCCAATAAGTTTGTAGAACGCCTTACCCTGCCGTATTGCCATATAAATCTGATAAACATAGATTCAAGTTGTTTCATGATCCTGTCCTCTATTGCTAAAGGGATGGCCCGAAATAAGTAGAGAACTCTAGGGAACATAGACATTTTAACTGCATTTACCCTTCCTATTAATGAGAGGTGTAGCACATCTATTCTTTTTAATTCCTTCTCAATATCCTTAATACGTGGCAGATAATTCTCGCTTACAATTTTCTCAACATTGGCATTAATTTTTACCCCTAAATATATGGCAGAGTCGACGAATCTATAGTCAGTTTTGGCTATATTTTTAGAACAAATAACCTGCGTTTTTGTTTCATTTAGAAGATAGCCTGACTCTTCCCCAAACAGTTTAGCCATCTGAATTAGAATAGGAAGAGTTTGTTGTGGATTATTTGTTAACACTGCAAGATCGTCAGCGTAGGCCAGTATTTTACTTGAATAACCATTGCATATCACTGGAGCTATCTCTGGGCAGTCGAGAATACACTGTATAAGGGGGTCAATATACAGCGCAAATAGAATAGGGGAACAGGGACAACCTTGCCGAGTCCCTCTTTTTATATGTATAACCCATGATTTCTTGCCCATTGCTGTTACCTTAGCTGTTCGTTCTACATACATGGCTTTAAGGGCCCCTATAATATTGGGACCAAATCCCCTCGCCTCTAAAATAGCCCAGAGAAAGCTCCAGTCCACACGATCAAACGCCTTCTCTGCGTCGAGCAGGATCATAGCGACATCCCCCCCACGGCAGCCTGGGCATCAAACAAAGATATTGCCCTACAAGTATGATCAGTTGTACCCCGACCGGGGACAAACCCATGCTGCCATGGGGATACTAGATCGCTAATTACCCTACCCAGCCTCTTTGCCAAAATGTTAGAATAAAGCTTAGTATCGGAATTTATTAGTGAAATGGGTCGGTAGGACCCCGCCTTTTCCGCCGGTTTCCCCTTTTTATAGAATATTGCTATATTTGTTTCTTTCCAAGAGGCGGGTGTTGATCCTGTACACATAGCCCCATTAAACAAATCTACCAGAAGCGGAGTGATTTCGGTTTCTATTGTTTTATAGACTTCTAAAGGTATCCCATCGGGACCTGAAGCTTTACCTGAGGCCAATTCCCGCAATGCGACTGTTACTTCTAATAATGTAATTTCTTCTTCCAATTTTTTTTTCATTGAGTCTTCTAAAAGTGGACCCCGATCTCGTATTCTTTCCCCTGCTTTCTTATTAGGTTCTTCCTGCTCATATAGCTGCTGATAACATTTTTCGAATACTCTTAAAATGTCCGTACTTTCTGTATACCTGATCTCATCCTCTTCTATACATACAATAGTGTTTCTTGTTTTTTCCTGCCTTAACCTGAGGGCAAGTGCTCTCCCTGCCTGCTCACCGGTCTCATATCTTTTAACCCTATTTGATTGGTATTCTCCTGTGACTTTCAAAGTTACTTCTTTCTGGACTGTGGCTTTGATTGTCAGTAAAGCTTCCTGGCTTGCAATGGTATTAACCCCTTTGATTATATCAGTCATATGTTGTTCTTCTACTTTTACTAACTCTTTCATTAAACCCTCAATCTTATTTCTATCTTCCTTTCTTAATCTTGCTGAACAGCTAATAGTTTCACCCCTCAACGCCGCCTTAAAAGTTTCCCAGACTATGTTTCTAGACGCACTGTACCTATTTACTGCAAAGAATTGTGGGACCCAATTTTTCAGATGATCTATAAATCTTTTATCACTAAGGAGCTTTTTCTCAAAGGACCAAGAATTGCTTTTCTTTCCCTCTGACCTATATTATATGAAAGAATTAATGGGTTGTGGTCAGAAACCACTTTAGGAAGTTTAAGTATGTCTACTTTTGATAACTCAGAGGACGAGATCAGGAAATAATCTAATTTCGTGTATTTTTGGGTAGGATTAGAGAAGTATGTGCACCCAAAATCCGAGGGGTTTTTGACCCCCCATACATCGAGCATCCCGTGAGAGCTTAGAAGAGATCGAATAGATTGAAAGACCTTGGGTTTCTGACCTGCATATAGTTCGGATCCGACCCAATCAGCCGAAATATTAAAATCCCCCGCTATTATCAACGGTGTAGCCCAACCCACAAGTTCGGTTTCTAAAAAGTCGAATATTTCGGGCTCATCTTGATTGGAGCCGTACACCACACATAACAAGAAACCGAGGTCTAAGTCAGCAATTACCCATCTCCCATTGCTATCCGCCTTCACTTTCCATGCTTTACCTAGGGGACCTCGAATCAGTATAGCTACACCTCGAATTGTAGACGTCTGTGTAGAGCAAGCTACTAACTCAAAGCCACCCAGTGAAAGTAGATTGCGTTTTGACCATGGGAGATGGGTTTCTTGTATACAGATAATATCAATCCTTTCATGCCTTACTAAGAATGCCAGTCTCTGCCTCTTCCTCCAGTCATTCAGTCCTCCCGCATTAATAGTGCATATTCTAATGCTTGCCATTTAATTGTTTATATATCTCATCACTCAGATCCCAAATCATGTTATTGTCCTCCTCAACGAATCTTTGTCCAAAATTGTACCACCTTCCTTCTCTTTTTTCCACCCTTCCACCAACCAGTCCCACCCCTCAACTCTCCCTCCCCCCCTTCCTCCTCGACCCCTGCCCCCCCCACCCTCCCCAGACCAGATCCAGGTGTGGGTGCCCATGTTCAGAGCGCCTCAGTGCCCCTCCCCCCCCCAGCCATGGGTGAGTGTATTATTTACATACATAGAAAAGTCTTTGTGATCAAGGATTCTTTTCTTTTACTCCTCTGGAAAAAGTTTTCGTGTATTATTCCACTTGTAGGTAATGATTGTTATTGTTCTCACTTCATTTTACACAAGCTAAACATTCTTATTTGACAACTATTATTTGATCCACATAGGAAAAGAATTAGTTCTTGCTCATATTCCCGGTCTGTTTTTTTGCCGTCTCCGAGATTTCTTTAAGATAATTTTCTGCTTGTATTTCGCTAGTGAAGCTCCGAGTAGATCCTCTAAATATTATTTTCAGTGTTGCCGGGTTTTGTAAATACACTTTAGCACCAATCTGCTCAAAGGGCTTAAATAGCTGCCTCAGCCTCCATCTCCTTTCCACTGTTGCGTGGGCAAAATCTGGTCTTACAAAATATGTACTACCATTGTATTCTTTCTTGCTTGTGGGCCGAGCTAAGTCATATATGGTTTCCCGAAGTAAAAAATTTCCAAAAAATACCAACATTGCCCTTGGATATTTAGATTGATTCTGAGTTTTTTTAGGTTGAGTCATGGGAAAACGATGGGCTCTTTGGACTTCTTTCTCTAGGTCCCAGGTTTGCAGTTCGGGCATAGATGATTTGAGGAGTTTAATTATGTATCCCCTTGGGTCGTGATCTTCAACACCTTCTGGGAGCCCCAGGAAACGCAGATTGTTCCGCCGTGCTCTATTTTCCTGTTCCTCCGCCTTTATCATTAGGTCCTGAATAGCACCTTCTTGCCTTTTTTCCTGTTTTTGCAGATAAGTGACATCTTTTTCTAAATAGTCAGTTCGTGTCTCAACTGATACCATCCTTTCAGAGATTGCCAGGCATGTGCTACCCACCTTATTTACCGCCCCTTGGAGCTTTTGAATAGCTAAATGATGCTTTTGAGTATCCTTTTTGACATCTTTATGCAACTTCTTTATTGAAGTCAATATTTCTTTCAAAGATGGTTAATTTGCCTCTCCTGCCTCGTCATAATCAGAAATGTCCGCAATTGATTCCTCCCCACTTTCCTGAGCCAAAGATGGTTCAATGTACTTGGGGGTTATGGACCTATCTTCGGCCTTCGACCTCGTGAACCGTACTAAACTTTGGCACATTCTGGTTGATCTAGGGCTTGACCGTGCTCTCGTGAACCTGTTGGCGGACCTTCACTCAGGCCTTTTGGCTTCAGTTAGGGTCAGTTTAGACGGTCGACGCACCAGCCATTTTAAATCTAAAAGAGGGGTGAGGCAGGGGTGCATTCTGGCCCCTCTGCTGTTCACAGTTTACATTAATGCCCTTGAACCTGTGCTTAAGGAAGCGACCCCTGATATACCGCGCATAGGGGAGACTTGTGTACCGGTCCTCCTGTACGCGGATGACGCTGTGCTTTTGTCACGTACAGGGGTCGGGCTCCAAAGGTTATTAGACACCTTTGGTCTATTCATGAATTCCCTAGACCTTAAAATAAATGCTAAAAAATCACAAATAATGATCACGGGAGGTGGCTCACGGTGTAAGAGAGTGAAAAGTTTTTATTGTTGTAAGGAAGAACTATGCAGAGTGTCCTCATTTCCTTACTTGGGGATCATTTTTGAGGATAAAGGAAGCTGGGGTCCACAAATAAAAAATAGAAACAGCGCCCTTGTAAGAACATCGTCGGCTATTATGGGCTTTAGCAGAAGATTGGGGGCAAGGCCAATCTCAGCCCTCATGAACATTTATAAAGCCAAGTGCCTGTCTGTCGCCACCTATGGCTGTTCATTATGGGGCTATGGTCCGACAGACTGTCTTCAAGTCACAGAGAATACATTTTTTAGATCAGTCCTGTCTGTGCCCCATTCTACGCCATCTTACTCTATCCATTCTGAGTTGGGGGCTGGTTTCATAACAGACATAATTAGAGTGGCCCCCTTTAATTATGTGGCTTAAAACTTGGCTGAACGATGAACTGTCCCTTAATCGGTCTATCTTCAAAGATTGTCTCTCACTTGATAATGTACATAAAATTAAGTGGCTGACTTATGTAAAAAATGGGTTCAACGCACTGGGGAGACCTGAGCTCTTTTCCTCACCGGAAACAATTACACATAAAGACATTGACGTAACCAAAAGGGATATGCACACGAGGTTGTCCTCAGTAAGAGAGGAAAAGGAGCTCATAAAACCAACTGTAAGAGCTAACCTTTTGGTTGCCAATCTCCCTGACCCAGAATTTTTCCTTACCTTGGTCAACCGCCCCTTTCATAGGTTCCTTTTAACTCGCTTCCGTTTAAACATGATACATTTGATATTAGGTCAATATCCAACATGGGGTAAGCCTGAACAATTACTACCTTGTTCCTGCGATAATCTTTCTTCGCAGGACACTATGCACTTCATGATGTTTTGTGGTCATTTCATAGAGGAGAGGAGAAAGTTTCTTGTGCCTGTTCTTAAAAAGGCAGGGTTTTTGCAAGTTAGGCCAGCACTCCTTTACCTGCAGCTACTAAATAACCCTAGTGTCATCTTCCATGTAGCTAGTTACTTGGTGGGTGCTGTGCGTTCAAAGAAAAGGCTCATGGGAAACGCGAGATTGACTATATCCTTATGAAGTTTGCATCTTGTTATACAAATGATACCGTGTATTGGAAGTAAGGACAACGGAGGAGAGATCATTTTATATTGTGATAAATGTTGATTTTATGAAATTAGTGATGTATTTTTAAATTTTACTTCTTTTCTTGCTTTTAACATGATTGTCTTTTTAAAAAAAAAAACACTGAAGTATATTTTAAATCTTGAATGATGTGTGCTTTGTTTTGTATGAATTATTGATACTGTATATTTATTGTACTGCACCTTTTTTTGGTATTGATTTATCGAAATAAAGTATTTTGACTGACTGACTGACTGATCGAGCTTGGCTCAGCAGCCGGAGGGCAGAAATGTCTTTGGTCTGCAGCATCCATTTTGTGCTGTCCGGGTCAAGAAGGCTGGTACCGGTAAGACCATAGACCCACAGAGCTTGCTTCTAGCGGGTGGAATCATATCTCCCTCACTGGTTACCAATGTGGAGGTATGATTCCAAGGTGTTTGATTACCAAACACGAAATGTTTTGTTTCAGACGTTTTCGAGATAGCATTTACAGCGTCGTTATAATGCACCTCTACCAATATGTCTGGCTGAGTCGCAGACAACCCAGGAGAATGGTCTCCCTAGGCTGCAGAAGGCTTCTGCTCATGCATGAGCACCCTCTCACGTAAAACCCAGCACCCTGCCTTCAGGATTGTAAAGGCCTGCTGTAGGGGTGACTTATAGATTTTAAGTGTAGTGACCTGTAGATATAGTGAACCTACATCTATGGTAAGTGGTGCAGGCACCAGCTTACACAGGCTGCAATGGCAGACCTGTAGTTCCATTTTGCATGGCCTCTCATGGGTGGCATGATAAATGCTTCAGCCCATGGGAGGCCTCTATGTTACCTATGCCCTGGGTTCATGGGTACCATATAGAAGGGACTTTTAAGGGTACCCCAGTATCCAACCTGGAGTGTACCTAAGTACATGTCAATAAATTTTCAGGTGAAAGCAGATAGACTGGGCTCCTGATTCGCAGGATCCCTGTCAGGCTAGTCAAAAACTGTGTAACATCCAGCAAAAAGTGGGGGTAACCATAAGAAGCCGATCTTACTTTCCTACAGAAAGCCTACCAGACCCAGACATGTCTGAAAACTATATACACTAGGAAGTCCAGGATGGTG
Source organism: Lissotriton helveticus (assembly GCF_964261635.1). Taxonomy (NCBI): domain Eukaryota; kingdom Metazoa; phylum Chordata; class Amphibia; order Caudata; family Salamandridae; genus Lissotriton; species Lissotriton helveticus. The sequence goes on from NC_136067.1 coordinate 990,514,912, forward strand.
TGATCTGTGTGGATCCCATGCTTTTTTTACCCAGAATGCCCTGTAAACTTCATGCTCTGGCTAAAAAATGCACTTTTAGCTCAGTTGTTTGTAAGGGAAATTCCAAATGCCTGGTTTCACAAATTTTCCACTAAGTGTTCCCACACCAGTCCCCCAAAAAATGGCAACCACTTTTCTAGTTGAATCTAGCACCCATGAGAGGAAAGGCCCCAATTACACCTTGGACAGATCACATTTTTTCACAAAAAAACAAGCTTTTTTTTTTTGCAACATGGGTAGCTGAGGATTTTGGGACTGGGCTCAGCCACCTTGCAAGGACACCCAACAAACCCAGACATTTCTTAATACTAGGCCCTCTGGGGAGTTCAGGGTGGTGTGACTCATATAGTCATATAGACCCCTTGTACTTTTTACCCATCCCTTCATTTTTTTGTCACAATTTTGAAATGCCTTGTACGTACTAAGCTTTCTTTTCCCTTTGGTTGAAACTGTAGGCAAACCCCATAACAGCCCCTCGAGAGGGTCTGAAAGGCATTGTTGTCCCTTTTGGGGTGGGGCATGGCCAAATGCCAGGGTGGGATGTGTAGTGTATAAATAAGATATGACAGCACGACATGAGAGGAAAGTGAAGGTTTATTTCTTAGCACCTTATCCAACGATGAAGGATTTCCATCTGCCGCTCCGCAGGGTTCTTACAGTTGACAGAATTCTCTGCTCAAGTTCTGTGGCTGACCTCATCATGCATGAGATTCAATGCCACACTCCTCCCTCCCATACAACAAAATGAAGAATGATATAAAGCGAGCAAATCCCAACACCCACCGACCAAACATTCTAAAAACCTAACGTCCCAAACAAATACTACACTGTGAAATAAACAATAGCATGAGAACAAAAGGTATTACATTTTAAGCCAGGAGGCGGGGAGATATCCAGCACTAAACTTTACACTACAAAATCCTTGAGATATATAGGTTTCCTGATTTCCTTAACACTCCTCCTGTGTGTTGTTGGGGCACTTCCGCAAACATCCTGTAAGCCAGAATCTCCTAACTCACTCCCAACCTGTTGTGGATTAGATGGTGTAGGGAGAGAAAGGCCTTGTGGAAGCCAAAGGACAGCAACCCTGCTCTTGTTCCATATTTATTTATTTATTTGTGTATTTTATAGAGCGCACAGCTGCCCCAACGGGGCGTCCCGGCGCTGAGAACTTTGAAAGCGGAGGGCACAGGAATATGTTAAAGGGAGAACAGATGGGTCTTCAGGGACTTGCGGAATGACAATTCTGTGTGGGAGGAACGTAGGGCCAACGGGAGCTTGTTCCAATGCTGAGTGGTACAGACCTCAAAGGTTTTTCCACCTGCACATGAACGTTTAAAACGTGGAGTTTCCAGGAGGAGAAGAGAGTTGAAAGTAATGTCCTGTTGTTGGTATACGGTCGCAGGGTGTTTTTCAAATGGGCGGACCCAATACCCCTCGAAGCTCGATAGGCCAGCGTCATAACTTTGAAAATGCACCTCTTGGCCATTGGCAGCCAATGCAATTTGCGAAGGTGGGGAGAGATGTGGTGTCTGAAAGGGATTCTTTCCACTAACCGAGCGGCGGCGTTTTGGACCGTCTGAAGTTTTTGACATAGGCCTGCTGTGATACCTAGATACAGGGCATTGGCATAATCAAGATGGGAAATGATCAAGGCCTGGATTACAGTCTTACGGCAGTCCGCTGGTAGGTAGTTGATAAGCCGTTTGATGGTCCTGATCTTGCCAAAACAGGAGGCTGTCACTGTTTGTACCTGGGTATTGAAGCTAAAGTTGTTATCCCAACGGACTCCAAGGTTTCTTACCGAGTCTTTGGGCGTGGGGGCTTGACTCAGATCTTCTGGCCACCACAGACTGGAGTCCAGAGGGGATGGTAAGTTGAAAAACAGAATCTCCGTTTTTCCTGCATTGAGTCGAAGGGAGTTGGCATCCATCCACTTGGAAATGTCCCAACCATGATGACCATGATGCATCTTATTGGCCTTCCTGAAACATTTGATCACTTGCAACGTCCTTGTAAACTTAGACTGATTTGAACACCCCTTGGGCGTACTAACTTTCACAAAATCACCCATATTAACCTCCCCATTCCTCACACTCTTGCTAGAGTCAAAATGTTCCTTTCTCTTACATTAGGCAGTAGTCGCCTTCTCCCTCCATTCTCCTGGTGTATTATCAACACAGCCCTTGTTCCAGAACATTCAACCAGGACACATTATTATTGAAGGAGATCTTCCCTTGAACAATTTAAATAGAGATTTGCCTGTGGAACCATGTGGAGAGAAATGATAGTCAGCCAACAAATTAGACAACTCTTTCTTCCAATCCAAAGCATTCACTCTTGCCTGTTGTATAACCTCTTTTAATGTCTTGATGACCCTTTCTATGGCACCACTGGTTTCTGGGTGATACAAAGCCGATATCTTTTGCTCAATCCCGCACTTCTTCAAATAAGATTCAGTCTCATGGGAGCAAAATTGTACACCATTATCTATAAGTAAATACCTGGGAAACTCTCTCTTTCCTCATCCCATGGCGAAGGCTTTCCAACTGCTGCTCCGCAGGGTGCTTTCAGTTGACAGAATTCTCTGCCCAAGTACTGTGGCTTACCTCTTTTACTTTTGGGTGAAAGTGTAGACAAACCCCATAAAAGCCCCTCCAGTGGGTCTGCAAGACGTTGGTGACCCTTTTGGGGTGGGTTATGGTCAGATGCCAGGGTTGGATGCACCCCTTTTTGCCCAGATGTAACCTTCCTGGTGTCTAGAGAGCCTTTCAATCCCCTAGGGCAGATTAAAGACAATATCCCCAAATGGAGCAAACCTCTTAGCTGCTTCCCATGGGGCAGAAAGAATCTGTTGTTTATTCTGGGGTGGAGGTATGGCCCAATATTTGGTTTGGCACCATTTTTAAATCCATGGTATCTAGTGGGCTCTCTGTTCCTTGTGGAGCAAGGTACAGGCAAACCCCAAGCTGGACTAACCTCTTATCTGCACCGACAATGGGGTAGAAAGATTATATTGTCCCCATTTGGAGAAGGAAATGAACGATTGCAGGGTGGGCAGCACTGTATTGTTTTTTTCATGATTTCCGTGGTGTCTAGTGGGCTTTATGCCTCCCTAGGATTTGCCCCCAATCTGTCTCCCTGTGGGGCATAAAGACTGTATGTCCCATTTTGAGATGAGAGCATGGCCAAATGCCCGGGTGGGACAGTTCTGGAACATACAGAACAGCATGTACTAGTAAGCTGTTGCTCGTATACATATCTGCATATGTATAATTTTCTAATAAATTGTTCAAAAATGTAAAACATTGGTCCTAATGGTTACTTGAGATTCATGAGGTATTGCAAAAAATGGGTACATATTAGGTATGTTTATACCATTATCTGCTCTCAAATAGTGACTAATTGCACTATTCTTTTATAGTCAAATCAATGTGAATCTGTCTCTATAGAGAGCACTTTCATAAGCGAGGGTGGTACACCTCCATCCTCTTTTTTTGCACGTCTAAAGTCCTAGGTACCTGGTGGCTACCAAAATGGCGGAAAGACTCTATTACCTCCTCTGTCGTGGGATATGACCCAATGCAAAGATGGCCTCAACCTTTTTGTTTAGAATCATTTTGAAATCCTTGCTGTCTAGTGGGCTTTGTACCTCCCCGGGGGAAGAGAAATTATGGGCAAAACCCCAGTCAGGAAAAAACTTTCATCTGCAACCTGGTGGCAGAAATTTGCTATTGAGACAGTGTAAAAAACTGTGGTGTCTAATGGGCTTCCACCCCTCCAATGGAAATTTGATTGGGGGGTGTTCCAATCTGCCTCCTAGAGAGGAGAAAGCCTCTATTTTTTGCTTCAGAGTGGGGCACAGCCCTATGCCAGGGTGGGCAGCCCACAGTCTGTTCTTTAAAAAAAAAAAAAGAAATCCCTAGGTCAATATATAAATAGGGCACACTTTTCCTGTTTGCACCATGGTGTACCTTTAAACAGCAAATGTGTGCCCTATCATGTAGCATGCGCTGCCCTCAGGGCAGCCGCGAACTTGTGCTGCCCCTGGGGCAGCACATTAAAGAGAAATCCAGAGTAGCTGTTTAAAAGCTGTTCTGTATTTCTCTGTGCAGGCAGCAAAGAGAAATTTTTGATCCCAACACAGGCGTGGCAGTGAGTGATGGCAACCTCCTGCAAGGGGATGTCTGGGGGTCCCATAGGACTACTTTTCCCCCGCCAAAGGGCTGCCATCAGGTGGCGCACCGTCAGTGCGCCTCCTGGCAGCTTCTTTGCCCCTACTCCCACATTTATAATACGGCACGGGCGCAGAGGCAAAGGGATTCCCTCATTGGCATGTGGCCACAACCCCATGCAAGTGATGGAATGCCCTCTTGAGAAAGCGCTTGTGCTATATCTGCACTAGCACTTTCAGTCCTACAGAAGGGGCCACATAAGCGTATGTGGCCCTTTCTATAATAACAACATTACCCGGGGGCACACAAAGCGTGCACACATGCCCATTGCATTCCTAGGGCACTTTGTGTAATATGGCCTCTGGTGTCTATTTGGCTTTTTACCCCACAAGATGGGCAAATTGTGAGTAAACACCCTAATCTTCTGCTATATTCTGCTTTCATCAGGGTGCTGCTTTCTTGTGTCATACACAGAATGTATAGAGCATGCCTGCTCTCCCTGCTGTTCCATGTTCATAGTTCTGTTTGCGGCAGTTATCCACTACTGGCTGTTCTGTTCAGATGTACTGTGCTTCTGCTAAATAAAATCTTGAAAACCACTTACCAGCTGGATCTCTTTGATTTCACAAGTGCCGACGATCTGTGGAGAAGACGCCCTGCTACGTTCATTTCGCAGCACAGGTGCTGTGCTGTCTTCTGGACCCTGCGTGACTATAGATTTGGCTGTTTAAGAAGATCTTGTGATCTGGTGTCCTTGGTAGTGCTGTTTTCTTAAGGATTCTTGAAAATCGCACCTTCCTGCTAGTTTCCGACCCATTGTTATGCATTTTTGGACTCTTCTTGGTCTTCGGCGACTTGATTCTGCACAGATATATGTTCTGTGTGTTGATCTTCACTCCTTTGTGCCTCCGTCTATTATGGTAACATATGGTTACATCTTCCTTCTGGGGGTGGTGAAAAGCCTTCATTTTCTCTGTTTTGGTGCGGGCCATAGACCTCTGTCAAGGTTGGTTCCCCGAAACCTCTTTTTTCTCTTAATTTAATACCCTGGTGGCCATGCTGCCTAGTGGTGTGGAGGCCTACTAGGAGATCACTCTCTGAGAGTGATCTCCAAGCAGGAATTCCCTATCCTCCCCTTTCTAACAGTACCTCTCCAATCAATATCAGTGCTGAAGGACCGAGATATGGCCCAAAGCAACGATGCAAGTGAAAATTTCATAAGCCCATTGACTAATTTTGCTTTCAGTTTAACAGTAATGACATTAGCTCTCCATGTGCACTGAACTTCTCCACAAAGAAAAAAACAGCTCATGCTGCTGGGATGCTCTTCCCCAGCAGCAGCACCTTAAAAATTAAAAAAGGAATACCTCTGGTGCAAGCACCAGGGCGATTTGCTGCCCTTGTTCCTTTGATATGACCTTCACTTCAATAGCGCCTGCCTGTCTTGGAGTGCTGTTGACGTCAATAGCCTCAAAGCAGTGAATATTCAAGAAGAGATTATTACCAAGTTCTATTTATCATCATTTAACTGTTCACCACTGCTTTCAATATGATGCACACGATTTGTGCTTTTTTTTAAAAACAAATACTGGCTTTTGATTTAGATTTTGAATTGAACTGTACATGTCAAATCCTTTGTCGCAGGATGTGTGTTTCAGATTAGGCTAAAGGAGAATTTGAGGTGCTTGAGGCAACATGCTCCTCATTTTATCTTTCTGGGAGACCCAATATGTTTTCTCATGCAGAGAGACCTATGTCATTAGACTTTTGACCAGCTCTACATGATTTTGGTATGCTGCTCAATTACATAGTATTAGACTCTGTTAGGTTCTGCTCCTTTTAACATGAGTGGCTTCCACCCAATAACTATGCTACTTCTAATGGTTGTTGGAAGATTATTAATCTAGTTGATTACAGGATTTACCTGCACCCTCAAGGAGACTACCCACTCACCCTTCTTGGTAAATCAATATAGTTGATCATGACTTTTTCACCTGATTACCCTGATTACAAGTCCCAAGGAAAACAGCACCTGAGTACATGAGTGGTAGTGTAACCATGTTGGGGAACCCCATTGATGTAGGAAGCCCCAAAGAATGTAGAGTGTGTCATAGAGTTCAGCGTTAGTCAGTTCTGCCATCTTTCCTTGTCCAGGCATATCTTCTCAGTTCCTCCTCAGCGTCGACCACTTGCTGCTCTCATGATTCTCTCCCCCCTGCAGAAATCTTTGCAAATATGCATGCCTTTGTTCTCCCATCATTTTTGAAGGAAGCACAAAGGACATTTTGTGCTCCCTGTTTCTTGACCAAGCCAGATCCAGGTAGTCAACCTGTGCCCTGAAAAAAGCAAGATCAAAAGAATGAGCTTGTTTCACAAGGAGATGGGATACTTGCCAGTGCTCTGCATCATGTTCTGTCAATCACAAAGGTCCTCAGCATCAATTCCTGATTGACTGGAATTCATCTGGGTTTCAATACACTTCTAAAGAGGAACAAGTGCCTCTCTGGCTGGTTGTCATGGAGCTATGGCACACCTGAAGTGAAATACGCCCTGTTGTGATTAGAGTGCCCCAAACTTCAGTGGTCAGTTGATCAGGGAGAGCGGTCAATGGCACAGGGGCCAGATTCCTCTGTACTTGACATAAGGTGACCATTGAGAATTATTTAATGTTCAACCTTTACTTTACTGAGACCTGCAGAGGAAGGATAGAACAGGGGGGGGGGCAATTTAAGTCTGTCATTATTTAAAAGAAAGGACTGTCACCCAAGGATAGTGGAAAATATGGTGCTGCTTCTGCACCTGAAGACCAGGTGCATTTAGTGATTTCCATTTGTTCAGCTCAGAGCTTAAATCCAGTGTTCTAGAGTGCTGCCTTCAGGACCTGAGAAGAAATTATCATTTTGAGATTGGAACACTGCAACCACTGCCAAATCTGACAAACATCATCTAAAGGTCCATGTGTCTGCACTCTACACAGTTATGTGCGGCCCTTTCTTATGAAATGTCAATGTTAACATGAGGCGAATGTGCTTGCACTCCTGCACTGTGTACACCCTTTTTCAGCAATGCTGATGGCCCTTGTGTCTGCACACCTAAACTGCAGTGCTCCCACGGTTCCATCCATACAGATGCCGGAATATTCACTGCAGCCAAACACTGGATCCATTATGCACAAGGTAATCTACTATGTTCTTTCTATTACATTTAGTTTTAGTTACAAATACTAATGCCTTCCTCTTTCACGCCATTAATCTGGGTATCATCATTTTCCAATCCACTATCTAGGATGAAAGTCTTTTTTTATTATACATTGCCTAAAGAAACATTCAGAAACAAAATTATTAAATTGAATTTTCATACAAATTAAAAAAAAAGCCTTTGAAACATTTGTAAAGAAGGCTACTAGACTATACATAACTTGCAGCAACTTGGCCATCTTGGTATGGAGCAGACCCAGAAGAGACACCAGCAGCTCCTTTGCTGGACCAACTAAGGGTAATTCGACATTCTGCAGGCGATTCTAGCCTTTGTGATAACCACAAGGGCCTTTCATTGCACCTATTGGTGAAGGCGTCCTTGGTTTGTGAAAGCCAACAAACCACATTTGAATCTTTTACCACAATGGATTTGTGATGACAACAGGTCATAGAAACGTGTAAGACTGCACTATAGCAGTGTAGTGTTCCACGTCCCCAAGAATACACAGGAAATGATGGGGGCTCTTCAGGTACACGTTTATTTCCTCATATACAGCATGCATATACTCTGACCTCTTGTCTCCAGGTCCTGCCCAGGAGTGTCCCCATCCCCTCCCTTGACCGGAACTGGTGTCCGGTGTCCCCTGGCCTCTGCCCTGTGCCCCAGGGTCCTAGTGCCCTTGTCCAGGGCACGACATCTCCCCCCTTGTTGCAAACAAACATTTTGCCGACTGCTGCCTGTGGTCAGAGAGAGATGTGGAAATATATATATATATATATATATATATATATATATATATATATATATATATATATATATATATTACCTACTGGCGGTCGCCAGTAGGTATATATAGTTAGGATTTTTTCTCTATGGGATTTTTGAAAATTCTATGTCTAATAACTTTGGCGTTTGTGGACGGAATTGGCTGAAATTTTCAGGAAAATTGAACATTTTGTTTCTGAGCAGCAACTGAAAATTTGGGGGGGGTTTGTCAAGGGGGGGCTGAGAAAAAAGGGGGGTCCCAAAACGTGTTTTTCCCATGTTAATTTCCATAGGGCGGTTGGCCTCACTTTTAGCCCGAACGGCTGAATGGATTTCCACGAAACTTGGCAAAATTGTAGATATTGTTTGCCCGATGTGCCTTTGCTAGGTCTCAAGATATGTGCTCCTGTGAATTTTGAGTAAATTAGGTTTGAAAAAAGATATATATCTAGAGCCGCGCCCCGGTGCGCGTACCTGGGAGCGCTCCGGGCGCGCCACGCGACTTGCGCACGGCAAGCTGATTGGTTCTCGGGTGTCTGTAAACATTCGAAACAGTCCGCAGCGGCCGCCATCTTGTGTCTCGGTAGGATTGAGACACAAGAGGTGGAAAAAATCAAAGGGGGAAATGACCAAAAGGGGGCAGGGTAGACCCCCCTGACCCCCTAGGTTTGATGTGGGGGCCATAAAAGGGTCCCGCGGGTAAAAAAAAAAAATTAAAAAAATTCGATTTTCGCGGGGGGAGCGCCCGGTACGCGCACCGGGGAGCGTACGGGGGAGCGTACCATGGAGATAAAAAATGACACTATTTAAAAAAAATATATAGCATTTTTTTATAAATTGGAGGTAGTTCTGAAAAGAACTTTTTTTTGTTTTTGTTGTTTTATATTTTTTTAGACTTTTTAAAACGATTTTATATTTTTTTGGGATTTTTGTCAGGGGAAAAACAAAAACAGGGATTCCAAAACTGCTCAACAGGAGCAAAAAAATGTGAAAATTTATGGACTGGCAGGGCAGCGGTGTTGCTGTTTCTTCATGGCAATGAGTTCAACACTCTGCTCCCCATAGCAGAGCAGTTCATCACACTCTGTGCACAGAAATTTGATGCCTGCAAACACCGGCTGAATGTTATGGACCATTCTTCCACGGGGTGGTCCCGAAGGTGTTGCTCCACCAGTGGAGGTGCTGCCGCCATCTGTGGGTAAATTCCGTGCCAGCTCTCTGACACTCTCCCTGGCAAAGTTGTTAGGGTGTCTTCTTTTCACATGCCTGATTAAATTAGCATTTCCAAAACTATATTTTTTCAGAGGATTGCCTCTGGATAAAGTACTACCACATATTTTGCAGGTTACTTTTGGAGCGTTGACTTTTTTTTGCCCTTCAGGGATGTCATAAAATTTCCAGATGAAATGTTTTTTTTTCTTCTGCTGAGGAGGGTCCTCATCTAAAAATCCGTCGGAATCACTGCTGGATGACTCTCTTGCAGCCATTGCTGTAGATCAGAAAAGTAGGAGATGAACAAAGTACACAGAACAGCTCTTGCTCTCTCCAAGTACAAAGCAATAGTGAGAGAAATGGGTGGGTTTCACACAATTTGGAAAAAAAAAGTTATGAACCAATGAAAAGTGTTATTTTAAAGTCACATGGTTTGACGCGCTTACGCTACGCGCCCCGGGGCGCGTCCCGAGGCGTGTTTCGTAAGCGCATCAGGACGTTTACGTTGCGCGATCGTATGCGCTTCCGGGTGCGCTTACGCGGTGCGTCATAAGACGCATCTCGCGGCTACGCGATACGCGCTTATGACGCAAGGCGTGGCGGCTACGCAATACGTCACGATGTTGTTTTCGTTCGCGGCAATAGCGCTATCGGGACGCTCATCAGTACACGCCCCGGGGCGCGTCGCAAGATTGCGCTTACCCGTGCGTTCACTGGTCCGTGCCCCGGGAGCGCACCAAAAAGAATAAAAAAGAAATGATACAATATAAAATTCGATTTAAAATGTATTATTTTTAAAAACTATAAAAATTTGCTATTAAAAAACCTATGAAATTCACTGAAAAAACCATAGGTTATAGACCATATATAGTTAGGAATTAGCATTTACAAAACCTTGAAAATTCACTGAAAAAACCATAGGTTATAGACCATATATAGTTAGGAATTAGCATTTACAAAACCTTATTTTACTCACACAAAACCATTGAAATTCCATATATAGTTAGTTGCACTAACTATATATCGCGCACCCGCAATCCACTGCTGATGATGTCACATATTACATCATTCATGACATGGTCAGTGACATCACTGATGACATCACTGATGACATCTCAAATGACATCACTGATGACATCATCCATTGACTGTGTGTTTCTGTAAAGTTTAAATATGTTTTACATATTGAAAAATGAGTAGATGTAGAAGTGCCTAAATAAAAGATTTAGTAGGTGCGTGACTGACTTTATGAATGAGTAAGTGATTAAATGTGTCTCACTGAGTGCATGGGTTAGTGACTAAACTGTCTTAATTTGTGCATCATTATGTCTGTTGTTCTGTAAAGTGCTGCATGTGTTGATCAGTAGCTATATGAGTAACTATATGGGTTATTGATTGATTGTCCAAGTATTTGTATGGGAGACTGAGTGTGTGTGTGGCTGGCTGGGAGATGTCTGACTCTGTGCAGATCAATGTGTTCTTGTATCAATGATTGTATAAGAGAGTAAGTATGTGTTAGTATATGTTTGAAAATGTAAGGTACTCTATGTTTAACTGTATAGATTAGAAAATGGAAGTGTGATTGATTCTTTACAGGACTGACTAGGTGTGTGAGTAACTCCATGGATCAGTGGCAGAGTGTGAGTGTCTGTATAGGTGTATGAGTGCATATGATAGTGTTGTAAAGATGAGTGATTGTATGTATGAATGATTGTATGGGTGAATGAGTGAATGTGTGTGTAGACGTAGGAATCAGTGAGTGCGTATGTAGTAACTAGTATTGGTGTGTCAATGGTTTAAAAAATTATATTCTGTATTTAACACTGGGTGTAACAGAGGTTATATTAAAGTGTGAGGAGATGCATTGTATTGTCACATGAATGATATCATCAGTGATGTGACCATTGATGTCAAATGAGATGTCATCAGTGATGTCATTTGAGATGTCATCAGTGATGTCATCAGGGATGTCATTTGAGATGTTATCAGTGATGTCATTTGAGATGTCATCAGTGATGTCATCAGTGATGTCATTTGAGATGTCATCAGTGATGTCATCAGTGATGTCACTGACCATGTCATGAATGATGTAATATGTGACATCATCAGCAGTGGATTGCGGGTGCGCGATATATAGTTAGTGCAACTAACTATATATGGAATTTCAATGGTTTTGTGTGAGTAAAATAAGGTTTTGTAAATGCTAATTCCTAACTATATATGGTCTATAACCTATGGTTTTTTCAGTGAATTTATATATATATATATATATATATATATATCAGAGAGAGAGAGAGAGAGAGAGAGAGAGAGAGAGAGAGATAGCTGATAGAAAGGTTTCCACAGGTCTCCTTCTCTTTATATCTCCTCAATCAGTCTTTTTGTCTCCTTGCATTCTCTTCTTGGTCGCTGTTCTCCGATGTCAGCTTGTACTTCTTCCCTTTTTGTGTCTTCCCTCGGCCTTTGCTTTGGCGCTTCCTCGTCTTTAGTTTACAATTCTCTGAAATGCGAGCTATTTCGAGTGATGTGATATTGGCCTGATGACGCCGTTATCATTGGCCTCTTTACCTCTGTCACCGTCAATGGGTCTCTTGAGAATGCACTGTCAGATTTCCTCACTTGTCTTTGTTTCACTACCACAATGTCTCCTTCTTTTATTTTTGTGTTTGTCGCGTGTCTTCTCTGGTCAGCATAAGCCTTCATTTTTGCTTTTGCTGCTTGGTCTCTTGCAGCAATGTCCTTTTGCTCCACTCTTTCTACCTCTTTCATTTGTGGCAATCATGTTCTTCTTGAGCGCCCCAGCCAACACCAGTTCAGCAGGACATCTGCCTGTGGGGCTGTGAGTGGTGTTCCGATAATCCCTCAGCACCTGACATAGTGCTTGTCCAATTGAAATCTGTTAGTTTTGCTCTTTGTATCGCCTTTTTGATTGTTCACATGAAACGTTCTGCCATTCCGTTTTCTTGTGGCCACAGAGGTGTTATTCGTCTATGAAGAATCCCAAGGTATTCCATAAATCTTTTTAACTCCTCACCAGAGAATGGCGGACCATTGTCTGTCTTCAGTGTCTGGGGCGAGCCCCATGCTGCGAATATGTCATCTAGGACCGGCAGTGTTGCGTTTGCGGAGGTTGACGCGACTTGTCTCACTATTGGGAACCTGGAAAATTCATCTATTATTACCAACAGGTAATTTCCTGTCTCCAGGGAGCCATAGAAGTCAGCCGCCAGCTCTGTCCACACTGCTTTTGGGAGTTGGGACATTTTCAGTGGCTCCGGCTTTGATGAGGGCCCTGGTATTTGGCAGATGTGGCAGTGCATTACAGTTTCTTCGACCATGTTGTCTAGTCCCGGAAACCACACTTTTTCTCGCAGCATTTTTTTGGTTGCTACAATCCCTCGATGTGACTCATGTGCTAGTTCCACTGTCCTTCTTCTTAGTGTCTGGGGTATTACTATTCGAGTGCCTCTCATCACTATTCCATTTTCACTTTCGGAGAGCTCTTCACTTATCTTTTTGAACGCCAGCAATTCTTCTCTTTCTACCCCTTGTTCCCAATTGCTATTGCTGTTCACGTGTCTCCACCTTTGCTGTTTAGTTATTTTCATTGTTGCTTGCATGGTGGGTTCTTGCTTTGTTTCTTGTTCTAGCTCTTCCATTGTTATAGTTGCCGGTGTGCTGTGTTTCAGTGCGAAGTTCAGGTATTCCTCTGCCATCGTTGTTGCTTGTGATGCTTGTGGCAGTGGGTGCCTTGATACGTAGTCAGCTGGATTGTGTTCCTGCCCTTGCCTGGTGGATTATCTTGAAGTTGTAATCCATGAGCCTTCTCCCCCACCTCTCTATCCTAGGTGGTATCTTTGCATTTGAATTTCCGTATATTGTTATCAGTGTTTGGTGATCTGTTATGATTGTAAATGGTTTTCCATAGATGAACATGTGATAGTGTTCACATGCCCACACTACCGCCAAGCTCTCCTTTTCCGGATGGGAGTATCCTTTTTCCACATCTGACAGGCTTTTGCTTCCATATGCCACTACGTGTCTTGGGGAGTCTTTTCCTGGTTGGTGTTGTGCCAGTATTGCCCCTAGTCCCACTGGACTCGCATCCACAGTTAGTTCAGTGCACAGTCTCGGATAAAAATATGCTAGGTGATCCACTGCCGTCACAGCATGTCTTATTTCTTCAAACGCTTTGCTGCATTTGTCAGTCCACGTGAAACTCTGGCCCTGTTTTGTCAGTTCTCTTAGGGGTGCGCTTACAGTGGCAAAGTCTTGAATATATCTTACACAGTAGCTAGCAAGACCAAGGAATGACCTCACTTCTGCTACATCACTTGCTTGCTTCGCTATTTCCATTGTTTTTACTTTGCTACGATCTGGTCGCATTCCTTTCTTGGAGAAAATGTGGCCAAAGAATACTAGTTCGTCACGCTCTAGCTCACATTTGTCTTCATTCTGTGTCAGACCTGCTTGCTCCAGTTGAGACCATACTTCTCTCAGAGCTTTGTCGTGCTCCTTGTCTGACTTTCCAAACACTAGAATGTCATCGCTGTAATTCAAGCTGTTTTTTACTGGCCTGATTACTTGGCGTATTGTCTCTTGAAATATTTCCGCGGCAGATGAGATCCCAAAGCTCAGACTTTTGTATCTAAAAAGACCTAAGTGGGTGGAGAACGTCGTGATATATCGAGACTGAGGATCTAGTTCTAGTTGGTAATATCCCTTACACAAATCTAATGTGGAGAAACGTCTTGTGCCTGTGAGGCAGCTGATCATATCATCAAGATGTGGTCCGGAATGCCTCTTGCATTCAATTGCTTTGTTCGGTATCCTCATGTCGACACAAATTCTTATTTTTGACGTGTCCTTCTTTGGGACGGCCACGATTGGTGACACCCAGGGCGTTGGTCTTTCTGATGGCTCTATTATGTCCAGCTTGAGTAGTGCTTTGAGCTCCTCTTCTACCTGTGGCTGCAGGTGTATTGGTACTCTTCTATGATGTTGCGCTACTGGCCGTACTGTTTCATCAATATGTAGCGTTATTTGCCGCCCTTTCAGTTTTCCTAGTCCTTGCAGTAGCTTGGGGTATTCTTTCAGGATGCTTCTCTTCTCTGACATATTGTAGGTCATTGCTAGGAGACCCATTATCTGAGCCGTGATGTTGCTCAGTAGACATGGTGCTGGGATGTCGCCTTTCAACACATGTATTTCTTCTTTTATCTTTTGGTCCTTGTATGTCAGTTCTTCCATGAATTTTCCCATGTTCGTTACCGGTTTCCTGGATCCCCAGGTGAATACTTCCACTCGGGATGGCCTCAGTGCTGGTTTGATTTTCATTTTTTTGTATTCAGAGACACACATGATGTTGCATGTTGCTCCACTGTCCAGGACAAACTTTGTTTTGTGTGGCCCCACACTTATGGTCATGGATTCTGTCTTCTTTATGTTGTTTTTCTCCGTCTTCACCTTCATCACCGGACTCAGTAGTGACATCCGACATGAGATAGAGTTGTTCCGTCTTTTCTTCTTCCTCTTCTTCACCTGACTCTACTGAGGAACTCCTTGTTCCCGTCTCAATATGCCTGACATGCCTACTTGTTGACATTCGTGGTCTTCCTGTTCTTCCTCGGTCATTCCTTGGCCCACACTGGCATAGTGATTTCTCCCATTGGACTTCTGCATGTCTGGCCAAATGCCGGGCATGGGCCTCTATGCGGAAATTCAAGCCCGCACCTGTAACACGTTACCTCTGGTTGCTTCTTCGCCGTTTGTTCATTTCTGTCCTTTTTCCAACCACCTGAGCGGTTGTTATTTGTTATGCGGTGGGCTTGCTCCACTCGTCGTTCCTTTCCTCGCTCCATTTCCTTTGCGTGTGCTGTCGCTCTAGCCTCTGCTCTTGCCAACGACAGGATGTTTTCTAGTGATGTTGGTTCCTTTAGGATCCTTGCGCGGAACTCAGTGTCACGGCAACCCTCAATGATACGTAGCATGATTGCTTGTTCATCAGCTTGTTAAACTCGCAGTTTGTTACAAGCTTTCGCAGTCTTGTTGCGAAGTCATCTAGTGTTTCATCCAGTTGTTGAAATGCAATCATGAAGGTGTATCGTTCAAAATCCACATTCCTTTGAGGATCAAATTTATTTGTTGTTAGGCATTTTTTTAGTTTGTCATAGTTGGCGGTCTCTTCTTTTCGCAGTATCACTAATAGGTCTTCAACTTCATCACCTTCTAAGTTCAGGAATAGACCTAACCGTTTGGCATCTGTCACATCTGTGGCCTCCGTGTATCTCTCGAAACGTCTGATCCATTTTTCCCATCTAATTCCTGTTTGTGGCTCAGATAGGTTAAATGGTAGCGGACTTCTATACTGTGCACTTGGTTTCGGGTCTGCCATTCTTCTTTGTTCTTATTGTCTTGCCTTGTGCTTGTTTCTTTATTTTTTTCTCTTTATCTTTCTTGGCACTCTTTTTGTTAATATTTGTTCTTTTCCTTGAAGATCCTTTATTTTCCTCTATATATCTTTTATTTTCCTTTCCTGTGCTTTATTATTCTTTATTTGTCTTGCCTTGTGCTTTATTGTTCATTTCTGTCTTTCAATCGCCACTTTTTGCTTTCTTTCCGTCTATTCCTGACCTCAAAATGGCTGCCGCGCTGTTCTCTGTTCTCATTGGTCAATTTGCCTGACCTAAAAATGGCCGCCGTTGATCTCGCGAGACTTCAGAGCCAATCAGGGCGCTGCCTGAGCTCGCACCAATTTCTTTAACTTTTGCGCTTTCTACACAGCGCTTACCGGAGTTAGGCAGTCTTCTGTTCGCATCGGTCGGGGTGGGCTCCTGCGTCGCTGCGCTTCTCGTGGGCACTTTTTTTCTTCTTTATTCAGCACGACGCGATCCAGGGTGGGCTCCTGGTTTAAAATCGCGATGAAGTCACCGATGGGCACACGTCGATTCAGCAAACCTTCGTCGCCAGTTGCAGTGTTCCACGTCCCCAAGAAGACACAGGAAACGATGGGGGCTCTCCACGTACACGTTTATTTCCTCATATACAGCATGCATATACTCTGACCTCTTGATTCGAGGTCCTGCCCAGGAGTGTCCCCATCCCCTCCCTTGACCGGACTGGTGTCCGGTGTCCCCTGGCCTCTGCCCTGTGCCCCAGGGTCCTAGTGCCCTTGTCCAGGGCACGACGACAAGCAGGTAGATGTAAGTCAGCATTGACGGTCTCCCAGACTAACCAGAAAGAAAGTGCAATGGTTTTTAGGTTTAATAAGCTTTTATTGATAAATTAATCATCATAAAACATAGGGCAAAAGTGTAACAATATTTGAGAATATCCAATATGTGAAATGAAAGTAAGCAATAAAACATAGCAAAAAGCAAAAGTTTTAATCTGACTATTGTTAAATTGTGCTTGATCAGCTATACAAATATACTTGTTCCGTAAGTCTCGGTTACAAATCGTTATTTAGGAACGTCACGAAAACAATGTCCTTTATTGTAAGACATGTCTATATTACTTCATCTTGTAGAAGGAAACTCCCACCCTGGCACGGACTGAGCACAGACTAAAAGACAACGTTTCCTTTGAAAACACAGACACTTATTCATGGAAACTCAACGGGTGCACCGAAGCCTTGATTACGAGGGCCCAGGTACAGGATGCCGTTATAATTGCGCCAATAAAATCGGATACTGCTGTCTTGCTAATTTATCAGGTACAATTATCATCAACTTTTCTGAGTTTATCCCTAAAAAATGGGCATTGCATACAGGTTTTGGTGCTTTCTGTGTAGTTACAGGGCGATTTTTCCACATTAGCTTCTGGCAGGTTGGACTTTTCACCCTTTATCACGCCCAGTATTTACCAGCTGTGTTAAAACAAGGGATTGTGCATGGGTCGGAATTTATTGAAGCACTCCTAATCAACAGGCAATTCATTAGTATAATCAATCAATATGCATCTCAACCCTATTTTGATGCACTATATGCAACTATGGGGCCTATGTAAGAGGAGGTGGCGGAGAGATGCTTAATGCAGGCCCATCTTTAGCACTGGTGGTTCCCGGTGCGACAATTCATTTTGGTGCCCCCACCCTCATGACCTCCTACTCGGATTCACTGATTGCCACCCGGTAAAAGTACCCCTCATCGCTCCAATCAGAAGTTATTGCTAAACACAGCAAACTCCCTGAGGTCAGCGCCCCTCCACATGTCAGCGCCCAGTGCAGCCGTACCAGTCACACTGCCCTAAAGTCGGCCATGGCTTAATGCCACACTACGTCACTTTAGAAACGCAGGGCCACACCATATTTACAAGGATATGGTCCAGCCCTGCGTATCCCCCTGCAACTGTGCTATATTTAACTGCTTAGCTCTAACACAGGCACCCTTGCACCATAGTACAAGGATGTCTGCGTGCAGGGGAAGATTATTTATGTGCAGAAAGGTGTCTCTTCCTGCTCCTAAACAATCCAAAGCAGATTGCTTTTTCCATGTGTGCTGCATTGAGGAAAAACGAGGAAAAATAATGCATTTGTCCTCGTTTAGCAATCTTAAGACCAGGTTTTCCCTGGTCTTAATTGTGATGCTGCTTCCTATGTACGCTGCCCTTGTACATGTAGGGCAGCATCAAAATCCATGGGTGTTGCGGTGGAACGCCCACCGCAACACCCACTGCCCATTCCTTTCACACTAATCATAGCGTTATTTACAAGGCAGCATTAAGCCACGTTAAGTGGCTTAACGCTGCCTTGTAAATGAGGCTAAGCCCCTATCGCCACCACAACGTCGGAAAAAGTGACATTGTGGTGGCAATGGGGGCTTGTACTTATGCTCCTATGTGTCAAGAATAATATTTGTAGAAATGTTGAATGTCCAGCTGGAAATAGGTTTCAGACAGTCAGTTCCCAAGCTAGTAGGTACTTTTAAAAATGGTCCTTATATTTTGAATATTCTTACATTCACTATATGCAAAACACATACCAGCTGCGAGTCCTGCAAGTGAATATCAGTTCTTGAAATAATGCATGCACGCCCCTACATCTTTACTTCACATAGATAAATACATAACACTAATGAGCATGCCCTTACGACATATTTTACAACTGACATAAATCTCAAAAGAGAATAATGCATTTTTTGGAGAAACAGTTTGTTCACCAGTCACATGTGACTAAAGGGGCAGAATTTCAGAAAAGAAATAAAAACAATATTGTTGTTTTAGAAATACTAATGTGGTTTGGAAAAAGCACGCTATGTCTTCGGCAAAGGGAGAGGCCTCATATTTATTAACCAGAACCCACCGGGACTTATTACACAAACATGTGAGCATATTTTTCTTGAACGCAAACTAATTAAAAATAGATTTTTATTTATAGGATAACGTGAGAGGCAAACTCCCTTGGGAAACAGAGTTCAAAAATGATGCCAGAGGTTTGAAAAATATATATTCTTCCTGTATTTGGGATTCAAACACCCATATGTCAAAGTGAATAATTCAGAGAGTACACCATGCCATGTGTTAAAGGGTCAGTTTTCCCGTGTGAAACCGGAGAAGTAGATGAAAATAACACATTAAAATAATAAATCAAAATGGAGGGCCTGGACCTCTTGCAGACGACAGGGTCAGTGTGCATATTAAAAACAGTTTCACAGCAGCTCTGTCTGAAAACCACAGGTCCTTTCTGATCCAATATGGATCTATAAAGGAACCGTTGTTTTAGCCACGGTCAGAACGGAAGCCCCTAAATTTGCCTTCCAAAGTTACATATGTAAATCTGCAGGGTCGAAATGGGACAGAAAATAAGCCCAGGCGCCAAAACAAAAGTGACCCACAGTAGTGAATGTGAAAGCTAAAATATTGGCCCTAGTTTGCAAATTAGGGTAGTTTTGAACATATAAAGACACGTGGTATGTGTGTTTTGCAAGGTATGGACGAGTGCATGGACTTGAGCTTGCTGCAGGCAATGTTTTTTTTAAAACTGGCTCACACACTGTAAGACAGGCCTGTCGGGCACTGCCTGATTGCCCTATAGGCCAGTCTGAACCTGTACATCTGTATAAGCTAACAAACACAAACGGATCGATTCACATCACCATTTGAGTGTCTGAATTCAACTTATCTGCACAGATAACTTGATTGTCGAGTGCAAGTATATTTTTTTTAAAAGCTGGAAATGCAGTGTGATTAGTCATGCTTTTTGCCCTGGACACCCTCATTTTTTGCTTGATACTGGTGGTAACTGACCCTGACTGTGTCCTGGGCTCTGCTTATTAGACCCAGGGCCAGTACTCTGATTATAAGATATATGGTAATTAGGTTTAATTACAATTTGGACTGACAGCCTAGCTGTAAGTCCCCAGATGCTTATACAAGCCCATTGGCTGCCGGCGCGTCACTTTTATTGACGCACCGGCAGCGCAATGGGCTTCCTAATATTTACAAGGCCATGTAAAGTCACCCTACATGACTTTTCATGGCCTTATAAATATGTTTCCCTTTCACACATAACTGTGGAAGGGGAATTCAATCGTGTTGCTGTTGGAGTTCCCAAGCAACCTCCATGGAACTTGATCCATTCCCAGGTTTACAACATTTTGTAAACCTGGGAATGCATCAGAATCCTACGCCTACTGAGGGGAGGATTGAGGAGGCGCAATAAGAAGTACTTTGATTTCTCCTTGTTTTTTTCTCTATGTGTGCTACATTCTGCAGCATGCATAGAAAGAGGTTAATGCCTTTAATAATAGTTTTTGCGCAGGAAGGTGTCCCTTTCTGCACAACAACAATCATCCCTTCAGCGCAGGCACCCTTGCAAAATTATGTAAGGGTGTCTGCGCTGGCGCAAGGCTGCTGCTTGTGCGCCGGTATAGGGTAAAAGGACAGGAATGCGCCATATCTTGTAGAAATGTACAGCATTCCTGCCCTTTTATTTTGACAAACAACAGCGCAGCAGGAGAGCTTGCTGCCCTGCCAGGCGTCAAAATATTGTAAATGAGGCCCCTAGTATATAATAGGGCATGTAGTCTTAGAGGCCCAGTAGACTTAATGCACATAAATGTGCACTACTGTGTTGTCTGCTGTCATTTTTAAAGGTAGCACTGCTTTTCAGGCTGCCTGTACATTAAATGTATATGCAAATTTGACTTTGGATTTAAAAGGTACTTCCAATGATTCAAACTACCTTATTTTTACATGTAAGCCACCCCTAAGGTTTCCCCTAGGTGCCCAGGTGTCGGGTATCTTCTAACTATAAGCAGAGACATTATACCATATGTTTTATAAGCCTTGGTGAGGGACAAACTGCCAATTTCATTTTCCCCATTGTAGAAAGCTAGCTCTATAGGCTAACATGGGAATATGTTATTTAAGTATAAATATTGACAGGCGTGAGGTGGAAATGTATTTCATGACTCAAAATGATATTTATGATGAATATAACAACTTACCACTGTTAGATTTATAATATCTATTACATAAAATAATTTACAGAACTTTCTTTTCTATAAGCCAAAATAAAACTGTCCAACTGCCCTCTCCTGATTGTCCAGCCACTGCCTGACTTAGCCAGCTGTCTTAATAAGGTGTGAAGTGGCCTGCTAGAGAGTCAAAGTATTTCCTGTGGGTGGAGAACTGCATCTGCAGAAGCAAAAGGCAGAATGGGAGATTGTTAGACCTAACAACTTGTTTCACACTTGCACTCACAACATGTATCAGCTTTTTTTCTGCTGTTGCGTGCTCCAGGGTGTGCCTTCCGTTAAAGCACTTCAATATGACCACAACAAGCGTGCCCCCAATTGGGTGACGTCCCCCGGTCACAGCCTTATCCCCTCATGGGGTTGCAAACTTTTTCAAGAAATACTCCCAATTCAAAGTTCAATTCTTGAATTCTTTATTTTCTTCCGCAATTTTTTCTTGCATTTATTTTCATTGTTTCATTATTTTCAATCAAATAATAATATCAACCTCCAGTTGTCATTCCCAGATAGTTAACCAATGCATTTCAGCTAACTAGTAGCCTTCGTCAGGGACCTGGGGTCTGAAATTAAATCAATGTATCATACATAAAGAATCATAGGAAACACATCACATCACTTCACGGTGGTGAAAAAAAACTGTATTCATAATGCTGATCTGCCTGTACAAGTTGCAAAGATTTGGTGAAAACACATGCTTGTGGAGCCATTCATATACAAAAAAAAGTGGTAAATCCCAGTACGCCTAAAACGGGCATAAATATAGTGTTATAGTGATGGTCAGCAATAGCTAATAGTGACAACTACTCGCAATTTAAGTGGCTAAAATGTGTTGATGGTCATTATAGTACATGCGTATTACTGCAGCAGCGGGCGTGTTGCGACGAATCCGGTATGTATGGGGAGGAAGGCCACTTGTATGGATTCCGGTGCGTAGGTTCCGTAGGAAGTTTGCTCTCGCAAAGGCATGATGCGACGATCTTTGGAGTTACGACGATCTCCGGGGCGACGATGCGCGGACCAGCGGTGATCTTCTGTCTCGCAGCTCCTCGATGCGATGGCTTCGGCGATGACTCTCGCAGCGACGTGATGCGGTCCGCAAGCAGGCGGTGCGGCGATCTCACCCAGCGACGACAGGCTCTGCGACAACACTCGCAGCGTTGTTAGGCTTCCCGCACCAAATCTTTGCAACTTGTACAGGCAGATCAGCATTATGAATACAGTTTTTTTTCACCACCATGAAGTGATGTGATGTTTCCTATGATTCTCTATGTATTATACATTGATTTAATTTCAGACCCCAGGTCCCTGACGAAGGCTACTAGTTAACCGAAATGCATTGGTTAACTATCTGGGAATGACAACTGGAGGTTGATATTATTATTTGATTGAAAATAATGAAACAATGAAAATAAATGCAAGAAAAAATTGCGGAAGAAAATAAAGAATTCAAGAATTAAACTTTGCATTGGGAGTATTTCTTGAAAAAGTTTGCAACCCCATGAGGGGATAAGGCTGTGACCAGGGGACGTCACCCAATTGGGGGCAGGATTGTTAGACCTAGCATCTTTGGCGTGGTTTCCCCCTTTTTGCCTCTACCTCCTGTATTTTTGTTGCTGTGCTGGATTTCGTTTTTGCTGGTTTAGATGCTTTGGACACTCTGCCACTGCTGATCAGTGCCAGAGTGTAAGTGCTCCCTATGTAAATTCTTATTATGATTGGATATACATGATTGGCATATTTGTATCACCCTGAAGTCCCTAGTAAAGTGCACTGGGTGTGCCAGGGCTGGTGATGACAAATGCTACTAGTGGGCCTGCAGCACTGATTGTGCCACCCACATGAGTAGCCCTAAAATGGTGTCTCAGGCCTGCCACCGCAGTGCCTGTGTGCAGTCTATGAACTGCCATGTTCTCCTGGTCAGTGGCCCCACTGACCAGGCGTAATCCTTCCCTTTTTGTGCACATTGGTCACCCCTATGGAAGGCCCACACTACCCCCCTGGGCAGGGTGCAGTGTATGTGAAAGGTAGAGCATGTACTGGTGCAGGTGACATGCTCTGGTAGTGAATTACATCCATTTTCGTTTTTCACTATTGTAAGGCTATCTTGCTCCATAGGTTAACATTGGCCTGTTTGTGTATTGACTGTTTGGTTTGAGAGTGACAGGGGCTGGGGATTCCCCAGGAGGCTGGCTGAGCCAGCCCTAGGCTGAATGACTGTATTTGCAACTTGAGTGGTGGGAGGAGATAGCACCTGGGCCTGAATAGGCAGGTGCCTGCCTTCCACAATGCTGGCTCCACCTCCTGCTGGGCAGCTGACGACCCTGCCCCTCACTCTGAAAGGAAAGGAGAAGCCAGGAAAACAAAGTGCTCAAGAAACACCCAGAACTGGACTCAGGGCCCACTTGCACAAAGAGAACAAAGACTTTTAGGGGTATAAGTACAGGACCCCTGACAACAGAAAATTAGATCATCCTGGAATCAAGAAGGGACCTCTGCCAAGGAGAAAGCTGAAACTGAAGAAGGAAGATTGTCCAGCTGTTGCTCTGCTGGATTGCCCTGCTGTTGCTTTGCTGCCAAGAAGAGGGGAAGGACTTTGCTTTGTGCTGTGTCCCCTTGCTTGAAGGAATCTCCAAGGGCCTGAGAAGAGCTGGCTCCCTGTTCTGAAGTCCCAGGAACAAAAGGACTTCACCCCCAGCTTCCCCTGAGCTCTACTGAGAGAGTTCTGTCCTTCCTGGAGTGCTTGGCCCCTGTGTGGTTCCTCTGGAAGTTGTACCTATGTTGGGAAGCTGGAAACTAAGCTTGAGAGACTTTGCTACAGAAAAGTTATCGCATCACTCGCTGCGGAGCGCATCCCCTACAGTGCGAGGAAATTCACGTCGCTATGAAGGTCGAGATCGTCGCAGCGCCTGTTGCCGCTGTCAGAGCCGTCGCATCCTTCGCTTGCGGGACGCACCCGATTGGTGCGGGAAGCCTAACATCGCTGCGAGTGTCTTCGCAGAGCCTGTCGTCGCTGGGTGAGATCGCCGCACCGCCTGCTTGCGGACCGCATCACGTCGCTGCAAGAGTCATCGCCGAAGCCATTGCATCGAGGAGCTGCGAGAGAGAAGATCACCGCTGGTCCGTGCATCGTCGCCCCGGAGATCGTCGCAACTCCAAAGATCGTCGCATCGTGCCTTTGCAAGAGTAAACTTCCTATGGAACCTACGCACCGGAATCCATACAAGTGGCCTTCCTCCCCATACAGACCGGATTCGTCGCAACACGCCCGCTGCTGCAGCGGGGCTGTCACATCGCCTCCCCAGGGTCTCAGGAGCAACGCATCGCTTGTTTTGCACCGCACCAGCTTCTGCTTTTGGAACTTTGTTGCAACTAAAGGTACTGTGAGCTAAACGTGACGCGACTGTGAACTTTTCACGTAACTGTGGATTATTTTATCCGAACCTAAAGAATTTAATCGCAACCTAAAGAATTTTATCGCAACCTTAAGAGCTCTTTTGAAACCATATTCTTGAACTGTGTATGTTGGATTTTTATCGTTTTGGTCTTGTGTAGTTTAGATTAAATACCTTTATTTTTCTAAACTGTTGTGGAGTCAGTTTGTGGTGTTTTCACTGTGTTACTGTGAGTGTTGGTACAAATACTTTACACATTGCCTCTGGTTAGCCTAGACTGCTCGTGCCAAGCTACCTAGAGGGTGAGCAGGGGCTATCTCAGAAGGTTTCCTCATTACCCTGACTAGAAGCAAGGGTCCCTATTTGGACCGTGGTACCTACCCCTGCCAACTAGAGACCCCCATTTCTAACAGGGATGGAAGTAGCCAAACTGGTCTTCAAAGAGATTATTTCACTTTAGGATAGCACAGGCTTACCCCCATATCTAACACTCCCAGCCACACAGGAGCCACTGAAATTAAATTAGTGAAGGAGCTGGGAGGGGAGTGTTAGAGACCCTCAGGCACACCAGTGGATTGGCTTAGCCAGATCTAACCATCCAGGAGAAAGTTTCTCCATTATGGATTTTGGGAGAATAGTGCTTTCTAGGACAAGAATATGCCAGGCTTTGGAGGAAGTGGTTATACTTGAGGGTGGCACCCTGCATTGCCTGTTCAGGACAGCAGCCCCGTTTGACGCCTAGGAACATTGAATACATTTGGAAGAGTTGCCAAGCAACTCAGATCGACTGCTGGAAACAAGGAGAAGAAGCACTGCCCTGCACCCAAAGGACTGCACTCTGAAGGACTGCACCTGCTTCACAATCTGGTACTACTGCCCTAAGTACTTTGCCTGGCTTCATAAGGATCATGAAGTGGACTCCCTGAAAGCTACAGGTTAACAGAGCCACCTGCATCATCTCCACCAAGAAGTCAACATCCTGGAGTGTGTCCAGTGAACTTTCATGGATTTGGCCAGGTGCATTGTGGGAATTGTAGTCCCAACATCCCATGGACCATCTCAGAGCTTCTAGATCCTTGGATTTGGTGTTTTGGATACTATGAACCCACAATAGAAACTTCAGAAAGATGTTCCAGAAGTTTGGAGAAGTGTGGAGAAACTTTTGTAAAAAGCTCAAAAAGTTGATCAGGTGCATTGTGGTAGTTGTAGTCCATGACCCCAAGAGGCAAACCAGAGCATCTGAACCCTTGGCTGATGCTGTGTACCACTTTCGTGTATGAAGAAACACATCTGGAAGTCATTGTAAAAGTGTTACATCATGGGTGGCCTCAACTCCGGACTTTGTCCATGTCCAGCGCAACCTTTTTTAACCCTGTGAGCGCTATTTGCTTCTATGCGCTAGTTTTATTTTTAATCTTTATAAATTAATATCTGTGGTTCCCTACATTGGATGATAGTGTCTTTGGTTACTATTTATTCATAAAAATATATCATATTTTTATCATTTCGTGTTGGATTTGTATTGTGTATGGTGTCTTACTTATTTAATGTATTGGTGTTTTTAAATGCTTTACACAACCGTCTCCTAAGTTAAGCCTGTCTGCTGCTTGCCAGCTACCAAAGGTTGAACAAGGGAATAGTTTATTGAGACCTTGACGGAACATTTAATGAAGTCTCTCCTTATTGTCACAAATAAATCACTTTCCAAGAAACTGTTATAAGGTGATTTACCAGCGTGAAAAAATATTCCACAATATTAGTATGGGAGTGGTGGAGAGTGGGCATATATGCTCTGGAAAGTATGGGAATACCCACAGACTCAAAAGGTTGTGGGAATTCTCACATTGTTTCTGATTCATTCCTATCACACCAATAGTCAGATATTGTAAATTCCTTTCCAAGGCAAGAATGACAATAGAACATCCCAAAAAATGGATGGGAAGGCAGAGGAAGAGCTTTCTTCATGTTGAAAAATATGTTACTTGATTATGAAAAAAAAGAAAATGAAAACCGTTATCTTACAAATGTGATGGCTTTTCATTGTGTGCAACTCTGCACTTTGTACAATTACATTTGCCTGTAGCCTATGCACTGACATAATTATGAATTCTGGAAATACCTCCCGGAGTACATTTTACAACTTTTTTCATGCGTAAGCAGAACTTTCATGTGCAAAAAAGAAAAAAAGGACAGAAAACCCACAGACTCAGGCTAAGTCAATTTTAGGGTCATAACTTACATTCCTAATGTCAGAAACTCCTCAACTAAGCCAGATTTTCTACTATAATATTAAACTAGATGATATGTACGTGGTCACCTCCATAGCGTCATACTTATGGGTTACTTGGGCTTGACTGAGAGAGTTGCCCTCCACTCTAGGATTATGTTTAACCAGGTAGGCTCCACAAACCGGGTGTTTCCCATATTGAACACGCTACTTTCTTATGCATAAATTGCACAATTGTGTACTATTTTTATACACTGCACTTTTACTCCCTCTGTGGGTTAGCAGATTGTTTACATCTGAAAAGAAGATAATTCCATAATGTTCTTATGCATTTTTTTATGGTTTAATTATTTTTATTGAACATTGCAAGGAGTAAGCTCACATATAAAGGGCCATACAGGGCCCACCATGAATACTAATCAGGGCGTCGTTATTACAAAAATCAACAGTAAACAAATACTGTGCCACCTACCACCCCCCTCCCCAATAGACGGAAAAGGAAGAAAAGAAAAAAGCACAGAAAAAGCCACCCCTCATCCTCCCACTGTCCATTCCGGCAATGTGGCACTGCGCCAAGCGGAGTATCAGTTCCAAAGGCTAGGCAGCCTACGTAGAGTGTTCCTGTGCCATAGGTATCTCGGACAGGACAGCTCCCGAAACTCTGGTGCAAGCAGAGTGAGGAATAGTTGCCATAAATCGCTGAAAGAGGAGCCTTTCCCAGCTAGGGTAAGGGAGATCTTTTCCATACCTAACACGTGCCATAATCGTTAGTACCATAAGCATTTAAATTGATAGTGATGCACATATTTGTCTTTCATTTGGGATGTTGCCTTTGATGGTAATGCGCACCCTTTTCACTACAATTGCCCTGTGTCTGAAGAATATAAACATGTATTTTTTGTGAGATATTATGCCTTTAAAGGAAAAGCCTATTTTTATCACGTGTCTATATTAGCATGTATATGTTTCCGGTGAATTTATTGATAGATTGCTGGGCCCATGCTTTTATTGAGTTTTTTTTTTTACATGTTCTTAAAATATTGTAAGGCTCTTAGCTGAAACAATAAATAAATAAACTAAACTGTACAATGAAATATGCTGGAAGCCTATGCACTGACATAATAATGAATTCTGGACATTGTACAACTTTTTACGTGCTTAAGTAGAACTTTCAGGTGCAAAAAAAAAAAGAAAGAACTACAGAACCATAGAATCAGGATAAGTGCACATTTAGGATCATAACTTACATTTCTAATGTTATAAAATCCTTGACTAATACATATATAGGGATAGAAGTGGGAAAGGTGGAATGTTGAAGGGGGGGCATGGAAAATGAATGTAAAACCAAAATATTCATGAACATTTTGCAAGGAAAATCCTACCCACGAGGCACTTGCAAGAAGTGTGTGGGCAATTACCCCTATGGTGAAAATGGAAAGGGAACAAACTCAAATGTCATGGGGCTGTAAGGTGAGGTGAGGTGACAACTAGATTCCGGGTCATTAAAAATGCTGCCCCAGTCCAGAATTTCTCATCTGCAAGTCATTGATTTCAAGTGTGTTAGTCTAATTAGTTGAGTGGAAGCAAAAGAAGACTACCACACTCAGAATGTATTAGGCTAGAACTGGACTTGTAAAAAACAAGGGTTCCCTGTATTTATAAATGGAGAAACCCCTAGGTCAGGGAAATAGCAATATGAAGGTATCAACCCAGGCGGTAACGAACAAGAATAAACCACGATGTGGTAATGGGACGCAACAACCTACTTCCGTACAGATAACAGTTTATTGTAATTTGAAATTATTGAGAATCAACAATTACATTCATTAAATTCATTAAATTAACAAAGCATATACAGAATTACACATAACATATATAAAATTAAAAATACAAAAAGATAATGGAATAAAATACAAAAGATTATAAATAAAACACAACCATCATAGTTTCATAAAAGCATAATGTCATTTCTGAAATTAAGTATAAAATATGTTGTCGACGCGCGTTTCGGCGACCAGCGCCTTCTTCAAGACAACCCAATTTTTCAATTTCTAAATATGGAAACAAAAATATAAATCAAATACATACATTTTATTTGGTAAGGAAGAAAAACAATGACACGAAATAATAATTAAATACAATAATCACAACAATCTTCATCTTATTAGGCCTGGGTGAAAATGTTGCTGGCACAGTCTTGTACAAGTTTGGTAATTTTGCATTATACTTGTTAGGCAGAGTCCCAAAATGACACAATCATGCCATGCTGTAATTTCTCATCTTTCTTGCACCATTTTTTCCCTTTCAGTGCCTTTGCTGCTATTCCCGCCTCCCTCCAGCACTGCTTTCGCACTTCCTGCCTCCCAACTGTCCAGCCCTCCCCAAACACTACTTAATGGCTGCTGCTGAGCAATGAAGAAGCGAACTTACTGACCTTGTCAGTAAATTGCTTCCCTCGACACACAGCTCTGCATGGTAGCTGTTGCATCCTGACCCTTTCTGGGTGGTGCCAGCGTAGACTGTGTTGCTGTAGTCAAGTCTGCTGCTGACGAGCGCATGGGGGACTGTTTTCCTGGACTTGTTGGGGATCCACTGGAAGGTCTTATGAAGGAAGCAGAGCGTGTGGAAGCAGGAGGATGAAAAGGCATTGATTTGGCAGTTCATTGAGAGCGAGGAGTCCCCGAATGAGGTTTTGTGCGTGGTATGTGTGGGGGTTCCAAGCACTGGATCACCAGGAGTTATCCCATGCAGAGAGAGTATAGCTCAGGATGAGGACTTTGGTCTAGCCTGAGTTAAGCTTGATGCAGCTGCCCTTCATCCAGGTGGTGACTGACTTCCTCTAGTTGTGGAAATTGCTCTTGGCAACGGTGGGTTCGTCTGCGATGGAGAGAATCAGCTGGGTGTCGTTGGTGTAGGAGACAATGTTGAGTCTGTGGCTTCTGATGATAGCTGCAAGCGGGCCATGAAGATGTTGAAGAGGGTGGGGCTCATGGAGTATTCCTGAGGTACTCCGCAACTGATCTTGGTGGGTTCTGAGTTGAACTGTGGAAGTCTGACTGACTGGGTTAGGCCAGTGAGGAAGGAGCAAATCCATTCTAGGGCTTTGAAGCAGGTACCGGCTCCGTGGAGTCTTGCACAGACGGTGTGGTGGAAGACGGTGTAAAATGCATCTGAAAGGTCCAGGAGGATGAGGGAAGCAATTTTGCTTCTGTCGAGGAGAGTGCAGATGTCTTATGTAGTGGCAACAAGAGTGGTCTCAGTGCTGTGGTTGCTTCCGAAGCATGATTTGCAGAGATGCAGGATGTGGTTAATTTCAGTGAACTCAGAGAGTTGGGCGTTGATGGCTTTCTCTATGACTTTGGCTGGGAAGGGGGCAGAAAGATGGGTCTGTAGTTCATTAGGACTGTCAGGCCGGCAGAGGGTTTCTTCAGCAGGGGATTGATCTCTGCATGCTTCTAGTCTTCAGGGAAGATGGCGGGCTCGATGGAGCAGTTGATGGTTTGATGTGATTGAGGTGCCCGCACTGTTGAAGATGTGGTAAGGGCAGGGATCTGAGGAGGCTCCGGAGTAGATGCTCCTCCTCATCCTAAGGGTGTTCTCAGAGGTACGGGTGGTCCAGTTACGCAAGGCCTTCTGAGGTCTGGAGCCATTGGGTACAGAGGTTGCAGGTGGAGTGGGTGGGTCTTAGGTTGCGAAGCTGTTGTAGATCTCCTTGAACTTGGGGTGAAAGAAGGTGGCGAAGTTGTCGCAGCGATCTTCAGAGGGGGGAATATCTGCTGTCTGTGTGCTGGGTTTGGTGAATTCTTTGACCATGGCAAAGAGTTGTTTGCTTTGCTGTTGTAAACATTGGCATTGATGTGCTCCTCGATGGCTGCTTTATTTGTTGTTCTGATGAGGTGGTGGTGTGCTTTGACAACGGTGGTGATGCATTGCTCGGAACCCCCCCACACTCACAGACCACGCACAAAATCTCAGCATCATCCTGGACTCCTCACTCTCAATAAACCACCATAACGATGCAGATCATCCTTCTGCTTCCACACGCTCCGCCTCCTTCGTAAGATCTTCCAGTGGATCCCACTGAGTCCAGAAAAACGGTCACCCATGCGCTCGTCAGCAGCAGACTCAACTACAGCAACACACTCTAACCTGGCACCACCCAGAAACTCCTAAGGAATATGCGGAACTTCCAGAATGCTTCTACCAGACTCATCCTGAACATACCATGCCACAGCCACATTACCGGCCACCTGAGAGACCTTCACTGGCTACCTGTCAACAAAAGAATTACTTTCAAGCTCCTCACGTACACCCACAATTGCTTCCACAACGCTTGACCTGCATACCTCAACCACCGCCTCTCCTTCAACACTCTCACCAGACATCTCAGGCCCTGACCACCATCCCACAGAACTGCAAGACCATGGCTGGAGGAAGATCCTTCTCCTACCTCACTGTGAAGACCTGGCACTTCACCTTAGGCAACCACCATCGCTGCCGCAATTCAGGAAG
Organism: Lissotriton helveticus; assembly: GCF_964261635.1. Taxonomy (NCBI): domain Eukaryota; kingdom Metazoa; phylum Chordata; class Amphibia; order Caudata; family Salamandridae; genus Lissotriton; species Lissotriton helveticus. The sequence continues at coordinate 990,545,909 of NC_136067.1, forward strand.
GACCTCAAAACGTGGCTCTTCAACTGAACCGCAGATCCATACCCCCCACTCAGCACCTTGAGACAATTATGGGGGATGTATGACATTACAACGAATGCTTTTACCATGCATGCCTTTACAATGCAGTATTTACAACGAATACCTTTACAACGCATAGTGCTTTGGGGTGCTGGATAGTGAATAGTTTAATTTACTATTCCAACTCCAGTCCCCTTGGAGAGTAGGGAAGGTGTTGGATAGTAAATTAAATCTATTCCCTATCCTAGAGCGCCCCCCAGCGCAATGCGTTGTAATGGTTTGCGTTGTAAAAGTTGCATCGTAAAGGCACTGCGTGGTAAAAGTTGCGTTGTAAAGGATGTTTCCCATTATGGGTGAGTAGTCACACTTTATAATAAACCTGATTGATTGATAGATTGATTGATTGCCTTTTCTAGAATATTCCATGTAGAGGTAAACGTGAATAAACTCTATGCATAAAACGTAGCTAGTAGAAGATGTTGTAAAGGATGTGTTAGAGTATATGAGAAAATAAAGGGTTAACATTTGATATTATGATGATAGTAATTAACATATGTTTGTAGATTGAAGTCCAATAATTTGAATGTGAAGTTAGAATTTATTATTAATAACAGTGAAAATAATATAATTAATTATCTACATTTATTAACTACAGATAAAATGTGCACGTTTATGTAACCCTGTGCCTATGTTAAGTTGACTATTATTTTAGGAGTTTATTCAACTTCATGTGTGATTTATTTTAGCCTAACGCTGTATTTCAGTGCAAGTATACAATACAGTTAACATTTGATCTGTGCTTAACCTTCAATATGGAATATACTTGCTGTATTTTGTCTCCACTGAAGGTGTGGATAAAGCATTATTAGTTAACATAGGTGGGTTATTGTTTTGTGTGATAGCTATTTGTGAAACTATAAAGTAGCACTAGAGGAATGTGGCAACGAGCACGGGAGTGAGTTCCCATTGAGGTGAAGAAGACTGGCCAAGGACCAAGAGGATCGTTTATCGGTGTGAGAATGGAGTTGGAAGAATTAAGCCTGGCTCATCGTAAAGTACTCGAGGGAAGGTCACGTGGGACACGCTCCTTTCAAATGCAGTTGATATTGTCTGTTTTTGCTTAGTGGGGACAGACACCTTTTGAGACTTCGTACTGTGCAGACTTATGCTTGTGTGGGTTGATGCTACTTGACCCATGCTTGAAGTACTTAAACTGAAGACTTCAACTGCTGATACCTTTCTTTCTTTTTCTGATATTGGTTCTGAGCCTGTCAATCATTTAATAGAATTTGGGATCTTTACTAGAATAGTGTAGGAAACGGCAGTATTAATGCTGCTTGTTAAGACTCAATTAATGCAACTTGATTTGACTTTCTTTACTCTGATTGTTTATTTCATAATAATTGAACTAATCATACTTTCTCTTTTGTATCGAGTACATCTCTTCAGGAGATTTGGACAAGTTTTACTGATTTTGTATTTCTATATGCTTATGCTAAGAGTGGTTTATGTGAGCTTATTTTTAAATTTGTATTAAACCCTACTAAATCGTGTTCAAGTTGTGCATTGTATTATTGTGTGAACTAGTGGCGTGCACTGTTGAATTTTGAAATTGAATTTTTTTCTTTATTTTGCTTCTCGTGCAGTCAAAGATCCATGGGTAGCAGAAAGTAAATGGGTTCCGATTTTCTCAGCTGGGAGTAAGTTGGAGCAATATTTAGGAAACAACACCTGCAGCACCATGACAATGAAAAGCACATTTATCATTCATACTGTCTCTCACAGAGGAATATCCAGATGGGCATGCAAACAGTGATCTCCCCACTTGTGAAGCTGAGGGTTGTGCTACAGGTCTAGGTCAGTTATACATATGAGCATTGTTTCCCAGGAACATAGTGGCTATCAGAATGGTTCCTCCAGCACATGTCCTTTCGCTGCTAGTATTTTCCCAGCAGGTAATGGATACTCTCTAGAGACCAGCAAGATGTAAGATTGCTTTCCAACGGATAAACACAGAGGCGTAGTGCAGGTCCCTGCGGTCTCCGCTGCTCAGGGTGATCCACACCTCCAGGCGCTCCCAACCCTTCAAAGGGAGCCCTATTGTACCCAGGCCAATGTGTGTCTGTAAAATGTGGGAGACTTGGGGCCCCTCATCACAATCTTTAGGGGATCCCCATACTTTTGGCTACACCACTGGATAAAACACAAGGGGAATCAAAACCTGCAAGTATGTGAATGTCAACTGTCAGATCTCACTCATGTCCTAACCCATGATCCAATGCCCAGCATGAGTAATGTGAATCAGACTATGCTCCGTGTTGCAAATGCCACCCCCTGAAATTGTAAACCGGTTTGCAACTGTCCAGCAGAGGAAAAGGCATTTGGTATGCAGCGATAGAGGGCAATTACAACAGAGAATCTTCAGAGCCATATTTTTGTATGCCTGCTTTTGCATCTGACAACTTTTGATACCCCAGTATGCCCTCTATATAGAATGCTACAAGAACCTTTAGTTGTCTAGACGTTATGTTAAGTTAATGGTTATCCTCATTGTCAAAGCATTGTACTGAATGTTACACTTCGCCCTGGAAAGACAGCGGCACATTTTCAATCAATACACACAATGCAGCGCAGAAACCAAAGTTGCTTGAAAGGGAGAGAACAGAACAACACTAGATCTTGTATTGTTGTAACGACTTGCGTGGTAAAGTAATGCATGGTAACATCGTGGTCGGGGTTGTGACTGCGTTGTAAAAGCATGCATGCAGAGTTCTGTCACACAACTACCATTGGAGGGCTTCCTGGTCAGTTGTGGGCTGTTACAGACCCTCCTTACCCAAACCCAATACATATCTGACTTGCTGTACTTGTGACAGGCAGTTCAGCAAGTCAGGTAATGGTGATCTGGGGTCTGTCAGTCATGCACCCAATGCCCAATCAAAAGCTTTGATAAAGGAAAAGGACAGCACGCCCTAGCTGAGCTTCTGATTGTGCAGAAGGTTGTGTGCCTCGCTCTGGGGCCTTGTTGGGTGAACTTTAAAAACTGGTAATCATGAAGTGCATGTTTAGGTCTACCCCAGGCATGTTTCAACCTTGTATTGTGTGTATGAGTGAGAGCATGTTTATCCTGTGTATGTGTCTATGTGTGAGCGTGTGCCAGTGTCTGTGTATCTGAGTGTGTATACAAGTGCTTGTTTGTATGTGAGCCCACCTCTGTTGTAAAATACCAAACAGCATATATGCCTCTATATCTTGCATAAACAGAAGAAGTTGTACGCTAGGGTATTGTTGCAAATGTCAATGCCACACCCGAGTTATCGCATTCCATCTCTTCCCAAAACATTTTCAGTAAACAGGGGCCTTTGAGGCACGTTGGCCCGCCATGTAAAATTCCCTTGTCATTTGTACCTCCAGACTGATCTGAGGTGAATCATGGCTGGAGACAGGGCCGGACTGACTACAGGGCAGTTTGGAATGCTGCCGAGTTGGGGGCTGATTTTACTGCGGTGGGGGCTGATTTTGTTCATGGAGAACTGTGTGTGCTTCGAAATAATTAAAGCAAAACGAATTTCGTTTAGCACACGCAGGTCTCCATGAACGAAATCAGCCCCCAGCTCAGCAGCATTCCAAACTGCCCGATAGCCAGTCTGGCCCTGGCTGGAGAATGCTTGGAGAGATACTCAACTTTAATACCTCCAAGGGCAAGGTGTTGTTCATCAGGAATGTTGTGTCCCTCTGAGACATAACGGCGTAGGATTACACCCAGATGAACCAGCTCCACCAAACCCTCGTGGGCATGGCCTGGTGGTGCTGGAATTTCCCTGCAACCGGCTCGGGCATTTGGTAAGGTGGGTGAAGCAACGACCCCACTTGTGCATCGCACACAAGTGCACCGGGATACCACAAGAATACCACTAAGGGAATATAAGTGTATGGAAGTCATTACCTGTGGATGAACATGGAAGTGCGGTGTGTGCTTTACGCATTCACGTGTGGGTGGTTGTGCACTACATAAATATATACGGCACCAGCCATAGTGAGTACCTTTCAGGAATGGCAGACGAGTAATGTGCTGAAATTTAAGCGGCAAATTATAGAATCTGGTTCATTATAGCCTCCTAAATAACCTCACTGAGTTCAATGCAAATTCTTGATGAAAATTTATTTTAGAGAGTTGGGTGAGCCAACAAATTGAGAGCGGGCCAAGGTAAGGTCTGGCTTGGCTCGTAAGAGCCCGTGCATGGAGTGGGCCATGAAAATTGTTGGCAAAAGTCACACAACAAGTATCATTTAAAATATGATCAAATCTAGTCATGATTTCTTTTTTAAAGTGCATTTTACATGTGGAGGCTTTTCTCCATAGTACTGCAGGTTATATCATTTCACTCAGAAGTATGTATTTTAAATGATGTTTATAAACATGAAGTTGTAACCTTCCTTCTCCCCAGCCTGAGCACAATGCCATTGAGGTACTAAGAGTCATCATCGGTCATGACTACCTGACAGTCCCGGGCCATTTAAATCATAAATGTAGTATATTTTGTACACTGTGGGGCATATGTACAAGGGGATTGCACCACCGGAATGTCACTTTTACTGAGGTTTCAGTGGCGCAATACCCTGCTCCTTATTTACAAAGTGGCGTTAAGCCACTTTTGGTGGCTTAACACTGCTTTGTAAATATGGTACCATTTCAGGCAGGAATCTGCGTGAAAGGGGCATGCACTGGATGTTGCTGTGGGCATTGCACCACAACATCCATTGCCCCATTGCTTTTCAACGCTGCCCCAGATTTACAAGGATCTGTAAATCTGAGGCAGTGCCAAAAACTAACACCATGCAAAAGCAGGCGTTAGATTGGAGGAACGAGAAGAAATACTTTTATTTCTCTTCGTTTTTGCTTTTTCTATGTGCACTGTATTCTGCAGCGCACATAGAAAGAGCAAACGGCCCCTAATGATTATTTTTGTGCATGAAGGTGTCCCTTCATGCAAAAAAATAAACCATTAAATAGTGATGATTTGCTATTTCTATGTGTGCTGCAGAATGCAGCACACATAGAAGTAATACATCGCGATTATTGTATCTGTATGTGCAGAGATGGACACCTTCCTACACAAACAATCATCCCTGTAATGTTGTCACCCTTGCACTATGGCACAAGGTTGTCTTTGTTGGTGCTAGGTAGCAATTTTAAGGCAGCTATTTTTACTGTCAGCGCTAGGAAAAACACAGGGGTGCACCGTATTCTCATAAATATGGTACATCCCCACCTTTTGGAAATTGCACAGTGCGGTGCTGCGAAATTTGCGGCAGCACTGCGCCCTTTCCTGTTACATAAGCCCCTGTATGCGGTGAATTCATGTATTTAAAGGTGGTCTTGTATGTGACAATGTAGAAAAAGAAGGTTTGCAAAATAAAATATTTGCATAGTATCGCACAATTTCATCAAGCGGGGAAGCCAGGATTGATCCCAGGTTTTCTAGTTTTATGTTGTGCACTTCAGCACCTTATGGCTATGTCTGTCTTTTTTTACATCAATGGTTATTGCTTTACTTTTCATTCTTGGCTTATGATTCGAGCCTGGATGGCAGGTGGAAGCCACATGAAATCTCGACTGGTTTTTAGCTCGAGGGTCTAAGAAGACCTTGAGCAGAGCCAGGTATCAGACTCAAGCTTTCAGTGACTCGCCCACCTCAGGTGTTTTAGGCACATTGTTTTTTAATGTGATCGGCATGATGGTACGAAAGCGTGAGCCTTTACCACCCCACCCTCCCCACCTCCAACACGCATCTGCACTTTAGACATCAGACGCAGGTGCTACCTTGCAATTGCTTTCAGTAGTATGTGCGTTTCATCTTCTTTCGTTTTAAGGGCAGTTCCAGTTTTCCTTTATATTATATGAAACATCGCTGAATGGGATTAGCAGACGGCTCATATCTTTGCGACGCCTACCTTCCACCCTAAGGTTTAATTTAATAATTTGGTGAGTTCTGGGAGTTGCCGTTTTGCTGCACTTGTGGTTACCTGATTGGGCTACCACAAAAGCAATGATTGTTGAAAGGGAATCCTGTAACTTTGAAGATTGTCCTATTGGCTTGGATAAACTTGGTAGCCTTAGCCATGCAGATAATGTGTCATTTTGTCTTAGTCTATTACCCCCTAAACCCCGTGGAAGCAGGCAAAATGTATCTGAAGTGATAGCTTCTTTACTTCAGTGGTAGGTGCTCATTTGCATTTCATGGTTGTGCGGACTATGAGATAAGGGGGCGATTTGGCCGATTCTATTGTTCAAAATGAACTTTCATTTTAATTGGTGACTGAAATGTAATTTATACTGGAATTCCCCTATCTATTCTAGACCATTTCAGTTACTTTTCCAAATGACAATGGAGACCTGTCCTGGTAAACGAGGCCCAGGTGACATTTTTATTCAATTGGCATATGTGCTAACAATGTCTTCAATTGGCATGTGTCAAAAGACTTTATTTATGCTCACCACATTCTAAATTCACCAGCCGCCACTGACTACTTGTGAATAATCCCTGTGCTAAATTTGTCTGGGGAGACCCATGCTGGTTCCAAGACCATTTCAGATCAAACTCTGCTAAAGTCAAAGCTCTGTATTAGGTATCATGTTTTCTGTCTCTGTTTTGACCTCCTCTTTGTTATGAGTATTTTGAGTTTAATGATCATTTAATAACCATAATATCTGCTGTATGCAACTTTACAGTGGCCTATCACAGTGGTGGATGAACATCCACTTTTCTGGTTTGGAGATATATCATCACTGAATTCTGTGAGACTGCAAGTCTCAGGAGCCACTGGAGCCAGTCAGCGGAAATGGAAGAGCAGATGCACTCATACTGCTCTATCAAGCACTTCACAGACTGCTGCTACATGGGATGCACTCAGGCAAAACCTGGGCCAAGGTGAACCTGTCTTCTTCCGTGATCGCCAGGACGAGGCAGGACAGGGCCACTCCCCTTGGCTCAGGGTGGAAGAAGACATAATTTCCTTCAAAGTTATGGATACTTCCTTTCTTACTATTGAAGCTCTGCTAATCCTATGCAGGGGCAGTGTGTAAAGGAAAAGTCTAATCTCTAATAGATGGGAAAGATTTTGCCACCATGTTTGCGCCTTCAATTACTAACTACCTGAGTAATGTTATGGTGGCTATTGACTCTGAAATTGGTATTGTGTAGGAGGGAATGGACAGAGCCAGGTGCTTATCCTTAAACCTTCAGTAACTACAACAGGAAATAATGGTAGCCCCTCCAATTTGGTAACAAATGCAGTTGTGGAGGAGTGCAGTGGTGCTAATAACATTATCAATGGAGGAGGAGGAGGCATAATTTCTGGTAATGGTCCTGTTCACAACACATGCATGGCACAACCTCGCAATTAGATAACAATGAGGTCATTACTGATCCGCCCCACAGACAAACTTGCCTCCGCCTAGAAGAAAACAGACATATGGGAAGATCATTTCAACCCCTCTTCAGTAAAACGGGAGGCCTCCTGGTTGCTAATACAAGGCAAGATGAACATTCTCAAATTCCCCCTGTGGATCTATTGATCTCTATTGTTAAAGATCATTGTGTGGCATTGTTTGAAAAGTTAGAGAGTATGCTGAAGAACATCTGCACTGAAATTATGGAGAAATCTGAGAAAGTGTTTGAACATTTTTTAGTTTTGCTCAATAAACAACAGGTTTTGGAACAACCACGAGTAGCTCCCTGCTCTTCATTGATCGCCCCAAATTGTAGGCAGGCTAACAGACACTCAGGGAAATAGTATTTCTCTGATAGTCCCAATTTCCATCCACTTCCTCATGAAGAAGGATCAATTATCAAGGACAGCATTTTCGGCCCAGCTAGAACGCCAACTAATTGCACAAGAGACACTTTCATAATAATCATCAGAAATGCCCCATGTCTGAAGGTAGGAATTACGTCTCCAAGGATCTCCCTTGATATGCCTTCAATTACCAATGATGTAGTGCACCCCCTTTGTTATTGTCATGGAGCAAGGCCCCCACCCCACCCCGTTACAGTCAAATGAGAATGAGTATTGGCCGGACCTAAAACATAAAGTTAACCATTGGATTAAGGTGAACGAAGGATGGCCATGAGACCAGTCCAATGATATCTTGGCAGTTAGGAGGATGTCATGGGTTAGCCCAGAACAAATAAAGTTCACGAATAAAGTTTCTATGTTTTATTCAGATGTTCATTTTTGAATTCAGTAATTTTCATGAATCAAAGTTCATAGTATATCATTAGTCATTTTTCTCAACTCCATGCGATCAAGATTTATCAAGACATACTCCAATGCATTTCGGACCTGGAGGGTCCTTTATCAAGGAGGGCTGTAAACAGAAACAGAATAAAGCTCTAATCAATGGTTATCTGATGTTCGAATCATACAGTAACCTAACATAACCTTAAAACATCATGCAACAATATGTGCACGTGCTCATTTGATGACAAATCTGAAAACAATCAAAAACCAATAAAATAGACATGCACCGTGTTTTGAAATGGAAAGTGAAAAGCGGGAGTTGTAACGGTTGGTGAATATAGGGTGGGTTCGTGAAGCCGGCTGACTGCCAGTGTGTGAAAGGAAAATAACCCGTAGGGAGAGAGGTGCGGGAAGGGATAGGAATTGGTAATTAAGACGCTCGTCAAAGACGAGACTTACGTGGTGTCTTGAATCGAATTCCTGATATAATCTGGGGGGAAGAAATGGTGTGCGGGTCACATAAATGCAGAAAATGCTATCGGGTAACCATTCTCAGTGCAGAAAAGGTCGGGGTTTAACTTACTTGGAGGAAAGAAGCGCACGAAGCGTATCGGGGGTGTCTGAAACCGGAGTTCAGGAACTTCGCGTAGTGGACGCGGAGTTCTGGGTGGTGTCTAAAAGGGTAGAAACCAACAAGGGACTGGGGATTACAAGCATGAAAGGTGCGGCCATCTTGGAATGGGGTTGTAGTAGAGAAAGTGATAGAGTGATCTGTGTACAACAGGCAAAGACAGTAAACAATGCATTAAGGGTGTACCCAAAGGGTACTACAAGTAGCAGCTAAGTTCAATCCGGTCGTTGAGACCGTGAGGTTTTAGTGATTGGAGTCTGTAAATCCATGCTGTTTCTCTTTGTAAGAGTGCTTTGTTGACATCCATTCCCTCGGTCTTGGACACAATCTCAAGAACGAGGAATTTAAGTTGAGCTACATTGTGATTGGCTTCATTGAAATGAGTAGCCACACTGGACTTGGTGTTCTTGGTGCGAATGTTGGATTTGTGTTCGTTCAAACGGATTTTTATCTTTCTGGTCGTTTTTCCAACATATATCATGCCGCACGGGCACTTCAGAAGATAGATGAGGTTTGATGAATCACATGTTGCATCTACGTTTAGTTTTATTTTAAATCCTCTCATCGGGTGATTAAGGACGTTCCCTTTGATTATATTATTGCAATTGTTGCAATGGTGGCACGGACGTGTGCCCGTGTAGTTCAACCTTTCTTTGGTGGAGTTTGATAGAATCTCTTTAAGGTTCTTTTAGCGAGTGTATGCAAAGATGGGTGGTTCCTGAAACAGGTCACCAAAGTCTGGTTCAGAGGATAAAATTCGCCAATGTTTCAAGATGATGTTTTTGAAAATTCTGCTGGATGTTGAGTACCTAGAGACTAAGGCCATTCTTTTACTGTCTTTCCTGGTTGAGCTTTTGAGGGCTTCTGAGCGAGGGATGGAAGATGCTCTCTTGATGGCTTCATTAATTATTTCCTCAGGGTATCCTCTGTTCAGAAATCTTAATGCCATGGTTTGTGTCTGGGAAGTTCTAGTTGCTGGGTCGGACACAATTCGTTTAATCCTTAGCATTTGGCTAAACGGTAAATGCTTTTTCAAAGAATTTTGGTGAAAACTGCTGTGGAGTAAAGTGTTATTCCGATCCATTGGTTTCCGGAAGAGGTCTGTCTGTAGTCCGTTGGCGGTAAGTTTTATGAGGACGTCCAAAAAAGTTATTTCCTGATTGCTGATGTTCCAAGTAAACTCAATTCGATTGTCTTTGGAGTTCAAATCCATGAGAGCTAGCTCCAAATTTTCTCGGGAATCCTTCGAGACGAAAAATAGATCGTCAATGTAACGCACGTAAAGTTTAAGATTATCGGTCCAGATCTTGTTCATGTAGATGTTCTTCAGCTCAAAGTCGCCCATGTAGATGTTCGCGTAGGTCGGTGCTGCGCAATTGCCCATGGCCATGCCGGACATCTGTAGGTACCATTTGTGGTCAAAGGAAAAGTAACTGTGATATAAGGTAAATATCATAAGTTCCAGGATGAAGGGTTGAAGGGAATCCGTGATGTCGCTGAGTAACAATGCTTTTTCTATAGCCTCGATACCACCGTCGTGGGGGATAGAGGTGTACAAGCTCTTCACATCTGCGGTGCATAGTATCAATTGTTACCCGTCATTAATTTCTAACTGGGAAAGTTTATTGAGAAATTCTGTAGTGTCTTTTACATGACTGTTGAGTTTGGTGACCAAAGGTTGCAGGTATCGGTCAATAAATTTTCCGATAGGTTCATGTAATGATCCTCTGGTAGAGACGATTGGCCGAAAAGGAGGGTTCATGAGGTTTTTGTGTATCTTGGGTAGCATGGTAATAGTGGGACTTTTCGGGTGCTCCACTATAAGATATCTTTTTGTTCTTTCATCAATGATTTCATCGTCAAAAGCTTTGGTGATGATTTGAATCAAATCCATTCTAAATTCATTAGTGGGATTCCCACTTAGTGGCATGTAAGTGCTTGAGTCCAAGACATGTTCCATGACCCTTTGGTTGTATAGACTAGAGTTTAAGATAACAAGGGCACCTCCCTTGTCGGCTTTGAGACATTTGATGGAAGTATTATTGGCAATTCTTCTTAAAGCATCTCTGTCCTTGTTGGTTATGTTGTTGTGGGTTTTCTTCCTGTAGTTGATTTTGGAGATGTCTTGTCTCACCAAAGTTTCAAAAGTGTCAATACTCTTATGGGTACTGGGGGGCATGTAGGTGCTAGGTGGTCTTAACCCCAATAGTAAATATGGTTTACCCCATTCCAAGATGGCCGCACCTTTCACGCTTGTAATCCCCAGTCCCTTGTTGGTTTCTACCCTTTTAGACACCACCCAGAACTCCGCGTCCACTACGCGAAGTTCCTGAACTCCGGTTTCAGACACCCCCGATACGCTTCGTGCGCTTCTTTCCTCCAAGTAAGTTAAACCCCGACCTTTTCTGCACTGAGAATGGTTACCCGATAGCGTTTTCTGCATTTATGTGACCCGCACACCATTTCTGCCCCCCAGATTATATCAGGATTTCGATTCAAGACACCACGTAAGTCTCGTCTTTGACGAGCGTCTTAATTACCAATTCCTATCCCTTCCCGCACCTCTCTCCCTTCGGGTTATTTTCCTTTCACGCACTGGCAGTCAGCCGGCTTCACGAACCCACCCTATATTCACCAACCGTTACAACTCACGCTTTTCACTTTCCATTTCAAAACACGGTGCATGTCTATTTTATTGGTTTTTGATTGTTTTCAGATTTGTCATCAAATGAGCACGTGCACATATTGTTGCATGATGTTTTAAGGTTATGTTAGGTTACTGTATGATTCGAACATCAGATAACCATTGATTAGAGCTTTATTCTGTTTCTGTTTACAGCCCTCCTTGATAAAGGACCCTCCAGGTCCGAAATGCATTGGAGTATGTCTTCATAAATCTTTATCGCATGGAGTTGAGAAAAATGACTAATGATATACTATGAACTTTGATTCATGAAAATTAATGAATTCAAAAATGAACATCTGAATAAAACATAGAAACTTTATTCGTGAACTTTATTGGAGTCAGTTGTATGGTTACAACGAACCACGCAAGTGTGCCCACCCGCAGGGATGCGCCTACACCCCCAGTAGCGCACTCAACCTATCAACAGTTTTGATGCACCAGGACAGTTGCGCCACCTGCTGGAGCACCTTTACCTTTTATGAAATACCCTTAACTGTCTACTCAAACTATCTTCTTAAAAACAAGCTGTGCGCCGCGCCAACACTCACGTTTTGAATTCACTTCCACTGCCCTACTGGCTAGCAGCACGCCTCACCCTACCATCCAAAAATGCAGTACGAGGAAATTTCCAAGTCAACTGAAGCTCGAGCTAGTCTATTAGCTTTTGGACCAGAAGAAACTGAACGGATCTATGCACTCATCAATGAGGACCTAACACAGACCACTTGAAGCAGAACAAAGGAACAATGCATTAAACAACTTGTATATCTTTCAAAACGCCGGATAAACCAGAAATTACATGCAAACACATTAATTAAGTACCACAAGGCACTACGCATACCCCGAGGCCTACGGATTGCCCTGAAACCCTCATTGTGCAAGAACTCCAAAGCATTCCTGGAAAGATGGAATGCCATCTTGAACAAATGTAGCCTGGACTTGATACTCCTGATCGTGGACGAATTATCGGAAATCTTATCTGATCTGTCACAAGAAATCACGGCCATTAAACTTGAATTGAAGGAAGCAATTACTCCCGAGGAACTTACGACCACCTTAGAAGAAATCAACAAGCAGCTGGAAAAACACGCTAAAGAAATAAATGAGCGAAAGATCCACAAATTTCGCCGGGACACCCTGGATTACAAATTAGGGGAGGTTTATACCTGGGCAGATGTTTACGCCCAACGCCGACGAAACAAGCCATATAACCAAAACACTGACACCTCCTCTTCAGGGAGTGACAACACAAACCGTCCACCTAGGAAAATTCCGACAGAATATTCTACCTCCACAGACCAACACGGTCAAAATTCCATACAAGGATCAAGCAACACAAACCTTACAACAATGGAGCCTTTTTTAGAGGTAAGCCCAGGCAGAACCGACGACCCAGGCGGGGCAAAAGGGCAGGAAAAAGAAACGGAAGATGGCCAGCAACTTCCAAAGACCAAAGGGGAAACCAGGAAGAATCGTTAGTGATTAACATCTCAGATATAACATTGACGGAACACGAAACTAAAACCCTTCAAAAGGGTATGTCATTCAGCCCCACGAGTAACACCAATCTACTGGAATTAGAAGTGAGCACATTCAAACTCACTCGCAAGTTACGCTTAAGACATTTTTTTGAGAAAATACTGGAACCGTCCACAGAAACAAAACCAGATTTACTATTGGGGTTAAGACCACCTAGCACCTACATGCCCCCCAGTACCCATAAGAGTATTGACACTTTTGAAACTTTGGTGAGACAAGACATCTCCAAAATCAACTACAGGAAGAAAACCCACAACAACATAACCAACAAGGACAGAGATGCTTTAAGAAGAATTGCCAATAATACTTCCATCAAATGTCTCAAAGCCGACAAGGGAGGTGCCCTTGTTATCTTAAACTCTAGTCTATACAACCAAAGGGTCATGGAACATGTCTTGGACTCACTTACAAGCCACTAAGTGGGAATCCCACTAATGAATTTAGAATGGATTTGATTCAAATCATCACCAAAGCTTTTGACGATGAAATCATTGATGAAAGAACAAAAAGATATCTTATAGTGGAGCACCCGAAAAGTCCCACTATTACCATGCTACCCAAGATACACAAAAACCTCATGAACCCTCCTTTTCGGCCAATCGTCTCTACCAGAGGATCATTACATGAACCTATCGGAAAATTTATTGACCGATACCTGCAACCTTTGGTCACCAAACTCAACAGTCATGTAAAAGACACTACAGAATTTCTCAATAAACTTTCCCAGTTAGAAATTAATGACGGGGAACAATTGATACTATGCACCACAGATGTGAAGAGCTTGTACACCTCTATCCCCCACGACGGTGGTATCGAGGCTATAGAAAAAGCATTGTTACTCAGCGACATCACGGATTCCCTTCAACCCTTCATCCTGGAACTTATGATATTTACCTTATATCACAGTTACTTTTCCTTTGACCACAAATGGTACCTACAGATGTCCGGCATGGCCATGGGCAATTGCGCAGCACCGACCTACGCGAACATCTACATGGGCGACTTTGAGCTGAAGAACATCTACATGAACAAGATCTGGACCGATAATCTTAAACTTTACGTGCGTTACATTGACGATCTATTTTTCATCTGGAAGGATTCCCGAGAAAATTTGGAGCTAGCTCTCATGGATTTGAACTCCAAAGACAATCGAATTGAGTTTACTTGGAACATCAGCAATCAGGAAATAACTTTTTTGGACGTCCTCATAAAACTTACCGCCAACGGACTACAGACAGACCTCTTCCGGAAACCAACGGATCGGAATAACACTTTACTCCACAGCAGTTTTCACCAAAATTCTTTGAAAAAGCATTTACCGTTTAGCCAAATGCTAAGGATTAAACGGATTGTGTCCGACCCAGCAACTAGAACTTCCCAGACACAAACCATGGCATTAAGATTTCTGAACAGAGGATACCCTGAGGAAATAATTAATGAAGCCATCAAGAGAGCATCTTCCATCCCTCGCTCAGAAGCCCTCAAAAGCTCAACCAGGAAAGACAGTAAAAGAATGGCCTTAGTCTTTAGGTACTCAACATCCAGCAGAATTTTCAAAAACATCATCTTGAAACATTGGCGAATTTTATCCTCTGAACCAGACTTTGGTGACCTGTTTCAGGAACCACCCATCTTTGCATACACTCGCTCAAAGAACCTTAAAGAGATTCTATCAAACTCCACCAAAGAAAGGTTGAACTACACGGGCACACGTCCGTGCCACCATTGCAACAATTGCAATAATATAATCAAAGGGAACGTCCTTAATCACCCGATGAGAGGATTTAAAATAAAACTAAACGTAGATGCAACATTTGATTCATCAAACCTCATCTATCTTCTGAAGTGCCCGTGCGGCATGATATATGTTGGAAAAACGACCAAAAAGATAAAAATCCGTTTGAACGAACACAAATCCAACATTCGCACCAAGAACACCAAGTCCAGTGTGGCTACTCATTTCAATGAAGCCAATCACAATGTAGCTCCACTCAAATTCCTCGTTCTTGAGATTGTGTCCAAGACCGAGGGAATGGATGTCAACAAAGCACTCTTACAAAGAGAAACAGCATGGATTTACAGACTCCAATCACTAAAACCTCACGGTCTCAACGACCGGATTGAACTTAGCTGCTACTTGTAGTACCCTTTGGGTACACCCTTAATGCATTGTTTACTGTCTTTGCCTGTTGTACACAGATCACTCTATCACTTTCTCTACTACAACCCCATTCCAAGATGGCCGCACCTTTCATGCTTGTAATCCCCAGTCCCTTGTTGGTTTCTACCCTTTTAGACACCACCCAGAACTCCGCGTCCACTACGCGAAGTTCCTGAACTCCGGTTTCAGACACCCCCGATACGCTTCGTGCGCTTCTTTCCTCCAAGTAAGTTAAACCCCGACCTTTTCTGCACTGAGAATGGTTACCCGATAGCATTTTCTGCATTTATGTGACCCGCACACCATTTCTTCCCCCCAGATTATATCAGGATTTCGATTCAAAACACTACGTAAATCTCGTCTTTGACGAGCGTCTTAATTACCAATTCCTATCCCTTCCCGCACCTCTCTCCCTTCGGGTTATTTTCCTTTCACGCACTGGCAGTCAGCCGGCTTCACGAACCCACCCTATATTCACCAACCGTTACAACTCCCGCTTTTCACTTTCCATTTCAAAACACGGTGCATGTCTATTTTATTGGTTTTTGATTGTTTTCAGATTTGTCATCAAATGAGCACATGCACATATTGTTGCATGATGTTTTAAGGTTATGTTAGGTTACTGTATGATTCGAACATCAGATAACCATTGATTAGAGCTTTATTCTGTTTCTGTTTACAGCCCTCCTTGATAAAGGACCCTCCAGGTCCGAAATGCATTGGAGTATGTCTTGATAAATCTTGATCGCATGGAGTTGAGAAAAATGACTAATGATATACTATGAACTTTGATTCATGAAAATTAATGAATTAAAAAATGAATATCTGAATAAAACATAGAAACTTTATTCGTGAACTTTATTGGAGTCAGTTGTATGGTTACAACGAACCACGCAAGTGTGCCCACCCGCAGGGATGCGCCTACACCCCCAGTAGCGCACTCAACCTATCAACAGTTTTGACGCACCAGGATAGTTGCGCCACCTGCTGGAGCACCTTTACCTTTTATGAAATACCCTTAACTGTCTACTCAAACTATCTTCTTAAAAACAAGCTGTGCGCCGCGCCAACACTCACGTTTTAGCCCAGAACAAAAACATTAAACTGGTGATTGTGTAGTTATCAATTTCAGGAGGCGTCAGCCAGTGGAAAATCTACTAGTACACTTGAATCATCTGGCTGGATCCCAAGGTAAAATAAGATCTTAATCGCTCGCACAGTTTTATGCAGGGGGTTAACAGATCCATCCAGCCAAGGTCGACAATTGTGGATCTCAGTCGGATCCTTAATATCATTTTAAGCACCTGGCTTTCCCCCTGGGCTAACCTCTAGGACATTGACTGATGTCGCTCTGTGAATAACACTCTGGACCCAACCTTCCCTATTATGGCCCCTGTTCTACAACATGGGGTTGCGTCTGGGGTCTCATTAACCACTTCTGAAGCAAAGCTATTTAACTCAAGGCATTCATGGGACTTTAATTTATTATCTTGGAATGTTGCAGGTGTGCATTCTAAATTGCCTAATGAAGACTGGTTAAAAGTTATAAAGAAGTTGTATATAATTTGTCTCCAAGAAACTTGGCATATTGGGATTTCTATGTTGACGGTTATCAATCACATTGTAACCTTGCAATTCTATCATCTTCTGGGATGGCAAAGGGCAGTTTGGCTGTTTTTATTTCTGTTAAGATCCCATGCTTAAAAGTGAAGACCCTGTGCCTTACCTCTTGGTATCAATTATTGTTGTTGTCATGTGCAGGGTCTGTCGACCTAATAATCAATTGTTATCATATCTTTGATCATGATTGTATTGTGGTTATTGATATGTTAGATGAATTAACCAATTATGTTGTAAGATCTGGGCAGGGGACTTTAACTGGCCTTTATGCATGTTTAGTGGTACCCCGTAGTGTTTAAATCTGATAGCATGCCACTGACAGTCTTAGGGCATGGAGATATTATAGTGTTCGATAGCGATGCAGAATCTCAGTTCAGCTGGACTATAGGGGTAAAGGAAATAGCTGCAGCAATTAAAAAGAGTCAACACGGAAAGGCCCCGGGCCCGGATGGAGTCCCAGAGGATATTTTCAAAGAAACTATCTCTCTTTGAGCTCCTCTGCTCAATAATGTGATTTGAGCTGAAATGACTGGCCCATTAGTTGCCACATGGAATGAAGCAACTATTGTTCCTTTTTCACAAAAGGGTGACAAGAACAACCCAGCCTGTTATTGCCCAATATCTTTGCTGGACTCCACTGAAAAAAATTGAGTTAGGTACTCCTTTCAAGGCTGGAGGAGTGTGCTGAAACAAATAATATTCTGTCAGATGCCCAGTATGGCTTCAGATCAGGAACTGGCATGGTGGAACAATGTCTAAAACTCTCCCTATTGATTCAAAAGTATTTCCAAGTTAAGGAAAGCACACCGCAATGAGCTTTTATGGATCTTTCGAGTGTGTTTGATACAGCAAACCCCTTGAAATTATGGGTAATTTTAGAAAATATTGGGGGTTGAAAAGGCACCGGTTACTTCATTGTGTCGTCTTCATTGGAACATCACAGGCAAAATATGATATGGACCAAGGGGGGGATGCACTACACCTTTAACCAGTAACCGGGAAGTCCTGCAAGGATGTATTTTAGCCCCATTTTTATTTTTAAACTATATTACGGGGCTAGAAGGTTACTTACTCAAAACAGGCCTGGCATTCCAAGGATGGGTAATCATTATATACCCATGCTATTATATGCAAATGATGCTGTTCTCATAGCTAGGACTGCTAACAGCCTACAGAATATGATGGACTTTTTTTGTGATTTTATGGGTTCTTTTGATTTAGGGTAAATCACTTGATGTCCTTTACCATTGCAAGGAGGCGTAAAGGCCTAAAAACCAAAGAGCATTGAAAAGATGGTGCCCCACTGCCACTCTAGGCGCTGTGCAAGACAGCCAGGGATCTGTGAGGTCTAAGGATTTGGGAAGGAGGGTGTTCTGCTGGATGGCTGCAGGTGGGCTTAGCAATATGCCCCCACCAGCAGGAGAGAAGCACCCGGAATCTAGCAAACCCAGTAAATCCAGCTTCCTGCAGCGTGCACAACTTTTAGAGGCCAAAAGGTCTGCTCAAATTGTTTCCGGCGGCTAAAGCTTGCCATCAGGATCAAAACGAGTCCAGGATCATGAAAATCTGCCCAATAGGGCCTAGGATATGCACTTCAAATTATGTGACCTCTGACCCTAAAAACACATAGAAAATGTATGACTTGCGTTCTGCCGCATTTTCATCAATTACCTGGTAATGGGACCGGGCCCAGCACATCTTTATCTCTTTAATTTTCTGGGTGAGGGAGTGTGTGTGTGTGAGTGTGTACTCTCTCTGAGCCAAACTTCAGCCCTTTCGGGGCTTTGGGGTCCTCCTGCAGCCTCCAAAGACTGCTGCCACATGTTGGTGTCCTTGGTCTGACCAGATACACTGATTAGTAGAGAATAATAAAAGGTCTAATTGATGGCATGAGGCAGCAGTAGTAGAATTCAGTGAGCAAATCCGGCATTGAGATACTTATGGCTTTGCCAGGGAGTAGCAAATAATCCCCCACAATGGAGCTGAAAATCTGCATATATTTTCTGTGATGTACCAATAAAAGTCTTCACCAGCACAATATTTTAAGGGTTGTGGGGGTTCAAAGAGTGCAGCCACCAAATGTGTTTCTATAAAACGGATTCCAAGTCTTCCAGAGAGCTACAGGCATGCCCTTGGAGACTGTTTATGTTGTTTTAATGCACTCCACAAGCTGGAGCTTTTGCTATTGGGATCTGGAGTGTAGTCGATCATAGTATGTGGCCTGAAGAGCGTAAAAGAAGGATTACAACGTTTTTGGTTGAATTGAAATGCTTTGTTGAAAATTCAATGCTTCTTTATGGAGAATACAATTCTGATATTCACAAATAATTCATTTGAATATGGGTATTGGTTCCATTGATTTTATTGCTGGATTCAAGCATGCGATTGCTGCCTCATTAAACCAGGTACACCCTAACAAAGCCAGTAGCCAGTTGGCTTTAGAAGAGGCCATAGTACTGAATCGGCGTTGGTTGCTACTGCTGATGAAATTATATTAATTGTAGGTGCGGTGGCAATTTCACTTAGGGATTAGAATTAATGCCCTGCATATGGTTGGTTCTTTTCTATTTTGTGAGATAGACAACAATCTGTTACGATCAATAATTTCCATTCCATAACATATTCTCTTCGATGCAGAATCCCACAGGGTTCATCCCTCAGTCCCACACTGTTCAATCTCTATGTCATGCCCCCTGCCAGACTTTTGGCTTTTCTGTGGTGTCTTATGTGGACAACACCCAAAGTATTGTTTTATTATCCAGTACTCAACAATCGGAAGCTGTCAAGGTTCACAAACGCATGCAGAAACTTGGCTGTTGGATGAAAAATAACTGTTATAAACTTAATGCAGAAAAATTAGAGGTTCTTCTTTTTGGCAATAAAGGCTTACTTTTTCTGCTCAAATTAATCAGGTGTCTTCCTAATGTGTTAATATCATTACCATACTCGAGAAAATGTTCCCTGTTACTCTGCTTCCTCTGAGGAAGTTAGTAGTGGTAGCTTTGATTTCATCATGTATACATTACTGTAATGCTCTATATCTGAATATTCAGCTACTGTCGCTCAATTAGCTTCAGAATGTTTAACATACAGCTGCTAGTTTAATACTTGAAATCCACTAATTTCTGTTCATTTTCCAAGAACTGTTCAAACTGCACTGGCTTCCAGTGAGAAAACTTATAACATTCAAACCTTTATACCTGGCACGTAAAGTCTTTGCTAGAAATTGGATTTCTCATTTGCAGAGATATGCATCCAGTCCAAGCGGGAACCACAATCCTAGTGAGAAGTAAGTCACAACCCTCCCTAAATTATCTTGTGCTCACCCTCTGGTAGCTTGGTACAGAACACTCAGGCTTAAAAAACAAGGCAAATTGTAAAGTATTTGTGCAACACTTCAAACAGTAACACAGTGAAAAAACACAAATAATATTTTTTTGTAGATCTGCTTTACATTTAGTAATGTGGTGACTCCTTGACAAAGCCAGCAGGTCCACCTTATTTAAAATGAAATCTCCTTATAATTTGATTCTGCATCTGGTGTAGTTGGGGTTGTGCTGTGATTATCGAGTTCAAGACCCGTTAGGAGTGAAATGTGATGTACAGTATCACCAAAAGTATTTCTATCTACCTTATATTTATATTTGCAATTGAATCCTCATGCATAATGGATGAGGCTAGTTTTCAGGGAAAACTCTGCGTCCTGTAAGCAGTACCATAACTAGGTAAAAGACAGGGCTGGCTACCGGGCAGTTGTGTGTGCTGCCGAGCAGGGGGAGGATATCTCCATGCTGTGAGCTCATTTCGTTGATGGGGACCTGCGTGCGCTGTGAAATAAAAAAAGCAAAACGAATTTCGTTTTGCACACACAGGTCCCCATCAACGAAATGACCCCCCTGCTCGGCAGCACACACAACTGTCCGGCCCTGGTAAAAGGTCAGTACCAAGAACTGGTATGTAGTGTAAAGGAAGGGGAGAATATAGGTGAAAGTTTAGGTGACTACCTGAGCCTACGTGGGGTACCTATATGAAACATAACAATTGGTACCCAACTCAATGGTACTCATTTTATCGACCTCAGAAAGGATCAGAGGCTGAGTGGACCCACCATGATTTGCAACTGTGACCATGAGGTCAAACACAGGCCCCTGCAGCAGAATCATTAGTCCACTAAGCCACCAGAACCGGCTACTAAGCCACCAGACCCAACACTTTAGAAGCAATACGACATGTGAAAACATGTACTCCTGGCTCCCAACATGTGGGCGGACCCAAAGCCACTCTCTAGTAATGCTCGCATAATTGTCTGGTGACAGTTGCGCTGTCAAGCCTAACCATAAAAAAAAGTGGGAAATTATTGTTTTCCTGCAAGTGAAGTACGCCTTTCAGGTATACATTTTATACTATGAGCAATCCATGCTTGCTGTTGCAGAGGCGCGTAGGCAGTCTCTAACCAGCGCTCAAGTTGGCTCACGAAGCTCGCACGTTGGGCCTCATTTATGAAAAGTGACGCATCGCTGCGTGAAAACCGCGATGCGTCACTTTTCACTGCGCTCTCCCTGCGACATGATTGATGCGTCATATTTATAATATGACGCATCATGTCGCAAGGAGTTACAGATACGTCAGTATTTCTGACGTATCTGAAGGCGCAAAAGTGACGCATTGCTGGAGTGTGTCACAAAAGTGACGCAACTCCAGCAATGCTTCCTTTCACATGGGGAAAGCCCCATGTGAAAGAGCTTGCGTCAGTCTTACGCCTGCTGTGAGGCAGGCGCAAGATTTTGACGCAACAGCATCCTAAAAGTGACACAGTGAAATCTCATAGATTTCACTGCATCACTATTACGAGGCTTTTTGCGGGTGAACGCCCCCTCTGCATACATTATACCTGACGCAGGTATAATGTAGCGCAGGGGTTTACAAAGTGACGCATCTGCTTAGATGCGTCACTTTGTAAATAGTGCGCATCAGGAGGCATGTTTTACGCCGCCGATGCGTCACAAAAAGTGACGCATCGGAAGCGCAAAAGTCACGCAAGGCCTCATAAATGAGGCCCGTTGTCTTTAGCAGAAAAAGGAAGACTTTGAAATTCACAATCCACAGCTTTAAAAGGGTGGGTGGCATGAATGTCTGTACAAGTCCCTTTAAATATGCAACATGCTTTCTAGCAACGTAAATCATGTTTTAAAACTAATTGAAATGAACATAAGTACTGGAACTAATAGTTTTGTTATCTATCTGGAATTTGGGACAGCGTCACATATTTCATTTGGGAAATGTCCCTTCTTTCGCTCCAGGGTTTATATCGCTGCCGACGACTAGTATTCACTGCAAAACAGCATTAGTGAAAGAAAGAAAAGAGGAGCATGCAGTAATGGCATTATTATAACTTGACAGGGGATAATGTTTTTTTTCAAGTGCTGTAGAGACTCAGTAGGTGTGAAGAAGTCTGCACAGTTGGACACACGGCCGCTTCCAAACTCAGCAACCAATTAGGGAGTGAAAGATACTCGACAACAAGTTTTCCTGCAAAAATAAAAAGCCTTTCTAAAGGGAATGTGGCTATGAATAGAAGCGGCCCAATGAGAGCCAGCAGAACAGCTTCCTGCAAAATATGGTGCTTCTTGCTTTCGATAAAAGCAAGGAAAATCCTTGATCAGTACAATGTTGTATGATTATACAAATAAATCAAATGTATCATATCATATGTATGCAGGAATGTGTCTATAATAATATTAATAATTATCCTTTCACAAGCCAAGGTGCAAATTGAATTATTTTGGCACGTAATATCATATTTAAATAATACCAAAGTGAATGGCACTTATCAAGCTTAGAACATTGACTTTTTGGTTAGACCCTCAAGGACTCAAACTTATTACTTACTGGTTACATTTAGAAGTTTGCAAAAGGCATGCAATAACACATTAAGCTATGTAAGTATGAACTTGTGACTTATGTGTTACACAATGCAGGAATCTTCTTCACTAGTAAGCTAACTAAATAAATAAATAAAACGAATTGAATTGCGCACACTGAAACGTCGATGGATTATCAGTGCCCGCAAAGTAATTTGTTTTATTTATTTATTTTGTCAGCTTACTCTAATTGGCCATATGCCGGTGTTTACTACCCCCAAACTGCCCCTCTCCCGCACCGCCCGCAGCACTCCCTCCAAGAGCCGCTACTGAGTCAATCGTGATCTGCAGGTTACATGTCAAACTTTACTGCATGAGACAGTAACTTTTTATGACAATGGTTCTTAACCTTTTGACTTCGGTGGACCTCCGCTGAATCGTTACTGGAATCTCGGGACTCCCAAAGCGCAATAGGTCTCCTAAATTGGGAGAAAAAATTGTGACAGTATGTATCTAGCAATGTTTGCCTCTATTTGTCAACCTGGACTCTGTGTCCCCATCTATTTACATGTATGTCTATGTTGTGTTTTATGTTTATTAACAACATGTAAGTGTGTCTCTTCATCCCTTAACAAAAACCCTGGACCTAGTATTGTCATGGTCCGCCAAAGACATGTTTCTATGTCACTGTAAATTTTTTCTCCCAATTTAGGAGACCTATTGCGCTTTGGGATACGCGCTAAAAACATTCACGTGCTCTTCCTTGTTTCTTGCAGGCCCACTATTCAGCAGTACTGATAGGACTGAACACTATAGGAATTAATACATACCACATAGGTATAGATTATCTTTACCTGTATATACACATTGCACATACTGTGAATCAACATTAGTGAGTGACAGAGGGATCAGACCCCGTCCTGACGAAGAGGCGTTCTGCCTCGAAACATGTTGACGCCACTAGGAGATTAAGCTCATTGTCAAGCCTATCAGTCTCCGCTACACCTTTTTTAACGATACCAGCTTGTGACTAATAAATAGTTTTTTGCTTTCACAAAGCCAGGTATAATTTTAGATTCACTTTTCCGAACACCCCTGACCCTACCTACACTCACTCCAACTCACATAGCACTCACAATTATTTAAGGTGCTCCAGCGTAGTCGCTAGTCGTAGCACGCCCCGTCCCGCAGCGGAACGGCAAGACCCCTATGATGAAGCATGACACCAACGGCCCTTTTGGTGTGTGAGGGGTATTTTAACAAACACTGTGTATGCCAACAATATCTGGACTCACAGTTAACTACTTGAGGTTGGACCTTTTTGATTATCTGAACCATTTACTGGAGGAGGGTGCGTCCACCTTGGTGCTGATCAGCACCACCTCTTCACTCCCTAATTTTGATTTTTGTTGGTTCTTTAGACAGCGTACAGCTGTGGGAGTCTTCTGTTTCTTTTCTGAGTCAGAATTTCTGGCATAAAGAGGATACATCCATTTGCTTGTCTATCCTTTTCCATGACACTCCTTTTATGATTCTAAAGGGAGTTGGTTACATTCACAAACACGACACATAACAACACACGCATAGCACACACACTTAGGGGCCTATTATGATTGCGGAATTTCCGCATCCTCCGGGTCGGCGGAAGCCACCGCCGGCCCGGAGGATGCGGAAAAACCGCAGCGGACCCACCAAAGACCCACCGCCAGATTAGGATGGCTGGTGGGTCCTTGTTTCCGTCCGCCGCTTTTCCGCCGCGGTTGGCTTACAACCGCGGTGGAAAAGCTCTAATATGGTGGCGGTGTCTCTCAGACACCGTCCGCCATATTAGGATTGCTGCCAAAATATGCTTTTCCGCGGCGGGTTTACCGCCGTTGAAAAGCATACGGAACTTCACTGCAGGGGCCCGTTGCGGGCCCCCTAGGTAAAGGGGGGTGGGGGGTGCACATGGGGGGTACCTATGGTACCCCCCTGCATTTGTATGCAGAAAGCGGCAGGCACCGCGCGGTGCCTGCCACTTTCTACATACAAATGCAATGCGTGCATTTTTAACATTGCTGCGGGTGCAGCTTGAAGCTGCACCCGCCGCAATGTTAAAAATAGAGGATGTGACCGCCAGGGTGGCGGTCACATCCTAATAGCACAGGAGGGAACGCCGCAGACCATGCGGACGTTCCCTCATCCTTGGTGATCGTGGACGGAACCGGCCCCAAAGTCTGAAGATGGAGGAAGCAGGCGGCCTAAGTTTTGATGATGAGGAGGTTGACAGGATTTTAGCCACTCTCAGCCCATTTGAAGGATTGAGTAACTCAGACCCAGGCCCGACCACGGGGGACTGGGATGAACTAGCCAATTTGAGAAGGACACAAATCAAGACAGCTTTACATGGACTAATGATGACCGAGTACCTGAAAGTTAAGACAGCCCCACCCGGTTTGATTGTGAAAAATGAACCGTTCCTTTTCACACACGACATGGCATTTAAGAAGGATTGGTCCTTGATAAGCTGGCGCTGTACCAGGGACTGGCTAGTCTTTATTATAAAAACAGCGACCAGACTCACCCAGGAACTTAAGATAGACATCCAGAAGCTGGAGGTCCAGATCAGGAGTTATCAAACACCAGCGGTATTAAAAAAAAAAGACTAGACAAACTAAATCAAGAAATTACTGAATTTGAATTAACCCTTAAGAAGAGCAAGTACAAGAAACATAAAAAAGACACTGAAGGGTTCAGCCACGAGCGCGTGTATCCATACACCAAAAAGGATTATGTGTCTAGGAGCAATAGTAGCGACCATAACACTGGCCCTACGGACACAAGTTCCAATAGCTCCGGCTCGAGTAGGAACAGCAACCCAGGAACCGGGGGAGGTGGACGTTTTTTCACAAACCACATACACATGCAGGGAGAGGCTGGCCACCGTACCAAGCCCCCCCAGGGTATATGCACTATCCTCTAGCGCCACCTTACATGAACAATCAGTTCCAACAATGGAACCAACAGGCACCCTCTAACTTCAACTACTATGGTCCACCACCTTTTTTAGGCCAACGCCATGGTCCAAGAAGAGGCAGGAACAGAAGGGCCAACCAGGTCCACTGGAACCCCAACCCAGAGCAACCTCCACGCGTGTCAACACGCAGCATGACGGCATCAACCAGCCGGGGCACCTAGTGGTCAATTTGTCTGAACTACAACTGACCGAACCACAACACCAGGTTCTGGAAAAGGGACTGGGTTTCGTACCGACAAATAAAATGGACAAGTTCAAGGTTTGCCAGGAAATGAAAGAGTTCATGCGCAAACTGAAATTAAAAGCTTTTTTTGCTAACCAAAACGAAAGTTTGACTAATCAGAAGGAAACAACAGACACCGGCCTGAGGAATAGGTCCACGTTTACCCTTCCAGACTCTGCCATGCCAGTTGAGTTACTAGCTTTCGAAAAAGCTGTCATGGAGGAGTTGATGACTTTACCAGATAAAACAGTACTACATTTCAAAATACCTCACAGAGGGAAAGAGAGGCTCTGTCAGCATTAGCTAACAACCCAGAGATCGTCATAAAACCGGCCGATAAAGGCGGAGCGGTTGTCATTCAATCCCAGACCAGGGAGTGCCGGAAACTCCTAGATGACAGACGCAACTATGAGGTATTGAGAGAGGACCCAACGGAGGAGACCCGGATCCAAATCCTCATGATGGTTGAGGAGGCCACCGCCCATGACTGGATATCTAGAAAGGAAGCAGAATTCCTCATTAAGAAGAACCCAATTACACCATACTTTTATACAATACCCAAAATCCACAAGGAGACAGCTTACCCCCCAGGCCGACCTATAGTGTCGGGGATCGGCTCCATACTGGAACCTCTATCCAAGTTCTCAGATGCTTTTCTAAGGCCGCTGGTACAAGCAACCAATACCTACTTGAGAGACACCAAGGCGGTACTTCAACTCATTGAAGAAATACCTTTTGACCCTGAAAATGACCTCTTATTGGGGTTGGATGTAGAAAGTCTCTACACGAGTCTACCACACCAAGAGACTCTTGAGATAATTGAGGAAGTACTTTTTGCATCACAATGGCAATACCAGACCCCCAGGCATGTGGTTCTGGAATGCATCTCTGTGGCTCTAAAGAGTAACTTTTTCATGTATGAAGGCACATATTACCTCCAAAAACATGGGACCAGCATGGGAAGCACATTTGCTCCTAGCCTGGCCGGTCTCTATGTCCACCACCTAGAGATGACCAAAATCCTGCACGCACAGAACCCCTTCCACATTCATGTGGTCACATGGAAAAGGTACATCGTCGATGTGCTAGTGATCTGGATGGGTGAGATCCAAGCAGTAAACAATTTCATGACCTGGTTGAACCTGCAAGATCCGGTTTTTAAATTTACGCATACTGCATCTAATGAGAAACTGGTGTTCCTAGACTTAAACATTTACCCCAAACAGGGTAGACTTCACCCATGTACGCACTTCAAGCCAACTGCCAAGAACTGTCTTCTTCTCTACAACAGCTTCCACCCGAGACACCTACGGGATAATCTGCCCTACGGGCAATTCCTTCGCCTCAGGCGTAACTGCTCTGACATCACGGAGTTTAAGAACCAGGCAGTGGATCTAGAAGGGAAACTACTAAACAGAAATTATCCCACAACTATTGTTAAAACAGGTTTCAAAAGAGCAAGGAATAACAATAGGGAGGCCCTTCTCGAGGACACAGTTCCTAAGGAACCAGAGACCCGCCCCATCTGCATAACAACTTTCAACTCCAACTCTAACAGAATCACTAAAATAGTGAACAAATACTGGAGGTTTCTTGACCGGGATACTTTGAATTTTCCAAAACCTATGTTCTCCCATAAAAGAGGGAGAAATCTTAGAAACATATTGGTCCATAGCAGGCCTAGAACCCCTGTGGAAAACGGTCCACCCAAACTAGCGGATGTTGGTGGGCACCATCCTTGTGGTACCTGCACCCAATGCAAACTGACCAGTAGGAGTAGGACGATCCATTTTTTCTAACGGAACAAACTGGGAACAACAGGCATTCACAAACTGCAATAGTCGTAATGTGATCTACCTCATCACTTGCCCGTGTGCAAAGAATACATTGGAATGACTTCTAGTCCCGTCAAGGTACGCATAGGTGAACACCGTAGCAACGTACGTTGCAAAAACACAACTACTAAAATGGCAACCCATTACCTCTTGATGGGACACAGTACGCAGGACTTACACTGGACAGTGGTTGAGTCCTTCAAAAATGATAAGAACCTTCTGGAAAAAGAACAGCGATGGGTGTTCCGTCTGGGCACTCACATCACTGGACTTAACGATGACATACCCTGGGCGCAATTGAACCTGTAATGATCACCCCTGAGTTTGGAGCTACAAACCATGGGTCATCATTTATAGACTACCAACCATACACACAGAACGATGACAAACTATCTGCGCAACTGAGCCCTAATTGATCACCCCCGTGTTTGGAGTCACAAACCATGGGTTATCTTTTTACACTACCCACCGTACATAGCCTCATTAACAAACGGAGGGACCTCATAGCATACTTCCCACATTGTTTGGCAAGTTTTTAGGATTGTACACCCATTTTTCACCATTCCAAGATGGCGCCTAAAGTCAACCTAGCCTTAATTATCTCCAGTCACCATTCCAAGATGGCGCCTAAAGTCAACCTAGCCTTAGTTATCGCCAGTCACCATTCCAAGATGGCGCCTAAAGTCAACCTAGCCTTAGTTATCACCAGTCACCATTCCAAGATGGCGCCTAAAGTCAACCTAGCCTTAGTTATCGCCAGTCACCATGGTTACTTCCCCTGCTGACCAAACCCAGGTGCACGTAATTAATCAATTAAGACCAGTTTAAAGCAGTATATAAAGGGCATCCCCTTTCGTACTGGCCACAACACGGAAGCCGAGGACGAGGAAGGATGCGAGAACTATTCGTGGCCTAGTAAGTACGGCATTGCCGAGATAGGGAATGCTGAGGACTCATTATTGTCCTGTGTGCCACAATCTCCAATACTCCAGGCAAAAATCTTGCTATATTTTTTATCTCCACAGATGGAAGTTCCATTTACCCCCTCATCCCTATCGGCTCATGGGGCATTAACCCCTGCTTGTGACAGTATGTATCTAGCAATGTTTACCTCTATATGTCAACCTGGAATCTGTGTTCCCATCTTTTTACATGTATGTCTATGTTGTGTTTTATGTTTATTAACAAAATGCAAGTGTGTCTCTTCATCCCTTAACAAAAACCCTGGACCTAGTAGTGTCATGGTCCACCAAGGACATGTTTCTATGTCACTGTACATTTTTTCTCCAAATATAGGAGACCTATTGCACTACGATACGCGCTAAAAACATTCACGTGCTCTTCCTTGTTTCTTGCAGGCCCACTATTCAGCAATACTGATAGGACTGAACACTATAGGAATTAATACATACCACATAGGTATAGATTATCTTCACCTGTATATACACATTGCACATACTGTGAATCAACATTAGTGAGTGACAGAGGGATCAGACCCCGTCCTGACAAAGAGGCGTTCTGCCTCGAAACATGTTGACGCCACTAGGAGATTAAGCTCATTGTCAAGCCTATCAGTCTCCGCTACACCTTTTTTAACGATACCAGCTTGTGACTAATAAATAGTTTTTTGCTTTCACAAAGCCAGGTATCATTTTAGATTCACTTTTCCAAACACCCCTGACCCTACCTACACTCACTCCAACTCACATAGCACTCACAATTATTTAAGGTGCTCCAGCGTAGTCGCTAGTCGTAGAACGCCCCGTCCCGCAGCGGAACGGGAAGACCCCTATGATGAAGCATGACACCAAGGGCCCTTTTGGTGTGTGAGGGGTATTTTAACAAACACTGTGTATGCCAACAATATCTGGACTCACAGTTAACTACTTGAGGTTGGACCTTTTCGATTATCGGTAACCTGTAGGCTACACATTTAAATGTTTTTGTGGCCAACTCAGTCTTTCTTATTTTCTACGGAAAATATGGCACTAATGAGTTGAGCAATTCTACACCAGTACTAGCACAGCAACTAAACTGATAGTCTGTGGAATCAAGTGGTATGTGTGTGTGTACTATTTTGCTGGTGCCTGAAGTGTGTAATTTGCATTAGGCAGAGGTGGCAACAAAATTAACAAACATTATGAAACAATGCTACAAGCCATAAATATTGCATTTGAAAGTGAAAGCAGAATAGGACTATCAGAAAAGTTTGGGAACAAATGTATGAAATGTGCACATTACTGAAGAAAAAACTTTTACAGTATGCGTAAAATTGCCATGGAATGTTTTGCTGTGTACGAGCTTTTCAGTGCATTGCAGAGAAGAGATATTTAAGGCAGTGTGAATGATTGTCTTGACTCTTTCGGGTCAGCCTTTGGTGAAGAAGAATTAAAATCTGGGTAAGAGTTTAGCAGAGCAACAAAGGATACCGGATCAAAAAATGTGTCTGACTCTTCTGTTGCACAATGTTGAAGGAAGAGCAAGCGAGTCAATGGAGATAGATACTGAGAGAAAGCCCACTCAAAAACCGAGGAAAATGACCTAGGAAATTAGCGACTGTCCTTTTCCAGTGCTATGTTGTGGTATGGGCAAACTCATCTAAGCAGTTGTGCTACTATCTGCGGAGCATGAGGACTGGAACAGGGAGCTCTGGCATATGCTGATGGATCAATTATTTATTTGAAAACTTTGCTTGGTCCTGGGTGTGGGGAGCTGAGATTGGAACATGTGGTTCCTGAGGGGGCTACCTGCTTAATGATTTGTTTTTGTCTCTTTTCTTGTTTACGAGAGTGGTGCAATGGGAGCTGGAAGTGCTAATCTTCCCAGTATTCAGACATATTGTGATACAAAAGTATTGTGTCAAAAATATTGGGAATACAGAAATATCCTCGGCAGTAATATTGAAGGTAAAAATATCAGTTTAGTGTTGTTTTTAATATTGTTGTAAAAATCCGTTTACAAAATATTGATGTATGTAATATAATTTGTAAGTGTTGATTTGTAAGTAATTTATTGAAATGTGCTTAATTGTTTATGTTAGTTAATTTTTTTATTTGTGTTTTAGTAAGATAAATGATTAGTTATGAAAGTGTGTACATTTGTATTTTAGTTGTATTAATGTATATACATAATGTTTTTATTCTTTTTTTGCAGCAGGATATTGAGTTTTGAGGGGATAAGGAGAGAGAGATTTTTAAAAAGTGAAAATTTAAAGTAAGAATTATGGTAATAATTTTAATGATATGCAAATTAAGATTTTACAATTTTAAAATGTATTTTGTTAGGTTATTGTTTTGTATTCATTTCAATGTATTATTAATTAAAATATATATATATATATATATTAATGGTACTAAACATAAAACAGATGTTTAATAAAAAAAATAATGAATCTATTAAACTAATTCACAAAACAAAACTATTAAAAAAGGATTGGATTAAAGTAAAATAATTAGAATTTATATACATAGATTTAAAAAAAAATTAAAATGCTGTTGACAATATGTGTTCGATTACACATTTCTTAATTTCATTTAGTTTTTTAATTCATTTTAATTCGATACTAAATAAAATATGTATTAATGGTAATAAATTTGAACTCACAAAAGTTTTAGTATAAAAAGTGTACATTTTTGGGGGGAAAACATTCAATAAAAATATATTTTTTAAAGTAAATAAAATATACATTTTTTAGTAAAATATCTTAATATTACAAATAATTTATATTTGTTTTCTAATTACTATATTTTTACATTTTCAAAATATAAAATTAAGTTTAGTTTTTTAAATCGATGATTGTAAATTTTGCATTATGATTTGATTTCTTTTTCCGGTATAAAGTTTAGGAATGGTAGAAAATTTAAATATTAGTTTTAATCGAATGTTAGGTATATTTTGATGTTTAATTATGTGTATATATTTATGTTTCCATATGTACCAATGTGTGTGTTCGCATTTCGACTGAATATGTGTCAAATGGAAATTTATAAGTAATACATGTGGAAAAATACCCCATACGCATTGCCGGAGTCCGGCCCATATGTGGGCAGTCCAGTCAATGGGTAAGTGGTGAAAAAAGGACTCACCTGTACATCACAGCAAATAGAGTCATATTCTTTGGGTGAAGATGCTGCTGTGAAGGGGGGACCTGGAGAGAGGGATCCATTTCAAACTCTGCCTGGAAGAACAGGAGAGGGGTGAGTATGCACCCAAAATCCTTCATTACCGCAGACTTGAAGTTGGGAGTCGGATCGTCGCGGTCAGCTCGGAAAGCCAACTTGTGATACTGACAATGGTGTAGCTCCCCTGTACTGCTCTTTGGCAGCTACCTTTCCCTGATGCCGAACCCAGCGTTTGGTGGTGTGCTGGCGGTGTCAGCGGTTCAGCTGTTGTCTTTGGAAACGTAATCCACCCAACTTGTAATACAGTGTTCGACTGCCGAGCTCACCACGTTCAGAACGCCGCCACCTGCACTGCAGGCCATCGACACCCAGACTCGTAATAAGGCCATAAATATTATTGTGTTTCATAGTTATGAAATTGTGTGCGAGTATGTAGTATTGATTTTATTTATAAAATATTTATTTTGTGTTTGCCTTCTTTAAAATGTTTTAGATTGAAATGTTTACAGTACATTTGAGCTCTTAAGCCTCTAACATCTTCTTCAAATAGCATTAGATTGTAGTGAGAATAGTAGATATCAAACCTTTAGTATTGAATGCCGTTCCCCCAGTATGGTTAGATAGGAGGGGGAATAGTGAATGAGATGTTACCCCTTTAGTATTCAACACCTTCCCTCAACATGGTTAGACTGGAGTGGGAATAATAAATGTCACCCCTTTAGTGTGCAACACCTTCCCCAATATGGTTAGATTGGAGTGGGAATAGTAAATGTCACTTCTTTAATAACCAACACCTTCCCTCAACATGGTTTGCCCGGAGTGGGAATAGTAAATGTCACCTCTTTATTATCCAAAACCTTCTTCCAATATGGTTAGAATGGAGTGGGAATAGTAAATGTCACCCCTTTGTTATCTAACACCTTCCCCCAATATGGTTAGACTGAAATGGAAATAGTAAATGTCACCCCTTTGGGGTCCAACACCTTCCCCCAAAATGATTAGACTGGAGTGGGAATAGTAAATTTCACCACTTTAGTGCCCAACACCTTCCCCCAATATGGTTAGACTGGACTGGGAATAATAATTGTCACCCTTTTAGTGTTTAACACTTTTTTTAAAACAATGTATGTTTCAATGTGATTATTTAATTTTATAATTTTAGTATTAAATACTTTATTTAAATTGCATTTCTATTTAGTCTAAATAGTTTGTGTTGTTTTATTATTATTGTTGGTGTTATATATAATAAATAATTAGCTATTTGTATGTTTGTAGGCAATAAAATTAATTACATTCTTATATAATTAAGATATATGACACAGTTTTCACATCTTATATTTTCAAAGTGTATTATATAATAAAACAATGATATAAATATATATACAACTATATGTCAACTGAAAAATAAACATTTATATAAAGTTAAGTGAATAAAAAACATAATAATGTTTTTTTAAAGTACGTCATATTTATTTATTATTGTATATTGCATTTTTCCCCATTTACTTCCCATTTTATTTTTTTTAATTCAAATCTTTTTTATTGAAGATTGGAAAAAATGAAGCAAAGACAATACACTAAATTCTTCGTCACATAGATGGATGCATTATTGGCACAATGACGCCTACAATAATGAACTGAACTGAACAGAAAAAGAGTAGGGAAAGGAAAGGAGGAATAAGAGAAAGAAAAGAGGAAAAAGAGAGGAGAAAGAGGACAGATGTATCAATATATCAATAGCAATCGGTTTACAGAAGCACGGGGCGCGTTACAGGTAACAATAAGTATACATTAAGCATTCAGGCCTGGAGAGCATTGAAACGTGGAAACTTGGGGTCAAACAGAGATACTGTAGTCTATTAAGGCAGGCAAGCTGTTGAATTTTGTATCATGGAGGCTCAAAGTGGGAGGATGACGCGTCCAAGGAGGACCACAATTTTTTGTTAGAAGGCTTCCATGTGGCTGACTGCAGTGCCGGATTGTCTGCCCCTCTCAAGAAGGAGAGCCATTCCAGCCATATTTTAAAGTTGACTTCAGCAAAATTCTTCCATTTACAGAGAACGACCTTGCACGCCAGTGTCAACATGATATCTAGCAATTGTCGGTCATGAATGTCAGGTAGTTGTGCTTCTAAGGGAGCCAAAATGACACATACAAATTCCTGAACGGGTGTGATTCCAAGTACTTGTTGGATATATGCAAATATTTTTTTCCAAAATGATCTCAATAGGGAACAATCGAAGAGCATGTGCGCCAGGTCTCCAGGTGCAGCCTGGCAGTTCCAGCAATTAGGCGTATCCTTCAGATTACATTTAAACAGCCTCTGAGGGGTCCAAAACACTCTGTTCAACAACATGTATTTCGTTTGACATAGAATTGGGGACACCTTATTTGATAATGCAGTTTTGTGTATTACCTCCCAATCAATCGAAATACCTGTCGAATTATGTTCCGACTCCCACTTGCTTTCAGTTAAGTTATGTGCTTTCTTGGGCAAGGGGAGGAGCAATTTATATATTCTGGACACAAAATGGTCAGCATTATACAGTATCCGGAGACGTGTCGGCAGCCATGGTGAGTCAGTAGTGAGGGCACGCTTAGAGATGGCGACCTTCAATTTCAAGAATTGGTAGAATTCTATGGGTGGCAAATTAAATTTCTCTTGCAGCATCGAAAAAGGTATGGGCGTACCGTTCTCATAGAGGTCATTCACCATATGGATACCATGTTTAGCCCACAACTCGCAGTAAAGGGTTTGTCCCTCTATCCGAAACATAGGGCTATGCCATATCGAGACTAGGGTAGATTTCTTAATCACCGAATCAGTTTTATGTGACTGGTCAAGCCTGAGGAGCGCCCTTCTAGTATTTAATAGGATATATTTTGGAGTGAGGTAAATGGGTTAAGTCCATGCTGAGGAGAGCCGAGAGGGGTGCATGAGCCATTAACGATCGCTCAATAGATAGCCATACTGGAGTATAAGATGGAGAGTCAATTAGCCAAAGAGCCCCCTGCTTACAAAGGAAAGCCGTCTGGTAGTTTCTGAACGAGGGTAGGCCCAGGCCACCCCTTTCTTTTGCCAATTGCAACTTTTTCAATGATATCCTGGCTTTTTTCCCTCGCCACAGAAACTCTCCAAATAGTCTATCCACTTTTTTGATGAATTCATCGGAAAAAGTCATTGGGAGCATGCTAGCCAGATAATTAACCAGAGGCGTGCACATAATTTTGAGGGTCTCAGCCCTACCCCACCAGGACAAAAATGTGGGCGACCAGCTATCTAGTAACGTAGAGATCTTTGTTAATGTTAGGCCCTCATTTACCTTTAAGGTTGTTATTAAGTCTTTCTCAAAATCTAAGCCTAGATATTTAAAAGCTTTTGGCTGCCAGGTGAGGCCAGATGAACCAAGTATTTCTCTACTTCCGATGTTATTTAGCAGCTTGACTTCCGTTTTGTCTTTATTCAGCTTATACCCTGAAACTTTAGAGTACTCGCTAATTACGTCCATTAATGCCGGGATAGCCTCGTCAGCTTTCTCCGTTAAGATGAGCACATCGTCAGCGTAGGCTGTTAATTTCACAGTGCAGTCATCAAACGGAACACCAGCAATGGTCTCGTTATTCCGGATATGGTATAGGAAAGGTTCTATCGCTAGTAAAAACAGAGACGGTGATAGCGGGCATCCTTGTCTCGTTCCCTGTTTCAAGCAGAAGGATGAAGAAAAGGAGCCACCCGCTCTAACTCTGGCTGTAGGTCCGGCATATAAGGCCATTACAAGTTTAGTAAATGTCGTCCCCAAATTAAGTTTGTGTAGAACTGCCTCAAGGAAGGTCCAATCTACCTTGTCGAAGGCTTTCTCAGCGTCTAATGTGATTGCCACTGTGGGGGTATTTAAAAGTTTTGCTTTTTCTAAGGCGTGGGCTAATACTCTGGTGTTATCGCTAGATAGTCTGTGTTTTAAAAAGCCTGCTTGGGATGGATGTACGAGGTTAGGGAGAACTTTTTGTAATCGGGTTGACATAATCTTCGCTAGCAACTTACAATCCAAATTAATCAGGGAAATTGGCCTATAATTTTTTGGTAACGATGGGTCCTTGCCATCCTTTGGCAGAACTGCGATAGTCGCCTCTGCCAGGGCCCCCCTCACTTCACCTGACTCTGTGAATTCATGGAAAAGATGCAGAAGGGGTTCAGCTAGATCTGCTGCAAAACTTTTGTAAAATTTAGCTCAAAGCCATCAGGGCCAGGTGCCTTCCCACATTTCAATCCTCTGATTGCTTACTCCACCTCCCCGATTGAGATCGGTTCGTTAAGGCTGTGTTGTTCTTCCGGACTTAGCTTTGGCAGATCACACTCCTGCAAGTACCCCTGAATTTTATCCTCATCAACTGAGTCATTTTTAGCATACAGGTCCTCATAAAAGTCTTTAAAGACCTCAGTTATTTTTTGGGGATCAGAGTGGTTTACTCCCTCAGAATCCTTTATGACATTAATAGAATTCCTCTGTACTTTGAATTTTAGGTATGCCGCCAAGCTTTTACCGGCCTTGTTAGATTCGCAGAGTTTAAAATTTCGCCTTCTGGTCAGCCATACTCCCGCCCTTTCGCTAACTAGCTTATTATATTCGTATTTTTCATTAGCCATGGTGTTAAGTGTTTCCCGATCCCTTGTTAATTGGTGCCTGTTTTCTAGATGAGCTATTTCTGTTTCTAGTTTTTCCAGTTGTACATTGCAATCTCTGTTCATTCCTGAGCGGATTTTGATGCACACCCCCCTTAAGGTACTTTTCAACGCCTCCCATCTCGTCAGATCTGAGGTGTCCCCTCTCCTGTTTATATCCAAATATGATCGGATGGCTTTTTGGATAGTGGCCTTATTTTGTTCTTTGTTTAAAATTTCCTCATTAAGTCTCCACGATGTCTGTTTAGGGGAGGGTTTAATGTTGCTGATGGAAAGGGAAATGCAGGAATGGTCCGACAGTACTCTCGGTTCTATTGAAGTATCCTCTATTCTCGCAACCCCATTCTGTGTAAGAAGGATGTAGTCAATGCGAGAGTACGAATCGTGAGGGGAAGAGTAAAAAGTGTAGTCTCTGTCAGTAGGGTTTTGTATTCTCCACGTATCAACCAGATTAAAGCGTTGACACAGTTTAACGAAAGCATTATGTGATTTGGTCGGTTTAAACACACACTTCGAGTCTCTGTCCAGGGCAGGATCAAGTGGAAGGTTAAAGTCTCCCCCTAGTATATGTACCGCCGTGTCAGGTATTGTTTCAATCTGTTTGACTAAGTCTTGCCAAAAATTTAGATCATTAGTGTTAGGTGCGTATATATTTGTGACAAAGAATTCTGTGTGGTCTTTGGCAAGTTTTACTGTAACCCAGCGTCCCTTTTCGTCTGATGATGAAGACAATAGTTCTATCTTGGATCGTTTCGATAATAGTACCAGAACCCCATTGTTTTTACCAAGCGCACTTGACCCGACAACCTCCGAATAAAACTTATTACGTAAAGTATAAAACTGTTTAGAGTCTAGTTTAGTCTCCTGCATCAGAACGATGTCCCCTCTCTGTCTACGTACATAGTCTAATATCTTTTGTTTTTTCACGGGTTGGTTCAAACCTTTAACATTCATAGACAGAATTTTTAGCTGGTCAAGGGAGGTCGTTCCAAGCGGAGTGTTGAGCGTAGGGTGTAGCATTTATATTATTACATGTATCATGAGTACCTTATAAATCCCCAGCAGTAGCGTGCTGTACAACATCTTATATGAGGAGTACTCTGCTTTAACCATTATGTGGCTACATTTACTGAAACCATGAGCAGGCGTATGGGCATACAGGTATGATACATGAATAATCCATGTCCGGATATACAAACACAGCATGTGGATGATACAACTTGTCCAGTCGAGAGAAAAGGGATAGATTGGAAGAGTAAGGAAAAGCAAAGAGAAAAGAGGAAGAGGAAGTAAAAGTAAAAGTAAAAATGCAAACCATAACAAACAACACACACCCCCCCTTCTCTCCCCATCCCCCCACCCCAGCTGTCGTATAGAAGCATGGTGACGCGAGGAAATCCGCAGTAACCCTCCCGTCCATAATAATCTTGCATAAACATTGGAACAACTATGTAAAGTGTATATGACCATTCACATAAGTAATGAGAACATTGAAATTGTATGATGTAACCATTAAAGTACCAATAAAGTACCAGTAAAGAACATTCCTGACAACCTTATTTAAACTGAAACATTGCACGAGGTTGCAGCAATAGAACGATAAGTAGAAGCAGTATAGAGGTCCATGAGGACCCTTGTAGTACATTATAGCATCAAATCCTTCATCAAGGGCATCCTAAGAACTAGTGGCTTCTAGGCCTACTCACTGTTGGTAAGTTGCATAAACAAGAGCAACAACTGTCAACGGGCGCCCGCTTATCGTTCACATAATCAGAGAGTCAATGAGTCTCAACACGGCCGTGCTGAGACCTGATCAGCGCAGACGGAACACGCCAATGAGCCGAGACATAGACATATTCAGATCATTACGGATTATACCACTCTGGACTAACAACAATATGAAGCAGAGAAGGCAAAGCAACTCAAGTCAGAAGGGCAGGATCAGCCACAGCAGGCTGATGTCAATTTTAAAACAAGAAGTGAAGAGCAAGGAGATTACCGGAACGGTGAGCCAAACACTTACGACATATTACCACTCATGGTAGCACTTCCAGTGTCAGTCGGTAGCTGTGGATATTGGACCCAATCCGGCAGATGTCAGGCCTATCAGTCCTGCAATCCTATCAGGGTAGAGAAAATCAGTTGACCACATCAACTCTTAGAATTGTTCATTTGTACCCTGAAGCCGAGGCCGTCTGGTTATCTGGGTTGTTGGTCTCCATGTCGTGCTCCATGTCGCATTCTTCCAAATCCCCAAGTACGCTTTTGAGTTTCATAGGGTCTGTGAAGTAGTGAGACGATCCACGTATTGTTACCCTGTACTTTGCCGGGCACACAAAGCCAAATTGGTATCCCTTCGACTTTAGTAGTGGCCGTAGAGCTAAGAAGGCCTTTCTGATTTCTACAGTTTCCTTACTGTAATCTTGAGAGATATAGATCTTTGCGTCCCTCCACAGGATATGATTGTGTTTCCGAACAAATGCAAGTATTTGCTCCACATGTTGATAGCGCAATGGCTTACAGACGATGGGCCTTGGTCCTTTTTGCGTCTTGGTGATTCTTCCTGGCACCCTATGTGCTCTGTCGAATTCCAGAGGGTTGGTAAAAGTTAGGTTCGTGGCTTTAGCAAACCATGATTCTAGGAACTGAATACACGACCCTTCTGAATCCTCGGACCCTTCCGGAACCCCAAAGATGCGCAGGTTCCCTCTTCTATTTCTATCCTCCAATTCGGCTAGTCTCCTAGTAGTTTGGTCAGAGGAGATGTGCAGGTGTTTCAATGCCGTTGAGGTCCTAACCTCTATATCTTCCAAACGACTAATCCTCCGTTTCTGTCAAGCGTGCATTGGTGTCTCTGAGATCTTGGCGGATCGCCACCACTTCCTCTTTAGTGACCTTGGCTAGGTCCTTCACTTCATCTAGCCTATTCAAAATCATATCAAGTGCGTCCGGAGTGGCTTTCTTTGGTTTATTCGGCGATCCCGGGTTCGAGTGATCCGATTTAAGTCTTTTAAGGGTGCTCTGATCTTTGGTCTCCATCATGATTGCTTAGATCCTAGAACGGAGCCCTGAGAGCCCCTCTTGGCAAGTACGTGGGGTCGATTAGCCAACCCAGATGTATAGAAGAGAGTGATCGGTTAGACCTCGGTTCACTGGTGGCTATAATCCTTCAGCAAGCGGGACCGGAGGTACAGGCGTCTCAAGCACACATTCTGGACGTGCACGTGTAAGATGTAGTATTATTGGAAGGATCACTATGAAGAGACCACTGTCATTGGAGAGAATACTATGGAGAGGCCGCTGCATCTGATGTCAGGTGTCCCAGGCACTAATTATCATTGGGAATAGCACTGTTACTTTGGGGAGCTTACTGTGGTCTTATGTCAGGCAGTCTCAGCGCAGCAACATTAAGCCCCCCTGACCAGGTTGGAAATCATTTGGAGAGATCATTATGACATTGGGGAGCTCCTCGTGGTCTCATGTCAGGCAGTCCAGGCATTCAGCTCGCACATGGAGCCCCATGACCAGATTGGAAATGTGCACCTATTTCCCCCAGTACATTTGCCAGCATTGCTCACCTGGCGCTTTAATCAAGTTAGTTTGTGCAGAAAATAATGTGGAAGTCACTTCATCTCGAATTTTCAGGCATTACCGAGTGGCGGCCGCCATCTTGGTTAAGGTGAAGGAAGCCCCGACATGGCCGATCGCACTTTACTCACGCGATCATTTTCCTCGTCCTGCAGCTCAAAAATATTGCAGAGCGCTGCTGCCTCCACTGATCTTAATTCCCTTCGTGGCGGCGGATTTCACCGCTTTGCTGGGGATTATACCGTGCCTCGCCTCCTCTCCTCTGTTCGCGCTGTTCGCGCTGTTGCCGCCATGCACGTCCGGAGCCTCTTGCGGTATAACTCCTGATCTGTTGAAGGTGCGGCTACGCAAGACAGTTCACCGCACACATGAAGCGATCCGGTGCTCGAATCTCTGGTCACATCACTGCTGCTGGTTCAAGGAAGCGTCCCAATTCCCGATAGAAAGGCTCGTGACGGGAGGAGAGACGCTCTAGACCGCCATCTTCCCCGGCGTCCAAGCCACACCCATTTACTTCCCATTTTTAACAGTTTTCTTAACATCTTGACATTTACCACATTGTTGTATATTCATGCTTTCAACATTATTTTAGCATTTGTTTTTTCAGTATATATTAAATAATTGTACATATTTAAGACTATTATTAATTTATACCTTACAATTTCGTAACATTTTTAAACAACATTTTTTGACATGTTCTACATTTTTCATACAGTTGTTGAACACTTTTTAAATGATTTCCAATTCATTTCTATATTTTGAAATCCATTTGTGTTATTTTAGTCTATTTTTCCAGAACCAGGCCCTGGTAAGATGGTGTTGTTCGTTGGAACAGGTAAGTCCTACTTTAAGGATTTTTAAGAGTTTTGAGAGTGGGAGGAGTAGAGGGAGGTCTTCATGTTAGTTATAGTTTTGTTTGTGGCTTTTGGTATATTAAGATGTGTTGATAGCGTTTTT
This sequence comes from Lissotriton helveticus, assembly GCF_964261635.1. Taxonomy (NCBI): domain Eukaryota; kingdom Metazoa; phylum Chordata; class Amphibia; order Caudata; family Salamandridae; genus Lissotriton; species Lissotriton helveticus. The sequence continues at coordinate 990,587,090 of NC_136067.1, forward strand.
CACTAGTTACTAGTTTAGAGTCTGGTTTTCATACTCTATTTTAGTAATGTATCATTATGTTATGTCAAATTGTGTTATGTTATTTATATTCTGATGGAAGAGTATGATGTATATGTATATGTATATTGTGGAATGTAATTTGTTTTGTGGGTTGGTTTTGTATTACAAAGGGTTTTGTCTACAAACGTGCCCTATGGGCATTAGAAGTACAAAATAAATGTTTTTTAAAAGGTTATCCATTTTGGTTCATAATAATGCAATGCTTTTTAATTTGATTTCCTTTTTTCAGGCTTTCAGAAGCATTTATTTCTTGTAAACACTCTTTCAGGCATGTTATGGTTCCTACATAACTTGGATTGCTTCAAAGGATTTGTATTGGATGTGTTTTATGGGTCGCAATTATTTTATCTGATGGATTGGGCTTGTTTTTAGTTGTTTGGTTAGTGACATTTTCATTTCTTTATTCAAATAATTTATATATTATTTTATAATCTCAGTAATTTGCTATAATATCACATTTTATGACTGATGTAATAAAATACTATATTGTTTTCTATATAAACAATTAGTTTTATCTTGTTTTACATTTTGTTATAATTGCTTAGACCTTTTGTAGGTTAGTATTTATTTTATAATATGTTTTTGGTTATTTCTTCAAAGTAATCCACTCCGTTGTTATTTAAAAAACATTTGACTTTACATTGTAGCATATCTAACATTCTTTTGGTTTGTTTGCTAAGTTTAGAGGCAATTTGGCTAACAGATTGCTCCATTTATAGTTTTTGGTAGCTCTCCTCTTTTTGTAATCCTTCCATTAATTTATAGAGTGTAGGTTGTGTTCTGCCTGGTTTGGATTGGAAGGCATTGTTCCATCCTTCCACTGCATTCATTGTATTTGCTTCCTGTGTTGAAGGTCTGTCATAGACTTTTTACCATGGTATTTGGATTTTGGGTTGGCGTTGTTGTCCATAGCAATACAGTCTGCTAACACTTGTGTCTTTGAAATAGTTCATTTGGGGGCTTAGTTTGTCTTCATTTTGTTGGTAGAAGGTGCTTCCTAATAGTAAATTTGAGTGGCTGGCTATCTCTGTGGTTGGACATAAGCTAGAGCTATCATTTATGCTTTTATTTCAAATACAAATTGGCCGTTTTTAGAATTTTCTTCACGTAGGGCCTGATTACGAGATTGGTTGTCCATTGCACCATCCACTGTAGGACCGCCAAACCCATGGTGCAACAGCCTAGCAGATTAGGAGCGTATTCCTGGTCTGGTGGGCGGTCCTGTGGGAGTCTGACTGCAGCAGTCTGGTAGGTTCATAGAACAACCTATCATGTAGACCGCTGCCCTCAGCACACCGCCTGCACCTTCCAGCACCTTTAAACATGGTGTGACATGAATGCCAAACCATGCAGGAACTGGGGGTGCAAATTGAGAGGGCACTACATGTGCCCCCCCACATGAACCCCATGGGTCCCAAGGCAGAAGGGGGTCCTATTAGGGTCCCATTAGTTGCCTCACTGCTACCCTTTTCAGGGCGGGCGCACCGCCATGAAAAGGGTGGTGGTGAGGCAACTCACAATATGCTCCTGTTGCCACTGCATCACCACCAGCACATTTCTGCCTCTGACAGCTGCACAAACGCCATGGGATCCTAGATTCCTGGCAATCGCAGCTGTCCTACTACCACAGTTATGATACTGCAGGAGGTCCTGCAGTGAGGTGGTGGTTGTCATATAGCCACTGCGGTTTGCGGTCCTATGGTCCACCAAACTTGTAATCAGGGTCTTAGTGCAGATATTTGGAGGTGTCCCCATATGCTTTGATTATAGCAACTGTGTGGGGGTTTATTTTTAAAATGGTTTAAATCATGGCTTGCTCAAAGTCTATGATTATACTTTGGGGGCTGAAGGTATTTGTTTTATGTTCAATGTTGTTTAAGAGATCGTATTAAGTGCTGCTTTGTTTATTTGATAGTGGGGCATATATAACATCAATTTACCCAGCAATTGGGGGATGGATAACTAATCACGGTATACAGGTCGGAAACCAAAGGTCTTAAAGGCCTTAAAGAAACTTTTGCATACACATGGGCTTGTTGATGTCTGGTCCCGCCTAAAGCCGAACCAACAAGGGTATACTTTTTATTCCGCACTACATCATTCATTTGCAAGACTCAATTATTTTTTCGTTTCACCTTTTTTGATTCGGGATAGCAGCATTGATATTACTCCAAGGATCTTGTTGAATCACAACCCTTTAATCTCAAATATATGGGGCTTGGCTTTTTGTAAGGAAGTATCACCTTGGAGATTTGAGAGAGCACTACTGTTCGATATAGGCTATCAAACTCCTATGCAAAGCCGGAATCAGGACTTCCTTGAAAGGAATATTAGTTCCGTCGCAGTTATGGTTGTTTGAAATGCTCTGAAAACATGCATTGAAGGGGAGACGTTACAATTCTCTCTCAGGAAGAATAAACAGGAGAAATCACACATCCTAGCTGTTGGAACTGGGGTCACAAGCTCCCCGAGGGTAGCATGGCACGAGCGGGAAGGCATCCGAAAGCTTACGTGTAAAGTGACCATACAGAACACACAACCACTGAGACAGTAAAATGGGCATGCAATGACTGACGCCACTCCATTAAGCTTGTATAAAAAGCAAGTCACTTTTATATAGAGCTGGATCAGGGTAATCAAAAATTCATAGTATCAATAACTTATTAGTTTTCCTTCAGAATACATATGTTTCAACACTTTTTAATAAATACTTAGAGGAATAAATATTAAATATCGGATAAATATTGAATATTAGATCATATTAAGTAATAGATAACCACAGGCCTGACCTCAGCCTTGCTCCTTGTCAGCACCTGTAAGGAATACATTACAAAGGCAACCAAATGACACTGTATCTCATTAGTTCTGTATGCATTTTACCCACTTCTCCCCAGGCAAGGGTGAGCGTTTCACAGCAGAAAACATGTAAATAAATAACGGTAGGCTTCCCCTAATGCGGCACTAAATGGGAGAAAACATGTCATTACGAATACACATCCCCTTTGTGCAGGTACAACCATCTCCTTTAACAGGATTAACCATTTTAAGAATCACTCCCAGTAGGAATAAGCATTTCCTAGATTAGGGCTACACATTTCATAAGCTATAATACATTTCTGTAGGCCAGAAAGAACATTCCCCTTAAGTAGATGTAGAACTTCCTATGAAGCCAACGTAAAACATTTCATTAGGCCACAATTACCTATCTCATCAGGTAAGAGTAAACATTTCCTTTAATCAGGGTAGCCTTTCTTCAGGTAAAAAAGAATAAACAGTTCCTTAGGCAGAAGTTAGAACATTTCATCAAGAATCAGACCACCTTTATGGAAACAGTAACAGACCCCTATGCAGTACTAAACATTTCAACAGGCAAGCCTGAGCTTAGAGGACTTGACTTACGCGTGTAAAACCTTTCCTCATGTAAATAGAAACATCTCCTTTTGCAGGAGCACGAATATCTCATTAGGCCAGACTAAAACATGTGTAGGCCTAACTGAGCCTTGAACTTTACCCCAGACCAGTAGATCAGAATCAACGCTTCGGTACCTACACAGAGCAGGCATAAACATTTCAGTAGGGTAAAACCAACCCTTCCATTAGGCAACAGTAAACCTTTAGGGATCAGGCAACATTTCGCTATGCAAAGATAAGCGTCCCATTATATAAGGCAAAAATTTAATTAATCTCTTCGAGCCAGCATAGGCATTTTCGTGTAGCAGGGATTAGCAGTGCCTTGAATAGGGATAGAACATTTAAACAAATGAAAAACATTTCATTAGCTGCAGCATTAGATTGGTATAACTTTTCCTGTATCAGGAGTAAAACATTTTATCAAGAGCACCTATCTCCTTATGCCGGCAATCATTTCATTAAGGAGCATTAAACTGGTCATTGGAAATCAGGCCAGTATCAACATCTCATTAGGGCGAAGCTAAACCCAGCCCGGGCAACAAGGAGTTTGGCCCTAATCAGATCCTAGCAAAGAGATGAGCCTTCGAGGGTTAACTCGGCTAATGGATCTTTCACTAAATCCACTTGGAGGGTTCTACAGACAAGGCAGGGCTCCTCCTTGCTTCCCGGAGTCCTGCGAGCAAAACAGGGGCCAACGGGGCCCTAGCCACAGTCTCCCCAGGGTGGGGATGGTCTCAGGCCTTTCGCCCGCCCACCCGGGGTATTACCTCTTTCTTCAGCCCTCCCGGAGTGTCAGTAGGCCTTGGGCATGGTGGACCAGTCAGGGGAGGCCCACGCTGCTTCGGCGCTCTTCTCGGGCCTCCCACCAGCCCCGGGGCAGTTCTGAATCTCTCCCTGTGGTGGAGAGAGGTTCACGGCACCAGATGCAGGAACTGGGGGCGCGCCAGCCAGGACCAATGGCTGTGCGGCGCCCGACGGGGGCGGGGTAGGGAACGCGCCCCCCGTCACGTGAGGCAGAGGCCGGCTTCAGGCCTAACAAGGCCTGACTAAAATACGCGGCGGCCTTCCTCAAGCTCCGGAGGCCGCCGCGGGATCTCCTCACGGATCTCCTCACGCGGGATCTCCTCACAATTGGGCTGATTCCGGCCCCCTACAACTCGGCGGCGGCGGCCCTCTCCAGGCACCGGGGGCCGCCGAGGATGATGACGGCGCGGGGAGGGGAAGACGCTCCTGGCACTCACAGCAGCCACACGTGGACAACCGGGGCGGCGGTGGTGAGTGATCTTGATTAGCGCCTCTGTGCACAGCGCGCTCAGAAGCAGGATGGCAGTCAAAGCGCCGCGAGGGCCACGGCAGGACGGAAACATACATCGCTTTACAGGGGCCACCACGGGGGAGGCGCTGAACGGACCACACAATCTCGGGTGCCACAGCTCTTCAGGAGCAGGTCCACAGATTACAGCGCTTGTCAGAGTTAGAGCTTCAGCAGGCAATAGGGTTTCTCAAGGCAGCAACCTCTTCCAGCACCTCAGCGCTCCTCACAGGGACAGCAGGAGAGCGCTGGGTAAGCAGGGCAGACAGCACAATCAGCGCAGGGATCCAGTGTTTAGTAGAGATAGCGCCTGGGCATTCAACAGGTTACAGGCTACAGCGCTTGGGCAGCTTCTTTAATAGCACTTCAGGTCCTCCACGCCAGGGCACAAAGCAGAGCAGCACTCGGCCATTCCAGCGCTTGGGTAGTTTCAGCAATAGCGCTTCACAGGTAGTTTATTTCAGTGGGAGGCAGTTCACAGTTCAAACAGGACAGGCCACATGACAGTGGCAGATCAGCAAAGGGGACCCAGGTGGCGTCAGGGAGCGCAGGGGGGGGTGTCTCAGCGCAAATACCTGGTTGATCCCTCAATAGTCCTGTGAGTAGAAAGGTTTCTTCTTGGCGCTTTATGGTTCTCGCGCCCTTGTAAATAGCAGTTTCTTGGTTCCTTAAAGGGGGGTTGAGTTGATGGCTGGTATCAAATCTCCTCAGCCGGTATCCTCAGGTGGACTCTGGGATTCCCTCCCGCCGGGCCAGATCAGAGGGGTAAGTTCAGGATTCCTCAACACTTGGAAGGCAACACCTAAGCCCTGTCACTCCCAGTATCATAGGTCCCTGACTAGGCCCCACTGTCTAGAACTCCTGCGTACGTTCTCCCCCAGCTCAGTCTGACAGGAAAGTTTCCCTCCCTTTCCTTATATAGTGCCAGTTGACAGTTGGCAGTGGCAGTTGGTGTCACCTCACCTGTTCCAGAAGGTTCCAGGAGGTTCTAGGAGGTTCCACCATTCTGGCTATGGGCAGGCTGGCAGGCTAGTATTGATACATTGTTTGAGGGTTCCAGCCAGCTCCTGGCCACTAGAATGCGCCTGAAAGGTCCACGCTGCAGTAGTAGGGGTCAGGGGCAGTCATGTTAGGGGAAGGGGGCACCTGCGCCTTAACATTAGTTTAACATTACGCAGGGCATCTCCACTACACAAGGCCTATTCACTTTTGTTACAATAGGGGGCACCCTAAATTAAAGGAATAAAAAGCGAAAAATTTCTGGGAAAAGGGCCAAGTCCTACACTAGCGCTCCAGAAAAACTAGCAAAGGCAGAGGAAAAACGTATTGGTGCTGTCCAGTTCGGGGAAGAATTTGAACCAGCATAACTTGAAAAGGCAGCCATTAGAGCATGAATCAGTACAATTTTGGCCAGGAAAGCTGCAGGAGGGATTACTAGCAATCCAAAGGAAATTCAAACAGTCATCCGTGATTTCTATTAAGGCCCGTATACCAAAGAAGATGCAGGATCACAGGATGCCAGGCAGGCGGCGATTGACAACTTTTTGGATTCAGTCTCTCTATCATGCCTAGGCCCGGAGGAACGTGATCAATTGTAGGATCCTCCCTCTTGGGAATAAATTGCCATGACAATGACAAGCCTATCAGACGGCAAAACATCAGGTACTGACAGACTGTATACAAGTCGAATTTTATAAATATTCTCCTCCCAGATTAAAGACATTTTTAAAACCCTGGTGGTCCAAATTTCCAATGGCACGACCCCACCTCCATCATAGTCGACAGCCAAGATTATTATCTTTCCTAAAAAACATAAATCTCCTTTAGAAATGGGCTCTTATCGGCCAATCACATTTATCAACAGAGACCCTAAAATCTATTCTAAGATCCTTGCGTCCCGGCTATCCACCAGAATTGAAAACCTTGTCTCTAAGTGGCACCAGGGGTTCATCCCTCAAAAAAGTGCCACAGACCATATCCGGAGGACCAATACTCCCTTTGACGTGGCAAAGACTTCTTCACTACACCAGCTTTCATAAACCCTCATTAAAAAATCACCTGCCGTCTTCCCAAATGCTCAGAATAAAATGAATCTCATCAAACGATGAACTGTACAACAACAATTTGGTGACCATGGTCATAAAATGTAGACAAGGGGGCTATCCAGAAATTATCTTACATGAGGTAGTTCATGAAGTACAAAATAAGACACAGGAAACTTTATTAACCATTGCAAACCATCAAAAAGAAAAAGAAAACAGAATGGTATTTGTATTGAAATTCGCTACTCGCACTTATAGGATCAAGGATACAATATTAAAACACTGGCTGATGTTAAGGATGGAAAAAGATTTCAAGGGGGATGTTCGAAGGTCGGCCCAGATTTGCGTATTTACGCACAGAAAACTTCAAACTAATTCTCAACAAAAAAATGAGAAAAAGGAACAAAAATATAGTGGTACTTTACATTGTATCAATTGCAGCATCTGTAATTATGTCATTAAAGGCAACACTACATTACACCCCAAACAGGGCACTACCTAACTAAAAGTGACAGCTACATGTGATAGTAGCAAAGTAATATATATGTTAAAATACACATGTGGATAAGCGTACGTGGTAAAAACTGAGAGAAAAATGAAGATATGTTTGAATGAACACAAAAGTAAGCTTCAAACAAAAAATCAAAAGTCACCAGTGGCAAACCACTTCAACTTAAACAATCATAATGTAAGCCAACTCAGGTTATTGATTTTGGAAGAAGTTACTGTTATACCAGGAAGAGATAATAATCATTTTTTGTTGCAAACAGAAATTCTTTTGGATCAACTACCTTGACACCTTCAATCCAAAAGTCCTCAATGAGCGCATGGATTTGAGTTGTTTTATAGGAGTTTAATAGAGATTCAATACATAAAACCAGTTACACAGGAGAGATGTTCACCTTATGGGTTGTTCAGATGTTTTCCATCACAGAAATCAGTTTATTTTATATTACACAATGAAAAACTTTTTGTACACTCGGGGAAAGCACAAATCGATATTGATTTCCCATAGGGTCTTTGAAATTTTGGTAAATTGTTGTTTTCCCAAGTTTGTTCAAAGTGCAAATAGTGATCATGAAAATCAACAAAATCATATTTCATCATCTTATTCACGACGTAATAGTTAGTTCACCCCGTTATATATTATTTTTTAGAGTAACTTTTTCTTCTTTCACTGTTCACTATTTCTTCCATTTCCATTGCTCAAGTTCCATTTTCCCAAGTTCGCTCAAAGTGCAAATAGTGATCATGAAAATCAATGAAATCACATTTCATCTCCTTATTTACGATGTAATAGTAAGTTCACTCAGTTATATAATATTTTTGATAGTAACTTTTTCTTCTTTCACTGTACACTATTTCTTCCATTTCCATTACTCAAGATGCTGGAAGGACATGTCATGCATGTTTTCACACTTCCATCTACCCTTAGCATTTATATCCAATTCACTGCAAACTCCAGAGCACCGGCTTCACAGCAGGGAAATACAGAACTATGCAACTTCACGGTTCAAAATGGGTACGCTTGGACGCAGCAGCAGCGCGCTAACAATAACGGGTATGGAGATAACCCAAAATTAATATTTCACTATTTTATGTTGTTATTTAGGCCGATATTTTCACCAAATACGTCAACTTAAAAATGGGCCCTTGACCTATTGGTAAATAACCCATACCGTTTGAGTAAGTGTTACTAGCACGCATGTTGATGTTAAGTCACAAGCATGATTAACTTTTCACTAGACATGAGGAGTCAGATCAGCTATCGGTTCACCTAGATCGGTCTAACCCATTTCACAGGCATGTACGCTGTTTGCAAATCACAAGTATGATTAATTTATCAAATGGTGGAATAGAGCTAGCGTTCTTTAACATCCACGATACAGTTGGAGAAACAAAGGTGTACTTTACACTAGGTATTTACTGAAACTAGAGCAATCGGGTCTTAATCTTGTGCTTTTAACACTTCACTAACATCATGAGCATGGATTAGGCATGTACTCACCAGGTGTAGCATTTAAAATCATGTTACATTAGATTTTTGGGTGACACCCAAGCATTTACCTATGTTCACTCTCAAGAGTTATAGTTGCTGTTTGATTTATATATCTGATAAAAACTAAGTTTGATTCTTTTCTATTTTTGTAGGATTGAGCCTCTGATCAAAGGCAATGCCTGAAATGCATGGGGCGTATTTTTGTTATAAGGCATACTTTAAGAAAAGAAAGAAGAAAGCAAATCATGAAAAGTAAATTGAAAAAAAAAACAATCTTTGTAAAGAACGTCACACATTTTAATAATTGTTTAAAGTGATTTCAGAGGGCGATTTGGGGACGCCCCTCCATATCCTGGGGACAGCGCATCATAGTCAAGTTTATTATCTTCATACTCAGGAGGATTCACCAATCAGCACCATTAAACGGTTAACTAATTCATACAAACAGGCATACCAGTGAGTGCGTGAGTCTAACCCTTTAGGTGGATTTAACACCTGTAAAAATTAAACACTGAGTGGCAGATGTATCAATCTTTCATGCAGAGGAATGCAGCAAGCCACCTTGCTGTGCTGCGTGAAATGGATGGAATGCTCCATATTTAACATTATACGGCTCGTTCCTGACCTTTTCTAGCTCTGATGCACCTTTGGTTGCCTTGCGCCAATGGAGGCCCCCTCAATATAACTAACTCATTTTCATACCCTTTTGTGCTCACACCTATGAGATTTGGTGAACCACAAGAAAATCTAAAAAGTTCAACACATTTCCCCATTGTTCAAATAACGAACCTGTCTTCCATCTTCAAACCCTGACCTTACTATTTCGAAATGAAAAATATTCAGCTTTCTATAATTGTTGTTTAGCTCTTAATAATTGCAGTGAAATTCACAAAATAATGTGTTAGGTCGATTTAATTTAAAGCCTTTCGCAATCAGCCTGTCTGTACCCCTTTTAAACTACTTTATTATATTAAATTGACTCCTTTGCGTAATTTTGTCAGTGCTCATGTTATTAAGGGATTTAATAGGCGCCAAGAATAAAATAAAAGTTTTGCTATGTCAGGAAAATAAATACAATTTACAACGCAATTAAACTTTCCCTTCAAATAAACATGAGTTGTCCTGTGCTTTTCTAATTATGAAACGCCTCTTGGAATCAGGCAAATCTATAACCCTCTTCAGATACTACTACTCCCGATATTGTATACTGAAAAATAGTCTGACATAAACATTGTCTCCTATGGTTTATCCTTGGGTGTAGATTTTCTATTATTAACTGCAATAGGGCGATGTTTTGCTATTTAGGGCCCAATTTTATGTCGCACAATATTCGGACAAAAATATTCTGGGTCTGGTATAGTGTACACTGTTTTTTTTGTGAATTATTTAAGCTTCAGACATTCTTCAAGGGAGCTGGGATTATGCAGGGCCCCCTTCATAGTGCCTAATGCTACCAGCACAATAATGCATATATAGGCAATACTACACACATCAGCTTTTATCTTCTACAGCAGCACTGTGATGATAAACAGGAGAGGGCATCTGTCTCTCTCACATAGGGATGGTAAGCAACTTGAAATCAGGTTGACTAAATTGATACTTGATAAAACCATTGATAAGGACTGAGTAGTCATTTATCTGCCGCAGCACAGGGTAAGCCGTCTAGAGATGGAGAACAGAGCAGCTGTCCCTGTTGAAAATGCTTTCCATGCCAGGTGTGCATACCCAGAACAGTAATACAAATTACCACCTACCTGTGACTGTGTGCCAAAAGGTCCAAGTGGAAATCTACACCCAAAAAGGGACTAACAAGTCTCCAATAATTATGTGACTGAATTTCTAGTCATACCATCAAACTATGTTCACATTACAAAATTAAAATACAAACTTGATCGATTGAACAATTAGGTTTGTCATCTAGAAATGAAAGCCAGATTCCAGCTAAGTCAATGTAGCAGATTATGTTAGGCTGAGTTGGGGGTTGGGGGTTACTTGCTGGAGTGAGTAGGATTCACAGACAAGATACAGAAAACATACATCATTATGTAAGACCGAACAAATTCTGAAAGGAGTAAAAAAAAGTGCGATCAGATTGTATGTACAAAGATTTTATGCTACTACATGTACAGTGGTGCAAGTATGTCATATGCCAAGAAAGGAAACAGCGGTACAAAAGGGGGTGGTGATGGACGGAGCATCTGAACCAATCAAACACTCACACCCAGTCAACAGACCTGGGTTTAATCCATCACCGTTCTTTAGCCCACTCTGCCACCCCAGTTCAGACATGGCCAGATGCAAATCAGTCTGACCCTGTGCCTCATGGGAACAGTCCAGGCCGAACTGCCAAGCCATGCCTTCCCTGGACCGGAATCAAGCTTCCTAGGACCGGTTTCTGGCATTCCAGCCGTCTTCTGACAGACTTGCTTGAATCCAGTGGCAAAGTGAGCAAGGGACTCAACGTCTGAGCATACCATGCCAACTTATGGCGAACAAAGCGGTACAAAGGGGGTGGTGATGGACGGAGCATCTGAACCAATGAAACATTCACACCCAGTCAACAGATCTGGGTTTAATCCATCACCGTTCTTTAGCCCTCTCTGCCTCCCCAGTCCCCTGGACTGTTCCCATGAGGCACAGGGTCAAACTGATTTGCATATGGCCATGTCTGAACTGGGGTGGCAGAGTGGGCTAAAGAACGGTATGGATTAAACCCAGATCTTTTGAATGGGTGTGAGTGTTTTATTGGTTCAGATGCTCCGTCCATCACCACCCCCTTTTGTACTGCTTTGTTCGCCATAAGTTGGCAGGGAATGCTCAGACGTGAGTCCCTTGCTCACTTTGCCACTGGATTCAAGCAAGCCTGGCTGAAGACGGCTGGAATGCCAGTAACCAGTTCTAGGAAGCTTGTTTCTGGTCCAGGGAAGGCATGGCTTGGCAGTTCGGTATGGACTGTTCCCATGAGGCACAGGGTCAGACTGATTTGCATATGGCCATGTCTGAACTGGGGTGGCAGAGTGGGCTAAAGAATGGTGATGGATTAAGCCCAGATCTTTTGACTGGGTGTGAGTGTTTGATTGGTTCAGATGCTCCGTCCATCACCACCCCCTTTTGTACCGCTTTGTTCGCCATAAGTTGGCAGGGTATGCTCAGACGTGAGTCCCTTGCTCACTTTGCCACTGGATTCTAGCAAGCCTGGCTGAAGACGGTTGGAATGCCAGAAACCGTTCATAGGAAGCTTGTTTCAGGTCCAAGGAAGGCATGGCTAGGCAGTTCGGGCTGGACTGTTCCCATGAGACACAGGGTCAGACTGATTTGCATATGGCCATGTCTGAACTGGGGTGGCAAAGTGGGCTAAACAACGGTGATGGATTAAACCCAGATCTTTTGACTGGGTGTGAGTGTTTGATTGGTTCAGATGCTCCATCCATCACCACCCCCTTTTGTACCGCTTTGTTCGCCATAAGTTGGCAGGGTATGCTAAGACGTGAGTCCCTTTCTCACTTTGCCACTGCATTCAAGCAAGCCTGGCTGAAGATGGCTGAAATGCCAGAAACCGGTCCTAGGAAGCTCTTTTTAGGTCCAGGGAAGGCATGGCTTGGCAGTTCGGTCTGGACTGTTCCCATGAGGCACAGGGTCAGACTGATTTGCATATGGTCATGTCTGAACTGGGGTGGCAGAGTGGGCTAAAGAACGGTGATGGATGAAGCCCAGATCTTTTGACTGGGTGTGAGTGTTTGATTGGTTCAGATGCTCCGTCCATCACCACCCCCTTTTGTACCGCTTTGTTCGCCATAAGTTGGCAGGGTATGCTCAGACGTGAGTCCCTTGCTCACTTTGCCACTGGATTCAAGCAATCCTGGCTGAAGACGGTTGGAATGCCAGAAACCGGTCATAGGAAGCTTGTTTCAGGTCCAGGGAAGGCATGGCTAGGCAGTTCGGGCTGGACTGTTCCCATAAGGCACAGGGTCAGACTGAATTGCATATGGCCATGTCTTAACTGGGGTGGCAGAGTGGGCTAAACAACGGTGATGGATTAAACCCAGATCTTTTGACTGGGTGTGAGTGTTTGATTGGTTCAGATGCTCCATCCATCACCACCCCCTTTTGTACCGCTTTGTTCGCCATAAGTTGGCAGGGTATGCTAAGACGTGAGTCCCTTGCTCACTTTGCCACTGCATTCAAGCAAGCCTGGCTGAAGATGGCTGGAATGCCAGAAACCGGTCCTAGGAAGCTCTTTTTCGGTCCAGGGAAGGCATGGCTTGGCAGTTCCGGCTGGACTGTTCCCATGAGACACAGGGTCAGACTGATTTGCATATGGCCCTGTCTGAACTGGGGTGGCAGAGTGGGCTAAAGAACGGTGATGGATTAAACCCAGATGTTTTGACTGGGTGTGAGTGTTTGATTGGTTCAGATGCTCTTTCTATCACCACCCCCTTTTGTACCGCTTTGTTCGTCATAAGTTGGCAGGGTATGCTCAGACGTGAGTACCTTGCTCACTTTGCCACTGGATTCAAGCAAGCCTGGCTGAAAACGGCTGGAATGCCAGAAACCGGTCCTAAGAAGCTTGTTTCCGGTCCAGGGAAGGCATGGCTTGGCAGTTCTGGCAGGACTGTTCCCATGAGGCACAGGTTCAGACTGATTTGTATATGGCCATGTCTGAACTGGGGTGGCAGAGTGGGCTAAAGAATGGTCATGGATTAAACCCAGATCTTTTGACTGGGTGTGAGTGTTTCATTGGTTCAGATGCTCCGTCCATCACCACCCCCTTTTGTACCGCAATAAAGGAAACTGAGTAAACAAATTGATTTAGTGGTAGGCCATGACTTAATTGATTCAATCAATCATTCATTTGTAAAGCGCAGTACTGTAACGCCTAAGGACATCTGGGCGCTGAGGGTGCCGTGTCTCTGTTGAAAAGCCAGGTCCTGAGTTTCTTCCTAAAGTTCGCCAGGGAGGGTGCTGTCTGGATGTGGAAGGGTATGTTGTTCCAGGTCTTAGCATCAATGTAGGAGAAGGATCGGACACCACTGCGGCTTTGTTAGATGTAAGGGGTGTGTGCGAGGAGAGTGAGGCAGAGCACAGGTTCCTTGAGGACTGATGGAAGTTCAGTTGATTTTTGATGTAGGATGTTCCTTGGTTGTGAAGAGTTGTGTTGGTGTGTGTGAGGATCTTGAACTGGCACCTATTGTGGATAGGGTGTCAGTGGAGGCTTCTGAGGTGTGAAGTAAGGTGGGTCCATTTGGGGACTGATTGATTGACTGAGGAAAATGAGAAAAACAAAACCAGGTACGTAATCATTGATTTAGTTGTTACAGATACACATCTGCACAAATTGCTAATGAGCGTTTTCCAGCCTGAATGAATATAAAAACAAAATACATGCAGAGTGTCAATATGAACTAATTATTCTGTTCTTCACTGCCATTCCAACCATTTTGGATTAAGTCAGGTTTACCAACCCAAAGACATTCTCTAGACAAATAGCGAAGCAATGTTCCCCCTCCCCCAGTAGAATATTTACTGGTTGATGACTTGCCATCATATTCAAATGTTAGCCAGAAACTTTTAAAATGCCACCCACTTCAGCCTTACCGCTAATCATACCGCACACAACTACCCTCCTTAGAAGACTTCTCTTCACCTTCTCAAATTTTCATATTTCTTCGATCCATCTTCCTATCATCCTTTCACCTTTTCATTCATTCATCCATTCATTTATCCATTCCTTAACCTTTCCATCATCCATCCAGGCTTCTTTCCAAACAACCAGCAATCCATCCTTCTCTAAATCCATCCTTTCACCCACCCAACCATTAACGTATTCATACATACTTTCACCCTGCCATCCTTTCAATTTTTCCATCAATCGATCATACTTCAAGCTAATCACTTGTTCACTTATCTTTTCACTCTTACATCTTTCCATTCACTCTTACATCTATTCTTTTATTCACCCTTACATCCTTCCAGTCATCTTTTCTTTCGGTCTTCCATCTATTAATTCTGCCATCCTTCCTTACTTTCAACTTTCCTACTTTTTACCTTTTCTGCTTTCATTTCACCATTATAGTTCCTCTTTCTTGCTACCCCTTTTTCTCAATTTGTTCCTCTGTCTATGTTTGTCCCTTTTTTCTTTGTTCTCTTTCTCTGTTTTCTTGTCAGCCCAGAACACACACCCCTATGTCATGGTATTAACAAAACAGATTTATGTATGAGACTTTTGTCTTCAGGCCCGCAGAGGGAAGAACCCAATGAAGGATCAATAGTGCCTTCCTGGTTACTTAAGGAAGGTATGGGTATAAGTTGTAGCTCTTTCAGTGCCCTTATTCAAGATTCCTCGCCCGCTAAGCCCCGTACCATTTCCCTTACATGCGTAACATTGAACTCTTACTTTCAAATGAGAGCGCTTGCAATTAGTGTAATGATGCATCGGCTCTTTTCAGGGCAGTCTGACCTGAAGCTAAGGAACTCGGAGCGTTGTAAATCCAGCATAGCTGAAATAAGACATGATGTTGAGAGGCCATAACATATCCCAATTGCATAACATGAGGACACCTTGTGTTTAAGCCCGGGGAGATTAAGAGGTCTCCTGCCTTACTCTTGCATATCATGCGATGTAGTCATGCCAAGACGGACATGATCAATTGTGTTAACCCCCCCCGTGGCAACACTCCTGCTGTACCGCGTGTTAACACCCATGCGTTACACCTACCTAGTAATACCCACTAAAGGCCCTGTGATATGATCACAGCAGCCCCCTCCATGCAGTATAGCAGTCACACCGCACATGGTACATAGCACCACTGACCTGCAAACCAAGCCAGCCATGACAATGGCTGCATCCTATCTGTTGATTACAATTCACAGCACAAAGGCCAGAAGGTATGAGCAACGTGCATAGCACCTTTGACATGCAATCAAGCCAGCAATGAAAATGGCTGCATCTTATCTTTTGGTTACAATTCACAGCACACCAGGATTTGCGCTCAGGTATCCATAGCCTTACACAGCTGAACTCCTTCACTGGTGTGCCCTATAGCGCACATAACACCTTATATTCACTATACCTAAGTGTGTCCCATTTCAGAATGTGAACAGAGTTTAAATCTAGGTCACGACGAGGCCTTAAAACATTTCTCAACCTAGGGGCATTTAGGCCATGTTGCTCAACTGTGAATGCTGTTGCTGAAACCCATGGAGCCAAACTGACTCCTACCACCCTGTTCCCATCACTGCATATTTTATTCATATCAAGGTCCGCAGGGATTCACATGATTTTTCGCTAGCGTCACCTGTCATTACTTAAGGTGGTTATCTTCCGAACTTAGGTGACAAAAACGCAGTCCTGCTGATAACACACGGTAATACCCCCACAATAACCACCACCTTGTAAAACTTAAGTTTTCAACCCCCCACGTTAACAACCACTTGTTAAGACCTAAGTGGTAAACCTCTCACGGTAACATAAGACCTTAGTAGTAAAGCCTTCATGGTAATAGCCATTAATTAAGACCTAAGTGGTAAACTGTACATGGTAACAACCATTTGTTCAGACCTAGGTGGCAAACCCTACATGGTAGCAACCATTTGTTAAGGGTAAGTGGTAAACCTTACCCGGTAGCAACCATTTGTTAATACCTACGTGGCAAACCCTACATGGTAACCACCACTTGTTAAGACCTTAGGGGTAGACTGTACACGGTAACCACCACTTGTTAACACCTACGTGGTAAAGCCAGGTCACAGTCATGCTGTAACGTTCACGCGGTAACACACCCTCAGTAGCCCCCCACACTAAAACACCAATGCGGTAAACATAACAAATGGTAAACACCTCTGCGGTAACACCCCACGCAGTCACCCCTTACTACTTTAGCCAGTCGTTTCCAAACGGGATTGCTAGTGAGACAAGAGCTGCAGAGCTAATGATTGCGGCTAAGGACCGGCGAGCTGAGCCGGGGATAGGGGCGGTGATACGCGCAGCGAGGCCTTACAGTGTTTGCCCCCCCCATATTTTCAATGCACTGAGTAAGCATGTATTCAATAATCCCGGCACCCAAAACAATACGGTAAATTTCACTATTAACATAACTCCTCAAATCTTATAGTCAACCTGTGCACAATTACCAATGATCGCCATCCAATTGGAAGGCTGTGTGTTTAAAACGAATACGAACACAGTTTAAGATGGCTAGAACCAGAGATAGATTTATCCCTGGCTGGAACCAGGGATAAATCCTAAAATTCCCCCATCCACCTTTTGAAGCAGCATTGTATTGTAAAGCAAGTGGGAAACCTAGCACACGTCTAATAGGAGCAAATGACAAGTTAGGCTTGTCATAAATCTCACAAGGCGTTCATATTGACTTAATGAAATAAATGGTCGCTATTAAAAAGGAGGCCCGGGCCCTGCCGGTAAACAGGAAAAAACAGCTCTTGAGAGAGCGAACACAGCTATTGTCATTGTACACAGCACTCTGACCTCTGCCCGTAACAGAACAACATATGCATCGGACCCCGACAGACATTCCAGGGGAACTCCGACAAGCAGGCACTCACTACCTTGGTTACCGATTGATATGCAGAGGGAGTTACGCGACTTTATCGTTTAGTACATGCAATTGAATGTAGCCCTATCATTCAAGCTACTACAAGAAAAGAAGTTATCACATTTGCGTTGCAGCAGTAGCATCTCAAATTCTAAAATAAAGAATGCATGGGGTCCTGCTGAGTGACCAAAAGAAACTAAAATGTAATCTGGAAGCCGGAAATACAACAGACGAGCATTTCACACAGCTGTCTCTAGTCAGCCCGACCACGCGTACTTAACACCGCTGAGTCGATGCTCGGACTGAACCCCCAGCTCCTAAGTCGGTAGTGGAGACTCTCGTGGCTGATTAAGCTCCTTGTTCTAAAACAAAAGAATGCCCCCTTAAATTAAGGATGCGCATTGCTGCTGCTCCGTGTTTAAAATTGGAGCACCGGTGGTTCTGTATTGACTTTTAAAATGGCGTCTGAACACGCAGCTTAGCGTTCAGGATGTCGTAATTTGGCAGTACCTGACTTAGCGTTTAGCTCAGCTACACGAGCTTTTCCATTAACTTGACCTAAAACGTACGGGGGCCATTTTGTATTTGGTGGCTTCCATTTTGTATGAACATGCGGCCTCGTGGTCAGCGTGCCCTTTCGTCCTTCCTCCATGCCAATGAACTTTTACCTTGCCCCGCAACAGGCTATTTTTAGCGATGGTCAGTTTCACGCATGCGCACACACAATTTTTGGACTAGTGAGTGGTCACTCCTTAGGAATGTTTCCCCCAACTGACCAGTGGTATTAAGCCCCTCCCACATGCTGGCTGTGTTCCAAAAATGTCCTTATATGTACCTAAAACTGTTCAAATGTATACCGCCTACCTTTTTATTGCTGTCAAACTGTATAAAAGAGGTCGCGCACCGATGTTCGGTGTGATACTTCTTGCATTACCGAAGGGTGCTGTAGGAATGTACCACCACCCCATGGGGTCCTAATAAACTTGTCTCTTTGCATTTTCAGTTTCCGTGCCAACTTCTGTTTATGGTGTTCGAGTGTTTTTGCAGAGTATGTAGGCCTGACAGAACCCGAAACCACAATTGGCGACCACGAAGGGACTCATCGGCGACTCAGATGCCCGAAGGAGAGGTCACGACGAAGGATTGGAAACTCGCTATGGACGCGTACGCTGCCACTGAGTGACCCGAGTCTTGGCACCCACGGTGTTTTTTTCCTTTCCTTCTGATCTGACCTTCCAGGTGGCGCCGGTCTTCGACTGAGATCCTGATCGTTCGGTTTGTCGTGTAGTGCCCGTTTGGCTGATTCGGCTACGGAACTTGGCAGTTGGAATCTGGACACTTTTGAAAATATTTGGTAAGCTTATGTTTGGTAAGGTAGTCTACTGACACTTACTGTGGCTTTTTGAATTTGAATTTGAATTTGAATTTGTATGAGTTAGCTAACGTTTGGACCTATGATTTGAATTATATGTGGAGTGCACCTCACATAGGCAGGCATGTAGGGATATTTCTCTGATTTTGAATTTGTTTGAACGGCACATCGTGCGTAAAGTACATTTAAGTGCCATTTGTTGTAATATCACGTTTTCGTGATATTTTGAACATGCCTGTTCTCAGCATACTCCGAGGAATGTGCTGCTTTGGAAATGGTACCAATTATCGATTAAATGAATCTCAGCCGGCTCCCCCAGAGGGGACTCCTAATCGCGAAATGTACATTAAATTTGGCCTTCCTCCCATAATGTATAGCACATTATGGCACAAATATACAAAATCGGATCGTGAGTTGCAATGGCCACTACATGGGTCATTTGATTTAAAAAAGGTTCAGTTTGTGGAACAATGTTTATTTCAGCGCAGGTCTAGACATGACATGTTTGATTGTGTGCGTATGTGGGAGAAAGCGGTGCGTGAACGAATGAAGCATGAAGAAGCCTTGGCAGACAAAGAGCAGCGAAAGGCTGCTCGGGATAAAGCTTTACAGCTGCAGGAGAAGGAATTGCAGGAACAGAAAGAGAAAGAGAGTCGAGAACGTAATTTACAAGTTAATGGTCAGTTTCCTATTCGACGTCCTCTCTCTCCTGTCCTTACTAATGAATTAGATGATTTTTCATTGTTAGATCGCTGCCCGCCTCCGTATGTTCAGCCTACGGCTCCGGATGTGGAATCGGACGAGGATAATCAGGATAAGCAGCGTACCAGGTTACATACCGACCGTAAGACGGAATTGCGTTCGATTGCTCGTAAACTTAATATAAATTCTATAACTGTTTCAGAGGTTGATGATTTTATGAGTAAGTGGTCTGATAAGGAACGATTGTATTTTTTAGATCATTTTGCAGGTGAAGTCGTTGAGCGGTTTAGGAAACAATCTCCTGAATTGGAACCTAAGGATATATCAGTTGGTCGTGACAATTTCCGTAAAGGTGTTTTTGCTCTTTCAGATGCGGAGGAATTTTTCCAGCGTTTGATTTGGTTACGGGATGAGGCGACACGATTGCGAGCGGCGAAAAAGGCATCGAAGCCACCAGCGTCTGGATCGACGGAAAATTCCCGAGTGTGCCCTATCTATGGATCAAATAAGAGTGTTGCGATTAATGTTTTGCCTATGCGGGAAGCTGCACCCTTGTATGTCCCACCTAAAGGGGATGGTACGGATGAGGATAAGACGTCTAAGGATTCCAGGGGCTATTTTGTGTATAATTGGGTTTATACGCCATGGAATAGACCAGATGTTATGGCACTTAAGAATGCTTTACCTGATCCCCGTAAAAGAAGCATTCCATGATTACAGTGGTCAATCATTAACAGAGGACACGGGCAGGCACTTGTTCGTAGACAAGTATGTGGCTAATCTCCTACCGGAGATTGCAAAACGATTAAAGGCTAGTGAAAGTTCATGGACCACTGCAACGCCCGCCTCCTTATTAACTATGGCTCAGTATTATGAACGACAGGAATTAGAGGCTAAAGAAAGTAGTGATAAGAAAGCGAAGGACTTAAAGACGAAAGTGATGTTGGCACAGGTTCATGCTACGCAATCGAGAGGGAATGATAGGGGTAGACGAGGATCGTACGTTACGTCTCCCCCTCGTTCCGACATTTCTGAGGATCAGTGTGCATACTGTAAGCAGTTTGGACATTGGGTCGCAGATTGTCCGGTACTTCGTGAGCAGCGTAGTCAGAGGGGTCGAGGAAGTGGAAGGTCACGGAATAGTTATTCAGGACCGAGAGGTGGAGCGAATGACCGTGGTAGGTTTGAAGAGAGGGGTCGTGGTCAGGTTGCACATAATACTTTTGATCGGCGGAATCTATACCAGATAGCTGAAGGAGAAAATACTGAGTCGCAGGATAATAGATATGCATAGGATTGCGTAGGATGGGGTGTGGAATCAGTTGAAGTACCAGTCGATCAAAGGGGTCCATATATATCAGCACATGTTTTGGGTTCTACTGATCAGTTTCTGGTTGACACAGGAGCTATTCGTAGCGCTCTGTCCAAACACTTGGTTCCAAGGGCTCCCCTGTCTGGCGAAACGATTACAGCAATAGGGTTCGATGGAATACCTTCACTAAGCCCATTGTCTCAACCCCTTACATTTCATGTTGATAAATTCATTGCCCCATGTCCGTTTTTATTATCTCCAAATACACCAGATAATATTATGGGACTTGATATGCTAAAGCATTTTCGTGCAACAATACGCTGTGCCCCTGAAGGGGTGCGGGTTATTTTGAATGAGAACTACCCAGAAATTGAGAGATCGTGCCTCATGCAAGAGGCCGATGCATTAGCTTCCCTTCCAAGCACGTTATGGGCTACTTCCGATACTGATGTGGGTCAAATGATTATTCCTCCTGTGCGCATTACTGTGAAGGAGGGAGCGATTTTACCTCGTGTTCTTCAATACAAGATCTCTAGAGAAGGCGAAATAGCTTTGACACATATTGTGAATGACTTGATAACGGCAGGGGTGGTGGAGGAAGTTCCTTACAATGTTTGCAACAGTCCCATTCTTCCGATCCTAAAGAAAGATACAGACTCTAAGATCTATCGCTTTATTATTGATTTGAGGGAAATTAATAAGATAGTTGTACCCCAGTATCCAGTAGTGTCCGATATTACCACATTGCTTACTTTGGTTCCACCCACAGCTACTACATTTACGGTGATCGATTTAAAAAACGCATTCTTTTCGATCCCCATTCATCCTGATAGCCGATATTTGTTCGGTTTTACATTAAATAATAAATCTTATAGATTTTGTCGAGTTCCTCAAGGTTACACAGAAAGTCCTAGCATTTACAGCCAGGCTTTGAAAAGACAGCTTGATCCTTTGATTTGCAGTCTGGGGTGGCGCTTATCCAATATGTTGATGACATTTTGCTTACGGCAGACACACAGGAGCAATGCGAGGGGAGTACACTCTCCCTGCTTTCTTTCCTTGCTGATCACAATCACAAGGTTTCACAAAAGAAGCTACAATACTGTAGACCAAAGGTGACATACATTGGTCATCTTTTGTCTAAGGAGGGACGTGCATTAACATCAGACCGAATTCAAGCAATCTTAGATACACCAGTACCTTGCACGCAGAAGGATGTTCGCGCCTTTAGAGGTTTGACGTCCTTTTGTAGGCAATGGATACTAGGATTTTCGTACATTGTAAAACCTTTGTTAGCATTGCTGTCCAAAACTGCACTAACTCCCCTTGAATGGACGGATGAATGTCAGAATGCTTTTGAACAATTGAGACAAGCTCTTTGTTCTGCACCAGTGTTAGGTACACCAGATTATACAAAACTCTTTACACTGTATGTACACGAGAAGGATGGGTGCGCATTGTCAGTTTTAGTACAATTACACGGAGATAAACAGGGACCTTGTGCATATTTTTCAGCGGTACTCGATCCTGTGGCTTGAGGACTGCCTGGATGCCTCCGAGCAGTTGCAGCAACAGCAGTAGCTATACGGCAGAGTGAGGGAATAGCTTTGTCACACAAATTGCTGGTGTTAGTTCCCCATGCAGTAGATGCGCTATTGAACCAAACGAAAACGCAGCATCTAACTAGTGCCCGTTTAACAGGATATGAGGTAACCCTGTTGGCGCCACACATTACATTGAAGAGGTGCGCCACTTTGAACCCTGCTACTTTATTGCCATATCCTGTTACTGAGACCCAGGAAGAAGAACAACATGATTGTGTTTTTCTGACTGACGAACAAACAAAGGGTCGTGTCGATTTACAGGACACGCCACTTCCTGATGTAGATGGGGAACTGTGGGTTGATGGATCGTGTGTGAGATTACCAGATGGTACGGCTTCCGCGGCCTATGCGATCACGACACTTAAGACAGTGGTAGAAACAGCACGAATACCGCAAAAGTCGGCTCAAGCAGCTGAATTGATAGCCCTAACGAAAGCATGTGAGTTAAGTGCTGGTTTATGTGTGAATATCTATACTGATAGTCGTTACGCCTTTGGAGTAGCGCACGATTTTGGCCTACTCTGGAGGGAACGAGGGTTTATGACTTCACACGGAACACACATCATGTACGGAGAGTTGGTATGCGACCTCCTGAATGCACTATTATGTCCAAAGAAGGTGGCGATAATAAAATGTAGTGCACATAAGAAAGTGACAGACAAAATAGGGCAAGGAAATGCTTTTGCAGACCGCATAGCGAGAGAGACTGCCATGTTGCAAAATGACTCCCCTATATATGTGGTGAGATCGCAAGCCGAGCGATGGCATGATGCTAGAGAAGAAATTCTAGACATACAGAAGTCAGCATCTGAATTAGAACTTGCAACATGGGCAGCAGAGGGAGTATTGGATGATGAGGGTTGTTGGAGAAGCAAAAACATGAAGAGATGGAAATTGCCTGCTGCTTACTTGCAAGCAATGGTTCAAATGACGCATGGGCTGGCACATATTGGAGCTCTTGCAATTACTAAATTGCTTACACAAGTTTGGGAGCATCCTGAGATTTCCAGCACGGCTAGGAGAGTAGTGCAGACCTGTCTGATATGCCTACAGTACAATCCTGCTAAAGGGACCTCTACTCCTAAAGGAGGGTTTGTTCCACCTACTGCACCATTCGAAGTACTGCAAATGGATTACATCCAGCTTGAGCGCTGTAATAACCTTAAGTATGTCCTACTGGTGGTGTGTGCTTTCAGTAAATGGGTTGAAGCCTACCCCACAAAGGATAATACAGCATTAATAGCAGCTAAGGTGTTACTCAAAGAGTACTTCCCACGTTATGGTGTTTGTAAATTCTTGTGGAATGATAATGGTCCTCATTTCGTTGGGAAGATAGTGGAGCATGTCCTGAAAGGATTGGGAATTAGACAAAAATTCCACGTTGTATTCCACCCGCAGTCAGCAGGTCTAGTAGAAAGGTATAATGCGACTCTGAAGCTGAAGCTAGCAAAGATCGTGGCATCCACGTCTTTGAAATGGCCGGACGCGTTGCCATTGGCATTATTGTCTATTAGATCAGTGCCACACTCTCGAACTGGCCTCACACCCTATGAGGTGGTGTTTGGAAGGCCCATGAATATCTGGGGAGTTCCAAAGCCTCGTTTGATACATGATGTCCCTTGTATAATGATGAACGATTATTTGGCACGATTAACAAATGATTTGCTTTCTATTCATCAGCAGGTTCGAGAAGCGCTCCCCGACAATTCCATTGGAGAGGCTCACAATCTTCATTCTGGTGATTTTGTGATGATCCGGGTGTTTGAGAGATCCAGCAGCTTGGAGCCGAGGTGGCGTGGCCCTGAGCAAGTGCTGCTGGCAACGCGAACGGCTGTGCGCGTCACGAATAAGAAGCGGTGGATACATTCAACGCACTGCCGACGTGTCTCTCCGGATTTGGTGAACCCTACTGTGCTGTCTGACTTCAGAGACATCTTGGACGCGGAGAAGAGCCCAGCTGTTGTGCCCAACGAGTCGGAGGGAGCCTTCCTGGACCACGCTGTTTCTGGTGGAGTGAAGTACAATCTGCGGCCAAGGAAATAGAATTTTTGTATTTTTCATGACTGGTTGGTAACCGTTCCGAGGTTTGTGAAAACGGAAGCCGGGAATATCAAGGGGGGGGGATCAGTTCTGGCCAGTGTAGCGACACCCGTCTTGAATCTCGGAGAAGAAATCAACGGTAGCCTCTGTTCTCAGCACTATATTTTTATTTTTTAGTTTGTTTCTTGAGACTTTGTTCATTGTACTATGGCACCTATGACATTGAGAAACAGAAGAATTCTGGGTGCGGTTCTTTTTGCTACGACAATAGTGGTAATAGCAGTAATAGCTTGGACTATAGAAAGACTGTTTCCTGCACGGGACTATTTACTGCCTACCACTCCAATTCCATCTGAACATTTCCATTTTACTTTGCCCTATCATGAAGAAAGACATAGACAGACTTACTTGAATAATAGTTTTATTAAAATTTTACATCATACACATAATATGACTAATACCTCCAACTGTTGGGTATGTGGGATGTTGCCTGGACATCAGAAGAAAGGAGGAACCCCACTTATTCCTCTTCCTTTTTCTCACAATGGTTCATGTAATGCTTGGTACACTCTTTTCTTTACTTTGAGATGGCCAACAAAAGGTGGACTACTTTTCCGATTGAACAAGGTCTGTTACAATGATCGAGATGGCTATCCACAAGCAGAAGGAACTAAATTTGAATGGGAAGAATATCGACCGGACAATGTATCTGCACCTCGTATCTTCACCAATCAGAGACTTACAAATATGTCCAGTTTACATGTCATTACAGTTATTGATACAAAAGCAGATCTTTGTATTAGGAATAAAGGAACAATTCCGGTAGGGAGGAGTGACTGCAATATTACTCTCACATTTGATACCCCTAATGGTATTTCTTTTGTGGCCTCATGAAACACTTATTTTATTTGCGGTAATAAAGGTTATCATCGTCTTCCTCTTGGATGGTTAGGCACATGTTATATATCTTTTGTGTTACCCCCTGTGTTTATTGCCCCGCCTATGTACCATAATGATTTTGTATTATATCACAATTTTATATTGAATAGAGTTAGGAGAACATTGGACATTGATGATGTTGACCAAACTGACACCTCACTACAGCAATATGTGGATTTTAATTTAGGGTTGTTCTCTTTTGTGGGTGCTGCTCTAAACAGCAGGAAAATTAGACGGCTAACACGTGTTGTGGAGGCAGTTGCTAATGAAACTGCCTCTGCTTTAGGGAATATAACTGAAGATCTCCAGATTACTAGAATTGTTATGCTTCAGAACCGGATGGTTCTGGACGTAGTGTTAGCTGATCGTGGGGGTGCATGCCGCATCATCGGAAGTAGTTGTTGTGTTTACGTCCCTGATAATTCACCATCTGTGTATGATGCCATTTCCAAATTGCACAAAATCGCCTCTGAAATTCATACTGACAATGGTACTTGGACCTTTTCTGGTTGGTTTTGGACTTTGCTCAGTACATGGGGTTGGAAACTGTTAACAGTTCTATGCGTGATTATAGGGATATTTTTCTTTTGTTGCTTATGTATTCAATGTGGCCCTACTTTATGTTCTGTATGTATTACAGCCTGTATCCCATCCAAACGAGCTATTGCTAAAAATGTACAGATGAGTAATGCTGAAGTACGGCAAATTATGATGATCGATATTGAAGATGAACATCCGGATTATTTCCGTTATGAGGTAGCTTCAGCTAAACGCTAAATGGGCCGTCTGTCGTAATTTGGCAGTACCTGACTTAGCGTTTAGCTCAGCTACACGAGCTTTTCTGTTAACTTGACCTAAAACGTACGGGGGCCATTTTGTATTTGGTGGCTTCCATTTTGTATGAACATGCGGCCTCGTGGTCAGTGTGCCCTTTCGTCCTTCCTCCATGCCAATGAACTTTTACCTTGCCCGGCAACAGGCTATTTTTAGCGATGGTCAGTTTCACGCATGCGCACACACGATCTTTGGACTAGTGAGTGTTCACTCCTTAGGAATGTTTCCCCCAACTGACCTGTGGTATTAAGCCCCTCCCACATGCTGGCTGTGTTCCAAAAATGTCCTTATATGTACCTAAAACTGTTCAAATGTATACCGCCTACCTTTTTATTGCTGTCAAACTGTATAAAAGAGGTCGCGCACCGATGTTCGGTGTGATACTCTTTGCATTACCGAAGGGTGCTATAGGAATGTACCACCCCCCCATGGGGTCCTAATAAACTTGTCTCTTTGCATTTTCAGTTTCCGTGCCAACTTCTGTTTATGGTGTTCGAGTGTTTTTGCAGAGTATGTAGACCTGACAGAACCCGAAACCACAAGGATATCACTCAAACGATACCCGATCGTTAGGGCCACAACAAAACCGTATAACGCTTTAAAAAAACACCTTTGCCAATCGCGCTGCAAGCGACAAATATGAGCAGCGCACAACCTGAAACCACCCGAGGCATGCTGCTGGAAAGAACCTGAGCAGCGCCTTACACCTACCGATTTCAATTGCGGTGTGCCCCAGGCTCACCAAGGCCGCTCTGCCCTCCGGACTTCTTGCAGCTGCTCCAGACCTAAAAAAACGCGCCGCATGATGATGGCATCGATTTCAATCGTGCCGTGCCCCAGGCGCATCAACGCCGCTCTGCCTCTGGAATCCTCCGCTGCTCTGGCATCCATTGTCGCAGAAAACCGATTCCACCCGGCACCTAGCTGCCCTAACACCGCTCTGCCCTCCGGACTTCTTGCAGCTGCTCCATGTAGGATAGTAGGGTCTGCTTCCTATGGTCACCCCCACTTTTTGCTGTGATTCTCTGTTTTTTTAGTTTAGTGTGGCTGTGAGCCTGCTGATCAGACCCACAGCCCAGCTGTTCTCTCTCTAAATTGATACCATGTACTTTAGGTACATACCAGATTGGTTACTGGGTCACCCTTGTGAGCCCCTGTATAGTGTACCCTAGGTACCCAGGGCATAGGTGCGCCCGAGGCCTACCAGGGGCCGCAGCATGTATTGTGCCACTCCTGGTTTGCCTTCCAAACTGACACCACAGGTCTGTTCACACAGCCTGGGTAAGGTGGTGTAATCACCCCTTACTTAGATATAGTATACTTATATCTATCTTTATATATAGACACATATACACCTATAAGCCACTCCTCTGGTAGGCCTCGACAATCCTGGAGGCAGAGTGCTTGGTTTTATGTGAGAGGGTGCCCTAGCATGAGCTGAGCCCCTCTGCAGCTTTCGGAATCATCTCCTTACAGCTGTTCTATGATTTTACTCTTAAGTGCATTATAATCCTCGTGGTTAATGCTAACTTTGGTTTGGCTTTATCAAAACATCTTGTGTAAGGTGTCAAACACTTTGAAATACTAACCCCCCCCCGCCAATTCTGGCGGTGGGGGTAGTATTCCACCCTTCTAGAGGGAAAAGACATGTAAGTTACTGCTTTACCCGGTTAAAGTTAAACAGAGCCTCAGCATCACAAAATGGATGCTGCTGCCACAGACACGAGTCTGACCTCCTGTTGCTGGGGGAAACTCCAGCAAGGGCGGCCTGGACAATAGGTTTCCTGTCCAGGGAGTTGCCAGCACCTCCCAGCACCTCCCTAGACAGGGGTTTGTGTATTGGGGCAGGGAGGGCTGCATTCAGTGAATACATCTAGACACTGCCCGGGGCACACAAGTGCTCCATGCATAGCCCGGTTCAAACCAGTTGCTGGGGCACTTCAGCCCCAGCTCTGGTGCGAAACTGGACAAAGAGAAGGGGGTGTAACCACCCCCTTCTCAGGTCCACCCATAGGAGGGACCTAAACAGGTAATCCAGCGCCCATCCTTAGTACAAAGTATAGGAGCTGTGTCCCCAGGACTTTAGATTATCCTGGACAAATTTTTGTGAGACATATCTTGGACCTTCGACATTCCATTCTGACTGGAAGACGAAAGACATCTCCCTTGTGGTCAAGGGGTGACCACCCTGTTCAAAAAGGCACCAACAGCAACTTTGCCGGTCACCAGTTTCAAGGCTCCCATCGGAACCCGAAGACTCTGTGACTCAAGAACTGGACTTACAGACTTCTCTGACCCCGATCCACATCCACAGGAAAACTGAGACCATTGGCGGGTACGAGAGACGTGGGACCGGACATCATGACCATCCTGCATTTTGCTACCTGCACTCCTTTCCTGAAGCCTCAATAAGTTGTGCATTGGAGTACGAGAATCCCCAGCACCGAGCATCATTTGAACAAAGCTCAGGCCCCCACACTCTGCGAGTGTCCCGTGGGCCCCGCCTTTACATTTGTGCTCGATGCGTGTTCCCGGTTCCTTGCCTGTTGACTAGTGAACCCCCTGAAGAGGCCATCTTAAATCTAACTTGCAATCCTGGTTGCTCCAGCCTTGCTCCAGCTTTCCTAAAAAGGAGAAGTGCCACAGACCTTGCTGGTTTGCAACAAAGCCAATCTTGACATCCTGCGTGGATTGCGGTTGCCAGGGCTTGTTGGGTCCAATCTGGATACCAACGCTGCAGTCATCTAGATCAATTTTGGGACAGCTCGAATCCAGCTCCTGGGCTTCGTCGATGCCTCCTGGACCTCGTGGCTGAAGAGACAAACTCACCTTCTTCACCTTCAAGCACCCGACATCGCCTGGTTCCTTCTTGGTACCTTCCTTGTCACTGGCTAGTGACCCAGACTCTGTCCCCTCTGCTTTCAGGTTCTTCACATCTCCAATCCACCCTTAAATCCACCCGGACACTTTTCCTCTGGTCGCCTGCAGCACTTCTTTGCAGTTCTCCATAGACAACGGCGACGAAACGCAACATCAAAAGACACCTATGCACCCGGCTTCCATGGGTGAGGTAACACGAGTACTCTGGTAGTCTCTAGGGTAAGGCCCTCCTAGTGTCTAAGTCTAAAAGAGTTTCGTCCTAGTCCATCCGGAAGTGTCCTTAAACTGTAATTTTGTAACTTTTATGAACTCCATAGAAAGACAATGGGAACCCGCGCCTGTGTTTAGACACTGCACGCGGCTCCCGTGGGTCTCCTACTTCCTAACATTTGGTTGCTTAGTCTAGCCCCAGCGATTCTACAGGCCCTAGACCTGCTTTCTAACTCTCACGTGGTACTTATACCACTTTCTTAGTATATGGTTTGTGAGGCCCTTAGGGCATAAGGTATACTGTGCAACTTATCGTATAGTAACTGTGTGACTTGTATTGTATTTTTACCTCTGACCTCATAAAGAGTGCAGAGGGGTTGTGTTTAGATTAAATACATATATATTTGATATATACCTTGTGTGGTGTCCTCTCATTTGGTATTCAAGGGATTACGGCTGGTTCATGCTACCACTAGGATAGCTTTTTATATGGTTGACTTTACAACCACCATCAATAAGGGTTGATTAGACTGGTACAAGGTGCCCACTAGAACTAGTTGACATCATATGCCAGACTAACTTCTCACATTGGTGTGCAGCGGTTGGGATAAGAGCTTGCAATTTGTTTTACCAAATAATCTTGTAATAGCATCTGAAAGATCATATCATGGTACCTGTAGGTACATATAAATCAAGTCTTATATACATAAGTTCTACTGAACTTAGTAGTTGTAGGTGATAAGGGCTTAGCACACCCTGACTACAACTCCTAGAGAGGTTCTAGTAGGAATCCATTTAGTGTAGGTAGGTGCACACCTCACTAGAAAATGTCCTTGAAAGCAGGCCCTAGTGGACCTCTTCAAGAAAAAACCCAGAGGGTGCCTTCTAAGTATGACTCATTCACTTTTCATAAACTGAGAAGCCTGTGTGCAGTCAGAAAATTGACAGAGTCCAACCTTCAACCATCTGGTAGATATTTTAGTGGCTCATGATGTAGAGAATGCATCAGACCCAGGTAACCAAGGGGGTAGACAGGGGGGCCATCTCTCAACAGAGGAAAATACCACTGGGGATGAGCCATTGGTCTCTGATGAAGATGAAGACCAGGATGCAGCTGATGAAGCTCCCCTGGGCAACATAGGACTGTCTGGAGGTGGAGAGGGCCATGGTAGGCCCTCCTCTAACCTTCCAAATAGGCCTAACAGTGGAACCAGAAGGCCCAGATCACTGTCCAGTGGTTCTGATCAATCTGATTCCTCAGTAGGGTCCAGTGCCTCTGCTGTGAGGAGGATGACCTCTCCTCAGAGGAGAGAGCACAAAGCTAGGATGAAGGAAGTCAAGCGTAGGATCAAGAGGCAAGAAGTTCCCCTTGCAAAAGAGACCCTGGCTCTTGAAAGAGAGAAAAAGTTAAGTGGGCTAGAGCCCACTGGTGGCAGCAACATTCCTAGAGATAGGGAAAGGTCTCATGACCATGGAAACCTGAACAAGATTGTCACTACCTATCAGATTGGGGTTGACATCCAAAAATGGATAACTGCTTTGGAGAGGGCTTGCAAAGTACAGCAGGTACCCCAAAGTCAGTGGGCAGGAATCGTGTTGCTCTCCTTTTCAGATAAAGGCAGAGATAAGCTCCTGACAGTTAGTGAACAGAATGCTGACAGTTACTATGTCCTGAAGAGTGCTCTGATAGATGGGTTTGGCCTAACCACTGAGCAATACAACTTGCTGTTCAGGGATACCCAAAAGACACAGACTCAGAACTGGACTGATTTTGTAGATTGTGCAACTAAGGCTCTGGAGGGCTGGTTACTGGGCAGTAAGGTCAATGACTATACAGGATTGTATAATTTGATTATGAGAGAACAAATTCTTAACAACTGTCAGAACCAGTTATTGCATCAGCACCTGGTTGACTCTGATCTGATCTCTCCCCAAGAATTGGGAAAGAAGGCAGACAAATGGGTCTGTGATGTATTCCTATAGGTTCTGTATCGATCCCCCTATTCCTGACCCTGTTCTGGTTAATAATTAACTAGCAGCCATCCCACGGTGCAAAAACCGTTATCTGATTAAGCCACACCACGGCACAGGAACGCGTTATCTGATTAGGTCATAACGCTTGCCATCTAATTAGGCAAGCACTATTCCTCCAGCCCCTGATAAGGCATATGGAGTTCTCAAAACAAATCAAACCTATGACAACCTGGGAAAATCCCTACAGCCATTGTTTTGATTTCACCGAGAACTTCAGTAAAGAATGTGCTAACGACCAGTTCGTATGACATCCTTATTGACATATCTATGTCCATCCTTACGTCAATCTCGGCACCTTACAGGTATAAATACTACCGACATTGCATTAAGCAAACACACGCGGTGGTGACGAGATCGGAGCAGCGAGACTTGCCGAGGAGCCCAGCAGAGAGCGAAGCCCACTGGCGCTGCCCCGCCTTCCTGACGCGCTGAGAAGGAAACGCTGCCTTTCTCCTGCCGAGAAATCCAGCTCCGGCGCTTCCAAGCAGCCCTTGCAGGCAGCTGGAATATCAAGACCAAAGACGAGAGATACCAGCCCTCAATCATTCTAGATCTCAGGTACAGAACTGAATAACCCCTTGCAGAGAATTCTTGAGTCAGTCACTTGGCAAAACAAACTTAACTTAAACTGCTACTTATCTACTCCCGCCCACGTATTAGGCTTAGGTCAGGTACACCGGGGTAGGCGTAGTTAGAAGCACCAGTTGAGTACGATTAGTCAAATATATATATGTATGTATCTATTTTATCCATTTTAAATATCTTATGGCTTAGAAACCATATCAATGCTTTTACAGTATTATTTTATAATTCTGCTTTTATTGTATGCACTTTACTTAACCATAAGTATTGCAATAATATCGATTCATTTCTCTTGTACGAGAAAAGAGACTGATCAATAAATAACATCTTTTATTGAACACGCCCGTCTCTTCCTTTTCTCTACAATCTGGTGAAACTAAGAATGCACTGAACTGACTGAGTAAAATAAGTTGTCTTTTGTTTTCACACGACTCTAGAGATACACTCTTGATTAGGGGAGAGCAAAGTTGTCATGTTCTATGGTTGTCAGAAACTAAATCCCTTCTTGTCTATCCAGGGAGGTTAAAATCCTCCTTGCCTATTCGAGAAAGTTTCTAGTGAACTCTGAGCTAGCTGGCAAACACAAAACTTTAATTCTAATATCGTCAGTAGAAGACCTAGTTAACCTCCGTCCTAGGTCTATACTATTGAAGGTATTATTCCAATGCGCAGAGCCTATTGGGATAATAGGAACTACACTACAGGTCAGAACCAGGGTGAGGCAGAAGGTACAGAACCAAGGTGGTGACCAGAAGAAGCAAGACCAAAAGGGTGGGGAGAAAGCAAAAGACCAGAATTCTTCTCTTTTTTTTTTGTTAGCTTTTGTGGCAGCAAATAAATAGTTAGCCGAGCATTACAGATCAGACAAATAAAGACAGATAGTATATAAACAAAGCTGAACATCGCATTACCATCGTTGACATGCAGAAACAGAAAAGTCTTTTAACATTGAATCCAATTCTAAACAGGGGCCCACATTTTTAAACCAAAAGCTTTCTTTTTCGTCCCCTATAAACAATAAACAGCTTTCTCTAATTGATATATGTTTAACAATTTAGATTGCCACTGAAAAAATGAAGGAGGATCACCATCAAGTCAATGAGAGGTTATACAGTATCTAAAGATAGACATAGATATGAATAAAAAACCTTCTTCAGCTCTTGTTTGCAGCCTATCGGGATTTGATTGGATACCAAGAATTACGAGTTCGGCAGAAAGTATTATTGGTAAGTTCATAATATTATTTAAAAACTTTTGAATTTCAGAAATAAATTGGTTTAGATTAGGGCAAAGAAAAAACATGTGAATGGAATTTGCACCAAGAAATCCACATCGGCTACATTTATCACCTCTATTGGCTTTCCACTTCAATAATTTAGCAGGGGTATAGTATAGATCAAATATACTCATAAAGAATTGGCTTTTTAAAGATCCATTACACAAAACTTGGTCGGACAGCACCAAAGCATCAGATACATTAATACTCTCTATACCCAGATCCCTTTGCCATTTTGTGTTAAATAATTCAAGATTATCTTCTACTCGGTTTATCATTGTCTGATAGTTCACCCCAATTCTATTTTGTTTCCAGCAGCATTCCAATACATCAATTTTCTTAATTTTATTAGTGTTCAATAGATTTTTTGTATTTAGAAAACTACGTACTTGTAGGTATTTAAAAAAATCGGTTTTGGGAAGATTATACTGTTGCTGTAAGTATATAAATGTTAAGAATTGTTCTTCCTGATAGAGGTCTCCTAGCCGGGATATATTAGAACTTTGCCAGCGCTGCATAATATGATCTGTGAATATTGTTGGCAACATCGGATTATCAAATAGTGGTGTATAGTAGGTAAAATTGCTATTCAAACAGAATCTTTTCTTAAATTGCTTCCATATCTGGAAGGCCGTTAGAATGACTTTAAATCTTGTTTTTTTGTAATAACTTGGTTCGGTAAAGCGTACTAGACATTGTCTTGCTTGAGTACAAAGAATCATTACATAAATTGATGGATATGTAAGATCATCCATAGTTGTCCCGTGAAAGATTAGAGGACTCATATACCTGAGCGAAACCGCCAGATAGTATAGGCGGAAATTCGGCATTCCCCAACCTCCTCTAATCGTAGGTAGGGTACACCAGTTGAGAGATCTCCTAGCTCTTTTATATCCCCATAAAAATCTTGAAATTATTCTATCTAGTTTTATAAAAAAGCTAGAGGGGAACAATAAGGGTATAGTCCGAAAAAAATAAAGAAATTTAGGAAAAAAAAGCATCTTGACAGCATTAGTACGGCCATAGAGAGAGAGATGTAGGTTGTTTAACCTTTCGAGAGACCTATTAGTGGAAGCAAGTAATGGATCAAGATTAAGCCTTAGGATATCTTCTACCTTAGCGGACAGTTTCACACCTAGGTAGGGAGCCGTAGTTGATAACGTCAGGCCAGCTGGTGAACCAGCTCCAGAGTGAATTATCTGTGTTTTTACAATGTTCAATCTGTAGCCAGAGTATAGGCCAAATTCACGAGCTAATTCTATAATCTTAGGGAATGCCAAACTAATATCCGATGTGACGATAGAAACATCGTCAGCGTAGGCTAAAGTTTTATATCTTATTTGATGAATTATGACCGGGGGGATGCGGTCCTCATTTGTGAGTTTTTGCAAATAAGGTTCTATGTAAAGTGCAAACAACAAGGGGGAGCAAGGACATCCTTGCCTAGTCCCCCTTGTTATTGTTAATGTGGTAGAAATGTCAGTAGCTATTCGGATTACGGCTTTAGGTTCGTTATATAGAGCATTCAAGGCCGTTATAAATTCAGCAGGAAAACGCTTCCAAGCCAGAACACGCCTAAGGAACCCCCAGTCGACCCTATCAAACGCCTTCTCGGCGTCCAGTAGGGCCACTCCGACTGGGGATCCCGAGGCCTGCGCCCAGTCCAAGAGAGCGATTATCCTTCTTACATGATCCGTTGTATCTCTCTTTTTTATAAAGCCGTGTTGAAATTTAGCAACTAAGTTAGGCATCAGATCATTTAATCTATTTGCTAAAATTTTAGAGAAGATTTTGCTGTTGGAGGTTATTAAGGAAATTGGTCTATATGACCCAAGGTCTATAGAGTCCTTTCCTTTTTTTTTTAATACAACAATTGTTGCTAATGACCATGAGGGAGGAGGCCGACCATAAAATGCTTCTTGAAAAACTTTTAGCAGCTCTGGTTTCAAGACGTTACGGAACGTACGATAAAATTCCAAGGGAATATTGTCCGGACCCATCGCTTTACCAGAGGCTAGTCCAAGAATAGCCCCTTCTATCTCTTCCCAAGTGATTGGGACGGACACGACTGCTCTTTGATTTTCAATGAGAGAGGATGAGCAATCCCAGTTTGATAAATAAGTAGACGCATCACTCCTTAAACTTGTACCATCATTAGATTTGTTATACAAAGATTGATAAAAATCCCGAAATGCCTGGAGTATACCTGATCTAGACTCTTGGCTTACACCATTTTGATCAGTAATTTTGGTTAATTTGGTGATAGTTGTTTTCTGCCTTAGTCTTTGCACTAGTATTCTGCCTGTCTGCTCACTAAGTTCATAGCATTCTTTTTTGAATAGTTTGTACTTCACTGCTACCTGGTCAGCCAAAAGTGAGTAGACGGCTGACCGCTCAGAGGACAAAGCTTTTTGGGCTTCCTGTATACCAGAACCAAATCTGATATTAGAGGCTAGCTTTAATTCTGCCTGAGTTACTTTGTCCAAGGCTGTCTTAAATTCAGCTTGTTTGTTTTTTTTAAACGGTATTTTGAATAGCTCAGGGTCTCACCTCTTATAATCGTTTAAAGGTATCCCAGACTGTCTGAATGGAAGCCGCGGTATTATTGTTAAAAAGAAATTCCTTTATAGTCATATCCATACGAGCTGGATAGTTCTAATCTAACAATAAATTTCTTTGAAATGACCATTGCCTCTTTTGAAGATAATCTTGAAGGGAAAGTAATAATTCCAGTACGATACGATTATGATCAGAGACGATTTGTGGTAAAACATCTATGCTGATATTTTCAGTAAGCTTTACAGAGATAAAAAAATAATCTAAACAAACAAATGTTTGGTGTGGAGCTGAAAAATGAGTAAAGCCTGGCTCCGTGGGTCTTAGCATGTTCCACACATCTATCAATCCGTTCCCTAATATTAATTCCCTAAGGGCTCTAAAAGTTTGGATCTGACGACCTTTATAATTCCAAGTGTTCCTGATATTACAATTAGCCTCAATATTGATATTAAAGTCTCCACATAAAATTAAAGGTTGATTCCAATCAGCTAACTCAGAATTAATTAGGTTAAATACTTCCTTATCGTCTAAGTTTGGACCATATATGGAACCAACAGTAAATTTAGTCCCTTCGATAACAATTTCAGCTAATCCCCATCTCCCCCATTTGTCACCTAAAGTTCTAACACATTTCCCAGTCCTTTGTTTTATAAGAACAGCAACTCCTCTTGTAACACCCGTTTGTTTGGAGCAGATTAGAAGCTCAAGACCCAGATTTTTCAACAAACTTCTCTTAGTCCATGGAATATGTGTCTCTTGCAGACACAGAATGTCAAATTGCAGAGATTGAATTAAATGTCGCAAAATCCCTAACTTTTTAAAATCATTCAGACCATTGATGTTTAATGAACAAATTTAAATTTTTCTGCCCATTTTATAGTTTTGAAAAACACAATGAACAATAATCTTTTAAATTGATTCTTAATATTCTTATGACTTATAGAAATCCAACTAAACTGTTTTACAATGCCCGGTTTAACCATTGTTGTTGCATTACACCCCACCACCCACCACCACCCCCTGATCCATGACCAGTCTCCCACCCCCCTCCCCCACACATGAGGCTCAGGAACTCTGTTCCTGTAAAATATGGAGTGCCGCGTCCCTCCAGCTCCGCACACCACAAGAGAGAAAAGCAAAAAAAAGAAAATGACTTAAGAATTAAAGTTTAGTATAGTGATACTACGAACTAAATAGAAACATAATATCCTGCCTGATAGAGGTCTAAATTTTATAATGTATGTAGAAACTCCTTGGCCTTAATCTCTGACAAGAAGAATTTTGTTTGTCCTTTCCACAAGATTTTTAGCTTGGCTGGGTTCTGGAGGTGAACGGTGGCCCCTTTTTTCTGAAAATCGGGTATTGGTTGTCTAAGATGCCACCACTGGGCCACCGTTGCCTGACAGAAATCCGGCCGCACAAAAAATGTGCATCCTTTTGCAATCGTTCTTTTCTCAGGTCTTTCTAAGGCTGAAATTTCCTCTCGGGCAAGGAAATTATTAAAACTGACAAGAATTGCCCGGGGATAATCTATCTCACCCTGCCGAGGTTTCTTAATAGAAAAGGGGAAACGATGCGCTCTTTGGACTTCTTTTGCCCAGTCCCATGATTTTAAGTCAGGAAAAGCCTCATTTAAAAGTCTGATAACAAATTGTCTAGCATCAGTCCCTTCCTTCTTTTCAGGTATTCCAAGAAATCGTAAGTTATTTCTACGGGCCTGATTTTCTAGGCTCGTTAACTTGTAGGAAAGGTCATCCCGAAGGGCTTTAACATTCTCAAGTTCTTGCTTCTCGGATGTAGACTCTTCTTCCAGAGCCAGAATGCATGCTTCAGCCTCAGTTACTCTACCAGCAGTCTCAGAAGAAATTTTAGTTGCTCGACGAATAGCATTTTTCATTTTAGTACATGTGGCTTGAGTACGAAGATTTTCAGATTTACTTTCTGCTCGATGCGCCATCATGGTATTGTAGATAGTAGTTAACGTGATTTCAGTGGGGATTTCAACAGGATTATTTCCAACTTCAGAATTAACAAAAGTCTCAGCAGTTGCTGTCCCAGTTACTGCCAATGGATAATTTTCTGAAGGAATATCGGGCCTAGTTGCATAATCTGGCGCTGTATTCTCGGAGCCTTCTACAATAGGTTTGTTAAAAATACGATTATTAGACCCCCTCTTTTTGCGCCTCTTAACTGTAGTAACACTTGCATTAGGTGAGACTGAATTAGCTCTTAAGTCCCCATCGTCTTCATCCTCTCCTAAGGAGCTACTCTCTGCAGTATAATTCGCCCAGTCCTTACTGTGGGTTAGACTATCATCAGAAGTATGGTCGGATAGACAGTAGAAGTTTTCGCCGCCTTCTTGAGAGATTAGTGCCTCTTTGAACAGGTTAGAGTCGATACTCAACTGAGTCTCAGCGGTCCCTGGATACTGTGGTGAATCAATTTGGACTCCATCTCCCATACTCCCTTGCGGGCTACGAGCCCGTAAGTCTGAATCAGTAATAACTTCTGTTATGTCTGTTATCCCTTCTGCTGCTGCAACAGTAACATTAATTACAGGCTCGGGTATATCCGCTATAGATGGAACAGAATTTAAAGATACAATATCCTTACGCTTTGATATTTTCTTTTCAAAAAAACCATGGAGCGGAATAGTGCCTTGTATAGAATTACGTTGAGGCAGAGGGGTTTTTTCGAGCAAGTCAGTATCCATACTGTTCTCCGTTCTGTCAATAATCTGAATATCTGTTGAAAGCGGAGATTCACTTACGATATCTTTAGCCTGGGCCAGCTTTCCTTCAGGTGGCTGCTTCGTCTTAACGCTCCGGGTCTGGGGTTATGTCTGCACTTTCGGAGGCATCTTCTTCCTTCTCCGAGACCTACCGCTCCCAGGCACAACTAAACACTGAAATCCTGTGAAGAGCCCAGAAAAACGCCACAACGGGAAATGCTTTCGGGGTCGGAGAATGTCAAGCAGCATCCGTCAAAATCTTAAGATAATGCCAGTAAAAGCCAGCGTCCAAACTGAGCAAAACCTTTGAAGGTTTCCACGCCCACAGCCAGGTCCGAGACCCCGGGTCCTAAACTCGAGTCTGCTTCGGTCCGATGTATCGCTACTACACGGGTCGTGATACAATTGTAGCAGTTGTAGCTTTTTCTTCCCTTTTTCTTCCCTCCAGTTGCCGGTTGTTATCGGGCCAAGCCAGAATGTTAATGGGCAATTTCAGAAAGCTAATCCGATATTTAATCAGCGATTCGGTCCGTATCCAGCATGCCTTCTCTCAGGAACGCGGAGCTGGAGTGAAGAGCTGTTTACACAGCCCTCGCCACAGCCGCCATCTTGCCTCTTGAAGTCTTCTCAAGGTCCCCAAAAAGATTCTAATGGTGGGGGTTCCCAACAATCTAAGAAGAAAGAAGGCCCAAAGAAACCTTGGTGCAAGATTTGAAAAGTAAATATTCACTGGACCAGTGATTCTGCCAAAAAGGAGACAGCTCCAGCCACCATTGCCCCTAAGGCAACTGTTCCCCCTAGTCCAGCTCCAAGTGGTGGTTCTCAACAGAAGGGTGTAGTAGGGTTAACCCTGGGAACTGAGATGGATTCTGGCCTAGTCATAATACCAACTCAAGCTGTTTTGATCTGTGATGGGGACATCATTATATCCTCTACTGTGAGTCTCAATAACTTGGGCAAGTACAGACAAACTCCTTTAATTAATGACAAAGTGGCTCAGGCCTGCATGGACACGTGTGCTAGTGTCACAATGGTGACGTCTGGCTTTGTGGACCCTGGACAGATCATACTAGGTGAAAATTACCTAGTGAGTGACCTATGCCAGCAATGTCACTACCACTCACAGTATGCCAATTGTTAAATTCTCCTGGGGAGGGATAACTGGCCTCAAAAAGGGTGAGGTTAGCTCAGACCTCCCTGTAGAATGCTTGCTTGGAAATGACCTGGAGACTTCAGATTGGGCTGCAGTAGAGTATAGGACCCATGCAGAGATGTTAGGAATTTCAGCACATGTCCTTGCTGTGACTAGGTCACAGGTCAGAAATAGCAACACTGAACTGGCACTGGATTCTGGAACAATGGACCAGTTGCCTACCAGGAGGAGAAGCAGTAGGGTTAAGGCTGTCCCTTCCCCCTTGCCTCAGGAAGAGGGTCAGACTTCACAGGAAACTAATTGTGAGACCCAGGAGAAAACTGTCCCAGAAGAGCTTGATCCTGATCAGGTTGAGTTTCTTGGGACTGGGGGGCCCTCCAGGGCAGATCTGTGGCAAGCACAGTTAGACTGCCCTTCTCTTGAACCCCTCAGACAGCAAGCTGCTGCTGAGGCTGCAGGGAATGCTAGTGGGACCCACAACGTCTATTGGGATGATGGGCTTGTGTATTTAGAGGCTAGAGACCCCAAGCCTGGAGCTTCCAGGATGTTGGTCATACCTTTGGCATTCAGGGGCTTCCTTCTCACAATAGCCCATAATATTCCCCTTGCAGGACATCTTGGCCAGAACAAAACTTGGGACAGGCTTGTCCCTCACTTTCACTGGCCTCACATGCCAGAAGATACCAAGGTGTTTTGTTGCTCCTGTGTCACCTGCCAAGCCAGGGCAAATCAGGTGGCACCACAAAGGCCCCCCTAATACCACTACCTGTGGAGGTGGTTCCCTTTGAACGTGTAGGGATTGACATTGTTGGACCGATGGATCCCCAAACAGCCTCTGGGCACAGGTTTATTCTGGTGGTAGTGGATCATGCCACCAGATACCCAGAAGCTATTCCCCTAAGGACCACAACAGCACCTGTTGTGGTAAGAGCCCTCCTGGGAGTTTTCTCAAGAGTGGGTTTTCCAAAGGAGGTTGTCTCAGACAGAGGTGCAAACTTTATGTCTGGATATTTGACTGCTAGGTGGAAAGAGTGTGGGGTGAACTACAAGTTCACCACACCCTACCATCCACAATGCAATGGTCTAGTTGAAAGATTCAACAAGACCTTAAAAGGCATGATTAAGAGTCAACCTGAATAGCTTAGGCGAAGATGGGGCATCCTGCTGCCCTGCCTTTTGTTGCTTACAGAGAGGTCCCACAGAAGGGGGTTGGCTACAGCCCTTTTGAACTTCTGTTTGGGCATCCTGTAAGAGGGCCCCTGTGTCTGGTGAAGGAGAGATGGGAGTTACCTCTCAAACCTCTCAAACAGGACATTGTGGATTATGTACTTAGTCTCCGCTCCAAGATGGCCGAGTACATGAAAAAGGCATCTAAAAACCTTGAGGCTAGTCAGGAATTGCAAAAGGCCTGGCATGACCAAAAGGCTGTGCTGACTGTTTACCATCCAGGACAGAAAGTGTGGGTGTTGGAGCCTGTGGCCCCAGCAGCTCTCCAAGACAAGTGGAGTGGACCCAACACTATAGTTGAGCAGAAGGGAGAAGTCACCCATTTGGTTGACCTTGGAACTCCCAGGAGCCCCCACAGGGTGCTTCATGTCAACAGATTGAAACCATATGTTGACAGGGCAGACATGGGCTTGCTCATGGCTACAGATGAAGGACAGGAGGAAGAGAGTGACCCTCTCCCAGACCTGCTTTCTCAGAACTCTGATGATGGTTCAGTTGATGGTGTAGCCTTGGCAAGCAGCCTCACTGATCAACAGCAGCAGGACTGCAGCCAAGTTCTACAGTCCTACAGACATATGTTTTTTCTGACTCCAAGTCAGACTACCTTGTGCACTCATGAAGTGGACACTGGGGACAGTCTGCCTGTTAAAAGTATCAATTTACATGCAACCTGATC
The DNA here is from genome assembly GCF_964261635.1 of Lissotriton helveticus. Taxonomy (NCBI): domain Eukaryota; kingdom Metazoa; phylum Chordata; class Amphibia; order Caudata; family Salamandridae; genus Lissotriton; species Lissotriton helveticus. The sequence continues at coordinate 990,628,597 of NC_136067.1, forward strand.
ACGTCAGGGACTGTATCAGGACAGAGGTCCAAGAGATGTTGGATTTGGGAGTCATTGAGCCCTCAGAGAGCCCTTGGCCAGTCCAGTAGTCCTGGTGCCTAAACCTCACACCCAAGATGGTAAGAGAGAGATGAGGTTTTGTGTGGATTACAGAGGCCTCAATGCTGTCACTAGGACAGATGCCCATCCAATACCAAGGGCAGATGAACTCATTGACAGATTGGCATCTGCCACGTTTTTGAGTAAATTTCACTTGACAGCTAGCTACTGGTAGATCAGACTAGCTGATTATGCAAAGCCAAAGACAGCATTTTCAACCCCTGGTGGGCATTATCAATTCGTGGTGATGCCCTTTGGTTTGAAGAATACACCTGCCACATTCCAAAAGTTGGTGAACGAAGTCCTCTCAGGCCTGTATGCAGTGCTTAATTTGTAAAATATGAAGTCCAGGTGCTCAAATGTTTGTCAGAGGCCTCACCTACTTTCCCCCAGCTCCACCCACTTCCTCCACTGGCTCCCACAAATAATCATACGTATGTAAATCAGCAAATAGGAAATGTTACATAAGACAGGCCCAGAGGACTACAAGGTGTTGAAGTGATATGTCATCCGTATGGGTAGGCAGTAGATATTTAAGACTGCTTGGTCTGGCGTAGCACAACCTCTAAATTGAAAATGGGACACCATAATTGGGGGTTGTTTTTAATATTAAAACTTGATTTCTACCAAAATTAACCCTTTTTGCAACATTAATCTATGCTCTAACCTATACTTTGCACTGTGCATGAAGTTCTTTGACAAAAGTTAATAATTCACTGTTCTAAATTAGGATTTTTAACATATAAACAGTAACAAAAGGATGTCTCTTAGAAAAACTCTGACCTATTTACATTATGTGCACTTTTGATCCGCATGGTACACATTCTTTACAACAGGCATATAAACCCTCTGCGCTACCTACTGATGAGTCAAAACCTCTATTAGACACAGCTCCCATGCTCTCCATGGCATGAAGAAAATTAATCATGGAGTTATCTTGACATCTTTATTGGTGATTGGAAGTGCTGCAGGCAAGGATCTGAAACACTGCGCTCCCTGAAGCCAGCACCCAGTTTGGTGATACCGGTCGACCTACCCTAGAGCCCGCAATGAAACCAATTAAATACTGGGGTCACAGTGTTACCTCACCGTGGCACAGAGAGGGTGCAACACTGCCAGTAAACCCAAATTCACCTCTGCAGCATGCACTGCGTGTGTAGATTGTGTTGTGGAAGGACTTCAACGAAGACAAGGGAAAAAATTTAATAAAAACATGCCCACAGCGTTTTGCTGAAACCAGCACTATTCACAGGGACTCGCTACAGAGATTGGTTTGGCTGCTGGCACAACAAGTATTTCGACCTACATCATACATGAAACAAGTAAATACAGAGTGAATTCTGTATGGGGTGTGCGCCAGTGCCAGCAAACAAATACAGCTGAGCTATGGGGTGTGTGTCATGCTCTCACTATGGAGGTTCCTTCCATGTGCTCACTAGAATGTAAAGCATCGCTCTACTACCAGGGGTGAAGAATGCACTCCGTACCCAAAGCAACCACACCACTGCACAAACAACCTGGGCCACGAGGCTTGATGAGGTCGAAAATAAACTTTCAACCGGAGCACTGGGGAGAATAGGTATTAAAATACCAAAATCAATGTCTATGCGAAAGAGATATAAACCACGGAAAAACAGCATTTCATGCAAGATAACTATGTCTACGATGAGACAGAAAAGGGTTAAGGCTGACAATAAGACAAGGCCCTGCCCTGCGGCCACTAGGCCCAGAACATTCCACACGGTCCCGGCAGTATGATTGCTCGGACTCGAAGTCTAACAAACGGTGATTGTCACACCCGCTCAATAAAAAATCAGCGTTTGTGTGGGTACTTACTGCTGGCACTGCCTTTATTAAGCCGGCTGCTGCACACACACTGCTGCACGACACTGGCGTCTTCAAAAACTACAATATATCCTGCTGAACTGGCGGAGACTCGCGCAGGGCGTGGGTGCAGGCGTCGCGATTTAAAAAAAAAGGTTACGCACACGCACGCACGCTGCTCCTACCCCACAGAACCAAATCCTGTCCAATGAGTGGCCCGCCCACCGGCGACAGTGAACTGAAGGCAACCACGAATATGGATTTAGTATCGGCTCCGCACTGCAGCACTTTTCACCAGGGACTCACTCGGGAGACTGTGATAGAGAGCGAACTTCACCGCACCGAGTCAAGCATATAATGTGACATATCACGTGCAGTTGAGTCCTTCATGTGAGTTGGCAGTGACCCTCAGTTGTAGACCCGGCCCTGAAAAATAAGTGCCGATGCTAAGCACCGGAAAGCACCGGCACAAATTAAGCACTGCCTGTATGACTACTGTGCAGCTTATCTAGATGATATTGTCGTCTTTAGCTCCACTTGGGAAGATCACCTGATCCATCTAAAGAATGTTTTGGAGGCCCTGCAAAAGGCAGGCCTAACTATCAAGGCTACCAAGTGCCAGATAGGGCAGGGTCAGGTTGTATACCTGGGCCACCTTGTAGGTGGAGGCCAGGTTCAACCATTGCAGAGCAAAATCCAGACCATAATGGACTGGACTGCTCCAACCACCCTGACTCAGGTCAGAGCTTTCTTGGGCCTGACTGGGTATTACAGGAAATTTGTCAAGAGGTATGGTTCCATAGTGACACCCCTGAATGACTTAAATTCCAAGATAATGCCAAAGAAAGTTCAGTGGACAATAAGCTGTTAAAAGGCATGTGATGACCTGAAGCAGGCCATGTGCACTGCTCCTATTCTGCAAAGTCCAGACTACTCCAAGGAATTCATTGTCCAAACAGATGCTTCTGAGTTGGGGGTAGGTGATATGCTTTCACAACTGAATAAAGATGGTCAAGACCAGCCAGTAGCTTTTATTAGCAGAAGGCTGGCCCCTAGAGAGAAACTTTGGTCAGCTATTGAGAGGGAGGTCTTTGCTGTGGTTTGGGCACAGAAGAAGCTGAGGCCATACTTGTTTGGTACTCACTTCAGGATTCAGACAGACCATAAGCCCCTCTTTTGGCTAAATCGGATGAAGGGTGAATATCCCAAACTGCTTAGGTGGTCCATTTCCCTACAGGGGATGGACTTTACTGTGGAACATAGACCTGGGACTGACCATGCCAATGCAGATGGACTCTCCAGATATTTCCACTTAGAACATGAAAACTCAACTGGTCAAGGTTAGTTTGATGTCCATGCGTTGGGGGGGGGGTGTAGGAGAGTAGGGTCTGCTTCCAATGGTCACCCCCACTTTTTGCTGTGGTTCTCTGTTTTTTTTTTAGTTTAGTGTGGCTGTGGGCCTGCTGATCAGACTGACAGCCCAGCTGTTCTCTCTCTAAATTGATAACATGTACTTTAGGTACATACCAGATTGGTTACTGGGTCACCCTTGTGAGCCCCTGTATAGTGTACCCTAGGTACCCAGGGCATAGGTGCACCCTAGGCCTACCAGGGGCTGCAGCATGTATTGTGCCACTCCTGGTTTGCCTTCCAAACTGACACCACAGGTCTGTTCACACAGCCTGGGTAAGGTGGTGTAATCACCCCTTACTTAGATATAGTATACTTATATCTATCTTATATATAGACACATATACACCTATAAGCCACTTCTATGGTAGGCCTCTACAATCCTGGAGGCAGAGTGCTTGGTTTTATGTGAGAGGGTGCCCTAGCATGAGCTGAGCCCCTCTGCAGCTTTCGGAATCATCTCCTTATAGTTGTTCTATGATTTTACTCTTAAGTGCATTATAATCCTCGTGGTTAATGCTAACTTTTGGTTTGGCTTTATCAAAACATCTCCTGTAAGGTGTCAAACACTTTGAAATACTAAATACTGTATAGTGTACCCTAGGTACCCAGGGCATAGGTTTACCAGGGCATAGGTTCACCCTAGGCCTACCAGGGGCTGCAGCATGTATTGTGCCACCCATGGTTTGCCTTCCAAACTGACACCACAGGTCTGTTCACACAGCCTGGGTAAGGTGGTGTAATCACCCCTTACTTAGATATAGTATACTTATATCTATCTTTATATATAGACACATATACACCTATATGCCACTCCTATGGTAGGCCTCGACAATCCTGGAAGCAGAGTGCTTGGTTTTATATGAGAGGGTGCCCTAGCATGAGCTGAGCCCCTCTGCAGATTTCAGAACCATCTCCTTATAGCTGTTCTATGATATAGCCATACCATATACTCTTAAGTGCATTATAATCCTCGTGGTTAATGCTAACTTTGGTTTGGCTTTATCAAAACATGTCAGTCAGTCAAAATCACTTTATTCGATTTTAGAAAAAATCATAAAAGGCATAAAACATTTCATAAAAAGCATAAAACATTTATGTACCTACATTAAAAATACATAATTCATATATTTAAATTTGCAAGCACCACGCACGAACATTTAAAAGATACATTACAAAACCCGGGCTGTAAACAGTGTGGACGGGACGGTTACTTAGGAGGTATAAATACACTAGATGCCACTTTTTTTGTTTTAGTTCTCCATGCTGCCACCAGAAAACTTGCCATTCCGAATATAATGCGGGTGCTACTCAAAGACTGTAAGTACACTAGGGCAGGCCTGACTTGCACAAAGCCCGCCTCTCTCAAAATTGGTAACAAATGTCTTTGCCTTATGTCTGAGTATAGCCCACAAAACATAATACAACGCATGATATCCTGCGTGGAAAAATTATCGCATTTACAACATGGACCCCTTTCTGGTTTACACCAGGATTGGTAACTGCCTAGGTAAAAATGGATCAGGTTAAATCTAAGTTTAGTTAATAAAAATCTGTGAAAAGGCTTAGGTACAATCCTGAGGTATGGCTCATGTGAGGGAGAGATTACTAGTGTATAATGTGATCTCACAGTAGATTTTAACAGTTCTTGGTCCTTCCGAGCTAGTCTGGCCCTATCCATAAAATGATTTTTGGTCCAGTTGACATCCTCCCTCCTAATAGTGGATGGTGCTAAGAAGAGATCTGGACGTCCCAGCTGAGCAACGGTGTGTCTCACGTATTCCAACCAGGGAATATGCTTAGCAAGGTCCAAGGACATGACATCAGTTAGGATAGCATGGTTGAGGGTTAATTCTTGATTCAGCCATGTCTTTAACCAGAATATTAGTGGGGCCAGTGTAAGCTTGTCGGTTATATAGTCCAAACCCACCTCACGGTGGATCGAAAAGGTGGGGGTGGACTGAGGAACAGCTGTCCTGCGTGCCCAGTCTCGCCGCGGTGTGGGGGTAGGTGCCTATAGGCAACGGCCTCGAGCAAACCAGGTATTACCCAGCAGCTCAGGCCCCACAAGGACAGTCTGTGGGGACCGTTATCAGGGACTGAGGGGCGGAATTGCACGCAGGATACTTTCCTGCCATGGTAATTGACCGCGCAGGTTGTATATAACATACCTTTTAGCCCGGATGGGCTTATCACGAGTTTATGAGCACATTTAGGTCCTGAAGAATTGCCTATAAGGCATGAAACATGTTGACCATATTATAGGTGAGGGTTGAACGAAGCCAAACTACCTCATTTTTGAGTTTCGGTACCCCTCCCGTCACCATTTTAATAAGGCAGTTAGCCACATGAATAAAGTTGTCTGAGTGGACTATACTTACCTTTTTTAAAAACATCTTCACGCTCACTATCTCACCTTTTAGGCCCCTCACACGCACTCAACCGACGGCCAGGAACAAAAGAACTCCACAAAAGTGTAGCACTCCGTGCTACCCGGCAGGCATTGCAGCGCCAGCCTGTCGTTGGAGCAGGAGGCCGATGATGAGACGAAACAACCATTTGGCAGGATGACAACAGTCTTCAAGCTGATTAGTTGTGTGAGGCATCCTAAGTTCCGATAAGGGATTACCTTTATTCCCTGACGCTTTTGCACACATCCATTCAGAGAGAGAGAGACGTCCTCAGCCATATAAACTTTACCTTCTGGGGAACTTTGTACATCACTTGGTTATTGGACTGAGGAACAGACAAGAGAAATCTCAGAAACCTGCTTTCCACCTTTTGGATCGGTTCCGGAGACACATACCCCTAAATCTGTGAACCATACATGGCAATAGGGATACATTTGGTATTGTAAACTTTAAGGAGCGCCTCCATAGGCCTAGCCCCTAGTCTTTTTGAGAACCCTAGAAGGGCGGATGTTGCTCTAGCCATAGATGTACTCTTGGCCTTGATTTGGGGGCCCCACGATCCGTTCTCGTCAAAAATCCCCCCTAGATAGGGGAATACTGTGACCCTAGAAACCTCCTCGCCCTTTCATATGAAAGATTTAGATTTGCTCTTATTTCTATAGGGACCGACCAACATCGTGTGTGATTTTTTAGCATTAATTTTTAGATCTAAGCGGTCCATAAAGGCGCTGAAAAGATCCAACAAACGTTGGAGTCCCACACCTGTATGGGCTATCAGGACTGCATCGTCTGCGTATAGGAGGGCCGGTAGTCTTACCTCCCCAACACGCGGAATGTCCACCTCCTCTTCCTCTAGATGTTTGCCCAGGCCATTTATATAGATCGTAAAGAGGAGGGGGGCCAAGATGCAGCCCTGACGTACTCCTCGTTCCGATGTAAAACGGCTGGTGCACCATCCCTCATTGGTGACCCTTACGGATGCGAACAACTCCTGATGGAGAGACGCTATGAAATTCACCAACGATACATCAATCCCTATTTCAAGTAGGATGACCCAGAGTTTTGCTTGGTTTACTAAATCAAAGGACGAGGAGAGGTCCATAAAGGCCAAGTATAATGACCCCTCCTTGGCTACCGTGTATTTTGAAATTAGCAAATGCAGGTTGGAGCACTGGTCCAGGGTGCCTCTCTTTGCTCTAAAGCCATACTGGATGTTAGATGAACCTCCGCTATTCTCGATGTTGACCCTTAATTTGGACAATAAGACTTTGCCTAAGATCTTAATGGCAGAGTCTAGGAGGGAGATGGGTCTGTAGCACCCCGGATCATCGCGCCTCCCCTTTTTGAAAATTGGCACAATAATTGAGGTGACCCATGTGGACTGAAAGACTTTACTATTTGCAGCTGAGAACACGTGTGTAAGGACCCTAGCCCAAGGTTTTGGGGAATGTCTGTATAAGTCCGCTGGGACACCATCCGGGCCCTGGGCCTTATTTTTGGACGACTCCAAAATGGCTCTCTCCACCTCTGCCTCATTGAAAAGTAGGGGAGCACATTCAGGTGCCGTCCAAGAACTGTGTTGAACTCCAGAGTTTGACTCGCCATACACCTCCCTGAAATGGGTAACCCATTTGTCATCAGGGATGACACAGTCCATAATAGCGTTATCTTGCTCTGAGAAGAAGGGCTGGTTTATTGTGGCCCAAAACTGGGAACTATCACGCAGAACATCAATGGAGAGTAATTTCTCCCAAGCTGCATTTTTTATCTGTCTTCCTCCCATTGATTATATGCCTGTACTCCTTCCTTAAACAGGCAACAGCTGCCTTATCTCTCGGGGTGATTTTCAGAGCTAGCAATAAGGCCCTATGTGCTTTAGAGCACTTAGAGTCAAACCATCTTTGATGATTGTAGTTTCCCTGCCTTGGTTTAGCTATTAGGGCTTTGGATATTTGTACGCAGATGGCCTCAAACGCCCCCATAGTGTCGGTGGTTGTGGTATGTTGATCCTGACATATCGCCATGTTGCCCTCGATTTTGGGGAGTAAATCATCAATGAGGTTTTCGGGGACTACCCTGGCCCATTTTAACCTGCGCCCTTTATCCACCGTGCGCAGGGAGGGCCCTGGGGGAACAGGGCCGGACTTTGAGCCCATAGAGTCCCCCCAAGTCACCTCCATCAGTACTGGGTTGTGGTCACTGTATATTGAGACTAATGCTTCGTAGGATACAACCTTGTGTAGAATTCCCGGGGACAAAAAGATGTAGTCGATCACAGGACCAGGGTCAGAGCCCTTGTAAGTGATTGTTCTAACCCCCTCCTCAGTGTTACAGGGTTCAAAGAGATTGAAGGTAGCCATCAGCTCTTCGAAAGCCTCCCCTGACTTGGTATGCTCAAAGTGGGGTACCACTGAGCCAGCTGGTCCTTCGTGTACACCTAAGTGCACAAGGCCCTACAGAGGTGTATGTTCAAATCACCCAATAAAATTAACTCGAAGTTAGTGTGATTATTTTGACTGTATGTAAAAAGAAAGTTTCCCAGTGCTTCAATGTGTTCAGTCACATTGCCTCTATCCCAGGAGTTATAAAAATTAATAAAAATTATTTTACTAGATGGGGAGACTACCCATTCCACGACTAATAAATTTGGTGAACTGATTTTGATCATATTTAAAGTCCCCTTAAGAGTCAGTGAGAAAAGGGAAACAAGGCCACCTTTCGCTCTGCCAGCAATACTAGGGGCGGACGGGACAGAAAAACTAGTGAAGCCGTCTAACCAAAAGTTGGAGGTTGTGTCCCATGATTCCTGAAGGGCTATGATATCATGGCTAGAAATGAAATCAACCCTGACTGCATCTCCCCTTTTCGCTCTGGTTCCAGCTATATTCCAACTAAGGATTTTGCAGGCCGCTAACTCATCAGGAACAGATACCTCAGGCATAGCAGACTGCGTTGGGATTGGCTGTCCATCGATTTCCTCGATTGCTGAGAGTGGAGCAAAGCGGTTACTCAGGGCCGGCCCGCCTCCCACCAGGGATGTGTCAATTGGCTGTGGGTGAGAAGCTGGCTGGGGTCCTAGCCCCCTTCTTTGGTGCTGACTCTGTGAAATCCCATCTACTCTCTCCCGGCTCACTAGTGGGCTACTTCTCCTCCTTATGGGGACTGGGAGATGGGTCCTGTGTTGAATGCCAGGGGAAGGGTAAAAACGGCCAAGGGGACCGGTCTCATATGACATACCTCTGATATTTCTGAGCCATCCCAGAACAGTCTATCTGCCAGGTCTGGGGTGTCAAAATGTATTATCACACAATCCCCCTGTACTATCTTGGGCCGTCTCCCTATCCACCCCACCCTTCTGGCAAATATAATCCTATTCGAAATGTGGACCCCACCACTTCTCGCTTCCCTACACCACAATCTAGCCTTATTAATCAAATCTCGAGCAGATTCGGATACTCCCTCTTCCAAAGGGGATACCCCAATGAATATTGCGGTTAGAGGGGCAGCCTCCGGGAGCAGGTCAGCTCTTGTTTGGCAGCCCCCTACCCGCCTCTTTAAATATGATTTTGGGAGATGAACAGAGTTGCCTGCACTGCCTGCGGTAAAATGAGCTGCCTCCGCGGTAGCACAGACTATGTGGAAGAGTGTATTGGAGGCCCTGGGGCTTGCGATTTCTGTAGCCCGCCTGTCCTTAGGCGGTGAGGTGCCCAATGAGCTTGGCCGTGCATCGGATCTTATGCTATGCGAAACCACATCCCCTCTATTTAAAACAGGTACAGAAGTCAAATCATTGACAATTTTGTCAATTTGGGTACATTTCTTTAATAGGCCAGCAAGGCAGGTGTTCAGAGTTTCTACGATGTCTTTGGCTATGCCCACCAGTAAAGGCTCAATGCGAACAACAAACAAAGACTCTAGCTGGTCACCAATGTTCAGAGCAGTCCCGTTAGCAGTGATCATAGTGCCCTCCGTTTTTTTCAGTTTTTTCGTGGGCCGTTTTTGGTTCGGGCCAGTAACCTGTGGGACCTGCGGCACAGGAGGGGCTGCGATGATATCATTAGGGGGACAAACAGTTAGACCCACAGTCGGATTGGGGTTAGCCACGACCACCTCTGGCTCTAGGGGAATGTGAGACGTGTGAGCTGGGTCTAGCGGCTGTGTACGATTAGCTGACAAAGAAGGAGCCAATCCCAGCTGATGTTCGGCTTTCGCAATCTCCTTTGTCAATGCCCCCATGGCTGAGGAAAGGTAAGAGATGATGGATTCAGAGTGTCTTGGCACCTTAGCCTTCTTCCCCCCTTCCTCTGCGTTCATAGCTTTCTTGCGCTTACCCATGTGTGCTTGTAGATGTTAGTGGGCTGGCCCTGCCCTGGGGTGTCCTGCCCCGGACGGCCACAGACGGCCCGCCCTTTGCCTGGGCTTAGCCCGGCGCCGCGCGCCGCCCGCGACGCTGGGGCTCTCGCTGGTCTTAAGAGCACCTCCGGGGGCGGGACATGGCGTGCGCGACTTCCTGTCGCGAGGGCCGCTGGAAGATGTGGTCCCAAGTTCGCCGCGCCGCAATGTCCAGTGGCTGCGGTGGCAGGCGGCAGGAAGGCAGGAAGGCTGGTGCACGCCGCGAAACAGCGCGTGAAGGCTGCTGCGCTCCTAGACACCCTCCGCCAGTCCCAGGTCAGTGTCGGTATGTCCCCCGCTCCTCCGGGGCTCTCGCTGGTCTTAAGAGCACCTCCGGGGGCGGGACAGGGCGTGCGCGACTTCCTGTCGTGAGGGCCGCTGGGAGATGTGGTCCCAAGTCCGCCGCACCGTGATGTCCAGTGGCTGCGGTGGCAGGCGGCAGGAAGGCAGGAAGGCTGGTGCACACCGCGGAAACAGCGCCGGAAGGCTGCGCCGCCCCTTGACACCCTCCGCCAGTCCCAGGTCAGTGTCGGTATGTCCCCCGCTCCCCCGGGGCTCTCGCTGGTCTTAAGAGCACCTCCGGGGGCGGGACAGGGCGTGCGCGACTTCCTGTCGCAAGGGCCGCTGAGAGATGTGGTCCCAAGTCCGCTGCTCCGTGATGTCCAGTGGCTGCGGTGGCAGGCGGCAGGAAGGCAGGAAGGCTGGTGCACGCCGCGGAAACAGCGCGGGAAGGCTGCGCCGCTCCTTGACACCCTCTGCCAGTCCCAGGTCAGTGTCGGTATGTCCCCCGCTCCCCCGGGGCTCTCGCTGGTCTTAAGAGCACCTCCGGGGGCGGAACAGGGTGTGCGCGACTTCCTGTCGCGAGGGCCGCTGGGAGATGTGGTCCCAAGTCCGCCGCGCCGCGATGTCCAGTGGCTGCGGTGGCAGGCGGCAGGAAGGCAGGAAGGCTGGTGCACGCCGCGGAAACAGCGCGGGAAGGCTGCGGCGCTCCTAGACACCCTCCGCCAGTCCCAGGTCAGTGTCGGTATGTCCCCCCAAAACATGTTGTATGTCGTATAAGGTGTCAAACACTTTGGAATACTACCCCCCCCCCACTAATTCTGGTGGCGGGGGTAGCATTCCACCCTTCGAGACGGAAAAGACATGTAAGTTACTGCTTTACCCGGTTAAAGTTAAACATAGCCTCAGCATCACAAAATTGATGCTGCTGCCACAGACACGAGTCTGACCTCCTGTTGCTGGGGGAAACTCCAGCAAGGCCGGCCTGGACAATAGGTTTACTGTCCAGGGATGTGCCAGCACCTCGCTAGGCAGGGGTTTGTGTATTGGGGCAGGGAGGGCTGCATTCAGTGAATGCATCTAGACACTGCCCGAGGCACACAAGGTGCTCCATGCATAGCCCGGTACAAACCAGTTGCTGGGGCACTCCAGCCCCAGCTCTGGTGCAAAACTGGGCAAAGGGAAAGGGGTGTAACCGCCCCCTTCTCAGGTCCACCCATAGGAGGGACCTAGACAGGTAATCCAGCCCCCATCCTTAGTATAAGTATAGGAGCTGTGTCCCCAGGACTTTAGATTATCCTGGATGAATTTTTGTAAGACATATCTTGGACCTTCGACATTCCATTCTGACTGAAAGACGGAAGACATCTCCCTTGTGGTCAAGGGGTGACCACCCTGTTCAAACAGGCACCAACAGCAACTTCACCAGTCTGCAATTTCAAGGCTCCTTTCGGAACCCGAAGACTCTGTGACTCAAAACCTAGACTTGCAAACTTCTCTGACCCCGATCCACATCCACAGCAAAGCTGAGACCCGTGGCAGACACAAGAGACGTGGGACCGGACAGCTTAGACATCCTGCATTTTGCTACCTGCACTCCTTTCCTGAAGCCTCAGTAAGTTTTGCATTGGGGTACAAGAAGCCCCATCCCCGCGCATCATTTGAACCAAAGCCCAGGCCCCCACACTCCGCGAGTGTCCTGTGGGCCCTGCCTTTACATTTGTGCTTGATGCATCTTCCTGGTTCCTTGCCCATTGGCTAGTGAGCCTGCGGAAGAGGCCATCTTGAATCTAACTTGCAATCCTGGTTGCTCCAGGCTTGTTCCAGCTTCCCTAAAAAGGAGAAGCGCAACAGACCTTGCTGGATTGCAACAGAGCCAATCTCAACATCCTGCGTGGGTTGCGGTTGCCAAGGCTTGTTGGGTCCAATCTGGATACCAACACTGCAGTCATCTAAATCCATTGTGGTACAGCTCGAATCCAGCTCCTGGTTATCGTTGATGCCTCCTGGACCTCGTGGCTGAAGAGACAAACTCACCTTCTTCACCTTTAAGCACCCGACTTTGCCAGGTTCCTTCCTGGTACCTTCCTGGTCACTGGCTAGTGACCCAGACTCTGTCCCCTCTGCTTTCAGGTTCTTCACATCTCCGATCCACCCTTGGATCCACCCGAACACTTTTCCTCTGGTCACCTGCAGCACTTCTTTGCAGCTCTCCATAGAAAACGACGACGAAACTCGACATCAAAAGACACCTATGCACCCGGCTTCCGTGGGTGAGGTAACACAAGTACTCTGGTAGTCTCGAGGGTATTGGCCCTCCTAGTGTCAAAGTCTAAAAAGGGTTCTGTCCTAGTCCATCCGGAAGTGTCCTTAAACTGTAACTTTGTAACTTTTACGAACTCCATAGAAAGTCAATGGGAACCCGCGCCTTTGTTTAGACACTGCACGCGGCTCCTGTTGGTCTCCTACTTCCTAACCTTTGGTTGCTTAGTGTAGCCCCAGCGATTCTACAGGCCCTAGGCCTGCTTTCTAACTCTCACGTGGTACTTATACCACTTTCTTAGTATATGGTTTGTGAGGCCCCTAGGGCATAACGTATACTGTGCAGCTTATTGTGTATTAACTGCGTGACTTGTATTGTATTTTTACCTCTGACCTCATAAAGAGTGCAGAGGGGTTGTGTTTAGATTAAATACATATATATTTGATATATACCTTGTGTGGTGTCCTTTCATTTGGTATTCAAGGGATTATATATGGTAAAACAACTTGCTTAACTCACCTACTGAAGTCTTAACCTGAAGACTGCTGGTTCATGCTACCACTAGGCTAGCTTTCTATAAGGTTGACTTTACAGCCTCCATCAATAAGGGTCGATTAGACTACTACAAGGTGCCCACTAGAACTAGTGGACATCATATACCAGGCTAACTTCTCACACTCCAAACCCCAAAACCACAGCATCAGAAAGACAAGAAAAAGAAAAAGAATTACAGCCTCCTAGAGTCTGGAGGGGCAGACCGTGGCGCGCGGAGTCAAAGAGGCAGACTCCTGCTCTCCCCGGCCTTTTAACCCCTCTTTGGCCATGCCGGATCTAACCGGCCTGGCTTTTGTTCCATAGTAACCCGGAAGTGATTCAATCACTTCCGGGTCACTCCGGGACCCAGGATCCAATCTAGGTTGAGGCGTGCCCGCCGCTTCATTGTGACGCGATAGGGGCGCGCCCCAACAGCTACAGTGGGTAGCGGGTGGGAGCCGGTGCGCCCCGCCATACCTGCGGCGGGGCCGATGTCGGCCCCGCCTTTCCTGTATTTCACCTGTCACCTTGTGTATATTTGTAAATTAATGCATAGTATTGAGTAGTCTGTGAGTAATAAAGTACTTTCTCATTCTATGAGTAAAAGCACTGTCTTTAAAGGGATTTCTTGGGTGCTTTTTGTTGTGGGCCTTAGGACAGAGTTACCTTCCCATGCCACCTCCCATGAGTAGGCCGTGGACTGCTCTACCTTGACAAGTATTGGGTTCGAAGTAAAAGGAGTTTGCAGGCATAGTAATTGCAAAGGACTCACTTTATGTGCTATTAATGATTCAATTACTTATATATCCATACATAAGGCCTATCAAATTCTGTACGACAGGTGAATGTTATAGGGATACAGTCCCAGTCACCATGTGCAAGGCAGGGAACTTCAATAGTGAAACATGCCATGGCACAATGTGTATGGTACTATAGTGATACAAGTCCAAACTGCAGTGAACTATACAGATCCTCTAACATATATGTGCCAGTCAGTCACTGAAGGTGTGAAACTTGTGTTGTGTAAGCAGCTCTTTTCACAAGAGTCTGCAGGTCACTTTGAATGGAGCCCTTATCACACTGTTTTATAGGGCACGATAGTACATGCTTATCTTGGTACACCTGTCTGCAAGTCACTTGATGCATGTGACTCGTGTTCACACCTGTCTGCATGCCAATAGATGCCTGCAGGGTTTTGAGGGAATAACATACAGAAATCTGACTTACTATGGTGATTCCTAAATGTTCCTCCCAGTTTTCCACCCACAGACTTCGCCCTGTTGCAAAAGGGGAAATCTTCGGGTATGAAACAAGTGAGCAGAGATGTTCTAGCTAAAGTCATCAATCCGATGAGTCAGTTAATTCACATTAACTAAAGGGGGACTTGTAATGGGGGCCTGCCCTTTATGCATTCTGCACTTATCACACATGTGTGCAGCTAACATCACACCAGTGTGCAGGTAACATCACATCGGTGTGCAGGTAACTTTATTCAAATATATACTTTCAAATGCAGTTGGGGAGTGCCGGGCAATGCTGATCAGTGAAGATGTATATTGGATTGGGTGAGCTTGATGAGTGAAGCAGCAGAAGGACTAAGGCTGTGATACTCAAAGTACGGCCACATTTGCCCTCCTGACGTTTACATGCGGCCCCATGGGCTGCAGCAGCACTGAACCCAACTCAGCACTAACATTTGAAAAAAATTCATATACAGCAAGTACTTATTTAAATATTAATTGCAGTTAGGGAGAGGTGGTAACTAGTCCCTTAACTTTAGGAACACCTTCAATTTTAAAGACAGCAATCGTGTGAAAATAAGAGTGTCTTTTCAAAATTCAAAAAGTGTATTTCATTATCTGTAGAACCATTTAACCTTAGTAAATTAAATCATAACAGTGCATTCAGAACTATTGTTATTAAAGTGATGGTTTTCAAACATGAATTTAGAAACCTTCATTCTTCACAACCCCCCCTACACACACAAACTCTGACAACAATGCCATTAGTGATTTTATCCAAGCACAGGAGATGATTGTGTACAGCAGGATCCTGAAGTCATTTATTTTGAGGTCCTCTTTTAGAAAAAAAGGAGGGAATTTGGAATAAAACAATTGCTCAGAGTCACACAATTTGGTCAAGTGGAGAAGCTGGGATTCATCCCAAGTTTTCTCGTTTAACATTTCCCAATTGAGTTAAGCCCCAAGATATACTTGCTTCACATCCCCTACACCCACTTTACACCCCCCTCCCCCACTGACATCAGTGCGGCCCTCGGTCACACCGAAGACCAAACTTTGGGGCCCCGGGAAAATGTTTGTCAGTGCCCATGGACTAATGAATTCAGCGAGATGTAAGGCGGCCATTTTAATTCCCTGTATTAGAGAACTGTATGTGCTCATTCCCTCCATTAGAGACAACTGTATGTGGATGCTCGGATATCAAACTAATCCCCTGAAACCTTAATCAGTCGCACGTCACGTACATCAAAACTGAAGATGATGACTCCAGCTAATTGCTTTACAAGCTTTGACAACGCTTGATCTTTGTTGTCTAAAATCCTTGAAATCAATGTCTGTGTTAATAACAGATGGCTGCAAAAGGCAGAGGTCTAAAATATCTCTTCAATTGCAGCGATGGGTCAACAATAAACAGCTCTCGGTTCAGCCTGCAGCAGAAGGCAGCATAGCACGGCAAGCTGGCAGAATTGTTTAATCAGAGCCATAAAACGAGTCTTAGTTTACGGCTTGATGTTCAAGCTAGAATGAGGCCCCGGAGAGATGGGGCCGGCCTGAAAGCGCTTCCCGCCAGCGGAGAAGGAGCCGGTCATTTGAAGGAGAAACACACAAGAACACAAGTGTGCAACTAATAAACAACGGAAGCCGAGCAAGGTAATGAAGCCTTGCCAGGGACAAGGAGAGTCGACATTTTACGGATAATGAATAAAGGGAACACGGGGAGTCATAAAAAAGATGAAATAAATGTGCTTCTCTGCTAAATCTCCGGCAATGGGTCGTTATTATTCAATGATTAGCAAGTGCAGCCCAGCACAACAAATGAGCCTAACATACCCCCAGAAAAACAAAAGGTAAGAAGCCAGGAAAAGCATATATTTTTTAGATATTTTTTTTACTCAAGGTGGTATTATGACACGATAAATGAACGAGGTGTTAAAAAGCCTGCGCCCATCATCTGCAAGACACGTCAGAACACAAAAGCACTTATCGGTGCATGTCCCAAAGTACGACTAAAATAAACCCAATATCTTCAATCCCTCATTTAACAGTGATTCTTACTCGAACAATCGGTTTCTAGCGATTAACGTATCGAGTACATTGAAGCCAACCACAGAGGCTGTCCAAATAACAACATGCATGCATATGCGACAGGAGTAGCGAAAAATTACCCTTCGTAGTCTTCAGGGTGATTGTAGCTGTGTAGATTGACTCCGAGCTAATGTCCCCACCAGGGTTGGATTGGGATTAAAAGTTGGCCCGGGCACGCTAAAAAACAAGCATTTACAATGCAATGGTTTCGCCTTTGGAAAAGTTAGAGCTATTGGCATTATAAATGACAAAATTTGTATTTATGTGTTGGTTTTGAAAACAGATAAATAAATGGCATTGTCATTTACATTGCCATTAGCTTAATCTCTCGCAAATGTGAGACCTATTGTACCCTACGGACGAGCTCAGCAGACAGCAATTACTACCACACACACACACACACCCAGAGCCAGCCACACACACCCAGAGCCAGCCACACACACACCCAGAGCCAGCCACACACACACACCAAGAGCCACACACACACACACACACACCCAGAGACACACACACACCCAGAACCACACACACACACACACACACCCAGAGCTACACACACACACACACACCCAGAGTCACACACACACACACACACCCAGAGCCACACACAGAAGGGAATCTGGGACACAGAGACCGAGCCGCAAGAAGGGCGTCTCAGATACTGGGACAGAGAACCGGACAGAAGGGAGTCTGGGACACTGGGAGAGAGAGAGACGGACGGGAGTCTGAGACACTAGGAGAGAGAGAGAGAGAGAGAGAGAGAGAGAGACGGTCGGGAGTCTGAGACACTAGGAGAGAGAGAGAGACGGTCGGGAGTCTGAGACACTAGGAGAGAGAGATGGACAAAAGGGAGTCTGGGAAACTGGGAGAGAGAGAGAGAGAGACGGACAGGAGTCAGAGACACTAGGAGAGAGAGACGGAGACAAGGGAGTCTGGGACACAGAGACAAAGCCGAAAGAAGGGCGTCTCAGATACTGGGACAGAGAACCGGACAGAAGGGAGTCTGGGACACTGGGTAAGAAAGAGACAGGCGGGAGTCTGAGATACTAGGAGAAAGAGATGGACAGAAGGGAGTCTCAGATACTGGGACAGAGAACCGGACAGAAGGGAGTCTGGGACACTAGGAAAGAAAGAGACAGGCGGGAGTCTGAGACACTTGGAGAAAGAGATGGACAGAAGGGCGTCTCAGATACTGGGACAGAGAAGCGGACAGAAGGGAGTTTCTGACACTTGGAGAGAGAGAGACGGACGGGAGTCTGAGACACTAGGAGAGAGAGAGAGAGAGAGAGACGGTCGGGAGTCTGAGACACTAGGAGAGAGAGATGGACAAAAGGGAGTCTGGGAAACTGGGAGAGAGAGAGAGAGACACGGACAGGAGTCAGAGACACTAGGAGAGAGAGACAGAGACAAGGGAGTCTGGGACACAGAGACAAAGCCGAAAGAAGGGCGTCTCAGATACTGGGACAGAGAACCGGACAGAAGGGAGTCTGGGACACTGGGTAAGAAAGAGACAGGCGGGAGTCTGAGATACTAGGAGAAAGAGATGGACAGAAGGGAGTCTCAGATACTGGGACAGAGAACCGGACAGAAGGGAGTCTGGGACACTAGCAAAGAAAGAGACAGGCGGGAGTCTGAGACACTAGGAGAAAGAGATGGACAGAAGGGCGTCTCAGATACTGGGACAGAGAAGCGGACAGAAGGGAGTTTCAGACACTTGGAGAGAGAGAGACGGGCGGGAATCTGAGACACTAGGAGGGAGAGATGGACACAAGGGAGTCTGGGACACAGAGACAGAGGAGAGCCGGACAGAAGGGAGTCTGGGACACAGAGACAGAGCCGGACAGAAGGGCGTCTCAGACACTGGGAGACAGAGGCAGGCACTGGGGAGTCTGGGACACTGGGACATAGAGCGGGCAGAAGGGAGTCTCAGACACTGGGAAAGGATGAGTCATCACAGAAAATGACGTCCTGGTCCCTGGGTGACTCTGGGAAGACACTGACATGAACCCAGAGGCGCAGTACCATAAAAAGACGCGCGAATCCGAGGGCACAGTGTCTAAGCTGAGCGCACACTGCTAACAAACAAACCCCTCACGTCGCAGGTTCCGTTTTGCACACATATAAAAGCAGAGACACAAATGAATGGCAAAAACGGTTTCTGACCTATCTATCGACAGGTCCTGGCCTATCTATCACCAGTTCCTGACCTGTGACCAAGGTTGTGACAGTGAACGAATGAACGAGCACAGCTTCTAACTCCACCTGCTTCTAACAGCTGTATTTGGGTCCGTGAGCGAGAGGGCCAGAACAAAGCCCAAAGTCACACAGTGTGTCAGTGATAAAGCTGCTAACAACTGAAATGCAGGGGGAAGTGAGAGAAACCTAGAGGCAATTTGATTTTGAGCTCCCACAACGTTAAAATCAAAACTACAAATCCCATAATGCATGTTGTTGGCCGAAAAGCCCGACATGGAACCTCACGTGCATTGAAGTGAGACACATCCACACACCGACACTCAAGGGGGTGAAGACTGCAGCCAAACACATATCACACCAGGGGCAGGAAGGGACTCGCCTCACGGACTTGCTGCTCTTCCGGTTTATCGGCGCCGGTTTCTCCCACTCCTCCAGGGGAAGCTCCTGAAAGAGACATTCCAGAAATATGAAAAAAAGACAAGGTCAGCCTGGTGAGAGCGCACCTGCTATTTTCAAAAGTGGCAGCTGGTAATCTCCTCTCCCGGCGTCCTATCTGTCCGCACTGCTCTCGCCCCCTGCGAGGTGAGCCCAGCACCCCCTGGCCCCTCTTCACTGTGACCGGAAGTGGCCCCCGTAGCTTGCAAGTACAGGTCTCAGAGGAGTACCACGGTCGTGGCAGCCTATGTGTTCAAGTCTTTCGATATTCTGACTCGCATTAAAAGGAAAGTTTTGCGGCAGCCAGATACTAAGGAATATATTTAATAAATTAATAGGGTTATTAAAGAGGCGAGGGGAAAACATCAGTTGATCAGTTTAAAAATGGCTAAAAAAAACTAGGGAGAGTTGGCATGTGAGTAAATCATTTTGAGTTGCTGTCACCGAAAGTTGTAGATACAAGCACACCCAATTTTTTTTTTTTAACGCGAGGGATGGCGAGATATTTAAATTAAGAAAAACATTGCACTAGTTGAATCTGTATGCAAGCTCGGTTTTCAAAAAACTTGTGTTCACTATGATTTCATAATTTGAATTCTGTGCACTTGAATACAAAAAAGTGCTGAGAATAAACTAAACAAGGGACTCCAACAACCAAAAGACGAATAAGCTGGGAGCGCGCACACCTACCGTGCGATCATTTCATTTATTTCAAATTGCTGCTGTGATGTATGAATGACCTGTATACACAAAAGGGCCCCCCTGCAAGTACAGGTCTCAGAGGAGTACCACGGTCGTGGTAGCCTACAGGAGGGGGGACGGGCTCACGGACAGCGGGAGGGGGGACGGGCACACGGACAGCGGGAGGGGGGACGCTTTGCATAATGTAAAGGCTCCTGCCCTCAAGGTCCCACCATCCCATCCTACCTCTGCGAGATCGCAATCCTGGGCAGGCGTCGGGGTTAAGAAGGAAGTGGGGGAGGTGCATGGCGGATTGGGCATTTTAATAAGCACCGGGGGTGTTCAAAGAAAGACCTGTATACCGATTGTATTTAGTGCGATGGGCGGTTACATTTCCGTGATTATGCGAATGGTATCGTTATTAGAAGGACACGGGTAAATGCACTGAGTAGTTGGAGGGATCTGATTATTTCATGAAATTGGCATTTGACGCATAACTTTTAAGGTTCTTGGGCGGGGGCGTTGCTCACTTTAATGCTGATTTCAAATCTATAATGCTAGGTTTGTGTGATAAGAGCATTTTCCAAACGGTGCATTTAAAGGCTTTGACGGCTCTAGGGTATTTATATATATTTTAAGGAATAGAGGCGAGCCGCACGATATAAGAGAAGGTACTAGTACATGTCACAAATCAAATGGGTGAGGTATAAACATAGTTTGAGTCTAGATTGTGAGTGTTTAAAACAGGAATCCTCAATAATGTTAAGTGCCTGAAGTTAGATCATTCGTACTGAGTGGTGTTCTGGCGTCGAATAATATAGCTTGGGTTCGGTAACAAAAGCGCTAAGTGGGGATATTTGGGACTGCCTGGCATCAAGTTCATAATCTATGCCTTCTGCTGCACGTGTCACCCAACCCCCACCCTTTCTAATGTTGGAACAATTACTTGCTGCCACCGCCCTCATGCACACAGGATACCTCCCACACACACTCCCTCTCCTTCCAAAGAGCATGGGTTCCCGAGGTATCTGACTACTCATGCCTCGTGTATACTCCCAGCACATGCCTCATTTACGTAAAATGCAAAACAATATCCCCGGATAGACTCGCCCCCAAAACTTGAAAACAAACGGCGTCCGATTTTACCTGGATTCTGCACTCATGCCACCGGCTGCTCAGCCCCGGTGGGGGGGTGTCGGGAGTCCCCGGCGGCGACTGGGTGCAGATGCATGCTCCGTCCTCCCGCAGCTGTTAGTCTCAGAGGAGTACCACGGTCGTGGCAGCCTACGGGAGGGGGGACGGGCTCACGGACAGGGGGAGGGGGGACGGGCACACGGACAGTGGGAGGGGGGACGGGCAGGGGATTCTAAACACACAAAGATGTAAAAATATACCGTGGAACAGCAACAAAACACGCAAAAACGTAAAACAAACAGGGAGACCACATGAAATGGGGGACACGTACAAAGGGAAATCAAAATTATAAACAAAATGCTGCTTACCTGATCGGAAATAAAAACAACTTCCTGGCAACTTAAATCTCGCCGACCACTCCGGCTAAAGGCACTTCGAAAAAGACGAAAACATCACGAGAAAAAAAAAAACACACGCCCACAGCCGCATGACGTGATAAAAGGGGCAGGATGAGAAAAACCTCGCCGGAACGCCCACTAATCGCATCGGACCATGATGGACAGATCTCACTTCCAATGGCTAGCCTCCATTTATGGAGCTAGCCAATGGAAGTAGAGGCGTGACAAAGGCACCATACTCTCCTTAAAAGTTTTCGCCTGCGCGAACGCTGCTGCGCAGCGGACGCCAGGCGAAACCTAAAAATGGCCTACATTTGCATATTGCCTTTCTGCAAAACACTGCTTCGGCGAAAATGTAATAAAAAAAAGGGGGGGGTAAAACAAATGCAGGGATTAGTTTACACTGGTGAAACACACCTGAAAACAAGTTAGACCACTTTTGCTCAGGTCCCCTGCCCCTGCTCAATATGCATACATTAATGGGCCAGCCCCTGCAAGAGAAAGGGAGTGACACTTCTGCCGGGTAATAAAAGGGACTGCCGGTTAATAAAAGGTAGGTAATGGACGCCCATCTGCCTCCAGAAAGGCCACTCAGGCACCCGGTGGGGCGCTGGCAGCATCCGAACAACGATGAAACCAACCAAATCGCCTCTCCAGGCTGCTAAAAAAAAGCGGCCCACAGATGGAATTCGGATAACGGCCCCTTCGGGCATTGCCCGAGTGCCTGCTTTACCAATCCGACCCTGGTCCCCACCAAAATAGGTGACGACAGTGCGGCACCAGTAAAGCACACATGTCGTGAAATGACAGTGCTGATGCTCCGCTCGCCGTTCTTTTATTTGTCCCTGTGGTTTTCGTGCATTTTTCCCCTTTTTAGAAAATCCGAAAGAACATCCCATGAGGAAAGTTTAGTGGCCCCTAAGAACACCAACGTGCACCCTACAGCGGGAAAGAAAGCTGTTTGACACTCAGTAGTCTCTGGGGAATGCACTCCCTCCACAATTCATTCAACATCCATACTTGCTTGTGAGTTTGGTTAGTTTTGGAGTATGAATCAATGATATTTATTGAAGGATTAATTACAATCATTACATTAACAAAAAATAAGCTGTCCAACAAATACACCGAAGCACACCACTTAATTGTTTCTATTATCCTTGGAAAGTAGTCCGAGACCCAGCCAATCATAAGGTTTCCTTAGAAGAAGTTCACAACAATTGATCAATCAGGTCACTTTGATCTTTTATTTCATTCCATTGCATACACAAAGCAGCAGCCAATGCATGTTTTGTCCTCCTGGACTTTCCCAAGGCTTCATTCTGAGTTCTCTGAATATGTTCAATTTAATTGGATTCTGTTGGACACTGTATCTAGACTATTTCTGCAATTCTAGTGGACTCATACCCGAGTGGGTGGGTATTGTAACACTGTGGGAGCACCCTCACGAAATATGGTCAAGTAAAAATTGGTATCATAAATACAATCCTGTGAAATAATATTTGTGCAGATCAAATAGCATACCCACGATCTTTGTTTGTGTAATAAAATAAGCTGTGATTGAAATCTTGTGCAATAATCAAGCATATTAAATGCAGACTTTACATGGACACATTTTAGAGGAGAGAAAAGAAAGAAATACTATTAAAAACATGTGTTTGTGTGTGTTATTGGTGAGCAGTTCGTTAGCTTGACAGCTTCCTTAATCTTGAGTTAAAAGCTTCTACTGTGATTGATGTACACAGTTAATCTACCAGAACGCAGGATTTCAAAAGTACAAATTGAAAGTTGTAGAAAAATCTGAAGATATATGTGGGTTGTTTTCGGACTTTGACCCACAGACCCCAAAGTCCTCAAAATTAAAGTGCAGCGAGTGCTTCTGCTAGGGAGGAAGATTTAACAGTTTCTCTTCCTGAGTCATGTAATTGACGTACCTGCAACTCAACTACATTTGTGATCCTTCTAGGCATGCTAAAAGAGCTAGAAAGCTTGGTTTCAGTAGTTTACGGTAGGAAACATTGAGAAACTGACATTATTCTAATGTTATGTTAGATTGCATTTATAGAGCGCCTATCACCAAGAGGTCTCTAAGCGCTACAACATAAATCAGAGGTCCAGAATTGATGAAGCAAAGCTTCGCATATTTTGCGGCTTGCCGAAGTCAAGAACCTCGTTTATGTATAACAAGGTAATCAATGTACGTCTTACTAACGTTTATATTTAGTTTAAGTAAAGTTTATGACGCTTGCCTATGTGTATTCCTAACTATTTTAATCCGTGTTTATAAAATGGCCGCCGCTTGTATTTAGTTACTGCGCATGCGTCAGCCACACTCACGTGTCCTGACGCGTCTGCAGAAGTGGAGGGAAATTTATGCGCATGCGTAATTCATAGCTGTGCTTATCATGTGGTACTGCTCGTGCCACTGCTCTTGTACCCGTATCAGTGTAGCTAACATTTAAACGCATAAGTTTATTTCTTGATGATGAGTTAAAAGTACAAACCCTGTGATGTGTTTTCATAATGACATTATTATGTATTAATTTGTTTTCGCTTACTTTTCATGTACCGCGGGAAATGGGGTTCTGTTTGTACCGAGAACCATCTTGGAGGTCCCTTCTGCGCCTGCGCGACTTGCCGAGGCACAGCGGACCTTGACTGATGGAACACAGCCAGTTGGCAGTGATGAGCAAGATGCTCCTGAGAAACGACCTGAAAACTCGGCTGAACCAATCACATGTTCTCGCAGTGCAACATTGTTAAAATTGCCATTGTATTTCTGCACAGCTTCTCATGGGAACCCCAATCTAGTTAGGCGGTACCCTACTATGCAAATGTAGGCTTAAATTGCTATGTTGTGATTGGTGTGCTACCCAAATCCTACCTTAGGACCAATCCAAATTGAGGGATTCTGACACTTTGCAACATTGGGGGGTGGTACACTGTCCCCAAACTGTATATCTACCCTGGGTTCACCTAGGGAGCCGTCCGACTTGTCTGGTTTAGCTGACCTGTCACTGACCCAACGCACTCAATAGGTGACTGAAGATACAGAGAGCTGCGGAGCACTCTGTCCGAATTTGACCATAGACTAAGGTTCTACTGAACCTTAAAGTGCTGGCGAAGCACTTTGCTGGGAGTTCGCTGACCCAATCGGGGTCTTGATCGATAACTGCAGAGCGGGTGGAGCGCAGGCGTTGCTTCCAAACTGTGGGTTCCGGTCCTGTCCTGAGCGGTCCTGTCCTGAGGGTTTCCTGTCCTGTCCTGAGGGTCCTGTCCTGATTCCTATTCGAGGGTATCCTGTCCTGTCCTGGGTGTCCATTCTGCACCTGCTGTCCTTTGAGGGGTATCCTTCCTTGAGGGTTTCCTGTCCTTAACTGACCCGTGGCCAGGGTTTGGTTTCCACACAATTTTAGGTAAATATTGCTCTGAAACTCTTAAAATCTTGCACCTTCTGAATTTCTAACTTTTGCTTTAATAAAGTTCATCATTGCATATGTTATATTTTCCATGCCTTTCCGCAACTATTGAAAGTCAATTACATATTTTTTCCATAAGTTTGTTCCTATGTCTTCTCACTTGTTAGAAATTATATTTTGCATTGCAGTTTGTCATTTTCTGATATGGTCTAGAACTTCATTGCCTAGATTGTTCAAAGGTCCATTCACCTTAAGTGAAGCGTGTTACTCTTTATAGGCCCTCCTATAGTTATCTATGCATAAAAACTGTCCATGCTTAAATATTATTGAATAGCATAGTATCTTCCCGTTACATTTTTATCAGTACTTCAATGATTACTCTGTCATTATTTCTTTATAGCTATATAATTTACGTTATCTTGGTTATTGATTGCCTTATTTTACTGTACCTCATGCAAGAAAATAAGGAACTTTAGATAAACATTTTAAAACTTCCAGTTGTCCGTGGTCATTTCAACAGTATTTTGAATGTTATTGGTTGGGTTTGTATTTTGCTGCCTTTCTTTTCAGCTAGCTCCCTGATTCATTGTGGTCATTAGGTACCCGCATCGGTGGATGGTAAGTCGGGTGCACTGAGAAATATTAGCAGGGAACACACACACACAAATTGGTAGAGCTCGTGAAGTCACCTGATCGATGTATATGGTGATTTTGAAAGTATATGGGCCCTGAAGCCGGAAACGGCGAAAACTATTGGTCGGGTGGCCTCGCGCGCTCTATCAGTTTTACTGGTAGCTAGAGGATGGTTAGGGACTAGTTGAGAGTAGGGCAGGGATTAGCTAGACTAGTTGAGTCGGAAGCTGCTAGTATATTGATGCTGCTAGAAGAGCGGCTGTTCTAAGAGACCTGATCATTCTCTTGTGAATACGCTGCTGAAACTCATGAATTTTTGTATTGTTATTATTCTTGTTCTTATATTGTTATATGTACTAATCCATGCATTTGTAAACCGTATTGTTTCGTGTTGTCCGAACTCCCCGGGGAATTGAAAGGGCAAGTGGTGAATAGAATCCATTGTCCTGAGGTCACAGGCTCGAGGAAAGTTAGGTGCAGGTTAAGATAACCGGGAAGCACTAACTAGGGTTTTTTCTGAATACATGTGTGAATAAATGACAGTAACGGGGTTCGTTGGCAAAATTCCCATAGTGGCGTAACCTAATAAGGGTCACATCGGAAGAGTAGCAGGTTCCTCGGAGCTTGGGTGAAAGCAAAGGGGTCCGCTGAGAAACCTTAAACTCGGAATATATCCCGGAAAGAAGTGGATGAGTTTAGGGGAATAACAGGTTCACCGATGCTAGAGTGAAGGGTAGGCGGAAGAGATCTACTCGCAGTGTGTGAAAAGTAAATGGAAGTAGTTTACTTGCAGTAAAACAAAGCGTTCCTGTCTAGACACTTGAGCACTGTGGCGAATGTGTATTTGTTGTAAAATAACCGAGCACTGAGCACTTTAAAAGAAAGAAAGTTTCCGTTACCTTGTGAAGGGAGGGAGTCAGTCGCGAAGCGCCTCTGACGTCACTCTGTGCCGCGCTGGGATTGGTAGAAGCAGCGGGCGGGTAGCGAAGCTGGTATTGAAAAGGAGGGGTGAGAGCCAGAGCGTGGGAACTGTCTCACGAAGGAGTCGCGCACCCATTGGCGGAGATTATTCAGAGTCGCGCACCCATTGGTCGCACGGATTTCTGAAGCGCGTTCTGATTGGAGGTAGTTTGTAAACAAAGTTTAGCGTAGAAGTCGTATGTGGCACTCGCAGACTACAGGAACTCGACCTGATCCAAGGCACCTAGGGTTTGAAAGGGATCAGCGGAAAACTAATAGATACGATATTATGTACGGAACAAAGAGAAAATTGTCCCTTGTAAGTAAGGTGAAAAATTATTTTAAATCGGACAAACCAATTAAATCTAGGGAAGGTGTTCTTGTCCCACCACCTAATACTCCTGCCTCATTTATGATGTTTGACCGAGGGTACAATACCTGTGTGTGGTTGGAGAATTGGGTGAAGTACACAAAAGATGATGGAGTATTGGCATTTCCATTAGATGGGACTTTCAATGGTAGGATCCTATTTAATTTAAGGACTCGGATGAACGAATTGCATCCCAGACCGAGACTAACGCAGTATGAGGCATTAGAAGAATGGGAAATTGAGGCTTTTGAAAGAGAAAGACCCCGAATGGACAAGGGTTTGACCAAGTGGTACCCCAGGCTGAAACAGGAGTCCAGGGATAAAAGGATGAAACAGTGGAGGCAGAGCATGATTGTTGAGGGTTTGTTTCCCATGATGCCGGCATGTCATAACCCTACAGCGGGTGAGAAAAGTACCGAAAAGTGTAAGCATTGGGGGGCCCCGGGGGAGTCAGATGATGAACTGATAGATGACATCTGTACCAGAAGTCCGCCACCTTATAATGAGGGAACCCGCCCTTCCAGTGTAGGAGATGCTCCCCGACGCCACTTCCTCAAGGAAGAAGACAGATTCCTAGGACTGGGAGGGGGTGGTCAAGTATTGCCCTATCCTGAGAAACCCGAACCGGAGGAAACAAGGGATATATATCCCAAAGTGCCCGCAAGCCAGGAAGAAAAATATTCACGTACGAAAGTTTTTTTCCCCAGACCCTTGTATGAAAGCGAAGAGAAACCATCGAATTCAGGACTGCCTTTTGTTCAACCTCCATATGGGGAAGAGCGCAGGTCCTTTAACACTGGAACTTTATTTCCGAAACCCAATTATGGTGGAGGACCAAGTGAAACGCATCCCACTGCCCCGAGTTTTACTCCTCCCTTGACCCCACAGATATTACATGACACGACTTTAAGAAGGATACTAGTGGAAAAGGAGCAAGAGGCTCTAGCTAGACAAAGGACAGAAATAATTCAGAAAATCTCCCAGTTAAATACCAGCCCTGAGGCATTAACTATTCCAGTAACTATTAGACCAGTGGTCCCGTTATACGGAAATGGTCAGGGAAATCCGATTACTCCAGTTATGACCCCAGTCATGGCACCCCCGAGACAGGAACCGATAATCATAGATGATCAGTCCAGTGAGTGCGAGTCTGAAGTCGCATTCTTGGACTTGCCAAACAAACCGACCGGAAAGGGAATGCAGCAGAGGCATAACCCTTTTAATGCGAAAGAGATTAAATTAGAATCCGCAACAGGCACTAGGAATGTCTCTCTGGTAACTCCGGATGAAATTGAGAGTTGGAGTCGTGAAATAGAGAAACAGACTCCGCAAACGAAACCTTTAGACCTCTATAAGCTGAGGGTAGAAATAGAAGAATTAATGGCAGGAAATGTGGGGTTGGATCGATTGAATACCTACTCTGAAGAAGAATTGTCGTTTATATGTAAAAGCTTTACAAGGAACACCAGAGTGCTCCACGAAAAACTGACCGAAACAGCAGTTAGTATGGGGGTAGATATCTCAAAATCCAAGCCCTTACAGAAACCGTACAGAGCAGACTTCTCAGACAAAGATATAGAGCACTTGAATGTGGCAGGAAAAAAGCTGCAGATTAAAGAATTATTGGGAGTACTGCAGAAATGGGGAGATGTGGAAAGGTGGAGAAGCAGGTGGGCGAAAAAGAGGGAAGAGGCTCGCTCCCGACAAGTGACTCCTGAATTTGCTTTAAGGGAGGTGGAGAAACCTGAACAGTTATGCCCCATGCGCGAAGTACCTGGAGGGAAATATGTGCATGTCCCCTGGTCTAGACAGGATATTGTGTCCTTTACGAACGATTTTCCAAAATTACGTGAGAAACCAGTAGACTGGTACAGGCAGGTGGAAAGGTTCGTGAAGGTACAGAAATGTCTGTGGAAAGACCTGGATGGGTTTTTCGACATTGTGGTTCCGGTAGATTTATGGACCCAGTGTAAAATAGCCATAGACTGGCCCAGTGAGGAGTACCCAAGAAATAAGGAAACAGGGGAGCCATCAAAGGATGTCATGCGGAAGTATGAGCAGGTAATTCAGCATTTGAAAGAAAAGGTGCCCGCAAAGGAAACTGATTGGACAAAAATAGATAGAACAACACAGGAAAGGGACGAGACAGTGCACTCCTTCTATGAGAGGTTATTGCAGGTATTTAAAACATACAGTGGTATTGATAACATCGATTTGAAGGACATGACGCATTTTATTTACAGGTTTGTAAATGGTTTAAGACCTGAAATTTGTCAGTGGATAAAAGATAATAAAATCTGCTGGCATACAAAGAAAATGGATGAGGTCCTGCGGTACGCTAAGTACTGCGAGGACGAGATGGCAGAAAAGAAAAAGGCCCTTAAGAAAAAGGTGATGTGGGCTCAGGTGAAGCTCGCAGAACAGCAGGAAAAACAATTGAGTAACATGGTTAAAAATGCTGAGAACAAAAGTCCTGGGGGAGGGGGTGGAGGAAAGCCCCGGCCAAAATTTAGCAGGGAAGAGGCTATGAAGAAATTTCCCTGCCATCAGTGCGGCGAAATTGGACACTGGCGTAATGAGTGTCCTCAATTAATAGATGATAATGCAAATACTCCTGATTTAAATCCACAGACGCAGAAAGAAAGGCCAAGAAAGACTCAACCCCAGGTAAAAACAGTTCGGGTGCCTCGAGCACCCAAGCAGGTATACAGGGGAAAGCAAGCAGAGGGTGAGGAGATAGAAGTTTGGGAAAGCGGTGAGAACAGAAATACAGCAACTTCGCAGTATCTGCTAAATGATACCTTCCTTTGTAATGATCAGGACTGACGGGGCCTGAGAGGGGAGGACGAGGAGTGCGTACTTGGCGCTTCCTTGCCGGTAGACCAGTCTGGACCATACATTGAAGGAAAGGTTGACGGAAATGATGTCACCTTTCTGTTGGACACTGGCGCTACCCGTTCTACTGTAAGAACAGTGGACGTTCCAAACCTACCCCTCTCGGGAGAAAATATCCAAGTAGTGGGTGTATCTAATCAATTGATTAGTACTCCTGTTACCGAACCAATGGAGATTTCAATTGGAAATTTTAAACAAATGCATAGATTTGTCGTCTGTGACACCAGTCCAGTGAATCTACTGGGTCGTGATTTGCTGTGCAAAATGAACTGTACCATCTTTTGCACACCAAAAGGTGTTGAAATACAGACCCCGGATGAAGATGGCATTTATAAATTATTGTTACTTAGACCTGACTCAGAAATTAAAAGATTGACCCTGCAGGATTTGCCCCAAGAACTCCAGGAAGCGGTAAAGCCAGAGGTGTGGGATTTCACTGGAAAGGATGTGGGATTAATGAAAGATGTGGACCCCATACAGATAGCCATCAAGGACAATGCAGTATATCCTAACACTAAGCCCTACCGAATGAATGCTGAAGTGAAAGCAGGTGTCACTCTGGAAATACAAAAATTATTAGAAGGAGACATCATACAGGAAGTGATGAGCAGCCCATGCAACTCACCGATTATGGGCATCAAGAAGCCTAGTGGCAAGTATAGGGTAGTGCAAGACCTGAGAAAGGTTAACAAAATTGTAGTTCCTTGCTGCCCTATTGTCCCGAACCCTGCAGTGATTCTGTACCAGATTCCTTGGGATGCTGAGTGGTTCACTGTGATTGATTTGTGTCATGCATTCTTTTCGATACCCCTGCACCCCGACAGCAAATTTCTTTTCTCGTTTGCCTTCGAAGGTCACGTGTATTGCTGGAACAGGGTCCCTCAGGGGTATACAGAGAGCCCCTCTATCTTTAATCAGATCTTGAAGAAATGTCTAGAGACTTTGACCTTACCTGGGAACTCTGTCTTAGTGCAGTACATAGACGACCTTCTACTGGCGTCTAAAAGTCATAGGGACTGTGTAGTTGACACCATTGCCCTCCTAAATCATCTGTGTGAGAAAGGGCATAAAGTGGCCCCTGACAAACTACAGTTCTGTGCAAAATCTGTGAAATATCTAGGACACCAGATAGAAAAGGGTGTCAGAAAAGTCACATCAGAAAGAGTGAGAATAATTCAAAAGATGCAGTTGCCCCGTACTCAAAAAGACGTCAGAATGTTCCTGGGAGTACTAGGATACTGCAGGCAGTGGATTCTGGGATTTGCAGCCTTAGCCAGGCCTTTGATAAAAATGACCGCGAGAGGAATGCCAGACATTGTAGAATGGGACGATGAAAGCCTAATGGCCTTCACAAGACTGAAAAACTGTCTGTGTACAGCCCCTGCACTGGGAATGCCAGATTATTCCAAAGAGTTTGCCCTATTCTGTGACACTCGCGATAACTGCGCATTGTCAGTCCTGACTCAAGAACATGGCACGACCAGAAGGCCTGTGGCCTATTTCTCTGCCACCTTGGACCCAGTAGCTGCTGGGTTGCCAGGCTGTCTGAAAGCAGTAGCTGCTACCTGTGCAAGTTTGGAACAAAGTGAGTCCATAGTCATGGGACATCCTGTGACTGTGTATGTTTCACATGGAGTGGTAATTCTATTGACCAGAACTAAAACGCAGTATCTCACCCCTAGTCGGCTGACTAAATACGAGAGAATTCTTGTGGGTGCAGCAAATGTAAGCATTGTTAGGTGCGGTATTCTGAACCCTGCCACTTTACTCCCCGACTCCCTGGAAATGGAAGGTGGGGATGATGATGAACATGATTGCATTGACCTGACAGAGTTCAGTACTAAACCACGCCCAGACATAAAAGAAGCGCCATTGCCTGAACATGATAAAGAGCTGTTTGTAGATGGTTCCTGTCTAAGACATGAACTAGGAGGCCTGAGTGCTGCTTATGCAGTAGTCTCTTTAACAAAAATCGAAGAAGCAGGTTACCTATATAACATCAAGTCTGCACAAGTAGCCGAATTGATTGCTATGATAAAAGCTTGCAAAATTGGGAAAAACATACGCATAACAGTGTATACTGACAGTCAGTACTGTTATGGAGTTGTGCATGACTTTGGCCAATTGTGGCTACAGAGGGAATTCCTGACTTCCTCAGGTACTCCCATTCGAAATGCAAAGGTGGTGCATGACCTTTTAGAGGCCATCCAGTTACCCAAGGAACTGGCAGTGGTAAAATGCGGTGCTCATAAGAAGAGCATGGACAAAGTATCACTGGGAAACGATTATGCTGACCGAGTGGCCCAATGGTGCGCCAGAGATCGGTATATCGTAAATCCAAAACGAGGGGGGCCAGGAACCAGCTGCCAACTTCAGGTGTTTGAAGAAGTGCCTACTTGGGATGAAGTGAGAGAGTGGCAGGAGTCGGCTCCTTGGCAAGAAAGAGAGAAATGGAAGGAGGATGGGTGTAGACCGAGACGTGTGGATGGTGTCATCTTGGGCCCAACTGGTATGCCTGTATTACCCCGACACTTGCTTGGCACAATGGCAAGATTAATACATGAAGGATCACACATTGGTAGGGATGCCATGATTCTGGTATTTCAACAGACTTGGTATAGTAAGAAGTTCAGGAAAGTAGCAGAGTCCCTCTGCCAGAGGTGCCTGTCATGTCAGCAGATGAACCCAGGCAAGAGGACAATGGTTGAACTGAGCAAAATTGGGAGATCAGGGGGTCCCTTTGTAAGGATACAGATTGATTTCATCACCATGCCCCGTTGTGAAGGGAAGCGATATGTCCTTGTCATTGTTTGCGTATTTTCAAAATGGGTGGAAGCTTACCCTACTCCCCAAAGTGACGCACTGACAGTAGCGAAGTGTTTACTAAAAGAACTGATACCTAGATTCGGGGTGCCATTCATTATTGAATCAGATAAGGGTGGACATTTCCAGAATGAAATACTGGCTGAACTCTGTAAGGCCTTTGGAATAAGGCAAAAACTCCATTGTGCATACCACCCAGAGGCTTCTGGAATAGTGGAACAAATAAATGGAACTATCAAAAACAGACTAGCAAAGCTGACAGATGCTACTGGCATGACCTGGGTGAAGGCCCTGCCCCTGGTCCTGATGGGACTGAGAAGTGTTCCTGACCGCAAGACAGGCCTAAGTCCCCATGAAATCATTATGGGAAGAGTGATGAGACAAGCATGGGTGCCAGGAAGCAAACTGTTGAGTATTACTGATGATTTGGTGCTTGAATACTGCAGAAGATTGGGTGACCAAGTGCGTTTTATCTCTCGCCAGATTGGAGACGACGGCATCCTCAATCCAACGACTCCTCTCCACAGCTTGGTTCCAGGAGACTGGGTCAAAATAAAGAAGCACACTCGATCAAACTGTCTGGCACCAAGGTGGGGAAAGAAACGCCAAGTAATCCTGGTAACAACCACTGCAGTGAAGGTCGCAGGTGTTCCCCAGTGGATCCACGCTGGACACACCCAGAAGGTATTACCGGACAAAGAATTTGCAGAAGAAGGGCAACCAGCAGAGGACTCTGCAGGAGCCAGACCAGAAGCAGCTGACAACGAGCAGCCCAGCACCAGTCAGGCTGCAGGAACAGCAGACGTTGGCCCAGGAGTAGTTGACTACGAACTGCCAAGAATCCAGTCTGCTGAAGAGGTCCAGGAAGCTGAGCCAGGAGTAGCTGATGACGAGCTGCCAAGCATATGGCCAGAAGAATGGATACCGATGATTGATCTGACCGAAGATCCTATCAGAACAAGAGAGCGACTTAGTGAAGGTAGAGAGTGGACTAGTCAGGAAAAGCAAGGCACAGGCGAAGAACCTCAGCCGCTTGAGATTCATATCAAAACTGAGGAAGGAGAAGGTCAGACAGGGACAGAACAGGTGTTCGATACACCACCGCTAACACCTGATGAGGATAAGAGACAGCTTAGACATAGAGTGATAGTTCGAGCAGAAGAAAATCAAGAGATCGAAGTGCTTGAACAGGATCAGATAGGGTTAGAAGAACGGGTTCAGGAAACAGAAACAGAAACAGAAACAGAGACAATCGAAAGCCAAAAACAAAATATTCCTGAACAAGGCCAGATTAGTAACCAGGCAGAAGAATCTGATGATAGCCCTGGAACTAGCGAGATAAGGGAAGAAGAAGAAGAAAGTGAAGCAGAATTGCCACAAGCTGAAGAGAAGAAGAGGATAAGAGAAGAAAGTGAAGTCCAAGTACCAACTTAGAGACTAAAGAAAAGAAACAACCTTGAGCCTAGGTTCATAAAGAGACTAAGGCTAAGGATAAAGACGGTGGAAGAAAAACGTGCAGAAGCAAGGAGAAGTGCACGGATAGCAGAGCAAGAAGAAAACTCTTCCAAAAGAAGGAGTGAACGATTAAAAAGACAAAACAAGAAATACAAGTCTCCTGAATGGACACTCGTTTTGGAAGAACTTGAAGATCTTGATATAACTGACGTAAGCGACGGAGAGCCCGTCCCTGAGTACTCTGCTGAAGAAGAAGACGAACCACCGTGAATTTGCACAAAGTAAGCTAGCTGTGTAAAGACACAAAGAGGGGTCGAGAAACTTCTTCTGAGCCGAAATGTCTGATTCAACTGTGAATGGTAGACCGAGTTGCAGTCGTTGCAAGACGTGCTGCAAGGTGTGTATATGTAGTATAGTAGTACTGATAGTAATTTGGATAGGACTAACAATCTTTATACCCTTCACTGTAAGTAAAGATACTAACATTGTCCCTACTGAAATTGTAAATACCGACAGTGAGGAGTTGACAACACAGAGTGTAGCAAGACATGAGAGAGCACTGAGACAAACAAAACGAGACTTAGAAGCATCAGATGAGGGAGGACTACATTATCATGGAATTAAGAACAGGACACACTTAAATGTTTTCGCCAACTTGTTAATACACTATGTAGAGACTATGGAAATTGAAGATTGCTATGTCTGCATGAAGCTACCTACTTCTGTGGCTGAAGGCGTGACATACCATCACTTGCCATTGACATATGGAATTTCCTGTAGCATTCTGGCTAGTTTATTTTACAAAAGAGGACCGTTACAGTACTATTACTCTAATAATGACGTAATTTTTTCTGAACTTCCTATACGTGGGAACTTGAATCCTGTACATACCAAAAGCGACACCATAAGATATATGGGAGACTACTTCTTGACCATAGGTAACATTGACATAGCAGATGCACACAGAGATAACTTGACTTGTTCTTTGCGTGAACAGGAAAAGATGTTCCTGAACATGGCAGAGAAAAGAAGAATTAAAATACAAAATAAGGCTAATGACGAAAGTCAGAAAAAGCCAAAGTGGGCAGAGAACATGGAAGGCACCTCAAATGGTGGGGCGGGACCTGCTCTGTTGCTGGATTTTGAAAAGAAAGGCAAGCTATGTCTTCACCGCGAGAAGACTAGCTATTATAATAATGTTTTCATTGGTTCCAGTGAATGCGAACATAATTACAAGGTAATTGGAGGTTGGGGTTTCAAAAATGGGTCAGAGCCTGTGTTTCCTGGAATTTATTATATTTGTGGGGACAAGGCTTATTTCAAATTGCCGGATCACTGGTATGGAAGCTGCTATTTTGGCATTGTTTTCCCGAAAATATACCATGTGAATGGAAAAGCTGGAAGCAATGAAGATACTAATGGCTTAGTGCGTAGTAAAAGAGAAAGTATAGGTGAAATTATGGGTAGTATTTTCAGTGCACTGATACCTGGAGTGGGAGTGGTTCTGAACACTCACAGAATTTGCAAATTGTCTACTATAGTAGATGTGCTGTCTACTGAAACAGCTCATGGATTTCTGCTGGTCAATACCAAAATGGTTGCGATCAGATCAATGGTTTTACAGAATCGACTTGCTCTTGACACCTTATTAGCGAAAGAGGGCGGAGTCTGCCGGATGTTGAAGGCGCAACATTGTTGCACTTATATTCCGGATAAAAGTGTACAGATCAAAAGATATGTGAAAAACATTACTAATTTGACAAAGGAACTCAAACCACTCGAGGTTGATAGTGCCTGGAAGAGACTGGTAGATGGTCTCTCAAATGTAGGTCATTGGCTTGCTAGTGTAGGTAAAAGCTTGTTGTTCAAGATACTGATGCCAATTGGTATTATAGGTCTTATTATATTTCTCATTTTTATCTGTTGTAAATGCCGCAAGCGCACCAAGAAGCACGAGGTAAATGCAAGAGGGTTGAAACGGAGTGTGGATGAGATTGAGTTGGAGGAAGTGAATGATCAGATATACAAAAAGGTGAAGACTTCTCACCCTACTAAAACTGAGAGAGAAAAGTTAGAACGATTGCTGGAAGAAATAGAACTTTATAAAGTGTGAAAGAAAGTTGGCATCTGGGTCCATTTTTGTGATGATAGTAAATATCATCAAAGAGGGGATTGATGAAGCAAAGCTTCGCATATTTTGCGGCTTGCCGAAGTCAAGAACCACGTTTATGTATAACAAGGTAATCAATGTACGTCTTACTAACGTTTATATTTAGTTTAAGTAAAGTTTATGACGCTTGCCTATGTGTATTCCTAACTATTTTAATCCGTGTTTATAAAATGGCCGCCGCTTGTATTTAGTTACTGCGCATGCGTCAGCCACACTCACGTGTCCTGACGCGTCTGCAGAAGTGGAGGGAAATTTATGCGCATGCGTAATTCATAGCTGTGCTTATCATGTGGTACTGCTCGTGCCACTGCTCTTGTACCCGTATCAGTGTAGCTAACATTTAAACGCATACGTTTATTTCTTGATGATGAGTTAAAAGTACAAACCCTGTGATGTGTTTTCATAATGACATTATTATGTATTAATTTGTTTTCGCTTACTTTTCATGTACCGCGGGAAATGGGGTTCTGTTTGTACCGAGAACCATCTTGGAGGTCCCTTCTGCGCCTGCGCGACTTGCCGAGGCACAGCGGACCTTGACTGATGGAACACAGCCAGTTGGCAGTGATGAGCAAGATGCTCCTGAGAAACGACCTGAAAACTCGGCTGAACCAATCACATGTTCTCGCAGTGCAACATTGTTAAAATTGCCATTGTATTTCTGCACAGCTTCTCATGGGAACCCCAATCTAGTTAGGCGGTACCCTACTATGCAAATGTAGGCTTAAATTGCTATGTTGTGATTGGTGTGCTACCCAAATCCTACCTTAGGACCAATCCAAATTGAGGGATTCTGACACTTTGCAACATTGGGGGGTGGTACACTGTCCCCAAACTGTATATCTACCCTGGGTTCACCTAGGGAGCCGTCCGACTTGTCTGGTTTAGCTGACCTGTCACTGACCCAATGCACTCAATAGGTGACTGAAGATACAGAGAGCTGCGGAGCACTCTGTCCGAATTTGACCATAGACTAAGGTTCTACTGAACCTTAAAGTGCTGGCGAAGCACTTTGCTGGGAGTTCGCTGACCCAATCGGGGTCTTGATCGATAACTGCAGAGCGGGTGGAGCGCAGGCGTTGCTTCCAAACTGTGGGTTCCGGTCCTGTCCTGAGCGGTCCTGTCCTGAGGGTTTGCTGTCCTGTCCTGAGGGTCCTGTCCTGATTCCTATTCGAGGGTATCCTGTCCTGTCCTGGGTGTCCATTCTGCACCTGCTGTCCTTTGAGGGGTATCCTTCCTTGAGGGTTTCCTGTCCTTAACTGACCCGTGGCCAGGGTTTGGTTTCCACACCATTTTAGGTAAATATTGCTCTGAAACTCTTAAAATCTTGCACCTTCTGAATTTCTAACTTTTGCTTTAATAAAGTTCATCATTGCATATGTTATATTTTCCATGCCTTTCCGCAACTATTGAAAGTCAATTACATATTTTTTCCATAAGTTTGTTCCTATGTCTTCTCACTTGTTAGAAATTATATTTTGCATTGCAGTTTGTCATTTTCTGATATGGTCTAGAACTTCATTGCCTAGATTGTTCAAAGGTCCATTCACCTTAAGTGAAGCGTGTTACTCTTTATAGGCCCTCCTATAGTTATCTATGCATAAAAACTGTCCATGCTTAAATATTATTGAATAGCATAGTATCTTCCCGTTACATTTTTATCAGTACTTCAATGATTACTCTGTCATTATTTCTTTATAGCTATATAATTTACGTTATCTTGGTTATTGATTGCCTTATTTTACTGTACCTCATGCAAGAAAATAATGAACTTTAGATAAACATTTTAAAACTTCCAGTTGTCCGTGGTCATTTCAACAGTATTTTGAATGTTATTGGTTGGGTTTGTATTTTGCTGCCTTTCTTTTCAGCTAGCTCCCTGATTCATTGTGGTCATTAGGTACCCGCATCGGTGGATGGTAAGTCGGGTGCACTGAGAAATATTAGCAGGGAACACACACACACAAATTGGTAGAGCTCGTGAAGTCACCTGATCGATGTATATGGTGATTTTGAAAGTATATGGGCCCTGAAGCCGGAAACGGCGAAAACTATTGGTCGGGTGGCCTCGCGCGCTCTATCAGAATCACTACACGCAGCTGCCCACAACCCAAGACCGAGTAGGCTTATCTAAATGCTTCAGTAAAGAGAAGGGTTTTGAGTCTCCTCCTAAATGGTGTAGCCTAGTTTCCTTAGCATATCTAAGCGTGACAAGATTAGTGCCGTTACAACAGTCTTCATAGTGTAGAGAAACATCAAGGTCACTAGTTTCTGGAGGCGCCTCATTAGGCCAATACAACTCCCTACTACAACAGATACCTGGCTCTTTAGGGTTACTCCAGTGTCCAGCTTTAAGCCTAGGCTCTTTACTGCAGGCACCGGGGTTGGAGTGGTGCCCAGCTCGAGAGGCCAATAAAGACTGAACCATGGCAAAACCCCTGTTGTCACAGCCAGTGCTTCGGTTTCACTCGGGTTTACCTTCAGGGAGTTAGAGGTCATCCAGTTCATAGTGAACCAGAGGATATTTTGGACATTGGCCTAAGCGGCGGGAGCATTGTCAATACGCACAATTAGCTGGGTGTCATCAGCGAAATTAAACAAGTGGCATTCTGCTTTGGCTAGTGCATCTATCAAGGTCTGCAGATAAATATTAAAAAGTAAGGGAGACAGCGCAGAGCCCTGTGGGACCCCCCACCGTAGGCTGCCCTGCCTAGATGTACAATCTCCCACTTGGACTCTCTGGGACCCATCCTCCAAAAAAAGAGTTGATCCATTAGAGGACCGTACCAGAGACTCCCAGACACTGGACACGGGCTAACAGCTGTACGTGGTTCACCGTGTCAAAAGCGGCTGGGAGGTCCGATAGGATTAGGGCTGAGGGGGTCTTCTTGTCAGCTGCAAGCTGCAGGTCATCCAGCCTTGAGAGCTTCACCAAATCAGTGCTGGTATGTGCCCTGAAACCGGTTTGTCTAGTGTGTAATAACTGGTGTTGTTCTACAAAGGCAGAGAGTACTCGAAGAAAGTGTTGTTCGGGAACTTTAGCCAAGAAGGGGAGTCTATAAATGGGTCTAAAGTTATTGGCCATTGTTGGAAATGGCCCTTTTTGCAGGGTTATCCCCAAACATTTTGCTTCTTCCTCCCTTGTTTTTCCTGACCTGTGGTTGTTGGCAATAGGACTCTGGGCACTTTATCACTGCTGACCACTGCTAAAGTGCATATGCTCTCTGTGTAAATTGTTATTGTAATTGGTTATCCATGATTGGCATATTTGTATCACCAAGAAGTCCCTAGTAGAGTGCACTGAGTGTGCCAGGGCTGGTGATACAAATGCTACTAGTGGGCCAGCAACACTGATTGTGCTACCCACATGAGCAGCCCTAAAATGGTGTGAAAGGAAAGAAGGAGTCATGTGAACAGAGTGCTCCAGAACTGGTTTGGACCGGGCTCAGAGCCCTCCTGCACAGAGGGAACAAAGACTTTTTGGAGTATAAGTACAGGATTCCAGACCACTGAACTTTAGATCATCCTGGAATCAAGAAGGAACCTCTGCCAAGGAGAAAGCTGGAAGCCTGAAGAAGGAAGACTTTCCTGCTGTTGTTTTGCTGGACTGACCTGCAGTTGCTTTGCTCCCAAGGAGAGGGGAAGGACATTGCTTTGTGCTGTGTCCCCTTGCTTGAACGAATCTCCAAGGGCCTGAAGAAGAGCTGGCTACCTGTTAAGAAGTTCCAGGAACAAAAGGACTTCACCCCCAGCTTCCCTGAACTCTACTGAGAGAGTTCTGTCCTTCCTAGAGTGCTTGGGCCAGTTGTGGTGCCTCTGGAAGTTGTACCTGTGTTGGAAATCTGGAAACCAAGATTTTAGGAACTTTCTGCAAAGTTTAACGCATCGCTCGCTTGCGGAGCACATTCCTGTCAGTGGGAGGAAATTCCCGTCGCCGCGAAGGCCGAGATCGTCGCAGCGCCTGTTGCAGCTGCCAGGGTTGTCGCATCCTTCGCTTGCGGGCCACACCAGTCCGGTGCGGGAAGATTACCATCGCTGCAAGTATCATTGCAGAGCCTATTGTCACTGGGTGAGATCGTCGCACCGCTTGCTTGCGGACCGCATCACGTCTCTGCGAATGTCGTCGCAGAGCCATCACATCGAGGGACCGCCAGAGGAGAAGATTGACGCTGAGCCAGGCATTGTCGCCACCCCAAAGATTGTTGTATCGTACCTTTTGCGAGCTGCTTCCACCGAAACCTGTGCACCGGAATCCACGCAAGGTATCGCATCCCTCCCCACACAGACCGGAGTCACCACAACACGCTCGGTACGTCCAGGGGGTTTGTCGCATCGCCTCCCCAGGGTCTCAGAAGTGACGCATCGCTTGCTTTTTAACACTACAGCTTTCACTTGGAACTTTTTTGCATCTAATGGTACTGTTGGCTAAAACGTGACGTAACTGTGGACAATTTTAACGCAACCTTAAGAACTCATTTGAAACCGTATTCTTGAACTGTGTATGTTGGATTTTTGTCATTTTGGTCTTGTGTAGTTTAGATTAAAATACCTTTATTTTTCTAAACTGTTGTGGAGTCAGTTTGTGGTGTTTTCACTGTGTTACTGTCAGTGTTGGTACAAATACTTAGCACATTGGATTTGATAAGCCTGGCTGCTCGTGCCAAGCTACTAAGGGGGTAAGCAGGGGTTATCTAAAGAGTGCATCCTTCTTACCCTGACTAGAAGCAAGGGTCCCTATTTGGACAATGGTACCTACCTCTGACAAATAGAGACCCCCATTTTCTAACATCCATGATAAGAACGTTTACTGAATGTTCTTTATCTAGCTGGATGGAAAGTTGTTTCCAGCTTTCGTTGTCAATCTCTTGAATACAAGGTGGCTTTTTGGAAGGGACCATGCCTCTTCTAGGTTCAATGTGTTCAAGCCAGTAGCTAAAAGGGACACCACGGATTCCTGCAATCTGACTGGTCTATGTTGGTATCTTTCCAGATCAGCTGACAATGCATTGTCGTTGCTGGATATTCACTTATGCATTATTTGGTTTAAGCAGACTATTTTATGCTCTTTCTTTATTGAGGATTCAAGCCTTATTTGGGACAGAGCCGAATTCGGTGGAAGTAAGAACACTTGTCTAAAGATTTTACAGGTTAAGTGGTTTATTTGTTTGGCTACTGATGACGCAAAGCGGCCAGGCCATGTGCTAGTATTTGAAAGGTTTTATTCTTCATCATCTGTGGCAGAGAAGAACAGGAAGGCCACTGTGATTTAGATGATAGAGATTTGTATGCCAGGTTTAAGGAGTTAGCTTCATGGCTTAATGTATGTTTTTATCTGTGGTTTGAAGGGGCTTCGGTCATCAACAGTTATGCCGAGGTATTTGTTCGTGAACAGTTGACATTTTTTCCAAGTCAATCTACTAGGCACTCTTTATAAATATTTCTCCCAGTGCTTTTCTTTTGTCAATGTTAATTTCTAACTTATTGGCATTGAAGAAGGAAGTAAAGAAATGTAATGATCGCTGTAGACTCAAAGGAGTTTTAATGTGTAGAGCCGTTATCATTCGCACATTGCGGGATAGGCCTGCCTCGATTATCATTTTTGGCGGATCTACATGCAATTGATTGATCACCTCGTGCAAGTCTGCAATTAAAAGGTCAAAGAAAGTAGGGGCAGGCACGCAGACCTGTTTCAGCTGCTGTGCATTTTTATTTATCTAGACATTGTTCCATTGCAGCCTCTTTTGATCTGTACCCATGTATTTGTGAATAATGTCTCTATGGATTTCAGAAGAGAGGGAGCAATATTCAATTTTTTAAGCTTTTTCCAGACTTTATTGCATTGGGCGCTATCAACAGCTGTTTTGAAATCTATAAAAAGGGAGTATAGTGTTGACTTGTTTTCTATATTTATTCCCACTTTGATGGTTAGAGGTAATATATTTAGCTCTGTACCTGAGCCATCAAGTAAGCAAGTCTGAACTAAAGGAATGAGGTTTTGTTTTTCGGCCCAGACTTCCAGATTTAATAAGATGTACTTTGCATAACATTTTGCCTCAATATCTATTAATGTGACATTTTGTGTCCTTATTTAAAAACATTAATTGTTGGATTATCGATCCTTGTTAGGTTTTTTGAATTACTTGTGTTGTTAGGCAGGTGTTAAAATGTGGTGTAAGAGTCTTTTCCCAAAATTGACTTTTGTATTCAAATAAGGCAACCAATAGCTTATTGGGCCCCGTAGCACTATCCTGTCGTTCCTTTTTTATTATTGTAATCACTGACGAGGCAATTATTTTGTTAGGCGCAGTTGGTGACAAGTTGTTTCTTCCTGTGTTGCATGGTCAATCTTCGTATGGTGCGTTTCTATTGACTTGGCTATCGATTTTAGGTCGAGCCTTCAGATAGCGCACATGCGCTGTCACTATGGCAAAGATCTATTGTATCGGTGAAAAAAGCCCTCCAAATAAAATGGCAAATTTTTGCCCGCCCCTCACTTACTATTTGTTTGCACCATTTTCACTCTTGTTTTCTGCCTTCTAATTTGGCAGCCCATGGTATGCCGTCACTTCCTTGTATCTGTGTAAAGCATGGCCCAAGTACAAATTCATTTAACTTAGTCTCCTGCCACCGCTCTTGTGGCGATTGAGGTTCTATCTCCTTTTTTTGCATTTTAAAATAGCACGAAATAGACCCAACTGAAAGCTATGTGACGCTTTGCTTGAGAACCAGTTACATTACCCATTTGATTGATTGATTGATTACACAACATACCCTTAATTTTTAATTTTAAGGCAGGGAAAATTAAGTGCTTTGCCCAGAATCACAGGATGTTGAGGTGATAGCTTCCTTATTCTTCAGTTAAAAGCCTCTACTCTGATTGAGGTACCCCAGATTGCCAGATTTCAGAAGTACACATTTAAAGTTTTAGAAAAATCCTAAGACTTATGTGAGTTGTTTTTGGACTTTGACCCACAGACAACAAAGTTCTCAAAGACAGTCAAGAGCCATAAGTGCTTCTGCTAATGAGGACGCTTTAACAGTTTCTCTTCTTGAGTCGTGCAATTGAAGAACCTGCAACACAGCTGGATTTGTGACCCTTCTGGGCATGCTAAAGCTTATCGCTAGGTTAATCAATTCAGAGCTAGAAAGCTTGGGGGCATATTTACAAGATAATGCCCTATTACTTACCAGTAATTTTCATTAATCCTGGACCTGTTGTCCTCGTCCAATTCATTACTTATCAAGATTACCATATCCCCAACAGAAAAAAGAACAGATGAATGCTGGGACCCCTAACCCTACCCCCTTCCACTGGGAGTACTTAACCGGTACTTACCCAGTGATGTAGCGAAAATCACATTTTATTTGTAGGGGTGCATTATAATCATATGTGTAGAGCGTACCCGCATATAATTCTTTGTTAAATTAACCTGAAGTGTTAGAATGGGGAAATGTATTAACTCAAAATGTGATGTGTTTAGGCAATTGAAAAGTAACATGGAGAAAAATGTAGAAAGTGAATGTAACTGGTAGAAAACATTAACGTGAAGGAACTCATGTTGCGAAACTGACAACTATCCATATACCTACTACATTTAATAATTGTGCCATTTTATATGTAGGTGAATCCATTATTTTAATATGTCTCATTTTCCATGCAAATTCATAAAAGCTCATATGATGTTTCTTATGTTAGCTGGATTTCGTAGGCCTAAAATGCAGTTCCCTGAAACTCTCGCTTTAGAATTAATAGTTTGAATTTCATGTGTGTTGTGGAACTTGTTCTTTCTCACATTTGTTTTATTAGTCAGACAAGAAGAGGAGAAGTTACAATCGTGTGGCTTGAGTCGATAAAGGAAGGTCATTGTGCTTCCAGAGTTGAAGGCCTGGGAACCAAGGACAAATTGTTGCAAGGAAAGAACACCGTTGTCCCATGGAAAGTTACCTTCAAGATTGTACTCAGAGCAGATGGCTTGACCCGCAATGGATCTCTGGAAAGTTACCTACAATAATGTGATGTTAGGAGGAGAAAAAGC
Organism: Lissotriton helveticus; assembly: GCF_964261635.1. Lineage (NCBI taxonomy): Eukaryota > Metazoa > Chordata > Amphibia > Caudata > Salamandridae > Lissotriton > Lissotriton helveticus. Next base: position 990,672,737 of record NC_136067.1, read on the forward strand.
ACCAACTTCTTCTTCTTCCTTCAGAAAGAGAGCATCTGAGATCAAGCTCAATTTCTATAGCTTTATGCTATTTGACCCATTAACAGTGGAGAGACTTCTTAGGAAGACTCCACATGCTGACACCTTTTACTTCCTTAATGAAAATGCTTACGTAGGGATGTCATCTTAGAGTTAGTGCAGTGATAGATTAATGCTTTTACTCACCAACTCTCAATATAAGTAAACTTGGACTCATGCTTACTGATCCTCCGCATTCTGTTTCTTGAACCAATTGTATTATTAATGCTGTATTGTCTAAATTGGATACGCAGGTTTGGCTTTATGCTAATTCTGATATATTTCTTTACTATCGTATTGAGGTGTCTTTATGTTCAGTTATATTTGGCTTTGTAGTAAATCAAACTAACTTTACATTGTTGTCTGTGGTTACTATGTGTAGAAAGGATTCCTTTTCAATTGATTGGCTTAATGACACATTTTCTCCCCTCTAGGCTTTTATGCTGCTATAAAAAGAACCATTGGGTTGTGTCTCTAGAACAGGTCCAGAACGTATGGGCCAGGCCCTTTCGCCAGCATTCTGCCTGAACTACCAAGTTTGTTTAGTGAGTGTTAATAGGCTTATCATCACTAGCAGAACATCAGCAGCAACCAACCAACAATTTGGTGTATGCAAAAATGTATGCATGTGTCCTCCATCTAATCATTTTTGAGGACTAGAATAAATGGAAATGCAGACTTAGTGAACAATTGGCCAATCTGGAATAGGTGGGCTAGGCCAGTTGGTACTTAGGCTTACCAGACGGTCCGTGATTCTTGCAATACTACTAGTCAATCAGATTAGATAGGTCAATTATATTGCAATTATTCCCAAAAATGTTTGTTTTAGCATATTTTTAAATATTTTATTTGTTTCACACCAATCATTAATGTTTGTCTCTTTCTTTAATAAATCTGACATGATCAGCACCCGGGGCAAGAGGACGGGGTCGGAGTCAGTGGGACAACAACAACATGCCTCCCAGGGACAGTCACAGGACCACTCCTCTACTGCGGGCTCTGCTGCTGGCCCCAGTAAGTCCTCCAGTGGTTAATATTAATAATTATATTTCCCTAACTTTTACTGCACCTTATTTTTTCCAAACTATTATTTAGGTTTCCTAATTCTATTTTTTATAAATTCTTCTTCAAACTCGACTATCTGTTCCTAAATTCTTGTTATCCCTGCCTCTAACTGCCTCTGCTATGACTCTCTGTACTACTACAACTGTTAGTCTGTGTGTAGCTAAACTTGCCCAGTTGGCCACTCTTTATTTAAAAGGTTTTAAATAAAACTTAGATTCACCAATAGCTCTAGCCATTGAGTCCAGTCCTTTGGGTTGTCCTCTTCTACTACTTCTAGTCTTCTTCTTGAGACTTTTTGACAATTCCCATTAACAAAATGCCCAACAGATTTTACTATCTTTGAAAGGATAGGACATACTACTACTGTTGTAGGGATTCTGCACATACAGAACTTTGCACAAGAAAAAGGACATTGGTGATGGGAAGTTGGACCTTCCTCACACCCCAATCAGAACCCACCACAATCCCCTGAACGACTAGTTATAGTGTCTCATTAGCTCTCCAAAACCCCCCCAAGATACCCAATGAGTAGACAACCAGAACATAACACTCCCGACCTCTCAATCACGGAAGCAATGCACACCCTTTCACTCACTCACTTGTGTAAGTCCACACCAAATACCACAGAGTCTATGTAAATTCAAAAGGTTTATTTTCAACTGACAAGCACTGTACGATGTTCTATAATGCAGTATACGACTACGAGCCAGCAGCAACAGCAAAATGCATAGGATTAAAACAATAAACATTGTTACACTTAGTTACTCTTTACAACTACAAATCCATAGAAGATAAAATGTGAAATCGTGATAACTGAACAGTGGTGGAAGAACCACCCTCCCCTTGGTAGGAATATAGTTTATATAAAAATTATAAATGAAGATCTCTGAGTGAATTCTGGGGACCCCTCACTTTAGAAGAACCTAGTACTGGTTACATCATAAGCACTGCAAAGCTCTGGTTCGTAGAAGAGAAACAGAAAAATGGGGCACGTTAGTATATTGCAAGAATTTCTCAGTCGTGCCAAAAAGTGTAGCATTTTTATGGATAAGCTATATGGACTAACACCAGAACTCCATAACAAAGTGGCTTGTTTTTTGACCTTGTACGCAGCGCTCAGACAGTAGCAGTATGAGCTCATGTGGGCTCAAAGGCGTCTGACACAACAAGCTGCAATGTAACATGTGCAAAAATAAAAGACACAAAGCTAAAATGGTTGCATGGCTCAGGCTAAATTAGCAAAGACAAGAAAGACCCTAGGGTCCATATAACACTACTAGTGTCTACTCTACTACCTGATTTGTACTAGTGATGTATGTTGTATATGCATGTATTAATTTATTTTTTCAATCTTACTAGTGAAAAAGAATAAATAGGGAGAGGTGTATATGGCATCTAAAAAAAGTGTAATCTTTTTTCTAGGCGTACCGCAGACCACCAGATCCAGGGCCAGTGGCGAAGGCGACGCGGCTGCTAAGTGTGCAGGAGGAGGAGATGCAGCAGTTGCAGGAGGAGCTGTAGGGGGTGAGCCGGCAGCAGTGGCGGGCGGTGGTAAGTTATATTCCTAATCCTTACTTATTGACATCACACTCGCTGCAAGGATGTACTGTATACTGTACTGTTGTTGTGAATGGTTTAAGAAGACACCCTTTACTTACCATTAGCAATAGCTTAAGCGGAAGGAATGTTGAGTAACCAATGGCCTCTTCTATCTGACTTCAACTCAGCTGTGAAAGTTTTATGGACAAGACGAAAAGTCAGATCAGATGACCTTGATGGATGGGCTGAACGAAAAGGGAAAGAAGGGTGGAAGGAGGAAGGAGGGGTGCGATTTAATATTTATGACTGGCAGAGAAGGATACATGGGATGCAAGCATAGGTGGCTGATAGGAATCAGATGCATGGGTGGTTAAAAGCCTGAAAATTCCACAAATGTTATAGGCAGAGGAAATGGGAGGATAGATACATACCACAAATGTTATGTACTGTGATTGCTAGTGCTACTGTGCCACTATGTGTAGAATTAATTTGTCTTACGGCTTTGCTAAGATTGTATTTTACAATAGTCTTGTTTTTTTCCTCGTGATATAGCTACTCCTTCCAAAGGGAAACCAGACAGGAAGCAGTTGGCAGCCATGGCACGGTACCGGAAGCTGGAGACCATACAAACTGAATACTGGCGGCTGGTGGTTCTGGTGGAGGAGGAGGAGGAGGAGGAGTAGGTGGCAGCAGCTGCAGCTTCCTACGATGTTCAAGTCCCCACCCAGCCCCCTCCAGTGTCACTGCACCCCGTCTGGCAACCGCCCGCCACGCACTTCATTTAGTAGCACTGCTGCCCCCCCTGTAAATGCAATTGGCGCTCATTGAAGTGCCGCGTGGCCCGCCTAGAGGAGCATATTCGTGTCCTGGAGAGGCAAGCCTGCCAATGAACAGACCCTGTTAATTGCCCCTTTTGTGTTGCTTCTTTGGGTGGGAGGTAATCGGGCATTGGGGTTTTCACTTTATTTATGGACAGACATGGACTATCGAACATTTAAGTTGTTGGACTTTTTTGTTTTGGACATTAGTTGGGGTTAGGGAGAGTGGTGGGTCAGGTGTTGTTGTGGGATTTTTTACATAGTTTATTTTTGTTAGGAGATTAAATTATATATTTATACTTTATATACAATGTTGCTAATGTTTTGTGGGTGGGGTTACTGTTTCTTTGCTGCTGCAGGGCCACAGCCAGTGTTTGATTTAAATAATTGGCTGACTTTGTAAGACACAAACGGATAGATGCTGTACCCCTCACTGAGTTACTTGTCCTACTAGTACTTTCAGTCTCTCCTCCTAGTCTATGCATTCTGCAACTGGACTCAAGGGGTGTGTGAAATTGAATTAATGAAAACATTTCCATTATTGATTATGCCTCCCCCAAACTTTTTCTGTTACCTGTGCTTGATGTTTAACTTAGGCCCAGCGATGGCGGCATGGTGATGATGGTTTTGTTTCTCACCATGCCATGGTTGTGGTGGTGGTAGAAGTAGACACTGGCTGTATCATTTGCTAAAAAAGAAAACTAGACAGTCAGTCGCCTGAGAAAGACTGTGGGAGGAGTAGTATAACGAAGTAGACTACAGAACTTACTGGCAAGCAATAATATGCTAAAATAAAATAAAACATAATGGTGACAGGGATAGCCTAGTACAACAAGTTACAAACTCTAGTTGTGTTGAGTCACTCGACTAGGCCTGCAGTGCACTCGACACAAGCATAACCGTTAGTGCTGTGTAGGAGGATGACAACAAATCCAATCGATGCCGGCAATTAATGCTGATGAATTAGGTTCCTTTGGTTAAAAAATTATCTCGCAAATATACTGCTCATGGGTGGGCAAGCAGAAGAAGATCCTAACCCTGCCTTGAAATTGAATTAGTGTTGCTTTTGCCACATCCGCCCCAGCAAGCGTGTGCTAAATTATTAGTGTACATTTAATTTAGTCACACCTCAATACGTCACACCGCCTGGGGTAAGAGGGTTAGGGTTTGATGAATGGATGGGAAGAGGGGTTCGGGTAAAGGTTTGACAAAGAAAAACAGTACATGTGGACAACAACAAAACACAATCTTGGCAGATGATCATATCCATAAATCTGTTAGGGGAGACAAAGGAAATGCATGCATGATGATGATAACTTGATGGTTAATGATAAGTAGTACTTACTAACTACTACTAGACAATTAGACAGTACAGGGCAGCAGTATATTATGCAATTTGCCTTGCCTGTCTGCCCTCAGCGCAACCCAAATTACAAACAGTTTATGTTCTGTTGTACTAGGCTTACTTTTAAAGATAGCAAAGAAAATTCAAAAGTAGCTGTAGGGATGGATTTGAATTATAAGCAGAGAGCAAACATAATAATAACAACAACACACAGTAGTAATGATTGAAGACAAAAAATTGATCAAATTATTTAAAAGATGATGAAAGTTGATACTGTTGCTGTATGTTATCCTGGTCAAAATGGGGAGTTGCAGCTCGGCATTCCTCTTGGTCCTCCCTTCCACTGACACTCTGGCCATCAATCTTGGGTGACGCCACTGCCTGCCTGGCAGATGTAGATTCATTGGTAAGGTAAGTGTGAGTTGGTTTTCCCAGTATAGCACAGGGTAAGGGCTGGCCTGTGATTGTAGATGGAAAAACAAAAGGGATATTGAAAAATCAAGTAGAAAAAAAATGCATAAACGACAGTGGAGAGCAACAAGAACACTTTCAGAGGTGGCACCCGTGACCCATCCTCCATTTAGCGTACATTTTTGACTGAGGCAGACAAAGCACATATACAGCAACATAGAATTTTACTAATTAAGTGACTAAATCAATGCACCCCTGTCAGTCATACCACCACACTCGACTCCACCACTACACAGACATGTAGGTCTGCAGTGGTTGTTGTTGCCTTGTTTACCTTTTATGCTACGTATGAAAAGCCCTGACTTATTCCATCAATCATCTCCGATCCTACTGAGTGACTGCGAAGATATTATGACACTGTGGTCATCATCATCGTGTTGTCCAGCTCAGTGTGCAGTGTACAGTTTGAGTCCCCTTTCCATATTCAAAATGCAATGGATCGGCCTACAGTAGAAGTACAAATTTGTTATTAAAAAACAAGAAGGGAAACAAACATTGCCTTGAGTTATTTTTAGTGTGTACATTTAGATAATAGTACACAATGAAGTAACGTCATGCACAACAAACAACAACAACACAAATCACTCAGTCAGCGTCCAATGCATGGCATCATTCATTACCTGTTCAATCTCATCTCCAGTTAATGGGCAGTCTCTCTCGGCTCGGAAAGGAGGATGTCTATAGTAGTCATCATCATGTTCCACTTCTTTTGGAGGGACTCAATGAGGCAAGATTTTCTTTTTTCTTCTTTTATGCTAATCATCTGACTTGAGGGCAATAGATTTAGGGTGATTCAGGAGGATGGAGGAGCAGGACTCAAAGGAGTGGACTGAAATGCAGACAGCTGAAACTCAAATATGGCAATAAAAGACTAGAAGACAGTGGTGAAGGATTTTTTGTGATTCGAAGTTTCCAACCAGCAAGACAGACACACAAATAAAAGTAAATAAGGGAGGAAGACAGTAAGAAGTGGAAGTCTAGTTGTCAGGGAAGTATAGCTCGTCCTCAAATTCTGGAGGTTCAACCAGAAGTAGGTAATCATCATGTAACACGCTACTTCCATCACCTGAGCCGCTGTCCTCATCTTCCTGCGTTGATTCATGTATTGTGTAATTCGGTGGTATAAATGACTGATTCATTTTGATCATGGTTAACCTCTCCACGTTTTTGGGCGAGAGACTGGTCCTTTTCACTGTTACAATGGAACCAGCAGCACTGAAAACACGTTCAGAAAAGAAATTTGCAACAGGGCAAGCCAGATAGTTTATCGGCAGCCTGCTGAGCACTGGCCATTGGCCCCTTTTGCATACCAATACCGCAATGGGTTTTGATCAAAGTAGACCTCTGTTGGGTCGTCCAAATAGGCCTAGACCATCCGTTCAATGTTCAGGGGTGCTACACTTTGTTCAGCCTCTTTTGTCTTTGCATTAGCACTGGACCTAGCAAGTTCTTGCTGTAAATGCCAACCCTGTGCCATTTTTACTGGGGCTGATGATCTGGGTCTTGCTGTTGTTGATAGTGTTGGATGTTGGTGACAGCTGTGAGCCAACTGCACTGCCCTCAGGCTCTGAAGTTGAACTTGACACCGGATGTCCTGCTGCAGTACTTGTTGTGGGTTTGAGTAGCGCTCCTTTAATTACCAGCCGTTCATTTTCCAATTTATTGGCTGGCTCAGCAATCCAAGTTTTGTACCGGGCAACATCCACTTCTGAAAAAGGAAGTAATTTCTTACTGTTCACTGGCGATTTTTACTATGGATCCAGAATTGTGGCACAAATGTAATGTTCATGTGACATAATCTTAGTTTGCACCCTTGTATTTTCAGTTAAGCGACAGGATAAGCTCTCCACCAACTCATATGCCACTTTTTGTTCCTCCACACCTACATACGCTTCCAGCCCCCTCCTTCAGCTGTTGCTCTAGCATGTGCAACAATAGGATAGCTTGGACCATAGTACAGTCCTCCTTGCTGACTTCACGTGTGAAGACCTCAAAAGGAAGAAGCATCTCTGTCAGGCATTTAACTAGGCACAATTGGTCCAGCTGAAGGGTCATGCCTTTCGCAGTAGCATCCGCCGTTCGCATAACATATTCATTGATTGGTCTGTACTGCTCAAACAGACGGTCAAGCATGTAATACCATAAAGTTCCAACGTGCTGCCACCTCCTGGATGAGTGCTTTGACTGGCATTCTATAGTCACGTTGAATGATCCTCAGCTGCTCCGAGCTTTAAAAGAATGGCTGAAATGAGTGCATATGCTGCCACAGGTGGTCAGTAAGTTGCTGACTATGGGTTCTTTTTTCAGAAAGTCTTGAACTATAATGTTAATACAGTGCGCCAAACACGGGACCCTGAAATAGGCACCAACCTCCATATCCTTAAGTACATTACTGCCATTATACGTGGCAACAAAACCACTGTTAAGTCCTCTTGGGCGCAGCCATTCAAAGACCTTGCTGTTAAACTCTTCCAAAATGTTTGCAGCAGTTTGAGATTTCTCCATCGCCAACATGGCCACAGTTGCATGTTTCCGAATAGCATTAAACATCTCAGGTGTGTCAACAGCACCTACTTCAGATAGCTTACCTCTAACCCCCACAAAAGAGACCCAATGTGCAGTGATGCACATGTAATCAGTGGCTTGGCAACTGGTCCACATGTCTGTTGTCAGGTGTATATTGTGAACAGCACTCTCCTGAAAAGCTTGTCCAACCAATTCCGGCACATTGTGATGTAGTGCTGGAACAGCAACTCTGATGAAATAGGGCCGGCTGGGAAACTTCCATTTAGGGCAGATGGCTGACACAAATTCAAGGAAACCCACCCCTTCCACAAATGAAAAAGGGAGAAGGTCCAGTGCTAAAATAATAGCCTGCTTCGCATTGTACAACCGTGCCGTTGGGTGGTTGCGTTGGTACTGCCCCTCCGACCGAAGCATGCTGACAATGGTAGGCTGGATTATTTTCCTTTGTGGTGCAGCTGTCTTCTTGAACCCAGTTAGGCTCAACAACAACACACTTTTTCTCATTGCAGTACTCTGTTGCCTTGGTGTCTCAGCCTGACTCTTACTACGGTGCCACTGCGATGTTGCTGAGGATGTCGGCGGTACCACTATACTGCTGGGGACAAGGTTAGAAATGTCTCCCTCTTGTTCACCTTCCACTGTGATCATATCTTCCCCTACTTCTTCATCCCAACAACAGCACTGGGTTCAGTTTTACTTTTTTCTAAGTGAAGTAGGTGAGCCTCCCACTTAATACTGTGGTGTTTTTTGAGGTGACTTGTTAGGCCTCCGGTACCATAGTTTGTACCAAGCTTACACGGCCTAAGAGCCTGCAGACAAATTGACAATATACCAATGTTCTCCTCCTTACTGCTAACCAAAAAGAAGTCCCAAACTGGGTACGAGAACTTTCTGGCGCTGCTGGAGGTGCCACTTTCAATACCAGATTAACTGGAGCGTGTGACTGGTATTTGACTCTGTGCAGTTACACTACCACTACCTACTGAGGTGGTATTTGAGATGGATGTAGGTCCCTGCCAGCCAGGCCTTTGCAAAGGCAAATATGAAAGCTGGAGGTTGTGTTGTTGTTACCTGTGTTGGTGGTATCCGTGCTACATCCCTCGCTGCGATTTTTGATAGTCTAAAAATGTTGGTCTCCATCTCCTCTGCGCCGGGAGTGATGTTCATGATGACTGGCTCATCATCATAACCTCTTCCTCTACATCTACCTCCATAACTCTAGGGCTTTCTGGAACCTTCCTTTTCACTAGCCTTGTCTTGTGGCATGCATCACTCTCATACTGAGCTGGTGGCCTCCAAGTGGCATCTAGATCATCAGAAGATGGGCTTGAAAAAGAAGTTGATGGACTAACCCTCCTTTTCCTTGCTGGGGTCTGGAAGACAATGGATCTTCTGAAACAGTGGTTTGCTCCTCTTTGTCTGCAAAAAGCTCGATTTCCTGAACTGCCCCTACTTCAGGTGGAACAACTACTCTTGTGGGCTGTGGTTGCGGCTGTGGTTGCGGGCATGGTTTACGGCTTTGGTTACGGCTGTGATTGCGGCTGTAGTTGCAGCTGTGGTTGCGGCTGTGGTTGCGGCTGTGGATGTGGCTGTGGTTGCGGCTGTGGTTCTGGCTGTGGTTGCTGCTGTTGTTGCCCACTTATCTGCTGAGTTTCCGCCTTCGACGTGCGTTGATTGGGTACTACTTTGTGATAATGACATTTCAACATCACTACTCGTTAGTAAACTAGCTACCTCTGCCACACTCATGGACTTGGGCCTAGGTTGGTGGGGTGGTCTCGCTGATGCGGAGGTACTGCACCCAGCTTGGTCCCGCTGGACATCGCTGCTGCAGGCGTACGTTGTTTCCCCAAAAAAACAACTCGGGTGATACACCAGTCTTGGCAAGTGCCACTTCCTTATTCTGTTCCTTCTTCTTCTCACTGGAAACGTTCTTGGTACTGGAGGACCTGGTACCTTTCTTTGGGGCCATCTTTTTCAGATGTCAGCAGGACGCAGGGGCACAAGTCGCAGAGATGTCTGTGGTCACATGTGGACATGACGTGGTGCGCAGCAGGACTACGATCTGGCAGTACAATGGTTGATGACACCTCCTGCTCTATCTTTTTGTGCACCTAAAAGCAAAGACGGCAGGAGAAGAACATCAGTGAAATGTTGCATTTGTTGTTGTGGTTCAATTACTACTAGTACAAACAAACAAATAAAATGTATAACGTAGTGTAGCCATTTGTGGGACTTTGTCAACAGGGGCTTTCATGATATACTGTGTATGTACACTCTCAGGAAGGATAGGAAAGAAGAGCAACAACAACAAAAATACAAATGTAATGGAAGTGGACCCTGTTTGACATTAAATTATTTGCTCATCACATCATTCAGGGAGCTGCAGCTGGAAAAGGGAATGGATGGAAGCAGTAAGCCAAGAGGAAAACCATGCAGGCCTATATGGCAAAAGCGGCACACTTATAACTCCCACCAGAATTGGCCACTAACCACATGGACAGTTACAATTCACAAGCAACAAGCAGGAGGCCTGGAAAACAATGTAGTTAAATAGCCAAACAAAGTCTGCATGCTAAACCACACCGCTTTGCCTGTAATGCAATAAAATGCAAAAATGAAAATCCACAGGGCTAAACAAGGTCTGCAAGGTACACAACACACCACACACAACAAAGGCATTTATTTAACACACACCCAAAAACTGAAATACACCCAAAAGTATAAATATACATTTTGTAATTCAATCCAATGCCATCCATTAAATTCAACAGAACACACAGAAACAGTTGTTTTATGCACCCCTGACTACCTCTGAACCTACTGGATGAAAGGCCTGCTGGCAGACTAGGCCACAAGCTTGCAGGCCTATGGATAAAAGCACACTACTGGGCTTCAAAATGGCTACCAGTCACATTGCCAGGTTCACAACAACAAGAAACTGAAGACAGACAATGCAGGCCTATGGCAAAAAGCACATTGCCTGGCTTCAAAATGGCCTACAGCCTCATGGCCAGGCCCACAACAACAAGAAACTAAAGATAGACAATGGAGACCTATGAAAAAAAGCACACTGCCTGGCTTCAAAATAGCCTCTAGCCTCATGGCCAGGCCAACAACAACAAGAAGCCTAGGCCACAAAGCAAACACATGTAGACCTATTTTGCAAAAGCAGCACACTTATAACTCCCACCAGAAATGGCCACCAGCCACATGGACAGTCATAAATCACAAGCAACAAGCAGGAGGCCTAGAAAACAATGTACTGAAAACAGGCCTATAATAGCCAGGCGAAGGCTGCATGTTAAACCACACTGCTTTGCCTGTAAAGCAATTAAATGCAAAAACGAAAATCCACAGGGTTAAACAAGGTCTGCAACACACCACACACAACTAAGGCATTTATTTAACACGCCCTGACTTATTCCATCAATCATCTCCGATCCTACGGAGTGACTGCGAAGATATTATGACACTGTGGTCATCATCATGGTGTTGTCCAGCTCAGTGTGCAGTGAACAGTTTGAGTCCACTTTCCATATTCAAAATGCAATGGATCGGCCTACAGAAGAAGTACAAATTTGTTATTAAAAAACAAGAAGGGAAACAAACATTGCCTTGAGTTACTTTTAGTGTGTACATTTAGATAATAGTACTCAATGAATTAACGTCATGCACAACAAACAACAACAACACAAATCACTCAGTCAGCGTCCAATGCATGGCATCATTCATTACCTGTTCCATCTCATCTCCAGTTAATGGGCAGTCTCTCTCGGCTCGGAAAGGAGGATGTCTATAGTAGTCATCATCATGTTCCACTTCTTTTGGAGGGACTCAACGAGGCAAGATTGTCTTTTTTCTTCTTTTATGCTAATCATCTGACTTGAGGGCAATAGATTTAGGGTGATTCAGGAGGATGGAGGAGCAGGACTCAAAGGAGTGGACTGAAATGCAGACAGCTGAAACTCAAATATGGCAATAAAAGACTAGAAGACGTGGTGAAGGATTTGTTGTGATTCGAAGTTTCCAACCAGCAAGACAGACACACAAATAAAAGTAAATAAGGGAGGAAGACAGTAAGAAGTGGAAGTCTAGTTGTCAGGGAAGTATAGCTCGTCCTCAAATTCTGGAGGTTCAACCAGAAGTAGGTAATCATCATCTAACACGCTACTTCCATCACCTGAGCCGCTGTCGTCATCTTCCTGCATTGATTCATGTATTGTGTAATTCGGTGGTATAAATGACTGATTCATTTTGATCATGGTTAACCTCTCTTCGTTTTTGGGCGAGAGACTGGTCCTTTTCACTGTTACAATGGAACCAGCAGCACTGAAAACACGTTCAGAAAAGAAATTTGCAACAGGGCAAGCCAGAGAGTTTATCGGCAGCCTGCTGAGCACTGGCCATTGGCCCCTTTTGCATACCAATACCGCAATGGGTTTTAATCAAAGTAGACCTCTGTTGGGTCGTCCAAATAGGCCTAGACCATCCGTTCAATGTTCAGGGGTGCTACACTTTGTTCAGCCTCTTTTGTCTTTGCATTAGCACTGGACCTAGCAAGTTCTTGCTGTAAATGCCAATCCTGTGCCATTTTTACTGGGGCTGATGATCTGGGTCTTGCTGTTGTCGATAGTGTTGGTGTTGATGACAGCTGTGAGCCAACTGCACTGCCCTCAGGCTCTGAAGTTGAACTTGACACCGGATGTCCTGCTGCAGTACTTGTTGTGGGTTTGAGTAGCGGTCCTTTAATTACCAGCCGTTCATTTTCCAATTTATTGGCTGGCTCAGCTATCCAAGTTTTGTACCGAGCAACATCCACTTCCAGAAAAAGGAAGTAATTTCTTACTGTTCACTGGCAATTTTTACTATGGATCCAGAATTGTGGCACAAATGTAATGTACATGTGACATAATCTTAGTTTGCACCCTTCTATTTTCAGTTAAGCGACAGGATAAGCTCTCCACCAACTCATATGCCACTTTTTTTCCTCCACACCTACATACGCTTCCAGCCCCCTCCTTCAGCTGTTGCTCTAGCATGTGCAACAATAGGATAGCTTGGCCCATAGTACAGTCCTCCTTGCTGACTTCACGTGTGAAGACCTCAAAAGGAAGAAGCATCTCTGTCAGGCATTTAACTAGGCACAATTGGTCCAGCTGAAGGGTCATGCCTTTCGCAGTAGCATCCGCCGTTCGCATAACATATTCATTGATTGGTCTGTACTGCTCAAACAGACGGTCAAGCATGTAATACCATGAGTTCCAACGTGTTGCCACCTCCTGGATGAGTGCGTTGACTGGCATTCTATAGTCACGTTGAATGATCCTCAGCTGCTCCGGGCTTTAAAAGAATGGCTGAAATTAGTGCATATTCTGCCACAGGTGGTCAGTAAGTTGCTGACTATGGGTTATTGTTTCAGAAAGTCTTGAACTATAATGTTAATACAGTGCGCCAAACACGGGACCCTGAAATAGGCACCAACCTCCATATCCTTAAGTAGATTACTGCCATTATACGTGGCAACAAAACCACTGTTAAGTCCTCTTTGGGCGCAGCCATTCAAAGACCTTGCTGTTAAACTCTTCCAAAATGTTTGCAGCAGTTTGAGATTTCTCCATCGCGAACATGGCCACAGTTGCATGTTTCCGAGTAGCATTAAAAATCTCAGGTGTGTCAACAGCACCTATTTCCGATAGCTTATCTCTAACCCCCACAAAAGAGACCCAGTGTGCAGTGATGCACATGTAATCAGTGGCTTGGCAACTGGTCCACATGTCTGTTGTCAGGTGGATATTGTGAACAGCACTCTCCTGCAAAGCTTGTCCAACCAATTCTGGCACATTGTGATGTAGTGCTGGAACAGCAACTCTGGTGAAATAGGACCGGCTGGGAACCTTCCATTTAGGGCAGATGGCTGACACAAATTCAAGGAAACCCACCCCTTCCACAAATGAAAAAGGGAGAAGGTCCAGTGCTAAAATAATAGCCTGCTTCGCATTGTACAACCGTGCCGTTGGGTGGTTGCGTTGGTACTGCCCCTCCGACCGAAGCATGCTGACAATGGTAGGCTGGATTATTTTCCTTTGTGGTGCAGCTGTCTTCTTGAACCCAGTTAGGCTCAACAACAACACGCTTCTTCTCATTGCAGTACTCTGTTGCCTTGGTGTCTCAGCCTGACTCTTACTACGGTGCCACTGCGATGTTGCTGAGGATGTCGGCGGTACCACTATACTGCTGGGGACAAGGTTAGAAATGTCTCCCTCTTGTTCACCTTCCACCGTGATCATATCTTCCCCTACTTCTTCATCGCAAGAACAGCACTGGGTTCAGTTTTACTTTTTTCTAAGTGAAGTAGGTGAACCTCCCACTTAATACTGTGGTGTTTTTTGAGGTGACTTGTTAGGCCTCCGGTACCATAGTTTGTACCAAGCTTACACGGCCTAAGAGCCTGCAGACAAATTGACAATATACCAATGTTCTCCTCCTTACTGCTAACCGAAAAGAAGTCCCAAACTGGGTACGAGAGCTTTCTGGTGCTGCTGGAGGTGACACTTTCAATACCAGATTAACTGGAGCGTGTGACTGGTATTTGACTCTGTGCAGTTACACTACCACTACCTACTGAGGTGGTATTTGAGATGGATGTAGGTCCCTGCCAGCCAGGCCTTTGCAAAGGCAAATATGGAAGCTGGAGGTTGTATTGTTGTTACCTGTGTTGGTGGTATCCGTGCTACATCCGTCGCAGCGATTTTTGATAGTCTAAAAATGTTGGTCTCCATCTCCTCTGGGCCGGGAGTGATGTTCATGATGACTGGCTCATCATCATCACCCCTTCTTCTACATCTACCTCCATAACTCTAGGGCTTTCTGGAACCTTCCTTTTCACTAGCCTTGTCTTGTGGCATGCATCACTCTCATACTGAGCTGGTGGCCTCCAAGTGGCATCTAGTTCATCAGAAGTTGGTTTGAAGAAGAAGTTGATGGCCTAACCCTCCTTTTCCTTGCTGGGGTCTGGAAGACAATGGATCTTCTGAAACAGTGGTTTGCTCCTCTTTGTCTGCAAAAGCTCGATTTCCTGAACTGCCCCTACTTCAGGTGGAACAACTACTCTTGTGGGCTGTGGTTGCGGCTGTGGTTGCGGGCATGGTTTACGGCTTTGGTTACGGCTGTGATTGCGGCTGTAGTTGCAGATGTGGTTGCGGCTGTGGTTGCGGCTGTGGATGCGGCTGTGGTTGCGGCTGTGGTTCTGGCTGTGCTTGCTGCTGTTGTTGCCCACTTATCTGCTGAGTTTCCGCCTTCGACGTGCGTTGATTGGGTACTACTTTGTGATAATGACATTTCAACATCACTACTCGTTAGTAGACTGGCTACCTCTGCCACACTCATGGACTTGGGCCTAGGTTGGTGGGGTGGTCTCGCTGATGCGGAGGTACTGCACCCAGCTTGGTCCCCGCTGGACATCGCTGCTGCAGGCGTACGTTTTTTCCCCAAAAAAACAACTCGGGTGATACACCAGTCTTGGCAAGTGCCACTTCCTTATTCTGTTCCTTCTTCTTCTCACTGGAAACGTTCTTGGTACTGGAGGACCTGGTACCTTTCTTTGGGGCCATCTTTTTCAGATGTCAGCAGGAAGCAGGTGCACAAGTCGCAGAGATGTCTGTGGTCACATGTGGACATGACGTGGTGCGCAGCAGGACTACTAACTGGCAGTACAACGGTTGATGACACCTCCTCCTCTATCTTTTTTGTGCACCTAAAAGCAAAGAAGGCAGGAGAAGAACATCAGTGAAATGTTGCATTTGTTGTTGTGGTTCAATTACTACTAGTACAAACAAACAAATAAAATGTATAACGTAGTGTAGCCATTTGTGAGACTTTGTCAACAGGGGCTTTCATGATATACTGTGTATGTACACTCTCAGGAAGGATAGGAAAGAAGAGCAACAACAACAAAAATACAAATGTAATGGAAGTGGACCCTGTTTGACATTAAATTATTTGCTCATCACATCATTCAGGGAGCTGCAGCTGGAAAAGGGAATAGATGGAAGCAGTAAGCCAAGAGGAAAACCATGCAGGCCTATATGGCAAAAGCGGCACAGTTATAATTCCCACCAGAAATGGCCACTAACCACATGGACAGTTGCAAATCACAAGCAACAAGCAGGAGGCCTGGAAAACAATGTAGTGAAATAGCCAAACAAAGGCTGCATGCTAAACCACACCGCTTTGCCTGTAATGCAATAAAATGCAAAAATGAAAATCACAGGGCTAAACAAGGTCTGCAAGCTACACAACACACCACACACAACAAAGGCATTTATTTAACACACACCCAAAAACTGAAATACACCCAAAAGTATGAATATACATTTTGTAATTCAATCCAATGCCATCCATTAAATTCAACAGAACACACAGAAACAGTTGTTCATGCACCCCTGACTACCTCTGAACCTACTGGATGAAAGGCCTGCTGGCAGACTAGGCCACAAGCTTGCAGGCCTATGGATAAAAGCACACTACTGGGCTTCAAAATGGCCACCAGTCACATGGCCAGGCTCACAACAGCAAGAAACTGAAGACAGACAATGCAGGCCTATGGCAAAAAGCACATTGCCTGGCTTCAAAATGGCCTACAGCCTCATGGCCAGGCCCACAACAACAAGAAACTAAAGACAGACAATGCAGACCTATGGGAAAAAAGCACACTGCCTGGCTTCAAAATGGCCTCTAGCCTCATGGCCAGGCCAACAACAACAAGAAGCCTAGGCCACAAAACAAACACATGTAGACCTATTTTGCAAAAGCAGCACACTTATAACTCCCACCAGAAATGGCCACCAGCCACATGGACACTCATAAATCACAAGCAACAAGCAGGAGGCCTAGAAAACAATGTACTGAAAACAGGTCTATAATAGCCAGGCGAAGGCTGCATGTTAAACCACACTGCTTTGCCTGTAAAGCAATTAAATGCAAAAACGAAAATCCACAGGGCTAAACAAGGTCTGCAACACACCACACACAACTAAGGCATTTATTTAACACACCTCCAAAAACTGAAAAACACCCAAAAATACACATTTTGCAATTCAATACAATGCCATCCATGCCCTAAATGATGTTTGAAATATTTTAGACCTGTCAGCCCTAGGGTGGTCTTTCCCTATTTTTTTTCGCCCTTGCCTCATTTTTTCCCACCTTCTTTTTGTTGGCCATAGGTCTCCGGGCACCTGCCCATTGCTAAACAATGCTAAGGTGCAGGTGCTCTCCCCTACCAATATGGCCGCCAAAGGCCCCTGCTACTGCGGAGTGGACTTGATAGTAGCACCCTAGTTGCTAGGAACTGGCTGGAACCCTTAAACATTGTTGCCATACCAGCCTCCTTTCCTGCCCATAGCTAGAGTGAGGAAGCTCCTGGAACCTTCCGGAATAGGGGAGTGGTCACCAACTGCCATCTCAGAGAGTGGTCACCTGACCTGGGACTATAAAAGAGAAAGGAGGGAAACTTTCCAGTCAGTTGGGGCATCACTGACCTGGGGGACCCTACGCAGGAGACTTAGGCGGTAAGGCCTAGTCCGAAACCTATACCACTGGGGTTGACAGGGTTTAGGCACTGCCCACCAACCTGTGTGAGGAACACTGAACTAGCCCACAGATCTGGCCCGGCGGGAGGGGAACCCAGGGACCACCTACAGTGACCTGCTGAGGAAACCTGTTAGCAGCCTTCAACTCAACCCCCCCTCTTCAAGCAACCAAGAATCTACTTCCACACAAAGGGCGCCAGAACCACCAAGCGCCAAGAAGAAACCTAACTGACCAGGACTACTGGGGATCAACCAGGTACTGGGCTGTGCCATCTGTGCCCCCTCTGTTTGCACCTGTGGCCCCTGCGCTGTCCTGCCTTCACTGCCTACCCAGCGCTCCCCTACTGTGCCCCCTTGAGAAGCGCTGAGGTCCTGGAAGCTATTGTGCCTTGAAGCGCTGTACCTTAGAAGCGCTATTACTCAGACTGCCTGTCCTGCTAGAACTGCTGTGACTGCCCCCGTAGCGCGTGTCACCCAAGCGCTGGGCCCCCAGGAGAATCGCTGTCGTCTCCAAGTGCGTCCTGCCTTTCATCGAGCCAATTTGCCCCCAGGAGAAGCGCTGCGAAGCCTTGCTAGCTCTATGCTCTGAAGCGCTGAGGGGAAGCACGGTGGCCCTTGCCACCCCGCCAGAGCCTCAGGCGCCGTTCGCGGCCTCTGCCGGCCCAGTAGCGCCAACCTCATCACACCCACGGTGGCCCCCGGGGGCCAGGAGAGGGCCGCCGTAAATCTTAGTCAGGCCTCGATCTGAGGAGAAGGCCGCGCTAGGCCCTGAAGCCTGCCTCCACCATCACGTGACGGGGGCATCGTCCTGGATCCCGCCCCCGTCAAACGCCGCACAACCATTGGTCCTGGCTGGCGCACCCCCATTATCTGCGCCCCTATTGGCCGTGAGAGCCAGGTCCTTCCTTGTCAGCCTTCCCATTGGTTCCCTACACCGCTGACATCACAACAGGCCCGGGAACCAGCAGCTTCACCATCGGAGGGCTCCGGAAGAGCCTGAGAGCCCCTCTGAGCTGTTACGCCCTCGTGGCCGGCCCTACCATCAGCGCGGGGCCCGTGCCGCCCTGCTGTGCCTGCCGCTGGCCCCTCATACCCGAGGCCTGCTGACATCGCCGCAAGGGGCCGAGGAGGCCTGAAGAGACCGGGTAACCCCCGGGGAGGAGGGCGGAAGGCTACAGGAGGCCCGAGTTTGCCCCTCCCCTGGGGAATACTGTTGTTGGGCCCCGTTGGCCCTGTTAAATCCTTCCCAAGTACTGGAACTGGGCCGTAGCCCCAAGAGACACCTTTGGGGCCTAAGTTGGTCCAAGTTAACCCCTGGTTGGGGAAAGTAGTTGGTTATAGGCGACTGTTAGACCCTACTACCAGGAGTGTTGTGATTGCCTTACATAATGTTACTCCTGAATAACGAATAAGGAAATGTTTATACCTGCCGTAAGAGGAGGTTCACGCTGATTTGAGGATGCCTAGTTTTCAATGGAAATGTCTATTCTGGCTTGATGTAATGTTCATACTGCTTATTTATTGAGAAGCTGATCGCGACCTCATGCACCAGATCTACCCCTGCTAAATGCAATATTGATGGAGGTTTCCACTAGTGAATTTCTTGCAGGGGGTGATACGATATAATTTTGACAAAGAAGTTATTACCGTGTATTTTCTTACAGGTGCTGACTAGGAGCAAGGCTGATGACAGGCCTACAGTTATTTACTATGTATTATTATTTTTTTAATCTATTAATGGCTGAGAAATGAAAAGTATACTCTTTTAAGGAAATGTGAATTGAGTTAATGCTACCTTGATTACCTGATCGCCCCCCGAATGGTCTACCAGCCGTTACCTTAATCCAGATAAAAGTACATTGTTTTAATCAATCTCACTGGTGTGGTCTCAGTCATTGTGTGTGTTACCTGTCTCAGTGGATGTGTGTGCTGTGTGGTCACTTTACACCTAAGCTTCGGGTGCCTACCTGCTCGGGCCAAGCTACCCCCCAGGGAACTGGTGACCCCAGTTCCTACATTTTTGGTGGCGAGCGGCGGGATTCAGGACCTGTGACTATACAGCACCCTCCAGTGAGACAGAGTGCACCGCAATTAGACTAGACACCTATTGTGCATGCAGGCCTACTCAATGGACCCCCCACTGTTAACCTGAGTGTGTAGAGACCTGCTTTGACCCATTATTGTTACCTACGTCCTAGTATCTTTCCCTTGATTTATCAGGGTCACCACCTGGCAAAATGGAGTTCCAGCTAGCCGACCTGGAAGAGTACACAGTGGTGCAGCTGAGGGAATTTTGTCATGGGATGGGGGTGCCGGTTGGGCGGAGAGCCACAAAGGAGGAGCTCCGTACCGCTTTGAGGGCATGGGTAAGGGCCCACCCAGCGGGGAGAGGGGATGGGGTACAGGAGAGTCAGGGCAGTCCAGGGGGGGACGGATGCTCCAGAAGAACTAGACCTACTCAACATTGATGTGTCTGAAAATGTGTTGCCAGAAAGACGTTCCAGGGCAAGTAGTAGTGGGTCTAGAAGGAGTACGTCGTCACAGGAATATGAGGACAGGAGGGAGGAGAGGCAATTGAAGTGGGAGCTTGCCAAGCTAGAGCACGAGAGGGAGAGAGAAAGGGAAGATAAAAAGTTTGCATTGGAAGAGACGAAGCTGGCGCACGAGCTTCAGCTGAAGGAGTTGGAGCTGAGAGCCTTGCAATTGAGTGCGCCAGGAAGTCCCAATGGTGGCAGCGTACCAGGGGCTCAACATGAGCCTAAGTTTTGGTTACCCAAGGAGGTGACAGCAAGTTACACCCAGGGGGATGACATTGCCAAGTGGTTGGAGGCGTATGAAGGGGCCTTGACAGCCCATGGGGTGCCCGAGAGCTAATGGGGAGGTGGCCTGTACCGATACATACCCTCATAGAAGGCAACAGTCCCGGGGAGGCTAGTGCAGCGCTTGGGATGGAGCTGCCCCTAGATAGGGAAGGGGAGTGGACAGGCCTAACCCTGGTTTCACTCGGGACAGAGAGATGGTCCCAGTGACGTCCTTACCATCGAACACTGTTAAGTACCAACAGAGGGTGAAGGTTAACGGGGAGGAGGTGGAGGCTCTGAGGGACACAGGTGCCAGCATGACCACCGTAGTGAGGCGGCTGGTGTCCCCTGAGCAAGTGGTACCTGATGTATTCTATCTGGCCGTGTTGGCTGATGGCAGACTGAGTTACTATCCCGTGGCTCAGGTTCCCTTTGAGTGGGGAGGAGTGAAAGGCCCGTTGAGAGTTACGATAAGCCCTGCCTTGCCTGTGGACTGTCTGCTAGGAAACAACCTGGAACATACCGCCTGGAAGGAAGTGGAGTTTAAGGCCCATACTGAGATGCTGGGGTCACCAGGATGGACTTGCGTGGTCACGAGGTCCATGGCTGCCCGGCAAGAAACTCAACCCGGGTTGGAGCCTGAGACAACGGCCCAACCCAATGCTGGTCGTGAAGAGGAGAGTGTTATGGAGGACACACTCCGTGTGATGGATGGGGAGCCTGTGAAGGTACCCCTGGAGTCCGTGGAGGTGGATGTTGTTCCCGTGGGGGACTTGCCGACCCTTGCCGAGTAGCATGTGGAAGGAGGGCCTACCCGGGAGGAATTTTTTCGGGCGCAGAAAGAGAGCCCCACGCTTGAAGGCTTGAGGCGGCAGGCCGAAGCCCAAGCGGTCAACTAAGAGACCGGAAGTTATCACGTGTATTGGGAGGATGGTTTCCTTTACAGTGAGCCTAAGGTTCCAGTGCATGGATCCTCGAGGGCCTTAGTGGTCCCCCAATGCTACCGGGCCTTCCTATTGGAACTGGTGCATGAAATACCTTTGGCTGGACACCTGGGTCAGGACAAAACCTTTGTGTGGTTGGTCTCGCATTTTTATTGGCCCAGGATGAGAGTTGCCTCTGACACCTATTGCGAGACCTGCAAGACTTGCCAGACGAGTGGCAAGACTGGGACTAAAGTGAAGGTCCCTTTGGAACCACTCCCGGTGGTCGGGACCCCTTTTGAGCTGGTCGGAATTTACATCTTTGGGCCGTTGGACCCTCCGACCTCGGCGGGACACCGGTTCATCTTGGTGTTAGTGGACCACGCCACTAGGTACCCGGAGGCTATTCCTCTGAGGACCGTCACAGCACCTGTGGTGGCGCGGGCCCTGATCGGGATATTTACCAGAGTGGGATTCCCCAAGGTCGTGGTGTCAGACAGGGGCACGAACTTCATGTCGGCCTACATGCAGGCCATGTGGAAGGAGTGCGGAGTGACCTACTGGTTCTCCACTCCTTACCACCCCAGACTAACGGGCTCATAGAGCGCTTTAATAAGACCTTGAAGGGGATGATCCGGAGCCTGCCAGAGGATTTGAGGTGGAAATGGGACATCCTCTTTCCTTGCCTGCTGTTTTCATACCGCGAGGTACCACAGAAGGGAGTCGGGTTCAGCCCCTTTGAGCTGCTCTATGGCCACCCCGTTAGGGGGCCCCTCAGCCTTGTCAAGGAGGGGTGGGAGAAGACTTCAAAGAAGCTTCCACGTGATATTGTCAGCTACATGCTGGCATTCCGCAGCCAGTTGGCCAAGCTGTGGAAGGAAGCCTCAGACAACTTGGAGGCTAGCCAAGCCGTCATGAAGGAGCAGTATTACCGCAACGCTCGGACGGTGGAGTTGGACGCTGGACAGACTGTGGCGTCTCATCACCCTCAAAGTTAGCCACCTTTACTCCAGTGGGTGTGTCGTGGGCGTGGATGTGGGGTGTGGCGTCGCTTGCCCGCAGCGAGGCGTTCGTTATGGATGTGGGCATATCGTGGCCGTCAATCATATATGGCCGTGGAAATGGGTGTGTACTACAAACAAAAGCGCCTCAGCTTCATGTGCAACTTTAAAACTATGGCCGTGTGCTAAAGTAAATGCCCGCAGTGACGCGTTATGGTGGAGTAAATGGCTACGTCAATGTGGCCGTATCGTGGCCGTCAATCATATATGGCCGTGGAAATGGGCCCGCACTACAAACAAAAGCGCCTCAGCTTCCTGTGCAACTTAAAAAATATGGCCGTATGCTAAAGTAAATGCCCGCAGCGACGCGTTATGATGGAGTAAATGGCCACGTCAATGTGGCCGTATCGTGGCCGTGCAAACTCACAATATTAATTTGCATACAAAGGGGTGCGGCTACCGACAGCAAGCACGCGCCAACATACCTTTGTCATGATTGGACGCGTCAACAATGTCAGAGGGAAGGAAGTAAACAAAAAAAAAACAGGCGGCTTCCGGGGACATTGACAAGCCGCATTGACGTTACACTTTAACTTGCTTTGGGCACTTACCGAAATACTCTAAACTGCTCCGTTACACGGCTACACAAAGCCAGGCAGACTACGGAGAAAAAAAGGAGACATCGCTAACACTCAAACAAGCACCCGCAAACACACATTTAGAAAGGACAAATCTTCACGCATGCACATTCGCACCGGTAAAATATTCCAAATCGGCACGCAAAGACAACAAAGGAAGTGAAGATAACGCACATTCAGGCCACACTAATATGTGAAAGAATCAAGCACACACAAGGAAAGGAGTAAATAACCAGACAACGCGCAGGCATTCAAAGCACTAAATAAACGATCACGCACACACAAACAAACAACTACATAAACGGACAACAAGCACAATGAAGAACATAAATAAAACGACAACGCACAGGCACTCGAAACACCCCTATCAAACGCAAATTCAATCAAAATAATCAAACAGGGCCCAACAAACGCACATTCATGCTGCACATGTATTACAACTTAGGAAGCACAGACAACAAAAGAAATACAAATACAC
The DNA here is from genome assembly GCF_964261635.1 of Lissotriton helveticus. Lineage (NCBI taxonomy): Eukaryota > Metazoa > Chordata > Amphibia > Caudata > Salamandridae > Lissotriton > Lissotriton helveticus. The sequence continues at coordinate 990,695,992 of NC_136067.1, forward strand.
ACAACTTAAAAAGGGATCTATGACAGAATATCGACAGACAAAATATCGACCTACAGAAACATCGACGCTGGAATATCGAAGGCAAGTATATCGACATCCTATCTACAACATGATAAGTACAAAAATATCGATGTTAAAAATATCGTAATTAAAAATATCGTTTTATATCTGTTAAAATATAATGTGTAAAATAAAGTAAATAATAAATATTAATAAAATAAACATTGTTAAAAATATTTAGTAATGTTTAAAATTAATACATAATAGATATATAATAATATAACATTGATTAAACACATATGTAAATTATATATTATATATTTACTTAGTAATACATTTGAATAATTACTTTAATTACTTATAAATTATTTAAAAATACTATAAATTACAAATAGATCTCCACACAAAATAATTACATAAAAAAGTAAATAATTATTTTTAATAAATTGAAATAATTAAATATACTTTCAATATTTTTAAAATTAATAACACAATACATTATCTAAATTCATTCTAAATAATAAATAAAACTACTATTTAAAGTTAAAAAAAAACTACAGTATTAAAAACATTGGATAGCGTAAAACGTAAAATTACTATTCCCACTCCAGTGAAATGCAAAATTAGGGAAAACATTGTATAGCATAGAGATAGAAATTACTATTACCACTCCAGAGAGTGAAACAGTAAAGAAAACATTGGATAGCGTAGGGGTAAAAATTACTATTCCAACTCCAGTGAGTGCAACAGTAGGGAAAGCGCTGGATAGCGTAGGGGTAAAAATTACTATTCCAACTCCAGAGAGTGAAACAGTAGGGAAAGCGCTGGATAGCGTAGGAGTAAAAATTACTATTCCCACTCCAGAGAGTGCAACAGTAGTGAAAGCGTTGGATAGCGTAGGGGTAGAAATTACTATTCCAACTCCTGTGAGTGCAACAGTAGGGAAGGCGTTGGATAGCGTAGGGGTAAAAATTACTATTCCAACCCCAGAGAGTGAAACAGTAAAGAAAACATTGGATAGCGTAGGGGTAAAAATTACTATTCCAACTCCAGAGAGTGAAACAGTAGGGAAAGCGCTGGATAGCGTAGGGACAAAAATTACTATTCCAACTCCAGAGAGTGAAACAGTAGGGAAAGTGCTGGATAGCGTAGGGGTAAAAATTACTATTTCAACTCCAGTGAGTGCAACAGTAGGGAAGGCGTTGGATAGCGTAGGGGTAAAAATTATTATTCCAACTCCAGAGAGTGAAACAGTAAAGAAAACATTGGATAGCGTAGGGGTAAAAATTACTATTCCAACTCCAGAGAGTGAAACAGTAAGGAAAGCGCTGGATAGCGTAGGGGTAAAAATTACTATTCCAACTCCAGAGACTGAAACAGTAGGGAAAGAGCTGGATAGCGTAGGAGTAAAAATTACTATTCCCTCTCCAGAGAGTGCAACAGTAGGGAAAGCGTTGGATAGCGTAGGGGTAAAAATTACTATTCCAACTCCAGTGAGTGCAACAGTAGGGAAGGCGTTGGATAGCGTAGGGGTAAAAATTACTATTCCAACTCCAGAGAGTGAAACAGTAGGGAAAGCGCTGGATAGCGTAGGGGTAAAAATTACTATTCCAACTCCAGAGAGTGAAACAGTAGGGAAAGCGTTGGATAGCGTAGGGGTAAAAATTAGTATTCAAACTCCAGAGAGTGAAACAGTAGGGAAAGCGCTGGATAGCATAGGGGTAAAAATTACTATTCCTACTCCAGAGAGTGAAACAGTAGGAAAAGCGCTGGATAGCGTAGGGGTAAAAATTACTATTCCAACTCCAGAGAGTGCAACAGTAGGGAAAGCGTTGGATAGCGAGTGGGTAAAAATTACTTTTCCCACTCCAAAGAGTGCAACAGTAGGGAAACCGTTGGATAGCGTAGGGGTAAAAGTTACTATTCCAAATCCAGAGAGTGCAACAGTAAGGAAAGCGTTAGATAGCGTAGGGGTAAAACTTACTATTCCCACTCCAGAGAGTGCAACAGTAGTGAAAGCGTTGGATAGCGTAGGGGTAGAAATTACTATTCCAACTCCAGTGAGTGCAACAGTAGGGAAAGCGCTGGATAGCGTAGGGGTAAAAATTACTATTCCAACTCCAGAGAGTGAAACAGTAGGGAAAGCGCTGGATAGCGTAGGAGTAAAAATTACTATTCCCACTCCAGAGAGTGCAACAGTAGTGAAAGCGTTGGATAGCGTAGGGGTAGAAATTACTATTCCAACTCCAGTGAGTGCAACAGTAGGGAAGGCGTTGGATAGCGTAGGGGTAAAAATTACTATTCCAACCCCAGAGAGTGAAACAGTAAAGAAAACATTGGATAGCGTAGGGGTAAAAATTACTATTCCAACTCCAGAGAGTGAAACAGTAGGGAAAGCGCTGGATAGCGTAGGGACAAAAATTACTATTCCAACTCCAGAGAGTGAAACAGTAGGGAAAGTGCTGGATAGCGTAGGGGTAAAAATTACTATTTCAACTCCAGTGAGTGCAACAGTAGGGAAGGCGTTGGATAGCGTAGGGGTAAAAATTACTATTCCAACTCCAGAGAGTGAAACAGTAAAGAAAACATTGGATAGCGTAGGGGTAAAAATTACTATTCCAACTCCAGAGAGTGAAACAGTAGGGAAAGCGCTGGATAGCGTAGGGGTAAAAATTACTATTCCAACTCCAGAGAGTGAAACAGTAGGGAAAGAGCTGGATAGCGTAGGAGTAAAAATTACTATTCCCACTCCAGAGAGTGCAACAGTAGGGAAAGCGTTGGATAGCGTAGGGGTAAAAATTAGTATTAAAACTCCAGAGAGTGAAACAGTAGGGAAAGCGCTGGATAGCATAGGGGTAGAAATTACTATTCCAACTCCAGAGAGTGAAACAGTAGGGAAAGCGCTGGATAGCGTAGGGGTAAAAATTACTATTCCAACTCCAGAGAGTGAAACAGTAGGAAAAGCGCTGGATAACGTAGGGGTAAAAATTACTATTCCAACTCCAGAGAGTGCAACAGTAGGGAAAGCGTTGGATAGCGAGTGGGTAAAAATTACTTTTCCCACTCCAAAGAGTGCAACAGTAGGGAAACCGTTGGATAGCGTAGGGGTAAAAGTTACTATTCCAAATCCAGAAATCCAGAGAGTGCAACAGTAAGGAAAGCGTTAGATAGCTTAGGGGTAAAACTTACTATTCCCACTCCAGAGAGTACAACAGTAAGGAAAGCATTGGATACCATAAAAATTAAATATAACATACTTAGAAATAATTTTAATATTTAAATTTATTAATATTTAATTTTTAAATAACTAAACATCATTTAAAAATACCCGTTAATATTTAAAAAAAAAATAGATTTGAATAAATAATTAACAATAAATTAACATTAAACATCAATTAATAAATAATACTTAACAAATAATAAATATTAAGCAATAAAATACTGTAAAAAACAAAAATAATATTATTAATAATTGATTACCAATTTAAAAACATTAAACAATAAAATTATGGGGCGTGGCTCACGCGCCGCTGGGGAACGACTGATCTCCAGTGAGCTCCGTAGAGCTACGGGCGTCTTCACGCCTTAAATACCTCAAAACCGCCAATAGATGCCTGATTTTACAAGGTACATGTGGCGGAATATGGGCCCCATGTAATGCTAGCGGTCTCGGGGGAGTCTGTGCCGATTTCGAGCAGAAACAAACTCCGACGTTTTCCTCTCATCCTAGGACGTGGGCGGCCGCCATTTTGAGCCGCCGTGCCCGCGTTCCCTCATCAGCCCTCCAGATATCTACAACTGCCGGCGCTGTCCCCCCAACATTCCTGTGATGTGACGATTTTCGTCTTTCCTGAGCTCTACAGAAGGTATGGCAATGTGCACAGTTTCCAGCATGCCATGATAGCGACTTGTCTCCTCAGAGCTTCTTCCTCTAACTATGGTGGCCATTTTAAGATGTGGAATGGAGTTATATTTTTCTTTACGCCAACTGCGTCCATGAATGTCATTATCTCCCAGGATGCTCTGCACCTTGCTACTTTCTCTTGTTTCTACTCCTCCTCATGACACTGTCGCTGATTCAGAGCTCCCTGTCATTCATGAGTGGGTTTTAGTCCTCTGCGCTGTGGTTTTTGGCTATTTTTTCAAGGAGTGATCTGCAGTTACCTATATACTCTTATACCTTCATTGTGTGCTCTACAATCCTTTGTTTTGATGCTCATATCTCTGCTATTTTTGGCAGTCTCGCATCCTTCACTTCAGTGGTCGCTGTATTCCTCTGGAATTCGGCGTATCCTCCTGGTGCCATAATGTCTCATGACGTGGGTGATGTTAAGTTGTCTCACACAGGCACCAAACCTAAGAGACCCAAAAATGACCCTCCTTCCCCTATTCACACATCTCCGAATCCCATTTTGGATTCCATCCTGGAGGAGGTGTGAGGTTTACAACCTTTTATGTCTGCTACTAATGAGAAGCTGCAACAGATTGAATAGAGATGGGTCACTATGGAAGGTAAAGTCCTTAATCTAGAACAGCGTGTCAGTGATATTCAGGATATCTCATCTAAAATCCCCCAACTGGAAAAAGAGGTTCAACTTTGTCTACTTTGTCTACTTCTCTCCTGAGGCGGAAAGCCGGTGGTTCTACTACACTTTCCCTACCTGTGGTAATAATTGAGGTAATAATCTTTTAAACGTTGTATATATTTTAAACAGGACTGTTTTAATAATTACCATTTAAGAGCTTCTCGAGTGCAAGATTAGCATTGCACCGAGGCTCGTTCCACTCACCCTTTCATCCCGGTGCAGCCGACTACGGGCTGACGACGCGGGGGAAAGGCGCCATCTTGGAGGGAGAAAGGGTCGGCGGTCCAGTTGCAGGACGCCTCCCGCCCTCCCGGATATTTAAGGAGTGGTGCCTAATAAACGTTGTACTTTGTCTACTTCTCCCCTGAGGTGGAAAGCCGGTGGTTCTACTACACTTTCCCTACCTGTGGTAATAATTGTGGTAATAATCTTTTAAACGTTGTATATATTTTAAACAGGACTGTTTTAATAATTACCATTTAAGAGCTTCTCGAGTGCAAGATTAGCATTGCACCGAGGCTCGTTCCACTCACCCTTTCATCCCGGCGCAGCCGACTACGGGCTGACGACGCGGGGGAAAGGCGCCATCTTGGAGGGAGAAAGGGTCGGCGGTCCAGTTGCAGGACGCCTCCCGCCCTCCCGGATATTTAAGGAGTGGTGCCTAATAAACGTTGTACTTTGTCTACTTCTCCCCTGAGGCGGAAAGCCGGGGGTTCTACTACACTTTCCCTACCTGTGGTAATAATTGTGGTAATAATATTTAAACATTGTATATATTTTAAACAGGACTGTTTTAATAATTACCATTTAAGAGCTTCTCGAGTGCAAGATTAGCATTGCACCGAGGCTCGTTCCACTCACCCTTTCATCCCGGCGCAGCCGACTACGGACTGACGACGCGGGGGAAAGGCGCCATCTTGGAGGGAGAAAGGGTCGGCGGTCCAGTTGCAGGACGCCTCCCGCCCTCCCGGATATTTAAGGAGTGGTGCCTAATAAACGTTGTACTTTGTCTACTTCTCCCCTGAGGCGGAAAGCCGGGGGTTCTACTACACTTTCCCTATCTGTGGTAATAATTGTGGTAATAATCTTTTAAACGTTGTATATATTTTAAACAGGACTGTTTTAATAATTACCATTTAAGAGCTTCTCGAGTGCAAGATTAGCATTGCACCGAGGCTCGTTCCACTCACCCTTTCATCCCGGCGCAGCCGACTACGGGCTGACGACGCGGGGGAAAGGCGCCATCTTGGAGGGAGAAAGGGTCGGCGGTCCAGTTGCAGGACGCCTCCCACCCTCATCCAGAGAGTATAAACAGAGGATGCCTTCCCGTCCGTGCAGCGGACGGGCGCAGTGGGCGCGCCGGCGGCGCGCCGAAGGCGCGCCAAAGGCAAGCCCGTCTGCGCCCGTACGCGCCGGATCCGGCCACTCCCCCTGGTTCTGTAACCCGCCTTTCACCTTACTCATCGAAAATGTTGACTGATTTATGCCCATCGCCTTCAGATGGATGTCCTAAATACAGTCTGGAATCTGCTAGACATATTACTTCCTTAGAATGCAAACACTGTCAGGCATCTATCCCCCTAATAAACAAACCGGTGGAAAGTTGCAGTCAGAGACATTATAAACAAAAAACTAGAATAGCCCTCATTAATGTTCGCTCCCTGGCCAAACACAGGCAAGAAATAGCTGACATACTCCTAGATAGGGAGATTGACATAATGTTTCTAACAGAAACTTGGATGGATAAATCATCAGACCCAGACCTTGTGATAGCCGTCCCTAACGGCTTCAGAGCATATAGACACGACAGACAAGGCAAAAGGGGAGGTGGGACAGCTATAATTGCCCGAGATATATATAACATCCGAACCTCACCAGTACCCACAGTCACATGTGAAGCGTTACAGTTCGATATTCACCTTTCCTCCTCATATAATTTTAGAGGCATGGTACTGTATAGACGGCCGGGAGTCCGTTCCGGATTCCTCACAGAGGTTGCTGCTATCTTGGAATCCTTGGCAACAGAGAAATCTATAACAGTATTGGGAGACTTTAATTTCCATCTCGACAAAAGTGAGGATAAAGACACTCTGTCCCTTTTGTCTGAGATGGAGGTTTTTGGGCTCTCACAATTGGTGAATAAACCCACCCATGTTGCAGGGCACACATTGGATGGTATTTTCACTAGTCTGGAAGATCTGCAAATCACTGAGGTCCTCCCTATGACTTGGACTGACCACCATTTGGTCTTAGGTACTATAAGTATCGATGAGGTACCGAGCTCAAGAACACCCCCACTTAGACGTGAACCTTTCAAAGTCTGGAAAGACATCAACATTCCGAACCTCAAGGCTTCGCTGGACGAGACTAAACCAACTTTGTCCAAAGATCCAGAAATAGCAATAAAGCAATATCAAGATTGGATGGATCAAGCCATTAGTAATTTAGTACCGACCAAATTTATATCTAGAAATAGAAATTCCCCCTCAGCACCTTGGTACTCTGAGGAACTAAGAAAATTTAAACAACGCTGTAGAAACAGAGAAAGGTACTGGAGAAAAAATTATGATGAGGAAAGCAAAAAAATTTATAAGGAGCTCTTAGTTCAGTATAAATTTCTGATCATGGAGGCCAAAAAAAAGTATTTTTGTGAGCAAATCGAGAGCGCAAAAAACTCAAACAAAAGGCTTTATGAGATAACCAAGCAGTTGGCAGGAAATGTCCCAGACCTTAGTCCCCCGACCTCACAAATTTTCTGTGATTCCTTAGCATCCTTCTTTTTTACAAAAGTAAATGATATTTATTCCACGTTTACCTCTTCTGCTACTCATGGTACCAATGATACAAATACGCCACCTACAACCAATATATTTTCACAGTTTGGGGAAATCTCAGAGACCCAAGTTGGAGACATTATAAAATCTATTAAATCGGGTTCGGCATTGGATCCATGCCTCTTGAAAACCCTGCGCCCAATCATGGATATTTTGATCCCAATCATAACTCAATTCTGTAACCTAATGTTTAGCACTGGAACTTATCCTAGCCCGTTAAAAAAAAACCTTCTGAAGCCTCTTCTGAAAAAACCTGGCCTAGATAAAACAGAGCTAAAAAATTACAGACCAATTGCCAACCTTCCTTTTCTGGCCAAAGTGGCAGAAAAGGCCATGAATTCTCAACTTGCAGCTTTTATTGAGTTATACCATCTTCTCGACGAAACCCAATTTGGGTTTCGCAAGTTTCATGGAACGGAAAGCGCTCTAATCAAGGCTGCGGATGACATTAGAGTCATCCGAGACCAAGGAGGCTCAGCACTATTGGTGCTTTTGGACCTCTCTGCAGCCTTCGACACGGTCGACCATCAGATTTTGGTCGACCGTGTTGAGAAGATGGGTGTGCAGGGCCGAGCTAAAGATCTGGTGACTTCATTCTTGAGGGAAAGGTCACAAGCAGTCATGCTTGGACCGTTTGAATCAGCTGAATTGTCCCTGCCATGTGGGGTTCCTCAAGGTTCATCCCTGAGTCCAACACTATTTAACATTTATGTGTCGGACCTAGCTAAAACCATCAAAGCCCATGGGATGAACCTTACCTCATATGCGGACGACACCCAGCTGATTCTAACCGTCAAGAATGACGGAGAAACTGTGGCGGAGAATTTTAAAACAGGTATGCTGGCAATCGGACAATGGATGTCGGAAAACTGTTTAAAATTAAATTCCGAGAAAACGGAGGTGGTAACCTTCGGACAGCTTCGGCCCATCTGGTCCCCAGTCTGGTGGCCAGCATCCTTCGGAACGCTGCCAATACCAACCTCCAAGGTGAGGAACTTAGGTGTTATCTTTGATAACGACCTGAATTTCATGGCACATGCCAATCAGACGGCCACTACGAATGGTAAAAAAGAGTAGGCCAGACTCTGGTAAGCACGCTAGTCCTGTCAGCATTAGATTATTGTAATGGCTTGTTTGCCAACGCCCAAATCAGGGTCATTAAAAAAATGCAGACAGTGCAGAATGCAGCTGCCAGACTTCTCTCGGGAACCCCCAGATATAAACCCATAGCCAATACCATCAGAAGCTATCATTGGTTCCCTATCAGGAACAGAGTTAGATTTAAGACCTTGTGCATAGTTTTTAAATCCTTGCACCAACAAGCACCTCAATTCCTGAGAGACCAGCTTACTCCATACAATCCTTCCCGCTCTCTCCGCTCAGCCAACTCGAATGATTTGGTGGTCCCTCGCACCAAACTTGTCACATGGGGAGATCGTCGTTTCCTTGTTGCTGCCCCGAGATTGTGGAATACACTCCCTCAATCCATCAGAACAAGCCCAAACCTCTTGTCATTCAGAAAGCAATTGAAAACTTGGTTGTTTAACCTTAAATAATAGTAACCCCAATATAGGAGAAGTCTGCAATAGTAATAGCGCCGAGACGCCTGCGGGCATTCGTTCGCGCTTTATTAAATATCAAAAAATAAATAAATAAATAAACTGCTCAAGCTCCACACAGAGGACCTTGAAAATCGTAATAGAAGAAACAACCTCCGCATTTATGGTGTTCCGGAGAATGTTGAGGGGTCGGATGTGGTGTCCTTCGTCCGAAAATTCTTGTATGAACTTTTGGACCTCCAACCTACGTCTAACCCTCTTAATATCCAGCGTGCTCACCGTTTAGGTCGCCTCACCTCCAACGCTTCTAAGCCCCGTGGCCTCATCATTTTGTTTCTTGAGTTTACTGAGCTAATGACTGTCCTCAAAGCTGCCAGACTTAAGCGTCGTCTCTTATGGTCAGGGCATAATATTTTCATTTCACAGGACCTTTCCAACGCAACTAATGCCCGACGTAAGGAGTTTTTTAATCTTCGCCCTCAAATGAGACAGCTTAATATTCAATATGATATTCTACATCCGTGTCTATTCAAGATCACGCATAATGGCCATACTAGATCCTTTGATGACCCTCAGAAACTACACGCTTATCTTCAGACTGTCTCTACATCTGCTATGGACACTAATGTTTGAAATTATCTTTTGCATATTTGACACTGTTATGGTTCTCTGATTGCTCTGGACATGTCATGATTTTGTTTTTGTGTCATCTCATCTTTTGTTCTTGTTTCATCTCCTATTTTGAGGTTTCATGGTTTTTTGTTTTCTTTTCCCTCTTTTTGCCCGTCTTTGCTCTGCTGGTGCTCAGTGGGATCCTGTCCTCTTTGGCGTCTCCCACCCCGATGACTTGGTTACATTTTTCTTCTCAGACCTGGCTCTTTTGCCTTGATCTGTTTTCTTGTCTCTTTCCTGTTTTTCTCCTCTTTTTTTATTTTCTCTCTTACTTCTCTTCTTTTTTTCTGTTTTTTCTCTCTGGTTTGTGCACTCTTTTACCGTTTTCTTCCTGGACAATCTCTATTTCCATTTCTTTATTTTCTTCGGGTCTTATTGTCGGTTGCAGTGATTTTTGATACTTTTCTCTTTCGTATCCTAAATGTATTGAGTTTTTTGTTCCGTTGTCATATCTTTCTGCGTTCTGTCTTTTCTTGTAGAGGTTCTCCTGCTGTGTGTCCACCCCAAGTTTATTGCCCCATCCTCACCTTCCATCATGTGTAATTTTGTGATGTGGAATGTTCGAGGTCTTGGTCATCCTGTCAAGCGTCAAAAGGTATTGTCTCATTTATCCAAACTTCATTCTCAAGTTGTTTTTTTACAAGAGACTCATTGTACAAATGTTGAATCTTCTAAGCTAAAAAGGCATTGGGTGGGTCAAGTGGTGTTTTCTCCTGCTATTAACAAAAAAGGGGGTGTTGCGATTCTGTTCCATAAAGGTTTGTCAATCCAAATTTTATCGTCTCAGAATGATAGTGAAGGGCGCTGGGTAATGGCAAAGGTTGTGATTCAAAATAAGACTTTGGTTCTATTAAATATTTATGGTCCGGTTCGCCCTGACCCCAACTTTTGGGATGATATCAAAATACTTATTTCTACTATAGATTGTCCCAATATTGTAATAGCCGGTGATTTTAATCAATGGCTAGATCCATTTTCTGACAGACTTTCCTCACACAAATTTCAACCTGATAAGTCTCATAAATGCTTCCAATCTGCCATTACCGCGCGTCCTCTTTATGATGTATGGAAGACATGTAATCCTGACTCCCTGGAAAATACCTTTTTCTCGAATGTTCACCATACCCGCTCAAGGATAGATTATATTATGGTTAGTAAATCCCTCCTACCTTCACTCCAAAAGTCCGATATTGGTTCTATCTTTATTTCAGACCATGCCCCTGTTCATGCGACCATTGACCTTACTCTAACTTCTTCCTGTTTCAGTGGATGGAAATTTAATACCTTTCTATTGTCTGGTGCTACCTTTGTTAAAGAAGTTACTGTGTTTATTAATGAGTTTTTTACTATCAACAATCCTTCAGACACCTCTGTTCCTAATACTTGGGACGTTTTCAAAGCTGCCTTTCGAGCATTCACTATTTCATATGTTGCTAGAAGGAAGAAAGCTAATAAAAGTAAATATGAAGACCAACTCAAGAATATTAAATTACTTGAACACTTGTATTTTTCCTCTAAGTCCACGGATGCTCTTCAGAATTTAATGAAAGCAAAAACTGAGCTAAATAAAATTGCTACACTTGAAGCTTGCAATACCCTCATAAAAATCGAATCCAAATATCATGGGGGCCAGAACAAGGCAGGTAAAATGCTGGCAAACTATCTCAAGGTCAATTCTGAACGTAAAACTATCGGCCCTATTCTCAATGAGTGTACGAATAAATTAGTCTCCTCAGATGAGGACATTGCAGAAGTCTTTCATGATTATTACCTTTCCCTCTATACTGATGACACCCACCCATCTGACTCAAACTTAACGTCTTTCTTTGATGGTCTCCCTTCTCCACCGTCCCTCCCCGTTGAGTTTGCCCAATTAGAGAAAGATATTTCCCTTCAAGAAATCCTTCAGGCCATCAACTTCCTCAAAAAATCGAAGGCTCCGGGACCAGATGGATTACCTATTGAGTTTTACTCTGCATTCCATGCCATCTTTGTACCTAAATTACTCCAACTCTTTAATTCATTTATTTCTTCAGCCAAGGCCTCGGGTTCCTTTTTGGAGGCCCTAATCATTATTATTCCCAAACCTGATAAGGATCACACCCACTGTAAGAATTACCGCCCAATTTCCTTGATTAATTATGATTGTAAAATGTTCGCTAAAATCCTTGCTTCCCGTCTGGATGCCCTCATCCCACTTTTGATCAAAACTGACCAGGTTGTTTTTTTAAAAGGTAGATTAGCATCTGATAACACCCGTATGTTTTCCAACATTATTTCTCATAGTAAATCTTTTAAATCTCCCCTAGCTGCCTTGTCCTTGGATGCAGAGAAAGCATTCGATCGAATCAACTAACAATTTATGTTTCGTACCTTGCACTGGTTTGGTTTTGGTCCCTCTTTTATTTCCTTAGTCAAGCTCCTTTATTCCTCACCACATGCCAGTTTTCTGTTAACAACCAATTTTCTATATTCTTCTCCTTATCCAGAGGTACAAGACAAGGTTGTCCTCTTTCCCCGTTATTGTTTATTTTATGTCTTGAACCTTTTTTGGAGCGCATCCGAAATAACCATCTTATTGATGGTTTTAAGTGAGCTTCCACTGAAATGAAAATTTCTGCTTACGCAGATGACATCCTCATCTATATGGCTAATCCAGTTTCATCACTTCCACATTTCATGGATGAAGTCAGTTTATATTCTTCTATTTCAGGTTATAAACTTAATTTAACTAAAACAGAAGTTCTACCCCTAAATGCCACCCTCTATCAATACATGTTTGACTCTACAGATTTTGCCTGGTGTCCCTCTAAAATAAAATACCTGGGCATTTGGTTTTCCTCATCACTCGTAGACACACTTAAGTTTACCTTCGATTTCCTTATCAAGAAACTCCAATCTCTCCTCCAACGCTGGTCTCCCTTATTCTTATCATGGTGGGGAAGGCTAGATACTATTAAAATGATGATTACGCCCCATATACTTTATACTGTTTCTATGCTTCACCTAAAAATACCTAACATATTTTGAATTCTCTTTGCTCAAAATTTCTGTGGAATGATAAACACCCTCGCATTGCCCTGCAAAAACTCATTCGTCCCAAAAATGAAGGGGGTGTCCTCTTCCCCAACTTCAAAATCTATCACTCTGCCTTTGTGATCAAACAATCTTTCTCTTTAGCATATGATTTTTTGGATTCCCCTATACCTAGATGGGTTGTCTTTGAACGCTCACTGTTAAAGGACTTTTCGTTTCAGCATGTTGTTTTCATGTCCAATTGTTCATTTCTGTCCAAGCACCCGGTTCTAAAATATTCTCAATCACTGTTGCATGACACATTTTCAAAAGATTTATCTCCCTTTCAATGTTTGTTGTCATCCACTGTGTGGTATAGTTTCTCAAATATAAGGGCAAGTCTTTTTATTACAAATACTGGAAAGAGAAGGGCATTTCATTTGTGTATCAATTCTTCTCAGATAACTCTATTATCCCTTTTCATGAATTGCAAAATGTTTACCACCTGCCCATTTCGTGCCTACAGGACTATACCATCATAAGTACTGCTATACAATCTCATTTATCACTTCTGTCATCACCTGCTACTTTACCCCCTTTCTCGTCCTTGTCTCCTCTTTATCCTCTGTTCTCTCTTCACAACCCAAGGCTGCCCTTGTATATAGACTATTGGTATCGAGTGTTATTGACCGTCCCAAAACATCTATTGAGGTTGACTGGGAACTTGATTTGAATATTTCGTTACCAGTTGATGTTTGGGATCGCCTTTGGTCCAAGTTATTTAAAGCTTCTGGTGCTGCACGCATTACGCAATCCCTTTTTTTCATTTATCATAGGGTTATCATTACACCTGTTAGTATTTCCAAGTTCTCACCTGCATCACCCGCTTTATGCTGGTCTTGCTCCTCCAAAACAGGTACTCTTAAGCATCAACTGTACGAGTGCCCCCATGTGTTATCATTTTGGACATCTATTTGGGATATATGCATGCAAATGTTTCAGTGTTGTTCATCATTATCATTAGTAAATGTATTTTTGGGTTCTATATCAGACGATATTGATATTGTTTCATCTAATGCTAGATTACTTGATCTTTTTATTGCTCTTGCGTTCGAAGTGATTTTATCGTGTTGGAAAGATAATTCCAAAATATCTGTTAATACCTGGTGGAATTTCATATGTGACGAACATAGGATTGCTGTTGTTTCCTCTTCCTCTATTTCGTCCAAAGTCAAGTCTGATCTCCTATGGCTCCCCTTTGTTAATTATCTTTCTTCTAAACATCCCATTTAACTGCTTGTCTTGTTTTTTCCCAGCATATATTCCCATTACTCCTAGTTTCTTTCTTTCCTCTCCCTCCTTTGTCTTTTTCCTCTTCTCCTATCCCCATCTCTTTTCTTTCTTTTTCCTTTCTCATTTTTCTCTTTTTTTTTCTCTTTTTCCCTATCCTAGATTATTTTTTTTTTTTTTTGAAGACCTTTATTTACATCATTAGGATAAACATGTGCGGGCCTACAGCCAATCTGGCCGGCCACAAGTCAAAGACGATCATAAAATTCAAAATAAGCGACACTAGGCCAGTTGGCAGGCAAGCAAACATAATTAAACAATGCTAGAAATGGGACAAGCGGTAATAACGGCCCAATATCAGGATCAATGAGGTCCATTTTATGATAAGGGGACAAGGCTCATGACTGACTCACAAACAAGGGATAACCCAGAAACAGGAATACACCCATGCTGAAACGAAAGGAGGGGGGGGATTTGGGGGGGGGGAGGATGTAAGGGCACGAGTCGATCGCAGCACAAAACAAACGTAAAATACAGTGGAGAAGCATACAAGTGCTACCAAGATCTTATGTCCCCCACCCAATAACACGCTAACAGAGGCAGGGGGAACGGATAAACTATACGAACCGAACCCACTTCTAACAATACGAGCCTGGGAAAAAGGGGGAGGGGGGGGGGAAAGGGGGGGGGAAAGGGATAGGGAAAGGGAAGGGGGGAAAAATAGGGGGGGAAACAAAGGGGAGGAAGCCAAAAAGGGGGGACAGAAAGGGGAAGGAAAGGAAGGAGAAAGAGCAAAACAAAGAAATATAAAAGGAGAAACACAATCGTGCAAGATGGGCGCCACCCCTGGCCAGGCAACCCGCGGCTAATAGTACAGAAGAAAGTGGAGAGCTGGCGAAAAGAAGGGCATGGCAGTAGCGACGAAGCATCGAAACCGATAAAAGTGACATAGCAACAGACCCCAACCCACTCATGCCTGAGAGGCGAGGACAGAAGCGGCACCGCTATAAAGAAATAGAAAAGGGCCATAGAACCAAAAGAAAACATCTGAAAGACCCCACCCACCCGTCCCACCCCGCACCCCTGCAGAAGGCTACGGCCTACCCTCCAAACAGCGTGCCTGTCGCCCTAATCCGAAACCCGAAATATAGTGAAAAAAGAAAGTAGAGGAAGAAGACAAAAAGAGAAGGAGAAGAAATACAAAACAAAAATAAATGTGAGGGAGGAGCCTGAGGATATGAGCAAACACATTCGGCCGCGACCCTCTTCCGACCAACGAATGAATAAGCATCAAGTCAATACTACATCTTCACATACAGCAAAAATCACAGGGAGGGGGAGGAGGAAGAGATTGTAACGATTCACCGTATCAGGGAGTACATACATCAGTGCAACGGGCAGGTAAACCAGCAAACTATCATGTCGTACAACTCACCCCCAACCCCTCCTGACCACGAAACCAACCCTAGAAAGGAGAATGTGGAGCGGACCACCCAGCACAAAATAATCGTAATATTGTCCAGAGTCACAGCAGTGATAGAAATCAGGGAGAGCCTTCGTACGGAGGGAATACAAAAAGTCAATAAAGCAAGACAATTGTAGTAGCAACGACAGGGCAAGCAAAGGCAAGCCGGAGTCCAGATGCGCAATTCGACAATACAAAGGTACCCCTCCAGGACAAAAGTTCGATTCCAACGAAGCGGGATCAAACAGCGGCCCACCATAAGTCCCAGGTACCCGGGAAGGAGGAGATCTCCGCGGCGTATGGAAGTCCTCGAAATCCAGGCGGTGAGGAGGCATAGGGTCAAAAGTCACCGGCCCATCAGTCGGCCGAAGAATAACAACAGCAACTCCTGGCGCATCCGAAGGGGGCGAAGCAATGGCGGCATCAAGACGATGGGGGTGCATGGAAGAGCGGCGGCCCAAAATGGCGGTGAGCCGCATGGGGTCGGCAGAGGCACCGGGGGCCAAGACAGCGTACAATGACATCAAGGCGTCCAGGACATCTCCGGGCGTGGGCGCTCGAGGACACACCCAGGCCTCCGCACAATCCGGCCGGTAAGGAGCGCCGATGCAGAGCGGAGCATCCCCCGCGTTGTCGGTAGCCATCTTGTGAGTTTCGCCGCCCCACACTCCACCGTGGGCCCCCAAACAGTTCCCAAATGGAGGACTTTACAGACCTCCGGAGGCTCCCAACAACGGCCTCACCGGCACAGGATGGGCGAGCGCCTGATGGGGGGGGGGTCCCCTCCGAACAGTGGCAGGCCCCACAGACGAGAGCCAGTCGCGGGGTTCAGGGCCGCCGGACAGGACAAAGGCGAAGGGACCCCTTCACACGGTCAGCCCCCAACACATCTCGTCCCCCTCCAGCCACACGGCCCAGTCGTCGGGGCCGGTTCAGGATCTCCGGGGCACACGCATAATGGTTCCCACCAATGGCTCACTTTCGCGGCCGGGGCCGGCAATCTCTTCTCCGCCGGTCGGGTCCCGCAGGCGAGGTCCCGGTCTCGGGTGCCCGGAGGCCCCAATCTCACCGAGGGCACAGCTGCGGACCCACAGCACACAGGAACCTCCGGACCAGACGGTGAGTAAGAGTGGATCTTTAAATTTCAAATTCTGTATTGAAGTGTCGTAGCAGTGCAGGATATATTGCAGGATAGTCGAGGTCAGCCGGAGGGCCGACGGAGCCGAGCTAAAAGGAAGCCATTCCGTCCTCGAGCTAGGCTCCTCCCCCCTAGATTATTATTGATTCTTTATTAATTTTATGCCATGTATTTCAATTTATCATATTCATTGATTTTTTTTCTTTTCTCTGTATGGCTTTGTTTTTGTACTTGTTGAAACTTAATAAAAATGTCTTAAACATACAAAAACCAATAAAATTATTTGTATACAAAAAAAGACTTTTTATAACAAATTAATTACCAATTATTTACAAATAATGTCCAATAAAAAACATTGTAATTACCAATTACCAATTAAATAAATTAATTACCAATTACAAACATTAATTACCTATTACAAAAATTTATTACAAATTAAATACATTAATTACCAATTACAAACAATAACTACCAATTACAAACATAAATTACCAATTACAAATATTAATTGCCAATTAAAACAATTAATTAACAATTAAAATTATTAATTGCCAATTAATAATTAATTAAAAATACATAAATTATCAATACCAATAAATAAAAATAATTAATTACTTAATTACAATTAAAATACTTCCCACCCAATTCTCCTATAAACCCACTACCCGCTATAGAACTTAAAAGCAAAAATTAATTAAAATGAATTTATAATTCCTAAAAAGTAATAATTAATTTAATATAATTAAATTACTTCCCACCCTATTCCCCTATAAACCCACAGCCCGCTCCGGTACTAAAACATAAAATTGACTTAAAAATAACATTATAAATATATGAAAATAGTTCACATATAACTTAAAACAAGTAAAAAACATATAACACACACATATTAAATACATACTAAAATACATAACAATAGTACAAATATCGATATTAGTAACATCGAAGTTACTAACATCGATATATTTGATATTGATATTACTGACTTCGATATTACTTACATCGATATAAAAGAAATCGATATTACTTACCTTAGTGTCGATATTCTGTCCAACGATATTCTTGCCATCGATATTCTTTACCTTCGTTATTTCTAACTCGATATTTGTGTAGGTCGATATTTACAACTCGATATTTTGACTGTGTACCCTTAAAAAGCAACCTATCATCTTCACACTTACCAACACTACATGCACAACCTCACAAACACATTCACAAAAAAATAGTACATGAAGTGCCATCCCGACAATTTCAATATAAACGCTCAAACAGAATTTTCATACTGTACTGCAAGTTAAAGTTTACAATGGTAAAGCGGAAAACACAACTTGCAAGGACAACATATAAAACACGCGCACAAAAAAATAAGTGCAGTCCCCAATCTCAACTAACAAATAAGGAAATGTTAACCAACATCTCTGAACCCTCAACCTCTGACGATTTACATGAGAAAAATATGCACCACTCAGAAGCGCTTGCTCACAGGAATGATGACGCCACTACATCCACTACTACACACACAACCTACATTGTAAATTACATACCTCTAACTTTCACTCATACTCACCATCACCACACACACAACATACCTCCAACATAAACATTGCAACAAACAACACAGCAACATGAACAAGAAGTAACACAACTACATTTACCACAACTACCGCACACTGTACACAGTGTCAGATCTGCATTCCAATACAAACCACTTACAGACTACATAACAAATCCACATGTAAACATTGGAAATATGGACAATGTCTGTAACAAGTGCTACGCACTTAAATGGAAAGCTGAACCTCAAGACCTTTGCTGCTCATCAGGAAAGGTCATTATCAACAACATTCAAGATCCACCTGTACTTATTAGACAACTACTTGATGGCACTTTCTAATCATTTCTTAGCAAACACACGCCGTTATAATACTCTATTCCAAATGACATCCTTTGGGGCAAATGAAGTTAAAAAAGGAAATTGTATGCAGACTTTTAAAATACATGGCCAGTTATACCACTTAATTGGCAGTCTGCTTCCACAACAAAGCAAGCCTCCACAGTTTTTACAAATATACTTTCTGTCTCAACAACAACAAATTGACGTACGATCACACATGCTGCCAAATCTAAATACCCAGCTTATTGAACAACTACAAGACACATTACACACCCATAACACCTACATTCAGTCCCTCAAATACAACTATGAGTTACATTCACATGAGGAAGATTTTAAAATTATTATACACGCAGATCAACGTCCGCCAAATACTCATCCTGGAAGATATAATGCACCAACAACTGATGAAGTTGCCGTTCTTTTAGTGAACGAAAACAAAGGACCACGCAACATTGTGTTACATACCAGAGATGGACTATTACGAAAAGTATCTGAGTTGCACAGATCATATGATCCTTTACAATACCCCCTTCTATTCACTCGAGGTGAAGATGGTTACTGTCTCAATATACCACAAACACACTCTCTTTATAACAAAACAGTCACATGCATGCTGTACTATGCATATGCTCTTATGGTTCGAACAACAACTTTCAATACCTTGCATTGATTCAGGAATCTATTCAATCAATACATTGTGGATATGATGGCAAAGATGATCACGGAAAGACTAGACTTCATCCGCCGCAATCAAACACAACTACGCGCAGATAACTACATCAATTTAAAAGATGCACCTAATCAAGATCAAAACATTCATGCTTTAGATATTGGACAACACGTTATTTTACCAGCTACCTCCACAGGCTCTCCAAGGTACATGCATGAAAAAACACACGATGCAATGACATACGTCAGGCAATATGGCAGACCTGATTTGTTCATCACTTTCACATGCAATCCTGAATGGACAGAAATTAAAGCTCAATTATTCCCAAAACAAAAGTCATGCGATAGACATGACATTGTTGCACGTGTCTTTAATTTAAAGGTGAAAGCACTCATTAAATTGTTAATACAGAAATGTATATTTGGATGTGCTAAAGCTTACATATTTACTATTGAATGGCAAGAAAGTGGACTGCCTCACGTACACATCTTATTGTGGCTTGACCCAAAAGTACACCCAGACGAGGTTGATCTCATTATATCCACTGAGCTGCCTCATCCTATCAACGATCCAAAACAATTTTTTTTTAAACTTTATTTATAGCTCATTTTCATCTGTACAAGGTACAATCATAGCATATAGTAGTCAGCAGGCACCTTGAAACTTTCATAGGACAGTTAACTCCCCCCTACCCTCCCCCCTTTGTAGAAAAAGGAACTAGGAATACCTTTTATCATCTCACTGCACCCCCTCATGTCGCTGTCTCCTAGTTCAAGTTCTAGGTACATTGGTTATGTGAGTCGAGCATGATGCGACAAAGAAAATCAAAGGAATACGACAATCAGATTCTGTCAACAGTAGAGGAGCATAAACATCTTAAACAACACAGGTAAGTCATGGTAGGCATAGTAAATGAAAAGTGAATAGCATGCAGATCATCCAGGCGTCATTGCACAGGTGATACATGTGAGCTTACATGTCTGCACCCCTCTCAACGGCTGCTTCGTCATCCTCCCCTTGGTGCAGCCTGAGATAAGCCAAGAACGGGCCCCAAATGTCTTTAGGCCTGGATTTTAAGGGCATCTGTTCCACATACGCATGCAGGTTCTCCTGCCACAGTACCATATCTCGTATCCATCCCTCGAACTTGGGCGCCCTTCCCCTCCCCCAGCGACATGCCACTTGCCGCTTCGCCAGCAGCATACCCAGCGAAAGTAATGTCCTGTGTGGGGTGGGAATGTGTGTGGTTAGGCCCAGTAGAGTCGTCGTTGGGAGTGGCTCAATGGTGATCCCCAACATATCAGCCTTCCCCGCTAGGACTTCCTCCCAATACTCCGCCACTCTAGGGCAGCTCCAAGCTAAATGTAAGAAGTCCGCCGCACCCTGGTGGCACCGATGGCATCGATCATCCTGCCGTAGCCCCAGTCTATGCAGGCGCGCCGGTGTGTGATATAGTCTGGGCAGAAATTTAAAGTGAAGTATCCTAAGCCTGCTATTACCGGAAAGGCGTTCTGTCTGTGTGCATGCCGCTTCCCACTGCTCATCCGTGAGTGGGACAGGCAGATCCTTGTCCCAGGCCGCTCTAGCCCTAGCCGGTTCCTGGGGGGGAACCGATCTGCTTCTAGCGTATAATACAGACGTGGCATGTTTCAGTCTCTCACCCTGCAACATCAGATGCAGAGATTGGAATGTTTCCGGTTCCGTCGGGAAGTCAGGACTTATGTCCATCACACATTGTTTTAGTCTCGTGTAAAGGAAAAGGTCCATGAATGCAGGGGGGTCGTCTCCAAAAAATTGTTCCCGGGTTCTGAACTGCCCGTCTAGGAAAAGGTCGCCACACGTGAAGTACCCAAGTCGAACGAGTATATTTTGACATATTTTCTCAGTGGTAACCTGTAACAACGGGCACACTTGCAACGGTATTTTAGGGGAATAGAGACACGTTATGCCCTCAGCCTTCGCCAGCCAGTTAATTGCTTTCACAGTGCAGTCCACCGTAGTAGGGTCTCGGTTACCTGTTTTATATGGGACAAACACATACCCCGCCGGGGGGACAGGCGCCATGTGGCCGTCCTCCACCGCCAGATGGGGCATGTAAGGGGGGGATGAAACCAGTATGCCGCGAAGTGCGCCTGCGCACTGTGGTAGTACTGCTCGAAGTCCGGGACGTCAAATCCACCAAATCTATATGGCACTGTCAATGTATCCAGCTTCAGGCGTGCCTGCTTCCCTCCCCAAATCAGCCTTATGAGCTGTGTCCCTAGAGTGGCGAAGAAATGTGCCCCGGGGTGGTAAGGGATGTTGATAAACAGGTATAAGAATTTAGGCACTATCACCATTTTGATGAGTGATATGCGCCCTGCCATAGATAACGGAAGCTTAAGCCAGGAAGTGATGTTGTCTGTCACTTTGGTCATGACCCTACCATAGTTTGTCCTCATTAGTGTGTCTTTATCTCTGGAAATATAGATCCCCAGGTAGCGAAAATCAGATTCTTACCATTGTAGGGGGTAATTAAGGGGTTGAGGGACGGTGCGATCAGTCAGTGGGAACACAGCAGATTTACCCCAGTTCATTTGCACTCCTGCAAACGCTCCAAATTTCGTGATTTCAAGCAAGACAGGGTTAAGGTTTTCCCCTGGATTGCAAATATAAAGAGTAATATCATCTGCGTAGAGGGAGACGAGCACATGGCGGGAAGGGTAGTTAAGATCCCCTGTGATTATGATGCTGACACAGTTTAGCTGCAAGGGGTTCAATGGCAATAGCAAATAAAACAGGCGACAAGGGGCACCCTTGTCTTGTCCCCCTGTTTATCCGAAAGGGGTCAGAGCGCGCCCCATTAAGCAGTACTCTGGCCAATGGCGCCTCGTACAAGAGTCTAATCCACCTAAGAAACTGACCCGGGATCCCCATATAGGCCAGGGTCCCAAACATGTAATCCCATTCCAGGGAATCAAACGCTTTGGTGGCGTCAAGAAAGACTGCCACCGCCGCGCATTTGGGGTTGATGTCCTGTAGGATCGCAAGCAGTGTGCGCAAATTATGTGAGGTGGCCCGATTGGGTACAAAGCCCGCCTGGTCCGGTAGGACTATCTTTTCAAGGAGGAGGTTCAGTCTAGTGGAGAGGACTTTGGCCAATATTTTTGAATCACTATTTAGCAGGGACAAGGGGCGATAAGAGTCACATTGATCGGGGACTTTACCGGACTTAAGTAAGGACAGTATGTGCGCTTCTCGCATAGTGTCTGGGAGTACGCCCTCTTCCAGCGCTTCATAAAATACTGCCTTAAGGATAGGAGCCAGGACGTGGACGTAGGTTTTGTAAAAATCGATGGTAATCTCATCCGATCCCGGGCATTTACCAGAGGCCATGCCCATTATTGCATCCTTAATTTCGTCCACTTCAAGGTCGGCCGCCAAGAATTTTTGCTGCCCTGGGCCTAGCCACGCGAGGGCTACGTCTTCGAAGTAGTCCTCCAATTGTAGTGTAGTTTGTATCGGTGAGGTGTAAAGTGTTTTGTAATAGCCAGTCAGTATATCCATTTGTTCCGGTAATGACCTACTCGTCCCTCCCTGACCGTCTTGCAGTTCCGTGACAAAGTTTTGAAAGCGTGGAGGCCATACTGCTCCAGCCAGTAAGCATCCCGGTCTATCCCCTTCCCCATATTTTCTTGCTTCTCCTGGTTTCCCTCGGACTTTACATTCACGCTCTGCCTCTTCGGTGTACTCCGACAATTTCTCCTGTATACGCGCTTGTATGGGGGTAGGATCCGCAGCAGTCTTAGCTTCTCGTTCCAGCGCCCTCAATTCAGACTCAAGAGTATGTAGGGTGCCGCGGAAGGCTTTCAGTATGCCACCCCCCTTAGCAATGCACCACCCTCTGACAGTCACTTTGAAGGCCTCCCAGACAGTCGTGGGACTCGCAACTGAGCCAGTGTTTCTAGGAAAGAAGTCAGCTATCTCTTGCTCCAGTTCAGATCTGAAAGCAGCATCTTGTAAGTGTGAGGGGTTCAACCTCCAGCTGATGTAGGGAGCGATGTCTACAGGTTTGTGTAGGGAGATTTTCACTGGGGAATGGTCCGAAAATGTCCGAGCGATGTGCGTCGCCCTTTGGACCCAGTTCGTCATTCCTTTTGCCAAGAACACATAATCCAACCTAGCCCAGGTGTTATGGACAGAGGAGTGGTGTGTGCCCTCCCGGTGTGACTGGTGTAAAAAACGCCATACATCTATTAAACCCTCTTCTTTTACGATTTCTTGCAAGGCACGCTGAGAGGTGGTATAATGTGCTGGTGCGGCGTGTGCCCTGTCCCAAGTCGGATCAACCACAGTATTGAAATCCCCTTCCCAGGTGAGGTATCTACACCCCAGCATTCTCACTTTGCCATGTATCAGTTGCAGGTAGTGAGGATCGTCTACATTAGGCCCATAATAGTTCACAAACGCAATATCATGTGTCTGCAGGGAACCCCACAACAAACAGTACCTTCCATCCGGATCTGCTTCTCTCCCCCTCTCCACAAAGTACAACCCGCGTTTAATCAAAATAGCCACCCCTCTGGCGTAGGAGGAAAATGAGGCGAAACATCCATGCGAAGCCCACCTGGATGCAAAGTTAGGGGTGGATCCCCGTGTCAAGTGCGTTTCCTGTAGGAAAGCAATGTTAACATGGTGTCTGTATGAATAGCCTAGTACTTGCCTCCGTTTTCGACATGACATGACGCTAACGCCTGGAGCAGCGTCTCCCTGTTTATCCTGCATTTAAGAAGACAACATCTGATCTCCTGCTGAAGTTTCTCACCCTTCTTTATCGACTCAACAGCTCGTACCAAACATCCCAATCGAAGCCCATCCCAATCACTTCCCTCCAATGACTCAACAACCTGCGTTAACCTCCTTCCCCCCTTCCCCGCCCTCCAATTTCCTCCCACACCGGCTGCCCCAACCTGCCAGAGTACAATATCCTTCCCCTCCCTAGCAAAATACACGTCCCTAGATGTCAACATACACCCTAAAGGACCCATTAAACTTGACTAAAAGCAAGTTAGTGTTAACCAAACAAAGGGTAATGCCCTCAGTGGGGGCCGCTAGGAGCTCCCGCCAGTACCATCACACCACCCTATTTCACCTATCAACAACCTCCTGGAACTCAGGGGTCACTATAACGGGACGGGGGTGGGCGGCCAAGAGTCAATTCATGCCTTCAGGTCAATAAGAGTGTCATACTTCACCCTCCCGATGTGCAACCTGGTGACGCCATAGGCCCTAAGGCCCGCAGTCACTGCAACTCTGGTGTCAAGTCTCAAGCAGGTTCCGACAATGGCGAGTGAGTGATCGTCGCCCTGCAGCTGTCTCTTTGGATGCTGATCGCCTGTCGTGCTTCAGGTAGTCTTCAGCTTGCTGGGGCGTCAAAAGACGTTTTGTCGGCCTCTATGATGGATCTGTAGGCGCGCCGGGTACAGCATCGCGTACTGGATACTGCGGGACTGAAGTTGTTTTTTCACCGCTAGGAACTTTGGTCGAGCGTCCTGCACCATTTGGGTGAAGTCAGGGTAGAACGACAGGGTGGTATTCTCATGTCTCACTTCACCCTTCTCTCTTGCCAGGCGCAGAAGTGTGTCCCAGTCTCTGTAGTTAAGAAATTTCATAATAATCGGGCGCGGCGCTGCACCTGGAGGGGGCTTTGGTGCCAGGGAGCGATGTGCACGCTCGTTAACAAGGTGCGCTGAGAAGGCGTCGCGGCCGCAGAGCTCTATTAGCAAGCGTTCCATGTAGTCTTCTAGGCGCCCTGTATTGGTAGTTTCGGCCAGGCCTAGCATGCGTACATTATTCCGTCGGGAACGGGATTCCAACTCCTCGTTCCTGTCAGCAATTACTTTCAGGAGTTTGTCCATGTGCGCCATGTGTTGTCTGCTGGTCGTTGCTCCGTCCTCCAAATCCGACACTCTCTGCTCTACCCCCTTAATACGCTTGTCGTGTCAGTCCAGTTACGCTACTACGTTATCCAAACGGAGAGTCATGGAGTCAATTTTCGAGTCTATGGACGTTAGGCTTTGCTGCATACTGACCAGGAGGGCCTTCCAGCTTTCGTCTCGTGGTTAAGGAGAGTCAACAGTGCCCTGGCTATTGGAAGTTGCGCCCGGCATTCTGCGTGTATCAAAGGGAAGTTTAGATTGCCACTGCTCCGGTTTGCCCATCCTGGCTTGTCTCCAGGCGTGATGATGAGGAGGCACCGAGTATCAATGTCGCGCTGGCTCTGCAACGATCGTTGTCACATTAGCGGCAAGCCCAGGGGGGTATCTGACCATCCACGTGCAGAGGGAGCCGCTCGCATCCCAGCCGTAGCTTCGCAGCGCACCCAGCCCCAAGGGCACACTCCCTTCTCGCAGGAATGCTCCGAATATTTCTCTCCCCACAGATAGTCCGATGTGCCTTAAGCTTTGATGCAGGGGGTTGTAAATGCCACTCCGGGTTTGCCGCCGGTAGGGGCAGCGCCACTTGGTCCCCCCAGTTCAGTCCTCTCCTATGTGTGCATGCCAGTCACGCTGTGTGTATGAGGAGGCCTCCCCCAGGTCCAGGCGGGCAGCACGCAACCGGCTCAGAGCCCGCACGGTCCGTCGCCGATAAAATGGCAGCCACTCCGCTCCCCTTCCAAGAGCCGTGTCGCTTCTCTCTCGTGCTGCCCGCTCCTCACCTTTCTCGCCAGTTCACGGTGCACTCGGCAACTCCACCAGAAGTCCTGCAACGCCCGTCGGGTACAGGGGCAGCCCGCCCGGGTGCCAAGTGCTCCGCCACGCGAGATGCACCGCACACAGCCAGCCCAGTGGACCCCGGTCTCGCTTACGTTCGCGCTCCATCTCCGAGTTCCAGCCCGACTCGCTCGGTCGGCCGCGGAGGATTCACAGGCCGATTGCTGGATGGTCGTTGCAGCTTCCGATCCGAAATTCGCCCCACGGCAGCCAGAAGTCTTCAGCCGCGGTTCGGTGCAGGTTAGGATACAGGTTTCGAAGGCAGGATGAGGATTAAGTTTATGTAAACTCCCGGCCTGGCGAGAGCTCTACGTAATGGCGGCCATATAGGTCTAGCGCCACCTAGCGCCCCCCATCCAAAACTATTTATGATTGTAAAGAAACACATGATACATGGTCCATGTGGTGAACACAACATTCTTTCACCATGTTTGAAAAATGGGATTTGTACTAAGAAATACCCACGCGCACTCTGTAATGAAACGGAAACTGGTGTTAGTGGTTATCCTATTTACTGTCGAAGGAGCCCCCAAGATAGTGCACATACACTCACAATGACTGTTAGAGGACAGGAAGTCACTATCATTAATCAGTGGGTAGTTCCATATTCACCTGTACTGTCTCGCACTTTCAACGCACACATTAATATTGAATACTGCCAATCAGTTAAAGCTATAAAATATATTTGCAAATATATTATCAAAGGATCAGATCAAGCAACTGCTACTCTTGAAAACAAACACAATGAGATAGAAGCATATCAAAATGGACGCTATATTAGCACATCTGAAGCAACTTCTAGAGTTTCACATTCATGAACGGCATCCCACTGTCACACATCTAGCTGTTCATCTACCAAATGGACACAGAGTATACTTTAATGACAAAAACATGACACACGTAGCAAACAACCCGACACCCACAACGCTTACAGCCTTTTTCAAATTATGTGCCACTGACACTTTTGCTAAAACATTGCTATATCAAGAAGTACCGCAATACTATACCTGGCCTAATTCTAAATTTACACGTAGGAAAACGTGGCCAGGACGTATTAGGACACCCTGGGGTTAAAAAAGACTCTGCTCTTGGTAGAATGTACATAATTCACCCAAACCAATCATAGTGCTTCCACTTACGTCTCCTTTTGCAACATGTTCGTGGACCTACAGGGTTTGACAGTCTTTTAACAGTTAATGAGAAATGATTCCCTACCTATCAAGCAGCGTGCAAAGCTCTCGGACTCATTGAAGACGACGAACATTGGAAACATACATTAAGTGATGCTGCACTTTCCGATTCACCATCAAAGCTACGTCAGTTGTTTGTTACTATTCTGTTGTTTTGTAACCCATCTGATCCTATGGCTTTATGGGACCCATACAAACATCATTTATGTGAAGATATTATACACACTAAACGTCTACAAACACATAATGACTCAATACCAATGACTGATGACATTTTTAACCAGGGACTAATACAAATAGAAGACTCGATCGATCTCATAAGTGAAAAATCATTAACAGATTTCAAACTTCTGCCGACAGACAGGACAAACCATACACCATACAGCCACACACAAAACGCTGATTCAACACAGAACCTACATGAATACGTTGCACAACATTTGCCAAATTTAGTTCCCGATCAGACTGTCGCCTACAACTGCATTGTTCAGAGTGTTGAAACAAAGCAAGGCAAACTATTCTTTTCAGACGCATCTGGAGGAACTGGAAAAACGTACTTAATCAACCTTATACTTGCCAAAGTACGCTCTTTACGACTATTAGCTCTTGCTGTTGCATCATCTGGAATAGCAGCTACTTTGCTTACTGGAGGCAAGATGGTACATTCAACTTTTAAACTACCTTTAAGTGTTTCACTTGAAAAGGAATCTACATGCTCTATACGGAAAAATGGACCTTTAGGCATGCTACTTCAAAGTGTGTTTCTTATCATGTGGGACGAATGTACTATGACACACCGCGCACATATAGACGCTGTTAACACAACTTTAAAAGATATTAGGAATGCTACTCTAATAATGGGTGGTGTCACTTTTGTGTTTGCTGGTGACTTCAGACAAACTCTTCCCGTTGTTCCAAGGGGAACTCGCCCTGCTTCGCTTTTTGGATTGCGGCCATTTTATTGTTGTTGTTGTTGTGCCTCCTAGCCCGGCTCTCCGCCCCGCTCCCGCCTCCCAGCTGCTCCTCCCTCGCCCCACCCCCCTCCACTATCCACTTATGACAGATGCTTTAGCGCGCAGCGTTCACGCGCAGCGGTCGCGCCCCATGCGCGCCGAAGGCGCACCAAAGGTAAGCCCGTCTACGCCCGTCCGCGCCTGGACCGCACCCAGCGCCAGACCCCCTGGCCCCCGCCACACCCATTCCTCCCGCATTACATACGACGCCTCAACTCTCTCAGCCCTTAACCCCGGCCGCACACCACAATGCTGAGAAGCTACCCCAGGACACACCCATGGACCCTTCGCCTGCCACTCCTGCAAGTTCGACTGCATCAGGACCCACACCAAATCCACAAACTCCAAACACAGCCCCAACTCTAACCACCTGAAGTGCATCCTGCTGAACACCCGCTCGGTCCACAGACACGCCACTGAACTCTGGGACCTACTTGACACTGCATCGCCAGACGTCGCCTTCCTGACAGAAACCTGATGAACGCCTCATCAACGCCCGACATCGCCATAGCCATCCCGGACGCCTACAAGATCATCCGAAAAGACCGCACCAACCAAACAGGAGGAGGCATCGCCATCGTCCATAAGAACACCATCCGCATCACGACCAGCTCCGACGATAACCTCGCTACCGCCGAACACCTCCACTTCCAGATCCACACCGACCCCAGGACCACACTTAGAGGCACCCTCATCTACAGACCACCAGGAACCCGCACACAATTCAGCGAAGACATCACTGACTTCATCAGCCCACATGCCCTCACCTCCGAGAACTACATTCTACTGGGAGACCTCAACTTCCACCTGGAATAGAAAAACGACAGCAACACCTCCACCCTTCTGGACAACCTGGCCAATCTCGGACTCAAACAACTTGTGGACACCCCACCCACTTTGCCGGACACACGCTCGACCCTATCTTCACCTCCAGCAAACACATCTCCTTCGATCACACCACAGCTCTCCATTGGACGGACCACAGCTGCGTTCACTTCAGCTACAAAAAGACCACGACCCACAACCCCCCACAACCTATTCCTCAAAGAAATTGGAACAAAATCACCACCGACCAACTCCTCACATCGCTTAACCAAAACCCTCCTACCATATCATCAGACCCAAACCAAGCCGCCACCAAACTCACACAATGGATCACCCACAGCGCTGACGATTTAGCACCCTTGAAAAAACATCAAATGAAACAAGGTAGCAAAAAGGCCCCCTGGTTCAACGATGACCTTAAGAAATCCAAGAAGCTATGTCGTACTCTCGAGAAAGCCTGGAGAAAAAACCCAACCACTGACAACCTGGCCACCTTCAAGAACGCCACCCGCAAACACCACCAATTGATCCGATCCACCAAGAAATCCGCATTCAAGGATCGACTCGACAACAACGCCCACAACAGCAAGGAACTATTCAACATCGTCAAAGAATTTACCAACCCCACCGCTGGCACCAACAACATCACTCCCTCCCAAGACCTCTGCGACTCTCTATCCTCATTCTTCCACAACAAAATCACCGACATACATAACAGCTTTGAAAACGAGCCCGAAGACCAGTCCACTCCACCCACCCCCGAACCAAAACCGCACTCCAACAACCGTTGCGCCTGGAACCCAATCACCACCGAAGACACCATCCGCCTGATGAACTCCATCCACTCAGGTTCACCAATCGACCCATGTCCCCACCACATTTTCAACAAAGCAGACGCCATCATCGCACCCCATCTCCGCGATGTCATCAACTGCTCCTTCAACTCCGCTACCTTCCCAGAAAGCTGGAAACATGCCGAACTCAGCGCCCTTCTGAAGAAACCCACAGCAGAACCCACTGAACTCAAGAACTACCGCCCCATCTCGCTCCTCCCATTCCCTGCCAAAGTAATTGAGAAAGCCGTCAACAGTCAGCTCGCCGCCTTCCTTGAATCTAACAAATCCCTCGACCCCTCACAATCCGGCTTCCGAGCCAAACACAGCACCGAAACCGCCCTCATCGCAGCTACAGACGACATTCGAACTCTACTGGACAACGGAGAAACAGCCGCCCTCATCTTACTAGACCTCTCCGCTGCCTTCGACACAGTCTGTCATAGCACACTCATACAACGCCTCAGCAACATCGGAATACAAGGGAAAGCATTGGACTGGATCATCTCGTTCCTCACAGGAAGAACCCAAAGAGTCCGACTTACCCCATTCAGATCAGAGGCCACTGAAGTCATCTGCGGCGTACCACAAGGATCATCACTCAGTCCCACCCTCTTCAACGTATACATGAGCCCCCTCGCATCCATCGCACGGCAACACAACCTCAACATCATCTCATACGCAGACGACACCCAGCTGATCCTCTCCCTCACCAAAGACCCAAACACCGCCAAAACCAACTTACATGAAGGAATGAAAGAAGTAGCCAATTGGATGAAGAATAGCCGTTTGAAGCTAAACTCGGACAAAACGGAAGTCCTCATCCTAGGACCATCCCCCTCTGCCTGGGACGACTCATGGTGGCCACCGGCCCTGGGAACCGAACCCATACCTACGGATCACGCACGTAACCTGGGCTTCATCCTGGACTCCTCCCTCTCGATGACCAGACAAGCCAACGCCGTCTCATCATCATGCTTCAACATACTTCGAATGCTCAAAAAAATCTTCCGTTGGATCCCCACCGAAACAAGAAAGACGGTCACCCACGCACTGGTCACCAGCCGACTGGATTACGGAAACACCCTCTACGCTGGAACCACAGCCAAACTACAGAAAAAACTCCAACGCATCCAAAACGCCTCAGCCAGACTCATCCTAGACATCCCCCGACAAACCCACATTTCCGGTCACCTGAAAAACCTCCACTGTCTCCCCGTCAACAAGAGAATAACATTCCGTCTCCTCACCCACGCACACAAAGCCCTCTACGACCTAGGACCCGAATGCCTCAACACGCGACTGTCCTTCTACACCCCCTCCCGCCAACTATGATCGTCCAATCAAGCCCTCGCCGCTATTCCGCGCATCCATAAATCCACCATGGGAGGAAGATCCTTCTCCTACTTAGTGGCCAAAACCTGGAATTCTCTCCCCATCCACCGCCGCCTTACACAGAACCACCTCTCCTTTAGAAAGCAACTAAAAACCTGGATATTCGATCAGTAAAGCACTCCCCCCCCCCCTCAAGCGCCTTGAGACCCTCTGGGTGAGTAGTGCGCTATACAAATCCTTGAACTTGAACTTGAACTTGATATACTCAAAGCATGTTTAAAAGCATCACACCTGTGGGACTCAGTGCAAACTCTCACCTTACTCACTAACATGAGGACACATTTGGGAGGTGGAGATAGTCACTTTGCAGATCTTCTACGACAAGTTGGAAATGGAGACCTACCTCACAGTATTGACAATATTAATCTTCAACAATTAGGTACGCCTGTCTCAAACTTAGATGAACTCATACAACATGTATACCCCAACATTGAACATATTATTTCTCAACACTACCAATGGATTTGTGAAAGAGCTATAGTTGCACCCAGAAACACCAATGTCAACCATATTAATGATCACATACTACGAAAAATCCCAGGGGAGCCAAAACTCTATAAATCCATTGACACAGTCTTAGAAACTGAAGACGCCGTACATTATTCTCAAGAGTTAACTATTCAGGACTTCCACCTCATTTGCTACAACTTAAAGTTGGCATTCCTATTGTGTTATTGCGGAACCTCCATCCGCCCAATCTATGCAATGGTACACACCTACAAGTTACAGATCTTTTGCCATATGTAATTAAAGCTATTATTCTCTCTGGACCTACAGCAGGCCAGTTAGCTCACATTCCCCACATACCCATGATACCTACTGATGTATCATTTCAATGTAAACGCTTGCAGTTCCCTATTAACATTGCCTTTGCTTCTACTATTAACAAATCACAAGGTCAAACTTACAAAGTCATAGGCATAGACTTACGAGAAGACTGCTTCACTCATGGACAGTTATATGTAGCACTCTCTAGGTCCGGCAATGTACTAAATCAATTTATTCTACGACCACATTCCAATGAAACCAAAAATGATGTATACCGTGAAATCTTAAAATAAATTAAACTTTAACATTACAAAAAGTACACACATACATTTTCTAGCCCGACAACGTCGGGACGGGCTGCTACTATATCCATAAAAGCACAGGTCAAATAACAGCAAAGAAATACATTAGATTATAAAAAATGCATTAAAGATAAAAAAGCATTAGCATCATAAAAAGGTAGAAGATTCCCAATAGGGACCTGTAGACGGAGATCAAATAACAGCATACAATATATTGAACTATAAAGGTGCAATCAAATAAATGACAGTCCAACTTCATAAAATAGTACCTTAGATGGAATTATAATATATACATACATTTTGGCACGACGATCCAGATGTATTAACCATGATCATAAATTACAAATCAGAGCACTTAATGGAAGCAGCCTTCAGTAGGTGCACATTGAGTCACGCGCACGAACTGCCACCTTCAGAAAAGATCCCACGCAAAATATTAAATCATCCTCTTCCAGCTCACGGATTTTCAAGTAAGCTGCTTTATGGTGGGTTATGGCAGTGTTCTTAAAAAATTGAATCAAAAACCATTTAGTATATTTTTGATAAAAGTTACAAAAAAATAGTACATTTAACATAGATTGGTTACTACGATCATAACATGGACTTGGCAATTGATCGAAGTTGGCATTGTACCCTATGAGGAAACAGGGTAAAAATGTCAAAGCATCTGCCTGTAGGCGAAAAAGCAATCCTTACTCCCTATGACCTAAATGTTTTTAAAAGGTAACTTGATGGTAAATGTGATGCAAGTGGGATGCGTCAACTAAGGACATATACCTGGCAACAAAGGTTTTCAGAGCCTCCTTTTCGTATGTTGCCTTATTATACTGTGCGTATAAAGCCTCCAGAAAAGATTTTTTATTTATGTGCTCTATATCAGTTGGATTAAAAAAGATATGTTCAAAGTTCATATTGTTTAAGCTTTCCCTTACAGCGGCAAGTCAGGGTAAGTCCCAACCCTTTTTGCATTTAAGGCAATCTATTATTACATCTCAGGTAAGAGTCGCTTCCGGGTTTTTCCACATTGCGAGCCAGAATATAGCTGGACTGGCCCTGATATAGTCCTCAACATATGTCAATTTTAATTCCTTGTGGCAAACATATTGTGAGGAAGGGATCGAGGCCCCCAGAAGTTTGCGTGAAAATCTATTTTCCTCACCCTGAATGCTACTATACTGTTTGAAGCCCCACACTTCAGCACCATATGTTGCAGTGAGGATACACTGTGATTTGAAATTTTGGTTATAGCTAAAACCACCTCTGCCTTTTTGGGTTACGGGAGGCAGAGGATTGAGTTGATGGCTTTTGAAAACTTGCTCCTACTGTATGCCACATGATCAACCCAGAAACCATTGGCTGCAAATACCAACCCCAGATAGGGAAAAGTGCAAGTGCAATGTAAACATTCAGAACCAATAGAGATAGTATTAATAAGGTGCTTTTTCGGACCACAGGCCATTACATTTTGTTTTTAAAAATTGGTACAAAGATCTAATCCAGCCATAAAATCTACAAAGCCCCGAACTAAAGTGCATAATGCGTTGGGTGTGCGACCCATTAGGACCGTATCATCAGCGTACAGTAGGGCAGGAAGTATGTTACCATTAATTTTGGGAACATCATTAGTAAGTATAATCAATGAATTATGAAGGTCATTATTATATAAAATGAAAAGGAGAGGGGCCAGGACACACCCCTGCCCGACCCCTCTACCGATATTGATGTCCTTTAAAACCTCCCCGCCTTTACTGATCCTCACCCGAGCCTTCAGGTCCCTATGTAAATAAGCTAAAAAATTAACTAAAACCTCATCCAACCCATTTTTCAAAAGAATCGACCATAGCGTGACCTGTTAACATCGTCAATAGCTGAGGTGAGATCCATAAAAGCCAAATAAATAGGAGATTTCTGAGCTATGGTATATTTTGCGATAATCAAGTTAAGGTTTAGGCACTGTTCAACTATGCCTATTTTACTTCTAAAACCTAACTTACAGGAGTTTAAAATGTGTTCTTCCTCAGTCCATTACCTAATTGCATTAAACAGGATCCTCCCGAGGATTTTCTAGGTGTTATCAATCAGGGAGATCGTCTATAGAAACTTGGGTTGGATCTATCGCCTTTTTTCAAAATTGGGACGATAATGTTGGTAGACAATTTGCTCGGAATTGTGGCATTTGTTATATTATTGAAAATGTTTAATGAAAGGGGTGCCCAAATTCTGGTTTATATTTGATGCGGTCAATAGGGCCAGGAGCTTCATTGCCCAAACTTTGATGAATGGCATCCTATACTTCTACATGCTTATCCTTTTTGGGTACTGCCGCGATTTCCATGACATTAGATAGGTTATTATTGGACAAATGATCCAGTAAATCTATCCCCCTATTACATGGAGGGACATTATTAAAGGGAGGAATCCCTGTATAATATATTTGCTCTGGAAATCCCGGCTTTAAAATCACCACCCAAGCAAATAGCAGCTAATTTATCATAAACCTTTTCGCTTTGTAAGGTAGCAATAAAGTTAAACAAATTAGTAAAATTCACATTTGGCTAAATAAAGAAGTCATTGTTATAAAAATTAATAAAACAAATGGAAGCCCCCTGTGTGTAGATCAAAGTCTGAAAAAGAACCTTTTTTTCAGTGAATTTCTATGTTTTTTAAAGGCTAATTTCTAACTATAACGTCACTGAATCCTATTGTTTTTTTTCAGTAAATTTCAAAGGTTTTTTAAATTATAATTTCTAACTATAACGTCCCTGAAATCTATGTTTTTTCAGTAAATTAAAAATGTTTTTTATTATAATTTCTAACTATAATGTCCCTGAAACCCATGTTATTTTCAGTATATATATATATATATATATATATATATATATATATATATATATATACACATATATATATACATACATATATAAATATATATATATATATATATATATATATATATATATATATATATATATATATATATATATATATATATATATCAAGTACGAAGAATTTCCCAAATGTCAGGAAATGCACGACGACACACAAAGGTTGCTGTGCTTCAAAGATTTATTTCAGGCAGCAAAAACAAACAATATATATATATGTGCTACTTTTTGACTAGTTTGTGCATGGAAAGTTTTGGGGTGATCCATTAAGCAGGGGCAGAGAAAAAAGGGCAGCCCCAAAACAATCAATCAATCATCAATCAAAACACAAAATCCCCATGCATTTTCTATTGACGTATTTAGACAAGCCTATAGCAAAAACTGCCAAGCGGAATTACACTAAATTTAGCGAAAAGCTAGAGCTTGGTGCGCAAATTATTCATTTTGTGATTTGGTGTAAATCCATTCAGTAGTTTTTGAGAAATTAAGGTTAAAAAAAATAGCTGTATATCTGCACAGTTGGGTCTGCGAGAGGCTCACGAGACTCTCACAAGATCGCCAGTTTAAAAATGGAGCATTCTGATTGTCCCAGGGAGCTTCATTTCCCTTGGCCATCTCGCTCCTGAGAGAGTCAGACTCCCGCAGGAGTGAGCGCTCTGATTGTATGCCTGCAACATGAGAAAAATGTTGTTGACCACCATTACAAGACTTAAAAATGTTGTCCACCAGCCCGGAAGTTAAAAAACTAAAATAAAAAAGTAGGGATAGCCTGACCCCCTACGCCCAATAAGGGGACCCAAAGGGACCCTCCCCTGTCCTGGAGATATAAAATAAAATAACATAAGGGGGCAGGGTAGGGATATCCTGACCCCTATGCGCCTTAGGGGTCCCAGAGAGACCCCAAACCAAAAAAAAATAATCTGCTAAAAATGCTGAAATACCAAGAGGCTCCTACCGGATTGGAGGAAAAAAATGAAGGCTGAGTAGCATTTATGATTTATAGACCCTAGGGAGCCTACCCTGAGGCAAAATCTTAAAAGGGGAACGGGGATGGGGGCCCTCCACCCTGAGCCTCCAGAAGTCATGGGAGAGGTTCATCCCCAGGACTGATATTCTTAATAAAGGGCAGGGGGCCAGCCTACTCCTCAAGCCATTAAAAGCCTTGGCGAGGCCACCCCTGGGGCTAAACTTTTGTTAGAAGGGGAGGGGGCCCCCCTCCCTGAACCTCTATAAGTCCGGGGAAGCCACCCCACGCCGAAATTGTTAAATATGGGGAGGTTGCCAGTTGGAAGGTTGAAAATTAGGTGGTATAGCCGGGAAGCCGTACCATACAATATTCTCATACTACACAGAGATAATCCTTGTATTCAACAACAATAATCATCAGCTCAGTCCTGGAAGTTGGGCATTTTACAGTATCATATGGTGCATAAGCAATTGAGAGAACTCGAAAGAAATCTGATAGAGTTGTACATTTTTGAAGAGTTCAAAAATAAATGCAGTAAATCCTTCAAACTGATCCCATTAAAATGAATGAGGAAAAACACAGGTGACACTTGGTAACTTATAGGGTGAGTTCAAACAAAGCCTCTTGTGGATAAGGTTGTGCAGGACACTAGACCAAATTCCAACAGTAGTTCCTTTGTTATCTGGCCGAGGGAGTCCGAGTGCAGAGGTGACTTGGCTGTCCGGAGTACTGAACAGGATCCACGGGAGCTGTCAAACTTACAGAACATGTCAAAACCCCGCTTGGGGTTGGAGTTCCACTCTACCCACCGGGAGCAGAGGCCATTGAGGTCCTAGGACCAGGGTTCAATAGCTAGATTGCTTTAACCTTTCTCGGTGACTCCGGGTGCAGAGGTAGCTGGCAGTCACTGGGGCAGATTATGCTAAAGATGCTTTACACGCACTAGATGACTCCAACTTCAGGATGCAGGAACACAGCAGCAGGGTTGTTGCTGACATCTGCAGCTGTCACTGTGAGCAGCTCTCTGGCTGAAGGTGTCACTCAAGGAGTCGATCACCCAACTGGCAATCGCCAAGCCTTGGTTGCGGCAAATGTAGTCCACAGTTACTTCGATGGCTGGAGGTCGACAGGAGTGGAGTAGTGGCTTGAAACTTGGTGAAAGCTGAGCTACCATGCCCAGCTTGCAGGACACCACTTCTTTTCAGGCTCACTTTCAACAGTCCCA
This sequence comes from Lissotriton helveticus, assembly GCF_964261635.1. Lineage (NCBI taxonomy): Eukaryota > Metazoa > Chordata > Amphibia > Caudata > Salamandridae > Lissotriton > Lissotriton helveticus. The sequence goes on from NC_136067.1 coordinate 990,733,273, forward strand.
GTTGATCGGAATTCTTGCCACACAGCATGTTGAGTTTCCTCCAGCATCCATGGGACTGATCCTGCCACTCCAAGAGAGTCTGTCTCAGTTTCTCACATCCACAGGAGTCCCTCTTCCTGGGAGCAATGAGCTTTTGCCATGGACACGTCAAACACATGGTTTCAGTATATAGTCTTTTTAGGGCAGTTAAGTGTCCTCTCTATGTGCTGCGGCAGAGTCTAAAGTCCTCTTGTCGAATTCAAAATCAGAACTGTGGTTCTGGTGTCAGGGAAGCCCCTTAAATCCTAGTTTAGGGCCCATTAAGGGTGTGAGGGGCAGTGGGCAATGGGTTACTGGTCCCTGAGGCTAACCCACCCCTTAGGTGACAACATCCTGTGGATGTTCATCACCTTTCTACCCATAGTCCTTTAATTTAGGGTCCCAACACTTCCAAGCCCACCCTAAAGATGTGGCTAGCCTTTTGGAGGAGTACTCCTCCTGAATAACTAATTTTACCACTTCTTGGGCTAGACAGGGTGCAAAGGGCTTTGCCCTTGAGCGGGAGACAAGCAATTTTACATGAAACATGGTGAAAGCCTTTGAGGCTCACCTAATTGATGACTCTAAACACTAGCCATCCTGGGAAAGAGGAGACATGACCTCTTTCCAGCCAATGCCTTTGGCTCCGCCCTGGTGAAGTGCTAGTACATCCCACCAGGAGGGCAGACACACTTTTACTTGGGTCACACAGGGTAGCACAACTAGATCTGCAGCCCTGGTTGCTCCTTTACCACCCTTGACCTGGGTACCACTGGCACCATATACCAGGGACATATAAGGGGCAAAGTTATTTTCCAATTGGATATTCCAGTCACATCTCTTTTAGGGGAAGAGCAGAGGCACTGGGGCCGGGTTAGCAGGTCCCAGTGCACTATCAGAGTCATAAAACAGCATCTAGCAGTCAAAAATGGGGCAAAAAGTGTGGGGCATCTGCAAAGAGTCCCAGTTTCCAACAGGGCCACAATAGTTTTAAAAATGTGCTGTTCACCCTAAGCTGCTGTAAAAATATACAAAAACTTATAATTATATTTCTCCAACTGGTATCAGTTTCATAAAGTGGTAATAGGTAGGGAACATCTATAAAACCCAATACTTACCTAGATATAACACCCTAACATAGAATGCGCGATAGTGTCCTGAAAACTACATTAAGCCAATCAGATACTCCCTTCTTATAAGCATGTATCACGTTATGCTGTGAAGTTTCAGAGGGATACTGTGCCACAATATATTACTTAGTATTTTGACTGTTATAACTTTAACACTATTTATACTATTTACACCTATGACCACAAATTTGCATTTACACCTCATAATCTATATTCCTGGCATTTTACATGTACATCTGATCATGCTACCTCTATTTCAACTACTACACTCTACTCTACGCCACTGAACACTATGCCGCACCACTCTATGCCACCACTCTATTACACTCTAAATCACTCTACTCTACGTCAGTCCACTATATGCTACTCCAGTCCATGCAAATGTACTTTATGCCACTCCACTTGACGCCACACTATTACACTACTCCATTGTATGTCACTCTACTATACCCCATTCCAGTGTGTGCCACTGCACTTTATTGCACTCCACCCTATGCCACTCCACTATACGCTATTCTACTGTACACCACTGCACTCTATGCCACACCACCTTATTCCACTCTATGCCACTCTACTCCATGCCACTACACTCTACCCCACTATTGTAAATGCTATTTCACTCTACACCACTCCACTCTGTGCTGTATGCTATTCCACTTGACACCACTCCACACTACACCACTAAACTCTATGCAATTCCACTCTATGGCAGTCCACTCTATATCACTTCACTCCATCCCACTCTATGCCACTCCACTCTACAGTACACTCTACCCCACTGCAGTTTGCCACACTCCACTCAATGCTATTTACTCAATGCTACTGCAATAAGACACCACTCCACTTTGAACTGCTCCATTCTGAGCCACTCCAGTCTACACCATTCACCTGTGTGGCACTTCACTCTCTGCTACTCCATTTTATGCTATTTCACTGTACACCACTCCACTCTATGCCACTCCACTCTATCCTTTTCCACTGTTTGCCACTCCACTCTACGCCAGTCCACTGTATGCCACTACACTAATTGCTGTTCCACTATACACCACTCCACTCTATGCTAAATGTATGCCACTCCATTCTATGGCACTCCCCTTCTCGCATATAAAAAGCTGCACATTATGAAGGCAAGTGGGGGATTCTATAGGTTCATAGGAAAAGCTTTGAAGGGTTTTGAAAATTATGGAAATTAAATCTTGATAACACTTAGGAAATAATTCAGAAAATATATGGTAATCATTGTTGGGCATCCACACCCATACATGAAATCATTTAGTTATTATAGAAGAAGGGATCACACCTTTAAAGTCAATTGTGAATAATGCTCAGCAGTATATTGGACTAATCCTTGGAAAAAAAGGATTTTCCAAGGCTGATACAAAATCTTATATAAGAAATAATAACCCAAGGAACACCATGAATTTCCGTGTCTAAAATCTACTAGACAAAATAGGGATAAAAGAGTGGGACAATAATAAGTCCATAAACTAGCTGAAAATGCAAAGGAAATAGCCACTGAAAAAACGTTTTTAGAAGCTTTAGAAAACAAATGTACGATTAGATCCAAATGAGTTAACCATTTTCAGTATTATTATTGATAATGTTAAATAATATAAAAAAAATATCTAGCAGAATCCACGTACAAATTAGCATCAAAAACTATAACTAGATCTGGATTAAGGAAATTAACCCTATCAGAAATGTCTCTTATCAGAATGGACCAAAGAAAAAAAGATAGGATCCCATTCTCTATCGACAGGAAGTTGTAAAGAAGACTTTGGGGCTCATTTTGAGCCTGGGCAGTGGCCGGACAGCACGCCAGGTCAGCACAGGCTACTCGCCTGATTGAGGATTGTCCCCCACATTTAGAGATGCCTGAGAAGCAGGCAGTGATCTCCATGCCTTAAGTGAACCTCCATTGTAGCGTCTCCATTGAATGAACTGAACTTTGCTAAGAGGACACTGTATGTGGGCACCAGATCAGGAACGTTTTTTTTGTTTTCTGCAAACAAACTCTTTAAGTGGGAGTATGCTTCAAAAAAATCGAAAACAGAAAAATCCCAAAGTGATAGTTTGTCTTCTCAAAAACCAAATAGCAATTGCCCATATGTGCCAGGTGTTTTCCCCATACGGATTGGGGCCTTGTGCCTGTTCTCTATACTAGACGGCCATGAGGTATGGCAATCCCAGTTCGGATGATGATGGTGGCCCTGCCTTAAATAAGGTGGGATGAGCACCAGTGGAACCTGGTGGGCCAGTGGTGTATGGGCACCAAATCAGGGGTTTATGCCATAGAGCCTGCTGAGGTTCTACCAGTGAAAACCCAACACGTCTGTCTAATCTAAACAGGGAGGGCAACCATAAGTTTAGTGAATCCATTAAAATGGGAAAATTGTTGACGGTGCTCCCTTTTGCAAACTCTGTATTATCCACTTTCTTCTGTTTTGACCTAGATATGTTATGATAGAAACGACTCTTACTGTTCCTTAGGCAAATGTGACTTTAGGGACTGCTTCTTGACATTATTAACTGCCATATTTCACTTTTCTAGAACTAGAAATGTCAAGAATCTAATGAACTGTCCAGACATCTGGCCCTTCAGGAAATCTCTGAAGACCAGGCTCTTTGAGTCACTAGTGCAGCACCTTTATCCTCCTTTTTGGACCTATGGCAGCAGCGCCAAGACGCCCCACGGCATTTGAGCGCTATACAAAATTAAAAATCAAATCAAGTATGAAGGTTTCTGTTGTATCACTGTTGTACGTTCCTCCTTCAGCCACTCTACACTATGTCTCTGTCAACCAAAGTACCAGTACACCTTCCTAGCATTTATCATTTCTCTACAGCTAAACCAACTCAAAATCATCACCTATGGTATGAGTCAACTCACATAATATCACACAGCCTCCCCTCCAGGTCTTTTTCTCAGATGTACCTACATATCATGCTCTTAAATGTATCTCCACCTCTGGAAAGTGTTTTGAAATTGTTAGCCTAATTGCTGGACATGGTCTTGACTTTAGCCTGTACAGAAACGTGGGGGCAGATTTATCATTTTACATTACAACACAGTGCAGCAATCAAAGTTGCTGTCTTGGGCAAGGGGGACAAAGCAGTGCACAGCCATGTCTATTGCAAATGGTCTGCTGCGACTATGATCGACTGCCCCAGTGTGCAACAAAGGCTGCCTAGCACGACACACAACCTTTGCACCATGGTGCAGAGATGTGTGCATGCTGTCAAGCATAGGATTTGTACCACACGCATACCCTTCCAGTACATGACAAACCAAGCACACGCTTTTTCAGGACCATACATGTACAGGTTGAATCCAGCTTATTGTCTAGGCTTTTCATTTGCACCACACACATACTTCATTTAAATTCAAAAGCTAGCACTATTATGTTAGTTCACATTACATGCAAGCAAGCTAAGATTGCATGCAACATAAAAATATAAAAATGCATCTCATTATGGGAGAAAATTGGCTAGTGAGACCATGTTAAAATTAATTATGAGGTGCACTGAGATAAACTAACCTGAAATCCCAAGGCTACATAACTCGATTCTCATAGTTTAAGCTGCCCCACAGGGAAGCTTTCCCTTTTCACATCCATTACAACCTCAACTTGTGTCTGTAACCTTTTCGAGGGTTTGTGACTGCACTGGCGGTAACAACCAATTGATACATTTCATTCCGAGTTGCAGTTAGGAGGTGATACCCCTTTCAAGCCCTCAACTAATTACAGTTTAGAGTTTGCTACCAAACTACATTTGCGAGTTTTATACAGTTAAAAACTGTTTTGCAGTCACAAATACTGTGATTTAACAAACTGCAAGGTCTGTGACCACAAAAGTGTTTAGTATATCTGAACCATGGATCTTTTTTGTATCAAAATCCATGAAACTCATTCTTATCATAATCCTGATAACTCTGACCCATGATTAAATCCCTAGTTCCAAAAGGTTTGAAATTTTAAATTATGCAAACTGTATTGTACTTGGTAGTTGCCAGGTGTGTTAAAGTATGCACCCCCATTCAATTTCAGCAGACCTAGTCTGGCAAAACTCATTGGGGGACAGACCAGGTCATTACAGCAACATGCAGGTTTTGATGTAGTAAGCACAAAGTGAGTGTGTGTTATTCCCCATTGTTGGGAAACAATCGGAATAGATGCTCTTTATTGTGCACAATAAATTCCAAAACTTCAGAGTACTCGTAATTTGGCCCTAAACACCATAATTGCTAGATAATAATGCCACGGCACATGTTACATAATCTGCTCTTAATTTGGCATTCTGTTAGTATAGCATGTATGCATTTGTGCATGTAAATATTAATATAAGTATTGGAATTTTAAAGCTCAAACATATCTGAAAAGATATGGAGCAGCTGGCACACGCCCTGAAACGTAATGCAAAATTGTTTGCAAAGGCATGTTACTCATACGTTCCTATTGATCTTCCATGAAGAGAACGGTTTTCTTTTTTTTTCTTAATTTCAGGAGGGTAGGGGTCATTCGGATATTGATGGCAATGGAGTTCCTTGAGGGCGCCTTGTGAGCACCATTGGCGATGCAGAGTTTCTTGGATCTTGAGATTCCCATCTGGGAATGAGGTCAAAATTGACCCATTGTAGCTCTGTGTCAAGGAATTGTATGCATATTTATAGTATGTGAATGAATGCTTTGTGGCCGACTGCAACAAATTCTGAAAAGAAGAGAAGCCAAGCAGGATCAGGAGGCAGGGATTATTTTTACAGTTAGTGATGAGTGCATTGGCAAAAGTTGCAGTCACCATGCTGCTGCTGGATTGGTTGGCTTCTAGAAGTTAATACTTGTCGCTCTGGTTCTGCAGTATGATTGAGTGGAGATGAATGATTTAATGATTTTCCAATTCAATGTAGATGGTGATAAGGCATTAGTTGACAAGATTGTCCATATCCAGGTAGGGGTTATCAGTTGTGGACTGAACGGTCTTCTTTGGATGTTATCTAATAAGGTTATTTCTTGATTAGGCGATTATATTATAATTTTGAGGGTGGTGTGAGAGCATCTCTAAGGAAGACTTTCACAATGGAAGATGATAGAATATCATTATAAGAGGTGGTCTTAAGGGAGCTGAAGATGACAGTAAGTTCAGTGTGGGAGAGCAGGCTGAAGGTTATCTATGAAGGGGGTGTAGAGATATGGAATATAGGTCGCTTTGGATGTTTCGTCAGTGTTGTCAATGTAGATTCTAGTATTTTGATATTATTAACAAAAACTGATCTCTGGTCATGGGAACAATGATTACCTTAACACCACCTGGCATGTTGTAGGTCTGGCAAAACACTGGCTGACACATGTCACCAATTTATTTGGGGCCACTCGAAAAAGATGTAATCCGAGACAAAATCCTAACTTTATGACTTTCGGTATTCACAAAGGGGATTTAGGAGTAGTACAGTTAGGAATCCTAACATTACAACTCCTAAATGTCCTTTGTGAATACCGAAAGTCGTAAAGGTAGGATTTTGAGACCACAATTTAAAATTAACTGAGGCAAAATCCTAACTTTACGGCTTTCGGTATTCACAAAGGGAATTTAGGAGTACACTACTCCTAAATTCCCTTTGTGAATACCGAAAGTTGTAAAGTTAGGATTTTGTCTCAGTTTACTTTTGTGAATCTGGCCCGTAGCTCTTACGGCAAATGTATGTCCTTCCATAGAAGGATGCAGAGAAGATTATTCGCACTAGACCCTGAACCTAGAGCATTGCCCAGTGTACCCTGGGTAATGCTCTAGGGTCAGGGGCTAGCTCAAATAATCTTAAATGCTGCTTGTGGGGGTCTACAAACTTGGGGGACTTCAATTATTATACTTTGTTTTTAAGAAATGCAGATGGACAGAACAATCCTGCTGTTGCTTAACAAGCCTCTTAATTTCACCAGTAAAATATTTGGGCAGGGTCTAACCGGACAAGGTTTTTGAGGCAGGTATTCTCTCTGATGTGCAATTTGACTTCAGACAAGGACCGGGTGCATAAGAGCAGTGATGACACCAAATACATGCCCTGTAAGAAGAATTCGATACACCTAGGGGTCCATTAGGATGACGGGCGGACAAAGTCCGCCCGTCATCCTTCCGGTGCATGGGACCACCCACCATAAGGGCGGGGGTTCCCGTCCTGCAGATTAGAAAGTGCCCACCACAGTGGCGGGCGCTTCCCGCATTTTTTGCATTGCGGCGGGCGGTGCTAAAAGCACCGCCCGCCGTAATGCTAAAAATGCACGTTGTGCATTTCAATGCACAACATGACAGGCACTGCGAGGTGCCTGTCATGTTGTGCATTGAAATGCAGGAAGGTACCATAGGTACCCCCATGTGCACACCCCAACCCCCCGTAGTCCTTGGGGGCCCACAATGGTCCCCCGCAGGGGGACTCCGCATGCCTTTCCGTGGCGGCATTGCCGCCACGGAAAGGCATTGAAAAATGCTCATCATAATATGGCTGGTGGTGTCTGATAGACACCGCCACCATAATATTCCTTTTCAGCCCCGGCCGCAAGGCGACCGGGGCGGAAAAGCGGCGGATGGACTTTCCGTCCGCCGAGGTCCCCCCGCCATACTAATATGGCGGGGGGGAACGAGTGTGGATGTCGGGCAGATTGCCCCTGCCAGGCTGGCGGTGGCTACCGCCAGCCTGGCGGGGGCAATCCGCCCGACATCATAATGGGCCCCCTAGTCTTTATGGACTTATTCCACATTTTTTATATGGTGGTTAGGTCCAAACTGTAGACACTCGTATTCCCACTTAAGGTTTGGGCAGAGACATATTGTTAGTTATGTTATGTTATGACTTGGGTCACACAGGGTAGCACAACTAGATCTGCAGCCCTAGTTGCTCCTTTACCACCCTTGACCTGGGTACAACTGGCACCATATTCCAGGGACATATAAAGGGCAAAGTTATTTGCCAATTGGATCTTCCAGTCACATCACTTTTAGGGGAAGAGCACAGGCACTGGGGCCGGGTTAGCAGGTCCCAGTGCACTATCAGAGTAAAAAAACAGCATCTAGCAGTCTAAAGTGGGGCAAAAAGTGGTGGGCATCTGCAAAGAATCCCAGTTTCCAACAGGGCCACAATAGTTTTAAAAATGTGCTTCACCCTAAGCTGCTGTAAAAATATGCAAAAAATTATAATTATATTTCTCCAACTGGTATCAGTTTCATAAAGTGGTAATAGGTAGGGAACATCTATAAAACCCTATACTTACCTAGATATAACGCCCTAACATAGAATGCGGCGACAGTGTCCTGAAAACTACATTTAGCCAATCAGATACTCCCTTCTTATAAGCATGTATCACGGTATGCTGTGAAGTTGCAGCGGGATACTGTGCCACAATATATTACGTAGTATTTTGACTGTTATAACTTTAACACTATTTATACTATTTACACCTATGACCACAAATTTGCATTTACACCTCATATTCCTGGCATTTTACATGTACATCTGATCATGCTACCTCTATTTCAACTACCACACTCTACTCTACGCCACTGAACACTATGCCACTACTCTATGCCACCACTCTATTACACTCTAAATCACTCTACTCTACGTCAGTCCACTATATGCTACTCCAGTCTATGCAAATGTACTTTATGCCACTCCACTTGACGCCACACTATTACACTACTCCATTGTATGTCACTCTACTATACCCCATTCCAGTGTGTGCCACTGCACTTTATTGCACTCCACCCTATGCCACTCCACTATACGCTATTCTACTGTACACCACTGCACTCTATGCCACACCACCTTATTCCACTCTATGCCACTCTACTCCATGCCACTCCACTCTACCTCACTATTGTAAATGCTATTTCACTCTACACCACTCCACTCTGTGCTGTATGCTATTCCACTTGACACCACTCCGCACTACACCACTAAACTCTATGCAATTCCACTCTATGGCAGTCCACTTTATATCACTTCACTCCATCCCACTCTATGCCACTCCACTCTACAATACAATCTACCCCACTGCAGTCTGCCACACTCCACTCAATGCTATTTACTCAATGCTACTGCAATAATACATCACTCCACTTTTAACTGCTCCATTCTTAGCCACTCCAGTCTACACCATTCACCTGAGTGGCACTTCACTCTCTGCTACTCTATTGTATGCTATTTCACTGTACACCCCTCCACTGTATGCCACTACACTCTATGCTTTTCCACTGTATGCCACTCCACTCTACGCCAGTCCACTGTATGCCACTACACTGATTGCTGTTCCACTATACACCACCCCACTCGATGCTAAATGTATGCCACTCCATTCTATGGCACTCCCCTTCTCGCATATAAAAAGCTGCACATTATGAAGGCAAGTGGGGGATTCTATAGGTTCATAGGAAAAGCTTTGAAGGGTTTTGAAAATTATGGAAATTTAATCTTGATAACACTTAGGAAATAATTCAGAAAATATATGGTAATCATTGTTGGCAATCCTCGCCCGTACATGAAATCATTTAGTTAATATAGAAGAAGGGATCACACCTTTAAAGTCATCTGTGAATAATGCTCAGCAGTATATTGGACTAATCCTTGGAAAAAAAAGATTTTCCAAGGCTGATACAAAATCTTATATAAGAAATAATAACCCAAGGAACAACATGAATTTCCGTGTCTAAAATCTACTAGACAAAATAGGGATAAAAGAGTGGGACAATAATAATACCATAAACTAGCTGAAAATGCAAAGGAAATAGCCACTGAAAAAACGTTATTAGAAGCTTTAGAAACAAATGTAAGATTAGACCCAAATAAGTTAACAATTTTCAGTATTATTATTGATAATGTTAAATAATATAAAAAAATATCTAGCACAATCCACGTACAAATTAACATCACAACTATAACTAGATCTGGATTAAGGAAATTAACCCTATCAGAAATGTCTCTTATCAGAATGGACCCAAGAAAAAAAGATAGGATCCCATTCTCTATCGACAGGAAGTTGTAAAGAAGACTTTGGGAATCATTTTGAGCCTGGGCAGTGACCGGACAGCATGCCAGGTCAGCACAGGCTTTGGAATCTACTCGCCTGATTGAGGATTGTCCCCCACATTTAGAGATGCCTGAGAAGCAGGCAGTGATCTCCATGCCTTAAGTGAACCTCCATTGTAGCGTCTCCATTGAATGAACTGAACTTTGCTAAGAGGACACTGTATGTGGGCACCAGATCAGGAACGTTTTTTTTTATTTCTGCAAACAAACTCTTTAAGTGGGAGTATGCTTCAAAAAAATCTAAAACAGAAAAATCCCAAAGTGATAGTTTGTCTTCTCAAAAACCAAATAGCAATTGCCCATATGTGCCAGGTGTTTTCCCCATACGGATTGGGGCCTTGTGCCTGTTCTCTATACTAGACGGCCAGGAGGTATGGCAATCCCAGTTCGGATGATGATGGTTGCCCTGCCTTAAATAAGGTGGGATGAGCACCAGTGGAACCTGGTGGGCCAGTGGTGTATGGGCACCAAATCAGGGGTTTATGCCATAGAGCCTGCTGAGGTTCTACCAGTGAAAACCCAACACGTCTGTCTAATCTAAACAGGGAGGGCAACCATAAGTTTAGTGAATCCATAACATGGACAATTGTTGACGGTGCTCCCTTTTGCAAACTCTGTATTATCCACTTTCTTCTGTTTTGACCTAGATATGTTATGATAGAAACGACCCTTACTGTTCCTTAGGCAAATGTGACTTTAGGGACTGCTTCAGGACATTATTAACTGCCATATTTCACTTTTCTAGAACTAGAAATGTCAAGAATCTAAAGAACCGTCCAGACATCTTGCCCTTTAGGAAATCTCTGAAGACCAGGCTCTTTGAGTCACTAGTGCAGCACCTTTATCCTCCTTTTTGGACCTATGGCAGCAGCAGCGCCAAGACGCCCCAGGGCATTCGAGCGCTATACAAAATTAAAAATCAAATCTAGTATGAACGTTTCTGTTGTATCACTGTTGTACGTTCCTCCTTCAGCCACTCTACACTATGTCTCTGTCAACCAAAGTACCAGTACACCTTCCTAGCATTTATCATTTCTCTACAGCTAAACCAACTCAAAATCATCACCTATGGTATGATTCAATTCACATAATATCACACAGCCTCCCCTCCAGGTCTTTTTCTCAGATGTACCTACATATCATGCTCTTAAATGTATCTCCACCTCTGGAAAGTGTTTTGACATTGTTAGCCTCATTGCTGGACATGGTCTTGACTTTAGCCTGTACAGAAACGTGGGGGCAGATTTATTATTTTACATTACAACACAGTGCAGCAATCAAAGTTGTTGTCTTGGGCAAGGGGGACAAAGCAGTGCACAGCCATGTTTATTGCAAATGGTCTGCTGCGACTATGATCGACTGCCCGAGTGTGCAACAAAGGCTGCCTAGCACGACACCCAACCTGTGCACCATGGTGCAGAGATGTGTGCATGCTGTCAAGCATAGGATTTGTACCACACGCATACCCTTCCAGTACATGACAAACCAAGCACACGCTTTTTCAGGACCATACATGTACAGATTGAATCTAGCTTATTGTCTAGGCTTTTCATTTGCACCACACACATACTGCATTTAAATTCAAAAGCAAGCACTATTATGTTAGTTCACATTACATGCAAGTTCACATTACATGCAAGCAAGCCAAGATTGCATACAACATAAAAATATAAAAATGCATCTCATCATGGGAAAAAATTGCCTAGTGAGACCTTGTTAAAATTAATTATGAGGCACACTGAGATAAACTACCCTGAAAGCCTAAGGCTACATAACACGATTCTCATAGTTTAAGGTGCCTCACAGGGAAGCTTTCCCTTTGCACATCCATTACAACCTTAACTTGTGTCTGTAACCTCTTCGAGGCTTTGTGACTGCACTGGCGGTAACAACCAATTGATACATTTCATTCCGAGTTGCAGTTAGGAGGTGAGACCCCTTTCAAGCCCTCAACTAATTACAGTTTAGAGTTTGCTCCCAAACTACATTTGCGAGTTTTATACAGTTAAAAAACAGGTTTGCAGTCACAAATCCTGTGATTTAACAAACTGCAAGGTCTGTGACCACAAAAGTGTTTAGTATATCTGAACCATGGATCTTTTTTGTATCAAAATCCATGAAACTCATTCTTATCATAATCCTGATAACTCTGACCCATGATCAAATCCCTAGTTCCAAAGGTTTGAAATTTTAAATTATGCAAACTGGATTTTACTTGGTAGTTGCCAGGTGTGTTAAAGTATGCACCCCCATTCAATTTCAGCAGACCTAGTCTGGCAAAACTCATTGGGGGAAAGACCTGGTCATTACAGCAACATGCAGGTTTTGATGTAGTAAGCACAAAGTGAGTGCGTGTTATTCCCCATTGTTGGGAAACAATCAGAATAGATGGTCTTTATTGTGCACAATAAATTCCAAGCCCTCAGAGTACTCGTAATCTGGCCCTAAACACCATAATTGCTAGATAAAAATGCCACGGCATATGTTACATAATCTTCTCTTAATTTGGCATTCTGTTAGTATAGCATGTATGCATTTGTGCTTGTAAATATTAATATAAGTATTGGAACTTTAAAGCTCAAACATATCTAAGATATGGAGCAGCTGGCACACGCCCTGAAACGTATTGCAAAATTGTTTGCAAAGGCATGTTACTCATACGTTCCTATTGATCTTCCATGAAGAGAAGAGTTTTCTTTTTCTTTCTGAATTTCAGGAGGGTAGGGGTCATTCGGATATTGATGGCAATGGAGTTCCTTGAGGGCGCCTTGTAAGCACCATTGGCGATGCAGAGTTTCTTGGCTCTTGAGATTCCCATTTGGGAATGAGGTAAAAATTGACCCATTGTAGCGCTGTGTCAAGGAATTGTATGCATATTTATAGTATGTGAATGAATGCTTTGTGGCCAACTGCAACAAATTCTGAAGAGAAGAGAAGCCAAGCAGGATCAGGAGGCAGGGGTTATGTTTACAGTTAGTGATGAGTGCATTGGCAAAGGTTGCAGTCACCATGCTGCTGCTGGATTGGTTGTCTTCTACAAGTTAATACTTGTCGCTCTGGTCCTGCAGTTTGATGGAGTGGAGATGAATGATTTAATGATTTTCCAATTCAATGTAGAAGGTGATAAGGCAGTAGTTGACAACATTGTCCATATCCAGGTAGGGGTTATCAGTTGTGGACTGAACGGTCCTCTTTGGATGTTATCTAATAAGGTTATTTCTTGATTAGGCGATTATTTTATAATATTGAGGGGGGGTCTGAGAGCATCTCTAAGGAAGACTTTCACAATGGAAGGTGATAGAATATCATTATAAGAGGTGGTCTTAAGGGAGCTGAAGATGACAGTAAGTTCAGTGTGGGAGAGCAGGCTGAAGGTTATTTATTAAGGGAGTGTAGAGATATGGAATATAGGTCACTTTGGATGTTTCGTCATTGTTGTCAATGTGGATTCTAATATTTTGAATATTCTTAACAAAAACTGATCTCTGGTCATGGGAATAATGATTACCTTAACACCACCTGGCATGTTGTAATTCTGGCAAAACACTGGCTGACACATTTCACCAATTTATTTGGGGCCACTCGAAAAAGATGTAGGGCCCGATTCACAAAAGTAATCTGAGACAAAATCCTAACTTTATGACTTTCGGTATTTACAAAGGGGATTTAGGAGTAGTAAAGTTAGGAATCCTAACTTTACAACTCCTAAATGCCCTTTGTGAATACCGAAAGTCATAAAGTTAGAATTTTAAGACCACAATTTAAAATTAACTGAGGCAAAATCCTAACTTTACAGCTTTTGGTATTCACAAAGGGCATTTAAGAGTACACTACTCCTAAATTCCCTTTGTTCAGACGTGAGTCCCTTGCTCACTTTGCCACTGGAGTCAAACAAACCCGGCTGAAGACGGCTGTAATGCCAGAAACCGGTCCTGGGAAGCTTGATTCCGGTCCAGGGAAGACATGGCTTGGCAGTACGGGCTGGACTGTTCCTATGAGGCACAGGCTCAGACTGATTTGCGTATGGCCATGTCTGAACTGGGGTGGCGGAGTGAGCTAAAGAACGGTGATGGATTAAACCCAGATCAGTTGACTGGGGTGAGTGTTTGTATTGTCAACGCTCCGTCCATCACCACCTTTGTTTTTTCTTTGTTCGCCCTAAGTTGGCAGGGTATGCTCAGACGTGAGTCCCTTGCTCACTTTGCCACTGGAGTCAAGCAAGCCCGGCTGAAGACGGCTGTAATGCCAGAAACCGGTCCTGGGAAGCTTGAATCCGGTCCAGGGAAGACATGGATTGGCAGTTCGAGCTGGACTGTTCCCATGAGGCACAGGGTCAGACTGATTTGCATATGGCCATGTCTGAACTGGGGTGGCGGAGTGAGCTAAAGAACGGTGATGGATTAAACCCAGATCAGTTGACTGGGGGTGAGTGTTTGTATTGTCAACGCTCCGTCCATCACCACCTTTGGTTTTTCTTTGTTCGCCCTAAATGGCAGGGTATGCTCAGACGTGAGTCCCTTGCTTACTTTGCCACTGGAGTCAAGCAAGCCCGGCTCAAGACGGCTGTAATGCCAGAAACCGCTCCTGGGAAGCTTGATTCCGGTCCAGGGAAGACATGGCTTGGCAGTTCAGGCTGGACTGTTCCTATGAGGCACAGGGTCAGACTGATTTGCATATGGACATGTCTGAACTGGGGTGGCGGAGTGAGCTAAAGAACGGTGATGGATTAAACCCAGATCAGTTGACTGGGGGTGAGTGTTTGTATTGTCAACGCTCCATCCATCACCACCTTTGGTTTTTCTTTGTTTGCCCTAAGTTGGCAGGGTATGCTCAGACGTGAGTCCCTTGCTCACTTTGCCACTGGAGTCAAGCAAGCCCGGCTGAAGACGGCTGTAATGCCAGAAACCGGTCTTGGGAAGCTTGATTTCGGTCCAGGGAAGACATGGCTTGGCAGTTCGGGCTGGACTGTTCCCATGAGGCACAGGGTCAGACTGATTTGCATATGGCCATGTCTGAACTGGGGTGGCGGAGTGAGCTAAAGAACGTGATGGATTAAACCCAGATCAGTTGACTGGGGGTGAGTGTTTGTATTGTCAACGCTCCGTCCATCGCCACCTTTGGTTTTTCTTTATAACTGTACCCAAGGCCTGTACGTTCGATGCCACTAATGGTGTGTAGCCCCTATGTGTCATCCACTACAGTAACAGTGTAAAATTTAGCTTCAGACATACCATTGTAGGCTGACTAAACTGAATTTTAAACTGCATTTCGACCTATCAACATAAACCCTTTTAACAGATCTAAAACTTCCTTTTTAAATATTATAAATATTATGAAGTCACCCCTAAGTAGGCCTTACTGCTCACAAGGCAAGGTGCAAGGTATTTAAAAGTAGGACATGTAGGTATGTAATGTTAAACATGTCGGACATGTAGGTATTTAATGTTAAACATGTCCTTTCAGTGAAAAGGCTCAAATGCTATTTTCACTGTAGCAAGGTTGGCAATTCCATAGTAAAGCACTGGTAAGCAATATTAAATTTAATGTTATCTGTTAGGAAACACTTACAAATGTAATTCTTGAACTCTTTGTAATATT
The DNA here is from genome assembly GCF_964261635.1 of Lissotriton helveticus. Lineage (NCBI taxonomy): Eukaryota > Metazoa > Chordata > Amphibia > Caudata > Salamandridae > Lissotriton > Lissotriton helveticus. The sequence continues at coordinate 990,749,092 of NC_136067.1, forward strand.
TATCAAAAGCCCAATTCTCTGGAGAGAATGGCTTTTTAATCAATTTTAAGGAAAAGTTACTTCATGAAAGTTACCTTTCCCTTCCTGAGGCGATTACGATTATATTCCAAGTGCAGCCAGCTGAGTGCTTAACCCTGAATGAGGTGTGAAAACTGCTCCCAGAGCAGGACACAAAGGAATGTGTGTGTGTGTGTGTGGTGGGGGTGTTCTGTTGCTCAGGCAGGATGGGCATTTGGGCAATGCCCAAGAGGGTAATAAACTTCATAGGCCCCCTGTCACATTCAGATGTCAGAGGATACCTGCCCAGGTCCCTTCATTGTTCCCCGAATCAGCCAGTGTCTAATCACAGTGGGGAGGGCACTGCCACAGAACTGGTTGAAAGTGACCACTGGGGAAGGTTGCTAATTTCCTTGGCCACACCACTGTAGTCTGGACACACAGGCTGTGCACAAGGGAGAATTGTTTCACCTTCTTGAATTTAGGTTGAGAGGGGCATTGTGGAATTGGATAGGGTTACCTCAGAGAACTATTGCTCTATTGGTTAGGGAGGGGTCAGAAATCACCAAGCCAATAAGCTGGTGCCAGGGATAAATGTGGTATCCCAAGTAACTTCTTCAGAACAATACTGGATCCAAGAAAGTTCAGAAGAGGACTGAACCTACTATCTGAGACCTGGGAAAACCCCTTAAGACCTGTACCTTCTCATCCTCCAGGACAAAGAAGAGGACTCCAAGGGTCATAACGCTGATCTCATGTTCAAGCCATAGTGACACAACAAGAACAGAGACTTTTCCTGCAACTTCCCAGCTGACCAGTTCCAACTTGAACTGCCCTGGTCCCTGCTGTTGACATCTGCAGGAATGAGTCTTGACCCCCAAGTGCTTTTCCTGAGATCCCGGAAACCTGGACTGGGCTTACTATTCAGGTTTCCCTCGCATGAGCTTTTCAACAGCAGTAAATCTGATTCAGCTGGACCTCGTGGAAAAGGTATCCGGCCTCTTTGAGCCCTCTTCTCCTATAGCCTGCAGCCATACCTTGCCGGACGAATCTGGACTATATTTACTAGCATTCATTGCAACGCAGCACAGCAAGAGATGTTGTTGCGCTACAGTGCATAAAAGTAAGAGAGCCAAACAGTGCCATATTTTTTAAGATATAGAGCAGTTCTGCCCTCCCGGAGCCCTGGCGCACTTATGGCTGCTAATACCAGTGCAGGCACTGTTGCATCATGGTGCAAGAATGACTGCATTGTCAGGATAGTTTTTATGCAAGAAAGAAGACCCCCCTGCACAAAAACTATTACTTCCGTTTTGCCCGTGTGCTGCTAAATGTAGCACACAGGCAAAAAGGAAAATCCAAGGAGAAATAAAGATATTTCTCTCCGTTACACCATTTTGCTGCAAACACATGTTTACTAGTATTTGTAAATATGGGTTTACCTCAATATACATCAGTGGATACACAGAAATGCAGATGCACCACCCACATAAATTGGGATTTGCATGGCTTTTTAAATTATAAAATGGATTTTGGCTTGGTGCTAATGCTAAATAAGTGACACATCCACAGCACAACATCTTAGTAAATCTGTGCCCTGAGCTCCACAAAAGTGACAAAGTGCGAATCTTCGCCAGGCAAAGGTGCCAAAAGTATCCGGCCAGTGAGTTCCCTTCCTTGGGTGCGAAATTAGAATTTGCCCTGCATGGAACTTTCCTTCTAAAAGTCAACATCTTTCCCGGGAACTTGTACGATGGATAACCAACATTGTGAGGTCCTTTTTGGCTACAGACTGCTGCCTTGCCCCACTGAAGATTTAGAATTTCCATTTCAGTGACTAAGGGCCTGATTATGATCGAGGAAGGCCCGTAACCGACAGCAGGTCACTGGCGGGCCCTCCGCCATCGTACAGTGCTTTTCCATCCACCATATCACAATGGCATGGGTAAGAATTGGGGAAGCGTGGCAGTAGGAAAGTCCGACCGCCACGTTTCTGACAGGCAGTCCTTTTCAGACCGCCTGTTGGAACAGCAACATTGCCCAGCATTGCGGCGGTGCCTTGCAGGCACCGCTGTTAGAACCATGATATCCCTTTCCGCCCACCTGCTCATAGCGGTTAACCCACAAGGAACAAGTTGTGGAGAAGGACCTTGGGGGCCCGTAGCAGGCCCCCCTTCAGCCCTGGCACTTTCTCTTGGGGGTTTGGGGGCCATTTCCATGCACCATGTGGCAGGCAACGCAGGGATATGTAAACAGTGCCCTATATACATTGCGGAGGGTGCTGCATTGTAATTGTATTTATATAGTGATTACTACCCCTGACGAGGCGTCTGAGTGCTTTTCTGCAAGTGGTACGCTACTCCAGAACCCAAAGAGGATTAGTGGTGGATTAGTTTAGGGACATAAGACTTAATTTCGAGTGGTGGATATGAGAGTCTGTTTGTTGGATTTAACAGGATTCAAAAAACGTAGGATGAGAACGGGCAAGGGTGGGGCAAAAAACAGCAAAGACAACAAATAGCAGATACAGCAAATAGCAAAGGAATCAGGTAAAAGCAGCACAAAATTACATAACATCATAGCAATACAGTGGTAAGAGAGCGGGCGGGGGAGGAAAAAACAGTAACAAAGACAACAAATGACAGCAAAAACAACAAATAAAAAAAGCAGTAGGCAAACAGGATGTGATAAAACCAAGCAATATGAGAAAGAGAGAGGTAAACCAACTGCAGTATCAGGGAAGCTAAACCAGGCAAGTAGCAGGGGGCAGACACTGGGACCTGCTCAGAGAGCAATGAAAAATGGTTTGTGACCAAGAATTTAAGACTGACACCATAAATATCTCTGCAGGAATTGGCTTCAGCTGTCACTTTCTTTTCTTAGATACAACTCTTCACTTTTCATTTCAGTTCAGGCATGTTTTTGTGATTCTGAAGAACCCCTGACACTGTGAAGATTGTTTTTCATAGGCAAAGAAACTGAGGCTGGAGAAGGAAAGTATCTGGTAAAGTAGTCTTAAAAAGCATATTTTTCTGCTCTCCTGGCTTATAGCTACTGTGAAATACTCCTCTACGGTTGATAAAAGATTTACATGTATACACCCTAATTGGAGCGGACGGAACATCAACCTAATTTTTGACAGCTGCCCTACACCCACCAAACTCTAAATAACCCCTTTAGGCCCTAACATAAGAACCACAATTTCTTTTTTACCAAAAAATTCTGAAAGACAAATGGGAATGCCACAAAGAAAGACTACAATTGAGTCACTAGTCACAGTGTTTTGAGATTAGATCAATTGAGATAATTAATATTGAACGCTTTTTGGTTGCAGTCCTTCTTTAACACCCAATCAAAGTGCCAAGACTAGAGATAATTTCATTAATTTCTGTCTGGAAGATAATGCCCACAGTTAATCAACCTGCATATGCTCCCTGATAGAATGTAGGCATGTTGTTTAATATTTTTCACATCTTTCTGAGAAGGGATTGAAGGGTATTTCAGCATAGAGGGAATAACAGTATATCACATGAGGGAACATGGCTGTTCAATAAAATACGAAAATGCAAATGAAGTTGCAAAGAAATAAAAAGGAACGCGAATCTTTACTGCCCCACTGACAGTTTACAGCTGTCGATGATTTCTAAATGACGGCAGAAAAGACATCAAGAACATTTTTAAATTCTCAATCCTATTTAGACTGTGCGCGTGAGCATTAAAATGTATTTCTGTTTCTGAAGAAAAAAAAACTCCCCCAGGCACTCCTAGGTGAAGGGAGGCATATTTATTTTTCCGATGTGATGCTAGAAACAGCTGCATCGACACATAAAATAACCCACCCCGGGCTGATGAAAAGGGGCCGTTATACCTTTGTCATAAATGCAGCCTTTAATGTGACAGAATATCTGTAAATAGAGACGCCGCAAAAGGACCGTTGCAGCATCTGTAATTTCAAAGAAACACGTTATGTGCTTTTCTGATGGCCCCTAAGGCCTGTCACCAAAGAATTCTGGGATACTTTGCATTTTCCCACTGTAAGTTAATTGCTGTCTGAGATATGACTTATGCTGTTTTAATTAGCTAACAAGGCATTTGATTGCCTTAATTAAACAAAAGAAAATACATGTTCACAGGCACAAGTTGTCCTGACAGAATGTCATTATTAGGCACTCTTTTTAGTACTTTTTACAATGTGCAAAATGAAACTATTAATAATTTCTGTGGATTTTAATGAATGCATACATCGAGTCATTGCTTAAAAACCTTTACTTTAGTAGGCTGATGCAAAATTCCACCTAAAAATGCTGCAAGAAAGTAGTCATTTGTAGACAGGGTGTAAACTCTTATCAAGTAACAACCATAATACTTGTCAGGGTGAAAAACAAAAGTCACTAAATTAACCTGTGCATAACCCTCTGGTAATTTGGTGCAAAAACAGTCAGGCTTAATTTAGAGGCAAAGTGCAAAGTATTTATGCAGCACTCAAACAGTAATAAAGTAAAAATATAATACAAGAACACTCCCAAACCCGTTTAGAAATATAGAGTATATTTTAATAAATAAAACAGCACCAAAACAAATTAAATCCATACAGCAGAACCGGAATTATGAATTTTTTAAGTATTAAGTGTAAAATAGTGCATTAGAGAACAAAGCGACAACCATGTGTATCTGGTCACGCAAGACTGGGGGAAAGTCAAAAGTTAAGGCTGACCGCGATGGAGCACGGTTGAGATACACTAAGTGAATTGGGCTCGTACTCTGCTCACCTTCTGACGTAGTAGAATTGTTCAAGAAAAGTTTCAGTGAAGATAAAGTTCAGAGGGGTAAGACATTCTGCAGTGTCCAATAAGGAGGCATTGTCATTGGTGGGCCGTTGGAGAGAGTCACTGTAAAGATTTCTGCCTTTGGAGTTTGTCACTTTTTTGGAAGTCAATATTCTCCAGTGGGGAAAGCTGAATGCTGTAGCCGATGAGGGCTCTGCAAGGCCGGATACCTTCAGTGAGAGGTCCAGCTGAACAGGATTAACTAGTGCAGCGAAGCACACAACAGAGGCTAACGGATAGTTAGGCCAACAGGAGATGCATCTTGGGTGGATTGATTGGCAGGTTGGTCCTGGTCTTCTGTCGGTTCTTCTGGCACTTTTTGCTGGATTTCCTTATAAGTTCCAAGTTGTAGGGTTAGGCAGGAGCAGCGCCTCTAATACCACTTCTAAGGGTCCAGCACCTGGGGGCGCCCCTTGGGTGGGTTAAGACTCAGTTCAGGCAGAGGCCAGGTGCAGGAATTAAGGTCTCTGGAGCTTGTTCTATCCCTGCAGCTTACACAGGAGGCCAGCCAACCAGCACTTGGAGTCACTATGGTGGTGCTGGTTACAAAGAGTAGGTCCAATCCTCTTTCAGTCAGCAGGGCAGCAAGGAAGTTCTTCTAGCAGCAGGACAGCAGTTCAGTCCTTCTGAATCTTCCACAGGTCCATGAGTGTACTGAAAAGGGAGTTCAGGAGGGGTCTAATAAGTGCCAGCCTTTTTATGTGGTGATAACATCCTGACTGTCCCCAAATCTTGTTTTGAAATCTTCAACCCTTGCCAAGGCTTCAAGTAGTCTGTGTGGCAATAAACTGGTGTCAAGTGCCCACTTGACATTCTTTTCTGTTCCAAATCAAATGTTAGCACTTGTAATAAGGTAACACAATTTTATGAAATGGGAGAGAAAAGCATTACAGTGGAGAAAAACAAATGTAGGAGTTTTCCACCACCAGCACATGAAAACCTTTAAAATACATGTCCTACTTTTTAAATATAATGCACCCTGCCCTATTGGCTGCTAGGGCCTACCTTAGTGGTGATTTCTATGTATAAAAAAGGAAGGTGTAGGCTTTGCAAAAGGTTTATTTTGCCTGGTCAAAATGGCAGTTTAAAACTGCACTTCATGCTGAAATGGCATGCTTGAAACATGCTTAAGGGCTACTTTATTGGGTGGCACAATGAGTTCTGCAGGCCCAATAGTAGCCCTTAGTGTACAGGCCCTGGGTCATGTGGTACAGTATAGGAGGGTCCTATAAGTAAATTAAATATGCCAATCAGGTGTAGGCTACATTTACCATGCTTTAGGTAGAGAGCACAAATACATTAGCACTGGTTAGCAGTCATAAAATGCACAGAGAGTGAATGCCAACAAAAATGAATTTCACAAAACAGGACGGGAGAAGTCAAAACGTTTGAGGTGACCCACAGAGAGGACCAAGTCCAACAGATGCCATACCCAAATTAGGATCTAAGACCACCCTTAGGTACGGAACCCCAAGGCTTTGAGTCCAAATGAAATTCTAAGATCTCACATTGTTAGACCCTCATTTAGATGGGTAATGAGGAGAAATGTACTGAACATTGAAAGGTTTAATTACAGACCACTTCTTGTTATACCAGATTTATTCATAGGTAAGGAAACTGCAATGGTATGGATGGCATTGTCCGCCACATGGGACAAAGGCACCTAATACACTAAGCTGTCTTTCTTCACTTTAAAAAAAAGAACCCAGTTCAAGCAGTTGGAAATATCATACTACCCATATCGCAGCTGGAATTTAGAGTCCTTCAAGGCTGATCGCTATCACTAAATGTACTCAACCTGTACATGAAAGACTGATACCATTGTTAACAAATAAGCATGAATTGACCATTCAGGAGTATGCTGAAGAGACTACATTGTACACCTAGGTATTCGTGATGGGCAGCCTATAATAATGCCTACTGTTTCCCTTCAACAAGGTTACCATTACCGGGGATCTTTGTAAATACAGAAGATGAAAATAACTGGGATTGCAAGTTTTGTGGATTAACATACTGTACTCTGATTTGCTGCATCGGTTACCCCATGTTTTTATACCGGTATTCCATCCTGAGACTTTCCTTGTTTTTACCAGATGAAATCTTCAGGGGAAATACTACTCACCTCCAGTGTTTGCTATCAATATATAAATCCATTGGGGCCAGTAACTCCTGTTAGCAGTGCTTGAGAATTGTTGAGCACTCAAAATGAGGGCAAACTGCCTTTTCCAAAAACATTGTAAAGTGAGGAGCCTTCCTCTCTGGAATTTCCACTTTTTCTGTCAGGGTCTGCATCCCTGGGACTGGTGGTGGAGTTGCTGCCACAACATTGTATACTACAAGGGGAGTCAAGTCCTGCACTCAAGCTCAGTATTCAGTTGTTTGTGCTCCACTAGGTCACATAATAACTTTTGTGAAAACTTTGAGTAGTGCAGAAGCTATGCAAAGCACTGTGAACAGTTCAACATCTGAAAGGGCCAATGTGGGAACACGGAGAAGAAGATAGTGAATATGAATGGACTCATGCTTCATGCATATAAATGATTGTTGAATTCTCTATAGTAATGAAATACTTATACGCCATAACTGGAAAGCTATCTTGAGTTTAGAGTATTTCAAATCACTTGGTTGATCTTATAAAATTTAGCCGATCATTATATGAATAAGGTAACAAGAAGAAAGCGTTTTAAATGGGCAACAATTTACATGACAAACATGCTGGATACAAACCTCAGCAGTAGTTCTTGATCACATTTATCCTGCAAGCCCTGCACTCTGCAACTATTGCTGCATCTTGGCCCTGGTGTATTGAGTGGCCAGTGGAAAAGGCCCAGTTACTCATCCACATTGTAATGGACAAAGTGCCTTTATACTACTCTGGTCACAGATGCCAGCCTGTCCAAAGACCTAACAAAGCCTTGTAGTTTATCCCTTGTGGTGGTGATGACTACCCCTGTGAGTCTACGGCCCATCAAGCAGTGCCCCACTCGGAGCTGTAATGCCTCAAATGTCATCTACACTTTGTATCACATTCAGAATACCTTGGAAATATTAGCATTGAGTGACTGTTAGAACTGGTGGTCTCTAGTTGGCAGAGGTAGGTACCAATGTCCAAATAGGGACCCTTGCTTCTAGTCGGGGTAAGGAGGAAACACTCTTTAGATAACCTCTGCTCACCCCCTTGGTAGCTTGGCTCAAGCAGTCAGGCTTATCCAAAAGCAATTTGTAAAGTTTTTGTACCAACACTCACAGTGAAAACACCACAAACTGACTCCACAACAGTTTAGAAAAATAAAGGTATTTAATCTAAACTACACAAGACCAGAACTACAAAAATCCAACATACACCGTTCAAGAATATGGTTGCAAAAAGAGTTCCTAAGGTTGCGATAAAATAATCCACAGTTCCGTGAAAAGTTCACAGTTGCGTCACGTTTTGCCAGCACTACTTTTTAAAAGCAACAAAGTTCCAAAGAAGAAGCTGGTGCAGTTGAAAACAAGCAATGCGTTGCTCCTGAGACCCTGGGGAGGCGAAGCGACAACCCCGCTGCAGCAGCGGGCGTGTTGCGATGAATCCGGTCTGCATGGGGAGGAAGGCGGACTTGTATGGATTCCGGTGCGTAGGTTCCGTAGGAAGTTTTCTCTCGCAAAGGCACGATGCGATGATCTTTGGAGTTGCGACGATCTCCGGGGCGACGATGCGCGGACCAGCGGTGATCTTCCTCTCACAGCTCCTCGATGCGATGGCTTCTGCGACGACACTCACAGCGACGTGATGCGGCCCGCAGCAAGCGGTGCGACAATCTCACCCACCGACGACAGGCTCTGCGACACTCGCAGCGATGGCAATCTTGCCGCACCAGTGTGGTGCATCTCGAAAACGAAGGATGTGACGGCTCTGGCAGCGGCAACAGACGCTGCGACGATCTCGGCCTTCGTAGTGGTGGGAATTTCCTCGCACTGTGGGGGATGCGCTCCGATGCGACAAAAACTTGCAGAAAGTCTTTAAAAGCTTGGTTTCCAGCTTCTCAACACAGGTACCACTTCCAGAGCTGGGGGTGAAGTCATTTTGTTCCTGGGGCTTCAAAAACAGGGAGCCAGCTCTTCTCAGGCCCTTGGTGATTCCTTCAAGCCAGGGGACACAGCACAAAGCAAAGTCCTTCCCCTCTCCTTGGCAGCAAAGCAACAGCAGGTCAGTCCAGCAGTCCAGCAGAGCACCAGCAGGACAGTCTTCCTTCTTCAGTTTCAGCTTTCTCCTTGGCAGAGGTTCCTTCTTAATTCCAGGATGATCTCATTTTCTGTAGTCAGGGGTTCAGGGGTGATACCCCGAAACACGTGTCCAGGGATGGCGAAGACAGCGAAGGTAGCAGAAGATCGAAAGATGATGCATCGCAAACACTTTACTACATTGACCAGAGTCCTTAGGGGCGACACCGCCGGTGTGTGAGTAGTGTGCGACCCCACCCCCATTTGTAACTTTAAAGCTCCCGTGAGCAGTGGGCTGACGAGCCTGGGATCCCGCACCTACGCGCCTGAGTGGTACTATACCTGGCAGATATTGGCAGCCATCGGCAACCCCAGTACACGGCCTATCCCTGCTGACGAGGGGTGATACCACGAAACACGTGTCCAGGGATGGCGAAGATAGCAGAAGATCGAAAGATGATGCATCGCAAACACTTTACTACATTGACCAGAGTCCTTAGGGGCGACACCGCCGGTGTGTGAGTAGTGTGCGACCCCACCCCCATTTGTACCTTTAAAGCTCCCGTGAGCAGTGGGCTGACGAGCCTGGGATCCCGCACCTACGCGCCTGAGTGGTACTATACCTGGCAGATATTGGCAGCCATCGGCAACCCCAGTACACGTCCTATCCCTGCTAACGAGGGGTGATACCCCGAAACACATGTCCAGGGATGGCGAAGACAGCGAAGATAGCAGAAGATCGAAAGATGATGCATCGCGAACACTTTACTACATTGACCAGAGTCCTTAGGGGCGACACCGCCGGTGTGTGAGTAGTGTGCGACCCCACCCCCATTTGTAACTGACCAGGAGGACTTCACAGACTGCACACAGGCACTGCAGTGGCAGGCCTGAGACACCATTTTAGGGCTACTCGTGTGGGTGGCACGATCAGTGCTGAAGGCCCACTTGTAGCATCTGTTATCACCAGCCCTGGCACACTCTGTGCACTTTACTAGGGACTTCTTGGTGAAACAAATATGGCAACCATGGATACCCAATCATAATAACAATTTACACAGGGAGCACTTGCACTTTGACACTGAACAGCAGTGGCAAAGTGCCCAAAGCATCTAAACCAGCAAAAACGAAATCCAGCACAGCAACAAAAATACAGGAGGTAGAGGCAAAAAGATGGGGGAAAACCATGCCAAAGATGCCAGGTCTAACATGTGTCCCCTCCAGCTGAAAGTGGGGAGAACTATCCACCCTCTTGGGAGTTCTCCTCACTAAGGCGAAAAAACCTGGACAGACTATCACCATTGGCGTGTTCTGTGACAGGGCGGTGTTCCACAGGAAAGTCCATTCCCTGTAGGGAGATGGATCACCTCAACAGTTTTGAGTTCTCATCCCTCATCTGCATTAACCATCTGAGGGGCCTGTGGTCTGTCTGAACACGGAAGTGAGTCCCAAACAGGTAGGGCATCAGCTTCTTCAGAGCCCAGACCCTTGCAAAAGCTTCCCTTTCAATTGCACTCCACCTCTGTTCCCTGGGGAGTAGCCTCTGGCTAATAAAAGCTACAGGTTGGTCCCAACCCTCGTCAGTCATCTGTGAGAGTACTGCTCCCACACCATGCTCTGGAGCGTCTGTCTGCACTATGAACTTACTGGAGAAGTCAGGTGCCTTGAGCAACGGTGCTGTGCTCATGGCAGTCTTCCGGGCACCAAAAGCAGGTTGGCAGGCTTCGGTCCAATTCACTTTTCTGGGCTGATTCCTGGAAGTCAGCTCTGTAAAGGGGGCAACCAATGTGCCATATCCCTTGACAAACTGTCTGTAATACCCGGTGAGTCCTAAGAAGGCTCTCACCTCTGGCTGGGTTTTTGGGGGTTCCCAAGCCAGAATGGTATCAATCTTTGCCTGTAGGGGCACCACCAGGCTGCTCCCTACCTGGTCTCCCAAGTACACCACAGATCCTTGCCCTATCTGGCACTTGCTGGCCTTGATAGTGAGGCCTGCCCTTTGCAGAGCCTTCAACACTTCACAGAGGTGTTGCAAGTGTTCCTCTCACGTGGAGCTGAACACAGCAATATCATCCCGGTATGCGGCGCTGAATTGCTCCAGCCTGGTCAATATCTGGTTGACCAGTCTCTGGAAGGAGGCAGGGGCATTATTCAACCCAAAGGCCATGACTCGGAACTGGAAGTGCCCCTCTGGCATTGAAAATGCAGACCTCTCTTTGGCCGCATCAATTAAGGCAATCTGTCAGTACCCAGAAGTTAAATCAAACGTACTGAGGTACCGGGCAGCTCCTAACCGATCCACGAGCACATCAGCTCTGGGGATGGGGTGTGCATCAGTCTTGGTGACCGCATTGAGCCCAAGGTAGTCCACACTGAACCGGAGATCTGGAGTGGCACCGGGCGCACCAGCTTTTGGGACTAAGACAACAGGCTGGCCCAGGGGCTGTTGGAGGGCTCAATTACCCCTAGCGCCAACATTTTGGAAACCTCTTCCTTGATGCTGGCCCTGACCTTGTCAGCTACCCTGTAAAATTTCTGTTTCACAGGCAGACTATCTCCAGTGTCCACATTATGGACGCACCAATTGGTGACACCTGGGGTCAGGGAGAACAGGGGGGAAAACTGACCCAACACCTGGCGACAGTCCCTCTGCTGCTCTGGGATCAGGGTGGGTGAGAGGACCACACCATCCACTGACCCGTCTTGCTCGTTAGCTGCCAGGAGGTCAGGCAGAGGATCACTATCCTCTTCCCCTCCAGGATCTGTAGCCATGAGCATTGTCACTTCAGACCTCTCAAAGTGGGGTTTGAAGCGGTTCACATGCAAGACTCTCGGGCTGCCTGGGAGTCTTCAAGTTAACCAGGTACGTTACTTCGCTCATGCGCTCCACCACCTCATATGGCCCAGTCCACTTGTCTTGGAGCGCGCAAGGCTCCACTGGTGCCATCACCCACACTTTCTGCCCAGGTTGAAATTCGACCAGAGTGGTATTCTGGTCGTACCATCTTTTCATTTCTTCCTGGCTAGCTTCCAGGTTCTCATGAGCGAGCCTCCTGAAGCGTTGTGTCTGGTTGAGGATGGCCAGCACATAGCTGAACACATCCTGGGGGGTTTTCATATGGGATTTCTCTCACCCTTCCTTCACCCGTGTGAGAGGTCATCTAACAGTGTGGCCATACTGGAGTTCAAAGGGACTGAGCCCTAAGGACTTCTGAGGCACCTCCCTGTTTATATCACCTGCTGTTCCATTAGCCAAAATTATTTACCTTTCTTCTTTTATACTAGAGCATGATGTCCTCCTTTTCTTATCCCGTGGCCTGGTTCAAATAACCTTTTTTAGCCCCTTGGGTCTTTATCAGTACAGCACTTTCCGCTTCTCTCTACTTTCTATTTTGGAGATATAATCAACTAAGTCTCCATAAGTTAATCTGTGTATTTAAATGTGATAAATTCTCACTCTTGAGGGCATTGTTATCCCTTACCTTTTTCTTTATAGTGAAGTATGTACTCCTATGTCGGATATTGGGAAGCACAGACACACCCTGATCTTCTTTTTCCCGATACACCTCGCGGATGTTCTCTCTCATTCACCCAGAGTATATTTTGATCTATGGGTAAATTGACAGTTATCATTATAACAAGTGCTTTTTTAATGAAAGGATTTTATGATTGTCTTTTAGCTTCCCGCAATACCATCCATCTGGCCTACTATGTTGTTAATTCCATAGTTGGCTGATTGTCCCTTATTTGTGTCCCTTCAGTTCTCTTCCTACTCGTTCGCTATTCGTCGGATTTACACAAGGCTTCTTTAAAACTTCATAACCTTCTCCCTCATGTCCCCCGCTCTATTTATCTATTAAAGACCAGTACTATTAACCTTCTTAGGTCCCTCCTGTATCTAGAAATTTCTGCTCCCATCCTACCTAATTATATATTGTTTTTGCCTACTTGCATATTGCGGTTTGTTTATCTGTTCAGGGACGGTTTAGATTTAACTTATTTCTTCCCCGACTCCGAGCCCCAAGCCTGTTCTGCTTTGATTGTAGAGGCTATTTTTACTGATTATGTTTCTATGCTGTTTTTTAACTGTGTTTATGTATTAATGCTATGACAATATAAAGTGAATTGTATGTATTGTGCTAAAATTTTAATTTTGCCTATGTATATGTATACTGTTTGAAAACATTTTTATATACTCTTCCTCGAAAATAAATGAAAAAATAAAGAATGATTTTAACGAATAAAGTACTATAAGTGCTTATATTTTGGTCCTAGAACATACTTGAGAGTGGGCTAAGGAGGATATGAGTCATGGATGTGTGACGGTTAAACGTAACGAGTGATTGGTAAATAGAAAAATATTTGAAGTTAATTTCCAGGGATTTATATATAGGCTTCAGTTGTCTAAAGTACCCTGTTCCCTGCAACAAGTGGTGTCATTTCTCTCGTTTTTCACAGAAGTGCACAGCCATTGGCTGGAGGGTAGGTTTTTATAATACATTATATAATGGATACAATGAAGATCTTTGGCTTCAGTGAGGAGCAATTAAATAACATTTTAAGCTCCAATAAAAATGGGCACAGCATCTCAGTAATCCCAAATGGGGGAGAAAAGTGAAACCAGTTAGTAAATATTTAAAAGAAAATAATTAGAACAGAACTACATGCGGATTTCATGGCGCAATATGTAAGAGCAGGAACTATACCAATAGGGCTACAGGTGCGCAATGAGCCTGGTCTGTTCGAAAATAATAAAAGATTCTTAGAGACATGGACATTCATCTCCAATCGCTGTAGCAGAGATTGGATGCTCTTGATTATTGAGACAGCGCAAGAAACTATTCTCATAGAAAAAAAGGACATTGAAGATCTAGAGAAAATCCTTGTAGAGAACAATACTCTAGAGGATGCACAAAAGAAAATAGATTAAATTAATCAAGACATGAGTGGATACTGTGAATATTTAACGAATAGAAAGACCCAGAAGTTCAGAAAAGATATAAATAGATTTAGTCAAGAAGTAGTATATTCTATACAGAGAAACCGGAACAAACATAGGAAAGAGCACCACGAGTAAGATTCCAACAGAGAAGGCCTAAGCATATGAACTTCTCAGATACATCGGAAAGTAGTGGGGAGGAAGAGAATCAAACCAGAGAGGATGGACTAAACCATAATAGAGAATATGAGGATTTTTTAGGGCAGCGCCAACACAGACCCCAAAGGGGATTCTCAAACAGAGGGAGAGGATCATATCTGAGAAATCTAGTAGCAAGGGAACTGGAGAAGGAATATCAGAGAAACCCAGCTCCTCAGGAGTACATAAAGACAAGAAACAAAAAATATTGGAGCTAAAACAAAACCCCATAATAAATATTTAAAATAGACAACTGACTGAAATAGAGGAGGAAGTGTTAGGGATGTGATTTAACTTTGTCCCTACAACTGGAATAAATAAATTCCAGATGGAAAAAGATACTAGAGCCTTTTTTAGGAAAATAAGCCTACGCCGTTTCTTTGAAAATAGACCGGTGAGAGAGGCAGTTAAAGATTCAAGACTTAGAGCAAAGTCCACCTTTACCCCAAACTTAGGAACGGTAGATAAAAATATGCAGACATTTGAAAGGGTGGTAAAATTAGAGATAGGGAATCTTTTTTAAGGAAAAACAGTTTCAAACACATAATATAACTAAGGCACAAAGAGCTGCCATTGAATCCTTATCGAGAGACACCTCTGTCACAATTAAACCAGCAGATAAGGGGTGGGGAGTGGTAGTTTTTGATTCGAAGGACTACGAATGTAGAGCAAGGGCACTTTTATCTAATGAGCAACACTATAAAAGGGTATCTCAAATTCGACTAGATGCCCTAAAGAGAGAGGTGTAAAACACACTTGTATTAGCTAGAAAAAATGGGGAAATAAGTGAAGAGGAAGATGGGATGACTTGGTTTATGTTGATCCTAGCTTAATTAATCACCCGCTTGGCAGGATTATAGTGAATAAAGCCCCTGTTGATGGTAGTCTAAAGTCACTTGGTGGAAATGAGGCTAATGAATTCGTACCGACCTCGGGGTTGTCCACGAGCCTTGGTACGCACCCTATCCAGGATGGCTGTCCTATGATAATGGATTTCTGTATTCATAGGCCTACCACTGTGACGCTATTATCCTGGAACATTGCAGGGTTGGGTTCCAAACTAGCACTTCCTTAATGGTCAGACTTCATCGAAGCCCATGATTTATGTCTCTTTCAAGAAACATGGGCGGTAGAGCCCGTGTTTCGTCCGGGGTATCTTAATTTCCAGGTTCCAGCAGTAAAACAAGCGAAGGGCCGTGCAATAGGGGGGCCTGGTGATTTGGGTACGGCAGGCACTGTGGTGTAAAGTATCCCAAATAACCACAAATAATATTGATATTCTTGCCATAAAAATCATTCCAGAGCAGGGTCTTAGCTTGCATATTTTCAACATCTATGCAAGAGGCCGTATTGGTGGGCGACGTTCAGATGTTGTAGCTGACCTGGAGAGGTTGTTGGATGGTATGCAGAGGAACACTAGTCTGATGGTCATGGGGGACTTCAACACTACGTTTGAACCACTAGGGCCCATGGATCAGTGCCTCACTGAGGATGAAGACGCAAAATGGGGTATACCTAACCTTGAGATTGAGCCAATCAAAAAATGGTCAGAGGCAGCCATCCAAATGAAAGGGATGTGTATAGGGCACCAGATGAGGGCCGTAAATGGGCGTACATTGTCCGATAAGATGGGGGCCGACACTTTTAACAACGGATTCAGGTCGAGCCGTATTGATTACGTGCTAGTAAGCCTGACATTGTGGCAGTTTGTAAGGGATATGGCCATTGTCACTCGAGCCGAGAGCGACCATAACCCACTTATTGTTACAGCGGCTGGGCTGTTCGGAGAAGCTTAATTCACTAGGGTAGAGGCAGGGGCTAGCGAGTTGGCATTGACTAATGACACTCAACACCTGAAATGGAGAAATGTTGTAGAATCTCCTGAATCGTTGTTAGTGATGAATAATGAGGTAGACAGGGTATTAGAAGTCTGGGGAACGAGTGAGGGAAGCCAGACCTTCTTGTCCCATATTACCGAGATGCACACTGTGCTTTTTGACTGACTAAAACAGTTTTTTTGTAAAACTGTTAAGGTTACGAAAGGCAGGAATAAGAAAGCTGTAGGGTGGTTCAATGACAATTGTCGCCACTCACGGAGGGCATTGGGGCTAGCCCTAGGCACAGGGGATCCAGTAATAGTAAGGCAGGCGCAGATTATTATAGGAAAGCAGTCAAGGAAGCTAAAAAACTCTGGGACCAGACAAGATGGCAGCAGCTCAAGAAAGCTTGCGTGTCTCGACATTCTAAAGTATTCAGGGATACGTACAAGTGGGACAGGGGGAGTGCCCGGAACCCCCGCAGAATAACGTTGCCCATCACTTATGGGTGGAATATTTTAAACCCCAGTATGCTTCCTTGGATGATGAACAGAACACTGATCCATTTAACCTTCCTTTTTTCACTAGTGGGATATCCACACTAGAGGATGTGGGTAGGGCATTAGATATTTTTGTGATATTTGTGAGGTTATTTATAGAGCGCGACGTTCGCTCCGGAGGGAGCATCTTGGCGCTGTCAGATACCATCACACCAGGCCGTGCCCCTGGAACTGACAGCATCCCAGCGGACGTCTTTCTAAGTCACAAACCTTCTTGGCGTTTGTATATTAGATATCTAGCAAACGCAATTGCCTGTTGTGCCCCAATCCCGGCATTCTGGAGAGGGGCCGAGATAATCCCAGTGTTTAAGAAGGGCGACAAATCTGTAGCAGCCAACTACAGACCAATTAGTCTTATAGATTCCATCCAAAAAATTATGGGCAGACTGATTTTACAAAAACTTCAGTCATGGGTGGAAGATGAGCAAATCCTTACCCCACTGAAGGCGGGTTTTCGACCACTTACAAGCACTATTGATTAGGTCTTCCGCTTTATTAATATCTACTGGAAGACAGTTGTTCTGGGGAAAGGGGCCTTGTACACGGTATTTGTGGATCTGAAGGCAGCCTTCGATATGGTGCCACGATGTAGGCTGTGGCGTATTTTAAGTGAGATGTGGATGTCCCCTGAATTATTATCTTTGATCGTCCGCTTACATGAGGGTAACCATGCACGGGTTCGGTGGGGGGGGCAATGGTGAGGTTACAGAGCCATTTGCCGTGAACAGAGGAGTGCGCCAGGGTTGCGTGCTCGCACCTACCCTGTTTTCACTCTTCGTAAATGGGGTGGCTGATTTCCTCTCGGCGGTCCCCTCCGACGCCCCTATGCTGGCGGAAGAACATATACCTATCCTCATGTTCGCGGACGATACTCTGATCATCTCCAAAACACCCAGAGGTCTGCAAAAAGCCCTAAGTAAGTTTGAGGACTTCTGCACCATTCGGGGCCTTGTAATTAACACGGAAAAAACATTGTCATTTAACGAGCATAGATCATTCCGGGGCAAGGTACACATGAATACTGCTCCTCTTGAAAAAGTCGAAGCCTTCACCTATCTGGGAGTTACGTTACAGGCAGAAATGGGGTGGTCTAACCAAATTAATGTGGCCACACTAAAGCACAAACAACAGGCCGGGATTATTGCAGCTAAATTTAAATCCTCTTTCTCTGAACCGATTAGCCCACTGATGGAGCTTTATGGTATGAAAGTCCTAAGCTCCACTCTGTATGGAGCAGAGCTCTGGGGGATCACAAACCTATCCACCCTAATTGCAGCTGAAAACTCTTTTCTGCGAAAGGTCACCAGTGTCCCAAAAAGTACACCTATGTGCCCATTATTGCTAGATCTGGTAAGGAAAGCAGTAAAGGACTTGGCGAAACTTCGCCCCCTTTTATATTGGTGAAGATTGTGGTCCACGGTAGAACTCGCATATTATGCAAAGGGGCTCAAAGATGTAATGGATGCAGATCGTTTCCATAAGGTTAAATGGTTGAGAGAGATTAGGTCCTTGTTGGTGAATTTAGGCCTGAGAGAACTATGGGACAACCCCCACAACGCTCCTTTTCCGTCAAAGAAGATTTTTAAGGAGATGTACTGGGATATGGTAATGGTAACAGTATGTTCTAGTGGTTCAGTAAAGCATTCGTCAGGCCGGTTCCTTGAATTTAAGATAAGGCCTGCATTAGAACAGTTCTGGGACACAATTGAGAAACCCCTTGATAGGAAGTTGTACTTTCAGCTGAGGGTGGGTACCCTACCTGTTAGGACATTCACCAGCAAATGGACAGGGACTACTGAGAATGTATGTCCAAGGTGCCAAGATAGAGAAGAAACGGTAAGTCACCTGTTGTTTTTTTGCCCACTATATAAGAAACCTCGTGCTATGTGGGTTATACCTATCTGCAAGCTATTAGGCTTTAGAAGGCATGAAGAGGCGTTGAGAGTCCTTACTACAGATCCAACGCCCCCAATAGCAATTGCAATGGCCAAGTTCTTAGGTTGGGCCTTGTCTATCCGATCTAGGGTGTTTTCTTAGGTCCATTAAATTGATTTTTAGTTTTAATCTTACCCTGTACTACAAGTTATGAATAGGAAGCATGAAATGCTTGGGGCTTAATGTGATTGTATGAAATTGTTTTTTAAAAATATAATAATAATTTTTTTTTAGATTCACTTGATTCGGCAGTTTTTCAATGTTTAATATCTTCTTAAAATGTTTTTAGGTTCAGAATATTTATACATTTTAAACTGTATGTTGTAATGTATATGTTGTGCTTTTATGACACATTTGTCGAATAAAGCTATTTGAATTGAATTGAAGCGGAATATACATTTTTATTTACAAGTAACCCAAAAATACCTGCATTCTATGAACACCAAAGGTTCATAAAAGTTTAGAACCCCCCCTAAGACCAATTGTTGCTTCAATAGACTCACTATTAGAACCTCTAAGCAAATATGCTGATAGATTTTTA
Organism: Lissotriton helveticus; assembly: GCF_964261635.1. Classification (NCBI taxonomy): domain Eukaryota; kingdom Metazoa; phylum Chordata; class Amphibia; order Caudata; family Salamandridae; genus Lissotriton; species Lissotriton helveticus. The sequence continues at coordinate 990,768,108 of NC_136067.1, forward strand.
AAGCCTATAGTGCATAACAAAGGTCATACATTAAAGATACCTCAGATATGATAACGAAAACTGAGGGAAAGGCCTTTAATAGAGATAGGGAGTATATGGTGACTCTTGACGTAGAGTCATTATACTCGAACATTCCTCAAAGAGACACTATAGAAGTAATTAGAACCCTGTTAGAAACAACCGAAATTGAGGGTGGAAATAAGGACTTTATTTTGAAATGTGTTTTCCTGGTGCTCCTTAATAACATATTTTTCTTTAAACAAGACCTATATATCCAATGTAAGGGCACCAGCATGGGCGCAACATGTGCACCGAGTCTGGCCTGCATACACGTCAGTATATTTGAGGAGAAACATATATTTAATGAAGTGAGCCCCTTCTATGAAAATGTACGTAATTGGGTATGTTTCATAGATGAAATTTTCTTCATATGGACAGGCTTAGAGGAGGAACTTGTGCAATTTCTGGACTGGATCAATCTAGGAGATATGAATTTAAAGTTTACAGCACAGTACAGTAACAGTAGGGTAGAATTTTTGGACATCAGTATTAAGAGTAATGAAGAACATCTAGAAGTGGAACTATTTAAGAAAGAGACCGATCGAAATACTGTGCTACAGTATAACAGCTATCACTCCAAGAGCCAGAAAGATAACATACCATTCGGGGAATTTCTCCGCCTCAGAAGAAATTGCACCTCTATGGATGATTTTAACAAACACGCAGAGGAAACCAAATTGAAATTTAGAGAGAGGGGTTATCCCAAAAAATTAATAACTCACTCATTAAAAAGGGCCAAATATTATGACCGTTAAAGTCTCCTTCAGAATAAGCAAAAGAAGAAACCCGTGGACAAAAAAGTGATGGTTAGTCAATTTTCTAAAGTAGCGAATAAAGTCAAAAATATAATAAATCATAATTGGAAGATACTAAATAATGAAACAGAAATATGTCTTCCAAAACCTATGTTTGCATATAGGAAAACAAGAATTTACGTACCAGTCTAGTCCACACGTATAGAGAAGATACAACAGAGACTCAACAAATGATAGTGGGAGGCAAGGCTAGAGGTAATCACAAATGTGGCAATTGCAGCATATGTGACCTCTGCCTTGTCACTAAAAAAATCACTGTAAACTCTATGAGACATGAAATTAGTACCCTTAACAACTGTAGAAGTAGAAACATTGTATAATTGATCCTCTGTCCATGTGGACAGGGGTATGTAGGGGAAACAGGAAGAAAACTGAGACTTAGAATATGTGAACACAAATCAGCCATCAACAACAATAAAGAAAATGCACCACTAGTTGAACATTGGAAGGAAAAGAACCATAGCGTATAAGAGATTAGATGGGTTATCTTGGAGAAAATCGTGGCGCAAAGGAGAATAGGGAACAGCACCAAACGTAGAAAACAACAGTGGTTCATGGTAAAATTCAACACCATTAAAAATGGCTTGAACTCAAGAGAGGAGTGGGATGTCCTACTTTAAGCTCAAGTGGAGTGTTACTTAATTTGAGAGATGTTCTGGAATACGGATGCTAACAAGCAAACTAGGGGGAAACAATAAAATGTAATTAGACTTTTTACTAAAAGGAGGAACACATTCAAAAGAGGAGGAACACATTTACAATTAGATGGACTTTGGTTCTTATTTGTGGATATATAAGTTAATGTAACGTGGAATATACAAAATATAACAATACATTAAGTTATTGCTATTGGGCATACTTATAAAATTAAAAATAATTTCCTGATTGACAAATAAACTAAAATTCTCAATTTAGACACTATAGACCCTAGTTTGTACCTTTTATTAGAAAAGTTTGATAAAATGATCATGTAAGCATCCAGAACTAACATGGCACCAGTCTTGCGCAATGAATACATGCTAATTTAGACACAATGCTGTAGTATAAACGGAAGTCATGAGGGGAGGAAGGAATGAAAATAATCTCTTTACTGATAAATATATGAAAGTCCGCAATAGGGATAATATAGATCCAAGCTCGTATCTCTAATTATGGGAATGAGGCAAAGGCGATCAGAAAAGTATCCCTAACCAACATGGCTGCCTGACCTGCGCAATGAATCTGCGCCGGGTCTGACGTATTGCGGGAGCACAAACGGAAATCTCGGGGTATGGAAACAGGACTAACTTCTCGCGAGTTCAGGGATACTCAATTACGCAAACCCGGATATAAATAAACATGCGGGAAAAGCAATACATTTTAACTTGAACTCGGAGTAAGGCGGAAGCGGTTACGCCGATAAGGTGAGGGAAATGGACATGCGGGCCTTTAAGTTGGGTTCTATATAAAAGATAGTTGGACCGGGTCTGAGATTTTAGTGGGTATATGTGAGGCAAGCAGGCTGGGGACAGCTAGAAAAGAGGGGTGAGACTCGAGGCGTAGATGCTAGTCGAGATAGGGGAAGAGAGAATCCAAGTAGAAGAGGCTTGGGGGCTCGGAGTCGGGGAAGAAATAAGTGAAATCTAAACCAACCCTGAACAAATAAACAAACCGCAATATGCAAGTAGGCAAAAATAACATATAATTAGGTAGGACAGGAGCAACAATTTCTAGATACAGGAGGGACCTAAGAAGGTAAATAGTACTGGTCTTTAATAGATAAATAGAGCAGGGGACATGAGGGAGAAGGTTATGAAGTTTTAAAGACGCCTTGTGTAAATCCGATGAATAGCGAACGAGTAGGAAGAGAACTGAAGGGACAAAAATAAGGGACAACCATCCAACTATGGAATTAACAACATAGTAGACCAGATGGATGGTAGAGCGGGAAGCTAAAAGACAATCATAAAATCCTTTAATTAAAAAAGCACTTGTTATAATTATAACTGTTCAATTTACCCATAGATCAAAATATACTCTGGGTGAATGAGAGAGAACATCCATGTGGTGTATCAGGAAAAAGAAGATCGGGGTGTGTCTGTGCTTCCCAATATCTGACATGGGAGTACATACTTCACTATAAAGACAAAGGTAAGGGATAACAATGCCCTCAAGAGTGAGAATTTATCACATTTAAATACACAGATTAACTTATGGAGGCTTATTTGATTATATCTCCAAAATAGAAAGTATAGAGAAGCAGAAAGTGCTGTACTGATAAAGACCCAAGGGGCTAAAAAAGGTTATTTGAACCAGGCCATGGGATAAGAAAAGGAGGATGTCATGCTCTAATATATAAGAAGAAAGGTAAATAATTTTGGCCAATGGAACAGCAGGTGATGTAAATACCTTAGATATTGAAAGGATTGAAGCAATGTGTTTCTGTCTTTCTTTTTGAAATTAGAAATATTACTCTCTCTACTGGAACATCAACCTGTAAACCAAAAGCAGAATTTGAACCTCAGGGAACTAATTAGAAACTAGGAAGGTTAGTATAAGGAAAGAAATTGTTTGGATTGTTTGGATGTATGTGGATGGAAAGAATGCAGGTATATATGATCCCTCACTTACTAAAAAGTAATGCACATTATATATTCTAAGTTGTCGAACCAATGAAGAGTATAGAAAAATGTATAGGCATCTCTAAGGGGACTGCTGTTGGTACAATTGTGTCATGGAATTAAGCTGTAAACTCTCCTAGGAGAAAGAAGGGTGTATGGTGATGATTCACAGGCACATGTAAAGTTGAAGGGAATACTTTATGGAAAAAACACCTGTAATTGAATGCACAAGTATATGCAATAAGAGCATAAATCAGACCCTCCAGGATTTCGCGAATTCGGGGTTTGCCGCGAAATAGGCACTTTTGTAAAAATGCCGCGATTTTTACAAAAGTGCCTGTGAAATCGGGCACATACAAATTTACAGCAAATGTATGTCATTTGATCAGCGGGGGCAGAAGGGCCTCTGGGAGTACGTTTTTCATTTGACCTCCTGCGCATTCTGGCCTCTTTTTACATTTTTTTATTTCCTGTTTGCCATCTAGTGCTGGTTTCCAGTGTAATGCTGCCGTTTCGCAGCACTTGAAGGATAGCCTCAGCCCAGGCTTCTCCTATCTGCAACTTTTTTCAAAGCAGAGGTGAGGTAGACCAAAAAGGTTGTCGTTTTTCTATTACACTGGGCTGGTGTGAGTGTGATCTTGTGCAGGTTATTGGAACCGGAGAGCGGGCAAGGCCCTTGTTGAGATAGCGCCCTGGACAGGAACAAACGTAGCGCCCTTTCCTGCTGCTTGTGAATAAAATAAAGCAGCAAAGTATTCTCTTTTGTGCTCACAGGTCAGGCCCTGGCCGATTAGTTAGAGCAGTTACTGGCCTCTGAGCACAAACTGCAGAACTCCCCCCAAATCCCCATTACCCTATGCTGCATGTTTAACAATAATTAAATGCACTGCACTTTAAACAGAATCATTGGCGCCAAGTGAAAAGGGCGCTACTGCTTGCATGATCTTAATGCAGACAGTTATGTTCACCCCATTGTAGACTGGCACCCTGGGCCTGGCCCCGCTCGCACATGCCAAAATCCGGCCCTGACGGGTGGACTGGCATTTCGGTCATTCTACCATTGGCCAGTGATCTGCAAGATAGGTAGCTGGATAGAGGGCAGTATTGGCTGCCGCTTTCCAGCCCTAAAATCACTCAATACGTTTGAAAAATTGTGTTCTAAAGCATGCCCTATCTGAATCCATAGTTTCTAGAATGTTCTTTAGGAAGCATTCCCCCTACCTGAAGGGGGTCTGGCTGACCCGCTCCACTCACCCACATGTAGGACTGATTTTGAACATATTTTAGCAGGGCTGGTTTTGATTCCTGGTCTTGCCATGCACATGGCATCTGCATACCTGACCTAGTCCTTCTGCATCCCCATCGCATGCAAAGACGTCTGCATTTGGCCCAATGCCTCTGCCAGATCCATTTTTTTCTCTTATTTCCCTTTAATGTTCACATTTGGGGCACATCCATCCCAAGCACACCCGGGACACCATGTTTTCCACAATGTCTGCACTGGGGAGACATAGCCTCTAAAACATCTTGTTCAGAGGGTAAATTACATAGTCTCCCCATTTCCTCACTCGCCAGCGGCGGGCAAATCAGGAGGGTAGCCCTGATGGACACTAAAGTGATAAACATTAACTATTTGCTATTAGACAGGATGGTACAATGGCACCTTGTCTAAGAGCCAACAATGATTGTACCGGCCCTGGCTCTTGGCGATTTATGAGGTCATCAAGCCCTTCCTTTCCATAAACATGTCCTAGGTCTCCAGAACCGCTATGACCAGCTGTGTCTTTCTTTCCTGTATCTGCGGACTCCTTTACCCGCAGCTTAATTTGAGCCGGTGGTTGCTGGTGGGGGCCACAGTACTCATTTTTTGGGACTAGCATTTATTTTTCGTCTTCAGGCGTTCACCTAGCGCAAGAGAGGGAAAAACAAAGAATTCAGAAAAAAGGAGAAAGAGAAAGACGGAAAAACCTTCACAAAGGGAGAAAGCAGGAAACAAGCGTGAGATAAAGGGGCAGGGAGTGTCTGGTACTGGATTAAAGAGGCATGAGGTAGATTCAGGACTACCAGCCTTGGTATTTTGTGGGCCAACATTTAATAAAGGCAGCTGCAGACTTCGGATCAGAGTTTTGGGCACCAGCACCCATTCTTTTACAAATTAAGTACTGCCTGTTCCATAGACTTCTTTCAATCAGTGATTTCTTTTTGTTCATATTTAGACTGTATAATTCTTGTAATATAAATCGCCACTTTTGTAGAAATCGCGGCATTTTTACAAAAGCCGCAATATCCTGGGGGTCTGAACAGGATTTCAATGGTGTTGTGATGAACAGAGGTCGTTTCTCGCAGTTTCTGGGTTTATAGCTCAGGTAGCAGATTAAATGTATTTCACACTGGTCGCTGCTTCGGTGAGGCCGTCGATAGATCACTGCTTTTTTAACCCGTTCACTCCCCTCTAATACATTCAATTTATTCAGCTTCAGATCTTATTTCTCTCACAGAAGCAAAGCTATCGGCCGTCATCGCTCATTCTCTTTTCTTGTTTATTAGGAGTCACACCTCTCCATTTTTTTTGTTTTGTTATTTGTAAGGTGAATATGCTATGCATTTTAGTTATTCGGCGAGAGAGGATTTGCATGCAGTCTGATGGTCACGAGTGTCATTTCACTATCTATGTTCGGTGCCACGTGAACTCAGGGACTGTATTTACTCTACCAGGTTCTCTTGTTAAGTACTAGAGTACTTTTTCAGATGTGTTTCAGTCCTGGCTCTGAACACAGCTTCTATTGTAATACTAGCAGAGATACGCAAACATATTGTATTATAACTGCCTTTATATAGTGCTTAACACCCCTGACGAGGCGTTGAAGCGATTTGCGGTGAGTAGCACGCTACTCCAGACCCAATGTTAGTGGTTAATCCACTGGTTAGGGGGATTAGTCTAACGGTCTCGAAGAGACCTTTCATGCTTTTTTTCCAGGGACCTTGTAGTGGATTAAACAGTAGTAGACAGCTGTGGGCATTAATGGAGGATATCTATTAATAATGACCTCGGCGGATCAATCACTTGGGTATCAGCAGGGGTGGTGCAGGCTCCGGTGCCTCTGCAGCGCCTGTGGCAGGACAGCCATAGGAGGGTGTACATACTCAGCCATTGCTGTTCCAGTACTGAGGCCCTGGTACGCCTCCATCACTGCTCACCCAGTCCTGCCAGCACCCCCTTTCACTGCAGTGCTGGGCACCCACGCGGCAGTGTAGTGTTTCAGGGAGGGAGTGCATTGGCAGCACTTTCTTTGTATGGAAACACGTTATTTTCAAAGTGAAAAAGTGTTGAGCTTGTGTGGTCTCTTATCTAGAGTACAGTTTCATCACAACTCCTTGTCTGATCGCTGTTGAGCAGAACATGATGTAGAAACTAAGATCTTATTCTGCGTGCAGCGGCCTGGCCTGTGCTGGAGACACAAGTTACACAACACCGAACAGTTCCACACTACACTACCTTGAATAAAGAATTGGAATAGGGCCCACCAGCACGCTAATGGTGTTGAAGCGCAGCCCTTCTGTGGGGCCATTTCATGTTGACTTGGCAGTGTCATCAGCCTATGGAGTTTGTCACCTGTTGATGTTGTTTGTTGGTTGCTGTTGTGTCGGGTGAGTGCGGGGGCAATCAGATGACTCCGACACCAGTGTGGGGAGTAATGGTATGGCCGGTGCTATGATATAATTACAGGAGGCAGTGATGCTGGTAACTGGGTCTCGCAGGCACAGCCCAACTGGCGTACGTTCGTGCGTACCCTTTTTATTAACTATAGGGTCACATGACCCTCACGTTACGTGCCAGTTTCGTCACCCCCCACTTGTCAGTTCGTAGTTCCTGGATGAGACCGTAAGTCGCCATGATCTTTTCAAGCTTTGGGATCACTTCAGTGGCACTAGGTGTTGCTATGATTTCGACTTCCGGGTGTTTAGAGTGATCATCTACGAACGAGTGACGGCCGTCCGGCAGGCTGCCAAAGTCGAGGCTGACACACGACCAGGGGGATCTCGGTCACGGTTTGACAATGATCGGGGCTGGGCGAGGGGCGTCTCCAGTTGCTTGACAAGCTGAGCAAGATTGAACGGTGGCTTCCACAAGTTTGTCCATCAGAGGGAACCACACCTTTGTTCTGAGCTCTGGGACAATCTCCCACTGGCACTAAAACCTTCTTTTTGGAAGGCCTTAAAGACCCACTAATTCCCTCACTGCCTCTTCCCTCTCTTTACTGTGTTTACATCAGAGTCTGGTCATTAGCGCCAATATGTCCTAACGGGTGAATGTCAAGCTCTGTAAATGATGTTCAATTCGTCTGCCTTTGAATCCAGATCTCAAAACGTGTCCACAACAGCAACCAGAAGTGTGTATCTGAGAAAAATATCTGCTCACAGAGGCCTTGCTGAGCCTCGGTGCTTTCTAAGGTTACTTCATTGGAAGCTGTCATGTTCCAAGAGGGTGGGACATCTTTTTGCGAGATGTGAATACACTCACAAATGTCGAATCAGGGGGACTGGGTTTGAGTCTCGGCAGTGAAGCACTGTGGTGTTCCCTTTATTTTGCACTTAAAACCTTTTTGTTCTGAGATGTCTGAATAACAAGACATTTATTGTCTGATGGAATCAATTACATACTTTGCTGTTTTTTATTGTGTCTTCTAAATTGCCTGCAAACATTGGCTGGTTTTCAAATAACTTTATGACATTAAATCATGTCATGATAACTTTAAGTTTGTTGAATGGCACTTCCCGAAGGATGCACAGGTCTTTCCTCCATGGCTATGGTTAGGGCCAGGCTAAAGGATGAAGTTAGGATTACAATAGTGACAGAACAGGATCAGGATAATGAATAGTTATGGTTAATATATGGGAAAAGGTCACGCTTATGACTGTATTGGGTTCAGCATAGGATTAGATGGTGTGAGGTTACAGTCATGTTAGGCTAACGGTAGAGGTTAGGATTGGAGATGGCCAGCTCTTTTAAAGTTTAGATAATTTTAGAGTTATATGTGGGTAAAGGTATGGAACATGATTTTGGTCAATTTAGGTTGTGTAGTTAGGTTTATGAAAATGGTTAAGATGAGGTAACACTTGGGTATGATTTAGAAAATGGGTTACTGTCTAAAAGATGCTGGTGCAGCTCTGGAACGCAAAGACTACTTAAGTGCTCCCAACTAATTAAATGCAACAACCCCTTATAATCAGTTACTCTGCTGCCCTTCATCCAACCTTCCATTGCACTTGAGTACAGACTTACACACTCCATCCAAGTCTCAGACTCTCTCTTCTTAGAGTTCCTAAACTACAGTCTGTACTGCTCTGGAGTAAGTCCATACCTGAGACATAAGGCCTCCTTCATATTGGGGTAGGTCATGGCACCTGCTAATTCTAACCGCTCTAGAGCACTCCTCCCAGAAGCCTCAAAATGTTTCCACAGGCCCGCCCCCCAATGTTGCTCAGGCACACCATTCATTCTCAATGCAATCTCATAAGAAGTAAACCAGGCATAGATATCCACACTCCTATGGTAATTCTGTACCAGATCCTTGGGAATATATACTTTACCCCCCTGCACTGGCTGTGCGCTGCCACCATTTGAACTGGAATCCACCTCCTTGGCTTTAAGATCCAGTTCTCTCATGCTCAACTCATGAGCCAAAAGCAATTTATTTTCCTCCAGGGCACGGGCATTTTTGCTCTTCTGCGCTGCCCTTTCTACTTCCAATTGCTTCATTTTCATCTTCATGACTTCCAAGTCATATTCTCTCACTCTTTGATTCTCTTGTAACTCTTCTTGGGTGAAGCCTCTACTGGAATGGTTGCTACCAGGCCTTAAGCCTGTTCTGCTCACAGGCAGATCTGTGATTTGGAAACCATTCCCTGTACTTGCATCATTTCCCTCTTGAGCCTCCCAATGGGCCTTCAAGATTCTCTGCAACTCCTCCTTCCGGTGGCTACTCTTGAAGAGGCACTCAAAGTGGTCGCAGAATTGCCTAAGCTGTGTAACTTTGCAGGAATACAAATCCTCAATGCAAAACTCCAATTCTGCCTCCTCCACACTGGGTGCTTTCCCATTCACATACATGATGCTTGGAAGAGTTACTCAAAAATAGAACCAACCCAAAATAAAACCAGTAGTATGCGGTGGCATAGTTGTCTGCTCTCACTAGTGATGTACACCAATCTTTATGGGTCTAGTACAAATGCAAGTTCAAATCCCACCGCTGACCAACAATGTTGGAACTGGGGGTCTCTAGTTGGCAGAGGTAGGTACCACTGTCCAAATAGGGACCCTTGCTTCTAGTCAGGGTAAGGAGGAAACACTCTTTAGCCTCTGCTCACCCCCTTGGTAGCTTGGCTCAAGCAGTCAGGCTTATCCAAAAGCAATGTGTAAAGTATTTGAACCAACACTCACAGTAACACAGTGAAAACACCACAAACTGACTCCAAAACAGTTTAGAAAAATAAAGGTATTTAATCTAAACTACACAAGACCAAAACAAGAAAAATCCAACATACACTGTTCAAGAATATGGTTGCAAAAAGAGTTCTTAAGGTTGCGATAAAATAATCCACAGTTGCGTGAAAAGTTCACAGTTACATCACGTTTTGCCAACAGTACATTTTAAAAGTGACAAAGTTCCAAAGCAGAAGCTGGTGCGGTGGAAAACAAGCGATGCGTTGCTCCTGAGACCCTGGGGAGGCGATGCGACAACCCTGCTGCAGCAGCAAGCATGTTGCGACAAATCCGGTCTGTATGGGAGAAAGGCGAACTTGTATGGATTCCGGTGCGTAGGTTCCATAGGAAGTTTTCTCTCGCAAAGGCACGATGCGATGACCTTTGGAGTTGCGATGATCTCTGGGGCGATGATGCGCGGACCAGCGGTGATCTTCCTCTCACAGCTCCTCGATGCGATGGCTTCTGCGACGACACTCGCAGCGTCGTGATGCGGTCCGCAAGCAAGCGGTGCGACGATCTCACCCAGCGACGACAGGCTCTTCGACGACACTCGCAGCGATGGTAATCTTCCTGCACCGGTCTGGTGCGTACCGCAAACGAAGGATGCGACGGCTCTGGCAGAAGCAACTGCCGCTGCGACGATCTCGCCCTTCATAGCGGCAGGAATTTCGTCACCCTGTCGGGGATGCGCTCTGCAAGCGAGCGATGCGACAAAAACTTGCAGAAAGTCTTTAAAAGCTTGGTTTCCAGCTTCTCAACACAGGTACCACTTCCAGAGGCACCACAACTGGCCCAAGCACTCTAGGAAGGACAGAACTCTCTCAGCAGAGTTCAGGGAAGCTGGCGGTGAAGTTCTTTTGTTCCTGGGACTTCAAAAACAGGGAGCCAGCTCTTCTCAGGCCCTTGGGGATTCCTTCAAGCCAGGGGGCACAGCACAAAGCAAAGTCATTCCCCTCTCCTTGGCAGCAACGCAACAGCAGGTCAGTCCAACATAGCACCAGCAGGACAGTCGTCCTTCTTCAGTTTCAGCTTTCTCCTTGGCAGAGGTACCTTCTTGATTCCAGGATGATCTAATTTTCTGTAGTCAGGGGTCCTGTACTTATATCCCTAAAGGTCTTTAAACCCTTTGTGCAGGAGGGCTGTGAGCCCCGTCTGAACCACTTTTGTGTGTTCCTTGAGCACTTTGTTTTCCTGGCCTCTCCTTTCCTTTCAGGGAGAGGGGCAGGGTAATCAGCCGCCCAGCAGGAGGTGGAGCCAGCATTGTGGAAGGCAGACACAGCCCTATTCAGGCCCAGGTGTTATCCCCTCCCACTACTCTAGATGCAGATGGAGCTATTCAGCCCAGGGATGGCCAACTCAGACTCTGGGAGCCACCCAACCCCTGTCACGCACAAACCAGACAGTCAATTCACAAACAGGCCAAGGCACACAGAAAGGTCAGACAAGAGAACAGCAACTTTCTAAAAGTGCTGTTCTCAAACAGAGGATCTAAAAACAACCTTTCCCAAAAGATGTGTTATTAAATTCTGAGTTCAGGGATACCAGACTTTTATGTCCTATCTTGCTCCTATGGGAAGATATGCTGATAGCCACACTAGCCAGCATTCCCCATGATAGCCTATGGGGCAAGATAGCCTTGCAATAGTGAAAAACGAAAATGGCTGTAATTCACTACCAGAGCATGTCACCTGCACAAGTACAAGCTCTATCTTTCACATACACTGCACCCTGCTCAAGGGGGAGACCAATGTGTACAGAAAGGGAAGGGTTAGGCCTGGCCAGTGGGGACACTGACCAGGAGGACATGGCAGTTCACGGACTGCACACAGGCACTGCGGTGGCAGGCCTGAGACACCATTTTAGGCTACCCATGTGGGTGGCACAATCAGTGCTGCAGGCCCACTGGAAGCATTTTACCAGTTTCCCTTCAAACATGTCTCAGGTCTGCCATTGCAGAGCCTGTGTGTGCAGTTTAAACTGTTCTGTTGTCTTGGCATAATAAACCTCTGGACAGGCCAAAACCTTCCATTTTAATGCATATAAGTCCCTTCTTGGGTAGGCCACGTACAGCCCAGAGGGCAGGATGCAATGTATTTAAAAACCAGGACATGTACTTTTAAGTTCATGTCCTGGAAGCGAAAAAGTATTTGTTTTTCACCACTGCAAAGACTATGTCTCCCATTGGATGACATTGGGATCACCTTATGTTATGTTATGTTAATAATGTTTTGTAAAGCACTTTTTCACCGGTTGGTTACTTGGCGCTGAATCTAGATAAGTACCGGAAGATTGAACCGATCAATTGTAAGCCTGAATGTACGGCCACGTTTTAAGCAATTTCCTGAAATTCAAAAGATCAGTACTGGACCTGATTTCCAGAGAAATAGAATTCCATAACTTATGGGCCAGGGTTGCAAACCTGGCTCCTCCTTGTCACTTTAACTTAAAGGTAGGTGTTGACAGTAGCTGTAGGTGGGCCGAGCAAAGGTTCCGTAAGGGAGAATACCTGGAAATGAGACTGTCTATGAATCTAGGACCCTGACCGAGCAGTGACTTGAATATCAGGCAACCAATCTTAAATGCACAGCGTTGAGGCATGGGAAACCAGTGCAATTCCCTCAACAGGGGGAGGCATAATGCCACCTAGGTTGCCGGTAGATCAGTCTAGCCACCTGGTTCTGGACTATCTGCAGTCGTTTCATGAGACCAGCTGGTAATCAAAGATACTTTGCGTTGGAATAATCTAGACGCGACAAGATCATCGCCATTACAACCTGTATCAATGCAGGTTGGGTCAGCAACCTACTTATCTTTCTGATTTTACGCAGCTGGTAGGCACAAGAAAATATAACAGAACCCGCATGCGTTTTTTGAGACAGGTCATTGGATATTATGACTCCAAGGCTATTGGCAGATGAGGAAGGAGTGGGAGGGGGGCCTAGTTCTCCTGGCCAGTAATGGGGGCCCCAGAATTTCTGGCTGCCACCTGTCAAAATTAGTTCCGTCTTTCCTGTGTTTCGTTTTAGATGATTCCTGTCCATCCAGTGACTAATAAATCGCATGGTTGACTGAAAAACCGAGACTGAGTGGGGTGAATTATCAATGGTGAAGAGCAGCTGTAAATCATTAGCATAGTTGAAAGTAACCATTTTTTCCTTCAATGACCTGATCAACGGGAGGAGGTACAGGTTGAACAGATGTGGGAAGAGCGAAGAGCCCTCTGGCACCCCACACATGATTCTTTGCTTAGGAGACCTAAACTGGGCCAGGAGAAATACCTGGGATCGATCCTCCAAGAAGGAGCATATCTAACTTAAGGGTGGCCCCTGAATGCCTGCTTCCTTAACACTGTCCACCAGAATATCAAGGTCGACTGTGTCAAAAGCTGTGGATAAATCCAGCAGCACCAGGGCCTGGGGGGAAAACCCTTCTCAGGGGAATACCCTTATCAGCTTTCTCTCGTAAGACATTTTATGTGTCATTTCTAAATGGGCAGATATGTACGGGTCAAGTTTGGTGTCTCGGGAATCCTAATTTTAAATCCTAACTCATGGTGAAGTCAGATTTTAAATTACAATTCTGAAAATCCCACTTTTAGAAAGATTACATTTTCTTGCCTTAGCCATTTGGTGCCTGCTCCTGTCTCTGCTCAAATGACTGGGTGTAGTTGGCAGTTTGGCTTTGTGTATTTCTCCCAGACAGCCACCTATAATGGCAGCTTAGGTGTGATTGACCGGGCCTTCACTGGCAGTATGGGAGGGAGGAGGTGACACCAGTCTCCCTTACACCTCAAGAGGCTGCATCCTGTCCCCACACAATGTGCTACCTACTCCCTATAGTTAGTCTAGCGCCAGGGCAGGGAAGGCAGCATATTTGTGGACATCAAAGACATGCCCCTAGAAGCTTCTCTCCACCTCAAAGGCACAAATGTGTATAAGAGAAGGACCTTAGACACCACCATTTCAGTACACTTCTGGACCTATGTATTCTCTTCTGTGAAGTAAGGCTCTTGGGCTGTTGAAGGACTGCCACTCTCCTGGACTGCAATCTGTATGACTCCTGCTTTGCTGTGCTGATATGGTGACTGCTGCCCTCTTGCCTAGATGAGAAGGAGTGGACATGAATCTCTTGTACCCAGAACTTAGAGTAACTCCTAGGGCTAGTTGGATGGTCTCCTGATCTGAAGCCTCAGGGACATAGCATTTTTCCAACCTCCAGCACCTGGACTGAACCATCTGTGAGTCTACCCTGCCACCCCAGTCCTGGACCCTTGGTAGTGTGCCTAAGGTGCTTGCCTGCAGAACTGATGCATCTTCTCTGCTGAGCGGACAATCCCTAAGCAGATCTAACGCATATCCTTGGCTTAGCGGCGCAGCCCCGAGCAAAATTGCTGCATCACCATTGCTGCATGGGGTTGGCCCATCACAAAGATCTACATTGCCAACTGCAGCTTCTCAGAGCTCACGCATCGCCCCAGTGGTGCTCACATCTCTCGTTCATGGCAGCCTCAACATTGATGTCAGACTCTGCATCGCAGATCTCAGAACTGACGCATTGCAAGCAGAGCACCACATCCCAGAGACCAGACTTTGGATCGCAAGCCCTGTCAACAGGATATTCAACGAAGTTCAACAGCACCTCAACAGCACCTCGCGTCCCAGCCTCGGCCCATCCTGGGACCAATGCATCGTTTCAGCTGCGCTGTGCTGCGCATCTTTAACTCAGATCCACGCAACACTCCACAAACAGGATTTAAGATACTCTGTTTAGTGGGCCTAACTGGGTCCCTGTAGCCGGCCCACACTCCATCATGGTCGGCCTCAAGTTGTGACTTTATCCCTTCCCAACGCGACTAGATATACCCAATATCGCTTCGTGCTTTTTGGCTCTATTTTCACTATAAACTTTAAAATTCAATATCTCCAGTTCTATTAGTTTGATTTTTGCCATTTTGGTCTTGTATTTTTAAATTAAATATCACTATAGTTTTCTAAATCTGTTTTGGGCTCCTTTTGAGGTGTGTTTTCACTGTTTTACTGTTGAAGTGTTGCACAAATACTTTACACATTGCCTCTAAGTTATACCTGACTGCTCTGTGCCAATCTACTAAGGGGGTGAGCACAGATTAATTTGGAGTTTGCTTGTTATTTGCCCAGACAAGGATTGTGGTTGCTGCTTGACCATGGCTTACATCCCGGTTAACCAACGACCCCATTTCTTACAGAATGGATTTAGGCACTGCAATTGTAGATACACTGCGGCTCTAACCTCCTATTTCCAACTCCAGCGTTTCCTGTTGTATGCAGTCAGGCTCATCTGTTTGTTAGGCAGAGGGATTTCTTGGGAAAGTCACTGTTTGATGTATAAGTAGGATTTGCAACTGATATATATGTTTAGAATCTGCTAGTGATGAGGTAATAGAAGGGTTGTGTACAACTTGATGCCTAGGGATGTACCATGATGCACTTGCATGTAAAATGTATATGGTTTAACACTACTGAACTCCTGACATTTTGCTTTCATATTGTGAAAATTCATGAAAGGACTACATATTCCACATTTCACCATGTGTTTTACATGCACAGGTCTGGAGTTACTTGTTGCTGTGCCTTGTGGGTACTTAACATGTTCTTGATCAGTTTAGCCATGTGCTCAAGACCTGTGTGTTCCTAAAGGCTGGGTTTTAAGCTAGCCATCATATATTGGTAAAAGTAACTGTTGGACTTGGCCCTTTTGTCAGGTTCACCCCTAAACCTTTTGCTTTTTTATGTGACTTGGTGTTGGTTGTTTTTGGCTTATGCTCACTTTAACACTGTGTCCCAGTGTAAAGTGCGTGTGCACTCTGAGTGCATGTGTGAGATTGGCCTGCCCTCCCATAGGAATACATGGGGAATGTATGTGTCCATGGTAGTTCCTGATGTGTGGGGAGTGCAGGCACGAGTTTGGTATGTGCGAACACGTGAGATTAAATGCTGCGCGATGATGTGCGCGGATTTAATGTATCTAGTGTTGAAGTGCCACTTCTAGAAGTTGGCATGTCTGTGTAGTAAATGTGAATTGACTGTCTGACTTGTGATTGCCTGGAGCTGTCTTTTGTGCCTGGCTCCAGGAGTCAGGCTGAGTCTGCCCCGCTGGTGGATGGAGAGATCTGCATGTTGATGGAAGGGAGGAGTGCACCTGGGACCTGAATAGGGCTGGGCCTTCCCTACACAATGCTGTCTCCGCCCCCTGTGGTGCGACTGATGTCCTAAGCCTGTCCTGTGATTGGGGAGAGGGGCTGAGCACAACAAAGTGCTCCAAAACCAGTTGCATCTGGTTTTCCTTTAACCCTGTGCTACCAGACAAAGGAAAGATGTGTATAAAAAGGGGCTGTGACCCCATGTAAAATGTTCTCTCTCTGGATCCTATCATGAGGGGGGCCTGCTGCTGGGCGCCAGTAGGTACCACCACTGGGGACAGCCTCCCTGCCTGGTGGGCCCTGTGAGCTGGTCCCTGGGCCCAGCCTTTGCCCCCTGCCTTACTTCCAAGACTTTCCCTGGACTTTTGGATTTCTGCCTGTCAGCACCTTGGAAGCGCTGGCCTGCCCCTTCTAAAATTAGCGTGTTTGCGCCGCCGGAGCGGTGATCCCTATCATGAGGGATTCACCGGTGTGGGGATCCACCTGGCTGTAGGAATGTCGGGGCGGGTGCTCACCCCGCTCATTGCCGTAATACCATATCCCTAGCGGGTGCCCACCCCGCCAGGGATCCTTGGGGCCGTGTTGTAGCCCCAGCGGGTGCCCACCCTGCCAGGAATTGAAAAGAGAAACGGTAGCCTACCCCGTATTGGGCCTCAAGGAAATCACCACCGCGGACCCGGAAGCTTTTCCGAGCTCACCATTGCAGCCCGGGCTTCCCCTGGAAGTCAGGCAGCCCCGCCAAGGACGTAGGCAGGGTCGCCAGCACAAACAGGAAGCGGACGGGAGCCCACCCCGCGCTCCTGTGCCCGGAAGCAGCTTGCCGCGCCTTGACATGGGCTCCCGAGTGCGAGGGAGAACCCCGGACTGCCTACTTGTGCCCCGTGAAGCAGCCTGAGAAGGAGCCCCAAGGAGACGGCCTCCTGCAGCCTGAAGGAGCCAGTGAGTGCGGGCGTCTCGAGGCGGGGGCCGATTCAGGTGAGGAGCAGCCCCGGGTGGCAGCGGGTCGCTCCTCTGCTAAGTGCTTAATTTCTTTGTATTTCGAGCCCACGTGGCTCCCATGCACACAGGGGCATTTCAGAGGGTAGAGCGGCCCCGGTTGGCAGCGGGCTGCTCCCACAGTGTGTTAGCATTTTTTTCGATAGTTCAGAGCCCACGAGACTCCAACGTGTGGGGGCATTTTGTGTTTAGAGCCTACGTGGCTCCCACATTGTGTTTGGACGCATTTCGTATTTAGAGCCCCAGAGGAGAGCCAGGGTGCACACTGGTGCCCAGGCTCAGTTCCCCAGCTGCCCAGCACTTAGTGGGCAGCTGCATCATTTAGCCCCTACAAACCCTTGCGCATTCTTCTTTGGCTGCCTGCGCAGCCTGCCCTGACTCTGCTGGACAAAGGGCGTTTGAGCCCCTCAGAGACCAAGTGGGTCTGGGGGTCAGTATCTACTGTAATTTAATGCAAGGTGATGATATTTGTGTTTATGTTGGTAATGACCTGATGCCTAGTGTGTTGCTGCTGTGTGTGTGTTGCGCAAACGCTTTACACATTGCCTCCGGAATAAGCCTGACTGCTCGTGCCAAGCTACCAAGGGGATGAGCAGAGGTTATCTTTGGCGTGTAACTCCCTTGACCTGACTAGAGTGGTGGTTTCTGCCTGGCTTTGGCGCAAGCCTCAGCCAACCAGAGACCCCATTTCTAACAGTAACTGTCAATGATGTGGTTCAGTGGGTTGTCCACTTCTATTTCTTGCTGTCTCACTTCTTCTTCTGGCCAGTTTCTCTGGTTTGAAATGTAGATTATACCACTCTTTTCTGAACTCTTTAACTGTCCTCTTGTCAATCCAACTGCATGGATACGCCATTGTACACGTGTTAGAGTAGTATTTTGGTTGAGCGTGCCACTGTCAGGGATAATGTTTCTTAAAGGTTATCATTGGCAACCACAAATTCTTCAACAAGGATTTCCAACTGCTGATGACTGAATGTATGCTTTATGTTCCTTCAGCATTTCTGCTTTTGAGGTTGTTCACCTCTCCTGTGCTCTACGGGGTTAATGAATGAGTGTGTAAAGGTCAAAATTTACAAGTGATTCCAAGTTACAAATTGCAATTCCTTATTCTGCTATTGTGAACCACAACAGATCGCTTTTTTCATCTCTGAAACGGTCATTCATATTGATTTATGAATTGCAAATTCTGATTAAGTAGCTGTCACTAATTCCAATTCACAGAATAGTTTGTTCCTATAGTTTGGCCTTGGTGACCCAACCTATGTCAGGAAGGACAATACATTCAGTGTTGGCAGTGGAAACATGATGTTCCTAGAGAAAAGACCTTGACATTTTCATTGAAACCAAATTAAGAATACGCCCTGAAAAACATAGTTTATTTTGCTCTACACATACAATACCCAACTAGAAATTAAATGATAGCTATAGCAATGCAAATATCTGGTAAATATACCAACATTAGTAACTTCAGCAAAATCCCTGGGGTTCAGGGTTTATGCTGACAACTTTGATAATATCCTGAAACCATCCATCTATAAACTCCTTCATCTCAAGAAAATGTACCCGAACATCCCAGAAGGCAGCATTCACCAGGATGTGCACTCAAAGGTAACAGTCATATTGCTGATGTTTTCAAACAGTCCTTAAAAGTTGTCAAATCAGCAATACATGCCTCAGCTCGGCTAGCAGCAGGAGCAAAGAACCTCGACCACGTCCCTCCCATCAGTATTGGTGAACACTGGCTAATATATCATTTTCAAAACCCTGTGCATCACTTTTAAAACAGAGCTAATGCATAATCAGATTACCTACTTAAAAGAATAAACGTAGATGATTCTGGAAATTACTGGATGCATCAAATTACAAACTATTAAGCAAGCCACCTCCAGTAATGGACTGAAACTGTGTATCTCCCTACCTGAATGATTGAGGGGCTAATTCAGAGTTTGGCAGAGCAGGAGCAAAGCTGCAGATTAGTTGTGCTCACGCTTCGACAATCCACGTTCCCTTGGCTCTATTTAGAGTTGGAAGACGCCTCCCTGGCTTCACCACTGCAAATCTCAGACTTAGTATTACTTTGCTGAAAAGGCCCTTTCACATTTGTCCCACCCTACCGAGAATGGGATGACCATCTCTCATTTTCACTTCATAATGAGACACTGAGAACGAGGACAGGGTAAATTCAGAATGGCGACTATCGTGAAGTGAGTTAAGTACCATTTATGTTTTGCATTGACAAAACAAACATAATTCGATCTTTGGGGTTTATTTTTCTAGTACAAAAATAAAATTTTAACCAGGACCTTTTAAAATGGTGCCTGCTTGGTAAATCTCTGGTGCTGTGAACAGAGCTGCCTCAGAGTCAGCTGCTTTCACAGTATAGAGATTGCTATTGTGATGTGGAGCAGAGGGCACTAGGACCCTGCACCAGAGTGAGGGAGGGGCCAGGCACCGGACAACACTTCCGGTCGGGAAGGGGCTGGGGGCAGTGCCAGGCAAGCAGGGAGAAAGTAGGCCGTGCCTGCGAGAAAACAAAACAAAAAGGAAGAATAAAGAAACTGAAGACCATACCTGTGTCCTGGTAACACTTGGGGGCTGAGGCATATGCGAGACATGGCATCTGGTGACCCGAAGGTGTGATCAAATTTACCACCAGGCGCATGTGTCTGTTTCCCCAATGACTTACAGAAGAAAACAGAGCCAGGTGCCCACCCTGGTCTGCCTGCCAAAAAAACGCAACGTCAGAAGTGTACCCCGATCGCAGAAAGAATAACAGAGCCAGGAGTCCACCCTGGTCCCCATGCCAAAAGAAATCCAGCGACATCAGGAGCTGACACTGGTCGCATTGAGTGAAGGAAAGTGATAAGAGGCCCCCCAGCGAACACCCACCGACAAGCGGTGCACATGACTGAGCCAGCAGCCGCCCCAAAAACAAAGACAAAGCCCGAGTCTCCCGTGTAAATTTTGAGTTGAAATCTCATGAGAAGTCGGCAGCCACCTTAACGTCAGGCGAAACTGTCCAATAGAAAGCAGGGAATCGCTGGCTTTCATCTTGAAGTCAATATATCATAATGGGGTAACCATTGATATAGAAAACAGTCGGTCCTAGACCAATTTATATACAAATTGAATTGTTCAATATTCTTAGCGTGAAAGATACATGACAATTGCATATGATTTGTATATAGTTATACAGTATATAAACATTCAACAAAAGAAAATAAATAAAATATGCACACTCTTGACAAATACAATGGCACTGATTGATTCAAGGAGAGCCGTTTAATTTACAGTTACTCCTTAACTGAATAAATTGTCATATTCAATAAATGTAATATGGGTTAGATCATTTGAACACTACATGTGTGGGACATGCAAAGAATACATGGACCATCATTTTAAAATGTTGTGGGTGATGAGGTTGAAGACCTGCTGGTAACAATCCCTCCAGAACAGATATGAACATATAAAGGGCTGATGAAGTGCCTTACTTACAAGTTTGACCCTCAGAGAAATGTGTACTTCGAAAGATACACATTCAACGCCACATGCCTACTGGCAGCTGAACCTTCGATAACTTCGCAACAAGACTGCAAGAACTGGTCGCATACTGCGAGTTCGATAAATTTGACAATGAGCAGGCAATAGGACTGCGCATCATCTAAGGCTGTTAGTGGAGTTTCGTGCCCGAATACTAAAAGAACGTTACACATTGGAGAAAATACTAACACTGGCCTGTGAAGAGGCCAGAGCAACAGACCATGCCAGACAAATGGGGAGAGTATGGACGATGGAACAGGCCAATCGCATGGCTGGGAATGTGTGGTTCTGAAATTCTGGACCCTACTGTTGTCCCGGTATCGAGGTCCAATACCCGTGTCCTGAAACATCAACTTACCATGACGAATTTGGTGTTGACGAACCGATAATGATTAGGACATCATTCCTATGCATTTGCGTCATGATCGAGACATGCTAACACCCCTGAATCGCAGTTTCCGTCCCGACCCCTCAGACTCCATTTTGTAAACGGTATCCATCTTGTGTCTTGCCCTCATGATAAGTCAATTAAAGGTCGAGCTTGATCTCAAAGGACACGTCCACCTTCCCTGACTCCCCCCTGACCTGTCCCAACTGACTCCCTTGCCTCCAGCCAAACCTGTTTGGGCAGCTCCTCGCCCAGTGGCCGAACACGATAGCATCAATGCACAACATACCACAAACCATTCATTGCGTACAGATCATGTTTTCTACACACATACGCCCCTGTCCACACTCCCTGTTTATGGCCAGTTTTATGACTAGGAGGTGCCTTCTTTTATTGGGGCTTCACTGATATCTGATGGGAGTTCCGGGCTTGGCTGGGTAATCTATCACGAATTGGACATCTAAAATACGGGCTTGCCTACATGACTTCGCTCTTTTGTATTATTGTAGAAATATGTGTATAGCCATATCATAAACTCAAGAATTCTTGCTTGCAGCTATTATTTCTGTATATAAGGAGAAGGCTGGTTCTGTAAAAACGAACAGTCTCCTGAGAACACATGACCCGTGCTTGCCGTGCTTCTAGGACTTCTGTTACTTGGTAGCTGCCAATAAAACTTGATCTCTGACTGCGACTAGAAGACTCCGTGTTTCTGTGGTCCGGAACAGGGAGAACTCAGAGGTCTTCGGGTGTTATCCCCTGGCACCAAACGGGTTCCTAAAAACCCGTTACCTCAGTTGGCGCCCAACTCGGGGCGGTATCAAGCGGCGACGGTCCAAGCCAGATGTTCGTGAGGAGCTTCGTGTGAAAATTCCAGAGGACGGCCAGCCACTTCAGCGACCCCTGTATGTCGACGTGGTTCCGAAGGTCTTTGCTGCGAGGTTCCCCGCGTCCCGACGGCTACGAAGGACTGCTGCCCTGACTATCGCCTTGTTTTGGACCCAGTGATCCTTGGTAGAGCGAAACGATAGACGAGTCTTCTAGCGACGTCACCGATCTTCAAATACTTCAGTTAAGTATAAGTGGAGCGTCTCCCAGTCCTTAGTTTGTCCTTAGTTTTTGGTATCCTTGAGATACGCTTTGATTTGGTACTTGCAAGCCCCAAAGCCGAAGGACTTGTGTATTCACGAGAAATATCGTAACAGATAATCCTTTGAAGTTTGAAGCTAGACTAGTGAGCAAAGATGCCTGGTTTTAGCAGACTTGGAAACTTGTTTTGTCTTGGTTATAGTAAGGACTCCCGATTAGAGGATTCCTGTCCGGTTCCTCCGATTGGAACTCCAACATATGAGCTCTATGTAAAGCACGGCGTAGGTCCTATCACATATAATGAAGTGTGGATAAAATACACCCGCAAGGACGGTGTTTTAAAATGGCCCCAATATGGTAGTTTCGACTCAGAAATATTAGATAACCTAGAGGTCAAATTATTTAAGAGAAAAGCCCGGCCGGCGATGTTTGACTCTTTCCGCTTATGGCGCAAAGAAGCCAAACAGAAAGAAATAAAATTAGCAAAAAGGACTAAAAGAGGTATGTCAATGGTGTAAGCTGCCGTTGCATACAGGGATAACGAGGAAGAGCAAGAAAGCGAACAAATACTTAGGAGCAAGAAACTAGCAGTAGATAAATGCTACCCGATGTTACCAAATAAGGGACAAGGTCAAGAGGAGAGATCCGAGAAAGATCCATTAATGTCCCACTTATTAAACTCACCTCCACCGTATGCGTTAGACGCTACCACACCTCCAAAGCATTTTACTATGCCGCGCCCCGGCGCACGTAACCCAGCTCTTGCACGAACGCCAGCTCCTCTTCAGCTGGTTTCTACTTCTCCGGCACAGCCTTCTCAAGGGCCGCCATCTTTGCTACCTACTCCATCTACTTCTAGGACTTTGCCTACAGCTCCAGCTATTGTCTATGATACTACGTCTGCTACTACTTCAACTTCCTCTGCTATTGCCTCTACTTCTTCTTTGCCTCAGCCTGTTTTTTCCGATGCACTTGCTCCTCGCAAGGTTCTCCTTCTATTAGACAAAGAGTGACAGGTACCGTCACTGGTCTGCTTTCACCTTTCTTCGGGTCGCCTAAAACGACCCCTAAAACAGAAGATAGACAGTTACGTAGTCAACTGCCTGATTACGAGGAAAGAAAAGTGCTGAATGAACTAGCCCGTAAATGGATTACGGATACTGTTAGATATGATGTTCAGTCTGTTATGGATGTTTTCCGTCAATGGAATGAACCGACTCAGAGATACGTATTCGAAGAAATGTGTGTATATCTGGGCGAAGATGTGAAGACAAACGATCCCAAATACACAATGAACGAACTATGGCGTACACGCTTTAAGTTCTATGAAGGTATGATTATAGGTGCAGATGTTGAGAAAGCGATAGAGTTATTGCTCTCTTATAGGAGTAAGGGAAACGTCTCTAGATCATGTCACGAAGACGATACACCAGGTGGGAAAAGAGCGAGACAGTACCCCATGAGAGAGGATCCTCCGGTTTGGAGGGAAGGTGATGCGAATGCGAATCCACCAATTCTGCCTCATTTCCAGCGTGTATGGGTACATGTCCCCTGGAAAAGATCCGATGTCTTAGCACTCAAGCAGACACTGCCCGATCCTCGTAAAAACCCGACTGGGTATTATAAGGAGTTATCACAAACTGCAAGCTCATGTATAATGAACTTAGCGGATATCGACATGTTGTTTGGGAACGTTGTTCCACACCCTCTATGGAGCAAATTACGTCATACGAACCATGACCAAGAACTAGGTGACTCATGGGCGAACATTGCCGCTATAGATGCTAGACAAATTGGTGGTTCTAAACCTGAGCCGTTAATAGCTGAACTTCCCGGTAGAATTATCGCATACATGAAGACGATAATGCCTGAAGTACGCGTAAACTGGGACAAGCTATCTGCATGCAAGCAGAAGAAAGATGAGAATGTGTCTGACTTTTTCACAAGATTTGAGGAGACTTTCACCGATCATAGTGGTCAGGATATGGCTACCGAGGGTGGTCAAAGATTGTTTGTAGACAAATTCGTACATAATTTAATCCCTGAACTGTGTAATAAACTGAAAGATTCAGAGAGTGCTTGGGCTGTCTCTACGTCAGCGCAAATTTTAGCTACAGCCCAGTACTATGAAAATAGGCGCACAGACGAGCTAGATAAAGTCGACAAAAAGACAAAAGATTTCAAAACTAAAGTTCTTCTCCAGCAAGCCTATCCGCCTCGTACGGCTAGTCAGCCCAATTACCAACAACAACAGCAGTATTCGAGAAACGCGCAAGGAAACGAGATTTCCCATCAGCGTATTGCTTATGGCCCGAATCAATGTGCGTATTGCAAAGAAGAGGGTCACTTTAAAGGTAATTGTCCGGCTCTTGCGCGACGTTCGAGCGGTGCTCCAGGTGTAAGGGGAAGAGGTGTTCAACATGCCCCTAGAGGTAGGGGCCGTGGAAATTTCACCCAGAATACAACTTCCTTTCCGCCTCAGAATTCGATGAACAGCTTTGACCAACAGAATAATGCGTCGTCCAGGTCAGCTCAGTACTATGCTGACGACTATTACACCGAACACGAAAATGAGGGTAACGATTGCTAGGACAGCCATGGACAAAGAGAGGGAGTTGTTTCAGTTCCAGTAAATCAGAATGGACCTTATGTCAAGGTAATTACGTCAGGAGTGTCAGAGCCATTTCTGCTGGATACTGGTGCTACAAAAAGTTCTATCATGCACTCGAAACTTCCTGGCGCACCTTTGTCTGGCGAAATAAATGTTTCAGTAGGTTTCTCTGGCGCCCCTGTTAGAAACCCGATCTCCAGTCCTATATCTCTTTCTATTGGCCCGTGCGAATTAGAAGCACCCCTCATTCTTACAACAGGTTGCGGTGAAAATTTGTTAGGTTTAGATCTGCTAAAAAGGTTATATGCGACTTTGTACTGTTCCCCCTTGGGAGTACAACTTACTTTAGGTAAGAAAGTCATTTCTCCAATGTATTTGTCAAAGGACAATATTCCGACTGAATTGTCATCACTTCCTGATATACTTTGGGCTAATGGCTCTAATGATGTAGGTCGTTTGGAGATAGCACCGTATGTCATAACATTGAAAGCCAACGTTAGGTTGCCACGTATTCCCCAATACAAAATATCTAGCGAATGCGAAAATGCATTATTGACGATTGTTTATGATCTGATCGATAAAGACGTCATCGAAGAAACAACAGGAAATGTTTGTAACAGTCCAGTTCTGCCCGTTTTAAAGCGTACTGATCCTTTACAACAGCCTGTGTACAGGTTCGTGATCGACCTCAGAGAAGTGAACAAGATAGTTATCCCACAGTTTCCAGTTGTCCCCGACATTACTGCTTTATTGACGATGGTTCCAGCTTCAGCAAATTGGTTCTCGGTGATAGACCTGAAGAACGCTTTCTTCAGCATCCCGATTGCCGAGGAGAGTAGAGATATTTTCGGATTCAATTTAGGAGGACGAAGCTTCCGCTTCAAGTGCGCTCCTCAAGGCTACTGCGAAAGCCCATCAATATTCAGTCAGGCCCTGAAAACACAACTAGACACGATTATTCTACCAAATGGTTCAACTCTGATTCAGTACGTAGACGATCTGCTGATCGCTGCAGACACTGAAGAGATTTGCAAGAAAGCTACGTCATTATTACGTAACTTATGTGACATGAAGCACAAAGTCTCTCTTTCCAAACTACAATTTTGCCGACAAGAAGTAACCTACTTAGGTCACATCTTGTCGAAGGAGGGAAGGAGACTGACACCAGAAAGAATACAGGCAATTGCAGAACTGAGTGCCCCAAGGACACAGAGAGAGGTTCACGCCTTCTTGGGCATTACATCGTACTGTAGACAATGGATACCAAATTTCTCACTACTAGCTAAACCCTTGCTGGCACTACTCTGCAAAGACACGCCAAATCCCATGCCTTGGTCTGAAGATTGCCAGACGAGTTTCCACAAGTTGCGTGATGCATTATGTTCGGCCCCTGTGTTGGGAAACCCCAACTACAGTAAGCCTTTTACATTATATGTCCATGAGAAGGAAGGTTGTGCATTATCAGTTTTAACACAACATTTTGGGGACAGACAGCGCCCATGCGCGTTTTTTTAGGCAACTCTAGACCCTGTGGCTAAAGCCCTACCAAGTTGTCTGAGGGCTTCCGCCGCAGCAGCTGTCTGCATTCGACAATCCGCTGGATTAGTCATGAACAATACTCTGATCGTTATGGTTCCGCATGCAGTAGACATTTTACTAAACAGGACGAAGACACAACACCTTACTAGCGCTCGACTATCCAGTTACGAACTTACACTGCTAGCAAGTCACATCCACATAAAGAGGTGCGATGTACTG
This sequence comes from Lissotriton helveticus, assembly GCF_964261635.1. Classification (NCBI taxonomy): domain Eukaryota; kingdom Metazoa; phylum Chordata; class Amphibia; order Caudata; family Salamandridae; genus Lissotriton; species Lissotriton helveticus. Next base: position 990,794,633 of record NC_136067.1, read on the forward strand.
AATCCCGCAACGTTATTACCGATTCCGACAGAAACAGACAAGATTGATAACCATGACTGCTGTTTTAGGACAGAAGAAGAGACAAAAGGGAGAGTAGACTTACAGGACACTCCCCTTCCTGAATGCAACGATACTTTATGGGTTGATGGTTCATGTTTCAAGCTGCCGAATGGTGATACGACTGCAGCATATGCCGTAACGACATTACACACCATTATAGAGACCATGCGCATTTCTCATAATTCTGCACAAGCTGCAGAGCTAATTGCGCTTACCAGAGCATGTGTGTTAGCGAAAGGAAAGCGAGTGAATGTGTACACTGACAGCCAATACGCCTTTGGTGTGGCTCACAGTTTTGGGAGATTGTGGCGTGAACGTGGGTTTCTTACGTCACATGGTGCAAAGATACAACATGGTCAGTTAGTTAATGAACTCCTCGAGTCACTGACCTTGCCACTACAAGTTGCAATTGTAAAATGCAGTGCACACAAAAAGATTCAGGATGATGTTGGCCGCGGGAATGCATTTGCAGACGAGGTTGCGAAAGAGACTGCAAGGAACACAATGAGTCGGATGTATGATGTAGGTCCCGCTAGATGGATTACTGATGTGGGAATGTGTGAGGACACCATCGAAAGCGTGAAATCTATACAAGCCGAGGCAACTGAGAAAGAGGTGAATGAATGGAGAGAAAGTAAGGGTAGGTTAGATGCGAATGGTTGTTGGGTCGAATTGTCAGAACACCAGCGATGGCTATTACCTAACGCCTATGTACTTGCAGTGGTAACAATGGCTCATGGATTTGCGCACATCAGTTCGAGAGGAATCTGTAAAGTATTGGCCCCAGTATGGCAAAATAGCAATATCCCGAAATATGCAGAGAATGTGGTCAGAAACTGTATGGTGTGTTTGAAGTACAATCCCGGTAGGGGAACCCCAACTCCAGCTGGTCATTTTGCGCCTCCAACGTATCCGTTCGAGGTTTTGCAGCTCGATTTCATTCACATGGAGAGATGCAACAATCTGAAGTATGTGCTCGTTGTTGTTTGCGCTTTCTCCAGGTGGGTGGAAGCATACCCCCTTAAGGACAATACTGCCTTGTCAACTGCCAAAGCCCTTGTCAAAGAGTTCTTCCCGAGATTCGGCATGCCTAGAATCGTCTGGAGTGATAATGGAAGTGAATTCGTAGGACGCGTGATGAAGAGAGTGTGTGAGTGTTTAGGGATACAACAAAAGTTCCACTCTGCGAATCACCCCCAATCAGGTGGATTAGTAGAATGCTACAATGGCACTTTAAAGATCAAATTAGCCAAGATCCAAGCCTGTACAGGTCTTAAATGGCCTGACGCCTTGCCCCTAGCACTCTTGTCAACCAGAATGACCGTCCATTCCAGGTTAGGACTTAGCCCCCATGAGATAGTGTTTGGCCGCCCAGCCAACGTCTGGGGCGTGCCAAGGCCAAAGAAACTCAGTGAAATAGAGCACCCCGTACTGCTTGACTATTTGTGCGAATTAACAACTAAATTGCGTGTTTTACACCAACAGGTTCACAGTTCCTCTCCGCCAGCCTCTGACGATCCAGGTCACTCCATCGAACCCGGCACGTGGGTCTTGGTGCGGAATTTCCAGCGCACAAACAACGGACAGCCGAGGTGGACCGGACCGTACCTGGTACTTCTTTCCACGAGATCAGCTGTTCGGGTGGAAGGCAAAAAGAACAGGGTGCACGGGACCCATTGTAAACGGGTCCCTCTGCCCCTTCCATACGACCGGTGGGTCAACGAAGGAATTGCCGACTCCGAGACAGAATCCGTACCTCGCTTCATCCCTTTCAGCGATGCACGTTTAAAAGAAACTAGTACCGAAAAGGAGAGTGATCATATTTTACAAGGATTTGTGCCACCGTCAATGCAGTTGGACACTACCGAACCTGAGACATTGTTTGAAGACCACACCGTACCTGGGAAACAACAATATAATCTAAGGTCAAGACAAAGAGACTAATAAAAAAGGCAGACTAATGTGATTTCCCTTTCCCCAAGAACTATTTTTGATTTTTTCAGCTCTCTCACTCTCAGGAAACTTGCTCATTTTTGATTTTCGAACCGCCATCCGGTTCTGCTGCTAGGGTCGCGGTTGAAGTCTGGGGAGTGCAACCGGGGACGTCTAGGTCAACGGTTCTGGTTGGTCCAAGGGAGTTACCCCGGACTGAACAGAGCGCGCTCCCTGGGAGAACCAACCTACCACCGCGGGCAGCAACTAGAGGATGGAGTTTCCTAGGGTAAAGAGACCTACCAGACTCACGAACTTTGAAAGACAATTATGCACTATACTGGCCAAAAGAAGGTTTTTGATAATGTGTATTTTAATGTTGTGTAGCATAACGATGTTTTTGACTGGTTATACTCTATTCGTATTCCAAGTTACTTTTTCAAATGACACCCGGCCACCGCCTCCTCCCACTATCTCTCCACACTACTTTCACCCTCTACCTGAACACGAGTCTGCCAGAAGACTCGAATTTGTAAATAACTCATTCATTCAACTTCTACACCAACACCACTCCAAAATGAACACATCGAACTGTTGGGTATGTGGACTCATGCCGCACACGACTGATAAGGGTATCCCATACTTCATCCTGCCATTCAGTTATTATGGTTCTCTGTGGGCTTTCCAGACCATGTTCCTATTCGCCCTAGAACCATACCCGACCCGTTCTACTGAAAGTGATTCCAGTAACAAGGCACTAGTAGCAGGGATAAGAAATATGAGTAGAGAGTTCGACACCTATCTTACGATTCCCAAAGATGAACTCACTCCGTACACTCGTTGGAACGTAACTAAATATGGGGTTTACCTGAGTAGGAGCCAGACAGCAAAGAAATCCCGCCCAGTTTGGATAGTACCCAAACGAGGTCACTTATGTTTACAAGGTATCGGCAGGGATCCCAAAGCACAATTAGGAAAGAGTATATGTACGGAAACCTATGTGTTCGCTTCCCGAACTTCCCCTATACTATTAGCAGCCAAAGGCACGTATTTCGTCTGCCATGACCAAGCCTACACCTGGTTGCCCCCTGACTTCTCAGGTACATGTTTTATCTAATTTCTGCTGCCTCCCACCTACACGGCCAGAGCAGATTACCATCGGACAAGGACAGCTAGAGGGGTCGTGAGTAAAGACGACACCGCGGGTCAGGAATTCGCTGACTTCGCAAAGGGTTTTCTGCCATTTTGGGGGCCTATGGTGAACAGCAGGAATATTCGCCAGTTATCGAGGATAGTTGAATCCGCCGTGATTACAACGGCCGGAGCCCTTGGCAATTTGACGACCGAACTTCAGTCGGATCGACTTATGACCCTTCAGAACCGAGTTGCCCTAGATATCATACTCGCCGATCGTGGTGGTGTGTGTAGAGTGATCCAATCCAGTTGTTGCATTTTCATCCCTGATAACGCACCGACAGTGTACCAGGCCATCTCTAAGCTACACGAGATATCTGGTTCCCTTCACGTAGAAAAAGGGGACTGGTCCTTACTAGGGTGGTTCTGGGAACTGATCGCTACCTGGGGATGGAAAACACTGATCTTCATTGGGATGATCTTAGCACTCCTGTTTATGTTCTGCCTGTGTGTACAGTGCGCTCCTGCACTATGTGGCCTCTGTGCTACATCATGTGTACGGAAGCCTGTGTCAAGGGACGAACTGAGCAACAGAATGATGCTACAGCAGCATCTCCACGAATTCCTTCATACAGACTTAGACTCGGATTAACATGAATTATTGCCTTATATGAGGGCAAAAGGAGGGTCTGTGGTTCTGAAATTTTGGACCCTACTGTTGTCCCGGTATCGAGGTCCGATACCCGTGTCCCGAAACATCAACGTACCATGACGAATTTGGTGTCGACGAACCGATAATGATTAGGACATCATTCCTATGCATTTGCGTCATGATCGAGACATGCTAACACCCCTGAATCGCAGTTTCCGTCCCGACCCCTCAGACTCCATTTTGTAAGCGGTATCCATCTTGTGTCTTGCCCTCATGATAAGTCAATTAAAGGTCGAGCTTGATCTCAAAGGACACGTCCACCTTCCCTGACTCCCCCCTGACTTGTCCCAACTGACTCCCTTGCCTCCAGCCAAACCTGTTTGGGCAGCTCCTCGCCCAGTGGCCGAACACGATAGCATCAATGCACAACAAACCACAAACCATTCATTGCGTACAGATCATGTTTTCTACACACATACGCCCCTGTCCACACTCCCTGTTTATGGCCAGTTTTATGACTAGGAGGTGCCTTCTTTTATTGGGGCTTCACTGATATCTGATGGGAGTTCCGGGCTTGGCTGGGTAATCTATCACGAATTGGACATCTAAAATACGGGCTTGCCTACATGACTTCGCTCTTTTGTATTATTGTAGAAATATGTGTATAGCCATATCATAAACTCAAGAATTCTTGCTTGCAGCTATTATTTCTGTATATAAGGAGAAGGCTGGTTCTGTAAAAACGAACAGTCTCCTGAGAACACATGACCCGTGCTTGTCGTGCTTCTAGGACTTCTGTTACTTGGTAGCTGCCAATAAAACTTGATCTCTGACTGCGACTAGAAGACTCCGTGTTTCTGTGGTCCGGAACAGGGAGAACTCAGAGGTCTTCGGGTGTTATCCCCTGGCACCAAACGGGTTCCTAAAAACCCGTTACCTCAAATGCCCGAAAATGTGACAAAAAACTCACTGCCCCGGAAGCAGAAACAAGAAAGTATATGCTATTGTAGTGGAGTCGAATTCCCACATGCTGGCATCTGCCCAGTCACAAGTGCTGAAAATGCAACACCACTTTGCGATTGTCTGCATGAGCAGGCAATTCAAAACTGAGCGGGGGAGACCAGCAAAACAAAGAGCAGCGACAATCAGGTATGCACGGCACGTAGACACACAACAACGCAGTCTGTTAGCTGAGTCAGATGGAGGAACTCCGAAAGAGGCAGCAGAGAGGCTGTATCTGATGTCAGACATACCAACACCGGGTTGCACACCAGAGCACATCCAACTAGTACACAAACAGCAGATAAAGAAAACAGCAATGGTTAACATCGATGTAGGAAATCACAGATTTCGTACTAGACAGTGGTGCCACATGCAAAATTATGTGCATGTCGGTAGGGAGGGAGGACGGTGGCAGAGTCTCCCCGACCCGCTTTGACGCCAGCAAGCTACCTCAAGCCTAGTTATAATTGGACTAAGCATTTTGGTGCCTGAAATCCTTTGATGTTATTTTAAAATTGCACAACTTGATTTAATTTTAATACACTTGTATCGCCGTTTTTTAAATTCCCCACGCTGCTTCTGGTGCCACAGGGGGTGACAGAGACCCACTCGCGCACAGGGAAGTCTGCGCTCGATAGTGTAGCCTGCCCGCCCCGGTCCGACTCGGCAATTAGGGCGTCCTTATCCTACTCGACCTGTCGGCAGCCTTCGATACGGTTTCACATAACATCTTAGTGGACCGGTTGGCTGCCGCAGGAGTAGGAGGCCAGGTCTTGGCATGGCTCAGGAATTTCCTCAGCAATAGACGCCAAGTGACAGTGTTAGGCCAATACCAGTCTGAAGCCAAAAACGACAGCTCAGGGGTTCCGCAGGGCTCAAGATTGAGCCCTGTTCTCTTTAACTTGTACATGGTACCCCTTGTGAAACTGATCGCGTCATTCCAGATCAGTTCCATCTCATATGCTGACGACACTCAGCTCATACTGGTTTTGGACAGAGAACGACCAGGCGCAGAGGAAAATCTTAAGGAGTGTTTGACAGCCACATTTAGATGGATGACAAACAACCACCTAAAGTGCAACACCGGCAAAACTGAAATTCTTCCTGTTGGGAGCCATAACTTGTTCTCACCAAAAATGTGTTGGCCAATGGAGGCAGAAGCTCCCCCCAACACAAATGCATCTGCCCACAACCTGGGCATTAAATTTGACAACCAATTATCCTTTAAGCCCCAGGCTATAGCAGTGGCAGGCATGTGCTTTCAAATCATCAAAGCACTGAGGAAGTTTTTCGATCTGCTCCCACTGCCAGCGAGGAAAACAGTCGCAGTGGCCTTAATAAGTTCTAGGCTAGACTATTGTAACGGAGTATATGCTGGAGCCAACAAAAGCGTTCTCCATAGGTTACAAATTATCCAAAATTACGCAGCCCGCCTCGTACTACGTTGGCCACGGACTTAACACTCTTCACTGGCTGCCTGTAAGCAAAAGAATTCTGTTTAAAATTCTTTTAATTACCTTTAGGGCATTCCACCAGCGTGGCCCAAAATACCTACTTCATGGGTTCAAAAGATACCACCCGACGCGCTGCCTGAGATCCGCCAGTCAGAACCTACTCACTCTTCCTCGGTTCAAGCTGGCTACAAAAGGGGGCAAATCCCTTTTTGTACTGGGCACTAAGGCCTGGAATAAGCTTCCCCTATCTTTACGTACTTTCTCTTTAGAAGCCCCTTTTAGGAAAGCATTAAAAACCTGGATCTTTTCTCTGCCCGATGCTACATGTAGAACTCTGGTGTAACTGTGGTGTAAAATGCAGAACATCCTTTCCTTCCAACTCTTCCACCTGAGTTGTGTGAGCGCCAAGATACTCCTTGGAGTGAAAGTGCGCGGTAGAAATGTCCCTTACATTACATTACATTACATTACAGAGCGGAGGGCGGACTGGTAAGAGCCAGACACACACACTCCACTTCCGCTTGCACGAAGCGGGTAGCGGTCTAGTTTTCCCCAATGAAGGGCTACTTAGGCAGCGAGGAGCTGCCGGCTGACTGCGGTAGGGAGGACGGTGGCAGAGTCTCCCCCACCTGTTTTGACGCCAGCAAGCTACCTAAAGCCTAGTTATAATTGGACTAAGCATTTTGGTGCCTGAAATCCTTTGATGTTATTTTAAAATTGCACAACTTGATTTAATGTTAATACACTTGTATCGCCGTTTTTAAATTCCCCACGCTGCTTCTGGTGCCACAGGGGGTGACAGAGACCCACTCGTGCACAGGGAAGTCTGCGCTCGATAGTGTAGCCTGCCCGCCCCGGTCCGACTCGGCAATTAGCGCCGTAGAGCGGAGGGCGGACAGGTAAGAGCCAGACACACACACTCCACTTCCGCTTGCACGAAGCGGGTAGCGGTCTAGTTTTCCCCAAGGAAGGGCTACTTAGGCAGCGAGGAGCTGCCGGCTGACCGCGGTAGGGAGGACGGTGGCAGAGTCTCCATGACCCGCTTTGACGCCAGCAAGCTACCTCAAGCCTAGTTATAATTGGACTAAGCATTTTGGTGCCTGAAATCCTTTGATGGTATTTTAAAATTGCACAACTTGATTTAATTTTAATACACTTGTATAGCCGTTTTTTAAATTCCCCACGCTGCTTCTGGTGCCACAGGGGGTGACAGAGACCCACTCGCGCACAGGGAAGTCTGCGCTCGATAGTGTAGCCTGCCCGCCCCGGTCCGACTCGGCAATTAGCGCCGTAGAGAGGAGGGCGGACAGGTAAGAGCCAGACACACACACTCCACTTCCGCTTGCACGAAGCGGGTAGTGGTCTAGTTTTCCCCAAGGAAGAGCTACTTAGACTTCTCGTCGCTCTGAGCGCGCAGCGGTCGGCGCAGGGGTGCGCCTAAGGACGCGCCTAAGACAAGCCAAAGAGAAGCCCGTCTACGCCCGTCCGCGACCGGACAGGGCTAGGGGTCATGGCATTTCCATCTGCTGTCCCTGGCTGTCATGCTACTACTCGGGTAAGCTACACTTCGCGAGAACTATTAGGCTTATGGACGCCCTCTCAGTTGGGATGTTCTGGGGAGGTGGGAACTCCTCTGGAGGGCCCTTTCTCTTGTAGAAAATGCCTCTTCCAGGCATTAGGTGATAGGAAATCGGGGGAATCACAGTATGTGTCCACTAGAGGGCTGAGACCAAACACGCGACTAGGCTGTAAGAACCTGCTATGTAACATTCGATCGTTATCTAAACATTACCCTGAAGTCTGGGAGCTCATCACCTCGCGAAAGCCAGACCTATGTTTCCTAACCGAAACTTGGTTAAAACCCCAATCAGTCCCAGCAATTACACTAGGGATTCCGGATTGCTATAAGATACTTATAGACCGCCCAGTCAAAACTGGGGATGGTATAGCCATTGTCTATAGGAGCAACCTTTCCATCTCAATTCTAGAAGAATGTAGCACCTCTGAGTTGAAATTGATGATTTTTAAGATTAATATGCCTGAAAAAGCTGGTCGGAAAGGGGCATTAGTCTATCGCCCCCCCCGGCTCCCGCGCAAACTTCTCCATTTCACTGTTGGAGGTATTGGCTGCACATATCGATCCTGGAAGCGAATTCCTACTCCTTGGAGATTTTAACGTCCATAGCGAGTTGAAGGAGTGTGGCGATGCACAGTCATTATTGACTGATCTTGCATTACTTGGCCTTACACAGAAGATTATGGGTCCCACACATCAGGCAGGGCACACCCTGGACCTTATCCTTTCGAATACTCCAAATATCAATTGCTTTCCTCCCTCTCAGGTAAAATGGACAGATCATTTTATCATGGAATTCAATACATCGAATCTAGGTAAACCTCCCTCTCAACTTGTAGCATTGCCCAATAGACGGAGGCAATGGCATAAGGTGACACCTGAAGTTTTTCAGGAGAAGTTTGTTGAGCCCTCCGTTAGTCATACGGAGGGAGTTGAAACGGCGTTGGCAAAATATGATCAAGCTATTCGCACAGCGGTGGATATTATTGCCCCTATGAAAGTGTTCAATCCACGTCCTGCACACAAACAGGAAGTGTGGTTTTCGGAACATTTACGCTCCTTAAAACAGGTTGCCAGAAAGCTGGAAAAGGTCTGGAGAATATCACATAGAGAGGATGACAGAAACCACTACTGGTTAGCTCTCACTCTCTATCACAAGGCCATCCGGATCGCACGCAAGAATCACAATGCGTCCTTTCTTTCTGCCCCAGGCAATGCTCCCAGGGCACTGTACCAAATTCTACAATCCTTTGTGAAACCAGTGGCCTGTGAGAGTGCTGAACTTTCCTCACAACAGCTATGCGATGAAATATCGCAATACTTCACAAGCAAGATAGATAAGATCTATGATACCATCACCAATGCCAACCGGTCTTCTATAGGAGATTTACCATCACCACTGGTCGAAGAAGAAACATGCTCGGCCACTCTTAGTGCATTCCCTCTTATCTCTCTGGAAGAGGTGCAGTGCCTGGTGAGTCAAACCAAGAGTGGCAGTTCTTCGGACTCTATTCCAGCTAGAATGATGCCGGTGGTGGTTAAGACACTGGGTACAGGGATTCAGTGCCTTGTGAACCTATCACTGACCGAAGGCCGAGTGCCCTTGGTATGGAAAAAGGCATCGGTAAGACCTATTAGGAAGAATGCTACAATCCCTTGGACGGATTTGTCAAATCTCAGACCGATATCCCTACTTCCATTCATGGGAAAGCTCACTGAAAGACATGTGAACAGGCACCTTTCAAGCTATATCGAACAGACCGGCTGTCTAGACCACTCGCAATTTGGCTTTAGGCCGAAGCACAGTACTGAGTCGGCGCTACTGTCAGTGACGGATGATCTACATATGTACCAGGACAGGGGTCATTCGGTAGTCCTAGTACTGTTAGACTTTTCGGCAGCGTTCGACACTATATCCCAAAATATTCTGCTTGAACGGCTTGCTAAGATCGGTCTTGTGAGTACAGCACTGGCCTGGTTAAGAAGTTTCCTATCTAACCGGACTCAATCGGTTAGCATGGGCACATTTCGTTCGGTGGAGACTGAGATTACCAAGGGGGTGCCACAGGGCTCCTGTTTGAGCCCAACTCTTTTCAACATCTACGTGGCCCCCCTGGCTAGAATCTTGAGAGAGTTCGGTTTCATCCCGGTATCCTACGCGGATGATACGCAGCTCCTGTTTCCTTTTAAAACTCTTACCCACGAGGTGAAAACATCTTTTTCCGATGGCATGAAGGCAGTTGCAAATTGGATGACATCTAATTGCCTCCAATGTAACATAGGCAAAATGGAGGCTATGCTCTTTGGGGAAGCAAAGATCCTGTGGACCCCGGACTGGTGGCCGCAAGATCTTGGCCCAGTCCCAGAACCTAAACTGGTTGTGAAAAATCTGGGTGTGCGCTTGGATCATGAACACTCTCTTAAACAGCATTGTAACATCACTGTGGGTTCCTGTTTCCATGTCATTGGCTTGCTGCAGAAGGTTTTTCCCCTGCTACCTGACTTCACCAGGAAAACCTTGGTGCAAGCTCTGATACTTAGTCGTTTTGACTATTGTAATGGCCTCCTGCTATCGGCCAATGATGGAGTATTGGCCAAACTCCAGATGATTCAAAATACTGCTGCCAGGCTGGTACTAAATGACCCCCCTAGGACACCGTCTAAACCCCTCTTGGAGAAATTGCATTGGCTCTCAGTCTGTAACAGGGTAAAATTCAAGACCTGCTGTTTAATCCACAAGAGCCTAAATGGACTAGGGCCATCGCACTGGAGAGATAAATTAATTCCATACAATCCGGCTAGGTCCCTTAGGTCCAGTAACCAGCTTCTCCTGAGACTGCCAGCTGTGAGAAAGGCCAGACAGGGTGGCAAGGCCTTATCTGTAGTTGGTCCCACTCTATGGAACAAGCTTCCCCTTGCTTTGAGGCAATGTCCTGAATATTTGAGCTTCAGGAAGAAGCTCAAAACATTCCTGTTTCAGAATTAATCCGCTATCCTTTGACTGCTTGACCATGCTTTTGGTGTTTTTGGGCACAGAGATACTCCGGAAGGAGTCGATTCAAGCGCGATACAAACCCGCAAATAAATAAATAAATGTCAGAATGTGAAAAGATTAAACAGAAACTGCTGTTATCACCATCCACTGTTCATGTCTTTACATGGGGCTGAAGGAAACCAGTGGTGAACATGGGGAAGTTTGTAGAGACACTAACATATAAAGAAAGATTGATAAAAGAAGAAGTACATGTCCTACACAGAGACATCCCAGCACCACGTCTACTAGGCAATGTCACCGCACAGGTGATGGGTCTCCTAGCCATTACATATCACATGTCAGAATGACACAAAATTCTGAGAGAACACCCGGCAATACTAACAGACTAAGAAATCTGAGGGACACACAAATAACGGTAATGAAGCAGTCAAGCCAGTGGTCAGCATCACCTAAGAGTGCCCATACACCTGCAACCACAAGTGGAAGAGGAGATAAAAAGCTTACTGGTGCAGGACATCATAGAGCTGATGGATAGTTCCACTCCATGGGTATCTGCAATAGTCGCAGTACCCAAAAAGAAAACGTCAAAGATTCGCAATTGCAGTGACAAGCGAATCCCCAACACAGCAATTGAGAGGAAAAGAAACCTAGGGCCTCATTTCAATGACATGATCAGCTGTCTCACTGGAGCATGTAAATTCTCAAAGCTAGACTTGTGCAAGGGTACCATCACCTGGAACCTGATCCACAATAACGATACATCACCACATTCTCCACTCACATGGGTCTGTTTTGCTACAAGCGACTCAGCTTTGGTATATCAACGGCGGCCGAAATATTTCAAGAAACAGTGAGACAGGTGATCCAGCCAGTAAAGAACAGCTTAAACTACAGTGATGATATTATGGTTTTCGGACGCTCATATGAGGAGCATGACAAAGCCCTATGACAGGTCTGCAGCCAATTGGAACAAGCGGGTCTGACTTTAAATGAGGACAAATGTGAGCTGGGGGAGGGAGAACTAGTGTTCTTTGGGCACATCTTTTCAAAAAAAGGAATGAGGCCAAATGACAGCAAAGTGGAAATGCTAAAAAAAACAAGACCTCCAGGAGATGCAGCAGAAGAGAGGTAATTTCTTGGAGTAGCGAACTACTGCGTTCGATACATAAAGGACTTTGCCACAGTGAGCACTCCACTTTGAGAACTAATGAAGCAGGTCAAAACATTTCTCTGGACCATTGATTGCAACAGGGCGTTTGAGGCCATCAGACACGCAGTCAGAGCAGTAGATGACCTCGCATACTTCAACCCGTTGCAATGGACTGAGCTCACTGTTAACGCCAACCCGGTGGGGCTTGGAGCAATTCTAGTGCCACATACACCCAGAAGAGACTCGCTCAGCCAAGTTGTTGCGCATGCAAGCAAGAGCCTATTGTAGATAGAAAGGGCATTCTCGCAACCAGAGAAGGAAAGCTTAGCAGTACTATGGGCATGTGAACACTACCACATGTTCAAATATGGAAACCCATTCACCGTTGTAATTGACCATCGAGCACTGGTAACAATAAATGGACACCCCAATGCAAAAATTCTACCACACATTGAGAGATGGGGAATAAGACTGAGGTATTATGATTTCAAGATAGTGCACAAATTTGGAAATGAACACAACCCAGCTGACTACATGTCATGGCATCCTCTACCACAGGCACCAGAGAACACGTCCATGGCAGAAGAGAACCTAAACTTTGTGTTAAGACAAAACACTGCAGCTCCAATAACCTTTGCAGAGCTGGAGAGAGGGGCACCAAGCAATGCCACACTGCATGCAATCAAAACAAAAACACAACAGCAAAGATGTAGACACCTGAATGACAGCAGTCTCATGAGGGAAGGAGTAGGAAGGGAAGAAAGGCTAGCGTTCAAAAACACACAAGAATAGCTATCAGAAACTGAAAACGGAGTTCTACTTAGAGGAACGAGGATAGTAAAACCAGAAATGCTGAGGCGGCAGACGGTGAATTTGGCACATGAGTCCCACAGAGACATAGTAGCAACAAAGAAGATGCTAAGTGAAAAAGTATGGTTTCCAAGCCTGGATCGACTAATGGAAGACACAATAATGAACTGTCACCTATGCCAAGTAACTGGGAGGCCAGCAAAGCCAGAACAACTACATGTGTCCGACCTCCCTGGGGTAATGTGGATGACATTGGCAGCTGATTTCTATGGGCCACTGGACACTGACAACTACGTGCTAGTAGTAATTGATGAATACTTCAGATTGTACGACGTGTCATCAACATCAGCCACAGCAATGTTGCTGATATTTGATGACATATTTGCCTCATGGGGCTTCCCACAAACAATGAAGACAGACAATGGGCCACCATTCTTGGGGAAGGAGTTTTGATTCATGGCGTACCTGGGAATCCACCAAAGGGAGGTAACGCCTCTGTGGCCACAAGAAAGCAGCATGGTAGAACAATGCATGTGAAACATCAAAAAATCAGTTCAACTGGCCAAGCTGGCGCAGATTTCAGTGGGTCAGGCACTCTGCCAAATAATAGGAGACTACTAAAACACCCCACACAGTTCCACGGGACGATGCCCAGCAGAACTGGTGTTGGGAAGAACACACAGGACGAGATTGCCCCAGCTGGAGGCAAAAGCGCCAACAGAGCACAACACCATTGTCGCATGAGATCTAGAGGCTAAGAAAAAAATTAAACAATACGCAGACGCTTGGTGACATGCGACCGCCATCGATACTGAAGCAAGGAAACTCAGTGCTTGTGCATCGATGACAAACAAGGAAGTCGCACAGCATTTTATCCAGTGAACCGCTAACAATAACAAATGTCAAAGGGTCCATGATAACAACGGCAGCAGGTCCCTACAGGATCCCCAGAAACAGTTCAAACTTCAAGAAACTAAGGTCATCAGATGAAGAAAAATGAAAGGCAGCTCCTAGGAGAAGTGCAAAACTCATCAAAGAGGAAGTCATAGACATCACGGAAGGGACAGCACACAGCAGTGAGACATGTGACCAGGTTGAAGGGATGACGAATAAAGGAGCTGAAATCAATCAATCATTTGTAGAACGCACTACTCACCCATGAGGGTCTCAAGGTGCTGGGGGGGGGGTGCTGCTACTGCTCAAATAGCCAGGTCTTGAGATGTTTCCTTAATGTCAGCAGGTCCTGGGTCTGCTGCAGATTGGAGAATGATCTGCCCCAGGCAGTCGTTCTGTGGATGCGTGGAACGGCGGCGCGGGCGAGGTCCACGGAGCAAAGCTGGCAGTTTAGGGTGTAGAAGGTGAGTCGTTTGTTGTGGTATGCTGGAACGGTGCTGTGGAGTGCCTTGTGAGTGTGGGTGAGGAACTTGAAGGTGATCCTCTTGTTGACGGGAAGCTAGTGCAGGTCTCTAAGGTGTGCTGTGATGTGACTGTGGTGGGGGATGTGAAGGATGAGGTGTGTGGAGGCATTCTGTATGAGTTTCTGGAGTTTGGCTGTGGTTTCCGCATAGAGGGCGTTGCCGTAGCCCAGTCTGCTGCTGAAATGTCCTGCCCACAGAGAGTGAGCAGAAAGCCAAAGAGACCAATTGAAGAAATATAGTGATGGGGTAGCAAGCAAGCATCACCAGCAGAAAAGCAAACAAGGATGATCAGAATGAAGCAAGACAATGATGACAGTGCTTCCTGTCTTCTGACCTGCCAGTGTATTTCTTTTCTCTCTCTCTCTCTCTCTCCCTCTCTCTCTCTCTCTCTCTCCTCTTTTTCACTCTTTTCTTTCCACAAAAGTGGGAGATTTCATGATGTGGTGCAGAGGGCACTAGGACCCAGCACCAGAGTGAAGGGAGGTGTTAGCCACTGGATACCACTTCCAGTCAGGGAATGGGCTGGGGCAATGTCAGGTGAGCAGGGAGGAAGTGGAACGTGCCTGCGGGCACACGAGACAACAAGGAAGAATACCTGTGTCCTGGTAATACTTGGGACCTGAGGCATATGCGAGACATGACTATTGCCACCATGTAGGTTTGGATTTCTAAATAGGTAAGACGATTCTCCAGTAGCGTGATAGAGACCTTCACCATTTTCATCAGCCAGCTCGAAACATACCAGGGTCTAAATAACCCCCTTAGACTTGTCGCATTGCGAATGTCATTTCATGAGTAAATAAAGACCTACCTTTTTTCAAAACACATCTAGTAGCACAGTAACCTCTCTATTTCTGTTCCTTTTCCTGTTATTGTTAAGATCCTACGCACTATTTATTCCCTGTAAAGCATTTAACTGCCTCTATTTAGATTTGCATTACACACATAATCATATAATTGCACTTTTTATATATTTAGAGGATTCATAAACTAAGCATATGTGAGTAGATTCGAACACTGATGGTTAGCAGGACAGTAATCTGGAAAAATTAGTGGTCTAGAACTCAGTTCTCCATGAAGAAGAAATGAGGAATGCTGATAATGCCTCTCATCAAATGTGCCCCAGTAGGACCGCAATGAGTCTAAAGTGGCAAGCGTGAAGAAGGCATGTTGTTCTTACTTGTCTGATAAACAGTATTTTCAACAAAGCCGAAATGAAAATGCCCGGTGCCTGTTATGGCCTGTCCAGTCCTGACTTTGAAGTAACAACTAAAGAGGAATGTTAGGAACACGATGGGTTAAGCCTAACACCAGATGAGTCTTTAAGGAGTTTCTGAATTTGACAAATTTATCTTTTAAACTCATATAATGATTGTGAATTCCATAGGATCGAGCCCTGCAATCAGCCATGTGCGTTCATGGGGGTGCAGGGGAGTTGACCCCCTGCTGTGCACCACTACTAGGCTCATTTGGGAATATGAATTAGCCCCATATGTCCTCCATTCTTTTTATTTGCTTTGGAGGTGGGGTTTCAGAGCTCTCAGTGGGTGAGACGAGGAGCTGAAGCAGAAACTGAGCTGCCCATGTCAGATTGGCTGGAATGATTGCTCTTGCCAGCAGACAAGCACAGTCCAGGCTTTAACGTTGAAGGTCACCATGGAGCTGCGGCAGCAAAGAAACAGCCCCATGGGTCTTCAATGGAGCATTGTGCTAGCATGCCCCAGCCAAGCCTAGGACTGCTCTTATGTTGCTTAGTATTATATGCAGCGTAAGAGCAGCGTGTGGATTGGATGAGGAGCATGCTCCTACTCAGTGTTATCCTGCAACACCATGCTCACTGGGGCCGGCTCCAATCTCCTCTGCAACCTCCAATTACCACACTGCACTCTGCCACAGGAAACCTCTAAAGCAGGTGCACAGGGCTGAACGGTGCATATTTACATTGTATGCTCCTGTCTTCAGCCCCAGTGTCTGCACGTGCTCTGTTGTGTGTACCAGCATTCCTGTCTGATTGCTGCCTTATCATCCGAAGAAGCCGTCTCTTTGCCTGCCTTACTCCTCCTGTTAAAAGATCAATTGATGGACTGAATGCAGAACAATACCATGCATTCACCCCAGTACAGAGATCTGGGCCTCAATCCATTTGTTTTGCCTACCACGCCATTCTAGTTTGAACCCAGCCATATGCAAATCATTCTTGACCCTGTGCCTCATGGGAACAGTCCAGGCCAGGTCCTCCCTGGACTGGAAACAAGCATCCTAGGACTGGTTTTAGGGTTTTTACCCCTCATCAGCCAGGAGAGCTTGACTCCAGTGGCATGGAGAGCACAGAGCCCTACGTCTGGGCATACCTGTCCCATTCGGGGGACAAATACAAAAAGAACAATTGATGGACAGAATGTAGAACAATATCATACATTCAGCCCAGTACAGAGATCTGGGCCTAAATCCATTGTTTTTTTGCTCACCATGCCATTCCAGTTTGAACCCAGCCATATGCAAATCAGTCCTGACCCTGTACCTCATGGGAAAAGTCCAGCCCGAACTGCCAGGCCAGGTCCTCCCTGGACTGAAAACAAGCATCCTAGGACCGGTTTTGGGGTTTCACCCCTCATCAGCCAGGATAGCTTGACTCCAGTGGCATGGAGAGCACGGGACCCATGTCTGAAAATAAGTGTCCCTCTCGGGGTGACAAATGCAAAAAGAACAATTGATGGACAGAATGCAGAACATGTCATACATTCACCCCAGTACACAGATCTCAGCCTAAGTCCATCGTTTTTTGCTCATCATGCCATTCCAGTTTGAACTCAGCCATTGGCAAATCAGTCTTGTCCCTGTGCCTCATGGGAACAGTCCAGCCCGAACTGCCAGGCCAGGTCAGGTCCTCCCTGGACTGAAAACAAGCATCCTAGGACCGGTTTCGGGGTTTCACCCCTTATCAGTCAGGATAGCTTGACTATAGTGGCATGGAGAGAACGGGACCCTTGTCTGGCCATAAGTGTCCCCCTCGGGGTAACCGATGCAAAAAGAACAATTGATGGGCAGAATGCAGAACATATCATACATTCACCCCAGTACACATATCTGGGTCTGATTCCATTGTTTTTTGCTCACCATGCCATTCCAGTTTGAACCCAGCCATAGGCAAATCAGTCTTGGTCCTGTGCCTCATGGGAACAGTCCAGGCCGAACTGCCAGGCCAGGTCCTCCCTGGACTGGAAACAAGCATCCTAGGACCGGTTTGGGGGTTTCACCCCTCATCAGCCATGATAGCTTGACTCCAGTGGCATAGACATCACAGGACCCAGGTGTGGGCATACCCGTCCCACACGGGGTGACAAATGCAAAAAGAACAATTGATGTAGAGAATGCAGAACAATGTCATACATTCACCCCAGTACAGAGATCTGGGCCTAAATCCATCATTTTTTGCTCACTTTGGCATTCCAGTTTAAACCCAGCCATATACAAATCAGTCTTGACCCTGTGCCTCACCAAAACAGTCTAGCCCGAACTGCCAAGCCAGGTCCTCCCTGGACTGGAAACAAGCATCATAGGACCGGTTTCGGGGTTTCACCCCTCATCAGCCAGGAAAGCTTTACTCCAGTGGCATGGAGAGCACTGGACTCACGTCTGGGCATAGCCGTCCCACTCGGGGTGACAAATGCAAAAAGAACAATTGATGGACAGAATGCAGAACAATGTCATACATTCACCCCAGTACAGAGATCTGGGCCTAAATCCATCCTTTTTTTGCTCACCATGCCATTCCAGTTTGAACGCAGCCATATGCGAATCCGTCTTGACCCTGTGCCTCATGGGAACAGTCCAGCCCGATCTCCCAGGCCAGGTCCTCCCTGGACTGGAAACCAGCATCCGTGGACCGGTTTCGGGGTTTCATCAGCCAGGATTACTTTACTCTAGTGGCATGGAGAGCACGGGACCCACGTCTGGGCATACCCGTCCCACTCAGGGTGACAAATGCAAAAAGAACAAATTGATGGACTAAATGTAGCATATTGCTGGGTCTAAACTGGGGTGATCTGGTCAGCAAAAGAATGATGGATTATACCTAGATACTTGTGACTGGTGGTGAATGTTTGCATTGTCCAGCATTCCATCCGTCAATTGTTTCTTTTGCATATGTCACCCTAAGTGGGAAGGGTATGCCCAGATGTGGGTCCACTCTCACTACACCACTGAATTTAAGCAAACCTGGCACATGATGGGTAATGCCTTGAAACTGGTCCCAGGATGCTTGTTTCTGGTCCAGGGAGGACCTGGATTGTAAGTTTGGGCTGGGCTGTTCCCACAAGGAACAGGGTCTAGACTGATTTGCATATGGCTGGATCTAAACTAGGGTGGTGTGGTGAGCAAAAGAATGATGGATTAAACCCAGATCCTTGTGGTTGGGGGTGAATGTTTGCATTGTCCAGCATTCCATCCATCATTTGTATCTTTTTCTCGTCAAGTTAAGCAGGCCCCATCATGTCTGTCAGCAACCCTGTCTTTGCATCTCTTTCCCCACCCTGTTTCTGCCTGAACATACCCGGTGTTTTAGCGGCAGACCCCTGGTCTCCTGCCTGGGCTGAGCCTGCAATACCACCTCTGCCCACCCCTTGTATGTCTTTCCCTGTGGGTGCACACACTTTGCTCCTGCATGTGGACTCCTCTCTGTGTCGAAAACATTTAACATGAATGAAAAAGAAGGAGGACCCCTCACAGGATTTTATAGGGACTGGGGGGAAATTTGGTAGTTCAAAAAACAAAAGGTGTCCCGAATTAATGGACAATGTCGTCCTTTTAGTGTGTCAATATTGACAGACAGCATACCATACTGTTGGTGGGAAAGGCAAAATTTTTATGTTCTACTAATCAAGAGCAGTAACAACCAGGGACAGTTGAACACAATTAATACGTCACAAATACTTGTAGAAAAGAGAGAAATTAATAAAACTTGTCAAAGCATGTATTGGTTAAAAAAGTTTGGGTTGAATTTATTACATCATCAAGTTACAGTACATATAAAAAACATAGTTTAAAAACATTACAATTCATTAAAAAAAATTTTTTAACACATAATGAAACAAGAAGAATCAACAAGGTCGACGCGGCGTTTCGGCTTTCTTTTAGTATGCCTTCATCAGGACTGATTCTAGACAAGTAAGACATTGGAAACACAAAGTTACCAGCCATTTTTTAGAAATTTGAACAGGTTTAGTCTCTCTTTTTTATTACAAAAAAACTGCTACTTTTCCCCACAGTTGCACTATTCTTACAGAATATCGAAAAAACATTTTCAAGGATTTTGTAAATATACATATTCAAATGTTCAGATTCTAATCTCTTTGGCTTAACTAGATATCACAATAAAGATTAATTGGACATGAAGTTATTTGCCTCTCCCTTGGACCTAGATCCAATGCTATGTCCTTACAATATTGACATGTAGTAGTGCATACTTTTATGGAGCACTAACATACCTTATTCCAGGTCATGCCTAGCTGGAAACCGCTAGGTAGATACGAAGGTCTTATGGACTCTTGGACTATTGCCAGATACCAGGATGCTTTTCTCAATTCGCAAGTTCCTGCTGTTTCTAAATATGAATTTAGGGCATTATCAGTACCATATTAATTGATCACTGTTGTTGCTATAGGTTTTGGGGCGTTGTTTTTGCATACCTCTTAAGAGATGGTTGTATACACAGTTTCTTTAATCTGTTTCTTTACACAGTTTCTTTGCTCTCATCTATGTATGTAGGTACAGGTTCTCATGTGTCTGCAAATATAAGAGGGGAATTTTACCACACTTGATTAGTTTATTAATGAACCACCCCACCAGGTCTTAAGAAGCATCATGTGCCCACCCTTTTACCTGTTTATAGTATATATCCTGTGTATATATGTCTGCCAGGAGGAGCCACCGTTTTTATATGGGTTATATGGACTCTTCTTCCTACAGGGTTGAAATTGATCTTTAAATCACCAATACTCACATGTTAAAATAATTTCTAATTGTAACATTACAATCACATCTTTCACTCACCATAGGAGTTGTGTGATCAATCGTTGTAGTATGGAGCCTCTTATCACTTGGGACAACCATGCATTGAGGATCAATAGCGAATTCGGGGTTGACCTCACGAATTTTTTTTTCTGTGGAGGTATTTCATAAAAATAATTTGTTTTATTTATTATTCTACCGAATACCTCATTAAACTCAATTCTTATTCTTAATATTGATGCTCAATTCCCTGTCTTTCTGTGCTTCCCCAGCAATAAATCGCCTTGTTCCCTTATTCCCGATTTTATCATTCTGAACAATCTAAATCTTAATTTCTAATGGCCTAGCCGTTCTCTGTATCTGCAATTCTATAATGCCTCCCAATATTAATGTTGTCATCAGTATTCCATCTGTCTATCAGGTGGTGTGCATTATTCCCCAACTATAGCGTGATAGAGTTGCATAATTAACATCATACCACAATTATAAGTTAACATCGGTAGTCTAAGTGCATATTGCTTCAGTCAGATGCTCCCTGTCAATCTCTATTCTTAGCCCACTTCTCTGTCAATATTGCTGTTTGTAAAGACTCACAGCATTCCTCCCGAGTTTTTCTTCTATGGCTTACCTTAAATGCTCGATCCGGCCTCCCTGCTCCTATTTCCTGGCAGAACTTCCGCGTGTTGTTTGCTCAATCTTGCACGTAAGGGAATAATCACAGTCAGTTCGTTTCAGGTTTATATGCAACCGTACCCCTAATTGGCTGTCTTTTTCTAATGGGCTGATTGGACCCACGGTGTCCAATCGAGATAGCGTCGTTCTGGTTACCAAACGCAAATGCTTGTATTTTCATTGGGTCATTTTTTCCAGAGGGGATGTTTTCATTGGATAATAACTAAACCGCGTTTCCAAGGGGATGTCAATCCACGTAAGTTTGTTCCGGGTTTATGTCTCAAACAAACCTCCGATCGGGCTTCTTTATGCTATGTGTTTATTGGTCCCAAGGTTCGGATGACGCCGTTAATGTTACCAAGTGTCTCTTTACGTATTTCCTCGTTGGATCATTTTTTTATATAAAAAGAGAGAATACACTGTCATTGGCTGCTGTTCGTAATGCATTGCCAAGGGAATATAGACCCGATTCTCGGACGATTGTTTATTGATCATATGCAACGATTCATTGCATTTTCACCTTCGTGTTGATATGTCGTTTACATGGAGGTGATGTTACCTAGAGACATTGCCTTTTGTTACTGAATCTTAGCTATTATCTTTTTGACTCGTTACTTAAAACCGAGCTTGGTTTGGTCTCTTTTATTTTTTCTATATAATTCCCGTGCTTGCAGGATACTCTCCTTAGTTGCTGTATATGCAGCGTTATAAAGGGGAGATGAACCTGTATCGCAGGCATTTTCTTTCACCATTAATCAAGATTAATCACTTCCGTCTATCCACTCAAATTGTCACCTCATTCCCGTGGAGCGGGGAACACAGAGAGTCATTGCCATTGTTTCATCAATACTCCATTGTTATATGACCCATTAATCAAACAACAGGCTTCGCTCAGTATCTTTTCCATTCTCCTTCAATGTGATTTGGGTGACGTATTTATTCATGATTGGTTACCATCATTTGATAATTTTTTCCCAATCCTCTCTTGAGTTTAAACCAACTCTTACACTATTAAAAGTGGACATATAGAATTGCTCCCTTCTTTTCCTCTTATTATCTAAATTGCCACCTCTCTTGCTGCCTGTAATTTTCTCCAGTCCGCACCACTTCAAATCCTCAATTCGATGGCCAGCAGTCCGCCAGTGGTCGGTTAGTGGAGCTCCTACTTTGTTTGTTCTGATTGCTGATCGGTGTTCATTTAGCCGTAGCCTGATCTCTCTAGACGTCTCACCCACATATGATTTTTGGCAAGGACATTGGATCAAGTAGATTAAATTCTTAGTCCTACAATTTATAAAGCTTTTGATATTTGTTGATCTATCATTCACTTTAATCTGATTGCCCCTGATAATGTTGGCACAATTCACACAACCCAAACAAGGGTGTGTGCCCGAAGGTAATGGGGTTTCATATAATGTCAGTTGTGAGTTTTTGGTTTTTTCTCTATACGTATGAACAAGAGAGTTCCTGATAGTTTTGTTTCTCCTATACGAGAACATAGGTTTGGGAATTGGAGTATCTGTTTTGTCCCCCACAAGGTGCCAGTTCCTGTTTATGATATTCTTAACCCTATGGCTTACTTGTGAAAAATTAGTCACAAACATAATTGGTTGTTGATTTTTCTGGATTTCATTTTTTGTAACAAACAGGTTATCCCTATTGAAATATTTCGCCCGTTTATAGGCGTGTCTGATCATCCTTTTGGGGTAACCCCTGTCTATAAATTTGGTTTTCAATTTCGCTGCATGTATTTCAAAATCTTGCATAGAGGTGCAGTTTCTTTTTAGCCGCAGGAATTGTCCAAATGGAATATTATTCTTCTGCGATGCTGGGTGGTTGCTATCAAAATGCAGCATGCTGTTCCTATCTGTGGGTTTTGTATATAGTTCAACAGTAAGATATCCATCTGTGTTTTTGATGATAATATCCAGAAATTCCACATAGTGTTTACTGGTATGAGATGTAAATTTAAGATTATCATCGCCCAAATTGAGCCAAATTAGGAAGTCTTTGAGACAGTCCATGTCTCCTGTCCATATGAAAAATATGATCAAAAAGATAGAAGGACTCAGGTTCAATCCAGATACACAAATATTAGTGACCCTTGACATCGAGGCACTGTACACTAATATCCCTCAGGACAGTACCATCGATATCATGGAAGAGATCCTAAGTGGGAATCAACAAGATCTCACAGATCATCAGACATTTATTATAGATTGCATCACATTGATCCTCAAAAACAACATTTTTCTGTTTAATGAAGATTTCTTTAGACAAGTAAAGGGGACCAGTATGGGGGCTACATGTGCCCCAAGTCTAGCCTGCCTATATGTCTCCAAATTTGAGGATAAACACATCTATAACTCTTCGGCCCCATTCTATGAGAACATCTCGGAATGGGGTCGATATATAGACGACATATTTTTCATATGGACAGGAGACATGGACTGTCTCAAAGACTTCCTAATTTGGCTCAATTTGGGCGATGATAATCTTAAATTTACATCTCATACCAGTAAACACTATGTGGAATTTCTGGATATTATCATCAAAAACACAGATGGATATCTTACTGTTGAACTATATACAAAACCCACAGATAGGAACAGCATGCTGCATTTTGATAGCAACCACCCAGCATCGCAGAAGAATAATATTCCATTTGGACAATTCCTGCGGCTAAAAAGAAACTGCACCTCTATGCAAGATTTTGAAATACATGCAGCGAAATTGAAAACCAAATTTATAGACAGGGGTTACCCCAAAAGGATGATCAGACACGCCTATAAACGGGCGAAATATTTCAATAGGGATAACCTGTTTGTTACAAAAAATGAAATCCAGAAAAATCAACAACCAATTATGTTTGTGACTAATTTTTCACAAGTAAGCCATAGGGTTAAGAATATCATAAACAGGAACTGGCACCTTGTGGGGGACAAAACAGATACTCCAATTCCCAAACCTATGTTCTCGTATAGGAGAAACAAAACTATCAGGAACTCTCTTGTTCATACGTATAGAGAAAAAACCAAAAACTCACAACTGACATTATATGAAACCCCATTACCTTCGGGCACACACCCTTGTTTGGGTTGTGTGAATTGTGCCAACATTATCAGGGGCAATCAGATTAAAGTGAATGATAGATCAACAAATATCAAAAGCTTTATAAATTGTAGGACTAAGAATTTAATCTACTTGATCCAATGTCCTTGCCAAAAATCATATGTGGGTGAGACGTCTAGAGAGATCAGGCTACGGCTAAATGAACACCGATCAGCAATCAGAACAAACAAAGTAGGAGCTCCACTAACCGACCACTGGCGGACTGCTGGCCATCGAATTGAGGATTTGAAGTGGTGCGGACTGGAGAAAATTACAGGCAGCAAGAGAGGTGGCAATTTAGATAATAAGAGGAAAAGAAGGGAGCAATTCTATATGTCCACTTTTAATAGTGTAAGAGTTGGTTTAAACTCAAGAGAGGATTGGGAAAAAATTATCAAATGATGGTAACCAATCATGAATAAATACGTCACCCAAATCACATTGAAGGAGAATGGAAAAGATACTGAGCGAAGCCTGTTGTTTGATTAATGGGTCATATAACAATGGAGTATTGATGAAACAATGGCAATGACTCTCTGTGTTCCCCGCTCCACGGGAATGAGGTGACAATTTGAGTGGATAGACGGAAGTGATTAATCTTGATTAATGGTGAAAGAAAATGCCTGCGATACAGGTTCATCTCCCCTTTATAACGCTGCATATACAGCAACTAAGGAGAGTATCCTGCAAGCACGGGAATTATATAGAAAAAATAAAAGAGACCAAACCAAGCTCGGTTTTAAGTAACGAGTCAAAAAGATAATAGCTAAGATTCAGTAACAAAAGGCAATGTCTCTAGGTAACATCACCTCCATGTAAACGACATATCAACACGAAGGTGAAAATGCAATGAATCGTTGCATATGATCAATAAACAATCGTCCGAGAATCGGGTCTATATTCCCTTGGCAATGCATTACGAACAGCAGCCAATGACAGTGTATTCTCTCTTTTTATATAAAAAAATGATCCAACGAGGAAATACGTAAAGAGACGCTTGGTAACATTAACGGCGTCATCCGAACCTTGGGACCAATAAACACATAGCATAAAGAAGCCCGATCGGAGGTTTGTTTGAGACATAAACCCGGAACAAACTTACGTGGATTGACATCCCCTTGGAAACGCGGTTTAGTTATTATCCAATGAAAACATCCCCTCTGGAAAAAATGACCCAATGAAAATACAAGCATTTGCGTTTGGTAACCAGAACGACGCTATCTCGATTGGACACCGTGGGTCCAATCAGCCCATTAGAAAAAGACAGCCAATTAGGGGTACGGTTGCATATAAACCTGAAACGAACTGACTGTGATTATTCCCTTACGTGCAAGATTGAGCAAACAACACGCGGAAGTTCTGCCAGGAAATAGGAGCAGGGAGGCCGGATCGAGCATTTAAGGTAAGCCATAGAAGAAAAACTCAGGAGGAATGCTGTGAGTCTTTACAAACAGCAATATTGACAGAGAAGTGGGCTAAGAATAGAGATTGACAGGGAGCATCTGACTGAAGCAATATGCACTTAGACTACCGATGTTAACTTATAATTGTGGTATGATGTTAATTATGCAACTCTATCACGCTATAGTTGGGGAATAATGCACACCACCTGATAGACAGATGGAATACTGATGACAACATTAATATTGGGAGGCATTATAGAATTGCAGATACAGAGAACGGCTAGGCCATTAGAAATTAAGATTTAGATTGTTCAGAATGATAAAATCGGGAATAAGGGAACAAGGCGATTTATTGCTGGGGAAGCACAGAAAGACAGGGAATTGAGCATCAATATTAAGAATAAGAATTGAGTTTAATGAGGTATTCGGTAGAATAATAAATAAAACAAATTATTTTTATGAAATATCTCCACAGAAAAAAAATTCGTGAGGTCAACCCCGAATTCGCTATTGATCCTCAATGCATGGTTGTCCCAAGTGATAAGAGGCTCCATACTACAACGATTGATCACACAACTCCTATGGTGAGTGAAAGATGTGATTGTAATGTTACAATTAGAAATTATTTTAACATGTGAGTATTGGTGATTTAAAGATCAATTTCAACCCTGTAGGAAGAAGAGTCCATATAACCCATATAAAAACGGTGGCTCCTCCTGGCAGACATATATACACAGGATATATACTATAAACAGGTAAAAGGGTGGGCACATGATGCTTCTTAAGACCTGGTGGGGTGGTTCATTAATAAACTAATCAAGTGTGGTAAAATTCCCCTCTTATATTTGCAGACACATGAGAACCTGTACCTACATACATAGATGAGAGCAAAGAAACTGTGTAAAGAAACAGATTAAAGAAACTGTGTATACAACCATCTCTTAAGAGGTATGCAAAAACAACGCCCCAAAACCTATAGCAACAACAGTGATCAATTAATATGGTACTGATAATGCCCTAAATTCATATTTAGAAACAGCAGGAACTTGCGAATTGAGAAAAGCATCCTGGTATCTGGCAATAGTCCAAGAGTCCATAAGACCTTCGTATCTACCTAGCGGTTTCCAGCTAGGCATGACCTGGAATAAGGTATGTTAGTGCTCCATAAAAGTATGCACTACTACATGTCAATATTGTAAGGACATAGCATTGGATCTAGGTCCAAGGGAGAGGCAAATAACTTCATGTCCAATTAATCTTTATTGTGATATCTAGTTAAGCCAAAGAGATTAGAATCTGAACATTTGAATATGTATATTTACAAAATCCTTGAAAATGTTTTTTCGATATTCTGTAAGAATAGTGCAACTGTGGGGAAAAGTAGCAGTTTTTTTGTAATAAAAAAGAGAGACTAAACCTGTTCAAATTTCTAAAAAATGGCTGGTAACTTTGTGTTTCCAATGTCTTACTTGTCTAGAATCAGTCCTGATGAAGGCATACTAAAAGAAAGCCGAAACGCCGCGTCGACCTTGTTGATTCTTCTTGTTTCATTATGTGTTAAAAAATTTTTTTTAATGAATTGTAATGTTTTTAAACTATGTTTTTTATATGTACTGTAACTTGATGATGTAATAAATTCAACCCAAACTTTTTTAACCAATACATGCTTTGACAAGTTTTATTAATTTCTCTCTTTTCTACAAGTATTTGTGACGTATTAATTGTGTTCAACTGTCCCTGGTTGTTACTGCTCTTGATTAGTAGAACATAAAAATTTTGCCTTTCCCACCAACAGTATGGTATGCTGTCTGTCAATATTGACACACTAAAAGGACGACATTGTCCATTAATTCGGGACACCTTTTGTTTTTTGAAAACATTTAACATGCAGCGCTAAACAGGGGCCTTGAAGCTCACCTCCAATGGCTGTGAGTCACTCACTGACCCACTTTTTGGTAAAATGAAGCAGATAAGGTATTTAAGTAAGTTCCTGGAAGTAGAGAAATAGGTGTTTTTCCAGTACAGCCAAATCAGAGCCAAACCCAAATTGCTCACCCTTCAGTGTTGTGCTTGCATTTACTGTCAACGTCAAGAGGCCACATTGAGGGTGAACGCCAGTGACTGTACAAAGCCCTGTGACACTTTCATAAATGTTGGCTATCAGCTTATATCTAAGTGTTTTAAATAACATGCACGCAGTGGGAGCAAAGACTGTTTGCAAGCTTTATTCTCTGTGTTTTGCATCAATCTGTATCTCGGCCCTGAACCCACCTAATAGTTGTCGGAAATGGAATTTGTGCTAAGATGAAGGAGCGTAACAACCACTGGTGCAGCAGGTACAGGTGCATGGGACCGAAAGTTCTATAGTGCCAATTGAACTCTGGCTATTGCAGTAGTTTGTGACACAAACAGCTGTCGAGGGGAGCATTTTCCTTGCCTGCACTGTGTCCCCTGACAACCCTGCTATGCTTTTGCTAGGATCTTTACTGTAACATTTTAACAGATTTTATATTTTTTTTAATGATCTGAAGGCATCTGTTGTTTGTAAACTTTTAGCAGGAGGCCGTGTGTGTGAACAGTAATTCTGCAAGTGTCGTATAAAAGTGGCATGCTGCCAGCTGAATGCACTGGCAAGTGCAAGTGAGAGCTGCCACATACTTTAATAACTGTCTAATACTTCTGTTCTGTTACTGTAAAGGTGGTTAAAGAGCACAGTAATATAAACCATTAAAGCCTTTGGTTTATTGCAAAGACATGGAAAATTGTGGAGGTGTAGGTGAATAGTTCATTCATTGTATTTCCCTACTATACAGGCAAATATATTACCAACTAGCACAAAAGGCACTGGGCAGGTCATAAAAAGCTCAACATATTTATATGAGTTGATATAATTAAAGTAGACAGTAAAAAAAATCTCAGTGTTATATAACAATAAAAGTCAAATAAATGATTTGGATTGCAATTTCATAGCCTAAAAATATACTCTACTTTGGTGTCTTGTGTGCTTCCTCTCATAATTGCAGTGAGTATATTTGGCTGTCAAATTTGTGAAATAGTAACCTGCCCCCTGGGCCAGACACAGCCTCAATTACATAGGTAGTGTGTCAATGGTCATATTTAGGGCTGGAGAGTGGAGGGAGGCATTCACGATGTCTGTAGTGTCTAATGCGGAATCTAGGAGGAATTAAGTAAATAAAGCAAGGATGAGCTGGGGCTCCATGCGTGAGATGATGCAGTTTTATCTTGTAGACCAGGCTTGGCATCTTGGCAGTCTCCAGACATCGCCAAGGGCATTGAGAGTTTATGGTAATTGTGATACGCTGTGAGATAGCAAGTACTGGGATGAGTTTTAACAATAGTTGGCCATAGATTTTATTCCAGGCATGAATGAAAAAGATAGGTCTTTGTGTGTGGATTTTGCTGGTAATATTTGTGAAGGCTTTTAATGAGAACTGCATGCTGAAGAGACTGCTTCAAACTACTTCAGATTATATGACCAAACTGCAAACAGAAATTCCATAGTTGGCGAGAACACTACCACTCAATACTTAAGAATCCCTAATCTCTTCAGTGCTCTATCAACACTGCAACTTGCATATTGTTATGTTGACAACAGTGACTATTTGCTTTTTATGCTATAAGTTTTCCTGCAAATTTGAAAATGAAACAATAAAAAAATCCCTGATCTCCAGATTCCTCAAGAACCCTGGTGCAGCTATTGCTATACCTCATAACTCAGAGAGTTGTGTCTGTGGCTAAAAAGCCATATCATTGCAATTTTAGTAAACTGGCAGGGTGGGTTAACAACCTACTCTGACACTGAAAATTAATGCTTAAAAGTTGGAACGTCCAAGAGAAACTACTCAATCCTTCCTAATTTTGAAGTAGATAGTCTGAATGCCATTTGTACACATAATAAATAGTAGAAAACAGAACCTAACAGTGGAACCTTCCTAAGGCTAGCACCTAACAAAAAGTGACCCCAAATAATAATAGATACCCCTAGTATTTGTATAGGGGTTCGTGTGCACACTGGATAGCACCCACTGTCACAGTGCTTGTTCCCTAAGGAACTGAATCAATTAAATACAGCAGCACAGGTGCACCACAACATTTAACATTTGATTTGTAATTTCAATGAATCAAAAAGAATAAGGTTCTTCGGTTTAATTCCTTTATTTTCAAAAGATGAAGCACCATACAGCCGACGCGTTTCGACCCAAACATTGGACTTCTTCAGTGCTTCTGCTATTATGAAGAGACTTCAATTGAGGATCATATATGAAGCTCTGGTGTAATGGCACCACTAAGGATGGACAGATAGTTGTCCCATATGATTAGGGATAAGAGTTTCCATTGTATTTGACAATTGTATCCGTTAGTACTTCAAGGGCATTTTATAGTGTCATTTGATCCAAAGCCAAAAAAGGTCTAGGTCTGACATCCAATCTATCTATTAACCACAATGGATCTATGCTCCAGAACTACGTAGTCAGTGGTCCGAACTATAATTAATGGGCCCCAATGGGTATGTGATAAGACCGAGAAGCAGCATCCGATGGTTTCCGAGTCCTAACCGCGGCGCGTTTTCCACCATAATAAATAGTACCGGTTATTTGGTGCATAGTGACAATTCAGATTGTGCTATACATTATGCTAAAATGTTTGGTATGAAAAGATGAATAAACACTGTTCTTCACAGATAAACGAAATGAGTTTCTTTGATAGGGCATAGGTCAGGATTAAAGAAACAAGTATGGTTGACAGTGTCTAGAAGCAGAACGTCAATGAAGGATGCTTGGTAGGGGTGGGCCTGGTGTCTTGCGGTACCAAGGCTGCAACCTTCGGTGCCTAAAAGGGGGTAAGCTAGGTGGAGGATGTCAGGATATTAAGGCACAGAGTGATCATCACCAAGACAACTCTCCACATCACAATCTTACTCTTACGCACATTACCCTACACACATCAAACCTGGAGTGATACAGCAGATCATAGAAACTCTGACATTGGAAAGTAGAGTACATGTGTGTCAGATGAGTGCACCTTGATCAGACACAACACTTCCATGGAATGCAGAAGTCAGGCCGACATAGATAGTCTTAGAACACCATAATAGTGTAGACAGAAGAACAATTGTCTGCAACTTCAGAATATTGTATGGTTTCTCCTAACATCTATCTGTCACCCAATAATGTCCCGTCATGACTAGTATGTTTTTCCTTGTCCGGATTGCATTTCCAGTAACCTAGGTTTAAAGGATTCGATGATTTGATAGTCCTAGCATTCTTCTCGTTCTAGTGACTTAGTGTTGTATGTTATTACAATGTAAGACTTTAACATGTATACCTTTTCTACATAGTCTTCGCTTGCCTTTACACATGGTATATATTTGTTTTACTTACCTTATTGTACAGTTATACATATATATGTAGCAACAAAGAAGCTCCACCCAAAACCTCAGACCTGTGAGACTATGATGCGTTCTTCGGCGAAGTATGCCGGTAAAGTCAATCCAACAGCAGAGTTTTGGATGAAAAAACACCTTTGCGATCCAGACCGGGACCGAAGATTGCATTTTCACATCTCTTTACTGTTGGCTTAGGTTTCACTCATATAAAACCATGGAAATTCAGCAATCATAGCTACCTGAGCTAACTATAACTTACGACCCTGCAAAATACTGCTTATGACCTCACATATTATATCACTTATGAAATGGTCAGTGACATCACTAATGATATCACTGATTACATCACTGATGATATCATTCAGTGAGTGTGACTGTTTTCTAAATGTTTCTGAGTGTTAAACATATATACTAAGGTATCACAAAAGTTAAATTAGTACTACTAATGAGTGATTCTATTTGAAAACATATATTGTGTGAATGCCTGTAGAACTGTGTATCTCTGTGTGTGAGTCGGTCTGTGTGTGGCTGTATGGGTGAACAAGTGGGTTTGTGAGTATCTGTAGTGGGGAATGAGTGGGTGATTAAGTGATATATGGATGAGTGAGTGTATATGTGTTTGACTGTATAGCCGAGTGAGTGGTTGTGTGAGTTTTTGTATAGGTGAGCAAGTGGCTGTATGAGTAAGTGAGTGGCTGTGTGAGTGGCTGTATGGGTGAGTGAGTGGGTTTGTAAGTGGCTGTAAATGGTGAATGAAAAGCTGCATTAGTGGCTGTATGGGTGAATGAGCGGGTGAGCGAGTGGCTGTACATGGTGAATGAGAGCGTGCATGAGTGTCTGTATGGGTGTGTGTGAGGGTACATGAGTGGCTGTATGGGTGTTTGGATGGGTATGTAAGTAGGTGCTTAGTAGGTGAGTAAGTAAGTATGAGACAGCTCTATGGGAGAATATGTGGTTGTCCCAAAGACTGTTTAGGTGACTGTGACTGAGTACATGTATCAATATCTGTTTGAGTCGGTGAGTGGGTTTGTGAGTATATGTATGGGTGAGTGAATGGTTGTGTTGGGTGTGAGAGGGCATATACGATGTTGCATGAGGTGTGAGTAGTTGTATAAGTGGTTCTATGGATGGTGTAATCAATGAAGGTATTTGAAATGTCATTAGTGATATCATTGACCATGTCATGGGTGATGTAAAAGGTGAAGTCATGGCAGTGCTCTGTGGGGGTGTAAGTTATAGTTAGCTTGGGTAACTATAACTGCTGAATTTCTATGGTCTGAGGCTGACTAAAATGTCCCTGTAACCTTTGGGTTTTTTCAGTGACTTTCTAAGGTTTATTAAATTATATTTCCTAACTATAATGTCCCTATTGGGGGTTTTCAGTGAATTTCTGTGTTTTTCTGATTCTATTTCCTAGCTATAACATACCTGTGACCTTTGTATTTTCAGTGAATTTCTATGGCTTTTAAGACTAGTTCCTAACTGTAACCTGTAACCTTTGAGAGTGAGTGTGTGAGAGTGCATGAGTGTCTCAGTGGCTGTGTGAGTGAGGGTGTGAGTGTCTCACTGGGTGAGTGCATGAGTGCGTGAGTGTCTGAGTGGGTATGTGAGTGGCTGAGTGAATGTCTGTGAGTAGGTGCATGAGTGCCCGAGTGGCTTCTGCTTGTTTTCTGCCTTTTATCTGCTCACTTATGGCCGTATTGTGCCTCTTTTTGCTTGTTGCTGACCATTATTTTTCCTCTTTCTGCTAGGCCTGGGGGGAGTTCACTGAGTTTCACGCTATGGATTTCTGCAGAGTTACTGAAAAACTCCACCAAATTCCATGGAGTTCCATTGGCAGGCGGATTATTGTTTTGCCACCCCTAATTAAGTCCCCTTGGATGCAGAGAGTACATAGGGGGGTAAGAACCTCTCCTGTTACCCCTAGTAATTCTTCCACAGCAGGATGGCTGAGACCTTGTCAGAGGTCCCACCCCCTTTCTCAACCACTCTGCAAACGTGACTCCTGGTACACTACTGGATGAGGTATGAAGTCCTCTTGGCTGCTGAGGGCCCTTGGGGCCTATAACCATTATTGTTACCACCAGTAAGTTCCCCAAAGCAGGCTTGCTAAGACCTCGTCATAGGCCTCTCCTTCTTTGTCAACACTCTGAAAATGTGCCTCCTCACAAACTACTGGTTGGAGGATCAAGTCCCCATGGCTGCTCAGAATAGTTGGGGCAAGAACCCCTATTGTTGCCACCAGTAACATCCCCACAACAGGATTGCTGAGATCTCATCAGAGGCCCGCATCTTTCCCAACCACTCTGCAAACACGCCTTGTGGGGTGCTTCTGGTTGGGGGATGAAGTCCCCTTGGCTGCGGAGGTCCCTTCGGGGGCAAGAACCCCTATTGCTGCCACCAGTGAGTCGCCCGCAGTGGAATTGCTAAGAACTCATCAGTATCCCGCCCCCTTTCTCAACACTCTGAAATTTTACCTTCTGACACACTACTAGTTGGAGGATCAAGTCCCCTTGGCTGCTGAGAGTAGTTGGGGGTGAAGAACCCCTATTATTTCCACCAGTAAGTCCCCCACAGCAGGATTGCTAAGGCCTCGTTGGAGGCCCTGCACCCTTTCTCAACCACTCTTCAAACAGCCCTCCTCATACATTACTGGTTGGAGGATCAAGTCCCCATGTCTGATGAGGGGCCTTAGGGGGCAAGATCCGCTATTGTAGCCCCTAGTAAGTCCCCCACTGCAGGATTGCTGAGACCCTTGTTGGAAACCCCACCCCCTTTCTCAACGGTGCCTCCTGGTACAGTATTTATAGGGGGATGAAGTCCCCTTGGCTGCCGAGGGTCCTTGGGGGCCAAGAGCCCCTATTGTTGCACCAGTAAGACCCCCACAGTGGGATTCCTGTTTCATAAGCCAACTACCTAGATCCCAAAAGATTCCAATGGTGCGGCGATGCAAGTTCCAAAATCCTCCTGAGACTTGCCTTCGGTTTACAGGAGTAGACACTGTTCTGGTGGCAAAACCATGGGGAAAGGGTATTGGGATGGTGAAAACGTTTGGAGTCAAAGATGCTGTGGTTCGTCTACTCAACAGCAACACTGCAGCAGGCATACACACTAGTCTGATGAATGGTACTGGTAGATATGGTACCTATAAAAAAATCAAATACCAAGACTTTAGTCTAGTATTAACGCTATCTCTTAAGGTATCACCTCATGAAAGCTTTTCAAATCTCAATCAACCTTTAGTTTTGTTGTTGTTTTGTTTTCATTTAGATTGTCCTTAGAGGCTCTTTTATCACCATTTTTGAAACTGTAGTGAGTATGATTTCAGCATCAAACCCACAAGCAAATTGAGCGGGGTTAGCTTCACTCAAAACCTCTCTGGCAAAGCCCTGCCAACAATATGTCCAAGTTGAACAAAAACAATGGTTACCTTTGTTTACAGCACAATGTTGGACTGAGCTCATTGAGTAGTAAAATCAAGTCGGTTAATGCATCCCTCCTTTTCTTCTTGTCCTTTTTTCCATCCAGGTGTGAAGTGGAAGGATCAAGGGAGCTGGCAAGGCAGAGTACTGGGAGCTGGGAAACAACTAAGTGGCAGGCGAAGAGGATAAGCGAAGGGTAGGAGTGTAGACATTTTTTAAATAAGACTGCTTTAGAACATTCATAAAGGTACATTATAATTGTTTGCAACAAGGAACAGGTGCAGATAATTACCTTCATGAGGCTGCCCTCTAGAAGGTGCTTTAGAATGTTCACAAAGGTTGCATTCTAATTGCTTATAGCGAGGAACAGGTGCAGAGGATTAATTTGATACGGCTGTCTTATAGAAGACATTTCAGAATGTTCACAAAGGTCACATTCAATTGCTTATAGCAAGTAACAGGTACAGGGGTTTAATTTGATGAGGACTGTCTTCCAGAAGGTTAATGTTGAGGTCATCTATGGTGGTTGCTTGATGCTTATTCTGCTGGGGTTTTTGGATGTCTCTGTGGTGCCTGAAACCTGACCTTGCATTTGCATGGGAAAACATTAGTGAACGGTATTAAGCCTTTACAAACAAACCGGGGAACACCAGCTGCAACTAGCTATGACCACCAGCAGGCAATATGGTCAAAAGTCAGGGTACAAGACATTTGTTCAATCATAAATGTTGGGAAGAACAAGATGAGTAATACCAGTATATTGTGATAGTCAAGAGAGGTAAACTTTGACAGGAATCCTGACATCATTTTTTTTTTTTTTTGTAAGACGTTTATTAGTAATCAACCGAGCAGTACACATAGCGTAGCCTACAACCCTTGGGTCCGGCCGCAACATTACGATGTATTGTAAGAATAGAGAGGTGCAAAAGATAGGTATACATTCCCACATCTATGACCACGGAACATAGGTCTTTAATGGTATCCTTCGTAGCACGGGTGCTCATAGTTCAATTGTACATTTAAAGGGCGTCTTATTTTAACAGGTTATAAGGAAACAATTTAACTCTGTAAGCTGAACAGTTCTCATCGGTGTGTCCCACATTGTTGGCCGTGTCGTCAAGTAACATTCCAGTGTCTACAGTACTGAAACCCATAAAGGTCATGGATAGACCTCTGCCGCGTGTCAACGGAATAAATGTATCTGCTACACGTGTGCGGTCCATCCTCGCCGCGAGTCACTCCATCCGTTAAGGACGGCAGAGCTCCACGGACTATCAATGCAGTGTGTGATGCGTCTTACGGATAACTGTTATAGCCTAACTGTAAGTTGGGGAGACACGACCCGCGCCAGACCTCGTGGCCAGTCGGGTGTCCAAGTGGGCCTCCTGGGTGAGGTGTGTGAGGAAAATGGGGGCTATATACAGGAGACAAGAATCCAAAACAGATAAACGGGGGGTTATTTGGGAGGGGGGGGGTGGGAGAGTGTACCTAAGGGAGCGACGCCGTGAAAGGGGGCCAGGAAGATATTGTAACATGACATGCTCCGATGTGTCCTTGCGTGGGTGGCTGTCCGGACCTCCGGCCAGCGTGTCGGACGTATGGTATGGTTGTTTGTCAGTTGTCAGGGCGGCTGGGGAGGAGGCAAGTCTCCACCCGTCTGTAAGCACCACATCCCCAGCGCTCCGAGTGTGTGAGTGTCGTGAGGGGGAAGCACTATCTGCGTCCTTGGCGTCTCCACATCTGTCCCATCTGCGTCACCTCGCTTGTGGGGATCCCTATATGAATCCTCTGGTCGCGCCCTCCTTCTGGAGGGATCTCATGATATCATCCCAGAGTTGTGCGATTGGGAATTGCCTTAAGCCTGCTATCTCCTCTCGATGTAGTGCCACGCTTTCTGCCCTAGCCCAGTTAGTGAAGGAAGCATACCAGTATTTAGGGATCGGTGGCTCCCTCTGTTTCCAGTGTTTGGTGAGTAGCCGCTTGGCTGTGATGAGGTCTAGATCCCAGAACCTGGCTTGTGTCTTATTTAGCTTATTTCTTTTATATAACCCTAGAATGCAAGCCTCCCATGTGTATGGCAGCCCTTGGCCAGTACTGCGTGTCAGGAGAGACGTCACCTCCCCCCAATATGTGGCAAGAGAGGGGCAATGCCTGAGCATGTGCAAAATGTCCGCACCTAGCATGTCGCATCTGGGACAGGTAGCGGTGTTGATCATGAAGTATCTGTTAATTCTGTCTGGCGATAAGTATGCCTGGTGCAGTATGTAAAATTGATTAGTCCGGAAGCGGGAGTTGCGTGAGATATTCGTGGGGCAGGCTAGGATCATGGTCCACTCCTTGTCCGTCCAATCCCTCCCTCGGTGGGCCGCCCATTTGTCCCGTATCGGTTGTGTGGACCGCTGTGTGTGCATGAGGAGGGCCTGCGCCAGCCAGCGGATGATGTGGGAACCGTTGCCCATGACATGCAGGTACTGCATTAGGAGGTGCATCGGCGGTTCTTCCTGAACATCTCCCCAGGAGTCCGTGTATGCCCGCTGTATAGACGCATGGAGCAGGAACTGCCCCGCCGGCAGACCCGTGCCCTCCGCCAGGTCCTCGAACGGGAGCATGGCCCCATCGGCATAGAGGTCGCCCATAGTCAAAACCCCAGCCGCAGTCCAGCTCTCTAGAATGCGCGGCGTCACTGTTCCGCCCCTTCTGGGGGTGCCCAACAGGGGAAGCGCAGGGGCATAGGGCCTAACTTCCTGGGTCAGTTTTAGGCTACGGAGGAAGCATTTGCGGGCCACAGCTACATGTAGAGGTAGTGGGCGGGGTCCCTTAGTCAAGGGATGGAACAATGTGCATATTTGCGTGTGCGTCCATGTGTAGGTAGCGGTGGCCGTGTCATCTAGGTGTGTGCCGCTCAGCCAGTGTGTCACCCATTGTAGCTGTGCTGCCAGATAATATAGCTCCATGTTAGGGACCGCCAGCCCACCCTCAGCAGCTGGGGAGTAGAGTTTCGTAAGTGCCACTCGGGGGCGCCCAGTGCTCCAGATCAGGTTGCGGATCATTGATTCCAGGTCACGGAATATTTTTGTGGGGACATATAGTGGGATGTTGGCGAAGTGATAGAGCAGCCTGGACAACACTATCATTTTGGATAGTGCAATCCTGCTGGGTACATTCAGAGGCAGTGTCTTCCAGAATGCCATCTGGGCTCGTAAAGAGGATATAGCACGCACCAGGTTACCCTCCAGTATGTTCTCCGCGTCTCTGTATATGTGCACTCCAAGGTATTTAAAGGTGGTAGGATAGCATGTAAGCCTGACACCTCCGAGGCTCACGTCGCATTCCCGCGTGTCCGGGCTGAATGACTACACTCCGGACTTCGCCCAATTGACCTTAAGCCCCGATACCTCTTCGAATGTCTGGAAAATTTCCGACAGTATGCCCGGCACAACAGTAAGGTCTCGCACATACAGAAGCAAGTCGTCCGCGTAGAGCGAAACGATATGTACACCATCAGCCAGCGGGATTCCCCATTCCGCTCCCCTCGCCCGCAACAGCGCCGCCAGGGGCTCAATAGCCAGATAGAAGAGAAGGGGCGACAGGGGGCAGCCCTGTCGGGTGCCTCTGCGCACCCGCACTGCCTCCGAGAGTAACCCGCCCGTTCGCACTCTGACACTGGGCCGTTGACAGAGCAGTCCGACCATGTCCGCGTACGCATCACCCAGGCCGAATCTGTCCAGCACCGCCCCCAGATAGGGCCACTCCACAGAGTCAAAGGCCTTCTCTAGGTCCAGGACCAGACAGCCCGACCTCGGCCAGTGTAACATGGCGGCTTCCTGTATTCGGAAGAGACGGCGAATATTGCGTGAAGTGCTTCTCGCCGGTACAAAACCATTTTGATCAGCATGGACCAAGGTTGGGACCTCTATGGCTAAGCGTCGGGCTAGTAGAGAGGTGAAAATTTTGTAGTCGGTGTTCAACATGGCCAAAGGCCTGTAGGAGCCCATGCATGTTTCGTCCCTGCCGGGTTTCAGAAGCGAAACCAGGTTGGCCTCATTAAGCGTAGCTGGGAGTGCCGAGTCTTCTATCGCGGCGTTATACACTTTAAGCAGCTCCGGGATCAGCGTGTCCTTACAAGTTTTAAAAAATTCGGCAGGTAGGCCATCGGGACCAGGTGATTTGCCATTGGAGAGGGTGAAAATAGCCTCGCGCATCTCCTC
The DNA here is from genome assembly GCF_964261635.1 of Lissotriton helveticus. Classification (NCBI taxonomy): domain Eukaryota; kingdom Metazoa; phylum Chordata; class Amphibia; order Caudata; family Salamandridae; genus Lissotriton; species Lissotriton helveticus. Next base: position 990,833,048 of record NC_136067.1, read on the forward strand.
CTGTGTGAAAGGCGCCCCTAGGTCCCCCTGCTGCATGTCCGTAAGGGAAGGCAGTTGGACATTCACAAGGTAGTCTACTATAGTCGCCGATGAGACCCTCAGCTGTGACCTGTATAGGGCCTGATAGTGATGTATAAATGCTTGATGTATTTTACTCTGAGTGTGCACTACCTCACCTTCGGTCGTTCGGATGGCGGACACCGGCTCAGTACGGCTCTCCTGTTTGACTAGCCAGGCCAGCAGTCTCCCGGGTTTGTCTCTGTATTGGTGTACGTGCGCCGAGTGGGCCGCATAATTGATGTGACGCAAGCATTCCAGTAACGTCATATGTTCCTCACGGGCCTCGCTTAGTTGGTCGCCTGTCCCCTCCACCACCTCCTGCTCCCAGCGGAGCAAGTTAGCCTCCACCCGGCGTAGGTCGGCCTCTAGTTGTTTCCGTATGCCCCCCTGTGCGCCCAAGCAGTGTCCCCGTATCACAACCTTGAAGGCGTCCCATTCGATCTGCGGGGAGGACGCTGTGCCCGAGTTATCTGTGAAGTATTGCGCCACGCAGGCCTGTAGGGAGTCTCGGAAGGGGGCATCCAGCAGTAGGGCTGGTTGTAAACGCCATGTGGGGATGGGCGGGTGTGGGCGTTCCCAAGCTATTTGCAGCGTGTGTGGATTGTGATCCGAGTGTGTTCGGCCAAGGTATTGAGAGTCTGTGATGTGTGGCAACAGCTCTGGTGACACCATGTATCTGTCTAGGCGGACATGGAGCGCGTGCGCCCCCGAGTAGTAAGAGTATATTTTGGGGTTAGGGTTATGGGCGCGCCATGCATCTTTTAAATCCCATTGTGCCGCCCACTGGGTGAGTGCCTTTATGGCTCCTAGAGATGTTGCATCAGGCCTGGGTGGGGCCGAGCGATCTAGTGTGGGATCCAGCACTGTATTGTAATCCCCCCCTAGAACCCAGGGGACTCCATGCCAGGGCGCCAATTTCTCCGAAATGCGTGCTAGGAAGCCCCCCTGTTCCGTGTTTGGAGAGTAAACGGACGCCAGTACTATAGGTTGCCCATCAATGCGGCCTTTCACTAACACATACCTTCCCTCTGGGTCTGTTTGAACATCCGTCAATGTGAAGGGAGTACCCGGCTTTACCCACATTAGCGCCCCACGGGCAAACGAGGAGTACTCAGTGGCATACAGCTGCCCCCTCCACCTGCGGCACAGTGCGACTACTTCCGCCCTGTCCAAGTGCGTTTCTTGCAGGAGTGCAATGTGTATCTGGTGTCTTTTCAAGTAGGAGTATATTTGATAACGGCGCGCTGGAGTGTGCATTCCTCTAATATTCCAGGTACATATTTTTATCGTGGTCATCTTATCAGTGTAGGCGCCCCCCCCCATGTCCATAAACATCAGCCCAGCACAAGTCCATTGCATCTCTTCTCCCGACTCTCCCACGACCACCCTCCCCAATACACTCAGCAAAGTTCAGGAAGACATTAAAGAGGGGAAAAACAAGTAACAACAAAAACCAACTGTGGGGGAGCCCCACTAGAATACCAAAAGGGTGGTAGCGAAACGGGCCACCGTCCATACTCTCAAGAAAGAGGGACAACTTTTCAAGTCTGGGGGGATCGTGTGCTAATCACAGTCCTGTCGGGTCAGATAGGTAGTCGAAGAAGGAGATCAAAGCCCTTCACCAGGCCATATGGGATAGTCAACTGGCAGCCAAAGTCAGTGTGCCGGAGTGTGGCGCCACTAGCCCCACGGTGGGCCCATTCCAGCCAGCCACAGTAGGGGGTTGAAATGAGATGGGGTACAAGTTCTGCGCCCTGGTATTGTTAGTTCCCCATTCGCCGGGGCCTGTGATCAGAAGGGGGGGAGGAGGAGCGCGGGCCACAAGACCACCCCACCACCACCATGTTCTGCTTGTGTCTGCGCGGTTGGGGCAATACTCACTGCGGCAGCATTCCACCGTCCAGCCAGCAGGCATTGGGGGGAGAAGAGGCCCCCGGCAGCCTCGGGCATCGGCCGCACCTCAGCGTCCAGCCGGCCCCCGCCGCTATTCCTCCCGCTGTGGCTGGCCCTTCACAGATGACTCGCATGCTGTTCAATGAAGCAAATCAGCTGTCTGCGGTGTGATGTCGGGTAGGTCCACCGAGATCTGAGAGTTCGGAATCCCATACACGGCTTCATCATCGTCGCTAGGAAGTGTCTGTGGGCCGTCGTCCATGATGGCTTCCGATGATGGCGAATTGCTCAATTGGGAGACTCTCCGGAGCGCATCCTGCTGTTCCCGAAGCATTTGGTCCGTCGGCGAAGAGTGCCGCGACACTTCCTCCAGGTAGTGGGTTTGCTCTACTCTGTTTCTGCGGCGGCGCCGCAGCCCGCGTAATCCCGGCCTCGCCTCATGACCCTGTGTTTGTCTGGGTGCTGTGTCCGTACCGCCGTCTAGCCACTCACCGACCTCCTCCGGAGTGTTAAAGAAATAGGTCTTGCCCGTGCCACAACTCTTAGTTTTGCAGGAAAGAGCAGGGAATATTTAAGGCCTGCGGTGCGGAGTCGCCGTTTCACCTCCAAGAAGTTGTGCCTTTGACGTTGCACTTGGACAGTGTAGTCCGGGAAAAACATTATCATAGCATTGTCTATTCGAATTTCACCGATTCGTCTGGTTTCCCTCAGCACCGTGACTCGGACCCTAAGATTCAGGATCTTGAAGAGGAGCGGTCTCGGATTAGCGCCTGTGGTGTGGGGCCTCGTGGGCACTCGGTGGGCCCGTTCCACTACGAAGTAGGGCGAGAGCGAGCCTTCGGGTAACAGGGATCTGAGCCAGTCTTCCACTCGTTGGGCAGGTTGATTCCCCTCCCATTTTTCGGGGACTCCCACAAGCCTGATGTTGTTGCGTCTCGCCCTCCCTTCCGCATCCTCAGCACGGTCCTCCAGGAACTCCACTCAGGAGATCCTGTACTTGCTTGTCCGTCTGGACGACCTTGGGCTCGAGGTCCTTCACAGTACCCTCCAGAGTCTTGGTCTGATCAGTCAGTTTCCTGTGGTCGTCCCTCAGGTGGGTGAGATCTACGGCAACACTGTCTATTTTGGACTCCAAGGAGGTTCTGGTCAGTTGAAGCGACTGTTCCATACGCTCCATTGCTGCCAGCACGCTGTCCAGCCTCGCGGTCACTTGGTCGGCGGCCATCTTGTTCAGTAGTTTGTCAGTGTTTCTCTTCGGTGGGGCACCTCCAGTCCCAGTGCGGGTCCGCACCCCTCCGGAAATGTGCAGGATCGCCCGGCTAACTGTTATCTCACTTGTGTGGCTCGCCAGCACTGCCCCCGGGAGCACGCCGCCACCGGGTGGGGGGTCGGTCAGCCAGCAGTCGCTTCTTCGATCGGGACCGTCGCCTGTGTGGTGGGCGTGGTCCGTCGGGTTGGCCCTCGCCTCTCTTCAAGCAGGGCTTCCGCACCGTTCTAGGTGCAATGGGGTATCAGGGCCAGAGCGGCGCGCATGCTCTCAGGGTCCGGGTCCAATGGGCAGGAGGGCAAAGCAAGTCCGTCCGTAGGCTGCACAGTGAGGCCCAGGCGCCAGGCCCAGGCCGCGGCCCCTCGTGAGCTCCCCGTCGGTCGGGCAGCAACTATCCCCGCAGGGGGTCCGTAAGCGAGTCCGGTGCAGAGCAGGGTGATGCAAGCCTCTGACACAAAAAGGAAACGGCTAGATTGCCGGGAACATTTGCGTGTCTTTCGGTATGTGGGTCCGGGCAGCGTCGCCACCAGCAGAGAGCGTGCTTCGCAATGAGTGGGCAGCTCCAGCAGGTGCTCGGCGGCTCCTCCGCGTGGGTCCCTGTGTCCTTCACAGGCTCTCAGCAGCCGTCTCCCGCTGCAGCAACGCAGGGGGGTGTGGAGGGGTCTCACCGGGTGGTTTCGATCTCTCGGCTATGCTCGGGGGGAGGGCTTTGTTGACCGGTACCGCCACTCCGCCGGCCCTCCGCCCGTAGTGCCTCGGGATCCGCGCCCCCTCCGAACGTGTCGTTGAGCAGCCAGGCAGGCGCACCTCACGCCCGGATCATCAGGTTCGAGGCGGCCCCAGCGGTGGGGCCGGGCGTCCGCTCCTGTCCCAGGCCGGGCCCCCCGCCGGGGTCCGGCAACAAGGAGGATTGAGGGTCAGGGTTGCCAGAGGGTGTTCACGGCTCAGTGGCAGCTGGCGGGAGAGGCCACGTGTGTTGGAGTGGGGGTCGCTAGTTGAGGCCTCGGCGCTGGGCCCGAGCCGCAGCCTCTCGCAGTCCCTCCGCCGGTCGGGAGGCAGCAAGTCCCGCAGGAGGGCCACAGGAAAGGCCGGTGCTGATCGTGACGGGTCTCGGATATCAAAGTCGGCCAGAATGCCGAACACTGCCCCAGGAAGGTCCGCCTGCAATTTCGGGCGGCAGCAATGAAATGTGGCGGAGAATCGGCCCAGGGAAGGGGAGCTTAGCACGGAGCTCTACCCTATTGCGACCTCCGCCATTGCGTGCTTAGCCACGCCCCCAGGAATCCTGACATCATGAGACCTCTTTGGTGGCCCTGCCCCCCTTCTCAACCACCCTTCAATTGCGCCTCCTGGCACACTACTGGTTGGGGATGAAGTCCCCTTGGCTGCTGATGGTTCTTGGGTGCCAAGAACCCCAATTGTTACCACCAGTAAGTCCCCCACAGCGGGACTGCTGATACCTCATTGGAGGCCCGCTCCCTTTCTCAACCATTCTGAAAAGGCACCTCCTGGTGCACTACTTGTTGGGGATGAAGTCCCCTTGGTTGCTGAGGGCCCTTTGGACAAGAACCCTTATTGGTTCTACCAGTAAATTCCCCACAGTGGGATTGCTATGAACTCGTCATGGGCCCTGACACCTTTCTCAACCACTCTGCAAGTGCGCCTACTCGCGCACTACTGTTTCAAGGATCAATTACCCTTGGCTGCTAAGAATAGTTGAGGGCCATGAAACCCTATTGTTGCCACTAGTAAGTCCTCCCCAGCAGGATTGCGGAAATCTCATCAGAGGCTTGCCCCATTTCTCAACCACTCTGCAACTGATCCTCTTGGCATGCTACTGGTTGGGGGATTAAGTCCCCTTGGCTACTGAGGGCCCTTGAGGGCGAGAACCCTTATTGATGCCACCAGTATGTCCCCCACTGCTTGACTGCTAAGACCTAATTGGTGACCCAACCCCTTGCACAATACTCTGCAAATGCACCTCTTCACGTACTACTGGTTGGAATATCAAGTCCCCTTGGCTGCTGAGAATAGTTGGGAGTTAGGAAAACCCCTATTGTTGCAATTAGTAAGTCCCCCACAACAGGATTGCTGAAACCTAGTTGGAGGCCCACCCTCTTTTGCAATCACTCTGCAAAGGCACCACCTGGTGCACTACTGGTTGGGGGAAGAAGTCCCCTTGGCTGCTGAGGATCCTTGAGGGCCTCAAACCCCTGTTGTTGCCACCAGTAAGTCCCCCACCGTGGGATTCATGAGACCTCATTGGAGGTCCACCCCTTTTCGCAACCACCCTGAAAACACATCTTGTGGTGCACTACTGGTTGGGGATCAAGTCCCCTTGGCTGCTGAGGGTTCTTGGAGGCAAAGATTCCTTGTTGGTCCCTGCAGTAAGTCCCCCACAATTGGATTGCTGAGGACTCGTCAGAGGCGCGCCACCTTTCTCAACCATTTTGTAAACACGCCTCCTGATGCACTACTTGTTGGGGTATGAAGTACCCATGGCTGCGGATGGTCATTGGGTGCCATTTTCAGCTTGTTTTTACCTCTATTGTGCCTGTTTCTGAGCTAAATTGGGACTCCCTTCTAATTTCTGTTCTCTATTTTTCCTCTTTCTGCTTGTTTCTGACCTTTGTTTTGCCTCTTTCTGTTAATTTATGATCTCTATTTTGACTCCTTCTGTGTGTTGCTTTCCTTTACTTTGCCTCTTTCTGCTCACTTGTTATCACAATTCTGCCATTCTGCTTGTTTGTGGCCTTTATTTTGCCTTTTTCTCCTCATTTCTGCTCTCTATATTGTCTCTTTATGCTCTTTTCTGACCTATAATTTCCCTCCTTCAGCTTGCTTCTGACCTTTATTTTGCCTCTCCGTTTGTTTCTGATCTCTACTTTGTTTCTTTATGCTAGTTGCTGACCTTTCGTTTGCCTCTTTATGCTCATTTCTGACCTTTATTTAGTATCCTTCTACTCGTTTCTGATCTCTTTTTTGCATCTTTCTGCTCAATTCAATTAAATTCAGCCAAGATGTATGAACAATAATAATGTAAACTTATTAAAAACAGTTCAGTGCATAATAATACTCATGCTAAAAGAATATGAAATACATCTCTACCTTAAAAGGCAATAGTTATGTAGACGTAGACTCACGGTCACAATACAAAGTGCAGTGCATAATAATTCTTCATAAGTAATTTCACAATTAATAATCACAGTAATTAAGTAAACAAAACTCCTAGGGGGTAGAATGCAAAGATACTATACAATGGCTGCTTTCTAACAAAAAAATAGAGAGGCATATTACCAACAACTAGCGATAATTATCGCTATATTGGTTTAGCGGCGATATTTTTATCGCCGATCTGCGGCGATTTTTATCGCTTAGGAACCTTGCTATTATCAAGGTATATCTCCTAAGCGATAAAAATCGGCCGAAATGCATGAATATCGCTGAAAAGTCAGAGATATTCATACATTACCAAGCTAATTCTCTTAGCCATGTTATCCACCTACCATTGGATAACATGGCTAAGAACTGCTCTGGGGCAGGTGTTAGCTTTTGGAGATATTCGCGCTTAGGCTTCCAGATGGGAATTATCCTTTCTTCTCCTGATTGCCATTGGTATAAAAACTATAACCGCATTGCAAACTTTACCGTTTTCCAGGCTACTGATATAGTTAAAAGCAGGTTTGTAAAAATACAATTTGTTAGCTAAAAATAGAGGTCTTAAAACAGATTTTCTGATATCCAGTTGACAACTATAAAAGAGTATACAGTGCAGTGTAGTCTGTAAGGACTTTCCATCACAGGGACACTTTGGAAGGTCATGGCTCAACTTGCCCATTCTAGGGAATGTAATTTGGTAATGTAGGGTACCCATCCTTAACCTTTTAAATAAAATCTATGTTGCAAATTTCCTATTGAGATGAGGTACGGTTGGATACCCGTCAAGAGCGGGCCTTCACAATATGATCTAACACTCTGCTTTGAGCTTATTCCTACATCTCTTACAAATTACCTTGAGTTTGTTAGGCTCATCTTTAAATCCCCTTTACTGTAATCCTGGATGGACTTTGGGTAGTAAAAATCAATGTCCACCTTACACTCTTTTGAAAGGTCACAAATATACTGTAATCAGGGGATTTGTTTTACTGTAATCAAGGGCAAGGCAATCCATAATGATTTCCTTGGTGAACTTAGTCTCATCTTTAGTCCAGATCCCATGCCAAAGCATGAGAGCTAATGGAATCGAAAATATAAGGTACACACAGCTCCTTGTGGACTATTTGTGAAGCAGTTGCGTTAGGGACAGCTAAGACCCTTCTTCAAAATGTATATTCCTGAATTTGAAGCAAAGTGGTGTTTGCCCTCCCCGATAGTGCTGCTCCATAGCACGTACCTGTGATATACTTACTCCTATATAGTGTAAAGATTTCTCGCACTGGCTTATTACCAATTGTTGTAGAAAATCTAAACATACACACACATGATCGTAAAATTTTCAACTTACATAGGTCAATATGTGCACCCCAAGTACCATTCCCATTGAACAGAAGTCCTAAATATGAGAATGATGTTATTCTTTTGATATTTATGCCTTCCACGTGATGTTGCCTACTATTTATTCTACGTTTCCCACAAGTCATGATGAAGGTTTTGCTAAGATTTAGTTTTAAGTCTTTTGCAGTCATGAATTGTGTGAAATTTTCTATTACCATTGAGCCTGTTTGCAGTCCTTGATAATAGGACTGCATCGTCTGCATATAAGAGTACTGGAGTTACAGGTGTACCAATTCTAGGGGCGTCAGCATTTAAATTCTGCAGAAATAGGTCAACGTTGTTAATATAAAGAGAAAATAAAAGGGGCTCAAGGACGCACCTTGTCTAATCCCACGAGCGACTCTAAATTCAGAGGTGCATTCGCCTTTTGCGCCAAAACGAACTCTTGAAGTTAAAAGAGTATATATTTGGGATAAGTAAATTATAATATCATGTGGTGCACTCATTCCTTGCAACGTTTGCCATAATTTTGCATGGTTAACTAAATCGAAAGCGCTAGTGAGGTCAAAGAAACAAAGATGCAGGTGACCTTCTTTGGCAAGGGTATATTTCCCTATCAACATCTCAAGGTTTACTCACTACTCTACCGACCTTATACCCCTTCTAAATCCATACTGGGCGTCAGTTAAGATGTTATTCTCATTTGCCCTGGTTTACAATCTTTCAAACATGATTCTGCCAATCAATTAATATGTTGAATCAAGCAGGGATATGGGTCAGTAGCCTTTTGTGTTCCCTCTATCACCTTTTTTAAAAATGGGGAGTTGCAGATAACACCCCTCCTATTGTAGCATTAAAGCACTTAATAAAATTGATGACCAAAAGTCAATATTAAACAAAAGAATATCGATAGGTTCCCCATCTGGTCCTGCAGCTTTACCATTTGCGCTTTTGTTTAAGGCAGTTTTAATTTTGTTTAGGGTGAAGGGTGCTGTCTTAACAGTATCCACTAAAATAAAATTACTGTTGTCATCTCTCATGAGGATTTATAACAGTGAGCAACCCGGAATACCCTTGAGGGCTTGGGTAAATATAAATGAAAGGGTAAGGAGGGCTTTCAAGGGGATTTATTTTGAAATATCTCTCTGGATTGATTGAGGAAAGCCAATTTTTAGGGACAATTCAATGGTCCTACAGTTAAATGAATCAACAATAGAACTTTCTTCAAGTTATACAAGAAATACACATTAATGTTCAACATAAAACAGATACAAGAAAACTCAAGAAAACACAAACTAAACGGGCGTATATGAAAAATATTGAGTTTATCATCGATATTAAAAGGCACCAAGATTTAGATACAAATATATAAACAGGACTACAGGAATATCAGTGATAGATAAATATATAGTTCTGTAGGCACTGATGACACCTTTCCTAATTTTCAATCACATAAATAGTAAAAGGATTAAACGTGAAAACGGGAGTATGCTAAGACCTTCAGCAGCGAGGCTAAACAACTTGTCTGATGGTTAGCAAAGGCGTAACTATCTTTATTTCAAATCTGGAGGTTGTTGTCACATGAGTGATTTGAGAGTTGATATGATGCAGTCTTCTGTAAGTGCAGAAAGCTGCAGATAGTATAGAGCGCTACTGCGAAATTGTCTCGAAGTCTGCTACAACAGCAGACTTCGAGACAATTTCGCAGTAGCGCTCTATACTATCTGCAGCTTTCAAATCCCTCATGTGATTGACAGTGGACAGACAGTACCTGCAACCACTGTACTTTTAAATCAAGTTTCATTCATCAGTTTTGACTTGCTCTACTGGAATTGTTTCATGCCGACATTTGAGGGCATTACAAATATAGATTTAACAGTCCTGAAGATGGTCTCGCAGATGAATACATAGGAGACCGAAACGTCGACCAACGCCTCTTCCTATCTATTTATCAAATTGAAAATTAGGAAAGGTGTCATCAGTGCCTACAGAGCTATATATTTATCTATCACTGATATTCCTGTAGTCCTGTTTATATATTTGTATCTAAATCTTGGTGCCTTTTAATATCGATGATAAACTCAATATGTTTTATATACGCCCGTTTAGTTTGTGTTTTCTTGTATCTGTTTTATGTTAAACATTAATGTGTATTTCTTGTATAACTTGAAGAAAGTTCTATTGTTGATTCATTTCACTGTAGGACCATTGAATTTTCCTCAATCAATCCAGAGAGATATTTCAAAATAAATCTCCTTGAAGGCACTCCTTACCCTTTCATCTCTCATGAGGGCCTCTTTTTTAGGATCAAAAATATGCTCAAAATGCATCAGCCATTCCTCAGGGGTTACTAAAGTTTCTATCTTAGCAGCTGATATAGCCTTAACCCTTTCTATAAGTCGGATGCACGGGAGTATCCATATTTATCTATCACTGATATTCCTGTAGTCCTGTTTATATATTTGTATCTAAATCTTGGTGCCTTTTAATATCGATGATAAACTCAATATGTTTTATATACGCCCGTTTAGTTTGTGTTTTCTTGTATCTGTTTTATGTTAAACATTAATGTGTATTTCTTGTATAACTTGAAGAAAGTTCTATTGTTGATTCATTTCACTGTAGGACCATTGAATTTTCCTCAATCAATCCAGAGAGATATTTCAAAATAAATCTCCTTGAAGGCACTCCTTACCCTTTCATCTCTCATGAGGGCCTCTTTTTTAGGATCAAAAATATGCTCAAAATGCATCAGCCATTCCTCAGGGGTTACTAAAGTTTCTATCTTAGCAGCTGATATAGCCTTAACCCTTTCTATAAGTCGGATGCACGGGAGTATCCAACGCCACGGCACAGTAAATCCCTCTGGTGCAGCCACCCCAGGGATTCCCTTTACCCCCCAACAGCCTCAGGAGCTTGGGAAGAGCTACACAAGCTCCGAAGGCCCCTCCCTTGTTTTCCTGAAATGACGATCAGCGCGCACGTCTAGCTGATGTCATTTCAGTGAAACCGAAGCTGGCAATTGAAATGAGGGCAGGGTCTACCCAAAATAGGCTGCTAAATGTTAGGTTTGCAGGGGATTCTGTGTAGGAAAATGTTGGTAGACCGATGCAAGCCATCCCTTCCTGGACTCCCCTGGGTGTCTAGTTTTCAGAAATGTGTGGGTGTGGTAGGTTTCCTAAGATGGCCGATGAGCCGGCAGAGCTAGGGTTCAAGAGCTACAGCTAGGCACTTTGCAAAAAAAAGATCCGTTTTCACTGTGAAAATGAGGTGTGTTCACATTGCATTTTGGGCTGTTTCGTGTCACGGGCACTAGGCCTACCCACACAAGTGAGGTGCCACTTATCTCGGAAGACTTTGGGAAATGCAGGGTTTGTGGAACTTTGTGCGTCCATGCAGATTCCAGAACTTTCCACCACAAAAATGTGTGGGAAATGTGTTTTTTTGACAAAGTTTAAGGTTTGCAAGGGATTCTAGCTAACAGAACCTAGCGAGAGCCAAACAAGTCACCCTATTCTGTATACCCTGGGTGTCTAGTTAAAAAAAATTATAGATTTGCTGGGTTTCCCTAGGTGCCAGCAGAACTAGGGTTCACAGTCTACAGCTAGGTACTTTGCAAAAAAGGTTTGCTAGGCTTCTCTAGGTGCTGGCAGAGCTAGGGATCAAAAGCTACAGCTAGACACTTTGCAAAAAAAGGGTCAGTTTTCAATGTAAAAAAAAAGTGTGTCCACGTTACATTTTGAGCTGTTTCCTGTCGCTGGCACTAGGCTTACCAACACAAGTGAGGTACCATTTTTATTGGGAGACTTAGGGTAACATAGAATTGTAGAGCAACTGTTATTACCTATTGGCTTTTGATGCATTTCTGCCTTCCAGATGAGTGACAATGTGTAAAAAAGAAGTCATTTTGAAAAATGACCTCTAATTCTTATGCTAGTATGGGTACTCAAAATTTTGGAAATGTGCAAATATCTACTGTTTCTAAACTCTACATTTTGTTCCAATTTCAGAAGTACATAGGTGTATTTCATACTGATTTCTCCATGTATATATTTTCCCAAATTAATTGCTATATACCCGGTACATAATAAAAAGCCATTGCAAGACGCTGCTCAGTTATTGGCTCTGGGTTCGTTGGGTTCTTGGCGAACCTACAAATCCTATATATCCCCACAACCAGAAAGGTCCAGCGGATGTAACAATATATTGATTTCAAATAGCTGTCATAATTAGAAGAAGTTACAGGTGAAAACGTTGACACAAATGGCTGTTTTTTTCAACCAATTTTCAATTTTTCATATATTCAACTGTTAGTTTCTATAAAGAAACCTTGAAGGATCTACACAAATGACCTCTGGCTGAATTCAAAATGTTGTCTACTTTGCCAAAATGTAATGCTTTCCAGGATCCATTATTGCTTTCATACCCATTTCTACCATTAACTGGAAGGAGGTTGAAAGCACAAAAATAACAAAAATAAGCTATGTCCCAGAAAAATGCCAAACGACTGCATGTCCCTGAAATCTGGGAAGATGGTGATTTCAGCACCACAACCCCTTTGTTGATACCATTTGCAGGGAAACAAACAGACGTTTTCGTCTGTAGCCCTTTTTTCCAAATTTTCCCACAAAAAAATGTTCTCGCTGTATTTTGTCTAATTTCTGGGTCACCTCCAGGGGAATCCTCAAACCCTGGGTACCTTTAGAATCCCCATGAATTTGGAAGAAAAGGAAGCAAATTTGGCATGGATACCTTATGTGGTCCAAAAGTTACAGGGGCCATAGCGCAAACTACACCAAATAGCCAAAAAACGGCTTAGCACGGGGGGGGATTGTATTTGCCATAAATATTGTAGGATTAAAACCTGACCATTTAATACAAATTCCATCTTCTCCTTGTGTTTTAACCCCTTCCATGCTCATGACGAGCTCAGCTCATCATGCAGTACACTGCTCGTGTGCTCATGACGAGCTGAGCTCGTCATGAACAAAATGATCCAATGAGTTCCAGCGCTGAGGGAGAATTGCTGCAGCATTGATGTGGTTAATATCAACAGCGGCTACATACTCCTTTTTTTGTTGGGGCGCACTTAGTTTCAGGATCAGGAAAAACTGGATGGTGATCACTTAACGGACTTGCATAGATATAAAGATTTTCAACCAGTCCCTTACAATTCCCTGATACTAGGGCATGGTCGATGTTCGACGAGGATCTCGCTCCTTCATACGTTTGGGGAATAGTTTCTCCCTCATGTTCACCTAACTCCATAATTTCTAAAATATTTTTAAATATAACATTATTAATCACTTCTCCATATGGGTTATGGAGGAAGTGAGGACTTGGCTCACAATGTTCAAGGCTATGACCACATTGTTCCCCAATTGGAATTATACCCTTTTCACAATTAAAATCACAGGCCCAAATAAGCAAGTAATCTTCCCCCAACTGCTTTAAAAAGTAATTTAACTCTTCTTCCAGTGATGTGATTACCCTATGTCTTGTGCTGTCAAAAATAATATTATAAAAATGTATTACTACTATGCACTGTTTCCCTTCAGTACAAAAATGTAAAATCTGAAAAAACGGTGATTTAGTGTGGACTTTCTGTAAAATTAATTGGGAAGTTACTGAGATTAGGGCAGCTAAACCTCCTTTTGGTCTCCCCACCTTCAAAGGAATCGCTTCTGCAGAATTCGTTTTAAAACCATTATTGAAAAAAAGATTGTGTATGTCCAAGTTTATTGTAACAAAATTAAAACACAATCCTTTGTTGTTTTAAGCTATTCTCTATCATGTAAATTATTTTTTACCCCTGCAACATTCCATGATGTAATCGTTAAAAGCTCATGTGATGGATGACCATTTGAATTATTATTTACAGTACTAATGGGGTAGAGTCCTGGCTACCGTCTGTCGGTCTCACTGCATCCTCCCACAGTCAGTCAGTTTTGCTACAGCCTCTTAAAGGAGCAAATCTATTGAGCATAGGTGGTATCACAAACAGATCTTCATGTTGGGATATGTTGCTGGTGTGTTGTGTGGCTTGTTTCTAGGTTTATAAGAGTAGCCAAGTGGGACAGCAGTAATGGTATAATCCAAATGGTTAAGTGACCCAACATATTTGGCTGAGAGTTCTTCAATGAGGTACCCCACAACCTCCGAACTTCAGAAATTCACAACCACACAATCGCCTTGACATAATTTCCTTATACTGCCCACCCAACTTACTCTTCTTAGCATTATTATATTCTGATTCAGTATATTACTGCTGCAGTTAGTATTTAAAGTGACAAATGAACAACCCGATTTTTTTAAAGTCCACCATGTCTCTGTGGTATTATTTGCTATTTTCGGAAATTTGTTCCAAACAATTACGTAGGAGGTTGCCTGAGGTGGTAGGTGGAGAGAAACCTCACCAGGCTTCATTGGCCAACAGTTCCCAATGAATGTGTTCTTATGATTAATGCCTTTGATTCCTATGTAATTTATATTACTTAACTTATAATCCCTTGGTTTTACAACGGGTTGTGTATTAAAAGCTTCCTTTGTTTGTGATGCTTTCGTCGGATCGTTTTTTTCAGTTACGACTGGGAAACATTTCCCTGCTTTTGTCTTCTCATCCAATTCTCTAACAGGTGATGCCATATGGGAAATTTTCGAGGGCAGTAGATTTGTAACCAGGTCAGTCAAATGGGTGACATCTTTTTGCCCTGACTTAGTTTACAACATCAATCATCTTTCAATGTAATCAATTTTTCCGTGCAATTTTTTAAAAAGGGTTTCAAAACTTTGCGTATAATTTATTAATTTGCCCGCCGCTGTTCCTCTGTCCAACCTTGGGATATTTTTCCTTTCTTCAGCTTGGTTTTAAGGTTTGAAAAGGAATTAAGTCCCCAACTTAAAACACGCCACAGGGCGTGTTTGCAGACATGTCACCTCAGGCCCTGCCCCCTGCACAGTGGTGAAGGGAGGGGTCGGGGCCTGAGGTGACGTGTGCAAACATGCCCTGTGGCGCGTTTTAAGTTGGGGAAAAAAATTCCTCTTCAATCCTGAGGGACCCTGGGGGCCAAGTAGCCCACCAGGTGCTTCCAGGAAGCGCCACTGTTATGAGTTGCAGAGAGGCGGTGCAGGCCGTGACCATTTTTACATCTCTCTGCTACGCAGCTCTGTGGCGCTTACTGGATGTACCTAGTGGGCTAGTTAGACTCTAGGGACCCTCAGGATTGAAGGGGAATTATTTCCCCAACTTAAAATGCGCCACAGGGCATGTTTGAACAGTGGTGAAGGGAGGGGATGGTGTAGGAAAGTGGCTCTATATATATACAGGACCGAAGTAAAATTAACCGAACTACGAATTCCGATTTACTCACCTGTTATCAGGAGAGACCTCAGTGCTTCATCTTTGAGCCCAGTAATGATCCTGAAAAGTAATTCTAACGGTACTTACCAGTAACTTGTATTTCCTTCCATAGGAATCCATTGTCTGGTTTTCACCAGAAAAGTTTCTACGTGTTGATTTTCACAAGCTACAAATATTCCTTAAAAATCGCCTGTATGACTTAAACACATCCTTTCAACTGTTTACAGGAGATGCACCAGTGCTGGATCCAGGATCCACCACTGAGTAAGAAAAAGTAACGATAACACTACTTACCTGCTAAGTGAATTTCCTCCCATAGGATAACATTGGTGATTCTATATGAAAAAGTTTCTGTCAACTTTTAAAACACAATAATATTCCTTAAAAATCACTACTGTAGCCAAAACGCTTTTACTCGACTGTTTACAGGAGATGTCCCAGGACGGAATCTAGAATCCAGTCCTGTGGTTAGAAAAGTAATCCATAAAATAACTAATTGCATTTAACTAGAAATCCCCATTGAGCTCAATGTTGCATTGTGTTTGAAATTGTGTTGTCTATTGCAACAACTGTAACTACTGTACTTAAAAGTCTATTGCATATTTGCAAAGTATTTAAACTAAAGTAATTCATTCTGAGAAAGTATATTTTGTAATGTAGTGTATAATGTAATTATAATGTCATTTAAAAAAATCTAAAAATAAATAGTTTAAAAAATTGTAGTAAATCAGTATCAAAAAAATAAATACAACAATTAATACATTTAAAAATCGTAATTTACAAAATCTTTGAAGTTCACTGAAAAAACCATAGGTTTCAGAAATGTTATAGTTAGGAATTAGCATTTAAAAAACCTTTGAAATTCACTGAAAAAACCATAGGTTTCAGACATGTTATAGTTAGGAATTAGCATTTAAAAAAACCTTAGAAATTCCCTGAAAAAAACATAGGTTTTAGGGGTGTTATAGTTAGTTGGACATTTCACTCGTACAAAACCATTGAAATTCCTCCGTATAGTTAGTTCTGCTAACTATAACTTGTGGGGAACCTACAGGAAAATAAAAACTGAAGTAATCATCTTCAAGTGGTGTGCGGCGTCTTCATTATTGAAGTTTTGTTTGCGAGGACATATATATATATATATATTACCTACTGGCGGTCGCCAGTAGGTATATATAGTTAGGATTTTTTCTCTATGGGTTTTTTGAAAATTCTATGTCTAATAACTTTGGCGTTTGTGGACGGAATTGGCTGAAATTTTCAGGAAAATGGCACATTTTGTTTCTGAGCAGCCCCTGAAAATTGGGGGGGGGGTTCGTCCAGGGGGGGTCGAGAAAAAAGGGGGGTCCCAAAACGTGTTTTTAACATTGAGTTTTCCATAGGGCGGTTGGCCTCACTTTTAGCCCGAACGGCTGAATGGATTTGCACGAAACTTGGCAAAATTGTAGGGACTGGTAGCCCGATGTGCCTTTTGTAGGTCTCAATATATGTGCTACAGTGGATTTTGAGAAATTAACGTTTAAAAAAAGATATATATCTGTAACAGCGGACCGGGCAGCGCTCCAGGACGCGTACTTTTCGCGCAACGGAGCTTTGTGAAGCGAAGCTGATTGGTTCTCCGGCGTCTGTCAACATTCCAAACAGTCCGTAGCGGCCGCCATCTTGTCTCTCGGTAGGATCGAGAGACAAGAGGAGGCCAAAGCGAAGGGGCAAATGACCATAAGGGGGAATAGTAGATCCTCGCTGACCCCCTAGGTTTGATGTGGAGGTTTTAAAAGGGCCCCGCGGGGCAAAAACAAAAAAATAATAATAATAATCGAACGGCTGAATGGATTTGCACGAAACTTGGCAAAATTGTAGGGACTGGTAGCCCGATGTGCCTTTGCTAGGTCTCAATATATGTGCTTCAGTGGATTTTGAGAAATTAACGTTCAAAAAAAGATATATATCTGTAACAGCGCACCGCTTCGCGTACTTTTCGCGTTACGGAGCTTTGCGAAGCGAAGCTGATTGGCTCTCCGGTGTCTGTAAACATTCCAAACAGTACGTAGCGGCCGCCATCTTGTCTCTCGGTAGGATCGAGAGACAAGAGGAGGCCAAAGCGAAGGGGCAAATGACCATAAGGGGGCATAGTAGATCCTCGCTGACCCCCTAGGTTTGATGTGGAGGTTTTAAAAGGGCCCCGCGGGGCAAAAAAAAAATAATAATAATAATCGAACGGCTGAATGGATTTGCACGAAACTTGGTAAAATATTAGGGACTGGTAGCCCGATGTGCCTTTGCTAGGTTTCAATATATGTGCTTCAGTGCATTTTGAGAAATTAACGTTCAAAAACAAGATATATATCTGTAACAGCGCTCCGCTTCGCGGAGATAAAATTATATCTGTATTACCTAGCTGTTGCTAACACCAGTTAGCGACGGCTAGTAGGAGATAGCGACCATCTTGGGCCCCACTTTGCATGTGAGTGATATTTATCACTAATGACATGCAAAGTGGGCATGCCAAGATGTTAGCGACTGGAAACAGTCGCTAACATCGCTATCTCCTATTATCAACTTTTGGAAATATTCGAGATAAGCGCGAATATCTCCAAAAAGTAACAGCTGCCCTGAGCAGTTCTTAGCCATGTTATCCAATGGGAGGTGGATAACATGGCTAAGAGCATTAGCTCGGTAATGCATGAATATCGCTGAGTTTTCAGCGATATTAATGCATTGCGGTCGTTTTTTATCGTATTTGCGATAAACCTTGATAATAGCAAGGTTTATCTGCGATAATTTCTGACGGTAAAAAAATCTTTGCAATGCATTGTTAGGGATAAATATCGCTTAACTTTGGTAATATGCCCCAACGTCTGTTAACGTTCGATTCGAAGGAAATCAGGAAGTGTTGAAAAACATTGTCTGCGCCATCTTGTCTTTTTTCAAATGCCACACTTTTGTCGTGCACGGCAGCCATTTTAGATGCCTTGACCAGACCCACTCTGTGCACGCTGTCGATCCTTAGCATGGCTCCCCACCCTCGCAAGCATCTCACCCAGGCAGTGGTCACCCCCGCTCTCTGTCTTATGCATGGGTAATAAACCTCCCCCCATCTGCGCTGCTCTTCCCTGAGAATCACACCCTGTGCCCGCCCGACACCTCCCTTTCGCCCTATTCACTACCGCACCCTCTGACACTTCTTTTCCTCTGTGTCCGATTGTCCAGGCCGGTCCTAGGCTATCAGCTAGCCCTGCAGATGTAGTTTATGGCCACAGCTGTAAAGAATCACCCCTCTTCAAAGGAGTTATAGTAGATCAAGGCCCACACTCGATGAGATCCGTCACAGCAGAAGCGTTGCTATTATCTGAAAACCATCCTGTATTGTGATTGGGGAGGGGACCGAGCGTGAAGCGGAAGATTCCAGGGATGACTCTTTGTACATCAAAGTTTTTACAATTATGTGTCACATTAAAAATATATGCAAAAACAACAAGTGATGGACTGAATGTGGATCAATGTCACACACTCCCCCAGTCAAAAGATCTGGGCCCAAATCCATCGTTTTTTTGCACTCCACACCACCCTGGGTTAGACAATGGCGATATGCAAATCAGCTCTGACCCTGTTGCCCCATGGGAACAGTCCAGTCCGAACTACAAAAGCCATGTCCTTCCCAGAACGGAATCAAGCATCCGAGGACCGGACCGGTTTCGAGGTAACACCTCTCTTCAGCCCGGCTAGCTTGACTCCAAGTGGTGTGGAGTGCCTGGGACCCACGTCTGGGCATCCCCAGCGCACTTAGGGCGGCAATTGCAAAAACAACAAGTGATGGACTGAATGTGGATCAATGTCACACACTCCCCCAGTCAAAAGATCTGGGCCCAAATCCATCGTTTTTTTGCACTCCACACCACCCTGGGTTAGACAATGGCGATATGCAAATCAGCTCTGACCCTGTTGCCCCATGGGAACAGTCCAGTCCGAACTACAAAAGCCATGTCCTTCCCAGAACGGAATCAAGCATCCGAGGACCGGACCGGTTTCGAGGTAACACCTCTCTTCAGCCCGGCTAGCTTGACTCCAAGTGGTGTGGAGTGCCTGGGACCCACGTCTGGGCATCCCCAGCGCACTTAGGGCGGCAATTGCAAAAACAACAAGTGATGGACTGAATGTGGATCAATGTCACACACTCCCCCAGTCAAAAGATCTGGGCCCAAATCCATCGTTTTTTTGCACTCCACACCACCCTGGGTTAGACAATGGCGATATGCAAATCAGCTCTGACCCTGTTGCCCCATGGGAACAGTCCAGTCCGAACTACAAAAGCCATGTCCTTCCCAGAACGGAATCAAGCATCCGAGGACCGGACCGGTTTCGAGGTAACACCTCTCTTCAGCCCGGCTAGCTTGACTCCAAGTGGTGTGGAGTGCCTGGGACCCACGTCTGGGCATCCCCAGCGCACTTAGGGCGGCAATTGCAAAAACAACAAGTGATGGACTGAATGTGGATCAATGTCACACACTCCCCCAGTCAAAAGATCTGGGCCCAAATCCATTGTTTTTTTGCACTCCACACCACCCTGGGTTAGACAATGGCGATATGCAAATCAGCTCTGACCCTGTTGCCCCATGGGAACAGTCCAGTCCGAACTACAAAAGCCATGTCCTTCCCAGAACGGAATCAAGCATCAGAGGACCGGACCGGTTTCGAGGTAACACCTCTCTTCAGCCCGGCTAGCTTGACTCCAAGTGGTGTGGAGTGCCTGGGACCCACGTCTGGGCATCCCCAGCGCACTTAGGGCGGCAATTGCAAAAACAACAAGTGATGGACTGAATGTGGATCAATGTCACACACTCCCCCAGTCAAAAGATCTGGGCCCAAATCCATCGTTTTTTTGCACTCCACACCACCCTGGGTTAGACAATGGCGATATGCAAATCAGCTCTGACCCTGTTGCCCCATGGGAACAGTCCAGTCCGAACTACAAAAGCCATGTCCTTCCCAGAACGGAATCAAGCATCCGAGGACCGGACCGGTTTCGAGGTAACACCTCTCTTCAGCCCGGCTAGCTTGACTCCAAGTGGTGTGGAGTGCCTGGGACCCACGTCTGGGCATCCCCAGCGCACTTAGGGCGGCAATTGCAAAAACAACAAGTGATGGACTGAATGTGGATCAATGTCACACACTCCCCCAGTCAAAAGATCTGGGCCCAAATCCATCGTTTTTTTGCACTCCACACCACCCTGGGTTAGACAATGGCGATATGCAAATCAGCTCTGACCCTGTTGCCCCATGGGAACAGTCCAGTCCGAACTACAAAAGCCATGTCCTTCCCAGAACGGAATCAAGCATCCGAGGACCGGACCGGTTTCGAGGTAACACCTCTCTTCAGCCCGGCTAGCTTGACTCCAAGTGGTGTGGAGTGCCTGGGACCCACGTCTGGGCATCCCCAGCGCACTTAGGGCGGCAATTGCAAAAACAACAAGTGATGGACTGAATGTGGATCAATGTCACACACTCCCCCAGTCAAAAGATCTGGGCCCAAATCCATTGTTTTTTTGCACTCCACACCACCCTGGGTTAGACAATGGCGATATGCAAATCAGCTCTGACCCTGTTGCCCCATGGGAACAGTCCAGTCCGAACTACAAAAGCCATGTCCTTCCCAGAACGGAATCAAGCATCAGAGGACCGGACCGGTTTCGAGGTAACACCTCTCTTCAGCCCGGCTAGCTTGACTCCAAGTGGTGTGGAGTGCCTGGGACCCACGTCTGGGCATCCCCAGCGCACTTAGGGCGGCAATTGCAAAAACAACAAGTGATGGACTGAATGTGGATCAATGTCACACACTCCCCCAGTCAAAAGATCTGGGCCCAAATCCATCGTTTTTTTGCACTCCACACCACCCTGGGTTAGACAATGGCGATATGCAAATCAGCTCTGACCCTGTTGCCCCATGGGAACAGTCCAGTCCGAACTACAAAAGCCATGTCCTTCCCAGAACGGAATCAAGCATCCGAGGACCGGACCGGTTTCGAGGTAACACCTCTCTTCAGCCCGGCTAGCTTGACTCCAAGTGGTGTGGAGTGCCTGGGACCCACGTCTGGGCATCCCCAGCGCACTTAGGGCGGCAATTGCAAAAACAACAAGTGATGGACTGAATGTGGATCAATGTCACACACTCCCCCAGTCAAAAGATCTGGGCCCAAATCCATCGTTTTTTTGCACTCCACACCACCCTGGGTTAGACAATGGCGATATGCAAATCAGCTCTGACCCTGTTGCCCCATGGGAACAGTCCAGTCCGAACTACAAAAGCCATGTCCTTCCCAGAACGGAATCAAGCATCCGAGGACCGGACCGGTTTCGAGGTAACACCTCTCTTCAGCCCGGCTAGCTTGACTCCAAGTGGTGTGGAGTGCCTGGGACCCACGTCTGGGCATCCCCAGCGCACTTAGGGCGGCAATTGCAAAAACAACAAGTGATGGACTGAATGTGGATCAATGTCACACACTCCCCCAGTCAAAAGATCTGGGCCCAAATCCATTGTTTTTTTGCACTCCACACCACCCTGGGTTAGACAATGGCGATATGCAAATCAGCTCTGACCCTGTTGCCCCATGGGAACAGTCCAGTCCGAACTACAAAAGCCATGTCCTTCCCAGAACGGAATCAAGCATCCGAGGACCGGACCGGTTTCGAGGTAACACCTCTCTTCAGCCCGGCTAGCTTGACTCCAAGTGGTGTGGAGTGCCTGGGACCCACGTCTGGGCATCCCCAGCGCACTTAGGGCGGCAATTGCAAAAACAACAAGTGATGGACTGAATGTGGATCAATGTCACACACTCCCCCAGTCAAAAGATCTGGGCCCAAATCCATCGTTTTTTTGCACTCCACACCACCCTGGGTTAGACAATGGCGATATGCAAATCAGCTCTGACCCTGTTGCCCCATGGGAACAGTCCAGTCCGAACTACAAAAGCCATGTCCTTCCCAGAACGGAATCAAGCATCCGAGGACCGGACCGGTTTCGAGGTAACACCTCTCTTCAGCCCGGCTAGCTTGACTCCAAGTGGTGTGGAGTGCCTGGGACCCACGTCTGGGCATCCCCAGCGCACTTAGGGCGGCAATTGCAAAAACAACAAGTGATGGACTGAATGTGGATCAATGTCACACACTCCCCCAGTCAAAAGATCTGGGCCCAAATCCATTGTTTTTTTGCACTCCACACCACCCTGGGTTAGACAATGGCGATATGCAAATCAGCTCTGACCCTGTTGCCCCATGGGAACAGTCCAGTCCGAACTACAAAAGCCATGTCCTTCCCAGAACGGAATCAAGCATCAGAGGACCGGACCGGTTTCGAGGTAACACCTCTCTTCAGCCCGGCTAGCTTGACTCCAAGTGGTGTGGAGTGCCTGGGACCCACGTCTGGGCATCCCCAGCGCACTTAGGGCGGCAATTGCAAAAACAACAAGTGATGGACTGAATGTGGATCAATGTCACACACTCCCCCAGTCAAAAGATCTGGGCCCAAATCCATCGTTTTTTTGCACTCCACACCACCCTGGGTTAGACAATGGCGATATGCAAATCAGCTCTGACCCTGTTGCCCCATGGGAACAGTCCAGTCCGAACTACAAAAGCCATGTCCTTCCCAGAACGGAATCAAGCATCCAAGGACCGGACCGGTTTCGAGGTAACACCTCTCTTCAGCCCGGCTAGCTTGACTCCAAGTGGTGTGGAGTGCCTGGGACCCACGTCTGGGCATCCCCAGCGCACTTAGGGCGGCAATTGCAAAAACAACAAGTGATGGACTGAATGTGGATCAATGTCACACACTCCCCCAGTCAAAAGATCTGGGCCCAAATCCATCGTTTTTTTGCACTCCACACCACCCTGGGTTAGACAATGGCGATATGCAAATCAGCTCTGACCCTGTTGCCCCATGGGAACAGTCCAGTCCGAACTACAAAAGCCATGTCCTTCCCAGAACGGAATCAAGCATCCGAGGACCGGACCGGTTTCGAGGTAACACCTCTCTTCAGCCCGGCTAGCTTGACTCCAAGTGGTGTGGAGTGCCTGGGACCCACGTCTGGGCATCCCCAGCGCACTTAGGGCGGCAATTGCAAAAACAACAAGTGATGGACTGAATGTGGATCAATGTCACACACTCCCCCAGTCAAAAGATCTGGGCCCAAATCCATCATTTTTTTGCACTCCACACCACCCTGGGTTAGACAATTGCGATATGCAAATCAGCTATGACCCTGTTGCCCCATGGGAACAGTCCAGTCCGAACTACAAAAGCCATGTCCTTCCCAGAACGGAATCAAGCAACCGAGGACCGGACCGGTTTCGAGGTAACACCTCTCTTCAGCCCGGCTAGCTTGACTCCAAGTGGTGTGGAGTGCCTGGGACCCACGTCTGGGCATCCCCAGCGCACTTAGGGCGGCAATTGCAAAAACAACAAGTGATGGACTGAATGTGGATCAATGTCACACACTCCCCCAGTCAAAAGATCTGGGCCCAAATCCATCGTTTTTTTGCACTCCACACCACCCTGGGTTAGACAATGGCGATATGCAAATCAGCTCTGACCCTGTTGCCCCATGGGAACAGTCCAGTCCGAACTACAAAAGCCATGTCCTTCCCAGAACGGAATCAAGCATCCGAGGACCGGACCGGTTTCGAGGTAACACCTCTCTTCAGCCCGGCTAGCTTGACTCCAAGTGGTGTGGAGTGCCTGGGACCCACGTCTGGGCATCCCCAGCGCACTTAGGGCGGCAATTGCAAAAACAACAAGTGATGGATTTGGGCCCAGATCTTTTGACTGGGGGAGTGTGTGACATTGATCCACATTCAGTCCATCACTTGTTGTTTTTTGCAATTGCCGCCCTAAGTGCGCTGGGGATGCCCAGACATGGGTCCCAGGCACTCTCACCACTTGGAGTCAAGCTAGCCGGGCTGAAGAGAGGTGTTACCTCGAAACCGGTCCGGTCCTCGGATGCTTGATTCCGGTCTGGGAAAGATATGGCTGTTGTAGTTCGGACTGGACTGTTCCCATGGGGCAACAGGGTCAGAGCTGATTTGCATAAAGCCATTATCTGACCCAGGGTGGTGTGGAGTGCAAAAAAACGATGGATTTGGGCCCAGATCTTTTGACTGGGGGAGTGTGTGACATTGATCCACATTCAGTCCATCACTTGTTGTTTTTTGCAATTGCCGCCCTAAGTGCGCTGGGGATGCCCAGACGTGGGTCCCAGGCACTCCACACCACTTGGAGTCAAGCTAGCCGGGCTGAAGAGAGGTGTTACCTCGAAACCGGTCCGGTCCTCGGATGCTTGATTCCGGTCTGGGAAAGATATGGCTGTTGTAGTTCGGACTGGACTGTTCCCATGGGGCAACAGGGTCAGAGCTGATTTGCATAAAGCCATTATCTGACCCAGGGTGGTGTGGAGTGCAAAAAAACGATGGATTTGGGCCCAGATCTTTTGACTGGGGGAGTGTGTGACATTGATCCACATTCAGTCCATCACTTGTTGTTTTTTGCAATTGCCGCCCTAAGTGCGCTGGGGATGCCCAGACGTGGGTCCCAGGCACTCCACACCACTTGGAGTCAAGCTAGCCGGGCTGAAGAGAGGTGTTACCTCGAAACCGGTCCGGTCCTCGGATGCTTGATTCCGGTCTGGGTAAGATATGGCTGTTGTAGTTCAGACTGGACTGTTCCCATGGGGCAACAGGGTCAGAGCTGATTTGCATAAAGCCATTATCTGACCCAGGGTGGTGTGGAGTGCAAAAAAACGATGGATTTGGGCCCAGATCTTTTGACTGGGGGAGTGTGTGACATTGATCCACATTCAGTCCATCACTTGTTTTTTTTTTGCAATTGCCGCCCTAAGTGCGCTGGGGATGCCCAGACGTGGGTCCCAGGCACTCCACACCACTTGGAGTCAAGCTAGCCGGGCTGAAGAGAGGTGTTACCTCGAAACCGGTCCAGTCCTCGGATGCTTGATTCCGGTCTGGGAAAGATATGGCTGTTGTAGTTCGGACTGGACTGTTCCCATGGGGCAACAGGGTCAGAGCTGATTTGCATAAAGCCATTATCTGACCCAGGGTGGTGTGGAGTGCAAAAAAACGATGGATTTGGGCCCAGATCTTTTGACTGGGGGAGTGTGTGTCATTGATCCACATTCAGTCCATCACTTGTTGTTTTTTGCAATTGCCGCCCTAAGTGCGCTGGGGATGCCCAGACGTGGGTCCCAGGCACTCCACACCACTTGGAGTCAAGCTAGCCGGGCTGAAGAGAGGTGTTACCTCGAAACCGGTCCGGTCCTCGGATGCTTGATTCCGGTCTGGGAAAGATATGGCTGTTGTAGTTCGGACTGGACTGTTCCCATGGGGCGACAGGGTCAGAGCTGATTTGCATAAAGCCATTATCTGACCCAGGGTGGTGTGGAGTGCAAAAAAAACGATGGATTTGGGCCCAGATCTTTTGACTGGGGGAGTGTGTGACATTGATCCACATTCAGTCCATCACTTGTTGTTTTTTGCAATTGCCGCCCTAAGTGCGCTGGGGATGCCCAGACGTGGGTCCCAGCCACTCCACACCACTTGGAGTCAAGCTAGCCGGGCTGAAGAGAGGTGTTACCTCGAAACCGGTCCGGTCCTCGGATGCTTGATTCCGGTCTGGGAAAGATATGGCTGTTGTAGTTCGGACTGGACTGTTCCCATGGGGCAACAGGGTCAGAGCTGATTTGCATAAAGCCATTATCTGACCCAGGGTGGTGTGGAGTGCAAAAAAACGATGGATTTGGGGACCAGATCTTTTGACTGGGGGAGTGTGTGACATTGATCCACATTCAGTCCATCACTTGTTGTTTTTTGCAATTGCCGCCCTAAGTGCGCTGGGGATGCCCAGACGTGGGTCCCAGGCACTCCACACCACTTGGAGTCAAGCTAGCAGGGCTGAAGAGAGGTGTTACCTCGAAACCGGTCCGGTCCTCGGATGCTTGATTCCGGTCTGGGAAAGATATGGCTGTTGTAGTTCGGACTGGACTGTTCCCATGGGGCAACAGGGTCAGAGCTGATTTGCATAAAGCCATTATCTGACCCAGGGTGGTGTGGAGTGCAAAAAAACGATGGATTTGGGCCCAGATCTTTTGACTGGGGGAGTGTGTGACATTGATCCACATTCAGTCCATCACTTGTTGTTTTTTACATTAAAAATATATAGCACTCCGACAAAGTAGTAAGATTATAAAACTTTAATAATTTATAAATATATACAAGAAAACAAAAATAGTAATAACATATAAACATTTTTAGGGAAAAACAACGAAGTAGCGGTCGGCTGTGCGAATAGTCCCAACGCAGCACAACGTCCAGATTTCCGGCGTGGGGCGTCGCGGGGGGTGGGTCATCAGTAGCAAACTGTTGTGCGAATAGTTCCAAGGCAGCAGAACGCGCCGAAATCTAGATGACACGAAAGTGATGTCTAGTAAGTTGCCACCCAGCAAATAACGGCGTGGGGCGTCGCGGGGGGTGGGTCATCAGTAGCAAACTGTTGTGCGAATAGTTCCAAGGCAGCAGAACGATGGCACCAAGGTGATGTCCAGTAAGTTGCCGCACTGGTTTTGGTATCCTACAATGCTGCTCCGAATAACGGCGTGGGGCGCCCCGGGGGAGGCGGCGTGAACGGGCCTCTCCAGGTGGAGTGTCATCTGTTGTAGTGGGGCGCCCCTTTACCGTTTCAGTTGCCATTCCGTCCGTTTTTGGTCCACTGTGTCAAAAGCCGCAATTCAGCTGAGTTGCGCCCACTCTTGCGGTGCAGCGATAGGCGGCTGTCACAGGACTCTCAAAATGGCGGCAGGCTCTTTCCTTTTTGGGCCTGGTCCACTGAAATGGCCCTGGGACACCTTGGAAATCGGACGCTTGTCTGCTAGGTCTTGGACCCCATTCTCGAAAGCGTCCCCTCCGCCTTGAGAATTCATCAAAAGTTTTGGGGGCCCCGACTCCTGCAGGCTTCTGGTGGGGAGCGGCTGCCATGATTGCTCGCGGAATGACCACGACGGAGCTACGAGATGGTGGTGCTCTCATGCTGACGCCAGTTTAGTCTGAAACATCCAGAAACAAGGTGGGGCTTTCATCGTTTGGGAAAAAAAAAAAAGTTTTCATCCAATGAAAAGTGTTGTTTTTAGGTCATATGATCAAGCATTCCATCATTAGGAAACCAAAAGTAAAATGAACCAATGTAAAGTTTTATAAACAAGTCACATGACCTGTTATGCGGCATAGGGTATAAAATGCGTAGAAAATACGTTGGCACGTGAGGCGGCGTCAGTAGCGGACCGATGTGCGAATAGGCCGAAGGCAATACAACGCGCCAAGATCCGGATGGCACCGAGGTGGTGTCCAGCAAGTTGCAGCACTGGTGTGGCCATCCTACAATGCTGAAAGTCGGCGTGGGGCGCCCCGTTGGCCTGTGAGTTTGCGTCAGTAGCGGACCGATGTGCGAATAGGCCGAAGGCAGCACAACGCGCCAAGATCCGGATGGCACAGAGGTGGTGTCTAGTAAGTTGCCGCACTGGTGTGGCCATCCAACAATGCTGAAAGTCGGCGTGGGGCGCCCCGTTGGCCTGTGAGATGGCGTCAGTAGCGGACCGATGTGCGAATAGGCCGAAGGCAGCACAACGCGCCAAGATCCGGATGGCACCGAGGTGGTGTTTAGTAAGTTGTCGCACTTCTGTGGCCATCCTACAATGTTGAAAGTCGGCGTGGGGCGCCCCGTTGGCCTGTGAGATGGCGTCAGTAGCGGACCGATGTGCGAATGGGGCCAAAGGCAGCGCAACAATATTTTCTGACTGACACCACAAGGCGCTGAGATGCCAAGATCCGGATGGCACCGAGGTGATGTCTAAGTTGCGGACTGATGTGCGAATGGGGCCAAAGGCAGCGTAACAATATTTTTTGTATGGAAGATACCACTAGGCGTTGAGATGCCAAGATTCGGATGGCACCGAGGTGATGTCTAGCAAGTTGCTGTACTGGTGTGGTCATCCTACAATGCTGAAACTCGGCGTGGGTCGCCCCATTAGCCTGTGAGATGGCGTCAGTAGCGGACCGATGTGCGAATAGGCCGAAGGCAGCACAACGCGCCAAGATCCGGATGTCACCGTGGTGGTTTCATAGTTGAGAGGCACTTCATCTGCAGTGGGGCGCCGAGATCCGGATGGCACCGAGGTGATGTCTAGCAAGTTGCTGTACTGGTGTGGTCATTCTACAATGCTGAAAGTCGGCGTGGGGCGCCCCATTAGCCTGTGAGATGGCGTCAGTAGCGGACTCATGTGCGAATGGGGCCAAAGGCAGCGCAACAATATTTTCTGAAGAGAAGACACCAAAAGGTGCTGACATTCCAAGATCCGGATGGCACCGAGGTGGTGTCTAGCAAGCTATGCAGTTGAGTTGTGTGCGCACTTGCGGCGAATAGGTCGAAGGCAGCATAACAATGTTTTTTGAATAGAAGACACCACAAGGTGTTGAGATTCGGTTACCACCGAGGTGATGTCTAGCAAGTTGCTGCACTGGTGTGGCCATCCTACAATACTGCTCCGAATAACGGCGTGGGGTGCCCGAAGGGGGGGGGAGCCGGCGTGAATGGGCCTTCCTAGGTGGAGGCTCGTCTGCTGTAGTGGGGCGCCCCTTTACCGTTTCAGTTGCCATTCAGCTGAGTTTCGGCTGCTCTTGATGCTACAGCGACAGGCGGCTGCAAGAGGACTCTCAAAATGGCGGCCTGTTCTTTGGATTTGGGCCTGGTCCACTAAAATGGCCCTGGGACACCTTAGAACTCGGACGCTCGATTTTTTTCTTCCTTTCCTGTACATGCAAAAAAAGGTAAATGCCCGGTACGTTACACGCTTCATCTGCCACGATGAACTCTCCAGAGGAACCGAAAAAAAATATAGTTGTGGTAACTATACCATGCATCGTCATATGGAGAGGTGGCACCAATTAATTATAGTGCTGCATAAAAGAGAGATTTGGAGGAGAACCCCTGACCTGCTAGTACATTCATCAAAGAAGTGGCACTGAGAGCTTCAGAGGCAAGGGAAACGGTCCCAAATATTTAGAAGAACTTTGGAAAGATTAAAATGACATGTTTAGATTGTGGCAAATTAATTTCATGTGGACAGATGAGTGTTACTCTAATAAATACAGCATATGAACATCATCATAGTCGATGGTTGGTAGAGACATTTTGACTATATCCTGGACCTGCCCGTCCTCGCCCAAAATGGCGCCGGAATAAATGGGACTCGTAACTCCTTGTTGTGTACTGGTTGCAGAACCTTGAAATCACGAGATACGTATTCAGTTTTGAAGCACATGGCGGGCGGGGACGAGAATTGATTGACTATTTCGACATCCCTATTGATATTAAGTTCTGATGTGTTATTGATTACTGTACTGTTGAAAGTTCGAATTAACGTCACCCATGGTACTTGCCCGCAAATGTATATCTAGATAATTTTATTGTAACTGGCCCTGTCGTATTTTAATTATAAAATGTACGTCCACCGATTCCGTAACTGTTAGACACCTTAGTTCTTGCAACCTAATGGCCCGCCCGTTACGTTCCTCTACAGTGTAAATGTCTATTCATCATATACGATTACAGTTTGCTCTGTGGCAGGCCCACGTGGTTATAGGCTCGTATTTGTATAATGACATTTTCACAATAAAGGTTTTTAAAAGAAAACATGGTAGTAGTATATACATTGGTAAAGTTTTTAATAATAGTGACTGTTTTAGAATCATTAAAAGGCAAGTGAAATAAAGCAGACCAATTACATGAAGGGTAAAAGGTATAATACGAAGGAACGCAGTAAAGATAAATGGTCAAGGGCTGTTGTGTTTTCTATTCCTGTAACATAAAGTGATCGATAAGAATCTCATATTCAGGCGTATCGGCGACTAAGACAGCAGGTCGACCCTCTTTTGCCCAACGGCTCCGTCATGGGACGAAGAAACGCTCTTTTTTTCGAAAAAAGAATATATTTTACTTGCAGGACAGTTGTAAAATTTCCGGGAAAGTACATTAGCCTGGAACATTATAACATATATTTAAGAAAAAATAATGTTCGGAAGTAATGAAAAGCGTAATTTTTAGGTCATATGACCAAGCCTTTCATCATTACAATAAGAAAAGTAAAATGAACCAATGAAAAGTTTTATTAACAAGTCACATGACTTGTTATGCTTACGTTACGCGCTGCGCGCCCCGGATGACTTCCGGATGCGCTAACGCGGCACGTCATATGACGCATTACGCGACAACGCAGGTACAGAATATAGTCAAAATGTCTCCACCAACCAGCGGTCGGAACACAACCCCTTTCAGCAGGCTAAATAGTTCTGTTAAATGGCAACAAGAACCATCAGTCAAAGAGGGGAGGGCTAGTTCTTCTCTACCGGGTTACATTGGGGCGCTACCGGAACTGATCGAATTGGTAGTCTACAGTGTTTCTGGATGTTTCAGACTGAAGCTGGGGTTAGCATGAGAGCAGCACCATTTCGTAGCTCCGTCGTGGTCATTCCGCAACCAATCATGGCAGCCGTTCTTTATCGTTATTTTGGGCGGGGTGGGTGGCGGAGCCGAGCTGTTTTGCAGCCATCATTGTGTGGAGTTCAGTTCATCTCACTAGTTTTGTATTTGTCATGAGGGGTTGTTCCTAATGTTTCTATTTTAGCGAGGTCAAAAAGAGATCCCATTAGTGGCCTACTGATTTTGCTCGATTCCTTTTCTTTTTTTTACACGATTTTTCGTTATCTGGAAAGACTAAACAGAGTATTGCGACTCTGTGTTTGTTTGTAAATAGAGAATGAACCAAAGAGAACTAATTCTAAAACAGTAAATACTTGGATAACAATCAATCAAATGGAGAGAGAAGCAGGCACGACGGATTACAACGGGGGCAAACGCCTGCGTTAACTACCTTTCACTATCTGCAAAGAGAGAGTACTCCTAATAGAAATGAGGGGGGGGGGCACCATTCAAAGCAGATCAGTGTGCATAAACACGAAAATGTTTTCACTTACCACGTACTTGACATTCAACAGTTTATGATATTTGCTATTAAAAAACCATTGAAATTCACTGAAAAAACCATAGGTTATAGACCATATATAGTTAGGAATTAGCATTTACAAAACCTTGAAAATTCACTGAAAAAACCATAGGTTATAGACCATATATAGTTAGGAATTAGCATTTAAAAAACCTTATTTTACTCACACAAAACCATTGAAATTCCATATATAGTTAGTTGCACTAACTATATATCGCGCACCCGCAATCCACTGCTGATCATGTCACATATTACATCATTCATGACATGGTCAGTGACATCACTGATGACATCACTGATGACATCTCAAATGACATCACTGATGACATCACTGATGACATCTCATTTGACATCATTCTTGTGCTAATACGATAAACCTCTTCAGACTCTAAAATAACCTTAGATACACTCAGTGTATACAGACACTCACACACTGCCACTCATTCATGGAGTTACTCACACACCCAGTCAGTCATGCAAAGAAACAATCTCACCTCCATTTCTTCAACTATACAGTTAAACACACCTTACTTATTGAAACATATACTAACACATATTTACTCTCTTATACAATCCCTGATACAAGTTCACAATGATCGATACAACCACTCACTCATTCAGTGGCTCTCATGCACAGTTATTTATATATGCCAACTCTCACATGTACTGTGTTTTACATATGTACTTACTATGACATGTAGCATTGAGATATCCATTCACTCATCAATACACTCATGCACACAGTCAACTGCCCATGTAGCTGTTTCCACATGCACTCTTGAACTCATACACCTAGTGAATAAACTGCTCACACATCTATGCATAGAGTCACACACCTTCCAGCCACCCCCACACAAACTCAATCTCCCATAGAAATACTTGGGCAACCAATTAATAACACATATAGCCTCTCGTATAGCTAATGATCAACACATGCAGCAGTTTACAGAACAACAGACATAATGATGCACAAATTAAGACAGTTTAGTCACTAACCCATGCATTCAGTGAGACACATTTAATCACTCACTCATACAGTCAGTCACGCACCTACTAAATCCTTCATCCAGACACTTATACATCCACTCATTCTTCAATATGTAAGACATATTTTAACTTTACAGAAACATACAGTCACTGGATGTTGTCATCAGTGATGTCATCAGTGATGTCATTTGAGATGTCATCAGTGATGTCATCAGTGATGTCATTTGAGATGTCATCAGTGATGTCATCAGTGATGTCACTGACCATGTCATGAATGATGTAATATGTGACATGATCAGCAGTGGATTGCGGGTGCGC
Source organism: Lissotriton helveticus (assembly GCF_964261635.1). NCBI lineage: Eukaryota > Metazoa > Chordata > Amphibia > Caudata > Salamandridae > Lissotriton > Lissotriton helveticus. The sequence goes on from NC_136067.1 coordinate 990,865,539, forward strand.
GATATATAGTTAGTGCAACTAACTATATATGGAATTTCAATGGTTTTGTGTGAGTAAAATAAGGTTTTTTAAATGCTAATTCCTAACTATATATGGTCTATAACCTATGGTTTTTTCAGTGAATTTTCAAGGTTTTGTAAATGCTAATTCCTAACTATTTATGGTCTATAACCTATGGTTTTTTCAGTGAATATATATATATATATTCACTGAAAAAACCATAGGTTATAGACCATATATAGTTAGGAATTAGCATTTACAAAACCTTGAAAATTCACTGAAAAAACCATAGGTGATACACCATATATAGTTAGGAATTAGCATTTAAAAAACCTTATTTTACTCACACAAAACCATTGAAATTCCATATATAGTTAGTTGCACTAACTATATATCGCGCACCCGCAATCCACTGCTGATGATGTCACATATTACATCATTCATGACATGGTCAGTGACATCACTGATGACATCACTGATGACATCTCAAATGACATCACTGATGACATCACTGATGACAACATCCAGTGACTGTATGTTTCTGTAAAGTTAAAATGTGTCTTACATATTGAAGAATGAGTGGAAGTATAAGTGTCTGGACAAAGGATTTAGTAGGTGCATGACTGAATGTATGAGTGAGTGATTAAATGTGTCTCACTGAGTGCATGGGTTAGTGACTAAAGTGTCTTAATTTGTGCATCATTATGTCTGTTGTTCTGTAAACTGCTGCATGTGTTGATCAGTAGCTATATGATTAACTATATGGGTTACTGATTGATTGTCCAAGTATTTGTATGGGAGACTGAGTGTGTGTGTGGCTGGCTGGGAGGTGTGTGACTCTGTGCAGATCAATGTGTACTTGTATCAATGATTGTATAACAAGGTAAGTATGTGTTAGTATATGTTTGAAAATGTAAGGTGCTCTATGTTTAACTGTATAGACAAGAAAATGGAAGTGTCATTGATTCTTTACAGGACTGACTAGGTGTGTGAGTAACTCCATGGATGAGTGGCAGACTGTGAGTGTCTGTATAGGTGTATGAGTGCATATGATAGTGTTGTAAAGATGAGTGATTGTATGTATGAATGATTGTATGGGTGAATGAGTGAAGGTGTGTGTAGACGTAGGAATCAGTGAGTGCGTATGTAGTAACTAGTATTGGTGTGTCAATGGTTTCAAAAATTATATTCTGTATTTAACACTGGGTGAAACAGAGGTTATATTAAAATGTGAGGAGATGCATTGTATTGTCACATGAATGATATCATCAGTGATGTGGTCATTGATGTCAAATGAGATGTCATCAGTGATGTCATCAGTGATGTCATTTGAGATGTCATCAGTGATGTCATCAGTGATGTCACTGACCATGTCATGAATGATGTAATATGTGACATCATCAGCAGTGGATTGCGGGTGCGCGATATATAATTAGTGCAACTAACTATATATGGAATTTCAATGGTTTTGTGTGAGTAAAATAAGGTTTTTTAAATGCTAATTCCTAACTATATATGGTGTATAACCTATGGTTTTTTCAGTGAATTTTCAAGGTTTTGTAAATGCTAATTCCTAACTATATATGGTCTATAACCTATGGTTTTTTCAGTGAATTTCATTGGTTTTTTAAAAGCTAATATCTATAGCTGTAAAATGTATTCTTCTTTAAATCCAAAAATATATTTTATATGTTTATTAATAATTTTTTTTCAATATTTTTTTTGTTTCGCTCCCGGTCCGCGAACCGGGAAGCTTCCCGTTAGCTCAATTTGATGCCGCGACCCGGTCCGCGAACCGGTAAGAAATCAACATAGTGACGGTATCGCGTTGCCGTGTAATGCGTCTTATGACGTACTGCGTTAGCGCACCCGGAAGTGCCCCGGGGCGCAGACTGAGGCGCGAAACGCAGCTCCCCGGAAGCGATCCGCGGCGCGTCGCGAAAGCGCGACGTATCGCGTTGCCGCGTAATGCGTCTTGTGACGTACCGCGTTAGCGCACCCGGAAGTGTCCCGGGGCGCGGACCGAGGCGCGAAGCTCAGCGACCCGGAAGCTAACCGGGGCGCGTTCCGCAGCACGTAACATGAGCGTGAGAGGTCATGTGACTTGTTAATAAAACTTTTCATTGGTTCATTTCACTTTTGGTTTCATAATGATGTAAGGCTAGGTCAGGTGACCTAAAAATAACACTTTTCATTGGTTGAGAAGTATTGTTTTTCCCAAATGATGAAAACCCCTCCTTCTTTCCTCACTCTGACTTTCATCATTGTGAGAGGAAGACCTTCATTACTATATCAGAAATGGCTTCAGTAGTTGCTTCAGCTGGTGGACCCCCACCACCACCTCCACCTCCTCATGGGAAGAGAGGACCACCTCCCCAGGTGATGACCAACACTGAGGAGGAAGAGGAAGAAATGGATGAAGAGGAGGGAGAAGAACCACAGTTCTTAGAAGAGGTGCCCCGGGTTTCACATAAGAAAGCCAGTTTCATCTAGCAGTTTTATTCGATCCCTCCTGGCCAAAAAAAAGTCAATGCGAGGTATGTCACCTGCCTCATCTGTAAAGAAAAATTATCCAGAGGGACGGATAAGAAATATAGTTACGGAAATCATACAATGCACAGGCACATGACAAGGAAGCATCCACTCAATTATAGCCGGGCGGAAATACGGGATTTGCAGGAAAATCCAAGATCAACTCCTGTGGCCAGATCAAGAATACCCATTTCATTGACACCAGCAGAGGCACGGGAAACTGTGCCAAATATACAAGAAAATTTTGGCCACATGATACACTCTTGTATGCACTGTCGTGCGTTGTTAGCATGTGGCAACATGAGCATAAATGCTATAAACCTGGCGTATGAACACCATAATTGCCCTAACCGCCCCCAGTAATTTTTTTTTTGCTCCTGTTGAGCCCTTTTCAATGCCTGTTTTTTGTTGTTTCCCCCCCCCAAAAAAACCCAAAAAAATATAAAATCGTTCAAAAAATACAAAAAAAACAAAAAATGTTAAAAAAAAAAAAAAATATATAAAACAACAAAAATATAAAAAAAAAAGTTCTTTTCAGAACTACCTTCCCTTTCAAAAAAAATTGCTAGAATGTTTAGCACTCTGGCAAGCTCTATTTCTTTTGGTTCGCTTCCCGGTTAGCTTCCCGGTACGCGGACCGGGAGCTAACCCCCCAAATTTTTTTTTTTAAAAAAGAGTAAGTATAAGGAAAGTAAACAGAGAGTGATGTTAAAAGAAAGACAGCTATAGGGAGTAAAGAAGAGATACTGTTTAATAGATCTATTTACCGAAGAAAAGACGGAAGAGGGTATAATTGTGAAAAACAAAATAGATAACGAAGTGAAAGAAAAAAAAAGAGAGTATAACATTAACCAAGAAGAGTTTCTTGGAGAATGTGAGTGAATGTTCAAAATAAGATTAAAACATGAGGAATAACAGAGAGAAAAAATAGAAAACAGAAAACAAAAAATAACAGAAAAAGATTAATTGAAACAGCAAAGAAATGTAAGTAACATAGAGCCATATCATCAACATAGGCAATAAAAGTTTTGCAGCTTTTATTGGCAGAAATGTGTCGCTAAAGCTGCTTTTGCGGCAGAAAACTGCCGCTAAAACCACTTTTGCACCAGTTTTCTGCCAATAAAAAGAGCAATAATTTTATTGGCTGTGTTCATAATATGCCCCTTAGTGTGCTTCAACTACACAGAGAAAGCATTATGAACAACTAGTGATAGAGTGATCAGTCAAAGACACTAAGAGTAATAGAGACGGAGTGAGTGAACAAGAGTGAGGAACTATGAGAAGAGAGGGACTGAGAAAAAGAGTGGAAGGAGTTGAGTAAGTAGGTAATAGAGAAAGGAATGAGGAAAGTAGCAAAGGCAGGAAACTGAGGGTTAAATAAATGAAGCAGTGGACCTAATAGAAGTTAAATGTGATAGAAATGTAATGAAAAGAGTACAAAACATTTACCTTATAATTGTCGTTAAATTACTCACTTTTTGTTTTTATACTTTCAATCTGTGAAAGAGAGAACAAACATTTGAAAAATATTAAAACATGTATTTAAAAATTACAAAAGACAAGGGAAAAGATTGAAGGACAAACAGTTTTTCAACAACTTTGACACTTACAGAAGCTTCTGCTTCTCCAGGCCCCCTACACAGTCCTAAAGATATACATTTTAAACTAACAGTATCTTGATGCAGATGAAGTGAGGCCTATCTTAAAACATGGTGCATCTTTTGCATTGCTGTTGTCTCAGAAAAGTGTCGCAAGACACTAAAATTTTAAATGATTACTTCAGGATGCCAATAAGATGTGTCCTATCCAGAGGTTTGTTTGAGGTGAGGCCTACACAGGGTTGCAGATGAAATTTCGAGTTGTTGAAGAGAACAGAGGACATAATACATGTGAAGGCCTACCAATGAAGTGAGTCATGTCCACTGCACTCTTGAACAAAGTCCAAACCTCCTATGTTTCCCTGGACAGACCTAAACTTGATCTGCACAATGTGATTCATAATGATAGGAAACACAGGTGATGTAAATGAAATATGTGCAATTTATTTTGCTCATTTCACAATCACATCACTTGTGTTTCCTTTGCTTAGGTATCTCATTGTGCAGATGTAGTCCAGCATATGAAAGAATACGCAGAAGTGCAGCACTGCATGCAACAACTTTGACACTTACAGAAGCCTCACCTTCTCCATGCCTCCTACACAGTTCTACATATACATCATAAATGCAAACAGTACAGAATTAATTATACATGTTAAATGGTTTATTTTTGCTGTTCTCAGAATGTATCAAAATTCACTAAAAACAGTGACTTGAAGGTATTCATCATATAACAGCGGGGAAAAAAAAACACAATCAAAATGATTGTGTTTAAAAAACCCACACAACATAACAAATCAGAATTCAGAACTCCTTAAAGTTAACTTACTTTCCATGACGTCAAAGGATGTCCTATGAACAGCTTACACTCTGTTGTGCTGTTATTACTTTCAGCCCGCCACTTTCTGAAAGAAAATCTCCATAGTTTTTAAAAACATGTTACATGCAATAAATGACTTCTTGCTCTCTACCACAAGTTTCCACAAGGCCAAATCTTGTCAGACCCATTTATAACTCTTGGATTTCTTGTAAGCCAATCCCGTCATTTGGCATTTCCGCAACTTTCAGAATTAAAATGTTGAAGATCATTTTCACAATCCTGGAATAGTAATATCTTCCCCTTCTTGCACAGTCATGTTCTACATTTCCTATGACACTGATACTGCTTACTATGAAGCAGACTTACACTACCTCTATGACTACTACAATTATTTAATTCTCTACATCACTTTTAATCACAAAGCAATGTAAAACAGTAGACAGCATTGCAGACTTACATTCCCTCTACTTTATGTTTTGATTGGCTGCTTCAATTAGCTTATAAAAAGAAATAGTTTTTCTGAACTCATTCAAAGTGCACTTATTTCTCCATGACGTCCAGTCTTATGGTTAGAAGTTATGTCTCTGAACTACACTTATCCTCAAGGCCAAATTGTGTAGGAGCCATTAGAACTTCTTGAAATTCAACAGAGCACATCCCGAGATTATTTCCCTAAAATTTTGGTTTTAAAAACACCAGGTAAGAGTTTTTAAGGTCATACGGCAATTTTTTTTTGAAAATTAAAACAGAATCGTTGCAGAATGACCAGCCATTTCTAGACTTTAAATAAGCTGTGTAATGTCCTGATGTTATTGAAGGACCGTCATGATATATAATTGCTGCAGTTACAAAAGTCCTTCCTGATATTGACAACTGCGAAGCTACAAAATTTTTAATTAAAGTTGTCAATTTTGTTCCATCAGGCCTACATCGTTGGAACATTAAAAAGACATACTGGCCATATGTTCGTATAAATAATGTGGACATCATTTCAGATTTACATTGGCTACACTCCATGTTGTGATCAGCTGCTTTTACTAGCTTATTAAAGGAGACTGATTTACTGTCTGGCAAAGTTAAATATATACATCTTTCTGAGTCTACACTAGTAGTACTTGATACCATACAGTTCTCGCAGTCATGCTGCCATTGATAAGAAAGCCCAAACAGCTGATCTACATCTACACCTTCAGCATGTAATACATCAAGCATATACATTAAAAACTCCTGACAATCTTGCTGAATATTTTGAGAGAATTGTGTTTGGCCTGAACATCTGTCTAACAGATTTCGAATTTCAGACACACTTTCTATGTTTGTTCTATCAGTGCTACATTTCTCTAACACAGAATTTAACAAACTGCAAAATGTTTGATCAGAATTGACCACAATCTCTTCTTTTACATTTTCTAGAGAAAACAAAACATTAACCACTACATTAGCATTGCAGTTGACACCAGAACTGTTTTCAAACTGAAAACCAACAACATCTTCAACAGAATCCTTTTTGTTTCTGCTTGTAATTTTAGGTTCATTGACTTTTTGTCTTTTTGCTACAACCTCCCCAGTATTGGTCACATTTCTTCGTTTCCGGCCTACCACACGTTTCTCAAACAAAGGATACTGAGGCAAATGTGGCGCATACTCTCTTCTTAACCTATTGTATTCCTTAACACAATCTTGATCCGCACAAATGTTTGTGACATCACACTCAATCAAGTACAATCCCGATAAAGTTCTAACTCGTGACAATGCCACATATGCCATACCCTCCTTGAACACAGAACTGCCAATATTCACCAATGCACTGTCTACACTTAAACCTTGCAATTTATGGATTGTCACCGCATATGCCAAGCAAACAGGAAACTGCTTACGGTGAACATATAAGTCTTTTACAAGCAAAAATCTAGCAGAACAACGACCAATTAGCTGTACTTCCTCAATGCCATCAAATTAAATTTTTAAAAATTCAATTCCATCTCTATTTCTGTATTTCACAAAATCAACAACATTACCCATTGATCCATTTACCAAACCTCTTTCAACATGTAAATTCCTTCTTAAAATTATACGGCAGTTCAAGCACACATTCAGAGTCTTTTCAAAACCTGCAGTTTTAGATATACTCTTCTCTAATGAATCCAATTTTGTTTTCAGATTCTCAGACAAAATAATTGTTGATCCCATATGCTCTACTCTGTCAATAGCTTCCAGTTTCACAATCTCTTGCTTTTCTAAATGCAACATTTTGTTGTTGAATTTGGCACATTCTGCAAGAGTTGGCATCAAACATATTCCAGATTTCTTCTCAGTAATTTTCTGAAAAATATTCTCAGGCACAACATCTTGTTCTGGATATAAATTTGACAGTAATCGTGCATGTAAAGCTTCTTTCCCATGCTCGGTCACTTTTCCAATTCTAACATCTTGTAGAATAGTCTTGTAAACTTCATCCTTCGCCTGACGCATATTTTCATGCAGTTCAGCATAATTGAAGTTTAACCATATATTGACGTTGCCAATGCTCCCTAGGCACTTCCTGGTATCTTCATGCGTGAGCATTTTGAACACAGGTTGCCCTTTCACTGGTGTCAGCTGCAAAAGATCTCCGAAAACAATGATGTGTTTGCCACCAAATAACACATCATACTCTGTTTTGAGAACTTCTTGCATTCTCAAATGCACAAAGGCAAGCATGACATTGGAAACCATGCTTACTTCGTCAATGATAAGAAGTTTCATTTTCCTCAAGATTCTTGAAACTTCAAAACAAGCATCTCCAGATAGCTTGTGATATTGTAATTTGTTGTCATGCTCCACTGGCAGCATCAGTAAACGATGTAAAGTAATCCCTTTAATGTTATGTGCTGCCAGTCCAGTTGGAGCGGTGACAACACAAGACAGCGATGACTCTGTCCTTTCCTGCAAATAGCATGAAATTGCTTTAATGAGGAAACTTTTTCCAGTTCCCGCTTCTCCACTCACGTACAGTCGGACAGGCTTCAACAATGTACATGAGCACTCTTTCTTGTCATGACTTAATCCATGATCAATTTGCATGGTAACTTCGTCATATATTTTCCTCTGCTCAACGTTGAGTTGTCTTTCCAACTCTTCTAAGTTAACCGCATCCTCCTGAGCATGTGCCATGGCTCTTTCCACTTCATTCATGGCAGTGGCAGCTTCATTTTCGATAACAGGTCCTCCTAGTGGATCCTGACTCAATGAAGCAGAACTCTGACTGTCCTGAGAACTGTCTCTGGCAATCTCGGCTGCAATCGTTGCTTCCTGCTCAATTTCCGCATTCAACATTTCTACATATTTGGGAAAAGCAGGACATTCTATGGTCTCCTTGGCGGCATTGAAAGAGTCTTCATAACAGAGGAAATCTCCAAGCAGTTCCTCTTCTGCACGCCAAGGCTTGAAAAGTTGCAAAAGTGCTAAATAGAAAAACTCCTTTTTTTCAGGAGATTCGCCACTCAATTTTCGATGGTTTACCAAGTGGCATTTTCTTTGCTTGACCAGACATCCCTCACTTCCTATTACAGCATACACTCCTTTCTCAGTATCTTCTTTGATGTTCCTCTTGAATATGTAATTTTGAAGAACCTCATACAGACAAACATTGTCGAGGTGACTGCTTCTATTTGGATAATATGTATCCAACATGTTGGTCTTCAAAATGTCGGTACTGTTTGGCTCCTTTTCCGCCAAATACTCAATTTCCCGCACAGGTTTGAGAACTCGATTACGCGTTGCAGCTAGACCAAGACTCGCCCAAACGATACTCCTGGACTTGGCATAGAGACTTGCTGAAGACAACCGGTCAGAGCATTCGTAAGCTCCAATTTCTCGATGCGACAACATCTTCAGACTGAAACTGTACAACTTCTTGCTGAGGCTCTTTTCATGGGAAATGTCCTCCCACATATCCTTCAATTCTGTCTTCTCTTTTTTGGTGATGTAAGACGTCACATACCGAGCCACAGCCATACAGTTATCAGCCACAAACTGTATATCCATGTTAGCATTCCACATGGACAAAATCACCGGGTTGTAGTCGTTGATGTACTTGGACTCTTCGTTCCTCTTCAAATTGTATGTGTTTTTAGGTGATTTCTTCATGACATTGTGTCGCAGCGAAGACATCAAACTGTTTACTCTTCCTTTAGAAATCACCGGTCGTGGAAAGCCGAAACGACATTTAGTGTAGAACTTGTCCTTGTTTCGGAATTTACGACGGCAGTACTTTCCACATCGATGGCTTTGGAAACGCAGAACTTTTTCTCTTAGGCTTTTCTTCTCCTTTGCTTTTGGAACAGCACACGTAGAATACTGTTGGATGAAACTCATCACTGAGTCTTCTGGATCCGTTCCAAATTTAGGTGCATCCTTGATCCACAGCAACATGTGTATATGAGGAGCACCTCTTGCTTGGTACTCCTTTCTCCAGAAGAAATCCAACACCTCTCCAAGAGGTGGATTCTTCTTATTCATGATGAAAGACATCATAGCTTCAAATCTATGATTGAAGTACCTACATACATTGACTGGATCCAAAGAGCACAGTTCTCCGGGTGTCTTGAATTCGATGTTATCTACGTTAGCATTTGCCTCTCGTAGAAATTCAAGTAAGTCTTCCCAGCCATACTCGGCACAGCTCAGAGTGAGGAACCATGTGGGAGTACCTAAGTTCCTCAGCATACATTTTAAATCACCATGACGACGGTACCAGTACTCATTAGTACCACGCTGACACGCCATGAGATTAATCAGGTGAGAATCCAAAATACTGTCTTGGACATTGACTTTATCCATAAAGTCACTTGCCGAGATGTTTTGCATGTGTATACCACTTTTCAAGATGTGGTTCACTGCATATGACAGTCCAGACAGATCGCTTTCAAACAGGAGATGAAACAAATAAGGAATGCATTGTCGAAACCTAGCATCTCCTGCATACAATCGCAAAGTCCGGTATTCAGAAGCAGGAATTTGATGAGGTCGCTCATCATATCTTCCTCCCTGACCTGTTGAAAAAAGCTGTGGGAAACACCGAGCTTCCAAACTTTCCTCCCAAACACTAATGGGATTCCCTTTCGCTTGTTTCATTTGAAACAACTCAATAGCATTCCCCATGACTTCCTTGGAATGCAAAGGATGAACACTATAATGTTCATATATTTCTTCACTAGTACAGGGTTCTACTTTCTCAATTTGACCAGCACACAAATCGCTGTCCTCTTCCTCACTTACTTCCTCTTCTGCAACATATACATTTTTATAGTATTTATTATATTTTTTCAAATACAATGTTGCCCTTTTGACTTTCCTAACATCTACTAAATCTTGCCATATTTTCTTATTCTTTGTCGGAACCCCATTAACTAAGATAACAAGAGGTTCCTCTTCCACTTTTTCTACTCCAATTGTGTTAATGTTTTTCTTCAAATCTAGAGGCAAATAAACAACTCTTCCCTTTAATCCTCTCTGTAAATCTGATGGAGGCAATTTCCCTGTCTTTGGCTCCATTCTTACAATAGCCTGAAAGGGATGGATACTTTGAATCAAAATAGATTCATAAGTATTTAAATCCTTCAATTCAGAAGGAATCTCAACCAATTCCAGATTATTATGAACTGCTCTAGCAGGCATCTGGTTTTGATTTAATTTGCAACAACAATAAGTACACACACGTTGATCCAATCCCAAATCAAAACAATTTTCTACCATCAAGTATGTTGCGAAATCCTTCCATTCACTATTATTTTCCCTTTCACTTTTTGCATATAAATCCACTAACTTAGTCTGATTCTTATAATAAGTGCGTCGACAACACACACAAGTGAAATTAGGCCTCTCACTTGATTTCACCTGAAACATCGCAATTTCCTTCTGAAAATTATCTGTACTGGAAACCTGTACACTATCTTCCACATTACCCTCTTCTTCTTGGTCAATTTCAACATTCTCCTCTTTACTTCCAAAGTAACAAAACTCAATTTCTTCACATATATTCTTCACATCTATTTCAGAACCATGCAAAAGAGCAGCGCATAATTGTTTAAGCATAATTGCTGGACTCTTAGCATAATACAACATTCTAACTAATTTCCTCACTTTATTATGATGCACTGCTAGCATCCTGAAATGATGAAAAACACTCTGGCATACTCTCCTGGAAAGACAAGCCAGTGAATGACCATGCAAACCTGTCACTTCTCTCACTCTGCAAGGATCTAATTCTTGCAACAACCTTATTTTCTGCTTCAAACTTTTCTTATTAAATGACCGTACAAAATCACAAAGCAAATTGATGGAATCCTGTCGCACACTACAAATACTACTACACTTCCAGGTGTAGACAGGACCCTTAGCACGTCTTCCTAAAACCTCATTACCTAACACCTCTTCTGTCTCTGTTGTCACAAGTTTTTCTTTTTCAACTGGACAACCATCTTTCACTTCATAAGCACGACCACTGGTGTCAACTGCATGCACCAAATCATTATCCTGGAAATAACTCTCCTCATTAAAAAATGCCTCACAGCTTGAACTATGCATCCATTCTCCAGAAAAAACTTCACAAAAATTACTACGATTAACTATTCTCTTCCATCTACTATTTCTTTTGAAATCATAAATTGCCTTGTTTAGCTTCCTAATTCTATTGATTATCAAAATAAATAACTTACGTTTAATTTCAAATGCCTGATCAATAACTTTCTCAACTTTTTTTTTCTCTTATAAAAAACCACTTTCTGTTGACCTTTCTTAATATTTTTTAACAAATTGCCAATTATCCTGTTGCGGAACATTCGTTTACGAATGTCCCTAAACTGTTGTTTCCTTCTACTATCATGCACAGAGTTATCTCTTGCTCTAGCAGTAACATTTTTGATTGGCCTTTCCTTTCCATTTGAATTGGTTCTCTTTTTCTGGACTGAAACATTTTCTGTAGTAATATTTTTTTTACTACACATATTTCTTATGAAATATTTTGTGCTCTTACCCGGTGCTTTCTTCGTGACTTGACAAATCTTTTTGTTAGAGGACTGCTGCTTATTTTGTTTCACCTGCTGTCTTTGACGTTTTGCAGCCTTTCTCTGTCTTTCTATTGTTGGCATGGTGAAATCTTGAAATGATCTGCAGTTGAATCTGTGGTAAAATATAATAAAAAATGTTATTAACCACTATTACCAAACAGTAAATCAATAACAGTGATCAAAAACTTAACACACTACTTGACATTTTAAATAGAAGATTTTTTAGTCCTTGGCAAATTTACAATACAGAAATAGCAGAAAAGAAATGACATTTATATTTATGTTACCTGTGCTATTTTATATGTGAATCTGATCTAATTTTATGAGCATATTTTAATATTTTATTGAAGACACTACACATAACCTGTTTTTGAAGGTGTCTTTATTTTTAAATTAAACGGTTTACATTTTTACTTTTTATTAATTATAAATTTTAAAAATAAATGTTTATAGTTCCATAGGCTCAAGCAGGTCAGCTTCCCACCCTATGTCATATAATTCGGACAAATCTGCATCCTCATCACGCTCTTCTTCATCCTCAGGATTTAAATGATCCAAGGGATCAACATCCACTGATGTTTCAATTACGAGTTCAATGATGAGGTCAAAATCAACTGATTGCAGATTGTCGCTCATGTTGATGTTGTCTTTATCTTTAAAGAAAGATAACAACAATGAGATGTTGCAGAGTAAGAGACAAATCTCAGAGATTATAATAGTAAAATTGTTTAACAAGAGTAATATTTTGCAGCTATTATTTAGCCATGTCCAGCAATGCTGAGCAGGTGAAGACTATGTCTAATTTTTCAGTGAACAGGACTCATCTCTTCTTAACCTTGGATAAGCCTCACCGACTCTGTGTCCCCTGCACATACTTAAATGTAAAGGGGCAGATTTATGTTAAATGGCACATCCCCAGGCATGCACCAGTTAACGTGCACCGCTGCTCTGCCACCCATGGTGTGCCGTATTTACAATCAGATAGGAGAAAGCTGCGTCAAAACCCTGCGCCTGCTTTAAGCAGGCATAGGTCTTGACGCAACATTGTGGAGATGGGGCACCCCTGAGCCTTGCTTGAGCTGCATCGCACTTGCGATACAACTCCAGCAATCACTACCTTTACAGCACAGATACGTCACGCATCTGTGCCATTTTTGCCCCATGATGCCCCGCATTGTAAATGCAGCACACCATGGGTGGCGGAACAGCGGCGCAGGATGACTGACACATCCCTGGTGATGCACCAGTCATCATAAATCTATCCCTAAGCTTCTTATCTTGTTACAGATGAACCGCCATATGTACCATCAAACTATTTTGCATTTCCTAAATAGCGAATTTTAAGGGATAAATAGCAATTCTTTACCATTCCTAATTTGCAATGAGCAAATTGCTAATTGCAAGTTACCCATTCATTTCCATGGGCTAGGAGGCTCATAGGAATGAAGGTTTAATTTGCGATTAGCAATTTGCTCATCACAAATTAGGAATTTTTCCAAGGGTGCAGGGGTGTCTCAAAAACACCCTGCTGCACCCCTGAAAAAGAAATTTGGGGGCATATGGCACACATACATGCCCTAAGGGCATGTGTTGGCGTCATATGGGACCTTTTGTTTTTGGGAAAAAAAGCTTTTTGAAAAGAATTCACAAATTACCACCAACTAGAAGTTGGTGGTAGTTTCCAAATCCTTAATGTCATTTTTTACATATTTTTTGTTTGATACATTGCATTTAAGTAATCGCAAAATTTGCAAATCCTTCAGTGCAATCGCAAAATAAGGAATAGCAAATTTTGCTACTCCTTATTTTGCATCAATTTGTTTGATACATACCATTTGTCTAATTAACATTCGCAAAGGCCGAAATTCGCAGAATTTTGATCTTTGCGAATGCTAATTAGCTTGATACATATGGCCCCAAGTGAGGCCTGTCTTGCAACATGGTGCATCTTTTGCATCACTGCTGCATCGGTTTCATGTGGTACGTTTTTTTTACACCATGACATATCTGTCTAAATGCATCAATTTGTAATTTTGTCGCCTCATAGCAAATCTTTTGCACCGCCGCTGCATCATAAAAGTGACGCACAGTGGCGCAAAAGAGGCATACACCTATCATAAATCTGTCCCTAGCATTTTAAATGATTAATCCAGGATGACGATAAGGTGTGGCCTATCCAAAGGTTTGTTTAAGGTGAGGCCTACTCAGGATTGCAGATTAAAGTTACGCTTGATGAAGAATACAGAGGAGATAATACATGTAAAGGCCTACCAATGAAGTAAGTAATGTGCACTTTATTTCGCCAGTCATCATAAATGTATCCCTAAGCTTCTTATCTTGTTACAGATGAACCACCATATGTACCATCAAACTATTTTGCATTTCCTAAATAGCGAATTTTAAGGAATAAATAGCAATTCTTTACCATTAATAATTTGCAATGAGCAAATTGCTAATTGCAAATTACCCATTCATTTCCATGGGCTAGGAGGCTCATAGGAATGAAGGTGCAATTTGCGATTAGCAATTTGCTCATCACAAATTAGGAATTTTTCCAAGGGTGCAGGGGTGTCTCAAAAACACCCTGCTGCACCCCTGAAAAAGAAATTTGGGGGCATATTGCGCACATACATGCCCTAAGGACATGTATTGGCGTCATATGGCACCTTTTGTTTTTTGGAAAAAAATGCTTTTTGAAAAGAATTTGCAAATTACCACAAACTAGAAGTTGGTGGTAGTTTCCAAATCCTTAATGTTATTTTTTACATATTTTTTGTTCGATACATTGCATTTAAGTAATCGCAAAATTTGCAAATCCTTCAGTGCAATCACAAAATAAAGAATAGCAAATTTTGAATTAAGGACATTTTAAGTAATTTCCACATGTGCAGTGTTTTCAAATTATGATTTGAAAATCGTTTTTGGGGAAAAGGAATGGTTTGCAAATTTATGACAAGGACATAATGGTGTATGCTTCTCTATAAGGCATTTCAGTGTCTCTGATGTCATTTTTCCCATATTACATTATAAGACCTTTCCCCATGGAGCACATTCCTTGTAAATATGCTCCCACCTGTGCATGGTGAATTTAGATTTTGACTGTTTGAGTCACATAGCCATGTTAATAGTGACCCAAAAAAATTGGAAACGCTTTAAAAAAACACATTCATGTGTCTTGAGGACATTTTAAGTCATTTCCCCGTGGACAGTGTTTTGTAAGTGGCGCAAAAGAGTCATACACCTATCATAAATCTGTCCCTAGCATTTTAAATGATTAATTCATGATGACGATAAGGTGTGGCCTATCCAGAGGTTTGTTTAAGGTGAGGCCTACTCAGGATTGCAGATTAAAGTTACGCTTGATGAAGAATACAGAAGAGATAATACATGTAAAGGTCTACCAATGAAGTAAGTGATTTGCACTTTATTTCGCCAGTCATCATAAATGTATCCCTAAGCTTCTTATCTTGTTACAGATGAACCACCATATGTACCATCAAACTATTTTGCATTTCCTAAATAGCGAATTTTAAGGAATAAATAGCAATTCTTTACCATTCCTAATTTGCAATGAGCAAATTGCTAATTGCAAATTACCCATTCATTTCCATGGGCTAGGAGGCTCATAGGAATGAAGGTGCAATTTGCGATTAGCAATTAGCTCATCACAAAATAGGAATTTTTTCAAGGGTGCAGGGGTATCTCAAGAACACCCTGCTGCACCCCTGAAAAAGAAATTTGGGGGCATATGGCGCACATACATGCCCTAAGGACATGTATTGGCGTCATATGGCACCTTTTGTTTTTTGGAAAAAAATGCTTTTTGAAAAGAATTCGCAAATTACCACAAACTAGAAGTTGGTGGTAGTTTCCAAATCCTTAATGTCATTTTTTACATATTTTTTGTTTGATACATTACATTTAAGGAATCGCAAAATTTGCAAATCCTTCAGTGCAATCGCAAAATAAGGAATAGCAAATTTTGAATTAAGGACATTTTAAGTCATTTCCACATGTGCAGTGTTTTCAAATTATGATTTGAAAATCGTTTTTGGGGAAAAGTAATGGTTTGCAAATTTATGACAAGGACATAATGGTGTATGCTTCTCTATAAGGCATTTCAGTGTCTCTGATGTCATTTTTCCCATATTACATTATAAGACCTTTCCCCATGGAGCACATTCCTTGTAAATATGCTCCCACCTGTGCATGGTGAATTTAGATTTTGACTGTTTGAGTCACATAGCCATGTTAAAAGTGACCCAAAAAAATTGCAAACGCTTTAAAAAAACACATTCATGTGTCTTAAGGACATTTTAAGTCATTTCCCCGTGGACAGTGTTTTGTAAGTGGCGCAAAAGAGGCATACACCTATCATAAATCTGTCCCTAGCATTTTAAATGATTAATTCATGATGACGATAAGGTGTGGCCTATCCAGAGGTTTGTTTAAGGTGAGGCCTACTCAGGATTGCAGATTAAAGTTACGCTTGATGAAGAATACAGAGGACATAATACATGTAAAGCTCTACCAATGAAGTAAGTGATGTCCACTTCATTGCGCCAGTCATCATAAATGTATCCCTAAGCTTCTTATCTTGTTAGACATCAACCGCCATATGTATCATATAACTATTTTGCATTTCCAAAATAGCGAATTTTAAGGAATAAATAGCGATTCTTTACCATTTGCAATTAGCAATTTGCTCATCGCAAATTACCCATTCATTTCCATGGGCCAGGATGCCCATATGAATGAAGGTGCAATTTGCGATTAGCAATTAGCTCATCGCAAATTAGGAATTTTTCCAAAGGTGCAGGGGTGTCTCAAGAACACCCTGCTGCACCCCTGAAAAATAAATTTGGGGGCATATGGCGCACATAAATTTTAACAACATTCCATTACCTCAAAAACGATTTTCAATTCATAATTTGAAAACACTGCCCACAGGGAAATTACTTAAAATGTCCTTAAGACACATGAAAGTTTTTTTTAAAAGCCTTTGCAAGTTTTTTGGTCACTTTTAACATGGCTATGTAACTCAAACAGTCAAAATCTAAATTTACCATGCACAGGTGGGAGCATATTTACAAGGAATGTGCTCCACAGGGAAAGGTCTTTTAATGTAATATGTGAAAAATGACATCAGAGACACTGAAATGCCTTATAAAGAATCATACACCATTATGTCCTTGTCATAAATTTACAAACCATTCATTTTCCCCAAAAACGATTTTCAAATCATAATTTGAAAACACTGCACATGAGGAAATGACTTAAAATGTCCTTAAGACACATGAAAGTGTTTTTTGATTGCCTTTCCAGCATGGTTGGGTCACTTTTAACATGGCTATGTAACACAAACATTTAAAATCTAAATTTGCCATGCACAGGTGGGACCATATTTACAAGCAATTTGCGCCACAGAGAAAGGTCTTACATTAAAATGGGAAAAATAACATCAGGGACAGTCAATTGCCGTATAAAGAAGCATACACCATTATGTCCTTGTCATAAATTTAAAAACAATTCCTTTTCCCCAAAAACGATTTTCAAATCATAATTTCAAAACACTGCACATGGGAAAATTACTTAAAATGTCCTTAAGACACATAAAAGCGTTTTTTAATTGCCTTTGCAGCATGTTTGTATCACTTTTAACATGGCTATGTAACACAAACATTCAAAATCTAAATTTTCCATGCACAGATGGGAGCATATTTACAAGCAATTTGCGCCACATAATTCATAATTTTTTCCTTAAAGCACACTATTCTCTATCTAAATTAAAGAAATATTTTCTCACCTTAGCAAATACTTTGAGTTTGAAAACAGTCTCAGAAACACACCAATTTGTCTTCAGCAGAGCAAAAGGTATGCACTCCAGAGTCTGCAGCTATCAAAAGCACAGAAATGCTGTAATTCTTCACACATATCTCTCATGTCACCCAATCAAAACTCTTCCCTCACTTTTTTTCAAATGAAAACCCTTCCCCCCTCTGCCATTTCATGCCTTTTCTGCATGGCAACCACCTCTTGGAAGACGTCTGGTGTTTGCAAGTTCACACAACAATGTTGCAATTGAACTCTGAACTCTCAGTGCACCTGCGTATCCACTGCAATCTTTCATTTAATGATTTTTTATTGACCACTCAAAATACATCTTTCAAAGAACACATCCATGCACCCTAACTTTCTGTTTTCAGCAATCAAAATCCACCAATCACTGTTACTGCTTCATGAAC
Organism: Lissotriton helveticus; assembly: GCF_964261635.1. Classification (NCBI taxonomy): domain Eukaryota; kingdom Metazoa; phylum Chordata; class Amphibia; order Caudata; family Salamandridae; genus Lissotriton; species Lissotriton helveticus. Next base: position 990,883,783 of record NC_136067.1, read on the forward strand.
ACAGAAACTCCACAGTTTTTTTCATTTTAAACTCTCATTTTTTCAACTGCCATTTCATTGCCACACTTCATCTGACTGCAGGAGAACCTCCTCTCACCATGTTTTCTGTCTGGATTGTTGGACATAGTTATATTCACTGGGCTCACAGGTATGCTGAGAACAGAAAATTACCTAACCTCAATTTACAAGATGTGGAAATTAAGTGGTTTGGCCACAGAGGATTAAAATGTCACCAATTGATACCATTGGTGAAAACCTTTATGCATTTGCCCAAACCTGACCTGTTAATTGTGCACTGTGGAGGTAATGATTTGGGCACTTTGACTGGGGTAGGTCTGGAAATGCTTTTAAAGGACACCTTTGAGCAATTGATGGCACTTTTTCCTCAGACTGCCTTGGTATATTCAAATATATGCCAAAGACAGAAATGGAGGTGGTCAAACCAATTTTGTCCACAAATTGAGAAGTCGAGGAAGCATGTAAACAAATCTGTTTCAGCTTACATGAGAGACCATGGAATGGGCTCCATGTACAACAATAACTTGCGTTACTACATGCAAGATATCTACAGAGGAGATGGAGTTCACTTCTCAGATGAGGGCAACAGAATTTTCACTCTGAATTTAAGACTGTGCATTGGTACCTACTTATAAGTACCTAAATGTACCATAAACCCAAAAGCTCTTCTCAGAGCTACCCTACATCTGATCACTCACAATTATTATTTTACTCTAACATTTTTCACTAATTTTCAACAAAGTACGCTCCCTGGGACGCTACCCGGTACGCGAACCGGGAGCTAACCTCGCGAAATTTTAAAAAAAAATGTTTTTTTTTCGCACATATAAGCCTCCTCAGCCACCCTCACAAAACCTAGGGGGTCAAGATAAGTCTACCGTGCCCCCTTCTACCCATTCTGAACATTATTTGCCCTCCATTTTGTATCTTAATTCGACCGAAACACAAAATGGTGGACTCCCGTAACGCTTAAGGTTCGCGAACCGGGGCGCTCAACGGTAGCGTACCGGGTCGCTCCCTGGGAAGCGCACCATCAAAAAAGGTGGGAAAGTAGTTCACAGAAAAGCCACTGGAGACAATTTCACCAAATATAGATTAGCTCATACTACATACCAATCCCTACCATTTTCACAAATTTGATTGGAATTCCATTTAGCCATTTAGCCTGTAGACCTCTCTAAATACCCTGAGGTAAATTACTTCACAAAACACATCTGAAGTGTTGGAATTGACAACCAATTAATATGTTACTTTCATTTTCTACTTTTTTTACCTGACATTTCATTGGTTATATACCTGAATATATATAAAGGAAGAGAAGAAAACACAGCCATTTTGACTACTACTTCTTGGTGTACATTTCAATAGTATTTTCACTAATTCCTTCAACTTCTTTCTAAAGGTAAGTTTTTATTTTTAAAACTGAAGTATATTGTGCACTATAAGTTAATATGGTAAACTTTTTCTGATAGTTATATACTATCCCTCTGTAGTAGTTATAGATTTAGATAGACTTCTCTGTTATAGTTATGGATGGAGTTAGGCTTCTCTTGTATAATTATGAATTTACTTACGTTAAATCACATACACTTTTTTATATTCCTACTTCCACTCTGATACTATACACTGCCCAAAGATAAATTCACTGATAAAAACTGCCTATCTAAAATTAATCCCAACAGTGCCCTATCTCTACTAATATATATTTTTTTAATCTAAATTTCAGGCAAAATGGAAGGCGAACAGAAAGTTGAATTTCAAATTGTCCTGCAAGAGAGCAGCCAAGAAATCATTGATGAAAATGATATTGAATTTTTCGATGAAACTTGGGACAAAGAACTACTGCAATGTGTACAAGCAGTAGATAACCTCCTTGAAAATGAGGACATTTTACACCCTCAGAGACTACAATGTATATTCAATGATAATTATGAAATTTCTGACAATGAAATGTTAGAAAGTTTAATAAATTATGAAACACAATCACAATAAAAAAAAATGCTTAAAAAATAAAGAAAATAAAAAATAATCAACAAAACCAACAATCAATTAACATACAGCATTTAAAAAGTCTATCATTCATTTTTCATTGCAGTACGCTGCCCAGAACGCTTCCCGGTTCGCGGACCGGGCGCTACCCACGCAAAAAAACAAACAAAAAAATTATTATTTTTTTGCCCCGCGGGGCCCTTTTAAAGCCTCCACATTAAACCTAGGGGGTCAGGGAGGATCTACTATGCCCCCTTATGGTTATTTCCCCCTTTGTTTTGGCCTCCTCTTGTCTCTCAATCCTACCGAGAGACAAGATGGCGGCCGCTCCGGACTGTTTAGAATGTTGACAGACACCGGAGAACCAATCAGCTTCGCTACGCGAAGTTCCGGTACGCGCCCCGGTCCGCGAACCGGGGCGCTGCCCGGTCCGCTGTTACAGATATATATCTTTTTTTAAACGTTAATTTCTCAAAATCCACTGGAGCACATATATTGAGACCTACAAAAGGCACATCGGGCTACCAGTCCCTACAATTTTGCCAAGTTTCGTGCAAATCCATTCAGCCGTTCGGGCTAAAAGTGAGGCCAACCGCCCTATGGAAAACTCAATGTTAAAAACACGTTTTGGGACCCCCCTTTTTTCTCGGCCCCCCCTTGACGAACCCCCCCCAAATCTTCAGGGGCTGCTCAGAAACAAAATGTTCCATTTTCCAGAAAATGCCTGGCTACAGGATATTGCGGATTTGCATTTTTGATGGCCCTCAAATGTTCCAATGCCCTTAATCTAGCTTTTTTAGTGGTCATGCCAATATAAAATTTGTCACAGGGAAACTATGTAAAGACCTAGCAGACCACAAAATCAGTAAAAGGGTAGGTTGTAATACTGAATTTGCAGTATATGCGTTACAATGTCCCTGTGACAAATTTTATATTGGCATGACCACTAAAAAAGCTAGATTAAGGGCATTGGAACATTTGAGGGCCATCAAAAATGCAAATCCGTAATATCCTGTAGCCAGGCATTTTTTAGCTGAGCACCAACAGAACCCCAATCTCTTGAAATTTTTTGTGATTGACTGTGTGGAACAGAAAGAACGGGGTGGTAACAGGCTATTGGAACTTCGCAAACTGGAATCACGTTACATCATCAGGTACAACACTACACAGCCCAATGGTCACAATATGGGAGAAGAACTTTCAGTTCATTTATAAATATAATGTAATGGTTAATTAACTGCCTAATTTTCTAAAATATATCCATTCTGTATGTATTTTAATGTTTTTATATTCACAGCAACTTCACTGACATAGTAAAATATAGTGTACTTTGTTTTTCATTTTCAGATGGAGATAAAATCTACAGTTGAACTGAAATAATCCACTTGGGTTCAACAACTAAAAAAACGAATTATTGCTGAATCAGCTGATTTATTTGAATATGTAACCACTAATATTGGTTAATAATTATAGGATATGTAAAGTGTAAAATTATGCTTTTGATAAGTGATTTATTGATTTGCCCACTTGGGAGTAATATCACAAAATGTTACACTAGTCGTGTAAAATGAATGCTGTCAGCTTTATTTACTTTTTGCGAGTGGCAACTGAGAAGATATAAATTTGTTTAATTCTCCGATAAGCAACATTGCTAAGATAACTTGAATTGCAGTCGCTACATAGTAACTCTTCTATGTCAGTGTAATCACGTGCACCAAATGTTTAGAAATCTGTCACTTTAAATAGAATGGCCGCTTTAACAACTGTACCCGTGAGCAAGAAGCTTAACGCTTCGAAACGCGTAGGGTTTGTTTATCCGTGTGCCAATAAATACAGCACTGAACGATATTTGGGCTCCGGTTCTGGTCTTTTCCAGTGTAATACGTACTACCTGTACCAGGAGCGTGAGAATTTCGAGGGGGCGGCGACCCCGCCGTGAGCCCGCTGGTAAAGCGGCTTGAGCACGCCAAGAATTGTGTGATTGATATATATATATATATATATATATATATATATATATATATATATATATATATATTCACGAGCAAATGTCCCAAGAGGGGGGAGCTGCTTGAAGCCGGTGCTGGCGGCTAACATACCTATATGATCGCATATACATTTTTGAACTCTTTATATTTTATGACAGTTCAACACGCAGCCATGATAGTCCTAAATTATAGGACTATAGCACATCAACGCACTTGACGCTGATTTTAGCATAATAGAGCACTATGCTCTCAATCTTAAATGTCAATTAAGAATGCACAGTGTGATACATCAGCAACCCTACAATGTGAATTGGGCTAATAAATGTTAGCAACATACACAAAAAAATGAAATAATGTTTTGCCTACTGAACCCATAATGCATCATAATGTGCCTAATGGTTGTAACAGTATAAATGCGTAAAACAAACAAAGGACTAACGTTTGACACCGTGAACAGGGACTCTGTGCAGTCCGAAACGCGTAGGTGGGAGACCTACAAGAAATAAAACGAACAGCGTAATCTAAACAGTGGTGTGCGGCGTGTTTCTTACAAGGAAATCTTGCTTTTGCATATATATATATATATATATATATATATATATATATTACCTACTGGCGGTCGCCAGTAGGTATATATAGTTAGGATTTTTTCTCTATGGGATTTTTGAAAATTCTATGTCTAATAACTTTGGCGTTTGTGGACGGAATTGGCTGAAATTTTCAGAAAAATGGCACATTTTGTTTCTGAGCAGCCCCTGAAAATTTTGGGGGGTTCGTTAAGGGGGGGCCGAGAAAAAAGGGGGGTCCCAAAACGCGTTTTTCCCATGTTAATTTCCATAGGGCGGTTGGCCTCACTTTTAGCCCGAACGGCTGAATGGATTTGCACGAAACTTGGCAAAATTGTAGGGACTGGTAGCCCGATGTGCCTTTTGTAGGTCTCAATATATGTGCTCCAGTGGATTTTGAGAAATTAACGTTTAAAAAAAGATATATATCTGTAACAGCGGACCGGGCAGCGCTCCAGTTCGCGTACTTTTCGCGCAACGGAGCTTTGTGAAGCGAAGCTGATTGGTTCTCCGGCGTCTGTAAACATTCCAAACAGTCCGTAGCGGCCGCCATCTTGTCTCTCGGTAGGATCGAGAGACAAGAGGAGGCCAAAGCGAAGGGGCAAATGACCATAAGAGGGCATAGTAGATTGTCGCTGACCCCCTAGGTTTGATGTGGAGGTTTTAAAAGGGCCCCGCGGGGCAAAAAAAATAAAAATAATAATAATCGAACGGCTGAATGGATTTGCACGAAACTTGGCAAAATTGTAGGGACTGGTAGCCCGATGTGCCTTTGCTAGGTCTCAATATATGTGCTCCAGTGGATTTTGAGAAATTAACGTTCAAAAAAAGATATATATCTGTAACAGCGCTCCGCTTCGCGTACTTTTCGCGTTACGGAGGTTTGCGAAGCTGATTGGTTCTTCGGCGTCTGTAAACATTCCAAACAGTCCGTAGCGGCCGCCATCTTGTCTCTCGGTAGGATCGAGAGACAAGAGGAGGCCAAAGCGAAGGGGCAAATGACCATAAGGGGGCATAGTAGATCGTCCCTGACCCCCTAGGTTTGATGTGGAGGCTTTGAAAGGGTCTCGCAGGGCAAAAAAAATATATACCGTTTTTTTAGTTTTTTTGCGTGGAGTGCGCCCGGTTCGCGAACCGGGAAGCGTTCTGGGGAGCGTACTTTCTTGAAAATTAGTGAAAAAAGTTAGAGTAAAATAATAATTGTGAGTGATCAGATGTAGGGTAGCTCTGAGAAGAGCTTTTGGGTTTATGGTACATTTAGGTACTTATAAGTAGGTACCAATGCACAGTCTTAAATTCAGAGTGAAAATTCTGTTGCCCTCATCTGAGAAGTGAACTCCATCTCCTCTGTAGATATCTTGCATGTAGTAACGCAAGTTATTGTTGTACAGGGAGCCCATTCCATGGTCTCTCATGTATGCTGAAACAGATTTGTTTACATGCTTCCTCGATTTCTCAATTTGTGGACAAAATTGGTTCGACCACCTCCACTTTTGTCTTTGGCATATATTTGAATATACCAAGGCAGTATGAGGAAAAAGTGCCATCAATTGCTCAAAGGTGTCCTTTAAAAGCATTTCCAGACCTACCCCAGTCAAAATGCCCAAATCATTACCTCCACAGTGCACAATTAACAGGTCAGGTTTTGGCAAATGCATAAAGGTTTTCACCAATGGTATCAATTGGTGACATTTTAATCCTCTGTGGCCAAACCACTTAATTTCCACATCTTGTAAATTGAGGTTAGGTAAATTCCTGTTTTCAGCGTACCTTTGAGCCCAATAGATATAACTATGTCCAACAATCCAGACAGAAAACATGGCGAGAGAAGGTTCTCCTGCAGTCAGATGAAGTGTGGCAATGAAATGGCAGTTGAAAAAATTAGAGTGTAAAATGAAAAAAAACTGAGGAGTTTCTGTGTTAATGAAGCAGTAAGAGTGATTGGTGGATTTTGATTGCTGAAAACAGAAAGTTAGTGTGCATGGATGAGTTTGTTGAAAGATGTATTTTGAGTGGCGAAGAAAAAATCATTAAATGAAAGAATGCTTTGGATATGCAGGTGCACTGAGAGTTCAGAGTTCAATTGCAACATTGTTGTGTGAACTTGGAAACACCAGAGGTCTTGCAAGAGGTGGTTGCTATGCAGAAAAAGCAGAGAGGGGGCAGAGGGGGGAAGGGTTTTGCTTTGAAAAAAAGTGAGGGAAGAGTTTTGATTGGGTGACATGAGAGATATGTGTGAGGAATTACAGCATTTCTGTGCTTTTGATAGCTGCAGACTCTGGAGTGCATACCTTTTGCTCTGCTGAAGACAAATTGGTGTGTTTCTGAGACTGTTTTGAAACTCAAAGTATTTGCTAAGGTGAGAAAAGATTTCTTTAATTTAGATAGAAAATAGTGTGCTTTAAGGAGAAAATTATGAAGAAAGTTGTGTTTTTCAAATGTTGCTTTGTCTCAAGTGTTTTACAAATAGATTTTGTTTCTTTGAGAAATTGTAATTGGAGAAAATGTGAAGTATTAGTACTGACAGGGCTTTTATGTGCATAGGAGCTGTGGAGTGTTTTCAAATTATGACTTGTAAATCGTTTTTGAGAAAAAGCAATGGTTTTAATATTGATGAGAAGGACATAATGGTGTCTGCTTCTTTATAAGGTAATTGAGAGTCTCTGATGTTATTTTTCCCATTTCAATGTAAGAAGTTTGTCTGTGGAGCAAATTGCTTGTAAATATGCTCCCACCTGTGCATGGCAAATTTAGATTTTGAATGTTTGCGTTACATAGGCATGTTAAAGGTGACTGAAACATGCTGCAAAGGCAATCAAAAAACGCTTTTATGTGTCTTAAGGACATTTTAAGTCATTTCCCCATGTGCAGTGTTTTCAAATTATGAGTTGAAAATCGTTTTTGAGGTAAAGGAATGTTTTCAAAATTTATGTGCGCCATATGCCCCCAAATTTCTTTTTCAGGGGTGCAGCAGGGTGTTCTTGAGACACCCCTGCACCCTCGGAAAAATTCGTAATTTGCGATGAGGTAATTGCTAATCGCAAATTGCACCTTCATTCCTATGGGCCTCCTGCTGCATGGAAATGAATGGGTAATTTGTAATTAGCAAATAGGTCATCGCAAACTAGGAATGGTAAAGAATCGCTATTTATTCCTTAAAGTTTGCTATTTAGGAAATGCAAAAAACTTTGATGATACATATGGCGGTTCATCTCTAACAAGATAAGAAGCATAGGGATAGATTTATGATGACTGGCGCATCACCAGGGATGTGTTAGTCATTCTGTGCCGCTGTTCCGTCACCTATGGTGTGCTGCATTTACAATGCGGCGCATCATGGGGCAAAAACAGCACAGATGCGTGACGTATCTGTGCCGTAAAGGTGGCGCATTGCTGGAGTTGTATCGCAAGTGTGATGAAGCTCCAGCAAGGCTCAGGGGTGCCCCTGTCGCAGGGTTTCTGTTCTCACACAGAACTGTGGACAGAGGATTGGAACCTCGGCGAATTAGGGTGTCCCAAAACTCACCTTAGTAATCAAAACCCCTTAGCAAGCTAGGTACAGTGTCACATTGGATATAACAAACTCTCAATGTTTAGACAATCCAGAATATGAACTTATAGTACCTCAGGATACGTGGAACTCATGAACAGTCGGTCGTTATATATTTCTTAGAAACCAGAACATGGAGTTAAGAAGAACACATGTGTATTTGAAATGTTTATTTACTAATGCCGTCTTCTCAGGCGTAGTATCTTAGATTATACAAGTACACATATTATCAGTAGCAAAATTACCAGCATAGTTAGTAGTACATAAAAAGCGAATGGTGACAGTATGTTAACATGCTGTAAATGAATAAGAGTTAGCAACACTTATAAGCAGCCGCGGGCCATGGAGGGAGTTACGGTGGGGCAGGGAGGTGGGGAGGGGGAGGGGCAGGGTGGAGAGGGCTCCACCCTGCCCCTCCCCCTCCCCGCCTCCCTGCCCCACCGTAACTCCCTCCACGGCCCGCGGCTGCTTATATCTCACCCTCCCTAATACACATAATATATTATTTGCTAAGAAGGTCTCTTTGTGTTGGTTTAGGGCGTGCCGATACTTTAGTGTCTTAGATTTGAAGGAATCACATCAGCATACACCAGCTCTCTCTTCATGTGAACCGCATCAAGTGTTGTGTATGTGTGTTCGGCAAAGCAATATAAAACCCGCCTCATGCCCAGAATTGGCAGAAGCTGCACTTATGTTATGAGTATGAAGTCGTGGAGATCAGACCTCATAACAATTCTGTATCGTGTTGTTCTTGAAACTTCAGCACTCGCTGTACAGATATAGTTTAACAAGTAAAGCAGATAGTAGAGCAATAACATATTATTGTCATGTAAATCAAGATGAACTATTAGGTTGAAAGCTAAAGCAACAACTAAGTGTCGTGTGCAGAAGTTGCAAAAAAGGAAAAAATGGCGTTTAAACCGGTAATGAGTCCATGCTAACTTAACACGGTGTAAAGATATCCAGGACCTAGATGACACCGCCCCATGATCCGGAAACGAACTGAATAAGATAATAGAAGTGCCATCTCATGAGAGCAGATTGCAAGTTTATATGTGGACGGTCCACAAGGTAAAACATTAAAAACTAGGAAAATGTAATGCTAAAGAAAAATAAAACAGCCAAGTACTTTATCGAGTCTTAAGCCAATAGGCAAGCTAAATAATAAAAACTTGACAAATAAGTCAATGAATTGTCAATGAAATGCTAGTACTCAGCATATCAAACATGAAAAAGGTCTATGACATAACTGTGTATGCAAAATAAGCTGCAACAGCCTCCAATAGGAAGTCACCGTCTTCATCCGAAAAGAGTTCAGCCATCCAATTTAAAAGCGGAAAAGAACATACGTGCTCTCCCAGCACCGGATCCTCTATCAACATCAGAGGACAGCTCGGTGGGTTTTCAAGAAAGCTCTGTTCCAAGAAAGACTGTGTTGCCGCCAGTAAATTCCAGGGACTAATTAGTCCATGCATCAATGCCACAGCCATAATCCTTTCGCCAGGACAAACCAACTCGTGAGTAATGATAGGAGTCATCAGCTGCTTAAAGTCGACGTCAGGAGAAACCGGTCCGCAGAGACACAAATCAATGGCCCAATCGAAATCACAGGTCAGGCAGTGAAATACAGGCTGGACACAGGTGAAGTAGGAGAATCGAAAAGATAATCCATATGCCGTGCTTAATATCGCCAACGGTATTGTGCCATAATATTCTAGCATGCGATTGCGGAACAGTGTCAGCAGCTGCAGGGCGGGAGCTTGCACAGGAGGGACATCCATATTTAAAAATGTAAAAAAGCACAAGAGCGTCCGCTGGTAATGCAAGTAAAAATGGGAATCCACGAAGCAGAGTGGAAAAAATAGAATGAAAGAAAGCAGGGATGACTCCAAAGATTTTCTCAAATGAAGTCACAAGACCACTGGTAACAACTTTAAAAAAGTGCGCCAGGCCCTTTGTGGAGGACGCGTTAGAGATAGTCCGAACCATCTTGCTGAAATGGAAAGGCGAATCTGTATTTAAAAGGTTCTGCACCTCTGTACGGGTGTTCGCTATGTGAAGCACGAAAGTTTCACGGGCCGAAGTCAAGGCCACCTCTCTCTGAGACAAAAGAGCTCTTATTCTTGTCATGCCGTTGAAATGTGCTCCCAAGGTTGGTATTTGTGGCCAGATTGAAAACTCCCTATGTTCATGTGTGGGAGGAAATAGAACATTTCTGCAGCAAATAACCCGTTCATTTACTGTTACGATAAAAGGAATACTTTTAATTAACCCAGAACAATCTTCATTATTGAGCATCAAATAACTACCATTTTCCAAGAACTTGAACGTGGGGATGATAGCAGGAACTGGTGTGCCTTGCAACACGCAAGCCATATTTGTTCGGTGTTTGTTGCATGAACCGTGTAACTGTATGTGCCTACACATTAGTGAATGATCTGGCGTCTCAGTGCATTCCTCTCCATTCAGATAAACTTCTTGATCATCTTTGAAAATCTGTATGTGTATGGAAGCGACCAGACCTCATGAAGAAAACCACTACCTAAAGGTTAATAACGACCTATTGGTATGTATTTCATACAATTTGAAAACTTATATAAAGCAAAAGGCAGCGTTATTAAACCGTGGATAAGGCACGTTGCCAAAGCAGTCAACCTTTTGGATTTATACTGGAAATGTTAAAGGAAGAATTACGGAGTAGGGCCTGTAAATCTTTAATGGACAACGAGTAAAATTACTCCAACCATCATATTCCTCTAACTCCGGGATAGTAGGGGTGTTTAATTTTTTAGAAGTAGCCAATCCAAAGCATTTGGTCTGGGAAACTGTTTCATTCACAAACAACATATGATTTGGGATGAGACATGCACGGTGGAAAGCCTCAGTGCCTTGTACCTGCCAGGTTCGTGAACCCCAAACTGATGTAGATCCTGGATATTTTTACTCTGTGTTAAGTTAGCATGGGCTCATTACTGGTTTAAACGCCATTTTTCCTTTTTTGTAACTTCTGCACACGACACTTAGTTGTTGCTTTAGCTTTCAGCCTACCTGCGTCAAGATCTATGCCTGCTTCAAGCAGGCGCAGGGTTTTGATGTAGCTTTGTCCTATCTGATTGTAAATGCGGCACACCGTGGGTGGCAGAGCAGCGGTGCACGTTAACTGGTGCATCCCTGGGGATGTGCTAGTTAATATAAATCTGCCCCTTTACATTTAATTATGTGCAGGGGACACAGAGTAGGTGAGGTTTATCCAAGGTTAAGAAGAGATGAGTCCTGTTCAGTGAAAAATTGGAGATAGGCTTCAGTATGTTATATACTTAAGTAGTGTGTTAAGTTTTTGATGACTGTTATTAATTTACTGTTGGGTAATAGTGGTTAATAACATTTTTTATTATATTTTACCACAGATTCAACTGCAGATTATTTCAAGATTTTAGGATGCCAAGCAAAGAAAGAGTGAGAAAGGCTGCAAAACGTCAAAGACAGCAGGACCATGGAATAATGCAGCAGTCCTCTAACAAAAAGATTTGTCAAGTCACCAAGAAAGCACCGGGTAAGAGTCCAAAAACAGTCATAAGAAATATGTCTAGTAAAAAAAATATTACTACAGAAAATGTTTCAGTCCAGAAAAGGAGAAACAATTCAAATGGTAAGGAAAGGCCAATGAGAAATGTTACTGCTAGAGTAAGAGATAACTCTATGCATGAAAGTAGAAGGAAACAACAGTTTAGGGACATTCGTAAACGAATGTTCCGCAACAGGATAATTGGGAATTTGTTAAAAAATATTAAGAAAGGTCAACAGAAAGTGGTTTTTTATAAGAGAAAAAAAATAGTTGAGAAAGTTATTGATCAGGCATTTGAAATTAAACGTAAGTTATTTATTTTGACAATCAATAGAATTAGGAAGCTAAACAAGGCAATTTATGATTTCAAAAGAAATAGTAGATGGAAGAGAATAGTTAATCGTAGTAATTTTTGTGAAGTTTTTTCTGGAGAATGGATGCATAGTTCAAGCTCTGAGGCATTTTTTAATGAGGAGAGGTATTTCCAGGATAATGATTTGGTGCATGCAGTTGACACCAGTGGTCGAGCTTATGAAGTGAAAGATGGTTGTCCAGTTGAAAAAGAAAAACTTGTGAGAACAGAGATAGAAGAGGTGTTAGGTAAGGAGGTTTTAGGGAGACGTCCTAAGGGTCCTGTGTACACCTGGAAGTGTAGTAGTATTTGCAGTGTACGACAGGATTCCATCAATTTGCTTTGTGATTTTATACGGTCATTTAATAAGAAAAGTTTAAAGCAGAAAATGAAGTTGTTGCAAGAATTAGATCCTTGCAGAGTGAGAGAAGTGATAGGTTTGCATGGTCATTCACTGGCTTGTCTTTCCAGGAGAGTATGCCAGAGTGTTTTTAATCATTTCAGGATGCTAGCAGTGCATCATAATAAAGTGAGGAAATTAGTTAGAATGTTGTATTATGCTAAGAGTCCAGCAATTATGCTTAAACAATTATGCGCTGCTCTTTTGCATGGTTCTGAAATAGATGTGAAGAATATATGTGAAGAAATTGAGTTTTGTTACTTTGGAAGTAAAGAGGAGAATGTTGAAATTGACCAAGAAGAAGAGAGTAATGTGGAAGATAGTGTACAGGTTTCCAGTACAGATAATTTCCAGAGGGAAATTGCGACGTTTGAGGTGAAATCAAGTGAGAGGCCAAATTTCACTTGTGTGTGTTGTCGACGCACTTATTATAAGAATCAGACTAAGTTAGTGGATTTATATGGAAAAAGTGAAAGGGAAAATAATAGTGAATGGAAGGATTTTACAACATACTTGATGGTAGAAAATTGTTTTGATTTGGGATTGGATCAACGTGTGTGTACTTATTGTTGTAACAAATTAAATCAAAACCAGATGCCTGCTAGAGCAGTTCATAATAATCTGGAATTGGTTGAGATTCCTTCTGAATTGAAGGATTTAAATACTTATGAATCTATTTTGATTCAAAGTATCCATCCCTTTCAGGCTATTGTAAGAATGGAGCCAAAGACAGGGAAATTGCCTCCATCAGATTTACAGAGAGGATTAAAGGGAAGAGTTGTTTATTTGCCTCTAGATTTGAAGAAAAACATTAACACAATTGGAGTAGAAAAAGTGGAAGAGGAACCTCTTGTTATCTTAGTTAATGGGGTTCCGACAAAGAATAAGAAAATATGGCAAGATTTAGTAGATGTTAGGAAAGTCAAAAGGGCAACATTGTATTTGAAAAAATATAATAAATACTATAAAAATGTATATGTTGCAGAAGAGGAAGTAAGTGAGGAAGAGGATAGCGATTTGTGTGCTGGTCAAATTGAGAAAGTAGAACCCTGTACTAGTGAAGAAATATATGAACATTATAGTGTTCATCCTTTGCATTCCAAGGAAGTCATGGGGAATGCTATTGAGTTGTTTCAAATGAAACAAGCGAAAGGGAGTCCCATTAGTGTTTGGGAGGAAAGTTTGGAAGCTCGGTGTTTCCCACAGCTTTTTCCAACAGGTCAGGGAGGAAGATATGATGAGCGACCTCATCAAATTCCTGCTTCTGAATACCGGACTTTGCGATTGTATGCAGGAGATCCTAGGTTTCGACAATGCATTCCTTATTTGTTTCATCTCCTGTTTGAAAGCGATCTGTCTGGACTGTCATATGCAGTGAACCACATCTTGAAAAGTGGTATACACATGCAAAACATCTCGGCAAGTGACTTTATGGATAAAGTCAATGTCCAAGACAGTATTTTGGATTCTCACCTGATTAATCTCATGGCGTGTCAGCGTGGTACTAATGAGTACTGGTACCGTCGTCATGGTGATTTAAAATGTATGCTGAGGAACTTAGGAACTCCCACATGGTTCCTCACTTTGAGCTGTGCTGAGTATGGCTGGGAAGACTTACTTGAATTTCTACGAGAGGCAAATGCTAACGTAGAAAACATCGAATTCAAGACACCCGGAGAACTGTGCTCTTTGGATCCAGTCAATGTATGTAGGTACTTCAATCATAGATTTGAAGGTATGATGTCTTTCATCATGAATAAGAAGAATCCACCTCTTGGAGAGGTGTTGGATTTCTTCTGGAGGAAGGAGTACCAAGCAAGAGGTGCTCCTCATATACATATGTTGCTGTGGATCAAGGATGCACCTAAATTTGGAACGGATGCAGAAGACTCAGTGATGAGTTTCATAGAACAGTATTCTACGTGTGCTGTTCCAAACGCAAAGGAGAAAAAAAGCCTAAGAGAAAAAGTTCTACGTTTCCAAAGCCATCGATGTGGAAAGTACTGTCGTCGTAAATTCCGGAACAAAGACAAGTTCTACACCAAATGTCGTTTCGGCTTTCCACGACCGGTGATTTCTAAAGGAAGAGTGAACAGTTTGATGTCTTCGCTGCGACATAATGTGATGAAGAAATCACCTAAAAACACATACAATTTGAAGAGGAACGAAGAGTCTAAGTACATCAACGACTACAACCCGGTGATTTTGTCCATGTGGAATGCTAACATGGATATACAGTTTGTGGCTGATAACTGTATGGCTGTGGCTCGGTATGTGACATCTTACATCACCAAAAAAGAGAAGACAGAATTGAAGGATATGTGGGAGGACATTTCCCATGAAAAGAGCCTCAGCAAGAAGTTGTACAGTTTCAGTCTGAAGATGTTGTTGCATCGAGAAATCGGAGCTTACGAATGTTCTGACCGGTTGTCTTCAGCAAGTCTCTATGCCAAGTCCAGGAGTATCGTTTGGGCGAGTGTTGGTCTTGCTGCAACGCGTAATCGAGTTCTGAAACCTGTGCGGGAAATTGAGTATTTGGCGGAAAAGGAGCCAAACAGTACCGACATTTTGAAGAGCAACATGTTGGATACATATTATCCAAATCGAAGCAGTCACCTCGAGAATGTTTGTCTGTATGAGGTTCTGCAAAATTACATATTCAAGAGGAACATCAAAGAAGATACTGAGAAAGGAGTGTATGCTGTAATAGGAAGTGAGGGATGTCTGGTCAAGCAAAGAAAATGCCACTTGATAAACCATCGAAAATTGAGTGGCGAATCTCCTGAAAAAAAGGAGTTTTTCTATTTAGCACTTTTGCAACTTTTTAAGCCTTGGCGTGCAGAAGAGGAACTGCTTGGAGATTTCCTTTGTTACGAAGACTCATTCAATGCTGCCAAGGAGACCATAGAATGTCCTGCTTTTCCCAAATATGTAGAAATGTTGAATGTGGAAATTGAGCAGGAAGCAACGATTGCAGCCGAGATTGCCAGAGACAGTTCTCAGGACAGTCAGAGTTCTGCTTCATTGAGTCAGGATCCACTAGGAGGACCTCTTATCGAAAATGAAGCTGCCACTGCTATGAATGAAGTGGAAAGAGCCATGGCACATGCTCAGGAGGATGCGGTTAACTTAGAAGAGTTGGAAAGACAACTCAACGTTGAGCAGAGGAAAATATATGACGAACTTACCATGCAAATTGATCATGGATTAAGTCATGACAAGAAAGAGTGCTCATGTACGTCGTTGAAGCCTGTCCGACTGTACGTGAGTGGAGAAGCGGGAACTGGAAAAAGTTTCCTTATTAAAGCAATTTCATGTTATTTGCAGGAAAGGACAGAGTCATCGCTGTCTTGTGTTGTCACCGCTCCAACTGGACTGGCAGCACATAACATTGAAGGGATTACTTTACATCGTTTACTGATGCTGCCAGTGGAGCATGACAACAAATTAGAATATCACAAGCTATCTGGAGATGCTTGTTTTGAAGTTTCAAGAGTCTTGAGGAAAATGAAACTTCTTATCATTGACGAAGTAAGCATGGTTTCCAATGTCATGCTTGCCTTTGTGCATTTGAGAATGCAAGAAGTTCTCAAAACAGAGTATGATGTGTTATTTGGTGGCAAACACATCATTGTTTTCGGAGATCTTCTGCTGCTGACACCAGTGAAAGGGCAACCTGTGTTCAAAATGCTCACGCATGAAGATACCAGGAAGTGCTTAGGGAGCATTGGCAACGTCAATATATGGTTAAACTTCAATTATGCTGAACTGCATGAAAATATGCGTCAGGCAAAGGATGAAGTTTACAAGACTATTCTACAAGATGTTAGAATTGGAAAAGTGACCGAGCATGGGAAAGAAGCTTTACATGCACGATTACTGACAAATTTATATCCAGACGAAGATGTTGTGCCTGAGAATATTTTTCAGAAAGTTACTGAGAAAAAATCTGGAATATGTTTGATGCCAACTCTTGCAGAATGTGCCAAATTCAACAACAAAATGTTGCATTTAGAAAAGCAAGAGATTGTGAAACTGGAAGCTATTGACAGAGTAGAGCATATGGGATCAACAATTATTTTGTCTGAGAATCTGAAAACAAAATTGGATTCATTAGAGAAGAGTATATCTAAAACTGCGGGTTTTGAAAAGACTCTGAATGTGTGCTTCAACTGCCGTATAATTTTAAGAAGGAATTTACTTGTTGAAAGAGGTCTGGTAAATGGATCAATGGGTAATGTTGTTGATTTTGTGAAATACAGAAATAGAGATGGAATTGAATTTTTAAAAATTAAATTTGATGGCATTGAGGAAGTACAGCTAATTGCTCGTTGTTCTGCTAGATTTTTGCTTGTAAAAGACTTATATGTTCGTCGTAAGCAGTTTCCTGTTTGCTTGGCATATGCGGTGACAATCCATAAATCGCAAGGTTTAAGTGTAGACTGTGCATTGGTGAATATTGGCAGTTCTGTGTTCAAGGAGGGTATGGCATATGTGGCATTGTCACGAGTTAGGACTTTATCTGGATTGTACTTGATTGAGTGTGATGTCACAAACATTTGTGCGGATCTAGATTGTGTTAAGGAATACAATAGGTTGAGAAGAGAGTATGCGCCACATTTGCCTCAGTATCCTTTGTTTGAGAAACGTGTGGTAGGCCGGAAACGAAGAAATGTGACCAATACTGGGGAGGTTGTAGCAAAAAGACGAAAAGTCGATGAACCTGAAATTATAAGCAGAAACAAAAAGGATTCTGTTGAAGATGTTGTTGGTTTTCAATTTGAAAACAGTTCTGGTGTCAACTGCTATGCTAATGTAGTGGTTAATGTTTTGTTTTCTCTAGAAAATGTAAAAGAAGAGATTGTGGTCAATTCTGATCAAAGATTTTGCAGTTTGTTAAATTCTGTGTTAGAGAAATGTAGCACTGATAGAACAAACATAGAAAGTGTGTCTGAAATTCGAAATCTGTTAGACAGATGTTCAGGCCAAACACAATTCTCTCAAAATAGTCAGCAAGATTGTCAGGAGTTTTTAATGTATATGCTTGATGTATTGCATGATGAAGGTGTAGATGTAGATCACCTGTTTGGGCTTTCTTATCAATGGCAGCATGACTGCGAGAACTGTAGGGTATCAAGTACTACTAGTGTAGACTTAGAAAGATTTATATATTTAACTTTGCCAGACAGTAAATCAGTCTCTTTTAATAAGCTAGTAAAAGCAGCTGATCACAACATGGAGTGTAGCCAATGTAAATCTGAAATGATGTCCACATTATTTATACGAACATATGGCCAGTATGTCATTTTAATGTTCCAACGATGTAGGCCTGATGGAACAAAATTGACAACTTTAATTAAAAATTTTGTGGCTTCACAGTTGTCAATATCAGGAAGGACTTTTGTAACTGTAGCAATTATATATCATGATGGTCCTTCAATAACATCAGGACATTATACAGCTTATTTAAAGTGTAGAAATGGCTGGTCATTCTGCAATGATTCTGTTTTAATTTTCAAAAAAAAATTGCCATATGACCTTAAAAACTCTTACCTGGTGTTTTTAAAACCAAAATTTTAGGGAAAGAATCTCGGGATGTGCTCTGAGGAATTTCAAGAAGTTCTCATGGCTCCTACACTATTTGGCCTTGAGGATAAGTGTAGTACAGAGACATAAGTTCTTACCATAACACTGGACGTCATGGAGAAATACGTGCACTTTGAATGAGTTCAGAAAAACTATTTCTTTTTATAAGCTAATTGAAGCAGCCAATCAAAACATGGAGTAGAGGGAATGTAAGTCTGCAATGCTGTCTACTGTTTTACATTGCTTTGTGATTAAAAGTGATGTAGAGAATTAAATAATTGTACTAGTCATAAAGGTAGTGTAAGTCTGCTTCATAGTAAGCAGTATCAGTGTGATAGGAAATGTAGAACATGATTGAGCAAGAAGGGGAAGATATTACTAGTCCAGGATTGTGTAAATGATCTTCAACATTTTAATTCTGAAAGTTGCGGAAATGCGAAAAGACGGGATTGGCTTACAAGAAATCCAAGAGTTATAAATGGGTCTGACAAGATTTGGCCTTGTGGAAACTTGTGGTAGAGAGCAAGAAGTCATTTATTGTATGTAACATGTTTTTGAAAACGATGGAGGTTTTCTTTCAGAAAGTGGCGGGTTGAAAGTAATAACAGCACAACAGAGTGTAAGCTGTTCATAGGACATCCTTGGCCGTCATGGAAAGTAAGTTAACTTTAAGGAGTTCTGAATTCTGATTTGTTATGTTGTATGGGTTTTTTAAACACAATCATTTTGATTGTGGTTTTTTTTCCCCGCTGTTATATGATGAATACCTTCAAGTCACTGTTTTTAGTGAAATTTGATACATTCTGAGAACAGCAAAAATAAACCATTTAACATGTATAATTAATTCTGTTCTGTTTGCATTTATGATGTACATGTAGAACTGTGTAGGAGGCATGGAGAAGGTGAGGCTTCTGTAAGTGTCAAAGTTGTTGCATACAGTGAACACATTCACACATCGGTCCACTCTTCCTTGGATGTGGTGGAGGTGGTGGGGAAGCACCAGCTGAAGCTACTAAAGAAGCCATTGCTCACTGGTAACAAAGGGTCTTTCTCTCACAATGATGAAAGTCAGAGTGAGGAAAGAAAGAGGGATTTTCATCATTTGGGAAGAACAATAGTTCTCAACCAATGAAAAGTGTTCATTTTAGATTATATGACGTAGTCTTACATCATTAGGAAACCAAAAGTGAAATGAACCAATGAAAAGTGTTATTACCAAGTCACATGACCTGCTGTGTTTACGTTACACGCTTTGCAGGGCCTCCCGGTTTGCTTCCAGAAACCTGTGCTTTGCGACTCGGTAAGCGTACCAGTTCGCTAACGTAGTACGTCATATGACGTATCACGCGACAACGCGAAACGTCATGCGGACGGGAGGCGTCACGATGTTGTTTTCTAACGCGGCAGTTGCGGTAAAGAAACGTTTACCGGCTCGCGGTCTATTTCGCGGCATCAAGGTCAGCTAACGGGAAGCTTCCCGATTCGCGAAGCGGGAACGAAGAAAATTATTTTTTTTTTTTTAAAAGTTATTAATAAACATATAAAATATATTTTGGGATTTAAAGAAGAATACATTTTACAGCTACAGATATTTGCTATTAAAAAACCATTGAAATTCACTGAAAAAACCATAGGTTATAGATTATATATAGTTAGGAATTAGCATTTACAAAACCTTGAAAATTCACTGAAAAAACCATAGGTTATAGACCATATATAGTTAGGAATTAGCATTTAAAAAACCTTATTTTACTCACACAAAACCATTGAAATTCCATATATAGTTAGTTGCACTAACTATATATCGCGCACCCGCAATCCACTGCTGATGATGTCACATATTACATCATTCATGACATGGTCAGTGACATCACTGATGACATCACTGATGACATCTCAAATGACATCACTGATGACATCACTGATGACATCTCATTTGACATCATTCTTGTGCTAATACGATAAACCTCTTCAGACTCTAATATAACCTTAGATACACTCAGTGTATACAGAAACTCACACACTGTCACTCATCCATGGAGTTACTCACACACCTAGTCAGTCATGCAAAGAAACAATCTCACCTCCATTTCCTCAACTATACAGTTATACACACCTTACTTATTCAAGCATATACTAACACATATTTACTCTCTTATACAATCCCTGATACAAGTTCACAATGATCCATACAGCTACTCACACATTCAGTGGCTCTCATGCACAGTTATTTATATATGCCAACTCTCACATGTACTGTGTTTTACATATGTACTTACTTTGACATGTAGCACTGAGATATCCATTCACTCACCAATGCACTCATGCACACAGTCAACCACCCATACAGCTGTTTCCACATGCACTTTTGAACCCATACATCTAGTGAATCAACTGCTCATACATCTATGCACAGAGTCATACACCTCCCAGGCACCCACACACACACTCAGTCTCCCATACAAATACTTGAGCAACCAATCAATAACCCATATACTTAGTCATATAGCTACTGATCAACACATGCAGCAGTTTACAGAACAACAAACATAATGATGCACAAATTAAGACAGTTTAGTCACTAACCCGTGCACTCAGTGAGACACATTTAATCACTCACTCATACAGTCAGTCATGCACCTACTAAATCCTTCGTCCAGACACTTATACATCCACTCATTCTTCAATATGTAAGACATATTTAAACTTTACAGAAACAAAAAATCACTGGATGTTGTTATCAGTGATGTCATCAGTGATGTCATTTGAGATGTCATCAGTGATGTCATCAGTGATGTCACTGACCATGTCATGAATGATGTAATATGTGACATCATCAGCAGTGGATTGCGGGTGCGCGATATATAGTTAGTGCAACTAACTATATATGGAATTTCAATGGTTTTGTGTGAGTAAAATAAGGTTTTTTAAATGCTAATTCCTAACTATATATGGTCTATAACCTATGGTTTTTTCAGTGAATTTTCAAGGTTTTGTAAATGCTAATTCCTAACTATATATAATCTATAACCTATGGTTTTTTCAGTGAATTTCATATATATATATATATAGGATCCTATAAATTACATCACTCATGACATGGTCAGTGACACCACTCATGACATTTCAAATGACATCACTCATAACATCATTCTATAAGTGTTTTGTAAACCTTTTTGCACATTAACTTAAAGATATAAACTAAGCTACTGCATAAGTTAAATGAATACTCTTTTTGGACTACTAATGAGTGATACTGTTTCTAACATATGTCATCTGATTTGCACTGTGATTGCCTATATCAGTGTGGGACTGGGTGTCTGAGTGGCTGCATTGGTGAGTTGCTGTGTGAGTGACTGTATGGGTGAGTGAGTGATTATGTGAGTGGCTGCATTGATGACTGGTTGGTTTTGTGAGTGGCTCTATGGGTGGCTGAGTGTGTATATGAGTGCTGTATGAGTGACTAGGTGGCTGTTTGAATGGCTGTATGAGTGAGTCAATGGGTTTTAAGTGGATGTAAGGGTAAGTAAGGGTAAGTGAGTGGCTCTTTGAGTGGGTGTATAGGTAAGTGAGTGGGTGTGTGAGTGTCTGTTTTCCACAGTAAGTATCTGTTTGAGTGGCTGTATCAGTGACTGAGTGAGCATGTGAGTGCTTGTATTGATGTATGAATGGGTATGTAAGTGGTGTTGTGGATGGGGGAATGGATGTGTGAGTAGCTGTATGGGTGAGTGAGTACCTCTTTGAGAAACTGTATGGGTTAGTAATTAGCTGTATGGGTGAGTGAGTGGACATGTGAGTGGGTATGTGAGTGGTTGTATAGGTGTTCAACTGTTAATATGGGTCTTTGTGTGGGTGTGTGAGTAGTTTTATGGGTATGTGAGTGGCTGTATGGGTGTGTGAGTAGCTGTGTGAGTGGCTGTAATGGTAAGTGAGTAGTTGTGTGTGGGGGTGAGTGGCAGTATGAGTGAGTGAGTGTGTGTATAAGTAGTTGTATGGGTCTATAAATTGGTGAATGGTTATGTAGGTGTGCGAGTGGGTATATGAGAGGTTGTAGGAGTGTGAGTGGTTCTGTGGATGATGTCATCATTGGTGTCACTGATATTGTCATGAGTGGTATAATATGTAAGGTCATAAGCTGTGCAAGGCAGGGGGGCAAGCTTTAGTTAGCTCAGGTAACTATAACTGCTGAATTTCAATTGTTTTGTATCAGTGAAATCTGAGCCTAACTATAATGTCCCTATAACCTTTGTTCTTTCAGTGAATTTCTAAGGGTTTTTTTAATTCTTTTTCCTAACTATGATGTCCCTGTAATCTATAGTGTTTTCTGTGATTTTATAAGGTTTTTTAATGTGATTTCCTATAACATCCCTGTAACCTTTGCTTTTTTATTGAATTTCGAAGTTTTGTTTGAATTTAATTTCACAGCTGTGACCTCTAACGTTTGTGAGTGGGAGTGTGAGTGACTGTATGGGTCTGTGAGTGGGTGTGTGAGTAGTTGTATCGGTTTGTGAGTGGCTGTATTGATCTGTAAGCGGGTGTGTGAGTAGCTCTATGGAAATGTGAGTAGAATTTTGAGTGTGTGAGTTGCTGTATGGGTAGGTAGGTTGCATACTACTAAGGTGGATGGAGTGGGGTGAAATGGGCGATTCCTTCTGGTAACTTTGCCCTTTTGCATACTCACAGTCATTTATAGGGGGAGCCATGGACTCTATTCTCATCAGGAAAGGCCAAGAATGAACCCACTAGTCACAGTCACTACCGATTGCATTCCAATGGATCAACAATTCATTTATCTTCAGCAGGGATTTCAGACTGCTTTTCAATGTGGTCTTGCCAAGAAAAAACACTTGCTTTGCCTTCACCAAGCCCAGGAAGTTAGGATCATTTGTCCTTTACAGAAATGGAGCTTCAACTGGGGCACCTGCTATGTTTATAAATATGTGCTTCAAGCTGAGGTTTAATTTATGTGAAGTGAGCATCAGGGCCAGAAGGGAATGTCACCTGACTGTTTAAAGTCCACAATTGTGTTCAAAATGTTTACCCAACTGCAGTACTTTCTGCTGGTTAATTAGTAAGTGCTACCTTATAGGGTAAATGTCTGGTCTATATTCTGCACTACAGCTGCATAATGGACCATGAGGAAATGTCTGCAGCGACCTTGTGTTAGTTTCGACAATGTGATTGTTTGCTGTGCGTCTTTATCCAGAAATCTATGATAACATGAATCTTCCTCTGGAGAAGACAACAAGACTATAAAGAGGTCAATCTCCACCAGCTTCAGGGCACATGCTATGTTTATGTTTGTAAGTGCTTTCCCTTAAGGTTTGATTTCTGTGAAATGAGAATCAGGCCCAGAATGCATCCAACAAGAGTGCACAGTTTAGCAAATTTTTTAATTGGAAATGGGCTCCTGGAGGATCGATTCGGCCCCAGGGACCCCGTTCCCCAGGACCTGACCTAAACGTAACCCCTTGCCTGCGCTGAACGTTCCGCGCTGGTGCAGAACGTTCTATTGCGCGGGCGGGGCCGCGACGTTCAACGGACGTGCGCAGCACTATCGAGGTAGTGCATGCGACGTCCATTGAACGTGGGCAGCACTCAAGGGGTTAATGGGAGAGGTGACCGCCTGACTTTTGCCCAAGGCCCAGCCAAATATTGGAAAGGGTTAAGGGGGCTGAACGATCCCACTCTCTGGGTTCAGTTTGACCCGGGGACCCCTCCACTGGGGCCCAGCACACTAAGGCTCTTTCACTTATAACCAAATTCCCTAATTAATCAATGAAGGATTTATAGGGTAAAGCTTTACTCACTTCTTGAATGCTGTCCAAAGGGCTGGGCCCTGTACCATGACTAGAGTGCCTATTGTATCAACATGGAGCTTTTACTTTGATTCTGTTTGTGTGAGCATCGGTCTTTCAATTAACCTAGGCACCTAGGTGACCTAGCCCTAGGACACCCCCGCGCCGCACGGCCACCAGCTGCTGTGTGCGTGTTCCCTGACTGCTGCCTGCTGCCTCGCTAGCCGAGCTCCGGACGCGTGACCACGCCCCCTGCCTCTAGCGGCGTGGTCCGCGACCTGCCCCCGTCGTCATTGCTGCTGTTTAGTGTTTTTTTGCCTGCCCCGTCGTCATTGCTGCTGTTTAGTGTTTTTTGTAGCCTGTCCCCCTTTAACCTGCTTTTTTGCCTTCTGTTTGTGCTTGTGCCTTAGCCCCTTCGTCCCCCCTCCCCGCTCCCCGCCAACGCCGATAACCCCGCCCACTTTGCCTTCTGTACCCTCCCCGCTCCCGCCTCCCAGCTGCTCCGCCCACCCGCACACTTGGCCATATATGGCGACCGTGCGGCGCAGGTGAGTGTGACCTAGCCCTAGGACACCCCCGCGCCGCACGGCCACCAGCTGCTGTGTGCGTGTTCCCTGACTGCTGCCTGCTGCCTCGCTAGCCGAGCTCCGGACGCGTGACCACGCCCCCTGCCTCTAGCGGCGTGGTCCGCGACCTGCCCCCGTCGTCATTGCTGCTGTTTAGTGTTTTTTTGCCTGCCCCCGTCGTCATTGCTGCTGTTTAGTGTTTTTTGTAGCCTGTCCCCCTTTAACCTGCTTTTTTGCCTTCTGTTTGTGCTTGTGCCTTAGCCCCTTCGTCCCCCCTCCCCGCTCCCCGGTTCCCGCCAACGCCGATAACCCCGCCCACTTTGCCTTCTATACCCTCCCCGCTCCCGCCTCCCAGCTGCTCCGCCCACCCGCGCACTTCGCCATATATGGCGACCGTGCGAACGCGCAGCCTAGACGCGCAGCGGGCGCTCCGATTGTGCGCCAAAGGTAAGCCCGTCTGCGCCCGTCCGCGCCTGGACCACGCCCAGTGCAAGGACCCCTGGCCCCCACCGACGGAAGCCGACCCGACGAATCTACAACGCCGCCGAACTCCTCGCATTCAACACCAGCGGCATCCCGGGATGTCACCGAGCCGCCCCGAAGCACACCCACGGACCCTTCAGCTGCCACGCCTGCAAGTTCACCTGCATCCGGACCTGCACTACACCAGCACCGACCAAGCCGAACACCAGCAGCAACCACCTCAAGTGCATCCTGCTCAACACCCGCTCCGTCCACAGACACGCCATCGAACTCTGGAACCTCCTCAACACCACAGCCCCTGACATCGCCTTCCTCACGGAGACCTGGATGAACGCCTCCTCAGCGCCCGACATCGCCATCGCCATCCCAGAGGGCTACAAGATCACCCGAAGGGACCGCACCGCCAACCAGATGGGAGGAGGCATCGCCATCATCCACAGAGACACCATCCGCATCACGACCAACACCGACGACACCCTAACCACCGCCGAACACCTGCACTTCCAGATCCACACCGACCCGAAGACCACCCTCAGAGGCACCCTGATCTACCGACCCCCGGGACCACGCACACGATTCAGCGAGGACATCGCCGACTTCATCAGCCCGCATGCCCTCCCCTCCGCCGACTACATCCTCCTGGGGGACCTCAACTTCCACCTGGAGAACAACAGTGACCGCAACACCATCACCCTGCTCGACAACCTCGCCAACCTCGGACTCAAACAGCTGGTGCCCACCCCCACCCACCTCGCCGGACACACACTCAACGCCGTCTTCTCATCCAGCAAAGACATCGCCTTCAGCCACGCAACAGGACTCCACTGGACGGACCACAGCTGCGTCCACTTCACCTTCAAAAGAACGACGATCCACCACCACCAGCAACAGGTTGCCCGAAGAAGCTGGAACAAGATCACAGCCGATCAGCTCACCGCCTCCCTGAGCCAGCACCCCCCTGCCGGCTCAGCGAACCCCAGCCAGGCCGCCGACAACCTCACGAAGTGGATCAGCAACTGCGCGGACGAACTCGCCCCTCTGAGGACCCCGCCCAACAGACCCAGCAGCAGAAAAACCCCATGGTTCACCGACGAACTCAAGAGCTCCAAGAAGAACTGCCGAGCCCTTGAGAAAGTATGGAGAAGGGAACCAACAATGGACAACATGACCACCCTCAAGCTTGCCACCCGGAAACACCACCAACTGATCCGCGCCACCAAGAAAAATACATACAAGGACCGGCTGGACAACAACGCACACAACTGCAAGGAACTCTTCAACATCGTGAAAGAGCTCTCCAACCCCAACGCCGGAAACAACGACATCACCCCGTCGCAAGACCTCTGCAACTCCCTCGCGTCCTACTTCCGCAACAAGATCGCGGACATACACAACAGCTTCAGCATCTAACCAACGCACGCCACAACCGCAGCAACGCCACCCACCACCACCCTCCGCGCCTGGAACCCGATCAGCACCGAAGACACCATCCGCACAATGAACTCCGTCCACTCCGGATCTCCGACCGACCCCTGCCCTCACCACGTCTTCAACAAGGCCGACGCTGTCATCGCACCCCACCTGCGGGACATTATCAACACCTCCTTCGACACCGCCACCTTCCCGGAGAGCTGGAAGCACGCAGAACTCAGCGCTCTACTCAAGAAACCTACAGCGGACCCCACCGAACTCAAGAACTACCGTCCCATCTCGCTCCTCCCGTTCACGGCCAAAGTCATCGAAAAGACCGTCAACAAACAGCTGGCCGCCTTCCTCGAGACGAATGGATCCCTCGACCCCTCACAGTCTGGCTTCCGAGCCAACCACAGCACCGAGACCGCCCTCATCGCGGCCACCGATGACATCCGAACCCTGATGGACAACGGAGAAACAGCGGCCCTCATCCTCCTGGACCTCTCCGCGGCATTCGACACTGTCTGCCACCGCACCCTAGTGCAGCGCCTCGGCAACATCGGAATCCAGGAGAAGGCACTGGAATGGATCACCTCCTTCCTCGACGGAAGAACACAGAGAGTCCGCCTACCACCGTACAAGTCAGAGGCCACCGAAGTCATCTGCGGCGTCCCTCAAGGATCCTCGTTGAGTCCCACCCTCTTCAACGTCTACATGAGCCCCCTCGCGGCCATCGCACGCCAACACAACCTCAACATAATCTCCTACGCCGACGACACCCAGCTGATCCTCTCCCTGACCAACGACCCCGCCGCCGCCAGAGCCAACCTGCACGAAGGGATGAGAGATGTAGCTGAGTGGATGACGACCAGCCGCCTGAAACTGAACTCGGACAAGACGGAGGTCCTCATCCTGGGCTCCTCGCCCTCCGCCTGGGACGACTCCTGGTGGCCCCCCGCCCTGGGCAACGCACCCAAACCGACGGACCACGCACGCAACCTGGGCTTCATCCTGGACTCCTCCCTCTCCATGACCAGACAAGTCAACGCCGTCTCCTCGTCATGCTTCAACATCCTATGCATGCTACGGAAGATCTTCTGGTGGATCCCCACCGAGACCAGGAAGACTGTCACCCAGGCCCTCGTCACCAGCCGACTGGACTACGGCAACGCCCTCCACGCCGGAACCACCGCCAAGCTCCAGAAGAGACTCCAGCGGATCCAGAACGCCTCAGCCAGACTCATCCTCGACATCCCACGAAACAGCCACATCTCCGGACATCTGAAAGACCTGCACTGGCTCCCCGTCAACAAAAGAATCACCTTCCGTCTCCTCACCCACGCACACAAAGCCCTACACGACCAAGGCCCGAGCTACCTCAACAACCGAATCAACTTCTACGCTCCCAAGCGCCACCTCAGATCAACCAGCCACGCCCTCGCCGCCGTCCCCCGCATCCGAAGAGCGACAACAGGAGGAAGGTCCTTCTCCTACCTGGCCGCCAAGACCTGGAACTCCCTCCCGACCGACCTGCGCCTGACCCAAGACCACCTTTCCTTCAGGAAGAAGCTCAAGACCTGGCTGTTCGAGCAGTAGCGGCACCCCCCCCCCAGCGCCTTGAGACCCTACGGGTGAGTAGTGCGCTCTATAAATGTCTTGATTGATTGATTGATTGACCTCTTACTACAAACTCCTGAAGGAATACACCCCTCCTTGTTACATATTTTATAATTCCAACTCTTGGAGAAACCTACCGCCTCTTTGAGTCTATTTTGGCATCTTCAGTCAGGTGCAGTCTGGTTCCAGTTGTTTCTGCAATAATCGTGAAAGGTTGTTTGCTTCATCCTGGCCTCTGAGGCATAATGCCAATACAAACATGATTTGTTAACTAATGGATTGTTATTTCTCTTGTCGCTCAGCCGCCCTACCATGTATATCCACTGCACTAACACATATCTTGCCTGCGCATCAAGCACAGTGAAGCAATTAGATTTGTGACCATCCTGTTCTACACACAATTATTTTTTTTATTTAAAAAAAAATTGCAGTTTTTTTACGTATGGGTTCAGTGCATGCCATTTCTTTCTGAGGCATACAGTGATTGCCATTTTTGAAGAAACAGAGGCCATTTCACACTACAACGAAATACGATTCAGGCACCTGTTTGTGTCAATTGAGGCTAATAGCAACAAAATGGTGAGAAAGAAAGTATTCAATTTTCTTAAGCCTACTGTGCCTGTTATCTTTTCGAAATTCAATTACAGCAAAATGATTAAAGGTCACTTTTTGAGTTTACTTTTCCCAGCCAACAGAACTCAAGGAGCTGTCAACTAAAGTTCTAAAGATGTTTGAGGACTATGATTTAGGAAACGTAAATCTCACTTGGGGACCATTACTGAGTATTTTTGAATGTCATAGGTAAAACATAAAATAACCACCAGAAGGCTTTTAATGGCTACTATGCCAACAATGGAACTAAATATCCTGCTAGCAATTACACCCATGGGGCCTTATCAACCTGCAAAGTTATGCACACCCATTCCAAAGAGCATGAGCAAAACACATGAAGCCACTGACAGGAGAATGCCACCAGAATTTAATGTCCTTCAGCATACAGGAGAAGAGCAAATATTAGCCAAGACATGACATGGACAGCAACAATTCACAATCGCACTCACAATAAAATAGCAAGCATTGGCAAAGTTAACATGTATTGCTCCGCTGTTGTGCACGTAAAGAACAGAAACACTGTTGGCGAGTGCATCGACAACAACCATGCGTGCAACATGTCATAGCACATGCAAACACACACTCGAAAGGCCCACACGCATTAAGACCATATGCATCCATGCACCACACAGGCAGCACATGCATGCATGCCTGTCTGGGTGTATGTTATCTATGCACACGCATCTGCTCGCTTTAGCGTTGTCTGTCACTGCGTGCCCAATAAGAAACACTGGATGGTTTACCAATCCTTGAAGTTTAGTGGAGAACTCCTTGGAGCTGTCGTTAGCAGGTGTTAGAATGAATACATACGTAGTCACAGTAAATCTGAAATTATACTTCCTCGTTAGTTCTTGAACATGCCTTTTAGGCACCACACAGGGCTAAACACAGTAAACAGACTTTAGATAAAACACAAGGGTTCACTTTAAAGGAGTGCCCATAAATAGTACACTCAAGTTGAAAATAGGATTACCTGTTCCTCGTCATCTGGCTTAACGATAAATCCAGCTGTACCGAGGTGAAAGGCAATAGAGTTGAAACAAGAGAAACAAGGGTAATGAAAGCTGCTTTACTCTTCAATTAAGTGTAGATCATTTAAACAGCCAAAAATAAACCAGTCAGGTAAGTGGGATTGCTGAGGAGAAAGATAGTTACCCTACTAAATGAGCCACTTGTATTTCTGTTTGAAGGAAAGATCAGTAAGAAGCACTTGATCTTATCAAAAATAAACTGATAATGTTCTATGGTTGTGTGCATATTTATTGCAGCAGAGGGGCAAGCAGATATAGTTTGGGTGAAGGCTTGGAGATGGGTGAAATGGAACAGAATGGAGTTCGATATAAAAAACACGCAATGCTAACAGCAAACAGATATAAAATGCCAGGTGGTGTTTAAAAAAGAAAAACACAAAATGAGTGTATGGAGTTCAAGTGCACAAATAGGATACATGGTCAGAGACGGGTGAAGATGGTGACAGAAAGCATGAGAATAAGCAGAATCCCAATGTAACTTACATCAAAGGAAGACTTGGGGGTGGGGAAGGAGGGGGCAGTAGATTGTGGTTTTGTAATGCAGAGAAAAAGGAGCGTACAGCAAAATGGGGCGCAGAGAAAGTTAAGCGTGATATAGGGGCGAGAGAAAAAGTATAGTAGCAACCACAAATTATATAGCATAATTTTAAGCCTAACACTGATCTTTAAAAAAAGTGTGGGTAAAGCCCCTTTTCCTGACGAACAACACCGTAATCCCATGTGTTAAAGCTTTAGAAAGTCTCTGTGGGCATGGATACCATTAGTGCAGCAGGTGCAGTGGCACCAGTGTGCACTGCACCCCAATGAATAGTTGTTTTATACTATCAAACCAGGGCATGAGAGGCCAGTTTATTTTATGGCACTAGGGTCCATGACATCTTTTCTATGCTCTGATAATTCTGAAGTTACCATGAGCACGGAAATGGATTATGCAATGTCGGACTGCTAGATGAGTGTGCCACGCTTAATGTAAATGCTCCTTCTTTCTGCCGTGGGAGCCATGTGCAGGCTGAGCTGGGATTGGCGTGCAGCTGGACTCCCGGGAGGGATGTGGAATGCTGATGGGTCGGAATCAGTGGAGCTGAAGTTACACCACAGCCCCCTTAATGAGTAACTGGGAATGGTAGTGGGCACAAGGGTTGAGCCAGGGGCACCAAATCCTGTACCAGAGACAAACACAAAGACCCTGAGCTTCAAGCTCCCCCACATGGGAAGACCAGTGCTGGCCTCCCTCCAACTGTGTAATCTTGTGATTGTGTAAAGCAAACTAAGAATGCGGGAACATGCTCCCAAATTTACACAAACCCGACCTGGTGAGTTGCCAGGCTATCTAGTTGTTCACGGTCACCAGAGGATTGTACTTTTGACTGCCTTGGCAGGCTGTGTGAGCTTTGAAACATTAATGACAACATATTGTCAAAATTCATTTTATTGGTATCATGCTATTAGTAAAAAAAGCTCTCTCATTAAGAGTTGGATGGCTCTTAAAAAGGTCTTAGGGATTTTCCTCTTCTCATCTCTGTTTTGCTACTCCGGATCTACATTACTTCTGGCTTTGCTAAGGGCTCCTCTTGCCTTTGCTCTTGCTCGGAGAGGGTGCAGCCGTGTGGGAGGTGGGGGAGGAGCTAGACCTAAAAAATGAAACCAGATGCGTCCTTTTTACTATAACAAAAACCGCGTGGGCTCCAAAAATTAGAACTCACTTAACTGAAACCGGTTTCAGGTTGGCTGTTCGCACCTCCCAGAGCTGGAAATAGAAAGAGGACATCGTAATAAAAGGAAGAAACAATTAAACAAGCCCATTCCTCCATAAGAAGAAGCCCAAAACTAAATTAATATTCTACCAAAAAAAGCCCAACAACCGCTAAACATCGAAAATTGCTAAAAGGTTAATATACAACCAACAGATTGGGAGGCACAGCCTGGGAGGCAGCACTAACACAACTGTCTCATTAAGAGGAGATGGGAGGGAAGAATGCTATATATAAATGTAAGGAGCTATGTAATGATTTAGCCTTCGCGCGACATGCACGCGACCTCTGTCCAGCTTTGTCCTCGCGCCGCCTGCGTGCGTGCGTTCCGAGCATTCTGTGACAGTTGTATTGTCAGTTGAGATTCACCCTGTGACCTGTGCAGCCGCATGTGTTTGTTTCCTGTGGGACTCAATAAAGATTTATCCTAAGCTTATTTACGAGTATTTCTTCATCATCATTACAGTCGATAATGGCGACGAAGGATTTTGAGTCCCACAAAGAACCCATGTGGGAGGAAAAGAAAAGTGAGTTTGTATGAAGATATTCAAATAAACTCACCTGAAGAGCAGCAGATCGTCGATCTTGTGAAGTTAAACGTGAGTGAGTCTTCGGGGGTATCCCACTTATTTACTGAGGAATATTAGTTGCGTTTTGGCCAGTCACGCTGACCCGGTGAGGAGAGGTTGCTGGATTTCTCACACGGAAGCGCTGTGCCGATAACCACGTGACTGTTGGCCCCGCCTTGTTCCCTCTACAAACACAGTTGTTTAACTCATTCACTCCAAGGGGATTTATTGCGCTGTGTCAAAGCGCGTTTACTCTGTGTGGAAGCATCGCATGTCTTCTCACACGGAAGCGCAGCCCCCTCGCTCTCTAAGGAAAAAAAAAGAAAACCTGTCAGTTTAACCTTTTTCTCAAGGAACTCTTTTGGGACAATATTAAAGCGGCAAACGATGGAAAAATAAAACGGCAAAATATTACTGTGAAATTGACATTGACACGTGCTTTCAGAGTGCAACGTTATACACGGTGACACGCACACCTTCTAAGTTCATTGTAGTTTATTTACAGCATATAAAGGAAGACTAAGGGGAACATCAAGAAAAAATGAAAAAAAAACATTGACTGTGCAATTTCCTTTCGTTGTATTCCTTTGAGGGGAAAATACATAACCAGACATAATAAGACATTGTCAAGTCATCTCTTTTTCATAGGTGAGACAATTTTATATATCAAGGTTCTTGTCTCTTCTGTGTAGTCGACATGCAGTCTGTCCACCCTCCACCCCCATTTCTCGATGCTCCAGGAGAACCTCCCATTGTGTGGAAGAAATGGTTTGACGCTTTTGAGAACTATTTGGGGGCAATAGGTGCACACAGATTCCGTCCTGAAAGAAAAAAGTTTTTGTTATTACACTCTTTAGGGTTTGAAGGAAGGGATACCTTAAAACACTTACCAGAACCCGAGAATGAAGGAGAGGAGGATATTGATGAATATAAAAGCACAGTCAAAAAATTAGAAAAAAGATATGACAAGCAACCTAGTATTGTTGTACAGAGACACAAATTCTTTAAAAGGGCACAAAAAATAGAAGAGGATGTTGATACTTATATAACAGCGCTCAGGAAAATGGTTGCAGAATGCGAATTTGAGAACTTTAGTGAACAGTTAGTTCATGATCACTTCATCAGTAAATGTAGTGACAAGGCCATTAGACAAAAACTTTTATCACTTGAAAACTCCTCTTTGGATGAATCCATTCGTATTGCTAAGAGTATTTAAACGTCACAGACATCCATCAAAGAACTGGAAAATAAAAATACTGAATTGGTCACTTCTGTGCGCTCATCTAATTTCAAGAAGAAGAAAGAATTTCAACCTAATAATTTCTTCAAAAGAACTGATATTTGTTTCAGATGTGGATACACTCATCACGCTAAAAGTGATAGACCTTGTCCAGCTAAAAATCTTGTATGCCGCTCTTGTGGAAAGGTGGGGCATTTTGATAAAGTGTGTCAGACTTTAAAAAAAGGAAATACTCGTGTGTGTTGTGTCAAAGACTCAAGTGATAGTGACAATGACGACACACTTAGTGAATTGAAGGAAATGGTGCTGGTGGTAAGTGATGATGGTATAAAAAGGGGCAATCCCAATGATTGCGTTGATCCTCATGTGATGATTGAGGTGGGTGACAAGAGTCTAAGACTTCTTGTGGACTCGGGGTCGCGAATTACAATGATAACTGAGTCATTCTTCAGAGAAAAATGGGGGAAAAGATCTCTTCAACCACCGGACCGCGAACCAGTGTCTTATGAAGGGCGCAAAATTGATCTCCTTGGATATTTAGAGGATGTTATGGTATTTAAAAATAGGCGCATTCATGGGAAGATATATGTGGCCATAAATGGTTTAGCCATATTAGGTTGGTTCCATCAGGGCCTTTTCAGTATGTTTTTACGCCCAGGGGCAAAAGAGCAGGTCTTAGCAGTTCGTGATCATGACCATGTGGAACAATTGCTCAACAAATTCCCAAAAGTATTCTCAGGTGAATTGGGAAAAATTAAAGGGTTCAGACATAAGATAAAAATTAGAGATGATGCTGTACCTGTCAAACACAAGATAAGAAGTGTTCCCTTCAGTATCAGGGATGATTTGGAAAAAGAGCTCATGTCCATGCAAAGAAAGGGAGTGATTGAACCCATAGAATCCTCGGATTGGGCTTCATCTCTGGTGATCGCTAGAAAAAGAAATAACGAATTGAGAATCTGCATTGATTTACGCAGTCTCAACAAGGTTATTTGGGTGGACTCTCACCCGTTACCCAACATAGCAGAAATGCTAGGAGTGGTAGCAGGGGCTAAAGTTTTCACTAAGTTAGACCTAGCCTCTGCCTATCACCAAATTGAGTTAGATAAAGATTCACGTCACTTCAATGCATTTAATTCCCCTTCAGGTATGTTTCAGTTTTGCCGCATGCCATTTGGCCTGGCATCGGCCGCATCGGTTTTCCAAAGAGTAATGGTCAATTTACTTAATGACATAAAGAATGTAGCTATCTTCCAGGATGATGTCCTTATTTTTGCAAAAGATCAGGCTGAACATGATGTGATATTGAGTAAAATTCTTTCAAACTTCCAAGAACATGGTGTGGCCCTAAAACGCGAGAAGTGTGTATTCTCTAAAAGTAAAGTGGAGTATTTAGGTCACACCATTTCCAGTGAAGGTGTCACTCCTAAGCCCAGCCTGGTCCAAGCCATTATTGATGCGTCTGCTACCAAAGACAAGGCGGGCGTCAAATCCTTGCTTGGTTTGACTGAGTTTTATGCCCGATTTATTCAAGATTACGCCTCAAATGTTCGCCCCATCTCAAAGTTACTTAAAGAGAGGAATGAATTTGTGTGGGACTCAGAATGTGAGCAAGCATTTACATGGCTCAAAGAACGATTGAGCACTGTTAAAGCACTTAAACCCTTTGAACCCTCTTTGTCATGTATACTGACTGTTGATGCAAGCAGCTATGGGTTGGGAGCCATCCTGACTCAGGAGGTTGGTAATGTGGAACATACCATCGGATTTGCTTCAAGGGTATTGAGAGAGGCAGAGCACATTACTCTGTTATAGAGAAAGAACTCTTGGCATGTTGGTGGGGGATTGAAAAGTTCAGGAACTATCTGTGGGGCAAAAAGTTCATGTTGCAAACAGACCACAAACCACTTGTTGCTATTTTAGGCAGTGTCAGTAACAGCAATGCTACGCCACGTATAGCTCGCCCGGTGTCAAAACTCTTGCAATTCAATTTTGATATAATACACATTGCTGGGGGAAAAAATGTTAGGGCAGATGCTCTGTCTCGCTTACCTCCTCCTTACAATAAATCTATGCATAGTGAAGATGATGTTGAATATGATGACTAAGAAGACTGTATAATAGCAGGTGTAGAATTGGGAAAAGTGTGTTCAGTAATAGAAAGCAGTTGGCATGCTGCCTTGGAAAAAGATGTAATTTTGAGTGATGTGAAGAAATACATAATGCAAGGTTGGCCAAAAGAAAGAAATGTTGATGTTGATTTACAGCCTTTTGTGAAAGTTTGCGATGAATTATCCTTAGAGGATGGTCTTGTGTTCAGATCCGACAAACTGGTACCTCCAGTGAGTATCAGATGCACCATTCTTAATAAAGCTCATGAGGGACATCTGGGTGCCACGCTCACCAAACGCAGAGTGAGAGAATACTTTTGGTGGCCACAAATGGATAGGGACATCGAAGCTCTGGTGTTAGAGTGTCCAATTTGTGCCTCGAGTGACAAGTGCCTTCGCACTTCGGTTCCCCCTCTCACCCCCATACCTCTTCCTGAGGCTCCTTGGGAGAAACTAGGCATTGATGTACTTGGACCTTTTCACAATTTGCCTCATCAATGCAAATTTGCCATAGTGATGATGGACTACTACACGAAATGGCGTGAAGTAAGATTTGGACCCAGAGCTGACGCTCAAGAAGTTCTTGAATTTTTAAAAGATACCTTCATGAGAGAAGGTTTCCCCAGATATGTCGTATGGGACAATGGGGTTCAATTTGTTTCTGCCGAGGTGGAAGAATTCCTTAAAGAATCCTCTATAACCCACCTCAGAAGTTCCCTGTATCATCCCCAAACCAATGGACTGGTTGAAAGACTAAACAGGGTTGTGGGTGACTGTGTCAAATGGGCTATACAACACAATAAAATGGTACCCCCCACAGTGAGGGCAATGTTATGGTTCTACAGAACCACACCTCACTCTTCAACAGGCATTTCCCCTTTTGAACTTCTGAGAGGCAGGAAACCTTGCACGGAATTTAGACCAGCTTGGATGTCAAAATGGTTCAAGTCTAATAGTATTCCACAAGATTTGGATGAAAGAGTCAGACACAAGGTTGGTGAAAATCAAGCCAAACAAAAAGAATATTTTGATGAGAGAAAAAGGGTTGCCAGCAGAGATTTTGTTGTGGGAGAGGTAGTTAGAATAAAAAGACAGGGGTTTGTAAAAAAAGGTGAGTCCAAATTCAGTAACCCTGTTATTGTGGATAAGGTATGTGGAAGTGCTGTTCGCGTCAATGGACGTAATTGGTGGAACATGAACAAGATTGTAAAGAGTAAAGTCATTAACAGTCATCAGGGTAACACTAACGATGACTAAGAAGCTGCTCCTCATGTTATACCTGGTAACAGTTCAGTTCCTGATTCATGCAATCCTCCTAGTGTTCCAAGGAGGAGCTCAAGAGTGGTCCGGTTGCCTGTCAGATACAGGCGTTAATTTCTTTCTCTCTTTAGTGATTTTTTGTCTTACTCTTGTGGTTGCTTGTTCTCAATATCTCTCTCTCTCTCTCTCTCTCTCTCTCTCTCTCTCTCTATCTATCTATCTCTCTCTCTCTCTCTCTCTCTCTCTCTCTCTCTCTCTTATCTCTTTCTCCTCCTCTTCTCTGTTCTCCTTTCCTCTGCTTGTACCTGTATTCTTCTCATTCATCTGTTAAGAAAAGGAGATATATGTAATGATTTAGCCTTCGCGCGACATGCACGCGACCTCTGTCCAGCGTTGTCCTCGCGCCGCCTCCGTGCGTGCGTTCCAAGCATTCTGTGACAGTTGTATTGTCAGTTGAGATTCGCCCTGTGACCTGTGCAGCCGCATGTGTTTGTTTCCTGTGGGACTCAATAAAGATTTATCCTAAGCTTATTTACGAGTGTTTCTTCATAATCATTAGAAGCTATAATGCCGAAGCTGAACACAGGCAAATTGTAACAGAGCAGGAAACCAAGAAAAAATAGTCCCCCAAAGAACAGATGAAGAGTAATGAAACAGTACTTAGTTCCTGCTCTGTGAGAGGAACGGAAGAGAAAACAGAGGGACAAAGAGGTAGGACTAACCACTATCAAGCAAGGATATTTAAAGGACACTGACACAAATGAAAAGCACGGGCAAGCAACGGATGGAGTTGAAACTCCTCAAAGCATATACAACAGTGTGCTAAGCAGCAGAGCAAGCGCTGTCTAGGCTCAACCTCGAATAAGGGCACTTTCTGTGCAGCGGTTTGGGCTGTGGTTGTGTCTAAAATCTCTGGGGAAATTCACATGGGAAAATAACTTTTATGGACCCCCCCCAAAAAAATTGGCCCTTCTATTGTCGGATCATGGCAAAACTTTCCATGCACAATAAGAATCACTGATACACTTTTTTGAGAAAGCTTTGTAAAGATTCATCAAATGGCACCAAATATATAGACAAGTCAAAAATATTTTTCCTATGGAACCTAGGTTCTAACTATAACTACCTACTCATGGCTGGCAGTAGGTAATACATACACACATATATATATTTCAGTAACCATTCACTTTCTGAAACAGGCACTAACATGCTCGGGTTCGCTTCCAGATGGCTTTTATTGTGAGTTAACGTTATAGGTATATATGTATATTTTATTTTGCTTTGAAAACTAGGTCCTAACTATAAGTAGCTACTGGTGGCTGCCAGTAGGTAATGCATAAACACATATATATATATATTTCAATATAACCATTCACTTTTTGAAATGGGCACTAACACACTCAGGTTCGCTTCCAGATGGCTTTTATTGTGGGTAAGTTTATAGGTATATATGTATATTTTATTTTCCTATGGAAACTAGATCCTGACTATAACTACCTACTGGCAACCAGCAGTAAGTAATATATATATTTTCCATAGGAAAAGCATCTTTTGTTTTGCCAATAACTTTGGCACCGCTCGAGTAATCTCCACAAAATTTTCACAAATCTTCCCCTTTTTGGTTTAGCTGCTGTGTTGAAAGTTTTGTGGTGATCTATCAAGCGAGGGCCAAAAAAAGGGAAGGTCCCAAAATGCATTTTCCCCATGTTATGTCTATAGGGATTTGTCACTTCTTGAACAAGACTACAGCCTGAACTGCTGAATGGAATTACACCAAATTTGGCAGAAAGCTAGATTTTGGTCCAGAAAGAGTGCTCTGTTGTAAATCTATTGAGTAGTTTCAGAGAAATTAAAGTTTAAAAAATAGACATTCCTGGGTTTCTACTAAAATTTGATTGGCTGCCAACACTTCAACCAGGAGGTGTTGCCAGCCATCCTAGGACTCAACTTGAGGAAAAAATAAAAAATTAAAAAAGGGGGCAGGGTAGGAATAACCTGCCCCCTCCTCCCCAGATATGGTGGAGGTTCCCACAGGGAACCTGCCATGTTTTAAAAGCAGTTTTTTTATTTTGCTGTGGACTCACGGGTGGATCTTAGAATCTGCTGCAACATTTTTTAAAACAATGCGCAGTCTCCCCCCTGCGGTATCCCATGTGTCTTTTAAAGACCTTGGATGGGCCAAATCCTGAAGGCATGAAGGAGAGGGGCTAATGGGGCCCCCTTCTTGGGCTTATGCAAAGCCCGAGGAACCATCACCTCCCCGGGGCTGTAAACCCCTGCTCGGCCCCCGCTGCCCTGGGGACCACCACCATCCAGGCGCACAAACATTAATTAATTAAACAAAAACATTGCAGCCCCGTGGACCACCCCTTTACCGGGGCTAAAATAAGTATTAATGCGTGGGGGGCTCTGGCCCCACAGGCAGCTCCGGGGACCGCCACCCCCTCAGGGCAAAAATATAGTAATGAAGGGTGTCTGTGGTGGACCCCCATGGACCACTACAAAGGAGGGGGGCCGCATGGTCCCCCTCCAGGAGCACTAGAGGGCACTGGGGACCACCACTCGCCAAGACTGGCTCCAGCAATGTCCTGGGTGCCCACTCCTGGTTCTTTGCATTTTGCTATGGCTAAGCCATATATACAAGTGCTCTGCTTTAAGCAAGTAGGAGAACAAAATGATTTCGCTTGCTGAAAGCTGAGCATGTGTCTGTTTCCCTGCCCGCTCTGAAGCGAGCAGGGAAACAGATATTGCTTTGGGATCCAGGGAGCTGCATGTTAGCTGTTCCCTGGGTCTCAAAGCAATGTCGGCTCCTGTCATCAGTGATGTTACTGACCATGGCATGAGTGATGTAATATGTGATGTCATCAGCAGTGCATTGAGCGGGCGGGAGTTATAGTTAGCTCAGCTAACTATAACAGCCACATTTTTCTGGTTTTATACGAATAAAATGTCAGCCTAACTATAATGTCCCTGAAAACCTGTGTTTTTTTCAGTGAATTTCCAAGGTTTTTTAAATGCTAATTCCTAACTGTAACATCCCTGAAACTTGTTTTTTTCAGTGAATTTTCAAGTTTTTTTAAATACTAATTTTAACTATCACGTCCCTGAAAACCTTTGTTTTTTCAGTAAATTTCTAAGGTTTTAAAATGCTAATTTCTAACTATGCCTACATAGGTAGGACATGTGCAGAAAGGGGAAGAAATGTGCAGAAAGAAACAAGAGAAGTGCAGAAAGAAGCAGGAGAGGTACAGAAAGAAGATGAAAGGTGCAGAATGAAGCAAGAGGATTGCAGAAAGAAGGAACAGAAATCCAGAAAGAGGAGGAACGGTGCAGAAAGAAGCAAGAGAAGTACAGAAAGAACCAACAGAAAGAGGCCTACTTTGAATGTATCTTACAGCGGACTAATACAAAGTTGCCTAAACACTAATCCTTCTCCCAAGATGTCTTGACACTCACTTTTCTCTTGAAGGCTCACTATTAATTGACTGTTAAGAATGTTAGGCCTAACAAATATAAAACAGCAATCCTAAGCATATCACTGTTGTAAGTCTGACCAAGTTTGTGAAGGAATGCATGCGTGTCTCTGATTTTACCTAGTGACATTTTTACAAAAAATGAAACATACAAATACTTGAATACTTGTGTTTCAAACTGCATACGCTATAAATTTGTGTACAAAAAGGTGTATGCATTTCTTTCTGCTCACAATACACGGCACATGGGTATTCAAGAGTATATTTAGGGGTCTGTAACACATATATACATAAGACATGTCTGCATGTTCAACCGAATGACAGAGCAGAACAGAGAAGATTTGACTACCTAGAGGAGAATGTACCTGTTTTTTAAGCTATCTTCTTTGGATGCATCACACATGTAAGAATACATGTACAAGTAGACATATAGCTCAGTCACGAGAGCACGCAGACCTTTAAATTTGATAGCTTGCACTTCCCATTTGAGTATAGAAAGAGGCAAGAGAAGTTCAGAAAGAATCAAGAGAGTTGCAGAAACAGGCAAAACAGGCGCAGAAAGGGAGAACAGGGGTGTGGACAGAGGCAAGAGAGGTGCAGAAAGAGGGGTACAAAAAGAGGCAAGGTGTGTGGAAATTTGCAGAAGAGTCGCAGTAAGAAGCAAGAGCAGTGCAGAAAAAAGCAACAGAGGTGTAGAAATAAGCAATAGAGGTGCAGAAAGAGGCAAGATGGCTGCAGAAAGAGGCAAGAGAGTAGCAGAAAGATGCAAGAGATGTGCACAAGAGGCATGAGGGGTGCAGAAATGTGCAAGAGAGGTGAAAAAAGAAGCAAGAAAAGAGGAGAAAAAAGCAACAGAGGTGCAGAAAGGGAACGGGGTGGAGACATAGGCAAGAGATGTACAGAAAGAAGCAAGAGAGGTGTAGAAGGAGGCAAAAGGGGTGCAGACAGAGAGAAGAGAGGTGCAGAAAGAGTTTAGAAGGGTAAAGACAGAGGCAAGAGGGGTGCAGAAATGTACAAGACAGGTGCAGAAAGAGGCAAGAGCAGTACAGAAAGGACCAATAGAGGTGCAGAAAGAGGCAATATGGCTGCAGAAAGAGGCAATAGAGTAGCAGAAAGAGGCAAGAGATGTGCAGAAAGAGGCATGAGGGGTGTAGAAATCTGCAAGAAAAGTGGAGAAAGAAGCAACAAAGGTGCAGAAAGAGGGAACAGGGTGGAGACAGAGGCAAGAGAGGAACAGAAAGAAGCAACAGAGGTGTAAAAAGAGGCAAAAGGGGTGCAGAAAGAGGCAAGAGAAATGCAGAAATAAGCAACAGAGGTACAGAAAGAGGCAAGATGGATGCAGAAAGAGGCAAGAGAGTAGCAGAAAGAGGCAAGAGATGTGCACAAAGAGGCATGAGGGGTGCAGAAAGTTGCAAGAGAGTTGCAGACAGAAGCAAGAGCAGTGCAGAAAGAACCAACAGAGGTGCAGAAGGAGACAGGAGGGGTGCAGAAAGAGACAAGAGAAGTGCAGAAAGAAGCAAAAGAGCTGCAGAAAGAGGCAATAGAGGAGCAGAAATAGGCAATGGAAGTGCACAAAGAGGCATGAGGGGTACAGAAATTTGCAAGAGAGGTGAAGAAAATATCAAGAGAAATGCATAAAGAGGCAAGTGAGGCTCAGAAACAAGCAAGAGTGGGTTGCACACCATCAGTTTAACACCCACATTTAGAATAAGTAACAGATGACCATCCCAGGTTTGCAAAGGTACTTCCACCACGCTGTAACACTTGTCACTGCATTTTTGGTAAAGTTTGAGTTGTTTGAGCTAGAAATAAGTTTTATTTGTTTAAATCTGCAGATTATGCAGCACATGATGGATTATGTGGCAAATGCAGATGTCTAATTATGCAAAAATCGGTGCAGCCGAACAGTCGCATAA
Organism: Lissotriton helveticus; assembly: GCF_964261635.1. Taxonomy (NCBI): domain Eukaryota; kingdom Metazoa; phylum Chordata; class Amphibia; order Caudata; family Salamandridae; genus Lissotriton; species Lissotriton helveticus. Next base: position 990,925,637 of record NC_136067.1, read on the forward strand.
TTCTAGAGGCCCTGCTCATACCTCAGACTAGGTCCAGAAGCGCTCCTCAGTGGTTCCTTCTTTTTTTGTCCAATTGAGTTTTTAGTTTAGCTTCTATGGAAATGAGGAAGACTAAACCTGAGGTTACCACTCCACAACACAGACTGCCATACCACATAATTACTCTCCATAACACATAATCCCACTATATATATAATTCCTGTACACTAAATACCACATACTTTCTATCCACATAATTTCACTGCACAACATACCACATAATTCCACTACACACAACATATGCACAACCTACTCCAAACAGCATTATTAAAACATGTATATATTTACAAGGCCAATAGCCCTAACTTTCTCAAATGCGAGACCTATTACATTACAAATGCTTCTTTAACTACTAGTCACGTCTACAGTGTGGTGGAAAAAGGGGGCTGGGCCTCTGACCAGCGCTCAGGAATTTCGCTACATAACACTTACAGGAGGTACTAGGAGGGCTTCTTGGCCCCCAAAGTCCCTCAGCAGTAAAGTGGGCTTCATCCCCCAACTAGCCATGCTACCGCCCTGCCATAGCAAACTGCAATGTCCCCTGTAACATTTAACTATAATATCCATAACACACACCTAAAATTAATCACACAATTACATTTAATAATTATTAATTGATTAATAAAAAGTAACTTGTTATTCTTTATTAATTTATCAATAAAAAATTAATTACTTACCACCTTTCACACCATTTACACATATAAGCACTACAACACACACCTAAAAATAATTACACAATTGCAATTAATAATTACTAATTAATTAATGGTAATCAGTTTAAAAATATGTAATAATTAATCAATTAAAATGTAATTACTTACCACATTTCACACCATTTACACATATAAACACCACAACACACACCTAAAATTAATTACACAATTGCAATGAATAATTACTAATTAATTAATGGTAATCAATTAAAAAATATTTAATAATTAATCAATTAAAATTTAATTACTTACCACCTTGCACACCATTTACACATATAAACACCGCAACACACACCTAGCATTAATTAAACAATTAACATAATTAATTACTAATTGACTAATTGAAATTAATTAACGACTAATTATTAAACTAGTATTAATCAATTAACACATGAATTAGTCAATACATTATCGCAATATCTTAATTTAAAAAAACAAAATTAACTACTATAAATTATTATTTAAATCTATATAATTAAATTACTTCCCACCCTATTCCCCTATAAACCTACAACCCGCTACGGAACTAAAAACGCAGAATTAAACTTAAAGTAAATTAATAACTAGTAAAATTCGAAAAAACTTTATAAAATGACAAACAATTCTAATTAAAAACACTAAAATACATAACATTATTATTAAATCGATATTCTTGTCAACTATATTTTTGTTGCCGATATTTTTTCCCCACAATATTTTTGCGGCCATATTTAGGTGCCATGATATTTCTCCGTTGATATTCCTGCGCTGCACCTTACATTACATGAGGGAGTGGCTCACAAGCATGTAAGCTATACAACTGTGATTGGCATAGTTTCCCATATGTATGGTATATTACTACTTCTGTCATTGCACAACATCTAGATATCTGATGCAACAAGTTCCATTGCACCTTCAACAAGCCAGGACCATTGGATTTGCCAATGGTTGTTAGTTGTATTAGATATTGCAGAAACAACTGTGGGTTTATTGTATAGGATTAAGATAATGCACCAGTTCTGACATGAAAAGTCTGTGAATTGTCTATTATGAGTCTCTTTGGAGTTACATTTGCGGCAGTGGAAGGTGGTAATGCTGCAGAGTTCATTCATTTCTCCCTCTGGGAGATAGGGCAAAAATAGACAGTCTGATGGGACCTGTCTTAGCATCTGCTTTTTCGAGCTGCCAGTGCTAAGCATTAGCAGGCCTGGACCACTTCAAGCCCTACTACACAACTCACACTACTTGCTCTCTCCACTGCCTCTTCAGGCCCCTTCATATCCTGCTTATCATGATATGTGTATTGGCAAGATGTCCAAGTGTGAATATTTGGAAACAGGTTGTTCACGCACCCTCACTCATACTGACAAAGCTACGCCCCTGTTTTTCCATGGCGGGCATCATTTTGCTGAGGACTCTATGTACACAGATAGGTGTGAGACTTACCAGTGGTGTTGATTTTGGGCATCATCAGGCAGGAACAGCAGCGGCAGTACATGTGCAATCAGCTCCATGGCGGCACAGGACATGAGGACCTGCATTAAGGTAGGTTTCAGCCTGATATACCTCCCTCTCTTGAAAGAGAAGGGAGGTTGGGACCGGGAGCCTGTTGTTTAAACAGGTTCTGCACACAGGGCTCCTAGAGAACTGTGCTGCAAAGGGGTATGGAGTTCCTAAAGTGAGAGGGGGAGAGACAGGTCTTTCTTCATGATGCCCTCACACACCCGAAAGGTGTCATGCTTCATCATTGGGCTTTGCTCCTCATCGGACCGGCGCTGCAATGCCCGACGGGCTCACTGTAAACGAGGCTCTTTGATGGAGATCTTTTTAAAGAAGCCGAAGGGTGCGTGCGCAAGAGGGCAAGGAAAGTGTGGTGCACGTGAAGTGGATCTTAAAATAAGTCTGGATCAGTCCTGTTCATGGGCAATTTTAGTGGTTTAGGTAGATCCAGCCTAATTTGGCACTAAGCCAGCTTTGGGTCCACAGATTGTGCTTTTTGGTATTTAGTGTGAATCCTTAAGTAGTTGTTAAGAAATTAAAGAAAATACAGTTAGCGATATCTATGGCCGCAACGACTGCTCAAAAAATAACGAGATCGTGAAGGGAAATGCAGAGCGCTGATTGGCTGCCAACACTTCAACCAGAAAGTGTTGGCAGGCATCTCGGGACTCGGTTTCCACCGAGTCCCAAAAAGAAAGTTTAAAAAAAGAAAAGGGGGTGGTATAAGAATACCTTGCCCCCAAAACTTTGGTCCTGGGGTCCCTGACAGGCCAAAAAGTATTTAATTCAAATAAAATGCAGCCAAATCACGATATTAAATTTGCAGTAAAAATGTAAAAGAAAGTGAGTATTGGCCCCCACACTTTCTTTTAATTAACCCCCAGGTAGGCCAGGTCCTGGGGGCATGCCAGTGAAATTGGAGTAGGGGCACACAGGGCCCCCTCCTAGGGCTTGTGAAAGCTCCAGGAACCGCCACATCCTCAGGGCTAATCTTGAAATTAATGCGGGGGCCTGCCACTTTCCCTGAGCAAACATGGTAAAATAAATTTGGGAGCCTGCATGCCCCCCCACAGTCCCGGGGAATGTCACATCCCCGGGGCATTTAAAATTATGTATGCAAGCGGGCCTGCTGAACCTGCCCATGCCTTTTGGACTGCAACCTATCTGGGGCAAATATTAAAAAAAAATATTTAGGGGGTCTGTGTGGCCCTCCAAGCAAGCCCGGGGACTGCCATCTCCTCTGAGCTAAGCATGAAATTAATGGTTGGGACCTGTGGGGCACCCCCGCAGCCTAGGAGACTCCCACCTCCACGGGCGATTTGTTCAAATTAAAGAGGGGGCTTGCAACCACTGCGCAACTCAGGGACCACCAACTCTCTGGTTCTGTGTAATGTAATGGAGGAGGGCCATGCGGTCCCCCTACTAGAGCCATTCATGGCCCTGGAGACAACAACCCCCATAGGTCTGCTCCTGCTATGTCCCTGGTCACCAACCTCTGGGACATATCTGTTTGCTGTGGCTTGATGGGAACTTTAACAGCAGGCACTCTGCTTGTAGCAAGCGAGAGCAGTGAAAACTTCCAAGTCCAAAGTCCGATATCACTGCACCAAGTCTGACGCAGGCCCTGCAGTGCGGCTGCAAGAACGTGGGACTGCTGCTGGAAAGATAAAAGCAGCGCTGTCGTCATCGCATTGAGAACCGACACATCCCTGATCGTCATGCATTGCACCAGGGCACCACGTCTACACGAATGCCTGGGCTGCAGTAAGAAACCAACGCATCACCTCCCCTGGAGAAGGAACCGACGCATCACCTTCCCTGCAGCTGTTTTTGTTTGTAACTGTGACACATCCAAGGTACTTTGTGTTGAAAGTGTCACATCCATAGTCTGCTATGGAGAAAACTGATTCTACCTTTTAATAAGTCATATTTTGATTACTGTATAGTGGATTGTTGTCCTTCTGGTCCTGTTTGGTTGATATAAAGATTACTTATTTTTCTAAACTGGTGTGGTGTTTTCACTTTATTACTGTTTAGGTGCATAAATGCTTTACCCACTGCCTCTGAGATAAGCCTGTCTGCTCCTGCCAGGCTAGCAAGGGGGTGAGCATGGGTTATTTTAGAAGTGTATCCCCCTTATCCTGACTAGTAAGAAGGGTCCCTACTTGGACAAAGATGCAAACCATAGCCAACTAGAGACCCCAATTTCAAATAGTTATTTATTTATTTTTACATGTTTTGGGTACTGCTGTATCTAATGCTCAAATTTCACCCCCATGATACAGCTGGAGTGTACAAGCTTCCCTGTGTACGTTTTCACAGTAACATGGGGATGAAACTTGAATGGTACAGAAATTATTTAAAATATTTTTGCCATTTGGGAGACAAAGCCCCTGTGGGTACATGAAGTACACGAGGGTCAGGGTCAGTACCCGTGGTGAGATCCTTTCAGGGATGAGGCCTGCCTGTATTTATTGAGTCCAAGAAAACAGGAAGCTTCCCAAACTGGGGATGCTCTTGATGTTTTGTAATGGAACCTACTGGGTGCTGGATTTTGTATTATTTGGGTATTTTGGTGATAGGTGCACTTAGTTTATGAATCTTTCGGCCCTTTGTACTTTTTCACAGACATCTCTGTGAGACAGATATTGTTGGGAAGCAACATATTAGTAATCTCCAATGATTAGGACATGTGTATGGTTTTGGTAAGGAATAATTTTAGAATAGGCTAATTTTCCTGATAATATTGAATGTTTTTGTTTAAAGGCCCTGCACACAACTTGTACATTGTTTAAACATTTAACACAGAAGACACAATGGATTACTTTGACCCTTGTTCATAAAATATTTGAGAAGTTGCTCAGGCCTGGCACTCGAATTCTTACATCGAAAAAGTCTTGCGTCACATTTTACTATCCAGTCTGAACTCCATGCACAGTGATTTCAAGCCTTAACAGGAAGGTGTTTGCAACCTGAATGACATTTATGGCCTTGGAAGCACTGGCCTTGAGGTAAGGTTATGAGTGCCCAGAGAAAGCTGCTGACCTCTGCTGGATGTCCATTTAACAGAAGTACCTGAATTAACCACTTCCGGAAGATAAGCAGGACCTGTGTAGACTTGTTTTCTGTGCTCGAACTATCAACTAATGTTTTTATTAAGTGGACAAGTTCAGTTAGGCCATTTCTGAAGATTTGAAAAATGTTCACAAAAAACCACAGCATATCTATCTATTTTATGAGCTATATCTGAAAGGTCTATACTAATTAATGGTGTTACCAGATGTCCATTGGCAAACAGGGCCCTTCTATATCATCTGTCGCTAGGGCCTTTCTTACGATCATTCTCTGGTTGGTCCTCCTTGAAGATCTGCGATCCATAGAGAGTAATTGTGATATCAGATGCGTTCAAAAAATCTAAGAAGTACAAAACTGGGAAGAGACATTGGAAGCTATTAATAGATTAAGAAAGTCCTAAAAAAGGAACTTGACCGAAGAACAAGAGAGATACTTTTGACTACTTAGTAGATAGAGTATAGGCATGGGTTGGATATGCCAAGTAAAAATGCAATAAAGTAAGGATAAAGAGCAAGAATCAACAACTACTTTAAGAACTAGTTCTGAAGGAGACATTTCCTTGGGAGAAAGGGAAAAAAGAAATAAGAAGGAAATGGAAAAAGAGCAGATGTTTCTTTTTAAAAGATCAAGATGAGTGGGGGTTGATGAAGGAAGAACATGAACATTGTAGGAAATTGGTTGAAAGAGGTGGTTAGCCTACTCAAGCAACAAACACAATCATTGTCAAGGTAAACCTAAAAATACACTAAATTATCATTTGCTTAACTCTCTGGTAGCTTGGCACAGAAACATTTAGGCAGCCAGGCTTAACTTAGAGTCAGTGTGCAAAGTAGTTATGCAGTACAAAAACAGTAATAAATTAAAAATACAACACAAACATAATCCCAAACCAGTTTAGAACTAGAGTGAAAGATTTATTGAGTAAAATGATTTGAAAGTGATAAATATGCATGCAGTAGAACTGAAGATATTCAATTTCAACGTTTTTGACAGAAATAGCGCGTAAAAGCACAAAACGCCACTCATGGTTATGTGATTGCGCTAGACCAAGGGAATTCACAAGATCAGACTGACCATGATGGAGCGCGGGCAGATACAGGGAGTAAGACAGTACAGCTGAAAAGTTATCTTCTAAGTCTGGTGTGAAGAGTTCCGTTTGCTGTGGAAAAAGTCAAGACGAAGAGGCAGTCATTGAGGTAATGCAAAGAGCAAGCCGAGTGTTGCAGACTGTCGTCACTGTAGTGTGAGGAGATGATCAAGTGTCCCAGATGGTCGATGCTGTAGTTTCACATTGGTGGTTGTCAATAGCTGTTGCTGCTAAGCACAAAGTGTACATGTCGCATTGCCAGTGGCAAAGGACAGTTGTTAGAGGAAAGAGCAGGTTTCACTGGAGCTTCGCATTGGCAGTTGTCATGGGCAGCAGAGTTTTGGTGCAAACTGGCCCGTTCATGGTTGTAAGGTGCCGCAACTTTAGGATTTTCATCTATTTTTGGAAGAGGAGGTCTCACTGAAGCCAGACATGGGTCCAGAACCTGGGGGCACCTCTTGGGAATAGGGACTAACTCCAGCAGAGGCCAGCAGCAGAATCCCAGCAGGCAATCCCACTTGCAGCAGGTCAGCTGGACAGTTACAGGAAGACCTCTAAAGCTGATTGTGTCCCTGTAGCTTACACTGGATGTCAGCAAACTGACCTTTGGAGTCCCTCTGGGTAGCCTAAATTGAAAATAAGCAGGTCCAATCTTCCTTCTCAGACAGCTAGACAGTCCTTCAAGCAGCAGGGCTGTCTTTTTTCTGAATCTTCTAAAGGTCAAGGAGTGTTATGATGACAGGTTACGGAAGTCCCTTATTTATTACAAAAGGAATGTTCCGTTCCACTGTATGGCCAAAGAACAATGTAAACGTTGGTCAGCAATAATGTCACAGGTCATGGTAATCCTTATATCTAGGATGCAATAGCCCTCACTTACCTAAGTGGCATACTTCATTATCGGTCTTGCTCCTCGCTGGGTTAGCTGGACATATAGTGTGAGCCTTTATCCTTGTACATAGTTAATTGTGGGCTGTGTTTATGTTTTATGAATATCTGTGTAGAATGTATATGAATATGTTTTTATGTGACACTTTGTGTATCTTCATGGATGCATTTTTCTATATTTCTGTCTAACTTTTTTTTTTAATGATAAAAATAATAAATGATAATAAATAAATAAAAAACATATGAGCTGATCTGTGGGTGAGTTCTCAATATTTTGGAGCCTTGTGCCATTTTTTGCTTATATTTGGGGACATCTTTTGACGTTCTTCAGTTAGAGCTGCAGGACCCAGTGGGCTCCCAAAACATTTTTGGGGGCTCTTTGGCAGAGACCGTTTTCCTCTACCCCGGCCAATGTTTGCCAGAGCTCAGGTCAGTGCCCTGGCATAGGGATGGTTATAGCAGGTAGCTTGGGTATATTGAAGTGTATTAAAATTAACTACAGTACCCCCTCCACCCTTTTCACTCAAGGTAAGTAACTGTGTCAAGATTGAAAAGAAAGCTGAACCAAGACAGGCAATAATGAGGACTTGGTTGTGTTCTGAAGAACGTTTTTCTTTCTTGGGGCTTTGTCTATGCTTCTGAACTGAATCTGTGCTGGAACGTAATCTGAAATGGCAAGGGTATCTGTCTTCGAAGAGACAACTAGTCCTACCAGATTGTGGTAGAGGTACAGCGTGTCAATCCTCAAAAATTTGAGATGTGCAATTGCATGCTCCCTTTTTCCTGTAGATATCTTTGTGTCAATAAAATCCATATTGTGTAATGCATCTATGCTGCCCATTGACATCAGTCCCCGAGATGCCCCCCAAGACAGACATGTCAAGGGATTTGCCAATACTTAAATTAAAGAGTTCTCCTAGGACAACTTCACCATGAGAAAAGTGCTGTTGTTTCCTCAGAACTATTTCCTCCTGGCTCTGATGGTGGGTCATATATTGTTGCTCAATTGGAGATATCTGTACTCATTCTAGAGTTCATGAAAGCTTACCTACCCATTACATCCTGCATAGTTTCACTAACTACTGCCTCTAGTGTGTTAGGGTTAGGACCACACACACCTTAGTGTCTGATGAGATGTTGCACTATATCATAAAGTAAAGGTGTACACCTCTATGCCATGCTTTTTTGTGGATGTATCTTCTGGATGATTTCTATGTCGGTATAATGTTCCTCCACTTCACCACAGACCCTCGATCACTTGCAAGGTGAGTTCAGACCCTTGAAATTAAATGATTTGCCATTTACAGTGATTAGATTAGGGCAGTGCATGACCCCTAAACCTGCCTTTGCCTCTGTAAGATGTGGAAGCTTTGGTTGGTGCATGCAGTTAACAACTCCTGAACTTCCACATTTACAATAAATAATTTAACTAAACTTAAAGCCAAACAATTTCAAAATTAGATTAAACAAATCACTCCTTCTTTCGGTGTAAACAATTTACATTAGTCAAAGGCATACAGTTGCTTCCCCAAACATGTTGACGTGTCTCCTCTCTTCTGTGGATTGATACCTTCCATTTTGCAGAGGTGTCATCTGGAGTTTCCTTTCGATGTGCACCAGGTTGTTTATTGGGGTCAAGTTTTATCAGATCAGTTTAGATTTGTGGGTTCAGTTGCAATATATAAAGTATAGTGTTCCGTCTGCAGCTTTATTACCACTGAGATTAAGTAATTGTTTCTTTATGGGACCGTTGACTTAGATGTCATGATCTCAAGCGAGTTTTTCTGCTTGTGTCTTTGCCTCTGGGTTTTCATATAGTCTATTATGTTCGGCTCACATTATGGAGGTTTGAGATGAAAAGATTGCGTCTCCGGTGGTTGGATAGCCCCATTAACAAGAAACCGCCTTCTACGGTTGTTATATAGAGATTTGTGTCTACAATCTAAAACTACACGTTGCTGTGGAATGCCCATCTGTAACATGTTTTCCTCTATGACAGTTCCTTTTCTATTGGTCTGAAGATTTTCTGTCTGACTAGTCAGTGCCTAATTTGTGCTGGTGTTTGCCAAAGCTCGGCCATGGCACCTATTTCGAAGCAACCTCACATATTTATGACAATCCACCACACGGTGATACAAAAGGGGATGATGGACGGAGCGTTTGAGCAAATCAAACACTCACCCCCAGTCAACTGATCTGGGTTTAATCCATCACCATTCCATTCTTTAGCTCACTCAGCCACCCCAGTTCAGACATGGCCATATGCAAATCAGTCTGACCCTGTGCCTCATGGGAACAGTCTAGCCCGAACTGCCAAGCCATGTCTTCCCTGGACCGGAAACAAGCATCCTGGGACCGGTTTCGGATTCATAATCCTCATCAGCCAGGCTATCTTGAATCCAGTGGCCAAGTGAACAAGGGACTCACGTCTAAGCATACCCTGCCACAGTTAGGGCGAACAAAGCGATACAAAAGGGGATGATGGACGGAGAGTTTGAGCAAATCAAACAATCACCCCCAGTCAACTGATCTGGGTTTAATCCATCACCATTCTTTAGCTCACTCAGCCACCCCAGTTCACACATGGCCATATGCAAATCAGTCTGACCCTGTGTCTCATGGGAACAGGCCAGCCCGAACTGCCAAGCCATGTCTTCCCTGGACCGGAAACAAGCATCCTGGGACCGGTTTCGGATTCATAATCCTCATCAGCCAGGCTATCTTGAATCCAGTGGCCAAGTGAGTAAGGGACTCATGTCTGAGCATACCCTGCCACACTTAGGGCGAACAAAGCGATACAAAAGGGGATGATGGACGGAGCGTTTAAGCAAATCAAACACTCACCCCCAGTCAACTGATCTGTGTTTAATCCATCACTTTGTCACTGGATTCAAGCAAGTCGGGCTGAAGATGGCTGAAATGCCAGAAACCGGTCCTCGGTAGCTTGTTTCCGGTCCAGGGAAGGCATGACTTGGCAGTTCGGTCTGGACTGTTCCCATGAGGCACAGGGCCAGACTGATTTGCACATGGCCATGTCTGAACTGGGGTGGCAGAGTGGGCTAAAGAACGGTGATGGATTAAACCCAGATCTGTTGACTGGGTGTGAGTGTTTGATTGGTTCAGATGCTCCGTCCATCCCCACCCCCTTTTGTACCACTTTGTTCGCCAAAAGTTGGCAGGGTATGCTCAGACGTAGGTTCCTTGCTCACTTTGCCACTGGATTGAAGCAAGCCGGGCTGAAGACGGCTGAAATACCAGAAACCGGTCCTCAGAAGCTTGTTTCCGGTCCAGGGAAGGCATGACTTGGCAGTTCGGGCTGGACTGTTCCTATGAGGCACAGGGTCAGACTGATTTGCATATGGCCATGTCTGAACTGGGGTGGCAGAGTGGGCTAAAGAACGGTGATGGATTAAACCCAGATCTGTTGACTGGGTGTGAGTGTTTGATTGGTTCAGATGCTCCGTCCATCACCACCCCCTTTGGTACCACTTTGTTCGCCATAAGTTGGCAGGGTATGCTCAGACGTGAGTCCCTTGCTCACTTTGCCACTGGATTCAAGTAAGCCGGGCTGAAGATGGCTGAAATGCCAGAAACCGGTCCTCGGAAGCTTGTTTCCGGTCCAGGGAAGGCATGACTTGGCAGTTCGGGCGGGACTGTTCCCATGAGGCACAGGGTCAGACGGATTTGCATATGGCCATGTCTGAACTGGGGTGGCAGAGTGGGCTAAAGAACAGTGATTGATTAAACCCAGATCTGTTGACTGGGTGTGAGTGTTTGATTGGTTCAGATGCTCCGTCCATCACCACCCCCTTTTGTACCAATCCACCACACGGTGGCTCTGTCAGTCAAATTTCTTTAAAGCACACATGAACAAAGTGTTTATCAATTTAATATAGGATGAATAAAATAATAATATCTGGGTGCTCATATATTCTTACATCTTTAGTTCACCTAGTATAGTTCAAATGTTAACATTTTTAGGAATGCATGGTAGGGAGGTGCATTTGGTACTGGTGGTTTGGCAACTCTGAGAGGGACCTTAGAGGGAAAAGTGTGGCGCAGCGGACAGGGGGGCTGACTCTGGAGGAGGGGCTCACAGTTCAGTCCCCAGGGCTGGAGGAAGATCAGCTCTGCCTCATGTGACTCTGAGCAATAGCTTACTTAATCTCCCTGAAGGCCCCCACCGCCCCCACCGCCTTGAGACCCTTACGGGTGATTACTTTGTGCTTTATAAATACCAGGTTATTTACCTTTAGATGGTGCAAGCTGAATTGGCTTCCTGAGAAACATCTTGGGCCCTCCTACTTATTATTTTAAGAATGAAACACATGACTTCTGCTGCTGGAGCCAAATCCTGCAAAAAAATGGCATTGGCACCGTAAAATTTAATGTGAATGTTGTGCTGGTTTCCTTAAGTAATCATCACTTTTATTACCATGTTAGTTTAGCCACAAAAGCTCACGAAAGCCTGTCATTGCTGGCCCACTCCTTACACCACCCCCTTCTACTCAGTATTACATTAATTCAATAGCACACGACAGAATCTGCAGTATTTGAAAGACAGGCAAATGAGCACAAGAAAATGACAGCATTTTATTCTTCTGAAATCCAATTATTTTGATTGAATTTTAAAAGATAGTTTCTAACATTCATCATGTGAAAAGTGCAATTAACACAAAGCTTGTTTTTTGGTGTATTCCCACTAAATATGTGAACAGCTTGTATTTTAATGTCATACAAATAACTGTGATTAAAAAACATCGCAAAAATTCAAAAGCAAGCCATTTCTCACCTGTGATTTTCCAAAGCATTTTTCATATCCCGGTGCTAATTAGTCAAATTCTAGGCGTCCAATAGTTGAGACTTGGGATTTCAAAATCATCAACAAACAAACACAATGGAAATGCAAAGTGATTGCTCCAAAAAAATTAACATCACATTAGGACAACAGGACATGCAATGCTGATTACAAAGCACCTGATTTACAGTTTGGTGGATGGGTATCCTGTCTGCCTTATTACAAGAGTCTGGGGATATAATGGACTTGAAATAAGGCGGACTGGATATCTGCCATATTTATGATTGAGTAGTCTTTGCCATATTGAATGTAAAACTAAGGGCATGTATACAAAAATATGTTGGGGCCGGAGTTGTGCCAAATTTGGCAGCACCATGCTCTGGCATTATTAAAATGCAAAGATGCACTTTATTCACAGGAATATGGTGCACCCTGTGTTTCTCCTAGCACTGGTGCAAAAAATGCTGCCTAGTGTCACCGCAGGCATCCTCCCACCATGTTGCAGATAAACAAACAATGAAGGCACCCTGCCACCTTACTGCATATAAACAATGAATAATGGTGATTTGTTCTTTGTATGTGTGCCACAGAAAGAGCTCCTCATATCGCCATTCTAACATCTGGTATACCATGGTGTTCGTTTTTGGTGTTGCCCCAGTCTTGTAAATCTGGGTCAGCATCAAAAAGCAATAAGTGTTGTGGTAAAACGCCCACAGCAAGCAACGCCCATTGCATGCCCCTTTGCTGCAGAGGACTGCCACTGAAAGGGGCATATTTATAAGGTGGCCTTCTACATTTGGAAAATGGTGCTATGTCACCAGGGATCCAATAAAAATTGATGCTCCAGTGGCAATAGCGGCTTGCAAATATGTCCTTAAGTTCCAGGAAAACAGACACATTTATCTGACCACATCCCAAAGCAAGCAACTACCCCAGTTGAGCAAACAAAAAGCCACAAAGCAATAAATACCTATAGGAATGACCACACTTCGATCCTCTTATCTGGCAAATGGAGCTTCCACAAAAAGAATGATTTGCAAGGACACAGACCCAATAATAAAACCACACACTCTGAAAACTACCTCAGGGGTCCCTGGGCACCAATTGAGGCAATTGTAGGCATTTACCAGTGGTGAACGGGCACCACATAACTATTGGACTTCAAAATTCACATAAAGTAGCACATGTTTCTTGGGATAGCAAGGCACAGGAGTCCAAGGTTTACTCGGGCAGTTGATGATGGTTGTACATGCAGAACTCATTAAAGTGCCCCAATATACCCTAATATATATACCTTAATATATATATGTCCAGGTAGCGCTACTTTAACGGACATTGCAAATACTGGATCTGCACATCCAAACTTAGATCCGCAAATTGAAACATCCAAATGTGCAAGCACACACAGTTATCTTCAGAAGATACATAGGGGTGGAACAGTAAACCTATGGTCAGCTCGGTGTGTTGCACAGAGCGGCCAGCCTCGCTCCACTGCAAACCTTTAGAAAAAAGATTCCAGAAGTCTGCACTATTAGCAAGTCTCTTAAGCCCAAACAAAGCCAACCACCAAAACTGACCATAACAGCCTAAACTTACTTGATATGCTGATCCCAGCACATGAAGGGATGCAATGGGGTCTATATTCAGCACACAATTAATGAAGCCCGCAGTTGTAAGTGCTAAAGGTTTGAGCAACCATCTACTTATTCTTACGATCCCAATCAGTGTCAATCACTGGTGAAATTTGTACTCCGGCACAGCAGCTTAGCGACCTCTTGCCCAGGTGGCGAAGCAGCTCCCAAAGAGCTTTAAAGAAAACACTTCCCTGTCAAGTTCAAGACTATCAAAAATATATTTTGGCCACAGGCAATTCACACCTCAGGCAATCATAGAGTGTGACCTACAAGTGACTACAGGGCTTCTTTTGGGCTCAGATATGTACTGCCATGATGCAGAGTTGCACCTTGTGACTCAAGTCCCACGACATGGGGGGACGTGTACATAAGGGGTGGTCACTGCCCCTACATTCGTCCATGCTTTCATAATTGTTTGCTCATGGACATGGCACATCTGTGTGCAGGAGGTGTTGATTGTCCCTCTGCAATGTGAAGGGGTGATGCGGTTTTACAGTGTGTTCCATGTATGTTTCCGCATTGGCGCAGTTTACATACAGCATGCATGTCAATGTACATTGTGACTGTTTGTGAGGAGATGCCTATCTGATGCGGGACAATGGTCATTTGTTCTATGTCACGGCTGTGGGGTTGTGCTTGTACAATGTCATATCACCGTTTTTTTTAATCTGCTTTTATGGAGCATTTTCCTGCATGACGCGTGGGAATCGCAGACCTGTTGCTGGTTATCGCTGATGTTAGTCTCGCGATTGGCCTCATCGCTACTAATTTCCTGTTAGTATTTCGCATTTTTTCAGGCATTTGCGTTGGTTTTAACGCGGACATTTGATGCGTTATCGTGAGACTATCGCATGATACCGTCGTGTTGAGAATACAATGTTAACACAGCGTTATTTTCCCATGATAGACTGCAATATGAAGAGATGCGTTAAGTTAATTTTGCGGTAAATATCACACGTTCTTGAGAATATCCCCCAATATGTGCATAAAAATGCATAGCTAACGATTTCATAACATTCAAAATTTGGTTAGGAAATTTCAACTAAGGATTCCATGGGCTTGAAGACCAAAGCCTCAAAAACAGAAGAAAACAACTAGTCGCCGCAAAGTAGCTGTCAAAATGGACAAAAAAAATACTAGAGGGTAGATAAACTAATTAATAAAGGGGTAAGTAGGAAACGATTAGTTTAAATAGAGCACAAAGGAGATGAAGTAGTGTGAACCAGGTGGTGGATTGGAGAAATAAAATGGGCAAATGTTCCTAGAATATAGTAAGTACAATTTACCTTGAGATAGACAATAAGTAGGGTTGCTATCAGAGGGTGGTAAGATGACATGAAGCAGAGGAAAGGTAGGGCATGTACAAAGTAGTGTACACTGTGGTTTGTTTAGAACACCACGATCTTTTACTCTAATAGGTCTTAGATTGATCCTTGAGGACGCTTTGGTAGGCCGAGGAGGTGCTCTTTCGCAATGATTACATCTAAATATACAAATAAACACCAAATCAGTGTCCAATGCCCACTGTCTTTACATCTATAGCGAGGTCAGAACTTTATTTTTCAAAGCATCTCTTGGCTCTCCTTCCTGAGCGTTTAGGAACAGTATTGATAGCATAATTTCTCCTGTCCTGAATTAGGTCTCTCGGTTTAGTGTCTTTCGCGGTGGGATCCTGAGTTTTGAAACTCCATCTTGTGCTGCTAAACAAATACATGCAAGCCAAAGTGGATTCCCTGCCATGCCCATCCAACCATGCACACGGCATCCACACTCCTCCAACACTACGCACACAAGTCACATATAAAATTCAATGATAAGCAAAAGGAATGGAGTTCAAGGAGGCTGGCATTACCTTTTTAAGAGGTGAGGCTAGGAAGCAACTCCCCCTGAAAGATCTAGGTAAAAAGCCAGTTGCGTGACCTCAATCTAAGTTATCGCCACCCCCCATTTCGACAAATCCCAGACAAAAAGGATAATAGTTACTCTCGCAGAGAGTAACGTACGTTGGATCAAACAGCCATGCTCTGGGATCCCCAGTGATTTAGCAGGGAGACTCCTAAGCCAGCATGCATGCTTGGTGTGCTCACCAAGGTAGAAACCAAAAACCTACAGCTACAGTACATTGACTTACTAGGAAATGACCTTAGGTCAGAGGCGCACGCTCTCCAAAGCCAAGCAGGGGGCCTCATTTATGAAAAGTGACGCATTGCTGCATGAAAACAGCGATGCGTCACTTTTATTTGCGCCCTCCTTGCAATATGCTGGATGCGTCATATTTACAATATGAAGCATCATGTTGCAAGGAGTTACAGATACGTCAGTATTTCTGATGTATCTGTATGCGCAACAATGATGCATTGCTAGAGTGTGTCTCAAAAGTGACGCAACTCCACCAATGGGTCATTTTCACATGGGCAAGTCCCATTTCAAATGTTCCTACATCAGTCTTACACCTGCTGTAAGGCAGGAGTAAGATATTGACGCATTTGCGTCCTAGAAGTGGCGCAGTGAAATCTCAGTTCTACGAGGCTTACTTGCGCCAGAACACCCACCCTGCAAACATTATACCTGGCGCAGGAATAATGTGGCGCAGGGGTTTACAAAGTGATGCATCTACCTAGATGCGTCACTTTGTAAATATGACGCAACATGGTGCACTGTTTACCCTGCTGGTGCGTCACAAAAAGTGACGCATCGGCAGCGCAAAAGTGATGCAAGGGCTCATAAGTAAGCCGCATGGTATTTATTTCTCAACACGCACCAGGCGATTCACAATATCTGAAGTTGAAAAACGTGAGAAAGAAAATCATTGTAAATAAAGCACATATCAAATGCAATATAATGCACAATTGAATATTGTTTACAGTTGACAAAAGGGACCAGCACAAGACACAGTGGAATTTTTTTTGAATTTATCTCCCTGGCAGCTCCATGAAGTCAAGGCTGAACAGAAAAGATTCTATAGAAGACAATGCAAAAGACAGCAGATTGACTGAGCAAAAATATAAATTGACATAACTTCACAACCTGCAATTCGAAATAATTTCCACTGAGTTCTTATTCAAATGATACGTTTTTACTATCCAAAAAAGGCTCGCCCCTTCTGAAACATATAGCTTACTATCTCCAAGAATTATGCTAAAACAAATGTAATGCTGTATGTAACTTTTAAACTAGGCCTGTGGGTAACCTTCTTGTAATTAAATGCACAGCCACATTTGACAGCACAGTATCACTTTTATTTCAATTGGTAAAATTAACGATCAATTTGCGTTTTGTATAAGGGCATATTATCTCATAGGTTCTTGCCTCCTTAGAGCAGTAAGGTTAAGAAGTGTCATCCTTTATCCTCTAACTGCACCTTAAAGGGCCTGAATCGTAGCTGGGGTCAAAATCGAAGGTCAGAGAAAAGTGAAAAACTTTGGGGATCGGTGGAGGGTAAACGGATTCACTGCTAACTAGCGGGCCACCCAGGCTCATGTAGCTCACATCACTGGACCTCCGTGCTGGGGTTCACCTAGGGAAATATATTAAGGAGGCTGAGTCCACTCTTGGGGGGGCTTTAATTTTGAGGCCCCTAGCGCTGCCGGAGCATCACTTTTTGTGACGTTATGTGACGCAGGAGCCTGATCCATCAGTGGTGTAACGATAATTGAGGGGGCCCCCCTGCAAGGTACATGGAGGGGCTTCCTACGGACTCTATCAGTAGGTCCCCGGCCGAAGTGCAGTGCTGAGGGGTGCCCCTGGAACTTGGGGGTCCCCCCGCACTGCAGGGGATGCGGGCCTGTGTTACGCCCCTCTGATCCATATTTAGAAGCCAGCACTAAGCCACTTGTTTTGGCTTAATGCTGCCTCGTAAATATCGTTCCCTTTAACACAGTTTTCTGCGTATTAAGGAAACTCATTCCGAGAGAGGTGGGAATGAAACTGGAAGCAATGCTGTGGCTAGCACGATCGAATTAACTTTTCTACAGCAGGTTGGAGCAGATTGAAATGGCCTAGTGCAAGAAGCTATCAAGTCTGAACCAGACTGCTCATCTAAAATCAATGAGGAAACCATTGACATGCTCCACTAAAAGGGGTAGGGTGGATAGAACAATGAGGAGGGGAAAAAATAGCCCCAAACCCTTTAACAACGTTGGTATGGACCCTGATTTCCCAGTGAAGTGCCTGGCCCATGGGAAGGTGTGTTTGAAGTGGACCAAGTTCAACCACTTTGCCCACTCATGCTGCAGTGGAGGAAAAGGAAATAAGGACGAGGAAGAGGAGGGCCGCTGTCAGGGGATAAGCCTGAAAATGAGCGCTTAGAATAGACCTGAACCATCATCGGCATCATTAACAGGGAGGCAGTTCAAGTAGGAGAATGAAGAAGTCTTTCTTATCTTGTATACGGCTGATCATGGGATTCCAAGGGGGACGCAGCCAATATGTGAGGTAAGGGTAAAAGATCAGGGTCTTCATCGATTCAGGGGCATCGGCCAATGTGATGGACAATAAATAATTTCAAATGCTCAACCCATTGCTGTCACTGTGGTCAAATAGGACCAAAACCTACACCGCTGGTAATTACACACCAATTACCCTAGCTGGTGTCTTCCAAGCAAGTCCAGGTACAGCAGCAGTCAGTTAGCACAGACCAGATACTACGTCATTCTAAAGGCCCTGGTATCCTGATCAGCTGCAGCATGGCGGAAGACTAGGGCCTGATACACTTCACACGCCAGGTGAGAGATTGACAACTGGAAGGCATCCTGTGAGCCTTTCACCGGCTCTTTCAGGAATGGGCTGGCTCAGAAACACCATAATCAACCTGCACAGAGACACAGTAAAACTCACTGCGTTGAGACATTAATGGTTTGTTTTCACTTCAGGCCAGTGGGGGAAAAGGAACCAGAAAAGTTAGAGGAAATAGATGTGATTGAGGAGTCTGGCCCAAAACCCTAGGTCTCTCCCATGGTGGTGGCCACCAAACCCAAGCAACCTGGAGCCATTAAATTTGCTCTGACACGCAACTGGAATCAAATGGGAGATCATCCTTCACTCCAAAGCAAGATAATACTATTGTAATCTCAATGAAGCATAACAGTTGTCAAATCTGAATTTAAATACAGGGTACCATCAGCGACTGTTACAATACAAATCGGCCTATCGACCCCATGTAGGGCTGAGCGGGTATAAAAGACTTAGCTTCAGGGTCTCCTCAGCTGCCGAAGTATTTCAAAACACCATCACAGAAACACTCTGGTCTGGAGGACATGTAGAACGTTAGTGATGGCATATGAATATACTCCAACACAAAGAAAAGCCCATGAAAGGTTGAAAGAGACATTACAGAGAATGTCAGAACTGGGTCTGACCCTGCACTGGGACCATGAGAGTTTTTCAAGGGCTGTGTCAAATTCTTTGGGTAAATTTTCTCTAAAAGTGGTATCAGTAGCGACCCAAAGAAGGCTGCTGATGTAGATAACACACCTACTCCACATCAGCCACTGAGGTGAGATGCTTCTTAAGCATTACAATTATTATAGACATTTCAAACATGGCGTAGCCACCTTGCCAGAGTCACAAAGGCCCCTCTCTAAGGCTTAAGCGAAGTGGGAGGTGGAAGCCTATTCATGAAAAAGCTCTTTGAAATGATCAAAAAGCGCTTTTCTACATGACGTCACAATTACATACTTCCGCCCTCTCAAAGACACAGCACTGATAGCGGATGCCATCCTGGTAGGACTTGGTCCTTTCCTTGCACAGAAGACAAGAGGGATTGAACACCAATCAGACACAAACAAAGTCCTCATGGAAATTGAATCAAGATGTTTCCAGATTAAAAGAGACTCTCTTACAATCAAGCGGAAGTGCATGCACTTCCACTGATAGATCTGC
This sequence comes from Lissotriton helveticus, assembly GCF_964261635.1. Lineage (NCBI taxonomy): Eukaryota > Metazoa > Chordata > Amphibia > Caudata > Salamandridae > Lissotriton > Lissotriton helveticus. The sequence goes on from NC_136067.1 coordinate 990,945,230, forward strand.
GGTAGGTAAAGAAAGCTGGTCACCAATCACAAGCCACTGGCGAACCTATTTGCTAGAACATCATAACACCCACAACTGCAGATTGAGAAATGGGCCATGCAGCTACAGAAATATAGCTTCACTATTGTCCACAGGCCACAAACAGACAACCTGTCTAACTACCTGTCCCAACATCAGATGACATAAGTATATTTTTTGTAATGTGACACAAATGCTTGCCTAAAAGCCAGGGGTCTAATTTATGAGGCTCAGCGTAATTTATATGCCGCCGGTGCGTAACTTTTTGTGACGCACCAGAGACTTAAAAAATGCGCCTTATTGCGCCATATTTACAAATAGACGCATCTAGGTAGATGCGTCACTTTGTACACCCCTGCGGCACATTACACCTGCGCCAGGTATAATGTATGCAAGGGGGGCGCGTTCTGTCGCAAGAAAGGGTCATGGAAGTGACGCAGTGAAATCTATGAGATTTCACTGTGCCACTTCTAGGACTCAAAAGCGTCAGAATCTTACGCCTGCCTCACAGCAGGCGTAAGACTGACACAGGCCGTTTCACATGGGGCTTGCCCCATGTGAAAGCACACATTGCTGGAGTTGCGTCACTTTTGTGACACACTCCAGCAATGCGTCACTTTTGCGCCTACAGATACGTCAGAAATACTGACGTATCTGTAACTCCTTGCGACATGATGCGTCATACTGTAAATATGACGCATCATTGGTGTCGCAAGGAGGGCGCAATGAAAAGTGATGCATCGCTGTTTTCATCCAGCGATGCGTCACTTTTCATAAATGAGACCCCAGGACTTTAGAGGAATTAACAGCCAAGACAGCGGCTAACGAATGTCTTCCCAAGTTATCACAGATTTTACAGACTGGATCCTTAAAGACTTTCTTGATGAATGTAGGGGTCTGTGACGAACCTTGCCAGAACACTCTCTCCCAGCTCTGAAAGATCTGCTCAGAGTTGAGTACCATACCAGAAATATCAATTGTACAACTGACTAGTTGAACCAAAGGCCCCACGAGAAAGAGTGATTTCTTTGACCCACCAGGAGCACCAAGCTACAAATCAAAGAACAGAGAAGCTATGGTACACTGGAATGAAACACATTGTGAAAAAACTCGTAGAAAGTTGTCGGTCATATCAGACCATCAGTAAGGTAAGGCGGCCGGCTCCAGTTGTGACAGAAGCCCTTTACCCAAGTAAGTATAGACTTTTGTACATTTTCCTATAGCTGCCAAGCCTGGTGTAGATCAATTTGTGTACCAATTTTCCTGCCAGAGGAGTTATGAAGTCTCTGGCTTTTGAACATGTGAAACCTAAATTGGAGTAAATGGGGAAGTAGTGTAATCCATGCACACTTTCTGTGTGTGTACTGCAACACCACACAATTTACTAACCAGTGTGCCCCGGGCAAGTTGCTGTTTATAAGACCTTTGAGAGACAGTATTCTAGCTGTCCCTTAATGCTAACTGCCCCTTTTAGACCTAGAAGAGGACCAGAGATGGAGGGCTCTAAATGTGAAAGTATGACCTGGTGATCAAGTGTTGGTGAGGGGCCAACATCCAAGGTGAATATTTCACACCCAATATGAGAAGGAGCCCATAACTGTGGCACCGGTAAAGGAGACAATGATCACAGCCATGAAAGTCTCTGAAAGCATCAGACTTAATATATCTATTTTTACGTGGATACCGCCGAAGGGGCCTTATGTTGATGATCATACAAGGTTAGTGCCATAGCCCAGTGTGACTGCAGAGGACTTGGCATGGGAATAGCAAAACATGACTGGAGTAGCTGAAGTTCCACTAGACACACCAAAGGGTAGCATAACGATTGTATGAATAAAGCAGAGAGAGCATTTAGTTCCCAATGCTTCTCTCTGCTGAAAAGCAAAGCAGAGGGTACAATCACTGACCAAATCCTAGGCCGAGCCAAAGACAGAGAAACAACGGGGCATATTACCAACAAGTAGCGATAATTATCGCTAAATAGGCTTAGCGACGATTTTTTTATCGCTGCCTATCGCTGGATATGTTAGCGGAGAAAACATGCTATTAGCAACGTTTTTTTCCATTGTGCTCAAATATCCAGCGATAGCGGCGAAATGCGTGAATATCGCTGAGAATACAGCGATATTCACGCATTAGCGACAAAATGCTCTTAGCCATGTTATCCACCTCCCATTGGATAACATGGCTAAGAACTGGTCTGAGCAGGCGTTATTTTTTTGCGATAGCGGGAATATTTCCATCGCTACGCCTGCCTTGCTAATAGGCGATAGCGACGTTAGCGACTGCTTTCAGTCGCTAACAGGTTGGGTATGCCTACTTTGCATGTCATTAGCGATAAATATCGCTGACACACCTCAGCCTTCAGGGAATGAATAAAAGAGGAGACTCTCACTCAGGCCCTTTCGGACAGTAGAACAAGTACTACATGTGTGCCTCTTAGTTTTGCGCATCCAGGCCCATCTCCAATCCCAGGCCTCGACACCACATAAACTCTCAGCAAGCAATGTGGTTAGTTCAAGCAGGGTTATGAAACTGGTGTCTTTTTTACCACCCTCATGGCAGAAAATCACCATCAGGTGATTTTGACAATTGATTCAAAAGCCAACACTTATCTTAATATGACGACCAAGAAATGACTCTTACATTTAAAATACAAGAGAAACATCAATGTGGAGCAATAGATAGCAAGGGGCTGGGCGTGGAGCTTTGCTACTCGTTTCCGCCATAGCGGAAGCGGATGCATTGAGGTAATTTCATAAGAATTAGTCAAGATCTACTTGCAGTAATGCCAATCACAAATCTGTTTTAGCAATAATTTCCAGCTCTAGAGTTTAGCACTGTATGTTGAACGCATGTGAATTTTTTTGACACACCCCCACCATGGGCGTAGCTTCAGGGGGGTGTTTGGGGTGTGACACTGCATTAAATAAATGCATTTATGCCTTGAGAGTTGGTCTCAGGCCCTGAGTCGGGTCTTCTATGCTTTTGTTGATTTTTCTTATTGCCCTCATTTACCTAAACAATTTTTAATCTTTTTTTTTTTTTTCAAAGAATCTTAGACTGAGGCCCACCTAAAGCAAATAAGTATTGAACCTGTTCTGGGAACAGTGTATCCCAAACCTTGGTCATCCCTCCTACCTTAGACATACTGGGGCATAATTATGAGAGGCTTGCACCACTGTTGCATCACTTATAGTGACGCAAATGCGGCGCAAACCTTTCAACCAGATCTACGAGGCCACGCAAAGCCACCATGTGTGATTTTGAATGGCCTCATTGATATGGAGTAAGTTAAGGTAGGGCAAATCGGTAAGTTGCCTTACTCCTCAATAGGGAGGCGTTCCATGGGCATTGCTGTGGATTTTCTTATGCTACACCCATGGAATTTGACGCCTCCCCAGATTTGCAAAACCATGGAAACCTGGGGATGTGCCAAATTTACCACCTCCCAGGGGAGACTTAATTAGGAGAAATAACTTTTTTTCTCCTTGTTTTTCCTCATTCCATGTGTGCTGCATTCAACCGGACACATGGAAAGAGGAAACAGTCTCCCGGGATAGTTTTTGTGCAGGAAGGTGCCCCTTCCTGCACAAAAATATTCCCATGAACAGCACAGGTAGTCTTGCACCAGGGTGCAAGAGTGCCTGTGTTGACGCTAAGCTGCAGAAACAACACCAGCACAGGGAGATAAGACAGTAATGCACCATATTGAACAAAATACGGTTCATTCCTGCCCTTTCACTTTGACATAGGGCAGTGCTACAAGGTGACTTTCTGCACCCCCCACACCAAAACCCAATAATGAGGCCCACTGTTTTTAAGTTGGAAAATGTGCGATTCACCAAACATCCCCACTTGCACCCGACTCACACTAAGCTACACTCCTGCCCCCCTCGACCTAGAGGTTTAAATTAGAAAAGAAATTTGAGTTTTCAATAGGTGCCCAAATCAATGAATGTAGGGTGAATCGCCAGGGGCGGCTCCTCCACTCAAGTGGAGGAGCGTCGCCCCACTGCCATTCAGCACGGCAAAACATATAAAATAAAATTACAATAACGCAATGCTTTTATGTTAGATTTGGGGGTCTCTAGTTGGCACTGGTAGGTACTTGTGACAAGTAGGGACCCTTGCCTCTAGTCAGGGCAAGGGGGTACATTCCTAAAATAACCCTTGCTCACCCCCTTAGTAGCTTGGCACGAGCAGACAGGCTTATCTCAGAGGCAGTGCGTAAAGCATTTGTGAACACATACAGTAACCAAGTGACAACACTACAGATGGATATTCTTTATATAGATTTAACACAAGACCACAAACGACAAAAATCCACAATACTTTACTTAAAATGGTAGCATTGGCTTCGTTCTCTTTAGATCGTAAAATGCAACACTTTGAGTCTATGTACCTTAAGATGCGACACGCAGGGCAACAAAAGTGTTGCATAGATGATGATGCGTTGATTCCTTACTGCGCTTCCGGGGCGATACGGCGAGCAACGTCGTGATGCGATGAAATTTTGGTGCAAAGAAATAAAGATGTCATCTTCTTCTTAATGCAGCACGCTTCTCCGACTTTGCGAGAAGTCTCGACTCGATGCATCAGCTGCAGCAGCGACACCCTTGTTCTGAGATGCAGCGACAGCGGCTTCAGCGGTGACACTCTTCTCCCTCGATGCGAGACGCTTCTGCTCTATGCGACAGCTGCAGCGGTGACACCCTCGCTCAGAGATGCGACAACAGCTGCTCCGACGACGGCACGCCTCTCCGTGGATGAGAGGCAGTTCTGCTGTGCAATGCGTCAGCTACAGTGGCGACATCCTTGTTCAGAAATGCAGCAGCTGCGACGGCGATGTTGCGAGACGTTTCTTGTGATGAGGTGCAATGCGTCAGCTACAGCGTTAACATCCTCGATGCGACAGCAGCGGCTGTGACGGCGACACGCTTCTTCTTCTGTGTGAGACGCTTCCAGCTCCTTGTGACACGCAGTCCATCAGAAGGCCCAAAACAGCAACAGGCACTTCCAAAGAACTCTTGGGGAGCTAGGGGGGTTGAAGTCTGTTGTCCCTGAGACTTCAGCAGGAGGCAAGCTTTTCTCTCAAGCCCTTGGAGATCCTTTACAAGTTGAAATAAAGCACACAGAGTTCCTTTCTCCTTTCTTTGGCAGTCAGGCAACCATTGCAGGCCAATCCCCAAGCAGCACTTTAGCTCAGGGATAGTCTCTCCTCAGTTTCTTCTGGTTCCTCTCCTCAGCAAAGGTTACTTGTTGTTGTCCAAAAGTGATCTACATTTTTGGGATCAGGGTCCCACTATTTATACCCCAAAATCCTTTGTCCTCTGAGGGCAGAGGGGCCTTTGCCTAATCCAAACCAGTTCTGGTCAGTCCTGGAGCACTCTGTTTACATGACTCCTTCTTTCCTTCCACAGTGCAGGGCAGAAACATCAGACGCCCCACAGGAGGTGGAGCCAGCATTGTGGAGGGAAAGCACAGCCCTATTTAGGTCCCATGTGCAACTCCTCCCTCCCATCTAGATGCAGATCTCTCTATTCACCACTGGGCTGACTCACTCTGTCTCCTGGAATCCCCCAGCCCCTGTCACTCAAACTCCAGACAAGGAATACACAACCTAGCAGAGGAAGGCTTGTATAGATAGACAAGAAAATACCTACTTTCTAAACGTGGTGTTTTCAAACACAGAATGTTAAAAAACAACTTCACTAAAAGATGCATTGTATCATTCAGGCATACTAAACTCGAATTTCTACCATGTTCCCTGAGTCAGTTAGGATTTTAACATGTAATAATCTAACTGCCCATTCTGGCCTATGGAGAACAGGTAGCCTTGCAATAGTGAAACACGAAAATGGCTGTAATTCACTATTATGACATGCCACACACATCAGGGCTTGTCCTACCTTATACTTACAATGCACCCTGCCCTTGGGCCTACCATAGGGGTGTCTGATTAGAAGAAAAGGAAAGGTATAGGGACTGGCAGGTGGGTGCATGTAGTCAGTCAATATGGCAGTACCAGACTGCACACAGACTTTGCAATGGCAAGCCTTAAACACACTTTTACAGGCTGCTTCTGTGGGTGGCACACCCAGTGCTGCAAGCCCTCTAGCAGCATTTGGTTTACAAGCCCTGGGCACCCCTGTTCCACTGTACTAGGCTCTGACAAGTAAACCAAATAAGCCAATCATGGAGTCACTAATCCATACATCAATTTACAATAGGGAGGGCATTTGCACTTTAGCACTGATCAGTGGTGGTAAAGTGCCCAGTGTCATAAAACCAACAAAAACAGGTCAGACAGAATACAGGAGGAAGGCAAAAAGTTCAGTGATGACCCTCCAAAAAGGGCCAAGTCCAACATTGTATCATTTTATTTTCCTGTGCAGTTCTGTGCTGAGGGGTTGGGCTGCACAGGGGGAGGAGTGGTGACACTTCCTAAGTGAGCATGAATGTTTGGCCTGTTCTCCGTGGCCGGCCAAACATTCATGTCCACTTAGCATGTTCAACACCCAGGCTGCATTACAGCTTGGGTGGAGAACATGCCCTGGCTTGCATTCCCCTTCTGAGCGTCGAACCACGACACTCAGACCAATAACAATGCTGCAGCGTTGTGATTGGTTTAGAGAAGCCTGGCTGCTTACCAATCACAAAGGCTGCATTGAAGCTTTGTGATTGACTCTGGGGAGCCTATCCTGCTTCCTGTTCCAGCAGAAGCCAGGAGGAAGACAAAAGAGGGGCAGCTGCCCCCCCTGCCCTCCCCTTACCCCCAGACCCACTTCTCAATTGCGGGACCAGCCGTGACAGTGAATTGCTGCATTATTTTACAGCCAGTCCTACATTCCAATAAATTCCTTTTACCATTAGAACATCAGGCAAAGCTAGTAACAGCTCTACAAGCATAGAGCAGCTCAAATTACAAGAGGTCTTTAAATCATATCAATGTTGTTTTATGAACCCAATTTTGTCACTGAAGATCTAGGACAGGACACGGAAACAAATGGCACTGCACATAAACTACCCTATTAAACGGTGCCACCCTTTGTTATCGGACACCATTTCCATTTTCGCCTCAAAGATTGGCATTGATCATTGAGCACTCCTTTTGATTGACAACATACTCTCCCCGGTGTAGAGAGAACCCAAATGATGACAAGGGTGGAACAGAACGAGCACTGATTTTTCACACCCTGGTGATACCATGTTGTGCTTACAATACACACATGTATGATTCCTCTTCATCCTTGTCAGTAGATCACACTATTTCAGGCCTTAGGAAGACATTTTCATAGACCCATAGACATCTACTGTGTTGTTACATGATTTGCGAATCGGGGGCTGTGTCTATGATATGGTCTTTAAACATGCCCTGAGACCCTATTTCTAATTGTTATTTCTTATGCTTTCCAACTTTTAACCATTAATTGTCAGTATCAGTGTAGGTACTTACCCCACTGTGCCACTTTACTAAAATTGCAATACAATGGCTTTTTAGCCACAGACACAACTCTCTGGGCCATGATAGATAGCAATAGCTGCACCAGAGTTCTTGAGGAGTTTGGAATTATTTTGTTTTAATTGTTTTATTTTCAAATCTGCAGGAAAACACATAACATAAAGAGCAAATAGTCACTGTTGGCAACATAACAACATTCAACTTACGTTGATGATAGATCGGTGACAAGCTCAGCGTTTCTTAAGTATTAAATAGTAGTGTTCTCCCACTTTGGGGAATTTCTGTTTGCAATTTGGTTATATAATTTGAAGTAGTCTGAAGCAGCCTCCGCTGCATGTAGATCTCATAAAAATCCTATTTTCCAGCAATATTCACACACAAAGTCCTATCTTTTTCATTCATGCCTGGAATAAAATCTATGGCCAACTATTGCTAAAAATCATTCTAGTACTTTGCTTACTCACAGCGTGCCACAATTAAGACAAATTCTCAAAGCCATTGGTGGTGTCTGGATCCTGTCAAGATGCCCAACCTGCAGGAGCAGCTGGCCCCCTAAATAGTTGATGGAGCAACCACTGACCAGAAATACCTGGTCAGTGCCAAAGCTGTTTATAACGAAACACGACTGAGAACTCTGGAATTGAGGCTGAAGGCAGGGTGAGTGCATCAGTGGGTCAACAATAATAAATAAAAATAAAAATGTACTCACTCACTTGAATGTGCTGGCTTGCCCCCAGTCTTCCTTCTTCAGTGTCTCAGCTCAGAACTGCAGGTTGCAGCAGTTCTCCACATCAATTTGAATGCTGCACTCATGCTGCTGCTAATGTTAGCAGCGTGAGAGCTGTACCAGGATTGGTTGAAGCGCGTTCCCTCAAAGCTCCGGCTGGATGGAGAGGTTTGCACTGCGCATGTCAGGCTGGCCGTCGCAAGACAGCCAGCCAAAATTACATGCGCAGTATAAACCGGTGGAGTGAGCACCAATGCCCTACTGCCAGTCAGCAGCAATAGCCCCATCCCCAACCATAGCTCAGCTGGGGAAAGGAAAAATATAAAATGGTAATAAATTAATTTTATTAACATTTTATTTTTCATATTTTGAGGCACTGGCAGCAGGGTGACGACACTCCTCTGCCCTAATGGGCCAGCTGCCGTGGTCCAGAACTAAAGGAGATAGTGGATCAATAGATATAGATGCAGGCGGCTCCAATGAAGGACAGGGAGAGCTGAGACCATCTACCCCTGACTCCTTAGCCAAAGCCTTGCCTGGGGCCTGACAAGAAACAACATCATATGAGTCCCTATATTTGTGTTTGTCTTTCTTTTGGTTGTCAAGAAGACGTTCTCCAAGTTTGTGTGGAATAAAGTTCAAATGAACTGAATCGTCTGAGATGGAGGGAGGCTGGATTTTTTGTAGCTGAGAAGAAAACGTGCTTGCTCAGAAGGTTGCGGACTTGCCGAGCGTGTGCTTTTGCTTTAACAAAAGAAGAAGAAAGAACCAGTTGTCAAAGTATTGGTAGACTTGAGTTTCTTGAGAATGCAAAATACCCATTGAAGGTGCCAAATGTTTTGTTTGTAGCAAGCTAAAGGGTGGTTTGCACAGTCACCATTTTGTAGGGCCTGTTGGGAGTGTACTTGTTTGCCCCTTTGAGATCCAGAACAGAGCAAACATACCTGTATGCTTTCCTTACTAAAAAAAGAATGGAATCAAATCCCGCATCCTGTTCTTTGTTTGGAAATGGCAGTGGTGGCTGGCAGGGAAATGGAGTGACGGGGGTTGAACAAAAAATTAAAAAATAAACACCTATTCCCCGCCGTCATCTCACCGTTGTTGCTTCTCTTCCTGGCAATCCCGGAACCAGGAAGCACCCAGGCTCCCCTAAGCAATCCACAACGCTGCAATTGAGTGTTGTGATTAGTCTGAGCACCGTGGTTTGGTGCTCAGATGGGGAATGGGAGCCTGAGCATGTTCCTCGCCAGGCTGAGTATTGCATCTTGAAGAGGAACATGCAAAGTGAGCATGACTGTTTGGCCGGCCCAAGACGACTGGCAAAGCTATCATTAGTACTTGGTGTTTGCACACCACTCCTCCCCCTGTGCCACCAGCCCAATAGCAAAAAAAATAAAATGATAATAACGAGGTTATTATCTTTTTTTTTTTTTTTTTATGCTCTGAAAGCAATGGAGTGACGCTCCTCTGCCTTAGCGGAGGAGCCGACCCTGCCAGCCTGATCAATAATATAAAACAGCCCAACTCACGCAATGAGCCCCAGCTCAGCCTTGCTTTACTTTATTCTTCCCAGATTCTGCATTAGACACTACAGACATGATGAGTTCCTCCCTCCACTCTCCAGTAGTGTCCAGCCCTAGATATTACTGCTTACACACTACCTCTGTACTTGAGGCTTTCTTTGGCCCAGGGAACAGTCCACGATTTCGCAACTTTGGCGGCCAAGTATACTTCCGGCAAGTATGGGCTAGGCTGTTCTGCAAAAAACACCTATTTCTCTACTTCCAGGGATTTACTTAAATATGCTTCATTTTACCATAAAGTGGGTCAGCTGATCACCTTGGAGTGACCTTCAAGGTCATTGTTTAGAGCTGCATGTTAAATGTTTTCGACACGGTGAGGGGTCCACGTGCAAGGAGCAAAGTGTATGCACCCACTTACCAGGGAAAGACATACAAGGGGTGGGCAGAGGTGGTACTGCAGGCTCAGCCCAGACAGGAGACCGGGGATCTGCAGCTGAAGCACGGGGAACGTCCAGGCAGAAATGGGGTGGGGGGATGAGAGACATAGACAGGGTTGCTGACAGACATGATGGGGGCCTGCTTAACAGGAGGTGATAGGCAGGCAAAGAGTCAGCTTCTTCGGATAAGGAAGCAATCATACAGGGATGATGTACATACAACAGAGCATGTCCAGACACTGGGGCCGAAGGCAGGAGCACGCAGTGTAAATATGTACCTTTCAGCCCTTTGCACCTACTTTAGAGCGTCCCTGTGGCGCAACGCAGTATGGTAACTGGAGGTTGCAGAGAAGATTGGAGCTGGTCCAGGTGAGCTCAGTTTTGCAGGATAAGACTGAGCGGGAGCGTGCTCCCCATTCAATCCATGTGCTGCTCTTGTGCTGCATAGAATACCCAGGGGCATATTCTCAAAGAGTTCTCGCCGCGTTAGCAGCACTTTTCTGTCGCTAATGTGGTGATGATGTTATTGCTCTATTACCAAGCTGTTGCTAACAGCTGTTAACGACAGTTTTTAGGTGAAAGCGTCCGTTGTAAAGATCGCCACTTCTGTTAGTGATAATTATATGCAGGAGAGGGGTTCCCATGCAAAAACGTCCGCAAACATCACTACTCCATATTCACAAGGGGATCCTTGAACTTCTGAAGACCAAAAAAACTGGCTCTAACTGCAGTCAGAGCCAGTTACTTAAGACCAGAAAATAGCTGGTCTTAAAAATGGGGATAACACTTGGGGCCACATCTCAGCAGGTTTTGGTGCTGGACAGCGCTGCAAGCAATGTTGCAGCGCTGCCCTGAGACAAAACTGCAGTGCAGGAATGCGCACCATCAATAAGATAGTGCACATTCCTGGGTCCCAGTAATGAAAAGTTTTGCAGTGCTGCGACAAGACGGAGTTGCAACACTTCTCACTACACCCTTCTTGCGACAACATGGTTGCGATGTATTCACTGGACAGCTCTCCATGACGCAAGTAATTACAGATACGTCAGGAATCCTGACGTATCTGTCTGTGCTAAAGTCACACATTGCTGCAGTTGTGTCACAACCATGACGCAACTCCAGCAATGCATGGGGCCAGCGTATCCCTGTGACACTGCGACACCCTCACGCCTGCCATCAGGCAGGCGGAAGGTACTCACACGGTGCGGTTCATGAGGGGTGCCCGAGTGGCTGCGCTTTTGGAGATCCATCGGTGGTGGTTGCGCGCTGCGGTGTCATCGTTTGGAAGCATTGGTGAAGTGTTGGTGCGGAGAGAGTTGACGAGACGTTCTTCAGTGGCTTTGATCCAGCCGCAAGGTGGTGCGATGATGGTGGTGGCATCCGGTGGGCAAGGTGAAGACGTGATGTTACCAATGATTGTCCGTCCTGGAGAGTCCGGTGTTGTGGCTGTAGTTGAAGTTCCCGCTGGCAGAGGTGACGTGCTCGACCGTGTGTCCTGCTTTGTGGCTTATTGTGGCTTGTTGTGGTGACTAGCTGCTTGCGTCTGATGTAGGGGATCTTCCCCAGGAGGGGGTGGTGTCCTGGTCACTGGGGTTATCCAGGTGGAACTTGAGGGCACCGAGTAGGATGTCGTTGGCGGATGGGAAACCCTAGGGTGCAATGAGGTCTACAATGGTATTGAAGAAGGGAGGCCATGGCCCGGGAGGTCTGCACAAGAGGGGGCTGCAGAGGATGTGCTTGGGCTTGGGCTTGGTCCGGATCTGGGAGATGAGGTGGTCCATCGTCACCCTTTGGTCATTAGAGTGCATGGTCAGTCGGAGTGTTCTTCTGTAGGTGATGGCAATGCCTCTTCCTTGTTGCCCGGGTGCTCCTTGCGGGTGATACTGCAGCCATCAGTGATGGCGATGGCAATGTCTGGTCCAGAGCAGAGGTTGGTCCTGGCAAGCGAGGTGGCGTCCTGGTATGTTGGAAACAAGAGTGCTGGCGTCGTAGCGGTGGAGTGTCCAAGAGGAAGGTTCCTTGGTGCTGAGTGCGGTCCAGGGGCAGATGGACGCAAATGTTGTAGCCTATGGCTTACCTTTGGCACAGGAGACAACCATTACAATGCAGGCAGTACATCATTAATAACGCAACTCCGACAACGCAGGTGCCTTTACATTGCATTTGATTACAACGCATTGTGAGGTCAGTAATTGGGTAATTTAAAGTTTTTGGTGTGGATACGGGTTTCGGATGTAAAATATGAAAATGGGGGTATGTTTTGGGGTAAAATATGAAAATTGGAGAGTGTCTTGGGGTCAAATATGGGGTGAGCATGTGGGTCAAATCTGATTTTTGGGTGTGTTTTGAGGGCTCAAAAAGGAATTCCAGGGGTCACGATTGGGTTTGGGGTGCAAAGGTTAGTTTTGGGTTGCACTCACTGAAGTGGGAATCGGGATATTAATGTCTCTGCTATGCAATACCTACTCTACTGATGCAATGTGCCTAGTATTAGTATGTATTGGAATGGCATGCATCGCAACCACATAGGTGCCTTTGGCACATGGGTGGTAGGACAGCTGTGAGGTGGCAAACGCTGGAAAGAACACTGGATGGGGTGTGGACGCGGAGATGTGTGTGAGCGGGTGTTGTAAAAAAATGTAATAAGGGAAGTCTAACCTCGAAGCCGGGTCCCGTGTCTTCGTTGTTCCGGCTCTCCTGCATCTGCTTCCAGGAACAGGAAGTAGGGAGCCAGGCTCCCTCCCCTGAGCCAATCACAATGCTGCGATGCGGAGTTGGATTGGTAAATAGCAACGGGACAAGCATGCAGCCAGGGGCTGGAGGGGTGGGCATGGTCTCAATGCAGGCTGCGATGCAGCCTGCATTACGAACAGGGAAGTGTGCATGACTGCTTTGGGCGGCCAGAGTGGGCCGACCAAACAGTCATTGCGCACTTGAGTGGGCCTGCCAATACGCCCATATCTTGCCCCGTGCTTAGAGCAGTCCTACCCGCCCACAAGGGAAACATAGCACCGTTACATCAATAAGTTATCAGCATGTGATGATTGTTCCTCTCCTGCACTGCTTGACAGCAGTAGGGTGAGGCTCTTCCGCCATAGCAGATGAGCCGCCACTGGGCGTGCGTCATCTGCGTGTGCTAGGCCTGGGGGACTCGATCCCTAGGCGTCCTGCGCTATGCGGCACACCTTCTCCTTACCTGGACATTGACACCGTGGCACGATCCACAGCACTCTCTCCAAAACTGTGACTCAGCCAGCAGGAGCCTCAGCCAGGAGGGATTTCACAAGCCTGGGTACAGCAGTCACCAACAAGTCTGCTGTTGAACTTCGCGATGCAGTTGATGCAGCAGGGCCCCCTTAGGATTGAAGTTGCAGTGCTCCTGCCACACAAGGGCTCACTCTCCACAGCGTCCGGCCAGCCAAACATCATCCGGACTGTGGTGCAGAGAGGCGGCACCCACCATTGGTAATCCCCTCTGTCTACCCCGGTGTAGTGGTGGATTGTAGTGTGCGATGCAGACCTCCCTACATTGGGGTGCAGGAATGCCTCTACTATTAACAGCTCCAAGATGCGCCTCAATGTCTACCGCCATGGCTCATCGACTCCACAGCTCCTCCGCATCCCACTCCAGGCGAAGTTCCAGTGAGGCATCCAGGCTCCAGAAGCAGGTCCAGCGAGGTATCTAAGCTCCAGGTGCAGGTCCAGCGAGGCATGCAGGCTCCAGGCACAGGTCCAGGGAGGCTTCCAGGCTCCAGGTACAGGTCCAGCAAGGCATTAAGGCTCTCATCCTGGTCATCCTGGAAGTTGGCTGGCTTGCAGGTGTTGTTGATGTGTGCTGCACTTGGCCCTGGCTACTCCATTCTGCATTTTATTGGTTTTTATGCCTATTTTATATTGACGGTTGACTGATAGGCTATTTTTTGCATTAGAGACAAAAAAACTCACGTTGGGCTAACTAGCGTGAGTATTTTTGTCGCTAATGGGCCTATCGGTAGTTATTGCCCAGTCACGCCGGGTTTCCTATTACCATCGCACTGATGTTAGCGGCAGTTTTCATCACCATTCCCTGATACTATCACCATGTAGCAACAGCTTTTTAATACACTGCTAACATGGCGATAGTTTTCAGGGTTAGGCAGCGATAAAAAATCTGCAGCTTACTGGTGTTTGCGATAGGCATCGCCGGTCCTTGAGAATATCCCCCCAAATAGCTTAGGAGCAGTGTTAGGATTGCCTGGGGGATGCTAGCACAACGTTCCATTGAAGACCGATGGGTCTGTGTCTTTGCTGACCCAGCTCCATGGTGGTCTTTAACGAGGAAGCCTAAACAACGCAAGTCAGGCTTGCCAGAGCAAACATACCAGCCAGTCTGACATGCGCAGCTTAGTTTCCACTTCAGCTGCTCTTCTCACCCACTGAGAACTCCGTAGCCCTGCCCACTAAGCAAATAAAATGACTAAAGAAAACCATAGTTGCCAACATTTGAAAAATAATTCCCGGGACCTTTTGTAATAAAGAGGAACGGTTTCTGCAACAATATTACCGGGACACTCCCCAACTTGCTGGGATTGTCCCTGCAAAATAGGACAGTTGGCAACTATGGGACATATGGGGCTAATTTAAACTCTCAAATGAGCCTGGGAGCCTGGTAGTGGCTCGCAATAGGGGGTCAATGCCAAGGCGCCCCCATGAACTCACTGCCACTGCCTAGGTACAGAGAGATGTGACCTAACAGCCAAATCAGCCGGCCTTGGAAACGGATAAGCGGGTTACGAGTCTGGCATCTGCTCTACAACCTTCTAGTCTGGGCAGATCATTTAACCTACCCGGACAAAAAACAAAAAAGTCGCCTCTGTACAGGCATGCAACACCCATTGGGGTAAAAGGTCTTAAGCCCCACCACTTCCCCCGTTGTGTGTTAGCTCGGGCTGCTGTAGCTCGAACTGTTGTGGGCTCTGCTGGGCAGTGTCTGGAGTCTTATCACTGGCACACCCGAGTTTTTCACAGTTCTTTAAAGACCATTTGCATAATTATATACCTTTGTAAACTGGTTACAATGGCTTAGAGTTTCTTTTTCTGGTTCCAGTACCCCCTCGGCCCCTACTATGCCTATTCCTTACATTTGTATTTTACATTTACTGCTGTAGTGTGAGAATGCATTTCATGAAAAGGAATATAAAGTAGGGTTGCCAAAAGAAAAATGCCAGCCATGTGTTGTTTAAAGAGCCTGCAAATACCTCCTCTTGACACTAAATAGGGTTATCATTAAAAAAAGGATGTGTTCATTTGTAATGTGACTTTTCTGTCTTTGTTCCCTTTAATTATAGTTCATGGATCATTCAGGCAGCCCTAGAACACAATTAAAAGTGCTTCCTATTGAAATGTGCTGTTCAAAGTATGCACAGATAAGTGCTGAAGATACAGCTTTAGGTGACTGTTTATTTGTGTACCGTCTGGGAGATCACAATAATGAGCTATCAACCCTAATCATAAGACTGGAAATTTGTTGCAGGATCAGCACATTATTGATTTCCTCCACCCTTGATCCCTGATTATTGCCATATTAGCAATAGTTTAACTTATATATGAAACCCTACGCCACCGTCAATAACAAGCTGAGTTACTTCAAGTGTCTGGGAATGCACCCTGCATTCAGACAACTCATTCATGAGTTTCGCCCTTCACTTTCACGCTCACCCTGCACTCACAGCAATCATAAAGTACTCACACTGATCACCATGTTCTCACACCAATCACCCGCTCATCCTGAACGCTTAATGATCATTCTGTGCTCAAAATACAATTGTGCTGTTCACCCTGTACCTCACCATGCCGTCACATGAGCACACTACTCACCTTGCACTCATGTGACACTTCACTCACCTCTCCCCCTCAATGCTCAATCTGCAATCTCACTCAAACAAGCCCATCACTAACCATGCATTTATTCGTCTAACTCTGCACTTACACTGCACCCAAATTCATATGGTCCCCTCACTCACCATGCAGTCACACCTCTTACCCTGCTCTCACACTGTTGCCTCGCTCACCGTGCACTTACATGGGCACTCCTGTCACCCACACAGCATAGAGGGTTAATGTGCCTGCTACAAAGAATGTGTACCATGCAGATCACAGAACTGAGTGTGAGTAAACTATGAGTAGCGCTATAAAAATAACGAAGGGGCTTAGTAACAAGGGCAGTATCGCTGCTTTAGCGGCACTTTTTGCAGCTAAAGCGGCGATATTTTTATCGCCCTATTTACAAGGTGGTGCTAAGATGCATTAGCTTAAGTTAGCACCCGTTTTCCCGACTCCTCACATCTCTAATGAGATGCAAAATGGGCGTCACTGGGCATACCTCTGACGGACTACATTCTGAAATATTGCAATGTTTACAAGGAGGCCCACGCATTTTAGCAGATGTTAGTTTTTGGCGAAAACGGGTCGTATCAGCAAGGTTATCGCCGTATTCCATGGAACATCGCTGGAAAACCAGCGATGTTCCATGGAAAACACCACTATCACTGGAAAATTATCACCATTGCGCTATGCGCTGTTAATACAGCGATAGCATGGCGATAATTGCCAGCGATATCCGGCGGTAAATGAGTTCTTCCAAAGAGCAGCCAGCTGGCGCTTGATAATATACTCCGAAATGTTTGTCTGAAAGGTGGTGCATTGTTGGTGAGTGACACTGATGGGATTCATGGAGAAGAAGGAAATGGTGGAGGGGGCGCCAAAAAAGACTGTTGCGCTCTGGCTGAGAAGTGTTAGCCCTCCCCCCCAGTGTTGCCTTTGTATATTGTAATTTGGTGATCACGTTTGGTGATCATGTAACGCCCTTCGGCTGATTTCACGCTATATAAAGCTGCGAAATAAAAAAGCAAAGACTCCCAATTAAAATCTGTTTCGATGAGTTTAACTTTTCAGGCAAATTAGATTTACTATTGCCAAACATGCTTAAGTACAAATACGCTATTTTCAAACTGTGAATCAAACCATTTTCTGAAAATCTGGACACCAAATATATTCAGTCTGACACCTCTTGCTTTGAGCCAAGGTTTTCAGGTGAAATTTGTTGATAAATGGCTGCACGGCAGGTGTTTGAACAAAGCCAAGAGGCGATTTTTTTCTGTATAGGAGAATTGTTTTTCACTCTGTAGAAAAACAACCATCATTTCATTAGCCTATATTGCCCTCTAGTGTTCCTTTTAAACATTTCAATTGATTATTTCAAATTGAGTTTATTTAGATTAGTAAACAGAATGCGGATCGTTGTTCTCTAGATGCTGATGGCATTTCGAGAATATGTATAGTGTTAATTTCTAAACATATGCATCCGATTAATTATTTAATTTTATTAAATATATTTGAATAAAAGTCAAAGTGAGGGTTTATCTTCTGGATCATACACAAACTCTTTCACAATATTTTTTATTTCACTGGAATTTATTTTGGACGAACAGTGGAATGCTGGGAGCTTCACTGAAGACAATGAAGTGGCCCAGGGCCCATAGTGACTGGTATAGAACTTTTGCTGCACCATTAAAAATCTTCACTTACTATTTCTTCTTGTGAGAATATTCTGACCTCAGTGGGTGGAATGTTCTAATAGCAGGATGGCCCGTCTGCCTTGGAGTATATTATTCTGAAAGTCCTATATAGCTATGTTAGAACATTAAACTCCTACAAGTTTGATTGAACACAATGGTGTGGCATAGGATGAATAATGCCTGGGGGACACCCTCAGGCCAAAAATTGTAAAGTATGTCTTTTTGATTCACAAAGTTTAATTCAGAACATCAAGACATCAATGAGTGGGATGTTCTGAAGGCATTAGAAACCCTCTGCCTGGTGCCATACTGGTTGTTGAATGCATATATTAAACTCAGTGTGTCATAATTGCCACTCTCCTGGGGTCCAGGGATGAAACACAGGAAAGGGCAGTTAACTAAAAATGTTTGCACTCTGCCGTAGAAAATGCTGAGATTCGCTCAATTATAAAGCTAATATAAGTACTGTTATCTGTATGTGTTCCAAGTTCACTATGGGTGTGAAGCAGGGCCACGAATTGGGCAGAGGCAAGTGCAAAACGTATGTGGCTTTGAAGGATTACAATAAGTGTAGTAGTATTAGCATTATGTTCACATGCTAGTAAGGATTACCTGCAGTTAATTGCCTTTCTCCTCATCTTTGATTTGACATAAAAAAAATATGGATGGGCTACTAATATTAGTAGGGGGCTTACCCATTCTTCACAGCCTGAGCAAACAATTACAGGGATGGTTCAAGGTTGTTATTTCTGCAGCATGAAATGTACTTTTGGGGGGGGGGGGTTTGGCATTGACAGAATATATCTAATAGATCGACATCTGTATTTGTATTTATATCTCTATGTATATTCATTGAAAAAAACAATGGTTAAACCTTTATAGTTAAGAAAACTGTATTTAATCTTTTTACACAAAGCAAACTTTAACTAAATAAACATTAGAAATGGTAAAGTTATAGTTATACCGTAAGGGGCATAGCAAGCCCCTTGCACCACTGGAGCATCACTTTTTTAGATTCTCCAAGTGGTGCACAGTTCAGGCCCATATCTACAAGGGCCAAACCCACCCTGTGTGGGTTTTCATGGCCTTGTAGAAAAGGTGTAAGGCCATGCAGCACAAGTCGCTGCATTGTCTTACATTGTGGCAGGGAGGCATGCCATGGGTGTTGCTGTGCGTGTTCCCATGCAAAACGTAGGGATTTTGACACTGCCCCAGATTTACAACCTAGCATGAATCTGGGGCAGTGGCAAAAATGTGAAAAAAATGTATGCCTCCCCACAGCTGGCATAACAAAGAGAAATGTTTACGTTTCTCCTTGTTTATTTCTCTTTCCACATGGTGCATTCTGCAGCACACATAGAAGGAGGAAAAATCCTCTCATGATAGTTTTTCTGCAGAAAAACAATCATGCCAACAACACAGATACCTTGCAACCATGGTGCAAGGGTGCCCTAGTTGACGCACGGCTGTAATTTCTTCACCGCCGCTGACTGAAAGGACAGGAATGCACCGTATCTGGTCAATATGGCGCATTTCTGTCCTTTCAAATTGGCACAAGGCAGAGCAGCAGAATGACTTGTGGTGCAACCCTACACCAGTTATTTGTAAATATGCCCCTACGTTTATCATTTATGTACCACCTTTAAATTATTATACCTTTATTCTTTCTATCCAAACAAAACGTAATCTACTTAAAATATAGAAATTCTGAAGTTATGCTTATACCTTTAATTTGCAATTCACACAACACCTTCACATTATTATAACTTGCACACCTCACCTCAGTACACCATGCATTCAACTTGGTTGCCACAAAACATTAACTATAACTTGTGCCTTCTCCTTGCACTGCTTATACCCTTTCATATATATATCCTTTATAGCACCTAAAATTAGACCATTTACAACACTTATGAGGACCTACGTTGCAAATCACAACATTTGTGAGAGCAGAAAGCATATTAAATAAAGTGGCAAGTTATAGTTAATGTATTGTGGCACAGAGTGTAGTAGAATCTTATAGAGTAGAGTTGCATAGAGTGGAGTAGAGTGTGGTAGAGTGGAGCGGTGTAGAATGGAGTGTTGTACAGTGCCATAGTGTGGGGTAAAGTTTCGTGCAGTGGAGTAGAATAGAGTGGATTCCAGTGGAATGGAATAGGATAGAGTTGAGTAAAGTGTCATAGAATAGAGTTGCATGGAGTGGAGTAGAGTGCACTGGCGTAGAACACAGTGAAGTAAAGAGTTGTAGAGAGGAGTGATGTGTGATACAGTGGAGTGGACCAGTGTGTTGTAGAGTGTTGGAAAGTGTCATGGAGTAGAGTAGAGTGTCACAGAGTGGCAGACAGTATTGTACAGTGGAGTGATGTGGAGTACAGTTGAGTGCGGTACAGTATGGCAGAGTGGAGTGGTATAGACTGTTGAAGAGATGAGTTGCATAGAGCATTGTACAGTTCAGTGCCATAGAGTGCAGTCGTTGAGTACAGAGTAGAGTGGAGTAGTGTCTCAGCGCAAATTATAGCAAAGTGAGGTAAAGAGGCATAGAAGGAGTTGCGTAGAGTGTCGCATAGTGGAGTAGAGTGTCGTACAGCGGTATAGAGTTAAGTAGAGTGTTGTACACTGGAATTTACAGGAGTAAATTCTTGTACAGTGTAGTGCTGTAGATTGGAGTATGGTATGGTAGAGTGGAGGGGCGTAGACTGTTGCTTTGTGGAGTACAGTTTTGTTCAGTGTAGTACAGTGCAGTGGCATGGTCTGCAGTAGGGTAGAATGGAGTGCCAAAAACTGAAATAGCGTAGAGTGGAGTATCATAAAGTGGAGTGGTGTAGATTGTACTGGTGTACAGTGTGAAAGTATACAGTGGAATGGTTTACAGTCGAGTGACATGGAGTGGGGTGGCACAGAGTGGAATAGTGTAGAGTAAAGAGTGGTAGACTGGGATTATGTACAGTTGAATATCGCAGTGTAGAGTGGAGTGGAGTAAAGTGGACTAGCATACAGTGAAGTGGTGCAGAGTGGAGTGGCATAGGATGAAATAGCATACAGTGGAGTTTTGAATAGTGGGATGCGCTAGACTGGAGGGGTTTACAGTGGAATAGCGTACAGTGGAGGGGAATACAGGTAAGTGGTGTACAGTGGACAGGTGTAGACTGGAGGGCCGTAGAGTGATGTAGCATAGACTGGAATAGCATACAGTGTAGTGACGGCCTCTGGAGTAGCGTACTGTGGAGCGGCGTAAGCTGAAGTGGTATACTTTGGAGTAGCATACAATAGAATAGCGCACACTGAAGTGGCATACAGTGGAATGGAGTAGATTGGAATGGCGAACAGAGGGTTGTATTAGACTACAGTGGAGTAGAGTTGAATTCAATAGACTTGAGTGGTGTAGAGTGTGAATTCGTACAGTGGAATAGCATATAATTTAGTGGATTAGAGTGGAGTGGGATACTGTGGAGTGCCATAGAGTGGAATGGTGTACAATGAAGTGTCGTAGAGTGGAATAGCATAAAGTGGAGTGGCAAAAAGTGGGGAAGAGTACAATAGCGTACAATGGAGTGGCAAAGAGTGGAGTGGCGTACAGTGCAGTTGCGTACACTAGAGTAGAGTGGAATCCAGTGGATTCTTGCTGACTGGAGTGGCACTGAATGGAGTGGCGTAGATTTGGAGAGGTGTAGAGTGGAGTGACAGACTGGAATAGCGCGCAGTGTAGTGGCGTACACTGGAGTAACGACCAGTGAAGTGGTCTATGGTGCAGTAGCGTTCAGTCGAATGGAGTAGAGTGGAGAAGCATACAGTGGGTTGTAGTATAGTGGAGTGGCATAGAGTTGAATAACGTAGAGGTGAGTGGCGTAAAGTGTAGTTGTGTACGGTGGAATAGCATATAGTGAAGTGACATAGAGTGAAGTGGGGTACAGTAATGAGCTGAGAGTGGAGTGGCATACAGTGGAGCGGAGTACAGTGAAACACAGTACAGTGGGGTGTCATAGAGTGGAGTGACGTTCACTGGAGTGGCCTACAGTGGATAGCTTACAGTGGAAAGACAAAAAGTGGAGTGGATAGATTGCAAGAGTGTTTAGTGGAGTAGCGTAAAATGGATGATGTAGAGTGGAGTGGCGTAGAGTTGAATAGCATAAAGTTGAGATGCATAGAATGGAGATGCGTACAGTGGAATAGTGTAGGCTGGAGTAGCATATAGTGGAGTAGCAAGGACTGGAGTGGCGTACAGTGGAGTTGGGTGCAGGAACACTTATTATTACAGCAAATTTGTGTATGTGGTGATGTGTCACAAGGTTATGTGTGCATATTTATTGTGTTGTGATTGTGATGGGTTGTGTTGTTTTTGTGCTGCAGTATTGCACATTGTTGTTGCTGAGTTATGTTGGAGTCTGTTTTGACTCTGTTGTTCCCTTTCGTGTTTTGTTGTGCTTGTTTTTTGATTTGTGTTATTTTGTTGGGTGGTATTATCTTGGGTTCCGTAATTACTTTAAAGATTTCAGAACAACGGCAGTACATTCCTTTACAGATACTGCTACAAGGAACTATTCCCCATTGTTCAAGGTGAACAAATATGGCTGCTTCAGTCTGTCAACAATTTAATACACCAATCAACCAAAAACTGCAGAAAAGACCATACCTTAACTTAGCACTCCCAGTGCTCACATCATGTGGTCTGGCCCGTGGAGTCATAGAACCATATCACAATGCATTTTTTAATACAGTTATTTCCTGTCCTTGCAGGTAAGTTAAGGCAGTGTTTGGTACAAACACTGTCAATGACACTGTGACATGGCCTGTGTTAACGCTTCAATTTTTATTGTATGCTTGCCAAAAGACTATTTTACCTCTTTCTACTAGAGAGTGTGAAGTTTTAGATATGGTCACATGTTAGCATCATGGCTGCCCCTATCTCAGCTGACATATTTTCATTTTTTATGTAATGATTGCTGCCATATTAACATAGACGCTTAGAGTAGAGGCTAAAATGTCAACATGTGAATTTAAATCACTCATTCAACTCATACTTATTTTGTCTTATTGGAATTTTAGTTTCCCTAAACTTATATACGTGAGATAATAATCAGATCTCAGGAGTTATAAAACACCTGAATTTGTCCATAGTTCGTGATGGAACTATCAGGTCAGAGGTCACACCAGTTTGGTGCAAATCAGCCCCAATCATGGGTTCCTCTGAGAGTGGTGCAGAAAAATGGCCTTCTTTTTAATTCCTGGGCAAGGGCTGAGATAGACAATAGTTAAACAGCTATTTCTTGCTAAGAAAGGTCGGCTGTGCAATCCATCTTATGAAACTCGATTTATAGGCTTGATGTTTTCTGTATCTACTTAACTTTAGCATAGCGCTTAGCAGTAGATATAGCGTTAGATTGCTAGAACTGTATCAACCATGTTAGGACTGTTTATATTGTATGCGTTTGTCGTGTAATGCACTTCTGCCCCCTTCCCTACCAAATCCCTGACATCAGAATTTCTTTTTTTTAAATCGAGCAAAAGACTGGTGCCTATGTACAGGGTTGACTTCACACCCCTAAATGGACTACGGCTGATCAAAGCTTCCAAACAAAGATTGGAAATTCACTCCTATCGGTGGTTTCCAGGTCGTTTTGTATGACACTGTGTGATATCGGCTTCCTACCAGGTGACCATATTAAAATAGCCAATATCATGTGACACACGGTGGCAACATGTGAGTTGGCTGGTCTGTATTAAGTGCACTGGCTCCTGGTGTCTGGAAAGGTTTCAGCTGGCAGGCTGTGATTAGGAAGGGCTTAGGTTGCTTACATCAATGCCTTGTGCATACCTGAAAGAGGATTCACTGTCTTTTTGTTCTTGCATTTCTCTCCTCGAGCCAGCTCTGAAGACTATGTAGCTCTCTTTTTCAAAAACAGCAAGCTTGAAACATGCTTTAAGTCTCTCCCAAGTGTCCGGAAGCTTATGTGAGAACCATGCAGAGATGTCCTAGAACCAGGGCTTTAAGTGGGATGAAAAAACTGGGGGGTCTCTCAAAGGGGCGTGGCCAATGTAGTTTAGGGCTTGGCTTAAAAAAACATAAGCTAAAAATCTGTGATTAGCATAGTGTGCTGGCCGACTTGTATTTCGCTGTTTCTGTCATTGCACCAGATATATGATACAAGTAACATGATACCTACAACATGTCTGGACTATTGTCTTTGTCAATGGTTGTTAGTTGCATAAGATAAATAAGCAGCAACTACGGCTTGTATATAATATTGAAAAAGCTTCCACTTAAAGCCCTGGTGACACAATGACAATGTTACTGCTCCTGGGTTTCAAAAAGAGAAGGGATAGCCAGAGAGAAAATGACTCTCTTTAAAGGTTTCCCCTTCCCCTACAACACTCACCTGGCATGACGTCATGCCGTAATTTCTCCACTAGTGAGAAGTGAGCAGTGTGAGCACGCGCATATCGATGTGCCTGCTGTCACTGCAGTCCGGAAAATAACAGACCGCCTGTGCCAGGGCACAAAACAGAGCCCCGATAGAAACCCGGTTCGAGGCCCCCTTTAAAAAATTGCCGGTGCTCAGCACCGGTGATACCCGGCCCACTTAAAGCCCTGCCTAGAACACTGAAGATATGCGTCTTGGTGGGAGAAGAATTGAAGCTGCGCATAAAAAGCATGTTCGGAGGATCAAAACCAGATCATTGGTTCTTTATTGTACAGGAAAAATAAGAGATTAGCATGATACCTAAAAGATTAGGAAAAACAATTCCCTATTTGTCAAGTTCAAATCAACTCTGGTGAATTATGCTTCCCTGAGTGCCTACTCTCCAACATCTACTTCGCACAAGAAAATGCACACATGTGAAAATGCATGTAGTGAAGCGACTGTTGCTATATTGGCTCCCTGCCATCTATTTATAATGTGTAGACCTACTAAAATGATGTTAACAAACACAAGGCAGAAATCTCCGTTTATCCGTTTAACCACTTACCCGCGGCATGAATTCCACTGCGGTGCGGCGGTTTAAATGAGCAGGCGGGGCCGCACCGGCCAACAGACATGGGCAGCACTACCAAGGTTGTGCTCGCGATGGCCGTTGGTCGACGCGCGCAGCCAAGGGGTTAAGAGGAGGAAGCAGGAAGGTAAAAAATAATATGAGATAGCATATGGTACGCAAGTGACACATGAAAGGAAAATCTCATATTAACAATGGGGTGTCATCGGTGATACAGCACTTTGCTCCATGCAAATTCCGGTGCAAATTCAGATTTTGAAACCACTCTCCAAATAATCTGTAGTTGCAAGTGAGGCTAACATCAAAATTCAATACATTTCAATATTGGGAAGCAGATTTGGCCCTACAAGGAAGTCAGAGAATGGTTACGTTTCAAAACCATAAAGGATTATTACAGATTAGCAAAGTTACAAATGTAATCATCAAAGTAATTGTAATCAGTCATCAATACATGCGTGTGTTAGTCAATATATTCAAAACAGTTCAAAAGTCATGTAAGCAAAGACAAACTATTATAAAGTTGTCTCAAAGGCAAAATAAGGTAAAAACACTTCTTATTCCAAGAAGAGACCATACTACTCTGCTGTTTCTGGAAGATGTTCTGCGAGTCTGAGAAAGGGATTCTTACGAGAAGTCAGGCAGAAAAGTTTCTGAAAAGGGTTGTATGATGGAACAGCGCATGCCTGGACACACTATGCCAAAATCACCCCGTCTGAACCAAGAATGCGTCTTTACCACGCATGCCTTTGCCATGCAATTTAATGGTAAAGACATGATTGGTAAAGGTACATGTGTGCTAAAGATCATACCCCTGCTCCCAGCCCTGAAACTGTCCCTTTTCCCCGCCCCACCCTGAGCCCTAAAAATGAACCCCATGCATTAAAAACTACCCTGACCCCAGCTATCCCACCCTGAGCCCTAAAAACTGTCCCCTACATCCATATAGTACCCTGACCTAGCTCCTCACCCTGTCCTGAACCCTAAAAACTCTCCATGCCCTAAAATTTACCCCAACCCCAGTCCGCTACCCTGAGCCCTAAAAACGGTCCCCTACAGATGTAAAGTACCCCGACCCAGCCCTCCCCTACCCCGAGTCCTAAAACTGCTCCCTGCCCTATAAACAACCCGACTCCCCGCTCGTCCCTAAAAATTTCTCCCACCCTAAAAAACTACCCCCAAGACCCAGCCTTAGCCCTACTTACCTCACCACATCCTCTCCCGATCCTTCCTCTTCCTGTCTTCCTGTGCCCGCCCATCCTCTCTGCATCTAGAATGTGCATTGCCTTAACCCAGTGTTCTTCAATCTGTGGGCGCGCCCCCCCTGGGGGGGGGCGCGACACCATCCCGGGAGGGGCGCGCACTCCACCCAATCTGACCTTTGTTCCCTGCAAGTCTTCTTGCAAGTCTTGCGGTGTGTGGAATGGGGAGGGAGGGGAGATCGATGAGGCACGAGGTGCCCGTACTTCTTAATTGTCCCAGGAAGGGGTTAATTACAGAGCTGACGGCTTCAGCTGCAGTGGGAGGCAAGGAGTCTCCTCTGCTAAAACAAAAACAAACAGACGTGCTTTCGGTTTTAGCAGAAGAGACCCCTTGCCTCCCACTGCAGCTGAAGCTGTCAGCTCTGTGAATTAGTCCCCTCCTGGGAGAGTTAGCTCTTCTCAGAACGGAGTCAACGTTTCCAGAGAAGCTTAAGGCATGGGCGAATTCGGGTCTGACCCAGGGCCCCAGCATTTCAAAGGGGGTGGGGGGAGAGTGGGGGGGAAAGAGCCAGCTCTGTTCTACTGTCTTGCCCCATGACATTGAATCATTTTTAAACACAATGTTGTAAATAGCATTTTTTGATCATTCATTTTTAATGTGTATAAGTCTATTTCAGACATTTTGCAGACAAAAGGTGTTTATGCGTCATGCGATATCCATATAAAAAGTATATTTTAGATCAATACATAACCTCACATATGAGAAATAGAAGGGTGTGACAGATTATTTGCAGTAATATTAGTGAACTGCTGTTGTGTTACATACTGAAAAAAACACATCACTATCCCTGAATATCCGATGTACACACATTTAGGGGCAGATTTACAATTACTGGTGCATCCCTGCAAATTCACAGGGATGCGCCAGTAATTGTGCGCCGCTGCTCCACCACCCATGATGCGCCGCATTTACAATGCGCCGCATAATGGGGCAAAAATGGCACAGATGAGTCACGCATCTGTGCCGTAAAAGCGGTGCATTGCTGGAGTTGCATTACAAGCGTGACGCAGCTCCAGCAATGCTTTGGGGGGCCCTATCTGGACAATGCTGCGTCAAGCCTTACACCTGCTTCAAGCAGGCGCAGGGTTTTGACGCAGCATTGGCCTAAAAGTGACTCCGTGAAATCGTGTAGATATCACTCAGCCACTTTTAGGAGGCGTTCCTGCGCAGGTACGCCCCCCCTGTGCCGGAACGCCTCCTTATGGCGCAGGGATTTACAACGTGAAGCATCTCCCAGATGCGTCACGTTGTTATATCCCGCACCATGGCGCATCTTTTGCACCACCGCTGCGTCACAAAAGTGACGCAACGGTGGCACAGAGGAGGCGCAAGGGGCTTGTAAATCTGCCCCTCAGTATTTGACCAAAAAAGGCATGAAATAGCTGAGACTGGATCATAAAATCAAAGCTGGTCTGAACAGGGGCCCCAAAAATACATTTGGCCCACAGGCCCTTAAAACTTCCCTGAAAGTTTCTTTTAAAATTACGCAGGCAGGCGCGCAAAATGCCAGCCAGCCATGTGTTGTTTAAACAGCTTGCAAATTGCTAAATATGATTATAAATAAGAAGTATGTATTCATTTGTAATGTTAACGAGCTCCCGGTCCCCCCTTTTTTTTGTTGAATCATTTGTAATGTGATTTTTCTATCTTTGTTCCCTTTTATTATCAGTCATGGATGATTCATGCAGCTCTAGAAAACAATTAAAAGTTCTTTCTATTTATATCTGCTGTTCAAAGTATGCACCGACAAGTGCTGAAAATATAGCTTTAGCTAACTGCTTATTTTTATACTATCTGTGACGTCAAAATAATGAGCTGGCAAACCTAGTTATAAGACTGGAAGTTTGTTGAGGGATCAGCACATTATTTATTTCCTTCACCCTGATCCCTGGTTACTGCCATAATAGCAATAGTTTAACACATTTGAAACCCTACGCTGCCGTCAATAACATGCTGAGTTACTTCAAGTGTCTGGGAATGCACCCTGCATTCAGACCACTCACTCCTCATTCTCACCCTTCACTCTCACCCAGCACTCACACTGATCCCGATGCACTCACATCATTCACCAACTTACCCTCCACTCACAGTGATCACTCTGCACTCACAGCGATCACAATGTGCTCACACTGATCACCATGCACTCACGCCATTCACCCGCTCACCCTGCACTCCCACTGATCACCTTGTTCTCACACCATTCACCCACTTACCCTCCACTCACAGTGATCACTCTGCACTCACAATGCACTTGTGCTGTTCACCCTGTACCTCACCCTGCAGTAACACGAGCACACTACTCAACCCTCACTTTGGGAGAAACTGCTATCAAAACTCTCTTGCCTTTCAGCTCGTCCTATTTATGTGCGATTGGGTTCTCAGCACTTGCGGTATTAAAGACTAAGTACCGTTCAAGACTGGATGTGGAGCACAACCAGAGGATGGCAGTAGCCGAAATCCATCCACATGTCTCTGAAAAACAGGCACTCCTGTCGCATTTATGTTGGTGGTGTTATTATCAATCCATGTCATGTGTAAAACAAAGCATCCTAGTAAAAACAATTTGCACACATTTTATCTTGGAAAGTGGTGTTTTGAGCTGTGTAATAAGCCTCTGTCATTTCACCACACCCACTCCCAAACCTGCAGTTTACTAAACACTCTTATTGTGTTGTATGTTATTCGCTGAATATGCCCGGAATGTGCACGTGGCGAAATTTCTGTCAGGTGGTGGGGAGGCCCAACATCTAAAAAATTCAGCTGGGGGGATCAACCTACAAAAGTTTGAAGACCTCTGCCTTAACGACACATATGTGTTTTTAAGGCATATGCATGGTTAAGTCTACCGTGGTTCGGCTTGCCGGGAAACGGCACGTGTGGCTGAGCCCACGTTGTTAAGGCCATTTCCCTCTGAAAAGCATCAGAAAAAAACTCGTCTAGATTCCATTAACTTAAATCACACATTTCTATGATTTGATAAGCCTACATGTTTCCCACATTAAAGACCAATCATGTTAAGGCTCAAGCAGATAATACACTTTTCCACTAAACTTTCCTCAAACTTACACTTATCAGCAACATAATGAGATACAGTGATTCAAGCTGTGCTCTGCAGGTGCTTCGCAACAGCTCATTAGCACATTTGACAAGGATTGCGTAAAAGGAAACATTTCACATTAGAACAGAGCAACAGGGTCACATTGTGGAATCGACTTCTCCTAGAATAAAAAGACATGTTCGGAAGGTAAGATGGCAACCAAATGTTACCAATGTTTAAATCGCTGCTATAATCAGTCAAAACATGAAAAATACACACTCAGTACATTTGGGTATTACGTGTTAAGGTTGATATGATTTCAAACATGATAACCCCCAAAAATTGTGATCATCCGTTAAAGCTCATCTGCCTGAAAATAAGGATATAAAAGTCGGCAATGTTGATAGATAAGGAGTGGCGGCGCAAAGAGAAAGATAACATACAGGAATATTAGCCATAATGGGTAAAGGAGAACAGAGATGGTGTAAATGACTTCCTCGCTGTGTTGTTCAAATGTCATGCTGTAATTCCTGTGCTGTTGGGTGGGTGGGAATCGCCTCCCAATGCCCCCCAGCAGGGGACTTGTCTGATCGACACTTGAGAGCTGTGCCGTGCACATTCACTTTAATTGTCTTCCCATCTCTGTTTATTTCGCCCCAGTTCTTTCATACGTCCCACTGACTCTTACAGCCTGATTCATCAAAGTAAAATCGGCTCGCAAAGGGCCAGATTCTGAGAATCTGGCCTTTGCGAGCGCTATTTTTGCATTTGGGATTCATCATCCCAAATGCAAAAATCGCAAATCTAGAAATCGCTAAATTGCAATTAATTGCATTTAAGGAATCTCAATTTGCGATTCCTTAAATGCAATTCATGAACCATTTGAAAATTGCAAATTCGCAATCTGGGGCCGCTATTTACTGCGAAGTATAACTTCGTGGTAAATAGCGAAAACTTAGAAAAATGCACTTTAGTGCATTTTTCCAAGTTGTATGTTACACACACACATCTCCTTTGGACATGTGTGTGCGCAACACTAGTTTACATGACCATTTCAGGGGTGCTACAGGGTGTCCTTTGGACACCCTGGCACCCTTGAAATCGCTTCCTTATTTGCGATTCGGTAATTGCTAATCGCAAATAAGGAATGACTCCCCATTCATTCCTATGGGCCTTTAGGCCCATAGGAATGAATGGGAAAGCCATTCCTTATTTGCGATTAGCAATTACCGAATCGCAAATAAGGAAGCAGTAGAAATCGCAAATAATATTGCGATTTCTACATGCATACCGTTTTGCGAGTGTTTAATAGCAATTCCTTAAAAATCGCTATTAAGGACTCGCAAAACGGGACATTGATGAATCTGGGGGTTAGTCCTGAGATGTCTGTATTTATCTCAATCCTTTCAGACTTCTCTGTATTTGCCAACCTTCCCTTCCCCACCTCCATTCTTCTGGTTTTTTTTTAACACAAGTCTCAGCCTACCTTGAATTCTTAAGTTGAAATCAAATAAGCAGGTGTATCAGGGCCCAGGGCTAAGGTAAGGAATCCCGAGTGCTTAAAATGGAAAAGTATTACATTTCTCTTGAGAAGTGCCTGTACTCTCCAATTAAAAGTATTACATTTCCGTTGAGAAGTGCCAGTACTCTCCCTCTCATAATAAAAAAGTGCACCTACTCAGTACGAGACATTAACGGCCCATTTAAAGCAGTGTATTAAGCACAAAACAAAAATTTGATTTACATTGTGGCCAATTGTGGTGGAATGGGCGTGTTTGCTTCGCCACTAATCACCAATGGTTGAAAACACTCTCTGACACCTTCACAACCTGCTCTGCCCCCGCAGTACAACTAAGGGTAAGCCAGAGTCCGACAGCGGAGATGAATGAGCTCTGGTCAAGTAGAGTTGCAGTTCAATCAAATCATTCGACTGGTGCAATGTGCTCCTCTCAATCAAAGCAATGTGAGTGGAACCAACAGGAGCACTGAGGCAAGAGGGAACAGCGGGTCGGGGTTGGTCTGGGACGCAAAGTTAAAAGTGGCTCCCATTAGCAAACCAGAAAGCTAAAAAAGTTTCCCACATTTGCAAATCAGTCCAGTTTTGAACTTGTAATAGGGGCTTTAAATGGGCCGGTACTGCACGGTACTGGGTACTTTTTTTATTTTGAGAGGAAGAGAACCAGCACTTCTCAAGGGAGATGTAATAGCTTTAATTAGAGAGTACAGGCACTTCTCTGAAACAACCAGGTACTCTGGTGCAGGGTGTATGTACTGCAATATTTCCATATCAATCACTGCTTGTAATGACACCCTGTAATGGTATTTTGCAAAGTTAAAAGATTGCATACAGTTGTGTTTGCTGCAGGTAATGCCTGCAGTAATAGCAGGGAAATCAACAGTAAACAATGGCCCACCTTGCCAGAAAACAGACCCACAAACTGCAAAACATGTCCCACACACTGAACTGTCAGACCATTCAATCGGGCACTGCCTGATCGCCCTATAGGTCAGTCCAACACAGCAGGGAGTGAGCGGTTGGCGAGAGTGGTGTCAAGAGTAGGAGCGGGCGCAGAGAAGAGCCAGGAGGAGAAAATGGGGATGAGCAGGGCACAAATCAGGGGTCCACACAGTTTGATGGTGTCTACCCACGATTTTCACAGGATGGACGTCCCCGCCCCCTCCTCAGAGTTGAGCTCCAGTGAAGTAAGCTGAACTTGTCCCAGTATAATTTTCAGACACCAGGACACATTCAGCAGCACCTGTACTGTTGACCGAACAATAACATGCAGGTGGTGGAGTGGCCTATTTGTGTTCCCCTCCAGCTCGGCCCAAGAAAAAAGGCTGATTTAAAGGCCATCCACTCTCCTTTTGTGCAATTACACTCTTGTCTGAGAGCTTTCTGAAGCCTCACCCCCTTATGTGTCAGAGAGGTGGAGGGGAAACAAAGGCACACAGCTTGTTATCACTTCATAAGCATGTAAGGGAAAGTATGATATGGACGTAGCTTTCGACTTTATTCAATCTTTATATTTAAGAGCATACACTGCAAGAATGGCTCTTGTATTGGACTGTGTTAGTATTAACACACATAGGCATCTAAATACCCTTTTTTATTTCCATTTTATACAGATGCCACATTCTGTGATGTCACTTCCTGTGAGGCCACATGTGATGTCACGCAAACTGATCTCACATGCCATGATGTCACGTGCATAATGTCTAACTTAGTCCCCCCACTTTTTTTTAGAACTTGTGCCCTGGGGAAATGGGATGACCCATGGTGGCAAGGCGAAGATTAAATGAAGGGGACAGGTCATGGAAAGGTGGGGATTGAGGACTTGCGAGGAGGGTTGTACGAGAGAAGAGAAAAGGCATGAAAGGGGGCAAACTGGGAGCCAGGTGAACATTAAAAGAGGAAGACGATTGAGGGTGAGTTTAGTTAGTAATGAGAGAGAAGGTTGCCCAGGTTTCGATATTTTCAAGCCATTTAATTCATTTTATCTTGACAAATAGATGGATTGTGATCACCATTCATTTAAATCACAAAATCCAACCTTTTTCTAGACATCATGTGCGTTAATATTTAAGGAATTAATTTTTTATACCAACAGTTTTTATAACTTTCTTTTTTGTTGCCTTATAAGCGAGTCCCCGTACCTAACTGACATAAATTCCAAAACTGAACAACATTTCTTCATCTGAGGGTGCTAAATACATTGGCCCCTTTTCAGAAATCCAGCTTTCCAGAGTTGTTTCATAACCCTGGAAAAAGGAGCCGATGAGAGGTGTGAAAAATCTATTTGTCTGCAAAAATAGACTAGTGTGGCTTAACAATTCTTGAATTATTTCGTTATTTGACATCTCCTTATACTGGATTGCTGAAATCTACTCCCTCGACATCGGAAGTTTGATACATCATAAGTAATAGTTTTGCCCCACACATATATATATATATATATATATTTTTAATTTAACAGTACCATTTTAGTTACTGTTTTTCCTGATTTGAAACTGTCGTCAATTTTATCACACAAGTTGTTTAAGCTTGAACCAGTGTCATAGCAAGGTGGAAGGTGGTCTGCTCGACGGGGCGCATGAGTTTTGGGGCAGCCGCCTCCATCCCCCCGCCACCTCTGCTCTTACCTGTGGCCATCGCGTGGCGGCTAACTCAGAAATCGCCAGCACCCCTCCCCACTTATGGCCACTGCGTGGCGGCAACTGCTAGGACTGCCAAAGGCGGCAAAAGGCCTAGCTACGCCACTGGCTTGCACTAATCTTCCAGACAACCTCAAAGCTGTCTCCGTCCCCCCCACCACCTCTGCTCTTACCTGTGGCCATCGCGTGGCAGCTAACTCAGGAATCGCCAGCACCCCTCCCCACTTATGGCCACCGCATGGCGGCAACCGATGGGGACCGCCAAAGGCGGCAAAAGGCCTAGCTACGCCACTGGCTTGCACTAATCTTCCAGATAGCCTCAAAGCTTTACCTGGTTGGCCCCATTTTACTTCACAGTTGCCACCATGGAGAATTCCTGTTTACAAGTAGAATATATGTTGCCTGAACTCACAATGTACTAACACATCTTTCTATGAAGGTGGTATTTGCATTGTGAGTTTATAAGTCACTCTTTTAGAAGTGGCTGGGTTTTGTGCTCTAACATTTCTGTGTGTCTCTGCCTGATTGTGGATTGACTGTCTAGATATGAAAGCGATATGATCTGGGGAATGTCTTGACCCAGGGGAGGGGATGAGATAGCAACAGGCTGACCTGCATCTGGAGTGTAGGGGGAGGAGTAGCCCTTAGAGCTGAAGAGGCCTGAGTTTCTGCCATAAAACAATTGTCCCATCTCCTGCTAAGTGATTGAGAATCCAGACACCCACTAATCAAAGGAAGAAGGTGTCACTGGCAAGGAGGCAGCCAGAAGTGGTTTGAACAGGGGTCAGTGCCCCCCTGAACACAAAGACTTCAAAGCCATTTAGGGGAATAACTATGAGAGCTGAAGCCCCCGAACTTTGGAGAATGGCTTGATCAAAATTGAACGAGACTGGAGCTACTTCGTGGTCCAGAGGAACCTCTGCCAAGGAAGAAATAACTGAAGAGACTGAAGGAAAGGACTGATCCTTGCTGTGTGTTCTGGGGCTGGCCTGCAGTTTGCTGTTTTAACCAAGGAACGGCTGAAGAAACCTACAGCGGACCCCACCGATCTCAAAAACGTCCGCCCTATCTCGCTCCTCCCTTTTCCTGCTAAAGTCATTGAGAAGATCGTCAACAGACAGCTGACCACCTTCCTCGAGACGAATGGATCCCTCGACCCCTCGCAGTCCGGCTTCAGAGCCAACCACAGCAACGAGACCACCCTCATCGCAGCCACCGACGACATCCGGACCCTGCTCGACAAGGGGGAAACAGTGGCCCTCATCCTCCTGGACCTCTCCGCTGCGTTCGACATGGTCTGCCACCACACCCTAGTCCAGCGCCTCAGCAACATCGGTATCCAAGAGAAGGCACTGGAGTGGATCATCTCGTTCCTCGCCGGAAGAACACAAAGAGTCCGCCTCCCCCCGTTTCGCTCCGAGGCCATCGAAGTCATCTGCGGCGTCCCACAAGGATCTTCACTCAGCCCCACCCTCTTCAACATCTACATGAAACGTCTCGCAGCCATCGCACGCCAGCACAACCTCAACATCATCTCTTACGCCGACGACACCCAGCTGATCCTCTCCCTCACCAGAGACCCCGTTACCGCCAGAACCTGCCTACACGAAGGGATGAAAGACGTCGCCGAGTGGATTAAGGACAGCCGCCTGAAAATGAACTCGGACAAGAAGGAAGTCCTCATCCTGGGATCTTCGCCCACCGCCTGGGACGACTCCTGGTGGCCCCCCGCCCTGGGCACCGCACCCAAGCCAACCGACCACGCACGCAACCTGGGCTTCATCCTGGACCCCTTCCTCTCGATGACCAGACAAGTCAACGCCGTCTCCTCATCGTGCTTCAACACCCTGCATATGCTTCGCAAGATCTTCTGCTGGATCCCGACCGAGACCAGGTAGACTGTCACCCAGGCACTCGTCACCAGCCGACTGGACTACGGAAACGCCCTCTACGCCGGAACCACAGCCAAGCTACAGAAAAGACTCCAGCGCATCCAGAACGCCTCCGCCCGGCTCATCCTGGATGTCCCTTGACGCAGCCACATCTCCAGCCACCTGAGGAACCTGCACTGGCTCCCCGTCGACAAGAGGATCACGTTCCGGCTCCTCACCTACGCACACAAGTCTCTCCACGACCTGGGCCCCAAGTACCTCAGCGACCGCCTGACCTTCTACACGCCCACCCGCCAGCTACGGTCCACCAGCCTCGCCCTCGCAGCCGTACCACGCATCCGAAGAGCCACCGCCGGAGGAAGATCCTTCTCTTACCGGGCTGCCAAGACTTGGAACTCCCTCCCCATCCACCTTCGGCTGACCCAGGACCATCTCACCTTCAGGAAACAACTCAAGACCTGGCTGCTCGAGCAGTAGCATACCCCTCCCCCCAAGCGCCTTGAGACCCTCCCGGGTGAGTAGTGCGCTATACAAATGGCATGATTGATTGATTGATTGATTTGCTGTGTCCCCCTGCTTGAAAGGACATTGCTATGCTGTGTCCTGAAGTAACTCATACCCAAGGGCCTGAGCTGAACTGGCTCCCTGTTGCGGAAACTCAGGAACACAAAAGTTTCCAGGAGAGTCGCAGCGATGCTGTGTGCATGTGCTTTTTGCAGCCTGAGACCCTCGTAAGCAGTTCCCTGTGATCGTGGGCACCTGGAGTGCAAGTGAGTCTCAGTGACGTTGTGTTTGTGTGCTTTGTGCAGCCTGAGACCTTCGTGAGGATTGCCTTGCAAATGTGCACACCTGGAATCCAAGTGAGTCTCAGCGACGCTGTGTGCATGTGCTTTGTGCAGCCATAGACCTTCGTGAGGATTGACCTGTTACGTGCACACTCAGAATCCAAGTGAGTCTCAGCGACACTGTGTGCATGTGCTTGGTGCAGCCTGAGACCTTCGTGAGGATTGCCTTGTTACTGTGCACCCGGAGTTAAAGTGAGTCTCAGCAACGCTGTGTGCCTGTTCTTCGTGCAGGCTGAGACCTTCGTGAGGAGTGTCCTGTGATGGGGCACCCAAAGCTCAAGGGAGTCTCAGCGGCGCTGTGCGTGTACCCTGTGTCCTGTGGCAGCCTGAGATTTTCGTAGCAGTAGCAGCCCAGACCGGCAGCCCCGGAGGAGCTGAGCTGCTGGTCGGAGCCCACGATTGCCAATTCACAAAGATTGCATTGGAGTCCCAAGTAGATGGAAGAGGAGAGGAGAGTGAGGTCGCACCCCCAGGTAACGTGTTTCGACGCCTGCGCGGGGTGCGGGCTCGGTGGGAGATTCTCGGCCTCTCTCTCATTCCGGCAGCATGAGCCTCTGCTTCGGATCGTATCACAGCCCATGCTGGCCAAGGGAGTGGCAGTACCTGGGTCGGAGTGCGGAGCTGCGCTTCTTGTCATACCATACCTGTGTTGGGGTCAACTGTTGAAAGAGGCTAACTTCGAGTCAGCACAAGTAGCGGAGAGACTGCCTATGGCTTTGTGATCGGTGGTGGAGTGTATTATGCATTACTTTATTTCTGCATAACGGAGTACCTGATTGTCGTATTACACATTGCATCATTTCTGCATAACAAACTACCTGATTAGTGTATTAGGCATTGCATTATTGCTGCATAACAAACTACCTGATTAGTTTATTAGACATGGCATTATTTCTGCATAACAAACTACCTGATTGTCGTATGACGCATTGCATTATTCCTGCATAACAAAATTCCTGATTAGTATATTACGCATTGCATTATTTCTGCATAACGAAGTACCTGGTTGTTGCATTACGCATTGCATTATTCCTACATTGCAAAGTGCCTGATTGTTGCGTTACGCATTGCACTATTTTTACCTTGCACAGTGCTTGATTGCTGTGTTATGCATTGCATTACTTTTCCATTGCAAAGTACCTGATTCTAGCATTATGCACTGCATAACATTGTATTACGACTACGATGGAATGTTTAGAAGTGCTCATTAATATAACCAGAACTTACAAGTCTGGCTGGCTTAACAACC
Organism: Lissotriton helveticus; assembly: GCF_964261635.1. NCBI lineage: Eukaryota > Metazoa > Chordata > Amphibia > Caudata > Salamandridae > Lissotriton > Lissotriton helveticus. The sequence goes on from NC_136067.1 coordinate 990,982,384, forward strand.
AGCCAGGAGGAATTTTACACATATTCATATGTTGGATTCATATTGTGTGGGCCTATCGTATATCTTTTTATATAAATGTATACTCGTTTTTATAAAACTCGTGTGGAGTCCATTTGTGGTGTCACCATTGGGTTGCTGTGAGTGTGGTTGCAAATACTTTACACATTCGCCTTGAAGATAAGCTTGGTTGCTCGGGCCAAGCTACCAAGGGGGGAGTGTGGGTTATCTCAGAAGGTGTCCTTCCTTTCCCTGACGTGGAATCACGGGTCCCTATTTGGCCTAAGGTACCTACCTCAGCCAACCAGGGATCCCCGGTCTAACAATGCATTTGTGTGTGCCAAATACCATATGTTCGGGTATGCTAATTGGGATCTATTTTCTCTGGGAGAAGCTCACTTACTCTGAACATGTGCACAGCCTCCATTAGACTAGGGTTCTGGTGATGTAGTGTTATTAAAAGAAGTTACTTCCTGGAAAGTTCCCCATGTCCAGGGTTAAGCTACAGTGCCTAGAAATGTTCAAAGTACTTTTAATTGCACTTTCTTCCTTAATTACAGCCAAAATTACAATGTGTAATCTAGAGAAAGTATCCAGATTTCTCCTGCAATCATAGCCATTTGCATTTGACATGCACATGTGAAGCATACATCAGTTTGCAAACGTTGCCATCAACCTACCAGTGGATAAATGTGAAAATGGGGATATAAGGTACTTGCAGACATTTATCCAGAGGGTAGGTTTATTACTTTCACTGATGCACCACAATTCTTTGGAGTTGGCCCTAGCCACATATTACAGTACTCTCGGCCCACATTCGCAGATGTGCTCGCACCCACACAAGCAATGGTGGGCTTTTACACTTTGGCTAATTGCAGGGGGTTGATTTATATTTTTATATATATGTATATATGTATATATGTATATATATATATATATATATATATATATAGGCAGTACCAAACAACAGGTGCACGTCAGGATTTTACAACACCTCCGAGCCATCCTTCACAGCGACCCCTCATATCCGGTGGCTCGCCATTTTCAAAGCAAACACAATAAGGATGTGAATTGCTTAACTTACTATGTAGTGGCAGCGGTACCTAAACTTCTAAGGGGAGGAAATAGAGAGCTGAAACTGAGACAATTGGAGTCTAACATGATCCTCGAATTCGACAGCAAGTGGCCCAACGGACTGAATAACGCCGAGGACTTGTATAACTTCTTGTAATATGTTCTGTCTGGGCTCTGGTATTGACTCCCCAAACATGCACCCATAGCCCCCAGGTAGTTAGGTTCCCTGTTGCCTGTGGAATGATTATCTGTGATAGATTTCTTGACCCTTTAGATGGATGATTTGTTGCTCTACAATGGCTAGTCAGGCTCCCTGTTAGCCATTGTAATGTATCCATCAGTTCTTCAGCTTCTTCATGTGTACATACGTGTGTATATATATATCCAATATTCTGTTTTTTTATCAGATCATTGCTATTACTTTTTTATACACAGGGTGTTTTATTCACTTTTAACCATGATAAATTATCAAACCAATATGTAATGTTTTAATTAACTTTTTTCTAACAAAATGAGGTCTTGTTTGATCCCAATTGTTAAGATAGCATTTATGCATTACAATTACAGGTTGATTTATCATGCACTGCAGCACTTTATCCCGACTGTTTGCACGTGTAATATAACTTCTCGCACTTGAGGCATTGACCGGGTGTCACTATTAGCAGCACTACAATTTTCCCTGCCTTTTTCTTGCTATTATTCTCCGCTGATAACATAACAATGTGCATTCTCTATGTATTACACAATGTTATGTTATAGATAACAGAAAAGGATTTATACTGCTATAACAAATGAATCCGTAAAACAAGTATGTTTTTTACTAGATTGTCAATATATGTTCATTTTTATGTGGCGCACTTTACATTGATATTTGCGTATTTTGCACACAGAAGTCCTATGCACAGTATGTTTTCTATCTTTATGGTCAATTGACCAGATTGGAGGCGGGATGTAGGCGGGTCACTAAGCATTATAAAAAGAGAAAAGTTACATTTGGTCATTTGCATGTGAACAAGGGCTGTCCAAGCCCGAAACACGTCTTGCCCTTTTATCCAGCTGAAATGCAATAAAGAACCTGTAATTCGACTTGGTGGTCCGTCTCCTGCTTGCTTTGCTTATCCGAGTTGGGATTGGAGGTGGCGTTTTGGAGTTTTCGTGTATATATATATATATCCGCTGCAAGGATTTCATCATACCTGAACTCTCCCCCAATTTTTCACCAACCCGATTTGCAGACAAAATAGAGCATATTGGGAGTTGTGGTTCGATGAACATGAGCGCGCTGCAACAGGTGACTAACATTTGCTTGGGGGAGGAGCTGACCTACACCAACTACTTCAGAAGCAACAGGGAACAACTATCTGTGATGACTATTCCGGTGTTGGGCGCTGAGGAAGGCGAAAAGCCAAGGTGCGTTCGCCGCCACTGGAGTTGTATTTGAAGGAATAAAGCTTTTCCTACCTGTTCCCCTCTGGGCTCCTGCCTTTTCCTGTGGAAGGAACTTTTGGAGGCATTTTTGGCATTTGCCAGCAGCGCAATTCAGTAGCCCCCGCCACGCCACTGGGTCCGGACTTTACTGGCACGCCTCCCGGCTACTCTTGTTCTTCCAGTGATGGAATGTGTCCGGTACCCACCTCGGTTACAGGAGGACTCGAGCAGTTGAAGTACTGCTCTTCTCTTTGGGCATTTTGCTGCACGCATTTAGCCCCTGCTCACACAACTTCCTGCACTAGGGCAGTGACGGTTTGAGGGGACCAGAGGAGAGGCTTTACGAGCTCAGGACAGTCTAGTGTGTCATCGTGTTTTGCTTCTGTGGGTTCCGCTGCAAGGATTTCATCATACCTGAACTCTCCCCCAATTTTTCACCAACCCGAGTTGCAGACAAAATAGAGCATCTTGGGAGTTGTGGTTCGATGAACATGAGCGCGCTGCAACAGATGACTAACATTTGCTTGGGGGAGGAGCTGACCTACACCAACTACTTCAGAAGCAACAGGGAACAACTATCTGTGATGACTATTCCGGTGTTGGGCGCTGAGGAAGGCGAAACGCCGAGATGCGTTCGCCGCCACTGGAGTTGTATTTGAAGGAATAAAGCTTTTCCTACCTGTTCCCCTCTGGGCTCCTGCCTTATCTTGTGGAAGGAATTTTTGGAGACATTTTTTGAGTTTGCCAGCAGCGCAATTCAGTAGCCCCCGCCACGCCACTGGGTCCGGACTTTACTGGCACGCCTCCCGGCTACTCTTGTTCTTCCAGTGATGGAATGTGTCCGGTACCCGCCTCGGTTACAGGAGGACTAGAGCAGTTGAAGTACTGCACTTCTCTTTGGCATTTTGCTGCACGTATTTTCCTCGTATTGTTGTCATGCCTTTATGTAAGCCAGGTTTGTATTGCTCTGTATTGACTCCATGTTGGCATTCCTTATTACTCCTGTAAAACTGAGTTTACTGATGCGATTGTAACATGGCACTATAGTCAACAGGGTTTTGATCTTTCCCTAGTCGGTGCATGATAGTGTAGTCATATTTCTGTAGTCGCAAACGTTCAATTCTAGAAGGCATCTTGACTTTTGGCTTCCCAAAGATGGTAAGCAATTCCTGATGATCTGTTACATGAGTGAAAGGTTTTCCACATAAGAATACGTAGAAATGCTCACAAGCTCACACCAGTGCTAGACTTTCTTTCTCACGTTGTTGAAAGCACATTCAATTTGTGACAAATGTCTACTTGCATACGCCACAATATGCCTTTGGGCATTTGGGTGTCCACTGTGTTGTGCAAGGATCGCACCAAACTCTACCGGGCTCGCACCAACAACAACAACCTCTGTATGAACTTCAGATAAAAGTAGCCCATTTCAGTGCATTCTCAGTTGCATCCTTGGTGTTCCTAAAAACTATGTTCACATTCAGGTGACCAGTAAAATAAAGCATGTTTTATTAAGTCTCTTAAGGGAACACTTACTCTCGCAAAGTCATGTATGTATCTGAAACAGTAACTTGTCATGTCGAGGAATAAACATAACATGGTAACATCTTGTGGGGGATTGGTGGCTGGCAAAGCTTGTACTTTAGCTGGATCCAGCATCATACCCCCAACAGAAAAAGATATGGCCTAAGAATTTGTGTTTTCTGGAACTCACATTTCTCAGCATTCAAATTTAAACCTGCAGTAGCAAGTATACAACTGTAAGAGCTTTATCATGGTTCTTTTGTTTAGCTCCAAAAACCAATGTCAATACTGTAATTGAAAGCATTCATGATATGTTGTATGATACATCAAAGTACATCTTGAAAAAAGTTCTGCAGCTGAAGACACACCGAAACTTAATTGTTTATATCCGAACAAACGAAAATGGGTAGAAAAGGTGGTAATGTACCTGCAATTTTCTTTGAGTTATAATTGATGAATTCCTTTGTTCCGGTCAAAAGGACACAAGACTTTGGCACCATTTAGGTGTGTGATAACGTCTGCAATGTGCGAACCAGGGTGTTCTCTTTCAATTGCCATGTCAGCTTGACGCATATCAACAGAGATGCATACATCTCCTTCACTGTCCTTTTTGGGCCCAATGATATCATGCTTTAGTAATATCTCAAATTCGTTCTCAACAGCTTCTTGTAGATGAAGTGCAATTCGTTGATGTCTTTAAACAACAGGATGAACGTCTTCTTTGATATGCAGTTGAAATGTCATGGTCTTAAGTTTTCCTAAACCACGAAACAAAGATGGGAATTGATTTACTATTTTGTGATGAGAATTCATGTTGTAGTTCACAGATTTCAGTCCCATATTAGCAGCATTATTGAGATTGAGTAAACAGGCACTTGACGCAGTACCTTGAAGTACGAGAATGGGTGCTTGTACTTTTGTTTTTTTGTGTTTCATAGTTGCTACAAATGAACCTTGATTCTTTAACGGTGTAAACCATGAGCTGATGAGGTTAGTGTGTCAGGAATGTGGGTGTGTGAAAGTGATGGGCCTATGAATGGCGCTGTCTGCTGGTGTGACTGTTTTAATGTGCTGGGCCCCAAGCTGGTGATGTGAATGGTTTTGTATGTGTCACCGAATGAAAGGTGTATGAATGACCTTTAAAGAGGTTGGAGCCTTGTCGTGGCTTTACAGCTCATGAGCTGGTGAGTCAATGGTTCAGTTTCTCGTCCTTTCAATTATTAACAGTGCATTTCATTTTTGTGAAATCTCTGATTAATACAACTGTATATACTGAATCATCACTCACCCTTGTGCCAAATCCAATCAGTATTGATATGTGCTTGAGGATTAGGTGGTTGTGAAAAAATATTTGTCTTTTCTGTCTTTTTCAAGGAGGGTGCACCTTGTCCCTTTTTGTGAATGTTTTAATGTGTGGTCTTGTGTCTGGTGGTGTGAATGGTCTTGTGTGTATCACATATGAAAGGTGTGTGAATGGTTTGTTAAGCGGTTGGAGCCTTGACGTGGCTTTACAGCTCACGAGCTGCGAGTTACTGGTTCAGTTTTTTGTCCTTTCAATTATTGACAGTGTATTTCATTTTTGTGGAATCTCTTGTTGATAAAATGTTATCTACTAAACCATCACTCGCCCTCTTGCCAAATCCAACCAGTATATGTGTATGCTTGAGGAATAGATGGCTGTGCAGTAATCTTTGTCTTTTTTGTCTCTCTGCCAAGGTGTACATTTCGTCTAAGAAAAACGTACCACCAGTAGATATTGTCGTAAACTAAACACCCATGGGAGTACATGGTGGGGACTCTCTTGTGAATCCCAACAACCTATCTTATCCGCAATGTCCAGCAAACCTCAAAATGTGACTGTCACATTTTCCTTGCATTATTGTGCCCAAATGTTCACGCTGAAGAAAGTAACAACAAGATTCTAACCACCCAGCATTTCTCCAAGTATCCGTGGCAGGGAAGGGCCCAAAATGTATTGTGGGACATCAAAATTACCTATAACAAACGGACCTGGTTTTTCAAGGGCTCACTTGCGTTTTTTGGTTCCAGAACTTTCCCATAGAAATTTGAGAAAGTGATTTTTTTCAGAAAATGTTGAGATTTGCAGGGGATTCTGAGTAGGAGAATGTTGGGGGACCCTCACAACCCATACCTCACTGGACTCCCCCAGGTGTCTAGTTTCCAGAAATATGTGGGTTTGGTTGGTTTCCTTAGATGGCCGCTGAGTCCCGAGCCAAAAACTCATGGTACCCCCTTTGCAAAACCAGGTTGTTTTGTGACAGGTAATTTTGATGTCACCTCAATAGGTTTTGGGCCCTTGCCTGTCGCAGGTCATTGACCCACCCACGGGAGTGAGGTACCATTTTTATTGGGAGACATGGGGAACCCTGGGTGGAAGGAAAGTTGGGGATCCATGCAGATTCCAGTACTTTCCACCACAGAAATATGAGGAAAATTTGCTTTTTTGACAATTTTTTAGGTGTGCAAGGGATTCTGGGTAACAGAACCTGGTGAAAGCCAGTCAAGTCACCCCATCCTAGATTCTCCTGGGTGTCTAGTTTTAAAAAATGTATAGGTTTGCTAGGTTTCCTAGGTGCCGGCAGAGCCACGGTTAAAAAACTACAGCTAGGCACTTTGCAAAAAAGGGTCATTTTTTCACTGTGAAAATGTGGTGTGTCCACATTGTGTTTTACGGCGCTTTCTGTCAGGGGCACTAGGCCTACCCACAAAAGTGAAGTATCATTTTCTCTGAAGACTTTAGGGAACGGGGGTGGATGGAATTTTGTGGATCTACGCAGTTTCCAGAACTTTCCACCACAGAAATGTGAAGAAAATATATATTTTTTACATTTTTTAGGTTTGCAAGGGATTCTGGGTAACATAACCTGGTGCGAGCCAGTCAAGTCACCCCGTTCTGGATTTCCCTTGGTGTCTAGTTTTTAAAAATGTATAGGTATGCTAGGTTTCCCTAGGTGCAGACAGAGCTAGGGTTCAAAAACTACAGTTAGGCACTTTGCAAGAAAAGGGTCATTTTTCACTGTGAAAATGTGGTGTGTCCACTTGTGTTTTGCACCGTTTCCTGTCGCGGGCACTAGGCCTACCCACACAAGTGAGGTACCATTTTTCTCGGAAGCTTTTGGGAAATGCAGGGTGGGTACAATTTTGTGGATCCATGCCGATTCGAGAACATTCCACCACTAAAATGTGAGGAAAATGTGTTTTTGGGAGAATTTTTTAGGTTTGCAAGGGATTCTGGGTAACAGAACCTGGTGAGAGCCAGACAAGTCACCCCATCCTGGATTCCCCTGAGCGTCTACTTTTTATAAATGTAAAGGTTTGCTAGGTTTCCCTAGGTGCTGGCAGAGTTAGGGTTCAAACTCTACAGCTAGACACTTTGCAAAAAAAGGGTCCGTTTTCACTGTGAAAATGTGATGTGTCCATGTTGCGTTTTGGGCCTTTTCCTGTCCGGGCACTAAGCCTGCTCACACAAGTGACGTACCATTCTTCTCAGAAGATGTGGAGAAATGCATGGTGGGTGGAATTTTGTGGATCCACTCAGATTCCACAACTTTCTACCACAGAAATGTGAGGAAAATGTGTTTTTTAGGTTTGCAAGGGATTCTGGGTAACGGAACCTGGTGAAAGTCAGTCAACTCACCTCATCCTGAATTCCCCTGGGTGTCTAGTTTTTAAAAAATGTATAGGTTTGCTAGGTTTCCCTAGGTGCTGGCAGAGCTAGGGTTAAAAATCTACAGCTAGGCACTTTGCAAAAAAAGGGTAATTTTTCATTGTGAAAATGTGGTGTGTCCACGTTGAGTTTTGTGCCTTTTCCTGTCACAGGCACTAGGCCTACCCACACAAGTGAGGTACCATTTTTCTCAGGAGACTTAGGGTAACACAGAATTGTAGAGCAACTGTTGTTACCTATTGACTTTTTATGCATTTCTGCTTTCCAAATGAAAGAAAAGGTGTAAAAAGGAAGTCATTTTGAAAAATGACCTATAACTCTCATGCTAGTATGGGTACTCCCAATTTCTGAGATGTGCAAATATCTATTGTTTCTAAACTCTATATTTTGTTCACATTTCAGAAATACATAGGTGTCTTTCATACAGATTTTTCCATGTATACAATTTCCCAGAATAATTGCTATATACCCGGTCAATAATAAAAAAACATTGCAAGATGCTGCTCAGTTATTGGCTCTGGGTTCGTCGGGTTATTGGTGAACCTACAAGTCCTATATATCCCCACAACCAGAATGGTCCAGTGGATGTAACGGTATATTGCTTTCAAACAGCTGTCATAATTAGAAGAAGTTACAGGTGAAAACGTTGACACAACAGGCTGTTTTTTTTTTGCTAATTTTGAATTTTTCCTATATTTAACTGTTAGTTTCCATAAAGAAGAAAATATGTCAAGACTACCCTCATTCCTTGGCTACAACAAGGGGTCTCTCTCTCCTTCTCCTTTTTACATCTTATGTGCACAACCATTTGGGTTGGAGATGTTATTCCTGGACAACATTTTAGCTGCCAGGATCGAATATCTAATACCAACCGGTGAATTACATGGATAATTTTAAAACCTTTGGATTAACCGAAGATCAGTTTAACAGATTGATCAACCAGAATCCACGTAATGGTAGCACATATGTGATGAATAATACCAGCAATGCGCAAATGGTAAAAATGTTAAACCTTAAGAAAAAATTACTTCGCACAGAATTACATGCCAAATTTTGTATCGAATATCTCAAGGACGGTGTTATCCCCATTGGACTACAAATTAGAAATTTGTTGAGAACAAAAAAAAAAAAATTGGAGACTTGGACCTACAAAGCTAATTATTGTAGCAGAGACTGGTTAATTCTAATTATTGAGACCGCTTAAGAAATAATGATTATGGAAAGGACGCAAATTGAGGAGTTGGAAACTTTATTTAGACAGAGCAGATCATTGGAAGATTTTAAGAAGAAAATAGAAGAGCTAGAACTACAATCGAATGGATATCGAGAATGCCTCACCAATAAAAATATGTTTGAGGAAGGATGTGGAGAGATTTAGTGCGGAGGGGGTGTACCCATATCTTGGAAAAGAATATTACAATACTAAGAGCGATCAGTGATGGGAAAAACCCCAGCTCCAAAGACCAATATACTCCAGAGGAGGAAATAAACAAATAACCTTCTCTGTTCTCTGAGACATCCAGCTCTAGCAGGGAGGATGAGCAGGCCACGGATCAGGCAGGTAGATCAGTACCCACTTTTGAGCCTGAGCCTTTTTTAGAGGGACGCCAGAATCGGGGACAGAGAGGTTACAGGAATTACAACAGTAAGGAACCTATGAGGAACCATCCACCTCAAAATCATACAGCACAAGATTACCACAAAACCAGGAACCAGCGGTATTGGAGGTAGATGAATTTCTAATTATAAACCTATCACAAAAGGCTCTAACTGTAGGTGAACAGGAGGTCTTAAAGAAAGGTTTCAGTTTTGCCCCAACAGCCCCACCGAAAACATTTGAATTAGAGAAAGATTTAAAAACTTTCTTCAAAAAAATAAGAGTCAATAGGTTCTTTGAAGATAAAACATATGAGCCTGCACCCAATTTGATGGATTTTAAACCTAAATCAACTTTCACACCAAGCTTGTGCCAGGTAGACAAGAATGTTGAAGTATTTGAAAAAATAGTGGAAATTGAAATCAAACATATTAGAGGGAACAACTTTAATTATAACAACAATCTCTCAAAAGACCACAGGTAAGCTCTTAAATCAACACAAGAATGTTATTATATCACTATCAAACCCGCCACAAGGGCGGGGGAATAGTAGTCCTAGATACCATTGATTATGAAAATAGGATGAGAAAACTACTCACTGTAGAAAACCACTATAAAAGAATTCATTTCTCTACCATTAGCGAGCTTAGTAAAGAGGTAGCACAGTTGCTACATCGGAGAAGAGGGATGGATTTGTGAAAGTGAGTAAAAATGTTATTGAACATGCATCCCATTCCCGCCATTTATGGACTTCCAAAAATACACAAAGATGTGTTAAATCCCCCATTGTGGCCAATTGTCAGCAGTTTAGGTTCGATTTTACAGCCACTGAGTAAATACGTAGACTTTTTTTTAAACCACTAGTCCATAAACAGAGGTCTTATCTTAAAGATACAGCACATACCATATCCATTTTTGAGGGACAGGGCTTCAATAGGGTGACCCAGGTCACCTTGGATATTGAGGCCCTGTACACAAACATCCCTCAGGATGATACCATTCGAGTGATTTCATCAATCCTTGATAAAGAAGATCTGAATGGAGGTAACAAAGACTTCATCATGGCATGTGTCACGATGGTCCTAAAAACAATATTTTTTTCTATAAAGATTAACTATACAAACAAACGAAGGGGACCAGCATGGGGGCCACATGTGCCCCCAGTCTGGCCTGTCTTTATGTCAGTAGCTTTGAGCAAACCCACATTTACAACGAAATGGCACCCTACTTACGAAAATGTCACCTGCTGGCATTGTTTCATAGATGACATCATTTTTATTTGGAACAGTGCCAGCAGTGACCTACAGTTGTTCCTAGACTGGTTGAATCTGGGAGATGAGAACTTAAGATTCACAGCGCATTTCAGTAACAGGAGTGTGGACTTTCTTGATAGCCGGTTAAAAAGTCTAGAGGATGAATTACATGTGGAGCTATTTAGAAAGCCCCCTAATAAAAATACTTTGCTGCACTACAGAAGCAACCACCCCAAATCACAAAGAGACAAAACCACCTTTGGGGAATTTCTTCGGTTGCGCCGTAACTGCACAACCCTTAAAGACTTCTACCACCATTCAGAGATCATGGAGAATAAACTAAAAGCGAGAGGGTTTCCTAGAAGACTTATTAAACACTCCCTCAAGAGAGCCCGATTTTATGATCGGGACCATTTGCTAGATACGAATAAAGATAAAAAAGATAAAAAAATTTGAACAATTGTTTTTGTGAGCCAGTTCTCCAATATGAGCAATAAAATAAAAATCATCGTTAATAGAAATTGGAAGATTCTTAATCATGAAACAGTGACACAATTACAAAAACCACTGTTTTCCTTTAGATGGAACAAGACAATTCCTTAGTAAAAACATACAAAGCATCAAAGAACACCAGGTGGACAGAAGGCAGTGGGAAATTATAAATGTGCAACGTGTTCAATATGCCCCCACTGCATTGAAGCAATAGACATCGTATTTAAGGACAAAACATTGACCGCGAAAACTTTGAACAACTGCCGTAGTAAAAACGTTATATATCTATTGACGTGTCCCTGCGTGTTAGGATATGTGGGCGAGACCAGCAGGGAACTGCACACTGGAGCACAAATCAGCCATAAGAATTAAAAAAGAAAATGCTCAGCTTACAGACCATTTTTCAAGATTGAACCACAATTGCAATCAATTCAGGTGGTTCTTTCTTGAAAACATAAGTATCAGTAGAAGAGGAGGTGATCTGGATACAATAAGGAAAAAACGGGAGCAGTGGTATATGTGCCATCGAAATACAATAGATAATGGACTAAACTCATGTGAGGATTGGGTGAAAATAGTAGCTAACCAATAACAGAGTTGGTCTCTATTTTCAAATGAGTTAGTACTGCCTTTGCTAAAAGAGCATTATGAAACTGTGAACTACATTTTAACCACATTGGGTAGAAGTTATGATAAGTTAGAAAATGAGGCTCCTGGAGAGACCTATATTTGCATTCCTAATGGTCGCATCATGCACATTTGGAATGTTAACTACGATAAAATTATAATATCTGTACACAATCTAAGAGTTAGTCAGAAATTGACATAAATATATGCACACATTTTTAAATACTAAAAATAATGTGTTAGATAAATTACACAGTCTTTTACCTCGGCCCTTTGATATTTAGATTGGCCCCGGTATTAGCATTTCCGGGTTACAATAATAACATTTATCTACAAAAAGAATAACTTTCCGGTTCATTAGAGGCAGAGCCAGCACAAGTAAATGTAGCAAAGTAAGAATAGGCCAAGATAACCAATCGGAAGACGTGTGGCATTATTTAAACCTGAGTTGTTCTTCTGCGTTTCCTTTACCCGCCCACGAAGAGGAGCAATCGCTCGGTGATTCTCTGCAGTAAAAGAGGTGAGAATTGGAAAGGTGTATTTTGAGGAAGGTAGAGAGCGGTAGGATAATATGGAACTTCTATTGACATAAAAGACTGTAGAAATCTTATTCACAGTACTAAATATAATGGGCCTTCTTATTTTGCCCTCTAGTGCAACAAGTTAGAGGAGGTGTAGAATAAAAAAAAACTCCACCCTCATGAACGAACGGACATGGGAGAGTGTACAAGAAAGTGAATACATAATTAAGGTGCGACATGGGCAGAGGTTTTTGCGCAGTTATGAGCAGGAGTGGTGTGGCTCACTAGTTAGAGGCGGCAGACCCGGGAGCAGAGGACGGCCCGGGACCAGGGTTCAATTCCCGACGCGGCAGGGTCTTGGACAGGGTCAACGGACTCGATAATTCTCGCCTCGGTGCCTACTCTAACTAGGGATCACACTCGGCAACTCTGGGCATTAGCTTGCCTCATCTCCACAACGGCCCCCCCACATATGCCGGGGATGCCTGGTTTCACCTTGGAGATACCTAGTAGGGACCATCTCACAGGGAAAGCCAGGACGGGTTCCCCAGCGGTCTACAGCGCAGAGATACTCCTTCGGGAGTCGATTCTAATGCTTTAGAAACCCACAATCAATCAATCAATCAATGCAAGGACCTAATCGAGTTGATGGTCAAAAGTAATAGTCCCCTTCTCTTTCTAGGCATTTAAATATAGTAGCCACTTGGCAGGAAATTGAAGCGGCATCTCGAGTTGGCCAAAAGGAAGTTAGAACGTATAAGTACATTGATTGCATTAAGCAGGTGAGATAATAATAATTAACCGTTGAGCAACGTATATAGTCAAAATGTTAGAATTACTCTGTTTAGTTTGTGCCCTATTGAATTCTTTCAGAGTATCTGCATTAACTGACTAGAAATCGTACAGAACACAGTTTTGATCAGTAGAAGAACTGAACATACTTATAAAGTTTGACTCAAGAGGTAATGAACCAAACGTTGCAAGTTTGGGGGACAAGTTGACCTTTTTGCAAGGATATAGGTGGCTGTATGTGTAATTTTTGGTCTGACCTATATAATGATTTAGCAAGGATTTTGGTTTCATTGAGGTAACTATATGAGATCCATTCGACAAGGACTATAGAAATGTGACTTATGATTTTCCAATGAATTAAAAATTCTATAGTTTGAGGTACAGTGTATTTACAAAGGGTGAAATAAGATGTGTTTTAGTGCCTGTACACAATAATCATGTAGAATCATTGTGGTTTTTGAATGGTGCTTAATTGGTTTTTTTTTAAATGTGCCTAAAAAAGCAAAACATAATAAAATATAAGGTTTTTTTGTAGACTGTGTTTGCCATTGTAATTAGCATTTTGGTGTCATTTAAATAAAAATGTCTTTATATATACTTGCTTTATACAGGGCATGTAAACTAAGCTATATAATAAGAAATAAAGAGAGAAACAAACTAAATATTGTCTTGGTAAAGCTGGAATAAATAATTAAACCCATCAAAACGGGTTGACACATCATTGTACATAATCTAAGGGAAAATTTGGACCTGCAGATACAAAAATGAGTGTATCCAGGCCAGGTTTTTAAACTGTCCCATAGGATATGTTTCTTTGAAAGACAAAGTACACTGCCTAACCATTGTTCTCTTTTTATGTCATGGTATATTTTGTAAATTGATTGTAATTGGGGATTTTACATTAATTGTTTTTATGAATTGTTTTTATCAATTGTTTTGCATAAAACTTTGATAGATAGGATGTGTATTAAAATTTTAAAATTGTAACCAGTTTTTTATTAATAATAAAAGATTTTTGTAAAACTTCAGTGCTATTTAACAATTGATTCAAATATTAGGTGAGATTTTCCTTGATGAGTTGTATTATTGTGCACCTTGTGAGGTGCAACCTAGCTGTGAGTTGAACTTGTATCCTGTTCCTTTCATAACCCAAGGGAATATTTGTTTTACTTGTCAAGAGTACCCTTCTCCCTTGGCTACAACAAGGTATCTCTCTCTCCTTTTTACAAGTTTCTATAAAGAAACCTCGAAGGATCTACACAAATGACCCCTTGCTGAATTCAGAATGTTGTCTACATTTCTAAAATGTATAGCTTTCCAGGATCCATTATTGCTTTCATACCCATTTCTAACATTAACTGGAAGGAGGTTGAAAGCACAAAAAATACTAAAAATAGGTTATGTCCCGGAAAAATGCCAAAACTGTGTAAAAAAAATGGATTTTCTGACAAAAGTCTGCTTATCCCTGAAAGCTGGGAGGATGGTGATTTCAGCACCACAACCCTTTTTTTATACCATTTTCAGGGGGAAAACTGACGCTTTCATCTGTAGCCCTTTTTCCAATTTAAAAAAACAAACAAATGTAGCTGTATATTGGCTAATTTCTGGTTCCCCTCCAGGGGAATTCACAAACCCTGGGTACCTTTAGAATCCCCATGATTTTGGAAGAAAAGGAGGCAAATTTGGCGTGGATACCTTTTGTGGTCAAAAAGTTACAGGGGCCTAAGCGCGAACTACCCCAAATAGCCCAACAAAGGCTTAGCAGGGGGTGGGGGAGGGGGGGGGGGGAGTTCTAGCAGCGAAGGGGTTGATTTTTCGCTTGTTTGTAGTGCTGATGTGTTGTTTTTTTGTGCTGGTGTGTTAAATTAATTTATTGTGTGTTGTGATTTGATTTAACTGATTTGTTCCGCTTTGTGTTGTATTATGTTGATGTGTTAAGTTATTGTGTTATGTTTTCTTTATCTTCTGCTACATTTCCAGCCAAGCGCAGCACATTTCTTTGAAGTTCGATTAATAATTTACCCCTGTCTGAGGTGGTAAAATATGGTTGCGTCAAGCCATCAACTATTTAAGGCACCATTCAGATACCTGCCAACTAACAAAATACCTTTAGGGTGTTAGAAGGGGGCAGGGCCTTGGAGTGGTGGGCCCTGATGCCTAGAGCTATCTATAAGGCACTCTGCCTCTCACCAAGCCCCCTCCTAAAAAGATAAAAAAGCAAAGGATCATTGATGCTGTCGCGACGTCCTGTGGTGTTTTCACACCTTTAAATGGACATCGGCAGCATACAGCATCTGAAAACGTGCTGCAACTCCACTATTTAAAGCAGTTTCCTGCTCGTTTTCCCTGCTTCCCTGTGATTTCAGCTCCTCACCAGTTGACCGTGTGAAGTGAGCTGAAATCGTGTGACACACGGTGGCCAGGGCCGGACTGGCCGTATGCTGGCACAGGGCGTTTCCCCGGTGGGCCGCAAGGTTGGGAGCCGATTTTAAACCCCTGGGGCTGTTTTTGTTACAGGGCCGTTTTTGCAGCGCAGGTGCAAAATCATCCCCTGTAACAAAATCGGCCGAAACCGACCCTGGCAAACAGCTCGGCCGCTCCCAGGGAGGCTGGTCGAGCTTTTTGCCAGGGCCAGTTTTGGTTCCCAGTCCGGCCCTGACGGTGGCACCATGTGAGTTGGCAGGGATGCATTCATCCGAAACTGTGGCACAGACCATCGCTTACCTTAGCACTTTGAGTGCTCACGTCATGTGTTCAGGCCTCTGCTGCCTGGATAGGTTTCAGCAGCGCAGGCCGTGATCAGGAGGGGGCTTAGAGCGCTTACATCTATGCCCTGTGCGTGCTTGAAAGAGAATTTACGGTCTTTCTGCTCGCGCATTTCTCTCCTCGAGTCACCTCCGAAGACTGGATATTTTTCTATTTGAAAAACAGGCAACTTCAAAGATGCTGTAAATCTCTCCCAAGTGGCCGGTCGCTTATGTGAGATGTCACAGTACTATGAAGATCCGTGTCGCAGGGGGAAATGATTGGAAGCACGTTAAACTCACGTTCACCGGGGCAGAAATAAATCATTGCTTCTTTTTTCCACATAAAGTAGACCTAAAAGCTTAAGAAAAACGAACACATTTCCTATTTGTGGACTTCAAATCAAATCTGGTGAATTATGCCTCCCTGCGTGTTCCCTCACCTGCCCCTACTTGGCATTAGAAACCGCACGCATGTGAAAATGCGTGTCGTGCAACTCCTGTTCCTCTCTTGTCTCCTTGTCATCTCTTTATGACGTGACATGTGCACCTAAACAAAACACAACATGACTGAAATTCCGCTTTTAGAGCACGCAGCAGGAAGATAAAAGATAAAATATGCGGCGAGAGCATGAGGTGTGCAGGTGATACTTGAAAGGAAGTCTCATGTTCACAACGGGGGTGACACACGTCAAAAATTATTTGCCTGAAATAAGGAAAATAAAAGACTACAAGCATCCTAAAAATGTGAGGTACAGGTAAAATAAAAATAAAATGCAGGTAAATGAGCCGCAAGTGCTGGAGGGGAAAGGAAATGACATAAGTGACATCTTGCTGTTCTATTCAAACCCCATGATTCAACTCGAGTGGACCGTTAATGATTTCTGTGCAGACGGGTGGGCTTGGCGTGTCTAGCAGCCAGATTCATCAAGCCAAAATCGGCTCGCAAAGGGCCAGATTCTGAGAATCTGGCCCTTTGCGAGAGCTATTTTTGCATTTAGGATTCATCATCCCAAATGCAAAAATCGCAATTCTAGAAATTGCTAAATTGCGAATAATTGCATTTAAGGAATCTCAATTTGAGATTCCTTAAATGCAATTCATGAACCATTTTAAAATTGCGAATTCGCAATCTGGGGCCGCTATTTACCGTGAAGTCTAACTACGTGGTAAATAGCGAAAACTTGCACTTTAGTTGTATGTTACACACACACATGTCCTTTAGACATGTGTGTGCGCAACACCAGTGTACATTACCATTTCAGGGGTGCTACAGGGTGTCCTTTGGACACCCTGGCACCCTTGAAATCGCTTCCTTATTTGCGATTCGCTAATTGCTAATCGCAAATAAGGAATGACTTCCCATTCATTCCTATGGGCCTTTAGGCCCATAGGAATGAATGGGAAAGCCATTCCTAATTTGCGATTAGCAATTAGCGAATCGCAAATAAGGAAGCAGTAGAAATCGCAACAAATATTGCAATTTCTACATGCATCCCGTTTTGCGAGTCTTTAATAGCGATTCCTTAAAATTCGCTATTAAGGACTCGCAAAACAAGACTTTGATGAATCTGGGGGTAGGTGTCTCGGACTGCCGGACAGTCCTGGCTTTTCATGGTCTCTCCCAGCCAGCAGATTTCACTAAATTCCACAGGTGGTCTGGTTTATAGAGGGGCTTGACTGAACTCGCAGGGTGGCAAGCTTTTGTGTGTTCAAATGCAGGGTTGGTAACCAGTTATTTCAGAAATCAATGTAATTTACACATATGATGATGCTCTGTGTAAAAAAAATACAGTAAATGTATTCCCCTTAGTGCCTTATTGTCTCGGTTACTATGTTGGTGAGTTTTGTATTTTAAGTTGTTTCCAGCCCCTCAGTTGAGTTGCAATTTGTAGGATGCGCTCTAGTCTATGAGCGTGAACGCGATGACGCGTCACGCCATAGACAGGAGCGCGATGCGCGCGCATGCGCAGTAGGCGCAAAAGTGAAGGCGCGAACGGGGAAAACGGCAGTTGGCGACCGGAGCAGTCACTGTGTAGACGCTCGGCGCCCTTATGCTCCAATTACTTGTTTTGTATGGAAATAAAGATAAAGCAATCATACACCTACCTGGACTCAGTGCATTGTGTGGGCAAGGAACATTACATTGGCGACGAGGCTGGGACCACGAACACCAGGCACTACAGTGGTCAGGAGCAGACACTCCATGACAGCCCCACACCTCCAGCAGTAGGACAACAGCGAAAAAAAGACGAGCAGAGGGCGTGGCAGTAGCAGAAAAGCACGGGAACCACCCAATCCAGCTCCAACAACCAGGTCAGTGCTGGGCTAGGGAAGGAGAGCACAGCCAGCACCCTGGCAGCCAAAGGCATCGACCCCAAGACAGAGGAAGGGGCGCAAACTGACGACCCCACGCAGACTAGAAGGGATAGCACACCAGGCAGCCCCAGAGGGCAAGGGAACACGGCAGGGAGTGCAGGAGCATCCGGTGTACCCATTCAACACAGTGCCCAGGTGGTCGACCCCAGAGGTGAGGCTAGAATGGCAAATCAAGCGTCTGCTCTGATGGCCCCTGTCCCATTCCTGCCTAGACCGGGCGAACCACAGTTAAAATGGGAAGACTGGAAGGAATATTTTCAAAACTATATTGAAGCACTCGAAGATGAAAACGAAGGGGCATTCACCCCGGAAAGGAAGAAGAGACTGTTACTCCACAACCTGGGCCCGGAGGGGGTGAGAGTGTTCAAGAATCTGGTGCCCAAGGAGAGGGGAGCGACTGAAACAGATGTTTTTAAAAACGCCCTGGATGACTTGGACAGCCATTACCGTCCAGCAGTTTGTGTCTCCATAGACAGGTATAATTTCCAACAGAGGAAGCAGGAGGCTGGTGAATCGATTGATGATTATGTGGCGGCGCTCCGACGCTTGGCCATCACGTGCCAGTATGGAGGTCTTCAGGAGGAGTATATCAAAGACCAAATCGTCATGCACACCACGTGCAGGTCTGTCCAGGACAAACTGTGGGCGCAGAGTGAGACATCGCTTAAAGAAGTGGTTGCAATGGTCAAAAAGGCTGAGATGTCAAGACGCGGTGCAGAGGCAGCCAAACGTGAGAACGCACCGAGACAGTTGGTCAACAAGATAGACGAGGCACCCCAGCCCGGCAAAACCAGGGGGGTGTATGGAGATCAGAGGAAGGACTCGAGATGGACAGGGAAGCAGACAGTCCGCCCTGGTCCAGACAACAAGTTTGCATGTTATAGATGTGGCAGCACGGCACATTCGGCGCAGGATAAACGCTGTCCCGCGTTCCGCGCCAGATGCTCGTTTTGCGGCCTGGTCGGCCATTTTGAGAAAGTCTGCCGCAAGAAGGGGAAGAAATCCACGGTCAAGTGCGTCGATGCGGCCACAGCGGACGTCAGCGGGGAGGACGACCTGGATGACGACGACTTGGTGTTATGCATCGAGGACCAAGTACTTGAGGTGACGGGGAAGCGAAGAGACAAGCCTCGCACGGACATGCTGATAGGGGGAGTGAAGGTACATGTGGCCGTCGACTCAGGATCTCCTTGGACCATCGTGCAAAGATCCATATGGGAGGAAGACTTGGTGCCTGTGGTGGGGCCAGACCTATGGCCGCCGGACATCAGACCCATCTCGTACACGGAGAATGCCATTCCCCTGGTGGGGTGCCGAGACTTCACATTCGAATTCAGAGGGAGGTCAGCCACGTGCACCCTGTATATAGCAGAGAGAGGTCCTTCAGTGCTGGGGTGGAGAGACGCAGGAGATCTGGGGATCATACTCAACCCGGTAGGAAAAGAGCAGATTCTCTTGACAGACGAGTGGCCCCTCACGAGAGGTGAAGATTGGAAGTCAGCATACCCCAAAGTTTTTGATGGCTCAGTGGGAAAACTGGACAAGTTCGTCCACAAAATGGTCCTCAAGGAGGGCGCAGTACCAGTGGTGCATAAAGTCAGGAACATTCCCATGTCTACCAGCGGAGCGGTACAACAGGAACTCCGGAGGCTGGAGGAGCAAGGCGTCATAGAGCCGGTGGACAGTGCGGAGTGGCTATCCCCCTTGGTCGTGGTCAAGAAGCCAAATGGACAGGTTCGTCTCTGCGTTGACCTCCGCGAGCTCAACAAAAGTCTCATCGTGGAGAAGTTTCCCCTACCTAGAATCGAGGAGATGCTCGCCAAGACTAAAGGTGTGACTCACTTCTCCACCATAGATCTCACGTCTGCATATTATCAGATTGAGCTGCATCCATCGAGCAGAAAGTACACCGCCTTCATTACTCCATTTGGGTGCTACCAGTTCCGGAGGATGCCCTTCGGCCTGGCATCCGCAGCGGCTGTCTTTCAGAAGCTGATGCATCGGCTGTTCAAGGACATTCCGGGGGTACAGTACTTTCAGGATGATATCCTGGTGATGGGCTCTTCCAAAGGAGATCACGACAGGAAGTTGCAGAGAGTGCTGGAAGTGTTGCAGAACAAGGGGCTAACGGCGGAATGGAGTAAATGCAAGATAGGGACCCATTCGGTGACCTACTTGGGCCATGAGATCAGCACGAGTGGAATTTCACCCAAGGAACGAAATGTGAAGGCCATAAAGGATGCAAAGGCTCCCAGCTCCAAGGAGGAAGTGCGGTCGTTCCTTGGAATGGCCTAGTATTATAGTAAGTTTGTGAGACACTTCGCCACCAGGACGTACAGAATGAGGCAACTCATCAGAGACAAGACCAAGTTTGAGTGGGACGCAGAAGCGCAATTGGAGTTTGACACAATCAAAGACTGCATCAGTCAAGCTGTTCCATTGCAAGGGTTTGTCCCCTCGGGCCAGACCGTGGTGACCACAGATGCCAGTGATAAGGGCTTAGGGGCGGTTCTGGCACAAGTGAGGGATGATGGTGCCACTGAGACGATCTGCTTTGCTTCACGTGCGTTGTCTCCGACGGAGCAAAGGTACAGCGTAATTGAAAAAGAGATGCTGGCCGTCACCTGGGCCTTGGGCAGATTCAGGCAGTTTGTTTGGGGTACGAGATTCAAGCTGCAAACGGATCATAAACCCCTGATCAAAGTCTTGACTTCCTCGGGTCATGAGACAGCGACCCCGAGAATAGCCAAAATGACTCTGAAGCTGCTCGATTACACCTATGATGTCGAATACCTGCCGGGAACACAGAACAGGGTCGCGGATTATCTCAGCAGGGCTGCGGCGATGGAAGTGGCGCCGGAGGATGCCCTGGACAAGGAGGAGATGGTGGCAAGCATGGAGGACCATGAGAGATCGATAAGTGTCCAAGAATGGGAGGCCGCCTATGATCAGGACATGGAAAAGGTGGAGATCAAGAGACATTTGACGTCAGGCTGGCCCGACAAAAGGAAGCTCACCGATGGAGTACGGAGGTTCTATAAAATAAGGGAAGAACTGTCCCTGAGTGACTCGGGAGTGTTCATCTATAGGGGCGAAAGAGTCGTGCCGCCAGATTCACTGGTACCCAGATTGTTAACTCTACTACACGAGGGCCACCTAGGTATTGTAAAGACCAAAGCACGCGTCAAGCAAATGTATTGGTGGCCAGGCATGGATGTCCACATTGAGAGGCAAGTAAGGGAGTGCGGCCAATGCCAAGGCGCTGACAAAGTGCTTAGGCCACTCCGACCGGCCATGGGGAAGTTTGACACGCCACAGGGACCTTGGGAGAACGTGGCAATCGACATACTGGGGCCGGTCCTGGACAGCAAAGGAGTGAACAAGTATTTATGTGTAGTAATGGACAAGTATTCAAAATGGCCTGAGGTGGACATTCAAGAATCCATGGACACTGACACGATTTTGAGATTCCTGACGTCAGTTTTCTTAAGGGAAGGCATTCCCAAAACCATCCTCAGTGACAATGGCCCGCAGTTTGTCTCGGACAAATGGATTAGGTTCATGAGGAGAAATGGTATTGAATCTAAACACACGGCAGTGTATCATCCCGCATGCAACGGTCAAGTGGAGCGGTTCAACCGTGTGCTGATGGGCTCCATACAGGCGGCCATCACGCAGGGAAAGGATTGGGAGACCAAGGTGATGAGTATGCTGTGGTCCTACAGGATCACCCCCACGGCGGTGGGGTACAGTCCATTTCAAGTGCTGAGAGGACGGCATCCGTTCACACGGGACAATGTAGTATGGAGGGAGAAGACCATCACCAGTAAATGGTCCCCTGCGGTGGTTCAGCACAATCTGGAAAAAGCTCAGAAGATCTATGCCGCAAATTATGACAAACGTCGAAATGTGAAAGGAACAGAGCTGGAAGAAGGAGAGTGGGTTAGGGTTAAACTTCCTACCCTTCAAAAGAAAGGTGACAGCAAATATAGTCAGCCTCTACAAGTCAAGGAGGTGCGAGGTAGAGCAGCCCTCCTCAGCGACGGCAGGGTGTGGTCCCAAGACCGCATGGCTAGAGTGAACAAGATAGTCGTATGGCCCAAGCTGGAGGAGACAGAGACACAGAGGGACTTCCACGAGACCACGCCTCGACCTGAGCAGGGTGATGAGGTATTTCCCGAGGAAATAGGAGAGGACAGTGAGATAGAAAATCCCAGCGCAGGGTGCGCAGTCAGAGATGTCACACCGACTGGAGTAACACAGAATGGAGATCGGAGAGATGGTTCGAGATCAGGCGGAGACAGAGAGGTGGAAGAGAACATGCCGGTAAGATACACCCGCAGTGGCAGGGCAGTTACAGTGCCCTCTAGATATAGAGACTTTGAAATGAGTGGACATTAACAATAGGTTGTCACACTGGCAGCCCAGCCAGAGAACATTGGGGGATCATGGACATACCGTAGAGTTTGAAAAGTTAACTTTGTTTATTGTTAAAAAGGGGGAGATATGTAGGATGCGCTCTAGTCTATGAGCGTGAACGCGATGACGCGTCACGCCATAGACAGGAGCGCGATGCGCGCGCATGCGCAGTAGGCGCAAAAGTGAAGGCGCGAACGGGGAAAACGGCAGTTGGCGACCGGAGCAGTCACTGTGTAGACGCTCGGCGCCCTTATGCTCCAATTACTTGTTTTGTATGGAAATAAAGATAAAGCAATCATACACCTACCTGGACTCAGTGCATTGTGTGGGCAAGGAACATTACACAATTGCTTCCTATTTCTGGGTGTGTACAATCTCCCAGGGTTTTTTGTTTTGTTTTCAGAATCTGGTCACCCTAGGTGGCCCTCGACCGCATCCCTGGTACTACTACGTTTTGGCCTTTATTTTTACCATGAGGAGCAGTACAGGCTCTTATTGGCCCACCTTTTCTCTGTTCCCATTGGGCGCAGTGGTAGGCAGATTCTGATTGGCTGCAAATCTGACAGATTGAATTGTTGACCTGGGTCACAGAACGGCTTGATAGCCCTGACACATTTTTCTTTTTGTAAAGTGTTAAAGTGGAACACTGAACGATCCTCTTTACAGAACACTCATGAATAGCTTATGAAAAATAGTGTGTCCACGGGTGGTGGTGGGGGGGGCAATGAGACAAATTTAGGCAAAATGGGGTAGGGATTGTGAGGGTAGCAGGGAACAAGAATGCTTAGGGCCCCCAGCTAACTAATGAGGCCACTCAAGGATAAGCACAATGAAATCAATGAGGAATTGTACCTCACTAATGCAGTTCTGCAAACTCCTAAAAACATGGCAATTTTAACAGTAGTGTCTTCGGTAATGCCACTGTAGTGCTTAGCACCGGGAAACCCGATGGGCAGCTGCGCGCTTTACAAATAGCAAATAATAATGGAATTATATGTTTCTTTGGAGGATGAAGCGCATTTCGAGCAGGTGGGCCATTGAAAACCATGTGAGGCATTTCAGTTGCCTGAAGGGTGAAGTTGATTCCAGCCAGGGCGAGGTGATTGGCGTGAGGAGAGTCCACAAGAGCGTGGTGAGGGACACAGTGGTGGATGGTTGACACATTGAGGGAAGTTTGCTAGGAAAATGGATGCAGAGACACCCCATCATAAGGAGATCATGGAAGTGCAAAAGTGTGCTAAGGACACACAGGTTGGGAGTGGGTAAGGAGGAGACAATGGAATTAAGAGGTGTGGCGCCGCGGCCAGGGCGACTGACGCTGGAATCTGGGGATCAGGGTTCGATCCCCGGCTCCGGCGGCAGGTTAGCCCAGCACCATGTGACTCTGGGCAATAGCTTGTTTAATCTTCCCGACGTCCCCCAGCGCCTAGAGACCCTAACGGGTGATTGTGCGCTTTAAAAATGTGGATTATTATTATTATTATTATTATAAGAGCTGTGATGGCAGAGCGTTCTAAGGATTCCCAGGTCAATGCGTGTATGAGCTAGTTCACGTTCTTTACATTCCTGGACCAGCAGTCCTGGTAATAACATTACAAACCTACTACTTCAAGTACCAGAAGACAAAGAAAAAACCTGGACTGGTTGAGCTTTCAACCAAGAACCTGAAAACTTAAAAGCTCAGGATGGCCTCCAGGGGAATCGGGTTCTGATACCACTCGGAAATGTGTTTAAGACCCCGCTAAAAGAAATGAGAAAACAAAGTGATGAAAGGATGTTCCCCTAGACAAAAGGTTATGAAATCCGACCAGGCATACAAGGACAATAAGTGGAAGCAAAATATGACAACATATCTGGCTTTTTTGGAAACGTGATGCTGATGGCCTCTCGAACAAAGGAGCATGTTGAGTGCCACAAAAAGAGTTGTGTCTGGTGCAAAAATGTGGTTTCCAAGGTCCCAGACAGAAAGGGATAATCAAATCAGCAGTAATTTGTGAAGAACACAGAGAAGGTAATGCTGCAACCAGATGGGAAAGGGCTCATATGTTTAGGGAAGAGGTGCCTCATAAATAGAAAAGTCAGGGCCTCAGAATCAAGGTCTGTTAAAGGCTCCCAGTGGGCCCTCCGTGGAAGGCGATGATGAAGTCAGGAGAGGGACTTTCTCAAACCTCGGAAATAAAGCGGTATAGCAGCCACAGAAGGTGGGCAATGTGTTGAGTATGCAAGAAACAGCACCAGCAAAGCACAAAGAGCAGTGTCAAAAATGGTAACTACTGGGCCTTTTCTCCTGTCATCAAAAGCTCCCTTCAATATAATAACCCATAAACTTACTAAAAAAATGTGAGGCTCTCTTCAAAAAGATAAGTGGCAGAACTCAGGATGGCACACATGGGTCTTTAGAGTGGAAGGGACTAGGACATCAGGAGGTCCAAGAGGAGGACCAACAGCAGTAGACAGAGGACCAGAGGGATGATGGCAATCATGTTTTGGAGTACCTGGACCATTAGGCCCTGGTCCTGATAAAGACCAGGAGGAAGAGGAGCATCTGGAACAGGAGGAAACAAGCCCTCGGAGGAAGATGACCAAGTAGAGGACACAGTAGAATAGAAAAGGAAGAATGCCAGGAATGGGAAGCTGCGGAGGATCAAGAAGGGAAAGACGGAGGGACCTGGACTAGAAGACCAGAACCAGGAGGAAAACTTGCAGAAAGAGCAGTGGCTGTATCATGATGGGCTTTTCTGGTGCAACCGCGAGCCAAGAGGCTATTTTATAAACCTTCAGGGAATAAAGTGAATTAATTGACATTTCTTTTTATTTGTATTATTTTTCTACAAATACAGGTACATTTGTATTGCAGTTGAGAGGTCCAGTTGGTCGTTACATATCGTCACAAACAAAAAAACAGGAGCAATAATTACATAATAGCTTATTTGCTGTTACCAACAGTGCAAATAGCTCTTTTAAGCTTATCCACCCGGAGCCCTCTGTGCTGCCGTCGAAGGGTAGAATAGGGATAGAGAAGTATAGAAAGAAAATAGAGGAGAGGAGAGCTAGTGTGCAAGAAGTGTTGTTTGGGTCTATGCTCAGTCTGGGTTGGGGACAGCGTTTGGATGATCTGCTCCGTCGGAGGGAGCCCTGGTGGACTCACGGTGGGTCATATGTTTCTAGGAAGGTGTCCAGTGATTTCCACATCCCCCTAGATGATGGTTTCCAGGGTGAGTTTTGCAGGGCGTGCTATCTGCTCCTCTTAGGTATGACACCCAGTTAAACCAGCACCTGTATGATGTTTTAGCAGTATCTTTCCAGTTTGTCAGGACAAGCTTGACTGCTGCGGTCAAAAGGAGGTCAAGGAGGTCTCTGTCGTGTTGTGTGGGGAGATGTGATTTATTTTCAGGTAGCACAGCTTGAAAGCAGTAAGCATGGTTTGCATCTTTTTTTATGAGCTGTTCTGTCTGAAAATAATGCACTAACTCTGAAAAATATCAGATTAAATGAATTAACTTTACTCCCTGCAGGTGCAATAAATGTCCGTCCTGCTCTACACCAGAAAAGGCCATTATGATACGGACCTTGGAGTAGAGCCAGTAGGAATCCAAGAATGGCGAGGAAATTAGGCTCATGACATATCCTTGACATAAGGCCCAAACTGTTGCAGCAAGGCTAGAGGACAGTATAAACTACTACCCAGTATGCAACCAGTTAAAGAGGTTCTCTGTAACGAGAACCCATATAATGCACAGTCGTACTGGAACTACCTATGATACAAGCAGGTGGCACAACTTTTGTCACTTTCATGTTTGGGTAATTGATCTACCAGGACTAGAGGAGGAGCAAAACATGCACGATTGTCCTAATTTCTTACAAACAATTGGGTGTATGTATTTTCCAAGTTACAAGCATTCAATCATATCAAGAAACTGACCTGAGGTGCTTTACAATTTTAATGGGTCCATAGTAATGAGGGCAAAGACTGATAAACATCAACATTCAGTTGCATTAGTAGCTTGGCATATTTAAAGGTTGTTGACAACCATGCCTCCCTGGATGTTCAACTGATTTATTAGTTCAATAGTTGAGGGTGCAGACTGGTTCCATAGAAGGCTCTATGGAAACATTTTGGAATGATAGTGATACATTTGCATACAACAAAATGAAGATGACCAAAAATATATTCAAATTGTGTTAATGGCACATAGATCACCCAGTTATTTTGTGATATTACAAAATTAAGGAAATTATTGTTACAACAACTGATTTAAACAATCTGGGCCTGATTAAGAATTTGGCAGTGCATCACCAGGACCGCCCCGCCACCACACCACCAAACCCGTGGTTGGGCTGGCTGTCAGATTACGAGTATTTTTCCTTATCTGGTGGGCTTTTTTTACGTTCCCATGGTAGTGCCCTTAAAATAGGCAAGTCAATGGAAACACCAAAAATAGTTGCTGCACGGCATGGACTGTAAAGCCCATGCCATGCAGTTACTGTAGTGCATGCACACAGGGGGGCACATATTGTGCCCCCCTCATGCACCCCAGGGTGTAGAGGCACAAGGGGGCCCTGTAGGGCCACATTTGTTTCCTCCTCACATCGGTTTTTATGGAGGAAGAACGGCCAAGAAAACTGTGGTTGAGAGGAAACTTGTGATATGCTTGGCAGAACTATGGCCGTCCCGCCAAGCATATTGTGGCATCCTGACCACCGCAACACCACCAGGGAACTGCGGCTCCCTGGCAGATGAGGCATGGCATTAGGGGTCTGACTGCCATAAGTGTAATAATGCAGTTGGAAGACCGCCACTGATGTGCCCCACGAGTCTGGTGGTCCGTGGACCACCAGACTTGTAATAGAGCCCTTTTTCTGACTGATTGTAGAAAAGTAGCATCTGCTTCTTATGGTTACCCCCAATTTTTGCTGAATGCAATACTGTTTTTGACTAGTCTGACGGGGATCCTGCTAATCAGGACCCCAGTCCATCTGCTTTGTTCCTAAACTGTTATGTTATATACTTAGGTACACTCCAGATTGGATACTGGGGTACACTTGTCAGTCCCTAGAATATGGTACCCATGTACTCAGGGCATAGGTACCCCAGAGGCCTCCCATGGGCTGAAGCATGTATTATGCCACCCATGAGAGGTCATGCAAAATGGAACTACAGACTGTGACGGTTGCTTGGCGGCCTTCTTTTCCACCCCAAATATGTTCTCTACTGATGAGGGAAGATATCCCGAAACCAGGCCATGTCTCGGGTCTAGAGATCTTCACAACTAAAAGTTCTTACTTGCACCTACTGAGGTGAACCACTTATGAACTATACGTACCAGAATCCCTAGGGGCTGTCAGAGCCCGTCGCGCCTCATGGTAATGACGGGTACGGAATGGATGAAAAGACTACATAATCCATGATGCTCAGCGGCTAGGAGGCGGGGTATAAGTTGAATCCATTTCCTGCAGCCGGTGTCGGATATTTTGGCTCGTGGTTCCTGGCGTTCCAGACGACCGTGCGGAGTGGTGTTTCCTGCGCTCCTGTTTCTCCCTGTAGTGCGGACGCAGTCTTGTGCGTTATTTCCGGCTTTGTTGCTTCAGTTCTGTCCTCCGTTGGAGAGCCTTGTCACCGGCTATTGCGGAGGACGGTCTTCATTGTGCCGAGTTTTCGGTTCCTGTGTCTCCGTTGGTGAGCCTATTTCCTCGGCTCATGCGGAGGACACGTTTGCATGTATTTTCGTTTCCTCCGTTGGCGAGCCTTCTTGCACCGGCTATTGCGGAGGAAACAGTTGTTTGATTTTGCGTTATTCACTGCCATAAATCCTCTGTTGGAAAGCCTTCTTGCACCGGCTATTGCAGAGGATTTACTTCGATAGGTCCCAGGGTGGACGAAGAGTTTATTCCTACACCCGAAAGCAACTTCCTTCAGGTAACCTTGTTCTCCTTACTTTTGGGTGACGTAACCCTTATTTAGTTTACGGGAGTTACTGTGTACTTACGCTGCATTCCTTAGAACCCTGTCTATGTTTCTTCAGGACGCTGATGGAAAAAGATTAGGGTATGTAGCATCCATACTTACCAGTGTAGGTTTTGCCATTGCATGGGTCTTACGGGCAGTTACAATAGTAAGTTTTGTGTTTACAGGGGAAGGCAATCACAGGCTGTATTTACGTACTCTCCATGGAAGAGAAGCATCTCCTGAGTTAGTGCAGTTCGCCTTCCCGATACAGGTATAGCACCGTTTAGCCTGATTAGTTGCATTAATATAGAGAAAACGTTCCTGAGAATTGATATCAACCAATTATTGGTTTCTTTTCTGTCTTCACAGCTCTCCCTCCCTGCAGTCCCCTTCCTTTCCTTCCTGTTTATTATTTTGCCCTCACCTGATCGAACAGCATTCGGGGCTTGGATAGATCTGGAGGTGGCCTACTTATACTACAAGCTGATCCTGAGGACGGAGAGGATAACAGGGGCGATCCGGAGGAGGGGCTAGCGGTTTGCGATTCATTGCGGCTGATTCTACAAATTGGCTCCCATGAGCCTTTAAGCTGACGAGCTTCTGGATGACGCACCTGCGTGCCGGTTGGGCATCGAGGCCTGTGATGGTTGCTTGGCGGCCTTCTTTTCCACCCCAAATACGTTCTCTACTGATGAGGGAAGATATCCTGAACCCCGGGCCATGTCTCGGGTCTAGAGATCTTCACAACTACAAGTGCTTACTTGCACCTACTGAGGTGAACCACTTATGAACTATACGTACCAGAATCCTTAGGGGCGATCCGGAGGAGGGGCTAGCGGTGTGCGATCCATTGCAGTTGATTCTACAAATGGGCTCCCTTGAGCCTTTAAGCTGACAAGCTTCTGGATGACGCAC
Source organism: Lissotriton helveticus (assembly GCF_964261635.1). Lineage (NCBI taxonomy): Eukaryota > Metazoa > Chordata > Amphibia > Caudata > Salamandridae > Lissotriton > Lissotriton helveticus. Next base: position 991,011,781 of record NC_136067.1, read on the forward strand.
CTGCGTGCCGGTTGGGCATCGAGGCCTGTGACAGTTGCTTGGCGGCCTTCTTTTCCACCCCAAATACGTTCTCTACTGATGAGGAAAGATATCCCGAAACCCGGGCCATGTCTTGGGTCTAGAGATCTTCACAACTACAAGTGCTTACTTGCACCTACTGAGGTGAACCACTTATGAACTATTCGTACCAGAATCCTTAGGGGCGATCCGGAGGAGGGGCTAGCGGTGTGCGATCCATTGCGGTTGATTCTACAAATGGGCTCCCTCGAGCCTTTAATCTGACGAGCTTCGGGATGACGCACCTGCATGCCGGTTGGGCATCGAGGCCTGTGACAGTTGCTTGGCGGCCTTCTTTTCCACCCCAAATACGTTCTCTACTGATGAGGGAAGATATCCCGAAACCCGGACCATGTCTCGGGTCTAGAAATCTTCACAACTACAAGTGCTTACTTGCACCTACTGAGGTGAACCACTTATGAACTATACGTACCAGAATCCTTAGGGGCGATCCGGAGGAGGGGCTAGTGGTTTGTGATCCATTGCGGTTGATTCAACAGAGTGGGAGAGACTATCATGGGCCTGCCAGCATGGTGACCCACTGACGGTGAAGGCGCGTGAGGAGAGCGCTTGCCGGATTGTAGAAGTGGGATCCTGAGACACATACTCCGCAGCCCCGACAGCACACGCACCAAGAGGCTGGAATCTCACGGGGTTGACCGGTTAGGTGAACGTGGAGGAGATAGGATGGATTTAGCCCGCACACAGCAGAGACACTGCAGAGCGGGTCGGGGTCCTGGTGTTTCCCCCCCACCCCGGTTGGGTCGGACTGCGGTGCCCCCTCCTGGCCCCGGCTGGCCCAGCATGGTGAGCAGCTGCCCAGCGGCATTGGCCACGCGACGGTGATAGTAAAGGTGCCCCACAGGCGAAACTGGGACCCCCCCCCGGGCTGGACATCCACCCACCCTGCTGCGAACGGACTTGCCAAATAGAAGTCCACCATGGTGCGTAAGGGGGTGAAGGGGTCAGAGGGTCAGGGAGATCCTGCGACCACACGCACAGCAGGGAATACTGGAGAAGGACGGACTCCGCCTAGCACCTCTGCATCGGACTGCTCCAGGGGACAACAAACAGACAAACTGGACTTAATGCTGCAGGAAATAAGGGAATCCAAGTCGGCAATGCAACAGCAGATGGGGGCCCTCACTGCGAATTTATCACTGCTGAAAGCGGACCTTGGCAAACTGGCAGACAAGGTTAAAGACCAGGGACTCACTATTGCTGACCTTACACCGACGGTGTCCGACCACTCCGTCTCTATCCAACAATTGCAGCAGCAGGTCACCTCCCTCATAGATCGTGTGGAGGACGCAGAAGGCCGTAATCGCCGCAATAACATACTCGTCATAGGCCTTCCGGAGCGATGCGAGGGAGACCATGCCGCGGACTTCATGGAGCAGTGGTACAGGGATCACGCTGCCAAGGAGGGGTTATCCTCGTACTTTTGTGTCGAGCGTGCACATCGGATTCCGACCGGGAGGCCCAGACCGGGCCTCCCACCTCACCCCCTGATAGTCCGGATACTTAACTACCGAGACAGGGACAGCTTATTACAGAAGGCTCGAGAGAACTCCCCCATCCAATATGAGAACCACAGAATATCCCTATACCCGGATTACACGAACGTGGTCCAAAAACAGCGCTTCTCCTACGTGGCGGTGAAGAAAAGGCTACAAAAGGCCAAGCTGAAATACGCGCTGCTCTTTTCTGCCCAACTGAAGATTGTCCATGGCAGAAAAACACACTTTTTTGAGAGCCCAGCGGACGTGGAAGAATGGCTAGAGGTAATGGGCATAGATGGGAGCCAAGACGTCACTCAGGAATCTACATCCGGTGGATCGCGAGGAGGCTCAGAACACAAAGAGGGAGGATCGCCGAGGCCGGAGGAAAGAACGGGATGACGCAGCCCGTCGGGGGAGCAACAGAAGGAAGATCAGCTAGGAGCATTGGCGATGGTGGGCCCATTCCGAGAGGACTCCGGAAAGATCACAACGGACTCAGATGACAGCACGGTCCACTCCGACTCAGATCACAGTGTGGTCCTGTTCTCTACTGTTAAGCCCAGAGCAGCCCAGAGCAGCAGATGACAAGCTGGACAAGTGAGGAGGGGATGGCCCCACTCAGAGTACACCAACTGATATCCTTTGTATTGTATATATTGTTTGATGCTCCAACTACCCTCTCCTGCTAGAGAGAATTGATGGATGGCTGGGAAGTGTGATTCCTGCCTGTTTATTTGATGGGTGGGAGTTGCTCTCCCTTGTTCAGGCAGGAAGAGGGCGTGGAGCGCGATACTCAGGTGAATTTAGACCCAGGTGGGTTCATGGATGTATACCGAGGTAAAGCCTGTAGAAAAAGACTGCTTGCATGATCCTACAATAGTGCCCCCGGGGCGGAAGGCCGTTGAGCCAGTGGCACCCGGGAAAGACCAATCAGATGGCCAAAATAGTGCCTGGCCACCGCCCCATTGGCGTAGGCACTGGTGCTAAGACCTCTTTGTTCTCTGTTATCATGTTGGGCTCAGCAAGGTTGTATTGTTGCGCCAAGTTTGTTCAGTTCTTGAAGGGGAGTTCAGGGTATGTAGTCTCCTGGTCACTAGGCATGGGCAATTGTGCTACTGATATGCTGCTTCACTCACACTCACTCACACGTGATCATGGCTAATGTCATAGGGACATTTCGTTTTACAACGTGGAATGTGCGCGGGCTGGGGGCATTACAGAAACGACATAGGATCCATTCCTTCTTGCTTAGACACCATACCCAGATAGCATTCCTCCAAGAATCCCACCTTATAGCATCGGAGGCCCAGAAGCTACGGAAAAAGTGGGGAGGAACCATTTACTCCACGACTTACTCGGCATTCTCTAGGGGGGAGACCATCTGGATTAGACATTGGACGCCATTCGAAGAAATAGAGAAGAAGGTGGACGATCAAGGGAGGTATGTCCTAGTGAAGGGCACCTTAGATACGTTTTCACATGCTGTGGGTCTGGTGCTTGCGGATTGATCAGGCATCCCCTGGGTTCTGGGTGGGGACTGGAATATGGTACTGGACTTGGGTCTGGATAGATCACCCCCTCCCCTCCAAATAGCCAGAGCTTCCCGTTTGTCTGAGGAGTTCACGACATGGGCGGAAGGCTGGGGGCAGGGAGATGCGTGGCGGGTATTGAACCCTGACCATAAGGAATACTCCTACTATTCCCACATACATAACCTACATACTAGAATTGACCGGTTTATGTGTTCATGATCACTGGTGTCCATGGTGGCAAACCCAGAGTACCTGGCCAAGACCTTCTCAGATCACAGACCCCATATGCTCAGCCTCCTTTGGGGTAGAGTGCCGACCCCGGTGCCTACCTGGAGGCTCAACCCTCTCCTCCTGGAGGATGGCTCCTTTCGGGCAACACTGTCAGACACTCTGAATAAGTATTTTCTAGAAAACTGGGACACTGCTTCCTCGAATTTAGTGGTGTGGGACGCCATGAAAGTGGTAGTGAGGGGAGCAGCCATAGGTCAACTGGTGGGAGCGAGACAGGAAGTCCTCAAAAAACTGTGTGAGGTGGAAGACCTTTTAAAGAGACTTGAGAGGGAGGCGAGTGTGGACCCGGAAAAAAAGGGGGAGTTGCAGGCGGGTAACATTGAACACGCAGAAACACTGGAAACACTGAGGAACATTGATCACAAAGAATACCTACGCCGTCAACACACCGAGGCTGACAGATCGGGCACTCGCCTGATACGTGACCAACCTGACCCCCCGGTGATAACGCGGATAATTGACAGAGCGGGTAATCTAATCCGCTCACAATCCGAGATTAATAGAGCGTTCTACAACCACTTTAGAGCACTTTATGCTCCCTTGGATCGTGAGGACCCGGAAAGGGTGTCTGAGTTTTTACAGGACCTCCCCTTCCCAACATTGTCTGATGATGTGCGAAAGGAACTGGAGGGGCCAATCATGCAGCAGGAAATACGTGTGGCCATCAGGTCTCTCAACCGCAACAAGACACCGGGCTTAGATAGGCTTCCGGTGGAGTTTTATTCGGTATATGCGGATACCCTAGTACCGGTCCGGGAAAATATATACAGGACCGCGTCCGAGGAGGGGCGTTTACCTACGTCGACGATGCAGGCTCTGGTCACGTCGATACCTAAGCCTGCTAGGGATGAGGAGGATATGGGAAACTACAGGCCTTTGTCGATGCTCTCCACAGAGTATAAGATTCTCAGCAAAATAATAGCATTACGTATACAGTCTCACCTGCCTACCCTGGTGCATCGAGACCAATGCGGGTTTCTACCGGGAAGGAGTACGTCTTTGAATACGCGGCGGCTGCATGCGATCATGACAACTACGCCACGAGATTATCCTCGGGTGGGCTGTATAGCTCCGGACCTAAAACAGGCGTTCGACTCCCTGTCATGGACATTTATGTTTACTGCCCTGGAACGGTTCGGCTTCCCGGACCCCTTACTACAGTGGATCAGACTATTATACACGGATCCCTCAGCCAGGGCGTGAACGGGTAGACATGTGTCGGGTAGTTACCCGGTGTATAGGGGCACCAGACAAGGCTGCCCCCTTTCCCCGCTCCAATTTGTACTTGCCCTAGAGCCCCTGGCCATAGCTCTTCGAGCTCATGGAAATCAGATGGGCATCCCGGTCAGAGGCGTACACAATTTAACATCTATATACCCGGATGATATGTTATTATATCTCAAAGACCTAGAGGCAGATCACACGGTACTTTATGAAATATTTAGCCGATTCGAAGATTTATCCGGCTTGGCTATCAACCATGTAAAATCGAACGGCTTCTATTTTAGGAACGCGCAACACCCTGCCTCCATAAGTTTTGGAAGGTACCTCATACCAGTGGCCCAGACCACGTTTAATTACCTAGGAATACAGGTATACAGAACACCGGAGGATACATTAGATGGTAACCTTAAGCGAGCTATAGCACGCCGAGAAGGAACAGTGTGAGATTCTGGACGTCCTTGCCCCTGTCTGTTATGGGAAGAGTCGCAATTTCTAAGATGGTCATGCTCCCCCGCTTATTATATTATTTCGTTAATCTGCCCGTGATAGTCCCCCAACAGATATTTAATACGCTCAACACCATCTTGATTAACCTTATATGGGGCGCCGGTCGACGACGTATTAGTCTCCGGAAACTGCAATTGGGGACCAGATCGGGAGGCTTGGGTGTCCCTGACTTTCGGGGGTACTACTACGCCAGTTAACTCCAGTGGCTTTCCTATTGGGTGGCTGGTAGGAATCTCTACAAGATTGACTTCACACCGGAGCAACTGGCGCGAGGAGAGTTACACTCCCTGCTGTTGCCAAAAAGCAGGACCCCCCCGGACAGTCACCCGCTCCTTCACACGGCCTTGATATGCTGGAGAAGAGCACTGGCATACACCTCATCGACAAAGCCAAATGCGCGAACATTCCCTTACTGGGTATTCCGACACCGCAAGGCAGGACCACAGGGCAGGTACTATGCCCCTGGGTAGAGAATGGAATAGAGGAGGTGGGCGCATTCTTTGGGGACGGGACCCTGCTGGACCATGAGTCCTTTCAACAGATTGTATTTATTGCATGCTGCAATATCTCTTTACATCCGGAACACTTGGGCGCCACAGCGACTCCAGCCCACACAACACGAGTTGGTCCACTTATTATACTATATGGGGGCAGGGGGACACTTGGTACGATGGTTATATACTGGGATCAGGGAACACGCAGCCATTCCACTCACCACGCTTAGAGATACTTGGGCTCAGGCTGCAGACGCAGTACTGACAGATAAGGCCTGGCAGATTATCATTGAGCATCCCAGGCGAGTGTCACGAAATGTTAAATTCAGATTCATACAAGTAATGGTGCTGCATAGGGAGTATCTAACCCCAAAAAGACTACATAAGATGTTCCCGGACTCTTCACACACATGCCCACGTTGCGGGGATGATGAGGCAGGTTTCCTCCACATGCTCTGGGCCTGTGCACGCCTGCGGGGATACTGGACAGAGATATGTCAGGTATTAGGGACCGTTACCCAGATGCCGGTACCTGTGGAAGCTCTATACTGCTTAGTGGGGTCTCATAAAAGACCCAAACAGCTGAAGGCCAAGTTGAAATTCTTAGACCTGGCCCTCTTATTAGCAGTCAGGGCATTGACAATGAGATGGAAATCCCTCAGGACACCCCAAACGTCCGAGTGGCAGACGGACCTTGTGAAGTGGGGCCTAGCAGAGGGGTCAGCTCTTAGAAGAGAAGAAGAGAAAGGTCAGCGGAAGTATCCCATAGCACAGGACTGGGAGGTAATGTTGATGGAGTTGGAGAGGATAGACCTTATACCGTCACAAGGAGATAGGGTGTGATGCCTACACGGTGAATCGAGCTGGAGGGACAAGTTATTATGACACCCGGGGCAGCGTACAGGACACGGGTATACCTATGTTATGACCTACATGGTTACATTATGAATCAGGAGGCACTATACTACAGTTATTTCACTATGACCAGGAGACGAGGGAGGGATTGGGCGGTACGGTTGGGGAGTGGAGGGAGGGGCAAGGGCTGTTTTTTCCTTGATATGTGTGGTGGAGCTGAAGGACTAATGCTGGCTCTACTCATAGTAGAGCTGGAAGGACCTGTCAATACTACAAACAAACATGAGAACGTTGGACTTTACCCGTATTAATATGTACACTATTAGACAGCCTCACAGGTTGCGAGGAGGAATGTAAGCACTATGATGACAGTTAAGGTGTTTTGTTTCTTAAGCTCTTGGTTGGGGAGAAAAGATGAACATGGTACTGATGGAAGGTACATGTATTAATACGTGAAAGTGCTACCTTGTGGTAATCAGTCTTGAATAAAGAGTTAAAAAAAAATACTATATCTAAGGGTCGCTGAAATTTAAACCTATAAGTCAACCCTATAGCAGGGCATAACAATCCTGAAGGCAGGGCACTTGGTTCTAAGTGAGCGGGTGTCCTTGCACTAGCAGGACACCCCGGCAGCCTAAGGAGTCCATTCCTCCGGGTTGTTAGTGACACAGACATATACTAAGCATAGAGGGGCATTATGCGACCGCGTACTGACCAACTCTAAAATGGCTGAATGAAACCCTATCATGTTTGGTATCAAACATGCTAGAATTATTCCCCCACACTGGTAACTGGTGTGGGAGGTATGATTCCACCCCTGAGAAGTGAGCTTCATGGGGTTCCTGATGTTCCAAGTACCAGCCTTCTAGCTCCGGACAGCACAAAAAGGTTGCTGCTGACCAGAGACACATTTCTGCCCTCTTCCTGCTGAGTCAAGCTTGAGCAGGGGAAGGCAGAACAATAGGTATCCTGTCACGGGGACGTGTGATCACCTCCCAGACCGTATTATGTGTATTGGGCCTCGGTGGGTGCGCTTGCCAGTGACTGAAAGTCTGCATGAGGGGCACATTTGGTGTCCCTGTCCATAGTCCAGTTCAAACCAGTCCTGGGAGCCTTTGGTTCCCGCTCTGGCATGAAACTGGACAAAGGACATGGGAGCAGCCTCCCCTCTGTCCAGGATCTCCCCTGGGAGGGTCCCCTATATCTTACCAATCCTCTCCCATGGGTATTTAAGGGCTTACCTGGCTGTGGTACCCTAGATTCTATGTGGACCAGATTCTGAACAAGAAACCACTGAACTTCGACCATCTGGACACTCTGGACTTCGCTGGACTTTGTTTGGGCCCGACTTCGTCTCCCTCTCAGTCTGAAGCATCTTCTGTGTCTGTGCACCATACAGGATCCATGCAGGACCTGTGGAGCATCAAGGACAACCAAAGATATCTCCCTTGGCGTGAAGGAGTAACTTCCCTGCATTCGTGGGCAATGGAACACTAATGACTGGTCTGCTGATCCTGAGCTCCTATGGACTCCAAAAGCTCCAGCAACACAAGAGACAAGTTTCTACGTCCCTCAAGGCCTGAGCTGCCCTCTCACCAAGATTGAGGTCAAAATCCCTTGTGGGGGCCGCAATACTTAAACCCCTGTGCGCTGCATACTTTTGTAATTGCATATGCTTGTTGGCATTTTGCAAACAAGTGCATTGGGTTCCAAGTATCCCCAACCTCTGGCATCATTTTCTAGCAAGAACCTTGACCTCCTTGCACTGAGTACTCTGTGGGTTGTTGTTTGGTGAAATAGCTCGAGGTCCTCTCACGACTTCTGTGCCTTCACCCTCCGGGTCGATTTGAGGGTCAACTTCGCTTTTCTTGAGCTCCCCTGGTTGCTCCAGACTTGCCATGGCTCCCCTGTGTTTGGTGAGTCTCCTAGACCTTGCTGGTCCAAACCGTAACCTTTCTTGACATTCTGCATGGGTTGCCATTGCCGAGGCTTGTTGTTGCTCCAGCCAGACACCCACCTCTCACCACTTGACATCCTTTGTGGTACATCTCGCATCCAGTTCTTGGTTGTCGTCAACATCTCCTGGTCCCCGCAGCTGCAAAGTCAAGGACTCCATCAACCAACCTGAAACACCTCACCTCTGTGGGCCTTCGTCTTCGGAGTCCCTGGTCACTCTGAAGTGACCCAGACATTGTCCCCTCTGCTTTCAGGTACTCCTCAACAAGAATATCCCTTTGTATTCCAATGGACACTTTTCTTCCTTCCAGCGGCTCTTCTTCAAGGTCCTCCATTGGGTTCGACTGTGGTTTCCGATGCCACTTCAGACCTATGCACCCTGCTTCCCTGTGATATGTAACTTGGGTACCTCAGTATCCATGGGTGGGGTGGCTCTCCAACCTCCTAAGTTCCACTGGGTTTCACTGAAGTACATTGAGAAGGGTCCTTAAACTCTAAAACTTCAATTGCAACTTTTCCATAGAATTGTACGGGGCAAGTGGTTATGTTCCCACACTGCACCTGTACTCCGTGGGTCCCTTTCTACTCACCTTAGGCGGTTCCTTGGGGTCACAGCAATTCTACATCCTCTCGACACTGTCTTGACTCGAGTCGTTGTTCTTATACCACTTATTTAGTATACCATTTGATCCCCCCTAGGGTCCACTGCGTATTAGAGCTATTAACTGTTGTGTCTGTGCTTAAGTAGTGTGAGCTTTGTGATTATCTTCATGTAGAGGATACTGTGTCATACTAGATAGTGTTATATTAATAAATACATATTTTTATAACTACTGTGTGGTTCTCCTTTCATTTAATCTATACTATAAGGTTGCATTCTGGTCAAACAAGCTGCTTAACACTCCGTCAAGACTGAGCCTGAAGGCTGCTCTCCCCAGCTACCACTTGGATAACTTTCTAAAGGTTGTCCTGAGACCTCTAAAATCATCGCTAGGGTTGTCTGGACTGGTGCAGGGTGCCCACTTTAATTAGTGGACAGCTTTTTCCAGGCCAGCCTCTCACACTGATGGTTCTGCATTTGTATACAGAGGATAATGAACTAACTTCTATTGCCTTACAGAATGCTTGCCAGTGCAACATACTTTAATTTGAAGCACACTGCCTAGTTTGAAGATGTATTTTGAGGATGTGCAATTCTTCAGGACCTGGTGTATGGGGTAATTGTTTTCAGAAGGGAAAATTGACCCATTTTATTTGAAAAGTTTTATATAGTGCTGGCTAGACCCGAAGGTATCAGTGCGCTTTACATGAGAATCAGACCATAGTTGCAGGTTACATCATTACAAGATTGTACAGTTTCAGAGCATAGTTACATGTTAAGTCGAGAAAAACAATAAGGACATATATGTAAGGGAAAGAGCAGGCATGGGGTGAGATTCATGGAAAAGGGGGTAGGAGCAGGGGAAGTAGACAAAGAATGAAGGAGGGGCAGAGGTGAGGGAGGGAGAGAGACAGAGTATGAAAGAGGAGGGGGAGGGTGTAGGGGGCACAAACTGGTAGACAAGTAAAAGCTGCGTCCAAAGCCTGGTAAGCTGTGATCCCAGGGGAAGTGGAATCAGTCCCACATCTGCATTGCATGAGGCTACCTTGGCGCAGTGGACTCTATCAGAGGGGTCTCTGAGACTCCAAGGCCTAACTACTGGCTCCTTCCCCAGCAAGGGAAGAGGGAGTGCTTTGACAAGGGGGCCATACCATAACCTCAACTGTGAGGGGCTCCCTTGATGCTGTGGACTCTCTCAGAGGGGTAACTGAGACTCCAGAGTATGAGTATTGGATCTTTCCCCAACAAGGGGAAAAAAGAGTGCTTAGACAAAGGGCACAAGGGACAGGGGGATAGGCGGCGTAGATACATGTTATGTCGAGAAAAAAATAAAGACATATACGTAAGGAAAAAAGCAGACAAGGGGAGAGATTCAGGGGAGAGGGGCTAGGAGCAGGGAAAGTGGACAAAGAATGAAAGAGGGACAGAGGTTGGGGAGGATGAGCGACAGAGCATGAAAGAGGAGGGGGAGGGTCGAGGGGGCACAAGCCGATAGACGAGTAAAAGCCTCGTCCAAGGTTCGGTAGGCTGTGATCCCAGGGGAAATGGTATCAATCCCACATCTCTGTTTCAAGAGGCTCCCTTCACGCAGCTGACTCTCCCAGAGGGGTCTCTGAGACTCCAAGGCCTACCTACTGGATCCTTCCCCAACAAGGGAGAGGGAGACCTTTGGCAAGGGGTGCCATACCATACCTCAACTGTGAGTGGCTCCCTTGGCACTGTGGACTCTCTCAGAGGGGTCACTGAGACTCCAGGGTATGAATATTGGATCTATCCCCAGCAAGGGGAGAAGGAGTGCTTAGTCTAAGGGTACAAGGTACAGGGGGTTAGGAGAAGGGTCAGAACTGGCAGGACAGCAGACGGGAAACATAAGACAGAAAAAGAGAGGGTCCTCGAAAGGCAAGGGACAGGGAGAACCCGGAGAAGGAAGGGAGGGAGTCAGCAAGTTGTAGAGTTCCACAAGGAGGAGATACAGATAGAAGAATAGGAAATGTATAAGTTGTGGAGTCACTCAGGGGAGAGATGCAAACGGGTAAGCTCAAAATCGCAAAATAGTGATAGTAAGTACAATGAACTACATATATTGGTGGTTAGAGTTGTGTCTCTGCAGATAGAACATTAACTCAGGATTCCATTATCACAACGATTAGGCTAAAAACTATTATATAATATTTATCTATAGACTGAACGGAGAAACAAGACATCCAAGGGCGTAGAGGGAGGGAGGGAGGGGGAGATGAGATGGGTAATAGGAGAGTTGGGGCCTGGGGGGGAGAACGAGATAAGGCAGCCCAGCCGAGGAGCAATGTCTGAGGGTCGGTAGGATGAGGTTAAACGGACCGAGGGAGAGGAAAAGGAACAACAAAATGGTTGTTCTGTGCTGAGGATATCAAAAGACAGCCATGATAGGATGCACAATGCAAAATATCACCAGTAAAATCTTGTTCTCAATGCGAGTGGGAGGGGGCCATTCCTGTTGCTCGGGGGAGACTATTTGCAGCTCATCACAACGAGCAGCTGTTTGCTGCTTTTCTAGAAGCTCCTCTCCGTTTGTCCTCTACTTCTTCCTTTGGGTTTGTATATTCTCGGAGCTGCTCCTCATGCAATTGTTATGAGAGGTGGTAGGTCAATATGTGTGCTCAATGCACCACCATCTTTGGGTCAGGCTCTTCTATAGTGGAGTGGTGTGGCTCATTGGTTAGAGGTGGCAGACCCGGAAGCAGAAGTCGGCCCGGGACCAGGGTTCAATTCCCGACGCGGCAGGGTCGTGGACCAGGGTCAGCGGACTCGATAATTCTCGCCTCGGTGCCTACTCTAACCAGGGGTCCCACTCGGCAACTCTGGGCATTAGCTTGCCTAATCTCCACAAGGGCCCCATCAATGCCGGGGATGCCTGGCTTCACCTTGGGGACTCCCAGTAGGGACCATCCCACAGGGAAAGCCAGGACGGGTTCCCCAGCGGTATACCGCGCCAGGATACTCCGGTAGTAATTGAGCGCGTGACAAAAACAGCCTATTATAGCTTATAGTGTGGTATGTTAAATAGACTTGTTTAAATAAGGCGATGTGCGTATCAGAGAGCAATATTAACCCACATAAACAGGCTGGTAGTGGTGATCATTAAAAGCCGTGAGTTTCTTAAACTGATTGCAATTCCAAATGGGGAAACAGGATTCATCAGGGGCGGTAATTTTGAGAGGGGCTGATAGATAGAGACAACGTGTTGCTGAATAGAGACACGAAATGGCGGTCATTCAGACGAATGCAGCGGCACAAAAAGACACAAAATGCTCCAAACATGTAGAGTTAGGGCCAAATCTAAGCAATGTAAGTTATCAGGCAGCCGAGATTAGTGTACCGCCATGACCCGCCCAAGGTCAGGCAGTCAGGAGATCCGCAGTCATCACAACCTCCGGATTGTCTGTGTCAGGTTCCGATCAACCAATTTGGATATCAGGGTGGTGCAGTAGAAGAGCACTTAGCCAGTCAGCGTTAAAGCCCAGCGTCACCCAACCACTGGAAGGAGGTCTTGTTCAACAGGGGGGGGCTGTGCGTGCTGCGAAATTAAAGGTAATGTGCCTTTCTTGAATATGATGATTGAGGTGGATCGATCATGGGATGCCTGTCCACAATGCATTCAGAGGTAATGTTGGAACACACCATTAAGTCACATCAGTTTAATTGTCAAACTATTTCCTCATGGGCGCTTCATTATAGACTACAACTTTGTTGTAGACCATGTCATTTTTTTGTCATATCATGGTAAGCAACAGTGAGGAAATACATAAGGAACAACATCTGAATAGGATTAAAATGTGAAGAGTGCAAAGGTAAATAGTGAAGGGTTTAGAGGTGAAAGTTTGCTTGAGTTGGGAAAGAAGTGATGTGCAAGACAGAGAGTGTTTTATTCTTAAAAATACCATCAATAAAAGGTTTGATGTGTTAATGTCACCATTTTCTCAGCTTTCAGGAACAAGCAGGGTTGGAAATGGAAATACATTTTACCACAGTTTTTCATTTTACTATCTGGTAATCTTTTTTTCTATTTTTGCAGTTTCAATCTACTTATGGTTTGTGGGGAAAACAGGCTAAAACCTGTGTGTAAACCCATCAATCTATACATTTCTGAAAACTAGACAAAATTCTGAATCCCGCAAGGGGCCAGTCAGTCAGCATTTATTCGGTTCAAGGCCATAAAAGATAGGAACATGCCTTACAAACAAATGCATTGGAATTAAAAACAATAGAAATTACACAATAAAACTTCATCGTGTTAAAAATATAAAAGATTTAAAAAGAGTATTTGAAGAAATATGATAGGTGTATGAGAGCGATAGGTACAATTTCAGGCAATGATTAAAAGGAGCCGGCATTACATACAGATATCAGTCATGGCTCGGATGACACGCGGGTGTGTGGGTGAAGGAGGGGGGTTAAAAAAATGTTTTAAAGCTTACCTTACTGGGTCCTGCTCCATCTCCGCTCCTTATATAAAAGAAAGAATGGTTCCTGTGGCTAATGAGAATGATTCTAGCAATAGAAAAACTCCATGCCAATATGCAAGGTACAGTAATGTCAGAGGGCAAGAAACCACCTACACAGAAGGTCACTATAACATAATTTATAGTCTTATGTACATTTTTTACAATTCAGAATAAAGTAACATTTGTGCATTGTGTCCCCATGTGAAAAATGGAACCTAAATCAGGGCCCACAACAGTGGGCAAGCCACGTCTCCCTGACGCCCCCACCCGCCCTCAAGCAGGCATATCCTGCCTTCTGTTTTCTCGCAACGTGAGCAGCAGAAACATAAAATAGTATTTAAAATACCATTTTATGTTTCTGCTTCTCGCGCTGTGAGAAAGCAGTGGGGCAACGCTCCTCCACCCTAATGGAGGAGTCGCCCCTGACAGATACTAATAACTGACATGCTTTTTAACTCATTGATTTTCTCATTTTTAAAGCTCAGTGGACAAAGCTTGTAATGGCAAGGCAATGTAATTCTGACTCTAGACATAAAAGATGTAACAGACAGGTATTGTAGGAGCTGACACCAAATAAGCGCAAAACTGACCGTAAGAAAACCATTCCAGAAGTGGACTAGTGTTTGTTTGGTACTGCCATCACAGGGAGAGGGTGGTAAACAACGAAACCATAAACCCTGCTAAGGGTAAGCTACTAAAAATGAACGATACTTAGTCTTAGTCAGGTTAGGTCAAATCTATTTTCAGGGTTAATTACCCACAGTAGGTAACGTTCAACTCCCACTACTTGTTAAAGATCTAATTAGCGGGATACTGTAGCTGAAGAATAACGCTTAGAAAGTCTCATTTGGGTTCGATATTGAAAGAACATGGATTTGACCTCTCTTTTTAGTGCTTCCGGTAATTTTATTAGGAGAGAAGAAGAAATAGTTAATTCAAGGTCAATGAAGGACTTTTTGATGTGAGTGAGTTAGGGAATAGAGATGGCATGATCTAGTTTTACAGAGTCTTCCTATACCTCTTTAGAAAACGAGGTGAACGGGGAGCTCCGAATTTTAAGATAGGGGAGACTGGAACCCCGGAGGGAGATTAGGCTGGCTGCGCTCCTTGGAAAAGCAAGGAATCTACACAGGAACTTGTTCTCTGTTATTTGCAATAAACCTGCTGATGTATATCCCCAGACTTCTGCCCCATATGTCCCGTGGGATATGCATTTTGATCTGTACATGGCTATTAGCTCTTTAACTGGTTTATGGCCTCGTTTCTTTGAAAATCGAAGGATTGCCTCTATTGCTTTTTGCATCCTACCTACTCTCTGGGTCAGAAATGTATTCTGTTTTAAATCGTATGACAAGAGTACCCCAAGATAGTTAACATTCTGGATTCTCATAATAGGAATCCCTGCGATATAATGGGGACAAGACGTTTTTGTACCCACAAATCATGTGTGGGGCCACCACCCGCATGGCATCCGTCCCCGCCCGCCACCCATTTCCCCCGCCATATTACTATGGTGGGGGGGACCGCGGCGGATGGAAATACTGTCTACCACTTTTCCGCCCAGTCAACAAGTTGACCGGGCGGAAAAGAGTTTAATATGGCGGCGGTGTCTGTCAGACACCGCCAGTCATATTATCATGGGGGCGGAAACATGCCTGCCGCCACGGAAAGGCATGCGGTAAATGCTTGCGGGGGCCAATTGCGTGCCCCCAGGGACTCTGGGGGGTGTTGGGTGGTACATGGGGGGTACCTATGGTACCCCCTGCAGTTCCATCCACAACATGGCAGGCACCGCGCAGTGCCTGCCATGTTGTGCATGGGAGTGCACAACATGCCTTCCTGGCATTGGGACAGGCAATGCTAAGTGCACTGCCCGCCACAATGACAGGATTGCAGAATGAGCCCAGCACTGTGGCGGGCGCATCCTAATCTCCCCCGCGGTACCCACACCCTTATGACGGGCAGTCCCATTTCCCGATGTCCACCCGCCATCCTAATAACCCCCTTTGTGTGGTTAATTTTCAAATTTAGCTCTGACATAAAATCATTACAAATTTCTAGTAGCAACTGGAGCACGCTCATGATGCGTGCTTGTAGAACTGTGTTGTCATTATAAAGCAGTATGGGGACGACACGGTTCCCAATCCATGGTAGGACTTTGCCTCTGGACACCAGCTTGCCTTTAAAGCATTAATACTGAAAATAAATAATAAAAGGAGCTAAGATGCAGCCCTGTCTGACACCCTTATTTGAAAAGTAAAAAGGGGTGCAATCTCCATTGTTATCAAAAAGCACCCATGTCTTCATCCCCTGATGTAATATTATCAGAAGGTCTATCAGTGATGGGTTAATACCAGCTTTCCCCATCAGTGTCCAGATCTTACCCCTGTCTACAGGTCACTAGCGCAGGACAGAGCGATAAATGCAATATGAATTGCCCGCCCTTAACTTGCACATATTTGATCATAAGGAGGTTCAATTATTGTTCCACAGTTCCAACTTCTGGGCTCAAACCGAATTGAACCTCTGAAAAGATCTTAGTATTGCTAGCTCAATCTTCAAGGAAGTGAAGGATTTTAGGATATTAACAGAAGAATTCAAGAGGGATATGAGTTTGTAGCAGGCGAGCGAGTTCCAGTTGCCCTTTTTAAAAAATTTAGACTATTATTGAGTCCTTTCAGGAAATGGGAGTCTGGCCTAACACTACACCTCGAAAAACATTTGTTAGTAGTGGTACCCAAAAGGTAGGATTTAGTTTTGAAACATCAATCTGGCCCTGGGGCATTTCCTGCGGCGCATTTTCGAATAGCTGTCATTTCCAAATCTACGTCAATAGCGATACTTAGGGTTATGGAAGTGCCTCTTCCATGACTGGAGGTGTGCAAGCATTACTAAAACAAATTCTAAAAGTGATGACGCCATTCGGCAGCTGGAATATAACATTCAATTTGGGAAGGGATTTTTTCGTTGAAATAAGGCCTGCTAATAACTTCTCAGAAGGCCCTTGTGTCTCGTAGTGTTGATGCTAACAGTAGATCATCCCAGGCCTGATTCCTGACCTCCTGTTTTCTGGTGGCAACAATTGCTATATACGAGGGGCTAAACGATTGAATTTGAGCTGTAATTCGCTTTGACTCTTTAAGGGCCTCTTTAAGCTGTTTTTTTAAGCAGCTGTGCATTTTGTAGAGAACCATTTTAAAGGGTTGGGGTCCTTTAATGTCACCTGGACAATGAACTGACTAGCAACTTGCTGGCAAATGCCCTCAAAATGCTGCGAGATTAAATTTACCTTGGTCAATCTTGTCCCATTTAAGATGAATGGTTATTTTTTAAGAATTTTAAATCAGAAGGACAGTTGGCCCCTTGAGGTTTTGTATGGGGACTTGAGAGAACCAAATTAATAGGGTTGTGGTCGCTTAAGATTGAAGGCACAGTATAGGAATTGAGAACGTGTGGGGGCAATAAGGGGAGGGAGGAAGATGAAGTCGGTTATGAAGTTTCTTCATTTATCGGTGGATGTGGGACAGAGGGAATATATTTCCTTAGAAAAATCAACACTACAGAATAAGTTAAACTTCACAATGCTTTGATTCAAAGTGTCTCCACACAGGGTATGTAAAAAGTGAGTCAGGTTCTCATTTGACCCGCCCGAAACCCCGCACATCTGCTCATTCCCTGTAGGACAAATGGTAGAATTAAAGTCGCCCATCCAGAGGATCCCCTCCCTGTTTGGATGGCTCACGAGGTAATCTGACACAAACGCATCTAAGTCCTTAACCAAGTCAATGGGGTGATTAACAAAATAATGAAAATAAAAATGTATCAACAGGAAATCCAAAAAAACAGGCATAATAAGACTCAAACGTTGAGAACAAGGAGAACCCCATAACCTTTCAGCTTTCAGAAATCCATTCTTTAGGGAAACCAGATACCCCAAATCCCCCCTCTGAGCGACCTAAATTGCATGGTGAGGCCGGTAAACAAAAAGATTGGAAACCTCCAATAAATAAGTTCTCCTGAGTCCAGGTCTCGTGGCAACAAACCACGTGAAAATCCTTATTGAACTCTGGTCAGTCAGGATTATTCTGTTTATTCTTAATGCCAATGATGTCCCAGGAGATGGGTCCATGATGGGTGTGCCAATCATATGTAGTAAGGAGCCAAAGGGGATTCTGAAGAGGAAAGTAAGCTTGGTGCCGATGGTTCAACCAGTCTACCTACCTCCGACAGCCCCTACAAAGCAGCAATGCGATTGGGATGAGTGAAGGTTAAGGCAGATGTAGAGTTTCTACTTCCCAAGAGCCTCTGTGATGGAGGGAGGAGGTGACAGGGGAGGACGATAGAAATAACCCAGTTTTAGAGCAAAGATCGAATTTGGGCATTTAAAGTCATTAGGGTAGTTGTTAATCCTGTGTAAAAGGTGCCCTACCATGTGAGGCTTTCGGAAGTTTATTACCTCACAATCCCTGCTGGTCGTCTTCTGGGCGGCTACCCAAACGACCCTCCTGACCATGATATTATCATTAGCGAGGTTCGAAGGCCAGACAGAATTTCTATTGCACCAATGGACAGTCTTATACTTCAAACTATGCCAGCTTTCCTGCCATCCAGACTGCTCTGAAGGAACACCCTCAAGGATAATAGCACACTGTGTGCAGGCCAGTGGGAGATGCAGGCGGTCCGTACACTCCTGCCTTAGGACTGAACCTCCCGAGTGGAGGCTTGCACTGACAGGGTGACCCCTGCTGTCGGGGCTGTTAAAGCACAGTTCAATATATGGAGTAGATGCCGCCAGGCTGAGACTCGGGGCCTGAGCTGGCGTTATAGTTTGGTGGCAGCCAGTCATCAGCAGGGTGTTCCCCTTAAAGTCGCACAGACAGAAGAGAAAGTAGACAATGGCAGGGAGTGCTGTCAATGTTGTTTTCACAATTCTGATAATGAGGGAGGGGGTTTGGGTCATGAACGCTTGAGCGTTATCCCTCAGGGACTTGAACTGAACAGTGATCTCATTCCGAAGTTCCAACAGGAGAGATTCCAAATTGGATAAAAAGGCTGTTGTGATTATTTTATTGTATTGATAAAGATGAAGAGAGTGTCGCAAGCATAAAAGAAGAACTAGAGGGAATTTCACTCGAAGAGTGGAGTGTTGAACAAAACAATGACAAGACTTTGTGTGAGGTAGTGGAAATGGTAAAAAAAGGGTGGGGTTCTAAGAGTATCTTAATGGAGAAGATAAAACCCTTCTGGGAAGTAAGAGATGAGCTATCCATTGAAGATGGGTTGTTGTTGAGGGGGGGAAAAGTAGTACCACCTATGACACTAAGAGGAAGGATGCTGAACATTCGCCACGAGGGGCATTTAGGAATAGCAAAAACCAAGAACAGGGTTAAGAACAGTTACTGGTGGCCAGGGGTAAGCCTGGAGGTTGAAAGGGTTGTTAGGGACTGTCCCTCATGTTTAAACTCTGACAAAACACAAGTGACCCTTAGACCGCCATAGCAACTCATTCCCTGCCCGTCCATGCCGTGGGAAAGAGTAGGGATATGTATCAAAATGGAAGCATCCCCAAAACCATTGGGGAATGTCCCCTGGGCACTGAATCTGAAGTCCTTATAAAAGGTTTCTATTTTCAAGCAGAATGTTGTCGAAGAAATATATATATATAGTCTATTTGTTAATCTCCATTTTCACTTTTATTTGTAGAATCAAACGAGTTATCTTTTACTCGATTTTCTAAATTTTTTACTTCATGACATTCATAATAATCCTTATGAATTAAACCATATTTTAGAAATCCCAATGCATTTCGGCTGGGTAGCCTTCATCTGGGGACATTCCTCGATTTGTGTTTGTATGGCTCGCTGCTGTGTTTGTCTCCATGGACACCATGGTGTCCATGATGCTTCCATTTTGATACATATCATTACACTCATATCGGAGAGTGATACCCCGGAGCACGGCACAACGTCCAAACAACCTCAATCAAAATAGTAGTGCGCCAACAACCTACCTATAGAAAGAGTAGGGATAGACATCATGGGACCGGTAGTGGACAATGGGGAACAAGTTTACATGGTTGTCCTCATTGATCACTTCTCCAAGTGGCCAGAAGTCAAATTCTTAACCCAACCCGACGCAGTCAATGTGGTGAAAATTATTGACAAAGTTTTCACAAGGGAAGGCCTTCCTAAAACCATAGTCAGTGACAATGGCCCACAGTTCACCTCAGACACCTTTAAAAGTTACATTTTAAGAAACAAAGCTTGTCACAAAACAACATCTGGGTACCACCCCGCTGGCAATGGAGCGGTGGAGAGGTTTAACAGAGTCATAAAAGGGACAATTCAGTTGGCTAGTAACAACAACAAGAAATGGAGGCAGGAGGTGTGCAAAACAGTGTGGGCATATGGCATCACACAGTGCATTAATACAGGCCACAGCCCATTTGAACTGATGCGAGGTAGGACACCTTTGTGGAAAGATAATGTAGGATGGGCTAAGACAGCAAAAAGAGTTAACTGGTCTGCCGAGCAAGTTGAGGAGAAGTCTAAATTGGAACAAGCTGACTGCAAGAAAAGGTACGATGAGAAACATGGATGCAAACCAGTTACCCTGGAGGTTGGGGACGTGGTGAGGGTGAAGAAAAGTGGACATGTAGGCAAGGGCAGCAACAGATACACAGAGCCACTGGCAGTGCGGGAGGTGTATTGCAATTCAGCCTTACTCAGTGATGGCAAAGTGCGGCACTTCTCTGCCCAGTCACCGTGCAAAAGCATAACAGAGAGACCAGAGGGTATGGCCCGTGAACAGACACAAGGCTTAGACAGAGCATGTTTGGAATGGTCAGGTGAAGAGGCTGCCATAGAACCTCATGCACCCAACACCTCCGGGACACCAAATCTTGAGGTGGGCAGTACCTCTTCTAATCAAAGTGAGCCGGGCAGGACAGATGTCAGCAGGATAAATAGAAGGTTACCATCCCCGCAGGGTACTTACCGTGCATTTAACCTAGCCACCAGTAGAACAGGAAGGAGAATATTACCGCCCATTAAATTGTCAGATTATGTTTGTGACTAGCGTTGAAATGTACATTTAAACACAGACTGTGACCTGTTTAATACGCGGCTCTCCGTTGTATTTTCTCTCCTCTTTTAAACTATCCGTCTTTGCTTTCTTCCATCTACCTTCGTTCCCTCTACCCCTTTTCCCATGTTCTTTCTTCTTTCTCTTCCCTACCCTGTTTCTTTTCTTTACTCCAGGAGGAGGATGTGTTGTGATTACTAGTGTCCCTTCCAGGACACCGTACGCCCTGTGCCCACGTCATCAGCTGTCTCTGGAATGTTGACAGATGACAGCTGGTGGCAGGCTTGGCAGGTCGAGCGCTCCGCTCCCCGGAGCGCGTGTGTTGGTGTATGGTATTAAAGAAGTTTAATAAACTATACGTGTCAGAGGAACTTCTTAACAAAGGCTTTGCACACCTCCAACATGGCAGCTTTATGTCAAGGATGGTGTAAGATTAAGGGCAAGATGGAGGTTCACTAAATTTAATACACTGTTTTTTAGCACCTGTTGAGTCATTTGGAGTGGAGTCAATACGCTCTTTGCTCTTGGCTTGAGATGATTTGGAGAACTGCAGATTATTTTCACTAACGGGCAGAATACTTAAAGGCGCAACTGAGGAAATATGTTATGATTTGCCTCGCGCTCACACCGCGTCCCTCTGTGGAATTCTGAATGTACTAATGTTCTAAGGTTACCAGTGTGCCTAGCGACCTCAGCAGTTTGTCAGTTACGGCTGGCTGAGGCATGAGGGACGCTGCATCTATGTGCTGTAAAAGAATAAAGGCTTGAAGAAACGTTATCTGCCTCAGATTGTTTCCTGATTACAGCATTTTTTGGGGGACGATCTTCAGCCAGCACAGCACGTAGTCAGCAGCAAGGAATCTATGTGTGCTGGGGCGCTGTCACCGCGGACCTGCGGATTTGCTGAAAGGTAGAAGTTTTACAGAGGATCACCAGTGTGCTGTGCACATGCAAGGAGAATATATTTGGGGTAAGAGCGTGTGAGATTTGACCCCCAACGTGTTGTGATTGAAATCCTCACGGCAGAGAGTGCCTTACCGCACAGTTGATTGTCAGTGCACTGTCATGTAAATCGTTTGCTGAATATTGGTGACTGGACCCCAGACGCATCTATGAGTGTTAGAGGGATTGAAAAGCAGTTTCATGCTGTTACTTCCAGGCCCTAGCTGTTTGCGGTTCTAGCGTTTTGAACTGGCGAGTCTGGTGACAGTAGCTGATTTAACGCGTTACCACTCGTCAAGTGAGGTGTGAACGCTGTGAGAGATTCTTGTACTGTTGACCTCCCAACAGCTGTCGGTGACGTACCAGCATGAGTGGAGCACCTTGCCTTAAAGGTACAGACTCACATTAGTGGTTCTCTTTGGCGCTGAGAAGAATTCCTGTGCATTTGAGCTCTGAGCAATTGTAAGTGACACGTTTGGATTAGTGGAGCCAATTTTCTTAAGCAACAGCCACCCTTTACTGATTCCCTTGTGATTTCCTCCTTCTCTGTCACGCATGGAGTATTTTTGAAAATTGTTCTGCCTGTATGTGTAACAGCAACCTGATTTTAGCTTTCTGGTGTCCATGTGCCTTTGACTTGGTGAATATTTTACATACAGCTGTCCAGTGGTATTCTTAAGTTCTGCCAGGGTGTGCACCTCTCAGAGTATCAAAAGCCAATTATTTTTCTCATCTTTTGTTTAAACATGGATGTCACAGCTTTAGATGTCACAGCAGTCTCTTCTCCTCCGCATTTTCTCTCTCAACCTGGTAGTGCTAGCATCGAGTGGTATGAGTGGATCGACATCTTTGACAATTATTTAGAGGCGTTGGATGCTCAAGATTTTAGCTCAAGTAGGAAAAGAGCCATCTTACTTACCAGTCTCGGTAAAGAGGGACAACACATTTTTAAGTGTCTCCCCTTTGTCACTGACAAACGTGGACAACCCATTGAAGACGTCTATCAGGAGGCATGGAAAGGTTGAGAAAAGGTTTGCGCAAGAAACAAATGTCATCATGAGGAGGCACAAATTCTACACTCAGCCACAGAGAAGTGGCAAATCAATTGATGATTTGTCACAAGACTGCGTGAACTTTCCCTCAAATGTATATTTGGTCTCTTGGCTGAGGAGATGATACAGGATCAACTGATAGTGCAATGTAGAAGCAAAAAGACTCATGAACAGCTGTGGGCTGCTGAGAATCCCACTCTGAAAGATGCCATTGATATAGCAAAGATAGTAGAAGAGTCAGAGTATTGCATGAAAGACATGGATCACAAAGATTCTAAATTGAATAGTAATGGTGAAGGGGAAACATCTGTTGTGAGGTGATGGGGAAGTGGATGCATCAACCAGACATGGCGGCAAGAGCAATAAGGGCTTTTCTGGCAGCAGGCTATATCCGAGTAGGTTTGGTAATAGGATGTGTAGCAAGTGTGGTAGCACATATCACACAGCTGATTCGAAAAACTGCTGGGCCATTGGCAAAGAATGCAGGAAGTGCGGACACAGAGGTCATTTAGCTGAGATGTGTCGAGATGTCAGCAAAGGAAAGGTGGCCTTGTTGACCAATGAGACCTACTATAGTGAATGCTTGCCTGGGACTGACCAAATCCATTGTGATGAACCTTCCCAAACCGAGAAAGGTGACAATGAAGAAGTTCTTTCAACTAACTCTTCCTGTTTTGACAATAAGAGAAGACACAGACCCAAGGCAGACTTTGTTATTGCTAACAGAAAGGTTGATCTTATGATAGATTCAAGGTCTTTGTACACCATTTAACCCAAGAGAATATACAAACAAGAATGGCCTAATGTGTGCTTATTACCCAAAGATATAAACCCAGGAGCATATCAAGGAGATCACATAGACATAGTAGGTTATATATTGGCGGATATTCATTTAAAAAATAGATCGGTCATGGTTAAAGTTTACGTAGCTGAATCTGGCCCCCTCATTTTAGGTTGGTACCATCAGTACGAACTTCATATTCAGATTGACCCACATGGTATTGAGCAAGTCATGCTTGTAGATGATATCACCATTGAGGACATCTTGGAGGGTGTCAAGAAAGTGTATAGAGCCCAACTAGGTAACCTTGAGGATTACGACCACGAGATAAAACTTAAGTCTAGAGCCATCCCCGTCCAGCATAAACTCAAAAGAGTTCATATCATGGTAAGGGGCAAAGTCAAGGAGATGTTAAATGAAATGTTATCCAGTGGGTTCATAGAACCTGTTGAGAGCTCCTCTTGGCTTTCTCCCGTGGTCATCACGGAGAAGGCAGATGGCAATTTGCGTTTCCGTGTTGACCTGAGGAGTTTGAAACATAATATTTTCACCTTTCCCCTGCCCAACATTAACGAGCTAATCTTGATGTTGCAAGGGGTGAATTTTTTTCAAAGTTGGACCTTCGCCTCGCCTACCACCAAATACAATTGCATGACTCCTCTAAACACTTGACAGCCTTCATTACCATGGATGGCATCTTCCAATTTACCAGGATGCCTTTAGGGCTATCCTCTGCCGCTAGTGTTTTTCAGAGGATGGTGTCAGAAGTGTTTAGAGGCATGAAGAACATCATCTACTTCCAGGATGATATACTAGTTTTTGGTGATAGTGAGGAAAGTCACAACTTGGCGCTAAATAAAGCAATTGCAAGACTTCTAGAGTCAGGTTTAACGCTACGCAGATAAAAATGTGCTTTCCTTGTCACTCAAGTGGAACACTCCCTTTCTAACGAAGGTGTTAAACCAAAAAGGGATCTGTTGGCTTCCATAAGGGGGGCTTCCACTCCCTGTAACAAGGATCAATTGCGGTCCTTCCTTGGGTTAATTGAGTATTATTCCAAGTTTGTCCAAAATTTTGCAAGCAAAACTGAACCTTTGAAAGTACTTATGAGAAAGGGTGTGAACTTTACATGAGGACCAGACCAGCTCAGCTGCTTTGAAAAAAATCAAACTTGAAATTTGCGATGCTGGCATTCTAGTACCATTTGATGTCAATGCTAAAACGATAGTCACTGTTGATGCAAGCGACACTGGAATTGGTGCTGTTCTATCACAGAGTGATGGTACTAGTGAAAAAACTGTAGCTTTTGCCTCACGTACCCTGACAACCATTGAACGTCATTACTCTGTGATAGAAAAGGAAATTTTGGCTGCCACTTGGGGAGTTGAATATTTCAGAACATATGTCTGGAGGCGTAAGATTATTCTCAATACAGATCACAAACCCCTACTAAAAAATTGGTCACCATGTGGGGCTGGAAAAGGATCGGCAAGACTAGCTCGCCTGGCCTCCAGGTTGCAAGAATACAACTTTCAGATAGAGTTCATTTCTGGGTGGCGAAATGTCCAGGCAGAATGCTTGTCACGTTTGCCTTTAGAGTGGGAAAAAGTGGATAAGGACGGGGTCACTAAGAGTGCAAAAGAAGGGGCCATTTCATGTGTGGATGATGTTGTTCAGTGGAGTTATGGGGTGGTCAACAAAGAAGAGTGGGCGAGTGCATTGCCAGACGACGAGGTACTGAAGGCTGTCCACAACCTCATACTCAAAGGAGGACGTAGAGAGAGCACCTTGCCTTGTAATGTAAGACATTTTACTTCCATCATCAACAAATGATCTATTGTTGCTGACCAGATTGTCATGCGTGGGGATAAGATCGTCCCTCCCCTTGGCATTCGCAAGAGGTTATTTGACATAGCCCACGAGGGACACATGGGTCAGACCATTACAAAGAAAATATTGAAAAGCGAGTTATGGTGGTCGGGAATCGATGGAGAAATGGTTGATTGGGTTGAAAGGTGCAGCGAGTGCAAGGCGTCAGGAACTGATCCTGGCGCCACCATATCGGCAACTGGCCGAACTACATATCCTAGAAGGCCGCCTGGGAGGAACTGGAATCATTAAATCGCGAGACATGCTAGAGGCGTCGTACGTGATTCTCCATCGGAAGTTTCCTGTGTTTGAAGTGCTGAGCCGGTTGTCAGATTGAGCGGCTGGCGCTTTCTTGATTTCGTTGTTTCCCGGCGGGGAAACTGATCCTGCATTTTGTTACTTGCTCGGCTGAGCAAGAACCGATCCTTCTCCCTTCCCGCTTGTGGCTGCAGCAGGGAAGGGACTCTCAGCTTCTCGAGGTCCGGCTGGACTTCACCCTTCATTTCTACCCTTCCCGTTGGCGGCTGTCCCGGGGAAGGGAAAATCGACTGTTCCAAGTCCGGTGGGCTCATTTTTGAACTTACAAGGATCGCGTTTTCCATTTAGGAAGCACGAGCTGTATTTTCTCCCATTCAGCCGGGGAATTTAGAAACCGGGGGAAGAGTGAAGGACCGGTAAGCGTAGACATCCAGGTCGGATGTACTACGGATGGAACTTTTGTCCTTGTTTTACTTTGCGTTAACTGCCTTGTCTCTGGGAAAAGTACTGTGACGGAACAGAAGGATTCTGGCGTGAAACATTAGTGGAATCTACCTTGTTTACTTTTTACATTAGACTATTCTTTCAGAGGATCTGGGACACCTTCGCTTATTCTTTGCTGACTTGCTTTTATATTCTATCTTATAATGGAGTAGGTCTCTTCAGCCAAGAGGAGTGCGAGCTAGGGTATGTTTGTGGCAGGGGGTTGTTTATTAATACAGAGCATGGTGTGAGACTGGTATTTACATGTTCTTTTTTGTTTCTAGGAAATCCTGATTCACTGTATAGAAGAATCTTAGCACCCAGAGTCTTTCAGGAAGGGTCCATCTCTGGGATTACTGCCTTAAGTGTGAGTTTCATACATAGCGAGACCTATTGAGAGTAGTTAGTAATTCCATGTTGTTTAACCCTTCCCTCTTCTCGTTTCAGATATCCCTTCCACTGCTGCTCCTACCCTTTCCTATCCCTCGCTTGATTACCTCTATGCTCTGTGTATACTCAGATAGTCAGAGTGTGGGGAAATCAGGAGGTGGACCCCTTTAAGCATCGCCCTGATCCTGAGGAGTTTGATCATTGTGACACAAGGAGTGCGTGAAACGGTAGGACCACAGTCTGTCCATAGTTCCATCTCTGATCCTGGTGTGACTTGGCACAGCATTTGCCTCGACTTCATTGATCATATGCCAGGAGTTCATCCCAATAAGAGATTTGGAATGGTCGTGAGGGATGTTCACTCCAGATGGCTGATTGTGCACCTTCTTCCCGAAATCACCACTAGGGTCACCATAAAAGTGTTAAGTTGCATTTTTAAAGAGAAAGACTATCCCAATGTTCTTACTACAGACAATGGCACGCAACTGACTTCAAGTGAAATGGGTGAATTATTGCGCCATTGTGGGATCAAACATTGGCTCACTGCACTTTATAATCCCCAGTCTAATGGTATTGTTGAGAGAGCAAACCGCATGATTAAAGGTGCCATAGGTCTTGCTCTCACCAATAACCTAGACGTTGATGTGACATTGAATGACCTGGTGTGGGCTTACTGCACCACCGAAAATACCACGACCGGTGTTGCCATTAGGGGAAGAAAGCCCTCTACCAAGCTGGTACCCTCTTGGGTCAGAGAATTATCGGTAAGGAAAGAGTGTGTGTGTGAGAGATGCACCTAAATCCACTTCTGCACCCACTCTTGTTCGCACTCAGTCAATGTCCCACACCAGTCTTCAGGCTGGAGATTGGGTGAAAGTCAGATCTGGTCCTTGGGTTAAGGGTGTGTGTAAATTTCGTGGCCCTTTCCAGGTTAAGGAAGTTCACCAGTGGCATGTTGCTTTGACAAATGGAGAGAAGAGGAATCTACGTAGAGTAGCCAAGTACTGCTCACAAGACAATCCACCTAGGACTAGTGAGGGTAGAGATACTTGTTCAGGATATATGTTGGCACATGATAATCAATTATTGAACAGTTCTCGCTCTTGTACTTATATGCGAGCATCTGGTCCCAGTGGTGACAACTTAGGTGTGCGCCGGAGACACAATATTGATAACCAAGATGTACAACCTTCAAAAATCACTCAACATTGTCCAAGACCCTTGCGGGTCAAAGGGCCCCCTCACCACTTACAGGATTTCTTAGTGGGTTACCTCATTCCCCTTTTTGCTAGCTACCTGCTCTCTCCTCTTTGCCTCCTCTGGTCTCTCTCTCCTTCCTCTTCCCCACTCATTCTGTTCCTCCTCTTCTTCCCTTGCATCTCTACCTCTGCCTCCTGGCCTTCGGTGCTTTATTCTAGATGCGTGTAGAAAAGAGGGGGTATGTTATGATTTGCCTCGTGCTCACACCGTGCACCTCTGTGGAATTCTGAATGTACTAACGTTCTAAGGTTACCAGTGTGCCTCACGACCTCGGCAGTTTGTCAGTTACGGCTGGCTGAGACGTGAGGGACGCTGCCTCCATGTGCTGTAAAAGAATAAAGCCTTGAAGAAACGTTATCTACATCAGATCTTTTCCTGATTACAGCAAAATACTTGGCTTTTGAATAACAACAACTGGGTATAAGGGTGGTCCGGTGGCAGGCGGAATTACCTGGATCTGCTCTGGTCTGTCCACCTGTACAGATGGCCCTGTAGGGTCTTTTGAGACAATAAGCTTTTGTACTGCGTCTATGCAGCTTTCCATGATCTCCAGCTAAGTAGAGATAGCGCCCATCGCGGTAGTAAGGTAGGCTGTAATAAGGGGCTGAATGGAGGAGCCCTTTCTCCACTCGAGACCTCATGGCTGCTTTAACCTTTGTACCCGTTTTTAAGTGAGAGCAGGGAAACGAAGTGTAAGAACTTGAAAGGTTTCCACAAATGCCAGGAACCAGGAGCCAAGAGATGGATGAGACCAGGCTACCCGGGTGCGACTTGCGCATGTCCTGTGCTGCAGTGCAACAGGCAGTGCTTTATAGTGCACGTCGGGTGTCAGTTGTCAGGTGAAAGTGATTGCACAGAACCCCCCAGTAAATAGGGAAAACAGCAGATAAATATAACTAAAATAGAATTCTTCTTTTTTTGTTTTACATATACTCTGTAGATCAGAGGTCTTCAAACTTTTGTAGGTTGAGACCCCCAGCTGATTTTTTTTAACATTTTTTTTTAGATGTTGGGCCCCCCCACCACCTGACAGAAATTTCTGGACTCGACCGCCACGTATCGCGTGGCGTCTTCTCTTGTGGTCACCACTTCTCTTGACCACAAGAGAAGACGCCACGTGATTAAGCCGGCTGGAATTACTATTTCAAATTCGTGTTATACTGGGCTATCTGACCTAAGTTTTTTCTTACTTGATGACATTGAAGTAACTGCCATTTACCAAAGACAAGAATAATTTTTTAAATAACACTGTTTCTAAACTGGATGGAAGAATATATCTTTCGCAGCATGAAGATGAGTTCACTTTATTTGCCCTGAAGAAGTCCGTGGAGGACGAAACGCGTTGGCTACACGTGTGAAGAATCAAATAAAGATTGAACTCCCAAAAAGCTTTTCAAGACTCTGCTACTGAATTAATTTTCCATTCTTTTGATTTATAAACTAAAATTGGGATTACATAGATTCTCACTATACCATTTTGTGTGCTGGATCAATTTTGAAAAAATTGTATGTTAGAACAAAAAAACTTTTTGTTCCGGGAGGTCTAGGGAAAAGAATCTCTGATCCGTGGCACCATATAAAAACGAGGCAATATACAGGATAGGTGCAATTGTGCTTAGAACCCCTTTTCCCATTGTTCTGTTCTCAAACAAGTACTCAAATGTCTACTTTGTCCTTTGATTTTAAATCAAAATTAGTGACCATTGTGTGAATACGAATGTATTGTTGATAAAAAATTGATATGAAATACACAGTTTATATATATGTAGTGTGGAATCTAATTGTCCGTATAGTGAATTTATGTTGAAAGTGTTAAATGTGTTTATGTGTTTTTTTCAAACAAGAAAGATCTAAAAATAATGAAATAAAAAGTAAAAAGGTATCAAGTAGATATACCAAAGAGATCACAGAGTAATTGTGGTTTGTTTCCCTCAATTGTGAGGAGAAAAAGAAATGTGAGGTTGGCAATCTTTTTTGTGTACAAGTATTGATGGTCCAGCCAACTTCACGCCCCAGGACCTAACTCCTTATTGTAAGAAAGTTCAGAGCGGGCGAATACCCGCAAGAGTGTAAGGGAGACAAAATTAAGTCTTGCTCCACATTCAGTTTGAAAGTAGCAAAATAAGGGCAACCTGTCCCTTCAAAGTAATGTCTGAAAAGGACACTTTGTCTTTCACAGAAAGCCATATACAGAACCTAATTGCCTCTGCTTCATTCGCTAATGTCACACTAAGTACCACTGCACAACAGCAAAATGAATCAGATAAATTAATTAGACTGTGCAAAAAACATATTCGTACCGAGCTCCATGGACACTTCCTGTTGAAACATCTAACGGGAGGAACAATTCCCTGGGGACTCCAGGTCAAAAATATTCCAGTCATATTCACGGAGGATGCTGAGTATAGAAAAGGATTTAGCTGTATAAATACTAAATGTAGCAGAGACCTAATGGTCCATACAATAGAGACAGCTCAAAGACTTTGTGCAAAAGAACTACAAGAAATAGAAGATCTAATCCAATCAATTAAGGACAGCGAGGTGATACCGGATGCAAAAGCATTGCTAGAAAAGATAGAAAAAGAGATTCTTTCCTTTAAAGATATCACTATCACAAGTAAAACTGCACAATACGAGAGAGACTCCAAGTTGTTTTCCCTCGAGAGGGCATACCCTTTTTTGAAGGAGGAATTTTACACACAAGCTGATTCACGAGGCGCTCTATACAACTACCAAGGTAGATCCCGAAATAGATTTAAGACATTTTCTGAGACCTCGTCGTCTGATTCATCAGGATCAGGATCAGACACACTGGGTAATTCTAATAAAAAACAGGTCTCTTTTTTAGAGAAAGGACAGCAAATAAAAGCAAGGTTCAAGACACTCCCTCTACCATAGTTAACCTATCATCTAGAGAATTGACAAGAGAGGAAGAGTCTGTCCTAAATCTTGGATTAAAATTTGTTCCAAGCCAACAGACAGATTTTACCAAAATAAAACTAGAAACCATAGAGTTTTGTCGCAAGATAAGACTGAAGGTCTTTTTTGCCAATCAACCACCAAGTTTAGAGACTGAAACAACCGGGCTAAGGAACCGGTCAGCCTTTGTACCGAACCTAAATATACCAAAGCAGGTTTTTGCCTTTGAGCAAATTATGCTGTCCTCGATAAATAAACTTGAAAAAAGCAAAAAATATGTCCAACAAAACATCACTAAGGGCCAAAGAGCTGCATTAAAAAATCTTAAAGAGGATTCCTCTATAGTGCTTAAACAGGCCGATAAAGGTGGAGCTGTTGTTATTTGGCCTAGGGACAAGTATTTAGCTGAAGCATCAACACAAGTTAATAACCAAATGTGGTATAGACAGCTACAAGAAGATCCCACAAAGGAAATACAAGGCATTATAGCTTCAATCATTAAACAAGGCAGAGAAAGCGGCTTTGTAGGACCGAAGGAGGGGGAGTTCTTGGTGAAGAAATTCCAAAGGACCCCCCTCCTTTACTTCCTCCCTAAAATCCACAAAAATCTGAACGAGCCCCCGGGATGACCAATCGTCTCCGGGTGTGACTCGTGTTTAGAACCAATAGCGAAATATGTTGACTTCTTTTTAAAACCCTTTGTGAGCAAAGTGAAGTCATATTTGAGAGATACTGTCGATTTTTTGAATAAGGTGGAGGGAACTCAGTTTGATCCTTTAAATCAGTTGATGGTAACTATGGACGATACGTCCTTATATACCCAGATTCCCCAGGAAGAGGCATTAGAAATAATGGAACTCTACCTTGAAGCTCGAGAAAGACCGCATAGAGGCCCCACTCAATTCATCCTCAAACTAACAGAAGTTGCTTTGAGAAAGAACTACTTCAGATTCAACGACCAGTTCTTTATGCAGACAAAGGGGACAGCCATGGGATGTTCTTATGCCCCAGAGATGGCCGTACTGTTTATGGCCGAGTATGAGAGAAAATTTGTGAACAATAATAACCCACATAAGGGGCACATAATTCAGTGGTTACGCTACATCGACGACGTGTGGCTCCTGTGGCAGGGGAGCCGCGCGGAGTTGATGCAGTTCCATGAGTGGCTCAACTTAAAACACCCAGATATAAAATTTTCCATCGAGTCAAGCGGTACGAGAATGACATTCCTAGATGTACAAATCACATGTGTTGAGGGCTGCTTGCAATCATCATTATACAAAAAGAAAACCGACAAAAACACAATACTGCACCATCGTAGTGCACACTCCAGGAGCCTAAAGGCCAATTTGCCATATGGCCAGCTACTCCGAATTAGGAAGAATTGTACGCAGATAGGAGACTATGATCATTACGCAGGAACATTCTGTGAGGAAATGCAAGATAGAGGCTATCCACGGAAAATGCTGAAGCATTCCTACAAGAGGGCCCGCTTCACTCCACTGGAGTGTTTATTGGAAGTAAAAGAGAAACAAGAACTAGACAGATTAGTCTGTGTGACTACATATGGTCCTGACACTCATAAGATCAGACAAATGGTCTTAAAAAAGAGGCACCTTCTTGAGAACTTAGAATGCCCATTTCCCAGCCCACTGTTTGCCTACAAGAAAAACAGAAGCATTGGCTAAAGCATAGTACGTGCAGAAATAGCTCTGCCCAAACCGAAGAGAGATTTATTATCGCAATGGGGTATGACGCCAATTGAAGGACATCACAAGTGTGGCAATTGTGTGTCCTGTGCCAATACAATTGAGGGAAAAGAATTCCAACATGCCAACATTAGATGGAAACATATGGGATTCTCAAATTGTCGGACACGCAATGTTGTATATGTTGTAATGTGCCCGTGCTCAAAAATTTACATCGCTAAAACCAATCAACAAGTTGATGCCCGAATAACACAGCACAGGTCTCGTATAAAAAATGAAGTGACATCAGCCCCTATGGTTGAACACTTTGTCGACAAACAACATGGGGAAAATGATTTTACATGGTCGGTCCTGTATAATGCCAATCAGCCAAAATGCTCTATTGACACAGAGAGGTTGCTTTTGCATAAAGAAGCATATTTGATCCTAAAATTTAACAGTGCTCCAACAGGATTAAACACACTGTCTGAAGTTTCGCGACTTTAATTAGAACAATGTTCAGTCCGAACTATTAATGCAGTGATGACATACAATCAAAAATGGCAGCCATAACATTAAAAACAGAAAAGAGCGTTTTTTAACCGTAAAGTTGGCAAAATAGAAAATTCAAACATAAGCAGACTGTTATGTTTAAATATGGCCGTCTGGCTAGCTGACTCCTAGGCTCGAAAATAAAAACAAAAATTGCACGTTTAAAGATGGCCGCCATGTACCAAACAAATGTCAAACACATAAATAACACACTGAAAGATGGCCGCGGTGTCTAAGGATTAATCGGATCAAGAATCGGAACACAAGAGAAACAGGTACACATGCACGTTAGCAGTGGGCAACTGGCGATAAACTAAATAGATTATTATACCTGAATTTGGCTTCTGTGTACACACAGGAGACTGCTAGTGACGATGAACGGAAAGTGAGGAAGCAAAATAAGCATCCCACAGACGAGCAAAGCGCTCCGCGCGGGACCGTGCAAGAAAGAAAGCAGGTATGCCCTTTCGCAGGTTAACAATGCAGATTAACAAATGTGAGTAGGAAAGCAAGGAGACTTATATTTTGGTGACAAAAAAATATTTTCATAACTTGCAGGTAAAATACAGTTAAACTCCCATAAGCTGAGACGTGCAGCACCCCGCGCATGAGAGCGCCGAGTTGAGAGCAGGTATGTTTTTGGAATAACTCTCAGAAGAACATTAGAATGAAATCCATAAAAGGGAGGGTAACAAACATTAAATCATGGCTTTTTACATTGATTACAGCCATCGAATACACCACGGAAGAGGTTAAAAAGTGATAAGGGTGCCTACATGAGGATAAATATCCGTAAAGGTAGGCTTTCGTAATGCTTTTGCAAACGATTCTCTGAGCTTACAAAGAAAATGTAAACAAAAGTCCTTATATATACAACTTATATTGTAGATAAAGAAACAGACGAGGTAGTAAGCGAATTGTAGAGCAGACGACCGGCAGTACTCTGGAATTCAGGTACAAGCAGTGCCACATGCGAATGGAGGAGTAAATAGGGAAAACAGCAGATAAATATAACTAAAATAGAATTCTTCTTTTTTTGTTTTACATATACTCTGTAAATGTAAATGTAAATGTAGTTGAGCTTATATAGCGCACAGCTACCCGCAAAGCAGGTGTCCCGGCGCTTGCTTAGGGAACCCTTCCTGATATTCCCCTGTGAGATAGCAGGGTATCCACAAGGTGAAAGTCAGGCATCCCGCCGCGAGGGGCCGTTGTGGAGATTAAGCAAGCTGTTGCCCAGAGTCGCAGAGTGTGAACCCGTGAGTCGAGGAGGCACCGGGGTGAGAATTATCAGGTCCGTGGAATTTTTAGCCCAAGACCCGCCGGGGCGGGGAATTGAACCCTGGTCCAGGACCGATCTCAGATTCCGGGTCTGCCGCCTCTAACCCCTGAGCCACACTTCTCCACTGTAGATACACAAAAGAGACAGAGCCCTGATGAGAACCCACAAAGCAATGAACTTGGTTTGAAACGCGTCGGCATTAAAATAAGAATGCATTAAACTGCAGTATATGAAACGATATTTGAAACTGAAATTGACGCATATTGAACAACAAGAACTCAAATGTCTACTTTGTCCTTTGATTTTAAATCAAAATTAGTGACCATTGTGTGAATACGAATGTATTGTTGATAAAAATTGATATGAAATACACAGTGTATATATATGTAATGTGGAATCTAATTGTCCGTATAGTGAATTTATGTTGAAAGTGTTAAATGTGTTCATGTGTTTTTTTCAAACAAGAAAGATCTAAAAATAATGAAATAAAAAGTAAAAAGGTATCAAGTAGATATACCAAACAGATCACAGAGTAATTGTGGTTTGTTTCCCTCAATTGTGAGGAGAAAAAGAAATGTGAGGTTGGCAATCTTTTTTGTGTACAATCCATTTGAACTGAGCAGACATCCGGCCTGTTCTAAGTTAACCCAGGAGATTATATTCAGGGCCTGGGGAAGTGTGCATATCGAGAAACTTGGAGATACCCTGAGGCACTCAATGAGCCCTCTCCCCTCGGAAGTGGATGAGGCCACATTAGCCTATACTCAATGGCTAGGTACAACCTGAAACCTTATAGCCTCTGAAAAAAGTGGATCCCCAAACGGGCTCAACCTTCAGCACCCTGGTACTCTGGGGAACTCTGTGCCCAAATATTGGCCTGTAAGCAACTGGAACGTCCATGGCGCAAAAAGTACACAGAGGCGGGCAAGGAAAAATACAAACTCAGTATTATCACCTATAAACAACTATTGTAAGAGGTCAAAAAAAGTTCTTCACCACACAAATAGCACAGGCCAAATCAAACTTGAACAAACTTTTTAAAACCATCAAAAAACTTGCCACCCCGAATGTCCCTAAGAGTCAGCAAAACTCTGAACTCTGTGACGAGTTAGCCGATTTCTTCCAACAAAAAGTAGAAATCATTTTCTCCTCGTTTTCACAAGTAGACAACAAGGCACATGATCGCCCGCATTTGGAAAGTCCAGTATGGCTCTATCCCCCACTGGTGATAGCACAATTTAAATCCCTTGAGGCACCAGAAACTATTAAACTTTTGAACTCCATTCGGTCTGGAGCCCCCACCGATCCCTGTCCAGTACGGATTCTAAAGCAAATTCCTGAAATCATTGGAACAGTACTTACACCCCTGCTAAATGCTATTCTTGGGTCTGGCATATCCCCAAAATCCTGGAAAAGGGCCTCTGTTCTCCCACTGTTGAAAAACCAGACCCTGGATCCAAAAGAGCCTAACAGCTACAGGCCCATCTCACGGCTCCCTTTCCCTGACAAAATATTGGAAAAAGCCATGAATATCCAACTGAGCGCATTTCTGCAGCTCAACAACTCTCTTGACCCTTCCCAAATTGGGTTCAGAGCAGAGCATAATACGGAGTCCGCTTTACTTAAATCTACTGAGGAAATCAGAGAGGCCTTGGATGGGGGTGGCAATGCCGTGCTGATTTTGCTAGACCTGTCTGCGGCATTCGACACAGTCCACCACAAAGTGTTGATGGACCGATTGTCAGATATAGGAGTAGAAGGGCCAGCATGGAAACTATTGCAGTCTTTCTTAACCAACAGATCACAAACTGTGGATCTGGATGGTAACAGTTCCAAACCCCTTCTCCCTTCCATGCGGGGTGCCGCAGGGCTTGTGTCTAAGACCGATGCTTTTCAATATCTATGTGGCACCTCATTAGATAATTTGGCTTCCAACTCACCTCTTACGCTGATGACACTCAATTCTTACTATCACTGATGGAAGGGAGGGAAATGGAAACCGGGGCACATTTCCATGACAGTATGGGGGCCATCTCCCACTGGATGGCCTCTAATTGCCTAAAACTGAACTCTACCAAGACCGAGGTCATAATGTTCAGCAACAATTCACGTGTGTGGACACCAGACTGGTGGCCAGAATATCTTGATGTATGCCCCCTCCCCCCACAAGGAAAGCAAAAAACCTGGTGGTACTGATGGACAATAAGCTCACCATGAATGACCAAATAAGCACGGTGATCTCAGCTTCCTTTCTAGTCTTGAGGATTGTAAGGAAAATTAAGTTCTTCCTGTTTGAAAATAGCCTCAAGACAGTGATTACGGCTCTTATAATGTCTCGTCTGGATTACTGCAATGGCCTATATCTCAACGCTCAAAAGCAGCACATTAATCGGCTCCAACTAGCCCAAAATGCAGCGTCAAGAGTGCTGTCAGGTACTCCTAAATTTGTTTCCCTGAGAAAGGAGTTAAGGCTACTTCACTGGCTCCCGGTGAAACAAAGAGTTCGCTTCAAGGCACTCTGTACCGTGTTTAAGGCCATCAATGGAGAAGGACCCGACTCCTTTAGGTGTAAATTCCTCTGGTATGTCCCGGGGAGAATGCTATGCTCCTCTGGAGCCAAATACGTTCAAGTCCCCCCATTTAAAAGAGTCAACTGGGGAGGAAAGCGTTTAATTAAC
Organism: Lissotriton helveticus; assembly: GCF_964261635.1. Classification (NCBI taxonomy): domain Eukaryota; kingdom Metazoa; phylum Chordata; class Amphibia; order Caudata; family Salamandridae; genus Lissotriton; species Lissotriton helveticus. The sequence goes on from NC_136067.1 coordinate 991,048,521, forward strand.
TGTGCCTCCAGAGCTTGGAACGAGCTTCCCCTCCATCTCAGGAGTGCCCCGGATCTCCTCTCCTTCAGGAAAGGGTTAAAGACCTGGCTCTTTGCGCAGTAGCATATGCTCTTTTCCCCCAGCAACCAGTGCTAACGCCAGGACACCCCAGGGTAACTGTGCGCTCTACAAATGCAAGTAACATAACATTTATATTCATCAGGGCAATATGTTTAGTGTTTTTTAAAAACACATGCTAATCAGAGCCCTCAACTCTTCTGACGCTTGTAAGGATTTATCTTTGATTTTCAACCATGTAGCAATTCATATGGTAAAATTTTGTATATGAAAATTGGGTGTGAAACATCTAATTTTGAAATGTGCTCAATATACTGAATTTAGGGTAAGCCTACCCTGTACCGTCAAATCATACCAGGTGAGGACTCGATGATGAAGCATGCCACATAGAAATATGTGGGTGAAGGTCCGATTAAAAAAAAGGAGACTTGCCCCTCAAGAAGTAAGGTGTTGATGTACATAAGTTAACTCTCCTTTGGTATTGTTCTGTATTAGGTACATCTGTTGTTTGAAGCAGATGGCTGGATTGTACCAATCAACGTGCAGGATGCATCTTCTAACATACAGAGCCTGCAGATAGGAGGTACCAATAGTTTATTGTAGATTCTGTCTATTGCTGATTTATGGACCTCTCACTCAGATTGACATTGACTCCTTGATTCTTTACGAAGGTGATGGTGGTGATTGTGGCAGATCTGTACATTTCGGGATCACAGTATTCCTGGACCTCAGGGACTGGCTGCTCACGGGGAGCAACCACAGCCGCTGTAGGACACACTAGGCATTGGCATCTTAATACAGGGGCACGCTGGACAGTTGCTCCGGGGCCCTATGAGTATAGGGGCCCCATGCAGACCAGAAGTTTTCGGTTGTTTTCAGTTAACATTTTTATTCCTATGAGTGCAGGTGTAGGCAGGGCCAAGTCCATTATTCTACTGGTCACACATGAATGATGGTACATGAGTGCTCTCCATTGAGGCCATTGTCTACAATGGTTCCAGTAGTGGGAGATCAGGGAGTCACTATCAGTGCCTCGCTAGACTCTGCAACTGATCAGCATTAGTGGTCAGTAGAAGAGCACCCTGGTCAAAGAATGCCCTTCTGCCCTCCTGAAGATGTGCCCACTGTAGAGATGGACACTTGCATTCCGGGGTGGGGTGTGCACCTGTATTAAATTGAGAGCACGTCTTTTGGTGTCCATGAGAGCAGCTTCACCACATCACCCTGTTAGTGCTCTGGCAATTTGTGCCTTGCTCTGCAGCTGATCTGTCCAGATCTTGATAGACAACTTTAGCAAGATATGGTACATCAACCAGCAGGAAGGTGTTGGATCTTATCTACTCTTTAAGCAACCCTGAAGTGTTGGCTCTAAGGGCAGACAGAAGGAATCTGACCAGTTGTCAACCATCTGGTAGGCTCTCTGAGCATCACAGCCAACAACCTTGAGCTGGCATAATCTTGCAACACACAAGCAGCATCACCTCCCTGTGGAGGTTGAGGACATCTTCGCCTTGTGGCATTTACCACAGATTTACCTCTGTGTCACTTGAAATAATGTACACTGTCCACACTTCTGCACCCTCCAGTTTCTGCTGCAGGGGGTTTTGGAGGTTGTATTTTGGTTGATGTGGAATTTTCTGTTTCACCATGCCCTTAATTCTTTAGGTATAGCGGGAGCTGCATCAGGACTGGGACCAAACCCTGGTCTGGCCAATAAGGATGTTCCACAGGCTGACTGTGACTCGCCCTGTTCTGCCACTCCAACCACCTCTGAGAGTGGACCTGCTCTCCCAGGCAGAGTGACAGGTTTTGTACCCAAAACCTTATATACTTTCACCTGCCACAGATGTGGTCGACATCATATTGACAGCTTACTGCCTTTAGCATAGTCTATACAGATAGGAAATTAGAACACTTTTATGGCATGGTGTGGTGATTTAAATATCAACCCTCTAAAGGTTCAACTATTTGTTGGGTTAATATAATGGTTTGCCCTACTATTAACAAGGCAAGGTTGTACGGTGAGCACTGTCAAAAATGATATCACTAATTTTTCAGCATTTATCTTTCCAAATAACCTTCCTTGTTCAAATCTCTTATTGTTCTCAGGTTTTTGAAGGAGCTCACATATATTTCTTCCCATGGCTTTTGTTATGTCCCAATGGGGATTGCAGCTGGTCTTGACTTTTTTTTATATGGGGCCATGTTTGAACCTCAATACAGTAGCTAGTTACAATTCACCTCAAAAACTGTATTTCCTGATACCATCAGGTTGATGTGTTGCATAGGCAAGTTGCAAGAGCTGTGTGCCCACCCATCTTTCAATTGTTTTCACCCATAAAAATTGGTCTTAGACCTAAGATGGTTTTCCTGCCTAAGGTTGTGAACCTATTCCATCTGGGGTAATCCATCACTGTTCACATCTTCTTCCCTTAACCCATCCCACCAAAGAACAGGAGTGGCTACATTTGCTGGATCGTCTTGGTCATGGGGTGGGTTATTACATCCACCAGACAACGAAGAGCAGGTCTGACAACCAGCTATCCACCAGATATAGGCAGCAAAAAAGAGCAAGGCTGCCCAGAAGAGAACATTATTACAGTGGATTGTTGTGTGCATTAAATTGCATTTTGCCCTTGCAAAAAAGGAAGCACCGGAGGGAATACACACTCATTCAACCTGATCGAAGTCTACATCTTATGCACTTCCAAGGGGTGTTACTGTGCCTGAGATTAGTTATGCAGAGACACTGGCTTCCAGTGAGAAGTTGGCCTGGTATATGATGTCCACGAATTAAAATGGGCACCTTACACCAGTCCAAACAACCCTTTTGGTGATTTAAGAATGTTAAACATAACCTTAGAAAGCTATCCAAGTGGAAGCTGTGGAGAGCAGCCTTTAGGCTTAGTCTTGAAGGAATGTTAAGCAGCTTGTTTTACCAGAATGCAACCGTATTGTGTTGGTTCAATGAAAGAAGAACCACACAGTAGTTATAAAAATATGTGTTTATTATTATAACACATACTAAATACCTCACAGCATCTGCTACGAACAGATAAAAAACAAAGCACACAATACTGTAGCACAGACATAAAAGTAAGTAGCAATAATATACAGTGGGCTCCAAGGGGAGACCAAACCATATACTAAAACTGTGGTATAAGAATCAAGACTCGATTCAAGACAGTGTCTAGAGGATGTAGAATTGCTGGAACCCCCAAGGTGAGTAAGTAGGGAACCCACGGAGGATGGGTGAAGTGTGAGAACAAAACCGCGTGCTATGTACAATTCAATGGGAGAGTCTTATTTGCAGTTTTAAAGTTTAAGGACCCTTCCCACTGGATTACGAGGAAGCCCTTTGTATCATAAGAGGTTGAAGAGCCACCCCACCCGTGGATACCATAGTATCAGAGTTACCTATCCCAGAGAAGCTGGTTGCATAGGGCTGAAGCGGAAACCGCTGTCGATCTCAATGGAGGACTTCAAGGAAACGCCACTGCGGGTAAGAAGAACAGTGTCCATTGGAATCCAAAGGTGGATTTGTGTTGAAGAGTACCTGAAAGCAGAGGGGACAGAGTATGGGTCACTTAGGAGTCACCAGGGGCTCAGCAGACGATTGCCCACCGATGTCAGGTGCTTCAGGTGCATTGAGGGGGTTTTGACTCTGCAGCCACTGGGACCAGGAGATGTTGAGGACAACCAGGAGGTGGATGCAAGCTGTCCCATAAAGGATGTTGAGTTCTGAGGGGTCGGTGTCTGGCTGGAGCACCAACAAGCCTTGGCAGCGGCAACCCATGAAGATGGTTAAGAGGAGTTATGGTTCGGACCAGCAAGGACCAGGAGACTCACCAAACACAGGGGAGTCTGGGCAAGCCTGGAGCAACCAGGGGAGGCAAAGAAAAGCAGAGTTGACCCTCAAGAGGACCCACAGGCCAGAGGCACAGGAGTCGCAAGAGGATATCAAGCAGAATTACAAAGCAACAGCCAACGGAGCACTCAGTGCGAGGAGGCCAAAGTTCTTTGGTGGAAATGGTGCCAGAGGTTGGGGCTACTCGGAGTCCAGTGCACTTGATTGGGGAAGGACAACAAGCATATGCACTTGCAAAAGTACATGGTCACACGGGTATGGGTATTGCAGCCCCCACGAAGGATTCTGACTTTAAACTTGATGAGAGAGCAGATCAAACTTCGATGGATGTGGAGCCCACCTCCTGTGTTGCTGGAGCCTTTAGAGTCTGCAAGAACGCAGGATCAGCAGACCAGTCAGTTGCATTGCCGTGCCTGGGGTTGCAGGGGAGTGACTCCTTCACTCCAAGGGAGATGTCTTCGGTTGTCCTTGAAGCTCCACATGTTCTGCACGGAGCCTTTATAGTGCACAGACAATGCTTTGGATGGAGTGAGAGACAAAGTTGGGCCCAAACGAAGTCCAGCGTGTCCAGACGGTCGAAGGTCAGTGGTTTCTTGATCAGAATCTTCTCCATGTCGAATCTAGGGTCCTACAGCTAGGTAAGCCATTATGTACCCACAGGAGATGGTTTGACAGATTCAAGGGGCCCTCCCAGGGGAGGATTTGGACAGTGTGGAGGTTACTCCCATGTCCTTTGTTCAGTTTCGTGCCAGAACAGGAGCCAACGTCTCCCACAACTGGTTTGAGCTAGACTATGCACAGAGACACAAAGTGTGCCCCTCGTGCAGACTTTCAGGCACTTTGGAAGTGCACCCACCTAGCCCCAATACACTAAATCCTGTCTGGGAGGTGACCTCCCTGTGACAGGATGCCTATTGTTCTGCCTTTCCCTGCCCGATCTTGGCTCAGCAGCAGGAGGGCAGAAATGTGTCTTGGGATGGCAGCAACCATTTTGTGCTGTCCGGATCAAGAAGGCTGGGACCAGGAAGACCAGGGACCCATGAAGCTCACTTCAGAAGGGTGGAATCAAACCTCCCACACAGGTTACCAATGTGGAAGTATGATTCCACATGTTTGAATTTGATTCCAAACATGACATGTTTTGTTGCAACCGTTTTCAAGATAGCAGTTTACGCGAGCATATAACGCACCTCTACCTATATGTCTGGTTGCGTCACTGACAACCAGGGAGAATGGTCTCCGAAGGCTTCAGAAGTCTTCCGATCATGCAGGGGCACCCTCTCACATAAAACCCAGCACCCTGCCTTCAGGATTGTCAAGACCTGCTAGAGGGGTGACCAATAGATATAGTAAACCTATATCTTTCGTAAGTGGTGCAAGCACCAGCTTACACAGGCTGCAATGGTAGACCTGTAGTTCGCATGGCCTCTCATGGGCGGCAAAATACATGCTGCAGCCCATGGGAGGACTCTGGGGTACCTATGCCCTGGGTACATGTGTACCATATACTAGGGACTGATAAGGGTACCCCAGTATCCAATCTGGAGTGTATCTAAGTACTCGACACAACCAATTTATGGAGAAAGCAGGTAGTCTGGGTCCTGATTAGCAGGATCCCAGTCAGACTAGTCAAAAAACGTTAAAACACGAGGCAAAAAGTGTGGCTAACCATGCAGTCAGAGTCTACCTTCCTACACTTCCTGTCACATTTTCCAAGCCCCTTTTCCTTGGATTCATCAGAGTGAAGAGATGGCCATTTCTGTGCTACATGATTTCTTTTCCAGAACACTCTTTCAGACCCAACAGCGTGAAAGATGTACGGCAATGGTATCTATTCAAAAGGTGAGGAATCTAGAGGTAGAAATATATATTGTAATTAAAAGTTACCAACATTCTGTAATGATCTTTCTTGTGATTCTCTACCTGCAGGTTTCTCACCAATCCCACCCTCCTCCCCGTACGTGAGAAGGGTCATCTGCTTCTAACATTAATTGCGTTCCAAGTTCTTGTGCAGCCATGCACATCCATTCTTGATCTGTTGTAACTCCGGTCTCTGCCTCTAAAGGCTTTGACAAAAATGGAGAAGGAACAGACATCACTGTGCTTGGATGGTGCTAGATAACTCAAATTACTTTGCAACTGTGCTGCTTAAGGTGTCACAATGGAGCCAGCAACCTATATCAGCAGAGGAGAGGTACAGCAAATGTTTCTGTTCCAATCTGGTACCTGGGGATATTCAAAAGATGAAGAGTCTGTAGGTAGATGGAGTAACCACCAGAAAGAAAGCTACTGAAATTTAAAAATACATTTTCAGTGATGACAATGGAGTTATAAGAACTAAAGCAAGGTGAACATTCTGAAACAATAAGCAGGTCCTTTAAAGAATCTCAACATCCAGACCACTACCAGGAAAGTTTATAAAATTCAGTTGAAGAGTCATTTGAATCCAAACCAAGTAGATCAGTTTTAAAAAAAAGTGATGTTTAGTTGCTGGGAGACCTAGTGATTCACAATTTATGCAGTGTTTAATAGACTCTGCAGTCACCAAAAAGCACCATGAGCACAAGATTAAGAGCTTTTCCCCAAAGGAAGATGTCAAGCTGCTCATTAAATACACAAAGGACTCTAATGTATTTGGGACAATTAATAGTTGGTGAGGGTGAAATGACCCCAGAAGACCACAAAAGTGCAGAACTGTGGCATATGGAGAGAGTACATGAGAGGGCCTGCACACACGCCTGTTGACAGTAACTGCACCTGACAGGTGAACAGACAGTGATAGACTATCAATAGGTATCACCACCTTCCCCAAACACTTCTGATTGAGTATGGTACCATCATCAGCTTCTGCATGTTGGAGTTTGTCTCCAGACAGCATGTACCTGTTGTCCACACAGAGACTGTTGCACTGCATCACCTACATGAACCCCTCCCTACTCTATCGCCCAATGCTGTTTGTGGTGCTGCACATGCTGTGGAACAAGTGACCGGGGGAAAAGCTCAGCCAGCAGCAAGACAAAAGGCCTTTTGAGACCTTTGTGCCAGGGGACCATAGTTCAGCTCTCATTCACCACCATCTAGAGCTCCATACTGCAGTTGCCAGTTCAGACCCATATTTTTCCAGCCCTCAGGCAGTTTGTCAAGGAATATATTATTCTTGGAGACGGTGGGAGGAGCTAAAACTTGACCATAGAGACACAGGGAATCACTCTTGAGACAGTCATGATGCAATTCAGTAGCATCCATGCCCAGATGGGATCCCTTGCTCATAATACAATGAAACTGGCAACGGAGATCATTAGGGACGTTGATTGCACGCTTCCTGTCCTCGAACGTTGCTGGTCTCTTTGCCAAACTGGAGGATCCAGACTGGTTAGCGTTTGTTAAGGATACAGATATTTTCTGTTCTTAGGAGACGTGGACACTTAAAGATGTTATCCTAGACTAGTATATGAATTTCGACATCACAGAAGGAAACAGAGGCTGCCAGACCAGTGGGGGGCAGATGGTGCTATTACTATTTATTTCAACTAAACTACAAGTAACAATACAACAGTCCCCTGTTTATAAATGTCCCTGGATGTTTTGCATATGAGACTAACTCAGTGCTCCTCAAAAAGGGAGATAATTGACACTGACACCGTGTAAAGTAACCACACAGACGGTTGATACATCACTCCCCAAGTCTCATCAAACACTTAACATAGGGCACACCATCGGAACCGAAGAACCAGGCAAGAGTAAGCCAACAGCCCAAGAGGCGCACAGGCCAATCAACTTGGGGACCAACAAGCACATAATTCAAACACAAGCTCAAGTACATATAGAATGGGGAGGACATGGCCAGGAGCAAGAGCAAGCAAAGCATAAAATATCGCTTGGCTCCACGGACAGGATTATGGATAGCACTTCCGAAAACCAATTGGATAACCCCACAACGTATATAAGCCAAACTAGAGTAATAAGGTCAACTATATTACCAGCATTACTAATCAGTGACACTAACCAGGATCAATCAGGGGCGGGGAGCCCTCCGGGTTCAGGATACGACCAAGGATGCAACGACATAAGTAAACCAGACGTAGTGTATAAAGAAAAAACAAATAATCATTCGACGCCTAGACAAGAGTCACATCTAAACCAAGAAAAGGTCGATTTCAATAAAAAGGATGAGGTGTGTGACTCGTGGTTGGCATCTCAAACCTTCTTTGACACCAAGGAATTTCTTCAAGCCTTGAGCGCCATGTCCATTCACGATAAACAAATCAAGAACACAAGTGAAACAGACCCCAAGCAAACCAAAACATTCAATAAGCCTACAACTTTACCTAACGATGTGCAAGAAAAAACTCCAGTTGGCAGCCACACATGCAAACAACTGATGTTAGAACTAGAAAAGGAAAATATAATTGAGATATCAAGTAGGTTCGAACATTAAGTACAAGTACCCACGATTTCATTTAATAAAATATGCCAAGAAGTCCGACAGGAAACAACAATAATAGAGATATCGAGCATGTTGGAACTGGCTGATTTAGCATCCTCAAAACCCTCTGAAAATAAATGTCAATCGACTGAACTAAACTCGGAACATCTAGTTAACATGCCACGGGAAAATGCTAAGGAAAGTATAAAATGTACAACAAACTCTCAAAATTACAACACCAATCAGTGCCAGCAGGCAAAAAATGTACTCAAGGGAAAACTTGACCCCAATCACAATATGGAATCCATAATAAAACTACATGGTGCTTTTCGGAAAATATTGGAAACATCCATTAAAACGCTGAATTTGCAGTCCGATAAACTCGACATTCAAATAAATATGAGTCTAATCGCCGAGCATATTTCAGACATAAACAAAAAAACTCGTAACTATGGCAAACACACTTGCAAACTTCCAGGACCAGACAAATTTTCGGGCCCAGCCCTCAAATTGCACATGTTGTCCCATACTTGATAAATTAAGGGACCTACCAATAATACTTAAAAACATCTTACTGGAATGCAAACGTACAAATCATGTGTCAGCTAATATGGTACACCGTGGCACCATTAGCACACTTGAAGAAAGCGACATTATCACCACAGACCACCAAAAAGCCAAATTTAATGACGAATTTGTTAAAACAGAAAAGAGGATGGAAAAAACCTCTAAAAAAACTTTACAACAATCAACAGACTTAAACGTTTCACAAAAAAAGCCAATAAATATAAAATCTGGGGAATTAATTGAAGACCGAATACTATCAAAGGATGAATCCCCGGATCTGACCAAACAAAGCCATCCATTGATCATTGAAATAGATCAACCAAGACAGGAGCAGACAGAAATTATAAAAACCCAACAGCCTGATTTAAACAAACGACAAAAAAAACGTGCGAGAAAAGCCAGAAATCAAAAATTTAATATTAGACCAGCTAACAAGCAGACCTTGGTCAATTATCCAATTTTCAATCTTTCCAAGAACCCAAGAAAACTTCAATTCAAAACCACTAAAGATGAAGAACATGAGTCTACCCCAATGGACAAGAACCAAAGAAAACTTCACAACCAAAGTACTAATGAGGAACAACATCAGTCCACCTTTATGGAAGTACAATCCAGTGGGAAAGCACTTGTGCCAAGTTAAATACATCAGCATGCACAGAGGAGAGCAATGATGATGAACTTGTGAACTACTCCCCAGAAAGGAGTAGTTTAAACCGGAGTCTTGAGAGTGGCGACTACGAACTACCACGATCAAACAGAACAGCTGGGAGCCCAATGGGCCTATCCAAAAACACTGGGAACATATTAAAACAAGATGTTCGGATAACACAGCAGGGATACGGACAGACCGCAAAGGACTTAGAGAATACTTCTAGAAGGACGGGAAGAAAAGGGCACCCAAGGGAGGAACTTGACATAGGCCATAATAAAAAACAAATAGTATCCCTCGTCCAGCAAACAACGGTCTGCCCTAGAGCAACTCACAACAAAAGGGACATCAAAAACTCTAGGCAAGTTATAATGAAAGTTGACAAGAGCCTGCAAGATCAGCTATTAGTCAACATAATCATGGATCAAGACGGCCCAAAGATTATTGGTGGCATGGAAAAAGAAACAAGGTCGCGCTCCGTCCACTCAACAACCGCCGATGAACATGCCACAATCGTTGGATCGAGCAGTCTGAAGAAAGATAATCCGAACGCACTTACAAAAGTAAATGAGTCTCGAGAGCTTACTGGGAAGGAAAATAATAATAACAACGCAAAAACCCAATCTAACGACACTAACGCTAAAGACAAAAATGCAGTGATGAAACGATGGACAAACGTTCAGGTATTGACTCCTTCCGTGCAAATACACGACAAAACATTGAATACAAAAGGGAGGATACTACTCATCCCTAATTATCAATCACAAGGCCCACAAGACTACATGAATAGAGGAAATATCTTACGCCTGATGGCTGAAATCCCAAGCTTACAACACATTACATCTGCTGACCTAATGGCAATAGAATTTGTAAACTCCGGAAACACCACGGCAAAGGAAAGTACTCTAGCAACCTGGAGGAATGTCGAAATTGTCAATGAGATTCTACATGAAGCTATTAAATTTGAGGAGTGGGGTATCACTCTCAAAGAAGAGGTAACACCAGGTTATCCGTTCCCTCTCCTAATTAAAGGCACTGCAAGAGAAAATATTTCAACAGAAAAAAGCATCACATACTCAGTACTGCAAGGTGCCAAGGGAGCCAAAAGCCCAAAACCCGAACATCAACACAGATTAAACATTGGAACAAGAGAAGAATGAAATTATAATCAGGGTGGTAACATCGACCAAACCCCCATAAAAATTCTATCTTGGAACATCGCTGGAGCAAAAGACATCTTAAGTGACAAAGGAAAAACAGAGTCCTGGGACAAGTATGAAATAATTGTATTACAGGAAACATGGCTAACAGCCCCAGTTGATGTCCCAGGTAGAATAGGCCATCATGTTAGCGCCACTCGAACTCAGCACTATGGACGAGCTAAGGGGGGTCTATCTGTTTATATTTCTACGGCATTAAAAATCAAGTCTTCCCAATTATCCGCAACTTCCGCTGAAATACAAATAATAAAATTGGAAATGGGTCAACCCATCAGTATAGGAGTTATCATACTCATTAACATATATGCTCATCCAAAATCTAAAACAAAACAAGAGCTTTTTAAAAAAGTCAGCGATGTAATAGCAGAATTTCGTCTCGATCAGCCAACCTGGGAGATAATTCTCACAGGAGATTTTAATGCCAACCTATTGCACCCTCATGAAGACGAAGACAGTATCATCACTGCCAATGAACTTTGGGCAGTAGAAATGCAGGCGATCCCATTGGCGAATGGACAAAGTGGGTCGGCAACTGATGTGGGATCTCGAACAGCTAGGTATGCGCCTGTTAAACGGGAGAATAAAACAGGATCGACCCGCAAATTGCGCCTCCATTGGTCCTAGTTCAAGTTCAATTTTGGACTACACTATAGTCTCCCTTCCCCTCTTAGGGCTAACCAAGAAGTTTCAAATCATATGCTCTCCTGATAGTGATCATTCAGCACAGCACATTGAAATTAAAATAACACCTCCCAAACATTCAGAGGCCCCGACATTAGCAGGGGAAATGTCAACAATAAATTTGAAACGATTAAGGTGGACAAGTGTCACACTACCGCAAATAGCGCTGGATGCAAAAAAAACAATGCAAACGCTTGTCCCAGAAAACCAGCTGACCGTTGAAATATGGACCACCTTCGTGAATAAATTACCAAAGGTAGGAGTCAATGCCAAAATGAGGTATAATGGCAACAACAACAGCCACCTCAGCCAGACATCACGTGCTTTGAGAAGGCATTTGAGACAGTCCCTGAGGAGAGCACAAGGTCATAGTTCTCAATCCAAAGTATGGCAGGATGTACGTTCCCTAAAGAAATTACATAAGAAACTAATTTGGAATGATAAAAAAAACGAGGACATTAATTTCTGGACAAAAGTATCGTATAATGCTAAAAAAAATCCGATTCCAGAGCATTCTGGTCGCAGGTAAACTCATTGAACAGAACCAAAAATCCTATAAGTACAACCTGCATCTCGGAAATGGCATGGGTACAGTATCTAATCAATACATTCTCAATAAACCCCATGACACAGCTGTTATCAACAGTAATCCGTGCATACAAAAGTTCAAACGCAGAGATTCAGTCTACAACTGTGTTTGATTTGATAAACATCCCGTATAAGAAGCAGGCAGGCTTAGACCAAATATCTCGAGTTTACACGGAAGTAGAAATACTGCAAATAATAAAGAAAAGCAGGCAAGATAGCGCACCAAGACCGAACGGCGTCCCGCAGGCAATTGATAAGCAGGACCCCCATTATTGGGCCAGTAACTTTAACAATCTGTTCCGGACGATCAATGTCACCAGTCGGATTCCAGAAAGCTGGAGAGGAGCGATCATCAACCCAATATACAAGGGCGGGGACAGTAAACATCCAGCAAATTACCGCCTGATCACGCTGATCGATGCGGAGGCTAAATATTATGAGTCACTGGTGCTAAACGACCTTGCAAAATGGTCTGACGATAACAACAAAATCCCCATGAATCAATCAGGATTCCGCCGCGGTATAGGCACCATGGCAAACGCCATAGCAATAAGCCTTATGGCTGAAAAAAGCCGACAAGAGCGTCAAACATTACATCTATGTTTTGTGGATTTCAAGGCGGCCTTTGATCGTGTCAGTCAAAAAAAAATTATGGGCCAAACTAAAGCAACAGGGTCTGCCGGATACAATCTTGAACCCAATTATGGACCTTTATACCAACACCTGGATGCAGGTTAATGTCGACAATGTCCGAAGGCTAATACGGAAGATCACAACCAGTGAAGGATTGAAACAAGGCTGCGTCTTGGCTCCCCATTTGTTTAATTTATTCATGGCTGATTTGACACCAAGGCTAGATGGGATCAACGCGCATCCTCCACGGCTAGGAACTTTGCCCCTCACGCATCTATCTTACGCAGACGATGTCGTCCTTCTCAGTCAAACTAAAATAGGACTACAACGTCTCATGTACAAACTGGCAGAATATACTAAACAGAATCTAATGGAAATAAACTGCAAAAAAACTAAGGTCATGATAATAACGCATCGTCGTATAAAACAGCTGAACTTCACAATTGACAATAAGAACCTGGAAGTAGTGGATAGCTACAAATACCTGGGGATATATCTGGATAGACGGTTCACCTTCTCCACGCACTTTGACGCTATCTAAAAGAAAGGAAAAGCCTTATTGCACGCATTTTGCACCTTGTCCAAGCAGCTAAAAGGCCCTCTGTTCACGCCCCTCCTTACAGTTATCAAAGTCAAACTTCTCCCAACTATAGCTTATGGTAGTGTGGTACATGGTGGAAGAAGTGCACCGCTACTAGATAAAATCCAAACAAGAGTGTACAAACGTGTATTCAGCTTACCATGTGATGCTTCACCTGCACAGGTACGCCTCGAATTTGTTTTACAGTCCCAAATATTGCACGAAAAATAAGAGACAATAAATTTTGGTATAACATCTGGCTCAATAGCAAAATAGAAATTAACGCTGCTATTTGGGAAGCTCTGCAAAGCAACTCCAAATCCCAGTATGCGAAATACTTAGACTTCTCCCTGAAAAGTACCGAGATGGCTTCAATGTGGACAAGGAAGTTACCAGTATTATCTTTTAAGCAGACCGTAAAAAAGGCAGTCAACATGCACTCCTTGATCGAAGACAAAACAACCCGTACACACGCCTGGATGATAACACCATCCTACAAAAGACTGGTACCAGCTGCCTATTTAGGCCTTGCTTTTCCATCGCATTTAAAACTAAAGTACTTACAGCTACACATGGGAAAACTGCCAACAAGCGCCCACCAACCGGGCTGGAGGACACCAGGCCCGAAGGACTGTAATCCAATTGGTACTGCAGTACAAGACATCATGCACTTGATTTGCATTTGTCCAGTAATGGATTGTGAACGCCGGAGTCTACTTAGGGTAAAGTTCAACTAAAAAGGAATTTGCACATGCCGCTCAGCGATACTACACGCGTTGGATTCAGCGGATCCACAATTTATTTGTCAAATAATCAAATACGTAATTAATTTTGAAAAGAAAAAAAACTTGAAAAGCCAATACAAGCCTGCACGTTTAAACTTTAAATTGTACTGGCTAATTTAGAATAAGTTTTCGAAACCACTAGGATCTCAAGAACAATTGTGTTTTTAGTATTTTTATTAACGGTTGTTTTAAAATTTTGTACTCCTTTGCATAACAGTCCGCATATGAAAGTATCTTTTTTACTTATTACTATATTGTAACGGTTTTTATTAACTATACAATAAAGAATTTATTATTGCCATTATAAGCTTATACATACCACCAGGTCACATGCATAGGGAAAATGGCCAGTTGATGAAACATGAAAACGTTATTGGGAAAGTTAGGAAAGATAAAATGTATGAATCGCACTATGCCTTCATAGTGTGTGGTAATTTTAGTACTCACCTTCCAAAATTACTAATAGAGTCCACTGTTTAGAAGCATATGAAGACTGGTGTGTCCCAGAACCTAATATTGTCAACGAAAGAAAGAAAAATGGAGGAAGGTATTTTTTCTCCTTATTATTGATCACTGGATTCTTGAATGGCCACACTCAGTTAGATCGACAGACAAACTGCACCTACATTCTGAGCAGTAAAGAAAGTCTGATACACTATGTATTAATTAATATAGAGGCTGACCTAGAGACAAGACGCAGACCTGAGCATGACTATGATCCTCTGCCAGTGATAGCGTGGTAATGGGGCCAAACTATTGTTGATGCTAAGGCCCTGTCCCCGGGCTATAATATTTTCTCTTGTGCGATGGACCTTTGAATTGTGTATTAGGAGTCAAGGAGCTATTTAGACAGTTCAATAACAGTTTGAGTACAGTCAATGAGAGCCAATTGTTGTTTCAAAAGTTTATTTCTCATTAAGAGATTAGTAAAGATCTTTTAAAAAAAAATCTTTATTCAGTTAGTCCATCAATTAATTAGGTTTACAGAAATCTCATAAAAAAGAAATGTTGGTTAGAATGAGTCAAGCATCCCTATCAATACATTTAAGCGTGTTCCATGAAGGAAATACAATCCCTATTCTATAAATAGGGATCAGATTTTATTTCATTAAGAACGCATAAAGAGTTCTAAATCAATTGGAAAAGACTGAAATCAAGGAGCATATAGCTTTGAAAATCAAGTTAAATAGCAGAATTACCCATCAAGAGCATTTCACAAAATTCAGCCGAACCTCAGATCAGCATGCAGTTGCAAACTGTTGAATCCAAGCAAAGTAAGGTAAGGGAGGGAAGCGATAGCTACCATCCCCAAGGGTCTAGGCCGGGTTAAATCCTTCAAGAAAAGAAGAGAATGCACTGCTTCCATCTAGGAACAGGCACTAATGTAAAAGTCAAGAACACATATTGAAAACATTGTTGCCGGCTTTCTCCTCTACTAGCCAATAGGAAGGCAGGGTTCTTTGGTAAGCTAGTTCAGCTCCTCTGTTCCCAAGGAAATATATGTGGATTAAACTTTCATCATGTTATTAGCTCCAAACAGTCTGGCGAGGTTAGATTCTGGACACATCAGGCATTTTTCTCACAGGCTATTCATAAATATATATACCTTTACATCTCTACTTGTTTCACTGTGAGAACAATGAACTACTAACTGAAATACAAATCACGGTTACGTAATATTCTTTTAATCTATTTATCTGTTATATATTGTTCAAATTCACAAGCTAGTGTATTCAATTTTTATGTGAAACATTAAGAAAAATGAAGTTCATGATATTCAAGAATAAATGTTGCATAGTAAAATAATACATTCTAATGTTAAGCGGCTAAATCACGTTGTGAACGTCAGCAATATCAAGCTTCTTTTTGACTAGCTAAAATGTCTCAGGCTTTTGTCTGCGGCCTACATGAATAACAAGGATTGACTACTGCGAATTTGCACTTTTAAATGAGTGTCATTTTAATGTTAAGTTTACAATTTTCACAGCTCATTTCAGCTTCCGGTATTCATTAATTTAGCACAGTAAGTTGTAGACTCTATTGCCAGCAAACATGGCAGTTGAAGGTCTGCAAGCCTTAAGCTAAAGCATTATTCAGCAATATGCCAATATATACAATTATGTTACAAAAAATTAAATAGAAGGTCCCTGAGGTGAATTTAAAAAAAGCATATTAACAAATATTCCACATTAATAAGAGCAATAGCAGAGAGCATAAAAGTGATTAAAGAAACTAAACAGGGGAAGGGACAGACAACCCTTGTTTCCTTCAACTTAATGATGAATACTGAGATGAAAACGTGTGGGTTCCCACGTTTACATTTGTATAAGCAAAGGTCTTGCATAGTTTGGCCCAAGTTAGAAAACCTATGTGCAAGAATTACTTAAAAAGTAACCAGCTTGTTTATTGTAGGAAAATGCCTTTTTGTCCTTTTTGGGATTTCACTCCCATTTTTTGCTTCATTTTGTTGCTATGTTTTTGTCTCTGCACACTGGGATATTGCTGTCCACTGCCTCTTGTATGTGCTCTGACCATATAAACATGTTTAACTGGTATACACCTAATTACAATATTTAAAATACATACAAGTCCCTAGTATATGGTACAAAAGTGTACCCAGGGCCTGTAATGTTGTGCCACTACTACATTGATAATGCAAAGCATGTCTCCAGGGCTGCCTGGCAAATTAAACTGTTTGCCATGAATAAACCTTCCTTTTTAATACTTAAAAGTGGCCTCCAAAGTAGGGCCTAAAGTCTCCCATGGCAGAGTGCATGGTATGTAAAATGTAGGATGTGTAAATTGTATGTTTAACATGTCCTAGCAGTAAAAAGCCTCCAATGTGTTTTTCACTGTGGCAAGGCTGGTTCTCCCATAGTAAAACTCTTGGTTACATTACAACAGTTTATCATGTTTAACTTCAGTTTAGGAGTAGCTAAAGAAATTATTCAAGGATTCATTTTTATTAGTATTTTAAAGTCCAACTTAATAGTCAAGTTGGGTTTCAAATTACTGTATTGAAGATTGCACTTTTAGATAGGTGCAATTTTCCTGCCTAAGCCAAATGTGCCTTTCTGCCAGTGTTCAGTGTTACCTAGTGTTGATGGCTTCCCTGTGGTGAGATGTGGATTGCTCTCCGACAGTGGGCAAAAGGCATGGGTGTGAGAAGCTGTTTTTACTCCCTGAACAGGTTGGCCGGGAGCTGTGCGAAGCCCCTTACTGAGCTTCAAAAAATGCCTACCTTGTCACTGGCAGATGCAGCTCGCACCTAGGTTGTCTTCCATTTGTCTTAATAGTCAGCCTGCTCCAACCCCTGTAAGAGGGGGAGATACCCAAAAACTGCGTCTGAGTGCCCACAGTGGAGAGCTTGCTTAATTTGCAATACTTATTCGAATGGCCTATTCTTTGAATCAGTATCTTGCTATTGAGATATTTTAAAGCATTTAAGTTTTGAAATAAATAGATGCCTTATTTTGCTGTGGATATTTTTTTTAAAAAGAAATCTAGACACATTTAGCACCCAGCATATATGATATTATTCATCACCATGTGCAAAAACAAGGCTTGTGCTGAAATGTTCTCTTCTTTTAGCGTGATAACACAAGCAAATATTTCCAATGGAGTTCATGTTGTGGTTTATTTAATTTGCTAAATATTGCTTATTTTAATTTCTTACTAACCCCGACAATATTTTCCACATATCCAACCATTAGCTAGAAGTTTGGGGTCCTTTTGAATTCTTACTGTCCTCTTGAAAATCTGTTTTGAGTTTTTACAATGTGCTGATTTATTGTCTTTAACGAAGAAATTAAATATTTCAATGAGTCGATGAATAGTATAAATGCAACAACAATGACATCAGTTCACTGTTTTAATATATTCCTTGGAAAGGAAATGTTTATACATTTCACATTGGATTTCCTTGGTCTAAAATTAGGTTGATTTATGCATAGAAACCATAGTAAATTATTTGGTAGACAGTGCCATTTTAAGAATTTTGAGGGCCCCGGGCAAAACATATTTAGGGGGCCCCTATATGAAATAAATTATTTTTTTTTTTTAATACTTTTTATTAACAAAGATCAGCATTTCAATCACATTACCGAGGAAGTAAGAAGTCTGGCAACATCTACGGACTTCCAGGCGAAGATGTGTGGATAAGACTGCATTAATGGTGTTGTGTATGAGGCACCAATAAGATTGTATAAACTCGCTTTTCCAAATTATATGCATAAAGGTGCCCACCTGACCACACCCTCGTTTGCACTCGCCCCCGTCCGATCTCCCCATTCGTACCAGCTGAGGTCCAGTCACATACACCCTATGGAGGATTTTAATCTGGACTAATTGGAGGCGAGCAGGTATTGCCACGACTCTGGGCGAGGAAACGGCGTCCTGCCATTCCTCGTCATCCATCTCGATACCATCTTTGGACTATTTCTCTCGAAGTGTGCGAAGAGGGTCTGGCATGTTATTTATAAGTTTTTTGTATATCAACGAGATAGTCCTATCTGGGATGTGGCCACCTAATACTCTATCTTCCAGTGGGGAGGATTCGGGAGGGGTTGTTCCACGCTGCAAGTGGGAGCCCAGGGCGTGCCTAACCTGTGTGTAATGGAAAAATTCTGAGTCAGCCAATTCATATTGCTGTTGCAGTGCAGATAATGGTTTAACGTCTATCTTGTCCCACAGGTCACCTACGCGTGAAAGGACTATTAGGTCCCATTTGTCAAACCCTTTACTTTTCCACAAACTACCCAGCTGTTCCAAGTCCCATACCGGTGTTGCAAGTGTAAGTCTGCGTTCCCAACCCAGGCCCTTATAGGCTGTGTGACAGACATGTACTGAGTTTTGGTGGGGCCCATAAGTGGAAACGTCGCGGTTTGGAATAAAGAGATCTATTGTAGTTCCCACCAGAGAGCAGCCATCTGTCAATGTTATAGCCTGGATCTTCGGGTTGGGCGTAGGTACTGTGATTGACGGAGACCAAAAGAGCCGCCCAATAATACTTTTCAATGTCTGGGAGGCTAATACCCCCATCGTACCAATTCTGGGAGAGGTTACCGAGAGCGATACATGGCTTTCCCTCCCATAACAGTTCTCACTGGAGGCCCTCTACCTTCCTGAAGTAGGAGGCTGGGACCGGGTCTAAGGAAATGCTTTTTTTTTTTAACAATTTCCTGCTAATTTAAGTCCATATGCCAAATAATACTAAATTACATGTTACATTTTAACAAAGCTCAGTTTCTCAGGGGGGCCCTGGGCAATTGCCTACTTTGCCCATGCTTTAAAATGTCTCTAAAATAGTGGATCGTTCGTTTTACTCTGTGTTAGATTTGGGGACAACACTACAGATGGACACCACACAAGGTTTTATATCATAAGTAAGTATACTTTATATAGAGTTACCACAAGACCATAAACGACAAAAATACACAATACTGTTACTTTAAGATGGTAGATTTTAGCTTAGTTCAGTTCAGTTCTTAGATGCGACACTTTGCGTCAATGTACCTTAGGTTGCGTTGTGCTTCCACGACAAGCAATGTCGCAGCGAGGGAAATACGGCAAAGTTCAAGTACAAAGAAATAAAGACGTGAAGATCTTCCAGATGTGGCACACTTCTCCGGGTTTGCGAGAAGTTCTCGGTTCGATGCGTGGACTGCGGCGGCGACACCCTTGTTCCGCGATGCAATGGGAGCAGATCCACTTGCGACACTCTTCTCCCACGATGCACGAAGCTTCTGCACAATGCGACAACTACAGCGGCGACATTCACGATGCGATGGCAGTAGCTCCGATGGCGGCGCGCTTCTCGGGGATGCGAGGCGCTTTTCCTCGATGCGGTGCAGTGCTACAGTTCCAGCGGTGACACCCTCCCTTGGAATTGCGACGGCAGGCACAGCGATGGCGACAAGCTCCGACCTCGTTGCGAGACTCTTCTCTCGATGCGGTGCAGTGCAACAGCTACAGCGGCGACACCCTCCTTCGGAGAGGCAACGGCAGCAGCGACGGCGTCATGCTTCCTCTTCGTTGCGGCACGCTTCTCTCCGATGCGGTGCAGTGCGACAGTTCCAGCGGCGACACGCTCCTTCGGAGTTGCGACGACAGGCACAGCAACAGCGACACGCTTCTTCTCGATGAGTCGCGCTTCCAGCTCCTTGCGACACGCAGTTTCTCAGAAGGCCCAAAACAGCAGCAGGCACTTCCAAAAGAACTCTGGGAAGCTGGGGGGTGAAGTCTGTTGCCCCTGAGACTTCAGCAGGATGCAAGCTCTTTTCCAAGCCATTGGAGATCCCCCAAGCAGCACTTCAGTTTGGGAATAGTCTCTCCTCAGTTTCTTCAGGTTTCTCTCCTTAGTAAAGGTTTCTTCTTGTAGTCCCAAGTGATCTAATGTCATGGGATCAGGGTCCCAATATTTATACCCTAAAATCCTTTGTTCTCTGAGGGGAGAGGGGCCTTTTCCCAGTCCAAACCAGTTCTGAAGCACTCTGTTCACCAGACTTCCCCTTTCCTTTCACAGTGCAGGGCAGGCACATCAGACACCCCGCAGGAGGTGGAGCCAGCATTGTGGAAGGCAAGTACAGTCCTAGAGCACTTTGTTTACAGGACTCCTTCTCTTCTTTCATTGTGCAGGGCGGAGACATCAGCCTCTCCCCAGGAGGTGGAGCCAGCATTGTGGAAGGCAGGCACAGCCCTATTCAAGGTTCAGGTGCAACTCCTCCCTCCCATCTAGATGCAGATCTCTCTATTCAGCACTGGGATGACTCATCCTATCTCTTGGAATCCCCCAGCCCTGTCACTCACAAAACCAGACAAAGGAATACACAACCTAGCAGAGGCAGGCTTGAAAGGTTAGACAAGCAAATACCTACTTTCTAAAAGTGGTATTTGCAATCACAGAATGTTAAAACCAACTTCACTAAAAGATGTATTTTATCATTCTGAGTTCAGGCATACTAAATTCGAATTTCTACCATGTTCTCTGAGACAGTTAGGATTATAAACATGTAATAATCTAACAGCCCATTCTGGCCTATGGAGAACAGGTAGCCTTGCAACAGTGAAAAACGAAAATGGCTGTAATTCACTATTAGGACATGCCACACACATCAGGGATTGTCCTACCTTAGACTTACAAAGCACCCTGCCCTTAGGCCTACCATAGGGGTGACTGATATGAAGAAAAGGGAAGGTTTAGGGACTGGCAAGTGGGTGCACTTGCCCTGTCAGCATGACAGTACCACACTGCACGCAGGCTCTGCAATGGCAGACCTTAGACACATTTTACAAGGCTGCTTCTGTGGGTGGCACAACCAGGGCTGCAGGCCCACCAGCAGCATTTGGATTTACCCGCCCTGGGCACACTCAGTGCACTAGACTAGGGTCTGACAAGTAAACCAAATAGCCAAACACGGAACCACTGATTAATACCTCAATTTACAAAAGGGAGCACATGCACTGTGGCATTGGATAGCAGTGGCACAGTGCCCAAAGCATCTAACACCAGCAAAAACACATGAGGTAACAGCAAAAATGGAAGAGAGACCCAAGTCAATTGTGCCAGGTCTAACACTCTGTTTAAAATGTATCGCTCCTAAAACTGTAGTACATCCCCCCACTCAAAGGGAATGAACAAATTTCTTGGAAAGTTCAACTCATTTCAAATGTGGAATCTTTAACATCTGAAAAGGTTTGTAGTTCTAAATCAGCAAATTGTCACCAACTATTGATCTACACTCTACACTTGATAAGAAACGGACATTAACTGCAGGGATGGCACCTTTATTTACAGCTCTGCTTTGTCACTTCTGGAGGTGCCAAGCTGTGCTGCGCCACCTGCTGGGCACCGTAGCACAGCTCTAAAGTTTACCTAATCATATCTAGTGGGTGAGGAATACTAAAAAATATAAGAATCTGAGATTAGATAGAGTTTTCACCAGAATGTTGGCCCCCGGGAGAAGTGAGGGTCGCAAACCAGTCTTCGCCTGGGGTGCTCTGTGCAGGGACAAAAGGACAAGGCAAGGATAGGACCAGATAGGGGAAGGGGAGGGTGTTGGGTAGCCTATATAGGTGACAGGAGAGGAGGATCCGGCCTCTTCCTGACACCGAACACCACTGGGAGGGGCTGCATCATTGGGGATTATTAGTGCAGGTTTGTACTGGCCAATGTTCCCCTTAGTATCCTGGAGCGTTTCTTAGCATATTTAAATTCAGGTATACTTTAGACAGCGTGCAAGTAATAACTGAGGCCTACATCTGTTGCGGCTGTTGCCAAGGCCGGAATGGCTTGGCCCAACAACGACGCGGTCTGGGCGGCCCTGATCACCCTCGAGGAGGCAGGCAGGCCCGATCTGCTGCGACCAGGTGTCCTCGATCAGGTTTGAGTCGGGATGCACAGTCCAACGTGCTTGGCGTCGGGCAGGGTCGCAGCTGCGGTGGTGGCTTGTTTGCACGTGATCGCTCCCCCCGAGAGAACACTGTTGTGGGCCAGGGGCTGGGCAGCAAGAAGGAGACTGGAGGAGCGAAGCACAGAGGCAGGAAGAAAAGCCTCATCCCCGGCCCCAGTCTCCAATGGCAATAGCAGACGGCCAGAGGGCAGAGCCGGTACACGTGGAGCAGGCACTACCTGTGGCCGTGCAGGCTGACGCCTCAGCAGTGAATGAAGTGGCAGGTGAGCCGCCCGCTGAGAGGCTTGGGCCAATAGACCTGTGAATGAGGGCCCAGACAGCTGAATCATTGTAGGGACAGCCAGGTGGGGGGGATTTCCTCATGCCAGCCAGTAGGAAAGAAAAACGGGCCATGGCTAGGTCCAGTATGCCAGTTCCCTGGTAGGGGAGGCCCTATGAGGGCCTGGGAGCTGGAGCGGTATGCCCCAACAGGGGGTGGAGGGGGTTTAGTGCGGGGGTGGTGGGGGTCAGGCCCCCGGCAACACAGGGGCCCAGGTGTGGATTTGGAGGCCAAAATAAAGGAGCTCTGCCTCATCCACCAACTGGAGGAGAAATGGGCTTGCATGTGTGAGGAAAGGGAGAGGGCAGAGGCTCGCTCATTAGAAAGGGGAGTCCCCCAGGGCAGAACACATAGCTACCAGGGCCGAGTCCAGTGGGCGGTCCAAGATGGGGCAACTGCAGCCTGAGGGGAAGGGGGCACAACCAGGTGATGGCAGGGAGATGGAGGCCACCCACTCTTTAGACTCATGGGCGGGTGAGTCAGTTGGGCACCACAGAAAAGGGGCATGGGTATGCGTTACCGAGGAGCAAGATACGGAGGTGAGAGCAGGGACAGCCAGGACGGCTGGTGGGTCCACTGGTGTCCGGGACCCCTCAGGTTGGAGCAGCCTGGGGGGGTCGGGAGAGAAACCGGCAAGTGAGGCCGATAGAAAGTTGATAATGCCTGTGGGTGCAAGTAGGCCTCGGGTCCAAAGCAGTAGGGTTGTCCGTGGCAGCCTACCACCTGTCAAGGGCACACACACAGGGACTGGTGGCCAAGGACGTTCTTGCCGGGAGGGAAGAGGTGGTGCAAGGGAGAGGGAAAGTGTTGACTGAGAAGGGGTGTGTGGAGCTGGAAGGAGATGCAGAACTGGTACTTGATTATGAGGATGAGTGTGATAAATGGGAGGAAGGAGAGTTACGTGAGGATGACAAAGATGCAGTGGGGAGAGCCGGGAGGACAACAAGAGACGTTGGTGTTTTACAAGGGACCACCACAGACACAAGTACCACCAAACTTGAGGGGCTCGGACCAGGACAACAAATCTGAGGATAAGTACAACAAGAAGCTGCCATACATGGGTTCAGTGATGCCCCTGGGATCTCATTTGTCAGAAAAGACAAAAAATAGAATATGGAAACATGAATTGTTGATGTTTTCAAGCTGCTGCACGGAACATACAGACCATAGAAGGGTCTAAAGAAAAGGAGGGTTAGTTAACCGGATGGCCAGGGGTGCCCATTAACATGGAAAACTTCACATCAGCCTTTATAATCTAGGCTAGGATTTACTGTGAGAAGTATTTTGACAGGGCAAGAGCCTTGCTAAAATACATGGACATCATTCACAAGGCTCATATGCATTTTGGGGATAATGCCTGGTTAAGCTATGATGAAGAGTTTAGGGCTAGGGTCAGCATTAATCCTGACAAGCCATGGGGGAGGTGGATTTGGAGCTTTGGATGCAGTGGATGTCGTCCACACAATCCTCGGCTTCCACTCATACGGCCAGCGGGCTGCTGGTGTCGTATAGGCCCTTTCAGCCTCATCACACCCCACAAGGGGTGAGCAGAGCAGGACACCAGGGGGTGCAAGGAGCAGGATAAACGCAGAAGCAGTCGGGCCCACTACGGGGGCTTGCTGGAATTTTAATAAGGGATTTTGTTCCAGACACCCCTGCAAATTCAAACATGAGTGTTCCAAGTGCAGTGGGAGACACCCTATCATGCAGTTTTTCACATTGGCTACCCCGGAAGAACAATGGAAGGCTTCCAGAGGTCGGGCATTCTGGCCAAAAGGGCCCCTACTCCAGTTAGAATTAAGGCCATGGGCCCATGGTTCTCGGTTTACCCAGAGAAGGAAGCAGCATTGAGGTTACACTCAGGTTTTACCGAGGGATTCAGAGTTGGGTATCAAGGTCTGAATTGGCGCAGATCGGCCGACAAGTTGAAGTCAGCAAAGCAGTTCCTGCAGGTTGTAGAGGCAAAGCTAGCAAATTAAGTGGTGGAGGGTAGGATTGCAGGACCATTTTTGAGTGGCCTTAGGCGGATTTAATAATTTCTTCCCTGGGGTGGTGCCAAAGAAGGAGGCGAAGAATACAGGATGATTCACCACCTATCCTGGCCGAAAGGCAGCTCAATAAATGATTTTAATGCAGAGGAAGATTCTAGGGTATTGTATGCCTCGGTGGATGATGCCATCCGCCTGGTGTGTGGGTGCAGACGGGAAGCGGAGATGGCAAAATACAATGTCAAATTGGCTTTTCGACTGCTATCTATTCACCCAGTGGATTTCCCTCTACTAGGGATGCAATTTGGGGGTCCCATTTACATGGACAAAGTCTTGCCAATGGGTTGTGCTCTCTCCTGTGCCCTATTTGAGTTGTTAAGTACCTTCCTGCAATGGGTGTTCATCAAGAGTTCTGGTCACCGGGGAGTGTCAAATTACCTGGATGATTTTTTGTTTGTGGGGTCGAAATGGACAGGAGAGTGTGGGCGAGCTCTGAACCAATTTGAGGACCTGGTGCAGGAATTTGGGGTACCATTGGCACCAGAGAAAAGAGCTGGGCCCAGGTGTGCTGACATTCTTGGGCATCGAATTGGACTCAGTGCGTTGTGTGGCTTGTTTGCCAAGGGCAAAAGTGGAAGAAATACAAATTGTCCTGTTACAAGTGATGGGCAAAAGGAGGATTGAATTGAGAATGGTACAGGAACTGCTGGGATTTCTAAACTTTGCATGTAGAGTGGTGAGAGCAGGGAGGACTTCTCTGGGGGTCAGGGCACACTTGGGGATTTGGCAAACATTTCTTGACAATTTCAATGGAGTGCCTTTGGAATTTGTGGAAGAAAATACAGTGTGGCAAGTTCACATTTTTTCAGATGCAGCTGGGGCCAATGGTTTTTGTTTTTTTGGGGATGTGAGATGGTGTGTGGAGAATTGGCTGGAACACTGGCTGAGGCAGGGACGGAGCATCGCCTTTCTGGAGTTCTTCCCCTTGCTAGTAGCAATATGGGTGTGGGGAGAGGAGCTGAAGAACAGGGCAGTACTTTTCAATGTCGACAACATTGCGGTTGTGGAACTAGTGAACAAGCAGAAAGCTAGGGATCTGAGGGTTTTGATGCTGGTGAGAAGATTCATGCTGGTGTGTCTACGTCTCAATGTGATTTTTAGGGCCAGGAATGTACCAGGAGCTAGCAATGATATTGCTGATTCCTTATCTCTTTCGCAGTGGCACCGCTTCAGGAGCCTGGCGCCAGGAGCAGAGAATGCAAGACAGAGCTGCTGGAGAACATCTGGGCCTGGGGGGAATGAGAGTGATTTGTCCGGTCGTGAAGTCTCTGGCTGAGTCTACCAGGAAGAGTTACAGGCTGGCATGGACTGAGCTTGGGACATTCATAGGCCTTTCACTGGAGGAGATGTGCCGTAACCAGTGAGACACAGAGCAGGGAGTGTTGAGTTTTGTTCTTGGTTGTATTGATAAAGCTTTGGCACATACAACTATTGCAGGCAAGATAGCTGGGATCTCGTTCTATGGTAAGCTATACTTGGGTTTTGACCCTGCGAAGGATGAGATTTTGAGCAGGAAGCTGAAGTGTTGGGGTAGGGAGCGTGCTGGGGGGTAGACAGCACTGCGGAATGCAATCATGTTTGAACTAATTCAGGAGTTGTTGGGGGTATTGATGTTGTGTTGTTATGACCCATTTGAGGTTGCACTGTTCAGACTTTGTATGAGTTGGTTGTTTTTTGGGGCCTTCCAAGTCTCAGAGCTGGTGGGGACAGCTCATCAGCAAGGTGTTCTCTATGAGGAAGTGTGTTTGGACCAGGGGCGACTGGGGATATGGTTGAGTCGATCCAAGATGGATCAGGCATGGAAGGGTCACTAGTTTTGGCTGGCTGAGATTGGTTGTAGCGAGGGAGGGCTGTCTGGTAAAGGAGTGGTGTAATTTCTTGTCATTACCTCGAAGGTGAGCAGTGGAAGTATTTTGTCATGCAACAAGCAGTAGGGTGACTGCTCACCACTTACTGGCAATTTTATAAATCGCACTGCGCAAGTTGGGTTGGTACACACTCTTTTAGAATAGGGGCAGCTACGGTGGCAGCACACCTGGGATAGTCCTGGGGCTGAATCCGGCGGATTGGGGGGATGGAGGTTGAGATGTTGCAAACGATATGTGCGCAAGTAGGGGATAACGGGGTAACAAGAATGGGAAAAGGGGGCAAAAGGGGGGAGTGTGGACAAGATCTAATGTTTCTATTTTCTACTGCAGAATGTGTGAGTGGGCCAGGAACCAAAACGGTTACCTGGATCGTGGGACACTCCTTTGTGCACTGGGCAGCAAAGTATGCGGAGAGGTATAAGGACGTAACCTGGGACGGAGGAGCAGCCACCATGTGGTCTTCTGATGGGGTAAAGGGGGGATGTGTTGGGGAGCGCTGCTTCCATGGTTGACGTAGTTGGTACCTGAGAGAGATTTCCTGAACATATTATTGATACATCATGGGGAAAGTGATCTGGTGCATTTATCTGGACTGGCATTGCTAAAGGATATCCAAAGGGATCTGGGAGAGTGAAGGAGAAATTTTTTAGGCACATGTGTTGTGTGGATGGAGCTTTTTCCGCACAGAGTTTGGAGGGGGGCTGTCAAATATCCAGCAATTGATAAAGCCTGTAGAAAATTGAACAAGGCAATGAGAGTTTTTTTGCCAGGCATGGGATATAAAAGTGAGTGCTCACGTTGGACTGAAGGAGGAGGAGTCATATTTGTTCAGAGACAATGGGGTGCACCTTTCGCGGATGGGGAATGCATACTATATGATGGAAATGCGGGATGCGGTGAGCAAGTTGTAGAATGAACTACCTGACACCAAACGCTACTGGGAGGGGCTGCATCATTGAGAACAATAAGTCCGCCCTCCCACCCTACAGGTTATAGGAGTTGGTTTGGGTAAGGACGAGTTTTATATCGTTCCCAGTGTTAGAACAGGTTGCAGTTAGGCGGTACTTTGGAGGTGTGGGGAGTCACAGATGGGCAGATCCACCCCTCGGGGGCACAGGTGACTGATGGCGGAAGGAACTTCAAGGCGAGGGTGATTGGTTGATTGGAAGACGGGTGAAAGAGAGATTGGGTATAAGGAAGAAGGTCAGAGTGTGAAATTGGGAGGAGTGAAGCGAATGAGATAGTGAGTTGCCAAGGGCAATGGGAGAGTGAGATAGTACTAGTTTATGTTAAGTTGTAGATTTGTATTGTTGTGAAGATTAATAAAGTTCAGTTAGTATGTTGCAACCTTGTCCAATACATGGCCTTTTACGCTCTATATGGTTTGGAGTGTGGTTTATTGCACAAAGAGCATTACCGAAAGGTAGTTATTTGTTCATCTGCAAATTTGAAGCAGAATACTGTATCACAACTTGTTGCTTAACATTGTCCCATTTTTGGGATACTACAAAAGTAGCTAGCTATTCACAGGTACCACTCCTCAAGGATGTTACAGTGAGTGTTATTTTGTTCCACTGCTCAGATGTTTCCTCTTCTGTCTAGTGCTCAAGACTGCCAACTTGTTTTTCCCACATAACAGACAAAACCACTGGCATTTGGCAACCATTGGTTATGACTGATGCTCAGTTGTAAGAGAGAGCTTAATTGATAATCTGGAATTGAGTGTTAACGGAAAAATGTCTCATTTGTGAAGGAAGTACTAAATCAGGAAGAGGATTGATCCGTCTAATTTCCTCCACCACAGCGATACTGTGGTGGACAAAATGCTGCAGCCAAATTCTGATCCAAGTTAAGCATTTACATCACAAATTTAAATGTTTTTCAATTGACAGCTAAACTTAAAATTGTTTGTCCTTCAAGTAGAGCCTTAATGTATGATGTAAATTACAAAGTCTATCGATACTGACAAGCAAAATAGTACGAGTTGCCGCTCCTTCTCAATCAGGAATACATGGAAAACATTATGTTGTAATTAAAATAAACCACTAGGTGGCAGACTTGACCAAGAATTAAAACGTTCTTACAGTCACACAACAGATGAAAGTGTTACTTTTGGATCTTTTTCAATGAACAAAATACACCAGATTTTTAGAAACTGAGGGGCATATCAACAAGCGGCAGCGATCGCCCTTAGCGAGAGGAATTTTATCACCTGCTATCGCAGATAATTATCTGTATTACCAACGCATAGCGCAATGGCAATAATTATTCCAGTGATAGCGATGTTTTCCATGGAACATCGCTGGTTTTCCAACGATGTTCCATGGAAAACAGCGATATCCTTGTTGATAGGGCTGAGTGGTCTCAGCCCTATAATCCACCACCCATTGGCTAACATTGTTTAGTCAAAGGATAAGCAGGCGTAAGGAAAGTAGCGATAACCAAGGTTAGCGCTACTTTTCTTATCGCTATACTTGTTAGCGTGCCCATTGATAATTTGAGAAATGTCACTTAGTGACATTTCTCCAGTCATCGTGGGCTGGAACGCCCACTTTGCATCTCATTAGAGATGCAAAGGTGGGCGGTACGGGAAAGGGCGCTAAGGCAAGAAATCACGCGATAGCGTAACCTTGCTGATATAGCAATAAAAATATCGCCGCTTTTCGGTCAAAAACAGCCGCAAAAGTGGCGATAATTGTTTTGCGCCGCCTTGTTGATATGCCCCTAAATTTCTCTACATCAGTCCAGTCACAACTAACTATAGTGAGCCCTCTTCCTCCAGACAGGAGCTCGATTACTAACTTTCACCTTACACATTGTGCAAAAAAGCAATGTCTACGCCACAGTCCTATGAGTGGCTGCTCAACAAAAGTCCACATACTGATAATGATCCTATTGTGGAACTGGACTGGCATCAGGGTTGGGCTGGCCTATACGGCAATCAGGCAGTGCCAGATGGTCTGGTCTGAAAGATCCAGCATAGATTTGCCTTATAAGAACGGGAAGTGAGGTTTCACCAAACAGTGCGAAAATATGTCCTTTCATAGAACTTTAGACAAAGGATTTCCCACATTACTACACAAGTACATGGTTCTCAGGATATGTACCAATGGGAAACAAGCAAGAAGAAACAATCTAGTACAAAATATATTTGAAGATTCTCTCACAATGCTATTAAATTAGGTTTCAGTGGTTCTCAGAATCTGGGACAGGCAGGTTGTCCTTGATTAGGTACATCACGATCGCAAGCCTGGGAAAGTTCCCGTCTTTCAGTGCAAAGCTCACAGTTCTTAATTCGAAAAGAAGGAAAATAACAACAGGGGACACGAGGTGTATTTCAACCCAGTTCAAAACAGAAGAAAGTACAAATTCGGTTCTTGTCAGCACACGTTCTAAAAACAAGCATTGGCATAGCCAATAGGTCTCGCTTTTGGGACCTTATAAGTATTTAGTTATGCAGCACAATATCCTTGGTGCAATGACATCAACTGTTGCATGGCTAAACACTTATAAGGTCCCAAAGGCGAGATCTATTGGCTATGCCAATGCTTGTTAAATATTCTTTCAGGAACTCATCGAATGGAAATAGGTAATTTCTCCACAGTCTACAACAGATATCACACCACAAGAGCAAGTCCAAGTACAATTTACAGATAAAAGGCGTCATTTATTTACATTTTTGCCTCCTTAGTAAGACTGTTTTGGCAGATTAGGTGATGGATAAAAACCCAAGTGCAAAGGACCAAAGGGACACTGTGACCTCCTAATGCCTTTGTCACCCACAATGCCAGCATCCTTTGCACGTCACAGGGTATACGAGGCATTAAGGGGGTTTCCCCTGCTCGCAAAAAGCATTGGAAAGTTACTGATCGCCTTTGTTTGAGAACCAGATTGGTGGCCTCAGGACCTGTAGTGATGAGGTCGGAGTCAACGTAGTTGTAGAGAAGATTTATTGTAACAGGTGCTGCGCAGCACCTCAACAGCAAGGCAGATCATCAACTGTAAATCGGTAATTCAAAATACATTCTAAATGGAACTGAAGAGATAAGGGAAAGAATAGAGAGGGAAAAGAGTTCTAGAAAGACTAGAGTGAAAACATTAGCAAAACATTACATTATCCTCTCTCCTTCAAAACAGAAAAGAGAAAAGGAAGAGAATAAAAGGAAACAAGTACAAAAAGGAAAGTAACAAAAGAGAAAGGGAAACATCAGCGAAATCTTCCAGGAATAAAGCGAGTGCGAACACTCCTACGAGGTTGAACAGGGACAGAAGAAGTAGAAGGCAAAACAGCATTATCTTGAGAATAAAGGTGATTAACAATGGGTTCGCCTACCTTGACAACCCTGGCAGCATTCCACCAATTCTTCATATTGACTCTCACAGAGTTACCACAAACTTTGTCAATGACAAAAGGTTCAGAAAACTTGGGACTACCTTTAGTGGAGAGAGTAGGTAATTTTACTCGAATTCTCTCACCCACCTTGAATGGTTGAGAAACAACTTTCTTCCTGGAGTCAAAATCATTTTTCTGCTTAGACTGGGCATACATAACGTTGGACCTAGCAACTTCACCTACCTTGTCCAGGGAATTCAGTTTAACCCAACGTGACATCCACCCAGGGCAAACGTTTGAACATGGTTTTCTCCCACGTAACAACTCAAAGGGGGACACCTTGGTGGAGGAATGAGGCGTGGTGCGATAGAACCACAACATAGATCTAACTGCATTGGGTACATGACAGTGCTGGGCAATGGCCCACTGAATATAATTGTTGAGGACCCTGTTCATTCGCTCAACAAGACCGTTCGTCTGAGGGTGATAAAGAGCACTCCTCAAATGATCGATGCCACTTTGACAAACAAAGGAGTTAAACTCTTGACTGATAAATTGAGAACCATTATCGCTTACAATAGAGGAAGGAAAACCTTCACGCAAAAACAGGTCCTTCAGAAAGTCGATCACATTCTTGTAATTGGCCTCGCTAACAAAACGGACCTCTGGCCATTTTGAGTAATAGTCAACAGCAACTATTGCAAACCTGGAGGAAGAAGGAAGTTAATAGAAGGGGCCTACTAAATCAATACCTATTTTTTCCCACGGCCTATCAGGGAAAGAAATGGGTTGCAAAGGAGGAGAATGTATTTTCAAACATTTCTCAGCACTAGAACAGACAACACATTCCTCAACGACAGTATCAATATCTTGATCCATCTTGGGCCACCAGTAATGTTCTCTAACCCTTCTTTTAGTTAATGTCTTGCCCAGATGACCTTCATGCGCACCTTTAACAATTCTGACTCTGAGATCACTAGGAGGAATGAGTCTATCACCACGCATGAGCAGACCTCCCTCAATAGAGAGTTCCTCAGAAACTTTAACAAAGGTTTGGAGGGAAACATGAACATTCTTCTCTCTTGGCCATCCATCTCAAACATACCTAATCACTTCATTGAGAAGGACGTCATTAGACAAATGCTCCCTCCATTCTGCCTCACTGATGGAACACATATCATCCATACCAACAAAAGCAACAAAGCAATGTTCCTCATCATAATCTTCCTCCCAATCTCCATCACAGTCAATGTCAACGGGATTCCTTGAAAAATAATCAGCTCTAGTGTTTTTGTTACCCGGTATGTAGCTAACCTCAAAGTCATATTGGAGTAATTTAGTAGAAAGTCTAGCAATTCTTGGGGAGTGTTCTTTGATGCGGACACCAGTAAGAATAGAAACTAAAGGACTGTGATCGGTCCTCAAACGGAAATGCTTCCCCCAGATGTATGGATTGAATTTTCTTATTGCCCACCAGCAGGCAAGGAGTTCCTTTTCAATCACCGCAAAATTGGATTCAGCTCCACGGAGAACTCTCGAAGCATAGCCTAGTGTATGCTCAACACCACCAACTTCCTGAGTGAGGACGGCCCCCAAACCAAACCCACTGGCATCCACGGTGATAGTACACAAAACATTGGGAGTGAAAGGTTTTAAAACTTTAGAACCGATCAATTCTTGTTTGATCCAGGCAAAAACTCTTTCACAATTAGTATCCCACAAAAAAGGAACTTCCCTCTTAAGCATTTTGGACAATGGTTGTACCCTGGAGGCATAGTCAGGTATGAACCTGGCATAAAACTCACAAAGTCCAATAAATGACTTTAAACCACTTTTGTCTTTGGGTGCGGGGCTATCGACTATCGCTTTGACAAGGCCAGGCCTAGGTTCCACACCATTCTCAGACAACATATGACCGAGATACTCTACCTTCGGTGCCCTAAAAACACATTTTTCTTTCTTCAAAACAATGCCAGCATTACTCAAAGCTTTTAAGAACTCCCTCAAAATTTTATCATGGGCATCACAGGTTTTTCCATGAATAAGCACATCGTCCTGGAAAACCACAACTCCACTAATACCTTTCAAAATGTTGGTCATGATCCTCTGAAAAACTGCTGCCGCAGAGGCTAGCCCAAAAGGCATACGGCAGTACTGAAAGGAACCTACAGGGGATACAAAGGCAGTGGAGTGTCTGGAAGCAGGATCTAGAACCACCTGGTGGTACGCAGATGCTAAATCTAATTTGCTAAACCACTTGGAACCATCAATAAGTGACAACATATCAGGAATTTTGGGGAGAGGAAAGGAATCCACCCAGATGTTCTTATTTAAACTGCGTAAGTCAACACAGACACGAAGTTCCCCATTCTTTTTTTTTTTTTTGCGACGACTAAGGGAGAAAGCCATAAGGAGGACTCAATGGGTTCAATTATCCCTTTACTGCAATGACCAAACAGCTCTGATTCAATTTGATCTCTCACACTGAACGGGACATTTCTCAGCTTATGTTTGATAGGGATGGTATTGTCCTTGACACGAATGGTGTGCATAAACCCTTTCACTTCTCCCAAATTATTGCTAAAAACGGAAGGGAAATCTTTGACTAAAGTGTTGATTAAATCATCATTTTGAATGGAGGGATCATTACTTGTAGAGGGTTGGTCATCAGTTTGTACAACAGAAATGGAGATAGGATCTTTAGTGCCAGGGCGAAGAACCATCTTAAACAGACCTTGATGGAACCAACCAAGGATGTTTAGGCCTTTAATTGAAACATACACTTTGCCAAAAAATTTCCTCCCTCTGAATTCAATAGAATCCTCAAAATAACCCTTGAGTTCAATCCTTCTACCCTCATAATTAATAGGAGACCTGTCAGGAGGAAAAAGTTTGCGATCACCCCAAACTTCTTCGAAAAGTTCTTGAGTAAGCATGGTTATCCTGGCCCCTGAGTCTACTAATAAGCAAACTATTTTATCACCAATGCCAATGTCAATATATGGATCCACACATTCACACTCAGGATCATCAATACTGACGCCAACGACAGCAACCATATCTCTTAAATCGTCTTGGATGCTGGTATCATCTTGGTTGCAGTCAGAAACATAGGCAACAGAATTAGGATTGTAATTATTGTTCCACTGTTTGTTGGGTTGAGGTAGAGAAGAACTTCTTTTTACACTTTGGCAGACTTTAGCAAAATGGCCTAACCTACCACACAATCTACAGGGGACATTTCTGGCTGGACAAGGACGTCCAGACTTAGAATGAGGAAAATGTCCACATTTGAAACAAATATTTGTTTGTTTAAAGAATTTGTTGTCAGTATGACCAGAAGTATTTGTCTTATTATCAACAAGTTTAACAACACTAACAGTTTCTTCTTTACAAAATGATGTAGAGGGTTTTCCATCAAGTTCTTTGACAGAAAGTTTAGAAAATTCAATACTTTTAGCCACACGTACAGTTTCTTCAAGTGAGGGATTACCTAAAGAAAGCAATTTTTGTTGAATACTTTTATCTAAACATTTGCAAATGTATTGATCTCTAATCATTTGATCTCTGAAATTTTCAAATTCACACTCTGCACTAAGTATTCTAAGTGTAGAGATGAAATCTTCAACTTTTTCACCTTGCTTTTGCTCACGTTTGTAGAATTTATGTCTGACAACAACTAAACTGGGTTTGATATCAAAACGTAATTCTAACAGTCTTACAGTTTGATTATAGTCATCCAAATCCTCTTCACCTGGAGAAAGTACTAAAGGAGGTAAATGTTTAAATATTGAGCGACCTTCAAATCCAAGACTATTCAAGAGAAGATACTTTTTCCTTTCGGCTCTGTATCTCGAGGCACCAATAGCTCCTAAATAAGTAGTGAACGCATCAAACCACTTTTTCCAATTAATAGGGGGTTCACCAAGGAAGATCAAGAAAAGGTGGTGGTGGAGAAACTGCTTGTAAACTCATCACTTGTAAGAGTAGTAATCCAAAAATGTTATGAAGATGAGTTCCTTGATTTTAACAGTTATACAGCAAGAACAGTTAAAACGAACAAAGATAAAGTTGAAGCTTTCCTTATGGGGAAAAGAAATAATTAGAAAGCAAAATAACAAAAATATTCCGATACCGTGTAGTAAAAGAGGTGAGGATTCGGTAGATGCGAGGGTTAGTTCGTCGATGGTGCAGTTCACATAGAAACCGGTTGTAGTGAGGTTCAGTTCGTCGTTGCTGCAGTTCACACAGTGACTTCACACAGAAGTCGGTTGTAGCGAGGTTCCGTTCGTCGCTGCTGCAGTTCACACAGTGACTCCGTTAAAGTACGCGTTGAAAAAAAACGCGTCAAAATCTGACTTGTGTGTTTACGAATGTTTTTAAATAAAAAGAAAAAAAATAATCTCCAAAATGGCGCTTGACGATGCGTTTCACGGGATCAACGTTGCGTTCCAGTGACGCGTTATAGTAACCAAGGCGTCACGTTCTACATACACTTGTGATCATACGCTATTGACGTTGATGAGTGAACAGCGTAAATGGGATTGTGAACATCATCCAATGGCAGTACGCTGACAACGTAGAAAGATAAGAAGAATGCGTAGGTGACGTGGAAGATGTAAGTTGAACGTACACGCATACGTCAGGACTGTCGCGTTGAAAGTAAGGCTGCCACCGCTTAGAAGTAAGATAAAAAATGTGTACAGTACCTTGTTTAAATAATACTTGGAGAGTATAAACCTGAAGAGGTGGAGAAGTACAAAAGAGAATTCGACAATTCTCGGAGGTTACTTTACTCGCGGTTTTTCACTCGAGGTTTCACTCCAAAATTTGTATCTTGGATGCAAGTGTGGAAAGCAGACACCTGTCGACGATCGTCGCCACGTTTTTTTGTAGTGATGAGGTCGGAGTCAACGTAGTTGTAGAGAAGATTTATTGTAACAGGTGCTGCGCAGCAGCTCAACAGCAAGGCAGATCATCAACTGTAAATCGGTAATTCAAAATACATTCTAAATGGAACTGAAGAGATAAGGGAAAGAATAGAGAGGGAAAAGAGTTCTAGAAAGACTAGAGTGAAAACATTAGCAAAACATTACAGGACCACAACCCTTGACCATTGCCCCGCATTCAAACTGCAGGCATCAGAGGGCACACTCAAACATTCTTCCATTTGGTTCACTGGATTCAAAAATCACCCTTTGACAACCCCTAAAGGTATCATTTGTATTGATATTTTCACTTTTTAGAAGGGGTGAGGGGATGACCTGGACAATACCCGAGGAGAGGAACAGGCAGGCACAGAGTAAAAAATAAGGTAATAGGTACATCGAAAGGCAGAGCAAGTAAGCTGTGACAATGAGCATTGTTATGAAAATATTTATTTTAAACTAATACTGAAAAAAATCCACATTCTAAGATTCATATGCAGAAAGGTCCCTGCCTCCCCAGCAGCATCAGGAGCAGAATCCTGTGATCAGAACACTTATGACGTGATGAGCAACCCTGTGTGACGTCAGGAGGCCCAGGGTACGTGCAGAGGGGAGGCCTCAGCGGCAGCTGAGGGAAAAGGAGAGACCACTGTTGGGAAAGAAAGTATGTCGGGTAGGATGGGATCTTCTTTCAGGTTGACCGCAGGATCATTTCTGTGAATAAATGGTTTAATTGGCTTAAAAAATTGGATAATACCCGTGCAATGCCTGCTCCCCCTGTTAAAATGAAACACGTGGCTTCCCCCACAAAGTGATGATGTATGAGTCTCCATTGTGACGTGTCCTGGGTATAGAAGGATCGTAACCAGGCAGCTGCAGTGTTGCACTCAGGGACACCGGATGGAGAGGAGCCGGAGATGGGGTCAGTCAGAGGCTAAAGCTGCAAGGGCTGAGCAGGCTCCAAAATGGAAAGGGGCTGGGGTGGGTCTAAGGGTGCAAGGTAAGTGAATGAACCAACCGAAAACTGAACTGAACGCTGAACTTGAGCGGACTTGAAATTCTTACCTTCATCCTTCATTTCTTCGCCCAGAGACAGAAAGAGAAAGCGAGGGGAGTAGAGAGAGAAAGAGAGAAAGAGAAAGAGAGAGAGAGAAAGAGAGAGGAGGAGAGAGAGAGGGAGGAGGAGAGAGAAAGAGATAGAGAGGAGGAGAGAGAGGGGGGGGAGGAGAGAGAGAAAAAGAGAGAGAAAGAGGAGGAGGAGAGAAAGAGATAGAGAAAGAAAGAAAGAGAAAGAGAAAGAGAGAAAGAAAGCAAGAGAAAGAGAAAGAGAACGAGAGAGAGAAAGAGAGATAGGGAGAGGAGAGATGAGAGAGGGAGACAGGGGAAAAGAGAGAAAAAGATAGAGAAAGAAAGAGAGAGAAAAAGAGAAAGAAAGCAAGAGAAAGAGAGGGAGAAAGAGAGAGGGGGAGAGAGAGAGGGGGGGAGGAGAGAGAGAAAAAGAGAGAGAAAGAGGAGGAGGAGAGAAGAGATAGAGAAAGAAAGAGAGAGAAAGATAAAGAGAGAAAGAAAGCAAGAGAAAGAGAAAGAGAACGAGAGAGAGATAGGGAGAGGAGAGATGAGAGAGGGAGACAGGGGAGGAGAGAGAGAAAGAGATAGAGAAAGAAAGAGAGAGAAAGAGAGAAAAAAGCAAGAGAAAGAGAGAGAGAAAGAGAACGAGAGAGAGAAAGAGAGAGAGAGAGAGAGAGAGAGAGAGAGAGAGAGAGAGAGAGAGAGCGACAGAGAGAGAGAGAGAGAAGTTTGAACGTATTTGCCAGGGATGCTTTGGTTCCTAGTCCATCCCTGAGCAGCTGCAGTGGCACTGGGGGCACGCGAAGTGAGGGCCCTCTGCACCAAATTACGGAAGTATTTTACTGCTGAAAAGGACCACTATACTTACATTCAAATAAACGAGGATATGAGGCTGCTACGTCACTGTTAATTACCCAGCGTCCCGAGCAAAGCAGAAGTAACTCGTGCTAAAATATTTATATCTGCGTGCGTCATTTAATCACGCCGTTTATCTAGCAAATGCTTCGGTTTACAGAAAGTCGGTTTTAGTGCCCTATTAAAACCGGTCTGCGCAACAAGGATGAGAGCGTCTGGCTGAGCCGAGACTGCCGCCAGGCTGAAGATGACATTTAAATTATTTTCAAGATGTTTTCTACCAATGAAAACTTTATGAATCATAATACCTTCAGCCACAACATTCTCAATTTCGTCACATCTTTGTTGCCCACCGTTTTTTTTTGTAATTAAATCCCACCAATACGGAACTTCTTGTCTCCAGAAATTGCAGGGGTACTTGCATCCCTGAGCTCTGACCTTACTGAGCCCATCACTCTCCTGTGAATAGTGTCAAGAACATTGTTAGAATTCTAGACACAAATCTTTCCCTAGATCTCCGCGTGGCTAAGATTTCTAGCTCCTGCTTCTGGCAACTCAAGCATTTCAATAATATTTTATATTTCATATCTAAAAGTTTCCACAAACAAGTGGTAAACTTTAATCCAGTTACTTCTGAATTATGCAAACTTCCGTCACTTGAACTCATCTAAGAAAGTGCTAGGAAGGCTTCAACTTAATCGAAGTGCAGTTCTATTCTTAATACTTTGCACTGGCTTCCCGTGGAATATATAATTTGGTTTAAGTCCTTATTAACTTGGCACCTGGTTCTATATCACAGGCTCTGTTTTAGCTGAGCAATTTCTATATATCTATTTTCCTTACCAAGATTTACTTTTACGTAACAAGCACCTATTTGCTGTGCCAAAAGTTAGGACTGCCGCTTTCGGTCAGAGAGGCTTTTCAGTTGCTTCTTCCAGAGAACGGAACTAGATAGCTTTAATTTTGCGTTCACAATCCGCACTAGGGGCCCGATGTAGGTAGCCCTTTACCGATCGGAATCGGCCGAAAATACCGATTTTCGGCCGTTTCCGATCGGTAAAGGGCTATGGAGATGTAGGGGCACATTTTCGGTAATTTTACAGAATCGTTATCATTACCGAATCGGTAAATTTACCGAGTCGGTAATATTTACCGATTCGGTAATGATAACGAATCGGTAAAATTACCGAAAATGCAATGTAGGTAGCCTATGTTCCGGCAGCACATGGCTTACAGAATCGGTATTTTACCATGGAATACAAATCCATGGTAAAAAACCGATTCCTGTGTACATGCACATCTGTGCATGTACACATGTGCCATGTGACAGACAGACGTGCCCTTAGGGCATGTCTGTGTGCCACATTGCACACATGGCCGTTTTGGGGGTGCTAGAGGGTGTCAAAGTGACACCCCCTGCACCCTTGTGAATTCTTAAATTACCGATTTGGTAAATACCGAATCGGTAATGCCTAATCATTCCTATGGGCTTCAAAGCCCATAGGAATGAATGGGCATTACCGATTCGGTATTTACCAAATCGGTAATTTAAGAATTGTTAAGGATTCGGTAACGAATCCAGATGTTGGGACCTACATCCCATTTACCGATTTTTGAATACCGATTCGGTAGGATTCGGTATTTCAAAATCGGTAAATGGGATTTACCTACATCGGGCCCCTATTCAATTCAAATAACAACTCAACGCTTTTTTATTTAATTCTGTATTCAGTTCGTCTTAACTCTTTGGTACCCGTCAGCCTAGTCACAATGAAGTGTTATTGTTTAATACACCTTTAAGCTTTGGTGTATGGTGTGTTTTAAAAATAGCACATAACAATACCTACAAGTCTATATATTGGGCACAAAATCACTATTGGTGAAGGACTTGCAGAAGTGTGGAAAACCTTTTAGGAGCAACAACTGCATTTAGTTATGCACACAACTTTAGGTGCATAATCACCCTTGTTGCAAAGTCAGGAGAGTGTGGTATCAGATCTAGGTGCTAAAGGAAAGCTCGTTCCATCTCTACCCGAAAAAAAAAAACACCCACACCATGCCAAAGGAATTCGGAAACAATCGCAGCCCTCCATAAATACATGCCCGAAATAAGCATAAGTTCTATTAAAAGAAGCCCAAAACAAACAGCCTTTTCTGAAAAGAAGCCCCAAAAATACCGTTTTTCTTGCAGCTCTTAACAGATGGCACACTTTCAAGAGTTACAAAAAGCCAGAGATAAGAATGTACACAGACTGAGAAGAGCAGCTCAATAGAAGTGGTGGGGGCGGGCGGGCGGGCACAGTGGTGCGGCTGCAGTTGTAAAAGGCAGGGAGAGGGTGAGAATGAGAAAGGGAAAGATAGGGATCAAAGGAGAACAAGCACGCGCTGAAGCTGACGAGGAGGGAGTGGGAGGGGGAGTGGGGGCGGACACAGTGTTGCGGCCGCAGTTGTAAAAGGCAGGGAGAGGGTGAGACTGAGAAAGGGAAAGATAGGGGCTCAAAGGAGAACAAGCATGCGCTGAAGCTGACGAGGAGGGAGTGGGAGGGGGTAGGGGATGGGATTCACGCGCTGTGCACGTTGCACACGCTTGTGCGCATAACAGCAAGCTGGTGGCCGGCAAAGGTAGCACTTTGAAAACCCCCTTACTAAAAGTCGAGCCGAGCAAGCAGCACATGCTCTGCTCTAGGCTCGACCTAAAAAGGGAAAAAAATAAATTCCACACATCAAGTCCGCATTTGTGGTGCATTGATAGACAATCTTTTTCAGAGTGATGTCAGCTCTAAGCTTTTACAGAAGTACCCTTTCGGTGGATGGAATGGCATCAGACCACCAAACTCCATTTCTGACACCATTCCTTTTATTTATGGGGTGTTTTACCACACTACAGAGCTATCAATATCGTCTTGCACCATAACGTCAATATTTTTTACACACTGGCGCCAGTCATGGTTCAGTCAGAGAATAATTTGTTTTTAAATTAATTTTGTTACAGCGTTTCATTTATCTGCATGAAACTATAAAAATAATATTAATGGCATCGGGGATCAGCATTGTAAGCTTCATGCAGATCCATCGAGGGGAACAAGTACATGTAAAAAAAAGCAATTTCTCACACTATAACTCTCATAGGATTTTTTGTTCTCTCCAGGAAAATAAGCTGTGTGGACTGTAACAGCTGGTGCATGCGGTAACTAGTGCGCTGCCCCACCACAAAGAAGAGACTGCTTTTAGTAGACTTTTTCATTTTTGACTTCTATATAGCACAAACTCGACCTGAAGGTATCAGAGCACTTTACGTGAGCAAGTAATTATCAAGATTGGGGAGTGAAGAGGTGGTGCTCATCGGCACCTAGGTGGGCGTATCCTCCTCTGAAAGTATAAATAATCAAAAAGGTCCACCTGTTCCAGGTTACCTGTGTGTCCAGATGTTCTTGGCATACACAGTATTTGTTAAAATACTCCTCACACACCAAAAGGGCTCTTGGTGTCATGCTTCATCATCGGGGTCTTCCCGTCCCGCTGCGGGGCGGGCGTGCTACGACGAGCGACTACGCTGGAGCACCTTATTTTGTGGGTGCTATGTGAGTGTATTGGAGTGAGTGTCAGTAGGGTCAGGGGTGATAGGACAAGCGAGTTTTAAAATAATACCTGGCCTAGTGAAAGAAAAAATATTTAATAGTCACTGGCTGGTATCGCTCAAAAGGGGTGAGGCGGAGGGACAGAAAGCTTATTAATGGGCTTGCTCTCCTGTTCGTGTCAACATGTTTCGAGGCGTGATGCCTCTTCGTCAGGACCAGGGTCAGATTCCCCTGTCACTCACTAATGTTGTCAACGAAGTGCGTTTATGTGTATATACAAGTGTACAAAGATATTGCTATCAATGTGAGGCGATATATATATTTTATATCAACAATAATTTCAACCTAGTCAGAACTTCTGATTTGGTAAGCTGGAAAGAAAACGGAGTCAATGCCCCATGAGCCGTATCAGGACAAGGGATACTTGATGGGTCCACTAAACCCCAGGCAGTCTCTGCATCTTCCCTCGTCCGCGGCTTCCGTGATGTGGATCATCACGGAAGCCGCGGACGAGGGAGGATGCAGAGACTGCCTGGGGTTTAGTGGACCCATCAAGTACCCCTTGTTGACTCCGTTTTCTTTCTTTACCACGTCAAGAGTCTCCCTTGTAAGTGGTGTTTTGTCCTAT
This sequence comes from Lissotriton helveticus, assembly GCF_964261635.1. Lineage (NCBI taxonomy): Eukaryota > Metazoa > Chordata > Amphibia > Caudata > Salamandridae > Lissotriton > Lissotriton helveticus. The sequence goes on from NC_136067.1 coordinate 991,090,611, forward strand.
CACTCTTCAGTTGTTTATGTAACCATTTTGTCGGGGTAAGAGAGTGAATTGTCATACCCTTACTCTCCTATTTGTTTATCAATTATTTTAAAACTCACTTGTCCTATCACCCCTGACCCTACTGACACTCACTCCAATACACTCACATAGCACCCACAAAATAAGGTGCTCCAGCGTAGTTGAACGTCGTAGCACGCCCCGCCCCGCAGCGGGACGGGAATACCCCAATGATGAAGCATGACACCAAGGGCCCTTTTGGTGTGTGAGGGTATTTTAACAAATACTGTGTATGCCAAGAACATCTGGACACACAGGTAACCTGGAACAGGTGGACCTTTTTGATTATTTATATTTACACTTTACGTGAGCACCAGTTGCATTATAGATAGACACATTCATTTTTTAAGGCACGGGGAGATTAAGTGATTTGCCTAGAATCACAGGATGTTGAGCGTCACTGCTGATACTCGAACCCACTTCACCAGCTTTGAAGTCGACCCCTCTAGTCATTAAGCAAGCCTCTCCCTTAGCTTGGACAATAGAAATGTAAACAGATGAAATGACAGGTCTGCCATTTCGCCTGTTGATGTTTTTGAGGCCTGTGAAGCTGGCAGGCCAAATTACGCATGTTGGCAGCATAGAACTAGGGGCATCTGTTGTGCTTCTTGGATTTTACATGTGTTAGTGGCGCTTTGTTTTCAACCCTCTGACATATTTACAATCCACAAACATGCTGCATATGCAGATAGGAGCTGGGCAGTAAAGTGACATCGCCCAAGTCCTTTCAGAAGTGAAGATGGGGTGGGGGGTGAAGGAGGCTAGATCTATCCTGGCGTATGGTAGGACTAACTTGTAAATGAGGCCTAACATGTGAAATTGGTATTTAATACACCAAATTCCGAATGGTTTGCCTTTTTAGGGGGCCTTTTGTCTCGATAAATTTCGATAGGTTGTCTCTCTAGAATCTATCGCGGGGGGGGGGGGGGGACGACTGAGTTTTCACAGGAATCGGGATTTTGGGTCTTATTACGATGGCTGTTGGAAGGGCCTCCCCTGTCCCTTCAGAGTCGAAAAAGACTGTTTTGGTTGCTCCGAAGCGGTCCTCACGACCACAATATCACAATGGGGCACAATGGGCATTTTTCCATCCCACAAGGTCCTTCGGAATTCCACAGGAAATTACGACCGCACCCGGTGTCAGAAGGGGCCAATGAAAACAGACAGGCTGGTGGAAGTGCGTTCCAACCACCCACTGCATAAGGATGCGTCTATTAGCCCATCCGACCGAGGCAGTTAAACCAGCTTGTCAGATTTAGTGGAAACAGAGGGACAGATGGAACAAACTCAACTCCAAGCACCTCTTCACGTGCTGAAACGCCATGGATCCTGCCATACAAGCCGTGCAGCTGCTCTACCTGCGAGAAAGAGGTGTGGCGCAGCTGCCAGGGTGACTGACTCTGGACCTGGGGCTCACGGTTCGATCCCGGGGCTGGCTGAAGTTCAGCCCAGCACCATGTGAATCTGAGCAATAGCTCGCTTAATCTTCCAGAGGGCCCCCAGCGCCTTGACACCTTCGGGTAATTATTTGGCTTTACAAGTACAGGACATTTACATTACTACCAAATCCGATGGACATGAGGGAGCCTCACACCAATCACAAGCCATGATTCTGCCTTCTGACAGCACTGTTTGGGCTCAAAGGAGTGTGCTGACACCACTACAAGCAGGGACCTCCATATCTACTTTCACCTTCATGAATAACATCATAGCTCATGGCAGCACACGTATCACTTTCCATTATGTAGGAGTCACTCCAAAAAGGCCCCTCGTTGCACTATCATACTCGCATCAGCTAATAACATTACCACTACCAACAACAACATACTCCATGACTATAGACCACATGCAACTCACAACCCACAGCAAATACTAATGAATCTGCTAGACACAGTGGAAGCTCACTGCTCTCACAGCTGCCTACAGTCAAAAAATGTCCTCATGCCACTTCAGGATATGCACCCATACACAGTAAACGTGTCACTACATCAGGACATAAGCACAATATGCCAGATCATTGCCAGGGACACCTCCCCTCCATCTTAGTAGCTACACACCAAAAGGCATGGCTGGTCAGGAGAAAACTCAGAAACAGTGAGCATTCTCAGCTATGTCACAGGCCCTGTAGTCTGTAGGGGTATGTCTATTCTCCCTACCAGCACATCACTAAACCTTATACCCATGTGCCACTCATAAACACATGACACGTGTCCAAAACTTCACTGTGTACAACATTTGCTATCAGCCAGCACTACACACTCCTCTGCCACAGGTGGAACTGTCAATACACTCAGAAGACTCCATACCCAAACTTACCATCTCAGAACAGAAGACACAACCAAAAATCTGGCCACTATGTCAGATCAGCTGCTACCAAAATAATGTGGCAACTCACAACCTTTGCCAACTAGAACTCTCCTTGTCACCTCTAAATATGAAGGACGAATTTCCATTAGAAATCAAGATGCATTGCCATGACATAACGAGGAAGAGATGTCGCTGGGAGGGGCAATATCATCATCACATGAGTACAGATAGCAACCGTGAAACACAGGAACTCACATACATCAGACACACTTTTATGAGAGCGCACAACTCCATCCTCTGCACTCAAACTCCTCAGGTACAGTGCATCTGCTACTAAGAGGAACGGTCCATGCACCACACTGTACATGTATAACATAGCATACAACGCAGAGAGTATTTGTATGTGTCGGGGTGGCTATACCATATATACCGACTGAGTTTTCACATGAATGTAGTAGAGTATAATGGCATACATAGGAGTGGCAGACACTGGCGAGGTGGAAGAGTGTGGAATGGAGTGTGCTAAAGTAGAGTGGCACACCCTGGAGTGGTGTATACTGGAGCATCATACAGTGGAGTGGCATACAGTTGAATGGCATAAAGTTGGACAGCATGTAGCAGGTGTAGCGTGTAGTGGCAAACAGTGGTGTGGCATACACTGAAGAGGCATAGAATTGACCTGCATACAGTGTAATAGCATAGAGTGGAGCAGCGTAGAGAGGAGTGTTGTACAGTGGAGTGGTGTAGAGTCAATAGTCAATAGAGTCAATAGTGGCATAGAGTCAATGGGATATAGTGGAGTAGTGTACATTGGAGTGGCGTATAATGGAGTTGTGAAGACTGTTCTGTCATACACTGGTGTCAGGTAAAGTGTAATAGCATCTAGTGGAGTGGCGTCCAGTGGAGTTGCATACAGCGTAATAGAGTACAGTACAGTGGTGTACAGTGGACTCTCGTACAGTGGAGAGGCAAAGAGTGTAGTGGTATTGAGTGGAATAGCATAGAGTGGAGTGGATACAGTAGCATGGGATATGGAGGTATGAGATATTTCAGCTTCGTAGAATATGGTGTGCAGAGTAAGGCAGCACAGAGAATCTACATGCACAAAGGAAAGGCTGAAAATTGGATATCCACAAACCACAATCTCACACATCTGATCAACACACTCTCACTACTCCCAGCTGATGTGGCCTACAAGTTGCTGGATTCCGGGATGTCAAGGTCACAAGGACACACTGCACATAGCACCTTCAGCAATGTCCCCATGTGCATTCAACCTGTTACATGGTTGAGGATTGGGACAACCTATGCCCTCTCCAACTGGCATGTACATTTGTAAATTGTGGAAGTGCAAGTCCCTTAACATATATTGCTGCAGCTGCAGTTCTCCTGCCATTCATGATGCTTTGGTGGGGAAGTTTACACATGCACATGCACTGATGTACCTGTAAAGTTTTACATTTCAAAGACAACAGCACACCCACCCATGTGTGCTTAAAAAACAATGTATAGTGCACATATGAAACACCCTGTCCACCTCACAAGTCAGACAGTAGACCAAAATTGTTGATGTCAATATAGTGGAAGCCAAGATGCCATGCGTAACATAGCAGACTCCACCCAAGGCAATGTATAGCCCAATAGTAACCTATCACAGATAGGCATCAAATCCACATTGACCCTCTGATTCTGCAAACCCATTACCTGCTCCAAAGTCTGGGTATACCTGCCACTCCAAATCCATCAGATGCTATAGTGACAGCAGCAGTACTATAATGTAACAGGGCATCATATACACATGCAATTGTTTGCATCATTAGCAAGGACACAACAAAGGTTTACATGAAAATATAGCGTTACTCCTTAATATAACAGATGAAAATGTTTCAAGCTATAAGGACAATGGCCAGTCCAAATAGGAGACACCTCTGGTTTGCCACAAAACTTGCCAGGAAGATCACTGCCAGGGAAGCCTCCCCATGATAGTGGCATCAAATGGGCACTGCAGGCACCGCCGGGGGGGGATAGGTGTTGGCAAGGGGAGGATGGTCCAATCGTTGGGAGGGCTTGGGATGGGGAGGGCTGGCTTGGGCAGTGGTAGGGCTTGACCTGGAATGGGGAGGACAGGCTTGGGCAGTGGGAGGGCTGGGCTCTGGATGGGAGGGCTACTCCTCAACATTTTTTACATGTTATGCCCCCAAAGGAAACTGGGGATGGAAATGGAGGGGGCAATCTTTGCCCCCTTCTTGTCTGAACAAGGGAGGGGAGAGCTTTTTTGTTTTCCATGTGGAATTTTGGGTGGGATTAAGGCAGGGGCTCCCTTACCATTCCTCCCCTGTTGGGAAGGGACCTGTGCTCCAAGGCTAATGGTACCATCCTTCTTAGGAGTGGTGGCAGGAAGTGGAACTGTAAGGGAGCAGTGGGAAGCCAGCCCTCTTTTCTTTGGGAAGGGGGCAGCAGTGGAAGGCCAGAGGTCCAGGGCACACAGGGTAAGGGTTTTGTGAGATTTGGGAGGAGGTGTGGTGATGGATGGGGTTTTGGAGGGAGAAGAAACTGAGATCAGAGATTGGGATGCATGTTTTTATGTGCCATGTCTGAATTAATGCCCTCCAGGAACACTACAACTTGTGACAACTTGTTACCATAATCCTGGAGGGCATTCAGTACTGTAGTCTGACCTACAGAGATCTGCTGCAGGACGTCTATGGCCTCCACACTGTGGGCCGCAGGGGAGACAGGATCAGGGGCTGCAGTGCCTGGGGGAAGGAGACTCTACCCTTCTTAGGGGTTCGGCCCTCGATAGCAGGTGGAGGAGCAGCAGCGAGGGTGGAGACAGAGCGTGGTTTGGTGGATGGAGAGGTTAATGTTGTTTTCTGTCCCTAGTCTGCCACAACCATAAAGTTGCCACTGGAGTGTGACGATGTGGAGGTAGGTGTCTCATCTCCTGTCTCATTCAGGGCACTCCCATCACCCTCTGAGGCACTATTCTCGTCTGTGTCAGAAGCTTCTGGGGTACCACTCTGGTCAGCAGCCTTCTCAACGGTGTCATGCCCCTCTCCTTCCCTGCCCTCTGTTGATGCTGTAACAGGAGACATAGCTTAAATAAAATGGACTTTGCACAAATCTGAAAGCATATCTAAAGTCAACTCTTTGGACATCAGTATGGTAAGGTACTTGTACACGGATTTGCTGCATCAGCACAACCTTTGGCATTAGAACATGCTGTATTGACACACGTCCTGTGCAAAATCTATCTACTTGATGTTTCGGACAATGACAGCACCTATTGCATGTGCAAACAAAGACATCTCACATCTTCTTGTGTGTAGCAAGATTTTACATGCATCCTCTTAAACTAGGTCCTCATACAGTGGTGTAGTGACCCTCTGACATCTCATTGAAAGGCATGATATAGACACCACTACCCATCCAAACTGAGGCATGCAAATAGACAAAATTCGGGCTTGCATAAACTAATACAATGAGTACTGTAGAACACCTACTTGGAATGAGTATCATCACAATTAGAAGTTGCAATTGACATGGACGTGGACACCACACCCAGCTTACATCCCCAATTATCAAGCTCACTGCTGTCCACTGCCGGATGATGCAGTTGACACATTCACATCAGAGGACTCGCTATATGTCCCAGGTAGTGTGGATTTCTATAGGTACAAATCACTTTGTAATAGTGTCAACAAAGAACAATGCACATGAGCCAGCCTCGGGCAATCTCAGTGTAGGGCGTTGCATGTGAGCGGACCTCTTCCACAGAATCTTAGTTAATGCCAGGACAACACTTTAAGGCCAGGAGTTCTTGGAAGGACCCCATCAGTGAAGATGGGAGTGGCCACCACAAGGACAGAGAATGCGGGGACCAGCCATTACCTGGTGTCCGTCACACACATTTTGTACTGACCGCTGACACACAGAGGGCACATCAATGGCTCGAGATATCACTCCCTGATGCATGTCAGCAGCCACAGACTGAATGTGCACTTATGCACATGTCTATCCCTAACCCTTCTCAATGCATACACAGTAAGCTCTGCCATTCAGATAAACATTGGCAAACTTTATTGCAATGTTCAGTACAATTGTCTCAAAGATACTAAAGTTTCACTCTCTCTGATCCCATCAACCATGTCAATCCTAAGGGGTGACACATTCGCCCAATCCGGACAGATCGCTCCATTGCATCAACTTTACACTGTCTGCCCATCACAAAGACATATTGCTATGTACACAATGTACAATAGTACAAATCACCTAATGCATACAGATTGATTTCCATCTACACCCTCAGCTCATGTGCTGCTGCTGTAAATGTGCCAGCAAAACATCTAATGTGATGCAAAGTACACAGTGGTGCTATTATCTGAATCATTCTGCCAAAACCAACACATTGGACTAGGGGATAATGAGCAAGCTCCTTGCACCCTGAGTGCTTAATAGGCCATACCACAAGCCACTGCCACACCATCACATGAGTTACAGTAGTCAGGGAGCCCCACTGTGCACACAAGGATGACAAGTATCCTGTGTGGGACAATTTACACACTTCTGTTCATGAGTCTGAATGGATCAGTTTTGTCATTATTCTCCAAATGGGATCTGCAACCATGGTTTAATTTGATTGAGGGACACTGCCTATGTTTCTTGCTAAATAAAGTGGTGACAGTGGTAAACACCATGCACCCACTACTATTCCTCCATAAGCTACTTTGTTCATGTTGCATGGAACATGAGTCATCTCAAAGCTTCCTGGGGTAATGATGGCTGTGATAAAAGGTAGTAAGTCATGTACAAAGTTACACTCAACCCCCATGCCCCAACTAGCTGCTGTTGGGCCCACACACATCCAATAAGCTCTGGCTGGAACACCACCAGAATACAGGCAATTAGGGGAGTCAAGGTCCGTTGTGTCAACCTGCCACATGGGAGTACTAGCCCCAGCTGCATCTCTGTAAGCTTTTTGCTGAGGCGGCAGATGTGATCGCACCTCTTGTGGCAGTGTTTACTGCACCAGTTCGAGACACCCAGGGTCCACACCTTCCAGGCGATGATCTTCCATATGGCCTTTCGCTGATGGAGTTTGAGCTGTAGTCATGGAAGGCATCTAGAAACAGATTGTAACAGCTATTTAGACAACCTTTTTGTGTGCAAGTTGTGAAGCAACTTTACACGTACCACACACATAAATTGATGGACAACCTAGTTATAGAGACCATGTCACATGCTCTGCTCAACTAAAGCTGAGAAAATCAAATTGATATGCCTGTGAGGATGAATCTACAATCTGGGCATCACTTACACATACTGAGCTGCCTATCTAGATCTAGTTGACCAATGACATCCTTGGTGGTACGTAATGTGAGGGACAATGACAGACAGTACAATGTTCTGAAAACCTCTAGGCAAAACTCACTGTGTCTGACTGGCCAAACACCTTTACAGCCAGGTCCATTGCTTCGTGGCACATGGTACATAGGGCACAGTAAGGTACTGAACACAACATGCACTCACTAAGGTGACAAGGTAAAGGCTGGCATGTGTGTCAGTCAGAGATAGTACTGTTTTGGCATATATATATATATATATAAGTGTGCACTACTCAGATGCCTAACCTTATCAGTAGTGTGGCCTTTCTGTTCTGTGCCTTCACAGGACAGCCCCTTTGCCAAATGTGACACTGTAACTGAGATGCCATTAAATTTCTCACCTGAATGAGGAATGTGAATGAGGAGACTGTAGTTACACGTGTGATCATCACCACAAAAGCATACCATAGTAGGATTACATCTACACTGTACATGTCTCTGATGACTTACCGGTACCCCTGGTGAATCAAATAGGCGACCGTACTGGCCAAGGACCTTGTCCACCAGGAGCTCCAGCTCCTCTGGAGTGAAGGGAGGGGTCCTTACCATCTCTGTACAGGCCATGAGTGCTCCAAGGGGTAACAACCAGCAGCAGGTGATGGGGAGGTATAGCAAGCAGCAGTGTCTGTATGCAAGTGACAAGTATTCCTAAACGCAACCTATAAATAGGTCACAATGGCAATATGCTAGACCGGCATGGGCATTGGTCCGTGTTGGTTGCATTTTACAATATGGGCCTATGACAGTGGCCGCCGTGGCTGAGCACCCCTAAGGGGAGTTTCAAACCCGAAAGCTGTGACCCATATAATTGGGCTCATTGGCTGCCATATTATTATATTAGATGGGCTTAGACAACCAGGGCTCTCAAATTCTCTATTGCGCCGGGTGCTTTTTAGGGCTCGGCCTACGTCAACCCTGCGTCAGCAGGGGAGGCGGAGCTCCGAGCTCTTATGTTATAAAAAAAAAAAAACGTTTCTTTAGGGGTCCGGGCTGCAACATTCCTTAGTGCGCGCGCGTTTTTTATGGCATCTGCACAGTGATTCGTCTTCGCTGTGCTGTGTTTTTGGTAGCCTTGACGCGATAGGCTTAATGTAATTTGTCATTCTCCATGTTGGCATTTTCTGTGTGGTTACGCGCACAGCAGTGCATTAATTTCAATTAGGAGCTGTCAGGGTGCCGCGATAATGTAATGCAGATGTTGTGGGCGCGTTCACCAGTCTGCAGTGAATGGCGCGCGTTCGTGCTTTTCTTGTGTTTTCTTTCCGTGTAGGGCAGACCTGAAAGGCATGGTCTTAAGAGCAGAAGGCCATATATCTTCAATTATCTCGCCATCACGGCGGAGATAATTGAAAACATATGCCTGGAGTGGCGCGTGCGCGAGGCCGAGAGCTGAGCAGGATGACTCCATGCCACAGTGTAAGCAGTGCTTAATTTGTAGAAAAATAAGTCCCGGTGCTCAAAATCTTTCTTATGAGGCGGCCGCAACTTCTCACAGTTATTCACCTGGTTAAATTACTACGCCACCCAATTGTACCATTGTTATGGCCACTGCCTACACTGACAACTCGGAAGCAGCCAGAATCAAAAATAAACTACTGCTTGAGCATCACGACATCGATTATAACAGTCTACTTATTTCACAACTGCATTCATTCAAACAAAATGCATTTGAAAGTGCGTTCCTGGGCAAATTGCTTTCATGTGCCGAGCATTACGATCTGCTGCAATAAAGAGGTGTTTTTTAGAAACAAAGTTGGGTAGACTGTTAATTGCTATATGTAACAAAATCAGACCATTCAGTTCAGCGTGTAGAAGCAATTTACTTGAGAATGTTTTTGCATGAAAGTATAGCCATTCAAACATGTCAAGGCACTGGATTGTCCAGAGGGGATTAAACAGTCCACCTAAATACTTTTTTATTTATTTTGTAGTGAATTTATGAGCGTTTATGTAGTGAATGCCACCTGGTAGGCATACGCCTTTTGGTGCAAGAGCTTTACATTCTTAAAATGTATTAGTTTGTAAGGGTAGTCCACTGTGCCTCGCAGCGCTTTGGTCGCCTTTGACTATGAACATGAAGCAGCTTTGGAAAAGTGCGTTTTGCCTACTAGCCCCGAACTAGTTATAAGTACAGGGCCAGTGTAATGCCCCAATAAGCAGCGGTGCCGGTAAAAGGTAGCAGTGGGCATTCTTGGCACAGTGGTGCAGTGTGCAGCCTGCAGTGGAAGGTAACCACGAGCGCAGGCAGGTGAGTGTGCCCAGCACCTGTCAAAGACTTTAATGCCTCTGGGCACAGCCCGGGTAACTTGCCGTTATCGTGTGTGTAATGAGTGCAGAGTAGTGAGTGCAGAGTAGTGAGTGCAGAGTAGTGAGTGCAGAGTAGTGAGTGCAGAGTGCAGAGTGCAGAGTGCAGAGTGCAGAGTAGTGAGTGCAGAGTGCAGAGTAGTGAGTGCAGAGTGGTGAGTGCAGAGTGGTGAGTGCAGAGTGGTGAGTGCAGAGTGGTGAGTGCAGAGTAGTGAGGGCAGAGTGCAGAGTAGTGAGGGCAGAGTAGTGAGGGCAGAGTAGTGAGGGCAGAGTAGTGAGGGCAGAGTAGTGAGGGCAGAGTAGTGAGGGCAGAGTAGTGAGTGCAGAGTAGTGAGGGCAGAGTGCAGAGTAGTGAGGGCAGAGTGCAGAGTAGTGAGGGCAGAGTAATGAGGGCAGAGTAGTGAGGGCAAAGTAGTGAGGGCAGAGTGCAGAGTAGTGAGGGCAGAGTAGTGAGGGCAGAGTAGTGAGGGCAGAGTAGTGAGGGCAGAGTAGTGAGGGCAGAGTAGTGAGGGGAGAGTGCAGAGTAGTGAGGGCAGAGTAGTGAGGGCAGAGTAGTGAGTGCAGAGTAGTGAGTCCAGAGTAGTGAGTGCAGAGTAGTGAGTGCAGAGTAGGGAGTGCAGAGTAGGGAGTGCAGAGTAGTGAGGGCAGAGTAGTGAGGGCAGAGTAGTGAGTGCAGAGTAGTGAGTGCAGAGTAGTGAGTGCAGAGTAGTGAGTGCATAGTAGTGAGTGCAGAGTAGTGAGTGCAGAGTAGTGAGGGCAGAGTAGTGAGGGCTGAGTGCAGAGTAGTGAGGGCAGAGTAGTGAGGGCAGAGTAGTGAGGGCAGAGTAGTGAGGGCTGAGTGCAGAGTAGTGAGTGCAGAGTAGTGAGTGCAGAGTAGTGAGTGCAGAGTAGTGAGTGCAGAGTAGTGAGGGCAGAGTAGTGAGGGCAGAGTAGTGAGGGCAGAGTGCCGAGTAGTGAGGGCAGAGTAGTGAGGGCACAGTAGTGAGGGCACAGTAGTGAGGGCAGAGTGCAGAGTAGTGAGGGCAGAGTGCAGAGTAGTGAGGGCAGAGTGCAGAGTAGTGAGGGCAGAGTAGTGAGGGCAGAGTAGTGAGGGCAGAGTAGTGAGGGCAGAGTAGTGAGGGCAGAGTAGTGAGTGCAGAGTAGTGAGGGCAGAGTGCAGAGTAGTGAGGGCAGAGTGCAGAGTAGTGAGGGCAGAGTAGTCAGGGCAGAGTAGTGAGGGCAAAGTAGTGAGGGCAGAGTAGTGAGGGCAGAGTAGTGAGGGCAGAGTGCAGAGTAGTGAGGGCAGAGTAGTGAGTGCAGAGTAGTGAGGGCAGAGTGCAGAGTAGTGAGGGCAGAGTAGTGAGGGCAGAGTAGTAAGGGCAGAGTGCAGAGTAGTGAGGGCAGAGTAGTGAGGGCAGAGTAGTGAGGGCAGAGTGGGGAGTGCAGAGTAGTGAGTGCAGGTGCAGAGTGGTGTGTGCTCTTGAGTGCAGAGTGGTGTGTGCTGTTAAGTGCAGAGTGCTGTGTATTGACAATGTAAATGACAATGCTATTTATTTATGATTTAAAGAAAAAAAAAGAAATGTCATGAGCAATGCCAATAGCTCTACCTTTAATGATGCCGAGACCATTGCATTGTAAATGGTTGTTTATAATATGGGCCTATGGCAGTTCCTCCCGCGGCGGACACGCCTACCATCACAACAGCTGGCGATTGCGGTTATTGGTAACAAATTGCAGCATTGTGCTCCAATCAATATCAGGCATCAGTAGCACCTTGTCAGGGGACTCAATAGTGTGTCAATCATTGTTCTTAGCTTTCACATGAAATTGCTGTCACCAGAATTTTCTCAGCATTGCTCTGCCATACCTCACATGGCAGTGTTGTCTATGTGTGCATGGGCATACCTTACCAGTCAAGCTGTGTATCCTTGTAGTGACTGTGCTAAGGTGTGTAATGCGGACTCCTCAGACAGTTACAGTGGCCTCTGCATAAAAGGTGTATCTATGATAAACACAGTGCTATAACAGACTCGTGTGTTGTCTGGATTTGAGAAAATGGCAGACTATGCGGATGATGGTGTGCATCCTTTCCCTCAAGGTGTGTCATGTTAAGAATAAAAGGAATTTCAAACTCAGCCCTAATGCTTTGTGCCAACTGTGAAGTGTTCACACCCCACATGGCTCTGTATCCATGATTTAACAATAGCCTATATGTCTGTTATCTATTCCACTACCCCCATACTAGTAGTTTGTATGTACATATTGTAACCGTCATACCGAACTGATGATAATGTATGTCTTCAGCTCACACATGCATGTTCACTGATTCCACATGACTGTTCATCTTTTGTTGCCAAGAGTCTCTGTAACCAACATGTTAGCTTTTCCTGTTACACACATAGGTACCCTGGCAGACAGAGAAGGAGACAAGCTCCTGTCTACCGGCCTTTTCCAGACCTGTTGACCATGAAGGAGCGAGACATCATAAAGAAGTACAGACTAAATTCTGGAGCTAAGTGGCCAGTTGGCACCTCAGTTAAGAGCTCACAGAACCTAGGTCTACAAAAAGGGGGATTGTGCTATTCCTCTATTAGAGCATACAGGGGGAGTCAAAAGAGACTAGGTTACACTATACTGAGGAAGGATATAGGTGGGGATCCATATGTTGGATCTTAATGCACTCACACACCCTTTCAGGTGTGATGCTTCATCATATGGGCTGCTCCTCGTTGGGTTGTTGGTGCAATACCCAACGGGCTCCCTAAAGTAGGGGCACTTTATCGGAGATCTTCTATTCAACTGCTGTTTGGTGAATTGCGGGTGTGGGGCCAGAAATGTCAGATGTGATGAAGTGATTAAAATAGGATTCGGAGTACCTAGAAGGACACCTTTATTCTGGGGGTCTCCTATCCTCGCTAAAAACAGTGTACAATGCACACACGCCGAGATTAGTGGCTCGTGTGGAGGTGTCCTTGTTAGAGTTTGTTGGTCAACATGTTTCTCGCTTTCCTGTTCATTGAACTAGCGATTCTTCAGGACCTGATTAAGCGTAATTTACATCTAGTAAACGTGGTGTACAGAATCGCACGTGCAAGAAGTGTCAATTAGACACAAATACCTTAACACAACCTGGAACTACCTGTGGTGGGAGACAAAAGCTGTAGAAGGTAACATACGTGATGTTATTACATGTCATATGTTTTTAAGACATAGATCATCATGACTCCAATGCTAAAACTACACATAAGTAGTGAATATAAATGCGTAGGGCGAACATTAAATGCGTAGGGCGAACATTAAAAATAGACAATGGATAAAAAACAATGGTGGTGAACTACCACAGTGAGCAAAGGTGCCTAACAGCCCATGTGGAGAACATACAAAGAACAGTAGAGACATCTCTGCGAGGACTCACCCAAACAATGTATTGTATTGTAATGTAATTGCATTTATATAGCGCTTACTACCCCTGACGAGGCGTCGAAGCGCTTTTTCGGCGGGTAGCACGCTACTCCAGGACCCACAGAGGATTAGTGTTGAATTAGTATAGTGAAACATGCAAGTACATTTTAAGTGGTGGATAGGTTAGTCAGTTATTTGGATTTGGAATGATAGCAGAAGGATAGAGTAGGACAAAGGTTTGTATTTATTTATCGCTCGCTTGTTGACGCATGCTATTCAGGGAGCCTATAAAGGATTAGTGGTGAATTAATATGGTGAAATATGAGGTAATTTCAGTGGTGGATATTAGTCTGTTACTTGGAGTGAGAAGGATAGCAGATGGATAAAAGGGGAAGAAAGATTTGCATTCATATAGCACTTGTTACCCCTGATGGGTGTTGAAGCGCTTTTCTGGCGAGTAGCACGCCACTCCGGAACCCAATAAGGTATAGTGTTGAAAATTAGTATAGTATAAATATGAAGTAATTTGAGTAGTAGATATGTTATTCAGTTATTTGGGCAGTATATTAGTATAGTTGAATATGGAATATGGAATTTGAGAAGTGAAACATGTTAGTCTGTTAATTTTGATTGAAAAAGGATAGTGGAGGGATAAAAGACTGAAGGATTTTTAAAAAAAAAGAATTTTAAGTCTTAGCAGTAGGAAGAGGCTTTTGGATGAGTAAAAAGGAGTTTTGGAGGGAAGGAGTCAGAGGGGAGAGTTTAGAAATGTTTGTTTTAGGGGATCGGTGTGGTAAAAAGAGGTGTCAGATGATGCAAGGAGGGGTAGAGCAGGAGAGAGTCTAGAAAAGGTTATTTTGACGATCATAGTCGTGGTATGGGGTTTGGGATAAATGAGAGAGTGGATGTAGAGGATATATTGATAGATCTATAGGATGAGAGGTAGGGTAGTGCATTAGAAGGAGTAGTAGAAAGAAGTTTGAGATGAGTGAGAAAGGTTGGACTAGAAGATATGTTGAGCGAAGTATAGGCTGAGAAATAGGCAAGTGCAATGGAAATGCTAAATTAAAAGAAAGTGATAAATATATAGATCCATAAGTACATTGAAAGTATATAGATACATAAAAGAAGTAAGTATATTTAGATTAAATATATTGATAGAGGCACAGGATGAGAAATAGGGTAGTGCATTGGATATGCTTTTTCAAGAGAAAAGTAACAGACACACAGATCCAAGTATATGGAAGGTACATAGATGCACAATGGATGAGAGGCGGTTAGAAGAGAGGTGCTGTATTGCTGTATCTGTGTTAGGTGTGGTGGAAGAGTGAAAGCTTGGCATTGGAGTTTGTTCCTTTGTGTGCTTTGAAAGGTGGCTATATGTATGTATTTTGTGATGGTAAGTATTATGAGGTGTTGCGCTCTGAAGATCTTGTTGTGCCGGTGTGTGTGATATGTTTTGCTTTTGTGGTGTGGTGAAAAGGGGTGCTGATGTATATGTTTCATGCACCTGATTTGGTTGTGTAGTATTGTTTGTGAGAGGAGGTTGTGACGTAGAGGGGGTGGTGATGTGTTTATGTGTAAAGTGTATGTTGTGTGTAGGAGGGAATGAAGTAGAGGTGAGAGTGTTTATCTTAGACTGGTTTGTTTCAAGAGTTACAAAGTGTGGTGGTGTGCAGTGTGTGTTGTGTGTTAGTGTTATTATGGTAGAAGGGAGAGGAGGGTGTTTGTTGGACAACTGATGGAAGGATCATTATATATTTGTTAGTGATAAAAGGTGGACTGTTAGGTGTAATTACAGCAGGGAGAGTGTGTTTGAGTGGGATGTCGTTATTTATGGTGTTGATTGGCGTTGTGTTAGTAATGAGTGTATTGGTTAGTGGTATAGGATAGAGTTGTGTACTGTTTGTGGGTGATGGTGGATATGTCTGGTAGTTGGGATAGTAGGGTGTGTAGATGTGGTTTGGTTGGGTTGGTGGTGCATGCTGGTACATTAATCTGTGCATACTGTTGTGTGTGGTGTATATTTGGTGTGAGTGTGTTGCTCTGTTTGTGGTTGTGAGTGGTGTGGGCTGGGTATTGTTTGCTCACTCTTCGCAGGCGGCTGCCGGAAGAGCTACACTCACACCCTCACTCCTCTACACATTGTAGATAGCCTGATTAGATTGCTTTAAAAAAGTGAAAAGATCGTTTTTTAAAAATTGCATTTTATCATTCTGTTATTATTCATTTTGCTTAGTGGCACTTTTAAAATTACTAGCGCAATTCCATTGGGACATTTGGGACAGATCTAAGTTCTCAAGCCAGCCTCGAACTAGGAGGCGAGGGGAATTAGGCGTCGGCCATCTTGGGGAGGTATTCCCCTGGTCAGTTGGAACTCTAGCTCATCAGCACACAGGCACTCGGTGCTGTTTCTTAAGGAAGGCAAACTTTTCATTCGAGATTTGCTCACTCTTAGCAGGCGGCTGCCGGAAGAGCTACACTCACACCCTCACTCCTCTACACATTGTAGATAGCCTGATTAGATTGCTTTAAAAAAGTGAAAAGATCGTTTTTTTTAAATTGCATTTTATCATTCTGTTATTATCTATTTTGCTTAGTGGCATTTTTAAAATTACTAGCGCAATTCCATTGGGACATTTGGGACAGATCTAAGTTCTCAAGCCAGCCTCGAACTAGGAGGCGAGGGGAATTAGGCGTCGGCCATCTTGGGGAGGTATTCCCCTGGTCAGTTGGAACTCTAGCTCATCAGCACACAGGCACTCGGTGCTGTTTCTTAAGGAAGGCAAACTTTTCATTCGAGATTTGCTCACTCTTAGCAGGCGGCTGCCGGAAGAGCTACACTCACACCCTCACTCCTCTACACATTGTAGATAGCCTGATTAGATTGCTTTAAAAAAGTGAAAAGATCGTTTTTTTTAAATTGCATTTTATCATTCTGTTATTATCTATTTTGCTTAGTGGCATTTTTAAAATTACTAGCGCAATTCCATTGGGACATTTGGGACAGATCTAAGTTCTCAAGCCAGCCTCGAACTAGGAGGCGAGGGGAATTAGGCGTCGGCCATCTTGGGGAGGTATTCCCCTGGTCAGTTGGAGCTCTAGCTCATCAGCACACAGGCACTCGGTGCTGTTACTTAAGGAAGGCAAACTTTTCATTCGAGATTTGCTCACTCTTCGCAGGCGGCTGCCGGAAGAGCTACACTCACACCCTCACTCCTCTACACATTGTCGATAGCCTGATTAGATTGCTTTAAAAAAGTGAAAAGATCGTTTTTTAAAAATTGCATTTTATCATTCTGTTATTATCCATTTTGCTTAGTGGCATTTTTAAAATTACTAGCGCAATTCCATTGGGACATTTGGGACAGATCTAAGTTCTCAAGCCAGCCTCGAACTAGGGGGCGAGGGGAATTAGGCGTCGGCCATCTTGGGGAGGTATTCCCCTGGTCAGTTGGAGCTCTAGCTCATCAGCACACAGGCACTCGGTGCTGTTACTTAAACACGCCCTTCTGCCTCCGGGAAGCGGACGCGCTATGCGGACGCGCCGTAATTGCGCCGGAGGTGCGCCTGAGGTAAGCCCGTCTGGGCCTGTCCGGGCCAGGACGGACCCAGGGCCCAGTCACTCTGCGTCGCCCAAGTCCAAACTCCCTCACTTAACGTATAGTCGCAACGCTCTATTAGCGTTAAGGAAGAGTGTAACTGGGCAATGCAGCAAACTACGAGTACACACCAGAATTTCACCTCCCTGCACAGGATGTAGGTATCGTTTCATTTCTGAGACGTCTGGCCATAATAAGACCACCTCCTGCCCAATCTCCTTAGGGCTACTTAATTGCAGATCCCTTCCTGCACATGCTACTCAGCTCCACCTTCTTGTGGAGGAGCAAGCACTCGACGTACTATTTCTCACGGAGACATGGACCTCCGAAAGCTCTGACTCTGATATTGTTCGGGCACTCCCCCCTGATTACACCTTTCTGAGGCAGAATCGGGTAGATACACGAGGTGGAGGTATTGGTATTATCCTTAGGAGGGAAATGGCAGCTAGAATCGAGAAAGTAAATATTTCTGGAGCTGAAGGTCTCTTGTTTACCATTACCCTCTCCTCCACTTCTACACTATCGGGGCTATTAGTTTACAGACTCCCTGGCACATATGGGCAATTCTGTGAGGATTTATTTACGAACGCTATTACCCTAGCGAGTGCTTCCCCCAATTTCACCATTTTAGGTGACTTTAACATACATTTAGACGAACCGGATTCATCCGCATGTCTTAAATTAACCTCTAGCTTGGAAGCACTTCAGCTCACTCAACTGGTACTAGGCCCTACTCATAAAGCAGGACATACTTTGGATCACTGCTATACTAATCTGGGTAATCTTAAATTTACCAATTCAATCAGGGTCCCCTGGTCAGACCATTATCTGCTACTCTTCACGCTGCCTTTGACAGAACAAAACAGACCTGCAACAACATCTAAGAGAATAACCCGGATATGGTCTAAGCTCCCAGTGGATAACTGGAACCTTAATCTTAGGGAATCCCTACCTAGCTTAAAGAATGACCCTATAGAAGCTAATGCCCAGTTCAACCAGTGGGTAGAAAATTCCCTAGACCTTACCCTCCCTAAATCCCAACTCTCCCACAGACGTGGGGAGAATAAGAAACCTTGGTACACCGAAGAATTAAAGGCACTCAAGCGGTGTTGTAAACAGGAGGAAAGAAAGTGGAGGAAGAACTCCACTCCAGATACGAAGGAGAACTACAAGATTGCTCTTAGGAAATACAAACGGGAAATTAAAATTACACAATCTAAGTATTTCCAGGAAAAAAATTATACCTCAGCCAACGCTCCCCGCGAAATGTTTAAAATCTTTAAATCATTGATTACACCACCGACCTCATTGGCCGATCCCAACAAAGCGCAACTACGTTGTAATGAGCTGGCCACATTTTTCTCGGAAAAAGTGATAAATATCTATTCCTCCTCCCCCACGCCCCCACAGAACCGGCTACCCTTGTGGGTGAAGACATGGCGGAGCTCAAAGAATTTCCTCCCATGGATGTCTTGACTACTCAGGGACTGCTTAAAAACTTAAAATCCGGGTCCCCATTGGATCCAGCACCCCCTACGATTTTACAGCTGGTATCAGAGACGGTGACTCCACTTATTCAGGAGGTGATAAACTCCTCACTGGCCTCTGGCACGGTGCCCCCTTCCTGGAAACAAGCCAGAGTAAAGGCTCTTTTAAAAAAATCAAACCTTAACCCAGATGACTGGGCAAATTATCGGCCTATATCCTTGCTGCCAACAGTCAGTAAGCTTGCGGAAAAGTATGTAAATGCCCAGCTCTCTGCATTTCTGGAGGAAAGGAATGTACTGCACCCTACGCAAACAGGCTTTCGGAGCCTTCAGGGAACAGAGACCGCCCTTATTACGGTGGTAGAGGAGACTAGGAAGATCCTTGACACCGGCTGCAATGCCGCCATACTTCTCTTAGACCTCAGTGCGGCATTTGATACCGTGAATCACAACATCTTGCTGCAGAGGCTGAGAGAAGTAGGGGTTGGGGGGCAAGCGCTCAATTGGCTGTGTTCCTTTCTAACGGAAAGGACCTTCACGGTCTTTGAGGATAACGCTTTTTCACCCCAAATGCGTCTCCAGTGTGGTGTTCCCCAGGGCTCCTCCCTCAGCCCTACCCTATTTAATATCTATATGAGGCCTTTGGCTGAGGTGATTCTGCCCTGGGAAGTACAGCTGGTGACGTATGCAGATGATACGCAATTGATCATCTCACTATCGTCTCAGAATGCCCCCTATAAAAATCTCTCCTCTTGTCTAACGGATATCCACGCATGGATGGAGACATCCTTTCTTAAATTGAATGGTGCGAAAACAGAGGTAATGTTACTGGGACAGAAGCCTCCGTCCACCATTGACAACTGGTGGCCACCTTGCCTTGGACAGCCCCCCCCACCAAAAAGCCAAATCAAGAGCTTGGGGGTCTGGCTCGACCCTGCCCTTAATCTTGGAGTACAGGTGCGCAAGGTAGCAGCGATCTGTTATGCCTTACTGAGACAACTGAGGAAAACCATTAGTGGAGAAGTGTGGCTCACTGGTTAGAGGAGGCAGACCTGGAAGCAGAGGTCAGCATGGGACCAGGGTTCAATTCCCGGCTCGGCGGGGTCTTGAATCCTAAAAAAAAATGTCCATGGACTCGACAATTCTTGCTCCGGTGCCTACTCGATTCACGGGTTCACACTCTGCGACTCTGGGCAATAGCTTGCTTAATCTCCACAACGGCCCCTCGCGGCGGGATGCCTGGCTTTCACCTTGCGGATACCCTGCCGGGGTTATCTCACAGGGGAATACCAGGACGGGTTCCCTAAGCAAGCGCTTAGAAACCGCTTGGTGATTTGCGCTATATAAATTCCTGTACATTTACATTTACATTTACATTAAACTCCTCCCGTTCAGTTCCAGGAGAATACTGGTACAATCCCTGATATTATCGCGCCGTGACTACTCCAATGCACTCTATCTGGGAGCTCCACAAGGCGCTATTAAAATCCTCCAGACGGTCCAAAACTGTGCCGCACGTCTGTTACTGGACATCCCACGACGGACCTCCGCCAGATCTGGTTTGCACCAGTTACACTGGCTTCCAGTGCAAAGGAGAGTGGAGTTTAGGTCCTTGACCACGGTACATAAAGCTTTCCATAAGACTGGCCCCGTACTAATTCAAGCCATGTTCTCCCCCTATTGCCCTCAATGGACCCTCAGATCTAATAATAAGAATCTGTTAGTGGTCCCTAAAACTAAAAGAACACGTACGGGTGGGAGACGCTTTTCGCTACAGGCAACCAAACTATGGAATAGTCTTCCTGATTCCATTAGATTGGAACCAAATCATCAAAAATTCAGGAGGCTAGTTAAAACTCACCTGTTTGCCTAACTTTGTGAATGAATGAGCAAAGGGCGCCGGGATGCCTACGGGTAGCTGTGCGCGTAACAAATGTGTCATTCATTCATTCATTCATTCAAATGAGAAAAAGGGCAGCATTTCTGGCCCTAGTCCCGACCAGTCTCAAACAGGCCCAAACAGGCAACTACCCTTGTCCTCTCTGCCCTTAGCCTCGACGCCCGGGCTGAGACGCCCTAAGCTTGGCCTTTTTTGTATCCCTAGTAATCAGGTGACCGCTTCAGCCAATGGGAACCCTAGCCCTAACACGATCCAATCACAACACTAGCCCTAACATCTAGAACCAATAGGAGACCAGGACCTTACTGCCAATCCCAGCCCTAGTCCAAGCACCCAAAAAACCCTGATCTCTACGTCCAATAAAGGCCTAAGCCCGACCACTAGTCCCAACCCAAGTCCAAACAGCCAATGGTACAGGTAGCCCTAGTCCCTACTTCCAATAGAAAGCCTAACCCTACTCTTAGTCCCACAACTGGTCCAACAAACAATCACACCAGAAGCCCTAAATAGCTACTTCCAATTAAAGGTCTAACCCTAGCCCTAGTCCCTCCCTACTCCCAACAACCAATTACATAGGAAGCCCTAGTCCCTACTTCCAAAAGAAATCCTAACCCTAGCCCTAGTCCCATCCCTGCAATGATTGAATCACAGACCGAGAAACCAATCAGAACCCTCAAATACCCAACCAATGAGGACATTAACCCTAATCCAATAGAAACACCAGATACAACCACCAATCAATGTACACATGTGCCAACCACTAGCACACCATATAAGGTCCCAGCAACCTCAGACAAGATTTGCTGGCCAGGGAGTTGGAAGCTGCTTGCTCCTGTTCAGAATCTCCTAGGAGACAGACAGGCTCAATCCACAACTTTGGACTTCAGCAGGTAAAGGCTTCACTAACTCGAAATCTAACAATACTGTTTGAATAAAGCTTTACTCCCCCTGCTGGCCAAAAAACAAAGTGCACAGGCCCCAGTTAATACAGTTTAAACAGCTCACAGAAGCACCCTCTGATGTAGAAAATCCCTGTTGTTGGGGGGGGGGGGGCGGCCTCACTGGCTTGTGAACACAAAATGGAGGCTGGGGGTGCACTGTTTGAGCACACAGGCCTAAGCACAGAGCAAAGAAGAAATTTGGAGGGAAAACAGATTTGTCACCAAGGAATGAGAAGGACAAACTACAGAGGTTGGACTGCAAATCCCACAATTCAACACACCAAATGAAGGCAATCATGGGCAGGGAAAACCACACATTTAAAACACAACACAGGTGATAAAATATGCAATTACAGGCAGGCTAAAACTATGGGTGTTTCCTAACACATCACATGACCAGAAGTTTATGTTCATAACCAGGACCCTTCAGCGATACCAGCACCTCCTGGACCCGGTGGATTTGGCAGGTCAATGGGCACACACCAGGTGAGCCAATCGTGAGTAAACAAGTCATGAGCTATCATTGCTTTAGTCAGGGCCAACGTCTTCTTGTTTTGTTAACTCGGTCACGAACAGACCGCGCTGGGTAACTGCTACTTGGGCTGCAACCCGGCTGCTTCTCAGCCAGATGCACACGCGGCCATGTCCTCTACGGCAGGGAGCTAGCCTTGGGGCCCCACAAGGTTCCGACTGTAAATCGCGTGCCCTCCCACCTTAGCCCCAGGGGATCGTACTGTTTGACATCACCAGCTCGGCGTCCTTATTTCCATGCACAAGCCGATGCTGACTACAATTTAACGATGCACTTGTATTGAACTTTAATTGCTACTTACCAACGACATACCGGGTTACACCCTAAACAAATGAAGGGGAATTTTGCTCTACCGCATTAGGCTAATGTTTGTTAATGCCCCCCCCCTTTCCACATCAAAATATACACGTGGACATGGAGCGCTTCATGTACTGTCTATAACGGCATATACGGCAGAAACACGCCACCAACCACCTTGAAAACCGCCTACACACCGGCGTTTTCGCCTTACTTAGTGCTCCGACTTTGGCCACATGGTCTCTGGTGAGATGTACTTCTTGAGATAAATATAGATGTAGCGCTTATTTGTAGCCATATCACTACTCATGATATCCCCCCAAGGCGAATCAACTACTTCTGAGCCAAGAGCTGCAACTGTGTCAGGGACACAACCATGAACTTAAGATTACCTATGAGAGATACACATGCAGACACGTATGTTTGGTTCCCCATAAATGTGCCCTTTCTCTCTTTCCATCTTCCCAGTTCTTCACACACAGGAGACAAGCCGTGTGCGTGAATCCACCGGGCACTGTTGAAGCCTGGGGACCACATTGTTTGGGTGAGTCCTCGCAGAGATGTCTCTACTGTTCTTTGTATGTTCTCCACATGGGCTGTTAAGCACCTTAGCTCACTGTGGTAGTTCACCACCAATGTTTTTTATTCATTGTCCATTGGTAATGTTCGCCCTACGCATTTATATTCACCACTTATGTGTAGTTTTAGCATTGGAGTCACGATGAGGCTATGTCTCAAAAACATATGACATGTACATGTAATAACATCACATATGTTACCTTCTACACCTTTTGTCTCCCACCACAGGTAGTTCCAGGTTGTATTAAGGTATTTGTGTCTAATTGCACTTCTTGCACGTGCGATTCTGTACGCCGCGTATACTAGATGTAGATTACACTTAATTAGGTCCTGAAGAATCGCTAGTTCAATAAACAGGAAAGCGAGAAACATGTTGACCAACAAACTCTAACAAGGAAACCCCCACACGAGCCATTAACCTCGGCGTGTGTGCTTTGTACACTGTTTTTAGCGAGGATAGGAGACCCCAAGAATAAAGTTGTCCTTCTAGGTACTCCGAATCCTATTTTAGTCACTCCATCACATCTAACAGTTCTGGCACCACACCCGCACTTCACCAAGCAGCAGTTGGATAGAAGATCTCCGATAAAGAGCTCCCTACTTTAGGGAGCCCGTTGGGTATTGCACTGCCGACCCAACGAGAAGCAGCCCATATGATGAAGCATGACACCTGAAAGGGTGTGTGAGGGCATTAAGATCCAACATATGGATCCCCACCTATATTCTTCCTCGATATAGTGGGACCTAGTCTCTTGTGACTCCCCTGTACGCTCTAATAGAGGAACAGCACAATCCCCCTTTTTGTAGACATTGATTCAGGCCACCTTTGTGCTGGACCCCCCACTCTTAACACAGTGGAAAACTGGCCCCCTTGTCTCCCACTTTATTGTAAAAGCCCATGCACGGTTTCCAACCGTGGGACTCACAGAACCTATCCCACAGCTCTGACCCCCAACAGTGAAGGTGATGGTCACACTGCATTTCCTAGCCACAGGTTCATTTCAGTACACAGTGGTTACATCTGGTGGTATGTTGCAACCGATGTTCAGTATGATGTTTACGTGATGTCCTGTCTGCACTGTTGCAATACATGGATAGTTATATTCAGTTCCCAAGAAGAGAAGACTTGGCAACCATGAAGGGTGACTTTTATGACCTAGGTCACATCCCACATGTTGTAGGGTCCATTGATGGCACACACATTGTACTTGCACTACCTTAAGCAGGTGAGCAAATATATAGAAACCAGAAACATTATCATTCAATCAACGTGCAAGTGACATGCCTTGCGTATTAGACCATTTCACATGTCTGTGCCAAATTCCCAGGATCTGCCCACGACTCCTATGTCATGCGGAACAGCAACATACTCAAGTTGATGTCACATCTACAAACAGAGACGGCCTGGCTTGTTGATGAGTGAGATGTGTCCATCTTTTGTGTGTGTGTGTGATGAATGCTGTTATCCTCTGCAAATGTCGTAATCATGTTTGCACATCTGTGTGACTTCCATCTTTGTGACTCAGTGTATGCCAGCTAGCCTTTGTTGCTGACCCCCCTGAGAAATCCAACAACGCCAAGGGAAGTCCGTTTCAATGAGGCCCATGGGAGGACACCTCGGGTTGTGGAGAAGGCTTTTGGGCTCCTGCAGGGCAGATTCCACTGTTTGGACAAGACCGGGGGATCCCTCCTCTACTCACAAAGGAAGGTGTGCCAGATCATCGTTGCCTGCTGCATGCTCCACAACCTTGCATTGTACAGGAACATCCCTCTGATTATGGAGGATGGAAACCAGCAGGACCCCTGGGTGAGGATCCTGACATGAACACTGATGATGATAGTGGTGAAGAGAAGCTTGACCTGCTTCAACAGCTCATTAACAACTACTTCCCTTGAGGGTAAATATGCAGAGAGATGTCATACTGTGACAGTTACAGTCGCTGTTGTGAAGCAGTAAGGATGTGGTGGGTTGCTGACTATTTGGTGTGCACAAATGTGGGTTACTTTGTGCAGAGCTGTGAGTGGATGAGCTCTTGACTGATGTAGAAGTTCACAATTTAGCTATGTGACGTCTGATCTAAGTACTGTGTGCTCCAGAAGTAGACTGTTATTGTTGTGAGATGTTTGAAATGCTACCTGAGATATTCTTGTTGTCTTGTTGTAGGTCCCTTCTGTCAGAACCCTGATTTTCTGGGCTCTCTAAAGTTCCTCAGAAGCAGACAACTAGGCCCACCTTGCAGCTCCACCTATTCCCCAATTTAGCAAGGAAGCCTTGATCAGATAAGGTGGGTTTCAACAACGGCAATTACCAGGAACCAATATTAGCACATCACAAAAGAGACAAGAATGGTTGTCATTGTAGTAAGAAACTTTTATAAGCAGTTCGGTGAATTGGCACAGATTCAGATCAATAACAGAAGTATCAGCTCTAGACTCTCATGTGGAATAAAAGCTCAATAGACCATTAACATTGTTTTCTGATTCACATGAACAGTTTCATGAAAGAATAACCACAGTAAACTCAAAGCATCAAAGGATAGAATTAGCTTAGGAATGTCTTTGGGCTCAAAACAATACTACAGCCACTCTGTTGAATTCACAGCATAGACTGAAACAAACTCAATGAAGTTTGAAGGAGAACCAGGTTCCGAGATTTAGGCAAAGTCTGAACCAAAAGATCTAGGTAAACAAAGTCGTTCAACAAGCCAAAGTCATAAATGTCGCCAGAGAAAACGCCCCTCGCGCGTTGTCTGACGAGTGCCCTTGAAGAAATTACCAGCCGGCAACTCAGGACTTGGCCTCAAGATTAGAAAAGGATTAATCCTACCTGCGTTTTCAGCAAGCGGATATTCGTGGTAGTTTACTACCATTCAAGGAGTCAGGAGTCTGGAAACAGGAACTGCGGAGAAATCCTCAGCGCGGAGCGAAGACAGGAAACAGGAGACCTCCAAACTCGGGAACCGGCAAGAATAATCCGCACGGAGAACAGGGCGCGGCTCCTTTTATAGTCCTGAGCGGAGGTACAGGTGCTGCAGAGGGAAAAAAGACCTTGGCAGCAAATCTGAACATGAACTGCGGTAGCGGCCAAACAAATGCAACAAGCATTGGCAAAAGCGCACTGGAACAAGCATTGGCAAAGGAACGTTTCAAAGGGCATTACACTGGGCACAGATACAATGCAAAGTAGCGCAAGGAAGCAGCGGTACAGCACAGGAGCATTAACACAGCTGGGCACAGATACAATGCAAAGTAGCGCAAGGAAGCAGCGGTACAGCACAGGAGCATTAACACAGCATAATAAGACAGTATGACACCATGCAGTGCAGCAGAGGTACGGGGCATGTAAGAAAACGGGAGACATAGGGCAGTGCAATAGGGATCCTGACAGTGCCCCCCAACAAAAAAGGTGACACCCCCCCCTGAGGCTCAAAAGTGGGAGACCGGGTGCCTGGCATGAAACAATCGCAACAAACGAGGAGCATGAACGTCCACCTCGGATACCCAGGAATCCTCCTCAGGACCGTAGCCCCTCCAGGAAAGCAAATACCACAATTTCCCTCTGATGCGTTTACAATCCTTGATACAGCGTACTTCAAACTCATCCTGGCCTTTCACACACAAGGCCGGAGGACGAGCTCTCTTCTTGACAGTGGCCTTTTTCAAAAGTGACACGTGAAAAACAGGATAAATCCTCATGCCCTTGGGAAGGAGAAGTTTGTAAGTCACAGGGTTTACAGACTTAATCACTCTGTATGGGCCAATGAACTTTGGGTGGAATTTATAGCGGCTCCTGAACTGAAAGTTTTTCGTAGAAAGCCAGACCATGTCTCCAATGCGAAGATCTGGACCCTTCTGCCTTTTTCTGTCGGCAAACTTTTTGTAAGAGGCTTTAGCTTTTAACACATTAGTCCGCAAGACCTTAGTAACTCGTTCCATCTCACGGAAATGGAAATCCAAGGATGGTATATTGGTTTCCGGATGAGCTAGGAGTAGAGGTGAGAAATGGGGGTGTCGGCCATAGACAGCAAAAAATGGTGACATACCAGTAGAGACATTCTGTAGATTATTGTACGCAAATTCAGCTTCCCACAACAGAGCTAACCAGGAACCCTGCTTTTTGAACAAAAAACATCTCAAATATTGTTTCAAGACTTGGTTAACTCGTTCAGTCTGCCCATCAGATTCAGGATGGAAGCTGGTAGAAGTGTTAGTTTTGATGTGAAGAGCTGAACACCAGGCTTTCCAGAACCGTGAAATGAATTGTGGTCCGCGGTCTGAAGTTATGGACCTGGGAAGACCGTGCAAACGCACCACGTGTTCCAACAACAATTGAACTAGTTGAGAAGAAGTCGGAAGTTTCGAGCAAGCAATAAAGTGGGCCATTTTAGATAAACGATCCACAACTACGAGAATGGTAGTCATCCCCTTTTCTTCCGGCAAATCAGTTATGAAGTCCATTGCAATATCCACCCAGACCTGTGTCGGGGTGGGAAGTGGAAGCAGAAGACCTTTTTTACGACCATGTTCCCCTTTAGCTTGAGCACAAACATCGCAGGCTTGTATGAACGAAACTACATCCTTGCTCCATGTTGGCCACCAAAAATTTCTTTGTAGAAGTTCCTTGGTTTTG
The DNA here is from genome assembly GCF_964261635.1 of Lissotriton helveticus. Lineage (NCBI taxonomy): Eukaryota > Metazoa > Chordata > Amphibia > Caudata > Salamandridae > Lissotriton > Lissotriton helveticus. The sequence goes on from NC_136067.1 coordinate 991,118,012, forward strand.
GTGATCCCAGGGTGACCTGCTAATTGACTTTCGTGACACCACTGTAAAACCTGTGTTTGTAACTTCTTAGTTGGAACAAATAAGAGATTGGAATGAAAGGGCAAGTTCTGATGAATAGTTCTTTTAGGCCCATCTTTAACCCATGATAACAGTGTTGGAATTGGCATAGCTTGTCTTATGTGCTGGAAGAAGACCTCGGACATTGTAGCGCCTATTATTTGACCTTCTGAAAGCATGCTTGTGGGTTTGGGATCTTGAGGAACTTCATCAGACTTGTGATCGTATCGAGATAAGGAATCTGCTTTGTTATTTTTTGTGCCTGATCTGAAAGTGATGATAAAATCAAACTCTGCAAAGAATAAAGTCCAGCGAAGCTGCCTAGGAGTTAAAGCCTTGGCACATCTCAGGAATTGGAGGTTCCGATGGTCTGTGTAAACAGTCACTGTATGTTTAGCCCCTAACAGGTAGTGGCGCCAATCCTTGAAAGCATAACGAATAGCCAAGAGTTCTTTCTCTGCGATGGTATAATTGGTTTCTGCAGGTAAAAATTTTCTAGACAGAAAGGCTATAGGATGCAATTCATTGGTGATATGGTCTCTTTGAGATAGAATGGCCCCTATTGCGAAGTCAGAAGCATCGGCTTCTACAATGAAAGGCATCTCAGGATCTGGATGTCGTAGAACAGGAGCTTGAGTAAAGGCTCTTTTAAGAGTTTGAAAAGAAGAGTCTGTGTCGGTGGTCCAAATGAATTTAACCTTCTTCCTTAGAAGTTGGGTTAAGGGTGTGGCCAGGGTAGAAAAATTCTTGATAAAACGTCGGTAAAAGTTAGCAAAGCCTAAGAAGCGTTGGATATCTTTCACCGAAGTTGGGATTGGCCAATCTAAGATTGCCTGTATTTTCCTTGGAGCCATAGTAATCCCTGATGGAGAGAGAATAAATCCAAGAAACTCAACCTTGGTAGTATGGAACTCACACTTAGACAATTTGCAGAATAAGCCATGGGTTCTTAAGGTGTTCAGAATTGTTTTGACGTGTCGAATGTGTTCTTCGGGTGAAGCTGAAAAAATTAGAAGGTCGTCAATGTAAGCTATGACAAACCTATCTAAGAAGTCTCGTAGGACATCGTTAATAAAAAATTGGAAGGCAGCTGGAGCATTGCATAAGCCAAAAGGCATTACACAATACTCAAACAAACCAAAGCGAGTTCGGAAAGCAGTTTTCCACTCGTCGCCTGGTCTGATACGTACCAAATGGTAGGCACCTCGCAAGTCGAGTTTCGTAAAAATTGTGGCTGAGCGCACTTGATCAAGAAGCACCGGGATCAAAGGTAGGGGGTATCTATTCTTGATAGTGATGTTATTGAGAGCCCTATAGTCAATGCAGGTGCGCAGTTCACCATTGCTTTTAGGCACGAAGAAAAGAGGAGAGGCTGCTGGAGACTTGGAGGGCCTGATGAAACCATTTTTCAAAAATTTATCAAGGTATTCACGAAGATGAGTGTTTTCCAGCTCGGTCAAGGCATAAATTCTGCTACAGGGTATTTTGGCACCTGGTATTAGATCAATGGCACAATCATAGTCTCTATGTGGTGGAAGAGTTTCGGCCTTTTGCTCACAAAAAACATCTGTGAACTCTTCGTATACGGATGGCAAGTCGATGTCTTGTTCAGCAGCTGTGGAGATATAGAGTGCAGAGGCTGAATGCAGGAGGGTACTAGGAGAGTCCTTTGAGTCTTTCTCAGAACAGGTATTACATTCTTGTTTGCACCAGGGTGAATTGAAATCAACAGAACGATCTACCCAGTTGATAACTGGATTGTGCAGCGTTAGCCAAGGGATGCCCAAGATAACACCAAATTGAGGTGCGTCGATTACGTCGAAAGATATGGTCTCTTGGTGTCTTCCGGAACCTACATTGCAAACCATAACAATGGGAGTGGTACAGTGGGTGATCATTCCAGAAGTTAGCTGAGTTCCATCGACTGCATAAACAACTTCGGGTTTTTCTTTCGTGATTAAAGGTATGTGTGTCTTTTCAATAAACTTGGAGTCAATGAAATTTCCGGTGGCACCAGAGTCAATCATCACTGCCACCATAATTTGTTTCAAATTGGGCAAGCTAAAGAAAACATTCAAAGTCAAATGAGGCACTGTTAACTGTAAGGTATTTGCAACAGACTGTTCAGGAGGGGGTAACCAACTCGAAAAAGTCTCCTGATCCAAATTCGAGTTCTCTAGTTTTCCGACTTGTTTTCCTTTTTGTCTCGAGACCAAGAGTTCTTAGGTTTCAGTGAACATTCTCTAACGAAGTGCCCCTTTTTACCACAATATAGGCACAGGCCATTTTTTCGTCGAGTCTCTTTTTCTTCGGATGTTAAGGGTTTCCTTAGGCTTCCAATTTCCATGGGTTCAGAGGCTTCTGGATTATTTGGGTGCGACCTTTCCTTGGCTCTAGAAAAGAATCGGACGTCAGCTCTTCTTTTGTCACCTTTGCGATCAGCTACTCGATGGTCCAAGCGAAGACTAAGAGCTATAAGTTCTGCACAAGTTCGAGGCTGAGGATCAATTGGTGCTATAAGGTCTTTCAACTCGTCTTTAAGCCCTTGATAATATAGAGCCGCCCTTTTAGCCTCTGGCCAGTCAGTCTCTGCTATTAGACGGTTGAATTGAGTAAGATAGTGTACTAATTCCTTATTTCCTTGTCTTAGCTCCAACAGTTCTCTGTCAGCGGACCCTGTTATAGTACGTCTATCAAAGATTCTTTCAAATTCTCGTTTAAACTGTACCCAATTGGACAACAGGGGATCATCTGCTTGCACCAAAGGAACTGCCCACATAGCTGCGTCACCACTCAGAAAGGAAATCAAAAAGGCAATTCGAGATTGGGCGTTTGGAAAGGAAGCTGGTTTGACCATGAAATGTAACTGAATCTGGGTTAAAAAGGTCTGAAATTTGTTAGGCTCCCCAGAAAACCTCTCTGGTTGGGCCAAGGGAACAGTTGTAGGAACAGTTACAGACACAGTGGGTGATGAGCCAGCTACGTTTGCTTGGGGGTGACCTAAAGACGGTACAGAGTCTATGCGTGACTGTAAGCGAGTCACCTTATGGGTTAAAGCTGCAGTTTCATTCCTACTGGCTTGTAGTTCCGTCTGCAAGTTCCCTATCATTGCACACAGGTCATTCATGGTGGCTTCCATTTGGCTGCTGCTCGGGAGGAACAGATTCGTGGGCGGATTATTCTGTCAGAACCCTGATTTTCTGGGCTCTCTAAAGTTCCTCAGAAGCAGACAACTAGGCCCACCTTGCAGCTCCACCTATTCCCCAATTTAGCAAGGAAGCCTTGATCAGATAAGGTGGGTTTCAACAACGGCAATTACCAGGAACCAATATTAGCACATCACAAAAGAGACAAGAATGGTTGTCATTGTAGTAAGAAACTTTTATAAGCAGTTCGGTGAATTGGCACAGATTCAGATCAATAACAGAAGTATCAGCTCTAGACTCTCATGTGGAATAAAAGCTCAATAGACCATTAACATTGTTTTCTGATTCACATGAACAGTTTCATGAAAGAATAACCACAGTAAACTCAAAGCATCAAAGGATAGAATTAGCTTAGGAATGTCTTTGGGCTCAAAACAATACTACAGCCACTCTGTTGAATTCACAGCATAGACTGAAACAAACTCAATGAAGTTTGAAGGAGAACCAGGTTCCGAGATTTAGGCAAAGTCTGAACCAAAAGATCTAGGTAAACAAAGTCGTTCAACAAGCCAAAGTCATAAATGTCGCCAGAGAAAACGCCCCTCGCGCGTTGTCTGACGAGTGCCCTTGAAGAAATTACCAGCCGGCAACTCAGGACTTGGCCTCAAGATTAGAAAAGGATTAATCCTACCTGCGTTTTCAGCAAGCGGATATTCGTGGTAGTTTACTACCATTCAAGGAGTCAGGAGTCTGGAAACAGGAACTGCGGAGAAATCCTCAGCGCGGAGCAAAGACAGGAAACAGGAGACCTCCAAACTCGGGAACCGGCAAGAATAATCCGCACGGAGAACAGGGCGCGGCTCCTTTTATAGTCCTGAGCGGAGGTACAGGTGCTGCAGAGGGAAAAAAGACCTTGGCAGCAAATCTGAACATGAACTGCGGTAGCGGCCAAACAAATGCAACAAGCATTGGCAAAAGCGCACTGGAACAAGCATTGGCAAAGGAACGTTTCAAAGGGCATTACACTGGGCACAGATACAATGCAAAGTAGCGCAAGGAAGCAGCGGTACAGCACAGGAGCATTAACACAGCTGGGCACAGATACAATGCAAAGTAGCGCAAGGAAGCAGCGGTACAGCACAGGAGCATTAACACAGCATAATAAGACAGTATGACACCATGCAGTGCAGCAGAGGTACGGGGCATGTAAGAAAACGGGAGACATAGGGCAGTGCAATAGGGATCCTGACACCTTCGCCCTGACATTATTTTCATTTGGACATTAGCTGCACTATGATGCTATTCTACCTGGCAAAATGGACATGCACTTGTGACCACCTCTCAGCCTTCCATACAAATGTAGAGTCGATCAGACAGTAGAGAATACAAACCAAGTATATGTTTATCAGATGTGGAGCCCCATCTGCCAGTCGCTTAGGGGTGCTGCAGAGAGGACTGACTTCAGCAAACATGGTGATACATTATGTACGATTCAGAACTAAAGAAAGACTCGCCAGACAGGACATTTCCAGATGGAGGCAGCTACACAAAGGAGGTACAGAAGGATAAGTTTCGATCCTGAGACCGGGCACACACTAGCTCTATGCCAAGGTCGTTCTGCATACGCCCATAGCTGGTCTAGTGGGAGCAAGCCTCTTTCATGTGGGAAAGGTATGCACTAATAAAAATAATGTATTCATTAGCGCAGCAGGGCTCAACCTTGGAGAAACGAAAACTACCACAGCTGCTTGCAGCAGAGACAGAGAGAGAAATGGCAGCCAACCATAAAATGGTGCAGCAAATGCTAACTTAAGACGTACAATACATAAGCAGTACAGCTAATACATTTTTATTCTAACAATGTCTGACACTGACTTGGGGAGTACAACTCCCCAAGTCAGGGTACCAAAGCAACTTGTACAGCGAGAGGATGAAAGTTTCAAGTACACCACAGTATTTCTTCTGTTGTGTGGTGGTACTTTGCCTATTTGTTCCATCGTGTTCTCCAACACATTGTGTTATTTGGCAAATACATGTTTGTCTCTGTTCACATAGATAGCTTCCTCTCTGTGGATGAACTGGATGTAGGTGTCCATGTGTCTCATCATTGTATGCCACAGAGCATAAATGACACCACTGGCAGATGTTAGAACCAATTCAACAGATGCAGCTATACCTGTTCGGAGTGTACCAGTGCTGAGTTACTGTTTTGACCCCCTGCTGCTGTTATTGTTTGGCTGTGTGAAGTCTATTTTGGACTACTTAAAATGCCTGAAGCTGCGTCAACAACACATTTGTGAGATCACTCTTCAATTGGACATTGCTGATGGTTCCTCTCCCAAATTGTATCTGAGGTGTACATATGAAAATTGTGGTACTTCACATTCCACAAGTGACAGGTGTGTCATGTTGCTGTGTGGATGACCTTCTCCTTGTAACTACATACGGTTGGAACCCTGTAATAAAGATATGTGTGAAGTTTACACTTAAATGTCTGAATTTAGTAACATGTTTGATATCCTCATCTGCAAAGTTAGCTTGCGCTGCACCAAGTGCCTGCATACATTATTTGCCACAACTTAAATCTGGTGATACATTAGCAGTAGACTTCATAATGTGCTACATCCACAAATTACACCATGGGCAAGTGGATGTGTAAAAAGTGTATTTATTATAGTGCATAAAGTGAGTAAACAAAGTGCCATAAAGTGGGAGGCTGAACACAGAAGACTGAAGCTGTCAGTGGTGATAGATGAAAACATTAGAGCTGTTACCACATTGTTAAAAGTCCACAGTCCAAAAGACTCCTGCCACCCAAATTGAAATGTGTGACAGGATAGTCCACAAAGTCAATGTGCTGCGCACTAAGGGTGATATCAAGGACGGCTCTGCTTCCGGGCGTGGATAGGTGCCTTGCCATTAGAATCTCCTGGTGGGTTCTTCGGATGTCCCCACTTATATTTGGAAGGGGTTTCACTGCTGCAGCTTCTTAGGTGTCTGAGGACTCAGCCTCTGACAGGACCTCCCTCCCTGTGGCAGCCACAGAGGTAGAAGGTGCATCTGGGGGCTGCCCACAGGTTTGTGATGTTGTGGGGGGAGGCTTGATAAATCTATGTTGATGATGTCCTTCAAAACCCCAATGAGCTGGTCTGTGTTCTTAATGAGTGTTCAAAGCTGTGGTACATGGTCTACTGCAGCAGCTTGATCTCCCAGAGCTCCTTCAGTACCTGACCCATCTGTCTTTGGTTGCCTTAATAGACACCAAGGACTCTGGAAATGGTGACCAGAGCTTCCTTGTCCACAGTAATCTCACGGTGTTGGCCACCAGTGGCCCTCCCACCAGCCCTACCCCCCAGACCTGTGCCCTTGGCCGTGCCTGCACCCTCACACTGTCCTCTGCATCCTCAGGGAGCGCGCTGTTGTTGCTCACCTCCGGGAAATTATACTGTGGTGAAGGAGATGGTGGTGGTGCTGTTAGGTCCACAGGTTGTCATGGAAGTGATCTGCGTTGTTGCAGCTGCTGAGGTGGGAGTTATGGTGGTGGGGCCAGTGAGACTCACTGGTTGTGTCCTGCCATGGCTGTCCAGAAGGGCCAGGTCAGTCCTTCACATCCGAATGAGTGGGAGATTCAGCATCAGAGAGTTCTTGATCGTGGGGTGGAGACTGACTGAGCTCGGTGTTCGGAGTCTCAGCAGCTGTTGTTTGAGACCCGCCTGTTAGAAAAAGGTTACATTGTCAGGATTTTAAGTGCTTCACCCAACTTTTGTTACACAGTGAGTAAGGAGCTGAAGGAGACAAAATGGTTGTGGTTAGACATAATGATCAGTATACATAATGTTAACCTGCATGACATGAAATCGAGAAACATCCATTATTTGTTTGTAAACTTACATGGAAATAATGAGAACTGTACAGCTTCATGTTGCCTAGATGGATGGACATGATATTACTTACCAACTTGATGCTCAGCCACTGTAGATTTGGCACGTGTAATGTTCAGTTCACACTCCTATTTCTTTACTATTCAGGTATAGTCCCATTTGTGTTGTACATTTTGCAGTACTACTCATATGTGCTGTGTTCTTTGAATGAATGACCAGGCTTGTAGTTTGGCTGGAATACCTTCAAGCTTTTCATCGTTTGTGTTTGCACATATCATTGTGTGTATGTCTTAGTGTAGCTTAACATTTTATTGCTAGAGACTTGGTGATTGAAAGTCTGAGTTGTCAGACATGTACCTGAGCAGAGCTGTGTGTGCAATGTGTGCAGTTAATGTGACAAGTGGAGCCATGTCTGCCAAATGGCTCTGGGGTTAGAGCAGTATTACATCTGTAGAATGCTGAGGCAAGAGGGCCTGCTGATACCTGGAGTGTTGGTTGCCTGTCCCAACCCACCCTAGTAAGATGGCTACCTACCTGTTTGTGACGCAGAGGAGTGAAATGCCTGCCAAGTGATGATGGGGTGAGAGCAGTGTTACACCCTGTTGAGTGTAGGGAGAAGAGGGCCTGCTGTTAGCTGGAGTGTTGTCTGTCTCCCCCCCCCCCCCAGTAAGATGGCTATCTACCTGTGAGTAGAAGCTGAGGGGTGAAATGGCCTGCCAAATGGTTATGGGGTCAGCGGAGTGTTACATCCTGTAGAGTACTGAGGCAAGAGGGCCTTCTGGTACCTGGGGTGCTGGCTGCCTGTCCCAGCTCCTCCTAGTAAGATGGCTACCTACCTGTTTGAGATGCAGGGAAGTGAAATGGATGCCAAGTGATGATGGGGTGAGAGCAGTGTTACATCCTGTTGAGTGTAGGGAGAAGAATGCCTGCTGTTTGCTGGAGTGCTGAGTGCCTGTCCCAACTCACCCTATTAAGATGGCTACCTACCTGCAAGTAGAAGCAGAGAAGTGTAATGGCTGCCAAATGGCTCTGGGATGAGAGCAGTGTTGCATCTGTAGAGTGCTGAGGCAAGATGGCCTGCTGGTAGCTGGAGTGCTGGCTGCCTGTCCCAACTCCCCTAGTAAGAGGGCTACCTACCTGTGAGAAGACGTGCCAAGTGATGATGTGGGTGAGAGCAGTGTTACATCCAGTTGAGTGTAGAGAGAAGAGGAACTGCTGTTAGTTGGAGTACTAGCTGGCTGTCACAACCCCTCTAGTAAGATGGTTACCTACCTGTAAGTATAAACAGGGGAGTCCAATGGCTGCCAAATGGCTCTGGGGTGAGAGTAGTGTTACCTCCTGTAGAGTGCTGAGGTAAGAGGGCCTGCTGGCAGATAGAGTGCTGGCTGCCTGTCCCATCCCCCCTAGTAATATGGCTACCTACCTGTGAGTAGAAGCTGAGGGGTGAAATGGCTGCCAAATAGCTCTGGTGTGAGAGCAGTGTTTACTACATATGTGAACTTTTGACTTGATAGTCGATAGCAGTAGGTGTGCAAAACAGTACCGGAAAGTGTTTTGGCAGTTTTGTAGTTAGTACTTAACAAGTCTCCATTCCCCCAGCTATTCCGGAAAAACTCTCTGGATGCAGTGTGGCAAGCCCCTACTCCACCAATGCAGTGAATGTAAGTGGTGGGACGGGAGAGCCCCCACCAGTCCTCTGAACCGCCTTGTGGTTTCTGTTGGCCCGGTATTTTACTAGGCCCTTGAGGTCATGCCACCTCTTCTTGATGTCACGCAGTGTGCACATGGTGCTACCTATAGCATTGACTTTGTTCACTGTACTGTCCCACATTTGAATTTTCCTGGCGACTGGGGTTTGTTGTACTAGAGCTCCAAACAATTGTGGTTCTACTCTAATGATTTCATCTTCCATGACTGACAACTCCTTAGCACTGAATTTGGGCATTTTCTTTGGGACATACTAAATGGTGTGAAAATAAAACAATTGTGAAATTGTGACTGTGGAAGTGAAGATGAAAAAATGTGTAAGGTGTATGAGTGAAAAGGGTTGGTGCATGAAGGTAGGTGAGTGTCATGGTGTGCAGTGGGGAAATTCCTCCTCTCCCTCTCTTGACAGATGTGGTCTGTGGGGTCTTGACTGCAGAGTGTTGGCAAAGGATGCTGGTCAGGGAAGGAGTGTGTTTTATACTCCTCAGTGTAGGTGTGTCCTCCTAGGGAGTTACCATCAGCTGTGTGAAAAATAGTTTTCACAGTTTTCTATGTGCTCATTCCTTTTGGGATTTTTGAGCTAGCTGGGCGCTGCAGTCTTCAACATTGTCGGACCGCAGAGTTCATTCAGACAGGACCACAGTTTAATTATAATATCCTCAGCTGTCATGCCGCTGGGGATTTGGTGTTTGTATGAGAAATTACTGGCTTTCCAACCACATCGGTTGGAGCTGCAAGCTTTCTGACCGCATCAGTCACAACTGATGTCTTTTCAACCGCCGCGGTCAGAGCTTTACAGTGCGTGTATCGTAATGGGCCTGTCAGATAGTCCCTGCCCCGGCGGGTGGATTTTTACTGCTACCACAGCAGTCAGACGGCTTTTCCGTAATGAGCCCCTTAGACCTGAATTTGCAAAGAGGGCCTTTATCTGCAATACTTGGAATTGACTGCAAGATCTGTTTGTGCATTCAAAGTGGGCTAAATAAATTGTGCAAAGGCATACAGCATAGGTGCTAGGCCTCAATAATGGTTTGTGGAACTCAATAAATACTTCTTCTAAGCCAGCGTTTCTTAACTTTTTTACTTCTGGGGTCCCCCTTCTGAATCATTATTTGAATCCAAGGACCCCCACAGTGTCATTATTGGAAGCTGAGGATCCCCGTCCTAAGCAATTTCTATGACATGGACCTCAAAACAATACACAAAAGTACAAATACAATTACACAGAAAAAAAAATTCAAATATTGTAATATGTTGTGTAATTCACAATCAAATATAGAATTAAAATGTCCAATATTGCTTCCTTGTTTGCATATATTCTAGTCACTTTAATAGATTCTTTTATGATTTTATATTGCAAAACAGTTGTGGACCCCCGGAGTTGACCTCGCAGACCTCTAGGGTTCTGCAGAACACTAGTAAATAACCACTGTTCTAAGCCATTTGTGTTTTTCCTAGTAGCGTCTCTGTTTCTCAGATAATGTGCACAGTTGTGTCATTCTCAATGGTTATTTTAATAATTATCTGCATGCTTCCATTTTGATTGAGTAGAGTACTGTTTGCTTAATGAAAACTGTCTTTCCCTCAATTAGTTTTCCTAAAAATACTCTGAAAACCTATTAGTGCTGTTCCAGGGTATAACAGGCACTCAATCAAACCGAATGCACAACACATTTCCATCAAATAAGTGGTGTAGGGTAGGCCTGGTTGCAGTTCGCAGAGTGACCAAAAACTCCTCCACACTAGGCGGAGTTCCTCAAGTGGCAGAGTGCGTTAGGTTACACTGTTCATGTTGATTTTTAACGCTGGGTGTTTGTCCTCCGCGGGAAAATATGTGCAAATCGCAACATGTGCTCGAGTAGATTTCCTACTCAAGCGGCAGCTTCCTCAATGCAGACAGATGGTTTCTCAAAGCGAGTGGTCACGACCATCCTTGAATGACCACGTTGAAAACTCTTGCTGGGAGGTGGTCTATCATTGGATTTTCCTTGCTCAAGTTCGCCAACTTAATGTTGGTGAGCGTGAGCGAGGAAAAAAACTTTGCTGCGCTGTGCAGAGCAGAGATTTTCAGAAATCAGCATGCTCTGCAGAGCACGGAGTGCAGGAAATTCCGCAAACTCCGTGAACGGAGAAGAGTTCACTGACCAGGTCTAGTATATGAGTAATTTCAAGGGCATAGACAGAGCTGATCATGGACAATGGTCGAAGACTCTTGGAGCAGTGTAATTTTAATCCCATCTTAAAAAACAGTAGGAGTGCATTATAATCATGTGTAGTAAGCACTCAAATATATTCTGTGTGACCTATGTTGCTAAGAGAAGATGGAGTATTGAATAATAAAAGCACTCCACATGAAAACTAATGAGATTATTCACTGGGTGACTAGAAATATGACTAATAAAAGTTCCTGCTATACTTATAAAAAAATATTCTAGAGAAAACAAAGCTTATAACATGTCTCATCGTGAAGCTAATGATATAATATGTATGTGTAGACTAATGGCAAGACATCTATGCGTGTAACAAGAAACTATGGGCCATATTATCAAGAAAGGGCGATACATTATCGCCACTTTTATCAGCAGGAAACTGCCGCTAAAGCGGCGATAATGGGCTTGATAATATGCCCTTGTGAATTCCCATAGAAGCCCAGGTTCTGGTGTTAACCTGGGCTTCTATGGGAATTCACAAGTGCATATTATCAAGCCCATTATTGCCACTTTAGCGGCAGGTTCCTGCCGATAAAAGTGGTTATAATGTATCACCCTTTCTTGATAATATGGCCCCATATTCATATTGGTGTATTTTGAAAAAAAATTTATATTCTTTTGCAATGTATTAATACAGTAAGAAACTGCATTTGCTATATGCTTAGTAATGTCCACGTATTTGTAACCCGGTCAACCATTAAGTTGACATGATTTTGCAGTCTCAAGTATAGTTTCGGTTCAAGTTCACGTTTAAGTCAAACATTTCATTTGTATTTAACCTTCAATATAGAATGTGTTCACTTGCATTGTTTGTTAGTTTCTACTGCAGGTGCGGACAAAGCTTCATTGCAAGGTATGTGAAGATGGAGTTTGGCAAGGAGAAACACAGTAACAGGCAAAGAGGTGAGTTCCCATGGAGGAGGAGAAGTATGTCTATAAAAAGAAAGGAGAGCAGCCCCACTACTCCAAGAGACAGGGTTCCATAAACCAAAAATGTATCAATAGAAAAATATCTCTTGGAGAAATCAACAGTAAAACAGATCACACTCCACTATCTTCACAATCAAAAACTATTCACCACAAGCCTTAAAAAGACCCAAAAGGCAATTAGAGTAGTAACTCTATTGGAAGGCGGACGTGGGAGGCCGAGACTGCGGGCATCTAAGATTTCCCACAACTGATGGAAGTATTGCCGGTATGGTAGCTAATTTCCGGATGTTTTTGGAGGGCTAGTCAGTCCACAGCTCTATGTTCCGGATTAAGGATTTGATATTTTGATAAAGGTACCACATAGTCTTTCAAATTATACCCGATAGGAGATTGATGTACCTACAGTACTACGATTTTAAGTATGGGAACATAGAGGTGTATGCCCGTAAATATTCATGAATCAATCACGTAATTTTTATCGATGGCAAGAAGGACAGGCCTCTAGCACTCCTAGGAGCCACTCAATAGATAAAAGTTCCATATATCTATGACCAAAACGGTGACAGTCCACAATGTCACTCACCCTTACAACAATAACCATAACTATATGTGAACACTGCATATTCAGTTAGAGAGATAATTTATGTTTTTGTCCTGAAGAAGGTGGTCCTACACCGTTTTTCCACCGAAACGCATCAACATCCTCTTTGTTCTGTTAAATTTTAGGAACAATGAACTATCAGTGATATCTAGGCACTTTCACTTGTTAATTCCTTCAATTAACACGTTTTTTAAATGGACAAATATGTATGTCTTGTATACTGTGTCTCTCTTATATGTTAATGTTTTATAATGTTTGTGCAATATATTTCCTAATACATGGTTCATATTGTTTTTAACCGTATGAATTTTAAATAATTGTACAATTGCCTTATGGGTCCTTTTAAGTCTGGTGGTGAATAGTTTTTGATTGTGAAGATAGTGTTGTGTGATCTGTTTGATTGTTGATTTGTCCAAGAGATCTTTTTTTATTGATACATTGGTGGAGAAGAATGGCCAAGGACAAATAAAGTAGTAACTTATCGATGTGGGAAAGGTTGTGCCAGTAGCCAATTTGTGCCGGAATTGTGGAAACTTACCAGAGCCATACACAGGACAGAAAGAAATGAATTTGAGATAGTTGGATGTAGTAAATCATTCCAAAAATTAATTCACTGATGCGTCTGTTAAGGTAAAGTTATGGGTAGGATGCCGACAAAATAAAACCTAAAAAACTCTGAAATTCACTAGCTATTGTTAGTTCTACAATCCATAACTCACACAACAACCATACCAATCGTACCTCACATACTAAATGCAATGCTCATCATAAACTGTTGTTGGTGATAATTACAGTGACTCAGATCTCTGTTTTTACTAATTGAACATTAACTAAGACCTCTGCTAGCACTCATGCAGAGCTTTATTCATAATGTTACCTAATATCATTCAAAATCATGTTCTTGGTTCTACAAGGAATCAGCCAAAGCCTTGTTCTTGATAATTCTGAGTTAAAATTTTGCTCTTAAAAATTGGCAGCCTCACTTCATAATATGTAGCATATAGTCTTGTTACTGATAATTCAAGAGAGGTACAAACTTGCAAAGTTGCTATTTCGTTTTAAAATGTGTGAGATTCAGAAGGTGCCATGCTAGGAATTTTCTTTTTTTGTTGTTAAAGAAAACAAGGATGGCAGCTTTACCAGTTGCCATCAGAAGCTGTACCCACTGCTAAATGGGGAAGCAGGAAGACTACTGCCACTTGACAGTTATCGTCTGTCTCAGACAAACATGATAACAAGCCTAGCCCCACCCTCTGCCGCACAAAGTCTCCCTTTTCAAGCACCATCACCACTACCCGAGCTGTCCCCTATGCTGCAGCCCCCAACCTCTAAGCTGTAAGCTTCTGCCGCCACTTCCCTCATCTCACACATGTATTAGAAGAGTTGTAGGTGACCACAAGTGAGACCAAAGGATTCACTGCCATGGGTTATCCAGCACGTAGCTTTGGCAAGAAATCCTTCGTAGCACCAGACTGTTTACTATACCTCATACAAAGTCTGGAGCCATCGCCTGCCTTTCCATATGGTATTGGTACTTTCGGATTGCAAAAATGCTGTTGCAGCAGTTCCGAATCACTCATAATTGGTCCCTAAAACCAGGCATTCAAATCCATGTCATACAATCTGATGCTTGGCTAGGGACCTAGATTTACAATGGTGGCTCCTGAGGAAAGCAACTCAACGACTAGTCTTTCCCTGGGGCATTTTGTGCGGAGAAACAGGACATGAGTGGGGATCGGTAGCTGGGGGGAATGGGATGGGATTTGGGGAATGGGATATAAGGGTCCAGAGATGCCTCTTCCAGACACTGCGCATCACCGGAAGGGAGGGGGTTAAGAAATGTAGGGCCTCATTTATGAAAAGTGACGCATCGCTGCGTGAAAACAGCAATGCGTCAATTTTCATTCCGCCCTCCTTGCGACATGCTGGATGCGTCATATTTACAGTATGACGCATCATGTCGCAAGGATTTACAGATACGTCAGTATTTCTGATGTATCTGTTGGTGCAAAAATGACGCATTGCTGGAGTTTTACAAAAGTGACGCAACTTCCGCAATGGGTCATTTCACATGGGCAAGTCCCATTTCAAATGTGCATGCGTCAGACTTACCCCTGCTGTGAGGCAGCAACCCAAATGCAAATTTGCAATTCAAGTAATCACAAATTTAGCGATTACTTAAATTGCGAATGCATTTATGGAATCACAAATTGCAATTCCCTAAATGTAATGCCTGATGCAATTTTAAATTGCGATTTCGCAATTAGGGATCGCAAATTACCTTCAATTTTCAAGTTGATGGTAATTTGTGCAAACTTTTAAAAATGCACTAAAGTGCATTTTTCAAAGTTCCATGTTACACACACACATGCCCTTGGGGCATGAGTGTGCGCAACATGTGATCACATGGCAATTTCAGGGTGCATCAGGTGTCCTTTTGGAACCCTTGCACTCTTGAAATTGCATGCACAATTTGCGAGTACCTATTTGGTACTCACAAATTGCGCATGCAATTCCCGTTCATTCCTATGGGCCTCTAGGCCCATAGGAATGAATGGGAAACTCTTCCTTAATTGCGAATCGCAATTTGAAATTTGCAATTAAGGAATATGTAGGAGTCGCAATTTGTTTAGCGAGTCCTAAATAGCGATTTCAGAAAAATCGCTTTAAGGAAGTGCAATTCCTTATGTTGATGCATGTGCCCCTTTATCTTTTGTGACTTTTCGGTAAAATGAAGATTTATGAGCTCCATTTCGTAAATTTTGAAAATTTGTCAAAATGACAGAATTCTGGTGGACCAGAACTGGTTTGTGTCAGTGAAGCAGAGGTATTGCGTTTGTTTGCTCGCGGTGGGGCAAATAATAACCTCGGGTACATTGGTATTATCATGAACTACAAACAAAAAATTATTCCTCTTGAAGTTATTTTATATCTAAGAGTCAGTTGTAGAGAGATCTGCTAGGAAAATTCGTTTTTGTTTTGCTCATAATTTTCTTATATGTAGAATCTGCAGGAAGCTTTCTATTTAACTACTTAACTTTACTTAACTTTTTGGCATTCCACAAATGAGGGCCTCTGTGTCACAAGGGAGTCTCTATAGCAAAAGGCACTGGACGGAGAGCATGGCACACACATACAAAATGCTCAGTATTTATACAAGGAACATGATCACACGCTTTGCTGGGGTGCATTTATCTCTCCACAGCATATGTGCGTCTCGTGGTGCACTTTAGAGAGCAGAAAAAATATATGACTCTTATCTTGCTCTAGCAATAAATTAATTCCTAATCTTGTAGGGACTGAGTGTGCGTGTTTGAGTGTTCTTTAACTCTTGCTCGAGCTTCACAGTGGAGACATTAACACACGTTGTAGTGCATAGGGTTGTAGTTTTCTGTAGCAAACCATTAATCTGACTGGGGCCCTTTCCAGGTCTCAATGTTACAGCTCATGTAGCACATTGCACCAAAGAAGGCATGAGCTATCTCAAACTTCCAAATTCTCCTCATGAATCCAATATGTACTCGGCTAATTAGGAGAAATAAATGAATACCTCTTGAAGTTCTAAGAAAGTGTGCTCAGTCTTAGTATACCTGCACTGCTGACAGTTGATCTTTTCTAACATAAATATAGATGTGTAGTACCGGACGGTAAAATATTCACTTATACAAAAGGTTACTTGAACATAATGCTTTGCAGTGTGATCCACGGCAAAAGCCAACAAGGATCCCATGGTACATTTTATAGAGCAGAAGGCAAAGACAATAATGAATTCAGTTCAATTCAATTCAAGCAAATTTTATTAGACACAGTAATCTTGCCGGGCAGGGGTTGTAAAATTGAAATATACTTGCGTATCTTGCACAATCTTACTTAGCGCACTAAGCACTTTATCAGGGGCAGCTTGTTCACCTTGTGTGTCTGGGGAAAACCTTCCGATGTAAAATGTATGAATTCAATCTGCATTTTAAATTGTTTTAAATGTTTTAAATTAACAGCGCATTCACAACCCCGGCGGTGTCCATCGGTAAGAGTGGACCCGTCGTGCTGAGGGGGGGTTAGCGCTCTAGTCATTGCCCAGTGGCACCCATTTAACGGCATAAAGGAGCGACCACACCACTTTAGACATGGTAATCTTGTCGGGCGGGGGCTGTAAAATTGAAATATACTTCCGTATCTTGCACAATCTTACTTAGCGCACTAAGCACTTGATCAGGGGCAGCTTGTTGAACTTGTGTGTCCGTTTAAAACCTTTTGATGTCAAATTTATGAATTGAATCTGCATTTTAAATTGTTTGAAGTGTTTTAAATTAACAGCGCATTCACAACCCCGGCGGTGTCCATCTGTAAGAGTGGACCCGTCGTGCTGAGGGGGGTTAGCGCTCTACTCGTCGCCCAGTGGTGCCTATTTAGCGGCATACTGGAGCGACCGCGCAGCAGGCGTGCCGAAGATGCGCCAAAGGCAAGCCCGTCTGCGCCCGTCCGCGCCCGTCCGTGATCCGGCCGCACTCAGCGCCAGCCACTTTGCCGGATTTCCACGCACAATGGCAGAGACTCTCAGATATAGTTACACCACGGAACAGCTGTGCGATATAGGTAAGCAGAGCAATGCCTCAGCATATCAGTTTTGGGTCATCTAGAGGGGTCTAATCTTGACTCTGTACAACTGGGTGCAATGAAGTGTGGCCTCCTCAATGTAAGGTCCCTCCCTAAACATTCTACGGAGGTCCCAACTCTTGATCGAACTGCACAATTTGGATGCCCTGTTTATGACAGAAACATGGACAGAGTTGGCGCTGGGGCTCGAGTTGGGGTTAGCTTGCCCAGTAGGGTACAAAGCACTCCACAAACCAAGGCCTGGTGGTAGAGATGGGGGAATAGGGATCATTTTTAATGACTCTTGGGATCTTGCCCCTCTAGACATCGACGTGGTTGCTCACACTGAAATCTTAGGTTTTCCCTTGAAGGATCAGGCAGGGCATATCCTGACTTGCCTAGTCTGCTATAGACCCCCGGGTGCAGTGAATGCACAACAACAGCAGCAGCTTGTTGAGGTGATTAGTAATCTGGCCCTTACTCACCGCAGATTGCTGATATTGGGTGATTTTAATCTTTGGCCCAATGGGAAGCTGGATACAGCTTATAACAATCTTATCCAGTCTTGTGCAAATCTGAACCTGCGGCAATGGGTTTCAGACGCGACCCATTAAGCAGGACATGTGTTAGACCTGGTCTTTTCTGGTGAAAACTCAATTATAATGGATAGAGTTACTCCAGTGGGATGGTCTGACCATTATCTGGTAGAATTTAGAATCACCCAAGCTAGAAGGCCCAGTTCCCTGCCCACTGAAGATAGGTGCTTCGTGGGCAGGGACTGGAAGTCCCTGTTGAGGAGGGCCAAAACGGCGCAGGTCTTCCACTTAGACTCCCTTTTTGATCCTAGGAAGTCTGTTACTGAGAATTACATAGCCTTCTGCGAGCAAGTAACCAGTACAATTGATCAGCTCGCCCCTGCTAAGATCATTAGGAAACGGGGAAAACCTGACGCTCCATGGTATACCGACAAACTGAGGACTCTTATGTTGGAATGCAAACGGGATGAAAGACAATGGAGAAAACTCTATGTCAGTGATGATAAAGCCACTTGGAGGGAACATTTAGCCAGGTACAAGAAAATGATAGCCACCACCAAGGCTGCATACTTTACAGACCTTATTTTAAAATCATCTAATAGTACTAAATGTGTCTTTAACATCCTGAAAAACATGACCACTCCGGAGTGCACAAGCAATAAGATTGTGCCCTCACAAGAGCTCTGTGACGGACTGGCAGCCTTCTTTCAAGAAAAGATAGATAGGATTGTTGAGGGCCGGAAACCAGATATACTATCGGGCACCATAAGTAGGGATGTAACAGGCACCTCCAGTTCACAGGGAATCATGGATGTTGGGTCAGAGTTAGGGAGGCAGGGGACAATTCTGGACCACTGGGAACTGCCTTCGGAAGAAGAGTTTGTCAGTGTGGCGATGGGGCTCCCTTCTGGCTTACCGCTGGATCCATTCCCCCAAAAACTTTGGAAAGAGCTGGGCTATGAGGTCTTCCCACTGCTCCACCAGCTGTGCAGTCAATTTCTCAGCAGTGGAGTCGTACCATCCTGCTGGAAGGTGGTGGTGGTCTCACTTCTCCTTAAAAAACCCTCTTTGGACCCTAACAGTCTTAAGAACTATAGACTGATTTGTTTGTTACCATACCCAGTAAAGATAGTGGAGTGTCTGGTTAGCCAGGCACACTCCGGCTTTCTGGAAGGTAACAAGAAGCTGGAGGAAGAACAGTTTGGCTTCTGCCCAGGTCACAGGACTGAGACTGCTCTGGTCACCGTAATGGACAACCTTCGGATGCGAGCGGACAGGGGACAATCTGCGACATTGATTCTGTTAGACCTGTCCGCCACTTTCGATATGGTTAACCATGCCACCCTGCTGTCAAGACTGGAAGAAGCGGGGGTGACAAATATGGCTTTGCAGTGGTTCCAATCCTATCTGGCGGGCAGACGGCAGGCTGTTGCCCTACCTCCCTTTCAATCAGACCTCACTAATAATGAGCATGGGTCTCTCAGGGGTCCTCAATCAGCCCGATCCTATTTAATGTTTATATGCGGCCGCTCATGGATGTCATCAAAGCTCACAATATTAGTGTAGTTAATTATGCTGATGACAACCAACTGATAGTATCCCTGGAAGGTGATCATGGGGATTCTCAAGAGGCCTTTCACGACTGTATGCGGGCTATGGTACTGTGGTTGAAAAACAATGCATTACAATTCGACAGTGATAAAAAGGAGCTTCTGCACTGTGGGGTTGGCAGAGTACCGACAGCTTTATCCTCTGACTTCTGGCCTATCCCCACAGATGCACCTTTGGTACCTGTGAGTATGATACGCAACCTGGGGGTTAGCTTCAATAACAAGCTTAACCTGGAATCACATGTGAACAAGGTAGGCAAGATTTGCTATATGCTCCTTAAAGGACTCTGGAAGGCACTACCTTTGTTACCTCCTCAGGCCAGAGGCATAGTGGTTAGGAGTGTGGTCCTTAGCCGCCTGGATTACTGCAATACTTTGTTACTGGAGTCCCCGAAGTATTTGATCTCGCGGCTCCAGAGTATCGAGGCGGCAGCAGCAAAGCTTGTCCTAATGAAAACTCGTGGATCTTCAACATCCCAGACACTTGCTGAGCTGTATTGGCTCCCTGTCAGCCAGAGGATACTGTTCAAGTCCTTGTGCATTGCTTTTAAAGCACTTCACGGATTTGGACCCAAACTCCTTCAGGGCAGGTTTGGCTGGTATGCCCCTGCACGAAGCTTGCGCTCCTCGGCAGCCAGCCTGGCAACTGTCCCTAGGATCAAGAAAACCACACCGGGGGAGAGAGCGTTTGGCGTGGCAGCCACTCGGTTATGGAACAGTCTTCCCTTGGAATTGAGGCAAATACAGGATTTATTGCTGTTTCGGAAGAAAGTTAAGACCTGGCTTTTCCCCAGAGTGTAACCTCCGCCGCCTGTCCCTATCTATCTTTTATCGTGTCTCAGTGCCAGGATGCCGTAGGGTTACAGTGCGCTCTATACATATTAAATACATACATACATATTCAAAGGCATTTTAACATCCATAAAAGCATCATGCAATGTAAACAGTAAAAAAGTGCAATTCATAAACTACAAAAATCACAGCTGTTGTTGAGATAATTGTAAATTAATTCCATAGCTGTCTATGCAGGGAGGAGCAGTGTTGGCCTGGGGGAAATGAGGCCGTGAGAGGGTCAGTGTGACAAGAAAGAAGTGGGAGACAGTCCTTGAGCCTCACTTATGCATGAGAGGATGAGAGGAAGCCACACAACACATACACAGCAACTGGCTCCATGACCTAGGCCAAACTCGCTGACCCCTACTGGATCATGGAGTGCGCTGCAGAACCAACAAAAAAACAATGTGATAAAGCTGTTTTAAAATAGTATAATAACAATTAAGGCCCTCACTACGAGTGTCTTTGGGCCGGATTCACCAATGTAAACATACACTTTAGTGAAAGAAAGGTATTTTTATATGTGGAGACTCCACACTCGTAAAGACACTACTTGTAAATGTCTTTGTGAATAGCAAACAATCATAAACTTACACAAAAGTGTACATTTACCTTGATGAATTAGGCCCCCCAGTGTCTGGTGCGATCGTTATCACCCCAAACAAATAAAAATACATGGGTTTTGCTATTTATTGGATGCAATTAATAGCATCTATGGTGCGTTTTCTCCTAAAATTTGGAATAACATGCAGATTTGACATTCCACAATTTATCTGGCGGTTGTGTTATATTTGCACCTGACTGCGATAATCAACAAAACTCATAATTCTGATATGTATTGTACCTGGTAGTACCTCACATAACGGACTTAATTGGACCTCCCATAAAAATGATCAAAGTAAAAGCTAGTTTAATTAATGGATGGTATGTGAAAGCGATGGGCGGACTACAGTGGCTTGGAGTTGGAGCCCGTCTCTACGGCAGGGCCCCTCGACCCGGCTTAAATCTCCATTTTGTTGTGCAGGACATGGTCGTATGTGTAATGGCAGGATACGCTTATTGAAGAAGGTTCTATTTCTGTTAAGGAGCTGCTCTGGGGTGGACCTTAGTGCGATAAGGGGGAGGGTTGTTGGGTTATGGTTTCTTTGTTGGTTTTTCATTTGTATTGCTTTCCATTTTCCTTGATTTGCTCTTGTAAAAGTCAAAGTCATGATGATCTGCAGAAGTTTCTGGGGTACGGAGCTCTGCTCCATATGTGCTATTTTATAAATAAAATCTGTTAAAAAAATGGATGGTATTAAACCATAAGAAGCAGGATCAGCAATCAAGTTACAATACAAGAAGCTAATATAGCAAGCAAGGCAAGTGCTTTGAGTCATATTATTGCTGCTGGACGGTTTACTGCCACTATGTTGACAATGGGTGTGGGGCAGCTATTTGGAAGTGAGGAAACCCTACTTTGAGCATGAGCACAACATTCTCTCACTTGTGCCACCTTTCACCCAGCTTGGGCTACCTTTCACCCTGGTTGTAAACCTAAACAGTGTGTTGGTACATTTTATTACAGGCCTTTGGTCCCTGAGAATGTGTGCATTTGTTTTA
Source organism: Lissotriton helveticus (assembly GCF_964261635.1). Classification (NCBI taxonomy): domain Eukaryota; kingdom Metazoa; phylum Chordata; class Amphibia; order Caudata; family Salamandridae; genus Lissotriton; species Lissotriton helveticus. The sequence goes on from NC_136067.1 coordinate 991,139,719, forward strand.
ATAGTTATTTTCAAATGCACTTCTTTTGTAAAAGTTAGCGAGGGCAGTATATGTTTTGCAGTTCATTAAGATGCAGTAGTAGTGACATAGTCTTGAAGTTAACCATGATTATTTGAAACAAATCGCACATGCTTGTCCATATAAACAGGTATTTTAAATTGGCCAAGGAAATCCTTTAGGGCACGATGTATCAAGCATTTTCCCATTCGCAAACGGGCCGATTCGCAGAATCGACCCGTCTGCGAACATGAAAAAGCCTTTTGGGGTGTATCATCCCAAAAGGCAATTGCAAAATAGGGAACAGCAATTTTTGTGATTATCTATTTTGCGAATGCATTTAGAGAATCGCAATTTGCGATTCTCTAAATGCAATGCAGGAAGCACTTATTGTGACCCTGATTAAAGGAATCACAATTTACCATCAAATTCAAGTTGGTGGTGAATTGCAAATCCTTAGAAAAATGCTCAATTTAGCATTTTTCTAAGTGCCATGTGGCACACATACATGCCCTTGGGGCGTGTATGTGTGCCACATGTGCACACATGCATATTTTAGGGGTGCATCAGGGTGTCCTTTTGACACCCTTGCACCCGTGAAATTGCATGCGCAATTTGCGAGTACCTATTGGGTACTCGCAAATTGTGCATGTAATTCCCACTCATTCCTATGGGCCTCTAGGCCCATTGGAATGAATGTGAAGACTTTCCTTAATAGCGAATTGCAATGTGCGACTCGCTATTAGGGAATATGTAGGAATCGCAAAATATTTGCAGAAACCTACATACATTGCATTTTGCGAGTTTATAAAAGCGAATCGGTAAAATTCGCTATTATAGACTCGCAAAATGTGATCTTGATACATCTGGCCCCTAGTTTTTAAATGTATGCATTTACTAACATGTCACATTCAATTTTTACATAAGACTATTACTGCTCAGAATTGATGAACTTCTGTGGCAATTTAGTTTTCATGCCCTCCTCAAATTTAAGGATATTACATGTAACCCCTTCAAACATTCACAAGATATGACAGACAAAAGCTGTGCATGATGGGGGTGGCGTTAGGACTGCAGGCAGGGAAACAAGAGGCCGCTGTGCCACACTGGATATGAACAAAGTGACCGGCACTGTAATTACTTCAATTCTAAAGATGGGGCCCTTGAGAACCTTTACCTTTATGGCAGTCCGCTGGGAGTTGTGGCCTCCTGCCCAAAGAAAATTTGTTAATAGAGATTGTGCCAGTCCCTGACCCACCCTTTCGTGCCCCAATGGAACTGAGCTTTAAATGCAGAATTCTCAGGTGTGGTCGGGTCAATTTCGCTGTTTGTGGGTTCATTTTGCTCTTGGTGCCCAGCCCTAGCCACCAGGAGTATTTTCTTCAGACCTCCTTGTCTTTAAAGGGTACTTTCTGCAGTGAGCTGGGTTTTCAAGTTTCCTGTGCCAGACCTGTCCCCTGTCTGGTCTCTTTTGCCTTACTGTTACTTGTATTGGCATTTTGCACAGCCCTCTGCAGACATCCAGCAGAACACCCTCCATACTGCATCGCCAGACCCCACACTCTACAGGGCACCTTTGTACCAGCAGAGTCAAGAGCTCGTCCCCAGACATCCCAGGAAAACCATCCAAGGCCTCCCAGCAAGCCCATTCCCCCAACTGCACCTCAGGGGCATAAGGGGCCAACCACCACTAGCCCTGGAGAGATCCATCCTAAACCTAATTCTGGAGGTTAACTGGATTCTAGCTCTCCAAAGCCCATCCTTGCTGTGCATTATTTCACTGTCCACCTATTGTGTTGGCTTCAGAGGTCTGGCCCACCTCCTTTGTTTTGTTGGGCCTGGTTACAGTGTGACAAGTTAATTAACTGATGCAGATCGCCAGCTCTTTCTTTCCCAAGAGCTGGGTCAAGTACTGTTAACTGCCCTTTTTTGTGGGGAGGCCTTTGATCCTCTTGCTAAAAGGCAGAGTAATTAACTCTGCAGTATGGGGGGCAAAGACCTGCAATCCAATTATGAGCTGAGTAGGGGAATATGACAATTCTTAAAGTGCTGTAAGGAGTGTAGTTCTGATATCAAGGACTGTATATCTACACTTGGAGTGTAAGTTTGCCTCTATATTGATATTTTTCTGGACCCTGTATGCCTAAGTGGCACAAAACAGACCCTGTTTGCCTATAGTTTGTAATACAGTGTAAGCATCACATAACTTCAGTAAGCACTACAGATATACACTATGAATGCTCACTCACATTATAAGATGTACCCCAGGTCAGTACCAATCCTTGAAAATTCCCTTCTGCAAAAGCTACTTGTGTGCAGATACTGTGCTGTACAAAACGAGTCTCATACACACAGCGCGCACATGTGTGTGCTCACATGTTCCATCCTCGTACCCTAGCCGCACAGCAGCTTAATTTTCTGAAAAGGCAGGCACTTGCACTATGCACTCTCAGTCCAGTTACCGTGAAGTTACTGTGCTTGACAATCAGGTAGTGAAATTCACTCATAGTCAAAGCTCAAAAAACAGGTAGTCAACTGCGAAAAGTCCAGGGGGACTACTTGGGTAGTAACCATTTACTACATAAACCCCCACCAGCTGAAACTAGTGATTAAATCTAGCTATTGCACATGGCTACTCTTGCCTAGTCAGCAGCAACAAGTGGCAATGGGTTCTGACCTGTTTTTATGTGGGGGACTCTGCACTCTTTACTACTTGTAAATCCCTTCGTGAATAGCAAACAATAGTAAACTTACAGAAAAGTGTAAGTTTACTTTTGTGAATCAGGCCCTCTCACTTCAGCTCTAAACTTAGACTTCAGGTCTAAGTTTACCTTTGTGAATTTGCCCCTTAGACTTCAGGCCTTAGCTTGAACTTCATATCTAAATTTGGAGTTAGGGTCTAAGTTCGCCTTTGTGAATTGGACCTACATGACCTGAGAAAGTCTAAGCCAATCCTTTCAGTGGGTCACACACCTCTGTGCCCACCACAATCTTCCTACCAAGGGCTCAGTACCTCAGCACCGATGCCTTCAAAACAGACAGGTCTGACAACTGTCTCTAGGGTCAAAGGCTGTTGCCTCTCAGGGTACTACAACCCCAGTACTTTCACTCATCTGGGGCATTACACCTGAATGATGCAGATGCAGGCCACTAAGAGGACCTCTGACTTTCACCCACAGCTCCTAGGCTGGGGTGTATAGCTCCACCGCCCTTGTGAGATGACTGTCAGTCAGTCAGTCAAAAGTACTTTATTCGGTTAATTTAAAAACATAAAAGCATACTATACAATAGATAAAATTAAGTTGTAAAACCATGAATCACAATAAAAAGTTTCAGACATTGGATGCATATCAAACAGATAATTAATTCTTTTTTGGATGTTTTCTTAAAAACCACTGGTCCAATTAAAGACATGATTAAATGTAATTATTTCAAACTAGATCATGAGAATCGGTTGCCTTTTTAGGTTTTGCCTGGCGAAAAGATGCGCTCTGCGCATCTTTTTCGCGCAGGCGAAAACCTAATGAGAACTGTAGTGTGGGTTTGGGTCGGCCCTCGTCATTCATTGGCTGGCTCCATAAATGGAGCCTAGCCATTGGACGAGGGGCCTGTCCGTCAATGCCGGACCAGATTCGGGGGCGTTCCCGAGATTCTTTGGCTTTTGCCGACGTCACGCGACGTCAGCCGAAAGCCGGGAACGCCCCCGAATCTGGTCCGGCATTGCCGGCACTTCTGCGTCTCTCCACCCCCCTTTCCCGCCCCCTCCCGCTTGTTTTCGAGCTGTGTTGGCTTATAGGTAGTTTCAGGCAGGTACTAACGATCAAAGGGCGGCAGCTCCTCGCAAGGTGCGCCTGTAGGCGTTGACGTGTCACCTGCCAGAGATGGGTAGTGTCACAGGGCGCCCCTTGGATTATGGCCCGTCAAACTGTCAGGTGGCGGAGGGTGCTCCTCGCAGGCCCTGCCCTGTCATTAGCAGCTCGCACCAGTGAACAGCTTTTGTTGTGGGTTTATTGTTAGCGCAGTGCATGACGGGAACGCCTCCCTACCAACATGGCGTCCCTCTGACAGTTGGAGAAGCCACCGGAGTCTGCCTGGGCTGGTTTGAGTCACAGACAGTGGCAGTCGTTGCTGTCAAAGCCGCAGAGGAGGACCGAACTTCACTGCTGCCTTTCTCCATTCAGCAGAGCTGCGGGAGGAGCTGGGACAAGACGAGCTGCGCCGGGGCTGCGGGACTCCCTTCCTCCTCGCCCGGCTGCCGGGCTCTATTCCGCCTCCCTCGGGGCTGCCGCTCGCTGACCATGGGAGAAGGGTCAGCCAGACGATCGTTCTTTCACGCAGGGTGTTAGCTGTGGCTACTTGTGTTGCCGTGTGGGCCTGGACATCCACCGCCCGCAGCAATGGGCTCGGCTGCCGCTGACTCTGCTCAGTGGCTGTCGGTGAAGGAGGAGACCATATTCCTGCATGACGGGCTTATCCGGGTCACCGATCTAGCCGAGCTCCCCAGCGAGATCGGGGTGTCCGAGTCTGGCGACACAGAGCTGGAGGTGAGTCCGTGCCCAGGCAGGGGGCTATTCCCTCCCTGCTGATACCGGTCCACTGTGTGTACAAGAGGGCGGGGTGAGTACATGGCTCATACCTGGGAAGTAATATGGGCTGACGCAGAGTACGTGGCCTTTGTACAGAAATGGGCTTTGGCGACAGAGAGCCTGACCCCAGACCTGGGTTATGTGCCCATTTATGGGGGGAGGAGAGCCGTATTCTACACCTGAAGATAGAAATGGCTCACACCTTCGCTGTCTGGCAGCCAGGGTATTTATGAAGCACATGTACTGACTTCCTACGCACCATGCTGGCTCCAGTGGATGGCACAAACTTCGTCACGTACCCATTCATTATTCCCTGGTGGGTGCCGAACTATCTCCACTAAGGAGGGTTTTAAAAACATCTGTCCCACTCAACCTTTTTACATATCCCTTCAAGTGCAGGCCTTGTTCTCAACCCACCTTCCCTGAAATAGGAATCTTGGCATCCTTTTAGTTAAGTCCACTCTTAAACATGAAGTCTCCCATATAATCCTTGATACCTCATGAAAAGGTAGGGTCTTATTAGCGTCTTGTTAGTACTCCTCTTCAGCGTTCTCTCCTGACACCTAGGAAGGACTCCTGTGTCTGCATTAATTTCCCATGCTCTCCTGACGAGGTATGCGAGGAGTGTTAGCCTTTCACTGCCCCATAACTACAAACCCCATCATTATGCTGCACCCTCTCCTGTTCTTGATGTAAAGCTTCTCACTGTGCCTCTGATTATGCACACATCTATATTTGCTTTCTACAGTACACCCTGTCCCTTCTGGGCAAGGCGTGCAATGCCCTGCATATTTCTTTTAATTTCATACATAGTCATGCGCTTTTCCTCTCTGACCTCAGTCCCGAAGGCGTCAGCATCACCTTTCTCGATGCCCTCTTTCTCTGTGACTGTCCCTTTTTCAACTTGGACATGGGAGAGAACCTGCTTTATTTGATGCTGTGGATTAAATCTGCAGTACGTAGAAATTGGTTGCCTTGGACGCTGGGTTGTATTTAATCTCTTTGATGCAGTTGGTCGCGGGTGGCTCTATTAAAGTTTGTAGCTAGAGTTCAGTATATCTTTATGAAGTGGTTTGCTTGTGCCTCCGTGTGCCCCTGTTGCCCGCTTGTGCTGTGTGGGTGTGTGTGGAGGGCTCTGTGTGGCTGTGTGTGTAGGAAGCTTTGTGTGGCTGTGTGTGTGGGGGGCTTTGTGTGGCTGTGTGTGTGGGGGGCTCTGTGTGTGTGTGTGGGGGGGGCTCTGTGTGTGTTTGTGTGTGTCATTTGCGAGAGATAAAGCTAGTGGCATTGTAAATGACAATGTCATTTATTTATGTTAAAAAAAACATAAATAAAAATAATGTCAAGAGCAATGCCAATAGCTCTAACTTTAACAAAGGCAAATCCATTGCATTGTAAATGCTTGTTCTTTATTTTCCTCCTCAATTTAACTGCTGACTGACTTTCGTAAGAAAACAAAACAGCAGCCCACTATTTTGGGGGCGGCCAGCGGTAGCTGAGCGGCACTTGTGGCCCTGCGAGCAGCCAGTACACCACACGTGTTCCTGTAAAGTGCAAGCGCACCTGCTTGTATGCAAATGCTGCACCACCTAACATAGTGGTGGTGGGGCGCCGCGCCGCACGTTGTACTGTGTATGTGGGTCCCAGGGCCATCAATCTTGTAGCAAGCGTAAATCACTACCAGTGACGGCCCTGGTGTTAATTTTTGGCGAGCCCCGCGCTGCAGCATGGATACACAGTGTTGCGCACAACACCACGCACGCTCTCTTGAAGTGGAGGAGTCTCGTGCTGGGCAATGCATGGAGCGTCATGTCTGCAGTATCCTTGACAGCACGTTAAGAGACTACTACATGGGGTAAGAATGAGAATCCACCATTTCTAAGAGGAAAGTGCGAAACTGAGAGCTCCATGAGTTTTGAACATGCCGGTTTTGAGCTTTTCGCCATACGTTAAGAAGTTAGAAATTTATCTTACTTTTGCCTAGCTTTAGTTCCAGAGTTTAGGAGCGTAAAATGAGAAAGGCTGATTAGCGGTTTCCGTTTTTTTGAAGCATTGATTTCCAAGTTCAGCCTCTATCTACACTGTCCCTCAAAGGTGCATTGTATTTTTCTTTTAAGTAACCTGGCCGGCCTGAGGGAAACATTTGTGTAACAAATGTGAGTTTGAAGTTTATTCGTGTTCGATAGTGTAAGTTACTACTAAAAAAACAGTAGGGAGTGCAGCACATTGGCGTAGCTAAGAGGGGCTCCCACATTGCAAAGGTATAAGAGTATGTACTAGCCACCCCATATTGTCAAGGTGAATGTGGGGCAGATTTTTCAACTTCCACCACTTTGCCAAACGGGAGGTTGGGGGGAATTTTCTCCTCATTCTTAGTCAGGGGTGAGAGGCAGTGAAAATGAAGCGGATTGGGTATCTGGAACACTTTGTGGCCCACCATATGCTCCAGGCCTCAGAGAAGCGAGGAAGATCACAGCTCACCTTCTTCTCAGTTCACAATCCGAGAACTGGGAAAGCTGAGAACAGCCCATAGCTCTTTCAACACGCATATTGCAATTGTGAGCTGAGCACTCAGTGAGCTGTGAACTGTTCACAGTTTTCTTTGTGCTCAGTTCAAAACTGTGAGCTGAGAATGGGAAGAGCAAAGAACAGCTGACAGCTCTCTGAGAGCTCAGTTCACATTTGATGTTATGCTATGGTTTATTAATACAAACATGTACACCTTGGATTCTTGGCACTATAGAACAACATATTTGGAATAACTGTGATAAAACCAAGGAAAATCATAGAGAATTATAGATCAAAAAGACAAAATACAGATTACATACAAGAGTCATAGGGTTAAAGTTTTTTGATGCACAATAGGGGAAGGTAATTCTTTAGCCAATGCAAATTAAAAGGCCCTCTCCCAAAAGGAAGCTATTTTATTCCTGAGAACATTCAGCAATGTTTTATTTGTAGCGTGCAAAGTATAGGGCTATTTTATTAAAGTGTATCCCTGATACAAAAAGGAGAGAAAGTGTACAATCACTAGAGTCTTTAATGCCTCACAAGAAGCCAGTGGAGGATCTCAAAATCAGTGTAACTTTTCCAGGAGTCTGAAAATGATACCTGAACAAGTTCAACATATTTCTGTGTGGCCCAACTTCTTGGCAGGGTGGAGGGTATTCACCCTGTGAAAATAGTGGGTGAAGGCACGCAGCAAACTCCGCTCTGACCTTTGCTTTCACCTCCAGTGGAGTAGAGAGTGGTGTTGTAACTTAAACCCTGCCAATCCACCCCCGCTGCTCGGCGTGTTTTTTTCCCAGCCCGCCCCGCTACTAACCATGGGCGGCAATCTGAGGGATAGCCTCGGGCGCCAGAAGCTCCAGCTACGCCTGTGTCACCTATAACCCGTTTTGGAACTCTAGGAAGTCCACTACCCTCTCAAATCGCTTTCTGGACCTATGGAAGAACAGAAGAAGGGCTGCACCTGCTATTTGAGATATGTGAGGAGACCTGGAGCGCTGGACCTTGCTCGCACTTGCACCCACGACAAAAAGGTGGACCTCAAGAGTCAGCTAGCTGATATCCTTTGTAGCTACAGGTGCCAAACAAGTTGCAAAGATCTTCTTCCTAAAGTGCCCAGCTGACCAATAGCAACTGTATATGATCTGGACCCAGCGTTGTGCTCTGCCCTGACACCATGTGACATCCTGGTGGCCTTAGTTTGGAAACTTTTAAAACCTTTTCTTCCAGACAACTATTAATGTTCTTGGTGCATCTGGCCTGTGCTCGTCGGCCTGAAATTGCATCTTGGCCCAGGTCTTCCGCGACTATTGCCTATCATTCATGTTTTACGTTTTCTTGTTGCTTTTTTCACATAAATCTATGTTGTTTAACGTGGGAATGCAAGATAGTAGTGAGTTTCTTAGAGAGAGAAAAGTATAATTTATTTCTTAATCTTATTTTAATGATGAATTGATATCCCTATTTAATGTCCTTGTTCTTCTTCCTTTCTTTAGGTCCTTTGGGAATTCCCGTCCATCGACACCGTTGATAAAAAGGAAAGGTCAGCTAAGTCACTGTAATATTTACTTTTTTACTCCTTTGGGTGGTGTTAGCTTGGTGAGTCTTTTGTCTTCTCTTTCTATAAGGTGACATTATTGGGAAGTGACCAGAAATAGGTAAACGAGTGAGAGGCCAAAACAAAATATCATGACAGAACAAAAAAAAGAAATTCCAGGAGGAACCGTTCCCAGAATAAGAAACTAAGTAATTACAAGCAATCACAAAAAACATATTGAATTCATCAGGTTACTGATGTGGGCTATGGTTTACACAGATCCCTCCAATAATACTCCTTTTCCTCCAACTAATCACCCCTAAAGTTTGCCCTCCAGCTTTTTGGTTTGGTTTAGGAGCCGTCCACACATTTGATGTAGCCACGTTCCTCCAGGAGCGTGGCTGGGAGTGACGCTCTGTCACAGGATTCAGCTTTGGCCCTTCTCCTGTAATCTCTTTTTTGTCAGTTTGGTGAGGATGCTCAGGCAACTAGCAGTGGCAGCTCTATCAATTCGTCACTCTCATGGTTGAGGGCTTCTTCTCTGTCCCTCTGGATAGGGCCCAACACGAACAGTCTTCCTCTTCTGCCTTTTTTTTCACGACTTGAGACTCCGCCTTATTCCTCTCAGTGATGCACAAGTCCGAAGGGATTTCTGGTCCGTCCCAGGTTGCCTGACTTCCTGCTTGGACTCCCTTGATGGATCGGCCCTGCAACATAAGAAGGGAGCAGTCGGCTTCAGGGAGATAATGTACCGAGTCCTCATCCCCAGGTTGGTGACACTCCGGTTCCCCTTTTTGCCACAGCTACCAGGGTTTGAGCTCTGGTTTCAATTACTGAAATTTTTGATTTGACCAAACAGGTTTGTGACTTTATTACTTGTGGTGCACTACCATCCACCCCATTTAATAATTCACTTTCTCACATGGTGTATTGCTCATCTTTCAGAATTCATTACCAATACATGCAGCTGTATGATCTGTTGGCACCTGCAAGATTTACAATTACCAACTCAGGATCAATTGAATCATTTTACCTCACACTGCTGTGAAGTTTAACTCAAGCCTTATGCCCTCTGTTGAGATACTCTGCCTCAAACCACACTTAAATGCCAAGATCCTACCTCTCTTTTTGTGCAGATGTGCACCTCAAGTTTCTAGGAACAGGACATATCCCCAGCAAGGAATCCCTGTGAAGACTCAAGAAAAGAAACCAGCAGCAGCATATCTGCACAAGCATGGGTAAGAGCTCCCCAGTTGAGTGTTACACGGGAGGGCAGATTTCACACTTTATATTGACACTCTCTCTTGTCCGTGTTCTTAGTCCTTTTTCTGCGGTCAAGGAGATAATTAGATCCTTCCAGTAATTCAAATGATATAAGAGCAACCAGAAACCTCATTTGATAAACATATGTAAAAGCCAGTAAAACATTTGCATAGCAGGCTTTCAACAATGCCCCCCCTCTAAAAAAGTGTATTACTGAAATGTAATAAGCCATTTTCACATAGTGAACATTCTTTTGCTGCTTCTGATGGATTTACAAAAGGGCTTTTCATGAAATAGCAGGATAAGCTATTTGAATACATTTACTACAGTCTATCAATGATTGCTAATTGACCACGAGTTTTTTAAGGAACGTTTACCAAAGAAGAAGACGACTGTAAATTTTTACGTGTTAATGATTAACTGAAGTTTCTTCCTAGGCTGTTTTGATTTACCTATATTTTCTTGTCTTGGCTCTGAACTCTTTCCTTTTGTCTTATTGGTACTCTCTTGTCACTAGGCTGGGGATTTTCCCATTTCCAGGCATTATGTTTGTTGTTCAAATGTGAATTTACCTTGAAAGAAGAAAAGACAATCCGTAAAAATTAGTTTAATTAAATGTAGCGGTCGGGAGGGCAGGCAATAGAGTCCGGGTCTAAAGACTGTCTCAAAGCACATTGGTTTTGGCCATCATTTTATACATTACATGAAGCATCATAAAGTCATTTGTACATTCCTTTGGAGACAGAAATCTGGGCCTAGTCACAGACCCATCAATCTGGTAATGTGATAAGAATGGTGGTCTTAACCTTGCATGGAGACAATGTGGGGCCAGTTGGTAGGTGTCAAGATGTCCGGCATGGGGAGTGTGTGATCACTGCTTGTAGCATGCATGCGGTTTTTTGGTTGTCTGAGTGGTCCTAACTTAGGGCCCTCTTACGATGGCGGCCGGACTTTGTCTGCCTGCCACCTTAACGGAAAACAGGACCGACCACCAGAAGTGTAGCGGTCCCGCGGAGCCAGTTAGGATGTGACTGTCACCCTGGCGGTCACATCCCGCATCTTTTACATTGCGGCGGGCGGTGCTGTAAGCAGCACCCACCGCAATGTAAAAGTTGCATGTTGTGCATTGGCATGTACAACGTGACAGGCACGGAACGATGCCTGCCACCTTGTGCATGCCAATGAAGGGGGGTACCCCCCAAGTGCAGCCTCACCCCGCCATGGAAAGGCATACGCATCTCATACATCATAATATGGATGGCGGTGCCTGCAAGGCACCACCACCATATTGTGTGCCTTTTGTGCCTGGCCAGCAATGACACCGACTTTCTGTCCGCCGAAGTACCCCCCCTCCATAGTAATATGGTGCCGCTCATTTGCTCAAACTCTCTTTGCCACTAAGGAGGAAACTTTTAGCGCTGAACACGGAGGGCGTTTTACAACTTCAAACCTGCTCAGGAAAGGTAGTGCCGCTGGTGGGAGCTTCTCCGCAATCGGCGGACAGCCTGCACGCTCCCAGCGTGCACTAGACCTCGAGGCTACTTGTTGGCTTCACCGGGGGACTGCGAGGACCAGCAGCCTCTCCACCTAACAGCTGGTGCCTCTTCCCCCGGCGGCCACGCCCCCCATCTGCCCTATTTACCTTTCGCGACACCCGCTTCGCGGGTGCCGCTCATTTGCTCAAACTCTCTTTGCCACTAAGGAGGAAACTTTTAGCGCTGAACACGGAGGGCGTTTTACAACTTCAAACCTGCTCAGGAAAGGTAGTGCCGCTGGTGGGAGCTTCTCCGCAATCGGCGGACAGCCTGCACGCTCCCAGCGTGCACTAGACCTCGAGGCTACTTGTTGGCTTCACCGGGGGACTGCGAGGACCAGCAGCCTCTCCACCTAACAGCTGGTGCCTCTTCCCCCAGCGGCCACGCCCCCCATCTGCCCTATTTACCTTTCGCGACACCCGCTTCGCGGGTGCCGCTCATTTGCTCAAACTCTCTTTGCCACTAAGGAGGAAACTTTTAGCGCTGAACACGGAGGGCGTTTTACAACTTCAAACCTGCTCAGGAAAGGTAGTGCCGCTGGTGGGAGCTTCTCCGCAATCGGCGGACAGCCTGCACGCTCCCAGCGTGCACTAGACCTCGAGGCTACTTGTTGGCTTCACCGGGGGACTGCGAGGACCAGCAGCCTCTCCACCTAACAGCTGGTGCCTCTTCCCCCGGCGGCCACGCCTCCTATCTCGCTCACCATAAACTGTACGGACCTTAACGCAACGCGGGACGCGCGCGGGGAGAAGCGCGGGCGAAGCCCGGGCCAAGGGCGGGCCCGTTTAAGCCCGTTCAAGACCGGGCAGGACTGGACTGGGCCATCCTATTTCAGTTTTGTTTTTATATTCTGTCACTGATTATACCTCTATCCAGGTCCCGATAATCTTGTTATTAGTTTTATTAGACTCACTGTACTTTTGCACCTGATACGATTTCTATTGTACCATGCCTCCGAGAACTACCAGAAACACCGTTAAGAAGCAGGCTCAAACTGCTGCCGAGGTATTGGCCCTATAGACCGGTTCATAACTAAAGCAAACGACGCCATCGAGCAGGGTATCATTCTACTGGAACGGAGGGTCTCTCAGGACCTGATGATTGCCAGACGCTCTTCAATGGGCTTACTGGCCACTGCAAAAAAACCCCAGCGACCTGTTGAATTACCCCTTCCTGTGACAGCATATGCAGAGATGCACACTGTCCCTCGTACAGTGGACCTATCAGCGTCCCTAGATCTTTCTGAATCCAATCTTTCTCTTGAAAAATCTCCAGCCATTTTTGTTACCCAAACAGATGATACCCCCTCCTTCTCTATAGATAGGGGTGTACGAGAAGGAGCAATCCCCAAAAAATCAAAGAAGAAGGCAACTACTAAGTCTCACCATACCATCACTCCTCCCCCTGCAACTATCCCTGCTACTCCTTCCGTTCTTCATCCTTCCCTACAAACCCTTAACCCCACAACCCCCTACCAACTTCCTCCCCTATCAAGTGTACAAACATTGGACCCTATCTTGGTTAACCTGAATATTAGTTGTACCAGCTCCAGTAGCTATGACAGTGAAGGAGACATGGAAAACGGTAACCTTACAACTAACACATGCAGAAATGACAGCCTACTGCTTAGCAGAATTGGAGATCTATTTAAATCTTATTTAGAACCAATAGAAAAGGCTCTGCATACGGTTCAGTCCCAACTCACTCAACTGTCTTTAGGCCTAAATCCAAGTAAGGGAAATAAGAAGGATTCCAACTTGGCGCAAGGTAGACTTAGAACTCATACCACAAATACACCAAAGCCTGCAACTTCTGCGCAGAATCCCAATATCAATAAACAAAAAGCCCCAGAGAAGCCTAATCAAAAACAACCATCAGCACCTACAATCAAGCCGCAACCACTCCTCAAATCCTCTAATCCTTTACCGCCTCACCCCGTAACCAATCCTAAGCCAACACCACCTACCCAATCAAACCCTCCTTCTTCCATTCCCATCCCCGTTGTTCCTACCCCTGCTCCCACCCATCCTAATAACTCTACTGGATTTAACACCATTCCGAAAACCCGAAAGAGAAGTAGGCCCCCTATCCATCTCCCACCCGAGGCATCCCCTTATGTAGTTATATTGACAGGTGTCCCGGAACTCTCCCCTAACCAGGACGAACCGGTCTGGTCACTAAAAAATAAAGTAATATACTGGTTGTCCAACAACAGACCTCTTCCAACCTTCATGGACAACAGAGTCACTACTGTGCGCAGAGTGCCCTGGTTAGGTAACGAACCGAAAAACATCTTGGGCGACTGCGTTATAGTAAACTTTGCAGATTCTAATACAGTTGAGCATATCTGCTCCTGGGGTGATCATACCTCTACTGAAGGGATAGCTACTCATAATTTGTCGTATTTCTATCCCCCGACCACACGACGTAACGCTGGTCCTCCATGGTCCTGGACGAGGGTAGGGAACTGGGGTGGAAACAGAGACCGAGACCGAGACCAGTGGTCAGGCTATGGTTTTAGCAACCCACCACCCGGCCACTTTAACAACTGGAGAGGACCACCATTATCCAATAGATATGACTGCTTGGATTTGGTTGACTGACCACCAACTCCATCTACCCTAGTCAACGGCCCTAACAATGCTCCGCTCAACCCCAAATCTATCTACAAGAGCACTCGGGCGGTTGATTTCATTCTGCCATCCCTGTCTGATATCTATCCTGTGTCCTGTATCCCCCAGCAAACCTTGACCTCACAGTCGTCATTTTCTATCTATCAGGATTCGTGTTTTACCCAGTCAACTACCTTAGTTGATTCACTTCTGAGTCAACAACTCACTACTCAACCTTGTGATCCAAAACGTACCTCCTTCCCCCCCGTCCCAACTACCCAGTCCCTCCTCCGACCTCCACATTCCACTGTTGAACCACAGATTTCAAACCTTATTTCGACATCAACCCAGGATCTTCCAGTCCTATATTGGAATGTAGCTGGCCTTAGATCCAAAATTCATCTGCAGTCTTGGCTAGATGTGATCAATAATTATAAATTAATTTGCCTTCAGGAAACCTGGGCAACTGTCCCTATCCACATCCAGGGCTTCAAAACATTTCATCTTCCGGCCTCACCGTCTGCTCATGGAAGACCCAAGGGTGGCTTAGCTATCTACATTTCCAATTTAATTCCACTCACGATTACGGAAGTCCCGCTAGTATCTCCAATCCTTCAAATCCTCAAATTAGTCCCAGACAACAGTTCCTGTTATTATTTTATTAATATGTATAATAATGCCACACCTGGTGACTGTGTAAAATCCCTGTCGGAAACTACTTTATATTTGCAAGATCAGAAAACAAGGAACCAGAAGCTACAATGTCATGTTGTGTGGGGCGGAGATTTTAATGTTTATTTGTGCAATACCTATAAAAAAGGTACTTGTGGGCTCCAAGACGAGTACGACGTCCCCCTGGCCCACTTTGCCCACAGTAGCATTGGAGACGCCTTAAACAATTGTGTTTTTGCCTTAGAACTTGAATTTGCGAACGAACTAGTGAGTCCTGTTGTTGAGTTTAAGCCGACTTTTCACGGTAGAGGGTTTTCTACTATTATTGATTTTATCTTATGTTCTCAATCCTTAAATAATCGATTAAAACATTTTATAACTGGTACTGATCCCTTAAGTGACCACTACTCCAACAGTATTACTATAGTATTAAATACCCCATCCCCAGTCTGTTCGAAAACAAGCCTTTTAACGCAGCAATCTCTGGAGATGAGTAAAATCAATGGCTATACTGTTAAATGGTCAAAGATCAATCCCTCAGAGGTCACTAGCAAGATTATCCATAAAACCCTTCCCTTAATCTATCATTGCTTGGAGAAGTCTTCACCTCCCCAGTTGATCCTCTCAAGCTTTGTCAAAATCCTAGAAGCTATACGACAAGAGCTTACACGCCAACATAAGACTCTCGATAGGGACTCCAGAGGGTGGTTTGACTCTCACTGCCGTAAAGCCCTGCGTGCACTAAAAAGTGCTCTACACAAACAAGTCAGGGACATGCCCCTAATTGCCTCCCTAAGAAAAAACTATAAGATGGCACATAAATCCCGTAAACGGGAAATAAAAAACAACCTTTGGGCCCAACTACATCAGAGCACATTAAGTAAGGACTGTACCCTGTTTTGGAGAACAGTTAAGGCTCCCTTTTTAGCTGATGCAACTGCTGTACGGCATCTTGATGTGGCAGTACCCGCCGATAAATGGGTAGCGCACTACTCACAGATCTTTGGGGACCCCACCTTAACAACCGAGGCCTCAAGATCTGAGGGGGCAGCTCCCACAAGCAACAATATCTACCCTATCGACCTCCACTTTGATCTAGAGGAGGTGACTGCTGCGCTGACCTCCTCAAAGATCGGTAAAGCGCCCGGCCCTGACGGGGTCCCATTAGACATCTTTGTGAGCAATATAGACCTCTGGTCCCCAATTGTTACGCAGGTCATGTCCGCAGTGACTCAGATTGGCCTTTTAGAATCTTGGTCCACTTCTGTGCTCCTACCCATATTTAAAAAAGGAGAACGTGACAACCCAGCCTGCTACAGGCCCATTTCCCTCTTGGATTCCCTGGGCAAGGTCGCCGGTAGACTAATTTTGGAGCGTCTCCGGGACTGGGCCTCGGAGAATAAGATCCTAACCGACTTACAGTTTGGATTCCAGGAGGGACTGGGCACCGTTGAACAGGCCTTAAATCTGACCCTGCTGATGGGTAAATATGCCTGGGCCAAAGGCGGCAATCTTTACCTAGTCTATGTGGACTTGAGTTCCGCATTCGACTGCGTAATTCATTCTAAGCTCTGGGAGATCTTGAGTAATCTGGGCATAGATCCTGCACTTCTGAATTTTCTCCGAGAGCTATACTCGGACGCAAAAGCTTGCGTGAGATATGGCATCAAAGGGGAGCTTTCGGAATCATTTGACATTGCTAAAGGCGTTAGGCAGGGGTGCGTCCTTGCTCCATTCCTATTCAACATCTACACAAATGGGCTGGAGCAAGCGATGCTAGTTGACAGCAAAGATCTCCCCCGCATAAACACCCGCCCAATCCCTGCATTATTATATGCAGACGATTCTGTCATTTTAGCAAGGACACCCAATCAACTCCAGATCCAACTAAACAAATACTGCCAATTCATGCTCTCTCTTGGACTTAAAGTAAATAAGTCCAAGACTTTTGTTATGAACATTGGTAAGAAAGCCCAAAAATGTAAATCTCTTTTGATTGGGAAGACAAGGTTAGAAACTGCTAACACCTATCCATATCTAGGGATTCTTATTGATAAAGATTTGTCCTGGAAACCTGCCACTTCCAGCAAGAAACTGCAGTTTCAACGCACAACATCGGCGCTGACTTCATTTTCAAGGAAACTAGGCAAGCCCGCTCCTGCCGTAATCCTGAAGATTTACCAAGCCAAATGTATGAGCGTGGCTACTTATGGAGCTGGTGTATGGGGCTATACACCCGTTAGTGAGCTCCAAACTACTGAAAATGATTTTTTGAAATACATACTAGCCCTCCCCCGAAGCGCTTCTACTTATGGCATCCATACAGAGCTCGGCTGGGAGTATTTATCTGACATCATTAAATACCAGCCGATCCTTCTTTGGCATCGCATATGGACCCAGGAGCAATGCCATCTCACTAGGTCACTAATATCTGACTGTCTTACACTGACCTATTGGAAAAAGATTCCCTGGCTGTTATATGTTTTCAAATTCTTGAACGATCTGAACTGCCCTGCATTCTTCACAGACCCTGCATCACTACTGGCCATACCAAGAAAAACTTTGAAAAAACTATGTGTCGCCCATTTATGCGATTTACGCTCGTGCTCAGAACTTGGTAAAAAGTCAAATGTTCATTTAACGATGATTCAATCCTCCTTTGGTATTCAACCTTATTTGTCTTTTTTTCTGTCTAACTACGAGAGATATGTTTTAACCAGATTTCGGTTTGATTTGTTTTATCGTCTTGTCTCACTGCCTGTGCCCTCTGACTGGTCACGTGAATTACCTAGCTGTCCGTGTGATGGACATTCTCGCCAGGCTACTCTGCATGTAACTTTTTTCTGCAGTCTCTATGAGACCCCGCGTAAGCGCTGGCTGGTTACACTTCTTCAACAGTTAGGTTTGAGTAGATGTAGACCGGCGCTTTTGGCACTTCAGCACTTAGATACTCCGTTCATTGCCAAATCAGTAGCCTGCTACCTCAAAGCCTGTTTGAAAATTCATTCCCAAATATTGGCTACCGCACCTTAAGACTTCATATCTGTCCAATCGACTACTAGGCTATTATATTTCTGTACAGAGTGTCAGTGCTTAGTTGAATTTGACTGATCTTTCAACGTCCTGATTTATAGTGTTATGCTTCCCTTAGTATTTGTGTAAATGAAAATTTTTATAAACTGTTGCAAATATTTGGTTTTAAACGTACTTTTTATGATTGTAAATTCAATCGAAATAAAGTTACTTTTGACCTTGAATATGGCGGGGGTAAATGTCGATGTGGTGTTGTGTGATGTCGTGCAGATTGCCACCGCACAACATTCTAATAGACCCCTAAGTGTGGCATCTGAATTTATGGTGTTTAGTAAACGCCCCCCCCCCAACCCCGACCCCCGGGCAAAACAAGTTTTATTGACACCAATCTCCTCAGACCATTGTTGTGTCGCTGCCTATCTGTGGGATTGATCCGGTTTTTCCTGTTTGTGCATTTGCCTAAGGGTTATGTGTCACCCCAGCTGTGATCTGTACATCAGTTGGTTCAGGCGTAGGTTGCAGGGCCTGCCTGACAAAGTACATCTGACTCTGGGTTGAAGGAGAGGTCATATCGGGTGAATTCAACCACAATGATGCGAGTTTGTTATTGTACTGTGATACATTGTGACGTGCATTGATATTGTATTTTCCAATAGTAACATGTTTTTTCATGAACTAGTGACTACGCCATATTCACTGGAGTTGCTCACATTGATATCTATCGCACAGATATTATATGTGACTTTTGATACTGGCAAGAGGTCACTGTTAAAGGGTACAGGGGTAGGTTCCTGTATCCTGGAGTGAATACTTAACAGTTGAGCAGCTGGGTCTTACTCTTGAGCGTTCAGACTTTGTGTGGCTTAAACGTTTTGTTTTTCGTTGTTTGTTCACAAGTCTTCTGTTTTTGCTGATAGAAAATGTCCTAAATCCTGATTTTGTGATGCTGCTGTAATTTTTAGAATCTTTTGGTTATAATTGCTGATGTCTTGGGATGCTCTTGTTTGGTTAGGACAGTTATTTTGGGGGGAATTATTTTGCCTAATTGCGTGTTTTTGGAGAAGGGTGAAGTTTTGACTCTTCAGGCAACATTGCAAACCAGACAGAACAATGCCACTATTTCAGTTGTCAAAAGGTTAATTGATTGCGAGATAGGGCAATGTTTAGGGCACACCGCTTGATGTGCCCCCACCTTTTTTTACAATTCACCTTTCCCCCTGTTTGACCTGAACAGCCCCTTCGCCATCTTTTCCAACTCCCCGAGTTTTTATGTCTTTACCACTTTTAAACCTCTCGTTCTGTTCACAGACTTACCTGCCCCCCTACCATCCTGTTATCTACAATCGAATTTTTTAATCAGATTATATGGTCACCTCAACACATTGGCCAGAGCTGCACATCATCCTGTAAGCCCCTTTTTAAAACCTTACTGTTGAAACTATTGTTATGTGTCCCCAACCCACCCGCAATGTATTTTAATTTTATTTAACTACTGTATTAGCTTTGTGCTGCATATCATACCCCCACTCACTATTTGTGTTTTATTACACTGAAAGCTGTATTTTTGTGTATATATTTTTCAGAGTCCTACAACGTTCAAACATGAGACGCATGTTTGAAAAAGTCAAGTGATGTTGTGTCAAAGGCCTCCTGGGTCTGTGTTCAAAATAATTCCAATTCTGAAAACCCCTGTGTTCCTACCTCTTTAGAAAATGTAAAAAAAAGTTAACATTCTCAGAATGAAGGTACACATGTATGACACACTTTTTTTTTTTTTAGTATCTACACTCCTTGCCTATGTTGTTGGAGTTTAGTGATAGTGTTAGCAAACATCCCACTCCTTGACTGAGCCCTATGTGTTCCAGTATCATCTTAATCCCCCCTGGGGCCACAGAGTCAAAAGCCTTGCTTCAAACTCCTGCTAGAACAATGACCTGCAGGAATGCAGAAAATGTGCTTCTGTCCACAAGGCCACATTCCTCAGTGAAAGGAGGCGCGGTGTAGGCTCTCAGCTTGTCCGTGGGCATCCTCAGACATGTGAGGTGCAGACAGATGAAACCCGAAGCGGTGAAGATTTTCTCTGACCCTTGGAGGCAGAATTGGGCTGGCCTTGGGAAACGTTTGTGGAGTGCAAGCGAGACGGATACACAGGGAAATCAGGCCTGTTACAATTTGGTTCTGAGTCCTTTGTACTAACGAGTCATTATACTGAAAACATGAGTTAGAAAACTGCAGGAACTTCAGTTTGACTTTCTCACTTGTTGTCATCAATCACAGACTGGTTTACCTTTTTAAATCCCTTGCGTGAAAGCTTTCAGATAGAGAATGCTGGCTGGTCCAGATAACAAAAGTCCTGCCTGCTGATTTTATTTATTTATTTATTTATGCGATTTTATATAGCGCGAACTTTACCCGAAGGTGTCAGAGCGCTTTACATAGGACCCAGTTTCAAACATAAGGACTGACGGTACAAAAAGAATTTGCAAATTGTTGATTTACATAAGAACCAGTTGAAAACATACGGATTGAGGATTACATGCGTTATAGAAAGATTTAGGATTACATGCGTTATAAAAAGTTACAAACAGAAAAAATTGCAAATGTACAAGAGATAAAGTCACACAAGGAGGAGATACAAATGGATAAAATCTAGGCCTATACTAGTGATATCTCTATCTACTTAGGGAGGGGATACACATGGATATACTCTAAGAGTCACATAGGAATGGTAGAAAGCACAGCGGACTCCTGCATAAACTAGTGATTAGAGTTATCTCTATATACATAGGGAAGGGGTAAGACTGGATATACTCTAAAAGTCACATAGGAAGGGTAGAGAGCAATGCGGACTACTACATATTCTAGTGATTAGAGCTATCTCTATATACATAGGGAAGGGATACACATGGATATATTCTAACAGACACATAGGCGACTAGTCGTTAGAGTTATCTCTATATACATAGGGAGGGGATACACATGGATATACTCTAAAAGTCACATAGGAGACTAGTCATTAGAGTTATCTCTATATACATAGGGAGGGATATGACTGGAAATACTCTAAGGGTCACATAGGAATGGTAGAGAGTACAAAGGACTACTGCATATACTAGTGATTGGAGTTATCCCTATATACATAAGGAGGGGAAATGAATGGATATACTCTAAGAGTCTACTGCATTTACCAGTGATTAGAGTTATTTCAATGAATCACAGAGCAGAGTTCCAAAAGTGTGGATGCAGTCACAGCACAAAGGGAGGGTGGGAGGGATGCAAGGGTAAGGAGAGAAGGGAAGGCAGAAAAGGGAGAAAACATTTGAGGATCATCCACGGGGATAAGGGGTTAAAGGGCGACGGAATGGAAGGAGGGCTAGAGTCCAGAGAAAACTGTCCGAAAACAGCAGCAAAGTGTCGGCCAGGACAGAACAAGAAGTCCAGGAGAGAAGGTGGGAGTCCAGGTGGAAGATGAAGCTGGAGGCCAGCTGCAGGCGCGTCGCCATCTTGGAGAGCTAGCGGTCAACCGGCTCGGTGGGGGTGAGCTTGCGCCAGGTGGTGAAGGCCATGTTGACGATGTTGGTGCGATATGTTAGCGGGAGGCTCCGCTAGGAATCAGCGAGCAGTCAGCGACCCTACCTCCCGGGTTGTTATCGTCGGGTGGGCATCTCACAATAAGGCACTGCAAATGTCCGGTAGATCGTAGATGCAGGCAAGGGTCACCGCCAAGGATCCTTGAGGAGGGCTCACCCCCTCAGGTATGAGACACAGAGAGAGCTTGCGGGGTCGCCTATGGGAGAGGCAGTAAGCGCTGGGGCCAGATGGTCAAGTAGAGGCGCCGAGCGATAGTTGCATGTCACACCCGGCCGCCATTTTAAGGTCAGGCAGGCGTGGGAAGGCAGATTGTGACGGGGGCCGCCCCCGGTGTCTTGCCGCTACAGAGGCCCCCCGAGACTATCCTCAACTAGAGGCAGCCCCTGCGTCCCTCAAATTTCGCCCGTCAAGCGTACCTCCCACTGAGGGTTGAAGTAATCGGCGCTCTCATCAGGGTTCCGGCCGCCATTTTGCCCGCAGCCGTCCTCTCCTCGCGTCTCCTCGCAGATCCAGCCGCTTCAGCGGCACCAGGGGCGATCGGAGCAGACCCGCAGGAAAACGTTCCTGTCTGACTGATGGATCACTTGTGAAAGAACTGTCTCCAACTTTCTCTTGTTCCTCTTGGGCTTGAAAGCTTTTCAAAAGGACGAGGAAGCTAACTTCTTGCTGAACCACAAGGCCCAAGAAGTTGTGTGTATGAGAATCAGCACACACATGTCAACTGGACATTTCCTCATGCAGCCCAGGTGCAACATTTCCTTTTGTGCTAGGCCATTGAACTGCTGCAGAGGAAATCCAGTAAGCAGTTGCAACAGCACATTTTTCTTTGCACCTTAACTGGAATTGTGGGAGCCTTCCTATAATGCAATCTCATTACCTTATGTTAAATAAACTTTTCCAAAAATGTGTATACTTTTAGAGAAAGAAGTTACAGAACGTTTTCTAAAAGTGTATAATTAGAAATTTGTGATCGCTGGTGGGTAAAGGCGCTAAGAGGCTATCTGCAAAAAATGATCCTTTCACCTAATAGAGCAAAAAAGGAGTATCGGGCATTGTTAAGCACAGCTTTCAGCCTTGCCCTCCTGAAGATTTTCACATTTTCTATGTTGGCATATTTACAAGGGAATTGCGGAGCGTGGCGTTAAGCACAAAATGCTAACACCACGCTCTGCCATTCTGAAAATGCAGGAATGAGCCGTATTTACAAAGATACAGCACATCCCTGCATTTTCCCTAGCGCTGGCGCTAAATTAAGCTGCCTAGCGCCATTGCAGGCACCATTGCACCATGGAGCAAAGGTAAAACCAACAACAAAACAAAAAGCTCTACTTATATATTTTCAAATGTGCCATACGTCATTTATTTATTGACTGCTCTGGCTTGACCATGACCCATAATATTTACAACCGAAATATATTAAACATTATTTTATTTTTTCATAGTATATACATTGATATATCACTTATAAATTTAATCTAAAAAGGTTATAGAAAAACAAGTCCCATTCCACAGAAACCAATCATCACATACATACAATATCACACCCTAACATACTCAAGCAAACCACATATAAAGGCGTTCCATACATACCAAAAAACATAATGTAAATCAAGCTCCCTCAACACGAAAAGACAATAGTGTGATAAAGATTTAAGTAACATGAGTCAATGTCATGAGGCAATGAACGTATGCAAAATTAATTTACAATTTGTAAAATATTGGAAAGAAATGTCGATCATTCAACATTGGGAATAATTTTTCCAGGTATATTCATTTGCTTTCCAAAATGGGTAAGTCAAATAAGTTCATGGAGGGAACACATTCCAGCGCCGACGCGCGTTTCGGAGAAAAGACACTTCTCTGGGTCTCACCTTCTTCAGGGCACATAACATGATTATGAAAAAAATAGGTAATGGGACCTGTCTGAAGCAAACAAACAAAAACATAAATTGACAATAACAGAATTCATAATGTTATTAACACAATCAATGTGACCATTCAATAATCAGATGAATATATAAATAAGCTACTTCAAGGTCTCTCAAGAAATGGTCAAAAGCACAGAGGGTCAGATTTTTGGGTAATTTCTCAAAAAACTAAGAGAAACAAGCACACACAAAGGAAAAATAAATACATAAATAGAGGTATACGTGACCGTCCTAAGCATCAAAATAAGTCACTTAAAACAGAATGGTACACAGAGGGATACAGAAATTTAGAGAAAAGCTAGCAACAGATAAGGAGCAAATCAAAAACACAAAATATTGAATATATATAGAATACTTTCTGATATCATCTCATCAATTCAACTCCTAATTAAATAATAAGACAGAACAGGGCAAAACAACAGAGATAGATAAAAAATAAGGAAAAAAGAAAAAGGAAAGAAGAAAAGTAAAATCGTGTTTATAAAGTAGGAGACAGAATTCTCTTATTTTATGGTATGATGCGGTATGCATATCTGGCGTAGAAAGATGGATAGTGAAATAATAGGACGTAGTCACATATATGTGAACTGTCAAACAGGTTCCGATAAAAGTGACGAAAGAAATATGGGATCAATAAATCCTGATTATAATCCGACACTTCACAAAGAGCACTGTGGAGCAAGTTTTAAGTCAATTTGCCAAAAAAAACAAGGGAATTTTAGCTGCGGTTTCTCTAACTACAATTAAATGCACAGCATCAGGTTCTTTCCGAGTTAATAGCCAGGGAAAGGAAACACTAAACATCGCGGTATCTTCACTCTTCAGAATAATAGCAGTGTTGAGAAATCATCTAGTGAGCTCCTGCAATATGTAATGAAACAGACCAAGGGACAATAGGGTCACTAAATAGGCCTAAAGGTCATGTCATGAAATACGAGAACAGTGCATAGCTAAATTTGCATACTCGTACGGTCGACAGTTATAAAGATTCAAGAGCTCTCACCAGAAGTGCTAGTTCAGCGTCAACGTTTTGGGCAAGGATTTGTTAACATTTCCATATGGTATTCAAGAAGAATTTCTAGGGAATAAAGTAAAAAAGGGTGCCTGCGTTGCGGGAATTATTGTTTATGTGCAGGAAGGTGTCCCTTTCTGCACATAAACAATCACAAATGGCGATTTGAAACTTCTATTTGGGCTGCATTGTGCAGCACACATAGACTTTGTAAATTGTCATTTGTAGGTCTCGCCTCTCAATGCGCATGCGCATTGAGCGGAGCGAGATTATAGGGGTTTAAACAGGCTTTACCTAGACTGGCGATTTGATGCTGGGCCCGTGCGCTTTTAGGTCAATGAGCAAGCGCATTGACCTAAAATGCGCGTGCACAGCATCAAATCGCCAGCCATCTGTTCCCCAGCTTGGATCTCCTGGCTGCTCCTCCCCTAATTATCCGCACATCAAAGGCTGCTCCCGCCCCCTGCTTCACACTTCAAAGGAATGCTACCGAGAGCATTTCCCGGCCGGCCGCTTTTAATTTCATTTCGCAAGCAGTTCCCCCTCCTCCCTCTCCTGACTTGCTCCTGCCTCCCACACCAATACCACGTCGAGGCTGCTTCCACTCTCCCGCTGCCCCGTCAGAGCACTTCAATTGTTTGTTTATACTTGTGCCCTAATGAGAAACAAATCAGGCATTTAAATGTATATCTTGTTTAACTACTACACAGATGTGCCCAAGTGCACACAGAGCATCATTGAGCAATCCAGGAATGACGGGCTAATCAGGCATCTTCCCTTCCAGTCTTTCATCCTCCGTGTGCTCCTTGATCCGCTTCTAGGCACCTCGGTGGCTCTGCATAGGACGTCCCTTGCGGATTTTATCGCAGTGTAAATTGGCGCATGTCTGACTTAAATGAAGCGCTGTATTCTATACGCTCCAGCGGACAGGTTTTCAATTCCCAATTATCTTTATTTGCAGCTTTCCCAGAGCTGTGAGCCCTAATTTAAGGAAGGAAAATGTCTCCCCGACCCGCAGCGCCCGTGTCTCTGGTTAGGTAGTTAAAGACAGTTCTAATTGGAGATCAGTGGGCCCCTCACACCCAGTGCCCTGGTGCCACTGCACATTCTGCACCATTTGTAGCCAAGCCGCTGCCGCCTGAGGTGACCCGCTGGCTCCTTCTAGTGTCAGGCTCTGAGGGTGGCAAAGAGCTTATTCAGGCGCGTGAAGGTGGCAGTGAATGTGAGAGGCCCGGGAATGCCAGAGATAGCCCTGGCACGCGCTGGCATGCGCGGGCCCTGACTACATCTCACCGGCCCTCACGCATCACTTTATATAGCGCCTAGTGCCAAAGCGTTGCAGATTCAAAGCGATGTGAATGCAGATGCTATTATTAACGCAATATCATTAGCGGTCATTCTACCCATTTCAGAAGATGACAAACTTTCACCTCATAAGAATGCAGAGCCGCAGCTTGTAAGTTACACACAGATCCGAACAGCCGATGGGGCCTAACCCAAGAGCTATCCTCCTCATCTCCCATATTCCCGCACAGAGTGATCTGAGCTGGTCTGGTGTGCGTAACCGTTGCATCTTTTAATACTTATACGGCGTAAAACTAAGTGAGAGGCATCGGAGCGCTGTGCTTCTTTCATGAGGAAGGAGGAGCAGGGTGCTCCTCTTATTGCTGCAACACGAAGCCTCACAGTGCTCCTCTTGTAACTGCAGCATTTTAGAAGCCACAGAGCACTTCACTGTTTGCTGCAGCATTTTAGTAGCAGCAGGGCCGTACGCTTGTTGCTGCAGTGTTTTAGAAGCTGGTAGGCATTTCGCTTGTTGCAGCAGCATTTTTGAAGATTCAATGCGCTCTGCTTGTTGCTGCATCATTTTAGAAGCTACAGGGAGCTCCGCTTGCTGCTGAAGTACTTTAGAAGCCGCAGGTGCTTATGAGATTCTTTCATTGCTGGCCTTCCAGTTTCTGTCAATGAAGCCATATTGGTAGGAGTGATTTTTAAGAGCTTGAAGTAAATTGTCACCCCCTTAAGCATGTTTGGGTCCTGAGCTTGTATTTTCTGCACCTTCACTGGGTAGAGTATGACTTAACCTAATGGATGGTTTGCCCCCTTCCCTCCTTTAAATTAAGTGGTTCCAGAGGAGTTGTAAATAAGTTGTCATCTTGGTACACACATATGGTCCTTTATGCAGTAACTAAACAAAGTCCATGTTCGGTGTAGTTAACAGTGTTATTTTATAGAAATATTACCTATCCATAGTGTTAACTTGGTATGTATTTGGGCAGTCGACTGTAGAAATACTGCTAGCCTGTATTCATCTATTACATTGTATTCTGCTACCTCGTACCTGTGATGTGTTTTGTTCCTTTGGTAATTATATATTGTGTAACCTTATTTCTGCTTTAGGGCTTTGACTGTAAAGCCTCCACCCAAGACTAAATGTCTCCTTGCCCATTTAGTGCGCAGCTTTTGTGTCTCCATCCTAAATGTCTGTCAGTGATCACAGCGAGGAGCTGCCTCCTTCCAAAATGTCTATCAGCAGGCACTGCGGGGATCTGGCTCCTTCCTTTAGGTGCCTGTTAGCATTCACTGTGGCAATCTGCCTCCTCCCTCATTTATTGTCTGTTGGTGAGGAATTTGGGGTCCTGTTTTTTTTTTCTTACTGTGCCTGTCAGTGATCACTGGGAAGCTAGCTCCCGTCTGGGCTAGTATTGCAGCTACGAGTTCATTCAGCACAAGGCTATTCACCTCCTTACCCGGGCAACGGGATCATCAGCAGACCTCTGGGAAGCCGTTTGGCTACAGCAGCTCTGGTTCTCCCCTCCTCCCAGCGGCCCATCTCAACACTTCCTCATTCACTATTTATCGTTCCAGAGAATCCGGCCTGCTATAAATAGCCGAGCCCCGTATTTCCGGCCATTAATAATTCCTTACTGCCCTAGTCGCTCAGTCCGTGGTTCTGTTCTTAGAGTCTGTGTTCTTGTAGAAGAAGCTCCTTCGGGGTGTTGTGGGTTCATTCTGGTGTGTGACCCTTCATTGATGTGGGAGTTATCCACACACACAATCCCACACACACACAACCCCACACACACACAACCCCCCACACACACAACCCCACTCACCCCCACATACACCCCCCACCCCCCACCCCCCACCCCCACACACACACACCCCACACACACCCCACACACCCACACCACCCACCCCCATACCACCACACACACCCATCAACAACATCACTATGCGCTACCACAGCATCACTGAACGCCACAGCATCACTCGCCACCACATCAACTGGCACTTCTTGGGTTGCCTTGTCCTACAGCTAAATTCGAACTGTTCTGAACTAGAGTCTCATAATTTTCACAATTTTGCAATAAAACGATCAAAGAGGTACTAACTTAATTTCGACATCATTATTGTTTATCTTGTCTTCCTCAGTACTTCGTACATCTATCTAGATGTGGCCTAACGACCAGAGCTGCCATCTAAGTCACGTAAATACAAATCATGTTGCATTACAAATGCTTTAGGTGTGACATTCGCCAAAGTTATAACTATTGGCATTGTAAATGACAAAGCTATCAATTTAGCTATTTTAAAAACCAACACATAAATAAAATATTTGACATTTACAAGACCAATAGCTCCAACTTTTCTAATGCGAGACCTATTGCATTTCCAATGCTTGTTGTAATGATTGTTTATCCGAAGGAAGAGACACCTTCCTGCACGTAAACAAACATTCATGGTGTTGCGGGGGCGGAGCTTGCTCGAGTCCGTGATGGTGGCTTGACTCCGGAGCTCCGCCAAGCCCACATACCATCCTTAACGATCCTGAGCTCCTCGGACGGCCTATACTACCAATTGGCCGCGGGGAATGTTGGTGACAAGGTCCGACATCCGCTGACCTCCCGCGTGGGATTTCTTCGACCTCTTTCTGGGTGCTGCGCAGCGGGAGTTGCCGGCGGCGCTCCGGCCTGTGCGTCCCCGGCATAGAGTGATTCACTTCCCCGACGATGTCGCTCTACGTGCGGCGGTGGCGGCCCGGCCCGGCCCGGTGAGGCGGCGATGGTGGTACGGCAGACATTTCGGGACGGCGCGCCCCTTGATCCTCCCTGCCTGCTGTGAGGTGACCATTTGCCATCAAGGTCGCTACCCCTCCGGGGCGCTAGAGTGAAGAACTACTGCCTTCCTCTCCCCCCCCTCATGCTGTAAACTATTGTGGGGGAGCCTGTGCTACCCTGTAGGTTGGCAGACGAAGCCACGCCCTCTCCTGGACTGGGGACCCCTGCCCTGCGCCCCCCTGTTTCCCTGAATGGTAGGCATAGGTTGGTGCACTTCAAGTATATTAACAGAGTTTATCACACCCCGGAACGGCTGCACAGGTTTGGGCTGCGTGATAATGCTACATGTGATAGATGTGGTCTGCAGGACGCGGGGTCCACACATTTGGCCTGGGAATGCTCGGGGGTACAGCACTTTTGGAGGGCGGTGTTTGAGGAAATAAGCAGGGTCCTGGAGGTTGTGATTACCCCGTCCCCGGCGCATGCACTGCTTGGTTATTCCAAGACGCTCCCCAAGGCTCAGTGTAGATTAGTGGATATGGGGACGCTGATGGCGAAAAGGAGGCTTGCTATGGGTTGGATGTGGGGCCCCCTCCCTACGGTGGCGCAGTGGATCAGGGACCTGACATTCTGCTGTACGCAATCGGAGACTTACAGTGAACTCCTGCCACCCAAAAGTCGGCCCAAGAACTTTTGGGGATTATACCTTGACTACATACGGCTGCAGGGGCGACTGTCGCTGAGGAGGAGGTGGGCAGGTCTGGGGGCTCCCTCCAGGAAGGAACGGTGGATTCAACGACCAGTGGGGATGATAATTCAACGGTGTGACCACTTTCCTCGTGCTGCTCGCGGCTGAACTGGCAGTCACTTCGCTAGGTTCATTGAGTGTTATGTGGCTGGTCGGAGGTTGGGCCACACGGGCATGCTTGGATGCAATTCAGGGGCGGGCACCTCGGGTTTGTTCAATGGTTTTAATAATAAAAAAGTCGTGATTTCAACATTTGATGATAGCCGAAGCTGTTTTGCAAATAGCTAGAACCAATATTAACAACAGTTGCATGCCGCCCGGCCCTCGGGATGTGGGCTGAAAGGCTGTGTATGGCTATTAGAATTGTGCATTGTTGTCATGGCTATGCACTATGTGATATGTTTTCTTACATATGTAATGTCGCTGTCACTGCATTAAATAAAATAAAAATAAAAAAAACATTCATGGTGTTTTGCTGTTTCTAAGTGTGCTGCACAATTCAGCAAACAATGGAACAGCAAAAACGAGGAGATATAAAGCATTTCTCCTCATTTCACCATGTTAAGAACAGGTTTTCCCTGGTCTTAATGTTGGTGCTGCCTCCTATTTATGCCACCCTTATAAATAGGGGGAGTGTCAAAATCAATGGTGTTTTGGCAGGACGCCCATAGCAGCACCCATTGCCCAACCCTTTCACGCTAAGTATAGAGTGAAAGGGTGCCTTATTTTCAAGTCAGCATTAAGCTATGTTAAGTGGCTTAACAACGCCTTCTAAATACGGCAAAGCCCTATCGCCACAGGAACATCACTAAAATTACGTTTCTGTGGCAATAGGGCTTGTACATTTGGCCCAAAATCTTTTGATGGAGATGACCTTTCAAATCTTCATCAACTATGCTCAAACATGGGTGATCCGCAAAAGGTGTCTAGGTCCTGGTCCTGCATAAGTGTTCACTAGGGTGAACTAGCATCTTCTATCTAACTGAGCTTCAGCCACAGAATACACCTAAATCCCAGTCTATTGAGCCTATCATGTTTTTTCTGGAATGTGTTTTTTATAACTTAAATTTGGTTTGGAAGTGTTAAGTTGTTTATTCCTAATTTGTAATACAGTGATTTGTGCATAAAACCAGAGGCATTTTTTCGGGGAAGGCCTTGCTGATTATGCCACACTACCAAGGGAGAGTCCCTAATCATAATCTGATTGTTTTGGCTTTGAAGGAGCTCACCCATTGCTCATATCAAGAATGCCCTCTCTCCCCTGTATGCTAAAACTCTGATTTCCTGGATTTATAAACCTATGCTAACTTTAAGTATGACTGTTCTTTCTTGATTATTTTTTACCTCCCCGGCCCAATGTAATACCGAACTATACAAGTCTGCTTCTCTACTTTGCCCTACTCTTAGCCTTTTATAGAAACACTAAACTAATTTTGAGAGAGGGATATTGGGATGATTGGATTGTCAGGTGGTATTCTGCAAGGACTGCGTGCCACCCATCAGCTCACTAGACATGCTTGAAATTCTCAATCGTAGAAGGTACAACTTCAATTTATGGAAAAGGGGGGCTTGGATGCACCGACCTTCACATGTACAATAATTATGAAAAAAATCAAACTTGTCTGGTTGAGGCAACTTATTCTCCATCTGATATTTTGGGATCATGGTTCTGCAGCTGAACCCTTGCAGCTAAAGCCCTCTGATTGGCTGGGCACATCATTGAGGGAAGATTTTGCGGGTGACAATCCAGGATGCAGGGTATTAGTCCTCTGGCCCTCAAAAAAGTAGTTGAGAACATAATATGATGGCTTAAGTACACCCAGTCATCACAGGCCTACATGGGGCGAAGGGCACAAAGGTCACTTCTTTTAATACAAACAAAATCAATTTTACAGCAGCTTCAAATGGATCAAGTGTCCTCATTGAGACCCTCTGGTATATTGAACCCCGGCAGAGGACTAAGGATCATGTACTGATTGAGTCAGAAAAATCCATCATTGAAATAGCACTATCCTTTTGCAATGGCGCACTTTCAATCAGTGAATCAGACTGTTCTTGTAAAGTGCGCTTGTCACCTGGGGGGTCTCCAGACGCTAGGTCCTAACGGCCTTGGTCAAAGAGCCATGTCTTGAGCTTCTTTCTGAATTCTTCAAGTGAGGGACAGGTGTGTAGGTGAAGGGGGAGGTCATTCCAGGACATGGTGGTGAGGTAGGAGAGGGAATTACCTCCACAGTAGTTAGGGCAGATGCAGGGGGTATGGGCCAGGGCTAGGGAGGTGGAGAGAAGTTTCCTTGTGGGTCGATGGAACATCAGGCGGTGGTTAATGGAGGTGGGCTCGGAGTCATGAAGAGCCTTGTGGGCATGAGTCAAGAGCTTGAAGAGGCATCTCTTTGGAACAGGGAGTCAGTGGAGGGCTCTGAGGTGGGGATCAATGCTGGGTCTCCTGGGGAGGTTAAAAACGAGACTTGCTGCTGTGTTCTGGATGGACTGGAGGTAGGTGGGTAGTTGTTTGGTGGTTCCGGCATGGAAGGTGCTGCCGTAGTGGAGGCTGCTGGAGATAAAGGGTTGGGTGACTGTTTTCCTGGTGGAGATGAGGATCCTGCGAAAGATCTTGCAGAGCATGCAGAGGGTGTGGCAGCATGAGGAGGAGATGGCTATAAGTTAGATTTTCCTGGTTAGTTTGCTGTTCAGGAAGATTCTGCTGTTGTATATGTGATTGGAGGGAGCAGGAGTGGGGAAACATATGTGGACTTGAATTTATTTATGGGGAGTTTGAAACCATTTAAATACTTTAATTCTAAAGGCAGAATTGATAATATTAATTCATCTGTAAGTAAAAACAAGAACGTAATCTATATACTGGAGATGCAGATAATATGATTAATGTAAGTAAATTAGAGAGAGAAGAATTATTTCAACTATTTAAGGGAAACACTTTTACAATCCTTTTTGACCCAAATCAGTCTTCACTCAGGTTCTTCCACATGATAGTATGGGTATGTTTCAGGATATGGTCATGTTATGTTATGTTATGTTAAGCTGTTTTGTAACGCGCTCAATTACTGCCGGAGTATCCTGGCGCGAAGAAGAGAAAAACAGATAAGCAGCCAACACTTACACAAAAAAAAAAAGAAGGCTAGAAGGCCAGTCGAAACAGATGGGTTTTCAGCGCTTTTTTAAAGGAAGCAAAATTCAAGGTAGCACGCAGAGATAAGGGAAGCTCATTCCAGGCCGTAGCGGCCTTCACCGCCACTGACTGCCCTCCCAACCGGACACGCCGGAAGCGGGGAACCTGCAGCAGATGTTGCAAGGCAGAGCGCAGGGATCGATTGGGAGAGTAACGACTAAATCGTTTCATCAGGTAGGCGGGTCCTTGCCCATTAATAGCTTTATGAGCCAGAGTCAAAATTTTAAAAATAATCCTTTGAGGAACTGGCAACCAATGCAAACTCAGTAGGTGATTCCTTACGCTTAGCCGGCTGGAAATATTACCTAGCAGTCTGGCGGTCGCGTTTTGAATCACCTGGAGACGCCTCACCATGTAAACCGGGAAACCACTCAGCAAGGCGTTGGCATAGTCGAGACGCGAGAGGATTAAAGCTCTCGCTACTGACTCTCTTGCTGAGGCAGGAAGATAAGGGAAGAACTTCCGAAGCGCTTTAAGGGTCCCGAAACAGCCTCCAGTCAGCTTCTTGATATGCCCCTCGAACCGGAGGTATTCACCAAACCAGACCCCCAAGTTTTTAGCGAGGACATTAACTGAGCAGGGCATCGGGAAACCAGACGGCCAAAGTGATTCTCTGAAGTTAGGGGGGAATTGACCATAGAGTAGAATTTCCGTCTTATCCTCATTACACTTTAGTTGTGAAGAAGCTAACCAATTGAAGACTGAGGACAGACAGGTCTGAATCCGCTCTGTGTCTAAGACAGCACTTGGCCAGGTGAACAACAGCTGCGTGTCATCAGCATAGGCAATAATTTTGGCCCCCAGTTGTTCGGCTAGCTCTATCAGGGGGGTCAGATAAACATTAAAAAGCAGAGGGCTCAACGTGGAGCCCTGAGGGACCCCTGTCGTGAGAGGCTTAGCCATGGATGAAAAAGGAGGAAGCCAGACCTGCTGGGATCTAGACGAAAGAAAGGAGCTCAGCCAGTCTAGAGCGAGGCCGGAGACCCCAATATCAGCAAGCCGAGCGAGAAGGTGTTGGTGAGGCACCGTGTCAAACGCGGCAGAGAGGTCCAATAAAATTAGAGCCGCTCTGCTGTCATAAAACACCTAATCACACTGAGGCAATGTCAAACATACAACATGTACAACAATATCACCAAGCAACAGATGTAGGCCTTCTGAAACTGACAAAATATCCACCGTATCATAATCAAGCTCTCTGATAAAGGTGGAAATGTAGTCTTGTAGGATATAACCAAATAAAGGTATGAGGCATATAGGCAGCTACAGCAGCCAGGCTCTCATGAGCCTGTTTCCACAGATAAGTAAAAAAATGGGGTAATGACATCATGATATGTTAGTGAATTCGAGAGACAAAGCTCTTGTTAGGTTTGATGATTTTTGTTTTCTGAAAAAGATAAGCCTACTGCTCCCTGTTTTTATTTATTACCTGAAATTCACAAACATGCAATCAATCCTCCAGGTCAACCTATAGTCTCTTCCAAATGAAGGATGTTGGAATAAACAGCCTTATATTTGGAGTATTGAGCTTTCTCCAAATCCAGGTTTTGTCAATTGTAACAATTGTAAAGCAAGCAAACCAAGGGCAAACTACAGAGAATATGTTCCCCACTGGAAAGAAGAAGCCGATTATAAAACAAATTACCCGCTCCAAATATTCTGTTTATGTTCTTAAATATCCATGCAATTTCTTGTATGTAGCGAGTACTATGTTTACTGTACGCTAGAGGATTCTTGAGCATATGAGAAGAATCATGAATGCCGATGCAATGTACCTAGTAGTCAGACAAGTTTAAAGATGTGCCGTGCTCAGGAAACTGAATGGTTACAATAATATGGAATTGACAGAGTTGAAAGAAACCGAAGAGTTTGGAAACACAAGAAACTTAGAGACACTTGGAATCATTGGAGCTCAACAGGAAACAACCATTCGAACACAACATGGATGAGAAGCTGTCAGTGTTTGCGAATCAATGGGTTGTCATTTCCGTAGCCTAGTTGGGTGAATGCAGTATTGGTCGATGGAAGATAAACCAAAGTCAAGAGATCGTAATCCCAAACTGTGTACATGGTCTTTGGAGATTTCTGTAGAACACACATGCATTACTTAAAAACAAGATTAGTGGAGGTTAACAGACACCCCGCACAGAACAGAACAGAACAGAAACGTGGCAGCTATTTGCCAGAATTTGAGAGGAAAACTCCCTGAAGACTATCATGAGAACAAAACCATCAATACACTGTATGGACCCTCTTGTGGGTAACTTAGCCAAAGACCTCTACACACACATGCTCCCTTACTGGACTGAACTGGTGAATCTATCACCCAGTCAAGGAATAATTTCTGACTGCCTCAAGATATGGCACGTCACCCCACTTTTCAAAAAATCCACTGCAGATGTGAATGACCTCAACAAATGTTGCCATTCTCTAACCTCCCTTTCCTGGCAAAAATCATCAAGAGATGCATGGCTGATCAACTTACTCATCACATTAGAGACGGCAACAACATCCTGAATGAATAGCAATTTGGCTTTAATGCTGCAGCACAGAAACAGCACTACTTCAGACGGTTAATAATCCACTCCAAGTTCTAGATTCAAGCAACTCCTGCCTCCTGATTCTTCTCGACCTATCAGCACCCTTCTGGGCTCCATAACCCACTCAAAAATCGAATGGGCATTGATGGCACTGTCCATAAATGGTTTGATTCATTTCTCACAGGCAGGTTATAGATGGTAAAAATCAACAATTGTTTCTCAACACAGATGGCTGTAGACCAAGGAGTGCCTCAGACTTCCATCCTTGCTCCGACCTATTCAAC
Organism: Lissotriton helveticus; assembly: GCF_964261635.1. Lineage (NCBI taxonomy): Eukaryota > Metazoa > Chordata > Amphibia > Caudata > Salamandridae > Lissotriton > Lissotriton helveticus. Next base: position 991,174,810 of record NC_136067.1, read on the forward strand.
CTTTATTTTGAGCCTCTTGGAGTTGTACTTAAATGTGGTATCCTCTACCATCAATATACAGGTGACACCCAACTATTCTTAAAGGTCTCTCCCAATGACACCTCACATCTTGTTAACACTTTAATAGTTGTTCATGACAGGATCGCAACACATCACCTACAATTAGACCCATCTAAAACCAAATTCCTCCTTTTTTCTTCTTTGCAACCACCCTGTTAACACTTTAACTGTTGTTGAAGACTGGATAACTCCACATCACCTACAATTAGACCCTTCCAAAACCAAATTCCTCCTAGTGTCTTCATTGCAACCACCACCTCCAGTACAATCATGGAGGGACACTCTCACACACTCAGTATCCTAAACAGTAAGACCACTTGACAGCACAAACTCTCTAGGAGTCATCTTAGATAAAAGATTAAATCTTCAATTGTAAATCAACACTATGTCCAAAAATGGGCATTATCAACTACGCCTTCTCTTGGGAATCAGTTGCTTAACTCCAGAGCAAGATCTGAAAACTCTTGTTCATTCCTTAGTGCTCTCAAGACTCGACTACTGTAATTATCTCTTGACTGGTCTTCTCAAGAATTGTCCTTCTCCCCTTAAATCTATCCTGCATTTAGCAGCACAATTCGTCAATGGCACCAAAAGAAATGATCACTCTCACCGACTCTGCTTACTCTCCGCTGGTGGTCAATGGAAGCCAAGGCCATACACAAGATTACTTGTATCACACACAAGACCCTACACGTGTCTACTCAATGCTACCTGGTGGGCAAGCTCAAGCTCTCCAGGGGGGCACCAGACCATCGCAAAATCCTTAAGCACTGCTACTGAAACCCACAAACTTTAAAAAAGCAATGACTTATGTCAGGAAGCACAGCCAGAATATGGAACTCCCTACTTCCGAACCTATGCATAACCACTTGATGGTTGTCTTCAAATTGGAGCTGAAAACCCTCCTCGTTTAAAGACATTTTTTGTAGTCCCAACAATGACTCTTATTCTGAGTCTGACTACACATCTCCCTCATCTCGATTTGGGCATAAGTAGTCAAGCTGCTTCTTCCTTCATGTACATACCTCTCATAAATATTGTAATCTGTGCCTTTTGGTATGACTTGTACTTTTAGGTACATACTGCCTTGGATAATGGTATGTTTATTTTAATTGTGTATCTTACTAACAAACCTTGTTCATTTTAAAGTATTCTAGCACCTTTGAGTAATGTCCATGATATATAAAAAAGCACAGCAACACTGGATGGTGGTGCAGTTGTTCTCAGCCTTTGCTCAGGCACTGTAATTCCAGATCTTGCTGTAAGGTGCCTTCAGGCAAGCACAGTCAGCATGTATTGCAGTGTTTACATGTGCAGGACCACATTAGCACCATTTTATTAGTATTTGACTACGGAGGACATCGTCTCTTCCAGACCGGGAAGATGGTATCCCCTAATTTAGGGTAAGAAACAAATGTCCTATTAATGTATGTGATTCAGTTTATATGTGTGTCTTTGTGTTGTAAGCAGTGCATTTTTCCACTTTGAAACAATAGGTATTTGCATGTGTGAGCTTTTAGCAGTGCCGATTCTTTTTAACTTTGATTATCTGTCCTACATTCTTCTAGGAATTATTTATTAATCGTAGACAATGTAGGACTCACCTTTTAAATATTGATTCCATGTGGCAATCTTTGAAAGTAAACAGGTCAGTCCATTAGGTATTCCTTGGCCCTGATAAATGCCAAGACCTGAATAGGCAAACAAACAAGGGCAGAAACATGTTGGTATACTGTGGATGGATTAGGCCATTGAGCCTGTATTCCATCCCAGTATTGGTTTTAGGTACGCTAGAGGCTCCCAAAAATAAAGGTCATAGGCATTTTTAGCTGTCTGGATCCCTTAGTGTACAGTTTAACTTTGTCTAAAAACTCCCTACACCATTTTTATTTGTTTGAGTCCGCCCTGGTGTTATTGTCCTACCAGGGTGGGTAGAGGTTGCCTATATTGAAGCAAGCCACACAGCGTGGGTGAGGCTTTCTCTTCCAAAAAGTTTGTTTTCTTGCAAGATATTTTCTAAGAGCCCAATTAGGGTAGTTGTTGAGCCAGAAACTATCGTGGTTTAACTCTTTTTGCAGCTGGTGTGTTGTTCTGGTGAAGTAGGGAGGATGTGAGCTGACTTACCTCTACACTCTCTGAGTGTGTGCTTTTCCCCAGGTCCCCAAGATTCATTGCAGCAGGCACAGGAAGGCTTCATGTAAAAGAAAGAGAAAAAGAGGGAGGAGGGAGGAGGGAGGAGGGGAAGGTAGAAAGAAAGTGATCAGAGGGAGAGAACAGAGAGAGAGGTTGGATGAAAAGAGAGAAATTGCTCGAGCAGTGATAGGTGGTATTTAACAGCGGTGGGGGCGGGTCGTGGGGGTTGAGAATGGAAATAAAAATAAAATACTTCCCTGGTGCTGCCGCTGCCTCTCTGTCCTCTTCGCCCGCTTCCAGGACAGGAAGCAGCAAACTCCCAGCTCCCCGGCTCCCCATAGCTAATCACAACGCTGCAGTACTGTGTTGTTATTGGTCTGAGCATCATGGTTCGACGCTCAGCCAGGTAATGGAAGACTGGGCATGCTCTGCACCCATGCTGTAATACAGCCTGGTGCAGAACATGCAAAGGGTGCATGAAGGTTTGCCCGGCCCAAGACGACCGGCCAAAGCACCATGCGCACTTTGAGTGGGCAAACCACTCCTTCCCTGCTCTGAGAATAGAGCAGCCCGCCTCACCCCTACCCACCTGAGCAAGGACGAAAAATTAAATGATAATAATAATGAATTATCATTTTATTTTTTCCTTTTTTTCCTCCTTAGCGGGGCGACGCTCCACCACCTTAGCAGAGGAGCCGCCACTGTGCTCGAAGTGAGGGATGGAGCAGGCTGGTTTGTATGTTTTTGCCAGGGCTGGGTGTGGTTCCCCAGTTCAGCCCTGCGCTCAATTAACAAGGGCTAGAGGAGCAACGGGCTATATCAGATTGCTACAGTTCTTCATATCTGAAATATGGTTATCTGAATGTAACACTACTGTGCTTACCTTATGGAAATAAGTAGAATAGCTGTTAAGGACAGCATTAAAAAGGGATGGATTGCTATCTGACGGAATGTTCATGTTTTTATTTATTTATTTATAAACTTTTATATAGCGCAACTTGACCCAAGAGGGTATCAGAGCGCTTTACAATTAGGATCTTTGCGTTAAAAGTTACATCAGTTACAAGAGCATAGTAAAGTACAGTACACAAAACAAAATGTTGCAAGAATTCGTAGAAGGGAGGGGAGGAAGGAGTCATAGCGGGGAGACGAGGAGGAACTGTGCCCAATGTCCGGCTGGGTAGGTGACGGTCAAGGGGGAACCAGGGCCAATCTCTTCAGTTGCTGTCTAGCAGCTCCACCGGGCATCAAACATGTTGCTCAGGTCTCAGCGTTCAGGAAAACCAGTTTTGAGTATATTTGATTTGAGAAGTGCATATAGCGCTGTTTAGACCCGGAGGTATCAGACCACTTAACCAGAGGATCATTGCATTACAAGGTACATCTCAAACATTTTACATCGTGCTGGCTAGACCAGAAGGTATCAGAGCGCTTTACCAGGGGAACATTGCATTACAGGTTACATCAGTTACAATAGCGTAGTAAGGTAAAGTAAACAAACAACGAGGTTGAGAGAATTCGTAGGAAAAGAGGGGCGGAAGGAGCCATAGCAGGGAGACGAGGAAGAACTGTGCCCAATGTCTGGCTGGGTAGATGACGGTCGAGGGGGAAGCCAGTGCCAATCCCCTCTTTAGCTGTCTAGCAGCTCCACCGGGCATCAGCCATGTTGCTCAGGTCTCAGCAATCAGGAAAAGAAAGTTTTGAATATATGCATAGGCTACAGTAGCATACAGCATGTCCCCACTAGAGGACAGAGGTAAAAGAAAGGAGGAGGAGTAAACAAACCAGAGAAGGAGCTGGGGCTGCCATTTAGGCCGGATGGGGGATGTGTTCCAGATCTCATCGAAGTCCGTTTTTTTTATCTCTGAGGAGTAGCACGACGAGGTAGGGAACACTGGCAGCGATCTTGGAGTCAGTCAAGGGATTCAGATCTTAGAGCTAGAAACAGCCGGTACCCATTTTATAACTTCGCATAGGCATGGGGTGTATTATGTGGAAGACGCTTCCTTTGTAAATTTAAAATCGCCACTCATCATTAATGAGCTCATTGTACCATGGGTAACATCATGAGATGGTGCGTTAAGTGGCAGGCGCTTATTTTGCGAAGTTATAACCACCCCTCAGCATTATTCAGCTCGTCGTAGCAGGGTTTGCATGAGGGATAACATAGCTCCTTCATTTGAGTCCCGGTTGGGCGCCATCTTAGGGTCAGGCACTATGTTTCTTATCACTGCAATGATGTACGGCATACGTAAAAATGCAATAATAAACATTTAATAAAAAAGATACATACCCAATGTCGTGTAGTTCCTGGTCACTGATAAAATATAAAATACAAAAATATAGAAGAAAAAAAAATCGAAGTAAAAATATAGAAAGACAAAATATCGAAGTCCTATCTACAAACAGGTAAGTACAAAAATATTGAAAAATATATATACTTAGTCAAAATATCGAATTTATTGAAATATCTTAAAAATAATTAAAAATTAATGAAATAACTATAATTAATTAAAACACTTAAAAATACTTAAATATTTTAAAAATTATTAAATAATTAATTTAAGTAACAAAAATAAAAATACAACTTGATTTTTTAACACTATATATATATTTTATATATATATATATATATATATATATATATATATATATTACTTACTGGCGGTCGCCAGTAGGTATATATAGTTAGGGTTTTTTCTCGATGGGATTTTTGAAAATTCTATGTCTAATAACTTTGGCGTTTGTGGACGGAATTGGCTGAAATTTTCAGGAAAATGGAACATTTTGTGTCTGAGCAGCCCCTGAAAATTTGGGGGGGGTTCGTCAAGGGGGGGCCGAGAAAAAAGGGGGGTCCCAAAACGCGTTTTTCCCATGTTAATTTCCATAGGGCGGTTGGCCTCACTTTTAGCCCGAACGGCTGAATGGATTTGCACGAAACTTGGCAAAATTGTAGGGACTGTTAGCCCGATGTGCCTTTGCTAGGTCTCAATATATGTGCTCCAGTGGATTTTGAGAAATTAACGTTCAAACAAAGATATATATCTGTGACAGCGCTCCGGGTAGCGCTCCGGTTCGCGTACTTGACGCGTAACGGAACTTCGCGAAGCGAAGCTGATTGGCTCTCCGGTGTCTGTCAACATTCTAAACAGTCCGGAGCGGCCGCCATCTTGTCTCTCGGTAGGATCGAGAGACAAGAGGAGGCCAAAACAAAGGGGGAAATGACCATAAGGGGGTATAGTAGATCCTCCTTGACCCCCTAGGTTTGATGTGGAGGCTTTAAAAGGGCCCCGCGGGGCAAAAAAAAAAAAAATCGTTTTTTTTCGTGGGGTGCGCCCGGTACGCGTAACGGAAAGCGGACTGGGGAGCGTACTGCAAGGAAACAAGAATGATTGACTTTTAACTTATTGTATGTTTATAGACTTTTTTTTTTTTTTTTTTCTTCTGCTGAGTGACGTCTCGGCCTATCTCCACGGGATGCAGTCCCTACCATCTCAGCGTTTAAGCCCAGGGGGACCGGTAGTGTGGGAGAGATAACGTCTGTTAACGTTCAATTCGAAGGAAATCAGGAAGTGTTGATAAACATTGTCTGCGCCATCTTGCCTTTTTTCAAATGCCACACTTTTGTCGTGCACGGCAGCCATTTTAGATGCCTTGACCAGACCCACTCTCTGCACGTTGTCGATCCTTAGCATGGCTCCCCACCCTCGCAAGCATCTCCCCCAGGCACTGGTCACCCCCGCTCTCTGTCTTATGCATGGGCAATAAACCTCCCCCCATCTGCGCTGCTCTTCCTTGAGAATCACACCCTGTGCCCGCCCGACACCTCCCTTTCGCCCTATTCACTACCGCACCCTCTGACACTCCTCTTCCTCTGTGTCCGATTGTCCAGGCCGGTCCCAGGCTATCACCTAGCCCTGCAGATGTAGTTTATGGCCCCAGCTGTAAAGAATCACCCCTCTTCAAAGGAGTTACAGTAGATCAAGGCCCCCACCCGATGAGATCCGTCACACCACACGCGTTCCTACTATCTGAAAACCATCCTGTATTGTGATTGGGGAGGGGACCGAGCCTGAAGCGGAAGATTCCAGGGATGCCTCTTTGTACATCAAAGTTTTTACAAATATGTGTCACATTAAAAATATATAGCACTCCAACAAAGTAGTATGATTATAAAACTTTAATAACTTATAAATATATACAACGCAACAAAAACTGTAAATACATTTAAAAAAAAATTGGAAAAAAGAAGCAACAATGGTCAGTAGCTGTGTTTTGTGCGAATAGTCCCAAGGCAGCACAACGTGCTGAGTTCTGAACGGCACCCAGCTGATGTTACCTGGGTGCCGCACTGGTTTTTGGTATCCTACAATGCAGCTCCGAAAAACGGCGTGGGGCGTCCCGGGGGGTGCGGGGGGAGGCCTCGTCAGTAGCGGTCTGTTGTGCGAATAGTCCCAAGGCAGCAGAACGCGCTGAGATGTGAATGGCACCCAGGTGATGTCCAGTAAGTTGCCGCACTGGTTTTGGTATCCTACAATGCTGCTCCGAATAACGGCGTGGGGCGCCCCGGGGGGGGGGGGGGGGTGAGGCGGCGTGAACGGGCCTCCCCAGGTGGAGGCTCGTCTGCTGTAGTGGGGCGCCCCTTTGTCCGAAAAATGGCGTGGGGCGTCCCGGGGGGTGCGGGGGGAGGCCTCGTCAGTAGCGGTCTGTTGTGCGAATAGTCCCAAGGCAGCAGAACGCGCTGAGATGTGGATGGCACCCAGGTGATGTCCAGTAAGTTGCCGCACTGGTTTTGGTATCCTACAATGCTGCTCCGAATAACGGCGTGGGGCGCCCCGGGGGGGGGGGTGAGGCGGCGTGAACGGTCCTCCCCAGGTGGAGGCGCGTCTGCTGTAGTGGGGCACCCCTTTACCGTTTCAGTTGCCATTCCGCCCGCTTTTGGTACACTGTGCCAAAATCCGCCATTCAGCTGAGTTGTGCCCACTCTTGCGGTGCAGCGATAGGCGGCTGCCACAGGACTCTCAAAATGGCGGCAGGCTCTTTCCTTTTTGGGCCTGGTCCACTGAAATGGCCCTGGGACACCTTGGAACTCGGACGCTTGTCTGCTAGGTCTTGGACCCCATTCTCAAAAGCGTCCCCTCAGCCTTGAAGATTCTACAAAAGTCTTGGGGGCCCCCGACTCCTGCAGGCTTCCGGTGGGGAGCGGCTGCCATGATTGCTCGCGGAATGACCACGACGGAGCCACGAGATGGTGGTGCTTTCATGCTGACGCCAGCTTCAGTCTGAAACATCCAGAAACAAGGTGGGGCTTTCATCGTTTGGGAAAAAAAAATGTTCTAATCCAATGAAAAGTGTTATTTTTAGGTCATATGATCAAGCCTTCCATCATTAGGAAACCAAAAGTAAAATGAACCAATGAAAAGTTTTATAAACAAGTCACATGACCTGTTATGCGGCATAGGGCTATAAAAAGCGTAGAAAATCCGTTGGCACGTGAGGCGGCGTCAGTAGCGGACCGATGTGCGAATAGGCCGAAGGCAGCACAACGCGCCAAGATCCGGATGGCACCGAGGTGGTGTCCAGCAAGTTGCCGCACTGGTGTGGCCATCCTACAATGCTGCGCCGAAAGTCGGCGTGGGGCGCCCCGTTGGCCTGTGAGTTCGCGTCAGTCAGTGGGGGCTGTTTGAGGATCTGACTGCATTGGAAAGCAATGTGATGCTGTGCGTCGCCCCCAAGATGGAGGTTCCTCGGCTGCAGTGGGGCGCCCCTTGGTGTTTCACTTGCTATGCAGCTGAGTTGCGTGTGAGGCGGCGTTAGTAGCGGACCGATGTGCGAATAGGCCGAAGGCAGAGAATTTGATGTTAATAACACACTATCATAGACATAAAGGAAAGAATATGACCTACTACCACAGGCAGCACAACGCGCCAAGATCCGGATGGCACCGAGGTGGTGTCCAGCAAGTTGCCGCACTGGTGTGGCCATCCTACAATGCTGCGCCGAAAGTCGGCGTGGGGCGCCCCGTTGGCCTGTGAGTTCGCGTCAGTCAGTGGGGGCTGTTTGAGGATCTGACTGCATTGGAAAGCAATGTGATGCTGAGCGTCGCCCCCAAGATGGAGGTTCCTCGGCTGCAGTGGGGCGCCCCTTGGTGTTTCACTTGCTATGCAGCTGAGTTGCGTGTGAGGCGGCGTTAGTAGCGGACCGATGTGCGAATAGGCCGAAGGCAGAGAATTTGATGTTAATAACACACTATCATAGACATAAAGGAAAGACTATGACCTACTACCACAGGCAGCACAACGCGCCAAGATCCGGATGGCACCGAGGTGGTGTCCAGCAAGTTGCCGCACTGGTGTGGCCATCCTACAATGCTGCGCCGAAAGTCGGCGTGGGGCGCCCCGTTGGCCTGTGAGTTCGCGTCAGTCAGTGGGGGCTGTTTGAGGATCTGACTGCATTGGAAAGCAATGTGTTGCTGAGCGTCGCCCCCAAGATGGAGGATCCTCGGCTGCAGTGGGGCGCCCCTTGGTGTTTCAACAAGCCAAGATCCGGATGGCACCGGGGTGGTGTCCAGCAAGTTGCCGCACTGGTGTGGCCATCCTACAATGCTGCGCCGAAAGTCGGCGTGGGGTGCCCGAAGGGGGGGGGGAGGCGGCGCAAACGAGCCTCTCCCGCTTCTCCATGTGGAGGCACTTCATCTGCAGTGGGGCGCCGAGATCCGGATGGCACCGAGGTGGTGTCTAGCAAGTTGCCGCACTGGTGTGGCCATCCTACAATGCTGCGCCGAAAGACGGCGTGGGGTGCCCGAAGGGGGGGGGGGAGGCGGCGCAAACGAGCCTCTCCCACCTCTCCAGGTTGAGGCACTTCATCTGCAGTGGAGCGCCGTCTAGCTGAGTTTTGCCCGCTCTTGCTGCTACAGCGACAGGCGGCTGCAACAGGACTCTCAAAATGGCGGCCTGTTCTTTGGATTTGGGCCTGGTCCACTAAAATGGCCCTGGGACACCTTAGAACTCGGACGCTCGATTTTATTTACATGCAAAAAAGGTAAATGCCCGGTACGTTACCTGCCTCATCTGCCACGATGTACTCTCCAGAGGAACCGAAAAAAAATATAGTTATGGTAATTATACCATGCATCGTCATATGGAGAGGTGGCACCGATTAATTATAGTGCTGCACAAAAGAGAGATTTGGAGGACAACCCCCGACCTGCCAGTACATTCACCAAAGAAGTGGCACTGACAGCATCAGAGGCAAGGGAAACGGTCCCAAATATTCAGAAGAACTTTGGAAAGATTAAAATGACATGTTTAGATTGTGGCAAATTAATTTCATGTGGACAGATGAGTGTTACTCTAATAAATACAGCATATGAACATCATCATAGTCGATGGTTGGTGGAGACATTTTGACTATATCCTGGACCTGCCTGTCCTTGCCCAAAATGGCGCCGGAATAAATGGGACTCGTAACTCCTTGTTGTGTACTGGTTGCACAACCTTGATATCACGAGATACGTATGCAGTTTTGAAGCACATGGCGGGCGGGGACGAGAATTGATTGAATATTTCGACATCCCTATTGATATTAAGTTCTGATTTGTTATTGATTACTGTATTATTGAAAAGTTGAAAGTTCGAATTAACGTCACCCATGGTATTTGCCCGCAAATGTATATCTAGATTATTTTATTGTAACTGGCCCTGTCGTATTTTAATTATAAAATGTACGTCCACCGATTCCGCAACTGTTAGACACCTTAGTTCTTGCAACCTAATGGCCCGCCCGTTACGTTCCTCTACAGTGTAAATGTCTCCTCATCATATACGATTACAGTTTGCTCCGTGGCCGGCCCACGTGGTTATAGGCCCGTATTTGTATACTGACATTTTCACAATAAAGGTTTTTAAAAGAAAACATGGTAGTAGTATTTACATTGGTAAAGTTTTTAATAATAGTCACTGTTTTCGAATCAGTAAAAGGCAAGTGAAATAAAGCAGTCCAATTACATGAAGGGTAAAAGGTATAATACGCAGGAACGCAGTAAAGATAAATGGTCAAGGGCTGTTGTGTTTTCTACTCCTGCAACATAAAGTGATCGATAAGAATCTGATATTCAGGCGTATCGGCGACTAAGACAGCAGGCCGAGCCTCTTTTGCTCAACGGCTCCGTCATGGGACGAAGAAACGCCCTTTTTCTCGAAAAAGGAATATATTTTACTTGCAGGACAGTTGTAAATTTTCCGGGAAAGTACATTAGCCTGGAACATTATAACATATATTTAAGAAAAAATAATGTTCGAAAGTAATAAAAAGTGTAATTTTTAGGTCATATGACCAAGCCTTTCATCATTAGAATAAGAAAAGTAAAATGAACCAATGAAAAGTTTTATTAACAAGTCACATGACCTGTTATGCTTACGTTACGCGCTGCGCGCCTCGCCCCGGATCGCTTCCGGGAAGCTGCGCTTCGCGCACCGGAGCACTTCCGGATGCGCTAACGAGGCGCGTCATATGACGCATTACGCGACAACGCAGGTCCAGAATATAGTCAAAATGTCTCCACCAACCAGCGGTCGGAACACAACCCCTTTCAGCAGGCTAAATAGTTCTGTTAAATGACAACAGAAGGGACAGGCAACAAGAACCATCAGTCAAAGAGGGGAGGGCAAGTTCTTCTCTACAGGGTCACGTTGGGGCGCTACCGGAACTGATCGAATTGGTAGTCTACAGTGTTTCTGGATGTTTCAGACTGAAGCTGGCGTCAGCATGAGAGCACCACCATCTCGTAGCTCCGTCGTGGCCATTCCACGAGCAATTATGGCAGCCGCTCCCCACCAGAAGCCTGCGGGAGTCGGGGGGCCCCCAAGACTTTTGTAGAATCTTCAAGGCTGAGGGGACGCTTTCGAGAATGGAGCCCAAGCCCTAGCAGACAAGCGTCCGAGTTCCAAGGTGTCGCAGGCCCATTTTAGTGGACCACGCCCAAATCTGAAGAGCCGGCCGCCATTTTGAGAGTCCTGTGGCAGCCGCCTATCGCTGCACCGCAAGAGCGGGAGCAACTCAACTACATGGTGAGCGAGACGCTGTAGTCGCAAGAGCGGGCGGTAAACAGCTGAATAGCGGAAGAGGCACAGTGTAGCAAAAGCGGGCGGAATGGCAACTGAAACGGTAAAGGGGCGCCCCACTACAGCGTGTCTTTAGGTCAAACGGATTGTGGGACAAGGTCAAGAATGGAAGAGTCACCAAAAGGCAAAAAGTTCCGCTTGACCCCGGGAGCCGGCCACCTATGTCGGGGGCGATCTCAGGCCACACCAGGGCAACACGACTTGGGGAGGGGGCCGGAGCCAAGCGCCCCCTCCGAGTCCGCGCCATCACACCGTCCCTCGGGGGCCTCCGTCAAGCGGTTCAGGGAGGTACCGCATCACATTGTTTTCAAATGCAGTCACGTCCTCAAACAGCCCCCACTTACATTGAGAATAGTGAAGCTGTAGCAGGTGCAAATAAGCTTCAGACAGTCTAACAAGCACTCCTCAAAACTTTGAACTATCAGAGTGCATGAGTTTCATGCTCGATCGATTGAGCTAGCCGGATCGGAGAACAAAAAGTATAAAATAGTTATGTAAATAGTTATTTAATCAAATGTTTTACCCTGTTACTTTGCTGGTGTGTTGTATATATTTGTAATATTTGCATAGAGTTTATCGTTATTTTGGGTGGGGTGGGTGACGGAGCCGAGCTGTCTTGCAGCCATCATGGTGTGGAGCTCAGTTCATCTCACTAGTTTCGTATTTCTCATGAGGGGTTGTTCCTAATGTTTCTATTTTAGCGAGGTCAAAAAGAGATCCCATTAGTGGCCTACTGATTTTGCTCGATTCCTTTTGTTTTTTTACACGATTTTTCACTATCTGCAAAGACTAAACAGAGTATTGCGACTCTGTGCTTGTTTGTAAATAGAGAATGAACGAAAGAGAACCAATTCTAAAACAGTAAATGCTTGGATAACAATCAATCAAATGGAGAGAGAAGCAGGCACGACGGATTACAACGGGGGCAAAGGCCTGCGTTAACTACCCTTCACTATCTGCAAAGAGAGAGTACTCCTAATAGAAATGAGGGGGGGGGCAGCATTCAAAGCAGATCAGTGTGCATAAACACGAAAATGTTTTTACTTACCACGTACTTGACATTCGACAGCTTATGATATTTGCTATTAAAAAAACATTGAAATTCACTGAAAAAACCATAGGTTAGAGACCATATATAGTTAGGAATTAGCATTTACAAAACCTTGAAAATTCACTGAAAAAACCATAGGTTATAGACCATATATAGTTAGGAATTAGCATTTAAAAAACCTTTTTTTACTGACACAAAACCATTGAAATTCCATATATAGTTAGTTGTACTAACTATATATCGCGCACCCGCAATCCACTGCTGATCATGTCACATATTACATCATTCATGACATGGTCAGTGACATCACTGATGACATCACTGATGACATCTCAAATGACATCACTGATGACATCACTGATGACAACATCCAGTGACTGTATGTTTCTGTAAAGTTAAAATATGTCTTACATATTGAAGAATGAGTGGATTTATAAGTGTTTGGATGAAGGATTTATTAGGTGCATGACTGACTGTATGAGTGACTGATTAAATGTGTCTCACTGAGTGCATAGGTTAGTGACTAAACTGTCTTAATTTGTGCATCATTATGTCTGTTGTTCTGTAAACTGCTGCATGTGTTGATCAGTAGCTATATGAGTAACTATATGGGTTATTGGTTGATTGCCTAAGTATTTGTATGGGAGACTGAGTGTGTGTGTGGGTGGCTGGGAGGTGTATAACTCTATGCATAGATGTGTGAGCAGTTGATTCACTAGATGTATGGGTTCAAAAGTGCATGTGGAAACACCTGTATGGGCGGTTGACTGTGTGCATGAGTGTATTGGTGAGTGAATGGATATCTAAGTGCTACATGTCAAAGTAAGTACATATGTAAAACACAGTACATGTGAGAGTTGACATATATAAATAACTGTGCATAAGAGCCAGTGAATGTGTGAGTGGCTGTATGGATCATTGTGAACTTGTATCAGGGATTGTATAAGAGAGTAAATATGTGTTAGTATATGTTTGAATAAGTAAGGTGTGTATAACTGTATAGTTGAGGAAATGGAGGTGTGATTGATTCTTTGCATGACTGACTAGGTGTGTGAGTAACTCCATGGATGAGTGACAGTCTGTGAGTGTCTGTTTACACTGAGTGTATCTAAGGTTATATTAGAGTCTGAAGAGGTTCATCGTATTATCACATGAATGATGTCATCAGTGATGTGATCAGTAATGTCAAATGAGATGTCATCAGTGATGTCATCAGTGATGTCATTTGAGATGTCATCAGTGATGTCATCAGTGATGTAACTGACCATGTCATGAATGATGTAATATGTGACATGATCAGCAGTGGATTGCGGGTGCGCGATATATAGTTAGTACAACTAACTATATATGGAATTTCAATGGTTTTGTGTCAGTAAAAAAAGGTTTTTTAAATGCTAATTCCTAACTATATATGGTCTATAACCTATGGTTTTTTCAGTGAATATATATATATATTAACATAATATTAATTAAAAATATACAATATTTTTATTGTAGCATAGCAACAGGTTAAAATGTACTATTACCACTCCAGCACCTGCAACAGTAGGGTAAACGTTGGATAGCGTAGAGGTAAAAATTACTATTCCCACTCCAGAAAGTGCAACAGTAGGGAAAGCGTTGGATAGCATAGGGGTAAAAATTACTATTCCCACTCCAGAGAGTGCAACAGTAGAGAAAGCGTTGGATAGCGTAGGGGAAAAAATTACTATTCCCACTCCAGAGGGTGCAACAGTAGGGGAAGCGTTGGATAGCGTATAGGTAAAAATTACTATTCCCACTCCAGATGGTGCAACAGTAGGGAAAGCGTTGGATAGCGTAGGGGTAAAAATTACTATTCCCACTCCAGAGAGTGCAACAGTAGGGAAAGCGTTGGATAGCGTAGGGGTAAAAATTACTATTCCCACTCCAGAGAGTGCAACAGTAGGGAAAGTAAACATTTAATATATTAATACAAATAAATTAAAGATCAATACCAATAAAACATTAATTAGACTAAATTACAAATTAAAAATGATGTAATAATTAATCAAATAAAAATACAAATAAATATTAGTTATTAAAATTAATTTCCTATTAATACAAATTATTTACCATTAAAAATAAATTAAAATGATTAATTTAATTACAACTAAATTACTTCCCACCCTATTCCCCAATAAACACACAACCCACTACAGAAAATAAATGATTAAAATTAACATAATTATCAATTAATCAATTTATTAAAATGAATTACCAATAACAAATTAATTACCAATTAAAAATTAATTAATTACAAATTAACGATTAATTAACAATTGATTCAAAATAAATACCAATAAATAAATTAACATACTTAATTACAATTAAATTACTTCCCACCCTATTCCCCTATAAACCCACAACCCGCTACAGAAAATAAATTAATTGAATTAACATAATTATCAATTAACCAATTAAGAAAAATTATTTACCAATTAAAAATTATTTAATGACCAATTAAAAATTAATTAACAATTAATTCTAAAAGAATACCAATAAATAAATTAACACCTTTAATTAACTACAATTAAATTACTTCCCACCCCATTCCCCTATAAACCCACAACCCGCTATGGAAAATAAATTAATAAAATTAACATAATTATCAATTATTCAATTAAGAAAAATTAATTAAAAATCAAAAATTAATTACCTATTAATAATTAATTAATTACAGATTAATAATTAATTAACAATTAATTCAAAATAAATACCAATAAATAAACACATTTACTTAATTACAATTAAATTACTTTCCACCCTATTCCCCTATAAACCCACAATCCGCTACAGAATTAAATTACACAAAAATGAAATAACATAAAAATAAAAATAATTGGATATTATTAAAAATTCGATATATCTTAATTACTATATTATATACTTCGATATTTTAACTTTCTATATTTTAAAAATCGATATTAAATTACTTACCTTCAAAATGATATTTTTCACCACTATATTCTGTCCATTTGATATTTTGTCCATTCTATATTTTTACTTCGATATTTGTGCCATTCTATATTTTTGAGTCAATATTATGTCTGTATACCATACTTCCTATAAGACCTATATAGGATCTGTGCATTTAGACAACACACACTGTGGGACAGGTGTCCCGACTGATTCCAGACACCGCCACCGGGTATGCTTGCCTGGTACCTGCTAGCTCGCAATGCCACTATCACCTCCTCTTACCATAGAGAGAATAGTTCTTGGCAACTGTCGAACATGACAACCCTGATCCTTTAGGACAATGGAAACAGTAACCCACTTTTCGCTCAGCCACTCGTGCTCACTTTTTCTCAGAGACGTTTTCAATAGGCATTTATTGAACATTCGTTATTCTAGTATAAAATAAGTGCACTGAAATCCCTAGTAGACAGTAGTATATATAAATACGTAGAAGCACTAAGAAAGTAAACAAATGGTAGGTTTCTACCATTTTGCTAAAATCATAAATATAGGCAAGTATATAAAATACATTTTATTTTATTTTATAAAGTTTTATACAGCGCGAACCAGATGCCGAGGGATATCAGAGCGCTTTACAGAAGGATGAAAGGGAGAGTAATACTCCAGTAACAATATCAAGTAAGAATGCCAAACAGTTGTAGTCACAACAATCATTGACAAATGATACAAAGTGAGAAGAGAGAGAGAATAAAAGTCCAGTACGATATCGGATAAGAATACCAAACAGTTATAGTCACAATAATCACAAACAAATGATACAGAGCGAGTAATGTGATTAACAGGTCAATAACAGGCTGCTACAGGGGGCACACCTTACACCGAGAGGAGCAGAGAGCAAAAAAAAACACAGGATGGTAACATGGATGTAGGGTCATTAGGAAACTTTTGGCTTCAAGTTTGAAAGCAGTAATTGATGATATTCTGCGCAATTCCGGTGGAAGAGAGTTCCAAATCTTTGGCCCAACACCTGAGAAGGCTTGATGACAAGTTCTCTTTTTATTCATGATACGTGGTTTCAGAAGGAAGTTGTTAGCGCTTCTTGAGGCTCTCTCGCCACATGATAATTAAAGCTTTTGTGCTAGGTACCTGGGGGTGTTGTCGTGCAGGGCTTTGAGCGCTAGAACGATAATCTTAAACTGGATTCGAGCTTCATAGGGCAGCCATTTAAGAGACTTTAGGACTGGTGAAATGTGCTCATTTGCTTTGGTACCAATAATTAGTCTGGTGCAACGTTCAGTGCTGAGCTTAGTGAAGGCACGGTGCATTTTGGAAGGCCACAGAGAATAGTGCTGCCATAATCTAGCCTCGGCAAGACCAGTGCTTGGACCGCTTGTTTGAAGTCATTTTGTGGAAGGAAGGGCTTGATATTACTAAGTGTCCTCATCAAGTGATTAGCTCCCTTACATACATTGCTGATATGATTTTTCATATTCAGGTGCTTGTCCATGGTGATTCTAAGGGATTTGGCAGAGTCTATGATGAGAGGGGCGCAATTGAAAGCAGTGAGGTGAGTCAGCCAAAGGTCTAGCTTGTAGGGGTGGTTCAGAGGAGAAATGAGAAGGAATTCAGTTTTAGCGGTGTTGAGCAGAAGGTGGTTCTCAGTTAACCAATTTTGAGTAGGCGTTAAGGTAGAGTTGAGTATTATGATGTTATCCAGGGATGAAATTTTCAAGTAAAGTTGTGTGTCGTCAGCGTACATATGGAAGGGTATGTTTTTGTCATTTAGAGAATTAGCAAGAGGTTCTAAAAAGAGGTTGAAAAGGATAGGGGAGTGGGCGGAACCTTGGGGGACACCCATGAGTACTGGAGAGGGCTGGGAGAGGGAATAGTTTGCCTTAACTCTTTGTGTTCTTTGGTGGAGGAAGGAGGAGAACCATTGTAGCACCAGACCCGAGAATCCCATCTTGTTCTTCAGAGTGGAAAGGAGGTTGTCGTGATTAACCGTGTCTAATGCGGCGGAAAGATCAAGGAGGATCAAGAGGCAGGAGTCATGTTGGACGAGTATATTTAATATGTCGTCCATTACGTTTGTGAGGGCCGATCCTGTGCTGTGCCCCTTCCGAAAGCGTGACTGATGTTGGTTAAGGAGTTGGAAATTCTCCATGTGAGCCCAAAGTTGGTATTGTACACATCACAGTTAAATGAGTACTCCTACGAAGCACTCTAACTAGATGTACCTAAGTGTACCTAGCATGTGGTTAGGTGTAAAGCCAAGAATTCCTCTAGGATAAAACCAACCTGATGTGAGACTGTGGGACCCCGTTCTGGTCTCAAGCTGAACACCCCGCAAGGGATGTCAGACCAGTGCAAGCTTGAGTATCTGCATGCAGGAACCTCAGCATCTCGAGTCAGTGTGTCGGCATGGAAGCTGTGATCTCCTCTCCCTCTCTCAGCAAGATGTGATGTTTATATACCCTAAGGTAT
Source organism: Lissotriton helveticus (assembly GCF_964261635.1). Classification (NCBI taxonomy): domain Eukaryota; kingdom Metazoa; phylum Chordata; class Amphibia; order Caudata; family Salamandridae; genus Lissotriton; species Lissotriton helveticus. The sequence goes on from NC_136067.1 coordinate 991,192,600, forward strand.
CCCCAGGGGTTCTACCCTGCTGTGCCAGTGTCAGACAGGGGGAATTAACTTTATACTCAATTGTTTTGCAGGAGATGATGGTTCTGCTGTAATTCCAAGAAACTAAGAATCCTCATGCATAATTTATGAGGCCAATGACCAGGGAAAACCCCTATGTACTTATGTGTATTATTGTAACTGGGTAAAAGGTCAGTCCTTCAAATCTGTTATGTATCTAGTATAGTAGAGAATGTAGGTTTGTGCTTGCATGCCCTGTGATTTGGATTCAAGTAAATAAGCAGAAGCAAAATCACAAAAGGGGTAAAAATTCAGGAAAATTTTAAAAATACCAGCAATAGCAGACTGCCAAAGCTACCAACAAAGACATCCCAATACAGACAAAACAAAATGGTTGCTGCTCAAAACCCTAGAGATAAAAATAAAGACACCAGTTGGACTATAAAAAAGGTACTAACCACCATAAAAATTCCTGAAAATCCAGGAGGGTCTCAAAACACTGTTCTTGATGAGAAAAAAAAAATCACTTGTTTGAAAACAGAAACAACAAATTTACAGTCTTTCCTGGTTGGCTGCAGTAGCTGCAAAAATAAGTAAGGGCCAGATTTACTATGAAGTCAGGCAGTGCAGCAACTAAAGATGCTGCACTGGTTTCATGAAAGGAAGAGAACAGAACAGTGTCTTATCTACTAAGACGTCGTTCTTCTCTGCTCTCTCCCTGAGCTGGTGAACTTTTGGCAACCATGCCAAATGCAGACATCCTTGTGCCAAATTGCAAGTGTGTCTCTGTTCTCTAAAATATATGTTTTGTTTTACTGGAAGGGGTTCCTTTCAGTACAAAAACTATGCTTTAAGGCTTTTTCCACTTTGTATATGTGCTGTACAGTGCAGCACTTCTGCAAAGTAGGAACAATTAAAACATTTCTCCTCATTCTACCTGCCTCAAGAAGGTATAGGATTTTGGTGCAAACCCCTGTCTAGGATGATTTGTATCAAGACCCACGGATGGTTGCATGGGAACACCCAGGCAGCACCCATGGAATTCCCTCTTAATGCAAAGTAGCACAAGGCAGCACATTGCATATCTTTGCGCTAACTTTGGATACTATCCAATGAATACCCAGATTTGTGTTGGAAAGGAAATCAAAAATTAAAACTTTGTGACTGGTTTGCATTAAAAAAGTAATGCAAAGCTTAAGTAAGTCTGGTTATAGGTATTAACTCTGGGGCATATCATCCAAAACAAAGTGAGGGATGTTATTCTAGGAGAATCTTGCTTGTAAATTGTCATCTCTGTAGAGCGTAGCAATCCAAAGCGTATTTTTACATACAGAATTAGGATCCATGAATTCTCATAAATTTCCCAGGTAACCACTGAAAACCTGTGATAAAGGCTGGTTTTCAGGCATATGCCAAGTTTTGAACTCACCACAAGATCCAACAGAAGCAATACTCTATTCCATCTCTCACTGTCTTCCCAGTGACCATATATACTATACCATGATAATCAGAGGTTGAAACGTGGAAAGGGTAAGAAGGAATAAGAGAGAAAACAGAGACACAGGACTCCACACTCTGCCCTGTAGCTTCTATGATCAAGGTAGGCTGCATGCTGTAGTGGACCTTTACAATGCAAAGAGACACCTTAAGTACCTTGTCACTGGAGCACCAGACATAACTTGCATGATATACCTAAGTGATGTCTGTATAATAAGTTCTTTATGCTTAAGCAGATAACTGGGAATCTGTGAATGCTAAACTTGAAGACACATAAATATCTTGCTAAATATGTATACACCTCTCTCTGTGTTAGAATAATTACCTCTATCTGTGTCACTGTACACTCTCTTGTGGAAGCTGAATGAAGTTTCGATTGGAGTGCCTTAAATTGAAAATACAGAACATAATTAAAATCCTGTGATTCTTGCACACAGTATGTATGTACATACTGTAGTTTGAATAATTTATGCACTTGTGCATAGCAATTGCAAATGTAAGAAAATGTAAGTTAAACTCAATCCTGTTCCATCATAGGAGCTATAGCTGAAAGGCCCAGCTTAACCAACATTTCGCGTCTGCTTTGAGTCGCTTTTTTAACACAGAGCAGCCACAAATTCCATATTGGTATTTACATACCAACGAAAATGGGGATCTACGTAGGTTTTTAAGCAAAACCATTGTTTTAATTGCTCAGTATGTCTATAAGTATAGGGATGATAACCAATAGACAGATGAACCTCCATATCTAAATCTTTTTGCAGAATGCGGACAAAAACTTTGAAATGATCCGAGATCCACTGGTGCCCCTGGAACACAATGCAAATAAACAACAGTTTGTGAAAAAAGCTGTTTTAATTCTTTAGATGTTGGCAGACCAAGCAAACAACCTATCTTAGTCAAATAATTCACAACAGCTAGAATCACCATCAACCTTGACTTTTTTCGTACAATTCTACAAAACCCAAATCAACTGACACTGTACGGTAAGGTTTACCATGCAAATTCTTGATTGTGCACAAATTGAACATGTTTATGGATATGTTTTAACATCAACGTATAGGGGAGGCCAACAAACAATTCTTTCTACTGATGCTAGGATGTTCAGTCATTCCAAATCAGGAATCCAACCCCAGCCTTTTGTCTTAACTGATTTCAAATACATACCTTTTCCATGGTACAATACTCCATTTTATTCATATCTATTTCAATGTTCTTTTGACAAAGCCTCTTTACTGAGGGATTGACCAGGCTGTATTTAAATCACACCGGCTCACGAATCGCTCATCCACGGACCTCCTGGCCGGACACGACAGGTGATCCAGAGGATACGGAGACATCGCCAAGTAAGTAGGGGAGTATGGTTTCGTTCGCGGTACCGATACCAGTATGCAGCCTTCGGCTACTCCAGAGTGTGCATTCCTTACCGCTAGCAGCGAGCTTTTCTCTCCTTAACAGCTCACACAGAGCTCTTTCTCCCTCTATACCCCCAGACTACATAGGAGTCCCGGATCGCTGCCGAAGACTCATGGAGTTTGCCCTTTTAAAGTTAGGAAGTAAGATCTCACTTTTTAAATAGGAAATGCCTTTTACCTTGGTTACCACAGCAATCTGCTTTTTTCACCTACAGGTACTAGCGCCTCTAACGCATATTATTACTATTCGGCCATTGCCACTCAATCCGACACTACCGCAACTCACTGTCAATTGACTCGCTCACGTATTAGGCACCAAACCTTGCCATCACCCACTGTGTGCCTTTCATTTAACGTGTTATAAATACTATGTGTCTATGTGTTTGTCCCGTCATATTTTTTTACAGGTACAAATTCAGAGGAAAACCTCCTCTCACAGTTAGAGCACCTTAGCGTGGGCTTCACATAAAGGCACTGACAACACGTGAGTCACTTATTTCACCCTTTCACATAGGTCCTGACGAAAGCCAGTTTTACAAAAAGGCCTGGCTGAAACTAGTTGACCACCATGGACGTGGAAGACCACAAGTCTCTCCAACCACGTCTCAAAGCCTTGTTTTTAACCCTGCCTGGGGCCCACTAATAAATTAACCTCTTGGGACCTCTAGGACAGCATTTTAACCCCACTCAAAACACCTTCACTACACACTCACTTAACAAAACCTGCTACGCTGTAACCAGGCATGGTAGCACACTTGAGGCACACTTGATGCCTCAGGTGGGGCCCGATGATGAAGCATGCCACCAACTAGGTTGGTGGGTGAGGGCCTTCATAAAAAACAATCGGTTTTTCCCCAAACAGACACATATAACACATTATCAAAGTAGCTAGCTGCTTTTGTTTATTACATACTTGTATAAAACAAAACACCTGATCTCTTTGGATGACCAAACAAAAGCTACTTCTTCTTAGTAATGGGCCTTACAACTTCACAAAACCGATGAATAAACTTACTATAAAAATTGTCACATCCCAAAATGCTCTAAATTGACTTAACATAAAAGGATGTAGGTCTGTGCAATCTGGCAGCTACTTTCTTTTGATCAATCTTGACACCCTTGGTGTAATGATGTACCCCAAACACTTGAGAGTAGTGGTGTGAAAAATGCATTTTATCCATCTGAATAAACAGGCAATGTTCTCAAAAACACTGCAATCTTTTTTTTTATGTGATATGTGAGTACCCAAGGTGACAGAATAGAACAAAATAACACCTCGATAGACAATGCAAAAAACATTAAAAATACCCCTCAATGCCTCATCACAAAAGTGCAGAAATGGTTCTGACGCTTTACAGAGTCCAAAAGGCATGACCTGGAATTTGGAATCCTAATTTAGAACAAAAAAAAACATCTCGGTCTCCGATTAGATGCTAAAGGGCTCATTATGATGGTGGGCAGAGGCACAACCACGGTGCTGGCAGTGGCAGAAAATGTAATTTTGCGCTCTCCCGCAGAGGTCCTCGCGTCCACCATATTACAATGGGCAAACATAACCCATTTTCCGTCCATTGCGGAGTGACGTGAACCGCCAGAAATTCGCACCCACCACCGCGGCGGAGGGAGCCAATAGAGACACACCACCGTGTGGAATGGCGTCCTGTCTGCATTACAAATCACGATGTGGCAACCAGCCCATCACACTGCAGCGGAGAATCCACCAACCCGGAAACAGGGGACGCACTACTGGGGAGAGCTAAACCAGACTCCCGGTCCCCTCCACCCAGTCCTGACAAGTGGATCCAGTTCTGCAAGCCTTACCACTGCTGTACCTCATCCGCTACCAGCAAATAATGCACCGTCGCGGACAACGCCGCAGGTACGTGAATGCACAACTACGCACACAACCACAACACACAACTCCTGTGCTGAGATACGGTACCTCTCCACATCAGAAACTCTGGTGGGGACAGGAACATATCCCCCAGTGTACCCACACATGTCCTACCTGTCACAAACTCACCTCTCCGCATCCGGGTCACCCATCAACCGCGAAATCACTGCAATGTCCCGGTCACATCACTGCAGCGGTGAAGATGCGGGAAAACCTGCGCACAATGTAGTAGGGAGGGCCTGCGCCAAGCATGGGAAGTCCAGCCAGATTCACAGGGCTCCACCTTCACCCTTCACACACTACGCTCCCCATACCCATTTGGGAACATGCTGTGTGCTCTTGCTGTGCCACCCTGCACAATTAATCTGCCAGGTATATCCAGACCTCACATCTCATACATCAAAGGACAAGGGAGATTGACGTGTACGGTGAGGGTGAAGAGGAACACCCTGCATGGAAGCTCAGGGGCTGGACAACCCTCCTCCTCACACCAACCTTCCACTCTTGTGAAGCAAACTGAGTATGATCACAAAATGAAGACTCACACTGCATATAAACATACACTGAACTGTCCACACTGCCTGTCAAGTCACTCACAAACACCCAACACTGACACCCAGCCACATACTAATACCATAGCTCAGCAGCAATGGAGGACAATAAATGGCCCATCCAAAAGTGAAGTTGACAGTGCTGGAAAACCATGGAGCAAGTCACATAGCATTTGTGCATCACATGCAACAGATGGAACATGTCACGCCACTCTTAGGTCATCTAATCAGACATGGGTGGCACAGTGAATGAAATTAAACCAAAGTGACCTCTGTGCAACAACTCAGGGAGACATCAAGGCAAGCCATGCATAGGCACAGGAATGATAGGAAGTGTCAGAAGTTATACAGCGACCAGTCACACATCTGCGTCAACTACCCTGACATGTGTATGTCAGCAGCACAACACAGATGGCTCATTTCCACACTTCCTGACTGTCAAGCACATGTAGGACCTTCACACATACCCCTCCTCTACCCACCTCACACCTGCAACACTCAACACCTGTAAGAAACACACATAATGATCAAAATGATGTCCTGTGAGTTTAATGACAAACAATCACACTCCCTGTTGTGCATCCACAAACATCACACTCACACACAGGGATGCCTGAACCAATGCTGACACAAAAACAATAGCCAAACACAAAGCTCACAAACAACATCCACAGAAGTCCAACAAACCAAGACATCTGCAGCCAAACAGTGGAAAGGCTATGTGGCCCTAGACAGACCGGGAGTACACAACATTGTCACTCAGGGCCAATGCAGACACCATACCTCAACACAAACAAGAATTGCATCATTCCAAAATAAACATGAACACCAACTGGGATCAATGGGACAATCAGCTAACACAGACAGAGACACCACACCACTCGTCAAGTGAACATGTCCACCTTGCCGCACGTGACATTCACACAAGTAATGCACACTACAGTTGCAACACACATCGGAATGCATCACACAGCAACAACTACTCGCACACAATGTCATACAAATAGAGCATCACACAAACACAGCACCAGTAGCACTCACATCTGAGTGCCACACCATGAACTCCCACAACACAAATCATCCCACCACACAGAGAACATCACGCTCATGAAGGGTAGCAGTACCTCAGCAAACAGACATACAGCTTACCCATTACCCATAGATGCACAACTCAGGGACACCCAGGTGCAAACAACATGACTCAAACAAATGCACTGCACATGAGCAACCATTACAGCAAACAAGTAGAAGAAAATAACCCATAACTAATTGGGAAACTGTCCTGAGTGTCACATTGGTCCTGTACACAGTTCAGCCTCACACAGCATAGTGTCACACTATTGAGTGGTAGGGAGGCTTACACACTGGCAAGCAATGGGGTGGAAGACATGACAGATTGGAGTGATGTGTGCTTCAGTAGTGGACAGGTGAGGAGTGTACAGTACGCAAACACATAGAGGAGTTACTCACAATGTGTAGGCATCAGAAGCACACATAGGGGATGGCAGGACTCCACATACCGCATACCATACTGGAGCTCAAAATGGGTCAAGTGACAGCAATTCATGAGAAATCTCACAAATAATGTCAGTGTCGCTGAGCAGGTCTGCACAGTGCGAACATACAGTAACAAGACACATGGCTGATCAAAAACACAACACAGACTTGGCAGTCACACACTCTGCATACTCACAACTGGCAACAACAACAAGTAGGTGTCCTCCACGAGTGCAAGGACACACCAAAACACTCCCCCGTGCCCAACCTGCAACTCCTACATGTGCCCACAATCTCAAGCACATGTAAGACAATTGAAACAAACAGGCACCCATTACCTGGATCATACATGTGTGCAGTTGGCATTGCAGGGGCACACACACATCAATACTACTGACAATGACAGCCCATTCACATTGTATGACTACTCAAGTTCACATATCCAAATGTACCCATGTGACTAGGAAGACAGGCCTATACCAGATGACAACACATCAACATTGCTGTTCAGAAATCAAGAAAGATCACACAGATGTGATGGACCCTGGCCACCCCGCAAGTAATCCTGTGGATAGATTTCACCTGTTCTGGTATTGCACCCTAACATGACATGTGTACAATTTAGCATACATGACCATAGAATGATTAGAATAAGAGTAGCTCATCACTAACAACCATCACTGCACCCTCAAGCCTCAGAGTCAAGAAGAATTAAAGTGTCTGTCACCTCTGGCAAACTCTGAAAAAAGTAAAACAAGCAATTGGCAATGTTAAAGTGACATACAGAGCATGTGTCACATGAAACTATACCCATACATAAAACATTTTATTTAGCAAGGACATAGACAAAGCAGACAACAGGAGTAACTGTCTTTATTACATATCACCGAGATAGGCATCCAAAGTGACAAAAAGCAAGGTCATTGGCCAGTACAAAGTAGAGAAAAGTACATGTGTGCATGAGAAACTGCACAGGACATGGGCATCCAAAGTGACAAACAGCATGGCCTTTGGGCAGCCCATTGTGCAAAGTATGTACATGTGTGCCTGAGAAACTGCACACAGAATGGGCATCCAAAGTGACAAACAGCAAGGCCATTGGCCAGTACAAATTCAAAGTATGCACATGTGTGCATGAGAAACTGCGCAGGGAATGGGTAACACTACACTTGCATGGGAATTACCACAGCTCCGAGTATACCAATGGGCAATGCAGGCACCACTGCGGGAGGGATGGGTTTAGGAGGGGGACTGTGCATCAGACTTGGCTGTCAGTTGAACTGGGAGGTGGCTGACTGTCAGGGCCAGTTGTCGGACTGGCCCTGGGAGAGAGAGTCAATATTTATCAAGGACCCCCTGAGTGCATGGAAATAGAGTTCCTAGACCAGGGAAAAGCAAATAATTTGATATGTATCAATCTAGGCAACAGAGCGTAACGAGAGGTCGAAATGAACTGAGCTAAAACATTGGTTTTTTGTAAAAAAGGGGAGTTCAATTTTATTCACAAATTATTAAAACACATTGAAATAATAATACACATTTACAATTTACATTAAACACATGTAACTCAATGAATTGAGAATACACAACAACCCTGTTAAAAAGAAGCAAATAATTCAACGAGATGGAAGTTACATAAAATGAACACAATTTTTAAGAGAAAAATGTGGCTAAATTAATCTCTACGCGCGTTTCGGCGAACCAGCGCCTTCTTCTGGAGCAGCCACGATAGTATCTACAAAAAGGAAAATATCATATAAAGAAACATTATATACAATATTACTCTTGTTGTGTAACATAAAAACACTTCAGAACAATCCAATGTTATTGTAGTAGTCTCAGACTTTCCATTTTGTTTTGACCAAACGTTTTTATATTATAACATTACTATTAAGGATTTCATTTCCTTGCCTTGAAGGTAATCATACATGCGTAACTGTGGTAGATCATTGAACCCATAATCTTTTATCTGCACTAGTGGTCACAGAAAGAAGACAGTGTCTTATAATCATAGATTGACTATTCCCAATGTTGTAAGTTTAAAGGGTTTTTACATTGGATGGTTAATAAAGGGATTCTGATATTTGTATCTCTCTAGTTGAACCTCTAACTAGCGTGAACGATGAAGTAGAGAACACTAGAGATGGTCGCAGTTATCAGGAAGTTATTCTAGCAGGACCTAAATAATAATATGCAATGCATCTATATAATAAATAAGGTCACTTACTTTAAAAACACGAAATATATTGCTGTAATTCGATGACGCAATCTGGTCTGTACGTCCAACGAGTACCCTTTCTTTTGTTTATGTTATGTAGATATTCTAAACCATAAAGAAACAGTAAATGAACATTTGAGCCCTTATTATTATAGCCTAGTCTTATGATTTCTTCATGGCCAATACTTAATAGACGAACAAGATTGGTGTATTACCTATTTTAATTGAGGTTTGCAGATGGATATTCCATAAACATTGATGTGATTCGTTGGTCTCGAATGTTGATATAAATTTCTATATTTCCTAAAGAAATTATAGGATCTTTCAATATATTCGATCTTACAACTTTTGATTTTTTAATTTTAACTAAACAATTAGTAAGGATATAGTTTTTTACTTTAGAAGATGAAGGTACCTTAATTAAGGAGTAGGGGTTCATTTAGACCCGCCGCCCGGAGTTAAAAAGTAGTGGCCGCAGTAATGCGTATTTATGTGAAACTGGAAAGGTATGATCCTCCTGATGTGGGGATAGTTAATTGTGATGATTGCCTACAAAATGGATAGAAAGAAAACTGGCATAAACATCTATACTATATAGTCACAGGGTAGCAATTTCTTAACTAAAACTCTTAAGGAGAGGAAGGACTGATGGTTACCTTTTTGGTTGCGCTCAGAGGCGGTTGATTCAGATGATTTTAAAATAACTCCCTGTCTGTAAAATAGAAAAAATGGTAGGGAAGTTATGTTACTCGCTCATTATTTAAAACTTGCGAGTCAACTAAAGAGTGACTAGATTGAAGGTGCCGCATTAAGGATTTCTCCCAGGACTCACCCAATAGATATCAACAGGGCTCCAAAAATCCGGCGGCGGGACACGGGGGTTCTATGCTCCTTCCACGAACGATGGCAACTGAAAGCTCTATCAACTGCTGTTTATATACCCTACTTGATTGGATAAGTAAGTGCACCTGACCTGTGTGTGGGAATGGAGAAAGGACCACCAATTGCAGGGAAGTAGAAAGAGGACTCGATTCTCTAAAGGGATAACCAAGATGGCTTCCAAGTACACTGTCACTTGAGTAGACATAGATGATGGTGTGGAGCGATTAGACTCACCTAACTCAACAGAAGAGTAAAAACGGAGAAGGGAGCCATATTATCAAGGGGCACTAAGGTCAATTTTACCTATTGACCAAATACAAATTAGGAAACTCTATGTACATAGCGCAACAAGAATGATTCCAAATATAGCCATAGGCACGTTATGTATTGAGTAGCGATCTACCTAATAATTTGCAAAAGAAAGGGTCAAATCGTGCGGAATCTCATAAGGCTTGGAACTCTGTTTGATACCACTATACGTGTAAACTTGAAGAAACTCCAGATTTTCTATATTTTTAGTAATTATTAGATCAATGCTTCCCAGATCTAATGTTGCTTAAATCAACATAAACGACAGTGTGGAACGCAAGGAAAATTCCACCTAGTCAGGATAATGGAAGATAACACGAGGAAGTTGCATCTTAGGTGGGCACTGAACTCAATTGTTATTGTTGTAAAAATCAAACTAGGGAATTATCAGTGACACACCGCACGTGTATGCGGGAATAAATCTGGACTCGTTATAAAGTGGTATGCGCTCTATTTTATGGATGTGAAAATCAAACCATAAAGAGAATAGTGCAACTAAATAGTATATTTGACAGAACCATAGATGTCAACATGATGGAAATCTATATCATTTACTATTTTAAAAGATTATACATAAATAATATGAATTGACAGAAAGAAAGAATGGTTATGGTAGTAATAGCTAGAAGAGGAAGAAAGGGGACCCCAGTGTATGTGATATAATACGTGATATCACATGAGGAGAAATACTTTGGAGCTTCTTAATAATTATTTTACTCAGGACACACTATACATAACTGTCAATTTATAAACGGAATGGATCTTCAACATTACATCAGATAGAGCCAAAACAAATATTCCTGAGGTAGGAAAAATCTGCGGTTATTCTAGCAAATAGCGTGCTCCCATGGCAATTCACTATTCATTCTTTCCCGAAAGGTGTTAAAGACAAATATCCAGAACACCTCCCTCTTTTTTCTAATTGCACATCCACCATTGGAGTCTGAGATATGAATTTTTTCCAGCACTCTCCATTTGAAGTCATCTGCTTGGTGTCCCTTCTCCAAGAAATGCTTCACCATTGGGGCAGCAAGTTTGTGAGTTCTTATCGCCGAACGATGTTCGTTTAGCCGTGTTTGTATAGCACGGGATGTTTCTCCTATATACCCGAGGAGACACGGGCACTGTATGAAATAGATCAGATTTGAGGATCTGCAATTCCACATTTCTTTCGCCACTGTTGTATGGCCATTGTGTGTGAATTCTTTGCCTCTTATGATGTTGGTACAAGAGGAACATGAGGAACAAGGGAAGGTTCCTTTTATTGGATTGCCTGATACAATCGACCTTTGTACTGAATGATTTCTGTCAGATGTAGGTTGGAAGCGTGAACGAACGATATGTTCCTTAATATTTCTGTTCCTCTTGTAGGCAAAAAGTGGCTTAGCTAATTTCAATTCTGGAGTACAGTTGCTGTTTAAGATGTGCCAGTTTGAATTTATGACTTGTTTAATTTTAGTGTCCAAGGTAGAATGTTTAGTTACACAAACCACCTGGTCAGTAGTTTTTGCAGGTTTTGGTTGGAGCAAGTGATCACGGTCATAATAGCGGGCACGCTTATAGGAGTGTCTCACTAATCGGTGAGGATAGCCTCTCTCGATGAATTTGCTTCTCATCACCATTGCCTGTCTGTCGAAATCTGCAAGGCTTGTAAGGCGGTAAGTATTCGATCCAAATTCAAAAAAGTTGTCGGTTAGGTGACATGATACAAAAAACAGAAGGCTTAACCTTTGCCCCTGGAAGAGACCTGTTAGTCACATTAGACGTTGAGTCTTTGTACAGCAATATTCCCCTCATTGGAGCAATGAAAGCTACATCTTGGTTCATTGATTCATATAACATCTCTTGCCCCAAATCATTTTTACTGGCATGTTTGGAAATTGTCCTAACCAACAACTTTTTTGAATTTGGATCGAATACTTACCGCCAGATCAAGGGGGTAAGTATGGGCGCATCAGTAGCGCCTTCGATTGCGAATATATATATGGCGGCTTTTGAAGCAAAAAATATATATAATGAATTAGCTCCCTTTTTCGAGTCCGTCTCCCATTGGTCCAGATACATAGATGATATCTTCTTTGTCTGGACCAATGGGAGGGAGACATTAGAGGAGTTTATCTCTTGGATAAACGAAGCAGATTCCAACCTGCACTTTACGTCTCATATCAGTGATGATAAGGTGGAATTCTTAGATATTGAAATTATGAATGATGCGGGCATCTTAAAAGTTGATCTGCATACGAAACCTACAGCCAGAAACACCCTACTGCATTACAGTAGTTTTCACCCTAGGTCACAAAAAGATTCAATCCCATTCTCCCAGTTTCTAAGGGTCAGGCGCAACTGCACAAGCCTTGCAGATTTCGACAGACAGGCAATGGTGATGAGAAGCAAATTCATCGAGAGAGGCTATCCTCACCGATTAGTGAGACACTCCTATAAGCGTGCCCGCTATTATGACCGTGATCACTTGCTCCAACCAAAACCTGCAAAAACTACTGACCAGGTGGTTTGTGTAACTAAACATTCTACCTTGGACACTAAAATTAAACAAGTCATAAATTCAAACTGGCACATCTTAAACAGCAACTGTACTCCAGAATTGAAATTAGCTAAGCCACTTTTTGCCTACAAGAGGAACAGAAATATTAAGGAACATATCGTTCGTTCACGCTTCCAACCTACATCTGACAGAAATCATTCAGTACAAAGGTCGATTGTATCAGGCAATCCAATAAAAGGAACCTTCCCTTGTTCCTCATGTTCCTCTTGTACCAACATCATAAGAGGCAAAGAATTCACACACAATGGCCATACAACAGTGGCGAAAGAAATGTGGAATTGCAGATCCTCAAATCTGATCTATTTCATACAGTGCCCGTGTCTCCTCGGGTATATAGGAGAAACATCCCGTGCTATACAAACACGGCTAAACGAACATCGTTCGGCGATAAGAACTCACAAACTTGCTGCCCCAATGGTGAAGCATTTCTTGGAGAAGGGACACCAAGCAGATGACTTCAAATGGAGAGTGCTGGAAAAAATTCATATCTCAGACTCCAATGGTGGATGTGCAATTAGAAAAAAGAGGGAGGTGTTCTGGATATTTGTCTTTAACACCTTTCGGGAAGGAATGAATAGTGAATTGCCATGGGAGCACGCTATTTGCTAGAATAACCGCAGATTTTTCCTACCTCAGGAATATTTGTTTTGGCTCTATCTGATGTAATGTTGAAGATCCATTCCGTTTATAAATTGACAGTTATGTATAGTGTGTCCTGAGTAAAATAATTATTAAGAAGCTCCAAAGTATTTCTCCTCATGTGATATCACGTATTATATCACATACACTGGGGTCCCCTTTCTTCCTCTTCTAGCTATTACTACCATAACCATTCTTTCTTTCTGTCAATTCATATTATTTATGTATAATCTTTTAAAATAGTAAATGATATAGATTTCCATCATGTTGACATCTATGGTTCTGTCAAATATACTATTTAGTTGCACTATTCTCTTTATGGTTTGATTTTCACATCCATAAAATAGAGCGCATACCACTTTATAACGAGTCCAGATTTATTCCCGCATACACGTGCGGTGTGTCACTGATAATTCCCTAGTTTGATTTTTACAACAATAACAATTGAGTTCAGTGCCCACCTAAGATGCAACTTCCTCGTGTTATCTTCCATTATCCTGACTAGGTGGAATTTTCCTTGCGTTCCACACTGTCGTTTATGTTGATTTAAGCAACGTTAGATCTGGGAAGCATTGATCTAATAATTACTAAAAATATAGAAAATCTGGAGTTTCTTCAAGTTTACACGTATAGTGGTATCAAACAGAGTTCCAAGCCTTATGAGATTCCGCACGATTTGACCCTTTCTTTTGCAAATTATTAGGTAGATCGCTACTCAATACATAACGTGCCTATGGCTATATTTGGAATCATTCTTGTTGCGCTATGTACATAGAATTTCCTAATTTGTATTTGGTCAATAGGTAAAATTGACCTTAGTGCCCCTTGATAATATGGCTCCCTTCTCCGTTTTTACTCTTCTGTTGAGTTAGGTGAGTCTAATCGCTCCACACCATCATCTATGTCTACTCAAGTGACAGTGTACTTGGAAGCCATCTTGGTTATCCCTTTAGAGAATCGAGTCCTCTTTCTACTTCCCTGCAATTGGTGGTCCTTTCTCCATTCCCACACACAGGTCAGGTGCACTTACTTATCCAATCAAGTAGGGTATATAAACAGCAGTTGATAGAGCTTTCAGTTGCCATCGTTCGTGGAAGGAGCATAGAACCCCCGTGTCCCGCCGCCGGATTTTTGGAGCCCTGTTGATATCTATTGGGTGAGTCCTGGGAGAAATCCTTAATGCGGCACCTTCAATCTAGTCACTCTTTAGTTGACTCGCAAGTTTTAAATAATGAGCGAGTAACATAACTTCCCTACCATTTTTTCTATTTTACAGACAGGGAGTTATTTTAAAATCATCTGAATCAACCGCCTCTGAGCGCAACCAAAAAGGTAACCATCAGTCCTTCCTCTCCTTAAGAGTTTTAGTTAAGAAATTGCTACCCTGTGACTATATAGTATAGATGTTTATGCCAGTTTTCTTTCTATCCATTTTGTAGGCAATCATCACAATTAACTATCCCCACATCAGGAGGATCATACCTTTCCAGTTTCACATAAATACGCATTACTGCGGCCACTACTTTTTAACTCCGGGCGGCGGGTCTAAATGAACCCCTACTCCTTAATTAAGGTACCTTCATCTTCTAAAGTAAAAAACTATATCCTTACTAATTGTTTAGTTAAAATTAAAAAATCAAAAGTTGTAAGATCGAATATATTGAAAGATCCTATAATTTCTTTAGGAAATATAGAAATTTATATCAACATTCGAGACCAACGAATCACATCAATGTTTATGGAATATCCATCTGCAAACCTCAATTAAAATAGGTAATACACCAATCTTGTTCGTCTATTAAGTATTGGCCATGAAGAAATCATAAGACTAGGCTATAATAATAAGGGCTCAAATGTTCATTTACTGTTTCTTTATGGTTTAGAATATCTACATAACATAAACAAAAGAAAGGGTACTCGTTGGACGTACAGACCAGATTGCGTCATCGAATTACAGCAATATATTTCGTGTTTTTAAAGTAAGTGACCTTATTTATTATATAGATGCATTGCATATTATTATTTAGGTCCTGCTAGAATAACTTCCTGATAACTGCGACCATCTCTAGTGTTCTCTACTTCATCGTTCACGCTAGTTAGAGGTTCAACTAGAGAGATACAAATATCAGAATCCCTTTATTAACCATCCAATGTAAAAACCCTTTAAACTTACAACATTGGGAATAGTCAATCTATGATTATAAGACACTGTCTTCTTTCTGTGACCACTAGTGCAGATAAAAGATTATGGGTTCAATGATCTACCACAGTTACGCATGTATGATTACCTTCAAGGCAAGGAAATGAAATCCTTAATAGTAATGTTATAATATAAAAACGTTTGGTCAAAACAAAATGGAAAGTCTGAGACTACTACAATAACATTGGATTGTTCTGAAGTGTTTTTATGTTACACAACAAGAGTAATATTGTATATAATGTTTCTTTATATGATATTTTCCTTTTTGTAGATACTATCGTGGCTGCTCCAGAAGAAGGCGCTGGTTCGCCGAAACGCGCGTAGAGATTAATTTAGCCACATTTTTCTCTTAAAAATTGTGTTCATTTTATGTAACTTCCATCTCGTTGAATTATTTGCTTCTTTTTAACAGGGTTGTTGTGTATTCTCAATTCATTGAGTTACATGTGTTTAATGTAAATTGTAAATGTGTATTATTATTTCAATGTGTTTTAATAATTTGTGAATAAAATTGAACTCCCCTTTTTTACAAAAAACCAATGTTTTAGCTCAGTTCATTTCGACCTCTCGTTACGCTCTGTTGCCTAGATTGATACATATCAAATTACCTGGGAGAGAGAGTACCAGCTGAGGTAGAGGCATCAGTGGCTTTGTGAGCCAGAGGGCTGCTTGGACCGGGTGGTGTGGTGGCACGGGGAGGCAGAGACATGCTGCTGTGAGAAACAGTGTGATAAGCGTGGCTCAGATCCACCTGAGCGACTTACCTCACTCATCTATCATTCTCATATAATAAGCCAGCCGGACAGTGGAGAAGAATTAGTAATATATTTATTTGGCCATAAGATTCATCTGCAGATGGGCCCGTCAGGTCTACACCCTAGGGAGTGCGCCGAGAGGACTGACCCATCCCATCATGACAATACATTATAACATAGCATGGCAGGGTAAAGCCACGCCCAGACTGGAAAAGTATTGGGCTCAGCAGAGGGCGAACAATAGCCTCACACAAGAAGCATCTGCACCTGCAAAAGCAACATTTTCTCTCAAGGCCACGGAGCCGAGACTCGGCTTCTCCAGAGCATGGAAACATTTCTGCAAGAAAAATACCCAAGGCAAGAAATGCTGAAACTAGGGATTTTCTGCTCATAAGGGAGGGGGAAAAACTGTACCATGAGACATTGGAGCTGCAGAGCAAATGTCAGCATCAGAAGTCTCTCTGCCATAGACAAACCTCTCTCTCTTATGGGAGACGTTGAAGCTTGCATATTACAAAAATAGCTCAGTGGGTTGCAGCACATGAATAATAAGCTGTAACTGCATATTGGTTAGACACATTAGGCTAACACATTCACAACATCAGTAGAACATTCTGCAACATGAAAATTACTATATATCAGACCCTCCTTTTAGCCTATTGTGGCTAACATAAGTGCAGCCTTTATTGCTTAAAGGTAAGGACTATACAATTCTAAAGGCATCACTCATCAATCAAAGGGAAACAAAAAAAAACACAAGAATAACCAATAGTATATCATCATAAAAGATATCTGGTATCGGAAAATGAAATACTAGGATGAGCATGATCACAGAAGTTTTGCAGCATACTATAGGGCAGGAAATGCAGAGGCAACAAGTAAAAGAACAACCCCTGCAATACCTACTAAGACAATAATTATTCTCTGGGTGTGAGGCACCCTCCTTTTTGACTAATCTTAGCATTTTTTCTCGGTGTACCATTGCTCTATAACACCATGTCATGATCAGACTACTGAAAAATACATCACAGTTCAAGTCATGAGCAGGAATTAATGCAAATAAGATCAAACGGTCATCATCAGGGAAAACACCCTATTGAATTCTATACTGAGGGCTCACTTGCATTATCAGCGAGGACCTATATCTAACATCCATGAAGTAGATCTTTATCGGGCTGAGAAATGTTTTTTACTAAACTACTCAAAGTATACTAACCCTCACAGCTATTTCCATAGGGCAAGAATACAAGCAACAGTTTTTCACCCTTGTGTGTGTATGAAGGCAATGACCCACACACCCAATAATTTGCAGTACTATAAATAACATGTGTCTGGTGCAACATTTGAATACTACATCATCCTAATGAACTTCCCAGTGCTCCTCTTCGTGAGGAGCTAGGGTACCAATGACATTCTCAGGCGGTATGGGGAAAGTAGTCATGAGGGTATGCACAAAACCAAAAGAATAATGTTCTGAAAAGAAATATGAAAGCAATTAGTTAGCATATAAACAAGCACAATTTTGTATTTGTAGACCATGAGGACCAAATGTGGGCAGGGGCATCTTGTCAAGGAGCCGCAAAGGCTGCTCCTCCTGGGAAATAGGAACATTCAAAAGGACTCATTTTCCTAGCTAAAAGTCCAAAGTAAACTAAAGGGAAACAATCTGCAACACAGCCAGCCAGAGGGGAGTCTTCTCCCTGTGTCCGTCTGAGCCTCACAGGCAGGCTCCTATTGTCCATCAAAAATTCAAAATTAATCTGCGTTGGAGCTGCACTTGCTAGCAACTCATCAAAAAAATTCAAAAATCATCTGCGTTGGAGCTGCACTTGCTAGCAACTCAAAAGGAAAACAATCTTGGCCAATGATGCAAAGTCTTTCTTGCAGAATTTAGCAACCACCAATCCAGGTAGTGCCCTCTACAAATTCTGTCCAGTGTCTCGCTCAGTACACCAGATATGAATCTTACAGATATTAAGAGCACTGTATCTGTACCCTAAGACTAAAGTCTCTCTCTACCTCCTACTTTTCTTCTCCTGGTGCACCGCTCTTCTGTCGAGGCCATAGATTGTATAAAGTGTGACCAGGTACCTCCTTATCAGCAGACAAAACTGTAGATTCCAAAACAGATGGGGAACAGGGAAACCTGAAGCATAACCACTGGAGAACTGGCAACAGCCTCTTGCACAGACGGAACTGCCCCTCTCAAGTATTTCTGAGAAACCGTTTCCAACCATTGGGAAATGGCACAAAAGCGAAGAGTGAGTCCTCCATCACGGTCAGGCCTGCCCTTTTCTTACCCAGGAATCACACACCTACAGCAGCTTCAGCGGTACCTTGGCTCAAGCAAGATTTCCGTTGGTATCTTCTGACGACGAGACTTGACTTGCACTGAGTCTTGAAGTTGGATCTGATGCTTGGGTCCCCTCTGGCTCCGGCGGTGTGATACATTCTATTGATGAACAGAACAAAGATCTTTAGACAAGGCATATGAATAAAATTCAATTTCAAAAAACCCAAATGAGGTCTATTCTGTGCTTTCATATCGCTCTACCAATGTCACTTTGAAGTTGAACACATCTCAGGCCTATCAATAAATTTGTGCACTGACAATAGGTAATACATTACATATCTGACTTTTTTGCTGTATTACTTGTGGACGGACGTATGCATTTACTGAATTCTAAGAGAAGAGAAAAAATAAACAAAACAGACATGTTGTATTCCCGCATTTGCACTTGAGAAACAGCAAAAAGGGAATTTCAAACCGCTATTCCTATAGCGAGCACACAGCGTCTACTTTGTGAACCTTCACTGTTGTGCAAAACTTCAAACACTTCTAATATTCTTTTTCTTACGCAAAACAACTATATTTTTGCTCATGACCAGGCTCACATATTATAGAAGCAGCAGGAAACTAACTTCTACAAAGCTATAATTTTAAAAAAAATATATTTTGCTGAGGATCACACAAGCATCTTTCAACTTTCTCACTATTTAGACCATGGAACATTTTGTTTAGGGGAAAACCTGTTCACCAGCTCTAATAGGGATTGTCAGCTCAACTATACAGGCTAACTGATAGGAGACTTGTGATACCTGTGCACCAAGTACCGACCTATTGTTCCCTTCAAAGGTCAAATACGGAAACAGTAGTCTGGGGCGTCTGGGCGTGTCTTTTCATCCCTTTCATCCCTGTCCAATTAAAATAATCCGCTAATAAAGACTATCAGTTTATTTTCACAGACTAGCTAATAAAGAACTAGCAATGTACTTGCAGGACTACAATAATGGTGTTATCACCCAACACTTGTAGAACAAAACTACCCACATCTAATTCCCCTTTTAGATCAAAGCAGGACAGGCTAATAAAAATTTGAGAAGAGGAGGGAGCAATATACATGTTACCTAGTTTTAATTTATAGGAGAGCTAGCGGGGAGCTGGCTTCCAGCGGGGAGCTAGCCTCCTCCCCCAGTTTGACAGGAGGAAATCTGTAACATATTTCACTTCAGTCAACACCATCAACCCCTGGGTGTAGCACTGCGCATAAACAAAATTCTAGGAGATACATAGCACTTTTGAGAGGGCTAGAAAGCCTTTTAGCACATGTACAAATGTCATTGCCACAAAATGATGTGTGTGCCTATTAATATCTAATACAATGTAACTAAGGAAAATTCATTATATTTATTTATCTATTACAAAACACACTATTTCTTTTTTTTTTAGGCCTTTCATTCCCATGAAGGAGTAAGGAAAAGGAAATGGGACTGGGACACAGCTAAAGTCCCCCATAACTAGGCACTATGCGACATTCATTAGGGAAATGGCGGCAAAAGGGAAATCTATAAAAGAACAAAAATGACTTAGGTGATGGTCAGGCTTGTGACACAACACCATGAGTACACCGTAGAACTCTTGTATTTTTCTTCTATACCATTTGACCAAATAGACATACACTGCTGAAGTGTTGTCTGTGAAATTTAGGGACCAGAACAAATTCCCCACAGAGGAGCTTGTACTAGTATCAAAAATAGAATTGTCAAAACAATTCAAAACAGAAACATACATAAAATAAAAACAAGTATACCAAGGCAGCAGGTATACTTGCTGTGCTAAGCACAGAAAGCATAGACAAATCACAGTAACACATGCAAATGAGCTGTGACACACAACACGATGCCATGCATTTCATGCACAGTGAGCCTGTAGCCGAAAACCCAGCATTCTGGCCCGCTTAATTTGTCAGTCTTAAGATCGATCAGCATACCTACCACGCAGAACACAACAAACAATGCACAATAAGCCAAAGAAAACATAAAACACACAATATAGTTACATGCGTATAACATAAAATAATACACAATAATACATATACCAAACACAAAGGCCACAAAAGGAAAACACAATATTAGTTACTCAAAGGACTATATTTTTCTTATGCATGTCATGCATCATGCGGTGTCAGTGCACACGTACTCTCTCTAGCACAAAGTTGCATCAATACTCACCGTAGCACACAGATAAAAATATTTCCCATTGCACTGAAACAAAACAAATCAAACCACACAAAAAAACAACAACACACAAAATATTGGACAAAAAGGCAACCACTTAGTAAAAATACCTTCTACAAATACTTACTTTAAAACCTATGCTTGTAGCTCATTCACACCAGTTCATCTATATTATCTATCATCACCCTATATATACTTCTCCCAATCCTAAAGGAAAAAAAACATCCTTTCAATGTAAAAAAAAACAAGTTCACTTCTAAAAGCCCTTTCTGCTGTCTTAGACAAGAAACCTTCAGCCAAAAAGACAAAACATTTAGCAGCATTGAAAATCACATGACAATCTTGTAATGACATTTAAGGCAGCATCAAAAAGGGAAAAAGATATACATTTACTTTCACAGCTTTCACTTGTCATGAACCAGGAATTTCCATATTGTGCGTAAACATTTTATTCTTGTTATTAAAGGTACCAAATCTATTTCTGCACAGACATGTTTCCCTGCCTAAATGGGCCATTTTATAACCAATGCACTTTCTCATCTTTAAACAAAAAGGGCCATCTTACTTCTGGGTAAAATCACAGCTCTAACTGTGTTATTTTAACATTTCAAACTTCTGAATCATACACATTTAATCCTGTTGCCAAAGGTATATTCTCACCCCCAGAACATACTAAATACTCCAGTGCACACTAGCAGACATTTGCACAAAACACACACTCTGCACCTCCACTCAGCGGGTGGGGCACTGGGCCCACTGCAATGGTGTTCCATGGACAAACTGCATACAAATACTGTTATACAAATCCAATATATATATACACACATATATACATTCCCACCAGGCCGCTCTTATGAGCAACACAATCAATATTCTTTACCTACTAGGCGCTATGCATTTACCTACCCTCGCATGATCAGTACTCTCCACTAGGGATCCACTAGCAAAGTCACTAATCAGTATGCCAATCAGAGAACCCCAACTCAATATTTATTTAAATAGAAAACGTTTATACTATGACATGGTCCAACAGTGAAACAAAAAAAATCAACAACAAAAATGGACACAAGAGACAACCAATAAATCTCTTTTTCTTTTTGCCATTAAACTGCACACAAATCAATCACTGATTCTGAATACAATTCAAACAATAGGAGTAGCATGTGCTTAAACTATTGCATCTGAAACACTCACTAACATATTTAGTAAATTAGTATTTCTAAATGAGGTCGCACACTGCTCGTCCCATCAGCGTGTGACCCCAGAGCATGATGGTCGATGTAGTAGGTATCAGCAGGTGCGCTTCTACCCGAGTCTTGAATCTTGAGGGTGTTCACTGATGTGCTTGCCATCCCTGGACACGTGTTTCGCGTTCATTAACGCTCATCAGCAGGGATTAGGCGTGTGCACGGGGTTGCTGCATGGGCTGCCAAAAATATTTGTAGGTTCAGATACCTCTTATGGCGCGGTGGTGCGGAGGCGCACCCGCTGATGCTTACTTCATGGACCAAAATGCTTTGGGGCAACACGCTGATAGGACTTTCTTTTATATTTAGTAAAATAATTTTTCTCAAAACAATCCTTCTTTTCTCAGACTAGGCCATTTTAAAGTATAATTCTCTATGTCCAAATGGAATAACCTGTTGAAAGTTATTCATAATTTTGTTCCTAATACTAAATCACATGTGTTCTGAACAACTGCATTATACTTTAGTCTAAACCAGCAGCAGTTTGCACTCATAATTATGCAGACTCGCTCCAAATTCACAATTCACATGGCTCCAACTGTGTATCTCTGCCTGTCTGTGCCAAGAGCTGAGCCTCCTAGCCCCCCCACAATCTGCTGCCTGTGCTCTGCGAACCCATTGGAATGCTTTTATCACACCAAGGTCACATCTGCTCTGCTCTGCGTCCATTTTCCCTTTTCTAATTAACCCTTCCAGAACGGAATAAAAATTCACACACTGTTATTCTAAACCTTACCAGCCCAGAGTTCTACAACCTTTTTTTTATTGTGGACTGAAACACATCCACTCAACAGGTCATTCTTAAGACTAACTAAACAACTTCTGGTCTCCCCCCCTTTTAAGGCCCGCTTTTGCCGTTCAGAAATGCATTTCACTCTCACAGTCTTCCAAGAGCTAAGAATTCTGGGCTGCTAGCCAGCAGCCTTCCTGGCCCCCACCACCTTACAGACCTCAAGGCCAAAATCTGCCTCGCGCTCTGCGCTCCTCGTTCTGGAGCTGTCAAAGACAATAAGCCTTCCTAACTCTTTCTAACATGCAATAATTAACCCTATTTTAACAAATACATTTCTATTTTTCCCTCCTTTTTTCCCTTTTCCATAGAGCACAGCCCTGCATGCACTTTTAAACTACATGAAAAATACACGGCAACAAATTCTAATTATCTGTGCATTCCCTTTTTTTCACTTCTTTCAAACTTTACACTCTTTCTATATTCTATTAATATACATTCTAATACTTGTAATCAAATCGTTTTTGCTTTCTTCATCTTCTACTGTTCACAAATTAAGGAGGATGATAGGGGTGAAAGAAACCAAATTAAATAAGTTCCAAACACATTATTTTTTTTTTTAAAAAGGCCACAGTTTTTTTTCTCGTTTTTTTTTCTTCGCATTCTTTTCTTTTCTAAGAGCCAGGCATAACCATCTCAGGTAGCTCACAAGGACCAGACAATCTAACTCATGCAACAAGACGCACTCACTTCATCCAAACAAACAATTACACAAACAAAAGACAGCCCACAGACTGCTCTCAAACCAAACCATCATCATCATATACTTTATTCGGTTTCTTTGATACAAAACCATAAAAGTTCATAATACATATAATTTACAATCCAAATTATAATAAAAACACTTAAAGAGACCAAAATACAGTAAGACAGGGTCCCAATCATAAAAAATTCTTTCCCACACCGAGGTTGAGACAGTATCAGAGGGGTTCGAAGTTAGTCATTAGGGTTCATAAGTAGTCATTGTTACATGTCCAGGTGTTTCCCAAAAATTCATGGTGCATTTTATAAGACCGGCCACATGGGATATGATTTCGAAAGACGGGGAAAACACGGAATTTTTGGATAGAAGTCATGTAAGTCCCATATAGATATTGGGCCGTCTCTCTCTTGAGGCGGCCAGGTTTTCAGGTAAGGGACGATGTTTCTGTCTCTAAATCTCACAAGTACCAAGTCCCCAGGTACATCTTTAGGAAGTGAACCCAACCAACCCACCCTTCTGACACTCCTTATTGCTCCGTATAAATTACGAGGCAGTGGCCTATTTTTTGACAGCCAAAATTTGGTTTTATTAACTAGGTCATGTTGTCTCTCAATTTTTCCAAGTGGAAGAGCAGGAACACCCGCAAGGATGCACACGTATGGGGCCGCTTCCGGTGGTAAATGAATAGAGTTGACTTTATTGAAAACTACTCCAGGTGCGGTCAGCTGGGGAAGGGAAGCTTTAGCGGGGTATTTAGCTATTTTTTGCCCTGATACACTAGGGCCAGTTGGTTGTATTTGGGAGCTTTTATCCTGCGCAGATGGTTTAGAGCCTTGATGAATAGGAGGTGACTTAGGACAGTTGGAGGTGTCACTACATTTGTCAGCCAGCCGGTTTGACTTGATGGCTGACTCTATTCCAATGAGCCTATCCCCTAACATGTTAATTTTTTCCAACAACGGAGCTATCATAGAACTGACCAATTGTTCAATGAGCGGTAGTATTTGCAGCTATGGAGGAGAAGTTAGGGCATCTGGGAGCTCAACAGTCACTGGGATCATTGGGGAATTGACAATGGATAAGCTTGGGGGCATTTTTAGGATTTTAGAGTCGTTTCCACCTTGATTTGCACCATTATGTATCATTTTCACAGATGGAACCTGAGGGGGTTCAATACTTAGAGTGTTCAGGCTGCAGGTTTTGTTTGCTAATGTGGGATGATCTGTGCGTATGTCCTTGTCTGGTTGTATACTAACGCTTTTGGTCGGAGGGGGAGTTTCCAATGTAGCATATTTGGTTTGACATAGGAGGTTTAACTCGTCTAACAAGGAGAATATTTGCCCGGAGCCTGCTACGGTGGTTGAATGGCCCCCCTTGGAGGTCATGATCGTAAAGGGATATAGGGCAACAATATGCGTACAAATCCACAAAAAAGCGACAAAACGGTTGTAAAGGGTCTTTACCTTCTTGATAGTGAGTCTTCGAGGTGGCAGCCAAAGGGGTTGGCCCGTCTCGTCCCTCTCCGGCCTCTGAGGGCCACAGAGGGCCCGCCCTTTGCCCGGCCTTAGCCCCGGGCGTCGACCCGCGCGCGATCCCGCGACGCGGGGTCTGATGTCCTTAAGTTGCGCCTCCTTTGGCGGAAATTCGCTGTTGCGCCGCAAGGGCGTCTGGGGGATGAAGTCTTTTGGCCCCTCGCGGCCGGTGGTACTGGTTTGCGGCATCCGTGGGCAGGTGAGCAGAAAGATTGACCCCCTGTGCATATGGACGCTAACAGCAAAGTATGCCCCCGAGTGTTTGCTGGGCCCCCCGCTTCACCGGGTCTGATGTCCTTAAGTTGCGCCTCCTTTGGCGGAAATCCGCTGTTGCGCCGCTAGGGCGTCTGGGGGATGAAGTCTTTTGGCCCCTCGCGGCCGGTGGTACTGGTTTGCGGCGTACGTGGGCAGGTGAGCAGAAAGATTGACCCCCTGTGCATATGGACGCTAACAGCAAAGTATGCCCCCGAGTGTTTGCTGGGCCCCCAAACCAAACCAATTATAACCAAATCAAACATATTACATGAAATACATACCCCATCCTCTTAATCACTGCTCACATTGGCTCACTGAGCCCTTAAAAGCAACTTTAAATGGGAACAACCTGCAAATTCCAAATGTACACATTTTGTCTTCTTTTAAAACTAAACTTTTGATCTATCCATATTCTGGGCTATCCTCTCATCTGTCTTTGCTGAACTTCTTTCTGCCACAACCTTAGGGAATCAAACATGCTCTGACAGCTGTGCCTAGCAAACAATCTCTCCTGCAAGTAATCTATCTTAGCTGCATCAAAAATATTAAACAAAATCGGGATAAATCCATATTCACATACATCTCAAAAATTAAAAGAGTCTTCTACAGGAGTGGGTTGGCTCTCAGCCAATCTGACATCAGTTGAACTGCAGCAACACCCAAAACATTGCAACTTACTGAAATGCGGCATCTTGCACACTCAATCAAACACCACCAAACTCACCCAATCAGACACCGCCAAAGAACCCACACATACCCGGACACAAAAGAACCAAGCCACTATCTCCACACACAACCACTTACATTCGCCCATGCACATACATCCTATGCATTAAGTCCCTGCCAAACACGTGTTACCATAATGGGACAAGGCCCGTCGACCAAGTCCTGGGGAATCTGGACCCTACCGCAGACCGAACAGTACACTAACTGTTCTGAGGTTGGAGGACACATCCGCCACCCGGGCGGCACTACAGACCGTTGCGCACTTTACCCCGGAGGATCTGGGACTCTTCCAGCAAACCACTCACACTAGGGGTTTGGGTCCTTTCCCAGTATTCAACCGTGATGAGCCACACTCCAGCCCAAGTACCACCCGGTTGGATGCTCTAAAACAGACATCCATCCAATACCCCCATCACCAATAGTTTGTAAGAGCGCCACTTGCACTCTGAGTTCCCCGGAGCACACTAGCCCCAGGAGCACACTAGCTCCTTTAACCACTGGGGACACACTAGTCCCGGAGCACACTAGCTCCTTCAATCACCAGTCGGACCACTCACCTCCTGCTCGCAGAACCGACATCCACCGTTCTCCACCGCTGGCTGCTGGGACCAACATGGTCAGCTCCAAAGTCCCGCCTTCCGGACCCCGGCGCAGTATCATGAACCGGGACCTCTCCCGATCAGCAGGGTGGGGCAGCGCTGCGAGAACCAAGCTCGGCATCAAAGTGGGTACCCAGACCCACCGTGCCGACCAGAGGGTCCCCGGACTTCTACTATCCACTTACGGGTAAGAAAAATCCTTATCGCGGTGTCCCTGTTCAGGCGCCTTCTGATAAGCAATGCTCAAATCCACCTGAGCGACTTACCTCACTCATCTATCATTCTCATATAATAAGCCAGCCGGACAGTGGAGAAGAATTAGTAATTTATTTATTTGCCCATAAGATTCATCTGCAGATGGGCCCCGTCAGGTCTACACCCCAGGGATTGCGCCGAGAGGACTGACCCATCCCATCATGACAATACATTATAACATAGCATGGCAAGGGTAAAGCCACGCCCAGACTGGAAAAGTACTGGGCTCAGCAGAGGGCGAACAATAGCCTCACACAAGAAGCATCTGCACCTGCAAAAGCAACATTTTCTCTCAAGGCCACGGAGCAGAGACTCGGCTTCTCCAGAGCACGGAAACATTTCTGCAAGAAAAATACCCAAGGCAAGAAATGCTGAAACTAGGGATTTTCTGCTCATAAGGGAGGGGGAAAACTGTACCATGAGACATTGGAACTGCAGAGCAAATTTCAGCATCAGAAGTCTCTCTGCCATAGACAAACCTCTCTATCTTATGAGAGACGTTGAAGCTTGCATATTACAAAAATAGCTCAGTGGGTTGGAGCACATGAATAATAAGCTGTAACTGCATATTGGTTAGACACATTAGGCTAACACATTCACAACATCATTAGAACATTCTGCAACAGGAAAATTACTATCTATCAAGTGTGTGAGGGTGAATGTGGAGGGCTGCCTCTCTACTTCTTGGGGATTCGATAGGCAAGAATTGTCTTGGTAGGAGTGGGAAGTGGAGTGGGCACAACAGTCTCAATCTCCACCAAAGGTGTCTCAGGTGCAGGTGCCTCTCCCTGTGGGGATTTGCTGGATCTGGTAGTACACTTGGGCTGGCCTTGCCTTTTCCTCTCCATCCCCTGTTGGCCAGGTGAATCCCCTACATTGCTATCCTGTCCCAGCTTCACCGGGGTGTGGGTGGGAGTTGAGGTTGTGGGTGCCTTTTGTGCTTACTCTATGCAGGCACCAGCTTCACAGCAGGTAGGGTTTGTTTCTCTTTGGGAGCAGTTGTGGGGAAGGGAGTGTCCTTGGATGGGGGTAATTTGGATGAATGTGAGCTTGAGGCCTCCTTCTTAGCCTGATGCCCCTGAGTCTCACGTGGAGGGCTTTTGCCTTTGTGATCGTGTGTGTCTGTTTTTTGTTTTGGGATGGTGTCTGTGCTCTGGCCCACTTGGAGTGCTGCTGTTGTGTGCTGCGTGTGGAGTACTTGGAGCCTGAGGGCTGTGGTGTATGTGCACTCTCATCAGGTGGTGCCACTGGCAGGGTGGTTGGTGAAGGGACTGGAGCTGGACTTTGAACCTGTGACAGCTGAATGGCTGTCGTCACTGTGGAGGAAAAATACTGGACAGTTTGGTGCAGCCCACCCATGTCAGATGAATGCCCTCCATGAAGGCAACTACCTGTGCCAGCTTCTTGTCATGATCCTGGAAGGCATTCTGGAGAGTACTCTGACCCACACACAGCTGGCGCAAACGGTCCACCGCTTCCACACTGAGGGCAGCAGGGGAGAAAGGGGCAGGAGCAGCGGTGCCTGAGGGGAAGGACACTCTATCCTTCCTAGGTCCGCGGGCACGGACAGCACTAGAGGTAGTAGCCAGGAGGGTGGGCACTGGATGATGTGGGGTGGAAGAAGAGGCAGCATTCTCACTCTTTGTGCCCGCCAACATTGAGGAGTCCCGACAGGAGTCAGATGATGTTGAGGTTGGTGTTTCTGGGCGTGAGTCTTCAAGGGCACTCCTGTCTCCCTCCATCAGTCTCAGTGAGCTCGTGGGTAGGAGTTGTGCCAGAAGCTTTGCCACTGGTGTCCATCCCCCGTCCTTCGGTGCCCTCGGTAGATTTTGCAATAGACAGAGAAGTAGGTACAGTATAGTGCCATACTCACAGACATCATATGCAAGCAAAGTTCACAACTAGAATATGATACTCCTATGTTGTACACCACCCTGTGCAGTCTGCATGTGCAACCTTAATGCAAAACTCAGAAGATGCATGGAAACATGCATTGTTGACAAAAATGGCCCATGTGATGTTCACACAGCCAAATAGCTGGCCCGTGCCTCATTGTAACCTAACATACTCATCTCTATAAGCATACCTACGTGCCTGTAGGTGAGAGAGGTATACACCTCAACATGTTGGCTCAGTCACATATGGATTCGCTTTAAGGGGACAACACGGATACTGACTCAAAAATTTCCTTTTACAATGGCCATGAGCTACTGATGTCCACCATGTTGTGCTTTCAAAGCACAACGACCGTTGCACATTGGTGTCAGATGTGTAGTACTCACAATTTCCAAGTTAAGCACTGCACACATCTCCAAAAACACACTAAGATGATACACACTGCTGTTCACTGATGGGTGATGGCTATGACAACCATAATGCAGCAGATGTCAGAGGGACACATCCCATCTTGGAATGGCAAGTGCCATTGTATTAAACACACGAGGAAGTACATATAGCAAAAATGTGTGACAGCTGCACTCAACACAGAGGCCACTTACATCACACTAGAAACATCACAGAGCTCCGCACTAGCTCAGGGTTGCGATATATGCAGTCACTTCACACCCAAAGTCACCCTTCACAGAATACTCACCCCGAACTTGCTGCTGATGAGCCCTCACACGTCCATACAGCTCTTGCTGTGTCACTGCCAAGATGCGGGCCATTAGTGGTGTCATGAACCTGCGTGCCAACCTGCTACTTAGAGGGAAATGCCCCAGCGTCATCTCACCCACGTTTTTGCTCAGATGGCAGATGTCATCCCACCTCTTGTGCCAGTGTGTGTTTTATCGGTTAGAGACACCCAAAGCCCACACCTTGCGTGCAATGGCCCTCCATAAGGCCTTATGCTGGTGGACTTTGAGCTACAGGCATGGGAGACAAGAGTTTCAGTGACAGTGTGCTATGTACCACTGTGTCTCAGTACAGGAGCATGCACAAACTTAGCACAGCTCTACAGATATGTCAAGCAGAGGCAATACAGCATGACACATACTACATTTGCATCAGATAATAGCATAGACATGCATGCACGTATGAGGATGGACACAGCACCTGGCCATCTCACAACACATGCAGAATTCCAGCACATAAAGCAATGTGAAGAAGGCCCTCATCTGTGATGCAGTAGAGAGGGAGCAAGACATGCATTACATTATAAATGATGTGTCGGGGCAGACTCACTGTGACCAACACTACACACCTCTAAATGTATTTGGCTTGTTAATGGCTCACTTTGTCATGGAGGTCACATATAGGAACATGATCTTACATTCTCACACTCTTCTCACAAGGTCTGTCTTGAGCAATCCTCATGCCTAAGATACTTCATTGATGAATAGGGTGGCAGACAACACGTATGTCTCACTCTATCCATTTACTGATTGGTCCCTGTCAAATTACGCAGTTTCTGTGCAGGCCAGGGCAACTCACACTGAGGTTAAACGTGAGCCATCAGAACATTCACTTGAATGTACAATATGAGAGGGCAAACAGTGCCTGCACATGCAAGTCAGTACACATAATGAAAAAAGTGGAAGGAGGATGTTTCAGACGTACATCAATCTGATGTTTCATAGGTGAATTTCCACCAAGAGTGTCACACTCAGGCATTTCAATCTTGTGCATAATGCTTATGTATCCAGGGTGGCAATATTAAAAGTGTACACACATCCTTCTGTAACCTCTGAACAAAACACATTTGTAATGTCACAAATGAGCATGTGAAAACCTCATGGACTCTGACAACCCTTAGCACAGGCAATGTTTGTTCTGACTTCCACTTTCCTAAACAGCAGTGTTACTGTATGGCTGCAAAAACACTGCATGTCCCTCCCATCCTGAAATGCAGCCAGGGATCTGTGGAAATTAGGCTACAACCCCCATTTAGCTGAAGTCAGCATGCTAGGCAGTATATCACATAAACTTGCACTCACAAGCACATACTACAGCAGATCAACTTCATGTATACACTCTTTGCACTCTCCAGCTTTCACTCTGAAACACTTACCACTACATCAGGAGCATCATGTAGTCTCCCATACTGTGAAAGCAACTCGGCCACCAGGTCCTCCAGCTCCTCTATGGTGAAGGGACGGGCCCTGATGTTCTCAGTTCTCGCCATGACTGGGTCTAGGAGACAGGAACAGCAGCAGTTGGTGTTGAAGAATGGCAGGCAGCAGTGTCTGGTTTCAGTGGGAATGTGTGGCTCTCTCCCAGACACAAATAACCCCCTGGAGTTGTTCCAGTGGTACTCAGCTGCTGCAATTGGTGTTCCAGGTCAGCTTTTTTCAAACGTGACCAATGACTGGCCCGCGGCAGCGGAGCACGCCTACTGCGATTTCCAAATGTGTATTTCACTACCGCAATCACGGTTGCCATTGGCTGACAGGGCATGGGCATTGGCGGTGTCACACCGCAGGGGCCAGGCGGTCGCTACCACAATCGTGCAGCTTTCATTTGTATCCAATGGCCATGATTGTGGTGGCTAAGCATGCCTACCGCAATTTTCAAATGTGTATTTCACTACCGCCGTTGCCATTGGCGGATAGGGCATGGGTATTGGCAGTGTCACACCGCAGGGGCCAGGCAGTCGCTACCACGATTTGGCATCTTTCAAGTGGTGCTAATGGCTGTGATTGCGGTGGCGGAGCATGTCTACCTCAATTTTCAAATGTGTATTTCACTACCGCAGTTGCGGTTGCCGTTGGCTGATAGGGAATGGGCATTGCCTGAGTCAAGTAGTGTGCTGTATGTGTGATATAATGTCCTCTACCACAATTATATAACAGAATTGGTCTGTGCATCTCACACCTAGGTGACTTTGCATAGCCCAACCAGCCTTGGTTGCTGAGCCCACTGAGGAATCCCAGGACCCCGGGTGAAGTCCGCTACAGTGAGGCCCATGGGAGGACACGTTGTGTGGTGGAGCGCGTACCTTTGATCTTCTGAAGTCTAGATTGCGGTGTCTGGACAAGAGCGGAGGTGCACTACTCTACTCTCTCCAAAAGGTGTGTCAGATCAAAGTTGCATGCTGCACGCTCCACAACCTGGCCTTGCACAAAGAGATCCCCCTGCTCCTGGACAATGATGAGCAGTAGATGCCCCCGCCTACAAGCCCACACATGTCCAGTGATGAGGATAGTGGAGAGGAGGAAGGTGTCGACTTGCGTCAACAGCTCATCAACCGCTACTTCCCTTGAGTGTGAGTAACATTGTACAACAGTGACATTGTCTACTATCTTTGATGGTTGTGCAAAGGCCTAGGGAAGCTTTCTGACTGCTGTCTGTTTTTGGCTCTGTGCTGATGGCTGATGTTTGTGGCACAGTATAATCATGAACAGCCACATGATGTATATGTTGATATTGTTTCTCATTGTAATGTGTGCTGGGTTGTGTGCCTTGATGGCTAGTGTTGTGTACTGGCTGTGATGCCATCACTTGACAAGTAAATGTTGTTCTCTCATATCTTTCTAGGTCCCTTCAGCCTCTCAATGCCTTGTCACAATCCTAGCTTCAGGTACATTGGAATCAGAGTCAACATTATACATCCTGTGATTAACATGGAGCTGACACAAAGACATACATAGGTGTGTAAGAGTGTTTATTTACACAGATTGTTTGTGGTAGACAAGTGGGGTTTAGGAAAATGGTGCAAAGTGAATCAATGAGTTGTCAGTGATGGTAGACGAGACAATAGAGTAGTCAACCCATGCCACAGTCCAACAGACGCCTGCCATCAACATGGCAGTGTGGGTAAGGATGTCATCAAAGTCAATGTCAAGGTTAAGAGAGGTGCCATCATGGCTGGCTCTTTGACTGGTGTGTGGCTGGTGCTTTGCCACGTGATCCTCCCATAGGGTTTCTCGGATGGCCCCTTTGGTGTTTTCCGGGGGGGCCTCTGCTGCGGCCTCAGCGGTGTCAGAGGAGTAATCCTGTTCCAGCTGATCCCTCTCGGTGGTCGCAGCTGAGGTGGTGGGAGTAACGTCCCACGGGCTACTGGAGGGAGGTTGAGCTGTTCCTCAGAAAACCAACAAGCTGGCCCATGAGGTCCATGATTTGGCCCATACGCGTGTCTATGGACCTCAGCAGCAGGTGGAGCTCATGCATTTCTTCCAGAACCAGGCCCAGATTGTTGGGTGGTGTTGGTATCCTCTGAGACAGCAAGAGTGTTGCAGACAGCACTGGTGGTAGTGGTGGTGGTTGAGGCCACACAGGTCATTGCAGCAGTGGTGAGCGCAGTTGTTGTTCCTGAGGTGGTGGTGGTGGTGGTGGGGACAGTGGGGGCCGGGGACGTGGTACGCCCTGGCAGTCCGGATGGGCCAGGTTCGTTCTCCGCATCTGAAAAACTGAGGGGTCTGCATCCGAGGGTCCATGTTCCAGGAGGGAGACTGGCTCTGCAGGTCGGTGTTCTCTTCTGCTGCAGTCAATTGTTGAATTCCTGTTGGACAGAGGTGAAATGGTCATTGAAGTGCACCCCACAAGCCAGGTGTTAGATGTTTGGATGTTACATGTGATACACAACACAATTTTACATTGATATCACTTTGTTTGACTGCACGGTACTGAGCATCATGACATAATGTGGAGGTACATACATTACTTATACATGGTGTGACATGTCAATAGATACCATGCTCCACATACAGATTGTGTGATTACAAGGACATGTCGTTATCTAACAACAAGCAGCACAACATCTTTGTGTGAGGCATTTTTTGTTTACTCTGCATGGAAGACATTACATCTGAGCAAGGATTTGCCATTGTAATCGTTTGCATACCTTTGTCATATCATATACTTTACTTTCTTTTACAAACTGACCATGCATGTTTTGTGTTCCTAAGGGCCTTGATGCTCTGCCCCCATGTCACTTACACATGGTATTCAGTGCTGTGCATGATTGTGCCCTGAATTTCTTCAACATGTGACTTTGTGGTTCAAACTTTAATTTCTGTGACAGTTACATACGCTTAGCTGTCTGCACACTGGAAGTGCCTATTGGATCTATGCCAAGTGGAATGACATGTGATGGCTGGTGTGGTCATCTGGATCCATGCTTTTTTAGAGGAATGGCAGGGTGCATACACTGTCTACCTACCTGTTCTAGGACACAGTTGAGGTGGATTGCTGCCACATGGTTGTAGGTGTGGGGAGTGTTCCATCCTGCTCAGCTGTGGGACAAGGGTGCCTGGTGGGAGTTGTAGTGCTGGCTTCCCACCCACCGACACCCATCCCAGTAAAGATGTCTACCTACCTGTTAGATGAAGGTGAGCAATGTAATGGCTGACACATGGTTGGGGGGGAGTTCTCCATCCTGCTCAGCTGTGGGACAAGGGGGCCTGGTTGGAGTTGGAGTGCTAGCTTAACACCCACAAACACCCCTCCCAGTTAAGATGGCTACATACCTGTTAGGTGAAGGTGAGGAATGCAATAGCTGAAAGAGATTACAGAGAGCCAAACTCCGCTACGCCCTGTTATTTCCTGTGCGCCTCAAGGTGATCCACGACAATAAAACACACTTCTTTGAAAGCCCCACGGACGTGGAGGAGTGGCTGGAGGTGATGGATATTGGGGAGAGCCCGGACCCAACCCAGGGCTCGTCGGCCGGCGGATACAGGGACGGATCGGATAATGCAGAGGACAGATCAGGTGCAGGTGGCACAGAACCGAAACGGCGTAAACCTACTCTCCATCAACAAAAACAAGGACAGGAAGATGCTGTCGTACTGGTGGGCTCGTTCAGGGAAGACCGAGGAACTATAAATACGGACACCGAAGACAGCACTGTCCACTCGGACTCGGAAAACAGTATGGTGTTATTCCCGACTGTAACACCTAGAGCGGCAGATGAACTTTTGGACAACGCCCAGGAGTAACTTCTAACACGGAAGGGACCTGGAACTTCAGGTCACATTGGTATCCTTTTCCTTCATTATAACCAAAATGCACAGCTACATCTTGGTGGGAGGAGGGGATCCACGGATGGGGTACATGAGTGTGAGTCTATAGTGACATGTTGACCCTGGTGGTAACCGAGCTGGGCTTTCTGACCATTGTCTCTGCCACGCGGGTCTTATGCACCCCACGCTCATGTGCCACACAGGTATATTACGCTGTATAATTAGGACACATGCCCCCCCTCCCAAAACGTTGCTAACAATAATTGACGATTGTATGCTATCTCTCCCGGTGGCGCTGTTGAGCCGACAGCGCAGACAAGTATGGCCCTTTGGACACGGCCCAAGCCTAGCCAACCCCCCAGAAGCGTATGCAACATTGATTGTTTGGTTATGTTCTACAGTTTCATGTTCGGCACAGCAGAGTTCCGAGGCTGCGCCTCCAGAGTTTGTGTTTGGGGAGGGGAGGGAACCGTCTCCGGACTAGCACCGATAATGTACATATTGCAATGTGAAATGATACTTACTGTGATACCTGTATCGGGATATGGCTGAGGAGAAAGGGAAATATAGGCTGGTTACTTGGAATGTGCGAGGATTAGGAGCGGTACAGAAGCGACACAGAGTACATGCCTTCTTGCTTCGCCAGCGCGCACACATAGTATTCATGCAGGAATCCCACCTAACGCAGTCCGAGGCGCACACGTTACGGAAAAAATGGAGAGGAACCATCTTTTCCACTACGTACTCCGCCTTCTCCAGGGGGGCCACGATATGGGTGAGATACGGTACCCCTTTCGTAGAACTGGAGAGGAGGGTGGATGAACAGGGACGCTACATTCTAGTAAAGAGCACACTAGATGGTACAATGGTGGTCTTGGGTAGCATCTACGCCCTGAACTTTGAACAGGACAGATTTCTCACAACTGTCGGCCGGGCACTGGCAGACTGGATAGATATCCCCTGGATCCTGGGGGGTGACTGGAACATGATACTGGATGTGGACCTGGACAGATCACACCCTCCCCTCCAGGCGACAGGGGTACATAAACTGTCTGACACATTTAGGACATGGACTCAGGGATGGGGCGTGAGGGATGTATGGCGTATGCTACACCCGGCACATAAAGAATATTCATACTACTCCCCGTTGCATAACCTACATACCCGACTAGATAGATTCCTCTGCACCAACTCCTTACTGGCAAAATGTACGTCCTCAGACTATCTCGCCAAAACCTTTTCGGACCATAGACCGCAAACACTAGACCTACACTGGGGTAGGATACCCTCACCGGTCCCCACCTGGAGACTCAACCCCTCCCTACTTGAAGACGGCCCGTTCCGTGCACACCTTGCCGACACATTGACCAATTACTTTAAGGAAAATTGGGACTCTACGTCCTCGAACTTGGTAGTATGGGACGCAATGAAGGCTGTGCTCAGGGGCGCTGCGATAGGCAGACTGGTGGGAGCCAGACAGGAAATCCATGGCAAACTATGTGACGTGGAAGACCGCTTGAAAAAGCTTGAGACTGAGGTAGGGATTGACCCGGAGCGCAGGGGCGACTTACAATTGTGTAACATAGAGCATGCAGAAACCCTAGAAACCTTACGGGTCATAGATTATGGGGACTATCTGAGACGACAGCAGGCGGAGGCGGATAGATCCGGTGCACTGCTAGCTAGTCTGATCCGGGACGCCCCTGAGGTCCCGGTAAACACGAGTATCCGGGATGGAACAGGCAGACAGGTGCACACACAATTGGAAATCAACACTGTGGTGGGTTTTTTGACGACCACCATTACAGTTCAGGAGCGACCGCAGCAGTGGGAATACAACAGCCCCTTTGCCGGCTCTCCCATTCATCTATTGTTGCGATTGCGGCGGTCGGAAACAGCGGATCGTTCCGCTGTCACCGCAATGGTATCCTAATTTGTAGTGCGGTCATTCCGCTGGACAAGCGGGGTTTTTGGGTCTTTCTGCTGCAAATCCGACCTCCACGGATGGATTTTCACATGCTCCACACACTCCTGGCAGTCTTTCGTGGAATCCGTCCGCCCCGGTGGGATTTTTCTGGCGGTTCATCCTAATCTGACCGCCCTTTTCACGCGGTGTATGCAGGTGGTTAATTTCCGATACCACAGGGGTCGGAATGGTTTTCAAAACGCCATCCTAATCGACCCCCTAGTTCCTTTTAACTTCAACTTAGTAAACATCTTGGTATTTCTTTTCTGATCTAATTAGAGAGATATCACAAGTAAGCAGTAAACATTATTTACAGTAATTAAACTGAGGGCCTATAATCTATACACATTATTAACTCTCTCCTTTCTCAGGCACACAAAATAATGGTAAAGAAGATGAAGACTATGAGGGCCTAATAAAACCATTGGCCAAATATTCGTCTATATACTGTCTGAGATACTTTCTCTCTCCAACTTTACGAGAGCATACACTAAATATCAGGAATTTGTGCACCTGCTTTTAATCTATCTTGCAATCTTGTTTTTTTTTAAGGCAGAATATATTTGCTTTGTCCTTGCCAAAATCAGCACTAAATTCTTGAAAACAAGTAGGTAATGAAATAGCATACCTCACAACTGGCAAAATGTCCACTCCTCCAACAACCTTGGAATGATGATTCTCCTTTATTGACACAATACCAAATAATAATATTGACAATAATCAGAATTCAACTGAACTATCTTGGCTGCCAGATGAATATAGGGTTTATGTAAAGCTAGCCAGGACATACCCAAAGTCACTTTAAAAAGTGGAGCAGTTATAAGGTCAAAAAAAATCTTTTGGATGACTTGACTTGGTCAAAAACAAATCATTGAAATCATGTGTGTATGAAACCTAACTGAATACAAGATACATTGGAAACATCCACTGCCTTAATATCCTCTGGAAAAGTTTTCTTGATAACTGGAATTTGTAAAGATTTTGCAAACTTAATTACCACACAAAGAAGCTCCAAAATCTAAAAATCCTGACACCAACTTTACTTGCCCTTCAGACAAAATCATCTTCATAGGAATTTTCCTGTGTGCTACAGCTGACTGCATAGTATTCATAAAACATCTGGGAACTGACTTAAGTTCCTCACTTGACAAGGTATTCGCAAATCCCTTGCCAAGAATTCTAGTTTTGTGACAGCTGTAGCTTATTTATAGGCTGCCTTCCACCACCTAACTCTTAAAGATCTTGAATTAATTTTTTTGCACTCTTTTACAAAATGTCCTGACTTTCCATAATATAAACATACATCATTTACACCCCGTATGTCTTGTTGGTCAATAGATATGGGGTCTCTGATACACACCACCACCATCGACTCAGAGAAATCTACCATTATACTGCTATGTTATGCTACACTAATAATGCTCTGTCGATTGTGATTTTTGTTACAAGGATCTCAATAAGCTCATTACATTTGGTAGGAGGATTTATCGCCTGTGCTAAAACATTCTTCTACTCATTGTGAGGGCTTTGATTAAATAGAGAGAGCCTTTTGGCTTCTAGCCAAACAGTCTCAACCACCAATCACTTGAATGTGGTAATAAAACTCAATTTGACTTGAAGGTCCTGTTTTTAAATTGACCAATTCTGTATCTCTAAAGAACTTGTATGCTACTTCCTAGAAAACAACTTCTACCTCTGATCTCAAAAAGCAGAAAAATGATAAAGTAATGGATCATTTCTAGCTACCAAGGGAATTCTCCAACTGGCAGAATTCCCACTCAGATATGATAGGAGAGACCTTATTTGGTTGATCATCTGAGAAGGTTTGGGTTCACACAAAAAATATAGCTATGATTAAAAAACAATGTTAATTTGTTTGGTACTCCAGAGTTAAGGGTATATTAGGAATCACTGAGGCTCAGGATGGTGCAAAAAATGTAGTGTCCTGTAAGGGCCGTGGCAATGCCCATGAACACAAGATTTATCATTTAAAGGTAAGTGAATTTGACGTGGGTATTGTTTCTCAGTCTTCAACAAAT
This sequence comes from Lissotriton helveticus, assembly GCF_964261635.1. NCBI lineage: Eukaryota > Metazoa > Chordata > Amphibia > Caudata > Salamandridae > Lissotriton > Lissotriton helveticus. The sequence continues at coordinate 991,231,548 of NC_136067.1, forward strand.
TACTCATAACCTTTTTTAATAGTTGCTAGTTACAAATGAAGCATTTCATTTTCTGTTTAAACTAAACTGACTTCTTGTTGTAATTTAGTTGCTAATTCCAGGATTTAAGAAAGAGTTCTGTCCAAACCCATTGTTAAGGTTGGATAACAATGTAGGTTAGGCAATTTGTTATACTTTTTTTCTAGCCTTATACAAAAGATCCAGCAAAGGCAAAGTTCTTTCCATCTTTTTATTTACCATAGGGATCTACAATTGAACAGATTTCACACAGAAATTTGCTCATTTTGTAAATTCTCATACAATTTCCAGGTCGCCTCTGTAAACCTGGGACAATTGCAGATTTCCTGGTATATGTCAAGTTTTGAACTAACCTTGTAGACAAGGGCCAATGTTCTTTTTCCTCTTTCAACATTCTCTCGAGTGACGACATATACTAGAATGTGGGTGTGGGGTGTGGGGGTGTGCGGGCCGGAATAACAGGCGTGGAGGCCGAATGTATTGTGCTATGGTTAGCAAGGATTTTATTAGATACAGAGGAAGTCAAAGCCTTGGGCACGGTGTCCGGGTATACTGCTTGCTGGTCCTGTTCCGGGTCCTCGAGAGGGGGTCCGAAGAGGGGAACACAGGTAGGTCTTCCTCCGCCGGGCTGGGGATCTCCTTCCTGTTGGCGGGCGTTGGGGTGTCCCTCGGAGGTAAGTGAGAAAGACACAGGGCAGTTAGTTCCAAAGCACACGGAACTTAGATGACTGTCACCGGCACCGGGAGTGTAGGGACGGAAATAGACGGTGAGGGAGGAGGACAGGGTAGGACGGGAAAGAAAAGGGAGGTGTCGGAATAGAGTGGTTGTCGTGAAGGGAGGGGGGGGGGGTGGTAGGTATCATACAGTGCGGGGGTGACTATATTACACAGTGCGGGTGCGCGTGATATCTGTACAAGAATTACACTATTTACACTAATTACACAAGGTGGGGAAAACACGGAGAATGATAACAGATTACTCACGTGCCCCGCCGCAACTCTCATCCGAGTTACGGCCGCTTTCCAGCCACCTCCTGAGGATGCCACCAATCCTCGCACCACAGTTCTTCCTCTTCTTCGCTCTCTCCTCGCGTCCGCTCTCCTACAGCCTCCGTCGCTGGTCCTTCGCGTCTCGCCAACTCCTGCCACGAGTCCACCGCTGGGGATCCATCCACCTCTGTGTTGCTGGTCTTTATACGATCCCCTCGGGTCGCTGAGGAAAGGCTTCCGGGGTCATGCAGGGTCACTTCCGGTCCTTTAGTGGCCGTTGCACTTCCGGGGTCGTTCCAGGTCGTTTCCGGTCCGCTGGGCGCCGGCGATGCTGTCGGTACCTGCAGGAAGACAGAGAGAGGTGTAGCCGGTTTGGGCGGCAGGTTAGTGTTGTCGCCCCTATGGGCGTTCGTACGGGATCGCTGCGACCTGGAGGTAGGCTCTGCCCCTTCACATCCCCTTTCCCTAGGATTGTTTCTTGTAGGGGTTAGGTTTGGTGGGTACCGGGAGAGATAGTCCGCGTTACCCTGTTCTTGCCCTTTCCGATGTAAGGTTCGGAAGCGAAAAGGTTGGAGAGAGAGGAACCACCTGAGTACTCTATCATTGTTACCCCGGTTACGCGCCATCCATTCAAGAGGGGCATGATCTGTGTATAGAATGAATTCCCGCCCCTCCAAGTAATACCGGAGGCTTTCGATTGCCCACTTAATGGCGAGGGCTTCTTTTTCTACCACTGAATAATTGGTCTCACGGGGAAATAACTTCCTGCTTAGGTATAGAACGGGTTTTTCCGCCCCTGATTCGTCCTTTTGAGACAACACTGCCCCCAACCCTTGATCTGACGCATCGGTCTGCAATATAAAGGGCTTGGAATAGTCAGGACTCATCAGCACGGGTTCTGAGGTCAGGGAATGTTTGAGGAGATGAAAGGCCTGTAACAACAAGGGGGTTGGTTGTTTGAGGATCTCCTCCGTTTTCGTTGCTTTCTTTAGGAGATCCGTCAAGGGGGCTGCCGTATGGGAGAAGTTAGGTATAAATCTCCTGTAATATCCCAGCATACCCAGGAACGCTCGGAGATCTTTACGAGTTTGGGGAAAGGGAATGTCCTGGATGGTCCTGACCTTGCTGTCTTGTGGCCGAATATGTCCCTCCCCCAGCAGGTATCCCAGGTACTTTACGCTTTGGGCGGCTAACGTGGTCTTGGAGGGATTTATGGTGAAGCCAGAGGCACCTAGGGAGTTTACGATTGCTCGTACATGAGACAGATGCTGCTCCCAGGTGTCGCTGTAGATGACTATGTCGTCTAGGTACGCACCCGAGTAGTGGGAGTGGGGCTGTAGAACCTGATTCATGGCCCGTTGAAATGTTGCTGGGGCTCCATGAAGGCCAAAGGGCATAACTCTAAACTGGAACAGTCCCTCTGGGGTGGAAAATGCTGTTTTGTGTTTATCCTCGGCTCTCAAGGGAATCTGCCAGTATCCTTTGCAGAGGTCGAGGGTGCTTATATACTGGGCCCTTCCGATGCGCTCGACCATCTCGTCTACCCGAGGTAGGGGGTAGGAATCGAAGGCTGAGATTTTGTTTACCTCCCTAAAATCGATACAAAACCTGGTAGAACCATCGGGCTTTGGTACTAGGACTATGGGCGAATTCCAGTCGCTACGGGAGGGTTCAATGATGCCCATCTTCAACATTTGATTGGTTTCCTCTTGTATGACTGCTCTTCGAGCTTCTGGGACGCGATACGGACGCTGTCTGACTATTTTTCCCGGTTCGGTATGGATGGCATGCTCCACTACTGTAGTGTGTCCTGGGAGGGAGGAAAACACGGTTTGCACGGAGGACAGGGTCTGGCAGAGGTCTCGTTTCTTGCTCTCAGATAGCTCTGTATCAAAGCAGCATTCAAAGGGGAGGGGGCTAACACCAGTCAAGACGGGTCGAGGACCCTCCCACTTCTTTAGGAGGTTGACATGGTATATCTGGGTGGACCCCCTGGTGACGTCTATTTGGACTTCGTATGTCACGGGAGTCACTTGTCTGGTGACGGTGAATGGACCCTGCCATTGTCCTAGCAACTTATGGTCCGAGGAGGGAAGGAGCAACAGGACCAACTCCCCGGGAACAAAGGACCGGAGTTTGGTTCCTTTGTTGTATTGTTGTTTTTGAGACGTTTGAGCGGCCAGTAGATTCTGTCTCACAATCTCTCGGATCTCTCCTAAATGGGTCTTCAGGTTGTTGACGTATTCGGGGAGAGGACGGGTCCGATCGGGTTCGGCTTCCCAGGCCTCACGAGCCATGTCCAAAAGAGTTCGGGGGGCGCGACCATAGAGCAGTTCGTAGGGCGAATAGCCCGTGCTACTTTGTGCCTTGCACCGGATGGCAAAAAGGGCCAAAGGTAACATTTCCTCCCATCTTTTGCTCTCGAGACCCAAAAGTTTTTTCAAGGTGGTCTTTAGCGTGGCGTTGTAGCGTTCCACCAAGCCGTCCGTCTGGGGGTGGTATGCTGATGTTCTTATCTGTTTGATCCCCAGTTTGGAACAGACTTGGCGCATGAGGGAGGAGACAAAGGGGGTGCCTTGATCGGTTAGAATCTCGCGGGGAAACCCCACCCTGGAGAATAAGGCAATAAGCGCTTTGGCTATGTTCTGGGTGGTTGGTTGACGGAGAGGCACTGCTTCAGGGAATCGGGTGGCGTAGTCCACTACAACTAAGGCATACCTACAGCCGCTTTTGGAGGGTAACAGGGGGCCTATAATGTCCATCCCCACCCTAGTGAAGGGGATATCTATCAGAGGGAGGGGGTGTAGGGGAGCTCTCGGTGGTCGGTACCGGCTGGTTTTCTGGCACACCGGGCATTCCCGACAATAGCGTTTAATCTGCGCGTACACACCGGGCCAGTAGAACTTCTCTAGGATCGCTTCTCCTGTCTTTTCATCACTGAAATGCCCCCCCAACAGATGACTGTGCGCCAGAAACAGAACTTTCTCACGGAACAACCCCGGGATAACCAGTTGAGTATTGGCCTGGGCTCCTCCTTTGCGATACAAGAGTCCATTCCGTATGAAGAAGTAGGGACCTACGTGTAAGGGGTCTTCATCGGGGAGGGCCCGACCCCAAGCATCCTGCAACACTGGATCTTCTTGTTGGGCAGCTCTGAATTCCCGATCGGTTTCCCACGGATGAGGGTCCACCTGTGCTGGGCAGGCCAGAGCGAACCCCCTCTTTTCCTTTTTCCTTTGGGCCTTGGTCTTCCAGGGTTTGGGTGTCTCGGCGGCAGCAGGGGAATCACGGAAAAAGGGAGCCTCTGCCCACCATTTCTTCAAGGTGTCTGTGGTGTCTTGGAGGAGATGCGGAAGACCACTATAGTCGCTCCCCAGAATTGCCTGTTCGGGTAGCTTGGGAACCAAACCGACTGTCAACAAGCTTCCTGGGTCCGTAGGATGTTGTACGCGGACTTGTGTGGTCGGGTAACATTTGGTGTCTCCGTGGACACATTTGATGGCCACTGACCCGGTCACGGGTCCCACGGTGTGAGGTAGCTCCTGGGGACGCAGAACACTGTGGCGACATCCGGTATCCGCGAGTGCCATCAACCTTTGTCCGTCAATCTGTACGGGACACCTGAAGGGTGGAGGGGTTGTTTCGGTGGTGAGACACACATAATTTCTCGTCAAGCCTATCTCCATGGGTTCCTCTTTCTGAGGGCATATGCGGGCAATGTGTCCATAACCACCACAATGGTAACATTGTGGTCCTGGTGGCGGTGGTCTGGGCATGACCGGGTAAGGCATCAGTGGGGCTAATTCTGGTTTTCTTTGCACCGGAGGTGGTCTCGTTGGCCTGGGATGGTTGCCCCGACCTGGGTGGGTTGGGTGTTCTTCCCTCGCCCGCTGGCCTTCCTGTGCTCGATTATAGGCACTGGCTATTTCGACAGCACTGTCAAGAGTCAAATGGGCATGTTGGCGTACCCACTTCTGCGTAGCGGGATGTAGGGAAGCCAGATATTGTTCGAGGTATATCTTGGCCATTATTTCAGCCTTACTTGAGGTTGCAGGTTTGAGCCATCGGTCGGCCAAGTCTTGTATCCTGAACGACAATGCCCGGGGATTCTCTTGGGGTCCCTCCTTGGCCTGGCGGAGTCTAACCCTGTAGGTTTCGTCATCTATCCCCAGACGTTCCAGGATGCATTTTTTTATATCCGCATAGGGAGTCTGTCCCTGGATGTTGGCCTGCTGATAGGCTGCTTGCAGTTCCCCTGTTAGTAGGGGACCTAGGTAATGGCCCCATCGATCTGCGGGCCAGGCAGCGGCCTGAGCAAGCCGTTCGAAGTTGGTGAAGAAAAAGTCTGGATCTTCGCCAGCCACATACTTCTGCAGGACTACCGAGGGTAACGATGCCATTGGTCTCTGCTGCCCCATGACGGTGGTCAATTTTTCCAGGGCCTGGTCCTGGGCTGTGCCCTGTCCCTTCAGGACGTCGTGCAATTGGCCCCTGTCCTCTTCTGCGGTTTTCAGAAACCTCTCCATCAGTTTGCCGAGGAGTTCCTGGCCCTCGGCCAGCTGTTTGACGGCGGCCTCCATGCTCCCGGGCGATCCCACTTCTGACACCACTTGTGGGGTGTGGGGGTGTGCGGGCCGGAATAACAGGCGTGGAGGCCGAATGTATTGTGCTATGGTTAGCAAGGATTTTATTAGATACAGAGGAAGTCAAAGCCTTGGGCACGGTGTCCGGGTATACTGCTTGCTGGTCCTGTTCCGGGTCCTCGAGAGGGGGTCCGAAGAGGGGAACACAGGTAGGTCTTCCTCCGCCGGGCTGGGGATCTCCTTCCTGTTGGCGGGCGTTGGGGTGTCCCTCGGAGGTAAGTGAGAAAGACACAGGGCAGTTAGTTCCAAAGCACACGGAACTTAGATGACTGTCACCGGCACCGGGAGTGTAGGGACGGAAATAGACGGTGAGGGAGGAGGACAGGGTAGGACGGGAAAGAAAAGGGAGGTGTCGGAATAGAGTGGTTGTCGTGAAGGGAGGGGGGGGGGGGTGGTAGGTATCATACAGTGCGGGGGTGACTATATTACACAGTGCGGGTGCGCGTGATATCTGTACAAGAATTACACTATTTACACTAATTACACAAGGTGGGGAAAACACGGAGAATGATAACAGATTACTCACGTGCCCCGCCGCAACTCTCATCCGAGTTACGGCCGCTTTCCAGCCACCTCCTGAGGATGCCACCAATCCTCGCACCACAGTTCTTCCTCTTCTTCGCTCTCTCCTCGCGTCCGCTCTCCTACAGCCTCCGTCGCTGGTCCTTCGCGTCTCGCCAACTCCTGCCACGAGTCCACCGCTGGGGATCCATCCACCTCTGTGTTGCTGGTCTTTATACGATCCCCTCGGGTCGCTGAGGAAAGGCTTCCGGGGTCATGCAGGGTCACTTCCGGTCCTTTAGTGGCCGTTGCACTTCCGGGGTCGTTCCAGGTCGTTTCCGGTCCGCTGGGCGCCGGCGATGCTGTCGGTACCTGCAGGGAGACAGAGAGAGGTGTAGCCGGTTTGGGCGGCAGGTTAGTGTTGTCGCCCCTATGGGCGTTCGTACGGGATCGCTGCGACCTGGAGGTAGGCTCTGCCCCTTCACAGTGGGAGCCAATGATAAGAGTAAGAAAAAGGGAAGGTGATAAGACAGACAGACACAGCGCTCTACACTGACTCATCACTTTTGGTGTCAGGGTAGGCTGCAGATTGCAAAGCAACTCTACAAGGCAAGGAGACATCTTAAGTGCCTTGTCATTGGAAGACCAAACATCATTTACATTGGTAGAATTCTATACCTTAGCAATATCTCTATATAATCAATTCGTCATGCTTTGACATTGATACAGGGAAACCCTAAAAGCTAAACATCAATCAATCAATCAAGATTTATAAAGAACGGCTAATCACCCGATAGGGTATCCAGGAGCTTGCAGGTCCCAGAGGCTTATTCGTATAGCCAGGTCTTGAGGGCCATTCGGATTTCCGGGAGTGAGGTGATGGTTTTGCGTTGCGTGGAGCTTCTATTCCGGGTCTTTGCTGCATTATGGGATAAAGAGTGTCTTCCACTTCTCCTTCGGTAGATGCTGGGTTTATGGGCAAGTGAGACGGAAGCCTAGTGTAGTCTTCATGAAAGTTGGTGGAAGGTCAGGCAGCGGATAATGTAGGCTGGTCCTTGGTTCTGGAGAGCCTTTTGTGCATAAGTCAGCAGCTTGAATTGGCATCTCATCTATGTGAGGAGCCAGTGGAATTGCCTGAGGTAGGATGGGATGTGGGTTCATCGGAGAAGACCAAACATCACTTACATTGGTAGAATTCTATACCTTAGCAATATCTCTATATAATCAATTTGTCATGCTTTGACATTGATACAGGGAATCCCTAAAAGCTAAACATCAATCAATCAATCAAGATTTATAAAGAACGGTTAATCACCCGATAGGTTATCCAGGAGCTTGCAGGTCCCGGAGGCTTATTCATATAGCCAGGTCTTGAGGGCCATTCGGATTTCCGGCAGTGAGGTGATGGTTTTGAGTTGCGTGGAGATGCTATTCCAGGTCTTTGCTGCATTATGGGATAAAGAGTGTCTTCCACTTCTCCTTCGGTAGATGCTGGGTTTATGGGCAAGTGAGACGGAAGCCTAGTGTAGTCTTCATGAAAGTTGGTGGAAGGTCAGGCAGCGGATAATGTAGGCTGGTCCTTGGTTCTGGAGAGCCTTTTGTGCATAAGCCAGCAGCTTGAATTGGCATCTCATCTATATGAGGAGCCAGTGGAATTGCCTGAGGTAGGATGGGATGTGGGTTAATCGGGAAAGGCCAAGGATGAGTCTGGCTGCGGCATTCTGTATGGTCTGCAGTCTCTGTAGCAGGTGTGTGGTGATTCTTACTTAGAGGGCCTATGTCATAATGCATCTTGTGTGTAGGGGAACCACTTGAACATCATACATAGCTGTGCAGATTGAGGAAGCAGGCAGAGGAGATGGAATTGATCTGTGAATTCATGGTGAGCGTGTCGGTAATGATGATACCGAGGTTTCTGGGGTGGCCAGAGGGAGGGGGTGCCGTCCTAGGTCTGATGGCCAGCAGCAGTCGTTCCATGTGTTGCTGCTGTTTCTGAAGATCAGTACTTCTGTCTTGAAGGTGTACAGCTGCAGGCAGTTGTTCTTCATCAAGCCGGCGACGCATGTCATGCATCTGTGGAAGTTTAATCTGATGGTTGTTGTCGGTAAGAGAGAGGATGAGTTGAGTGTCGTCTGCATAGGAAATTATGTTGAGACTGTGGGATTTGAGGATGTTGGCCAGCGGGGCCATACATGCATTGAAGAGCTTGGGGCTGAGAGATGAGCCATGGTGGACTCCGCAGGTGGTCTCTGTTATAATTGGGGGTTTCTAGTTGACAGTGGCTTGCACTCTGTCCAAGTAGAGAGCCTTATTCTAGTCAGGGTAATTGAGTTACACACCCAAGGTTCCAAAAGTCGGGCAGAAGTCATTGTGGCCTTTGTGTCACACACGTTGCAGGTTGATCTCTGCAATGTTGAGCTCAGGAATGCTAACATCGGTGGGACCGGGGCTACGATGTTGTTCCGGTTGATGCATTGTGTTCTTCATGAGCGTTGACCACGGTTTCGGTGCAAGCAGTTGCACAGCATCGGTGCTGAAGCACTGTCGTTGGCAGGTGCAGGGCTGTGATGTGAGATGGGGGTATGTGTCATGCTCTTCATAAGTGGGGCCCTCAGCCAAGGTGCAGGCAGCGGCAGAAGAGACAAAGTCAGAGTCAGTGGCACTGTCATCTAAACACCAGGGTCTGTGATGACATCGAGGTGGTGCGCCATACTCTTCACGAGCGGTGCTCTCGGCTTTGGTGCAGGCAGAGGCGTCAATGATGGTGTGAAGTGATGTCGTCAGTGAGACTGGGGTTATGATGTCGTCATAGTCAATGCTTTCCGTTCTTGGCGAGGGAGGACTACGACTTCGGTGTAGGCAGCGGCTTCAAAGATGGTGTCAGAGGGCTTTCTCTTGGCTTCCAGCACACCACTCTTGTCCAAGAGCCAAGGACCAGATTTAACACCTCTTGGCAATGCAGGACTCTCAGCAGAGGAGCCCTAGCGCACGGAAGTTGGAGATTAAATCTTTTCTGGCTCTGAGACTTCCAACAGGAGCAAGCACACACAAACCCCTGGAGAAACTTAGGATTGCAGGCTGTAGAAAGTAAAGTTCGTCCTTTCACTGCTCGATATAGAAGCCGCAAGCAGCAGGCCAACACAACAAATCAAAGGAGAAAAGCGGCAGTCCCTCCTTACAGCTTATCCAGCTCTTCTTCTTGGCAGAGTCCTCAGTCCAGAGGTGTTATGAAGTTATGGTGTCACAGCTTCAGTACTTATACCAGTTCCTGCCTTTGAAGTAAGCAAACTTCAAGCTGGATTGGCAGGCATTGAATAGCTGGTTCTGCTATAGGTATGTCATGAGTTGCTTGTTGATAAGTTTCTCCAATACCTTTGCTACAAATGGAAGCAGGAAGATTAACTGGTAAATTTTGAGTTCACTGAGGCCATCTAAGGGTTTTCTGAGTAGTGGTCTGATTATGGAGTGTTTCCAGGCATCTGGAAATGTTGCAGTAGAGCTAAAGGTGCTGAGCCGGGTGGTGAGTTTCTGGGTGATTGTTTGGTTTTCGAGGTTGACGATGTGGTGCAAGCATGGATCACCCGAGGGGATGGAATTTATGGTGGAGGTTGTGTCCTGTGTGGAGAGGAGGTTCCAGGTGGTTAGTCTGTGGCTTGTGTCGGTTGCAGTGGTGGCGTATCTGTTGAGAAAGTCCATTGGTGTGGGATGAGATTTAAAGTTTCTGTATATGGTTGCGATCTTGTCGTGGAAGAAGTTAGCGATGTTGTCGCACCGCTCCTGTGAGGGTGTGATGTTGTTTTTGCTGGCAGTCGAGTTGGAGAATTACTTAACAATGCTGAGTTTCTTGGTGTTGTTGGTGCTGGTTTCAAACAAGTGCGGCTAGGTCTGTCTTCTTTGTTGCCCTCAGCAGGCGATGGTAGAGGTAGGTCTTGAAGGCTGCCCTTTTGGAGGTGACCTTGCTGATGCACCAATTTATAAGGAGACATAGATATCTTACTAAATATACATACACCTCTCTCTCTCATAATACCTACCTTACCCTCTGTCACTATACCCAGCTTTTGTGTAAGATGAATATAGTGTCTGCTTAACTGCTGTAATCTGAAAACATAGTACATAATTAACATTCTGTAATTTCTACACTTCACAAAGTATGTGAGTGCTGAAATTCTAATACCCCTATACACTTGTGCATAACAATAGTAAATGAATGAAAATGGCCTGTAAACTCAGTATTGTTCCATCACAAGAACAGAATATATAAAACTCAGTACCTAGTGTTCAAGCAAATGTGTAAAAATAGTTTGTGTCCTAATCACAAAATATTTCGGGATACTTCTTCAAGAGCTCAATTTCTACAACCCAATCCTTAAAGTGTCTAGAGTTTTTGAAAGCCTACATCCATGAAGCGATGTCTGGCTTCCAGGAATATTGTTGCAGAAATTACCTAGCAATAACAGCAAGCACCAAGAAGAACATTCTCCCTGAAGATCAAAGATGGACACCATTTCTCTAGACACTAAAGAGTCCCTGTCTTGCTGAGACATGTAGTTTACTGCACTAATCAGTGCATTTCAATTGCTTGTTTAGCTTGAATCCAATCAGCTTCAACACTCTGCACTGACCAAAATCCCTTCATTTTCTGGAAGGCCCTGAGTGTAGATGATTTCCAGGTCTTGTTTCCTGACACACATTCCCAACATGAAAATAAGTGGCATTTCCAGATCCACACCCTGAGAGTGTATGTATGCAAGTCCTCTAGGAATTCCTATTTTGGTCATTACGTAGGCATTTCTGCATGCATTATTGCACATCTTGGCAAAATTCTCCTACCTTTTCTCAATGGCACATTTATGTTTTACCTCCAGGGGAAAATATTTTCTGTTTGAAGAAACCCCTTCATTTGTATCTGCCAATCTTTGGGAGTGTTCCCGTATGGATTCCAAAGGGAAAATTGGGTTTTCTCTGCCCATGGTAGGAGCAGACATGGTCACACGTGAATTTCAGGACTTTTTCCAAAGCTGAAATAGGTCAGATTGGAGCTCGTGAACACATTTAAATGTGTACAATCTTGGTAGTACACACACTCACAGTGCTGTAAGTCACGATAATGAGGTTTTAATATTGACCTGCCACAATACTGTATCCATGATATAGACTACCATATATTGGGTGAAAAGGTCACTTCCTGTAAACCAAACAATTTGTTGAATCTAAATCCTGAATAAAAAACACCACTTGTAGACTTCCTAGACAACAATTTCTTTATCATACATCCCAGACAGGACCTCAAATATCTAAATTTGATAGTAAAATGCCTCAACACAGTTTTTACAGTGCAGTAAAAAATCCATAATATTAGCCTTCATGTCTTTAATGATATTATGACTTTCTTCTTATCAGGACTGTGGAAAGGCTGCATTTTATAGCAAGGATCAACCACAACAGGAGCAGTGAAACTGACCGAGAACCTTGGTCAGTAAAAGATATATGAACAACAAAGGTTACAGCAAATTGACCTTTTTGCAATTAAGAAAACAATCAATGAATATAAAAGAGTTTTGACTCCATAAATTGAACATGCAGTTTTCAAAAATGGTTTGAATCATTATTAAGGAATCACATTTTGCAAAAAACATATAACAGTCCAATAAAAAACATTTTGGACATTACATAGTGTTAACAAAAGGCAAAAAACAAAAAATGGGCAAGGGTCTAAAGTGCAACTAAACAGTCCACGACAAAGAGGACAATTATGGATATCAATACACTCCCAGTTGGTCAATAGGGCATTGATGGTGTTTTAATATTTGTAATTTAGGGGGTAATCATCAGGGCAAGAATAATTTGGAGCGGAAAAAAACAAAAAGTCTGAAATAAACAATAAGGGCCACGTTAGATAAATAAAAACAGTAGAAATGAGTAAAGGTAAAATAAAGTTCTGCAACTATGACCTTATTACTCACATCTGTATCAATGAGTGCAACCAAAGGATTAAATCACAAAGATGTTCTTCGAAAAAGGATCTCAAACACCTAAACAAAAAATAAAAGAAATAATGGCATCTTATATAACCATACACCAATTGACCAAAATATTTCACCCGTGGAAAATCAAACTCAAAGAGATTAAAAAGTGATACCATTGCCAAACTGCAAAGACACATTAATTGTGCCAAATTGCGATTAAATAAGGATACACCTATTAAAAGCCACCTCAGTGTAATAGCACACCCTAAACAATATCAAAATCTATAAATATCACCATTCACGTTGTTTATGGCAAATTATAAGAGTCTCTAGTTGGCACATTGGGACTAAAGATATATCCCCTCGTAAGTTATAGTAAGGGGAGTTTTAGTGGTAGGGGTCAAAATTGGCCTAACACTGTCTAGCCTTCATACTTTGGTTTGTTGATCTTGAGTTGTTTGTGGAGGGTGTGTGTGGCGTACTTCCACCATTCACTTTGGATTAATAGGGTTATTAGAACTAAAGACGCTCTCTCTCTTCTATCTCCAAACAAACCTCATAGAATAATAGAGAATGGTGTAAATGCGTAAAGATGGTTGAAGCTCCAAGGTTGCAGGAATGCACTCACTCTTTTCACCTCTGGATCCGGTACCCAACTGAAAAAGACCATAATTTGAGCACTCATCCTGTTTGCAAACAGTTCTACATGGAAAGGACCCCATCTCCTCTATAATATCTTGAATATGTCCTTGTTCAGCAACCAGTCACTTTAATATCTAAAAAAAAATCATGAGTTGAGATGAGCCCACTTCTACATTCCTTATTCCTGGTGTCAGACAGCTTATACTTTCCCAGGTAAAGCTGTGCATTTGTTGGAAAACATAAACGTTGGACTGTGCAAGACTGATTCTGAGCACCCCTCAGGATATGTTGGCCTATTGTCCTGCTAGGTCACAGAGCACCATGTGTATCCCTAACCTTACAGGGTAACAGATGGCAGTGCAATCTCAGAACATGACAGTCCTGATCCCCCAGGAAATTGTGGTAGCAGATCTAGAACCCTTTCACTCAGCCACTTATTCATACCCAATAATATACACAAGAAATACACAGTGAAGCTTTTCAATATTTATTGAAGCATGGTGATTCTTGAGTAAAATACTTGTGCTTCAATGAGTAATAGAAGAAAAAAGAATAATGTGATTAGTATTACGAGAATGGTGATGAAGATGAACAATTCAGCCTAATTACAGAAAATTATATGTTTGCACACAAGTACTGTAATATTGTGTACTCCTACCTAGCGCATTGTACCCTATCATGTCTATGGTGAATGGGTCTGCCAAATCCCTGTTGGGTGGTCTAACTCCCCATTACCTGTGGGTAAGTGTCAGCAAGCTGCCCGTCTTGGTGTAGAGTAGGACAGCATCCCTCACATGAGGTTGCTGGAATCAGCTGAGCTGAAATTTAGCATGGACCGACCTCACAGTGCCAGTGAAATGCTCCTCTAATTAAACAAAAGCTTGATGTTGTATTTATAATAACATCCTCCATGTTGCCATGCCAACGCCCCCGTTAGGCCCCTATTGGTACTATTGTGATAGCTCTGTTGCGGAGTGGCCAAAATCAAATAACAACATTATGGGTGCTGAACTTAGCTCTTGTACAGTGTTCAAGATGTTGTGATAGAGTGCCTACAAAGTGGTATTGTAAGCAAACTGAGTTAGAGGAATGTTATCCTGTGTGTGCATGCAGATGAATGTGTGTCAAATTTCATTGTGTTTAAGGGGAGAGAAGGCAACTTAAGAACGTGAGCATGTAAAGATGGCATTTCTTAACCAAGCCTAATACCTCCATGTGACACTGGAAAGTGCTGTTCCTTTCTAACCCAAACTGCCAGTACTCCCTCACCAGATCCGCCAGGGCCCTTGAACAAGCCCCCCCCCATCTTGTATACATATGTTACTGCTGATGTATATGTTTATCTTCAGGAAAATACAACAATTCACTCAACCCCTTCCTAAACTACTTATTGCTTTGGCCCGCAATTCCACCACACATTTCACTGCCCCACTGCCCCAACAAAAACTCTCTTGCCAAACATATTTTTATTATCGCTTTGAATCGCCTGAGGGGAAATAAAGGTTCCCACCTAGCTGGACATATCCCTCACAAAATCCTCACCAAATAACATGCCATTTCAAGAGGCACATACTTCCTTGTTAGCCAATTCAGCACATTAGGGTCAGTCTTCATTAAAAGACTCTTTCCTTGTTCCATCCATAATGCAAAATGTGTATTGCCAAAGAGACAAACTGCCCTTTAAACGCACTGGCATAGTTATTCAACATCGAAAGCTGAATAGCTCAAGAAAGCCTACACAGTCATATCAAAGATCTTTATCAATGGGACAAATATGTTTAGGGATCTATCCTGTTAAACCTTTAATGCTTTTTCTAGTCCCTTACTCGGGTCCCTTTCAAACTTATTAAGGAAAATCATCATCTTAGGATAGGGTACCGGGATAGAAAAAGCCACTTTGTTAGGTAATGTAGGTCTCATACACTCACACCTCATACATGTCCCAACCTCCTTATTCATCTCTTTCCTAATCCAATGCTCAACATATTATGCTATGTTTTGAATACAGTTCATTACATCACGATGTAATACAATGTAACAACCGCGTTGTTAGTACGCAATGCACTTAAATCGCAAGTCCTTAGAACGACTTGCTGTAGGGGGCACGCTGGACTTAGGAAAGGTATTATTTACTATTCCTACTCCAGTTTGTGCAATAGTAGTGAAGGTGTTGGAATTCATTTCCAATACCTCAGTGCTCCCTACGGCAAGTCGTTGTAATGACTTGCGATGTAAATGCATCGGGTAGTAACGACGCAGTCATTGTAACAACAGCGTTGTCATAGTCTTGCGATGTAAGGACAGCATTGTAAACGCTGTTTCCCTACCTGATAGGCTGGCGCTCTCTGAGGGGAAAGAGGGTGCTTTATCAATAGTGGATTAAACATGTAACCCTCACAAGGATTCTTGCGGCTCCTATTCTCATTCCCTTTTTCCGTTTTCCTCTATTTGACTCTCCTCATTCAGAGTTGAAATCAATATCTGGAAAAAAAAACTCAATTCTACATCTCCACTGCTCAAAGAGGTATTGTGGCCCCCTTGTTTTACTTTATAGCATTTTCCTAATTTCTTTAGTCACCCATTTCCTTACCAACCTTAACAAACTGTCATGACTCTTCCATTTACTTACTGCAACTTTCCTCTCAATCAAATGCTTTCTCTTTTCTGCAACCTTTGTACCTTGTATCAAATTACCAATCTGTACCTCAGATTCCCCTACTATCCAAAACCTCTCTTCTAGTGCATGTTTACCAAAATTTACAGATATTGGCTTATTTATATGAATTATTTTCTTTACACGATCTTCTATTATTTTGCACAGGATACCTTGCAAAGTCACAAAAGCTTTGTCAATCATTGAATATAACTTTTCCTCAATAACTTAACTCTCCTTAGAAATATTCTCCATGCCACCTTCCATTTTGTAATATATTCTAAATTCTCTCATTAATGATAAGAATCCCGAAAATGGAAAACTCACATGCACCTCCACTCCATCTAATGATGGACATGTACATCAACCAGAAAGACAGCATTTTGTTCCTCTAGATCATTCTTTGAATGCCCAAAGTATGGCTTCTCTGCAGCCCAATGCACTAAGCTTAAGGTTTCGTAAAGAGTCAAAATGGCCACCCTAACACCACGTCACTACACATATTGCGGCCGAGTCAGGAAATGAATACATGACTGAAATGTGAGCAGATAAAGGCATGCTGGGCTGCTCCAGCACTAACAGAAACAAGTCAAAGCCTGTATCATGCTCGAGCGCTTCAGAAAAACTCATGGTGAGTGCACAATTGAAGGTCGAGCTATAAACCAAGTTTACTACCACCATGTGCATGTCCTGTAATGGTTGCCTGACTCGAAGAAAAGGAATAAAAAAAGGAATGTATATATATATATATAGATACCTGAACCCTGCAACCACAGCACACGTGACTGCCCAGTTTAAACTCAAAAGAATAGTATTTAGGTACAAATCCAGCCTAAATAAACAATATTGACAACCACATCACAGTTTTGAACAACTATAATATTAGCTTACAATCTAGGCCCTTTTTCACAATTTCTCCAGAGGGAACAGATCTTTTTACGAGAGTGAGCGGTGAAAGGAAAGGTCACTGGTTAACATCTCAATACAGTGCAGCCAATGTGACTACACATTAATCCACTCGACTCTCTAATCTATGTTTTAGTAGGTTTCATTAAGTTTAGAAACAAATCAATGTAGGTCAAACTCACCAAAACTATATAAAGATACAACAATATCAGAATAAGCCCAAATCTCCTTAAGAGATGCACCCTATACAGTACAAGCAAATGACAAAATCTCAGATGGTGACGCAAATAATCAGGAAAAGGAAATGAAGATGAAATGGCATCAGATGATTCACTTTAACGAGCATGGGCAAACTAACTCGATCTACACTACCTTAATAAAGGAAACCAAATGAAATCATTTGGGTAAGGAGAAAAGCAAGAAAAAAAGAAAGAAAGGTATCAGCTGTCAGAATCTTCATTAGAAAATACTCCAACAGTGGGTCAAGTACCATAAAGCCACGCAAACAGAAGCACAGGTCTGACCTCTGAGGAACCCTAAGATGGACTCTCTCCCTCACTAAAACACACTACATTATATCAACTGCAGTCAGACTGACACTCCCATGTGACTTCTTCTTGGAAAATTCCCATAGCTCTGGCAGAACTCAATACTTTCAGCTCCTTTCCCATCTGGATAATGCACTATCATGCTCTCGTCCTTGATCATTCCTCTCCTTGCCTGTGTGAACTTCTCTCCTCGCTCGTTGCCACTATTTCCTCGGCCAACTCCTCTTTCTCATGCCTTGCTATCTACTAAAACAAAACTCCTTTATTCTAATTAATGAGGTTTCTCCACACCTGCAGTAAAAAAAATTAGACAAAAAATTCCACAGCGAAGGTTGAACATAGGCAAACATGAGATTACAATGTGTACTTGCACTTAAATAGAGAATCAATCATTAGGCTTAGAATGAAATAACACATGAAGTTAAGGTAACATACACATTAGGGCGCAATTCAACTGTCGACTTTGACTAATGCACTGAATTACAAATATGTGCCCAATTCTATAAACTATATGCATGGATATTATGCAACAACTACGAAAATGTCATTCAAATATTTTCACATGATTAACTTGAGTTATATATATGAACCTGTCATATACTAGTTGCACACATCCTGGGTAAATATCTCACAATAAGACATTTCCTGTTAAGTTTCTCCTGTCACTTTAATATGTAAATTGTCAGGTAACTTTATTAATCATATTCTAAACATATATATTTCGAATGAAGTACTTTCAGCATGAAATACTCCACTTATTTTTTTTAATTTTATTTATTTATTTATTTTTATTTTAACAGTAAGACAAGAGCAGGCAATACAGATATCAGGTGTTTCGCAGTAAAATACAGAACAGGACCAGGCGGGGGAAATATACAAACAATAATCACAGTAAGAAGTAAAAGGCCCATCACGGGTACATATAACGGAAATAGGAAATAAGCAATCTATTAAGCAATCAAAGCAATCCCACCCGCGTGACCTCGTCCACA
The DNA here is from genome assembly GCF_964261635.1 of Lissotriton helveticus. Classification (NCBI taxonomy): domain Eukaryota; kingdom Metazoa; phylum Chordata; class Amphibia; order Caudata; family Salamandridae; genus Lissotriton; species Lissotriton helveticus. The sequence goes on from NC_136067.1 coordinate 991,249,410, forward strand.
ATGTTACAGGATAATTAAGCCAGCGAAGACACCCGGACAATAAAGGATTCGTGAAAAATAAACAGCCCATCTCTCGTAGAAGGAAAAAGAAAAGACAAAAGGGGCCATAGAACAAAAGAAGGCAAAATAAAAAACCCCACCCCTAACCCCCCACCCTGCACCCCTGCAATGGCTACGGCCTAACCCCACTAGCAGCGTGCCTGTCGCCCAAGAACTACCCTAAAGGAAGGGAAAAGAGAAAGCGGAGGAGGAGAAAGCAAACACTCTCCCGGTCTCCCGTACCCCCCGCCAACAGCGACCACCCCGAGACATGGTAAAATCAATATTTAGCAATTATACAAACCAGTCAGGGGAGGATAAACAACAACCACCCAATTCTCGTCACAATATAGGCACAACCCCGGCATCGCTAAAAGCTATTTTATCGGAACCCAGCGATAAAGTTCAGCCCTGGCCAGTACGGTCCGTCATAAGAGTCTTTGCCACTCGAGCCGCCATTTTGAAGGAAAAGGCAAAGCGTCCACAAAAGTTCTTGTCAGCACAGGAGGATCGAATACAGGATAAAAGTTCACGGCTCGAACGAGGAAAGGTGTCCAAAAACAGCGAGTATCCCAAACCATCACCAAGGAACTCGTAGCCACATGGAAGACCGTCTATAGATGCGTTAGGCGGCAGCAGGATCAGGCAAGAGACGCTAGCGAGAAGCACGGGCTGGCTTGTCGGTAATAGGGGACCGTCAAGGTTCATGAACTCCGGGTTATGCACGGGGACCTCGACCTCTGATGTGCAATGCACCGCTGGTACCACTTTGAGCTGGAAACCAATCGAGGTGTCGTCCTCAGGTTCCAGGATACCGTCCACTTTCACCATCAGTGTCCGGAACACAGCGACTGTGTGCGAATGGAGCGCCCCAATGGCGGCCACAACGGCCTGCAGCGATGGCGCGCCTCCCGTCCGCTCCATCCCCTCTCAATAGGCGACAGAGCCGGACTTGAACCCCGGAGGCCGGCTGCTCCGGAGTCGCAGGCCACGCAAATCTGATATCAAGAAATGGGCGCTCCTCGTCTTACAAAACACACCTTTGCTGTCAGAGAGGGCCCCAGCCCGTCGACCCCGGGAGGGCAGCAAGGTCTCCGGGCACCGGACCCCCACCACAGCAGCCGGCGTGGCACGCTGGTGTGTCCTCGGTGTAGATCGTTCAAAGGATCGTCACAAAAAGTCAACAATTCAGGCACTCTTCGGGAGACCGGGCTCAGTCCAGGTCTCACGGCCGATGTTGTTCAACTCTGACCTGGATAGTCTAGAAATCGAGGCCCCGGCTTCCACACGTTGTTAGGCCGAGAATGGAAACACGGCGTATCTTCGTCAGCCGATGAGGTAGAAATCTCGGGATTGCACCTTTAGAAGCAGTAGACCTTCATAAACAAGGAAATCAGGTGTAAGGTCAGGATTGAAGACAGGATAATCGAGCTGCTGGCGGAGGTCAGCGGAGCCGGGAGCTTACGCGGCCATCTTGATTCGTAGCGTAGCTCCTCCTCACTCTACTTATTTTTAGTTCATTAATGACATCAGAATATATCATTTCCCCCAAAAGTAATCCAAGCGCATAAATTCTAACCCCATCTCACATTCAAGCATTCTCGTCATAAAAAATCAGATCTTTCATTCATAGTACTTATCTGTGTGTGACCAGCAACAAAAGAAGGAAGATGACTGAGGGTTCTGTGGTTATATATATAGGTTGGAGAGTATTGGAATATTTGTATTGTTCTAAAGTTCTATCCTGGTTACTGGTGTGAGCTGGCAATAAAGGAGGACTGTGTAATATTGGCCTCTGCGCCCTGCCATAAAAACTCATTAAAATCTAACTAAAACTACTGAGCGGACTTGGCAAAACCGATGGCATCTTTCAGCACACAATTCGAGAATGTAAGTCACTGATCAAAATACGATAAAACTGTAAATATGGCAAAGTTGAGGAGGGCAAGGATAAGACATTTTTCAAATTCCTGTGGCTAAAGCACACCTTAAACAAACACAAACGGTTACCATCAATGCAGATTTGTAACGTATGGAAATTAGCATTTTCTATACAGTACAACTCAACATATGAATGGCTCAGCAGCTACATCTTTTGTATTTGAGGTGTGTGGATGGCAAGAAGATTTAAGGAATATACCCCTTTTTGGCCTGGAAGGTCCAGCATAGGCATCATGAGGTCCCTTGTAGGCCCTTAGAGATTGTCCAAATTTATCTGTCGCTAGTGCAGCTTCTTAAGGTCTATAGTGATCGGACCCGAGCACCGCAGACATGCACACTGAATATAAGAACAGTACTATGATCTGGCTTCTTTGACGACTGTATAGTTTATTGTTGGGAGTTAAAAGAAAATTGCATTGCTGTGGTACAGGCGAGATGCTTCCAATGTGAGGATCAAGAATATTTTGTGAAGAAGCCGTAGAAAAGGGAGGAATCTTTCATCAACTGCAGATGGTGAACACAGATTTGGTGGCTGTGCTCACAAGAGGATGAAGGAGAATTGAAGGATAGAACTCCCATATTATGTACTTTAAGGGCTTGCATTACCAGTGGTACCAGTGATGGGTAAGTGAGTAAGGGAGTACACTTGCATGCTGTGTGGCAACAACAGTCAGTCAGTTACCTTCCAGCAATAATAGGCTGGGTATATGAGGCCTTATTTAGGCGCAAAGCGATGTAGCTGATCATTAGATTCAAAGATATATGAAACCAGACCTGACCTGTGATTGTGTCACCTGGGCATATAATGGCTGGGCCCAGGCTTTAAGTGGGATGAAAGAACTGATGGGTCTCTCAAAGGGGCGTGGCCAATGTAATTAAGGGCGTTGCTTAAAAACACATAAGCCGAAAATCTGTGCTTAGCATAGTGTGCCGCCCAACTGGTATTTTGCTGCTTCTGTCATTACATCCAGATATATAATACAAGTTAACTAGCAGTATTACACCTACAACAAGTCAGGGCTTTTGGTATTGTCAATGGTTGTTAGTCGCATTAGAGAAATAAGCAACAACTACAGCTTCGTGGTATATAATATTGAAAATGCTTCCATTCTGAAATGATGAGACTGTGAATGAGCTATAAGAAATATCTTTGAAGTTACATCAAAAGCAGTGAAAGGTGGTACTGCTGCAGAGATAATATTTGATTTGTTTCGCCGGTAGGGTGGGGGCACAAATGTAGAGCCCGATAGGCCCCCGTCTCAGCACCTGCTTTTTAGAACTGCCGGTGCTGACACCGGCAAGACCCGGCCCACTTAAAGCTCTGACTGTGCCTCTGACTCAAGGTTGAGGTGCCTAGGGCACATCATGGCAGCACCTCTAATGCTTCAGGGCAACACTTTAATAAGCAGTTGACAGCGAAACTGCTCTGTAAGTTACTTTTGTAATATTTTTATATTGCCAATCTTACAGTTATTGAACGTTTTTAAAGTCATCCCTTCTGACGCCATCAGGAACAAAGATCACGTGGCATCACGTCCTTTTAATATTATATGGGCAAAGTTCACGTGAAGTCACATACATTACCGCTGTGTTTTGGGCAATTGGTTGCTTTAGAGCACGAGCTCTACAACTCTGCTGATTTGTAGGTTAAATAAAGTCATGTGACATAACTGGAAGCCCTATAAAGCCGCAAGCAAGTGCAATAATTTCCCCATTGTGCAACCAGGGCACTTTCAAATTGTCAGAAGTAAAAATGATCCAGGAGGTGTACATTTTTAATCCCGAAATCTAATATACATTTCTAAAGTTCCCCCTTTTCGAACACACACACTGTTTTAATTGTTAGTCAAAGAATTAACATTTTCCTAATGCCACCCCTTTTAAATGTGCAAATTGAAAAATAACCCCCTCCCCACAGCTCTCCCCCACACACACATAAACAGAGCCATAATGTGGGACAGACCCAGCGGGCCCAGTACACATGTGAGCACTTCGTTGGTCTCTCACACCTCCTGCACTACTGATAGCATTCATTTTTTTCTTCAGCGCAGTGCATTTCAACGAAGTTTTAAAGTTGACCACGCATTTTAAAATCAGTGTACCTTAGCTTTGAAAGGTTGAGCTCTACCACTGTGCACATATTTACGTCTCAAAATGGCTCTGGCATGGATAATGCAATTTCTGTAAACGATTTCAATTTAAAGAGCAAAGTGACTCGCTTTATTTGACTCAAAGCTTGTCATTTTATACGTTATGCTTTCAAGAAGCTGTGGTTTTCGCCTTCGTGGAGCAGTTTCACCTCTCTGCTGTAGGAATCTAGCGCTGTTAAAATTTAGAACACGTGTACTGTCCCCGTGATGTTGTGCAACCTGTTCTCCAGCTTACGTGTTACACGTTCCACGCGAAGTAAAGTTAGGCTGCCCCACGCCTCACCTGGAGCACGACAGCACACCTGCTGCCAAGACGACGCCACGGAAGATTTCATTTGCTTTGGCAGGAAGTCCGTTTCCTTCCTGGGACAGCAAAGCACTTATTAGCAACTGAAAACTGTTTTTTTAAAGACCTTAAGAGCTAATTATTTCAAAAACATTTTATCAAAGATTGCAGTTACACTGCATGTGCAATAGATACTCGGATTCAAAATACGCCAGTGGGTCTGTTTTCTTTTGGGACATGTGGCCATGATTCAATAAACAAGCATTAGAAATGCAATCGGGCTCGGATTTATTTGAGTTTGAGCTAATGGCATTGTAAATAATGTATTTTTGCTAAGTGTTATGGAGTGTGTTAATGTGGTGTGTAGTGGGATTATGTGTGTTAGATTGTAATTGTAGCAATGGTGGCATGCTGTGTTTTTACATGAATATGTTTAAAACTAAAGTGTACCATACTGAGATTGCTACAATACTTAATTGTGGATGTGTAACAATCGATGCATGTACTGTTGGCCGTGACTGCCTGTAGAAATTGTGCACTGATGGCTGGTGGTGAGCAGTAGCATTGGTGGTGGTGGTACTGCTGGCCGTAGTACTGGTAGTGGTAGTACTGGTGGTGGTAGTACTGGTGGTGGTAGTGGTAGTACTGGTAGTGGTAGTACTGGTGGTCGTGGTACTGGTAGTACTGGTGGTGGTGGTAGTGGTAGTACTGGTGCCTGTAGTACTGGTAGTACTGGTGGTGGTGGTGGTACTGGTAGTGGTAGTACTGGTGGTGGTGTTGGTACTGGTAGTACTGGTGGTGGTAGTACTGGTAGTGGTGGTAGTGGTACTGGTAGTACTGGTAGTGGTAGTACTGGTGGTGGTGGTTGTGGTAGTGGTAGTACTGGTGGCTGTAGTAGTGGTAGTACTGCTGGTTGTAGTACTGGTAGTACTGATGGTGATAGTACTGGTAGTACTGGTGGTGGTGGTACTGGTAGTGGTAGTACTGGTGGTGGTGGTAGTGGTAGTACTGGTGGTGGTGTTACTGGTAGTACTGGTGGTGGTGGTACTGGTAGTGGTAGTAGTGGTAGTACTGGAGGTGGTGGTACTGGTAGTATTAGTACTGGTGGTGGTAGTACTGGTGGTGGTGGTGGTGGTACTGGTAGTACTGGTGGTGGTGGTACTGGTGGTGGTGGTACTGGTAGTACTGGTGGTGGTGGTAGTGGTAGTACTGGTGGCTGTAGTAGTGGTAGTACTGGTGGCTGTAGTAGTGGTAGTACTGGTGGTAGTAGTACTGGTAGTACTGATGATGGTAGTACTGGTAGTACTGGTGGTAGTGGTGGTACTGGTAGTACTGGTGGTGGTGGTGGTACTGGTGGTGGTGGTACTGGTAGTGGTAGTACTGGTGGTGGTGGTACTGGTAGTGGTAGTACTGGTGGTAATAGTACTGGTAGTACTGATGGTGGTAGTACTGGTAGTACTGGTGGTAGTGGTGGTACTGGTAGTGGTAGTACTGGTGGTGGTGGTACTGGTGGTGGTGGTACTGGTAGTGGTAGTACTGGTGGTGGTGGTACTGGTAGTACTGGTGGTGGTGGTAGTACTGGTGGCTGTAGTAGTGGTAGTACTGGTGGCTGTAGTAGTGGTAGTACTGGTGGTAGTAGTACTGGTAGTACTGATGGTGGTAGTACTGGTAGTACTGGTGGTAGTGGTGGTACTGGTAGTGGTAGTACTGGTGGTGGTGGTACTGGTGGTGGTGGTACTGGTAGTACTAGCAGTAGATCTGCTAATAAAGACTGAACCCAACACGGGTACCCAAGATCAGTATTAGGGACTGGTGCGGGTTCTGTTGTGAGACTGTGGGTGGGCAGACCCGCTGCTCCTATGTCGGTCCCTATTCTCGCCTTCTTGTTCATAGTTGCCTTCCCAGGTGTCTGCTTACACTTCCCCTTCTTGCGAATGCCCGCACCCTCAGGTACCTGCGTTGGTTGGAGGGTTGCTGCCTCCGCTTGGAGTAGGGTGGACGGGAGATCATCTCCAAGTGTCCGGTTAAGGTATTGGAACAAGATACATCAGCTATAGGCGGGAAAAGATCGGGGGTAATTGATAGCTGCCTCTCTGTACGTTCTATTTCAGACGTGACAACACCTATGGCCCTTTGCAACATTTTATCAATTGACGTGGGGGTGCGGATAGGTAAGAGTTTTTCTGGGGATGCAGGTGCGCTTCCCCATTTTTACACTATGTCCAGGCAACCCTTCTTATTAGGACCAATCCAATAGCCCAACAATAAGAACGCTCTGCAGTTTATACCTTAAATACACAATGTATAAACAGAGGAATCAAAGGTTCATGGAAACAATACCAGTGAACTCAGTAATATTCCTAGCTAGAGGAAAGCCTGGGATAGTGTACCCCTCATATCCAGTTTTAAAAAAGAAGATCAGACAGACAAGGATGGCGGCAGGTGAAAAAGCAGGATGTCCAAAGTACACCAAATGTCATTAATCTACTTGCCGTTGTGGAGGGGTAGACAGGAGTTTGACAATGTCCTCGGTAATGTTGGTCTTCTTGGGCAGCCGATGTACGAATGGAATAACCAAAGGGAATGGCCCTGTCCGGTCACTTCCTGTCAGTGACAGGCAAGGACGAGCCCTGCGCTGCGGGGTGGGGGCGGCAGTTGTGAAGGCCCCCGGAGCACACCTTGCTCAGCTGCAGAGGACTGTGCTCCCGCTATGCACTCTGGGACTGGTAGTCCCACCAGAGTGTGGTTCAGCCTCGTCGTAGGTGACGGGGAGAGCAGAGTTCACACTCCGAGGGCGATGGATATAGGCAAAGGCAAGAAGGCCCCCGCAGCCCCCCTCTGATGGGCAATGGCACTCCAACAGCAATTTGCCCGCAGAGTTCGCAGCGTCCTTTCAGCTTCTCACCTTATTCAACCAGTCGCCTCACACAGAAGCAGCACAGGGGCACGTCGTTCATGCAGTTTTTACAGCTATTAATACCGGGCCTTTCCTGTCCCCAGAGCCTCACAAGCCTTGAACTATTGTCCTTGTTTGCTTTTGATACATGCACAATTGCCACCATTGCCTCATGTCACGTAACGTTTGTTCTTGTGTTTCGAGAATCTGACATTTAGTGCAGTATTATCCTCTAATTGTACGTTGTACGCTTTTATTACATGCACACCTCACTATCTTCCTCCTGTAACGTATTGTTTGCTACCTTGTATTTTGCTTTCTCTTGATTCAAGCACAATTGTCTCTAAGCCTTATATAACGCAACGTTGCTTTTGTAACATGCTGACTAGTAAGTGTTCCTCATGTTTCACTACTGTTCCTATTGTGAAGCACTCTGACACCTTCGGGTAAAGTCCGCGCTATATAAACAACGCATTAAATCAATAAATAAAACGGGAAGGGGCATACTCCTTCGAAGTTAGGGACTTGTCCATACTTAACTCGTTCCTCGTCTAGCTGAGCCCCGTCTGTAGTGATGAAGGGGAAGCAACTGTCCAGACCGATCCCTCAGCACCGGGTCAAAAGTGAGCGGGGCCACTGAAAGGTGTGACCGTCCTCCGAAAGCAAACACCAGCGATAGCCCGCACGCAGGTCTCTAATAAAGTGGCGCTCCGGTTCTCACCATCACGCCAGAAGGGGTGGCTCTGGGAGTATCGCCAGCCACATCTGTTGCGACCTGCCTCGCCAGGATGCCCCAGTAATTGAGTTGGGTCGGGATGCCCCACCTTGCCCGGGAACTAGGAGTGCTCCCAATTTCCCCACGTGGCCAACAGATTATGAGCCTGCGCAAATCACAGTTTGCCACTAACTGCAAAAGCACAAAGCAAAATAGCACGTTTACACCACAGCGTGAAACCCTGCCATCCTCATGTGAACTTAACAGACTAAGTACTCTGTAAATAAGTAACCACCGCTCGTGGTGCAAGGGACAAGTGGAAGCCCTCTGCAGAAACGGGTCAGGTTACTTGCACTGCTAACCGGTTATTGGAGTAGAATATTACACTTTAGTGATAATTCACCTATTACACTACTATTTGTGCAGCGTTCCCGTCACACACTAAAACCCGCCGCCCCCAACCAGAGTGCCATGCCGTGGCTCGCGAGCTGGCCGGCACTCCAGGACCCACGCCACCCAGTGTTCGCTGGGGGGGGTAGTGGGGGGGGGGGTTGGAGTGTCGGTTTGGGCACGATTAACCCCAATTCTAACTCCGGCCCAGCACTTTGAGGGACCGGAGAAATATATTCGCAGGGTCATTAGATCGTGACAACCCCATCTCACCCGCTCTGAAACGCAAAGCTGTCTGGTGTGCAACAGCCGCATGGCTGCGGCAGGGGACACATCTACTGCCCCAAAAAACTAAAGAAATTCCGGGAGGCCGTGCTGAGGAGATCGCCGAGGCGCTAGGGAGAGAAAACAAATGGAGTTTTTCCCCGGCCACCGAAAAATGCATCGGCTGATCATCTAATCTGCGCACGAATCAAAAGGGGGGGGGCGATTCAGCATTTTAAAACATGCCAAGTCGAAATCCGATCCCTGCTAGGCCAGCGCCAGAGCAGGCGCTCCGCCCTCGAGGCTACACAGTAGCGCTCAGATGCCGCACCCGGGATGGGACCCTGCAAGAGGGTGGCGAGAGGAGTTAGAAAAAGCTCCTTCCTTTGTGGCCAAAGCAACTGGAATCATGCAATAGCCTCGTTGACCCGCTTTAAACCTCTCCAAGCCTTTGTTTCCCTTCTGCTGGACCTTCATAGGGAAGATTACTGGGTCAAAACAACCATCCTGACCGAGCAGTGGAGATCAGAGGAAAGGAGCCCCCCGCCCCCCCCCCCCGGCACCACCGGCACTGCCCAGGTCACTCAGCACTCAGGGCTCTCAGCAAAAATGCCAGCAGCCGAGTAAGTGAAGCAATGCGAAAGCGGGGGCCGAAACCAAGACAGGGCCGGAGCAGGGCACACGCCACCTCCTTGCAGCCTGCAATTATCCGTGTCAAAGCGAGTCCGCCGAATTTCCTCCACTTGCCGAGTTCACACTGAACCTCACGCCGCCCTTCAACTGTGCTTCACCTGTGCTTGCCTGCAGGAGACATCTGGATGATGCTGGGGCATGGTGCCTAGCCCAAAACTAGATTTGCGGGGAACGAGGCACAGTCTACGATTTTACAAAGACCCCTCGCGCCTGGAAAAAAAAGCCCCGTACAGCGCATGCGGACACTCACAGAAGAGATCAGATGACTTTTTTATGAATGCTCAATTCCTTATGTGATTTACAATATTAGCATCATCACATTAAATAAAGGTCATGGGATGCAATATTTGGGGGCATCATCATTATGCTAACGAGCAATTTTGAAACCTGAAAAATCCTTCCTATGTTTGGTCTTAGAGCATCTGTTGAATTCGCCGAGACATTTAAATGAATCCAAGGACGAGTAAAGGCTGCTTTGGATTGTGTGCCGGTTTTTGTTGGTCTTGTGCTTCTCGGTCACAAGCACTCCCCGTGTGCTGAATCCGGGCGCGTATTTATTTTCTAGACTGCGTTTGAGAACACACTTTTCATAATTAGGCGTCATGGATATCCTATAGTTCCTTTATGTTTTGAAACCACTCTCAGCTATGTTTATGTTCATTAAGGATGAATCATGCGCTTGCCGAGCAGCTTCCCTTCAGCCTAAACAATGAACATATTCCGGTATTACTATTTTCTCCATTAAAGAAAATACAGCTCTACGCTCACTTCCCACTAGATGGCGCTCTTGACTAAACACAGGAAAGCTCTGCCTTCCGGGTCGTGTTATGGAGAGGCCAAATGATACTTCTAAAATAAAAAAACCCGCTCCGCTGGTGACAGGGCGCGCGCAGCCCAGTGTCTGTCAGGAGCGGCTCTGGGAAACGAACATACAGGAACTTAAATGTTAAACGCAGCACCATCTGGATTGCATTACACGGGCACTCTGACAGCTCCTAATTAAGATTAATCACTCGGCCGTGCTCGTTCGCGCACAGAATATGCCACATCGGGCACGCGTAAATTACTTATAGCCTATCAGGTCAACGCTACAAAAAAAACAGCACAGCGAAGACGAATCACTAGGCAGATGCCAGAAAACACTAAGGAATGTGCCTGGCCAGAGCCCTTTCTGAATTCCTTCTTCTTTTGAACGCATAAGACCTCGGGAAGCTCCGCCCCCCCACTTCGTGGAGGCGGAGGCCCGAGCCCTAAAAAGGTGGGAGGCAAAGACCTACCTTAAGAGCCAGGAAGGGAGCGCGTACTCAGTCCTTCCTATATTGTCACCTTGTGCTTAATGAGTAAACATTCTCTTGCACGATGCCAAACGCCGAACCAGCAAGCTACTCCCAAATATAGATTTTCCTCAGCCTGATGGGCAGACAATGTGGAGTTGATTAAATACACGGAGGCTAATATTATGCATGAATCCTTTATTGCCACTACTCAAAGCAACCCCTATTAATATAAGGACATACAATTCAGAAAGATTCCATAAACAATAAGACCCAGCTTCACCAGTCCTTTTCCTTCTTGTATGACAGCTGCAAACCTCAGAAACATAACCACTAAAAAAACGTGTTTCCAATTAAAAGTCTCATAGTCTTCGAACAAAAAACAATTGCTCCACTTTTCCAAGTTTTCTCTATGTATGTCAAGGCCTCTTTTTATACTTGGACTGAAAGGAAACAAACATATCGAATTAAAGGCTAGTAAAACAGGTGGAAATATATTAGCTGCCATGTCAATAATAAAATCCAGAATTTCTGCACACCAGGCTGAAGAAAATCAGCAATGTATGTCAAAATGTGGAGGCCAATATTATGCTAGTTGAAAGCTAAGCAATCAAACAACTTGCAGCACTCTCAACAGACTTAAAATAACAAAAACGTCTAAACAGAGTGAGACAACCAATCAACATTGATCAAAATGTCCTGCAAGCTTCCTCCCATCATAAATGCTCTTGACGCCACAACACCCACCCTGAATGAGTACTAAACACAGTGACATCCACACTAGACATCTTAAAAGCCTCCTTAACCCATCTTGCCAAAATAGGAGGAGAAACGGGGATATCTAAAAGACACATGCAACTGATTTGCACCAAAAGATCTTAAAGAAATCATTCTCTGCTCCTACCCTTTAAGACATCAAATCATACTAAAATCCTAAATAACATTGAAAAAAGAATAGAAGAAGAATTTGTCTTAGTCCTTTGAGTTAAATGAAAGCTTGCAACCTCAGGAGTACCACCTCTAAATGACACATCCAGAGCTCAAACATGAGACACTCTGTCCAAAAATAGCAGGTACGACAGCATAATTAGCTATGTGGAAGTTGCAAATATTTTACCTACATTTATATCATAACAATCTAGAAATGTTTGTTAACATTAACATAGAAAATGCGTGTCAGTATAGTGGTTAGAGAACGTCCCTTTATTAAACGTGCAAAAAGAGAACAAAATGCTGTTTATGTTCTGCAGAAAGCTCCCATTTCTATCATTCTATCACTACTAGGCCCCAATATTTTCTTTACTCCTTTCTTTACCTTTAATAAAAAGAATGTCTTTTTGAAAATGCGAATTTAACGTTATAATTTAACTACAGAGCTTGACATCTTTGTGTAATGTGCTGTTTGCTGCAAAAATGTAATTCTTTCCTTCCTCGCACCATATGACTTCATTATATTTTTAGATAGTTTCCTTTACCAAATGCTTATAATGAACAAGTTTCTTGATGAAAAAATTGCTCGCTATAAATTTGTATTTCATGATCTATCCAGGACGTGCTAGATGTTAATGTTTCATTCCATAGAGAAGCCAATTGTTACACAACGGTACATGGAACAGCTAACAAAGTAGATTTGCAAAGGTTCTCATGAATACCTTCCTAGATGTATCTTTTTATAATACGCTATAGCCACATTCAAATAACAACATGTCGATATGGAAGTTTACCATGGAAATCAAGAGGGAAGACGATGGCCATCGGAAAATCCTTATTCATTGGCTCAGGATGACTTAAGCACCTTTTTTTGCAACATATGTTTAGTGCTTTCTATATAGTATGTGTTCCTAGTTGGAGGGGAAGCCATTCCATTCCATGCCATTCCACCCCACTCCATCCCATTCCATTGAATTAAAAGCACCCCTGTCCTGCCTTAATTACTGTAAGCTACTGCTAAAGGTGATTATATTCCTTTTTTTCCTTACTCTTTGTAAGAAGACTTTCTATCTTTATGCTGAATCATAGCTACTGCTGTAATTATTTTCTTCTACCTGTTAAACGGTTGCTACTGCAGCTGTTAGGGAACTCAGCTGAGTTTCCAGAACTACTCTTTATGGGGAGTCCGACTTTTCATAGCTATTAGCCTGTTGCTCCTAATTTTACTTACTCTTTTCCAAAAGAACTCTTTATGGGTTCTTGCTGGGATAGGCTAGGTCCTTTAGATTTAAGCTAGAGACTAATTAATTATGGAACAAGCTGTTATTGTGTATGCTTGTTCTAACCAAATTTTCTCGATATTTCTGTAAACAGATTTATCTGACTAACTTGAATAAAAAATAAAATCAAACTAATCTCTTACTGGGAAAATAAAACTTTTATAACTTAATTAAATCTGTCATTGACTGAACAATAAATTATGTCAGTTAATGAGTATTTTAGAGATTTATTTGGGTTGTGCTCCATTCGAAAATGGTGACGAAGATTAATCAACCTGAAGAGGCATGGAAATTGGACCATCTCTTAGTAAGTTTCAAGGTGAAGTGGTTTATATAATTTTCACAAGACGATAATTACAAAATTCAATAAACAAACAGACAAGCAGTACTTATCTGGTTGAATAACAGCAATAAAGAAGGAAGAGGACTGGTGACACTGTGTTTTATTGTTTTTGGAATGGTTCTGAATTCTATGTTCCTGGGCTTTAAAGGGGTTTTTGCGTGTGGCGGCAGTAAAGGATTAATGCATAATACTGGCCTACGGGTCTTGACATAAACCCTTCAATTTACATTATGAACTGCTTTGTGAGCAAAGCACAATTCAATGTCCCCGTAGTCCACCTAAATTGCCAGGCAGGGTACCAACTGGGAGAAGGTTGGCTGGCTGACTGGAAGCTGCACATCCAGATATGAGGGAAGGAAGTCCACTGTATTGGGCTGTACCATACTTCAGGACCTGCAGCTACGTCTGCTTATATGAACAAAATCACTCTACTTTTGAGACCTCAGGGCCATCTAATTGTGAGTGAGGCACACACATTTCCAGTGCTCACTCATAACAAGTTAAATGTCACACCTGGTCATAAGGGATATACTTTTAGCTCTAAACCATGCTCTATGTAGATGTCTGCTGTGTGCAGAGTCGCTCCTAGGAGTTGTAGAGTCAGGGAGCAATTCCATCAGAGAGAAGCCCTTTTACAGATTGATGACGCTGGGATTCCCACCTAAATTTTCACCTTACCAATCCGAGGAATCCCTAGGTCGACGGGTTTCTTTAGTCTGCATGGAATTGTGAAGTAAGTTCTTTAAATTCAATATACTTTGACAGATTCCCAAATCAATTCATTTAGTCTGAAGGACCACTGACTCCAAAGGAAAGTTTAAGCATTTATTACAAATCCAAAAATAACTGAACATTCAAGCACCTCAGCAAGAGGTTCAAGAAATAAACTGGCACTAATACAAACATAATCCTACGCAAGAGTCTCACACGACTCAAAATGAAAAGCAGAGTTAATTCTAGAAGCATTAGACACGCAATCACTGTGCCTACCGGAAAACTGGACTGCATTTGTTCCGGTGAAAAAGAAAAGATTAGTCTGTCCCTACACTAATTCTAAAGTGACATCCCTACTTAACATTCCTGCCAGAAAAGAGAAAAGGTGTCAGCTGTGAAGGCTCCCTAATAAGCGCATTCACCTTCCAGGTAAGTAGTCTAAACTACCAATTGGACAGCACATTCTTTTTGTCTTCACTCCTACTAATCTAACTTCTAAACAATGTCTTATTCTACCCAAGGAGCTACTCGACCTTGCACCTGCAAAAGAAATGCATGAGAACGATCCCTCTGCACGCCCCAAGTTACAATTCAAAATTCAACTGCAAACGCAAGCTTTTCTCAAAGTGCATTTCTCATCCCAACATTTCTAGTCATGCTTAGAAAACCACAGTTAGGCCTTTGCTAACGTTTCTTCTCTCTGAATGCATTTCTAATACAACATCATAAACATTTCATTAATAAATCCTAACGTTACTCTCTATGTTAACAGACATTATTCTCATGATAAAACATTAAATTTCTCACTAGGCAAATTTACACGTGCAACTTTAATATGGCACGTTTAATCTCGAAGCACATTACATACACAGAGCAATTAATCCTAAATTACTTAAAGCATTATTCTCTCGATTATGCACTATATTAGTCAATAAAGGATATGAGCATAATTCTATATATTGCAACACTCTCGATAAGTCCTACATTTCTAAACCAAACATTAGTAAGGTCCTCTAAATATGCGGGTGCTGATTACAGGCGATTATGGTGCACCCCTACAATTTTTCAAACAACATGAAGCTCTATCAAGATCATTTAACTGCAGTAGCCACAATAGACACATCAGGGTGTGGCTGGATTAGTTTTGCAAGCGACAATTATATATTCATAGATGTTTTGGTGTTAATATTGTCATTTAAGGTGTAATTTGTTTTTATTGATCATGTTGTGATGTTGCTTCCTGTTTTGTCATTGATGCTAAAGGCTGTGTGATATCACTTCAGGTGATGTCTTCAAATATGCAAACTATTTCCTACTCCTGAGAATTCTTAAAACATGAGCAATGGCGGCTCACAGTGAGAGTGCTGCAGAGTGGTGAGGTGGGGGAGAGGCAGGGTGGGGTGTAGTGGAGTCTGACCTACGACGGACAGGAGTAAGGTAAGTACTGAAATAAATAAAACAATTTACCTTGCGCACGCTGCATTGCCAACTCGGCCGTGAATTGTAACTTGAGCATATTGTTGTTAATACTCTTCACAAATTGTTCTGCACTTGCTTTAGATCCTTGCCAAATTAAAAACACATAATCTATGAAACACCAAAAGTGGATGATTCCAGTGCCTGGGTTTCCAGCAAAGCCCGAGGCGCGACCCAGGACATGCTCCTCCCACCAGCCTACGTGTAAACACCCATAGCTGGGGGAGAAGCATGCACCCATGACCACGCCCTGTAGCTGCTGGTAAACCTCGTTATTGAAAAGGAAAAAATTATTGTTGAGGCATAACTCAATCATCTTTACTAGCATTTTACTGTGTTCATAGAATTTGATGTCTCTACTTGACAAAAAGTGTTGAATAGCATGCAAACCATCCATGTGATTGATCGGAGTATAAAGTGAACAGATATCCATTACAATGAAATGGTAATCTGAATTCCAAATGACCTCCTTAAGTTTAGACAAAAAATGACCTGTATCTCTAATGTAAGATGGTAAAGATTTCATATAACTGTGTAGAAAAAAATCAACATATTTAGCGATCGGTTCAAGTAAACTATTTTGGCCAGAGATAATAGGACGCCCTGGTATAGGAAACAGACCCCTATGGACTTTAGGAAAAAGATATAATGTGGGAGTTATAGGGTGGTCATTCTTCAAATACAAAAATTCATTCTTGGTTATGAGACCCTCCCTTTTCCACTGAGCCAACTGGGTGTGTATTAAGTCCTTCACTTTATTGAGTTCATTAAAGGAAGCCTGTCTATAACAACAGGGGTCATTTAACTGCCTCTCAGGCTCTTTGATATACATATCTCGAGGCCAAAAAACAATGTTGCCCCCTTTATCTGCCTTGTTTACGATGATGTAACCATGATCGCTAATTTTACGCATGAGGGTGGAATATCTTATCTCTGCATAACTTCTGTCTTTCTTTTTCAGAGCAATAAACTTATTTCATTCCTTCAAATTCTCAACCATTCAATCATTAAAAACATCAATCAAATCCCTAGACATCAGAGGAATAAAAGTAGACCGTGGACAAAATGGACTAGTGGCAGAACTGCTACTGGCAGCCCCCGTAGACTGCGGTCTTTCCTGAGTAGCAACAGGAGGTTCATTACGTGAATCAAAAATCACATGCATAATTTTAAAAATTGGTACATCAGAAATTAGCAAGTTCTTACTGGGAGGAGAATCAACAAAAGTAGCATTGGCAACATTGGCAACTTTATTCAATTTATGAAACTTCATAGCTTTAATTTACGTATAAATTTAAATACGTCAATACAAGATTGAACGTATTTAAAATTATTCTTAGGACAAAAAGATAAGCCTAAGGCTAAAAGTTGGATTTCTGCTAGATCTAAATCAAGGTCTGTAAGATTAATGACAGTGTTGTCGATTACTGTATTGGGGCCATTGGCAGAGTTCACTTGGCTTGGGGTGCTCCTCTTCCTCTTTTCTTCTTTGTGAAACCACCTCTGTTTCCTCCTCTCTTTGTGACATTTGTTTAGTTGGTGCCGCTTTTCATCTGTGGAGGATCTCTCGGCCTCAATGTTTGGCGACTGTCCTCTATCATAAACCCCAACTCCTCAGAAGGGGTAAATCCACTTAATACTGATTGCTGGCCAGCCATTAAATTACTGTAGTCTGACTCAGCACTGCTCAAAACCGAACTTAACTCAGTGTCAGAGGTTTCTACATTATCAACCTGTTGCATCTGCAATGGTGGTGTTGCTTTTGCTGTTAGTGCCTGCCGTTTTACATTCTCAAACTTCTTTGAAAAAGTGAAAATACGTCCTTGTTCATAATCGGCGAGCAAACTTAAAAACCTTACGCGTTTTGATAGTACTTTCACGTTTATCAAGGCGCTTCTTAATCTCATCTCTTGTTTTAGTGATGTAATCCTGTTGTTCCATAGAGTCAAGTTCAGTGTTAAGTGCATCAATTTGGCGCACAATTTCCAATCTGTCAATCTCGGCGTATTTAATTAATATACACACCATATTCACGGATGCTTCCAAATTATTGGCTGCCCATTCTTTCAGCATTAAGGGGTTGGGGTTCTCAAACGATGGAGCAATGAGAACCCTGAACCCCCGCGGTACTCTGCCGGCCTCCTTATATTTTTCTAAGGACTTCTTCTCCCACCATTTGGTGAGCTCAGTCCTAAGCAGTTTTTCCAACTTTTTCAATTTGCTCTTGGCATCATTTTTATCCACCGTACCAGCAACCACTTTGTTAGTATCTATAGTGTCCGATAGGTTCAAAAACAAAGCATCCTCTACAAGTTCACGGTCTCTAAGCACATCAGCTGCCATTGCCATCACAGCAACAAATTCCACAGGAGGATAGTCATGCACGGTAACAGAACCCGGAAATGTCTATTAAACCAGGTCCTAAAATGTTATTGCACAAAGTCTCTTCACCCGCCAATCGCCTTCCGGAAGGTAGGGTTACCAAAGGCTCACCTCAATCGAAGCTCTGATGATCACCGGGGGCCCTTCGACTCCTCAAACAACCTCGAGCTCCGACTAGAAGATCCGCTGCGGTACGTCACCAAATGCTCCACTTCCTGGCTGCGGGGGGCTGGACATGAAAAACTCCTTGCGGGTCAAACAAGGTATCGCAGCGCGATACAAACTGTAAATCACCAGCCTCTTATGAAGAGAGGATCCGTAAATGTGGGACAGTTACACCGGCAAAATTAAATAGAATCAAAACTCCTGAAGTTGAGAAAATCCAAGAAAATCCAAGGACAACAGGTACAGACCACTCAAGTGCAGGTTAAAGTGAAAGTGCTTTAGTCCTCCTTTACTCTGGCAGCATGACGCGTTTCGACCGGGGCAACCCGGTCTTGATCCCATGGTGCATACAGAGACCAACGAGTTTAAGAGCAGAAAGTCTACACACGCTCCTCCCAACTAGGCATAGATAGTAAAGACATACTATTACTAGCGAAGAACTTTCCAGTACATTTAAAGTTCCCATCAAGAATAATGATGAATAAAACGTCAGTGAGTAAGCATTTTACAAAATATTCCATATAATCTATATTAATAGTAAAAGCTACAATCATAGACAACATTAAAGGGCAAGTGCCCACATTCAATCAAGACTGAAACAATCTAAAGTATACGCAATAAATAAAGTCTATGATACATACTAAGGAGAAGGAAATGTGTAAACAACAACGTGCAAGAGTGTAGTTAAAATGTAATCTAAAATAGATTCACTCAAATACCCTAGTGGCGGATGCCTAGAACATCAATAAAGTGCAAGTGCTTATTGAAAATCAAAATTGAACCCCGGATAATATATGTAGTATACACAACCGTGTTTGAAAAATCATATCAAAAGCAAATGAATGCATGTATAAATACATAAATAAATACAATGCCCAATATTTTCTCATCAAAAAGGGCTTAGATCGGGGGCGTGGCTACGCAAGTGGCGATGGCGATTGTAGCCTGCTAGAGCTCCCGCCGGCCCGCCATTGATCCGACGACTTATCCTGGTCCCCGAGCCACTGACCCGCAACCAAAACGGGGCTAAGGTTACCGGAGGCGCCAGTGACCATCCGGTGTGTTCGGTGGCGATCCCGCGCTCCCGAGCGGAGCTGGGCAGCGGGGTGCGAGGTGCGGCCTAGTGGACTGCGGAGCAGCCGGGGCCTCGATTTTGGAGCAGCCGAGCAGTGGGTTGCGGCCAGGGGACGGCTGCGGCGCCCCGCTGGCCCTGAGGCCGAGAGACTGCTGGCACCCATCCTCCCAGGGCCAGGCTGAGCCCTGGGGCAGTGTAGACGTGACAGGCGGACCGGAGCGGCAGAGGTGGCCTGGTGGCCCGGGCACAGCCGGGACCTCGATTTTCGCGGCCCGGTGTCAGGGGCCGGCAGCGTGGAGGAGGGACGGACGCCCTGGAGAGCCCGATCGGCGGTGAATGTGCCGAGGCAACTATTCGGCCTACCGACGGCAACAGTGAGTAGTGCCCCCCCCCCCCCCCCGGGCCCACAGACCAGAAGGGACGTCGACGCTGTGGCGCAAGACGCAGTGGGTCCACGCACCGACGGCAACAGTGAGTAGTGCCCCCCCCCCCCCCAGGCCCACAGACCAGAAGGGACATCAACGCTGTGGCGCAAGAGCCACAATCATCGGCGGCTGGGGGGGACAGCATAAGTGGGGGCAGTGACTAAGGTCCACCCGGTGCTATACCCAACTCTAAGCCGACCCGAAGTGACTTGTCTGAGACCCCCCCCCCTCCCAGGGGCCAGCAGCAGTCCAGTGGCCCTGATAACTCTGCGATCATGACCAGGGGGGGTAGCAGCACCGCTAAGCAAGTAACCATCGATAAATTCACCGGGCCTGGTGGGGGCCCTGGGCCATCAGGGGGCGGCTCGCCTGGAGGGGCGCCGGACAACGCGGCCCTTATGGCGGCCATAACCCAGTCACGGGACATGCTGGATGCCAAGATAGGGGCTGTTGGCGCAGATGTGACCCTATTGCGCCAGGACCTGAGGAACGCCGTGGCGCGGATCACGGAAGCAGAATCCAGAGTGTCAGTGGTGGAGGACGACGTGAGTAACCTTAAAAAGAGGATGGCGGCGATGGAAACTGCGCAGCGGATTACGGCGCTCCGGGTGGAGGATGCAGAAGGGCGGGCGCGCCGAAACAACCTCCGCTTCCTTGGATTTCCAGAGAGCTGTGGGAAGGGTGGCATGGAACAGTTCCTTACACAGTGGCTAGAATCATGGATGCCCCCGGGGACGCTGTCTGCATGCTTCGTTATTGAAAGGGCGCACCGCGCCCTGACGCAGAAACCACCTGAGGGCGAGCGGCCTAGGGCGGTAATCGCACGGCTGTTGAACTACCACGACAGGGACGCCATACTGAGGGAAGCTAGAAATAAAGAAACCCTCTTATGTGAAAATCAAAAGATCTTGATCTTCCCTGACTACACCAAACTCGTCCAACAGCAACGCCACTCTTTCATGGCAGCCAAGGCAAAGCTACAATATTCCCTGCTGTACCCGGCGCGCCTGAGAGTGATCTTCCAGTCACGGACACTGTTCTTTGATACGCCGGAGGACCTTTTCAGATGGACCGATGAAACGGTGCAGGTCAGACCACATTCTCAACCAGGGCTCAATCCAGGCTCCCCTGAGGGCGCGCCTCGGCCACAGCAAGATCAGACGTCTAGACATGGACGAACCGAACGCTCCAAATCACGCAAGCGCGCAGCCTCGGCCGATGGCGCACGAAACACTGTTAGAACCGAGGACTCCGAACAATCTAGCATGGATCACTGAAGTCTCCGGGGCCTCGGCTCCCTCTTCTGCTATTACTGCTGCCAATCCTAGATGGACGCACCTGGTCGCCTGAGACCCACCGTATCTTCAGCCGTATCGCGGCCTTGTGACAGTACATCTAATGTCTACTGAGCGTGGACGAGGTTGTGGGGTGGGGTTCGGGGACTCCATGATAGTGGCTGCCACTCTCCCGTTTGTGAGAGGGACACTGAGGGGAGGGGGTGAGTTCACTGTTCCTCTTTGGGATGTTGGGATCCATTGGTATGGATGGGCCTGAGCCCTCTGTTTTGGTCTCGGGACTGCCCATGCCGCGACAGGTACCTCATAGTTCATTGGGGTATAGGGTGGGGGGAGGCAGGGGACGGGCGGTCAGGGTTGTGGCTGCTGAGTTGGGGTTGGGGAATGTTGGGGATTGTGGGGCTAGGGGGTTGGAGCTGTTCTCTGGGGTGGATAGTGCACTGCATGTGTGTGTCGTTATAATGATTCGTGTGACGTGGGGTGGGTGGCGCTGGAGTGGGGGGCTCGTGTGGTGGACTCCAAAGGACTATGGCTGATTCGACTCGGCGGCTTCCGGAAGACTCTATGCGGGTGATTACGTGGAATGTCAGGGGATTACTGGACAAAATCAAGCGTGGGGCAGTGTTGCGATGGGGTAAGAGTGCAGCGGCAGATGTGTTATTGCTCCAAGAAACTCATATGATGGGCACAAAGGCGCTGGGCCTGCAGAGGTTTGGGTATCAGCAGGTTTTCCATGCCGGGTTCTCGAGGGGATCCAGGGGAGTAGCCATATTGATACACCGTAGAATACCATACGTCCATGAGAAACAATGGGTGGATCCCCAGGGTCGCTACCTGTTTGTGAAAGGCATGGTGGGCACGGAACCTATAGTGTTTGGGAGTGTGTACGCCCCCCCCCCCTACAGTGGGCCCTGGCTGAGAGACTGTTTTCTGTATGGGAAGATATATCCGGGTCAGTGGCAGTAATTGGGGGAGATTGGAATGACGTAATGGATGTGTGTGTGGATCGCCGGAGGCGCCAAGAGACGACTGCAACTCCTCCCCTTTCCCTTCCACCCACCAGACTGCATGCCATGAGTGAGGGGCTGGGATGGGTGGATGCTTGGCGACATATGCACCCAGCGACCCGTGAATATACCTATGTCTCGGCGGTGCATGGGTCATTCTCGCGCTTAGATTATGTGTTTTTACCTCGTGAATGCCTGAGTAGGGTGAAGAGCGCAGACATCTTGCCGAGAGGATTATCCGACCACTCCCCAGTTTCAGTTAGCGTGGACCTCCTGCGAAAACGGCAGCCGTTCAGGTGGCGGATGTCCTCGTGGCATCTGCTACAGCCAGCTTATACTAAACACTTGCGGGAAACCATAGATCACTACTGGCGGGAAAACCTGATAGAGGGGGCTGACGTAGAAGTGGTGTGGGAAGCAATGAAGCCTACCGTACGTGGGGTGGATATCGCATGGTGCTCGGAGGCCCGTAGGCGGCGCCGGGAACAGACTGCAGTGGCGGCTGAGCGAGTGGAGACCCTTGAACGGGAACGCCGCAAGGGTGGCGAT
The DNA here is from genome assembly GCF_964261635.1 of Lissotriton helveticus. Classification (NCBI taxonomy): domain Eukaryota; kingdom Metazoa; phylum Chordata; class Amphibia; order Caudata; family Salamandridae; genus Lissotriton; species Lissotriton helveticus. Next base: position 991,271,699 of record NC_136067.1, read on the forward strand.
GAGGTCGGACTGAGGCTGCTTCTACAAGCACAGCAATCGTACGCGTCCCTCTTGATGGATGAAGCCAGGCAGGCGTGGCTGGCCACAAGAAGTAGGGTGTATCAATGGGGGGACAAGTCGTGCTCCATGCTCCATAGATTATGCCAACACAACTTTCAACCCCTCGTGCTGCCGGGCATCACAGACGACAATGGGGAGGTACTGACTGACCCTAACGAGTTGGCAGCGAGCTTCGCCACGTACTTCGAAGCCCAATACGCCTCATGTGACCAATTGCCTGAGGGCGATTTAGCCCGGTTTTTCGCGGACCTCCCGCCCACCCAGGTGTCAGACGAGGCCAGGAAGGCCTTGGACGCACCCCTCACAGCGGAGGAGCTGGGAGACGCTCTGGGGCAACTCAATGCGGGCAAGGCTCCTGGCCCTAATGGCTACCCGTGTGAATTTTTTAAGAAGTTCCACGTACAGCTGGGGCCCCACTATCGCAGAGTTCTTGAGGCGGCGAGAGCGCGGGGCGCGTTGCCCCCAGATTGGCGCCATGCCGAAATAGTGGTATTTCAGAAGCCTGGTAGACCCCCGGGTAGCCATGACTCATATAGACCTATTTCTCTCATCAATATCGAGGCAAAAATATTGGCCAAGGCCCTAGCAAACCGTCTGGCTCCGTATATTACGGATCTGGTCCACTCGGATCAGGCAGGATTCATGCCCCACAGGGCGACGCGACATAATATCCGACGGGCACAGGCGGCGATAGACGCTGTTGGAGCCTTTGGGGACCGGGCGGCGTTGCTATTGGCCGATATCAACAAGGCTTTCGACTCGGTCAGCTGGTCGTACATATTTGCATTGCTATCGTGGCTCAACCTAGGCCCAATTTTCCGGTCCTATGTCAAACTACTTTATACGGACATCACGGCCTCGGTGCGAGTCGCTGGGGCGGTGTCGGAGACGTTCCACATTGGCCGGGGGACTAGGCAGGGGTGCCCTCTTTCCCCCTATCTGTTTGCCTTAGCCATGGAACCCCTAGCTGCCAGAGTCCGTAGTGATGCGCTGATTCGGGGCTTCGAATGGAATGCCACCCTATCGGATAGAATTGCATTGTACGCGGACGATGTCCTCTTCTTCCTCACCGATCTACAACGCTCCGGCCCACGTGTCCTGGAGGTCATGCAACTGTTTGGGGAAGTTTCAGGTTTATACCTGAACTTACGTAAATCCACCTTATGGGTACTACATGGGGACACGGTGACGGAGCCCTGGGCTTCGGAACTGCAAGTGGCCACAGTTGGTATGAAATACCTCGGGTGTTTCTATCAAACTCGGCGGATACGGCCTGGGAACGTAACCTACTGCCCGTCTGGGAGCGGGTCCAGACGGATGTCAAGACTTGGTCCCGGATGCCCCTATCGATCTTTGGCCGGTCAGCTATCTTTAAGATGGTTGCACTACCGCGCCTACTCTACCAACTACAGAACCATCCGTATCCTATCCCACCCCAATGGTTTCGGCAGGTGAACTCGGTGCTGGGCCGCTTCCTCTGGGCTGGCGGTGCTGCCAGGGTAGCGCTGCGCACTTGTTTTCTGTCCACATATTGTGGGGGCCTAGCCGCCTCGGATATACAGTCGTACTACCAAGCCGCTCATCTCCTTGTTTTAAATGAATGGTGGTATGGTGACGGTGGAGATCCGGCCTATGCCCTGGAACGTGCGCTGATGGGTGATCACTCGCTCCACACCATTCTATACTCATCCCGGCTACGTCGGCCACTGCCGAGAGTCACTAAACTTGTATTTGCGATATGGCGACAGGCACTGCGTCGCGTGGGCTGGTGGGGTCGACTGACCGCGGAAACGCCGTTATGGCGCAACGGGTTACTACCGGAACTGTCTAAGCTGTCAGGCTTTGATGGCTGGGACTCTATAGGCATTTCGCAGCTCGGCCATGTGATGTCCGGGACGACTCTTAAGTCCTTTCAGGCCCTTCGTACCGAATTTGATATGCACCAATCTCAATTCTTTCGTTATTTACAATTCCGACATGCGCTGACGCCCAGTATAGCCAATCTTGACTCGCTCCCGGAATTCAGCCCGATCGAAGCGAAGGTCTTCATGGGCGATCTTGAGGACAAAAAAGTATCACGCATCTACCAGACCATGGTCACGCATTGCTCATCCACTCTTCTTCCGCTGAAGGCGCACTGGGAGGCTGATGTAGGACCATTAGATGAGGATGATTGGCGGGAGGCATTAGAATCCCCGAGGGGGGCGGCTATAGCGATACGGTTTCGCCTCATACAGTTCAAGGTTCTACACAGGGCCTACTATACCCGAGAGCGTCTGTGGAGGGCGGGCCTGATTGGGTCCCCGGAATGTCTGAGATGTGGGGCGGAGGTGGGTACGTTGCGCCACACAGTGTGGTCGTGCTCCAAACTAGTTGGCTTCTGGAGGGGTGTTTGGGGCTGTCTGTCAGAGGTGCTGGGCTGGACCCTCCCCCGTACCCACCGCCTGGGTCTATTACACATCCTGGAAGGGGTTGGTGGTAATATCTATAAGCGGCATCTGCTCCTACTGGGGCTGGTGGTAGCTAAAAGAGACATGGCCCGAGCATGGAAGGACGTGAGGCCCCCCCCCCTGAATGCATGGAAGGCAGGATTAGACTTTTGTATGGGCCTGGAGAGGCCAATCTTTGAGGCACGAGGATGCCCTCGTAAACATTTCAAAATATGGAAGAGGTGGGCGGACTACAGAGGGTTGACACTGGACCCCCCGGCGGAACCGGTGGAGGACCTATATCCCTATATGCTCCTGCGAAACCCGTTCCCGCACACACACTTGACACGTCAAAAGCTTCCGTCATCATGGTTCACACACACATGCATGGGGTTAGGGAGGGTTGAGGGAGGGCTCAGGGAGTTGGGTGGGTAGATTATTGAAAAGATGAAAGTGGGGTTAATCTTTTCGTGTATCCTTGATTCCATTGATTCATTGTTTCAACGCTCAGATTTATATTGTGATTGTAATTACAATGCCTGGTGGCATCGTCCTGAATGTGGGATGCCACCTTAATTCATATGCTCATCTTTATCAATAAACCGGTTGTGAAAAAAAAAAGGGCTTAGATCGCCATTTGTAATTTATAAAGTGCCACAAGACAATTTATGCCCATTAAATAGCCCTCAAGACCACATACCACATCTTCACCAGATAAAAACCAGTAAAACTAGAATCACTCGAAAAACTAGTTAAAATCTGATAAGAACATGAAAAAAAGACCTTAATAAAATTAGTTGGTACAAAATTAGAGCTTAAAATTCATCTAACAAAATAGCAGCAATATGAAGTCGAACTGAAAACAAATTACATGAGGTAGTATTAGGGGAGCAAGTCTGCCCCCAACGAACAATTGAATGTGGTTACAGGAATCCGAATACTAGATATATGTACAATAAATATAATCATAAATATTATATAAATATTCATACAAAATTCATAAAAAATTATAGAAATCTTCCCCTGTGTTAAGACCATTCGGAATTTTGGTATCGAGAAGTAGAATATAGTGGCTCTCCAATTGTCTAAGTTTGCGCTCCCTGTCCCCACCTCTCTTGGAACTTGAGACTGCGTCAATAACAAAATAACTCAAATCCTTTATATTATTTTGGTGCACCAATTTAAAATGGCGCGCCACAGGATAGTTGGGGTCGGAGTTAACAATAGCTCGAAAATGTTGCAAGATGCGGTTGTAGACCTGAAGCTTAGTGCTACCAATGTACTGCAAACTGCAAGTACACTTTAAAACATACACAGCATAATCCGTGTTACAGGTGAACAAACCTTTGATTTTAAAAGTTTCTTGACTAAAAGCATCATTGTACTCCCTAGTGTTACTTCCAAACTTACAGGCTCTGCAAGAGCTGCATTTAAAAAAGCCTGTACGACTGGAGAGCCAATTTGAAGATTTCACTACCTCAGGACTGGTCTTAACCAGAGCATCCCTCATAGAGGGTGCCCTTCGGAACGTGACGCAGGGGACCTTGCTCAATATTGGTGCCAAAGTAATATCCGTCTTCAGGATAGGCCAGTTGGACTTCAGGATATTACGAATCTTTTTCTCATAACTACTATAAGTCGTGATTAGTCTAACTGCCATGTCCTCTTTCATGGGCAATACATCGCCCATAAGTGGCACGATTCCAGTGTCAGTCACTTGTTACGAGGCTTTAGATGTTAAAAACATTTTGTTTAATGCATTCTTCAGATCAGTCTGTCTGTAACCACGATTCAAAAATCTATGAAATGATTCATTTAAACATAGTTCCAAATCTTTCTCATTGCTGCAAATACACTGAATTCTTAAAATCTCCCCATAGGGGATGCTCTTAATTAAGTGGCGGGGATGGACACTGGAGGCATGTAGAGTTGAATTGCCAGCTGTACTCTTCCTATGGAGTTTAGTGTGAATTATGTTCTCAGAAATATACACTTTCACATCCAGAAATTCAACTCTTTCTTTGCTAATTGTAGCCGTGAATTCTAAATTGAGCATATTGTTGTTAATACTCTTCACAAATTGTTCTGTACTTGCTTTAGACCCTTGCCAAATTAAAAACACATCATCTATGAATCGGCAAAAGTGGATGATTCCAGTGCCTGGGTTTCCAGCAAAGCCCGAGGCGCAACCCAGGACATGCTCCTCCCACCAGCCTACGTGTAAACACGCATAGCTGGGGGAGAAGCATGCACACATGGCCACGCCCCGTAGCTGCTGGTAAACCTCATTATTGAAAAGGAAAAATTATGGTTGAGGCATAACTCAATCATCGTTACTAGCATTTTACTGTGTTCATAGAATTTGATGTCTCTACTTGACAAAAAGTGTTGAATAGCATCCAAACCATCCATGTGATTGATCGAAGTATAAAGTGAACAGATATCCATTACAATGAAATGGTAATCTGAATTCCAAATGACCTCCTTAAGTTTAGACGAAAATGACCTGTATCTCTAATGTAAGATGGTAAAGATTCCATATAACTGTGTAGAAAAAAATCAACATATTTAGAGATCTGTTCAAGTAAACTATTTTGGGCAGAGATAATAGGACGCCCTGGTATAGGAGACAGACCCTTATGGACTTTAGGCAAAAGATATAATGTGGGAGTTATAGGGTGGTCATTCTTCAAATACAAAAATTCATTCTTGGTTATGAGACCCTCCCTTTTACACTGAGCCAACTGGGTGTGTATTAAGTCCTTCACTTTATTGAGTTCATTAAAGGAAGCCTTTCTATAACAACAGGGGTCAGTCAACTGCCTCTCTGCCTCTTTGATATACATATCTCGAGGCCACAAAACAATGTTGCCCCCTTTATCTGCCTTGTTTACGATGATGTTACCTTGATCGCTGATTTTACGCATAAGGGTAGAATATCTAATATCTGCATAACTTCTACGTTTCTTTTTCAGAGCAATAGACTAATTTAATTCCTTCAAATCCTCAACCATCCAATCATTAAAAACATCAATTGCATCCCTAGGCATCATAGGAATAAAAGTAGACCGGGGACAAAATGGACTAGTGGCAGAACTGCTACTGTCAGCCCCCATAGACTGCAGTATTTCCTGAGTAGCAACATGAGGTTCATTATAATATATATATTTTTTAAGTTGCAGAGGCCCCGTCCCTTTTCACCACAACTCTGCAAAACACACTCCCTGGCGGACTTATAGTAGGGTGATAGAGTCCCCTTAGCTCCAGAGGAACTTTTTCGGCCAACATGCCATCCTATTACCTCCAGTAAGTCCCACACAACGGGATTGCTGAGAGATCTTCGGCGACCATGACCCCTTTCCCCACCCCTCTGCAAACATCATCCACGGAACCACTCACACACCCACTCATACCCACGCACAACCCCTTGTATGCCAATTTACACTCCCACACAGCCACTCACATACCCGTCCACAGACCCATACTACTACATACACGCCCACTCACTCCTTAATAGAGCCACTCACACACCCACTCACTCACTTGTACAGCCACTCACACAACCATTCACTCACCCATACAGCCATTTATACATGCAGTGACTCACTCGTACAGCCAGTCACATAGCCAAACACTCACCCATACAGGTGACTCACACGCCCATTTATTTACCTACACAGCCACTCACACACCCACTCATACAGCCTCTGGGCACAGCTACTCACTCACCCATACAAGCACTCACAAACTCACTCATACATCCACACAACCACTTGCATACCCATTCACACACCCATACAAGCACTCACACATCCACTGACTCACCTATACAGCCATTCACACAGACACTTAGGGGTCTCATTTCGATGTCGGTCGGAAAGCCTCTGACCAACATGGAAAGTTTACATTCGACTGCCAGATTAAATGTCGGCCGTTGGAGTGTAAACTAGCGGGGGAATCCGACTGGGTTCCAATGGGCTCAAGGAGCCCATTGGCATGTCGGAAGCCGCTCATTATCCCTTAAGGACGTATTTCTACCATCAGGATTATGATGTTGGTTTCCTACAGCCTTTCCATGTCGGGCTTTCCGACATGGAAAGGCTGTTGGAGAGCAGCTTTGGGGGTCCCTAGCAGAGCTCCCTTTTCCCCTGGTGCTCCAGTTGAGGCTCTGGGGGTCACCTATGGTACCCCCTTCATATCCTTGCACCGTGTGGCAGGCACCATGTGGTACCTGCCACACAGTGAAGGGATGTGCAAAAACGTCCATTTTACAATGGGAGTTTGTGCTTTTGGAGGTTTCAGACCGCCGCAGAAACTTCAATTGTACAATTGAAGTTTGTGGCTACACCATGTGCGGTTGCATCCAAATTCACTACGTGGAACCGTGGACCTATGGTCAGGCGGTTACCTCAGATCAACATGGTAATCAGGACCTTACTCTCTAACACAGCCACTCACACACCAACTAACATAACCATTCGATCAAACAGCCACTCGCTCACCTATACAGCCACTTACACACCCAGTCACTCACTCATTCAACCATTTGGAAACCCACTCACTAACCAATACAGTCACTACATAGCCCCTTACCCACCAATAGAGCTACTCACACCATCACTCACTCACCCATACAGCCAGTGACACACCTACCCACTCACCAATGCAGTTACTCACACAGCATCTCACTCACACACACAGCTACTCACACATCTACCTATACACCCATACAGCCACTCACGCACCCATACACACAAGGATATATACAGTCACACAGCCACTCACATAATATATGTTAGAAGTAGTATCACGCAGTAATAGTGCACCTAGTACACTAATTTACCTTTTGTAGTAGGTTAATGTATGTTTAACATCCAAAAACTCTTAAAAATACTTACACTCACTTGATGATGTCATCAGTGATGTCATTTGAGATGCCATCAGTGATGTCATTAGTGATGTCACTCATCATGTCATAAGTGATGTAATATGTGACGTCATAAGCAGTGCATTGCATGGGTGTTGGTTACACTTAGCTTAGGTAACTATAACTGCTGAATTTCAATGGTTTTGTATGAGTGAAATCTGAGCATAACTATAACCTCCCTGTAACCTTTGTTTTTTCATTGAATTTCTACATTTATTTTAATTCTATTTCATAATTATACCGTGACTATAACCTTTGGTTTTAGTGAATATAAATGTATAATATAAATATGAATACATGACAATTGTAACTGTTCCCAATCAAAAGTTGCCTATTATAAAACGTAATAATGGAACCCAATATTATTCTTTAAGAGAGGTTGGCCTCACTCTAGTGAAAAAACAAATGTAGGATTTTTTTACTACCAGGACTTTTAAAACTTAATAACACATGTCCTACTATTTAAACAACATGCACCTTGCCCTATGAGCATTTTTGGGTCTACCTTATGGGTTACTTATATGTGCTAAAAAGGAAGGTTTAGGCCTGAAAAAAGGTTTATTTTACAAAGTCGAATTTGCTGTTTAAGACTGCTCTGCAGTCTGTAGCGGCAGGCATAAGACATGTTTCAAAGTGCTTCTTTAGTGGGTGGCACAATGGGTCCTGTAGGCCCACTCTTGCTATTTAATTTTCTGGCCCTAGGTACCATGTAGTACCATGTACTAGGGCCTTACAAGTAAATTAAATGGGCCAATGAGGTATAGGCCCAATGTACCATGTTTTAGGATGAGGGCACAGCACATTAGCACTGGTTAGCAGTGGTAATGTGCTGTAGGAAGCTGGTTCTGTATATGGTATACCACTAGGTGGTTATATCATGCTTTTCCCAGAATGGACAGGGCTCAATGCAAATCCCAAATTGTCTATTTGTGGTAGTGTGGGCGAGCAGACTTTGGTGTGACACTGAGGATTATAGGACATTTGTTGTGCACACATTGACCAATAAATGACACACGACTCAAAAAAGAGAACCACACCAATTTTATAAAAATACGCTTTTCTTAAGATTTATTTTAAGACCACGATCTTCGCAAAAAGATAAGTACGTTTTTATATAGAAATGCTTTTCAGTTTCAAAGGTCGACACTTAGTGCAATTTTCAGTCTTTGCAATGTTAACCTATGGAGGAAAACAATAATGTGGTTTTACAGGTAAGAGTGCAACTTACAATTCCAGTTTTCGGGTTTTCAGGATCAGCAGCGGGCTACTGTCAGGGAAGCACAGACACTGCACCACCAGCAGAACAGGGGCAGCCGGGTGCAGCGGTCAAATCTTGAGATTGTGTCCAATATTTCCCAATGAAGATTGGGAGAGCTTGAAGGCACGCTGCTTGCAGGTAAGTAAAACGACTGCTGGGCTCAAGCTTCAGAGGTTTAGGCAAGCACAGGAGGGCCACAACTCAGCACCATACATGCACCACCAGAGGCACAGGGGCGGAAGGGTACAGGGTGCAAACATGGTGTCAGGAGCCCAATGCAAGTGATTGAGGATGTTGGTCTTGAAAACAGGCTTCAGGCATAGAACTGGAAGTTTCACAAAGAACACCAGCAATAGCATAGGTAAGTTGGGACGCTGTAGCTCACAAGGACACAGTCAGTCAAGCTCCTCAAGGCTCAAGGGCTTTGGGTGCAGGGGTGTCCTTTAACGTCTGGTTTCTCTTACTGGAGCCGGTCGCGGTCAGGGGAAGCCTTTGGATTCACACTGCAGGCATCATCATGGAGTCCAGGAGGGGTCAGTCAATGTTGGACTTGGACTCAGGTTCACTGGGTACCCTATCTGGATCAGTGGGCCACCTGGCCAAGGCAAGAGGCATCAGTGTGAGTTTATTGAGAGGAGCAGTTTGGTACCAAACACTCCTGTGTTCAAAGAAGCCATCATGGTGCTGTTGAACTCACGTTCTCGAGTTTCCAGCCCATGTACACTCTATGGCTTTCCTGGCACGTACAATATTAGGGAATAGCTCTACATATTGTAGGGGCATATCTGCTCATGCAGATATGCTCACACCTGAAACATAGTGCTCCCTGCGTAAGGGCTTGTAAGGCCTGCTAGAGAGGTGACTTACCTAGAGCTTAGACAGTGCTGGTTGGCATGGCACACAGGCAGTGGGCCATGGACAGTGTGCCTTGTTGACTTTGTCCTTTTTACCTCCACCAGGGCATGTATGCTGCTGTGGCAGTCTGCATGGCCTAGGTGAGGGTCCCTAGGGAACAGTCTGCAGTCCCAATGCCCTGGATACTCAGGTACCGTATACTAGAGACTTACATGGGACCTGAAGGACCAATTGTGGTACAGTTTTCGGGAAGAAGCACTGGCTCAGGGGACCTTGCTGGCAGGGACCCTGTGCACTACAATGGAAATTACATCATTTTCCTGGCAAATAGCGAGGGCTATCCATGCCAAAAGAGGCACTTTCTCACATGTGCACAGAGTGTTAAGGTCAACAAAAGTGAAATTTAGAAAACAAGAGTACTAAAGGCAAAATGCTTGGGGGAAGACTGCACCAATGATGTCAGATACAACAGTATCAATAAATTAATGTGTCCGCCATTTAACAATGTGAATTTTATTGAAAAATATATGGTCAGGCACCAGTTGAACCAAGCGTGTAACGGCCGCCATTTTGGAATGGCTACCGCTCTAGTTGTTTCCTCGTTCTTTGAGAAAGGGTGCATAAAGCACCCCTGACGCAGACGTGCCGCTGGTGCGCCAAAGGCGCGCCTAAGGCAAGCCCGTTTGCGCCCGTCCGTGCTCGGTTCGCGCTCATCGCCAGCCTCGCTGCTGGTTTTTCTGTAAGCCAGAATGACAGCTTTTCTCTCGTATACTAAAGGTGAGCTCCAGGAACCATCTTTTAGGTCTGTTAAATGTTCTGGGACAATTCTGGGAGGCACAAAGGACATTGGTAAACAGGCATGTTCATGTTGCAACCTGAGGCTTTCGGATATAAAAAGTATGAATCATTTAGACAATGACACATTGGACAGCCATAAGGTGCAGTCGGTAGAAACAAGGAGGGATCATGTCAATCCTAAGATCAAAAAACCTACCCGAGGGTTGTCATCTGCATTGATAAATGCACGATCGCTCATCAAAAACAAGTTTGAATTTGTACATTTTGTAGACTCCCATACCCTGGCTCCGGTCTTTGTCTCGGAAACCTGGGCTGATGAAACCTCAGGGCCCGATTTGGTGACAGCGGTCCCACAGGGTTTTGCAATAGCTAGGCGGGATCGTATTGGTAAAAAGGGAGGAGGTCTGGCAAAAATCTATAGAAACCACCTGAAAGCATTGTGTCACGATCTGGTCAAACTCCTCAGGATCAGGGTGATGCTCAAAGGGGTCCACCTCCTGATTTCCCCACACTCTGTCTAGTGAAGAACACACAGAGCATAGAGGTAATAAAGCGAGGGATAGGAAAGGGAGGGAGCAGCCGTGGAAGGGACACCTGGAACGAGAATATACAATGGTTAGGCACAATCAATTATTCTAGCTACTCTCCATAATTTTTGCTTGATATAAGACACACCTATGTATGATCAGCTCCGGAGATGGACCCCTCCTTAAAGTCTCAGAATAATAAGATGCTTCTCTTATTAAGTGGATTAATTGCTCCTAGAAAACCAAACAGATGTTATAGATACCACAATATATTCATGCTGTGAACTAATCAAACCAAGCCTGCCACATACGTACCCTAGCTCGCACTCCCCTTTTTTCTAGAACAATACCCACTCAAATGATTGCTTGAATACAAAGAAAAGTCATGGGGGTAATGGTGAAGTTCAATGATCCTTTCAGAAAATAAATTTGGTGCTCGTATCAAAGTTCCAGAACACAAGACTTCACTAGAATCCAGCTCAATCCAGCAAAATAGTATGATTCCAAGTGATAGGCAGTCTATAGAGAAAAAGCAAAAAGAAAACACACAGTTTGAGTCTTAGCACATCCAACATGGATACCTAAGCTTACCAGCACTTTCAGGACCTTTCTCAAAACAATAGAGAGTAGATAGAAAACTTCCTAATTCATGCTCAGCCAAGTAGTATTAACATCTGGGAAGACGTACCGGTAAGTCGCACCGGACTCAGAATCGGCAGATTATGTTCCCCCGCAGCAGCCGGCAGCAGGAAGCTACCGAGCCAGGAAACCAACTGAAGGAGCTCACCACAGTCGCAGAACCAGGATAGATCATCTCGGCGATACCAAGCAGAGTTCCCCTTCTCCGCCGCAGCCGCAAGCGGGAAGGGTAGACGCCCAGACCTGCTCAGCCGAGCAGGATCGAAAACAGGAGTCGCCTCATATCACGGGGCTCGAACTAAAGCTTCATTTCCTAGCCGGGAAAACGAGGACAAAGGCAAAGAGTCAGCCGTGGGAACCAAGACGTACGACTCGACACTCCACCCTCGATCGTCTAAGGAAAAGGGAATCACGTACAACGCGGATTGCGTGTCACATGGTTTAAATGTCTTCTAGTTCCTCCCAGAAAGCCTTCTGGGTAATGTAGTTCTGTATCCACTGTAGAGTAGGCGCCGATGTCAGTCCCTGACAGAACGCCCTCCTCCCACGCGCCTCCTAGCACCTGGCTTCCCTGGATACCTAGAATAGAACAGGGGCATTGACCAATGAGCACGGTTCCCATGAATCGTCCTCTGACCTATATCCCTTCCACAACACTAAGTACCACAGCCGACCCTACCGGTACCGGGAATCCAGGATTCGTCGCACTTCATACTCCAGCTGCCCATCCCTCAATACTGGGAGCATAGCCTTGCGACGAGCGCTACGCGCAGGTTTCAGCAAACTGCAGTGAAAAACTGGATGTATCCTCAGGGATGCAGGTAATTTCAGTTTATACGCCACCGGGTTTATCTTGCGTATGATGACATAAGGACCAATATACCTTGGATGGAATATACTGCGATACCGGAACCGTATGTTCTTGGTTCAGAGCCAGACCTTGTCACCCACCTGATACTCGGTTTGTCGGTGACGATCCTCCCATTTTTTATAGGATACCTTGGCCTGGTCCAGATGTCCTTTGATCTTTTGATGGATACCTAGGAGAGCCTTCACCCGTGCCGCCCTGGTAGGATGGTGTGGTGTATTTATTATGGGTACTGTATCGATCCCCCTGTTTCTGACCCTTGTCTGGTTAATAATTAACTAGCAGCCATTCAACTGCACAGAAATCCGTTATCTGATTAGCCACACAACGGCACAGAAGCCCGTTATCTGATTAGGTCACAGCGCATGCCATCATTAAGCAAGCACTATTCCTCCAGCCCCCTAATAGGAATACGGTGTTCTCAAAACAAATCAAACCTACCACGATCTGGGAAATCCCCACAGCCATTGTTTTGATTTAGCCGAGAACTTCAGTAAAGAATGTGCGAACGATCAAGTTCGTATGACATCCTTATTGACGTATTTATGTCCATCCTTACGTCAATCCCGGCACCTTTCAGGTATAAATAATACCGACATTGCCTTAAGCAAACACACGAGGTGGTGACAAGATTGGAGCAGCGAGACTTGCCGAGAAGCCCACAGACGCTGCCCCTCCTTTCTGATGCGCTGAGAGAGAGACGCTGCCTTTTCTCCTGCCGAGAAATCCAGCTCCGGCGCTTCCAAGCAGCCCTCGCAGGCAGCTGGAATATCAAGACCTGAGATAGAGATACCAGCCCTCCAGCCTTCTAAATCCCAGGTACTGAACTGAATCATCCTTTGTAGAGAATTCTTGAAGCAGACCCTTGGCAACACAAACTTAACTTAAACTGCTACTTATCTACTCCCGCCACGTATTAGGCTTAGGTCAGGTACATTGGGGTAGGCGTAGTTAGAAGCACCAGTTGAGTACGATTAGTCAATGTATGTATCTATTTTTTCCATTTTAAGTATCATATGGCTAAGAAACCATATCAATGCTTTTACAGTATTATTTTATAATTCTGTTATTACTGTATGCACTTTACTTAACTCTAAGTATTGCAATAATAGCGATTCATTTCTCTTGTATGAGAAAAGAGACTGATCAATAAACAACATCTTTTTATTGAACACGCCCGTCTCTTCCTTTTCTCTACAATCTGGTGAAACTAAGAATGCACTGAACTGACTGAGTAAAATAAGTTGTCTTTTGTTTTCACACGACTCTAGAGATACACTCTTGATTAGGGGAGAGCAAAGTTGTCATGTTCTATGGTTGTCAGAAACTAAATCACTTCTTGTCTATCCAGGGAAGTTAAACTCCTCCTTGTCTATTCGAGAAAGTTTCTAGTGAACTCTGAGCTAGCTGGCAAACACTAAACTTTAAGTCTAATATCGACAGTAGAAGACCTAGTTAACCTCTGTCCTACGTCTATACTATTGAAGATATTATTCCAATGCGCAGAGCCTATTGGGATGATAGGAACTACACTACATGGCGCCCAACGTTTGGATTGGCGATAAATCTAACGTAAGACATTAGAGTAACTCAGTCGTGCTTTTTCACACAGACCCCTTTTCCCCATAATACTCCAAAGACGTCTGGAGTGGGTGAAAGGTTAAATCCGCCAAACTTAGTAGGAGGAGACTCCTATGTATGGTTCTTGGTTTATTCAACGTTGAAGGATACACTGTTCCATAATATTGTGCATCTAATCTTTGTTTCCATAGAAACCTGATCTGCAAATAAATAAAATAATTTTCTTGACATTAGAATGTCAGAAACTGAAGAAGAAAGGGAGACAGCTAGAATAGCAACTGAACGCATAGCAGCTGACAATAGTCTCCTACAGCAAGACCCGGAGGCAATACTCATCCCGGTCAACATAAGGAAATCTATAACTTTAAAACTTATAGAAAATGGGCTGACATCGAGAGGTGGTACAGTCATATTCGTAATCGAGGCACACGAATATCGGCAGACAGAGGTATTCTATTCATGGATAAACTTTCCAGCAGCAAACGCTGTAACAAAGGACTTCCACTATTACAAAATAGAGGAACCTCCAAATGAGTACACTCCTTTCGAGGAAGTGGAAATACCACTCAAATACCAAGAGCACCTGCTCTGGTTTATGGCGCCCTAAAACATAATAATCACATCACCAGGCTCGGTCCACTAGGTAGACCAGGAGCAACGTGGCCGGTCCTAGCCGGATACACACCACATCCAGACATTGAAGAAATGTCTGCACCAGAACTTTTAGCACAGCTAAAACAACTATTTAAAATACACAGACAATTAGTCCAATATGTAATGCGGACTTCAACAGTCCTACCAGCTATTAAAATTCCACAGCTGATCCCTCACCAGGGGAACCCAAATAAAATTACACCACAGAACATACAGTCCTGTCTAGGTAAAGTACCTGCAAAACGGGAACAAATTCCATTCTGGTTAGCACAAAAAATCACTCAAATAGAGGCGGTATTTCCAGATACCACCCCGGTTGAGAAACACCGGATTCTGACTATCTGTCTTCCAATGGGAATCGCACCACATGTGGAGGGCTGTGACACTTGGGGTACAGTCTTTGCTTCCATTTACACAAAAACACATGGTGTTCCATCCATGTCAGTAATACCAGATGTGCTAAAACAAATTCAAGATGAATACGGTCCAGAACCTGCTTTAACTCTTGGTATGAAATTACTAAAAGACTTCAAGCAGGTCTCGGCAATATTACTAGCCAATATAAAGGGAGAAGCAGCAAATGTGGCGATCCGCTAGAGGTTGAAAGAGACAGATATAGCAGACCAACCATTTGAAATTGCCAGAATCATAGAAAAATCCTATGAAGAACTAGGAAGAGATAGTTTGGGTGGAATACCTGTAAAACCCCAACTTATTGAAAAACCTGAAAAAATATTTATTAAAAATAATCTAAACACTCAAAAAAAGAGCTGGGATGGAAATAAACAATCCACTCCTAAAGAAAAAAGATTCCAGTCCAGAGGAAGGTCTCCTCGGCGGAGAGAAAGATCTCCGGACCAAGGACACAAGTCTCCCCAAAGAGAGCCCTCTGAGAAAAAATACAACCTTAGAAATAGGGATAATATAAAAAAAACCTGATAGATATCAAGATATTGATACAAGTCCCTCTCGATCTTTTCAGACTTCCTCGCAGAAATCGGAAAGAAGAGGACGGTCAGAACACAGGGAAGAGCACGTCAAGTCCAAAGACAAGGAACCTGCTCATCAAAATAAAAAATTACAGTTTCCAAAAAAGAAGGTAGCCAGTATTAAAGTAATCAACCATGCCGAGAATACTGAGGACACAGCTGAAAAACGGAGAATGGGCTCAGACAATGCTAGACAGCGCAGCAGAAGTGAGCATAGCTCGCAAGATCCTTATGAATCATCTGGAGACAGTGGACACGAATGAATACATTCAGGTGGAAACTGCAGATACCAGAGTTAGCAAACCTCATAAAATATATGAAATAACATTGCGTATAGAGGGGGATAAGACTAGAAAAATAAGGGGTCTCTTTTGGGATAATCTCTCCAAGGGCTATGATATCCTTGTAGCTGAAAGAGACTGGACACCAGAGTTTGTCAGGGAGTGCCCTCATGGCGAAGAAATAATTATGCCTGCCTTCTCAAATCATATTCCAATTCATAAAAAATATACACTTGCAAGAAAGTGGGCAGTAGCCCAAGCTCCTGCATTATATAAAAACCATGTGGGATGGGATGAGGACTCTCCTCCTCACAAAATCCAGTTAAAATCACAACCTACTGCTCAGAGGCAGTACCCAATTAAGCAAGAAGCTAGAAAACGGGTAAAAGAGATCCTAGATCAACGTGAATACCAGGGGGTGATTGAAACTTGCACCTCACAAATGAATAATCCTTTGTTTCCTGTCTCCAAACCAGACAATTCATATCGTCTTGTTTTGGACTACAGACACCTTAACTCATGTTGCAAAACCTTTGCAGTAGAAAACTCGCATAGTGCTGCACTAATGAATAACATAGTGCGCAAAAAATACAAAACAACATTAGACATCTCTAATGGATTCTTCTGTCAAAATATAGCACCAGAGAGCAGATATTTGACCGCGTTCTCAATAAATGGCGCGCAAAAAAATTTCTGTTGTTTGCCCCAGGGGTTTAAGAATAGCCCAGGATTATTCTCAGCAAGAGTAACAGAGTTACTACAAATATATGATGATGAGGCATTATCTTATGTCGATGACATCTATCTAACAGATGATGACTTGGATACTCACTTGAAGAGAGTGAACACCATAATACTTGGGTTCGCAGCAGAGGGTTACAAATTCAACTTTAAAAAGTCAAGAATTGCCCATCTAACTGTCCTGTTTTTAGGATATGAACTATCAAGTGAAGGCAAAATCCTGGCTGACAATTTCCTAGAGAAATGTGCTGTAATCCAAGCACCTAGAACAATAAAAAAACTTACAATCAATTCTAGGTTTCCTAAATTTCGGAAGAACTTACATTATAAATTATGCAGAGAGAGTTAAACCTCTCTATGACCTTATAAAACCAGATTTTCAAAGAATCAATTGGACTCAAAAACACACAGAAATTTTGAGATCTTTACAAACAGATATGTTAGTTAAAACAAAATTACAAACACATGACAACACACGCAACCTTGTGATTCGAGTCATCCCAGGAAGATGCGGATTCACATACCTGACCTCTAATGAGGGAGAGAAGGTACCAATAGCATACAAATCACATTTGTACACAAAAGCTGAAATGAAATTTAGCCCAACGGAAAAAATTCTAACCGCGGTACAGACTGCAGTAGCAAAAGAACGAGCCCTAGCACAAGGTAAACGAATAATCATCGTGACACCGATACCAGCCCTGGAGGCGGTAACAAAGGCAAGCATTCCGAATGCTAAAGCACTCCATCCAAGATGGATACAATGGGCTAATTCTCTTGCTGCAACAGACGTGGCATACGAATTTGATCCCAACTTAAAAACACAAGAGTTTCTCCAATATGAATTCGAATGTCCTCCGCCGACCGAGATTCTGCCTTTAGAACATTACGGCTGTATAATATATACAGACGGATCAGCACAACCCGCAGCGGGGGGTAAGCAAGCTTACAGTGCTGCGTGCGCAATTGTAAAAGGTCGCTGGCACGAAGGAAAATTTAAACCAGTGGTCACTAAAACGCAATCTCTAGGAGATTGTACAGCTCAGCGAGCTGAACTACTAGCATTCAAGATGGCGCTTGAAAATACCGATCGAGAATTCCCCACACTCATAGTGTGCGATTCATATTATTGCGTCCAATCTTACAATGAATACTTGCAGATCTGGGTTCAGAACGGTTTTAAAGATGCAAAAGGTGGCACAATCAAGCATAAAATGCTTTGGGAACAAGTAGTTCTTTTGCAAAAGGAACTACAAAAGACTCACGTGATACATACACTGAGTCATCAACGTGATGGCGTTCACGTTGAAGGGAATTCATTGGCTGATGAGGCCGCAAAGGCAGCTGTGCAAACGGCTTCCGTAGCTGCCATCACTCGGTCAAAAACAAAAATAGACAGCGAAATATTACAGGCTGTCAGTGCTACAGTAAAAGATGCGATAGAAACACTCCCGAAAGGCTTTCCAGTAAAGTACTCATACATAACTGATGCAAATAATGTTCCGTTTGCTCGAATCCCTGGAGTGGGGGATAGGGCAATTCCAAACATGGAACATAGGTTAGGACTCATCATAGCGGCACACGAAAGGCTTGCTTCTGTACATGCTGGCGTTTCAGCCACAGTATCATTATTAAAACAGAGATACTGGTGGCCACAAATGCAACGACAAACAAGGAACTATGTTCTAGAATGTGAAATATGTCAAAGAATGAAAGTATCAACAGTGAAACGACCAGCACAGACGCACCTTCTAATCTCAGATAAACCATTAGCCTGTGTTTACCTAGACCACTGTGGTCCCTTACAAAGGGATGGTAACTATAAATATATCTTGGTCGCAGTGGATTCATGCACGAGATTCATATGGATGTGGCCCCAGCGATCGGCTGACGCCAGAACTGTTATAAAAGATTTGCGAGTCTTTATCGGCACATACGCAATTGGCATGCTACATTCTGACCAGGGTCCTGCTTTTAGCTCCCGGGCTTATAAGGAGGCCATGACCAGCATGGGCATTGCATTGCGGTACTCTTGTCCATTTCATCCCGAGGGAAACGGAATCGTAGAAAGAAAAAACCGTGACATAAAGCAATCTATAACAGCAAAGGTATTAGGTTCGGGAGCTGGGTGGGTCAAACATTTAATAAGTGTCCAATGTAGTCTAAATAACCTGCCAAGAAATTCTCTGAAAGGACTCAGTCCGTACGAACTATTGTTTGGGACTAGAATGTTAATCCAGGACTTAGATAGTCAGACTTCAGTGGTTAAAGAAAAATGCTTTGATATCAAAGATCGCTTGGCTATTTTACAGGACTTAAATGAAACAAGAAAAGACCTGAGCAACATAAAGTTGAAAAAGCAGCCAGCAACCACTGAAGAAAAACCACCTGTCCCAGCAAGGCCTGTCTGGATTCCAAAAGTCGGGGATCTGGTCAGAGAAAAGATCGCGGTAAAGAAGGAATTTGGGCCTTTTTACAGAAAAGCAGTTCCTGTCTTGTCTATCAACGGGACAAGATCAGTAGTACTACCGCCCCTTGCTGGTAAAAAGGAGAACCGAGTCATATCCATCGACCTGGTTAAACCACAATCATGTGGCCGATAACAAATAGTAGGCCAAGTAGACTCCCAAGAAGTAGCAGAACACCAAAGTTTGCTACATCCACAGAGGTTCAAACTGAAAGATTGATCACATTTGGAAAATCTACAGTGAAACAACAAGGACTATGCAACAAAGCAATGGAACTTGAACCTCTTAAAACCCAAATCAAAGCTTTTCATCAAGAAACAACAACCTACGATGATGTAACTACAGAGTTTTCTAATGAAACAAAGCAAAAGCAAAAAGCAAAAAGTAATCCAGAAGCAATTGGAACAATTGACAGAACAGCATCCGGCTACTTCATCAATTTCGATGATTCTTCAGAAGAACAAAGCGAACCAGAAGTACAGCCATCAACAAAAACTTTTAAAGACAAAGCAAAGGAACTTTTTCATCAACTAAAGGGAACCTATCTGACTTCTCCATGGATTGAAATTTGGGTGACATTAGGTGCATTTATCCTCATACTTTGGCTCATCATGGTACTATGCTTGGGACATTTCATTGAGGGAAAATATGCTAAAATGGACACAGCAAGCCAGAAAATCAACTTGGTCCTTAAACCACACACAACTTCACACGTCAAGAAAAGAGAACTTTCTTCAGTGAACTTCACAGCCAACCCTATACCAGGCGGTGTAGCATGGGACAATACTGATTATGAAATCTATGGCCCGGTTGAAATCCTGAAGTATCCACACCAATTTAAGATCTCGTTAAGTGACTTTGTAAAACCAAGCACATTTGCTGATGATTGGGACTTTGAAAGTATTAATGATATGATGTCTGACCTAGTAATGTCTGCTAAATTTACAGAACATGATTATTTGCAGGGTTCATCTAATTATGATCAAATGTTCTGCTATAACCACTATGGTAACCATTATCTCCATAAATCTGCACAACCTAGAAATGTTTTAAATTATAACCAATGGGAACATTGTGCTACTCCACCAAAGGGTAGTTCCAAAACATTTTATGATAAATATTCATACTTTTCAGGGTTTAACACAAGTAATGCAGAAACATATAATTTCAAATTGTCAAATAAGACAGGTATGAAGACCATGCTTACCAACACAAAATTGATATATTCAGATTCATTTTTTGAGCAAACGAATATATTTGGTTTTGATTTCTGGAACAGTAACATTGAAACAAAAACTGTTTGGGGTACAAAGGATTGGCAAGTACAAGGTATAGAATCATTGTTCAGAGCCTGCATGATCCCAGAACAAATTATATTTTTGAATGACACTATTCAACAAACTACCTGTCTTGGCTTAGCAAAAATCAAAGACTTAAACAAACCGTCTATTCCAAAGCCAACAACGCACAGTAATAGCTCTATAGATGCTGAGATAGACGTAAACCATATTTTAAACCAAAACAGAACACATCCTGATTGGAAACAATGGTTGATCTGGCCCACAGACACAAATAACTGTCAAGACAGATTCCTGAACAAAATACAGGGGTTCAAATTGACCAGGCCAGACCCTAGATATTCCCAAAGACAACATCCGGGGATAGTAACTACTTACAGTGTGGGCAAGCTCTGCCTTCAATGGCTACAAACATCCACACTGGCAGAAATTAAGCAACACCTAACGTTACTTCAAGAAGGTGCTGACTTGCTTTCATTATGGGACCACGCAAACAGCGTCAAAAAACGTTTCATAGCGGCCTCTATATATGCAGCTTACAATGAAGTTTGGAAAGTAACTCAAATTGAGACAGCAGAAAAAATACGGGAAATTGACCGTATTAATTTGGAAAAATCACTTTCTGTTGTGGACAATGGGTTAATGACTCTGTCCTCCAGAATATATTCACTGGACAGTATTGTATCTTCAGCAATCGATATAATATCGCAAAACTTACTGATGTTACACCACGGTCAGTCCCAATTGCGTTCTATTGTACAGCGTGGCTGGACGTTACAAAATCTGCGTTCAGGCTATGTGCCTTGGCGTTTAATCAACACAATGTCACTATTTAATATCTTTAACCTTACTGATAAACAAATCAGTTTGGCACAGAAGGGTGCTGACTATACAATTCTGAGCATTGAAAAACGTGAGAGATTACCATTGACAATGTCAGAACGACCTGTCATTGAATGGATAATACATGGGATAATAAATATTCCGATAACAACTTTCCAGTTTCAATACTGCCAAAAATATATACAGGCAGGCCAGTATGAAAGGTTGGGTAAAGGATACATTAAGTCAACATGGAACTTGCCCTATACACACGCATGTGTTAGTAATAAAGGACAAAGTGTGTTCCTTAGTGGCAATAATTGTGAAAGGTCACTAAGCGGTACACTTTTGTGTCAGGGTATTAGTTTACATGGAGCATGTGAAGGGAACTCAAATAACCTTTCATGTCACCAGCTAGGCACACCTGCAACACAAATAGAACCATTCTTTAAGAGACTCTCGAATGGGAGTTACATTCTAATTGTAGATCGCAGATATTGCAGTCTGCTGCCCGGAAAACCTTATCTCATAACCGTGACTAGGAAGGTCATGTGCTGTGAACGAGTATTGTTCCCGAACGATGCCCGAGACAGGGAGGCAAGGTTGTGGCCCAGTTTGAAAATTTCTTCTATTCGAATTGATACTTTAAGCAGAATGAAGACAGTGCTCCTACAGACACCAACCATGTTAACGTCATCAAAAGAAACATATGATCTCCAAGTTGCAAGGACAACTGCTGAGATTCATTCACTGTTATCAACCAATTCCCCTATACATTTCGCAGAAATACTGAGAGAAATCTTAAATATTTCTGATACAAGCGGAATCGCGAGTGTATTTAAGACAGTGTTTTCAGGAGCTTTAACCCCATTCAAAGCCATCCTGGGTATTTTTCCTGAATTTGTCCATTCCATCTTTGGCGGACTTCCTCTCCTTTTGGGACTAGTGGCAGGCATCCTATTTTTGATCCTGTTACTTCGCTATGGCAAACCACGTCACAGACAAGACACCAGCGATAATGGAAGAAACAATCCGAGCTATTGGCTACCGGGACCGCATAACTAAAGTCCTTGGACTAGCACGGCTACGAGATTTGAACATTACTTGGTTTCTTTCATTCAGACCGATGTGGCAAAGTTGTGTTATGCCTGTATTAAGGTGCTTGCTATGCGGCGAAGAATGCGTGTTGGACACCTGTCTGACACTACAATTGGATGTGCCAAAGGACACAGAGACTTTGTTGGGTTCGGTAACGGCTCATGCATTGTGCTGTCCCCAGCGGCTACCAATCCTGATGACGGCATTCGTGGAGACTTCACGACTACGATTGAAGAGTTGTGAAGTACAAGATGAAAGCAGCATCGATCAGGTACAACCTTCTGTCAGCTTTGCTGATCGAAACATCAATGAAGGCAATCATACTCATGAATGCATGTTACAAAATTTACCCGAGTTAGTGGAACTTTCACAAGAAGCAGTTGACAGTTTTTTCGAAAGTCTCAACAATATGATGTCAGAGCAGAAAGAATGACTTTGAACAAACTAGCACACGGCGTTCCTTACACCCTGAATTTGGCCTTCAACTTTGAAAATTAAGCAATAAGAAATTTTCTCACCAGTTTTTACAGAGAGCGAGACATTTTTCCCCTTCCATTCCAAAATATTTACGATTTTTTGGGACACTTATCTTCTGCTTAAAGTAAGACTATTCTTAGAGAACCACATTTCTATATTTAGCTACTCAAGACACTTTAGCTACCCTCTAGCATATTCACGAGTATTATGAATCTGTGATGAGATGGTCTCGACTTTTTCTTCTGTATTAAGAGCCATTTCATGTGTAATTTCCGCATTTCATTCATGCTTATTTCAAAATATGCGTTTAGATTTAGCATTTATTATACTGCTTGAAGTGCATATAGTAATTATACTCATCTTTTCGTGTATTTTGCATTTCCAAATTTCATTATGCAAATGATTGTATTTTGGGGTGGTTCGGTATACACATGCACTACTAGTATGTTTACTTTGCCTAGACTTGTAAATATGGACATAGACTACGTGGAGTGGGTGTGGTGTATTTATTATGGGTACTGTATCGATCCCCCTGTTTCTGACCCTTGTCTGGTTAATAATTAACTAGCAGCCATTCAACTGCACAGAAATCCGTTATCTGATTAGCCACACAACGGCACAGAAGCCCGTTATCTGATTAGGTCAGAGCGCATGCCATCATTAGGCAAGCACTATTCCTCCAGCTCCCTAATAGGCATACGGTGTTCTCAAAACAAATCAAACCTACCACGATCTGGGAAATCCCCACAGCCATTGTTTTGATTTAGCCGAGAACTTCAGTAAAGAATGTGCGAACGATCAAGTTCGTATGACATCCTTATTGACGTATTTATGTCCATCCTTACGTCAATCCCGGCACCTTTCAGGTATAAATAATACCGACATTGCCTTAAGCAAACACACGAGGTGGTGACAAGATTGGAGCAGCGAGACTTGCCGAGAAGCCCACAGACGCTGCCCCTCCTTTCTGACGCGCTGAGAGAGAGACGCTGCCTTTTCTCCTGCCGAGAAATCCAGCTCCGGCGCTTCCAAGCAGCCCTCGCAGGCAGCTGGAATATCAAGACCTGAGATAGAGATACCAGCCCTCCAGCCTTCTAAATCCCAGGTACTGAACTGAATCATCCTTTGTAAAGAATTCTTGAAGCAGACCCTTGGCAAAACAAACTTAACTTAAACTGCTACTTATCTACTCCCGCCACGTATTAGGCTTAGGTCAGGTACATTGGGGTAGGCGTAGTTAGAAGCACCAGTTGAGTACGATTAGTCAATGTATATATGTATGTATCTATTTTTTCCATTTTAAGTATCATATGGCTAAGAAACCATATCAATGCTTTTACAGTATTATTTTATAATTCTGTTATTACTGTATGCACTTTACTTAACTCTAAGTATTGCAATAATAGCGATTCATTTCTCTTGTATGAGAAAAAAGACTGATCAATAAACAACATCTTTTTATTGAACACGCCCGTCTCTTCCTTTTCTCTACAATCTGGTGAAACTAAGAATGCACTGAACTGACTGAGTAAAATAAGTTGTCTTTTGTTTTCACACGACTCTAGAGATACACTCTTGATTAGGGGAGAGCAAAGTTGTCATGTTCTATGGTTGTCAGAAACTAAATCCCTTCTTGTCTATCCAGGGAAGTTAAACTCCTCCTTGTCTATTCGAGAAAGTTTCTAGTGAACTCTGAGCTAGCTGGCAAACACTAAACTTTAAGTCTAATATCGACAGTAGAAGACCTAGTTAACCTCTGTCCTACGTCTATACTATTGAAGATATTATTCCAATGCGCAGAGCCTATTGGGATGATAGGAACTACACTACAATGGTTCTGCACGTCACTTGGAATAACCAACGGCAAGGTGTTGGCGTGGAACCCTGTGTTAGCTCGGAACGGTGTATCTCCTGTGGAACAATGCCAAGCATTGTTATACGATAGTTCGGCCAGCCAGAGCAAGGACACCCATGATTCCGCAGCATCATCAGCATAACACCTTAAGTACTTCTTGAGAGTCTGATTCAACCGTTCAGTTTGCCCATCCGTCTGTGGGTGAAAACTGGTTGACAGGGCATCTTCCATGTGCAAAACCTTGCACCACATTTGCCAGAAGCGGGCAACGAATTGAGTACCTCTGTCTGAGATGATGACCCTAGGGATACCATGTAGACGGACTACCTGATTCAACAGCAATTGAGCGGTCTGGCTTGCCGTAGGCAGATTCTTGCAGGGGATGAAGTGGCCATTCTTTGTCAAGCTGTCCACCACCGCTAAGATAGCGGTGTATCCCTGATCCATAGGTAGACCTAGGACAAATTCCAAACTGATTGTTTGCCATGGCTGAGATGGAGTAGGCAGAGGCATCAGCATACCTTTGCTCTTATCCTGTTCCCCCTTTGCTCGAGCACATGTCTCGCATTGATCCACCCATTCTTTCACATCTTTGGCCATTCCGTTCCAACAGAACTGTCTTTGCATCAGTCGTAAAGTTTTCTGGTGTCCCGGATGACCTGCGTTGACTGCATCATGGCACCAGTTAAAAGCCTTCAAGCGGAGATCGTGTGTAGGCAGATACAGTCTATTTCCATGCATGGGTATGCCATGCTTGAGGGTTCGTTGAACATTTTGATTGGCCCATATCTGCCACTGGGCTGGAGACCGTTCGTTGGCGATTTGGAGAAGTGTGGCTCACTGGTTAGAGGAGGCAGACCTGGAAGCAGAGGTCAGCCCGGGACCAGGGTTCAATTCCCGGCTCGGCGGGGTCTTGAGTCCTAAAATGTCCATGGACTCGACAATTCTCGCTCCGGTGCCTACTCGATTCACTGGTTCACACTCTGCGACTCTGGGCAATAGCTTGCTTAATCTCCACAACGGCCCCTCGCGGCGGGATGCCTGGCTTTCACCTTGCGGATACCCTGCCGGGGTTATCTCACAGGGGAATACCAGGACGGGTTCCCTAAGCAAGCGCTTAGAAACCGCTTGGTGATTTGCGCTATATAAATTCCTGTACATTTACATTTACATTTGCCCAAAGAATTGATCCAACGTTACCGCACACAAAACCCTGTTTGGTTGGATAATGGCTCTCTGTTCTTTTGATTGAGGGCAGTCTGTTTCACCTTGTCTGAACAATGAATCGGCTTTTTTGTTCTCTGCCCCTGGACGAAAGGTGATCACGAACTCGTACTCAGAAAAGAACAGCATCCACCGCATTTGTCGCTGTGATAGATGCCGCGTAGTTTTCATGAACTGCAGGTTCCTATGATTGGTGTAGACAGTTATCGGATGTTGAGCCCCCCAGAGATAGTGTCTCCACTCTTGGAAAGCCCTTTTTATGGCCAGGAGTTCTTTCTCAGCTACAGTGTAATTGGCTTCAGTCGCGCTCAATTTCTTAGAAAGGAATGCCACCGGATGCAGCTGCCCTGTGTCCTTGTCCCTCTGAGACAATACTGCGCCTATGGCCACATCCGAGGCATCTGCCTCCACTACAAAAGGTATATCTGATTGCGGGTGTTTCATGATAGGCACAGTACAGAAAGACTCTTTTAACTGAACAAAGGCCTCCATGGCTTCTGGGGTCCAGCAAAATGGAGTAGCCTTCATTAACAACCTTGTCACTGGAGATGCTAACTGAGAGAAGTGCAAGATGAATCTTCTATAGTAGTTAGAGAACCCCAAAAAACATTGCATGTCTCTCACTTTTCTCTCAGCCATCCGGAAACCACAGGGACTCAGTATCACCCCCAAAAACTCTACCTCAGACACACTGAACTCACATTTGCTGAGTTTACAATATAAGTCATGTTCCTGTAGAGTTTTGAGGATGATGATCACATGACTTACATGTTGTGCCGGAGAGACCGAATATACCAGGATGTCATCGATGTAAATGACAACAAACCGGTCTATGAAGTCCTTCATTACGTCATTCAGAAAGTATTGAAAAGCCGCCGGGGCATTACACAACCCGAACGGCATAACCAAGTACTCGAACAAACCAAAGCGGGTCTTAAAAGCCATCTTCCACTCATCCCTGTCACATATCCTGACCAGGTGGTACGCCCTTCTTAGATCCAGGCAAGTGTAGATGGTAGCCTCCTTCACCTGGTCCAATAGTACTGGGATGAGTGGAAGTGGGTATCTGTTCCTCACGGTGTTTTTGTTCAACTGGCGATAATCAATGCATGTTCTTAACTCGCCATTAGCTTTAGCTGTGAAAAAGAGGAGAGGCCGTGAGGGAACGAGACGGACGTATGAAACCAATGGAACAGAAATGGTCTAGATACGCCCTAAGATGCTTGTTTTCCGGATCCGATAGGGCATATACTCGACATGAAGGCATGACTGCGCCTTCTACCAAATCAATCCGACAATCATAGTCGCGATGAGGTGGTAGTCTCTCTGCTTTCACTTCGCTAAATACGTCCACATACTGTTGATAGTCCAGAGGCAGTATCACATCCTTTTCAACTGCCGTAGCTACCTGAAACACCTGAGCTAGTGCCATTGTGTGGGATTCTCTGTTTCTCATACAATTGACCAGGCATTTCTCCTCATTGGAACTGATGGTTTTACTCCTCCAATCCAGGGTAGGATTGTGTAGCCATAACCATGGCATCCCTAGAATAACCTCGTATTGAGGAGCTTCGTTGATATTTAACACTATGTCTTCCACATGATCATGTGGCTTCCCCTCGAGGATCAATTCCACCTTTTCGGTGTGTTCTGTGATGGGACCTGATTTTAAAGGAGTACCATCCACTGCCAATACCATCTCGGGTTTCGTGTTAAGCACTCTCACTAGTCCCAACCGATGGACTAACCCGTAGTCTATGAAGTTACCTGTGGCCCCGGAGTCAATCATAGTTTTAATCTGATGTCTTTGTTGACCTGTCCTGAGGATCATGGCTAGGAATATGTGTGGTTCAATATGCTTCACTCCTCAAACAGCTAGCGACGGTAACTGCAATTCCTACGGGGTGCTTTCATCCCTATTGGACCTCCCGCTATCAGTTCCCCGGTAGAGGTATTCTCCATGGCTATTGTAGCTACCTGTTTACCTGAGTAGAAAGTATTCCTTTTCTTGGGTTTTGTGGTACAAACCTTCACATAGTGCCCCTTTTTACCACAGTACATACAGAGGCCCAGGGCTTGCCTGCTTTCTCTCTAGGATTTAGATAAAGGGGGTCTAATGGCTCCTATGTCCATAGGTTCCGCACCAGATTCCTTAGGGATAGAATGGGTTACCTGTTCCCCACTCTCCCCTGTTCTCTCCAATCTTTTCTGATCCCCTCCCCTTTCCGCCATTCTATGATCTGGACGTAGGGTGAGATTGATCAAATCGGTACAAGTGGTGGGCTGGGGATCTACTTGAGCCAACACGTCTTTGATGTTGTCGTTTAACCCCTGATAGTACAAAGCCATCCTTTTCTCCTCAGGTCATGATGTCTCCACTACCAGTCTGTTAAAGGGGGTCATGTATGAAACCAGGTCTTTTCTGCCCTGACGTAACTCCAGTAATTCACGATCTGCAGTAAGAGTGGGATAGGAGATAGCGAAGGCTACTCTCGAGAGGTTAGTGGGAAACGAGGCAGGTCTACAAGAAAAATGTAACGTGGTCTGGGTAAGGAACGCCTGAATCTTGAGTGGGGTGCCGCTCTCAGCCGTTTGCAGGCAGCGCGCGCCATTGGGCGCAGCTGGTCCTCTTCGCGCCCATTCCTCCCTGCCGTATTTTTACGGCTCGCGGCCCCAGCTCCTCGGGTGCCGCTCTCAGCCGTTTGTAAAGTGCTGTGACTCCTTTTATACCTGCTAACAACGCTGGGGAATCGCCTGTTCATCCCACGGACGCCGATCAGGGCCGAGTGAGGACGAGAGACTTTGGCCGTGTACCTGGGCTGCAGTGACTGTGGAACACAGGAAGCAGCGGGACTGCAAGGACCAGCAGGCAGCACGCACCATTGGGCGCAGCTGGTCCTCTTCCCGCCCACTCCTCCCTCTATTTAGACACGCCCTCAAATGCGCATCGCGGGACATCGCCGGGCGAAGCCCGGGCAAAGGGCAGGCCGTCTGAGGCCGTCTGAGGCCGTCTGAGGTCTAAGAGGACGGGCCAGGCCCTTTCTCTTTAACCCTGGGTACGATTTGTGGCTTTTAGATACTAGCCTAGTCCGCTTAAACCCTGAGTAATATGGCTCTTCGCTCGGGGAAGGGGAGAAAAGTCACCCTCTCTACTACGGGCGGAGTAGTCACTGGCACCATGGACCAATTTCTAAAACGGGCTACGGTAATTCTAGAAAAAGAAATTGCCCTGACAGAGAAAAGATTGTCCTTAGATCTACTGACAGGAAAGCGCTCCTCTTTGGGCTCTATTGGGGCAATTACTTCCCCTGTAACCCGTACGCATGACCCAATAGCTGTACAGAGCCCTATATTTTGTTCTGTGTTGGTGGAGCCGAACTCAGTTGAGGCCCGTGCAAATTCAAATTTAAATTCTACCATCAATAGTACGGCTTCTAGCGAAGCTCCTAAGTCCCCTTCGCCACAGAGTTCTCCTATAAAATTCCCAAGTGTGGGACAAACGAAAAGCAAAAGACCTGCTGCAATACAAAAAAGTAGTAAAAGGAAAAGAGTCGGAGGTATTCAGAAGGGGGGCTCAGCTAAAATACCAAAGACAAATTGCCAATTATCGAGTCCCCTGCCTCTTATTCCACCTACGGGGCTTTTGGCATTTACGAACCCCACTCCTGATTGTAGTGCAGATGTTGAGTTCTTGGGAACAATGGAAATACTCGTAAAATCATTGATGTTGCCCTTACTAGAGCGAACACGAATGATCAATGCCAAATTAGATCAGCTAGAAAAGTTAGTATTAGCCAACACCGGGATACTGGATAAGCTATCCATAGCACAGGAGAACATTAAGGCCCCTATGACCGCTGCTCAGATTCAAGGGTCCGGTAGCAGTTCCGGGGCCGTGCAACCTGTTAACATAAACAAGCCTTTAAGTAAAACACCAGCCATCATTAATGCCACCCCCCAACACTGTCCCAGTATATCCGACCGTCCTCCAGTAATAACCCAGGTTTTATTAAATAAATCAGTTTCTTCTCCTAAACAAATGGCCGAAGTAGTAAGAAACAAGGATATAAAAACATTACTACCGGATCTGCCCCCGAAGCTAACCCCCTGGTGGTCGTTTTGGCCGGTGTTCCGGTCTTAGAAGAGGTCAAGGAATCCTTTGCCTCACTTAAAAACAAGGTAGTTAACTGGCTTAACATTCACAGACCGCTACCCCCCCAAATCTCGAGTGAGATTATTATGGTAAGAAGGACTCCTTGGTTAGGTAGAACGGTGAAAACAATTAAAGGTGACTGCGTAGTGGTGACCTTTGGAGACCCTAGATCTGGCTCCCATATATGAGCATGGATTAATCAAGCACCGGAAACCACTATCCAGTCACTGCCGTTTTCCTTCTTTTATCCACCGTATTGTGCGGGGGAATATAGGGGGAGGTCTGATGAATGGACAAGAATAGAAAGGAGGGGAGGGAATAGGGGGAATTGGGGCAGACCAGGTCCTATGTACACCCCAGATGCTTTTTATAGCTCCAACCGTTATAGCTGTCTAGAGGCAGTAGATTGACTGTCCCTCCCAATTCAAGAAGTAGGGAATTGTATAGCTAAGGTAGAGGGTATAGGAGCGCTTCCAGAACCTGGAGAGTTGTTAATTTGTGACCAACATAATATCCTGGAGGACGGTTGCCCTGCTGAGATTAAAACTATGGGGTTTCAAGCTAATACTGCCTACGATGGGTCAAATCGCCAGAGTACTCCTACAGCACTAGGAAGTGATAAAATAATCTGTAACTCAGCGTCAACAAGGCCTGCAGATGCTACATCCCCGATAATTAATGAAGCCCCAGAATATGGAATAGAAACTGGTTGCAGATGGTTTAATCTTGCTAGTTGGAATATTGATGGCTGGAACAGCAAAGTTGACTCTCTTGGGTGGGGCGATTTGGTTAATAAATATGATCTATTATGCCTGCAAGAGACATGGAGTAAGGAAGACATCAACTATGAGGGATTTGTTTCTTTTAATTTACCAGCACAAGGATCGACTATGGGTAGAGCCAAAGGCGGACTTCTGATTTTACTTTCAGTCAATCTCCCAGTGCAAGTTATAAAACATGAAACGGTTGGCTGCCATTCCCAAGTGTTATGGCTACGACATAATAATGGCCGTGACATTTTGTTGATTAATCAGTACAATAATTTGTTTGATTCCTTGAGATCATCTGCAGTAGTTAATGCATTAGAGAAGGTCCTTGATAGGATCTGTCTTGAAGATTGTGTTAACTTTGCATTTATCTGTGGGGAAGACTTCAATGTTCCAACGTGTCCTTTATCATTAACTAAGTCATGTTGGGTCAATGATGATAATGGAGAAGGCTGCATTCATTTCATACACAGTATTTATGGTGAATCATTGAACTCTGTTATGGCAAAATATGATCTTGTTATACTGCAAACTGCCAAAGACAGGGAGGGGAATTCTGTCCCAACTTTTACTGGTAGAAATGCAGCCACTGTTATTGACCATCTGCTGATCTCAGAGGTTATTATTTTATATTGTGATACCCCGGTTGTTTTGGATTTTGCGGTCAGTGACCATAATTGTATTACGCTGGCACTATTCGTTTGGGTAAGAAGGAATCGGCAGTTAAAACTGTTGTTAATGATATTGTCCCATGCAGAGTAAATGGCCATAGGATCAAATGGCGAGGAGACAATTCTGAAAAAAACTTTGTTTAAAATTGTGGTGGCCTGTTTGCCCGAGCTGTCTAATTGCCTGGACGACGATACTGATCCAGCGGGAATTTTAAAGAGTTTTAAAAAGATCAGCATCCTAATCGACAACAGTTTGACTACTTTTAAGTGTAGTAATAAGAAAGTAATGATAGGATGGTTTGACTCCGCATGCACTGAGTCATCGTGGACACTTAAAAACGCTCTATCTAGTAGGCCTAGGGATAGGCTGGCTATTGCAAAACTCAGGGCCTTATATAAAGAGCAGCTGAAGCTAAGGAAGCGCGAACTACAGGAGGAAGCCTGGAGTAACCTGACCAGGGCTGTAGAATTGTCAAATAGTAAACTCTTTTGGGATACGGTTAACTGCCCCTTCCTCAAGAGTGATGACACTCCAGCTTTAACTGCCCATGTTAGCGAGGATTGTTGGGTTTCCCACTTTAGCAGTATTTTTTACTTTAAGGGAGAGGCTAATCTATCTACCGATAAAGGTGACCTATGGTCAACTATCTCACTAAATATTACAGTGCAAGAGGTAGAGAGTGCCATTAAGAGTAGCAAGGGAGGGAAAGCCCCCGGCCCAGACGGGATCCCTATTGACCTATTCAAGGCCGATATGGTACTTTAGGGCCCTGTCTTGACCAAAGTTTTTAATGCGGCAGTAATGGAAAGTACCCCATGTACATGGGGGGAATCAATAATTATTCCTATATTTAAAAAGGGAGATAGGTCAGATGCCAAAAACTATCGACCTATTTCCCTTTTGGATTCTTCCCTCAAGACCATGAGCAGGGTGTTGTTGTCTAGGCTAGAGGAGTGGGCAGAGGACAGCGGAATTCTCGCGAGTTCTCAATATGGGTTCCAAAAGGGTCTCGGGACCATCGAACAGTGTATAAACCTAGGTCTAATAATAGGGAAGTACACACGCTAAGCAGGGTTCGCTCTTTCTCTGCTTCGCTGACTTAAGCAGCGCGTTTGATTTAGTCGATCATGCCCTATTATGGTCAACGCTACTAGAACTGCCGGGATCATTCACTTCCCGGCCAGACTATATTCCAAATTATCTGCTCGTATAAGGTATGGTCAAGCAGGAGAATGTACCGATAGTATTAGGGTCAATTTAGGCATACGACAGGGCTGTGTCCTCGCGCCCCTCCTCTTCTCCCTTTTTATTAACGCAATCGACGCAGAGCTCAAGCTGGTCAACTCCGACGCCCCACAAGCAGATGGCCAAGCTATTCCGATTCTGCTCTACTCAGATGACTCTGTGCTTTTATCGAGAACTCCCTATGGTTTACAGAGATTAATGGACAAGTTTGCAGGTTTTATTGAGAGAAGGAAATTAAAGATTAATAATTCCAAAACTTTTATATGTCATGCGGCAAAGAAATGAGGAAGCTGAGAGCCTTTTATATTGAGGGCCAAAAAATACAGATTGTAAAAAAATTCTGTTATTTAGGAATAACTTTTAGCAGCAATGGCATGTGGCTACAGGAGATAACCAATGTAAAAGCCAAGATGTCGATAAGTGCCTTTGGAGTGTTCAAATTTGCGAACAAGTTAGGTGATCGTCGCATTTATGACATGTTGCACATATATCGTCACAGATGTGTGTCAATTGCACTTTATGGATGTGGTGTTTGGGGGTATTGCCGCCATGGGGCCTTGCAGGCTGAAGAAAACTGTTTCTTAAAAAAATTGCTCCGCTTGCCCATGTCAGCCTCCACTGAGATAACTCACCAGGAAGTTGGGCTGGATGGCATGGAGAGCAATTTGGCAGAAGGAAGAAACTAGCTTCACTAGAAGCATTATTAACGACTGCCTTCGCTTAGATAAATGCCAATCGATTCTGTGGATTAACTATGTTGTAACAACCGTTAGGGATTTTTTTAATGTGAACATCAAAGATAATCCTGATAGTTTAACTGATATCTCCAAGAAAGAGCTTAAGTGTACCTTTGTGAGGAAGAAAGCCCAAGCACGTAAAAACACTAACATGCTGTTAACAATTCCTCAGTTATACTACTCCAACATGGTTACTACTGGCTTTCAAAACTATTTAACTGTTGTCACCAGGCCATCCCATCGGTTTGTCCTCACGAGATTAAGACTTGGAATTGTACATCACTTGGTGGCATTCCCTCATATTAAAAAACACCCTTCTATACCTTGCCTCTGTGATGGGTTCACTAAACAGAGTACTGTGCATTTTTTATTTATTTGCGATCTGTATTTGCATTTTCGCATTACTTATCTTAAACCCGTGTTTAAAAAATATGCAGTAATGACTGTAAAATCTGCCATGAGGTTGCACTTCTCTTTAAAAGAGCCAGATATATGTTTTTTTACAGCTATGTACCTTTTGAAATCAATGGCAGCTAGGAGAAGTATGGTCTTATGAAATTCTTTTGAGAACCTGCAGTCACAGGGATTTGTTCTATGTCTGCATTTTTAATCATGTTGTTTCTAAACTTGTTCCTTTTTAATGATAACTGTATTAGAACTCAATTCCTGTGGACTGTGTTCTGTAAACTTTTTATGTGCTTTTATGATTATTTCTAAATGATCGAATAAAGCTTTTGAACTTGAACTTGAACTTGAGTGGGTCGCCTGCATATCTTACTGGGCTAGCCAATGGTATGGGTAGGGGAACAGTTACCTGTTACCTGAATCTGCGAAGCCCCTGCTGAAGCATCAAAAGGATTCCTGGCCTGTCTATCCATCCTTTATTTGAGTGCTGCAGTCTCAGCACGAGACGTAGCCAACTCTTGCTGTACTAAAACTAAAGCCTGCATCACATCGTCTAACGTAGCAATCTTTAAGCCACACCCTGACCGGGAGGAGAAGATTTCGTGGGTACGTGATTCTGTCACGATCTGGTCAAACTTCTCAGGATCAGGGTGATGCTCAAAGGGGTCCACCTCCTGATTTCCCAACACTCTGACTAGTGAAGAACACACAGAGCATAGAGGTAATAAAGCGAATGATAGGAAAGGGAGGGAGCAGCGGTGGAAGGGACACCTGAAATGAGAATGTACAATGGTTAGGCACAATCAATTATACTAGCTACTCTCCATAATTCTTGCTTGATATAAGACACACCTATGTATGATCAGCTCCGGAGATGGACCCTTCCTTAAAGTCTCAGAATATTAAGATGCTTCTCATATTAAGTGGATCAATTGCTCCTAGAAAACCAAACAGATGTTATAGATACCACCATATATTCATGCTGTGAACCAATCAAACCAAGCCTGCCACATACGTACCCTAGCTCGCACTCCCCTTTTTTCTAGAACAATACCCACTCAAATGATTGCTTGAATACAAAGAAAAGTCATGGGGGTAATGGTGAAGTTCAATGATCCTTTCAGAAAATAAATTTGGTGCTTGTATCAAAGTTCCAGAACACAAGACTTCACTAGAATCCAGCTCAATCCAGCACTGTAGTATGATTCCAAGTGATAGGCAGTCTATAGAGAAAAAGCAAAAAGTAAACACACAGTTTGAGTCTTAGCACATCCGACCTGGATGCCTAAGCTTACCAGCACTTTCAGGACCTTCCTCAAAACAATAGAGAGTAGATAGAAAACTTCAGAATTCGTGCTCAGCCAAGTAGTATTAACATCCGGGAAGAAGTCCAGGTGAGTGGCGCCGGACTAAGAATCGGCAGATTATGTTCCCCCGCAGCAGCCACCAGCGGTAAGCTACCGAGCCGGGAAACCAACTGAAGGAGCTCACGGCAGCCGCAGAACCAGGATAGATCGGCTCGGCGATACCAAGCAGAGTTCCCCTTCCCCGCTGCAGCCGCAAGCGGGAAGGGTAGACGCCCAGACCTGCTCAGCCGAGCAGGATTGAAAACAGGAGCCTCCTCGTATCACGGGGCTCGAACTGGAGCTTCGTTTCCCAGCCGGGAAAACGAGGATAAAGGCAAAGAGTGAGCTGCGGGAACCAAGACGGACGACTCGACACTCCACCCCCGATCATCTAAGGAAAAGGGAATCACATACAACGCGGATTGCGTGTCACGTGGTTTAAATGTCTTCTAGTCCCTCCCAGAAAGCCTTCTGGGTAATGTAGTTCTGTATCCACTGTAGAGTAGGCGCCGATGTCAGTTCCTGACACATTGTTTAAAGATACTACAATAGATGCGGAAGCCGGGGTGTTTTCTTTTAAGATAGCGGCCAGTCAAGAATACTCAGTAAACAGGCTGCTAGTGTACAGGCCATCCGGATCCAGAACAAATTTTATGCAAACCATGGACCAACTCCTGGAACGTAAAGTAAATTCACAAGACTTCACCATCCTGTGCGATTTTAATTTCCACCTAGATAACTTCTTCGATAAAGATTCTCAGGGTCTGTTGGACCTAGTGACAGATGCAGGCCTCAAACAAATTGTAGTCGGTCCCACTCACACAGCAAGAAACCTCTTGGACTCTGTTTTCTCTAACTGCCCCTTGTTGAAATATAATAACACATTACAACTTCATTGGTCCGACCACCATGCAGTGATGCAAATTCTCACTCTCCCCTCCTCAGTTGCCTTTAAGCACGGCCCAGTTAGAAGCCAAAAAAGTTATTTGTGGCAACGCCTAGACTTAACCGAATTTTCCACTTATTAGAGTCAGAACAAGCCCTGTTTTGCCAGAGACCCAGAAGCTGCTTCTTTAAAATATTATAACTGGATTACAGCAGCAGCACACACCACGGTTCCCCAGAAAACAGGGAAAACTAGCAGGACAGCTCCCACTGAACCCTGGTTCTCAGATGAACGAAGGATATCAAGAAGACTTTGTCGTAGTCAAGAAAGATGCTGGCGCAAACACTACAATCCCAGGGAGAAAGAATTATATAAGACGAGACTGGCACAATACAAGGAACTAATTAGGAAAACTAAAATCATTTATTTTTCAGAAAGAATTGAAGGAGCTAAGAACAATTCCAAAGACCTTTTTGCAACAGTTTTCAAACTCAGCCATTTGCAAGAGTCCAATGATAGCATAATAGATCAAGCTTTTTGTGATACTCTGGCCTCCTCTTTCTGCGATAAAGTCTCTGCCATTTACAATACCTTTACTCTACGATCGATAAATTCCCAGGGTATTCAGATTGACACTGTAAATTTAACCTCAGATCAGTCTATTTCATGTCCTGAACTCGATCCATTCCGCTTTTCAAACTTCACATTGCTTTCTCAAGAACAAACTTCAACACTTCTCTTAGCCACTAAATCAGCATCCCCTTTGGATCCATGTCCTCCTAGAGTAACTCATTTGTTAGTGGAGTCAGTTGCAAGTCCACTCATGGAGGCTCTTAACATTGCCATTGAAACAGGGTCCTTTCCCACAATGTGGATGAAAACATCAATTCTGTCTCTGTTAAAAAAGTCAAACCTGGATAAAACAGATGCAGGAAACTATCGCCCTATCTCCCGTCGAACTCTACCATCGAAGGTTCTGGAGAAACACATGAATCAAGAACCAGTGGCCTTTATTGAGAACAATCATGTTCTGGACTCCACCCAGTAGGCTTCAGAGCCCAGCATAGTACGGAATTGGCTCTAATCACTGCAACCGAGGCCGTCAGACTGGCGGTTGATAAAGGAGGATTGGCAGCTCTGATATTGTAGACTTATCAGCTGCCTTTGATATGGTAGATTATGGCATTTTAATACATCGGCTACAAGAAGTAGGAGTAGCAGGCCCAGCTCTAGCACTATTCAGGTCCTTCTTGCTCAATCATGAGCAATTTGTTGAAGTAGGAGGTTTTAAATCAAAATGGTTCAGGCTCCCATGTGGGTTGCCACAGGGCTCATCATTAGCCCCACCCTCTTTAACATTTCTGTCGCTCCTCTGGTACGTATGATCAAAACCCATGGTTTTGAATTGCTATCATACGCCAATGACACCCAGATTATTGAATCGATTTCGAAATGTAATCCTGATATAGCCCAGAATTTTAAGGAGTGCATGAGATATGTCAGTGATTGGATGGCTGAGAACTGTCTTAAGTTGAACTCAAACAAAACAGAAGTTCTACTTTTCGGGAGAGAAACATCATTCTGGTCTTCTAAATGGTGGCCATCGGAGTTGGGGACTCTCCCAATACCAGTCACCAAGGCCAAAAACCTTTGAGTTATCATATAAACCTCCCTTTCCTTTTCCCACCACGTAAAAACACTCACTGCATCTACCTATTATATTTTTAAAATATTGTGGAAAATTCTTCCATTTATACCGGTGGGATTGCAGAAAACAGTGGTGGCAGCTCTAGTGTTGTCCAATCTTGATTATTGCAATGGGCTACTGGTTGGAGCTAATAAATCAGTAGTAGCTAAACTACAGGTACTTCAGAATTCTACCACTAGATTGCTTCTTGGTTTAACTAAATACTCCTCAGCCACACACGCTTTGATCACCTTGCATTCGCTGCCTATTGAGAAGCGTATAAGATTTAAGGCATTGTGTATTGCCTTTAAAGCATTACAGTATTCAGGTCTTACCTACCTTAAAAAACGCGTTCAATGGTACATACCAGCATGTACACTACGTTCGGCTTCATTGAAGTTAGTGACAGTGCCAACCTTCCGTCTCCAGAGATGGGGTAGAAAAAGCTTCTTTAATATTACCACTAGATGGTGGAACAAGCTACCTTCTCAATTAAACAACTCTACCGATCTCTTGTCCTTTAGGAAAGGACTCAAGACCTGGCTGTACACTATGTAAGAAGTACAAGTAGCATCCCATGTAGTGTAGTTCCTATCATCCCAATAGGCTCTGCGCATTGGAATAATACCTACAGCAGTAAAGGCCTAGACCAGACGTTAACTAGGTCTACTACTGTCGATACTAGACTCAAAGTTTTGGGTTTGCCAGCTTAGCTCAGAGTTCACTAGAAACTTTCTCGAATGTTCAAGGAGGACTTAACTTCCCTGATTAGACAAGAAGGGATTTAGTTTCTGACAACCATAGAACATGACAACTTTGCTCTCCCCTAATCAAGAGTAAATCTCGAGAGTCGTGTGAACAAAAGGCAATTTATTTTACTCAGTCAGTACGTGCATTCTTAGTCTCATCAGATTGTAGAGAAAAGGAAGAGACGGGCGTGTTCAATAAAAAGGTGTTATTTATTGATCAGTCTCTTTTCTCATACAAGAGAAATGGATCGATATTATTGCAATACTTATAGTTAAGTAAAGTGCATACATTAAAAGCAATAGTATAAAATAATACTGTAAAAACATTGATATGGTTTCTAAGCCATAAGATGTTTTAAAATGAATAAAATATATTATATACACATATACATTTGACTAAACGTACTCAACTGGTGTTTCTAAATACGCCTACCCCGTGTACCTGACCTAAGCCTAATACGTGGGCGGGAATAGAAAGTTACAGTTTAAGTTAAGTTTGTTTTTGCCAAGTGAATAACTAAAGAATTCTCTGTGAGGGGTTATTCAGTTCTGTACCTGGAATCTAGGTTGAATGAGGGATGGTATCTCTCGTCTCTGGTCTCGATATTCCAGGCTGCCTGCGAGGGCTACCCAGAAACGCCGGTGCTGGATTTCTCGGCAGGAGAAAGCAGCTTCTCTCAGCGCGTCAGGAAGGCGGGGCTGCGCCAGCGGGGTCTGCTCTGCTCTTCGCTTCGGCAAGTATGGCTGCTCCGTCTCGTCACCACGCGTGTGTTTGCATAGGGCAATATCGGTAATATTTATACCTTTAAGGTGCCGAGATTGACGTAAGGATGGACATAGATACGTCAATAAGGATGTCATACGACTTGCTCGTTAGCACATTCTTTTACTGAAGTTCTCGGTGAAATCAAAACAATGGCCGCAGGGTTTTGCCCAGGTTGTCATAGGTTTGATTTGTTATGAGAACTCCGTATGCCTTATCAGGGGCTGGAGGAATATCGCTTGTCTAATTAGATCGCAAGCGTTATGACCTAATCAGATAACACGTTCCTGTGCCGTAGTGTGACTGCGTCAGATAACGGTATCTGCATCATGGGGGTTTTCTGCCTCATGGGCTGACTGCTAGTTAACTTGTTGGTTTGTTTAACCAGAATAGGGTCAGGAATAGGGGGATCGATTCAGAACCTATAGGAATACATCACACCCACTCCACGCTAACTATGGTCATATTTACTAATCTATGCATAGTATAACATAGTACAACATACTATAGAGTATAGTGTATACCTTACCACCCCAAAATACATAAATGCATTTTGAAATTTTCAAATATACGGAAAAATTGCAGTCATATGTATTGTATGCACTCAAGCTGTAGAATAATGCCAAAGTAATCACGCATTTGTATACATTATTGCTATTCGGTATATGAGAATTTACACATGAAATGGCTCTTAATACAGAAAAAAAGTTCGAGACCATTCCATCACAGAATAAAATATATATATGTGAACATACCAGCGGGCAGCTAATGTCTATAAGCTATCTAAAATTTAGAAACCTTAGTTCTCTAAGAATAGTTCTTACTTTAAGCAGAAGATAGTGTCCCGGAAAATATGCAAAAATATTTTGGGGCTGCTGAAAAACTTGCTGTCCGTGAACTGGAGGGAAAATTGTTCATGTGACTTTATTTTTAAAGTTGAAGGCCGAATTCAGGGAACGCCGTGTGCGAGCTTGCTCAAAAGTCTCTATTTCTGCTCTGGTGAGAACATCATATCATTTAGGCTTTCGAAAAAGCTGTCAACAGCTTCCTGGGAAAGTTCCACTAACTCGGAAATAGGTGTAATCATGCATTCGTGCGCATGATTTTCTCCATTGACATTCTGATTTGCATTGCTGACAGAAGGTCGTACCTGATCGATGCTGCTTTCATCTTGAACTTCACTACCCATCAATCGTAGTGGTGAAGCTTCCACAATGCCGTCATCAGGATTGGTAGCCTTTGAGGGCAGCACAAAGCATGAACCTTGATCGGGCTCAACAATGTTTCTGCATCCATTGGCGCATCCGATTGTAGCGTCAGACAGGTGTCTAACACGCATTCTTCTCCGCATAGCAGACACCTTAATACAGGTAAAACACATCTTTGCCACATTGGTCGAAATGATAGAAACCAAGTCATGTTCAGGTCTCTAAGCCGGGAGAGTCCCAGGATTTTTGATATCCGGTCCCGGTATCCAATGGCTAGGATTGTTTCTTCCCTTGTCGCAAGAGTTTTGTCTGTGACATGGGTTGCCATAACGAAAAATAAGGACTAAGAATAGGATTCCTGCAATTAGTCCCAAGATCAGGGGAAGTCCGCCAAAAATCGAATGGACGAAATCTGGAAAAATACCCAGTATGGCTTTGAATGGTGTTAATGCCATCGAAAATACTGTCTTAAATACCTTTGAGACCCCATTGGTATCAGAAATATTTAAGATTTCATTCAGGATTTCTGCGAAATGTATGGGGGAATTAGTTGATAACAATGAATGTATCTCTGCAGTCGTCCTTGCGACTTGTAGATCATACGTTTCTTTTGATGACGTGAGCCTTGTAGGCGTCTGAAGAAGCACTGTTTTCATTCTGCTTAAAGTATCTATTCGAATAGAAGTAATTTTCAAATTGGGCCATGCCCTTGCCTCCCTGTCTGGAAAGGAGCTGGGGAACAACGAGCGTCCACAGCACTTGACCTTTGCAGTCGTAGTTACTAGATAAGGAGTCCCGGGCATAAGACTACAACATCTGCGGTCTACAATTAGAATGTAACTCCCATTATAGAGTCTTTGAAAGAATGGTTCTATTTCTGTTGCAGGTGCGCCTTGCTGGTGACATGAAAGGTTGTATGACTTCCCTTCACAGGCTCCATGCAAACTAATTCCGTTACACAGAAGTGTGCCACTTAGTGACATCGCACAATTGTTGCCACTGAGAAACACTTTCTGTCCTTTATTACTGACACATGCATGCAAATAGGGCAGGTTCCATGTTGTTTTAAGGTACCCCTTTCCCAATTTCTCGTACATGCCAGCCTGTATATATTTTTGGCAGTATTGAAACCTGAAGGTTGAGATTGGAATATTTATTATCCCATGTATTATCCATTCACTGACAGGTCGTTCTGACATTGTCACTGGTAATCTTTCGAGTTTCTCAATGCTCAGGATTGTATAATCAGCACCCTTTTGTGCCATACTGATTTGTCTATCAGTAAGGTTAAAGATTTGGAATAGTGACGTTGTGTTGATTAAACGCCAAGGCACATAGCCTGAACGCAGATTTTGTAACGTCCAGCCAAGCTGTACAATAGAGCGCAATTGTGACTGACCGTGTTGTAATAACAGTAAGTCTTGCGACAATATGTCGATTGCTGAAGACACAATGCTGTCCAAAGAAAAAATTCTGGAGGACAGAGTCATTAACCCATTGTCCACTACAGAAAGTGATTTTTCCAAATTAATACGGTCAATTTCCCGTATTCTCTCTGCTGTTTGCGTGGTCCCATTATGAAATCACGCAAGTCAGCACCATCAGTAAGTAAAGTTAGGTGTTGTTTAATTTCTGCCAGTGTGGAAGTTTGTAGCCATTGAAGGCATAATTTGCCCACACTGTAGGTGGTTATTATCCCTGGGTGATGTCTTTGGGGATATCTAGGGTCTGGCCTGGTCATTTTGAACCCCTGTGTTTTATTCAGGAATCTGTCTTGACAGTTATTAGTATTTGTGGGCCAGATCAACCATTGTTTCCAATCAGGATGTGTTCTATTTTGGTTTAATATATTGTTTACGTCTATCTCTTCATCTGTAGAAGTGTTGCTAAACATTGTTGGCTTTGGAATAGACGGTTTATTTAAATCTTTGATTTTGGCTAGGCCAAGACAGGTGGTTTGTTGAACAGTGTCATTTAAAAATATCATTTGTTCTGGGATCATGCAGGCTCTAAACAAAGCTTCTATACCCTGTACTTGCCAATCTTTTGTACCCCAAACACTTTTCAATTCAACATTTTTGTCCCAATAATCAAAACCAAAAGTATTCATTTGTTCAAAGAATGAGTCTGAATATATCAATTTTGTGTTGGTTATCATGGTCTTTGTCCCTGTCTTGTTTGACAATTTAAAATAGAATGCTTCAGCATTACTTGTGTTAAAACCTGAAAAGTATGAATATTTGTCATAGAAGGTCCTTGAGCTTCCTTTTGGAGGGGTTGCACAATGTTCCCATTGATTATAATTTAAAACATTTCTAGGTTGTGCAGATCTATGTAAAAAATGGTTACCATAGTGGTTATAACAGTACATACTATCATAATTTGTAGAACCCTGCAAATAATCATGTTTGGTAAATTTAGCAGACATTACTAAGTCAGACATCATATTATTAATGCTTTCGAAGTCCCAATCATCAGCAAATGAGCTTGGTTTTACAAAGTCACTCAAGGAGATCTTAATTTGGTGTGGATATTTCAGGATTTCGACCGGACCATAAATTTCATAGTCAGTGTTGTCCCAGGCTACCCCACCCGGTATCGGATTGGCTGTGAAGTTGACTGAAGAAAGTTCTCTTTTCTCGATGTGTGAAGATGTGTGTGGTTTTAGGATCAAGTTGATTTTCTGACTTGCTGTGTCCATTTTTGCATATTTTCCCTCAATGAAGCGTCCCAAAGTTAGTATCATGATGAGCCAAAGTATGAGGATAAATGCACCAAAACCCACCCAAAATTCAATCCATGGGGAAATCAGATATGTTTCTTTCAGTTGTTTCAAAAGTTCTTTAGCTTTATCTTTAAAGGTTTTTGATGATGGCTGTGTCTTTGATTCACTGAAGCCTTCAGAGGAATCATCGAAGTTTATGAAGTAGCCGGATGCAGTTCTGTCAATTGTTCCAATTGCTTCAGGATTTCTGTTTCTTGCATTTTCACTTGGTACTTCATTATAGATTGGTGTGTCTCTGCTAAATGTTTTTATTTGGGTTTTCAGAGGTCTGAGTTCTATTGCATTGTTGCATAGTCCTTGTTGTTCTTCTGTAGGCGTTTCGAATGTGATGAGCCTCTTCGTTAGGACCTCTGTACTGGTAGCAAACCTTGGTGTTCTGCTACTTATTGGGAGTCCACTTGGCCTACTGTTTGTTATCGGCCACATGTTGTGGTTTTACCAGGTCGATGGATACAACTCGGTTCTCCTTTTTTCCAGCAAGTGGCGGTAGCACAACTGATCTTGTCCCGTTGACAGACAAGACAGGAACTGCTTTTCTGTAAGAAGGCCCAAATTCCTTCTTTACCGCGATCTTTTCCCTGACTAGATCCCCGACTTTGGGAATCCAGACAGGTCTTGCTGGGACAGGTGGTGGTTCTTCAGTGGTTGTTGGCTGTTGTTTCAACTTTATGTTGCTCAGGTCTTTTCTTGTTTTGTTTAAGTCCTGCAAAATAGCCAAACGGTCTTTGATATCAAAGCTTTTTTCTTCTACCACTGAAGTCTGACTATCAATGTCAGAGATCAACATCCTAGTTTCAAATAATAATTCGTACGCACTGAATCCCTTCAGAGAATTTCTTGGCAAGTTATTTAGACTACGTTGGACACTTATTAGATGTTTGACCCACCCAGCTCCCGAACCTAATATCCTTTCCGCTATAGATTGCTTTATGCCTTGGTTTTTTCTTTACACCATCCCGTACCCTCAGGAAGGAAGTGAGAAGATTCCCGCTGGGCTATGCTCATTTGGTCATGTTTCCCCTCAGGCTGTTGGGCTAGAGTGGAGACAATGGTCAAACGTAGCATGCTCTTAGCGTATATGCCATTTAGACTCGCAAATCTTTGTATAACAGTCCAGACGTCAGCAGAGTGCTGGTGATCTACATTATAAGTGGAACTAGCCTGTATATGTTAATCGCAACCCTTCCTTTTTACTCCTGATTTTTCCTGGAGTAAACCGACGAGGTATTAAACTGTTTCTCTCCCCACTGCGATCTCTGTTGCAGTTTGGGCAGTTTTTTACAAACATGGTGTGACGGAGGCTCATGCCTGGCCACCAGTACCGTGATTGTAATTCTTCCAGAGAGTCTTTTAGTTTTAGGTGTCTGAGACCCTCGCCCATATGTGCGTCTGCGATTAACAAGTTTCT
The DNA here is from genome assembly GCF_964261635.1 of Lissotriton helveticus. Lineage (NCBI taxonomy): Eukaryota > Metazoa > Chordata > Amphibia > Caudata > Salamandridae > Lissotriton > Lissotriton helveticus. The sequence continues at coordinate 991,316,359 of NC_136067.1, forward strand.
CCTGTCCATGTTTGGAATCACCCTATCCCCCACTCCAGGGATTCGAGCAAAAGGGACGGAGTTTGCATCGATTATGTATGTATAATTGAGTGGATAGTTGATCGGTAACGCTGAGCAGTCGCCTTTTGATGACGTTTTCACTGCCAGCACTGTTTCACCGTCAATGTATTTTAATGTACGCTTTTTTCGAACTACGGGAGCCGATTTAGTGGCTGCCGCTGTGGCTGTTTCAGCCAATGAATTCCCTGCAACGTGAACGCCATCACGCTGATGACTCAGTGAGTGTGTCACGTGAGTCTTTGGTAGTTCTTTTTGTAAAAGAGCTATTTGTTCCCAGAGCAGTTTCTGCTTTATTGGTGCATCTGTGTCATCTTTGTAACCGTTTCGAATCCATGTCTGCAAATCCTTGTTATATGATTTGACGCAGTAATATGAATCTGACACTATAAGTGTCGGGAATTCGCGATCCGCATTATCTAGCGCCATTTTCAAAGCTAATATTTCAGTTTGTTGTTCTGAATTAGTTTCTACTGAGTGTGTTTTCGTTAATAGAGGTTTTAGTTTACCTCCGCGCCACACTTCTTTTGTAATCCCACATGTGGGGTTGTATGCCTGTTCGCCCCAAACGGGGGGTTGAGCATGTCCGTCTGTATAAATTACACAGGCGTAATGTCGTAAAGGCAGAATATCGATTGGCAGAGGATATGTTTTTTCATATTCTAGATTTTTTAATTCTTCTAGTTCTGGAAGATTGTAAGCCAGGCTACACTTGATAATTCATATCCTACGAACAGGACTGTCAGATGGGCAATTCTGGATTTTTTAAAGTTGAATTTGTAACCCTCTGCAGCGAACCCAAGTATTATGGTGTTCACTCTTTTCAAGTGAGTCTCCAAGTCATCATCTGTTAAGTAAATGTCATCGACATAAGATAATGCTTCATCATCATATATTTGTAGTAATTCTGTTACTCTCGCTGAGAATACTCCCGGGCTGTTCTTGTACCCCTGGGCTAACCGACAGAATTGTTTTTGAGTGCCATTTATTGAGAATGCAGTTAAATATCTGCTCTCTGGTGCTATGTTTTGACAAAAGAATCCATTAGAGATGTCTAATGTTGTTTTGTATTTTTTGCGCACTATGTTATTCATTAGTGCAGCACTATGTGAGTTTTGTACTGCAAAAGTTTTGCAACATGTGTTAAGGTGTCGGTAATCCAAAACTAGACGATATGAATTGTCTGGTTTGGAGACCGGAAACAGAGGGTTGTTCATTTGTGAGGTGCAAGTTTCAATCACCCCCTGGTATTCTAGCTGATCTAGTATTTCATTTACCTGTTTTTTAGCTTCTTGCTTAATTGGGTACTGCCTTTGTGCAGTAGGTTGTGATTTTAACTGGATTTTGTGAGGAGGAGAGTCCTCATCCCATCCCACGTGATTTTTATATAAAGCAGGAGCTAGAGCTACTGCCCACTTTCTGGCAAGTGTGTATTTTTTATGAATTGGGATATGATTTGAGAAGGCAGGCATAATTACTTCTTCGCCATGAGGGCAATCCCTGACAAACTCTGGTTGCCAGTCTTTTTCAGCTAGAAGGATATCATAGCCCTTGGAGAGATTATCCCAAAATAGTCCCCTTATTTTTCTAGTCTTATCTCCCTCTATACGTAATGTTATTTCGTATATTTTGTGAGGTTTGCTAACTCTGGTGTCCGCAGTTTCCACTTGAAGATATTCATTCGTGTCCACTGTCTCCAGATGATTCATAAGGACTTTGCGAGCTATGCTCACTTCTGCTGCGCTGTCTAGCATTGTCTGAGCCCATTCCCCGTTTTTCAGTTGTGTCCTCAGAATTCTCGGCATTGTTAACTATTTTAATGCTGGCTACCTTCTTCTTTGGAAATTGTAATTTCTTTTTTAGCTGAGCAGGTTCCTTGTCTTTGGACTTGGCGTGCTCTTCTCTTTGTTCTGATCGTCCTCTTCTTTCCGATTTCTGCGAGGAAGTCTGAAAAGATTGAGAGGGACGTGTATCAATGTCTTGATATCTATCAGGCTTTTTAATATTATCCCTATTTCTAAGGTTATATCTTTTCCCAGAGGGGTCACTCTGTGGTGACGTGTGTCTTTGGTTCGGAGATTTTTCTCTTCGCCTAGGAGACCTTCCTCGGGACTGGAATTTCTTTTCTTTAGGATTGGATTGTTTGTTTCCATCCCAGTTCTTTTTTGGTGATGTAGAATTATTATTAAAAAACATTTTTTCAGGACTTTCAATTAGTTGCGGTTTTACTGGTATTCCACCTAAACTATCTCTACCTAGTTCCTCATAGGATTTTTCTATGATTCTGGCAATTTCAGCTGGTTGGTCTGCTATATCTGTCTCTTTTAACCTCTGGCGGATCGCCACGTTTGCTGCTTCTCCTTTTATGTTGGCTAATAGTATAGCCGAGACCTGCTTGAAGTCTTTTAGTAATTTCATACCAAGAGTTAAAGCGGGTTCAGGACCATATTCATCTTGAATTTGTTTTAGCACATCTGGTATTACCGAAATGGATGGAACACCGTGCGTTTTTGTGTAGATGGAAGCAAAGACTGTACCCCAAGTGTCACAGTCCTCAATGTGTGGTGCGATTCCCATTGGAAGACAGATAGTCAGAATCCTGTGCTTTTCTAGCGGGGTGGTGTCTGGAAACACCGCCTCTATTTGGGTGATTTTCTGCGCTAGCCAGAATGGTATTTGTTCCCGTTTAGCCGGTACTTTACCTAGGCAGGACTGGATGTTCTGTGGTGTAATTTTATTTGTGTTCCCCTGGTGAGGGGTCAGCTGTGGGAGTTTAATCGCTGGCTGAATTGTTGAAGTCCGCATCACATATTGGACTAATTGTCTGTGTATCTTTATTAGTTGTTTTAGCTGTGTTAACAGCTCTGCTGCAGACATCCCATTGATGTCTGGATGTGGTGTGTATCCGGCTAGGACCGGCCACGTTGCTCCTGGTCTACCTAAAGGACCGAGCCTGGTGATGTGATTATCATGTTTTAGGGCGCCATCAAATAAGAGCAAATGCTCTTGAAATTTGAGTGGTACTTCCACCTCCTCGAAAGGAGTGTACGTTTCAGGAGGTTCCTCTATTTTGTAATAGTGGAAGTACTTTGTTACAGGATTTGCTGCTGGAAAATTTATCCATGAATAGTATACCTCTGTCTGCCGATATTCGTGTGCCTCAATTACGAATATGACTGTGCCACCTCTAGGTGTCAGTCCATTTTCTATAAGTTTTATGGTTATAGATTTCCTTTTGATGACCGGGATGAGTATTATATCCGGGTCTGCGTCTTGCATGGTAGCATCAGCTGCTGCGAGTTCAGTTGCTAATCTAACTGCCTCTCTTTCATCCTCATTGTCTGACATTTTGCTGTCCAAAAGGTTATTTTGTTTGTTTGCAGATCAGGTTTCTTATGGAAACAAAGATTAGATGCACAATATTTTGGAACTCTTTTTATCCTTCAACGTTGACTAAACCAAGTACCATACATAGGAGTTTCTTCCTGCGAGGTTTGGCGGATATTACCTTTCACCCACTCCAGACGTCTTTGGAGTATTTGGGAAAAGGGGTCTGAGTGAGAAAGCACGACTGAGTTACTCTAAATGTCTTACGTTAGTTTTATCGCCCTTTCCAAACACGTTGGGCGCCATGTAGTGTAGTTCCTATCATCCCAATAGGCTCTGCGCATTGGAATAATACCTACAGCAGTAAAGGCCTAGACCAGACGTTAACTAGGTCTACTACTGTCGAGACTAGACTTAAAGTTTTGGGTTTGCCAGCTTAGCTCAGAGTTCACTAGAAACTTTCTCGAATGTTCAAGGAGGACTTAACTTCCCTGATTAGACAAGAAGGGATTTAGTTTCTGACAACCATAGAACATGACAACTTTGCTCTCCCCTAATCAAGAGTAAATCTCGAGAGTCGTGTGAACAAAAGGCAATTTATTTTACTCAGTCAGTTCGTGCATTCTTAGTCTCATCAGATTGTAGAGAAAAGGAAGAGACGGGCGTGTTCAATAAAAAGGTGTTATTTATTGATCAGTCTCTTTTCTCATACAAGAGAAATGGATCGATATTATTGCAATACTTATAGTTAAGTAAAGTGCATACATTAAAAGCAATAGTATAAAATAATACTGTAAAAACATTGATATGGTTTCTAAGCCATAAGATGTTTTAAAATGAATAAAATATATTATATACACATATACATTTGACTAAACGTACTCAACTGGTGTTTCTAAATACGCCTACCCCGTGTACCTGACCTAAGCCTAATACGTGGGCGGGAATAGAAAGTTACAGTTTAAGTTAAGTTTGTTTTTGCCAAGTGAATAACTAAAGAATTCTCTGTGAGGGGTTATTCAGTTCTGTACCTGGAATCTAGGTTGAATGAGGGATGGTATCTCTCGTCTCTGGTCTCGATATTCCAGGCTGCCTGCGAGGGCTACCCAGAAACGCCGGTGCTGGATTTCTCGGCAGGAGAAAGCAGCTTCTCTCAGCGCGTCAGGAAGGCGGGGCTGCGCCAGCGGGGTCTGCTCTGCTCTTCGCTTCGGCAAGTATGGCTGCTCCGTCTCGTCACCACGCGTGTGTTTGCATAGGGCAATATCGGTAATATTTATACCTTTAAGGTGCCGAGATTGACGTAAGGATGGACATAGATACGTCAATAAGGATGTCATACGACTTGCTCGTTAGCACATTCTTTTACTGAAGTTCTCGGTGAAATCAAAACAATGGCCGCAGGGTTTTGCCCAGGTTGTCATAGGTTTGATTTGTTATGAGAACTCCGTATGCCTTATCAGGGGCTGGAGGAATATCGCTTGTCTAATTAGATCGCAAGCGTTATGACCTAATCAGATAACACGTTCCTGTGCCGTAGTGTGACTGCGTCAGATAACGGTATCTGCATCATGGGGGTTTTCTGCCTCATGGGCTGACTGCTAGTTAACTTGTTGGTTTGTTTAACCAGAATAGGGTCAGGAATAGGGGGATCGATTCAGAACCTATAGGAATACATCACACCCAGATAAGATGCATCAAAATCCGCCATATTTATAATCCGGTTTTATGGCAATATCTGTTGCCCTACAGTAATTATCACACAAAAAACAAAATATTTCGAAGGCGTGTCAGCAAAACAACGTATAATTAGTCCACAGAAACAAGAAAAATTATATAAAAAGTCTTCATATATTTATTACAATCAAAAAGTTAAAAACACAAGTCCATAAAAACATTTAATTACAGTATTTTCAGAAAACAAAAGTCGACGCGGCATTTCGGTGATTCAGATGATGTTCACCTTCTTCAGGACAGTTTTCTAGTTAATATTCTCTATTGTTGAGAATGCTGGGTTTTTTAGTCTTTTCCTCAGAGTTATGTCGCAACAATAATAGGATGGGATCTTGTAAATAGCCCATTAGTTAAAACCACTGCGGGTGTATGCAGGAATCAAAGACTTTTCGTTGGAGCCACCGTCTTTTTAGGTTAAAAACATATGCTTATATTGATATATGAAGGCTAACAAGGGAAAACCAATGGAGCCTGTCTGTATTAACAGATGTGTCGTGCCTGGATTGCCAATAGTCCCCACACAGCGTCTTTTGATTAGACGGTTCTGTATTCAAGCGTTCAATGTATTTCAATCTGTATGGTTTTTTTTTCGTTGACCTCTCCTGGCATCCCTTGTGAGTCAATAACGCCCTCCCTGCAACCAACTTAGTTTCTTCCGGGTATCGCCGTTGGTGATTCACGTTAATTCAAAATAGCAAATACAATGACAAGCTGTTTAAAGTTGTCATAAAGTAAATCAGAGCGGGCAAAGTGCCCCATGATGAGAAATTCCCCAATTTGCTAAGCTAGAAAAGTGTGACAGTTGGGGAGAAGTCAGGCAAAAGTGTCAGCAAATAAAGCCCCCTTAATGCAGATTCAAATAAAGATTCAGTCAAGTAAATGGGAAACGGATCTGCTCAGTAACTGTTTTGGGGTGGGAAAAAAGGACATCAGCTCTAAAGAGAGCAAGGGAAGCATCTCCTCTAAGAAGAGTAGAAAGGGCATCTGAACTAACTGAGGAATGCATAGCTCAACTTTTTCTTCTAAGAAGAGATACAACTCCTAAGATTCCCAACCGCGGCCCGTGCAGGTAAGAACGGTGGGGGGGAATTCGACAGACGACGAGGGAAAGTTATTTAGTTATTTACATTTCCCTCGTGGTCATCTGTCGAATGCCCCCCCCCAACACGGCCCCACCGCCCTTACCTGCACTGGACGCATCTGAAGATTCCTTGAAGACAAATAATCAGGATCTAACAGGTTGAGGAAATCAAGTTTAAGTCTTCCTTTCCAACTGACACACAATGGAGTCTCTGCTGCATCACCTTCAGCTTGATATCTCAAGTGGGATGATAGAATTTGGTCAGAATGTTTCCACTCATAGGTGTTGTGGTGGCAAAAACCAACTATATTTGTTGCCTAGGGCTGGTAATACAAATGAAAGCGCATACTCTGGATACTTGGTAAGGGCGGAAGACAACGAGCGATCTTTGCCACTTTATTTATATCCCCTGGCCAGGCTTGGCCAGAGGGTGATACATTGTTTGCAGGCCGTTTTGGGCCCTGGTTCTGCCTTCTCGGTACTAGGGTCATTACATCCCACCCCAACTTTCTATTAACTTTTTTCAACAAAGTTCAACAAACAAAGTCTTTGAGTCTCAGATTGGGTAGTGGATTTGGCCGCAGGTTATATAGTTGGATCGATGTTCTGCACCCTGGGTGTCAGGCCTGGCTTCGATGTAACATTCAACTCTTCGCTCTCCTCAGGTGGGATTGTCAGAGTGCTAGGAGGACCGGTCAGGCTTCATCTTCAGTGCAAGTTTGGGAGGTCCCTTCGGCACAGTCAGCTCCTGCTTCAGTGTCTTCTGGATTAACGCCTCTTTGATCCAGTTGTTCTACTTTCCGGAACTGTTAGACCTGGCATCATTGGCGTGAGTCTCCCTTCCATTTTTTACGGATTGCCTTCTTTGTTTTGATATGTTTTTGCTGGTTTTATGCTTTGGGCACTGTGCCACTGCTAATCAGTGCCACAGTGCAAGTGCTCCCTATGTTAAATTGATGTACTAATTGGTTATTCCATGATTGGGTTATTTGATTTATCTATCAGCCCCTAGTACAGTGCACCATGTGTGCCCAGGGCTTATCAATCAAAAGCTGCTGGTGGGCTTGCAGCAAGGGTTGTGCCACCCACAGAAGCAGCTTGTAAAGTGTTTCTCCGGCCTGCCATTACAAGGCCTGTGTGTAGTCTAGTACTGCCATGTTGACTTGGCAAGTGCACCCACTTGCCAGTCCCTAAACCTTCCCTTTGCTTCATATTAGACGCCCCTATGGTAGGCCCAAGGGCAGGGTGCATTGTAAGTATAAGGTAGGACATGCGCTGGTGTGTGTAGCATGACCTTATAGTGAATTACAGCCATTTCCGTTTTTCACTATTGAAGGCTACCTGTTCTCCATAGGCCAGAATGGGCAGTTAGATTATTACATTCTTATAATCCTAACTGACTCAAGGAACATGGTAGAAATTTGAATTTAGTATGCCTGAACTCAGAATAATAAAATACATCTTTTAGTAAAGTTCGTTTTAATATTCTGTGTTTGAAAATACTACTTTTAGAAAGTAGGTATTTTCTTGCCTAACTATCCAGGCCTGCCTCGGCTGGGTTGTGTATTCCTTGTCTGGGTTTGTGAGTGGCAGGGCTGAGGGATTCCAGGAGACAGGCTGGGTAAGCCCAGTGGTGAATAGAGAGATCTGCATCTAGATGGGAGGGAGGAGTTGCACCTGGGACCTGAATAGGGCTAGGCCTTCCCTCTACAATGCTGGCTCCACCTCCTGTGGCTTGTCTGATGTCTCTGCCCTGCACTGTAAAAGGAGAAGAGGAATCATGTCAACAGAGTGCTCCAGAGCTGTATCTTCCCTCCCCTGTGCTGGCTCCACCTCCTGTTGGGCATCTGATGTCTCTGCCCTGCACAGTGAAAGGAAGAAGAGAGTCATGTAAACAAAGTGCTCAGGAGCTGGTTTGGACTAGGCAGAGGCCTCTCTACCTTCAGAGAAAAAGGATTTTGGGGTATAAATATTGGGTCCCTGATCCCAAGAAATTAGATCACTTCTGGACAAATAACCTTTCAGTCAAGGAGAAGAACCAAGGAAGCTGCAGGAGTTGTACTGCCCCTCTGCCAGTGTGCTGTTTGCTGGGTTGGCCTGCAGTGGTTGCTTCGTTGCCAAGGGAAAGGAGAAGGAACTTTTTAAGGACTTTCATCATTTACAGAATATTCTCGAAAGGGCTTGAACTGTGCTTGCCTCCTACTGAAGTCTCAGGGATAAAAGACTTCACCTCCAGCTCCCCACTGAATTTCCTTGCTGGGAATTCTGACTTCAGACACTTGCGTGCGCTGGGAGCTGGGAGCGTGACGCATCAAGAAGAAGTGTGTCACCGCCGCAGCTGAAATCGTCAAATTGCCAGAGAAGCGAGTCTTCGCCGCCTCTCCCTGGAAGCGTGTGTTCATTGAAGCTGCCTGCTGTCGCATCACCGGAGAAGCGTGACGCCATCGTGAGCGTCACCATCGCATCACCGGAGAAGCGTGTCGCAGGGCCTGTCGCAGCTCCAAAGTACAGAGTCGTCGCAAGGTTGCCAGGGCGTCATCGCATCGTCATTGCATCGCCGCATCAAGGATGCCATCTTCTCGCATCGCAACCGGATCATCGCATCGCATCAAGGCGCCATCTTGCGCACCACAACAGGCCGAGAATCTACGCATCACCTCTGCACCGGTAAGGCTCATGACGCATCCCCTACTCTGCGCAAGCATTGAGGCATGACGCATCATCTCTCCCAGATCACGGAACCAACGCATCTCCCCTTTTGCAAGCCTTTTGTTTACTTTGCGTTACGCATCCAGGTACTTTGTTGAGAACGTTGTCGCATTTATCATCAACTTGAACTAAGCAACTTTAATCATCTTTTAAGCAATCTTAAGTGTAGTATTGTGGATTTTTGTCGTTTGTGGTCTTGTGTTTAAGTCTATATAAAGAATACTTATTTTTATAAAACCTGTGTTGTGTCCATCTGTAGTGTTTTCACTGTATTACTGTGCATATTTACAAATGCTTAACACACTGCCTCTGAGATAAGCCTGTCTGCTCGTGCCAAGCTACCAAGGGGGTGAGCAGGGGTTCTCAAGGAGTGTAATCCCCTTATCCTGACTTAGAAGTAAGGGTCTAACAGGAACCATGATACGTTTCTGGTGACTGTCTCATTTCCACGTTTGACAGAGATGGCTGTTCCATTCACCTGCAGTACAGTCCAGGTCCCTGGTTCGTAGGGCATCTTGAACTTCCCCCTGCTCGGCGGCATCAAATCAGTACCAGGCTCCCTGTCACGATGATTGGAGGTCTGGCTCTTCGCCTCTGGTAGGCCCACTCGTTGTTTTGGGCCCGTCAAGTTTGAGAGTTGGCTTGCTCATATGGTGGTGGGGTCCCGCGTTCCGATACAGGGATTAAGTCCCATCTGTATCCAGCGAGCATCAGGGACCAGGGGGATCTTTGTGTCGTGCAATGTGGTGTGCTGCGGTATTCTCGCAGGAATAGCTGCAGCGCTGTTTCCGGATTTGCCTGTTCTGCCATAGCAATGCGCAGGGCCTTGTTCAGTGTGCACATGAACCGCTCTACTTCGCCATAAGCCTGCGGCCCTTAAGGGGTGATCCGCTGGTGTTGTATGCCCTGAGATGTAAGTAGGTCCTTAAATTCTCCTCCTTGGAATGGTGGACCAATGTACACCTTCATTTCTTGTGGCAGACCGAACAAAGCAAATGTCTTTTCTAGGACGGTGTGATGTGGGTGAATGCTGTGGAATCCACTACTTCGACTATTAGGTACTTGGAATAGCTGTTGAGGAGTACTGCTGTCCCTCTCCCGTCTGGGAAGCTACAAAAGTCGAGACTGACTTGATACCACGGGGCGGGGTCGGGTTCCGCCGTCATCCTTGGTTGCTGACCTGATTTCCTTAGTGGAGAGGGCACGGGGACATGAACCTCGGGACACCATGTTAACGTATTCTTCCGTCTTTGCATCGCTGTCAGTGTCTTCATCTCTTGGATCTGGCGGGTGCCGGGAAAGGATATATGTGGGATTCTTTGAGCCTGGCTAATACACTAGATCCATCTGGTAGGGTTGCAGCTGGACCGCCCTTTGTTCGATTTGTGGCGGAGGGAGTGGGGCTGTTCCTCGGAATAGTGGAGTAAGTGGCTTATGGTCAGTGACTACCCGGAAGGAGTGTCCACTGATGTAGAGTTGAAAGTGGCTGCATGCCCACTTAACTGCTAGTGCCTCTTTCGATCTGGGAGTACCGTGCTTCTGTGAGCTTTGCTCGCGAATGCAAGGGTCACCCACTTGCCAGCTTTAATTCTTGCGTGATGACAGCCCCAAGGCCTATGGGACTAGCATCTACTCATATCTCTGTGTTCCGGGTAGCGTCAAAGTATGCCTTGATGGTTTTGCTGAGCAATGCGACTTCAATATTTTGAAATGCATCCTCTTCTTTGCTGCCCCATGTTCATGTGGCATCTTTTTTTGTTAGGGCTCTGAGGGGATCGGCTATCAGGGCCAGGTTGGGGATGAACCACCCGCAATACGTAGCCATCCCTAAAAAACTTTGATACCATGGTTGGCACTAGTGCTTGCTGTATGGCGAGTAATTTTCGTGGATCCACCACTACTCCTTCCTGATTAAAGACGTATCTAAAGAACTCTATAAAGTTCTGAAAGAAGTAGCATTTGTCTTTGTGGAGGGTTATGCTGTGGTCTGACAGCCATTGTAGGGCTGCTCAGAGGTGTTTGTGGTGCTCCTCGATGGACGACGAGTGGATTAGAATGTCGTCAATGGCATTAAGTACACCTTGTAGGCCAAAAAGAGTTTCTTGGACTGTGTCTTGGAATATTTCAGCAGCAGCTGATATGCCAAAGTTCAGCTGTTTGTAATGGCGCAGTCCTACATGTGTCGAAAAGGTTGTTATGTACCAGGTCTCTTCTGCTAGCCTCAGCTGATGGTACCCGGTCTAGCTTGGATAACCATCAGGAGCCGTTCAGGTCAGCTATGATGTCGTCCATTGTTGGTGATATATGTCTCTCCCTTTGGATAGCTAAGTTGGGCAGGGGCTTGTCAATGCACAATCGTATCTTTCCCGTTTGTTGTTTTTTCTGCAATTACCATGGGCGAGACCCAGGGTGTCGGGCCGGTGACCATTTCAACCACTCCTTGTCGTTCCAAGTTGCGTAGCTCTTGTTCGACCAATGGCCGTAGGTGGAATGGGATGCGCCTCTGACGGAGCGCTACTGGTTTGGTCGAATTGTCGATGTGGAGTTTGACCGGTGGTCTATTCATGCACCCTAGCCCAGTGAAGAGGTGCGGGAATAGTTTGAGTATTTCACCTTACTGGAGTGCCTTGCCAGAGCGGGCGAAAGTGACCAGGCTGAGTTCTTACGCCATGGGGCTTCCCACTAGGATGTCGGCCTCCCTGTCGACTACATGGAACATTGTCGTGATCTCCTGGTCTTCCGCTTTCACCTACAAGGTCATCTTGCCTTTTAGAGATAGCGGTGTGTGGCTCACATATGTGAATAGTTTGACATTGGATGGGGCTAGCTGGGGGCACAATGTAGTTGTTTGTACTGTTGGTTGCCCATCACATTGTACTTACTTGCACCGATTGAGGTGAAATACTTTGAAATTTGAACTTTGAACTGTTCTGGAAATCACTTGAACTGCACAGACCACGATGCAGTGGGGCGATACGGCGGAAGAGGTCAGCGGTGTGCGCCCAACTCCGGTATCCACTTTTTCTTGGCTCCCGGTAGCCATGTAAGCTGACGAGCTTGTTGGAAATGCACCTGCGCGCCAGAGGGGCAACGAGGCCCGTGACGGATGTTTGGCGACCTGTTCTGCAACCCCGAATCTATCTCTACTGATGAGGGAATTAATCCCGAAACACGAGCTAGGCTCGTGTCTAGAGATGACCACAATACAAGTACTTACTTGCACCGATTGAGGTGAAATACTTTGAAATTTGAACTTTGAACTGTTCTGGAAATCACTTGAACTGCACAGATCACGATGCAGTGGGGCGATACGGCGGAAGAGGTCAGCGGTGTGCTCCCAACTCCGGTATCCACTTTTTCTTGGTTCCCGGTAGCCATGTAAGCTGACGAGCTTGTTGGAGATGCACCTGCGTGCCAGAGGGGCAACGAGGCCCGTGACGGATGTTTTGCGACCTGTTCTGCAACCCCGAATCTATCTCTACTGATGAGGGAATCAATCCCGAAACACGAGCTAGGCTCGTGTCCAGAGATGACCACAATACAAGTACTTACTTGCACCGATTGAGGTGAACTACTTTGAAATTTGAACTGTTCTGGAAATCACTTGAACTGCACAGACCACGATGCAGTGGGGCGATACGGCGGAAGAGGTCAGTGGTGTGCTCCCAACTCCGGTATCCACTTTTTCTTGGCTCCCGGTAGCCATGTAAGCTGACGAGCTTGTTGGAGATGCACCTGCGCGCCAGAGGGGCAACGAGGCCCGTGACGGATGTTTGGCGACCTGTTCTGCAACCCCGAATCAATCTCTACTGATGAGGGAATCAATCCCGAAACACGAGCTAGGCTCGTGTCTAGAGATGACCACAATACAAGTACTTACTTGCACCGATTGAGGTGAAATACTTTGAAATTTGAACTTTGAACTGTTCTGGAAATCACTTGAACTGCACAGACCACGATGCAGTGGGGCGATACGGCGGAAGAGGTCAGCGGTGTGCTCCCAACTCCGGTATCCACTTTTTCTTGGCTCCCGGTAGCCATGTAAGCTGACGAGCTTGTTGGAGATGCACCTGCGCGCCAGAGGGGCAACGAGGCCCGTGACGGATGTTTGGCGACCTGTTCTGCAACCCCGAATCTATCTCTACTGATGAGGGAATTAATCCCGAAACACGAGCTAGGCTCGTGTCTAGAGATGACCACAATACAAGTACTTACTTGCACCGATTGAGGTGAAATACTTTGAAATTTGAACTTTTAACTGTTCTGGAAATCACTTGAACTGCACAGACCACGATGCAGTGGGGCGATACGGCGGAAGAGGTCAGCGGTGTGCTCCCAACTCCGGTATCCACTTTTTCTTGGTTCCCGGTAGCCATGTAAGCTGACGAGCTTGTTGGAGATGCACCTGCGTGCCAGAGGGGCAACGAGGCCCGTGACGGATGTTTTGCGACCCGTTCTGCAACCCCGAATCTATCTCTACTGATGAGGGAATCAATCCCGAAACACGAGCTAGGCTCGTGTCCAGAGATGACCACAATACAAGTACTTACTTGCACCGATTGAGGTGAAATACTTTGAAATTTGAACTGTTCTGGAAATCACTTGAACTGCACAGACCACGATGCAGTGGGGCGATACGGCGGAAGAGGTCAGTGGTGTGCTCCCAACTCCGGTATCCACTTTTTCTTGGCTCCCGGTAGCCATGTAAGCTGACGAGCTTGTTGGAGATGCACCTGCGCGCCAGAGGGGCAACGAGGCCCGTGACGGATGTTTGGCGACCTGTTCTGCAACCCCGAATCTATCTCTACTGATGAGGGAATCAATCCCGAAACACGAGCTAGGCTCGTGTCTAGAGATGACCACAATACAAGTACTTACTTGCACCGATTGAGGTGAAATACTTTGAAATTTGAACTGTTCTGGAAATCACTTGAACTGCACAGACCACGATGCAGTGGGGCGATACGGCGGAAGAGGTCAGCGGTGTGCTCCCAACTCCGGTATTCACTTTTTCTTGGTTCCCGGTAGCCATGTAAGCTGACGAGCTTGTTGGAGATGCACCTGCGCGCCAGAGGGGCAACGAGGCCCGTGACGGATGTTTGGTGACCTGTTCTGCAACCCCGAATCTATCTCTACTGATGAGGGAATCAATCCCGAAACACGAGCTAGGCTCGTGTCTAGAGATGACCACAATACAAGTACTTACTTGCACCGATTGAGGTGAAATACTTTGAAATTTGAACTTTGAACTGTTCTGGAAATCACTTGAACTGCACAGACCATGATGCAGTGGGGCGATACGGCAGAAGAGGTCAGCGGTGTGCTCCCAACTCCGGTATCCACTTTTTCTTGGCTCCCGGTAGCCATGTAAGCTGACGAGCTTGTTGGATATGCACCTGCGCGCCAGAGGGGCAACGAGGCCCGTGACGGATGTTTGGCGACCTTTTCTGCAACCCGAATCTATCTCTACTGATGAGGGAATCAATCCCGAAACACGAGCTAGGCTCGTGTCTAGAGATGACCACAATACAAGTACTTACTTGCACCGATTGAGGTGAAATACTTTGAAATTTGAACTTTGAACTGTTCTGGAAATCACTTGAACTGCACAGACCACGATGCAGTGGGGCGATACGGCGGAAGAGGTCAGCGGTGTGCTCCCAACTCCGGTATCCACTTTTTCTTGGCTCCCGGTAGCCATGTAAGCTGACGAGCTTGTTGGAGATGCACCTGCGCGCCAGAGGGGCAACGAGGCCCGTGACGGATGTTTGGCGACCTGTTCTGCAACCCCGAATCTATCTCTACTGATGAGGGAATCAATCCCGAAACACGAGCTAGGCTCGTGTCTAGAGATGACCACAATACAAGTACTTACTTGCACCGATTGAGGTGAAATACTTTGAAATTTGAACTTTGAACTGTTCTGGAAATCACTTGAACTGCACAGACCACGATGCAGTGGGGCGATACGGCGGAAGAGGTTAGCGGTGTGCTCCCAACTCCGGTATCCACTTTTTCTTGGCTCCCGGTAGCCATGTAAGCTGACGAGCTTGTTGGAGATGCACCTGCGCGTCAGAGGGGCAACGAGGCCCGTGACGGATGTTTGGCGACCTGTTCTGCAACCCCGAATCTATCTCTACTGATGAGGGAATCAATCCCGAAACACGAGCTAGGCTCGTGTCTAGAGATGACCACAATACAAGTACTTACTTGCACCGATTGAGGTGAAATACTTTGAAATTTGAACTTTGAACTGTTCTGGAAATCACTTGAACTGCACAGACCACGATGCAGTGGGGCGATACGCCGGAAGAGGTCAGCGGTGTGCTCCCAACTCCGGTATCCACTTTTACTTGGCTCCCGGTAGCCATGTAAGCTGACGAGCTTGTTGGAGATGCACCTGCGCGCCAGAGGGGCAACGAGGCCCGTGACGGATGTTTGGCGACCTGTTCTGCAACCCCGAATCTATCTCTACTGATGAGGGAATCAATCCCGAAACACGAGCTAGGCTCGTGTCTAGAGATGACCACAATACAAGTACTTACTTGCACCGATTGAGGTGAAATACTTTGAAATTTGAACTTTGAACTGTTCTGGAAATCACTTGAACTGCACAGACCACGATGCAGTGGGGTGATACGGCGGAAGAGGTCAGCGGTGTGCTCCCAACTCCGGTATGCACAAAGAGTTTATATATACATATATATATATATATCTTCTCCTGCGAAGTGTAGTAGTAGTGATCTCTTGATGGCGATTTCTGTCTCCCTTGTCGCGATGAAGTAATTGTCTAGGCAGCTGATCAATATTTCCCACCTGGGGGATGCAGTGGTGGGGTCGACGAGCTCACTGAATGGTGGTAGGGCTCTGACCTGCGTGTGTTGCATGGCTAAAAGAATCCTTTTTTTTACAGAGGAAGCCTGTTACTGCACATTTTACTTGAGCTGTTTCTTTTATCCGTTCAACTGACAATTCTTTATCCAGCACTCCCATTGCGAGAGATAGAAAGCTTTAACTCATGTGAGTCATTTTTAAGTACATTCCAGCAATACATGATACATACAGACCAGTGTCACTTCAGTACTTTTGTTCACACTCGTGATTCGTGTTTGTTTTTCTCATTCTGACACCGAGCCTGATTATTCCATGGATAGGTAAGATGTTCAGGTGTATCTATCAACATCGTATATTAGGGTGCAGAGGATTTTCCACTTCAACTCCACTTTCTGTTTAGTTTTGGACGACGGTCTCTCTCATACTCGACTCTCGGTTTCTTTTCTTGTCTAAGGCCTTCACCTGTTTTCTCTTTTGTTTAAGTCTTGGCCCCTTTTGTTTGGCATAGGACAGTTTGAATATTATAGCACAGCTTGAATCTTATGACACATTGTTCTTATTTATGACCACAATTTTGCAGCTCTGGGCATTAACCTAACAGGCCATTATTGTCACGATAACCAAGCTCCTCAGGATCAGGGCGATGCTCAAAGGGGTCCACCTCCTGACTTCCCCCACACTCTGACTAAAATGTATACAGAGTATAACGGTAATCAAGCGAGGGATAGGGTAGGATAGGAACAGCGGTGGAAAGGGAAATCTGAAACAAACAAGCACACAATTAATATGGTACAAAATCCTGTCCACTCTCATATAATTCTCGCTATTGTCAGAATCATACCTAAAGATAAAATTGTTCCTAAGGTGAACCCGTTTCTTCCCTGTCTTTGGCAAGATACTTCTCTCACCGTAGGAAGTTGTTCACAACTGAAAGTCAGACACAAGTTATTAGACTCAAACCATAGTACCAGGTTATTATGTAGCCTCCTATGATAAACATACATACCCACTGCCACACACCCTATAATCCAAATGAAAAAAGCCAACTCCAGCACCAGGTAATTGTTCTCCTTACTAGGAATGACTGATTGGGTATTCAAATAATAGATCACCAAAATGTTAGGAACCACTGATCCTCGTGAATTCCAATAACACTAGAAACTGTCAAACAAAGACTTCCAGAACAACCAGCTGGCCAGTATGCAGTACAGTAATGCAGGGTAGAAGAACACCAAATGAAAACATGGTCTCTTTAACCGGACATCCATGCCAGATGTCCTGGGAGCTTACCGGTCCTCCTCTCTTCCCATACCGCATACCCCAGAGTTCAGGAAGGAGCCTCGCAGGATCAAAGGCCAAATCAGCTTCTTTTCCAGCAAGCTGACTCTTCACTAGACACGGGGAATTGTTGGTTGAGGGCTGTAACGGCAGAAATTGACTTGTGGTGCACATTACTGTTGGCGTATTTTGCACATGTATAGTGGCAGCTGTGTGATTAGAAATATTTAAAACCAAATACTCTTTAAAAATCGCCTGAATCTTCTTTTATTAAATCTTGTGGTGCACTTTACTGTTGGCGTATTTTGCACATGTATAGTGACAGCTGTGTGATTAGGCATACTTATAATGAAATACTCTTTTAAAATTGCCTGAATCTTCTTTCATAAATCATTTTAAACTTTGGTGGCGCTCACCTGTAAAGTGGTTCTGTCGCGCTGAGGGGGGGGGGGGGTTAGCGCTCCAGTCCTAGTCCAGCGGCGCCTATATAGCGTCAGACTGGAGCGACCGCGCAGCGGGCCCGTAGGTGGCGTGCCAAAGGCAAGCCCGTCTGCGACCGTCCGCGCACCGGCAGCGCCAGCCACCATGTCGATTTTCATCAAAATACTGCAGAAACTCCCAGATATCGCTACACAAGAAAGCAGCTGTATGATATAGGTGAGCGGGGCAACGCACTCAGAGCATTTGCTTTGGACCATTTAGAGGGGAGTGATTTTGACTCGTTGGTTGAGGGCTCTAACAGCAGAAATTGATTTGTGGTGCACATTACTGTTGGTGTATTTTGCACATGTATAGTGGCAGCTGTGTGATTAAAAATATTAAAAACGAAATACTCTTTTAAAATCGCCTGAATCTTCTTTTATTAAATCTTGTGGTGCACTTTACTGTTGGCGTATTTTGCACATGTATAGTGGCAGCTGTGTGATTAGGAATACTTATAATGAAATACTCTTTTAAAATTGCCTGAATCTTCTTTAATAAATCATTTTAAACTTTGGCGGCGCTCACCTGTAAAGTGGTTCAGTCGCGCTGAGGGGGGGGGTTAGCGCTCCAGTCCTAGTCCAGCAGCGCCTATATAGCGTCAGACTGGAGAGACCGCGCAGCGGGCCCGTGGGTGGCGTGCCAAAGGCAAGCCCGTCTGCGCCCGTCCGCGTACCGGCAGCGCCAGCCACCATGTTGATTTTCATCAAAATACTGCAGAAACTCCCAGATATCGCTACACAAGAAAGCAGCTGTATGATATAGGTGAGCGGGGCAACACACTCAGAGCATTTGCTTTGGACCATTTAGAGGGGAGTGATTTTGACTCGTCACAAATGGGTACATTTAATTGTGGCCTTCTTAATGTGAGGTCACTCCCTAAACACTCCACAGAAATCAAACTCCTGATCGAAATGCACAAGTTGGACGTCCTGTTCATGACTGAGACATGGACTGATGCAGGGCTGGATCTCGAGTTGGGGTTAGCATGCCCTGCAGGGTATAAAGCATTCCATAAACCGAGACTCAGTGGCAGAGGAGGTGGGACAGGGATCATATTTAAAGGCTCCTGGGATTTCGCTCCTCTGGACATTGATGAGGTTGCACATGTGGAAATTCTTGTTTTTTTGTTGAAAGACAGGACTGGGTATATCCTGATGGGCATGGTTTGTTATAGACGCCCGGGGGCAGTGAATGCTCAACAGCAGCAGCAGCTAGTGGATGTGATTAGTAATCAGACTCTTACCCATCGTAGACTGCTGCTATTAGGAGATTTTAAACGTTGGCCTAATGGGAAGATGGATATAATTTATAACAATTTTATCCAGTCCTGTGCTAACTTGAACTTGGTACAACGGGTCCAAGAAGTAACCCACATAGCAGGACATGTTTTGGATCTGGTATTCTCAGAGGATAACTTGGTCATAATGGGTAATATTTTACCAGTTGGATGGTCCGATCATCACCTGGTTCAATTTCGAGTGAATCACGGTAGAAGGACCAGGTCCACCCCTATGGAGGAAAGGTGTGTTCTGGGTAGGGACTGGAAGGCCCTAGTGAGGAAAGCTAAAATGGCCCTGCTTTTCCACATAGAGTCTCTTTTCAACCCAGGGAAGGTGGTGGATGAGAATGATATAGCTCTCTGTGGGCAACTAACCAGCATAATCGATCAGCTCACTCCCATGAAGAAGATTAGGAAACTGGGGAAACCCTCTGCCCCGTGGTACACAAAGGAATTGAGAGCCTATAAATTACACTGCAAACAGGCTGAAAGACAGTGGAGATTGCATTATGCTAAAGATGATAAAGCCACTTGGAAGGAATGTTTAGCAAAGTATAAAAAAGAGATAGTAACCACCAAGGCAGCAAACTTTGCAGATCTTATTCTCAAATCTACAAACAGTGCCAAATGTGTTTTTAATATACTGAGAGATATGGCCAATCCTGATCGTACGAGTAATAAGATTACTCCGTCACAAGAGCTTTGTAATGGCCTGGCAGTTTTTTTTCAGGATAAAACCAACAGGATCATTGAGGGTCTGAAACCAGACACCCCACTAGGCACTTGGGAAGGGGGGGAAACAGGACTATCTAACTTAACGGGTGTTGGGAATGTTGGGCTGGAGCCAGGGAGGCAAGGGATTACCCTTGAACGCTGGGGTCTACCTACGGAGGATGAGTTTGTCAGGGTGGCAATGGGGGTCTCTTCTGGCTCTCCGCTGGATCCCATCCCCCAAAAAAGTTGGAAAGAGCTGGGCTCTGAGATCTTTCCATTGCTTCACCAGCTGTGTAACCAATCACTCAGCAGTGGGGTGGTTCCATCGTGTTGGAAGGAGGCAATAGTAACCCCCTGCTTAAAAAACCCTCATTGGACCCTGGCTGCCTCGGGAATAATAGATCTATTTCCCTTTTACCTTTTCCTGTAAAGATAGTGGAGCGCATGGTTAGCCGAGTTCTCTCTGGCTTTTTGGAAGGTAATAATAAGCTGGGGGAAGATCAATTTGGCTTCCGGCAAGGTCATGGGACTGAGACAGCGCTGGTTACCATGCTGGACAATCTTCGAATGCGTGCGGACAGGGGCAATCTGCGACATTGATTTTGTTGGACCTGTCCGCCGCATTCAATACTGTGAACCACGCTGTCATACTGGCAAGACTGGAAGAAGTGGGGGTGACAAACGTGGCTCTGCGATGGTTTCAGTCTTATCTTGCAGGTAGACGTCAGGCCGTCGCTCTGCCCCCTTTTCGATCAGATTTTTTTGTCAGTAAGCATGGGGTCCCTCAGGGGTCCTCAATCAGTCCCATTTTATTCAATGTTTATATGCGGCCATTGCTGGATGTTATTAAAGCCAATAATATAAGTGTGGTTAATTACGCTGACGACACTCAATTGATTGTGTCCTTGGATGGTGACCATGCAGACTCCCAAGAAACATTCCATAAGTGTATGAGTGAAATGGTGTTTTGGTTGAGAAACAACGCTCTGCAATTCAATAGTGACAAGACAGAGAGTTTGCACTGTGGGGTGGGCAGTGTGCCGACAGTTTTGCCATCTGACTTCTGGCCTATTCCTACAGACACACCTCCGGTTCCTGTTAGCATGGTATGCAATCAGGGGGTTAGCTTCAATGAGAAGCTTAACCTGGAATCACGTGTAAATAAAGTAGTTAGACACTGTTACATGCTCATCAGAGGACTTCGTAAGGTACTACCACCATTGCCGCCCCAGGTTAGAGGCTTAGTGGTTAGGAGTGTTGTTCTCAGCCGCCTGGATTATTGTAATGCTTTGCTACTGGAGTCCCCGAGTTATTTGATCTCGCGGCTCCAGAGTATCCAGGCGGCAGCAGCAAAACTTGTTCTTATGAGAACGTGCTGGTCTTCTACATCTCAGGCCTTGGCTGAGCTGCACTGGCTCCCATTGAGACAAAGGATACTGTTCAAGTCCTTGTGCATTGCCTTTAGAGCGATTCACGGACTTGGACCCAAACCGCTTCAGGCTAGGTTTGGATGGTATGTACCTGCACGTAATTTGCGTTCTTCAGCAGCTAATCTGGCAATCATTCCGAGGAGTAAGAGATCTACAATGGGAGGATTAGCTTTCGGCGTAGCAGCAGCTCACTTATGGAATAGCCTCCCCCCTGAATTGAGGCAAATACAGGATTTGCTGCTGTTCCAAAAGAAAGTCAAGACCTGGCTTTCTCCTAGAGTATAACCAGCTGGACGGTCAGTTTCTGCAGTTGCTTTTTTAACTTCATCATCCTCACAATCAAATCACTTTATTAGATTAATTAAAATCATAAAAGTACACAGGTAAATCACATTCAATATATACAATATAAAACAATAAAATAGTCATAGAGAATTCATATGATAATTGCTAACGTATTTCATGCATGTACAGATGAAAAGGGCTACAATAAAATTCATGGTTCACTTATACTCCGGCCTCTTTGTTTCTTACATCTTATGGTTGCAACAAGATAACTAGCAATATTAAAAATGTTCCATGTATTGTTTAATTGCAACTACATTAAGGCGGGTTTAACCTGATGCAACCCCAAACCTCTTAAAAGTGGGATAATAGACCTTTTCCTGATCGTAGAATGTTTGCAAAAGAACATAAAGTGCGTGGAATCTTGGATTGAACAATTATCACAGTCACAAAATGCTTCCTTTTCAGGTACTGACCATCCCTGAGATGTTCCCAATAAAAGATGTATCTGATTGAACCGAAATTTAGTTAGTAGCCAGCGATGGTAAGGCTTTGTTACCACTTTTAAATACAGTTCAATAGAAGGGGTGGTAACTAATAGGAAGTGGGATCTCACCGTGGGCTTTAATAGTTCCTCCGACTCCAGCTCCTGGAGCCTTAGGGACAAGAAATGCTTTTTGACCCACGATATGTCACCTTTAACAATGTTTTCGGGGAAATCATAGATTTCTGGCCGCCCTAGTTTCACAAACATTCCTTTGACATATGAGAGCCACTGTATTTCGTCGCCCCGATCTAAACTAATGCAGTCTTTTAAAATACAATGATTTAATGTTAGCTCTGGGTTAAGCAAAGTTTTCATCCAACAGATAAGGGGGGCCATACCAATCAAATCACCAACAAACCCCTTCCCCAGCACCTGATGGACAGCAAATGTTGGGGTAGACTGAGGGATAGATAAAAGACACCAAAACAGTTTGTTTTCGGCCCTTTGCACATCGTCCATCGGGATGTATCCCCATATCGCAGCACCATAAAGTGTCAGTGCAAGACATTTGGCTTTATAAATCGCCAGGATTGCCTCAAATGGTCTCCCCTCGAGGCGCTGTTTAAAATTTAACAAGGCTGATCCTGCTCAGACCAGAGCATTCTTTTTTGCTAACCTCTGGGGCATCCATGTACAGCAATTGTAAAACAGGACCCCCAGATATGTGAAAGCTCTCACTCCTTGGACCTCAACCCCTCTACAATAAAATGTTTTTGCTTTACTCCTTCGGAGGCCCATGGCCATGACATGGGACTTAGCGGAATTAACCACCAAGTCCAGCGAGGCCATGAATTCCCCGAAGGAGTTCAGCAGCCTCTGTAGTCCTATCGGGGTGCGTGCTAGTAGGACGGCATCATCCGCGTGTAGGAGAACTGGGATGGTACTGCCTCCTATACGCGGGACGTCCAGGGTAGCGGTTTCCAGGCTTTTATCTAGTGCATTAATATTGAATGTAAAAAGAAGAGGGGCGTTTTTAACTTTTTTACTGTGTCTCAGTGCCAGGATGCCCGTAGGGTTACAGTGCGCTTTATAAGAAAAAAAATTACCCGCAGCTGTGAGCAAGGGTAGAAAGGCACCCCCTCCAAGGGAGCAACCGATGAGGAACACTCCTGCTGCAGCCGCAAGCTGAAAGTGCTAATAAGCAGCAGCGTTCGCACTCGGCCGAGCGGAACGCGTCTGACGGCTCAGACAGAGCCCAAAAGCAACACAGACAATAATCCTTCGCGTCTCGGCAGAGAACGCGAAAATTCCAGGAAAACACAAACAGCAGGTTTCAGAGCAGCCGCTCTGAAACGGAACCAAACTCCAACTCAGAATCAAGCACAACGCACCATGCGCAGTACGTGATTATATCAATAAGTCCCTCCCAGAAAGATGGCCTTGAAACATTTTTGGTTTTGCATAAGGTTGTTAAAGAGCAAACATTTAATTGGATTTATGTTATTTACAGTGTTCCCCTGTTGAAGGGTCATCCCGAAATGCATTGGGACAGATAAACACTACATGGGAATTGCAATGCCACGCTACAAGAAAAGGATGAACATGTTAGCTGATGACATCATCGTGATAAAATAAATACTAGTCAAATATGACAAAATTAATGATTGTACATGTGATGTTTCGTGGCTTTTGAAGAATTCATTTTGACTTTCTGATTAAGTTGATTGATGATAGGACTATTTTTTAAATGAAAGTTGTTGAATCATTTGCTTAAATATTGAAGTAAGAGTGCCAGGATTGTCTTGTGAACAGTGCAACTTGTCTCATTGTGACATTTCTGTGTCTCAATTTACAGTGCATTTATAACTGACAGGAAATGGTCAGTACACAAGGTAGCACGCTATTTGAGCATTGTTTATTTGTTAATATAAGTTAAAGCAAATTGAAAATTTGAGGTGTGCAGGTTATAACTTCAATAGGGTAACACAAATGACAGAGCACACACTGGATACTTGGTATTGGCGGAAGACCACGAGCGATCTTCGCCCCTTTATTTATATCCTCTGGCCACGCCGGGCCAGTGGGTGATACACTGTTTGCAGGCCCTTCCGGGCCGAGTCCCTGGTTCTGCTCTCGTGGGACTAGGGTCATTACAATAAGAGCGCTCTCATTACTTTGCTCTCCAAGGAACACACACTGATAAACCTTCACAGAGAAACTAAACAAGGAATACATTGCAATTATCGTTAGCTGTTACAGCATGGCTCCTGCAACGAGAAAGAGTAAGAATACACAGCAGAGAAGCTTCACAATTTCAATGCGAGGCATTTTAAATTGAGGCCTACATTAACAATGGTCAAGGTAATATGAAAATCACACAATGTAAATAGAAGCGTGGTGCAGATTAAGGTGAATATGTGTGCAAAAGCATTTTAAAACAAAATCCCCATCAATTTCTAGATCACAGTAATGTAAACAAAAAATGTGGAGAATAAAACAAACACTGGGAGCGGATGTCTTCTTGTGTTAATCCTCAAATTAAATCTACGTGCACGTTTTTATTCACAAAATCCCGATATGTATGTTTAGAAACGGAGTTGCTTTTCTCAGTATAATCAGCGAGTCGCAGTCCAACATTTAAAAGTGCACCGTCTATTGTGGATCCTATAACCGGTTCAGGCGCAGCACAGACACTGGCGTGGTAAAACGCATTGTCTTTGTTTACTGATTACACTTTAGCCAGGAATAGCCTCGGTGCTAGAGTTAATTTAACATCTCAGCTGCGTGGGAGCGTCCCAGATGTCCGCACCACTGCACAGTCACTGCTGCTGCCCTGCACCCACCACGCCCAGGATCCGAGCATTGTGAGCGGGCGCCGCCTCACCGCGAGGCGGGCACCCACGGGGGCGGGGCGGGATGCACGTTAAGCTGTGTATGCGGCCGTTACTTCCGCGTCGGTGTCAGGCTCCTCCCCGAAAAGGACGGCGGCGCGAGCTCCGGGCAGGAGTAGTAGTTTGGTGTCGCCGTGTCTTCTGAGGTGCCGACCATGGCCACCCCTCCTAAGCTGCTGTGCGGGGGGCTCCTGTCCGCGCTGGTCCTGCTGGCCGCTCTCTGGTACCGCCCGGCTCCCGAGGACATCCTGCAGAGCCGCCTGGACGTGGTGCTCACCTCTCTGCTGCGCGCCGAGCGCAAGGTGGAGCTGGGTGGCCTGCCCCCGCCACGGGTGGCCATAGGTAAGCACAGGGCGACGGGTGCGCATCAGAGGGGGCAGTGGGGTGGACGGGGTCGTGGTCCGGAGCTAAAGGATGCGAGGGATACCGCTTCTGCGGGAGAAGGGAAGAGGAGGAGCGTAAATTGATCCGGATTCAGGAGTAGAGAGGTGGGCGAACCAACAGAGAACAGAGCGAACCAACAGAGAACAGAGCCCAACCAAGGAGCTCGGCTTGGAGCTGGTGCTCGAGCCGAGCCCTGAATTTTTTTTCCCATGCATATTATACAACACATAAATATGACAAAGTCTCTATAATATTCCAATAAAGTCTATTTCTTTAACATGGGGAACCTTTGACATTAATATGTCACATTCTAGTACTGCACTGCGAAGTATTTACTAAAAGTGTTTTTTTTAACATGAACCATTAGTGAACTAATAGGCAAGATAGCCTTAATGTAAACCCTGTAGTACTAGATTATTATAGAGAAGCAACACTGTACATTAAATCAAACATAATGCGTTTTTGTACAACTGTTATTCTGAACTCGCATATTTGAAAGTGCTTTGCAATAACGACGAAAAAGGTGTTTTGGTGAAATTAAATATTTTTCCAAGCAGGGGCGCGGTGATGTATCTAATGTTCTCGTTTCACTTTAAACAAATCAGCCAGTAAATTGGTATTTGTCATTTCTTACACTAACACTTTTTTTTTTTACCTCTGTGCATTTTTCTGTATGGTTCAAACTTGACCTGAACATGACCGCCAGTTACATTACACAAGATCACATTCATATTTTTTTAGGCACTGGGAGAGTACGTGCTTTGTACAGAATCAAAATATATTGAGTTTACGCTGAGACTCAAACCTGGTTCCCCACATCCAAAATGGGTATGTCTGGCTGTAACACCACATCCTAGATAGGAGGGTGGAAGGTAGAAACCAGAATAAAAACTCGGCTCGCTGTGCGCTCGTCGTTCCAGCAGGAATCGCGCTGAGCCAGGATCTGGCTTCAGGCTCTGACTTGAGCTTTTTCATCGTCTCACACACGTCTAATAAGAGCTAACACTATGTGGCTACCACAACCCACCTTATTCTAGTTTTACTTACTTTTTAATGTTTCAGCACAACTGCAGAAAAACAATAATTGATTAGTTTGCAGGTAGATAAAAAGCTGCTATATGCCTATAGTACCTTGTGCTATTGTTCTCGACACAAACTTATCATCCCTTTATTGCCCTGGTAGATCTGTATGTTTTGTGGAGCAGGACTCCCATGTCATTAGTTTCTTGAGCACTGTTCTCTATGATTATGGCATGTTGCTCAGTAGTAGATTGTTGGGCTCTGCCAGAGTCCTTGAGGATCACCCAGAGCAGTACTTCTTTTAAACATGGGTGACTCCTGTTGCAATCGCCAGACTATAACACTATCAAAGGTTGGTGGTACTGATTATAAAGGTGGGGTACATCACTTTTTATCAGAGCTCTCCCCTTCCTGTTAAATCGGTGTAGTATGTCATGACTGAACCCTGTTGTTTCCCTTGAGTGTATGTGGTATGTGCCTGTGTGTGTAGCTTTGCTGGGGCCAGGTAGCCTCTAAAGTTGTTGGGGGCTTCATAAGGTTATTGGCAGTGTCAGCTGTCTCGCTACTTGTCCGTCTGTGCTGCTATATAGATTCATCCCTCGAATCTTCATCCGAAGGTATTGCTTTGCAGTTTAAGTTGAGCCAGTTCACCAGGTCAAGCTGTGACCTGAACATAGACAACATTTGGAAAATGACTGTGGCCTTGAAGCGTGTCCTGGGGTAAACCAGTTGCAAACTATGCTGCCTACCCATGCTTTTCCTTATGCTGTGATTAATGATGCGAGCAGAAAAAAGTGAATCTGACAGTCACAAAAGGAAAGTGTCTGGTTCACCTATAAATGATGACCCTGGAGCTATGATCAACTGAAAAAAAAATTCTCTTTGGTGTGTACCCGCAAATGGTTGAAGCTAATTGTGAATTTAACTAGATAGGTGACCTATTGCATGAGGCTTGAGAAAAAATGTTTAATAATCACCAAAGGACTAAGAGCGGGGTGTGTTTAGGGGTGATACAGTAATGATTAAGAACTCTGGAACAGTGATGAAAGAAGATCAAATTATCAAGGAACTTTCATGATTATGGAGATGAGAAGAAATGTTTTTTTGAAAAGTATCAACTTTCTAGGGAATGGTTTCTTGTTGGTTAAGGGATTTATTCCACCTGAAAGTTTGCAGGATAAATTAGTAGTGATTGGTCATTATGTACGGTAACCCCAAATTGTGTAAGCTATCTTTCATCATTCGCAGAGTTGAGTCTCTTGTGATTGAATAGGGAAAATGGAGGTGTTGGGAAATGTGGTGATAAAAGGCGAGCACAAAGATATCAGGAAACAAATAGAAAATGCTTTAAAATCATAAATCATAATGGTCATAGGACCAAGGGCAGGATGCCCGCACCATGCTCTTAATTTGCGGGTCTTTAAATTGTAAAAACAGTATTGCTTGGTGTTAGAAATTGGGTTTCTGATTGGCCGAGGTATGCACCCTATCCAAGCACGAACCACAATCCTAGTAAGGGTAAGTCCCAACACACCCTAAATTATCCTGTGCACACCTCCTGGTACTTTGGCACAGAATAGTCAGGCTTAATTTAAAAGGAAATGTGTAAAGTATCTCTGCAGTGCTTCAAACAGTGACACAGTGAAAACACCACAAGAAGACTCCACATAAGATTGGAAAAATAGAGCGTAATTAAAAAAATAAAACCAGAGACAAACGGCAAAAAAAACGAGTAGAAGGTGAGGGATGCATTTATGTAAAATAGTGCTTAGAAGCAATAATCACTTAAATGGGTTATCTGGTCATACTGGACTGGGGCTAAGTAAAAAATTCAGCCTGACCCCGATGGAGTGCGGGCCAGATAGAGGAACCCCCTTGGGCCCACTGAACCAAAGTGCCTTGATACGGTGTCGTTGACACAGAAGCGAGGTACAGTCGAAGCGATGCGTCAGTGTTGAGCCATTCAGTGGACAAGATTCTTCTCATTTCTCCACACAACTGCATCGGTTCAGAGTATGAAGCACTGGCTCCGAATGCGATGCACGGCTGCTTCTCTCACTGTAGGTGAAGTGTCGATTCCAAAGGCGATGCACTGGTTCCGAATGCGATGCGCCAGGTCCGCTTCTTGCAATGAGCAGGATGTGCTGGTTCCGATTCATACAAAGGCGAAGATGCACTGGACCGATAAGAATGTGTGTTCTGGAGGTAGAAGCACCTTAGGCCTCTCTTCCAAGGGTCCAGGACTGAGGTGGCACCACTTGGCGGGCAGATTCACAGCTTACAGAGTCCAGATGCAGGTAGTTAGTCTTTGATATCCCTGAGACTTAGACCAGGAGGCAAGCCAGCAAGCCCTTGGAGTCAGTCTGGGTTCAAGTTAAGTAGGTCCAGTCCTTCTCACCTGGTCAGGAGAACAGCAGGGAGCAGGGCAGCTCTGTAGGGCAAGAGTGCAGCAGTCCAGCAATGCAGCAGTCCAGCAGAGTGGCAGTCCTTTCAGCAGTACAGCAATTCTTCCTGACAGTCTTCAAAAGTCCAAAAGTGTACTGAAGTTAAGGTGTCAGAGGTCCAGTACTTCTACCTAGTTGTGTCCTTGAGGTGGGAGAGACTTCAAAGAAAGCTCAGAAGTGTACAGAGGCCCTCCCTTCCTGCCATTGCTACAGACTCACTACATGGGGGCATGCCCCCCTTTTTTGTGTGAACAGGACACAGCCTTTTCAGGTGTAAGTGTGAGACTGTGCCTAGCTCCTCCCTCCTATCATCCAGAATGGCCCTTCAAGACACACCTAAGCTTCCTTTGTGTGTGGCTGTCTAGAGGGCATACTCACAGCCCAGCTGTCACCCACCCCAGACTGAACAGAAACAGACAGCAGGCACCAAATGGCTTACATAAGTAAATGCCAACTTTCTAAAACTGTTGTAACAAGATTAGTATGAAGTTCCTGAGGGGGGATAGTAGAGAAAGGAAGGGGAGCAGGTGGACTAGGTATAAATTGCGAGGATCAGTGAACCCCAATGTCAGAGCAACACCAAACACGGAGGACGAATTCCTCCTATTCTGAAAAAAAGACCCTCACACACCCAACAAGCGGGTGTCTTGCTTCATCATTGGTTCTGCTCCTACTCGGGTTGGCGGTGCAATACCCGATCAGGCACCCTGAAAGGGGCCTACTTAGCAGAGATCTTTATTCAAGCCGATGGGTGCAGTGCGTGTGAGGGCCCTAGATAGAGAGGCGAGTGTAGGTGATGATTGTAGTGTAGTGTGAGTTAAAACAGGGAACAGGGGTCCACTCAAAATTATTTTAATGGGATGTGGCCACTGCCCTGGTTAAAAATATAAAGAAAAGTAAAACAAAAGATTTCCCGGTGGGAGATATTATTTCCTGCTCATAAGTCAGGGCACAACTCTCAAACACCATTCATACCATTCATTTTTGTGGAACGGGAAAACACTCGCCAGAAAGGAAAACCACCCAGTCTAATGATACTGTAAAAAATATACACTTTATTCTAGAATATACAACACTAATCAATAAATAAAAGTTAAAAAACATAAAAAACACAATGGAATGCACAGTTAAAAGCCACCTAATGTGGACGTGGAGAAAATTAATCTAAAGAGACATTTATATCTGTCTTTAGTCTGTCATTTCGGACCATCATTTGTCAACACTACGAGGAAAAATATTCCTTTAGTTCAGTTAGAATGTTGGCAATGCCGAATATGACTTTGAAGTTGGCGTCGACGCGTTTCGGAAGCTTAAGAAATGATAATGGCTTCCTTCCTCAGGACAGTTTGTATACGTATTCTCCACAAGCTGATAGAAAACCGTAATGATTGTAATTTTCGTAAAGAGGCCACAACATATATAATGATCCTCAGCTTCACTTCCGTGACAGTCACCTGGCTTTTCTTTCCTCTCCTACCTTAATGTTTGGAAAGATGTTTTAATCGCGACCCTCGTCTGTTTCAATAAAAAATATTTTTCATCGGTAGGAGGTTTTAAGCGGTCCTTATAACTCGCTTGGTGCGATGTTTATTTGAAATTATCGGTCTCACAGTTATTTTAGGTGCTGTTCTTTACCGAGATACATAGGTCTCGTACCCTGAATAGGCTTGTTGTCCGGCTACCGGGTAAAATAGTGCACGAGGCCGAGATACGTCGATCTCGTTCCTTAATTGGGGTTCTTGTCCAGCAACCGGGTAAAATAATGCACGTGGCTAGTGTGTGCACACGGCTGGCGTTCCCGGTGCTAACTCTCGTGGCGTCTTTTCGATCACCGCTTTAGTGATTTCCTCACTAAAGCGGTGATCGAAAAGACGCCACGAGAGTTAGCACCGGGAACGCCAGCCGTGTGCACACACTAGCCACGTGCATTATTTTACCCGGTTGCTGGACAAGAACCCCAATTAAGGAACGAGATCGACGTATCTCGGCCTCGTGCACTATTTTACCCGGTAGCCGGACAACAAGCCTATTCAGGGTACGAGACCTATGTATCTCGGTAAAGAACAGCACCTAAAATAACTGTGAGACCGATAATTTCAAATAAACATCGCACCAAGCGAGTTATAAGGACCGCTTAAAACCTCCTACCGATGAAAAATATTTTTTATTGAAACAGACGAGGGTCGCGATTAAAACATCTTTCCAAACATTAAGGTAGGAGAGGAAAGAAAAGCCAGGTGACTGTCACGGAAGTGAAGCTGAGGATCATTATATATGTTGTGGCCTCTTTACGAAAATTACAATCATTACGGTTTTCTATCAGCTTGTGGAGAATACGTATACAAACTGTCCTGAGGAAGGAAGCCATTATCATTTCTTAAGCTTCCGAAACGCGTCGACGCCAACTTCAAAGTCATATTCGGCATTGCCAACATTCTAACTGAACTAAAGGAATATTTTTCCTCGTAGTGTTGACAAATGATGGTCCGAAATGACAGACTAAAGACAGATATAAATGTCTCTTTAGATTAATTTTCTCCACGTCCACATTAGGTGGCTTTTAACTGTGCATTCCATTGTGTTTTTTATGTTTTTTAACTTTTATTTATTGATTAGTGTTGTATATTCTAGAATAAAGTGTATATTTTTTACAGTATCATTAGACTGGGTGGTTTTCCTTTCTGGCGAGTGTTTTCCCGTTCCACAAAAATGAATGGTATGAATGGTGTTTGAGAGTTGTGCCCTGACTTATGAGCAGGAAATAATATCTCCCACCGGGAAATCTTTTGTTTTACTTTTCAAGTATATTGGTGCTCTATTTCCCTTTGGGTTACTAAGAGCCCCTCTCTTTCCTTTTTACCTAAAAATATAAAGACGCACCCTCCCACTCTAAGGTATGTGGGGACGTGTGCTGGTGTGAAAGGTCAACATGTTTTTTGCCTTGATACAGTTGTTGGCAATTCTTCAGGACCAATAAATAAAAATTGATCTACCTACACTTTTTGGTGGTGGTCATGGCCTCATGGAGGAACAAGTATGACCACCAATACAGCACCCTAAAAAGTGGTACTAGTATTTGAATTTGTTTATTGTACAGTTAATAAAAACTCACAATGTTACACAATAGATAAAAAGTCATTGACTGTATAAAAAGGCTTTTACAAAGAAGGTGTTGCACATTGATAAAATCACAAGGAGTCTATAGTAAATTAATGAGTCTTTCCTGTTGGTCACAGCCTTAATACTTGTAGTTCTTATGGTATAAGGCTGTTTGAGAAATCACTGTTCTCCTAATGATTAGTTGTTTCACCCAACTGTCTTTTCGTTTAGTTTTGTGAGTGATTTCATATTTTATTATAGTTGCTTTAGCTCTAGTCTTTGTGGGCCTTATGGTTTTAAGGGCCGTTTGGGAAGACAACTATTCTGGTACGGTTGGGTTTTCGCACCCAAGTGTTATTTCATTTAGTTCTTTGGCCACTATTTCAAAGTATTTGACTGTTCTACAGTTTAACTGAGTCTCTTCGGGGTTGAAACAGAGCATCACTGCTTGCCTGCAGGTTTTTACGCCCTTCTGGTTCCATAGGGGCCGAAGCATGGAACGCCTTACATCCACAAGAGCTTTACAAATACAAATGATGTGTATAAGGTCCTCCTTCGCAGATTGGCAAAGGCGACATGTGTTTGATGGATTAGGCCTTTTCCATGGTGCCAGGTGACGTGCTATGGGTATGTTGCCTAAGCGCATGTTTAGGAACTTATGTTTTTTGTGTGAGGCCCGTTGATAGATACTCTTGAGGCTTTGTGGTTCTGTACCCTTCAAGCACAGCCCAACCGTGCGCTCTCTTGGTTAGGGTGGCTCGGTCCTCAAGTGAGGAGACCAGTTTGATGACTTTCGACACTGCCTTTTTAAAGGTCCCAAAATCCGTTCTTGTTTCCCAGAGCTCGTTTAGTCCTAGGCTCTCCAGTGAGTTTGTTAGGTAGGCCCTTGCAGGTGAGATTTCTTTGGAGCTCAATCCATAGGTTGGCGTTTAGGGATCCTTGCTCGGCGTCTTCAATTTTGCGCCAGCTTTTTATATATTGGCCTTTCCTCTCAACAGCTTGTTTCAGCAGTCCAAATTCGAGACGAATTTGAGCGGGCGAAGAGTTTTTAGGGAGGTGGAAGATTGCCCTATATGCACGGCTGATAGTGTTGTCCAGAGTACTTGCATCTTTACCTCGCATTGATTCGCTGCCGTAGGAGAGCATAGGCTGTAGGCGAGCTTTTATTACCTGTAAGAGTGGCGCTAATGTCCTGTCCGGGAGAGCTTTCTGCAGGGGCCTTATTGATAGTTGGAAAGTCATGCCTTTCCGGCGAATGGCCTTTAGTTGTTGCTTGAAGGAGCCGTTGCCCTCTATTATGACTCCTAGATATTTATGAGGTCACAAGTTCTAATCTTTGATTGTCCAGGTACCATGCAGGTTTCCGTTTTTTGTTGTAGTTCATTGGCATGACTTTGGTTTTGTTCAGATTGATTGTTAAAGAATTTTCTTTTGAAAATGCATTGGTTCTGTCCAAAAGGTTTTGGAGGCCAATAGGAGACCGGCTGATGAGGACCAGGTCGTCTGCGTAAAGCAGATTTGAGAGCGTAATATTTCCTAACCGAGGTGCGTGTGATGTAACTGTCATTAGCTCTTCGGGAAGGTCCGCAAGGAAGAGATTGAACAACGTTGGGGCTAGGACGCAGCCCTGTTTTAGTCCTTTGCTGGTCTTTATTTTTCTCGATAGGTGTGCGCCAGATCCCAGTTTTATTTGGACCCATGTGTCGGTATGCAACATTTCCAGCTGCTTTAGGAGGGGACCAGGGATTCCCCATGAGCTCAGCTTCCGCCACAGTTTGTGCCGATCTACATGGTCGAATGCGGCGCTGTAATCAATGAAGCACACGAACAGGGAGCTTTTTGCCGTTTTTGCTGCGTCGGACAATAGGGTTAACGCCATGATGTTTGTTAGGGTACCCTGGCCCATCCGGAAGCCCGTCTGTGTAGCTGGAATGATGTTCTTTTTTGTTGCCCATGTTGTTAGATCGTTCAAGATGAGGCCTGCGTAGTACTTTGCCTCTATGTCTATCAGGGCAATCAGACGGTAGCTGCTTTGATCGATCCTAGCGCCTTTTTTGTATATTGGACTTATTATCGAGCCACTCCAAGATCTTGGTATTTTTCCTGTTTCCCTTACTTCGTTGAATACTGGAGTCAATGTGGTGCACCAAAAAGCTGGATCCTGTTTGTATAATATCGGAGGGATCCCGTTTGGTCCTGGGGCCCCCTCAAGTTTCCCTTCGAGATTTGTTTAAGGATGGTATCTGCTGTTTCCTGAGCCGATAATTCATTTTCGATTATTCTAGGCTCAACTATCATAGGACTGGCTTCGTCCTCTGCTGGAGTGTGGGGCCCGATTTTTTTTTTTTTTTTTGTTTTTATTTTATTTTTTTTTTTTGATAAGTGTAACAGTTTTGTCCAATTGGTGGGAACCTCCCTCTTCAGAATCTGCCCCTCCGGCTGTCTTCATTACGGGATTGTTTGTATTAAAATGAGTTGTTAAGTAGTTAGCCCAATCAGATTCCCTGTATTTCGGAGTTAATACCGTTGTGGTCTGGCTGTTGAAGCCTGTGGATGGTCTTCCAAAAGCTAGAGCTATTCTTCTGCTTCGAATTATATAGAAATTAGCCCCATAGTTCTTTGTTCAATTGCCTTTTCCTTTCCCAAGTTTTCTTATATAGTAATGCTTTTGACCTGCGAAGCTGCAGTTGAATTTCCGTGTTGTTTGGATCTTGACGCAGTTGCCTGAGGGTCTTTTTTATTTCAAGCTTGATGTTTTTTGTTTCTGCTGTTGTTACTTTGCCAAGCATGAACCTTGTGGTATTCCCTTTTTGAACGTTCTTCCCTGTGGCATGCTTTTCTCCTGGTGCCGCTGTAAAGTCTTCCCAAAGGGCAAGGGGGTTGTTTGTTGTACTGGATATTTCCTGTATTATTGTTTTTGCGCTGGTTGCAAGAGTTTCCATATCCGTGGTCTTGCATCGTAATCGCTTGTAGTTAGCGGTATATTCTGTGCACATACTTCTTATTTCTGCTTCTTCGTTCTTACAGGTCACGGCTAAGTGGGCTTCTAGCGGCAAATGGTCGCTCTGCGCTCTGTCTCCTATCTTAAATGTTTGTAGTTTGTCGTACAGCGGTAGTGTAACTAGCATGAAATCTAGGTAGGATGAGGCAATTGACGAGTGGTATGTTGGTGCTGGAGGGATATCCTCTTTGAATCGTCGGTTGAGAACGCGCAGGTTCAATTGCTCTAGGGCTTTTACTAGCTGAGAAGCAGTATTGCTATGTTTGTGTCTGGAGGGGATAGATTGAGTTGGGATTTTCCATGCTGTATCCATTTCCTGCGTCATGTCGTCGGTTGCCAGTTCACCAAATAGATGGAGGTTAAAATCGCCTGCCAGTAGTATGTTATCAGTTTCCGCATCCTCCATGAGTCTTGTTAACTCTTGGACTAGTTCATTTGACCCAGTCAGCTTATTTTTTGGATGTATGTATGTGTTAACTACAAGTAACTGATGGCTTCCTTGGTTTTTATCAATTGTAAGTGATATTGCCTGTATTGCGTTCGGCGGGGTAATATTTATGATTGATGGTTTGATTTCTCCTATAACTGATATTGAGGCGAAGATTACCAGGCCGCCAGAGCAACGGCCGTACTGTGATTCTTTGCGGGCCGGGTGTGTCCAGGCTGTGTGTCCTTGTAGGGCTATGTCGTTGGGCTCCCATGTTTCCTGGAGGAGAATCAAGTCAAAGGATTGCAGGTAGTTCAGTGTTTCGGGGTCCTCCAGTTTGTCGGCTAGTCAGTTAATGTTCCAACTACAAATATTGAGTTTGTTTTTGGAGGAACCCACAGTTTTGGTGGCTAAAGCTGACTTTGTTTGTCAGTTGGTATCGCTTCCTGTTATTGTGCGAGTTATTGTTTCTTTACAAGGGGCTGTTCGTTGAAACATAGGGTTTTTGCGATTTCGCCAGCTGTTTTTCCCGTCCTGGGGAGTGGCTTCTAGTAGATCTAGTTCAACCTAAATGGAGTTGAGAGCATATGACAACAGTACTGGAGGAGGCAGACACTCATAGAGTAGTGTCGGTTACACCAGTCCTGGTGGCGTGTAGCCTACCACGGCGCTCCTTCCAGTCTGGGACGCTGTGGAAAAAAAACTTTCTAAAAGTGGCATTTGCTAAACTGTAACTTAAAATCGAACTACACCATAAGTTGTGTTTTTGAATCGTGTTGTCCAGTGACACCAAATGTGAAATGTCCATCTCTCCATAATTGGGAATTGCATTTAAAAGATGTAATTAGGTAATCCTACTGTTAACCTATGGAGAGAGAGAGGCCTTGCAATAGTAAAAAACTAAATTGAGAGGTTTTCATTACCAAGAAGTGGAAAACCTAAAAGTACATGTTCTGCCTGTTAAATACATTGCACCCTGCCTTGTGGGTCATTCAGGGTGACCTTAGGGGTGACTTTATATGCATAAAAAGGGAAGTTTTAGGGGTGGCAAAAGGTTTATCTTGCCAGATCAAAGTGGCAATGCAGACTGCACATACAGGCTCTAGATTTGCAGGCCTGAGCCATGGTTAGAGGGCTACTAAAGTGGGTGTCACAATGACTGCTGCAGGCCCACGAGTAGCATTTGATTTTCAGGCCCTGGGTACATGTAGTGCACTTTACTAGGAACTTATAAGTAAATTAAATATTTCAGCAACCCCATATAAAATTTGTTTTTATCTCTACTGATGACGGATGAAATCCAGAAACACGTGTATAGAAATATACAGCACTAACCTGCACCAACTTTGGTGGGACGCTCCAGTAAAATCTCAAGTAAGCATGTACTAAGAACTACATTTACCATAATGCTAAGGGGTGAACTGTGCTGGGAGTTGAAGCAGTGTGCTCCCACCCCTTCCTATTTTAAATATTTCAATTGGGTATGAGCTAATTTGGCCATGTTTAGTGGAGAGAGCACAAGCCCTTTAGCACTGGTTAGCAGTGGTAAAGTGGACAGAGTCCTAAAGCCGGCAAAAACAAGGTCAGAAAAATAAAGAGAGGACGTCAGAAAGTTGGAGGAAGACCAGTCAAAGGCTGTCCAGTCTAACACATGGCACGCAGACTTACCTTGTTTAAATACTTTTTTTGTGTGAATGGGATGTCGTTAATTTCCAACTTTTCTTATCATCCCTGGCAATTTTATTCTCAGTTTTCTTTTTTCTTATCGAGTTGCATGATGGCTCACTTGGTTCTGTTTAGAACTAATATTCATAAACTATGAAATCTGATTAGACGTACTAATTAAAAGAACAAACAAAAAATAAATCATCAAGTTTTAGAATCAGAACTAGTCTTGTGTTGTATCTAACACTGTGTTTAATCATTTACATGAATCCTCCTAATCAATACCTGACCTTTGGACCTAAAATATTGCCCTTTTATGTTTGTGGTGCAAGAGTGATAAATGAATGGTTAGGAAGCCAGTAATAGTGAAGAAGGAACATCAGATTATCTAGGACTCTTTGTTATTGCGGAGATGAGAAAGACTGTTGTGGTTGAATCGGGTGGGATGTGGAGTACATCATGGTTAGTGAAGGTGAATAATGGTGGAGATAGATGGGGATCGGAGTCATCAGATTAGTCAGTTTTCTAATGATAAGAACCTGTAGGATTATAACAAAATTGTATTGAAGTAAAGATTTTATAACTTGATAAGCAGTTTAAATTACAGAGAGTTCAGAGTTGAGAAGGATTTTGTATAGAATGTATACAAAGCTATATATATATATAGATAATGTGTGTGTGTGTGTGTGTATATGTTATATATGTTTTTTGCTCTGTCCATACCATTTTTTTTCTCTCTACGTATGTTTGCCAGTTTGCGCTGCATTGGTGATTATATTTTGATGTGTCTGTATTGTACATGCTTCTTGCAGCTGAAAATGTGTAATATTGGGGTTTTGTGTGGTCGTACACAGTTCTTTATTTGTAATCAGAATTAAATTCATGTATGTTCAAAATGTTATATTGAGAATCCTGAGCTACTCCTGGCAGTTGCGGGGTAACTGATGGCGGTGTTTGGATAGCTGTGTTTGAATGGTGTACCATCTACTCTGTCCAGTATATTCCATCTATCTTAGAACGTCACTAGAGCAGTAATAAACATGATACATTTTCACAAACTCCTTAAACAAATCATCCTTTAAAAAATTTACATCTTTGAAAGTTTGGTGGCTCAAATATTCTAAAATATTGAGTAAAACTGTGGCTGATAGCTTTGGCAAACCAATACATAACCTGCGCACGCCAACAATTTGGATGACCTGCTTCCCTCTCCATCTCACTTAACATGGAACCCGACTCTACAGTCTGTACACGATGTTGTTGCATATTTGATAATGTCTAGCTGCATTTCATTAAATCATTTTGTGGATTGCTTCTAGCCCCTAAATGTGTAGGCTGCTAACTACTATTTGTCCGCGTGTCATGTAATACCATATCAGACAGAGAATACCTACATGTGATACATACTATTTGAACAGGTATCAATGTGTTATTGATTCTGAGATTATATTTCATATTTAAGTGCTACAGCAGCATAGCGCAGGTGGAAGAATGATTTCCACTGCTACTTGTGAAACCTGCAATCCAAATATAACCTATTATGAATATTTATCTTGGGCGTAGCATCAGTTGTGTGGTGGGAAAAATTGCAGCGGTTGTTTATATAAGATTGAAATTTAAGTCCACAGAGGGAAAGCATATGATTAAAAAGCTCTTTGTGTTTGTATTTCATACGAATGCTTTACAATGCTTAGTGTCTGTTTAGATAGGAATGTGTGGTATTAGCTTGACGCTTATGAGGATGAAAGAAAAAAGTTTGCAAGAATTTTTTAATGCTAACAACATGGCAACCTAGAGATACACATCTACCCTTTTCCTGTTTGGTTAAGATGAGCAGTTAGCCCTAATCATGTGACTGAAATGGCACACTTCTTCGATTAATGTTCAGTCTTGAGCTGGTAGCCGCCTGGAAGCCTACTGTTGGGTGGTTTAAATACCAACTAAAGAGCCTAGGATAAGTTGTTCAGGCGCGGAACCCTCGATATCAATTGAAGTTCACGAGACACCCCTTTTAAATGCCTCTTACTCCGCTTTCCTTTTCGTCCACTGAGCTGCCTATGCTGCGGCAAAGACTTCAGATATCAAGATACCATTGACCACAAATAGGGCAATCGTTTTGTCATAGTTGCCAAAGACTTGAGCAGTTGGATATTAGGCCAAAATCCGATAAATAGAAAGCTACCATCGATCAGAGTAAACAAGGGGATAAAAGGAGTTTGTTTGTATCAGTGGGGTTAAGAATGGACGGATTTCAAGTAGTGCCCTGGAATTTGGAAACCTGGTGGGCGACCAGAGTAAATGGGGACAATGAAAACCCTAAACGCAAAGTGTCAGAGGAAGGGGCAAAACATACTCTTGACTTGTTTTTGCAAATTGCTGGGTAGGATAGAATTTGATGCAAATTGATCAAAACAAGATAACAAATTTGTTTGTGTTCTGTGTATTGGAGTCAAATTGCATGCAACTTTTAAGTTTAGAGTGTACAACAATCCATTGATGGGAACGAGCCATAGGTAATACCGAAATGGCACTTGGATGTCTTCCAGAAGTGAATGATTGGCCAAAACCCTCAGTAGCACTGACAAAGTACAGAGGGAAATCGGGGCCATATCGTTCAGCCCCAAGGTGGCTCATTTTGGAGCCAATATACCAATGGAAACGCCAATAAATCTTTTGGGGTACTCTCATTACTAAAGCCGATGGCATAAATATTGTGGTTTCTAGCAGGCCGGGACCCAGATTTTGTCGGGGATTGTTGGCTTCCACATGTCGAACGAGCAGCGCCAAAGGAAACTCTACAACACATCTTGGGCTTCAATAGAATTGACTAAAAGTGCAGATGGGTGTGAATGAATTAAGGTGCAATGCTGAAAGAACAATTTAGACTGTACATCTTCTTGAGGTCTGTAAGCTTATGTCGTGGACCAAAGCAGTTAATATGTCTAAAGTAGAACCTGACTGGGTGGTTGTGGTGGGGGTGGTCGAAGGGAAGGGGGGGACTAATAAGTTTGACGTTCACAATTTTCAGGAACTTTGTACTTCAGTGGTATCATTTCACCCAGAATATCTGACATTTATGACCCAGCCATTAAGCGGTGTAGAGTTTAAAGGTAAATTAACAGGGAGAGCTTGTTGCTCTGATTTTGTAATAGGTTAGATTCCAGCCTATGAGAAATTGTAATATTGTCAAGCAGTATTCTTTCCGTTAAGGATGCTGGGATATCTGGTTGACATCTTGTTTTATACGTTTTTAGGGCTCGGCCTACGTCACCCCTGCGTCAGCAGGGGGGCGGAGCTCCGAGCTCCTTTTGTTAGGGGTTTCTGGATAGTGCAGGAAAAATTCCTCAGTGCGCGAGATTTTTAGTACTTTACTTTTACCATCTGCATGGTAATTGGTCCTCGCGGTGGCGTGTTTGTATTAGGCTCAACGCAATAGGCCATATATATTTCACGGTGGGCATTTCCTGCATTTTGTCTGCGGTTACGAGCACGGCAGTCCATAAATTTCAATTAGGAGCTGTCAGGGGGCCGTGGTAATGGAATCCAGATGGTCGGTGCGCGTTCACCAGTCTGCAGGGAGTGGCGCGGGTTCGTGCTTGTTCTGTGTTCTTCTACCAAAGACATTACTCACTTTTCCTCTTTTCATGCAGATCTTGTTTTCTTTACTGACTACAGCTGTGTTTATATAGACGGTGGCTTCAGTTGTGCAGCAGGTGCAGTGGCACCAGTGTGGCGTAGCAGGTGCAGTGGCACCAGTGTGGTGTAAGTATTTTTGGTGGAGCAGGTGCAGTGTTACCAGTGTGGCGTAGGCGTAGCTACCATTGGTGGAGCAGGTGCAGTGGTACTAGTGTGTGGTAGCTACCATAGGTGGAGCAGTTGCAGTGGTAGTGTTGCTTAGCTATGACTGTGCAGCAGGTGCAGTGGCATCAGTGTGTTGTAGATGGCGTTGTGTAGCAGGTGTAGTGCTATCAGTGTTACTTAGCTATGATTGTGCAACAGGTGCAGTGGCACCAGTGTGGTGTAGCTATCATTGGTGCAGCATGTGCAGTGGTACCGTTGTGGTGTAAGTATATTTGGTGGAGCAGTGTTACCAGTGTGGCGTAGGCGTAGCTACCATTGGTGGAGCAGGTGCTGTGGTACCAGTTTAGTGCAGCAGGTGCAGTGGTACCAGTGTGTGGTAGCTACCATAGGTGGAGCAGTTGCAGTGGTAGTGTTGCTTAGCTATGATTGTGCGGCAGGTGTAGTGGCACCAGTGTGTGGTAGATGGCGTTGTGTAGCAGGTGTAGTGTTATAAGTGTTACTTAGCTATGATTGTGCAGCAGGTGCAGTGGCACCAGTGTGGCGTAGCTATCATTGGTGTAGCATATGCAGTGGTACCGGTGAGTGGTAGCTACCATTGGTGGAGCAGGTGCAGTGGTAGTGTTGCTTAGCTATGATTGCGCAGCTGGTGTAGTACCACCAGTGTGGCGTAGCTACCATTGTGCAGCAGGTGCAGTGGCACCAGTGTGGCATTGCTACAATTGTGCAGCAGGTGCTGTTGCACCAGTGTGGCATAGCTACCCTTGTGCAGGAGGTGCAGTGGCACTACTGTGGCATAGCTACCATTGTGCAGCAGGTGCAGTGGCGCCAGTGTGGTGTAAGTATATTTGGTGGAGCAGGTGCAGTGGTACCAGTGTGGCGTAGGCGCAGCTACCATTGGTGGAGCAGGTGCTGTGGTACCAGTTTAGTGCAGCAGGTGCAGTGGTACCAGTGTGTGGTAGCTACCATAGGTGGAGCAGTTGCAGTGGTAGTGTTGCTTAGCTATGATTGTGCAGCAGGTGCAGTGGCACCAGTGTGGCGTAGCTATCATTGGTGCAGCATGTGCAGTGGTACCGGTGAGTGGTAGCTACCATTGGTGGAGCAGGTGCAGTGGTAGTGTTGCTTAGCTATGATTGTGCAGCAGGTGCAGTGGCACCAGTGTGTGGCATAGTTACCATTCGTGGAGCAGGTGAGGTGTTATCAGTGTTACTTAGCTATTATTGCGCAGCAGGTGTAGTACCACCAGTGTGGCGTAGCTACCATTGTGCAGCAGGTGCAGTGGCACCAGTGTGGCATAGCTACAATTGTGCAGCAGGTGCTGTTGCACCAGTGTGGCATAGCTACCCTTGTGCAAGAGGTGCAGTGGCACTACTGTGGCATAGCTACCATTGTGCAGCAGGTGCAGTGGCGCCAGTGTGGCGTAGGCGCAGCTGCCATTGGTGGAGCAGGTGCTGTGGTACCAGTTTAGTGCAGCAGGTGCAGTGGTACCAGTGTGTGGTAGCTACCATAGGTGCAGCAGTTGCAGTGGTAGTGTTGCTTAGCTATGATTGTGCAGCAGGTGCAGTGGCACCAGTGTGGCGTAGCTATCATTGGTGCAGCATGTGCAGTGGTACCGGTGAGTGGTAGCTACCATTGGTGGAGCAGGTGCAGTGGTAGTGTTGCTTAGCTATGATTGTGCAGCAGGTGCAGTGGCACCAGTGTGTGGTAGATGGCGTTGTGTAGCAGGTGTAGTGTTATCAGTGTTACTTAGCTATGATTGTGCAGCAGGTGCAGTGGCACCAGTGTGGCGTAGCTATCATTGGTGCAGCATGTGCAGTGGTACCTGTGTGGTGTAGGTATATTTGGTGGAGCAGGTGCAGTGTTACCAGTGGGGCGTAGGCGTAGCTACCATTGGTGGAGCAGGTGCTGTGGTACAAGTTTAGTGCAGCAGGTGCAGTGGTACCAGTGTGTGGTAGCTACCATAGGTAGAGCAGTTGCAGTGGTAGTGTTGCTTGGCTATGATTGTGCAGCAGGTGCGGTGGCACCAGTGTGTGGTAGATGGCGTTGTGTAGCAGGTGTAGTGTTATCAGTGTTACTTAGCTATGATTGTGCAGCAGGTGCAGTGGCACCAGTGTGGCGTAGCTATCATTGGTGTAGCATGTGCAGTGGTACCGGTGAGTGGTAGCTACCATTGGTGGAGCAGGTGCAGTGGTAGTGTTGCTTAGCTATGATTGCGCAGCAGGTGTAGTACCACCAGTGTGGCGTAGCTACCATTGTGCAGCAGGTGCAGTGGCACCAGTGTGGCATAGCTACAATTGTGCAGCAGGTGCTGTTGCACCAGTGTGGCATAGCTACCCTTGTGCAGGAGGTGCAGTGGCACTACTGTGGCATAGCTACCATTGTGCAGCAGGTGCAGTGGCACCAGTGTGGCATAGCTACAATTGTGCAGCAGGTGCTGTTGCACCAGTGTGGCATAGCTACCCTTGTGCAGGAGGTGCAGTGGCACTACTGTGGCATAGCTACCATTGTGCAGCAGGTGCAGTGGCACCAGTGTGTGGTAGATGGCGTTGTGTAGCAGGTGTAGTGTTATCAGTGTTACTTAGCTATGATTGTGCAGCAGGTGCAGTGGCAGCAGTGTGGTGTAGCTATCATTGCTGCAGCCGGTGCAGTGGCACCAGTGCGCCACATTGGTGTAACACACTCACTACCACACACTCACTACCACACACTCACTACCACACACTCACCCCCACAGACTCACCCCCACACACTCACCACCACACACTCACCACCACACACTCACCACTACACACACAACCACACACACAACAACACCCCACCAGCCGTCAGTGCACGCTTTCACCAGGGCCAAACACCACCAGCCATCAATGCACGCTTTCACGAACCACAAACACCACCAGGCGTACAACACCAGCAGTCAGTGCATTCTTTTACAAGGCGCACTCACCAGCAACCGTCAGTGCACGCTTTCACCAAACACACACACCATCAGCCATCTGTGCACGCTTTTACCAACCACACACCCACCAGCCGTCAGTGCACCCTTCCACCAGACACACACACCTCCAGGCGGCAGTGCAGTCTTTTACCAAGCACACACACCACCAGCCATCAGTGCACAATTTCTACAGGCTGTCACACACACCACCAGCCATCAGTGCATGCATCAATTGTTAACGCATCCACAGTTAACTATTGTAGCAATCTCAGTATGGTACACTTTACTTTTAAACATATTCATGTAAAGCACAGCATGCCACTATTGCTACAATTCCAATCTAACCCACATAATTCCACCACATGCACACACTCCATAACACATGGCGAAAAGACATTGCCATTTACAATGCCATTAGCTCAAACTCAAATAAATCCAAGCCCGATTGCATTTCCAATGCTTGTTATACTTCCTCTTACAAGAAATAAAGGTCCCGGCTTTGAGTCGTATGAGATGCCCCTGGTTGAAACCCAGGAACTACTCAAAGAAGACTCGGGTAGTTAGGGATTAATTATATTGCCGGGAGACATTAACGGTTAACGCACAGTTAACTTGCAGTTAATCTTTGTGTGAAGCAATTGAAGTAAAAATGAGGCTCGGGGAGTACCCCGATAAAGAAGATGTGTTTACTGGAGTTGGGTAGACGTGTTATATGGCATTCACATATTTATACAGTCAAGCTAGGGAAACCTTTCTGTTTAACCTGTTACTTACATTGAACACATTCTAGGGCAGGAGTCTCCAACGGTTAGATCGCGAGCAGCCACTAGCTCGCATACTGTCGTGACTGGCTTGTCAGTCTGGGTTGCACAGCTGCATGATAGGAAGCCTTAAATAAACAGTACATAAATTCCTGATATCCAAGCACATTGTATGGAAACCTTTACCCTGAAAAAAATATTGGTTCCATGAGAAATGTATTTCCCTAAAGTCCAAGGCAGTAATATATCGAGAAGAGAGTTGCATTACATTTAAAGCTTTTCTTTTTTTCGTTCTCTTTTATTTGCTCTTTCTCTTTAATTTTCAAAATTCTTCTTTTGTTCTTTTCCTCTCCTTAATTTTCACCATCCTTTATTTTCATACTAACCTTTTTCTCTTTCTTCCTTTTTGTGTTTTAAATACGTGCTTTCGATTTCTTTCTCTGACTTGCTCCTATACTGGATCTTTTTTAGGTTTTGGCTACCGTCGCACTGCGTAAGCAGTGGGCGGAGCCGAAATCTTTTGTCTGTAGTATGGGGGCTGAACACGCCCCTCTTCTCCATTGGCTGGCCTTGTAAATCCTGGCCAGCCATTGGAGGAGAGGAGCGTCACTCAGTTCAGGGCCCGCCTTGACGCGATTCGGGGGCGTTTCTGGGTCTTTTTTTAAGTCCCGCCCT
Organism: Lissotriton helveticus; assembly: GCF_964261635.1. Taxonomy (NCBI): domain Eukaryota; kingdom Metazoa; phylum Chordata; class Amphibia; order Caudata; family Salamandridae; genus Lissotriton; species Lissotriton helveticus. The sequence goes on from NC_136067.1 coordinate 991,361,157, forward strand.
CTCCTCTTCCCATTGGCTGGAATTTTACCTTCCAGCCAATGGGAAGGGGAGAGGGCGAAACACACGCCCCCAAATCCGATCCCAAAATGACCTTGTTTCTTTTGAAGGCTCTTTCCGTGGTTGTATCTTTTATGTAATCCTAATTACTTATGTATCGCAACTGGTTTTTAATTAAGGGATGTAATGACTTTTAGTTTATTTTTTGCCGTGTTATGCCTCTTTCATACTGTAATTGATTTTGTTCATAAAGTTTTATTCGAAAAAAGCAGAAAAGAAATCGGAGCGTGGCCATGACGCTCCCAGTCTGCACCGTGGCTGGTGAGAGCGCTTCCGAAACAAGTCTCGACGACAGAAGTCGCCATTTGCTTTCGGTGTAGAAAGGAGCAATCGAGGGGTGCTCTCGAGCATCCTGTGGTGGCGCCATTTCGTTGCATTGTACGTTGGGGGAGATAGGAGGCGGCAGGAAGCGGTGAGTGCGGGACGATCTCGGGCGGGTGAATTAGTCAAAGGAGTCGTGTGTCTGCGTGGTGAAGAAAAAGTTGCCGTAGTCGACGTCGTAAAGTCCGAAACAGTCTCCATACCAGCTACGTTTTCTTAGACTCGTAGTCCGCAAGCGAGGGCTCGGCAGAGTTCAGGCCGCATGTTCTTAGTGACTGAGCTTGTAAGGAGCAGGTTACAGCTCCGCACATTTTTGCCTCTGGGCTTTGTCACAGAAAGCCCTTTTAAGGGTTAATTGGGATTGCGCGTTCAATTGTATACGTGTTTTATTGTGTAGGGTTGTCACCCCAGATAAATAAAGTCTCCCTTATTCAGAGTGGGGCTCACAAACATGGACTGGCGGTTTAGTTCAGTTCTCCGTGATAGCAGGCAAAATGTCATATATTTGGAAGACTAGAACCTGATCGTTAAATGCACCTCTCTAAAAGTCTGCTATGGACATAATGGCTCCCGGAAGCTGTATCACCGGTTGAGGGGGTGGAGGGGGGTGCAATCTTTCATTTGAAGATGGGACAGATTTGGACATATAGGAGAGTCGCCTCACAAGTTTTGTCATACATTATATTGAGCTTTTGGTGTGGGCTTTTAATTTTACTTTCATTTTGATTGTTTTATCGTTAAACTGCCGGATCCTGTCTAATGAACAGTATCAATGTGTGACGCCTCTTCCTTTGCGTTCTTAAGATACGATGATTAGTTGTCGCATACAATAATTTTTCATAATTTGAGAGCTCTGTCACCTATACATGCCAGACATGAACATTTTGCTTTATGACTTTCTTCTGTTTTAGAACATTTTGCTTTATGACTTTCTTCTGTTTTAGAATAGGGCTCGTATTTATTTTCTCAACTAAAGTTAGAAGATATCCACTAAAATTAGAAGCAATATAAAGCGCTACGCCACATTTAAACTATCGTATATTAGAATCTATAATTCAAAGCTTGACTTTGACTAAGCTGTGTATAAAATTCTCGTCACAAACTCCATGGCCATTGTTTTGTATTACCTGTCGGCATACTCCTGGTGCTGTACTGCCTTTAGGAAAGGCTGCATATCAACATTTAGGCTGCACACTGCAGAATCACGATTTGGTAAACCAAAAGAATGTTACTTTTATTTTTCCACTGCCTAAAATTTCGTGCACTTTAGTGCAATCTATTCTCACTATTTGTGTTGTGGCTGTCTTTGGCAAGCTTATGAGCTACATTATACTGAACCCCGATGTATTGCAGATTGCTTAATTGACCCCCGGTATGTCATGCAAACAGCTACGATTTCAGCTCGCTATTTGGCATACATGGAATTATGATCTGTACTGAAGGCAAGCAATACAGATTTGTATTATCACAGCTTTTTTTTTTTTTTTTTTAAATCTTCATAGTTTCTGCTCCAAGTGTTTATCAGTAGCATCTTTTAGCTGTTTTTGAAGTAAGTGAAGTCAACATAGCGTTATTTAAGAAAAGCTGGTTTATTTCCACTTTTGACATCACCCACAGCATGCCGCGTTCATCTGGCTCGGAGGTCAAACTTTATCTTTCACTTGCCATTCGAAGCCTTCCCAGGAGCCGCTCTCTGTGCGAGTTTACTTTAATTTACATCACTTACAGTATACATCTCATGAGCTAAACAGTGTACAGTAACGCGCGGTGGAAGTGCAGAAGATGCCATGCCAACATTACTCCGGACCCAAAAACAATTTAAAATAAACTTTACATGTCTATTACTTAATACCTAATAAAGTCATCACACTTTCAGGAACTTTTCTGAATCGTGAACCACTCACATTTCCATTACCATTATGACTAACGTCAGCATGAACATATCCTGAAGGCTACACTTGTTCACTACTCACACTTACAGAAATTGTGGCTGCATTCACATGTCATATGGCAGCCAATGCGCCCAATCTTGGTTATCCACGGAAAACTACTTCTGTTCCATGATGTTGGCTTGTTCAAGTGTAACCTTCATTAGTTTTCTCTTGTTCCACTAACCTTTCCCTACAATAAATGCAGCGCCTTAGTTAACTTTGCTGACTTGTACTGGCATGAAAAACTTAGACTCCCCTTTTCTTACTTTGAGGGGTTTCATGATTAAAACCCAATTGCCAACTGACAAGTCCTTAACCACTTAAACCATAATTCATGGAAAATGTATTTGTCATCTGTTTCATGGCAAACGTAGAAGATACTTCTTCCATACTGTACATATCACTTTTGGCCACATTTTTCTTCTCACTCGACCATGATGGGAACAGAGATGTGTGCACCTCACTGCCCCCTAATAGAGAACATGGAGTAACCCCCCATAGTGCAGTGTGGTGATGTATTATACTTCCACACCTTCAGTTCAATGAAATCACTTGCATCCAACCTTTAAGCAATGGCTGTCTGTACGCCTTCTTTCATGGTGTTATTGCCATGCTCCACTAGAACATTCAAAGTGGGAGTATAGCGCAACTTTGAGATGAAATATGTCTTGCATAAGTATGAACTTACACAACCTTGTCTGTGACAATGAACCTGGAAGCGCCTTCTGTTAAAAATATTTTACTCCAACTCATTGGCCGTTTCCATATCCAGTGGGTCAACAAACTTCTATCCATTTGAGTAATAGTCAACATTTAGAATTAAATACCTCCTACCTGAGGGCAATACTGCATATGGTCCTGAAAAGTCTAAACCAGAGGCCTTCAACATTTTTTAGGCGTAAGAACCTGCACCTGACAAAAATATCTAGAACCTAGAACTTCTCTTTATTGACAACCATAAACGCCCCTCATGGCAAATAATTTTTACGATGGGGAAATATTAAATCGTGTTTAGCAAACCAAAGGTTTGTGGGTGCCTGTGGTTTGGTGTCAGACGCTTACCTAACAGTTAAAAAAAAATCCCTAAAAATGCACAATGGTACTTTATTTCTCACAAACAAAACATAATTTGACACCACTTATTCAGATGGTAACACTTTTTAGGGCTCGGGCTCTGTGTACACTGCGCAGCAACGAGAGTCCTATTCCAGGCGTTTTGAAAATGGACCTTGAAATTACACATAGCTGTGCGTGTGGATTTCCAAGCCCATTTTCATAGGCCTTCGCGTGAGGTCTCACCTGACAGCGCACATGCACGTTGCTGCAAGGGATGTTGCTTACAGTAAAGGGCTTGGAGCCCGACCATTGCTTATTATTTGTTTCCTTTTTTGGCAGTCTTATTTGCTGATTCCTAATTGCTCAGCGTGGATCTGGCATCACTTCCTTTTCAATGTGTGGAGCACAGACCAAGCACAGATTGATTCATTTTAATTAGTTTCGGACCACTGCTTGTTATAACACTCCGTTCCCATTAAGCCGCAAAAATACTAATGCAGCATGCCTCCCTTTTATGCAGCATCCATATATAATAAAAAATTAAAATTACTCGTCACAATCTATAATTTCGGCAATTTTAAACAAAGAATTGAATGGCAAGTTTTTGTTGCACTCTTTATTTAATTAGTATTTATAAAACGTGTATTTATCTGTGGCCATATTTGGGTATATAAAACATGTGATTCTCACAGCAGTACTCATTGTGTTAACCTTATTTGGACAACAGGCTTATTCATCCTTTTGAAATTTAAATTAATGTTGTCCAACACATAAGGATGAAAGGCTAGAGTTCACATAACCGGATTTGAACCTGTGACTGTAAGATGAAACACAGGCCCATATTGTCGAGGCATTACTCCACTAAGCCAGTACACTTTACGGTTGAGGGTTGTAAAAATATAACAATATGCTTTGTTGTCAAAAGTTCCATATTTGAGAATAATTTATACAAAAAACCCAATGTGAAACTTTTATTTTTCATTATACAACACAATAGCAGATTATATTTTTATTTACTTTCATGTTTTGCCTTTTGTGCTCCTTATTACTTATTATTATTATTATTATTATTATTATTATTATTATCACGTAGCCCTCCACGTGTTAACACAGCTGTGAGGCTGCTAGTGGAATCTGTTGTTTTTATTCTGACTTTACTTGAAACTATCCCCAGATGATTATTTTATTTTAAAAGTGCCTGCCGTTATAAGGAATACCATCAATGACCAGTAATTGTTTACGGTAATATGCTCACATTTTGTTCCGTAAGTATGCAACGTTTAAAGTGATAGAGCTCTTCGGTTCTATCGTTTTAGCTCATCACTATCATTTCAGAAAGAACCAATCACTTGGGCCTTGGTTTTGCTCCTCGTCCCCCCCCCCCCATTTCTGTGTATGTGTTTGTGCTCTGTGTGTGTGTGCAAATGCAATAGGTCTCGCATTTGTGAGAGATTAAGCTATTGGCATTGTAAATGACAATGCCATTTATTTATCTGTTTTCAAAATCAAAATTTGTCATTTACAATGCCAATAGCTCTAACTTTTACAAAGGCGAAACCGTTGCATTGTAAATGCTTGTCTTTTTTAGGTCTCGCTAGACGTACGTAAAAGCTTTTGCGTCTAGCGAGACAACTAATGTAATCACTTTCAGGGGAATGTAGACAGCAGACTGTCACGAGCGTCTCCTGCCGGAGATTCTACCTCGTGAGCGCGCACGTCGCCGTCCCTCATATTCCCATGCAAAGAAAGGCACACTGAACACACACATGCAGGCAAGAAGGCACACACACACAGGAGCGCACCTACACACATACAAAGCCCCCCCACACCCCCCCCCCGCCGACGCCGCATACATAGAAGTCCCCCCCCCCACCTGCCGCCGCCGCATACATAGAAGGGCCCCCCACCCACCTCCCTGCCGCCGCCGTCGCATACATAGAAGGGCCCCCCCTCCCCCTAGCCGCCGCCGCATACATATAAGCCCCCCCCTCCCCCGTCGCATACATAGAAGTTCCCCCCCCACCGCCGTATACATAAAAGTGCCCCCCCAGGTGCCGCATACATGCAAGCGCCCCCCCCCCACACCATACATGCAAGCGCCCCCCCCCACACCATACATGCAAGCGCCCCCCCCCCCTTACCGTGATTCTAAGGTCTTGCAGCCTCCGCGGGGCTCTCCCTCGGGCATGAGCCCCGCGTCACCAGCACTGCTTTCCCGTGGGCGCGTGCTTCCGAAGACGGAAGTCCCGCCCCAAGGAAGGTTTCGCTTTCGGAGCTGGTTTTGCTGGGAGGAGGGGGAAGGAGCCAGGTGCTGGTCCCGCGTTGGCACACTTGTTCTTACTTGCTCCTTTTACTATTCTTTACACAGCCTCTCTCCCTCCCCATTCAGTCTCCCGCCCTTTTCTCAGATAGCAACCCTGCACATCGGAAATTTTTTCCGACCACGATAAATCGTCATGGTTTCCTTTGACTCGGGGTGTCACGTTTTTGTAAAGATGCCACATCAGCTGCTGATGTTAAGGACGGTGCCCATTTCCCTTTGCCTCTTGACATGGAGAGGCAAGGAAGCCGCACGCCTTTCCCGCCGAGTGGAGAAGCACTGATTTGTAAATACTTCTCGACAGTCAGCAGGAAAGTGTGAGTAAATGGTTAGTGGTGCCAGTGTGTGGTGAAATGCGAGGGGGCAATGCTTGCTGCCCGTGCTGTGTGAGAGTTTACCCTCCTTCCTCCCCTTGCTCCATTTCTGCCAGTCATGCACTGCACTGCAGAAGTAGCTCTGTGGAGAGCGAACATAATGCACCCTGGGATGTGATTGGCTAGAAATGAGTGCATTGGCTTCACTGTGCATGGAAAAAACTGGGGAGAACTGGATATCGCACGACTTTTAATGCACTGATCACACAGCATTGCACGTGCACAGCAGTGTAAGTTTACATGTCTTTGGCAGCGCAGAATTTTATTTTTCCTGTCTTCCTTCATTCAGGTGAGACACAGGCAGCACTGTCAGAAAGCTCCAACCCCGCGAGGACATGTCCTACACTGACACAAGGGGCAGTTGTAGGGGTTAATGTATGTCACATGGAGCTTATGACTTGTCTGAAACCTTTCAGTCATAGATTTCTGTCACCATGTGTACTTTACTGCACGCTTGCCCGCAGCAGAAACTCTGTGTCCAAGATTACAGTATGTGCGCAGGCAGCTGGGATCTCAAATGATTACTCGGGCCACTGAATCTATGGAGTTCGATGCTGGATGAGAGACCCTGATCTAGATTACAACCTGCGCGTGCCTGCGGGTTCCTTCCCTTGAAACCCCACTGATGTGTATTTTAGGTGACATGTATTTTAATTGTTACTGCGAAGGCAATGCAAGCCCTGTAAATTACTCCAGCGGAAGGCGTGTCTATGATCAAATGCCTGTGTGCAGTCTGCTGGGCCATTTATCACAAACATAGAAACAATAGAATAGGAGCAGTGGTTATTTGCTGTCATTTTTCTTTTTTGCATTTTTTAGTGCGAAAACTACCCTTGCACCAAAAATATAGCGCAAAAGGAGGGATTTGCATTTCACACAATTGCAGGTAATATCACGATATTTTTCCCGAAATTTCACAATGATTTCACTTGGAGTGTGGCTGTTGAGAACACTTATGGTGGGTTTGGCTGCAATATCAACAAAGGAAATACAAATGAAATGGAATGCGCTCACAGGTACTTGCAAATGGTTCAAATTATTTTAATTAACTTTGCTGCTTATTTTATGTCTCCTGGATAATAAGGCAATATTTGATTATTAAAATATTGATTTACTAATTGTATTTTTGTACAGCTAATGTGCACATTTATATGACTTCTGTCCGTTGTATATTTTGGGCATATCTTCTTTCGAGTATAATATTGAGAGGGATAGTGCATAAGCGCCAGCATCACGGGTCCTGAGGCAGTGAACTCCGAGTGTTGACACGAGGGTGTGCAAAGTGCACACTCACTCACACCATTGGAAAGGTATGTGATGTGAAATGGAAGGAGCATTTGTTATGCAATAGGTCTCACATTTGCAAGAGTTAAATCTATTGGCATTGTAAATGACAATGCCTTTTATTTATGTTTTAAAAACCCAAAAATACATTAAAGGTATTGTCATTTACAATGCCAATAGCTCAAACTCGAGTAAATGCGAGACCTATTGCATTGCAAATGCTTGTTTTGTATCTTTCTTTCCATGTTCCTCTTCTGTCTCCTCACGTTTGTTCCTTCATTTCTTTCTGTTCTCATCTTTGGTCGTTCTTTCTTTACCCCTTTTCTGCTTTTCTTCTTTCCTTTTATTTCTCTCGTTATTTTTTTCCATCCATTGGAGACTACACAGAAAAACCTTCGATACAGCTCTTCTGGCATTAATGGTGTTTGCTGACTACCCAGGACTGGGTGTTATAGGAGCAGTTTTAAGTTGCGTGCTCTTTTTGTGCTGTTGTCTGATCTATATGTAAAGCAGTAGCTCCAGGCAGATTTCAAAGAGCATAAATACCTCTCCCCACTCTAAAGGTTGGAGACCCCTGTTCTAGGGGGTTGTTACGACTGCACCATTTCACCTCTAGAGGCGCTGTACAGGGGCGCTTACTGTGTGACTTATGCCTGCTTCTCATTTAAGTCATCAGACACATTAGACCACCCATGTTTGCTTCAATGGACTACAGATCCCACAATGCCCATCAAATATTCAGACACCGGCATCCACTGTGCAATGCTTTTTGTGGGATTAATGTTGCTGTTACTAAGCACAGGATTCTCCCTTACAGGGCTTGTGAGAGATGGCAACTAAACACTCCTGTAAGCTGTCTTTTGTCCCCCAGTTGTTTGACTGTGCCCTGGGCTTGCTGCCGGGTGGAACTGCTTATGAGCTGTCATTGCCTGAAGTTCCATGCTTCTGTGTTGAAGATTAAACCTCTGTTTACCGGAACCCTTGTTGCCTGCTTCTCTGACCAATTCACGCCTTGCCTCAGCCAGAGCCTGTGGCCTGTTACTATGCAGCTTGCTGCAGATTTTCTCCAAGCCTTGCTTTGCACTCTGCATTTTCCCTTTTCTGCCCCAGGGCTGCTCCTTTTGCAATTGTACCAAGTTTGTTCCTGCTATTATGGACCTTTTCATATTCCTTCTGTTTGCCGTAGCTCTTGTATTTTCTCCCCAGGCTCTTAGATTTGGCTCCTTGTTTACGTGCCTTTTCTCTGTTTTTCTTGCAGTCTCTAGTTTCCGGCTGTTTCACACTCTTGCTTGTTATAGTTCATTGAATCCTTGTGCTTGTCTTATCTTGTTTGTTCTCCAAATTTTGATTCACTGCTCTAGTATCATCCGTTAGTCTTTTTAGTCCGATGCTTGCATTCCAGTTTTCTCTGATTATCTGTCCTTGTTTATGTACAGCAGTTTTCTCTCTGCTGTTCACCTTGTAGTTCTCTTAGGCTCTTGGAGTCTTCTAAGTGTTCTAATTTGTTTTCAACTCTGTATAAGTGTATTCCTTTTGTGCAAAGGTTGGTTCCTGGGTTTCAGGAGGCAATTCCTTCCCCATCCTTTGTCACGTGTTACACGTAGTGTTAAGTGATTTAACTGCGACAGTGTGACATTTCTATTTTCTTAGGAATTTCCTTTGTGTCTTCAGTTGGATCCATAAGGGCTTGTCCCGTGTATGTAGGTCCAATCTTTGTTTGTGGCCTGGGCTCCAGGTATGGTATAACGTCTGCTGCCTCCTTTCTATGGGGTTTGCAGGGTGTCTATCAGTAAGATTAAATTGCACAGAGACGCTTAGTTACCTCATTACAGTGGGAGGTTCCAAGTCTTCCCAGTGTGCATCGTAGTGGTAACCCAGTGTATTTGTCCTTTATTGGCTTATTTCTCTATTTGTACACATTAGGGTTGCCTTGCTTTCGCCACTGTGTTTGATGTCTTTTACTCTGTTTTGTCTGTTATTTCCTGGTGTAGGCCTTTGCCTCCTCATCCTCCTCTGCATGGGTACGCTACCTCTGTACGCTACCTCTGTAGTCCTGTATTCCTTGACCTTAAGGGGTGCTCCCCTGATCCTCATAGTCGGGATTGAATTGCAAATGAGACAGTTGTAGAGGCCATGGGAAATGGTTAAAGTAGTTTTTTTTTTTTTGTATCTCGTTCAAGGTAAGAGAGCTTAAAGGAATTTGCTATGAAACGTGTAAAGTGGTTTGGTAAAGAGTGTAGAGAAGACATTCTGTCCATCCCCTGTTGTTAGGTCTCGCCTGTCGATGCGCATGCGCATCGAGCTTGCGAGCCTATTGCGGCTTAACCACTCTTTAACTAACAAGCAAGGAATCGTGGCGATTCCTTGCAGTGCCCGTGACTTTTAAGCTCAATGCGCATGTGCATTGAGCTTAAAAGCGCGTGCACATCAGTTCCCTCAGCCGCAATCGCCGTCTGTTCCCTCAGCCGCATTCCTCCGACACCTTTTGAAGTGAAGCTTAGCTTCACTTCAAAGGCCCCGGCTTCTTCACACCCACATGCCGCTCTCCCCGCTCCGCCCCCTCCCCTGCCCGCCGTGTGCATTTCTCCTCCACCCCCTCCCCACAGCAATGCCCTCCCCTTATCTGCCTTTCCCTCCGTCTTGTTTTTTTTTTACCCGCTCCGCCCCCTCCCCTGCCCGCCGTGTCGCATTTCTTTTCTCCTCTTTGCGCCCCCCCCCCCCCCCCCCACCAGGCTCTCCCGCCCCCATCCGGCTTCCCTCCGCGCAGCCATCTGCCTGCCACACTTCTCCCCTCATTCGCATTCCCTCCCCCCCCCCCTCTCCCCCTCCCCCCCCTCCCCCCCCCCCCCCCCCTACGGCTTTCCTTGTTTCGTTTTTAAGCTTTCTCCTCTTCTTTGGGTACAGCTGCTTGGACGTCGCGCTTTATTGGCCGCTTCATATTTACAAAAAGCTCTCACTGTACACGCCCGCTCCCCATCCTTGGCTACAGCTGCTTTGGATATTGCACATTATTAAACGCTTTTTATATTTACAAAAAGGGCATGCTGCGACATCTCGCTCTAACTTAAAATATGGTGGCCGCAACTCTTGTGTGGCCGCTTTATATTTACCAAAAAGCACTTGCCTGGACGTCGCACTATAACTTTAACTATTTTGTTTTTATTTTCAATGCGACACAACATGCTTTAGATTTAACATTTCAGCTGCGCACCTTACTTTTGTGCTGCGCGGCTCACCTAAATCCACTTTTAAAATATTCGTAATTCTTTTCAACAGCGCACCTTGCCTTGCTTTAACTTTAACTATGGTACACTTTAACTATGGTACCCATGCGTCTATTGTCAGCAGCTCACCGGCCCTTTACGATGCATGCTGTCCTCAAGGCCTGCTCCTCCAATTGGCCACTGCCTGGGCTTTTAAATTCTGACTTACGTCCTGCTGCAGAGACCACCCACAGCATATACCTCTTCGGCTTTTCAGCATTTTCAAAACCAAGAGCTTTAACTTTCACAAATGCGACACCTATGCTTGTATTTGTAGTGACTGATCCAACACAGATCGGTAACCAAAATTAAACAAGTATTTGCATTGAAATAGGTCTGCATTAGTGAAATTTCAACATGGCGGGCGCCTGCCTTCACTTTCTATTTTTTAATTTGTATAGCATTGACGGCACCCCGCGCTTTAGCTTTAAGCATATAAAGTTAAAACGCGGCACACCGCAAAGGCTACAAAACCACTCAAACGCTTGTTCTTGTGTAAGTCTTTCCTCCTGCACTCTCTGTTGTTCTGTCACCCACCGGCTTCACCCTGATTCCTCTCTCTTGCGCTTGTCCATGTGCTCTATCCACGGCTTCCACCACCGGCGCCCTTTGTGCAACTTATCACCTTGTTGCTTCCACATACTCTCCACCTCCCCCCTTTGTTGCTTCGTTCTCTCGCCCCCCCCCCCCATCACGTTCGCCCTCAGAATCACCCATCCACTTTAAAAATGAAATAAAACCACTTTCATATGTTTTCTTCTATTTTTAGTCACTGATCCGACACGGATCGGTAACCAAAATGTAACAAGTATTTGTAATGCAATTGGTCTTGCATTAGTGTAACTTTGAGCTATTGCCATTGCCAATGCTAATGTTTTTTTGTTTTGCTTTTTACGACACTGCGTAATTCTATTTCCATGTTAGGTCTCAAGGAAAGGGTGCAGTACCACAGGCTGTTACTAGGTGTCCCTGTAGAGTTGTGAAGTACTGCACCCTTAATGCAAATATAAACAGATACATTTATTAGCAGTGACATTTTTGTTAGCTTGTGTTTTGAAAATGCACAATTGTTTTTATTTAACTTTATTTCACAAACAAAAATAAACAACAATTTTGCATTTTCAAAACGCCACTCACCCACGCAACGCCACTCACCCACGCAACGCCACTCACCCACGCAACGCCACTCACCCACGCAACGCCACTCACCCACGCCACGCCACTCACCCACGCCACTCACCCACGCCACTCACCCAACGCCACTCACCCAACGCCACTCACCCAACGCCACTCACACGCAACGCCACTCACCCACGCAACGCCACTCACCCACGCAACGCCACTCACCCACGCAACGCCACTCACCCACGCAACGCCACTCACCCACGCAACGCCACTCACCCAACGCCACGCCACTCACCCGCAACGCCACGCCACTCACACGCAACGCCACGCCACTCACACGCAACGCCACGCCACTCACACGCAACGCCACGCCACTCACACGCAACGCCACGCCACTCACACGCAACGCCACTCACCCACGCAACGCCACTCACCCACGCAACGCCACTCACGCCACTCACCCACGCCACTCACCCACGCCACTCACCCAACGCCACTCACCCAACGCCACTCACCCAACGCCACTCACCCAACGCCACTCACCCAACGCCACTCACACGCAACGCCACGCCACTCACACGCCACGCCACGCCACTCACACGCCACGCCACGCCACTCACACGCAACGCCACGCCACTCACACACGCAACGCCACTCACCCACGCAACGCCACTCACCCACGCAACGCCACTCACCCACGCAACGCCACTCACCCACGCAACGCCACTCACCCACGCAACGCCACTCACCCACGCCACTCACCCACGCCACTCACCCACGCCACTCACCCACGCCACTCACCCAACGCCACTCACACGCAACGCCACTCACACGCAACGCCACTCACACGCAACGCCACGCCACTCACACGCAACGCCACGCCACTCACACGCAACGCCACGCCACTCACACGCAACGCCACGCCACTCACACGCAACGCCACGCCACTCACACGCAACGCCACGCCACTCACACGCAACGCCACGCCACTCACACGCAACGCCACGCCACTCACACGCCACGCGCCCACGCAACGCCACGCGCCCACGCAACGCCACTCGCCCACGCAACGCCACTCACCCACGCAACGCCACTCACCCACGCAACGCCACTCACCCACGCAACGCCACTCACCCACGCAACGCCACTCACCCACGCAACGCCACTCACCCACGCCACTCACCCACGCCACTCACCCACGCCACTCACCCAACGCCACTCACACGCAACGCCACTCACACGCAACGCCACGCCACTCACACGCAACACCACGCCACTCACACGCAACGCCACGCCACTCACACGCAACGCCACGCCACTCACACGCAACGCCACGCCACTCACACGCAACGCCACGCCACTCACACGCAACGCCACGCCACTCACACGCAACGCCACGCCACTCACACGCCACGCGCCCACGCAACGCCACGCGCCCACGCAACGCCACTCGCCCACGCAACGCCACTCGCCCACGCAACGCCACTCGCCCACGCAACGCCACTCGCCGCGCCACTCGCCCAGGCAACGCCACTCGCCCAGGCAACGCCACTCGCCCAGGCAACGCCACTCGCCCAGGCAACGCCACTCGCCCAGGCAACCCCACTCGCCCAGGCAACCCCACTCGCCCAGGCAACCCCACTCGCCCAGGCAAAGCCACTCGCCCAGGCAACCCCACTCGCCCAGGCAAAGCCACTCGCCCAGGCAACGCCACTCACACGCAACGCCACTCATCCACGCAACGCCACTCATCCATTTGCAAAACAAAAAATTTTAAACTCTTCTATTGCGAGACCTATTGCATTTTCAATGCTTGTTTTTGCATTTGTCACCCCGAGTGGGACGGGTTTGCTCAGACGTGAGTCCCGTGCTCTCCATGCCACTGGAATCAAGCTATCTAGGCTGAAGAGGGCTGAAATCCCGACACCGGTCCTTGGATGCTTGTTTCCAGTCCAGGGAGGACCTGGCTTGGCAGTTCGGGCTGAACTGTTCCCATGGGGTACAGGGTCAAGACTGATTTGCATATGGCTGGGTTCAAACTGGAATGGCATGGTGAGCAAAAAAATGATGGATTTAGGCCCAGATCTCTGTACTGGGGTGAATGTATGACATTTTTCTGCATTCTGTCCATCACCTGTTGTTTTTGCATTTGGAAGTAATTGAGCAGACAGAGCAATAATTCAGAAACTACCAGCTCGAGAAATGCCTTAAAAAAAATACGACTCACTCCAAAGCAGAAAAGGGCAAAATTAAAATATTTGAAACCTGAAGTCGGTGGGAAAGAAGTTACAAAATAAAATTTGATATGAGGTCCACCTGGAGTTTAAATATAAAAGAAACTTTGCGAGTGACTGGGGCAAGCAAGTGGTGACCAAATTAGGTCTATCACATATTCAGGGCCTTATAACTATTGTTCTACCTTGAGCTTATCTCGGCCTTAAAGTCTCAAAAATAGGGAAGGCCCTAGGTCCACATCAGATTACTGCAAAAATGTCTTAGGTAGGACAAAATAACTGGGCACTCATCCTCAATATGGTCTTCAGAGCCACCGTGACTTCAGTATCACTATCCGAAAACCCCCTGTGGAAGAAATACATTTTGGTACCACTCTTTCTAGAAATGGTATTTTTTTTAGATCCTTCTTGCAGTCAGCAGATATTATCGTTATGATAATTATGCAATTTTAACTGGGGGGTGGGGAGGGTGGATGATTGGAGGGAGGAGGAGGGAATTTTTGTTGGGTGTTAACTGAGGAGCAGAACCCATAGATGATCCACACCTAATTTTGCGCTTTACCAAGCACTACAGTGCCACGGAGCTAAGAGGTGTCTTAGAATTAGGATAAACCATTATTTCCTTGCGCAAGAGCAGGACTGTGGACTATTTGCGGAGAGACATCCTGAGATGATTATGTGTAACTACATTATGATGTACATTAAAAACTAGCACATAATTACATATGACCTATGTGACGGTACTATCTGTTTTTTTTTTTACAAATTAATAAAAATCTGTTTACAAAAAAAATCGTGCAATATTAATTGGGAAGGTGATTCACAACAGTTAATACTGATTTCAAACGGAATCCATTCCAGTTGACCATGGCATACAATGTGTTTCTTATTGCAGCAAAAGCAATTGGAGCCCCAAAACAAAACATGGAATTAGCATTTTTGAATTTCAGAACCACATTTGATGCAGATAATAGGCACCTTCTTTGTTGCATTGATCTTGACATTAAAGGTTGCTTCTGCAGATGGATTATTAAAATGTTATAGCTGTAAATGAGAACCGCAAAGCCAGTGTTAGATATTCTTATAAGTCACTTTGTAAAAGAGAAAAGAAAGAAGGGGGTGCCACAATGTGCGTCCATGTCCTACTAATCTTTATTTTGTGCATAAATCACTTTGTGAAATTACTACGTACAAACCTAGTACCGGAGACTGTGTACCGCTGAGCACTTCATTAGCTTCTCCTTATATTCACGGGGTTTTTGTAGTGACAGCATGTTGACTGTGAATACTCACAGGTTCAGGATAATATATTTGGCAGAAAAAACCCCACCAGCTAACTACAGTTGTCAAATGGCACGTTAAATATGGCCACCTTGGGGTAAGAGTTTCACGAACTATATGGTAAGGGGATCATCTGTTCAAAATTATTTTATTGGTAATTCGATCTAATATAATTGTCTTGCTTTATAAGCATATGCGTGGCTGCTCAAGACTGACAGCAGTGAAGGCATTTCTTTGCCAAGTCCTTCTCAGAGGCGAAAAATGAGTCTAAAATGGTTATAATGCACTAGACATACACATTAAGTTATAGTTCTAAATAACAAGCTTAATGTAAATCTAATAAATTAAATATCCTCCCCATAAAGTTATAAATAAAACAACGAGAAAAGACAACCCCCACCTACCTCCCCCCTCACCGTTTTTTTGTGAAGTTGCTTGGAAAAACCATTAATCTATGTAGTTCTTTAAGTTTTCCATGACTAGGATCATTGCGGAAACCACTAGCTGATTTGATATTAGGAGAGGTGTTCTAATTGAGCGAATATGTTTGAAGATTCCTTGAGGAAGGTTGTGGAACTTTATATGGGCTATCGATCCATGCAAAGACATAACAAAGTTAAGCTTTTACAAAGTACCTTATTAAAGAAAACGCCCTACAATTGTGTTTAGAATAGGTTCATTCAGCTATTGATTGCTCTGTTGAAGTGTGAGATTGGGGAAGCTACTACAGTTGCTGAGCACCATGGTGCTATGGGAATGGAATACCAACAAAAGAGAAACCACGACTTGTGTATTCCCTTCCAGCCATAAAGAAGGCTTGACACATTTCCTATTAACATATTTTGTAAAATCGACCTTGAACGTCTTTTTTACTACCACTGTTAAAGAACAATGGGCCTGATGTGCTAAGATTCTTATTAAGAAATCGTAAATTGCACCAAATAACAATTAGCAATTTCATATTGGGAATCTACTAAAATGGATTTGGTAGAGGTGGGTTTTATTTGCGGACTGACATTTGCGAAATACATTGGTGTTTTGTAAACTGACTTGTTGCTGAAATATGAATTTCTCTTTAAAAAAAAAAAAAAGAAAGACAAAAGGTGGTTGGCAAAACAGAAACAGTTGTGTAGTTAAAACGTAGCAGCTGGGAGATCAGACAACTAAGAGTCAGGCTATGAACACTATCTTGAAGCACATTGGTTTCGGCCATCATTTTATACTTAACATGAAGCATCATAAAACTATGTATGCATTCCTTTAGCTACAGAAATTTGGGTCTAGTCATTGGACCATAAATCGGGGGTTTGAAAAGTAGCGCAGGTGGGCCTTGTCCTTCTGTGAACATACTGCAGGGCCAGTGGGTACAAGTCCAGACGTCCGGCATGAAGAGCGCGTGATCACTGTGTGTAATGTGCATTATTGTTCTTATTGGCTGTGTGTTCCTGAAATAGTGTGGCATCTGACTTCATGGTGTTTTTGAGAATGCACGCACCTGCGGCCAAAAGTGTTCTATTCGGGCCAGTCTAATGAAACCATTGTGGTGTCGTTGCCTATCTGTGGGATCAATCTGGGTTTTCTTGTTAGCACGTTTTAAGGGTTACGTATCCTCCCACCCTCTCGCCTCCCCACCTGTGATCTGTCAATCAGTTGCTTCAGGCTTAGGTCGCAGGGCCTGCCTAACCACGTATTTCTGACTCTGAGTTAAGGGGAGCCACATTGGGTACGTTCAACAACAGAGATGCAAGTTCGTATTTATATATGCATAGATTATGGTGTACATTGACATCATATTGTCTAATATTAACAGACCTATGCCCACAAAATGCTGATTTGGTCCACAAAATACCGATTTGTTTGTAATGTTTCAATTCAACATACTTTATGAATATACAGGAGGTTGGTTGCAAATTCAGATCCTCTACGATTGGTTAGAATCACAGGCAAACACCATGTCTGTATTTGCTTTTAAATAAAGCAATCTGGGAAAACGGGATGAGTTTAAGAAAGAAAATGTAATACTTTTATAAACCTTTTTTATAAGCAGAATGTGTTCCCAGAGACCACCGCCTGGCCCCAAATTTGTTTAGTCAACAGTCACAAAGGGGAAGCCTTCCTGTTTGCGAATTCTTACCACCAATTTTTACTTGCTGGTAAAATATAGATGTGTTGCCACCAGATTTTAATTGCAAAACATGAATACATAAGCTGAAGAATCCGTATTTGTAAGGGGGGACCTTTACGCGCCCTTTCCAAATACAAATTCAGTGTTTTATTTAAAACTCAAATTGTGATTTGATAACATGTTACCGAATCTCAGTTTGGGATTCGTACATTTTTTTAAAGCTATTTTACTGTCGAAATGCTCAAATTTGACCTTTGCAGCGGTAGAATCACTTTTTACATCAAGCCCTGTAAGTTAAAAATATCTAGAGGCATTGTTTTTGGTTTTTTTGTTCTGCAATGAAACACCCACTGATTGAGGAAAACTGAGGCTTGTGTTAGAGGTTATATTGTTAAGAAACAAATGCAGAAAAACATTGGGGAACATATCTAAAATGTGTCTCAAGTAAACTTAGTTGCTTGCAAATCCAGTGCTTCACTATTGAATTTTGAGATGGTAATGTGTTTTACATGTACTGTATCAACTATTTCTGAGAAATGTACATGATAGCGAGGTTAGTTTTGTTTCACATGCGCTTTTCAGATATTGCACAGGGTGGCTGACGTTTAGTTATTCTGCATGTGTAATGGCAACCTCTTAGGTGGTAAGTGGACTGTGGCAGCGTCCCTACCGCTTTTATAACTTAAGCGCATCTGCGTGTAGCTCACATGCTTTGTGGCGCGTGAGCGTTTTATGCTTTTTTAAAACTCTGCACATCACTTTCTCCTCACCTGGCTGGGAAGCACTGCGTGTTGTCAGTGTGTTGCGTGTGCCCCTCGCATTTTGCTCGGCTGAGCTCTGGTAGGCGGAATACGGAGTGCTGGACTCGCCCCTCCCTCCCGCCTCGGTCTGACGCCGGTGATTAGCGCCGTTTGAGCAGAGGGCGTGGAGGGTCCGAGCCAGGCACTTCCGGTAGGAACAGCAGCGCTCTAGTTGTTGGAACGCTGGGGGGATATAAGGCACTGGATTCAGGAGCCTTGTGTGGTAAGTGGACTGTGGCAGCGTCCCTACCGCTTTTATAACTTAAGCGCATCTGCGTGTAGCTCACATGCTTTGTGGCGCGTGAGCGTTTTATGCTTTTTTAAAACTCTGCACATCACTTTCTCCTCACCTGGCTGGGAAGCACTGCGTGTTGTCAGCGTGTTGCGTGTGCCCCTCGCATTTTGCTCGGCTGAGCTCTGGTAGGCGGAATACGGAGTGCTGGACTCGCCCCTCCCTCCCGCCTCGGTCTGACGCCGGTGATTAGCGCCGTTTGAGCAGAGGGCGTGGACGGTCCGAGCCAGGCACTTCCGGTAGGAACAGCAGCGCTCTAGTTGTTGGAACGCTGGGGGGGATATAAGGCGGATGTGCTGTCGTCAGCGCAGCGGACGAGCGCAGCGGGCGCGACGAAGGCGCGCCGGAGTTGCGCCTGAGTTAAGCCCGTCTGCGCCCGTCCGCGGCCGATTGCGGCCCAGGGCCATACCCCCTGTTTCTCCCTTGTGTCAAATCCTCTGGAGTCGAGATGACTTACTTCTCCTCCGCAGAGAGCTGCGTGGGCTTTGCCCTCACAGCATTGATGCAGGGACCAATGCGGGCTGCAGCCACTGTGATTACCTCTTCAACACAGATAAGGCGCTCACCGCAGGCCAACATACTCTGTTATGTGGTCTACTAAATGTACGCTCCCTACGGAAACACTCCCTCGACATCCATGACCTCCTTATTGGGAAACACTGGGATCTGTTCTTCCTTACGGAAACCTGGCTCGACCAAGACTCATGCCGGAGATCATTGAGGCCATCCCTGAAGGCTACTGCCTGCAAAGGCTAGACAGGCCACGGGGGAGAGGGGGCGGCATAGCCATTGTTGCTCGGCAAGAATATCAATGCCAGCTAGATCGCACTGTGATTGACGACAGTGAGGCTGGCGCCTTTTCCATTTCTATTAACGGCCGTTTCACTCTGAAAGGCCTGTTAATTTACCGTCCTCCAGGCTCCTCCACAGCCTTTGTTGAAAAATTAGTGGAAGGCGTTACTGAAGCGGCCTTGCGTTCGGACAAATATCTGGTCCTAGGGGATCTTAACCTACATCTAGATACCCCTACGGACAGGGTGGCGAGTGAGCTATGCCACACGATGGCCAGCTTACAATTCGAACAGAAGGTATCGCAACCTACTCATAAGCTGGGCCACCTTCTGGACCCAGTCTTTGCTAACTGGAGTCAGGTAGATGCCCAAGCCCCGATTCCCATCGCATGGTCCGATCATCTTCTCGTCCCTTTCACCATCGAAACACAGGGACTTCGCCCCAATGACCCTCCCGCTGACAAATATCTGAGGCGCAGATGGACAGCGTTCTCTCAGGCCAAATTCAATCGGGCACTCACCGAGAGAGGTCATCTGGGGGGCGACGGGGTTGATGAAATTAATTCCAACCTGGACCAGCGCATTCTGGAAGCTCTGAATCAAGTAGCACCATTGGGTATGGCGAAATCAGGCGGCCGAGTGCAACGGTCGGCGCCTTGGTACAATGAGAACTTGCGAACGGCCAAAGCTGCATGTAAACGCGCCGAAAGGCAATGGAGGATTGCATACTCCATGCAGGCCAAAACTGTTTACACGGATTGCAGACGCGCCTATCATGCTCTGATTAGGAAGGCCAAATCATTGTACTACTGCAATAAAATTGAGGAAGCAAAGCAGTCCACCAAGGAGCTTTTCTCCATCTACAAATCTATTGCAATAGGAAAATCCGCCACAGTACCTAAGAAACTTTGCACTACGGAGGGCTGCAATCGAATTGCGGAGTACTTTGCAACCAAGGTTTCCAACATCTATAACTCCTTCCCCCAGAGGACAGACAACGGCCTTGCCTCCTTGGAATTCGCAAGAACGGAAGGGGAACATCGGCTAACCATGTTTGTCACTCCTTCCACTACGGAGCTTCTCCGCATTTGTGGATCTATAAAATCTGGCTCCCCTAGAGATCCGACCACTCCTAGTCGGCTAAAGGATAGCTTGCCAGTTCTAGAGCCCTATGTACGTCAGCTGCTGGATATCTCCTTTGAGTCTCAAGTGGTGCCTAGGGCCTGGAAACAGGCAGTGGTACTTCCTCTGCAAAAAAAGGCCAACGTTAGCTTTGAAAAGCTGGATAACCTCCGTCCTATCTCCCTCCTTCCCTATATGGCGAAGGTGGCGGAAAAAACAGCCAACATACAGCTCATGCAGTTCGTGGAGACGGCTTCGCTACTCCACGACTCGCAATTTGGTTTCCGCCCCCGTCATTCGACGGAGTCCGCTCTCCTCGTGGCGGTGGAAGCACTCAGACAGGGAGTAGACGAGGGCCAAACGATGGCACTGATTTTACTAGACTTAAGCGCAGCATTCGACACTGTAGCACATTCCACCTTGCTACAGTGTCTGAATGGAGGAGGGGTGACAGGAGCTGCGCTTGGTTGGATCAAGTCCTTCCTTGCGGAGAGGTGCTTCCAGGTCAGATTGGGCGATTACTACTCCAGGGAGATTGAGTTGGGCCAGGGCGTACCTCAGGGTTCGTCCCTGAGCCCAACTCTATTCAACATCTATGTCTCCCCCCTGGCAGCCATCGTGGAGGGGTATGGTCTCCGCTTGGTGTCCTACGCCGACGACACGCAGCTGGTCATCTCCCTATCGCGCGCGCCCGGACTTGCGGCAGACATCTTCAGGAACTGCATGAAAGACCTTGCTGCCTGGATGTCTGCCAACTGTTTAAAGTTAAACAGGAGCAAGACCGAGGTGCTCGTGGTGGGGGGAGTGCCGTCTGCGTGGTCGTCGGCGTGGTGGCCACCCTGTTTGGGGGAGGTTCCCGCTCCCTGCCGTGAGGCCAGGAACCTTGGCGTGTGGTTGGATAAGGACCTCACCTTTGGCCCACATGTCGGTCGAGTGGCAGGGATCTGCTTCGGTGTTCTGAGAGCTCTTAGGAAAGTATTAGATCTGCTTCCCACTCCTGCCCGTCAGACACTGGTGCATGCCCTGGTTACCTCCCGACTTGATTATGGGAATCTGCTCTATCTGGGGGCCACAGGCAGGGTCATCGGCCGCCTGCAGGTTCTTCAAAACGCGGCAGCGCGGCTGGTCCTTAGACTCCCTAGGAGGTCATCCGCCAAACTAGCCTTGCGGGCGCTCCACTGGCTCCCCATAGAGAGGAGAGTGGAGTTTAAGACTCTTGCCACTTGCCATCGTATCCTGAACGGCAAAGCACCTCTTCCGCTCCAGAGCCTAATAGCCCATTATGAGCCTGCACGCAGTCTCCGGTCTTCGCAGACCGGGCTGTTAAAAGTCCCAAGAATATCTAAAGCTCGCATGGGAGGCAGATCTTTCAGATACCTTGCTCCCAAGCGCTGGAATAATCTGCCGCTGGAACTTCGGTTGGAACCCTCCGAAGTCCAGTTTAGAAAAAAACTTAAAACGCACCTGTTTCAGTAGATAGCTTGGTTGGGAGGAGGGGGGACAGCCACACCACTTGTCATAGCGCGGAGACACGCCAGTGGCGTAATCAGGCGCTTAATAAATGTCCAATAATAATAATAATAACCTATGCAGAGGAGTCTATTGTTAATTTGATTTATGATTTGTAAAGCTCATAGTTTGCCCGGAGGCTTCTTGGTGCTGCCCATAACTGGTAAGGAACAGAGGAACAATCGTGATTCAAGGATAACTAGTCGAATCAAGAGTGAAAAGCCTGGGCTTTGAGGCTTCCCTGTGCAAGGAAGTGGCCATTTTTAACTCCAGGAGTAGACCGTTCTAGTTTAGGGCAGTACAACAAACCAGGCTCCTGTGTCTCCAGGTAGCCAGTCTATGGGTGGGAACTGCGAAATATCTTGACAAACTGGAAGGAAGGGTCCTGGTCGGGATGGTACCATCTACACTGGTCTCTAAGATGGGCAGGGCCCAGACCATGGGGAGCTTTACAGCCAGTGCAAAGGCCCTTGAAATGTATACACTTTCTAACTGGCAGTCAGTGTAGAATGCTGATGGTTTGAGAGGCCGATCCATATTTGGGGATCTTTGTTAGCAAACGGGCTACCTAATTTTGTACCATTTGCATTTTATTTAAGTATTTCTTTGGCAAATGTTGATATAGCCCATTGTAGAAGTCTAATTTAGATCGCAATAACGATGCTTTTTAGCATGTCGAAGGGTAAGAATTGATCTATTTTCGTAACTATGCACAAGGAGAAAAAGGAGGCAGAAAGGACTTTGTTTACTTGCTCCTTATAAGTCAGTCAGTCGTCCATCATGACACCAAGATTTTTTTTACCTTCTGGACCTCCAGCCACCAATTTGGGGACGAAAAAGAGGGATTGTTTCCTAGCAAGATGACTTCTGGTTTGTTGAATTTAATTTTAGACAGTTGATTCATCCAGTGGCCTACTGCACTCATGCAGCTTCGAAAGGTCTTAACTCATGTCATGATTTAGGTGTTATCAGCATAAGACACCAGTGACAGCCCAATTGACCCAATTAGAGCTGCCATGGCCATAACATTAAGGTTGAACTACGTTGTGCTCAGTGAAGTTTGGAGGTAAAGTCTTAAAAGGAGGCTGATTGACTACAGTCTGTCAGAAATTATCTCAAAAGTTTGGGGACTGCAACCTGGATCCCCAACCTCTGTCGGTGACCAATCAGAATGTAATGATTGACAGTATGAAATGCCACAGATAGGTCTAACTGGAGAGTTCGAGAAGATGACCATTTTTTAGTCATTCACTTCTAATAATAAATTGTTGTTTTTACTATCTATGATGTCCTTGGAATTAATTAGCTTGTTAGCTGCAATGTTAACTCTAGGAGTATATTCCCTGTTGAAGTAAATCTTCAACTCTAACACCCGAAGTGTGATCAGTGTATTAAAATGTATGCCTTACATACATCACTTTCCTGAAAAGGGTACATGATATTACACTACAGATTTTATGGAATAATTTCCAAAATCTGTTTGACTCCTGTGTAAAGAATGTAGGACGTGGAGGAGTTTGTTTTCTCAGCCTTTACTTCTTTTTTAGTTTGTCTTATAATGTTTCATACATTTGTTTACTAAAGCATTACAATTTTAATAAACAGTTGTTGAAATGAGTAAGGAGAACGTGAAGATAGTTCAGATATACAGAAATATAGATACTTAATTTCTTGTTATGCGTAGTTGAAAGCACACGTCCGCATTTGTGTGCATCGTGAGGTTGAAAATGTTTAGAGAATCTAAAAATACTATTTCAGCACACAGACTATGGGTAATCTCTACTTCAATGTACAATAATATTAAAAAAAAACCAAAGTACACCATCTTAAGAGTCTGTGGTACACCTATTAAGACGCAATTAGCCATCATCAGTCCCCCATAAAGTCTTAACAGTAGAGAAGTCTTGCCTCGGGTGACAACACACAAATTTCACATAGTAAAGTATTACAAAAAATATTCAGCCAGCATTGTGACCCCTGTCACTCAGTAACATTTGGATTCAGTAATATTTCACTGGTGAAGTAAGGTAATTTTACTATGCATGATTAATTAAAATCGCTGCATATACTTAACACATTCAGTTAACATGATTATATAAAAGATAAAATAGCAATTCTTATTTAGTAAATACTGACAAATGAATAGGTCTTTGAGCTTAAAACCAAGGGAGAGTGTCTCTGGATTCAGTTTTTAGGTCTCCGCCTGCGAAAGACTGGCGAGACTTAATGGGATAGAGTGAACATCACTAGCGAGGTTAAGCCCTCCCCTCTTCTCCATTGGCTGGCCTCCTAAACGGTGGCCAGCCATTGGAGAAGAGGTCCTAGTGACGTTTTTCTTTCAAATTCTTTCTATCTAAGCCCCGTCCTTTTCAGATTGGGGGGCGTGTTTTCCTGCTGAAGTAAAACGTTTCTTATCTTCTTTATGGGTCCAGATGGCCCCATAAAGAAGATAAGGAACCTTTTAAGTAAGCAGGAAAACACACCCCACGGTCTGAAAAGGACAGGGCTTAAAGAGAAAACTCGCGTCATGGCGAGTGCTTGTTTCCCTTATTCGTCTTCTAAGCTGTTCCCAAATGCGGTAATGTATGATCTTGCATACCCTTAAGTGCTGCCTTCCTCACCATCCCAGTGTTAGTCCCTATTACTTTCAATGGTCCTTGTCCTCCCCTATTATCAATACCACTTCAGTTTCTGGCTGCATCTTAGTCTCGCCGCTCGTTTTAGACCGATTATTTGACTTCATTCTGTGTGCTCCGTTCTCCCCGCCTTCCTTTTAGTATTGCTCCCAAACACTCCTCCTTTACATATTTGCTCCTCCCTTCCACTAGTGTTGCTTTGATGCACTCTATAGTCAACATTTCCGCCCATACCCTCCGACTCCTCCTCCTTGCTACCTCCCTTGGGACCACCATCCCCGTTAATATCCCTAAGTTGTTTATCCCTCCCCCTTTGTTTTATGTGGCTAACCGCCGCCCCGGTTCTTTTTTTTTTTTTCTACCGATTTATCTCACCCCGCCTCCTTCCGTGACCCCTCCTTTGTGCTTCTTCGAATCGGGCGCAGCGGCGGGCAGCCCTATCTCTGTCGCCGGGGTCCTGGCACCCCATGCAGAAAGGCCCGGGAGAGCCCGTGCTACCGCCACCGCTCAGACACACCACGGTGAGTGCGAAAGAGCGTGGTACGCTAAGGGGGAGCCCGGTGCTGGGAGGGAGGGTTACCAGCTCCCACTCCCTGTGGGCGAGAAGGCCCCGCCTTTCTTGAGGGAAGAGTATCAGACATCCCGGTACAGAGGCCCCAGTGTACATATCAACACCACAAGGGGGGAGGGTGAGGTGGCGATCAGTACTACCCTGCCATCATAGAGGGGTTGACTGCAACACAGGACCGCAACACAGGACCGTAGGCCTGGGGCGGTTCACCATGAAGAGAAGGCGGACGGATTATACGGCACGTCATCGTGGAAGCTCAGATTGGAGGACGGTTTTTAATGTAGAAATATGCGTGTGTGGTGAAGGAGATATTAGTCACATCACTGTCAGTGGCACAAGGGAAGGAAGGGTGTTTGATGCAGCATCCTCGAGAATACTCTTGTGGGCTGGAGTCACTGGATGGAGGATCCTGTGACAGGGAGTGCGAGTTGCTAGACATCACCCTGGAAGACAAATCAAGGATGGTGACATTCACTTACCTTGGTGTGGCAAAATATTGGGTTGCGGAAGGGCATATTAGTCTTGGTGGTTAAGGTCAAGAGAAGCAGAAGCATAACTCTAGCGGATACTGTATGAGAGACTGCCCCACCCCAATTTGCATGGCTATTTCTGCTAGGCACGACATTGTTTGGGTCAAACAAGGGTCTGTTGCTGCATTTTATTAAGTCACTTTTTGTTGTGTGGCTGGAATTAGCAACCATTCATTCGAATGAACTTCTCCAAAAATGTCAAAAATTTGAGATAAATTTAAGAAATCCACGATAGGGGGAAGTCCAAGGACTATTTGAGACAGTGTATAACAGTGGCTAACATCGCATTGTGATATAGGTCTTTCCTTGCATACATTTACATGATAGTTTATTTATTATCTAGTGCACATCCCTGCTACCCAGTTTTCTGTCTACTCCAAGAAAATAGATTAGGGTAAGAAAAGATCCAACACTTATATATGTTGTTGGCAAAAAGGGAAGGTGGATCAACTGTGTACTTTTTGAGTGTTTGGGTAATACCCATGCAGACAGAAGGAGTTACAAATAGGACATGGCGATCAACAGTGCCAAAGGGGCCCAGAAAGCAGATGTTATCCTTATCGGAGGTATTCAAAGTGCCATTGATTACTTGCCTTTTTGCATTTCACAAGCTGCTTTAGGCACACAGTGTTTGGATAGGTGTTATAAGGAAGTTGTGGCCATTGTTTTGATGGAGTTTCAGGAATAATGTGCTCAGTGACCATACAAAGGTAAGGTAGTTGAGTAATAGGGCTGTATTTGTTGATGTGGGTCAAAGTTAGATTTAGGCATCACTGATAGCATCTTCCCCACCAACTGGCCAAATGCAAGATATCCATGAAGTGCTAGGTGTTGATTGTCCTGGATGTACAGCAGTTAGAGTGTTAAGTTTAATGTTTGGGAAATAAGTTGTCTTACTAAAATGTTTGAGAGACTTTAGTATGAGTGGAGAAGCGTGGCTCAGTGGTTAGAGGCGGCAGACCCGGAAGCTGAGATCGGCCGTGGACCAGGGTTCGATTCCCCGCCTCGGCGGGTCTCGGGCTCAAAAATTCCACTGACTCGACAATTCTCGCTCCGGTGCCTACTCGACTCACGGGGTCACACTCTGCGACTCTGGGCAATAGCTTGCTTAATCTCCACTACGGCCCCTCGCGGCGGGATGCCTGGCTTTCACCTTGTGGATACCCTGCCGGGGTATCTCACAGGGGAATACCAGGACGGGTTCCCTAAGCAAGCGCCTTGATACCTTCGGGTGATACGTGCGCTATATAAGTCGCAATACATTTACATTTACATTTACATTCCTGGGCAGGTGAAAGAGTGTGTGTGTGTGTGTGTGTGTGTGTGTGTGTGTGTGTATGTGTGTGTGGGGTTCTGGGTGTGTGTGTGTGTGTGGCTCTGGGTGTGTGTGTGTGGCTCTGGGTGTGTGTGTGTGTGTGTGTGGCTCTGGGTGTGTGTGTGTGGCTCTGGGTGTGTGTGTGTGTGTGGCTCTGGGTGTGTGTGTGTGTGTGTGGCTCTGGGTGTGTGTGTGTGTGTGTGGCTCTGGGTGTGTGTGGCTCTGGGTGTGTGTGGGGGGGACTCTGGGTGTGTGGGGCTCTGGGTGGGTGTGTGTGGGGGTGTGGGGCTCTGGGTGTGTGTGTGTGGGTGTGTGGGGCTCTGGGTGGGTGTGTGGGGCTCTGGGTGTGGGGCTCTGGGTGTGGGGCTCTGGGTGTGGGGCTCTGGGTGTGGGGCTCTGGGTGTGGGGCTCTGGGTGTGTGTGTGTGGGTGTGTGTGGGTGTGTGTGGGTGTGTGTGGGTGTGTGTGGGTGTGTATGTGGCTGTGTGGCTCTGGGTGTGTGTGTGTGTGGGTGCAAATGCAATAGGTCTTGCATTTGCAAGAGATTAAGCTATTGGCATTGTTAATAACAATGCCATTTATTTATCTGTTTTCAAAACCAACACGTAAATAAAAATGTTGTCATTTACAATGCCAATAGCTCTAACCATTGTAAATGCTTGGTCCTTAATTTCACCCAGTTGTGTTGTTTTGGCTACAAGGGAATCCTTAAAAAATTTGAATAATTAAGTGTCTTGTGCAAGATCCTGCAGTGCAAAATAGGCTTTTAAAAGCGTAAGTCTAAGTTTCCCCCATAAAGTCTTGCACCCAGAGTCCTTGTTCTTTGGGCTCAAGGTTGGCTGTTCATTTTTTTTTGTTGCTGTAATTAATGTTGTTGTGTCTTGTGCAAATTATCCAATATGCAAAACTAGCAGGAAAAGGAAATATGTTTGTTGTTCATGCTAGTTGTCACAATATTAAAGTGTGTTGAGTGCTTGAGCTTTGTCGGTTTTGTTGTGCTACTCGTCATTATTATCTCTGCTGCATGGTTCTGTCTGCAGTTTTTTCTATCTATATTGAGGAATTTTGTGAATCAGGTCAGTTGCTTGAAAGTGGGATTAAAGCAAGCTAATACCGCCTGTCTGCAGGAGCGAATCCCATTTTGGTTAAAGATGTGAGGCATGAATAGACACTGTTCTTTTGCTAAACGTATGCAGTTGCAGATTATGTGGACAAGAGCTTCCGGTCCATGACTACATTGTCAACAGATGTTGTATCCAGGTATCCTCTGCCATGGTGGAAGGTAGGGTAGAATCAGCGTTATGGCCAGCCGTTATTTAAAAAATGTATCTTTCAGAAGACTATTGAATCCTGTGCTCAGGTACATTTGTGGTCTGGCTGCGACATAGTTGTTTAGTACAAGCCAGCCATGTGCCGTCTGCACAAGTGGGCCCTTATCTTCTACCATTGACAACACTTTGATAGATTTAGTGACCGCTTTCTTAAAGCTAGTGTGGGTTGCTGATGACTCCCATGCACTATTTAGGCCTAGTTGGCATAGGGAGTCTCTAAGGTATGCTCTGGTCGGTGAATTCCCTTGTGGGGACAGTTCCGCCCAGAGCTGCAAATGTAATGTATCTTGGTCTGCTCCTCTGATCTTATGCCAGCATTTTATAAATGTACCCCTTTTAGCTAAGGACTATTTCTGTAGTCCTAACTCTAATCTTATTTGCACAGGAGAGAGTAGTTTGGAAGATGAAAAATCGGTCTGTATGACCTGGTAATTATTTTTTTCACAGTGATGGCATCACTTCCTCGCATTGCCTCACTCCCGTTTGTTATCATCGGAAGGAGTTTTGTTTGAATGACCTCAAGTAGGGTCCACAGGACACCCGGCAAGTGCTTCTTTTAGAGTCTTCATGGCGAAGGTTATTGTCTTGCCTTTTCGTCTTAGTGCTTCTATTTGAGAGTTGAAGGAACCTTTTGTTATCTAGCAGGATTCCTAAATATTTGGAATCCACTTCAACAGCAATAACTTGATGTAAACATATACTTGAAAACTTAATCAGACTCTCATTGCATGTTAGGAATTCTGCACTACCTCTCTCAAGATAACTAAATAAGTTCAATGATGTTTGATTGTATTTATATATGCACTGCTTTCTGAGCCATGCCTTCTAAATGGGGTTGAGGTCCGGATTTCGACTTGACGTTTCCAAAAGCCTGCTTCTTCTCTCGTTGAGTCATTCAGTTGTAGAATTTACTGATGTTATGATTCATTTTCCAGTTGCATGACTCACTTTAGGTTAAGGTTTCGCTTTTGGCCAGGTGGTTTTCCTAAGGAGAGACGAGTTCATAGTGGACTCCATGATTGTGAGGTATCCAGTCTATACGGCTGCAAAGTTTCAAGGCAATTCATTTTCTCTCTCCTAAACCCACAATGCACCAGGGCAGAGACTCCATCTCGATCGTTTTTTTCCCTCATCATTTGGTTTGGACATGCTTATGAAGCTCCAGTACCCTCGAGCTATTAACATCTGTTAGACTCCAGTGATCAGAATTGTAAACTTCAGCTTCAAAGGGTCCACTTCCACCAGGGACATTTTGAATGATTTGAACTGGAACCATGGTTGTGGTGGTGGTGGTTGGGGGGAGGCAGAGTATGTGCCCTTCTAGTTTCGTCTTAAGTGCAAGTTAAAGTACCTGTGGTGAACCATCATCACAGAGTGTGAAACCTGTGGCTACCTCAGAACCACAAGGTATCTGCCTGCAGGGCTTTTATGACTAAAACGACCATCGGTACAGGAGAGCGAGACGGTGGGTGCATTACAATGCACAGCAGCAAGACCCAACAGAATTTTCACCAATCTTAGGAACTGAAGTTCAACAGGGAGCAAACTCTGAGGGGGATACCCAATCCGAATTCTCACTGGGTCAGCAGGATCAAAGCCCAACACACACTCCTCAGAAGCCTCCAAGGCAGAGGAACCACAACGGCCAGGGGCCCCAGTGAATACTGCCCCTAGGACAAAGGCAGCACAGAAAATAAACATCCCTCCGCATTCAAAGATCCACCCCTCGATTGAGGGTGAGCACAGTTCTCAAGGGAGCAAGGCCTAGAGTCCCAGGATTATAGCCAAGAGGGTTCCAGAGTTGGCCCCAGCCACGGCCAATGAGTCTGCACTGAGAGGCACTCTGCTTTGGAAAAGCCTGAGTCAAAGGCTCCAGCCCTCCACTTCAAGGCAGATACAGGGACACTGAGCCATTCTCTCCAGTGCCGAAGTGTGCATCAAAACCAGTGTAGGGACAAATCATGGTTCCAGCCTCGGCATTGAGCAACAAATCCCTAGCCATTTGAGCTTCTAGGGGTGCCTAGTGTCAGGCAAAAGAAGCTTTACATGCACTCAGCCTCAGGCAGGATAGTGGCTTGCCCCCACTGCGGAAGGTGGGCATTACCCCCTTCAAGAAAAGGAGGCAATTTTAGAAGAACTACAAAACTATCCAATCCCCAAACAGCGCGGGCAGCAAGACACCAGCCCCCCACCATAAGCATCCCCCTTCAAGAAAAGGAGGCCATTTTGGAAGAGCTCCAAAACTATCCAATCCCAAACAGCGCGGGCAGCAAGACACCAGCCCCACACCATAAGCATCCCCAAGCTCCATTCCTCCACCACTACAGAGGATTTCTTCACCACAGGGCTCACTTCACACTCTGACCATGACAGCAAATATGACCTGCAGGATCCATACTTTGATCCAGTCCCATTAGACAGTGGGGACGATCCCTGGGAGAACTACAATGTTGACCCTCGACCAATCACACCTTGAAATGTATCTAGTGAAGGTTTCGTCCCTATAGGACCTGCATCCGATACTGCCTCCAGGGAGGTTAACACTAATGTCGTCCACTGCAGATATGCTTGGCTGAAGGTTTCTGGATTCTACCTAGAAGTCTAGCTACATCTGATCAATGTTCCCTTTCAAGGTGAGCATCTTTTTAAGCCCCAGAGAGACATGATACTTGAAACTGCCAATGTCACTGCCATGACCATGGAATGTCTCTAAACTCCAAAACCTAATATGGGTTTTCGGTGCCAACAGGCAAAAGGGAGCGTAAGAGATTCAACACTGCAGTGCTCGGGGTTCCAAAAGCATCAACCCATTCAGGAGGGACATCTCTAGAAACTCTACGCTAGAGGAGGATATAAAGGTATTGGATTGGGAAGTGGTTGAGGAGGCTTTGGAAATGACACTCTTAATTCCAGGCATTGACTTACCGAGTAACACCCTTCAGTGAGAATCCGGTTATTCCTTCCACAATGGGAGGAGGAAACCTCAGACAATTGGGGTTTCAATGTTATCAAGCAAGGATTCTGCTTGGGGTTACATAGTACACCAGCAAACATACCACCTTGCCATCATACAGTCAGTCAAAAGCAACAAAGACTGCATAATGTGCTATCGGGCTGGTGCTCCACACACCAGCAGGGTAAAGGTGTATATTCCCTGTAGTTCCTAATCCCAGGACAGTACCTCGTGGCCTACTCCCGACCGTGGGCCGCTAAATTGCTACATCATGACAGAACATTTTAAAATCACAACACTCTAAGATGTCATTCCTTGGCTGTGCACAGGAGATCACGTGGCAGTCTTAAACCTCAGGGGAACCTACTTTCACATCCCAACTCCTCTGCCCCACCATTGATGCCTTAAGTTTGTAGTAAGTGGTCAACACTAGCAGTTCAAAGCCCTACCCTTCAGGATCTTTACTAAGTGTATATCACTGCACGTCTGAATTGCAGCACTATTCATATGTTTATATTTCAAGCTGAAGGAGCAGCAGCCATCCACAGTGCCTAGGACACAGACAACAATGTCGTTCCTGTGCTAACTAAGATTCACATATCGAATAGTCCTATCTCTTTTCTGAGTAGATTCAACCCGTTTTAGGAGCAGTTTTAACCCATGCCGGGATGTAATTTCTTTTTAGCAGGTGTAATCTGATGTTATTTCCTGTATTTGGCCATATAATTCTAATGCGAAAAACAGATTGTCATGTTGCGTAATTGAGATAACATTTGGGTATAAATCCTATTTCTTAGCCCATGAAATGTGAAAGAACCTTCATTCAAAAATGGATGTGAGAACTCTTTCTTTGCTCAGAAAAGTGTAATATGCCAAAGCCTGCATGTCATGTAATGCTTTGGGCATTTCGTGTGATTTCTGCAAAGGAAATTACACATATCTCAACCAGGCGTATTTAACGCTCGATCACAGGAAAAGCCTCTCTTAATCAAGAGTAGTTGACAGCATTTGAAATGCTGCTCCCTCTTTTTCAGACACCACTTCAACTAACTGTGAAAACAATCATGAACAAATATAAGATTTTTACGAGTTGGTACCAACAACTCGTAGGCACTTCTATGGGTAATTGCGCTGCACCAGTGTATGCGAACATTTTTATGAAACAATATGAAGAGGAGAACATCTTAAGAAAACCAGAGTGGTATGACAACACTAAATTAATTGTGAGATAAATTGTTGAGTTAACACAATTAAATTCAATTGATGAACGTATTCAGCTAACATGGGAAATATCGAAAGATAAGGTTACATTTTTGGACGTGGAGATTACACTTCCAGATAATGGATTTGAAACAGACAGCTTTCGAAAAACCACAGACAAAAATAATACACTCCACTATACTAGTTTTCATCAAATGTCTCTGAAACAGCATCTGCCGACCTCTCAGATGGTAAGAGTTAAAAGAATCCCTTCAGATCCCATCAAATCAGCACAAAGAATAGAAGAAATGGGAGAAAGGTTCAACATCAGAGGTTACCCACAGAGTGTGATTGATGCAGCAAAACAAAGAGTTCACTTGATGAAAAGAAATGACCTTTTAAAGGAACACAAAAACTGGAAAACACCAGGACGGTAGTTGTATCGAAATTCTCAACTTCAAGCGCCAACTTTAAGAAGATCATAAGAAGACATTGGCCTATCTTGAACTTGGAGTCTGACTTCAACTCAATATTTGCGGCACCACCACTGTTCGCTCATCCTAGGAGTAAGAACATAGGAGAGAGACTGAAACAAAAGGTAACGACATCAACTCCGTTCAAAGGAACCAGACCATGTTTGAATTGTGGGAATTGTAATAACATAATAAAAGGTCATACAATAACACATCCCATGAAAGGATACAACATAAAATTAAGAGTGTCTGCCACTTGTGACACGTCTAATGTAATTTATCTACTGAAATGCCCATGTGGAAAAGTGTACGTGGGTAAAACGGAAAGAAAGATAGACACGCATTAATGAACATAAGTCCAATATACGAACACGAAACATGAAATCTGCAGTATCAACGCATTTCACTGAAGAACATCACATCTCTCAAATGAAATTTCTGATATTAGAGTCAGTGGAAAAGATGGAAGGGAGAGACAACAACAAACACTTATTGCAACGTGAAAATGTCTGGATACATAAAATGAATTCTAGTAAGCCGAATGGTCTGAATGACCGGATTGAGTTTGCATGCTACTTGTGATTGCACTGTTAAATATTATCAACATCATTGAGATTGTTAATAAACCTTGGTCCACATGGTTATGGTTATATGCGCTGTACTCATCATACAAAACAGCATTTTGCTGGAAGTATTAATTGTCAACTCATTGCACTCTGGAACATGACTCTTGATTGACAGGTTGCACCCGTTTTTTTAGAGCATTCCTTCATTTCGTCACTCGTGTTCCACCACTTTTGATGCACTTCGTTCTTTTTTCACTACTGCTTATTTTCGGCTTTATTTGAGGCATAGCCGGTCTTTATTAATGTTTGATTATTTGGTCACTCCTTGAATTCATCAGCAGGAGTACAGGTTACGAACAACATCTTATTTCTATACGGACGCCGGGAAGAAGTCTGTCTTTGAGTTTGCTAGCACGTGACGTTTAGCGGATGCCCAATCAGGTTGTAACATGCATAGAAACAGGGCTAGCGTTTTATGAAATCAGGAAAAATGATCCGGTACATTGGAACGTCGCAAGGAGGAAAACTTTGCAGAGTGAGTAAGTGGATCCGCATAAGAATAATGTGCAGACTGTATGTGGCTGAGCGTATTGTTGAGATATTGACACTCATCTCAAACGCTTAATTTTTTTAGAATTACGAGCTGCATACTGAAGACAGGCATGTAAGCTTGGGATTTTTATTTGGTTTGTTTTTGTTTAGTGTGATTCGGAATTGCGAACACAGAATTGCCCAACTGCACTTTACACAGGTACACACGACCGATATCTCTCACAAGGACGCTCACGGGCTGGTTCACTTTGTGTAAAGCACATTTATCACAATCCGTATAAGAGTTGCCAGCAGGATCATATTATTTGTATCTTTTGAATTATTCACATGTTTCATTTACCAGCAACAGATGATGTACATATGGTTATGATGTTATGTTTCTGAATTATAGAGATGCTCCCAGAGGAAGGGCTTTGTGCCCGAAATGCATAGGAGCCAAACAAAGCAAAGCTGCTTCTGAATGTGAAACTATAATGAAATGGAGAATGAATTTCATTAACGAAGTTTTGAAAAAATAAAATGAGAAATATCTGAAAGCAAGATATGAAATGTGTGGAGTCCTAGTTTCTTAACAGGGAACCTGAAGGAGTGCCCAGGGGGATGCATCTAATGATTCATTAGTAGCACGTTAGTCAAAACCATCATGAAACCACTTGGGAGGATGGCTCATGGCCTTCTTTGTGCCCATAACTCACTGCTTCACATGTACCAATTACTGGAGTGTATATCGAAGCAATGGTCACAAATGATGGTTCAGCTGGAGGAACTAGTGTTGGTAGAGTCCGGAGTTCAGCATAGTCGTACTTGGTGGAACATCAAGAACTTTCTGCTCAACAGAATATATCAGTACCCACAGACACAGTTGGTCATTACTAGAAATGTCTCACTTATGGGTTAGTGCGGGCATTACTGTATAGTGTACCTGAAAGCAAGAACAGCAAAAGTGCTTCATCCACTTCCTAGAGCTGATGGTAGTCCTGTTGTCACACAGTTTTTTATATGCTTGTCCGAAAGACAGCCATCCTAGTGCGGACAAACCACATAACTGCCATGTTTTACATTCAAAAGAAGGAGGGGACTTACTTGTCCCATTTGTGAATGTTATCCCAATCGATTTGCCATGGGGTCATTCGCTATTAGATCAACTTGATAGTAAAGTATTTACCAGAGGTGTACAACGACTTTGCGGACCTGCTAACTAAGCCTCAACACATTGATGAGTCGGAGCTGGATCAGCAAGTATTCCAATTGTACTTTCAGAATGGGGGCGCGGCCTATCTGTTCATCTCGCAAAAAAATGCAAGCTTCACCTCTAGCTTCCCACAGTCCATGGGCAATGCACTATCGGTGATATTGTTTACCCTTTCCCTCACTACTTTTGTTCTCCTATGTAGTTAGAAAGTTCAGGCACAGGTCCATGACGCATGTGGGCAAGACAGCTTTGGTAGTTAGTACTTTTGGAATTGTCTGTTTAGCCATGCAAGAACCTTCCTGTTGTGGGAGGCTTGCTATCTCAAACCCAGGGTCCACTGAGATATCGAAATCTCAAGGGAATGAATGTAGTGATTTGGTACGTGAAGTATTAGAGTTTGGTGCCTCCAGCTACAAGAGGAATGGATGCTAATCCCGAGAGAAGCCTGCAAGCCCACAACAAGGGCATATTATGCAGCAAAGTGGAAAAGCTTTGTGCATTACTGTATACACAGAACCTCTAAAACCTCTAAAAGTGTTTGGTGCTGTGAAAAAACTAAGCTGGTACTCTCCTCTCAGAAAAGGAGAAAACCAGGACTCTAGTCCCCAGGGTAGCTCACATACTGTGTCCCAAGGTTCCCTTCCCTGGGACACAGTGGATTCCCTGCCTTTGAAAGCACGGCCAGGGTAAAAGAAGTCTGATCCCACCTGGCTGGAGCTTTGAAAATGCTCCTGCCGGTGAGAGCAGACTTCTGTTTCCCTGCTGGTGCTCCTACAGGTAGGAAAACACACATTACACCAGCCTGGAGGGAGTAAGCAAAAACAGCTGCTACCTCTTGGCAGGAGCAATGCAGGATCCTGCAGCATGAGAGGAGTCAGCCCAGGGGCTTAGGGACTCACCTTGGGCACTCCAACTAGTGGTATATGGGTGTCTCATACCCAAGGAAGCACGTGGAGGGGAGCCATGTGCCCCCTACCCGTTATTTATAACATAGGCCGGGAGATGGGGTCCCCAGGACCCAAGTAAGGTCAGAGAGGTGGGGCAGGCGCCCCTCCCGATCTATAAAAAGAAAGGCACTGGGGTATGGTGTCCCCAGGGCTAAAAAGACTTGTGGAGGGGGCTGCGCCCCTCCCCCCCCCCCTCAGTCATTTTTAAAAGAAGGGGTGTCCAGGGTGGGCACCAGGACACCAAAGTGAATAAAAACTGAGTAGCAGGAGCGGCTCATTTGTTATTCACTGCTCTGTGAAGGATTGCCCCATAATGCCCTGTGAGAACTATTGAAATTTTTTTGTGCTGTCCCTAGAAAGGGCAGGAGCACCACCAACATTTTATTTATTGTCGCTGGGGGTTGAACAGGCCTTGTAACCAAACCCTGCAGCATGGGGTTGGACGTATGGTAATAAAATATTACTTTACGTAATAAAACCCTAGACATTCACTGAAAAAAACAAAGTTTAAATTTACTTTATAGTTCAGTGAACATTTCAGTTAATAAAATTGTTTTAAATGTAGAAAACCACTGAAATTCACCGTTTATAGTTATTGCTAGTAACGATGAGTCCTAAGGTAACTATAATTCGCGCCCTCGCCATCCACTGCTATTTCCCCCATATATTACATCACTGTGACATCGTCATTAATATCACTGCACCATTTGCAACAAAATTATTGATGACAAAACTATGCAGGGTAGAGATGCTAGATATAGTTAGTTATCTTAGGGCGCAAGTGATAGTGACTTGAGAAAACTATAATCGGTGAATTTCAGTGGTTTTTGTACATTTAAAGCAGCATTTTTTCACTGACATTTTCACCGTGCTATAACGTCAACTTTCACCTTACTATAACATCACTTTATTCTTACTTTAAAAAACAGAAGTTTAAAAAAGATATATATATATATTTGTATGTGTGTATAAATAGTCAACCTCTCTCCAACATAACTCTAGCATTAGGATCACTTTTCTCTAGATCTCATCTTATCTCAGGTGCCACCATTCTAAGGTTTGTGCTTGAAAGTGCTTTTACTCCTCT
Organism: Lissotriton helveticus; assembly: GCF_964261635.1. Lineage (NCBI taxonomy): Eukaryota > Metazoa > Chordata > Amphibia > Caudata > Salamandridae > Lissotriton > Lissotriton helveticus. The sequence goes on from NC_136067.1 coordinate 991,398,394, forward strand.
AAAATACATACAGAGGAGGTGCCGTGTTGTACTGTGGTCATCATTTTCACATGACTTTGTCTATTTGAAGTACTAGGAAGGCATGAAACTATGTAAACAGACTTAAAGAAGGGTTTTGACATTCAATCCAAAATAAACTTTTCTCAACATATTTCACGATAAATGTAATATTTGTCAACCTCTCATATATTACTGATTTTTGTTAAACCTAAAAATATCACTATGTGTATTTGTCTTATAGACATTGACGGTAGACTCTTAAAGTGAACTGTGTGTTACTACCTGGATAAAATCTAACTGTGATCGAATGTCAAACCGGCCTTTCAGCAAATTACAAATTAATGTTTGCAAAGTCAATATTGTAACCTACTATGTGTAATCAAATAACTTAAGTCCTATATTTCTCTTGATATTTCCGTCCCACTCACTTACCCGAAGTAACTGTTATGAATGTTATTGACGTCTCCCTTTATTATTGCCAAGAGTATTGTTTCAATTTTATTTTCAGTCTGTATCATGTGCAAATCAAAGAAAACCCTTTTAAATCTTACATAATACAAATAAGTGCTAAAGCAGGCTATAATGTATAAGAACACTTCATCATGCATTGTTTAAAAAAGACAACTAACCCAATAAAGTGACACTATGCATTCTCTCAATGAAGATATTACATAAGTTCCCATGGAGTATATAGCGTATTGGTAAAGTGCATTATGTAAAGTGATCCATTCCTTAGAGTATTCCAATTTCACAGTGTAGTTGTTCAGTGCAAATATTCATATATAGTGATTACTGCGAGTGCTAATGAAGTGGCAAATGCTCATAGTTCCATGAAATTTGTTCCAAGTGGCCATACTTGCATAAACATAATTCTGTAAATTCATAATGTACTAATTGGATCATTGAAAACCTAAATTCACAAATTGCTCACCATGTCCGAAAGTATAACTCTATTCATACATAATGCGATCAACAACCTATGTATGAAGAATACGCAATAATTCATGTGACATTCTCATCAATAATAATCCCAGTTTCATAACTTATTCAATGTTTTGGAGAACCGCTTTATATCACAATGTTCAGAGCTGAACATATGACTTGGAAGTGTTATTAAGTTTCTAATCCTCAATTTGATCTGGCATTTAAATGGGAACATGAAACATCTCTTTGAAACAGTCTGATATTCACTTCAACGTAACACACATCTGTGATAACCGAAAATTAATTTTTAAAGTGCATTATATTTAAAAACAACAAAACATCCTGGAGGAAGAAGCAAAGCAGATTACAGTAAATAGCAAATGTATGTGAAATGTAATTTCTTGACAACATTCTGCCCATTGAGTTTTTTGGTATTAATATATACCTTGACTCAAAGCTTCCAAGGAGTTGTCACTCCGTGGAGAAATTATGCACAGGGTGAAGAATGTTTGCGGTAGGTACTCTCCTACCCATGTCTGTTTCTTTGCCCTCGAGAGTTCGGCTGTCCATGAAGGGTTCGGTACAAGGAAATGGCTGTGCATAGTATAAGCTCTGAAACATAATGGTGCTTGGGTGTCTAATGGAAATGAGTTCTCAATGACTAGTTATCTACAGGCCCTGCACCCAATCAGCCCCCACATGTGTGGCCAACCTCTCATCCATTTCCATTTTTTTTCCCTTCTTTTTTCTGGTTTTCAGAATCACGCAATACTCCTGCAGGAACCCACGCTCTGTCGATGTTGCAGCCAGCCAATCCAATCGCTCGGTCCTACCGCTGGACCTTCTGGTCCTGTAGGACTGTACTGGCCGGGGGAAAAAAGTGCTCTAGATCAATCTGATCACTTTTTTTTTTTTTTTTTACTTGAGGTACTGTGGGACTCCTGTGGTGCCAACGTCCAAATATCACTACATTTTTAACATTAATTTCTGAAAAACCATAGAGGTAATTTACACCAAATCACAAACCTCATACTTTCTGAATAAAGATCTAGTGTTCTGCCAAATTTAGTGTACTTCTGTTCAGCTCTTTAGGCCGAGGCTACCGTCGCACTGCGTAAGCAGTGGGCGGAGCCGAAGATTTTATGTTGTGTAGTATGGGGGCTTGAACCCGCCCCTCTTCTCCATTGGCTGGCCTCGTAAATGCTGGCCAGCCATTGGAGGAGAGGGGCTTCACTCAGTTCTAGCCCCGGCTTGATAAGATTCGGGGGCATTTTTCTCTTTTTTTAAGCCCTGCCCCTTTTCTAGTGGTGGGCGTTACACCCTCCCTCTCGCCGAGGTCCCAGTCTGACCTAAACATGCCCCTCAATCCAAAAAATTATGGGCGTTTCTCCTAGCCACTTGTGAATGACCTCGGAGAAACATGGTGTGGAGCGCTCCTCTCTTGCCTTCCGAGATCATAAGGCAAGAGAGGAGCGCTCCACACCACCATGTTTCTCCGAGATCATTCACAAATGGCTCGGAGAAACGCCCGTCATTTTCCGGGGGGGGGGGGGGGTGGGGCTGGCGTCACCGCTGTCCGCACCCCTCCTCCCGCCCCCCCCACCCCTCCTCGCCATTCTTAATCTAGGATGCGGTGGCAGGCAGCTTGTTCCTCCTGTATTGCACAGTTTGCTACCTCATGTATTCCACCCGGCCACAACTGCCACCCCCGCCCCATGCAACAGCAATGTTTTCGTTAGTCTAGTTGTCCTTGCATTGAAGGCCGGTCGCTGAAGCTTAGTCAGTGTTTCTTCGTCGCTGATTGGAGGATGAAGGCTCCGTGGTGTCAGGAGTCCCCAGTCACCAGTGGCGTGAGCAGGCGGGGACACTAAGCAAAGGGTGTTTGCACAGGGATCTGGAGGGGCGGTGACAGACAGGGAGGGAGGGACGCTTCACATCATCCGAACGGGAGACCCTCCCTTTGACAGATGCACGCCTGACTAACCGGTGACTGAGCTGACCCCTCCTTCGTTCACATCGGTCCCTGGCCCACAAAGCAAACTGGGGCACCGAAGTAGCGCTCTTGGACCCGCTCATAACAAGCACAGGCCCCCCCAGCCATGTGGACCCCCTCCTGCAGAAGCCTTGGACACGCTTGCCCGGCACTTCTCATCCTGGTTTAAAAAATGGTGCCCTTTCTCTCATTTTCTCGCTATTTCTCACACTTCATCCCCAATTGTTTCTGTTTTTGTTTCCCTTTCCGTCTCTCACCCGTTCCGTTTCTCCTCGCTCCGTCTTGCACTCTTATCTCTGGATTGCACATGCTTCAAAATCAGCACTCTGAGGTCACTTGACAATGTTCATTCTGAAGTAAAACGCGCTCAAACGTCTACAATAAAATCACTGCAGACCGTTCCTACCACGTTCGTAACGAAAGAGGAGCAAACGACAAACATCGGCTCATGACTGACAAAAAACGTGTACATTAACCGACCCATTCTTCCCCATCCCTTTTACTCTTTCTATTTTACTGTCTCTTCCTTCGTCTCTCTCCATTTCTCATACGTGCTCCTTCTTTCTTTCTACCTTCCCAATTTCTTTCTCTCATTTATCTTTTTCCTCCCCACCTTGCCTAAATTCTGATCCCCAGAGGCTGGCTTACTCTTTGCTTTCTCTTTGTATCACATATTTGGATGCAATGACGGAAACAGCAAAATACAAGTCTGGCGGCACACTTTGTATTTATGATGTGACTTGTATCACATATTTGGATGCAATAACGGAAACCGCAAAATACAAGTCGGGCGGCACACTTTGTATTTATGATGTGACTTGTATCACATATTTGGATGCAATGACGGAAACAGCAAAATACAAGTCGGGCGCCACACACAGTGTGGCTTTGTGTGGGTGTAAATGCAATATGTCCTGCATTTGCGAGCGATTACGCTATTGGCATTGTAAATGACAATGCCATTTATATAACGATTAAGCTATTGGCAATGTAAATGACAATGCCATTTATTTATGATTTAAAAAAAAAAAGTCATGAGCAATGCCAATAGCTCTACCTTTAATAATGCCGAGACCATTGTTTTCTTTATGCTGTCAAAAAGTTCAAAATTGCATGTCGAAAATGCGTTTTTAGAACCCTCCCCTTTTCCTCGGCGCCTGCTTGACTGATCCCGTGGAAACTATCCGAAGAGCTGAGGTGGATGAACATTTTTTATGGAAAGTTTGCTGAAGATTTGTCAAATTGCTGCAATGTTATTAGCAAAACAGAAAACGCTTTAACTATGGAAACTCCGCTCCGAACTAACGATAACTACACCGTGTAGACTGCCACTGTACTATATATATATGTACATATACTTTTTTGTGTTATTTGAACTGCGTTTACATTCAATTGTTGTGTTGTATTTAAGGTATTTATTGCCCCAGCTGGAATGGAATTCCATTCACAAACGTTTTTCTGCAGCAAAGTTCAACTGAGCTGCTCATAAAAAAATTAACATGCAAGTGTAAATATTGACACCATCATTCACAGAATAACATTGTGCTTGCAAATGGAATTCAATTCAGTGGATAATATGCCAGTACAGAGGATTCTCTGGAGTACTACGTTCAGGAGCAGGAAAAAATATTTTCTCCTTGGAATAAACCAGTGGAAAACATTTTGATTAGATGCAACTGTAAACTGGTAGATTTTCCATCATTGTTAAATCTTCCCGTTTCGTATTGGGTATATGGATGCAAATCTGACTTCTTAGAGTTCTAGTGGCTGTTTTTGTGAATACCCTGGTATGCACACATCTACACAAATCTTAGGACAGCTGCGTTTCCTATATTAGTGCATGCATGTTCCTTTCTGAAATAAACCCCCAGAAATCTTGCCCTCTAGGTAGCTAAAATTATCATAGAATGATGGAAATACCCTTTGAACGTAAGTAATTTACATTTGTGATTTATGCAGTGTCCCTCATGAACTATCTGTTCATGTGCATGCATTGAACTCCATATTAAACAATCTTTAAACAGCAAAAATGTTCACATTTTGATAATCCAGCCGAGACTATTTTGTCAGCTACAGTATTTGTATGCCTGGCCCAGGACTAGTACTTGTATATATGACAGTATACCTGGTTAGCTATTTCAGCACTATACAGTTCATATTTGTTTTCTTTTATGTTAGTAACTTTCTTTTTAGCAAAGGTCAGCTAGGTTGTTAGGGTGGGGTTAGTTGCTCACAATATTGTCCTTACAAGGAATTGCAAAAGAGCCTATGAAACTGCTAAAGGCAGTGCAGAGGAAAGGAAAGCTAAATGCTGCTTCACTTCATTCCTGTTCTACAGATGAGCTCCAAGATAGAACCTTGCTTTGTCCTGCCAGTGTCAAATTTCCAAATGACGACAAAGGAATGTTGTGTTACCTGTCCAAAACTAACAGGGGCACCTGCTTATGAGATGGAGTAAAATTCAGCTTTAGTTGTCTGCCAACCTCTTGTAACTATGTAAAATAGTAACTTCTATATCTAATATAAAAGTGAGTTGCTATTCAATTGTTATGGCACTCCGTGCAGAAAGAACAAAGGATTTTTTATATTCCGTGGATAATATTTAGGATTAATGAGTAGAAGCAACTAGTACCAACCCCAGAGTCTGAAGAGGAGTGGGTTAAGTATTTAACATTTATACAAGCTAAAAGGTGATGAGAAGAATGGTATAGAGAGTTTAAGAAACCCTCAGATCAATATTATGGAGGTGTTGCAGCTTTCCCTAATCCTCACAGTAAGCAGAGCTGAAGATATGAAGACGTACCAGAATCCTGGAAAGGAAGTGTAAGTAGTTAATTATAAAAAAGGTTCTTCCGAGTCTCCCAAAGGTTATTGTATAATTACCTTGTTGAAAAATGTATGCTAAAGATCTTTTACCATCATTGAAGGATTGGATGGCACAGGATGCAGCACTTCTAAAGATGCAATTGGACTTCCTTAGTGGGCACTCAACAGTGATGGATGTCAAATACTGAAACTGTTGGCTGAGGATTATTCCTTTAAAAGAGGACAGTCTCTTTGCTTCATATGTAGACCTTTCTCCAGCATTTGATACCATTATGTGGGCTCTACTATGTAAAAGAAAATGTCTAATTGGAATAATCTGGCGAAATTGTTAAAATTAATAATCCAACTTCATGAGGAGTCATGGACAAGAATGGGAACGGGCGGAAACGGAATGTTACCTAGGAAGATCTATACCCCAAACTGTTTAAAAGAAGAGTGTGTGTTACTCCTTCTTCTTTTTCCATGTATATTGCTGAGGCACCCACAGCCTTAAAACGGGTTCTTTCTTTTCTACTAAAACCTGGGGCAGAGGCTATTTCTTCCTTGTTCTATGCAGATGATACAGACCATTTAGATCTCACACCGGTGAGCCTTTAGAGGCAATTAAATGAATTTTCAGCACACTGTAGAATCAAATACTTGATAGTAAATGTCTCCAAAATAAAAGTGACCGTATTTTCCAGTAGAGAAAATGAACTAGAAGTGGTGACTCAATGGAGTCCAATTAAAGAGTGTAGATATTTGGGCTTCCTTTTTAAATATAATCTTAATTTTAAAGCACATATTAATCAACAGGAGCAAAGACCATAGCTGCTATATTATAAAGAATGGATTCTGAATTGGGGCAAAAATCCGAAGAAGTTCTTAACGAGAACGATCATTCAAAAATACAAAATTTCGTTTTGTATAGCTGTGAAATCCTCTTGGAGAAAAGCATCACCTATTTCTGATATTGAAAATGAATATTTAGAACAGATGCAAGGTACAGTTAGTAGTGCATTGAGGTTTCAGTTGTGTTTGAGATACGTATCATCAAAAGGTGGTCAATTATTGGGCGTCTTATTAACTCGGTTGACAGATTGCTGAGGCATTTAATTAAAAGACCCCCTTCAGCTGAAGGAAACCGTATAATGGATTGTCAATTTCCACAATATTATTGAAACCCTGAATATATAACTATCATCAGATATATGGAGCATTTCAGTGATGAAAAACATTAACAAAACGTGTGGTTAAAGAGAAATCCTGAAATCATGATATAGAAGATGTGGGTACAAGAAAAAACTACTTCACCTATTGGACAAAGATTACAGAGGTGTTTTACAACCCTGTTTGCGTGATATTAAGAGCTCCACTATCATGTGGTGGGCATTGAATGTCAGGCTTGGCCCGGTTCCAGCCTTTATACATTGGAAGATGTCCAACTAGGATGGAGTAGATAACCTTACTCCACTACTGCATGCCTCACAGAAACGCATGCACTGCCCAGGCTCGACCTAAAAAGGGGGTGGAACAGGCTAAACAGCTAATGGGTTAAAGTAATGCTCTACAAGGAGTTGTTCTAATGTTTGCAACAAATAGAAATTTGGCAAGTCTTCAGTGCCCCAACATTTGATCTCTCAGGCGGGATTCTTGAGTGTAAAGTATAATATTTCTATTTTGTTGTCTTCTTCCAGGTTTTGGGGGCTGTCTGGATATTATTGTAGATGGAGTGGAACTTTTGGATGAAGCTGGCATCGAACACAGCCGCAACCCTGTCCACCATGATGTCATCCAGACAGAGAAGCAGCTGGCAGAGAGCTTTGCATATTTCTTCCCTCCTGGTGCCGCTTCAGAGTAAATACGTTACAAAATTCTCAGCTTTTTGTTTGTGTAATTTTGGCACGTCTGAGTGACTCTAAAGGAGCTTACGTTCAGGTAAAGAAATGCTAGATTGGAGCGGTGCTTAATTTAAGCCTGTGGTTTCTGGGTGCTCGGCATTGGCGTTTAATCGTCAAGACCGTCTCCTATAATAGTCTGTCACACGGTGTTGCTGTTTGTCTAATTTAGGTATGAGCACGATCACAATTGTTTATTGATTCATTATACTTTGATAATAATTAACTTGTGCCATTCAAGCTATTCTTATAGCTTTGGGAGCCTGAAATAGTCTCAATTGTCACTCTTGTAGGATTGTGATGGTTAGTAGTTGTATTGGTACTGACGTTGGCAGTGCTGGCAGTTAGCAAATGTGCATTGAGAGCCAAGTCAGGGCTTCTGACTTGGACCCTAAGAGCCACATCACTACCTAGACTATGAAAAGTCTATTTATTTAATATTTGAGCACTGAACCTGGACCTATATTGTGAATTTTTTTTCAATTTGGATCATTATATTTTATTACTGCATTGAATGGCGTCTTCGGAGAAGGAGAGGTGTTAGTGTTGAAGATGAAGGAAGTATAGGACATGGGCATAGGGAAGTTGGAGACTGCACTGGCACTTGGTCAGATAGTTCTATGTGACACTGGCTTTGGGATGATTGAGAGCCAAACGAGGACCAGTTAGGGGGCGGTATGGACGAAGGTGGATAGTTGGCTTAACACTGGTGTGAGATAGTGGAATGCAGCCTATAAAGTAGGCAAAGAGTGGTGTTGTAGGTGAAAGGTCACACATCTTTGAAGAAAGAGGCACGCATGGGGGACTGGGTCACTGGTTGAGTGTATCAGACTATTGGCATATGGATTTTTTTCTGTATCCAGGATACTGCCATTTTAATGGTACAGTAGGTGTTTGAGTCTGCATAGGGAGGAGTGTCATTTTATGCTTATTTCCATGGAGAGTATTGTTTCAAACTAACAAACAGTTGTTAATCCTCAATGGAGGTCTTCAGTCCTTTGTTGATGGTGAGCAGGTTATTTACTCTAATTAGGAGTACATGTAGCCTCTCTACCACTGCCTGCCAAGCTCACCAATAGCCATGGGCAGCATGTGATTGCTGCACAGTGGGCACTCTGAAAGGGGTTTTTAAAAAGTCATTACTATTTTGGGAATGCAAACAGGCTGCAATAACAGTTAGCCCAAACCGCAGTACAGGCTTTTGCTGTTTCAGAAGAAATAATTATTTCCCTTTCTGATTGTCCGTTTAGGTTTTTGGAAGTTTGAGAGCTGACTGTTGAGTTTTAAAATATTTTCTGCCACCTGTTCAATTTAAAAAAAAAAAAAAAAAATCTTGTTCTTTTTTTCCTTTCAGGAGGTACGTTTCCAACGCAACTTTATTCAGGAAATTAGTAACTGCCTCTAAGAAACTGTCGGAAATGCGCTGGTCACTGGGAGGAAATGCTGCGTCAATGGCCAACCGTCTTGCCAGAGAAGGCTGTGATGTTCTCCTAGGAGGGCGATTTAGTCGTGAGCAGAGCAAAGCGCTTTCTCAAAATGTAACCGGTAAGTGTGTTCATGATCACATAGAGACAGGAGTCCCTGAATGGTCACAAGCACATGGCAGTTTGAGCCTTCCTCAGATCTGAAGTAGGCAGTAGCTGGGAGTTGGAGTGTAATTAACTAGATGATTTGGTTTCCCCCATTAATGACCCTTGCTCAAAGCTCCTGACGGATGCTGAATTATATGTGGCTTACTGGGTTCGTTTTTCTGATGATATAAACAGGAGGGCCCTCTTCTGTGCACATCCGAGGAGGAGACCTCCATAAACTCTTGATGTGGATTGCTGCTCTTCTAAAGTTGCATTTGATGGATTCCAATGTATTTCAGTTAATATGCTGGTTTAAGATCGCTCTCTTAGAAAAGATTTGGGCTGTAGGTGTCCCATCAGTCGAGTGCTACTGGGTATTTTTTTCAACTAACTTCCAGCTTAAGTAGACGGAGACCCAGAACTCTTTGGCAGTCAAGGATCAATTTTGTTTACAGACTGCAAAGTGTCCCAGCATTGATTTTCATGTAGGGGTAGGTGTTAAAAAAATTAAGTTTGCTTAAGATATAAGATTAGGTTTTAGGGTTTTGATTTGTCAAATTGTAGACCGACAGTACCTTAATCATTTTCTCACCCTCCTCCCTCTTTCGAGGTTAAACATGGTGACTGGTGTTGACAAAAATTCAGCAGCGTGACTTGTGATCTGTGGACTTATGATGCACATTTCTACACCCTTTGCATCAGGACTACAAGTCATAGGGTATGAGCACTTCATTTGAAGATGCTCTCTTTTTGTTTCAGTACTGCTCCACAAATGTTCCCTAAATGCCCAACATATTTGTCCATGGTTAACTTTATTTAGCTGTATGTTTGGGCGTGGTCTAACTTGTTAGCTGAGCATTTTTCAATGTAAAAAAGGCTCAGAATAAACTTGTCCAAATCACCTCATATTACATCTAGGATACCGTTCCTATAGTCAAATTTTGGATGTTCAACCTGGGGGGGGGGGGATATTTTATTCCCCGAGTGAATGATGTTCTCCAAGGACCCTATGACCTCAATTATGAATTGTGCGGCATGGAATTACCCTGTGGAATTCCACTCTGCATGACTGAAAGGGAGCCTATGTTGCTGCACCTAGTTTTTCATTGTGAGAGAAGACCGGATCAGATGTTACAAGCTGGGAAATTTGGCCAGTAAACCGAAAAAGGTAAGGGCTGCATTGCAGCCGAGACCAGTTTTCTTCCTCTCACTCAACCCCTCTATACCCCTGTTATCGCCTCAGATAAATTTACCACCTCCTCAGAGTAGGTGATAAATGTTTGTGTTAAACCCTTTGGAGTAGAGAATACTGGTCAGGATTAGGTTTTGTAATTCCAGGTCCACACAGTTACCTCCATTTCTGAGGGATTGAACTCACAATTGCGAGAATTCTATATGGAAATTTCAGTCAGTATATGTAATTCTGGCTTCCCAAGATCTATGTGTGGAATTCTCAAGACATGTACTGGACCTTTGTATCTTTTCCCTACACTCAGCTCAGTGACATCATTATGTTTTGAGAGACTTCTAGCCCATCATGAAGCCTATATTAAGGTTGTGTCCATGCCTACGTTATCCAGTGAATTAACTAGACCATTTGTTTCCCCACCATCCTAAAGTTTTCAGAATTCATCTATCTGTCCAGGTTCAGGTGATATGCCCTGGCTGCTAGCGTCTGTGCACCGAACGACTCAACCAGATGGTCCTTCCTCCATCTTTGAGGCCTGAGGTTACCCAGAAGTGATTCTCCGAGACCCCGGATAGGTTGCTCAAATCTCTTGGAGAAGGTCTTGTGATCAACTGGTCAGTCAATTTCATCTGTTCTTTTCCTTTGACTCATCATATATATAATTCTCCAGAATTTCCTGGACACCGTGGGTTTTCTATCATCCTTGTAGTGCCAGCCTGTCCACTTCCTTGCTGCATCTCAGAGAACCTTAATTGGGAGAAAACTCTCTGGCTCCCCGTTAAGCACAACCTAATGCACTCTTCTTTAGCTTGTGGTTATGATTCATGATGAGTTGACCTTCCTTCACCTAGGCTTTCTCTCTGAAAATCGACATTTTAATGACTTTTGCCAGAAAGGCATTCTGTAAGCAAAATCACATCCCTGATATTGGGCTTAGAGTGATACCCAAAGGAACCAAATTGTTTCTTGCTCAATCCAAGTTACTCTACTTCCATTTTACTTTGTCTGTTGCAACAATGTTTACATAAGTCTCTCTCACTAAGGAAATAGTTCTCCATTACTTCTTTCTGTAGTCTAACTGCTGCTTGAGCACCTTGAGTTTTTAATTAGACCTCTGATTCGCTCCTTGTCACAATTGATAAATGATAAGGACTGTTTCAAGTTTGAGAATCTTGTTTATTCAAGCTTGTTACTGTTTGCACCGTCGTCACCTCCTGCAAAGGGCTTTGCTCAAGGCAGCATAATTTGTGTTTTTCAGACATGTGAGTCTGAAATATCTGCAAAGTGCTACACGGGCTACCTTGCTTGCATTGCGCAATTCAGCCAAAAATGTAAGCTAAATATGTTTGCATAGATATAGGCCGTCCATTGCCGCCTTTTTTTTCTCCACCATGTTGATGGTAGTTCCTCTTGCTTGGAAGTAGAAAAATCCAAGGACGTTCAAGTAGCGTTCGATTATGTTTTACAGTTGAGTGACACCTAATCTGAGTCTTTCACCTATCCCTTAAACTCTCCAGTGAATACCTTTCTCAATCAGACCATTGCACCGAAAGGCTCTTTTTATGATGAAACTGGTGTTTGTTTCACTGTGCTGGAAATGTATGATTATAGAGTTTACCTATGTACAGGATTTGTATGCATGTGTGGTACCAACTAGGCAGCATTTTGAAAAGCACCCTAGGGCTCTAGATCATCGGTTCTTAACCTGTTGTTAAATATTCTGTAAATGTGAAGGGATTTGAAATTAGAAGCTACAAATTAAGTTAATATCCTCAAATTGATTGGTGGGAGCGGTTCAAGTGTAGCAAAAAGAATATAGTATGTACAATGAGTGACCACAATTGAATTTTAAAAAGCTCTCACTTTCCCATTCAGTTAAATTTTTTATAATTGGAGTTTAAATATACTAGTTTATCATTCATGAATTTGTTTGTTACTGTATTTTGTGTGTGTGTTTTTGCGGTTCAAATCATTGAAAATGCTTTGTCTGGGGTCCCCAGCTTGCAGTAATGGGAGGTAGGGGGGTTGGGTTCCAGTAATGATTAGGGGGAGGGGGAGGGGGGGTGTTTGCAGGGTTCCAGTAATGATTTTGTGGAGGTTCACCGTAGTCAAAAGATTAAGAACCACTGCTCCAGATGATTCCGACTTAAACATGCTTTTTTAGGAGTATGAATGGGTACTCTAATTATAACTGACATTATTGCAAAGGCTTTTGTAAAAAGTCAAAGCATGTAGAAATCTCCTATAAGCATAATTTCTTTAAAGGGCCAGTTACCAGTTTTCTCAGTAGAGGCTGGTGATCTTTTAAAGTGGTGGGGTGTAATACCTGCCAGGAGTTCACTTAATTTTTTTCAACATTTCCTACGCTACTACTCAATCACTTTCACATTTACTCTCTTCCCCCTCGCTCACTCTCACTCATATTCTCTCACTTATACTCCATCCCTCTCAGACATACTCATTTGATCTTAGTTTCATTGAGAAACTCACTTACACACTCACACTTTCACACTCACTGACGCTGGGCCCTTGTGTAGCTTTGTCTGCTAATCGCTACACCCTTGATGTGCTTCTACTTCTCACAATCTCCAGTCACTCACTCCCTCCAACGCTCTTGCATTCCTTAACTCATTCACGCGTACTCTCACTTATTCAAACACATTCTCAAACCCTAGTATTTTCATTCACTTTCACTCTCATTGACACTCAAACACACACACAAAAACACTTTCACTTTGTCCCATTTACTTTCAATCACTCAAACACATACATATAGGAACAGTGAAACTTTTTTTTGTTCACTTACTTAGCTGGCAACTTGGAGACTCCATGGCAGCAGAGTAGGAATCCACTGCTGGACATTGGAACTAGCAAGCCATGATTGCCAATGTGAAGCCAGACAGAGCTACAAGGGTAGGAAAACCCCACCTCAATCTCTCTCCCAGGTTCTTGATAGGGCTGGACCACCGCCTTATAAGAAGTTGGAACAGTGGTGGGGACCTTGCCCCTTGCTCCGTGTGGTTTCTCACTGGCCTCAGAGATGCACTGACATGCACCCTGACGTCACATTTCATTAGATATACTGTGCTGCCTGAGGCATTTGCAGTATGTCCTCTAAATTAAATGGATTGTGCCTGTGTGAGGAGAACGTAGATGATCTAAGCTCCTCAGACATGCGCAATCGAAACATTCACCTACAGAGATTTTTTTCTTTAATAATAATAATAATAATCCACATTTGTATAGCGCACAATCACCCGTTAGGGTCTCTAGGCGCTGGGGGCCGTCGGGAAGATTAAGCAAGCTATTGCCCAGAGTCACATGGTGCTCGGCTAACCTGCCGCCGGAGCCAGGGATCGAACCCTGATCCCCAGATTCCAGCGTCAGTCGCCCTGGCTGCGGCGCCACACCTCTTCCACTAACAGCACTCTGTCGCTGAGGAGGCACAGAGGGCTGACCTGTATACTGTGAAGGTTAAGGAAATCACAAAAGTCATCTTTTCATGAACACTGCTAAATTAGATAATGCTCAGTATCTGGACTCAGAGAGACAAAGTGTGGGGCCTCACAGGAGGCGGGAGGGGGAAGGGCTGCACCGTGGGGCTCCTTACAAGGAGCCACCACTGACTGTCTTCTTTTTTTAATTTTTTTTATTTATGGTATTTGCATATATACATACTGTGAACAGGGTGGCTTCAATGTGGGAACGCGCCTGTTAGCATCTTTACATCGTACATGTTTGGTCAATGACGGGTCCCTCGTTCGGATGAGTAATATAGGGAGAAGGAAGGGGGAAAAAGTGAGACAGAGAATATTGAATACACATAAATTGAGCTAAACCCTTCTGCAAACTCTTGCCTTAATTAGGCCCTTAAAGTCCTGTAAGCTGGTGCCAAGAAATTGTGCATAATGCGGAAAAAGTCCTGAGGCTTATCCTGTTTACTAATTTTATCCTGCTCTTTATTTCTCTTGCATTACTTTTACTCCTTTCTGTAAGTTTCAGGTCATTTTAAAATTCTCTTATTGGTTTGGTTTTGCTGCGCATGCTGCCATTCAGTTCTCTACGCATTTATAACCTATAGTCTAAATAACTTGATTAGGTTTGTAACTCCAGAATCTCCCCCAAGAAGAGTTAGCTCTTGACCACTTGTTCTAAAGCCTAACCTCTGCTGAAATTCACAGAATTTTTTGTTGTTGTTGTTTTTGTTTGTTTGTAGATCAGTTTTTTTTTCTTCAAAGTGTTTAATTAATTTTTTTTATAAACCGATACATTAGCATTTCTGTTACGAGGTTAGCCAAACGTAGTTTGTATTGCAGTGATTACAGGTACTTTGAAATATATGCTTAGCTAATCCCCTCTACATTGACTTGCTGGGAAATTAGGCAAAGGATGATGGAAAGAAAGAAGCAGGAAAGAAAGGGGTGAAAGGAGGATACAAGAGAGGTTATGTAGCAATGAGCCTAATTGGGCTTATAGCCATGTGACAAATCCGACACCCCACTAGTTAGCCTGTGGCAGGATTAATAGTCCTGTAAGCCCCCCGATGCCTCTTCGGCCCATGGTGGTAACAGTCAAACTCGCTCGCCCCCTGCCCCTGAGGGGGATGGGAGGAGGGAATCGGGATGGATTTATGGGGGTTCGTAAGATCTAGGTACGTATGGAAGTGACTTCCACATCCCCCTGGTTGCTGACCTCCAGGATGAGTTTTGTAGAGCAATGTTATCCGCGCCTCTGAGGTGCGCCACCCAGTTGACCCAGCCTTTGTATGAGGTCTTACTTGTGTCCTTCCAGTTGGTCAGGACCATTTTTACTGCTGCGGTCAGAAGCAGGTCTTGTAGGTCTGTGTCATGCTTTGATCTTAGTCCTGTGGTCATGAATGCGGTGGCGAGGGAGGAAAAATCAGCTATTGTGCAGCCAAGTGCTTTATTTATGAAACCAAAGATTTTCTCCCAGAGCGTTTTGAGTGATGGGCAATAGTAGATAAGATGTGCCAGGTCCCCCTTTTCCTTGCTACAGTTCTAGCATAGATCATCTTCCCTGAGGCCTAGTGAGAATAATCGAGCGGGGGTCCAGAAAGCCTTGTGGAGTAGCCAGTATTTTATTTGTGATAGTACCGGGGAGATTTTATTACGTGAGGCAGAGGTCCATAATATAGCCAGTTCTTGCTCATTAAGTGAGATATTGCCTTGTTTTACCCAATAGTTAGTTGACTTATTGTTAAGTTTGGTGGAGTTTGGGCGTAGAAGTTTGTAGAGGTGTGATACCTGGTGACCTAGTCTGATCTTTGCCATATATGTGGGATTGACGGTTTGGCAGGCGATAGTTTGGCTTTGGATAGGGCTGTTTTGATTTTCAGGAAGTTGTAGAACTCAATGTCTGTACGGTTATGTCTAGATTTCAGTACGGCAAACATGGTGGGGTATCCCCCTTCCCCTAGTTGGGCTGGGTGGGAGATGCCTTTCTCTACTCATGTGT
Organism: Lissotriton helveticus; assembly: GCF_964261635.1. NCBI lineage: Eukaryota > Metazoa > Chordata > Amphibia > Caudata > Salamandridae > Lissotriton > Lissotriton helveticus. The sequence continues at coordinate 991,414,249 of NC_136067.1, forward strand.
CGAGGGCTAGGCATTTTCCCTTGCATCTGATCTTGCTGTTGGCCCAGAGTGACTCCAGCTTTGAGTCCTTTAAGCTGTTCTCCATTTTCTTATCTATTCTTAGTAGGGCACTTTCTGTGTTTTTAAAAATGAAGCTGGATGTTTGAGGGTGTGGGATTTATCACATGGCTATAAGCCCAATTAGCATTGCTACAGAACCTCTCTTGTATCTTCCTTTCACCCATTTCTTTCCTGCTTCTTTCTTTCTATCATCCTTTGCCTAATTTTCCAGCAAAATATGAATGAAGAAGGGTTCTGCACTCGTGTTAATGTGCTTTTTATGCGTTTGAACGATAGGTGTGCTGTACCCGATTAGTGCCTGCCCACTATTGAAATATGTATGTGGCCCAGTGTTGTAAACCACTGGGACTCTGGTACGCACTACAATTGAACAATAATCCTTTAAACCATTTTGTTTAGTTCAACATGTCTTTATAACAAAAATTCTCAAATAGTCATTATCTATATCGTTGGTAAACAAATGCAATAATTCTCACAATTGGTTAAAATCATGTTATGTCTCAAATTTCTCAAAACACAGGATTACAAACACAAAATATAATGTAAAACCCAATGCATTTCGGGGCATAATTGCCCCTTCGTCAGGGGTCTGTGAAAAAATACAAACAAGGAGAATATTAATCGTGAACAAAATTACATCTTGCTTTTCTCAAAACCATATTATATCCACTCTTACCTAAATCTTACGTAAAGGCGTGTAACCTGTGGGATATCTTTTGTAACTATTTAAAATAGTTATCTGTGAAAGAATCAAAAGGTATGTATCAAGTGATCTATTCTTTTAATGCTAGTATATTCGATGTCGAATGTATAGGTAAATACACACAAGGTGATAAAGTTTTACCTGCAAGCTCGCTTGAGGTAATGATTCTGCATTTATAGGAGACAAAAGGTAATCAAAGAAACAATAAACAAAAACACCGGTAGACTGCGTGTGTCCGAGCAGTATTTTAATACATGTCTAATCTGGGCAGTGAGAGAGAATGTGTATCTCACCTGTGAATCATGTCGGGCCAGTTGCCTCAAGAAAACAACCTAAAATTAAATGAATGATGCCGTCAATATACATCTGCGTTTGTGTGTTTGGCACAATGAAAAAGTAAGGGAAGTGAAGCACATTTACCTGCAGGTCTAAATTGCAGGCGTCGACCTTGTTGTTATTTTCATACACGAAAACTGCAGACGGAACGAATAATAAACCCAATCAATATCATCCTTAATTTTCAAGCAAACACCCAAAGGTAATGCTTTCAACATACACCAAATCGAAGCTTACCGTCCGTTAAAACGTGTAGTTCTTGTCACAAAGTCTTTTCGGCGTCTTCGTTTGTAAACGGAAACCTCCGACGGGTGCAAACGTCCTACCTCACTTTTTGAACTCTTGCATCAATGGAAAGTGGAAATAGCCAACAGACTATAGAATTCAGCCTGTGGTGATATGTTGGGAACTAAAGCCTATCTTCGACTTACTAAAAAAGCGAATGTGCTTGTGTACTATTCAATATTTGCGCATCAGGTTTCACAAATAATTATATTTTTCGTCAACGCGTGATAGGAAAGATATTCTGAACGCGAAATAAAAGGGATTCGTGTAATGCCCTATGCGCATATGATCTGTATTTTCGATCAATAAAGTTTTTACTGAAAAAGAATAGAGGAAAAATAATGGTCTCCAAATCAAGCTTATATAGTGCTTAGGAATTCTAGAAGCTTATTATAATTGTGTTTAGATCAACATTGAATATTGCATTTTATATTAATTGCTAAGCCTATTATTTGCAGCATGATACAAACATACCAATTATACATCACCTGCCTATTTACAATCTAAATACACATGTTTTTGAACATAGTTATCAACAACATGAATTCGTCTGGTTCAAACACAATGCCTGTTTAGACACTCCCATGATCCTGCTGTAAACCAGTTATGTGACTATATGACGTGTCTTGAAAAATGTGTGATTTATTTGAACAATTTTATATTTGACCTGAACAGAATTTCCTGGAGCAATCTAGTGTTTTCTGTACTAAACTTTATAAGAAACATGACATCTCCATTTTGTCATTCAGTCCTGTCGGGGTTAACGTTTGCAATTTCCGGATCCAAAAAGCTTCTCTCTGTAGAAGTATCTTGGCATTGCTCATACCCAATCTCTGGGGAATTATCTCGATAATTTGGAATCGAAGTTGCGCAATGTTATGGTTTTTTTCGATCCAATGTTGTGTTAAAGGTGACGTTAAACTTTTGTTGCGAATCCGACTTTTGTGCTCACTAAGCCTTCTTTTCATTTTTCTGTCAGTTTTGCCGATGTATAGCAGCCCACATGGGCATTTTATTGAATATACGACATGTTCTGAGTCACAATTGGTGGAGTGTCTGAGCGAAATTTTTTCACCAGTCCTGGGATGCAATAAGATATTGCCAGTAATTACATTGTTGCAGTTCTTGCAATTAAAACACCTCGATGTCCCTTTATGAACAGATTCTCGTTGCGACAACGTTGGTTTATTCAGTAGTTCCTTGAGGTTTTGTGCTCTTTTGTATGCGAATACTGGTCGTTCGTCAAATAACGTGCCAAAATCCTTTTCTGCCAATAGAATTTCCCATCTCTTAGAAATACATCTTTTTATATCTCGAGATGCGGTCGAATACTTTGAAACGAAGACCAATTTGGTACTTGTAGTTTTGGATCTCTTTTTTAATAGTTCTGTCCTTGGAATTGTTTTGATTTTTTCTAGGTGAGCCTCTAACAATTTTTTGGGGTAGCCCCTCTCGAGGTATTGTTGTTTTTGGTCCTGTAAGCTTTTGTCGCATTGCTCTTGGTTAGATGAAATCCGTTTAATTCGCATAAATTGTGATACTGGCAAGTTATTTATCAAGCTAGCTAGATGAAAGCTGGAGTACAGTAAAGCTGTATTTTTATCCGTCGCTTTTTTGTATAGCCGAGTCTCAATGGAATTGTTTTTGATTTCAACTAGAACATCCAAAAATGGCAATGCTGTATTGCTGACATTGTGGGTAAATTGGATCCTTGGGTCCACAAGATTTAAACTGCTGATGTTGTTAAGGAGTTCATTCATGGGACGCTTCCAAATTAAAAAAATGTCATCTATGTAGCGTCGAAAATAAATTAAACCTTGCTGCCATGTTGGGTCCTCTAGAATGTAATCAAGTTCAAATTTTGCCATGTACACATTAGCATATATACATGCCCCCGGGAAGCCCATGGCTGTCCCCGTCAGTTGGTTATAGTACTCATTTTGCCATGAAAAATAACTGTTCAGTAAACAAAATTCCAACAATTGTATTATTAGGATTTTCAACTCATCAGGTTTGTCTGTTCTCAAGAGAGCCCACTCCATAGCTTCTATACCTTGCTTGTGCGGTATGGACGTGTATAACGCCGTCACATCTATTGTACATAGTATCCATTCCTTGCATCCTGTGGTATCCAACTCTGCCAGACTTCTGAGGAAGTCTGATGTGTCTTGTAAGTAAGTAGGCCAATTTTGGATGAACGGTTGCATGTGTGCATCAATAAAGATGCCTGGATTTTCAAATACTGATGAACAGCCGGATACTATCGGCCTGAAAGGGGGATCATCAATGTCTTTGTGTATTTTCGGAAGAAAATAGATCTTTGGTCTCCTTGGGTATATTTGTCTGAGATATCGCTTTGTAGTGTTGTCAATCCATTGTAATTCTTCTGCCTTATCCAGAATCTCATCCAAACCTTGGGTAATTCTGGCTGTTGGATCTTGTCCCAATTTAACATAAGTGTTACTGTCATTTACATGTTCATCTCCCTTTCTTATATAAAACATCGAATCCATGATTACAAGGCCTCCGCCCTTGTCTGCTTTCTGTATCGTTATTTCTTTGTTCATTGATAATCGTTTCAAAGTGCTGTGTTCTGCTCTGGTCAAATTATTCAATTTCCGTTTATAGTTGATTTTGTTTAGATCAGCTTTTACCAAAACTTCAAATGTATCAAGGATTTTGTGCGATACTGGTGCCATAAATTGACTCTTGGGTTTGAAGGGTCTGTCTGTTTCTTCTGTTTTTTCCACGGGATTGACTACTGTGAAAAAATATTTTAGTCTGAGCACTCTCATGAATTTAAAGAAAGAAATTTCGGTTTCTAACTCATTTGATTGGTATGTCTTGACGAATGAGATGCCTTTGCTAAGGAGTCTTTCTTCAAAATCAGAGAGCGGGTAGTTTGAAATGTTCACTACAAGTTTTTCGTTTGACTCCGCAGTCCGGTTTTTTTCAATTGCTCCCTCTCTTTCTCTCTCTCTCCTTCCTTCTCTATCTCCCTTTCTTTTTCCTTTGCCTCTTCTTGTCTTATTTCTTGTTGTACTAAGTATATGTCTGGTGGTTTGTGTGATGCTTGGTCCTTTGCTAAAAAAGAAGAAGAAGAAGAAGTGGATGATGTTCCTGATGCACTCTCCATAATATTCAGTGAAGGAACTATTGGTTGTGACGATTGCGGTACTATCGATTTACGTGCTATGTTCACATCACTATCAGATACAACACTCTCTTCTGAAGAAGTCGGCTGTTGTTTTCTACCAGGTTCACTACTCCACTGAATATTATGGAGAGTGCATCAGGAACATCATCCACTTCTTCTTCTTCTTCTTCTTCTTCTTCTTCTTTTTTAGCAAAGGACCAAGCATCACACAAACCACCAGACATATACTTAGTACAACAAGAAATAAGACAAGAAGAGGCAAAGGAAAAAGAAAGGGAGATAGAGAAGGAAGGAGAGAGAGAGAAAGAGAGGGAGCAATTGAAAAAAACCGGACTGCGGAGTCAAACGAAAAACTTGTAGTGAACATTTCAAACTACCCGCTCTCTGATTTTGAAGAAAGACTCCTTAGCAAAGGCATCTCATTCGTCAAGACATACCAATCAAATGAGTTAGAAACCGAAATTTCTTTCTTTAAATTCATGAGTGCTGAGACTAAAATATTTTTTCACAGTAGTCAATCCCGTGGAAAAAACAGAAGAAACAGACAGACCCTTCAAACCCAAGAGTCAATTTATGGCACCAGTATCGCACAAAATCCTTGATACATTTGAAGTTTTGGTAAAAGCTGATCTAAACAAAATCAACTATAAACGGAAATTGAATAATTTGACCAGAGCAGAACACAGCACTTTGAAACGATTATCAATGAACAAAGAAATAACGATACAGAAAGCAGACAAGGGCGGAGGCCTTGTAATCATGGATTCGATGTTTTATATAAGAAAGGGAGATGAACATGTAAATGACAGTAACACTTATGTTAAATTGGGACAAGATCCAACAGCCAGAATTACCCAAGGTTTGGATGAGATTCTGGATAAGGCAGAAGAATTACAATGGATTGACAACACTACAAAGCGATATCTCAGACAAATATACCCAAGGAGACCAAAGATCTATTTTCTTCCGAAAATACACAAAGACATTGATGATCCCCCTTTCAGGCCGATAGTATCCGGCTGTTCATCAGTATTTGAAAATCCAGGCATCTTTATTGATGCACACATGCAACCGTTCATCCAAAATTGGCCTACTTACTTACAAGACACATCAGACTTCCTCAGAAGTCTGGCAGAGTTGGATACCACAGGATGCAAGGAATGGATACTATGTACAATAGATGTGACGGCGTTATACACGTCCATACCGCACAAGCAAGGTATAGAAGCTATGGAGTGGGCTCTCTTGAGAACAGACAAACCTGATGAGTTGAAAATCCTAATAATACAATTGTTGGAATTTTGTTTACTGAACAGTTATTTTTCATGGCAAAATGAGTACTATAACCAACTGACGGGGACAGCCATGGGCTTCCCGGGGGCATGTATATATGCTAATGTGTACATGGCAAAATTTGAACTTGATTACATTCTAGAGGACCCAACATGGCAGCAAGGTTTAATTTATTTTCGACGCTACATAGATGACATTTTTTTAATTTGGAAGCGTCCCATGAATGAACTCCTTAACAACATCAGCAGTTTAAATCTTGTGGACCCAAGGATCCAATTTACCCACAATGTCAGCAATACAGCATTGCCATTTTTGGATGTTCTAGTTGAAATCAAAAACAATTCCATTGAGACTCGGCTATACAAAAAAGCGACGGATAAAAATACAGCTTTACTGTACTCCAGCTTTCATCCAGCTAGCTTGATAAATAACTTGCCAGTATCACAATTTATGCGAATTAAACGGATTTCATCTAACCAAGAGCAATGCGACAAAAGCTTACAGGACCAAAAACAACAATACCTCGAGAGGGGCTACCCCAAAAAATTGTTAGAGGCTCACCTAGAAAAAATCAAAACAATTCCAAGGACAGAACTATTAAAAAAGAGATCCAAAACTACAAGTACCAAATTGGTCTTCGTTTCAAAGTATTCGACCGCATCTCGAGATATAAAAAGATGTATTTCTAAGAGATGGGAAATTCTATTGGCAGAAAAGGATTTTGGCACGTTATTTGACGAACGACCAGTATTCGCATACAAAAGAGCACAAAACCTCAAGGAACTACTGAATAAACCAACGTTGTCGCAACCAGAATCTGTTCATAAAGGGACATCGAGGTGTTTTAATTGCAAGAACTGCAACAATGTAATTACTGGCAATATCTTATTGCATCCCAGGACTGGTGAAAAAATTTCGCTCAGACACTCCACCAATTGTGACTCAGAACATGTCGTATATTCAATAAAATGCCCATGTGGGCTGCTATACATCGGCAAAACTGACAGAAAAATGAAAAGAAGGCTTAGTGAGCACAAAAGTCGGATTCGCAACAAAAGTTTAACGTCACCTTTAACACAACATTGGATCGAAAAAAACCATAACATTGCGCAACTTCGATTCCAAATTATCGAGATAATTCCCCAGAGATTGGGTATGAACAATGCCAAGATACTTCTACAGAGAGAAGCTTTTTGGATCCGGAAATTGCAAACGTTAACCCCGACAGGACTGAATGACAAAATGGAGATGTCATGTTTCTTATAAAGTTTAGTACAGAAAACACTAGATTGCTCCAGGAAATTCTGTTCAGGTCAAATATAAAATTGTTCAAATAAATCACACATTTTTCAAGACACGTCATATAGTCACATAACTGGTTTACAGCAGGATCATGGGAGTGTCTAAACAGGCATTGTGTTTGAACCAGACGAATTCATGTTGTTGATAACTATGTTCAAAAACATGTGTATTTAGATTGTAAATAGGCAGGTGATGTATAATTGGTATGTTTGTATCATGCTGCAAATAATAGGCTTAGCAATTAATATAAAATGCAATATTCAATGTTGATCTAAACACAATTATAATAAGCTTCTAGAATTCCTTAGCACTATATAAGCTTGATTTGGAGACCATTATTTTTCCTCTATTCTTTTTCAGTAAAAACTTTATTGATCGAAAATACAGATCATATGCGCATAGGGCATTACACGAATCCCTTTTATTTCGCGTTCAGAATATCTTTCCTATCACGCGTTGACGAAAAATATAATTATTTGTGAAACCTGATGCGCAAATATTGAATAGTACACAAGCACATTCGCTTTTTTAGTAAGTCGAAGATAGGCTTTAGTTCCCAACATATCACCACAGGCTGAATTCTATAGTCTGTTGGCTATTTCCACTTTCCATTGATGCAAGAGTTCAAAAAGTGAGGTAGGACGTTTGCACCCGTCGGAGGTTTCCGTTTACAAACGAAGACGCCGAAAAGACTTTGTGACAAGAACTACACGTTTTAACGGACGGTAAGCTTCGATTTGGTGTATGTTGAAAGCATTACCTTTGGGTGTTTGCTTGAAAATTAAGGATGATATTGATTGGGTTTATTATTCGTTCCGTCTGCAGTTTTCGTGTATGAAAATAACAACAAGGTCGACGCCTGCAATTTAGACCTGCAGGTAAATGTGCTTCACTTCCCTTACTTTTTCATTGTGCCAAACACACAAACGCAGATGTATATTGACGGCATCATTCATTTAATTTTAGGTTGTTTTCTTGAGGCAACTGGCCCGACATGATTCACAGGTGAGATACACATTCTCTCTCACTGCCCAGATTAGACATGTATTAAAATACTGCTCGGACACACGCAGTCTACCGGTGTTTTTGTTTATTGTTTCTTTGATTACCTTTTGTCTCCTATAAATGCAGAATCATTACCTCAAGCGAGCTTGCAGGTAAAACTTTATCACCTTGTGTGTATTTACCTATACATTCGACATCGAATATACTAGCATTAAAAGAATAGATCACTTGATACATACCTTTTGATTCTTTCACAGATAACTATTTTAAATAGTTACAAAAGATATCCCACAGGTTACACGCCTTTACGTAAGATTTAGGTAAGAGTGGATATAATATGGTTTTGAGAAAAGCAAGATGTAATTTTGTTCACGATTAATATTCTCCTTGTTTGTATTTTTTCACAGACCCCTGACGAAGGGGCAATTATGCCCCGAAATGCATTGGGTTTTACATTATATTTTGTGTTTGTAATCCTGTGTTTTGAGAAATTTGAGACATAACATGATTTTAACCAATTGTGAGAATTATTGCATTTGTTTACCAACGATATAGATAATGACTATTTGAGAATTTTTGTTATAAAGACATGTTGAACTAAACTAAATGGTTTAAAGGATTATTGTTCAATTGTAGTGCGTACCAGAGTCCCAGTGGTTTACAACACTGGGCCACATACATAATTTTCCAGCAAGTCAATGTAGAGGGGATTAGTTAAACATATATTTCAAAGTACCTGTAATCACTGCAATACAAACTACATTTGGCTAACCTCCTAACATAAATGCTAATGTATCTGTTTATAAAAAAATATTAATAAAATACTATGAAATAACAAAAAATAAACTGATCAAAAAACAACAACAAAAAAAGAAAATTCTGTGAATTTCAGCAGAGGTTAGGCTTTAGAACAAGTGGTCAAGAGCTAACTCTTCTTGGGGGAGATTCTGGAGTTACAAACCTAATCAAGTTATTTAGACTATAGGTTATAAATGCTTGGAGAACTGAATGGCAGCAAGCGCAGTAAAACTAAACCAATAAGAGAATTTTAAAGTGACCTGAAACTTGCACAAAGGAGTAAAAGTAATGCAAGAGAAATAAAGAACAGGATAAATTAATAAACAGGATAAGCCTCCAGACTTTTTCTGCATTTTGCACACTTTCTTGGCACCAGCTTACAGGCCTTTAAAGGCCTAATGAAGGCAAGAGTTTGAAGAAGGGTTTAGTTTAATTCATGTGTATTCAATATTCTCTGTCAAGAAGACAGTCAGTGGTGGCTCCTTGTAAGGAGCCCCTCGGTGCAGCCCCCCGCCTCCTGTGACGCCCCACACTTTGTCTCTCTGAGTTCAGATACTGAGTATTATTTAATTTAGCAGTGTTAATGAAAAGATGACTTTTGTGATTTCCTTAACCTTCACAGTATACAGGTCACCCCTCTGTGCCTCCTCAACTACAGAGTGCTGTTAAAGAACAAATCTCTGTAGGTGAATGTTTCGATTGCGCATGTCTGAGGAGCTTGGATAATCTACGTTCTCCTCACACAGGCACAATCCATTTAATTTAGAGGACATATTCCAAATGCCGCAGGCAGCACAGTATATATATCAATGTGATTTCATCTCTGAGGCCAGTGAGAAACCACACGGAGCAAGGGGCAAGGTCCCCACCACTGTTCCAACTTCTTATAAGGCTGTGGTCCAGCCCTATAAAGAACCTGGGAGAGAGATTGAGGTGGGGTTTTCCTACCCTTGTAGCTCTATCTGGCTTCACATTTGCAATCATGGCTTGCTAGTTCCAATGTCCAGCAGTGGATTCCTACTCTGCTGCCATGGAGTCTCCAAGTTGCCAACTAAGTAAGTAAAAATAAAAGTTTCACTGTTCCCGTATGTATGTGTTTGAGTGATTGAAAGTAAATGGGACGAAGTGAAAGTGTTTGTGTGTGTGTGTGTGTGTGTGTGTGTGTGTGTGTGTGTGTGTGTTTGAGATTGTCTATTAGAGTGAAAGTGAATGATAACACAAGGGTTTGAGAATGTGGTTGAATAAGTGAGAGTACGAGTGAATGAGTTAAGGAGTGCCAGAGCATTGGATGGAGTGAGTGACTGGAGGTTGTGAGAAGTAGAAGTACAATCAGGTTATAGGACTCGCACCGCAGTGTATGGCAAATAAAGTATTCTATGTGCAAAGTTGAAGCGTGCAAAGCTGGGGCTTCGCTTCCTGGGCAATCCAGCGTCAAATGATCATCAATAAGCCACCCTCATTGAGGGATGTCCCCCTGCGCACCGCTTCAGTGTTACCAATTAGGTATTCCAACCAATAATCCAATAAGCTCAAATAGAGTTGAATAAAGTTTTTCTTTATGAATTTACACAAAACCTGTGTTTCTTCATGGAATTGCAATTTTCATTCCAATAAACCTAGTTTTATATTCCAATCCAAGCATATATCATTCCACATGATCAGTCCCAATGCATTTCGGACTAAGTAGTCCTTCGTCAGGGGAATAATATTAAACCGCTGCTCGCACCATTCGAACCTCGCGTGTGTTCAAACGCCGATCCCCTATTTGAGCTTATTGGATTATTGGTTGGAATACCTAATTGGTAACACTGAAGCGGTGCGCAGGGGGACATCCCTCAATGAGGGTTGCTTATTGAAGAAGTAGAAGTACATCAAGGGTGTAGCGATCAGCAGACGAAGATACACCAGGGCCCAGCATCAGAGTGTGAAAGTGCGAGTGTGTAAGTGTGTTTCTCAATGAAAATAAGATCAAATGAGTATGTCTGAGAGGGATTGAGTATGCGTGAGAGAATATGAATGAGTGATTGAGGGGGAAGAGAGTAAACGTGAAAGTGATTGAGCAGTAGCGTAGGAAAATTTGAATAAAATGGGGTGAACTCTTGGCAGGTATTACACCCCACCACTTTAAAAGATCACCAGCCTCTACTGAGAAAACTGGCAACTGGCCCTTTAAAGAAATTATGCTTATAGGAGACTTCTACATGCTTTGAATTTTTACAAAAGCCTTTGCAATTAGGTCAGTGATAATTCGAGTACCCATTCATACTCCTAAAAAAAACATGTTTAAGTCGGAATCATCTAGAGCAGTGGTTCTTAACCTTTTGACTACGGTGAACTTCCACTAAATCATTACTGGAACCCTGCAAACGCCCCCCCCCCCCCGCAGCCATCTCCGCTCGTCGAGCCACCACCACTTGTCGGGCTCTAAATCCTCCGGTAAGTTGAGGCATGGGAAGAAGTCGAAGAGGCAACATCGCTCTTCTGACTCCCCTTGCCGGTCGCGCGACTCAGCAGAGGGTTTGGGTAGCACCACCCACGCGGCTCCGCAGGAGTCGCGTCCGGCCCCACACCATCCGGTCCCTGGGCTTAATGCGCATCCGGGCGAGATTTGAGATTTCCTCGTGGCCATGAGGACTCCCTTTCCGCTGTCGAGGCCTGCTGGTGCACCTTCTGGCCCGCGGGTCCGACTGGGGGTCCTAGCGTGCCGGCGGCTTCGGGCTCGGCATCGTCGGCGACTTCAGTCCTGGCGCCGCCGGACCCCCTAGGATCTCGTCCTGGATCCCAGTCTACACCAGTCGACCTCACGACTCCTCCGCTGGCGCCGACCCCTACGGTGCCACTCCCGGCACCGTCCTCCGATGACGCCTTCCCCGGTTTCAGCCCCGGTCCGGGTCCGACGTCGGAGCGGCGCCGCTCGGCGCTGTCTCCGACGTCGATGGGTGAGGCCTTCACCTACGACCCGGGTCCGTACTTTATGCCTGTCTTTCAGGACACGGATGAAGGGGAGGACTGTGAGGGGTCTGAGGTTGTCAGGACTGGGCAGATGAGCTGGGGAGGCCAGTGGTCTTGACACCCCACCGGACACTGGTTTCATCTCTCCTCCCTCTGTGGCTACAGAGGAGGGTGCTACATATAGCGTGGTGTTGCGCAAGGCAGCCAAGGCCTTGGCTCTTGAGCTACCTGCTGTGGCCGTGAGGACAAATCTCCTCACCGAGGTGCTTCATCCGCCAGTAAACTCTATGGAGCCTATGCTGCCGTTCAATGAGGCCCTCACCGACGTTCTGATGGGCACTTGGTCCAGGCCCTCCACAGTGCCTCCTGTGGATCGGAACGTGGTCCGGTGCCACCGCCCGGCTCCGGGCGACCCCTGCTTTCTGTCGGTACATCCCACCCCCGAGAGTCTGGTGATCCAGGCCTCTACGTCTCAGACGGCATTTCCGTCCGGTCCCCCGGATAAGAAATCCAAAAGGCTGGACCAGTTTGGGAAGAAACTGTTCTCCTCAGTTAGCTTGGGGTTGCGGTCCATTAATACCACATGCCTTTTGGGCCGTTACACCTACTCTCTGTGGGATACGGTTGCGGACATGCTGCCTCAGTATCCGGAGGTGGCCTGGACACGGCTCGCCCAGGCTCTTGCTGAGGGGCGAGATGCGGCACGATATTCCATCAGATGTGGACTTGATACCACGAACTCGCTAGGCAGAGCGATTTCCACGACTGTGGCGATCCGTCGCCAAGCCTGGCTGAGGTCAGCCACTTTTTCGGGGGATGTCCAGAACACGCTCATGGACATGCCCTTCGATGGCCGTTGCCTTTTTGGCGACAAGGCAGACAGTGCGCTTGAGCTTTTCAAGGTCTCCAGGGCTACGGCCAACTCCTTGGGCCTGTCGGGCCAGCGCCAGCAGACTTCTACTTTTCGTCCCTTTTGTGGCCAAGGAAGGTGCGCCCCCACACGTTCGTCCAGCCACAGGCCGCAGAACCAACCTCGGTGTGGACGAGGTAACCGCCGTGGCGGTGTAGGGGTACAACGGCCTGGTCAGTCCACATCCACCCTGCAGCATCCGCCTCAAAGCCCTCCTAGTCCATGCTTTCAGGCCCATTCAACACCTGTGGGGGGCAGGGCTCGCCATCACCTACTCCACTGGTGTTTGATCACTTCGGACAGGTGGGTGCTGCAAATCGTCCGAAGGGGCTACTTCCCCCCTCTTCGAGGCGACCCCTCCAGCCATGTCACCACAGTCCCACCACATGTCGTGGGATCACTTGTGACTTCTGCAGGAGGAAGTTACGGCCCTCTTGGCTTAGGGGGTCATCGAGCACATTCCTGGGCCAGAAGTAGGTTTGGTTGTTACTCCCACTACTTTCTGGTTCCCAAGAATGGAAAAGGGGGCCTATGCCCTATCTTGGACCTCAGGAGCGTCAACGGCTTCATCCGAAAGGAGAAGTTCAAGATGCTGACTTTAGCTCAGGTCCTGACTGCCCTGGCGACTGGATGGTAGCGTTGGACTTGCAGGATGCTTATTTCCTTATCCCCGTCCTGCCGGCCCAGCAGCGCTACCTGCGGTTCACGGTAGGCCACGAGCACTTTCAGTTTACCGTGCTCCCCTTCTGCCTCACCAGCGCACATCGGTGTTCACGAAAGTGATGGCGGTGGTCGCTTATCATCTGCGCAGATTGGGGGTTCCAGTCTTCCCCTATCTCGACAACTGGTTGTTGAAGGCAGGCTCGCCCCAGACAGTTGTTTTTCACCTCCAGACTACGGCCAATCCCCTGCACTCGCTGGGGTGGTCCATCAACGTGCCGAAGTCACACTTGAGTCGCTTTCAGAAGCTCCTCTTCATCTGAGCGGTTCTGGATTTGGCGCAGTTTCGGGTTTATCCTCCCGAGCAGCGGGTTCGGGATATTCAGGCTCTTATTCCGATCTTTCGGCCTTTATCCAGAGTTTCGGTCAGGCTGACGCTGCGATTCCTGGGGCTGATGGCCTCCTGCATCCTGCTGGTACATCACGCCAGGTGGCGGATGAGGGCTCTGCAGTGGGACCTGAAGTTCCAGTGGGCACAGCATCAGGGCAACCTGTCCGACCACATCCTGATCTCAGAGGGCACTGCGAATCAGCTGCAGTGGTGGCTCACGGACCGCGATAGGGTCAGTGGCAGATCCCTCTCCCTACCCCAACCGGAGCACACAGTGATGACAGATGCGTCCCTCCTGGGATTGGGGGGGACATGGGAGAGGCGGAGACATGGGAGAGGCGGAGATCAGAGGCCTCTGATCTCCGGCAGAGTCCCGGCTCCATATCAACCTTCTGGAGCTGCGGGCGATCCGACTTGCACTGAAGGCATTCTTTCCCTCCTTCGTGGTGAAGTGTAGTGCAGTTTTTCACAGACCACACCACCGCCATGTGGTACTGCAACAAACAGGGCGGGGTGGGGTCGTGGACCCTTTGTCAGGAGGCTTTGCGCCTCTGACATTGCTGGAACACCAGGGCGTCACCCTGCTGGTTCAACACCTGGCAGGTTCCCTGAACGCCAGGGCGGACGAACTCAGCCGCCGGTGCATGATGGATCACGAGTGGCGTCTGAACTTGGACGTGCCACATGGCCTCTTTCAGCAGTGGGGAGAGACTTGGTTAGATCTATTCGCCACCGAAGAAAACGCGCAATGTCATCAGTTCTGCGCTTTGGAATTTCCAATAGAAATATTTGCCTATGCCTCCGAACTAATTAAGGTACACACTGATTCATGTACGAGTAAACCACAATTTATTAGTTTACCCAGACAACAGTTTTTGTCTTTCAATTGTTACTCAGTTTGCAAAAAAGATATTCAAAAAACAGACCTAAGACCACTATCAACCTCATGTCTTAGCCATATACAATTTTGGAAAACAGTTTGTACATATATACAGTGAAAAAAACAGATAATTGACGTTTTAACAAAAAGTGACTTTTTACCATAAATACATTTCACCATGAATACATTTACATAACATGGACGAATTGACCATACACATTTGTAAATGATAAAGAACTTTTAACAAACGATCACAAATAGAGGGAGAAAGAAGAGAAAAAAGTATTTTTCAAACGAATTCAACTCCCAAGACCTGAACCAGATATAATCAATTAAATTTCAGGAACATTGCCCATTTTTGCATCATTATCATTGACCAACTGGCCAGTGAAAAAGAGAAGGGGGATGCCGACGCGTTTCGAATCCTGATTAGTGACTTGCAGGATTCTCGTCAGGGCAGTATGATTCTAGTCCATGGGAACTGTTTAAAATAAAGAACAAAACAGGTTGTTTACCAAAAAGTGGGTCCTCTAGCCACTACTCTCGGAACTCAGTGAGTAACAGGGTTAAAGCGTACCTTGTGTTAATCCTGCCCACAGTCGCTCCTGTTTAAATGAGAATGTCGTCTATGCCGTGGGGTTTGCGCTGCAACAGAGTAAGGAATGGGTCAAGTCTGGTGGGGGTGGAGACCCTATTTGCACACAGATATTCAGCAAAAGTTTGTTACCTGCAATATTCGTGAACCCTTTGGCAAATTGTGCCGGTATCTTTCAACTATTATGGTTGTGCTCATTTCATCTCTGAAAAAAGGAAGAGCGTGTTTTAGTGCACCGCTCACTCGGTGGCGCGCCAGTGATCACGGCCATTGAGGGATGACTTACTTGAACAACGGTCCGCGGTGGCGGCAGTGGGGATTCTGATTCTTAAGACGTGTTTACCCAAAAAATGTTTAGCTCCGCAAATCTAAGGGGGCAAGGAGAAAAAAGTGTTAGCGCCCTGTCGCGCTAATCCTGTATTCTTTAGACCAGCAATAAGGGCAGATCTGATTCCTAGCGGGTCTCTGGCTTACCGAGAATGTCTGTAAAGCTCCGCTCCGTGTACTTGCTCTAGACCGGCACACTAAGGTTTGTGGATGTCCGTGGCATTGCCGGTTTGGAAAATCACGGACCATGTGATAAGTCTCGGGCCAATCAGAGTTGAAGAAGGATTCTGATGCACTCTGGGACCTGTAGTTTAAATACAAAGGGGATTGTTTATTTCACTGAGACTATTCAGACCCTTATTAACACTGTCAAACTTGAGGATTAAATAGGCCTCCTTGCGCAACAACATTGCGTCGACGTCTTGATAATGTTTGGGGTCAATCCATGCCAGTGTGGTCCATTTGAAATCATTCTCAGAATGATTGTTACTGATAAAATGTTCCACCATGGGAGCGGTCAAAACTTTTTTCTTTAGACGGGATCGATGCTGGGTGATCCGAGCATTGATGGGCTGGTTTGTTTTGCCTATATACACTCTGTTACATGGGCAAACCACCGCATAGACGACATTGCGAGTCTTACAATTAGTGATTCACTAATTGTAAGACTCGCAATGTCGCCCAAACATTATCAAGACGTCGACGTCGACGCAATGTTGTTGCGCAAGGAGGCCTATTTAATCCTCAAGTTTGACAGTGTTAATAAGGGTCTGAATAGTCTCAGTGAAATAAATAGGGCATGAAAAAACAATCCCCTTTGTATTTAAACTACAGGTCCCAGAGTGCATCAGAATCCTTCTTCAACTCTGATTAGCCCGAGACTTATCACATGGTCCGTGATTTTCCAAACCGGCAATGCCACGGACATCCACAAACCTTAGTGTGCCGGTCTAGAGCAAGTACACGGAGCGGAGCTTTACAGACATTCTTGGTAAGCCAGAGACCCGCTAGGAATCAGATCTGCCCTTATTGCTGGTCTAAAGAATACAGGATTAGCGCGACAGGGCGCTAACACTTTTTTCTCCTTGCCCCCTTAGATTTGCGGAGCTAAACATTTTTTGGGTAAACACGTCTTAAGAATCAGAATCCCCACTGCCGCCACCGCGGACCGTTGTTCAAGTAAGTCATCCCTCAATGGCCGTGATCACTGGCGCGCCACCGAGTGAGCGGTGCACGAAAACACGCTCTTCCTTTTTTCTACTTTTTTCAGAGATGAAATGAGCACAACCATAATAGTTGAAAGATACCGGCACAATTTGCCAAAGGGTTCACGAATATTGCAGGTAACAAACTTTTGCTGAATATCCGTGTGCAAATAGGGTCTCCACCCCCACCAGACTTGACCCATTCCTTACTCTGTTGCAGCGCAAACCCCACGGCATAGACGACATTCTCATTTAAACAGGAGCGACTGTGGGCAGGATTAACACAAGGTACGCTTTAATCCTGTTACTCACTGAGTTCCGAGAGTAGTGGCTAGAGGACCCACTTTTTGGTAAACAACCTGTTTTGTTCTTTATTTTAAACAGTTCCCATGGACTAGAATCATACTGCCCTGACGAGAATCCTGCAAGTCACTAATCAGGATTCGAAACGCGTCGGCATCCCCCTTCTCTTTTTCACTGGCCAGTTGGTCAATGATAATGATGCAAAAATGGGCAATGTTCCTGAAATTTAATTGATTATATCTGGTTCAGGTCTTGGGAGTTGAATTCGTTTGAAAAATACTTTTTTCTCTTCTTTCTCCCTCTATTTGTGATCGTTTGTTTGTTAAAAGTTCTTTATCATTTACAAATGTGTATGGTCAATTCGTCCATGTTATGTAAATGTATTCATGGTGAAATGTATTTATGGTAAAAAGTCACTTTTTGTTAAAACGTCAATTATCTGTTTTTTTCACTGTATATATGTACAAACTGTTTTCCAAAATTGTATATGGCTAAGACATGAGGTTGATAGTGGTCTTAGGTCTGTTTTTTTTATATATTTTTTGCAAACTGAGTAACAATTGAAAGACAAAAACTGTTGTCTGGGTAAACTAATAAATTGTGGTTTACTCGTACATGAATCAGTGTGTACCTTAATTAGTTCGGAGGCATAGGCAAATATTTCTATTCACTATATTGTGGCCCTGCCTACCCTCCTTCCCATTGGGCCCAGCCACACTTGTTTTTTCTGATTTTTTTGGGGGGGAATTTCCAAGGCGGTACTCGCTCGGCGACGCTTTTCGTCGCGAGTGGAGTTGCGGTCTGTTGTACGCTTTTCCGCCTATACCACTTCTGCCCAGAGTGCTGAAGAAGATCAGGCGCGACCTGGCCCAAGTCATCCTTGTGGCTCCGTACTGGGCACGAAGATTCTCGTATCCCGAGATACTCAGTATGTCGGTCGATCCCCCGATTTGTCTGCCTCTTTAGGAGGACCTTCTGTCGCAGCAACAGGGGACGGTCCTCCACCCGAACCTCTCCAGTCTCCACCTACATGCGTCGAGATTGAGTGGCGACAGTTGAGGCCATTTGACTTGCCTCCTGAAGTCTGTGATGTGATTCTGATAGCCAGCCATCCCTCCACAAAAATGGTATACGCCTGCAGGTGAAACAAATTTGTGGCATGGTGCACAGCAAAGACTGTGGATCCCTTTTCCGCCCCTCTTTCTGAGGTTCTTCTCTTCTTTCTAGGTGCATCGCCATGGGGGTTGCACACATTAACATAGAGCAAATTCGCCTGCGGCGTAAGCAGTGTGGTAAACAGCATTAAAGCATTCTATCTGCATGCATGGAACGCGGGGCGGTCCAACATGGGGCAGAAAACACCTTACGCCTATAGCTAGGCGGGCAACTATATCTGACACAACCTCAGCCACGCTACCTGTGCTGTCACTCTTCTAAGGCCTCGCAAGCCTAGACAGTGTGTCCCAATCGTTGCCACTTCCCACTGTCCAGCGGGGCAGTGGTGTAAACTCCAGTCAGCGCAGCCACGTAAGGCCCTAAAAACAACCTGGGGACGTTGTAGTCCCTCTTCTGGGCCCGAGGCTCAAAAATGCCTCAATCGCTGCAGTGACCCGCCACTGCGGCGTTGCTGTGTAGCCCCAGGGGCACTGTGGTGGGGCCCCACGGGGGCTTCTAATCAAGTATGGCTCCAACAACAACACAGGGACTTCAGAGCCCCCTCCTCTGGGGCTCGGAAGTCAAAGATACCCCCTTTGGACCAGCTGCCCACTATCAGGTGGGGCAGCATTACAGCGGGTCACCCGGGCCTTCCTGGTGCCCCTCCCGGCACCCACAAAGCTCCCCAGAACTCCCCACTCTCCGAGCTCAAGGGGAGGGGGGGGCTGCTCTTCTCCAGTGCAGGCAGGGAGGCGGGCACGGGGCTCTCCCTTCCACCCGGGAGCCCCGCGGGTTACTTGCAGCTCACTCTAAAAAAAAAAAAGGGGGGGGGGTTCGGCTCCCGCTCTCCCCGGGCTTCCTCCGGTCCTGTGTTGGTCGCGCGGGCAATCTTCTTGCTCCGCTCCGGGGCCCCTCTAATCACCGGCGATCTTCGCGCTGCTCCATTCGGCGCGGGGCACCGACCGGCGGGGTGGGCACCCGCTCCGCTCTCCTTCCTCACACGGGGCTCCCTCGTCACCACGGGAGCCCCGACTTCTTCCGGCTTCCCGGCGACGGCTTCTGTCGCGCGGGCCTCCACACTTCCGCGACTGCGGCGCCTCTTCTCTCCGGGCCGCGGTAGTGATTCACAGCTGCAATTATGCGGGGTAGGCTCCCGCTGGGTCAATTAAGCGCGCCAACGCGGGGTAGGCTTCGGCTGGGGTGCGGACGCGGCACTCCTTCTTCCTGCTGACGGCGGTGACCTCGGGCAGTCTCCACACGCAGGGTAGGCACCCGCTTTTAATTAAATTGGCACCAGTGGGGCTATAATGCAGGATAGGCACCCACGGCGGTCAGTACAGCGCCACCATGACACGGGGTCGGCTCCCGTGGCGCTTGCAGGTACAACAGTTCCTCCTGGCCCCACAGCAACACAGATGAGTCTGCGGCATGCAGCGCTTTTAGAGGAGATTATAGCGCTTAGGGCTTCACAGCACTTTCCAGGTAGCACAGCGCAGGGGTGGCCCAGTTCCCTCAATGCAGCGCTTGCGTGGGGCTTAGTCCCACTAGGGATTCGGGGACGACAGGTAGCGCTCCTCACCTCCTTCTGGCTGCAGTCAAAGGTGCGCCCTGGCAGTCGGGGAAGCGCTCTTCTTCTCTGAGCGCTTTTAGGTGTAGCGCTCGCGTGGCGCAATGTCCCACCAGCCTCGGGGACCTAGGATGGCGCTCCTTCTCTAGGGGCCAGGTGGCAGAGCAGCAGGCACTACTGGGCAAGGTCAACAGTCAGTGGGTACTCATCAGGACAGGGCGGTAGGCTTTCACCATCCTCCACTGTAGTGTGGAACTCCTCCTGTACAGCAGTCTGTACTCCTGCAGTGGGGCTTCCACTAGCCCTGGGGGACAGCAGAGGGGTTTTGTTTGGGTGCAGGGTCCAGCACACAGGCCCTAGTGGCGGTATCCCCTAGCGGCAGGTCCCCTCCCGTTCCTGCCCCTGCTCTGTCCGAGCACATGGTGGCACAGCCCCCTTTCTTATACGCCCCTCACCCCACCTACCAGGCAGTGCCAGCAGCTTCTAGAAGCCTCTGGGGAACTGGTTCAAAGGGGCTCAGGGGGAGGAGTAGAGCACCCTGGGTGCCAGGCTTTCCCTCCAAATGCTGGGATGGCTGGGTACCAAACAACTAGACCGCTAACCCATTGCAGTGAGGTGGCACAACACACAGCCATGGCATCCATTTTAAAAGCCACATTTCAGTAAGGTGCCTTTTTACAATGGGGCTATTACAGGTGCGCACACCATTGCAGTACATTTACTATGGCATCTCACACCACACATGGCCTATACATTTTCCTACCATGGGGGAGACGTCCTAAAACAGGGTGATGAAAAGCGAAACATTTTGGGGAAAAAGGGCAAAGTCCAACAAGTTCTAACTCCCTTTCATCTGGGACAGCCTGTTATCTGCCCACTTTCTATGCGCCTCCGCACCCTTACAAAGAAGAGGAGCTTCTCCACCGTCTGGACCCAAAAAGAGCATTATCGTTCTTCTTTGATTGTGCAAAAGAGTTCCAGGTGGATGGCCAACTCTTAATAGGATATGTGGGAGCAAAAAAGAGCAGCCGTGCTCCTTTCTTTATTTTGCCACGACTATCTGCTTTAGCTATAGCGGCCGCCATCTTTTCTTTTGATCCAAGTACTAGCCAATGGCGGTCGCATGCCTGGAGCGGGGAGGCACACGTAATGCACATAAAGACATATTGCCACCATTGGCTAGTAATCCATACTTGCTTATCTCCTGGATCTCCCATGCCGTCTCCAACACAATCTCACCCATCCCACGTGACCACCCCACCACCCTGTTGAGGCTGAGAGTTTAAGCTATTGGCATTGTAAATGACAATGCCTTTTATTTATGTTAGTTTTCTAAACAGATGAATGGAAGGCATTGCTATATACAATGCCAATAGCTTAAACTCTCAAACACGAGACCTATTGCATTGCAAATGCTTGTTAAAATGAGTGGGGCGGATGCCGCTTTCCAGGACATTGCAATGAGTCGCTTTGCCAAGATCAGTGCCAGGTTCTGAAAACAAAGTAATTGTTTAGTCTTGAAGGTTAACCGTATATGAAACAGAAGGGGAGAGGGGGGAGGTAACACAGGAAAATGGAGTTCTTCACGGTCGAGATACAAGAGGTCACTGCGTGCCAGTAATCCGGGATTACTGGGCATGTCTAGATCATGTAAAGAAAAAGTGTGTACTAACCCCTGGGAACATCTTGGCTATTCTGCCTGGGTAGAGGTATGTGTGGTGTAGGTAATTGAACTGCGTGTATTTGAATTGAGCATTCCGCGATATCGGTCTAAGGGAATCAAGACATCTCTGCCAAAATCTCTGTTTGCTTCGTCGGCAGCCCACCAACCCCTGAGGGCGAGGGAGTGTGGCCAGATGGACCACGGTTCGGCTGTTCATATAGGACTAATATCACACTGTGCAAAGTCATAGTAGTCTGCATCAGCTCCATTGGAGCACCAGTTTGAGTTAAGTCTCTTTTGGCAGTCCATATTCTGCCAGCCATATCTCGAAGGGTTGAGTACACCATGAGCTGTCCCCAGGGAAGGCCATTGCTTTACACTTAGTCAGGGGTTTTCAACCTGGGGGGCAGGCCTTATGCTCATAGCAGTTCTTTGTTTTAAGCAGGAAATAAATGAGCGGCAGTAATCACTCTGTAATGGGCCATTACGAACATCTTTTGTCATTTTTATCCTAGCTGGGAGTGTGTCTCAAAAAGGAATGGGCTCCAAATTGTCTTCCCAAACCTCACCCCCATTTCAAATAGTCACACTGTGGGTACTTTTACACGTTAGTAAGGTCTGCCTGACCAGAATAGTATGTTTGGCAATCATGTTTTTGGATGCATTTTTAAAACGGTAACCGAATTTGCCAGCCAGGTTTAAATATGTTTTGTGTTTAAATAAGTTGACATATTTAAACATTGCCGTTTTAATATTGTAATTGTGAAAAATTCTGAGGGGGGTCCGATTAACTTTATTTTTTCATTTGGGGAGGGGGATGCGGCATTTGAAGGCCACTGCACTAAGTCCTCAAATGTGTGCAAAGTCCCCTCTACCATCAGATCTCTACATGTCGTGTAACCAGCTTCCCTCCAGTCATCTACACAGCTCATGCAGTTATACGCACACTCACAAAGAAATCTGAATGGAAAGAACACACCAGCAAGAAATACAATGCACATAACTTAGACAGTAGACTTTACTAATGTGCGGTGAACAATTATGAACTATAAACAGGCTCCCCCCCCCTTAATTTTTTTGTTTCTCTATCCTTACATCTCGACTCATTTACTGTACAGTAGTTGACATTTAGAGGGGCATTCGATGATTTAGGAGAGATATGGCCAAAATTCTCCCGCCTCACTAAACCAATCAGTAATGAGATTTTAGTCTAAAGGTGGTGCATTGCATTGAATTGCCCACAATGCAAGATCCCAGAATCGCCCAGTCATTTTATTGTTCTCCATGTCGCTTCTGCCTTTTCCCCCCAATTTTTATAATGAAGGGTGGCACTCGGCAACCATCTTTTTACCTCGCAACCTCCAACACATTTCGAAAACAGGGACATCATACCTAGGTATTTTATGTACAGTGCTCCTGTCAATACATTCATGTTACGTAAAGGGATAGGACGGCCAGGCTATAAGCGGGTGCAGCGAAGAACCATTGTTTCAGAGAACTAGCGTAATCTTTGAGATCTTTTTCACCTAAAAGAAATGAGCCATTTTTAATACGATATTAAAACACAGATTCACTCTCACATAACACACTGACACATGAATACAATACATACGGTGTGACACATGAAAGCTGCAACAAGATTCTTCTAAAAGATATTATATCTATATGCAGTCAACAAGGCGAAGAACTGGTGAAACTCTGGTGAGGTTATGGCAGAGTGTTGATCCTTTTTCTGCCCTTAAGATTGAAGAAATTCCTTAGAATGCTGGGATTCCGAACATAGACGGTGGGACCGAACTAAAATAATAGCTTTCCCGCTTGTTACTCCCAAAGCCAACTAAGCCTGAGATCCATACAAGCATTGGCAAAGCCAATAGGTCTCGCCTATGCGAGAACTATTGGAGGCGAGAACTATTGGCTTTGTCAATTTCTTTTGCTATATTGTGCAGCAGCGCTGGCTTTAGCGCAGCATGGGTGAAACTTTAAAAAAAAGGGCTATAATGCAGTCAACGCCTGCTCTGGCATACAGCTTTTATTCTTTACTTTCAGCCATGTTGCAACATGGCTAAGAAACATTGGGAAAGCCAATAGATCTCACATAGGTGAGACCTGTTGGCTTTGCCAATGCTTATTCTAGGTAGGCAATTTAGTGTTTGTGTGTTTAGAAGTGAGACAATTTCCTCTAGGGTGAATACGCTTAAGTTCACATTTGAAGCTCTAGACTTCCTCTTTCTGTTTATTTTCTCTAAAATTTAACCGCTGGAGGAGTTTGGTTCTTCACCTGATTCCATGTGAGTGGTGGTACAAATTTCTTCTATCAGGGAGATCTTTTTCTTTGGTGCATAGCACCACGTGCAACGGCAGTGAGGAATTGTGATCAAAGTGTTTTCAGAACTTCGTTAGGAGAAGTGTTTTGCTTCTGCTTGATGCCTGCTTCCATCTGCCGTTGCAGTAACCTGTCCCTTTCTCTGCTCAAACATTTCTGAAATTAACTTTGGGAAGAATGCCAATGCAGACACGTGTACTTTTTCGAAACCTGTTTGTAAGCACACAACCACTATTTCTATCACTTTCTCTTATCTCCCACCACCAAGCAACCTTGTCTTCCTTTTTCCATCCTCATTCTGCCTGTATGCCTTCCTCTATGGAGCACTGCAGTCAGCATCTAGCACCTAAAAGTTACCTCTTCACCACCAAAACTTAATTGGTATTACAGAGTTTTACTTCTGTATTTGTTGCTCAGTCGCTCCCATATTTGCTATCCTCATGGTTAAGGGGAAGCACCATGACTGCTGCACTCCTAATCTGCCTTATGTTGTAATATTAAAAATAATACTTTTCTCATAGAGCTTGCTGGGGTCTTCCAGATTGGAGGCACTTCAAATAAAATGTTACTGCTGCCGAGTTCAAAATTACATCCGCAACCCCATAAGCATGAAATACTGAGTCAGCATGTTTTGAATTTGAATCTGTGATGCAGATAGATTTTTTAACATATGCATCAGCCCCATTCAAAAGGTAAGATTAAAAATGAACTTGCTTACATTTACAAATGACTTTCCCACTTAAAGCAAATTGCCATTTCACGCAACAGTTTCAATTAATGTTGGCTGAAGCATGCAAATGCAAACCCTTAAAGAGAATGTGCTGTACAGTGCAAACAAGTTTTATACAAACGAATCCTTTAGAATACTATCTGTGTTGGGGAATTCAACAAATATTAAGCCGTGAATAATCCGGAAGGACAGAAGTCACCGAGACTGCAAAATAAGACAAGTTACTTATCTCTCTGTGCCTTAAAAAACCTAAATCTGTCATTCACATGTTACATGATGTGCTATTTAAGGGTTATGTTACAGCCTCCTAAATGGAGCATAGGAGGGCCACCAGTGCGCTCAATGAGGAGACTGATCTGCATTCCTCTTTCCTATAAACGCTCTCACTTTAAAGTCCACCGAAAGCACTGGCTCTATTGAAGACATAGTTTCACATTTGACCTCTGCCCTTGAAATGCATAGCACATGTTACAAAACAAGAGCAAGGTTTCCATGCCTGTTTACAGAAAGCTCTCGGAAGAATACTGGTAAATAAGGTTTTAGCATGGGAGGGAGGAAGTGAACCTTTAGAGCCTAAGCCAGCAAATGAGAAGCAAGAAAGCAAGAAAATGTCTTCCAAAACCAGAAAGCCAATGGCAAGCAATAGGAAAAATGCATCCCTTCGTTATCTTTCTGAAAGTCCCTAAGATGTATTTCACATATGACAGTCTGGTAGGCTGCTCCCTAAAAATGAGAGCATAAGCGCATCTTAAATAACTAGGTCCATTGTTGCTCTTCTCCAACACTTTCCTAGCTGGAGTGATGGATGCTCAATTTCCCACATTCCTTCCAGGCAAGTATTACAAAGCAAAATATTTCGCAGCGTAAAGGTTTGTCCAAACTGTTACTTTTTTGCAGTGCTTCCTATGCGTTTGCAGGATTGTAGTGAGAAGACCTGGCAAGGAATCTTTTCCATGTTCAATTGAGAAATATCTGAAGGCAAACATGGGTAAAATATTTTTTAGAGCGAAGAACTCGCCAAACAGTTCATGATCTCTCTGTAAAATGTTATTCCCATTGAAATTCCAACCTGTTTCATGGATCTCATCAAGGTGCAAAAGGATTTATGGATGAAAGCATAGCATGGAAGTGTTGCCTTCCATAATATGTGTTTCTTCTATTTCTAGTTGCTGGGGATTTCGTAGAGGATGCGGATATCCATTTGATTCTGGAATATGCAACCGGATCCAGATGGGGAGAATATATTTCACGTCGGGCCAACAGGTTTGTTATAAGATCTTCATTTATGTAAATAATATGCGTCAATGATTTGTCAAACAGGGACACATGACTTTAAGGAAGCATCCTTAAACACGTTCCCATACTTGTGTCAACAACTGTCAACAACTCCTGAGGCGAAAAGCCGGGAGAGCGCACTCCGTGTAATTGCTGTTTTTAAAATTTTTACCTGTAATCTTTGCACTTTTGATTCTTGTATCTCGCTCATCTGTGTTTCGCCGCAGGGCACCTGAAAGACCCAGAGGCACGGGCAGCAGAGTCTAAACGCTGCCGCGCCGCCTTCCTCCATTCTCCCCCCCTCGGCGAGCACCGCGAGGGCGTAGGACACGCCCCCCTCAGCCTGCGTCACCTCCACTAACCAACCATAAAATGCGCCTGGGCCGGAAGCGCAGCGGACGAGCGCAGCGGGAGCGCCGAAGGCGCGCCGAAGGCGCGCCGTAGGCGCGCCTAAGGCAAGCCCGTCTGCGCCCGTCCGAGCCCAGACGAGCCTAGGGCTAGTTACTCTGCCAATTTCACCAGGCACCCCCCCCGCACCTATTGCAGAGAAGCATTGCTTCAGTTACGCTTCCTGCCTTCTTCATATTGCTCCTCCTTCATTACGGACTCGACACCGTTTACCCATTGCGCCCGATGCCACCCCCCTAACTCAACACTGGGAAAACACACGATTCGTCTTGGACTGCTGAATTGCAGATCCCTCCCCAGACACTCGCTTGAGGTGAACCTCCTTATCCAGGAGCAGGAACTAGATATCTTGTTCTTAACCGAAACATGGCTCACACAGGGTGCAGAGGCAGATATGGTCAACGCTCTTCCCCCTGGCTTCCATATCCTTACACAGGATCGGCCTCTGGGTAGAGGAGGAGGCGTAGCCATTCTGTATAAGAACGAATTTACCTGCAGAACTCAGAAAGGTGAACTGGAAGATTGTGAGAGCTGTAAGTTCTCACTCCAAATCTCACCTACCACCACCTTATCCGGGCTGTTGATCTACCGCCCCCCTGGAAAGATGGGTAACTTCATCAGTTCCTTTATGGAAACGGTAACGGTTGATGCTGCCTCTGCTACCAACTTCACCGCCTTGGGAGATTTTAATATCCATTTCGACGATCAGGAAGAGCGGCTGGCGACTGCCCTCCTATGTGACCTTAAAACTTATGGAATAGATCTTATTAATCTAGATCCGACTCACAACAAAGGCCACTTGCTAGATCCCATACTTACTAACATTCCCACCATGAAAGCATCTCCCCCTGTCCCGTTGCCATGGACGGATCATCTTCTGATCCCCTTCACCTGGGAAACGAAACGTGAAAGCCTCCCCCCCTCCAATGTTGGGGTACCTGACAGACCATGGGCTAGGCTTTCAGTGGAGAATTTCACTTGTAGCCTAGAAGCCTCACGCCCATCTCTTCCACAGGATCCTATCTTGGCGGAAGCAGATTTCTGCAGGTGGATATCGAACACCTTAGATGCTGTCCTCCCCATAAGATCGGCTGGCATAAGGGAGAAAAGACTACACACCGCCCCTTGGTACACTTCCGAGCTAAGGGCCATGAGGAGGGCTTGCAAAAAACTGGAGCGCTCCTGGAGGAAGGACTGGGAGGTAGCCAGTAAAACGGATTATCGAGCGGCAATGAGGAATTACAAAAACGCCATCCGGTTGGCCAAAACTCAGTTTTTCGAGGAGAGAATTAACAATGCCTCCAACTCCTCAAGAGAAACCTTCCTAGTGGTCAAAGAACTCCTGAAAGCTCCAACCCCTTCGGCCCCCACGGAGAACTTGGAGGCCAAATGTAAGAACCTGGCGGATTATTTTCTCACGAAAATTGAAAAAATTCTTATGTCACTGCCCCCGCCCAAGATAAGAGCCGGGCGTTGGGAGGATGGGGAATGTCCCCAGACTACGCTGGAATCCTTCGGGCCAGTCACCAGGGATGAAGTCCTCAAAGCTTTATGCTCTATTAAGAGTGGCTCCCCCCGGGATGTTGCCCCCATGAGAGTCCTTAAACAAGTGGCCCCCTCCATTGTAGAACCCATCACCAAAGTCATTAACGCTTCATTAAGCACCGGCATTGTCCCACCTAGTTGGAAGAATGCAATAGTGAAAGCCCTTCTAAAAAAACCTTCTTTGGACCCTTCAGACATGGCCAACTATAGGCCCATTTCGCTCCTTCCAGGGCTGAGCAAAATCTCAGAAAAATTGGTTAACTCTAGGTTGTCCAATTTTGTGGAGACCAATGGAGTGCTAAAAAGCTCCCAAACTGGCTTTCGCCCGGGCCAAGGCACTGACACTGCCTTGCTGGCAGTCATGGAGGAGGCACGCTGCATTGTAGACTCAGGGGGATCAGTGGCAGTGATCCTCCTGGACCTGAGCGCTGCATTTGACACTGTGAACCACCAAGTGTTACTCCAGAGACTATCAGATGCCGGAGTGAGAGGAACAGCGCTAAACTGGCTTAGGTCATTTCTTAGCGAAAGATCTTTTCAGGTATGGGAAGGGAGTGCACGGTCGGAATCCACCCTCCTCCACTGTGGTGTGCCTCAGGGCTCCTCCCTGAGTCCTACACTATTCAACGTGTATATGGCCCCTTTGGAGGAGGTGGTGGCTCCATTCAACATCAAGATCGTGAGCTACGCAGACGACACCCAATTGGTGTTCGCCCTCTCC
Organism: Lissotriton helveticus; assembly: GCF_964261635.1. Lineage (NCBI taxonomy): Eukaryota > Metazoa > Chordata > Amphibia > Caudata > Salamandridae > Lissotriton > Lissotriton helveticus. The sequence goes on from NC_136067.1 coordinate 991,442,801, forward strand.
CAATCCTCTGAGAACTCCCAGATACTCCAAGCCTGCCTCTCACAGGTCCACTCCTGGATGGGGGACTCAGCACTCAAACTGAATGGGTCCAAAACGGAGATCATGGTGATGGGACCAAAAAACCCCTCCTTTCCCAGCTTAGCCTGGCCTAGCTGCTTAGGGAGCCTTCCTGAACCCAAGGATGAGATCAAGAGCCTGGGCATCTGGATGGAACGAGATCTCTCCCTTAGAGCCCAAGCTTCCAAACTGGCGGGCGTCTGTTTTGGTCTCCTCAGATCAGTACGTAAGATACTGCCTCTCATTCCTTTCCTATCAAGAAAGCTCTTGATACAGGGTCTAATTATGTCCAGGCTGGACTTTAACAACGCGATTTACCTTGGGGCCCCTGAGAGCACTCTGAACAGACTCCAACAAGTTCAAAATGCGGCAGCACGAACTCTCTACAACATCCCCATGTCCTGCTCTGCCAAACCAGCATTGAGGGCACTACACTGGCTGCCAATAAGGGAAAGAGTGAAATTTAAATCCCTATGCCTCGCCCACAAAATCCTGCAAAGCGACAGTCGCATAACCGCCTCGCTCCGTGATTTCTTCCTCCCCGCCACCTATCCTGTATTTCATCCTGTTCGGGGTGTTCCGAATTTGGTCACCAAGGAAGAGCCTTCACTTACCATCCTTGTCCGGGGCTCTGGCGTGCAGTCATTTCGGCGTTCTGCCCTTGTTGCCTTGCTGGCCTTCCCGGCCCTGACGCCGGGGCCTCGAGTGCTGTGCTTGCCCGGAGATGTTCGGAGTACCGGCGGTCCGGAACCGGTGGAGAGACCCGATGCTGAGAGCCGCGGGCCGGAAGCCCTGTAGCGGACCCACCCCCGCGGGTGGACCACCCCGTATGTCCGATTGCCTGCCGGCCCGAAGAAGAGAAGCCGCGCTGTCCGGCACCCCTCAAGTGGGTGGCCCACTCCTGTTGCTTGTCCCGCCCGGGGTCCGGTGCTGGGCTCCCCCCGAGTGTTGTGGGGAGCACGCCCGTTCTTCTGGTGACTCTCCTTTCTCCGCCGAGCGCCATCCGCCGCAGATCGGTTGTGTGCCCTGGGGCCGCCGGTGCTCCTGGTGGACTTAGAGGCGCCCACGATGATGGCGGCGGGCGCTGTGCTTAAGATGGCGGATGGCCCCTCGGAGAGTCTTTCTCCTGGAGACAGGGAAGTTGCTGCATTTATTCTCTCCAGCCCTCGTTTGATTCGGGCGGCCCCTACTCGGAGTGCTGTCTTGTCTGCCCTGGCTGCTCTGGGGATCGACCTGTCCTTGAAATGCCGAGACTTGGAGTCGCGGATCTCCGCCATGGCTGCTCCGCCATTTTGTGACGCGGTGTCGTCTTCCCGAATTGTAATGGTTGAAACTTCTCCGGCTGCTGTGCTGGGATCTCTAGCTGGGTGTTTGATTCTATGGGATCATGTGGACCCGGTGCCGATGCTGCAGTGTTTCCTACATCCTGATTTCTCTGCTTCGTGCTGGACAGCCCAGATATTGTGCTTGGCCACGTGGATCGTTGAGGTACTTTTGCATTCTGACTGCTGCCGAGTTCTCCTGGTTGCTTCTTGTTGGCCGGGACGGTGTTTTGCGGAGATCCCACTGGCCTTCCTGGACTGGTATGGACCCACTGTATCATTCTGCTTTTCGGCCGTGGCGGGGTCTGGAAGCTCGACTCTTCATAAAAGTGGACAGGGGTGATTGTGCCGGAGTACCTGTGGGACCCTTTTAAATGGCATCTCCAGGCCTCATTATTTTGGTTAGTTCTTGTTTTTCATCCTTGTGTGGGCTTTTTTCAATGTCCTTTTCGACCTCGATTGGTGATCCGTTGCTGCGGGTGGGGTAGTGTTCCATGTTTCGATCGCTGGCTCCTCTCCTCTCCTGTCCTACTTTTTCCTCTCCTTCTCTCTCTTTCTTCTTCCCTTTCTTTGTTATTATTCCCTTTCTCTTTCTTCTATATTTCGGGTGACTCTGGGCGACAGGCACGCTGTTTAGTGGGGTAGGCCGTAGCCATTACAGTGATGTAGGGTGGGGGGGGTGTTTGTTATTTTAGTTTGTTTTATTCTATGGTCCCTTTTTGCTTTTTTCAGGGGGTGGGCTATGTCCCTTTGTTTTCACTTCTTTGTTTCGTACGTGTCCGCACTTTCTCCTTTTCCGGGGCGGGAAGGCTGTACATGTGGCGTCCACGTTATTTGTTTGCTGACATTTGTCCTTTATTTTTTAACCTTTGCTGGGCGTAGGATGTCTTTGGGCTTCGCCCTACTAGGGTTATTTGATTGCGTGGGGGGCTGTCTCCCTCCCGCCCCCCCCCCTTGTTTTCTGTATATGTTGCGTGACGCCCGGTAGATATGGCTGCTGCCTCCTCTATAAAATGTAAAATGAAACCTTTTTTATCCTGGCGCTGACTGTTTAACGTCTTTATTTCACGTCTATCCTGTATTCATTCTATTGTACGCATTGATGTTGCCTTTTTTTTTTTTGACTCTCCTGCTTTTGCGGCCGGCCCCTGTGGTTGTAGGCCTGCGCTTGTACTTCTATGTGTCTTTCAATAAAGGTTTTAAAAAAAAAAAAAAATCCTGCAAAGCAAAGGCCCCCCTGTCCTGCAGAAGATGGTGGCCCCGTACAAAGCGAGCAGAACATTACGCTCGGACCAGCTACATCTGACGGTCGTCCCCAGGGTAAAAAAGGCACGATCGGGTGGTAGGAGATTCTCGGTCAATGTTTCAATCTTTGGAACGCCCTACCCCTAGGTCTCCGAGCGGAACCATGTCTCCTGCGCTTCCGAAAACAACTTAAGACCCTCCTCTTCTGTTAATTTTTTTGCTTTCTTCGTTTCAGCAATTTCGGATGTCGCTAGTTGGCAAAAGCGCGGGGATGCTCTAGGGTAACCGAGCGCTATACAAAACCGATTTAATAATAATAATAAGTGTGAGCCTGATGAAATGTTTATTCCCCAAGAAGCAGATACCAATGTCCTATTTTGCTTGCTATGCGTTTCTTCCATATGTGTGTGGGTGTGTGTGTGTGTGTGTGTATATGTGTGTATATATATATATATATATATATATATATATATATATATATATATATATATATATATATATATATATATATATATATATAACACACTTTCACCCCACGGAGAGAGGCCACTACACGATGGTAGTTCGAACTCCTTTAATTGCAGCTTGCCAGCAGGGATTTCAAACCAGCACACAGCAGAAGATTAATTATGCCAAACGCGTTTCAGAACCCATGTTCTTTCTTCAGTGGCAAATGTAAATGTTACTGCAGTGGTGAAAATCGGCAATATCAGTTTTCTTAGTCCTGCCTCAATAGGCGTGGCCAAACACATGGCCTGCTGGATCTAGTAGTCATTAACATTATTTCTCCAGTGAGTCCGTTTTCTCATTATTTCCCCAAAGCATGAATCTTATTCCAAGTGGCACAGTGAGCAAAGGTTTGAATCACCTGCCTCTGCTTTGTAGATGCAATTGCGAACATCGCGCTGAAAGCGCCGTGCATCCTCTGAGCAAGCACCCCATGGCGCCTGCCTGGACCACGCCTATTACCCTTACATAGGCAATTAATCTATCCTCATGTTAATCTGAGTCCAGATCTATGTTCCTAAAGTCATTGAGATGTTGCTGTAACATCATTCTAGTACTTAGTTTGTCTCTTGATACAGATTTCCTTACACATGATGTGACACAAAGGCCACATATTGCAGGAGCACCCTGCACGCACAGACAGAACAGGAAAAGAATGGCTAAGATCATCCCAATGACCATCAGAATTTTCCATCCCCAGGCGGATATCAGTTCCCAGAACCATCCCATTAATGACCAATCTCCTTTATCCGCATGAATAGATTCGGAAATCTTATGTAGTTTGGAGATGGCCTGGTACACCGTTGGAGCGTTATCTGGGATGAAAACGCAGCAACTTGATTGGATCAATCTGCATACCCTACCTCGGTCTGCAAGTATACATTTAACGCGACCCTGTTCTGAAGGGTCATAAGTCGATCCGACTGGAGCTCAGCAGTCAAGTTACGAAGGGCACCAGCAGTATCAATCACGGTGGACTCAACTACCCCTGTCAATTGCCTTATGTTCCTGCTGTTAGCCATGGATCCCCAGAACGGCAGAAAACCCTTTGCAAAGTCCCCAAATTCTTGACCTGCAGTGTTTTCTGTACTCAAGACACCTCTAACTATCCTTGCCCTGTGGTAATCTGCCGCTGCTGTGTAGGTGGGGGGCAACAGAAATGAAACAAAACATGAGCCCGAAAAGTCAGGGGGCAACCATGTATAGGCTCTATCATTATTTACAACAAGGGGTGGTGATGGACAGAGTCTCTGAATTAAGCAGAGTACTCTCACCCAGTCAAGAGATCAGGGCTAGATCCAACACCGTTTTTTAGCTCATTGCACCATCCCAGTTTCAGAACCTGGCTGTATGCAAATTAGTCTGTCCCTGGCCCAGTGCATCATGGGAACAGGGCAGACCAGACTACAACAGCCAATTCTTACACTGGGAAGGAAACAAGCTTCCGGGGACCGGTTTCTGCCATTTCAGGCGTCTTCGGCCCGGCTTGCTTGAATCCTGATGGTGCAATGAGCAAGGGACTCACATCTGAGTATACCCTTCCACGCTTAGGGTGGACAAAATTATTTACAACAAGGGGTGGTGATGGACAGAGTCTCTGAATTAAGCAGAGTACTCTCACCCAGTCAAGAGATCAGGGCTAGATCCAACACCGTTTTTTAGCTCATTGCACCATCCCAGTTTCAGAACCTGGCTGTATGCAAATTAGTCTGTCCCTGGCCCAGTGCATCATGGGAACAGGGCAGACCAGACTACAACAGCCAATTCTTACACTGGGAAGGAAACAAGCTTCCGGGGACCGGTTTCTGCCATTTCAGGCGTCTTCGGCCCGGCTTGCTTGAATCCTGATGGTGCAATGAGCAAGGGACTCACATCTGAGTATACCCTTCCACGCTTAGGGTGGACAAAATTATTTACAACAAGGGGTGGTGATGGACAGAGTCTCTGAATTAACCACTTGGCTGCTAAGGGGTGTGTGCGAGGTCCATTGACTTTCCATTGAAATCAATGGAAAGTCCATGACGAGTTACCCTTGTCATTAGCGCTGAAGGGGTTAAGCAGAGTACTCTCACCCAGTCAAGAGATCAGGGCTAGATCCAACACCGTTTTTTAGCTCATTGCACCATCCCAGTTTCAGAACCTGGCTGTATGCAAATTAGTCTGTCCCTGGCCCAGTGCATCATGGGAACAGGGCAGACCAGACTACAACAGCCAATTCTTACACTGGGAAGGAAACAAGCTTCCGGGGACCGGTTTCTGCCATTTCAGGCGTCTTCGGCCCGGCTTGCTTGAATCCTGATGGTGCAATGAGCAAGGGACTCACATCTGAGTATACCCTTCCACGCTTAGGGTGGACAAAATTATTTACAACAAGGGGTGGTGATGGACAGAGTCTCTGAATTAAGCAGAGTACTCTCACCCAGTCAAGAGATCAGGGCTAGATCCAACACCGTTTTTTAGCTCATTGCACCATCCCAGTTTCAGAACCTGGCTGTATGCAAATTAGTCTGTCCCTGGCCCAGTGCATCATGGGAACAGGGCAGACCAGACTACAACAGCCAATTCTTACACTGGGAAGGAAACAAGCTTCCGGGGACCGGTTTCTGCCATTTCAGGCGTCTTCGGCCCGGCTTGCTTGAATCCTGATGGTGCAATGAGCAAGGGACTCACATCTGAGTATACCCTTCCACGCTTAGGGTGGACAAAATTATTTACAACAAGGGGTGGTGATGGACAGAGTCTCTGAATTAAGCAGAGTACTCTCACCCAGTCAAGAGATCAGGGCTAGATCCAACACCGTTTTTTAGCTCATTGCACCATCCCAGTTTCAGAACCTGGCTGTATGCAAATTAGTCTGTCCCTGGCCCAGTGCATCATGGGAACAGGGCAGACCAGACTACAACAGCCAATTCTTACACTGGGAAGGAAACAAGCTTCCGGGGACCGGTTTCTGCCATTTCAGGCGTCTTCGGCCCGGCTTGCTTGAATCCTGATGGTGCAATGAGCAAGGGACTCACATCTGAGTATACCCTTCCACGCTTAGGGTGGACAAAATTATTTACAACACCACCCCCTTTTCTGAATTAGGCTCTATCAATGCAGATGAAATAAGTACCCTTAGCTGCTAAAAACGCGGGGGAAGTCTGGGCTGCAAAAACCTATGTTTTAGTGCAGATACTTTTCCCTAACTGAGCCCTGGGATTCGTGCCATTACCTTGCAGACACAGATGACCCTGATGGGGTACAATCCAAATCGGGGACGATCTCTTAGCTTGCTGTTTCTCACTCAGAGTAGCTCCATATCCAGTCATGTTCCATCCTATGTAGACTAGTGTCTCATCTCTAGGGATAGTCTCATAAGAAATACCTTCCTTAATCATGTCTACTATACCCTTGACTAAAGCACTTTTTCTAGGATTGTCTGTTACAGAACGTAGGGGGTAGATTTCGTGTGCATATATGAACATTGTCCTATATGCCCAATCAGAACCATTGTGACTGAATGGCAGGATCAAATAAGGGATGCCTTTATTCGTGGTGTGAGGCATAAGACCGCACACCCAACAGTTAGTTGTGTTCATTACGAGTTGGTGTTGGTGCAAGAGCTGAACAAAGGAGTTATTAATGAACTCCAGTCTCTTATTGGATTCATGGTCAGGAAGGGGGTGGAAAGAATGAGAGGAAACAGTAGGAGGAGGTACGGGTGATGCAGTGGGTCCAAATGTTACACGAAAAGAGAATAAAACATAACTTATTAAAAATATCATTACACTGAATAGCATAAAAATACACAATATTATAAAACTTTTCTTTGTCATCACGTTACACAATTTGTGTTTAACGTTCGTTCGTTTGGCAGGTCTCTCCACATCGGGAAACTCCATCCTCTCTAAAGTGCTGCCCGTGGTGGGAGGTTGCTTCTGCTAAGGGATGCTTCTGTCAGTCTAGGGCAACTCCCTTGGACCAACCAGAACTACCGACCTAACGTCGTTAGCTGCACCCCAAAGACTTTAATCAACCGCGGCCCTAGCAGCAGAACCCGGATGGCGGTTCGAAAAACAAAAATAAGCAAGTTTCTTAGATGGGAGAGCTGCACTTTCAAAAATAGTATTTGGGAGGAAAAAGAAATCTGTTTATTAGTCCATGGATCTTGGTCTCAAATTGCAAAGGAAATCGCTTTTATTAGTTCGTATTTCTTGGTCTCAAATTATACCGTTGTTTCCCGGGTACTGTCTGATCCTGGAACAAGAGTTCAGGCTCTGTATTGTTCAATAGCTTGGATGGTGGCACAGCCTTGTGCAAAATGTTCTCACTTTCTTGTTCAGAGTCAGTTCTTTTTATATGCAAATCATTAGAAGGGATGACATGTGGCACTGTTTTAGGTTCTGGGTCAGCGACACCCTTCTGGACCCACTGGTCATAAGGCAGAGGAAAAGGGATTTTCTTACAATGAATCCCGTGGACCCAGTTGGCCTTCCCCTCCACCCGAACAGCTGATCTTGTGGAAAGAAGGACGAGGTGCGGTCCGATCCACCTGGGCTGGTCGTTCTTCGTCCTCTGAAAGTTCTTAACAAGAATCCAGGAACCAGGGTCAATGGTGTGACCTGGAGTCTCAGAGACCGGAGGCAGGGTGTCGTGAACCTGTTGATGCAAAACACGCAATTTAGCCGTCAATTCATACAGATAATCAAGCAAAATAGGGTGCTCAAGCTCGCTGAACTTAGTGGGTCTAGGCACTCCCCATATGTTGGCTGGCCGGCCAAAAACGATCTCGTAAGGGCTGAGTTTCACTCGTGAATGCACAGTCATTCTGGTGGACAGGAGTGCTAAGGGTAGAGCGTCAGGCCATTTAAGACCTGTGCTCGCTCGGATTTTGGCCAGTTTAAGTTTTAAAGTGCCGTTGTAGCATTCTACTAATCCGGGGGTGATTTGCAGCATGGAACTTCTGCCGAATACCTAGCCCTTCACACACTCTCTTCATCACACGACCCACAAATTCGCTTCCATTATCAGACCAGACCATTCTAGGCATTCCAAACCTGGGGAAGTACTCTTTCACAAGGGCTTTTGCTGTGGACAAGGCAGTATTGTCTTTTAGGGGATAGGCTTCCACCCATCTTGAGAAGGCACAAACAACAACGAGTACGTATTTTAAATTGTTGCACCTCTCCATGTGAATGAAATCTAGCTGCAAAACCTCGAACGGATACGTAGGAGGCGCAAAATGACCAGCTGGAGTTGGGGTTCCCCTACCAGGATTGTGCTTCAGACATACCATGCAGTTCTTGACAACATTCTCTGCACACTTGGGAATCCCTGAATTCTTCCATACTGGGGCCAACAACTCGCAAATCCCTTTTACGCTGATATGAACCATTCCATAAGCCATCGTAACCACTGCAAGCACATATGCATCGGGTAACAACCATCTCTGATGCTCTGATAATTCAATCCAGCAACCATTTGCATCCATTCTACCCGTACTTTCTCTCCACGTGCTCAATTATTTCTCTGTGGCCTCAGCTTGAATGGACTTCACACTCTCTATTGTGTCTTCACACATTCCAACATCACCAGTCCATCTTGCAGGGCCTGCAACATACATTCGGCTCATTACATTCTTTGCAGTTTCTTTCGCGATCTCATCAGCAAATGCATTTCCACGACCAACATCATCAGTCACTTTCTTGTGAGCACTACATTTCACAATCGCCATTTGCAGAGGCAAGGTCAGTGATTCAAGAAGCTCATTCACCAACTGACCATGCTGAATCTTAGCTCCATGCGAAGTCAGGAACCCACGTTCTCTCCACAATCGTCAAAAACTGTGAGCCACTCCAAATGCATACTGACTATCAGTGTAGATAGTCACTTTCATCCCTTTAGACAATACACATGCTCTCGTGAGTGCGATTAATTCTGCTGCTTGAGCTGAATTATGTGGGACACGTGCAGCTTCAACAACTGTATGCAAAGTCGTAACAGCATATGCTGCAGTCGTGTCACCACTCGGGAGCTTGAAGCATGAACCATCCACCCACAACGTACCATCACATTCAGCAAGAGGAGTATCGGATAGATCTACTCTCCCTTTCGTTTCCTCCTCTGTTCTAAGAAAACAATCGTGCTGTTCTGAAACACCTGATTTCTCTGCAATTGGCAACAATGTGGCTAGGTTTAAAGTACTGCACCTTTTTATGCGCACATGACTCGCTAGTAATGGTAATTCGTAACTGGACAATCGAGCACTAGTTAAGTGCTGTGTCTTGGTTCTATTTAACAACGTGTCTACTGCATGTGGGACCATCACGACTAGTGTATTATTCATTACTAGACCAGCAGACTGTCGAATAGAAACAGCTGCTGCTGCTGTGGCTCTTAAACAACTTGGCATTGCTTTAGCTACCAGATCCAAAGCGAACGAAAAATAGGCACATGGACGCTGCCTACCTCCAAATAACTGAGTCAACACAGACAATGCACAGCCCTCTTTCTCGTGGACATACAATGTGAAAGGCTTACTGTAGTTGGGGGTACCTAACACAGGAGCCGAACATAATGCTGTGCGCAATTCGAGAAAACTGTTCTGACACTCTTCAGACCAAGGAATGGGATTGGGTGTATTTTTACACGTTAATGCCACCAAGGGTTTAGCTAATAACGAAAAATTTGGAATCCACTATCTACAGTACGATGTAATGCCCAAGAAAGCACGCACTTCTCTCTGTGTTCTTGGCACACTTAATTTTGCTATTGCCTGAATTCTTTCTGGGGTCAGTTTTCTTCCCTCCTTCGATAAGAGGTGACCTAAGTAGGTCACTTCTTGTCGGCAATATTGCAGCTTGGAAAGTGACACCTTGTGATGATCACACAGATGACGCAATAATGACAGCGTGGCCTTTTTTACAAATTCCCTCAGTGTCTGCAGCAATGAGCAAATCATCCACATACTGTACAAGAGCAGCACCTTTAGGTAAAACGATCGTATCAAGCTGTGTTTTTAGAGCTTGACTGTATATCGATGGACTTTCACAGTAGCCCTGAGGAGCGCGTTTAAAGCGGAAGCTGCGACCTCCTAAACTGAAGGAAAAAATATCCCTGCTCTCCTCAGCAATCGGGATGCTGAAGAAAGCATTCTTCAGGTCAATCACCGAAAACCAGGAGGCAGAAGCTGGAATCATAGTCAATAATGTGGTAATGTCGGGGACAACTGGGAATTGTGGCACAACTTATTGTATTCACCTCTCTAAGATCAATCACGAATCTGTACACAGGTGGCTGAGAAGGGTCAGTTCGTTTTAAAACAGGCAGAACAGGACTATTGCAAACGTTGCCTCGTGTTTCTTCAATCACATCCTTTTCAATCAATTCGTAAACGATCGCTAGCAAAGCTTTTTCACCCTCACTAGATATCCTATATTGTGGAATTCGTGGCATTTGAACATTGGCTTTCAATGTTACAACATATGGTGGAATTTCTAAAAGACCCACATCATTAGGACCAGCAGCCCAAAGAATATCTGGAAGAAACGACAGTTCTGCTGGAAGTTTGTCCCTCGACAAATACATTGGAGAAACCACTTTCTTGCCTAAAGTAAGCTGTACTCCTGAAGGAGAGCAGTACAAAGTCGCATACAATCTTTTTAACAAATCCAATCCTAGCAAGTTTTCACCACAACCTGTTGTCAGAATGAGGGGTGCTTCGAATTCACAAGGATCGACAGAAGGAGACAAAGGGTCAGAAATCGGATTTCTAACTGGGGCGCCAGAAAAACCTACAGAAACGTTCATTTCGCCAGACAAAGGTGCGCCGGGGACTTTGGAGTGCATAATAGAACTCTTTGTAGCACCAGTATCCAACAGAAAAGGCTCTGACACACCTGATGTAATCACCTCAACGTAAGGTCCACTCTGATCTACTGGAACTGAAACAACTCCCTCTCTTTGTCTATGGCTGTCCTAGCAATCATTACCCTCCAAATACTCATCTTCTGTATAGTAATCATCAACATAGTATTGAGCTGTCCTGTCAGATGCGTTGTTCTGCTGATCGAACCTATTCATAGAATTTTGGGGTGGAAAGAGACGTGTGTTCTGGGGGACGTTTCCACGTCCTCTACCTCTAGGTGCTTGCTGAATACCACGACCTCTTACACCAGAAGCACCATTTGCACGTTGTAACAAAATAGGACAACTATACTTGAAATTACCTTCTTCCTTGCAATACGAACACTGGTTGGGGCCTACAGGGACACGTGGCTGAGTGTACTCGGCTCTTTGCGAGTTCCTCTGATACTGTTGAGGGTGCTGAAAATTATTCTGGTAATGATTCTGGCCACTATTATTTTGATTACCACCACCACGGGGCGGATATGCTTGCTGTAGCAAAACCTTCGTTTTCAACTCCTTGGTTTTCTTTTCTGCTCTATCTTCCTCGTCCTTGTCTCTATTCTCGTAATATTGTGCAGTAGCCAATATCTGGGCTGAAGATGACACAGCCCAAGAACTTTCCGAATCCTTTAACTTTTTACACAATTCTGGAAGCAGATTGTGCACGAATTTATCGACGAACAATCTCTGACCACCTTCTGTGGTCATATCTTGACCGCTGTGGTCGACAAATGTTTCTTCAAACCTGGTGAAGAAATCTGAGACAGTTTCTTCTTCTGCTTGCATGCAGACAACTTATCCCAATTTACACGTATTGTGGGCATTATCGTTTTCATGTAATCAACTATTTTACCAGGGAGTTCTGCTATCAAAGGCTCAGGCTTAGCACCACCAACTTGTCGGGCATCTGCAGCAGCAATATTAGCCCATGAGTCACCTAACTCCTGATCATGATCTGTATGACGAATTTTACCCCATAAAGGCTGGGGAACAACATTCCCAAATAACATATCGATATCGGCTAAATTCATTATACATGATCCAGCAGTCTGTGACAACTCTCTGTAATACCCTGCAGGATTTTTACGCGGATCAGGTAATGTCAGTTTGAGCGCTAAAACTTCAGCTCGCTTCCATGGGACATGGACCCATACACGCTGAAAGTGTGGCAGAATAGGTGGGTTACCAGTTGTGTCGCCCTCTCTCCATTGTGGGGGGACTTCTCTCATGGGGTATTGTCGCGCCTTTTTCCTACTAGATGCACTAGGCTCAGATTGTGACCCAGAACTGCTCCCCTTACTCCGATATGATAACAATATTTCAACTGCTTTCTCTACATCGGGACCTACAATCATGCCCTCTCCAAACTTAAACCGTACACGAAACAACTCTTGCGGGTTGCATTCCAGATCATTGTCTTCCAAATCCTCACAAAGGAAAACGCACATCTGTTCAAAAACATATCTCTGCGTTGGTGCTTCCCACTGATGGAAGACTTCCATGATAGACTCTACATCATACTTTACAGTGTCCATAACCCATTTCCGTGCTAAACGATTCAATGAGTCTCTCTCTTGATAGTCAGGCAGTCGACTTCGCAACTGTCGTCGTCCCATGTTAGGGGTCGTAGTAGGCGACCCAAAAAGAGGTGAGAAAAGGTTAGTAACAGTACTGGCCATTTTCTGCCGAATGGAAGGTGAAACTGAAGGAAGAACGGGTGAAAAAACGGGGTGAGATAGGGCAGGGGCAGAGACAATAGCAGAGGAGGCATCAGGAGAAATAGAAGGAGCACTGGGCAAAATCGTAGAGGGAGTATTAGGAGAAGTAGAAAGTACAGTAGGCAAAATCGTAGAAAGCACAGGTGGAGCAGATGTGGTCGGTGGGCCTGGAGGAGGCTGCACCGTAGGGACAGGAGCCAGCTGGAGAACAGCTGGTGAGTGCTGCGGAGGAATAGGATTATTTACAACAAGGGGTGGTGATGGACAGAGTGTCTGAATTAAGCAGAGTACTCTCACCCAGTCAAGAGATCAGGGCTAGATCCAACACCGTTTTTTAGCTCATTGCACCATCCCAGTTTCAGAACCTGGCTGTATGCAAATTAGTCTGTCCCTGGCCCAGTGCATCATGGGAACAGGGCAGACCAGACTACAAAAGCCAATTCTTACACTGGGAAGGAAACAAGCTTCCGGGGACCGGTTTCTGGCATTACAGCCGTCTTCGGCCCGGCTTGCTTGAATCCTGATGGTGCAATGAGCAAGGGACTCACATCTGAGTATACCCTTCCACGCTTAGGGTGGACAAAATTATTTACAACAAGGGGTGGTGATGGACAGAGTGTCTGAATTAAGCAGAGTACTCTCACCCAGTCAAGAGATCAGGGCTAGATCCAACACCGTTTTTTAGCTCATTGCACCATCCCAGTTTCAGAACCTGGCTGTATGCAAATTAGTCTGTCCCTGGCCCAGTGCATCATGGGAACAGGGCAGACCAGACTACAAAAGCCAATTCTTACACTGGGAAGGAAACAAGCTTCCGGGGACCGGTTTCTGGCATTACAGCCGTCTTCGGCCCGGCTTGCTTGAATCCTGATGGTGCAATGAGCAAGGGACTCACATCTGAGTATACCCTTCCACGCTTAGGGTGGACAAAATTATTTACAACAAGGGGTGGTGATGGACAGAGTGTCTGAATTAAGCAGAGTACTCTCACCCAGTCAAGAGATCAGGGCTAGATCCAACACCGTTTTTTAGCTCATTGCACCATCCCAGGAGGAATAGGAGGCACAGGTTGCACAACTTAAGTTTGCGGAGGTGCGGTGGCATTTTGCGCATAGGGGGGTGGCAAACTTAATAAATGTGACATTAACGGATCTTTTTCACGCTCTTTTGCTGCCTCTTGCTGAAGAGACAGCAAAACTGGATAGCATTTATCTATTGCCATTTTACGTTGCCTGTGCAACGGCTCACTCATCTGCTCTTCTTCATTGTCTTTAAACTGCATAGCAGCTTTCATTACTGAAATTTCCCCTTCTCTCTTATTTTTCTTAGCTAATTTGATTTCCTTTTGTTTGGCCTCCTTACGCCATAGGCGGAAAGAATCAAACATCGCCGGACGGGCTTTCTTTTTGAAAAGTTTAACTTCAAGGTTATCTAAGATTTCGGTATCAAAGATACCATATTGGGGCCATTTTAAAACACCATCTTTTCTGGTGTATTTGATCCACACTTCATTGTATGTGATGGGGCCTACCCCATGTTTCACATACAACTCGTAAGTTGGAGTTCCAACCGGAGGAACCGGACACGAGTCCTCCAATCGGGAGTCCCTATTATTACCACCAAGACAAAACAAATTTCCAAGTCTAAGACTAGGCATCTTCGCTCTCTAGTCTAGTTCCAAACTTCAAAGGATTATCGATGACGATATTTCTCGTGAATACACGAGTCCTTCGGTTTTGGTGCTTGCAAGTACCAACAATTATCCCAAAGGATACCCAAGATTAAGACCAACTAAGGACTGGGAGACGCTCCACTTATACTTAACTGAGATATCGATGACGTCACCAGAAGACTCGTCTTAGTGTTTCGCTCTACAAAACTTCAAGGGTCCAAATCAGGGCGATAGCCAGGGCAGCAGTCCTTTGTAGCCGTTGGGAAGCGGGGAACCTCGCAGCAAAGACCTTCGGACCACGTCGACATGCAGGGGTCGATGAGGTGGTTGGCCGTCCTCCAGAATTTCCACACGAAGCTCCTCACGAACCTCTGGCTGACTGGTACCACTGGAATCGCCCCAAACGTTGGGCGCCAGCTGAGGTACTGGGTTTTTAAGAACCGGCAACCCAGCGGTGTCAGGGTACACCCAGAGACCTCGGGTTCTTCCTGATTCAGACCACAGAAACTCAGTCTTCTAGGTGAAGTCAAGGATCGATTTTATTGGCTGCAACCAAGGTAACAAGTGTCCTAGAAGTACAACACACGGGGAAGTATATTCTCAGGAGACTGCTCGAATTTACAAAGTCAGGCTTCTCTCTTTATACAGAATATTCAGCTTCAGGCAAACATTCTTCGAATTTGCAGTATATCATTTACAGGTCTTTGTTACAAAAGAAAAACAGATCATGATGACATGTACATATTTCACTTCGTGCTGCCCACAACAAATCACCCGGCAGGGCCCAGCATTTCATCAGATATCGGTGGACCCCCAATAAAACAGGCACCTCCCCACCATAAAGGAAGTGAAGCAAAAAGAGTAGAGACAGATGAGAGCAAGATACGGCAGGTGTGCGCGCTGAAATGGTTTTATGGCTTGTTGAGCCTTGATGCTATCTTGTTCGGCCACTGGGAGGGGAACTGACCTAACGAGTTCGGCCTGGGGCAATGGTTCCAACTTGCACAGGTCATAGGAAAGTCGATTAAGGAGTACGTGTCATTGTGGAATTGAATTCAGCTGGATTAAGGCCTATGTAAAGGGCAACACATAAATGGAAGCCAAGGGTTCAGAACGAAAATGACGATTTCGAGGGGAAATCGTCACTCGAATATGCTGAAAATATTTGTACATGGTGTGCTCGTCATTCTTGGTCTTTTGATACCAAATTCGTCATGTTTCGACGAAGTTTTTAACTCTCGAGTTCAGAATGATTACACGAGTCCAGAAGTTTCAGAACCACAGATCCTGCTCCAGTTAGAGCAGTCCAGCCAAACTGCGAGGCCAGGTCCCTTTTAGATGGAATGTAGTATAAACCCATATGTTCGAGGCATGTGGGCTGCTAAATTCATATCTTAGCATTAGATCGCCGCCTAGTGTTGGGTCCGGATGATCGCACATTGTTGTCCTGGAAGAGTCTTCGAAGTATCCTGAGATAGGTGGCTCCTCCCCTGGACTACAGTGCGCATGGGCATCGGCTCCATCCCCAGATTGTGTTTTTTCCGCCATTGGGTTCGGATGCGGTCTCGACGTCTCTCTGTCGGAACCGAGAAAAACTAGCTTTTTTACGGCCAAAAGGCCTTATATTCTTACGTCGGTATTGTTTGCGCACGGTCTCGAGTTCTTCCGTCTCTTGGAGTCGGAATCAGCGGAGTAATTTCACTCTTCGGACATCGAGGCCTTCTCATCGCGACACGACGCAACTTTTCGGCATGGAGCGGAGTCCGTTTAAGAACTGTCCGCTCTGTGGGTCAAAATACCCACATATAGACGTGCACCCGGTCTGTAACAAATGCCTTTCACCAGACCATAACGAAGACAACTGCATGGCCTGCGCAAGATTCAGGTCCAAGAAGACACTCAAGCTTCGGCGCGCGGTGCGCCTTGAGGCCAGACAAGCGGCCCCGGATCCCGAAAACATCTTCGGCGACCAAGCAGAGGAGGACCGGAGCCATCATCTTCAAATCTCCCCGCCCGGGACGGAGGTCGAGGCAGATCCGGAAGACGACGACGGAGTCGTGGGTCAAGGCCTTGAATACGTCGACGAGGTAGGGGACGTCGAAGAGGTTTATGGGGCCGCGGAAGATAGCTCAGGGGACGAGCTATGCCCCGAAGGTTACGAAGATCAAGAACGGGTCACGGGATCGCCTGTCGGCCTTACCCAAGACCCCGTACCGCAAGCCACGGCCCCGCCTTCAGGCCCGGCCACGGACATACTTGCTGCGCAGTCAGTATCGAAACCGAAACTGAAACCTACGGTATCGACTACACCTAAAATGGCCGACCCGAAATCGAAACCGAAACTTATGGATTCGAGCGTCCCGAAGATGGCGGCCGTACCACCAAAAACGGCTAAACCCGCTGCTTCATCGACTCCGTCGGCCTCCGGTCCACAGAAGTCGAAGAAATCTGTCGATTCGAAATCGGCGCCAGAGGAGGGATCCTCTAAGAAGGGTGGTCGGCACGGGTCAACCGCTGCGACGACGGCAAAGCCCGCCAAAGCCAGCGACACGGCTCCGGTTCCGACTGGGACTGCGTTAGTCGGACGCGTGGTGGAGACGGAGCCGACAAAATCACAAGGATCGAAGGCTGGCACATCTGCGCATCGGTCCAAGGACTCTGGGTCGGCGGCTGCGGCATCATCGTCCAAAACACAGAAGGGCCAACAGGACGTCGGATCCGAGGGCAAGGTCAAGACCTCCTCGTCGGTGCCAAAGGCCACTGTAAGTGACGCGTCCCTCATTGCCTCTTCACTACAGAGAATCAGGGAGAAGGCCTCTGCTACGCCGGCTCCGATGCCATCGCCACAGAAGCCGATGGACGTTCCGGTGAAGCCTGCGGGTAAACTTCTCTTCCTTCTGCCGCCAAAAGAGGCGCCAAAGGCCTTTTCAACAAAATTGACGCCAAAGAAGTCGGATTCTTCAACGGCAGGGGCACTTTCAAGTCGGGTACTCGACTCAGAAGAGGATTCTGAGCGTTTTATCGACGCAGACACAGGCAAATTGACCCTTTACAAGAGGAGGATCACTTCACAGCCAGTGGACTCCTATGTCATCCCCCTGAAGAAGAAAAAGCTTCCCCAAGACGCTTCAGGCCTCATGGAACCTATCCAGCCTCCTCCAAGAAGGAGCCCAACTCCTTCTCCAGAACACTCTGAGGGTGAGGGATATGATGAAGATGACCAATACACTTTCCCCATCAATGAACCAGATGCACAGCCAGATTCATATGATGACATTGGTGACCAAGGCACCCAAAATGTGGGGCAAGACCCACAGCCTTTCAGTGCACGTGCATCCCCTACAGAAGATTCTGCAGGTTTTCATGCACTCATTGAGAGGGCAGCTGCTAATCATGATGTGGACATGCATGCTGACCCGGTAGAAGAAGACTTTCTATTTGACACTTTTTCAGTCTCTGAAAGGACAGTAAAGACACTGCCTATGCTCAAAGGGGTCCTCAAGCATGCTGCGGACATCTTTAAAGAACCTACCAGGGCGAGAGTGGTCAATCCACGTATCGAAAAAAAGTACAGACCAGCACCTGCAGACCCTGCATACATTCGGGGGCAGTTGCCGCTTGACTCCCTGGTGGTCGCAAATGCCCGCAAACGGGCCAACTCCCAAACAACGGGTGAAGCTCCTCCCCCGGATAAGGAGTCCAAAGTGCTAGAGGCTGGAGGCAAAAGAGTAGCTGCACAGGCTGCCAATTTTTGGCGTATTGCAAATACACAGGCACTCTTGACACGTTACGATAGGGCGCATTACGACACCCTAGAGCAAGTTTTACAACACCTGCCTCCGCAGTTTCAAGAGGGCACCAAACTGCTTATAGAGGAGGGAAAACTAATCTCCAACGCAGCCATAAAGTGTGCACTTGATGCCGCGGACACAGCCGCTAGGGCCATTAACACTAGCGTCATGCTGAGACGACAGGCGTGGCTCCGCATATCGGGGTTTAAACCTGACATTCAAACAACCATACTTAATCAGCCAGTCAATCCTGATAGACTGTTTGGTCCAGATGTTGACACCACCTTAGAAAAAATTAAAAAAGACACCGAAACTGCTAAGTCTATGGGGGCCCTACAATCACAACAGTTTCGTGGCAATAATTTTCGTCGCTCAGGTGCGCGTGGAGTCACCAGAGGACAGATGGGTCAACAATCACAATTCTCTAGAGGTGGAGCACAATCCTCGTACCCCAAACAGAACAAGGGGGGTTACAGAGGAAACAGCGCCAGAGGACGCGGCAGAGGGAACAACAACTCCCGCTCCTCTACCCCAAGCAAACAGTGACTCTCTGTCACTGCCCCCCGACCACTTAACACCTGTCGGGGGGAGACTACAGCAGTTCCTGCCCGTCTGGAGAAACATCACCACAGACAGGTGGGTGCGACAACTTGTCCAGTACGGTTATTGTCTAGAGTTAAAATCCACTCCACCCAACATTCCACCAAGGCAAAGGCCTATGTCCGCAGAGCACTTGCTGCAGCAGGAAGTGGTGGTGATGCTGCAAAAAGGCGCAATAGAGCTCGTGCCAGTGGGAGAGGAAGGCACGGGGGTATATTCCCTGTACTTCCTTATTCCAAAGAAGGACGGATCTCTCAGACCCATTCTGGATCTGCGTCCCCTCAACCTGTATATACTGTCAGAACATTTCCATATGCTTACACTGCAACAGATTCTTCCCTTGTTAAACCAAGGGGACTTCTTAGCAACCTTAGACCTCAAGGATGCTTATTTCCACATTCCACTACACCCGTCCCACAGGAAATACCTCAGGTTCACTATCCAAGGCAGGCATTATCAGTTCAAGGTCCTACCCTTCGGAGTCACCACAGCCCCAAGAGTGTTTACCAAGTGTCTGGCGACAGTAGCAGCGCACCTCAGGAGGCAGAACATACATGTCTACCCCTACCTGGACGACTGGCTCGTTCAAGCCAAGTCGGAACAACAGTGCGCCGCGGACATGTCGACTACCATTCACCTCCTTCACGATCTAGGTTTCTCGTTGAACTACCCAAAGTCGCATCTTCAGCCGGCACGTGTCCGGCAGTTTCTAGGTGCGACGATCAATACCCTGACTGCCATGGCTCAACCAAACCAAGTCAGGATAGACAGCATGCAGTCTCTAATCCAGAAGTTCAGACCACAACACTCACTTCCAGCGAGAGTGTTCATGCAGTTGATAGGCATGATGGCCTCCTGCATCTTCATAGTCCCTCACGCACGGTTACATATGCGCCCGCTCCAGGAGTGCTTAGCAAATCAGTGGACACAGGCTCAGGGACAATTAACAGACCTAGTGTTGGTTACCAGTCGGGCATACGAGACTCTGCATTGGTGGAATCCACACAACCTTTGCAAGGGCCGACTGTTCCAGGACCCAGTGCCACAGATTATCCTGACAACGGACGCATCTCTCCAGGGATGGGGAGCTCATCTGCTCACTTACACAGTGCAGGGACTATGGACGACGCAGCAACAGAAGATGCACATCAACTATCTGGAACTGATGGAAATCTTCATGGCGCTCAAGTCCTTCATTGTACATCTGTGCAACAAGGTAGTGTTAGTCCGGACGGACAACATGACCGCGATTGTTAGACTTGGGCCTTAGGGCAGGTTCACCCCTAATCTTTTTGCCTTTATTTGTGACCCTGTGTAGTGATTTTTGGGTCTTGGCGCACTTTTTCCCTGTGTCCCAGAGTGAAAGTGCGTGCGTGTAGTATGGCTGGCCTGCCCTCCCATAGGAATGCATGGGGAATGTGTGTGCCCTGGTAGTTCCTGATGTGTGGGGAGTGCAGGCTCGAGTTTAGTATGTATGAACTCGTGAGAATGAATGCTGCGCAATGGTATGTGCGGCTTGTATGTGTCTAGAAGGGAAGTGCTACTTCTGGACATTGATGTATGTGTGCAGTGAGGATAGTGGAGCGTGATTGGCTGGAGCTGGCTGGCATGCCAGGCTCCAGGAAGTCTGGATGGGTCTGCCCGGTGGTGAGTGTGAGATCAGCCTGAGTGATGTGTGGGAGGAGTAGATCTGTGTCCTGGATGGGCTGGGTTTTCCCCACACAATGCTGGCTCCGCCCCCCTGTGGTTTGTCTAATGACCCTAGCCTCCCCAGTGAATGAAAGGGGTGGTTGGGCCATCAAGGGTACTCCCAAGCCAGCTGCAACTGGTTTCCCCCCACCCTGCACCTCCTAACAAAGGATTTCTCTGTATAAATATGGGGCTGTGTCCCCACAGAAATTGTTCTACTTGTGGATCCTTGCCAGAGGGGGCTGCTGCTGCTGCTGGGGCCAGGAGGACCGCCACTTGGCTTGTCTCCCTGCCTGGAGACCCAGTGTGCTGGCTCTGGCCCTGCCCTGCCCCCCTGTCTGCCTCCAGACCTTGCTGGAGCTTGTGCTGTGCCTGGAAGCGCTTTTATTGGATTTATAGCGCTAGGAGCGCTTTCCTGGTGCCCCAGCGCTCAATAGCGCTTTGCTTCTATTTTTAGCGCTAGGCGCGCTTTCTGTGGCCCCTAAGCGCTTGGGAGCGCGCTGTATGCAGCCGGTGCCTACCCGGCATCTGTCCGCCTGATTTCGCCGATTTTCGGCGTAGCGAGTGCCACCTCGCTTTATCTTATTAATTGAAGGCCGGTGCCACCCGGCATTGCCCCGTGGTATTTATTTGATCTGAAAGAAACAGGTTAGTATTAGATTCCTTACCTTAGAATATCCCCAGGCGTCAGTCTGGATCCGGAAACTTTTGCGTAGCAGTACCCCTGCGCGTCGGTAGGCGTCGTCTGCAGGCGTCCCCTGCGGCTCCGCGTCGTCGGCGTCGTGCGCCGTGATGACGTCGCTGGAGTATATAGACGCCGCCTCCGCGCGCTGACGTCAGTTCTTCTTTTTTCCGCGCCAGTTAGCGCAGATCCGAAGAGCAGTACTCCGGTCTTTTGACCAAGTTTTTTTTTTTTTGTTCACTGATTGATCTTTACGGTGCCGGTAGGATGCCCGGTTTCAAGAGTTGTGACGAGTGCGACCGCCTGATGTCGGTCACCGACCACCATCGACTCTGCCTCCGGTGTCTGGGCGCGGACCACGACGTGGAGTCCTGCGTCGACTGTCGGGCCTTGACTGGAAAAGCTAGGCGGGAGCGGTCCCGCAAGCTTCTCGAGCTCCGGTTGTCTGCCCCGCGTCGAGAGCGGTCCCGGTCCGGTCGGAGGTCGAGGGAGCGGTCGAGGGAGCGGTCGCGGAGCCGCCATGGGCGCTCCGGGAGTCGCCACCATTCCTCCGGCTCGTCAGGTAAGCACAAGAAGTCGGGGCGTCGCCATCGCACCCCCGACTCCCCCCGACGCCCGCGTGCTGCGGCCGGGGGCTCGGGTGACCCCACCCCCGCGGTCCCGCATGGGTCGCCGACGCCGTCTACCCCACACCTGTCGGTCCCTGGGGAAGGCGCGTCGCGTGAGGAGATCGAGGCCTTCCTCATTGCTATGAGGGCGAGGTCTTCTCCGGCGGGGCCTTCGGCGCCTGCGGGCCCGTCGGTCCCGTCTGGGGGCCCGAGCGGTTCGGGTGCTCCTGCCCCGGCGCCGCCGGTGGCTCCGGCCCCGGCGCCGCTGGTTCCCTCTGGTTCGTCGCCGGCTGGTCTCCCGGCCTCTCCGGCGTCGGTTCCTGTGGGCCAGCCCGTGGTACCGCCCCCGCGTGGTGCAGCGACTCCGCCGTCGGCTCCGGCCGGCGTCGGGTCCCCGGCACCGACGCCGCGCGGCGCCACCCCCCTTTCCTCCCCGACTCCGGACTCGGAGCCGGACCGGCGTCGGCCGACGCCGGACCCGACGCCGATGGGGCCCGTTGACCCCGATGTCTATATCGTCGACCCAGAATATGGGTATGACGAGGAGGAGTATGGAGAGGGTTGGGAGGGGTCTGAGGACCCTCTATCCCGTGCCTGCCAGTACGATGTGGACTGGGTAGGTGATCTGGGTGATGCCAGTGGCCTGGACGAGTCGCCCAACCCTGGGTTTGTCTCTCCGTCCCCTGTGGCGTCCGAGGCGGGTGCTGCCTATTCGGTGGTCCTGATGAGGGCTGCCAAGGCCTTACACCTTGAGCTCCCCGTCGCGAAGGTCAAACCGAATATCCTGACGGAAGTTTTTAAACCGCAGTCATGCCCCCAGGAGCCTCTGCTGCCGTTTAATGAGGCCCTGACGGATGTCCTTCTGGGCACCTGGTCCAGGCCCGCCTCTGGTGCGCCGGTTGACCGGAACGTTGCCAGGCGTCACCGTCCCTGCGCGGACGACCCTGCCTTCCTGTCCACCCATCCCTCCCCGGAGAGTCTGGTGATCCAGGCCTCCACTTCGCAGTCCGCATTTCCGTCGGCTCCGCCCGACCGGGAATCAAAGAGGTACGACCAATTTGGAAAAAAAGTGTTTTCCTCTTTGAGTGCTGGACTGCGGTCTTGTAACACCGCGTGCCTCTTGGGCCGCTACACCCACTCCCTGTGGGATACGGTCGAGGAGTGTTTGCCGCAATGCCCCCAGGAAGTGCGGGACAAGCTCACCCGGGCCTTTGTTGAAGGCCGGGATGCGGCGCGGTACTCGATCCGTTGTGGTCTGGACACCACGGACTCACTGGGACGGGCCATGTCCACTACGGTGGCGATTCGTCGCCATGCCTGGCTGAGATCTGCCAACTTCTCACCAGACGTCCAAAATACGCTTATGGACATGCCATTTGATGGCAGTCGCCTATTTGGTGACAAAGCGGACCACGCGCTGGAGCGCTTCAAGGACTCCAGGGTCACGGCCAAGTCCTTGGGTCTCTCGACCCAGACCCAGCGCCAGCAGACGGGTTCGTTTCGGCCCTTTCGTGGCCAAGGGAGAGGAGGTCCCACACGTGCTGCCAGCCACGCGGCGCAGAGCGCTCCCCAGCGCGGTGGCGCCCGTGGTTTCCGCCGTGGTGGCGGTAGAGGCCAGCGTCGTGGTCAGTCCACGCCTCCCTCCGCTGCGGCATCCAAGCCTTCCTAGTCCGAGCTTTCGGGCTCACGTGACGCCAGTGGGTGGCAGGGTTCGCCATCACCACTCCCGCTGGCGCGCGATAACATCGGACAGGTGGGTGCTGCAGCTTGTCCGAAGGGGCTATGCCCTCCCCTTCGAGTCCACTCCTCCAGCCATGCCACCGCAGAACCACCGTGTGTCGGGGGACCACTTGACACTTCTGCAGGAGGAAGTTACGGCCCTCTTGGCCAAGGGGGCCATCGAGCGCGTTCCTGGGCCAGAAGTAGGGTGTGGTTGCTACTCCCACTACTTTCTGGTACCCAAGAAGGACAAGGGAGGCCTGCGTCCTATCTTGGATCTACGGAACGTCAACGGCTTCCTCCGGAAGGAGAAGTTCAAGATGTTGACTTTGGCTCAGGTCTTGGCTGCTCTAGACCCACAAGACTGGATGGTAGCGTTGGACTTGCAGGATGCGTACTTTCACATCCCCGTCCTGCCGGCCCACCGGCGTTACCTGCGGTTCACGGTAGGCCACGAGCACTTTCAGTTTATCGTGCTCCCATTCGGCCTTACCAGCGCCCCACGGGTGTTCACGAAAGTGATGGCGGTGGTCGCAGCTCATCTGCGCCGGTTAGGGGTTTCAGTCTTCCCCTACCTCGACGACTGGCTGTTGAAGGCGGGCTCGCCCCAGACAGTCGTCCACCACCTTCAGATGACGGCAGACCTCCTGCACGAGCTGGGGTTTTCCATCAATGTGCCGAAATCACACCTGTGTCCCTCTCAAAAGCTCCTTTTCATCGGAGCGGTTCTCGACTCGGCGCAGTTTCGGGTTTACCCTCCGGAACGGCGGGTCCGGGATATTCAGGCTCTGATTCCCATCTTTCAGCCGTTATCCCGGGTTTCGGTCAGGTTGACGCTGCGGCTTCTGGGGCTGATGGCCTCCTGCATCCTTCTGGTGCATCACGCCAGATGGCGGATGCGGGCTCTGCAGTGGGACCTGAAGTTTCAGTGGGCCCAGCATCAGGGCAACCTATCCGACCATGTCCTGATCTCGGAGGGCACTGCGAGACAGTTGCAGTGGTGGCTTACGGACCGCGATTGGGTCAGGGGCAGATCCCTCTCCCTTCCCCAACCGGAGCACGTGGTTGTGACGGACGCGTCCCTCCAAGGCTGGGGTGGCCACTTGGGAGAGGCGGAGATCAGAGGCCTCTGGTCTCCGGCGGAGTCCCGGCTCCATATCAACATGTTGGAGCTGCGGGCGATTCGCCTAGCACTGAAGGCATTCCTCCCCTTTGTCAACGGGAGTGTAGTGCAGGTGTTCACGGACAACACCACCGCCATGTGGTACTGCAACAAACAGGGCGGTGTGGGGTCGTGGACCCTTTGCCAAGAGGCTCTGCGCCTCTGGCAATGGCTGGAACGTCAGGGCGTGACTCTGACGGTTCAACACCTGGCAGGTTCTCTGAACGCCAGGGCGGACGAACTCAGCCGTCGGTGCTCGGTGGATCACGAATGGCGTCTGAACTCGGATGTGGCGAGAGGCCTCTTTCAGCAATGGGGAGAGCCTTGGTTAGATCTATTCGCCACAGAAGAGAACGCGCAATGTCATCAGTTCTGCGCGTTGGAGTTTCCAAGACGGCACTCGCTCGGCGACGCCTTTCGGCGCGAGTGGAGTTGCGGTCTGTTGTACGCCTTTCCGCCTATACCACTTCTGCCCAGAGTGCTGAAGAAGATCAGGCGCGACCGGGCCCAAGTTATCCTTGTGGCTCCGGACTGGGCTCGAAGGTACTGGTATCCCGAGCTACTCAGCATGACAGTCGGTCCCTCGATCCGCCTGCCCCTTCAGGAGGACCTTCTGTCGCAGCAGCAGGGGACGGTCCTCCACCCGAACCTGTCCAGTCTCCACCTCCATGCGTGGAGATTGAGCGGCGACAGTTGAGGCCATTTGACTTGCCTCCTGAAGTCTGTGATGTCATTCTGGCAGCCAGGCGTCCCTCCACAAAGTCGGTATACGCCTGCCGGTGGAACAGATTTGTGGCATGGTGCACAGCAAAGGCTGTGGATCCCCTTTCTGCCCCTCTGTCTGAGGTTCTCCTCTTCCTCCTTTCCCTTGCCCAGCAGGGCTCTGCTCTGGGCACTATCAAGGGCTATCTTTCTGCCCTTTCCGCCTTCTTGAGGCTACCTGATCAGCCATCTTTGTTCAAGTCCCCTATTGTGTTAAGATTCTTAAAGGGCATCACGCACATGTATCCTCCAACTCCGTTCGTGATGCCTCAGTGGGACTTGAACCTGGTTTTGACTTTCCTGATGTGCGCTCCCTTTGAGCCCCTTCATTCCTGTCCTCTCCGTCTTCTCACCTTAAAGACGGCCTTCCTGGTAGCCATCACCTCTGCCAGGAGAGTGAGTGAGCTCCAGGCTCTTTCTGTTCAACCTCCTTTCTTGTCTGTTCATCCTGACAAGGTGGTTCTTCGGACCAGACCTTCTTTCCTGCCCAAGGTAGTCTCTGCTTTTCACATTGGGCAGTCCATCACCTTGCCCTCCTTCTTCCCGCCTCCGCATCCTTCAAAGGATGAAGAGCGGCTCCATCGTCTGGACCCAAAACGTGCGCTTTCATTCTATATGGATCGCACACGCCAGTTCCGGGTGGATGACCAACTGTTTGTTGGCTACGTGGGTGAGAAGAAGGGAAGGGCGGTACAGAAACGGACCATCTCTCGGTGGGTCGTCCTGTGCATCAAAGCATGCTACTCTTTGGCTCGGAAGGAGCCTCCTGTTGGGCTGAGGGCCCATTCCACTCGGGCCACGGCGGCTACTACTGCCCTGGGCCGGGGAGTCCCTTTGCAGGACATTTGCCAGGCGGCCACGTGGGCCTCGCTGCACACCTTTGCGAGGCACTACTGCCTGGACAGTCAAGTCCGGAGGGATGGCTTCTTTGGCCGTTCGGTCCTCCAGGACTTTCTGGTGTAGGTTGTATTGGTTCGCAGACCCACCACCGGGGTTGGTATTGCTGGGGTATCTATTCTAAGGTAAGGAATCTAATACTAACCTGTTTCTTTCAGATGAACAAGTTACTTACCTTCGGTAACGATATATCTGTAAGAAACAGTAGTTAGTATTAGATTCCTTACCGCCCCGCCCATCCTCCCCGTTCTGCGAACTGATACCTAGGGTTAGGGACATCCCTTTCAGGGCCCTAGTTTCAAATGGCACCAGTGTTGGTTCTCACATGGCTCTGCGTGTTCTGGCGCGGAAAAGCTGTGTGCAAAGAACTGACGTCAGCGCGCGGAGGCGGCGTCTATATACTCCAGCGACGTCATCACGGCGCACGACGCCGACGACGCGGAGCCGCAGGGGACGCCTGCAGACGACGCCTACCGACGCGCAGGGGTACTGCTACGCAAAAGTTTCCGGATCCAGACTGACGCCTGGGGATATTCTAAGGTAAGGAATCTAATACTAACTACTGTTTCTTACAGATATATCGTTACCGAAGGTAAGTAACTTGTTCTTTAAGAGCGGCTGCCCACGCCGCATTGTCCCGTGTTCACCGCCGCAGCCCGGGAGCCCTGAAATCCGTTGCCGGGCCGCTGCCAGTTGCGACCCGGAAGTCCCGCCTCCTGACCCCCAGGGCCGCGCTGCCATTGGCGGCCCCGGCGGAAGTCAGGCGGAGGGAAAGGAGACGAGGCCAGGCGGGAGACCGAGGACGTCTGCTCCCGTGTCTGCGAGGCTCCCGAGTGAGGTGAGGAGCCCCGCGCTGCTCCAGCAGCAAGACACCCGGTGAGTGCCTGAAAGGAGGGAGAGGGGCCGCGGGACACATTGCCGGTGTCCGCCCCTCCCCCATAGCGCGACCTAGCGCTTGTGACTGTTTGGAGCCCCGAGGCTCCTGGGGGCATTTCTGATTCCTGAGTCCCCCGTGGGGGACTCCAACGATCCGGGGCACATTTGTTCTTGAGCCCTAGAGGCTCCGCCCGCATTGGTTCCCGAGAGCCCCGAGTGGCTCAGGGCACTTTCTGTTCTTCGAGCCCAGCGAGGCTCCCGGCCACATTGTCTTTGAGCCCACGAGGCTCTCGCCTCTATTTAGTTAGAGCCCACAGGAGGCTCTGGGGGCATTTCATTGGTTTAGAGCGCTGGAGCTCTACATTGCCTATTTTGCTTTGCGAGCCACAGAGGCTCTAGGGGGACACAGGCAGCTAGTTGGCTGCAGCCCCGAGGCTCCCAGGCTGTGTCTCCCCACATTGTTCTTGAGCCCACCTGGCTCCAACGTTGCCTACTCGCTATTCACAACTGTCCAGCACTTAGTGGACAGTTGCTACGTTTAGGCTTTTGTGTTCTGTGCTGCCTGCGCAGACCTCCCTGACACTGAGACTCAGGGCATTCCGCCCCTTTCGAGGCCAGTTGGCCTGAGGGACATTTTGAGTGTTGTGCTACATGCACCCCGCGCATTGTGATTTCTTTGCTATATGATTCTTGCGCAAAAGTTCTAACCTGCACCTCTGAATGTGTTTTAATGTTACATGTGCAATTCTTGTTTATTATTACCTTTGCTAAAAGTGACCTGCTTAGGTAATTCTTTATGTGTTTATCCCCTTTGCTAAAAGTGACCTGCTTAGAGGATTGTTGGTGTCATTACCTTTGCTAAAAGTGACCTGCTTAGGTAATGCCTTGTTCTTTTATTCCCCTTTGCTAAAAGTAACCTGCTTAGAGGAATGTTGATGTTTGATTGCCTTTGCTAAATGTTACTTGCCTAGGTGATTATTTTAGGTTTCCTTCCCCCTGCGTGATTTCCCTACAGAGACTAGGGTGGCGTAGGAGGTGATAGGTTTTCCTTCCATAGGTTTCCTTCTCCCTGCGTGATTTCCCTACAGAGACTAGGGTGGCGTAGGAGGTGATAGGTTTTCCTTCCATAGGTCCTGATGATAAGGTCCTAGCTCCCTGCGTGATTTCCCTACAGAGACTAGGGTGGCGTAGTAGGTGATAGGTTTTCCTTCCATAGGTCCTAGCTCCCTGCGTGATTTCCCTACAGAGACTAGGGTGGCGTAGGAGGTATTTTCTCTTTACCAGTAGTTACTGGTTGTATGCTACATTTACTATTTCTGTGTTACAGTCATTGTATGTTGATGTGCTAAAGTGTTATACCTACAAGTATTATTTCTAACAAGTGCATACCCCTGACAGTGGTCCAGGTGGCCCTGTCCTGTACATAATCCCTTGTAAATCTTGCCCGTGCCTGTTGGCACATTGTAAAGTGTGTGTGTTATCTAATGTGTTCTTATTATTATAATACAAAGGCTATTTTTGATATAACCTTGTGTGGAGTTTCCTTTGTGGTGGGCCTTTGGTTGTTGTCGCTGGGGTGCGCGCGCAAACGCTTTACACATCGCCTCTGAGATTAGCCTTGCTGCTCGCGCCACGTTACCTAGAGGGTGAGCGGGGGTTATCTTGGTGTGTGACTCCCTAGCCCTGACCTTAGAAATGATGATCCCTGACTGACCTCGACGCGAGTCTTGGCCGGCCAGGGTCCCGTTTCTAACAGCGATGTACTACATTCAAAAGCAGGGGGGCACCCACTCGCCACAGCTGTCTCATCTGGCTCAGGGCATGTGGCGGTGGGCCATTCAGAGGAACATCTTCCTCATGGCAGAACACCTCCCGGGCAAGGACAATCAGATGGCGGATCTGCTCAGCAGATACAGCCATCAAATGCACGAGTGGGAGTTACACCCATCTGTACTCCACCCTTACTTCCAGCAGTGGGGTCATCCGGAGATAGACCTGTTTGCAACAAAAGAAAACGCAAAATGCCAACACTTTGCCGCCAGGTTCCATCACCCACAGTCGCAGGGGAATGCGATATGGATGAACTGGTCAGGCAAATTTGCGTACGCTTTTCCGCCAGCCCCTCTGATACCGCTGGTGGCAAGAAAGCTAAGGCAGCACGCGATGACTCTCATCCTGGTTGCTCCAACGTGGGCTCGCCAAGCATGGTACACCACGTTCCTCGAACTCTCAGTGGTGCCGCATCAAAGACTGCGCCTCACGCCCAGACTTTTAACGCAGAACCATGGAGAAATTCAGCATCCAGATCCGCAACAGCTTAACCTGGCGATCTGGCTCCTGAAGTCCTAGAGTTTGGATACCTTAACCTGCCTCCAGAATGCATGAACATCATCAAAGAGGCAAGGAAGCCTACTACCAGAGCATGCTATGCTGCAAAATGGAAGCGTTTTGTCATTTACTGTACAGACAATGACATCAACCCGCTAGATGCATCTATCCCTAACATCATTTGCTATCTGCTACATCTTTACAAGTGCAATCTAGCGTTCACTTCTATTCGGATACATCTCTCTGCCATCGCAGCTTATCTTCAGAATAGGCAGCATCTCTCTGTCTTCAGGGTGCCTGCCATTAAAGCTTTCCTTGAAGGTCTGAAACGAGTCATTCCTCCAAGAACACCGCCAGCTCCGGTGTGGAACCTCAATGTGGTCCTCACCAGACTGATGGGACCACCATTCGAGCCACTGCACTCGTGCGAACTCCAGTTCCTAACGTGGAAAGTAGCTTTCCTAATTGCTATTACGTCACTGAGGCGTGTTAGTGAGCTGCAAGCGCTCACAATCCAAGAGCCATTCATTCAGATTCATCCAAATAGGGTAGTGCTACGTACTAACCCCAAATTCCTTCCGAAGGTGGTGTCACAGTTTCATCTCAACCAAACTATTGACTTGCCGGCATTCTTCCAAAACCCGCAAACGGTGGCGGAAAGAATGCTCCATACGTTAGACGTACGGAGGGCGTTGATGTACTACATAGACAGGACACAACCTTTTAGGAAAACAAAGCAGCTTTTTGTTGCCTTCTCACCACAACACAAAGGCAACCCTATTTCCAAAGGAGGAATAGCCAGGTGGATCGTTAAGTGCATCCAAATCTGTTATCAAAAGGCCAAGCGCACTTTAACAATACCCCCAAGGGCGCACTCCACACGCAAATTGGGGGCATCCATGGCTTTCCTAGGGAACATTCCTTTAGAGGACATTTGCAGAGCAGCCACGTGGGTTACACCACATACCTTTACAAAACACTACTGTGTAGATGTGCATTCCAAGCAGCAAGCTGCTGTAGGACAGGCTGTTCTCAAGACACTTTTTCAGGTTTCTGCAGCTGGCACGGGCAACCGCCGCTGATGGAGGGACTGCTATGTATTCTATGCTAAGATATGAATTTAGCAGCCCACATGCCTCGAACTGAATATGCTACTTACCAGTATGCATCTGTTCTTGGCATGTAGGGCTGCTAACATTCATATCGCCCACCCTCCTCCCCGGTGCCTGTCGCAGCTGCAGATATACTATTGTATTCAATCATTAGCATGGACATCCTTTACACCTTTCACTCCATCTTCTGCCACAATGGCGTAAAACAATCTGGGGATGGAACCGATGCCCATGCGCACTGTAGTCCAGGGGAGGAGCCACCTATCTCAGGATACTTCGAAGACTCTTCCAGGACAACAATGTGCGATCATCCGGACCCAACACTAGGCGGCGATCTAATGCTAAGATATGAATGTTAGCAGCCCTACATGCCAAGAACAGATGCATACTGGTAAGTAGCATATTCATTTCTGTGACACTTGTACATTGGGCCACAGCACTGCTTTATTTTCGTCACTTATGATTTCCATTGCAGGTTGCTCAGTCTGGAGATAAAAGCTAGTAGGTATCTTTGTCAAGAGGAGTGTGTACTACTGTATCATTGAACATAGGTACCAGTGGTCTATTGAATTAAACTTCCTGTTAATGAAATGTCTAGTTAAAGAGTTTGTCCAGCGAATATAATGGAATATGACAGGTTTTGTATCAAAGCAGTAACTCTAGACATTGCTTTCTGGACATTTTTGCGATGTATTAAATGATACCTATTCCTTCTTTCAGATACATAGTGCACAGTGATGTTCATAATCCCTTGATAGATTCATTGGAAGAATTCAGGTTACATCTTTCCAGTTTTAGACCAGATGTGCTAGTTATTGGTGGCCTTCAGATGATGGACAATTTCCCTTTTGAAGCTGGTGAGTAGGTCATATAGTGTTATGTGCATAACTTTCCTGTTTAAAAAAAAAAAAAGCTCTTATCTCCAGCTACAGGTGAAATACACAACTACACTTTTCACCTTTCCCGGTTTGAAAAGAGATGCATTTCTGAAAACTGGGTACCCCGCAGAATCAGAAAAAGGGTAATGCACACAACCAGTACTGGTTCGGGCCTGGCTAGATTGACCGGTCACCTACTGAAAATTCATAAGACAATGAATTAAAGCTATAATTTTGTACCGAAGTGCACGCAGCACTCATTCCATGCATTGACACTGCCTTCAAACAATATTATACCAATCTGCCCAGATGTTGTATTACATCAGCAAGTGCGGATGTGAAACAGATTCATTGTTGTTTCTACAGCTGCTGTAGGGTGGGCAACAGATTTCATCCCTCCTTACGTCATTCATTATGCCAATATATTTCTTCTAAAGGCACTGCATGAGAAGTCTGACTCCTTGTGCCCTCTCCCTTGGTTGGATGTCTTCCATGTTAAAGGTGAAACTTACAGTTGCAGGATGTAATGTGCTGGTTGTTAAATATCCAAGACTGGATAAAGGTGCCACACATGACTTAGACCACTTGGCAGCTGTGCCAACCGAGATGAATGTTAGTCTGCTGGCGAGCTGGGAAAATAATCTGTCTAACCATTCACATCCAGTTCATTACTCATCCATCTAATCACAGTGAGTCACCAACACACCCATCTGTTTATTGTATCCCATACCTATGTATCCACCCACTCAGATCTCCATCCATCCACTCATGCTTTAATACATCTCATCTACCCTCAACCTTACTTTTATCATAAACTCACCCATGCATATACTACTCACCCTCACCACCTCCTCCTCCTTCGCCACAGTAATTACACCATGATCTTTAGTCTCCCTACAGAACTTCCAAGTTAAAAGTTAGCTCAGTATTCTCCCATCCCTCCAATATGGCCGACTTCCTCTTCCCCACCTAAGTCCTAAAAAACGAACTGCAACTAGAGCTCCTGTTTTTTAGTTTCTGCAAACTAACTTTGCAAGTTGCTTCTTTCATATGTGCAGATAAGTGGGGGATAGATGTTTTGCCGTAGCAGACTTGTGGGTCCAGCGAGGTTGAGGTATTGTTGTACCACACTCTGGAACCTACACATTTTGGGGCTTTTTGTTGATTTTACCACAGTTTTTTTTTGTTGTTGATATTTCACATTAGTACCCACAGCGCTCCCCTTTACCTGGAAGACCTGCTTGAGCAGGCTGTGGGGAGCGCAGTTGTGCTTCCCCAACTTCTTTGTTGAGTCTGTGGGTGTTGCATACCCTGCTGAGCGCTCTCCATGAGTTAGCGTTGTTGGGTCAGTAGGCAAAAATACAAAATCATTCACAAAAAGAAAACGAAAAATACCGGTTCCGGGCACAGTCCTCCTTGTGTTCCTCTGATTGTTTTCCTCTGATTGTTTTCCTCTTTTTGTGTTTCCAAGAGAGATGAGCACAAAAAAGCTGCCTTCTCCCTCCACGAAGCTCGATGGACACCTAATTGAGCTTAGATCAGGTGCAGACAAGCCTCTGCTCCTCCTATTGATCTTGGGCGGGACATGAAAGAGAACAAAAGCAGCAAGCAGCCAGTGCCGCAATTCACTTCAGGCCGCGCCAGGCTGTAGCAGCAGAGCGAAGAGTGAGTGAGTGAGGGGAGGGAGGGAAGGTGTGAGCACCATGGGCAAGCTGACTCAGTGTTCTGACAGCATCCCTCGAAGAGTCATGCTGAAAAAGCATTTTTTGTGTTTTTGGTCTTTTCGACCCAGCTGGGGAAGGTTGTAATCGGCACGTCCATTTAAGAAGACCACCCCCAGTCTCTGACTTGAATTTCGTTATGCTGGAGCTGAGGAGAAAGGGGGGTTGTGTGAATAATTATTCTTTTATTCTATTTTTCAAAAACAACCCCCCAAAAATTTGCATCTGTAACTAATCCACTCTGTCACTTTCTGTAGCAAACAAAATACGTTTTTTTGCTTTCAGTTGCGCTGCGTTGAGTACACGGTTGGAGCGCTCAAGGAAAACGAAAGGGAGAAAGGCATAAAGGGTGAACAAATGGAAGCAGGGTAGCTAAATGAGGGAAACTGATACAACAACTCACAAAAACGCTGATGGTGACAGATGGTGTGGCATAATAGCATGAGCTGAGGACTTTGGAACTGGGGAAGCAGGTTTGATCCTCTGCGTTATTCATTTCATGTGTAATAACTCCCCAAGTGGCGCCTACAAAGTAACGCAGAGTTGCACATGGCACCATTGAAACTGGATATTTATTCATAATTGATTGCATTTCATAGCAGTGGGAAGTGCTCGTACATGCCTGCCCAGTAAATCTTAACCACCAATTCATGCTATTATGAAATGTTTGCAACACTCTCTACCAATGCACTTTGCACCCGCACCCGTCTCCACGCCTCACAGAAGTCTTGTGCTCCTCGATGACATCACTGACTCACCACACACCCTAAACAATTTCCAGCACTCACTTGCTAGGAAGCCTGGCAGCTTGCAGTGCAACTCTTGAGGCTTCTCGGCGTTTAGAGGAGGAAGTGAGCAAGAGGCAGGACAAGTCTCTGCGTCAGCTCAAAATCCTGTGAATCTGGGCAAAACACTTCCTCTGCCCATGCCTACCAAATATGAATGTGTCCTTGTTAAATGTACTTGCTGCTCATGTAAAGCACTCCAATACCTTCGGGTCAATTACGAGGTATAGAAGAAAAAAAAATGGGGAGAAAAAAATTAACACTGCCAGGCAGCAGGGGAGAATGGGGGAGGGTCTACATGCAAAGCGTGGGGAACTGACGCAGTATGTAAACAATGAAAGAAAAGGTCTCCGCCAAGCACGATATTTGTAAACTTGTGAGTTGACACCAAAGACTTTAGTGGAACAAAAGGTGCAACATGAAACTAACAGGTAAATTAAGCACTAAATTGCCAATAAATCATCAAACTAAAAACTGTTAACAATATTGTTTGAGCTTCTTGCCATTTCAAATAAATTTCATTTGAAAATATATTAAAAAGCAAAACAGCATCTTCTTAGGTTTTGATTAAGAAGTCCAGTGTCGGGGTAATACTTTTCTCCCACGGTATCCACTATACTCCCTATTCCATTTCCACAGCACTCCAGCTATTGAGGTGCCTGTAATGTTAAACAAGGAGACAAAAGAGATATTTTTTCTACATTGCTACTGATATACGAGACAAGCAGCGAGGGGAAGGTGGGAGGGGCAGCTGGGAGCAGCGACTGGCTGGGGGGGCAGGGCGGGGGGGGAGTCCTGAAAGAATTTTAAACATCATTGTACGGTTGCATGAAGGGAGTTTTGACAGGACACTTACACTCTTTTCTTCTATATTTAATAATTGAACAGAGTACCTAACCAATTGTGTCAAAGATTCCCCTTTATTAGCTGGACAAAAAATGCCTAGCCTGTTTTATACTGATGATGCTAGCCAAAACTAAGATGGGGTTGCGGAACCTAGTGAACAGCTCTTGTGCATTTTGCAAAGGTTTAGGCTGGGAAGTCAATGTGGCCAAGACCAAGCTAATGGTATACGCAACAAGCATTGGCATAGCCAATAGGTCTTGCTTTTGGGACCTTGTAAGTATTTAGTTATGGACCACAATATCCTTGGTGCAACAACATCAACCGTTGCATGGCTAAACACTTATAAGGTCTCAAAGGTGAGACCTATTGGCTATGCCAATGCTTGTTTTTTAATCCATGTTGCACAGCAGCTTAACTTCTGTGCAACATGCAAAATATATTGCAAAGCCGATAGATTTTGCATAGGCAAAACATACTGGCAGTGCTTGTTTTAATTGCCTCTCACACTCGGCGAATATGTCGTGATAACTGAACGTCGAGACCCATGAGTTTAACTGCAGAGAGACTGTAAGGTAATGAGTAGTGTCCAACAAGTTGTGCACTTGAGGGCCGTTAAACAGGAGAGTCAAATGCCACTGCAGTGATGAAAAATAGGTATGTATGAACACATGATGTCTGCTTATTACACAAGATGTTCAAGTACATATTTCGAGTACGTTACACAGCGATGATCAAGAACACAGGTTTGTGCACAAGCAACGACTGCCGTTCTGGGCACAGAGGAGAGTTACTGCTCCTAAAACACAGAGGCTCGTGCATATACAATGCATATGTTGCAAAGACATTCATGCACAAAATGATTACAGTGCTATACCATAAAAATGTGTGCACCCAAACTGAGGGCCAAGAAAATGTAATTGTATTGCAGCAAACTTACTGTTATATACATGCGATTCTATAACTGTGCACCGATGTGATCGCACATACACAACAGCATAACACTCACATGCATACATTGCTACTGCTGCACAGGAAGGGCCAGCTACGTGACTGCAGTGCCTCTCTGGGTCACATCACGATTGCACTCCTGGATTCCCGGCTGCATACATAGAATCCACTTGCTGTAGAGAGAGGCTCGCAGTCATGACTCCATGGCTGCTGACTGAAAACTCAAGCAAAGAACCTTGCAATAAAATTAAATTACTACGAATGGCCTGGCGGGAGGGGTGGGTGGGGGGATGACACATTGAACAACTCGCAAGGGGGGAACCAACGAGGTATGAGCTGGGAAAAGTCTGCAAGACCACAGGCAGGTTAGAGACGGCCTGCAGAGGCAATTTAAAAAGACAAAAACAAAAAAGCTTTGAGGAGAGAAGGAGGCCTGCAGATGCAGTTGTATGGAGTGCATGTTCATAAATAAATAACATTGGCCGCGCAGCTGTGAAAGTAACACGGCCGTTAAAGTGATCGGGTGCTGGAAGGGTGCCAAATGAAAAAGACAGACACTGCGTGCACACTAAATTAAACAAAAGCAGAGATATTAAAGAAAACATAAAAACAGAGCAGACGTGCAAAAAAACAGAGAAGGGGACATATGAATATAAACACCAAACGGCAGAGAGGGGATTGAGAAAGGGGGGCAACAACACTGAGACAGCGATGCACGAGGATAAAAACAGATAAGTAGTATGCACAGTCAGTGAAACAAAAGCAGAGGCAGAAAACTGAAACCTGTTACACACTGCACGCAAAAGGAATGTGCTTAAAGTGCAGTCATAAACCATTGCAGAAATAAAAGCATTATCCGTGCGGCCGTGAAAGTGATCACGATTGCGGGCTGTAAGGGTGCCCGCGAGCGATGCACTTAATGAGCCATGACGAGAGAGGAAAGCCGGATGCGGCCTGTGCTCGTAACTGTGTACGTACCCACACGCTCTAGGCCACCCAAAAAGCTATGGTCGGCTTTTTCAAGCCCACTTACTAAAAGACTCGCTAGAGCAGTGCATGCACTGGCTCAAGTGATACCTAAAAAAGTGGAGGCTTCATGGCTTAGTTAAATTGAATAATGAGATATTGGAAAGGTTCTCTGAGATAGATTATCTGAGTCCCAGACTGATGTACTCCGGATCCTGTCTCTCTCCGATAACGAAATGTTATCCAGTATATGGGGTGTCTTTCATAGATTCACATGCCTGAATCATTCCCCGTCGTCGAGACGGGAGCCTCCGGTACATAAAAAAGTAATGTCCTATAGACATAGATAGAGAAAATAGGCCTAAGGGTCTCCCCTTAGTAGCCTTTCTTTGTCCTTATGCAAAAAGGACCAAACTCTCACAGTTAGCCAATCCGCTCCGACCTCCCTCTAGAACCTTCCTGGGAGGAGCCTCAGTCCCTCAGATTTTCTACCGCACGTTGTGCTAGGGAGTCTCCAGCCTGAGCTCTTCTCAGGATTCCTTAAAAATCATCTACTTTCCTTTGAAAGTGACTCTTCACTCTACAATCTTCAAGGATTACTTCAGTAACACTTTGAGGCAGTAAGTGTTTTCTTTCCACTGCTTTCTTCGATGTCTGAATCCCAGAAGAAAGCCCTTTTCAGGGCCTGCTCTTCATGTGGGAAGAAAAGGCTCCATGTGGATGATAAGCATACCTTATGCTTATATTGCCTTTATCCTGACCACGTCCCTGCAGACTGCAAAATATGTAGGTCTTTCCCTAAAAACACCGTGAGAGACAGGGAAGGTCGCCTTCTCATCTGGCTCGACAGGCTTAAGGACAGAGACACTCTGGAATCTTCCGAGGGTAGTGTCTCTAAGGTCTCAGAAGTCTCTCAAAAGAGGCCAAGGGTAACTTCCCCTGGCCCCTCAGACACTCCTCCTAGGAAGACAGCCAAGAAGTCTTCAGAGGCAAGATCTACGACATCTTCTGTGTCTGTTAAGGATAATCAGACTTTTAAGAAGCCTGCTCAGTCATCTAGCAGACCTGCCCAGAGGACTACCTCAGTAACTACCACTGTGTCAACGACGTCAGCGTTGTCTCCTTCACCGTCGACGATGACATCGTCATCGACAGGTAGACCTATTTCCTCTGTTTTACTGCTGAAATCGTCGTCGACAACAAAGACCCTGTCGACGTCGAAGACTACGCCGTCGACGAAAACTACGCCGTCGACGACGGCATCCTCTCTAACGAGCCTATTGTCGTCGACGACGACGTCGACGAAGAACCCACCGTCGACAGCCCCGACGACGAAGGCATCGACGAGGGCATCGACGGCGAAGACGTCGACGGCGAAAACGTCGACGAGTGCACCGACGACGTCGCGGTCGTCGTCGACGACCAAGTTGCCGTCTACGGAGATTCCGTCGACGAAGACCTTACCGTCGCCGAAGGACTCGTCGTCGACGAAGTTAAAGACGCCGTCGACGGAGGACTCGTCGTCGACGAAGTTAAAGACGCCGTCGACGGAGGACTCGTCGTCGACGAAGGCGCTTTCAGAAACATGGAAGAAATCCAAGCTCGTAGAGGTGTCATCCCTCACGCTACCACCGTCGACGACGCCGTCGGCGGCTTCCACCTCCAGTCCTGCGTTGGGCAAGACTACCAAACCGCATATTACACCGGAAACCACGTCTCCAAGCGAAGTGGAGATGCAGCCGCCTCACGAAATCTTCCAGAGTGAAGACTCAGAAGAGGATGACCACCTGGGCCCCGCTACTTCCATCTCGGACCTACATGTCAAATGCCAAAGCACTGACGAGGAGATAGAGGAAATCTCTTACCAGGAGCACTCCGTCCACACTAATGTCAGCACGGAGGTTACCCCCATGATATGCCTGCCAGCTGCTCTGGTGAACGACCTGAAATTCCTTGTACAGGATTACAAACAACGCTTCCCGGACGCTGACAGTAGAGATCAGTCGCCTATCGTTCATAAACCAGCGGCAGCCCCAAAACAGTCTCGACCTCTCCCTCAAGCCCACCATGAGAGGATCCAACCTCAGGAGGTAGTGTCATCAGACGAGGATGAGGAGGAGGAAGAATTGGAGGAAGGAGAGGTCCAGGAGGCCCACTCTACCCATGATGAGGAGGAGGAGTATGTGGCGTCTTCACCAGCTTCGCCCCAACCGCGCCAAGCGGACTCGCCGCCGGTAGACATCGGCGGCTTCCATAAAATCGTTGAACGAGCGGCAAAGAGATTCCATATGGCTATCGAATCCACAGAAACTGAATGCTTCCTGCACGATTTTAAGGAGCAGACTCAAAAGACGACTAAATCTATTCCAATAATAGAATTTCTGTGGGAACAAGGCAAGAAACTGATGCTGACGCCCGCTTCTGTGTCTGCGGTTGTTCCACGCCTGGACAAGAAATACAAAGCCCCACTGACGGCAGCGGCTTGCCTAAATGGGCACCCTAAACCTGATTCAGTGGTCACACAGGCGGCCCAGAAGCACTCCCGCAACCCTTCCTTCCCGCTGTCCGCTCCTCCGGACAAAGGAGGCAGGAAGCTGGACACAATCGGAAAACGGTTCACGACAACTTCGGCCATGACCGTCAAGGTGGCCAACTCCATTGCCCTGTTGGGGCGTTATAATCCCCATATTTGTCAGACCTGCCTGACACAGTCCAAGGTGAAGTCAAGGCTCCACTAGTGGAGGGTCAAACTTCAGCAGCCGAAATAATAGACTGTGCTATTGATGCTGCCATGACTGGCTTTCGTTAACTTGCTGGAGCTGCGGTCCTACGCCGTCAAGGATGGCTTAAGGCGACGTCGTTCCGCCAGGAGGTGCAATCCAAGGTCTTAGACATGCCCTTCGATGGCCAGCACCTTTTTGGGGACAAGATCGATGAGGCATTGCAAACCATAAAGAAGGACACGGATACGGCCAGGGCTCTGGGGACTTTACAGTCCCGGACCCAGTCCTTTCGAGGCAACAGATCCAGAGGGCAGTCCTCGTATCGAGGTTCCTATCAGAATAGGTCCTCGTACTCC
The DNA here is from genome assembly GCF_964261635.1 of Lissotriton helveticus. Classification (NCBI taxonomy): domain Eukaryota; kingdom Metazoa; phylum Chordata; class Amphibia; order Caudata; family Salamandridae; genus Lissotriton; species Lissotriton helveticus. Next base: position 991,482,661 of record NC_136067.1, read on the forward strand.
TATACTAACAAAGGTCAATACCAACACAAGCAACCTCAAGGCCGTCAATCGTCCTACGGACGATCGAACTTCAGAGGCAAGAATGCGAAGAGGGGCACTGGCGGCCGCCAGTGATGGGCTACTCCAGCCAGTCCAGACACCCTATCCCTCCTTACAACTTGGAGGAAAATTGACCCATTTCCTCAACAATTGGCAACTCATAACCACGGACCGGTGGGTTCTCCAAATTATACGTTTTGGCCATTCCCTCGAATTCACCACCATCCCTCCCAGAACTCCTCCACGCAGACGGGCGCACAAAAACCTACGCCTGCTTCTCCAGGAAATTTCTGTAATGCTGAAGAAAGGAGCTATCGAGCGCGTTCCAGCACCCCTGAAGGGGAAGGGCTTTTACTCCCACTTCTTTCTTGTACGCCAGAAAGAGGACAAGTGGAGGCCCATTCTGGACCTCCGAGCGCTCAACGTCTTCCTACGGAGCCAATCGTTCAGGATGGTGACGATTCAAGAAATACTAGGCATTCTAGAAAAAGGAGATTTCATGACATCCTTGGATCTCCAGGATGCCTACTACCACATCCCCATCCTCAAGTGTCACAGAAAATTCCTGAGGTTCGAGGTTGCAGGGCAACATTATCAATTCAAGGTACTACCGTTCGGCCTCAAATCGGCGCCGCGGATTTTCACGAAGTGCCTTGCACCGGTGGCAGCTTTCCTGCGTCAAATGGGTCACCAGGTCTTCCCCTACCTAGACGACTGGCTGGTGAAAGCACCCTCGGCAAAAGACGCAGCCGAATCCTCCAGCGCCTGCACAAATCTTTTTCAGAGGCTGGGATTAACTCTCAATCTCAAGAAATCTTGTGTCATCCCTACGACAAAAATTACCTTCCTCGGAGCAACCTTGGACACAGAGTGCGCAAGAGCCTTCCCCTTGAAGGAAAGGACAGACAAGATATTGTCCCTGGCCACGGCTGTGGCGCACAGGACACAACTGAAGGTCCGGACCTATACATCCCTCCTGGGCATGATGTCCTCCTGTATACTCCTCGTCCCTCACTGCAGACTCAGGATGCGCCCATTGCAGGAGGTGCTCGCGAGCCAATGGACTCAAAGTACTGGCTCTTTCGAGGACACTGTATGGATAACACCCAAAATGACCAAGAGTCTAACCTGGTGGAGGCGTCGCAAAAATCTGACCGTAGGACTGTAATTTCTCCTTCCGGCAACACCTCTGGTGATCACCACGGACGCTTCCCTGGAGGGATGGGGCGCTGTCCTTCAGGACCTTCGGATCAGCGGCAAATGGGACACTCAGGAAAAACAGCTTCATATAAACCTTTTGGAGCTGAGAGCCGTGTATTTGGCACTACAGGCCTTTCTACCACGCATCCAGCACTCCCCAGTGCTCGTCAAAACGGACAACACCACGACGATGCACTATCTGAACAAACAGGGAGGAACGCGTTCGCTCTCTCTATCACGCGAATCGCAGAAGATCTGGAACTGGCTAGTGCTGCATGGAATCACACTCAAAGCCGACTATGTGCCAGGCAAGGACAATACCATCGCCGACGCCCTAAGCAGGCAAAGATCCCTCTCCCACGAGTGGGAACTGAGCGACAGCGCACTGACTCACATCTTCTCTCAATGGGGAGTCCCAGGAATCGACCTGTTTGCCACCAAGGGGAACGCCAAATGCCCAAGCTACGCAAGCTGGCATCCCCAACAGGGATCACTGGGGAATGCCTTTTCCATCGGTTGGTTCAGCGTGTTTGCGTACGCTTTTCCTCCGTTTCCCATGATCCCGAGGCTCCTCAGGAAGATGAAGGCGGAGCCCTGTACCCTAATCCTGATTACCCCGTCCTGGCCGAGACAACACTGGTTCTCGGATCTACTTCGGCTCTCTATCAAGACACCGATTCGTCTGCGACAACACCCGAACCTCCTGACGATGTCCAAGGGGCAGGTGCAACACCCGAACCTGCAATCGCTCAGGTTATCGGCCTGGCTCCTGAGCACAGAGAGTTCGGTGGCCTGAATATCCCGCAGGACTGCAGAGATATACTGGCAAAAGCGAGAGCAGACAGTATCAACAAAACCTACTCTCTCAAATGGAAAAGATTCTGCATTTGGTGTTCGGACCAGGGCCTGCAACCACTGTACGTCACACCTGAACAGCTATTGCCATACCTACTGCACTTGGCACAATCAGGACTGGCACATGCATCCATAAAAGTCCACCTGGCAGCTATATCGAGGTTCACCAGAACTTTCACGGGACCTTCCCTGTGGTCCAGTAGACTGGTCAAACAATTCCTGAAGGGGCTTTATAGATCCTTTCCGAGGCCTCGGAAAGTCCCCCCGACGTGGCATCTGAACCTAGTTCTCAACCAACTCATGAGGCATCCCTTTGAACCCATTCATCGGGCATCCATCAAATACATCTCATGGAAAACTGCGCTCTTGCTCGCTTTAACATCGGCCAGGAGAGTAAGCGAACTTCAAGCTCTGTCCATTCAGGATCCATACATGCAATTCAGACAGGACAGAGTGATGTTAAGACCGAACCCTAAGTTCATACCGAAAGTGCCTTCGGACTTTCATCTCAATGAACCAATAGTCCTTAGGTCTTTCTTTGCGAACCCTTCCACCGCAGCCGAAAGAGCACTCCATTCTTTAGATCTCAAGAGATGTCTAAAGTTCTATCTGGATAAAACCAAAGCCTTCAGAAAATCTTCACAACTATTCGTGGCATACAGCAATCCAAGAATGGGCCTGCCTCTCACGAAGCAAAGCATCTCGAGATGGATTTTCTCAGCGATTGCATTCTGTCATACCAAGGCCGGACGGCCTTTGACTGATCATGTCACTGCACATTCCACCAGGGCGATGTCCACCTCAGCAGCACTTTTCGCTGGAGTGCCGATCCTGGACATATGCAGAGCGGCGACCTGGAAGTCACCGCACACTTTCTCCAGACACTACTGCCTGGATATCGAACTTCAGAAGGATGCAGCAGTGGGCCAAGCGGTGCTACGCCATCTCTTTCAGTGAGGTGAGCCTTCCCTCATCCCGCCATCCAGGTATGCACATTCTCTGCTATTGTGATGCTCTGCTTATGCTGTCTTTTTACATGCTATAGGACAATGTGTGCATTGTCTAACATGCCTGCAGGACACCTTTCCATCACGAATGTGCATGTCTAATTGCTAGCTACTCTGATTCAGGCATGTGAATCTATGAAAGACACCCCTAATACTGGATAAGAACTGCGTTACTTACCTGTAACAGCAGTTATCCAGTATTGGTGTCTTTCATAGATTCACATGCAACCCTCCCGCCTCCCCTGGGAAGTCTCACATCCCTCTCTAACAATATTACGCCTAACTAGCTGAGTGCGTACGAAAATCTGAGGGACTGAGGCTCCTCCCAGGAAGGTTCTAGAGGGAGGTCGGAGCTGATTGGCTAACTGTGAGAGTTTGGTCCTTTTTGCATAAGGACAAAGAAAGGCTACTAAGGGGAGACCCTCAGGCCTATTTTCTCTATGTATGTCTATAGGACATTACTTTTTTATGTACCGGAGGCTCCCGTCTTGACGACGGGGAATGATTCAGGCATGTGAATCTATGAAAGACACCAATACTGGATAACTGCTGTTACAGGTAAGTAACGCAGTTCTTCTTATGCTATCAGCCACTGAGCAAGGGCCATTATTAAAATGGCAAAAAAACTGGTTCCCAGGTAATCCTGTGGTTGACATGTATAAAATGCTTGTAAGGGGAGTAGCCCTGTATAGGTCAGAACTCTGGGGACAGTGCAATCTGAGTCTCTTGGGTGTAAGGAGAATAACTTCCTTAGAGCTATTAGAGAGGTGTGGAAGGGGACCCTCCTGTTTCCTCTAGCTCTCAACCTTAGAATCTGTTCTATCACTGAGCTTGCAGCTTATAGACCACTGTTATATTGGGTCGTTAGAGAACTGCAAAGCTATAGGTCTGGTCTAAGTGATGTCATGCACTGCAAAACAGGAATTCGATTGCTTAAATAATCTGAGAAGTTCATGCACTGAGATGGGATTACCAGGGGTCTAGGACAACCCAGCGTCTATCCTGACAAAATGCTGCTTCAGTGGTCAAACAAAGAAACTGGGAGAAGGCATGTTCTTGGTTTGAACAGGCCAGTGGTAGAGTAACATTGGCTAGATGTTTTTTAATATATAAAGCAATACCCAAGGCCGATGAAATCTTGAATTATATTAGACCAATACTCGGCCGTACCCTGTTCCTGCAGTTTAGGTACGGTATCCTCCCTACTGCTGCCTTCACTGCATGTTGAGCTTCTGTGATAGATGGTACCACAAGCTGCAAAGTTTGTACTAGCTCTGATGAAACAGAAGAACACTTACTCTTAATTTGCCCTAAATATGCTTTGCCTAGAGGTAGGTGGGTCACTCCTTTATGCAGAATTTTGACAATTTTAGATCGAGTCAACACCCTTAGCATATGCAAGAGTGCACCCACCCCAGTGGTAGTGGTCTCTCTTTCCAAAATTTCTCCTTGCAGTCTGGGCAATTAGGCAAAAAGAACTAGTGAAACATTAATAGTTCTGGCCAAGAGGTTTCGAGTGCTAAGGCAGAATGTCTATTTTTTTTTAGCCTTTTAAGTATCCCATTTCATGAATGCTGTTAACCCAGAGCTTCATTTATCATTGTTAGTTTTTAATATTTTTAACAAATGTATTTATATGTTGAAGTGATGGGTGTTGTTTTTATGTGTTGACTGGCAATGAAAAAATGTGTTTCGATTTATGAATAAACTTTGAAAGCCCTCAACTTCTACTCTTAGCCGCTGGATTAAAGAGACAATTCTGTTGACTTATGAATCTCCGGACCGGGTGGTGGAGAATTTGGTTCAGGGACAATCTACTAGATCTGTCTCTGCCTCTTGAGCTGCTTTTAAGGGGGCATCCATGGAGGATATCTGCAAGGCAGCCACATGATCTACTCCTCATACCTTTATGGAACATTACAGGCTGGAGGTTGGTGGGAGTGCGTCTGTGTCTTTTGCTTATTCTGTACGACGTTCTAGTATGTGTTGATGACCATGTATGTGTGTTGTAATTTCAACCATTGGTTTGTTTCTTTGCATATTTTTATGAAGGTGATTCTACCTTTGATATCAGCTCATGGTGTAATTATTGTGGCAAGGAAGACGGACAAGGAGATAATGCCCTAGTTACTTAGAGGTGATCTTGACTACTGTGAGTCTTGGTCTTCCTCGCCACAGTATAGTTTTCCATCCTTCCCTATTATGTTTGGCTTCATTTCTGTTGTTTGCTGTTGGCTACAGGAGGAATGCTGCTTGTACTTCTTTTTATGAGATGGGTTGGGAAGATGTAGTCAGCCATATTGGAGGGATGAGATGGGAGACTAGTGTGCTAACTTTTAACTTGGAAGTTTCTATAGGGAGACTAAAGCTCAAGGTGTAATTACTGTGGCAAGGAAGACCACGACTCAAAGTATTGAAGATAACTGGTAAGTAACAGGCATTTGCCCACTCATAAGTATCCGTCCTTCCTCCTTGTATCATATAGTTTTGTACCATTACCTATCCATTTGCCCATCCATCTACAGTTGTATGCACCTACAGCCACCCGTCTACTTATCCATCGACGAACGTAGGTCCTGATTTAGATCTCGGTGGGCAGGTTACTCCATCACAACGGCGACTGATATCCTGTCCAACGAAATATAAATCCCACAGGATATAATGGGATTTATATTTCGACAGACGGGATATCGGTCATCATTGCGACAGAGTAACCCTGCCACCGATATATACATCAGGCCCATAGTCATCCATACAGGTACCTGTCCTCGTGTCCCTGTGTGTCTGCTGATTGTGTGCGTGTATCATTTTTTTGTGCGTCTGCGTTTTTGTTTGTCTGTGCACATGCGGTGCTTACATGCCTGTAAACATTTTGTGTCCCCAACTATGTGGAATGAGTCCAATAGTGCTGCTACATGGTTCCCTTAACAAGTCTATGCTTTACAAGATATTGAAATAAATCACTAAAGAAAATAGAATAAAAACACATAAGTATAATAAGTCATACCCCGGCCGTTGCTAATCGTTGTTTTTCTAGACTATAACCTATTTTTTTTTAGCAGTTTCTCGCTCATTTTTCATACATGACACAATAATTTACTTACATGCAGAAAGTGGTTACTGAGCATCACCTTGTGTAGGTACTTTAGGTGAACATTTATTGGCCTCCCATGTCCACCAATATGATTGTGCCACAAGGTAATCTTGCCTCAGAGGCACGTTCTAGGAGAAGAAAAGATGAACCGTGAAGGCTTACTGTAATAACAGAGGTTATAAACTAATGTACAGCATAGTGCAATAAATAACCTTTCCGATTCCAAACTATACCTTCAAAGACGATCAGAGTTTCATTAACGGGTTCCAAAGTTACTTATTGTTATTAATCAGCAAAGAGCTAGATTTGTAAATAAAATTGAATATTATGGCTATTGTTATACCTAACTGGGAGAATTCATGTTTCTCTAAAGTCTTCAGGACTTTCGAATTTACTCTATTTAATCTATGTAGTTGACAGGAGTCATCGTCTGGTTGTATTGGGCTACTGACGATTTGCTAGTCGGGTCCAGGCTGTTAAAGGAGCGCAATAAAGGGTTTCATTCTTAGTTTCTGTCCTGCTTTCATTTTTGCACCTATTGTTGCCTTAACGTTGCAAAAAATATATATAAACAATGCAATAAGGTTCTTTTAGAATCACTCTTAATTATAAAAAAAAATAGAACTGCTTTTTCAAACATGATTGTATTTATTGTCTGCAAACCTGTTTTTCTTAACATTGGCTTACAAATCGTGTGTGTTATATGAAGAATAATTGATGATAGGCTTGTAACCCTAATGCTGCACAAATCGGAAGGTTTTACGTAGCAATGGTTTTCTTTAAGCTGGGCACAGGCTTTGTCTGCTGCCCTATGATCAGGTCTTGCACCTAACCCACAGGACAGCCCACCTCCACCATACCTGGCCTTTTGCTGTGTATACTAAGGGTTGGCCACAAGTCTATGCCCTGTGGCCTGCCAAAGTATCACTCCCATGTTTGCATGAACTGCACTGGAGGGTAATGGAATGGGCATTTTTGATTGAACCTATAAAACAGCTGAGATCTTCTTGACATTCCTTAAAAATCAGTATAGCTCAAAACCTGGAGTGTCTATCCACTAATAAGGCTGGGTTTTCACGATAAGCAGGTGGGATTTCTTATTAGGAGAATTAAAAAAGGCTGGACATGTCTGCTTCTTCAAGATTTAAAACCTGTTCTGGAGCATTAACGTGGTGCATAGAATGTTGCATCATGTACAGAGATCAAGTGTGTGCAGTGTTTAACTACGTGGCCAATTTGTCAATTTCTGGAGGGAGGGCAACCAACATTACATTTTAATTTGGACCACTCCAAAGAAATACACATAAATCCAGCTGTCCCTACCTGTTATGTGGTTACTGTAGTCAACAAAATATAAATTCTTTGTTCTCAAGCACACACTAAAATAATTGTGCATTAACGTTTTTAAGCAGTTGCATTAAAATAAAACAGTTTCTAAATTCTTGTTGTTCTTATATTCTTTTTAATTTGTTCTTTGAATTCTGGTCAAAATCCTAAAGCCAACACCTGTTTTGTCGTATTCGAACAATACCAGTAACTTCCTCAGGGCTAAAAGACTTAGAAATGTATAACACTATAATATATGTGGAAATACTGACAAGACGGTATCACTTCAAACCCACACAGCGTGACATTGGTGCCGATTTCAAACATATTTGAAAAGTCTTGTGACATTTTGGTGGCAAAACATGCCCATACAGAGTGACTCCAGTGCCTGTTTCAGGTGTACTTGTTACGTTTGTGATAACTTGGTGGCAAAAACATGCAAACTCATTGTTAATTCATTTGAATTGTTTAATCGCATCAATACAAGGTGCTAATATTTCATTATTTATAGTCTCAACTTTTAAAGCTTTCTATTATTTTGGCTCTTAAGCATTGTAAAATTGTCTCTTGTCCCAACTTATAGGTATTTCCTATCTTAGTTGCTCATTTTTAGTTCCAGAGTAATAAATACGAAGCAAGCACACCAACCATACAAGTCCATTAGTATCTCCCATGTCTGCGTTGCACCCTTATGTGGTGATTTCAACCTTATAATATCCTTGCGAGTTTTAAAAGAAAATTAATTTGTACCTGTTATTCTGGATAAGTTTTCATTTATCTGAAAATGTATTGGGAGTAAGAAAGGTTCTGTAAGCTATTATGTACAATATGCATATAAGACTTTACTTTTAACCATTGGGTTCAGAAGTAACATTGTTTTGTAACCCTACATTTGAGCCGGTTCTAATTCCGTCCCGGTTTCCCCTCCCCCATTTGCTTGTAATCCGGGTAAGCTTTCCCGTTTTGTATCTCAAGTGTTCCCGTATCTGTTGTGGTTTATTCTGTTGCTATAAGCTCTGTGTATCAAATTGATACAAAAGTCTTTAATATCCGAATTTTAGATAACGAATATAAGACTTTGGAAACTGTTATTTGAATGCAACTGCTTGAATACATGGTTCTTTAAATGTGCATGCCGACTTGCTGTTACTCGCAGTATCTTATGTTTTTGTTCTTTCAAAGAACAAAAGCATCAGAACGAAAATATTTTGAAGGGTATACAAGTGGGGGATAAAAACAATGTCCACATTCACCCACAACGATTTTAACCGGTTTGGGTCTGCATTTGTGGCAGTATTAAGGACTATAAAAGTGTGAAAAAAATGACATTCAAAGGGGTACTAAATGTAAAAAAAGGTCAGTCTAACAAGTATTAGAACATTGGAATGTGAAGCACTCCATTGAATACAATTGGCTTCTACGGGCTGGTAGACGCTTGCAAAGCAACATTCCAATGTTGTTTTTGTTCACAGCTGCTGCTGTGAACAAAGGCCTGTTGGAGCCAGAGGGGATTTAAACCCCTTCGGGCTCAAACGCATTTGTTTTTAGTAATTAGAAAATTCTGCCCTCTAGGTGCGGAATCTTCTAATAGCCTTCAAACCCTCCTAGCGGGCTCTACCAGCCATTAAAGGGCCGCTCCCTTATTAAATATTTACAACAAGGGGTGGTGAGGGACAGAGTCTCTGAATTAAGCAGAATACTCTCACCCAGTCAAAAGATCAGGGCTAGATCCAACACCGTTTTTTAGCTCATTGCACCATCCCAGTTTCTGAACCTGGCTGTATGCAAATTAGTCTGTTCCTGTCCCAGTGCATGATGGGAACAGGGAAAACCAAACTACAAAAGCCAATTCTTACACTGGGAAGGAAACAAGCTTCCGGGGACCGGTTTCTGGCATTACAGCCGTCTTCGGCCCGGCTTGCTTGAATCCTGATGGTGCAATGAGCAAGGGACTCATGTCTGAGTATACCCTTCCACGCTTAGGGTGGACTTGCTGTTACTCGCAGTATCTTATGTTTTTGTTCTTTCAAAGAACAAAAGCATCAGAACGAAAATATTTTGAAGGGTATACAAGTGGGGGATAAAAACAATGTCCACATTCACCCACAACGATTTTAACCGGTTTGGGTCTGCATTTGTGGCAGTATTAAGGACTATAAAAGTGTGAAAAAAATGACATTCAAAGGGGTACTAAATGTAAAAAAAGGTCAGTCTAACAAGTATTAGAACATTGGAATGTGAAGCACTCCATTGAATACAATTGGCTTCTACGGGCTGGTAGACGCTTGCAAAGCAACATTCCAATGTTGTTTTTGTTCACAGCTGCTGCTGTGAACAAAGGCCTGTTGGAGCCCGAGGGGATTTAAACCCCTTCGGGCTCCAAAACGCATTTGTTTTTAGTAATTAGAAAATTCTGCCCTCTAGGTGCGGAATCTTCTAATAGCCTTCAAACCATCCTAGCGGGCTCTACCAGCCATTAAAGGGCCGCTCCCTTATTAAAGGCCTGAGCCTTCAGCTTGAGCCTTTAACACCAGAGCAGGCCTTTAATAGCTATAGCAAGGCATATATTTTTCTAGGTGGAAATTTAGAGGGATTCTGACATTTGGTGTCCTACCCCTGTATTGAAGATTGTGCTTATTGTCCTCTGTGGAAAAGCAGTGCAGTTCCTAGTGAGACGCTCCCAATGTGCAAGATTTTCCTTCCGAACAAACTTCAAATGTGTCAATATCTATTTAGAAAATGTAATTTGTATAGTTTGTTTGCGTTGCACATTTTATGGCAACACTTTCAGACTTAAAGGAGGGTACGGTTGCAACTGGTATTTAAGTAAAATTCATGACAACTGATAGTAAGCTATGGTGAGGAGGCACGTGGTCGTTAGGTACAACGAAATATGAAGAATGAGAAATAACAAGGCATGCCATGTTAATATCAAAGGTGCGGGTAATGATTAAAAAATGTTCTTCTCTGAATCTTTGAAGAGTTTTAGAATTGTGCCTTGAGTAATAAAGCACACTTAGATATTGATTCTATAATGAAATGTTTTTTTATTGTAGGTCAACGAGTTGCTAGATTGAAGGCGCTGCAAGACCTGTTGATATCCACTGACCAAAGCACAGGAACCCATTTCGAAATGGCGTCCTTTGTGGAAGAGAGCCTCATGAAAGATCTTCTACAGTATGTCATCCCTTACGCTGATTCATTGGGAATGAATGAGCAAGAGCTGCCAAACTTGTTGAGTTTGATGAAGGGGGGAAATATTACAGTCCTCTCCGATCCGTATCCAAGAGTAGCCTCCATTCTTGATCAGATGCGTGAACTCTACCGGCTTGTGAACTCCCAAGATTTGAAGAAAGGTTATCGCAAACTCACTCGATTGCACATTCACACTCTTGCCTTCCAAGCAATTGCTGTCTCCAAAGGATCTATGTGGAAGAACACCATGTCTGCCACTGCCAAGGCTTCCTTGACTGCCAACCGACATGTCTGTGGTTCAGCACAGATAGACACCACCAAAGCCAGGCTGATTCTGGATGACTCTTTTTCAGTCAGCCGAGAAATGGGCAGTACCAGGATTCCTGTTAAGGAGACCCGTCCGGTTTCCTGTTGGGAAGAAAGTGACTTTGAGATATGCATTGCTCCCGTGTTAGTGTGCACGCAGGTCTACCAAACAGCAGGAGGAGGAGACAATGTCTCTGCAGCAGGCTTAGTCCTACAAATTTAAGTTGCATTTTGCAGATTGGAAACCAAAGATTTGAATTTCTGAATGAAGGTTTTTTTTTAATTTAAATTTCTAAATATCCTTTCACTTATCATTTCAGACCAGTAATCCAAAAAAGCATAATCAAAAGCAGTCCATACAGAACAGCACCTGAAATAAAATCGCTACATATTTCTAGGAGAAGGTTACAGGCCTGAGGATTACACTCCATGTTAAACTTCATTACGCTAAGCTATTCCGATATATCTAGACCCAAGATGGCTGCTGTTGGTCCATGGTCTTTTGAAAACAGTCTCTGTATTATATTGACAAATCTCAAACATGAGTACCACAAACCCTGCCTGTTGATGTTCAATACAATTTTATAGCTACTTGGAAGATTTGAAAAATACAAAGCGCACAATACTGCTTTCCATTAAAACCGTCATTTTTAGAGTACCACTGAATATAGAAACCAATTTTCTGGGACCAAAATAAAAGGATTGCTAAGTTTACATTTGCCTACTCCTGCGTATAATCGCTGCTTTACCGCAGTTTTTTGACAGGGCTACAAACAATTCTTGTTTTTCTAGTTTGCAGTCCTGCAAACGGGTAGCCCCTCATTCCGAAAAACTTTGTGACCATTTGCAATCAGTAACTTTTTGTAATCCTCTTACACAAAAAATATGCTGAGCTCAAATGTGAATAATGCATCCTTACCCTCCACCAGGACGACTAACTTGACTTTACCATAGCCACAGTAGTGGTAGGGAGGATACATCACTTTTTTATGTAAAATACATGATTATTGATTCATCTCTTAAGATTATTTTTTGTGTCCCTGCCGAATATGTGAAACCTTAGAGCATATGCTTTTGTTTTTAAAGGGGAGGGTGGTAAGAAATTGTGTAAACGAGCATTTGTGTCATTTTCTGAGCCATGTTTTATTTCACTGTGAAAAAGGAATGTATACAAATGGAATTTTTGAAAAGATTTAAGAAGATAAATCAGTGTTCCCTTTTTAGTCAAGTAAAAGGCAGGTGAAAATATTTTGTGTGACATTATGTCCGGGGGCCATGTTACTGTCTGATAGTCTTTTGTTGCATTCAAAATCAGGTTCAATCGATTTAATAACCTACGTTTTACAAGGATGCAAGGTATAATTATTAATATTTTCCATTGCTACTCACATCTTTTCCTCTAAGCATAAGCCTGTCACCCTAAGGTTCTCCTGTCGATGAATTCCTCATGTTTTGTCTCATCGCATTCCTAGTGCATTATCAATTTAAGGATGTTCCCTCTTTTTCTCTTAATTCATCCATTAACTATCCCAATATGTTTCTACTCGCCAGTCAATAATGTGTGTAAAAAAAAAAAAGTGTAGGGTGCCCGATTTATCTCTTAGGACCTCACTGCCGAAAGCCGGATCTGCTGAACATCAAGTCTATTTAGTCTTGATTCCACTCCCGCCTCTTTCTTCCACCAGCCTGCACTGCCTGTATTTTTAGATCCTGTTTGCATGTTCTTTTTCATTTCTATTTGTCACTGCATTCCTATCTTTATCTTTTCTGTTTTCTTCCTTTTCTCCTTTCTGGATCTTCCTCAGGGCGATAGGATGATGATGTAAAATAAGTCCTGGTCCCCCAGGCTTGTTTCATTCCTTACAAAAACTAACAGGACATTAAGGGGTCTATTACGATGGCGGGTGGACTTTGTTCGCCCGCCGTCGCCCCGGGAAATGGGACCGCCCACCATGTGCGCGGTGGTCCCGCAAGCGCAATTAGGATGTGCCTGCCACACTGGCGGGTGCATCCTGCATTTTTTGTATTGCGGCGGGTAGTGATGTCAGCAGCACCCGCCGCAATGCAAAAAAGGCATGTACCATAGGTACCCCTCATGTGCCCCCCCACCCCCGAACATCCTGGGTGCCCGCAAATGGCCCCCAACTGTGGAATCCGCATGCCTTTCCGTGGCAGCAAGGCCGCCACGGAAAGGCTGCTTCCTGCTCCAATTGTAATATGGATGGTGGTGTCTAGCAGACACCGCCACCATATTCAACCCTTTTCCGCCCGATCGACTCGTCGACTGGGCAGAAAAGCGGTCTTCCCATCCGCCGCGGTACTCCCCGCCATCATAATATGGCGGGGGGAAATGGGAGGCGGGTAGGGGATGATGGGCAGATCGCCACTGCCATGTGGGCATGGCGATCAACACGACATCGTAAGTGACTCCCTAGTGCCTTATTTATATGCATACCATGAAGCATACAGTCTTATATTTTATCGCAAATTTATTTTACGCATTTGTTGATATCCGCATTCCTACAAATTTGTACTTTTTGAGGATTTATCATACATAGCAAGGGATCAACCAGTTATTAGATAATGGGGACTGTTGCCGAGATTTACAATGGAGAGAGGACCATGTTCTATGTAAACTTTTAGAAATCTGAATTGATAACAAAAGAAAACAATGGTTTATTTTTTGTTCTCATGAAAATTATGACCAGAAAGAGGTCATTGTTAAAATAAAAAATGTTTAAAAAGGCATAAAATCTGAAACTGGCTGTCCACTCGTATTTATCAAGTGCAGGGGATGTAAATAGTGTTTTGGAACCAATTGTCACACCCTGGAAAGCATGATCATAGAATGCATTGCAAAAGTAAATGTTTTACTCTCAAACAATTCCTTCTGGTTTGGTGTTGGAATTTGCACGAGAGCACAAAGTTTTTCTTCCACAATTAGCAAACTTTTCTTTCAAACTTTGCAAGCTACTCTATCTTTTTTAAATTTGTTAAGTTTAGGATAGTTCTTTTGTAAAATACAAAAAGATTTTGTGAGAGATGTGTAAAGTTTCAAAGCTTTGCAAGCTAAATTTTAACTTTGCCCACCGCTAGTCAACTGTGCGTGACTTGCTTTACAGTGGGTGATGTCTGCTTCAAACCACGTATTATGCAGTGCGACAATAACACTTTAAATCAAGGGACTCCAACCTTTTCTGTAATAAGCGGTACTTGGGTTCAATAAAAATCATCATGAGCTACTATTGACATTAGTGTTTGTAATAATGACCATAACAGACAAGTTTACATTAGTTGCTGCTATATATAAGATTACTATCAGTGATCACCTCATTCACCAGGTATGGTTACCAGCTGTAATGTAAAACAGCTGTTGACAATGTGGAATGTCTATACACAATACATAACATATAGCTGCAATGAATAACACAATTAATAGCTTTAAGTATATTTTGGAAATTCAACCATTTTTCACCAAACATCAGTTTGAGTTCTGAAAATATATGCATTTACATCTCAAACACTTTTAAAGTTTGGCATGCGTAAATTAATGCAACCAAGCAAACACTTCTAATAGGTTTCAATAAGGCTGCAAATAAGGACAACTGCTTAAAGGTAGCTTGAGCGCTGCCAATAAATCCCGAGCTACTCGTTGAAGTGTGTTGAACTGTTAATATATGCAAATCCGTTGCCCCGCTAGAATATTACTTGTTGCAGCACAGACTATATAGTACAAGAAAGTGGAATGAAGCATTTATTAATACTTTTTTTTTGTTGATTTACCACCAATCCTCAGGGAAAACAAAGCATTCCTGCTAGTAATCCCTTGCACTTGTATTTTGCCTTGTAATCTGAGAGTAGAATTGCATGGGACTCACTCGCTCCCTTAGTGCCCCACCTCTCCCTTCTCCTCCCCTAAAACATATGGAGGAAATCACTAACTCAACCAATGAGTGCTAATTTGCTTTTAATTATCATCCAGTCTTTCTGTACACCCAAGATGTGGACTGCTTTTGTAAACCACAACAAAATAATTAATTGTTCTGTGATTGAATCCAATATGGATCTTAAAGTATATAAAAAGCTCTTGAGGTTTTGTTTTATTTTGCATAAAGTGATAACCTCATGGAAACTATTAACTATGCACAGGCGGTTTAGGTGATTTTTAAATTTCTTCGTATATAGGTGTTTCGACTTTTTCTTATAAGTGTAGATGAGAGTTGCGCTCAGGCTATTCCTTACCGAATTACTGCTGAATAATTTGTGAAACTGTCTTTAAAAAATGACCCACAACTAATGTTTTTCTAAAACTCTGTTTTCTCATCAGCATCCTCCTAGAGATGCACAGAAGCAAACCCTCATGTGCAGTTACTATAAAAAAAAATCTTTGTGTCTGTTGCTTGAAATCCAAATATGTGAAGTGGGCAATGTGGGGAATGTAATGAAATAATATCCAGGGAAAGCACAATAAACTTCTATGTATGCCTTCAGTGTAGTCTATGATTATTTCTTAGCTATAGGACCCATTTGTTATATTGTTATTTTACAGAACATACTTGGGGTAACTGTTGATACAGCTTTCACTAGGTCACCAGCAGTTTATCAGATTGGAACATCAGAATACCGTTAATTTAATTGAAATCTTGGGACTTCTTTCTTTTTTTTTTCCTTTACTAATTTAGATTTGTAAATCGTACACTGCAGGCCAGATGGTATTTAGTCTTTAAGAAAAGTGCATTAGCTAACATTAGGTATTGCGTAATTTTAAGCAGAACAGTTGTCTCTCTCAGCTTCCAGAACTTGTGCCTGCTCTAAAGTCGTAGGTTGTTCCTATGTTATGCATTTAGTTTGGGGAATACTGGTGGTAACTAGAACACCGTTATATTCTCAATTTGCAGATTTTCAGAATCAAGTGTTTTGGTTTGTTGTCAAGATTTAAAACTACCCCCTTGCCTTCACAGTGAGCCATTGTATGGACCTCCCTCTTGTGAAGATTAAATTATCTGTGTTTCATGGTACCTACCAAATGAGGTGTTCCCATAATCCAGCTTTGAAGTAATGTGTTGTCCCAACACTAATTTGTGGGTGTCTAAAGGAGTGAAATATAATGTTACGAAGCCGGCACATCTTAAATCTACAGTCCATAGTCTCACTTGTTACAAGATGTAAGGCTTGTATGTCTGTCCTTTGTAACACCAAGAGTCCTTACGTGGCCTCTGAATAATGAAGGGGCCCCAAAAAAGGATTTGAATCCAACGAGGGTACAGTGATGAAGCAGCATGGATCTATCTACGGCCCAGTATTTGAACTTGTTGAGCTTCAGCTCATTAGTTCCAAACCTAGCAGCAATCTTTTTTAGGCTTAGTCAGGACCCCTCTGCTGGGCAATTCACCCACACATAGATTATGTGCCATATGCCTCTGAGTCGCATGGCTGGTATTCCTATTGGAACATTTGGTGGTGGGGGTCTAAGGCTTATATATCAATTGACAAAGGGCACAACACTAACCCTTGAGCTACATCACAGTTTAAAGCTCAAGGCTCAGAAATGAACACTCATCTGGCTACATTGTGGTATATATGCGCATTTGTAGTATTCACTCCACAGCTCTGACTACTAACTGCAATTATCTCAAAAGCACAGGATGGTTAACATGTTAAATTTGCAGATAAGTAACCTCCTGAGAATGGATCTCTATGACCAGAAACGGAACGAACGTACATTAACTTAGGCAATCTTTCTGCAGCATATGGAGAATTGACTAGACTGTTGAGGATCAAGAATCTCAAACTGTTTCAAACTCGAATTATTGATTCACATTTGTATGATTTGTTAAGGAATTTGTTAAGGAATTTGTAGTATCTTGGTATTCCCTATGCTACCATTCTCTCCCTCCATTGGAATGTTCATATGATGCACCTTTCAGAATGTTGGTGTCCTGCCTGTGAGATTACAGTTGGCTGAGTACCTTCCTGGTGGGGTCTCTCTATACAACTTGGAATAAAGCATCACTAAATACTACTCAACGGGAGGACTTCACAACATTACATTCATGGCGACGATCTTATGAAAGAACCTACGTTTGTCAAGTCAAGAAGTACTTCAAACTACAAGATATTAACAAAGAAATCTACAAAGTATGAAAGGACCTCCTGCAACAAGAAAAGCTACCCCAACTGCCAGCATGACCCCACCAGTGATCTACAACCGGTCGCCCACAACAGTCTGGCAGTCGTCCTGTGTAACAGTGATTATCCAGTATTAGGGTATCTTTCATAGATTCACATGCCTGAATCATTCCCCCTCGTCGAGGCGGGAGTCCCACGGTAAATTATATACAATAGCAGTGCCTAAAAATTTCTTGTAGTAGGCTGGAAAAGCCCAAAGGCCCAACTAGGCCTCAAAACTTAGCAGCCTATCTACATCATTATGTAAAAAGACCTGAAATAGTAGCCTCAGCCAATCAGCTGACCTCACCCTCTAGAACCTTCCCAGCTCAGGCAGTTCTCCTCAGATTTTCACCGCACTTCGTGTGTAAGGGAGTCTCCCTGAGTGCCTACTCAGTTTTTTTTATCTTTATTCCTTAAAATGTCTGAAAAGAAGGCTCTTTTCAAAGCTTGTGGGACCTGCTTCAAGAAGAGTCCATGTGGATGACCAGCACTCTGACTGCATTTATTGCCTGCACCCTTCACATGTTGTGAAGGACTGTCGAATTTGCCGTACCTTCCCTCAGAAAACTATCAGGGATAGGGAGGCAAGGGTTCTTTTGTGGTTGAAGTCTTCTTCCACTGATGATGAGGACAAAGCCTCTACCTCCAGCAAGAGAGCTAGATCCAAAGAAAGTGCTTCTCCTGAGAGAAAGAAAAAACTAAAATCCTCGCAGAAAGCTTCAGAACCCTCTAAGAGAGCCTAAACTTCCTTCCTCAGCTCAGTACGGCCACCCACATCAAAGGTCACCAACTTGACCAAATCTGGTCCTTTAACATTCCTATGGACCTCCCTATCATTTCTCCGTGTTCCTGGTCAGACCACTCCCTCATTTCCTTTACGGCCGACCTCGGACGGCCGCCCAAACCCCCCTTGCCCAAAAACACCTGGGCCAGAAAGTGGGATAAGGCGGTCCTCCCCGCGGTCTGCTCCTCCCTTGCGGCAACCAGCCCGGAGCTCAATGACCTATCCCTCCCCACTCAGCTCTCTGCCATAAACAACTGGCTGCTAAAGGCTTGCAACTCCATCGTCCCCCTTAAGAGAGTGACCATTAAACGCGCCCATGCGGCCAATCGATGGTTCACCCCTGCCTTAAGGGACAAAAAGCTTGCCACTCGTAGAGCCGAACGCGCCTGGCGTCGGACCTACTGTCCCCTTCTCAAAACCAACTATTGTTTGTCTTTGCAAGAGTATAAACACGATATACTAAAAGCCAAAATGGAGTACTTCTCCGGCAGAATCCTGACAGCAGAAAACCAACCAAAGGAGATTTTCGCCACTGTTCACGAGCTTGCTGCCTCCGACAGGGCGACCCCCAAAATCCCCCCTTCTCAAATCCTTTGTAATTCCCTTAATTCTTACTTCTTCGAGAAGATTGCCCTCATCAAGGCCAACACCCCCCCCTCACCTCTGACACCACCCTTTGCCCCCCCTAATCTTCCTATTCCCGCACTCATTCAGTTCCCCCTCCTCACCCGAGACTCCCTGCTCCCCCTCCTGGCCCGGATCAAATCGGGCTCCCCTCAGGACATTGGCCCTGCATTTGTTCTAAAAGAGCTCTTCTCCAACTGCCATTCTCCTCTTACCCTTATTAACCACTCCCTCAGCACTGGCACTGTCCCCTCTGCTCACAAGTCGGCAGTCATCATCCCTATTTTGAAAAAGGCGGGGGCGGACCCTTCCCTGCCCTCCAACTACCGCCCTATCTCCCTCCTCCCTTTCCTCGCGAAGGTCTCAGAGGCTCATGTCACCGGGTCCCTCAGTTCCTTTGTAGAATCTACGGGCGGCCTCTCCGCCCGCCAGGCGGGCTTTCGCCCGCTGCATTCGACCGAGAAGGTAGTGGTGTCGGTGATGGATCAATTAAGGGAGGGGATCGACACCGGCCGACCACAGGCCCTAGTCCTGTTAGATCTGTCCGCCGCGTTCGACACGGTGGACCATGACATCTTGTTAACCCGTGTCCAAGCGGCGGGCATCGGGGGCACGGCCTTTGCCTGGCTCCGCTCCTTTCTGACGGACAGGGAGCAGGCCGTTCATCTTGCTAACTTCACGTCCCCTCCTAGGAGGGTGACCTGTGGAGTCCCACAAGGCTCGTCCCTATCCCCCTTATTATTTAATTTATACATCTCACCCCTCATTTTTTCTTTACAGCAGATGGAGGTCTCGGTGTTTAATTACGCCGATGACCTCCAACTTATCTTCAACCTCTCGTCTTCCCCCTCCTCGTCTTCCAACTTCCAGAAGGTTATGCTCTTTATCCAAGGGTGGATGAACTGCAACCACCTCAAACTAAACCCGGACAAGACCGAATTGGTCCTGACGGGGGGTGGTTGCAGTCCCTGGTCCCCTTCCTTCTGGCCTCCTTCACTTGGTCCTCCCCCCCTCCCAGCTCCCAAAGTCAAAACTTTGGGTATTTTCATTAATCCACTGCTTACCCTCCATACTCAGATCAGTTCTGTTGTGTCTGCTTGTTTTTTCTCCCTCCGGATTATCCGGAGGGTTTCACGTTTTTTTTCTGCCGCTGCACTCAAACTCATTCTCATGGCCATGGTGCTCTCGCGCCTTGACTATGGGAATGTTATCTTTAACAGTGCACCGGCTTACCTTATCCGCCGACTCCAACTGATTCAAAATCAGGCGGCCCGTCTGATTTTTGGCCTCCCCAGGTTCAATCATACGACCCCCTTGCTGCAGTCCCTCCATTGGCTCCCAGTGAGGGAGAGGGCCCTTTTCAAGCTGGGATGTATCACCTACCAGGCTAGATCTGGGACCGCCACCGTCTTCCTGTGCGAAGCCATTTCCCCCTATCTCCCATCCAGAGAACTTCGCTCCACTCATCTGGCTCTCCTGTCAGTCCCACGCTTCAGGAAACAGAAGGCCGGGGGGCCAGATTTGCAGTGCTGGCTCCATCCTTCTGGAACTCACTCCCACTCCCTCTCAGGATGTCTCCCTCCTATTTGGATTTCCGCAAGCAACTGAAGACCTTTTTGTTCTCCAGATCCGTTGTAGCCTAGCCCGCCTTTCACCGATCCTCGGCTATCTAGCGCCATGAAACCGATCCGGTATAAGAGCGCTCTATAAATATTTTAAAATTCAAAATTCAAATTCAAGTGCATCGGCTTCTTCAACTGTAAGTACAACCCAGGCTAAGACTATTTCTCTGGTGTCTGTACCTACCACTACTTGGACTTCTACCTCCTCATCTACTTCTATGGTTACCACTTCAGCTATTACGTCACCTTTGATGTCTGTTCAACCATTGCTGACTAAATCCAAGTTACCATCCTCTAAGTCCTTCTCGATGACGGTTCCGTCGACTAAATCTCCTGCTCCGTCGACGACAACAAAGCCGTCGTCGACGAAGACATCGTCATCAAAGGAATCGTCGTCGAAGTCACCATCGACGGCCTCGTCGACTAAAGACTCGTCGACGAAGACATCATCGACGGTCTCGTCGACGAAGACACCAACGGCGGACCTGTCGACGAAGGCCTCGTCGACGAAGACACCATCGACGGTTCCGACGACGAACGACCCGTCGACGAAAACATCACCGACGGTCCCGACGACGAGGGGTTCGTCGACGAAGATACCATTCACGACCTCGTCGACGGCAAGATCTTTTTCATTGACAGGATCGTCGACGGATATCCCGGTAACCGGGGCTTCCGCTCTGACATCTGCTCATCGGATACACGGTTCCCCTCCAGCAAAGATACAATTCACTCATTTTCAGATGAAAACGTATCAAAGGCAGGATTATTCACATATTTCTCCACTCTTGCCATCGCACATTTTGGAGACATACATGGAAGAGGAGTCAGATGAAGGGGAAGAGGATGATGGTCCTTTTGGGATTGCCCGTCACCCTTCTCAATTAAATATAAAATTTCAGGAGGATGATGAAGAGGAAGTTCATGATCATTATACACATGATGTTTATTCCACGCCATATCAGTCACCTCATACTAGACCTTCTCAGTCTGAGGACACTACGCATTTACCAACCTCCTTAATACAGGATTTGCAGGCTATGTTGGCAGATTATCGCCAGAGATTTCCATCCAATCAGGGTGCGCCTGCTGGGTCACCTGTTCCAGTTCCTGTGCCAAGACCTCCGTCACCAAGAGCTTCATTGTCGCCACAGCAAAATACTGCACCAGTTCCTCAAATTGACGACAGTTCTTCCAATGATGATGAAGAAAGCAGGGAAGAGGGAGAGTTACCGGATAAAACACCTGTGGATCCTTGGGAGGATTATGTCATCCCTATGCCTTCTCCACCTCCTCCCCGCCCTTCAGATTATCCACCTGAAGATATTGGTGGTTTCCACAATATTATGCAGAGAGCTGCTAATCGATTTGAGTTAGCTTTCACAGTTGAACAGTCGGACTGTTTTTTACATGACTTTAAAGAGGGATATCGGAGAGTGGTCAGGGCCATTCCTATTATTGATTATATCTGGAAGGAAGGCCTCAACATAATGAAAACTCCCGCTTCAATTCCTGCAGTCCTGCCAAGGATAGACAAAAAGTATCGAGCACCATCTGATACTCCTGCTTGTTTAATGGCTCACCCTCGACCTGATTCTGTAATATCTCAGGCTGCGCAGCAAAAATCCAAAAATCCTTCTGCTCCCATTTCAACGCCACCTGACAAGGAGGGAAGAAGGCTTGATGCAATTGGAAAGAAGTTTTCAGCAAATGCACCAGCCTCCATTAAGGCTGCTAATTCATTAGCTATTCTAGCTCGTTATGATAGACAAATGTGGTCTGAGCTCACGGAATATCTGGAAATGATCTCTGAAGATCATCAGATGGAGGTGCGCAGAATTGTACAAGAGGGTGAAAGGGCGGCCTCAGAAATTATTGATTGCGCCCTGGACATTTCTAACACCAATTTTAGACAATTGGTTGGAGCAGCTGTGCTTCGGCGTCAAGGTTGGCTCAAGGCTACCACTTTCAGGCCTGAGGTCCAAACCAAAATCTTGGACAAGGCATTCGATGGTGAGTCATTGTTTGGGAAGCACATTGATGACGCTTTACTGGCTATTAAAACTGATACCGATACAGCTAAATCTCTTGGAACCCTGCAATACAAGAGGGGATTCTTTAGAGGAGCAAGAGGCCGTGGTTACTCATCCAGAGGCAATTATTCCAACCAACACAATCGCCAGTATCAATCTAACTACAACAAACCCTACTACCAATCTTCTTACAGGCAGCCTGCCTCTGGTTCTTTCTCTCGGCAAGGAGGGAAACGACGCTCAGGTAATCAAGGCCGAGATTCCAACAAGCGCCAATGAGCTTTGCCGGATGTCAGCCACTCACCTTTCCCTTCCCGTGGGCACCAAAATTTCCGCCTTTTACCACCAATGGCGGAAGATAACTTCAGATCAGTGGGTCCTGGATTTGGTCAGCAAGGGACACTTTGGAGTTTTTGCAGAAGCCTCCGACAATGCCGCCCAGGGGTCCCCCTCGTCTTCACTTACTCTTCAAAGAAGCCTTAAAGATGCAACACAAGAATGCGATAGAACGAGTCCCTCCTTCTCAAAAAGGGAGGGGGTTTTATTCTCGCTTCTTCCTCGTGGAGAAAAATTCGGAAGAGTGGCTTCCAATATTAGATCTGCGCAAACTCAACAAATATCTAAAGAAACAGAGTTTCCGCATGGTAACGTTGAAGGACATTCTGAATTGTCTCAACGAAGGGGACTTTATGGCTTCTCTGGATCTACAAGACGCCTATTTCCACATCCCTATTCACCCGAACCACCGCAAATTCCTAAGGTTCCAAGTGGCTGGCGTCCATTTCCAGTTCAAAGTGCTTCCATTTGGCCTCAAATCGGCCCCCAGAATCTTTACAAAATGCCTGGCTCCAGTGGCGGCAATGTTGAGGTCCCAGGGAATGCAAGTTTTCCCATACCTCGATGACTGGCTATTAAAAGGTCCAACCAAAAACTCGGCAATGGAAGCGGTCAACAGTACGCTTTCTCTCTTCTCGAATCTAGGACTGACCCTCAATTCAAAGAAATCTCCGCTCCAACCTCGCCAACAATTGACATTTCTGGGTGCAATCTTGGACACATGCCAGTGCAAAGCATACCTGACACAGGAGCGACAAAACAAACTCGTAAAACTAGCAAAACAGATATCGGCATGAAGGTCCCTTTCAGTTCGGATATATGCTTCCCTTCTAGGGATGTGCTCATCTGCGATCAACCTCATTCCTATGGCGAGATTCAGAATGAGACCGTTGCAAGAAGAGTTACTTCGTCAGTGGAAGCAAGTCGAGGGATCATTCGACGACCGCATCAAGGTCACTGCCAAAATGAAACATGCTCTTCTTTGGTGGTCAAAGGCACACAACTTGTCGCCGGGCCTCACCTTTCTCCAAGAAATTCCGGAGTTCACCCTGACTACGGATGCGTCCATGGAAGGTTGGGGGGGTCACCTTCAGGACCTTCAGATCCAGGAAAGATGGTCTCGTCAGTACCAACAGATGCACATCAACAGCTTGGAACTAAGGGCCATTTTTCTTTCCCTACAAGCCTTTCTGCCAAGGATTGTGAATTCGTCCGTGCTGGTGCGTACGGACAATACCACCAGCATGTTCTACATAAACAAACAGGGAGGAACAAAATCTCTTACCCTATCACTGCAAGCGCAGGAGATATGGGATTGGGCCCTGACTCACGGCATATCCCTCAAAGCAGAGCATGTACAAGGAGTTCGCAACTGTCTAGCAGACAGTCTCAGCAGAACGTTTGTGGGCTGTCACGAATGGGAACTCGAGCACCATCAACTAGAGAGGATCTTTCGGTTCTGGGGGAAGCCGACGCTGGATTTGTTTGCCACGCAGCAAAACAGCAAATGCCTGTTTTATGCCACCAGGTTCCCAGAACGGGGGTCAAGAGGAAATGCCCTCCTAATGAGATGGACCGGAATGTTTGCGTACGCCTTTCCTCCGATTCCGCTCATTCCGAAGGTGCTGCAAAAGATGAAGAGGGAACACTGCACTCTCATCCTCATTGCTCCACGTTGGCCAAGGCAAGTTTGGTTTCAGGAGCTCCTTCTGTTGTCTCAACAACCTCCGTTTCGTCTCAAACCGACAGTGTCGATGTTGACAAGGGAGGGAGGTCAAATCCATCATCCGGATCCTCAATCGCTGCACTTGCACGCTTGGCTCCTGATTTCCTAGAGTTCAAGGACCTGAACATCTCCTCGGACTGCAGGGAGATATTGTCGCAAGCGCGTGCGCAGAGTACCATCAAAACATATCGTTTCAAGTGGAAGAGATTCTGTTCATGGTGTGGAGATAATGAGGTTCATCCACTTCAGGCTCCTCCTGAAGCCATCCTTCCATACCTACTGTCGTTGGCTAAGGCAGGTCTAGCTTTTTCTTCTATTAAAGTGCATCTGGCAGCAATATCCAGATTCAGGAAGAGTTCCAACAAACCATCCTTATGTTCATCCTCTTTGGTCAAGCAATTCCTTAAAGGGCTATTCCGAGCTTTTGCGCCAGTTCGTCCTCCTCCTCCGGAATGGGATCTTAATGTTGTTCTTTCCCAACTTCTAAAAAGGCCTTTTGAACCGATTCATAGAGCAGAACTAAAGTTTCTGACTTGGAAAGTGGCAATCTTGTTGGCTCTTACTTCAGCTCGCAGAGTTAGTGAAATACAGGCCTTCACTATTACTCACCCCTTTCTGCAATTCTCTAAGGACTTTGTTACGCTTAGGACCAATCCAAAATTCATTCCTAAAGTACCAACTCAATTCCACATTAATCAACCGGTCAAACTCAGAACCTTTTTCCCGGATCCAAAAACTCCTGCAGAGAGGGTTTTACATTCTCTGGATGTGAAAAGGTGTCTGAAGTTTTATCTACAGAAGACAAAGGACATCCGCAAATCTAAACAACTTTTTGTTGCCTATGGGAAGGCCACCTTGGGTCAAGCTGTCACAAAAGCAACTATTGCCAGGTGGTTGTCTTCTACAATTACTTTGTCATGACAAGGCCAACAGACCTTTATCAAGGAAGGTCAAAGCTCATTCCACAAGAACAATGTCGGCGTCTATGGCCCTTTTCGCTGGAGTGACGCTGGAGAACATTTGCCGAGCTGCTACTTGGAAAAGTGTACACACTTTTACCGAACATTACTGTCTGCAGTCGGCGGTCCAGGATGACACAGCTGTTGGTGATGCGGTGCTGCAGCATCTTCTTCACTAAGGTTGGATAGCTTATAGTTTTTTTCTTCTTCTTTTAAAGTTTAAGTATTTATAATGCTGTCCTATCAGTCATGTTTTTGAAGGTGTTGATGCATATGTTATGTTAACAAGTTTGTACTCTATTACCTTCCTGGTTGAGTGGGGATAGATATATCTTCCTCTATCGACAGACATGATGTTACTGCTTGCTATTCTGATTCAGGCATGTGAATCTATGAAAGATACCCTAATACTGGATAAGAAAACGAGTTACTTACCTGTAACTACGGTTATCCAGTATTGGTATCTTTCATAGATTCACATGCACCCACCCTCCTCCCCGGTAGGGCAGTTCTTTCTATGGATACTCATTCTCACTTGTGCTGGGAAAATCTGAGAAGAACTGCCTGAGCTGGGAAGGTTCTAGAGGGTGAGGTCAGCTGATTGGCTGAGGCTACTATTTCAGGTCTTTTTACATAATGATGTAGATAGGCTGCTAAGTTTTGAGGCCTAGTTGGGCCTTTGGGCTTTTCCAGCCTACTACAAGAAATTTTTAGGCACTGCTATTGTATATAATTTACCGTGGGACTCCCGCCTCGACGACGGGGAATGATTCAGGCATGTGAATCTATGAAAGATACCAATACTGGATAACCGTAGTTACAGGTAAGTAACTAGTTTTCGTCTTCAAATTTTAAGTCACATGAGGGTAAGCATTTTATTGGGCAATTTTGCATTTTGTCCTATTTACAAGGAGAGTCTACGTTATGCTGTGTTGGAGCTGTGCCCTTTAATGGGTTAAACCAAAATCGTTTTTATTCCTGGCTCATCCTGTGTTATGCCTTTACTTGAAAATAGGCATTTGACTTTCATCATCTACACTATTTGGGGAAAAGTTGTTTCTGACCTAGTATGGATATTTTTCCAGCAGTGACTTTTCTCTATTAGTAATAGTTCTATTTAAAGTTTTTGCCCAGAAGATTTGAACTTGACTACTGTTCCCACACAGTATCTTCTATTTTCAAAAGCACAAAGCACCGTGTGTTTTCTCTGCAGCCTCACTAAGGATTATTCCTTCTGTTTTAATTAGACCACACGACGTCTAAATTGCGCAGTAAAATATTTCCTTTGACATTTTACAAACGTGTGACTGCGAGCAGTTTACAAACATAATGGCATGCCAGAGTTTAAAGGCAGTCGTGGTGATTCTATTATATGTACAATATTTTGCTTGAATTTGAGCAAAATACACTGAAAATAGTCATTGCGGTCTTCATCAGTTAAACCGTCAGTTTCCTGGTTTAAAAATGCAGCGCGTGTGTGCATTCTCTCACCTGCTGTCTTCATCACAATTTTCTGTGACGCCGATGTGGAGCTTCTGTGACGCGTCGTCCTTCCGATATGGTTTGTGTCAAGAAGCGCCATGAGCCACCCTGCTATGCGTCACTGTACGTGCCGCTTTGTTTCTTTTTGCAGCACTGATCACGTCATTTGCCTCAACGACGTTCGGAGTTCACTTCTGAGGAATACCTTTCTTGCAGTTTTATATTTCTTATTTAGTCTTGGCTGTTCTGCTGACTGCAAGACTAGTGAAATTCTCCCCTCCTTTAGAGATCTCCGTCCTGCAACAAAGGTACTGTGCTTTTCTCCTCATGCAAACGAAGGAGTCTTACGAGGCACTGTTTTGTTTCCTTGTGTGTTCACCTTTTCAGATAGCGTTATATATAGGGGGTCCCAGACCAAGAACACAATTTCTGTTTTAAAACACACACTATTTAAATAAATTTAGGAAATACACACTAAATGAAGGTGACCAGTGTTTTTAATCCACTGTACCAAACAAACAATCAATATTGAAAAATCAGACATACAATATACAAAATTCAATGAGCCCACAAAGAGGGGGAGAGGGGGGAGGTGCAGGGAGGGGGATGTATTCCACTAGATTTTACATCACTAGTTAACATTCAAGAACAGCAACATAATATATAATTCAGAACGTAATTCCACATACATGAAAAACATGGAACATGACATATATCATAACACAAAATTCCTAGAGCGATACTCCTATAATGATTAATATATCAAACTAGGGTTAGGAGTTCCTGGTTGTAAGGTGTAGATGTCTATGTGTTACTTAAATGTTTGCATTGGGTTATAGTCCCATTTGCTTACTGTGGGTCCCAGTCCCACCTGTTTAATTTGCATTGGGTCTCAGTTCCACTTGCTTACTGTGGGTTTTCAAGTCCTACTAGTTTAATTGGTTATGGGTTCTAGTCCCATTTGTTTGCTATGGGTTTTAGTCCCACTTGCGCTATTTTTTGCTTACTTTACTATGTCTTTCCGATGGGTTCAAGTCCCATTTACTTGCAGTGGGTTTTAGTCCCACTTGCGCTATTTTTGTTTTTGCCATGGGTTTTAGTCCCATTTGGTTGTAGTGGGTTTTAGTCCCTCCTACTTTATTTTGTTTTTTGCTATGGGTTCTTGTCCCATTTTGCTGTTGTGGGTTTTTGTCCCACCTAGCTCTACGTCAGTGTTTTCTGCCCTGTTGGGTGTGTGTTTTTTTTTAGTCTCCTTCAGAGGAGTTATGCTAGGGTTATAGTCCTATAGCACTTTTTTTTGTTCACATTTAGGTTTTTTTGTGCTAAATATGTTTAAATGTTATGTATTTTATTGCAACTTTTACACTGTTATCTCTTGCATTGCGTATTGTAGTTTGCTTAGAGGTAATAGTGTTTTGATGAGGTTTCACCTTCTCTATTCCTCATCTTTCTTGTTCTTGAATATAACTTTCTTTCATTCTTTCACTTTTCTTATTGTCTTTCTTTATTTCTTTCCTTTTGAAGTTATATGAGAAGAGGATGGTTTATATAGATTATATGGCGTAAGAAAGGAGGATGATTTATGCGTTTTTCACATTCTTCTTTCTTTATTCTCTTTTTATGAGTATTCTCTCTTTGCTGTTCCTTATATGGTGTAAGAAAGGAGGATGATTTATGCGTTTTTCACATTCTTTTCTTCTCTTTTTATGAGTATTCTCTCTTTGCTGTTCCTTTTTTCCACTTTTGCTTAATTTTCCAGCTTTCTTTTCCTTCTGTTTTCAGTTGCTATTTTTAGCTTTTTGTTATCTGTTTGAGAGGAGAGGATAATGTAGTATCTTGGTATTCCCTATGCTACCCTTCTCTCCCTCCATTGGAATGTTCATATGATGCACCTTTCAGAATGTTGGTGTCCTGCCTGTGAGATTACAGTTGGCTGGGCTGAGTACCTTGATGGATGCTCCAGGTGGGGTCTCTCTATACAACTTGGAATAAAGCATCACTAAATACTACTCAACGTGTGGACTTCACAACATTACAGAATTCTCAAACCGATGGCTGCAACCACTAAGTGTCTTTTCATAAATATCACCAGTTATGACCTATGAATTATGATCCCTTCTCCCTGGTAGGTGACATGAAATAATTGTGGGCAAATTAAATCCTATTGTGAGTTTTCGGTTTCTGAGGGTTTTGATTAGCTTTATGTATATTGTATGTGACATACAAATATTAAGTTAGGCGTGTTAAACACAACATCTCTAATGTCAGTACATCTAACCTGTCATCTTAATTTGACTCCTTGTAATATGAGAGAATCCTCACATTGTCAACAATTGGGTAAACTCTTAGTGGGCTTCAGCCACACACTGTACCAGACTGCCTGTCCCTGGAAACACTATCTCTTAAGCCAAGGCTAGGCCTGCCCGTGAGCTTTTAGAGTGAGCCTGGTGTGGTGACAATGCTGTAACGTCCTAAACTAAATATGATAAGGTGCTTAGAGCCTCGAAGGTGGAGTTAAGATGAAACTGGATGCATTTTTACTCCTTGCGTTTAGTAGAATCGAGGAATTCCTCCGAGGAAATGTATAATTGGGTTAAATATTTCCTAAACCCTTCTGAAGTGTAATAACGTCTGTCTCCTCTGGACTAATTTGGACCTTTGCCACCTTTCTTAAGGCTACTATTAACTCTAATTGCAACTCTAGATTGGAGCTGTTGTTCTGCTTTATCTGTCTGGTTGACACTTGCTGCTATGACCTCTGGAGCTGAGATTCTGCTAACTAAATGTAGGCCTTTGTCTTTTGACCATAACACTCGACAAATTGAGACAGTTCTAGCTGGCTCTCCCCCACCCATGTTCCACTCGAATATTTCACATGATGGCAGTCCAAATCCAGTGGGGGCATTTCAGCTTCCACACTTCTCTGAACCTACTTCCAATCTTATACCAACAACTCTTAGGTTAGATGTACACTCTGAGAAAGGGGAATTGTACAACAGAGAGAAACAGACACACTGAGTATCATCGCTCTGTCTAGCTACACAGCTAGGCTTGATTTGCAGTTGATATCTAGAGGCAAAAGAATAGTAATGGCTTGATAACAACTTAAACATATAACTTCTAATAATATGTATATGACATGACAATCTCTGTATTTCTCACTGTCTATTTTGGAATGAAGATCAGTATGTTCCTGATCTGAAATACAATGAAAGTCGATTTGATAACTGTAAACAACATCCCAAATAACTGTACTTTGTTTGCTCAAGAAAACTATCGTGCAGTAACACACCATAGCTTTTGAAATATTTAATAGGTCGATAACAGGAATATGAAGTTCAATAATTAATATCATGACCTCCTATGGAGTCCGTGTTAATATTCTGGTTCTTAGGACACCTTAATACCAGGCTTCCTCTATCAATAATATTCAGTACAAATGTGATTTTATCACCTCCTTTTATTTCACCGATCCGACAAATTTGTATTTCTAATTTTAAAGGATAACACTTTATGAGAGTACAGTAATGTACATATAGTTTATAATCCTAATGGAATACTGCTTGTGAAACTATCAATGAGCAAAGTATGAGTTTGTATCCCTAATGGAATGTTCCTTATGCAAAATAGACACTTTTTAGGTCTCAGCTAGCGAAAGCAGTGCGCATGCGCGGCTCTCGGCATTTGAGAGCTTCTTGAAATCGATACGGATTTCGAAGCCATGTCTCAGCTCCGCCTGCAAATTCGATTGCCATGCGTCGTTTGTCGTCACTTATTATTCCGATCCGACTTTGCTGATTGTCCTCGACGGTGCCCCTCCTGGTTGCCACCCTGTTCTTTTTAGGCCAAGCCCAGCGGGATTGGCTTTTTTACTGGCCCTGTGACGTTCTCGCCTTCATTAGTCAGTGTAGGCACTTTTTTTTTTCATCAAAAAGAAAGGCTTTCCGCAATGGAGACAGCTTGTTTGTTTAGAGTTGATTGGTATCAATTGTGAACTTCTCTAAATCTAAACGATTAGCGATGGATGGCTTTGGCTTTGTTCAACAATTGTGGGCATATATTACTTATGGACTAATATGATTTATCAGCGCGGCGCCCGTTTCAAGAGCGCAGCATTGGTTTCGCTTTCACTGTTGGGTTACTATTATGATTTATCAGCGTGGCGCCCGTTTCATGAGCGCCGCATTGGTTTTGCTTTCACTGTTTGGTTGTTTTCCCAACTGCAGAGCCGGCAGGCGGACGAGACAGAGGGCTGTGCCTCGGAGCAGGGTGCACTGCTGTTTGGGCCTGCCCTGCTCGACGCAGCTGCCCCAGCCATGGATTGGCTCTGATCTCCCTGAACAACTAGAGGTATGAGCTCTATCAGCGCGCTCCACGTTGGTTATGCTTGCGTTGTTGTGTCCCTTTCCCTGCTCCTCCACCCCACTGCCTCTGCTCTCACTCCCCCCTCCTCCCTTGCAGTCAGTTACCGGGCTCCATCTTCCACGCTGTGTTTTCCCAGCCTGTCCCTGTTTTAATTGTCTCATGCCCACCGCAGTTTTAATTGATTGTTTTCATTGCTTTCTGCTGTCCCGCAACCAGATGAAAGCACACTGCTAGACTCCAAGTTACTTTTTTTCACATCAATTAATTGTTTTGATTGCTTTCTGCCGTCCTGTTATCAGATGACAGCACACTGTTAGACCCTAAGGTACTTTTTTCACGCAGTATGATTTATCAGCACGGCACCCGTTTCACGCGCGCGCATTGGTTTAGCTTTCACGTTTTGCTTGGAGCTGCACAAGTTTGCTTTGAAGGGTGGAAAATGGCACAATTTGTAATGATGGAACCGGATGTTTGAATTGGGTTTGAATTGTGAACTTCCCTCTAAGCATAGATCTGCATGATAATCAGTATTCGTACGAGTGAGTGCTGGCTGCTAGTGTGTGTACTGTTTGCTGCTTCTCTACAATGGCTATACAGAGACCCTCCAGAGTGTCAGGAAGTGTCGCAGGAATGCGCATGGCTTACATATCACTCTTACTATTAGAGAGTAGGTACATAGACAGAAATACACCAAACAGCTCTTTAGTGGAACACTAGAGGCAGGAAACAACCACTCCCGGTACTGAAGTGTCTGCAGCCTAAGATGAAAACCTGGCCTCCAATCCCAGTCTTCCTAACTTGGCTAACAAGCATTAAAAATGCAATAGGTCTCGCCTTTCATTAAGTTAAGGCCATTTACTTTGCTATACAATACCATTAGCAAAGAAAATGGCTTTAACTTAATTAAAGGCGAGACCTATTGCATTTTCAATGCTTGTCAAATATGAGTTTATAAACCTATAAATGATTCCCTGTGGACGTAAACAAATACAAGTCTTTATCCTTATACAAGTGTAGTACAAGAATACTTCTTTTAGTCCAATGATGTTCTGACAACTTCTCTGTACAGGTTATGAGGATTCTAACTTCCAAACATGAGAGCCAGGCTAAAGAAACTAAAACATGATTGCCTAATAAAGACTCTATGGACCATGATGAACTTAAACATTAGGAATTGAAGATGGCAGCCAACTTTTGCAAGTCTCCTGTGAGTCATGCGACTCCTTAGTATATTGGATTGCAATGTATTGTATAATTTATATAGCACTTACTATCCCATGTGGGGCGCTGAAGCACTTGGCTGCATAGGTAGTACGCTACACTGTGTAGGCTGTTTGGTTGGAAGGATGTTGTCTTTGTTTTGATTTTGTTTTTCCGTGCTGTGTGTGAGACCATCGAGGTGCGGTGTCATGTTATGCGATGCAGAACATAGCAGTATGGTGGATGAAGTGTGAGACAGACACACAGTTTTGTGGTTTTCACTATGCTGGTTGCGTTGAACAGCTGTGCCAGTTCCTTTATATGATATCCTATGATATAGTCTGCTTAGCTGGTTACTGCATTGGGTTGTCCAATCTCAGATTTTGTGTATAGTTGTGGTCTAGATCTGGCATGATTGGAGGGTAAGAGAAGTGGCTAGATCTGTTGGGATGGGCATTTTTTTTATCATAGTATTTCTGAGTGTCCGTGAGTTGTAAAAAAGCTATCATATTGTATAGATATTTGGGACCGGTAGTAGTGGAATATATTGCAGTTCTCTGAATTGTCCAGCAATGTGTAACCGGTCTCTTCAGTTATTCCATGCCTGTTGCCTGTTTGGCAATGTTTGGTTTTTGGGCCCTACAGTGCAGGTGATTAACAGACATCATATAAGATATATCTGTTATATATGCAAGTACATTACTATCCCGTTAAGGGCGTTTGTCGGCCAACTGCCATCGCAAGCACTACCTCGGTAGTGCTGCGCTCGTCTGTTGGCCCACGCAGCACCGCCCACTTAATGGAACGTCCCGCACCGCAACCGAATTGCCGCCGCAGTTAAAGCGCTATATAATGCCACGGCGAACCTTGGGTCAGCCCATCTCCGCTTACCTGCATATCGATAGGAGTTTGCTGGTTGAGTTATTTTCAATTCATGGCTTGTAAACAGAGGATTGAGCTTCAGCATGCAACTGTTTTCTGGGCTTTTATTTTTTTATTTATTTATGTGTTTTTATATAGCGCAGACTTTACCCGAAGGCATCAGAGCGCTTCACAATAGGAACAGAAAATTACAAATGAACAAATTACAAAAGCAAACGATAAGTTACATGAGGTAAAAGTGACAATTGTGAGCAAACAAAATACATGAGGTAGAAAACAGTGCATTACAGGAGGAAAGAGTGACAAGTGTGCAGATTACAAGAGAAAACAAAGTACAATTAGAGGTAATATACTGCAATATATGCTAGACACTGAGGCACAAGAACAACCGTTACGTAGGCAATGGTGGCACTTGTGCAAGTATCAAAAGCAAACAAAATGTGAGAGGTAGCAAACAGTGTGTTACAAGAGAAAAGTAGCGTGTGCGTGTTACAAAAGAGTACCAGGTACAAGGATAATACTGCAATAAATGTCACACTCCAACCACACGAACACACTGGGAAGGCACTTTCATAGTCATGGAGAATAGAGTTTTCAGTAATGGGAGGTCTTCCTTCAGGTAATAAAGAGGGCGTCAATTACTTTTGGAGGAGGAGAACTTTGAGGTCCGTTTTGAAGACCTGGGAGGAGGTGGTGGTACGGAGCTGAGGCGGAAGTGAGTTCCAGATTCTCACCGCGTTGCCTGAAAAGGATTGGGCCATCGATCTTTCCTTCTTGAAAGTGGGAGGTTCAACCAGTAGATTTTCCGCATTACGTTATGGTCTAGAGCCTCCAGAGAGTTTCAGTTTATTCGCCAGGTAGCGAGGAGAGGTGGAGTGCAAGGCTTTGTGGGTGATACAGGCAGTCTTGTAGATATCTCTAGCCTCGATGGGAAGCCAGCAGAGGGTGGATAACATCGGTGTGATGTGGTCGCTTCTTTTGGCCCCATAAATGAAACGAGCTGCTGAATGGAGAACAGATCTAAGGGGGGAAAAGTGGGATTTCGGGAGGCCAGTAAGAAGAGAATGGCAGTAGTCCAGTCTGGAGAGGACCAGCGATTGCACCAGGGTTTTAAGGTCCTGCTCCAGGAAAAAGCGACAAATTACCCAAAGAAGGCGCAGTTGGTATCGAGCAGACTTTGCAAAGGAATTGATGTGTGAGATTAGATTGAGTTTTTTGTCGAGTATGACACCAAGGGATTTTGCGCTGTCGACAATGATGGGTTTATTGTTAAGTAGATTCATCTGATCCATCCATGATTGAACCGGGGGAGGAGAGAGTGAGGAGGAGAGGAGGAGGAATTCAGTTTTGGAGGGACTCCAAATCAGTTGATGAGTTGACATCCAGTTTTGAATAGAGTCTAGAGTAGAGCTTAGGATGGAGAGATCGTGAGCGGAGGCAACCTTGAGGTAGATTTGAGTGTCGTCTGCATAGAGCTGATAATGGATCCAGGATTTCCTTAGGAGATTTCCCAGTGATTCTAAATAGAGATTGAACAATGTGGGTGTAAGTATAGAGCCTTGAGGAACACCTTGACCGCCACAGGAGATGAAAGACTGTTCGATATTTTGATCATTTGGGATCTATCTGAGAGGAAGGAGGCAAACCATTTAAGCACAGTGCCCTCCATGCCCATTCTCTGTTGAAGAGTGTTGAGTAGGGTGTTGTGATTGACAGTGTCAAAGGCTGCAGAAAGGTCTAGAATTACAAGACAGGACCCCCCCCCCCCCCCCCCCGAATCGAGTATCCTCAGCGCGTCATCAACCACTTGCAGTAGGGTTGTTTCAGTGCTGCAGTTTTGACTGAAGCCGGACTGACAATTGTCAAGAAGATCATTGTACTTGATATGACGAGAGAGTTGTTTGGCTACACATCTTTCTGTGATCTTCGCAAGAAAGGGTAGATTAGTGATGGGGCGGACGTTGTTGAGGTCATTCGCATCAGCAGTGGGTTTTTTAAGCAGAGGGGTGACCTGCCCAGTTTTGAAGGAGACATGTAGGGAGCCTTGACAGAGTGAGAGGTTGACCAGAGTGGTCCAATAGGAAAGGGAATGGGTATAGAAGTCAATGGCACTGGGGATGGGGTCCAGAGAATGGTTGGAGGGCTTTGTTTCGCGGATGCACTCGAGGAGGGCATCTTCAGATATGGAGTCAAAGTTCTGCCAAATGGCTGAGGATTTGCGCTCCTCTGGAGGGGTAGGATGAGCGACCTGATCCACAAGTGATTTCACTTTTTCATCGAAGAATATAGTGAAATCCGCTGCCTTCTTTGTAGAATCCTCCAACTTGGTGGTTGGGGAGAGCAGTTAGGAATCTTGATGAGATCGAATAGTTTTTTGGGTCTATTTTTGGCTGAGACAAGAAGGGTTTTGAAGTGCGATGCTTTCCCAAGGAAGATGTGCTTGTGGTACTTGGATCTTGCTGACCGAAGCATGGCCAAATTATCTGTGGAGGGCACTTGCCTCCATTGTTTCTCCAGGAATCTTAGCTGCTTCCTTCATGGAGGGATTTGTTGAACCAAGGTGCTGAGGGAGTGGGCCTTATCTTTTTGCTTTTGAGTGGAGCAACGTTATTGATTTCGGCTGCAAGGACTGTGAGGCAATGGGAGGTGAGTTTGTCAACATCTAGGTTCGGGTCTAGCCTTGGAATTGATAATGAAGCTGATTCACAGAGGGGACCGACATAAATATTTTTCGCATCACGGAACCAGGAGGTAGCCCTCTTAGGTTGGCCAAGAGTTATAGAGTGTGATAGGTGAAGGGAGAATGGGATGAGGAGGTGGTCGGACCAGTCTACATGAATAGGGGTATTGATGGAGAGCATGCCTGATTTAGACATAACAAGGTCCAAGATTGAGCCCTTAGAGTGTGTTGTTTCTGTGCAGTGTTGGATAAGATCATTTGCAGAGAGGAAGGTGGCCAGCGAGTTCGCCGAAGAGTCATGCGGTACGCCCCAGTGGAGATTGAAGTGAACCGCGAAGGTCTGATTGTCACTTCTCGAGTATTGGTCGCTGATGAAGTCAGTGAGTTCCTCCATAAACGAAGGGCCACTACCAGGCGGACGGTGAATGACATGGTATCTGAGGGGTGAGCGGTGGTGCAATTGAAGCTCAAGAGAAAGGCATTCAAAAGTGTGGAAGGAGCTGATAGGAGAAGCCTTAAGTGGAAGGGAGTTTCTAAAGATGACTGCAACACCTCCCCCAATGTTGTCAGTTCTGTCATTCCTAAATATAGAATAGCTTGTGGTTAATAGGAGATCAAACATAGACAGGTATCTTTGAACCAGGTCTCTATGAGGAAGATCATGTCAATATTGTGAAAGGTGATGTATCGGAGATTTCAAGTTTGTGTTTTACTGCAGATCTGCAGTTGTGGAGCAGACAGCGCAGCTCTGTCAAGACTGTTTTGGTGACTGGGCACTTGGGCTCTGGAGGGTGATCGGGATATTGTACTTATGCAGGGGTGCTCGAGCGGGTTTAGGTGGATGCCTGGTTCTGACAGAGGAGATTGTCAAAATAGTGTAGATAGTAGGGTTACTAGGGGATGCAGGTTGAAGAAGGGGAGCGTTCAAGGGCTTGTATGAGTTAACAAAGTTTGCAGACGACCGGTTGAGCTTGGCTGTATTGGAGTGAGTGGGCAAGGTGCATCTCGTGGGAAGTTGGGAAGGAGTAGAGGTGCATGGAAAGGTGGAAATCTTGGAGCTTAAAAGTGAAATGGTAGCAACAAGCTGGGAGATGGAGGTGATAAGAGAGCCTAGCTTATTGTCCAGAGAGAGTAAGGCAGAGCATGGAAGGTTGGGTGGCTCGATGGAAACAGGAGGGGGTGGAATTGGTGGTGAAAGGCAGGGAGAAGTGGGGGGACAGGAGGTGAGTCTGGGTATGGCGTTCAAGAGTGGGGATAGGTGGAGGTTGAGAGCGGGAGTTGGTCAATCGGAGGTGAAGGGAGAGTTGTCTTTGTTGGCGTTGCAAGAGGGAGAGGAATTAAGGACATATTTAGGGGGAGATGGGTGCGGAACAAGGTGGTAAGGTGGAAGGAGAGGGGAGGACCCTGTGGAGTCATGGGAATGTAGGAGGTTTTGGAGGAAAAGAGGCAAGGTGGTTGTAGAGGTCCTGTCAGCTAGGAGAGGTGGCTGTGAGGGAACGGGCATCTGGTAGTGTGAGGGGGGTTGAGACGAAGGGAAGCTGAGGAAAGGACTTTGTTCTGCTGGGCCCGAGGGAGGGAAATGGAAAGGGTTACCAAGGGGGGAAAGGGAATAG
Source organism: Lissotriton helveticus (assembly GCF_964261635.1). Taxonomy (NCBI): domain Eukaryota; kingdom Metazoa; phylum Chordata; class Amphibia; order Caudata; family Salamandridae; genus Lissotriton; species Lissotriton helveticus. Next base: position 991,520,160 of record NC_136067.1, read on the forward strand.
CACAGCATTGCTGGAGGAGTGGGAGGGAGGAGAGAAATGCAGTGGGTTTGTGGAGAAATCGGGGTGAATAACGAGGGGAGGAGGGGGTAGAAAAGAGGGGGGAGGGAGGAATAAGGGGAGCGTAGCGAAAGTTAACTGGGGAGAAGGTTGTAGGAGAGGTGGAATAAAAAGGGGAGTGACAGGAAGGAATATGGGGGAGGAGAAGAGGTTGGAGTTCCGGGATGGTGCAGAATGGACAAGGAGTGTATTAGCTAGAGGTAAGGCTGGAGTGATGCGGGGGGAGCATACTGTGAGGGGGGTGTAATAGGAGAGGAGGTCATAGGGGAGGGGGAGGGAAGAGGGCCGACCTGTGCTTCTTGAGAGTGCAGCCAATTGGAGTGTAGGGGGGTCAGGGTAGGAGAAAGGGAGTAATGGGTGGAGCTAGAAGGAGAGTCAGGGGAAAACCCGGTCGCAGAGGAGGGGAGTAGGAAGGGGAAGAGGTGGTCAAAGAGCGAGAGACAGGTGTCTTTGCCTTGGATCATGACAGTACCATTGTTATAGAGTGAGATAGTGAGGTAGCCCTTGAAACACGCAGAGGGGGACATTTTTAGTTGTTTCCCATGAGGGATAGAGGAGGAGTAGGAAGTGACGTTAAGGGAATTGTATAAGCTGGTGGACCAAGAGGGGGGTGTCGTGAGTGAAGAAAATTAAATCATTTTTGAGCCTCCCAAAAGCGACCATTGTAAAATTGATCAACAAAGAGGGAATCCGGGAAATGTTCAATAGTGTTATGTTTCAATCGTTTTATTGCAGCTTTAGTCTGGTTGGGAGGATTATTGATTTTGTAGCAATTAATTCCAGCCTTAACTCGAGTGGTGGCCATGTTGGGAAAGTGAGGCGGATGAGGGTGTGGGGGATATGAGAAGGGTGTTACTGGGAAAGCGGTGGTGAGGAGAAGTAAAAGGGCATAAAGGGGGCACATATTCCAGACGTTGGGTGAAGATATCAGAACTAATGTGCCATCCGGGAAGTGAGGTGGGTATTTGTTTGGCCCTTCACCTGGCACTAGATAATATTTACAAGGGAATTGTTTACATATGATAGGACCAACTTGACCACTTTCATAACCTTCACAAAGCAAATATAGTTGAAGTAGAACAGGATATAAACCAACACCCAGTGACCATTGGTGAACACTGTACTTAACACCAGCCTGTTAACAGAACCACATTCGTCACCAACCGCATTGTACGCCCATTATCTCAACAGACTACTATTGGACCCTAAGCTCCTGAGAATCACTAACGTTGGGGGCAAAGAGTGTTGTGTTTCTATCTAGGACCCTAATTCGATATTCCCGATTTATGCCCTTATATGGCTATAATAAATAATACCCTTATAGAGGCATAAGAATCCTATCCATATTTAGTAATAGCCCATGCAGTCCAAATACGCAAGGCTACTCCCCTAGACTCCTAGAAAGTACAACGCGTTCTTTAAACAAACCAAGCCTCCAGCAGCCCGGGAATTCCCACTGCTCTTGTTTTGATTTGCACAAGAACTCTTGGAGTCCAGAAAGAACTGTTAGTTCTTAGTGACGTCTTATGTCCAACCTTACGTCAAACCCGGCACCTTTCAGGTATAAATATACCAACGTTGCCTTAAGCAAACACACGGTGGTTTGGAGCAGAGCGGCCATCTACTTGCCCGGAAGCCCAGCTGATGCGAGAGCCGAAGGAAGCCGCCACTCCCTTTTGACGCACTGAGAGAGACTGTGTCTTTTTCTCCATCCGAGAAAATCCAGCTCCGGTGTTTCCAGTCACCCTTGCGGGTTGCTAGGATTTCGAGTCCTGAGAGAGAGATACAAGACCTCATTCATTCTAAGAACCAAGGTACGGAGCTGACTAAACCCTTAAGAGAATTCTTGATTCAGATACGTTTTAAAGTATCATATGGCTAAGAAACCATATCAATGCTTTTACAGTATTATTTCATAATACTCCTTTTACTGTATGCACTTTACTTCATGATAAGTATTGCAATTGTGGCGATTCATTTCTCTTGCATGAGAAAGAAGACTGCTCAATAAATAACACCTTTTATTGAAAACGCCCGTCTCTATTTCTCTGCACGCTAGTGAAACTAAGTACGCACGATTGACTGAGTGACATAACTGTATATTGTTTTCACATGACTTCACAGATACACTCTTTATTCTGAGGGAGCAAAGTTGTCATGTTTATGCGGTTGTCAGAAGCTAATCCCTTCTTGTATAAATCCGTAGAGTAAACTCTTTCCTGAACATTCGAGAAAGTTTCTAGTGACCTCTGAGATAGCTGGCAAAACTAATTAAGTCTAATATAGTCAGTAGAGACCTAGTCGACCTTAGTCCTACGTCTACACTACTGTTTATATTATGCCAATGCGCAGAGCCTATTGGGAATATAGGAACTACACTACAAGAGCATAGGGTGGAGCAAAATCTGACTAGCAAAATCTAAATATGCACAACAACCTCGTCATCTTAAGACCACCTGTAGAGGTACTCAGGACAGTGTGCGGAAATCATATTGCATGAAAAACATTTCCTAGCACCACATATACGTACAAGGGCCTGGTGCCCTACAAACCTCGCAGTCTCCCTGGCCAACTGGCCCTGAATCCATAGTGTCAATGGTGCTGCCAATGCAGCGGGAGTCCTAACTCAATCAGAACTGTCCCCACGGATAAAGTTGCCTAAAGGGTGCAGCTGGCACTACTTGCCACGCAGCTGTAAAAGGTCTAAACAATGCAGCTGGCATTACTTAATGCACAGCTTTTAATGGCCTAAACGGTGCAGCTGGCACTACTTGCTGCGCAGCTGTAAAAGGCCTAAACGGTGCAGCTGGCACTACTTGCTGCGCAGCAGTAACCTAAGTATTTCATGAGCGCCTCTTCCAATGGTTTACTAGGAAATGTAATTAAAATCGCACTGTAAGTTGTACCATTTAACCCAAATTCCACAAACGTTGCAAAGAAAGACGCCGAACCGCTGGAGAAAGTCAGGTGTGTTCCTTTGCTTGCTGGCTCCGTGCATTTGAGGGGTGAATATATTTGCATTTTACCACTTTCGAAGATTTGCTTTTGAAGCAAGAAGCTGGGCTGGGAGTGACATTTGGGAGACAAAAAATACAGATCATGGGGACCTTGAACAGCAATCTGAAAGGAAACCGAGAGGGATGGAAAAACCCACTAGAATGGGGGCAGGGCAGTGGTGGGGCCCCGCCCATTTTGGTGTTCCCCTTCTTTTGAGCTTTCATCCAGTATCGTTTTTCCCGAGTTTCGTTTTCTTCCTCTCGCTGCCGATTCCCACTCCGAGTTTTGTTTCTTCTTCTCCCTGTTGTCACTGGGGTGGGGGAGGGGTGGGAGTGGTGCACACCCCCTAGGCTCCTGCGATACCCACCTTTCCAGGGCTATTTTGAGCAAATATGTGGTAATTTTGGTGTACACTGCCTAATGATACTGAATTATTTATCAAATATTGTATTTTCCCAATAAAACAGCCACACCCGCCCCGTGAATGGATGGCGCGAGGCGAACCTCTCACCTTGGCAATGGCGTGAAGGAGCCACGGCCTCTGCTCTGCAGTCTCTTCCCTGCCTCGAGCGCTGCGTTCTCTCCTCTCCAGGGAGGGGGCCGCCGCTGCTGTTCAGTTGGTGTCGTCTCTTGACTCAGGCACACTGGTCTGTCTCTTCCCTCAGGGCGCTGCAGTGTCTGACTTAACGTTCCTCGTTCTCTGCAGTCTCTAGACCACAGCTCCACAGCCTCGGTTTACTGTTTCTGCCTCACCTGGCTGCAAACCATAGGGTCTCTGCTTTCCAATAGCCGTAGTCACTCCCTCCTCCGGGTCTTGCGCTCCTGCGGTCGGTCTCGCGGAACCGATGCTAGGACAGAGCACAACTCCACACGGCGACCTCGCAGTAATACGGCATTTTCGACCCCTACTTTCACAGTATTAAGGAGAGCGGTCGTTCCCACGGCGAGTCTGATAGTCTGGGCCTCACCTCGTTTTTTTGCCGCAAGCCTAAAACCTCTTCGGAGCGCGCTGTGTGCAGGGTGTCAGCGGCAGGCAGCGGTCAGAGGCTGGTACATACCCGCTCCCGGCGCCTCCTCCGGGCCCCATGGTGTCCGCAGTGCTGGGGTGTTTGTGGTACAGTTATCTTGTAAATAGCCTTGTTTTGAACTGTCTTTTAAAGTGTATATACTTCTTGGTACTTCTAATCTTGGCTGAGAGTGAGTTCCAGAGAATGGCAGCTTGTACTGAGAATGTAGTAGCTCCTTCTGATTTCTTATGGGAATGTTATTTGATAAGTGGTGCAAGCCTGAAGCAAAACGTTGTGTTTGGTTTGTATTGCTTGAATTTAATTTGGATGTATAAAGGTCCTTTTCCTTGGGAGTTTCTGTTGTAGTGGCAGTTGTTGTCCTGCTTACATTCACATATTTAATATATCTTATTCCTCAGACTGAACACTTCGCAGACCCTGATATTCCCATCCTGTGCTCTAGTAAGTCAAATAGGTAGTCATGCTTAGCCATATCAGAAGCTGGGGAAAGGTCCAAGAGGATTAGTAGGCAGGATTAATTTTGACCCAACATTTTTAGAACATCGGTCACTACATGCATCCGGTCCAAATCAGTGCTATGCCCAGAGCAAAAACCAGATTGGTGACTGTCAAAGAGGCAGAATCGCTCAATGTGGTTACAGAGTTGGACATGAACACATCTTTCAAGGCGCTTCACAGTGTCTGGATGTAGAAAATCGGTCAAAAGTGATTACAATGGGTTGGATCAGCATTGTCTTGTTTTTTTTTTTTTTTAGATGGGGTGACCTGTGCGGATTTTAGGCAGTTTGGGATTTTGCTCTGCAGTAGTGATGCATTTACAATCTTAGTCCAGAGTGGGAGTATGGACATTTTAATGTTGTTGAAGAAGATGGAGGAAAGTGGATCCGCAAAGTGATTTGAGGGTTTCACATCTGTTAGAATTTTGAGAATTGTGTTTTGATCTATTGTTTTAAACGATCCCCAGGAGGTTTAATTTTGAGGATGTGCTCCGGCAGGTAAGTGGGCTCCCAAATCAATGTGGGGGAGACTCTAGTGTCTAGTGAGTGTGGACGTTGCTCTTGTGTTATCTGAAGGTCAGTTTTCATATTGTCTGTCTTTTCAAGGAAGAAGGCGGCACATTTTTCACAATTAGGTAGCAGACTTGATTCCGTTGGGGAGAGATTAGGTAGGCCATTGGATTAATGCTTGACCAGATATAATAGTTTTAGGGACGATTTTTGTCTTGGTCCAGTCGATTTCTGAAGAAGTGTGCTTTGGCATTTATGACTCATTTGTGCTAGGTATTCCTAGGAGATCTTAGATGTTTGAGGTGTTCAAAAGATGGTGAGGATCTCCATTTTCGCTCAGCTAGTCACAGGTTACGACTTTTGGTGTTGAGGCTGTCATTGTACCAAGGTCATTGATTAACTACCCACAAATGCCTGTTTAGTTAGTGCCACATTTTACTATAAATAATGCAAAATTAGTCTGTAATCCCAACTGAATAAGGGGTGCACATCTTTATTAGCATAAGTAATCATTTTAATTCATTTGCATTCATTTAATCAATTTTATATTAAAATATTCATCTGTTCTTAGCATTTCTATGAACGACTCAAATGTCAATTTCCACCAATGAACATTGTAATCAATGTAATCAAAACACCAGGGTTGTCTTCGGGTACTTTAAATAGTACTTATTCGTTAGGACTTTCTGTATTACATACATTTTTTTACTCTGCTTGCCATATGGGTCAATTCATTCGATTCAGTCTTCTGATAGATCTAATTTCTACTTAGTCGTAAATGTTGATTCCATAGTAATGTCTCAAATTCTGACTGACTTTCTACAGATCATCCATTCTCAAACCTCTTCAAATGTAATTAATATTTCACCCAGTCTTATGTTTTTAAAAAAAATCTTTATATATATGTATCTTCCATTATTGATTCACTATTGTTTGCATCTAGGGCAGCATGATCACTCTCAACTACCTCAGTGGTTAAGAGATCCCTACTGTGTTCTCTCCAAACGCTACCATCCTCATCCAGCATCCCATCCTTCCTGCACGCTTTCATGTGGACCTCCTCCGTAAGCGACCACTCATGCACCTCCTTCAACCAATTGTCCACTGAGGGGAAGCGCTCTCCCATCCATATTATGGCAACCCTTCCAGGATTAATTGCAATAATTTGTGTGCCATCTTACGCCTTCTGGGTCCTAGGACTTGCCCTAACAGGCAATGCAGAGGGTTTGCTTCCACTCGACAGCCAGTTCCACCCTTGCTCGCTCAGCCACACGTTTCCAGAACTGGTGTACCTCCAGGCACCCACAGGATAAGTATAAAAAGTCTGTTCCTTCCCTACTACATCTGGGACAAGTGTTCGAGTGGTCTGGGTCAATGCAACATAGTCTCATTGGAATCAAACACACACAATGCAGGTAATTAACTGAATTAATTGTTTAACTTGAAACGGGCATTACAGGATACTATGTGAATTAGAGTGCATGCTGCTTTCCAAGTCTTGGTGCCCATGGGCATCTGTAGATCTCCGTCCAAGGCGGTCCGTACCCTGGGAAATGAAGCCCTTTCTCCATCCAACAATGAGATTAATAGACGCCCACTTCTGCATGTAAGCATATTTTAAAGTGTTTTGGTCATTTGAGGAGCTTTTGGGTATGTGTGCCACATCGTTCTGGCCAAATCTGTGAGGCCTGCATGATGCAACTATTGCCTCTGCCCCAAACCGAACCCCTCACAAGCCTGTTCATATGTAATAAAGGTTACATTAGGGTACTGGTCTGCCAGCACCTGGCATCTACCCTCTCTCCTTGCCTGAAAGGAAATGTTTCCCAACATTTTTTGCACTGGGGCTAGAATCCAAATATTTAGTTCCCGGTGGAATGGTGCTTGCCTAAGTATACGCTCCGCAAATGTTTGCCAGATATATGCGGTCTGTTTGACCACGTATGGTAGGTCCGCCATCTTCATCAGGGCTGCTGGTAGACTATCAGGCTGTACTTGCCCTCTGAGCAGATGCTTTTCCCAGTTGTCTCCCTCATCCAACCTCTGGGCTGCATGTTGGTGAAGCACTGCGAAGTAGTACAAGTCTAACCTGGGTGGCTCTAAACCCCTCATACTGCTTTGTTAAAACATGTAGGGCCACCATGCTGCACTTCCCTGCCTAGTGTAGTGACACCAGCACTGAATTCAGCTGCCAAAACACCCCCATGGGTATGCCAAACAACGAGTTCTGAAGCACGTATAGACAACGTGGTAGGACAACCATTCTGGCCACTGCAATTCTACCCATAAGGGAGAGCGGCAAGGAGTTCCAGAAGATCACTGAACGCTTTAGGGATTCGAGTACATCTAGTTGTAATAATTGTGTATCCGCACTTGTATGCCCAAATATCAAAGTGTCCGGTCTCTTAACGCAACCCAAGTCTCGGGAGGTCCTCCAATGGTAGCGTAGCCGGCCACACTAATGGAAATATCAAAGACTTATGCCTGTTAAGGCGTAGGCCAAAGTAATCAGCGAATTCCTCTAATAGCTGCAGAAGTTTAGGAATCACTACTCTGGCGACTCAACATAGAACAGTACATCGTCAGCATACAGCGCTATGAGATGAGAGATCTCCCCAATGCGTATTCCCCACTGCTCAATGTCCCATCAGGCCCACCTCGCTATGGGTTCAATGGCCACCCCAAAAAACAGCAGCGATATTGGGCAACCCTGCCTAGTTCCTCATCCCAACATCCAATTCACTGACCAACTCTGGCCCAGAGTGCATACGAGTCATACAAGGCTTAGTGCCCGCTGTGGGGGGGGTGTCGGTCCAGGGCAGGTTCAAGAACGCAGGTAAAGTCCACCAGCCATATGAGCGGTACATCCAGATCTGCCACTATATATCCTGCAACGCTGGGTAAAAGGCCAGCTTGTCTGTTTTCGGAGCATAAGTGTTTAAAGTGGCAATGTCACAGACCTACAATTCTTAGGTCCTGCAAAGGGCAGCAACTACCCCTTCAGGCTCCTGCAGTGCCCAATCCCCCAAATCCAAACAAGCGTGGAATCAGCTCATTTTTCACACACTCAATTCTTAAAAGGGTATTCTCTGATACAGCTCTCTCAGGCACGCTGAACAACACTCCGACCAAACAGATACACCGCAGCCATTTCTTCTCTCAGTCAGCCCCTGATTCGGAGGCCTCGTCCATCAGTATTTTGGGACAATGTCTGCTGTTGGGCCCAGTACCTGCGTCATTCCCTCCGGGTACAGGGGGCAACAGCGGGTTGAAGATCCGGGGACCCAGTGTCTATATTAGTGTCTAGCTGCAGTGATCCGTCCTCTCCCACTGTGATCCTGTGTTCCACTTGTGTGTCTGGGCCGTGAGTCTCCATCCAGCCAGACCGCTGTATGGGACATCGGCCAGGGCAAGAGCCCCATCTTTGCTTCTGACCTCGCGGCTCCCATGGAGGGAGTTGGACACCCTAAAATTCGAGCTACTCCCAAACTTCCTCGAGGGAATCAAAGAAGTGATCCTTGCCCTGCACTAAGATTTTCAATTTGGTCGGATAAAGAAGCATGTATTGTAGCTGTAACTCAAGTAGCTTTCGCCTGACCCCTAAGAAGGATTTCCAAAGTTCCTGGACCCATCTAGTGTAGTCTGGTTAATAGTAATTTTATTGTTTTCATACTGGAGTTCTTGATATTCCCTGGCAGCTGGTAGACTAGTCTCTGTTGCAGTAATTTAGCACCTTCGCTATATAGCACAGGGCTGGGCACCAAGTGGGAAGGAGTGGCACCAGCGCCCTGTGGGCCGACTCGATCGCAAACAGATTGGATAGCCCCTTAGGGCAAAGCTGTGAGAGGATCCAGTGCTCCAGGTAGATCCCTATTCCGTCTTTTCTGGGATGCCCAACACGCAGGTGTTGCTGCATCTGGCATGCCTTTCTGCGTCTTCCACCCATTGCTCCAGTGGCCATCATCTGTGCCACTTGTTGCTTAAGGGTTGTCACGTCTCCCCGCAAATCTGCAATGTCTACTCAGCTGCTGTGACCTTATCTGCCACCTGCCGCAGATCCGCACCAAGCAAGTTTACTTCTATGGAGACGGTCTCAATGCGGTCTTCTAGGGCCTTCTTGGATCCCTGTATAGCAGCCGGAGTTCTGTCGGGGATGGTTCAGGCAATCCCCCTCTTCCTCCGCCTCACCACCCCCAGTCTGTCCGGTTTTGCACTGGTGAGGGTGTCTCTGCGTGGTATATTGGGTTATGTTGTTTGATCCAACTGCACTTGTTGCCTTGTTCTTGCCCATAACCACAGCAGCGTGACAGATCGATTTCATAGGTCCCCTGCAACTTGGTAGTTCAGGAGGTCCCCCCTCAGTGTCCGACTGAAGGCTTGCAGGAGGGGAGCAACACCCGTCGACCCCCAGTGCGGGCCGCACTGCCACTCCGCCTGCCAACTGCAAGGCCCACAGCAGAGGGGGGGATTCACACCTTCCCAAGAAATCTTCAACTTGTTCTGTACTCAAATGAGCAAGGTGGCACCCAGTATCAGGCAGGCAGGGCGTTAATGCAAAGTTTCCCAAAAATAACCATGCACTCGGAGATGGTCTGTCTCCTCCCGGGGGGGGGGCCTTGAACCGGCGTCACAACAGTTCCCTATACATGACTCCACAGTCTCAAGGATGCCTATGCACCAAAGCCTGGTTGAATTCTGTGTTTAGTTTGGCCATGACCCATTATTCCCAGCTATCAGTGCTAAGGGTCCCATTGCCCAATGTCCTGACAGGCTTCACCTGTCTGGTCATTTGCCTTCCTTCTCTCATCAGTCTTGTCTGGGCGGGGTGATGATGAGTGACTGCCGTTGGTAGCCCCCCTGTACCGCAGCCCCGTCTGGCACCTTTGAGCGGCTGAACACTGTTAGACCTGGCATCATTGGTGTGAGTCTCCCTTCCATTTTGACATATTGCCTCCTCTGTTTTGATATGTTTTTGCTGGTTTCATGCTTTGGGCACTGTGCCACTGCTGATCAGTGCAAGTGCTCCCTATGTTAAATTAATGTTCTAATTGGTTATTCAATGATTGGGTTATTTTATTTATCTGTCAGCCACCAGTACAGTGCACCATGTGTGCCCAGGGATTGTAAATCAAATGCTGCTGGTGGGCTTGCAGCACTGGTTCTGCCACCCACAGAAGCAGCTTGTAAAGTGCATCTCAGGCCTGCCATTGCAAGGCATGTGTGCAGTCTAGCACTGCCATGTCGACTTGGCCAAGTGCACCCACCTGCCAGTCCCTAAACCTTCCATTTGCTTCATGTTAGACACCCCTATGGTAGGCCCAAGAGCAGGGTGCATTGGAAGTATAAGGTAAGACATGCCCTGATGTGTGTAGCATGTTCTAATAGTGAATTACAGCCATTTTCGCTTTTCACTATTGAAGGCTACCTGTTCTCATAAGCCAGAATGGGCAGTTAGATTATTACATTCTTATAATCCTAACTGACTCAGGGAACACGGTAGAAACTTGAATTTAGTATGCCTGAACTCAGAATAATAAAATACATATTTTAGTAAAGTTTATTGTAATATTCTGTGTTTGCAAATAACACTTTTAGAAAGTAGGTATTTGCTTGCCTAACCATTTGAGCCTGCCTCTGCGGGGTTGTGTATTCCTTGTCTGGGTTTGTGAGTGACAGGGCTGGGGGATTCCAGGAGACAGGCTGGGGCAGCCCAGTGGTGAATAGAGAGATCTGCATCTAGATGGGAGGGAGGAGTTGCACCTGGGACCTGAATAGGGCTGGACCTTCCCTCTACAATGCTGGCTCCACCCCCTGTGGCTTGTCTGATATCTCTGCCCTGCACTGTGAAAGGAGAGGAGCAATCATGTCAACAGAGTGCTCCAGAGCTGTATCTTCCCTCCCCTGTGCTGGCTCCACCTCCTGTGGGACGGCTGGTGTCTCTGCCCCGCACAGTAAAAGGAAGAAGAGAGTCATGTAAACAAGGTGCTCAGAAACTGGTTTGAACTAGGCATAGGCCTCTCTGCCTTCAGTGAACAAAGGATTTTGGGGTATAAATATTGGGACCCTGATCCCAAGAAATTAGATCACTTTGGAACAAGAAACCTTTCTGCCAAGGAGAAGAACCAAGGAAGATGTAGGAGTTGTACTGCCCCTCTGCCAGTGTGCTGTTTGCTGAGTTGGTCTACAGTGGTTGCTTCATTGCCAAGGGAAAGCAGAAGGAACTTTGTAAGGACTTTCATCTACAGAATATTCTCCAAGGGCTTGAACTGCGCTTGCCTCCAGCTGAAGTCTCAGGGACAAAAGACTTCACCTCCAGCTTCCTCCTGAATTTCCTTGCTAGGCTCACGATGAGTCCCATACTCTGCGCAAGCATTGAGGAAGGATGCAACCGTTCCCCCGGGTCACGGAACCGACGCATCTCCCCTTTTGCAAGCCTTTTGTTCACTTTGCGTTACGCATCCAGGTACTTTGTTGAGAACTTTGTCCCTTTTACCATCAACTTGAACTAAGAGACGTTAATCATCTTTTAAGTAATCTTAAGTGTAGTATTGTGGATTTTTGTCATTTGTGGTCTTGTGTTTAAGTCTATATAAAGAATACTAATTTTTATAAAACCTGTGTTGTCAATCTGTAGTGTTTTCACTGTATTACTGTGTATATTCACAAATGATTAACACACTGCCTCTGAGATAAGCCTGTCTGCTCGTGCCAAGCTACCAAGGGGGTGAGGAGGGGTTATTAAGGAGTGTAATCCCCTTATCCTGACTGAGAAGTAAAGGTCCCTATTTGGACAAAGGTTAATACCATTGCCAACTAAAGACCCCCAGATCGAACAAACACCCTCTGTGTTACTCAGCAGGGGCGCACGGGGGGAATGTTGGCTCTCCGCCTACTCGCGGTCTGTCCTTCCAGAGCCTTCTCAGTTGGCCTTCACAGATTCTGGCACATGATCCCAGGGGCTCCTCCAGGCACTGAAGCAGGGCTGCAGGAGCAATCTGTGCGGTCCTGTAATCTTCAATACAGGCATCCAGCAGTGAAGGAAATGTCGCTGCCCATGCCCTTACCGTATATGATCACCAGCAGTGGGAGCCTCAAGCCGGTCGGGGCTTTGACCACGCTCGGGCACCAGCAGATTCGCGATCGCAGCCTCTGCGGCAGCCTGCAATGTCCCTCAGTAGAGGGGGAGCAGCCCCTCTCGGCCTTCTGATCCAGCAGCTGCAGCGGCCCCACCTCTCCTGTAAAGCAGGTGAACGGTGTCCTTCCCAGTACCGGGCAGCCATGCTCCAGCTCGGCCCTGCCAGTGGTGTTGGGATCTGCTTAATCACCCGCTACGGACAGCCACGGATCAGCTCCGAGCCAACAGGATGTCAGCATGGTTTGGCACCACTCTTTCTATACTGGTCTGAGGATTTTCGGGCGAACGGACTGGGAACTCGGGAGGCTCATGTCCTTTTGGCCATATTGCTTGGCCACGCCCCCTCACTTAATCTTACATTAAAGATATTTGCATCTTGTGCTGTTCTTTCAACAACAGTTAACCTTTGACTGTATAGAAGATTACCAGCAAGTGATTGTTGATCAAATCTTATTGGAAGCAAACCATTGTTTCTGACTGTAAACCTCACATATTAATCAGTTTTATATTTATCGTGTTTAGGTCTAATCTTTGTATGCAAAAATTCAACATCATGTTCACCATTTTTCAAAATTAATTTAAGTGCACAGTGATATTTCTTTGAACAGTCCATGAAACTGTTTCATTACTTTTTTATGTCCCCAACAGATGCCTATGTCTTCAATACATCTCCATCAAGTGTATTTATATGTCTCCCATTGATCATGTGCTAAAACTGGTTTCCTTTTAACATTATCAATGAAGAGATTCAAATAAGTTGGGGACTTGTTTCCCCTGTGTTTTCCCACACTGATGGTTATTAAAAAAAAAAAACTTACATTCAGAAATAGTTGTGAAATAACAAAAGATTCCGTAATTTCAACAAATATTCATGTTCAGTGTCTAGTATTCTTGCAACAACCCCTTATGCGTACTGTTAAGTTCTGGGCCCTAGGCCCACATGCTGTCTGAAGAACAACACAGACACTAGATCATGGTACTGGGAACTAACCACGATCATGTGCACGCTTGCTCTTTTATTTGCCAGGTCACCTGACTGGTGACGCATGTGTTTGATGGGTGAGGGTGTGTGTGTTTTTGTGGGCCTGCCCTCGAGGGAGTGGCTGGCAGAAACACTAGACTGTGTCCAGCAGGACGCAGCACTCCTCCCAAATTTTATTAAAACGGAAAAAAAAACAAGAGTCCAACCTATGGGATGGAGAGAGAAGGCAACTAAAATAACTGAAGTATCTCAGTTCAGAGATGTAGCTTGCAGGACAGCGGTGGACAGGTGCAGCTGGGAGCACCAGGACATCTTGGCACTTGTCCATACTTTAATTAGGCATATCTGGACACGAACACGGTGCTGATGAAGTCCGGACCTTTCAGCTTGGCGCCAGTTGAGTGATAGTCCACTTTTGTGATGTTCGTCCATCCAGGGTACTCTTGCTGTGAGGCAAATGATGTCTTGTTGTTCAAAATAGGTGCATCAGGAGCGTAGGTGGAGTCCATTGTAAAAACACCTATGTCACTTGATCCCTTGACGATAGTCTTGGCGTTCTGTGACCAGTTGAAGTCTCGGTTGTATGGCCTGGCTACTTCCTGGAATCTATTGGTGAGGCAAAGTAAGGTCCATCTCTCACGCTCAGGAAGGCCCCTTGTATGAGTTGCTACGGGACTGCATATGGGCTCTGACTTTGGAGCCGCCACCTAGTCACTCGTGCAAACTTCAGGGGTGGATGTGTCCTGGTCACACCATACTTTCGCTACCAGGATCAGGATGTTCGCCAGGTAAGCAAATGGTCACCGTGTCTTCAGATCGTCGCTCTGTATAGTAATGGTGCAGGACTCGTTGTGGTACTTGATGCTCCAGGGATGGTAGTGATGCACATAATAAATGATGGAGTGGCTGCCATGAGCCGACTGTACAATAGGTGGTGATGACTGGCAGTGATTAGGAGTGACTGGCGAACCTTTGCAGTCGTGATACTTGTCATACACTTGGTGCAACTCTTCTTGTTTGGCATGTGTGTAAACAAACAGGGATGCCCTTTCCTTTTAAGCAGCCTGCGACAGGTGGCTGGACGGTCACTGTGAAGCAGGATGTCACCGCACCCCAGTGGCTGTCGTATATTAGAATGTGCATTCGGGTGATGGTACGAGTAATCGTTCTGATCCCCTTTTGCTGACTTCTACTGCGCACCTGTTGTGGTCTGCTTTTCTGGGATAGGGTTGTCACCCTCCTATCTCTCCACTCCTTTTCTTCTATCTCTGAAGAGTGGCGAAAAACCACGCAACGCATGTTCCATCTGTACGTGCCCTGAAATGTGGGTAAAGGCCACGCAGTGCAGGTCGCTGGTGCAGACAGGCATTGGCTCTGTGTTCCTTGCCTCTAGGCCCTCTCTGTATCTTCTTTTGGGGGCATGTGGCACCCTCCGCCATGGTGGGTTGACCTGTTGGGCCAATGACTGTTGTTGCATGTTTCTGCCAGCATGTGTTGGTGGTTGGACACCACTAGGGGCGCGCTGTGTGTCTCTGCTGCCCCAGTTTCACTTTTCTATCTCTTGCGAGCCAGCAACTGATGCAATGTCACCACAGGAAGAAGATACTCTGACAAACTAAAGGTGCTCGAGTAACGATTCACTAATGCTGCTCAACAGTCTGATTAGTATCGGATTCGGATAGGAGTCTTATCCCTATTGTGTGCGGTCTCTTCAGGAACCCCCTGGGGGCACGAGTGTAACATGGGCTTGTTTATGGGTAGGTGCAATCCTTGTCTGTACTTCTGTAGTTGCAGCTGTCCTTCTCTAGCTGCAGTTTGTTTTGCTGGTGCATCTCCTTTAATGCAACGGTACAGTGTCTATATGCCCTCTTGTCATTGTCTCTGCTCAGGCCGTGGCGGGCGAGTACTTCTCATGGGTGCCGTCTGCTGGCGCCCTGTGTCTGCAAATGCGCTCTGCACGGCTGTAGGCCTACAAGTACCTGGGTCTGGCAAGGAGAACGGCGCAAGCTTCTCTCTCTGCATGCAGTAGTAGCTGCTATTTTGGCGATCCGTGGCGATGTTACAGGACACTGCAGGCTGTTTGGTGAACAAGGCAGCCGGGAAGCTTTGAGCACAGCACCAATGTGCAATTGGAGCTGTTGAGTTGCGTTGTGCTGTATTCTGGTGCAAGGTTGGAATTGTAGTTTCTTTCTGTGCAATGCCACTAGATGGCGGTGTTGGCATGCTCACCAGGCGGAAGACTGCTTTAGAAAAAAGTAAAACGGGGCCTCAGTCAGAAGCGCTGACGGCCACAGGGTTTGCAATTTGAGAGGGAAAACTCACCGGCCGCAAGTTTTTATTTATTTTTTATTTATTTAATGCATTTTTATAAAGCGCGAACTTTACCTGAAGGTGTCAGAGCACTGTACACGCCCGGTAGGGTGACCAACCGTCCGTAAATTTCACGGACAGTCCGTAATTTCAGCCGTCTGTCCGTTGTCCGTGAAGGATTCTTTAACGGACGCCATTTGTCCGTAATTTTAACCCCGGGCACCGGTTGCACTACCCTAAAGCCGGCACAGCTTCCACCCTCCTCCCTTCTTGACTCTGATGAAAAGCTCAGATACTCAGCAGCATTGGAGACGCACTGCGGGATGGCAACCCTCACACCTCCAGCCCTTGATGAGCTGTTAAGAGGTGCTTGAAGGTGACAGAGGGAGGGGCGGCAGCTTCAGGAGCAGCGACATCTATTCACATGCAAACAGCCCTGAATGCGCCATGTCTCTGTGATTTAGGAGGGCTTCACACATTCCATTTCTGCCCAGGGCCCCAAACATCCTAGAACCGGCCCTGATTACACTGTGCAGCACTTGTTCTCTTCACAGAGCTTAAATGCTGTCACTAAATTGTAAACAAACCTCAGTTCTTCTAACATGCAGTCTTAATGTAATACAATTAAGAAATGGCACAATCGCACCCACACTGATTAACAAAGTATGGAGGACAATCAGTTAAATCACTTTTCTTGGAGCATCTCCTGTAAGTACTGTACATCACAGTGGGGATGGCAAAACTAACATTTTGCAAAGAGGCTGTCTTCTCGTTGTCTTGTCCAGGAGGAGGTGAGGAGCCATCCCCCACCCTGGAAGAGGCCAAGATGATACTAGAATACTGCATGTCCACCCTGGTGGATCCTGTTCCCCCTCCTGTGATGGCTCCTGCCCCGCCCCAGTGATAGCTCCTGCCCCGCCCCAGTGATAGCTCCTGCCCCGCCCCAGTGATAGCTCCTGCCCCGCCCCAGTGATGGCTCCTGTCCCATCCCAGTGTTGGCTCCTGTCCCCCTGCCTGTGGTAGTTCCTGTCCCCCCTGCCTGTGATAGCTCCTGTCTCCCCCCTGTGGTGGATCCGGTCTCTGCCCTGGGTGGCTTCTGTCCCAGTCCTGGAACGGCCCCTGCAGCGAGGGTGAAGTTCTTGATGGGCCTCTTCTCAAAAGGGCTCAGCTCAAATTAATATGGAAAGGTGGGCGAGTAAGTAAGTGAAGGGATGGGTGGATGGCTGGATGAATTAGCGAAAGGGAGAATGGGTGAATGAAAGATTGAATAAATGGATAATGAGAGAGGATGGATGGATTGATGAGTGAGGGGAAGGATGGATGAGATAAAATGTAAATAGCTGGATGTATTGGTGGAAGGGTAGCTGGATGATAGATGAGGGGAAAGATGGATGAGGGGAAAGATGGATGGGTGAGTGGAAGGATGGATGGATGAGTGGAAGGATGGATGGATGAGTGGAAGGATGGATGGATGAGTGGAAGGATGGATGAGTGGAAGGAAGGATGGATGAGTGGAAGGAAGGATGGATGAGTGGAAGGATGGATGAGTGGAAGGAAGGATGGATGAGTGGATGGATGGATGAGTGGAAGGATGGATGGATGGATGAGTGGAAGGATGGATGGATGAGTGGAAGGATGGATGGATGAGTGGAGGGAGGGATGGATGGATGGGGGGAGGGAATGGGTGGATGAGAAGGATGGATGGAGGGGAAGGATGGATGGATGAGGGGAAGGATAAATGGATGAGGGGAAGGATAAATGGATGGGAAGGATGGATGGATGGATGGATGGATGAGGGGAAGGATGGATGGATGGATGGATGGATGAGGGGAAGGATGGATGGATGAGGGAAGGATGGATGGATGAGGGGATGGATGGATGGATGGATGGATGAGGGGATGGATGGATGGATGAGGGGATGGATAGATGGATGAGGGGAAGGATGGATGGATGAGGGGAAGGATGGATGGATGGATGAGGGGATGGATGGATGAGGGGATGGATGGATGAGGGGAAGGATGGATGAGGGGAAGGATGGATGGATGAGGGGAAGGAAGGATGGATGAGGGGAAGGAAGGATGGATGAGGGGAAGGATGGATGAGGGGAAGGATGGGTGAGGGGAAGGATGGATGGATGGATGAGGGGAAGGATGGATGGATGAGGGGAAGGATGGATGGATGGATGAGGGGATGGATGGATGATGAGGGGATGGATGGATGATGAGGGGATGGATGGATGATGAGGGGATGGATGAAAGGATGGATGGATGGATGGATTGATGGATGGATGATGAGGGGAGGGATGGATGATGAGAAGGAAGGAAGGAAGGAAGGATGGATGGATGGATGGATAATGAGTGGGTGGGTAGAAGGAAGGATGGGTGGGTGGATGGATGATGAGGGAAAGGATGGATGATGAGGGGAAGGATGGATGATGAGGGGAAGGATGGATGGTGAGTGGGTGGGTGAAAGGATGGATGGATGGAGAGTGGGTGGATGGAGAGTGGGTGGATGGATGGATGGATGATGAGTGGGTGGGTGAAAGGATGGATGGATGCAGAGTGGGTGGGTGAAAGGATATATGGATGGAGAGTGGGTGAAAGGATGGATGGATGATGAGTGGGTCGGTGAAAAGATGGATGGATAAGTGGGTGGATGGTGGGTGGGTGAAAGGATGGATGAGTGGATTGGATGGTGGATGGGTGGGTGGGTGAATGGTTGGGTGGGTGGGTGGATGAGTGAAATGATGGATGGGTTGATGGATTGATAAGTGCAAGAGTGAATGAATGTACGTATGAGTGAAAGGGTGGATGTAAGGATGGATGAGTGAGTGAAAGGGAGGGTAGATGGACAAAAGGATGAATAGATGTGTGAAGGAGTGAACTGATAGATGGATGAGTGATAGGGTCAATGGATGGATTCATGAGTGGATGAGTAGATGGGTGGGTGGATGGATGGAAGGAAGGATGGCTAAGTGAAAGGGTTGATGGAGAGAGAAAGGGAGGATGGATGGATGACTAAAAGAGTGGATGGGTGGAAGGATTAGTAAGTGAAAGGATGGCTGGATTGGTGAAAGGGTAAATGGCTGGATGGATGAGTGAATGGATGGATGGGATGAAGAGTGGATGGATAAGTGTACAGATGGATAGGGTGAAAGGGTGGGTGGATGGATGGATAATGGATGGATGAGTGAAAGGATGGATGAAGGGATGGATGAGTTAAATGATAGATGGAAGGATACATGATGGATAGGTTTGCAAATGGTTGAATATGTTTGGAAATGGCTGCCATAGAATCAAAGCGACGCAAGCATTAGGCACACAATCTCAAGCACAGACTGTACAAGCAAAAATATGACTATATATGACAAATTTTACAATGACTAAAGCACTTCCTGGCGAAAAATAGCAGGCCATAGAATCAAAACAACTCAGGCAAAAGGAACACAATATCGAACGCAGCAAGCACAGGATGTACAAAAATATATATAAATATAAGTGACAAATTTACAATGACTAAAGAACTTCCTGGCGGCGTCTGAGAAGGAGGGAAATAATTTTGTCTTTGGAATAAAAGAGATTTGAGGCCCACTTTGAAGATCTGGATGGAGGTGATGGCACGGAGCGAAGGAGGAAGCGAGTTCCAGATTCTCACCACATTACCTGAGAACGATTGTGCCATCAATTTTTCCCTTTTGAAGGAGGGGGGGCTCATGTAGGAACTTTTCCGCATTCTGAGAAGGTCTTGAGCCTCCAGACAATTTCAGTTTATTCGCCAGATAGCGAGTGGAGGAAGAGTGAAAAGCTTTGTGGGTGATGCACGCCGTTTTGTAGATAGCTCTAGCCTTGATGAGAAGCCATCGGAGAGAAGACAGGATAGGAGTGATGTGGTCACTTCATTTGGACCCTGAAATGACGCGAGCTGCTGAGTGGAGGACGGATTTGAGGGGGGAGAGGTGAGATTTGGGAAGGCCAGTCAGAAGATAATTACAATAATCCAGTCTAGAGAGAACTAGCGATTGGACCCAGGTTTTTAGGTCATTCTCCGGGAAGAACCGACGAATCCCCCATAAAAGGCGCAGCTGATAACGTGCGCTCTTGGCCATGGAATTGATGTGTGAGATTAGGTTGAGTCTTTTGGCAAGTGTGATACCTAAGGATTTAGCGCAGTCCACAATGATGGGCTTACTGTTGAAGAGATTCAACTGATCCATCCAGGATTGAACAGGAGGCGGGGAGAGAGAGCTAGATTCGAGGAGGACTTCCGTTTTGTAGGGATTGAGAATGAGTTGGTGCACTAACATAGAGTTGTGAATAGCGTTGAGAGTAGAGCTGAGTAGTGAGAGATCATGAAGGGAAGACACCTTGAGGTAGATTTGGGTGTCATCCGCATAGAGATGGTAGAGGATTCCAGATTTGGTTAGGAGGTTCCCTAATGGTTCCAGATAGAGATTAAAGAAAGTGGGAGCAAGGATAGAACCTTGAGGGACGCCTTGACCAACCACCAGTGGAGACGAGAGACTGTTCGCAATCTTAATCATTTGGGATCTGTCCGAGAGGAAAGAGGCAAACCATTTGAGAATAGTGCCTTCCATGCCCATTCTTTGTTGAAGAATGTTAAGGAGGGTGTTGTGATTAACAGTGTCAAAAGCTGCAGAGAAGTCAAGAAGAATCAGAAGGCACGATTCCCCTAATCTAGAATGTGCAGCGCATCATCGATCACTTGCAGCAGGGCTGTTTCAGTGCTGCAATTTTGAATAAAGCCCGACTGGAACATGTCGAGGAGATTATTGTCCATAATGTGTTGGGCACTGGTATTTTGACTTCCAGTTGCTTTATGATGGGTGACGTACGCTTTCACTGTTCTGTGAGCACGGCCGCTCCTGCCTGCTGAGTGTCCCATTGAATGGCTGGGGCTGTGTCCCACGAGTCATATAAGTAAAAGGTGCCGTGTCCTTTAGGGGCGCTCTGGCCACCACTGATGATTAGTTCTCTGCTTGGCACATGCGCTGTGTGGGTCAGGAGGTAGCAGCTCGGTGCGATGCAGCTCAGTAATCCCTAGGTGGCGCTGCAGCCACCCCTTGGATCAGGCCGCAGAAGCTCTCCCTCTGCTGTAGGCCTTTGCACTTCTTTGCTTCATTCTAGCACTTCGGGCCACCCAGGAAGCTTTCGGATGACGCTGCTCGAGCGCTAGAGATGCTGGTGCAAACTTGGTAGCGACAGCCAGGATAAATTTCTGTCCCGGGAAGCATTCAGGTGAGTGTTTGCACTGCAACCTTATTTCATTTCCTGGGTTTACGCTGCAGTTGTAGGGGATGGGGTCTCTTCGCCCACGCAGGCACTGAAGGTGTACCGCCGGTAGGGTCGCGCTTACTACAGCCTTCCTAATGCTGCAGGCCCGGACTTCCTTACAATCTGCACACAAAGGGGGTGTGGGGAGGGGGGGGCCTCGGGAGGGTGGGGCCTCATGCAGCAGGATGACACGCGCTCTTCACACCACAGGCAGGGCGCTTTCCGACAGTGAATGCACTGCCCTGATCACACCCGGGGGATGCCCTTGTAGGAATGTCATTCTTTTGAGCCCGTGGCTGTTCGGCGCGTTGCCTCACCCTCATCTGCCTGGTGCATTTCACGTCCTACCATCAGTGCTGTATGTGTATGGGCTTCTTCGTACTGATTGCCAGCTTTCACGGCCTGGCAGCGGGTGTCTAGCAGCAGTCATTGCTGTACATGGGACATGAGGAGGTGTGGTATCCTGACTGCAGTGCATGCATCTAGCTCCATGGCAACTAGATGATGCTCTGTAGTAGGATTCCAGA
Organism: Lissotriton helveticus; assembly: GCF_964261635.1. Classification (NCBI taxonomy): domain Eukaryota; kingdom Metazoa; phylum Chordata; class Amphibia; order Caudata; family Salamandridae; genus Lissotriton; species Lissotriton helveticus. The sequence continues at coordinate 991,541,494 of NC_136067.1, forward strand.
ATTGTAGGAAAGAGTCAGTTGAAGGCAGTGGTCGAAGTGGGGAAAAAAAAGTAGGGGAACTGTGGGTGGAGAATCAGGGGGCGGGAATAATCAAAGATTGGATCAGTGGGCGGAGTCAGGGGTGTGGCTAGAAATAGCAATACATACAATTTTTAGTACATTTAGCATTTTACTGACCAGTTACAGCGTTATTTAATTCGAACAATGGATAAACATGTTTATTTGAGGTTTAATTCAGGAAAAAGCAAACACTCACAGGGAATTCAGGTTTATGTAAATCGTGTGAAATATAAGCAGGAGCAACGTTACCTTAATGCTTTTACTCTCATTGTTCAGAAATCCATGAGTATTTTTGTCTCAAACATTGAGGGCATGAATACAGAGCTCCTCCTGTACACATGTGTTAAGCAGGGCTCAAAAGAGAAAGGGACTCTGTAGGAGAATCTAGACTCTCGGAAACCCACAAAGGCTCCTTCATATTCATGTCAGCCAGCTAGCTGCTCAATCATAATATAGCAAAAAGAACAACTGGTGGACAGAATGCAGAACAATGTCATACATTCACCCCAGTACAGAGATATGGGCCTAAATCCATTGTTTTTTTTGCTCACCATGCCATTCCAGTTTGGACCCAGACATATGCAAATCAGTCTTGATCCTGCGCCTAATGGGAACAGTCCAGCCCGAACTGCCAGGCCATATGCATTCAAGTGTCCTTTCATTCGAGAAGTGAACACAAAGCAGTACCCACTGAACTATGAACATAAAATATTGCTCTTTGATATGCATGGTACACGTTCTTTCCAGCAGGCATATTACCCCTCTGCGCTACAGTAGGTGAGTAAAACATCCACTAGACAAAACATGCTCCCATCTCTCTCCAGCAGGTACATTGATCACCAAAGTTATCTTGGCACTTGTATTGTTGACCAAAACCTGCTGAATTTACAAAGAACTATGCAGTGTTTTTAAAACTCCTACACTTGTACAAAACCGCCCCCCCCCCAAACTAAAGTGGCCCCCTACCCTTCCAGCCACGCTGGGAAACACCTGATGCCTGGAACGGCCAGTCCGGCATAGTTATATTTATCTGAAAGAAACAGGTTAGTATTAGATTCCTTACCTTAGAATATCCCCAGGCGTCAGTCTGGATCCGGAAACTTTTGCGTAGCAGTACCCCTGCGCGTCGGTAGGCGTCGTCTGCAGGCGTCCCCTGCGGCTCCGCGTCGTCGGCGTCGTGCGCCGTGATGACGTCGCTGGAGTATATAGACGCTGCCTCCGCGCGCTGACGTCAGTTCTTCTTTTTTCCGCGCCAGTTAGCGCAGATCCGAAGAGCAGTACTCCGGTCTTTTGGCCAAGTTTTTGTTACATCTAACTCTATCTTCAGGTGCCGGTAGGATGCCCGGTTTTAAAAGTTGCGACGGGTGCGACCGCCTGATGTCGGTCACCGACCACCATCGACTCTGCCTCCGGTGTCTGGGCGCGGACCACGACGTGGAGTCCTGCGTCGACTGCCGGGCCTTGACAAGTAAAGCTAGGCGGGAGCGGTCCCGCAAGCTGCTCGAGCTCCGGGTGTCGGCCCCGCGTCGAGAGCGGTCCCGGTCCGGTCGGAGGTCGAGGGAGCGGTCGAGAGAACGATCGCGGAGCCGCCATGAGCGCTCCGGGAGTCGCCACCATTCCTCCGGTTCCTCAGGTAAGCGCAAGAAGTCGGGGCGTCGTCATCGTACCCCCGACTCCCCCCGACGCCCGCGTGATGCGGCCGGGGGTTCGGGTGCCCCACCCCCACGGCCCCGCGTGGGTCGCCGACGCCGTCTGCCCCATACCCGTCGGTCCCTGGGGAAGGCGCGTCGCGCGAGGAGATTGAGAAATTCCTCATGGCTATGAGGGCGATGTCTCCTCCGGCGGGGCCTACGGCGCCTGCGGGCCCGTCGGTCCCGTCTGGGGGCCCGAGCGGTTCGGGTGCACCTGCCCCGACGCCGCCGGGTGCTCCGGCCCCGACGCCGCCGGCGGCTCCGGCCCCGGCGCCGCTGGGCCCTTCAGGGTCGTCGCCGGCTGGTCATCCGGCCTCTCCGGCGCCGATTCCATCGGGGCAACCCGTGGTGCCGCCTCCGCGCGGCGCCGTGACTCCGCCGTCGGTTCCGGCCGGCGTCGGGGCTCCGGCGCCGCGCGGCGCCACCCCCATTCCCTCTCTGACTCCTGACGCGGAGTCGGACCGGCATCGTCCGACGCCGAGTCCGGCGCCGTTGGGGCCCCTTGGCTCCGAGGAGCCGGTCTATATCGTTGACTCGAACTATGGCGATGAGGACGATTATGGAGAGGGTTGGGAGGGGTCTGAGGACCCTTTGTCACGAGCATGCCAGTACGACGTGGACTGGGTAGGTGACTTAGGTGAGGCCAGTGGTCTGGACGAGTCGCCTAACCCTGGGTTTGTCTCGCCTCCCACTGTGGCGTCGGAGGCTGGGGCTGCCTATTCGGTGGTACTGATGAGGGCTGCCAAGGCCTTGAGCCTTGAGCTCCCCGTCGCTAAGGTGAAGCCTAACATCCTCACTGAGGTATTTAAACCGCAGTCATGCCCACAGGAGCCTCTGCTGCCGTTTAATGACGCCCTGACGGATGTCCTTTTGGGCACCTGGTCCAGGCCCGCTTCCGGTTCACCTGTTGACCGAAACGTTGCCAGGCGTCACCGTCCGTGTTCGGACGACCCTGCCTTCCTCTCCACCCATCCCTCCCCGGAGAGTCTGGTGATCCAAGCCTCCACTTCCCAGTCCGCATTCCCGACGGCCCCGCCCGATCGGGAATCTAAGCGTTATGACCAATTTGGCAAGAAGGTCTTTTCGTCTTTGAGTGCAGGACTGCGGTCTTGCAATACCGCATGCCTCTTAGGCCGCTACACCCACTCTCTGTGGGATACGGTCGCGGAGTGTATGCCGCAATGTCCGCAGGAGGTGCGGGACAAGCTCAACCAGGCCTTGATTGAAGGCCGGGACGCGGCGAGGTATTCCATACGGTGTGGTCTTGACACGACCGACTCGCTGGGACGGGCTATGTCCACGATGGTGGCGATTCGTCGCCATGCTTGGCTGAGATCCGCCAACTTCTCGCCGGATGTCCAGAATGCCCTCATGGACATGCCTTTCGATGGCAGTCGCCTGTTTGGTGACAAAGCGGACAACGCGCTTGAGCGCTTCAAGGACTCCAGGGTCACGGCCAAGTCCTTGGGTCTTTCGACCCAGCGTCAGCAGACGGGTTCGTTTCGCTCCTTTCGTGGCCACGGAAGGGGCGGTCCCACACGTGCTGCCAGCCACGCACCGCAGAACGCTCCTCAGCGCGGTGGCGGCCGTAGATTCCGCCGGGGTGGCGGTAGGGGACAGCGGCGAGGTCAGTCCACACCTCCCCCCGCAGCAGCCTCCAAATCTTCCTAGTCCGAGCTTTCGGGCCCATGTGACGCCAGTGGGTGGCAGGGTTCGCCATCACCACTCCCGCTGGCGCACGATTATGTCGGACAGGTGGGTGCTGCAGCTCGTCCGAAGGGGCTACTCCCTCCCCTTCGAGTCCACTCCTCCAGCCATGCCACCGCAGAACTACCGTGTGTCGGGGCACCACTTGACACTTCTGCAGGAGGACGTTACGGCCCTCTTGGCCAAGGGGGCCATCAAGCGCGTTCCTGGGCCAGAAGTAGGGTGTGGTTGCTACTCCCACTACTTTCTGGTACCCAAGAAGGACAAAGGGGGCCTACGTCCTATCTTGGACCTACGGAACGTCAACGGCTTCCTCCGGAAGGAGAAGTTCAAGATGTTGACTTTGGCTCAGGTCTTGGCTGCTCTAGACCCACAAGACTGGATGGTAGCGTTGGACTTGCAGGATGCGTATTTTCACATCCCCGTCCTGCCGGCCCACCGGCGTTACCTGCGGTTCACGGTAGGCCACGAGCACTTTCAGTTTATCGTGCTCCCATTCGGCCTTACCAGCGTCCCACGGGTGTTCACGAAAGTGATGGCGGTGGTCGCAGCTCATCTGCGCCGGTTAGGGGTTTCAGTCTTCCCCTACCTCGACGACTGGTTGTTGAAGGCGGGCTCGCCCCAGACAGTCGTCCACCACCTTCAGATGACGGCAGACCTCCTGCACGAGCTGGGGTTTTCCATCAATGTGCCGAAATCACACCTGTGTCCCTCTCAAAAGCTCCTTTTCATCGGAGCGGTTCTCGACTCGGCGCAGTTTCGGGTTTATCCTCCGGAACGGCGGGTCCGGGATATTCAGGCTCTGATTCCCATCTTTCAGCCGTTGTCCCGGGTTTCGGTCAGGTTGACGCTGCGGCTTCTGGGGCTGATGGCCTCCTGCATCCTTCTGGTGCATCACGCCAGATGGCGGATGCGGGCTCTGCAGTGGGACCTGAAGTTTCAGTGGTCCCAGCATCAGGGCAACCTGTCCGACCATGTCCTGATCTCGGAGGGCACTGCGAGACAGTTGCAGTGGTGGCTTACGGACCGCGATTGGGTCAGGGGCAGATCCCTCTCCCTTCCCCAACCGGAGCACATAGTTGTGACGGACGCGTCCCTCCAGGGCTGGGGAGGCCACTTGGGAGAGGCGGAGATCAGAGGCATCTGGTCTCCGGCGGAGTCCCGGCTCCATATCAACATGTTGGAGCTGCGGGCGATTCGCCTAGCACTGCAGGCATTCCTCCCCTTTGTCAACGGGAGTGTAGTGCAGGTGTTCACGGACAACACCACCGCCATGTGGTACTGCAACAAACAGGGCGGTGTGGGGTCGTGGACCCTTTGCCAGGAGGCTCTGCGCCTCTGGCAATGGCTGGAACGTCAGGGCGTGACTCTGACGGTTCAACACCTGGCAGGTTCTCTGAACGCCAGGGCGGACGAACTCAGCCGTCGGTGCTCGGTGGATCACGAATGGCGTCTGAACTCGGACGTGGCGAACGGCCTCTTTCAGCAATGGGGAGAGCCTTGGTTAGATCTATTCGCCACAGAAGAGAACGCGCAATGTCATCAGTTCTGCGCGTTGGAGTTTCCAAGACTGCACTCGCTCGGCGACGCCTTTCGGCGCGAGTGGAGTTGCGGTCTGTTGTACGCCTTTCCGCCTCTACCACTTCTGCCCAGAGTGCTGAAGAAGATCAGGCGCGACCGGGCCCAAGTTATCCTTGTGGCTCCGGACTGGGCTCGAAGATACTGGTATCCCGAGCTACTCAGCATGTCAGTCGGTCCCTCGATCCGCCTGCCCCTTCAGGAGGACCTTCTGTCGCAGCAGCAGGGGACGGTCCTCCACCCGAACCTGTCCAGCCTCCACCTCCATGCGTGGAGATTGAGCGGCGACAGTTGAGGCCATTCGACTTGCCTCCTGAAGTCTGTGATGTGATTCTGGCAGCCAGGCGTCCCTCCACAAAGTCGGTATACGCCTGCCGGTGGAACAGATTTGTGGCATGGTGCACAGCAAAGGCTGTGGATCCCCTTTCTGCCCCTCTTTCCGAGGTTCTCCTCTTCCTTCTTTCTCTTGCCCAGCAGGGCTCTGCTCTGGGCACTATCAAGGGCTACCTTTCTGCCCTTTCCGCCTTCTTAAGGCTACCTGATCAGCCATCTTTATTCAAGTCCCCTATTGTACTGAGATTCTTGAAAGGCATCACGCACATGTATCCACCTGTTCCGTTCGTGATGCCTCAGTGGGACTTGAACCTGGTTCTGACATTCTTGATGTGTGCTCCCTTTGAGCCGCTTCATTCCTGTCCTCTCCGTCTTCTCACTTTAAAGACGGCCTTCCTGGTTGCCATCACCTCTGCCAGGAGAGTGAGTGAGCTCCAGGCTCTTTCTGTTAAACCTCCTTTCTTGTCCGTCCATCCTGACAAGGTGGTTCTTAGGACTAGGCCTTCTTTCCTGCCCAAAGTAGTTTCTGCTTTTCACATCGGGCAGTCCATCACCTTACCCTCCTTCTTCCCGCCTCCGCATCCTTCAAAAGATGAAGAGCGGCTCCATCGTCTGGACCCAAAACGTGCGCTTTCATTTTATATGGATCGCACACGCCAGTTCCGGGTGGATGACCAACTGTTTGTTGGCTACGTGGGTGAGAAGAAGGGAAGGGCGGTACAGAAACGAACCATCTCTCGGTGGGTCGTCCTGTGCATCAAAGCATGCTACTCTTTGGCTCGGAAGGAGCCTCCTGTTGGGCTGAGGGCCCATTCCACTCGGGCCACGGCGGCTACTACTGCCCTGGGCCGGGGAGTCCCTTTGCAGGACATTTGCCAGGCGGCTACGTGGGCCTCGCTGCACACCTTTGCGAGGCATTACTGCCTGGACAGTCAAGTCCGGAGGGACGGCTTCTTTGGCCGTTCGGTCCTCCAGGATTTTCTGGTGTAGGATTGTATTGGTTCGCAGACCCACCACCGGGGTTGGTATTGCTGGGGTATCTATTCTAAGGTAAGGAATCTAATACTAACCTGTTTCTTTCAGATGAACAAGTTACTTACCTTCGGTAACGATATATCTGTAAGAAACAGTAGTTAGTATTAGATTCCTTACCGCCCCACCCGTCCTCCCCGTTCTGCGAACTGATACCTAGGGTTAAGGACATCCCTTTCAGGGCCCTAGTTTCAAATGGCACCAGTGTTAGTTCTCACATGGCTCTGCGTGTTCTGGCGCGGAAAAGTTGTGTGCAAAGAACTGACGTCAGCGCGCGGAGGCGGCGTCTATATACTCCAGCGACGTCATCACGGCGCACGACGCCGACGACGCGGAGCCGCAGGGGACGCCTGCAGACGACGCCTACCGACGCGCAGGGGTACTGCTACGCAAAAGTTTCCGGATCCAGACTGACGCCTGGGGATATTCTAAGGTAAGGAATCTAATACTAACTACTGTTTCTTACAGATATATCGTTACCGAAGGTAAGTAACTTGTTCTTCAATGCAATACTGCAGATATGTATGCTTATTAGATATAAATGTCATGGATCACTGTGTTTCCAGTTTAGGGTGCACAGATACCCCGTTCAGTGTAGTCAGTCTGTTCAAATAAACTAGTTTGTGTGCCTCCCTGCATCACAGCATTCTCTACACAGAGAATTTTACACTCCTTGTTCTGGAATCCACTGCTCATCAAGGGCCGATATTGCATTGTCAACAATCTGCTCTGCTCTGTTGTGTCACCAGTTAATTCACAGTTGTCTGATGGCCCTTTCAGTGTTGCTTTGCAGGCCCCTGGATAGAAGGGAAGTGGGAGGAGGTCGTGGGCACTGCAGAGTAGGGTGACCAACTGGCATTGGCCCAAATTCAGGATGGTGAGTGTAAAAGTTCAGGACAAGGGTTCCAAATTCACAACAAAAATTCAGGACAGGAGGTCAAAATTAAGGGCAACAGGTATTCTTTACAGACACATCAGTGGATGTCATGCAATAGTACATAAATAAATAGGTATGGTTCATAAGTACAAGTCACTTTTCCTGCCCAGTCACTTTCTCCTGCCCGGTTACTTCTCCTACCCCATCACCGCTCCTTTCCTGTCATTTCCCCTGCCCCGTCACTGCTCCTTCCCGTTCACTGCTCCTGCCCTGTCACTGCTCCTGCCCATTATCTGCTCCTACCCATTGTCTGCTCCTACCCATTGTCTGCTCCTACCCATTCACCGCTCCTGCTCATGCCTAATCACTTCTCCTGCCCCGTCACTGCCCTTTGCCCCGTCACTGCCCTTTGCCCCGTCACTGCCCTTTGCCCCGTCACTGCTCCTGCCCCGTCACTGCTCTGGTCCAGTCAGTACTCCTGCTCATGCACGATCAACGCTCCTGCCTTGCCAATTGCCCTGCCCCCTCCCTTCTCCTGCCCAGTCACTTCTCCTGCCCAGTCACTTCTCCTGCCCAGTCACTTCTCCTGCCCAGTCACTTCTCCTGCCCAGTTCACTTCTCCTGCCCAGTTCACTTCTCCTGCCCAGTTCACTTCTCCTGCCCAGTTCACTTCTCCTGCCCAGTTCACTTCTCCTGCCCAGTTCACTTCTCCTGCCCAGTTCACTTCTCCTGCCCAGTTCACTTCTCCTGCCCAGTTCACTTCTCCTGCCCAGTTCACTTCTCCTGCCCAGTTCACTTCTCCTGCCCAGTTCACTTCGCCTGCCCAGTTCACCGCTCCTGCCCTGTTCACCGCTCCTGCCCCGTTCACCGCTCCTGCCCCGTTCACCGCTCCTGCCCAGTTCACCGCTCCTGCCCAGTTCACCGCTCCTGCCCCGTTCACCGCTCCTGCCCCGTTCACCGCTCCTGCCCCGTTCACCGCTCCTGCCCCGTTCACCGCGCCTGCCCCGTTCACCGCGCCTGCCCCTGATCCAGCGGCCTATAGAAAATGTCATAAACTACGCTACCTAACCTTCATAACACACTCTAAAAATCACCACTTAAAAACATGGACCCATTAACAAAACCTGACATATTTTGACCAACTGAATCATGTGGCCTAATTAAACTTATATACATTTTATATACATTTATATACATCCGTGGTAAATAAATGACATTATTCAAACAAATCCTAACTATTTAATTAGCCACCATGGCGATGGCATCTAGCTAATGATAACCTGCACTCCTGAAATGACAAGACCAGCTTGTTTCAAAAGTAAGATTTTATTAGCTATTTATTTGAATTATAAGAATATAGTTTTATTTATGCATTTTTATTAGAATCATTGTAAGCATATTTGAAAGCCTCATATAGAATTCAGATTATTTGCAAAGAATTATAAGTTTAGCATTTTTTCAAAACCTAAGTCCCTAAATTAGCTAAATAAATGGAAATAAAGTAAAGTAAAGTCTTTAGGGTTTCTTACGTGCTCCAAGTAAAGTCCGACAGCACGACACCCTCATCCAAAGGTTAGAAAGCAGCAGCGTAACCCATCCACGGGGCATGGGTCTTTATACCTTTCTGCGCTAAGCTAATCTAAGTAAAAGTAAATCTTTCTGCAAAAGTCGATGTCCCATCGGTTCGTGAGTGACAAGTGGCATGTCACCCCATAATTTCAAAACATCAGATCCGTCACTTTCTTAGACTCCATTGTCTTTACTGTACGTGCTCCGAGGCTTCCTTTGCTTGCAACAATTTTGTAATAGTTTTTCACTGGTTTCATTTCACTTCCTCGGATGCCAAGTTATCAAATGTTCCTTCTGCCGGTTCCTGACCTTGGCCACGTCTGACCAGAATAATGCCAGAGCCTCATCGTAGTTAACAAATGTTACTTCGATGGAAAACTTTAGAAAGGACATCTCAGGCTTCGTGCAGAAATTAAATTCATCATTTTAGTAAACTCGAGTGAACTAGGCCCAAAGCAGTCAATTTAATTTCTCTAATGTATAAACAAACACAAGAAAATAATTAATGAAAGAAATATTATTTATTCTGTTTCCACCCTTTGTTTACTAACTATTTATCCCACCCATAAGCCTAATGTTACCTAGCAAAAAGCAAACAAATAAAGCAGCATTTTATATCTACCAGTCTTCATAAATCCACGAAATTCTTTATGCACCTATAGAGAGTAAAATGACATCACATAGACCAGGAAAGCAAAATAAGCACATGCCACTTTTTAAATTCAGCTGCAGTTAGTTATGACATGACAGAACGACAAAATTAATTTATTATTTTTGCACGAACAAAAGATGCAACAGTAATGCACATTTATGAGCACATATGTTAATGTTCCGGCGTGTAAAAGTTTAATCTAAGTTGATTTAGTACAAATACATCACAAATTATTAATAGGATTATTTTATTTTATGGAAGTATAACTTTGCGAGTTGGAATGAAAAGAAATTCTCTATCTCGCTCCATCAACTCCCTCATCTGGTGATTAACAAATCACCACACCACACCCAAAATTTAGATAATTTAAACTAATTAGAAAATGATTCAAATTCATTTGAGTTAGTATTCTAAAAATTTGTTTCTGCAAAATCTCTGCAATTATCATAACGAGCCCTATGTAATTCTTGTAATTCTATTTCTTTTTCTTCTTCCTTTTTTATTCTATAAATTCTCTTCTTTTCTTTCATTTGTTTCTTTCTCTTGTGTAATAAACAACCAATCTTTGTTAGAACTATTAGAAATATTATCACAATCAAAGGTGTTAAAATCTTGCCAAGAACTGAACCACCTATTTCTTGAAACCAGGTTTTTATAGCTTGAAACCTTTTTGAAAGTCGCTCTGAGAAATCTTCCTCTTCTAATGGAACTATCTCTGAATGCATTTCTGTAATATTCTTAATATACATATCAATATTTTTACTTTCGTCAGGTATGTAGGTACAACAATGTTGTACATGTAAAATGCCACAAACTCCTCCCTCTTTTGCAAGAAGTATATCTAAAGCAAGGCGATCTTGCATCTCCATAGTTCTAATTGCAATGACTTCAACATTCACTAATTGGAAACCATCTGCTGTATCAGTGGACAATCTATCGACAATTGTGGATAATTTTCGAATTTTCCCTGCATTCAAGGTTATACCTACTATGGGTATCACTGCTTCAAAAATATCTCCTAAAATTTCTGTGAAACTTTCTCTTCTATATCTATTTACATGATTATTAATTTTGAACAGTCCTTCTGTATTTCTGTCAACATGAAATATCTTTGGAAAAACAATTCCAACAAAACAAGTCCCATACCAGTGGTCTGGGAGATTATAGTAAGCTTTGTCACCACAAATAAAATAAATCCCAGGAAAAATTGGATCCTTGCCACCTTTGAATCCCCAACCTCCCATAATCTGATACGTATCTTCACAATTACTAGCACCCACAAAATAATTATCAAAAAGTGTATTATCTCTTCTAATACAAAGCTTACCACTAACTAGTTTATCTATGTGAATTGCAACATTATCAAAAGTTTTGCCATTAAGCTTCTCATCTTCTTTTTGCCAGAACCTAGATTTAGTCTGCTTAACTAATTTGTTCCTTTTATAAATTGCTCTCCTCTCCTCAACAAGGTTCAGGAAATTCTTTCCTTCAGTACTTAGTTTACAAGTTAGATTATTCTTATAAGCATACTCATAAGTGAGTTCGTTAGTTACTAGGAAAAATTCCCTCATCTGTTTGGCTTTTTTATGTTTATTCAAAACACTCTCAATTTTTAAATTCGCAAAAAGTTCATCAAAATTTGAATAATAGTATTCTAAACGTCCAGTCTGATAGAACAAACTAGCTAACACACTACATGTTATACCATATGTAAGAGGAAGCATATTGTATGTTACTCCCTCAGAAACAGAAGCAGGTAACTTTACACAAACATAGCAGTCTTTAGCGTCCATTACTTTAACATATTCTCCTAAAAGCCTTGTGAATGTATTGCTTGAAAAATCACTAATAGATTTGTCCTGATGAATTTCAGGTTTGTGATCAATAACTTTGCTTGTTGCACTATGTTTGTTTTGACTAATCGAAGCTTTGCTTGTCATATTGACTTTGTGTAAATTTTTGTTGATTTCAAAAGGAATAACAACAGCTAAAACTAACCAGAGCAGAATTAACACGAGCACACATACCAGAGTCATCTTACAGCATCTCTTGAATATAGAACATTTTGAAGTACTTCGCTCCATAACGAAAGGCTTTTTTTTTTTCTTTTTCAAACTTTGTCTTAGAAGATAAAAAGAACAAAAAAAATATTTTAAAATATTAATTTCAAAATGTACTTGTACACCCCCCTTTTAAAAGAATTTTTTTTTCTTTTTTTTTTTACACTAACAATGTATCTTCGACCTTATGTCACAAAAAAAATTTCCCAGCTAAACAAGTTTTCTTCGACCTTGTGTCACCTAACACAATTTCTTCGGCCTTTTGCCAAATAATAAAAATGAGAACCCAATTTAATAAATCAGTACTTCAATCATTGTCACTAATTTCTTCAATTTCATCTTCCTGGCTGCTACTATTAATCTCAATGACAGGAGGAATTATCAGATAAGTCCATTCAGGAGACCTATATTTCTGATTAGGCTTCACAACTCTCTTAGTTTTTCTAGACACTACTTCTATTTTCCTCCCTTTTTCGGCTTTCTTTTCAGGCTCTTTTTGACTAGTAATTTAATCCGCCTGCTCCTTAGAATTTTTAATTAGCCTGACTCTCAATCTTCCACTTCCGCTTGGCCACAAATCACCTTTTCTCAAGATCTTTCTTTTCGGTTCTGAAACATTTGTTTCTGACTTCCAAGATCTTTTCTTTACTTTTCCATCTTCATCATTCACGTCACTTTCTCCAGAGTCACTGTCAGAAATTTCGATTCTTGACACAGGAACTTTTCTACTCGGCAGTTTCACTCCGTTAGGAACTAAACATTGTCTTCCATCACTGGTACTTGGTAATTCGTTCTCCTCCTCTTCTTCAATTACCTTCAACTTCCCAGTTCCTGGATTACCGTTCCTTCTTTCAAAGCTTAGTTTCTGCTTTTCGATACTCTCCTGGTCAGAAATTTCTATTGTCTCAGTTTCTCTGTCTTCAATATTTTCAATAGAATTTACTCCATTCACTTTCTTGACTGATTCTTCTGCTACTTTCTTTTCTAGCAGATCTTCATTCTCAGAATCTATTTAAATAATTTCCAAATCTTTTCTTGTCAGTTCTCCATTCACAGGTACAGTTCCCAGATGTCGACCTCCTTGTCGATCTTCAAAATCTGGAACTCTCTCACTTTCTACTTCCGAATCTGAATCTTCTGTTGAATCACTTTCTTCATCAGAATTATCAGGAGTAGGCACTGGAATAGTATGACTGGGATGAATCCACCTTTTCAATCCTTTACATTTTACTGCATTTGTAGTGACTAGAATTATCTGCCTAGGTTTCTGCCACCTAGGAACCAGACAATTTCTTCTTCGATGAACTTTTGTCCTGACCCAATCTCCAGGTCTCAGATCATGAGTCTGTACTTTTTCATCTGATTGTGCTTCAGTTCCCACCTGATTAGACACAGAAGTCACTACGTCAGACAGTCTCTTGCAATATTCTAAAATAGCACTGTCATTAATGCTGAACAATTTGCCAACTGGAACAAAAGCTTGTCTCATGACCCTGCACATTAAAATTTCATGAGGACTCAGACCTGTCTTCTTATCAGGTGTACTCCTTAATGACATTAGAACCAGTGGAAGAGCATCTGTCCACTTTACACCTGTATCTAGACACATTTTTCCAATCCTGTTCTTGATTGTTCCATTAATTTGCTCAACAACTCCAGATGCCTCTGGTCTGTATGCACAGTGTATTTTCTGCTCAATATTTAATGTTTCACAAATTAATTTCAAAAGTTTGTTATCAAAATGGCTTCCTCCATCACTCTCAATAGTGACAGGAAAACCGTACCTTGGAATGATTTCTCTAAGCAACAGTTTTGCAACTGTAACTGAATCACAATGTCGAGTAGGAAAAGCTTCTACCCATCTTGAAAATAAACAAACAATCACAAGAACATATTTTAAACAATTGTGTAGAGGCATCTCAATGAAATCCATTTGCAATCTGGTGAAAGGACCACCCTCTCGACCTATAATTCCTGTACCTACAATTGACTTTCTGTTTGGGTTCATTTGCTGGCAAGTTAAACACCTCTGACAAAAAGACTCAGCAATAGTTCTAAATTTAGTATTAAACCAAGTCTCTTTAAAAAGTCTGATCATGGAATCTCTTCCAATATGGCCAGGACCATGATATAATCTGGCCATGTCAGCAATTAAACAATTTGGTAAAACTACTCTGCCATCTTTGTAAGTCCATATTCCATCCTCATCACGTGGTCTACATTCTGCCTTTAACCACGAATCCTTTTCCTCATCATCAGCTTCATTTTGCAAATCCCTGATTTCCTGCCATGTTTCCACTACCGATGTTAGCATCAATTAATTTGAATCAGATTCTTTGCTTTTTTCCCGATTGTAAGCACGACAATTTTTTGCACAGTATTTTGCGGTCTCATCTGCATAAGCATTACCTTTGGAGATAAAATCCACACCTTTTGTATGTGCTGCACATTTGACCACAGCAATTTCTTTAGGTAATTGTATAGCGTCAATCAATCTCTTGTTAAACACTGCATTTTTAATTGGTGACCCTGCTGAAGTTAAATAGCCTCTCTGAGACCAGAGCTGTCCATAATCATGCACAACTCCGTACCCATACTGGCTATCAGTTATTATGGTAACTCTCAAATCCTTTGATATTTCGCAAGCACGAATTAAAGCAATTAATTCAGCCACCTGTGCTGAACGAATTCCTTCAAGACATGATGCTTCTTCAACATCTGCAACTGTACAAACTGAATAAGCTGCTTTTAAAACACCTCCTTCTGACCTCAAACAAGAACCATCCACAAAATAAACAAAATCTGATTCAGGCAAAGGAACATCTTTAATGTCCTGCCTAGGCTTGGTGCAATATTCCATAACATCCAAGCATTCATGTTCCACATCATTTTCATCAATAATTTCAGAATCAGGTAACAATGTGGAAGGATTCAGATTCACACATCTTGCAATAGAGACATTATCAGCTTCCAGAATTATTTTTTCATATTTAGTCAATCTACTGCTAGTTAAATGCTGAGTTTTACCTCTTGTCAGTAATATTTCAACTGAATGAGGCACAAAAACTTTCACAGGAAATCCCATTATGATTCCTTCACTCTGCTCAAGACTGACACTTGTTGCAGCAACTGCTTTTAAACAGCCTGGTAAGGCTTTAGCAACTGGATCAAGAACTGCAGAGAAATATGCGATGGGCTTCTTTAGATTCCCATGTCTTTGAATTAACACAGACAAAGCACATCCCTCTCTTTCACTGCAATATAGTTCAAAATCTTTCTCATAATTCGGCATGCCTAGAGCTGGAGCTTCACACAAGCTTCTTTTTAGATTTTCAAAAGACTCAAACTCAGTTTCGTTTAAAACAATTGGGTCTTTTACATCTGATTTTGTCAATCTCTGTAGTGGTTTTGCAATTACCGAAAATCCACTTATCCATTGTCGACAGTAACCAACCATTCCCAGAAACATTCTGACCTGTCTTTGTGTTCTTGGAGGTTGCATTGCTTGAATCATTTTAATTCTCTCAACTGTCACTTGTCTCTTTCCCTTTGCAATTCTGTGACCTAGATATTTTACTTCCTGTTTACAAAACGGCAATTTAGCTGGAGACACCTTATGTCCCTCATCTGCTAAATGATTTAGCAGTATAATCGTGTCTGTCACACAATTTTCTCTTGTTTTAGCAGCAATCAACAAATCGTCAATATACTGCACCAACGTTGACCTGCCAGGTAAATCTAGATCTTCCAAAGATCTTTTTAACAGCTCATTAAAGATAGAAGGACTTTCTGTATACCCTTGAGGAATTCTACACCATGCGAGGGTCCTACTCTGGAATCTGAAAGCGAAAATTTCTTGACTCTCAGGATGTAATGGTACAGTAAAGAACGCATTGCAAAGATCAATAACAGTATACCATTCTGCATCATGTGGAATCTGGTATAAAATAACTGCAGGATTTGGAACCACAGGACAACATGGTACGACAATCTGATTAATCTTCCTCAAATCCTGAACAATCCTATATGTTCCATTCAATTTTTTAATTCCCATAATAGGTGAATTACAAGGACTACTCTCAATTTCTTTTAAAACACCTTGCTTAATAAATTTTTCGATCACAGGAATAACTCCCTCGATTGTCTCCGCTTTCATTTTATACTGAGGAATATTTGGAAATTCTATTCCCTGCTTTAAAGTAATTTTGACTGGATCGACATGTTTCATCAGACCCATCTCATTTCCAGTCAAATCCCAAATTTCAGCTTTTACTGTTTCTTTGAGCTCTTCTGGTAAATTATCTTTTTCAAATGTAGGAAACAATTTTGTTTCTTCTGTTTCTACCAACATCATAGTCATTCGATACAAACCATCTTCCTCCATTGTTTGTAGTTCAACTCCCTCAGGAGAACAATATATTCTGCAATTCATTTTGCACAATATATCCCTCCCCAACAAATTCACCGGACTGCTGTTACAAACCACAAATCTGTGTGTGTCTTTAAAATTTCCAATTTCAACTGGTACTGGATCAGTTAGATCCGTTCTGATCTGTTGATTACTTACTCCAACTACTTGGATGGTTTCCCCAGAGAGAGGTAGGTTTTCAATTTCCACTGATCTAACAGTAGAACGGGTAGCACCAGTGTCCACTAAGGAAGTGATGTCTACATCATTAACTTTCCCATTTACAAATGGACCAGACTGGTCAACCTCAAGAATGGCTCCAATAACACACTCTTCCCCCTCTCTCGGGCACCGTCAGAAGTAATCATCAGAATCACTTTCTTGTTGCTCGGTTAACAAAAACTGTCCTGAAGCATTTTGCACAATTTGCCTTTGGGTTCTTATTACCTGATCATCTCCTTGAAATCCCATACTTGGATTATATTTTTGACTTCCCCCACAATTAGGAAAAGGAGGTTGCGGTATTTGATTTTGCTGGTGATTCAATTGGTTTTGCAGCTGTCGTTGAAGACTCAAATCATTTAAATTCTGTTGCAACTGTAGCTGTCGCTGCAGATCAACATCACTCTGCATCTGTGGATTTAACAATGGACTTTTTAAATTTCTAGGTGGTTTCTTACACTCGTCTCTCCAATGTCCAATTTCTCCACAATTGAAACAAGGTAATTTCTGTTTTAATTCCTCAACTTTAGGATTACATTTTCTGTTAATATTAAATTTCAATTTTCCTTGACCCTGATTTGAATTTTGAGTTTGAATAAAATTAGTATTTTTATTTCCAAGACTAGCAATCTGTTGCTCAGCCACTTTTACTTGAGCCCACATCGCTTTCTCCTTGAGCTTTTTCTGCTTCACTTCTAACGCATCTCTGCAGTATTTTGCTTTTCTTAAAATGTCATCAACTGAAAGTGATTGCCAACCGACAATATTATTCCTGATCATTTCTCCAACCTCTGGTCTGAGACCATAAACAAATCTATAGATAAAATGACTCATATCCTTTTCATCCAATTTCTCATAGCCACTGTATTGTTTAAAAACTAACAGTAACCTCTCATAAAAAGAATGAACTGATTCTTTCGGTTCTTGATTAGTTCTATCTATTTTAACCCAGTCAACCTCTTTTGGCGGAATTTTTTGTTTTAACCAGTAAATCACCTTTTCATAAAAATCCATTACTATCGGAGCTGGAGCACCTGTTTCTTTAATTCGTTCAGGTTCCTCTTTTGGCCAACTTATAGAAATTTTACAGTCTGTCCAAAGATCTGATGGGACAACAATGTCAAAAAATCCATCCAGATCAATCCACAGAACCTTCGAGACTTTTATAAACCTGTCTACCTGACGGTACCACTCAACAGGCTTTTCTCTTAATCTAGGAAAGTCATTTGTAAACAATAGAATGTCTTGTCTTGACCAAGGGACATGAACATACCCTCCACCTGCAATCTCTCTCATTGGAAACTGTTTTGACAATTTTTCTAATTTCTCATCTTCCTTCTTTCTTGTCCATTTCACTCTCCACTTACTCAACTCACCTAATTTTTTGATGTAAACAATTAATTCTTTTATATGCATTATTCTTCCCATTGAATTCAAGTTTTCAATATCCTTTTCTGTAAAATCTAATCTATAATGTTTTCCTAAATTCTTTTGCCTGTTCAAATCAATTTCAAGTTCTGCTGCCAGTTCTTCCAATTGATCATATTTGTTTTTTGTTTTCCACTGAATACTCTTACAGATGAACAGGAGTTCATCATCATGATAACATTTTAAACTGTCAGGACCAATTGTACCAATAATTAACTCTTCCAAATTAGCTTTCAATTTTGCTACATCAAGTTTGGAATTTTGTTTTCTGATTTCAGAAGTTTCAGCACCAGATTCTGTACCCATTGGTAATTTTGAAAAATAACCTTCATTAAAAGTTAAATCAGGCATTCTAGTTTTGGCAGAATTAATTTCAGATAAATCTGAGTAAAATTTTTCAGCAACCTTTTGAATTTCAGCATTTAGAGGAATTGTTAAACCTGTTTTGATATTTTCTTTTCGTTCAAAAACAGGCTGAACAGGACCAATCGTTACTGGAACCGTCACAGCTCCCATGCCTTTCGTAATTTGTTGAATTAATTTTTCTTTTGAACGTATATATTCAGAAGTATTTTCGATTTCCTCATCCTTATTTTCTCTTAATACATTTTTAGGAGGTTCTCTATCCTTTGGAATTAACGAAAAATGTCTACCTCCAATACGATCGTCGGGGTCCGGTCCAGAGGAATTTTGAAGGTTCAAAAGCGGGTTGCGAGTGCTGAGGGCGATGTGCCAGGCGCGCTCCAATCCTCCTCCCGAGACCCATGGTGCTAGTAGCGCCCTCTTTTAAAGTGCTGAAATACCCCTGAACTTGGGGCTTTTTTCTTTAGAATGAGCATCACGCTCTTCTAATTTTAAGCACTTTTTTCACCTTTTCTTTTTTCACTTTCACGCCCCCAGGTTAGGGTGGACTATTAGAGTGTCCATACCGCCGGGGTATAGTCCTGAAGAATGCCTTGGTGAATATATACCACTAGTATGGCAGAAACATGTTGACTGATTAATTAACTGTGTGGTACTTAGCTGAATTTAACCAAATCCTAACAACCTTGGCACGTAAATTCAGACACATATACCACTTACCTGTATCTTAGGGATCACTCATTAAAAAAATCTTTTTTTGATACCCTCCTAGGCACTTTTAATTATACTTCACTCACATCACGCCCTCCCCACACGACCAGCTCCGCAGTATTTCTGGCGTCGCAGCACACCAAAGAGGCACTCGGCCTCTTTGGTGGGGCCCGATGATGAAGCATGACACTGACCAGGTCGGTGTGTGAGGGCCTTCCTACTCAAAATTGAGTGTGTGTGTTACCCCTTCTTCATTCGCTCCAATTTTGTGGCAGTCCTGCGACTGACCAGACCTCTCTCTTTTTTGTTGAAGTACCTCCAATACAGACATCAGCATTTGTTCTGGTTTCAGAATTTTCCGGAATTTCAAAACATTCAGAATTATTTGGGTATAGTTTAGAAGATTCACTAATCGGAGGTGCACTCGGTGTAGTCTCTGTAGAAACCATCGGAGTAGACCATGATCGAGGAGGTCTCAAAGGTTCATTTCTTTTATTAGAAGTGAAAATTTCTTCTAAAACTGCATCTTCAGTCTCACTTTCTAATGGGGCATTATTTTTCTTTTCAGTTCTTTTCACTAGGAGATCCTAAAACCATTTCTCTAATTAAATAAAGTCCATCGCTCATGCTTCCCTGTCTCCACATTCGCATTCTGTCTTCATGTGTTTCCCTTCTATAGCTTGGTATTTTAGGAGGTCTTTTAATACCACTCGCTTCTCTTTGTAGCTGAAACATTTCATCCTCCCATTCAACTAAAGCTTCAAATTGAGTAGGTCTCGGCTTTGGTACAAGAGCATTCATCTTTTCTCTTAAATTTCTTAAAACCTTTACATTAAAAGAACCATCGTCCAGCCAAGTCAAAACACCATCATCTTTTGTGTAGTGTTTCCAAATATCAAACCACAAAACAGTATGATAACCATATTCACCTTCCATATACGCTGCAGGTGTTTTATATTTATGAAGTAATTTACCACCTCGCGTTTCTATTTTCTTGTCAGGTGAAATAAAATTTGTAAGTTTCAGAAGCAACGTAGGCTTTTTCTCAACATGTTTAAAATGATAACTCATTTTTAAGAATCAAATTCAATTGATAAAATTGTTCTAAAATTATTTCCGGAATGTTCCGCAAAATCCAGCCAATCCGTGCGCGAAACACACTAACAAGCCAATCAAAGTTGAGCTACGTCACTACTTTGCTCAACCAATAAATATGAAGTTTTTCTGAAGAGCCAATCAGCTTACAGCTCGTCAGAGATTCAAGAACCAATCAGAACACAGCTCGTGGCGTATGTCGCCCAATCACAGCGCGGCTCTGTGACGTACACAGTAGCTGCGGTTTCTCGCGTCTCACCTTCAGCGCTTACCCCTCCTTTACAAGTTCTTTTTCACAGCGCCATTTTAAGAACGCTTTTTCAATTAAAATTAATTCAACAACCACAAGAAAGACTCATCTGTCTGTTTCTCTAATAAGTGATAGAATTTCAATCACACAAGAATTCTATACGTGGAATAGACGACGCTATTCTCACAGAATATACATTTGCTAGTAAAGTAATCTCTTTACTCTACCCTTCAAGCAAGTAATTAATGAACTCGTTTTCCTCCAGAATGCACAACTAAGTGACAATTCAAAAGTTCGACTTGAACATAATTACAAAACGATCACGCACTTTCGGAAAAAGACCCTATAATCAAACATACATGAAATCCGTACAGGACTCTCACCTGTTTATAGATATCATGCACCGTTAATAAAATAAACGACGTTATCCGTACAGGACTTTCACCTGTTTATAGATATAAAACATGTATCCCTACAGGATTCTCACCTGTTTATAGATAATCATGTACCGACGTTATCCTATCCTTCATTCAAGCTCGAATATATACTGTTACTTTTATCACAGTGAGTTTTATAACAGGCTCATTGTCCCTATACTAATGCTGTTCAAATTTCCTAGATAATCCTCACTATGCAACATTCACACCTAGCCCTAACATGTGTTGCACGGCCACAACACTAGTGATATACAGCGATACCACTACACTGAAACAGATCAAATGTACTGTGTGACTACCTTCTCATCACACTATCTGTACCGGTACAACTCACATATAGCACGGAAAACAAACTCAACATGTGTTAAACATCGATCCTATACCTATACCATAATACATTGATTACCATAGCAACCATCAAAATCTGCTACCATAAGAATTGATCCAGCGGCCTATAGAAAATATGTCATAAACTACGCTACCTAACTTCATAACACACTCTAAAAATCACCACTTAAAAACATGGACCCATTAACAAAACCTGACATATTTTGACTAACTGAATCATGTGGCCTAATTAAACTTATATACATTTTATATACATTTATATACATCCGCGGTAAATAAATGACATTATTCAAACAAATCCTAACTATTTAATTAGCCACCATGGCGATGGCATCTAGCTAATGATAACCTGCACTCCTGAAATGACAAGACCAGCTTGTTTCAAAAGTAAGATTTTATTAGCTATTTATTTGAATTATAAGAATATAGTTTTATTTATGCATTTTTATTAGAATCATTGTAAGCATATTTGAAAGCCTCATATAGAATTCAGATTATTTGCAAAGAATTATAAGTTTAGCATTTTTTCAAAACCTAAGTCCCTAAATTAGCTAAATAAATGGAAATAAAGTAAAGTCTTTAGGGTTTCTTACGTGCTCCAAGTAAAGTCCGACAGCACGACACCCTCATCCAAAGGTTAGAAAGCAGCAGCGTAACCCATCCACGGGGCATGGGTCTTTATACCTTTCTGCGCTAAGCTAATCTAAGTAAAAGTAAATCTTTCTGCAAAAGTCGATGTCCCATTGGTTCGTGAGTGACAAGTGACATGTCACCCCATAATTTCAAAACATCAGATCCGTCACTTTCTTAGACTCCATTGTCTTTACTGTACGTGCTCCGAGGCTTCCTTTGCTTGCAACAATTTTGTAATAGTTTTTCACTGGTTTCATTTCACTTCCTCGGATGCCAAGTTATCAAATGTTCCTTCTGCCGGTTCCTGACCTTGGCCACGTCCGACCAGAATATTGCCAGAGCCTCATCGTAGTTCAACAAATGTTACTTCGATGGAAAACTTTAGAAAGGACATCTCCGGCTTCGTGCAGAAATTAAATTCATCATTTTAGTAAACTCGAGTGAACTAGGCCCAAAGCAGTCAATTTAATTTCTCTAATGTATAAACAAACACAAGAAAATAATTAATGAAAGAAATATTATTTATTCTGTTTCCACCCTTTGTTTACTAACTATTTATCCCACCCATAAGCCTAATGTTACCTAGCAAAAAGCAAACAAATAAAGCAGCATTTTATATCTACCAGTCTTCATAAATCCACGAAATTCTTTATGCACCTATAGAGAGTAAAATGACATCACATAGACAAGGAAAGCAAAATAAGCACATGCCACTTTTTAAATTCAGCTGCAGTTAGTTATGACATGACAGAACGACAAAATTAATTTATTATTTTTGCACGAACAAAAGATGCAACAGTAATGACATTTATGAGCACATATGTTAATGTTCCCGCGTGTAAAAGTTTAATCTAAGTTGATTTAGTACAAATACATCACAAATTATTAATAGGATTATTTTATTTTATGGAAGTATAACTTTGCGAGTTGGAATGAAAAGAAATTCTCTATCTCGCTCCATCACCCCGATCACCGCTCCGGCCCCGTTCCCCGCTCCTGCCCCGTTCACCGCTCCTGCCCCGTCACTGCTCCTGCCCGTTCGCTGCTCCTGCCCCTTATCTGCTCCTGCCTGTTATCTGCTACTACCCAGTCACCGCTCCTGCTCATGCCTAATCACTTCTCCTGCCCGGTCTCTGCTCCTGCCCGGTCTCTGCTCCTGCCCCGTTCACCTCGCCTGCCCCGTTCACCGTGCCTGCCCCGTTCACCACGCCTGCTCATGCCTAATCACTGCTCCTGCCCTGTCACTGCTCCTGCCCTGTCACTGCTCCTGCCCCGTCACTGCTCCTGCCCCGTCACTTCTCCTGTCCCGTCACTTCTCCTGTCCCGTCACTTCTCCTGTCCCGTCACTTCTCCTGCCCCGTTCACTTCTCCTGCCCCGTTCACTGCTCCTGCCCCGTTCACTGCTCCTGCCCCATTCACTGCTCCTGCCCCGTTCACTGCTCCTGCCCCGTTCACTGCTCCTGCCCCTTTCACTGCTCCTGCCTTGTCACTTCTCCTGCCCTGTCACTTCTCCTGCCCTGTCACTTCTCCTGTCCTGTCACTTCTCCTGTCCTGTCACTTCTCCTGCCCTGTCACTTCTCCTGCCCTGCCACTTCTCCTACCCGTTATGTCTTCTGCCCGGTCACCTCTCCTGCCCCCATTACCGCTCCTTTCCTGTTGCCTCTTCTGTCCCGTCACTGCTCCTGCCCAGTTCACTCTGTGTACAACATTGAAAAATTAAACAAGGGGGCAAATTCCCCATAGTACTCCGTTTGGGGAAAGCTCTTCTGTAATCACTAACTCGGATCTCACTGGCGCATGATATGCTAAAGGTAGACGGCGGGCGCATTGTCATTCGAAAGGGGATAATCAGCCTCAATCGGAATGACAATGGGCCTGTCCGCAGTCTGTGAGAGCTCAGGGAGGGGCTGCTGCAGCCCTTGGAGTTCAACAGAGAAGTGTGAGCAGACCCTGGAAGCTGAATGAAAAAGTTATTGTTTTTAAGTAGGTCTATTCTTGCCGTCCCGGGATGATTTTTTGAAAGAAAGAAGTAGGGGAAGGGACTGAAATCATTTTTAAAAGTAGGGGCTCGCCGTGCCCTTCCAATCCCGCCCACTTCTACCCCTGGTTGAAGGAGAGATGAAGATGAAGTGAGATGTACCTGCTTGTTCACCAATAAAGAAGTTATACTGCAATCCTAATTGGTGCATCTTTACAGGAGCCTCCGTTCTCTCCTCTTTCACAGCAAAACCAATAGTGTACCCCTTTATGGGCGACGTCTCCACGTCCAGGAGCAGGCTGGTGCAACCATACCCATGTTGGCATCCCTCACAGTCATGGAGAGCATCGAAGTTTGCAGAAGGTGGGGTCAGACCCACTTGTCCCCAGTCTTAATTTCTGGGCGCTAGGCCCACATGCTGTCAGAAGGACGACACAGCCACTCGAGTATGGTACTGGGAACTAGCCACGAGCACGTGCACACGGGCTCTTTTATTTGCGGGGTCACCTGACTGGTGACGCCCGTGTTGGATGGGTGAGGGGGTGGGTGTGTGAGCGTGTGTGGGCCAGCCCTCGAGGAAGTGGCTGCCAGAAACACTAGACTGTGTCCAGCAGGACACAACAGCTACTAGGCATTTAATAGATCAGATAATCCCTTACAGGATTGTGACATCGCATGTAAATCCTATATTAAAAACCTTATGTTTCTTTTCTTGTAGTTCTAGTAATATATCCATAGTGTCTCTCAGTAAAGCGTAAATGTGTTTCAATAACTTCTTCAAAACCTAACCAATAAACTTAACAATGGCTAGAAAATTGATTTTCAGATATTTCTAATCTTATGGATGTCTTTTATTATCCTCGTGGATTTTCAGTAATGTATGATTTACAGCTATTCTATGTTTCTGGTAACTCAAGTACAGTCTAGTTTCTTCATTCATACCTCGTAAAGCTTGTGATGCCCAAACGTGAATTTCTGTCTTGTTTTCATAAATATTATCACTATCCAAAATGATATATACTCCTGAATTTAGCATTTCCTGAATAGATGTCATATATCAATCATAGACCACATTTTTAGAACTGCATTTCTCTGCAGTCTGTACCACCAAACTTATTTCCTTATTCTATTCTTGTACAATTTTCCAATTTGAGATTTATAAGTGTCTTACTTTAGTTCTGGGTTTGAAATTAATTTTTCCATTGCCCCTCTACTCTGCTATTTTTTTTTTTTTTTTATTGTTTACAGTTTTAATGATGTATCCCTTGAAAATAACCAATGGCTGTTATTTTACAATTTTCTTTAAAAAATGCTTTCAAATGATGTTTCTTGAAGAACTTCTAAATATTAACACAAGTTTCATATAAGGTACAACAATATTATTTGCATGGTACAGTTCTTTTCATAATATGCTCAAAACGCTGTTTGATAGTTTTTCTTAGAAATGTTGAGCACCAAGTTTTCTGATGTTTTGACTGTTACAACCAATGTAGCACAGGAGCCATTGTAAGAAGGAGTGCAATACACCCGACAGGTTTTTTACTCACTATTGGGATTTATTGTTGGTAATACAGAAGATTGGTGCATCAATATTGGAGTCGAGGGGAAATGTGAATGATTAGGTTTAAATCATATTAGGCTCTGAGTACTTCTGTGTTGTCATCCAGAGAGACCTAGTGGCATTAGGTGTTACTGCTCTCCAGTGCAACCATGAAAATAACACCCACCTTCTCTTAGTTCCAATTGAATTTCATCTATCCTCACTGTGTTCCACCCACTCTGCAGCCATAGCCTGTCCTTTCGGATCGTGGTGGAGGACATCAGCATCAGACTACTGTTTGCAGTTGGATCTACAAGGATATGTTTTTTCTGACTAAGATGTGGTGTTAGATGGCTGTGATGGAGCAAGGATTCGAGAAAAAGAAACTTGCTCGTATCAACCTCTTGTTAACAGACACTAACAAATAGAAACCATAGATCAATGAAAACGAACATTCACACAACATTCATACATGGGGAAAAAGGCATTGTGTGTGCTTAAATAACAAAGAATAATTTGCTGCGTGATTAAAAACCCGCTTGAAACCGAAATTTGCTTTGCGCATGCGTGAATCTGTTTTGTGTAAGAAACCATGTGAGAGGAAAACTCTCACACATGCGCGCAAAGTGTTGCTAACTGTAGGTCTCAAAGTATCACATGTCTTGAATTTGCTTGCCCAGATCTTAAAAGAAGTTTTTTGCTACCGCTTTGCATAACAAAGAAGAAAATAACATGGGATAGAGTAGAAGGGGAGGTAAACAGTGATAATGACATATGTGAGAAATTAACATTTATTTATGATTCTTTCATCAATAGGGAACGTTTTGGGCCCAATATGCTAAATCGAAAAAAAGATGGTGGGTGAAATGTAATGAAAGTTGAGTCTGCGCAGTGACGACCGAGAATGACCCGCTGACCGGAATATTGGTCGTCGGCCAAAACCCAAGGACAAGAGCTTGAGAAATATCCTCAATTGAAGAAATTATATAATATTTGTGTCTATCTATTGTATGAGATGTATGGGAACAGGAAGAGTCATGAAGAGTCAATAAATTAGGGCAGAAAGGTTTACTAAACAAGGAATTAGTTAAGAATTTTGGATGACCGCATGAGGTGATGACAACTCCCCTGCTCTGGCGCAATTGCTGTTCAGGATTCAGACATTTGCAACCTTTAAGGATGGGACGTGCAAAATTAAAGGGTATAATTTGAGTGACTTAAAGTGTGGTTCGTAGACTGAGATCTGAGTGAGACAGACTGAGATCAGAGAGAGAGAGGGATGGAGATTGAGATGCTGAGAGATGAGCTGCTGCTAAGAAGAAGAATTGTTGATGCTGAGTGAGGAATAGGCGAGAGAAGAATAGACTGGGAAGATTCAATACAGAGACAGCCTGATTAGATTGAAGAATTACGAGGAGGGAGAGAGTGTAAGAGAGGGATGCGCTTTAGTGCGTCGGGTTTTAGAGAAGAATAGTAAGTATAATCCTATCCTGCACCTGTCCTAAAGTCTTTGTCTCCTCTCTCTTAATCAGGTGGCCTCCATCAATCCTTCTGACGAGGGGTTGCATTTTCTGTTATTTCTGGTAACTATCACTCTTCCTTAAATTTTGGATATTTTCTGCAAAATATAGATTATTGAGTCTTGTCTCTTCATCTATCACTCCCAATGCATTTGAGTTTGTTGATAGTCTGTATTTTGAATGAAATTTGATAAATGAATTTTTCTCTGCAATGAAAGTTGATGGAGTATGCACTGTGAATCGGTACAAAAGAGCGTTCATTTTTGATTGAATTATTAGATAAAATATATTGAATTTTAACTGGAGTCTGATTATTTGACTAAAGTTATAAGATAACAAGGCCCCAATTACCGGATATAACCAAGGTTAGTCACTGTGTTAGGCCTTTCCATTTGCTGACACCCGAGGCCATCCAGTGCGCACTGTGACAGCAACCGATTCCCTTAAGTGGTGATCTGGAACAAGACGTGATGACCTTAGAGGGATGGTTACAGCAACAAGCCAATGAATTGGCTCCTCGCTCGAAAAATTAGGTTAAAACTACTCGAGTCACAGCCCCTTGGTTGTCTGAGGCCTTAAGGGATAGTAAAAGGTACTGCAAACATCTCGAAAGAGAGTGGCAGAGAAAATATCATCCTTCAGACACATTGATTTATAAATTGGCCTTGAAAACTCACTATAAGAAAGTCTGTGAGGAAAAGAAACTTTTCCTGTCAACAAAAATTGACCTGGCGGCTAATAAAAGTAAAATTTTGTTTAATGTTGTAAAAAGCTTCTCCTCCCCGGCGGCTATGAGCCAACCATTTAGACCTACTAGCGATTGGACTGAACGAATGGCCCTCTTTATCTATGGAAAAATTAAATTGATTCAGGATTCTTTTGAAGTTCCAACTACAGGTTTGGAGGACACTGAGGGTTTCCACCGAGCTGTGGGCCCCAGTCCTAGTGCCTCCCTTAGGGAGTTCCCGGAGATGACTCTAGAACAATCTTTGGTGTTCATGAAAACTTTGAAATCAGGTTCACCCGCTGACCTTTGTCCAGCGAAGATTTTATCCTCATTGGCGGATGTGATTAATCCCTGTGTGAACTCTATCCTGAACACCGCTCTACGTGACAGGAAGATGCTACAATTGTGGAAACATGCTAAAATCCTCCCGCTACTCAATAAATCGTTGGCTGATCCTGAGGTAGCCTGTAATTACAGGCCTATATCCCTCCTGCCTTTCTTTTCGAAAGTCTTAGAAAAATTTGTAAACCAGGTCTTAACAAATTATGTGGAGACTGAGGCGCTGTTACACTCTAGCCAGTCGGGCTTCAGAGCCAATTTTAGCACTGAAACGGCTCTGCTGGAAGTGGCAGAAACCAGTAAAGCTACATTGGATAGAGGAGGCAATGCCGTTCTGGTGTTGCTGGAACTCTCCGCAGCCTTCGACACCATGCCCCATTCAAGATTACTGCAAAGACTTAGCAACAGCGCTATAGGAGGCACGGTGTTGAGTTGGTTTACGTCCTTTCTCGGCAACCGCTCCCAAACCATCTGGACCCCTCCTTTCTCGGTGGAGATTCCTCCTCTCAATGTGGGGGTGCCTCAAGGCTCTATCTTGAGCCCCACATTGTTTAACTTGTACATGGCCCCTTTGGCCACTCTCGCTGAGAAATTAGGTGCCAAGATAGTGTTGTATGCTGATGACACTCAGCTGCTGTTCACCTGCGAGAAAGGAGTTGAGTTTGATGGCAACTTGATTAACATCTGCCTATCTAAAGTCTTCTCTTGGCTGAGTTATAACCATCTTAAATGCAACTCAGAGAGGTCGGAGATTATCTTCTTTGGACATCGGCCACCCGACACTTGATTTTGAATGGTGGCCCCAGGATATGACCCCCCCTGTGTCAGCTGTTTCTTTGGGGAATAATTTGGGAATTAAGCTGGACTCATCTCTCTCTATGAAGGCTCAAATATACTCGGTAGCCGGGATATGCTTTGGGCTGTTGAAAATGTTGTGAAACTTTCTCCTTTTGCTTTCCATCCCTTACAGGAAGACAGTGGTTCAGGCCTTAATAATTACTAGACTGGACTATGTGAACTCCTTGTATCTCAGCCTTCCTGAATATCTTTTGGGCCGGCTACAAGTGATTCAAAATGCAGCAGCCAGAGACATTTTTTGGTAGGCTCTAGAACTCATACCACCCAGCTCCTGTTGTCACTTCACTGGCTTCCTGTACGGAAAAAAATTAAGTTTGAAGCCCTGGTCCCGGTTTTTAAAGCCTTTCATAAGATTGGAGCATCCTATCTTAGAGACAGATTTCAGCCTTATTTCCCTAAGCGCAACCTGAGATCTTCATCACAACTCTTGATTGTCACTCCTAGGGTGCGACTGTCTCGGACAGTTGGGAGATCTTTTCATGTGGTTGCTTCACGGCTGTGGAACAGCCTTCCTCTCTCCATTAGACAGAGCTCAGACCTCCTGACTTTCAGGAAAAGTCTTAAAATGTGGGTTTTCCAGCAATAAGCCGTACGACCATGGTCGGTTTGCTCTATGTTAGGTGGCGTATGATTTGCTCTTAGCGCCGGGAGACTCCAGGGAGTAGCCGTGCACTTTATAAATATGCGCTAACATAACATAACATAATTAGTGAATTTGTTAATATCACCAATAACTACTCGAGTGTTGATCTGTGAAGATTAGTTAAGCATAGACTAATTCAGATCAAAGAGAAATAAAACTTGACCCCCAGCGAAATAGTCAGGAAATCTAAATGTACATGTGACCCATTGTAAGGCATACGTTGATGTTTGGAAAAGTTTATCCTGCCCTTTCGCTGGATCAGCTGGTCTCCCACTCTGGATGATGCTGGGTGGCTGGTCTCTCCCTCTGCATTATGCTTCGCCATTCAGGCATTCTTCTAAGGGGCAGTTCTCTATCTCATTATCCTTCCGGTTACTTGCAGGTTCAAATCTTGACCTGGATCTGTGTCCACTGCTACTTATGCTCTTCCAAAAGACTTGTATTTATTCTGTAGATTGTAGCCTTTCAGTGTAGCTATGATTAACCACTTTTGGGTCTATCTCTCGCAAGGTGGTCATGCGTTCTTGCTAGGGATGCTCTTTCAGGGACCCAGTCCTGCAGCTACTGCAACCTCCATAGGAATACCAAATGGTTGTAAGATAAAGCTGTGGGGGTGGGAAGGGGGTGGGGTCACCCACTTCCAGTTAAGGATGAGGCAATCAGCTTGTCACCCTTACAGCATGGCAATTCTTATTGGATTATATTGGAACTCTTCCTAAACAAAGATGGAATATGTAGAGTTGGTGTTGTTTTATGTCAGCAGGTTTGCTTACTAAGGAAGACAGATGCCCATGACACATTAGCTTCAGTCACTGGAGATTTTCGGGCATTCTTTGCTTTGCATTAGAATAGTTGCCATGGTTGACATGGTGCTAATGATATATGACATATGACATTTCTGTTGATTCACATCTCTTTGTGCTAAAGAGATTTCCACCAGTAATAAGCAAGATGATTGTCTGTAGGAAGAGTAGAAATAAATGCAAGCACAAGTAAGCCTCCCCAGCAAAACCCAATTTGGGTTAATGTCCAGGTACACGATTTCCATTAGGCCAGTAAAATGGCTCAGCAAGTTAAAGAGTTGCCACTGACACTGCTGGTCCCAACAGGTAATGACTTTAAATCCTGAGCTTTAAACTCAGTTAAGGTAGCACCTTTTAAAAAATGTGGTTATTATGCAGGTTAAGAAGGGTGTAATCAAGCAAAATGCATTTCTTCCAGAGTATGATGCAATGTAACACAGCTGATCAACGAGAGTGAATGATTTCCACTCTAAGGGGCATATTTACAAGCCTCTTACGACACTTTCACGCTGCCGTTGAGTCACTTTTGTGACGCAGCAGCGGCGTAAACATTGCACCACTATGCGACATATTTACAATGTGACGCATCTAGTGAGATGCGTCACGTTGTAAAGCCCTGCGCTACATTATACCTACGTCCGGTATAATGTATGCAGGGTGGGCGTTCCGATGCAAGGAGTCCCCTTAAAAGTGGCGCAGTGAAATCTACAAGATTTCACGGAGTCACTTTTACGTCCCTGCCGCGTCAAAACCTTACGCCTCAGGCGTAAGGAGTGACTCAGCACAGCAAGTATAGGGCGCTCCCGAGCAGTGCTGGAGTTGCGTCACGCTTGCGACATAACTCCAGCACTGGGTCAACTTTACGGCATCAGATGAGTCACGCATCTGTCTATTCTTGAGCCATGGTGCGCCGCATTGTAAATGTGGCGCATCCATGGGGGCGCAAGGGGTTTCTGCTGTGACGCAAAATAACTGGCACATCCTTGCTGATATGCAGAGATGTGCCAGTTATTGTAAATCTGCCCCTCAGTTCTTTGAGCAGGTTGTATTCTATGCAAGTGCTCACTATCGATCTGAGTGATGTGTGAGTCATTAAAATACTTGCCTCATTTTTGTTGGGCTTAGCACATTCTGAAGTATTAAAAATATTGACTGTCCTACTGCCTAATTAAAGAAAATCTAAATTTCATTAAAGACACAAGGGGAGTATTGTGCTTCTTTAATCTTGCCTTTAATTTCAACAACAGCAGCAGCCAAGAAACATAACACATTATCTTTAAGACTTGGAATAGTAGTTCCTAAAGAAATATCTACAAACCTACCCTGACTGCAAGCAGCACTCTTTTCTTGATGGAGTAGAACGAATTAAGAATTATATAATAATAATAGAATTAGAAAACCTATGGAAATGGCTAATAACAAAGTAAAATGTTCTTCAGGAAAATCTGTAAAGATACACATGGAAACCGAACTGGTCTGGGATATTCTCATGTCTTGGAGGTCCTTAAAAGAGGAAATTCCTGAAGAATAGCTCCATGAGTCACTGCAGTAATTGAACATCTTTCTACACAGTGGAATTGGTTTGAATAGTTAACATTAAAGGTGGAAGGGAAAATTCCCTGGCTGGGATAATTGTGGTAGTTAAAATGATAGCATTGCCCAAATTTTATACATGTTGATCAACATCCCTCTAACTCAAGCGTTTTTTTAAACATTACACTCTCTAATGCTTTCGTGAGTTTGGGCTGGAAAACAAGCACGCGTCTCATGAGAACTCTTAACACTCCCTCTGGGTCATGGTGCACTGGGCACTCCAGACAATCAGTTATATGCCTACTGTGCACAGCCTCAATTCCTATATTATTGGCTGCATCCAATCACTTTTCAGCCTCATGTAGTGGTTCTGATGGACAGTGCGGCACCTATTCTCCTTCCAGTGGCACTTTATCAGCCATATTGATGCCCAAGAAATGAAATAAACACAATTGAGACAGTGCACTGGGCGTGGGAAGGATGGTGAAGCAGCGCACAGCTGGAGTTTTTATATGCCCCTTCTCCCAGGCATATGATCCACAAATGCCCTCAATAGTAGACAAAGGCTCAGTGGACATTGTGCGACAGCTAGGCAGACCTATTGCCAGATGATACATTTCATACCCCACCACCAGCACAGGAGGGAGCTGAAACGCGGTTCTCAGAGATATTTTTGTACCATCGCATCTGTGCGCCGTGCCAACCAAATAGCGGCAACGGCTTTTCATAAGCTGTGACGGGTAAGGAAAATCATCCCTTTCCTACCAGATAGTGCTGGAAAAACCTTGATAAGTTCCCTGGTGTTATCCTCACTAGACTATTTTAATGGCTTATTTGCCAATGCTCAGATCCGTGTGGTTAACAAAATGCAGACCATACAAAATGCTGCAGCAAGATTGCTTTCCAGAACTCCCAAACCTAAATCTATCGCCGAAACAATCAAGAATTACCACTGGTTTACGATTAGAAACCGGATTAAATTTAAGACATTATGCATCGTATATAAAGCGTTGCATAAGCAAGGACCTCAGTTCTTTTAAGATCAGCTGACACCCTACTGTCCCCGTAGACAACTTCGATCCACAACCTTGAATAAACTAGTGGTGCCACGCACCAAGACAGTCTCCTGGGGAGACCGCCGATTCATGGTCACGGCACCCAGATTGTGGAATACTTTTCCACCGTCAATCAGGACAAGTCACTCTCTCTTGTTATTTCGCAAAAGGCTAAAAACTTGGCTGTTTAATCAGTAACCCTCATATGAATCAGTAATGGAGAATTTCGCAAGAAGTCTTAGCACCGAGAGGCCCATGGGCATTTGTTCGCGCTCAATAAATATCATATAAATAAAATGTAAAGAAAAAATTGCATAACTCCTTTCCCCGGTCCTCCACCCGCACTACAGGGCCTCAAACACATAATAGTAGGACCATTGCAGCGAAAGCTCATAACGTGTCTTTATAACATTAGGCAGAGCACTGCACCGGTAACTAAACCTAAAGCATAGCATGAATGGAATGTAGAACTAAATCTGCTGATTACAGATGCACAGTGGGCGTTTTGTTGTGGCCAATTGCAGATGCTGCCTCCCAATTACACGCTATGTCTAATTCACTTTAAGTTTTTGCATGGCTTTTACAGAACACCTACCCAACTTCATCGTATGGGACTCCGGCCAGACGCCAGGTGCTCAAGGTGCAGTGCTACACCGGCATCATTCCTGCATTTGGCCAGGAGCTGCTCCCCATTGCTAATTACTGGCATGCCATTATTACTAAGATCAATGAAATTTTGGGAATACAGACTGAACCTACACCAACATTGGGGATATTAGGGTATGTGAAAGATACCACGATAGCTGTCAGTAAACTCCATGCTATGTTGTTACTATTGGCGAAGCGGAGGGTGGCCATGAACTGGGGGGGTTGGGTGGTGGGAATGCCCCATTGATTAAGACCTGGATACAGGATATCACCTTCTGTCAAAACCAGCTGTACAAATTCTGGGAATTAATGCCAATGACATCCAGGCCCAAAGATATCCGGGGTCCTATCCTTGGGTGGCTACGCACTCTCCAACCTGACAATACTAGTTCCCCAGACACAGCAGAGGTTAACTCAGTAAGCACGTTAATCACAACAATCTCTCAAATACATCCTAATAAAGCCGGAAGCAATATGTGGGATTATAAGCTGTGATGTTCGGAGCGCTCTTAAATTATACTGGACTGACGTGATGCACCTAAGAGCTAAACCTAGGATGGAATGGCCCAATTGGACATGTGTTGACATGTAACTGTTGCTCTGACCTATGTTTGTGTTATTGTAGTTGTTGTTATCTCAACAGATAAGTACTTTGGCGCTTGTGTAATTATACATTCAGCATTGTGATATGTATGTATACTGTTGAAAAACCGATAAAGAAAATAAAATTTTAAAAAAGGAAAGGAAAATAATTTATTATTAAATAGGAACAAAGGGGCCCATTAGGATGTCGGGCGGATCGCCACTGCCATGCGGGCGGTGGCGATCCACCCGACATCCTTGCCCGCCCGCCATCCATTTCCCCCCGCCATATTACTATGGCGGGGGGGACCTCGGCGACAGAAACACCGTCCGACGCTTTTCCGCCCCGGTCACCAGGGTTTATATGGTGGTGGTATCTATCAGACACCGCCAGACATATTAGGATGGGCTTTGGGAAATGCCTTTCCGTGGAGGCATTGGCAGGTGGTCTTAATTTGGGGGCCCCCTGCGGGCCCCCATGGTGTATGCGAGGTAGGGGGTGCACATGGGGGTACCTGTGGTACCCCCCTGCATTTGCATACTCAATGGGGCAGGCACCGCGCGGTGCCTGCCGCTTTGTATATGCAAATGCATGCCATGCATTTTTAACATTGCGGCGGGCGGTGCTTTCAGCACCGCCCGCCGCAATGTTAAAAATGCGGGATGTGCCCGCCACTGTGGTGGGCGCATCCTAATTCCCCCCATGGGACTCCTGCCCTTATGGCGGGCGGTCCCAATCCCAGGGAGTATGGCGGGCAAATTCCGCTCGCCATCATAATGACCCCCAAAGTGTGAGATAATACTTGTCTGTGTGCCTTTCATAACATTCAGACTATCCTTCATTAAAAATCTAGGAAAATGTACATTGTATGGCAAGACTGGAGGCTCGTATTAAGCTTGCTTAAAGCATGTTGACTACCACAGACATAGGTGTTGTAACAGGTTTGCAATAGAAAGTACAAAATTTATTATCATTTAACCAGTCTGACGATTTGAGGAAACGCTTTAAATTTGAACCCGACCAAAAGCCTTTTAATGTCAGGGTGCCTCGAGTATAATAAGCCACAAAAATAGTCAATACCTGCCTGGGACATTACCCATCGAACAAAAGTGGGAGACGAAACTAAGAAACTGGTTTGTGAGATTTTCTGAAGGAAATTAGTAACTGAGTATCACAAGTGGTTCTGAGATGGCTGGTCTTTTAGTCAAAGCAAACACAAGGAAATTATGGATAGAGCGCTGCAGCTTTTCAGACACTCACCCCCAGTCTTTAAGTCATACAATTTTAGAGAATTACGTACTAACAGTTTAGGTTTGCTTAGAAAAACTAAGGATAGAAAACAGCATTTACATGTGTCTTGGTTTGTCTTCTATCGTTGAAAAACACACCTGAAGGAGTAAAGTGTCTGTCAAAAATTTCTATAGCACATAGATCAGAAAGCTATTTAATAGATACTAACATTATCAATTTAGCGGAAATCACCTCAAGAGAAAAGGAAGCTGCTTCAGACCAACTGATAAACATGTTAAGCGCCACATTAATATCCCATAAAGGACTGTATTTTGGAAGAGGATTTCAAAATCTTACTCCCTTTAAATGACGGACGTTATATAAGAGGATGTTCTCCAATTGGTTTTCCATTAACAGGGGGAAGATTTGCTGAGATTGCACAGTGGTAAGTATTAATAGGAGATAATGGTATACCTTCCCTTCCTTGAGACAGCAGGAAATTCACTATTAAGGTAATATTGGATGAAAAGAGATCGATAAATACAAGCTTGACTACATAGCTCATGCTGATTTGTTTCCATTAGTGGTACCAGCGGGTTACCTGATATAGTCAGCAGCTTTGGACAAAATGCCTGGGGTGGCCCAGGCTGACCCAACACGTTCTAAGCAGTTAATTTAGTGTTTTGATCTATATTAAATTGTGCATGAAACCCTGGGGACTAAGAAGGAGCTTGGGAACAAATGGAATTCGAACAGGAAAGTCGTCTGCCAATTAGAATAGAACAGGAGCCACACTTGGGATTTCCAGAAAAGGACTATTATTATCAAGTATTCTTTCTTGCATCTGAACTGAGCAAGCACTCTGGTAATCATTAAAAATAGGGGGAATGCGTAAATGGTTTGTGGGGGCCTTTCTTGTAGTTTGGTCTCCAACTGAAGAAAGACAAAAGTTGAGCGTTTAAAAAAAAGACCTCTTTGTGTCTGGCTTTTCTGTCTGGGAGGCGATAGGTATATCTACAGTGGGAGACGTTCTTCACGGTTGGACCTTAAAGTCCTTCCAAAAACTACAACAAAAATATGAAATGCCTTGATCGTAATTCTATAAACACCTCCAGTTCCGTCCTGCTTTTCCCTCATGTCTCCCGCACCAATAAGCTATACGAGACTTTACTCCCTATTGAAGCTAAAGTATTTATGGGGGAACTTAGAGAACATAAGATCACCAAGATGTATCGCATACTTGTAACAAATAGCCTCACCAGATTCAGCAAAACGCACAAGGCTTGGCAGGAAGACCTGGGTCCCCTGTATGACGAAGACTGGGCTGAAGCATTAGAGTCCCCGCGATTACAAATCATACAATTCAAATACTTTCACAGGGCTTACTACACAAGATATCGGCTCTGGCGCGCTGGGCTAATTGAGTCTTCTCTCTACCTGCGATGCAGGGATGCAGATGGCACCCTTATCCATACCGTGGGGCAGTGCATAACACTCTCTGGGTTCTGGCGGGTGTAATTACATGTCTGTTAGAGGTTTTTGGGTCGGACATCCCATATTCACCATGGTTGATCATGCTCCACATCACTGTTGGCATCAGCGGCAACATCTATAAACGCCATTTACTACTCCTGGGCCTCCACTGGCAAAACGGGGTATAGTGAAAAAATGGAAAGCTGCCTCCCAGCCACAAGTTGGGGAATGGAAGAAAGGACTTGAATTTTGCATGGGGTTACAATTACCCATATATAAAGCAAGAGGATGTCTTCAGAAACACCCCAAGATTTGGAAGAGATGGGTAGAATACCACAAACTCTACCTAGAGCCTATTCCGGCTGTACCAATGAATAGGATGAAATGATGTGAGATGAATATGGTTGTAAATGCATAGCTCTCCGATAAGGGTGGTTGAACTTAACATGTACTGTATTATTTACTGGCTATATGACACTACAGTTCATTGCCGTAATAACGTATTTGATGGTATTTGATCTTAAATTGTTTTATTGGAATCAAAACGTCAACATCTTTACTGGTATTATGTATACTGTGCTACTGGGAAACCTGGTCATGCCAGGCTTGTTACGGCTGTTGACAATAACATTTTGTTGTGAAAGAAAGGACCCCATTTGTGGTATAGATTCTTGAACATGGAAGAATGTA
The DNA here is from genome assembly GCF_964261635.1 of Lissotriton helveticus. NCBI lineage: Eukaryota > Metazoa > Chordata > Amphibia > Caudata > Salamandridae > Lissotriton > Lissotriton helveticus. Next base: position 991,578,568 of record NC_136067.1, read on the forward strand.
GCCTCCAATCACTTACATTTTGCAGACTGCCCGAATGCCAATCTGCTACAGTTTTGAGATTTCCAGTGAGATACTCTGCTCTGATCCAGAGATTGAGTTGAAGACAAAACTCCCCAAAAAAATGTGTTAGCTCCACTAAAGGTTTGGATATTGTTCTGCCTAGTGGGTTTTGTACCTGTGATTCAAATGAGAATGGACCAGCTTAGCCCATGTTTTGCAAAACACCTGATTGCATGGGGTTCTGCGGGCTTCTCTGAAGAGTGGGATCCTCTTGTGACCTTGTACTGCCAGTTGAAAACTGACCACATCTGGCTCCCCAACCTTGCATCTGACTCTAAGAAAAGATCTGGGGCATAAGCAAACATTATTTTGATCTTCCAAGCGTCTAAATGGTCTAACCAGCACTGGAGCTATTGTTGGGAGTCCTGATCTAAACCTATTATGTTTGAGTAAGCTAAACCTTTTCAGAGATGGCAATTTTTTAGTCTCTGAAGAGCTTGATAGTGAAGAAGACCCACAAATATGGCTGGTATGGAGAAGAAGAGTAGTCATACAATTCTCACTAGAGACCTTAGGGAAATGATTGAAGGCTGAAGTGTCTGTGCAACTTCTGATTTTATCACATTTACTTTAGACTGGGGAAGATGAAGGGTGGGAATTTCTGAATTTATTAGAAAACCCAAAATTTTCATCTGTTTGGAGGTTTTCAGAATACATTTCTACTGATTGAGAAGAAAACCTAAATCTGGAAGAAGAGAACAAGTGGTAAGTTTCTACTTGTGAAGCATATGGATATCCTGGGCCATCAAAAAGATATTGTCTAAATAAATGATTAGAAAAATACCTAGCGACCTGAGAAAAGCTACCGCTCATATGTTTTGTGAAGCACCAGCGTCCTGAGTACAAACTGAACAGAAGGGAAGAGAAGTGATATATTTTGTTGTTCCATTTGAACTGAAGTTATTTTATGAAGTGCAGATGTACTGGCATTGTTAGGTAAGCATCTTAGAGGTCCATGCAAACCATCCTGTCCCCTTGAAGATAGGAGACCATTAAATTAGAAGTTTCCATTTTGAAATGATAGTATACACATTGGTTAAAAGGTCTCAGGTTCATGACTGGAAGCACTTTTTTAGTTCTTCTCTTGTGCCAGAAAAAGTGTACTTCGAAAACTGGAAGGATGAGAGATTGTCTTCCGTGTAGCGCTCCAGCGCTCTAGTGTTTCGCGGGTCTCAGCCGAGACCCGGAAACACCAACGAACATTGTTGCACCTTCTGGCCAGGCGTGGCCAGGAGCTTATAAATAAACGACTGGAGGTCGCTCGTGGCTTCCGGTCATACTGAGTACCCGAGTGTGTAGTGTCTTTATTCCAATACTCCCCATAGGCCCTCCCCATGGTATTTCCGACCCCCTTACACTGGCGACGAGGGTGGTACTTGTATGTCCCCTCAGTAGATACCACCGCTACCGACAAGTGACCTTCACGGGATACCGCTGACCTGAGTGTTGCTGGCGCGGTGGTGAGGCTCCGTGAGCGTGGACGTCGGTGCGGCTGGGTCGGAGAAACTGATGCCGGTAAGCAGCGTGTACGGTGCTGCGGGAGGGGCCGGCGATTGAAGGGCCCACAGAACGAGCGGAGCAGGCCGAGGTGTGGCTGCCGGGTGAAACGGAGGCCCGGGTGCGCTACATCGCACACGCATGCGCAGTGCATGCATGCCGGAGCAAGGAAGAGTGAGCCACGTGTGCAGGCTCCGAGCGGCGCCGCAGCAGCGATCCCGATAGTGTGTGGAGTGGCGGAGTGAGCCAGGTCGAGTGTTTGTCGAGACACAGTCCAACGAGAGGCTCGTGTACGGAAGACTGAGCAAAGGAGCATTGGCAAATGCAAATGTGTGATCATTGACGAAAAGGACAGATATCACAGCAGAAGTGAGAAGTTAACCACCCATAGTATGAGGAAAGTGGAATTTTGGGCAACCACCAAATAAAAACGAGCACTGCTACCTGCAAAGGCTTTCATAGTGTGGTCATAACTGAAAAAAAAAAACAAGGAGAAAAAGGGAAAGTGTGGAAGGCAGCTGTGAGTAATCGGTATCACAATGTCAGTCCTCGCAGACAATGCAGCACCAGGCGGAGCACAGCAGGTAGCACCACCAGCACAAATAGCACCCCCAGTACAGGCAGCACCATCACCGCACTCACAGATAAACCCCATTCCACCCTTCAGTGCACTAATTGATCCAGGGACAGCGGCACCTAGGTGGACAGTGTGGCTGAGCAGACTGAACAATTATTTCACCGCCACGAGGGAAAAGGACAACGAGGTAAAAAGATCGCTGCTCCTGCACTTTGGGGGAGATGAGCTTTACAAACTGTTCATGCACCTACCAAATACTGGGCTAGCAACGGACTACGATGCAGCGGTACAAGCATTGAATGCACATTTTGATCCTCAGTTAAATCCTCACTATGAGCGTTTCAAGTTCAGGCAGTCCAGGCAGCGGGAAGGAGAAACGATGGATGCCTTCCATGCGAGGCTGAGAGAACTTATAAGTACATGCCCGGACGACGATCAAACAAAAGAAGTAACAGCCCAGCTGATTCAAGAGTGTAAGAGCAAACACTTGAGGACGTTAATACTGAGGCAGCCCTGGATCACCCTCGATGAAATATTAATGCTGGCCCGATCCCACGAACTCTCTGATGCACGGGCCACCGCGATGGAAGCAGCCATTAACCCAACGACAAACACAGAAGTCACAGTGAAGTCAGAGCGGGTCGATGCGGTGCAATACCGTGGCCGAGGAGGACGCGGAAGATGGCCAACCAGAACACAGCGCCGCACACCGTGCGGATCATGTGGGTATGAAGAGCACAACCAAGATGGCTGCCCGGCACGTGGTAAAGCATGCGCCAAATGCGGAGGACTGAACCATTTCGCAAGCGTCTGCAGAAGCAGTGCAAGAGGGAATTTCCGAGGACCCGGTGCAACAGGCAAGAGACCGCCGACGAAGGCGGTAAGGCAGCTCACGCTTGAGGAGACCTACCATTCCAAAGGAGCAAGAACACAGGCCCGCTACCCACAGCGACTAGATGATCTATCAACGGATGACGAAGAAGAGTGTTACTATGTCTCGTTTGTGAGTGAACTAAAAAGACGACGAAGACCGCCCCTTACATTCCGTATTTTCTACTTTTGTAGAGGCATTCTAAAGTAGCTATGTCTTATTTTAGAGGATGAGGATGAAAATCTTAAAAAGGGGTTACAAAAAGGTGATGGAATAACCCTGAACTGAGGACTACACCCAAGGGCTCGCTGAAACCTTTTTATGCAACCTCCTACAATATGAAGGCCAAATTTGTGACTTATCTGTTAGATTGGTGCTTCTGTGTGCTCGACCTCCATGGTTTCTGAAATTAATACCTCCTCTGTGGAAAGAACTGGGGTTTTAAGTCTTGACAATAGTAGTTGCAGCATCTGTAGGATTGAGGTCTGTTGTAACCTCTGGCATAGTGACTTCCTCTGCTAGAGTCACTTTGCTTTACTTGGTTGCTGATTGGTGTGGTTCAGGAACTACTTTTGTTCTCCTGTTGACTTGTTCACTCAAAGCCTTATGGCTGCTGTGTTTTTTTCTTTTACTTGACTGCTGCTGTTAAAAGTAAAGGCAAGAGTAGAGCAGTCTGATATGACCCTCCAGTCTTGCCATAAAAATCTGGATTATTTTGAGTCAAAGTGTGCAGTGATGCAGCAGCCATTGTCCCATACTTGTGTTCTCCACCTGTGTTTGGGAGGTTCTAGAACAGCAAGAAGAAGTCCTGCCCAGTGTCAGGCAGCAATATGAATCTTGTCACTTCCCCAACTTTCTCATTTGTGGCTTTAAAGTAGCTATTCAGCCAGGCAATCCACACACGCCACCTAGGGTGGCTGTGGCTTGGTCAGTCAGCTCACTAAAAGGCAGAAGTGGGTTGGTTGCTCCATCTACCTGGTGAACCAGTCAAAGCAATCCTCTCTCTCTGTACTTCATAGGCTGCTGAGGCGATGGAGCTGTGGGGGCCTTGGCCTTGTCGAGTGGGTGCTGTAATGTTGGGGGCCCTGGGCCCTCATTGCTAAGAATGACTGACACAGACACAGTCAGGTACTGGTACAACTGGCCTCGAGCACGTGCGCTCGGCCCCTTTTATTAGAGCTGTGTCACCTGACCAGTGACATCAGTGGTGGGTGGGTGTCTAGTGTAGGGAATACAAGAAACACTAGACTGCTGGCTGTAACTCTGGATCAGTACATCCCTCCCAAACTTCGGGAAAAATGAAAACAAATGAAAGTCCAACCTGTGGAAGAAAAATGCAGTTTGCAAACCCCACGATAAAGTTCAACCTGTGGGAATGAAAAATGTACGTGCAATATAACACTGGACTCTGTAAATTGAAATGAGTCTCTTTGGTGGATTGCAGATCGCAGATGGTGTAGTTACTGCATTCAGGACTCATGAGTCATTGTGGCATGGTTTGCCGTTCTTCAGCGGGTCCTATCTTCTATCTGCGTCGCTTGGACATTGTTCTCGGTCTTGCCTTTGCTTGGCACCACTGGTGATAGTTGGTAGTTTAGATAGAATGGTGACGTGATCCGAGTATGGGTTGTCTTCTCGGTTCTCATCTTCAGTCCTGGTCCTTGGTGATGTCTCTGGGCAGGCTTCAAAGTATTTCTGGGCAGATGAAAGGAGTAGGTGCATACATCCCTCTCACTAGGATGCCCCTCTTCGCCGGTATTCCTCTCTCACAAGATGTCCGGGAGGACCTCTTTGCCAGGCTTCCACTGGACTGGTGTTGTCGGTCATGTTGCTCCACCATAGCCTTCGGGCCGTGAGCGGGGCGCTCCACGATCTTCACCGTTGTGTCCGAGTTCCACCTGAAGGTTACGCTGTTGACTCTTTTCTTGCACGCAAAGCTTTCCTCTCCGTGGGTCTTGCAGACGCACCGTCGTGGATCCGTCTCTCTTGCGGGACTTGCTGCCACCAGAGTCCCTTGAGGCCTTTGCTTATTGGGCTGCCACGGGTTGAGGTGGAGTGGTCAGTTCCTCAGCCGGATGTGTGAGCACTCTCGCCATTCAATCTTCCGCTCAACCCCAAAGGTGGAATTGTTGTCAACAGTCCAAACTTGCTCTCTTCTACGATCGCCACATGGATGGATGGCTTGTAGATGGATATCTTTGACTTGTGCCGCCGGTGTTCATGCCAGGCCTTGTTCTCCGCTGCACTCCGGTGTTCCGGTGCATGTCGCCATCTTCTTCTGATGGGTGTGTGAGTTGACTGGTCACACCTCTTCACTTCTTGTGGTCTTCGAGTGGCACTCACTACCCTTCTTCTCCTCCATTCCTTTCACGACGTGGTCGGTCCCTTTCTTTTCTTCAATCACCCAGGCCATCTCCGTGTGGCGTGCACTCCACACGAATCTCCCTGGTTGCGTCCTACCCTTAGGACACGCCTCCTCTTCTTCCGATGGCCAAACCAGGCATCGCACCTTTCTTCCTGTCGCTCCTTCTTTACTGCGGGTCGGTGTCATCAGACCTCTTCTGGGTCCCGTCCATGGACCTCTTCTTGATCTATTCAGTTGCTATGCCTTCGATCTTCTGGCATGTCTTTGCAGTTGTGATCTTCTGACTGTCCGCTTCTCCTTTCTTTTCCTTCCGGGTGACCAACGGCCTGGTCATCTTCTCCTTTCCTTTCCGGGTGACCAACAGCCTGGTCATCTTCTCCTTTTCTTTCCGGGTGACCAACGGCCTGGTCATCTTCTCCTTTTCTTTCCGGGTGACCAACAGCCTGGTCATCTTCTCCTTTTCTTTCCGGGTGACCAACGGCCTGGTCATCTTCTCCTTTTCTTTTCCGGGCGACCAATTGACTGGTCCGCATCTGGCGGTGACTTTTTGGCAAGTCATCTTCGCTGTGACCTACTGACAGGTCTCCGAGGACGCGATCCCTGCGTTACTCGGTCGTGGTGGCGTGGAGTTCCTTCACTCCTTGCGCGGTCCTGCGCAATGCTGCTTGGTTCTGAGGTGTGGAGTTCCTTCACTCCTTGCGCGGTCTCGCACAGTGCTGGTCTGTGGCGTTGGTGTGTCGCTGGGCAGCGTCACTGGGCGCTCCTGACTTCTGGCGCGTTCCTGGCGCAGTGCTGCGCTGTCCTGCGGGTGTGGTGCGGTTCTGTGCTTCCGGCGCGTTCCTGCGCCTCTTGGCGTGTTCCTGCGGTTCTGGCGCGTTCCTGCGCCGTGCAGACCTTTGTTCCTTGCTTGGCTCCTTGCGTGCTTTGCAGCCTGTTGTCCCCTGCTGGGAGTCTGCTTTGCTGTGGCGCGCTTGGGGTCACTAGTGCAGGGCTGCAGGCTTCTCTGTAAGCTGTCTTTTCCCCTTTCACTGCAGTGTTGCTGACAGGCCACTAGATGGCATTGCTGCTTATCTTTAGGCTCCCTTTCACTGTCTTTTTTTTTCCGGTTTCAGGCCTTCCTTTCCTATGCCCGGTGCTGGGTCCTAGAGCAGTTGGTGGAAAAACGGGGCACCGGGACCGCAGTGAGGGCTTTTCCCTGCCCTCAGTTTTTCTGCATACACGGGTGTAGTACTCGGGGCCCTTCAGTCTTTCATACTGGCTCCTCATGCTCCCTGGCTGCACGGGGACACGAGCCTCACCTGACACGCTGCGCTGCGGGGAAAGGATGTCGGCGTTGTTCTCCAGGCTGCTCTCCGATCTTAGAGCACACACACATGGAGGAGTCGCTTCTTTCACCCATTCGAGACAGAGCGAGACATGCGGCCACCGCTGGACAGCTTCTCTTCTCCGGTGAGTTTTATTCATTTATTTACTTTCTCCCTGGTTTAGGTTGGCAGGGGGTGGGGGCTTGCGCCGCTCTTAACGGCTGTGGTCCAGGTGCTAATCTTCTCGCTCCTTGCCCCTCCGCTGCAGCCACACGTCTCTCGGGGGTGAGGAGTTATTATTCTTCTAGTGCGGGTAGGCTCCGCTTTGACTCCTAAGTGCCCTTCAGATCCCCATACACTGCGGGTGCTCAGCAGTTAATCACTGTTCCTTCCCTGTTGAGCATGTCGCGCTTCGACGTAGGGCAATCGCGGGTGGGCTCCGCTTAAACCATTCGGCGCCCGGCAGCTCTCCTCACGCTGTGGGCGCTCTACGCTAAGGTTTAAGGTTTTTTTTTTTTCACCCCGCCGCCGCAGTTCACACACGCGGCGGGGGACGCTACAGGCAGGCCGCGGGTGGGCTCCGTGAGCCTTGCTTTTTATTACGGGGCAGTTGCGGTGTCGCTGTAGGCAGGCCGCGGGTGGGCTCCGCTGGCCTCGCTATACTAGGGGCACAATATATAAAGCGGGTAGGCTCCGCTTTGAGTTTTTCGGTGGCGCCGGCTGGCGGCCGCCATTATACAGTCATGAGGGTGGTCGCTTCTCGCTTGCGCGGCCCCCTAGGCAATCTTCAGCGTCCGGCCTCACCTCTGGCCGACGGGCCTTCTTCCTCCACGCGGGTGGGCTCCGCGGAGGTTTCACCGAGTGATGGCGGCCGATGCAGGTGGGCTCTGCACGGCTCTCTCTTCACCCCAGGCAGGGGCTCAGTCGCGGCCGACGCGGGTGGGCTCCGGTCGGTCCGCTCCTTTTCCTCTCACGCCGGGAGGCTCCAGCTGGGCACGGAGGTGCGGGGTGAGCTCCCGGTCACCTCTGCTTCATGTTCTCGGCCCGGGGCACTGCACACGCCCCTCGGGCCTCTCGACAGCCGGCGCCGCTTCCCCAGAGGGGTGCCCTGCACATGGGCACTTCCCTTCTTCTTTCCGGGATGTTTCAGCTGCGGCACGCGTGGCTAGCGTCCGCCTCGTCGCCAATGTAATGTTGGGGGCCCTGGGCCCTCATTGCTAAGAATGACTGACACAGACACAGTCAGGTACTGGTACAACTGGCCTCGAGCACGTGCGCTCGGCCCCTTTTATTAGAGCTGTGTCACCTGACCAGTGACATCAGTGGTGGGTGGGTGTCTAGTGTAGGGAATACAAGAAACACTAGACTGCTGGCTGTAACTCTGGATCAGTACAGGTGCTGTGGGTGAGTTGCCTGACCCATCCTAGTCATTATCACCCATTTCCCTGTGTTCTTACTTTTCCTTTTGCAAGGCGGTGTTGACTCGGCTCCCTTATCTAGTTCCTGGCGCGTGGGCAGACATCTAAGAGCTCTGGTGAGGCAGAGGCCACTGGCAATGACAGAGCAGTCTCTGCACTGGCATGGGTTCAATGCACTCCTGAGCCTGCATCTCTGGAAGAAGGAAGCGGAACAAATGTTGCTGTTCGGTTATGGAGGATCAGATTCTTGTGTGTCTGCCTCTGTAAGGTAGTGAAATACTAAAAACACATTTTGAGGGATGTATGTATATATATCGACTAAGCTTTTGTGCTTCAGCAAACTTCATTTATGTTTTGACACTGTGCCTGACGTCAGAATGTCAGGATACATGTGAGGTAGTTACGTTGATGCAGGATGGAACAAAACATTCATTTAGGGATGGATATGAGGCTTGGATTAGCACGGCGGGCAGTCTGGCACTAATTGACAGGCCTGAAAGTAAACAAATCAAAGAATCTGAAAAGACAAAAAGAAAGGAGGTTTTTCAGTGGGGCAAAAAAGAAGAACACTTCAAAAGGCATGAGAATATGACAAAATCTAGAAAAAAAATAAACAGATGTTGCATACGAGATTAAAGACAAGTACCTCATCAGATCAGTAACATTTTGCAAAGTTATGTGCCTAATCTACAGGACACTGAGTTCGATCGTAATCACTGCTGACATTTAGGTGTAGTGTACATATCATAGGTTCTAATCCCATTTCAGAACACTGTGGGTAGATGCCCCTCATGCAGAGATCTGTGTTTATCCTAGCAGTGACTGATCCCAATCCCATTTAGGGTCTGTTGAGTGGGTTAATGTAGCTTTTCCAGAGATGTGTGTGCAGGGAGTTGAGGGAGAAGGGGGGTGAGGCTGTGGTAGAGGGTGTGCCAGGAAAGAAGTCATGGGTGGCAGGGCGTCAGTAGGGTGTCAGAGGATGAACATATGGGATCAGCAGAAGCTGATTCCATAGCTCGATTTGTATTTTGTATTAGGTGGAGCTGAGCGAGGTGGATAAAAAGAATGGAGGGATATTGGGAAATGGTAAGTCGTTGGGATGGACAAAGGTGGCACAAACAAGAGTGAGAGGCTCTGGCGACAGCGGGAAAGGGTTGGAATTTAGCAATAGAGGCGGTGAATGTTTTGAGTCTCTCCAGTGGAAGCTGGTGAGCAAAATGAGGGTGGGTCATGGTGGAAGTTATGGGATGGGGAGAGGTTGTGGAGTCGGGAAAGAGTGAGCAGTCAGGGTCAAGATTAAGCTATAGTGGCTCTGTGGTGAGACTAGAGACAAAGGAAGGTAGACTGCAGAGTCAGGGGAGGGTCATTGGGTTGGGGTTTCAGGAAGTAGAAAAAGGCTAGGTTACAGGAGAAGAGGTAGTGGTGGTGTTCAGGCTGTGGTGGAGTGCTAAACCAAGATAGTGAGGAAGAGTTTAAGAGGGAAATGACTCTAAAAGCTTGTCATCCGGTGCCTGAATGCCCTTCAGGGCAGGCCAGTTCAAGGGGACCATATTGAACACATGGTTTGAGTGTGGTGGCCCTATGTTAAAGAAACACAGAAGAAGGCATCAAAAGCAAGAACTTCTACTAACACTCATTGGGTCATGCTGGTTGATGTTTAATGAAGCCCATTGTATGTTGCACATGGAAAACAACTGCATGTGAGTCTTATCCCTTGATGCACTGCCTTGTTCCAGACAACAGCCATGCCACTCTCTGCTAAAGTCTTGGCTATTGGATGTGGGGTGTGCATGACACAGTTGCTTCAATTCCTTGGGCCTGTCCATACATACCTGCAACTATCTGACGAATAGACCTACTGCTGGAGAGTGGCTATTCAGGACAAACAAATGCTTTTGGTCAGTGTTTAGTTTGCACCTGTGATTGCAGGTAGGGTCTGCTTGCACTTATTTTTCCTCCTCACCAGACTTTGATCGAGAGCAAGAGAGAGAAAACCAGGAAAGGAGGAGGAAGAGAAAGACATCAAAACAGTGACACATGGAGAAAGAAGGAATTAAAAAGACCATTGAGGATGAAAAAAATAAGCAGGAAGTGTTTAGTGGTGGAATAAAGAGGCATAAGGTGGAATCGAAACTATTCAGTTTTTCAGTTGCACACTCTGAACCTCGATTGTCTGCAGCGGGCTTCTGAGCAATGCTTTGTCACCCAGCTCTTTTGTTTATTATAAATTAAGCATTATGATTTACATAGCACCAATATAATCCTTCTTTTCTCAGTCTAGGCAAATGCCGGTGACCTTCGAACCTTTAAAACATTTACTTTACAGATAATTTCCCAAGCAAAGTTTCATGAAAGTCACAATATGCAAATGTAGGCCACATTTTTGGTGCCTGGACCTATTTTCAGTTCTATAAGCAATCCAATATTTCAGTCCAATTGCAGCACTCTAAATTCTGGCAACCAAGTTGCAAACCTAGTAGCCAATGCTTACAGCGATAAAGGCAAAGTTCCTACCAACGTTAACTTAGGACCTGGATATCTTCCCCAGAATATTTGCCAGCTTCTTGAGCATTGTACAGAGCAAATTCTTCCACCTAATTTTTCAATTGCCCCAAAGCCCCTCTCCGGCACAAATCAGACTAGAATTGATCCAACAGCACCAAGAACTGGTGAATCAGGCAGGCCCATATATACTAACAGCATTGTTATGGCAGTAAATTGCATCAAACATGACCTCAAAAACTCCTGGTCGGAGAAAATAGCAGCATCATTCAAACATTTGCCGGCCAAACAACTTTGGTAAAAAAAAAAGCTTACCTCACCAAATCAAGCCACTCTCCGGGCACGAAGACAAAGCCAAATTCAGATTGTGCAGCCAGGCGTGGATGACCATCAATATATACAAGGCTCAGACCGCATAGACTTACATGGATGCCATTCTCCAAGCCAGATTTGGGCTCCTACCATCACTCAATGGCCTTCCAAAATGGTGCCAACCTATAGAGAACAATGAGTGCAAGCTTTGTCAACATCCTTGGGAAGACTTCCTGCACATACTATGCATCTGCCCAGTTGTATTACCTTGACGCAAAATCTTCAAAACATTTTCAATTAAAATGGCATCAGATCTTGCCGCCATGCACTTCTGTTCTGCTTGAAGAATCCAACACCACAAACCATGGCATATTTTGAACATTTCTTGTAAAGGTGCCTTCTCTCATCAAACAGTCCACAACTAAATCCCTAGTTATCAGAACGGAGCCTGCACACAATATACCTTTATGACTGGCCTCCCACCCGCATTTATTACCGGCCCAAAATTTGACAAAGGCCATATGCGCTGCACTTTAGTAACTCTTTGCGTAATGAAGTACATAAAAAAAAATGTACTTTGACCCTTGCAACAAAATAAGGGACGATTTTAGTATCCAGACCGTCTGGACTCACACCGGTGACGTCGTACACACACACGCCTCCGTCCAATCCCATCTTAAAGCACGGCATTGCAGCGCTTTGCTTACCGTTGGTTTTGGACAAGGTGGTTTTTAGCCTACTATGACAACCTTAAACTCTTCTCACTTCTCTTTTTTCTACTTTCTCAGTTCACGATGTAACTAATGTACTGATCACACTTTTTTTTTTTTTGGTAGATGATTGCAATGATTTTTATTAATCGTGTAAACAACACAACAAACCGGGGGTCTAGAAGACAGAAATCTGGCAAGCAAGCTGCACTTTTGCAAGAGTAAAGTGGTACCTAAGTTACACAGCAGCCAAGGAAAAAGAGAACTAACAACTGGAAAAGAACGTTATGATGATATGTGGTAAGATCCAGCCCAGTTTGTCTGGATAGCCATCAACTTATAGTTGTGATCAGTATTATCATTTGGTCAACCAGTTATTGAGATGGTATGTCTCTTGATCATAGAGACCACCAATCCAAAAGTAGTGGGCCGAATCCACAATCACCTTGGAAAACACAAAGAGCAACTGAGTAGTTGATCGCCAAAGGCAATGAAGTGCAGTGCAAAACACAAGAATACGTGGAGAGTTACGTGGAGAGTTAAAATAGGGTGATGTGGCAAAAAATAAAAAACATTTTATTAAGATGTAGACATAACCCCTAGTTTAAAAACAGAAAAAGGGGCCAACATGTTTCAGCCAATCGGGCTTAAAGTCCCAAGGCTTTCTTCAGGGCCTCTGCTCTCTAATATTGCTACTGCATATACAAGTAATAATCATACCCAGTGGGAATAAAGTGCTGATCAAAAATAGAAAAAATATATATAAGGTTGGAATAAATACAACCTGTAGTACAGATCCTCCGCATCAAGGAATGCAGATGGCATCCAGCTTGACCGGGGACTGGACCTCACCTCACCTGGACCATGCTCAGGATTATACGAGGCAGGATTATACGAGGCAAGTGCGATGCAGCTCCAGCAATGCTCTGGGGGGGGGCCCTATCTTTCCAATGCTGCATCAATCCTTACGCCTGCTTCACCCCTTGCACAGGAACACCTCCTTCTGGCGCAGGGCTTTACAACGTGACGCATCTCCCAGATGCGTCATGTTGTAAATACCCCGCAGCATGGCGCATCTTTTGCACCGCCGCTGCGTCACAAAAGTGACGCAACGGCGGCGTAAAAGAGGCGCAAGGGGCTTGTAAATCTGCCCCTTTGTAATCAGCCCTTGACGTGCCTCTGCATAATTGTTAGCACCCCATACACAGCATGCCATCTTCCTTACATCATTAGCCTGCCATCACACAGCAATGACCCCCACCTCCTATCCCCCCTTTTCCCCCCAGCACAAACACCAATTTTTCTTTCTGCCCAGGACGCTGTCATTGTCATTCCGATTTAAGGCCGGCCATGCCTGGGAGAAAGGATTTCATGAAACAAGCATCAACATATTATATTTAAATAGCTGCTGCAGGAAGTACTTTGAAAAACCACAAGGTGGCACTGTAGGCCCACGTGTTTCCTCAATAATTTCGTGCAAGTTTTTTATCGAGCATGTGGGCTTCTCTTCCCATCTTTAAGGCCGCTGATTGCTGCCATAAGGCTGTGCCATGATATTAACACTTTACAAAATTCTACCAAGGTACACCTTAGTAGGTACACCTAGGGGCCCCACTAACCTACTGGAATAGGTGCGAAACAATAATAAAATATTGTTAACAGCAGCTATGAAAGACAGTGAGTGCCAGGCTTACCTTCTAGGCCCAAGCAGCTTTAAAAAGAGCGGTTTCTAGTTCTTAGTTTGTTTTAAAAGTGCAAGGGTCAACGTTTTCTTAAGAACCCGAGAATGAGGAATAAGGAGGTAACCCAGGGTAGAACTGGGACACAAAGTAGGCCAGGGCAACAAAATAAAATTGCCCCCTATTAGTGACTCAAACAGCTAAAAAACAAAAGTGCCCATGTGTGCAGATTATGGCAGTTTTTAATCTGTAAAGACACGCAGTATAAGTGTTTTGCAAGGTATGGGGGACTGCAAGGATAAGCGCTTGCTGAAGGCAATGTTGTGGTAATATCATGGAAACCAGCTGGAAAAGCTGGCCCATCAGACCATAAAACAGGTCCAAACACTGACCTTTCAAACCACCACATGGGGCACGGCCTGATTGACCTATAGGTCAGTGCGCCTCTGGGGCTTCCCGAACTACTGGACTACTGAGCTTGTCTAGACTTGATTCCTAACACTCTACACTCCCTGACTCCTTATCTCACTCTTTCAGGTTATTTTTTATCCTGGCTTTCTCTTTTGTTACAGTTTTCATATCTTTGGCATCCTCCTTCCTTCTCCATTTTCTGCCTATGCTTTAACTTCTGGAGTTACCCACACCTTTTAATTTTTGAAACTGCCAAATTTATATATCTAATATACTTGGGGACTTATTTATGAGAGCACTTTTGCACTATGTAAAGTGGTGCATGCGTGACGCAGGGTTTTCATAAAGTTTTATGAAGCCACGCAAAGCCACCCTGCATGGCTTCGAGTGGCCTCATAAATCATAAATAAGGTGACGCTGCGCAAATCGATGTGTCGACTTACTATGCGCCTACGATCCGTTCCATGGGCGTTGCGGTGGGTTTTTGCATGCATCACCATGGGATTTGATGCTGCCCCAGATTTATAAAGTGATACAAACCTGGGGGAGTGCTAAATGTGTACTCCTCCTGAGGTGAGGAATAACAATAATGTGATATTCATATTTTACCACAAATTCATTATGCACAAGCTGTGCTTCATGAAGGCCTTAAAACTTATTTTTTCCCCAGCATGAAAATATGAGCTGAATAGTCTGAAGCCTATGGGAACCTTTCGTAAAATTTCTACTTGTGCTCTAACATTCAATAATTCCTTTCACGTTTTTAGCTTACTTGACTAGACTTGCAACAAAATTGTTACTTCCTAGAGCACATGCTTGGGAGACGACTGGAAAAGGATGAGAACATAACCTCGCCTACTTCCTGAATGTCATAACCAATCATATGACTAAAGTACAGTGGTCCTAAAGAAAATGCAAAGTAAGAGATTACTTAATTCTTCAGGATTTGAATACTTTTACCTGTTACATCTACTCATCCTACTGAAACTGCCCAATGAGACAGAGTGGTCCGACAAATTTGGTGATGTCAAGGGGTGTAAACCAGAAATCAATGGAGTATAATTGCCTAACGTCTGGACAGGGGCGCTTCCTATCTTGTCCATCTCCCCTCTACCACTCCTGCATTACAGAGACTGATGATTTGGACTTCAAGAAACAAAGCGAACGGTGACAAAAATACTCCGTTTGCTGCCTGCTGGTAAGTTTGCATAGAGGAAATCTTTCTGACCCGAAGGTTTCCAAGACATCGCTGGGGCAATCATGCTGCAGTGCGGGCAGGGACAGACAACCCTTTCCATGAATTGGAACTGGTCATTCAGTGATTTACTGAACTTTCATCAATAGGGTTTTTATGAGAGGATAAAATCTCCCTCAGCTGAGGAAGATACCTCCCCTCAGATTGAATTTCATGAGTTGTTAATGCTTATTAAATCTGTTTAAATTCTTAAATTAGATTTTGTATGCTAATCATTTGAAATTTGATAAAGATACAGTTTGAGATAAAACACTCTGCTGATTCTGTTTCATTATTTGTTGTGTCAAATTAGGCTGCTTAAAATTTTAACTGACCTAAAGGTAGATTTATCAAATGGTCGCAGGACTATTGCATCATAGCCCTCTCACCCTGGGCACAAGAAAATTGCTGGATCTCCAGCTCTGGCAATTCAAACGTGACTTCGTTGTAGTTGTATGCTTTCAAATTTATTTTTCATCATAATCCAATTTTTTCATGTTAAATTCTTTTACATCGTTTGTTTTGTTCCCAAATAAATCATATCCAATGCATTTTGGTGCATCTAGCACCTTCATCAGGGAAACCTGTTGATTAATAAAACAAAACTTGCTTTAGCCTGCACTTTTTCGTATAATTCACGATATTAAACATTGTTAGCGACTTTGTTCACTGACTGCGTTATGGTTCAAATGCGTGGCTTAGCATGATGCGTGCTGGCGTATAAACCAACAACTCTATGAGATGTTTAACAAAGTTCGGATGAATTCATGGGCGTCTGTATCGTGGGTGCGTGCTTATGGTTCGATATTGCAATGAAACACAGCTGATGGTGTCTCGCTTTAATGTTACCGTAAAGGTTCTTGGGCCGCTCAATCGCTAGCAAATGCTTAAATATGCTAAAGTTACACTGGACTTGTGGGACGCGGCTTGCATTAACATTATGCTCGTACTTTAAACGCTCACCTTGTGAACTTTGTAAACTGCTAAGGTGCTCCGCTTACGCGAACTCCGCGCTGCATCTTCTAATGGCGCCGGGGTCAAATGTGTACGTTTTTCTACCGGCTGCTTAGCGCATGCGCATAGCTGCGCTAGCCGTTTTTTTCAATCAACTTTATTAACACTGTCAATGCTCTATGCTGGTAATCTACGTGAATCTGAATGCGCGCCCTTACTATATGGTGCCTAATCGGTTGCAAGAATGTATGAAAAGCTTCATATAGTGCTATGTATAACATAATTAGTAAATTGCACATGTGACGAAAATATTGACAAGTTCATAAATAGCACAAAAATTCTGTTCGATCATTTAGCCCATTGGGCTTCAGACTGTTCAGATGATAAATCCAGTGATTCTCTCTTCTGAGTAAGTTTTTCTTGTTGATTGTGCCCTCAGTTTTGGGCACTATTTCCAAAATGCAAGCTCGCAGTTGGCTTATGTGATGATGTTTCTCTTTGAAGTGGACGGCCACCGTTGATTTTACTGATTCCGTTCTTATGTTGCTTTTATGTTCTGTAAGGCGCGTTTTCAGTTTGCGTTCAGTGTGGCCTACATACACTGAACCACAAGGGCATTTCAACATGTATATTGTGTTCATTGTGTCGCATGTCCCATTGACTCTTAGCGGTATTTTAAACCCTTTCATAGGATGGGATATCACATTTCCCTTCATGATGTTGTGGCAACTACTACAGTTCATGCATGGGATGGTTCCACGATAAGTACTTTGTGGAGGTCGCTCGATGGGGTGTTTCAACATTTCTCCTAGGTTCTTTCCTCTAGTAAATGCGAACAATGGTTCTACAGAAAAAATGCCTTTAAAATCCACTTCCAATTTCAATATTTGCCAATGTTTCCTAATGATGTTCTTAAATTGGGTGCTCACATTGGAGTATTTACTCACACATGTTATTCTTTTTGTAGACGATTTTGTTTTGTTCATTAGTAATTCATCTCTGGTTGTTTTTTGTGCTCTTGCCAATGCTGGTTGAATCGTTTGTTCAGGATATCCCCTATCCTGAAATCTCTTCGCCATGATTGTTAGTTGCTCTTGACATTCTTGAGTTTCCGAGACCACTCTTCGTACCCTGAGGAACTGTGAATATGGCAGGTGTGTCTTCAGGGATTGGGGGTGGTGGCTGTCGAATTTCAATAAGTTATTCCTGTCAGTGGGCTTTCGATAAAGGTTAGTTTGAAATTGATGGTCACTTCTGGTAATTTCTACATCCAAAAACTGGATCTTGGTGGTGCTCATTTGCCACGTGAAGCTTATCCGTTCATTTCTGCTGTTCAATATTTCCAACTCTCTACATAAAGTTTCATCATCGCCTTTCCAAATTAAAAAGATATCGTCTATGAACCTTACATACATCGATAGTTGAGTTGCCCATTCTTGTCGTTGATGGATGTGTAGGTTTTCAAAATCTGTCATAAACAGATTGGCATACGCCGGCGCGGCGCAATTGCCCATGGATGTGCCACTCCGTTGGATGAACCATCGTTGTTGGTATTCAAAGTAACTGTTCATGAGAGTAAACTCCATTAGCTGCATTAAAAATACTTGCAGGTCTTGATCATATGTGCTGTTCAGTAGAGCTTTTTCAATGGCTTCCAGGCCTTCCTTGTGTGGTATTGACGTATAAAGCGCCTTAACGTCTATGGTTACCATTGTTATTTTCTCTGTTGTTTTCAAGCTGTTCAATTTTACCAAAAAGTCAGTGGTGTCCTTTATGTATGAAGTGGATTTAAGCACCAATGGTTGCAAGTATTTATCGATGAGCTTCCCCACTGGTTCGTGGAGACTTCCCTTCGTAGAAACTATCGGGCGGCAAGGTGGTTTGTTCAAGTCTTTATGGACCTTGGGTACCATATATATAACTGGACTCTTAGGGCTTTCTTGGGTTAGATATTTCCTGGTTTTGTCTGTTATGATTCCCTTATCTTCTGCTCTCATCAGTATGTTAGACAAGGTTTTTCTGATTTCTTCTGTGGGATTATAATCTATTTCCATATACAATGACTCATCTTCAATGTGTTCTTTGATGATAAATCCAGTGATTCTCTCTTCTGAGTAAGTTTTTCTTGTTGATTGTGGATTTTAAAGGCATTTTTTCTGAAGAACCATTGTTCGCATTTACTAGAGGAAAGAACCTAGGAGAAATGTTGAAACACCACACCCCATGTGGTTCAGTGTATGTAGGCCACACTGAACGCAAACTAAAAACGCGCCTTACAGAACATAAAAGCAACATAAGAACGGAATCAGTAAAATCAACGGTGGCCGTCCACTTCAAAGAGAAACATCATCACATAAGCCAACTGCGAGCTTGCATTTTGGAAATAGTGCCCAAAACTGAGGGCACAATCAACAAGAAAAACTTACTCAGAAGAGAGAATCACTGGATTTATCATCTGAACAGTCTGAAGCCCAATGGGCTAAATGATCGAACAGAATTTTTGTGCTATTTATGAACTTGTCAATATTTTCGTCACATGTGCAATTTACTAATTATGTTATACATAGCACTATATGAAGCTTTTCATACATTCTTGCAACCAATTAGGCACCATATAGTAAGGGCGCGCAGTCAGATTCACGTAGATTACCAGCATAGAGCATTGACAGTGTTAATAAAGTTGATTGAAAAAAACGGCTAGCGCAGCTATGCGCATGCGCTAAGCAGCCGGTAGAAAAACGTACACATTTGACCCCGGCGCCATTAGAAGATGCAACGCGGAGTTCGCGTAAGCGGAGCACCTTAGCAGTTTACAAAGTTCACAAGGTGAGCGTTTAAAGTACGAGCATAATGTTAATGCAAGCCGCGTCCCGCAAGTCCAGTGTAACTTTAGCATATTTAAGCATTTGCTAGCGATTGAGCGGCCCAAGAACCTTTACGGTAACATTAAAGCGAGACACCATCAGCTGTGTTTCATTGCAATATCGAACCATAAGCATGCACCCACGATACAGACGCCCATGAATTCATCCGAACTTTGTTAAACATCTCATAGAGTTGTTGGTTTATACGCCAGCACGCATCTTGCTAAGCCACGCATTTGAACCATAACGCAGTCAGTGAACAAAGTCGCTAACAATGTTTAATATCGTGAATTATACGAAAAAGTGCAGGCTAAAGCAAGTTTTGTTTTATTAATCAACAGGTTTCCCTGATGAAGGTGCTAGATGCACCGAAATGCATTGGATATGATTTATTTGGGAACAAAACAAACGATGTAAAAGGAGATATTTAACATGTGAATTTAACATGAAAAAAATGGATTATGATGAAAAATAAATTTGAAAGCATACAACTACAACGAAGTCACGTTTGAATTGCCAGAGCTGGAGATCCAGCAATTTTCTTGTGCCCAGGGTGAGAGGGCTATGATGCAATAGTCCTGCGACCATTTGATTATTCTATTACACTCAGGGAGGAGAGTGATACCCAAGGCAGCACGGATAACACAGTTGAGCCTATAGGCTGTGCACATCCCAAACTTTGAACTAAAGGTAGATTTAATCAGAGAAATTCCATAAAAAATAAATGAATATTGACAATTATCTTATTCCACGTCCTCATATGATAATTGTTCATCCAATGAGTAGAGTATTCTTGTCCCTTTCAGAACAGAACAAGATCTATCAGAGGACCTAAGAGATTTAGGGGCATATGTACAAGGAGTTAACACCGCCGTAGCGTCACATTTTTCACGTTAAGGCAGCTTTTTCCTATTGCTGTATTTACAAGTTGTTGGTAACAGCAGTTAGCAGAAGTTTTCTGGCATAAACGTGAATTTTTAGGATCGCCCTTCTGCTAGTGGGACTTAACAAAAATTAGATGCAAAGTAGGCGTTCCTGTGTAAAAACTGCTGCTAACCCCTCTTCACAATATTTACAAGGAATTCCTTGTATGGTGCAAAACCCAAAAAATTGCCTCTAACTCCAGTTAGAGGCAGTTTTTTAAGACCAGAAAATAGATGGTCTTAAAAATGGAGCGAACACTTGGTGCTTCATTTCAGAAGGTTTTGGTGTTGGACAGCACTGCAAGAAATGTTGCTGCACTGCCCTGCGACAAAACTACGGAGCAGGAATGCGCACCATCAACAAGATAGGGCGTATCCCTGGGCCTCATTCATGCAAATTGTTTCACCGCTGTGACAAAACAGCATTGCAACACTTTTCACTACACCCTTCTTGCGACACCATGGATGCGCTGTATTTACTGTACGGCGATCCATGTTGTATTTAATGACATACGTCTGGAATCGTGACCTATCTGTCAGCCCTAAAGTCATGCGTTGCTGCAGTTGTGTCACAAGCATGATGCAACTCCAGCAATGCATGGGGCCAGCCTATCCCTGTGGCACTGCGTCACCCTTGCACCAGCCATGAGGCAGGGACAAGTAACTGACGCAGTGACATCCTACAATTTTTGCAGTGAAATCTGATGAATTTCACTGTGCCACTCGTATGAGGCTTTGTTGCGTGTGAACACCCACCCTGTATACATCATACCTGATGCAGGTATAATGTGGCACAGGAGTTCACAAGGTCACGCATATGCCTAGATACGTCACTTTGCAAATACGGAGCAATGTGGTGCAAGAATCATGGTGCGAGTACGTCAAGAAAATGACATACCGGCGGGGTGAAACTGTCAGAAGGGGCTCATGAATAAGACCCATTGTCTTTTTCCCCTACATTGGCGCACAATGGCTGTCATGCGCCAATGCAGGAACACTTGCGCCATGGTGCAAGGGTGACAGAGTTGCGGAGTTGGTTGATTATGTGGGTCCATCTCTTCTTGAGACGTCTGAAGGAGGGGCTGGACTAGTGGAGGGCGGGAGTGAACCAGTTGGCCTTCTTGGAGTATCATTTGCCTGATCTTTTCTTGAGGGTTGCCAGGGTGTCGGCGCAGTTTGAGATCCATCATTGGAGATTATGCGCTGTGGTGCTGGCATCTGTAAGTGTTGGCGGAGTGGTGGTGCTGATGGAGTTGACGGGAAGTTCTTTGATGGTTTTGATCCAGCTGCGATGGGGGCAATGATGGCGATGGTATACGGTGGGCATGGTGAAGGCGTGATATAAACAATGATGGTCAGTACAGGAGAGTCATGTGGTGTGGCTGTAGTTGAAGTCCCCCCTGGTGGAGAAGACGGGCTCGAGCATGTGCCGGGCTATGTGGGTTGGTGCGGTGACTAGCTGCTTGAGTCCAATGTTAGTGATGTTCCCCAGGAGGTGGGTGGTGTTCTGGTCACTGGGGTTGTCTAGGTGGAACTTACGGTTTCGGAGTAGGATGTAGTCAGTGGATGGGAGAGCCTGTGGTACGATGAGGTCTACAATGGCATCGTGAATAGGGGTGCATGGCCTGGGGGGCCTGTAGATGAGGGTGCCATAGAGGGTGGTGTTGGGGTTGGTCTGGATCTGGAAGTGGAAGTGTTCAATGGTCACCATCAGGTCATTGGAGTGCGTTGTCAGTTGGAGTGGGTGCTTTTTTAGACAATGCAATGCTTCCTCCTGTGTGCTGGGATGAACCGTGCGGGTGAATTTGTAGCTTTCGTGGATGGTGATGGCGATGTCCGGTCCGGAGCAGAGGTTGGTCCAGGTTTCCATGAAGAAGGCAATGTCTGAAGAGGTGGCATTGTGTAGGTCCCAGGTTTCAGTTGAGTGTTTGTGGAGGGACCGCACCTTGAGGAGGGTGCAGTTGAGCCGTTCAGCTGCACTGTTGGCTTGCTGGGTGGCAGGAGGCACTGGTGTGCTGATGTGGCAGAAGGTGCATTTGCAGTTTTGACAGGCATGGGGTGCAAGATAATTCTACAGATTGTATTGCTAGATGGCAGGTGGTGTGGCATTCAGGGTTGATGGTGAGGAGGGTGCTGGTGTTGTAGTGGTGGAGTGTCAGAGAGGAAGGGTCCTTGGTGCTGAGCGTGGCCCAGGGGCGAACGGACGCAGACAGGCTGGCCTTTGGCTCACCAGTGGTATGCCCACTGTGGGTTGCTGCACCGCGGCCTCCATTAAGTAGTGTTGCGAGGGGGACTGGACTGCTGGGAGGCGGGTAATGTGGGAAGGGACACTGGAGGGGGTGGGGACGCAGGGGGTGGTGTGGGGGTTATAAATATATTTTTTAATAATTCTTACCTTGAGGCCAGGTCCCGCATCTTCTGTGCTCCTGCTCTCCTGAGTCGGCTTCCAGGAACAGGAAGCAGGCAGCCAGGTTCCCTCCCCTAAGCCAATCACAATGCTGCAATGCGGCATTGTGATTGTTCTTGAGCGCAGTGACAAGGTGTTTAGCTAGGGGCTGGAGGGGTGGGCATGTACTCCATGCAGGCTATAATGCAGCCTGCATTGCAAACAGGGAAGTGCACATGACTGCCTAGGGTGGCCTGGGAGGGCCTACCAAACAGTCATTGCGCATTTGAGAGGGCATACCACACTGCTCCTGCCCTGCTCCATGAATAGAGCAGCCCCAACCACCCTCCAGCCCACAAAGGAAACATAGCATAAGTACACCAGAAAGTTAGCATCATGTTATGTTTCCTCTTCTTGCACTGCTTGAAAGCAGTGAAGCGACGCTCTTCCACCATAGCGGATGAACCACCACTGGGGGGTATGTCACCCACAGGAGCTAGGCCTCAGCCCAACTCGACCCCCTGAGCTCCTCCGCTACACATCCCACCTTTTCCTCACCTCAACATTGACACTGTGGGGCAATCCGCTGCACACTCTCAAAATCTGTGACTCAGCCAGTAGGAGACTCAGCCAGGCGGAATTTCACAAGCCTGGCTACAGCAGTCACTGCCAAGTCCCCTGGGAAACCTCTCAATGCAGGTGATGCAACAGGGCCCCCTTAGGCGTGAAGTTGCAGCACTCCCACCACACAAGTCTGGCACAGCTCAGGGGCCATACCCTCCACAGCGTCCGACCAGTGTAACATCCTCCAGCCTGTGATCAGAGAGGCGCAGTCCACCATTGATGGTCTCCTCTGTGCAGCCGGTGTAGTTTTGATGCGTGGTATGCGATGCAGACCTCCCTACATTGGTGCACATTCAGAGCTCCAAGGGGCACCAGCCGGTCTTCTCACACAGGTCAGCAACGTGTCTCCATGCGACCTGGCAGACTTCACCACCAGGTAAGGACGATCGCCGATGCCTCAATGTCTACCGCCACGGCCCAGCAACTCCACAGCACATCTGCCTTCCACTCTGGGTCCCAGATGCAGGCCCAAGAAGGCATCCAGGGCCCGGGGACTGTCCACGCTTTCAAAGATTTGGATGCCATGGTGTTGCAAGGAGTGCACAATGATAGGTGATGCATCACTGGTTTTGCCCAACGATGCGCCTCTTTTCATGATTGTAGCCCTGAATTTCCTCATCCCCTTGGACTCTGGCTGGTCATTCTGGCTGTTGGGGGGCTTGGGGGGTTCGTTGATCTGTGCTGCTTTTGGCCCTGGCTACTCCATTCTGCATTCCATTGGTTTTGGTTCCTATTTTTCATTGGAGGTGGACATATAGGTTATTTCTGCCTTTAGAGGCAAAAATAATAAAAAAAATAAAATAAATAGTAATAAAAAATGGGGTCACATTTCCCCCGATAACTTCAGAATTTTTATTGCCTTCTCGCTAGTGTTAGCTGCAGTTTTCACCGCTGCTACCTGAAACTATCGCCGTTTTGCGCCATATAGTAAATACATCTCTAACAGGGCGATAGTTTTTGGTGATAGGTCGCATTAGGAAAACTGCAGCTAACTAGCGTTAGTGTTAGTTAGCGGCAGTTCCTGTACATATACCCCTTTGTATGGTAGCTGAGGTTATTTTGAGGTTACGACAAATAAGATCAATTAAAAAAAATGTACAAGGCCATAAACACTTTTACGCTACAACAGTAATGAGGAGACATATGTTTATTTCTCTTTGTTATTCCTCTTTCCATGTGTGCTGCATTCTGCAGCACACATACAAAGCGGAAACACATCAGAAGATTGTTTTTGTGGAGGAAAGTGAGCTTTCCTGCACAAAAACAATCCTGCCTGCAATGGAGGCACCCTTTCACCATGGTGCAAGGGTGTCTATTTTGGCACTAGGCTGCCAAAGCTACGCCAGCTCAGGCAGAAAGGGCAGGAATGCACTGTATTGCTTAAAAACTGTGCATTCCTGTCCTTTCACTGTGGTGTTGGGCAGCATCATAAGTTGCCTTGCTGTGTTGCCCTTCGCCAAAATGCCATAAATGAGGCTCTTAGTTCTAAGCGCATTCAACCACCCCTCATCATTTCTTGGTCTGTTATTGTGAGCTCATATTTTATTTATGACCGCTACAGGAGACAGAGTAGGGCAGTGGGTTAGCCGTCTTCAGTCACTGGCTACCTTTACTGTGAGTAACAGCATTATGCCCTTTCACAGGGAGTACATCCACTCACAAAGAAGTTCCCTTAAGTGCCATGGACTACAATGGCAACATGCCTTTAAGACCCAAAAATATTTTTGCTTTGCGCCAATTTTTGTTTTTTAGATTGATGAGGGTCCAGCAGCCGGGACTACGGGGGACCATATTTAGGTTTGCAGCAGATAATTCGTCTTAACCAAATTGAATCTGGGATGAGCCTCCACCCTCGAGCCTCGATTTCTGCCCCAAAATCCTTAGCATTGAATTTTTATTGCTATTTTAAAGTGTCAGTGAGTACGCCGAAATTTTTTCAACCACACACCATAGCGCGTGTGTAGGTACCACACTGGTTTTTCATGTGGCATCTTTCACCTATCGCCACTCACTTTTCACTTGCCTGGTCCTGAAGAAAGCCCTGTTAATCACACAGTGGGGCCTGAAAGATGTAGACCGCCGCACATAAGCCAACTTAAAGGTAATAACTCCTTAAATAGTTGCACCACACATATTTTAATTATATCCTGAGCCGCCAACATTAAAAATAAAGGCAAGGGTTCTCAGAGGTATGTTTAACTGTATAAAATCACATCACATCACATCACACTTACGCACCAACACCAGCTCCACTGTAATCAAGCGTCGTAGCACAAACGGAGGGCATTTGGCCGCCCGTTTTGGACCCCGATGATGAAGCATGGCACCAACTAGGTTGCTGTGTGAGGGGTCTTTTAATAACACCTAATGGGTTCAAGCTCATGCTACAAACAGTGACTTAAGCAATTACACACACATAGTGGGCCCGTCCACATTGTTTAAGTATAGTACACTTTTGCGGAACAGGACGTGCCCTAAAACCCTTGCTCTCCCATTGATTTTTCAAGGTCCAGCAGCTGACCCATCAATTAAGTTTTCGTACTTCCAGAATGTGATTTTCACTAACAATCCTATAGCAGACATTTGCACAGACCAGACAAACGTACAGCACCTAAATATGTTCCAGGTTACCAACAAGAAGCACAGTGGAGGTGAATGCACTTCATTCTACTGATCAAACCAGCTTCTATCTGCCTTCCCACCATTTCCATTCATTTCCAGGCTCTCGGAATAGATTCAATTCAGAGGGATTGTGGCAGTGTCCTCTAGATCTGGGGGTGACGGTTTTCCCACCGGTGACTATTGGCATCTCAAGAGGACCAGGGTCCGGGTACAAAATGTGACCTAGTACAGAGTCCGGTCCTTTTATCCCTCTGGTGCTGCCAACTATGACTATCAGCGTGGAACATGAAAGTACAGGGAATCAGTCGCAAGAGATATCCTGGGAGCTTACTAACTTCCATTGAATATTTTTCAGAGATTCACTAGACAAGCACACCATCACCATTGTGTGTCATTGTAGGCCTGGTGCTGGGCGAGAGAGACCTCACCATGGGGAAATTAACCGATACTGACGATGCAGCTCTATATGTGGTTTTGATTTGGGCCTTTCAGTGTTTACTTTGAGTGTTCAGAGAGGCACAACTGAGGCATTATGGGACCACTAGGATGTGTGATAAATGAGAAACTGGTTAGCTCTCTTTGGAGTTCACTAAGTAAGCCCCTTGCCTTAACATGGTCCTAGCCACTTTGCAAGATCTCCCTCATCAACCCATACAAGACGATTAAATATGGTTTTTATGGTGGCTCTATTTAGGATGTCAGTGTGGTCCAAATCTCTGAATGAGGTAATTTCGTCTTTTCACTGTCAGAGGAGGAGGAGGCATATCATCACTTTTTTGATGTTACAGGGCTGTGGCATTTCACAACCATTCTTCTGTGCCTTGACAATGTGATTGCCGTTTAAAAAAATCTACAACAGCAAGTAAATGCGGGAAATCAACCACTTTCACTGAGAAGGTCACATATAGAGTTGTTCTTTGGCCTACAGACATTCTGGATCATATTTAAGAGCCCATTCGCCACCATGCATCACTTTTTTTTACGCTCTGGTGGTGTAGCAGCATTTTCCATTTTTACGTCGGTGACGCTGAGCCAATTAACGTTGCTTAACCCCACCTTGTAAATATGTCCCTTTCCACCGCAGTCCTCTACGACAAAGGGGCATGCAATGGGTGGTGCAGTGGGCGTTCCACCTTAACACCCATTGCTTTTTGACTCTGCGCTAGATTTACAAGGCTGAGGCAGTGCTAAAAACGAACGCCAGGGAATACCTGGCCTTAGAACGGCGATACGAGGAGAAATTATTGATTTCTCCTTGTGTTTTGCTATTTCTATGTGTGCCTCATTGCAAAGCATACATATAAAGATCAACATTTCCATTGTTGACTGTTTATGTGACGGAAGGTGTCCCTTCCTGCACATAAACAATCACTCCTGCAGCGCAGGCACTCTTGCTACATGGCGGCATGGTGCCTGCGCTGATGCTCTGCAGCTTTTTTTGCGCTTGGGTAAACAAACGGGTGCACCTTATTCTTGTGAATATGGGGCATCCCTGCATTTAAAAAATGTCGGAGCGCAGTGTTGCTAAATTTGGGCTAGCACCGAACTCCGAAATGTGTTTGTAAATATGCCCCTCTGTGGCAGTCCTTTGTGAATCAGTACAGGGTAAGTTAATCAGGCAGTAACTAAGAGGCTGGTAGCACCACACACAACATCAAGACTTACTAGTCTAACGACGCCATGGGTGGCAAAACTGATGATATTTCAGATTACACCCTTGATTAAATCACTGATGTGATTACATATGATGTCACCAATTACATCATCGATGACAGCACTATTGTGAATACGTCTGATATTACGCAATATTTCCACACTCAGATCAAAACAAGCATGTCAATCAGTTTTTAGCAGATTGACTTTTATACGGTGACATTGCCCAAGAGTAGTAGCATATCTGTAGAGAATGCTCTTGGCCTACATGTGATATAATCTACTTTGATGGTGTACATTGCTTTAAGTTTCACCAAAGCCTATTCTTCTAATTCTTCTAGCCATTTCATTGGGTTAGACGATATCCTTTGTGAACATCTTTCACTTAACCCTATGTTGTTGCAGTTGTAGTCACACTTGGTACCGCTGCCTTTCTATGGCATCGCCAGGGCACACTATGTGTAGAAATTTGTAGTTCCCTGTGGAGCTTCTGGGTGCAGCGTAACACCTAGTTTAGCTCTAGCATGACGTGCTGCTTGTAGCTTTATATTTTCCAGACTCTGGATTCATTTGTCTGGCTATCCCCTATACACTAACTTTAATAACATTGTCTATGGAGAAAATATTTGAACTAAAGATCTAACTTGTATCTAAAACATGTGAATGACAAACATATCCTTATCTTTATGACTGTGCATCTTGCATATACAGTTGAACCGTATGCCATTAGATCATGCTGTAAAGGCTGAGGTCTCACTCCTGTGAATGAAGTGACTATAGCTTGGGGTTTGGTTGACCATTTCTATTTGTCCATGTACACATATAGTCAATTTTGTGCATTTCGCATGCTACACAAGTACTATTTATTTTCAAGCACCCTCTGTCATCTTAACATTTTACCCTACTATTAATTACAGAGCGTTAGGTCACAACATATTTGTATATATAGTGAAATATTAAATAATGTCTTGCTTTCTGCTAAGACACCCTCATGACATATTCTGTTTCTTTGCACAATGCTGATTGATGATGTTGGTGATGTTATTTGTGATCAGCAAAACACACAAGATGATGGACGGAATGTTGCACATTTGCAAAACATTCACCCCCAGTCACAGATCTGGGTTTAATCCATCGTTATTTTGCTCACCACGCCACCCCAGTTCAGACATGGCCATATGCATATCAGTCTTGACCCTGTGCCTCATGGGAACAGTCCAGCCCGAACTGCAAAGCCATGCCTTCCCTGGACTGGAATCAAGCATCCTAGGACCCGTTTCTGGCTATCAGCCGTCATCAGCCAGAATAGCTTGACTCCAGTGGTGTAGTGAGCACGGGACCCATGTCTGGGCATACCCTTCCCACATAGGGCGAACAGCAAAACACACAAGATGATGGATGGAATGTTGCACATTGGCAAAACATTCATCCCCAGTCACAGATCTGGGTTTAATCCATTGTTATTTTGCTCATCACGCCACCCCAGTTCAGACATGGCCATATGCAAATCAGTCTTGACCCTGTGCCTCATGGGAACAGTCCAGCCCGAACTGCAAAGCCATGTCATCCCTGGACTGGAATCAAGCATCCTAGGACCGGTTTCTGGCTATCAGCCGTCATTAGCCAGAATAACTTGACTCCAGTGGCATAGTGATCTCATAAGTTTATTTAATCAATTATGTGATTTGAGGTGTCAACAATAATGTCCCAGAAGACGAAATTTCAGATTTCATTAGTGAAGTCATGTGTGTGGTCATGAGTACTTCATGGCAGGGCTGTGAGATATAGTTTGCCCAGCCAATAAACTGACCTAAGTGTTTGATTTTTGGCATTTACTTCATAACCATAATTACACTTTAACAATCTTATCAGTGGATTAAGAGGGTTTTTCAAACATATGTTAAAGTAGTATTGGAAGAAAAACCCTAACTGACGCAGAGTTTTTAAGTGAATGTTTGGGTTTTTTATATACTACATTCCGTTTACGTGCACCTAACCCCAGCTTACGCAGTCATTGGCTTTGCACAGTTGGGGGTTCGACGCAGGCTCTGCACCCAACAACCAGAGTGTCCAGACCCTTCTGTGGATTGCCTTTGTCTGCAAGAAGCAGGTGCTGGTTTACAGAGAATGACTTGGCGTCAGGTCCTGCATCCAACCTACGCCCAGGCCAACCCCTATTGTGCATGACCTTAGGTTTTAGTTCATGTGGAGAGGTAGTTGACTCCTGCACCTGAGTTGCTCCTACCATATCCTCACAGGCAACTATGGTTCTGTCCTTCATACTTGCTGGTGTCTTCCTGCTACTCAGCACTGACTAAGAATAGACAGAAAGGAAAGACCCCCCACTGAATCGATACTTGAAGCCGGGGACCACAACCTAATCGATTTCTACAACCTGTATCTCAAAACAATTAGGAAAATACAGAAACAAGTACACATCAAACAAATTATTAAAGATTTTGATTTAATTCGCAAACAAAAAAATATACAAAACAATAAGGTGGAGATTTACAAAATCTCCATGCAACGCAGCGCAGCCCCCCCTCCCCGAGGCTGCGCTGCGATGCGCGAGAGGGAGGGAGCAGGAAAGCGCCATCTTTTTAAAGAAATGGCTCTCTCCTCCCCGTTTCCATGCGCCAACGCTGATTTCAGCTGCTGTGCGCCATGCACACAGCTTAGCGCCTTATTGCTATGGCGTGTGCATGAGTGTAGCATAGGTTTTGTACAGGAAAGGTACACTTCCTGTACAAAACTTTTGTGAGGCAAACACGGAACAAAATCTTAGTAGATCTCCCCCTTCATTTTAATAATAAAGGAAAGGTGGCACTTTTCAAAATTTGGTTGATTTCTTAAAATGAGGCAATATACTAGACTCTAGCATATTGCTTTGTCCTTTTTTTCTCCTTATACATACAAATTTCTTGTCTGCCAGTACCAGTGCTTCATATCAGGCCACCTATTGTCCATAGTAGATTCTGCTTGCTATACTTGCTCTGCTCCCTCAAACCAAGCTAAGGATTCTAACTTACTTTTTAGCCTCAAATTTCCAGTTCCTTCACATCCACAGAGCAGAGAGTTGACATTCAAACACATGATGAAGAGTTGGATTTCAGAATAAAATTGGAAGAGACAAAGGTTAAAAATTTCCCAGTGTTCAATTCAGGAGTCCTACCTCCATATTTAAGACAAATTGTGAATAAGGAGGTTTGGGATTTTACAGAAAAAGTAACTGGGGTGATTAAATGTGCAGCGCTAGTGCAGATCACTGTATAACTGAATGTAGTGTATCCCTATACTCAATTTACTGGTGAAGCAGAGGAGGAGATTTCACCTGTGATCAACAAAATACTTGAACAGCATATTTTAAAAGAGATTATAGTAAGTCTATACAAATCCCCGGTCATGGGAATTAAGAAACAGTGTGGAAAATGGCACATTGTAGAAGACCTGCATAACATAATGATGCAGTGATCCCATGTTTTCCATAGTACCAAATCCTGCAGGCATTTAATGTCGGAAACCTGCAGAAGCTGAGTGGTTTACTATCATATACTCATCTCATTTATTTTTCGCTATTTCTCTTCATGATGGTTGTCAGAATCGTTTTGCATTCAGGTTCCGAACTAAAGTCCTTGTTTGGTGTAGAATCCCACAAGAGATTTGGAAAGTTTAAATTTACACTGTGATTCAGCTCTGGCCCAGTGTATCGATGACCTGATGATAATAGAATGAAAGAAGGCTGTAGTCTTGATACAGTTGCTCTATTACAGTGGTACTTAAAGTACAGCCTGTGGGCTGCTGGCAGCCTGGCAGACCTTTCCTTGTGGCCTGCAGACCTCCCTAATGGATCCTCTAGTTGCAGCAGAGAAAGCTGATCGAAGTCTGTTTTTTGGTTAAATCTGCTATGCAAACAGCATCATTTTGTGAATCTGGGCTTTGTTTCTAAAGTTTGTTCATCTTGTTTCATGAGCAAGGCTGCCCATCTCATAGAACAAGCTGTAATGACTCTAGAAACCAAGCCCAGAATCAGAAAAGCTATACAAACAATGATGCAAAAGCATGGGTTCATGGTTTTGGGCTTTGTTTTAAGAGAAAGTTCAGCTTGTACTATCAGCAAGGAATGCCTGCTCAAAGGCATTCCTGGCTTAAAGGCATTCCTGGCTTAGCTGAAAGGACAGTGGAGGTGCATAAAATAAGGTAAGAAAACTGTTATCATGAGTTCAGTGGGGCAGGGGCAGTGAGTGTGGGTGGGGGCAGGCAGTTAAAATGAACACAATAGTCTATATCTATTTTTGGTTTTATAACAGAATGTAAAACATTCAAAAAAGATTTGATAGAAATAATGTTCTATAAATCTTTGGAAAAGGTGTGTTTTTCCAATCCTTGTAATGCCCATCCTACTCTGTCTCCTTGGGAATGCCACGGCTTTGATGCAGCCTTTGGGCACATTCCAGACTGTACGTGAGGCCCCCAAATAAATCTTTGTGAGTACCCATGCTCTACTATATAATGTGGCTGAAAACTGAAGGTATGCAAGACTTCCTGGAGCTCAAACACAGTTTGTGTAGCGTGCCAGCTCTAGGGATGCCCAATTATGAGAAATGTTTTTATTTATTCTGTCATGAAAGGGAAGGGTGATCACTTTCTGTTAAGACTAAGCAGCACGGAGCAGCAAAACAGCCCATTGCATATCTTTCTGTAACACTGAATCCAGTAGACACTTCTCTGCCCTGGTTGCATGAAATATATTGAAACAACTTCTTTGGCAATTGCACAGAGTGAGACAATTATGATGAGGTACACACTCATTGTGTTTGTTCCACATTCATTAGAGACATTACTAACTCGTACCCTGACTCATCATCTCATGAATAGTCGCCTAATTATGAGCAGATAATCTTGGCAGCAAACAATAATTCAATCAGACACTGTAATATCCTGAATCATGCTACACTCTTGACTTTGGTTAAGGGAGAAGGAGGAGATGGAGGAGATGATGATGATGATCATGAGCGTATTCATGTGTCAGACTTGTGCACCAAACCAAGACCGGTGATGTACGGGTTTTTAGGAACCCGGTGGTGCCAGGGGATAACACCCGAAGACCTCTGAGTTCTCCCTGTTCCGGACCACAGAAACAAAGAGTCTTCTAGCTGAAGTCAGAGATCGAGTTTTATTGGTAGCTTTCAAGTAACACGTGTCCTAGAAACACGACAACCCGGGTCGCGTATTCCCAGGAGACTGTTCGTTTTTACAGAACCAGCTTTCTCCTTATATACAGAAATAACAGCTGCAGGCAAGAATTCTTGAGTTTACGATATGGTTATACACATATTTCTACAATAATACAAAGAGCGAAGTCATGTAGGCCAACCCATATTTTAGACGTCCAGTTCGTGATGGATTACCCGGCCAGGCCCGGAACTCCCATCAGATATCGATGAAAACCCCAAAAAAGCCAGGTACCTCCTAGTCATAAAACTGGCCATAAACAAGGAACATGGACAGGTGTGTGTGTAGAAAACATGATCTGTACGCAATGAATGGTTTGTGGTATGTTGTGTATTGATGCTATCTTATTCGGCCACTGGGCGAGGAGCTGCCCAAACAGGTTCGGCTGGAGGCAACGGAGTCAGTCGGGACAGGTCAGGGGGGAGTCAGGGAAGGTGGACGTGTCCTTTTAGATCAAGCTCGACCTTACTCAATTGACTTATCATGAGGGCAAGACACAAGATGGATGTCGTTTACAAAATGGAGTCTAAGGGGTCGGGACGGAAACTACGATTTAGGGGTGTTGGCATCCCTCAATCATGACGCAAATGTATAGGGATGATGTCCTAATCATTACCGGTCCGTCTACACCAAATTCGTCATGGTACGTTGATATTTTGTGGCACGGGTATTGGATCTCGATACCGGGATAACAGCAGGGTCCAGAATTTCAGAACCACAGACCCTCCTTTTGCCCTCATATAAGGCAATAACTCATGTCAATCTGAGTCCAAATCTGTATAAATGAATTCGTGGAGATGCTGCTGTAGCATCATTCTGTTGCTCAGTTCGTCCCTTGACACAGGCTTCCTTACACATGGAGTAGCACAGAGGCCACATAGTGCAGGAGCGCACTGTACACACAGGCAGAACATAAACAGAAGCGCTAAGATCATCCCAATGAAGATCAATGTTTTCCATCCCCAGGCAGTGATCAGTTCCCAGAACCACCCTAGCAGAGACCAATCCCCTTTTTCTACGTGAAGGGAACCAGATATTTTGTGTAGTTTAGAGATGGCCTGGTACACTGTCGGTGCATTATCAGGGATGAAAATGCAGCAACTGGATTGGATCACTCTACATACACCACCACGGTCTGCAAGTATGATATCTAGGGCAACCCTGTTCTGAAGAGTCATAAGTCGATCCGACTGAAGCTCAGTTGTTAAGTTGCCAAGGGCTCCGGCCGTTTCGGTCACGGCGGATTCAACTATCCTCGATAACTGGCGAATGTTCCTGCTGTTCACCATAGGCCCCCAAAATGGCAGAAAACCCTTTGCGAAGTCTGCAAATTCCTGACCCGCAGTGTCGTCTTTACTCACGACACCCCTAGCTGTTCTCGTCCGATGGTAATCTGCCCTGGCCGTGTAGGTGGGTGGCAGCAGAAATTAGATAAAACACGTGCCCGAGAAGTCAGAGGGCAACCATGTATAGGCTTGGTCATGGCAGACGAAATAGGTGCCCTTAGCTGCCAAGAATAGAGGGGAAGTTCGGGAAGCAAATACGTATGTTTCCGTGCACACGCTCTTTCCTAATTGTGCTTTAGGATCCCTGCCAATACCTTGCAGACATAAGTGACCTCGGTGGGGCACTATCCAAACTGGGCGGGATTTTTTTTGCTGTCTGGCCCTTACTCAAGGAAACCCCATACTTAGTTACGTTCCAACGACTGTATGGAGTGAGTTCATCTTTGGGAATCGCTTGATATGTGTCAATATCCCTACTCATATTTCTTATCCCTGCCACTAGTGCCTTGTTGCTGGAATCGCTCTTAGTGGAACGGGGCGGGTATGGTTCTAGGGCGAACAGGAACATAGTCTGGAAAGCCCACAGAGAACCATAATAACTGAATGGCAGGATGAAGTATGGGATACCCTTATCAGTTGTGTGCGGCATGAGTCCGCATATCCAACAGTTCGAAGTGTTCATTATGGACTGGTGTTGGTGTAGGAGTTGGATGAATGAGTTGTTTATAAATTCGAGTCTTCTGGCAGACTCGTGTTCAGGTAGAGGGTGAAAGGAGTGTGGAGAGATAGTAGGAGGAGGTGTTGGCCGAGTGTCATTTGCAAAGGTAACTTGAAATGTGAATAGAGTATAGCCAATCAAGAACATCGTTATGCTGCACAACATTAAAATACATATTATCAGAAACCTTTTTCTGGCCAGTATTGTGCATAATTGCCTTTCAAAGTTCGTGAATCTGGTAGGTCTCTCTACCCTTGGAAACTCCATCCTCTAGTTGCTGCCCGCGGTGGGAGATTGATTCTGCCAGGGAGTGCGCTCTGTTCAGTCCGGGGTAACTCCCTTGGACCAACCAGAACCGTTGACCTAAACGTCCCCAGCTGCACTCCCCAGACTTCAACCGCGACCCTAGCAGCAGAACCGGATGGCGGTTCGAAAATCAAAAATGAGCAAGTTCCCTGGGCGAGAGAGCTGAAAAATCAAAAATAGTTCTTGGGGGAAAGGAAAATCACATTAATTTGCCTTTTTTGTTTTATTAGTCTCTTTGTCTCGACCTTAGATTATATCGTTGTTTCCCAGGTACGGTGTGGTCTTCAAACAATGTCTCAGGTTCCGTAGTGTCCAACTGCATTGACGGTGGCACAAGTCCTTGTAAAATATAATCACTCTCCTTTTCGGTACCAGTTCCTTTCAAACGTGCATCACTGAAAGGGATGAAGCGAGGTATGGACTCTGTCTCGGAGTCGGCAATTCCTTCCTTGACCCACCGGTCGTATGGAAGGGGCAGAGGGACCCGTTAACAATGGGTCCCGTGGATCCAGTTCTTCTTTCCTTCCACCCGAACGGCTGATCTCGTGGACAGAAGAACAAGGTATGGTCCGGTCCACCTGGGCTGTTCGTTGTTCGTGCGCTGAAAATTCCGCACCAGCACCCAGGTGCCGGGTTCGATGGACTGACCTGGATCATCAGAGGCTGGCGGGGAGGAACTGTGAACCTGTTGGTGTAAAACACACAATTTAGTTGTTAATTCGCACAAATAGTCAAGCAGTACGGGGTGCTCTATTTCGCTGAGTTTCTTTGGCCTTGGCACGCCCCAGACGTTGGCTGGGCGGCCAAACACTATTTCATGGGGGCTAAGTCCTAATCTGGAATGGACAGTCGTTCTGGTCGACAGGAGTGCTAGAGGCAGGGCGTCAGGCCATTTAAGACCTGTACTGGCTTGGATCTTGGCTAGTTTGAGTTTTAACGTGCCGTTGTAGCACTCCACTAATCCAGCTGATTGGGGGTGATTTGCAGCGTGGAATTTCTGGTGTATGCCTAGACACTCACACACTCTCCTCATCACACGTCCCACGAATTCACTTCCATTATCACCGAAAACGATTCTAGGCATACCGAATCTAGGGAAGAACTCCTTGACAAGGGCTTTGGCAGTTGACAAGGCGGTGTTGTCCTTAAGGGGATACGCTTCCACCCACCTGGAGAAAGCGCAAACAACAACGAGCACATACTTCAGGTTGTTGCACCTCTCCATGTGGATGAAATCGAGCTGCAAAACCTCGAACGGATACGTTGGAGGCGAAAAATTACCAGCTGGAGTTGGGGTTCCCCTACCGGGATTGTGCTTCAAACACACCATACAGTTTCTGACCACATTCTCTGCACATTTTGGGATATTACTATTCTGCCATACTGGGGCCAATAGTTTACAGATTCCTTTCGTACTGATGTGTGCAATTCCATGGGCCATTGTTACCACTGCAAGTACATATGCGTTAGGTAATAGCCATCGCTGGTGTTCTAACAATTCGACCCAACAACCATTCGCATCTAATCTACCCTGGTTTTCTCTCCATTCATTCACCTCTTTCTCAGTGGCCTCAGCTTGTATAGTTTTCACGCTTTCGATGGTGTCCTCACACATCCCCACATCAGTAATCCATCTAGCGGGACCTACAACATACATCCGACTCATTGTGTTCCTTGCAGTCTCTTTCGCAACCTCGTCTGCAAATGCATTCCCACGGCCAACATCGTCTTGAATTTTTCTGTGTGCACTGCATTTCACAATTGCAACTTGTAGTGGCAAGGTCAGTGACTCGAGGAGCTCATTAACTAGCTGACCATGTTGTATCTTTGCACCATGCGACGTCAGGAACCCACGTTCACGCCATAATCTCCCAAAACTGTGAGCCACGCCAAAGGCGTATTGGCTGTCAGTGTACACATTCACTCGCTTTCCTTTCGCCAACACACATGCTCTTGTGAGTGCTATTAGCTCTGCGGCTTGTGCGGAATTGTGGGAAATGCGCGCGGTCTCTATAATGGTATGTAATGTCGTTACGGCATATGCTGCAGTCGTATCCCCATTCGGCAGCTTGAAACATGAACCATCAACCCATAAAGTATCGTTGCATTCAGGAAGGGGAGTGTCCTGTAAGTCTACTCTCCCTTTGGTCTCTTCTTCTGTCCTAAAGCAGCAGTCATGTTGTTCGACCTTGTCTGTCTCTGCCGGGATGGGTAGTAGCGTAGCGGGGTTGAGTGTATCACACCTCTTTATGTGAATGTGACTCGCTAACAGTGTTAGTTCGTAGCTGGATAGTCGAGCGCTAGTAAGATGTTGTGTCTTCGTCCTGTTTAGCAAAATGTCTACTGCATGCGGGACCATAACGATCAGAGTATTATTCATGACTAACCCAGCGGACTGTCGAATGCAGACAGCCGCTGCGGCGGTGGCCCTCAGACAACTTGGTAGTGCCTTAGCCACAGGATCTAGAGTTGCCGAAAAATACGCACATGGGCGCTGTTTGTCCCCAAAGTATTGTGTTAGGACTGATAATGCACAACCTTCCTTCTCAAGGACATATAATGTAAAAGGCTTACTGTAGTTGGGGTTTCCCAACACAGGAGCCGAGCATAATGCATCACGCAACTCGTGGAAACTTGTTTGACAATCTTCAGACCAGGGCATAGGATTGGGCGTGTCTTTACAGAGTAGTGCCAGCAAGGGTTTAGCTAGTAGTGAGAAATTCGGTATCCATTGTCTACAGTAAGATGTAATGCCCAAGAAGGCCCGAACCTCTCTCTGTGTCCTTGGGGCACTCAGTTCTGCAATTGCCTGTATTCTTTCTGGTGTCAGTCTCCTTCCCTCCTTCGATAAGATGTGACCTAGGTAGGTTACTTCTTGTCGACAAAATTGCAGTTTTGAAAGAGAGACTTTGTGCTTCATGTCACATAAGTGACGCAATAAGGACAATGTAGCTTGCTTGCAAATTTCTTCAGTGTCTGCAGCGATCAGCAGATCGTCGACATACTGAATCAGAGTTGACCCATTAGGTAGAACAATTGTGTCTAGTTGTGTTTTCAGGGCCTGACTGAATATTGATGGGCTTTCGCAGTAGCCTTGAGGAGCGCACTTGAAGCGGAAGCTTCGTCCTCCTAAATTGAAGCCAAAAATATCTCTACTCTCCTCAGCAATCGGGATGCTGAAGAAAGCGTTCTTCAGGTCAATCACCGAAAACCAAGTGGCTGAAGCTGGAACCATTGTCAACAAGGCAGTAATGTCGGGGACAACTGGAAACTGTGGAATAACCACCTTATTCACTTCTCGGAGGTCGATCACAAACCTGTACACAGGGGGTTGTGAAGGATCGGTACGCTTTAAAACGGGCAAAACTGGACTGTTACAAACGTTGCCTGTTGTTTCTTCGATGACATCTTTCTCAATCAGATCATAAATAATCGTCAACAACGCCTTTTCGCATTCGCTAGATATTTTGTATTGGGGAATACGTGGCAACCTAGCGTTGGCTTTCAATGTTATGACATACGGTGCTATCTCTAAACGGCCTACATCATTGGAACCATTAGCCCAGAGTATATCCGGAAGAGATGACAATTCAGTTGGAATATTTTCCTTTGACAAATACATGGGAGAAATGACTTTCTTACCTAAGGTAAGTTGTACTCCCAAGGGAGAACAGTACAAAGTCGCATATAACCTCTTTAGCAAATCCAAACCTAACAAATTTTCACCGCAACCTGTTGTAAGAATGAGGGGTGCTTCTAATTCGCATGGGCCAACAGAAAGGGACATGGGACTAGAGATCGGGTTTCTAACAGGGGCGCCAGAGAAACCTACTGAAACATTCATTTTGCCAGACAAAGGTGCGCCAGGAAGTTTCGAGTGCATAATAGAACTTTTTGTAGCACCAGTATCCAGCAGAATTGGCTCTGACACTCCTGAGGTAATCACCTCGACATAAGGTCCATTCTGATCTACTGGAACTGAAACGACTCCCTCTCTTTGTCCATGGCTGTCCTAGCAATGATTTCCCTCATCCTCGTTTTCGGTGTAATAGTCGTCAGCATAGTACTGAGCTGACCTAGACGATGTATTATTCTGTTGGTCAAAGCTGTTCATGGAATTCTGAGGCGGAAGAGGAGTTGTATTCTGGGGGAAATTTCCACGGCCCCTACCCCTAGGAGCATGTTGAACACCTCTACCCCTTATACCTGAAATACCGTTTAAACGTCGCGCAAGAGCCGGACAATTACCTTTAAAGTGACCCTCTTCCTTGCAATATGCACATTGATTCGGGCCATACGGAAGACGCTGATGGGAAAACTCGTTTCCTTGCGCGTTTCTCGAATACTGCTGTGGTTGGTGATAATTAGGCTGACTAGCCGTACGAGGCGGATAGGCCTGCTGGAGAAGAACTTTAGTTTTTAAATCTTTCGTCTTTTTGTCTACCTTATCTAGCTCGTCTTTGCACCTATTTTCATAGTACTGGGCTGTAGCTAAAATCTGTGCTGACGTAGAGACAGCCCAAGCACTCTCTGAATCTTTCAGTTTATTACACAGTTCAGGAAGCAGATTATGTACAAATTTGTCTACAAACAATCTTTGACCACCCTCGGTAGCCATATCCTGACCACTATGATCCGTGAAAGTCTCCTCAAATCTCGTGAAAAAGTCAGACACATTCTCATCTTTCTTCTGCTTGCACGCAGACAGCTTATCCCAATTTACGCGTAATTCAGGCATTAATGTTTTCATGTACGCGATAATCCTACCGGGAAGTTCGGCTATTAACGGCTCAGGTTTAGAGCCACCTATTTGTCTAGCATCTATAGCGGTAATATTAGCCCATGAGTCACCTAGTTCTTGATCATGATCCGTATGACGGATTTTACTCCATAAAGGGTGTGGAACAACATTCCCAAATAACATATCTACATCCGCTAAATTCATTATACATGAGCTGGCAGTCTGCGATAACTCCTTATAATACCCAGTCGGATTTTTACGGGGATCAGGTAATGTCTGCTTGAGTGCTAAAACTTCGGATCTTTTCCAGGGGACATGTACCCATACACGCTGGAAATGTGGCAGAATTGGTGGGTTTACATTCGCATCACCTTCCCTCCAAACCGGAGGAACCTCTCTCATGGGGTACTGTCTCGCTTTCTTTCTACCTGATACGTCGTCTTCGTACAATGATCTAGAGGCGTTTCCCTTACTCCTATAAGAGAACAATAAATCTATCGCTTCCTCAACTTCGGCACCTATAATCATACCTTCATGGAACTTAAAACGCGTACGCCATAGTTCGTTCATTTTGCGTTTGGGATCATTTGTCTCCAAATCTTCACACAGATATACACACATCTCTTCGAATACGTATCTCTGAGTAGGTGCATCCCATTGACGGAAAACTTCCATAACAGACTGAACATCATATCTAACAGTGTTCGTAATCCATTGGCGTGCTAGCTCATTCAGCACTTCTCTTTCCTCGTAATCAGGCAGCTGACTACGTAACTGTCTACGTTCTGTTTTAGGGGTCATTTTAGGCGGCCCAAAGAAAGGTGAAAGCAGACCAGTGGCAGTACCTGCCACTCTCTGTCTAATAGAAGGAGAAGCTTGCGGAG
This sequence comes from Lissotriton helveticus, assembly GCF_964261635.1. NCBI lineage: Eukaryota > Metazoa > Chordata > Amphibia > Caudata > Salamandridae > Lissotriton > Lissotriton helveticus. The sequence continues at coordinate 991,618,701 of NC_136067.1, forward strand.
GGGCAGATGCGTCAGAAAAAACAGGCTGATGTGAAGAAGAAATCGAGGCAATAGCAGAGGAAGTTGAAGCAGTGGCAGACATAGTATCATAGGGAACAGTTGGAGCGGTAGGCAAAGTGGTGGAAGTAGATGGAGTATGTAGCGGAGGCGGCGGCCCTTGAGAAGGCTGCGCCGGAGAAGTAGGAACCAGCTGAAGAGTAGCTGGCGTGTGTGCAAGAGCTGTGTTTCGTGCGCCGGGGCGCGGTATAATAAAATGCTTTGAGGGTGCGGTAGCGTCTAACGCATACGGCGGTGGTGAGCTTAATAAGTGGGACATCAATGGATCTTTCTCGGATCTTTCCTCTTGACCTTGTCCCTTATGTGGTAACATTGGGTAGCATTTATCTACTGCTAGTTTCTTGATCCTAAGCACTTGTTCACTTTCTTGCTCTTCCTCGTTATCCTTGTATGCAACGGCAGCTTGCACCATCGACATACCTCTTTTATTCCTTTTTGCTAATTTTATTTCTTTCTGTTTGGCTTCTTTGCGCCATAAGCGAAAAGAATCAAACATCGCCGGCCGGGCTTTTTTCTTGAACAATTTGACCTCGAGGTTATCTAAAATTTCTGAGTCAAAACTACCATATTGGGGCCATTTTAAAACACCATCCTTGCGGGTGTATTTTATCCATACCTCATTATATGTGATAGGACCTACGCCATGTTTTACGTATAACTCATATGTTGGAGTTCCAATCGGAGGAACTGGACAAGAATCCTCTAATCGGGAGTCCTTACTACAACCAAGACAAAACAAGTTTCCAAGTCTGCTAAAACAAGGCATCTTTGCTCACTAGTCTAGCTTCAAACTTCAAAGGATTTATCGATTACGATATTTCTCGTGAATACACGAGTCCTTCGGCTTTGGGGCTTGCAAGTACCAAATCAAAACGTATCTCAAGGATACCAAACACTAAGGATCAAACTAAGGACTGGGAGAAGCTCCGCTTATACTTAACTGAAGTATTTGAAGATCGATGACGTCACTAGAAGACTCGTCTATCGTTTCGCTCTACCAAGGATCACTGGGTCCAAAACAGGGCGATAGTCAGGGCAGCAGTCCTTCGTAGCCGTTGGGACGCGGGGAACCTCGCAGCAAAGACCTTCGGAACCACGTCGACATACAGGGGTCGCTGAAGTGGCTGGCCGTCCTCTGGAATTTTCACACGAAGCTCCTCACGAACATCTGGCTTGGACCGTCGCCGCTTGATACCGCCCCACGTTGGGCGCCAACTGAGGTAACGGGTTTTTAGGAACCCGGTGGTGCGAGGGGATAACACCCGAAGACCTCTGAGTTCTCCCTGTTCCGAACCACAGAAACACAGAGTCTTCTAGCTGAAGTCAGAGATCGAGTTTTATTGGTAGCTACCAAGTAACACGTGTCCTAGAAACACGACAACCCGGGTCGCGTATTCCCAGGAGACTGTTCGTTTTTACAGAACCAGCTTTCTCCTTATATACAGAAATAACAGCTGCAGGCAAGAATTCTTGAGTTTACGATATGGTTATACACATATTTCTACAATAATACAAAGAGCGAAGTCATGTAGGCCAACCCATATTTTAGACGTCCAGTTCGTGATGGATTACCCGGCCAGGCCCGGAACTCCCATCAGATATCGATGAAAACCCCAATAAAGCCGGGTACCTCCTAGTCATAAAACTGGCCATAAACAAGGAACATGGACAGGTGTGTGTATAGAAAACATGGCCTGTACGTAGTGAATGGTTTGTGGCATGTTTATGTATTGATGCTATCTTATTCGGCCACTGGGCGAGGAGCTGCCCAAACAGGTTCGGCTGGAGGCTACGGAGTCAGTCGGGACAGGTCAGGGGGGAGTCAGAGAAGGTGGACGTGTCCTTTTAGATCAAGCTCGACCTTACTCAATTGACTTATCATGAGGGCAAGACACAAGATGTCGTTTACAAAATGGAGTCTAAGGGGTCGGGACGGAAACTACGATTTAGGGGTGTTGGCATCCCTCAATCATGACGCAAATGTATAGGGATGATGTCCTAATCATTACCGGTCCGTCGACACCAAATTCGTCATGGTACGTTGATATTTTGTGGCACGGGTATTGGATCTCGATACCGGGATAACAGCAGGGTCCAGAATTTCAGAACCACACCGGACATTCACGATGTACCACTTGAGTTGACTGATTTGACTGTATTTGGTAATGGTTCTTGTCTCAGAGACAATTCTTTAATTCTTTGAGCAGCATATTCAGTCTGCACAGTGACTAGCCGTAGCGGGCACCAGGCATTTTCCAGGTGGGCCGGAAGGGTAGGGTTGGTTTTGGACCGGTGATGGACGGATTTGGTACAGGGGACCAATATCGTCCCCCTGTACCAAAAGCAGCAGCAGTGTTTCCCACCACCATGCTGGCCTGACTCAATTTCCTGGGCTGGTTTGCGTTCCCAGTCCGGCCCTGGAGACATACATTGTGGCAGCATCGTACCTGTGTTATGTAACTACAGCACAAGTAGCAGATTTGATTGCTGTTACAAGAGCATGCTGCATGGCAAATAATTTGAGAGTTACAATCTACTTGGGCAGCCAATATGGTTTTGGAGTGGCCCACAACTTTGGGCAGCGATGGTCATGAAGGGGTTTTATATCAACTGGAACGTCTATTAAATATGAACCACAAATTCTGGATTTATTTAATGCCCTACAAATGCCGAAGTAAATTGCTGTAAAATGTGTCACACATAAGAGTGGAGATGACATGGTGTCATTAGCCAACAGTTTCGCAGATGAAGTTGAAAAGGGCTAAATGAAAAATCTGAACAGAAAAGAGTAAACTATATAACTTTTTGTCACTGTCAGTTCAAACAGTGCAAACATTTGAAGAATTGAAAGAGTTGCAGAGTGAGATGTAAGATGAAAGAAAAAGATGTGAAAAACCAGGATGTTATCAAGACTAAGGACATTTGTGGAATTTAGTAGATGGCAGGTTTGTGTTGCCAGAATCTATGCTATTGCAAATGGTAAGACGCATGCATGACCTACAGGAAGTGATGCCATGACTGCGATATTAAGAAAGTATTGGTTTAATCCTGCTTTCAGAATGATTGTTGAAAACCTGTCAAAGGTGTGTAATCTGCCATCAGGTAAATGCTGGCTGCAAGACAAGAGTGACCATGAGTCACATGGAAAAATTACTAGGTCCTTTCACAAGATTACAGCTAGATTTTGTAAAGATGCTACCCCGTAGTGGCTTAAGTCATATTTTGATGGTTTTCCATTTATTTAATAAATGTATTGATGCATTCCCAACTAGACTTTGTGAAGTACTCACTGCAGCCAGGCTATTATTGAAGGTGTTGATCTGTAGATTTGACCTCCTAACTTCTTTGGACTCAGATAGGGGAACTCATTTTAAAAAGGAGGTGATGAGAGTCTTATGCATAGCTCTAAACATCAACCAGAAGTTCTATTATACTTATCATCCGGAAGCATCATGTGTAGTGAAGAGGAATAACAGTACGATGAAAGCAAAATTGACAAAAGGGTGTGCACACCCAATCTGGTATTGGATTACTGCAATGGTTTGCCTAACTTGCTATAATCTATCTCTCCCTAGGTGAAGTTTGCAACACTTACAACACATGAAGAGCCCTGTCATGACCTAGGGCGCGGGAGTGGACAGTGGTGAAGAGGCATTTTAGGAAGATGGTTGGACTCTCGGTGGAAAGGCACACAGAGAAGTTTATAGGCATGGGCATAGTGTGCAATTAATTGCCTTGGGCCTCAAACTTCATAGGTACTCTATTAGAAGATGAACTTTCTCATGATTTGAACTCTGCCCATTTTATTTCTCTGTGTAAGCTTCTCTCCTTGTCTTTACCTACGTTTATCTCTGAATCTCTCTTCCAAGCGTCATTTGAAGGATTTCAACATATTTCCACCGATTTTGAAAGTTTCAGCACATAGTTAAGGCTCCCTGTTTCTTTTTTTAGTGCTTTTTACAGATAAATACTGACAGAAAACATTTCTTTTCATGTCTATATGTAATTTAAATGTGGGTAAAAATGGAAACTGTGTTGTTTTTTGAGTAATTCTAAATGTTGTGAGTCATGATTGTGAAGCTAAGAGCTGTGTAGATTGACATGTAGGAGGATTGAAAACACAAAAGGAATTTTAGTAAAGAGGCATAAATAGCAGTAGCTATGCAAACCTTGATACTAAATGTGTATGTTTTCATATAAATGCAATGATTTTTCACCCGTGGGTGTTCATATCATTGAAACCTGTCAGCGATCAGGCATAAATGCACATTTATCGATTAAATAAATGTGAAAATATACTAATCTCAGCTTAATTTTTTCACAAAACCCAAGCAAATCACAGACAAAATTATCAATAAACAAATATGGATAAATACAGACGGAAATGTAAAACAAAATATCGTAAAACCAGAGGCCCTACATAGAATTCAGTTATTTTTGGCACCTTGTGGCTTGAGCTGCCAAAGACTGAATCAGAAGAAAGAGAGATTGATCTGTGAGACTATTGAATTTTGATTGAAAAACCTCAGTGAAAATTTTACTAGAAGTCTAAAATCGGTTTAAACTAACATTTTTGAGGATTGCTTTTGAATTTTATACCTTTTAGTGAGATTGAGATTTTATTGAAGCAGTTTTTATAGAAAGAAAATAAATGTAAAGAATAATTTAGCTTGGCTTTAAAAATAGTTTTTATGGTTTCTATTATTATTGATTGGTATTTTAATGAGTATGTATTGTCCTTTTGGAGATGATTTGATTCATCAAACTATTGTGGAGCATAATAATACTAGAGATAGAAGATTAGATCTTAGAGACAAATATTCTATAGAAAATTTTTATGCAAATCTGCTAAATGAATGTGTTAGTTTTGAAAGTATCTAGTTGTTATGTTTGTACTTATTTGGCCTTTTTTGTTTCAGAAGGTATTAATTATATGCTCTGCTATGTTATGTAGATTTGTAAAGCAAGTAGCTAAGCCAAAGGCTTCCCAGTGCTGAGTGAGGCATAGCCCATGATAGCAAAGCAATACTGGAAAGAATGGCTAATGGGGATATAGCCAAGTCTTAACCATTTTTCTGAAATGGATCTTGTTTGTTTACTTTCTCAGGTCGGCCGGCATTGAGTTCCAGTAGGTACATAATCAATGAAGGACCTTTCCAATTTATTCCTCTGAGATCCAGGCAAAGTGTCTTGAAATTGATTCTCTCTTTTACTGGGAGCCGGTGCAATGTGACTAAGGCACTTTTTTGCTGAGGCGTGTTTGGGCAGTTTGAGAATCATCTTAGCAGTCACATTCTGGATCGGTTGCAGTCTCTTGATGATGTATTGCAGGGAGCCTAGATACAAGGAATTTCCATAATCTAAATGACACAAGATTAGTGCACCTGGACACCTAGCTTGCCACTTGCCTGTGGCCTCCAGTTCCAGCTTGTTCCAGACAGATCTAGTGACACTGCATCTGCCCGGGTTTTCCCACTGGTGTTTTCCTGGTTGGCTTTTCCACTCACTGTTCTTCCCACCACAGAAGCTCTGTCCACCCCAGCACCTACTTAATGCAGCCTTAGCAGGACCACACAGCAGATGCACACAGGTTGTACACCACTGGTGCGCTGAAGGTGCGCAAAAGACAAGCTTGTTTGTGCCCATCTGTGCCTGGACCACACCCAGCATCATGACTCCTTGCCCTCCCACTCCCCCGAAGATACACCTTCGCCGAACTCTACACTCTTGACCTTGATGCCACAACAAGCACTGCCACCACCCCTACCAATTCTCCACAGTAGGATCTTTCACCTGCACCGACTGCCACTTCACCTGCCACTGCACACACACCCGCCGACCTGACCAACATCACCCCAAACATACCACAGACACCACCTGAACACAAACACCAACTTGCATGCACCCTTCTCAACACACGCTCACTATACAAGCATTCCACTGAATTATGGGACCTCATTGCCACCATTGCACCTGACATATTCTTCCTCACTGAGACCTGGCTCAACTCCACGCCCCCCCCCAGACATTGCCTAAGCAATCCCCGACGGACATAAAATCACTCACCAGGACCGTACCAACAAGTTGGGAGGAGGAACAGCCATCATCCACAAAAGGACCATACAGTGTACCACCACCACCTCCATGGAACATCTCAACTTCAAGCTCCACATGGACGACAATGCAACCATCAGAGGCACCCTTGCATACCGACTCCCAGGACCGTGCTCCAGCTTCTGCAACACCATTGCAGACTTCATGTGCCCTAGCCTTAATGAAAAAAACTTTGCACATTTCCTCAACAGTCTTAGCCTTGGATTAACTCAGATAGTCCATGACCCACACACTGCAGGACACACACTGGACCAAATTTTCACCTCCAGCAACTGCATCAAATACAGCCATGTCACAGAACTCCCATGGACCAATCACCCTATCATCAACTTCAGCATCATCAGCCCCCGCACTACCACCCCCAAGATGACCAACGCCCCCCACTGGAGGTGGAATAAAAACTCAGAGACCAGTTGGGAGAATGCTTTCAAAACCTGGATCACCAGTTGTGCAGACAGTATCATCCCCATCAAGAGCAATATCCAGAGGAAATCCTCTAAAAAAGCCAGCTGGTGCACCCAAGAACTCAGAACAGAAAAATGAGACAGTAAACAGTTGGAGAGGAGATGGCAAACCAGCAAGGATCCCTCCGACAGGGCATCCTTCAAGACCTCCCCCAACCTCTACCACCACCTGCTGAGGGCAACAAAAAAGACAGCCGTTGCTGCATGCATCAAAGCCAGCGGCAACAACACCAAGGAACTTTTCAACACCGTTAAGGAATTCTCCAACCTGGCTGCCAGCGAAAACAACATCACACCCTCACAAGAGCTGTGTGACAACCGTACTCACTTCTTCCATGACAAGATCGCAACCATATACAGAAACATTGACCCCAACCTACACCTACGTACTTCCTCGACTGATACGCCACCACCGTAACTGGCACAACCACACAATAACCACCTGGAACATCCTATCCAACCAGGACACCACCTACACCATAACATCCATCCACTGAGGATCTCCCACAGACCCATGCCCGCATCACATTTTCAGCCTCGGAAACCAAAGGATTGGCCAGGAACTCACCACCTTACTCAACACCTCTGTAGTGTAGTTCCTATATTCCCAATAGGCTCTGCATATTGGAATAATATAAACAGCAGTGTAGACGTAAGACTGAGGTTGACTAGGTCTATACTGACTATATTAGACTTAATTAGTTTTGCCAGCTAGCTCAGAGATCACTAGAAACCTTCTCGAATAAACAAGGAGGAGTTTAACTTCCCTGATTAGACAAGAAGGGATTAGCTTCTGACAACTATAAAACATGACAACTTTGCTCCCTCAGAATAAGAGTGTATCTCTAGAGTCGTGTGAAACAATAGACAGCTATTTTATTCAGTCAATCGTGCATACTTACTTTCACCAGAGTGCAGAGAAATAGAGAGACGGACATTTTCAATAAAAGGTGTTATTTATTGAGCAGTCTTCTTTCTCATGCAAGAGAAATGAATTGCCACAATTGCAATACTTAGTATAAAGTAAAGTGCGTACAGTAAAAGGAGTATTATAAAATAATACTGTAAAAGCATTGATATGGTTTCTAAGCCATATGATACTTTAAAATGGATAAAATATATACATACATAAATACATTGACTAACGTACTCAACTGGTGCTTCTAAATACACCAACCCCGGTGTACCTGACCTAAGCCTAATACGTGGGAAGGAGTAAGTAAGTAGCAGTTTAAGTTAAGTTGGTTTTTGCCAAGAATCTGAAGCAAGAATTCTCTTTAAGGGTTTAGTCAGCTCCGTACCTGGGTAATAGAAAGCAGGAGGTGTGGTATCTCTCTCTCAGGACTCGATATCCCAGCAACCCGCAAGGGTGGCTGAAAACACCGGAGCTGGATTTTCTCGGCTGGAGAAAAAGACAGCGTCTTTCTCAGTGCGTCAAAAGGGAGGGGCGGTGTCCGTGGGCTCTCGCATCAGCTGGGCTCTCGGGCAAGTAGATAGCCGCTCTACTCCAAACCACCGTGTCCTTGCTTAAGGCAACGTTGGTATATTTATACCTGAAAGGTGCCGGGTTTGACGTAAGGTTGGACATAAGACGTCAATAAAGATGTCACTAAGAACTGGCCGTTCTTTCAGTGCTCACAGTAGTTCTTGGACAAATCAAAACAAAAGCAAGGGGAATTCCCAGGTTGCTGGAGGTTTGGTTTGTTTAAAGAACGCGTTGTACTTTCTAGGAGTCTAGGAGAGTAGCCTTGCCGTATTTGGACTGCATGGGCTATTACTAAATATGGATATGATTCTTATGCCTTTATAAGGATATTATTTATTATAGCCATATAAGGGCATACATCAGGAATATTGAATTAGGGTCCTCCTAGATAGAAATACAACACCTCTATCACCACTGCAACATTTCTCGATGCCTGGAAACATGCCAACGTCATAGCACTACTCAAAAATCCCTCCGATCACCCAGCAAACTCAAAAACTACCGGCCAAACTCCCTACTCCCATTTCCAGTGAAAGTACTGGAAAGGATCCTCAACAGTCAACTAATGACACACCTGGAGCGTTTCCAGCTACTCAACACCTCCCAATTGGCTTCCACGGCAATCACAGCACCGAAACCGCCCTGATCGCGGCCACCGACCTCATCCAAACCCTCCTTTACTGAGGAGAAACAGCAGCTTTGATCCTCCTCGACCTCTCCGCAGCCTTCAACACTGTGGGGATGGGCTCAGATTGACCACCTCCTTCCTCACCGGAAGAACTCAGAGGATCCACCTCCCACCTTTTACTTCTGAACTCAAAGAGATCACCTGCGGTGTCACCCAGGGCTCATCCCTGAGCTCCACGCTCTTCAACGCATATATAACCCCACTGGCCAACATCGTCTGATCCCACAGTCTCAACATAATTTCCTACGCAGATGACACCCAACTCACCCTCTCGCCCATCGATGACCCCACCACCACTACCAGAACCAACTTCCACCTTCGCATGACAAATGTTGCCAACTGGATGAAGAAGAACTGCCTGCAGCTGAACACAGACAAGATGGAAGTACTGATCTTTGGTAACAGCAGCAACACATGGAATGACTCCTGGTGGCCATCAGACCTAGGACCGACGCCCTCTCTCTCCAGCCACACCAGAAACCGCAGAATCATCATTTACAACAAGCTCACCAAATAAAATCTCAGGCCAACGCCGTCTCCTCCCCCTGTTAACTCATTCTGTCCATGCTACGTAAGATCTTCAAGTGGCTACCCCTACACACAAGACACACCGTGACATAAGCCCTCAGCACCAGCAGATTGGACTAGAGCAATGCCCTCTATGTAGGAATCGGCACACACCTTCTACAGAGACTTCAGACCACACAGAACGCTGCGGCCAGACTCTTCCTCTGCCTTCCCCAACAAACCCACATCACACCCCACCTCAGGAAACTCCACCTGCTCCCAGTACAGATGAGATGCTAATTCAAGCTGCTGACCCACACACACAAGGCTCTACAAAACCAAAGACCTGCATATATTAACCACCACCTGAACTTCCACCATCGTGAAGACTACGCTCCTCCTCCCTTTCACATGCCCATACTTCCCGCATCTACCGAAGCAGAAGTAGAGGACGCTCCTTCTCCTACATCACAGCAAAGACCTGGAACATGAATGAATGAAACATCATTTATAACGCGCAAACTTTGCCCAACGGGCGTCAAGGCGCCTAACCAAACATTGTCCGGAGTCAGAGAGCATGCTACTGATAGGCCTCGATGAAGAGCCGCATTTTTAATGCCTTCTTAAAAAGGGCCATAGAAGGTTGTGCTTTTAACTCGGAGGGGAGGTCATTCCACAATTTAGGGGCAATAGAAGAGAAGGCCCTTCCACCCCATCTAACTCTATTTGTTCGAGGGACAAATAAGAGATTTTTAGAGGCAGAACGAAGGCTTCTGCTGGGGGTGTAGCGGACAAGAAGGGAGCCAATGGCTTCTGAACCTCCACCTGATAGAGCACTGAAGACCAGGCATAGAATTTTAAAAGTGATCCTAAGATGGATCGGGAGCCAATGCAGACTCTTCCTGGCTAGAGTAGCAGAGGAGCTGTTAGGAACACCCAGGACAAATTTGGCAGCCGCGTTCTGAACAGTCTGAAGGCGTAAAATCAGGCTCTTGTTGGTTTCTGCATACAGAGCGTTACAATAATCCAGCCGTGATGGCACAAGAGCCACCACGGTCTGCTTACGGGCTTGGGGGGAGAGATAGTGGGCTATTTTCCTAAGAGTCTTAATGACTCCCCAACAAGTGGACACAGTTCGATTGACCTGCTGCGTCATAGCCAGTGACGTATCAATGATCACGCCCAGATTACGGGCTGATTTTACCGGCACAGGACATACTCCCAAAGAGGGGGGCCACCAGTCACTGGACCATATGTTTTGGTCTTTACCGGAGATCAGGACCTCGGTTTTCTCTCCGTTCAGCTTCAGTGAATTTAGAATCATCCATTCGGAGACTGCCTGCATGCAGTTCCTGAAGCTGAACGCGGAGGTACTCACCGAGTGGGAGAGGGACACCATGATCTGCGTGTCATCGGCGTATGACACCACCTCCATCCCGTGCGATCTTACTAACCTGGCAAGTGGGTCCACATAGATGTTAAAGAGGGTCAGACTCAATGCCGACCCCTGTGGGACCCCACAAGGCACAGGCTTAGCAGGGGAGAGGAACTCTCCTAGCTTGACCCTCTGCTCTCTTTGGCTGAGGAAAGAGGACAGGAGGCTCAGTGCTGGGCCCTCCACCCCTATCTCCTTTAGCCGAGTTGTTAAGGTCAGAGGAGATAGGATGTCAAAAGCTGGAGTCAGGTCGAGCAAGACCAGCAAAATAGTCTGGCCTCGGTCAACCCTAGATCTGATATTGTCAACCACTACCGTGAAAGCCGACTCGGTACTGTGAAATTTTCTGAAACCGTGCTGGGATTGGTCCAAAAACCCAGAGACCTCAAGAAAGGAAGTCAAGTGATGATTAAGATGGCATTCAAGCATTTTAGCTGGAGCAGGCAGCAGTGAAATAGGGCGAACGTTTTTAAGGACTTCAGGATCCAGAGTTGGTTTATTAAGCAGCGGCTTGACTATAGCCTTCTTCCAGACAGCAAGGAAAATGCCCTGAATCATGGCATAGTTCATTATCTCCAAAATAGGGGGCAGCAAAGTATCCCTACATTGTTTCAGGATCTTCAAAGGGCAGGGATCCAGTGGTGAGCCTGATTTAATTCTATTTAGGAGAGAATCTAATTGCTCCAGGGTAAGGGGTGGGAAATACGGACAGGATTTTCATAGGAACCTTTCCCCAGCATTCTAAGGAGGGGAGAATCGGGAGAGGGAGAGGGCTCATTTGGGCTCTCTGAGTTTCAAGAGTGGAGTAAATATCCACAATTTTGAAATGGAAGAACTGCGCGATCCTGTCGCACAGCTCTTGGGAGCCTGTGATGGGATCAGGAGTTTGTAGGGAGCACAAAGAGTCAACGATTTTAAATAGATCCCTAGAGGAAGTGAGGGACGTTGTAAGCTTAGAAAAATAAGCCTGTTTTTCATTGATGACCCTTTTCTTATAATCTACCAGCAAAAGCTTGTGCTTTTCTCGATCTGTAGGGTTCCAGGTTGTCTGCCATACCCTCTCCTGCCTCCTACAACTCTGCTTTAGGAGCCTAAGAGTCTCGGTAAATGAAGGGGCAGATGGTTTCCGCCTCGCTGAATAGCGGTAGGAGGCAGGAGCCAGATGATCTACTGCTTTGGAGATAGAGTTTGCAAACTCCAGCGCAGCATCGCTGGCATTCTTAGCGGCCAAGGTGGAGGTCTGGGCTACAAGGGGGGTGAGAGAGTCATTAGTGATACCCCTATAGTTTCGTCTGAGTTCCTTGTTCCTAAACCCATGGCATATGGAAGGGGAAAGGGGGAATTCGAGTTCCAAAGGAACCGCCAGGTGGTCAGACCATACCAGAGGGATGGGAGGATCCGTAGAGAGTCGGGGGTCATTGAAGAACACCCTGTCTAAAGTGTGGTCGGCCAGATGGGTGGGAACAGCCTCCCCACGCACCTTCGGACCATCACCTCACTTACGGAATGTCAAATGGCCCTCCAGACCTGGCTGTTCGAATAAACCTCTGGGCCTGCAAGCGCCTGGATACCCTATCGGATGATGAGCTGTGCTTTATAAATCCTGATTGATTGATTTGAATGCTTGCACCACTATTCTCCTAGAGCGAGTTGGTAAGAGGTCAAGGATTTTTTGTAGGGTTCTGAACATATCGATATAGGAAGCTGTACTATTTTTTTGCCTGAGTTTCCATATATAAGGAGTGGTCAACTCACATTCCTAGACTCTTTAACTTCCTCTTTCCAATATACTTTCTTGAATAGTTCAAGGTAGATTATAATCTTACTATAGATAAATTGCCTGAAGTTGTACATGTGGATATCACTTATAAATATAATAGATCCATTTTGATCCATGATTCAAAAACAAATAGCAGTGATGAGAGGAATGGGTGTAAACTAACCGTAAAGTGTACTTTTATTAGAGACTATAGTAAGAAGAGAGTGAGAATTGTAATGACTGCTAATGAAGCAATGGGGCTAAAGCTACAAGAGGAGGCTAATTATACATATTTTATTCACAGGTACATTCTAGGTTTAGAATAGGGAGTTGTGTGTAAGATGTGAGATAAACATGACACAAGAGATGCTTCAATTGTGATTTGAATGAGTGATGGTTATTATAATTATATAGTTGATCGATATTTTATATTAAGGGATGATCCCATATTTAGAGGTTTTTATCACACCTGTGGTAAAATGGCCTTATTTTAATATTACAGGTAACTGAGTAGGTTTTTGTTATCTAGCAATAATGTTCCCCAAAATATATCAGACTAATGAGTTGAGTGGAATGAGTGAAATTAGTTTTAACAGAGTGAAATATGGATTTGGTCAAGCGCTTATGCAAGTGTTTGGTGTGTTTATTCGGACCATTGGTGTGGCTTTGAATGATGTGGAGATAAGAAAATTGTCTCATTTGATAGGCGGTGTTAGAAATGGGATTTCTGGTTGGCTAAGGCTTGCGCCAAAGCCAGGCAGAAACCACCACTCTAGTCAGGGCAAGGGAGTTACACACCAAAGATAACCCCTGCTCACCCCCTTGGTAGCTTGGCACAAGCAGCCAGGCTTATCCCGGTGGCCATGTGTAAAGCATTTGCGCACACACACAGCAACAACATCCCAGGCACACTACAAAAGGAACTCCACACAAGGTTATATCAAAAATAGCCTCTGCATTCTCATAACACATTAGAATAGTAATCACACAATATACACTGTGCCAACTAGCACTAGGCAATATTTACAAGGGATTATATACACATGACAGGGTCACATGGACAACTGTCAGAACCATCACAAAGTGAACTTTGTAGAAGTAAAACAGATCATAAACGTACTACCAGTAACCACTGTACTTAGCATCAGCCTGTAACATAAACAACATTATGCACAGCATCACATCGGGCACAAATTACATTCTGCGCCAACCTTACCAGCATAAAGATATTATGCAATCATCTCACAAGTCTAAACACATTAGACCCTACCCTCCTAAGCATAACGCACATTAGGAAATAAATCACACAGTGAAATATAATCTCACTAGCACAATCCATAATATGCAAAACATCCTTATAATCATAAAATTACATTTAGAGGTATAAAACAGGGTGCGTAATCATACTACATACATTACATTTCCTAGCACCACATAATCACAGTAGGGCCTGGCGCCCTACAAACCTGATAGTCCCCCTGGCCAACTGGCCATCTTAAAAAGGGGCTCAAATGGCCAATTTTTTTTTGCAGAGTTTTATATAGCGCGAACTAGACCCAAACTGAATCAGGTATCAGAGCGCTTTACATAGCACCAGTTACGTTACATGAGGACACGCATTCATTTTAGGCACGGGGAGATTAAGTGATTTGCCCAGAATCACAGGACGTTTTTTGGCGTCGTTACCGAGACTCGAACCCAGTTCCTCCAGGTCCGAGGTCGAGCGCCCTAGCCGTTAGGCCAACTCCTCTCCTATGTTCAACAGTCAGGGCACGCTGCCAATGAAGCGAAATTCAAGGTGGCGCAATCTGCGCAGGCTTAAATGTAGCAGCTGGCACTAAGTGCTGTGCAGCTGTGAAAGGATGGGGGCGAAGGAGTGCGTCTCACTCCCAACTTCAACATGTCCCCTAAGGAAGGAAAAACCTAAATGGTGTAGCTGCCCACTACTTGCTGGGCAGCTGGGAAAGTTAAAAATGAGGCATGGGCTCTCAATGGCCCTTGAAACAAATGTGCCCCCTTCGTTGGAGCCACATGGGGCTCTGAAACAAATACAAAGCGTTGGAGCCTCACGGGGCTCAGTAAACAACTATTCCCTGCTTCCGTCTGCTGGCCCCGCCCACAACCAGGCGGGCCACAGTCGGGGGCGACAATCTCGTCTCTCAGGGGCAATGAGGGGTAGGCTCCCTCCGTATTTAAAATATAAAGTGGGATGGGCACCCGCTCAAAGTGGCAAAAGGCGGGGTAGGCGCCCGTAATAAATGCAGAAAAATGCGGGGTAGGCACCTACCCCTAAATAAGGAAATAAGCGGGGTGGGCACCCTCAAAGCTCACAAGGAGGGGGAATCCCTAGGCTGGAGGATTCCCTCTCAGCAGCGGCACACAGCCCAACGCTGCCAGGAGAAAATAAAGTGCTCCATAGAGAGGGAAATAAAGCGCTCACCAGGCGCTAGGGGTAGAGGTACAAAGCCCTTCTAAATACCTAAATACAGCAAAAGGTCCCGGCAAAAGATATCCTCCAAGGTGGAAAAGGGCAAAGCAGGGCCCAGGGAGGCAAGCCCTCATGGTAGCCCCCCTGGGCCCCAACAGCAGCACGCCCCGCAGGATCAGCACCCAAGTACAGAACAATTTTATGGGGACACAGCCCCTATATTTTTACCACATTTTCCCTTTGTGACACAGCACTGGGCTGGGGGATAAACCAGATGCAATGGGTTGGGGAGCTTTGGAGCACTTTGTTGTGCTTAGCTCCTCTCTCCGTTGTCAGGTGGGGGTTAGGTGCTTAGACACACCACAGGGGGCAGAGCCAGAATTGTGGAGGGAAGGCACAGTCCTATTCAGATCCCAAGTGCAACCCCTCCATCCCATCTACATGCAGATCTCCCTATTCACCACTGGGCAGACTCATCCTGGCTCCTGAAGCCAACCACGCCATCCAGCCCCTACCAATAACAAGCCAGACATGCAATTCACATCAGAAAAATAACAATAGGGGGGACCACTGCAAACCACCTTGTGGATTCTATTTTGTTTATTCATGACGCCTAGGGAGACTGGATCCACTTTTCTCTCTCTCCCCCTATTGTTATTGTTCCGTTCTAGACAGCGCACAGCTGTGGGAGCCCCCTTTCCCATTAGAGTTAGACACAGAGGACATACCTGAACACTTCCCTTACATACATTTGCCCGGCCCGGCACGTCCTCCGAAAAACAACCATGGATGACGATCAGGGACTGACCTTCAGTGAGGAGGATATCGATAGAATTCTTGCTGATGTCAACCCCTTCGAAGGTCTTAGCAGTAGCGACCCGAGCCCAGCGGTAGCAGACTGGGATGAGCTAATGAACATTAGAAAAGTCCAAATAAGAGCAGCCCTACATGGTCTCTTGATGAGGGAATATTTAAGAAACAAAATAGCCCCTCAGGGCTTGTTGGTTAAAAATGAACCCTTCATTTTCCAGGATGACATGGTTTTTAAAAAAGCATGGTCTCTCATTTCGTGGCATTGCACTAGGGACTGGCTGGTCTTAATAGTGCATACTGCTACAAGAAAATCCTTGGAACTCAAAACTGAAATTAGCAGACTGGAGGTGAAGTTGAAGGCTTTAATTTCACCAGCCGATCTGAAGAAAGGATTAGATGAACTCAACCAGCAAATGATGGATTTTGAGGCAACTCTAAAGCAAAGCAAATTCAACAAAATGAAAAAAGATAAAGATCGCTTCACCCCGGAATGGGCATATCCCTACACAAAAACAGACTATGTGATGAAAGATAAGGGGAGCGATTCAGATAATGCGAGTTCTGATGGTAGTACTACCAGTACAAACTCAGGTGGTTTCCAACAAAGAAAACAGAGGGGTGGTTACCGACAACAGAGATCTCAATTCCCTCGCCAACGAGGGTGGAGAGGTTTTCAGGGACCACAGTTTAACCCCTACCAGAACCAATTTCAGTTCCCATCATACCAATTTGTCCCCCCACCAATGGGGCAGATGTATCCACAATGGGTCCCGGAACAATCAAATATAGCCCAAAATGCTCAGCCTTTTTTATCCTGGGGCCAGGGATCGAACAGAGGAAGGAACAGGAAGGGCAACAATGTGAACTGGCAAGCCGGGGACGGCACAGACCCCAGGGTCCTAACCAGGAGTATGACAGCGAACCAAGCGTCAACGAGCAAGAGGGGGACCTAGTTATTAACATAACTCCGTGGCCACTTACTGAGGTACAACACAAAGTACTGAACAAAGGCTTAGGGTATGTCCCCACAAACAAACCTGACCTTTTCTTGTTGCACAAAGAGATGCAGGACTTTATAAGAACTATCAAATTGAGGGCTTTCTTTAAAGACAAGGAACCACCCGCAGAGACCACAGATACAGGGTTAAGACCTAAATCTAACTTTACACCACTAGACAGCCAACTTCCGGTAGAAGTATTGGCTTTTGAAAAGGCAATCATGCAAGAACTAAAGAATTTGGATACTAAACAGAGGGTATTCCATAACATGAGCAAACTGGAAAATGAAGCTATTAAAGAACTTGGACAAAACAAGGATCTAGTCATCAAACCAGCTGACAAAGGGGGAGCCGTGGTTATACAAACCTCCGCTGCCTACGACAGGGAATGCAGAAGGCTCTTAGCCGACAACAGAAACTATCAAGTCCTGGCTGTAGACCCTACCGAGTCCCTAAGAGTGAAGATACAAGGAATGATTGAAGAGGCCCTTGCACATGATTGGCTATCCAAAAAAGAGTCAGAGTTTCTGGTTCAAAAGAACCCTCGCACGCCGTACTTCTACACCATACCAAAAGTACACAAAAACCTTGAGAACCCGCCAGGACGCCCGATTGTGTCCGGCATCTCGTCCATTCTGGAACCCCTATCCAAGTTTGCGGATGCTTTCTTGAGACCCCTGGTACAGGCCACTGATACCTATCTGAGGGACACTAAGGCAGTACTCCAATTGTTGCAGAATCACCCATTTGACCCTGAGTCACAAATGCTACTGAGCCTGGATGTGGAGAGTCTCTACACGAGCCTCCCTCATGATGAGACACTTCTGATCATTGAAGAGGTACTCCACTCCACCCATTGGAAATACCAAACCCCTAGAGGGGTTGTAATGGAATGCATCTCTTTAGCTCTCACAAAGAACTTTTTTGAATACGAGGGAACTCTGTATTGGCAAAGCCATGGGACCAGCATGGGGAGCACCTTTGCTCCGAGCCTGGCAGGACTCTATGTCCATCATTTGGAGTCCTCCAAAATCCTCCATCCCAACAATCCCTACAGAACCAGGATACACACGTGGCGACGCTATATTGACGACGTCCTAGTAATTTGGGAGGGGGACGAGAATTCCATTACAGAGTTTATGCAATGGCTGAACAATCAGAACCCTTTCCTCAAGTTCACTCACCAGATGTCAAACAGGTCCATGGTTTTCTTGGACCTCAATATCTACCATGAGACGGGGGTTCTCAAGACAGAAACCCATTTCAAACCGACGGCCAGAAATTGCCTCCTCAGGTTCGACAGTTTCCATCCGCGTCACCTGAGGGAGAACCTTCCTTATGGACAGTTCCTCCGCCTGCGTCGGAATTGCAGCGACCTGGCAAAATATAAAAGTCAAGCAAAAGACCTCTGCACTAAGCTAAAAGAAAGGAAGTATCCCAACCCTGTTATTCAGAAGGCTATGAAAAGGGCCAGGAATAACAATCGTGAGGCCCTTCTTGAAGACAAACCCACACATGATAACCAGATGAACAGAACGGTCTGTGTAACCACCTACAGCCCGGTTACCAATCAATTGACGAAACTGGTGAATAGGCATTGGCGCACACTCACATGTGGCACACTATCCCTGGAGAAACCAATGTTCGCCCACAGACGTGGCAGGAATCTGAAAGACATTTTAGTCCATACAAGACCACAGCCACAGAAAGCTGAACAAACAAGACTACAAGGGATAAAGGGCCACCATCCATGTGGCAACTGCAATTGTTGTCATCTCACAAAAAAGAGCCAGACTCTCTCCTTCACCAATGGGACGAGCTGGGAACAACGGATGTTCACAAATTGTAATAGTAAAAATGTGGTCTATTTGATCACTTGTCCCTGCGGCAAGGAGTACGTGGGAATGACCACGAGGCAAGTAAAAGTCAGGATTAATGAGCATAAGAGCAATGTGAGATGTAAAAAGGTGACCACTAAAATGTCAGCTCATTTCCTGGAACTTCAACATTGTGTCAATGAATTACAATGGACAGTGATCGAACAACTTCCCTCGGACGTAGGTCTGTTGGAAAAGGAGCAACGTTGGGTGTTCCGGCTGGGCACCGACATTACAGGGCTTAATGACTCCATTCCCTGGAGCCAATTACGTTAGCTTCTGAACACAGCATGAATGGTTTGATGAGTGACACAATACTGCAACCCATTTCTGTCAACCAGCGTTTTCATGGTTGTAAATGACATAATGAGCGTCTATGTAATTTTGTGTACATTTATGACCCCTTTAATGCCTATTTAACCCTTGCGTTATACCTCCCTCCTTTGATGGCAGAATTTGGGGGTAACTTCACTGCCTTGATTGAATGTGCATAAATGCTTTACTTTCATCAACATCCCTTCGGGATCTATTTCACCTCTACCCTGCCTTTCCCTCTTATGAACAACGAGTGAAGAAGGCAGGCAATACCGACACCAGCTAATGTATTGCGACCATCAGCAGTACTTGACATTTAACATTGAATGTTCACGCGGTTGCGCATGCGCGTCGCGTCGCATGCACAGTCCTCTAGTTACGAAACGGGGTCTGCGCATGCGCGTTCAGCGAACCACTACCGCTGAGCCTGCACGACCGTGCGCATGCGCGTCTTGTGATTCACTACCTTTGAGCTAGCGCGTCCATGCTCAGCGCAGCACCGTGACTCACATTCTCCTTCCGGATATGAAACGAGGCATTCTACCTTATATGGGCCCTTTCCGTTAGTAATTATCCAATTTACCCCTTCCAATTAACCACACCTTAGAGTATAAAAAGCAAACTTCTGCCTTAACGGCTCACTTCCAGCGGAGCAGCGTTGAGGGGAAGGCAGGGGATCGTTCCATGCAGTCACCGTGAGTAGGGCCAGTCGAGACGGAGGATGCATCTCTCTCACCAGTAACCTGGCTTTTTTAATCTTTTTTTAATCTCTATTTCACCTCCCTGAATACAGCCATTTACTATCTTTTAGGTTGTTGACTGGACAACGAGGAGTGATACCCCCAATACTACGCTTAGGCTCATGAGGCCTTCTGAATTTTGAACTAAAGTAAGCCTGTACCATCGATGAAAACCAATCTTTTTTATTCCCATTTATATCAGGAAGAGTGCATGTATGTATGTGCGAATGTGTTTAGAACTGTATGTCCCCCTATAAATGTCTTTCTCTCACAAGGTACCAGATCCACAATGGAGTTCTGTATACTTACCTTTGTTACAAAAGAAATTCTTTTTTCCTCATGTTTCCTGGACATCCGACTAGCATGTTTGTTATGTTCCTGGACATCCGACTAGTTTTCTTACTATGTCTTTCTTTTACAGATTTTGCAAACGCCAATTGGGCGCAACGAGCATACCTTCACTTAAAACATTGATAGGTATATTACACATTGTATTTTTAATATATTTTTTGAACACTTTCACATTCCATGTGAGTAAGGTGAGGATCATAGTGCATATCCTCGTCCTGAAGAAGGAGCCTTGTGCTCCGAAACATGTTGACACTGTTGTTGGTTGATATACCCTAGTATGTATTTTTTCAACCAGTCTTTGCACTTTTTACTAATACCAGCCAAGGACGGAATAAAATATTTTCTTTTTATCCTTAGTGCCAGGTATTTTTTATCCACTTTTTCACCTCACCTCACTCACATCACTCAACACACACCCTCACATAGCTCACTATCAAGTGCTCCTACGTAGTCGTTTTGTCGTAGCACGCCGCATCCCGTAGAGGGTTGCGAAGGCCCCAATGATGAAGCATGACACCAAGGGGCCTGTTGGTGTGTGAGGGGCATTTAAAAAACACGGTGTGCTCCCCATCCTTTTAGGGACCACTGCAAACCACCTTGTGGATTCTATTTTGTTTATTCATGCAATTCACATCAGGCAGGCAGACACACAGTACTAAGTATGGGCCCAAAATCCGTTCCGCTCGCGAAATTGCCGAAAATTCGCAAATTTGCTTGTGGGCGGATTATTTTTTTTTTTGATGGCCAGCTCACTCAAGGGACCCCTGCGCCCTTCGGCGCGATGGCAGTAACACACACATGGTCACTGGAGACAGCTCTTCTGGCACTTTACGCAGCTGTAGTGTACGAAAAGCACTATACATTTACCCAACGAGGTAGCACTTACTGGATTAGCCAGTAGAAAGTACTCCAATAATATTTCCTGCAAATCGCAAAAAATCAGCGAGTTCACGGGAAAATCCGCAAACTCGTGGATTTTTTGTGCGATTTTGCACAAATTTTCGGACCGCAGATCCGCAAAATTCACCCATATTTACACAGTACACAGAAATGCCAACTTCTAAAAGTGGCATTTCTCCGCCAGTCACCATAAATCTGCGCACACCATTGCGCAGCATTTATTCTCACGAGTTCGCACATACTAAACTCGCCCCTGCACTCCTCTCATATCAGGAATTACCATGGACACACATATCCCCCATGCATTCCTATGGGAGGGCAGGCCAGTCTCACTACACATACACAGAGGGCGCACGCATTTTACATTGGACCACAGTGCTAAGGTGCTCAGAGGCCTAAAATTACCAATACCTGGTTACAGAAAAAGGCTAGGAGAACGCAAAAAGTTTGGGGTGAACCTGCCAAAAGGGCCAAGTCCAACAGGTGGCTTACCTACTAATACTACAGGAGTGCTCATTAAATTATTGAGGAAATGGTTGCTATTTGTGCGAAGGTAATACAAAATCGATTTGCTTTGGATATTTTGCTTTAAGAAACAACCACAATTGCCAATACTGCAATTTACTCGTAACTACGGATGCAATAAGAAGAACAGAAATAAAACTGGTTCTTCAAAACAAATTACTTATTGAATTAAACTATTTATTTCCAATACAAAGTTACACAACATTATTTGGGCGACAACTTTTCTTCATTATCAAAACGATTAGAAGATCAATACACCGAAGAGAAAAAAGGAAAAGAATCCTTCCTAATAATATTTACACTCACTTATGACTCACATTCAATCAAGCCTTCACTCATAAAACCTCAATCAAACTCATACATACTTTGTGAAAAAAGTTGAAAGAAAAGAAGGGGAGGAAGAAGGAAAGGGACAAATCAAAACATATATCAAACACAAGGTCTTTATTATGTTTTTCAGAACCAATTTGAGGTCCTGACGAGAGTTCCTCTTCCAAGGAACTCGAAATGCGTCGACCATCATCGTGGTAGGCCAATCGTTCTCAAAAAAACCCGATATCAGATTTTGAAATTGCTTTTGATATTCAGATGACCTATTGTATAAATTAGCAATTGTTTCTTTGTAAATATATTCCAAGTGTACCATTTGACTAAATACCAGTTGTGTTGAACACAGTCATTGATATATGTTTTGATTTGTTCCTTTCCTTCTTCCTCCCCTTCTTTTCTTTCAACTTTTTTCACAAAGTATGTATGAGTTTGATTGAGGTTTTATGAGTGAATGCTTGATTGAATGTGAGTCATAAGTGAGTGTAAATATTATTAGGAAGTATTCTTTTCCTTTTTTCTCTCCTGTGTATTGATTTTCTAATCGTTTTGATAATGAAGAAAAGTTATATAATGTTGTGTGACTTTAAATAATAATAAATAATGTTGTGTGACTTTGTATTGGAAATAAATAGATTAATTCAATAAGTAATTTGTTTTGAAGAACCAGTTTTATTTCTGTTATTCTTGTTGCATCCGTAGTTACGAGTAAATTGCAGTATTGGCAATTGTGGTTGTTTCTTAAAGTTCAAGGCTTGGCCTTGCTGCAAAGTAGCCAGACCCTTTCTTTGTTCACGCTTGGATATTTTGCTGGCAAAGGAAGGTGAAATGTGTTGTGTAATTAGGATTCAGCATTGTTTTACGTTTGTGTCTGATAACACCATGGAAATTAATACATATATTAACCACATACCTAATATTGCGAGTGAAGATGAAATCTTGGAAGAGAGTGGTGTGTGGAAAACAGTTCGTTCAAGGTTTAGAAAGACTGGAAAAGGAACTGGAAAGATTGGTAAGTAGTTTGGTGATTGAGGTGGTGGCTTACTAAGGAAAACTAACAGATTAATAACATTAATGCTGAGTATAAAATGTATAATTCTAATATTTAAGGGAGGTTTGAAAGGTGATTGTGAAAGTAGAAGCAAAAGAAGACAACGACCAGAAAGAGAGATGATATTGAACTTGATTACCTCAAAGCCAGAGTTTTTAAAATAAAGGCTATGGAGAACTCGAAATCGAAGAAGCAGAGAATAGTTGAAGTGTTGTAGCATAGTGTAGAATAATTTGGTGATGATTCAGAAATCATCAGAGGGGGAAATGTGAATTGAGAATGTGTTCTTAATAGAAAATAATGTTTGTTTGACAATGTGTTTTGTTGCTTCAGTTGGCATGACTGCAGCCTGGTCAGCCTGTGCTGACATTTATTTTGCAGTTTGCAAAAAACACAGTTGATAGACGGAATGTAGAACAATGTCATACATTCACCCCAGAACAGAGATCTGGGCCTAAATCCATCGTTATTTGGCACTACACACCACCCTGGGTTAGACACTGGCTATATGCAAATCAGCTCTGACCCTGTGCCTCATGGGAACAGTCC
Source organism: Lissotriton helveticus (assembly GCF_964261635.1). Classification (NCBI taxonomy): domain Eukaryota; kingdom Metazoa; phylum Chordata; class Amphibia; order Caudata; family Salamandridae; genus Lissotriton; species Lissotriton helveticus. The sequence continues at coordinate 991,642,085 of NC_136067.1, forward strand.
AGTCCGAACTACCAAGCCATGTCTTTCCCAGACCAGAATCAAGCATCCAAGGACCGGTTTCTGGCTATCAGCCTTCATCAGCCTGGATAGCTTGACTCCAGTGATGTGGAGAGCCTGGGACTCACGTCTGAGCATGCCCAGCCCACTCGGGGTGAAAATTGCAAAAAACACAGTTGATGGACAGAATGTAGAACAATGTCATACATTCACCCCAGAACAGAGATCTGGGCCTAAATCCATTGTTTTTTGCACTCCACACCACCCTGGGTTAGACACTGGCTATATGCAAATCAGCTCTGACCCTGTGCCTCATGGGAACAGTCCAGTCCGAACTACCAAGCCAAGTCTATCCCAGACCGGAATCAAGCATCCAAGGACCGGTTTCTGGCTATCAGCCTTCATCAGCCTGGATAGCTTGACTCCAGTGATGTGGAGAGCCTGGGACTCACGTCTGAGCATGCCCAGCCCACTCGGCGATGAAAATTGCAAAAAACACAGTTGATGGACAGAATGTAGAACAATGTCATACATTCACCCCAGAACAGAGATCTGGGCCTAAATCCATTGTTTGCTTTGCACTCCACACCACCCTGGGTTAGACACTGGCTATATGCAAATCAGCTCTGACCCTGTGCCTCATGGGAACAGTCCAGTCCGAACTACCAAGCCATGTCTTTCCCAGACCGGAATCAAGCATCCAAGGACCAGTTTCTGGCTATCAGCCTTCATCAGCCTGGATAGCTTGAACTACCAAGCCATGTCTTTCCCAGACCGGAATCCGAAACCGGTCCCAAAATGCTTGTTTCCGGTCCAGGGAAGACATGGCTTGGCAGTTCGGGCTGGACTGTTCCCATGAGGCACAGGGTCAGACTGATTTGCATATAGCCATGTCTGAACTGGGGTGGCTGAGTGAAATAAAGAATGGTGATGGATTAAACCCAGATCATGACTGGGGGTTAGTGTTTGATTTGTTCAAACGCTCCATCCATCATCCCCTTTTGTATCGCTTTGTTCGCCCTAAGTGTGGCAGGGTATGCTCAGACGTGAGTCCCTTGTTCACTTGGCCACTGGATTCAAGATAGCCTGGCTGATGAGGATTATGAATCCGAAACCGGTCCCAGGATGCTTGTTTCTGGTCCAGGGAAGACATGGCTTGGCAGTTCGGGCTGGACTGTTCCCATGAGGCACAGGGTCAGACTGATTTGCATATAGCCATGTCTGAACTGGGGTGGCTGAGTGAACTAAAGAATGGTGATGGATTAAACCCAGATCAGTTGACTGGGGGTGAGTGTTTGATTTGTTCAAACGCTCCGTCCATCATCCCCTTTTGTATCGCTTTGTTCGCCCTAAGTGTGGCAGGGTATGCTCAGACGTGAGTCCCTTGTTCACTTGGCCACTGGATTCAAGATAGCCTGGCTGATAAGGATTATGAATCCGAAACCGGTCCCAGGATGCTTGTTTCCGGTCCAGGGAAGACATGGCTTGGCAGTTCGGGCTGGACTGTTCCCATGAGGCACAGGGTCAGACTGATTTGCATATAGCCATGCCTGAACTGGGGTGGCAGAGTGAACTAAAGAATGGTGATGGATTAAACCCAGATCAGTTGACTGGGGGTGAGTGTTTGATTTGTTCAAACGCTCCCTCCATCATCCCCTTTTGTATCGCTTTGTTCGCCCTAAGTGTGGCAGGGTATGCTCAGACGTGAGTCCCTTGTTCACTTGGCCACTTGATTCAAGATAGCCTGGCTGATGCCGAAACCGGTCCCAGGATGCTTGTTTCCGGTCCAGGGAAGACATGGCTTGGCAGTTCGGGCTGGACTGTTCCCATGAGGCACAGGGTCAGACTGATTTGCATATAGCCATGTCTGAACTGGGGTGGCTGAGTGAACTAAAGAATGGTGATGGATTAAACCCAGATCAGTTGACTGGGGGTGAGTGTTTGATTTGTTCAAACGCTCCCTCCATCATCCCCTTTTGTATTCATTTTGCAGTGACAGAAAGAAAGTTGCATGAATCAGTTTCCTACATGCATGTTTTTCTGTGTCTTTCTGTTTCAGAAAGTAAGCAAGCTAAACCCGCTTTCATAGTCTGTTTACTTGTTGAGCTGAAATGTATTAATTTTTGTTATGTTCCTCAAGAAGGAAGCCATCTGAAGATTGTGTTTGTATTTGCAACAAATTCAAGGTTATTTACCCAAGTTTGCTCTAAGCAGTTGTACAGCTATTGTTTTTATTTGTTGCACAAATAACATGTTATTTCCTTCATTTCCTATATATGTCTTATTGTATTTATGCTGAAAAATAGGGGTTCCTAAATGTTCCCCATTTGATATATCATAATTTCTTATAAAACTATTGGTTTATGTGTATGAAACATTATATGTAATGCACTACTATGTCAGATCACACCACATTGAGTCTGTTATTTCGACTGCCTGAAACCTATAAAATATAGGCTTTTTGGGAGATGTGCTAGACCTTTTGCATACTTTCCCAAAGGCAGACTCCATGTTGGTATGTCTGTTGATTTATATCTAGACATTTCTTGCTTTCTATACTGTGCAGATTCCAAACTGGTATGTCTATTGTTACACTTGGCGTGTTCAGTGGGTTTACCCCGAGACCTTTTGCTTTTTGGCCTCCTGTTGTTAACCCTTTTTTTGTTGGTTTTAGGACTTTGCTCTCCATATAAATTGTGTTTATGGATTGGTGTTTCCATGTTTGGATTATTTGATTTACTGATAAGTACCTAGTAGAGTGCACAAGGTGTGCCAGGGCCTGTACATCAAATTCTGCTAGTGGGCTTGCAGCACTGGTTCTGCTACCCACACAAGCAGTCCTTGAAAGGGTTCTCAGACCTGCCACTGCAGTGTCTGCATGCAGTTGTGACTGCCATGTCGACTTGGCAAGTGCACCCACTGGCCAGGCCCCAAACCTTCCCTTTTCTTACATGTAAGGTACCCCTCAGCTAGGCCCACGGTACTCTCATGGGCAGGGTGCAGTGTATGTGAAAGGTAGGACATGGACTGGTGTGTGTGACATGTCCTGATAGTGAAATAAAGTGTGCGTTGTTTTTCACTATTGAAAGGCTATCTGTCCCGTAGGATAGAATGGAAGATACTTTGTAACATCTTACATGTATAACTTCCCATTGGGACAAGATAGAGAAATGGACTTTGGGCTCTATCAACTCTGAATTTAGAAACACATCTTTTATTAAAGATGGTTGTTAAATTATGTGTTTGAATCCTTCGTGCCTCTGCTGAGTTGTGTATTGACTGGCTGGTTTTGGAGTGACAGGGGCTGTGGATGTGCATTCTCTGTAGACAGCCAATAGGGGGGGTTGAGATTAGTCCTGCCTTTCCTGGATGAGTCAAGGCTGGGGTGAAGGGACCTGGTCTGCATTTAAAGTAGTGGGAGGAGATTTTCTTGTACCTGAATGTGCCTGGTTTGCCTTACACAATGCTGTCCCCACTTCTGCCAGGAAGCTAGGCCAGAGAGGACAGAACTAGTTTGGACTAAGCATAGAGACTCTCTGCAACAAGAGAACAAAGGGACATGTGGTATAAATATTGGTGCCCAAACGCCAGAAATGTAGAACTCTTTTGGACTGAGAAACCTGCCAAGAAGAAGAGCTGGAGAAGCTGGGACGAGGAACTACCACTTTGCTGTGTGCTTTGCTGTGTGGTCCTGCAGTAGCTGCTTCTGTCTTGGGCAGAGAAAGTACTGGTCTGGACTTTTTACAACTTATTTGTTTGAGTTTCTCCAACAGCTTGAGGTAGAGCTTGCCCCATTTTCAAGAAGTCTCAGGAACAGAAAAGACTTCAGGTTCATCTGCTACCAGCACTGGGAATGGTGTGTCAGGAGGTCGGGTGTCTTAGGGGAGGCGGTCACTTGGATTCAATGTTACGTAGACAGTAGAACTTTCCAGTTCGTTTCAGGGGAGTCGATGTCTAGGAGCCTAGTGCTCAGCTGCGGAGTACCGCAGGGATCCTCGTTGAGCCCCACATTATTCAATGAGTACTTGCGGCCACTCGCTGATATCATCTTGCCTCACAGGATCAAAATCATCACCTATGAGGATGACATGCAGCTGGTAATTACCCTCAATGGTCCCCAAAACTTTCCCTCAGACTTTAAAACCTGTTTGGAGAAAGTGGCCTTCTGGATGGAGCACTCCTGCATCAAGCTAAACAGAGGAAAAAAGGAATTAATGCTCCTGGGCAACACCTCTAGCATGGATCTCAAACAGATATGGCCCACCTGCCTAGGTCCTGCCCCAACCCCTAAGACTAGGATTAAAAGCCTGGGCGTTTGGTTAGATAACTCTCTTAAGTTCGACCACCAAGCAGTTAGAGTGACAGGCTCCTGCTTTGGCACCCTCAGATTACTTAAGAAGGTTCTCCCTCTCCTTCCAATGGGTGCAAGGAGGACCCTGATACAGGCCTTGGTCCTATCGTGCTTGGACTATGGCAATTCTCTTTACCTAAGAGCACCTAAAGCACTGATAAGGAAGCTCCAAATAGCGTAGAATTGTGCTGCTAGGCTGTTCCTGGTGATTCTGAAAACTCTGTCGGCCAAGCCGGCCCTGAAAACCCTACACTGGCTGCCAATTTTGGAAAGTGTAAAATTCAAGGCTCTGTGCATAGCCATAAGACCCTGTGGGGAAACGGCCCTGCTGTCAACTGCTCCCACATTACATCCTACCACCCCAGAGAATGCCTTCGATCGGCCAATCTTAACTTCGCAGTCATCCCCAAAGTCAGGAGGGTAAGAAGTGGAGGAAGATATTTTTCCTATGATGTAGCCAGACTCTGGAACACACTGCCCCTACACCTTCGCTCAGAATCCCGTCATCTCCCCTTTCAAAAACTTCTTAAAACCTGGTTATTTCAACACTCTGCCCTATAATCCTATCACGCCCCCCACTGTCTAGCTGCTAGCACTGGAATGCCTTGGGGTAGATATGCGCTCTACAAATGCTAAATAATAATAATAATTGTGTGCTGCAACAGAAGAAAAAACATCCCATTGACGTAAACAATGCAGCTACCGTCTCCGTGTCCTGAAGGCACCGCAATCCTGGCCTCACCACGATGCTGCCCACCGCTGCCACCGAGCCACTGCTTACACTGCCGCCTGTGGGCACTGCACTTCGCTCCACCATGCTTCACATCGCAGCTCAGGTATCCCCGACGCCAACATCAACGGCGCTGCTTGCACCGTGGTTAGAGGGCACCGCTTGTAAGTTACACAAAGCACTGCCCTCATCCCGCATCGCAGCCTTGGCCTACTGATGCCGGCTCCAGCCTACTACAGCCCTTCAGCAACGACGCCGCTGTTTGTACCATGACCTTCCAGCACCGCGACGAGCACTGCATCACTTCGCACCGCAGCCCTGGTCACACTGACGCCACTGGATGACCGTCAAGAGCTGCTGTCAGCACCGCACGCCGCACCTCTGCACTTTGCAATGCAGAACCGACACCTGCCGAAGCTCCCGATTTCATCCGCGAGGAGTTTGTGCTACAACTTGTTTGAATTCAAGGGCCCGACGACTCCTGCACCAACCTCCGGAACCAACGCCTGCCAACGCCGACTCTTCAGAGGTCAATGAGAGATTGCAGATGCCCTGCATTTCAAAAAGGTACTGTTTTGCGGGTCTTTCCGACACCGTAGCCGGCCCACGATGCCTTGGTCAGCCAGAACTGTTTGGATTTGTTGTTCATGACGCCATGATAGCCCCGGACAGAGCTATCGACTTCAGGGAACTGTATTTTAAGTCTATTTTTTGCTTCTTGATATTCCTAAGAACAGTATGGTGGATTTTTATAGTTTTTGGTCTTGTTTTACATGGATAAAATATTGGATATTGTTCTAAAACTGGTGTGGTGTCCTTTTGTAGTGTTTTCACTGTATTACTGTTGGTTATGTGTAAAATTCTTTATACACTGCCTCTGAGATAAGCCTGACTGCTCGTACCAAACTACCCAGGGATGAGCAGGGGTTATTTCAGAAGTGTATCCCCCTTATTGTGACTAGAAAGAAGGGCCCCTACTTAGACAGGGTAACAACCTGCCAACTAGAGACCTCCATTTCTAACATCTATTGTCTTAATACTTTAACAATTTGAGCAGATTTTACGCTAGTCTTCTCGCTGAACGGAATTTCGGTTCTAGCTATTTACTTGCTTTGGATGTAGAGCTAATGTTGATCTTTTTGCATGTGCGTTAGTTGATGTATTATTGATGCAGATTTAATTCTGACTAACTACTTTTTTGCCTTCTGTAATGATTCTTAAATTTGAATAAATCTTTGTGGTTTTACTTCTTATGAGTCTCATACAACCTGAACCTCTGCCTCAGCCCATTAAATGTATTAATTATAAACATGGCATCAACCATTGTGGATTGTGTCCCTAGTTAAAAGGGGGAACTATTGCCCATAGCAATCAACATCAAGAGAGGGGTGAAATCAGGAAACCAGAAAGCAGTGTAGCCATTTCAAACAGTGAAAACAGTGTCCAAAGCAATATGAGAAACTACATTTATAGCAACAAAGGAGAACTCTATTCCCATAAAAAACATAGGAAACTATGTCCAAAACAAACAAGGGTGCTCTGCACAAGACTCAATGGAGGGGTACACCCTTAGCAACCAGGGAGAACTGTGTTCATAGTGATCAGGGAGAATTTTGTGTTATTATCAGCTACGAGGAACTTTGACATAGCAAGTACAAGGTGCTGTCCACCACCATCAAGCAGTGTTTATTTTTAGATAAAGCTTTGGCTGGGCATTGATTTAGTATTATTTTTATTATTATTATTATTGTTATTATTATTATTATTATTATTATTATTATTATTATGATTGCACTGTGCTGAGTTTTGGTTTCTAGTCCATATCAACTCCCAGTGTAGGACTTGAACTGCTCTGCCTAGCTACTTTGAGGGTCAAGTTCTAAAATGGTGCATTTTATGCTCAGTTAGTACTGCAACCCCAAGACATCAGAGGTATACGGTCAAAATACCAATAGTGGAGTCCAGTTATCCCTGGTTGTGCTGTGACTCCCGAACCAGCTCCCAAAGGTGACATACTGGGATGAATTAAATTGAACTTTTATTTACAAAAAAATGACATTAACTACAACATGTAAACCGGGCAATGAAAATATTTTGAAGTGACCTGTTGCTGCCTTTTTTTAACTGTGCTTATGCATCTGCCTGTATGCAGTAGGAAATTGTTCTCTAATACCCATTGCATCCTTATCATGCTATACTATTTAAAACTGCAAAAAAAGATACATTTAAAACAAGCATTGAAAATGCAATAGCTCTCGCAATAGAAGAGTTTGACCTTTTGGTGTTGCAAATGTAAAACTTTTTATTTGGTTTATATTTTTTCAAATTATAAAAGTATTAATTTTGTTTTTTGTAAAGTGAATATTTATAAATCTACCAAATGTTAAATTTATAGCATTAGTAAAGTTACATGTTTAGTTTTGTCCTTGTTTACCTGTATTTGATGTGCAAACTTACAATTTTGTGTAAAATGTTATAAATAAAGGATAGTGACCTAATGTTGTTTCTAATTTTTTGCTAAAACTTTTTACATGTAAAAAAGTACAAAACTAAACATGTAAATTACCTAAAGCTATAAAGTTAACATTTGGTTGAATTATAACTATTCATTTTACAAAAAACAAAAGTAAGTCAGTTAAATAAAATGCACGGCTAGGATGGGATCAGATTACAATGTATGTATGAGCATAAACATCTTTGCTATGCAGCAGCACAAGTGGGCAAATATCGGTATGCAACCATACTAAGCGCGCTGAGACGTGCACCTACACTCCAACGTGCACACTGGGTAACATAGGCCTGGAATGTCAGTGTGGCATATCCTAACACCAGCACACACATTGTGAAAGAGGAGACGTATTATCTTTGCACTGGTGAAAGTACATAAAGTACATAAAGCGCAATGAAGAAGGTGGTACCGATGTCAAAACGGGAAGATGGACAAGAGAAAACCATGGTACTTTGCATGCATCTTCTATACTTTAACTGCACAATAATGCACACACCGGGACAGGTCTCATGGAAAGGTTGGTGTTTTTTTTTGCGTTTTATATAGCGCAAACTTGACTCAAAGGTATAGAGTATCAGAGCGCTTTACATAGCACCAGTAACGTTACAAGAGGCACATTCATTTTTATTAGGCGCGGGGAGATTAAGTGATTTGCCCAGAATCACAGGGTGTTGCGCGTCCTTGCCGAGATGTGTTCATTCCTGCAGATGTGTATTCTGTAAACACGGCTCATTCTGTGAGGCCGAGGCTGCTGCAGAGAAGTCTGGATTTGTTGATCGCGCCAAGACACACACATGAATGAACCGATGAGCTTACGGGTTGACAGACACACCACCGGCACAAGCTAGATCCTCAAAGAGCTGAACACACACACACAGATGAAGACAGGTAATCAGCGTGAAGGTGCAACTCACGGAAACAGACACAATAAACAGACCATTCTCTAGACGTGAAAAGGAAACAGAGGCACATGGAGACACGCACAACACATGGGCAAACAGGTAAGTGTGAGTGACAGAGAAATGACGCTGCAAACGGACCCAGCGACACAGAAATATACTTTAAGCACACAGCAGACAATATAAGTAAAAGCCAGTGCGCACTGACAGATACATTAGAACAGACACAGTGACTCACAGCGATACACACAGACACCAAGACTGGGGAAGCATGGCTACTGATGAGATTGCTTAAGGGTGGTCGTTAATTAAAGTCGCTGTCACTTGCGTTTGCTCTGCCTGTGATGCACACACACCACTTGTTACACACAAGGCGCAGCTCTACCAAGAGTGGAGGGTGAGGAGAACGTAGTGTAATACAGCTGTAGCAGCGTCACATCAGCATGTACATGTGTGCTGAGAACCCCAAAGCTGCGTGTGGAGGGCTCCTGACGTGCAGCGGAAAGAGGGAAAGACCAAATTAAAAAGAAACAGCGACGGAAGGGAAAAGTTGCATGTGTACTATTTGTACTTGCAACAGTTATAAATGTTTTTAGATACGCTCGCTGATGCCCCATGGCGATGTCTGTGCTGTAGGAGATTAGAACCCACATCCGTCGGTAAGCAACCCAGTGGGCAACTGAGCACCGTGAATGTGATCTGAGGCGGAGTGGGTGCCCGGGCCTCTTGCTGCCTAACTTGATGCACTCGGAAAAGGTGGGGGAAGGGAACCAATGCATTTGTGCTCGAAAGGTAGGAGGGTGAAAGCAACAAATAAAACAAAGGACTGCGTTTGTGCTTGGAGTGTCGGAGGAGGGCTCCTAACGTAAAGCAGAATGAGGGAAAGCTAAAATTAACAAGAAGAAAACGGAACGATAATTATTTAGAGAAGACATGTCTAAATTGAATGAAAAATATCTTAAGGCTTTTCGAAATCGCTGGATTTGCTGTGGCCACGGGCGGAGGTGGAAGGCGAGCCATGGGCAATCAGGAAAATTAACCCAGTCCGCTTATTACCTGCATAGAGCCGCCCAGTGCAACGTATGACTGCACGGCCATCACCACAAAAAAAAGTGTCAAGCAAAAAAATACTGCTAAATGGGCTAAAAAGAAAAGGAGACACGGCCGGCCGGCCGTGAAACTGAAAGCACGGCCGGCCGGCCGTGAAAAAGCCTTTGATGCAGCAGGGGGTAATTAGGGGAGGAGAATGGCTGGGCTGAGGCGGAGCGGGAAGAGCTGCTGGCGGCACCAAGCTGACGATTTGATGCTGTGCACGCGCATTTTAACTAATTGCGCTTGCGCATTGAGTTAAAAGTGCACATGCACTTCATCAAATCGCCAGTGAATCGCCAGTGTAGGTAAGCTCTGTTTAAGCCTTTATAGTCTCGCTCTGCTCAATGCGCATGCGCATTGACAGGCGAGACCTAAAAATGGCTGCAACATGGGAGACCTGGGTCCATAGCAACAGGAGAGAACACAACTCATAGCAAATTAGCAGGATTCTCCACAAAACAACCAGAGGGAGCTTTGGCACTAACCCCTAGGGAGGGACGCACCCACAGCAACCATGGGAGGACTGTGTCCATTGCATAAAGTGGAAACTACACTTCTAGCAATCGGAAGGTGCTATGCACAAGTATCAAGCTAGTGGTTTTGCCAAAGTCTCCAAGGAGCGCTGTGTTCATAGCAATCAGGAGATGCTGTACACAAGAATGAAGGCAGGGGTTCACCAATAGCAACCAGGGAAAACTATGTCCATCGCAACTAGGAGAAGTGTAACTTCATAAGAAGGCAGAACTACATCATAAAAATAAAAAACTATTGTTCAGCAGCAATAAAGGAATGGTGCTCCCATAATAACAAGTGAAACCTAGGTTTTTAGCCCCGTAAAAAAAAAAATACTGTTCACTCCATGGCACTGTGGCTGTAACAAATTCTATTTATTTAAGTAGTGAACTATGTATACAAAGCTTTTTTATGACTTGAGAACATCTAAATGTTTAATGGCAGACTAAAATCTGGCATTACAAATAACAGTCTGCAATGTGTTTTCCCCCATACAATACAAGCAATTTAGAATACACTTAAAATAATCTGAATAGAACGTAAAAAAAATAATCTGATAGTTCCTAATTTATTACCAAACCTCAATCAGTTGTCCATTTCTGTCGTTACCTGTGCAGTGTTTTCAGAATTTTTTGGCTAACAGTGTTTCCTGAGAAACTAAAACAATCTAACTCTGTATTACCCTAGGCCTAGTTTTCTGCAAACACTTAGACGTAATTGGCATTGGCAAAGCCCCTAACTCTGGGTTTAATGTGGTAATGCATTCAGCGTTTAAGCATTAGATCGGAACTTGGTAGGAAACCATCAGGAACAGACAGAAAGGGCTGTAGTATAGTAGCATCTCTTGTACTTCAATGCAAGCACTTGATTGGAGGTGGAAGGATACAACTGAACAGCTAATAGCATTAGGTGAAAGATAACTAATACATGCGGCTGGCCCAAGATTTGATTGACAAAGTCTCCTGCCAGTGGCTGAAAGAGGTTGGCCAAAGAAAGCCAATGATTTAAAGGGGTGTACACAACACCCACTTTATATATATTGTTAGCAAGGGTTATGTTTGGAACCCGTATCTAAAATCATTACTAAATTCTTAAGACTGACATTATCAAAGAACCCAATTAACTAGATGAAGTAAGTTAATGCTTAATTTGTAAAATATTAAGGGCCAGGGCTCTGACCGGAAGGCCAATGCAGCTTGCACCACCCATCGCCCCTGTCATTGCTGCCAATACAACTACTAACAATTTCTCTTACATGTAAATGCGACAGTTCAGATTATTCCAGGTCCCCAAAGCTAAAGGAATGGCTGGGGAGGAAGGTATTAGTACTTTTTTGATGTATATTGTTTTCACAAACAACTGTTATACTGCTCATCTGTAAATTATATGAGCAGTGTCACCTTGTGGCAGACTTCCCATAATGTGGTGTTGATAATTATGTGCCGTTTCCGAGCACCGGAAACCAATTAAGTGCAGGTGCTCAACACCCGAAAGTTCCGGCTCAAATTAAACACTTAATAACTCTCTGGTGACACATATTCTGCCACACAGCCATTCAGTCCTACCCCCTGGCTCTTCTGGCAATGTCTGATGCAGTTTACCTTCCTTTAATGCTGAATTCGGTGGTTCACTGGTAAATCTATTTATTACAGGTGCCAACCCTCACCTCAACAGCACTGCATTCAATTGAAGGTTGTTTCCACAGGATTTAATCAAACATCTGGGACTGGTGGGATGAAGCGCAGAGTCAATAAGCAACCCAGGGAAAGTGAGGGATAAGAACATGGGCGGGAGCGGAACACTGAGCATGATGAAGGGGGTGAGAGAAGTACACGAGGGAGAGAGCTGGATGACACATTCACTAGCGTGGAGAGCCAAACAAAAAGAAAAAAGCAGTGCTTGAAAAGCGAGCAGTGGAAGGATACAAGTAATGTATACATGCTCCAGGGGAGGGACAAACGCAGAAAGAGGAAGAAAAACCCACACAAGCTAACAAAGCTGACAAATAAGAAGCAAGCAAATGAGAATGACAACCTGTCTTACTAGAAGGTGAGACCTAAAAAGCAATCTGTAACAGTGAAACAAAGAAATAGGTAGTGTATGGTGGTTTAAAAAGAAGCAAGAGGTTGAATCCCCTTCAACAGGTTCCTAAAAAAAATGTAAGCATTTGCATTCAACTTTATGTCTTTAATTACAAACTACTCACTGCCCTGGGATATATTTCAACTATCACTTTGATTGCTATTGCCCCTTGCCCCGCCGGTGCGCCACTTTTTCCCATATTAAAAGTGACACACCTGCGGCGCAAGGGGCATGTAAATAAGCCCCTCGTTACTTGGCAACATGTATGTTACCTTCGCTAACAGTGCAGAAGACCTTGTTCCTGCCTACAACTAGCTGCCTACTGGTTATCTGAATTAGTTGTTCGTCACTGTAGTTATCAACGTCCCCGTCTAACATTCCATCTAAACATTTTTCAAAGTTCTCGCTGTACTTTCTTTTCTTGTCACTTTAGAGTTATGCTGGAATGCAATCAGTGAAACCATGAATGTAGCCAAGAATGCTTGATTCAAGGAATTGTGTACATTTTTAGCAGCAACTTTGTGTCGGCAGATTTGTCTTGAACTGATATGCCATCAAAAGTAACTCATTAAGTTTTAATTTATAAAAGCATTGTTAATATCTTGCAGCCAGACCAGCTCTTTTTTTACGTCAGTTGACCCAGACCACCGACGCAAGAAGGTCACCCTCCCTGCAATGAAATATTTCAATGGGACTTCATGGGGAAACACAAAGCTGCCTTCCTAAGAACTTGCCTCATAAACATCTGTGATTTATTTGCCTGTGTGAAACCCATTGGCACAACTGTACTCGCCATTTGCATAAAACAATACACCTTTTATTCTGGAGTTTACAGCTCCTGGAAAAAGAAAATACTGGGCAGATATTTTGAGGACAAATCCGAGAGAAAATTTAGTAAAGTCCCTCATTAAATTGTCACTAGGTCATGAGAAATTTGGACGTTAAATTCCTCCCACCAAGGGGGAAAATAAGGACAGTGAATACTGTTAGGTATGTGTCTGGTTCCCAGACATTCGCATTATTGTTATAGTATGTGCTACTGACCATGTCGCGATCAGAAATTATTCAAGCAGGCTGTTTCTAAACAGACAAGGTCATTATTTAGCACAGTGTTCATCAAAGTGCGGCAGTAGATTTGGGGAAAGAACAAACTGCTATTGCATCATGCCAACAAAATTCATGTCTCCTAAAATGGCGCCAAATGTTGGACATTTTTGATGATGTTGATACGTTGATGACGTTCTTCAAACTTCGTCCTCCAGCTAATTTTCCAAACGAGAGTACCATTGACTGTACTTCAAGAACACTGCTGGTGCTCCCAATACTGCCTTTGACCTGGAGTTAGCTCCCCATCAGCAGTTCCTAGGTTGATCCTCTCCATTTCTATTGTTATGTATTCCATGATGTTCACTCAAAGTCCTTCAGGCAAAGAACTTACTAAAAATGGCAGAATCTCTAATTTATCATTAACCCTCCAGGGTCCCTACATTACAGCAGAGCTATATGTCCAGTGTTGTCAGGCACCGACCCCCCCAAAAAAGGTACACCCCCACCTCGAATGCAACATTCATAGCGATTTGCTCATGTGTAATTTTATAGTATGGGGTAATATTTGGCGTAAAATTGTTTTTATGTTTCCATTTGTGAACAATTAGCAGTCATAACATATGTATATGCAAATCAGACGCACACGCCTGTGGGCCTCATTACAGGTGAGTGGCTAAATTCTGAAAGGCTAAATTCTGATCTCTGTATTGGAGAGTTTGCAGAGAAACAGGAAATACGAGTTGAGTTATACGTTTTACCAACTCACACTTTTCCCCTGATACATTTCAGCTAGTAAAACCTGAAATTAGTTGGGTGGAAAAAGTCTGCAACATTAGGCAAATGTGAAATATGTGCTTTTAAAAACCGATGTGGCATGATATGCTTGTTTTTTCAAGTTGAAAACTTGCTTTGGTCGCACCCTAGGTTAATTTAGCATGTGAGGTAAATACCCAACTGTATCATGACCAATTTATAATGAAGGCCTAAATGACTTTGTGAATGAGGTCCATTTTGTTTGGCACAATAGCATCCCCTTGGCAGGTCCCATTTATTCCCATAAAATGTAGTTGGTTTTTCCAGTTGCCCTATTCCCTTTCCTATTAGTCTTTTCATATTTGATAAGCAGATCTACAGCTAATGCCTAAAGAATCTGTAATGAAAAATTCAACACAATCCAAGTAGAGTTTGAGCATGAAATACAAAATATGCTAGGGGTTGTTTTTATCCCTTTTCCGGAGTCATCTTTTGTAATCCAAAAAAAAATTACAAACCTTCAAATATTTTATGTATTGATTTGTATATCTCCAGAGAAAAGAAACAATTGTACTGCTAGATCTTTCAAAAGTCAGAAATGTACATGAGTCCCATTGGATCAACAGCCGTTGAACACTGGCAAGATCAGGGAGTTCCTCTGACCTGGATTCAAAATGCAATTTATGCTGTGCTGTCCTCTACTGGGAGGAAGAACTGTCACCCTGGAGTCTAAAAGGCAAATAATGTTTCCCAGCAAAGCTTTGTTTTAAAAAACAAAATTATATGAAGTTTAATTTGGTTGGTTTATCAGGTTCGGTGTAAGTAAGTATGGTGCTTAGAGTTCTAATTGTTCTTCCTCCATATGTTTTTCAACCAAATCTGGTTTAAACAATTAGATTTGCCTTGCTTGATCCTAGGTTTTTTCTTGGCATGTAGAGAGGAGTTAGGCTCTGAGTTAGATTTTGGCGGTCCGGTTACTCCATCACAAATGTGACAGATATCCTGTCTGCCTCATTACAAAAGCATTGTATTCTACAGTACTTTTAATAAGGTGAAGAGAATAACTGCCACATTTGTGACAGAACAACCTGCATGCCAAAACCTAAATCAGGCCCTTAGATTTTTCTGGTAATTTTCCACCAGTCCTAAGTGTTTAGAAGATTTTGAAGAGCAGTTTTAACGTAATTTACAGAGCCACCGGGAACCAGTTGAGTTCTGTTATAGCTGGGATGTTGTGATATGACCTCTGGAGGGTAATTTGCAGTAGTTGCTTGATTTTATATCCAATGGAGTTTAAAGATTTCCTTCTTGCATGCTCCCGGTTGGGTTACTGTAAGAAGTCAGGTTATTAGTTGCAAAGGATGAGGGTTATTCATAAATTTTAAGTGTACAATCCTCCCTCTACTGGGATTCAAGTATCCCTTTGTTGCACTTGACTCTGTCAGGATAGTGACTGAGGCACAGCAAACAAGGACTAGTCAGGGGAGGCAATGTAGGCTAGTTCCTCAGTCCAAAGGCATGCAATAAACACGACCCAATAAATCATTGTCCAGTCAGTTCAAATAAATAAATATATATATATATATATTTATATATATGCTCCGGAAACACCCCCCCAACACCAGGGAAGGAAGCGGCCGCACTCGCGTGGTCGATTGTAAGAGGTTAATTTATTGCACAAAAAGGAGGCGTTTCGGCGAACGTGCCTTTTTCCCCTGTATCAACCTGGTTACAAAGGTTGCCGCCATTTAAAGCATTCAAAAAAACAACGATCAAATTTTTTTCTTGTGAATTCATAAACACAGAAGACGGACAAAAACATCAATGTTTCTTTGGCGGCCATTTTAGAGTGGTTTTCTATATAATCAGAAAAGCAACCATATCACTACATATATGATTTGCAATTGATTAACATTATATAATCGAATTGTTTCTGATCAGGAGTTAAATAAATGATTAACTATAAGGCCACGATTCATCATTCAAAGTCCGTTCTTATTAAGTTGATCAATGTATGCCTCTGCCTGTGATTTGGGACCCTTCCATAGGATAAATAAATCATCTATATACCTATGCCATGATACAGTGCAGTTCACATATTCATTAAACGGTTCCGCCCAGACCACCTGCTTCTCCCACCAGCCCACGAATAAATTTGCGTAGCTGGGGGCGAAGCAGGTGCCCATCGCGTCCCCTTTATTTGCCGGTAATGTTGCTTATCAAAGAGGAAGATATTATTGTGAAGAACAAATTCTACAAATTCTAACAACATTTCATTGTGCTCAGAATATTCAAGAGATCTTCATTTAAGAAAATACCGGACTGCCTGTATACTCTTTTGATGCTAAATGACAGTATATAGACTGGTTATGTCTAATGTGATCATCCACATGTCAGGTTCCCAAGGTATATCCATAATGTTCTTAATGAAATGAGTGGAATCCTGGATGTATGAAGGCAGAGTCATGACAAAGTCTGCAAGGAAAAAGTCAATGTATTGAGACATAGAGTCAGTTAGGCAGTCAATTGAGGAGACGAGCGGTCTGCCAGGTGGTCGTTTGGTGTCCTTATGTATTTTTGGTAAATGATGAAATGTAGATGTTACAGGATAAGGGCAAGCGAGAAATTTAGGTTCCTTGTCATTAATCATACCTCTTTCTGCCCATTTCATAAGGAACTTGTGATATTGATCAATGCTTTTAATGTAATCATCTCTACTGATTCTTTGATAGCAGTTACCATCCGACAGTTGACGCATCGCCTCCTGCATATAATATTCTCTTGTCATCAGAACTACGTTGCCACCCTTATCAGAGGGTTTGAATATTATCTTGTGATTAACCTGAAGTTCTTTTAAGGCTTTCTGTTCTCCTCTGGTTAGATTGTATTGTGGATTAGGCACTGTAGTTGTTCTCATTCTCAGGAGATCTTAATTGAACGCCTCTTCAAATACATCGATGGTATCATAAGCTGAGACTGGTGTAAAAGTCGATTTTGGTTTGAAATTCGTTGGTGCCGATCTTTGTTTAATACCAAATCTTATGGCTTCCGTCACGTTAGATTGAGGGTCTTGAGAGTCCGTTGGTACTTGACTGGAAATGAGTTGCATTGCTCTAAGGTCAGTGCCAGTCAAGGTAGAGGGTTCAGTATGAGCACCAGATGTTACTGCCAGGGGTGATCGATTTTCACCTCTTAATTATTATTTTTTTTTTAACGCAAGATTTTATTTTCATATTCAATAAAATACAATAACATGCCTACAACCCTGGGGCCGGCCACATCCATCACTATTCAACCAATGTTGTATTCAGCCGACAACCACCGGTCCGGCAGCATCTCTACTAATGTATAAGACAATTTTATTCATTACGTTATATGCACCATAAGTGTCATCTTGCTTTCGTATTTTGTAGTAACATAACTCAAGTTGACTCAAGCACCAAATGACGGCATCATCTGCTTTCCACCATCTGTCTCCCATCACGGCATTTACATTTCTCTACGCAGGTAGCCCACACACCCCCCACCCCACTCCACCCGTGCAACCAACCTGGTTCATGTCCTAACATTCCCCCTCCCATCTCTATCTTCCTCAATCTATAGCAACCCTTAGGCACTCAATTGTCCTCCATCTCGTCCACAGAACTTTCAATATCGTCTTCCTCCAGCGGGTCACAGAGATCGCCCCTGTATGTGTTCCATGGCAGCCATACTTTATTCCATTTGCGGGGATTCGCTCTTAGTTTATATACTGCCCGCTCTGTCAACATAATAGCGTCCATATTTCTACACCACTGCGACAAGGTTGGTAGATCTGCCGCCCCCCACCTCTGTGCTATGTCTCTTTTGGCTGTCATCATGCCCGCCGTGACCCATATTCTACCATGATACGTTAGGTCATTCGGGCCCCACATATTCAGCAGGCATACACGGGGGTCGGGTCCCCTGCCAGGGATATTTCCAGCGTTTGCGAAATAGTACGCATCACCTGTCGCCAGAACCTTACCAGAGCCGGGCACTCCCAGAGTGTGTGTATGAATGTACCCTCCAGCCCACATCCCCTGAGGCAGAGCGGGTGTGTTGATCTGTGCAGTTTGAACAATGTAGTCCTGGTGTAGTATATTCTATGTAAAATTTTGAGCTGTATCAGGCGGAACCTAGCTGAGATACCCGCCTCGCGCGGAGACGCTAGTGCCGCATTCCAATCTGAGTCGGTCACATCACCCACTTCTACAACCCATTTTTCCCTTAACTGCACTAGTGGGTCCGGCAAGTTATTCATTAGTTTGCGATGTGTAAGGGATGTTGCACCCTCCTGCATAAAGTCAGTGAGCAGGCGGTCCTCAAGTGGTGAGGCTTCCGGGACTACAGTGTCTGCAGGGATCCGCCATTAGTGCGTGCCTAATTTGCACCTACCTGTATTCACCTCTTAATTTAAAGAATTTTTGTAATTTCAGTTTGCGTGAGAAAAGATACAGATCAATGCGAGTTTGAGTGTATTCCAATTTCTTAGATGGGCAGAATGTCAATCCTTTTTTCAACACACTTTCTTGATCTTTAGATACCTTGTGTTGTGTCAAATTAATGATGGAGAGATCTGCAGATCGTTTCATTTTTTCAGGTTCCTCTGACTTCGTGTTTGGGTGGCCATTCCTAATTGTCGTCCTGTATCTGCCGCCCCTTCTTGTCTTCCTGTTACTCGACTTTGTCGGCTTTGTTGGGCCTGGGATCTGCCTCTCCCCCCTCGTTGTCGAGAGTTGCGCATTAATTGAAACTCCTCTAAAAAACGCCCTCTACCACTCAATGGATATGTAGTTGTGCCAGTGGTTTCCCCCCTGATTGCTCTGTATCTGTGCTCACAGCTGATTCTGATGTTTCTTTTGACTATGTACTCTTTGGTCCTCCTCCTCTCAAGGCTCTTCGTGGGGCATCAAATTTGCGCGCAAAGGTAAGGATTTTACCTTGTTCGTAATCATTTGCGTCGCGATTGACTTTTGTGTGTTTCCTTAATTATATATATATAAATATAAGCTCCAAAGTTCTCCACCGGAACAAAGACGCACTCAGACATCCGCTAGCACCAGGCTTTTAAAGGGTAAGAATGGAACCGGCATGCCAATGCAAATAACAGCTTTCGTGTCGAGTTATGCATGCTTGACGTGTTTCTGTGCTGCCGCACTTCATCAGAGGCTTCGACAGTCTTTCGTGCTGTTCTGACCCATACACACACAAGGAAAAATGTCACCCTTTGATGGGCTGCTCTGTTGAGCGTATTGACTTGTGGCTGTTGTAGTCTGGGTCAGCGAACTCTACCCTAATGGGTGCACGTAAATATTGCTGTTGCCAAAAAGTTCAGAGCCCACAGATGGGCCTCCGCATGTGGGTGCCGTTCAATATCCCAAGCAAATGTCCCACGTGGTGGCTCTGTGAACTACAGAGCCCGTGGCCCCCATTCAGGGCGTGTCAACAGGCATTTAAATAAGAGGACTGTGTCACGCGCTAATCTGCCGGAAGCCTCTGAGGAAGGAATTAACTGCATTCTGAAACGCGGCAGGCATTATTTTGGCAGAACTGCTTAAGGAATCGGCATGCTGGCGGCATGCATACCAATAAAGGCTTGAAGTCTATACTGCTGTAAGAGTGCTTCTCTTTTTTTGGGTACCTTGGAGCTGTAATATATATATATATATATATATATATATATATATATATATATATATATATATATATATATATATATATATATATATATATATATTCACAATAGTTCGAAATCAACTCGGCATCCGCTCCCGCTGATAACGAAATTTGAAAAAAGCCACAAACTCGGTTCTCTCGTTTCCAGTGCGTTTATTTCGTGAGTAACAGCCCACCAGTCGCCATGACGCGTTTCGCCTCAGCCGAGGCTTGATCACATGTCATGCGGAGAAGAAAGGAAGTGACATAAGTAGTGTGGAAAGTCACATGATCAATACTACATCCTTTTTCAAATTTAAAGTGATATGTATCAATTCACATAAAGACCAAACGGAGTTCAGAGCATAATGCCCTAATATTGCAGTATTTACAAGTTAAGCCGTAGGCTCGAATCAGTAATATAATTTCATTATGCATATACATTCTCTTTATCACTGTCTTCAAATGATCTCTAAGGCTGTAGGCGGGCATATATATAAAAAAACTGAGTAAGAATATTTTTACAAAAGAAAGATTTGTTTCCTTAAAAAACATATTCAAAATTCATATATTTACACCACATTTACAAAATATTACATTGTCCTTGATTTTCTATGTAGAAAAAAACATCAAATAGCAAACCTATTTTATTCTTATACGTTGATCATCCTTATGCTTCTTCTATTTTATGGACATTAAATACAAGTATGCAGCCTATAGCTTTTAAATGATAGTGATTTGCATAAGAATATAACTCCCGATTCAATGCAAAATTATACCACAGTGGGTTAAAGCAGTAAAAGAACCTCCAGCTGATAATCTAGATCCTTTGTGGATTCCCACATTCTGCCTTGTGCTTCCTTGGGGGTCGTCAATTAAGATCTTTATTAAAGTGACAGTGCATTAAAATTCAATCTATTATTCAATAGGATTACAGATTTATTCAGGCTGCCTAATATACATATATACAAGGATGTTATATTGTTCATCAGACATACTGGTGCCAACAAGATTGTTCTATATTACCATAGTTGATCATAGGCATGTGTAAAGATCTTCACTACAGTTCAGTCCCCCAGGCTGTTTACTGTTAAGTTCAAGGATATAACGTGTTTCTAAGAGACGTAATTTACCATCTCTATCTCCTCCCCTCCTTAAAGGTAAAACAGAGTCCACCAGATAGTATTTCAAAAGATCTGGATTACTTTGGTGACATTTTTCAAAATGTCTCGCCACGGGGTAAGACTGATCTTTCCCTAAGATCGCTCGCAGATGTTGTAGGATGCGCTTGTGGGCAGGGAGACGAGTACTCCCAACATACTGTAAACCGCAAGGGCACAGTAGTATATACACCACAAATTCAGTTTTGCATCCCAGTTTCTGTTTAATGGCAATGGGAGTATCATGGAAAGGACTGATGAAATGGGTTTTGTTAATGCCGTGCTTACAAGCCTTACAGGTCTGGCATTTTTTAAAACCTGTAATCCGTTCCCACCATTTTTTGGGAACGTCCATAGTACTACTGACAATGGCATTGCCTAATGATGGAGATTTCCTGAAGGTGATCTCAGGTCTATTTTTCACTAGATCACCAATCACGGGATCCCCTTTGACCAAGTTCCAATTTCATGAAAAGATCTTACGTATTTCGGCATGTTGCTGACTGTATGTAACAATGACTCTACATTGTACTGTTTCATTCATTGTTGGTCGAGTCTCAGCTATAACATTGATCCCTGGACAGTTTCCTAGTAGTTGTTCTCGGGTCAATCTATCTGTTTTAGTTATAGCCTCGTCTATCATTTTGTGATTGTAACCTCTCTCCAAAAACCGCATTTTGCACAATTCTTGAGCTAGTTTACATTCATTGTCAGTGCTACAAATGCGCTTAATGCGCAACATCTCCCCATAGGGGATGCTGCGTATTAGATGACGTGGATGATTGCTTGAAGCATGTAACAAGGTGTTCCCGGCGGTGATTTTCCTATGTAATCTAGTTTCTAGTTTGTTTTTATCTTTGTCAACATAAACTTCTACATCTACAAACTGCACTGAGACGTTACTTATTGTTGAAGTGAATTCCAAATTTACATCATTAGTATTCAATTTCGCAACAAAATCAACAGCACTTTTCATTGAACCACTCCAGACAAAGAAAAGATCGTCTATATATCTGAGGTATAGTACTATATTTTGTTCAACGATTGTTCTGTGCTGTCCCATGAGGGTCTGCTCCTCCCACAGCCCCATGTGTAGACATGCAAAGCTGGGGGAGAAGCAGGACCCCATGGCCACCCCTCTGAGTTGTTGATAGGCTTGGCCACCAAAGGTAAAAAAGTTTTGCTGCAAACAAATTTGTAACATTCCCATAAGCATTCTATTGTGTTCGACATTTTGCAGAGGACGCTTATCTAGGAAGAATTGAACCGCCTTCAAGCCATCCATATGTCTTATGGAGGTATAGAGAGAACATATGTCCAATGTCATCAATATATAGTTCTCTTTCCAGCAAAGCTGGGACAATTTACATAAAAAGTCAGTAGTGTCTCTTATATAAGAGTTCAATCCTTTCACCCATTCTTGTAAAAAATAGTCAATGTACCTTGAAAGGTTTTCCGTCGCACTGTTGATCGCCGATATTATTGGCCTTCCTGGTGGGACAAGGGAATCCTTATGGACCTTCGGCAGAAGGTAAAATGCAGGTATCACCGGAAATTCCTTTTTTAGAAACTTTAGTTCGTCCAAGGTGATTAACCCACTACTGCGCCAGCCAATGAGTTTTCCATTGAGTTCATTCCAGGCCGTTCTGATTATGGTGATGTTAGTTTTGCGGTAGCAAGATGTATCCCCTAGCTGTTTTTCCGCTTCTGCTAGATATTTATCACGCCCCCAGAGGACAATGTTGCCCCCCTTGTCAGCTTGTTTCACCACCAAATTCTCATTTGTTTTCAATTTCTTGACCAAAAGATTATAGCACTGGTTCTGTCTCGCAATGGCTTGGCTCTTTTTGTTCGTATTGATATGTAGTTTTTTGAGATCCTCTGCCATTAGGTCCTGATAAATGTCTAAATTGTCATGAAGGGAAATTGGGTTGAAAGTGGATTTGGGCTTGAACGGTATTCCAGATATATTGGGCCCAGGGATCGTGTCCGGCATGGTAGAAGATGAGGTCTCTCCTTGTTCGTTTTGTAATTCCCAAATTTCTTCAAAGGAGGGAGCGTCTCCCACTGATAATAGTATTGGACTTGTTGGTGAATCCACAATGGCCTTTTTGTTTGGTCGAAGACGATGAAATTTAGTCAATTTTAATTTTCTTACGAACCTGTAGGCATCCATGCGGGTTCCTGCATAGTCAAAAGATCGCGGTGGACAAAAGGATAGTCCTAGGCTCAGAATTTTGGTCTCTTTGGGGGTTAGGATGGTATTCGTTAGATTTATTATTGAGGGGGACCCTGTTGGCTCCCCCGCTTTTTGTTCGACCATCTCCGTTGATTCTTCTTTTTGTTTGCCCCCCCATTTCTTTTTGTGGCATCGTCTCCGCTCTGCCCGTTTGCAATTCGCCCTTGTCCTGTTTGAGAGAATTTGACTCTCGGTCTTAGAGTCTCTCGTCTGGCCTCGCATATATATATATCCACGGTTTCCTCTTGTGGTTCAAGCAAAAGGACGACAAGCCACACCATCCAGGTACCGGAAAGTTTGTTTATTCAGGCATAAACAGACGCGTTTCGAGCTCACAGGCTCTTGGTCACATGACCACCATTTTTTAGACTTTGTTTTTATAGTGATTCAAAACAATAGAAAGGGAAAAAAAGTATCCGTGTTTACAAACATCACACGGAGACTCTAACAGTGCAGATTCTTAATTCAAATCATTTAAAGAAAAATAAATAAATAGTGCACATTTCCCAAGTGTTTAGTTAAATGCCATTCAGGTATTAAATGAAAATTATTTACAGAAACAGCGCGATTAATTCGCATGATGGTATAGTACCCATATGAGTATTGTAGAAAAGACAGGTTTAGAGAGAAGGGACAAAAAAAAAAAAAAGGGGTTCAAGAGAGGTATAGATAGGTCAAAGTGAGTAGTAGATATGAAGAAAGGCGAGCGAAAGATAAGAGGGAGAGAGATGGAAGGTTAGGTAAGGGAATAACCAAGTCGATTGGGTCTAGTGCCCATTTCATCATTATATCCATCTCTAATGAATTATCTCATGCCTATAAATCTATTGATATCTATATCTCAATCATTTGAATTAATAGGGTCACAATTATTTCTATATGGTCAAAAAATGTCAAAATCTAAGTATCAAATTGAAATCTGCCAAATAATTTCTATCCCGTGCTCTTAGTCGTAATTTGTAATTTCTCGTGAAGTGGTAGTGCTCGTAACAGTATTCACTATTTGTGGTTTGTCACTCCATTCAGGACAAATTGTTTCTAAGGGGAAAGTAAAAAATGGAAAGAGAAAGTAATTAGTTCAAGGCAATTTGACAAATATTTTGTTATCGGAATTAACAACATGTTAGAACGATGTCCTCTCTCAAAATTTCCAAACTGTCTAATCTCCACAGACAATCAAGCCAAATATTATCCCCAAAGGTGCAAATAACAAAACACTTTATCAGAATTTTTTTTTATTTTTTGTATTTTTTTTATTTTTTTATATGTGCGGCATTAAAATCAGATATTTGTCATGGAATCAGAGTATCACTAAGGGGGTTAGGAAGTTCACAGTTTAATATTCATAAGTGTACATACATCTCCTCGTCAATGTTCATCCCAAAAGGTACGATACATCCTGCTTGTAAAATAAATTTGGACTCTGCTCTGCGTAATGCCGTTAGACGGTCTCCTCCTCTGACATGTTTAGGGATTGAATCAAGAGCGAAAAATTTCGCCTTGGTCCAGTCTCCATCATGAAATTGATGGAAATGTTTGGCCGTGCTGTAAGCGAAATCCTTATTCGTGATTGCACGCCAATGTTCCAAGATTCGCTTTTTCACAGGGAAGGTGGTTGAACCGATGTACCATTTGCCACACGGGCAAGTTACTACATAGATAACATAATCAGTGGTACATTGGATGTTTTTGTTGATTTTCCATTTATTCTTCACTCTCTTGAGTTCAACCTCCCTTACATTGGTGCTATAGCTACAGGCTTTGCATTTTCCACACCTGAAAAATCCGCCTTTCGCTGTCAGCCATGTTTTTTTCTTATCTAAGTGACTTTGCACTATAAGGTCTTTGATGGATCTGCCTTTTCTGTATGTTATGGAAGGGTGTGGATCTAATCTTTCTTTTAACACCTTATCCTGTAAAAGGATGTCCCATCTCTTTCTTATTATCTGGCTGAATGCGGGGGATTGTGTGTTGTAGGTGGTTATGAGTCTTATTGGGGTTTTAGGAGTTAGTTGTCCGGCTACTGAGTTTTTAAACAGTGCATCCTTCCGGTCTATGAAGGCCACTTTTTCTTCACCTTTTTTAAGCATACTAGGGTGGTAACCCCTCATAGTGAACCTTTCATGCATAGTTTTTTTGTGTTTCTTGTATGTTTCTTCGGTGCTGCAATTTCTCTTGGCGCGTAGAAACTCGCCAAAAGGGATTGCCCACCTGAAGCTAGGGGGGTGACAGCTTTTAGAGTGGAGCACAGAGTTTCCGCAGTTTGTTTCCTGAAGATCTCTGTTTCAATCTTGTTGTCATTGATATTAAGTTTGATGTCAAGAAAGTCAATGGTTTTCTGACTGTATTGCATAGTGAATCTCAGGTTCAAACTATTCAAGTTAAGTGCATCCACAAATTTCAGTAGCTCATGTTCATTCCCCTCCCACACAAAGAAAACATCATCTATATAGCGGAGCCAAACATTCACGCAGGTAGTCCAATGCTCCAGGTCATCACTCCTGAGCACCTGCTCCTCCCACCAGCCTACCAACAGGTTGGCGTAGCTGGGGGCAAAGCAGGTGCCCATCGAAGTGCCCTGGATTTGTTTAAATAAAGACCCGTTATACAAAAAGATATTCTCTTCAAGACACAATTCAATCATTTGGAGTAACATTTTTGAGTGGGGTTCCAAATGTCTACTTCTCGTTTTTAGAAAGTATTCGCATGCCCTCAGACCATCCCTGTGTCGAATGGATGTGTAAAGGCTTTCTACGTCTAAACACACACGCCAGAAGTGAGATTCCCAATTGATGTTCTCTACTTTTTGTAGGAAGTCTTTGGTGTCTTGTAGGTGTGAAGTCAAATATTTGACGTAGGTTTTAAGAAAGTAGTCTACATAATGCGAGACATTTTCTAAAAGGCTGTTGATGGAGGACACGATAGGTCTCCCCGGTGGTTGTGTCTGGTTTTTGTGTACCTTTGGTAAAAGGTAGAATGTAGGAGTTGTTGGATTTTCAATAATGAGGAATTTGGTCTCATCCCAATTAAGTAGCTTGTTATTCTCCCAATCTCGGATATTTTGGTGTACCCTATTCTGTAGTTTACTCAAATAGGTATGATCCACTCTGGTATAGCATGTGGTGTCAGATAATTTCCGCCTGGCCTCCTTAATATACATTTTTTAGTCCCACAAAACTACATTTCCGCCCTTATCTGAGGGTTTGATGACGATTGAATCGTCGTTTTTTAATTCATTTAATGCCACCCTCATTTCTGATGTAATATTCTGTTTACCCAAAGGTCTATTGAGAAGTTTCAGCATGTCACTGTTGACTAGGTCATGGAATAGGTCTATATTATCTCTTGGCAGCTGGGGTCTGTATCTAGATTTGGGTTTGAACGGTGTGGTCACAGTAGTAACATTTGCTTCTAAATTAGTGGACAACAATGCATTGTGTGTAGAGATAGGTTCGGTACCCTCTTGGGTGGCAGGGACCTGGGATTGTGTCAGATCTACCCTTCCTTCCTCGTGGAGGGTATCTAGGACATTTTGCAAGTCGCTGTTCTGGCTCAAAGTAGCAACAGTACTACTAGACAGTTCAAGGTCACTTTTCTTATACGAGTGTATTTTATGCAATTTACGTTTTCTCACAAACATGTACATATCTATACGCGTCTGCGTGTAATCAAATTGAAGATCTGGACAGAATGTTAGTCCTAATCTAAGAACCTTTTCATCATTTTCGGTTAGTTGTCTGTTTGATAAATTAATTACCATTAGTTCTGTAGTTTGTGCATCCATTATTTGTTCTTCTGTTTCTGGCTTTTGTTTCCCACTCCAGTAGTTCCTGAGCCTGTTGCGTCGTTGCCGTCGTTTCTTGCTTTTACCTTGCCTCCTCGGCCTTGATATCGGGTTCTCCCTCTTATGGACTGTTCGTTGGCCTCCATCACGAGGCGCATTTTGTCGGAAAAAAACGTTACATTGAGGTTATCTTGCATATTTGCATCAGTTGAACTTGCATCAGAGCACAGGCTGGTGCCAGACTGCCATCGGTCTTTGTCTGCCATTCCAAGTGCCTTGTCTCTTTGTAGTGAAGAACGTGCCTTGTCGAATTTCTTTGCGAATGTCAGGATTCTTCCTGACTTATAATCGCGTTCATCGCGCTCAAATTTGCGTTGTTTTCTCGCGATTAAGTCCTTCTCAAATTTTTGTATCTTATCATCCACGATTTGCAAAGTCTTAGTTACCTCTGATTGGTCTGTTCCCTCTGCTAGTTCATCAAGGAGCGATTGTATTTCTTTTCACAATTCTTCATGCTCCTCCCAAGCGTTTTTGACCAAAATCTGCATCATCGTTTTTGAGCATGCATTCGTGTTCTCACGCCATGCCTTCAAAACCTCTGGTTTTGGTTTGTTCAATGTCGGAACAATAAAGATACGCAAGCCTCGGGGGACACGATCCATCTCTATGTAGTTCTGCAGAGATGTCGCCTCCCACCAGCGGCTTAGTTCTTTTTTTCTCAATCGTTCCAATGCATGCCCCTTTTGTTTTAGTGATACCACACCAGGGGGAGTAGTTTCAACGGACCCGGTAACTGCAGTTCCATCGGGTCCTTTCTGTTTCCTAAAGATATTCTCTGCTGAGGCTTCCCACCCCTTCAGATACTCCATAGCCCAGAATGCAACTCGGTCTCCCGACCGTATCGGTAGCTGGATGCGTTTCCGACGGTAGTCGTCTCACGTACCCTGGCTGCTGCTCCACAGCGTACAACTCCTCTCGTCAATATATATATATATATATATCCTGTTGCAGAGATCAATAAATCAAACCCAGGACACAGACTCCGATGCGTTTTATTGCAACCTGTTCGCCATTATGCGTTTTAGCTAAGCCTGACCTTGTTCACATGCGCGTTGCGATACAAACAAATAATTTTATAGTGCACACGTGATTAGTTGCCACCAATAACAGACTATGCAGTAATGGACATACTTTCTTAACGAAAGACTAACGTTGTGGGAAGAGAACAGTTTGTCACATAGGCACTAAAATCAGAGACTGTTAACGCTTTAAATATATGCATATAAGTAAACATATATAAACGAGAGACAGTAAAAAAATGTGTATGGTTGTACAAAATAGACAATTACAAATTATAACTATAGTTACATGATGTCATTGAATACTTATGTGCTGCTATGTCCACATATCATCTGTACTTAATTCACTATTAATTACATATCATATTTGTTTAAAAATAAAACTATTTTATAAAACCTACTGCCTCTACAATTTTAATAGAAATTTCAATTCATAAAGGTACAGTAAAAAGTGTGCAAATTTATGCAAAAACTGTAAACTTCCACTCTTTGAATGTCTAATGCTATCATTTTAACCCCCTACGATTGTGGAAAAATCCAAAAAAAAATCACTGCCAAAATGTTAAAAAAACCTCTAAAACACGAATTAAAACCTAATGCAAATGACATCAATCATTGACTCCAATTGTAACCACATCCAGTCTAAAGGAAAATGTGAAGATCCTCTCCGAAATTTAAACCATTTGGTGACTTGTGTGTGAATTCAATATATAACGGTTACCGCCTCACCTCAGTTTGGGCACCGCGACAATTACAAAATATTTTAAACTGGTGAGATTGTTACTATGATGTTGTTTAAAATGTCAGGCTACAAGGTATGTGGGATCAGAATTAGTGATAGGTCTTAGGTGTTGCCGATTTCTTTTATAGACCTGTAACTTAGTGCCTCCTATGTAACGCAGCTTGCATGCACATTCCAAAACATAAACTGCAAATTCAGTTTTACAGGTATAAAAACTGTACATTTTCACATGTCTATCATGGAATGCGGTACAGTACTGGGACATATTAATCCCAAATTTGCAGGCTCTGCAGGAATTGCGTTTGTAGAATCCTTTCCTAGAAGAAAGCCAATTAGTTGTTTCAATTATCTCTAGTCTACTTTTAACCAAAGCATTGCTAATAGATGGTGCTTTTCTAAATGTTATGGTAGGTTTTTTAAGGGAGTCTCGGACCAATAACAGGCTCACTTAATGCTATAGGCCACTGCTTTCTAAGAATGGATCTAAGCCGCTGTTCCTGTTTGTTATATGTTGAGATTAATCTCATATTGGTTTCTTCTTTGTTCATATTCTCTCTTTTGTTATTGTTACTAGAGTTACTCCCAAATAGAATGCGTCCCTACTTTTCTTATTGGCTTTGGTAATTGCCTAATCAAGAATATTTCTAGAATATCACGTGCCAAAATTCTTTGTGTGGCTTCCTGCTGGTTTCTCTCTAGGTCATTATCTTGACTACAATTTCTTTTTTAATCTCAGCATTTTCCCGGAATGGGATACTATCTTTAAGATGCCGAGGGTAAAAACTACTGCCATGCAATATGGAATTGCCAGCTGCTTTTTTCCAATAAAGTCGAGACTCTATTTGTTGTTCTCTATGTAAACTTGTACATCTAGAAATTCAATTTGTTGACCACTTATATGTGCTGTGAAGTGTGGATTGACAGAATTAATGTTAACATTTTCTACAAACTTTTCAGCATTTTCAGTTGTGCCTTTCAATATAGTGAATAAATTGTCTATATAATGAAGCCAACAGATAAAATTCCTTCTGGTCAACCATAAGCAGCCACTCCTCCCCCCAGCCCACGTGTAACCATGCGTTACTTGGGGGGAAGCAGGCACCTATGGGAACCTCACATATATACATGCACAGGGATGCGTCGTATTATCAACAATACAACGCATCCCTGTGCTTTCACCTGATCTGGCGCACAATTAACTGCCATGCACCAGCGCAGGCACCATTGCATAATTTTGCAAAGGTTCCTGTGCTGTGGGGATGATTATTTTTATGCAGCAAGGGACACATTCCTGCACAAAAACAATCCTTAACAGAATGTTCCTCTCTCTATGCCTGCTGCAGAATGCATCAGGCATAGAAAGAGGGAAAAAACGAGTAAAAACAAAGGTATTTCTCCTCCTTGCTCCATTCTCACGCCTCCCCTGGGAAGACTCACTCGGACTGATGCTTCGGAGAGATTCTACCTTGGCCTAGTTCTACCTCCTCCCGGATGTTTTCGGTACTAGCGGGCCTGCGGCCTCTGTCCTCTTCTAGGTGGTTTGTATCTCATAATCTGACATATCTCCACAAACGCCCTTTCCCCTCTGGCCTTAGGTCAAATTATCTTCTCTTTACCCAAACCATTATGAGGTTCTGTCCATAAGTAGTCCACCTTCTCTGAAAGCGTTGTTATGCTGGTACGACGTTCTAGTTTGGAGACCGCTTAGGATACTGGTTCTTTCTGTCATGTACTTCTCAACATATTGACATTCCATTGGATTACTTACCTTGCTATGACTGCTTATCGATTGGCAATTTTCATACACTGCTTTCTTAAATATAGAGGGATACCAGTAGATCATTTTTCATTTTGGTAAGTAGAGAAGTGTTGAACATCCAGCTAGTCAACCTTCTCTTCACCAGGGTCATTACGTCTGAGAGGCGGCGATTACCCACTCGTTACTTTCAGAGATAGCACTTTGTTTCTGAATTATTCTAGAACAAGTTCTCAATATAAATGACTATTTACCTATCCATTTAATGACCATGTAAGCAGGGCCACTGGATTTAATCTATTTAGTAGAGATTTTCGAATAATTATAGATTTTCCGTATGCGCCACATAATGCATCATCACCACATATTCTGCAGATTTTTAACAAAACAAACAATTTGGGCTCTACTTCATTAGTTCAGAAGCTACTAAAAATGCAGGTGCAAATGTTGCTGTGCGATGGAAGCCCCTTTGTAAAGCTGGATTGCGCACCTTTTGTTGCTTATTGCCATAAATTGATGTTAAACTGGTACTAATGAAGTGCAGCTAATGCGCTCAATGTAATCAAGTTTAAAAATGATGAGATAATGAAGTATTACTACTAAGATATGTGCCACATTGTGCTGCATAATTTGCCCTTGATTGCCCCATAATTTACTTTACCATGCTACATAATGTGGCCCTCTCCTGCTGCATAGTACTAGTGGCCCTGCATATAACTGTTATGATTTGTTCCTACAAATCAGTATTAGTACTCAAATCATGGATTCTCAGGTAGAGTTTTTCCCTGGAGGTGTAGGTCACTTTAGTTAGCAGGTAAGGATGTTTATACATGGACCTCATACTTTGAGGTTTTGGGCGAGCCCAGATAGCACATGATGCTATTTCAGGAGTGATATGACCACTGTTCTGGAGGCTCTTTAAAATCCTTGAGGATTCATTTCTTCTGGGTCCTTCCTTTACCTTTCTAGCCATCTCTATTGGTACGCTCACATTGGGGGAAAAGATTGCCCTCTGAAGCAAGCTTGGATATTGCCAGTTTGTGTGCATATGCATTCCAAGAAGCTAAGACCTCGGTCCCTACAGTCTAGGTTTTTATTTCCACCATATACAGTGAGTTGGTTTACTCATTCAGGCTTCTGAAATTTTTCTTACAAGATGGCTTGGTGGACTTTTATTGCATCACAGCAGCTTTGAACAAGCATAACCCGAAGCCTCCAGTCCTGACATAAAATATTTTTTTTTCTAGCTAACGCGTCAATAATTTCAAATTCTATTGAGAATTCAGACGCAAGGATTAGCCCATCCTCACTTGTTAAAATAAATTGGTTTATCATGCTGCCATCTGAGATTGTTTAGGTTAATCATCCTCATATTATATAGTACTCATGCGTAATGTTTTTTAACCCAAAAGCTTTGGGGTTTATGCAATACATTTTGTCCTACACGATGTTTTATTGTAGGAAAAGTGTTTTTTGACTTGCCTATATCTTTAGCGTAGTTTGACAAATCTTCATGAAAATTTTTAAAAAGAGTGTCAAGTTGGGTCTTGTTATGCATGGTAAGTTTTGGGGTGATCCATCATGCAGAGGCTGAGAAAAGGGGGGGGGTCAAAACAGGTTGTTTCCCATATTAATTCCCATATGAATTTTAGACACCACTACAGCACGAACTGCAGAATGGAATTACACCAAATTTTGGCAGAAAGGTAACTGTTGGTCCAGAAAGCGACCTTTTTGTGAATTGTTGTAAATCCATGCAGTCGTTTTTGAGATATTTAAAGAAAAGCAAATTTGGATTTCTAGGGACACGAAAGCTATACAAACCCTCTTGATCTCGTGCTAAGATCTGATTGGTGCCAACACTTCAACCAGGAAGTGTTGGCAGCCATCTTGGGATTCAGCTGTAGCCGAGTCCCAGAAAAACCGTTAAAAAAAAATAGAAAAGGGGACAAGGTAGGAATGCCCTGACTGCGTTGCCCTGGTCTTAGGGTCCCAAATGGACCCCACTGGGGCAAAAAAGCACGTTTAAAAAAAAATT
The DNA here is from genome assembly GCF_964261635.1 of Lissotriton helveticus. Taxonomy (NCBI): domain Eukaryota; kingdom Metazoa; phylum Chordata; class Amphibia; order Caudata; family Salamandridae; genus Lissotriton; species Lissotriton helveticus. Next base: position 991,674,532 of record NC_136067.1, read on the forward strand.
GCCACAAAATCACGATCAGGCTGCAATTCTGTGGGGGGAAAAATCCAAGTGGGATCTACCGCGCTTTGTTACATTTTAGCCCCCGGGTGGGCAGGACCTGGGGGCATGTGGGCATTTAAAATCATAAGGAAGTGGGCGCATTGGGCACCCCTCCTAAGCCTGTTTTAACCCAACCAACTCCCCATGGCTTCATTTTAATACTGGAGCCCCCTTTTCCTATTCCTAAGAGCCCACCACCTCACCGGGGCTTTTTCCTAACAATGGAGGGGGCTGTGTGGGTCCCCCTGTTGGGGTTTTAAATGCCTCAGGGACCACCACGTCTCCGGGGAAACACTTAATAATATGCAGAGGGACAACTCCACCCACTCGGACCCTGGAACCACCACCTCCCCAGGGCAAAAAACAAAATTTCAACTTGGAAGGGGGCCGGCAGCCCCCTTCCTGGGCCATACAAGGCTCTGGGGATGACCACCTCCCCAAGGCTGGCCCATGCACAACCAAGGAGTGGGCCCCCCTCCTCCTGGAGCCATTTATGGGTCCGGGGACCTCTAACCGCGGCTCCTTATGTCCTGCGGTGCGCAGCCCCAGGACATATCTGTGTGCTCTAGTCAGAGCAAACAATAACTCTACTCCCAGCAATCGGGAGCTGTGAAATCACTCCCGCTTGTTGGGAGTGGAGTTTTAATCTGTTTTCCTGCCTGCTGTCTTGCGGGTAGGGAAACACACAGAACTATTGCCCTCACACAGAGGGAGCTGCATGCTTATCAGCTCCATGTGTGTGAGATCAGTGCTGGTTTCCGCTGTAGGTGAGGAGCCGGCAAGGACGGTAGAGAAATTCAGGCTTCTATGCGGTCCCCAACACTTCTGACTGGGTTCCCTGGATGGGCTAAAGGGCACCTAGCATTTCAAGGCCGTGCCCCAGGGATCGAGTCCCCGGGGCTGAAACCGAACTGAGTGTTAAACTTCTCACTCAACTTTTCCCTTTATGCCTGAAATATAAACATTTCCTAGTTATAGGAGATTTTAACTTACACTTTGAGGAAACACTCAGTAGTACAGCAAGGCACCTCGAAAGAGACATGCAGAGCCTCCAACTCAATCAATGGGTCAAAGGCCCTACACATACCGCTGGGCATACTCTGGACTTACTATTCTCCAATATTGAGTCAACAAATATCCAGGAGATTACTCCTGTATCTTGGACAGACCACTCCCTCATATCTTTCACACTCAACCTTCCGGCAAATGTAACCAAATCCCCCAGGAAGATACAAGTGGTAAACAGAGCCTGGAGACTGGTCACTCAGGACCTGTTCCAGGCCCACTTCTCCCCCGACAACCTAATCATTTGAGATACCCTGCCAGTCAATGCGGAAGCAATAAAACTCGAAGCCGAGATCACTAGCACTTTAGATACCTTTGCTCCCAAACTCAAACCTAAACTAACAAACAAACCTCCATCTGAGAAGTGGTACTCGCAGGACCTCAGGACACTGAAAGGAAAGTGTAAATCATTCGAAAATTCCTGGAGGTTGTCCAAGCAGGAAACAGACAGATCAAGATACAGGGCTGAATTAAGGATCTATAATAATGCCATCAAAAAAGCAAAGAAGACTTACTTTGCACAACGAATAAATGAGAGTTTCAACTCAGCAAAAGAACTATTCAGAGTAGTGAAGGAGCTCTGCAAACCAGCCCGCCTGTCTCAAACTTTGGCCCCCTCAATGGAAAATTGTGAAAAGATCAACTAATTTTTCGCTGATAAGATTAGCAAACTTTATTCTTCGTTTGAAAATAACTCTCCCCTAGGCATCACTAACTGGGAACACCTACCCTCACATCCAGAGGTAGCAACACAGATGGGCAACTTCTCCCCTCTTACACAACTAGAGGTTGCAAGAGCCATGCTGGAAGTAAAATCAGGATCCCCCCTCGATCCATTCCCTCACTTTGTATTTTCCCAAATTGCACCAATAATATGTCCCTATGTTACCCATCTACTTAATAGATCCCTGGACACAGCAGTATTTCCAGAAATATGGAAACCGGCTGTAGTTACTCCTCTGCTGAAGAAAGGCGGAACAAATGTTCATTATCCAGAGAACTTCCGGCCCATCTCTCAGCTCCCGTACCTTTCTAAGGTCCTGGAAAAACTGGTAAATTGACAACTGTCCAACTACTTGGAGGTTAATGAACTACTGGACTGTTCTCAGACTGGCTTTAAAGCCACTAACAGTACAGCGGCCACTCTTCTGTGCATCGTAGACGATATAAGATCACTGACTGATCAAGGAAAGGCTTTTGCCCTGATTTTATTGGACCTGTTGGCGGCGTTCGACATGGTCTCACATAATCTGCTGCTGGAAATGGGCCAGTTTTCCTCAAAGCGACAAAACATCAGCTGTGGTATTCCCCAAGGAGCTTCCCTGAGTCCAACACTTTTCAATGCCTATGTATCATCTTTGGCACTGATAAGTAGTAAATGGGGGTTTAGCATATGCTCCTATGCGGACGACACACAGCTGATGATAACCATTGAGGAAAGGCATAAGGACAAAAGGGTTAAGTTAAATAACTGCTTCTCAGAGATGGCAACATGGATATCCAAACATTGCCTTAAGCTTAACGCAGGCAAATCGGAAATATTGCTTTTCGGAGGAGATAATCTAATCTGGAGGCCAATCATTTTCATATCTGGCGGCCAAACACTGGAACAAACTACCCTTAGACCTACGTCTTACAGAGGACTATGTAACTTTCAGGAAAAAACGAAAAACCCAGCTTTTTCCCATGACGTAAGTATGAGCAGCTGATGTACCTGATACAACCTACCATGTGTCCCCCAAAACAGCGCCGTGATATCCGTCAGGATGAATGTTGCGCTTTACAAATAAATAAATGAATACAAATAAATAAATTGCCCGTCCGTGGAGAGGGGCCCGCAGCCCTCCTCCCTCATTGACCTGTAGCTGGGCCTTGGGGAAGGGGGTCCCTGGGGCCAATATCAGAACAGGGAGTTGGGCCATCCTCATTACAGTGGAGGAGGGGGGAGCATCCCCCTCCCCCACCGTATTCTGGCCCGGCCCTGGGGGATCGTCTCCCAAAGGCCAAAATTATCCTGGGGATTGGGGCCACATGCCCGCCTCCCCTTCAAAAAATTTGAACAGGCTTCCCTGCCCACTTTCCAAGGTCTTCCTGACTTTTGCCAGGATGATGAACAGGTTACTAAAGGGCCCCCCAGTGTGTTCACTGACAATTTTGGTGACACGTTCTTCATGCCGAGAAATATGAGGACATCTCCACCAAACAAATGAGCACTTACTTCATATAGCTAAGAGGAAGTACCCTGGTTTAGTGGAGATTTACCTGTATTGTAGTCTCATTGTCCTCTCTATAGGTGGATTCATAGACCCACTCAGACACTCGCACCCACTCACAGACCCATGCAGCCACTCACACACCCACTAACTGACCCATATACCACTCACACATCCACTCACCGAGCTAAAAAGCCACTTACATACACATTCTCAAAGGTTACAGGTTACAGTTGGAAAATAAAATTTAAAAAAACTTTGACACTCACTAAAAAGAACAAAGGACTCGCACTTCCGATAAAAAATTAATCTCTGACCTGTACCACATCTCCTCCTCACGAACATTTACACATACAACGCTGGTAGGTGTCGGTGGGAGCGAGAGCTGGGGAGGGCCCTTACACACAAAGAATGGAGCGGCATCTACCACAGAGCTAGACATTCCGTATATCATGCAGGCCTGACTGAAACCCTGACCAAAGTGGCCACTTACTGGTACCATACGCCTGAGCACCTTCATCAATTTGACCCCTGCATTAGCAACTGCTGCTGGAGAGGATGTGGGGAACAAGGCACGCTGCAACATTTGCTATGGAGTTGTGACCGCCTACAGGGGTATTGGGGCACGATACTAGATGACATAGACTCCCATCTAGACACCCAACTCCCCTGGTTCCCTGCTTACATTCTGCTGGGGTTGCCCAACGCCTTGATGTATCCCTTGAAATCACGGAGAGGCCGTCTCATCGCTATTGCACTAGGGGCGGCCACGCAAAACATTTTGGCACATTGGAGGACCCCACAGGCCCCCCACATACAGGCTGGTTGCACAGGTTGTGGATGGTGCTCGGCATGGAGAAACTGTCCCTAGCCCGGGACGGAAGGGGGAGGAATTCCCGGAATTATGGCGGCCCTTTTTGACACTGCTCACAGGGGAATTCCGTGAACTGAGTTGTCCCCGATATCTACGCCTTCTTCGTTTGGCAGATACCCCAATTCCGGAACAGAGGGCACCCGCGCGCAAACAAAAAGCCATGCACTGATGACTCTTTCACTTTCTTTTCTTTTTTTCCATAGTGGGGTTATCCTTTTGCTTTGTGGACAGAGGGGGGAGGGAGGGGAAAGGGCCACGTTGCATTGTTTAAAGGTGTTATATGTGACCTGCATCGCTGATCAGCTCCTTATGGCACCGAGTATGCTTGTCTTTATTACATTGGAGCTTGCCTTGCTACGCTTGATGAAAAGATTGAGGTCCTATTGTTTTGTCTTTTTTGAAATCTCAATAAAAGATTTAAACCATAAAAAGAACAAAGGTCACAGGGACGTTATAGTCAGGAATTAACAATAAAAAACCTTAGCAATTCACTGAAAAAAACACAGGTTGCAGGGACATTATATCTAGGAAATAGAATTTAAAAATATCTTGGAAATTCACTTATACAAAACCATAGAAATCCAGCAGTTATAGTTACCAGAGCTAACTATAACTTACACCCCCACAATGCACTGCTTAGGACCTCACATATTACATCATTCATGACATGGTCAGTGACATCACTGATGACATCGCTGAAGTCCTCTCAATGACATCACTGATGACATTATCCAGCGGGTGTTAAAGGTCCACCATTGTTGCACCTACATACCAGACAAGAGCAGAGAGCTAGAGAGTCACATCAAAAACATCACTGACTTAAATAAGGACTTAATAAATTTGAAAGCAGATGGTGCCTGGGAAACAATAGCTAAGGGAGTGTCAAATGTTAGTAACTGGTTAGGTAACTTAGGAAATGGATTAGTGATTTCCATCTTAAAACCTCTATTGGCAACCTCTTTGTGCATATGCTGATGATTCCATCTATCAAATTCTGCAGAAACAGAAAGAAAAAAACAAGGAGTGAATAGAACGATAACTGATCTTGAAACAGAGGATGAGCAATGTAAATAATATGGTTAAGTGAAAATCTTAGTAGAGAGCAGAAGAAAGAGGTAAAAGACAATAAACCCGTAATCTGTGATGAGATCTGATGTAGTAGATTTGTGGGGCCTGATGAAGCTAAATATTTCTGATAGCCAGAAACCGGTCCTTGGATGCTTGATTCCAGTCCGGGAAAGACATGGCTTGGTAGTTCGGACTGGACTGTTCCCATGAGGCACAGGGTCAGAGCTGATTTGCATATAGCCAGTGTCTAACCCAGGGTGGTGTGGAGTGCAAAAAAACGATGGATTTAGGCCCAGATCCTTGTACTGGGATGAATGTATGACATTGTTCTACATTCTGTCCATCAACTAAAAGGGCAGGGTATGCTCAGACGTGAGTCCCAGGCTCTCCACACCACTGGAGTCAAGCTATCCAGGCTGATGAAGGCTGATAGCCAGAAACCGGTCCTTGGATGCTTGATTCCGGTCCGGGAAAGACATGGCTTGGTAGTTCGGACTGGACTGTTCCCATGAGGCACAGGATCAGAGCTGATTTGCATATAGCCAGTGCTAACCCAGGGTGGTGTGGAGTGCAAAAAAACGATGGATTTAGGCCCAGATCCTTGTACTGGGATGAATGTATGACATTGTTCTACATTCTGTCCATCAACTAAAAAGGGCTGGGTATGCTCGGACGTGAGTCCCAGGCTCTCCACACCACTGGAGTCAAGCTATCCAGGCTGATGAAGGCTGATTGCCAGAAACCGGTCCTTGGATGCTTTATTCCGGTCCGGGAAAGACATGGCTTGGTAATTCGGACTGGACTGTTCCCATGAGGCACAGGGTCAGAGCTGATTTGCTTATGCCAGTGCTAACCCTGGGTGGTGTGGAGTGCAAAAAAACGATGGATTTAGGACCAGATCCTTGTACTGGGATGAATGTATGACATTGTTCTACATTCTGTCCATCAACTGTGTTTTTTGCTAAATATTTCACAGCATATTGCACACCACATTTACCGATTTTAGACACAGATACCTAAATAAAGTGACAAAGCAATTGAGACAAGTGAAGCAACAGAACCATAAAAGCTTGTTTGAAAGTGTTCGATAAAGATAAAATCATTGCTAACTGATTATAATGCTTATTAATAGGTTTCCATAACAAGATTACTTTTGAAAATTATGTTTTATTAGTCATTAACTCATGAAACTAATGATTCTGATGATGTGGCTCTGCATTTTTATGGACTTACATTAAAATGCATCATAAATAGATTGTGTTGCAATTATGCGATAAAATGTATTAGGGAGGCGAAATTTACAAATGAGAGAGGAGAGATCATAATGATCATAGAAAACGAGAAATGATTTTGCTATAATGATTTTTTTAAGAATAATTTATCAATCAATCAGAATTTATAAAGAGTAGCTAATCACCCGAAAGGGTATCCAGGTGCTTGCAGGTCCTGGAGGCTTATTCGAACGGCCAGTACTTGAAGGCCATTCAGAAATCCGAAAGTGAGGTGATGGTCTGGAGGTGCATGGGGAGGCTGTTAAAGATCTTTGCAGCGATGTGGGAGAAGGAGTGTCTTCCACTTCTGCTTTTGTAGCTGCAGGGAGTATGGGCAAGTGAAAGGGAGGGGGAGCGTAGTCTTCTCGATGGTTGGTGGAAGTTCACGTGGTCGTTAAAGTAGGAGGGACCTTGGCTGTATAGCGCCTTGTGTGCGTCATTCAGCAGCTTGAATTGGCATCTCTTCTGTACAAGGAGCCAGTGGAGTTTCCTGAGGTGGGGTGTGATGTGGGTTCGTCGGGGAAGGCGGAGGATGAGTCCATACATTTACATGTATGGATGTTTTACATTTACAGGTATGGATTTGAAATGTTGGTAGTAGGCCATAGTTAATGTTAATCCATTTTGTGTAATAATAAATTGGTGAGTTATTATTATTTTTTTCTTATTATGAAATGTTTGATTTAATGCATTGCATTTTATTCTATTTGAGTTTAATTAATTAAAAGCTGACATGTGCATTTTAAAACCCTTTAAATGTGTGGGTTCTTTCCTAAGATACATTTTTTCCCCTTAGCTAAGTACAAAGGTCACTTGGCATTTATTCAAATGTTGCCTTATTTGTTCTGCACATGTATCATCTTATGTTTAAAGGACATTCTTTTAGATTTCACTGTGAAATAGTCCGATGGGAAAGTGAACCATAACCTGCTATCATAGATTGATACAATGTAAACTTCAGATTGGTGACAAACATGTGAGGCTGTTTATTCTCATTATCAGCATGGGAAAGCATGCAGAAATAACTTAATTGTATTTGGTGGTTTCATATGTAAACTAATCATGTGATGGACTGACTAGCGGAGTGATACTTTATCACTAAAGCGTCATAAAGACTATAAAAGAATAAACTCCAAGGGAGGGGTACTGCCATGCTTTTTCTTTTCTTGGCAAGAGCTATGGACAATATATTTTGCCCATGCAAGAATACTGAACAATTTTCCAATGATTTTATAAACGATCCTTGATCTCTAATTTTGGACAGACTTTGCAGATACTGCTGCCTTAAGCAGTTGAGCTGGAATCCTTCTTTGCTGAACTACTGGATTATGTCTTATTTCCCCTTTTTCCCATGCTTATAGATTCGCCCTGAGTGGACATTGGAATCGCATCTCTGACTAAATATGTAGACTTGTACTACATGCTGTAATATTCCTGACTGAAATGCGTAAGAGATTGCCTATCTGTATTGATGTTAGCTCATTAAAAAAATAACCAGACTACCTAAATTGGCTAAGACACTTGTTGTGTCCTGATGTTCTTTCATTGAACTGCGCTATTTTGCATCTAAATTTAAATGCGTTGTATCAAGTTCTGCTTTTTTTATTCTGTGTTGCTGTAGCAGAGCTCCTAATGTGTATAATTTTAGTTAGGCTTAACTTCTTTAGGAGGTTAGGTTTTCCCATTACAATACTTTATTTCTATAGCATGGTCCTGACAGTGGTGTGTTTGAACCTGATCTCGAACTTGTGAGTTAGTCACAAATTTATGGTCCTCATTGGGTGGCTAATGCTATATTATGGACACACCTAATTCCCACCCCTCTAATGGGCAGTTAAAGATCCATCAGAGGACCATTTTCCTCTGTGGTAAGGGTAATGCTGTGATCCCTCTAACTGTAGAGGGCCCAGTACGTTTAGTGGGATAAATGAATAAGAAGCAGAAGTAAGAGAGAACATGAAAACTATTATGACGATTCCGCTGGATCAAGTATTTCCACATCACTTGTAATCCCCAAATTGCTGGGAATCTAGTTACTGGATGCCTAGTAATGATTGGGACACTGATAATGAGGGTCATTAGAAAAGGCTTATTTGTGATAATGCCGTCCGGAAAGTCGAATTCGACTCACGTAGGCCTTTAAGAATGAAGTAAATGTAGCTACTGACTACACCTTGCTCCACCCAATTTCTTCCCAGGATTTTTCATCTAATTTTTGCCTGAAGGACAATGATGAGCATTTACCAAGACACATCATTATGAGCACCTATTAACTGTCTTGCAGGTGCTTTCCTGCCGTGTGCATTATAATCAGGCAAGGTGTGTGTGTCTGACTCATCACTGTCATCACCGCTTGTAGGTACTGTGCCTACATCTAAGTAAAGGTTTATAAAAATGTTATGTAATGTCAGGATTACTTCGCATGTAGGATTATGTTTGAAGACACCCTCACTAAATTGCTAGAATGGAACCTTACCTTCAGACTGACTATTTATTTTAGTGATGGTTCTGGTCATGCTGTTTGCAGCATTATATTGATTATCACCTAAAATCATGGGCCAATACAGAAAACATGTGCAAACTGTATATTCTGTCAACTGAACAGAAACAATTGGAATCCAAATTTGAGATACACATACCATATGTTTTACTCCACAAACATAAGTTTTGCATTTACTTATTATGAAACATGGGGCCAAGAAAAAAATTAATCTCAGCTGGGATGTGATGTAACAATAATTAGAAGTGTATTTTTGAACGGCTCTCTCTGCAGGTGCACCCAAAGCTTTGCCTTTCTCTTCCTCCGTTTTGCTGAAATCGTTGGTCTTAGGACTCTGTGCACTTTACCACTGCTAACCAGGGCTAAAGTGCTTGTGTTCTCCTCTTACAATATTGTAGAATTGCCTTATACCCAATAGGCATATTTAATTTACTTATATGTCCCTATTAAAGTGGTACTAAATGTACCCAAGGCCTGTAAATTACTCTACTGGTGGACCTGCATCACTGATTGTGCCACCCACTTAAGTAACCCTGTAAACAACTCAGGCCTGTCATAGCAGATCCTGTGTGTGCAGTTTAAACCACCATGTCTACCTTGCAAAATAAAACTTCTACTGTAAGCTAGTTCACCAAAGGAGAACTAGCCCCTTAACGCACAACTATGTGCCCTAGAGCTTCAATATGAATTGATCTTTATTAAATTTTTAACAATATACAAAAGCTTCTAGAAGAAATGTTAATAATACTGTTGTGCACAGTTTATTCCAAACATGTCGATCTCAAGCGTTCAATGCACATATCAACATTACTCCAACACTTGTAGATAAAAGTTACTGAAGTATCATTATCAGGAATTGAAGGTTGGCATTTTTGATGATCTAACTCACTGCATTTTAGGTGGAATACCCTTCATCATGGGTAACTGTGAGTAAACAGAAAAGATAGAAAAATAACATCATTGATGTCACGTAAAAAGCAGTATACAAACAGAACAACAGCGACTTTATAAAAAGTTGAGAAAAAAAAAGGAATTTGTGCAGCAGGAGATACAGGGAATCACACTCAGTGACTGCAATGTGCATCATGTTGAAGCCCAAATCTAAACAGAAAACGAATGTGCTCATGTGAAAAATCACCAGTGAACCACACTTTGAAACACCAGTTGGTCGTACCCTCCAGCAATGCGGGATAGGGACCGAAATGTGGACCATGGACATAAGGACAAGTGTGCCAAAGTCAAGCAACGGACAAAAAATGAATGGCTAGTTGACAGTTAGACTACATTACCCACAATACATCTCAATAGGGTTGAATGAGTGCCAGTGATTGTACTTACTATCGACAATGTTACTTAATTAGATGGCTTTAAAAAATCCTTCCACGGTGAGCTAAGAGCGAAAACTATTCCCAGAACTCCAAGCCTAAAAAGAAATTAAGGATGTCTTTCAAAATTGCGTAGTGCATATAGTGCTGGAGCATGTAGCCCTTCTAGTTGACATAACAATGAATACCTGGAAAGTCAGCTAATTGCATATATCTGGGTGCACCCAGATCCAACTGTATGTGGGAGCCGCTTGCAACAATGAAATCCAGGCAACCTTCCAGTCCAACTAAGAAATCAACAACCAAACAAACAAAAAGTAAGTCCTAGGTCATTCCCAATATGCAATGAACTAACTGAAAATGTAGTGCTTGCTGAGTCTCCGCGCAACTCATTACTTGAAACAGGAAGCGCAAGTGTGACCTTGTGCATCAGTGTGTTGCCATCGAGTGCGAGAGCACTGTGTGGATGCACTAATAATTTAAACAGTGAACTACATTCCATGATGTGTTGAGCATAAAAGGGGAAACCCATCTATACTACCCGACCTGAGTCAACATGTACAGTACAAAAAAGGGTGGTCTTGGTAGCGAACTTATTTTGGAGAAAAGAATGAATAGTAGTAGCAAGACATACAACAAATTAATCGGAGCATAAATGTTGAACAAAGGGATAAAAATCCCCAATGCGATTAAATTCAAAGCATTAGTGACAATAAAGGCAATACTGTTGCTCAATATGATTCTCAGTGCAATATATTACAATGCTCTGGGTGCAAAAGGGGAGGTAGGATCGGAGTAGGATTGGGGTAGGTGTAGAGTGATAACGTGTAGGAACAGGGACAGGGAAAAGGTCAGGCCATGATGGTAGTGAAAAACTCTTAAATTAATTTGTTACTAGTGCAAGACCTATTTTCTTGCATAGGCTAACATTGTAGTTGCCTTATGACATTCTATAAGAGTAACTTCCAAATGGGAAGAGATAATCAGTTCATGTTTGGTATCTTTGGAATTGGGGTGTAAAGTCCTATTTAGTGGTGAAGTCAGGTTTTTATCACAATGTTAAAAATACTACTTTTAGAAAGTAAAAGTGATGCAAAGCGCCTTAAATTCAATTCTCCTAGCCACCGGTAGTCAGTGTAGCCGATGAATGGTGGCTGACACCGAGCCAGACCTGCGCAAGCCAATCAGCAATCTGGCTGCTGCGTTCTGTACCCGTTGGAGCCGAGCAATCTCGACCTTATTAGCCCCCAGATACAGAGAGCAGGCATAATCCAGTCTGGACATTATGGCTGCCTGAACAATAGTCTGGCGCGTAGGTGGATCAAAGAACCCCAATAGGGGTCTAAGTCTCAGTAGGAGCCCAAAGCAGGTCCCTGATACCTTTTTTGTTTGGACTTGATAGCTGAGCGAGGAGTCCAGCCACAACCCCAAGTTTTTAACGGCTAGCTTAGGAGGGGGGGGAGCTACCCAGGCTTTTTGGCCACCAATATTCACTCCATAGACCATGGTCCTTTCCCACCAACAACACTTCTGATTTACAATAGAGGGTTTAAGTTTGCCTGGATAGGCCACCTACCGGCAGGATGGTGTAGCTTAGCCCAGCCCACCTACACCTGAATAGCCTGTGCTCTGTCTTCACAGAAAAGGCTAAACAACCCTACATTGTCACTTCAGCCAGCTTGGAGCCAAGGCAGGGGAGGCACAAAACACTTAAAAGCCATTGTCTGAACGTTTCTACCATCTTCCAGAATCAGGACACCAGGGTAAAAAAGTTGGACCTTCAGACTCACTCTTCAGTTCATTACTAAACCTGTGGAAGGACTCTCAGAGGACTGACTGCTGCTGTGACCTGCTGTGAACTCTATCAGACTGCTGCTTTACCTGGAAGCTTTGCTGTCTGGAGCCTTAATTGAACCCTCAGAGGCCAGCCCTGCTGTTGAGCCCTGCTTCTACATCTAAACCCAGGTCTACTAAAAGTAACTCCAAGGGCTAGGTTGCTGGTCTCCTGTTCGTAGCCACAGGAACTTAAAAGGCTCTCACCATCTCGAACCTGCATCTAGACCCAGCTTGAGTGAGTCCTGAACCCATCAGTCCTGGACCCTTGGTTGTGATGATAAAGGTTCCCAGATGGCCAATTTCCAAAACTGAGGACTTAGACTAAATATTGCCAAAAAGTGCTCTGAGAATCAAGAGGAGACCGGTACCAACCTGTTCCCATATCTGTCCGAGGTGCGTCACCAGTAGGATTGACTTTGCAGCTTCTCCCGCTACGTTCTTCTCCACAGCAACTAATACCAAAGGGGCATTGTGGAACTGTCTTCAGCTACAGCATTCCGCCTCATCCCAATGGAGTTTTTTGACTTTCAGTTCGGTGACTAAGTCCGAACAAAGAAATCTTGACTGCGGCTTCGACCCAAGGCCATCCGATGATGAAGCTCACTCCTTGGACAACTCCTGCAGCCTTGCCCCTCTAAACTTTGCCTTCTTAGAGACTTTTCTTAAAGAATGTTTCTAAATCCGAAGCTAAGCGCTGACCGAGTCCAATCCACTTTTTGTATCTGAACCTTGCTTCATCGTGGTCGGACCTAACATTTGACTTTGACCCAGTCTCGCACAGCTGGATATCTGCTTTTGGTGCTTTGATCTTTTAGGTGCAGGATTTCCCTTGACTGTTTAAGAATTAATAACACAGGTTCTACAGATTGGATTTTTGTCACTTTACTCTCAAATAGTTTAATAAAATGTACTCTATTTCTCTAAATTGGTTTGGTATTTTGTTTTTTCTTGTGTTGTGTTTTCACTTTATTACTGTTTTTGTGCTGCATAAATACTTTACCCATTGCCTCTGAATTAAGCTGGACTGATTTTTGTGCCAAGCTACCCAGGGTTAATCACAGGTTAATCTAGTGACTTCTTGTGGTTCACCCTGCAAGGGATTGTGGCTGTTGCTTGACACCCCAGTCAACCAACAACCCATTTTCTCACATGCATTATGTACATTGTATTGTAATGCAACAATTATATGGCGCTAACTACTACCATGTAAAGAGCTGATGCAATTGCCACCATAAGCAGAATGCTACACCGTGTAGGGTGTGTGGTTGGAAGGGTGTTCTCTTTCTTTCGATTCTACGTGGAAAGTGTTTCTATGTTGTGTGTGAGGAACACCGAAGTGCAGTTATTGTGTTAAGGGATGCAGCACTTCGCAGGGTGATGGATGAATAAGTGTGAGAGATAGGTTCACAGTTTATGATCTCCAGTACACTGGCAGCTTGTTGAGGCCATTGATCAGCTGAGCACAGGTAATGATTAACTGATTTCTTTTCAGCAACCGCAGGCAACAAAATCACTGCAGGACAAGCCAGCAAGCATGCTAATTTGCAACTGTCAAACTGTAGAATGGCAAACATTACATTCTAACCTTGTTAACCAAACACGTGTTCTCTTCAACCTAGTTCTTCTATAGCCGCAGTCTGATCTTCTGCCACGACTTCCACAGTCTTTAACCCTAACTGACAATTACTTCAGCCACTGTTTCCTCTCGGCCTGGAGTGACACCTTTCAGACACCTCCCTTTACAGTTGATCTAATTATGTGTTGGCACTGTGGCTGCAGGCAGCCATCGGTCCTACCTCAGAAAATCAAGTTCAGTGTCACAAGAGTTCCATCCCAACCAACCCTTGAGAGGTTGAGCTGTCCTAATATTCAATCCTTCATTTACAAAATAGATCCAAAATGTTGGTATGGCCGCTGATTTATTGCAACAAAATCAAGAGATAATAACACTTTGAGTCAAGTAAGCTGCACTACGTCAGTCTCTGATTTCTCGAGCAGTTGATATTCGTACAATCAGTTCTGCCCCTCCTCGATTTTCTGGAGATCTTTAAAATTGAAGGAATTTTTGGTAAGCTTTACCATTCATTTTTCTTTTCCTTTAGACCTTCATCATTTACCACAGATAGAGCTACGGTTGGCTACTTGATTTGGAAGGTGCCCTAGCCTGGGCCACCCATTCATATTTGCAGAGGATTCCGGTCTGAATAATTATCAACATTGGTCAGGGAAATTATTCAAATGTTTGGACAACCAGATCGTGGTCATCTTCTGCTGAACAAGCTCTATGAGAAATTGATCGAGTCATCGCGGATGTTCTACCTGTAGAACACGATTCCATGAGTTTGCAACAAACTACTTGTTAAATTGCTGTTCGCATGAAAGAAGGCGAGGACAAGTACGTAGGTTTCCTCTTATCTTTATTCAAACCCGGAGCGCCGGGAATCCGTGTATTTTCGTGGAGCAGTGCGGCGCCAAACAACATGGCCGCCTTCCGGTTCCGGTCTCGGAACTTCCTGTTCCGGCATCGGCCAAAACAACTAGACCGATGCCACATATCTCCCTCCTTTATTGCATTTGTAAACCCACAATAAAACAATCTTACTTATAGTCCATATCGTAGTTCTGGAATCGCTTGGGTGTTCTCACGATTCTTCCTGCTCTCGTTCTCACCCTTCCTTCATCCTGCTCGCTCTCCAGTGCTGCCAGTCTTTCGCTTGTTCCTTCCCAACTTTCCTCTTCGTCTCCCTTCTTGCTCACGAACCTTCCTGTGCCTTTCGCTCTATTACTCCCATCCTGTTCGTCCTCTGGCTCTTCCTCTATTTGAGTCCCTTCTTCAACTTGCTCTTGTCTCTCTTCGCAACATCCCTCATCCATCATTTCCACATTTCTTCCTTCACTCTCGTCCTCTTCCTTATTCCACTGCAGGATCTTGCTGCACCTCGCCATTCTATCCTGCGACCATACTTTCCCATCACTAAGTAATGCTGACCTGGTGTATGGTTCGATGACCTTCAACGGCGGTGTGAACTTGCTCTCCCCTTTCCTTTTCAGGGTGGCTACCTTCACCCTCACCCAGTCTCCTTTCTCTACTGACACTCCTTGAACGTTCTGCTTCTTGTTGAAGTGTTCAGTGTATGTTTCTTGCGCTTTTTCTAGATTCCTCCTGTCCACTGCTGGTGACCACTTGCTCTGTATGACCATCTGTCTCCACGCGGTGTTGTCTTTGGTGAACGGCTCTATGCCTCTCAGTATCTTAAAGGGGCTGTAGCCCGTGCTTCCTGGAGTGATACGGTAGGCCCATAGCATCTTGGGTAACTCTTTCTCCCAATCTTGCCCATCGTTTATGGCCGCTTGGATGGTGCCCATGATCACCCTATTAAAACGTTCCACTTGACCGTTTCCCGCCGGGTGGTATACAGGAGTGTGCTTGACCTCAATTCCATTCCTGGCGGTGTATGCCTCCCATTTGGTGGAGACAAATTGTGGGCCATTGTCGCATGTTATGGTCTTGGGGATGCCCTCCTTTGTGAATACTGTGTTTAGGAACGAGATCACCGCCTCCGTGTCTACTGTGTCTGTTATTTCCACTTCTGGCCACTTGGAGTATCTGTCAATCATTACCATTGCATATTTTTGTATTCCTTCCATGTTGAGGACGGGCCCTAAGATGTCGATGGACACCATTTCCCAAGGTCCTCCCGGCAAAGGAAACTTCCCCAATGTGGCTTCAGCATCACTTGGGATTTGTTCGCCTTGGAGCACGAGTCGCACTGCCTCACGTACCTCTCCACCTGGGCGTCGATGGCTGGCCACCAGTATGCCTGTCTGGCTAAGGCTTTAGTTTTCGTGATCCCTTGGTGCCCTTCGTGTAGCAGAGTGATGAGGTGTTCAATGAGCCCTTGTGGAGGGATGATTTTATCGCCTCTGAGTAAGTACATGGGGTTTTCTCCCAGCGACAGTTTGTCTCTTACCTCCCAGTACCTTCTCAACGTCTCTTTAAGGTGTCTCTTCTCGGGCCAGCCGTGCATGACGTACCCCTTGACTACGTCTAACTCTTCATCCTGTGTGTAGGCCTCCGCCCATTCTTGCGCACTGATCACTCCTTCCATGTCCTGTATCGTCGCTACAACATAGCCTTCCCATCCTGGTGCCTTCTGCTCATGCGGCTCTTCCATTGCTACCGCCCTACTAAGAAAGTCAGCTACTTTGTTTTGGGGACCAGGTATATATTCCACCTCGTACACAAAGTCCAATAGTCTCAGTGTCATCTTGGCTATCCTTGGTGTTGCATGCGCATGGCCATTGGACGTTAAGACTTTTATCAGGGGTTTGTGGTTGGTGCGGACCAGGAATTTTGCACCCCACAGGCACTGCCTGAAACGCTCCATCGCCCATACCACCGCCAACATCTCTTTCTCGATGACGCTGAAGCGGTCTTCAGTGGGAGTCAAGGCCTTGGACGCGAAGCAGACCGTGGATAGTTCTCCATTGTCGGCTCGCTGCATTAACACCGCTCCAAGTCCCTTGACACTGGCATCGGTGGTGAGTACGGATTCTGCCGCTGTGTCGAAACCTTTGAGAGGAATAGCTCTACTCATCTCCTGCTTCAAGGCATCGAACTCCTCTTGTTCGTCCTTACTCCATTTGAATCCGACCTTCTCCTTCAGCAGTTGGCGAAGACAGTGCGTCTTGGTGGCGAAATTGGGGATGAATTTGCTATAAAATTCGGCCATGCCCAGGATTGACCGTACTTGTTCCTTTTTTTCTGGGCAAGGGGCATTTTGTATGGCTTCCATGTTGGATCTCTTCGGTTTTATGCCCCCTTCGCTGACTTCATGGCCCAAGTAGGTAACTGAGAAAACGCTGAATTTGCATTTGGACCACTCTGCCGTGAGCCCACTGTCTTGTAATGTGCGCAACACCACATGTAATTTCTCATTGTGTTCTCGCTAGGTCTTCCCCATCACCAGGATATCGTCCTGGAAAAATTGGACTCCTTCCACCTTGCGAAACAGTTTATGCATCAGGTTTTGGAAAACGGCAGCCGCCGAGGCGAGGCCAAAGGGCATTCTGACAAACTTGTAGCATCCGAACGGTGTTATGAAGGAGGTAAGATGGCTACTCGAGGGGTGGAGTTTTACTTGATGATAGGCCGATGACAAGTCCACAGTCGAGAACCACTTGGCTCCTTTGGTTTTGGCAAGCATTTCACTTATGCGAGGAAGTGGAATTTTGTCGATGAGAATGTTTTTATTCAGTTCCCTGAGGTCTACACACAACCTCACCTTTCCGTTCGGCTTTTGGGCGACCACTAAGGGTGATAGCCATTCCACACTCTCTAGTCTCTATGGCTTTGATGACACCACTCCTTTCTAATCGGTCGAGTTCCTCCTGTACCGCTTCTCTGCAGCGAAATGGAATGTTTCGAACCTTGTGAATGACGGGCCGTGCTCCATCCTTCAACCTGATGACGTGTTTGAACTTGGCCAATTCTCCGATACGTCCACTGAATACCTCGGGGTAGTTTCTTCGCCACATTTCCTCCTCTTGCTCCTCATTCATCTCCATTAGCAACACTTTCTCAACGCCTCCTGGGTTTAGTATGATCCCCAATGCTCCTTGGTCTTTCCAGCTGAGTACCGAGGGACCTTTCTCGGCCACGTAGAGTTTGCAGGTGGCTTGGCGCCCCTTGAATTCAAAGAGCAACGGGCAGTATCCTACCATGGGTATCTTCTGTTTGGTGTAGGTGACAGGCCTCACATCCATGGGGCGTAGCTCCTCCCTCACATTTGGCTTGAAGTTGGTCTCCCATATCTGTCGTTGGACAATCGTTATGGGGGCACCTGAGTCTGCTATCATCTCGATCGGGATTCCTCCTATATGCATGTCGAGCCTCAGTTTGTCGGAATCTTTGCCACCAACTTCCAGGACTTGGGCGTCGATGTAAAGGAGGTCGTCACCGTCATCTTCCTCCGTCCTTGTCTCATCCTCTTCTCGCTGCTCTTGGTCAATGTATTTGACCATGGACCCTTTTTGCTTCCGACGGCACACCTTCTCGTAGTGCCCAACACTCCACAGAAAGCGCACTTAGCCCTGAACGCCGGGCATGCTTTGTCGTTGCCCAAATGTGCCAAGCTCCCGCACCTGTAACAACTCGGTCTTCCCCCTCTTCCAGCCTTCGACGGTGGTCTGCCCTGCTGCTGATCCTTCCTGGGATCTTGTGACTTGGGGAAGTCCCGCTGCCTATGAGTGTCCCCTTTGTCGTGGAGTATGACTCAGCATACCGTCGGTGCACTTCCTCCATCCCTTCTGGCTGCCTGTGCGCAGCGTTTGGACATTTCCGCTTTCTTTACTAGGGCCCATACCTCCTTCAGCGGGGCGTCCCCATTGACCCCGAGTTTCTCCTGGACGTGCGTGCTCGTCGTGTGCATTATTATCTGATCCCTCACCAGCTCGTCGTGGAGAGCACCAAATTTGCACGAGAGGGCTAGCTTCTGCAACGCCACTACGTATTCATCGACCGTCTCTCCGCTTTCCTGTTTCCTGTGGAAAAATTTGTGCCTGTCAATGGCTACGCAGACCACCGGTCTGTAGTGCGCATCTAGGTCTTCCAAGGCGTGTCGGAATACCTCCGTGTCGTTGGCATCCCTCGGTAGCTTGGCGATGGTGTCAAACACCCTCAGGCCCTCCGGACCCAGATTGTGCAACAAGATTTTCCTTCTTCTCTGTTCAGTATACACGGCCTCATTTTCTTCTTCTATGGCCTCCAAGTAGTTCTGGAAGTACCTTTTCCAGTCCTCCCACGGCATGGAGGGTTCGGCTCGTTTGGGCAGGAACGGCACCATGTGCGCAAGGGAAGCGGACGGCGTAGCCATTTTGCCTGCGCCCCTGGGGCCTGCTTGGACGGGAACCGCGTTATTGGGCGGGCTGCCTGGGGCCTGCCTGGTGTTGGTGTCTCCTTCGCTCTCTCTCCTGTGTCGCACACTTCCCGTGGCCCCGTCCGCGGGTAGATCCGACTGCAGGCTGCCTCTATCTGCTCTGTGTGGCCCCTCACCTCGTGGCTGTCATTCCGCCAGCTTGTTTCACGGTACCAGGGAGCTCGTGTGTCTGGTCGCGCTCCCCTCCGCTTCTGCCCCTGACGATTTGGTTGTTAATAGGCCCACTCGTATGGCGATGGACTCCTGTCTGGTTGGGGCCGTTTTGGGTGGCGTGCTGTGAGAGGCTGTGGCGCCACCGGCTCGTGGGTGGCCATTACACACGTCCTCTGCCGCGCTCCGGGTTCATGGGTCAAGGTCGGTCGAAGTGCGCCCAAAGTGCAGTGCCTTATGATGTCCCTGGGCGTGCTCTCGAGCCCTTGCCCCACTCAGTGCCTTCACCTTGTTGGGACAGCGTCGCTCTGTGTGCGCGTGGATCCGTTAATTAAGACCTTCCCTTCGCGGTCTTTTTTTTTTTTTTGATTTTTTTTTTCGTTAATTCCGGTCCCGCCTCGTCGCCATTGTTAAATTGCTGTTCGCATGAAAGAATGCGAGGACAAGTACGTAGGTTTCCTCTTATCTTTATTCAAACCCGGAGCGCTGGGAATCCGTGTATTTCACTGAGCCGTCCGGCGCCAAACAACATGGCCGCCTTCCGGTTCCGGTCTCGGAGCTTCCTGTTCCGGCATCGGCCAAAACAACTAGACCGATGCCACACTACTGAGTTCAAGTGCAAACAAATAACCTTGTTCCACTAAAAAATTGAGGGAGGAAATGTAGGATGAACTCGTCTGAACCTCTTAATCAAGTTCTTAGGCTGAATTGTTAGATGAAGTCTTATTAATGGAACATAGATTGCAGGAGAGAACGGCAGATTGATGAAGGCTAGAAGTATAGCTTCAGGTCCTTTGACACGACCTTTGTCACGTTCCTAAATGAACCGATCTATACAGTGATTCTACTTTAGTTTTACTATGTAGCAAATGTATATTGCCACAGCTAAAAGGCCCTCACCTGAATCGGAAAAAGAACAGTCAGACAAGTGGTCTTTGCATGCATAATGCTGATCCAAATCATATGGTCAGACAATATCTCTAAAGACCTACTCTGAATCAGGGAAATGCTAAACTCTCTCGTATGTAATAGTGTTAGGATGAGAGGTGACTTTATCTTTTTTAGTGGATTCTGCAATTCTTCAGAAACTTCTTGTTACTTTTTACTGTCAGTCCAGCTTCGAATGTAACCAATGTTCAGTTTTCTCTGTTTTAGACTCTGGGGCCTTGCGATGTATGTAAATGCTGATTTTTTTTTAACACAATTTTATTGAGTTTTCCACAGAATAGCATCAATTTAACATAATAAAAGCTGTTTTATCAGTCACGTTATATGCATGTCAGTAGTTTGTATGCGGTCATCAGTGCAGTCCAACAATGAATTCAGAGCCACTGCCAGCTATGAAGCAGAGATGAAGCGAATTCTAGCCTCCCCATCCAACAGTCAGACTGATAGCCAACAGAACGGCCCCCCTCCCGATCCCATGCCGACTAATATACAGAGATGTGTTTGTTCAGTGCCATGCGGTAACCGCATAGGTAGCACAGGCAGTAGCCATATGAGGAAGAGCTCGAGGACGGAGAAAATCCCCTCCACATCTGGTGATAGCCCGTCAACCAAGACCCTGGTACCAATGGGCTGGGCACTACAGTGAATCTTGACCTTATCCTATTAGACACATACCACTCATCTGGCGGGTGAACCAGTCATAGAGGAAGACTCTCGATCCTTCATCCTGTCCAACAGATTATCCCAGTCTCGCACTATGTCCATAGACCCCTGCCCTCTTTTCATCTCATTCAACAGCACACTACTCTCATATACCGACCATCTGACAAGATCTTTCCTCCATTTTTCTATGCTCATCCCCCTGGCAGCCTTCCAATGTAGGATTATCTGTTGCTTAGCTAGTATCAAAGCAAGGTCAATAAATGTAGATTTTCATCAGCTTGGTGTTTAGAAAATATGGATTTTATTAAAGACATAGAGGCTAATATTATTGCATTACTTCTTTAATGCTCCTCACAGCAGCCCCTTTAAATATATAGAACTTTATCATTTTAGAATTCCAGCACTATAAAACAGCAGAACACTCTTCCCTCTTCCTTCTTTTGCCATCTGCATTAAATGTAAACAATATTTATAACATGTCCATAACTTAAAACATAAAAAATCGAGAAACCCTCCATAAAGCATCTTCCTTCCAATCCTGTCCATCATTGTTGTTTTTGAGCTGAAACATAAAAACACTGTTAAGAACCAGGCTAGGTTCCGGAAGGGAATAATACTAGCCTCCATGTCTTTAGCTACATTTTATGGCAAGACCAGAGGCTAAAATTATTGCAAGTTTAAAGACTTTCTACAAGTAGTAAAGCAGCACACTCTAGAGGTTCAAAATAACATGTTCTGATCCTCTCATCATTTGACAAATCTGCACACCACAAAATATCTAGCAAAGCACCTCCCAGTAGAAAAGCCTTAGATGCAGACACTCCTCTCACAGAATAAGCCCCAAACACGCTCACATCCACACCTGCGCCTCTTATAACTTCTTTCACCCAACGAGCCAAAGTGAATGAAGATACTGCCATATATGGGTTTCTAAAAGGAATACGCATCTGATTTTCACCACTCATCCTTATGTGAGTTGACCTTGTCTCATATTCTTTCATTCCTCTAACCACACATAAATTCCCCCTCTCATCCAAATAAGGATAAAAAAATCTTTTGTTTTTCTTCTCAAATGAAAACAAACTGCTTCAGGCAAAAAAATCCAGCTCGACACATCCAAAGCTCTTATATCCGATACTCTCCTAAAAGAAACAAAACACAGCAACATAGTCACCTTCAGTATGAACATTTCTAAACTTAGACGGTCATAGCTGTCCAAAAGTTCTAAATAATGCAACACACTAGATACATCCCAAAGTGAATTATATCTAGTCACATGAGGGTTAGAAATGTTGATACTCCACAACAACCTTCTAACCAACACATCCTGTCCCCCTGTATTTCCATTCACCACACATGTCCTGCTGTGATTGCAGACCTATAACAATTTGATTGTTCTGTAAGACAGTCCCTTTTCAAATAAACTTGACAAGTAGTTTACTACTTCAACTACATCAGCTAACATGGGATCAAATACCCTCTCCATGCTCCAGCATACCCATTTTTGCCATGGCAATCTATAGCCGCTTGCGAAAGTCCAGCCACTTCCCAAACACGCGTGAAATTTTCCATGCTACCAGTCTCATCTGACCTGGCATCACTAAGTTGTGTCTCTCTCCCCAAGGATTCAGTAAAATATCCTGAAATACTGGAAGCAAAATAGGTATTTCCACAGCTAACTCTAAGAGTACTGGATACCAAACCTGTGTCCTTCAAAGAAGAGTCACCAGAACCAAAATTCCCTTCTGCTTCCGTAATTGATCTACCAACTGAGTGATCATAGAGAATGAAGGGAAGGCATTTGCCCTGAGGCTCCTTCAATTCTGATGAAAAGCATCCACTCCCAATTCCTCGGGATCTGGACGCCAACTGTAGAACCTCTCCAACTGTGTATTCAACCTGTTCGCAAACAAATTCACATTGCATGGGCCCCTGAGGTACATCAATCTCTGAAAAATCTGACTGTCCTACTTCCAATCGCTCGGCTCCCCGTAATGTCTCGAACACCAGTCTGCCTCCACCTTCTTCAGTCCAGCAATGTGTTCTGCCTGAAGTAAAATCTTCTTTTGAAGACAATAATCCCAAAAAACGTTTGCTAAATCTGCAAGACCCTTTGACTTTGGACCCCCTAGTTTGTCCATATACCATACAGCCAAAATATTGTCCATCTTTAGTAAAACGGAACATCTCGCCTTCTCTTTCATAAAACACCTTAACGCAAAGGACCACGCCAAAAGTTCCAGACAATTTATATGCAGTGTTCTCTCCTCCTCCGACCAAATTCCTCCTGTTGTTACAGATCCACATCTTGCTGCCCATCCTAAATGGACATTCTCCAAATAGAGCGCTTCCATTCCATGCCTCCAAGTTCCTTAACCACCAAACCAATTCCTCTGTGAGAGCAATCTCCTCTGAATACTTTAATCCACTTCTCAAATTACTTGCTTTTCACCTCTGGAGGGCCCGATAGCTCAAAGGTCCTGGAAAAATAGCTTGTATAGTCAAAGAAAGTAAACCTATCACCCTTTCCAAAGCTGTTAGTGATAATCTTTCTGAATCTAACACCTTCCAAATTTCCTTCCTTATAAATTTTAATTTTTCTCTCTGTAACTTCAATTGTCCAACCACTGTGTCCACCATAAAGCCTAAAAATTGAGTCAGCTGGCCCAGAACCAGACATTATTTCTCTTTGTTTACTACAAATCCCAAACTTTCTAATAATTCCACTGTCAAATGTGTGTACTAATCTTTCCTTCCATCGATCCATCAACAGGATGTCATCCAAATAAATAATTAACCTTATCCCCCTTCCTCTCAAGTAAGCTACCACAAGTCGAAGAAACTTTGTGAAGCACCATTGGGCAGATAACAGCCTGAACAGCAGGTAAGTAAACTTCCACATCTTTCCTCCCTATCTGAACTTCAGAAACTTTTGATGAGGCTCCAAAACCGGGAATGTCAGATAAGCATCCTTTAAATCTAGATGAGTCATCCAATCCCCCATTTGCAAAATGTCTCTCACCATATATACTCCTTCCATTTTGAAATGGTAATATTCCACTCAATCGTTTAACTCTTTTAAATGTACTACTGGTCTAATACCCTTGTCTTTTTTCTCCTCCCAAAAAATATATTGCTCACAAAACCTCCTACAACTTCCTTTTCTTCCACAATTCCACAATTGCACCTTTTGCCATGAACTCCTGTACCTCCCTGTCTACTAATGCTGTGAGATCTGCATTGAATTTCAACCTTACAGGGTGACAAAATTGAATTATTTCCTCTATAAAATCTATCTGATAGCCTAAAACTATTTGCAAAACCCAAGAATCCCTTGCCACCCTCTTCCAATTCTCGAAAAATTGGGCAAGTCTGCCGCCCAACTTTTGAGGTGTAACAAAAGGATCATGCCTTACCTGAAACTCTTGTATGACAATCAACTCGTCCACCTCTTCCTCTATATCTCTGCCTTTGGGGGTAGAAACTTCCTGCCTGGTAGGAGATCTGATATATACTGGGCCTGACCGAGGCCCTCGTAATCCCTTGACCTCAGCCGAGGAACCTACCTCTTGTTCTCCTGGCCCACCAAAAACACGTTTATCAAAGACTTTCTTTATCTCTCCCTGTGACTTTTGTAAGGAGCTAAAAGCCCCTACATACTTGGACATTTCCTTTATGAAATCATCCCCAAACAACAACACGTTCACTGATTGACCCCCTTCCTTACTAGCCAGATTCACTAGTTTAGGATCAATCTTCAAAAGAATAATTTTCCTTTGTTCCACAGATGAAATGAAATACCAGCATTTGTAAAGCGCACAGCTACCTCCGAAGTGGTGTCCCTGTTGCTGGGCTAACCTGCTGCCGGTGCCAGGGATCAAACCATGAACCCCGTAATCCCGAGTCAGGCACCCGGGTTGCTACGCCACACCTCTTCCACAGATAAAGCAGTATTTGTAAGTATACGTAAGATCTTCCGGTGGATCCCCACCGAGACCAGGAAGACGGTTACCCAGGCCCTCGTCACCAGTCGACTGGACTACGGCAACTCCCTCTATGCCGGAACCACTGCCAAACTCCAGAAGAGACTCCAGCGGATCCAGAACGCCTCAGCAAGACTCATCCTCGACATCCCCCGACACAGCCACACCTCCAGACACATGAGAGACCTGCACTGGCTCCCGGTCAACAAAAGAATCACCTTCCGTCTCCTCACCCACGCACACAAAGCCCTGCACAACCAAGGCCCAGGATACCTCAACAGCCGCCTCAACTTCTACACGCCCACACGCCAGCTTCGATCGACCAGCCACGCCCTCGCCGCCGTCCCCCGCATCCGAAGAGCCACCACAGGAGGAAGGTCCTTCTCCTACCTGGCCGACAAGACTTGGAACTCCCTCCCGACCCACCTCCGCCTGACCCAAGACCACCTCGCCTTCAGGAAGCAGCTCAAGACCTGGCTGTTCGAGCAGTAGCAAGCGCCTTGAGACCCTCCGGGTGAGTAGTGCGCTATATAAATGCTTGATTGATTGATTGATTTGTATTCCCCAGCAAACAAACTGTTCTTTGAACCTATTGTCGCAATTACTCGATATCCAAAGACTTATTACCCAAATGCATCTCTTCTATCATCTCAAATATGTTTGCCAATGGACCTGATATGTCTAACAACTGATCTTGACACATTTTAAAGCCTTTGTCCAAACCTTTCTTGGACCCCGTCCTCCTTTATTTATAAAGGCAATTAGTTCTGCATCTAATTCAGGCGTCACCATGACCTTTTTTGCCAAACTTGGTCTTGGACATTCAGATTTGGGATCTACTTTCTCAACTAAGCTTCCATGTATTCTGCTGCATGTGCCACCTGCACCCATTACAGGGGCAAAGGGTGTTTTATTAACATTGGGTCAAACATAAACTCACCCAAAAATCCATTAGAACCTCTTGCTCTCCCGCATTACCTCTCAAATCTACAGGTCTATTCTTATTTACTCCGATCTCTTCTTCAAACTCAAATTCCGATGAACAACTTAATTCCTTCCTTCCCACCCCGCTCTAAAGGCTCATGAGGCAACACTCTTTATTGAAGAAAGTATGTGACCTAACTCCATCTTTTTAATATTATGATAGACCGTCAATGCCTGCAAAAACAATACCTTGGACGCGTACTCTGCGCTCCATTATAACCTAGTGTGTGTGATTTATGTTAAGTGTGTGTCATCAGCAAATCATGGATAGTGCTAAAATGGAATATATCACTATACAGACAACTTTGTAACCGGTCACCACCAACTGTGATGGATGATGAAAATGTTTTGTTTCATTTAATGTTATGTTATTTTCCTTCCAGATACTTTGATATGTAGCATACCTATTGAGGTACTGTATAAAAGCACATGTTTATTCCTGACATGCTCTCACCACATAGCGATATCTTCATGTAAGTACACATTTTTTCTGAATTCACTTAAATTTTGAGTTTAGGTGTAGAAGGGATCTCTTGGTCCTGACGAAGAAGCCAAGGGCGGGCTTTGAAACATGTTGACCTAGGAGGAACAGCTCATTATATCTCTGTCTCTCCATCTCTCTTCCCCTTTTTTAACAATACCAACCCAACAGAACATTAAAGATTTTTTTCACAGAGTCATTTTTTAAAATATATTTACTCCTCCACTCACTCCTGGCCCTTCCACTCACATACCTACACAACACACAGCCTTAACCAACCAACAGTGCTCCTGCATAGTCGCAGGTTGTAACACACCCCGGCCCGCAGCAGGGCGGGAAGGCCACCATGATGAAGTATGACACCAAGGGCCATTTTGATGTGTGTTGGGTATTAAAACAAAACTGTGTGCTTTCCACCATTGTAGGAGACACACCTAGTTCGGGAGAACACGAACACATATACTTCTGGGGTGGATCCTTTTTGTTCCTTATATATTGACCAGAGGAAGAAGTATCCACCTCCTTCGCCTTCCAGGTATAACCTCTTCACTCCCTATTTTGATTATTTACTACCCCTTAGTTACTAGCCAGATGCACTAGTTTAGAATCAATCTTCAATAAAATACTTTTCCTTCGTTCCACAGATGAAATGAAATTAAATTAAATACCAGCATTTGTAAAGCGCATAGCTACCTCCGAAGTGGAGTCCCGGCACTTAAGCCATCGGGAAGATTAAGCGAGCTATTGCCCAGAGTCACATGGGGCTGGGCTAACCTGCCGCCAGTGACAGGGATCGAAACATGAACCCCGTAATCCGGAGTCAGGCACCCTGGCTGCTGTGCCACACCTTTTCCACAGATAAAGCAGTGTTTGCATTCTCCAGCAAATAAACTGTTCTTTGAACCCAGTCACAATTACTCAATATCCAAAGACTTATTACCCACATAAGTCTCTTCTATCATTTCAAATATATTTGCCAAACGACCTGATTTGTCCAACAACCGATCTTGACACATATTAAGGCCTTCGTCCAAACCTTTCCTTGGATCCCGTCCTCCTTTATTTATAAAGGCAATTAGTTTTGCATCTAATTCAGGTGTCACCATTACCTTGTTTGCCAAACTTGATCTTGTACATTCAGATTTGGGATCTACTTTCTCAACTAAGCTTCCATGTATTCTGCTCTGCTGCATGTGCCACCCGCACTCATTCCGGGGACAAAGGGTGTTTTATTAACATTGGGTCAAACATAAACTCACCCAAAAGATCCATTAGAACCTCTAGACAACTACTTGTCCTCTCACAAGCCCCCTAAACACTCAGACCAGACAATACTACCGAACGCACACATGCACCCTACTCAACAACATAATATGCCTACGTCTCTCTTCTTCTTTTGATCTTCTATCTCCTCACATCACCAGGGGGGCGGAAAGATAACCATACCGGTGGCAAAGGGACACGGGGGAAACTGGAACGTGCAAGAACGGAGAGAAGAAGATGTAACAAATTGCAGAATGGAGCGTTTTTCTTCTTTCTCTTTCCCCATGTGTTCTCCACCCAGTACCATGTAAATATGCTCTTTATTTTCAATAAAAAATTACGGAAGTAAAAAAAGAACCTCTTGCTCTCCACATTACCTCTCAAGTCTACAGGTCTATTCTTATTTTCTCCGATCTCTTCCTCAAACTCAAATTCCGATGAACAACTTAATTCCACCTCGGAGCTGCCAGAGGATTTGTCACATAACACTGTGGAATGCTTGTGAATTTCAGTGTTGTATTTTCCTGTATACTCTGACCCTTTACTTGGTCCCCTTGTGTGTCCTTGACTCCAACACACTTCCCTAAAACCACTCAAGGTTTTATCCATGTTACCCTTCCTAAATATTTTACTCACAGTTCGCATTTCCACCAGATTTTTCCTTTTTCTACTCACTTTTCTACTTCCTACTGCTGGTGGACCTTCCCCTACTGAGAAACATCTCTCATCATGAACTAATGAACCATTACTCTGTATCATATCATCTAATTTCCTTTCCATTTTGCTATTAAAATCTGTTGAGAATTTATTCAGCATATTTAAAATTCTTTCATCCATAGTACTGCTCTCCAAACTCCCTAAATTACTGGCTTCAATCATTGTAATATAAAATATTAAAATTATCCTCAAGTAAACTCTGCACAAGCCCTTCACAAAACAAAGCACTCATATCCTGTCACCAATCATTTTCTTAACTGTCATTTCTTTTAAATGAGCCCAATCCTTCAAACTCGATTCAACATGATAGTATTCCTGGTATCCTAAAATGGCCAATACGTTTACATAATCCGACCCGAAGTCCTTTCTCACTTTTCACTTCCCTTCCCAGGAAGTGAAACACAATGCAACCTCGCCCATCAGTACGCAAGATAATCTCTTCCCCTGATCATGCTACACATCGCAAGTCAAGTTATTGCACGCAACTGATGCACGCCCAACAGGTCCTGCTTCAATCAACAGTCTACATATTTGAAAAACACCAGTAACTTGAAATCTCCTAAAATTTGAAAACCATCCCATCCCAAATCAAAAAAACATATTTTTGCCTACAAAGAAATTTCTTTGCAGTTGCTTCAATGTTTGTCATTTGCAATATTTTCTGCCTAACCATCTTACTGAATAAGAAACCAATCACACCGGCATCATGATCCCTAGATTAATCCTCTCGTATCCTCAAACACTCGCAATCGGTTAACATATCATTACACTTATCCTGTAATTATAGAGAAATTTCAAGAGCTGCTTTATGTATACTTATCTCTTTGTGCAGCAGCACAAAAGAAGGATGAGGGAAGAGTGTTCTGCTGTTTTATAGTGTTGGAATTCTAAAAGTGAAACGTTCTATATATTTAAAGGGGCTGCTGTGTGAAGCATTACAGAAGTACTTCAATAATATTAGCCTCCGATAGTTCCATAAAATCTGGTTGTGACCTTGCGTCTGGCCGGGCGTGGATATAATCCCAACTAGCAAATCAGTGATGAACATGGAATACTCTGGTGGGTAACCTTGTTGACGAAATCTACAACTTCGGGCCAATACTCCGACAAGGAGGTGCAATCCCATATTATGTGTAAAAATCCTGCCCCCTGCTTCCTAGGCACATGCGGCACAGGCAGTACCGTAAAACATATTGCTCATGCCGGGCGTAAGGTACGCTCTATGCCGGAAGTAAAAGTCGATTAACTTAAATATAGCATTCCTAGATATCTTGGCTACCTGTTCTAATATTTTCAACCAGTTGGCAATCGAAAATGACCCACCTATATCTGCTGCCTAGTTATCCTACAGCTATACTAGTGGAGAAATAATAGCTTTACAAAGTGCCTTATGCAAGAATAAGAGTACCTGTGGTGGTGCAGATTATATGACAAGCCCTGGTGTCTGGGTGATTCATTCTGTCTGGACCCCCAGTGTTTTGTGATCCTTGCCACTATCCCTACGTACAGCAAAAGTGGTCAGCTGGTAATCCAAAATCTGCCTGCAGCTCTTTGAATGTTAGTAGTTCACCAGCTCGGGACAAGTACCCTAAGCGACGATGTCAGAGGCCTCCCACACTATCAACCCACCCCAGTTCCTTTGTGCAGCGACACCGACATGTGTCGTAATGGTATGTCCAGAGAGTAGGGGGATTGTGTTTTGGTCCAGTATGAAGTATGCAAACAGACCCTACTTGTTTAAAGTACCTGGGTTCAGTAGCAGTTGGAGTACCTTCCTACATGTGGGTACTGAGCCGTTGTGTACTGCCTCTTCAGTTTTCCTAGCGTACACACATTTATTGAACAATTGCAGCTGAGCCGCCAGATAATACGTCTCAAACCCTGGGGCTGCTAGGCCACCCTTCGCAACTGGGTGCTGAAGCTTGGACAGCACCACCTGATGCCTGCCCTTACCCCACACTAGGTCAATTAACAATGTATCAATTTCCAAGCCAGAAGATACTCCTAGGTATGATTAATGGCAGGGCTGTGAAGTAGTAGAGCAGCCTCTGTAAAATCACCATTTTAGCAATAGCAATGATGCCATCCACCGATATTGGCAAGGTTTTCCAAAAGTCTATGCTAGGCCACATAGCAATTACTGCTGCCCCTATATTCCCCTCAAGCAGATCATGGTTGTCACAGTATATCCTTACCCCCAAATACTTCAGACATGTTATTATTATTATTATTATTTAAAATGTTATATAGCGCGCAGTTACCCTAGGGCATCCCGGCGCTTTGAACAAAGCAACAACAGCTAAAACAGTCAGTTCGTCAGGGCGAGTCATGCAGGAAATGTGGGTTCCCACACCAGGTCTTGCAGAACCCGGGGTAATTCTGGTATTGTACCTATGGGAAACAGACTAGCCTTTTGCCTTTCAACGCGCAGCCCGAAATGATCCAACAGTCCACCTACCCTTGATGCCTCCAACTGCACATCTTTTAAAAATAGCAGTATATTATCTGCGTATAGTGCAATGTGGTGGTTAAATTCCTCACTACTAAGCCTTCATAATGAACCTCAGGCCACACACTACAGCCAAAGGTTCTACTGCCGAGGCGAGCAACAGCAGAGACAGTAGGCAGCTCGGCCGCATTCCTCGACCTACTCTATGCGCCTCAGATATCAAGCCCCCATCTTGATCTGACAGTGAGCTTCGGGTACAGAATTTTAATCCAGCACAAACATATCCTCCCCAGTTTCATTCTCTCCATCACCTTGTAAAGGTACTCAGGGATGGCTCCTCCATTAGGGTGGAGGAGCTTAGCCCCACTGCTTTCTCGCAGTGCGAGAAACAGAAACATAAAATGGGAGTGCGAGAAAACAGAATGGTGTTCCTGGTTGGGGGCGGTGGGCGGATCGGGGAGGAGTGGCTTGCCCAGTGCTGTGGGCTCTGACCAAACCAGTCAAGTGCACTCTGCATTTTCTCCACATAGGCTGCATGCAGCCTACATAGAGAAAATGGCCTCCCTACAGGCGCACGGCTGGGCGCTGTCCGCACCAATCACAATGCTGCCAATGCAGCGTTGTGATTGGGTAGGAGGTGAGGGAGGATTCCTGCTTCAAAACGGATGCATCAGGAAAATGCAGGACCCGGCCAGGAGCGGAGGCACCATGGGACCCGGTAAGGAAAGGTTTTTTTTGTATTTTTTAAATCTCCCCTGCCCCCTCGTGTGAACCCCCGCACGACTCCCCACCCACGAGTCATGCGAGCCGCAACTGAAGGTACTCCCAGCCCAGGCTACCAAAGGCTTTCTTCATATCGCCATCACCACCACTGCTCCATTTCCAACAGTGTCATCCATCTAAATAATTTAAAGTCGCTGCATGTTGGCGGTCATATTTTTGCCTGGAAAAAAGCTTGCCCAGTCTTAATAGATCAGTCACAGCATGTTCGGCGTGGGTCGGGTGGCCAGTATGCGACTAAGGTTTTTATAGTCGACATTTAGCATGGACAAAGGTTTATTGCCCCTTACGTCATGCTGTAGATGACCGGGCTTGACGAGTGGGACCACCAGTGCCTCTCTAGCGGCACAGGTAAGTAGCTAAGTTCCTTTCCACTTTATAAACTTCCGCGAGTTTAGGGGCTAAGTGAGCCATATAGGTGGCATAGAACTCCACCAGGAGTCCATCAGAGCCCAGCACCTTCCCCATGGCCATATTTTTCACAGACGTTCTTATTTCATCAACAGTAATATCAACACCCAGTATCTCTGCCTCCTTTAAAGTAAGACTGGGAAGGGGTATGGGTTCCAAAGAATCGTCAACTCCCGAGATTACTGATAGAGAGCACCCATATATAGGGAAGTATAATACTGTGGGAACTGGTCATTAATGTCCTCATGCCTATATACCCTGACCCTGTGTCATTTGCAAGCTCTAATATCATCGAACCACGTTTCACGAGAGTGGCCAACCAGGCTAATAGGGTCCCAACCTTGTCCTGCTCAGCCTGTACTACCAAGATATATATCTGATAGTCAAAACAGCACAGTTTTTCAATATACTCTGCAAGTTTCTCTTTCACTGCTAACAATGTTTGTTGCAGCCCAGGGTTCCTTGGTCACTCTCTCTCAACAGATCTGAGCGACTCTTCCTGGGCTTCAACATCTCACACCAGAGTCTTACACACCCCCACTGTTTCAGCTATGCATTGCCTCCTAATTACCACTTAAAGGGTACCCCACTACAACTGTGTTGTGTTGGCGCTATTCTCATTTTCAGCAAAAACGTTCCGTAACCCCTCCCCGATAGTATGTTGAAAGACCTGGTCCTCGAGGGACTCAACCTTCAGTCTCCAATTAGAAAATAAGGAGCACAGCATGAGAGACCAGGATTATGATCTGATAACTTGTGCGACAAATATTCAACATTTTAAACTGCTGTACGAACATAAGGTGTGCAAAGAAAAGCATCTAGGTGAACATGTAGCTCATGCATCCTCGAGAAGAAGGAGTAGTCTCTATCCATTGGATGGGAGAACTATTCCACGAATCTATGACTCCCCAGTAGGCCTGCCATTCTGTGAGCTTCTGCTTCAGTTGGTTCTATCTAGCACAGGGTCTTCTGCACTGTTAAAATTCTCACCGATGATCACAGACTGTAGCATATAGAGAGCAATTGGTGTGATATATATGCTACTCCAACCAAGGATTTACAGAAAGAAGCCTTAAAGGTGTCTCACGATAAAGCTGTTGCTAGTTATTGAGTAGTCGAGTTACGCTTTTGGTGACAGCGTGAACTTAAAGCCCACTCTCGCATTTTATTTGGAACTGCTGCCGTCTGGTGCCCTTTGTTTGCTTCTGACCCGGACCCGCTGCTGGCTTGAATTTGGGCTGCCTAGGGGGAGCGGGACTGCGAGGACCAGAGGTACTTGCGCTTCATGACCACGTGCACCTGGTGCCTCTTCCCGCCCCCTCCTTCCTGCTGACCCTTAAAACACGACTCGCGGCCCCCGCTCCGCAGCAGCCGCTCGTAGTCGAGTTACGCTTTTTGTGACAGCGTGAACTTAAAGCTCACTCTCGCATTTTATTTGGAACTGCTGCCGTCTGGTGCCCTTTGTTTGCTTCTGACCCGGACCCGCTGCTGGCTTGAATTTGGGCTGCCTGGGGGGAGCGGGACTGCGAGGACCAGAGGTACTTGCGCTTCATGACCACGCGCACCTGGTGCCTCTTCCCGCCCCCTCCTTCCTGCTGACCCTTAAAACACGACTCGCGGCCCCCGCTCCGTGGGTGCCGTTCGTAGTCGAGTTACGCTTTTGGTGACAGCGTGAACTTAAAGCCCACTCTCGCATTTTATTTGGAACTGCTGCCGTCTGGTGCCCTTTGTTTGCTTCTGACCCGGACCCGCTGCTAGCTTGAATTTGGGCTGCCTAGGGGGAGCGGGACTGCGAGGACCAGAGTTACCTGCGCTTCATGACCACGCGCACCTGGTGCCTCTTCCCGCCCCTCCTTCCTGCTGACCCTTAAAACACGACTCGCGGCCCCCGCTCCGTTGGATGCCGCTCGTAGTCGAGTTACGCTTTTGGTGACAGCGTGAGCTTAAAGCCCACTCTTGCATTTTATTTGGAACTGCTGCCGTCTGGTGCCCTTTGTTTGCTTCTGACCCAGACCCGCTGCTGGCTTGAATTTGGGCTGCCTAGGGGGAGCGGGACTGCGAGGACCAGAGGTACTTGCGCTTCATGACCACGCACACCTGGTGCCTCTTCCCGCCCCCATCTCCTCCTATTTAGTAACGCCCAAACACGCGCATGCGGGACGCGCGCGGGCGGGCGCCGGGCGAAGCCCGGGCCAAGGGCGGGCCCGTTTAAGCCCGTTAAAGACCGTGCTAGACCGGACCGGGCCACCCCGCTAACACTTGTTTTGATGAGTACTTTACGTGTGTGATATATTGGCTTTCTATTCCATCTTCCTTTGTGGGCGTTTGTGTGTACAAATCTAATATGTGTACTAGGAGTAGGAGCAAAACGGTTGCGGGGGGGCAAAACTAACTGGAACATTAGACAACTTTATTGTACGGGCTAATTCATTTATTGATCAAGACATCATACTTATGGAGCGCAGAGTGTCCCAAGATCTTGCTATGGCAAAAGATCGTCATTGGGACATTTTGCAACAGCGAAAAGCCCCGACCATGCCCTGGATGTGCGCCGAACAGAGGTCCACGCCATTGTACATAGTAGGCCAAACGCGGTGGACCTGTCAGCGTCACATATATTGTCTGATTCACAATTAAGTTCGGACTTAGAAAAAACACCAGATCTAGTTAGTAACATCATTCGAAACGATATAAGCAGCAGCCAGTTGAGAGGCAGGAGGGAGGGCGCTATTTCAAAGAAATCTAAGAAACAAAATACGGTGGTAATTTGAGAATCACAAAACAAGGCTGGGGAGGGACCCGATCACGAACCACGCACAGAGAACAAACAATCACGACCTGTAGAGACTAAGGCAATCATATGCACAGGACTCCCAGAGGTGTCATCTAGTATGGTGGGGGAAAGTGAGGTTGATAGCTTATTCTTATTAAAAATGGGGAGCTCTTTAAAAAATATCTTTCCCCGATCGAGATAAGATTATCCCACATTGAAAAACAGTTAGCCACCCTCTGTACCCTGCCCAAACCCCCAAAAAATCAAGCGGCATCAAAGGTGGGGGTAATTAAATCCAGTAATTCCAAACCTGTGCCCCAGGTACCTAAAAATCCACCATCTCTACCAGCCCCAGTTGCCAGTACAAAACCAAAGTCCACTATAGCCATGGAAAAGAAAGTGGCTGACAAATCTAAAGATCCTGCCACGCACAATACACAGGGGGATACCTTATCGGAAGTTCCCTTCGTACAATCCAAAGGGAATAGGAACAAGGAAGCTCAAGACAGGAGGCGAGTGATCAATTTGCCCCCTGAGGCAAGCCACTACGTGGTAGTCATGACCGGGGTCCCGGAATTGGTAGATGCAGTGGAGGAACCTAGCTGGTCCTTAAACAACAAGGTTCAACACTGGCTTAATCTAAACCGACCATTACCCCCCCATTGGTCAAGTAAGATTCTGACAGTGCGTAGGGTGCCGTGGGTGGGATACGTGAGGAAAACCACCCAGGGTGATTGTGTCTTGATCAATTTTGAGGATCCCCATACGGTTGAGCATATATGCTCATGGAATAGGCAAGGTGGGTTTGAAGGTATAGAAACAAAACGTCTCTCTCTTTTTTCTATCCCCCTAGGAGTCGCTTAGGTTACAGTTTTAATCATGACCCTGATCATGACTTGAATGGGAACTGGCGTAGAGTAGGGCCTCGTGGCTGGGGTGGACGGGGGGGCATGGGGGAGTAACCCAGTCAGGAACCTAGCTTTCAGTGATAATTGGGGTGGAATTTCGACCGCCAATAGGTATAGCCCCCTGGAGATGGTCGATTGACGTTCATCAACAATTGAGTCATCGAAAAGAGAGAGGGTCTGTTGTGTTCAGTATAACAAAGGAGCTAACCGAGCTGCTTATGATAGCCAAAACGTTATAATAGTGGAGAGGGTCGAAGATAAAACTGCAGCCGCTACTTCACCTTACACATTAGAAATAGGGATAGTTAATCCTGTTATCATGGGGTCTAATTATATGTGTGATGAGGAGGGAACCATGTTGATCCCTCGAAATCATTTAGGTGAAGCAGTAAGGGGCACTGAAGATAGTGTAGTACCAATGGCTCAGATAAAAGGCAAAACTAAGGTCGTCCCATTAGTAGTAGCTGAAGTCACCCAAATGGTCGACTGTAGGGGAAGGATGGCTTTGCTATCCTGGAATATAGCGGGACTGTCCAGTAAGGCAAAGGATCCTATCTTCCTATCATTCATATCAAAATTACGACATGATTTGTCTTCAGGAGTGCCGGGAACAGTCTGAGATACACATTAATGGCTATCGCACCTATTTTACCGCAGCGCAGCAGACTAGCAGAGGTAGATGCTCAGGCGGTCTATGCACATTTATATCCAACACAGCAAATTTGACTGTCTGACTGACTGAAACATTTATAAAGCGCTCGAATGCCGCGGCGTCTTGGCTGTTAAATGCCTTTCCAGTAGGGGTAACTATCATTATCAAGTACTCTCAATCAAGACGGGGGAAATCAGCATATCACCCTGATAAATTTATATAATAACATCTCCAGGGACGATCAAAAAAGGGTCCTGGATGAATTAAACAATGATATATGTAACAATAGCAGTCCTGAGATAGAGGGAGGGTGTGTCATAGTGGCTGGAGACTTTAACTGCTATCTTTGCCCCTATAGCAATTTGGATATATGTGGCAGCTAACCTTAAGGTAGATCCCTGCACTCACTTTGAGCATACCACACTTGGAAATGTGTTCAATAATCTATTATTTGAGCGGGATTTAGGCTTTGTAAATGAGTTATGTAACCCCCAGGTTAATTTTCAACCCACTTTTAATGGAAGGGGATTAAAATCTGTCATTGACTATTCATTAGCCTCTACAAGCCACCATTGCAATGTCCTGTCATTTAAAACAGAGGACATTGCTCTCAGTGATCATTTCCCTATTAGTTCAACATTTATTATCCAGCTGAATAGCAGACAAACATCTGATGTAGTCGAAAATATATATAGTCATGGGATCTCCTTGAATAAAACAAATGGTTACTCAATAAAATGGAACAAGGTTGATCCTATACATTTTTTACAGTGTTTAATAAGGGATTTTCTCTCTGATTTTATGACCTGTCTTGTGGAAAATCCTAACCCAACCGAGGTTATCTCAGCTTTTATGAAAATAACCTCACATATTAGTAGCAAGTTAACAGGGATTACGCGGGAAGGGGAAAGACTTAAGGTTGAGGGCTGGTTCAAATCCGAATGCAGTAAGGCGCATGCCCATTTAAAGCAAACCTTAAAAAAATTACCTCAAAACAACAGAGACCGCCATTGACCAGACTGTCTGGGTAAATAATTTTACCGATCTTTACAAGAAAGATGACACTGTTAGAATAGAAAGTTGTGGCTCTGACCAGATTGCAATTACAGGATCTGCTTCTCAGGACGTTTTGTTCCCCTTGGAGATTACTTTTACCCTGTCAGAGGTCGAATTGGCCATTAAAGAAAGCTCTAATAATAAAGCCCCAGGCCCTGACGGAATACCAATTGACATGTATAAGGATAACATCGCCCTATGGGCACCGCTCCTGACAAACGTACTTAATAGTCACAATACTAATGGTTTTCCACCTACATGGCAGGATGCGATTGTAGTGCCTATTTTTAAAAAGGGTGACCGCAACGACCCCAAATGTTACAGGCCTATTTCACTGCTTGACTCCCTAATGAAAATAGCAGGTAGAGTCATATTAAATAGACTGCAGGTATGGGCCAAGGAGGAATGTATTTTATCTAAATTCCAGTACGGGTTTAAGTCAGGATTGGGCACTACTGAACAAGGTTTAAACCTGGCAATTTTAATAGGGAAATATAAAGTGGCAAAAAGGGGCAATTTATTTATGACATTTGTTGACCTCAGTTCAGCCTTCAACTGTTTGAGTCAAGATGTCTTGTGGGACACTTTATTACACCTTGGAGTTGAGCTAAATATTCTTAACTTTTTAAAAGAATTATATAGAGGGGCAGGGGCAAAGGTGCGGTACGGGAAGAAAGGTGATTGCACAGAAAAATCCCCCATAATGAAGGGCGTACGGCAGGGTTGTATCCTGGCCCCTTTTCTTTTTAATCTTTATATCAATAGTGTAGCAGACCATTTAAATAAATTAAATGTGGATTACCCAAGAATTGAAGGCGCCGCGGTGCCTATTCTACTATACGCAGATGATGCGGTGATCATGGCAAGAACTCAAATAGGCCTCCAGAAGACGTTAGCTAGTTTTTCACTTTATGTGGGATCCAGGGGTCTAAAAATAAATATCGGGAAAACTTTTACCATGTGCTGCTCATCAAAAAACAAGGTTTCCTGCAACACTTTTTTAGAGCAATCAAAGATAGAGACAACTAGTACTTTTTCCTATTTGGGAATAGTTTTTAACAATAGAGGTTCATGGTCTACAGCTATTACTACTAGAAACTTAGCGTTCTCACGCGCAATTGGTGCATTAAGACAGTTCGCTAATAAACTTGGGGGCAGGCCTACACGCATTTTGCTTGATATATAAAAAGCCAAATGTGTATCTACTGCAATTTATGGGACGGCCATTTGGGGCATTTCAGATTGTCTAGAGATACAGGTAAAGGAAAACACTTTCCTTCTATACTTGTTGGCAGTCCCTAAGTCTACCTCAAGCTATGCTTGCCATAAAGAACTAGCTCTGGTATTTATCTCTGATCTAATCAGGATCACCCCTGTATTGTTATGGTACAAGATTTGGACATCTACTGAAACTGATTTTAACAGGGAATTATTGCAGATTGTATGAAACTTGAGGGGTCCAAAAACATTAAGTGGCTCTCGTACATCAAGGCCTTTTTAACTAATATAAGGCATCCAGAATTTTATCACAATCCCTTATTATTATCCTCAATATAAAAAAAAACACTGAAGGAACGATGCTCTGTTTTTCTGGAGGACCAACGCTGGTCAGTCGAAGGGAGGAAGGCCTCCGCTTTCATCATCATTCTTTATTACAGGGTCCTGGCCTACAGTCTTATTTGTCTCCTGAGTTGTCTAGCTATGATGGAATGCTCTTAGCACGGTTGAGAATGGGTAGTTACTTTAGGATGGTTACTCATCCAGATATTAATGATTGGTCCAAAAATTTAAGCCACTGCCCATGCGATGATCTTTCCGTGCAATCAACTATACATTGCATTCTATTTTGTAAATTCTATGCTTGGGGCAGGAGAAGATACCTAATCCCCCTTTTAAAGTCTTGGGGCTTAAGACAGTGCTGACCGGCCCTATTTAAGATTCTTCTACTGCAGGATGAAGTGACTATTAATGCGGTATCCAAGTTTCTGAAATTTGTGATTAGATGCAGAGCTTCTATGGGTTAAACGTACTTTCGAATTGTTAATATTGTCTATCAACTGAGTCGCACATTAATTATGAAGAAGAACTGTATCCAGGCATTCGATTGTGCTATAGAGTAACCATCTATGTGTATTTTTTTTACTTCGCCTTAGACGATATTTTATGAATAATTGTAATTTTTAAATTGTATGCATATGTCTGTGCTTTTATGATTTTATATGAATCGAATAAAGCTATCTTTGAATTGAATTGAATTGAGTAGTCAAGTAAACTCTCTAATTAGTTCTTTACTCTTTTTGTGGCCATCTGTGCTGGATCTGTATGTTCGTTCAAACCGAAGGGAAATATACTCATGAATGGCCTTTTGGATAGATTCAGCCTCTTCCTGTGTCACCACAGCCGTTGCATATTTTGGCAGCTGATTTTTCTTGTAGATTTACCTCCCTTAGATAGAATTGTGGTATCATGGTGAATATTTTTCCCAAGATGGTTCTTTCTTCGGCTTTCCAGGACGTGTCAAAGCTATTACTAGATGCTTTTAACAATTATTAATTATTTACTTGTGTTAACACACACCATTATTTCAGACAGAGGTTCTCGTCGCATTTCTCTTTTTTAATACACAATATGTGAGACTCTTGGTCTCCACCGAGGGTTGTTCTCTTGGTTTCATCCCCAGTTCAATAAACAGACTGAAAGAGTTAATCAGCGTTTAAACAGCATTGCTGCAAGAAAATACCTGGGTTATAGTTTTGCTTTTGACACAGTTTACTTATAATGTAGCCACTCATTCTGCAACCAAAGTTTCACCTTTCTTTTGTCTCCAAGGATTTCATGCCTTCACCACTGCCAATTACATCTTTAGTTCCTGTTGATAAAATATTTCTTGGAGACCAGGAACACCTAGACAAATATTGCTGAAAATGTATGCCAAACTAAGCAGACTATGAAACTGACTGATTTACATAGAAGGCCAGCTCCTGAATTCAAGGTTAGGAGACAGGGCATGGCTACCTTTTGATTTGTGCCTACTTAGCAACTATCTGTTCATTTCCATCCACAATATTTAGGCCATTCAGCATCATCAAACAAATAAATCTTGTAGGCTTTTGCTTAAACTTTATTTTCTCTTGGGAAATTCATCCCATGTTACATATTTCCGAGTCAAAACCATATGTCACTGATCCTTTTCATCATCTGACACCATCTCTGCCATCTCGATGAAGTAAGTCTTGTATTAGAGGTATGTCAAGATTGTGATTCCTAAGACTTCATAAATCATCTACAGTTGCTGGATCACTGAAAGGGTTATCAGCCTAATGAATCTACATAGTGAATGGTCTTGGGTTTTGGCATCATCTGCTTATCCACTTACCCCAAACTATTGTTTAGCCACAGGTTTTCCATAGAAAGCAGGTGCCTGTTATGCCGTTCTTGAATTTCACGCTGTCAGATGGGCGGCTCGTGTTAAAGGTGCTGAGTGTGGCAGGGTTTATACTGTGATACATATATGTTACAGGCAAGCCATGCCTGACTATGCCAAATAAGGACACTAACTCTTTAGGGTATGCATGTAATAGGCTTAAGGCCCACAAAGCTATCTAAATGTTTTGAATGTTTCCTTCTGCACCATATTTTATTCGAACTGCATTTTAACACCAACTGCATTACCTGAACTGGGGCATAAAAAAGATCCTGCTATCTGAAAGCTGCAAAGCTCTACGTAAAAGTTACAGTCCCATCAATCTGTATTTCAAAGGTAGAAAATAAGCAACATTTAATTTCATTCTGTACACTTCTTTGAAGAGACATTGTCTGATTTCCAGAACAACAACATAGGGAGCTTCGCAAGAATACCCCGTCTCTCTCCACATGGAATCACTGGAGAAAAAGGTATAAAAGATGCCAGTACTAGGGAGGGGCAGATCCTAGTACAGATTGTGAAGTGGACATGCATTCTTTGTTTTCCTCCATGCCTCCTTGTCTCCCATACATTTTCTCATACTCCTGCACCATATGCCTGCTATAGGCTCACACCAGCAATAATTTTAAGGATTATTCAATTTTCCTCTGCACCCCCTGTCTGCCATAGGTGCCCACCAGCAATAACTCTTTGAAAAGATTGTTCCATTTACCCCTGGCCTGCACCTGCCGCCTGCTATATGCCATAGGCACACTCCATCAATAATGAATTTAAGGATTATTCCATTTCCCCCCGGCACCTGCCACCTGCCATAGGTGCACCCCAGCAATAATTTTTTTAAGGATTATTCAATTTTCCCCTGGCCTGCACCTGGCACCCGCCGCCTGCCATAGACCATGGGTGCATACCAATAATCAATTTTTAAGGATTATTTAATTGTTCCCCCTGCACCCACCATTAGCGCACATCAACAATAATGTCAGAGGCCTTAAAGGGACATAAAGTAAACTTTTCAATGTGTATGTTATTGAAATTTGAAATATTAAGTTACAGTTATGAATGGATGCACTCTTGTTAATTATTTGTGATGGGGCCTCACTAAATTATATTGTCTGTAGATTCAAACTGCAAATGTCACGTTTCAATGAATTATTTTCTTATTTGTTTGCTTTTAGGTACACAAGAGACATCATCACACAGCCAGACAGAAGGCCGGCAGTGACAGACACACACCACCTGAGTCCTTAACTGCTTCTGCTTGCACAGCTAAGTGGCAACTTCCAGAGCTAAGGAAGAAATTGAAGATGATCACAAAGAAGGGTATTTCTGTCAAGAAAGTGGCCTGTGAGGAGGAGAAAAGAAGGACCGTTTTCGGGAAACATTGCGTACCTGCTGCACTCTCCTCTGGGCAGCAAAAGGCTGGGAGCAGCACTCCTGCATCATCAGGGGTAGGAGTGGACAATAAATTCCAAATTCAGCATACCACCCCATGGCAGAGCTTTTTCTTGTGTGCGGCTCGCCAATGAAGGGTTCCTGGCAAGAATTTCCCAACGCGGGCGATCGTGAACATTTGTAGTTAGGAAGCTGCTGCCCGAGTAGAAAATCAACTCGAGCTGCAGCAAAATCAACTTGAGAAGCAGTGTCCTCTGGTGCGCCACATTGTTCTGTTCAGGCTGATTTTTCAGTGCAGAACAACCTACTGGTACTAAAAATCAGGGCGAACAGCCCAACGTGTCTAATTTGTCCGTTCGTGGAGTTTTCATGTAACACTGTGGAAGTCAGCAGAGTGAAACTCTGCGAGTTCCACACTTCCCTAATCAACAGCACCACCGCAACCTAAGGCTAAACCCATGTCTCTCAGTAATGAGCCACTTAAATCATGGTGAAAAGAAGTGAGTCTGAACTGATTTGTCTCAGCTGCAAACTAGTACCCAATCATCGCGGGAAAGTGGACAACAGGAGCTGCAGCCAGCATCGGTTCTTCCTGAAGTAGGAGCAGAACAGATGTTTGAGCTTCCTGCTGAGCAAGATGTTGCTCGTCAATCATTGGCTTTGCAATCTCCAGCCAGAATAAAAAAGC
Source organism: Lissotriton helveticus (assembly GCF_964261635.1). Lineage (NCBI taxonomy): Eukaryota > Metazoa > Chordata > Amphibia > Caudata > Salamandridae > Lissotriton > Lissotriton helveticus. Next base: position 991,717,383 of record NC_136067.1, read on the forward strand.
GTACATCACTATTTTCTCCAAGCCCATCTTCTGATGAGCTGGACATGGATTGGGCCCAGGCTGAGTCCAACACATGCCACAAGAGACATGGGAAAACGATTAAAATTATGGAACGTGACAGTGATGAGGATGAGCCAGTAATTGCCAGTATGGAGGGTGGTTCAGAGGACACAGATGTGAGAAGGTAGGTTGGTATATGCTGTCCACTAATTAAATTGGGCACCTTGTACCAGTCCACATGACCCTTATGATGTATGAGGTCAAAGATAACCTTTATTGAAAGCTATCCTAGTGGTAGCTATGGAGAGCAGCCTTCAGGCTTAATCTTGAAGGAATGTAAAGCAGCTTGTTTTACCAGAATATCACCTCCTAAATGACTAAACGAAAGGAGAACCACATAGTGTTTATATAATTTTTTTATTTATTAATATAACACTCTCTACTAGTCTCTATACGTGACTAGGGCACAAAGCACACAATACTGAATCAATAGAACATTTGTAAATAGCACAACACACAGAGGGCTCCAGGGGGAGACCAAACCATATACTAAGAAAATGGTATAACAAAAATTACGAAACTAGACACAGTGCCTAGAGCACGTAGAATCGCTGGGACCTCAAGGAACCACCCAGAGGAGTGACACAGGGAGCCCACGGAGGACGGGTGCAGTGAGGAAACACAGACATGTGCTCCGTACAACTCTATGGGAAAGTCGCAGTTGGAAAATTACCACAAGTTAAGGACACTTCTAAGAGGACTTCGAGCAAACCCTTTGGAACATAGGAGGTTCTAAGGCCAACCCACTAGAGAGTACCGAGGTACCTGTGTTACCTATCCCAGAGGAGCCGGGTGCATAGGTGTCAAGTGGTGTCGGAAACCTTTGTTGTTTTCAATCAAAGAAGTACTGCTGCCAGGAAGGCAAAGAGTGTCCGGTGGAATCCAAGCCTAGATTCAAGGTGTGAGGAACCTGAAAGTAGAGGGGACCGAGCCGGTCGCTTCTGGTGACCAGGGACTCGGTAGTCGAATGCCCACCTATGTCGGGTGCTTCAGGTGAGAAGAAGGGTTGTTTGACTCTGCAGCCACGGGGACCAGGAGTTTTCTAAGATGACCAGAATCGGGAGGTGAGCTTTCCCACAAAGGATGTCGAAAGCTGAGGTGTCGATGTTCGGCTGGAGCACCAGCAAGTCTTGGCAACTGCAACCCACACAGTCAGAGGAAACAGGTTATGGTGTCGACCAGCAAGGTCCAGGGGACTCTTCAAGCAATGGAGAGTCAGGGCACATCTGAAGCAATCAGGTAAGCCCAAGAATTAGTAAGGTGACCCTCCCCAGGACCCACAGGCCAATGGACCTGGGATCTCGAGGAGACTCAAGCAAGTCTGCAGAGCACCAGCCCACAGGACACTCGGAGAGTGGTGGCCAGAAATCTTGAGTGCAAATACTGCTTGGGGACGGGACTACACGGAGTCCAAAGCACAGGCTCCGCAATTGTCACTAAGCATATGCAGCTGCAAAAGTACACGGTGCACAGGGGTTCGGGTTGCACGGTCCCCCTAAGGGATACTGGTCTCAGAATTGCTGAGAGGGTAGATCGACCTCAGGGACCTTCGGGAACCTACCTCCTATGTTGCCAAAATCTTCAGAGTAATCAGGAGCTCAGGAGAAGCAAACCGGATAGTTGCGTTTAGGTGCCTGCTTTTGCAGGGCAATAACTCCTTTACTCCAAGGGAGATTCTTCAGTCACCCAGCGTTGTGCAGGCAGTCAAGGTTTCTTGTTAGAAGAATCTTGTCCAGGTAAAATCTAAAGTCCTGTGATCAGGTAACCCACTTTATAGCCATGGAAAGGGGTTGGAAAGATTCTGTGGAGCCTCCTAGAGAAGGGGCAGGACAGAGGGGTAGCTACACCCATGTCCTTTGTCCAGTTTTGCACCAGAGTAGGAGCCAATGGCTCCCAAAACAGGTTTGAGCTGAACTATGCACAGGGACTCCAAATGTACCCCTAGTGCAGACTTTCTGGCACTCAGAGAGTACACCCACCAGCCTCAATACACTAAATTCTGTCTGGGAGGTGGTTACACCTCCCTGTGACAGGATGCCTATTGTCATGCCTTCCTCTGTGCAAGATTGGCTCAGCAGCAGGAGGGCAGACCCGTGTCTGTGGCTGGCAGCTTCCATTTTGTGCTGCTCAGGTCGGGAAAGCTGGTAATGGGTAGACCAGTGACCCACAGTAGTGGTTCTAGAAGGGTGTAATCGTACCTCCACACCAGTTACTGGTGTGAAGGTTTGACTCCAAGGTGTTTGACACCAAACACTACATGTTTTTAAGCAGCTGTCTTAAAGTTAGCATTTACCACGAGGTTATAATGCACTTTAACATATATGTCTGGCTGCATAACAGACAACCCCAGAAAACGGTCTCCGAAGGCTGCAGAGGGGCTCTGCTCAAGCAGGGGCACCCTCTCACATAAAACCTACCACCCTGCCTGCAGGATTGTTAAGGCCTGCATTAGGGGTGACCATTAGGTATTTAAGTGTAGTGATTTAGAGAGATATAATGAACCTATATCTCTTTAAGTGGTGCAAACACCATCTTACACATTCTGCAGTAGCAGGCCTGTCTTGTCAATTTAGATGGCCTCTCATTGGTGGCATAATACATGCTGCAGCCCATGGGAGGCCTCTGGGGTACCTATGCCCTGGGTACATGGTGTACCATATGCTAGGGACTGATAAGGGTACTCCATTATCCAATCTGGAGTGTACCTAAAGTACATGCATTTCAATTTAAGGGAGAACACAGCTAGACTGGGGTCCTGGACAGCAGGATCCCAGTCAGACTAGGACAAAAACTATGTGACATCAGCAAAAAGTGGGGGTAACCATAATAAGCAGATACTACTTTCCTACAACAGAGATAACACTTCATATTCAATATGCTCAGAGGGATGTGGTTCCACCATCACCACTGCTGGCTTCCATATTTGTAAGGCCCCCATTGAGACCTGCATCCTCCACTACCTACCTCCATTTCAGGCACTGGTAACGGCACACTAAAAAGTTATCCTCCCCAGTTTGAGACTTCTTTACAATTAGCAAGCAGACAGATGGTATTGCAGTATGCTCCATTTGCCACATGAGTGTTCATCGTGGTAAGCAGGGTTTGCACTATGGTATTGGAAGCCAAGCATCCCATCTGAGAAAACATCACACAATCAATTGGGAGGAGCACTTTCAAAAAATAACTGCTGGTCATGATGAGAGATGGGAAGTAGCCGAGTGCACAGTGATAGAAGAAGAAGATAGTCATAAGGAAGAAGAGAATGACAGTATTACACAAAGCAGTACTGTCCCCTGTAGTTTGCCAGCATCACCTGCATCATCAACCTCCAAATGGCACAAGACTCAGATGCAGACGCCTCCACCACATACAGTGATTCTGATCCCCAACGATGCACATTGAGTCTACACTACTACCACCACCTGTGTCAGTGGCACAACAAAAAAAAAAACAAGCTACTATTGAGGGGTCCTAAGAACGCAACCGCCCAACAGCACATTTGTACAATGAGACGCTGGCTAAAATATTAGCGCTGGACCTTTTTCCCCCTTTTTCCTTTTGTAGAACGAGTAGGATTATTGGAATTTGTGGCATCAACCAGCCCGAAATAGAAGGTTCCCAGACAGATCTGTTTTGCCATAGTTGCTATTCTAGCACTCCATTATGATGTGCTGTAATTGGTTTGTCGAGCTATGCAGCAGAGTGCTGTTCACACTATCCACATGACAACAGACCTGTGGACTGGCTGTCAATCAGTTGATCATAGGTGTATCACTGTGCACTGGATCTTTGTTGTGAGAGTTATGCAACAGCTATCTGCAGGTCTCAGTGCTGAAGAAAGTTTTAAGGGCAGCCTGCAACTGTAGCGATATTTGCCACTGAGAAATTCCATACAGCTGCAAACATCTTGAAAGAGTTTAACAGCAAGGTGTTTTTATGGCTTCACAGGCAACAGCAGTAATATAGTAAAGCCCATGGCAGAATATTTCAAGGTCTTATGTTTTGGCACATTACATCAACCTGGTTGTGCAGAACTTTCCCAAAAAAGAAGACATAGCAACATAGTGGCCACCTGATGAAGAATCTGCACTAGTAGTAGTCATTCATTCAAAGCCCAGAAGCATTTGAGGATCATTCAATTTATAACAGAGTACTGATTAAAGCCCTCAGACAGAAGGTGCCAACACGTTGGAACTCAATCTACCTTATGTTGCAACATCTAATTGAGCAGGACAGACCAATCACTGACATTGTTCTTCAAATAGAAGGGGATGTTACTGGGAAAAGCATTTATTTTGTCCTCAACTCACCATATAGCGCCTGCAAATGTAAGCAAGAAACGGGAAACATCCTTTACAACTAAACTTTTACAACGCAGTGCTATTACAACGCAGGTTTTACAACGAAAACCATTACAACGCATTGCACTGGGGGGCGCTCTAGGATAGGGAATAGATTTAATTTACTATCCAACACCTTCCTTACTATCCACGGGGACTGGAGTTGGAATAGTAAATTAAACTATTCACTATCCAGCACCCCAAAGCGTTATGCGTTGTAACAGCTTGCGTTGTAAAAACTGCGTTGTAACAGCATGCGTGGTAAAAGCATGCGTTGTAGTGTCATACATCCGCAAGAAACCAACCTTCGATCTTATGCGCCCCGGGTTTCTGCTATTGCATTGGCTGTAGGCCTAACCAGGCCAGCTTCTTCGTGTGAAACTTGGTGTACTCATTGGACTTAGGGGCATTAGATCAATCTCATTTATTTGCCCCAGACTAGGAGATGTGACCAGATGTTACACCCATCATCATTCAAATGTCCTAAGTCCAAACGGGCCATACCCAGAGCGGCTCTCAGCCAGTTCTCGTAGAGCGGGGCAGTGGATCCTTCCATAGCCTACAGATCTCCCTCCGGGCAATGAGGATCAGATACATTAGCAGGCCTTTTTGCGTTGCTGATAATATAGTCGCCAAGTTGTTATCAACACCAAATATTACCACAGATAAATTCAGGTTAAAATTTACCTTAAAAATAGCACCAAGCGCGCGTTCCACATTCTGCCAAAACCCTTTTATGACACCGCATTCAAAAAATATATGTAAATCGTCAGCCGGGGTGAAATCGCATATAGGGCATTTTGGAGAAGAGAGGGGAGCAAATTTAGCTATTTTCTTGGGGTTATAGTATAACCTATTGATTACATAAAAATGGTTCTTCTTTAGCGAGGCGGGTTTAACCACCTTATATAGCATCTGGAGGGAGGGTTCAGACAATTCTACGGCAGTGGTCTCCAAAGCTAACATATTACGGACTACGTGTTGTGGGGGAAGAACTGTATCATCATCTTCCAGCAGCTTCCTGTACCAAAACCCAACCCACTTTTTTATGAGATGTGTGTTCTGACATTGAAGCTCAATTTCCCAGTTTCCACCTATGGAGGATTTCTCTGCAGTACACCAGGCCAATTGCAAATATTTAAATCTGGAAAAAGAGTCTCCTATTTTTAACCTTAACACCTCCCAAGGGTAAATCCCATCAGCGGATACAAGATCGGACCATATCCAGATCCCGGCTTTCTTAATGGGTAATGCTAGGCTATCCTCTAAACAAACAGGTAACCCTGGTGAATCCCAATGGGGAGCAAAGTCAGAGTAATAGCCTATCCGCCATATTTTCCTGACACGGTGCCACAGATTCAGGGATGCTTTTATAACTTTCAGGCGAACCTTTTTAAAAAATCTGGGCGCGCCAAACTTATATAGAGAAACCCTCTCCACCTCAAAAGCAACCATTTCATTTAAAATCTTCCCCCAATTGGACCCCCTCCATACAGAGTAATGCCCGAATATTTTTGAACTGAAAAGCAAAGGAGTACCAAATTATGTCAGGAAGTACAAGGCCCCCTTTCTAAAACTTGCGCCTTAATTTCTTCCATGAGAGCCGATCCGTTTTATTTGACCAAATAAAACTTCCTATTTTACTTTGTATTTTGTTTATGTCTCTATGTGGAAATTCAAGGGGGATGGTGCTAAAAAGGTAGGTCAATTTTGGCAAGATGACCATTTTTACCAAATTTACCCTACCATATATTGTAAGAGGCAAATGTGTTCATCCTAAAAACAGGTGATCAATCTCCTTAGACACCTTCTTTAGATTGATCTTAGGGATGTCCTCTAAGTTGTTTACTATTGTTATTCCTAAGTATCTGAATTCTCTACTTATTTTGCCCGTCCAATTGTCAACGTTCCAAATCATTACATCTGTCTTGGAGGGCTTTGCAGGGGGGGTTTGCAAGGTACCCTGAATACGAGCCAAATTCTTCGAGAAGGGCTTCCACTCTTGGGAGATCCTCAGCAGGATCGTCAGTATACAGCAGCAAGTCATCCGCATAGAGGGCTAACTTGCTGCTATACAGATGGACGCATTAACGGAACAATTAATTTGTCCAATCTACATACTTTATACATTGCCTCTGGGTTGAGCCTGAGTGCTTTATGACAAGCTACCAGAGGGTTAAGAGCAAGTTTATTTAGTGACGTTTGTGTTTCCTCAGGACAAAGATGGTGTTTGTCATTTGAGGTGGGTTCTCCCTCCCCCTCCCTCCCTCAAATAATTATCCAATCTCTTACATAATTGTTAATTTGTAAATAGTCTTTGAAACAAAAGGTCATTCTTTCATCTACAAAATGCTGCTTCATTCTCAAGCTTCATTTTCAGCTTGTGAATCATTTTATTAGTTGCCTCGTGGTGGTGCTAACACTTGAATATCTTTTTTAGAGTTCAGGCTGCAGGGCCTCTCTCTATGGCCATTTATTGTAATTTTACATTGGATTTTTATGTGCTTGGTTTTTATATCTAGTTATGGCGTATTTAACAATAAATAATTGGGTACTCAGTATAGTTTCTATCTTGGATTGGTTGAATCTTTAAAGATGTTTTGATTGGAATGTGTTACAGCTGTTAATCTTATAATGTGATTATTTAACAAAAGAAAACTCGGTACTACTGCACAATCCACTGTTTTGGAGTAGTGGGATTGTTATAGATGCTCTGAAGCGAAGGAGTCCCAGTGCATACTCTTATTATTCCTGAGAGCGTCTTTGCATTTGTGCCGCGTCTGTAAGGCAGCGTGGGCATTGAGGCAAAGGGATTCCCTCATTTGCATTGGGCACGCCCCCATGCAAATGAGCGAACACCCCCTTCAGAAAGTGCTGGGGCTTTATGTGTGCTGGTGCTATCGGTATTACAGAAGGGGCTGCAAAAACATCTGAAGCCCATTCTGTAAAACCAAAGAGCCCCGGGTGCGCAAAGCGGGTACAAACGCCTGTTGCGCTCTTGGGGCACTTATGTAATACGGCCCCAAATGTGTAAACCTTATTATATTTCACCCTATAAAACGAGGCATACCTAGAGGGTATTGGGCTGACTCTCCCCTGATCTTTAGGAGGCAACACTATGTTGGTGTGATTCATGTCTTTGCTTCTGAGCTGAATTATACTCCGTTCAGCTATTTCATGATTTGCCTCGTGTTCTGACCTTCATTCTTTTATATGACAATGAAGTAACTGACTGACCCTTTGCCATTGATTGTACTTTCTTCACAACTAAATCTTCATGGTTTCCATAATACTTGCCAGTCTTTATTTTGTGAAGCCTAATACGTTCACTTTAACAGTAATTATAAAGTGTCAAAGAGAGTCACAATAAAAAGGTGTGAAGAGGGATAGTGAAAAGTAAAAAGTGGAAGACTCTCCCTCCGGAGCAACTAGCAGCACAAAAAGAAAATTCGAAAGAAAATGACTTGCAACCTTCCAATGCAATTTATACGTGAGGGTGGGGTGCTTATTTCCAGCTACCCTTGTTATTTGAATCAGAAGGTTGTAGGTTGACAGGGGTTGTAAATAGGGGGTGCAGTCAAGACGGGGGGGGGGGGACATGCTCAAGGATAGGGAGGTCAAAGTATAGTTACTAGCAGTGGTGCAGTTGTGTAGTGAATATGCCATTTGCACTGGTGCAAGCGTTGGCTGCTGTTGTGGTACACCATTGTCAGCGTTCAATGAGCCCCGGTGCCACTGCACCTGCTGCGCCAATGGTCGTTGTGCTCCTGCAGTTATGGCTAAATCGGAGTTTCATACGGAGTGGGTTGAAGATTTGGGCACTTAGAGCATGGGGTGGAAAATTTGGTGTGCTGGGGCAAAGACAATTGAAGCAGAGGCATTGGATGGTGGATTGAAGCATGCACTAATGGGGAGGTGAGACACGGATACGGGGATGGACGGGAGGGTGCGGTTGCAGAGGACAGCACTGAAATAAGTCGAATATTAGAAGCAGTGACAGGTCGGAAGTCGGGTTTATATTTGAGCTGGTGTGTCGGAAGCAACAGTGTGCCGGGAGTGGCATTTGGCGGAAACAGGGGGATGTGAGATTGACGGGAACAGTGAGCGCAGAGTGAGTGTTGGAAGGAGGAGGTGGCGAAAGTGGCAGCCTGGCCTGAGCTCCGCCCCTCCTGTGTGTACACATGCCTATACAGACAGCATTCCGCTCAGCCTCACAACAGGGCTGAGATTACCTGCGGCCAGTGACGGCGGAGAAGCGGCGACAGCGGCGCGGCTCTTTGTTGTGCTGAGCATGGCCACGGACCGGGCCAGCCTGCTGTAGACAGAGACCCGTCGGACCGAGGCATGTCCTTCCCTCCTATCCTGACCAGGCAGCAGCAGCAGCAGCAGCAAGCGGGCAGGAGCCAGCCGCCCCCCGACGCCAGGCCCCAGCAGCGGCAGGAGGCGCTCTCCAGCTCCTGGCCCTCGGCCACCCTCCGGAGGCAGCTGGCGCAGAGGACGCACGCAGCCACCGCCGCCGGGAAGATGCCGGTCCCCGCGGCCTTCGGGGGCTCCCCCCGGGCCCCCGCGCCTCGGCCCCTGCAGCAGCCCCGGCCGCTCTGGCGCTCCTGCGAGAGCATGGTCCCGGCCGGCCGCCGCGCCAGCCCCCCGCAGCCCCGGGCCCAGGAGGAGGGCAGCCGGCCGGCCGCCCCCGAGGAGCCGCTGCTGCGCTTCTCGCTGCGCCTGACCCCCGAGGCGGCGCTGGTCCTGCAGCGGCGGAACCTGGAGAAGCAGCTGTCCGGGCGCCGCCCCGGGGGCCCCACCGCCGCCGCCCCGGGCTGCCCGCGGAGGGCCTTCGCCTGCAGCCGGCGAGGGAGCCCGCTCGAGGGCCGGGGAGGAGGGCCCAAGCCCCCGCCGCAGGAACTGCTGCTCAAGATCTCGCTGCTCAACGACCAGAACCGCTACGACGACGTGGAGTATGAGGAGGAGGACGGCTGGGGGGCAGGGAGGGTGCCGGACGAGGGGCTGGTGAGGCGCTGCACCGAGTGGCTGCGGGGCGTGGAGAGCGCGGTGGCCCCGGACAGGCTGCACAGCCTGCCTCACCTGAGCATCACCCAGTGACCAAGGTTTGCCTCACCTGAGCATCACCCAGTGACCACTACTTGCCTCACCTGAGCATCACCCAGTGACCAAGGCTTGCCTCACCTGAGCATCACCCAGTGACCCCCGCGTGCCTCACCTGAGCATCACCCAGTGACCACTGCTTGCCTCACCTGAGCATCACCCAGTGACCAAGGCTTGCCTCACCTGAGCATCACCCAGTGACCACCACCTGCCTCACCTGAGCATCACCCAGTGACCCCCGCTTGCCTCACCTGAGCATCACCCAGTGACCACCGCTTGCCTCACCTGAGCATCACCCAGGACCACCTGGTTACTCAGTGACAGAGCCAGCATCATTCAATAATCATTGGTTGCCTCGACTGAGCGTTACCCTTGGCCTCCCTTTTGTGACCAGAGCCTTTTCCCTCCCGAGACTTATCCAGAGATCAGGGTCAGCGCCTCCTGATTGTACAGCGACCTTCTTACTTGACTGCCACCGTGAGTTTTTGCTCCAGCTAAAAATCCATCCCAGTACCCACAACCTGCCCCATCCGAGTATCCCCCAATTGAGCACATTTTGACACACCTAAGCCTCGCCTATTGAGGGAGCCTTCTCAAAGTCTCATTCATCCAGTGATCCCCGCCCCCCATCTCATAAACCTCACCGTGACCTTTATCCCACATTCCGCCCTATATAAGCAGTCCTGAACTCCTCTCCCGCCCCCATTAAACAGGATGCGGATGATCAGAGGACTAGGTTAAACATTTCCACTCAACATAAACTGTCTGCCTTACACAGCGCACACCTTCGCGTCTGGGGGTGCCTCTGCACTGCCCGCACTGCCATTTCCAGCCGCCATCAATGCATATCAAACGTAGGCGTTTAGAAAAACAGGTTTGGGGACCCCAATGTTTTGAATAACGCGAGTCTCTGTCGACCATGGAACGCCCTGGGTGGGTTGCTGTTCACCTCGGTACAATTGATAGCACCCACTTCCTCCTGAATTCTGACTTAAGTTAAGAAGGCACCACAGGTGTGTTCAGCACTGCAGGTTACATTCTGATAAAGTAAATCACGGAGCTGGGAGAGGGGTAATGCCCTGTCACCTTTCTTGGACAATCGTTGTTCCTTTCATTCCAAAACAGACAGCGATACGGAATGACACCAAAATGCCCCCCGTGGCATCAACACACCACCACGTGCCTTTCGAAGGTGCTTCTGGGAAGTTGTGCAAGAGGATGAGCAAATACTGGATCTTTCTACCTATAACTGGCCACATGAGTAACGTCTTTGCCATCCGTACACATCGCAGTGTCATAGCGACCGGAGAGCTCAGTCGGGCCATAAAGTGCTCTGACTGGATGAGGCGGCGGGGCGAGAGGGACTTCCCCCCAGTGGTGGCACGTTTCCTGGAACTGTTAAACTTTTGTGGGGAGATGAGCAGTGAGGACAATGGATTCTTTTTTTGCCAAAGGACAAATGAACAAGAGACGCTTTGTGATTAGTTTTTTTTAGTAGTTATTTAAGTTTTGTAAATAAAAAAAATGTTTTTGTATATGTGCGTTAAAGTGCAAAACCACACCATATTTATTTCTTAATAAATGATTTTATAGTTGCAGAACGTAAGTTGTACTTTACCTGAGGAGACACTTTGTGTCCTTTAATTAACTTTTTGCTTAATATCTTTTATGAAGTTCTCGTTCCTGGAGATGAACGATGCTGAACTGTCTGCCACATACTGGATTGATTGATTGGCATGATGAGTCGGGCAAGTTTTGCCACATATATACATTACGCAGTAATTGATGACATAATAAGTAACTCTTATGGGCGTTGCACTTTTAAGCGGCTTTCTGTGGTGCACGTTATTTTCCTCTGTCCTGTTCCTGCCCTTTCTGGTGATAAGCAGATACCTGCTTCACTGCCTTTCCAAGTACTTTTCGAATAAGTGTGTAGCTGACTTAATTCTCTCTAGCGTAATTACTGCATAAATAGTTGTAGTTATGTATAGCGGTGTGAGGAGCATAATCAAGCATTTAGCACTATTTTCATAATTTAAAATGTACCCTCGCAAGCAAATTGGGCCAGAGGATGCATTTTTTGCTAATAAAATAGTCCTAAATGCTACAAGACACGAGGAGCCGTCCTCTCTCTGCTAGCTCATTGTTCCTGTGCTCCCCTGGTAAGATGTTTACCCCAATTTACTCTTAATTACTCAAGCAGGTGTAATCATGTAACTTTGCATCACAAGAGTGTTACGTAAGTACTGACATTTCTCCTGCATAATACATATTTCTCCCAGGGCTAATAATAAGGCAGAGTTAGTTTGTGTTCAGACTGGAAAACAAGCATTTGCAATGCAATCGGTCTCGCCTTTGGGACCTATGTGTATTTAGCTAAGCAACACATTAGCCTGGGTGCTGAAACATCTGCTGTTGTTTAAAATGGAGGGAAAGTAAGCACCAACCTACGTGACATGCCAGGTATGGGAACACATGGAGAGAAATATTTGCCTTCAGCTAGAAATGGTATAGTCCAAAGCTCGGTTTTTAGTGTAAAATCAGGGACTTCGGTGGTCATATCACTGAAAATACAAGATTTGAAAAAAATATTATTGTCTACGGGTGCTCATGGAAAACAATTTCTATGGACTGGAATCTAGAGAATGCTAAAGTGATTCTGGTATTTTACTGACCTCTGCTGGTCGTTTTCTATCAAGAAAGTTAGATAGAGGCAGTTGCCAGAAAAATACAAAAAAGAAAGTCATTCAGCAGAAAGCAATTCTGGTACTTTACTGACCTTTGCTGGTCGTTTTCTAACAAGACAGTTAAATAGAGGCAGTTGAAAAGAAAATAGTCCCTAGGCGGAAGCAGACAAGTCCTAGGGTGATCTCCAGAGTCCACAAAGTTCATACACATATAAGTATATACTAAAGTATATACAAGAGGTCTCGAATGCTCAACCTAACAATAGCGTTTTGGATGTCTTTGTATGCCAAGACTAGAAGTTGGTAGTATAAGCGTGTTTTCGGAAGCTGAGACTGGTTGTCCTTCCACCTGACCCATTATGAGTGGTTCCAGTTGGTACTTAAGGAGTTTTGACATTGTAGTTTAAATACCCTTTACAAAAGAACAATTGGCATTGCAGAGGATAAATAAAGGGTCAACTGATCCAGACAGAGCCCATTAGAGATACAAGGAGTTGGGTTAAGGTTGAAATATGGCTTCTGCTCAGGATTATTACATCTTATAACTTCGAAGCAGAAAAATAAGAGAACCAAAACATATACAGTGTAACACGGATTTTAAACATGTTGTTATAGTCCAGCTTGGTTATTTGATTTTCACACCTTTTCTCTGAGTTTTGTATAGCGCAAACCTGACCTGTAGATATCAGGTATCAGAGCGCTTTGAATGAGCACCAGGTGCGTTACACGAGAACACATTAATTTTTGTTAGGCATGGGGAGATTGAGTGATTTGCCCAGAATCACAGGATGTTGAGCGTGCGTTATTGCTGACACTCAAACCTAGTTCCACAGATTTGAGATTGACTGCCCTAGCCATTAGGCCACACCCTTCAGTTTTTAATTTGCTTGAATTTGACGTAGTTGGGGCTCACTCTGAGATGGGTAATCAGAGAATTCCTGAGTTTTTGGCCCATCATTCCAAGGGATCACTCTCTGTGTTATTAAACTGACCGAAAGTTTTGAGTGAAGATGTAGAGGCCGATTCACAAAGGGACTACTCACTCGTGTTGGAGTTCCCACAGTTGTAGCGGGACCTCCTCACTGCAGTTCCTCAATGCGAATGTCCCTCGACTAGTGCTGGGCCCTGCGATGCTTGCGGACCTCCCCACCATGACTGTCGAGGCCCTTTGTGAATCTGCCCCATAGTATGGAACCAGCTTTGGTACACATGATTTGTCTTTATTCTGTTAGGTTTTGTGGATGATACAGAGTGATGTGGTGCTGATCTTATCCACTGAGAGCTAAAGGTGCTCTTTCCACTTCTGTTGCGTGGTCACATTATGTTTTGTTCAGTCGCATATTAGGCCTCAATTATTTGATTGCCCTCGAGGGATTCGTGCTATTCATCATCACTTGTTAAAAGCTAACAGAGGTTTGGAATTTAACAGGTGACATAAATATCACCAATTAAGAATTGGGCCTTCAAATATTAGGCATAACATGCAGATTTTGGTGCTTTCTGCACCAACATTTGCCTTTATGGTTGTTTACAGGGCCTCGCCCCCTCCCTTCATAAGTTTCTGCAAATTTTGATCTGCCAAAATTTATCAGGGGTGTGAGAAATTTAAAGTTGCAGTCTTTACCATCTTTACTGGGTGTGATAAATACTGCATGGGTTGTAATTGTGATCTCAGCGCAAGATTTATATTAAATTGACATAGGTCCATAAGGGCCAGATCCATGTCAGAGTTTGAGTATACCCGTAAAATATTTACATTCAATGAATTGATTTACATAGTCAGTGGTTATCCTGAAAATATTTAATGATTCCAGCCTCGTATACGTACATTGCACATGCCTGGCCTAGATCATTTGTCCAAGTGGGTGTAGTTTTGGATGTCGTCACCATACACTTACAAGTGGATCATATACTAACCTAGTAGTCATGACAGGATCTGCATGTAGCGTGTAATAAGGCGGGAGAGGTGGTGTAGCCTTGGGGACAGTGAACAGAGAGCCGCAAGATGGCGATTCTACAGTATCCATAATACTACACATGATCACAAAAGAATGAAAGATTACATATTTGTGCACCACCCTTTCGCTTTCATTTCCCCTTGGCCCAAATGGCATGCCGATCACACAAAAAGTACAATTTTCATCATAAATATGTTTCCCCAATTTACTCCTACTCTTACTAAGCAGTCTACAGTATGGCAATACTCATCTGCCCACTCCCAACTATAGTGAGACCTAGACAACAGAACATGGGCCCTGGGACAGGGAGTTGCAGACCCTTGTAAAGTGGGACCCTGATACGTGGACCGAACATTATTCAAACCTGGGTGAATGAGACATGGACAGATACCTGCATGGACAGTGCAGCAGAGGCTGGGACAAAGAGGCCAGGGTACTGGCACTGGCTTAAGGTAGCACAGATGCTAAGATGTGCTCGCTGACAAAGGGACGGGGCCCTTTATAAAATGGGACACTGATAGTAAGATGGCGGCACTGTGTCGGTTAGCATCAATGGTGTTGGAAAAAGACAAGAACAGAGGGGTAGATGCTGGGTCAGTCACATAGAAGGCGGGACAGACAAAGGAACTGGTACAGGGAGGCAAACAATGGCGGGGGAAATGCAGAGACAAGGAGTCCCATATACTATAGAAGGAAAATGGCTCTAGTCTAAACACATCAGCATGGATCCTGAGACCAAGATAGGAGTGCTTGGGGTACGCTAGACCCAACTCTGTGTACAACTTTTGGAAAAACACATTAAAAACCACCCAACACACAGTGTACTCATACTGATGGTGGGGAATAAGATACATACCCTTGTGCTCTACACCATAGTAAATACACAGCCACTGTGCACTCCTACTGTCCAACCACACCAATTGTGTAAAGCCCCAAGACCCAATCCCTTGCATGGCTCTTTCTGTAATGAAACCAGCAGCAGCAGGGAACGCTGCTTCATATGCCTTAGCCAATTCCAGTATGCAGGAGTAGGACAATTTGTTGCTGCCCAAATCCCATAAGCCAGCAGCCAGATCCACTGGAACCGGTAAGCTGGGATGTGTACAAATGGTGCACATTTTCTCACTTTTCCACATAGTACTGCAGCGAGGTGGCTCAGTGAGATGAGTGTTGCCACTACTGTGATTTATAGGTCACTAACTAGAATTCTAATAAGGCCAAAGCAGCCGTGCATTCTTCTGAGGTCGGTAAACTGGGTACCGTTAAATTGGTAAATGATTTAGCACGCATAGAAATGGCATAATTGTGGTATAAACGCTATGTAAAACAAATTACACCCTTTATTGGACCAATTCGTATTATATAACGTCCCACTAACACACATGAACTTTCAGATTCAAAAGCCACTCTAATTCAATAAGAAACTTACAAAAAAAGGCTATTGGCGCAAGGGTTGTTACAAAGGGAGTGCCAGTACGATTTCATGGATAACAACATTTATTGTGAATAATAAAAGATCTGGTTTGAATAGAAACATTACGTTTTCACTGGAATTAATGATCAGTCCGTACAGGTGGCCCACTTGTTCTTTTGTATTTTATTTTGGTTCCCCATTTTCCCAACCACGGCTGCTTTCCTCATACAGAACTCACTGCCCTTCATGAAAGAGCAGCCAGCGTACAGGAATGCAGTTTAACTCCTTGGTCGGCAGACCTGGGCGTTTCCTTCCGTGTAATCGCATAATTACCGTGTCAACATGTCCGTAATGTTTTTGTTCTTGTGAAAGCCATGCGCCTAAACAATATACAGTCAAGTATGCATGCATTGGAAGGGGTTGGGGGGTGGAGGTGCAAGTGTTCATTTTTGTGTACTGGCATAATAATTCATAAAAGTACAGCTTAAAGAGGGCTTTTAAGGATGTTGTGTTGACGAAATCGTTACTATGTCCTGCTTATCTTGTCTGGAAACCCCAGACTGCAACATGTGATGCTTCCGAGGGAGGGTGGTTGCCAAGGGACATAAGCCTGCTTTTTGCGTGGCTCTGGAATGGCTTTGTTATCAGGAAAGGAAGGGGATGCGTGCTTCGGATATGTTGTCAGAGGGGGAAGGGAAGGGGGTGGGGGGTACGGATGCGGGCGCTTGGACAGATTTTGGGTCTCTAAGTTTTTGCTGTCTCACATCAGTCCTTTTTGGAGATCCCCACAGGAAGTGCTATCTGCAGCCTACTGCTTGTTCTGTTCAATGGATAGCAATGCAAACATAACAAGCATTTACAATGCAATAGGTCTCTCATTTGCGTGAGTTTGAACTATAGGCATTGTAAATGACAATGTGTTTTATTTATGTGTTTTGAACCCCTGCAAGCGGGGCGTAAACACACACTTTGTACTTGTAGTCCTTGCTTATGAGAAGCAAGACTGGCAGTAAAAGAGGCGCAGTTACTGCCAGCTTTGCTTTTCTAAAAAGTACAATGTGACTGTTCATGCAACGCTTGCAGGATTTCAAAACAGATAAATAAAAGGCATTCTCCCAGATTCATCAAAGTCATGTTTTGCGAGTCCTTAATAGCGAATTTTAAGGATTCGCTATTCAAGACTCACAAAACGGGATGCATGTAGAAATCGCAATATTTTTAACGATTTCTACTGCTTCCTTATTTGCGATTCGCTAATTGCGAATCGCAAATAAGGAATGGCTTTCCCATTCATTTAGGCCCATAGGAATGAATGGGGAGTCATTCCTTATTTGCGATTAGCAATTAGCAAATCGCAAATAAGGAAGCAATTTCAAGGGTGCCAGGGTGTCCAAAGGACACCCTGTTGCACCCCTGATATGGTAATGTACACTGGTGTTGCACACACACATGACCCAAGGACATGTGTGTATGTAACATACAACTTAGAAAAATGCACTTAAGTGCATTTTTCTAAGTTTTTGCTATTTACCACGTATTTGATTGATTGATTTGATTTTTCTATTTGAATAGCGCGCGAATGCCCAAGGGCGTCTTGGCGCTGAGATGTACCACTGGATCTTGAAGAGGTTGATTAGAGCTGTGCCGAGAAAAGCCAGGTTTTAACTTCCTTTCTAAAGGATTTCAAGGGTGGGCTGGTTTTTATGGCTAGTGGTAGTTGATTCCAGATTCTTGCTGCGTGTACCAGGAAGCTTCTTCCGCCCCAGTTAGCCCTCTTGAATCTAGGGACCCTGATGAGTTTCATTTGACCAGACCTGAGAAGTCTATTTGGTTCATATTGTTGTAAATGGTATTTTAAAAATTGTGATCCAGTTCCATTCATTGCTTTGTATGCTAGGCATAGTGATTTGAATTGTATCCTATTTACAATTGGTAGCCAGTGCAGGTTTTTTAGTTTGTGGCTAACTGTCTCAAACTTTGGTATTCCGAGTATCAACCTGGCTGCTGCGTTCTGCAGGCGTTGTAGCTTGAGTAGGATTTTCTTCCTGGCTCCGGCATATAGGCCGTTCCCGTAGTCCAATCTGGACAAGGCCAGTGCTGTCACCACTGTCTTGCGCGAATCGTATGGTAAGTAAGGTAGAATTTTTTTGATCATTTTTAGGATGTACCATAGTGATGATGCCAGTTTACTGGCTTGAGCGTCAAATGAGAGATTGGTGTCTAGCGTGATACCTAGGTTTTTCACCTTTTCTGATGACTCGGGACATCTTCCCAGATCTTTTGGCCACCATAAGGGGGACCATATGTTTGTGTCCCCTCCTAATATCATGACCTCACTCTTGTCCCCGTTCAGTTTTAGGCAGTTCATTTTCATCCATTGGCTGATTTGTGCCATGCAGAGTTGAAATTTTTCTGCTGTGTCCTGTACATCCTTACTTATTGACACCACAATTTGGGTGTCGTCGGCGTATGATATTGGGGTGAAGCCACAGTTCCTTATTATTTGTGCAAGGGGAGCTACATATAGATTAAAAAGAGTGGGGCTCATCGAAGAGCCCTGCGGGACTCCACATGGCAGATTGAAGAGGTTGGATTTCGCTTCTCCTGATTCTACTGAGAAGGTTCTGTTCTCTAAGTAGGAGGCTATAAGGGCACATGCTGATTCATGTATGTGTGCTGTTTTTAGGCACGTTATAAGGATCCCGTGGTTGACTGTATCAAAGGCCGCCGACAGGTCGAGTAGTATCAAGGCGGCCTTCGATCCATTGTCCAGTATTTGCCTAAGTTCCTCCACTGCTGTAATCAGGGCCGTCTCTGTTCCATGTCCTATACGGAAACCGAACTGGGAGTGATCCAGCCAATTGCCGTCCATCAGATATTGGGATAACTGTTTGTTTAACAGTTTCTTCAAGACCTTTGCTGCAAAAGGGATCCTAGCTATGGGTCTGTAATTATTGGGAGTTTCGCAATCTAAGTTAGTTTTTTTTAGCAGTGGCCTGATTGATATCATTTTCCATTCATCAGGGAAGATGTTGGTACTGATAATTTGAAAGAATAATTTTTCAAGCACTAGGCTCAGCTGTTGGGAACAGATGTGCATTATTTTGGGTGGACAAGGGTCCATTGGGCTACCTGAGTTAATGGTGTGAACTTCTTTCTGGATCTGTTCAGCTGTAGGGGGTGTGAAGACGAACGATGTTCTTTGGATTGGTTGTATCCCTAGGTTTGTTGAGTGCGAAATATCCTTTTCTACCGTCTCCGTGCTCTGATTTTTGAAAGAGTCATAGACTGATGATACTTTGCTAACAAAGAAATCACCTAGTATGTTGCAGAAGTCTGATGATAGTGCTTCTGTGTTGTTGTTCTCAAATTTTGATAATTTCTTAACAGTGTCGAAAAGGGTTTTACTGGAGTTTTTAGACTCATTGATTTTCTGGATAAAGTATTTACTTTTTTCTGTTATTATTAATTTCTTGTAGCTGGCTAAGGTGGCTTTATATTCTTGTCTAAGGTGGGTTTCGGAGTTGGTTCTCCATTTTTTCTCTGCTCTTCTGCACGTCTGTTTTTGTGCTTTTAGTGCTTCCGAGAACCATGGTTGTGAGGGGGTTTTTCTTTTCAGAGTGGCCTTTTTCCGTGGGACTGTCAGTTTGACTGCATTATCCAACCACTCGTTGAATTGTTTGCAGGCTATATTACAGTTTTCGTCGAATGTGGGATGAGATGGTTGGAGTGTTTCTATAAATGCCTGGTTGTCAATTTTAGACCATTCGAGGTAGGTTACTTGTTTAATAAGTTCCACAGGTCTCCCAGTGTCCTCTTTAATTTCCAGAGTAAATCGGACTAGTTTGTGGTCTGACCATGGGATCGGGAGAGTGTCAATTTTATTTAGGCTCTGACATGAGGTGAAAATACAGTCCAGTGTGTGGCCAGCATTATGGGTATCTAAATGTACCTTTTGTTCCAAATCAAAGTTTGTCATTGCATCGATAAATGCGGCTATCTTTGGGTCTGATTTTTTCTCTAGATGTAGATTAAAATCTCCTAGGATTGTATAGTCTGGGTTTGTCACACTGGATTCGAGAAATGGACTTAGTAGCTCAATTAGGGACGTTTTTGCACTAGGTGGCCTGTAAATTAGTAGTCCATTAAACGTATAATTGTCTGTAATTTTTATTTGGAAGGTCATGGTTTCACAGTCTGGTGTGCTTCCTTTGTCTGAGATTTTAATTCTATACTCTTCTTTTGCTATGATTGCCAATCGTCCCCCCCGTTTTATTTTTCTATCAGCTCTAGAGAAGGAGTAGCCCTCCGGAATGGCTAAGGTCAGGTCGATATCTGATGCTTCGTCTGCCCAGGTTTCGGTAACAAATAGTATATCAATATTTTGGTTATCTATAAGTTCTGCTGTCTGTATATTGTGTTTGACTAAGGACCTAACATTAATTAAGCCGGTTTTTATGTTATTGTTTCTATATTTTGGTATCCTGGATTTAGTCAGGTTCTTAATGGTGGAGAAGTCAAAAGTATGTGAGCAGGACGGACACTTTTTACCTTCTTTGTGTGGCTCTATCCGGGTACATGTGATGTCTGGTCTCAGCTCTCGGAGCTCTAGGCTGGAGTATTTCCGTAGTCTTTTATCCGGGTCACTTTGGACAGGGGGTATGGCCCTGGGCCCGGTCTCGGCGTGGACGGGCGCAGACGGGCTTGCCTTTGGCGCGCCCTCGGCGTGCAGGCGGCGCGCCCGCTGCGCGCTTGTGGAGGGCACATTTCTAGTGAAGTGGGAGGGGGCGTGGCCTGCGTCGGTGGGCGTGGCTTGTGCTCGCTCCAGTTATGGCGGCAAGAACTCCGACCCGTCGCAGCCCTGAAATCGGCAGCGCGGGGGTTCTCAACAGGTGAGGTGAGGGAAGTGCTCTGGGGTATCATGCTACAGTTTTCAAGTACAATTTTCAGTCAAAAGTCTTAAAAAAAGAAACAACAGTGTGCAATAATTTTACCAAACATACAGTTTTAAAAGTAATTCTTTAAAATCAGGTGATCGGTAATTTAAGGAAAATGTTCCGTCTCCCGGCTATCTCGCCTCAGGAGTGATTAGTCTCTGTTAGGAGTTTGTGAAGCTCGCTTAAGGTTTTTGAGGAGGGGGCGTGGCCTGCGTCGGTGGGCGTGGCTTGTGCTCGCTCCAGTTATGGCGGCAAGAACTCCGACCCGTCGCAGCCCTGAAATCGGCAGCGCGGGGGTTCTCAACAGGTGAGGTGGGGGAAGTGCTCTGGGGTATCGTGCTACAGTTTTCAAGTACAATTTTCAGTCAAAAGTCTTAAAAAAAACAACAGCGTGCAACAATTTTACCAAACATACAGTTTTAAAAGTAATTCTTTAAAATCAGGTGATCGGTAATTTAAGGAAAATGTTCCGTCTCCCGGCTATCTTGCCTCAGGAGTGATTAGTCTTAGTAGTAGTAGTAGTAGTTAGACTTCGCGGTAAATAGCGACCCCAGATTGCGAATTCGCAATTTTTAAATGGTTCATGCATTGCATTTAAGGAATCTCAAATTGAGATTCCTTAAATGCAAATAATCGCAATGTAGGGATTTCTAAAATTGCGATTTTTGCATTTGGGATGATGCATCCCAAATGCAAAAATACCGCTCGCACAGGGACAGATTCTCAGAATCTGGCCCTTTGCGAGCGGATTTTCATTTTATGAATCTGGCTGTAAGTCTTTTACCATGCCAATACCTCAAACTCTCGCAAATGCGAGACCCATTGCAATACAAATGCTTGTTGAGCTCTGAGAAGGAGGCGGCAGCAACCATAGGACGGCAGGGACTGTGACGCCAGGCAGTTGGGGAAGGAAAGCTTTTCTAAGCCCCGCTAGAATATACAATTATGGGAACTGAGGCACACGAGATAAGAAGGTCGTGATCACAGATGTCAAGTGGACAAGTCTGGATTAAAATTGATGCCTGCTGGCCCACCCATAAGCCTAAACATAGAGCTCAAGTGCTTATCACAAGCTGTGTTGGCCTCAGCAATACATCAAAACCAAACCATCAAGTATGTTTGGGCATGTTCAACAGCAATTCTACTCTGAAATCAGCAGCTGTATGCGTTCCCATCTTAAACAAGCATTTGCAATGCAATAGGTCTCGCATTCACACGAGTTTGAGCTATTGACATTGCAAATAACTATGCTTTTTATTTTTGTTTTCGTTTTTAAAACATAAATAAAAGGCATTGTCATTTACAATTCCAATAGCTTTAACTCACATAAATGAGAGACCTATTGCATTGCAAATGCTTGTTTTTTTTCTTTCGGAAGAATTTTATTTTTCCATCACAGAAAGCACTTCCGGTTTAACCATAAAACACGTGGTTTCAGAGTGTTTGTTGCACCTTTGCATCATTTAAATAAACAAACTACTTCTAACCTGACAGGTTGCATGTCCTTTGTGCAAAAATTGAAAAGCATCCTTAAATGAGCCCACGCTATTGCATTAAAAAAACCTAACCGTTTAAAGGGCGAGAAAAGGGGTCCTCTAAAGGAAGTTTAAGTAAATAATCTCAAAAATAGTGAGTGCACCAGCAAAAAAAGAGACAGACGTTCCTTTAAATAAGGTATCTAACTCTGCAAATGACGTACTTCGTAAAAAGCTAATGCCCAAAAACTTCACCACAGGCAACAAATACTTAATGCTTCGCTAATGCGAGTCATTTGCACTTTCACTCCAAAACATAAACAAAACGACAGAAATCATTCGGATAAGAAACCACAGATCCAACTGCAGTGATACAAAAGTTCCATTACTGTGTTCCCGATAACCACCAAAAGCACCCCAAAGACTGTGGAGCTGGGCTGCACAGTAAGGCCCTTGGCCCTTCAGCGCTCCGCGGATTCCGGCAAAGGCAACCTGGGCTCGAATGAATGAAAACAACCGCCCCTGCGGTGTGTGTGTCTGAGTGCTGCCGCTCTCCAGGGTACCCGGCTCCAGAGCCTTGGTATGGCGGAGGCCCTGACGCCCCTCTATTTACTGTTATCTTGGACTCTGCAGCTGGCGCGGTTCAACAGCAGGAACAGCTCGGGGTTAGCATCTGGTTCACACTAGCCCAGTTGTGACAGGAAGGAGCAGAGGAGAACCTCAGGAGAGAGAGAGAGAGACCCGTGAGCAAGCCCATGCCTTGGGTCTCTCCGTTGTGTATGGTTCATGCTACATAACACCGGGTGTGAGGTGCTGAAGGCACTGAAGGGTGGGGTGTAAGCAGTGCCTGTTGAACACATCTCCGGGCTCCCGTCACAATACAAGGGGCAAGATGTTCATTTGGTGAGTGAGGTTGGTTCTCGTCAATGTCCCCAAAGAGTATAAAAATGCAATACAAATCACAGAGCAGATTGGTACAACATGCATGAAAGCAAAGAATACACAGCAACGTAAAAATGTGTGCTCGCTGCATTACTGTAGTGGAATCCCGTCTCCCCTCCCAAAAACCTTTGCATGGTGTCGGATAGTAAACTTTGACTGTCCTACAGCATCGGCCCCAGCCCTGTTTCCTCAAACAGATAAACTTGAATAAGTGTCAGTGAAAAGCGAAGACACATAAAAAACAGCATTTGCAAAAAAAAGTATGGCGCAATGTGTTTAATTAATAACCTGATCCACGACGAGTAATGCAGCTGCCACCCTGTGCGCCACTGCTCGCTCCAGAGAACAAACGCCATCGGAGTGAATATTTAAAAAGAGGTGGGACATGCACTCGCCTTTAGCTGTTTGCGTGCTTTCATTATTGAAAGACACATGCAAAAGCCAATCCTATGTGTGGGAGAAGTCAGACCCACACGGAGTAAACACAAGAAGCCTCGCAGAGCAGCACATGCGCGGTGGCTCAGGCTCGACCTAAAAAAGAGTAATGAGAAATCTGGTGAGGACAGCTTAGCTAGTTAAACGCTTACTCTAGAGAGGTGCAGGGCAAGAGTCTAAACCCCAGCAAGCAAGGCCTATTCAAGCATCATTCAGAGATAAGTAAATAACGTAAGGTGGAAATACCACCTGTTTTTTATATCGCTTAGTAAGTATAGTATGAAGCACTACATCAAAATTATCACCTACAAGCTACAAAATGTACCTGCTGTTCAGGTACCCAGCTCCTACTTTTGAAACTCCTAATTTTAAAAAATGGTCTCCGTAACAGGTCGAGTGTGATGCACATGCGTATGAAAGGCTACATGCATTTTCCAAAACATTACTATTTGATAATATCCACGTTTTTCACGCCCTTGTTTTTACACTGATGCTCACTACAGATACCACTCACACGGATAGGGATGTTTCAAATACAATGAAGCAGAAGGATTGTCAGTCTAGTCACTACTGTGTAGCTCTCTGCAACACTAATACCGTAATACAGTATAAGTGGTTGCGTCCAGGATTGCAAAATCTCGGGCAAGAAGACTTTAGCAATAGAAATGGGACCGGCAAGCAGATGACCCTGTCCTTCGATGGCAGGTTGACATTTTCCCCAGTTGTCAACAGTGCTACTCAGCATACATGAAGCTTGAATTATATCTACTAAAGAGTGCCACATCAAATCCCACGTACGGCAGTGAATAAATCACACGTATGGCAGTGAACGTTCAACACAGTTTACAGGGGAAATAATCACAACTGCAAGAATAACATTTGCGTTAAATTGAGCGCACTAATCGAATCAGACACAATGCAGCCAGAATCTTTAACGTATTTAACCAACATTTCAAGATCTGTGCTAACTTCCCTTATCTGCAACTATTCACTGGTTTTGAAATTACCAAAGGCCACCAGTCACTTTACTATGAAAATTACCATCCAACCACAATTAGACAACAAGATATACCATACACGGAAAAAACTGTGCAGTCCACACTAATGCAGTACAAAAAGATGATGGACGGAATGTTGAACATTGTCAAACATTCACCCACAGCCACAGATCTGGGTTTAATCCATCATCATTTTGCTCACCATGCCACCCCAGTTCAAACATAGCCATTTGCAAATCAGTCTTGACCCTGTGCCTCATGGGAACAGTCCAGACCGAACTACCAGGCCATGTCTTCCCTGGACCGGAATCAAGCATCCTAGGACCGGTTTCGGGCTTTCAGCCCTCATCAGCCAGGATAGCTTGACTCCAGTGGCGTAGTGAGCACGGGACCCACGTCTGCAGCACAAAAAGATGATGGACGGAATGTTGAACATGGTGTGGAATCGGAATGGAGGGAGACTGCCCTGGATAGAGCGAGGTCGTAGTCTGCGTGTGAAATAAAAGTCGATCAAAAGCAAGGCGTGGCTCTATTCTTAAAGCATCATGCACTGCAAAAAAAATAATATATATATTCTTTTGTTAACCCCTTCCACGCTCATGACGAGCTTGGCTCGTCATGAGGTAGCCTCCTCGCACGCTCATGACGAGCCCAGCTCGTCACGTAACATGCGATTTTAAAAAACTCAGCGTACGGGCGGAATTCCGCCCGCACGCATGCGGTTAAATTAACCCTGATGTTAAAAAGAAGACACGTGGGCGCCATTGCGAGCCACACATTTTAAAAAGAAGATACCCTGGTGCCATCACCGTCATGCTGCGTTGTGGGAAAAAAAAGCATACAATGTTTAAAAAATAGAGTAAACAAAAGAAAGACATGTGGCCGCCATCGTTAAAGCGCGTAAAACAAATACAAAGATACTGTTTATATGCCAGCTGTGGAGTGGGAGGAGAGGGTAGAGAGCGTCTTTCAACACCAGCCAGGAGAAAGTCATTAACAAAATAGTGCTCACAGACTGTAATTAAAACATACCAAGTAAAAACACATGTAAAAGGGCCAGTTCTCATGGGAAGTAACACCAGACGACAGAGAGGTACTCAGGAGGGACTAATAAGCCTATTCACTAATCAAAAGCCAACACTTACAAAGGAGAGTGATAGCAGCCAATTAAAAAGATGGGCGGAGAGTAGGCTGAGCTTCAAGTCCATACCTGAATACAGCTTGTCTCGAAAAGACAGCGAAAGTGCTGCGTAGACGCGACCTAAAAACTTCCCAGATGGGATCAAAACAAAGACACCACTGCTCCAATCGCACACCCTACAAGGTGTAGGGTGCCGCCCATGAAAGCACGCATTTCAGGACCCTATAAAGGGGCACAACACACTGTATAAATGTCATGCATTTAAATATTTATTGTATAGAGGAAAATGGAGGATTGTGCCCTCACGATTAGTCAACAGTGGTCCAGAAGAAAACTCAAACAGGACCACAGATATTTAAACACTGGCCTTCCTTCAATAGAATCATGAATTCCATCTGACTCAACACCTGATTTTGCCTTGAAAAAGCCCACTGCCTAATAGGCCTCTAGGGTGAAACACATGTCAGCTGTTCTTTCTCCACATATGTAACATGAAATAAAACCCACGCACGTAAAACTTTCAAGAACGTTTGCATTTTCTTCTGGACCACTGTTGACTAATCGTGAGGGCACAATCCTCAATTTTCCTCTATACTTACCCCTACGATGGCTCTTGGGTAAAGCCTCTCGCGAGAAATGTGCCACAACATAATTGGGCCATGACAATTGTAGCACCTAAACCCAGAAACTCCCACCCAAACAACTACCTATAAATATTTATTGTGTTTGTTTCCTTCTGTTGTTGGTTCTACATACAGTCACGCTTTTATTCCATTTGAACAGGTCACTTCACTTTACATTTTCTTAATTTTCCTTTCCTCGTTGAGTTTTTACTACTCTTGCCACTAGTGTTCGTCCTCTCCTTGTGAGTGTGGGCACCTCACGATTTTGATGTTGCTCATATCTTGCCATGGCGGTAAGAGTATGCAGGCTTTTCTGGTTTTCTCATACATGAGGGAAAAAGGAAATTTTTAATGGGGCAACCACAACCTCCCAATGTCAACGGCAATAAGAATATAATTCGTATAATGCCTTTAGAGCTTAATCATATGGAGCAAGCCCAGTGATTAAACACACCTTAAACTGTGGGTTAAACTTAACCTGTTGTCCTCTTACACCTAACAGTATGTAGATTAGGAAAAATAGACCTTGGTAAGCTAGACATTCATGGCCCGGATTAGTGATTGACCTGTGTAGGGATTTATACCTGTTGCACATTTTTTGAATGTTAAAGTTACTGGTTGACTCCATGTTACAATGGGCACTATTTCCCAGTCCCGAGCTTTCCTTTAAAAACCCAATATGTCCTGGAAACTATAGTCTTTGTTAATTTTTAGCCGAACAAATTAGACTGAGGCACCTGGAAACAGACTGTAGAATATGACCATAATTCGCGTGGTCTACCTCCAGATTTTTGCCATCTTTTGCTGGCAGTAGAACTCTGTGCACTTTACCCATGCTAAACAGTAGTTAAGGGCCTGTGCTCGATCTTTTAACATGGTTAACTTGATATACTAAAAAGTAGCATATTTAACATAGCCATACGTTAATAGTATATAGTCTAAGGTGTACCAATGGCCTGTAAGTTAAATGCAACAGTAGGACTGCAGCACAGATTCTGCCATCCACTACAGTGGCATTGTAAACATGAATTCAGGCCTTTTAATTCAGCCTGACTGTAGCAGTGTAAAAACTGTAATTTGACATGCCAAAAAACCCATTTGACATGCCAAATCATTACTTTTAAATATATTACCAAGTCACCCCTATGTAGGTACTGTAGCCCATAAGGCAGGGTGCGTGGTGTTACATGTAGAAAGTTAATGTTATCCAAAACATGTCCATACAGGGACTGGTTCCTAAAAACTATTTTAATTGAAGGAAGGCTGGCTGTTCCATAGAGAAACACTGTCATGCACTATTCAATGTAATAATGGTAATAATGCTATCTTTGGTTAGGAAGCTTAGTGACACAATTCCAGGACTTGTTGTTATAATAATTAAACAATATAAATATAAAGAGAAAGGTACTTAAAAAAAGTACATTTTCTCTGCCTAAAGCTGTTGGTGGCTAATTTGTATTAGCCACCATCTGCAGCCCTCTAAGTACTCTCACCTTCACTGAGATGTGAAAGCAGAGAATAAGAGCTGGGTGTGGGTAAGTGTTTCTGTTCTTCAGGTAGGATGGCCATATGGGCTGTGCCCTAAAACTTAATTTACGTCAAAAGGGCACCCACTGTCACAGGCAGATGTCAGATGACACCTGGACAGACCATTTCTTTTGTTCCCTAGATAGTGAGGCACTAATCCCAATGGGATGTGAGATGCCCCAGAACTGGTTTAGAGTTACCACAAACGAAATACTTCTCATTTCCTTGAGGTGATCACACAGGCCCCACACAAGGGAGATGGGTTTTACCATAAGTGGGTTGGGTAACCCATGACAAATGTTTCCCTATTGGTTAGGCAGGAGTCACCCCCACACACAAGCTGGTGCCAGGCAACAACATGACATCCCCAGTACCCTCCTCAGAACACTACTGGCCGCAAGGAAGATCAAACATGGACTGAACCTGCTGTCTGTCACCCCAGAAGACCCCTGAAGGAGTAGACCTGCTCCTTCTTGTTCCCAGGCCAAAGGAGTGGAATCCAAGGGTCATAAGACTTACCTCCTATTCAAGCAACAGGGAGATAACAAGCTACAGGCGGTTTTTCCAGGAACTGCTGAGCTGATGAGTTTCAACTTGATCCAATCTGGACCCTTCTGTTGACATCTACTGAGGGAGTCCTGTCTCCCAAGTGTTAGAAATTGGGTTAGTGGTTGACTATGTTATAAACCCTGGTCAAGCAATAACCACAGTCCAAGTCAGAGTAAGTCACAAGCAAACCCCATATTAACCTGTGCTCGCCCACTGGTAACCTGGCCCAGAGCAGACAGGCTTAACTTAGAGGCAATGTGTAAAGTATATGTGCAACACTTCAAACAGTGAAACTGTGAAAACACTACAAAAAAAGATTCCACACCAGGTTAGAAAATTAGATCTGAATTTAATAAATAAAAGAATTCCAGAGGACGTAGCTGAGCCGGAGACCAAGATGGCTGCCTGACTCTGAAGCCCCAGGGCCATCTCTCACATAAACCCGCCCACCGCATTTCAGAAGGCAGCTGAAGATTGTGGAATCGCAAACGAGCAGCGTTAGAATGAGCTTCCTGCGGGTCTGAACAAGGGCCACAGTGCAAAGATACAGCAGGTGCTCTTCTGGGCCTGTCGCGGCCCTCGGATGCCCAGAGACGACAGGGGTCTCGAGTGAGCCTGAGGGCATGGCCCAAGGAGTACAACGTGGGCCTATGGACCGATCCTGCAGTGCACCTCAACGGAGCAGTATGATGTCACCCAGCCGGCGGGGAGCACCATACTAAATCCTGCCTCCGGCAATTCTGGGGTCCACAAGTGAGCGGGCACACCGGAGCGATGCACAGAGGTGGAGGGTAGCGATCTGCTTGGCCTGGGGACCAATTGCGCAGTGCCCTGGATGGTGGATGGCTATGCTGAGCCCTCGCTGATGCTTACTAGCCCCGGCGTGGAAGGTAAGGTGCCACAGCTGACTGCTGCACTAACCTACTCAAGCGTACTGAGCGCTCCATGTACCCTCCTTCCTCCTCACCCGGTTATGCTGGTTGTCCCTTCCATTCTGAGCTCCCGGGAGCCATATCTCCGGCATATGCTCCCCCTTGCTCTATAGGCTGCAGAGTGTGACCACAAATGACCTGACCTGGCCCTGCAGGCAGGGGGTGCTACACCAATACCGTACATAACAGCACTGTACTCTTGAGAGACTAGGTCTTTTCATCTCACACGCCTTGTTTGGAGTGGCCGGATACGATGGGGCGAATGGATCCTAAACAGCGCCAACAGAATTTCGATGCTGCAAAGACTCCCAGACGCGAGGAGACTCAATGCCCCTCCAAGGCTGAAGCCCCACCACTAGAAGCCGCTGCCACCATTATGGACGAACTAAATGCTGGTTTCCAGGCCATTGATACTCGCCCCGAAACCCTTACATCTCAAGTAGACAACATTCACCGGCACCTGGAAACTCAAGACACCCGGATTGAAGAGGCTGAGCAGGGCATATCGACCTTGGAGGACTCACAGCCTAACATCCACAAGCAACTGGAGAGAACTGAGAGCCTTCTCAAGACACTGGCCACCAAAGCTGAAGATTTGGAGGCGCGCTCACGCTGCAACACTATTCGCATCACAGGCGTGGCCGAATCTGCGAATACCAGCCCTATGGCTAAATTTGTGGAGGCAGTCCTGATAGATCTCTTTGGCAAGGAGGTCTTCTCAAATACATTCGCAGTTGAGAGAGCACATCGAACACTAAGGTTGCGTCCAGTCCTGGGAGCTCCCCCAAGATTGATTATAGTCAAAATCCTCAACTATCGAGACCGCAATACGGCGGTGAGACTGGCCCGTGAGGGATGTTCGCTCTTCTATCAAGGATCGGACATAGCGCTCTTCCCAGACTTTAGACTAATGGTGCAAGAGTTGTGATGCAAGTATGTAGACAACAAACGCACTTTGCAGAAGGCAAATATCAAATACGCAATGCTGTATCCAACTAGGCTTCGTGTTCAGTTGGGTGGCAAAGCTCATATTTTCGAAACTCCCAATGATGCAGTGAATGTCTGGAAGCATCATCAAAACACGAGTGCCTTTCAGAAGCATGGCGAAGACGGAAAGTCTAGATCCTAGCAGCCCTTGACTTCAACCCTGTCGCAAATGTCTTCGCACCTAGCCACCTACAGATGAGAACTCTATGCCGCGGCTGTAACAGAATCAACAAAGTGATGGCGTCCGTCCAATGAGTTATGAATATGCTATAAACATTTACACAGAAAAGAACACTACCAACCGTACTAATGTCTCGAATGAGGTGGTACTGAATTTTGTTGCCATGTTTGTCTTTCACAGACGGCTCCTCAGGAGCGTTGCCTACCCCCCTTGGAAAGTCTTTCCTCCTGTTTCCCCCCGTACTTTTTTTGCAAGGTTCCCCATAGGATTCACCGGGTGCTTTTTTGTATGTATCCGATGTGGGTGTGTGGTGGGGTGGGAAATGTTCTTGGGTATTATCAGTTATGTTCAATTTTGGTCCAGAGTAATGTTTCTTCCCTTAGATGATCATGTGAGTCTCGCACAGCTGCACTATGTTATAGTTCAAGTCACCCCGGTTACATGACCCCTAAAATAAATAAATAAATAAAACAAGTCCAAAATGACAAAAATCCAAATAGTAGAACTGGAGATAAAGGATTTTAAATATTCTAGAGTTAAATAGCGCCATAAAGCACAAAGTACTATTGGGGACATCTGCTCGTGTCGGACCAGGACAAAGTCACAAGTTCAGGCCGACCACGGTAGAGCGCGGGCCAGTTACAGGGACCCAGCTAGGCCCACTGAACAGAGTACCATAAATCCAGGTTGCGGAGCGTTGTGTGGATCCGTGTCAAAGATACCTCGCACAGCCAAGGCGATGCACCGGTTCTGAGATGCAGTGAGGCTATGCTGTGAGGTCATGTTGTGTCAATGTCAAAGATCCCTTCAAAGGGGCTTGCATGTGAAGTCTGGTGTCAGGGATGTGATGCACAGTCGAGGTGATGCATCAGTTCTGATGGGGAAAGCTGCAATGTGGAGGTTCATCGTCGTCATCAAGGCTGCTATTGACAAGAAGTGCGAGGAGGTGCCCCAGTGAAAGTATTACGCAGTGCCGGTTCTGAAGGCGATGGGTCTTTTGCAACAGTTCCAATCCAAGCAGCAGTGTAGATGCATCGGTTCTGCTTGGGGATGTGCTGCTCAGCCAAAGGGATGTGTCAGTTCTGCTCGGGGAAGCGTCGCTCAACATAGAAAATGCTTTTGGTTCTATTGGTAAGCATCTTAGGCCCACTTCCAAAGGTCCAGGACTGGGGTGGCACCACTTGGCAGGGTAGACTCACATATGACGAGTACAGGTGCAGATGCAAGTAAGTTGAAATCCTGTTATGTCTTGAGGCTTCAGATCAGGAGGCCAGCCAACTAGCCCTGGGAGTCACTCTGGGTTCTGGGTTCAAGAGCAGTAAGCCCAGTCTTTCTCACCCAGGCAAGAGGGCAGCATGCAACAGATCAGTAGAGTAAACCAGGAGGCTAGCAGAGGGCCATCCAGCAGAGGGACAGTCCTTCAGAGGCACCACAGACATATCCACAGGTTCAGAAGTGTACTGACTTGGTCATGTCTGAGGTCCAGTAGTTATACCCAGTGATTCCTTTGGAGTGCGGGGACTTAAAAAAGATGCCTTTGAAGTGTACAGATGTCCTCCCTTCCTGCCCCGGCTCCAGTCTCACTACACAGGGGCATGCAGCCTTTTTTATATGCACAGGATACAGTCTATTCGGTGCAAATGAGGCATTGCCCAGCTTCTCCCTCCCATCTTGCCAGAGATGGCCCTTTGAGACACACCTAAGCTTCCATTGTTTGTGTCTGTCTAGAGGGAATGTACAAAGTCCAGATGACACCCACCCCAGACATGTATTCAGAGACGGACTACAGGCACCAAATGGCTAATGCAAGAAAATGTCAACTTTCTGAAAGTGGCATTTTCAGAATTGCAATTTACAATACGACTTTACCATAGGTTTGCCATTTGAACTTTGATTCCAGAGACAACAGACTTGAAGGATCTATATCTTCCCAATTGAAAAAGACACTAATAAAATGTAATAAAGTAACCCTAATGCTATCCTATTGTAACAAATTTGAGAGTTTTTCACTACCAGCACATGTAAAACTTAAAAGTACATGTCCTGCCTGTTTAATACACTGCACCAAGCTGTCTGGGTTGCTCAGGGATGATTTATATATATAAAAAGGGAAGGTTTGGGGCTGGCAACAGGTGTATTTTGCCATGTTGACATGGCAGTGTAAACAGCACACACAGGTCTCCTATGGCAGGCCTGAGACATGGTTAAAGGGCCACTTGAGTGGGTGGCACAATCAGTGTTGCAGGCTCACCAGTAGCATTTAATTTACATGCTCTGGGTACTTGTATTGCCACTTTACTAGGGACTTATAAGAAAATTAAATATGCTAATTGGTGATGACCCAATGTTACCATGTTTAGGGGAGAGAGCACAATACCTTAGCATTGGTTAGCAAGGGTAAAGTGTGCTGAGTCCTGATACAAGCAAAAACGAGGTCAGATAAGTGGAGTAGGAAGGCAAAAAGATGAGGTGAAGACCACCCTAAGGCTCTCATGTCTAACATCAACGGCTGTTCCTGAGGAGCGGGAACCCTAGGCTGGGTCTGGGTGAACTTCTCCTACAACCACTGAAAATATGGGACATATAAACCTTTTGAAGACCTCTGGAGGTCTGGATCAAACCTGCTAAGCTGATCTGACCAAGGTGCGTTGCCACTGGGTTGAAGATTCAGATTCCTCCACTCCGAATTTTCCACAACAGCAAATCTGAATTGGCAGAACCTTGTAGAGAAGCTATCTGGCCTTGTTGAACCCACTTTGGTTGCAACCCGCAGCCTTTCCCCACTGCAGGAATCCGAGCTGCAAAAAAGTGCGTCAGTGCACATGAAAAATCCTTGACCATTGGAAGGTGCTAAAAGACCTCGTAGAACAGCTATCTGGCCTTGTTGAGCCCTCTTTGTCTATAGCCTACCGTCTTGACTCTTGAGGTTTTTTTGACTTCCATATATTGAGACTAACAGCCAGCGTAAAACCTCCGACCGGGTTAAACCTGGTTTTTGTATCCCACCCACTCTCTATCACAGTTGGTCTCAATTCATGCCTAGGTCCCGGCCTACTGCAACCTATTTACCGCAGTTGCCATCTAACATATTTTGGGACTATTTTCAATGTCAATTTTAAAAATTCATCTCTGTTTCCCCTTTTTGCATTTTTGTCATTTTGGTGTCATTGTATTTATTAACATGTATTACATTGCGTAGTTACCCCCACTTAGCTAATAACCCAATTCCTTACAATGACTTGTAAAAGTAAAGTACAGGAGTGCAACCTGATGTTCTGATCACAGGCAGCATTCAAAGGACTTTAACGCAGACTCTTATTACTTCAAGAGTTTGAAAATAAACATCTTTTGAGACATCTTGGGGAAAACATCATTTAGTTATGATAGTTGTGCCTGGACTATCAGAAGGCTAATTTGCATAAGGCTCTTACAGCTCCCTAGGTGGACAGAGATGTGACTCCTCTGACCTGCACAGAATATTCAGAGTTTAGGCTGTGGTCATCCTGTTGTTACCATACTGTCAAATCCTGCTTGACAGGTCTGTCGAACCACATGTAACATTTGGGACATACTTGAAAGGAAGAGGACAGGATGCCAAGAATTCTTGTGTATCCATTGTCTGATTGCTGAAGGATCTTGCTTTTGTCCTACCAGACTTCTGTCTCTGGGTTTGTTGTGGATAGAATGCCTGCTTCAAACTGGATTTTATTTTTAGATGTGGGAGGTCACTGGTGATTTCCCTATGTTGCTCCCACACACACCTCCAGCTCTCATAGCAAAAGTTTAGTGCAGCGTGAAACTTTTACCATCTTGGTGTTTTCGGGGTCACCCCACTACCCGGAAATCGAGACAGACACCATTTTCGCACCCCACACCAGGGAGCTAAGGTCTCCCCACCACTTGGACGTACACGTCCGCCCATTGTGTTTTCCGGTGACCCCGAAAACACCGGGGAAGAGTGACACTCCACCTTCTCCTTCTGAAGTTACAGTTGCTGAACTCGTTCAAATACCGGGTTGGAATTATCACCGGTACGACAATTATCGCACTAGAGATGGTTTTCCCTACAGCCCTGAAAAGTCACAAGTTTACTACTTTGTGACGAAACACGTGTTGGCTGTTTATTTCTTTCTGTATTTGACCTAAGAAAATTGATGTAAAAAATATTCATAAAGATGCTCCTGATGTCGACCATCATGATTTCTTCACAGAAAGCACTTTGAATAGTGGGGTTTACACTAAAACCAATACTTCAAACGTGTGCACAGGACTTGGTTATATTTTTCAGTGTGGGTCCTGACCTACAAACTTGCAGGTTTTTTTTGCTTGGGTTTGTTTCCCCAGACCAGGCAGCACCGTATTGATTGTTCACATCTTATACTCCTTTGCGTACTTGCTTGAGCCCCATTTCTTCCTGTCCTAATTCTAAACCCATCCCCGAACCATTACAATTATTTTGTAAATCCAACCCGCTCTCCATTGCAGTCGGCCACGAATCGTGCCAAGGTCCTGGTCTACAATGACCATTGACCACCATTGTGATTTTTGGTGTTATTTTCACTTAAATATATACAAATTTGTACATCCGGTCCCCCTTATTGGATTTTTGTTTCATTGGTGTCATTTTGCTTATTATCTTTTTCTCTATTTATATAAACTGAAGTGGGATTTTAATTGTGTTGTGTCTTTGACTTTTTAACTGGTTTGGTACTTCTAAATGATATACACAGTTTTGTTAATTTAAGCCTGTCTGCTCTGTGCCATTACTACTAGGGGTCGAGCTCAGGTTTAATGTATTGAAAACCTTTGACTAGACGTAACAAGATAGCACCTCCAATACTTGAGGTTTAGACCAATCCATCCCAACTAATAAACCACTTTCTTACACAGAGCTTAAGTGATCAAGAACTAAATTTGGCGTTAATTAGATCCCACTTGGGGTCACATGTACAAGGAGTTAACGCCGATGTAGCATCAGTTTTCTAATAGCGATAGCTAACAAAAATGAGATGCAAGGTAGGCGTTACCGTGTAAAAAACTGCTGCTAACTCCACTTCGTGATATGTACAATGATCGCCGAATCCGGCGAAACGTTAAAAAAACAGCTGCTAAGGTCTATTCGCTGCTGATTTCTAAGACCAGAAAAAAGGTGGTCTTAAAAATGGAGATAACAAAACAGGATATAAGGGGGAGTAGCCCAGAACCACATTTGACAACCCACTGATGCCATGGAGGTACTGCTCATGCAGCTTGGAGCACCAAGAAGACCACAACAACCACCGCCACCGCTCTGCCACCAGGACCACCACAGAGGTAATGCCAAAGAAGACAGCGGGTCTATAGTCAACGCATCATCTTGATAGACCTAACACCAGAGGTGGCGAATGAGCCATAGAGGAATACGTAATGAGATCCAGGGTCCCTGGCGCCGGTTGTGTTTGGGTCACGGACAGATGCAGACATGCTTGCTTTTTATGTGCCTTCATTGCACCAGCGGTGCTAATAGGCAGACGCCCCCATTACATAGGGTAGGGGGATGTACGAGCAGCTGGGAGGCAATGTAATTTGCATTGATGCTGGACAATTGTCTGAAGCTACACATGACAAAGCAAAATTACCTAAGTAGCACAAATCACACACACAAAAATAGAAACTCTGCAAACACAGCATGCACACATACTAATGGACACATCTCTCCATTTCATGTTACAGGTCATCAAGGATATGCACTATCTCCATGGCTGATGACACACTCAGAGCCACAAACACTCAGGCACAGAGACATTACAATGTCGTACTTGGACACACCAGGTCCATTGTGGAGAGAACATTTGGTGTACTCAAGTCATGGTTGAGGTGCCTCGACATCTCAGGTGGCAGACTGCTGTACAGCCCTGAAATAGTCTGCAAGATCATTGTGGCATGTTGTGTGCTGCATAACATATGTGTCCACACCAATGCACCATGGATAGAAGTTGCAGATCAACCGGACAATCCTAAGTATGACGAAGAAGAAGAGGCTGATGCTGCACACCCCCAGCCATGGCTGTAGGAACAGCACAATTTCTTCACATGGCCACGTGAAAATATGACAACCCTTTCTTTGTTTAGACTGTGCAAAATGCACATGAGCATAGTTCTTCTAATAAAACATCACAACACCAAAACCTTGTGTGCATGTTCATACTCTGCATGAGGTATGTGTGATGTACAAATCACAAAGGACGCGTTCATTTCACATGAAACCAACAGGTTTCTTCACTCGTTTACATTTCACTTTTTCGTCTTCTTTCAATGAAGTCAATCAGAGAAATCTTGAGAGTATCTTATATTTTTATTGTAGTTCATTTTCAAATATTTTCATTATCCCATGTGTTATGAGAAATCCAATAACAAATATAATCATTATAAAGCATTACTTCATGCCCAATGCATTTCGGGTTCAGGGGTAACCCTTCGTCAGGGGCTGATAAAGTAACGCGTAAGGCTCGCAGCGAGCCTTACGCGTTACTTTATCAGCCCCTGACGAAGGGTTACCCCTGAACCCGAAATGCATTGGGCATGAAGTAATGCTTTAAAATGATTATATTTGTTATTGGATTTCTCATAACACATGGGATAATGAAAATATTTGAAAATGAACTACAATAAAAATATAAGATAATCTCAAGATTTCTCTGATTGACTTCATTGAAAGAAGACGAAAAAGTGAAATGTAAACGAGTGAAGAAACCTGTTGGTTTCATGTGAAATGAACGCGTCCTTTGTGATTTGTACATCACACATTCTTCTATATTACACAAGGCACTGCTAGGCACAGTGTAACAAGGATTGCGCCGCCCTTAAACCTACAAACACATTCTTTGAATTGAGCGAGTGCACAGAGATACAACTGATCATACTCTGCATGAGAACATACATCTGACAAGTGAAAGTTTAACAATGTGCCGTTATGATTGGTGAAATGTATGTTTGTGGGTGGGTATGTGTTTTGGGGTCGGAGATGAAATTACAGCAAATACAGTTCATCTGAGGTAAAACTTGCAGTTAGCATCCAGATTTTTGCTGCATTAACGCTAACGCGATAATGTTTTAAAAACCGCAATAGGAAAATATAGCTAAATACATGTGAAAACACAAAATATTACCGCAAAATTAAATTTGCGTG
The DNA here is from genome assembly GCF_964261635.1 of Lissotriton helveticus. Taxonomy (NCBI): domain Eukaryota; kingdom Metazoa; phylum Chordata; class Amphibia; order Caudata; family Salamandridae; genus Lissotriton; species Lissotriton helveticus. The sequence continues at coordinate 991,754,840 of NC_136067.1, forward strand.
AAGAAAATGATCGCAAAGTCAAAAAACGGGCCACAAACACACAGAAATTGATGCCAGCACTTTCACTTTTGAGCACACTTCTTGTGATTGTGGATAGTGTTGGAGGTTTTTGGTGTTGTGTGCTGCAGATTTTGGTTTTGAGAGTGTGGTTGTGTCCCATGAACTGTCCCTAGAGTCCCTGTGAAGTTTTCTGTCGTTGTCCTTACTTGTTTTTTGTGTCTAGTACTATATTTTGTTGGGCGTTTGTCCAAGGGGTATTTTAAATTATTAATCATTGTTGGGGTATATATTGGGGTTTTCATATTTTAGGAGAGGGTTTAGGTGTGTGCTGGAAGATGGTGGGAGTTGGTAGAGAGCGCAGGATGTCGGATGGGGCATTGTGGGGCTTCCTCTGGCTGGTGAAGCACTACCTGCCATTGATGATCGAAAGTGGGGGTCGGATCCTGCAAGGCTATGCGGTACGTGTGAGGAAGGTGAGGCGGGAGAATGTGAGGAGCCAGATGCTGCGGGTCTTCGGTGTGGACAGGACTGTCCGACATTGGAAACAGTGATGGCAGGATTGCGTTGGCCGTGAGGATGACATGTTGGACCACCTTGGACTCCTCATTTGCCAACAAGGTGGTAAGTACAACCTTAAAATAGTTGAATGAACACTTTTGTTCCTAATAAAAAATGCTGTCTGTAACACAATGGGGTATATGTACAAGTATTTGGTGGAGTGAGGCGTTCTACATCATGCCTTCAGGCCTAACTTTCCCACTGCAGTGACACAACTCTGCACCATATTTACAAGCCTACAGTGCAGGCTTGCGTTTCCTCCAGTGCTGGTGCAAAAAAGTTGTGGTGCCAACCCAGGCACCCTTACACCATAGTGCAAGTGTGTCTGCCTGCTGGGAAAATATTGTTCATGTACATGAAGTGTGACCTTACATGACATAAACAATCCAATGCATTATGATCATTCCATGTGTGCTGCACAAGGCAGCGCACATGAAAAGATCATAAAAAAATAGGAATAATGCTTTTCTCAGAATTTTGCTGAGATAGGAACAGGTATTCACTAACATCCCATGTTGGCACAGACTACTATGTACGCCTCCTTTGTACCTCTGTCTACAGTAACATTGTATGAGATATAACATTTAAAATATTTAGCATATGCCTTCTCAAGAGTGACATACAGCATCAATATTTTTGACACTCCCTTGTGCAATCTCCATGGATGCTATTGTATAAAGAGCATGGAGGACATGAATATGTTTGGGCAAACTGGGCCTTGGGAATGTGTCACACGAGTAGTCTGTGCAAAATATGTGAATGTGCAAGCATGATTGTCTTGTTTGCCCTCACTCTGCATTATCATGTTTTGGTGGAATTGTAGAAAATATAGAAGCCTTCTCAGGGGTCCCACTGATACTTGGTCCTTTTAAACCAACAAAGAAGAAATTGGCACAGAAGCTGAAATGTAAAAGAGCATCTTTATTAACCTCAAATGAGTTAGACTACGTCACACAGAAGCCCTAGCAACTGAATGAGGCTGTCTGAGGAGTGCAGAAAACAGAGGCCTTATATATGCTTAGGGTTACATAGTCATCATAAGACCAATGGGCAGTCCTGGCACATGTAAGCATGCAAAATGACTAAGATGGGCATACAAGATCTGCTTGCTCAACAAAGTGGGAGGAGAGTTACTTCTCCATACAGCAGCAAAAATAGCCTGACAGTTATACTAGAGAAGCAGGTGCATTCTACTAGCTAAGCCCTTCTGGGCATGTGCGAAGGTGGAAGATGCTAAATATAGTTATTTTCTAGGCAGATTACAAGAACAGTCAACACTGAGAGAGGACAGAGCACATGGCAAGCACATGGCAAACAAAATGGCTGCCAGAAATATAAAATGGCTTTCACAAAACGGATAAGATAACTTCTAAATACAGGATGGCTTTTGCTAATGCTAACCCATTGCTGTCAATTTACAACAGACAACCGTTTTAGCATTAGCTGAAGACATTCCTATGATCCAGTAGGAACATAGAAAATATTTGCACATTAATTTTCATAATTTTATCAATTTCCTAATTCATTGCTAGGTGGGCATTTTCCATTCTAAACATTTCATTACGCGGGTACATGTAAGGTATAAGCAGGAATACAAAGGGAACGAAGCATCGGGTCATAATTAACATTCAGATAGCAGGAGAAAGTAATGACCACTATCACAAACAGAATTATCATTTTTCCTAGTCCTAAGCAAAAGCAAATCCTAAAATAATCTAGTAAACATTTTCATGGCTCCTATGCATTTCAGTGACTATTCATTTTAATTTCAGAATAGCCAACAACACATATGTAATAAAAACATTTTCAAATTGACTTTTACATTTTCCTTTTATGAGGGCTAGAACATCAATCATAGCTGGGACCAGGAGGACCACACAGGGCTATAGGAATTATAACGAAGAGCTGCAAAGGGCTGCTCCTCCTAAAAAATGGGACGACTAAAGGGGTACATTATTGACAAAAAGAGGAAGTCCTTGGGGAAATTGAAGCTGCTGTACAACCAAGCCAGAGGGGGAGTCTTCTCCCTGTGTCCGTTTGAGCCTCACAGGCAAGTTCTTGTTTTTTCCACGGTGGAGCTGCACAACTCGCAACTCAAGAATCACAGCCCAGTTTCAAAGAAATAAAGTCTCTTCTTTCAGGATAGGGCAGTCACCCACCAGGTAAATGCTCTTAGCGATCCCGTCCAGTGTCTCAGGCAGTGCACCATTTTTCTTCACTTCAATCTAACAGGCACCAGAGACACAGCACCTGTACCCTAATCCCAAGTCTTTCACTAAGTCCTGTATTGCTCTGCTGGCGCACTACTCATTCGTTGGGGCCACACATTGCATCCAGTGTGCTCAGGTATCTCTTGACCAACAAAAAAAGGAGCAAACTTGCAATGACCTTAGGACCAGGATTCAGAGGCCTGATGCTAGGATCTCTGAAGCAACCCTTGTTTCAAAAGGGGTCACCTCAAGCAAAGCCTCCTCACCATTCTGGTCTGTCTGTGACTCTCAGCTGGGCATGATCCACGATTTCTCCTTTCTGATTTGTGACCCCGTCTTTCGCCCAAGACAGTGGCAGGGGTACACACTTGATCACAGGGCTTCCGCCTTCACTGAGGTCCTAGTTGCCAGTAATGCCTGTGCTGGTTACCTTCACTTTGGCTTCAAACTGGACTGATGCTGACGCTGACTCCCCAGGCTGAATCTGATGTCCGGGCCCCTCTCGCAATGGTTGTAAGGCAGCAAATATCTATTGTGGACAGAACAAAAGGTCTTTAGACAAGGCACAGAAACAGTCTATCAACAGAGAGGATAGTGTCAGAATACTTCCTAGTCTTGGGACGCCCCATATATTATCAAGGCACCCAAGGACATTCTCATCTATCTATGAGAGAGTAAAAAAAAAAACAGCCTGGACCTATTGGCAAGTATAAAAGGAACTCTTTGGTGAACAAGAGTAATACATCACCCAATCCCAAGCAGCCAAGGAAATCTGTATTAATTTACTAAACTAGGAGGAAAAGAGCAAAACAACATAGACATACCCTAAATCCTTACATTGGTATATTCCTGTTTACTAATCTGAAAACCCTCAAAAAAAGGAAATGTTCTACACTTTTGCTCATAAACTTTACATTACTTGTACACGACTGCAGCCACTTATAAAATGATTCTTCTTAATAAAAAGCACCTACATTGTTCAACATCAGCTCTTATAAGGACTGTCAGTTTATTTACACAGACTAGCTAATAAAAAACTAGCAATGCCCTTGCAAAACTATGTAGCATGGAAAAACATACAATAATGGTGTTATCGCCTAAGAATTTTAGAACAAAAACTACCCACATCTAGCTCCCCTTAAAGGTTAAAATAAGGGAACAACAATCTAGACTACTGAACCTGTCATACTTTCATCAAACAGGATGGGCAGTAACAGAACATTGTATTCATTTTATTAGTGCTAACAATGATTAAAACAGTATTACTGAATAGCCAATTAAATGTCTCATTGCTATTTCACAGTCTATTTAGAGAGGCTAAATAAAACTGAGAAAAGGAGAGAGCAGCATACATATTACCTAGCCTTAGTTTGTAGACGAGCTAGCCCCCTTCTCCCATTTTGACAGTAGGAAACCTGAAACAGGTTTCACTTCTGTCAACACTATCAACCACTATTTGTAGCAACTGACCATAAACAAAGTTATAGGAGGTACATAGCACTTTTGAGGAGGTAAAGAATATGAATACCCAAACCCCAACCCTTTTAGCAAATGTACAAATGTAACATGAGGGCGAATTAATTCAAACTAAATCCCATTGGCTCAGCCCTAGTAAGCAACAAACTAAAAGCATTAGTGCTGTATATTTGGCCAAGCTCACATATACAATTGTATTGCGGTATATTCATATGAGTGCATAAAAACTTGCTTCACCAACAAAAAAAAGCACAACTTCTCCATGTGCTGCCATCTTGTCTTTCAAAAAGTTTCAGATGTCAAAATGTCAAAGCAGAACTTATCTGGTAGCCCTGCCAGGCTTCTAAATATAGAACTGACATTTAACTCTTCCCAGCTGTCCTATTCCGTGTGCGAATGCAGCCCCATTCCTCTGTTTGTTAGTTTTAGAGTTAAGAAAATAACTTCTGCTCATTTTTTATACATATTTTCAATTATTAGCAGTGTGTAATATACTTGTCTAACAAAATAGAAGTCAGCTATTTGTATTATACCTAAATGTATGCATTTACTGAAGCCTAAGGCACTTTAAAATCTGCCCTGAATAGAAAAAAATGCTGTTTAAATAGTGAATTTTGCCCAATTTCGACTTTGATATTTGGGGCACTTAAAAATGAATATCCTATAACTTTTTTGCATGATAGTCATCCTCAAAATGTTCTCTAGATAGCCCAGGAGTGAGAAATCAGAAATAATCAAATATACTGTTATAAAAATGAGTTTTTTAAGCCTGCGCAGAGTGAAATTCCAAATGCAAATATCCTCATTATGCGGTAAAACACAACTTAAATTTAATTTTAATGCTAGGAGGTCACAGTATGAGTATTAAGCTTTATAAATATTAAAAAACGAATTTAAAAGCACTTATTTTTTAAATAATTTTTCATAATTAATATATATATATATTTTAATAAAACCAATCATTTTGATAATTCCACATTGGAGAAGCAAGCTGCATCCCTTGCCCATCATATTTAGATGCATTCATTCACAAGCCTAAGCACAGAAGCCTAACTTGAAACATGACACATTTTTGCACCACTTTTTAAAAGGACAATTATTTAACATCAGAACCATGAATATTCTTATAAAAAAAAGGCTTTAAGAAAGGAAATCCTTACGTTAAAACGTTTTCCTGTTATCCAAAATAATGAACCTGATTTTTGTAACTTTTTAAAACAGCAGTCTGAAATGCAGGATTTTACCCGGTGTTTAACTGACAAAATCCTGGCTGAGGCAACATTCCTGTCTCTCTGTGGCCTACAATCACAACGACAGCTGCTTGCTTAGCGGCAGTAAAAACACAGCCGTCGTAAAGCTTTTCTTAGTGTTGAAATGGAAGCATGGTGGCAGTCTATTTAAAACTGAGGCATTTCAATGCATGTTCTATAATATGTCTTTTAGTTCAACAAAATCCAATTTATTCAGATGATGTGTTTGCCTGTTAACATCTAATACACTGTATCAAAAGAAAATGCTTTATAATTGTTTATTTATTACAAAACACACAATTTCGTTTTTGAGGCCTATTTTATTCCTATTGAATGTGAATTCTAATCGTATCTTTTAAGCATTAGCAGTTTGTACATGTGCATAGTTGCTTACTCTATAATTTAAATAGTAACATATAATTACTTAGTATATCATATGGTTCATTTATGGATTTGTATTTATTTTTTATTTAATATTAATTAAATGACAATTTGCATAACAAACTGATGACAGCAAGAAAACACAAACACACATTGAGCTCATTCCAGACATATACAGAAGGGGGTAAAACACTCAGAATCACAAAACACAGCGCGCTCAAGAGCCATTATTTCACAAATAGCGCAATCGCTATTTACTCACAGAAGCTGCAATGTAAAATCACGAACCACACAGACATCCAAACACATGTAACCCACAGATCAACACTTAGGAAAGAAACAAAGGACAGCCCACAGACTGTACTTAAACCAAAACATTTGTAAAAACTAGTTGTAAGTCATATTTACAAGAAGCGATTCTCAATAGTATTCCAAAAGACTACAAAAACAGCTCAACAAACTGTTGTATTTCCATGAAGCCAGAATACACTCAATTCAATAGCTTTGTCTGGCAGCACATAAAAAAATTGCTCTGCATATCTCCTTTTATAAATGTGCGCAGTAAAGGATCCTTGTTTATATTTTTGTCATATTTTAATTCCCTGGGGATAAGTCACCAAGGAAGAAATATGTTTTTATACCTAAACCTATCTAGCCATTCCCTCAGGGGAGCCGGCTGATTTAATTCACATCTCACTATGGTACCTCCAAAAAGCAACACATTCTTCGATGTGTGCTTGAAACAGGCAAGCCAAAAATAATGCAGAATATGCAAATATTATAATCAAAGTAGTGCTTAAGGTACTCTTCGTACATTGCGCCGTTCAAATCTTATACGAAGTAGAGAAAAGTCTCCTCATTACCTCTCTACACATACTGCAATTCGTATATCTATCCCATACACATCCAAAGTTGGCCAACACAAATTCCAAAATTCCTAAGCCATAGTAAGCGTTACTAAAGTACCTTACCAATCCAAGGTATCAAACCGACAGCAAGTGCCGCAGAACGACTCTTACCAAACAAATGGTTGTCCAAAATCTAACTGCCAAGTTCTGAATGACCTAACGGTCTTTTTAGAATACTCACGCCAAAAAGGTTCTCAGTCAGGAGTGACATCATGTGGCAGATCAAAATCAGGAAGACCAGAAATATACTGGGCTGCAGAGACAGAGAATCCCCAGAATCTCCGTGCACAGAGTACCTTCCTAGTAGAATCCTGTCCTGTCCTCCTCAGTAGATTTCTGTCTCCTGACAAGATCACTCCCTTAGATAGCCACTTCTCTGATGAGCCTCACATTGGGCACCATTTGTAGAAAATATGGAAACCTTCTCAGGGGTCCCACTGATACTTGGTCCTTTTAAACCAACAAAGAAGAAATTAGCTCAGAAGCTGAAATATAAAAGAGCATCTTTATTAACCTCAAATGAGTGAGACTACGTCACACGGAAGCCATAGCAACTGAATGAGGCAGTCTGAGGAGTGCAGAAAACAGAGGCCTTATATATGCTTAGGGTTGTTGAAAATTAGTACGTTTTGGTGAACATTATCTGCGCCATCTTGCCTCTTCCCCTGATGCCACACTTTTGTCGTGCGCGCCCGCCATTTTTTTAAGATGCCCCGAGCAGAACGAACCCATTTGCACGCCGCTGGCCCCCGACATAGCCCTTCGCCTTCACTAAGCCTGCTCGCTGACCAACCCCCCCCTGCTTGCACCTGCCTTGAATCATAAACCCCTCTTCGGCGCTGCTCTGCCCCAGGCCCTCATCCTGTTCCCAGCGCGACACCTCCCTGCTTCCCTTTCATGATCTCCGGCCCTTAGATGCAAACCCCCTTCTCCCCCGTGTGCCCGTTTTGTCTTCCCCGTTCCCAGGCCGACACCCAGCTCTGCCGATACCATTCCTTGCCCCTCCCCGTACAATAGAAAGCTTCCCCCATCAAAGGATCCCCGGGTTGATCAAAGCCCCCACTCCATGAGATCCGATCAAACCCCCCCACATTCCGTGAATCGGCGGAATATCCAGCTGCGTGATACTCATCACCTGTTATGACTAGGGTGGGGACTTCAACTGTAAATGTGTGTGGGAACGGGCCCCAAAGGGGGATTCCGGGAATGTCTTTCCGTATATCAAAGCTTTGTCACATGTATGTAAACTGTAATAAAAACCACAAACACTGTATATAAGGGGCCAGGCCTCAAACATAAGTTAGAGCACCTCAGAACGATACCTTCTGTCCGTTTCGTTGTGTTCTCCTCCGGAGAGAATAAAAAAAACCTTGTTTCCTGCTTTCCAGTCTCCAGCGCCTGCCTCTTCATTTGATTAAATAACTAGAGGGTCACAGAGGCAATACCGCCGGGCAAATATCGATTGTCCCCGACCCGACACAGGTTTTTACAATTGGCGCCCAACGTGGGGCCCATCAGCGACTCGTGGATCCAGTGGGAGAGGTCCCGACGACAGAGTGAACGACTGCAACGATCGGGAGAGCTCTTGCCCAATAGACCCTCGTCTGGCAGCCGATCATCCGAACTTCACTAGTTCCGAACAGACCTCTCTCGAGTGATCTACGGTCCTGACTGGGGACCATCAGGAGTGCCGTGAGAAATACGAGAAAAAGAGGACGATCGGGCGCTGGATTCGGAAGACAAGAAACTGTCCATACGGTCCGGGTAAGGTCGTGTTACCACGACAAGTTTCAAAAAATTGCTTGATTGCTTGCTTGTTTAAAAAATACTAGTATTGCTCTTTTTTATTTTTATTTGGAGATTCACTGTCTGCAAACGGAGAAACAACGGGCTCTCTCTTTGTAAGCAGTGGAGGATAGGTAGGGCAGCAGCCGCGCTTATTTTTTCTCCCCCACTCAATAATTACTTGAAACTGAACTGTTGTTCGCAAACTATTGTTTCCTGGAGATTCCCTGTCTGCAAACAGGGAAGAGACCACCCTTTTTGCAGATAGTGAAAAAGGTAGGTAACGCAGATCTTTGCGGACCTACTCATTCTCCCCATTGTTATTTATTGGTCTTTGGTTATATATTTTTTTTTGATCCATGAGGTATTCACTGCCTGCAAACAACGTTGAATAGAAATATTCTGTCCGGTCTTTGCACCTAGTGATAAGATAGGCAGTGCTGACTTTTTAGTCCCTCGTTACGAGCCGTCATGTCTGTCTTCTCCCCACTGATAAATAGCCTGTTTAGCCCGGACCGCGTATTAGAGGTGGACCATATAGCTCCACTAGAAGGCACCCCTAATAAGGACATGTTCATAAACTATGGATTAGTCACCATAGCCTATAATAAATTGTGGCACAGGTATACCGAAGAGTGTCAAGACAAACAGTGGCCACTGGCAGGATCCTTTGACCTTGATAAAATAGAAACGTTAGAAATAGCCCTTCGAAATAATAAGACAACGCCAATTATGCTCGACAGTCTCGGTATGTGGCGCAGAGAGGCTATGCAACGACAGAGAAAAGACGAGGACAAACCAAGTAGAGAAATATACCGACAGGACAACCCCAGGACACCGCTACCCACAACTTATCCCCCGACACTATGCAAAAGACGACTAGACTTAGGGCCAAACCAATGCGCTTTTTGTAGGTATGTCGGACACTGGAAAGCCCAATGCCCGACTCTACTGAGCGTGAGTAAAGGCAAAGGGCCGACAGGAACGACAGACCGGCAGTACGAGAAAAAGCGCGAGACAAAGAAGAACCCGACTTACATAGACAGACCAGACAGAACCACCACGTTTGATTATGCCCGATGGCACAGATTTCGCCAGGAAAATCTCAGCGGCATGCTCAAGTTCTCCTAGGTCGGGCAACGCCAAGACGGGAACCTAGCCTCGTTTCAAAATTCACAGACGGAAAGAGATAATTATGACCAATAACTGTTTTATATTCGTCTTGAGTCTTTGTATGTCGTACTTGTACTGTCCCCCGTCTGAGTTTGTGTGTGTAATGTACAAATCTGCGTCATCCCTCTACACGTGTTTCCGTGCTACTCAACCTCTGTTAGCAGAAACTTAGCATAAAAGCAACCTGAAAAGAAAGAAATGGTAAAACAAAATCCGTAGACCATTAATGAACTTGAACTTTTAATTTAACACAACAAACAAGGAATAATAACGATAAACTGTAGAAAATGAAAGTCAAACAGAACATTCGCCCCCCCCCATTCTGGAACCTACCAAAGTAGGGCAGGGTTACGGCTACGCCCAACCAACGGCAACCCATATAAGGCGGGCCCGGCCGCCAACTCTTGGTCAGGAAATCTTAACGTATGGGGAGCCGGAGGAGAGGCAGGAGCCAGCAGCCCGGGCAGTTGTAGGTAGTCCCGCTACATGTCTCCTCAGCCAGCCGCAACGGGCCTGGATAGACTTAAGTAGCCCCGCCACATGTCCGGAGAAGAACGAGGCACCTCTTCCTTTTCTCTTCCGTGACAGCCGTAGCAGCTCCGGACGGCGGGATGTCCTGCACGTACCTCCACAACAATTTGTCCAAGTTGGGCTGGGAGGGAGAGGCGACGCGGACGAGCCTCTCCCACCTCCACCGATAGGAGGTTTCCCAGCCCCCGGCCCGACGCCGAACACCCCCAGTCAGGCGATGGTGCCAATACTTCCACAGCACCGAACACACCATGGTGGCACCCCAGTACTTGCGCAGCACCGAACGTGCAATGGTGGCCATACTCCCACAGCACCGAGCACAGGGCTTGGGGAACACCGGATGTGGAGAGGCCTTCATGCGGGGCGATGAAAAGGAGCGGCATGGAGTGCACCGGGAGAAGGAGACGATGCGGACGAGTCTCCCTCGCCCCCCAGGTGGGGGCATCACAGCTGCACCCCAGCCGAACGTCCCGCTCTCACAAAACAGGGACCTCTTCCTTTCACTCCGAAGGGTCTCTCCCACTCTTGCAAACTCGACGAGAGTGGCCCCTGTAGGGCCTCAAAATGGCGTCTGGGTCCGCTGGAAGGCGGGCCCCGGCCACTAGAGTAACTTTGACCAGCAATATAACTCGAACATTTGCCCCCTGGAGCACGAGCCCCCATCTCCGACAGCATCTCCGCAGCCTTGAAGATCATACAAAGGTCCCCGGCGGAACCTTCGGCCTTTGCAGGTTTCCGGTAAGGGACGGCTGCCTTGATCGCCAACGAAACAAACATGACATTGCCACTCCTTCTGTTAGCATGAATTCTAGAACTGCCGAAAAGGACTCTGGTCCAAACTGCCAGTAATGGGAAACATTTCCCCTGATGCTGCTTCCGGACTGAGCCGGCCCCGCCCAAAATGGCGCTGGTATCAATCGGAACTTACGAACACCTCGTGGTGTTCCTTCGCACTAAGATAAACTTGATGTTCTGAGATTTTATATGATCCTTTGTACACTTGGCTAGAAAAGACAAGGAGAACTCACTCGACGAACAGTATGAAAGGATCCCCGTTACAAATGTTGATTACAAATGTACAATGTATTATATTTTTATAACTGATGTAAACCTCATTTACGACGCTCACGTACGGTATGCATATAGGAAATCTGATTACAACTATTGTGATTATGCTTCTAATTATGAAAATAAATGCCCCCGAACCCCCAGCCAATTAATAGACGTTTTAGTTTCTTACAAAATGAATGAGTAAAACTTCCCGATGTTTTTATTGCCGCAAACGACACCCCCCACTGTACGCACTTTAGCCATTGCCACGACCGGCCAAATACGACCGCACCCTCATAATCCATATGCTGAAATGATTTTGCAAAATAAAGTTTTTGAAACTATGGACGGGTCTTGCATGCTTTATTTTAAAAATGTGGGATCGGTGGGAAGGTTCTTTTCTGTGCACCCTACTCTGCTCTCTCTTTAAGGTTAAAAGAAGATGGTTGCCCAGCCCTGGAGGACGGATCGGATCGACAACACAACACTCCGCCTTCAAAGTACGCGACTGACTCATGAACTCTCGCGTAGAGGAAGACCTTGACTTCCAAGGATGGGTAAAAACGAACGGTGTAAATGAGGGAATGTAAAAGGAGGGTGAAATGAAATAATGTAAATGTTATAAAGTACAACGTTCCAAAGTATCAGGGAACGGAGCTGACCCAAGAACCGAAGAACCTTAGAACGCCACAGCGTTGAAAGAGGTTTAAGGACCCCGATAGTGAGATACACCCTTTGACTAGATACCTCGCACTAGGCACCTCTGGTTTCCTTTTTACGTTTCCCCGCGCACGACCTATATGGACACACTACCCCCCTCGACTCCAGAAACCATATCCCCAGGGACCCTGCCCCGAGGAGGAAAGACGAGTAAGAGGTAAGTAAAGGACTTATGAATCCATGTATTTGAATGCGCGCGAATGCTGTCTCCCCCACCCCCCTTTTTCCTCCCTCTGCAGGTCACATCAGAAATTACAGCCGAGGTGTGGCGAAGATCTGAAGCCTTGCCATATCTAATACACGAAACGGACTAGCGCCGCAAGGTGGTGTCTAAGCACGCCTGCAAACTACTCACGTATCGAACAAACCCGAGAAATTAGCACAACCTGATAAAAAGTGATCACCCTTAAACCAGACCGGACGAATGAACCCATGTCACGTATGATGCGAAACTGTGAGGGAATGTGTGTGTGTGACTGAGGCGTTGACCCAACTGGTCGAAGGACCAAGAATGCGAGAAAGTGCGACAAAATGGTACCTCCTTTCTTCTTTCCTTTTTTCTCAAAGCACGCCCCCTCTACCCTGTCTAATGCTCAAACTGCATGATTACAAGATTCTAACGCAGACCCGTGAATGCCTTTTACTGTGTAATGCACTAAATAGCCTTTCTTGAATACACTGCCACCCTCTCTGTTGCACGTGTACTATTTAGCCTGCCGTTGCGCTCTCTCTCTCCCTCTCTCTCTCTCTCTCTCTCCCTCTCTCTCTCTCTCTCTCTCTCTCTCTCTCTCTCTCTCTCTCTCTCTCTCTCTCTCTCTCTCTCCCTCTCTCCCTCTATTTTTGCACTCCCACTCTTCCGAGTGATTAACCCCGAAATTGGCAGACTGCCACCCCTAGCACACCACCTAATTGGCTTCAAATACCGTCAGTATTTGCACAAAAACTTGTCTTTAATACAATCACCCTGAGGCCGCGTCATTACCTCTCCTTTTCCGCTAGAAGTCAATGAACCCAGGTTGGGCCGTAAGGGAAAGGACAGGTAAGACGACAGAGGTGCCCTAATCTGACCCGAAATAAGGGAACTACATGTCAACGGCTCCTATGGTATAAAACAAGGACCTCAGAATACGCGACCCTCCCCTCCCCGAATTGTCGCAATACCCAAACCGGAAAAATGATCACCCCCGTTACCTCCCCTGTATATGTCCCTGGTTGTTTCCCATAAAACCCCTGTCCTTCCTAATTAAGTAATCGGGCTGTAAAAGGTTACGTAGGACCCAGAATGATGTTTTACAAGGTTAACAGACTAGTCCAAGGTAAAGAAATCATCAAAATGAACCCCGTAGTAGTTGAAAAGCAGGATGCATCAATAGAAAGGAAATGTTTAGCCATGTTCGTCTCTCAGCAAAATACCTGTGTAGTAACTAGTTGTAAAGGAAAGTCATAGTAAATCCAACAAACCCGTCACCGGTCATTCATATGCCAGTTGTGAACACTAACACAACGGGCATTTTTCATTCTTTGCCTGGAGCTGGGAGAGAAATAGACTTTTTGATTATCTTCATCTGCAAATTCTCTAAAGACTGTCTTTTCATACTTGTTTAAGGGTACTGCTGTTGGAGGAGAAAAGGACCGGATGTGGGAGCACGAGGCCTGACTGCAGACTAAGGAACACCTGCGACATTAGCCAAGGCGAGACCACGACAGAAAAGAGCTGCAGGACGAGGCACTGTTTTCGACAACATGAGAAGAGAGGGTCGACCTGATGCCCCTGCTCGGTGTCCAGTGTCTGTCGACAAGTCCCCGCTCTCTGAATTCGGTCACACGCTCGCCTATTTGAAGTCTCTCGTTCCCCTGGTTTGTTCCTAATTTGGCCTTGCTCCATCCCCCTTTTCCTCTGACCTACCCTATGGACTGTTTTGTACGCTCTTCTTCCATCTGAACTTTCTGACAATCACCTCAGAGGACACAGGGCGAAAAGGACCTTTCCGACCAGAAACACGAGGAAAGGGTCGTGCTCTGCAACGCAGAACTTAGAACAGAGCTGGACTTGTAGCTCCACCGCCGGTGCTCAACAGCGCCAACGAAAGACCACAAAGAACAATGAGAACTCGTAAACTTCGAACATTTGACATCCTCAATCACCGTTTTTGCTATGCCTCATTTCCCTCCCAGCCACCATTGTATTGATCCTGCTCCAATCCGAATCTGAAATATGTAATAACCTGCCAGTTCACGTTATGATATGTACTTGCTGCTCTCGCTGCAGAACCGTTTTTGTACTACATTCCTATGATTTTCCTGCTGAACAAGTTTTATCAAAGTTTATCAAATAGGCCCACCTCCTAAAAACTAGAAATGTTAAAATGTATTGTTTACAACTCTTTTCACCTAGGGTTCCTACCGTTTTCTCTCTCATGCCCAGCACAGTAGAACCGAGTAGAAAATGAACCAGCAAGATGTCTTGGATATGTTAAAGGGAGGACTGTTGAAAATTAGTACGTTTTGGTGAACATTATCTGCGCCATCTTGCCTCTTCCCCTGATGCCACACTTTTGTCGTGCGCGCCCGCCATTTTTTTAAGATGCCCCGAGCAGAACGAACCCATTTGCACGCCGCTGGCCCCCGACATAGCCCTTCGCCTTCACTAAGCCTGCTCGCTGACCAACCCCCCCCTGCTTGCACCTGCCTTGAATCATAAACCCCTCTTCGGCGCTGCTCTGCCCCAGGCCCTCATCCTGTTCCCAGCGCGACACCTCCCTGCTTCCCTTTCATGATCTCCGGCCCTTAGATGCAAACCCCCTTCTCCCCCGTGTGCCCGTTTTGTCTTCCCCGTTCCCAGGCCGACACCCAGCTCTGCCGATACCATTCCTTGCCCCTCCCCGTACAATAGAAAGCTTCCCCCATCAAAGGATCCCCGGGTTGATCAAAGCCCCCACTCCATGAGATCCGATCAAACCCCCCCACATTCCGTGAATCGGCGGAATATCCAGCTGCGTGATACTCATCACCTGTTATGACTAGGGTGGGGACTTCAACTGTAAATGTGTGTGGGAACGGGCCCCAAAGGGGGATTCCGGGAATGTCTTTCCGTATATCAAAGCTTTGTCACATGTATGTAAACTGTAATAAAAACCACAAACACTGTATATAAGGGGCCAGGCCTCAAACATAAGTTAGAGCACCTCAGAACGATACCTTCTGTCCGTTTCGTTGTGTTCTCCTCCGGAGAGAATAAAAAAAACCTTGTTTCCTGCTTTCCAGTCTCCAGCGCCTGCCTCTTCATTTGATTAAATAACTAGAGGGTCACAGAGGCAATACCGCCGGGCCAATATCGATTGTCCCCGACCCGACACAGGTTTTTACAGGGTTACATAGTCATCATAAGACCAAGGGGCAGTCCTGGCACATGTAAGCATGCAAAATGACTAAGATGGGCATACAAGATCTGCTTGCTCAACAAAGTGGGAGGAGAGTTACTTCTCCATACAGAAGCAAAAATAGCCTGACAGTTATACTAGAAAAGCAGGTGCATTCTACTAGCTAGGCCCTTCTGGGCATGTGCGAAGGTGGAAGATGCTAAATATAGTTTGTTTCTAGGCAGATTACAAGAGCAGTCAACACTGAGGGAGGACAGAGCACATGGCGAGCACGTGGCAAACAAAATGGCTGCCAGAAATACAAAATGGCTTTCACAAAATGGATAAGATAACTTCTAAATACAGGATGGATTCTGCTAATGCTAACCCATTGCTGTCAATTTACAACAAAATGACAGGCAAACTCAACACAATCATGTATGCCGCATGCACTGCAAAAGTACAGTTAGAGCATTTACATTTACATTGAAGGTGATCAATTGGATGATGACTAGGACACGTGTGAATTATTATTTTGGTTACAACACACCTGTTATGTTTCACAGCTTGAAGACTACTCATCACACTGGGGGACATCAATGCTTTCAGGAACCCACACACCACACACCACTGGTGAGTACACCCATTAAATGTTGTCAATGTGAGATGTGATGAATGTCAGGATCAATTCATGTCCTTAGTACCAGGCAGTATGTGTGTGTATCACATGTGCCTTGACTCCAGTGTGAAGGGGTTTGGTGGAACTGTGAAGGGTGTACAAATTAGTAAGTAAAGATAGAGGAATGCATATGTCTTCCTGATGTATGTTTGCACACCCCCAGTCAGTGATACCCATGCAAGAAATATCAATGTGTTCTGTTTATACAGCACATGCATGCTGATTCCAGAACATACAGACAGGAGAGGAGACATGTGAGTGGTGTTGGTATGTCCAGACATGGAATGCGTGTACATCCTTGGCTGAGATGACTGTACAAGTGTGCAAGATTATGCAGAAGTAGGTAGTGTATTCCTGGCTGTGCGGTGTCAGATACAGGTCTGCATAGTACTATCGTATGTATGCGGCATAACAGCTTTAAAAGTTTTCCATTGTGTAGCTTAAATCCAAGACTTCCAATGGCACGTTCACCCACCAACTACCAAAGATGGGCCTATGTATGTAATTTGCATGTTTTGTCACTGCAACAGTGTTGTACAGCTGTCTCCTTGGACTCATTTCCCTCATTTGACTCAAGGTCAAATGTACAAGCCACTCTCGCAGAATATGTGACGTTACCCCACATACATTTTCTGGGCATACTTTTAATCCACATGTTTTAACACACAATACATTTTACAATGCTGGGCTTTACAACGCAATTCATTACAACACATTCCCCATTAAATCTCAATTACTATTCTGACTACAGGGGGGCGTTACTTTAGGCGCTGTACAGTCCTGTGTTTTGAAATTTCAGCAGGGTCAAAGATGTGCATTAAAGCACGTTGGTCCCGATCACCACCACTATCATGAAGGGACACATTTCTACCCTTGAACAATCGTCACATGCAGACAGACACCTTGCATTCTGGTGCAAGGGTACCTGCGTTGGCGCAAAGTAGCTAAACCTAGCATCATCGCAGGATGAAAGTCATGCATTTTAAAATTGGGGAGATTGTCGTTAAGTCAAGGAGGCTAACGACATGCTCTGCCACTTCCTAGTACATATCCCCCTTTGTTCATGTACAGGAAGGCACACCTTCATGTACATATACAAACCATGGTATTTTTACTATTTCATATCTGCTGCACAAGGCTGCACACTTTAAAGAATCAACTACGATGAGAAATGCATTGGTTCTCCTACTTTTGACTATTTTGGACCATGATTATCAAAGTCTCATTTCTGGTGCTACCTCATATGTAGGCCACCCTTGTACATAGGGTGCAGAGTCAAATACAATGGATGTGGCGATTCACCAACCGTGGACGCGGGGGCTTCAGAGGAAGACGTAATTTCACGACCTTTTCAGACTCATCCTATAGCTCCGGAGAAGACTCAGACCAGCCGGGTCCAAGTGCAGCCTACGGATATCAAGATTCATACGGTCCAGGATACCCACCCAACCCTTTTTTAGGACAGGGTGGATGGAGACCACCACGAGGCAGAGGCAACAACTGGAACAGAGGCATTGGCAGGGGACAACAGAACGTGGAAGCAGCATGGGACAGCGGACGAGGGAGGGGTGTGAAACAGGTTCACTTCCCCCAGGAGGAACACGGGGAGAGGTCAACCCACCGAAAGAATTACAGGTGGTAAAAACATCCAACATCCCTGTGATTAATATCTCTTCATACACTTTGAAGGATGAGGAGGTGAAAGAACTCAGCCGAGGTTTATCATTTGTACCCACAGCTTTACCGAATGTCTTTACAACGGTTGCGGAATTGCACAATTGTTTCAGGAAAATAAGACTCCGTTACTTTTTCAAAAACAAACCCCCACAAACTGCTCTATCCACCACAGGCCTACGAATACCATCTACATTTGTCCCTCCAAATTATGCGATGACAAGTAGGATTTTGGCCTACGAGAGCCTGGTCGTACGGGATGTGAAGAAGATTCTATGTGAGAAGAAATACGTTAAGTACAACACCAGCAAAGCTGAGAAACTAGCCCTATCTTCTCTTAAGGCGAATAGGAGTGTCATAGTCAATCCTGCTGACAAAGGTGGTGCGATCATTGTCCAGGATGTGAGGAACTACAAGGACGAGATCATGAGACAGTTGGATGATGGTATCAGTTATAGAAAACTACCCGGTGATCCATCTAAAGAGCTTGCAGCAGAGATCCTAGGAGTCACCAAAGATGGTATGGAACAAGGTTTCCTCTCTGAGCAAGAATATCAATACTTGAACCAAAAACACCCCCGCATCCCTACCATATATACGCTGCCCAAAGTACATAAAAACCTGCAAAATCCACCTGGGCGGCCTATTGTATCAGGGTGCGGCTCTATTTTGGAACCGCTATGCCGGTATATTGATTTTTTCTGAAGCCATTGGCCGAACAAACCGAAACGTACCTGCGTGATACTACGCATGCAATTAACATCATGGACGGACGTCCTTTCAATTCCAACAATGAGCTTTTGGCTACCTGCGACATTGTGTCGCTCTATACCAGTATCCCACAGGAAGAAGCATTGGTGATAGCCACTATGGCACTGGACAGACGTGAGGCACCCAAGCGTGTCCCAACTGCATTTATCATTCTGCTGCTCAAAATCGCAATGATGAGGAACTTTTTCGTTTTCCAGAACTGCTTCTACCTGCAAACAAAGGGAGTTGCTATGGGGGCTGCCTACGCGCCTGATTTAGCCATACTTTTTATGTCCACGTTTGAACAAACATTTATTCTCAATGACTCTAATCCATTCAGGTCAAATATTCAGCTATGGATGCGTTACATTGATGATATGCTCTTGGTCTGGGCCGGTACGGAGATGCAAATCACTAATTTCTTCACTTGGCTGAACAACAAATCCCAGGACATCCAATTTACCATCCAATTTGAGAAAATGAAAATAGACTTTCTGGATCTCTCTATAATCGCCGAGGATGAAACCATACACACAACTCTCTTTAGAAAACCAGCTGAACGCAACTCTTTACTCCAGTACTCCAGCCACCACCCTAGGGGTCTTAGGGACAATTTGCCCTATGGACAATTTTTAAGGATCAGACGTGTCTGCAGCAAGAAGGAGGATTACATGGAACAGTCAGAGAACCTGATGGATCGTCTGATTGAACGTGAATATCCCAAACGCCTGACAAAAAGAGCCCGCAAGAGAGCGTGGTTCAACCCAAGGGAGACATTGCTAGAACCTAATGAACGCACCAATGATATGGATCAAAGTTTGATATGTGTAACAACTTTCTCAACTAAGAGCAACGAAATCAAAAAAGCTATAAATAAACACTGGACGATTATCTCGGAGGACCTTGGTGACAACAGCTTACCTTTGCATTCTTTCAAGAAGGCTAAAAATATCCGTGACCATGTGGTCAGCTCATTTTTGGAATGCTCACCCTCACCATCCATCACTACGCTGTGGAATCTTCCAGCCATCGTGGGCCATTTCAAGTGTGGAAAATGTAAGGCATGTCCTTCCACTATCCAAACAAAAGAATTTTCTTTCAAACACCATCGCATAAAATTGAAAACCCACACTAACTGCAACACCACAGACGTGATTTACTGTATAGTCTACCCTTGTGACCTAATCTATGTAGGTCAGACACAACAACGTATAAAAATGCGATTTTTACAACATTGCAGCCGTGTCAGGTGCAAAGTGATTGGGGCACCGCTAGTAGAACATTGCATAAAAGAAAACCACCCTCCGGAAATTCTCAAGTGGATTGTACTAGAACAAGTAAAGCTTGGCCCGAGAGGAGGAAACATTGCTCCCATCCTTAATGTTAGGGAACTGAAGTGGATAGAATTTTTTGACTCTGTACACAATGGTCTCAATGAGACTGAGAGTAGTTTTGTACAACTGGCTGCCCTATGAATTCTGATCCTTCCATTCTCCTGATGATACTATCACTATCCTTTGACCTCTTTTCTAATGCCAATGGTTGGAAGTAAAGTATTTGTGTCCTTTTACCACCTTGTATGGTAGGTACAGGCACATTATGTAAGTCTAATCCTCAACAACATCTGTGTTTGGATCGTGTTAATAACGATATGATGGTGTGGGCGCTTTTCATTTGTCCTTGATTTCCTTCTTAATGCTGTTTTGGAAGTGAAGTAATTGTGTCCTTTTACCACCTTGTATGGTAGGTACAGGCACACTATGTAACTCTGCCCCTGAATAGCATTTGTGGGTTGATCGTGGTAACAACGATACGATGGTTAGGTATGCCCTGGGTTATGTGCCTTTTCCAGAAATGACGTGTGATCTCAGTAATGGTGGTTAATTTTCAAAGATGTTGGGACCAGATGCGCGTCTGTCATAACAATTGGTAGTATAACTGTGTTTTTTCCTTTTGGGCAACGAAACAACCATAATAATCTTTTTCCTTGGTTACAGGACGTCACTGGTTGAGTCCTTGACAACCTTGTAACTGATCGGGAAGTCCGTCTTTAGTTGTGCTTACACGCTCATAAAGACGTAACCACGCCCCCCTGCTCTTACTTCATGGTTACACGAGTCGCTGGCATTCAATGCTTCGGGACCTCGCCTGTTTTCAGAATTATTTGCTGACCCAATTTATTGGAAGGTAAGCCCCTTCGGGGTACTCCAAGCCTTTCCTACTAATGATCCTACGCTTATTATTTCAACACGACGAATTGGATTCTGTAATTCTGAGTCCTTCGTCTCCCTCTCTTCTAGAAACTACCTAACTAAATCGGATTCGACGTAGATCTTTGGGAGTAAGGTAAAACAATCAAGTTCTCTATCGTGTATCCCCCACAGTTGATACCGGTATGTATTTGTTTGATCCTAATCCAGTCCTTTCCCACTCATTCAGAAACATCACGGAGTACGCCTGACGGACTCGATATCTTTTTAACCAGTCCTTCTCTATTAAGGTAAATGCGCCTATTGACTATGTCAGCCCTCGTTTAGTGTAGGTTTTTAAATGAGTGTGCCGAGCATTTAATGTGCTACGGCAACTGTTTGGGATCTTTAGACCCTCTTTCCTGATTTAGTGTATATTTTCTTTACCCTAGTAGGCATGCCCACCGCCCTTCTGTCCTGATGAAGACCCGCCTCGTAAGGGATAAATTACCCTACAATTGCTCAGGGTCGAAACGTTGACTGTTTCCATGACTGTTTCCACTACGTTTACCAACTCCTAAATATAAATCAGGATTTGCATAGCCAATTAGGAGAATTTTTGGTTCTGTGTAACTATACAGTGACAAGTGCATTTCATGTGGCTCCGAATTAGGGAGATCATTTCATGGATGTGTATATGATTACTGACCGATGGTGTATATAAATTCTTTCCTGTAGGAAGGTCCCCCTTCATGCACATAGACAATCTGACTATCAACTCAGACAGACGTGCACAATGGTGCATGTGTGCTGACATTGGTGGGGGCATGCTCACTTGTGCACCTCATCTGTCGCATTCACATTGCATCCTCATTTTGCCGTCAAAGAGATACAGCCCTGTGCAGAAATTTGTATTTGCATGCAGGGGCGGCTGGTGACATTTGAAAGTGGTGGGCGTAAACTAATTTGCACATTGCACCACAGCGAGCGAGCCCAAACCACCTTGCATCCATCCATACATCATTCATGCATCCACCCATCCATCCATCCACCCACCCATCCATCCACCAATTCTGCATCCATCCTGCATCCATCATTCATTCATGCATCCACCCATCCATCCAGCATCCATCATTCATTCATGCATTCACCCATCCATCCTGCATCCATCATTCATGCATCCACCCATCCATCCATCCACCCATCCATCCATCCTGCATCCATCATTCATTCATGCATCCACCCATCCATCCACCCATCCATCCACCCATCCATCCATCCATCCATCCATCCATCCATCCATCCATCCATCCATCATTCATTCATGCATCCATCCATCCACCCATCCATCCACCCATCCATCCATCCATCCATCCATCCATCCATCCACCCATCCACCCATCCATCATCCATCCTGCATCCATTCCTGCATCCATTCATGTGTCCACCCATCCATCCACCCATCCTGCATCCATCATTCATTCATGCACCCATCCATCCATCCACCCATCCATCCTGCATCCATCATTCATTCATCCACCCATCCATCCATCCACCCATCCACCCATCCAGCATCCATCCATCATTCATTCATGCATCCATCCATCCACCCACCCACCCACCCATCCATCCACCCATCCATCATCCATTCCTGCATCCATTCCTGCATCCATTCATGCATCCACCCATCCATCCATCCATCCATCCATCCTGCATCCATCATTCATTCATGCACCCATCCATCCACCCTGCACCCATCCTGCATCCATCATTCATTCATGCATCCACCCATCCATTCATCCACCCATCATTCATCCTGCATCCATTCATGTGTCCACCCATCCACCCACCCTGCATCCATCATTCATTCATCCACCCATCCTGCATCCATGATTCATTCATCCATCCACCCATCCATCCTGCATCCATCATTCATTCATGCACCCATCCATCCATCCACCCATCCATCCTGCATCCATCATTCATTCATCCACCCATCCTGCATCCATCCTGCATCCATCATTCATTCATGCATCCACCCATCCATTCATCCACCCATCATTCATCCATCATCCATCCATCCACCCATCCTGCATCCATCATTCATTCATGCACCCATCCATCCACCCTGCATCCATCCTGCATCCATCCTGCATCCATCATTCATTCATCTACCCATCCACCCATCCTGCATCCATCCTGCATCCATCATTCATTCATGCATCCACCCATCCATTCATCCACCCATCATTCATCCTGCATCCATTCATGCATCCACCCATCCTGCATCCATCATTCATGTATTTTTATGACCATATAACTTGCACACAGCTTGTCAGTGTTTAATACCAGTCTCGAACCTTGTACTCCAGCACCAATGATAGATGATTAATATTAATTGTTTTTAAAAACATGTATTTATTCGACACCAATTTCACACCTTACTCGGAACATCATTTTTATTTGTTTTTTAAAATATCTATTTATTTAACACCAAAGTAAGTCATGTATACATTTTTATGGTTCGATAAGAGGCTCGAACCTGGTTTCCCAGCACCAAAGTCGGGGCCGTGCTATCGGTCAGGGGTTATGTAACCGGGCTATGTAGTGACCAGCCAATCCTGCGCCAGGATTGGCTGGGGGGGCACCATGACTCCTCGCCCAGTCGCCCTGTGTAACCCCGGGGGCTGCGGCCCGCCCCCTGGTCCTCTCTCTAAGGGGGAATTCACAAGAAAACGATCTGCGCATGCGCGGGCATGTTTGTGCCCAAAAATACACTTGCGCAGCTGCAGCAGCCCGATCCTCCCCCCCCCCCCTCCCCTTTGCGCACTCCGGGAAGGTCAGGTGTCTCCCGGTTTCCCGGCCGGCAGATAGCGCGATTTTTTAAAATAATTGTGTTTGGCTTCTAGTGACGACGTGGTGGGTCCATGGGGCTTAGTGGGGCTTCGCCCCTACGCCCCAATGGACGCACCGCGCCTGTTTGCATGGTGTTGAGGGAAGGTGGACATTTTGCCAGCTTGCTGCATCTCCAGGCAATGTACCACTTAGCATGTTCAGATTGTCCTTATATTGTGGTTTGATATGAATCTTTGGCTATGTTTAGAATTACTTTTCTGTGCACATTTCCAAGTGTATGACCCCACCAATGTGTGTCTTGCAATTTATTTGTTGACTCGGGTGATATGTGTCTCTAAATCCAGGGACAAGAGTATCTGTTATAAGATCTGCAGTCATTGTGGATGTGCACTGGTAGATATTTAATTGTGCATGAATGACATTGGGGCCATCCACCCCGTCCCCACAGTCCCTGGTTGTTACTCACTGTGTTGCTGATGTTGCTGGTCATGTTCTGCAATGTCCTGTCCCTGGACTCCAACCACCGACTCCTCGCAGATGACTGCTGACACCTGCTCCTCCAACGCATTCAGCTCCTCCTGTGGCGCTGGACTCCCACCTCCGGTGTTCAGTGCTGCATTGCGATTGGCCGCCAGTTTCTCCTTGGTCCTGCTCTTAGCATCATGCCATTACCAAGACAGGGTCTGGGCTCACTGGCTATAAGGACAAGCCTCACAATCAATAACTACAAACCAACACGAGCACCAATATTGCCTAGCTATTTCAACACTGGATCACAAGAAATGATCGCTCGAACTACTGAAGCCAAACAGTAACTCTCAGGGATTTTTTTTTTTCCCGGAATTAATCCAATACTTTTTTTATTTTGCATCAAAAGAACCATATAAATGAGCAATTTTTTCTTTTTGCACATACAAAACTGTTTTAACTCCACGTCACATAAATAAAGACAATTTCTTACAACCTAACAACTTCCATTCAAACACACATACACAACAGCACATTGATATATATACACACACGAAATTTCTGGAACTATACAATGTTATTTACAATTTCCTGTTATTTGAAAACATAGCATTGGAAAAAACAAATGAAATTTTTGATGTTTAATAATCAAATAGAATATTCCTAATGCTGAGTGGGGGGGTCTACGCGTTTCGATAACCCCTTGGTGTGGGGAAATCTCATCAGGACCAAGTGCCTGTAAATGAAGGACAAAAAACAAATCAGCCTGGGGAGAACCATGCCTCTGGCACTACAGTGAGAAGGGGCGAGGAGAAGCTAATCCTACCTCTTAGGTGCTCGGTTTTCTTTCGTTAGAAGAAACTGTAATGAAAACAAAGCCTATTTAGCTTCTATTTACAAAGGAACTTATACTCGTTTAGGTGACAGACTCATACGTGAATACTCACATAATTTGACCCATGTTGCGGATTGTCAGGATTGGTGGAGGTGGGAATCTGTGAAAATAGAGCGTTTGGTCAGAGCATGGCGATGTTTGGCAGGCTCTGTGACTATTTAACGAGAGACGGGTTTTTTTTTTAACACACTTACTTGATTCGGGCGGGTGTGGCGGCCGGACTGAGTTTCCGGATTTAGCGATGGTTCTTTGCACTTGAATTCGCTAAAATGGAAAGGGAGACTTGAGTCAGGTCTTTGTCTCCGCTTAATGTTTCTCCCGTTATTAGATGCTGACGGTGCTAGCATTTACCTTTACAATTCGCTCGCGCTGAGTAAATCAGGGGTCCACACTGTTCAGCCTCTGACATTCAATGCCGGAGCTCGCACCGACTAGTCGGTGTTGCTCCTCTCGCGTCAAGTGATTTAACACACTTCCTGGTTGAGGGGATTCTGGGACTTGTGGTTGAAGTCAGCAGTCGTCATGGAAACGATATGTTTTGCCGAATTCATATGAGAGCGGGATGCAGTTAAATCGGACTTTATGCAGCCGACCTCCAGGACTGACACGGAGGCGGCAGGCAGTGCTTTAAGCATGTGATGTATTCAGTGTCAACTGTGCTCACGTCTGGAGTATTTTACAAGCGGTAAATCTCCGAGAGTTCATTTAAACCGTCTGTGGCCGTATTAAACTTCACAATTAACATGGCTTCATGGCGCGATAGCTTTTCTTCGATATCGCCGCCTCTGGATTCTTTTTCAATCTTGGCAATCACTGTCCATTTTAAATCGTCTAACGTGTGCCCGTGGTTTTTCCAATGGTTTACCAGTGGAGCAGTCGTCACATTCTTTTTTATCCGTGATTTGTGTTGTGTGATTCGACATCTCACCTCCTGGCTCGTTTTTCCGATGTACAATTTTTCACAAGGACATTTTATGCCATATATTACGTATCTTGACTTACAATTTGTAAATTTCTCGTGTTTCCAGAATTGTTGTTTGTGTTGGAACAGGTTACCTTCTTCCGTGCTTGCGCAGCAGATGCACGATCCACATTTGTGATGGCCTTGAATTGGTGGCAGTCCTAACATTGTGCCAATTGTTGATGTTTTCTTTTTTATAGCTGCTCGAACCAAATGGTTAGCTACACTTTGGTCTTTTTGCATCATGCCAGCGCTTCTTGCAGTCGTTCACTGTCCTCCTTACGTCTGCGACAGCATTCGCCTGGGCTGCGATGGACTGCCATATTGCATTCTTGGTCCCCAATGACACAGTGGATCTGACAAACAACTGCTGTTGTTTTTCTGTCACCTCTGCAATCAGGACCTAGTTTTTCTGCTGGCTGAACCTGGTTTTCCTCTTCCTCTTCTCCTTGCCCTTCTCCTGGCTCTTTGGCTGGTCCTCCTGGCTCTTTGGGATGTTGTCTTCTCCTGCAGTACTGAGTCCAGCACCATCCATGGTTCTTCACTTTTTTCTCAGTTTCTGATATTTTGCGGGCATTTTGTAGTCGCATTTTCGGCCTAATGTGAAAAAAAGCTCTGACTGCCCTGTCGCCACTTTTTTCACGTTAGCGACAAGATTTTTATCGCTGTGGTGCTGTTGTTAACGTTGACATTTTCCGCTGAGATGAGAAACTATCGCCACATAGCGTCGGCTTGTACATACATCGCTAACGTGGTGATAGTTTGCGGCAGTGCGCGCCGATAAAAATTTTGCCGCTAACTAACATTAGCGATATTTTTCGCCGGTTCTTGTACTTATGCCCTTTGGTGTTATGAAATGGGAAGGCAGGTTCTTTTCACGGCTCAGAATTGTCAAGTCATTGCAAGAGATGACATTGCCTTTGGAGGATGTAAGAACGGATTTAAGGACTTTAACTAAAGTTGTTAGAGTGGAAAATATGCTCTCTTGATTTTTTTATTAGATAGTCTACTGGGACTGTGAGGCCTAGCGGAAAAGATGCAGTCCTGCTCAGGGGAGGATGAGAGATTCCATCAATGGAAAAAATAACTGGGGTCGTCTAAAAGAGTGTGGAATGCAAGCAAATATGCTATCGAGGAGAACTTTTATTAATAGCAGGTAGGTTCTGCTTGGGTAACCAAGTTAATTAGAAATGGATCCTCTAAATTGAAGGCTATCAAAAGATAAGCAAAAGATATACAATCGAATTCCTTTTTATGGCTAAAATGAAAAAGGGAAGAGTCTTGTGGATATTTGAGGCCCTTAAATGAGGTCTCCTATTGAGGCTCCAGAAACCCCTATATCTGAGACTAATTGGGGGTTGTACATCGTGAATCTCCCTGGAATAAACTAGAATGGAAGGTTAATTTCATCAGTATGCCTTAATAAGACACCAATGACATTTCGGCCTCGTATATGAAAAGCACTGTGAAAATACTGATTATAAGGCAGCCATTGTCTTTCGAGCTTAGGAGCCCAAAGGTATTCTAGTGATGGCTGTCAAGCAAAACGACGATGTCTTCAAAATCATCAGATGAGAGTTCATCACTCTTGTGGGATTATCAGCCTCATGTACACGAGGGACCCAAGAGATGTCCAGAGCAGCTAATGCACACAGGGTTTGAAACCACATGTAAGGTATTTGCTAAATATCTCCTTAATATTCTTTTAGATGACACCAATAACCATTTACCAATAAAGCACAAATATGTTATTTGGACTATTGCCAGCGGCTAAGTCCACTCGTGTCAGGCAAAGTAATAAATAAATCAAGGTAAAGAACAGGAGTCCGTATGCAGCTTTTATGTACTTGTTGAAGGGTTTCAACAGAGCAAGCGCGCGGAGAACTGCTCTGGAGTAAATTGTACAACTGGTGAAATTCCATCAACTCTACATGAGCTTATCAAGTTATTGCACTCTAACTCCTGCGTGAAATAGACAGTGATGGTGTAAAATCCGGTCACATTCCCACTAGCCGTGTCTAAAACAGTGATGTATTCCAGCCCTTTTCTTGTATTCTTTGGGGCAGATTTACAAGAAAGTGACGCATCTAAAGAGATGCGTCACTTTCCTTGCGCCACCCTGAAAGAATGCTTGCGCCACCATGGATGCACCTTATTTACAATACGGCACACCATGGTGGATGGATTGACAGATGCGTCTGAAATTCTGACGCATCTGTTGGGACAAAAGTCACGCATTGCTGGAGTCATGTTGCAAGCACGACGCAACTCCAGCAATGCACTTTGTGGCCTATTCCCACTACACTGCCTCACTCCTTACGCCTGCTTCAAGCAGGCGTAAGGTTTTGACGCAGTTGCGTCCTAAAAGTGACGCAGTGAAATCTTGTAGATTTTACTGCATCCAATCCAATCCAATCCAAAAATTCTTTATTCCGGCCATCAAGGCCATAAAAGATACATAAAAAACATTTTAAAAAACATTGAAAAAGCATCCATGCATTTCATTTTTACATAATTCCATTATTATAATACAATGATTACAGGGAAGCATCACAAGTATTAAAATCGGTGTGCAGTCATAATATCGAGTCTTTTATTTCGACTGGACAGAATATCGAGTAAAAAATATAGAATGGACATAATATCGACTAGACATAATATAGACAACAAAAATATCGACTAGAGAAAATTAATATCGAATAGAATGGACATAATATCGAATCAAAAATATAGAATGGACATAATATCGACTAGACATAATATAGACAACAAAAATATCGAATTTAAGGTAAGTTAATAATAATTTTTATTTTTTGTGTAATATAAGTCTGTAGCGGGTTGTGGGTTTATAGGGGAATAGGGTGGGAAGTAATTTAATTCTAATTAATTAAATATGTTAATTTATTTATTGATATTTATTTAGAATTAATTGTTAATTAATTATTAATTGGTAATTAATTAAAATATAATTGTTAATTATTATAAATGATTAATTGATAAATATTTTAATTTTAGTAATTTATTTTCTGTAGCGGGTTGTGGGTTTATAGGGGAATAGGGTGGGAAGTAATTTAATTATAACTAATTAAATATGTTAATTTATTTATTGATATTTATTTAGAATTAATTGTTAATTAATTATTAATTGGGAATTAATTAAAATATAATTGGTAATTAATTATAATTGATTAATTGATAAATATTTTAATTTTAGTAATTTATTTTCTGTAGCGGGTTGTGGGTTTATAGGGGAATAGGGTGGGAAGTAATTTAATTATAATTAATTAAATATGTTAATTTATTTATTCTTATTTATTTTGAATACATTGTTAATTAAATAATAATTGGTAATTAATAAAAATATGATTGGTAAATAATTTTCATTGATTAATTGATAAATATGTTAATTTCATTCATTTATTTTCTGTAGCGGGTTGTGGGTTTATAGGGGAATAGGGTGGGAAATAATTTAATTATCATTAATTAAATATGTCATTTAAATTATTGGTATGTATTTTGAATTAATTGTTAATTAATTTTTAATAGGTAATTAATTAAAATATAATTGGGAATTAAAATTAATTTATTAATTTTTAAATTGTAAATTAATTTATTGTTAATAGGTAATTAATTAGTATGAGTAGGCAATTTTTATAATTAAATAATTTTATTTTGTATTTATAAATAAATATTTAATATTTTTTATACACTTTTTAAATATTTTAATTATTTGTAATTGGTATTACTATTTATGTTATTTATATCTATTTGTGAAGTATTTACTTTCCCTACTATTGCACTCTCTGAAGTTGGAATAGTAATTTTAACCCCTACGCTATCCAACACTTTCCCTACTGTTGCACCCACTGGAGTGGGTATGCAACGTTTACAACGCAACTTTTACTATGCACTACCATTACAACGAAACTTTTAAAACGCAAAAACTTTTACAACGCATACATTTACAAAGCATGTTTTTACAACGCAGATACCTTTACAACGCATACCATTACAATGTAAGTATTGGTAAGTATATAATTATTTTTAAAATGTTATATGTTTTGGATTTTGGGTAAAGGGGTATTTTTAGTGTTCAGGGTCAGTTTTCAGTTTTTGGGTAAAGGGGTATTTTTAGGGTTCAGGGTCAGTTTTCAGTTTCTGGGGTAAAGGGGTATTTTTAGGGTTCAGGGTCAGTTTTCAGTTTTTGGGTTAAGGGGTATTTTTAGGGTTCAGGGGGTCAGTTTTCAGTTTTTGGGTAAAGGGGTATTTTTAGGGTTCAGGGTCAGTTTTCAGTTTTTGGGGTAAAGGGGTATTTTTAGGGATCAGGGTCAGTTTTCAGTTTTTGGGGTAAGGGGTATTTTTAGGGTTCAGGGTCAGTTTTCAGTTTTTGGGGTAAAGGGGTATTTTTAGGGTTCAGGGTCAGTTTTCAGTTTTTGGATAAAGGGGTATTTTTAGGGTTCAGGGTCAGTTTTCAGTTTTTGGGGTAAAGGGGTATTTTTAGGGTTCAGGGTCAGTTTTCAGTTTTTGGGTAAAGGGGTATTTTTAGGGTTCAGGGTCAGTTTTCAGTTTTTGGGTAAAGGGGTATTTTTAGGGTTCAGGGTCAGTTTTGGGTTTTTGGGGTACAGGGGTACTTTGTAAAAATAAAGTAAAATTACATTTAAATTAAATTTATTTAATAAAATTAAATAAAATTAAATTATATTATAATATTTTTTATTAATTTATATTCCAAAAATTATTATATACTTACCAATACTTACGTTGTAATGGTATGCGTTGTAAAGGTATATGCGTTGTAAAATCTTGCGTTGTAAATGTATGCGTTGTAAAAGTTTTTGCGTTGTAAAAGTTTTGATGTAATGGTCGGCGTTGTAAAAGTATGTGTTGTAACGTCATACATCCCTGGAGTGGGAATAGTAATTTTAACCCCTACGCTATCCAGCGCTTTCCCTACTGTTGCACCCACTGGAGTGGGAATAGTAAATTTTACCTCTACGCTATCCAACACTTTTGCTAATGTTGAACTCACTATAGTTGTAACAATAAATTTTAACCATTTTCTATGCTACGCTAAAAATGTTATATATGTTTATTTAATAATATGTTTTTATATATATGTATATATATATATATATATATATATATATATATATATATATATATATATATATATTACCTACTGGCGGTCGCCAGTAGGTATATATAGTTAGGATTTTTTCTCTATGGGATTTTTGAAAATTCTATGTCTAATAACTTTGCCGTTTGTGGACGGAATTGGCTGAAATTTTCAGGAAAATGGCACATTTTGTTTCTGAGCAGCCTTTGAAAATTTGGGGGGGGTTCGTCAAGGGGGGGCCGAGAAAAAAGGGGGGTCCCAAAACGCGTTTTTCCCATGTTAATTTCCATAGGGCGGTTGGCCTCACTTTTAGCCCGAACGGCTGAATGGATTTGCACGAAACTTGGCAAAATTGTAGGGACTGGTAGCCCGATGTGCCTTTTGTAGGTCTCAATATATGTGCTCCAGTGGATTTTGAGAAATTAACGTTTAAAAAAAGATATATATCTGTAAGCGCGGACCGGGCAGCGGCCTAGGACGCGTACTTTTCGCGCAACGGAGCTTTGTGAAGCGAAGCTGATTGGTTCTCCGGCGTCTGTCAACATTCCAAACAGTCCGTAGTGGCCGCAAACAGTCCGTAGTGGCCGCCATCTTGTCTCTCGGTAGGATCGAGAGACAAGAGGAGGCCAAAGCGAAGGGGTAAATGACCATAAGGGGGAATAGTAGATCCTCGCTGACCCCCTAGGTTTGATGTGGAGGTTTTAAAAGGGCCCCGCGGGGCAAAAAAAAAAAATTATAATAATAATCTTACGGCTGAATGGATTTGCACGAAACTTGGCAAAATTGTAGGGACTGGTAGCCCGATGTGCCTTTGCTAGGTCTCAATATATGTGCTTCAGTGGATTTTGAGAAATTAACGTTCAAAAAAAGATATATATCTGTAACAGCGCACCGCTTCGCGTACTTTTCGCGTTACGGAGCTTTGCGAAGCGAAGCTGATTGGCTCTCCGGTGTCTGTAAACATTCCAAACAGTCCGTAGCGGCCGCCATCTTGTCTCTCGGTAGGATCGAGAGACAAGAGGAGGCCAAAGCGAAGGGGCAAATGACCATAAGGGGGCATAGTAGATCCTCGCTGATCCCCTAGGTTTGATGTGGAGGTTTTAAAAGGGCCCCGCGGGGCAAAAAAAATAAATAATAATAATAATCGAACGGCTGAATGGATTTGCACGAAACTTGGTAAAATATTAGGGACTGGTAGCCCGATGTGCCTTTGCTAGGTCTCAATATATGTGCTTCAGTGCATTTTGAGAAATTAACGTTCAAAAACAAGATATATATCTGTAACAGCGCTCCGCTTCGCGGAGATAAAATTATATCTGTATTACCTAGCTGTTGCTAACACCAGTTAGCGACGGCTAGTAGGAGATAGCGACCATCTTGGGCCCCACTTTGCATGTGAGTGATATTTATCACTAATGACATGCAAAGTGGGCATGCCAAGATGTTAGCGACTGGAAACAGTCGCTAACATCGCTATCTCCTATTATCAACTTTTGGAAATATTCGAGATAAGCGCGAATATCTCCAAAAAGTAACAGCTGCCCTGAGCAGTTCTTAGCCATGTTATCCTATGGGAGGTGGATAACATGGCTAAGAGGATTAGCTCGGTAATGCATGAATATCGCTGAGTTTTCAGCGATATTAATGCATTGCGGTCGGTTTTTATCGTATTTGCGATAAACTTTGATAATAGCAAGGTTTATCTGCGATAATTTCTGACGGTAAAAAAATCTTTGCAATGCATCGTTAGGGATAAATATCGCTTAACTTTGGTAATATGCCCCAATGTCTGTTAACGTTCGATTCGAAGGAAATCAGGAAGTGTTGAAAAACATTGTCTGCGCCATCTTGTCTTTTTTCAAATGCCACACTTTTGTCGTGCACGGCAGCCATTTTAGATGCCTTGACCAGACCCACTCTGTGCACGCTGTCGATCCTTAGCATGGCTCCCCACCCTCGCAAGCATCTCCCCCAGGCAGTGGTCACCCCCGCTCTCTGTCTTATGCATGGGTAATAAACCTCCCCCCATCTGCGCTGCTCTTTCCTGAGAATCACACCCTGTGCCCGCCCGACACCTCCCTTTCGCCCTATTCACTACTGCACCCTCTGACACTCCTTTTCCTCTGTGTCCGATTGTCCAGGCTGGTCCTAGGGTATCAGCTAGCCCTGCAGATGTAGTTTATGGCCACAGCTGTAAAGATTCACCCCTCTTCAAAGGAGTTATAGTAGATCAAGGCCCACACTCGATGAGATCCGTCACAGCAGAAGCGTTGCTATTATCTGAAAACCATCCTGTATTGTGATTGGGGAGGGGACCGAGCGTGAAGCGGAAGATTCCAGGGATGACTCTTTGTACATCAAAGTTTTTACAATTATGTGTCACATTAAAAATATATAGCACTCCGACAAAGTAGTAAGATTATAAAACTTTAATAATTTATAAATATATACAAGAAAACAAAAATAGTAATAACATATAAACATTTTTAGGGAAAAAGAACGAAGTAGCGGTCGGCTGTGCGAATAGTCCCAACGCAGCACAACGTCCAGATTTCCGGCGTGGGGCGGGTCATCAGTAGCAAACTGTTGTGCGAATAGTTCCAAGGCAGCAGAACGCGCTGAAATCTAGATGACACGAAAGTGATGTCTAGTAAGTTGCCACCCAGCAAATAACGGCGTGGGGCGTCGCGGGGGGTGGGTCTTCAGTAGCAAACTGTTGTGCGAATAGTTCCAAGGCAGCAGAACGATGGCACCAAGGTGATGTCCAGTAAGTTGCCGCACTGGTTTTGGTATCCTACAATGCTGCTCCGAATAACGGCGTGGGGCGCCCCGGGGGAGGCGGCGTGAACGGGCCTCTCCAGGTGGAGTGTCATCTGTTGTAGTGGGGCGCCCCTTTACCGTTTCAGTTGCCATTCCGTCCGTTTTTGGTCCACTGTGTCAAAAGCCGCAATTCAGCTGAGTTGCGCCCACTCTTGCGGTGCAGCGATAGGCGGCTGTCACAGGACTCTCAAAATGGCGGCAGGCTCTTTCCTTTTTGGGCCTGGTCCACTGAAATGGCCCTGGGACACCTTGGAAATCGGACGCTTGTCTGCTAGGTCTTGGACCCCATTCTCGAAAGCGTCCCCTCCGCCTTGAGAATTCATCAAAAGTTTTGGGGGCCCCGACTCCTGCAGGCTTCTGGTGGGGAGCGGCTGCCATGATTGCTCGCGGAATGACTACGACGGAGCTACGAGATGGTGGTGCTCTCATGCTGACGCCAGCTTCAGTCTGAAACATCCAGAAACAAGGTGGGGCTTTCATCGTTTGGAAAAAAAAAAAGTTTTCATCCAATGAAAAGTGTTGTTTTTAGGTCATATGATCAAGCCTTCCATCATTAGGAAACCAAAAGTAAAATGAACCAATGAAAAGTTTTATAAACAAGTCACATGACCTGTTATGCGGCATAGGGTATAAAATGCGGAGAAAATACGTTGGCACGTGAGGCGGCGTCAGTAGCGGACCGATGTGCGAATAGGCCGAAGGCAGCACAACGCGCCAAGATCCGGATGGCACCGAGGTGGTGTCCAGCAAGTTGCAGCACTGGTGTGGCCATCCTACAATGTTGAAAGTCGGCGTGGGGCGCCCCGTTGGCCTGTGAGTTTGCGTCAGTAGCGGACCGATGTGCGAATAGGCCGAAGGCAGCACAACGCGCCAAGATCCGGATGGCACCGAGGTGGTGTCTAGTAAGTTGCCGCACTGGTGTGGCCATCCTACAATGCTGAAAGTCGGCGTGGGGCGCCCTGTTGGCCTGTGAGATGGTGTCAGTAGCGGACTGATGTGCGAATGGGGCCAAAGGCAGCGCAACAATATTTTCTGACGAGAAGACACCACAAGGCGCTGAGATGCCAAGATCCGGATGGCACCGAGGTGATGTCTAAGTTGCGGACTGATGTGCGAATGGGGCCAAAGGTAGCGTAACAATATTTTCTGTATGGAAGATACCACTAGGCGTTGAGATGCCAAGATTCGGATGGCACCGAGGTGATGTCTAGCAAGTTGGTGTGGTCATCCTACAATGCTGAAACTCGGCGTGGGTCGCCCCATTAGCCTGTGAGATGGCGTCAGTAGCGGACCGATGTGCGAATAGGCCGAAGGCAGCACAACGCGCCAAGATCCGGATGTCACAGTGGTGGTTTCATAGTTGAGAGGCACTTCATCTGCAGTGGGGCGCCGAGATCCGGATGGCACCGAGGTGATGTCTAGCAAGTTGCTGTACTGGTGTGGTCATCCTACAATGCTGAAAGTCGGCGTGGGGCGCCCCATTAGCCTGTGAGATGGCGTCAGTAGCGGACTGATGTGCGAATGGGGCCAAAGGCAGCACAACGCGCCAAGATCCGGATGGCACCGAGGTGGTGTCCAGCAACTTGCCGCACTGGTGTGGCCATCCTACAATGCTGCGCCGAAAGTCGGCGTGGGGCGCCCCGTTGGCCTGTGAGTTCGCGTCAGTCAGTGGGGGCTGTTTGAGGATCTGACTGCATTGGAAAGCAATGTGATGCTGTGCGTCGCCCCCAAGATGGAGGTTCCTCGGCTGCAGTGGGGCGCCCCTTGGTGTTTCACTCGCTATGCAGCTGAGTTGCGTGCGCACTTGTGGCGAATAGGCCGAAGGCAGCACAACGCGCCGAGATCTGGATGGCACCGAGGTGGTGTCCAGCAATTTGCCGCACTGGTGTGGCCATCCTACAATGCTGCGCCGAAAGTCGGCGTGGGGTGCCCCGTTGGCCTGTGAGGTGGCGTCAGTAGCGGACCGATGTGTGAATAGGCCGGAACCAGCACAAGGCGCCAAGATCCGGATGGCACCGAGGTGGTGTCATAGTTGAGAGTTCTGAGCAGCGCTTGTAACACTGTCTGAAGCTTATTTGCACCTGCTGCAGCTTCACTATTGCCCTGGTGTGGCCTAAGATCGCCCATGACATAGGCGGCCACCTCCCGGGGTCCGGCGGAACTTTTTTCCTTTTCCTTTCTGCATCTTGTCCCAAATTCGTTTGACCTGAAGACACGACCAGGTCCCTGAATGTGTGCAGGGGCACGCTATTGATTGAATCAAAATGGCGGCTTCACACAAAGCTGACTCAAGCGTTTTCTGGTGGTTTCATAGTTGAGAGGCACTTCATCTGCAGTGGGGCGCCGAGATCCGGATGGCACCGAGGTGATGTCTAGCAAGTTGCTGTACTTGTGTGGTCATCCTACAATGCTGAAACTCGGCGTGGGTCGCCCCATTAGCCTGTGAGATAGCTGTTCTTTGGATTTGGGCCTGGTCCACTAAAATGGCCCTGGGACACCTAAGAACTCGAACGCTCGATTTTTTTTTCCTTTCCTGTACATGCAAAAAAAGGTAAATGCCCGGTATGTTACACGCTTCATCTGCCACGATGAACTCTCCAGAGGAACCGAAAAAATATATAGTTGTGGTAACTATACCATGCATCGTCATATGGAGAGGTGGCACCAATTAATTATAGTGCTGCATAAAAGAGAGATTTGGAGGAGAACCCCTGACCTGCTAGTACATTCATCAAAGAAGTGGCACTGAGAGCTTCAGAGGCAAGGGAAACGGTCCCAAATATTTAGAAGAACTTTGGAAAGATTAAAATGACATGTTTAGATTGTGGTAAATTAATTTCATGTGGGCAGATGAGTGTTACTCTAATAAATACAGCATATGAACATCATCATAGTCGATGGTTGGTAGAGACATTTTGACTATATCCTGGACCTGCCCGTCCTCGCCCAAAATGGCGCCGGAATAAATGGGACTCGTAACTCCTTGTTGTGTACTGGTTGCAGAACCTTGAAATCACGAGATACGTATGCAGTTTTGAAGCACATGGCGGGCGGGGACGAGAATTGATTGAATATTTCGACATCCCTATTGATATTAAGTTCTGATGTGTTATTGATTACTGTACTGTTGAAAGTTCGAATTAACGTCACCCATGGTACTTGCCCGCAAATGTATATCTAGATAATTTTATTGTAACTGGCCCTGTCGTATTTTAATTATAAAATGTACGTCCACCGATTCCGTAACTGTTAGACACCTTAGTTCTTGCAACCTAATGGCCCGCCCGTTACGTTCCTCTACAGTGTAAATGTCTACTCATCACATACGATTACAGTTTGCTCCGTGGCCGGCCCACGTGGTTATAGGCTCGTATTTGTATAATGAAATTTTCACAATAAAGGTTTTTAAAAGAAAACATGGTAGTAGTATATACATTGGTAAAGTTTGTAATAATAGTCACTGTTTTAGAATCATTAAAAGGCAAGTGAAATAAAGCAGACCAATTACATGAAGGGTAAAAGGTATAATACGAAGGAACGCAGTAAAGATAAATGGTCAAGGGCTGTTGTGTTTTCTATTCCTGCAACATAAAGTGATCGATAAGAATCTCATATTCAGGCGTATCGGCGACTAAGACAGCAGGTCGACCCTCTTTTGCTCAACGGCTCCATCATGGGACGAAGAAACGCTCTTTTTCTCGAAAAAAGAATATATTTTACTTGCAGGACAGTTGTAAAATTTCCGGGAAAGTACATTAGCCTGGAACATTATAACATATATTTAAGAAAAAATAATGTTCGGAAGTAATGAAAAGCGTAATTTTTAGGTCATATGAGCAAGCCTTTCATCATTACAATAAGAAAAGTAAAATGAACCAATGAAAAGTTTTATTAACAAGTCACATGACTTGTTATGCTTACGTTACGCGCTGCGCGCCCCGGATGACTTCCGGATGCGCTAACGCGGCGCGTCATATGACGCATTACGCGACAACGCAGGTCCAGAATATAGTCAAAATGTCTCCACCAACCAGCGGTCGGAACACAACCCCTTTCAGCAGGCTAAATAGTTCTGTTAAATGAGAACAGAAGGGACAGGCAACAAGAACCATCAGTGAAAGAGGGGAGGGCTAGTTCTTTTCTACCGGGTTACATTGGGGCGCTACCGGAACTGATCGAATTGGTAGTCTACAGTGTTTCTGGATGTTTCAGACTGAAGCTGGGGTTAGCATGAGAGCAGCATCATTTCGTAGCTCCGTCGTGGCCATTCCGCAACCAATCATGGCAGCCGCTCTTTATCGTTATTTTGGGCGGGGTGGGTGGCGGAGCCGAGCTGTTTTGCAGCCATCATTGTGTGGAGTTTAGTTCATCTCACTAGTTTTGTATTTGTCATGAGGGGTTGTTCCTAATGTTTCTATTTTAGCGAGGTCAAAAAGAGATCCCATTAGTGGCCTACTGATTTTGCTCGATTCCTTTTCTTTTTTTTTACACGATTTTTCGTTATCTGCAAAGACTAAACAGAGTATTGCGACTCTGTGTTTGTTTGTAAATAGAGAATGAACCAAAGAGAACTAATTCTAAAACAGTAAATACTTGGATAACAATCAATCAAATGGAGAGAGAAGCAGGCACGACGGATTACAACGGGGGCAAAGGCCTGCGTTAACTACCTTTCACTATCTGCAAAGAGAGAGTACTCCTAATAGAAATGAGGGGGGGGGGCACCATTCAAAGCAGATCAGTGTGCATAAACACGAAAATGTTTTCACTTACCACGTACTTGACATTCGACAGCTTATGATATTTGCTATTAAAAAACCATTGAAATTCACTGAAAAAACCATAGGTTATAGACCATATATAGTTAGGAATTAGCATTTACAAAACCTTGAAAATTCACTGAAAAAACCATAGGTTATAGACCATATATAGTTAGGAATTAGCATTTAAAAAACCTTATTTTACTCACACAAAACCATTGAAATTCCATATATAGTTAGTTGCACTAACTATATATTGCGCACCTGCAATCCACTGCTGATCATGTCACATATTACATCATTCATGACATGGTCAGTGACATCACTGATGACATCACTGATGACATCTCAAATGACATCACTGATGACATCACTGATGACAACATCCAGTGACTGTATGTTTCTGTAAAGTTAAAATATATCTTACATATTGAAGAATGAGTGGATGTATAAGTGTCTGGATGAAGGATTTAGTAGGTGCGTGACTGACTGTATGAGTGAGTGATTAAATGTGTCTCACTGAATGCATGGGTTAGTGACTAAACTGTCTTAATTTGTGCATCATTATGTCTGTTGTTCTGTAAACTGCTGCATGTGTTGATCATTAGCTATACGAGAGGCTATATGTGTTATTAATTGCTTGCCCAAGTATTTCTATGGGAGATTGAGTTTGTGTGGGGGTGGCTGGAAGGTGTGTGACTCTATGCATAGATGTGTGAACAGTTTATTCACTAGGTGTATGAGTTCAAGAGTGCATGTGGAAACAGCTACATGGGCAGTTGACTGTGTGCATGAGTGTATTGATGAGTGAATGGATATCTCAATGCTACATGTCATAGTAAGTACATATGTAAAACACAGTACATGTGAGAGTTGGCATATATAAATAACTGTGCATGAGAGCCACCGAATGAGTGAGTGGTTGTATCGATCATTGTGAACTTGTATCAGGGATTGTATAAGAGAGTAAATATGTGTTAGTATATGTTTCAATAAGTAAGGTGTGTTTAACTGTATAGTTGAAGAAATGGAGATGAGATTGTTTCTTTGCATGACTGACTGGGTGTGTGAGTAACTCCATGGATGAGTGGAAGTGTGTGAGTGTCTGTATACACTGAGTGTATCTAAGGTTATATTAGAGTCTGAAGAGGTTTATCGTATTAGCACAAGAATGATGTCATTTGAGATGTCATCAGTGATGTCATCAGTGATGTCATTTGAGATGTCATCAGTGATGTCATCAGTGATGTCACTGACCATGTCATGAATGATGTAATATGTGACATGATCAGCAGTGGATTGCAGGTGCGCGATATATAGTTAGTGCAACTAACTATATATGGAATTTCAATGGTTTTGTGTGAGTAAAATAAGGTTTTTTAAATGCTAATTCCTAACTATATATGGTCTATAACCTATGGTTTTTTCAGTGAATTTTCAAGGTTTTGTAAATGCTAATTCCTAACTATATATGGTCTATAACCTATGGTTTTTTCAGTGAATATATATATATATATATATATATATATATTCACAACAGGTTTCCCCGGTCCCGGGGATGGGCGGAGTCGCAGACACAAACGGTAATCACTCGCTTTAGTTCAATTTCTGTGTTTATTACACAATTCCATTGGGGGGTCAAACAAAAAACAACCAACGCGTTTCGACAGCGTCCGCTGTCTTGATCACGGTCAGTTTAGTGAATGAAGCTCACAGTTTTTAAGGGACAAACCAATATTTGGGTTACACCTCCATGTTTCCTTAAACCCGCCCACATATGCTGAGCATTCTGGGACCAGTAGTTTTTGGTACGTCATGATTTTTAACAAACAAAGACACTCATTATTCCCACAAATATGAAGATTTACAAGAATTTTGGAAGATTTGTATCATGATAATGTCAATTACGAAGGTGTACATATGTCCTCAATATTACATGAACTCAAGGTTGAGTTACGGTGAAATGCCGCCCTCCAGTGGGCTATTCACCAATATGCCTGTAATTATTTAGCCTTAATGGTTTAACATCCGTACTGCCCTCCAGTGGGCATAGTTTGCAGACATACCATAACAGTGCTTTGCTTAGTGTGAGCTATTTACAAAGGTGAGAAAAGGTGAGGTGGTGAAAAATTAAAGGGACAATTAATTAAAATGAGAAAATGGTAAACAGGATGCTGTTAGAGGATTCAATAGTTCATAGTTACAGCTTTCATACTTTTTACAGATGTATATATAGTTCTTCCGACTGGTTAAGCCCAAAAGGTGTCATGGTTCTGAAGCTCAGGATATGTTTCGACTCCTTTTGTCGAAGAGTTTTTTCATGGTGGCCACCCCTTGCTGATAGGTTCATAGTCTCAATGCCCCAAAAGCGGAGTTGTTTCCAGTCCCCATTGTGGCTCAGTTCCATATGCTTGGCAACTGCATTTGCCCTGTCTTTATTAACAGTGGCCCGAACATGTTCCAATATACGTTTCTTTAACTCGCAGATTGTACTGCCTATGTACCTGAGTTTGCATGGACACTCGATCATGTATATTGTATATTTGCTGTTGCATGTGATGCATTCCTTAATTTTCCAAATTTTGTTATTTGGCATGACTATCTCAGTCGAAAAAATACTGCAACAAACGCAACATTAGAGGCTACCAGCTTCCATCAGCAATCGCTCATATCGAGCATTCCCTACGGGGAATTTTTACGCCTAAGAAGGATATGTAGTGAGGAACAAGAGTGGCAAAAACAGAGCGAAATGGCTAGACAACGTTTCCACAAAAGACAATACAATCAACAATCCACGAAAAAATGCTGGGAAAGAGCCAACCAAATCACAAGGGCAGATTGTCTGATGCCGAGAGAAAACCATATTCCTACTGAGGATGAACCAATCAGATTCATTACAGACTATAGTAGTGAAACCAAGCAAGTAAATCAAATTCTGAAAAGAAATTGGAAGCT
This sequence comes from Lissotriton helveticus, assembly GCF_964261635.1. Classification (NCBI taxonomy): domain Eukaryota; kingdom Metazoa; phylum Chordata; class Amphibia; order Caudata; family Salamandridae; genus Lissotriton; species Lissotriton helveticus. Next base: position 991,796,364 of record NC_136067.1, read on the forward strand.
TTTACAATTGGATCCGGTGATAGGCAAAAGAATGGGAACCCACCCCACAATAACATACAGACGGGCCAGAAACATTCAGGATCAGTTGGTCCACAGTCATTTTCAATCAAGTGTAAAAAAGAAGTAATGGCTACAGACTAAGGGCTTTGTCAAATGCTACAACTGCAAGTGCTGTGAAATCGCAAAACCTACGACTGAGATAGTCATGCCAAATAACAAAATTTGGAAAATTAAGGAATGCATCACATGCAACAGCAAATATACAATATACATGAACGAGTGTCCATGCAAACTCAGGTACATAGGCAGTACAATCTGCGAGTTAAAGAAACGTATATTGGAACATGTTCGGGCCACTGTTAATAAAGACAGGGCAAATGCAGTTGCCAAGCATATGGAACTGAGCCACAATGGGGACTGGAAACAACTCCGCTTTTGGGGCATTGAGACTATGAACCTATCAGCAAGGGGTGGCCACCATGAAAAAACTCTTCGACAAAAGGAGTCGAAACATATCCTGAGCTTCAGAACCATGACACCTTTTGGGCTTAACCAGTTGGAAGAACTATATATACATCTGTAAAAAGTATGAAAGCTGTAACTATGAACTATTGAATCCTCTAACAGCATCCTGTTTACCATTTTCTCATTTTAATTAATTGTCCCTTTAATTTTTCACCACCTCACCTTTTCTCACCTTTGTAAATAGCTCACACTAAGCAAAGCACTGTTATGGTATGTCTGCAAACTATGCCCACTGGAGGGCAGTACGGATGTTAAACCATTAAGGCTAAATAATTACAGGCATATTGGTGAATTGCCCACTGGAGGGCGGCATTTCACCGTAACTCAACCTTGAGTTCATGTAATATTGAGGACATATGTACACCTTCGTAATTGACATTATCATGGTACAAATCTTCCAGAATTCTTGTAAATCTTCATATTTGTGGGAATAATGAGTGTCTTTGTTTGTTAAAAATCATGACGTACCAAAAACTACTGGTCCCAGAATGCTCAGCATATGTGGGCGGGTTTAAGGAAACATGGAGGTGTAACCCAAATATTGGTTTGTCCCTTAAAAACTGTGAGCTTCATTTACTAAACTGACCGTGATCAAGACAGCGGACGCTGTCGAAACGCGTTGGTTGTTTTTTGTTTGACCCCCCAATGGAATTGTGTAATAAACACAGAAATTGAACTAAAGCGAGTGATTACCGTTTGTGTCTGCGACTCCGCCCATCCCCGGGACCGGGGAAACCTGTTGTGAATTTTCAGCGGTAGGCTCAACCGCAGGAGTAACGCGACCGAGAGAAAGCAGCGCCTAACGAGGGGGAAGTGAGCCAAGCGGCGCAAATTGTTGTCTCCTCGAGGTGCTCGCCGGCACACTATCTGGAACTATTGTGGATCAGCCAGCAACGAACTATCGGTGGAAGAAAGCGGGCGTTCACCTGCCAAGGAGGGAGACTCTAAGGTAAGAGTGGCTGCCTGCTGGAGTACGCTGATGGAAACGTGATCTGGATGCCTCTGTTGAATGTTCTAACAGATTGGAAAAACACAATAATATGCCAGTCGGCTCTTGGGCTTTTCATATCCTTTGAACTGTGATTAATTGTCTGCCAACAGCCTCTCAAAAAACCAAACAAACCCGACCTTGGGAGCTGGCAATACTACACAAATTTAAGACATAATCTACAGCTACAGAGGAATAAAGCCAAAACGGTCTCGCATTGGTAATCCCAATTTTCAACACTGCATATCCAGCGCAGGGGGGTCACACAAAGGAGAGAAATAAAATGGATAAACGGGATGCCAAAAGGAAGGAATTCATCGTAACTATGTTTAACAAACATGACATGAACAAGCCCACTGAAAGCAATAAGGAACCGGAAAAAAACGATATTAAGGACATATTACGTCTCTGGGAGAAACTAAACAAGAAAGAGATAAACAAATCATGGGAATTAATTTCATTGCAAAAATATTTGGAAGTGGAGAGAGTGCCTCGAGGCTTACGAATTTTAATAATGCCAAGCCAGCAGGATGTCACGAATGAATTGCTTCAGGAGTGGGGTGAATACACAATCAACTCTTCCTTGGGACTATTAAAGATATTGGTAAAACATATTGATATAGCTCTTGAGAAAATAAAGGATCAGTTGCGAACACTAGAAAAAGAGCTTGATGGCCTCAAACTTAATACCGAAATGACAAAATTCAAAGAGGACTTAAACAAACAAATAGAAAAACACGAGGAGGAAGTAAGAATTAGAAAGCAAACGAAATTTGAGAGGGATGCCAATGATTATGCGCAAGGACGCATATTTACGTTCGCCCGTAAATATGACCCCTTCAGACCCCCCAAAACAAACACAGCCAGCTCATCTTCAAGCATGGCGTCTTTGACATCAGCAGATTTAAGCGAGGATGATGCCAACCTGGATCCTCAACAAAAGGTTTTTTTAGGGGATATGCGCCTGGTCCTATCACAACAGAAATGGGAACAAAACCGCGGGGCGCAAAGAAATGCACGTGGTCGAGCAAGAGGAAGGGGGAGATCTTGGCAATCAGGATTCACAAAGCCCACACAAGGAGGGGCACAAGGCGAAATGGTTACAAGCGAAAAAATTGGCACAGAGACAAGGCTAATGAAACAAAAGAGGGGGAAGTAAATGAGGAGCTGCAAATAATTAATCTTTCTGGAAAGGAAATCTCCGAAGCAGAAACATCATTGCTTAAGAAGGGAATTAATTTCTGCCCAACAGCGCGTATAGATCTAGCGCAAACACGAATTGACCTTTATCTCTACATCCGTAAAATCAAGCTGGCGAAATTCTTTGCTGAAAGAAAAAATAGACCTAAAATACTAAAAAATCAACCCAAACCTACATCCAACCTGTTGGCTAAGGAGTCTGATGCTTACTTGACATTATTGAATTTAAACGCTCAAGAGGGCCAAGAAATCAATTTGGAGACAGCCATACCGCAATTGGGAGCGGGAACCAGTGGATTAAAAGCCAAATCCAAGTTCTATCCCCAGCTAACACCTGGAAATAAAATAGACATGTTTCAGGAGGCAGTCATCCACGACCTATATAAAATGAATCTTAAAAACAAGACCAGGGACAATTTATCCAAAGATGAAAGGGATGCTCTCGCTTCATTACGCAATAATGAAACCTTTGAAATCAAAACAGCTGATAAGGGCGGGAACATAGTCCTATGGGACCGCAAATTATACACCATGGAAGCGATGGACCAACTGAACAATCCACAATTTTATGAAAAATTCAACAGGAATCCCATTGACAACATAAAGAGAGAACTAGACAGGAAAATAGACCAATGGGAAAAAGTGGATCTTTTGGACTTTGACGAGAAAAAATATTTAACAGTGGACTTTCCCAAAACAGCTACTGTATATTTCTTACCCAAGATCCATAAAAATGCCACCAAACCACCAGGGAGGCCAATTGTGTCGGCCAATGGCTCTTTACTTGAACCCTTATCAAATTTCATTGACTTTTACCTAAGTCCTTATGTAAAGCGTCTAAAATCATATATAAAAGACACTACCGACTTCCTGTGTCTCTGCTAACTGTTGCACATTGCCTGCCATGCGCCAGGACGCCCCTTAGCTGGGGCAGCTGTGCGCAATACAAAAGTGCATAACATAACATAACATAACTGTGTAACCTGAAACAAATTGAGTGGCAACCAGGCTTCATCATGATCACAATGGATGTAATCGCATTGTATACGAACATTGATAATGATATGGGTCTCAATGCATGCAAACACATCCTCAATGAACGGAATATTCACTATCAACATCATAATTGCATGCTACTTGAAATGATTCAGTACCTACTATGCAACAATATTTTCATGTTGGGAGATACGCTGTACAAGCAAAAAAATGGAGCCGCCATGGGCTTTTCTTTTAGCCCGAACTATGCCTGCACCGCCATGGGATGGTGGGAGGAAATGATGGCATGGAATGAGAGTCTTCAAACATTCACACAGCATATTATTGTCTGGAAAAGATTCATAGACGATCTATTTATAGTGTGGAATGGCGGTGAGGAAACATTTCTTCAATATTTCCAAATACTGAACAGCAGCACCCCGGGCATAAAATTCACCTACAACATCAGTGAGGTCAAAGCTATTTTCCTGGATACAGAAGTTTATATCAAGGACAACCGGATTGAAACGACCCTTCATCGAAAAAATACTGCAACAAACGCAACATTAGAGGCTACCAGCTTCCATCAGCAATCGCTCATATCGAGCATTCCCTACGGGGAATTTTTACGCCTAAGAAGGATATGTAGTGAGGAACAAGAGTGGCAAAAACAGAGCGAAATGGCTAGACAACGTTTCCACAAAAGACAATACAATCAACAATCCACGAAAAAAGGCTGGGAAAGAGCCAACCAAATCACAAGGGCAGATTGTCTGATGCCGAGAGAAAACCATATTCCTACTGAGGATGAACCAATCAGATTCATTACAGACTATAGTAGTGAAACCAAGCAAGTAAATCAAATTCTGAAAAGAAATTGGAAGCTTTTACAATTGGATCCGGTGATAGGCAAAAGAATGGGAACCCACCCCACAATAACATACAGGCGGGCCAGAAACATTCAGGATCAGTTGGTCCACAGTCATTTTCAATCAAGTGTAAAAAAGAAGCAATGGCTACAGACTAAGGGCTTTGTCAAATGCTACAACTGCAAGTGCTGTGAAATCGCAAAACCTACGACTGAGATAGTCATGCCAAATAACAAAATTTGGAAAATTAAGGAATGCATCACTTGCAACAGCAAATATACAATATACATGATCGAGTGTCCATGCAAACTCAGGTACATAGGCAGTACAATCTGCGAGTTAAAGAAACGTATATTGGAACATGTTCGGGCCACTGTTAATAAAGACAGGGCAAATGCAGTTGCCAAGCATATGGAACTGAGCCACAATGGGGACTGGAAACAACTCCGCTTTTGGGGCATTGAGACTATGAACCTATCAGCAAGGGGTGGCCACCATGAAAAAACTCTTCGACAAAAGGAGTTGAAACATATCCTGAGCTTCAGAACCATGACACCTTTTGGGCTTAACCAGTCGGAAGAACTATATATACATCTGTAAAAAGTATGAAAGCTGTAACTATGAACTATTGAATCCTCTAACAGCATCCTGTTTACCATTTTCTCATTTTAATTAATTGTCCCTTTAATTTTTCACCACCTCACCTTTTCTCACCTTTGTAAATAGGAAGTGAGCCAAGCGGCGCAAAATATATATATATATATGTATCAATTTTGGTGATATAATTTTTTTAATTACATAAATTATTTATTAAAATTACATTTTTTTATTAATTATTTCTAAGTTTATATTAAATATATTTATTACTATATTAGTTTTAACTTAATTTTAAGACATTTTAAAAAATCGATATTTTGACAGTCTATATTTTTGTAAGTCGATATTTTGGAGTCGATATTTTGGTACTTACCTGTTTGAAGATAGGGAGTCGATATTCTGTCAATCGATATTTTTGACTCGATATTTGTGTATCTCGATATTTGTGACGTCGATATTATGTCAGTGATCCATTAAAATCAATAGGACAAACTAAACAGATGATATCCGTATTAACAATCTCATCTAGATACTGTTACTGTTTACCTGTTACATTTAGATTTGGTAGGCAGTAATTTGAGCCTTCTCCTCCACATGGCTAGCAGATATTTAGAGACTGCGAATACGATACAACCTAGGGTACTAGTCTTTAAAATTCTGAGGGAGTATAACAGATTTTTAAAACCCAGGTTCCTGCATAAAGGTATCAGCCAATACTTTCTAGATTTGCTGTAGGCAGGACAAACAAAGAGCACATGGATTTCATCCTCAACACTACAGCTGCAAGCTGGACAAGACTTATCATCTGAGAGTGACCAATTGCTTGTAAAAGCTTTAAGAGGCAAGGTGCCAAGCCTCCATTGAATAAAAAGCTTCCTTGCTAGGATTGGAAAAATAATATCCATAAAATCCTCGTAGATTTCACTGCATCACTTTTATGAGGTTTTCCTGCGTGGGAACTCCCCCCTGCGTACATTATACCTGACGCAGGTATAATGCGACGCAGGGCTTTACAACGTCACACATCTCCCTAGATGCGTCACGTTGTAAATAGGGTGCATTGTTTGCACCGCTGTTGCGCCAAAACAAATGACTCAATGGCGGCGCAAAGATGGGCAAGGGGCTTGTAAATCTGCCCCTTTATTTTTTGTGGACAGATCGAAAGTACTTAGATCTTCTTGTGTATCCCCACCCCCAATACTTGCATAACAATGTGAGTCAAGCACTCATGCACACGGATGGCATAGTGTGTCTTGATTTGATGCTACTAGGATGTGGCTTAGGTTAGGGCGGTCAACCTCAAAGCGGGGGACCTGGTTTGGGCAGAGCCGGACTGACCATCGCAGGCACCGGGCATTTCCCCGGTGGGCTGCCAGGGTAAGGGCTGTTTTTGTTACTGGGGGCCGGTTTTGCAGCATAGCTGCAATATCTGCCCACTGTAACAAAAGCTGCAGCGGTGAGACAGGAGTGGAGCTTCCAACTAGCCCACACTCCCTCCTGCCCATGAGCCAGCCGAGCTGTTTGCCAGGGCCTGTTTCGGTTCCAAGTCCGGCTGTGTGTTTGAGTCTCGGCAAGGACGCTCAGCATTCTGTGATTCTGGGCAAATCACTTAATCTCCCTTTGCCTAACAAAATGAATGTGTCTTTCTGTAACAAACTGGTGCTCGTGTAAAGCACTCTGATACCTTCGGGTCTAGTTCACCCTATATAAAACTCCAGAAAAGAAAAGATAGGTCTACAGCGGTTAATGAACATTTTGCTAAATTACAGGGAGGAGTAAAATATGAGGATTATCTTGTCCAGAATGGAATAAGTTGTTTTTGAAAATAGAGACAACCTAGATTCACTGTGGGTTTGTTTTGAAAGTCTGTTATGAGCACAAAGAGTTTGTCGAAGAATATAGATGATCAGTGGTTTGGTTTTCATTAAACCAAACCTAGATGACATGCCAGAGGAAGGTGCTCGCACAAATGAATAATTTAGTACAGTGGTTCTTAACATGTTTCTGCAGACACTTGGGGCTCCACAACTGTTCAGACAACTAAATATTTCAGCCAGGAGGACATTCCTTCTTCTTATTCTTCACAGGTCCAGGAGTGTTCTGATGAGGCTAATAAGGTGCCACATATATGCCCAGTACCAGCCTGTGGGTGAAGAAACTCCTGGCCACTCCTTAACCAATGGGTTAAAAGATTTATAGTAATTTACCCTACTGTACCCCTTGTACCTAAAACCAACATGGCAGCACTCTTTTTCCTCTGGTCAGAGCTCCGTGTTCCCACCGGCAAATGTGACTCCCATTGAGTTAAGGCCAAGTTGACTAGGAAGACAAAGGGAAGCAGGCCTAGGTATGAGCTACATCTGGCATTGACAGAGTAGGCAGGAGCACAGGAAGGGTCTAGGCAGAGCCCCCCCCCCCCCCCCGGGCCATCTATTGAAGAAGAAAAACCACCTCCCCACACTCAGTCCTTTTGTCCGCTGTCTGGGAGCAATCCACATCTCACCACAGGGGAGCCATTCAACAGTCAGGTGACATTGCGCACTGGTGGGAAAGCCCTATTGGATTAGGCAGAGAAATAACAATTTTCTATGAGTGTAATCTGTGAAATAGCAATATAGAATCTGACTTGACCACTGGGCTGGATTTTACATTACTATTAAAGGAGTACTTTCAAGTGTATTCTAGATGCTCCTAAACTGAAATTAAGCAAAAGGTTTATTTTGTCAAGACAAAATGGCAGTTTAAAACTGCAGACCCGGACTGCAGAGGCAGTTCTGAAGACATGTTTTATAGTGCTATGTCAGTGGGTGGCATAATGAGTGATCTAGCACACTAGTAGCATTTAATTTACAGACCCTGGGTACATGTAGTACCATATATTAGGGGCTTATATGTAAATTGAATGTCTCGATTAGAAATATGTCATTTTATCATTTTTAATGCATAAGCGCTCTATCAGTGGTTCGCAGGGGTAAAGTGTGCAGAGTCCTATAGTCAACAAAATAGGGTTCAGTAAAAGAAGACAACAATCTGTGGGTATGCCAGGCCAAAGATGGTCATTTCCAAATGACTTTGATGACATTCTTAAAACTTAAAGGCATATAGAGGATGAAATGTATGCGGATGAGAAATCTGTAGTGCTAGCTTTGGTAAGACTGGAACATAGACTTATCAGCATAAGATTTAATGTATATATTGAATGTCTTCATAAGTGGCAGATATTGATTCTCTCTAGAAATGAGATTGACTTCCAATAGCATTTTTTTGGGAATGGTAAATGCCAAGAAGGGGTGCCCACCTTTTTTTTATAAATCTTTATGCTGCTGCAATAGGGTTGGGGATGCCTTCAGACAGGGTGAATTCAGAGTAACACACATTTTTATGAAAGCAGAGTAGAGGGCCTCATGTACAAAGTGTTTTAATGGTTACGATCGCTAAGATTTGGAAAGTCTGAGAGTTTACGACCACTAAAACACTTTTTTAAATGCACAAAACTAATTTAACCAGTTAGAAAATATTTTCAGAATCAGTAATTCTGTTTAGGAAACATTAAGACATCGATATTTGGAAGGGGCATTTTAAGGGACTGTATTTATGGGGATGTATTTAGGTTTTGCAACCGAAACCCTGAAGGAGGTGGTAACCCATTTGTAAGGGAGAAGAGATCCCAAAGGGTCCTCTTCCACTTTGTGAATGAGGACAAAAACAATTGTAGGAGCAGGGACCACTGCCTGCTCCTAAAAAACATTTGCTGAAGTTTTTATTTCATTTTTAAGACACATCCTGTTTTTTAGGTCGAGCCTAGAGCAGCGTATGCGCTGCTTGCTCGATTTTTAGTAAGGGGGTTTTCAGAGTGCTACCAGAGGATTTAGCTGGCCTCAAGCTTGGGTTCACGCACCTGTGCACGCGCACAGCTGCCATCTGTCTTTTCTACGTCGGGTAATTAAGTATTTTTGCCGCGCGCTTGTTGTAAACTTAGTGAAAGGCTGCATTTTGTTCATGTTTTGTATGTTCACCTTCATGCGTCCGTTTTGCATGACCCTTCAGTCACCAGTACATTTTCTTAAACGAAACGGTCTCTTGATAAATACACTACTGCAAGCTCTAACATTTCCTAACTATATTTCGAAAGGCACAGGAAAGTAAAACCTGAAAAGAGTTAGGTGGAGGCTCCCTTAGACTTTTGCCAGGTTTTTGAAAGTTCACTGCAACCTTTCACAAGCGCTTTTTGATGATTGGTTCGTCGCTCAAAGGACGTCAGATCCTATTTGATAGCAAAGAAATGTGTCCTTGTGCGCACGCCCTTGACTGCACTCCCACCCCAGTCGCCTCTCACTGCTCTTTGCCGGCAACATTCTTTCTCGTGGCCTCGTCTCTCCATACCAATGCGCCCCCCCCTTTGTAATACCCCTCACCTGCGTTCAGGAGCTTAAAGCAAGGATTTTATTCCCCCATGGAAACCAAGCCAGTGTGAAAATGACGACACGCTTATCTCACACTCTCTTTCACACACCATGGCTTCTTTTTTTTCGCCACAGTTGTGTTACTAATGTATTGTCCCTGTTAACGGTTGCTAGCTGTCCCTCATGTGGAAGAAGACGCATGTTATGTTTCAACTTTCTCCCTACTACCAAGTCCCAATCCTGTAGTCTAGTGCGGACAAATTGCACTCTCATGCTATGTTACATTTTCCCAAGAGGATCTGTCTCTTTTGACACACAATCTTTCTTCGCTGGCAGTAAATGCCAGTGCAGATTGGTGAGGCTTGAAATCTTACTCCTTTTGATCCCAGCTTGAAATTCTTACCCTATTGTAGTTTCCCTGCTTAATATTCCTGCACTCTTTTCAAAAGCAATTCCTACATGAGAAATTAAACACACTGAGATTCTCAATGCCATATAATCTGTCAGAGTAATCAACTCTACAAAAATAGGCAGTAGATTACCGAAAATTCCAGTAGTCTACTGCAAAAACTCCGCTATCTGCTGAATATTTGAAAGATCAATACTGCGTTTTTAGGTATCGCCTGCACAGCGCTTGCGCAGTGCTTGAGAAATCTACTGTTTTTTTAAGTAAACTTAAAGGGAATTTACATCCTGTCTCCTCTCTTTCCTAGCTTCTCATTGGTTCCTGTGGGTGCCACTTACCTTTCTTCCATTTCTATTGGCTGTAGCATATTTTCCTGCATTTACCAATGATTGTTCCTCATCTGCTTCTCTCATCAGTTTCCCACCACCGAAATACTGTTAACATCCTCTTTGATGGAACTATATTTTCATAAAGTTTTGCCTTTTACTCGTGCAGCATATTTATATAACAATTCATCACCGGAAAGATTACGTTATTTTCATAGAATCACAGGATGTTGCAGAGCCGCCGAGACTCGGACTGGGATCCCCAGCTCTCGAGTCATCAGCTCTGGTCTCTGCATCACATCCTCTCCACTCCTGTGTCATCTGTCAGGGAGCTCTTTCCTTTTCCAGGAGATGACTGATGAAAACAGCTATTTATTCATTACTGTTTTACCAATGCCTGTTACTTTTAGGTCTCGCCTTCCAGACAGCATACGCTGTCTGGTTGCAAAAGATCTAAAGTGAATTTACAGTAGGTTTATAGCCAGCCATTGGTTGATTCTAGAGTCACTCTTATTTGCTTGCTACCTATTCAATTGCTTGCCTTCCTGTTCTTGTGTTTGTAGCTCTCCTGGAGCATAGCCTCTTACCAACCTTTTGATTGTCTGACTTGTATCTTCCCACTGCTCAGTGTGTGTGTGTTTTCCAGCTCTCTCCCCCTTATGGCTCTCCAGTGGCAAATACCAACCCAGGGAGGTTCCTCCACTTGGGCAGAGGAGCATCACCCCATAAGCCCCAGAGCGAGAAAATAAAATGGTAATAAAGTTAATTCATTACTGTTTTATTGTTCAGCCATCCATCCATCCTGAACTAAGTGTAAGGACAGGGCAAAGCCAGTGCTGACGAGTGACAGCAGCAGAGAGCTATGCGCTTTCAAATGGGCAAAGTCCTCTAACCCAGCAGTCTTAGACAGCTGGGTTAGAGAACTCGCAGGCCTCCAGTGCTCTCAGGAGCGCTAGGAGAGTCCACTCTATCCAATCCTGTTGCTGCTTTCATGCTGTGAAATCAGCGCCGGGATTGGGTAGTGTAGTTTCCTGCTTCCGGGGCTTCCAGAAGACACCGGAGGTAGGAATACATTGCACTGAGAGGAAAGGAACAAGGTATGTTTCTCTTATTATTTTTTGTTGTTGTGCCCCCGCCCTCTACTATCGGTACATGCCAGCCGCCACTGTACCAACCCACCCACCTAGTGTTGCTCTCTACCATGTGTGCTGCTTTTCCCATCCTCCACCCACCGTCTCTGCCACACTTTTCCCTCTCCTTCTGGGGTCTTTTTTTTGTATTTTGCACTTTCACGCTAAAAGAAATACTTGTTTATTTACCAATGCAAGTGAAGTATACCTTCTTGGATCAGTAAACAAACAAGCATTGGCATAGCCAATAGGTCTCGCCTTTGGGACCTTATAAGTGTTTAGTTATGCAGCACAATATCCTTGGTGCAACAACATCAACTGTTGCATGACTAAACACTTATAAGGTCCCAAAGGTGAGACCTATTGGCTATGCCAATGCTTGTCTTTTAGGAAAACGAGCTGTATTTAAAAAAAAGATTGCTTTATTTAAAAGCAGTCACAGCCATAGTGGTCTGATGGAAAGCACTCACGGACATGCTGGTCTGATGACCCCAGCAGGTCACTATGCTTTTTCATTGTAGCCAATGATAATGGGTTGCAATTTGCAACCCAGCCAATGCATAATGTTGAGGTAGGTCAAATTGAAACCCACTAAAATTTGGTATTTTATGAACCGACCCATTAGTACATAGGTCAGTTCGCAAAATAAAAATACATTTAATAAAAGTCTGTGCACAAATTGAGACCACTTTTACTGAATCTATTTTTTGTACTTTAGGCCCTGAAAGTATTAAAACATATCTATATCTTTGGTGTTTGGCATAGTGCAAACCTAGCCAACCTGGCCAAAAGGCAGCAGAGGGCTATAAAAAGTTCAAAACAAAGATACAGTCAACCAGCGATAGGAGCTTTAGATTCTAAGAGTGGGCATAATCTTCTTGGGTGGCAGGTGGTGGAAATCAGACCCTCAGAAGCATCTCCCCCACAGAAGCGTCTTCTTGAAATAGGTAAGAAAGAAGTTAGACATTTCGTATTACATATGTACCTGGGGAAACCACAATCAAGAGCATTGACGCATCTGAAAGTGTGAGAAATGTGAACAACAGTTCTGCTATATGTGTAATCGTTTGACCGGATCCTTTACCCATGTAAAGCAGTGCTGGATTCATTTCCAGTGTGGGATGCTGCCATCAACATTGCAACTCTGAAATTATAGGGAATGTGAAAAATCACAGAGTCACACAAATAACAAATACATCAAATGAGCCACGCCCATCCATTAGGAGAGTGGTGAGGGTGTGGTATGAAGCTGTTGGTGCACACTGTTGCAAATATATTACTGAAGCATGGTGTGGTAGAGCACTGTCATTTACAGACAGCACATTGTCCATTGAAATGGCCACACAATTTGTGCTGATATGCAGTTTCACAGAAAAAATTATGTAGCACACAAATGATACTGTGTGGAAATTGGGTTTCAGCACTTATTTTTCATTTGAACTTTACAAAATAAATTGCCTTTATTTATTTTGATTGTATTTAAATCTTTGTTCACATCACACTACATAATTACAAAAAGGTGCTTCTGTTGTGCTCTCCTAACTACTGATATATTTTGACAGTAATTTAAATATTGTTGTGTGCCATACCAGAAAAAACTGACGTACTACTTACTGTCTTTCTTTTCACACTCCCTGCACCCCAGCAAGATAGTCGGATAGTTCAATTTACAAAATTCTCTAACTTTGCACTCTGAGAAAGATATGTAAATACCAATCCTTATGTTAAAGAATGAGCTGCAACTAGTCCCAGGATGCTTGTTTCCGGTCCAGGGAGGACCTGGCCTGGCAGTTCAGTCTGGACTGTTCCCATGAGGCACAGGGTCAAGTCTGATTTGCATATAGTTGGGTCCAAACTGGGTGGCGTGTTGTTGTGCAAAAGAACGATGGATTTAACCCCGATCTTTTGACTGGGGGAGAATTTTGCATTGTCACTATTCCGTCCATCATTTGTTTGCTGTAACACGCAAGTTGTCAGAAGGCAGAGCCTGGCACCTGACCTCTGCCTTTGAACACAGAGCAAATTTGACAGGATGTACGCCTACCTCCAGCACCTCTGCCCATGTACTGCGTTTACGGTGTGATGTGCAAACTTAGACACACTTCATTTAATATGGCACTTGTTTTTAAATACTGTACTAGGAATGCTAAAGTTATCAATGGTTTACAACACCTTATTTTATTATAAATTGCACGCATATTGTTCAAGTTTCTTTTTAATTTGTAATAAATTCGCTATTTTGCTGCCAATTTGGAAAACCGTGGATTAATTAGGTTGATGTAATAATTAATAAACTTGAAATTACGCTGATAAAGGTAGATTTTTAATGATGGCACTTATTTCAAATTTGTCGACCGTTATGGCTCACGCCATGATCCTGTTTCCACCACACCCAAGTTAAAACTATTTGTTGCACGTGACTCTCTGCACATGGAGAGCCCTTTCTCTTGATATCAGATCTCAGCGTTGCCAACATCATTTTCCCAAATGACAACATATAATTAAACTGTCTGTCTTGGACATCATGTCTGGATGTTCTGGGTGCTGCGTTTGCTTAACTCTACAACACAATCAGTTTCGACAGGAAGTTCCTGATGAAAACAGGTTTACCGAAGCCTCCACGTGCCTGCGGCAAAAAATAAAGAGAGTGAGTCATCGCGGCTTTGTATCACTTGGCTGCACAATATTCTGGCTTCGGTCCATACATATTATATGGAGCTCCCATAGAAAGCCTGACCCTACAAGAACCAGTGATCTACCTATGCGAAAAGGGATGGTCATTAAATGTTTCGCCACATGTAAGTAAATGCTATTTTAGCACGAATTTGGACTTTTCAAAAATATTGATCATGGAAAATCATCAAAAATACTGATCAATTACCTTGTTATTCACACATTTTCAGCCTCAAACATTGGCATCACAAGATAGTAAGAATCCAACAAACCGTGCATTTAAAATAATTAAAATTGACTTTTCAGTGCTTGGTGGGAGTGTGTTAAAATGTGGTTAGAAATGTATTGGTGAATGCTGTTTTGTCTCCAGGCGATAAAAGCCCTAATATACAAGGAGCTCAGGCCTGAATCAAATGCACTGGCTCGCTTGGCACTGGAAGCGCAAATTCCTTAGATTTGCACTGAAGATCAGTTTCTGAGACAAATCTTATGGTAGAGTGACTGTATAGAGTGTTTTTCCTACTAGCCTTGATTATCCTACATGACCAGATGTCTATATATCATACTAATAATGTGCAGACGTGTTCATACAATGGTGGAGAACGTTCACAAGGGGATCCCTGGTGATAGCTTAACTGATGATATCCCCCTTCTTTTTTCAGAAGATGAAGGTTTTCTCCCGAGTTAAACCTATCTGGGATCCTCCATCTCTGTCATTTTGCGGGTTGTATATTTGCTTCTCTCGCAGCATCAATGCTTTGCGTATTAATATGTCCACCATGAATGTTATTATCATATGTCCCAAGAGAAAACTTGACATTTTGCTAGATCATTTAATTCCTCTGTCTGTAATAACCGTCTTTCCAAGGAGCTGTACGATTTGGACACATTTGAAGAAAGTTTTATAATAATTGGATGGCTTGCATCTTTCAAATAAAATGTCCCTGTTTGAGTGCTGCATCTTTTTTTGGGCTCTACTAAGCATAGCAGGTCACTTCTCCCACTTACAAAAACAACAATTGATGGACAGAATGCAGAACAATGTCATACATTCACCCAGTCCACACCACTGGAGTCAAGCTATCCTGGCTGAAGACGGCTGATAGCCAGAAACTGGTCCTAGGATGCTTGATTCCGGTCCAGGAAAGACATGGCTTAGCAGTTCGGGCTGGACTGTTCCCATGAGGCACAGGGTCAAGGCTGATTTGCATATGGCCATGTCTGAACTGGGGTGGTGTGGAGTGCAAAAAAACGATGGATTTAGGCCCAGATCTCTGTACTGGGGTGAATGTATGACATTGTTCTGCATTCTGTCCATCAATTGTTGTTTTTGCATTTGTCAAACCGAGTGGGATGGGTGTGCTCAGACGTGAGTCCCATGCTCTCCACACCACTGGAGTCAAGCTATCCTGGCTGAAGACGGCTGATAGCCAGAAACCGGTCCTAGGATGCTTGATTCCGGTCCAGGAAAGACATGGCTTAGCAGTTCGGGCTGGACTGTTCCCATGAGGCACATGGTCAAGGCTGATTTGCATATGGCCATGTCTGAACTGGGGTGGTGTGGAGTGCAAAAAAACGATGGATTTAGGCCCAGATCTCTGTACTGGGGTGAATGTATGACATTGTTCTGCATTCTGTCCATCAATTGTTGTTTTTGCACTTCTCCCACTTATAAAGAGTTGTTTGCCTCTGGTTTAATAATGTGTATCTCTTTGCACAAGGCTGCTTATACAGTCCTTAGGTCTGTTACCAACTATGCTTCTCATATATTTTTAAAATGCCATTTAACTTCACTCAACATGGCTGCTATATTTACAGTGCAAATTTGACTAAGGCCCTTATTGTGAGTTTGGCAGTCCAATAGACTACCAAACCTGTGGTGGCGGTCCACCCGCTGCATAAGGACTGTGACGGATGGACCACCATGGGACCACTGCTGTCGCCAGGGATCCACGATCTCTGGTAGTTGCGCAGTGATCTGAGGCCCCAATATGCTGGCGGTGCTGCTTCAACACCGCCCAACATATTAGGAGTTTCTTCACCGACACACTATTCCATGGAACTGCGACCACTATGAAAAGTGTGGAGGTGAGGAAACAAAAGGGGCCCTACAGGGCCCTCTATTGCCTCTGCACCATGGGGTGCATGCAGGGGGGACATCTTGTACCCCCTGCTTGTACGCACCCCTAGTTTCTGTAGGGCATGGACTTGACAGTACATGCCCTGCAGGAACTGTCTTTGACACTCCCACTGTGGTGCCTTTTTGAAAGGCACCACAGTGAGACCGCCAAAGAACCTCTTGTTTAAAAATAAGTCGTACTCTGGTGGGCAGTCTTTAATGGCTTTGGAAGTCTCAGAGCAGGGCTGCAGCGTGCTGTCCAACTCCGAGACTGCCCACGCCATGATAAGGCCCTAATTCTCATCTCAGTGGTAGAAGGGGCCTTACCTTTGAAATAGTTTAAAATAAGTGGAGGAAGTGTCTTGTATCTCTCCTATAGGTGCATTGTACAGGACCCTCCCTCACCCTCTCAGCCAGGGAGGTAAACTCCAAGCCTTTTAAAAGCTATATAGCTCATCTCCATCTTCATCTTGCAGTCAGATGCCTGCATCATTTTGTCCGCTTTTTCCTAGCTCCAGATATTTGTTCTGATCTCTACCCTGCCCCAGTTTCTGCTTCTGTGGCCTCACCCACACGCTTTGCTGCATTTTGCCCCGTGGCTCTTGCAAGCTTCTTGATTCCATATGTGTCCTTTTGCAATGTAGGGAGAGGAGCAGGGCCTGTCTGGGAACCAAAACTGGCCCTGGCAGAGAGCTTGGCCGGCCCTCCTGGGAGTGGTCGAACTGTTTTACCAGGGCCAGTTTCGGCCGATTTTGTTACAGGGGCCGATTTTGCAGAAATGGCCCTGTAACAAAAACGGACCCCAGAGGCCCAAAATTGGCCCCCACCCTAGCGGCCCACTGGGGAAACGCCTGGTGCCCGCTACGGGCAGTCCGGCCCTGAAGAGGAGTTGGCCTAACGGCTTGGGCGGTTGACCTCGAATCTGGGGAACTGGGTTCGAATCTCTGCAATAACGCTGAACATCGTGTGATTCTGGGCAAATCACGTAATCTCTGTGTGCCTAACATAAATGAATGTGTCCTTAATGTAACACAACTGGTGCTATGTAAAGCGCTCTGATACCCGATACCGAGTCAAGTTTGCGCTATATAAAACTCTGTAAAAAAAAAAAATGTAGCAAGTGTCTGATGCAAATGAGAGGCCCAGCAATATTTGTCTTTGATGTACACATCTTATATGGGTATGTTTCCTCTGTCACCAACTTCTAATTTAGAAAAACGTTACGATCTTACCTTGTATTTCATTTCTTTTCAACTTTGTTTTAGTGTATGTTCAATGTGTTTTTGTACAATAGATAATTGCAGTGTGGATGTGATCTGTCACTGGGTCTGGTGTTTTTTTCCAAATACACAGAAATATTAGTGTACAGTATTATTGGTATTTTGTGGACCCCCTGTACTTTTTGTGTTGTCCTCTTTAATTTTGGTATATGTCATTTGATAAACGTTCTGTATTGCCAGGGCAGATATGAGGCCCTGTTAAACTCCTCTGTTATCACTGGTCTGTCATTAGGCCTATTTTCACTTGTGAGGGAGAATCATTATTAAGGTTCATAGTGGTTAATATTGGAGGGTTTCTTGTCCATATTGTTCAGTTTTGAAAAAGGATATCCATTTCCACAGTATCCTATGTCTAGCTGTGGTCTTAGAAGACCAGATGGACAGGCCACTGCAGCAGCTGATATTTTTACAGGACTACACTGTTGTTGAGCAAGTACTCGCTCAGTAAAGTATTTTTTGTATTGAGAAAATGAAGTTCTAAAGAAGAAATTTGTTTGCCCAATACAAACCGCAAAAGAATCTGACCCACTAGGAGTTTTCTACTTGCGTGTGGGGGACATTCATCATTTTCACTTCCTGCATGTGTATGCATGGCAGGAAAATAAATGACAGACAGTGCTTAATTTGTAAAAGAATAAGTGCCAGGACCCAAAATTGTGCTCAGAAGCCCCCCGTCCTTGCCTATTGAATGTTAGGGTATGCTGAATTCTAGTGCTGGGCACTCTTGATCCCGGGTGTATGACGGTAAAACGCGTACTGTTACAACGCGTCCCTTTACGACGCAGTTTTAACAACGCAAGTCGTTCCAACGACTTGCGTTGGGGGGGGGGCGCTGATAGTGAATAGTTTAATTTACTATTCCAACACCAGTCCCCGTGGATAGTAGGGAAGTGTAGTTCTGAAAATTCTGGACTCGTGAATAAAACTTTGTCGTAGCATGACGATTTTTATATCAAAAGACCGAGAATGGCTAGTACACTATGTACAAGCATTTTCATCATATTCGAGTGACGATTTCACCTCGAAATCGTCATTTTCGTCCTGAACCCTTGGCTTCCATTTTGTGTACGGCAGCCATTTTGTGAGTTGCCCTCACATAGGCAGACGAATTAAGCCAAATTCGATTCCAAAGGACACGTACACCTTAATTGACTTTTCTCTGACCTGGGCAAGCTGGAACCATTGCCCCAGGCAAAACCTGTTTGGTCAGTTCCTCTCCCAGTGGCCGAACGAGATAGCATCAAGGCACAACAGGCCATAAACCCTTTTCATCGCACACACACCCTGCTGAATCTTGCTCACACCTGTCCCTGCTCTTTTCTCTCTCACTTGCTTTATGATGGGGAGGTGCCCGTTTTTATTGGGGGTCCACCGGTATCTGATGGAAATGTTGGGCCTTGCCGGGTAATTTGTTGTGGGCTGGACAAACAGAAATGTGGGCTTGTCATCATGACTCTGCTTTTCCTTTGTAGTGGAAACATGTTAATGGTATAGTAAAATGTGAAGAATGTTTGCCTAAGGCACAATATTTCGTATAAAAAGAGAAGCCTGACTTTGTAAGATTGAGCAGTCTCCTGAGAATATACATCCCGTGTTGTTGTACTTCTAGGACGCCTGTTACTTGGTTGCAGCCAATAAAATCGATCCTTGACTTCACCTAGAAGACTCTGAGTTTCTGTGGTCTAAATCAGGAAAGTACTCGAGGTCTTTGGGTGTGCACCCTGACACCACTGGGTTACCGGTTCGGTACCGGTTCTGCAAAACCCAGTACCTCAGTTGGCGCCCAACGTGGGGCGATACCAGCGGTACCGGTCCAGCCTGAGGTTCGTGAGGAGCTTCGTGTGAAAATTCTGGAGGAAGGCCAACCACTTCAACGACCCCTGCATGTCGACGTGGTCCGAAAGTCTTTGCTGCGAGGTTCCCCGCTTCCCGATGGCTACAAAGGACTGCTGCCCTGGCTATCGCCCTGATTTGGACCCTTGAAGTTTGGTAGAGCAAAACGCTAAGACGAGTCTTCTGGTGACGTCATGGATATCTCAGTTAAGTATAAGTGGAGCGCCTCCCAGTCCTTAGTTGGTTCTTAGTTTTGGGTATCCCTCGGGATCGCTTTGTTTGGAACTTGCAAGTGCCAAAGCCGAAGTACTCGTGTATTCACGAGAAATATCGTAATCGATAATCCTTTGAAGTTTGGAGCTAGACTAGAGAGCGAAGATGCCTGGTCTTAGCAGACTTGGAAATTTGTTTTGTCTTGGTTGTAATAATAGGGACTCCCGATTGGAGGACTCGTGTCCGGTTCCTCCGGTTGGAACTCCAACTTATGAACTGTATGTGAAACATGGAGTAGGCCCCATCACATACAATGAAGTGTGGATCAAATACACCAGAAAAGACGGTGTTTTAAAATGGCCCCAATACGGTAGCTTTGACACGGAAATCTTAGATAATCTTGAAGTTAAACGTTTTAAGAAGAAAGCCCGGCCGGCGATGATTGACTCTTTCCGCCTATGGCGTAAGGAGGCCAAACAGAAAGAAATCAAATTAGAGAAGAAAAATAAGAGAGAAAGGGGTATTTCGATATTGCAAGCTGCTATGCAGTATAAAGACAATGAAGAAGAACAGATGAGTGAGCAGTTGCACAGGCAACGTAAAATGGTCATTGACAAATGTTATCCAGTTTTGCCGCCTCTTCAGCAAGATGCAGCAAAAGAGCTTGAAAAAGATCTGTTAATGGCGCATTTGTTAAGTTCGCCACCCCCCTATGCGCAGAATGCTACAGCACCTCCGCAACCTTTAGTTGCGCAACCCGTGGTTGCATTGCCCCCTGCTCCTCCACAGCACCCACCAGCTACTCTTCAGCTGGCTCCTGCTCCTCCGGTGCAGCCTCCTCAAGGGCCACCGGCTTTTACATCTGCTCTTCCTATACTCCCTACAACTTTGACTACTATATCGACTACCACTCCTGGTACTTCTCCTGACACTGCCTCTGCATCTGCCTCGTCTCACTCTGCCTTCCCTCTTGTCTTTTCATCGACTTCTCCTTCAGTTGGTCAGAGAGTGGCTAGTACTGTTACCAGTATTCTGTATCCTTTCTTTGGTGCAACAAGTGTAACTCCTGACACAGAGCGTAAGCAGTTGCGTAGTCAACTGCCTGATTCTAGGGAGAAGGAAACGTTGAATTGTTTGGCACATAAATGGGTTGCTGACCCGGAAAAGTATGATTTAGAATGTGTTATGGATGTCTTTAACCAGTGGGAAACATCGAAGCAGAGATACGTTTTTGAGAAAATGTGTGATTTTCTGTGTGAAGATTTAGAGGAAAATGATTTGGACTCTAATCCGCCTGAGTTGAGCCATGTACGGTTTGAGTTTTCAAAAGGCGCAATTGTGGGTTCAGATGTTAAGAAAGCAGGTGCGACGTTGTTGTCACTTAGGACTGAAGGTGTTTCCAAGTCGTTGTTTGATTCTGATTCTTCTGTTAAGAAGAAGGGAAGACAATATCCCATGAGAGAAGTTCCCCCACAATGGAGGGAAGGGGACCTAGCAGCTAACCCACCTATTCAGCCTCATTTTCAGCGTGTGTGGGTACATGTTCCATGGAAGCGAGCTGAAGTATTGGCCCTTAAACAGACATTGCCTGATCCCCGTAAGAATCCTGCAGGGTATTACAAGGAATTGTCACAGACTGCAGGTTCATGCATTATGAATTTAGCCGATATCGATATGTTATTTGGGAATGTTGTTCCACAGCCTTTATGGGAAAGATTCATCAAGCAGATCATGATCAGGAGTTAGGTGATTCATGGGCTAATATTGCTGCTGCAGATGCCCTACAAATTGGTGGTGCTAAACCTGAGCCTTTAGTAGCAGAACTTCCTGGTAAGATAATTGATTACATGAAAACTATAATGCCTGCGATGCGTGTAAATTGGGATAAGTTGTCTGCATGTAAGCAGAAGAAAGATGAAACGGTGTCTGATTTCTTCACCAGGTTTGAAGAAACGTTTGTCGACCACAGTGGTCAAGATATGAGCACAGAAGGTGGTCAGCGATTGTTCGTCGATAAATTCGTGCACAATCTGCTTCCAGAGTTGTGTAAGAAGTTGAAAGATTCAGAGAGCTCTTGGGCAGTTTCCTCTTCAGCACAGATATTGGCTACTGCACAATACTACGAAAATAGAGACAAAGATGAGAAAGATAGAGCAGAAAAGAAAACTAAAGAGTTGAAAACAAAGGTTCTGTTACAGCAAGCATATCCGCCACGTGGTGGTGGTGGCCAGAATAATGGTGGTCAGAATAACTATCAGAATAACTATCAGCAGCCTCAACAGTATCAGAGGAACTCGCAAAGAGTCGAGTATACTCAACCACGTGTCCCTGTAGGTCCCAATCAGTGTTCATATTGCAAGGAAGAGGGTCATTTCAAATATAGTTGCCCTATCTTGTTACAGCGCGCAAATGGTGTTTCTGGCTCAAGAGGTAGAGGTGTTCAACAAGCACCTAGAGGTAGAGGACGTGGAAATTTCCCCCAGAACGCTTGTTCCCTTCCACCTCAGAACTCAATGAATAGGTTCGATCAACAGAATAACGCATCTGGTAGGACAGCTCAGTGCTATGCTGATGATTATTATGCAGAAGATGAACATTTGGAAGGTAGTGATTGCTAGGACAGCCATAGACAAAGAGAGGGAGTTGTTTCAGTTCCAGTAGATCAGAGTGGACCATAAGTTGAGGTGATTACATCAGGTGTGTCAGAGCCTTTTCTGTTGGATACTGGTGCTACAAAGAGTTCTATTATGCACTCCAAACTCCCTGGCATACCTTTGTCTGGCGAAACGAATGTATCAGTGGGTTTTTCTGGCGCCCCGGTTAGAAATCCGATTTCTGACCCTTTGTCTCTTTCTGTTGGTCCTTGTGAATTCGAAGCACCCCTTATTCTGACAAGAGGTTGTGGTGAAAACTTGGGATTGGATCTGTTAAAAAGATTGTATGCGACTTTGTACTGTTCTCCTTCAGGAGTACAACTTACTTTAGGTAAGAAAGTGGTTTCCTCAATGTATTTGTCAAGGGATAAACTTCCAACAGAATTGTCGTTTCTTCCTGATATTCTTTGGGCTACTGGTCCTAATGATGTGGGTCTCTTGGAAATACCACCATATGTTGTGACATTGAAAGCAAATGTTGCCACGCATTCCCCAATACAAAATCTCTAGTGAAGGTGGAAAAGCGTTGTTAGTGATCATTTACGATTTGATTGAAAAGGATGTGATTGAAGAGACAAGAGGCAACGTTTGCAATAGTCTTGTTCTGCCTGTTTTGAAACAAACTGATCCCTCTCAGCCACCTGTGTAAAGATTTGTGATTGATCTTAGAGAGGTGAATAAAATAGTTGTGCCACAATTTCCAGTTGTTCCTGACATTACTATTGACTATGATTCCAGCTTCTGCGACCTGGTTTTCGGTGATTGACTTGAAGAATGCTTTCTTCAGCATCCCGATTGCTGAGGAGAGCAGGGATATTTTTGGCTTCAGTTTAGGAGGACGAAGCTTCCGCTTTAAACGCGCTCCTTAAGGCTATTGTGAAAGTCCATCAATATATAGTCAAGCTTTAAAAACACAACTTGATACGATTGTGTTACCTGATGGCGCTACCCTCATTCAGTATGTTGATGATTTGCTAGTTGCTGCAGATACTGAGGAAATCTGTAAAGAAGCCACGTTGTCATTGTTGCGTCATTTGTGTGATTTGCATCACAAAGTGTCTCTCTCAAAATTGCAATATTGTCGACAAGAAGTGACCTACTTAGGTCATCTCTTATCGAAGGAGGGAAGGAAACTGACCCCAGAAAGAATTCAGGCAATAGCGAAATTGAGTGTGCCAAAAACACAGAGAGAAGTGCGTGCTTTCTTGGGTATTACATCGTACTGTAGACAATGGATTCCAAATTTTTCTTTACTGGCCAAACCTTTGGTGGCATTAACGTGTAAAGATACACCCAATCCCGTCCCTTGGTCTGAAGAGTGTCGGAAAAGTTTTTCTGAATTGCGCACAGCATTATGTTCAGCTCCTGTGTTGGGTACCCCCAACTACAGTAAGCCCTTTACATTGTATGTCCATGAGAAAGAAGGTTGCGCATTATCAGTGTTGACACAGCTGTTTGGAGACAAGCAGCGTCCATGTGCGTATTTTTCATCAACTTTGGATCCGGTAGCTAAAGCATTGCCGAGTTGTTTAAGAGCAACAGCGGCAGCAGCTCTTTCTATTCGACAGTCTGCTGGTTTGGTGATGAATAACACGCTAGTTGTGATGGTTCCACATGCAGTGGACACGTTGTTAAACAGAACCAAGACACAGCACTTAACTAGTGCTCGATTGTCAGGTTACGAATTAACCTTGTTAGCAAGTCATGTGCACATAAAAAGATGTAACACTCTAAACCCAGCTACGTTGTTGCCAATTGTAGGGGAGTTAGATACTTCTGAACAGCATGATTGTTTTCTTAGAACAGAAGAAGAAACGAAAGGGAGAATAGACCTCTATGATACTCCTCTTGCTGAATGTGATGGTACATTATGGGTGGATGGTTCATGCTTCAAGCTTCCGAATGGTGACACGACTGCAGCATATGCTGTCACGACTTTGCATACAATTGTTGAAGCTGCACGTATCCCACATAATTCAGCTCAAGCAGCAGAGTTAATTTCACTTACAAGAGCATGTGTGTTGTCAAAAGGAATGAAAGTGACTGTCTATACCGACAGCCAGTATGCATTTGGAGTGGCTCACAGTTTTGGACGATTGTGGAAAGAACGTGGGTTCCTGACTTCGCATGGAGCTAAGATTCAGCATGGTCAGTTGGTGAATGAGCTTCTTGAATCACTGACCTTGCCTCTGCAAGTGGCGATTGTGAAATGTAGTGCTCACAAGAAGGTGACTGATGATGTTGGTCGTGGAAATGCATTTGCTGACGAAATCGCGAAAGAAACTGCAGGGAATGTGATGAGCCGAATGTATGTTGCAGGCCCTGCAAGATGGGTTGGTGATGTTGGAATGTGTGAAGACACGATAGAGAGTGGGAAGTCTATTCAGGCTGAAGCTACAGAGAAAGAGTTGAGCATGTGGAGAGAAAGTACGGGTAGAATGGATGCAAATGGTTGTTGGGTTGAATTGTCAGAGCATCAGAGATGGTTGCTACCCGATGCGTATGTGCTTGCAGTGGTTACAATGGCTCATGGAATGGCTCACATCAGCGTGAAAGGAATTTGTAAGTTGTTGGCTCCAGTATGGCAAAATTCAGGAATTCCCAAGTGTGCAGAGAATGTGGTCAAGAATTGCATGATGTGTCTGAAACACAATCCTGGTAGGGGAACCCCAACTCCAGCTGGTCATTTTGCGCCTCCTACGTATCCGTTCGAGGTTTTGCAGCTAGATTTCATCCACATGGAGAGGTGCAACAACTTAAAATACGTACTCGTTGTTGTTTGTGCCTTCTCAAGATGGGTAGAAGCATATCCCCTAAAGGACAATACTGCCTTGTCCACAGCGAAAGCCCTTGTAAAAGAATTCTTCCCCAGATTCGGAATGCCTAGAATGGTCTGGAGTGACAATGGGAGTGAATTTGTGGGTCGTGTGATGAAGAAAGTATGTGAAGGGCCAGGCATTCAACAGAAGTTTCACGCTGCAAATCACCCCCAATCAGCTGGACTAGTAGAATGCTACAATGGCACGCTTAAGTTAAAATTGGCCAAAATTCAAGCGAGCATTGGTCTTAAATGGCCTGATGCTCTACCCTTAGCACTCCTAT
Source organism: Lissotriton helveticus (assembly GCF_964261635.1). Classification (NCBI taxonomy): domain Eukaryota; kingdom Metazoa; phylum Chordata; class Amphibia; order Caudata; family Salamandridae; genus Lissotriton; species Lissotriton helveticus. Next base: position 991,821,657 of record NC_136067.1, read on the forward strand.
CCACCAGAATGACTGTGCATTCGCGAGTGAAACTTAGTCCCTATGAAATTGTTTTTGGCCGCCCGGCCAATATATGGGGAGTGCCAAGGCCCACAAAGTTCAGTGAAATCGAACACCCTGTTTTGCTTGATTATCTGTACGAATTGACGGCTAAATTGCGTGTTTTACATCAACAGGTCCATGACACTCTGCCTCCGGTCTCTTAGACTCCAGGTCATCCCATCGACCCTGGATCCTGGGTTCTCGTGAAGAACTTCCAGCGAACCAAGAACGACCAGCCCAGGTGGACCGGACCGCACCTCGTCCTTCTTTCCACAAGATCAGCTGTTCGAGTGGAAGGGAAGAAGCACTGGATCCACGGGGTCCATTGTAAAAGGGTACCTTTACCTCTGCCGTTCGACCAGTGGGTCCAGAAGGATGTCGCTGACTCAGAGACTGAAACCGTGCCACGTTTTTTGCCTTTCAGTGATGCACGTGTAAAAAGAACACTTACTGAACAAGAGAGTGATAATATTTTGCAACCAGCTGTATCACCGTCAGTTCCATTGGACACTACAGAGCCTGAACTCCTTTTCCGGGATCACACCATACCTGGAAAGCAAAGATACAATCTTAGGACGAGAAATACGAACTAATAAAAGTGTTTTTTTTCCCTCCAAGTACTATTTTTGAAAGCGCAGCTCTCCCATCTGAGAAACTTGCTTATTTTTGTTTTTCGAACCGCCATCCGGGTTCCGCTGCTAGGGCCGCGATTGCCCAAAGTCTTTGGGGTGCAGCTGACGACGTTAGGTTGGCAGTTCTGGTTGGTCCAAGGGAGTTGCCCTAGACTGACAGAAGCATTCCTTAGCAGAAACAACTTCCCATTGCGGGCAGCACTTTAGAGAGGATGGAGTTTTTCGAGATGGAGAGACCTGCCAAAACAATGAACTTTAAAGCCAGGATATGTAAAATGATGACAAAGAAAAGCTTTTTGATACTGTGCATTTTTATGTTATTCAGTGTGATTATGTTTTTAATAGGATATGTTTTATTCTCTTTTCGAGTAACATTTGCATCCACTACATCGCCCATACCTCCTCCTACTGTTTCCTCACATTCTTTTCAACCCCTTCCTGAACATGAATCCGCTAGGAGATTAGAGTTCATTAATAACTCCTTTGTTCAGCTCTTGCACCAACACCAACTAGTAATGAACACGACTAACTGTTGGGTGTGTGGTCTTATGCCTCACACGACGGATAAAGGTATCCCTTATCTGGTCCTGCCTTTCAGCCATAATGGTTCTGTGTGGGCATACAGAACGATGTTCATATATGCACGTGAAGTCCACCCCCTACGTTCTGAAAAAGACAATCCTAAGAATAGTGCTCTGGTTAAGGGTATAGTCGACATGATTAAGGAAGAAATTTCTTATGAAACTACCCCCGAAGATGAGACACTTGCATATATAGGATGGAACGTGACCGGATATGGAGCTACTCTGAGTGAGAAACAGCAAGCTAAGAGATCCTCCCCTATTTGGATTGTACCCCATCAGGGTCACCTGTGTCTGCAAGGTACTGGCAAGAATCCCAGAGCTCAGTTAGGGAAGAGTATCTGTACTGAAACGTATGTTTTTGGGTCTCAGACTTCCCCTGCATTTTTAGCAGCTAAGGGTACCTATCATCTGCCATGATAGAGCCTATACATGGTTGCCCCCTGACTTTTCGGGCTCATGTTTTGTTTCGTTCCTGTTGCCTCCCACCTACACAGCAGCGGCAGACTACCACAAGACAAGGGTAGTTAGGGGTGTCTTGAGTAAAGAAGACACTGCAGGACAAGAATTTGGGGACTTCGTAAAGGGTTTTCTGCCGTTCTGGGGACCCATGGTTAACAGCAGGAACATAAGGCAATTGACAAGGGTAGTTGAGTCCACTGTAGTTGGGAACTGCTGGTGCCCTTAGTAACTTGACTGCTGAGCTCCAGTCGGATCGTCTTATGACCCTTCAGAACAGTGTCGCTTTAGATGTCATACTTGCAGACCGAGGTGGGGTATGTAAATTGATCCAATCGAGTTGCTGTGTTTTCATTCCAGATAACGCTCCAACAGTGTACCAGGCCATCTCCAAACTGCATAAGATTTCCGAATCTATTCATGTGGATAAAGGAGATTGGTCGTTATTGGGATGGTTCTGGGAACTGATATCCGGCTCGGGATGGAAAATTCAGATGGTCATTGGGATGGTCTTAGCCATTCTTTTCCTGTTCTGTCTGTGCGTGCAGTGTGCTCCTGCAATATGTGGCCTCTGTGCTACATCATGTGTAAGGAAACCTGTATCAAGAGACGAACTAAGTACTAGAATGATGTTACAGCAACATCTCAATGACTTTAGGAATATAGACCTGGACTCAGATTAGCATGAGATTAGGTTAAATTGCCTATGTAAGGGCAAAAGGAGGGTTTGTAGTTCTGAAAAGTCTGGACTCGTGAATAAAACTTTGTCGTAGCATGACCATTTTTATATCAAAAGACCGAGAATGGCTAGTAGACTATGTACAAGCATTTTCGTCATATTCGAGTGACGATTTCACCTCGAAATCGTCATTTTCGTCCTGAACCCTTGGCTTCCATTTTGTGTACGGCAGCCATTTTGTGAGTTGCCCTCACATAGGCAGACGAATTAAGCCAAATTCGATTCCAAAGGACACGTACACCTTAATTGACTTTTCTCTGACCTGGGCAAGCTGAAACCATTGCCCCAGGCTGTGATGTATTCCTATAGGTTCTGAATCGATCCCCCTATTCCTGACCCTATTCTGGTTAAACAAACTAACAAGTTAACTAGCAGCCAGCCCATGAGGCAGAAAACCCCCATGATGCAGATACCGTTATCTGACGCAGTCACACTACGGCACAGGAACGTGTTATCTGATTAGGTCATAACGCTTGCGATCTAATTAGACAAGCGATATTCCTCCAGCCCCTGATAAGGCATAAGGAGTTCTCATAACAAATCAAACCTATGACAACCTGGGCAAAACCCTGCGGCCATTGTTTTGATTTCACAGAGAACTTCAGCAAAAGAATGTGCTAACGAGCAAGTCGTATGACATCCTTATTGACGTATCTATGTCCATCCTTACGTCAATCTCGGCACCTTAAAGGTATAAATATTACCGATATTGCCCTATGCAAACACACGCGGTGGTGACGAGACGGAGCAGCCATACTTGCCGAAGCCCAGAGCAGAGCAGACCCCGCTGGCGCAGCCCCGCCTTCCTGACGCGCTGAGAACGAGACGCGCTGCTTTCTCCTGCCGAGAAATCCAGCACCGGCGCTTCCGGGTAGCCCTCGCAGGCAGCCTGGAATATCGAGAGCAGAGAAAGAGATACCATCCCTCATTCATCCTAACTTCCAGGTACAGAACTGAATAACCCCTCACAGAGAATTCTTTAGTTATCCACTTGGCAAAAACAAACTTAACTTAAACTGTAACTTTCTATTCCCGCCCACGTATTAGGCTTAGGTCAGGTACACGGGGTAGGCGTATTTAGAAACACCAGTTGAGTACGTTTAGTCAAATGTATATGTGTATGTAATATATTTTATTCATTTTAAAACATCTTATGGCTTAGAAACCATATCAATGTTTTTACAGTATTATTTTATACTATTGCTTTTAATGTATGCACTTTACTTAACTATAAGTATTGCAATAATATCGATCCATTTCTCTTGTATGAGAAAAGAGACTGATCAATAAATAACACTTTTTATTGAACACGCCCGTCTCTTCCTTTTCTCTACAATCTGATGAGACTAAGAATGCACGTACTGACTGAGTAAAATAATTTGCCTTTTGTTCACACGACTCTCGAGATATACTCTTGATTAGGGGAGAGCAAAGTTGTCATGTTTTATGGTTGTCAGAAACTAAATCCCTTCTTGTCTAATCAGGGGAGTTAATTCTTTCCTGAACATTCGAGAAAGTTTCTAGTGAACTCTGAGCTAAGCTGGCAAACCCAAAACTTTAAGTCTAATATCCACAGTAGTAGACCTAGTTAACGTCTGGTCTAGGCCTATACTATTGGAGGTATTATTCCAATGCGCAGAGCCTATTGGGATGATAGGAACTACACTACATGGCGCCCAACGCGTTTGGAAAGGGCGATAAAACTAACGTAAGACATTTAGAGTAACTCAGTCGTGCTTTCTCACTCAGACCCCTTTTTCCCCACAATACTCCAAAGACGTCTGGAGTGGGTGAAAGGTAATATCCTCCAAAACCTCACAGGAGGGAACTCCTATGTATGGTTCTTGGTATAGTCAACGTTGAAGGATACACTGTTCCAAAATATTGTGCATCTAATCTTTGTTTCCATAAGAAACCTGATCTGCAAACAAAAGAACTAACCTTCCTGTCGGTAAAATGGACAGTGAAGATGAAAGAGAGGCAGTTAGAATAGCAACTGAACTCGCAGCAGCTGATGCTACCATGCAGGAAGCAGACCCGGATATAATACTCATCCCGGTCATCAAAAGAAAATCTATAACCATAAAACTTATAGAAAATGGACTGACACCTAGAGGTGGTACAGTCATATTCGTAATTGAGGCACACGAATATCGGCAGACAGAGGTATACTATTCATGGATAAATTTTCCAGCAGCAAATCCTGTAACAAAGTACTTCCACTATTACAAAATAGAGGAACCTCCTGAAATGTACACTCCTTTCGAGGAGGTGGAAGTACCACTTAAATTTCAAGAGCATTTGCTCTTATTTAATGGCGCGCTAATACACAATAATCACATCACCAGGCTCGGTCCTTTGGGTAGACCAGGAGCAACGTTGCCGGTCCTAGCCGGATACACACCACATCCAGACATCAATGGGATGTCTGCACCTAACCTGTTAACACAGCTAAAACAACTAATAAAAATACATAGACAATTAGTCCAGTATGTGATGCGGACTTCAACAATTCAGCCAGCGATTAAAATTCCACAGCTGACCCCTCACCAGGGGAACACAAATAAAATTACACCACAGAACATCCAGTCCTGCCTAGGTAAAGTACCGGCTAAACGGGAACAAATACCATTCTGGTTGGCACAGAAAATCACCCAAATAGAGGCGGTGTTTCCAGACACCACCCCGCTAGAAAAGCACAGGATTCTGACTATCTGTCTTCCAATGGGAATCGCACCACACATTGAGGACTGTGACACTTGGGGTACAGTCTTTGCTTCCATCTACACAAAAACACAGGGTGTTCCATCCATTTCGGTAATACCAGATGTGCTAAAACAAATTCAAGACGAATACGGTCCAGAACCCGCTTTAACTCTTGGTATGAAATTACTAAAAGACTTCAAGCAGGTCTCGGCTATATTATTAGCCAACATAAAAGGTGAAGCAGCAAACGTGGCGATCCGCCAGAGGTTAAAAGAGACAGATATAGCAGACCAGCCAGCTGAAATTGCCAGAATCATAGAAAAATCCTATGAAGAACTAGGTAGAGATAGTCTAGGTGGAATACCAGTAAAACCACAACTAATTGAAAGTCCAGAAAAAATATTTTTTAATAATAATTCTACATCACCAAAAAAGAACTGGGATGGAAACAAACAATCCAATCCTAAAGAAAAGAAATTCCAGTCCAGAGGAAGGTCTCCTAGGCGAAGAGAAAAATCTCCGAACCAAAGACACAGGTCACCCTAGAGTGACCCCTCTGGGAAAAGATATAACCTTAGAAATAGGGATATTTTAAAGAAGCCTGATAGATATCAAGACATTGATACACGTCCCTCTCAATCTTTTCAGACTTCCTCGCAGAAATCGGAAAGAAGAGGACGATCAGAACAAAGAGAAGAGCACGCCAAGTCCAAAGACAAGGAGCCTGCTCAGCTAAAAAAGAAACTACAATTTCCAAAGAAGAAGGTAGCCAGCATTAAAATAGTTAACAATGCCGAGAATTCTGAGGACACAACTGAAAAATGGGGAATGGGCTCAGACAATGCTAGACAGCGCAGCAGAAGTGAGCATAGCTCGCAAAGTCCTTATGAATCATCTGGAGACAGTGGACACGAATGAATATCTTCAAGTGGAAACTGCGGACACCAGAGTTAGCAAACCTCACAAAATATACGAAATAACATTACGTATAGAGGGGGATAAGACTAGAAAAATAAGGGGACTATTTTGGGATAATCTCTCCAAGGGCTATGATATCCTTCTAGCTGAAAAAGACTGGCCACCAGAGTTTGTCAGGGATTGCCCTCATGGCGAAGAAGTAATTATGCCTGCCTTCTCAAATCATATCCCAATTCATAAAAAATACACACTTGCTAGAAAGTGGGAAGTGGCTCTAGCTCCTGCTTTATATAAAAATCACGTAGGATGGGATGAGGACTCACCTCCTCACAAAATCCAGTTAAAATCACAACCTACTGCACAAAGGCCGTACCCAATTAAGCAAGAAGCTAAAAAACAGGTAAAAGAAATACTAGATCAGCTAGAATACCAGGGGGTGATTGAAACTTGCACCTCACAAATGAACAACCCTTTGTTTCCGGTCTCCAAACCAGACAATTCATATCGTATAGTTTTGGATTACCGACACCTTAACACATGTTGCAAAACTTTTGCAGTGCAAAACTCTCATAGTGCTGCACTAATGAATAACATAGTGCACAAAAAATACAAAACAACATTAGACATCTCTAATGGATTCTTTTGTCAAAACATAGCACCAGAGAGCAGATATTTAACTGCATTCTCAATAAATGGCACGCAAAAACAATTCTGTCGGTTAGCCCAGGGGTACAAGAACAGCCCGGGAGTATTCTCAGCGAGAGTAACAGAATTACTACAAATATATGATGATGAAGCATTATCTTATGTCGACGACATACACTTAACAGATGATGACTTGGAGACTCACTTGAAGAGAGTGAACACCATAATACTTGGGTTCGCAGCAGAGGGTTACAAATTCAACTTTAAAAAATCCAGAATTGCCCATCTGACAGTCCTGTTCCTAGGATACGAATTATCAAGTGAAGGCAAAAGCCTGGCAGACAATTTCCTAGAGAAATGTGCCGTAATCCAAGCACCTAGAACACTAAAAAATCTTCAGTCAATTCTAGGCTTCCTAAATTTCGGAAGAACATACATTGCAAATTACGCAGAAAGGGTCAAACCCCTTTATGATCTGATAAAACCAGATTTTAAAAAATCCAATTGGACTCAAATACACACAGAAATTTTGAGATCCTTACAAACAGACATGCTAATTAAAACAAAATTAGAAACACGTGATAACACACGCAATCTTGTGATTCGAGTCATCCCAGGGAGATGCGGATTCACATACCTGACCTCTAATGAGGGAGAAAAGGTACCAATTGCATTCAAATCACACTTGTACACTAAGGCTGAAATGAAATTTAGCCCAACGGAAAAAATTCTAACTGCAACACAGACAGCTATAGCAAAAGAACGAGCCCTGGCACAAGGTAAACGAATAATAATCGTGACACCGATACCAGCCCTAGAGGCTGTAACAAAAGCGAGCATTCCAAATGCTAAAGCGCTCCATCCAAGATGGATACAATGGGCTAATTCTCTTGCTGCAACAGACGTGGCGTACGAATTTGATCCTAACTTAAAAACACAAGAATTTCTCCAATATGAATTTGAATGTCCTCCGCCGACCGAAATTCTGCCTCTAGAACATTACGGCTGTATAATATATACAGATGGATCAGCACAGCCCGCAGTAGGGGGTAAACAAGCTTACAGTGCTGCGTGCGCGATTGTTAAAGGTCGCTGGCACGAAGGGAAATTTAAACCAACACTCACTAAAACACAATCTTTAGGAGATTGTACAGCTCAGCGAGCTGAACTATTGGCGTTCAAGATGGCGCTTGAAAATAACGATCGAGAATTCCCCACACTCATAGTGTGCGATTCGTATTATTGCGTTCAGTCTTACAATGAATACTTGCAGATCTGGCTTCAGAATGGTTTCAAGGATGCGAAAGGTGGCACAATCAAGCATAAAATGCTCTGGGAACAAGTAGTTCTTTTACAGAAAGAACTACCAAAGACTCACGTGATACATACGCTGAGTCATCAACGTGATGGCGTTCACGTTGCAGGGAATTCATTGGCTGATGAGGCCGCGAAGGCAGCTGTGCAAACGGCTTCCGTAGCTGCCATCACCCGGTCAAAAACAAAAATAGACAGTGAAATATTACAAGCTGTCAGCGCTTCAGGAAAGGATTCGATAGAAACACTCCCGAAAGGCTTTCCAGTAAAATACACATACATAACTGATGCAAACAATGTTCCTTTTGCTCGAATCCCTGGAGTGGGGGATAGGGCAATTCCAAACATGGAACACAGGTTAGGACTGATAATAGCGGCACACGAAGGGCTTGCTTCTATACATGCTGGCGTCTCAGCCACAGTATCGTTATTAAAACAGAGATACTGGTGGCCACAAATGAGAAGACAAACAAGGAACTATGTTCTAGAATGTGAAATATGTCAAAGAATGAAAGTATCAACGGTGAGACGTCCAGCTCAGACGCCCCTTCTAATCTCGGATAAACCATTAGCTTGTGTTTACCTAGACCACTGTGGTCCCTTACAAAGGGATGGTAACTATAAATATATCTTGGTCGCAGTGGATTCATGCACGAGATTCATATGGATGTGGCCCCAGCGAACGGCTGACGCCAGAACTGTTATAAAAGATTTGCGAGTCTTTATCGGCACATACGCAATTGGCATGCTGCATTCAGACCACGGTCCTGCTTTTAGCTCTCGGGCTTATAAGGAGGCCATGGTCAGCATGGGCGTGACATTGCGGTACTCTTGTCCATTTCACCCTGAGGGGAACGGAATTGTTGAAAGAAAAAACCGTGACATAAAGCAATCTATAACGGCAAAGGTATTAGGTTCGGGAGCTGGGTGGGTCAAACATCTAATAAATGTCCAACGTAGTCTAAATAACTTGCCAAGAAATTCTCTGAAGGGATTCAGTGCGTACGAATTATTATTTGGAACTAGGATGTTAATCTCTGACATTGATAGTCAGACTTCAGTGGTGAAAGAAAAAAGCTTTGAAATCAAAGACCGTTTGGCTATTTTGCAGGACTTAAACAAAACAAGAAAAGACCTGAGCAACATAAAGTTGAAACAACAGCCAACAACCACTGAAGAACCACCATCTGTCCCAGCAAGACCTGTCTGGATTCCAAAAGTCGGGGATCTAGTCAGGGAAAAGATTGCGGTAAAGAAGGAATTTGGGCCTTCTTACAGAAAAGCAGTTCCTGTCTTGTCTGTCAACGGGACAAGATCAGTTGTACTACCGCCACTTGCTGGTAAAAAGGAGAACCGAGTTGTATCCATCGACCTGGTAAAACCACAATCATGTGGCCGATAACAAATAGTAGGCCAAGTGGACTCCCAATAAGTAGCAGAACACCAAGGTCTGCTACCAGTACAGAGGTCCTAACAAAGAGGCTCATCACATTCGAAACGCCTACAGAAGAACAAAAAGGACTATGCAACAATGCAATAGAACTCAGACCTCTGAAAACCCAAATAAAAACATTTAGCAGAGACACACCAATCTATAATGAAGTACCAAGTGAAAATGCGAGAAACAGAAATCCTGAACCAATTGGAACAATTGACAGAACTGCATCCGGCTACTTCATAAACTTCGATGATTCCTCTGAAGGCTTCAGTGAATCAAAGACACAGCCATCATCAAAAACCTTTAAAGATAAAGCTAAAGAACTTTTGAAACAACTAAAAGAAACATATCTGATTTCTCCATGGATTGAATTTTGGGTGGGTTTTGGTGCATTTATCCTCATACTTTGGCTCATCATGGTACTAACTTTGGGACGCTTCATTGAGGGAAAATATGCTAAAATGGACACAGCAAGTCAGAAAATCAACTTGATCCTCAAACCACACACATCTTCACACGTCGAGAAAAGAGAACTTTCTTCAGTCAACTTTACAGCCAATCCTATACCGGGTGGGGTAGCATGGGACAACACAGACTACGAAATATATGGTCCGGTTGAAATCCTGAAATATCCACACCAAATTAAGATCTCTTTGAGTGACTTTGTAAAACCAAGCTCATTTGCTGATGATTGGGACTTCGAAAGCATTAATAATATGATGTCTGACTTAGTAATGTCTGCTAAATTTACCAAACATGATTATTTGCAGGGTTCTACAAATTATGATAGTATGTACTGTTATAACCACTATGGTAACCATTTTCTACATAGATCTGCACAACCTAGAAATGTTTTACATTATAATCAATGGGAACATTGTGCAACCCCATCAAAAGGAAGCTCAAGAACCGTTTACGACAAATATTCATACTTTTCAGGTTTTAACATAAGTAATGCTGAAACATTTTATTTCAAATTGTCAAATAAGACAGGGACAAAGACCATGATAACAAACACAAAATTGATATATTCAGACTCATTCTTTTAACAAATGAATACTTTTGGTTTTGATTATTGGGACAAAAATGTTGAATTGAAAAGTGTTTGGGGCACAAAAGATTGGCAAGTACAGGGTATAGAATCTTTGTTTAGAGCCTGCATGATCCCAGAACAAATTATATTTTTAAATGACACTGTTCAACAAACTACCTGTCTTGGCCTAGCCAAAATCAAAGACTTAAATAAACCGTCTATTCCAAAGCCAACAATGTTCAGCAATAGCTCTACAGATGAAGAGATAGACGTAAATTATGTATTAAACCAAAACAGAACACATCCTGATTGGAAACAGTGGTTGATCTGGCCCACAGATACTAATAACTGTCAAGACAGATTCCTGAACAAAACACAGGGGTTCAAAATGACCAGGCCAGACCCTAGATATTCCCAAAGACATCACCCAGGAATAATAACCACCTACAGTGTGGGCAAATTGTGCCTTCAATGGCTACAAACTTCCACACTGACAGAAATTAAACAACACCTAACTTTACTTACTGATGGTGCTGACTTGCGTGATTTCATAATGGGACCACGCAAACAGCGTCAAAAGCGTTTCATAGCAGCCTCTGTATATGCAGCATACAATGAGGCCTGGAAGGTTACTCAAATTGAAACAGCAGAGAGAATACGGGAAATTGACCGTATTAATTTGGAAAAATCACTTTCTGTAGTGGACAATGGGTTAATGACTCTGTCCTCCAGAATTTTTTCCTTGGACAGCATTGTGTCTTCAGCAATCGACATATTATCGCAGGACTTACTGTTGCTACAACACGGTCAGTCTCAATTGCGTTCTATTGTACAGCTTGGCTGGACGTTACAAAATCTGCGTTCAGGCTATGTGCCTTGGCGTTTAATCAACACAACGTCACTATTCCAAATCTTTAACCTTACTGATAGACAAATCAGTATGGCACAAAAGGGTGCTGATTATACAATCTTGAGCATTGAAAAACTCGAAAGATTACCAGTGACAATGTCAGAACGACCTGTCAGTGAATGGATAATACATGGGATAATAAATATTCCAATCTCAACCTTCAGGTTTCAATACTGCCAAAAATATATACAGGCTGGCATGTACGAGAAATTGGGAAAGGGGTACATTAAAACAACATGGAACCTGCCCTATTCACATGCATGTGTCAGTAATAAAGGACAGAAAGTGTTTCTTAGTGGCAATAATTGTGCGATGTCACTAAGCGGCACACTTCTGTGTAACGGAATTAGTTTGCATGGAGCCTGTGAAGGGAACTCATACAACCTTTCATGTCACCAGCAAGGCGCACCTGCAACTGAGATAGAACCATTCTTTCAAAGACTCTATAATGGGAGTTACATTCTAATTGTAGACCGCAGATATTGTAGTCTTATGCCCGGGACTCCTTATCTCGTAACTACGACTGCGAAGGTCAAGTGCTGTGGACGCTCATTGTTCCCCAGCTCCTTTCCAGACAGGGAGGCAAGGGCATGGCCCAATTTGAAAATTACTTCTATTCGAATAGATACTTTAAGCAGAATGAAAACAGTGCTTCTTCAGACGCCTACCAGGCTCTCGTCATCAAAAGAAACATATGATCTCCAAGTCGCAAGGACGACTGCAGAGATACATTCATTGTTATCAACTAATTCCCCCATACATTTCGTGGAAATCCTTAATGAAATCTTAAATATTTCTGATACCAATGGGGTCTCAAAGGTATTTAAGACAGTATTTTCGATGGCATTAACACCATTCAAAGCCATACTGGGTATTTTTCCAGATTTCGTCCATTCGATTTTTGGCGGACTTCCCCTGATCTTGGGACTAATTGCAGGAATCCTATTCTTAGTCCTTATTTTTCGTTATGGCAACCCATGTCACAGACAAAACTCTTGCGACAAGGGAAGAAACAATCCTAGCCATTGGATACCGGGACCGGATATCAACAATCCTGGGACTCTCCCGGCTTAGAGACCTGAACATGACTTGGTTTCTATCATTTCGACCAATGTGGCAAAGATGTGTTTTACCTGTACTAAGGTGTCTGCTATGCGGAGAAGAATGCGTGTTAGACACCTGTCTGACGCTACAATCGGATGCGCCAAAGGATGCAGAAACATTGTTGAGCCCGATCAAGGTTCACGCTTTGTACTGCCCTCAAAGGCTACCAATCCTGATGACGGCATTCGTGGAAGCTTCACCACTACGATTGATGGGTAGTGAAGTTCAAGATGAAAGCAGCATCGAACAGGTACGACCTTCTGTCAGCAATGCGAATCAGAATGTCAATGGAGACAATCATGCGCAGGAATGCATGATTACACCTTTTTCCGAGTTAGTAGAACTTTCCCAGGAAGCTGTTGACAGCTTTTTCGAAAGCCTAAATGATATGAGGTTCTCACCAGAGCAGAAATAGAGACTTTTGAGCTAGCTCGCACACGGCGTTCCCTGAATTCGGCCTTCAACTTTAAAAATAAAGTCACATGAACAATTTTCCCTCCAGTTCACGGACAGCAATTTTTTCAACAGCCCCAAAATATTTTGGCATATTTTTCGGGACACTATCTTCTGCTTAAAGTAAGAAACTATTCTTAAAGAACTAAGATTCCTAATTTTAGATAGCTTATAGACATTAGCTGCCCGCTGGAATGTTCATAAATATTTTATTCTGTGATGGAATGGTCTCGACCTTTTTTCTGTATTAAGAGCCATTTCATGTGTAAATTCTCATATACCAAATAGCAATAATGTATACAAATGTGTGATTACTTTGGCATTATTCTACAGCTTGAGTGCATACAATACATATGACTGCAATTTTTCCGTATATTTGAAAATTTCAAAATGAGTTTATGTATTTTGGGGTGGTAAGGTATACACAATACTCTATAGTATGTTGTACTATGTTTTACTATGCATAGATTAGTAAATATGTCCATAGTTAGCGTGGAGTGGGTGTGATGTATTCCTATAGGTTCTGAATCGATCCCCCTATTCCTGACCCTATTCTGGTTAAACAAACTAACAAGTTAACTAGCAGCCAGCCCATGAGGCAGAAAACCCCCATGATGCAGATACCGTTATCTGACGCAGTCACACTACTGCACAGGAACGTGTTATCTGATTAGGTCATAACGCTTGCGATCTAATTTGACAAGCGATATTCCTCCAGCCCCTGATAAGGCATACGGAGTTCTCATAACAAATCAAACCTATGACAACCTGGGCAAAACCCTGCGGCCATTGTTTTGATTTCACCGAGAACTTCAGAAAAAGAATGTGCTAACGAGCAAGTCGTATGACATCCTTATTGACGTATCTATGTCCATCCTTACGTCAATCTCGGCACCTTAAAGGTATAAATATTACCGATATTGCCCTATGCAAACACACGCGGTGGTGACGAGACGGAGCAGCCATACTTGCCGAAGCCCAGAGCAGAGCAGACCCCGCTGGCGCAGCCCCGCCTTCCTGACGCGCTGAGAACGAGACGCGCTGCTTTCTCCTGCCGAGAAATCCAGCACCGGCGCTTCCGGGTAGCCCTCGCAGGCAGCCTGGAATATCGAGAGCAGAGAAAGAGATACCATCCCTCATTCATCCTAACTTCCAGGTACAGAACTGAATAACCCCTCACAGAGAATTCTTTAGTTATCCACTTGGCAAAAACAAACTTAACTTAAACTGTAACTTTCTATTCCCACCCACGTATTAGGCTTAGGTCAGGTACACGGGGTAGGCGTATTTAGAAACACCAGTTGAGTACGTTTAGTCAAATGTATATGTGTATGTAATATATTTTATTCATTTTAAAACATCTTATGGCTTAGAAACCATATCAATGTTTTTACAGTATTATTTTATACTATTGCTTTTAATGTATGCACTTTACTTAACTATAAGTATTGCAATAATATCGATCCATTTCTCTTGTATGAGAAAAGAGACTGATCAATAAATAACACCTTTTTATTGAACACGCCCGTCTCTTCCTTTTCTCTACAATCTGATGAGACTAAGAATGCACGTACTGACTGAGTAAAATAATTTGCCTTTTGTTCACACGACTCTCGAGATATACTCTTGATTAGGGGAGAGCAAAGTTGTCATGTTCTATGGTTGTCAGAAACTAAATCCCTTCTTGTCTAATCAAGGGAGGTAATTCTTTCCTGAACATTCGAGAAAGTTTCTAGTGAACTCTGAGCTAAGCTGGCAAACCCAAAACTTTAAGTCTAATATCGACAGTAGTAGACCTAGTTAACGTCTGGTCTAGGCCTATACTATTGAAGGTATTATTCCAATGCGCAGAGCCTATTGGGATGATAGGAACTACACTACAAGGCAAAACCTGTTTGGTCAGTTCCTCTCCCAGTGGCCGAACGAGATAGCATCAAGGCACAACAGGCCATAAACCCTTTTCATCGCACACACACCCTGCCGAATCTTGCTCACACCTGTCCCTGCTCTTTTCTCTCTCACTTGCTTTATGATGGGGAGGTGCCCGTTTTTATTGGGGGTCCACCGGTATCTGATGGAAATGTTGGGCCTTGCCGGGTAATTTGTTGTGGGCTGGACAAACAGAAATGTGGGCTTGTCATCATGACTCTGCTTTTCCTTTGTAGTGGAAACATGTTAATGGTATAGTAAAATGTGAAGAATGTTTGCCTAAAGCACAATATTTCGTATAAAAAGAGAAGCCTGACTTTGTAAGATTGAGCAGTCTCCTGAGAATATACATCCCGTGTTGTTGTACTTCTAGGACGCCTGTTACTTGGTTGCAGCCAATAAAATTGATCCTTGACTTCACCTAGAAGACTCTGAGTTTCTGTGGTCTAAATCAGGAAAGTACTCGAGGTCTTTGGGTGTGCACCCTGACACCACTGGGTTACCGGTTTGGTACCGGTTTGTGGAAAAGTAAATTTTGCCATGTTCTGTGTCCCTACGTGTTCCCCATCTTATGTTATATGTGCATGATTAATATGCATATGTATTCCCCATGATCGATTAAAGACGCAATTACAGTTGTGTCCAACTCTAGTATGCCAGTTCCCAGTTTTCGTGAATACAACGAATATCAGGCCTATGTAAAGCTACGTTGCCACGTTTCACAGTGTGCACGTTATTTCATTGTAAAGTCCCCGTTTCTAGGCCTCAAAAGGGCCCGGACACCAGATTCAGCTCCAGTCTCCTGAACCCTCGCTGAGGAGTGATACAGCCCCCACCTGTATCCCTGACCCTTCACTTACTTCCTGCCTCACAGTGCCCGGCTCGGCCTGGCTCTGCCTCCAGTCTGCCAAGAGTATGTTATGATTCTAGTTATCAGTCCAGCCCTCCTTCTCTGCATTCCTAAGCTACTGAATCGCATCAATAGTTTCCGTCACAGTCTAGCTTTTATGTCTCCATGTAAGAGAAATACTGTATTAATGGTCATTTAATATTCCTCAACACGCACTACATGTAGAATAATGCATGCACCAGTCTTAGTGTCTGTTAGCCTTTACCCTGATAACTTTTGGATTCTATCAACATGTTCTCTAAACATCAGATACTAGATAGTGTTTAGGTACATGTCGCTCTGACTCTCCAGACTTCAGTCTCTGCTCCTAGCGCAGAAGTCATAGCCCCCAGCTTCTCCCTAGTAACACGTCATTGCCAGTTTGCGCGCACCACTAGGTTAGAGGTCCCGGCTCCTTAGGTAGCCCCCTCCATGTTTCCGCCCCATTTATGACATATTCTGTTACGTTCACATCACATGTCTATGTATACGCCCTGTTCACGCCTCTTGTTACACCTACTTTCAGCCTTATCTTTCGCGACTGCTACAGGCCCTACCCACTGCTACGCCTATCGTATGTACTGTAATGCAATTGTTTTAGTATATATACTTGTGCACTGTTATTAAAAAGTTGCTAGCCATCCCAGATCTTGCCCGTGCAGGTTGTCCTGTTCCTGTCCTTTATGCTGTATTAAACCTGCATACTCCTACTACCTCGAATCTTGACTCTTATTTATTGAGCTATCTGTTATTATATATCTAGTCAAAAATAGAGGTATTATTTATTTATTTACCACATAATGGCGCCCGAACAGGGACTTGCCCTTTCCCCACGCGCCGGAGAAGCCACGCAAGCCCCCTGATCCTCTGCAGTCGTGACGGAACCATCCTGCGCAGTGGCAGATATTTCTGCTTCGAGTATCCCTCAGGCCCACGGAGGAGACGGAGGTTGCGGTCCAGCATCCAGACGAGGCGGTGGAGGAACGCGGCGAGTCCCGACCAGAGCCCAAGCCGAGAGTCCAAGGTCCGAGGTATCCGGAGGCCCACCCGTAACAGAAGTCCGAAGTTCGTCCGTCCGGCGTCGTAGCAGTCCAGTCCAGTCCGAGGCCTTCCGTTCTTGCTGCCCGGTGAGTACCGTTGCTGGGGTAGTATCTAGACAGGGTCAATTGCATTGTCTCTGGTCCGTGGGTTTGGGGTACACAGATCCAACACGAAGTGTCCACTTAGGTGGATGCGGGTCCTGACGTGTCTCTTTATGAGACCGGTAAGTTTCGTACTGTTTTAGCAGTGCATCTAGTTTCTGTTCTAGTCCGTTCTGTTCTCGAGAAATTCATGTATTCTGTTTTCAGTATTCCAGGTAGTATTCTGTCCGAACTGTTATCCTAAATGTTATTCATGTATTTCAATGTCGTGGTATGAAAGTGGTGTTTTTCAAGTCATTATTGTGTTCATTGTGTATTGTATTGTGTCTAGGCTCCAGCCCAGTCATGCCTTTGTTTTCCAAATTACGTCAGTTAAGAACTAGAAAAGGTCTGTTAGAAGAAGCAGTTCCTGTCCCGCCTAGGGACAGTCCAGGTCATTTTATGTATCAAAAGCATGGCATAAGCGCCATATTATATCTAGATTTATGGGTGGAGTACACCAAGGAATTAGAGGAGAAGTATAGATGGCCCGTATCAGGTACGTGGGATGCCGAGTGCATCATGCGAGTAGAAGAAGTATTATGGAAAAAGAAAGCCAGACAGTCACAGAAAGATGCCATCGAGTTATGGCGCAAAGAATCTCATAAAAGAACAGAAAAAGAAATCAGGAAGTCAGAATTAAGTAGGGAATCCGCAGAAAGAGCCCAAGAAAGGGAACTAATCGAGATAGGTGAACGAGTTAAAACCGAACAGTCAGACAGACAGAGAAATGCCCTTATTAAGGGTATGTATCCTCTTCTTGCCGAGGGCTTGCCAAAAGCAACCCCGGAAGCATCCAGTAATTTTCCGCCACCGTTAGTTCCGACCAAGCTACGTCACAAACCGACCGCAGCTGATATTTTTCTCTCGTCCTATTTGGACGACACAGTCCCAGAATATGCAAATCCTGCTCAGCCAGCTCCTGTAAATAATGTAATTCCTGCTCCTCCAGTCACCGGGGCACCTGTTGCAGTACCTGTTACGGTACCCCCGGTCCAGCCCGTAGTACAAATCCCCGCCACATCAGTCACTCTGCCAGCACGAAGAGTATCAGTCGATGATTCCAGTATAGGGGCCGCAGGAGGAGGTCCTCCTGGTACCCCGCCGCCAAGTAGACGTCTAGGAGCAGTCGAGTTACATGAACGTGCGTTACAGCGTACGCCCAAATATCAGTCCATTGCAGAAATCAGGCGAGTTCTTACTGAATGTTGTTATGATCCAGTCCCAGGCGAGGATAGTATGGTTATATATTCCGTACGTATAAGGCAGGTGTCCGAGTATTTGGTCACCCTACCGAATATGAAAGAAGATCTAGACCGAATGTATCGTTTCATCCGTACAGGACAAGATCCAGAAAGTATTGGTGAAGTCATGTCTCACAGAAAATCTGAGATCCAGTTCATGCTATTAAAGTTTCTGATCAATTGTTTAATACGGGAACAAGATTCCCCGACTAAAGATCCGGCCGAAATGAAAGTTCTGACAAAGTGGAGTGATAATATAGCCGAGGGTAAGCACAAGACACTCAATAGTATAGAGAGTATGTACAAGAAAATACGTAAAGAAATAATAAGGTTACACGAACAACGCAGAGAAGCACAAGTAAGCGAGAAAGAAAATGACTCTCCTACTGAAGAGGTAGACGACGAGAATACCGCCAGAATAGCGTATGTAGGTAAATCTAGATTTCCAGACCGACATTTACGCCTAGAACACGAGAAAGTCTTTCATCTTCCAGCACCAGAACAAGGCTCTCTAGAACAAGTATTTCAAGCTACCGATCAAATTCTGAAATCACGAATTGGTTATAGTGAGTTAAGTACTATGCATGAACAAGAACTAGCCCGATCAGCAGTCCGATGGATTACTGATTCTACCACTTTTCCAGACGAAATAGTGGCACAAATGTTTCTGAAACTGCCCCCAGCCGAGCAGCGACTGGTGGGTATGTATATGATCCAGCACCTCATTACTCTGTATGAGGGTCAACATTCCGATCCAGGTCCGTTACATGATGTCCTGAACGAGTTACTCCAGTATAGATGGAAAGGTTTAGGTACCAATTTAATTAGTGTCATTCTAGAACAACGCCATAAATATAGAACGTTTCTGAACCCGCATTTTGTTCACGTCTCACCTCCAGAAAGTAAACCGTTTTACATAGACAGACAGAATCCGTTACGAGAAGTACACCCAGTTAGGACAGCAGGTGGTGAAATGCAACGAGTATTTGTTTACACCCCAGTTACCAAGATGGAACTCTTAGAAATGAAGAAATTAATTCCCTGTCACGACAAAGATCCAGCAGGGTTCCACCGAGAATTAAAAGATATGCTCCGTATGGGAGAATACACGTATCCAGATATTATTAAAATGTTAAAAGTTCTGTTGCCTGCGGGCATATATGAAAAGCTAAAGGAAAAGGATTGGGAGGTGGGAGAGAAAAAGATCGATTGGACAGCTCTAGAAGCTGAAGAAAATACACGTGTACCAGGTACCGGTCTAGGAGGCAAATGTAAAGAATTACCTGAATTATTAATACAAGTTTTACCTAGATTATTAGCCACTAAAAAGGAAGACTGGGATGCAATCTCAGCCTGTAAACAGAAACAAGACGAAGACACTAGTGATTTTTATTCTAGATTCGAGAAATGCTTTAGCATTAACAGTGGTCTCAAGACGAGTAGTGAGTCATACCCTCATCTCTTTGTTACTAAATTAGTCGAGAATTCAAGTCCACAAGTTAAGAATCGAGTTTTGAAAGTCGAAAGTACATGGCAAGCTAATACTCCGTCCCAAATGTTACAGATGCTCCAGTATCATCAGAATAGAATCAGAGAAGAACAAGATCATGAAAGGAAACGTATGAAAGACACGAAAATGAAAGTATTAGTTGCACAATCTGTTCCTCAAGACAGTCAGAAAGGGGTACGAATCAAGCCAGTCATCCTGCAGCTCCCGTTAAAGGGACCTGCAATTATTGTAAACAGCCAGGTCATTTTATAAACGAGTGTGCAGTTCTGAAACACAATATAGCCACTGGTAAAACTAAAGAAAGACCACGTCCGCCTAGACAAGAACAAGTTTCACAGACTTCTCAGCCACAGAATGCACAACAGACAGTTCCAGCACCGCAGCCTATAGCTGCAACTCAGCATGTTACACAGCAGATGTACCAGTATGCACAGTCCGAGTATCCAGAGTACCAGCAGTGTTCATGAAACAGCCTAGAGAGGGAGGTAGGTTTGCCTCTCATCGAGATACCTGTAGATCAAGAAGGTCCCTATGTTCACAGTCAAGTATTAGGGAAAGACAGAAAGTTTCTGATTGATACAGGGGCAAGTAGGACGACTATTAGTCACGACGAGGTTCCAGGGGCTCCGCTCTCAGGCTCAAGAAATGTTTCCCTTGGATTTTCAGGAAAGCCTATTGTAAACGAGATATCAAAACCAGTTACTCTAGACGTAGGTCCATTGTCCCGAACTACTGATCTGTTACTTACGAAGTCATGTCCAGAAAATTTGTTAGGTATTAAGACACTGAAAGAATTAGGTGCAGTTATTTGTTGTTCCCCAGAGGGAATACGTTTGTTTTTACGTGACTTCAAGGGTCACTATGTTTTACGAGATTTTGATCCCAGATTATTGAATGTTCCGCAGCATCTATGGGCACAAGGTCCAACTGATGTTGGGTTTATGCAAATCACACCCCATCGTGTGACTCTCAAACCAGGTGTAGTGTTACCACGAATCAGACAGTACAGATTGCCACCTGAGGCTGTAGCAGCCTTATCCAAAATTATTGACGAGCTCATGGCTCAAGGAGTAGTTGTAGAAACTGACTCCAATGTATGTAATTCTCCTATCATTCCAGTCATGAAACGTACTGATCCAAATGCACCCCCAGTATATCGATTAGTGATTGACCTTCGAGAACTCAATAAATGTATCATTCCCCAGTACCCAGTTGTTCCAGATATTTCTTCCCTGTTGACAGCCATTGATTCTGAGGCAATATTCTTTACCGTAATCGACCTCAAAAATGCATTTTTCAGTGTCCCCATTCATCCAGATAGCCAGTACCTTTTCGGTTTTTGTTTAAATGGAAGGAGCTATAAATTTACACGAGCTCCTCAAGGTTTCACAGAAAGTCCTAGCATTTACAGTCAAGCACTTAAGAGACAACTAGACAATATTCACATGCCAACTGACACTGCCCTGCTCCAATATGTCGATGATCTACTGATCACAGCCCGTTCTGAACGTGCTTGCGAGCGAGCATCACTTACAGTTCTGTATTTCCTAGCCGAGACGGGGCACAAGGTGTCCCCTTCGAAGCTTCAATTCTGTGTCCAGCAAGTGATCTACTTAGGCCACTTACTGTCCATGTGGGGTAAGCAGTTGACACCCGATCGTATCCAGTTAATAGCGAGTCTTCCTCAGCCCAAGACACAGAAGGAGGTGCGTGCTTTCATCGGCCTTACTTCTTATTGCAGACAATGGATTCCTCAGTATGCATTTCTAGCCAAACCACTGATACAGTTAACGACACAGGAGGCAGCCGTATCGACTGTTCTCCCTTGGACATCTGAACATACACTTAGTTTTAATGAATTAAAGAAAGCTTTATGTCAAGCTCCTGTTCTAGCAACACCGAACTACAGTAAGCCTTTTACACTTTTTGTCACAGAACGTGATGGTACAGCATTATCTGTTCTTACACAAGATCAAGCAGGACAATACAAGCCATGTGCTTATTTTTTAAGCACACTAGATCCAGTAGCCCAGGCTCTGCCTGCGTGCCTCAAGTCAGTTGCAGCCACAGCACTAGCTATCAGACAAAGTGATTCCATAGTATTAGGACACTCCTTGACAGTACAAGTTCCACACTCCGTGGAAGTTCTTTTAAACCGAACACAGACTCAGCACTTGACAATTGCACGTTTAACAGGTTATGAACTGACACTGGTCCAGCCTCACATAGAAATCAGACGCTGCAATGTTTTAAATCCTGCTACACTGTTACCGTCAGTTACTTCAAATCCTGCCACACATGACTGTGTGGAAGTAGTTAACACCATGACAAAACCAAGACAAGATTTGACAGATATTCCATTACCAGATCCCGACCTGACACTTTATGTGGATGGTTCATGTATGAGAACAAGTACAGGAGAACTAGTAGCCGCGTATGCAGTGACTACTGACACTAAAGTTATTGAAACACACCGTATTGACACTCTGTCCGCTCAAGCAGCAGAGCTAGTTGCTCTGACTCAAGCCTGCATACATGCCAAGAACCTGAAAGTTAATATTTACACAGATTCACGCTACGCATTCGGAGTCGTACACGACTTTGGAGTGCTCTGGCAGGAGAGAGGTTTCATGACTTCTCATGGAACCAAGATTCAGCATGGTTTCCTTATTCAGGCTCTGTTAGATGCAATACATTTACCGACAGCTATCGCTATCATGAAGTGCAAAGCACATACGAGAGTCACAGACATTATTTCTCAAGGTAATGATCTAGCAGATCGAACAGCCAAGCTTACAGCACAGACATCAGACATACCAGTTAGCAAGACACCGACATCCACTCTAGAACAGACTACTTGTATGACAGTTAAGGACCCCACTCAAGATATCATAGATATCCAGTCACATGCTACTCCCGAGGAAATCAAGAAATGGTCCGAACAAGGAGGGGTCCAGACAGATCAGGGATGGTTGACGAAGGGAAAAGCCACATGGTTTCTCCCCGACTCAATGGTTCAAGTCATTATCAATACCGCACATAGTCCAGCACATTTAGGAGAAAAAGCCATGTTAGACAGTATCCAGAACATTTGGTTCAACAAGCATTTACGAGCTGCAGCCAAGCAGAAAGTCCGTACCTGTATGATATGTTGTCAGTTTAATCCAGGTAAAAGTGTCCCGGTGGAACAAGGTGGATTCCAGCCCCCTGACCACCCTTTTGAAGTCCTCCAGATGGATTATATTCAGATGGAGCGATGTCGAGGTTTCAAGTATGTCCTTGTAGTTGTATGTGCCTTGTCCAGGTGGACAGAAGCATATCCAGTCCCAGATTACACAGCCGCGACCACTGCCAAACAGTTGGTTCATGAATTCTTCCCCCGCTATGGACTCCCTAGGGTCGTGTATTCTGATAACGGCCAGCCATTCTCATCCGAACTCATGAAGCACGTTTCCCTTTTGTTAGGGTACCAGTGGAAGTTTCATTGTGTACGCCATCCTGAAGCAGCCGGTCTCGTAGAGAGACATAATCAGACCCTAAAAATCCGCATCGCTAAAATCTGTAAAGAGAAAGGTGTAGACTGGCTAGTAGCTCTGCCAGTCGCTTTATTTTATATGCGCATGGTCGCACATTCCAGATCAGGTCTGTCCCCGTATGAGGTCGTATTCGGCCGCCCCCCAAATATGTGGGGTACACCTAGACCCCGAAGTATTACCGATGTTTCCAGTAATATGCTGACAGATTACCTAGCTTCCTTGATGTCTGCCCTCCACTCTTGTCGTTCACAGGTTGCCGCTGCATTTCCCGACAATACTGAAGTCAAGCCACACGAGATCCTTCCCGGCACCCTGGTCCTCGTCCGCAATTTTGATCGTTCAAGTCCGCTGGAGCCTCGTTGGAAGGAGCCGAAGCAAGTCCTCCTGACCACCCGTACGGCCGTGAAGTTGGAGGGCCGTAAGGGGTGGGTCCATCTGTCTCACGTCAAGAAATTTCACGGACTAAAACCTAAAACTTTTGCCAAGGACTGCATTTTACCTAAAGACTGCCAAAATACTTTTATCAAGGACTGTCCCGCAAATGACATTGATACCAAGCCTCCCCTGTTAGAGGAAACTCCGCAGCAGGAGTATAAAAAGAAGTTACGGTCTAGTAAAATAAGTCAGCCAGTTTAATTGTCTAAGTCCTCCCCTAGGTGAAACGGTTAGACAGGTATCTGACATGTATGAAATAGACCCCCATAGTGAGAGAGTTAGTCAAAACTCAATCCGATGTATCGTTTTTCTAAGTTTTATATTATTTTTAAGCTTGATGGTTACCTGCACGAGTTATGCATTTCATTTATGTTTTCCAATTTCTCATGTAAATAAGTTTTCAAATGCTACAGTAGAGCACACGTTTAGTGATCTGCCTCCTCATGAACTATCTTATCGTCTTGCTATGCGCAACAATTCATTTATCCGTATGTTACATTATTCACACCAGACCAGCAATGCCACTAATTGTTGGGTGTGTGGTCGACTCCCCCCTTTCCAGACACCGAAGGGAGTTCTGCCACTGTTTCCTTATCCATTTTCACATAATGGTTCATGTGGAGCATGGTCCACGTTAACGTCATCTTCAACAGATATGTCCTTTCTGAACAGTACATGTTTTCCAGACAAGCAAGGTCTTTCCCACAGAACAGGGTTAGATCTAGAAAATGAAGTTTATAATTTGGGTAATTATTCTTCGAATTTCATGGTCCTGAATGTTCAGTCTGATCCTACCCCAGACTTACCTGCTATTTCAGTACTACCAGTCAAAGGCGAATTATGTGTCAGAAATAATGGTTCCGCACATGTAGGACATAGTGATTGTACTACTATTGTCAAATATAGTGACAGTGGGAAATCTATTTTTAAAGCTTCACGTCATTCTTATTTTGTTTGTGGTCAGACCGCATATGTTCGTCTGCCCCTCGATTGGGAGGGAACCTGTTACATTGCCTTCCTACTGCCACCAGTTTTCCTAGCCCCATCTGATTATCACAGAAACACACATCTAGTACACATTAGACATAGAAGGGAGATCGAGTCCCCGATTGTCGATCAAACTGAAACTGCTCTAGAACAGTATACAGATTTCAATAAAGGATTCTTCTTCTTTATAGGCCCTATCCAGAATAGTAAGTTAATACGTAGGTTAACCAGAACCCTTGAAGCAGTAGTGAATGAGACTGCCTCTGCCCTAGGTAACTTAACCGAAGAGCAATCTGCTATGAGATTTGTCGTGCTCCAAAATCGTCTCGTTCTTGACGTCATACTGGCCGATAGAGGAGGAGCATGTAGAGTCATCGGATCTAGTTGCTGCATTTTCATTCCTAATAACGCGCCGTCTGTTTATTCAGCTATAACCAGACTTCATAAAATTGCCCATCAGTTACACCAGAATCCAGGTACCTGGACATGGTCCGGTTGGTTCTGGAGTATAATTTCTGCCTGGGGATGGAAAGTGTTGTCATTCCTAGGTATTGCAGTAGCGATCATATTCAGTTGCTGCCTCTGTATACAATGTGGCCCTGCGATTTGAGGCATTTGTGCTACCTCTTGTATTCCTAGTCCTAAGTCCCGTCCTAGATCCCGTTCCAAGACAATTCGAGACGAGCAAATGATACTGTATGAAATGATAGATGGTATCATGAATATTGATGTTTCCTGATGGAAACGTAGTGACAAGGAGGGAATGTGGAAAAGTAAATTTTGCCATGTTCTGTGTCCCTACGTGTTCCCCATCTTATGTTATATGTGCATGATTAATATGCATATGTATTCCCCATGATCGATTAAAGACGCAATTACAGTTGTGTCCAACTCTAGTATGCCAGTTCCCAGTTTTCGTGAATACAACGAATATCAGGCCTATGTAAAGCTACGTTGCCACGTTTCACAGTGTGCACGTTATTTCATTGTAAAGTCCCCGTTTCCAGGCCTCAAAAGGGCCCGGACACCAGATTCAGCTCCAGTCTCCTGAACCCTCGCTGAGGAGTGATACAGCCCCCACCTGTATCCCTGACCCTTCACTTACTTCCTGCCTCACAGTGCCCGGCTCGGCCTGGCTCTGCCTCCAGTCTGCCAAGAGTATGTTATGATTCTAGTTATCAGTCCAGCCCTCCTTCTCTGCATTCCTAAGCTACTGAATCGCATCAATAGTTTCCGTCACAGTCTAGCTTTTATGTCTCCATGTAAGAGAAATACTGTATTAATGGTCATTTAATATTCCTCAACACGCACTACATGTAGAATAATGCATGCACCAGTCTTAGTGTCTGTTAGCCTTTACCCTGATAACTTTTGGATTCTATCAACATGTTCTCTAAACATCAGATACTAGATAGTGTTTAGGTACATGTCGCTCTGACTCTCCAGACTTCAGTCTCTGCTCCTAGCGCAGAAGTCATAGCCCCCAGCTTCTCCCTAGTAACACGTCATTGCCAGTTTGCGCGCACCACTAGGTTAGAGGTCCCGGCTCCTTAGGTAGCCCCCTCCATGTTTCCGCCCCATTTATGACATATTCTGTTACGTTCACATCACATGTCTATGTATACGCCCTGTTCACGCCTCTTGTTACACCTACTTTCAGCCTTATCTTTCGCGACTGCTACAGGCCCTACCCACTGCTACGCCTATCGTATGTACTGTAATGCAATTGTTTTAGTATATATACTTGTGCACTGTTATTAAAAAGTTGCTAGCCATCCCAGATCTTGCCCGTGCAGGTTGTCCTGTTCCTGTCCTTTATGCTGTATTAAACCTGCATACTCCTACTACCTCGAATCTTGACTCTTATTTATTGAGCTATCTGTTATTATATATCTAGTCAAAAATAGAGGTATTATTTATTTATTTACCACAGGTTCTGAAAAACCCAGTACCTCAGAAGGTGTTGGATAGTAAATTAAACTATCCCCTATCCTAGAGCGCCCTCCAGCGAAAGTCGTTGTAACGACTTTCATTGTTAAAACTGCGTCGTAACGGTACTCCGTTGTAGCGGTTCCGTTGTAAAGGGTGTTTCCCCTTGATCCCACCTCATGCCTCTTTAATATACTTCTAAGCACTCCTTGTTTCTTTATCTCACTCTTTCTGATTATTTTTCATCCCTTCTTTCGTTCTTCGTCACTACTTTTCTGTCTTTCTCCTTCTTCTCTCTTTTGTGTTTTTATATCTCTTTCTTTGGATCAAGGTTTGTTAAGGAAATATAAGTGTTGGTGTCCAAAATGAGTGGTGAGCCACAAATGACATCAACAGCTCGAATTAAGCACAGATGGCAGATACCCTACCCTCAATGGGGCAGGGTAACCATCACTGTGAGCTAGTGATCCTTTTACAGATGAACCACACTCTCAGAGGTTTACACTGGCAGAGCCAGCCTGGCATTGTGAGTGTAATAAAAATATTGCTTGACTTTCCCACATTGGGTACAACAAACCACACTTTGAGTTTTCACAGCTCTTTTGCTCCTCTATGGCTTTTGATCATTCATCACAATTATGTCCATATCTGGATAACAGAGTGTTGCCTTGTGATGTTTCCAACCATTAATAATCTTTAATGAGTTTACGCTTTGCATGGCTGCCATGGACCAGGTTTTCTTACATCTTTGTTGTTGGTGACCTTGATGAAATCATTTTTAATTCCATCTTCACTCATTCTCACTGTGCAAAATTACAGTTCTAGGTTCTTTAAATTCCCAAGTGAAGTAAGGATTTTGTGATCCATTTCTAACTCTTCAAGAGTTAAATCATCTTCTTCTATAGCCTTGGAGCCCACCGTAGCAAGCTCTACCAGGACCGGGCCTTTAATTGCCGGTAGGGCGCGCTACAGAGGGCTCTAAGGACATTAGAACATTCCGCCACCAGCTCTGTAAAGGTCTCACAGGCTCTGACTCCATGAGACCTTTGTTCACAGCAACAGCAGTGAATAAACATTGGAATGTGAGTCTACAAACTTCTACCAGCTATTAGTATCCCAGAGCACTCCATTTTCTTTAATGGAGCGATCAACATTCCAATGTTCTAATAATAATAAAAATCCACATTTGTAAAGCGCGAACAATCACCCGTAAGGGTCTCTAGGCGCTGGGGGCTGTCGCGAAGATTAAGCAAGCTATTGCCCAGAGTCACATGGTGCTGGGCTAGTCTGCTGCCGGCGCTGGGGATCGAACCGTGATCCCCAGATTCCGGAGTCAGTCGCCCTGGCCGCGGCGCCACACCTCTTCCATTTCCAATTACCCTTGTTGTTCATGGTTCGGAATGAATGCCTGGTTTTCAATAGGTGGAATGATCTCTTTTTCTTTCTTAGGCATCTTCCTGCTCTGCCCATGTACCTATTTTTGGGGTTGCCACCTGATGTAAGATATTGAAGGACTAACTGTTTCTCCTTTGACTGTTACTGGAATTCGAGTTCATGATTGTAGTTGGTTAGTTTTACTTACATTAGTCATAGTAGTCTAAACTTTTTCTCTTTATGCCTCAGGTTTTGAAATTGAGGGTTGAGCCATGTCTACATCGTGTTGGGAGACTATCCTGACACATCAGCTTCCATTTTTAGGTCATATGTGCTATCTGTTGCAAGACCAGTTGATTGATTGATTGATTGATTGATTGATAGGCTTTATTTCGGTATGCAAATACCATAAAAGCAATACAGAAATACAATTTATAAAAATGACATATACAATTTTATACACAATTGATAAAAACAGGTACAAATGTTGACTAGACATATTAAAACAAGGATTAAATTGACACGGAAAGCCTTCTATTGCGAATCAACCAAGCCCATTTCAGGAATTTGGACACAGCACATACAATCACAGGGATGTGTCAGTCTTTAGAATGCGCATTGCCACTATACACTGACGAGTGCCCAGCAGTCTACAGAGTGGTTTGAGCCAACGAATCCGTGGGACACGATAGTCCGGGCATTCAAAGAAGATGTGGACAACTGACTCTACACAAGTGGGACAGGATGCACAAAAAGGAGAAAGTTGATTTGGGCCCTTCCAGCGGGCGACTACCTCCCCTACTGGTAAAGTCCCCACACGAAACTTAAAATACAGAGTGCGGTCAAGCGGGATGGTGATAATGCCTAGGTAGGGTTCGTATGCCACCACCTCCTTAGTTCTCACAAAGGCTACTGTTGTGTTGCAATGGCGTGAGTCTAGATGTAATTTCGCAGAGACCCAATTCCAGTACAACTTTTTAATAGTAGCCTTAGGTGGGGCAGATTTTGAGGACCAAGCATCAGGTAACCCAATCTCCATTAGTAGTCTTTTGACGACCCTCAACCATTTGATCCTAGACCACCCTGACATATCCATAACCTCAGACAGAGCCTCCGCGTAAGAGGCCAATTCAGGCACACGCCACAACCTTGCCCAAAGAAGCAGTGGGCGAAGTTGCGCTTGGTCCCCGATAGGTCTACAGCCTAAATCCAATAGTACTGGCACAGTTGGAGTGCTTTGTGGCAAAGCCATCAGGTCTTTTAGAAACTTGTTCTCTGATTTGACTATTGGGTCCAGGTTGCAGATACCCCACAACTTCGCCCCATATAAAGCGGCACTGACCCCTCTCGCTTTGTATATATATATCCACTACTGGGGCAATGGGGTTGCAGGATGATGAGCGTTGTTTTTTGAGTAACGCTCCTCCTACCCTTTTGTGGCCCAGTAGCATTTTATAGATATGTGGATTCCAGGAAAGGGAGTCATTGAGGTGGATACCCAAATAGTCAAATTCAGAAACTCTCTCTAATGGCTCTGAGTTCAAAGTCGGAGGTCTGCCAAGTTTCCTGGGGGGGTTCATGACCAGAAACTTGGTTTTGTCTGTGTTAATTACTAGGCCTCTCGATAGACAAAACTCTTGAAAACTATTTAAAAGACTCTGCAGGCCCATGGGGGACTTTGAAATGAGGAGAGTGTCATCCGCAAAAAGCAGTGTAGGGATCCGTTTGCCCGCCAGGGAGGGAGCATCCGAGGGAGTGCCAAGCAGATGTTCGACCACTCCGTTTACATAGAGCGAAAACAGAGTGGGCGCTAAGACGCATCCTTGTCGGACACCCCTTCCCACAGGAATTCTTTCTGTTTTTCACCCTTTGTGCCCCAGCGAACCTGTGCAAAGTTGCCATCATGAAGTTTTAACAGTAGGGAGAGAATGTAACAGTGAGGATACGAGAATCCCCCACCCCTTGGGGCTTGCCCGTAAAATATCACCAGGTAACCCATCGGGCCCTGCTGCTTTCAACGGTACCAGGGTTTTAATTACGTCCATCACCTCTCTAACGGTAAAAGGAAAAATCTCTAAACCTGTTAAGCAATTTCCTGCAGGGGGAGTGTTATTAGTAGATGGGTCACTTGCAACATAGAGGGATGAGAAGTGATTGAACCAGCTCTGGGGGGGGATATTGCACGTCATTAATGTACTGTCTGGCCTGTCCCTAGATCTTATAAGGGTCCAGAAACCTCTGGGATCCCTGTCCAAACATGTTTTCTTCAGGTCCTCCCAGAAGCAGTCCTCCCATTCCCTCTTTGCTGCAATCACAGTCAGTGTG
This sequence comes from Lissotriton helveticus, assembly GCF_964261635.1. NCBI lineage: Eukaryota > Metazoa > Chordata > Amphibia > Caudata > Salamandridae > Lissotriton > Lissotriton helveticus. The sequence goes on from NC_136067.1 coordinate 991,851,970, forward strand.
TAGTTTTTCCTTGCCAAACGTATGTCGGTTAAGGACTTGCTCTTCACAGCGCAAATCAAAGAACTTTTCATCTCCATGCATTTTTTTGTATACCAAGCATAGGGATTCTGCCTAGGTTTGGGCTTTCCAGCACGAGAAGCCATGTTGGGAAGATAAAAAAGTTCACTCAGAGCCTTAGTGGTAGCACAAAAGAGTGATGTTACTTCCTCTGGATATAGCGAGCATTCAGCTAACCTGGATTGGACAGAGGTCAAAAGTGTTGAAAAGGATAGGACTTTCTCTTTGTCCATAGTAATATTACCCCATTTTAAACGCCTGCCACAATTAGAAGGGTGAAGCTCCTGGTGAGCTAGCACTAGGGAGGACGCATCTCCTCCCGAATGCTCCGCCCAGAAGGGGCGAAGAGGAAGGGAGAGCAGGTTATGGTCGCTCTCTACTGTAGGGAGTACCTCCATGTCCAGCAAGTGGTCCCAGGAGTTAGCATCAAGAAGGATATAGTCTATTCTAGACGTGTGATCCACCCTATTGTAGGTATGCGCTCCGGAAGGATCCAGAGACGTCCTACCATTCACTGCCCTAAGGTCGAAATCCAAGGTTAGGGAGTAGATTTGGACTGCCACTGGGGACCACCTTCTGATAGGAGGTAAGGTCAAAGCTGGTATACCTCTCCTATTATCGTCCTCAACTGTCCCCAGGGAGTCCTCCAGCCCAAGAGGCTCGAACGTGCAGTTGAAGTCACCTGCGACTAGGACGTGGGAACTATCGAGGCCCCCTCTTAACCAGGCTTCTAACTCGGCAACAATGGGTGACAGTAGACCTCCCTTTGTTCCCCTAACATAGATGTTAAAAATGTCTAGGGCTGGCCCTCTCTTGGGTCCTATGAGCGATATACTCAAAAGATCAAGGGAGTCAGTCACGTGCTGGGTAACCTGACAACCATGCGAAATAGCGACCCATATAAGAAGACCTCCAGAGGGGCGGCCCTTCCCAGAAGGGGAAGGGACTGCTGGCAGGAAGAAGGATGAATATCCTACCTTGTGGCATGGTTCCGTACTCCAAGTTTCTTGGAAAATACAGATGGAGGAACCCTCCACCAAGATGTTCCAGTCCGGAACAGCCAACTTCCTCGCAATCCCTGCGACATTCCAGCTAAGAATTTTTATGACAGGATCGGCCGTAATTGGCTCGACATAGGGGACACAATTAGTATCCTGCCCTTCCTCAGGGAGTAAACAAGAAGCTCTGCTTACCCCCTCAGACAATCTATCAGGACTGTCGCCCTGAGGCTGGGGACCACTCTCAGTGGAGATGAACATCCTACTGTTGATGGTAGTCTCCAAGGAGCATGGATCCAACCGTGGGCTCATACCCGGGGGAGCGAGAACTGTCCCAGGGAGAATATCGTTTCAGTAGCCTGCGGTTCTTTCATAGGTCCCCGGCCATGGAATTTGCTGATAAGGCACAGAGAAGGGGTCGAGTCCGGGAATGGGAAGATTGTGATAACAACTTACTTCTGGGGTGATACCAAAATGAATGCCAGCTGGTCTCGGGTAGAAGAAAGTCAAGTCGACTACTCCAATGCCAGCACTGCTAGTGCCTAGATTCTGCCTAGAGATTAGCTGAGCTACCCTGGTATCCTTTAAATTAACTACCACACAGCCCCCCTCAAAGCGCTTGTGACTACTACCTACCCAACCTACCCGTCTGACACCAAGAATCAGCCCATCAACTTCCCTGGGCAGTGGTATGTTAATCATTAACCAGTGCAAGGTTTTGTTTTTTAGCATCTGGAAGGATTCTTGCTGCCCAGCCAACAATGGTGGTACGTTGGTAAGGATGGCAACAAAAGGGTAGCAGTCTGGGGGCAGGTTCATAGGAGGTATTCTGCGGGGCACTTTAGGAGGAATTGTGTCGGGTAGGCTAGACGGGAGAGGAACGGGGCAAGTCAATGAGGTTTGGACTAAAGCGTTGGAATTATTGGATGCAGGGTTCCCAGTTTTGGATCTATCAATAGTGCCCGTGGCCTCGATAGCTAAGAGCTTCTTGGGTTGGGATGTGTTTACCCGTGAATGGTCTGGAGGGTGGGGAGTGATCTTGTGGATTTGACCTGAAAGACGAGGCCCCCCTTTACTAGTGATAACAACAGGAGGAAGGGGCTCTGAAACAGGTGCCCCACTTGCCAACCCACTTAAGTTAGAGGAATCATGTGGAGTGTTAAAGGTTGACGTAAAGGCTTGGGCCCCCCCTTTGTTACTGACCCCCGACCTAGAGTGTGTTTTAATTAGGGATTTAGTTGAGAAAAAGTTGTCTAAGGTAGCTTGTTCAAAGCTGTCCAACCGGTCCGCTAACCTTTTGACTCGTTCTACAATAGGGGTCAGTAGAGATTTCATCAATTTCTCTATCTGCATGAGTAGGGGTGAATCTGGGGATATAATCTCGGCAGGAGCTATCGCCAGAGAGACGCTCGGGTTGGATGATAAATTACCCGAGGACACCCCGTCCTTGACAGCTTCAGCCCCAGCTGAACCCGCCCCTTTAGGCTTACTGGAAGCTCCCGCTCCTATACCAAGTTTCCTGATTTTCTTAGGGTGTTTAGGGTGGCAACCTTTACGGGGACTAGTGTTTCTTTTCCTTTTAATATGAGGGTTTTTGGGGGCTGCGTGGGGTGACACACCTAATAAGGCAGGAATTTCCTCGTCAGTAGAAGTAATATTTAGAGTAGTAGGCATGGGGGGAGGCAAGTTGGTAGAGACAGCGACCGATGGCTCGTTTCCGGTCTGGGAGTTGAAACCTAACGTACCTTCCACCCTAACCAGACTGGGCGACAGTGAAGAAGCATGGGGCATTTCCACTGGGTCTGGCACGGTTAAGGGTGGTGAAGAAGGGACCGAAGCCAGAGAGCCCAGGGGTGCCCGCTTCTCTAAAGGGAGTTTAAGGAGTTCGATAGATTGCCTGCGCTCAGCGCGTCTCTCAGCTAGGGCAATCTCTTTATCAATATCGCGAGTGGCCCTAGTGAAGTACTTGTCTTAGGGACCCAAGATTGCAACCCCTACCGTGGGCGGAAGGGAATTCAATAGGGGAGTAGTTGGAGGTGAAGACATACTTAGTGGTCTTTACACCACGAGGGGTGAGCAAGGACGCTGTAGACCGCAACAGGACCACTCAAAGGACAGAAGGAAACTTAAACTACGGTCCGTCTACAAAGCTACACAAAATAACAGTTCACTTCACCTTATGCAGTAAAGTCCAATAGATGACGCTGGATGTCAGAGAGAGGGCCCAGCCCAGCCTCCTGCAGCCCCTGACGGCCACAGACGGCCCGCCCTTGTCCCGGGCTTCGCCCGCGCTAAAACCGCGCGCGTCCCGCGTGCGCGGGTATGAGCTCTCCTATATGCAGAGGGGGAGGGGGTGGGAAGAGTCGCAGGTGCGCCTGGTGACTTCGGCGCTCCGCCTGCTGGGACTCGCAGTCCCGCGCCCGCTGGTCACTCTTGGTCTCTCCTGTGGGTAATCCCGGCAATGGAGCAATCCCTGCTGTCTCACAAAGAACAGTTCAGCTCCTCGATATTGGCTCTGTGTAACACCACACCACGAACGGCTGCGAGCGGCTCCCGCGAAGCGGGGGCCGCGAGCCGTTATCAGCTGCAGAGGGGGAGGGGGCGGGAAGAGTCGCAGGTGCGCCTGGTGACTTCGGCGCTCCGCCTGCTGGGACTCGCAGTCCCGCGCCCGCTGGTCACTCTTGGTCTCTCCTGTGGGTAATCCCGGCAATGTAGCAATCCCTGCTGTCTCACAAAGAACAGTTCACCTCCTCGATATTGGCTCTGTGTAACACCACACCACGAACGGCTGCGAGCGGCACCCCCAGTTAGTTTACAGTGTGGTTAGAGCCCGCCCATTCTTTGGCCTCATTATCACTGTCATTTGCTTGCTTCTTATTTGATGGCTTGTATGAGCTTTATTTCCTCATCAAGAGTTTGACTCTGTGTTGGAGCATGGATGCACTACTGTGTCATTACACTGCTTGTTCTTTGTGGTGCTACTTTTTTTTAATATTTAAGCACCCTACAAGAGTGCATTGATTTTCCAGCTGTCTCCCTCATATGTTTTTCTGCCCTTTCAACTCTGGGCGTAATTACGATGAGAGTCGGAAAGCCTCCAACCGCAGGTTGTAGGCTTTCTGAGTCTCATTGCGGTTTCAGTTTCGACCGCCACATTACAATGAAGGCAGGTGTAAAGGGAAACCAGCAGGTTATTCAGGCTGGATTCTGACGGGCTCAAGGAGCCCGATGGGCAGTTGGGGCCTGCCTGTAATACCTATGGACGGCGTTTCTGCCACAGGGATTACAATGTTGGATTCCGACGGGTTTTCCATGTTGGGCTTTCCGACATGGAAAGCCTGTTGGAAAGTGACATTGGCGGCTTTTAGCAGGGCCCCCTTCACCCTGTCTCCTCCAGTTGGGGTCCGATTGCCCCCCTGTTAATCCATGCACTGTGTGGCAGGCACGCTGAGGTGCCAGCCAGGCGGTGCAGGGAGGAACAGATTCTCTCATTTGTCTATGGGAGCTTGAGCTGTGGCAGGTTTATGGCTGCAGCACAAGCTCCCATAGACAGATGGGAGTATGCGACCGCATCATGTGCCATTGCATTACGTCTGCCCGACATAGTAATTAGGCCCTATTTGTTTCTCTGTCTTGCCACTGTTCTGTGTCCTCCCATCTCCGTGTTGCTCTGTCTCACTATTTGCTTCTCTGCCCTCCACGCATGGTCTAAATGTTAGTCTGTCTCGGCATGTGCCTCTCTGCTTCTTTGATTGCTCCAGGTCTCTGTGTTGCTCTGTCTCGCTGTGTGCTTCTCTCCCCCCTGTTCATTACGTCCCTGGTGTTGCTTCCCCCATCTCAATGTTTCTCTGTCTCGCCGCATGCTATGGTGCTTCCCTTGACTGCATCCCCTGACTTGTTTCCCCGCTCACCATGTCCCCAATTTTGCTTTCTTGCTCCTCCCTGGGAATTATTTTTTCTTTTAATTAATGATCCAACTCAAATCAGTAACTAAAATAATTTTTAAAAAGTTCCTGCATCGTTTAGCAGTGACGCACACGTGAGGCGCACACGCTTGCAAAATATTGCAACGTCTGTGTCAAAAGTATGTTTTTTTTAATTCTTTAAACCATGCTGCAAAGCATCAGCGATGTTCCCAATGACAGGGTCACTTGTGATGGGACCAACATTGTTTGAGACGTATGTGGCGAAAGTTCTATCTCGATAACCTCGTCTGCACCTTATACTTTGGATTTTGAATTACTTAGATCTGTGTTCATCTTGTTTCCGTTTGTTGGTGCCAAGGCCTGTTTTCTTGCCAGTTTTTGTTAAATAAAACATCCTCTCAGTGAATGCAATGTGGGTGTATTCCTCTGACTATCTAAAGTTATCTTGATTGCATATTTTTGGGCCCTTGCCAATGTAAGCATTTCCTGTTTTTATTTATTGACATTTTTAAGTACCTTCACTCTGGAGTGATGTATTTTATCAATTTCAAGTTTTTAAAGAAATATGTTTTCGGATCATTTAGAAGAAAACTTAAAGTAGAACTGATACCAGGATGAATCACAAATTATAATTAAACACATTTGTGATGTTGGACTCTGTACCCTGGTTTTTTGTTGTTTCATATTGGTGTGGTAAATAAATATTTGTACAGTTTCATGTATATGATATTACGGGATGACGTTTTAAGGCATGGGAAAAGTGGGCTCTGGCACAGGGCCAGCCTTTTAAGAGAGACCCCCTGATAGATCCGGCTGTGTTCGCCACACAGGCCTCCCCTGATGACCCTAAATGATTCTTAAATATAGATTGTTTTAAATACAACTTTCTTTTAGTTTATTTTGAGCACGGTGATATGTGGGAGTCGTTTACAGACATTATGCAGAGAAATGTTGTCTTTATTTTTTTTTTCACCACCATGCCACCTCCATAAAACAAATTCCTGTAAGTTGGAAACAGGACCTCACATTTGAGAAAAGGCAGCGGCTCGCAGAGATTATTTGGAACAATATTAGTGCACTGCTGCTATATTGAAATATTAAAAACACACATCCCTTTCAAATGAATATTAGATGGAAACACATCTAAAATCAGTGACCTAGCCAAAGGCAACATGAAAAAGCTGAGATTGGATCATAAACTCAAAGCTGTTCCTAACAGGGGCCCCAAAATACGTTTGGCACAGGGCCCCCAAAATCTTTAAGATGTCCCTGCACGTTAGTATGGCCTAGTATCACTACTGGTTGTACCGTGCCCCTCCACTTGACACCGAGTTTTGCATCATAAACTGCAGTCTGAACCATCATGTGGTGATTTGTTTTGTGTGTTTTGTTGTGGTCCAGCTGCTTGTTGTAACCTGCTTAATGTGAGCATGAACATTGGGTTTCTATCCAGAAAGGTCATCAATGATTTTGTTGAAAGATGAGTGACAACGTTTTGATTAAGCAGTGTGTGAGCAATATTTGTGTCAGAGAAGTGCAGTGCAATTGTTTCTGCCTCTTTGCCTTGGTAAAATGCCTCACACCGGACGACTGGAGATGGTTTGAGTGCACTATTCACATTTATATTACATGTTTGAGCTTTGTTGAAAGAGTCTGTAATGTCCACCATGAGTTTTTTGTTTATTTCTTTTCAAATCGCCATTTAACCGCTGTTGTGTTATTAAGGCTATGTTTTCATTTACACCGTGCTTTAAACAATAGGTTTTTTTTACTAATAAGAAACTTCATGAAGCTTGTTTTATCAAGCTCATAAAACTGAAAAGCTGTGCCTACAATACCGCCGTTGAAACCTCTCACTTATAGGTAGAAGGCAGTAGAAAAATGCCACATTACAACATTCTTTCAATCTCGGAATTATACTAAATAACATTCAAACAAGGCCACCCACCGCGGTTGGCATTGCCAGCGCTTGTGATGCAATTTTCAAGCATTTGTAAAGATAACTAGCAGTGGCGGCTGATGGCCGATGAAAGTGGGCACTTAAAAGGGGTATATATTTATAACAAACAGTAAATGTTTTATAAATAGAATGTGCTGGAACACCTCTGCAAGACGAATTATATGTTAAAGCACAGAACAGCTGCAAAATGGAAAACGTCATGCAGAGGTGATTGGGCACAGTTTATTTAAAGAGCATTTACCGTCCGTTAAAAGCATGGAGTACTGCAATAAATAAACTTTATCTTACCTTTTATGAAGTACACTCAACAAGTCGCTCTGTCTGGCTGTTAAAAGAGGAAAGTTTGTTCAGAGGAAATAAGCCTAAAACTTCCCAGCCAATCTAAGCGCTGTTCTCAGGCTGTCTATAATACTAAACAGCACAAATAAGAGCAGTGCCAGGACTGGCTGGGTCTGGCAAGCGCACCGCTCCACCAGAGACTGATGGAACCGTGTCTCTGCTATTACAGCTCCTTCATAACATTGGCTGTGGAAGCCTGAACTGACATGCGCAGGACAGTTTCCATAACAAAGCTGGTCATGGTTGTTCAACAGCAAGAGTGCTGTAGCCCCGCCCCTTTTTTGGAAAAACGAGTGACAGAACGGGTACGTTTTAGTTTAGTTTAATAATCTGCCTCTCAGCCGGTGGGGGCACTGAGCATGGGGTCAACGCCCCCAGGCTCTTATAAAAGAACCGCCCCTGGATACTAGTGGCAATAGCAGGCAGCAGTCAGTGTGTTAGGGGAGGTATAAGGACATAGCAGTGGAGGACGGTGGGAAGAGAGACACCAATTGGTAGTAGTGCTCAGTGTTGCAAGAGGGAGAGGGTGGAGGGCTGCGGAGAGAAAGGAATACAGAGGCAATGTGTTGGGGAGGAATACAGAGGAGTACTGGGGAAGCAGGTTGGGGAAAGAGAGAAAAGGGGAAAAAGAGAGTGAGGGAGTGTAAGAAAGACAAAGGAGCAAGGACTGCACTTCCATCACTTGCAAAAAATGAAATGCTAGTGAAACATTCTAAAAGAAAAACAGTTCCCTGATGTCAGCACTGAAAGCATACACTAACCAGTCAAAAAGCAGATTGGAACCAAAACGCTTCAGGTGCAGAATAAACATAAGCATGTCTGGAGTAGGGAATTGACATAGTCAAGGCAGTCGGTCAATCATGGCCATGGGGAGACCCAAAGCTCACTCTGAACATGTGTTAAGGGTTTGGTTACATTGATGTCTGCGATAGACTGCTTCCAGGAAGAGAGGCTGGAGGAACTGCTTACTGTAATGGAGTTTCCTTCCCCAAATGATGGCACGGACACAAGGGGATGCAGTCAAGTGCTTCTTTTTTCACTGCCTACCGCCTGCTGGCTCGCTCTCCGAGATTCAGTGACGCGCGAAGCCTCCCATCAGGATTTGCGGTAACACGTGTGCACAACCACTAGACTGTGACACCACACATCTTCCCCTTAACATCAACAAGGAGGTAACTAAGCAATGCATGTACACTTTGCATTTACTTTGTGTAACAGAACAAACAATACCCAACTGGCATGGTCAGAAAGGCGCCTCACCAGAGGAACCATATGAGACTCTACAAAGCGACTACCTATAACAGATAGGAAGGGGATATAGGAGAAGGGGAAAAGGAGAGAGAGAGAGAGCAAGAGAATCACTGTGCATTAACAGCTAGAGTGTAATGAAGGCTGAAAGACAGAGGCGTGATAAATGTCACTCTCTATACCTCTTGGGTAACACCACTACCCTGCCCCTGCGAGTCGGTGTGAGGGGAACTCCCGGTTCATGTGCTTCCCCTGTGTGGGAACTGGCCTCCCTGGTGCTCCCCTCCAGGACCCTGTCATTTAAGGTGGAAGTCCCATGCGTACTGTCCAGGTTGTTCGTGTCGTTGGTTTCTTGAGGCGGAGTGTGCTGAGTGGTATCGGAATTATTCTTCTCTACCGCGGTACCTGCATCACTCCTTGTCCCCTCCATCATATCACTGTTCTGTGTAGCTGTACTCACCCTGTCTTCATCATTGGCAGGCTTCCACCCTGCATATCCGGTGCTGGTGGTGGGAAGGACCTTGTACCATCTGATGACTTTGTTGCACTTGGCCATTCTGCATTGCGAACACACTTTACCGTCGCTCAACAAGGCGGAGCGAGAATACAGTTCTATGACTTGTAGGGGCTTGCTGAACTTGCTGTCTCCTTTCTTGCCAAGATTGCCAAGTTTCACCCTGACCCAATCCCCCATAGCTATGGAGACCTCTCGCACTCTGTGCCTCTTGTCGTAGTTGGCTTTGTATATTATCTGGGCTTTCTCCAAGTTGCTCTTTACTTCTGCTGGGGACCATTTGCTCTGCAGCTTCAGGTTCATCCAAACATGGTTGTCACGTGTGAACGGTTCTTGTCCTCTTAGGATCTTGAAGGGGCTGCATCCAGTTAGGGTGGGCGTGATGCAGTATGCCCATATGGTATTCCTGACTTCTGCTTCCCAGCACTTACCAGCATTGATGGCTGCTTGAACAGAACCCATGATCACACGGTTAAACCGTTCTAAGGGGCCATTACCTGCTGGGTGGTACACTGGGGTGTGTTTAGCGGTGATGCCATTCCTCTTGATGAATGCGTTCCACTTCTCAGAGATGAATTGGGGGCCATTGTTACGTGATGATTTTCGGTATTTCTCCCATCAGTGAAAAAGGAAACAACTTCATCTGTGTCCACTTTTTCATACACTGCTACCTCCGGCCACTTGGAATATCTGTCGACTACGACCAACACATATTTAGGAATCCCCCAAGAGTTCAGAATAGGACCCAAAATGTCAATCAATAATTGTTCCCAGGGTTTTTTTGGAGTGGGGAATTCTCCCATAGGAGGTCTCAGCAAGGTCGTTGACTTGTCTGCAATGGCGCAGTGTTTGCATGCTCGTACATACTTTTCCACATGGTTGTATATAGCTGGCCACCACTAAGACTGTTTTATTCTTCTCTTCGACTTCACAATTCCCCGGAGACCTTCATGTAAGAGGCTAACAGCCTGATTCATCAAGCTAAATTGCACTTGCAAAGGGCAAGATTCTCAGAATCTTGCCTTTTGCGAGTGCAATTTTTGCATTTGGGATTCATCATCCCAAATGCAAAATTCGCTATTAAAGAATTCGCACATTTGCGAAGAATTGCATTTAAGAAATCTCTATTTGAGATTCCTTAAATGCAATTCATGAATCATTTTAAAATTGCGAAATTGCAATTTTGGGCCGCTATTTACCGAGAGGTCAGACCTCGTGGTAAATAGCAAAAACTTAGAAAAATGCATTTAAATTCATTTTTCTAAGTTGCATGTTACACACACACATGTCCTTTGGACATGTGTGTGCGCAACACCAATGTAGATTACATTTCAGGGGTGCTACAGGGTGTCCTTTGGACACCCCTGCACCCTTGAAATCGCATCCTTATTTGCGATTAGCTAATTGTTAATCGCAAAAAAGGAATAACTCCCCGTTCATTCCTATGGGCCTGTAGGCCCATAGGAATGCATGGGGAGTTATTCCTTATTTGCGATTAGCAATTTGCTAATCGCAAATAAGGAACATGTAGGAATCCCAATATTTTTTGCAATTCCTACATGAATCCCGTTTTGCAAGTCCTTAATAGTGATTCCTTATGAATCGCTATTAGGGGCTCGCAAAACGGGAGATTGATGAATCAGGCTGTAAGAATGCAATCCCGCAGTCGTCTCAGAGGGATGACTATGTCTCCTTGCAGTAAAAAGATGGCATCGTCACTGATGGACAATTCATCACGCACCTCCCAGAATTTCCAGAGGTCGTCCTCCATGTGCCTCTTCTCAGGCCATCCTTGCGTGACATACAACTTCACTTGCGGGAGTTGAGGATCCTCTTCATAGGCCGTCTTCTACTCTTGTGCACTGATGACGGTCTCTTGGTCTGTCGTACAGGCCATGCATACTCGTCCCATTCAGTATGTGTAAGTGCCCCTTTCATGGCTGCGCAGTGGCTGAGGTAATCCGCCACCTTGTTCTTAGAATCTGGTAGATACTCAATGTCGTAGACTAAAAGATCCAACAATCAGAGGGTCATCTTGGCATGGCCACTGGACGTGAGGAATTTGATCAACGGTTTGTGGTCCATTCTGAGTATGAATCGGGAGCCCCAGAGGTACTGGTGAAATTTCTCCATGCCCATATGGATGTAAGCTTTTTCTTCTCTATGATGCTGAACTTCTCCTTCTTAGGGGCGAGGGAACGGGATGCGAAGCTCATGGTTGTTTCCGTGCCGTCAGTGGACCTTTGGGACAGGACAGCTCCTTACCCTTTCTCGCTGGTATCCGTCGTCAAGATGCTGCGGCATTGCATATGTCCTTCTTGACATCTTCGAATTCGGCGTTGGACTCCGGCGTCCAGCCGTAAGTGTTCTCTTTTAAGATTTGGCGTAAATGGTGTGTTTTAGTGGCAAGATTCCTGGTGAATTTGCTGTAGAATTCAGCTAGTCTTACAAATGAGCGGACTTCATCCTTGCTTCGTGTCTGGGGTGTGGATCTGATGGCCTCCATGTTGGCTCTTTTTGGATAGATCCCACTGTCACTAATTTTGTGTCTCAGATACGGTTCGTAACCCAAAGAGGCATTTCTCCAATTCCGCCGTGAGGCCATTCTCCGACAGTGTCCGTAACACCTCTTTAAGTTTGTCATCGTGCTCCGCTTTGTGTTTTCCCATGATGAGTATGTCATCCTGGAAATATAGGACGCCGCTGACATTCTTGAACAACTTGTGCATGAGTTTTTGGAAAACCGCGGCTGCTGATGCCAGGCCAAATGGCATTTGCCGGAATCGGTAGCAGCCCGAGGGAGTGATGAAGGATGTCAACTTTCTGCATGAAGGATGGAGCGATATTTGGTGATACGCAGCTGTGAGGTCTATCGTGGAGAACCAATTTACTCCTTTGGTTTGAGCCAACAATTCATTGATTCTGGGCAATGGAAACTTGTCCAATATTATGTTTTTATTCAGTTCTCGAAGGTCTATGCACAGACGCACTTCCCACTTGGTTTCCGCGCCACCACTACTAACCAACCATTCCGCACTTTTAATGGGTTCTATTATGCCATTTTCTTACAGTCGTTTCAATTCAAGTTGCACTGTGTCTCTGCAGTTGGAGGGAATGTTCCGGACTTAATGGCTGACTGGTACAGCGCCATCCTTGAGTACTATCTTGTGCGTGAACGAGGAAAGCCTCCTAATGGTCCCGCAAAATACTAAAGGGAACTCTTCCTTCAGTTTTTCCTCTTCAGTTACAGGTGGGCTATCGGTCATGAGTACCTGCGTGGTCCCACTGGGGTTGAGTTGGATGCCCAACGCCCCCTGGTCAGCCCACCCCAGAACAGAATGTCCCTTTTCTGCGACATACAGTTTGCCGTTGGAGTCCCTCCCTTTGAATTCAACTTTAAGCTGCCGGAACCCAACCATGGGGATTCTCTCTCCCGTGAAAGTGAGAGGGTGTACATTGGTGGGGTGTAGATGTCTCCCTATGGTGTCAGCAAAGTCCCTTTCCCATATGTGTCTTTGGATTATAGTGTATGGGGAACAAGAGACCACCACCATTGATACCTGCGCACCCCCAATTGTTAACATACAGGAAGGCTTTTTGCTGCTGTTGCAATCAATACCCTTGACATGGTCTTTGATGCACAAAATACAATCTTCATCAACATTGTCATCCCCACCCTCATTGTCCGATTCATATAAGGCACATTTGACCATGGAGTTAGGGGCTTCCATCTACAGACTTTACCAAAGTGTCGCACAACCACACAGAAGGGACATTTGACATGTAACGCCGGGCATCTTCTGTCGTTGCCCATGTGGGACTGACTCCCATAGCAGTAGCAACTACCTTGCTGCTCAGTCGAGCTCTTGTTGGTTACAGCAAACTTTCTCATGGGTCGCCTGTTCTGTCTGTTCCGCGCACTGGGAGCAGGTTTGTCATTTGGCAGTTTTTTGTCACTCACTTTGCAGACGGTAGACTTGTGCTCGTTTTCTTTCTTAGCGGCCACCACACATCTTTTAGACAGTTCTGCCTTCTTAACAATCGCAATGATTTCATCAAGAGGGGCATTACCACTGACCCACAACTTCTCCTGTACACTTGTGTTGACTCTTTGCATTATTATTTGATCTCCTACTAGATCATTGTGAAGGTTGCCAAATTTGCAATTTACTGCCAATTTTTTAAGCACCGCTACATAGTCTTCCACTGTTTCCGAGTTGGTTTGTTTTCTCTGAAAAAATTGTAGCGGTCTCTGGATGTGCACACTGCTGTTTCTTTATACATGTTCACTTATAAGGAATCACATATTTTATATTAAAGTACAGAGAGCTGTTTACACATGGATATTGCTAAGGTGCATCCATTAACTATTACAATTAATAACAGGACGCTTTGTAGCAAGTTACTAAAGATATGTCTTTGCCTTTTGATAACAACGGCATCCTGCAGACATCCTTGACCAGCAGAAGTGATGAATGGTGAAGTCCAATGTCCTTGCTTTATCTCTAACCTCATTTCCCCGTTTGTACCACTTGCCTTCCCATTCCTATGTATGGGGTCATTGAAGGAGGTGATAATCAGAGGAAGAGTGCATGACTTCTCTTGGATTTTGAGCACAAGGTTAGTGCATTCTGACATCTGCTAAAGCTACTGCGGTGACGCTGCAGAAACTATGTCCTAAATGGAAGAGTGGAAGCTGAGCACTCCCCTTTTGAATATTACCATCTGGCAGCTCTATCAAAGATACTGCAGCACATAGTAAATCTGGAAATGAATCATAAATTTACTGGCAAAATTGTAAGTGAAGTGACAAAATATTTTGGCTTCTATTGATATGCCCCTGGATTTAAGAGCCCTCATTTCTATAAGTAAACTAGCTTGTGTACTCTGCGGACACTGTGATTGGCTTTGGATTATGAACAACAAAGGCGCACTTTACTGCAGAATTTTGGTGTATTTCCTTTGGAGCTTTAATCCATTACCATTGAGCGGAGGGGTTTTGCCCAGATGATGTCAGTTTCTCTGTGATACAAAAAAATATTTGATTGCTTTCAGAGTGAACTGTTTTAAGAAGCTTCAGTGGCTCAGCATTTTAATACAGATTCACCGTGAGACCATGGAAGCCACTGGGGTTACTTACAGGCTGGCATTTCGGCAGTGCACCAGCAGAGAACATTTTGCATGCATACATGATAACTGAAAATCACTCTCTCTCTTGCTAAGCATGGCAATATGACAGTAGAAGTGCAGCAGATATTCGGCATACATTCTCAAATGAAGATTGGAGGAAATTAAATTAAACAATATCAAGCATCCCTATCACTGCTAATTTAAGATGTGTCCAGTTATTTAAATATATCAATTCTATCGCTCCATATAGTGGTGGACTACGTTTTCAAATAAATATGCACTTAAGTGTGAACATTACAACTCTGTTCTAGGCACTTGTGCCCATGTGCTGTGGTTAAGTCTCACTGTGAAAATGTATGGTAGCTTGTTTTTGCCTAAATTGTGCGATCTGGTGAAGTTTAAGATTGAAAACAAACAGTGTGTACCTTTGCTGGAGCCTTATCGTGACAAACTCTTGAGATCACTTCTCAGAGCCTAGGTGGTTAATCATGATTTCTTACTACAAATCATAGCCCAAATCATTTTGCTCCTGTTGTAGAGGCCTGTACACCACATTTAGGAAGATCCACCTCCCTTGTGCTGAGCTCTCTTAAGAAAGTGAATCTGTTGCAATAGCAGATCCCCTTTCGTCTCACTTGAATGTCAAGATGGCTGCCATGTTTTTCGTCCAGCTTGTCATTCTCTTTTGCTATTCAGCCCCAAACCTTCAAAGTGAGGGGTTGTTGCTGACAAAATAAAACAAACGTCAATGATGCTCATTAATTTTTCTCCCTGCGCTTTGGATACGTTTTCACATTTTTCTTCCTATGGGAGGCTCTGTCTTTGCAAACCCAGTGGCTCCCTGACTCTGAATCAGGGCCGGACTGGGAACCAAAACCGGCCCTGGCAAAGTGCTCGGCCGGCCCCCCTTTGCCCCTCGACCGAGCTCTCTGCCGGGGCCGGTTTTCGGCCGTTTTTGTTACAGGGCCGATTTTGTAGCTATGCTGCAAAAACGGCCCTGAAACAAAAACGGCCCCCAGGGGCCCAAAACCGGCCCCCATCCTTGCGGCGCACCGGGGGATTACCGGAGGGTCTCATTTATGTATTTGTTGCTGTAGGGCAGTGCAGCAGGTATGATTTTTGATTGCTCAAAAATAAAGCTCAGCCGAACCTCTCTCTACTGTCGCCTATTTGGAAAATCTGAAATTAATTTGACCCTCAATGCGTTTATTATCAACATAGAAGCCAAGTATGGGGACTTGTTGATGCTGTGTTGGTTGCAGCAATTTCACATTATAGCCTTTTTCCTAGTGCTGTTTTTTGTACTATGTATTTGCTGGTATTTATTCGTTTTAGTCAAAGGGGCATGTAACTAGATACATATTTAATAAACAAAAATGAACTTCTCAGTGCAAAAAGTAATCTTATCATACTTAAAAATATTTTATCGGGAAGGAAAGTATGACTTTGTTGGGAAGGGAACCCACCAATGGCCCTGCATTTTAACTTAATGCCTTTCTAAGAGCACTCTATAATAACTATTAGTTCAAATCCTCTTAATATGATGTAAGAAATCACGATAGATTGCTACATTGATTAGAGAATAGCCGTGGATTTTTAGATATCAGTATTAGGAACATCGTTGCATACTTTGAAACTCTAGTTGTTATCAGAAATGTATCAAAAGGGTCAAATCAATACAAAACGTCACCGTTATACATCAATAATCTAATTTATAAATTGAAAACATAAAAAAGTCCAGCATGAGAGTTCACAAGATGCAAACTTCATAATATTTTATTACATTTTAATAGTTTTCTTTAATATATTTCCAAGTTGGAGGCTAGTAAGATCATTCCATTTCACGACAAATCCAAACAACATCTTTCAAATGAAGGTGGTAATTTGCTATGTCACCAAAGACAAAAGGTGCTATAAGGGTAACAATCCAACTGTCAGTTGTCTATGCCTCTGTGTGGTGGTCTGCTGAGCTCCTTTCTCTTATGACATTCAGGGGCCCTACTGGCACTTTTACGCCGCCGGAACGTCACTTTTTTGACGTTCCGGTGGTGCAATGTGCCACTTGCATATTTATAAGGCCACCCAAAGCCATGTTACAAGGCTTTTCATGGCCTTATAAATATGTGGCCCTTTCACGCCGAAAACTGCAGGAAAGTGGCGTTCCGCCCCCAGCAACATCCAAGGCTAAAACGTACACATCGGCATAAGGGAGGAACAACGAGGAGAAATATCTTTATTTCTCCTCATTTTTCCTATTTCTATGTGTGCTGCATTCTGCAGCACACATAGAAAGAGGAAAAAGCCTCTTGTGATTGTTTTTGTGCAGGAAGGTTTCCCTTCCTGCACAAAAATTATTATCCCTGCAACGTAGGCACCCTGCACCATGATGCAAAGGTGCCTGCGTTGGCGCACGGCAGCCCATTGTGCACTGGCATAGGGGACAAAGGACAGGAATACGCCATATTGAATAGATACAGCACATTCCTGCTGCACTGCCCTGCAGCAACAAATACATAAATGAGGCCCTCAGACTCTTATCATGGAGTATTTTGAATCTTCTCTTTTCTGTTGATCTCATTTGGGCTCTCCGAGAACTCTGAGCATCTTTAATCTGAATTAAGCATGAATTATAGTTGGGTATCATTAGCCTAATAACTACCTAATAAAATCTACTTACGACTGAATCCATTAATTTCATCACTAACCCTATGAAGTACTTCTTGGCTAGTTTGTTCTAATTGGTTGCTTGTTACCCTTAAAATAACTTTTGTCTGTAATTCTCCCGACTTGTTATATTCAGTGCCACTGGAAATATGCGATTTTCGCATAAATATGTATTTGCCGCATTTGCCATGCAATCCATCAAATGCTGCATAATCTGCATATTTTGACCAAAGCAAATTTTGTTTCTAGCTCAAACGGATTAAAGCGTACATTTAATTTGTTGACTCTGGGTCCTGCACACCGAAATGCTTTTCACAAAGTTTGACTGGTCATCTATAAATTGCTTATTTCTGTATTTGGGTATTACATTGTTACTAATAAGGTGAACTGTAGTCCCAGACACCAATACAGGTGTAAAAATGACAAAAGTAATACTATCACAAAAATTGCTGCATTATGCCGCATAATATACCTTTTTCTTGCTGCATAATTCGTTCGACCTTGCTTCATAATTTGGTTCCACTGCCACATAATCCCAGTGGCCCTGGTTATACCAGTGTTACACTGTCCGTACTAGGAGATTGAAGATCGCAACCGAGGGAAAACAGCCTTCCCTTTTAAACAAATTTTCAGAAATGTTGGTATGCATCATGGAGGCAAAATGTGGGACTACACATCTCCTTATAATTCCACTGGCATAGCTGTACACACTGTGTGCATCAGTCACCAAGATCCAGCCAGATGCGTAGTCCTGTCTCAACACTTTTAGGTTACACTACCACATTACTACTCTCTGTGGCACTGCTGCTCCCAGTAGCAAGGCCATCATCCCGACCATCTGTTTCTGGCCTGGGTCAAGCGCTGTGACACTAGATCCTGGCGGGTACACTGGGTAGATGGTTTAATGGCCTCACCCTTCCATGCGGGCGGCAGGGACCAGACTTGGGTGGTACCATTTTGGCTGGTCTTTCCCCATGGTAGTGTAAGTAGGGCCGCAGACAAGCCTCTGGTCCAACAGAGTACCAAATAGGGGTCTGAAACCCGCATGGACATGTTCTCATCTCTTTTCATCCCCAGTCAGGTAGGAGCGATCTAGAGAACAGAGTTGCACCGTGGCTTCATAGAAAGTCGGGTATTCTGGTGACCAACTAACTCTGCCCTCCAATTTGCCAAATTTTAGACCGATGTACAGTTTATGAGCAATTTATCTTGTAGTTACAGGATACCAGACTTAGCATAAGCCATTTAGGGCAGTTGAAGTCTACATTTAACCATATTTTCGAGGCAAGATAGCCTAGGTTCAATACAAGAACAACAATATGTTTGGTCACAGTGCCTGGCAAGAGCTGACCAGTGTATAAGGAAATACGGCCAAATGTCTTATTTTCCTAAAATCATTCTGTTAGGTTATTCTCTGGAGATACATTCTACAGGCTCTTGTCCTGGGATGCCCCGGCCTAAAGCTACCTGTTTGCAGTAGCTCCATGGAAGTGGTCCAAGATGGCTCTTTCCCCATGAACCAGGTTAAAGCTGCTCTGAGCGTCAACAAACTGCTGCCAAAAAGAACAATAATAACTTCCTTTTAAAAGAACAAAGCTCTACCACATATTGGCCACACCAGGGTGCAACCTACTTGGCAGATTGGAATGGAACAAGTGACATCATACTAGGAAAAGCCAATTCACATACAAAACAACAGGCCATTCAGAATTCAGCATTAATTAAGAATCCACAGCAGGTTTTGAATCAACACAGGGGTGACCACTTCAAATCTCTTCAGAGGCTTGCAAACCAAACAAGAAATATCAACATAATCTTTGTGGATCTAGACCACAGCCCATTAACGGAGGGCTGCCATGGCAGCACTCCATCTCATTGTCATTCTATAATGGACTTGCACTGAGGACACCACTCACCCCTGGTCTGGCTTTATTGCCTGGCACAGCATGTTCTCCAATCAAATATAATCAATATTTTAGACATTCTTCCTATTTACACAAGTTAAAACTGCACATAAAATTGGATGATAAATATTCAAATGATAATACGTGTCGGTACTATATACAGATTTGTGTGATATTAAATTAAGCCTCGGGTACAAATAGCAATCAATAAAATCATTTATGCATTTAAAATTAATTATTTAATCCAATGATTTATGCAATACAAACCCTATAACAGTGGGCTTATTTTACACACAATATAATCCCTATCCCCTAATAGTCGAAAGTCATGAACTTCCACAGACTCCATTCAGCTAGCCAGGTCTTTCTTTATTTCCGAAGAACATATGCAACAGGATACAGTTCCTTTAAACCAATGAGGTTTGAAAAGTGCTGCATGTGTACAATTGAGAACATGCCTAACAGTAGAGATGCCACTGACTGCACTTTGCTCCTTTTAGCTCCACCAGCCCAATACCCAGGGAAATACACAAGCAGAAAATGTCATCAAAGCATACCCTCCTCCATCAGAAGTAACTCGGCTTACAAAGCCTTCAAGAGGTAACTCAAAGCCCTGATCCTCCAAAGTCAGTTCGTTTCGGGAAGGTCTGGTCACTGATCACCATGTTAAGTTCTATCTTCCTGAATTCAGAATCCTTCACTGTTTTCCTTAAGGATTCCAGTTATACCTCTTAGAGTAATCTGTCGATCATAACTTGTATCCCCTGATGACCATTGTCTTGCTCCTTGGCAGCTACATACCTGCTAGCTCTTTTTAGCCAGATATCGCTTGTTTCCCCAGTTACTTACTTATTCTCCGAATGTAGTCTTCCTCGCCACATGACTAACGCAGTGAGCTTCAGCTCCCTAACAGAAACCTCCAAGCAATTTAGCGCTCTCGTCCTCCCATCCCTCCCTAACATGGCCAACCTCATTCACCTCTGACCTAGTACAAGAGGAGGTACAATGCACCCCACTTCCTGTTCAAGTACCAAGCCTCAGCACCCAACAACATGAAGCCATTAACCAAACAGGGTAGGGAGGCATGGGACCTCATGTGGTGAGGAAGACTGCACCCAGAGTAATGAAGATAACTAGTAAGGGGAAACATCCATTACAACACAGCCATTACATAGCACTGCTTTTATAACGCAGCGCTTACACCGCAACTGCCTTTACATTGCATGCCATTACAATGCATGCCATTACAAGGCATTATAGGGTAAGTAATAGAGATTTTTTAGTTTTAGGGTGGGTATGGGTTTTGGGGTACATGGGAATAGTAATTTGTACCCCCACAATATCCAAAACTTTCCCTACTGTTGCACTCACTGGAGTGGCAATTGTAATTTTTACCCCTACACTAACCAACACTTACCCAACTGTTACCCTAAAAGTATTATGCATTGTAATTGTATGCCTTGTAATGATATGCGTTGTAATGATAGTTTTCTTTAAAGCGTTGTAAAATCATGCAATATAATGGTAGTTACGATGTAAAAATCACATTGTAAAAGCATGCATTGTAATTGTTTACGTTGTATAGTCAAATATTCCTACTAAGTAACCGGGGTATTACCTCCCCTAAGTCTTCCTCACCACATGACTAATGTAGTGAGTTTCAGCTCCCCAACAGAACACTCAAAGCAATTTAGTTCTCTAGTCCTCCCATCCCTCCCTAACATGTCCAACCTTCTTCACCCCATACCTAGTACAAGAGGGGGCACGACCCACTCCACTTCCTGTTTTTTGGTACCGCTCTGCAGACTCTCCGGGAAGGTAATGGTGCGAGGTTGTTCTATAGCTGGC
The DNA here is from genome assembly GCF_964261635.1 of Lissotriton helveticus. NCBI lineage: Eukaryota > Metazoa > Chordata > Amphibia > Caudata > Salamandridae > Lissotriton > Lissotriton helveticus. Next base: position 991,872,558 of record NC_136067.1, read on the forward strand.
TCTCCTTACCAGGATAACTTGATTGGCGCCCATCTTTTATGGTGTGCATTGTGTGGCGGATCCCAGCCAAAGTGGGCTCTTACTTTCTTGTTGAGTCCCTGCATCAGCAGGCTCATGCAGGGGCCAATCCTCAGTGTGAGGACGGCTCAGGTTCCCGTGGCCGCTGTGCCGATGTCGTTGTGTCGCGGGAGCTCCAATGGGAGATCGCTGCTGGTCCGGCTTGGTTTGAGGGCCGAAGTGCGTCTTCTACCCGCTGTTTTGTTGTACAGCTACAGTAAGACAGCTAGCGGCTTTGCGATAGTCCTGAGTTCAGCTGGGGCTGTGATGCGTCCTGGCATGTTGGCAGTTGCTTGGTTGCTTGGTGAGGTTGCTTGACAACTGGCCCACTTTCACTGTGGTGTTTCTTTTTGCGACAGGTTCTGCTCAATTCAACCATGTTCCTTGGGGGATGTTATATTCCTGTCAGGAATGTGTGTCAGGATGGAGCCTGGTAAGGGACTGCAAATGGAGCCAGGCCCTAGTGTGCAGGCTCCGACTGAGGCTCCGTCCTTGCAGGCCATCCAGCAGATGATCCAGGCTGCTGTGGTGTTTAAGGAGCGTGAGGGCCCTTCTTCCTCTAAGAAGCAGAATGTTGAGCGTTCCATCAGTGCTGAGGCTGACGGGGAGGAGACTGATCTCTGGGGCAGATATGGCAGGGACAGGAACTGAAGAAGGTTCTGCAGCATATCAAGGATAACCTTGCACTTTCTGTGCCCCGGGTGGAGGATGATTCAGAGGATTTTTTCATGCAGTACCAGAAGTATGAGCCGGAGTCTGTTCCCTTGCATCCATCGATCAGGAAGGTGATTATTAATGAGTGGCAGGAGGTGGAGAAGCAGTCTTTCCCACGCTATTTGTTGAAGCACTATGCCATTCAGCACTCTGCTAAGGACTTTCGAGAGTAGTGAAGGTAGATTCTTTGATGGGTGGGTTCTCCTCTTAGGGTTCCATCATTGGACAAAAGAGTGGAGGCGGCAGTAAGAAGGTCTTACGCGCCGCGGCCAACTTCTCCATTTGGGTTTCTGCTTATCTCTCTTACACCATTCAGGCTCTTTTGAAGGACTAGAAAAACATACAGAACCTGTTGCTGGTCTAACCAATAGTGAAGACGGAACAGAAAAGCTATGTATCTACCTACGATGTGTGTGTTACAAAAAGGAAATGAATCCCATCAAATTGTCAGAGCATCATCATCTGGGATTGTTATAGACACTGGTCCGGATCAGGAAACACACTTGTGGATATTGTGTGTTATTCACTGATCCAACAGAACCACCAGTGACGGAACGTGCCAACTCAGAAAATCGTAGTTGTAGTGGTGTGGGATGTGGTTTGCAGTGAAAAAATGTGAAAAATGAGGATCAAAAGTGCAAGATAAAATTGGCTACCATGATACAGGGGGGAAATTTTATTAGGAAAACTATCATGGTGTCAAGGTTAAAAGAGACAGTTTGAAATTATAACTGTCAATCAATCGATGGAATGTGGTCAACATGTTTCTGCCATTGTAGGTCAATCTTACCTACCGGGCTTTCATCAGGACCTTCTATACACTACTGCAAAAAGAATTTGTGCAAAATAGTGGTGAATTTATTTATTTACACATACTATATGATGCCAAACACCCTACCATACGTGGAGATGCTCCTACGTGGGATGTCTGGTTCACAGATAGTTAGGATTCTTTCCTGAAGAATGAAAAAACACACACATATATATATGTACATATAACCAATAGGTAAAACATAGACATATTCATACCATATGTCACAGGTTAAACAATGCTAAGCAGTCAAACTTCAGAGAGATAGCCATGTCATAATCTTTTGAAAGATTACTACTCTACTCACCCAATAAATCTTGGGAGTAAACCTCACCTCTCCTGGCCACTGCTCAGGAAAATGGAGGCACCGCTCTATATTAGTGGAGAAATTAACAGGACATGTATGGGGTTCCTAATTAGGTTCCACCAAAACTTTCATTCTACTAAATATTCATTTTTAATTGAAAACCTTGGTATATTTTTTTCTAAAATTCACAGAGAAGCAACACTTGCTAGGGCCATCATAATAAAAATGACAATGTTGGATGGCACACCAGATCTTTAATTTAAGCCTAGTGCAGTGTTAGCCTCAGCAAGAGGCGAAAACTGAATAAGGGAAACCGCATGTGCCAAGCTCTACCAAGGAATATTTGGTGCAAAGTTGAATACGAGCAACCAAAAAAATTCCTGTAGTCAAGGCATATCAGAGCATAGTTAACAACAAGAAATGCTCCCAAGGAATGTCCCAAGGAATGTCATCATTGAGTCCCTCTATGTCACTCTTTGGAAAAGCGGAGGAAATGAGTTGGACTATTTTGGAACAGCCGTATGTGCCCCCCATGTGCGTGACGTCTCACGGTACCTTTTTCAAAGAGAACAGAAGTGGATATATAAATTGAAGAGTGACCTAGAGGGACTCAATGATGACATTCCTTGGGTCTCAATCTAGTCTGTACCTAACATCATATATATTTACATAATGGACCTCATGTGTGTCCCTTACAGATTGATTAAATTTGGGGCAAGGTTCATATGGACAAGCTTTTTCCTTCCCCCTTTTCAACAAATTGGCGACAGTTGGCATTTCGACTTTGTAAATGTTACAGTGCTCTATCTCGCCTTTTAGAGGTGTTTTACCTAGTAGTCGTCTAATTTAAATTCGGACAAGTGTTTGTCTTTTGTTTATTGCAGACAGTTATGTAATAACTACATGTCCCTAGTGCTCTAACTGATTTTCAGTTCCAGGAGTCCTATTCACTACATTATTGTCTCACTCCACCGTTTGTAGAGGGCTTTTTTGGTTTGGTGGGTCTGTTATTAATGGCGTTGTTGGGAGCCATGATCATCACCATGCTTATAACCCAGCAGTTTCCCGACTCAGAATTCCTGCAGTATACACTCATATTCATAATACACACAATTTCACGATTTCAAGATGATTATTTAAACGAATACAACTTGTCCGAGCATCCTTCCCCTTTGATATGGAGCAATCTCCTACTATTCACTCCAATATTTCATTAGGGTCACACGTAGGTCGTACCTACTGATTGGTTTTGACTCACTGGATGTTGATAGCCTGATAGTTTGAGAGTATATTTTGCTTTACATAGGCTGGCCTTTTATGAGCGTAAAACACCCCTTGCTTCGCGCTATCTGTCCCGCTAGTAAAAAAATGCATCACATTCTCGATGCAATTACACATTTAGAGATAGGAGGGGCCCCTCTTACTTACAATCAGATTTTGTTTGCAATCAGATTACATTTTTTAAACATAACACCCCGTGTCTCGCCAAGAGATATTCATTTGCAACGAATCTGCTCTTTGGCTTTATTATACACGTACACAGACCGGTTTTTCCGGCCTCTGCGCATGTGCATAGTAAGAAACGCACCTTCGGTTTGTGAGTCGGTGGGCCCCAATTTGGTCCGCCACCATCTTTTGAGCTCAGTTTAGACGGGTGGTTCGGCCTCTGTGCATGCGCTCTGAGATGAGACGCAGTTCACCGTACCTAGTAGGTGTCAGCTTGAAGTTTCCATTCTGGTCCGCCACTTCGACTCGAACATTATTGAGAGGCTTGGAAACATATTAAACGCTGGGCCCATTGCGGTCCGCCTCGTAGCTTGACAAATTTGCGGCTGCTTGATTGGCTATTGGCAGCTTAAAAGCACATCATCACGTTACGTCGGTACCTCCCCCCTTGGCTTACGACTAAGCCAGAGGTACCGACGGATAGGTAAGGAAAGACGCAGTCCAGAGACCGTCTCGTCTCTCTATTTTCTAAAAAGATTCTTCATTAAGATTCGTTTTTTTTTTTATAAAGACTAGTGTTTGTTTTGAGCATTTCTTGTTGTTAACTATGCTCTGATATGCCTTGACTACAGGAATTGTTTAGGTTGCTCGTATTCAACTTTGCACCAAATATTCCTTGGTAGAGCTTGGCGCATGCGGTTTCCCTTATTCAGTTTTCGCCTCTTGCTGAGGCTAACACTGCACTAGGCTTAAAGTAAAGATCTGGTGTGCCATCCAACATTGTCGTTTTTATTATGATGGCCCTAGCAAGTGTTGATTCTCTGTGAATTTTAGAAAAAAATATACCAAGGTTTTCAATTAAAAATGAATATTTAGTGGAATGAAAGTTTTGGTGGAACCTAATTAGGAACCCCATACATGTCCTGTTCATTTCTCCACTAATGTAGAGCGGTGCCTCCATTTTCCTGAGCAGTGGCCAGGAGAGGTGAGGTTAACTCCCAAGATTTATTGGGTGAGTAGAGTAATAATCTTTCAAAAGATTATGACATGGCTATCTCTCTGAAGTTTGACTGCTTAGCATTGTTTAAACCTGTGACGTATGGTATGAATATGTCTATGTTTTACCTATTGGTTATATGTACATATATATATATGTGTGTGTTTTTTCATTCTTCAGGAAAGAATCCTAACTATCTGTGAACCAGACATCCCACGTAGGAGCATCTCCACGTATGGTAGGGTGTTTGGCATCACATAGTGTGTAAATAAATAAATTCACCATTATTTTGCACAAATTCTTTTTGCAGTAGTGTATAGAAGGTCCTGATGAAAGCCCGGTAGGTAAGATTGACCTACAATGGCAGAAACATGTTGACCACATTCCATCGATTGATTGACAGTTACAATTTCAAACTGTCATATACTCTCTTTTAACCTTGACACCATGATAGTTTTCGTAATAAAATTTCCCCCCTGTATCATGGTAGCCAATTTGATCTTGCACTTTTGATCCTCATTTTTCAAATTTTTTCACTGCAAACCACATCCCACACCACTACAACTACGATTGTCTGAGTTGGCACGTTCCGTCACTGGTGGTTCTGTTGGATCAGTGAATAACACACAATATCCACAAGTGTGTTTCCTGATCCGGACCAGTGTCTATAACAATCCCAGATGATGATGCTCTGCCAATTGTGTGGGCTGATGGGATTCATTTCCTTTTTGTAACACACACATCGTAGGTAGATACATAGCTTTTCTGTTCCGTCTTCACTATTGGTTAGACCAGCGACAGGTTCTGTATGTTTTTTCTATATATTGAATGGGGGTGTCTCCTGTCTCTTTGGTCTTTAAAGATTAAGTTTCCCCTCAGACCCTCTCCCAACTTTAATTATTTTGTCTTTTGAAGGACTATCAGTCTTTTCCTGAGTTTATGGAGCTGAGGCAGACCTCATGCCTACCATGGCGGCCATGGAATAGAAAACCAGGATGTTGTCAGACATTTCTTTTGATACCTTTGGAGTTGTGGCTGCTTCTGCAGTTGCAGCTAATCAGTCCAACTCACAGGTCTGGTTGTGCAATTGGTATCCTGCCGGTTAGCATGCTGGGGATCACCATCTTTTTGAAGAGTAGTATTCAAGATTCATTTCCCGTGTTGTGTACCTCTGTGTATTATCACTGGGACCTTTCGAGTGATTTCTGCATATATATATATATATATAAAAAAGTACTTTGAAATCAAGAATTACAAAAAAAGTGCAGAACCATCAACATTGATTGACAAAGAGCCAGCCTCCAACTTATTAACATCAGACTCCTAACCATGGGCAATCTTACAAATACTGAACAGGAGGAGTCTGTTGGATCAACTCAGGATTTGGCAGCTGAAATGGGCATCAATATATCTGGCAGAGTGGAATCCCCCTTCAAACCTAAATCTACCTTTGTTCCTGTCATGCCGCGTGATGCGATAGATATCTATCAAGATATAATCATTGATGAAATCAAAAAACTACGTTTGAACATCAAAAAGCGCAAAACAGGCACCAATTTCAAGTTCAAGCAATATCAGGACTTGATGGCAAAACTACAAAAACACAACGAGGTAATAATAAAACAATCAGACAAAGGGGGGATATAGTTCTATGGCCTAGAACTGACTACATGATTGAGGGCAACAAACATCTCAATGACGCCCAGTGTTATCCCAAATCGAATGCACAGCAATTGTCTAAGTTGAAAGCTTTATGCTTGAAATAACTGTTTAGATGGAAACAAGACAATCTAATCACTAATGATGAGTTCAATTATTTACGAACTGAATTCCCGATAACTCCTGTCATGTATTTTATACCTAAGATACACAAAAAAACTTTGCCTGTACCTGGAAGACCAATTATCAAAGCTAGAAGAGGAGTTCTGGAGAAAATCTCCGAGTATGTGGTTTACTATCTAAAAGAACTAGTGGTTGACTTGCCGTCTTATATCAAGGTCACAACTCATTTTCTGTAAAAACTAGAAGAGATTACATGGTCATCGGTTTATCTTCTGGTTTCTCTTGATGTTTGCGCCTTGTACACAAGTATAAATCATGTTGATGGTATAAAAGCTGTTAAATATTTTCTGGAGAGGAAACCAATTGAAGAGTACCAACACTGTAAAATGATCATAGAAATTATCACACTATGTCTTCAGAATAATTACTTTTTTTATTTAATCAAGATGTGTACCATCAGATCAGGGGTGTTTCAATGAGGGCCTGCTTCTCCCCCAGCTACGCGTGTTTACACGTGGGCTGGTGGGAGGAGCAGGTCCTACGGGCACAGTACAAAGACATATGGGAAGAGCGCATCATAGTTTGGATGCGTTTTATAGACGATATATTCTTCATTTGGAAGGGGTCAGAAACATCAGTCAGAGACTTTATTCAGGAACTCAATATCAATGAATTGAACCTTCAGTTCACTGCAGAAGTCAATAATAAATCTATTGACTTCTTAGATGTACATGTCAGTATAGGAGAAGATGGTATTGGGACCTCTCTACATAGAAAAATTACTGCCGGAAATTCGACGCTTCATGCGTTCAGTTTTCACCCATCCCACTTGATAAGAAGCATCCCATATGGGGAATTCCTAAGGCTACGAAGAATCTGTAGCACCGACCATTCTTTTGAAGAAAGTGTCAAGGGAAGCAGACTCAGATTCCTAGCCAGGGGTTACAGTAATCAGGTCATCAACATTGCATTGTCCAAAGTCAGAACCAAGTCTAGAAATGATTTACTAATTTGCTCCAAGAAATCGGGTTTCAAGAGAAGAGGAAATGCTGTGGTAGATAACTTAGAAACCAACTCAATGAGATTCATTACTACATACAGTAGTCAACACAAAAAGATCATGATTATCATAAATAAACACTGGCCAATAATTCAAACGGACATAATTTTGAGCCAGTTATTCCCGACCCCCCAGCATTGACATTTAGAAAGTCCCAATCCATGTGCAATGCCCTAGTCAAGCCCAGTCCTGAATTGACCAATCCAGTTAGTCATTCTGGTACAATGTGGTTAACACCCCGTAACGGTTTAATAAGTGCAACACGTGCAGACCGTGTACATTTGGAATAAACACCACACAGTACTCCACCGTATTTGGGGCATCCCTCAACCACATTAAGGCTAGATACATCTGCCGGACAGAATTTGCTGTCTGCGTGTTGGGTTGCACGTGCAACTTACAATACGTAGGAAGTACCAAACTTCAGGTGCATGTACGTATTTTATAACACCTGAGAGCGATAGTCAATTCTGACATGAATTACCCAGTGGCCAGACACTTTAAGGCAGTACATGGGAATAGACTGGAAGACCTTAAGTACTATGTCATAGCAGCAGTACTACCAATGAGGAGGGGGAGGCAATATAGAAAAAGTCCTCAGACAGTTGGAAGCCAAGTTCATTTTAGAACTAAATACCCGTACTCCTAATGGATTGAACAATGGAGAGGAACTGTACAATTTCTTGTAGACAACAGTGCTCCATTAGATATGCGGAACTGGTATGAAAGCAACTAGTTTGAAAACAACGTAATCTAACTATATCATATGCCGGGTTTTTACATATGCTTTATACTGAAATATTTATATATTTATATGTTTACATATTTATGAATGTAGAAGGTTGGAGTGATAGTTTACACCAGTCAAGGGATTTTCATTTACAGGAGTACTATGTTTACATGTGTTACTACAGGTGATATGAAATTAATATTTTATATAGATACGTTCATAATTAGTTTTATACTTATTTTATACTATGATATTTATGGTTATATTTTCTATATTTATTTATTTATATAGAATGAGTAGATGTTTACACACCAGTCGTGCAATTTTGGCACTAACAGGAAATATGGCCATCTATTTAGTCACACTTTTTTTTTATACACTATGATCCAAGCTGTAGTACCCGCATTGGAAGCTTTCATGTCTCCAAGTCTCATACACTTTTGTACGTCACATGGCAGCAGGACACCATTAGGATTTCTTGAAATTCATGTATTATCAGTTAAATAAGCAATCCTAAACCTCCGGAAGTTTTCACTACAAATTGAATATATTTACAATTTCAGTATTTTTATGATGACTTGCATTGAGTCTTCTTTTTTGATAGCAACTTCTATCAGCAGTCTGCAACCCTTTTTATTTGTTCCCTTTTTAAAATTGTTTTTTTATCTTTATTGTATATAATTTAGTATTCCCAACAAATTGGGTGATCAAGTTAATCTAATTTATATACTTGATCACAGCAATCACAAGACATTTTATTGTGATTAGTTATTTATGAATTTTTAAAGCACTTTAATCACTTCATATAGCACTTATAAGCATTTTCGGTACAGTTCTATACTTAGTACTTAGAGGAACATTACACACTATAAAGGCAACATGGTTTGAATCAATTGAATGATTAAGAACATGAGTTGAATGTTTTGAATTCATGCAATTTTTGTGATTCATCAACTACGACAAAGATACCATTTTTGTCTATAATTGAATATGCTCAAAACCAAATTGCATGTTAAAGACAGCATACTTTCTGATTGTCCAGGTACTTGTACCAGCACATCTCCATTATTTCTTGGTCATGTTGTAATACCATGTACTGTTCCTTGTAAATACATGTATTTATTTATTTTTCCACTTATTCAGGGATTTATCCAAATAGTTTGAAAATACTAAGAGTACATCTAACGTGATCCTCTAGTACAGATGTATACTCAGATCAAACTGTTATGTATTTCACATAGGAAGTATTTCTTTTATGTTCACCCTACCTCGTGACGCAATGAGTGGTAGAGAGGAAGTAAGGTGTTTAAAAACGCTGGGAGTAGTTAGTCTCCACATGTGATCAAGCCCACCTGCTGGATGAAACGCGTCATGCCACCATGCCGAAGCGTCTGTTTTAAGGAATAATAAAGAAAGAAAGCACGCACCTAATTGGAGTCCGTGTCCCTCTCTTGAGCACGATTACGGAGCAAGTTTTGGGAACTGTTGGTGTTTTTTCATATATATATATATATATAGTGGTAATTGTCAAAGTATTTTTACTATGTCTTTTTTAACGGTTCTCTTGCACTTTAAAAAGAGCACACCAGCCCCCATGACGGTGTCATGTGATCAAGGCTTCGGTAAGCCGAAACGCGTCATGGCAGATTGGTGTAGGGCTAACAACAAATAAATAATCTGCACCAACCATGGGTCTCGCTTCGTCTATCCAGTTGACATGCTGACTTGCTGATCTGCTGAATATTTGGACGTTTAGGTACCGCATATATATATATATATATATATATATATATATATATATCCAAACAAATTACCGTCTTTGCTTCACAGACAGAGAGTCGAGGCCCAGATTAGCTTTTCAAGTGTTTTTATTCCGCAACACTAGCACTCATATATATATATATATATATATATATATATATATATATATATATATATATATATATATATAAAAAACAACGGAATTCCAGTAAATTCAACAGAATTCAGACGAGCCCATAATCCGTTTTAGATGTTTATTTCGGCACAGCAAGCGATCGAGGATAACGCGTTTCGAACAACCCTGGTTGTTCTTGGTCACATATATATATATATATATATTAGAAACCAAAAGATAATTAATTATATCTCGCTTCTGCTAATTGTGTCTCCACAAAACTCCATCACACTGGCCACCTCCCATTATTTCTGTGAGGTTGACCATTCATGAGGAATATCTTCCTTTCCATCGACCCCCCTTTTGGGACAGGACGTCGCTCTTCGTATATTATGCCACCTTTTTGCGTTGATCAATACATTAACTAAAGAGATTATTACCATTACTCTGACGCTGCGCCTTTCGGGACTTTGCTGCTCGTGCTGTTTTCACTTTCTCTCAACACCTATTGGCCAACTACCCAAGAGCCCTGACAAAGTTCCCTTTTGGCACAACTGGGAATGAAATGCGTTGGCTGTGTGCCGGTTTTTAAAGAATACCTAAATAAAAAGAAGCACTTTTTTTGGACTCATTGTTTACGAGTCTACTTTCCACGAGTGCACCTTCCATTCTTCTATGAAAACTGGTTGTGCAATTGGAAGGCTGAGGCAGTGCAGAAATCCCTTCTGAGGAAGATTACTTTATCCGGGGCTAAACTGTTTGGTGCTCCCTTGGAGGAGATGGTAAAGAAGTTGGCAGAGGAGAGGAAACTATTGGCTACCACTCGTCCTTCTAACGGTAGATTATTTGGCATCAGAAGGGCCTTCGGTACGTCTTCTGCTCCTTCGTGGGAGGGGACACGGCTGAGGTGTCCCTTTCACCCACAAAACCCAGTCTCAGCAGTCAGATCTTGGGTCCAACCCCTCTTGGAAGTCCTGAATATCCGAGGGGTCCCAGGGGTCGGCTCCATGGCATTAAATATGCATTGCAGTTCCCTGCCACTCTCAGGATTATACATGAAGATACCACCTCTTTTTTCACAACACCTGAAGATGTCTGGTCTTGACTTGAGCGCAGAGGCATCACATGACCCTCTACCGGTAGGGCAGACTCCCTCCACTGAATGGAAAGTACAGAGACATCGCGGGCCACTCAACATTGGACCCTCCAAGGAACAAGCTGCAAAAGAAAGGGCCCAGGTGGTCGCCGACATGGAACAGCACATAATGACTCCCTCTCCTGCAAGATCAGAAACTGAGAACCTCACCGGTAGAGCACCGGAAGTGGCCAATTCACTGGTTGAAACACTTCTGGTAGTGGTTCAATCATCAGGACTCAATCCGCTGAAGATCATTAGTTTAAGACTTGTAACATTTCACTACTAAATGTCTTTGGTTATGTGAAGCTATGGACAGGGTTAATGGATGTACTGATGTTGCGATGGCTGAGGGTCGCAGGCACAGCCACTTAGTGTTGTTGTTCATATATAACCATTGCCACTCATTTTTACAGTCATACAAATGTCGATTGATACATATATTTGTTATTTATTGCATTACAGTGCTAACGGCCTGTCGCTCATTGGTGGACTGACTTTGGAGAGGGTGTTGGTTGTTTCATGTTTATCTATTTCGTTTTTTGCACTGTTTTTCCTCTTACTATTATGGAAGGTGTGACAGAAGATGGGCCTTTGGGAGACTGAGGGTGAGGAGTGAGGGGGCACCTAAGGGCAGTGATGTTGAAGTTGTCAATTCAAACAAGCTGCGACGGGTACCAGTGTTGTACTAGTAGGGATACAAATACCACTCATGACCTGGAATGGACCTGGTTTGGCTAGCTATACGAGAAGCTACTGTGTTTACCAATACATACATAGATGCAAAACCCAGATATTGCTCCTCCAGGAGACCCACCTTACTGCCCTGATCTAGCGACTATGCGTAGATATTGGAGAGGTCCATTGGTGAGGACCACGTATTTTAGGTATGCCAGGGGAGTCCTCATATGGGTTGCACCAGGGGTAAATTGACTCAGAAGGGAGGTATGTTGTATTGGAAATACTGGTAGATGGACTTCCACTGTACCTCATCTCTCTTTATGCACCGTGTGAGAAAGTGCCATCTTTCTTGCATGGTATGCCCCCAGTTTTTGCTGAATTTCTGATGTACTTTGACTGAGTGTGCCCTGGGCTCCTGCCAATCAATCAGGTACCCAGGGCATGTGTTCCTTCCCTAAAATCTGCATTGATGCCTAAACCCAATTGGCATCTCTGGCCACAGGTCAGCCCCTGGTAAATAGTACCCAAGGTACCCAGGGCACTGTGAACAGAAGGGCTGCACCACTATTTGTGCCACCCTTAGAGGCCCTGTACCCTGACACACACACTGCCATTGCAGTCTGAGTGTCTTGGGGCAGACAAAACAGAGAGTCAACATGGCACACATCCATGTGTGCCATGCCCACAAACACACTGCCCTAGCATACCTCAGTCAGCCCTCTAGCTGGGTGCACTATGCCAGTGGTGTGGACACAGGTGCATGAGCCCTGTGCCCCTACAGTGCCCAGGTCCATTGCTGGGTACTGTAAGTGCAGTGGTGCCATTAAGAGTATATGATGCTGGGAGGTTGTCATTAGGAACTCCACAGCACCATAATGGCTACACTAAAGACTGAGAAGTTTGGTATCAAACTTCTCAGCACATTAAACCCGCACTGATGCCAGTGTGGGATTTAATGTAAAATGCACGACAGAGGGCAACTTAGAGTTGCCCCCTGAAACCAACCCACATCCTGTGTCCAGCCTGAGAGGCTGCTTAGGCTGCCACCCAGCAGACATGTTGCTGGATCCCTGGGTAGAGAGCCACCCGCTCTCTTGGACCTGCAACAATGCACATCTTGGGACAAGGTGCTAGGTCTCCTCCCCCAGGATGGGCAGGGGAAGCTTCAAAGGCATGCCGCCTTTGTGAGCTTCTCCAAGCTACTTGCTGTACTCAGCAACTGGTCCCCACCGGTTCTGATCCACACTCTGGTGGGAAGGCCGGTGGGAAAACCTGAGTGAGGAAAGGGGGGGTGCCTGCCTCTGCCAACCCCACCCCTCAGGTGGGGGAGATGAGGTGAAGCACAACTCTGGGCTACCGCCATCTTGAGGATGGGGAGCCCTACCCAATCAGGACTAGCTACTGCCCCCCTCCCTCTGGAGAGTGGCAGTATAGGGGGTGTACTCCACAGGAAAGGGACCCATTGGACCCTGACATTTCCCTACCTGTAATGCCCCTAAATCGTGTATTTAGGGGCACCCTGAACCTTCCTTCCTCAGATACCGATTCTGAAACAAGAAGAAGAACAAGAAGAAAGAAGACCTGCCATGCAGCTGCTAAAAAGAGGACAACACCAACTGAGTTGGCCCCAGGCCTACCAGCATGTCGGTCCTTGAACCTGCTCCTGCTAAATCCCGGCGTCTCCTGTGTTCAGCAACCTCAAAAACCCCGGAGGACCTGACTGTCTTGCTCATCCAAAGGCTGGGACTCCTACGAGCAGTGGTTCTGCTCAAACAGCAACAACCCCTAGCACCAACCAGGAACCGTAAATCCAGCACACTCTGCACCCGCTGAGCCCGGCCAGTGCCTGAGTGAACAAAGACCACGAGGACGTCCCCCCGGTGACTGTGACCACAAATTCAGCACCCAAGGACCCTCCTTGACGCTCCTGAGGACGCCTGCAGCCTCACAACCAGGGACCTCTCCAACCGCGACCAACTGAGGGTAAGATTTCCCGACACCAAAAGACACCCCTGCGCCCAGTGGCCCCCTGTGCCCTCCTCTGGGGTGCCTACCTATTCTACAGCTTCCCAACTTACCCCTCAAAGTGGTGGTCGCACCTGAAGAATCTTCGTCCCCGAGCTTGCAGCCTTTGTTCGTCTTGTAGCTTTCCCATTGAAATACATTGGGTGCCCGACGGCCCAAAAGCACCCTGCACCCAGCCGCCTGAGTGCCACTGGAAGTGCAGCATTTGTCCTATTCTACTTCCCCACTTGCCCTGTGTAAGTGACCAGGAACTCAGCTCCCACAGCCGCGTGGTCTGCCTGCTAGTAGCCACCAACCAAAGGCCCCCTACCCGCTATAGGCTAACATTGAGCCTACTCTCTTTGCACCCGCCTGCCCCTGTGCCGCTGAGGGTGTAACAACTGTACCTACCTGACCCTGGGAGACCCCTGAGTCTACCCCCAGAACCATAGCTCTGCCAGTCGAGTACTTACCTGAAAACCAATAACTTGCATTTCCTCCATAGGGTAACATGGCTGGTTTTCACTTGGAAATTCTTCTAAGTGTCGAGTTTTGAAACTTTGAAATATTCTTCAAAAATCATCCGATCAACAAAAACAAAATTACTCACCTGTGACCAGGAGAGATCCCAGTGCTGGATCTCTATGCCCAGCACTGACCCTAAACAGTAATTACAACTGTGATTTTCCGATAACCTAATTTTCCTCCATAGGATAACATTGCTTGGTTTTGACCAAAATTTCAAAACATACAAATATTCTTTAAAAATCGCCAGTGTAACAAAAACGATTTCTTTTAACTGTTTACAGGAAATGCACCAGGGATGAATCTAGGATTCAGCCCTGAGTAGGAAAAACATTTGTAAAGAGATTTTATTGCATTTACTTAAAACTTCCCATTGAGCTGAGTGTTATAATTGTGTTTAACTTGTGTTGCATATTTCAACAACTGTATCTATTGCATTTAAAATGCTGCTGCTATTTGAAAGTATTCAACTGTAGCATCTCATTCTGAGAAAGTATTTTTATACCTACTTGTGGTTCTAAAATAAAACAACAATATATTTTTATATACAAAACAATTGGCCTAGAAACAGAATTAAACCTTCCGGGGAACATGGCGGCGGGATGACGCCGGCTGTGAGAGCTCCGATGCCGCCGATTTAATGGTAGCCTGTGCCCATATGAAACTGAATTTGCAGATATGAAGCGGTGAGAGTGCAGAGGATACTTTCTTATGCTTGGAGTTTCACTCGATATTTACGGTTACTATTCTCATTTTTTTTTTCTGTAACCTCCCGACTGGCGTCCGGAGAGCGCTAGGACCCTGCGGCGCGGCGGATGTCCGTGAAGATACCGGCACAGGAGGAGATTGGCGGCGGTTGCGAGGGGAGAGACAGCGTTTGCTCTGAGAGTCGTACGAGGCTCTGGAAAAGAATACGGTCTGCGACTGCGAGGGTGTATCCCAGACCGTCTACGTGCATAGCGACACAGTACCGTTCTACACCCCCAGCTGACACAGAAGATGCAGAATTATGGTCAGTAGAGGGGAAACGGCGAACTCAGAGGGAGGGAGGCCTCTGTTACCTAACTAAAACCTCATATGCTATCTCTCGGGTTCAGCTGTCTGAAAGTACTACTAAGGGCAGAGGGGGACCTCTCTGGCCCTGTCAGAAAACGTACATAGTACGAACAAAATTGGTAGAGAGGCGAAGGTGCAAGGGGATGGACATTGTATTGGATAAATCCCCCCCCTCTATTTCTCATTCCGAAGAGTGTTCTAGCGGGCAAAAGGGGGAGGGAACATCCGTAATTTGCAAACACAGAGAAGGTGGGGGAGCCAAGAAGCATTGTGGAAAGGTGCAGTCTGCACCCCCAGTAGTAAGAAGCAGGTATTTATTACGTTCCCAACCTGAAAAGCAACTGCTCTTCTCAGTCAACCGAGCAGGAAACCCTGTAATACCAACCCCACTAACCCCACGCCAGAGAAAAAGAGAGAGGAGGGAGAAGGTTAAGAATAGTGAGGGTAAAAAACTTAAAGGCTGCCTCAGCGTATCAAAACCTCCTCCATCGTTGAAAGCTTACTTTCAAATTATGGAGAAAGTGACGGCTACTAAGACCCCCTCTAATATTACCAGCCCTACAATTACCGACTCAGATAGAGCTGTGGAACAGGCAAATAGACAGATAGATACACAGAAAGATACTCAGGTGTCGTGCATGGCTCCCCCTGGTACACCAGTTACACTTGAAAATATGTATGCCCCGCTGCTATCTGAGCCAGAGACAGATCTAGGGCAAGGCAACTCTACGCCCACATTATTGATGGTGAACAGAGAAGAGGAGAGCCCCGGCACTTCATCTCTACCAGAGTCTACTTCTCAGCCTATAGGTGATAAAGTGTGTGACAAACGAATCCCTCTGGAAGCGCGACCACAGGGTAATGAAAGTAATGAAAGTAATCATCTAGAGTTTCTTTTACGGTCTCTACGTGAAGACCTACTGGCTAAACTCCTTCCTAGGTTCGAAATTTCAGAGGGGAATCAAAAAGAGATTGCAGAGAAGTGCACAAGTCTGGAAAGCAAATTAGATGACATTTGTTCCAGGACGGAGGTATTGGAAGGGGAGATTGCTACTCTCTCCAGGGTCTCCCAGGCACATTCAAGAACAATATCAGAGTTGAAAGCTCAGAATAGGACATTACAACAAGACACGGAGCGATTAGAGATCCACGCCAGAAGGAACAATTTAAAATTCCTTAAGATTCCCGAAGGAGCTGAAAATGGAGACATGAAAACTCTGATATGTAAACTATGCATGTAAAGATACAGCGTGCACACAGAGACCCATTTAGGCAGCATCCAGATCGGAGTGCTCCGAGGAAAAGTTTAGTCAACTTTCACACGTTTACAGTAAAGGAGCTCGGCAGGGCCCTTGTTGACTCCTCTCTACAGATCAACTCCACAAAATATCTTATCCGCTCTGATGTGGGCAGAGTAACCGCGCAAAGACAATGGGAGTTGGGGTCCCGTATGGCAGACCTGAGAAGCCACGGAGCCCAGGTGATGATGAAATTCCCTGCAGCACTGAGGGTGGTATGGAGAAATAAGACTCATAATTTTTCATCCATCCAGGAGGTTGATACTTTTTTAACTAACATGAAAGATGCCCAGCGTTAGGTACCACATCCCCCTATATGCAAACAACAGGGTTAGAACAGGAACTATCCAATGTAATGTCTTCACATGCGCCTCACCCTCTGGTGAATAGTAGATATATAAAGGAAAGTTTTTGCAAAAAAAGGTTTAAAAGGTTAAATGCAGTGGAAAAAAAGATGAATATACACATATAGAATGGTTAGAAGCTGACTGTGGTAGTCACTACACAACTGAGTAATTTAAAAAAAAACAAAAAAAACCACATATATATAAAAATAAAAAAACAAAGTTAGAGACACCTTTTGTTTGTATGTTTATAGGTTGTTTAGATAATAGGAGCACAGGAATTATTTACACATTATCCGGTGGCAGAACCCAAGTTAGGACTAATGGCTCTCAATAGCGATTAAGATCGCCAAAGCTTATAAGGGGGGGTTCCCTACGGGGGGTGGTGGGAGGTGGAGGAAGGGGAAGGAGGGGAGGGTGATAAAAGAAAAAAATATTCCTCGTACAGCCATAAAGGTGAATAAGATTATGATTATCTCCTTTTATAAGGATTATGGAGCAGACCCGGAGCTTTCCTATTTTTTTTTTTTTTTTATTTTGTCCCTTTTAGTGAATATACATCATCATGATTGATATTCTTAAAAAATCAAAATAGTAAGTTGGAACTTTGATGCTACCTTGGATCGCACATCCAGAGCCCCGTTTACACCTCTGCACAAATCAAAAATGGAGCTCAAAAATATAATAAAAGACCATAACCTATTAGATGTGTGGAGGATTAAAAATGGCAAAAGAAGAGATTATTCTTTTTTCAGTCATAGGTACCGGCACCACTCACGAATAGATTACTTTTTGGTAGACCAGAATTTATTTTCAGCAATCGACTCCATATTATACACCCCAGCCCTGATATCAGACCACTCAATGGTAGAATTAACGATTAAGGTCAAACAGGGAGAACAGGGAAGAAGATGGACCCTTGATAAAACAATACTTCAAAGAGATGATATAAAAGAAAATCTGGTCAAGCTAATAGTCGAATACTTTGGGTTTAATAATGGTACTGTACCTGACCATACGGTCTGGGAAGCTTTTAAGTCCTACCTGAGGGGGCACCTAACTACCTTTACGATAAAGAGAAATAAGGCAAATAGAAAAAAGGATGAAGCCTCTCTTTTTATTATAAAACAGAAAGAGCAGGAGCTACAGAGAGCATCATTGAATCAACAGTCTAATTTGACTACTATTCAGAGGGAGCTAGATGGCCTAAAAGCCGAGTACCAGGCGAACTTAGACAAAATAATCAAAGGTAGGTGGGACGCTAGTAAATTACAAAACTTCTCTTACGGTGAAAAATGTGGTCGTCTGATGGCTTGGAAGAGTAGGCTAGATAAAGTAAAAAACCAAATAAAAGAATTAAAATTGCATTCTACGGGAATATATCACATGATAACACTCAGATCTCCGAGGAAGCTAAATCTTTTATGCAAGATCTCTATACAGAGAGTAACGATTTCTCATCTCAGGAAGCTGTAGACTGGCTTAATCAGCTGGATGTACCCCAGCTATCAGAGATAGATAGTGCCTTTTTGAGCTCAACTATTAAAGAGGGGGAGGTCTACAACCAGATAAAAAAGATGGCTAAAGGGAAAGCAGCAGGCCCCTATGGGCTTCCGGTTGAAATATATCAAGTAGGTACCGACATAGTAGTTCCCATACTTACATCTCTATTTAATAAAATACATTTGAAAGGAGAGTGTACCCCAAACACCTGGTCGGAAGCTATAGTCACCTTAATTTTGAAGCCTAATAAGGACCCTCTGGTCATCGAATCCTATAGGCCAATCTCGCTGCTAAATACAGACTATAAAATCTTCGCTGGGGTCTTGGCAGCAAGATTGGCCAGAGTTATTAAAACTGTGGTGCACGAGGACCAGAGGGTCTTCATGCCGGGTAGGCAATTGAACGAACTGACCTTCCAGGCCATTGCTGCCATAGACGTTGCTACTGAAAAGAAACTCCCTTTGACCATTGTTGCCATAGACGCCGCTAAGGCATTCGATCAAGTTAAATGGGCTTACCTATGGAAGGCATTATCCGGATTTGGTATCCCGATAAATTTTGTAACATCAATTAGAGCACTCTATTCTAGTCCTAAGGCAAAAATTCTTGTCAATGGTCTCCTCACAGATTGGGTGAAAATATCACGTGGTACCAGGCAGGGGTGTCCCCTTTCCCTGTTATTATTTAATTTGTATATTGAACCCCTTGCTATTCGACTGAGATCAGATTAAACCCTTCAATATCTCAGAATTGTCCTTAAAATTTGCATTATACGCAGATGACCTCATAATGTTTACTTCCAACCCAGAAGAGGCAATCCCACAACTTTTTGACCAGGCAGAAGTGTTTGGGTCTATTTCGGGCTACAAAATAAATAAAGAAAAGACGGAGATCATGCAGTGGAATCAGGAGGCGGTGCTCCCTGAGGCAAAATCACGCATGAGATATCTCGGAATACATTTGGCTCAAAACATTACAGAGTTATCTAAAATAAACATAGATAGAATCTACAAGGAGATATGTGACCTCTTACAACGCTGGTCAGGTCTCCAGTTGAGTATTTTTGGGAGAGTAAATTTAATCAAGATGGTCATCCTGCCCAAGATTACTTTCCTGTTCAACTCAATCCCATTAATGTTTAGTCCAAAAGACATAGCGAAAATACAGGGGAAAATTGGCTCCTTTATCTGAACTCGAAGACAGCTAGAATTTCCTGGAAAAAGTTGAGAAGAAAATTAAACTTAGGAGGATTAGCTCTCCCGGATATACTTATCTATTGCCATTCTTTTCATTTTAAAATTTTTAGACTTTTGGCAGATAGGGCTGATACATCATCTTTGGGTCGTCTGTTTCAGGCATTACTGCATTGCATTCCACAGGGACATGAATACTTTTTATTCAAGTTTGGGGATCCCAGATTCTACAAGAAAGTCAGATTAAAGATCTTGGGTACAGCGATAAAAAAATGGGTATTTCTTAGAAGAAAGCTGGGAAACCCCTACTATGCGTCCCAGGCTCCGATATGGGACTCCCCGGGAACACCAGAGTGTCTCAGAGATCAGCTGTCACGCCCTCTTAGATTAGCAGACATAACGCACTGGAGGGATTTGCAAAACAACTCACAGCTCATGGACTGGGAATCCCTCTCTAGATTAACAGGGGGAACTCTCACCAGGTTCAAATACTACCAACTCTCAGCTTGGTGGGCCACTATACCATGGGTTTTTAATACTTCAAATCCAAAGTTTGACCAAGTAAATAGAAAGGAGAGATGGAAAAAAGAGATATCCTACTGGTACTGGGCTATGCTAGAGGCAGAGGATGTGACGGAGCCAGAAATCCAAAAGATGTGGGGTGATATTGAGGGCTTGGATCATGATAATTTGAAATATCTGTGGGTAGGTTCCTTTGAGATGTTAAACTCCGTGGTTAAGTCCGCCCCCCTCAAAAGGAATCACCTTTTCACTCTATACAGAGCATATCTATCGCCGAAAAAACTAGCAAAAATCACGAGCCTAGAATATAGCTGCCCAAGATGCAAATCACCTTCTGCTGATGATCTTCACATGTTTGTAGAATGCCCAATGCTCATAGAAGACTGGTCTAAAATAGAAGAGTTCTTGGCTGAGGTATTGGAAATACGAATTGCGGTTACCCCGAGGACAATCCTGTTTGGGCTTGTTGCAGAATACCAACTGAATGACATTGTGGCTAAATTCACTTTCTATGTGATGGTATTAGCAAGAAGGGAAATGTGTAGATCCTGGAAGGATGTGAAACCTCCAACCTTTTCAGACTGCCTAAAATATGTTATCTATGTCAGCGAATCTGATATAGCCTGTGATAGCTCTAGCTATGATAAGATCTGGGCGGCCCTTGGGGCATGGCGGAACAGATGAGCATATTCCTATGATTTCACCAGGGTACTGTTGGGTCTTTTCCTCCAATCCAATAAAGGGCTCCTCGGATAAATAGGATTGGAGTGGATTAAGCAAACAGTATAAGCTGGAGGGGCTTCCCCGTTCTCTCTCCTTTGGGCTGGGTATCGAAGGTGGAACATCTTAAATACAGGAGAGAGGAGGAGATCTCCCCATCCAGAATACCCACTTTGGCATATGAGGAATAAAAAAAAAAACAATTGGCCTAGAGTTCAGTTCTTGAGTGTGTGAGACCATTTGCTGACTGAGTGTGTACAACAAATGCTTTACACTGTCCTCTGATACTGCCTTACTGCTCCACCAAGCAACCACTTTAGAGAGTAAGGTTATATCTAACTTGAACCTCTGCCAAACCTCTGGGGTCTGTGGACTCTGTGCACACTGTGCCTTACTTTGGTGCAGTATATACAGAGCCACTTTCTTACACACCCAACACCAACCAGGCACCTTTTTTACATTCTCTTACTACAGCACTATTACATGATGTACTTGCACCCTGCTACTGGGGTGGGGACTTTGATTGTATCCTGGATTTGGATTTCAACCACTTCAGACCGCCCATTCATTGGGCACAATCCCTCGCTCAGCACTTAAAAGGATGGGGCGCTAATACTCAAGTTCTGGATGCCTTGCTCAGCTTGCACCACATGACCAGGGAGTACTCCTTCTATTCTGGTCTACATGACATGCATACTAGGATTTATCTTTTTTATTGTAGCCAGACACTCTATCTCACGTTACACGTGCTGAATACCATAGCTGCACCCCATCAGATCACAGTCCAATACAGCTTCTGCTGTGTTGGGAACGGAGCAGACCACTTATACCCACCTGACGCCTTCCCTAAGATGCGTTAAGAGATGCAGCATTTTGCACAAACCTCTCTAACGATATCACATCGTATTTTCAGGACAACGAGGGCTCAGCCTCGAGTACTAGTATCAAATAGGATGTGTTAAAGTCTGTGCTTCCTTGCCATACTATCAAAGTAGTACACAAGACCAAACTGAATTTACTCAGAGATCTTCACACACTAGAAGCAGATATCTGGAGATATGAACAGTTATTGTCAATGGATCAGACACTTACCGCTCCGCTGGCTCAAACAAGACTTACACAAAGGTCCACATTAGGGACACTGAGCGCATTAGACGACAAAGAATATTCAGCAAGAAAAAATGTGGAGGGTGACAATGTGGGTAGGCTTTTGGTGTGGCTCCTCCTCTTCTCAGGACTCACCTAGAAATCTGATCACCGCCATCCGTGATGAAACAGGTCTTATCCTTAACTCTCAAGATGCCATATGCACCGCTTTCCGTACATATTACGCAAAATTATATTAGGGTCTGAGGTCGGTGGACCCAACACCGATTGTATCCTACCTGGATAACTTAACTCTCCCAGGCATGCAGGCGACCGAGTGGGAACATCTGGAGGCCCTCCTAATGGAGGCCAAAATCTCAGACACAATCAAACAAATGGCATATGGTAAGACTCCTGGGGCAGACGGCTGGCTAGTGTACTTCTGTTCCACTGATCAATCTCAATTTGCCCCACATCTGCTTGTTGTAATTTGGCAGCGATCGGGGTTAGCATTTAGCTGAAGCCATCTTGTTTTCGGCAGCCATCTTGTCTGCCATGTGCCCACCATGTGCTCTGTCCTTCCTTGCTGTCGTTTACTCTTGTATTCTACTTATGGACAGACTATATTTAGACTTTGCTACTCTGCACTTGTGCAGAAGACACTGCAACTGTTCACATATGTCTTAGTCTGTAACTGTCAGGGTATTTTTACCTTAATTAGCAAACTGCTAAGCTCCGCCCTACTGTTGACTGTGCATTTCTGTAAGACCTTTTATGTATGTAAACCTTCTCTTCTGTACTTGTACGGCCTTCTTCTGAGCCCCTGTGGGGGTATAAAAGGACCATGTTCCTTCTGTTGAGTGTGCTACTTCATACACTACCGAAGGGTGTTTGTGTGAATGTAGTTCCACCTCTTGAGGTTAATAAAAGTACTTTGTTTTATATTTCAGTGTCAGTGCCAACTTCTATTCTATTGATCTGAGGACTTGTGCAGAGAAGGGCGAACCCCTAGCACTGGTAGGCCTGGATGGCGCTCACCACGACAAATTGGCGCCCAACCAGTTTGGCTCATCGGTAACACGGATGCCCGAAGGAGTGGTCGAAATGAAGGATTGGAATCTCGCTGCGGACGATCGCTGCCCGAGGAGACCTGCGTCATGGCAACCACAGCGTTTTTCTTCTCTTTCTGATCTGAACCTCCAGGTGGTGCCGGTCCTCGACTGAGATTTCCTCTGTTGATTTGCCCTGCAGTGACCATTTGGTCGATTCTAGAACTTGGCAGTTGGAATCTGGACATTTGGGATTGGTAAGGTCGTTTGATGCAACGCTTGCTGTTTGGTTTGGAATTTGTATTGGGCAATTTTTGGATTTTGAGATTTTGGAATATATAAATTACATTTATATAGGCAGGTAATGAGGAGATTTTTCTCTACTGTGTATAAGATTTGAATGGCACAACGTTATTTAAGTGCTACTTAATGTATAATACTACATATATTGCACTATTTTTGGCATGCCTGTTTCTAGCACACTTCCTAGAATGTGTTGCTTTTGTGGTGGTACCAGTTTAAGACTCGAGACACTACCACCCCCACACCCCCCTCCGGATGTGAAACCTAATAGGGATATGTATATTAAATATGGTATTTCTTCTATAATGTACAGCACGTTATGGAATAAATATACTAGTAAGAATTCTGAGTTACGTTGGCCTATGTATGGGTCATTTGATTTACAGAAGATTCAGTATGTGGAACAATGTATGTTTAAGTGAAAGACTAGGCCAGATATTTTTGACTGTGTACGAATGTGGGAGAAAGAAGTGCGTGAACGAATGAAGAGAGAGTAAGCCTTGATTGAAAAAGAACAACGAAAAAGTATTCATACGAAAGCATTAGAGTTAAAAAACAAGGAAATGAAAGAAATAAAAGAGAGAGAAGATAGGGAGTGTCATTTGCAGGTAACGGACCAATACGCTGTTTGGCGACCCCTTTATCCTATCCTTAATAAACCACAACATGATTCTCTTTTGCTAGACCGTTCTCCGCCTCCTTAAACTTTTCCTTCGGCTCCTCATGAGTCAATTGTGGACTCTGCTTCAGAGCAAGAGAAATCACAGGAAACTCGTTCTATGTTGACCGCTGGACTTGCGGCTGACCTTAGAGCCTCTGCTCGCGAAGCCGTTCGTAGTAGTGTATCTGCTTCTGAACTTATAGATAACATAAAAAACTGTTAGGAAAGGGAGCAAATATATTTTACCAAGGTATTCCCCACAGAGGTCATTGAGCAGTTTAGGAAACATTCAGGTGAATTGGAGCCCGGTGATATAGCAAATGACTGTAAGCAAATGCGTGATGGTCTTTTTGTCTTCTCTCAGGTGGCTTACTCAATCAGACGTTTGGTTAAATTGCGTGATGATGCAGTCCGTTTGCAAGAGGAAAAAAAGGCAGCTGACGCAGCTGCTCAAACATCCTAGACCACCGTGACATAGGCTTCTGCTTCCGGAACAGATAAGGCTATGATAGTTCATGCGAAACCTATGCGGGAAGCCGCACCTTTGTATGTTCCTCCTAGAGGTACAGGAACAGATGATAATAGGGATTCCACTGATGCAAAGAGTTATTTTATTTATAAGTGGGTTTACACTCCTTGGAATAGAGCGGATGTTATGGCTCTTAAAGCTGCATTGCCTGTTCCACAGAAAAATCCTGCCGCTTTTTATGAGGTAGTTGAGGGTGCCATTAGTTCTTGTACTATGACTCTGCCTGACATTGATATGTTTTTCAGATTGATATTACCCCCTGATATGTGGAGAACTGTTTGTGAAGTTGATGATCGTACGACTTTTGGGGCAATATGGAAATATTTAGAACAAATGAAGCAAGAGAGGGAACCCCACAGAGACCATGTCAGCTAATTTGAGATCTTCCCGCAGCCATATTAGTTGAGCTGAAAACGATCATTCCCCCTAAAAAGATGGACTGGACCGTATTAGCATCCTGTAAGCAAAAGGCAGATGAATCGGTTTCTGACTTCTTTACACGTTTTGAGGAGTCATTCCATGATTTTAGTGGCCAGTCATTGACAGATGACACGGGCAGGCATCTGTTTGTCGATAAATATGTCGCCAACCTGTTGCCAGGAATAGCTAGTCGCCTAAAGGGTTCATGGACTACCTCTTCTCTGGTTTCTCTTTTGACTATGGCTCAGTATTATGAACGGCAGGAATTAGAAGCGAAGGGTAATGAGGATAAGAAGACTAAGGAGTTAAAAACAAAGGTTATGTTAGCTCAGGCTTATGATCCGCCTTCTAGAGGTGGTGACAGGGGTGGACGGGTGTCTTATGGTCCGTATTTTCCTCCTTATGCTTGTCCAACTTTGTCTTCTGACCAGTGTGCGTACTGTAAGAAATTTGGACATTGGGCTGCTAATTGTCCGGTACTACTTGCTCAGCAGTATCCACGTGGACGAGGACACATGAGAAACCGTTCAGGATATTCAGGACCGAGAGGAAGCACGGAAGATCGTGCTAGGTTTGATACTAATACGCGTGGACAGAATGGTTCTAACACTTTCGATAGACGGGACCAATATCAAATGTCTGACTATTTACCGTCTGATTTGAAAGATTCTGCTTTCGCAAAGGACTGCCTAGGATGGGGTAAGGAATCAGTTGAAGTTCCAGTAGATCAGAAGGATCCCTATGTTACAGCACATGTTTTGGGTTCTACTGAACGGTTTGTGGTTGATACAGGAGCTACTCGTAGTGCTTTATCGAAACAATTGGTTCCAAGGGCTCCCCTGTCTGTGCCAACCATTACATCGATAGGTTTCGATGGAACACCTTCCCTTATCCCACTGTCACAACCACTACTTGCATTTCATGTTGACAAATGTACTGCTCCACGTCCATTTTTGCTTTCTCCAAACACTCCGGACAATATTGTGGGTCTTGATATGATCAAGTATTTCAGGGCTACGATACGATGTTCTCTAGAAGGTGTACGTGTTATTTTAAATTACAACTACCCCGTGATTGAGAGATATTTGTTTGTTAAAGAGGACATTGCATTAGCTTCACTTCCTAGTACTTTGTGGGCTACTTCAAACACAGATGTAGGGCAACTGGTTATTCCACCAGTACATATTAGTGTTAAGGCGGGCGCTTCATTGCCATGCGTGCCTCAATACAACATTTCTCAAGAAGGACGAAGAAGCCATTGTACGCATTGTCCATGATTTAATTGAAGTAGGGGTTTTGGAAGAAGTTCCTTATAACATTTGCAACAGTCCTATTCCCCAAATTTTGAAAAAAAAACACTGACACTAGGATTTACAGATTCATCATTGATTTGCGAGAAGTTAATAAGATCGTAGTACCACAATACCCTGTGGTTTCTGACATAACGACACTTCTTACCTTACTTCCTCCAACAGCAACTACATTTACTGTGATTGACCTCAAGAATGCTTTCTTTTCGATTCCTATTCATCCTGATAGCCGATATTTGTTCGGCTTCACTTTGAATAATCGATGGTACAGATTTTGTAGAATTCCTCAAGGGTATACTGAGAGTTCTAGTATTTACAGCCAAGCATTGATAAGACAACTTGATTCTTTCACTTTGCCTGAAGGGGTGGCTCTTATACAATATGTCGATGACATCTTGTTGGCAGCTGATACGCCTGAACAGTGCGAAAAATGTACTTTGCCTTTGCTTTCCTTTCTTGCTTCACACCACCACAAAGTGTCACGGAAGAAATTGTAATATTGTAGACCAAAGGTTACCTACTTAGGTCACCTTCTGTCTAAGGAGGGGCATGCACTTACACCAGATCGCATTCAAACAATTGTAGACACACCAGTGCCTTCTACTCAGAAAGATGTCCATGTATTCATTGGTCTTAATTCTTTTTGAAGGCAATGGATATTAGGTTTTTCACACATTATCAAACCCTTGTTGGCACTCCTGACCAAAGACACTCCAATGCTTCTTACATGGACAACTGAATGCCAGAATGTTTTTCGTGAGTTACGTCAAGCTCTTTGCTCTGCACCAGTGTTAGGCACTCCAGATTACACAAAGGCTTTTACACTTTATGTACACAAGATAGATGGGTGTGCATTGTCAGTCTTAGAGCAGACACACGGTGACAAGCAGCGTCCCTGTGCATATTTTTCAGCTGTTCTTGATCCCGTTGCTCGTGCATTGCCTGGGTGATTCCGTTCAGTTGCAGCAGCAGCTGTGTCCATACGTCAGAGTGAAGGGATAGTTTTGTCACATAAATTGTTGGTGCTAGTACCCCATGTGGTTGGTGCCCTTTTGAATCAGACTAAGACGCAACACTTCACTAGTGCTCGCTTGACAGGATACGAATCGATACTGTTGGCCCCTCACATTACCCTGAAGAGATGTGCGACTTCGAACCTAGCTACTTTGTTGCCATATCCAGCGACTCAGACTCAGTCACAGGAGGCTCATGATTGTATATTCCTTACTGAGGAAGAGACAAAGGGTAGCATCGAGTTGCAAGATACGCCTCTTTCGAATGTAGATGGGGAACTATGGGTTGATGGGTCTTGTTTGAAGTTACCAGATGGCACGACTTCAGCTGCATATGCAATTACGACACTTCAGATAGTAGTGGAGACAGTTCGTATACCACAGAAGTCCACTCAAGCAGCTGAGCTAATAGCTCTGACACGAGCGTGTGAACTTAGCACTGACTTGTGTGTGAACATCTATACAGATAGCCGCTATGCTTTTGGAGTGGCCCATGATTTTGGCCCACTTTGGAAGGGAAGAGGCTTTCTTACATCCTACGGGATGCAGATAATGCATGGAGAACTAGTGCATGATCTTTTGACTGCACTGACATATCCGAAGAAAATAGCTATCATTAAGTGTAGTGCACACAAGAAAGTGACTGATAAGACAGGACAAGGCAAAGCCTTTGCAGATAGCACTGCCTGTGAGACTGCGATGCAGCGAAGCACTACTTTTATGTATATAGTGAAGTCACAAGCTGAACGTTGGCATGATGCAGACAAGATGTGCTAGACATACAGAGATCTGCTTCTGGGGAAGAACAAGAGCAATGGTCTAAAGAGGGAATGTTGGATGATGAGGGCTGTTGGCGCAATAAAGAGATGGATAAGTGGAAACTGCCTATAGCCTATTTACAGCCTATGGTTCAGATGACACATGGGCCAGAACATGTTGGAGCTTCAGCAATAACGAAATTGCTTACGCAAGTTTGGGAGCATCCAGAAATCGCCAGCACAGCTAAAAGGATGGTACAGTCCTGTTTGATCTGTTGGAAATACAATCCTGGTAAATGGACACAGACTCCTACAGGAGGGTTTGCTACACCAACCGCACCTTTTGAAGTTTTGCAAATGGACTACATCCAACTTGAACGTTGCAATAACTTGAAGTATGTTCTAGTGGTGGTATGTGCCTTCATTAAATGGATAGAGGCATACCCTACAAAGGATAATACGACTTCACCACAGCAAAGGGGCTTTAAAAGGAATTCTTCCCTAGATTTGGTGTTTGTAAACTTTTGTGGAGTGACAAGGGACCTCGTTTTATTGGGCAAGTTGTTGAGTATGTCCTGAAAGGATTAGGGATCAAACAGAAGTTCCATGCAGTCTTCCACCCACAATCAGCACGATTGGTGGAGAGGTATAACGCTACTTTGAAATTTAAATTAGCGAAAATACTGGCTTCCAGGTCTTTGAAATGGCCTGATGCGTTACCCTTGGCATTGTTGTCTATTAGATCAGTGCCACATTCATGATCTGGGCTTACACCCTATGAGGTGGAATTTGGGAGACCGATGAACATTTGGGGAGTTCCCAAACCACCCCCATACATGATGTACCATGTGTTCTGATGTGTGACTATTTAGCACAGTTGACTGACAGTTTGATTTCTACTCATCAACAGGTTCGAGAAGCTCGTCCTGACAGGTCCACAGGTGAGGCCCATGAACTCCGGCCCGGTGACTACGTGATGGTCAAGGTCTTCGAGAGGTCGAACAGCTTGGAGCCTAGGTGGCGAGGACCGGAACAGGTGCTTCTAGCTACAAGGACAGCGGTTTGAGTGACGAACAGGAAGAACTGGGTCCACACTACTCATTGCAAGCGAGTGTCATCTACCTTGGTGGAACCTGCTGTGCTGACTGACCATCGAGAGATTCTGTATGCGGAGAAAGGCCACGCCAGCTCACCTGACGAATCTGAGGAAGTCTTCCCAGACCACACGATCCCTGGAGTATCCCTGTACCAACTGAGACCAGGGAAAGAGTCTGCATTGGTGAAAAAGACTGGTTGAGCTACCATCCTGGGTTTGTGAAAAAGCACTTATGTGGCAAGTGGGGGGGGATCAGTCCTACATAGTGTCACCCGACTTGACCCTCGGTGAAGAAACCAACGGCTGCCCAGGACTTTAGAGCTCCAATGATTGATTCAACAACAAAGTGATCATGTCTGAAGGGAGATCAACTGTTGCTAAGATCTGTAATAAAAAGGCCATATGTGCTGTAGGATTTGTTGTTGCTATGGTAGTTGTAGCAGTGACAACCTGGTTTGTGGAGAAAGTGGCTCCTGCTCGACAGCTTCTGATCGCCACTACTCCAGTACCAGCTGAGCATCATTACTTTACGCTTCCGTACCATGAGCAAATGCATCGACAATCCTACCTGAACAACACGTTTATTCAGATGTTACATCACACTCACAATGCCACAAATACTACTGACTGTTGGGTGTGTGGGTTGATACCTGCTCACCAGAAGAAGGGAGGAACACCTTTTATTCCCCTTCCTTTCTCGCATAGTGGTTCTTGCCAAGCCTGGTTTGCGCACTTGTTTGCCTCTGAAAAGGCTAACATTTCAAGGATGACAGAAGGACGGATCAATCATCATCTCAATAAAGGTTATCCTCGAGCTGAAGGGTCTAAATGGGAATGGGAGGAGTATCGACCTGAAAATATTTCCACGCCATATGTTTTCCCAAATATGTGAACTATTAAAACCAACGGGCCATTTGTGATTTCTGTTACTATAGCTAAAGCAGACTTGTGTATAGGCAGTGTTGGGAGAATTCTGGTGGGAAGAAGTGAGTGTACTGTGGTTCTGACTATTGAGGGTGCCAATAACAGTAGTTTCATATCCTCACATAATACCTACTTTGTCTGCGGTAACAAGGGATATTACCAACTACCTATTGGATGGTCTAGAGTATGTTATGTGTCCTTTCTGTTGCCCCCTGTGTTTCTGGCTCCTGCATCGTATCACAAGGATTTTAAACTGTACAATGATATTTCTAAAAACAGATATAAGAGGACAACAGGCACTGAAGAGGTGGACCAGACTGACACCACCTTGCAACAATACGTCGATTTCAATTTGGGCTTGTTTTTCTTTGTGGGTGCTGCATTAAACAGCAGAAAGATAAGACGATTGAATTGTGTTGTGGAAGCTGTTACCAATCAGACAGCTATGGCACTTGGGAACATTACAGAAGAGCTGCAAGTTGCGAGGATTGTAGCACTCCAAAATTGTATGGTTTTAGATGTGGTTCTGGCTGATCGAGGTAGTGCATGTTGCATCATTGGTAGTAGTTGCTGCGTCTACATCCCGGATCACTCTCCTTCAGTGTTTGATGCAATCTCTAAACTGCATAAGATTGCTGCTGAAATTCACCCAGAGACTGGCACCTGGACTTTTGCTAGCTGGTTTTGGACATTGATTGTTGCTTGGGGCTGGAAACTATTGACCATCCTATGTGTAATACTAGTGATACTATTTACATGCTGTGTATGTATACAATGTGGTCGAATGCTTTGCTCCATCTGCATTACTGCCTGTACACCTGCAAAGCGAAATGTTGCAGAAATAAAAGCCCAACATTTGCTGAATAAAGAGATTCCTGAAATAATGAACATTAATGTACGAGATGTGAATCCAGATTACCCTAAATGAACGAATGTCTTCAGCTAATGCTAAAAGGGTCATCTGTTGTAATTTGGCAGCGATCGGGGTTAGCATTTAGCTGAAGCCATCTTGTTTTCGGCAGCCATCTTGTCTGCCATGTGCTCACCATGTACTCTGTCCTTCCTTGCTGTCGTTTACTCTTGTATTCTACTTATGGGCAGACTATATTTAGACTCTGCTACTCTGCACTTGCGCAGAAGACACTGCAACTGTTCACATATGTCTTAGTTTGTAACTGTCAGGGTATTTTACCGTAATTAGCAAACTGCTAAGCTCCGCCCTACTGTTGAATGTGCATTTCTGTAAGACCTTTTATGTATGTAAACCTTCTCTTCTGTACTTGTACCGCCTTCTTCTGAGCCCCTGTGTGGGTATAAAAGGACCATGTTCCTTCTGTTCAGTGTGCTACTTCATACACTACCGAAGGGTGTTTGTGTGAATGTAGTTCCACCTCTTGAGGTTAATAAAAATACTTTGTTTTATATTTCAGTTTCCATGCCAACTTCTATTCTATTGGTCTGAGGGCTTGTGCAGAGAAGGGAGAACCCCTAGCACTGGTAGACCTGACTGGAGCTCACCACAACATGCTCAAGGTCTAATCGCGGCTTACAATGCCTAAGGGAGGTTGTGCCGGTTGTCATACTCAAGCTTGATTAAGATCCATTGCTCCTGAGGTCATATCACCCTCTTTCACTACAAATTTCAGATTACAAGATCCAGGGCAAGGTGCTGGCCAACCAGTTGATCCCCATAGCACAGCATGTGATACATCCTAATTAAAATGGGGTTATACCCAGTAGGAACACTCTCCTGAATCTACATTGCCTTTTCATGTTGCTAGACTGGGCTCTGGTGTTAGGTGCTCACACCTGGATTGCATCAATTGACATTAAAAAAGGAATACAACATTCTGGGATGGGATTATTTGACGAAGGTCCTTGGTAGGTTTGGGATAGGCCCCAGGTTCCTCAAATGGGTAACCTTACTGTATAATTCACCTCTTGTCTGGGTGAAAACGGGTATCACTTTCTCTGACCCTTTCTGCACTGAACGTGGCACTCACCAGGGTTGTCCCCAATAACAGTTTGCTGGCTATGGAGCCACTTGCGTGTGCACTCCAGATGCAGGCCTTGAGATGGGGAATTTACGTTGGCAATTATTGCCATATAATATCTGTAGGTGGATGACATCCTAATGCATCTTTGCGACAATACCACAGTGGTCCCAGATCTTATGGAGCTATTGCGGCAATTCTGAGAAGCTTCCAAATTAAAAGTAAAGTGGGGTATATCCTAGCAGTTCCCACTGATGTTCCTCTCCCCGTATCAGCAAAGAGAACTTCCAAACACCTTGCTCCCTTGGGCCTGTGAATCGAATAAATACTTGGGGATCTGTGTCTACCACTCAGATAGAGGCCTGGTGGACAGCAACCTTGGTAGTGCCCTTACAGGTGCGAGATCCTCCCTCCCATTCAGGACCTCATTGTCGCTTTCCCTGATGAGGTGCAGAGCCATTTCTAAAATGCTGGTCCTCCCCAGGATGTTGTATTTTCTCTCTGCTCTCCCTGTCCTATTGTACCAAAAGGTTTTTAAGGAACTACGAACACTCTTGATTGCTTTAATCTTGAGCAACAGCAGGTGGCGAGTGGCACTTTCCAAGCTATATGCCCCACTGGACGAGAGTGGCCTGGGTGCAACGAACTATGAATATTACTATGCAGTCGCACAATTACAATGACCTACTCGGTAGTTTGGTTCAGCAACATGTCGGAATTAGGCTGATGGTCCACCAGAATTCACCCGTCTTTGGTGCTAGAAAAGCTGCTGAGCTCAGACAGGATGATCATTAGAGGGCAAGGGAACATTCTTGTGCCAATGGCTCGGGCATGGTGGAGCACTTATATTGATAAGTGTCGCCTCACCCTCCCCATGCCCAGGACTGTTTCTCTGGGCGATGTCAAGTCGCATTGAACTGGGCTCCAGACCGGAAGCGACCACATAGGCGAACTCTGGTCTTACAGTGTGAGGCAATATATGCGACAATAAGATTTTCAGAACGTTCGCAAGCTTTGTGGATGATATTGCAATACTGCCTGGGATCCTGCCTTATTTATGCCTCGCTTAATAGGCATTTGCATAGGGTCTGCCATAGATCACACGATGAACCAGAAACCTAAATATTCTTCCAGGTGATGCTGGACACATGGGGGACTTCTATGCTATTACATACTTATATAACTCCCTACGCATGGACAGGAGGATTCCACTTCCTTCTCTCCGTGCCTTCTGAGATGATACAATCCTACTGAGATGATACGCTCTCCACCACACTCACAGACAAACACCAGAGACAATGTCTGGGGGTTCCGAAACATGTTTCAGTGAATGCTTGACTCAAATATATACAGTTCAACTACCTCCACCACATTTACCTCAGGCCGAGAGGCTAGCACGTATTGTCAAGTCCTGTCAAGTTTACTCACGTTTCCGCAGGAACACCATGCAAATGATGAAAAGGTCCTTAACCTTCCTTGGTCACCTACTGTACCCAACTGAGTCAAAGTACCAATAGTAACTCAGGGAAGAAGGGAGAAAACAAGGAGGAAAATGGACGGTTACACGTCACACCCTACTCTGGGACAGAACCAGTCGGCCAAGAGAAGTCTCTGTGAAGAGAAAAGACAGAAAATGAGGTAAGTATGCAAGGCGTTTCTAAGCCTAAATGTAGTCTATCCTATGTGTGCATCTAGCTACCTGAATAATTCCCTTCTTCCATGTTTTCTGGTAATTGATGTAAACAAAAGGGTGTTGTATGTCTGAAAAGGGGAAAGGTAGAAAACAATAAGGTTTTCCGAGTTTAAGAATAATGAGTAAGAAAATATTCAGAAGATAAACTGTACAAAAATCCACCTAAAACATGTAATGACTGACTAAATATATTCCAGCATAAGGTTCTCTGTGACCCTATATAATGCACTTAACGACATCCACCTTAGCTTCAGGTAGACTAAACTATATACCTTAATCGTTTAGGAATCTACAGGACTATATTTATAAAACCAGCAACAAAAAGCGGACCTCCACAAACTCAGAGCCCATGTCAGATAAGTAGAAAAACAAGAGAAATGATAGTCAGTATAATGAGCGATAAAGCACTGTTACCGTAAGTGAATTTATGCAGCTTACTTCTGCTCTGTAATTTAGGTTTCAGGTATGGACTTCAATGGAGCCTATTGCCAACTCAAATAAGGACCAGGAGAAGAAGTGCGGGGCCAGGAGGGAACGAGGTATTGACTTACTGGAGCCTGCAGCCAACTCAAACAGGGACCTGGAGAAAAAGTGCAGAGCCAGGAAAAGGGACGCCGATTCGACAAGAAGGACGCCGACTTCTAGTGACGATGACCCAGAAGTGCAAGTAAGACACAGAAGTGAAACTACTAACTTTCCCGAAGCAGGAATGCAAAGCATCTCTGCTCAGGATCTACGAGTATTTAAGCTCCCCGGCCAGCTCCCATGCATGCATGTTAGCGGGAGCCGGCCAAATTTGTAGTTCGCCGGTCGTACGCAACCAGCAACTATGACACGTATGCACCCAGGGATCCTTGACTCTTGCCCCGCTGCCGAGACACTAAGGCCAACTTTCTTCACATGGAGGGGAAGTGTCCTATGCTAGTTCTTTACAGCTGTTGCCCCATCTATTTAATTGTGGCTATCCTATTTACTCACTGGCTTAATGACTGAGCAAGAAGCATTGCCTAATGCTATGTCAGGGTGCCCAACGCCGTCTACCCCCCCAAATTGACAAAGATGCTTGGAGATGGTGGAAGCCAAATCTGTTAACGCTCCTCCTCAAGGTTTCTTTTAAAACAAGGTCATATGAAGCCCTACAGTTGGGCCGCTCCCCCACCCTGTATCTCTCTCCTGTACATAGGTGCAGTACGCAACCAAAACTGCCTCCTACAGAACACATTCCCCTCCCTCCAGCCAACTCTCCCCTGGGATACCTCGGGTAGCCACTCACAGTAAATGGCATAGTTTAAACAAATATATGTTGCTACGTACTATGTTTTACAACTTATGATTCTTAATCAGACCCTCCTCAGGATATTGAAGCATAAATTAGCAAATTTAGCAGCACACAACTAGAATTTTGAGGCTCAAAATTTCAAATTTAGCAGTCTCTTTGCAGCAATTTAATTTGCCACAGTTTCACATTGCCTCTAAATTAAACCAGTCTGATGTGTGCCATAGATACCAGGGGGTTGAGCTTAGGTCTAATTATTTACTTTAGTGGTTCAACCAAACAAGGATTTTGATTTTACTTGTGGTGGGTACTTACCCACTTCAACTAATACTCTAATTTCTTACAGACATGTTTTGGGTGTTAAGTGACATGATGGAGGATAGTGTTATGGGTGATGGAGGGGTCACTGCTGCCTCGGGTAAGTGAGACGGGATTGGGGCTGCAGGCTCCACTTAATTTTTGGTGATGATTTCCTGGAGGGCCTTGCGTGGGGGAGTGGTGATGGGGCTTGCTGAAGCCCCAACATACTCTTGGGTGGGTGA
This sequence comes from Lissotriton helveticus, assembly GCF_964261635.1. Taxonomy (NCBI): domain Eukaryota; kingdom Metazoa; phylum Chordata; class Amphibia; order Caudata; family Salamandridae; genus Lissotriton; species Lissotriton helveticus. Next base: position 991,907,973 of record NC_136067.1, read on the forward strand.
TTGTGGGATGGAAGGGGCAGAAAAGAACAAAAGGCTAACTCTAACTTTTCTGTTATTAGAATCTTTGGGTAAAATTTGTGCAATATATTTGAAGAATGCGGGCTGAGCAAGTTATTTATGCCCCATAGCAGGGTCAGGCAGAGCGTAGTTGATCGGCTTGTCTGACCACTTTCTTTAAGCCAGCAAGATATACATCACTAGCTGCGAGCACCCACCTTCAGGAACAGGGATTACTGCAAGGTGAGAAGACGTAGCAGCACAGCCTCATTTCCATGTAATCACCTTCAGTACGCGGCCGTCCCGAGCGTCGCCATTTTGGGGAGTACGAGTCGGGCGGGTCCGGCTATCTTCGCTTTGTATATATTGCCAACCTGGGCTAAAATTGCAGGTTTTCTCAGTCATATCTTGCGCCACATGCTTTTACGGGCTGGATACTGGTGTCCACTTCTTCGTACACACATTATTGCTCCAGAATTATGCATAAATCGCTGCCCTGTGCTCCAAGCGACGGGATCATGCAGCCATTACTACTGCCGTCCAAGCCATGCCCCCATTTAATGGCAAGGAAAAAAGGCCAGAATTGGACTGAAAAAAATCAGATTAGACATATCCCTTGGGGGAGTAAATCTAGCAGACTTTAAACTCTACCAAACGGCGTTCTTAGCTAAACAGGGCTCGTACTGGTTCGCTCCACCCGCGGAATGCACTCCAGTCTGGCTAGATATTGAAAAATACTTGCTTAATAACCGTTCCCCAGCTGCCCTACTTACCTCCAACTTCACAAATGTCAGCTGCTCTAAATCCTTATTTAAGAACACAAAATACGCCCTACTGAAATTAGATACAAAATTAGACATTAGCGTAAGACAATCTAATTTCCAGTCACTATGGGACAACCATAAGATTTCATAGAAAGGGAGTACTCTACATAAGAGGGACTGGATTGACAAAGGGATTTGTTTTCCACACCAATTGTTCGACTCAGCATACCCCATTACATTCAAAGACCTTCAGTCTAAATTTAGTCTAGACCCCCTGGAATTTTACAATAGCAGTACTAACGAAAGCTAAGCTACTGCTTTCACCCCCTTCTCGACCGCAATACATAGAGAAGATAAACAAGTTGGGACACCAAGTTTCCTGGATTTACAAACTACTCAGACCAAAACAATCTACCCCCAATAAGAAACTTACAACTTTTAGGAACTCGCACTCCTCTTCCCTATTTTCCAAAGAGGAGTGGTCCAAAACGGGGAATCCTGTCTCCAGGAACAAAATTTCAACAGCCCTGTCATAGACAAAATTCTGGCTCCTACATAAGGCTTATTGGACACCAGCTCTCCTTTACCTACACAACATTCATGAGGACCCGAGCTGTTGGAACTGTGGGGAGGGGAGAGAGGATCTCGCACATCTGCTACTACTCTGTAAATGTGTGAAACCCTTTTGGGACGATGTATTCAACTTTGTTTCTATACTATTCTCATGCTCCCTTACAAGGGAACTTTCCACGCTCACATTTGGATTCCTCAGGGTAGAATCATTGAACGATGAAGATAGAGCCCTAGTGGAGAAGTGTGGCTCAGTGGTTAGAGGCGGCAGACCCGGAAGCTGAGATCAGCCGTGGACCAGGGTTCGATTCCCCGCCTCGGCGGGTCTCGGGCTCAAAAAAAAAAATCCACAGACTCGACAATTCTCGCTCCGGTGCCTACTCGACTCACGGGGTCACACTCTGCAACTCTGGGCAATAGCTTGCTTAATCTCCACTACGGCCCCTCGCGGCGGGATGCCTGGCTTTCACCTTGTGAATACCCTGCCGGGGTATCTCTCACAGGGGAATACCAGGACGGGTTCCCTAAGCAAGCGCCTTGAGACCCCTGGGTGAAACGTGCGCTATATAAATCGAAATACATTTACATTTACATTTAATGGACCTTCTCCTTACAGCAGCAGTTAAGGTTATCTTAAATAACTGGAAAGACATACAAAAAGTGTCCTTTAAATGCTGTTTAAACTGGGTCTCCCACCTTAGAGACGCTGACAACATTGCTCTCCAAAATTCACCATGGAAACCTCCCCTCAGGCATATGTGGGATAGCCTTGATCTGTACTTCGAATCACATAAACCGCAATGAACCATAATTTTCAGCGTGGTGGGTAGGCCCACTGATTGTCCATTTCTGGGTAATATCTGTCCGGATAAACATTATCCTCAGTAGGTACGCACCTGAACTATATACTACAGTATATAAGTAGATGCTTACTGTCAATGTATAATCTGTATTTATATATTTTTTCTTTTTTTCCAGTTTTTATATTATCGTTTAGTATATATCATGTGATTAGCCTTAAGATGGCCTTAACAGCTCCTTATGTATCCTGCCAAGGGGCTTCTCATAAGTTTTGAATTGCAATGCATACACTCTCATGATACCATTGTCAGCTCACCTATTAATGTATTATGTCTCTTAATTGATTTTATATTGGTATGGTGTTTGTATTTGTTTATAGTATGTGTATTCTTTTGTATGGAAACAACCAATGAAAAAAACTTTTGAACACAAAAAAAAAAATCTGTGCAATACTTGAAAAAGAAAAAATCTCTAATTTTGTGGGCACTTTTGTAAAAATCCGGCGATTCCATTTTTTTACAAAAGTGCTGACCTCGTGGTTTCTTTGTGTGCAAATTGTGAAATTACTAAATCCCTTTGTGTTTTCTGACAATAAATGACATTTTAAACTTTCTTCTTCTGTTGCTTCCTACCCGGGCATGACCTTTCTTCTGGGGACTAAAACTGCTAACGAACCATAACCCTGACTCAACAACCCACGCACATTAAGGCTACATTCTCTTTGGTACTTGAAAACATGTTTGAGGGCAGGGACAATGATTAAAAATAATTATGCATAGGTATGCTAGTGTTATTTCTTTTCATAATTAGGTACTCATGGTGCAATTGTGCTCACCCCTGATATAATGCAAGAACAGGCACATTTGTGATAATTTATCATATATTTCTAAACTTAATGGTACTTAGCCGAGATTTAATATTTTCAGTGGCATACTATTGGTGACCCTTGCTTTTTATAACACACTACTGCTGACTTAGGCCTCCACCTATATGACTCGTATAACTGCAACCTTTCCACATTCATCCAAGCACACCATCATCGGTTCTTGTACTCACCCATCCATCCATGAACTCATTATTCACTCATTCACTGATCCGTTGTCTCACCAATTAATTGCTGTAACGACATGAGCACAATTGTTTTTTTTAGTTCATATTACATTGATTTATTGCAACGCCATTTGTGAATTCACTGTTAAGTAACCATGCACACATATTGCGGAATGGCTCTTTGCTTATAATGAAAGAAGTTTCAATCAAACACTGCAGAATATACTTTATTATTCTTACTCCTTTCTTGCTTAACCCTTTCTTTTGTAAAGTTTGCTCACATCCTTGCCTCCACAGTGCATGCCTATCTGGCTGATTCGAGCAGTAATGCAAAGCACCCCTGAAACTCTTAATCTGGCATGATTTACATCAGAGTGAGTGGAATGTCATGATTTTCTAGACATGCCTTCTGCCTTTCCCTCATCCAGGCGCGGTCATATCCACGGCTCTGAATCCGGTCTGTGTATGCCCTGTGCAGTTCCCACTGTGAGCCGCGCTCACCATGGTGATTGGGGAGTCAAGAAACATTCACTGCCAAGTGGAACATGTTGTCCTTGACTAATGTAACAGGCGCTGGTGTGTCACTTTTAATACGGGAAAAAGTGATGTACCTGCGGTGCAAGGGGCTTGCCAATAAACCTCTAATTTGGCAGGCACTTTTGTAAAAAGCACAGGATATTTACAGAAGTGCTGCTTTAGCAATTCTTTTGCTAATCGCTAAATTGCGATATCCTGGGGGTCTCCTTAATGCTAAAGCAAGTTTAAAAGCAGAACTATTGTAAAACCGAACAATGTTTATTATGCTGAACACCTACACTGGAATCCCGTCGAAGAATGTACGGGTGTACGTTAGGATTGGTCGACAACATAATTGCAATGTTTGTTATTTAACCTGCTGCTGCTCAAGATACTAATAAAGCAATATAGTTTTTCTTTAAAGAATATGTCCCTTTCGATAGGTTATGGTTTCTTACAGCATTGCAGCAAGTGGGACTTATAAGGGGTACAGTTGTAGTATAAGGAGAGAGAGAGAGAGAGAGAGAGAGAGAGAGAGAGATTCACACAAACAGAACTGTGGCATTAAGCTGGATGGAATGCTTGAAGCTAGGTGACTCTCTCACTCTGCCACTGATTGAGTGGAACACCCCCAGCAGTAATATTTACATATTCATTAGCATCCCAGGGGGGTGGAGCCTGCTTGTGCCAGAGGGGGTACTTCTGTGTGACCCTGGCCTGCATATGCAGAGGAGATCCAGAGTCACAATAACACTATTGATTCCACTTTGAGGACTGTAAAAGTTCCAACTTAAGGACCAAATTGAACATTCCACTGTGAGTTTCATGCATCTCTCAGCTCTTCTAGGCTGACAGAGCAGATGGAAAAGAAGGGATGAAATGCGCAAAGTGTATGATCACAACAATCAGCAAGGATGCCCATGAACATTTAATTTGCGCAGAATCAGAATAAAGTTAATTCCAAAGAGACCAGCTCTGCATATTTGGATGTTTTTCGAGACTTCCTTGTTTCTGTTATGGTGTGAAAATACTAGTGTATGTTCGATAGAGAAGGAGCAAGCTGTAACTTTACTTAGTGTAATACCTCACCACCTCTCACAGAGTTCAGCCTTGTTGCTCTAGTAGTTAATGTTACACCATCACAAACTGAGAAGTTACCCAATATCTCCACATGCGTCTATTAGGCAGTACTTGTAGACAACCATATAAATAGATCAAGAAAACAATTAGAATTATTTTAAGTTAAGTTACTCTACCAGCACCAAGAAATCCCACATTCTGCATAATTGCTTGCTGATTCTTAGACACTAAGCTTGCAGACACTGACTACTTTCGTGTGTGCAATAGGGCTTTTCTTAACTTCAGAATCATTACGAGTTAGTGAATAGACATGTACTTATGGGTCCAGCTCTACACTTTTTCCCATATTCGATTGTTCATAAATATACTTTATTAACTTGTATATTATTTGGAAAAAAAATATGTGGTTGAATTATTCTAAATCATTTTGTTATTCTAACTGAATAATTGATGTGATATATCCTATGACTATTTTGTTGTCTCATTATTTAGTATATCCCCTTATCCCTCCTTTCTCTTTCACTTTCATTTTTAGATTGGGGACCTGGGAAGCATGTTGAGGAGAATCAATAAGATATATTTTGCTTCTGTTAGTTTATTGGTCATTGTTGCAAAGTCATCCTGTTCCCTGGGCACCCCGTTTTGTTTTGCTGACAGGTGCTGGTGGTAACTGACTCTGACTGTCCTTGGGCTACGCCTAACCAGGCGCAGGGCCAGTGCTATGCTGAAAAGACACTTATAATACAGTGAAAACAACTACTTACAGTAGGATACACTATGGGTTAGGGTACCCGAATGATTGGCATGACCTCCCCTATAAGGCCCTAGTACATATTAGGGCAAGGGGTTAAAACTGCAATTAAGTCCCTAGTATATGATAGGGCATGGCAGTTCAGAGGCGAGCAGCCCTTTCTGCACTTGCATGTGTGCGCTGCTGAAACCTGAGGTCAGTTTACTAGCAACCCTGTGGGGCAGGACTGCTTTTAAAATGTAGATTATTCCCAAACTTGACTTTGGTGTTTGGGGCACTTAATAATTGATAGACTACAATATGTTGGCATATTAGGAACCCCCAGGGGTGGGGGTTAGGTACTTATAAGGCAGACCCTTATAAAATGGGTTTTATATGCCCTGTGTTTAGTGAAATTGCACATTTCACTCCCCACAGTTTCCCAAAATCGCCTTTTGTACTAGGGGCTCTGTGGAGTGAGGATCTGCAATATTTTCAAATATACTGAACCCCTAAAGTCTCCCCTATGTTTTCCAGGCGCGAGGAGTCCTGTAGATATAGGCATGGTCCTTATAAAATATGTTTTATAAGACCTGGTAGTTGAGAATTTGCCCAGTTCATTTTGCTCATTGCAGATCCCCAGCGACATAGGTTAACATGGCAAGAAATTATTAATTAAAAACTAACATCAGGGTTAGCTGAAAAATATAATTCAATAACTTAGGAGAATGGTATTGATAAATCCAACTATATGGTATTGTTGAATTTATCCTAAAAGATACAGACAAGAAAGTATAAGACTTTCTTGTCTGTAAGCCACAATTCAGCATTCCAGTGTTGCACCCTGGTTGGTCAGAGTTAAGTGGATTAGCCAGGCTGCTTTGGTGAGGTGATAAGTAGCTCATGGTGTGAAAGAGCTATTCTGGGAGGAGAGGGTTCTGCTACATAGGAATTCCAGAGCATGGGAAGAGCTCGTAAACAATGTTCTTAAAAGTAAGGAGGGGACATCCAAAAGAAGCCAAGCCCACCTACACCCCTACCCTTTTAACCCAGCCAGATGGTGGGCTTAAAGAAAGAATGTGCAGAGGCCAGGGGGTAGGAGAAACTGGAGATGAGCCATCCTGGAGGTTGGTTTAGCCAGGTCTTGCCTCTGTGCTGAGGATTCAGCCATATTGATGTTTGGAAGAACAGTGCTTTCTGGCAGACCATAGTGACACACTGTGGAGGAAATTGCCATACTCCGTGGTGTTGCCCTTCACCTCATTGGACAGGAGTGCCCCCTGCTTGACCCAGAGAACACTAAATAAGTATCACGGAGGGGCAGTACCTCCAGCTCTGCTGCTTGAAACTGAGAGAAGAAGAATGATTGCCAAGCTGGAAACTTGATTTGCACCATCAGACCCTGTATTCTGACTGACTGCCCCTGCTGCAATATCTGGAACTACAGCCCTGAATGAACCTTGTTTCGAGTGGAATAAAGAGCAGGCTCCCTGCAAGCAACAGGTTACCACAGCTCACCTGCATCAACTCCACCAAGAATCCCCTGCCTGGAGTGTATCCAGTGGATGTTTATGGGTGTTGTCCAGGTGCATTGTGGGAATTGTAATCCCAACCTTTCAAGGACATCTGGGAGATTCCAGACCCTTGGATTGTATGTCGGATACTTTGGACCCTGAAGAGAAACTTCAAGAAGAAGTTTCAAAAGTTCTGAAAGTTTGGTGAACCTTTGTGAAAAAGTTCCAGAGGGTCACCGGACTCTTACAGAAAGGCAATCTGGCAAACCCTCATCGAATCCGGCCTGCTGGGGGAGGCTGCACGACGTCTGGTGAGACATTCTCCAGAAAAGTTTCTAAGTGTGAAAGTAAAATCTTGACCGGGGCCTCCCGCTTAGGGTGGCTGACTGGGGCTCCATCACTGTCAGCCTCAGGCTTTGACTTTGTCCCAGTCAGTGGCGACCAAAAGGCCGGAAGTGGCTCTATTGGTTTCAAAGCACTAGAAAGGGTTTAATCTTAGAAAATTCATATCTCCGGGTCCCTACATTGGATTTTTTTCATTTTGGTGTCTTTTGAAAGATACAAATATTTCCTATTTTTATAAATTGGTGTTGGATTTGTATTGTGTGTTGTGTCTTAATTATTTACTGAATTGGTGTTTTTAAATGCTTTACATGCGTCTCTAAAGTTTAGTCAGCCTGCTCGCTGCCAAGCTACAAAGGGTTGAGCATGTAAATAATTTTCTGAACCTATTCTGAGCCCTAGACTGTATTAGTGGCCATATTGCCAGTGATAGATGCATATTTGCCCCTACTAACAACACACGTTCCAACAGTCATACTCACCAATGTATTCACATAATTTCCATAAAAATCAGGTAGTTCACATTCAAAAATCAAATCAAATGATATGTTCTTTATATGTAGGGCTATTTACCAAGTTTGAGAAAGGTCCTCAGCTTACTTCTTTTGAAAGACCTGGTTGGTTCTGATCCCCTCATATTGCTGTCAAAAGCAAGCTTTATTTGGGGGGAGTGGGCTGGGGTTGAGAAATATTTTCTGTACCACAATGGGTATTCCATCTTTCCCTGGGGCCTCTTTAATATGTAGTGATTTGACAACAAGCCTTATGGGCAACAAGGCCTATTTAGGATTTACTTTAAAATATCTAAAAGGAAGGTTTAGGCCTGTTAAAAGGGGTTATTTTGAAAGGTTGAATTTGCAGTTGAAACCTGCACAGTAAGAATCCTGGTGGCAGGCCTGCTGTCATGCTTGCATTGTCTTGTCACAATAGTGGGTGGCACAATGGGTGCTGCAGTTCACTTGTGACATTTATCTTATCTGCCCTGGGTACCCGTTGGCACCATGTACTAGTAACATATAGGTAAGTTAAATATGCCAATCAGGGGTATGTAAATTTCTTACGTTTTAAGGAGGGCACAGCACTTTACTGCTAGTTAGCAGGGGTAAAGTGCATAGAGTTCTGCAGCCAGCAAACACAGTCAAGGCAAACATTTGGGGGAATACATCACACAAGATGTTCATTTCCAACATCGATCACATAAAGTTGGTCACAATAATTACTCGTTAGCAATGTTTCTTCCAATTCCATTGTTTACCCTGTAGCGTAGGAAGTCCTGTTTTTTAAATGAAGTTGAATATCTTGGTGGGTTCTTTCATTTGGACAGGAAATACTCCTAGAGTTGCCAGAAGAAATCTGTCTGCTCCCCTCAGAAAAGGAGGGTGTACTTTACCAGATTTTTTAATTGCTTACATGGCAGCTTTTGTACTTTGTTTTTTAATTGTTGACTGTTTCACATTCCTATGGGCTTTATTTTTAGTTATACTTCCCAGGTGACAATTATTTAAAAATATAAAATCTAAGCATTTAAGGGCCTAATGCTAGGAAAATGCACTCGAGGGACAAAATGAAAAGCAAAAGGTGAAAAGCGTGATGTCCCTCCTGAGGGGGAGGCCGGAGTCAAACCCTCCCTGAAATTAATATTGGTTGAAAGTGAATGGTAGAGCAAAAACGTTTGAGAATTAGAGCATGTGTTCATATACCTCACTCATGCACACAATCAGCACATCGGGGTTACAGCAGTTTTGTTCACAATAATTTCCTCTTTGAGAACATGATTGCAAATCAATTCAAGCTCTAAAACAAAAGGCAGCAGGATTTACAGCAGTAGTTATTAAAAGGGGATTGGCTGAATCAAGATAGACATAGTTTATCATTAGGTTGGATATGGGGAGAATTCACTACTTTTATTTATTTATGAATATTTGTAGAGTGCACTACCACTTACAGTTGGAGTCTACTGGCTCTATCTATCATTCTATAATCAGTGCCAGAATAAACCCCTTGGAGAGCCCTATGCAGTCTAAATTTCGAGGGCCCCCTTGCAAATTTTCTCTTAATACGCAATGCACCGGATTTGTTTGTCAAACTGACAGCTGCCAGAAGATGAGCTTTTGAGAGACAAACTATTATTTCAATCTGATGTCTCTGGTTTATGTACTTTAAGTTGTTAATGGGTACATTACAATAATACAGTATTTTCTCTATAGAGTCTTTAATATAAAGTTTTCGTTTCTTTGAGTTGATTCAATATTATTTTGATCCGTTGTCGCAGCACCCCTAAAAGGAGTGGGCCCATAGGCCGGTGCCTACTTTGCCTATTTGGTAATCCGTGACTGTCTACAATGCTACTGGAAAAGCAAAAGTAGAACAGTTAGTTGATCTATTCAGATAGACATATTTTTAAAGCTCCTCTGAATGTAAAGAAATTAGGGCCAGATGTAGGTAATCCGATTTCACCGATTCTAAAATACCGAATTTTACCGAATCGGTATTTTAGAATGGGTAAATGGTATGTAGATAAAAAATCGGTAAAAAATACTGATTCGGTATCGGACAATCGGAAAATACCGAATCGGTATTTACCGATTCTGTATTTACCGATTCGGTATTTACCGATACTGCATTTACCGAATCGGTATTCCCCATGCACTCCTATGGGCCTTTTGGCCCATAGGAATGCATTGAGAATACCGAATCTGTAAATACCGAATCGGTAAATCCAGAATCGGAAAGCCAACAAAAGTGAAACTAAAGTAGGCAGCCAATCAGGTGCTAACACCCTCCCCCTCCCTCCCAGAAAGTGGCTACACAGGCAGCTGCAACAAATTAGAAGCTTCTGGAAAGGCAGGTGGAGCAGAGCAGAGCAGCAGAAAGGGTTTTGTGCACTTTTAAAAGTTGGAAATGGCAAGCAGCAAGGAAAAAGAGCAGCATGAGAGGAGGAGGAAACTCAAATTCAGCAGCATGGAGTAGCAGGTCCTTGTGGAGAAGGTGGTTAAGGTGCACCACCAACTGTTTGGTAGGCAGTCCCTCACTGTGGCAGAATCTGCCAATAGAAAAATCTGGCAGGACATTTTGGACAAAGTAAATGCAGTTGGGGTTACCACCAGAGACACAGAGGACCTTAAAAAAGATTTTATGACCTCAGGAGTCAAACTAAAAAGAAAGTGGCAGAACATCACAAGCAGGCATCAAAAACTGGCGGAGGCAAGAATCCAGCACCCCCCCTTACTGACCTGGAGGAGATGGTGGCCTCAACCATTGAACCAGACAGCGTCTGCGGACTGGGAGAAGTAGACAGCTCAGCCAGGACTGCTAGCAAAAAAGGTAAGACAAATGCACAGCACTCCCCCCCATACCATCATCCTTACCTGTAACCTTTGTGGCCAAGTGAACCCCAGTCCAGTACTGCTAGCACTATACAGGGCCAATGCATGATGCGATATCTAGTCAGGAAATGTAAAAACATGTCATACAGCACAACAAGCAACTAGTGAATGAAATGGCTGCATAGAGAAAATATCCATTGTGATACATATTTAATTGAAGTGACTGTGAGACAGTAGCGCTTAGCTAATGTACGCTCATATGTCCACAGGTGAAACGTCTCGCAGGCGTTCGCAGGAGACTGCAGGCACACTACCTGAGAGGGAGGAGAGTCAGTAAGCAGGTCCAACTATCCACACCGTACCACAGGACACAGGTGCATCAAGTAGCCATCCTCCAGCACAAGACACAGAAATGCCTCATGATTTCCTGGCGTCCCCTGGCAGATCTCAATCCTCTCTGTTGCTTTCATCCCCAGAAATGCCAGAATCACAGCATGATACCACACCTGCATTACAACCAAGCAGGAGGCATGTTGTGGCCCCACTCCCAGAAATGGAGTCAGCAGCAGCTGACATGGAGGGGGAGGAATCACACAACTTGCCTGCCGATGTCACCACTGGTACAACGCACTCCAGTGCAGGGGTGGGCCATAGTGGTGCAAGACGCCGCAGAGTCCAAGAGAGGCCAGCAGATGCAGCAGTTGAGGGTCCAAGTGTATTCCCGTGGTCTGGAGGGGAGCATGGTGAGAATACAGAGGATGCAGTGAAGAGCCATCCAGGCATGCCAACGACAGAAGAGGTCCCTGAACAGCAACATAGGAGAAATAGGAAAGGGCATCAGTGAGCTGGTACAGGTCAACAAAGAGATGGCAGCAGGGATGCGCGGAATTCACAACTCGGTGCAGCTGCTATGCACCAAACTAGACACTGATTTCGAGGCAAGGCGCAAGGAAAGGCAGCGTGCTCATGGCCAAAATAAAGCCATCAACCGCCTGGCCACTGCCACATCCCTGTTATGCAGGAGAAGCAGTAACATGCAGGAGGCCATGACCCAAAACAGCAATGAGGTCACTAGGGGCATGGGCAGGATGACCAGTGCTCTTGGGGCGCTGTTAAATGCCCAAACTGCACATACAGCTGCTCTGGATGTGCCTGTCAGTGAGGAGAGCAGGAGCAGCATAGGAAGCACCATTGTCCCTGAAACTAGGAGGAGCAGGCGCCACGCTGAGGCCACAGGCCAGCAAGACATGAGAGCAGGGTGAGCAACCTACAGGTGTTACAGGAAAGCGAGGAAGGAAATGACTTTTACAGTTCATGTTGAGGTGAACCAGGGCTGACATCATTGCAGCTAAATACTTTCAGTTGCACAGTTGTGCTTTAATTACCTACCTCATTACAATATTAAACTACATTTTGTGCATGCTCCACCTGTCTGTGTCTCTTTACTTACTTAAAAGTAGTTGTGTGTTATCTCATCACGTCTGTGTCTGGCATTAGTTGGTGTTGCAACTCCGGATGCGTGTGGTTCAGGCACAGCTTCCTCATCGTTATGGTCCTCATAATCTGAGAGTTCCACTGCTGTGCCCTTCTTGACCGCAAGGTTGTGCAGCATTGCACAGGCTGCTATCATCTTGCAGCAGGTGATTGGTGTGTATTGGCGGGCACCTCCACTCTTATGGAGGCACCGAAACCTGCTCTTCCACATGCCAAAGGTGCGCTCCACAATGTTTCGGGTTGATTTGTGGGCCCTGTTATATCTCCTCTGACTTGGTGTTGTAGGGTTGAGGTAGGGAGTGAGGATGAAGGCCCGGAGGGCATATGCACTGTCCCCTAATAGTGAGAGAAAAACACATTAATCACACATGCACATACGCACATCCACCTGTATTACGTATCAAGGGAGTTTCACACAGTGTGTTACCTAGCAAGTATCCTTCTCCAAATTTGGCTACTAGGTCAGTGATCATGTAGTGGGAATCACAGATCACCTGTACATTTATGGTGTGGGTGGACTTGCGGTTCCGATAAATGTACTCGGTGGCAGCTGGTGGGCAAATTGGTATGTGGGTACCATCAATGCAGCCAATTATGTGTGGGAAATGTGCCATCTGGTAAAAGTCTGTCTTTGTCCTTAGCAGTTCTGCTTGCGTTGCAGGGAAGCTGATGTATAGATGCATTCTCTGCAACATGGCATCAAGGAATTTTTTGAAAAAACGTGACAGACAGCTCTGGGACACCCCACCTACTCGCAATGACATAGAATGCCGCCATTCTGGTGAAAATGTTGCATTTTGGGGCCTTTTTTATACCTTTCACCTGTTTACCACCTGATTTGAATCCATGGTAAATACCGACTCTTAAATACCGAATTTCAGTCAAATTCGGTATTTCAGAGGTTCCGTACATCTCAAATACTCATTTTTACCACTTCTTATTTTCCGAATCGGTAAATTTACCGATTCAGTATATTTACCGATTCAGTATATTTACCGATTCGGTAACTTTACCGATTCGGTCTCTTTACCGATTCAGATGTTTTTCCGATTCGGTATGGTTTCCGATTCGGTAACTATACCGATTCGGTAATTTTACCGATTCGGATGTTTTTCTGTCCCCTACATCTCAAATGGCCAATACCGGTCGGTAATGGCCGAAATTCGGTAAATTCGTCCGTTACCGACCGGTATTGGCCTACCTACATCTGGCCCTTAGATTCTTCTCTTGGAGAAAAATGAATAAAGCTCCTCAGGATAGCACCTTGATATCAAAAGCATTGTCCATCCTGAGTCATCAATGTAGAGATGGGGTTGATTAATCTAAGGCAGTTACTATATCTCAGATCACAGGTTGGTTGGTGTTTCTTGAATTTCACAGATAAGAAAAGAGGAATGCGGTCATGCAAACTTTTGTGGGTAATACATGCAGATTTTAAGCAAATAGTTTTTTGGAGATAAGAGAGCCAGTGTATTTTCTCAGGACAGTTTGAAACTGTGAAATTGTCTCAAATCAGGTAAAATCCAGATGATATGGTTTGGGAAGAATACTTTGCTCAATTTATAAATGGTTAAATACATTTGTAAGAGATTATAGTGGTCAATACACATGGTGTAATGAATCAGAGGGCACCTGGGTGCATATAATGTGGGAGAGTAAGCAGAGAGGAGGCTGGATTGTGGATGCTTAATGCATTGTGATGTAGCGTTTTTTAAAGAGGTGAGTTTTGAGATCTTTCCTAAATTGACTTAGCGTTGCGGCAGTCCTGATGGATACAGCAGGAGTGGCCGGTGCAGGTAAGAGTGCTCTTGCCGGGTTGGGGGGGATTCGACAGATGACCACTAAGGAAAATGTAATAAAGAATTTTTTTTCCCTCGTGGTCGTCTGTTGAAATCCCCCCATCCGGCCCTACCACCCCACCACTCTTACCTGCACGGCTGCGGCTGGAATATAGGGATAGTGTTCTAGATCCTTGAAAACGAGAAACGTTATGGCCTTTGGAAGGACATTGAAATAAGTTAAAAGGCTATCTGTCCAAAAATTAGACGATCTGGGACACTCTTGAGGACTGGATTTAGTACATAAAGAACCGGTGTATGTTTGTGGTTGTTGGCTTTGTTTTAACTTGTTTTACAGTATGACGCATCATGGCGCAAGGAGTTACAGATACGTCAGTATTTCTGACGTATCTGTATGGTGCAAAAGTGACGCATTGCTGGAGTGTGTCACAAAAGTGACGCAACTCTAGCAATGTGTCCTTTCACATGGGGCAAGCCCCATTTGAAAGGGCCTGCGTCAGTCTTACGCCTGCTGTGAGGCAGGTGTAAGAAATTGACGCATTTGTGTCCTAGAAGTGGCGCAGTGAAATCTTATAGATTTCACTGCGTCACTTCTATGACCCTTTCTTGCGTCAGAACGCCCCCCCTACATACATTATACCTGGCGCAGGTATAATGTAGCGCAGGGGTGTACAAAGTGACGTATCTACCTAGATGCGTAACTTGGTAAATATGGTGCAACAAGGCACTTTTTTTACGCTGCAGGTGCATCACAAAAAGTGACGCACCGGCGGCCTAAAAGTGACGCATGGCTTCATAAATGAGGCCCTAAATACTTATCCACTACTTAGGTCCTTTTTTTGGTTCCCTTTCTAATGATTCTTCGGTTTTTACACCCATGTGTGATGGTAATACATACAGTAATGTAAGTGTACATAGTTAAGTCACATTTGAATATGTTTTTCTAGCTACAAATGTGAAATAAATAAACTTGAGCACTTTTTCTGAAGGCAACGGGGAATGATACTTGTCTTGCTGTCCTTACTTTTGAGAAGATGCATACAAAGCATCAAAAAGGTGATGTAAATGTCAATTTAATCTAATGTTGACTCAACATTTCTCAAAGAGAGTGAAATTTTAAGCATTGCGAATATATGCTTTTATGACCTGGACAGAAAGTCACATGTCAACTTTCTAGCCCTTATTGCTTCTCCACCTACCAGCAGCCCACTACTTGAGAAGGTCTCCTATCTGCCTATATGAAGCATAAGGAAATGTTGAAGCCCCTGCACAATGTGCTGAGAGGACCATAACATGTAACACTTGCCATCTCATAGAGGACATATTTGAGTACTCCTGCGCCCCAGGAGCTGCCAGGACCGAGGCAGTGTTTAATTTGTACAGGTGATTTCAGGCTTTAGACACCAGCACTCATTTTGGGGACCAGGACTTATTGTCATCATTTCACCCCGGAAGGCAGAAAGGCAGAAAGAAAGTGGAAGAGAAAGTTAGGAGATCAGTGACAAGGTAAAAGCCAGGGATGGAAAAGAACCTGCAAAAGTAAGACAAAGAAACAGGACTTACAGCATTGTTGGAGGAAGAGACATGAGGTGGAATCAAGACTAGGCAGTTTTGGTATAATTCTGGAATATGACAGCGCTGAAAAAAAATGACCCTACATTTATTAATTAATTTATTTTTCATGTATTACTTTTCCTATCCAAGGAACCAACTCCTGCCAAAGGCATAGGGGCTGCCAGCAGGACATGCATAGTGTGCATTTTAGGTGTTGCACGTGGCAACAATGTCGGGATTTTTGACCGCTTCAGAGTGCTTTGAGGTACCATAAACATAACACTGAAGTTCAGAAAGCACAGAGAAGCTTGGCGAGTGGCGATCTCCTCATGCCCCGAGAGAGAGCAGAGCCATGTGCTTGCTGTGTGGATTGGTACTCAAACGTACTCATGATTCACAGATCCATAGGGGACAGTTGGAAACCACCACAGGGGACGCCCTCTGAGCGTCACCCTCCCCCAAATGTTGCAGTAGTCCACAAACCCTTCTTCTTTGCCTTGGCTTCCTTCCAACCTGCACTCACCTCTGGGAATCATTGGCTTTGGGCAGGTAGGTTATTTTTTGACTTAACAACTGAAGTGAGTACCTTGTATCATTCTGCACTATGCTATAACATAGTACAACTTTTTCAAAACATTGTCTTTCACACTCTCCCTGTATAGGTATTGTCGTAAGATTACCTGCCCTGCTTATTCTTTTTCAGCAATATGATTTTCGTCCATATGCAATATTTGTTATTATTTTTCCCTAGTTGCACCGCCAGTTTCTGGATGGTAATGGCTTCGACCCACTGGTCCAGTCCCATAAGCGCGAAGTTTCATAACCTAAGCAGGGTGACAGACTCGGGCTTGGTAGTTTTACTTGCATAGGAATCAAAACTGGAAATCAGTGCAGATCAGGAACGGGCTACAGTGAAAACCTTTTTGGGACAGAATATACCCTCCTCTCAAACATGAGTTCAGCCATCATTGAATGTGTTGAGGTTGCCTGCATAAGGCATTTCAGAGTCCGACTGTGGTACTGCGACAGGCAAAAATTGTTCTCACTCTTAAGCATTACAACTTCAATGCACTCTAATAGCTAACACACACACATCCAGAAGTAACCCTAATCACGAGAGCCTGATGCTCTTCAGAAAAATATTGCCTCTGTGCAATTCCACTGCACTCTATACAACACAATTCCACACCACACAATTCCACTCCACTCAATTCCACTCCATGCCACACAATCTCACTCCACACCACAAAATGTAACTCCACTCCCCGCCACACAATTCCACTCCACAAAATTCCTCTTCATACCACACAATTCCAAGCCCCACAATTCTGTGCCACTCCACACCAGTTCACTTCACCCCACACAAATCCATTCCACTCCACACCACACAATTCCATGCCACATAATGAATTCCCTGCCACACTATTCCACTCAACATTATGTAACACAATTCCAATTCAGCTGATGCTACACTATTCCACTCCGCACAGTTCCACTCTATTCCACTCCAAGCCACGCATGCCCACTCCACACTGCACAATTTCACTCAACTCATGCTACACAATACCACTTCTGCCCAATCCACACAATTCCACTCCATGCTACACAATTCCACTCCATGCCACTCCACGCTGCACAATTCCACTCCATGCCACACAATTCCACTTCAGTCCACACAATTCCAAGCAACACCTCTTCACTCAATTCCATGCCACATAATTCCGCTCCAATCCATGCCACATAGTTCCACTCCACTACACACAATTCCATGCCACACAATTCCAATCCACTACACACCACACAATTCCAATCCACTCAATTCCACTCTAGACCACACAATCCCACTCCACAAACATAATTCCATGCACACAATTCCACACCACAGAATACCATTTCACTACACTCAATGACATACAATTCCACTCCACTACAGAACACACAAACTTCCACTCCATGCCACAAACTTCTACTCCACTCACCTCCACTCTACATAATTTCATGCCACTCCAAGCCACACAATTACATTCCACTCCACACAATTACATTCCACTCCACACAACAGAACTCAATGCCACACAATTCCACACGACATACTTCCACTCCACTCCACACCACACCACCCAATTTCACTCCACTCCATGTTGCACAATTCCACTCTACTCCAGGCCACACAATTCCACTCCACACCATTCCTCACTTCACAGTTCCATGCCATGCAATTCCACTCCACCCTACAGCACAGGTTTCCACTCCACTCCACACAGTTCCACCCGAAGCTATACAATTCCATTTCACACAATTACATGCCACGTCTGTCA
Source organism: Lissotriton helveticus (assembly GCF_964261635.1). NCBI lineage: Eukaryota > Metazoa > Chordata > Amphibia > Caudata > Salamandridae > Lissotriton > Lissotriton helveticus. The sequence goes on from NC_136067.1 coordinate 991,925,828, forward strand.
CCTAATTCCACTAAACACCGCACAATTTTACTCCACTGCATACAATTCTACTGCACACCACACAATTGCACTCCATGCCTCCCTGTTTCACACCACACAACACAATTCCACTCTTTGCCTCATAATCCACTCCACTCCAGAACACACAATGCCAGTCCACACAGTTCTACTCCATGCCACACAATGCCACTCCACACCACACAATTCCACTCCACTCCATGCCACACAATTCCACCCCTCACCACACAATGCCATGCTATGCAATGACCCTCCAACCAATGCCATACAATTCCAATACACTCCACTCAATTCAACTGCACTCCACCTCACATACCTCCACCCCATTGTAATGTAATGTAAGGTGGATTTGTAGAGTGCTGCCTGTCATCCATGAGGGTATCCCAGCACTGAGTACGTTATAGTAGGTGTGTGGTGTAAAAGTGCCACAATATCACTCCACCCCATGCCACACAATTCCACTCCATGTCACACAAGTCCACTCTTATCTACTCCACACAATCCAACTCCACTCCATGCCACACAATTCCACCCCACACAATTCTACACCACTCAATTCCACTCTACTCCACTTTACATAATTTCATGCCACTCCATGCCCCACAATTCCACTCCACTTCAGCCCACATAATGCCACTCCACACACTTCAACTCCATGTCACACAATGCCATTTCACACCACACAATTTCCCTCAATTCATGCCACACAATTCCACTCCATGCTAGACAATGCCATACCATACAATGGCACTCCAGCCAATGCCATTAAATTCTACTCCAATCCACACAATTCAACTGAACTCCACCTCACACAATTCCATGCCACACAATTCCACTTCACTCCACTCTATGCGCACAGCCACACTCTCCTCCTTACAATACCACTCCACGACACCTAAATACACACTACACAATTCCAAGCCACAAAATTCCACGCCACTCACACCATGCCACACAAGTCCATGCCACACAATTCCAATCCACTTCGCATCACACAATTCCGCTCCACTTCACTCATTTCCAATCCACTTAATTTGACTCCAGTCCACATTACACAATTCCACAAAACATAATTCCATGTCACAGAATTCCACAGAATACCACTTCACTTAACTCCATGATGCAAAATTCCACTCCACGACACACAAAATTCCACTCCTGGCCACAACATTCCACTCAACTCAATTCCACTCCACTCTACATAATTTCATGCTGCTCCATGCCACACAATTCCACTCCACTCTACACAACATAACTAAATTCCACACACCCACACCACATAATTCTACTCCACACAACACAATGTTACTCTACTATATGCTGCACAGTTCCCCTCTACTCCATGCTACTCAATTCCACTCATCTCCATCCCACTCAATTCTACACCTCACAGTATCATGCCATCCATTTCCACTCTACTCAACACAATTCCACTCCAAGCTATAAAGGTCCGTGTCACACAATCCCACACCACTCCACGCCACATAATTTCACTCCACACCACAAAATTCAACACCACAGTATTAAATTCTACCCCACACCACGCAATTGCACTCCATGCCTCACATTTCACTCCACTCTACACCATACAATTCCACTCCATGACTCACAATTCCACTCCACTCCATTCCACATAATGCCACTCCATGCCACTCCACTCCATACAGTTCAATTCTATGGCACACAATGCCATCCCATACCACACAATTCCACTCCACTCCATACCATATAATTCCACTACACGCCACACAATGCCATACTGTAGAATGGCACTTCAACCAATGCCATATAATTCCTATCCACTCCACACAATTCCACTGCACTCCACGCCACACACTTCCACTCCACACAGTTCCACTCCATGCCACACAATTCCACTCCAGTCAACTCCACTCCCCCACACTATTCCATTCCACTTCTGCCACACAGTTCCATTCCACGCTGTTCAATTCCAATTCCTTCCCCTCCAGTGCACTCCTCTCCACTGCACTCAATTCCACTCAATGCACTCCATACCCCAGAATTCCACTCCACTCCATGCCACACACTTTCACTTCACTCCAGGCCACACAGTGCCATTCCACTCCACACAAATCCACTCTACTCCTCTCCACTCCATACCACGCAATGCAACTCCATGCCACTCAATGCTTTTCCACTCCACTCTAAACAATGCCACTTTGCCCTACTCCAAACCATGCAACTTCATTCCACAACACAAAATTCCTCTCCAATCCATGCCACACAATGCCACTCCACACCATTTTTTTCACTTCACTCAACACAGTGCCACTCCACTCCACTCAACACCACCCTATACAATGTCAGGCCGCTCCATTCAATGCTACTACATGCCACACAATGCTTCTCTTTTCCACCCCAATTCACTGCATGCATCAAATGCCACTCCACTCCATAAAATGTCACTCTACTCCATGCCATACAGTGCCACTCCTCGCCACACACTGCCAGTGCACCCAACGCCACACAATGCCACTCCACTTCACAGCACACTATGCCACTCAATGTCACACAGTGTTACTTCACTTCAGAAGACACAAAGTCACTCCAAATCACACAATGCAATTCCACTGCACACATTGCCATTCAGCTCTATTGCACAACAAACAATGCCACTCCGATCCAAACAATGGCACTCCATTCTACTCCACGCCATAAAATGTCACTCCATTCCTTTCTATACAATGCCACTTCACTCTACTCCACTCAATGCCACCCCACTCATGCCACTACACTTCACTCAATGCCACTTCTCTCCACCCCATGCCACACAATGCTACTCCACTCCAGGCAATGCTACTCTGCGACACACAATACCACTCCACTCCATAACACAGATTGCATTTTCACTCCACGCGGCACATTGCCAATCCACTTCACTTCACTCCACACAGTGCCACTGCACTCCACACAACTGTGCTCCACTTCACACAGTGCCATTTCACTCAATATCGCTTAACTGCACTCCACTTAGTGCCACTGCACTCCACTGAATACCACTCCACTCACTCCCACTCTATTCCACTCCATGTCACAAAATGCCACTTCACTCCACTCTCACAATGCCCCTCCACTCCAATCCACAAAAAGCCACTCCACTCAATGCCACATAGTGCCACTCCACAATACACAATATCACTCTAGTCCACTCCACTCTACACCACACAATTCCGTTCCATACTTCACAGTGCCCCTCCCATCCATGCAACACAATGTAACCCAACTTCATGCCACTCAATGCAAATCCACTCCAAGCCGCACAATGCCACCCAACTTCATGCACACAATGCCTCACCACTCCATGCCACACCACACAATGCTACTCCACTCATTGCCACTGCACTCCGTTTCACTCCAAAAAAGCTAAACGATCTCACTTAAGCATGACCTGTTGGTTTTGCCAATGCTTGTTATCTTTCTCTAATTTGTTCTGCCTCAAAGTCTGATAAGGGAAAATAAGTCCCAGGCACCAGAAATCAGTGTGCTGCCTACCACCTGCAACCCCCCCGTGCAAACTCCGTCACAAACTAATCACTGATTTCTTACGAAGTAGCAACATTTTAAATTATTCAGTTAACATACTTTACCCCCAGAGGTCTTTGGAGTAAATGAAACCTTAAAAAAGTAATGTGTCAGTCATCACAAATAACAATTCATAAAGAAAAATTACAAGACTTAAAACAAATTGTTTTAAAAGTAAGAGGGGCATGTTATCAAGAACAGCGTTAAAATTAGCGCCGCTTTAGCCACTTAAGCGACGATAATGGGCTTGATATTATGCCCTTGTGAATTCTCATAGAAGCCAATGTTCACACCAGAACATGGGCTTCTATGGGAATTCACAAGGGCATATTATCAAGCCCAATATCGCCGTTTTACCGGCAGTTTTCTGACGCTAAAGTGGCGATAATTTTAACGCTGGTCTTCATAATATGCCCCAGAGTTTTGCTTTTCTCTGGAGAAGGGGTATGGGAATGGAATTGAGTGATCATCCAGAGCAGAGGAGAGGAGATGAACATACAGAGAAAAGGAAACAAAGAGACACTTTCTAAAAGGCACAGTGCACTGCCTCTCATCTGGCCAGAATGAGCAAAGCCACTCAGAGACCAATTATTGATAGCATTTATTTGTATTCGGATTAGTACTCATATAGTACTGCTTTACCTACACATAAAAGCTGTTGTGAATTAACCCAATAGTTTGGAATATAGATGAGTATGACAAATGGTTGGCATGTGTGACAAAAGGGTGATTATAAAAAAATAAATTAAAAACGGAGAAATCAAAACATTGATTTAAGGTTAACTTAAAGATCATGGGGTCAATAGACAAAGACATGTAGGGATGTGTTAAGTAGTACTAAATGAGTTCTAGTTTGTGCTTCACACACTCTTAAATGCATTTATGAATTAGCCTCCTGAATTTTTGCCAATAAAGCCTTGATGCGTTTAATGGATAACAACATGATCTAGTTTCAAGAGAAAGAGCCCCCTTGCAATGTGTGGGTAATTGGTCTTTATGCCATGGGGAATGGGTAGTGGACAAGCATGGACAAGCATAGGAAGGGTGCAGAAGGATTTTATGACTGCAGTTTCTTCCTTTCTTCCAATCTCTTATTCCTCTAAACTGACATGATCCTCTCTCTTCCTCAAATAATGATATCCTTCTTTGATGACTCCTCTCAGATAAAGGGACCTGATTCACCTTCCTAACAGCTTAATGAACACACGATACCTGGCCCAACTTGTCCAGCCAGCCCAGGGTTTTGTTCTAGAAAGCCTCCTACGGTTTATGAATGTCTGCCTTAAGCACTTTAGTAATCAAAGTGTTTTGTCTGTCTTTACTTTGTTTACATACCTTCTCAGTTTTCACTGTTAGCATTGAGGTATTAGTTTGAAATATTTTTCCAGTGTTTGCACGTGAGCTCAGGAGGAATATGACAGTCACCACACTCTATAGCTGAGCAGCTCTAACTATGCTATTGGTATTTGAGTCATGGTGTTGGGGTACAAAATGTATTATCTGTGGCTTTGGAGCCAGGCTTGATAGTTCCAGTTAACTACCAGCACTGCTGGAATGGACATGTAGAAGTGTTGTTAGCAGTGATATTTCTGTGTTTTTCCTGAGGACTGGGTCAGGACTGTTGCAGTGGAGTGGATGATTTGTATACACATCTAACACTAGAGTATCTTTTTGAGTCCCATAGCAATATCAGTGGGGCCATTAACAGAAGTTATCTGCCCCTTCAGAACAGCAGGATCTCGTATACCTCAATGGATCCGCTGTGTTTCACATGCACCCTGTCTTCTGAATAGCAGTAATACTAGTAGAATAAGGTGCGGTATGCCCAAATACACCATTAATTCCTTGTTTCTGAGGGTATCAACAGGCTACAATTCCCAGGTGCATTAACCCTCCCTAGGATCACAGATGCCCCCGACATTGGTAATTCCAGGGGTGTGAAACTTCATGTCAAAATCTGGACTACTTGTAATAAGGAAGCTAGAATCTTGCAGGCTCTTTCTTTCTGGCCCTGCTTTGTATAGCAAGTTGTTCATGTCACTTTTAGTGAAAGGCATCAATGGTGAGGATTCCTAAGTTCTTTTGGGCTGGTGTGGGATCTCAGAGGGTTAAAGCCCAGCCTGATTTCCTGGGCCCAGCTAGGTTATTTCAGTCCATGTTCAACTCCTAGTATATGCACATGTATGTTTGTGATATTTATGTATCATGCAGCGCAGTGCAAAGTATTAGTTTTGTCAAGCAGTTAAGGCCTACTCCAGGAGGTAGCATTGTTTGGATCTCTGTACAGAAGCCCGCAGGATTCACATAATATAAAAAATAATACCCAGTGAGTATTTCTCTGTTATGGCTTTATTTAATAGTGGGCAAGGTAGGATACTCAAGGCAAAGTAAACAATGCAAAGTCAAAGCTCCTATCACTTTTATAAGCCCTGATATAAGAATTCTAGTGTTGTAGAGGTAATTAACCACTAATTCAGAGAATTCAACCTCTGTCTGGTGCGCCAAGTCTCAGGGCTCCCAGTAACGATCATAAGCACTAGGGGTAACTGGACCTGGAAATGGTCAGGATTCATGTGTGGGCCCCCAATTGCAAGCGCTTCCGGTACTTGTAACCCGGGGCCCACTGGACAAAGTTCAGGTTCCATAGCAGTTACTGTTTCTTGCATAGTGACTGCTTTGCAAGTCGATCTCATTTATGAACTGCGGCTCATACCCAAATCAATGCAGCGCAAACCCACAATTTGCAAATGAGTCGCCAAAGTCCTGCCCCTTAATAGTCATGAGATTGCCAGTGGCCACAAATGCAGGAATGAAGACCTGCGAGGTACAGCAGTCCACGATCTCTCCATTTGTATTTGCAGAATGCCTACATAAATATTCATGTCCCAGTCCTTAAAAGTACCAGAGGATGAATAAAAAAATAGACATTCTACAAATGAGGAAAGAGCAGCCATTGATCCCCTGGACCACTATCTACACCCTGATGGTCCAGCTGTGATTCACAGATTGGAAGCTATCCATCATGGCTGCTTCCACTTTCTGAATCAATATCACCTGCTTTTGCAGGTCAGTGCATCTGTTAATGCTTTGGAACCGTAACTGCAGTCACACACCATGGATACATTGTTTTGTGAATTGGAGGGGGACACACACCTTACATGCCCTCTCTTCCCTTCTGATTCTCAATGAGCCACAAAGTGCACTTTCAAGACAATAAGACTGTTCTAAGTCACAAAGTGCCTTGTGTACATTTCTGTACATTTTGCTCTTGGTGTCTTCCAGCTCACTTAAGATATTGGTATACTATAAAGATCTAAGGGGACAATGCCACTTACCAGGTTGGCAGGGATCCTATTGTAGATCAGAGTGGAACCAGAAAATGTAACCGTTGATATATGTGGAACAAAGCGATACCAAAGGAGATGATGGACGGAGCGCTAGAGCTAATCAAACACTCACCCCTGTCAACTGATCTGGGTTTAATCCATCATCCCCTTTGGTATCGATATCTGTGGAACAACAATGTGTAGAGGGATACTTCATGCTTTACTTATTAATTAAAAGAAATAAGAAAAATAAAAACACTAACATGGCTCTCGCCGCTAACTGCATCGCTGACTCAGTGTTCTTCTGCTGCTGCACTGTACAGGCTGCCAGGCTCCCCTGCGGGCAATGTTCACAGTGCTTCCATGTTTGAAATCAACGTCAGGATTGGCCTGAGTGTTGTGAATTTGCACTCCCAGGGATACTGGTGGCCTGTGATTTGCTGTTTCCAACGCGGCAAGGCAGGTGGGGTTGACACATGTATGCTTGGCTGGTGTGAGACGGCCGGCCAAACCCACATGCACACTAACAACAGTGCTGCGCACCACTCCCCCTCCAGCCTCACTGTCTGTCATCGTCTGCCCCGCTCCCAAGACTCGTTTGTGCTGAATTTTTTTTTATACTAAACCTGTGTTGTTATCATTTTATTTTTCGAGTTTTGGGGCTGCTGTCAGAGGGGGCAACGCTCCTCCACCATAGCGGAGGAGCCGCTGCTCGTTTCTTCTGCTGCGAGAGAAATGCTGGTGCAGTCCCAGTAAAAGCATAGCAGCCCAGCAGAGAAGCGATTGTACTTGCCTATTAAAAGTAAACCAGAAATATAGAACAGTGCTGCAACTGTCCCATTAAATGTATGAGATCTATGCCAGGAAGCGCTAGTACTGTTTAATTAGGAGCACTGGCACATGACGAGAGGTGGTATTGCTGTCTTGACCTGCTGAAAGTATTGAGACCTTGTTTATCAAGCACAGGTACCTGTACACCGGACCCGTGTTGTGGAATATGGCTGCACAGAAGACTCATCCACTTCAGGAGAGTGCAAAGCGCTCCGTCCCACAAGGCAATAAACTAATAAACAAGCATTTACAATGCAACGGTTTCGCCTTTGGAAAAGTTAGAGCTATTGGCATTGTAAATGACAACATTTGTATTTATGTGTTGGTTTTGAAAACAGATACATAAATGGCATTGTCATTAACATTGCCAATAGCTTAATCTCTCACAAATGTGAGACCTATTGTACCCTACGGAAGAGCTCAGCAGACAGCAATTACTACCACACACACACACCCAGAGCCAGCCACACACACCCAGAGCCAGCCACACACACCCAGAGCCACACACACACCCAGAGCCACACACACACACACCCAGAGCCACACACACACACATCCAGAGCCACACACACAAACCCAGAGCCACACACACACACGCAGAGCCTCACAAACACACACACACCCAGAGCCACACACACACACCCACTCTCCCCGCGCCTAACAAAACAAGCCCTCACCGCTTTGTGGCACTCTACACTCTCTCTTGTATCAACCGGTGGTGCACTTTGGCCATAGAGCCTACTGTTCAGTGAACCAAATAACTACCTTCTGTGGGCACAGGCCCAGTAACACATTGTCCACTGAGGCAAACACGTCTCTAACCCCTGTATGGTGGTGGTGGTACATTCTTCACTGTCCTGTACCGATGACCACCCCTCACCCCATGAGACAGTGCCCACTGTCCTGGCGAGGGAGGGACAGCGAGAAGACTTCGCGGCGAGAGTGTGAATAAGAATCCTTACAAATGCACTAGGGGGAGACATGCGTCTGGTAGAACACATGTACTGCACTGCTGAAGTGTAACTTCCAGCGGTCGCTATTTCACTGACGAATGGCTTGTGATAGGAGGAAACATATGAGTACCAGATGCTACCACGATACCGTTACCAGGGCAAAGGTACCAACACCCTGGTGCAGCACCATTCAAGAGCATGCACAGTTATCAGACAGGAAGAGGGAATTCAAACAGGGCAAATAGCTGGGTTAATGCTGCGCAGGCCAGACCACGGGAAAACAGATCAAAAAACAACGCCTGCTGCAAACTAGCTTTGAATACAGACGCACAGCTGCAGGAGCCAGCACGGCTTTGGTTACAAGTATGCATTGATGAGAGTTGTTTGCAATATGAAACTTGACGTGGGAGCCTCATTGCAAAGGCGTGCATGCAGAGACAGTGTTTTCCAGCTGCAAGCAGCAGAGCAGGCTGAAGCCACAACCACAGTGTTTACCACACACAACTCAATCTACCCCTCACATGCCCCACCTAGCTGTCATGCCCAGGTCACCACAAGGGGTCACTGCACTCACACCTTTTTACCAGTCTAACCCCGTTAGTTATCACTGCCAGGTAGCCGCAAACTGCATTCTGGTCAATATAGTTTCCCCCCCGCCACCCCAGGTTTCACCCCCTTTGTGCGCCTCCTGCCTCTTTGTTCGAGGCACTGGAACGCTGCCCCCCACACCTCACAAAAAAAGCAAGACATTTAAAAGCAGCCACCACCAGCCTCAGCATTTACTTTGGCTCGAGACCAGTTTGCTGGGCCTTTTGAGCCCCCTCCCCCGCCTCCGGCTCTCAATAGCACACGATAGGCGCAGGAGCCTACGACGAGTGTTGGTAAACCCTGCAAGGGATGGGGCCCCATAATGCGCGAACCCGAGGGAGGCGAGTCGCGTGGGACTGGCCACATCTGAATGCAATCAAGAGAAAAGAGTGAACGAGCCACAGGTCCGACGACCCCCTTCAGACACAAAGCCAGCCCATGTGCAGCCTAAAAGAGGGCAGAGGGGGTGTCCGTAACTCGCCGAAAACCAAGCAGCAGTTCTCAAACTTCAAGAATAATTTAACCGTAATGTACCCCCGCAATAAAGTGATCAATTTGAACTTAGTAGACTCAATTATGAAGAGCACCCCCATACCAACTAAAGGCGCTGCAGACCAGCCCCACTGACACCTATCCAACGCGTGAGGGCAGACTGAACTTGAACTGACGCCGGAGCAGTAAATGCAGATAGATTCCTTAGTTCAGCCCAAGGACTACTCATGAATTGCAGCCCAAATGCAACTCTCACCCCACCCCCCGTCTAAACTACTGCTTGAAGAGCTTTAAAAAAAATAAGTAACACACACCAGAATCAATAATGAGTACAAATATAAATATATTGCATAGTAACACCCCTCAATCATAAGCCGTAGCCCCTTCACGTAAAACACACCCATGAAACGTCGCCCTCCCAGACTGTGTACTACCAATCTGCCGCTCTCCAGTTCGCCTGGCTCCGGGGCCTTGGTATGGAGGAGGCCCGGCCGCCCCTGATTTTACTGTTATCTTGGCCTCTGCAGCGGGCGCGGTTCAACAGCAGGAACCGCTCGGGGTGAGCAGCTGCTTCACACCAGGCCAGCTGTGACAGGAAGGAGCAGAGGGGAACCGCAGGAGAGAGAGAGAGAGACCCGTGAGCGAGCCCTGCCTCGGGTCTGTCCGGTGTGTATGGTTCATGCTATACAACACCAGGTATGAGGTGCTGAAGGGTGCGTGCAGTGCCTGTTGATTTAACACTACTCAGGAGCCCCCATCACAATACCAGGGGTGAGATGTTCAGTAGGTGGGCGAAGTTGGTTCTAGTCATAGTCCCCAAAGCGCATAACAATGCAATATAAATCACAAAGCAGACTGGTACAACATGCATGAAACAAAGAACACATGACAACGTTAACATGTGTGCTCGCTGCATTCTCTTAGTGGAATCCCGTCTCCCCTCCCAAAAACCTTTGCATGGCGCCTGATGGGAAACTGTGACTGTCCTGCAAAATCGCCCCCAGCCCCGTTTCCTCAAACAGGACAAACTTGAACGAGTGTCAGTGAAAAGCGAATACACACAACCCAGGGTGGTACTTACTCTATATATATATATATATCGGCCGTGTATCACAGAACACAGAGTCCCTCATGCCCCGCGCGGTCAGTCCTTGCCAGCTCCCCTGGCGGTCCCGGCTGCGCTCCTCCTGCACGCCCCGCCGCAGGCCCTACATTGGAACCCGAGGAATCAAAATCCACTGCGTTCGTCCCCACGCTCCGCTCCGCCGGCAAAAAGCTGCGCACTCAATAGGTTAATCCTCCTGGCTAATTAGCCTGCACGAGCCGCGAGCGGATCAAGGCTGGGACGCTGCCAGCTGCAATTGTGCCTGCAAGCCCCCTCTGCGTCTCCAAGAGGCGAGGCGGGCTGAGCACAGGTGACGGGCCGGTCACAAGCTAGAGATTCCCCCCCTGTCTTTCATCACATCTCCTCAAGTCGCAGCAACTCTGAGGCTGGAGATTTCTTGCACCAGCCTTCCACGCCCACCTGCCGGGCACAGGCACAATGGAGGGAAGGGTGCAAACTAGGCGAAGGCTGCGCTATCTGCATAGGGGACCGGACGGAGGAGATGAGTGGGCAGCTGAAGTCCACTCTTACTTTTTCTGGGGTACTTAAGAATGAAAATGCTGTGGCGACCACGACACAACCGCACCTCTTAACCCATGAACAGTTTCCAAATTGCCCCAGCCCATGACTAGAGTCCAGTCTCGGTTTTTCTCAGAATTCTGGGACTTGTAGTCCTAGTTATACTAGTATAAAAAACAGTGCCTCAAGTTACAGAATCCAATAACAAGTGCAGTCTGCGCGGCTATCTGGAGGGTTTCAAAATAGAGCTCGGCGAAATAGGACGAAACAAAATTAAACTATGACATGAAATGACGGCATTCTGCTAGTGTGGCACACGCAGATCTGACGTCAAGGCAATAGTGAGGGGACAGCTTATTTTGTACATCATTTTCTTCTGCAAATTCGCAAATGATTCACCCACACAGTATGCCACTCATGTTAATTTACATTGTAATGACGTGTATATTTCTATGAACATATAATTACACATTGCAATATAAAACAAGCGAAAGCACAGCGCGCCCTGTAGGGATTCGGGGGCGTGTTTTTCGTGCTCTCCCCTTCCCATTGGCTGGAAGGTAAATTTCCAGCCAATGGGAAGAGGAGAGGGCGGGACTTAAAAAAAGACACGGAAACGCCCCCGAATCGCGTCTTGACGGGGAAAGACTGATTGACAACCAATCTCTTCCAATGGCTAGCCTCCATTTATGGAGCTAGCCAATGGAAGAGAGAGGCGGAACAAAGCCCCATACTCTAGGATCATAAGATTTCGCCCTGCGCGAGCACTGCTGCGCAGTGCTATGGCCAGGCGAAACATAAAAATGCAGGTTACTTGCTGTGCAGAAGGATCCCTGAGGCTGTGATGCCCAGCCCATACGGGAGGTGGGGCCATCGCGACGTGTGCCTGGAGCTAAGCGGATTGACCAAAAAAGTAATTTAAGTGCACAAAGGGAACGTAAAGAAAAAGCCCTGGTACATGTTAAACAATTAGCCTATATGCTCCATTTATTATATAAAGAAACACTCCCTATGGCGCCAGCTATCAACAACACAAAAAACAAGGTTCACAGAGAACTTATTAAAATCTAGACCAGCTAATCTGAGTGCAGTGAAGTGGGAACACCGGAATGCAGTGACGGATGCTCTGCAAACAAAACCAGGAAGGACGGCAGCAATGACAAGAGGGAGAGGGTGTGTCTACTAGTGAGGAGGCAACAGATGGCCAGAGATGGCCAACCAAAAGAAACAATTGGTGATGTCCCATGGGAGGGAACCAAGCACCCAAAGGCAGGACAGATGGACACTGTTGACTAACCACAGTAAAGGAATTTTCAAAAGGCAGGCCAACCAACCAACCAGAAGAACTTTCCAGAGCTTAAAGTTCATATTCTGAATACAATATCTCGAAGAGACAGCGAAAGCGCTGCCTAGGCAAGACCTAAAAAGGTTGGCTGCTGGTCCCATCCATGAAAAAGGTGGGTTTTTGCGAGAATATTTGCAAGCAAGCAAAAAAAAAAAAGAAAAAAGCGGCTGGCCATAGAAACAGATTAAGTTCCAGATTATGGCCAGCCCACAAACTTGAGATTAAACACTGCCCTCCCCAGAACAAATACAAAGTTATTTAGGAAGGAAATCTCTAAAACAAAGGGAAAGAGAATGATGAGCAGGTAGGGTTACTGACATGTCTAACTGTGGAAGTCTAGCTGTTGGAAAATGTGCGTCTAGGTGTCCACCTTGATGAGATATCCTTGAACAGATATGGCAAAGGGGGTAAAATGTGTTTTATGCCATCTTCTAAGAAGCTCTTGGTCACTGGCCCTTATAGGACAATATATAATGAATCCAAGGAATGATGCAGCGGGCCTGTGGCTCCTTGACGACTACACAAGCTTCACCCCCCCCCCCCCCCCCCCCTTCTCCCTCTTGACCTCAGTCGCCATCTCTGGGAGATTGAAAGCAGAATTCTGGTCCTGGAAAGAACTCTTTCTCAGCTGTCTGGGCCATAAACACTTAAAATTGGTGGACTTTGTGTGCGATGTAATCCTATGATCTCTTTGTAATTAAGCAGGAGCACTGTTGCACAAGCCTGTTTTATATGACTAGCTCCTCTGTCTAAGGCATGTGTTTTTAACGATTTGTCTAGTCTTTGATTTCTTCACTCTTTCATGTAGAATCTTGGCTATAGGAAAATATTGAGAATCTACTTCAAAGGAGATGAATAGAAAAGAGATTCCATGTAGTAAGCCGCGACTGGCCACCTCCCTGTATAAACCTCGAGGCGGTTTGGACAATCATGATTTCGAAACAAAGTCTGGGTCCAAGGGTAGGCATGTTTAAATTGCAGAACAGGGCCTCAGTGGGAAATTCAGTCCCTATATACGTGGTAAAGGTCCCCAAATTGTCCAAGAGAGTGCATGAAGAAGAGGAGTCTCTGATAAATAAATTCATATTTCACATACAGTCAGTTCGCAATTGCCATTCTGTCATTCGCTCTAACATCTTGCTTGCTAAACATTTCCATGACGCCTCTGACCCCCTAGGGCCTTTCGATTATGCTGTGTTAGATCTGTAGTCCAAATCCCTAGCAGATGCAGAGAAGCATCGAAATACATTGGGAATTCCCTCTTTACACATCAATAAGGTTCAAACTTAACCCTCTTGCTGCCCGTATCTCAAAGGCTCGTCAGAAGGAGATGCCTTGTAACCAGACTGAGGCTTTGGGTACATCCATGATAGACAGACTGGGTAATGTGAATTCTCTATGCAGCAGTCAGTCTTTTGCCTGGCTGTGAGTCACTTCACCCAAATAGTGACCCTCTGCTTTTGACTACATTGGACGATGTCCATCCCACAAACTGCACGCTGATTCCATTGACCGGTTTGATTTATGCCCCTCCAGAAAACCTGGGGCCTCCTTTATGAGGCCTTGCGTGAGTTTTGCACTTCCGATGCGTCACTTTTTGTGATGCATCGGCGACGTAAAACATGCCTCCTGATGCGCACTATTTACAAAGTGACGCATCTAAGCAGATGCGTCACTTTGTAAACCCCTGCGCTACATTATACCTGCGTCAGGTATAATGTATGCAGAGGGGGCGTTCACCCGCAAAAAGCCTCGTAATAGTGACGCAGTGAAATCTATGAGATTTCACTGCGTCACTTTTAGGATGCTGTTGCGTCAAAATCTTGCGCCTGCCTCACAGCAGGTGTAAGACTGACGCAAGCCCTTTCACATGGGGCTTTCCCCATGTGAAAGGAAGCATTGTTGGAGTTGCGTCACTTTTGTGACACACTCCAGCAATGCGTCACTTTTGCGCCTACAGATACGTCAGAAAAACTGACGTATCTGTAACTCCTTGCGACATGATGCGTCATATTATAAATATGATGCATCAATCATGTCGCAGGGAGAGCGCAGTGAAAAGTGACGCATCGCTGTTTTCACGCAGCGATGCGTCACTTTTCATAAATGAGGCCCCTGGTGTCTTGACCTGGTTTATAGGTTGGGCTACATATCTTACCAGATACCAGCCCATTACGCTGGAAGGGACAGTCCTTCAGGCTGCCTTCTTAATTGGGTAAAAGTGGCCCTTAATGCAAGAATATGCTCACTGCCTTCTATCTTCAATGACATCTTAGGCGTAGCCATCACAAGGGAGGATTCACACACTTATTTCTATAACGTTTACAACCGGGGGGAGGGGAGGCACAAGTAAATTAAATCAAAAGCTTTATTTGTATTGGGTTAATTAAAAACATTACAACGTATTAAAAATTTATAAAACAACAATACAGTACTTTTACTTCATGTGGTTGCATTTAAAACAAATGAGTATGTGTTCATGATGTAGGAGCACTTTAAGAACCATGTCTGGAGGTAATATGTCATTATAAAGTGCAAATACGTTTATCATAAGGTGCTTTTTGGCTGTGTCGGGAGTGCGGTTATTACCAAGTTAGGTAGTGCTGCGTGAGGAAGTTTCTAAAATGCATTTTACATAATTAAAACTGATTATTCTTATATCTAAGGGTTCATGACTTAGGTACATTAGGACTTATGTTCTACATGTGGTCCTTATTTCTGTACTTTTGAGGTAGAAACGTAGGTTTTTAAAGAATCGTCCTCAGGTCAGTGATGCTTGGGCATACACACAGCAAGTGCGTTAATGTTTCCTTGTAATATACGCAGAGACAGCAGCTAGTTGTTTGTGCTTTCCTTTTCCATGTTGGCAAGAGGTGCTTCGATTCGTACATTTCTAGTCGATATTGGATGAAACTTTTTTATTTCTATGCGGAAGTGTGAAGACAACAGGCTTTGGGTGTGTGTATGAGTTTATCACTGTCAATGCGTGGCGTAGTTTTGTCAGGATTCATTTGTCTTCCAGAAAGTATTTCTTCTTTACATGGTTGTTACAGGCCTTATTGAATACTGCTTTGTCGTTCTCGTTATCCCACAGCTCTCGGTTGTCTAGCTCCTCCAAGGATTTTCTTAGATGGATGCCCCGTGAATTGGGGAGATTTTGGCCTATTTGTGCCTGGGTCTTGATCCAGCGGGCTATAGAAAATATATCATAAACAACGCTACCCAACTTCATAACCTATAAACAAAATTCTAAACTAAATATGGACCCATTTATAAACCTGATATATTTTGGGCCTACTGAATCAGGTGGTCAGAATAAATCTATATACACATTATCTACAAACTATATACATATTTATACATTTGCAGAAAGAATATTGTCATTAGAATAAAACCCAACCATTTAAATGACCACCATAGGCGACGTGATCTAGCTAATAGTAACCTACACTTCTGAATAACCAAGACCAGCTTGTTTGTCAAAAGTAAGATTTTATTTACTAAATTATGGTATATAAGTTGAAAGTTTTATGAATGAAATTTATTAGCAATAATGCAAGCATGATTATAATGAAATATGAGAAAATTACTATTTAAGCAAATGAAACAATTTTAAAGAAAATATATAAAGTTTAGCATTTCTAAAACCTAATTCCCTAACTAAGCTAAATAGATAGAAATTAAAGTAAAGTTCTTTGAGGATTCTTACGTGCTCCACGCAAAGTCCAGTAGCACATCACCCTCATCGGAAAGTCAGAAAGCAGCAGCCAGCCCATCCCTAAGGGCATGACTTTTTATACCTTTCTACGCTAACTGAACTAAGCAAAGGAAAGTTTTCAGAAATCTTCGACGTCCCATTGGCTGAGAGTGACAAGTGACATGTCACCCAGTTATCAAAAAGTTCCACTAAATCATATTTCATAGAGACCATTGTTCCTTCCACGTGAAGCCAGAAGCTTCCTCATGTTGCAACAAATGTATTAAGTCATTCTCGCAGCGTCCATTGACTTTCATTATACTTCCGCGGATGCCAAGTTAAGGATTGACAAAATGTTCACTTTCGACCTTGGCCATGTCCGACAGAATGATGTCAGCTCATCAGTTTTTGCTTTGTGAATGCAGCTTCAATAAACGTTTTAATTCAGAATGGGCGTCTCGTGACTTTCTGCAGAATTATATGTCAGCTCTTTTTCTGCGGTTCAAATGACTAGGCCCAAAAGCAGGCAACTTATGTTTTCTAGTATAAAACAAACACAAGAAAAGTATTAATGTAAGAAATAAAGTAGATTCTGTATCCACCCCATGGTTTACTAATTAATTAACCCACCCGATTAATTAAAATGTTACCTAGCCATTGCAAACAAATAAAGCAGCGTTTATATCTACCAGTCTCCGTTTTTCCAAGAGACCCATATGCACCTAGAATAGTAGAAATGACATCATACAGACAAAGAAAAGCAAAACAAGCACATGTTTCTTTTAAGTTTGCAGCAATTAGTAATGACAAAAACGAAAACAATAAATTATTTTATTATTTTGTACGAACAAAAAGATGCAACATTTATGCACGTTTATGAGCACACATGTTAGTCCCCCCACGTGTAAAGTTTAATCTAAGTTGTATTAGCACGACATATCACAAATCATTAATAATTTTATTCATGTTATGGAAATGTGACTTTGCGAGTTTAAACAAAATTTTGTTTTCTATCTCGCTCCATCAACTCCCTCATCTGGTGATTAACAAATCACCACACCAGCACTCAAAATTTTGGTAAATTAAATTTTTAAGAAATCGATTCAAATTCATTTGTATCAGTAAACCTAAAAGTCTGTTTCTGCATAATCTTTGCAATTAACATGACGCTCTCTATGTAACTCCTGTAATTCGATCTCCCTTTCTTCTTCTTTTCTGAGTTTATAGATTCTTTTCTTTTCTTTCAACTGTTTCTTTCTTTTATGTAACAAACAACCTAATTTGGTCAAAATAAAAATGAATACTATTATAATCAAAGGTGCCAGAATCTTGCCAAGAATTGAACTTCCGATATTATGAAACCAGTTTTTAATTGCTTGAAGCCTTTTTGAAAGTTTCCCTGTAAAATCTTCTTCTTCTAAAGGAATTATCTCTGAATGCATTTGTGTAATATTCTTAATATACATTTCAATATTCTTACTTTCATCAGGTATATATGTACAGCAATGTTGGACATGTAAAATGCCACAGACTCCTCCCTCTTTTGCTAGGAGTATGTCTAAAGCAAGACGATCTTGAATTACCATGGATCTAATTGCAATAACTTCAACATTCACTAATTGAAACCCATCAGCAGTGTCAGTTGATAATCTATCAACTATAGTGGACAATTTTCTGATTCTCCCTGCATTTAGGGTTATACCAACAAAAGGTATTACAGCTTGAAAAATATCTCCCAGAACTTCGGTAAAAGTTTCTCTTTTAGCTCTATTTACATAATTATGAATTTTAAACAATCCTTCTGAATCTCTGTCAACATGAAACACTTTAGGAAAAACAATTCCCACATAACAAGTTCCATACCAATGGTCTGGAAGGTTGTAGTAGGCTTTGTCACCACAAACAAAATAAATCCCAGGAAAGATAGGATCTTTTCCACCTTTAAATCCCCAACCTCCCATAATCTGATAAGTATCTTCACAGTTACTTGCACCTACAAAATAATTATCAAAAAGTGTATTATCTCTTCTAATGCAAAGTTTTCCACTAACTGGTTTGTCTATGTGAATTGCAATATTTTCAAGCATTTTGCCATTTAATTTCTCATCCTCTTTTTGCCAGAAGGCTGACTTAGTCTGCTTGACTAATTCATTCCTCTTATAAATTGCTCTTCTCTCCTCGACCATATTCAAAAATTTCTTTCCTTCAGCACTTAATTTACATGTTAGATTATTCTTGTAAGCATACTCGTAAGTGAGTTCGTTAGTAACAAGGAAATATTCTCTCATTTGTTTTGCTTTCTTATGCTTATTTAAAGCATTATCAATCTTAACATTAGCAAAAATTTCATCATAATTTGAATAGTAATATTCTAAACGACCAGTTTGATAAAATAAACTAGTTAATACACTACATGTTACAGCATAAGTGAGAGGAAGCATATTATATGTTACTCCCTCAGAAACAGAAGCAGGTAACTTAACACAGACATAGCAGTCTTTTGCATCCATTACCTTTACATATTCACTCAATAGCTTTGTGAATGTATTACTTGAAAAATCACCTATTGATTTATCTTGATGAATGTTAGGCTGATGATCAATAACTTTTGCAGATGTACTATGTTTAGTTTGGCTAACCAGAGCTTTGCTTGTTATGTTAACTTTGTGTAATTCTCTATTCATTTCTAAAGGGATAATCACAGCTAGTACCAACCAGAGCAGAACTAAAATGAGCAGACATACCAGAGTCATCTTACAGCATCTTTTAAAAACAGAACACTTTGAAGTGCTCTCCTTAACATAAGGCATTTTTAGGTTAGTTTTAGCCTCAAAAATTAAAAATAAATTTTAAAATTTATATACACCCCCCTTTTAAAATATATTTTTCTTTTATAACCCTAAACAAGATTTCTTCGACCTTATGTCATACATAAGTTTTCTTCAACTAAACAGTTTTTCTTCGACCTTGTGTCATCTAACAAATTTTCTTCAGCCTTTTGCCAATTTAATAATTCTGTACTTTAATCATTGTCACTAATTTCTTGGATTTCGTTTTCTTCTTCACTACTATCATATTTGTCAATAACAGGTGGAATTACTAAGTAAGTCCACTCAGGAGACTTGTATTTCTGGTTTGGTCTTATTATTCTCTTCCCTTTTCTCGATATCACTTCAATTTTTCTTCCAACTCCAACTTCTTTTCCAGGACTCTTTTGACTACTTATTTCCTCTACTTGTTCTATTGGTTTTTTGATCAATCTGACTCTCAATCTTCCACCTGGCCAGTAGTCTGCTTTTCTCACGTACTTCTTCTTTGGTTCAGAATTATTTGATTCTGACTTCCAAGTCCTTTTCTTTCCGTTTTCACTTCCACCTTCCACGTCACTTTCTTCAGTTTCGTAGTCTGAAATTTCAATTGACTCAGGAACTTCTCTATTCGGCAATTTCACTCCTTCAGGAACTTCACTTTGTCTTCCATCACTGGTACTTGGTAATTCGTTCTCCTCCTCTTCCTCAATTACCTCCAACTTCCCAGATTTCGGATTTTTGTTCCTTACTTCAGAGTTTGTTCTCTGCCTTTCGATACTCTCCTGGTCTGAAACTTCTTTTGGTTCAGCTTCTTTGTCTTCAATAGAGACAACCGAATCCTCAGTTATCTTTCCTTTTAACAGATTCTCTTCACCTTCAGAATCTATTTCAATTATTTCTAAGTCTTTTCTTGTCAGATTTCCATTCACTGGTACAGTTTCCAGATGTCGACTTTCTTGTCGATCTTCAGAATCTGGAATTACTTCACCTTCTGTTCTGTCTTCTGCTTCAGAATCAGAATCATCTGTGGTATCACTTTCAATATCAGAACTCTCAGGAGTTGGTACTGGAATAGTATGACTAGGATGTATCCAACGTTTCAATCCTCTGCACTTTACAGCATTAGTAGTGATCAAGATTATCTGCCTAGGTTTCTGCCATCTAGGAGCTAGACAATTCCTTCTCCGATGTACTTTCGTTCTGACCCAATCGCCAGGTCTCAGATCATGAGTCAAAACTTTTTCATTTGATTGAGCTTCAGTTCCCACCTGATTAGACACAGAAGTTACCATATCAGATAACCTTTTACAGTAATCCAAAATTGCACTGTCATTTATGCTCAACAGTTTACCTACAGGTACAAAAGCTTGCCTCATAACTCTTCCCATTAAAATTTCATGAGGACTCAAACCTGTCTTTTTATCTGGTGTACTTCTTAATGACATCAAAACAAGTGGAAGAGCATCTGTCCACTTAATACCTGTCTCAAGACACATTTTTCCAATTCTGTTTTTGATTGTTCCATTTATTTGTTCAACTATACCTGATGCCTCTGGTCTGTATGCACAGTGTATTTTCTGCTCAATGCTCAAAGCTTCACAAATTAACTTCATCAGTTTGTTATCAAAATGGCTTCCTCCATCACTCTCAATAGTGACTGGAAAACCGTACCTTGGGATGATTTCTCTGAGCAATAGTTTTGCTACTGTAATTGAATCACAATGTCGTGTAGGGAAAGCCTCTACCCATCTTGAGAATAAGCATACAATTACAAGTACATATTTCAAACAGTTGTGTAAGGGCATTTCAATGAAATCCATTTGTAACCTGGTAAAGGGACCACCCTCTCGACCAATTATTCCTGTCCCCACCACTGATTTTCTGTTTGGATTCATTTGTTGGCATGACAAACACCTTTGACAAAAAGATTCAGCAATCGTTCTAAATTTGGTATTGAACCATGTTTCTCTAAAAAGTCTGACCATAGAATCTCTTCCTAGATGTGCTGGACCATGATATAATCTGGCCATGTCAGCAATTAAACAATTTGGTAAAACTACTCTGCCATCTTTGTAAACCCACACTCCATCTTCTTCTCGTGGTCTACAATCTGATCTTAACCATAAGTCTTTTTCATCATCTTCTGCTTCGTTTTGTAAATCTCTAATCTCATGCCATGTTTCTACAACAGTTGTTAGCATTAATGAATTTGAATCAGTTTCTTTACTCCTCTCCCGATTGTATGAATAATTTTTCCTTGCGCAGTACTTTGCTGTTTCGTCTGCGAAGGCATTTCCCTTGGAAATATAATCAGTTCCTCTAGTATGTGCTGCACATTTGACAATGGCAATTTCTTTTGGCAATTGTATTGCTTCAATTAATCTTCTAATGAAAACTGCATTTTTAATTGGTGATCCTGTTGATGTCATGTATCCTCTCTGTGACCAGAGTTGTCCATAATCATGCACAACTCCGTACCCATACTGACTATCAGTAATGATGGTAACTCTTATATCCTTTGATATTTCACATGCACGAATTAAAGCAATCAATTCAGCCACTTGTGCTGAACGAACTCCTTCAAGACATGATGCTTCTTCAACATCTACAACTGTACAAACTGAGTATGAAGCTTTCAAGACACCTCCTTCGGATCTTAAGCATGAGCCATCTACAAAGTAGACAAAATCCGATTCAGACAAAGGTCTGTCTTTGATGTCTTTTCTTGGTTTAGTGCAGAATTCCATGACATCTAAACATTCATGTTCAGTTTCAATGTCATCAACAATTTCAGAATCAGGCAGTAATGTAGAAGGATTCAGATTCAAACATCTTGAAATCGAAACATTATCTGCTCCCAGTATGATTTTCTCATACTTTGTCAATCTGCTACTTGTTAAATGTTGAGTCTTACCTCTTGTCAGTAATATTTCAACTGAATGAGGCACAAAAACTTTTACAGGAAATCCCATAATGATTCCTTCACTTTGTTCGAGGCTGATACTTGTAGCTGCAACTGCTTTCAAACAACCTGGTAATGCTTTTGCAATTGGATCAAGAACTGCAGAGAAGTATGCAATAGGTTTCTTTAAATTTCCATGTCTCTGTATTAATACAGATAATGCACATCCTTCTCTCTCACTGCAATACAGTTCAAAATCTTTCTCATAATTTGGCATACCTAAAGCAGGAGCTTGGCATAAGCTCTTTTTCAGGTTCTCAAAAGATTCCATCTCAGCATCATTGAGAATAATTGGATCTTTTACATCTGACTTTGTCAATCTTTGTAGTGGTTTTGCAATTACTGAAAATCCACTTATCCATTGTCGACAGTAACCTACCATTCCCAGGAACATTCTGACCTGTCTTTGTGTTCTTGGCGGTAACATTGCTTGAATCATTTTTATTCTCTCTATTGTTACTTGTCTTTTTCCTTTTGCAATTCTGTGACCAAGATATTTTACTTCTTGTTTGCAAAACTGTAGTTTTGCTGGGGACACTTTATGTCCTTCTTCTGCAAGGCGATTTAACAGAATTATTGTGTCTGTTACACAATTTTCTCTTGTCTTTGCAGCTATTAACAAATCATCAATATACTGCACCAACGTAGACCTACCTGGTAAGTCTAAATCTTCTAATGATCTTTTTAACAGTTCGTTAAAGATTGAAGGACTTTCTGTATAGCCCTGAGGGATTCTTGTCCATCCAAGGGTCTTACCTTGGAATCTGAAAGCGAAGATTTCATAACTGTCTGGATGTAAGGGAACAGTAAAGAATGCATTGCAAAGGTCAATGACTGTATACCATTCAGCATCATGTGGAATCTGAAATAGAATTACTGCTGGATTTGGAACCACAGGACAACATGGAACGACAATTTGATTAACCTTTCTCAAATCTTGTACGATCCTAAATGTTCCGTTAGACTTTTTAACTCCCATAATTGGTGAATTACAAGAGCTACTCTTCATTTCCTTTAATACACCTTGCTTGATTAATTTTTCAATTATAGGTGTAATACCTTCAATTGTTTCTGTTTTCATTTTATATTGTGGAGTGTTTGGAAATTCTATTCCCTGTTTCAATGCAATTTTTACAGGATCTACGTTTTTCATTAGACCCATCTCATTCCCAGTAAAATCCCATATTTCAGATTTCACTGTTTCTTTTAGCTCTTCAGGTAAATCCTTTTCTTCAAATGCAGGAAACAATTTTGTTTCTTCTGCTTCCATCATCATCATTGTCATCCTGTATAAACCATCTTCCTCCATTGTTTGTAACTCAACTCCATCAGGAGAACAATATATTCTGCAATTCATTTTACATAGGATGTCTCTGCCTAATAGATTTACTGGACTACTATTACAAACCACAAATCTGTGTTTGTCTCTGTAATTTCCAATTTCAACTGGTACTGGATCAGTTAAGTCTGTTTTAATTTGCTGATTACTTACTCCCACAACTTGGATGGTATCCCCAGAGAGAGGTAGGTTTTCAATTTCCACTGATCTAACAGTAGAACGGGTAGCACCAGTGTCCACTAGAAAAGTGATGTCTACATCATTAACTTTCCCGTTTACATAAGGACCAGACTGGTCAACCTCAAGAGTGGCTCCAACAACACACTCTTCCTCCTCTCTCGGGCACCGTCAGCAATAATCATCAGAATCACTGTCTTGACTTTCTGCTAATAAAAATTGTTGTGAAGCATTTTGCATTTGAACCCTTTGCTGCTTTTGCTGTTTTTGTGGTTTTATTACCTGTTCACTTCCCTGAAATCCCACGTTTGGATTATATTTTTGAACTCCCCCACAATTCGGAAAAGGTGGTTGTGGCAATTGGTCTTGACGATTATTCACCTGTTGTTGTTGCTGTTGTTGTAACTGTCGCTGAATGTTAAATTCGTTTAACCCCTGTTGCATCTGTAGCTGTTGCTGTAGGTTAACACCATTCTGCATCTGTGAATTCAATAAGGGATTCTTTAAGTTTTTAGGAGGATGAGGACACTCGTCCCTCCAATGTCCAATTTCGCCACAATTAAAACAAGGTAATCTTTGTTTCAGCTCTTCTATCTTTGGGCTAAATTTCTTTGGGAAATTATTACCTTTAAACTTTCCTTGTATCTGGTTTGTATTTCCAGTTTGAACAAAATTAGTGTTCTTATTTCCCAAGCTGGCAATTTGTTGCTCAGCCACCTTTACCTGAGCCCACATGGCTTTCTCCTTCAGCTTCTTCTGTTTTACTTCTATTTCATCGCTACAATATTTTGCTTTTCTTAGAATATCATCTACAGATAGTGATTGCCATCCGACAATACTAGTTCTGATCATTTCTCCAATTTCAGGTTTTAGTCCATAAACAAATCTATAGACAAAATGACTCATGTCTTTTTCATCTAATTTTTCATAACCACTGTATTGTTTAAAGATTAACAATAGTCTTTCATAAAAAGAATGAACTGATTCTTTTGTTTCCTGTTCTGTTCTTTCTATTTTAACCCAATCAACTTCTTTGGGTGGAATTTTGTTTTTCATCCAAACAATTACTTTCTCATAAAAATCCATTACAAGTGGATTTGGAGCGCCTGTTTCTTTGATTCGTTCAGGTTCTGCTTTTGGCCAACTAATAGATATTTTACATTCTGTCCAAAGATCAGATGGAACTACAATGTCAAAAAATCCATCTAAATCAATCCACAGAACTTTTGACACTTTGATAAATCTATCAACTTGCCTGTACCACTCGACTGGTTTTTCCCTCAATTTTGGAAAGTCATTTGTAAATAACAGAATGTCCTGTCTCGACCAAGGGACATGAACATATCCTCCTCCTGCTACTTCTCTCATTGGAAATTGTTTTGACAATTTTTCCAATCTTTCATCTTCCTTCTTTTTCGTCCATTTTACTCTCCATTTATTCAGTTCTCCTAGCTTTTTGATATAGACAATCAAATCTTTAATGTGAACTATTCTTCCCATTGAGTTCAAACTCTCAATGTCACTTTCTGAAAAGTCTAATCTGTAATGCTTTGCAAAATTCTTTTGTTTACTCACATCGATTTCAAGTTCTGCTGCTAGATCCTCTAATTGATCATATTTATTTTTCGTTTTCCACTGAATGCTTTTGCAAATGAATAGTAGTTCATCATCCCGATAGTAATTTAAACTATCTGGGCCAATTGTTCCAATTATTAATTCTTCGATATTCGCTTTTAATTTGGCCACATCAAGTTTTGGTTTGGTTACCCTGATTTCAGGACTCCCTATATCTGACATAGCACCCATTGGTGTTTTTGGAGATAAATCCTCATTAAAAGTTAAATCAGGCATTCTTGATTTAGAAGTGTTTAATTCCGTTAAATCTGAATAAAATTTTTCAGCAGCCTTTTGAATTTCTGTATTTAAAGGAATAGTTAATCCATTTTTGTTTGTATTCTTTTGATCAAATACAGGCTGAACAGGACCAATTGTTACTGGAACTGTGACAGCTTCCATGCCTTTTGTCATTCTTTTAATTAATTCTTCTTTAGATCTTAAATATTCATTATAATCAACATCTTCAACATTTCTTGTCTCTCTTGCATAATCTTTTGGAGGTTCCCTTGCTTTTGGAGTCATTGTAAAATGTCTACCTTCATTTCGAGCATTCTCGAATTCTGATCTTCTAGGAGTTTCAGTGATTTCACAATTATTTGGATAAAGTTTAGGAGCTTCACTAATTGGAGGTGCACTCGGTGAAGTTTCAGTAGAAACCACCGGAGTAGACCATGATCTAGGAGGTCTCAAAGGCTGATTAGGCTGATTCTTTCTAGTAGTTGTATATATTTCTTCCATAACTGCATCCTCAGATTCACTTTCCATAGATTTCCCTGTAGGAGAACCCATTACCATTTCATGAATTAAATACAATCCTTCACTCATGTTTCCCTGTCTCCACATTCGCAATCTATCTTCATGAGTTTCTCTTTTCCAAGATGGATTTTTAGAAGGTCTTTTAATTCCACTAGCTTCTCTTTGTAACTGATACATCTCGTCTTCCCACTCAACTAAAGCTTCAAATTGAGTTGGTCTCGGTTTTGGAACAAGAGCATTCATTTTCTCTCGTAAATTTCTTAAAACTCTTACATTAAATGAACCATCATTAGGCCAAGCTAAAACACCGTCGTTTTTAGTATAGCGTTTCCAACTGTCGAACCATAAGACAGTATGATATCCGTATTCACCTTCCATGTACGCTGCAGGTGTTTTATACTTATGAAGTAGTTTACCACCTCGCGTTTCGATTTTCTTGTCAGGTGAAAATAAATTTTTGAATTTCTGAAATAATGTTGTCTTTTTCTCAACATGTTTAAAATGATAACTCATTTTTAAAAGTTAAATTTAATTCACAAAATCGTTCGTAAAATATTTCCGGGATGTTCCGCAAAACAACCAATCCGTGCGCGAAACACACCAACAAACCAATGACAGTTGAGCTACGTCACTTTTCTGCTCAACCAATAAATTTGGAGATTTTCTGAAGGACCAATCAGCTCACTGGTCGTCAGAGACTCAAGAGCCAATCAGAATACAGCTTGTGACGTAGGTCACCCAATCCCAGCGCGGCTCTGTGACGTACACAGCAGCTGCGGTTTCTCGCTTCTCACTCCTGGCGCTTACCCCTCCTTCACAAAATCTTTTCACAGCGCCATTTTAAGGACACTTTTCAGTGTAAATTAATTCTTAACAATGACTATAAAGACAACATCTGTTCGTTTCACTATTTAGGATAGTTTACATACATTCAAGTATCCACACTTCGGAATAGGCGGCGCTATTCACACTAAGGATAATATTCAATTGTCAGTAGAGTAACCTTACCCCACCCTTCTAACACGTATAATTATGAACTCGCTTTGCTCTGAACCCACCGCGAAGTGAAAGTTCTAAGAGTTCCACTTGAACATAAAATACAATTCAAACTCGCACTTTTACACGGAAAATTCCCTAATTTCAAACACACATGAAATCCGTACAGGACTCTCACCTGTTTATAGATATCATGCACCGTTAGCAAAATAACGACGTTATCCGTACAGGGCTCTCACCTGTTTATAGATATGAAACATGTACCCGTACAGGACTCTAACCTGTTTATAGATAATCATGCACCGACGTTAATTTTACCCTTCACTCAAGCTCGGATATAACTAATACTCTCATCACAGTGAGTTTTATGGAAGGCGCTTTGTCCCTATTCTCATGCTGCTTTGATTTCTTAGAAAACCCTCACTATACAAGATTCAGACCTAGCCCTAAAACTGTGCTGCTCGGCGACAACACTATGGTACACGGCGATACCTCTTGTGATACTCGGCGATATCACTACAAACAGAACAGATGGCTTGCGTGACTAATTTCTCGCCACACAATCTATACCGGTATAGCTTACAGATAGCACGAAAAACAAACTTAACATGTGTTAAAACATCGATCCTATTTCCATACCATAATGTAACCCCTAGCAACCAACATATTACCTTGGTTACCTCTTAGCAACCATCAATTTCTGCTACCAGAGAATTGATCCAGCGGGCTATAGAAAATATATCATAAACAACGCTACCCAACTTCATAACCTATAAACAAAATTCTAAACTAAATATGGACCCATTTATAAACCTGATATATTTTGGGCCTACTGAATCAGGTGGTCAGAATAAATCTATATACACATTATCTACAAACTATATACATATTTATACATTTGCAGAAAGAATATTGTCA
This sequence comes from Lissotriton helveticus, assembly GCF_964261635.1. NCBI lineage: Eukaryota > Metazoa > Chordata > Amphibia > Caudata > Salamandridae > Lissotriton > Lissotriton helveticus. The sequence continues at coordinate 991,953,820 of NC_136067.1, forward strand.
TTAGAATAAAACCCAACCATTTAAATGACCACCATAGGCGACGTGATCTAGCTAATAGTAACCTACACTTCTGAATAACCAAGACCAGCTTGTTTGTCAAAAGTAAGATTTTATTTACTAAATTATGGTATATAAGTTGAAAGTTTTATGAATGAAATTTATTAGCAATAATGCAAGCATGATTATAATGAAATATGAGAAAATTACTATTTAAGCAAATGAAACAATTTTAAAGAAAATATATAAAGTTTAGCATTTCTAAAACCTAATTCCCTAACTAAGCTAAATAGATAGAAATTAAAGTAAAGTTCTTTGAGGATTCTTACGTGCTCCACGCAAAGTCCAGTAGCACATCACCCTCATCGGAAAGTCAGAAAGCAGCAGCCAGCCCATCCCTAAGGGCATGACTTTTTATACCTTTCTACGCTAACTGAACTAAGCAAAGGAAAGTTTTCAGAAATCTTCGACGTCCCATTGGCTGAGAGTGACAAGTGACATGTCACCCAGTTATCAAAAAGTTCCACTAAATCATATTTCATAGAGACCATTGTTCCTTCCACGTGAAGCCAGAAGCTTCCTCATGTTGCAACAAATGTATTAAGTCATTCTCGCAGCGTCCATTGACTTTCATTATACTTCCGCGGATGCCAAGTTAAGGATTGACAAAATGTTCACTTTCGACCTTGGCCATGTCCGACAGAATGATGTCAGCTCATCAGTTTTTGCTTTGTGAATGCAGCTTCAATAAACGTTTTAATTCAGAATGGGCGTCTCGTGACTTTCTGCAGAATTATATGTCAGCTCTTTTTCTGCGGTTCAAATGACTAGGCCCAAAAGCAGGCAACTTATGTTTTCTAGTATAAAACAAACACAAGAAAAGTATTAATGTAAGAAATAAAGTAGATTCTGTATCCACCCCATGGTTTACTAATTAATTAACCCACCCGATTAATTAAAATGTTACCTAGCCATTGCAAACAAATAAAGCAGCGTTTATATCTACCAGTCTCCGTTTTTCCAAGAGACCCATATGCACCTAGAATAGTAGAAATGACATCATACAGACAAAGAAAAGCAAAACAAGCACATGTTTCTTTTAAGTTTGCAGCAATTAGTAATGACAAAAACGAAAACAATAAATTATTTTATTATTTTGTACGAACAAAAAGATGCAACATTTATGCACGTTTATGAGCACACATGTTAGTCCCCCCACGTGTAAAGTTTAATCTAAGTTGTATTAGCACGACATATCACAAATCATTAATAATTTTATTCATGTTATGGAAATGTGACTTTGCGAGTTTAAACAAAATTTTGTTTTCTATCTCGCTCCATCAGTCTCAACCCAGCATATGCTGTTCAGTGAGCCTGGTTCTGAGGATCGAAGCTTCCAGCACTGCTTCATGAAGGCGTTCATACTTTGAAACTTCTGATTCAGGAGGCCGAATTCTAGACAGACCTGGGCTGGGGATGCGCATTTGGGAAGGCAAAAAACAGCATTGTACACCTTAGTCTGGAGCTCATTCAACAAACCAGATCCTTGCTGCACCATGTTTCTATACCGTATGATAGAATAGGTGGAATTTGTGCTGACATCACTTTCAAAAGATGGCTGTAGTCAGGACAGGAACGTTTTTATTCAACAATTTGTATGCACAAATTAATGACTGTGCTTTGCTCTCAAGTCCATGTTATGTTGCTTATGAGTCAGGCCATGCCCTAGAGTGATGCCCAAGTATTTGTACGAACCTGTCTCTTCCACTTGGTCGCCATTGACATACCATTTGAATTTGCCATTCTTAGAGTCCACCCAATGCACAACCTTTGTTTTCTTTTTGTTCAATTCAAGCTTTTCCTGATCAACGTATGATTTCAGGTTGTTTATTGCTCTTTGTAGGCCGATCAGACTTTGGCTCAGCACCACAATGTCGTCTGCATATTATAAGTAAGGGATTGGCTCCTTAGCCAGAATGGGTGGATTACTCTTGGCTGATAGCATGTGATTGACTAAATCAGCTAGGTATAAATTAAAAAGGCTCGGTGCCAAGACGCAACCCTGTTTTAACCTTCGCTCATGTTTCATTATGAAGGGCGATCATTGCTTCGAATAGTTCCGATGGAAGCCCCCATGTTTTTAATTTCTCCCATAATCTGTTTCGGGTATCTCTGTCGAACGCAGACTTCAGGTCAATGAAACATGCAAATAGTTGTGTTTTTCTTCTGGTGGCTTTTTCGGTTAGAAGTGCTAAGGTTTCCAGATTTGTTATTGTTCCTATGCCCGGACCGAAACCAGTTTGGGAAGGCAAAAGTCATAAACTATCTTTTCTAGCACAGTGACCTTTATGACTCCCATGATTTTGTCATCATCGCTGGGGACTTTAACACCACATATGAGCAACTTGACATTGGAAGCACTTCCCTGTTGCTAGGAAGATGAGGAATGGGGCCGTCCCACGCTCAACACTACCCCAGTGAAGTCCTGGACAGATGCTGCTTACCAGCTCTTGTACTTTACACTATCACATGGCCTGAGGCCATGTAACGCCCGCACAGCATCTGACCTGCAAGCTGCCCATACCTTTACCTTACTCGGCCACACAAGTAGAATTGAATACTTTTTAATTTCTCTCTGTCTTTGGGGCAATCTGGTTGACAAGAAGGTGTTCAACAGGGCAGACAGTGATCAAAATGCTGCCCATTTGGTGATGCAGTGCGCGCAACAAAATTTGTTTTATTTATGTATATGTTTACTTACCTGTATTTGGCTGTATTCCGTAGTTTACTACCCCCCAACCTGCCACACTTCACCGCACAGGGTTAAGGCTGATTTGCATATGGCCATGTCTGAATTGGGGTGGTGTGGTGAGCAAAAAAACTGATGGATTTAGGCCCAGATCTCTGTACTAAGGTGAATGTATGACATTGTTCTGCATTCTGTCCATCAACTGTTGTTTTTGAATTTGTCACCCCGAGTGGGACGGGTATGCTCAGACGTGAGTCCCCTGCTCTCCACACCACTGGAGTCAAGCTATCCTGGCTGAAGACGGCTGATAGCCAGAAACAGGTACTAGGATGCTTGATTCCAGTCAAAGGAAGACATGGCTTGGCAGTTCGGGCTGGACTGTTCCCATGAGGCACAGGGTCAAGGCTGATTTGCATATGGCCATGTCTGAATTAGGGTGGTGTGGTGAGCAAAAAAAAGATGGATTTAGGCCCAGATCTCTGCACTGGGGTAAATGTATGACATTGTTCTGCATTCTGTCCATCAACTGTTGTTTTTGCATTTGTCACCCCGAGTGGGACGGGTATGCTCAAACGTGAGTCCCATGCTCTCCACACCACTAGAATCAAGCTATCCTGGCTGAAGACGGCTGATAGCCAGAAACCGGTCCTAGGATGCTTGATTCCGGTCCAAGGAAGACATGGCTTGGCAGTTCAGGCTGGACTGTTCCCATGAGGCACAGGGTCAAGGCTGATTTGCATATGGCCATGTCTGAATTGGGGTGGTGTGGTGAGGAAAAAACGATGGATTGAGGCCCAGATCTCTGTACTGGGGTGAATGTATGACATTGTTCTGCATTCTGTCCATCAACTGTTGTTTTTGCATTTGTCACCCCGAGTAGGACGGGAATGCTCAGATGTGAGTCCCGTGCTCTCCACACCACTGGAGTCAAGCTATCCTGCTGAAGACGGCTGATAGCCAGAAACCGGTCCTAGGATGCTTGATTCCGGTCCAAGGAAGACATGGCTTGGAAGTTCGGGCTGGACTGTTCCCATGAGGCACAGGGTCAAGGCTGAGTTGCATATAGCCATGTCTGAATTGGGGTGGTTTGGTGAGCAAAAAAACAATGGATTTATGCCCAGATCTCTGTACAGGGGTGAATGTATGACAGTGTTCTGCATTCTGTCCATCAACTGTTGTTTTTCCACTTCACCGCCCAGCAGCACTCCCACCACTGATCGCTACTGATTATTCCAATCTGTATACCAACTCAGAGCCCTCAGGCTCCTCCGTATAGAACCCCTACAGCCTGTCATCTGTGCAGTTTCCAAATATCTACACTGGAAATGGAGCATTAGAAGTAAAACTTTGGGTTGAGCCCTCTTATCACTTGGCATGCCCCGAGTTTAATCACCTCAGCACGCAGAATTGCCTTTTCTGATTTTCCTGCACAAATGTTCATGGATCCCCATCCCTATGACCTCCTATTATCTGCACTGCTATGCTATTCATTTTTTTGCAAATATTTATTGCATTTTAAGTATAAAGTATGAGTCTTTAACCAGTGCTACTACCTGGCCCTGCCCTACTACTCGCTGCTGTATTTTATTGGATAGCACTTAGCGAACGAAGACACACACGCCTACAATTCTAGAAAGTTCTTGATTTGTTCTCATGGACTGTCTGCGGTCCATGTGCATGATTGTCTCTCCTAAATGTATCGATCTCTGTATTACTCACTCAGCGTGATGAGAGCAGGTCTAGGCACTTTACCGCAAAGTATGCCACACTTTTTCCTGCATCTTAGCTGCTGTCATTTGTTATCCCTGCTATGATTTTATAATGGATTTTGGTCTTATGATCTATCTGGTTTTAAATGCTTTTTAGGTATGGGACGGACCAATGATGAGAGTCAAGTTTGGTTATTTCATGTTTTTCCTATTTCCTATGTCTTCTGTGTACTGTATATGTCTTATGTAATTTATGGTTGTAAAAAAAGTATTGACTGACTGAAAAGAAATGAAAAATTTGAAGAAATATGATCTTGCACTACCGGATTTCTTTAATTGCAGGTAATACATATGTAACTGTTTAGCAAACTCTGTGGGCTAACATATTGACAAATTCACGGTTTTGCCTTCCTTTTTAGGAAGCGGTAAATTCCAAAACCCATTAGAAAAGTAAGAGTTTTCTGCACCATCAAAAAATACTAGATTATTTCATAAATGCCTGTCATATTATTAATATTCACACATATTTAAGTAAATAGTGAGTTTATTTACCCTGAGGCGCTCAAAGCAGCAAACCTACCTCGTTGTCTCTCCATGTAGAAACTGCCATATAAAGAACCCCCAGGAGCGCACACTGCATTCCATATTAATTATGACATATTCACAACACATCCTACTTTTTTTATATAAGGACTTACATAGATGCAATGCAATAATAAAAAGAACGCTATATAAATATGAAAACAATGTAAAAGTACAATAATACAAGGAATAAGCAACAATAAAACTCAGTAAACCAGGCTAAAATAAATACTCAATAAAAAATATAGAAACTTCAAAAGTATAAATGCTTACATACTATATGAACCCTTCTCGAAAACATAACGCAATCATTTGTCATACATTATGCAATCTTTGAGTCAACCCGGTGGGATAACTTTCACTCATACGCACAATAGGTACATCCATGGCTCTTGCAGATGTTTCATCAACAGCATTCAATATATTGCACTCTCCACTGCACTCTAGAGCATCTGCACTACACTCTGGAGCACCCAAATCCTCCTGTATGTCACCATAACTTCCATAACTTCCGTCCGGACCACTGACAGAACTGGATCCTTCAAACTCATCATATAACCAATAAGTTCCTCATCTCCAGCCCAGAATAACTCCTATCCTCTTCCTTGAGAAGACTGCAACTCTTTTAAGATTCCACACGTTTCCACTTCTTAACTGAGCTGCATTATTCAAAACTTCAACAACTTCCTCTGGTTCATACAACTGAGGTACACCTTTACAAATCTTGCCAGGCTTTTTAATATGAACTTAATCACCCTCATCAATTTGTGCAGATTTAACCCCATGTTTGACATCATAATGCTATTTACTCTTATCCAGACACTGCTTCATTTTATCATGCACATACTTTAAGGACCACTGAACAACACCAGTGCAACATAACCACCCTGGGTTGTAGTTAGACCTCGGTTTGCTACCTTTCATGATCACAAAAGGAGAAAGACTTGTAGCCCCATTGCATGTGACCCGAGAAGCCCCCTCAGCGTATCCTACATGTCTTATCCAATCCTCATTATTACACTTGGCTAACTGAATGTTATCTTTTATTTTTTTTGTGTTGAAATTTTTTATTAAACATTTTTTTAAATGAAAATACAAATGCTTATAAAGATGCAGGGAGAAAACAGCAGAAAATATTGATAAATGAAGCATCGTTCAGAGGAGAACATGTTACATAAGATATAACAAAAGTGAGGGAGCAAAAAATAGCAAATATTCCGTAATTCATAAGTCAATGAAATAAGGAAGATACGAGTAGGAATGTAATAGAAGAGAATAAGATAGAGAAAAGAAAAGAAAAAGGAAAGAAAGGAAAAAGAGAGAAAAACAGAAAAAGGAAAGAAAAGATAAAAGAAAAAGAAACCCCAGAGTAACAAAACCAACTAAAAAGGAAGATGAAAGCAAAAGAAATGGGAGGAGATGAGGAATAAACGAAGGAACAGGAAAAGGGGGACTCTGAAGAGGATAGAATTAGGAAGGGATAGCAGTCGTAGGAGAGGAAGGAGTGGAGACAGAATCACTATCCACTGTAGTTTCCAGGAATGGGGACCAGATTTGGAGAAAAATGGAAGCCTGATCCTGCAGATTATAGATTATACGTTTGTGAGAAGCCGTTTGTACCATTGCCACCAACCACTCTTCCTGGGAAGGAGACAGGGAAGACTTCCAATGACGTAAAATGCAAATTTTGGCCGTAGCCAAAGCAGTATGGAGAAGACGAACCTGTGGTTTAGAAAACCTCGGGAGTTCACGAAAATCGTGCAAAATAATATTTGCAGAAGTAAAGGGCAAAGGCAGTGACATGGTACTAGCCAAAGTCTTCCTTATAAAAAGCCAAAATGATCTAGTACGGGGGCATTCGCAAATAATGTGCGTAATATCATAACCGGAAGCAGAGCATCTCCAACACAGAGAATGTGAGAGTAACTTAGCATGATGCAATTTGAGTGGAGACCAGTGCCATTCATGGAGGATTTTAAAAATACAGAACACCCTTATGCAAACCTTCTAAAATTTGATCCCATTGAGTATTTGAATATGTAACTGATAAGCGTGATTGCCATTTCAGTTGAAGAGCTTTTGAGAGAGGTTTCGAAAATAGAGTATGCAGGAAAGTCTTATAAAGGCCAGAAGTTACACCTTTAAGATTTCTCCACAAATTTAGATAGGACAAAATAGGAGAGGCAGATAACAACTCAGGTGGGGAACCTAGATGTTTTGTGAGAGCTTGCTGAAGTTGAGAATATTTACAAGATTGTGTGGGTGGTAAGTGGAATTCCTCACTAAGTTGGGAAAAAGATTTAAAATCATCACCATGAAACAATTGCTCTAGAGAATGAATACCAGCTTGTTGCCACACAGACCAGGACAAAGTACGACCACGAACTCGAATAGCCGAGTTGAACCACAAAGGAGCTTTAATATGAAGCCGCGAGTTAGATTTAAGTATACGATGACTTCTTTGCCAAGATTTATACATTGCAGATAATATAGGATTTTTAGGATCAGAAGAACTGGAACCCTTACCATATAAAAGAGACAAACCAGGGCCAGGGGCCAATACGTGGCGTTCCAGTGGGACCCATTGAGGAATGTCATTAGACTTAGGCAAAAAGAAGGAAAGTTGTGAAAGATGAAGGGCAAGGGAGTAATGTTCAATAGAGGGGAGACCCAAACCTCCCTGCAATTGGTGGGATTTCAATTTGGCCAAAGTGAGACATGGTTTAGCCGTACCCCAGATAAAAAGTTTAATTTTTGAGTCAATGGACCGAAGAGTAGTTAAGGGAATGTTCAGAGGGAGCATACCCAGAACATAAAGAAAGCGCGGTAGGGTAACCATCTTAACCGCCTGAACCCGTCCCCAAAGGGATAAGCCTAAGGCCTTCCATTTATCAAAGTCTCTTTGCATTTGCACGATTAAAGGAGTTAGATTGTCCAGGACAATATTATCCAATCCTCTATTAATCAATATCCCTAAATATTTAAGCCGAGATGGTTGCCAATGAAATGGAAAACCAGAGATTGCATCCTTTGTAGTACCAATGGACATGGGTAATGCTTCACTCTTATCCCAGTTTATCTTATAACCAGAGAAGGAAGAAAAATCATCGATGTTGCGGAGGAGAGCAGGAAGAGAACGGGGAAGATCAGTAAGTGTGAGAAGAATATCATCCGCGTATAAATACATTTTAGAGTGACCAATTGGAAGGGGAACGCCTACCACTGCGGTAGATTGACGTATTGTAGCAGCCAGAGGTTCCATTGCCAAAAGAAAGAGAAGAGGGGAAAGTGGACAACCCTGACGAGTACCTCGCCGAATCGGGAATGGAGTAGAGAGAAAACCACTGCAGTTAACTTGAGCTGTTGGGCTGTCATAAAGCAATCGTACCTTAGCTATAAATTGATCGCCTAATCCAAATCTTTGCATTATGGTAAATAGGTACTCCCATTCAATGCGGTCAAATACTTTTTCAGCATCCAAAGAAAGAAGTAGGGCATCAGTAAGATGTTTGCATGGGCGGATCTAGCGGATCTCGCGTACGCGAAATTGCGGATTTACGGATTCGCAATCCGCGAAGATACGCGAACTCTAGCGGATTTGCGGATTTTCCTGTTTTTGTGTGTTGGCGCGCGTTCGCGACGATTTTGGGACAATTTCGCAATTGCGAACTTACTTTTCGGCACGCAACGGCCGCGACTATGTTGTTTCTACGTCTGGTTTATCATCACAGGTTCACAGCACCCTCTGCTTCACCACTGCCACCCTCTGGGACACCCATGCCACCCTCTGGTACATCCTCACTGCCACCCATTAGGTTTGTTTATCACTGTAGTTTATGGGGGGTGAAAAAAGCAAGCACACCTCCCCTACTTCAACTGCCATGAATTAATTGGGGGTTGATTAATGTGTCAGTTATTTAGAAAGTTCCAGTCTGGCTGGCACCTGCTTCCTTCCTTATCTGTAATTTGCTTTCTGTTGCAGTGACATTTTTTTTCACAGGACCTTTATGGTCTACTTGTAGCTATTCTATGAGCCTGCTGTTTGGGTCATAGCAGGGTCATAGAATAGTTGCAAACTCTGGAGGGGCCCCTCAGGAAGCACTACAGTGAATGTTACAAATGTTAAGTTTGAACTTTTGCACCTGCTCATTGCTTTCAGTTTAGCAAAAACCGTTTTTTCTGCAATTTCGCGCGTTTTTTGGGGCGCGAATCCGTGCGAGATCGATTTCGGGAGCCGCGAATGCTTGCGAATACACTTTTTTTTTTTTTGCGACGTGTATTATTCGCGGGCTTTTGCACGTGTTCGCGAGGCGCTTGTAGCTATACGTTTGCCAAGTTACCCTAGCGGTCGTACACGGGCGCGGCCATCTTGTTTGCGTGACGTAATTCCGTTTCCGGCCGCTATGTGTAATCTCGCAAACTGTGCTGCTCGCTAGTACAATTTCGCGCGTGCTCGCGAGGAAAATCTCGCGCGAAGTTACCCACGCGGTTGTGAACGGGCGCGGCCATCTTGTTTCTCATTCATTGCTATGGTTCTGGGCATGCTTTCTGTATCCTCTCTGAATCTCTGCCATCCTTTGCTTGTTTGAAGTTTATTTAATCTATTTTACTTATTATCTATCCCTCTATTTTTCTAGCTGTATATTTTTGTGTTTTCTGCTACTTTTAGTTACTTTTAAACTACTTTTTTAAACTCTTTTCTTTTCTTCTTCACTATTCTATTTCTTCTTTATCATTTAAGTTTATTTCTGCCCAGACCATGGTAAAGGGAGCCGGGAAGCACCCTGAGAAGGGGAAGGGTCCCGCACCCCGTGCCCGGCTCCCGTGCGGGCGTTTGAGGGGGGAGCAAGTGGTGCCGCGGGAGATCTTCAGCGCGGAGGAAGTGGCGGCACTCATCTTCCACGTCCAGCGCCGCCTCCCCAAGACGATCCTGGGAGGCGGCAAGATCGCGACTGGCTATGGCATCCGGGAGCGCCGGAAGCGGTGGGAGAAGGTGTGCCGGGCCATGTATAAGCTCTCTGGGGTCCGGCGCACATATAACCAGGCCACCCACCGCTGGACCGATGTCATGGACCGGGAACGGGACTTGCTGGACGCGCTCAGCGTAGAGGTCCCCGGGCTTGGTGAGTAGTAGTAGCTATTCATCACTACTCTGTTTTATCCGGCTCTGTTATTTGCAAATCTTTGTTCTTTACCAAGAGCAATAATGCTGCCGATTACATTGTAGGTAAATTATATTTCAAAATCTTCTATGCATTTCAGGTGCACTGCTCTCCTTTTCAGTAGCCTTGCTTGCTACTATGCTTATTTGTTTTGTACATTGTGTTCATTTCATTGGCCTGAGAAATTATGTATGAGTGTAGTGTAAAGATAAGAACTGCGTAATGCTAGACACTAAGGGTCATATTTTCAATTAACGGCGCATCCCTGAAAAGTAGCAGGGATGCGGCAGTAATTGTGTGCCATGCCACCACCACCACCCATTGGCCCAAAACGTCACAGAAGCCTTACGCATCTGTGCCGTAAAGGCGGCGCATTGCTGGAGTTGCGTGCCAACGATGGCGCAGCTCCAGCAATGCTCTGGGGTACCCTATCTCCCCAATGCTGCATCAAGCCGTACGTCGGCTTCAAGCGCGCAGGGTTTGACTCATGCATCATTGTCTTAAAAGTGACTGATTGACATCTTGTAGATTTCCCTCAGCCACTTTTAGGATTCGTCCCTGCGCAGGTACGCCCTCCCTTGCGCCGGAACGCCCCCTGATGGCGCAGGGCTTTACAACGTGATGCATCGCCCATAATTTCTTTTTTTTTAATATATACGCCGCACCAACACCATGGCGAGTCTTTTGTTCTGCCGCAGCGTCATAAAAGTCACGCAACAATGGAGGAAAATGAGCCGCAAGGGACTTCTAAATCAGCCCCAACAGACTGAAGTCCACTCCTTCCTTTAGACACATGGCTATAAGAAGAAATAGTGGTGGTGGTGGGTGGATTGATAGTTTGAGTATTCACTGATCTGCAAGCAGGATGGACTTTGTCTGTCACTTCGCGTGCTGCGGACTGCTGCCTGCAGTGCCAGGCCTAGGCAAACCTCTTTAGTAGTCTGTTTATTGAGTTACATAGGAACTTTCTAAGTCAACGTTCCGCAAATCAGGCAATACGAATAACGTAGTATACCACATGAGATAGATCCCGTGGAATAGTTGTCTATCTATTTGCTATTTCTCCAAAAAATGTTGTTATTGTTCTTTTGAAATGGTTGATTTGGTTGACAAATCTCATCCATGTTTTCTGGTCTTTCTTTCTTTCATGTTGTACATCAGCTCCCCCCAAGGGCAAGAGGACACAGGAGGAGGAGGGTGCTCAGGATGCAGGCCAGGATCGGGCAGGCGAGGGCTCCTTTGCTGGCCCCAGTAAGTTTTACTTGTAATAAAGAGTACCTATTTTTTCCTAGCGTTCCTCATTCGATTTTTTCTAAATCGTCTTTGATCTTCTTGTAGACTGGATATAAATTCTTATCCTGGCTCTAATATGACTCCCTGTGGTATTACTAGATTATTCTTATTAGTCTGTCTGTGTAGCTAACTAAGATTGGACATTTGGCAATTCCATTGGGCTCCCATTCTATTCAGCAATAGCTCTATGCACTGTCTCCTTACTGACTAGATAGTGTGGCAGAGTCATTCAGCTCCCGAAGTCACCGATTATTGATCCCCAATGATCTCTAGATTATCGTACGCAGGACAAGAGAGTACGGAGTCACAGCACAGTCAAGAAGTGTCAGAGGCACTCATGCTTGCAAAAATTCCAAAACCTTTAGCTCATCCACTCTAGTCTGGAGGACCAAAAACCACAGAGTCTATTTAAGTTTAAAAGCTTTATTAAAAGTAAACACATTTATTAAAATCTACTTTGTCATAAAACTATTTAACTGAAAACGGAAAAGTGGTTAGTGCTGACGATTAATTAGACACATTTCTTGTGGTCGAGCCGAGCTCTCACCTGGTTTGAACTTGATCCTGGTCGTGTTCTTAGGAGTCAAGCTTCTGTCTGTTAGGAGAAAAAGTGGTGCGTGTTAAAAATAAAAAGCAAGCATTCATCAGTTGTGCATAAAAGTGCAGCAAGACAACAGCCTTCCCTGGAAAAAGGGACATTTTTACTTTGGAGTAGACAGTCACAAATTATTACATTGTATTCAGTTTTTTTAACATTTCTCCTAGACCAAATATTATATAGTAGTGAGTGGTGTATTCTAACATTCTTAAATGTACTTTGTAGGTGTAACATCTGGTGACGGGGCCAGCGCGGAGGTGGCTGTGTTGGGCGAGGACTCGGAGGACTCTGGGGAGGAGGCGGTGCAAGAGCCAGCGGACGGTCCTGTGGGGGTTCAAACGGTGGTGGCGGAAACAGGTAAGCTATATATTCCTTACTTATTGAGATTGAAGACTGCATAGTGTGCTTTCTGCACGGGTGTATTACAAATCAACCAGGTAGTAGCCTCCTCGAAATGTACTTCGACTTAGCTGTGAAGTTTTTGGTGAGAAGAATCCCAATAAGTTCTTCGACGAACGTGATGGATGGGATGAACGAAAAGCGAAAGAAGGGTGTAAGTAAGTGGGACACAAAATTGTATGATGGCTGGCAAAGAAGAACGATATGTGTTTGCTTGGCCCCCGAGGTGGCTTGGAAGGAAAGAATATGGTATGGTGCATGGCTGGGTCAATGATGAAGCAAGGATGGGTGGAAGGACAGCAGCCTGGGTGGGTGAAACAGAAACTGTATGTGTGCGTATACTTTGACTGAATGGATGCCTGGAGCATGGTATTCTCTGACTCTTAGATAGCACATGTGTATCTAGAGAGAGTAGATGGTCGCCAGATGAACTAAGTGTTACCTTGAAGAGCATGTACCACCGCACCCGCACGTCCGTTCCAGTGCAGGGAAGGAAAGGAAAAGGAATTGTAAATGTGTCCAATACTACCATGAATAGTAGCAGTACTTTGTATTGCGTCTGCAATCACAGCATATATCTGGTTATTACGGTGGACACTCCGTACCTCTCTTAATAACTTTAGTTTGCTTGTAGTACGTCATTCATGTGTGGGTGTATCACTGTTCACTCAATATTAAGCAAAGCACCTAAAGTCATCCCATATGTCATCAAATACGTCCCATGTGAAGTGATAGATAATCAAATTAGTTAGCTTCTTCATTTTCCTTTTCTAGTACTCATTTGCACTGTAGGGTGAAAGGTAAATTAATTAAGCAGTAGACCTTGTAACAGAGTATTCTCAGTGCCACCCGTAATAGAAAAGTAATAGCTTCACCACCTGCATGTACTGGACCGGTACAGTAACGCAAGTCTGTCTCACTCATCATGGTGTGCAACTTTTTATCTCGGGTGCAAGTTCACTGTGCTGTCCATGTCATTCTGCCGGCTTGCATAAGATAGTGTACCAATTTTCCTAAACAAGGGAGAAGAAGAAGAATAAGACTGGTGTACTGTCATAGTCGACTGTAATGGAAGTCCATAGTGGTCGTAGAATTTGTTCATTAAAGTACCACTAATGTTAGAGCAAGGATGCAGAAGTGGGAGGTTACATAGATACTGTCCTCAATAGTTATGTACTGTGCTTTCAATTTGCTACTTGTACTGTGACCCAACTTTCGGCTCAATCACTTTGTGTTATTAATGCTAAGGAGCATTGGTTACAGACTATGTCTTTCTTTCTTCATATAGTTGCTCCTTCCAAATCAACAACACGGAGGGAGCAGGCTAGAATGGCCCGGCAACGGAGGCTGGAGGCCACTGTCGCCGAATATCGGCGGCTGGTGGCCCTGGAGGAGGAGGAGGACACGCAGTCGAGCGGTGCAACAACAACATCCTCGGCTGGGACCGCTGCATCCTCCTCCGTGACCCCACGGGACGCCAGCATGCGCAGTGCTCCAGCGGGACCGAGCCGGGCTAACAAAGCCAACCGCCACCGCCAAGCAACAGAAAAACCAGCTGCCCCCCACAGGAGCTGCAAGGAACACCAACGCCGCCTACGAGTCCGAATGTCCAACCTGGAGCAGGAGGTCCAGAAGTATAAGAACTTGGTGAAGGGCCTCCTCTCCGAGCTTGCCACCCTCCGCAAGGAGTATGATGCCCATGCCGCAAAATGCACCAGCACCAGCACCCTCCAGTAGTGGAGTGTTCCTTGCCCTTTTTTTATAGACTTTTGGGGGGTGGGATTTGGGAGTTGGGATCGTTTTGGGACGTTTCAAAGACAATCGTTGGGGTTAGGGTGGGTCTTGAGGGAGATTATTTTGTTAGGGCTACATAAATATACATTTTTAAACTTTATCTGACCATACCTGTTTCTTACTGCTTTTCAGTCTGGTGGGTGGGGGACGGGGGTGTAACAGTAACTTTGTTTTCCTGAACAGTCGTAGGACTTTAGTAGTACAACCGTCAATCTCTTGTCTACTCCGAAATAATACTCCATTATACTACCTCCCACCAAACGCTTATCTTACCTGTAATTAGTGTTAGAAATTAGGGTTAGGCCCAGGGCTGGCTCCACGTGAAATGGGGATTAACGTTGTCAATCCTGGGCGGGTGACATTTCCTCATTGCGGTGGTACTAGTGGTGTGACACAGTGGCAGTTGCATGCCTATGGAAAAAAAGAGAACGAAACCTTGTTTGTCCTTACTGTAGCATTACAACGGTCACGGTACGATCGAGAATATAGCAGGTGACAGTACACTAGAACAGTGCCATAATGTAGCCTAACAAATGGTAAAGTATTTGCTTGCAAGTATAACTAGTACTTGCGTTGAATTTATTTGACATTGGCTACTACTACTAGAAGATATAGTACTGAAGCTGAGTAAGTCTAGAAGATATCCTCGTATTCCTTCACCAGCCTGTTGCTATGACCTTATCCTCCCCAGCAAGTGTGTGGAATTATTGATGTCATTTTAGTCAGACATCAAGCAAAACAACACAGCCCGGGGGAAGAGGGTTAGGGTTTGTAAAATGGATGGGATTGGGGGTTTCTTTTTGGGTAGGTTTTGTTGAGAGAAGAAAAAAAAAGCAGAGCATGGACAAACAATAATTGAAGATAAATACAATCTTTGGTTACAAACTAAAGCTAAGCACATGCAGTCACACTCATAGAATAAAACAATGGATACTGTATCTGTATTGCGTATGTTGTTGGAGTTGTCCTGTTGAATTTGGTAAGTAAGTTGCATGCAGCAAACAATTCCTCTTATTGGCGGCACTCCTCCATTCCAGCTGACGCTTCGTCCATCAATGTTGGTGACCACTGACAGAAGACACCCTGTCCACTGCCTGCCTGGCGGATGTTGACTGAAACCCGGCCTGTAATTATTGAACGGAAAACAGGAAGTGCTATTACAATACCACTGATAAATAAATAAAAGGTATGTACGCTGTGTGGTTCAAAAAGTGACACTTTGATTTCCCTAATAGACAGTACAATATTTTTGAAATTGCGTGCTCTGTCTGAGTCACCTTTTTAAGGATAAATAAGTATGGCCAAAATATTATAGCGGATCTTTCCCCTCAAGGTAGGTGTACTGTAAACTGTGTTTTAGAACAAAATTTGACCTTCCCAGCAATGCTCCCACCAAGACCCTTACTAAAGCCAGTCGCAAAAATGTAGAAGAACCCCAATCAGATCTCCAAAAATGATGCCTAGCAGAAAAATGGTTACAAAACGTACTTTGAAAGTAACAGTAGGCCCAAATACAGACCGTGGATTGTATTCAAACCACTTGCAAGCAAGCAAAAGTATCTATAGCCAGCATCGCTCCAACAGTGCTCTACAACACCAGAACTGGGTTGCAATAGAACCCCCCGAAACACATGCAATCCTGCTGCTAGGGCTAACCCTAACGAACCCTAACTTACAAAAAGTGCCAAAACTGGTGTTTCCTTATGGATTTTGTCCAAAACACTTCTATCCGGTATTAGACCTTCCCAGGAATGCCCCAGGCAAGACCCGCCAACCCACCCGGAAAAAACCACCCGACAACACCCCCAAACAGCGAAAAAGCTAAATCTCATACTTACAATATCTCTCGGCCTTCGGTCCAAACGCGGCGCTGTGCAGCTAGGTCATCATTATCAATCATCATAACTCCTGTTTTCCACCACGGATTTCCTGAAAAGCAAATGCAATCAAGATTAGATTGTCGCAGCAGTGCTTCGACAGATACCCCGGCCGCAACCCACCCACGAACAGCAGGAAGCCCCCCAAAACGCCACATTGAGCAAGATGACAGAAGAAATAGCCAAAAAAAGGCTGTTCCTTAACCACTTGGCTGCTAAGGGGTGTGCATGTAGGTCCATTGACTTTCCATTGAAATCAATGGGCCCTACATGACGAGTTACCCTTGTCATTAGCACTGAAGGGGTTAAGGATTTTGTCCAAAACACTTCTATCCGGTATTAGACCTTCCCAGGAATGCCCCAGGCAAGACCCGCCAACCCACCCGGAAAAAACCACCCGACAACACCCCCAAACAGCGAAAAAGCTAAATCTCATACTTACAATATCTCTCGGCCTTCGGTCCAAACGCGGCGCTGTGCAGCTAGGTCATCATCATCAATCATCATAACTCCTGTTTTCCACCACGGATTTCCTGAAAAGCAAATGCAATCAAGATTAGACTGTCGCAGCAGTGCTCCCAGACACCAAAAATCACCCACAAACACCCGGAACCCCGCCAAAGAGCACCCCAAAGGCAAGCAAGTCAGCAAAAACGGCAAGAAATTTCCACCTCATATTTGGTCCAAAACACTTTTGTCCATTATTAGAGCTTCACAGCAATGGGCCCAAATCCGTCAACTCACCCGCAAAGAAGTACAACACCCCCACAAGTGCTGAGTCTTTCTTCATTGGGCGTAATCCAGCACTCTGCTTTGAGGGAAATCGCAGTCTGGAGGAGGAGGATAGAGGAGCATGTTCTTCAGAACTTGTGAACCTGAGGAATGTAGACTGCGGCACCTTCAAATCAATAAGCAAACAAGTGAAGACAGTTCTGCTGATGGTCTTGTTTTTGGGATTAGGTGATTAAAGTTTGAATTAAATTAACTGTGCAAACCAAAGAAAGAGAGACAAACAGGAATAAAAGTGAATAAGGACGAAAAAGAAAGTTCTTGATTCATTGTCTCATTTTCAGGGCTCGGTGTCAGGGAATAAGAAGAAGATTTCGTCATCATACTCTGCGAATTCAGGCAGGATGAGGTCAGTGCCACCGAACAGAGAACAAATCCCCTCATCTACGTTGCCGTCCTCCTCGTCTTCATGCGGCGTGCTTTCTCGTACTTTGTAATCTGGTGGTATGAGGTGTTGATTCATCTTGATCATTGTCAGCCGCTCCACATTTTTGGGCGAGAGGCGGCTCCGTTTGGGAGTTACAATGCCACCAGCAGGTTGATACAGTGCGCCAAACACGGCACTCTAAAATAGTCACCCTGCCACATGGCCTTAACTACATTGGCGCCATTATCCGTGGAAACATAACCAATCTTGCGTTTTTGGGGGGATAGCATTTTCAAGACCTTTTTGTCAAACTCTTCCAAAAGGTTTTCTGCTGTGTGACTTTTCTCCAAGCCAAACATGGCTAGTGTTGCATGTTTCCGAGCAGCTTTGAAAACTTTGTCCGGGTCAACACCTGCGTTTAGCTTTGCTTTAACACCTGAAAAAGAGACCCAGTGTGCAGTGATGCACATGTAATCAGCGCCTGCGCCACTGGTCCACATGTCTGTTGTCAGATGTATTGTGTGAACAGCACTCTTCTGCAAAGCTGCCCCAATCGCCTCCAGCACATCTTCATGTAGTGCTGGAACCGCAACTCTGGCAAAATAGAACCGGCTAGGAACCTTCCATTTAGGGCAGAGCGTTGCCACTAATTCTAGAAAACCTACCGCTTCTACAAAAGAAAAAGGGAGAAGGTCCACAGCTAGCATTTTAGCCAGCTTAGTGTTATACAGACGCGTCAGTGGGTGGTTGCGTTCATATGGCACGTCTGAAGTAAGCATTGTTCTAATGTTGCCCTGGACCAAGCATTTACGGGCTGATAATGACTTCGTTGACCCAATTTTGCTCGCTGGTGAACTTTTGTGCGTTGGTGTCTCAGTCGCTCCAACACTCTTAGTGTGCCTCACATTGGGTGTGCTGCTGACAGGGGTACTGGGTGTAAGGGAAGTGTTTGACACGTCTTCTTCCTCCTCGTCATCATCAGATAAAACATCAACGTTTCCTTGAATTCGGCCTTTCTTGATCGCATCTAGGTGCGCAAACCATTTGACAGTGTGCTGTCTCCTAAGATGACCTCTCTGGCCTCCGGTACCATAGTTGGTACCTGGCTTACCACGACTAACTGCTTGCTTACAAATGGTACAAATGGCAAACTTTGGATTTTTTGGACAAACAGTAAAGAGGTCCCAAACTGGGGACTTGAAGTGTCTGTGGGACCTGGAGGAGGCGGCGATACTGGTGGTGGTGGTCATGAAGCTAATGCCAGATGAAGTGGAGGATCTGGATTGCCCAACTTTTGTACGTTTTGCACTTTCACCGCCACTAATTAAGGTCGAGGTTGACGGAGGTCTCTTCTTGCCAGAAAGAAATATGGAAGCGGGACGAGTTGGTGTACTACTTAACTCCAATGATTGTGGTGTTTCCACTGCCTCCTCATCGACAACATCATCATCATCATCACGCTCAGCAGCTCTTCGGGCTAGGGTCAAAATGTCTGTTTGCTGCATGCCCGCTGGGGCTGCAGTGACCTTTATGATGACTGGGTCGTCGTTGGCAGAGTCTTCATCAGCAGCAGTATCCGCCACTTCTTGTTGAGCCTCATCACACTCCATAACTCTGAGACTTTGGACGAGCTTCCTTTTATGCTTAACTACCTTTGTCGGATCATGGTGTGCCTCACTCTCAGACGGCTGTGGTGCTGGTTCCCAAGTTTGATCCGTATCATCAGAAGGAGGTGTGCTTGAAGAAGATGTAGACACCACCCTTGATCTCTTCCTTGCTAGGGGTGTGGAAGACAATGAAGGATCATCAGGAGGAGTGGCTTCCTCAAATGATACCTCGCCTTGATTGTCGATTTCCTGATGTGCCCCTACTTCGGGAGGAACAACTATTGTGGCCACTTGTGACCCTCCATGCACCTCTGCTTGCGCATCTCCTTGCGCTGCCTCTCCTTCCACATGTACTTGGGCTTGTACTTGCACATGTGATTGTTGTTGCGGCTGTGGTTGTTCAACACTCGTCAGATGAGCTACAACAACCTGTGTTGATTGAGGGACATTGCTGCTGCTTTCTTGCGATGAGCCAACATCACTGGTCGATGGTGATTGAAGAACTATACTGGCTGCCTCTGCAGCACTCAAGGGCTTGGACTTAAGTTGGCGTGGTGGTGGTGGTGGCACTGAGCCCAATGGAGCGGGGGTGCTGCTGCCAGCTTGGTCCCCAGCAGATCCCGCTGCTGCTGCAGGCATACTTTTTTTTTTACTCCCAAAAAAAGGGGCGGGCGGCACACCAGTGTCCTTGGTAACTTGCTTCTTCTGCTCCTTACTGGCACCTTTCTTGCTAGAGGAGCTACGGGTTACTTTTTTTGGGACCATCTTCTTCAGAGCAGGTCAGCAGGCAGCAGTTGCACGAGTTGCAGAGGGTTCTGTCAGTGTCCAGACGTGACGTCGCGTGACGTTATGCTGCACACACACACCGCTGCAGGACTTCTTCCTGGCACTGGTGGTTCTCTTGAGTCTTCTTGTGCACCTAAAAGCAATGGAAGACAGAGGAACATCAGTTCAGTTATACACCCCAAAAAATGGACAAAACACAGAAAAATGAGCACAATCCCATGCCATCCATGATGTTTACATTGAAGACACCCCACAGAAAGACTAGGGACATGCAAGTATGCAACACTCACTACCCCTGGGCATAATGGATGAAAAGTAGGCAAAATAAGTGCATGCCTCAGACACTGCCTCTCTTCAAAATGGCCCCTTACACCCCAAGCACATGTTGCCTGTACCAGCCAGCACTCAAGATGGCCACCACCACCACCCACATGGCCAGTCCACATCAACAGTACACCCCCAAAAAACAGAAAAACAGCCAGAAATCACCACAATCCAATGCCATCCATGATGTTTACATTAAAGAGAGTGAGACCAGACCACACCACAGGCACACTCAGTCCATGCACCACCACCCCTGGGCAAAAGGCCACACCAGCAGCCCCCCAAAAACGACAAAAAACAATAAAATAAGCACAATCCCAGCCCATCCATGGCCTCAATTATGTTTACATTCAAGAAGACACCCCACAGAAAGACTAGGCCCATGCAACACTCACCACCCCTGGGCAAAGGGCCCTACCAGCAGGCCCAAAAAACGACAAAAAACAATAAAATAAGCACAATCCCAGCCCATCCATGGCCTCAATTATGTTTAAATTCAAGAAGACACCCCACAGAAAGACTAGGCCCATGCAACACTCACCACCCCTGGGCAAAGGGCCCCACCAGCAGGCCCAAAAAAACGACAAAAAACAATCAAATCAGCACAATCCCAGCCCATCCATGGCCTCAATGGTGTTTAAATTCAAGAAGACACCCCTCAGAAACACTAGGCCCATGCAACACTCACTACCCCTGGGCATAATGGATGAAAAGTAGGCAAAATAAGTGCAGGCCTCAGACACTGCCTCTCCTAAAAATGGCCCCTTACACCCCAAGCACATGTTGCCTGTACCAGCCAGCACTCAAGATGGCCACCACCACCACCCACATGGCCAGTCCACATCAACAGTACACCCCCAAAAAACAGAAAAACAGCCAGAAATCACCACAATCCAATGCCATCCATGATGTTTACATTAAAGAGAGTGAGACCACACCACAGGCACACTCAGTCCATGCACCACCACCCCTGGGCAAAAGGCCACACCAGCAGCCCCCAAAAAACGACAAAAAACAATAAAATAAGCACAATCCCAGCCCATCCATGGCCTCAATTATGTTTAAATTCAAGAAGACACCCCACAGAAAGACTAGGCCCTTGCAACACTCACCACCCCTGGGCAAAGGGCCCCACCAGCAGGCCCAAAAAAACGACAAAAAACAATCAAATCAGCACAATCCCAGCCCATCCATGGCCTCAATGGTGTTTAAATTCAAGAAGACACCCCTCAGAAACACTAGGCCCAGGCAACACTCACTACCCCTGGGCATAATGGATGAAAAGTAGGCAAAATAAGTGCAGGCCTCAAACACTGCCTCTCCTCAAAATGGCCCCTTACACCCCAAGCACATGTTGCCTGTACCAGCCAGCACTCAAGATGGCCACCACCACCACCCACATGGCCAGTCCACATCAACAGTACACCCCCAAAAAACAGAAAAACAGCCAGAAATCACCACAATCCAATGCCATCCATGATGTTTACATTAAAGAGAGTGAGACCACACCACAGGCACACTCAGTCCATGCACCACCACCCCTGGGCAAAAGGCCACACCAGCAGCCCCCAAAAAACGACAAAAAACAATAAAATAAGCACAATCCCAGCCCATCCATGGCCTCAATTATGTTTAAATTCAAGAAGACACCCCACAGAAAGACTAGGCCCATGCAACACTCACCACCCCTGGGCAAAGGGCCCCACCAGCAGGCCCAAAAAAACGACAAAAATCAGCACAATCCCAGCCCATCCATGGCCTCAATGGTGTTTAAATTCAACAAAACAGTTGTATCATGCACCCCTAACCAACCCTGGTCCTACTGGATACTGTGGCTACCCACAATATAATTTATTTAATGTTCTGAAAAAGTTCCAAAATTTTACTTGCAGCAACTGTAATGCCCCAAACAAACTTACTTGTGAAAGTTGATTTCTAATCCAAAAGTGATCCAAAGACAGTCAAAAAGGCCTCAAATCCAAATATCCAGCAGCACCCACAAAAAGTAATCCTTCCAGCTCCAGATCCAAATGAAAGTGACCAGGAGATGGACAAAGCACTGGGAGGAGCCTGCTGGACAGGAACAGGAAGTTGGAGACTGTGGGGCACTTCCTTCCTCCCCCCCCCCCAAAAATGGACTCCTTGCAAAAAAAAAGGCCATGCAAATGTCAATCTGAGGAGTGATTCTGATAAAAATCATAATTTTCTGAAGGTTTATCCTGTTTGCTGGTGATTTTCTTGTGCAGAATTGCAAAAGCTCTATTTCGCGAGTGCGAGATTGTTCCTTTCCGCCGCAACTACGTGTTCGCAATTGCGAACTCTCGCGAGGTGTGCTGTGCAAGGTGGCAAGCCGCGATTACGTATTCGCGGGCGCCAAACTCCCGCGGGATCACGCAGCAAGATCCAAAATGGCGCGGCACTCGCAAAGAAAAACAACTCGGCAAACGCTAAATGACGGAAAGTGAACACCGTGCACCACGCCGCGCGCCGCAACCAAGCAAAAAATCCGCCGCGAGCGGATTCACGGATTTTCGACAAATTCGCGAGAGTTCGCGGATTGCGAATTTGCCGAAAATCCGAAAAATCCGCGATCGGAGCGGATTTTACGCCCATGCTTACTGACCATAAAGCATGAGAGAGAGTACGTTAATGATTCCGAGAGGAACGACCGGGTACAAAACCTACTTGTGAGTTATGGATTAAAGAAGGTAAAACCTTACGGAGACGTGATGCGAGAATACTAGCAAGAATCTTAACATCAGAATTTAAGAGAGATATAGGACGGTAACTACCGCACAACAAAGGATCTTTACCAGGTTTTGGCAAAACCGCTATGATGGCCTTGTTGGAAATAGAACCAAGAGAGGATTCCTCTACAGCTTCCTCAAAGGAAGCATGTAGAGTATCGATCATACTCTGACCAGTCCACTTAAAAAATTCAGGAGGAAAACCATCATCACCCGGAGCTTTATGGTACGGTAAGGCGGTTATAGCTGAGGAGAGTTCGTCTTTCGTAATAGCACCCTCAAGTAGGGCTCTGCCATCATCTGAGAGTCGTGGAAGATGGACCGCATCTAAAAATGTAGACATCGCTAGTGTATCAGCGTGAGTACTTGGAGAGTAAAGAGATCTATAAAATGAGGTAAATTCCTCAACGATGTCTTGTGATCGAGTAAGTATATCACCACCACTTGATTTAATAGCTGGAATTGCCATAGCGGCCTCTCTCTGACGCAGCTGCGCAGCCAATAACCGACCAGCCTTTTCCCCCTGTTCGTAGTGACGGCCTTTCATCTTTTGTAAGGCATATTCAGCCTTAGAAGTAAAAAGAGTATTAAGAGACATGCGCGCCTGTTCCAATAACTTACGGTTTTGGAGAGTCGGTTTTGAAATATATAATTGAGAGAGCCGACGAATGTCTTGTTCCAGATCGATTTGTTTGGCAGCGTTTTTCTTGTTATAGAGAGCAGCGTCCCGCATAGGTTGACCTCTGATGGTTGCCTTAGCAGCTGCCCAGACCATCCTTTTAGAGGAAATTGAATCCTCATTATGTATAAGGTAATCACGTAAGTGTGACTGTAAAAGAAGCTTACCTGTTGGTATTTTATATTTGTTTATATTTAAACGCCACGACTTGCGTCCCGGGCTCAAAAGACCCAAATCAAGAGATAAGAAAACAGGAGAGTGATCAGATATAGCTGCTTCTAAGATTTTAGAGTCTGTAACCAACCGGACTGAGTGTTGCGAAAGGAGAAAGTAGTCAAGACGTGAAAATGTACCGTGAGTAGAGGAAAAGAACGTGTATTCTTTATCCTGTGGGTGACTGTGTCTCCAAAGGTCCACAAGACCAGTGTCAGTAAGAATGTCACGTAAGATGGCTCTATCCGAGGCATTGACGGTATCAATGCAACCTGTTCTGTCAAGAGCAGGGTCCGGAGCCAAATTCCAATCACCACCAATGAGAAATTGAGAAGCATTTATTTCTGTAAGAAGACGGTTGAGTCGAAGGAAGAATTGTTTTTTGGGACCTAGCGGAGCGTATACAGAACCAAGACAAATGAAGAAATTTCCAAGTTTCAGCTTAACGAATACATACCGACCTTCCGGATCAGACCATGTCTTTGAGATTGTGAAAGGAAGTGACTTCCGAAAAAGAATGGCCACCCCCCACATTTACGAATAGGGTTAGGGTCGGTGGGATCAGGCTTAGAAACACTACTATGAATGACTTTACCAACCCAGTCTCTGCTAAGTTTACTGGATTCAATATCGTCCAAATGAGTCTCCTGCAATAAAGCAAAGTCCACATGTTTAGAGTGTAAATAGGAAAGAACTTTCTTGCGTTTTATATAATGGGTGAGGCCATGAACATTCCAGGAAATCACAGATAACGGATGAGTAGAAGACATGATAATAGGATGCAATAAATAAGGAAGGAGGAAAAGAGGAAACAGATAAATATATAGAAAAGAAGAGAGATGTTACTCTGGTAAACAGAAGACAAAAGGTGTATAGAAAGTGAAGAAACTGATTGGGGAAGATAAAAAAAAAAAAAAAAAAAGAAAGGATAAAGAAAAAAGAAAAATAGATTAGAAAAGCAGAGTAAAAAGCTAGGAGAGACTAAGTAGAAATAGAAGAAAAGAAGTATTAAATATATAGATAGAAGAAGAGAGAAAGAAAAGAGAAAAGAGAAGCAACCTAGACTGTTAACTACGGGTCTGGGCGCACTTAGAGCAACGCCAAGGGAGGCCGGACCCCCTTCGAGTAAGGAAGAATGGGGATCCAAAGGACAGATGATATCATGAAATACGTAAAATTCAATGGAATAAAATTACCACATCAAAATTGCAAACCCCCCCCAAAAGAAATTGTCACAAAATAACCTAATGTAAAATGTATATGAAACGACAAAATGAATATATACCGTACAAGAGCGGGATATCCAATGAGGTAAGTATATAATATCAAACTTAACAATAGTAATAGCACTATAGGGAGAGGGATGAGCAGGAAAAGAACCTCCATAGGGGAAGCGCTATCTATAAGTGAGCTGGCAAATCAAACAGCAAACGTATTACCAATAACAAGAATTGCTACAAACGTATGGGATAAGAAAAAGAAAACAGTAGAGCATAAAAGGGGGGAAATTCAGTCAGCATCAGAAGGCTTCTTGAGAGGTGATCTAGACTTGTCCCTTTGCTGTGTAGTAGTAAGAGAGGAGACGGAATGTAGAGCTGAGTCCCTGTCTTCCTGACAGCGAGGCAGACGGGTGAGATCCCTACCACGTTGCCTGGATTCAGTAGAGTTGTGCAAATGAGACGTTGGCATATTTGTAGATGAAGTCTTGGATTGAGAAGGTTGAGCATAGAAAGAAGATTGAGTTTCCATATCATCGGACTTGATATCATCTAGAAACTGCTGGAGAAGGGCAGGATCATAAAAGTCTTTAGACTCTCCATGCCTGGTAATACGAAAACGTGCAGGCTCAAATAATCCATACTTGATGTCCAGTTGACGTAGTTGGGGCCGTAAGGAAAGAAACGCCTTCCTCCGTTCATTTGTTGTTTTAGAGAAGTCTGCAGCCATGTGGATGGTACGACCTTGAAATATAAAGGAGCCACGGGAATGAGCCATTGATAAAATCTGTCTGGTCTGTTCATGCCGAAGAAAACAGGCAATAATTGGCCTGGGTCTTGCAGAGGCACCAGAACTTGGTGTACCCAGTCTACGAGCACGTTGGATCTCAAGAGGAGGAACAAAAGAGATACCAGTCAAAATGGGAAGGGCATCACAGAGAAAGGTCTTCATATCTTGCTTTTCAATATTTTCTGGAAAGCCGAAAAAACGGATATTGTCTCTACGACTGCGATCTTCCAAATCAATGATCTTACTGTGTAAAAAGAGTAGATCTTGATCCGAACCCTGAACAGAATCCAGGCGGCTTTCCATATCCAGTATTTTAGAGTCAATGACGTCAATCCTTGTGTGAAAAGTAATGAGTTCTGCCCTAATTGATTTAGTCTCTGTAGCCAATGATGTCATGGTAATATCCAGACCCTCCAGTCGACGGTTAACCCCAGAGAGTTCTTGTGAGATGTGTTGCATAGTGTCAGACAAGGATTTGTCGCTCTGAGGAGATGCAGCTTGTGATGAAGGAGGCGACGCAAAGCCATTACTTTTAGTTGTCGAAGTAGAGGGTTGTTTCACTACTTCAGTGAAAAGTGGCTGCTTAGGACCACAAGCACTATTTCTGTTATTAGACATGACAGTGCACCGTTGTAGAGACAGTCTGCAATAGCGAATTGATTAAATATTGGAATGGGAGGCAATGGTGAGACCAATGACGCATCAAATAACAAAGAGGCAGTGGAACATATGCAGCAAGTAAATAACCACTACACTCAGCAGGTAATTAATGCTTGAAAGTGGAAAGCATTACAACATTGCCATAAAACACCAACTATTGTTGCACTAAACCAGCGCAACACTGAAGTAACAAATCTTGCGCGCCAAAATTACCTCAGAAATAAAGCATGAGGGTGCAGTAAGTGGGAACGACAACAGACCAGTAATGCCATGGTGATAAATTGGTCTGTACACAGGAATAGCAGCTGTTAAACTGAAGGTGATATATGGGAGAGCAGAGTCATGTAAAACAACAAGATGTAGTGACAGAATTCATTGGAGGGGTTAGTGAATTCTCTGACTCTGACTGACTGTCAGTTAGAGGCAGCATAATGAAGTATATGAAGCTCAGTTGAAGAGAATCCAAAAGCAAGCTGAGGCAGAGGGGAAAGTCCTGCATGAAATACTTCAAAAAGCCTCCAAAATATGAAAGTTATCGTGAAAAGTAGACAGTAGAGTGCTTTGCCACGGAACTTCGAGAAAATCCTCCTATGAATGCATTGGAAGAGGACGCCGTGTGTTAAGAATGCACACAATGTTAGTCACGGAAGTTCCTGGTTAAAAGAGCACAGCCTCGTCGTCTGAGGGGGTGCGGCCTTGGGCGTGAGAAAAGCCTGGCCCTGAAGTTACTGGAGGCGCGGCTTACCCTGACAGGAAGCGCGGCGTCATCAACGTGCAAAGTCCGATGCGTGCACCGGAGGAGGCAGTCACGTCATCATCTCGCCGGAGGTCACAGAAGTTCAGCGCTGCCCACACAAAAAGACCGTCGCTGCGTCCCCCGCAGTCTCCGCCGGCATATGAGCACCAAAAGCAGGATCCCGACTGCCCGGTAAGAGAAGGAAGCTCGTTAGGGGTCCGTCCCTCGGCGGAGCTCTTCCCTCAGGCGGCCATCTTCCTGCGTGGCCAGACCACGCCCCCCCCATGTTATCTTTTATTAAATGGTTAAACCTCTCCACCATGCCATTACCACTTGGAATGTACAAGGATGTGGTTAATGTTTTATTCCAAGGTTGTTAAAATAAATGTTTGCCTTATTAGACAAAAACTGGACTCCATTGTCACTTAACACATCCGCTAAAGCAGAATCTCAATTGACCCAAATATGATCTTGGATAGCAGGGTTACTAGTATGCATGTCCACCACTTGACCCTTAATCAAATCATCATTTAGATTACCAAATTTACAAACCATTGGCAATTGTTTTTATTCCGCTACATATTCATCCACAGTTTCTTGTTTGCCTTGTTTCTGTTGAAAGAGTTTAAATCTAGTTACACCAATACACACTGTTGGCACAAAATAGTTATCAAAATCAAGTAGAGCTGAATTAAGAATGTTTATATCTCCTGAAACCAATGCTTTAAGCCCCTGTGGACTCAAGGAATATAATAAAATCTTTATCTTCTGGTCTGGAAGCACTTGGCTTGACTCATCCACTGCAGCAATGTCATTTAGAAAATATGCCTCCCTTTCAGCCCATTTAATTTGTATGTTCTGATCCTGATGGCCTAAAAGCCAGCAGAGGACTGATGCTGAAATTCTGTGTGCTTATGATGTAGCTAATTGAACTGTTCAAAGTTCACATTTCACCAATAGTACTAGTTCTGTGTCCACGCAAGATTCTGATACGCTCAATAATATTATCCTTTGAATAAAGTTGAATGTTAACAATCATGCAAGGGAAGCAGACAAGTTATGTTGCTAACATAATAGATAAATTCTCAGGAAAAAAAATTCTCTTACCGTAATCCACAATGATTGTGAAAAATGTAGTAGAATCCACACAAACCAGTCACCAAGATCGTGCTCCTGACCAAAACTGCTAATGAGAACTATCTTGTAAAATGAGTAGACTGCTACTTCTTCCCATAAAACAATGACGTCGACATCCCAATCCGACCACTCAATGCAAAATGACCGCTACACGCGGTTACATTGTGTGACCCCATGTGGTGACATCAGTGCCCTAACAGGGAGGGGGATCTTCCGGAGGAGCAGTCGTACATCTGAGTAGCTCTTTCGCACTTGAGAGCTGCGCAGAGCAGAAAGCCACATGACATTGTATTTTAAAATTAACAATGGTAAGTATCTCTCCACCCCTGTAAATATATCCTGCAATTCTGGTCAGACTTCACACATCATTTCGAAGTACACCACCCTGCCAACGTCCTTCATAAACTGATGGTGTTGATCCTCGCTCTGTCGTCCACCTCATCAAATCCTTAAGCAAAGTATGGCACGCCAGATCCTAATCCTCAAGTTGCTAGTCGCCCCTTGCCATGTTACTAATACTCACACATATCTAATTAAATAGTGAGTCTATATAACCTGAGGAGCACAAAGCAGCACAATCACCTCATTGTCTCTCCATGCAGTAATTGACACATAAATTACCCCCAGGAGTGTACTCCATTCCCTATTACATTAGAACATAATCACATCAGTGCCCCTTCTAAATCTCTGCTTTTGACTAAGTCTCATGGGAAAGTTGTGTTTCAAAATGCACAATGTGTCCCGGTTATGCCATCGCGGGGGAGAGCTCCTTTCCTGAACTCTTGGTAGTGAGATCAAGGTTGGTTGCTCACTTGCTTGGCTGAATTTGATGGAGATCATTTACCCTCACCACTTTCAAAGTTTACCAGCTGCCTCTGCTTTACTCTGACTCGGATGTATGACATTACAACGCATGCTTTTATATCGCATGCTTTTACAACGCGTTTTTTACCACGCATACCATTACAACGCATAGCGCTTTGGGGTGCTGGATAGTGAATAGTTTAATTTACTATTCCAACTCCAGTCCCCGTGGACACTAGGGAAGGTGTTGGATAGTAAATTAAATCTATTCCCTATCCTAGAGCGCCCCCCAGCGCAATGCGTTGTAATGGTTTGCGTTGTAAAAGTTGCGTCGTAAAGGCACTGCGTGGTAAAAGTTGCGTTGTAAAGGATGTTTCCCTTCTGACTCCCCTCCTGCAATGCCCTTTGTGTGTGAGAATTATTTCAAAAAAGTGATTATGTATATTTTTCTTGACTAATGTGAGGCTCTGCCACACGAAGATTTGTCTGTGTCCAGGCTAAGGCAGCTAGAGCGTGCAACAACTTTGCATAACTTTCGACCCCCCAGAAGGCCTTCTTGCCTTTCGCAGACATTGAAAACAGTGGTTCACGCAGCACCCATTACATAACAAGTGAAGACCTTCAACTTATCTTCAAACAAGCAATACTGAAGTCACCGCGGGTAATTTCAAGAGCATGGCCATTTCTAGTCTTGGTGTGGGGTATTTGCAAAATGCCACAAAGAACATTAATCTATTCAAATTTCATGAACCGTGGGAACAAAGACCGTTTGTTTGTTTTTGTTCCTTTGTGTGTTATGCTACTGACGTCACTGGGTGCTGCTGAGTAGATAAAGATCTGAACATTATAATTTGAAGCGCTCGAGAGACAGCAACGAAAGTGTCTGCGACAAAAGGCGTTAGCTTGCTGAAGCTAGCAACCCAGAGTTTGTAAATAAAAAAAAATACTTCCTGCGAGATTAAATCCCTGTAAAACACATGATCAGGCATTACGGATTTCACGGTGGCCCTTTAATCTTTAAATTAGAGTGTTGTAGCAGCACCACCTGTTCTTTCACTTGCTGTCTACCTAACGGCCCAACTATGAGTGAAGACAGAAGGCCTATGAAACACAATATTTGGAGAAATCAACTTCAGTGTAATTCATCCAACAGAAAAAAGAAACATACTGAAAAAGACTGCCCACTCCAGGTTATAGGTCAATCATCGCATGAAACAGACAACTGTGTATGGCAAGCACCCTGATGTCAAAGGAACACCAATATTTAATCTATGGCGGGGGTAAGAGTGTTCTAATTGTATGGGGTTTGAGAGAGGAAATGTAGTCTAGAAGTTTAGCTCCCGACCATGGAGCCTGGGACCCCATCTTTATATTGGCCATAGATGAGAGTTGGGCTAACCTGGGTATACCACTTAACCTTCCTTGTGTGTAAACCTGCAAATAAATGTTATAATTTCAAGATGCAAATTCCCTCTTTTATGTACAGTTCTTCCATTCTGACCATCAAAATGCCAATGCCAAGTATGTTTCACTTATATGTGTGAAGAACAGGGACATACCACGTGCACGTGCGTTGCAGGATGGGGGGGGGGTGCGGAGGGATGGGACACAGCCTTCAAGGACATCCATATCGAATATCTGTGAGCTACCAGCGACTCGGGGGCTCCTCCCCACATTATGCGGGGTTGGGGGTGGCCCATGGTCTTATATTACATCACTGCTGCAGGAGGGCCACTCCATCTTTGGGACCAGAATGTTCACGCTGAGATGGGCAATAGTGAGCAACGTTTTCTTTGGCCCCCTCTTTGATGCGCAGGGCTTCAGGGGCAGACAGTGGGAGGCGGCTAAGATCCCCCAAGGAGGATTATTCCACTAATTCCACTCTTATGGCTGTTCCATTCTTGCCCCCTCCAAATCAGCCCCCCCCCCATCTCTGTAGTCTACAGTTTCCATTGGGATTCTGCAGCAATGGAGGAACAGGTTGCACAGCAGTTTTGACTAAATTATGCAGCATGAAAAGGCAAGTAATGCAGCATATTATGTGACAGTGTTAGTTCACTATTTTGTCACCAGGGCCAGGTAAATTCTACAGGACCATAGAGAAGTGCTATTGCTCAATTAGACAGAAATAAGTACCTGACTTTACATGCTCAGGTCTCAGATCGGAATCAGATATCATAAAAAAAAAGCTTTATAAATATAAGTGTAATGCTTTCTTGCAGGCAATAAAACCATAGCAAAAGTCCAATCTTGTACAAACCAACCAACTCATAAACAAGTCTTCTGGACGTTTTCACATGCCAGTTTTAAAATATATTTAATAAATGCAATCTTTTCGTCTGAAACATTGACTTTTCTGAAAATACCGGCTTTTCATGTAGAAATAAAGATTATTTATTTTACATAGCTTAATACCTCCAAGTGCTTGTAATTATTACAAAAAACGCACTTTTACTACTGTCACACATGTACAAATTCTGCTTTTCATGTCCATTTATTGTAATCAAATACAAGAGGTGCCAGCCATACCCCAGAGATTTTCAGCACCCTAATGTATTGAGGACCAGAATTACACAAGAATGGCAACAATGTTGTGTCATGGATAGGTATCGCTAAAATAGTGCCACCAACTTCAACAAATAGTCCAAATATGTCAGGAAAATCTACAGCATAACAAGAATGGGCATTATTACGACAGGGATATTCAGAGTATCATCAAACATGTATTTGTTATTAGTGCAAAAGTATATCAAACAGTGTTGTCGACACCGGTGGCACAAAGTGTTCTGGCCTCAGTGTGGGCATTCCATTCATGAAAATGTTGCCAATGTTATGACATAAAGTCAAATATTAATAGGTGCTTGATGATTGTCACATAATGTATTTCTTTATCAATAAAATGCACACTTGCGGCACTTCATGCCCTGAGACTTCTTTGTAACAACCATTTAACTGCTTCTAGTGAATATGCATACTTTTCACAAATGTTTATTTCATTTCCAAATGGGAATGCTATTTCATCCAATGTTCATTGTATTTGTTGGTTTTGTCATGTTTGAATTCCCCCCCGTCTCAAGTGATACATTCTTCAGAGAGGATAGGTATGAAGACTTATGTAACGTCATGGCATGTGATTGCAGAAGTTGAAGTGCCAC
The DNA here is from genome assembly GCF_964261635.1 of Lissotriton helveticus. NCBI lineage: Eukaryota > Metazoa > Chordata > Amphibia > Caudata > Salamandridae > Lissotriton > Lissotriton helveticus. Next base: position 991,985,991 of record NC_136067.1, read on the forward strand.
GTATGATCATGTATGTTTTTTGCAGTCTGTCGTTTGACTTCTCCACCATCCTCCTTCTCTGCTGTCTGACTCTCGCTTTCTCCACTGCATCCTTCCTTTCTCTGTCTATCTTTCCAGCAGTGACCCTTTGTTCTTCTACTCATCCTCTCAGTGGTCTGTCTCTCTGTTGCTTCTCTGCTTAAATTATTGTATTCTCACTGTCTCCTGGTCTTACCTCTTCGATCCATTGCCTCTGGCGGGTATCTCTCTTTCGCCCCCGTTGCCTCTGTAATCTGTCTCAATCTCTACTCTGTCATCATTTTTCTGTGCTGCCTGTCTCGCCCCTTCTATAATATATATTCATGCAGTCTGTTAGAAATTGGGTTACTGATTGATTGGAGTTTGAGCCCTGATGAAGCAGCAACCACAATCCTAGTCAAGGTAAGAGGCAGGCAAACCCTAAATTAACCTGTGCTTACTCTCTCATAGCTCTTGCACAGAGTAGTCAGGCTTAATTTAGAGGCTAAGTGTAAAGTATTGGTGCAAACCTTCAAACTGTAAAACAGTGAAATCGTTACACAAAAAGATCCCACACCAAGTTAAAAAAGTAGATCAGACTTTAATTGATGAAACATGACCAAAATGACAAAAATCCAGTTAGCAGAACTTGAGATATTGATTTTTAAAGTTTGTAGTGAAAAATAGCAGCAAGGAACAAAAAGCACCATTGGAGATACCTGGTTACGTGGGTCCGCGACAAAGTTACAAGTTCAGGCTTACCGAGATGGAGGGGGGTCCGCTACAGGCACCCAGTCAGGCCCAATGAACAAAGTACCTTAAATCCGGGTTGCAGAACGTTGCTTGGACCCGCATTGAAGCTGCGTTGCAAAGCAGAGGCAATGCGTTGTTTCCGAGATGCAGCGAGGCTGCGGTGCGAGGTCCTGTTGTATCAACACCAAGGATCCTGTCTACGGGGCTTGTGATGCAAAGTCCCATGTCAAGGATGTGAGGCACAGCAGAATCTATGCATGGGGTCTAATGAGCAGTAAAGCTGTGATGCAGAGTTTTGTCGTCAATGCTGCCGTCAACAAAGGATGCGAGGAGCTTGCGCTGGGAAATGGGTCACACAGCGGCGGTTCTAAAGATGATGCATCGGTCCCAGATGTGGAAGGTGACAATGAAGCAAGTCTTTTGTGACAGGTCCATGCAGCAGCAGCGATGCGTCAGTTCTGATAGAAGAGGTGCAGCTCAGCTGAGGAGATGTGTCTATTCTGCTGGGGGATGCATTGTTTAGTAAGTTGTTTGAAGTGGGAGAGACTTCACAGACCTGCCTTTGAAGTGCACAGATGGTCTTTCTTCCTGCTCTGACTCCAGACTCACTACGGGGGGTATGTAGCTGTTTGTGTGGACAGGACGCAGCATATTCAGGTATAAGTGAGGCTATGCCCAGCTCCACCCCCCACTCTGCCATATATAGGCCATTGAGACACACCTAAGCTCCCATTGTGTGTGGCTGTCTAGGAGGAATACACAAAGCCAACTGCCAACTGCACCTAGTCATGTGATCAGACACAGACTACAGGCACCACATGCAGCTGCGGTCGGTAGTAGGAGTTCCTGCAGGGTGGTGACGTAGGGAGGGGGAGGGGCAGGGTGGGGGGTAGTAATGTATGGATTACGGAGTTTAACAGGTAAGTAAACATGTAAATAAATAAAACAAATCTCGTTGCGTGCACTTTATCACCAAATGCGATGCAGTGCGCGCAACAAAATTTGTTTTATTTATTTATATGTTTACTTACCTGTTAAACTCCGTAATCCATACATTACTACCCCCCACCCTGCCCTCCCCCTCCCCACATCACCGCCCTGCAGGAACTCCTACTACCGACCGCGGCTGACCACATGGCTAAAACAAGAAAATTTCAACTTTCTAAAAGGCTTTTTTAGAATTATAATTTAAAGTCTGACTTTACCATAAGTTATGATTCTAAATTAATATACCAGAGACACCAAACTTGAATCAGTTATGTCTTCCTACTTGGAAATGATACATTAAATATAATACGGAAATCCCAATGTTATACTCTGGTAGATACAAGCCTTGCTGTAGTGAAAAATGAAGTTAGGTATTTTTCCATATCAGAACATGCAAAACTTAAAAGTACATGCCCTGCCTTTTAAATACATTGAACCCTGCCCTCTGGGTTGTCCAGGCCCATCCTTGGAAGTGGCTATATAAAAAGGGAAGGCTTGGATCTAGCGAAATGTTTATTTTGCCTGGTCCACATACCAGTGTACACTGCACACACAGACTCTGCAATGATAGGCCTGAAACATTAGATGGCACAAGCAGTTTTGCTGGCCCACTAGTACCATTTACGTGCAGCTCCTTAGCACATGTAGTGCACTGTACTAGGGACTTATAAGTAAATTAAATATGCCAATTGGGGATGAAACAATATGATCATGTTTAGTGGAAAGAGCAAAAGCCCTCTGGCACTGGTTAGCAGTGATAAAGTGCATAGAGCCCTAATACCAGCAAGAACTAAGGGCCATATGTATCAAGGAACCAATTTGCGATTCTGTAATTGCGGTTTTTAAGAAATCGCTATTTCAGAATTGCAAAATGGTATGTATCAAGAAAAACGCAATATTTTAGTGATTTATTGATACTCCTTAATTGCGAATTCGCAAATTGCGAATTCGCAATTAAGAATAGTTTCCCATTCATTTCTATGGGCCAGGAGGCCCATAGGAAGGAATGGGAATTTTTTCTCAATTTGCGATTCGCAATTTGCTAATCGCAAATTGAGAATAATTTCAAGGGTGCAGGGGTGTCTAAAGGACACCCTGTTGCACCCCTGAAATAAGCTTGGATGCACATGTTGTGCACATACATGCCCTAAGGGCATGTATGTGCGTCACATGGCACTTTGAAAAATGCTGAAATGTGCATTTTTCAAGGAAATCGCAACTTACCACCAACTAGAAGTTAGTGGTAATTTGCGATTCCTTAAGGGCATTTTTGAATTTTTTTTGCTTAATACATTGCATTTAAGGAATCGAAAAATTTGCGATTCCTTAAATGCAATCGCAAAATAAGGAACGGCAAATTTTGCGATTCCTTTTGGCCTTGATACATATGGCCCCTGGTCAGAAAAAGTGGAGGAGGAAGAAAAGATGCTGGGGGGGAAGACCTCCCTATAACTGTCAGGTCTAACACAGTCTGTGTGCTGTTTAGCTAACCATTCTCTTTGCCGTCTGTCTCCTCCCTATACTTCCCTAAAGTTCCCGAAATCTCCTCTCTGCTCCCTGTTACTCAACAGCTATCATCAATTTTCTTCACCTCATGGTCGCCCTTCTGAACTTTCTATTTGCAGGCTGTCTTACTGTGTTGCTGTGCCAACATTTCTCACTGCAATGTCTGTTTCAGTCTGCCTTCCCTTAAACTTTTCTTTGTCTCTGAGATCTGTCTCTCTGAGATTCGAATTATTCCTCTCTGCTGCCTGTCGCTTCTCTACTGTGCAGCATGTCTTTCTTCACTGCCTTGCTATCTTGCTCTCTGCAGTCTCTTATTGTCACTCCCATGATAACCTTTGTCTCTGTAATGTCTTTGACTGCCCCTCCACTGTGCCATTTCTCCCTGCACTCTGTCACTTGGTCTACTCTCTGCCATTATTTATCCATTCAGTCTCTTTTCCCTTCTCTCTTTTGACAGTCACCCTTGGTCTCTGCAGTCAGTCTTCTTCCTCCGCCTCTGAGTAACCTATCACCCTGTTTTTTGCTCAGAAACAAATGTGCTAATCACACACACACACATTTGCTAATACTTGATGTTTATTTTGGATAATCCCCTGGATTTAAGATGACATAAAGGAAGTTAGCTTTACTCTAGGGGACACGGGAACTTGCACAAGGCTGTGGCAATGTGTGACCAGCCGCAGGTAACCTGGACCGAAAAATCAAATCCGTCATTGTGCTCGTTAGCACTCCAGTAATGGAAAGGAATGAGCTTAGCATGCAAAATTAGAAATATAATTTTTTTTAAACAACACAGCTACAAAATTTGCAGAGACCAGGGTAAGACAATTTTTGGGACCCCATAAGGAGCACATTTTGAGTTTTATGGTAAACCTAAACATGGCCACACAATAACAGTTTAAATATGTTTTAGCTTGGATGTCAGAAATTCTTACGGTGATGCGGCTTAGAGAGAACAGCGGAGGAGTTGAGGTAGGCATTAGGGAAAGAGGTTTAGACAAAGATATAGAATAGATAGAGATAGGGCTTTAGGTGGGATGAAAAAACTGGGCGGTCTCTCAAAGTGGCGTGGCCAATGTAATTAAGGGTGTGGCTTAAAAACAAATAAAGAAATAAACATTCACCAAAAAAATAAGCAAGCGATGAAATCATTTATGTAAGTCACAAACAAACAGATCTAAAAAAAAATGTATGCGAAGGCTGGGACTTTTCTAAATTCAACTGAAGGCAACCATTGTCCACACTTTATTCTGTGTGATTCAGTTGCACTGCTCCTACTATCTGTCTGAGAATACCAACTTATTTGTTTGCCCTTCAACTGCACATTCCTTTATATTTACTAAACATTTACAAATTTTCAATTGTGCTTCTTTTTCTAAATATTCTTTATTAATTGTTAATATTGTTTAATTTTCTAAGCAGTCGTGGCCCCCTTGAATAGGTATTGCGGACCCGAAGGGATTTCTGGACCACAGGTTAAGAACCACTGGACTAGATTATCAAATATATGGCAGCATGCCTTAGATACAGAAGTAGGACTATAATTTGACGGTGACCATGGGGCACAGAAAACGTGAATGACAGCACTAACCAATATAGGGGCATATTATCAAGGGCTGGCGATAACATTATTGCCGCTTTAGCGTCCGTTTTTGGGCGAAAAGCGGCGATAATATTATTGCTTTATGAACAAGGACACGCTAGCGCGTGTTTCCTTGCCTTATCGCCCGTTGTCAGCTTCCTCGCATCGCATCATTAAGGAGATGCAAAGGAGGCATGCCTGACAAAACTCCATGGGAAAATATCACTAACCCAGCTTTGTGATATTATCAACGAGGGGTAACGATATTTGAAATCGTGTTAACTATGCCTTAACGCAGGAATTTAACGTCTGTTAAATTCCTGACTAAGGCATACCTAACATTGGAGGTGGATTGTGGGGCTAAGGCCACAGGGCCGTATCATCAAGTTATTGCCGTTTTCCATGGAACATCGCTGGAAAACCAGCGATGTTCCATGGAAAACCCTGCTCTTACTGGAATATTTATTGCCATAGCGCTAAGCTTTGATAATACTGCGCTAGCTTGGCGATATATTCCAGTGATAGCCGGCGATAATTTAAAGCGCTCTAATCGCGCTCAGCGATAATTATCGCTGGGGCTTGATAATATGCCCCATAGAAAGAAAACTACAATAAGGCACAAAGGTTTATGAACATTAAGTGCACATGGGTAACAGAGTTGCTCACTAATAAGCGCTGCTAATCAATGCTGCATGGGTTTGACAGGCAGAAGCATCTCCCAGCATCTTTCGAGACTGACTTGAACACAAGGGCAAAGGGCACTGCTGTGTGCTGTGACGAGTCACATCTGAGCTAGGGTGTTGCAAATTTGCAAGATTTGGTTACTCAATCGGTTAATATGTGTTTGCAGAGATCTTTGCGTAATCGTTAGCTCAGCCCCTGAGTAAAGTACTTCAGTGTGGAATGTGTCTGCTACAAACATCTGCATGTAACCTGCAAAGCATAAATGTGAATCCTTTGACTTATGTTGTAATTAACACCTATTAGGTTAAAAAAAACAATTCATCTCGTGTTGTGTGCTACATAAACAGCTGTTAGTGTAATTACATTCCTAGACTGAAATACTTGAAATACATAGAGACCTTGAAAACGTAAAAGACGTTGAATTCTTAGTTTATCTCTTGGGTACCCCACGAAGTGGCATGCAACATGTACTTTTATTTGTCCAAATAGACTATGGTGTCTGGAGGATGATAGTGTAGGGTTGTCAATAGAAGTATCACTTCTGTGTTGAAAATGTTGTTAAGCAGTCATCATGGGAATTTGTTTTATACAATTTGAATTGCATTTTCAAAAAAAATTACACAAAAGACAAACACAAGTCAGGTTTAAGCAACTTCCATCCATCGTCAAATGCCCAACCCTGGTTCCACATTTATACCTGTTAGTACAGTTACCAATTTTTGTCCCCTTTATAATTTTGTATAACACCTTGAGCCAAGTTTAACCTATAAAACTGCACGTGGGTCCATTCCTGCCACCCTGAGCTCTTCTCATGTGTGAACTACATTGGCATCAGTCCATTGGACCACACATTTTGTCAAACTTTCTAGGACTACCTGAACTTTCATACCGCACTTTTTCTGCAATCATTCACAAATATATAGGTGTACACTAGGTGTCATAGTTCAGCAGCATTTTTCTACCCCACAATTGAACATTGTTTCTCTGGACTATCACTAGGTCTGTATTGTACAATACTTTATTTTGCTTAGGGATAGTGTTCTCCACCCAGATGCCTAACATACCCTATCAGGAAGGTAAGTCAAAGGGGAGCACAGTACTCTTTGAGATGCCTGACTTTACCTTATCCCAGAGAAATATGATCTGCCTGCAAATGTTCCCAGCTGGCCTTAGACCCTCAAACAACCTAAATCAGTGTCTAGTTCAAACCTTGAAAGCCACCACTCCAAACACCAGAGGTATCCCTGATTCCTCTGGGGCTTGGGGATCCAATCTCAGATTACAGTCCATGCTGTCTTTGGACCGGCCAAGACTAGAGGCTTCGGGCCTCTGCCCCATCAATACAGCTGGCTGAAAGGTCTTGCATTAGGCGACCTACCACTGATTGAGACGGTTACCCTTCCGAGGAACTTTAGGACAACAAATAGAGGACCATTTCAAAGGCCTCCACTTCCTTAATTCTTTCTCTGCAGTGTTACTGAAGGGCACATGCAGCCCGCAACCCCGGCCTTTGGCCTTAGGACCTATCTGGTATCCAGGCTTAGTAAACTCTAACTCTAGTTCATCAGGAGAGGCACCTTTACTGAAGCTACGGGTTTTACCAGATCCATTCTGGTTGTTCTTTCTTCCACTGTTCTGTAGAGGCTCTGAATCTTAAAGGGCCGAAACACGTCAACACCATCATCTGGAGGAGTCTGAATTTCAAAATTTGTAAAAACTACAAAAAAATAACGCTACGGACCCACACTAGTAAGTAAATTCTTTATTGTTTGATTATTTAAAATCTTACAATATTTCCAGGACATATTCAATAAAAACAATACAATAAAAGCAATTATATCCTAAAAAGTTTCTTTAAAAGTATTCATAAAAGCATTTTTTCTAATTTATTCTCCCAGTTTTGTAGTTGCTATCTTTAGGAATTTTACAAAGGCAGCGTTCATGACTATATCGTTCGAATGAAGACAGACTTTCAATGCCTGTCTACATGTCCTTGTTTCACGCATATTAAAATGAGGTTTAAGTATTGTGCATCTTTCGTTACGGAGTCCGGGGCAGATACATACAAGGTGGACAATATTCTCTTCTCCACCTTTACAAAGTCTACACAATGTGCTACTGTTGTTTTTTTTTTCCACGGCGGGGCGTGACTAAGGCCGGCAGAATTCCAAATCTTGCTCTCACAAGACATTGTTTACTTTTTTCAGACCAGGGTATCTCCAAGTATTCTTGTACTTTCTTTTTTTCGTATCCATTTATTACGGACCACAAATGTTTTCTTTTAGCCAGCGTATCTTTATCATTTACAAGTGATAGGTGGTTTGTTGTTCGGTTTACTATTTTTTTAAAGGATCCATTGTTTATCACATTATTCCAGATTGGCATTAGTGCAAACTCTTCTAATGCATCCTTGAGATATTTCCATGCAACTGATCTTGTGTTCTTATTTATTTCTTGCCAAAGTAGCTGAGATATATGATTGTCATGGTCATTTTTGATCCTATACCACATTTTGATAAATTGGCCTTTTCTTGCAAGAACTTGATTATTTAACCCGAACTCCAGTCTAATTTGTGCTGGGGAGGCATTCTTTGGGAGGTAGAAGAGAGTTTTTATATGTTTTGGAAAGGACCTTGTTTATCAATTCTGCATCCGTTCCCATTAATGCCTCACTACCATATGTTATTATTGGGAGCAGTTTAGCCCCTATAATTTTCAAAAGTGGCCGATAGGTCAGATTTCCGAGTGATTTCTGTGCTATCTTGAATGCTGCAGTTAGTGAGTTAGCTTTTCTTTGTATGTCCAGTTTTTGTAGTTGATAGTTTCCTTTCTGGTTAAAAAGTACACCCAAATACTTGTACACTTCAATTTGTTCCAGTTGGGTGTTTTCCATATACCATTTATTTTTTTGTCTCAGTTTTATGTTCCTGGTGACAACCATAATTTTTGTTTTGGTTTCATTTATCACCATTCCATTTTCCTTGGCATACAAAGCTGTTCTGTTAATTAAGCGCTGAAGACCGATTTTAGTACGGCTTAGAAGGATGGCGTCATCTGCATACATTAAGTTAGATATCATTTTATCCCCTAACTTTCGGGGGATGTGCATTAAGTTCGTCAAGGTTCCCTGATAGATCTCCTAGGAATAGATTAAAAAGGAGTGGGGCCAACACACATCCCTGCTTAAGCCCTTCTATTGCTGGAATCTCCTTTGTTAATGATCGTCCGTCCCCCATCCTTACTCTTACCCAGGTTTTACTGTGTAACAATTTAATCAGTCTTAATAGTTCAATTGGAATGTCTTTTTCAATACGTTTTTTCCACAATAGGTTCCTTTGCACGCAGTCAAAAGCAGATTTAAAATATACAAAGCACAGATACAAGGGCTGTTTTACTCTGAGTGATTTTTCAATTATTAGAGATAATGCCATGATATTTGTCGTTGTTCCAAGCCCCTTAATAAAACCAGTTTGATTTAATGGCAAGATCTTGTTTTCTGTTACCCATTCATTTAATTTAATTAGTAGTACTCCTGCAAACAGCTTGGCATCTGTATCTTGTAAAGTGATGAGTCTGTAATTCTCCGCAAGTGCCCAATTGCCTTTCTTGAATATGGGGGAAATTAGCTACGGACCCACACTAGGATACTGAGGGCTAATTGGTTCTCAGTGGATGTTCTCACTGTAGACTAGCTCTTTTATGGACCGTGCAACATTTTTTAATGTTCCGCAATAGTATGTAAAAACAACTGGAAGACTGAAGAAAGTTTCTAGTTGCTACACAAATAAAAAAAAATGAATTTGTACAGCACAGTATAACTTGTCCCTTGTTTCTTGTCTGTAATTTATTTTACTATTTATGTATAACTGTGTGTCATAAGTGTTTGTTTAAACATACTTAAGGTACATGTACTCAGAGTGAAGATTACTATGCATGCGAAATTATCAAAATAAATAGTGTTTTGTATAATTATAGGCATCACATTGACTAATTTAAATTGTCACGGTGAAATTACTTTGATAACAGTTTGTTTTTTGCCATATAATACCAGCTCATTTGCTTATATCATCAATCTAGAGGCCCATTCAACCGCCACTGCCTTTCCGGGGCTCTAGGCCGAAGTCTTGCCCTCAAACATCTGCGAAGCTCAGTACCACTGAGCCACACTTCCATTGTGCACTCTGTCTGTCGTTCATCAACATCCAGCCAACATTAAACTCTAGGGATGGTGATCCACTCCCGAGGGAGCTCCCTCAATCCCTCCTGTTTGTCTGGTGTTTTCATGCTGAGGGCAGGTTCCTGAAAAACCACTGCCTTAGATTCGGGGCTACATCCTTCCCTTCCATATATGCATAGCTGCCAAATTTTCTGTTTGCTTATGTGTGATATTTTCATATTTACAGTGTCCAGATGTGCTACAATTCTAGGACTGAGTTTCACACATTGAGTGATGAGGGGATAACCTCACACTGAGACTCCACCAGTGGAATTTCCCTGACTGTGATATCTCGCTAATGAAGGAAATTCCACTGGTGGATACTCCTGCAGATTTGGGCCTTTCCCTAGGAGTCAGAAGACAATAGCAGAAGGCCCCTGCCACAAATACATCCCTGATGCTATCAGCCACCATCATCACCGGCCCCTTCCTTGCAGGCCTTAGACCCTACATCGCTTTGGTATCAGTAGCTACCTTGTCATACACAAGAGAAACTAAAACTACCAATGCTGATCTATGTTTCCACTTCGGGAGCTACTAATGTGAAAACACAAACATGGAAATAAATGTTCATATGCCCCATATATGTCCTTAAAAATACGGCACTATCAGCTAGATTCATCAAAGTGAAATCGGCTCGCAAAGGGCCAGATTCTGAGAATCTGGCCCTTTGCGAGCTCGATTTTTGCATTTGGGATTCATCATCCCAAATGCAAAAATCGCAATTATAGAATTCGCAAATTTGCGAGGAATTGCATTTAAGGAATCTCTATTTGAGATTCCTTAAATGCAATTCATGAAACATTTAAAAATTGTGAATTCGCAAATTTGGGCCGCTATTTACCGCAAAGTCAAACCTCGTGGTAAATAGCAGAAACTTAGAAAAATGCACTTACGTGCATTTTTCTAAGTTGTATGTTACACACACACATGTCCCATGGACATGTGTGTGCGTAACACCAGCATCCAATGTCATTTCAGGGGTGCAACAGGGTGTCCATTGGACACCCCTGCACCCTTGAAATCGCAATATCACAATGCGAATCGCTATTAGCGATTCGCACATTGATTTGTCTTCCCATTCATTCCTATCGGCCTTTAGGCCCATAGGAATGAATGGGGAGTTATTCCTTATTTGCGATTAGCAATTAGCTAATCGCAAATAAGGAAGCTGTAGGAATCGCAATAAATATTGCGATTCCTACATGAATCCCGTTTTGCGAGTCTGTAATAGCGATTCTTTATTATTCGCTATTACAGACTCGCAAAACATGCCGATGATGAATCTGGCTGTATGCCTTAAATGGTGTCTTCACATTCTTTCATATGAGGGGTGAGTTGATCCTGTTCACATTTATCCTTCACATTCTGGTACTTGTAGGTTTGCAACTATTACAGGAAAAGTAAAACTATAAGTACCAGAATGCAAAACAATTAGAAAAAACAGGAGTTAAATGTGACATGACTCTACTCGAGATCTCTGCTTTGTTGTTTGGACAAAACATTGAATAAAAAACATAGTTATTCAAAAATAGTATGTCAAGAGTATTGAAATGTCAAAAACATCATCAACAGGAATATTGAGGGTAAGAAAATTATTTTAAGTGTTGTATCATGCCATGAGAGAGTAACGAAGTGTGTCCTCTCTGACAATGGGGAAAGACGTTAAATCTCTCATGAACTGAAGTGATAAGAGTATATCAGCAAGGTTGGTTGGTTACAGGTCCTGACAATATACTCTTCTCACTTCAGCTCAGGACCGCTTTTACGCCCCTAACAAATTGTCATCGAAGACACACTTAGTTGCTCTCTCATGTTGCTCACGAACACATATGCGTGCCCCCTACTCGACTACACCATCTACGGCTTGAAAAAGCCCCAGGCATCCGCGCTATCAGGGGGCAAAACACATGTTGGCTGCACTTGTGTTTGTTTTTCTGGATCACCAGAATAATTGAGTTCACTCACAATAAAGAACCTTAAGGAAACCAAAAAGACTATGGTATGACTTTTTGACCTCTCCTATTTGTTACCCATGCAGTAAAAGGATCTGCAACTTAAACATAGCTACCAGCTCTATCCTTCTCCTCAACCATTTTATTGTAGTGTGTCTGATTTGATATGTTTGTCAGAACCCCATTCCAAGGTCCATGGGGTGCGCAGGAGTTACCGCACCCAACTGAGGTTGTTGAGGTCTTTTTCCCATCAGTCCACCCCACTATGGATCGATCTCAACTGGGTCAAGGGGCCCCTTCTGCACCTGACTCTCAGCTGGGTAGCATAGCTCAAGTAGTCAAGGCTCCCGCAGGGGAAGCTCATATACAGTTCATCCTCCTAGACCTCTCCGCAGCCTTCGACACTGTTTCACATCGCACGCTCGCAGCGAGACTTCACAACGCGGGAATACAAGGAGCCACCCTCGACTGGATCCAATCCTTCCTCTCCGGCAGAACCCAGAGGATTCGACTCCCTCCCTTCCTCTCCAAACCCATGGAAATCAACTGGGGAGTACCCCAGGGATCATCACTCAGCCCCACGCTCTTCAACATCTACATGGCCACCCTCGCCGCCATTGTCAGACAGCATGGGCTCAGCATCGTATCCTACACCGACGACACCCAGCTCATCCTCTCACTCATGAAGAACTCCAAAGACATCAGACTCTGCTTCCAGGAAGGAATGAATAACGTGGCAGCCTGGATGAAAGACAGCTGCCTGAAGCTAAACTCATAAAAGACTGAGGTCCTCATCCTCGTACCCTGCACCTCTGCCTGGGACAACACTTGGTGGCTCTTCGCCCTCGGGAACCCATCCACCCCTACAGACCACGCTCGGAACCTCCGCCTCATCCTTGACTCCTCCCTCTCCATGAACGCCAGATCAACACCGTCGCCTCTACTAGCTTCAACTGCCTTTGCATCCTCTGTAAGACCTTCAAATGGATCCCCCGACTGAAGAAGCACCGTCACCCACGCACTCATAACCAGCAGACTTGACTACGGCAATGCCCTCTATGCCGGAATCAACAAAACTCTTCTACACAAACTCCAAACCATCCAGAACGCCGCAGCCAGACTTGTCCTTGGGACACCGCGCCACAAACACATGACCCAACACCTACGAGGTCTCCACTGGCTCCCCGTCGAGAAGAGGGTCACCTTCAAACACCTCAACGAGAGAGTATCCTTCCACATACCCAAGAGGAGCCTCCGCTCCGCCGACCTCACCCTGGCAGAGGTCCCACGCATCCGCAGAAACAGAACCGGCGGGAGAGCTTTCGCCTACATCACAGCCAAAACCTGGAACGAGCTAACTGTGAACATCAGATGCTCCCGACCCTGCACACGTTCAGGAAGGACCTCAAGACCTGGCTCTTTGACTGATCCAGAGCCGCTTCCCCCCCTCCAAGCACCTTGAGACCCTCACAGGTGAGCAGCGCACCTTATAAACCCCTGATTGATTGATTGATTGAATATGGCTCATGATTCAAAATGCAGGCAGCGCAGCAGTAACTCAAAGTCGAGTCAAATACTTGTTTTTGTATACAAAGAATAATTTTATTTTAACTCTTCACATGCAAAGGTAAAGGACATTTAAAAAGCGATAACACAATCCCCTTGAGGTCGGTCTGTAGTAGTTGTCGGGCCACTCCCTGTCCTCCCACCTCTAGTGTAGCATGTTCTATGTTATTCCCCATTCACTGATGGCTGCATCCAGGAAATGAAAACTAATAGGCCGTACACAAGAGTTCATCCCTCAGACTCTGCCAGTAAATCTAGGTTTTAGCAGCACCAATGGTAATAAGCTCCCGGGGCCCAAAGGCCCAGTTCTTGGTTTACCCACTCAAGGGGCAAAAGTACCCTGCAGCACCGCAGCGCAGTCCGGTTCTGGAATGGCTGAGTCTGGCTGCCCCCCAGTCACACATGGCAGCACTAGGCAGGCACAGGCTGTCTTCCCTGAGTCAAGGTACCTGCAGTGGTGAGATGGGCGAGGTGCTCTGGCCCCAGTGGGCTCGGCGGAGGGTGGGGGCTGGTCTCCTTGCTCTAACGGGGTTTCTGCGGGCAGTCCACAATATGTGGTTGAGTTCCACCTTGGTCACAACGGTTTTGCAGTTATGGGTGATGACCCGGGCCTCTCGGCTACAGCATCTCTGATGGCCCCTCCTGGCATACAGGCTTGTCATTCAGGCCTTCACACTCCGGTCACACTAGACTCACATAGAGAGTAATGGCGGCCTCTCCTGTCATAGGGGGTCACCAAGCCGATTCAACACACCGGCAATGGCCCAATTGGTGTGCAGAGGGGTTTCTCCCACCACAAGCTTCAATCCATGCAGTGGCCGCCCCTCCTTGTGTACAGGGTCGACCAGTCTATTTGACACATGAGCAACGGCTCGATCGGTGCATGGTATGTTTCTCCTACCACACTATTATAACTCAGTTCACAGCGGCCCCTTGTGGCATATGGGGTCGCCAATTAAGTCCTGCACATGGGCTACAGCCCAATCAGTACAGGGCTGGATTCCTCACACCTCGCACTGAGAGTACTCATGCCAGGGATCTCTTGTGGGTATTGCTCCCTCCATTGGTGTCTTCTTCCTCATGGGCACACCGGTCTTCAGTGCTTAATTTGTAAAATATTAAGTGCAGGTGCTCAAATTTTTCTTCAGGAGGCCATAACCCACTTTACCGGCTCCGCCCACTTCTTCCAGAGGCTGCACTCTCTTCCTTCATTGGTTCCACCCACATCCACAAGTCTCAAAACATCAAAGCCACCTCCTCACATCTTGAGTTCCGCAAGAAGCTGAAGACCCGGCTCTTCACATAAGCACCTCCGGGACCTCACACCTACACACACACATGCCCAAGTGCCTGGATACCCTCTCGGGTGATTAGTTTGATACACAAATCAATATATCATAACATAATATAACATGTGGGAAGCCTATGAGAACAACTTAAAAATGAGCTCAAATTAGAGAATGTTTGTAATTCTCAAAATGCAGCTTTAGGAAGGGTCATTGGAGGACTTGAGGCAGCTTTGTAAACTAAGTAGAATGTGCTTGTACTGTGCTCTTTTAAAGATAGGAAGGGGTGAAGGAAGGAATACATTAAAGAAGGCAGCAAGAAATGAAGGAATAGTGGGCAAAAGGAAATGAATTATGTGGTATAGAAAGAAGAAAGGAAAGGAGCAAGATAAGCATAAGGAGGGGTTGATGATAAGAAAGGATGAAATTAAAGAAGAGGTGAAGGAAGGATAAAAAAAAAGAAAGTAAGGAAAGAATGGATGAAGAGGAATAAATGCACCAAGAGGGGAAGGATGGGGAATGAATGAGGGTGGAAGGAAGCAAGAAAGGAATGAGGGTATAATGAAGCAAGAGGGGAAAGGAGGTATGGCTGGAGGTGCTGAGGAAGAGAAAAAGGGAAAAGAAAAAGATGGGACGAAGGAAAGGAAAGAAAGTTCAGGGGAATGGATACGAGCATGAAAGGTACTGGGTCAAGGAGGGAAAGAGAGTGACAGTGTCATATTGCAAAGAAATTGAAAAACAAAAGACTAAAATACATTTGTGTGCTTAACATACCATGTATGTTTGTAAAGCACATATACACCAAAGGGAGCTTTGACACAGAATTTAAAATGTTGTTATCCAGGTCATAGACACACATTTTACCGACATCAGAAAGATGAAAGACTGAGTTGCATACCAAGATTACAATTTATGACCGTGAGAACAAATACTGATTCCTGGAGTGTATATAAAGAAATGCACAAGAAGGAAAAACATAAAAGGGAGAGTGAGGAAGGAGGAGATGTCTGAAGGCAAAGATAGATACGGTAGACAAAGAATGTGAAGAGACGTGAGAAAAGCAGAGCTAGGGAGTGGAAGACTGGGGTGGAACATTATGGGAATGAATAAAGGAAAGAGGAGAAAGGGAAGAAGAGCAGACAGAAGTGAGCTGCGTGAAAAGAGTGCAAGGGAAAGATGAGAAGGTGAAAAATGATAAGCAGTTAATGAGGGGAGGTGGGGCTTAAGAGGAAACCTGGACATATGGCAGAAAGTGAAAGGAGAATGGATAGAAGGGAAGGAGTAAGGTGTGAAGGGTAGGAAGAAAAGCAGATACTGAGGAACAGCAAGAAAAAAGTACACCTCTGCTTTATTAAAAATAGAGTAATTAATTATGTAAAGTTGAGAGGTGACAGGGCTGTATCGTTCCTGGCCTGGCTCATGAATGCATAGTTGTGCTGTCCAAGACACACAATAGCGATTTAGGGCACCACATCACTGAGTGGCAAGCTGGGGGCGTGCCATTTGCGCATATACTGTGAGAGCACGAGCCATTGTTAGTTCTAAGGCCTAGTTATTTCAGAGTGATCACGGTGCCCCCCCCCCCCCCTTCTGGCAGACCCTGCCAATGATTTAAGGCATGGTATGTGCATTGCTCCTTTGCCAGAGCTAGCCAGTCCGTGGACGGATGACTCTAGGAGAGCCAACATCGAGGCCAAGCTCACAAATGCTGCAGATCCGGGGTTCCGAAACCCTGTGTGCAAAACACTATCACCTTTTGCCAACCAGGGGCTGGTAAAGTTAACAGGCTCCTGATCTCGACCGTTTAGCGGCAGAAAAGGCAGGACAAAGCAAGGGCGGTAGGCGAAGCACCCAATTAACAGCAAGTGATGACCCAAACCAAACTTTGCGCAATAAGGCACTAAAGCCAAACTTGTCCGAACAGCGAGAAAAAGTGAGCCTAGCAAGTGATGTGCATACAGACGCAAACTTTGGGCAAATGATGGGCTGAGGCATGCACTGCCTAAATAGCTGACATTAACTTTAAACGCACAACTAGCCAATTGGGAACTTTGAGAGATTATGAGTCAAAGTGAACTTTTTGCGTGCACTAAATATGCTAAAGTCAACTTTGAACTTGAATGAGTTTGTCTTGACCTCAGAGTGCAGAGTGGTTCTCGGGAGCACAACGGATGCATTATTATGTAATTTAAGTAAGTTTAATGTCAACAGTCTCAGTGCGCATACGGAGAGTGTCAATAATAAAATGTGCCTTATAGCGCTTGCAGCGAAGTACTTGAAATATCACAGCTTTCTGGTTCACTGAGCTGATGCGCTATCTGTGTGCGTGTCTCTTAGCCTCTTGCCCCTCAATGAATGCCTGGTGCTCTCTGCCACCGTGTATGTTAGCCTGTGAGTTTTTAGATTGTATGGCCTCATTAACACAACACATCCGGCCTGCTTCAGGGGTAACTTTTTTAGGGTGGTTAACTACCTGCTTTTGAAATACCATTACAAAAGCAGGGGTTGCAAAGAGCCAGGCAACCCTACCAACTTTACTCCACACCCCAGGCGCTCACCCACGTCTCCTCAATCACAAAATCATGCCTGGGGTTCCCCAAGATCGTTTCCAGGTGAACGCTTCCATCCTCTACTCCAGGAACGCATCTGGAGATTGTGGGTGCAGTGATTCTCGTGAGGACAAAGGGTGCTTTATTTCGAATTGTCCTTTCTTTTCATGACATCGCGGCGCTTCCCGCCGGACAGCGTGTACATATAACGCCCTTTTGCAGCTCTTGTTGCTTTTATGATGTAAATAAATCAAACGTATGAAAATTATACCTGTATTGATTGCTGGCGCTCCTATATAGTCACTTTTGCTGGACATTGTATATTGTCCAACGTTTATTGGCAGTCCTGCACACTTCCAGACTGCCGCGCCCCAGCTCAGCCAAAAGCCCGCCTTCAGCCCCTCTTCAACGGAAATGAAACTATGTTCCGTGAAAGGCAGGCGCGGTCTGCTGCAGTGTCAGTGACATCACTAACGTGATGATGACACGCTCTTTCAGGATGCCTGGGCCAGGGTGGACTTCCTATGAGGACACACCAGGCAGCAACCACGAAAAGAAAGAAGACATTTATTTAAATAATAACCGGGCCATCGATCTGTCGGAGGAGAGCGATTGTATAGCCCCGGCCCGGTGAAATAAGTGCCGGTGCTGAGCACCGGAAAGCACCGGCACAAATTAAGCACTGGTCTTGGCGAGTATGTAGGAGCTGGTGCTCCAGGTTCCAGTGCAAGTGATCGTGGCTTCCATGGGTGATGTCCCCTCGTCCAGCAGGGAGAGAAGCAGCTGGGGCCCCTAGTCCTGGTCATAAGCAAAAGTCTTGCAGAGCTTACCCTCCTCACACAGCACAGCTGTTTGCTTGACAGATGACAAAGTTTGGGATCTAAGACTTCCCAACTTATAGTTCTTTCCATGACACAAAATGTGATTGAGGGTCTGGACCTTTGCAATTTTATGTAGTGGTTCTGCTTCTTTGAAATGGACATCTCTCCCCTTTCTTCCTCCACCTGAAGGATGTCTGTCACAGCAGCCCGGACTCCGAAGTTGATTACCCCCCTACAAGCTTCATGGGAGTGACCAAAGTTCACACCTGAATGCCAGTCACAGTGATAATTGCATAGAAGGGTATTCCCGGGCTTCAGTCCTTACTCAATATGATTCTCTTAGCAGTCCGATCTCCCTCTTCCTGAGATGTGTCCAGACCCTTTTCCTTGTGATCTGTCACTGAATCAAAGAGCCCTTTGAAATACACCGGTTTCTTTAGCCAGTGCTTGTCCCACCCAGCTTACTGGAATGCAGCAACACACAACTCTGTCTGAGGGAGTTTCTCCACTCCTAATGTTTTCACCTGGTTTGCCTGGTCTTTCTAAAATGCAACCCAAGGTCTTCCATGTTATCTACTAGTGTGGGAACTTCTGCATTCAGGGCACATTCACAGCACACTCACGGCCTATTACTGTTGGCCTCATGTATGATGCTACCACCAGCATGCCACATGCAGCACATGCACTCGGTCTTCATACACTGTTCTGTAAAGCAACTTCTTTGTACTGCACCAGAGTGTTTATTTTAAAAGCACACCCTGTTGGCACACACACATTTAGCCTGTGTGCGCTGTACCACACTTTAACCTAGGTTTAGTGTATTCCTTGCAAGCACACTTGCACACCGCACATGTTTTTATTATGCATGTACTTCCACATCGCTTGATATAGGCCAGGGGTGAATTATACACACAGCAGCTGAACTATTAAAAAGGTGATTGAGACTATAGGCCTCACTCCAGTAACACAGGGTAAAAAGGACCTGTTCACTACTACTGATAACTACCCAGTATGCTGCCACCACCGCTCTTGCGCTGGTTCATTCCTGATGAAGGCGGTTGCCTTCAGCTCTATGTGGGTAGCGCTTTTGTCGACCCTCTCGATTCAACAAAACTGCAATCCATGAGACAGGCCTATGTCATGGCGCACATACATGATCCATTTTCATCTATGACAAAAAAATCTGAATTAGGGATCCAGACAACAATACAGCTGGCCACTCTGTGTAGGGGTACACGCCTCTCACCATGCAGAGGACTTTTCCCTCCCAACAATGTTTAATACTTATTTTATTAGTGTGTTACAAAGATAATTTGTAACACAAATAAATTGTGAAATTTGCATTTTAGTTAAATAATTGAACATATTGTCATGTGTCAGTCAGCATGATGACTGTCACCTCAGTTAGCATACATCAGAAGAGTTAAAGCGGCTTGTAATACAATGCAGGAATATCGCGCACAGTGCGTACGCCGAAACATCGGAAAAGTATGCGGCCATGTTGTAATGGGAAGAATCCAAATGTCAATGGCGGCAAGTGTGGTATGGTCCGTCTCAAGTGCTACATACATAGGTACATTAATATTTATTAATATTTAGATTTTTGTATACATGCTTGTAGTTTATGTAAATAATTGTATTTGCTAATATTGTTATGCATATAGTTATTTTTTTAGGGTGAATTATAATTATTTTAGTAATGTAATATAATGTCTTTGATTAAAACATGTGTATACATTGTTTAATGTTTATTGCAATTATTTGTTTAATGTACAAACTAGTTATTTGTCTGTTCATTAAAGATAATGTAATTTTTTGGTGACATTTTGGTGACCCCCACGACTGCCATCCGCACCAACTGCCTGCTCTCCTGGACCAACATCAACGACAACGACACCATCAAGATCATAAACACTGTCCACTCCGGATCCCCATCAGATCCCTGCCCACACCACATCTTCAACAAAGCCAGCACCACCATCGCACCCCACCTCCGGAAAGCCATCAACGACTCCTTTGAGACAGCGACCTTCCCGGAGAGCTGGAAACACGCCGAGATCAACGCCTTACTCAAGAAACCCAAGGCAGACCCCAAGGACCTCAAGAACTTCCAACCCATCTCCCTGCTCCCATTCCCGGCGAAGGTCATCGAGAAGACTGTCAACAAACAAATGACCAGCTTCCTCAAGGAGAACAGCATCTTAGACCCATCCCAGTCCGGATTCAGCGGCAACCACAGCACCAAAACCGCCCTCATCACCGCCAACGATGACATCAGGACCCTGTGTTGTAACTTCCCTTTCTTCCCAACCCCTTTTCCCCCCTCTCTCGCTCTGCTGTATTGGTATGACCCGCGCTCCACCCTGGAGTGCGAGATAGAATGTTGTGGATTGATGAAACTGCCAAGCCGGGAGCACCTGTATTATCTTACTACAATAAACTTACTTTGGAATCCACGTCGAGTAGTGTATTATTACTACATTCTTTGGCGACGAGGACGTGGAGCTGAGCCAGGGTCAGCTGGTGTCTCTCCCCTGGACAGATTTATGCTTGGGCGGAGAAAACCCGTGAAAAGGAAGACTTACCCGGAGGGGATTGAAGAGTCGGCACAGCAGTTTGCTGGTAATGAAAGGGAGAATGAGCACGAAGCAGACGATGTTGTAAAAAGCGGACGACTTGTAGCGAAAGCGTTCCGTTTCTGGCTTTGAAGGGGCGTCTCCTGGCACCGTAATAAGTCCCCTCTGTGGAGCGGTAGGCTGCCATGCTGTCTGTGTAGAAGGGAATTCAGTGTGTGACAAGACGGAGAGTCTTGCTCCGAGGAACCGTCGAGTCGTTGACAGGAAGTTCCGGTTCTGCCATCCGGGGTGAGAAGTAGGACTCAGAAGCACTATCTCTCCCACCTCGATAGTGTGCAAACCGAGTGTCACGCCGGGCACAGGAGGGCAAAGGCGGAGTGTGAAGGCAAGGACGGCGTCAGTGAGTAGAACCTACCTTCGGCAGACACTCCTCAGAGAAAGTGACGGGCGGCGCTCTGCGCACAGCGATACCGGAGCCAGTGGTGCGAAGTAGCAGGAGATAATGAAGTAAGGCATAGTTCTCCATTGGCCGTAGAACTGCGCAGGTCTATGTTGTGAGACCTTGAAGCTGCGTGAAGTGAAGTGAGCGGTGCGTGTATTAAAAGTCGCATTTTGAAGTAACGCAAAAGGAACTGTTTTGTGGTGAGCGACAATTGAAAGGAGCGGAGCGTGTATTAAAGTCACATTTGAAGCATCGCGAAAGGAATTGATTTGAGGTGAGCAAAAAATTATTCGAGGCATGAGTTAATGACAGCGTTGGGAAGATGCTTGCCCCTGACTCCCAGAAATAAGGGAGGTGTGTAAAGGAAAGTCTCGGGGAATCCAGTAGGATTCACACATTCATTTGGGTGAAGGAGATTAACCGTGGGGGACCCAGGCTGGACTGCATTATTGTGTTGAGCCTCTGAAATACTGAGAGACGCGTGGAGCGTAACCTTTGGTGCCGAATCCTCATGACACTGTATAGAGGCAGTGCATGGCAGCAGTGTGAAGAAAAAAAAAAAAGTGGAAAATAAAATAATAAAACCAGTGAAACAGTGTGTGTAGCGAGCCACGTTTCCTGTGAATGGTAGTTTAGCTGCGGCAGCATAGTGAGCGACCTAAACTACTGAAGACGATCTGAGAGGGGAGTTTTCTTTCCCCCTCCCCCCAACCCCACCCCCCTCTGCAGCCACCTGAGTAAGGATCAGTGGCAGAGCGTAGAAGTTGGAGTGAGGTCATTTCAAAGGAACAGAGGGAGTGAGGCAAATCTACAGGGTTCTGTGTGGTGAACTTATTCTAAACGGCATGTAGAAGCGGCACAAGGATATCTCAGAAATGAGGCAGCGTTGGCTAGTGGCGTGAGGAGATTTTGAAGGAACTGAGGGAACGATGCAAACATCAGGGCCCGGTGAAGTAAAATAACTGCAGCAGTGTTGAAGAGTTAAAAAACCAAGGCAGTATCTCTAACGGGTGTGTGGAGACTTCAGGAGTGTAACAAAACCTCAGGGCTCTAGGAAGTAAACTTAACCACAGCAGCGTGTTGAAGCAGCGTGAGTAAAATTTCAGAACTTTGACAGCGCATGGTAACGGTTTGAGGAGATTTCAGAGGAATACATGGGGCGTGGCAACCCACGTGGTTCCGAGTAGAAAACCTCAAGAGTGGAAGAGAAGTGTGGCAGCTGGGGAAACCTTGAGGGGCTGATTGTGCAAGGAAATCTTGGGGCAGAATCAGTACAGTTGTGAAGCAGCTCGATGTGAGAGGAACAAGTATCTCTTTGTGAAAGTGAATGAAGATTTTCAAGGGTCCCAAACCCAATTACGACGTGAGCAAAGCAGTTTTAGGGATTACGGAAAGTCAAGTGCACCGTTAATCTAAGGGACTCATCCAAGGAACTTGGGGTCTGTAGCGTGTAAGTGTGAGAAGTACCCTACACCCCGTATCCCAGCACGAGGAAGTGGGCATCTCAGGCACGTCACCTTACATTTCACGAGCCTCTTTCATTACGCACTCAGTCACAACAGCTCAGTAATTACCATCTATCATCACCCTTCTGTCTTTAGTGGCCCTTTTACCTGACATCTCATTTCAGTAGTTCCAGTCAGAGTCTTGGCGTGACATTCATATTGTTCTAACGCAAGTGCTTTATATCCATAAGGGCCCTAGGGCGAGACGTAGCAAATAGATTAGCAGAGCTGTGGTGCTGTATTAGTGGAGGGGTGGCATCTTCCGGTATTGCAGCACACCATGGAGTGGGGCCGAATGTACAATCTCCCTCCGCCTGAGCCGTTCATGGAGGAGGTTAATAAAAACATTGCAGAGTGGAGGGAGTGGAAAGTGTATTTTGAAAACTATTTATCAGTCCTGGAGGAAGAGGTAGCATCTCTGTCACCGGAAGCAAAAGCGGAAATTATACTCCACAGTTTAGGTAAGGGTGGAAGGAAAATGTATCACAATATGGAGAAGGTTTTCATGACAGGTACTGACAGAAACATATATGAGAATATGCTGAACGTGTGGGATGAATATTATATACAAGCCACAAGTGGAAAGGCACTTAGGGATGAAAGGTTCAAAGAAAGAATGGATGGCAAAGAGGATGTCAGAGCCAGCAAGATATCTCAGAGATGCACGGTTAAAATAGAGGAAGTTGAGACAGAAATGATTACTGACTCTGGTTCGAGAAATAGCATGGTAAGCAAAAGAGATTGGGACAGATCATTTGCAAAAAAACATGGTAATGAACTAAAAGAGGCCAACTCCGTCCTGAAAACATATGCAGGGGAGGATATACAGATTATTGGTTACAAAGTCATGGATGTAGTTTATAAAGAAAACAATACTAGGAGTACCATATACATAACGAGTGGTGTTATCAACATGCTAGGGTGGAGAGATCAACAGAAGTTGAGGATATCATGGGAGAAAGAAATAAAAGAACACAGGAATGAGCTGACATGGTATCAAAGCAAACAAGATACTAGAGGTGAAACGGTTAATGTTTGCAGGCAACCACCTGAGAGAAATGCAGCATTTGAAAGAGCTGCAAAGGAAAAAGAGTGGGGAAGAGAAGCTATTAGGGATGAACACTACCAAAAGAAAAACACATATCAAAGCCAGGTAGAGGAAAGAGAAATACGTAAGAAACCAGAGAGAATGGACAGTAGGATACAAAAAGTGAAGACGGATGGAAAATTGGGAAGGGTGGTGATGAATGTAAATACCACAACCAAAGAACGAGGATGGCAGATGAATGAAATCAACCAGTCCTTTGGCAATGAGTTGAGGCACAGGATGATGCCGGATGGGTCCCGACCCAAGTGGTCAGAGGAGCATATGGACAATTGCGACCTAGAAAAAGTGAGAGGTGCAAGTTACATCGAGCCTAAAGGAGGGAACAAAAATGTATACATACAAGGGATCGAGTATGGAATGATGGAGAGGGAGAATAATATAAAGCCGAGAGAACTAAAAGGATCCCCACTAAAAGGTATGGAAGGGAAGAGGGGTCCAGTATATGACCTTTGGAAGAAGCCGAAGTGCAATGGCTCAGTAGACACGTGTGATTTCTTGTATGGCAAATCTAAGAAGGATCAGGTGGTCACTCTTAAGCCTGATGAGACTCATGCAAATGATCGGGGGCTGTCTAAAACAAAATGCGACAAAGATTGCAATACTGGTCATGGCCAAGGTAATGGGAGCAGAAGAAGGCCCAGTCCCGGCATGGATAAGGACATGGAAACGGAAGCTTGTTTCATCAGTGGTAGCCTTAGGGGAGTGTCCTGGCCCAAGCTGCTGCTTAGAGAAAAGGACGGTACAGCCATTCTAAATCTTCTGGTAAGGGATGGTAATTCCAGCAGAAGGAGTTTGGAATCCCCGGGAGGAATAGATGGTGTAGCAAGCTCGGACATGGGAGAGCTAAGTGTGAAAAGGTGGTGATTCTTCGTGTTCACCAATATGGGGATGCCCTTAGTGTTACATAGTGCATACATTGATTAGCTTTACCCATACCCTAATGGTGCACTCCCTGTTGGCTCCAGACGGTTTGAGTTGTTTAACGTCTGACAAAGTAACCTTATAGCTGTCCCCTTCCTTTTCTGAATGTTAAATGCACCAGACTGTTACAGTTTATTGACGTTGGAAATGTAACCTGATAACAATTTTAAATGCACATGACAGTTACAGTTGATTAACATTGGAAATGTATCCTGATAACTTTACTTATTCTTTTTGAATTTTAAAAGAGTCTTATCTATTCTCTGTGGATGTACGTGAGAATAGGGCCACTCACTCTATCTACATAGAACATGCTTTGGGACTACATACGCATTTTCCCCCTTGCTCTGCCTGCTGGGGCTATTCTCAAATCTGTCCAGAGATACTGACCACAGTTCGTGTGCTTATAGGACTGTTCTTATGCTTAAAATATATAGGGGTCTCTGGCATCTGACCCCAGTTATGCTGGGCTGCATACCTTACCTCCATCTTTCCTTTCTCCCCTTTCTTTTCCCCATACCCACCTTAAGCCGCCCTGCTTCCTCTGGGTGGAACCTTCTCCTTCTCCCCCCCCTACCTTTCCTTAAGGAGGGAGGTGTGTTGTAACTTCCCTTTCTTCCCAACCCCTTTTCCCCCCTCTCTCGCTCTGCTGTATTGGTATGACCCGCGCTCCACCCTGGAGTGCGAGATAGAATGTTGTGGATTGATGAAACTGCCAAGCCGGGAGCACCTGTATTATCTTACTACAATAAACTTACTTTGGAATCCACGTCGAGTAGTGTATTATTACTACACCCTGCTAGACAACGGAGAAACCGTGGCCCTCATCCTCCTGAACCTGTCAGCCGCCTTCGACACGGTCTGCCACCTCACACTACACACACGCCTCCACGACGCCGGGATCCAGGAGAAAGCACTGGACTGGACCACCTCCTTCCTCTCCGGCAGAACACAGAGCATCCGCCTCCCCCTTCCGCTCCGAAGCCACCGAGATCATCTGCGGCGTACCCCAGGGCTCATCACTCTGCCCAACGCTGTTCAACATCTACATCGCACCACTCGCCCACGTTGCCTGACTGCACGACCTCAACATCATCTCTTACGCCAACAACACCCAGCTGATCCTCTCCCTCACCAAAGATCCCCACACCGCCAAAACCAACCTCCACGAAGGAATGAAGGCCATCACAGAATGGATGAGGAACAGCCGACTGAAGCTGAACTCGGACAAGACGGAGGTTCTCATCCTCGGAGCCACCCCCTCGGCCTGTGACGACTCCTGGTGGCCGACTGCACTAGGAACAGCTTCAACACCCCCCCGACCACGCACGCAACCTTTACGCAGGAGCCTCTGCCAAACTCCTTAAACAGCTCCAACGCATCCAGAATGCCTCCGCTCGCCTGACCCTCGACATCCCTCGCCGCAGCCACATCACACCACAACTGAGAGACCTGCACTGGCTCCCTGTCAACAAGAGGATAACCTTCAAACTCCTCACCCACGCACACAAGACGCTCCACAACACAGGACTAGCGTACCTCAACAGCCAACTCAGTTTCTACACCCCCACCCGCCAGCTCCGCTCTTCAGACCGCGCCCTCGCCACTGTCCCCTGCATCTGAAGAGTGACCGCCAACGGCGGATCATTCTCCCACCTCGCGGCAAAGACATGGAACACCCTCCCCATCCTCCTACGGCAGACCCAAGACCTACTGACCTTCAGAAGACTCCTCAAGACCTGGCTCTTCCAACAGTAGCAGCATACCCCACTAAGTACATGTACTCCCGCAAAGAAGTTTGAATGAGTAAATCCTTGTTTAAGGTGTAAAACCAATTTCTGACACCATGCACTGAATAGAATACTTGAAAGGTGTCAACTGGGGCCCGTTAAGCATGTCCCACTTTGATAGAAAAACAGCACCAATAGTAAAAACCCTCCTTGTCAATCTTGTAAATCAGATAAAGATGATACAGTAGTTAGTGTCAAGGCACCAAACTCCCTCTGATGTCTGGAAAGAGGAAAGAGTCAAATAGGAACATCACGAGTAGATCAAGTGGAGGGCTCATTACCACCAACTCTAACCCGCAGTCTAACGATATCTTCTTAGGAGCAGTGGCGTCACTAGGAGGGTGCGGGGGGTGCAGACCGCACCGGGTGTCACCCCATCATGGGGTGACACTGACACCAATCTGGTTTGTTAGCCAGCCTCAGCCTCACTGTACCTCTCTGTGCTGCGGCTGCCTGCCAGTGCTTTATAAAGTGCATCTGTCACTGTGTGCAAGCCTTGAAGCCGCCGCCCGCGCCGCAACTTTGTCTTAGCGCACCGAGTTGCGCACCTGCTTAAAAATTGCAGTACAAATAAAAATATTATACTCTGCAGTGAGTGTGCACTGCAGCACGTGACAGGCCACGCACGCACGCACTGGTGGTGTCGGACTGTCGGTGATGATGAGGCGGATGCGCAGCGTAAGTTTGGGTCCCAGGGCCGTCAATCTTTAGCACTACCAATGACGGCCCTGGGACAGCCCCTGCGCGCTGTGCTCCTCCGCGGTCACGTGCCAGGGAGGAGACTAGACGGCAGCGCAGGGAAGTGCGTGCAGTGCTGCGCGCTGCTGCTAGAAATAAAGAATTAATGCGTGCCAGCAGCCTGAGCCATCTTTGATATCGCGAGCGGAGGAGCGCCGTCGTCTCCCCTTCAAATTTGGGTCAGTGGCCTACCTGGGACTGACTTGGGTCCGGAGGCAGTCGGTCACGGACGGTGAGAGAAAGAAATATCATTTTTAGAATGAACTTACTGAAGTTAGAATTAGAAATGTGGCACTGCAGCCAGGGCAGGCCGCAGGCAGGCACACAGTCACTAGATTCAAATCGCAATAATCGCATGATTCGCATACTCCCAGACAGTCAAGGCCGGGCCGGCCCGGCCCAAGAAGACAGACCAGGCACAGGCAAGAGCGTAGGCAAGAGAGTCGGCAAGAGCGTGTCACCCTTGTCCTTTTGCCGCTTTTTAAGCAAAAAATTACGCACCACAGGTTAGCAATTAGAAGACCCCCGGCGTGTAGGTAAAAGATATATGTGCGAATGGATTTAACATACGCTTCTACCATGGAATAAGTTAGAATATGATATAACAATGCTTTAATCTTCGAACGGAAGATAACGCTCAGAACGAGTCATGGGCTCACGAGAAGGTGTTCAACGAACATGTGTGTGTGAGTGTGAGTCACATGTTTGAACTTTGAATAAAGCTGTAGCAATCTGGTTGATGGTGCGAGTTTGACAAACTTTCGACAACAGCATGAATGCCTGGCTCTATAAAGCAATGTCTGCATCACTTGGTTTACATTGTGGCTGTCCTTGGCGGTGCTTAAGTTGTCAGACTTCTGACGTGCTGCTGCTACTTGAAAAGAGATAGGCTGCCCGGAGGTCCCCTGCCAACCGCAGTGTTCGTTAGGAGCAGTGCTTTAACTTAAGTGGAAAAAACAAATATAGCAGATACTCACTCTTTAGAGCACCTGTTTGTTCCTGAGAAATGCCAGCACTCCCCATTAAATGCAAATGCAGTGCAGCAGGGCGGAGAAGTGTATGTGCTCACTGTTTCTTTCACATGTAGGATGCGCAGGAGGTACTAGTACCGGGCAGGAGGACCTGTCCCTTTAAAACACTGCTTGGGTGGATCGTGGCTGTCCTTGGAACTGGGGAAACAGCTAGAGTCTCGGCGTCGGCTCAACATCCTGTGATCCTGGGAAAATCACTCAATCTCCCCGTGCCTAATGAAAAGAGTATATAATGTCACCTAGTGTTCGTGTAAAGCGCTTAATCATTTCTATTCTGGGAGTGTGAGTCAGGCCTCGGAAGCATCGCTTCTGAGATGCCCACACAGTGATTAAAAGCACAGCACTGGGAGCTGGCGGCCATTTGAGAACAGAGGTCGGCTGCCTTATTTCCAACTCCGACACACGAAAACAGCAATTGACAATTCAGCGGGTGAATTACCTTTTTTGTGCACTCTTAGTCTTCACAGACAGTCAGTGCTTTAAATTAGGAGAGCTTCAGCAGTCAGCTTTAAAGAGACGTGTCAAGAAGAGAGCTGGTCGTCTTTTCTACATTATTTTTGTGTGACTGCACAAAATATTCCAAAAAACAAGCTCTCTTGCTTTGGCTCTTAGAAAGTTTCCCACTGATCTGTTAAACGTGGTACTGGTACAAAAAAAAGGGAAGTCTAAAAACGATTTTCCATTTTAATTCCCATTGGAAATAATATGAAGAAGCAAAACCACAGGTCCCAAATGTTAAAGGGTATTTGTTTAAAAATCCTTAGCTAACTGTAGCTAGAACCTCACCATGCACTGCTCATGAGTCAGACCTCACATAATTTCATAACTCATCACATGTTCAATTACATTCTTATGACATCACTGATGACCTCACTGCTGACATCGTCCATTGAGTGTGACAGTTTGCTATATGCTTCTGACACTAAATTTGCAATAGCTTCTGTACTGTTAATACGTTTAAACCTTTGTACAATGCTTGGGTTTCTAAGGGGATTACATGTGTGGAGGTTGTGAGTTCACCATGAAAAGTTGTCCACAGCACAAAGGTTGTACATGATAGTAGAGCCTTTACTGCCTAACAAGGGTTTGAGAGTCTTTCGGAAGAAGTCTCCCCATGATACATTGTGCACATGGTGACCACTATATGCAGTAGAGGCCATGGCAAAATAATGGGGTTTAGTTTTCTGGAGGGTGTGTGCTCTTCTTGAAGAGCTGTCCACAGGGTGAATGCTATGTGTAGTAGGGGGATTAACCATCTAATGGGACTTGGGTACTTAGTGGTCTCTCCGTAGAGAGCTCTGCTCAGGGCAAAGCTGTACATAGTACGAGTTTGACAACATAATGGGACTTGGTTCTCTGGAGAGAGTGACATCTCTGTGCAGAGCTTTCCATGGGGTGAATGTTGTGTGTAGTAGAAGCTTGTGCACCTAATGGGGCTGTGTGTCTGGAGGGAGTGGACTACAGTCTAATTATTATTATAAAAACCCATATGTTTGTGAAAGTTATACTTTACATGATTCTGTGCCATTTAGTACTTTTTTAAATATTTCAACGGCTGCTCTGGTTTGTAAACTAAATTGAACATCAGTATGGTGGATTTAAAGTTTAATGTTAAAATAAAAATACAAAAGACAGTAGCATATTTTCTATGTAATTCTTAGTTCTTAACTTCTTACAATCTTTTACCTCCGACCTTGTTGAATTAAATTTTTCCTCTATGGCCTTTGTAAATATTGCAACTAAATTTACAAACGTTACTAAGGATTCTGTATGGTCCCCTTATTTGCCATCTGTGTCCACTGGCGGACTCGGAGCGGAGGAGGTCCATGCGGTAAGTCGTGAGGGGGTGACACCATGAGTTACCCGCATCGGGTGACACCAACCCTAGTGACGCCACTGCTTAGGAGATTTTAGTATTCATTGGGAGGATGAGGTAGATAGTCAAATCACCATCCTTAAAACCTTCCTGGCAGACCAATCGTTAGTCCAAGGTTGTCATCTCCCCACACACTCCAAATGATCCACCTTAGATTGGATCATACCTAAAGAGAAAGCGATAGAGAATATTGTAATCACACCTTGTGATTGGTCCGACCACCATAAAATCACATTCAAAATTCCCTTCAAAAAAACCAAATCATCTTCACAAGCTATTAAACCCAAAAATGTACCAGTGACACTCGAGGAATTAATATGGATAACATGGCCGCATGCTGTACTTTAGATTTGCAAGCACCCAAGAGCATGGTTGACATAAATGATCTCACTTTGCACTATAACAAGACAATGACAAGCATTATCGAGGACATAGCCCCTTTAAAACTGAAAAGGTTCTCTGACAAAGTCAAAAAAACGTGGTTCAATGATGCCCTTAATGAAGAAAGAAGATCAATGAGACTATCAGAATGCAAATGGCGACAACACCCTTCCTCGCCCCACCTAACCCTACTGAGACAATCCAGGAAAGCTTACAATAAAAGCATTATTAAATCTAAAAAAGACTTTTTCAGGAAAGAACTGGATAATGCAGTAAACAGACCCAGGAAACTTTTCGATCTACTTAAAGAACAATCTAATAAATCAGCCAAAGTAGCACCAGTCAACACCATAAATAGCCTAAATAGTGATGATTTCTCGGTCTTCTTTACAGACAGAGCTAACTCTTTGGAGAGGGAACTCAAAAAAGCAGCCAAGGACATTGAAAGTAGGAAGGATACGGGAGGCGAAGAACTGGATCAACAAGAATGAACTAAACCTAAAAACCATGCCAGATGGTCAGGTGTTAAACCGGTCAGTGAATTAGACATCTCAAAGATCATGTCGACCAATAAACCTAACAACCACTATAACGATCCCCTACCAGCAAAGTACTGTTCCACCATAAACCACCTGTTAATCCCATTTTGGACGAAGGTCATAAATGCCTCATTATCACAAGGACAAATCCCGGCCTGCCTTAAAACAGGACAAGTCATTTCTCTGTTAAAAAAAACAACAAAGAACCCCTCTGATCCAAACAATTTCAGACCTGTAACTAACATTCCCATGTTAGCCAAAGTTCTGGAAAAATGTGTCCAACAACAACTGAGTCTACACATTTCTGAATTCAACCTGTTAAAAGTTTGCCAATCTGGCTTCCGTCCAAACCATAGTACAGAAACTGCAATTCTGCACATTGTAGATGACACGTTGCTAGCTCTTGACCACAATGAAACCTGCCTCTTAATCTTGCTGGACCTATCGTCAGCGTTCGACACGGGGAACCATGCCAAAATTCTAGATCGGTTGAAAAACAGAATGGGCCTAGAGGGTACAGTCCTTAATTCGTTCAGCTCCTTTCTAGAGAACAGATCACAAAAATTCATTGTCAACCAAACCCTTTCAGGCCCAACCAGTAATACAATCGGAGCTCCACAGGGATCAACGCTTTCATCAGCGCTATTCAATTTATACGTTGAACCACTCATGGAAATATTACAAAAAGCAAATATCGCTTTCCACATGTATGCGGATGACACTCAGTTGTACATCAAGGTCGCATCAACAGGAGAGATAAAGACCATGAACCAAGCACTATCAAGAACCCTCCATGGGCTAACCAAGAATCACCTGAAGCTAAACCCTCAGAAAACCGAATTCCTACTGATTACATCACAGAAACGCAAACTAAAGACAGCAGAATGGTCCAACATTATCACTGCTCTAAATTGTACTCCAAAGATTGTTGACTCCTGCAAATCACTGGGAATTACTCTAGATAAAAACCTGAACATGTTAGCACATATCAATACAATGGCAAACACGCCCGGTTCCACCTAAGCTACTTGCGAAAACTTAAACCTTTCCTGAACAAAACAGACCTTAAAACAGCAGTTCAGGCGCTGGTCATCTCAAGCATCGAATATGGGTGCACTACCTTGGCTGGGCTCCCCAAGATCTCAATAGCCCCATTGAAAGCATGTCGGAATGCAGCCACAGGGCTGATAGCTGGATCCCAAAAATTTGACCATATCTCCCCTCACCTGAAAATGCTAAACTGGCTGCCTTTCGAAGCAAGAATACAATTCAAGATGGCATGCATCACTCTTAAAGGAATACACCACAAAACTCCAGGTTACCTTGCACAGAAACTCACGCTTTCGGAGGTAACCAATCCTCTAGGAGCAAAACAGACTTACTTCTGGAACCGGCTCGCTTCTGCAAGAAAAAGACTTATGACCAAGCATTCTCAGGAGCAGCACCGAGAATTTGGAACGCACTCCCACAAACATCAGAAGAATTACATCCATCGTAACTTTCAAAAAGGAAGCAAAATCGTACTATATGAGCAAATTTCTCCCATGAGACATTATTGCAGAACTTCTGTCTATAAACTGATCATTTGCGTTCATGGCTCCGCTAACCTTGGGATATTACACAAGTTTATCTTTGTTTTTTAGCTGCGTTATGGTAATTTAACTACTGACTGTATATATGTTTATATGCTATACTGAAGTGTAAAACTGTAATGACCGATGTTATTTTTTATTTTTTCCTTAATGTCTCGTTTTGTCGAAATGCTACAGTAAAGCCCTCTGATACTCTACATTGGGTCAGTTCGCGCTATAGAAAAAGCGAAATAAATAAATACATAAATAACTTCAAGAAGCAAGTGTGATGGACCAAAATATTAGCAAGGGAGTGAAGAATGCACAGAGAAATAAGGGAACAAAAAGTTTTGTGACACATCCATCACTTGTAATCCCTCCTTACATATGATACAAACAGGAAATGTTATGATCTTGGATTGAGAACTTTGGATAGAATTCTCTGGACAGACCACCATCTTTGAAAGGGCTGTTTAAAATGCTAGGCATTGGGAGCACCTGGGCGGTGGAGGAGGAACATGGCGGCGGGCTAACGCCAGTCACGGGAGCTTCAGGAGCAGCATAGCGTCTGCTACATGGCTATGCGGCGTACTGAGAACTGCCCGGTAAGGATGTGGCATCTGCATGGGTTCCGTATGGCTTGCTCTACCTGATACGATTTCTTCCTTCTTTTTCCCCGAGATTGTGCTGCATTTGGCGCCGATAGGTGCTGCGGAGGAGGTAGCGGCTGACGGTGGACGCTAGGGCCGGGAGGTCCGGATGGTTCGGGAGGCGGAGGTGGAGCCTGAGAGAGGGCCGGTAACCTACTATGGCTTCGGGGGCCGCTGAGCCAGGCTCTGGACGCGGATACTGGCTGCCGCCACACGGACTTGCTCGCGAGGGCTGAACAGTGGAGGTACCCTGCAGCGCTTAATTTCAGACGCCTCGGTCTCACAGTGTCCCCCTCCTCCCTGTGTGTGTCTGGTAAGCGGGCTATCGGACGGCGGTGAGCAGAGGTGTATGGCTCTTGTTCCATCCGATTTGGCACCGGACTCTGCTCCGTCTTCCGGCCTGCTATTAGATGTGGCTCTGAGTGGGGGGATCAATATTCCCGGAGAGTTGTGCTCTTTAGGGGGGAGCAGGAAGTGGAAGAAAAAAGAGGTGTCTCCTCCTGGGACCGCTTTAGTAAAAATCAGATACCAGCTGCGCTCCCAGACCCAGTTTGGGCTTAAAATCAAGGGCACTCTGGATTCTACAGAGGACTCGAAAAGAGTGGTACCTACGACCCCCCCGTATGAGGAAAAATGCTAAGTCAGGGGGTACCGTAAAGTCCAAAGGGCCTAAGGTTGGCTGCCCCTCCGTAAAGTCTACTCCATCACTTAAATCTTATTTTAAGATAATGGAGCAAGCCGTGAGGTTGAAGGAACCAGTCCCAGCCCCGTGAAGAAGTCCTCCCTCAATCTCTCTCAAGAATCGTTTCTCCCCCCCTTGTGGGGATCCAGGAAATTGAAAATCGTACTGATACTGCGAGTCCTGCTAGTCAGCTGGATGCCCCTACCCCCGACACGGTTGCTGCTATTGTTACCCCTGCCCTCCAAGCACCTACCCAGTCAAATCCACAAGATTTAGAACTTACCGATGATGGTTCCCCGGATTTGCTGCGCTTAGAGTCAGTACATGAAGGCCCTGTAGTGCTGGCCTCTGGGAGAGAGGGAACAGGCAGAGATGAGCTACCACTTAGATCAGCAGACATCAGGTTGTGGAGAGATCTCCAGAACGATTCACAACTTATCAGCTGGGACTCATTGTCAAATATAACCAGTGGGACACTGACGAGATTTAAGTTCTATCAATTGTCTGCATGGTGGGCAACACTGTCGTGGAGCAATGAAGATCTGAGTACAACTATTGACTCTATTTCTAGAACGGGATAATGGAAACGTGAAGTGTCCTTCTGGTATGGGGCCCTTATAGATCCAGGGGATCGTCTAGATTTAGAGCTGGGGAAACGCTGGGGCAGTGCCTTCTTCGAAAATGGGGATGATTTACGGAAACTCTGGTGTGACTCCTTCTCTATGTTACAGGCTGTGGTTAAACCAGCTAATCTCAGGAGAAATCATCTATACACTGCTTATAGAATGTACTGGACTCCGGGTAAACTATCTAAGATGTCTGCGACGATCTACCACTGCCCCAGATGTAAGTATCCAGCTGCTGATGAACTGCATATATTTATGGATTGCCCGAAGATCGGCCCCTTCTGGACTGAGGTATGGGGTTTCCTGGAGGATGTGCTGCTCATGCAGATTGAAGTAAGTGCAAGACTAATTTTTTACGGTCTTTTGCCGGAATATTGTATGAATGCTCTAGCCTCGAAGTTTGCATTCTATGTAGTAATCATTGCGAGGAGGGAAATCTGTAGAGCTTGGAAGCTGGAGGCGCCCCCTTCCTTTGCAGATTACCTAAAGAACATCATCATGACTAGTAAATCTGAGATGGCCTGTGATAACTCTAGTGCCAATAAGATCTGCGCAGCTCTAAAGGTTTGGAGAGAGAAGTAAGATCAGTCCGATGATTATGCCGTAGGTCTGTCGGCCCGGTCCTCCCTAGTTACATGCGGTCTCCCAGGTGTTGTAAACGGGAGTGGGACCAGGATACAGTCGTACCTCTGGGAAGACTCTACCTCTCTTTCGGGCCCACCATAAGGGTGGTCTCCAAAAAAGGGCTTGTTTGAAGGGCGTGGAGAAATCCCATCTAGAGCTTTTTCCGATGGCATGTATGAGGACAAAAAAAAGGGCTGTTTAAAATGCTTGACCATACCCCTTTCCATGAAGAAGCCCACATTTGACATCCTTTGCCCAGTGTTGAACTTTGTATTCCCACACCCGCCTTTTGTGTCCCCCACTCCATGAAGTTTACAGAACACTTCTCCGAGTGACCTCACGCTTGTAAACTCCATTGAGGTCTAGATGGAGATGACACTTAACTTCATGTGTCACAACAGAACACCTTTAAGGGAACAGTTGTGTTGCAACTGTCCCACTGTAGCTTTGTTACACTCCATGACAGATCTGTTTAAAACATGGCACCGCCACCAGAAAGCTGTTAAAGGGCTGCAAAATGTTGTGTGGTTTCATGACCCAGTTTAAAATTGGCTAGCAGGTGAACATTTGTGTAACTCTCTTGAGGCCTGTTTTCTTTGATGAGTATACATTAAATTGAGAAAACCAAGATAAGTCTAAATATTCAAAGTCTTTGCCAAATATTGTGCATATCCATCAAACAGGGCAAAAGTTATTAGCCAAATAAAAATGTTTTCCTATCCCTTACCTGAACCTTCCATTTGAACTGCATGAAACCGGAAATAGGTGCCCTTGCATAACTTGCCTGCTGTCCACCACTCATGCAGATTGATCAAATAGCACTAAAAGTGTAAGAAATTGAACATTTTACTGTGTACACTTGTAAACCTCCCCCCCCCCCACCAGACTTCAGGAAAGGCACTTATAGACTCACAGGGTGTTCGGTAGAGGCCAACAGTAGGGTACAGTCCAGGTATACTTGCCAAAGATCAGCTGGGTGCTTCCAAGAAAAGGTCTCCTGCAGCTTGTTGTTGCGCTGTAGCCACCCAGGAGATCAGCCAACTTCTTTCCTGGGTACAATAGGGAGCAGCTGATGTTACACGTTACATCTTATTTAGTCAGTTTGCACTATTTACGTTAATGGGTTTTGCCCTACTGCAGGACGTGGGTTCCTTACATTCAGTGCTCCATGCGCCCTTTCACTTTCTCCATTTTTGCATTCAGTGGCCCATGCGCACTTTCTCTTTCCCAACTTTTGCATCGTTTGATCACGTTTTGGAAGCTTTCGTGACGAAGCAGTTTGAATTCACACTGTCACATCTCACGGGGCTTGCTCGTATGATATGAAATGTCTTGCTTAAAGCGCAAGGACGGATTTCAGTCACAACTGTACTAGATTTCTATAGGCAGCATTCAGTACTAGTGTCACCATAAGACCTCAAGTCACCATAACACAATTTCGGGAAACAAAGTCTATCGTTTTCCAAAGCATTATTTTCAGGGGCGTTCGTCCAGTTGGTTTATTTGAACTGAACCAAGAAGACGACAAATTCCAGAAAGCACTGGTTTACCTGAACCAGTTTAATACTTGAATTGAGCAGTAAACGTTTGGTTATCTTTACTACTTTTGAAAAACAAAACATCTCAGCCTTGTGGTGGCTTATCTGGCTTATCTGAGTCCGTAAGCTTGCAAGAGTGGACTGTTTTCACAGCTAGGGCCCTCTCACGTTAATGCCAAATCCGGTGAATGAACGAGCTTTCAATCTGACATCATTTGCTAAACGTGCAACAACAACAACCATGTTTGACGGTAGTAGGACCAGCAAATGAATTGTGCCCTGAGGTCATTGTAAGTCAAACATTGCTGTCCCAGAATCCCACTGGTTCCTCAGAAGGGACACGACCAGGCTTGCCAAGTAAAATAAATGTTGCATTTTTGCAGTCCTTAGTCCATTTCTGGTCTGTATCTTTAGAAATGTTTCATACCATATGTTACTGGTTTGCCTGAAGTAGGTTAGAACTGGACCTATGCGAGGGAGAGAGATGTCTTATGAAACATTTCTTAGAAGGCCTAATTTTTCCAATCAGAAAGTAGCAGCTGGGGTGAGCCACTATCTTCATTCCTGAAAAATACCACATCTCATAACTCTTAAATTGTCTCTTTATTGCGCTTTATTTACATATGTTTCTCTTTCCTTCTGAGTTTCTCCTTTTTCCTTCTGAGTTTCTCCTCTCTCTATGACATGTTTCTTCTTTTTCATTTTATGTTGTCTCACAAATCCCTCACAACTCCGGTGTCCTGCCAATCCCATTTTCCTCACTATTGACTCCTCTGATTTCCTTTTCTCTCTATTTCCATTTGTCCAGCTCTCTCTTTGCTTTTCTGAAATGTCTGCCTTATGCACATTTCTGTGTTCCACTGGCTTGCTTTGTCTCACCGCTGATTCATTATGTGTATCTTCTTTCCCTCTTTGTCTTCTACATCTCTTGCTCTCTCTCTCTAACTCACTTTCTTTCTTATTATTTCTCTTACATTTATTTTTCACTCAGCAACCAGCATTCTTCCTTTTTGTTTTCTCTATCTCTTTATTCAGGTCACCATTTCTCTCTCTTTCACATTCCCTTTGTGTCTGTCTGTTATTTCTCTCTGACGCCTCTTGTCTTTTTCTTTCGTGCCCACTCACTTTTCTAATTTTGTCTTAAACTTATCTCCGTCTATCACTTTCTCATACCTCCTAATCTCTCTCACATATCTATGCATTCTTTCTTTCTCTGAGTCTCTGTTTTTTACTCTGTCCTCTTCACCCGGATGTTTTATTTTTATATATTTATTTCTTACTCTGTCTCTTTTGCTCACTGTTCAATATTTCCATTCCACATTTCTCCTTGTTCAGCTTTGGTAAATTGTTTTCCTTGCCTTCTTTGTCCGTTTTTGTTTTCCCCCATTTCCTCACTTGCAGTCTGTCCCTATGTCTAAGACTTCCTTAGCCTTGAATCTCCTCAATTTTAATTTCTCCTCTCCCCTTGTCTTGCTTGCCCATCGCAGTTTCTCTTTCCCTCACTCCTTTGACTCCTCTGCTTTATTTCTTTCTGTCTCTTTCAATCTTTCAGTTTTTCTTCTTTTTTGTTTGCACAATTTTACCTTATTCACACTTTGTGTTTTTCACTGCTCTGTCTGCTTTTGAGACCCACGTGACTTTTTTCCTCAAGCCTGAAACCTTTTCATATCTCTCTTTCTTTCATATGTATATCGTCTATCTCCAGCTCCCTGTTTTCTATACCGGTCTTGCTCTCTCACTTTCCTTCACTCATATCCCTCTTGTTCTCTGTCTTTCAACTCACATTGTTCTCTTTTTAGATCGAGCCTGGGCAGCGCATGCGCTGCCGTGAAGCATGCAGTAGTCGAGTACGGACTTTGCGCTCCGCCCATATTTTTTATTGGCTTGTGTCATTGTCTTTCCTAAATGCTGTCTTGCGATTCATTATTAGGCTTGTTAGTCTCTCCTTGGTACCGCCTTGTCTGCATTTGTTACCTCTCATAACGACTGGGCCTTTTACTTGTCTCGTTACACGGTCTGCTTTATCTTGGCTGTGAGCGCTATTTCATTAAATGATTTGACCCAATTCCAACCACTAATGGGCAGCACGCCAACAGTTTTTATTTTAAGTACTTTTGGCAGGCGCACGCTTGATTTAATATTTATTTATTTATTTGTTTATTTTAGTAGTGCGGTCTGCTTTAAGCATAGTAGCCACGCTTACTTATTCATTTACTTACTTACTTTTTATTTTCGTTTACTAGCGCCCATGCGGCGCTTTTACATTCATCAAGGTCACAAGCCTTTCTTTAGACAAGCTGCATCTAAAGACAGGTGTGTGGCCAACATTAAAGTGAAAGCACGGTATGGCACTTTTCTCCCAAAAAACCCATCTGTTTGTCAACTTGACAAACAGATGCTTTTATTTGGGTCAAAGCCCCCATGCAGCGGTTTCACTTTAATGTTGGCCACGCCCCTTTCTTTAGATGCACCTTAACTGAAAAAAGGGATGTGGCCTTCACAAATGTAAAAGCCCTGCATGGGCGCTAGTGATGCAATTGGTCTCACATTTGCAAGAGTTTAAGCTATTACATTGCCAATACCTTAATCTCTTGTCAATGCGAGACCTATTGTATTGCAAATGCTTGTTATAAGTAATTCCTGTTTGCCTTACCACAAACAGACTTGCAATGCCACATGTCAGAATATTTTGAAGATGGTGAAAGTGTTCTGCCACACTAAACGTGGGCTCTGAGTGCTGGAGAATCTATGTGGAAGTGTCACAGTGAAATCACCAGTGTTCTCCTACATCTAAATCTGAAATCCATTTGAAGCAGGTACTGTACCCACAGCAAACCGAGAGCCAGACATCTGGTTGGAGTAAAGAAGGGTCCTTCTGCAACTAGATAGGTGATATGCAAGAATTGTCTCATGTTCTCTCCCTTTTAAGTATTCTCAAGTATTTTCTGTGGTCAGAAGACCTGTCAAGCAGGATTCACCAGTGTGGCATCAAAGGATGACCACCGCCCCAACACTGAATATTCTCTGAAGTTCAGAGGAGTCATCTCTGTCCATTCAGGTTAGCCTATTGTTTGCTCCTGGGAGGTATTTCACACCTCGGTCACACCCATACTAAACTGAGCATAAGCTGAAAGTTTCCGAAGAGGTAATGCAATTTAGCCCTGAAGAACTTCAGGCAGGAAAAGAAAACTTTCTAAAAGTTACCTTTCCTTAATATTTTTTGAGAATCCGACATCACACTTGAATTGTATTTTTATTAACTAAAATAGTGGTTACATTATTTTTATTGCTGTGCCACATTAGCAGTATTAGTATTTTAATCTACACTCTAGTTTTCCACATAGGACAGCAAAGCCTGCCACAATGAAGCTAACAGTTTGGGCCTTGTCACTGTAGGGACATGGTAACATTAACTTTCTACATGTCCCACTTTTAAATACCCTACATCCTACCTTGTAGGGGTGACTTACTAAGATTTAAAAAGGAGGTTTTTACAGGTCGCACCACAGGTTTTACACTGCAGCAGTTAGGCTACAATGGAAGGCCTGAAGCTATGTTTTCATTTGTCACACTAGTGGATAACACTATACGCGTGCAGTGCACAGGTAACAGTTAACATTTAATGCGCTGGTGTATTACTGCACCGTATACTATGGTCTTAGAAAAAAGGGTCAGAGAACTTGCACTGGGCAATGGACAGTAGCATCCAGAATGCGCAGTCTTAAAACCAGCAACAAATAGGGTCCAGCAAAACATGAACTATAGTAGTTGACCACGGAGAAAAAGCAGATTTCTGACAGCAACGCTGATTTCAAATGTTCACAATAGGTGGATTTGTTACATTAATTTAATTGTCATAATGATTTATGTTTTATTTTTCAATATGCCTTATACTCATTTCAGGTTTTGTCTACTTTTTAAATAAGTCACTTTAGCTGACCTTTGATATAATGAGATGCTAGTCATCTATCTTTTGATTTTTGATGAAATATATATTATGTGTAGCCAAGTACAGTGTGTTAAAATTGTGAACTTTATTACGTAATATGCATGTTTAAAAAATGATGCATCATTTTTAAAATTGTAGTAGATTAATTTCACAATGCACATTATTTTTATCATTTCTTGTTATTCATACCGAAAAAATAAAAATAAAAATAATGTAACATTCTCTGAAAAGGAGCTATTGTGTGTCTTGTTTGAAAAAAATAAAGATTAACTATCAATTGCTTTGACGCTTTTCCAGGCAACAGTCCATGAGTGGATAGAAAATATGTGGATGTAATGTCAATACAGTGAATAGTACAGACACTCATATTAGGACATCATTTTTTCCGCTTTCTGGTGGTGGCTTGTTGACTGTGTCCTCAACTGGGCCGGATGAATTATCCCATCTAAAGACCCCTGAAGCAACCTGAGTTTCAAGAATAGAGTTGGTGATAGGTGGCTCATAGTGCAACTGTGTCGCACTTTCCGTAATGCGGGCAGCTGAAGAAGTTTCTGAGACCAAGCTGGAAGCAATTGGTGCTTGACCACAGAGAGTGGTAGCTAAATCAGACAGTGTTCTGTAGGTATCCTGCATCACCCCTGAATGTAAATTGTGGACACCTAGGTGATGCTTCAGGAGTTCATTTTAGTCTCTCTGATAGTCATTGAAAGCCCTCATGAGATAATTTTGGCCCAATAAAAGGTCATTGATCTAGACCAGCTTTTCTTCCTGCTGCATAGCTGCACCCATCAGGTTTATACACGTGGTGGTGATATTTGTTGCCATAGGCTGAGCCTCATATATTACATAGTAGCTGTTGCTATTGTACACTCATAGTTAGGTCAGAGTTTCCACAGGAAGAGTGTTATTTACTCTGAAAGCATGCTGTTTGTTATTTGGTGTAAATGTGTATAGCTGTTTTTGAAAAAATTGCAGTTAAAGAAATGATCAGGATGGCCATGAAGGGGTTAAAATAGGTAAATCTGGAATGTTGGTTTTCCAGATATGTTCCGATTGGCCTCTTTAAAAGGGACTAGTCAGCCCTGATCAGCTAGCCATAATCTACACAATATGTTGTGGTAGCCTCTACAAGACTTAGGAGCATTGTCTCTGTTTTATGTGTATGATTTAAAAAAGTTATAAGGGGACAATGTGAACACACCCTGACCACACGGGGCATATATGAGTGTCCCAAAGAGACCTACCCAGCCTGATTGGCTGGTCATATCACAGACAACATGCTGCGGCAGGCATTACAAGACTTGGGGTCATGTACCACATTGAAATGCATTATGGTGAATGTCAGGTGATTTTACCCTGTGAATATGCTGATCTTCTGCTAGGATTTGATTAACCATGTTTGACAGAAAACTGTTTTCTCTCATTATTTTCTGATAAAGGTCATGAAAGATGTTTCAGAATCTAAAATGAGAACATGTTTCCTACATTTTCATACTATATTCCCAGCCATGTGCGAATACTGATGGACATCCTGATTAAAATATGTACTTTCAACTTAACACCAGCCTCTCAGTTGATTCCCCAGTGGTCCACTGCAGTTTCCCACAGTGTTCTAATGAAAAACGAGGGTGCTAAAATTCGATTTTGATAACAGGGTGCTGTACACCTGAAGCTATCTTGATGGATGCAAAACTGTAAAATTTAATGCATTTCCTTTAAAAAGTATCAAAATTATGAGTGTTCATTTTGTCATAGAAATTATGGTTAGTGCTGTACCAAGCTAAAATGAGACATATTTTCAATGAGTTCTGAAATATGTTTTTCATTCCTATTAGTAAATCATTATGACATGAAGACTGAAACACATACTTTCAACACTAGCAGCAGTCTGTCTGTCAGATATCTCTCCAGTGTGCTCTTGCACTTTCCAGCACTGCTGTACTAAACAATTGGAGCATTGGCATTTGCATTCATGATCAAAGTGTGGCATACCTAAAGACACCTTGATGGAATCCAAACTGTAAAACTTAAAATATTTGCTTTAGAAATTAACAAAGTGTGGTGTTTTTCCAGTCATATCAATTATGGTTGGTGCTCTAGAAAGCTAAAATGAGGGCAAGCAGGTGGGTGGGGCAGTAGCAGCATAACAGACCTTCATACATGTGACGATGCGCAAAACCCATTCAATCTTGCCCCAAAGCATGCTTTGATGGATCAGGAGTGGTGTAGTCC
Organism: Lissotriton helveticus; assembly: GCF_964261635.1. Taxonomy (NCBI): domain Eukaryota; kingdom Metazoa; phylum Chordata; class Amphibia; order Caudata; family Salamandridae; genus Lissotriton; species Lissotriton helveticus. Next base: position 992,028,672 of record NC_136067.1, read on the forward strand.
CTCAATGGACTTTCGTGCTCCCCACTGGACTCGTTTCAATTTAAGACAATCAAAGATGACAATTTAAATTGATGGAACTGTAGTACACATTAGGTCCTAGGAAAACGACAGAAAATTAAGTCTTAACCTTAAAAGGTTTATTTTAAGATTTTAGGATACAGGAGTTATTTCAATGCAGTCAAATAAATGTATCAATAAATCAGAGCGCAAAGCTCAGATAAGGTATGGAATCAATCAAGAATTCAGTAGAGTTCAGATTATCAAATATAGAGTATAAAATGAGAAAGAAATCCAGCATAGATTCACCTTCTAAGTAGGGGTGGGAGAAGAATTCCTCTCCGATGGCGGAGTACGCAGTTTTGCCCACTCTGCACTGAGTTGTGAAAACTCAGCGAAGAGACGTGGAGTGGAGTTTTTTCACTGGTGAGGCTCGCCAGAGGTAAGTTGGTGAGCGCAAGCGAGAGAAATTGTGCGCTAGGCCAAATCCCGGTGAGATTTCTGAACGCTGGCGGTCACAGTAGGTCGCTACCGCTTGCATTGAGAATGCTGCCACTCACACTGAGGAACCTGACAAACTCAAGCAGAAAATCTATTGGAGCAGCAGAAAGAAGCAGCTTATTTTACAGCACGGAGAAGCTTCTGGTGCTAAAAATCAGCACGAACATCACAGCGTACCGGACTCTACCGCTCACAGAACTCCATGTAGCATGGCGGAGTTTGTTTGGCACTTAGCGGAGCTCCGTGAAGAGTGTGACACCACAAACCCCGCCAAGGCCTGCTTCTAAGTTAAGGAAAAGGGACTCTTTTACATCAAGAAAACACACTCTTTTATATGGTTCTAAACAAAGAATTTCATACATTCATTGCAGCAGTACTTGAGTCAAAAGCTCTTGAACCAATCAGAATAGAGTGAGGCAGAAACATTACAACTAGATACATTTAACAGGTTTCTTTTTTTTTTGTCCTTCATAAAGCAATAGTTTGGAATTGGAGGAATCGGGTGCCTAGTTTACTTAGAAGTGCCGACCTTCTGGGATTTCTCCTGGTTAACCGCAACAGATGCGTGGATAATTCTCGTTTTCCCTTTTCCTTAAGTATTCTCAAGCCCCTTTTATGTCCATTCCACCTTAGTAGTGATTCTGGGGTGAGCTAGTCACTTTGACTACTCCTTCAAGTTCCCACTTGAAGTGTTCTATTGCATTGCTTTAAATCATTGGACAATTGCATCGCTAATGGTGTAATTAGCTATTATTCATATAGTTTTCCCATATTGTCCAAAATTTGTTTGCTCTCCCCCTATTCCCACTCCTGTCCAGTTTATTTATTCTTGGACAGAGGTCATCCACTCTTTGAGCATTGGTGGTTAATTATTTACCCAGTTAATACAAATCTCCCTTCTCGCTAGCAATATTAAGACAAACAAGATTTTTTCTTTATCTTTACTTATTTTGTTTGCCCGGGCCAATTTCCAACTTTTCCCAAAAATAATCAAATCCATACTCACGTCCACCTGTACTCCCAATACCTTGGACACGGTTTTACCTATCTCTCTCCAGAAATCTTCCAATGTCTATTGCTAGGACAAGCTCATGTGTTAATTCTTGTATGTGCCGTCCTTTAATAAAGCCTTTTCGGTCTACGTGAACCACTGAGCCTGCAATCTCCCCAAGCCTTTTAGCTAGAATTTGCGTGTAAACCTTGTAGTCCGTATTTAGGAGAGATATTGGCCTGTAAGATTCAGTTCTTGTTGGATCTTTCCCCGGCTTGAGTATTAGGTTTATTGTTGCCTCATTCCAAGAGTCTGGTAGTGCTTCCTCTGCTAGAAATATATCATTAAACAGTTTCGTCATTGGAATTACTAAATCCTCGCACAGATGACTGTACAATTCATTTGGGAGTGAGTCTGGGTCTGCCGCTTAAACTTTTCTTTAAGTTCTTTAGCACTCCTAACACTTCTTCCTTGGTTATTTCTTTGTTGATCATATCTCTCTGTTCTTGTGAGAGTTTTGGGTGGGCTATTTTTTACAGCATATGTTGTATTTTTTCTTCCGTGGGTGGTTCTTCCTCAGTGTACAGGTTACCAAAAAATGCTACGAATTCATTTCTGATTTCTTCTTCTTCTGTCGTGTATTTTTGGTCTCCCACCTGGATCTTCTCTATCCCATTTCTTGTTGCATCGATTTTGAGCATCCACGACAATAACTTCCCGCATCCTTCTCCATACTCGTAGTGAGCTATTTTGCTCGCATCCCATTTGTCTTTTAAGATTACTTCAAGGAAGTCTACCAGCTCTATATTCTTCTTATCTCTCTCCTCCTTGAGTCTAGTTTTTGCTTCAAGGCTCACAGGTCTACTAAACTCTAGCTCTAAGATTGCCATTCCTTTCTCTAATTCTTGGATCTTATTTCTTCTGGTTTTGTTTTTGTAGGCCGCAAGGCTGATTAATTTGCCCCTAATATAGGCTTTGTATGCCTCCCACGCAGTATGCCTTGAGGTTTCTTCCTTATTAATTTGAAAGAACTGTTTAGTTTCTTTTGCCAGATTTTCTAAGCAGCTACCATCTAGGCAGATTCCCCTGTCTACTGTATATCTACGTGTATACATTGCTTTTCTACAACTGAGATGTAAGATCACAGCTGAGTGGTCCGATAGATGAGCTGGTATATGTTCAACTTTTTGTGTTGCTTCTGATAGTCCCTTATCTATTAAAAAATAATCTAGCATTGATGCGTGCCCCAACCTTTTATTTTGCAATGTGTATTTGTTGAGGTTTCCTCCTTTCTCCCTCCATATATCAACCATACCCAGATCTTTAATACAGTGATTCACCCACTCCCTCATTTTTGGTAGATTCGGACCATGTTTGGGTGGGAATTGATCTTTTTTAAGGTCCAAAATTATGTTAAAATCCCCTCCCATTATTATTGGGGCTTGCGCAGTTAGAAGTTGTGAGTACAATTTTTGCAGAGGCTCTGGATCGTCCTGGTTGGGGCCATAGTATCCAACCACTGTATATCTATTGCTGCGTATTTTTTGTTTCACCACTACCCATCTACCCTTTTTGTCTACTTCTGTCTCTTCAATCTGAGCTCCAGTTGATTTCTTAATTAAGACTGCTACTCCTTTTACGATGCAATTCTGGTTTGTACATACCCAGTTAGCTGTCCACTTTTGATTTTTAAGGAACTTTTCCCATTCTTCTTTTAGCAAATGTGTTTCTTGCAATATTATTATGTCGCAGTCCACTATTTTCAGGTACTCATATATTTTAACCCTTCTTTTTTTCAATCTGAGGCCGTTTACGTTCCATGATATTATTTTAACTGACATTCCTTCCCCTTTTTATTTTTACCTTCCCTTGTCTCGTTTGCAGTTTCCCTATGTTCTTATTACAGGTGTTGTTATGGGTTTTTTGTGCTCTTTCTACCTCATTTTGCTTTCTTTGGACATGATTTTTAGATTTTTTCCCCATCTTGCTCCCCAACTTGTGCACTTTTTTGTTTTTAAGTTTATTTTTTCTAGTGGTCCCCCCTCCTCTCTATCCCTCCCTGGAAAAGCCTCCCTTAACTCCTCTTGGGGCATTTTCTTTTTTGCCCCTCTTTGAGTTCCTCACCCCTTTTTTCTTACGTACTTCCACAATATGCTACGCTGATCCTACTTTTGTGTTTTGATTTCTTCTATAAAGTTTTCTACCTCCTTTGGGTCTCTGATATTATGCATTTTGTTTTGCCACATTATTCTTAATGCTGCTGGAAACGCATTTGAACTGTTGCTCCTAATGTCTTTAGTTGCTGCATGTACTGGTCTAATTGCCATTGCCTCTCCTGCGTTGTCTTGGATATATCCAACCTTATTCTGCAAGACCAATCTTTAAGCTGAAATAAACCATGTTTCAGTCCCTCGCTCAAAATTCTTTCCTTCAGGGCGTAGCTCTTGAAGTTTATGAGGATTTTTCTAGGGTTCTTTCTGATCTTGTTCCTGCCAAATGGGTCCCGGTGGACTCTCTGAATATCCTCTGCCAGGTCAACGGTCTTTGTCCATGTTAATGTGTCCTCTAGTAGCTTAATTCAAACGCTTTAATATCTTCACTTTCTAGGCCTTCAGGTGCATTTAAAATTCTTAGATGGAAACACTGACAAGGAATCCATCCAAGGAGCGGAAAAGATGGCGGCCGGCTAGGAGGCTCGGTCGCGAGCTCCTCACCCAACAGCAAATGATCCATGCAGAAAAGACCCAGTTCATAATGGAGTGCAGTCCCTACATCAAAACTACATGACATACAGACGACAGGGAGAAATAAGCTAAGAAACACTTTACCTCGGGGTCCGGCGCAAAGTCCAACGCGGAGCCAGGGATCAGGGCTCGCAGTCTGAGATCCGATCCAGCTCCGAAGCGGAGGGGAGGGGTGAGGCAGAGAAGCGCGGGAGGCAGTGTTCTATCCTTCCGGGGTCAAGGAGGGAAGAGACAGTGGCGGCGGCAGTAAGCAGCGGTGTATGACGCACTGTATGCTGCATTGTTGGCATTCTTGTTGGCATTCTTTTTCCGCATTTCCAGAACTGAGGGGCAGCACTGAAAACCGAAGGAAAAGTGGAGGTGCAGCAATTTCAGCTCGACTGTGCTATTCAGGTGTGGTTTGAAGCGGCTGATAACGTGCTACATCAAAAGTATTAACTCCTCCTCAAGGGGTTGTTGGATATAAAAAGGTCATTAAGAGAACAAGGGGAAGGCCTAATCTACTCGTTAAGGAGCAGAATTATCCTGTTGGTTGACCGACACCCAAAGCAAAAACCAGACGTAGTACGCCCCCCAGAAGTAGTAAAATTTACAGGCATATCACCCCTGATTGTCCCAAAAAGCACTAAAAAGAAGAGGAAACCGAATGTAACTGGAAAGCTGCAACACCCGGTATCTAGAGCAAGCCAGGCCAAACTAAAAACACCCAGTCTGACAAAACAATAGATAACCCCCTCAATAAAGTATTTTTTTAAAGTGCAAGAAAACCTGAAAGAAAACCTGGAAGAGGGAAAATACCAGAATAAGACCCAGTGTGATAAACAGAAAGAGACATACAACGAGGAGACATTGGTAAAAATGACAAAAGTAAGCACTAGCAACAGGTGTGCTGTATTAGAAGCATCAAATCAGAAAGAGATAGAAACTGATACCTCTGACACCGCAAGTATAGAAAAACCAGAGGAGTGCATAATGCCACAAAGGAACAAGAATTGTCTGGAAAGTATGATGACTACCATGATGGGGGAGGTGAGATCTAATTTTGAGAAGTCAGAAAGGAACCAGACAAAAATCCAGGAAGTATGTGAGGAGATGGACCAGAAGATAAACAGTCTTAAGGAGAGAGTAGCTTTAGTAGAGCTGGAAGTTGAGGCTTTAAACAAGAAGAAAACAAAAAAGAAATAGGCCAACTCAAGACCTCAGAAATAATAGACAAAGTGGTCTACGACAGGTTGTAAGGAATGGAAAATCAAGCGACAAGAAATACATTCAACAGGTTTCTAATAATCTACTACATGAAGTTTCTCCCAAACAAGCGTCTGCACATGGGACAGTAAAGGTTGTATAGTGCATGGTTTTCCCTGGGACAGCCAAGTTTAACCTTGAATGTGTATACTCTAATCAGAACAGTCTTTTAAAGACTTTGTCCTTTTCTGTGGGACACTTTTTAGTTTTATTCTAGTGAGACATGAAATTGCAAGTCTATTCATGTGGTACATTGAAACGCCACAGTAAAAGATGGCGTCAGGTGCTTAGTTTGCCTAAAGTTAGCTCAAACATGAATCTTCATCGCTACAAGGGATTAATTTTGCAAGGCAGCTATATGACATGTTAACATTTTGATACTAGAAAGAGGGAGATTTTGGAAAAACAATCAGGAGACTGGATTTTCCCTATTGGCTTATTGTAGTATTGAAGAAAGGACCCTCCAAGCAAGGTAGTTTATCACGTAGTTTATTGAGGTGGTCGGTAAGTCAGATACAGAGTGGTAAAGTCAGAGTCTAAGTAGGAGCCCCACCAGGAGCAGCTTCCCTGCTGCTCAGCCCTTCATCCAACTGATTCACGCACGTACATATTCCAAACACTAACATTCCATCATGCAGTCATTCTGGCCGAGCAGCAGGATACCACATATCTCCCCCCTTTACAACGCAAAGGAAGGAAGTTTTAAAAGGCATCAAAAAGAGGCAAGAAAATAAAAGAATTAAATATAGTGAATGGTACACTTAAAGAAGGCATGAAAATGAAATATGGAAAGAGCAAGCAGAGGAAGTAAAGTGGATATCAAGTGAGATAAAAGACAAGTGCAAGTGACTATCACACTATCTTCCTTTCCACAGAAACACAAAAATAAATCCAACCCCGTACAACAGACTAAAGAGGAAACCAAGTACTAACATCATGTATGCTGGCCAGGCAAACAGGAAAGTACAGAGTGTTAGAGAGAAGATAAAAGTGAAAAAGTAAGTAGAGAGGTGAAGAATACGCAGAAAAAGGAAAGTAGCTGAAATGGAAATGTACCAGAGAACTTTCCCCAAGATAAGATGGGTGTAAGGTATAGAATACAAGAAATGCAGAATTAACCCAAAGAAAATAGGTAGAAGGTGTGGAGTGTGGAATATAACACACGGCACAAAATGTGTGGAGAGAGACCACACTGTGTAAAATGTGTGGAGAAAGACCACAAAAATGTGTGGAGAAAGACCACACCGTGTAAAATGTGTGGAGAAAGACCACACCGTGTAAAATGTGTGGAGAAAGACCACACCTTGTAAAACGTGTGGAGAATGCAGATCAAGCACTCACACACAAATATTGCGGAACCAACAATAAATCATTGACTGATGAAAACAAGCAGTTCAACTAAGAAAAATTAAGGCATATGACACACGAAATTGAAATACTGTAAAGTAAGCAGGCAAGAAACTACTGTAAACAATAAACAAAACAGCTCTAAGTGTTTTACGTAAGATTTCAACCTCTTAGTAGAATGTCTTGTAAGTCTTATAAGAATAAATTACAGAGTTCCAAAATGTCACTTAGAAAACCTGCTGAGCGATATCTCAGCCGAACTTATCAAAAACAAACAGATGCTGATGTCCACAGTACCTTAAAGTAGCCTAATGAAGATCTTCAAGATGACCAGTATGTGATAACCAAACAAAGACAACAGCCAGCAGGTACAAGAGCACAAAGGTAAAAGAGGAACCACTGCAGAAATGAAAGTGTGTAGAACTGGCAAAGGAAAAGGCTACAATGAACTTTATTGTAAAACATTTCAACAAAAAAAAATATATGGTTGGTAAAGTAGAAAAGCTGAAAGAACTCTGAAGATTCAATGCTTACGGCCTAATCCAACCATAAGATGGCAGACGTACGGTGACACTGCGGCGGATGGCTCCTGGCGTCACCGTGCTTGAAAACGTCCAGCACATGCAGAAACAATGAGGAACGTCACTGCTTCGGAAATAGAGAAGGGGAACGTCACGAAGGAACAGCGCGAGATGCCGGTGATGATGGTAAACATGCTCGCGCTTTCCATGTTTAAATGTACTGTAGCGGTTAAACTGCCAAAGCTGGATGCAGACAATGTCGGCAGGGTTGTGCATAAAAAAAAAAACTGTCACAGGTTGTAAGTACATGGGCAAACGCAGAGTGCAGGCCTGCACACGAGGGCTGAGAAAACATCAGCAACCTATACACGGCATTGGCAGGCAAAGCAAAAAGTAAAACGATCTCGTCCGCAACAGATCAGGCAAATTAAAAGTCGAAACAGCTGGGCCAAAAACGTGTAGAGAGGTAGGCACAGCAGGTGAAAAACTGGCACAATGGCAGACAGAAACACATTAAAAATGGGTCTTCTCCCATCTGACATGGAGTTCCTCACTAAAAAACAGCATGGAGCAAGGGCCTCTCCGCGCCAGGGTGAAACCCCCCAGGGCTACACCGTCCAAGGGTAGAAGGTCAGGAAAGCACTCTTACCAACATGGCAAAACAGGCAGCAAGACAGGGGCAGATCATTCAGTGAGTTGGGTAGCAAAGCAGGCAGGCAGAAACTGGCAGCTTCGGGTAGTTTCACCCTCTGTACGCAAGCAGTAACTGAAAGTAGGTAGGTAAGTACTTCAGGGAAATTGCATTATGGGTCAGAACTGTACCAAATTCACAGGAATTGGACGCTATTCCATGGTGATGGGAAGGTAAGTATGACAGGCTGTACTTTCCAAAAGTAGCAGGACAGGCAGCAAGGTAGCCGGTACACACCTCCAGGGAACTGCACGTTGGGAAGGAACAGCCCCAAAGAAGCAGGATGGCATGCAAACCCTAAGAAGTAGGTGAGGAAACAAGGCAGCAGGTAAACAGGAACCAAGCAGAAACTGCCACTTAATGTTGGGGCGACCGGTGGATTGGTCACTGGTGGGGCTTGGTGTGCCAGTAAACTTCAAATGCGAAGCTTTTACATTTGGAGAGAGTCCTTTATCTTGAGCGTTACGATGATGGCTTCTTCAGGCTGAAGAAATTAAGCACTTCTGGTACCAGAATGTAGAATTGAAGAAAGGACGCTCCAAGCAAGGTAGTTTACCACATAGATTTTTTGAGGTGGTAGGTAAGTCAGATACAGAGCGGTAAAGTCAGAGTCTAAGTAGGAGCCCCACCAGGAGCAGCTTCCCTGCTGCTCAGCCCTTCATCCAACTGATTCACGCATGCATACAATCCAAACACTAACATTCCATCAGGCAGTCATTCTGCTGAGCAGCAGGCTCCCACACTTATGTTGAAGCACAGGCAATTCTAGGTGGGAAACTACTAAAAGAAAGCAATTTTAGGCTTAAAAAATCGGGAGTCTCCTGTCTGTTGTCATGTATGGACCTCAGAGGGCACAAAGGAGTCAGCAAGGGCTGTGCATAGGAACAACGGAAGGCAGGGTGAGTGGTAGGGGCAGCAAGCTGATGGCAGGGCAGGCGGCAAAGGCACCACAATGGAGTGCAGAGGGAAGGAGTGAGAGGCGAGGGCACACACACAGACAACAGAGAACAAGGGTATTGGGTCTATAGCAGTAAACTGCCTGGACAAGGCAGGTGGCATGAACAGTGGTAGCACAATGGATCATAGAGGGCAGGAGAGAGGTGGAAGGGGCATGCCTATGGACAACAAAGGGCAGGGTGAGAGGGCCAGGTCAGGGCCATCCAGCTCACCTGGCAGGACAGCTGGAAGTGGCAGTGGCAGCACAACTGACCAGTGTTTCACCAAAATCATTAAGGTTGGAGTGTGAATAGTAAATCTGGCACCCTGCAAAGTCCAACTCTTTCCCTATTGTGGCTAAGATTAGAGTGGAAATAGTAATTGTAATCTCCCGAGAGGCCAACACCTTCCCCTGTCTGGCTACGTTTGGAGTGGGAATGGTGAATTTAACCCTCCAATGATCCAATAAATGTCCCCACTTGACTGTGTTTAGAGAAGGAATGGTAAATCTTACACCCTCAGATCAAACACTTTCTCAAATGTGTCTGAAGTCAGAATATTAACCAGACACCCTACAGAACCCAACACTTTCTGCTTTGTTGATACATTTGGAGACTCAATAGTAAATATTCTGCTATAAACTCCAACACTTTCGTCAATGTGACTAAGTTTGGAGAGGGAATAGTAAAGTAGAACATTTTCCCCAATGTTGTTAGGTCTGGAGTAGAAATAGTAAATGTAACCCCCATTATTCAAACATTTTACCCCATGTGGCTAAGTTTGAAGAGGGAATAGTAACTGTAATTCCCCAGAGTCATTTTCTCAATGTGGTTAATATGGGAGTCGGAATTAGAAAATCAGGCAGTTTCCGAGTGCAACACTTTCTCCAATGTGGCTGTTTGGGGTCAGACTAGCAAATCCACTCCCCTCAGCATCCACCATTTCTCCCAGTACAGCTAAGTTTGAAGTAGAAACAGTAAATGCAACACTCAACAAAGTCAACTCTTTCCCAAATCTGGCTAAGCTTGGAGGGGGAATAGTAAAGCTACTCCCCCCAGAGTGCAACACATTTTCCAATGTGCTTAATTCTGAAATGGGAATAGTACATTTAATCCCCTAGATTACAACGCTTTACCACCCTGTGGAAACGGGATAGTTTTTTGCACACCTAGGCCTGTCACAACTCACAAAAATTCTCCTAATCGAAGCAAAGGTAGGAGAGTCCCCATGGAAAGGTTGATAATGGCTTATTACCATTGAGGCCTGTTGCCTCAACATGCATTCCCATGAACCAAAAGTACAAAATTGCCATAGATTTTTTACAGCTGTGCACCATTGTGTCTGTCTGGGTAGGTCAGGGTGTGGCCAATCCTGCTGAGTGGCAATCAGAAGCTAAAGCCTGGTGCCCATGCCCAGTTAGACCGGTCTGTTACTGTGGCCAACCAGGCATGCTTACTTTAGGCTTCTTGAACCAGCACTGCTAAGGAGCCAGGTGGAAACGTAGCACAGTTGCCCTTGGCTCCTTTGGAGCACCGGGTTCACCTGCTCACACCAATGCTTGCTTTGCTCTCGTTTTGTTTACTAGTAAAAACAGCATGAGAGTAAGGCATGGATTGGTTGTTTAGAAAGTGAGTTTGGGCTGGTCTGTCTCTGCACTGACGATGACTAGTGTTCAGAAGGAAGTGTGGGTGGGATTATTACAGAACATGGCCAATCACTGTATAGATTTATTTTTAAGCCTTACAGTGATTGGTCTAGCTTCTGTTCCTTGCAGAGGTGCGAGTTTCCTTTATCCACAGACTCGTAAAGAGAGCAAAATAGCAGATTGTTTTTTTACCGTCTCCACAAGTGTGTACTTCTAGGCCCTGTTGACCAGTGGTGAGGAGCTGTTTTCTAATATTCTTTTGCCACCTTGCTGAAAGTTGGTGTAGATGTTGCAAGAGCCCTAACTTGAGAAGATATAGCGCTCAGGTTTGAGAATGAAGGCATCGCCATTCCTCATTGTCTTTCTGCATAACATTTTTTTTAAAGTTTTATAGGGCGTTTTATATGAACATCAGCTGGCAGTTACATTGCACAAGGACATTTTTTGTAGGCATGGGGAAGAGTAAGTGATTTTCCCAGAATCAAGGGAAGTTGAGTCTCGAACCTGGCCACATCCTCCTTCCATCTGCTTTGCACCTCTCCAACCTCCATGTTTGAATCAAGTTTGCTTGAACTTTTGTTATATCCAACGTTTTTCCTATGTTTTCTCTGTTATTCTTCTCACTGCATGTTCTCCATTATACTGCTGTATCCTAGTGCTTAGGTTGCTAGGTTGCATTAGAATGTTAGGCCTCTGATCTTCAGTTGAAGACTGAAGCTTCTTGGAAGAGCACTCTGACTGATCTAGTGCTGTACTTGTTATTTCTACAATAAACTTAAATCCTTAAGTTTACCTCCTTCTCCTGTCATCCTTGGATACAACATAATTTGGCGACGAGGTGGTCAAGTCAGCACTTTCCTGAACCTACGCCCAGATTCAACTTTGGAAGGATCTTGTCAGACTACAGTGTTCACTCACTAATTTTCTGACTTTCTTGGTTTTTGAATACTTCAACCCATTCTTATGAACTACCTTAAAGACTTGAAATCTTGTCTACTACCTACAAAGAATTATCATATTCGTCCTCCACTAAGATAAGTTTAATATTTAAATATTTTTCAATTTTAAATATTCGAAGTCTATTGGGAGCTTCGCTGCATGTGTTTTCACGTTTAATAAAACACTTCGATGCAGGCTCATAGATTTTTGTAAACTTGTAAATCAGCTTGCTTTGGAAATAACTCCTTCTTAATAACTGCCTTCTTAATAACTGTGCCTGCCTTTGTTTTTTCAATCTTTATGTTGTTCTGAGCGTTTCATCCTTACTCCCGATTTTTTCATAAACATACGATTTCAAATTTTACTAATTTTAAGTTAATTTCATGTTTACGGCACTCAAATTCATCAACTGGCAGTTATTAACTTACTTGGAATCTTCATTTCTCAAAGATCGCCATTCCTTGCGCTCCATTGACGTCTTCCAGTGTTTCCTCGATCTTCCGGCAGCGGCTGAAGTGACGGAGTCCATCATCACGATTTGACGTTCATTCTCAAGTCACGTCAACACGTCACGTCGCACAGCGGCCATTTTGAGTTACCAAGCAACGCTAAACAATTTGTGTATCGCTTTCGTTGGAAAAAAAACTTCGCTGATACACACAGCTATGAGGTATTTACTTTTATTTATTCAATAACTTTAACCCGTTTTCTTCGCTGATACACACAGCTCGATCATTTTACTCAAATGATGTGTATCATTTACGCTGATACACACAGCTGGCACTAATCTTTAAAATACGTTCTTTATCAACGCTGATACACACAGCTGAAATTCTTTTAAACTACGTGTATCATTTACGCTGATACACACAGCTGATATTAACTTTAAAAAAAAAAATACATTCTTCATCTACGCTAGTACACAATTGAAATTGTTCTTAAACAACGTGTATCATTTACGCTGATACACACAGCTGATAATAACCTTTAAAATATACTCTCACCTACGCTGATACACACAGCTGAAATTTAGATTATGTTCTTCATCTAGACTCGTCCACTCAGAACAACGTTGGAACTACGTGCATCATTTACGCTGATGCACACAGCCATTATTAACTTTTCAACTACATTATTACAACTGTTAACACTAATTTTATTCCATAATTATTTTAGTGTATCATAATGACTCAACAAACTGCAGTCCTTCCACCTCCTTTCCTCCCTGAACCAGGTACTCCAAAAATTAAATGGACTCAATGGTTTAAGGCTTTTAATAGTTATATAGTTGCTATTGACGCTGTGAAATTTTCTCCTGTTAGGAAAAATGCAAGGCTGTATAGTGCTTTGGGTGCTGAGGGTCAAAGAATTTTTGATCATCAACCTCCTATAGTTAGACCTCCTTCAGATGATTGGAATGAGTATACTGAAGCTATTGCACGTCTAGAGAAGTATTTTAAAGATGAACCGAGCATAATTGTTGAAAGACACAACTTTTATACTCGTAAACAAAGAGAATATGAAAAGATTGATATCTTTTTATCTGAATTAAGGGTTCTAGAAGCAACTTGCGAATTCGAGGGCCCTATTGATCAATATCTTAGAGATCAAATTGTTGTAAATTGTTTTAGTAACAAGGTGCAAGAGAGGATCTTATGTTGTCGTAATCCTTCTCTACTAGAAACTTTGGAATTGGCTAGGGGAATTGAAAGATCTGTATTTGCTTCTAAGGAATTGAGCAATAATAAACCTACACACGTTGATTTAGAAAACAAAATTCCTTCTCAAAATAGTAATCAACGTGATAAGCCTCCTAAACTTGAGTGGAAGAAAACTGATAAACCTCCTGTTTGTTTTAGATGTGGCTCAAAGTCACATCTGGCTAATTCGACTTCCTGTCCGGCCTTAAAGAAACTATGCTCTAATTGTAAAAAAAATGGGCACTTTGCTGCAGTGTGTAAATTTAAATCTAAAACGATGTATCTTGAAGTTACTAATTCTGAAGAAGTGTCTGATGTAAGTGGTGAACAAATTGTAAGAAAAATTTTATTGTCAGTTGATATGATAGATAGTCATGAGGATTCTTCTTCTGATGATCCTGTGTGTGATTTAACAATTGGTGAAGTCCTTGTTAAAGTTACTGTAGACTCGGGATCTCCTATTACTATCATTGCTGATTTTCTTTTCTTAGAACACTGGAAAGAAATTTCACTTTTGCCTCCTGATATTCGTACAGTTGCATTTAATGGAAAGGTCATTGACTTAATTGGCTATTTCACTGATACTCTGACTTTTGAAGATCGTTCTGTTCAAGCGAAAGTTTATGTGGCTAAGAAAGGCTATAATGTTCTGGGATGGAAGGATCAAGGAAAATTTCCTTTAGTTTTAAGACCTGGCACTAACAATCCTATCTCTTTAGATCGTTCTACCACATTTAATGCTCTGGTTACTGAAGAATTGTCCTTGGAGAATATCATGGAAAAATACAAAGCTGTGTTTTCTGATAGTCTTGGTTCAGTCAAAGGCTTCGAACACAAAATCATTTTGAAACCTGACGCTGTTCCAGTGATTCATAAGGTCAGACATGTTCCTTTAAGTATTATGGAGAAATTGAAAGCTCATCTTATTCAGCTGAGTAAGGATGGAGTCATTGAACACATTAATTCTTCTTTGTGGGTTTCGCCAATTGTAGTCGCACTTAAAAAGAACTGTGATGAGCTTAGGCTATGTGTAGACCTTAGAGCTTTAAATAAGAACATACAGGTGGATTGTTTTCCCCTACCACGTATTCAAGATATGCTGGCTCAATTGAGAGGTACAAAAGTTTTTTCGACCATAGACTTGAGAGCAGCATATCATCAGATTGAGTTATGTGTAGAATCTAGGGATTTGACTGCTTTCAACACTCCCTTTGGTCTCTTCAGATATTTGAGTTTACCTTTCGGTCTTGCCTCGGCAGCATCGGTTTTTCAGAAATTAATGTTTCAGTTGTTTGATGGAGTTCGTGATGTTTTAGCCTACCAGGATGACATTTTGATATCTACTAACACTATTGAAGAACATGTCATCAAATTAGATCAAGTCATAAGTATTTTAAATGATCATGGCATGACTGTTAAAAAACAGAAATGTAAATTTCTTCTTGATGAGGTTGAGTATCTTGGTCATACCATCTCCCATAAAGGTATTTCTCCTAAGCGTGACCTGTTGCAAGGTATTCGTGATTGTGCTCAACCCAATAGCAAAGACCAGTTAAGATCATTTTTGGGTTTGAGTGAATTTTATTCAAGATTTGTTCAGAATTTTGCACATATAAGTGAGCCTTTGAGGAAGCTTACCAGGAACAATGTTAAATTTGTGTGGGGTGAAGAGCATAATTTGGCTTTTGAGTCCTTAAAGGATTTAATAATAGGAGCTCCCGCTCTTAAACCTTTTGATGAGTATTCTCTTTCTTACATCACAGTAGATGCCAGTAATGCTAGTTTAGGTGCTGTGCTGAGTCAAGTTGATGGTAGTAATGAGAGTATAGTTGCTTTTGCTTCCCGTCAAATAACTCCATCAGAGAGAAACTACAGTACAATTGAAAAGGAAGCCTTAGCTTGTGTTTGGGGAGTCAAGCATTTCTCTACTTATGTTTGGGGTCGTGAATTTGTTGTGGTGTCAGACCACAAACCATTAATCTACATGTGGAATGATAAAGGTTTGAGGAATGCAAGTCCTAGATTAAGTCGACTTTTTTCTAAGCTTTATGACTTCAATTTTGTAATGAGACACATTCCAGGTGGAAAAAATGTCACTGCTGATTTTTTATCTAGATGTCCTTCAAGTTCTCTACAGTTTTCACCAGTTCTTGATGACAAAGAGGTGGTAGTTAATTTACTTGATGGTTTGGTTTTAGCCAAGCATGTTGTTTCTGAGTCTGATTGGATTAAAGCGTCTTTGCAGGATTATTCATTTTGTATGTTAAAAAAATACATTGCTGAGGGTTGACCAAGAGAAAATCAAGTTGATAAGGATCTTCTTCCTTTTTCCAAAGTCAGGGATGATTTGAGCCTTGAGGGAGATCTTATTTTGAGGGGTTTTTCTCTTATTCCTCCTGTGTCCATTCGAGACAAGATTGTTAACATTGCTCACAAAGGTCATGGAGGGATTACAAGTACTAAGAAGAGGTTAAGACTTTATTATTGGTGGCCAGGTATGGATGTTTGTGTGGATACCTTTTTGAATGATTGTTTTGAATGCTCTCATGCTGAGAAATCCTTACGCACTGTCAATAAACCATTATGTCCTGTTATTTTTCTTAATAGTTCATGGGAGAAATTAGGCATGGATTTTTTAGGGCCCATTGGTGGTTTAAATCAAGGTTTTAGATTTATTCTTACCATTGTTGACTATCATTCCAAATGGGTTGTCTTCGAATTTTTGAAGGAACCAAACACTAGTAATGTCATAAAATGTCTTAAAAAACTTTTTCAATCTGAGGGAATTCCTACCTTTCTAGTTTCAGACAATGGAGTGCAATTTGTTTCGCATGAGATGAAAAGTTTTTGGGACAATTTTGCAATTAAACATCTTACCACTGCTTTATATTCTCGCAAGGTAATGGCTTAGTGGAAAGAGTGAACCGTGTCTTGAAGGATGCAGTCCAGTTAGCTGTCTCATCTGGTGGTTGTGTTCAGGATGTCGTGAGCGACAGAATTTGGTCATATAATAACACCCCGCATTCGACCACTGGAGTAACTCCTTCCTTTCTGTTAAGAGGGAGACAATCTTTTAATGAGTTGTCTCCTGGTTGGGTTGTTAGCAAAACTGTTCATGAAAGAGGTGTACCTGATTTGAATCAAGTTAAGGGAAAGGTTGAGTCTGCTCAGATGAAATCTAAAATTAGGTATGATCAAGATAAACATGTGAAAGAAATTAGTTTGGATATTGGTGACAAGATTAGAGTCAGAAGGCCGTGTAAGGTTAAGGGGTCAAGATTTTATCCTGAAACAACTATTGTTCAAGTCAGCAAACATGCTGTTAAGGTGCTTGGTGGCAAGTGGTGGAGCAAGAGAAACGTTGCCAAGGTGAAGCATTCAAATCTAGATCTTGCTGAAGTTAGGTCAGATTTGGATGCCTTTTCTCCTAGCATGAGTGATTTCCTGGGCTTACAAGGAGATGGTTGCAGCCTCGGCGTCCCTGATCCTCCTGCTGATACTGCGGATCTAGATAATTGTGAGACTCATAACGGCGTTCCTGATCCTCCTGCTGATACTGCGGATCTAGATAATTGTGAGATTCATAATGTTGATGTTGGTAGTTGTGAGACACCTTTTTCTGAAGTATCTGTCCCTTGCTCAAGATCCAGTTCTAGAATTAAGTCCAAACCTAAATATCTTGATGAATATGTTATTTGATATGTACTTTTCTGTTGGAGATATGTTTTGTAAATATTGGCTTGTCTTGTTTTTGGGCTTGTATATGAAGCTCCTTAATTTTTGTTTCTGTTCTTGGGAGGGGAGGTGTGTTATATTTGTTTTGGGAAGGGAGATGTGTTATATCCAACGTTTTTCCTATGTTTTCTCTGTTATTCTTCTCATTGCATGTAATCCATTATACTGCTGTATCCTAGTGCTTAGGTTGCTAGGTTGCATTAGAATGTTAGGCCTCTGATCCTCAGTTGAAGACTGAAGCTTCTTGGAAGAGCACTCTGACTGATCTAGTGCTGTACTTGTTTTCTACAATAAACTTAAATCCTTAAGTTTACCTCCTTCTCCTGCCATCCTTGGATACAACAACTTTATATTTAACTTTCCCCCTCACCACTTTTGAAAAACACCAGTCGACACTCCTCAAATGCCACTTAATTTTCCCTGGCCCTAATTATACCCCTCGTGAGGCATTGAGGATTGATTATTTTTTTCTGCAAGAGTAGCCTATATAACTTGCTGATGTCAGTCTGCAAAGGACCTTGAGCTTTCTGTGCATATAATGCAGATAGAGGGTGCAACCCGTCTCTCTTCAAGCCAAAGGATTTTGAAACTGCATAGTTATACTACAGACTATGTCATGAATCATAGCAACAATAATTACTGATGCCTTCTATGAGTAAATCTACTTCCGGGGCCCTGAATTTCTTGTTTTCCCTCTATTCTTTTGCATGAGTCAGGCCTCGTCACTCGGTGAACGAGTGTGAACCGGTGCACCTCATGGGAAGGTGATAGCACGCTGCCAAGAGGCAATCCCCGTTGGTGAGAATTCGTAGCTTTAAAACGGACTGCGCAAGGTCTATTTCCTGTGAATACATCAGCGAATGTTGCTACATACACTACATGGGCGAAAGGAGTCTAGTTTTGTGGCAGTTCCCGTGGTGTCGCAGATGACATGGCACTTGAATAATTCTCGGTAGAGAGCCGTCCCTTTTGATAACCTCTACGATGACATGATACCAAAGCTGCTTTTACATCACTGTGAACTTCTTTGTTATAGAACTTTTTTTGTTTAAATAACACGTAGTATGTACCCTTTTTGAAACACCTAAATTCAAAACCTCTCATGTGTGAAACACATTCTTTACGTGTGCGTCTGCATTTTTCTGCATCCCAAAACTGCACACACTGCTTAGGATCTCGAATCCACATTGTTCCTCTCCTACATCAGTTACATCTTATACTGAACTCAGCATCTTACCCTGCAACAACATCCCCGATGCGAACTGATCTGCCTTGTTTAACCCGTTAACATTGCACCATTTTTTTATTGGTCCTTGGTCTTCTGAAAATGCATTGAGTTCTCTGTAGAATACTCTATTGCATTATGGGAAGGAGTATTATAAAAATGAAAAAATAATAATAATAATAATAAATAAACATGCTCTATATCAAAGTATAGTCCGTACGAGTGCACCTTTTTTTGCAGATACCCCTTTGAAAGATAATACGGTTTCTAAAATAGCATGGAAGGTAAGTGCAGCAAAGTATTTGTCAAGTGCCTCTCCCCTGCCAGTGCAAAAATGTAATCCAGCGTTTGCTATGTGAGAACAGGTGCTGGTTAGTGATACTTTTTAAAAGCACCGGTTTAGGCTTTCTCAAGATATGCATCCAAACACGTCTTTGATTCCCTGTGGAGGAAACAAAATTGTTTTTAAAGCTTAGTTGTACAATCGACAGTCATTTGCAAATACCCAAAAAGTACATGTATTACACTTATGCATGAAGAATTGTTTCAATCTAGAGTATCCTGAACTTCGCAGAATAGTTCCAGATCCCACTTTATAGATAGCGCACACTGCCCTGGTCTGCACCGCGGTGCACCTTTACCTGGGTGCGCCGGATGCAGACTCGTTCGATGTGACCTAGTATCATTAATGAGCTGCTGCCAACCCAACAGTGAACTGGTTGTATGATGTTACAACGCGATCTTTTAGACCGCGGTATATCACAACGCATCTTTTACAACTTGCGCTGCAGGGTGCTGGACTTAGGAATAGTAAGATTTACTATTCCAACTCCAGGATACGTACAGTAGGGAAGGTGTTGGAATAGTAACTACTATTCCTTAGTCTAGAGCGCCCTCCAGCGCAAGTCGTGGTAACGATTTGCGTGGTAAAAGACGCGTGGTAATGGCAGCACGGTGTTTTGACCGCGTTGTCATGGATGTTCCCCCAGTGAACTTATGTCTGCCATGGAAACACCTCATCAGCGGTGGCGGCTGCCACAAACAAATGGTGGTGAGGCAGGTGGGGGAAGCGCGGGAGAGGGAGAGCAGGGGGAGCGCGCGGGGGTGTGAGTATATATAAAAATAAAAGAACTTACCTGAAGCCTCTGACCCCAGGTCACTGGCCACCTCCCGCTTCCTCTTCACTTCCTTGTCCCAGGAGCTCCTGGGACAAACTCCCATCCAATCACCGCGCTGTTCTGCTAGGAGAGCAGCGCAGGGATTGGCCTGAACTGGCTGAAAAGATGGTCCACTCAGGCCAGGGAGTCTGTGGGGGTTTCTCCAGCCCGGCTGTTCAATGCAGCAGGGCTGGAGAAACCTAAGTGGCCATGTGTGTTTTGGTCGGCCTGAGACTGCCGGCCAAACACATATGCACACTCAGGGAGTAAACATAGCACTCCTCCTCCCATGCCCCGCCCCTCTCTGCATGAGGTGGCTCAGAGCTGGCAAATGAAAAATGAAACAATGCAAGAACATCGTTTTATTTTTCATTTGCTGGCTCTGAGCCAGGCAGTGGGGCAACGCTCCTCTGCCATTGCTGAAGAGTCACCCCTGGTCCTTAGTGAAAGGGAGACGGGTTTGAAGCAACTGATCGCCTTTACTGTGGAAGTGACAATCTGGCATTTGAAAGTGGGCAGGTACTGTGAATCACTTCTCTGCGATTGCAGGCCAGTCCCTCGAGTGGGCTAAGGGTACTCTTTTCTACCCCTTCAAATAGGCGCAGTAGAGGGCATACACACTGTAAGCCACCTCTCTGTGGCACACAGTAACTCTCCTGATAGCAGCTTTGCTTCTGCACCCATGTCTGTAACTCAGCAGGGATACAGAGCCAACATGTTTCCTCATTTGGCTGGGGCAACACCCTCATGCAAATGAGAGAATGCCCCCTTGAGTTCATGCAAGTGCTCATGTAGCACTGGTGCGAGTTGTATTCCTAGGAAGCTGTGCAAGTGTCTGTAGCCACTTTTATAATAGCAAAATGGCCTCAATTGCCAAAAAGAAAGCACCCAGAACTAATCCTGGGAAACTGTTTTCGCATCCCATAAATGTGGTCCAAACATGAGTAAATCTAAAAAAAGTAATTTTGCACCTTTTATGGGAATTGAGTCAGCATGTTTGATGGTCTGGTGCGCAATTTTGCACCATTTATAAGTTTGAATAATGATCGTATTTCTTCACTCTCATTCTCTGTGTGTTCTGTGTATATTATGGGTGTGTTATGGCTTATCACCACAGAGGATTTCCATGAGGTGGCTGACCTTGAGACTTACCACCAACCTCTCCAAATGCTCAGATATAAGGGATTCATGTTGTCAGTTGGATGTGGCATGCCAGTCATTGTCTTAGTGTTTTGTGATGGTACCCATATTGAAAATGTTATGCTGCATTTGCTGTGTGTGCTTGAATCGTCATATTCAATCGATGGCCTGCATTGCCCCATTTGTAGATGATGTGCACATTGGCCTGCTTTGTTGAATTTTACATACTCCTCATTCATCTCCTTAGGTGGACTGTGATGCCCATCCATTAGTTACAGTATCATAAGTATGGAATCACAGGTATAAAAAGGTATCTCACCAATTGCCTATGGGGATAAGGAATACCTCAACCCCCTGGTAATGGTACAGTCTTCTACAAAGTAGATTTTGGTTAAAGGGGAACCCTTAATTGTTCTGTATTTCAATTGTTCGTTTATACTATTTATCTTTCAGAAGAGCTGGTCTTTGACATCTCAAAGTGATGACTCTGTATGCTAGTTTCAGCAATACCTTATGTTTATTCTAATATGGTTCTTTATTAAATGAGGTGGGTGTTGAAGCCTATGTAAAGGCATGTCCTCTTCTCCCCAGCAGACTGATAGCTACACTGGTGGTACCCCTAATGACTGATAAAGAGCTGACAAAAAGTTCACAGCTGGGACATCTTGGCAGGCTAACCCAACACATGAGACGCACTGTGACACAGGCCCTCATCACCATCTGACTGGACTGCGGCAACACCCTGTACGTAGGAATTGCCACACACCTCCTACAGAGACCTCAGACCATACAGAATGCTGCATCCAGACTTATCCTTGGCCTTCCCTGACGAACGCACATCACACCCAACCTCAGGCAACTCCACTGGCTCCCGGTACGGAAGAGATGCCAATTCAAGCTGCTGAGCCACGCACACAAGGTGCTACACAACCAAGGACCTGCATACATTAACCACCACCTGAACTTCCACCAACACTTGAGAAGGCTACACTCCGCCTCCATTTCACTTGCCCATACTCTCAGCTTCTACTGAAGCAGAAGTGGCAGACTCTCCTTCTCCCACATCATGACAAAGAACTGGAACAGCCTACCCATGCACATCTGGACCATCACATTAGTTCCGGAATTCCAAATAGCCCTCAGGACTTGGCTGTTCGAATAAGCCTCCGAGACCAGCAAGCGCCTGGATACCTTATTGGGTGATTAGCAACAATTTATGAATCCTGATTAATTGATTGATTAGTGCATTGAAACTGTCTGAAAGTTATACATTCATAGCTGTTTAGAGAAAAGCGTTTAACTTTCAGGGTAGCTAGTGCCTGGTTTGTATTTCTGGTATATTAGGCTTTCTGTAGGAGTGAGAAATTGCAGGGTTTGCTGCCTTCTGGAAAATGGTATGCTCCTTCTTCACTCAAACTAGTCCCCTTGTAATGCTTATTTGACTAGGGCCAAACCCTCCTCTGGGATCATGGTAAGGCATTATGGCTTGATCATGGCATGAGAGCTTTCAACCACTACCCTTTCAGTCCTACTTAAACCAGTTCTCCAGGGATTCCAGCCAGGTGTCCATCAGAAGGGCAGCTGCTTAAGGGCATCGGCCCTGTTTGGATAAGAATGGGTCTATTATTAGAAATTCTGCGGCATATGTATAAGAAGTTAACGTCGCTGTAGCGTCCATTTTTTGAAGTTATGGCAGAATTTTTCTTATCGCCGTATTTACAAGTTGCCACTAACCGCAGTTAGGGGCAATTTTCTGGCATAAACGTCAATTTTAAGGATCGCCACCTCTGTTAGCGGGACTTAACGAAGATGAGATGCAAGGTAGCCATTCCTGTGCAAAAAACGCCGCTAACCCCACTTCGCGATATTTACAAGGAATTTCTGGTATGGTGAAAAAACAAAAAAACTGCCTCTAACTTCAGTTAGAGGCAGATTTTTAAGATCAGAAAACAGCTGGTCTTAAATATGATGCAAACACTTGGGGCCTTATTTCAGAAGGTTGTGGTGCTGAACAGCACTGCAAGGAATGTTGCTGCGCTGCACTGCAACATATCTGCAGGGCAGGAATGTGCAGCATCAATAAGAGAGGGTGCATTTATGGGCCTTATTCATGAACAGTGTTGCATCGCTGCAACAAAACAGCGTTGCAACACTTTTCACTACGCCCGTCTTGCAACACCATGGATGCGCTGTAGTCACTGTACAGCGTTCCATGTCGCAATTAATGACAGATACGTCTGGAATCCTTACGTATCAATCAGCTCTAAAATCACAGATTGCTGCAGTTGTGTCACAAGCATGACGCAACTCCAGCAATGCATGGGGCCAGCCTATCCCTGTGGCACTGTGTCACCCTTATGCCTGCCATGAAGCAGGCGTAAGGTACTGACACAGTGGCATCCTACAATTGTTGCAGTGAAATCCACTCCTATGAGGCTTTGTTGCGTGGGAATGCCCACCCTGCATACATCATATCTGATGCAGGTATGATGAGGCACAGGGTTTCACAAGGTCATGCATATGCCTAGATGAATCACTTTGCAAATATGGCCCAACATGGTGCAAGAATCACGCTGCAAGTACATCAAGAAAGTGACACACTGGCGGGGTGAAACTGTCAGAAGGGGCTCATGAATAAGCCCCTCTGTCTTTTTCCCCTACGTTGGCCTACAATGGCAACCATGCGCCCACGCAGGCACCCTTGCGCCAGGGTGCAAGAGTGACTGTGTTGTGGAGTTGATTAATGTTGTGGCTTCATCTCTTCTCGTGACGTCTGCAGGTGGAGCTGGACTAGTTGAGAGCAGGAGTGAACCGGTCGGCCTTCTTGGAGTGTTGTTTGCCTGGTGGTCTTTTCTTGAGGGTTGCCATGGTGTCGGCGCAGTTGGAGATTCATCATTGGAAGTTGCTCGCTGCGGTGTTGGGGTCTGTAAGTGTTGGCAAAGTGGTGGTGCTGAAGTAGTTGACAGGAAGTTTTTCGGTGGCCTTGATCCAGCTGCACAGGGGGCAATGATGGCAATGGTGTAAGGTGGGGGTGGTGAAGGCGTTATGTAAACAATGATGGTCGGTACAGGAGAGTCCTGTGGTGTCACTGTAGTTGAAGTTCCAGCTGGTGGAGAAGACAGGCTCTAGTGTGTGTCAGGCTATATGGGTTGGTGCGGTGACTAGCTGCTTGAGTCTGAAGTTGGTGAGGTTCCCTAGGAGGGGGGTGTTGTTCTGGTCATTGGGGTTGTCCAGGTGGAAATTGAGGTCTCCGAGCAGGATGCAGTCGGTGGATGGGAGGGCCTGGGGAGCGAAGAGGTCTACAATGGCAACAGTGAATTGGAAATCATGACCCCGGGGGGCCTGTAAATGAGGGTGCCGTGGAGGATGGTGTTGCGGTTGGTCTAGGTCTGGAAGTGGAGGTGTTCCATGGTTACCGTTGGGTCATTAGAGTGTGTAGTCAGTCAGCTTGTGCTTTTTTAGACAATGGCAATGCCTCCTCCTGGGCGCTCAGGGTGGTCCTTGTGGGTGAATTTGTAGCCGGCGTAGATGGTGATGGCGATGTCCGGTCCAGAGCAGATGTTGGTCAAGGTGTCCGTGAAGAAGGCGATGTCGCGGATGTCCCAGATTTCTGTTGTGTGTTTGTGGGGAAACCGCATGTTGATAAGGATGCAGTTGAGCTGGTCAGCTGCGCTGTTGGTCGTCTGGGTGGCAGGAGGCCCAGGTGTGTTGATGTGTCAGAAGGTGCATTTGCATTTTCAACAGGCGCAGGGTGAAAGAGAATTCCACAGTGTTGCTAGATGGCAGGCGGTGTGGCATCCAGGGTTGATGGTGAGGAGGTGTTAGATCTGGGGGTCTCTAGTTATTTATTATTTATTTTATTTATTTAAAGATTTATAGAGCGCCTGGTGACCCGAGGGCATCCCCGCGCTATAAAACTGTAAGTTGGCTAAGAGGGGAGAAAGGAGGAGCGGAACTCTTATTTGGGGAAAAGCAGCGTTTTAAGTTGTTTGCGAAAGCGAAGGTAGCAGGGTTCCAATCGCAGGCTGCGGGGAAGTAAGTTCCAACGGGAGGCTGCCTTTACAGAGAAACGACGGCCTCCGGTCCGTGCCCTCCTAAACTTGGGAACATTCGCCAGTCGTTCATTGTCCGATCGTAGAGGCCTCAAGGCCTTGTACGGGGTAACCATATCTTCCAAGATGGAGGGGCCTTGTCCATTTAGGAGCCTGTGAGCAATGCACATGGCCTTGAACTCGATCCTCTCTCGTACTGGCAACCAATGGAGTGCTTTGAGGGCAGGTCTTGCGGAGGATCTGGAAGGGAGACCAAGCAACATCCGAGCAGCTGCATTTTGGGTTCGTTGCAGCTTACCCAGGGTGGATTCAGGGGCTCCCAAATAGACAGCATTACTGTAATCCAGTCGGGCAAGAACTAGTCCTTGAATCAGTAATTTCCTGGAAAGTGGGGGGAGTGGGGGAAGAATCTTGCGGACTGACCGCATGAGTCCAAAGCCGGTACCGGCTGTTTTAGTAGCCTGGGTTTTCATGGTTAGGTCTGGTTCAAGCCAGACCCCCAGACTCTTAAGTTCTTTTTTGGGGGTGGGCACCTCACCAAAGGAGTCGGGCCAAACAGATGGTGGGATAGTTGTCCATTTCTTGCCCATCAGCATGACCTCTGTTTTGGACCCATTGAGCTTGAGCGAAGATTCGCACATCCAGTGATGGATCTTCTGGAGGCAGTGCAGAAGACTGTCTGGGCGCTGGTCTAAGTGTGACAGTGAGACGACCAATTGCGTGTCGTCCGCGTAGCTCACAATCTTAAATTCAAAGGGGGCGACTACGTCTTCCAAAGGGGCCATATAGGCATTAAAAAGGGTAGGGCTCAATGAAGAGCCCTGGGGAACCCCGTTTATCAGAGGAAGAGAGTCAGACCGGGAGCAGCCATCCCAGACCTGAAAAGAGCGGCCCGAGAGAAAAGACTCCAACCAGGCCAGCGCTGTGCCCCCGAGTCCCGCCCTAGCCAGCCGGTGGAGCAGGACACGGTGGTCCACCGTATCAAAGGCTGCACTAAGGTCCAGGAGGATCACTGCCACTGATCCTCCCGAATCCAAAATGCACCTTGCCTCCTCGATGACAGCGAGGAGGGCGGTGTCCGTGCCCTGGCCAGGGCGAAACCCCGTTTGGGACTGACGCAGCAGATTGTTTGATTCTAGAAACTGGGACAGCTGCGCGTTGACCAGTTTTTCGGCAATTTTGCTGATGCCAGGAAGGAGCGAGATTGGTCTGTAATTGGCTAGGTCGGAAGGGTCTAGTTGTTTTTTTTTTTAGCAGGGCTTTGACTACCGCTCCCTTCCAGCCAGGAGGGACCATGCCTTGAGACAAAGTGGCATTGATCAGCTCCGTAACTGGGGGAACGATCACTGGGGCGACTGCTTTGAGAAATCTCATGGGTGCGGGATCTAGGGGGGAGCCACTTTTCATTTTGGCCAGAGTCTTTTCGACTTCGTCCAGTGTAACTGCTCTAAAGGCATTAAGAGACGGGCCAGGGGTGCTTCCTGAGCTGGTGACAGGTGCGATCGTGTCCCGGCATGTTAGCTGACTAGGCTGTGGGAGTGAGTCCAGGATGGTGGTGATTTTGGAGTCAAAGAATTTAGCTAGTTCTTTACTCCTGTCTGGGGAGATACTGGACAGTGATGGAGGTTCAGGGATCTTTAGGAGTTCTTTTACTATGAGATAAGATTCTCTCGCGGAGTTGGTGGCATTTTTTATTCTGTCATCATAGTAGGAGGCTTTAGAGGTTTTCAGAGCAGCTTTGTATGCTCTGACAGTCCTCCGGTATGCATCTTTATTGGAATGAAGCCAGTCCTTCCTCCATAATCGTTCAGCTTTTTTACAATCTTTGCGGAGAACTCTAAGTTCTGAGTTAAACCATGGGGCTGAGCCTAGCTTTCCGCTTTTATCTTCGCGGGTTTTCATGGGGATGATAGGATCAAGTGAGTCGGAGATCCACTTCCTGAAGTTACTGTCAGCTATAACCGGGTTCCCGGTAGGATTGGGAGTTGATGCTTCTAACGCATTGGCCCAGTCCTTGATAGGGAGTCTGGACCAGGCCCTGTCTCGGGTGTACATAATGGACTTAGGAGGCTTCCTGAATTCTCCTGGTAATACGAGGGGGACCAAAAAATGGTCAGTCCAGGGGAGAGGGCATACAGGTTGGCCAGGAGGGTATGAACATTGGTGAAGACTGGGTCTAGCAAATGGCCCTTGATATGGGTAGCTCCGGTGTTTGCTAGTTGGAGACCATAAGCAGCTAGATCTCGTGCCAGGTCGGCAGCCCCTGTGTCTAAGGGATCGTCAAAATGGATATTGAGGTCCCCTAGCACAGTGAAGTTGGAAGTGGAATGGGCAAGAGCTGATATGGAATCCAGTAGGGCGCTAGCAAAGGGGCCAAAATGACCGGGGGGCGATAAACCAGAAAGCCTGTCAGTGAGGTTACCGGGGACAGGCGGATGTTAAAATGGCAGCTCTCTGAATCCTTGATGAGAGCATCGCTAATTCTGCACGGGAGATACTCCCGATGCAGAATTGCCAGTCCGCCTCCTCTGCCACAGGGGCGTGGCTGGGATTGGATGAGAAAACCCGGGGGCAGAGCCATAACTACATCCGAGTCAGAGTGCGGTGTAAGCCATGTTTCTGTTAAAAACAGAATGTCAAGCTCATGGTCATCAAGCAGATGGTTAATGAGCAAGGCATGCATAGGGAGCGACCTACAGTTCAGTACTGCTAGTTTCAGGCCGGAGTGTGTAAGTGGCCCTTGAGTCAGTTGTAGTTTGACCGGAGGGCAGATGGCACAGTTTGTAAAAATTCCACCTGAGTCATGAACATAATTACTGTGTGTGCTTTTGGTGGGTCTGAGACTAAGTAAGTCACGCCTGGAGTAACTCACCCTCTTGGTAAGCCCGTCTGGCAGAGGTTCTGGCCCTGGGCCCGGTCGTGCGCGGACGGGCGCAGACGGGCTTGCCTTAGGCGCACCTTCGGCGCGCATTCGTCGCGCCCGCTGCGCTCGTCCGCTGCGCGTCCTGGTCATGCACATATTTTATGCTACTTCCGGCGTGATGGGGGGGCGTGGCCTGGAAAGGGGGCGTGGCCTCTGGTTTCAGCACGCTGGCGCTGGCGCCAAACAACGATCCCTGGCGGTCTACAAGCAGTAAGTAATCGACTGCTTTCAACCCCAGGTATTCAGCAAGCAAGGTGTGTTATTTTAAAAGCAGACACAGTATTCAAGTGACACAAAATATTTTAAAATATGCACAGAGCTTCGCTCCCGGCTTCCGCCTCAGGAGCACAACAAACACAATTACCTGGCGCCCTCGGGCGGCGTCTTAAGTATGGTTTGTGGGGGGGGCGTGGCCTGGAAAGAGGACGTGGCCTACGGTTTCAGCGCGCTGGCGCTGGCGCCAAACAACGATCCCTGGCGGTCTACCAGCAGTAAGTAATCGACTGCTTTCAACCCCAGGTATTCAGCAAGCAAGGTGTGTTATTTTAAAATATTTTAAAATATGCACAGAGCTTCGCTCCCGGCTTCCGCCTCAGGAGCACAACAAACACAATTACCTGGCGCCCTCGGGCGGCGTCTTAAGTATGGTTTGTGGGGGGGGGCGTGGCCTGGAAAGGGGGCGTGGCCTCTGGTTTCAGCGCGCTGGCGCTGGCGCCAAACAACGATCCCTGGCAGTCTACCAGCAGTAAGTAATCGACTGCTTTCAACCCCAGGTATTCAGCAAGCAAGGTGTGTTATTTTAAAAGCAGACACAGTATTCAAGTGACACAAAATATTTTAAAATATGCACAGAGCTTCGCTCCCGGCTTCCGCCTCAGGAGCACAACAAACACAATTACCTGGCGCCCTCGGGCGGCGTCTTAAGTATGGTTTGTGGGGGGGGGGGGGCGTGGCCTGGAAAGGGGGCGTGGCCTCCGGTTTCAGCGCGCTGGCTCTGGCGCCAAACAACGATCCCTGGCGGTCTACCTGGAGTCACCCCTGGTCCTTAGTGAAAGGGAGACGGGTTTGAAGCAACTGATCGCCTTTACTGTGGAAGTGACAATCTGGCATTTGAAAGTGGGCAGGTACTGTGAATCACTTCTCTGCGATTGCAGGCCAGTCCCTCGAGTGGGCTAAGGGTACTCTTTTCTACCCCTTCAAATAGGCGCAGTAGAGGGCATACACACTGTAAGCCACCTCTCTGTGGCACACAGTAACTCTCCTGATAGCAGCTTTGCTTCTGCACCCATGTCTGTAACTCAGCAGGGATACAGAGCCAACATGTTTCCTCATTTGGCTGGGGCAACACCCTCATGCAAATGAGAGAATGCCCCCTTGAGTTCATGCAAGTGCTCATGTAGCACTGGTGCGAGTTGTATTCCTAGGAAGCTGTGCAAGTGTCTGTAGCCACTTTTATAATAGCAAAATGGCCTAAATTGCCAAAAAGAAAGCACCCAGAACTAATCCTGGGAAACTGTTTTCGCATCCCATAAATGTGGTCCAAACATGAGTAAATCTAAAAAAAGTAATTTTGCACCTTTTATGGGAATTGAGTCAGCATGTTTGATGGTCTGGTGCGCAATTTTGCACCATTTATAAGTTTGAATAATGATCGTATTTCTTCACTCTCATTCTCTGTGTGTTCTGTGTATATTATGGGTGTGTTATGGCTTATCACCACAGAGGATTTCCATGAGGTGGCTGACCTTGAGACTTACCACCAACCTCTCCAAATGCTCAGATATAAGGGATTCATGTTGTCAGTTGGATGTGGCATGCCAGTCATTGTCTTAGTGTTTTGTGATGGTACCCATATTGAAAATGTTATGCTGCATTTGCTGTGTGTGCTTGAATCGTCATATTCAATCGATGGCCTGCATTGCCCCATTTGTAGATGATGTGCACATTGGCCTGCTTTGTTGAATTTTACATACTCCTCATTCATCTCCTTAGGTGGACTGCTGATGCCCATCCATTAGTTACAGTATCATAAGTATGGAATCACAGGTATAAAAAGGTATCTCACCAATTGCCTATGGGGATAAGGAATACCTCAACCCCCTGGTAATGGTACAGTCTTCTACAAAGTAGATTTTGGTTAAAGGGGAACCCTTAATTGTTCTGTATTTCAATTGTTCGTTTATACTATTTATCTTTCAGAAGAGCTGGTCTTTGACATCTCAAAGTGATGACTCTGTATGCTAGTTTCAGCAATACCTTATGTTTATTCTAATATGGTTCTTTATTAAATGAGGTGGGTGTTGAAGCCTATGTAAAGGCATGTCCTCTTCTCCCCAGCAGACTGATAGCTACACTGGTGGTACCCCTAATGACTGATAAAGAGCTGACAAAAAGTTCACAGCTGGGACATCTTGGCAGGCTAACCCAACACATGAGACGCACTGTGACACAGGCCCTCATCACCATCTGACTGGACTGCGGCAACACCCTGTACGTAGGAATTGCCACACACCTCCTACAGAGACCTCAGACCATACAGAATGCTGCATCCAGACTTATCCTTGACCTTCCCTGACGAACGCACATCACACCCCACCTCAGGCAACTCCACTGGCTCCCGGTATGGAGGAGATGCCAATTCAAGCTGCTGAGCCACGCACACAAGGTGCTACACAACCAAGGACCTGCATACATTAACCACCACCTGAACTTCCACCAACACTTGAGAAGGCTACACTCCGCCTCCATTTCACTTGCCCATACTCTCAGCTTCTACTGAAGCAGAAGTGGCAGACTCTCCTTCTCCCACATCATGACAAAGAACTGGAACAGCCTACCCATGCACATCTGGACCATCACATTAGTTCCGGAATTCCAAATAGCCCTCAGGACTTGGCTGTTCGAATAAGCCTCCGAGACCAGCAAGCGCCTGGATACCTTATTGGGTGATTAGCGACAATTTATGAATCCTGATTAATTGATTGATTAGTGCATTGAAACTGTCTGAAAGTTATACATTCATAGCTGTTTAGAGAAAAGCGTTTAACTTTCAGGGTAGCTAGTGCCTGGTTTGTATTTCTGGTATATTAGGCTTTCTGTAGGAGTGAGAAATTGCAGGGTTTGCTGCCTTCTGGAAAAGGGTATGCTCCTTCTTCACTCAAACTAGTCCCCTTGTAAAGCTTATTTGACTAGGGCCAAACCCTCCTCTGGGATCATGGTAAGGCATTATGGCTTGATCATGGCATGAGAGCTTTCAACCACTATCCTTTCTGTCCTACTTAAACCAGTTCTCCAGGGATTCCAGCCAGGTGTCCATCAGAAGGGCAGCTGCTTAAGGGCATCGGCCCTGTTTGGATAAGAATGGGTCTATTATTAGAAATTCTGCGGCATATGTATAAGAAGTTAACGTCGCTGTAGCGTCCATTTTTTGAAGTTATGGCAGAATTTTTCTTATCGCCGTATTTACAAGTTACCACTAACCGCAGTTAGGGGCAATTTTGTGGCATAAACGTCAATTTTAAGGATCGCCACCTCTGTTAGCGGGACTTAACGAAGATGAGATGCAAGGTAGCCATTCCTGTGCAAAAACCGCCGCAAACCCCACTTCGCGATATTTACAAGGAATTTCTGGTATGGTGAAAAAACAAAAAAACTGCCTCTAACTCCAGTTAGAGGCAGATTTTTAAGATCAGAAAACAGCTGGTCTTAAATATGATGCAAACACTTGGGGCCTTATTTCAGAAGGTTGTGGTGCTGGACAGCACTGCAAGGAATGTTGCTGCGCTGCACTGCAACATATCTGCAGGGCAGGAATGTGCAGCATCAATAAGAGAGGGTGCATTTATGGGCCTTATTCATGAACAGTGTTGCATCGCTGCAACAAAACAGCGTTGCAACACTTTTCACTACGCCCGTCTTGCAACACCATGGATGCGCTGTAGTCACTGTACAGCGTTCCATGTCGCAATTAATGACAGATACGTCTGGAATCCTTACGTATCAATCAGCGCTAAAATCACAGATTGCTGCAGTTGTGTCACAAGCATGACGCAACTCCAGCAATGCATGGGGCCAGCCTATCCCTGTGGCACTGGGTCACCCTTATGCCTGCCATGAAGCAGGCGTAAGGTACTGACACAGTGGCATCCTACAATTGTTGCAGTGAAATCCACTCCTATGAGGCTTTGTTGCGTGGGAATGCCCACCCTGCATACATCATATCTGATGCAGGTATGATGTGGCACTGGGTTTCACAAGGTCATGCATATGCCTAGATGAATCACTTTGCAAATATGGCCCAACGTGGTGCAAGAATCACGCTGCAAGTACATCAAGAAAGTGACACACTGGCGGGGTGAAACTGTCAGAAGGGGCTCATGAATAAGCCCCTCTGTCTTTTTCCCCTACGTTGGCCTACAATGGCAACCATGCGCCCACGCAGGCACCCTTGCGCCAGGGTGCAAGGGTGACTGTGTTGTGGAGTTGATTAATGTTGTGGCTTCATCTCTTCTCGTGACGTCTGCAGGTGGAGCTGGACTAGTTGAGAGCAGGAGTGAACCGGTCGGCCTTCTTGGAGTGTTGTTTGCCTGGTCTTTTCTTGAGGGTTGCCATGGTGTCAGCGCAGTTGGAGATTCATCATTGGAAGTTGCTCGCTGCGGTGTTGGGGTCTGTAAGTGTTGGCAAAGTGGTGGTGCTGAAGTAGTTGACAGGAAGTTTTTCGGTGGCCTTGATCCAGCTGCACAGGGGGCAATGATGGCAATGGTGTAAGGTGGGGGTGGTGAAGGCATGATGTAAACAATGATGGTCGGTACAGGAGAGTCCTGTGGTGTCACTGTAGTTGAAGTTCCAGCTGGTGGAGAAGACAGGCTCTAGTGTGTGTCAGGCTATATGGGTTGGTGCGGTGACTAGCTGCTTGAGTCTGAAGTTGGTGAGGTTCCCTAGGAGGGGGGTGTTGTTCTGGTCATTGGGGTTGTCCAGGTGGAAATTGAGGTCTCCGAGCAGGATGCAGTCGGTGGATGGGAGGGCCTGGGGAGCGAAGAGGTCTACAATGGCAACAGTGAATTGGAAATCATGACCCCGGGGGGCCTGTAAATGAGGGTGCCGTGGAGGATGGTGTTGCGGTTGGTCTAGGTCTGGAAGTGGAGGTGTTCCATGGTTACCGTTGGGTCATTAGAGTGTGTAGTCAGTCAGCTTGTGCTTTTTTAGACAATGGCAATGCCTCCTCCTGGGCGCTCAGGGTGGTCCTTGTGGGTGAATTTGTAGCCGGCGTAGATGGTGATGGCGATGTCCGGTCCAGAGCAGATGTTGGTCAAGGTGTCCGTGAAGAAGGCGATGTCGCGGATGTCCCAGATTTCTGTTGTGTGTTTGTGGGGAAACCGCATGTTGATAAGGATGCAGTTGAGCTGGTCAGCTGCGCTGTTGGTCGTCTGGGTGGCAGGAGGCCCAGGTGTGTTGATGTGTCAGAAGGTGCATTTGCAGTTTCAACAGGCGCAGGGTGAAAGAGAATTCCACAGTGTTGCTAGATGGCAGGCGGTGTGGCATCCAGGGTTGATGGTGAGGAGGTGTTAGATCTGGGGGTCTCTAGTTGGCAGAGGTAGGATACCACTGTCCAAATAGGGACCCTTGCTTCTAGTCAGGGCAAGGAGATAACCCTCTGAGATAACCCCTGCTCACCCTCTAGGTAGCTTGGCACGAGCAGTCTAGGCTAACCAGAAGCAATGCGTAAAGTATTTGTACCAACACTCACAGTAACACAGTGAAAACACCACAAACTGACTCCACAACAGTTTAGAAAAATAAAGGTATTTTTAATCTAAACTACACAAGACCAAAACGACAAAAATCCAACATACACAGTTCAAGAATATGGTTTCAAAAAGAGTTCTTAAGGTTGCGTTAGAATTCTCTACGTTGCAATAGAATTCTCTACTGATGCGTGAAAAGTTCACAGTTGCGTCACGTTTACTCACAGTACCTTTTAGTTGCAACAAAGTTCCAAAAGCAGAAGCTGGTGCGGTGGAAAACAAGCGATGCGTTGCTCCTGAGACCCTGGGGAGGCGATGCGACAGCCCCGCTGCAGCAGCGGGCGTGTTGCGACGAATCCGGTCTGTATGGGGAGGAAGGCCACTTGTATGGATTCCGATGCGTAGGTTCCGTAGGAGTCTGTTCTCGCAAAGGCACGATGCGACGATCTCGTAGGGGCTGCGACGATCTCCAGGGCGACGATGCGCGGTCCAGCGGTGATCCTCTCTCTCGCAGCTCCTTGATGCGTTGATTCTGCGACGATGCTCGCAGCGACGTGATGCGGTCGGCAAGCAAGCGGTGCGGCGTTCTCACCCAGCGACGACAGGCTCTGCGACGATACTCGCAGCGATGTTCGATTCTCCCGCACCGGTCTGGTGCGTCCCGCAAACGAAGGATGCGACGTCTCTGGCAGCGGAGTCAGGCGCTGCGACGATCTCGACCTCCGTAGCGGCGGGAAACTTCTCGCACTGTCGGGGATGTGCTCCGCAAGAGAGCGATGCGACACTTTTCAAGTTCAAAAGTCACTCAAGCTCAGTTTCAAGCTTCCCAGCTCAGGTACAACCTCCAGAGGCCCCACAACTGGATCAAGCACTCTAGGAAGGACAGAACTCTCTCAGCAGAGTTCAGGGAAGCTGGGGGTGAAGTCCTTTTGTTCCTGGGACTTCAAAACAGGGAGCCAGCTCTTCTCAGGCCCTTGGAGATTCCTTCAAGCAAGGGGACACAGCACAAAGCAAAGTCCTTCCCCTCTCCTTGGCAGCAAAGCAACAGGTCAGTCCAGCAGAGCAACAGCAGGACAATCTTCCTTCTTCAGTTTCAGCTTTCTCCTTGGCAGAGGTTCCTTCTTGATTTCCAGGATGATCTAATTTTCTGTTGTCAGGGGTCCTGTACTTATACCCCTAAAATCTTTGTTCTCTTGGTGCATGTGGGCCCTGAGCCCGGTCTGAACCAGTTCTGGGTGGATCCTGAGCACTTTGTTTTGCTGGCTGCATCTTTCCTTTCAGAGTGAGGGGCAGGGTCCTCAGCCGCCCAGCAGGGGGGTGGAGCCAGCATTGTGG
The DNA here is from genome assembly GCF_964261635.1 of Lissotriton helveticus. NCBI lineage: Eukaryota > Metazoa > Chordata > Amphibia > Caudata > Salamandridae > Lissotriton > Lissotriton helveticus. The sequence continues at coordinate 992,063,240 of NC_136067.1, forward strand.
AAGGTAGGCACAGCCCTATTCAGCCCAGGTGCTAACTCCTCCCACCACTCCAGTTGCAATTGCAGTCATTCAGCCTAGTGCTGACTCATCCAGCCTCCTGGGGAATTCCCCAGCCCCTGTCACTCTCAAACCAGACAGTCAATACACAAACAGGCCCAGGCACACAGAAGGGTCAGACAAGAGAACAGCAACTTTCTAAAAGTGCTGTTCTCAAACCCAGGATTTAAAAACAACCTTTCCTAAAAGATGTGTTATTAAATTCTGAGTTCAGGGATACTAGATACTTATGTCCTATCTTGCTCCTATGGGAAGAAATGCTGTTAACCACTGTAGCCAGCATCCCCCATGTTAACCTATGGAGCAAGATAGCCTTACAGTAGTGAAAAACGAAAATGGCTGCCATTCACTACCAGAGCATGTCACCTGCACTAGTACATGCTCTACCTTTTACATACACTGCACCCTGCCCAGGGGGGTACCTTGGGCCTTCCATAGGGGTGGCTGATGTGCACAAAAAGGGAAGGGTTAGGCCTGGTCAGTGGGGACACTGACCAGGAGGACATGGCAGTTCTAAACTGCCCATAGGCACTGCAGTGGCAGGCCTGAGACACCATTTTAGAGCTACTCCTGTGGGTGGCACAATCAGTGCTGCAGGCCCACCAGTAGCATTTGTCATCACCAGCCCTGGCACACCCAGTGCACTTTACTAGGGACTTTATAGTGATACAAATATGCCAAACATGTATATTCAATCAGAATAACAATTTACACAGGGAGCACTTACACTCTGGCACTGATCAGCAGTGGCAGAGTGTCCAAAGCATCTGAACCAGCAAAAACGAAAACCAGCACAGCATCAAAAATACAGGAGGTAGTGGCAAAAAGATTGGGGAAACCACGCCAAAGATGCCAGGTCTAACACGTGTCCCCTCCAGCTGAAAGTGGGGAGAACTGCCCACCCTCTTGGGAGTTCTCTTCACTAAGGCGGAAAAACCTGGACAGACCATCAGCATTGGCGTGTTCTGTGCCAGGGCGGTGTTCCACCGTGAAGTCCATTCCCTGTAGGGAGATGGACCACCTCAACAGTTTTGGGTTCTCACCCCTCATTTGCATTAACCATCTGAGGGGCCTGTGGTCGGTCTGAACACGGAAGTGAGTCCCAAACAGGTAGGGCCTCAACTTCTTCAGAGCCCAGACCACAGCAAATGCCTCTCTCTCAATCGCACTCCACCTCTGTTCCCTAGGGAGTAGTCTCCTGCTAATGAAGGCTACCGGCTGGTCTCCTCCCTCCTCAGTGATTTGTGAGAGTACTGCTCCCACACCATGCTCTGAAGCGTCTGTCTGAACTATGAACTCACTGGAAAAATCAGGTGCCTTGAGCACCGGGCCTGTGCACATAGCAGTTTTCAGGGTTTCAAAAGCAGTTTGGCAGGCGTCAGTCCAGTCAACTCTTTTGGGCAACTTCTTGGAAGTGAGTTCTGTCAAGGGGGCGGCAATGGTGCCATCCCTTGACAAAACGCCTGTAATACCCGGTGAGTCCTAAAAAGGCTCTCACCTCTGTCTGGGTCTTGGGGGGCTCCCAAGCCAGAATGGTATCAATCTTTGCCTGCAGGGGCGCCACCTGGCCGCTCCCTACCTGGTGTCCCAAATACACCACAGATCCCTGCCCTATCTGGCACTTGCTTGCCTTGATAGTGAGGCCTGCCCTTTGCAGAGCCTTCAACACTTCACAGAGGTGTTGCAAGTGTTCCTCCCACGTGGAGCTGAACACAGCAATGTCATCCAGGTATGCGGCGCTGAATTCCTCCAGCCCGGTCAGTACCTGGTTAACCAGTCTCTGGAAGGTGGCAGGGGCATTTTTCAACCCAAAGGGCATTACTCGGAACTGGAAGTGCCCCTCTGGCGTTGAAAATGCTGACCTCTCTTTGGCCCCATCAGTTAAGGCAATCTGCCAGTACCCCGAAGTCAAATCAAATGTACTGAGGTACTGGGCAGCTCCCAACCGATCCACGAGCTCATCAGCTCTGGGGATGGGGTGTGCGTCAGTCTTCGTGACCGCATTGAGCCCACGGTAGTCCACGCAAAACCGGAGTTCTGGAGGGCCACTGGGCGTAGCAGCTTTCTTGGGCACCAAGACCACTGGGCTAGCCCAGGGGCTGCTGGAGGGCTCAATCACCCCTAGCGCCAACATCTTGGAAACTTCTTCCTTGATGCTGGCCCTGATTTTGTCAGCCACCCTGTAAAATTTTTGTTTCACAGGCGGACTGTCTCCAGTGTCCACATCATGGACGCACCAGTTGGTGACTCCTGGGGTCAGGGAGAACAGGGAGGAGAACTGACCCAACACTTGGCGACAGTCACTCTGCTGTTCTGGGGTCAGGGTGGGCGAGAGGACCACACCATCCACTGACCCATCTTCCTCCTTTACTGCCAGGAGGTCAGGGAGAGGATCACTATCCTCTTCCATTCCTGCATCTGTAGCCATGAGCATGGTTACTTCAGACCTCTCAAAGTGTGGTTTGAGGCGGTTCACATGCAAGACTCTCAGGGGCTGCCTGGGAGTCCTCAGGTTAACCAGGTAGGTTACCTCACTCTTCCTTTCCACCACCTCATATGGCCCAGTCCACTTGTCTTAGAGCGCACAAGGCTCCACTGGCGCCATCACCCACACTTTCTGCCCAGGTTGAAATTGGACCAAAGTTGTATTCTGGTCATACCATCTTTTCATTTCTTCCTGGCTTGCTTCCAGGTTCGCCTGAGCGAGCTTCCTGAAGCGTTGTGTCTGGTTGCGGATGGCCAGCACATAGCTGAACACATCCTGGGGGGTTTTCCCACGGGACTTTTCCCAACCATCCTTCACCAGTGAGAGAGGTCCTCTAACAGGATGGCCATACAGGAGTTCAAAGGGACTGAACCCTAAGGACTTCTGAGGCACCTCCCTGTAGGCAAACAACAGGCATGGTAACAAGATGTCCCACTTGCGTCTCATGGGCTCCGCTAGGCCCATAATCATACCTTTCTGGGTCTGGTTGAACCTTTCAACCAACCCATTTCCTTGAGGGTGGTAAGGAGTGGTGAACTTATAAGTTACCCCACACTCCTTCCACAGAGACTTCATGTACTTAGAGATGAAGTTGGTACCCCGGTCGGAGACCACCTGTCTGGGGAACCCCACACGGGAAAAGATCCCCAGCAATGCAAGGCCCACCACGGGTGCTGTGATTGTCCTGAGAGGGACTGCTTCCGGGTACCGGGTGGCATGGTCCACCAAGACCAGGATGAACCTGTTGCCTAAGGCTGTCTTGGGGTCCAGGGGCCCTACAATGTCTATGTCCACCCGCTCGAAAGGGGTGCTCACTACTGGGAAGGGTTGAAGGGGTGCCTTCAACTTTGTTCCAGTCTTGCCACTGGCTTGACAGGTTTGGCAAGATCTGCAAAAGGAACCAACGTGCTTTCTCATCTGGGGCCAGTGGAAGTGGGTGACAAGCCTGTTTAGGGTCTTGTCTTGCCCCAGATGTCCTGCAAGAGGCACGTCATGAGCAAGACCCATTAGGAAGTTTCTGAAGCGCTCGGGTACCACCAGCACACGGGCTGCACCGGGCTCAGCAAACTTAGGCTCGCTATATAACAAGTCATCTTCCCAGTAGATGAAGTGACCTCTGGCTACTCCACCTGCTGCCTGATCTACAGCCTGTTGCCGCAGACCAATGAGGGAAGGGCACTCCTTCTGCGCCTTGCAGAATTCCTCCCTGGAGGGACCACCTTCCTGCTGCCAATGGGTCAGCTCAGGTAAGTCTCCCAGTTCGGCTACCTGTTCCCCTGTAGGTTCCAGGGCATCCCCCTCAGGTTCTGCTTCCTCCTGGACCGTGGGAATGGCTGGGGCTGGTTTCCCGCGCCCTCTGCCTCTTCCTCTCCTGGCAGGTCTCTGGGCCACTGTTTCAGGCTCCAGTTCTGCTGACTCCCCCCTACTGGCTGTCATAGCACGTGTGGACACACAGATCCACGCAGGCAAACCCAACATCTCCAAGTGAGTTCTGTGTTCTACATCCTTCCATGGAGAACTCTCCAGGTCGTTACCTAACAGACAGTCTACAGGCAAGGCATCACTGACAACTAACTCCAAAAGACCAGAGACTCCCCCCCATTCAAAGGGAACACGCGCCAGCTTGCTGAAGCGCACTGAACTGTCAGCTGCCACTACAGGGCGGAGTACACCAGGGATGATTTGCTCTTCAGACACCCACTGACACCTCACGGATGTCACGCTGGCTCCTGTGTCTCTTAGAGCCCCAATCTCCCTCCCATTGATGGTCACCTTCTGCCCATATTTCTTAGTGTTAGAGGGTAGTAAGGTTTCTTGGACCACCTCTTGGTCTCCTAGAGAGACAAGGGTCATAACTGCTAGCTCCCCCCAATCACTAGAAACCAAATCCCCTCCCAAAGCTACACTAGCTAACGCTGGGGCGGGGGCACCAGTGGGTGCTTGCTTCTTCTTGGGACATTTTGGAGCTATGTGGCCCACCTCATTGCAGTGATAGCAGGTAGGTGGACCCCTGTTGTCTTTATTGTCCCGCCTGCCCTTAGAGGGCCATGGCTGTTTAGGTTTGGGGGATTGGGATTCCTTTCCCTGGGAACTATTTTGGGGCCCTTCTGAGAACTCCTTTTGGTTACCCTTGTCCCCCCCACTCTTCTGCTGGGGACCCTGCCCACCTTTGGCTGTGGCACCCACAATTCCTCTGTGGACCCTGGTATTGGTCCAGCGGTCCGCCTCCTTAGCAAGCTCAATGGGGTCTGTCAGCTTGCTGTCTAAAAGATGCTGCCGCAGCTCTGGAACACAAAGACTACTTAAGTGCTCCCAACTGATTAAATACAACAACCCCTTAAAATCAGTTACTTTACTGCCCTTCATCCAACCTTCCAGTGCACGCGAGTACGAATTCACACACTCCATCCAAGTCTCAGACTCTCTCTTCTTGGAGTTCCTAAACTGCAGTCTGTACTGCTCTGGGGTAAGGCCATACCTGAGACATAAGGCCTCCTTCATATTGGGGTAGGTCATGGCACCTGCTAATTCTAAGGGCTCTAGAGCACTCCTCCCAGAAGCCTCAAAATGTTTCCACAGGCCCGCCCCCCAATGCTGATCAGGCACACCATTCATCTTCAATGCAATTTCATACGAAGTGAACCAGGCATAAATATCCTCACCCCTATGGTAATTCTGTACCAGGTCCTTGGGAATATATACTTTACCCCCATGCACTGGCTGCGCGCTGCCACCATTAGAACTGGCATCCACCTCCTTGGCTTTAAGATCCAGTTCTCTCATGCTCAATTCATGAGCCAAAAGCAATTTCTTCTCTTCTAAGGCACGGGCATTTTTGCTCTCCTCCGCCGCCTTTTCTACTTCCAATTGCTTCATTTTCATTTTCATGACTTCCAACTCATACTCTCTTACTCTCTGATTTTCTTGTAACTCTTCTGGGGAGAGGCCCCTACTGGAATGGTTGCTGCCAGCTCCTGCACCTACTTTGCCCACTGGCAAATCTGTGACTTGAAAACCGTTTGCTACATCCACATCATCCTCTCCCTCTTGTGCCTCCCAATGGGCCTTCAAGATTTTCTGCAGCTCCTCCTTTCTGTAGGCGCTCTTTATGGGGCACTCAAACTCAAGGCAGAATTTCCTAAGTTGCTCAACTTTGTATGAATACAAATCACCAATGGCAAACTCCATCTCTACTTCTGCCTCCTTACTGGGTGCCTTCCCATGCAAAGACATGCTGTATTGAAGAGTTACTCAAAAATAGAATAAAAAATCAAAAACCAGTAGTATGCGGTGGCGTAGTGGTCTGCACTCACTAGTGATGTATACCAATTACTGTGGGTCAAGTACAAATACAAGTTCAAATCCCACCGCCTGACCACCAATGTTAGATCTGGGGGTCTCTAGTTGGCAGAGGTAGGTACCACTGTCCAAATAGGGACCCTTGCTTCTAGTCAGGGCAAGGAGATAACCCTCTGAGATAACACCTGCTCACACTCTAGGTAGCTTGGCACGAGCAGTCTAGGCTAACCAGAGGCAATGCGTAAAGTATTTGTACTAACACTCACAGTAACACAGTGAAAACACCACAAACTGACTCCACAACAGTTTAGAAAAATAAAGGTATTTTTAATCTAAACTACACAAGACCAAAACGACATAAATCCAACATACACAGTTCAAGAATATGGTTTCAAAAAGAGTTCTTAAGGTTGCGTTAGAATTCTCTACGTTGCGATAGAATTCTCTACTGATGCGTGAAAAGTTTACAGTTGCGTCACGTTTACTCACAGTACCTTTTAGTTGCAACAAAGTTCCAAAAGCAGAAGCTGGTGCGGTGGAAAACAAGCGATGCGTTGCTCCTGAGACCCTGGGGAGGCGATGCGACAGCCCCGCTGCAGCAGCGGGTGTGTTGCGATTAATCCGGTCTGTATGGGGAGGAAGGCCACTTGTATGGATTCCGATGCGTAGGTTCCGTAGGAGTCTGTTCTCGCAAAGGCACGATGCGACGATCTCGTAGGGGCTGCGACGATCTCCGGGGCGACGATGCGCGGTCCAGCGGTGATCCTCTCTCTCGCAGCTCCTCGATGCGTTGATTCTGCGACGATGCTCGCAGCGACGTGATGCGGTCGGCAAGCAAGCGGTGCGGCGTTCTCACCCAGCGACGACAGGCTCTGCGACGATACTCGCAGCGATGTTCGATTCTCCCACACCGGTCTGGTGCGTCCCGCAAACGAAGGATGCGACGTCTCTGGCAGCGGCGTCAGGCGCTGCGACGATCTCGACCTCCGTAGCGGCGGGAAACTTCTCGCACTGTCGGGGATGTGCTCCGCAAGCGAGCGATGCGACACTTTTCAAGTTCAAAAGTCACTCAAGCTCAGTTTCAAGCTTCCCAGCTCAGGTACAACCTCCAGAGGCCCCACAACTGGATCAAGCACTCTAGGAAGGACATAACTCTCTCAGCAGAGTTCAGGGAAGCTGGGGGTGAAGTCCTTTTGTTCCTGGGACTTCAAAACAGGGAGCCAGCTCTTCTCAGGCCCTTGGAGATTTCTTCAAGCAAGGGGACACAGCACAAAGCAAAGTCCTTCCCCTCTCCTTGGCAGCAAAGCAACAGGTCAGTCCAGCAGAGCAACAGCAGGACAATCTTCCTTCTTCAATTTCAGCTTTCTCCTTGGCAGAGGTTCCTTCTTGATTTCCAGGATGATCTAATTTTCTGTTGTCAGGGGTCCTGTACTTATACCCCTAAAGTCTTTGTTCTCTTGGTGCATGTGGGCCCTGAGCCCGGTCTGAACCAGTTCTGGGTGGATCCTGAGCACTTTGTTTTGCTGGCTGCATCTTTCCTTTCAGAGTGAGGGGCAGGGTCCTCAGCCGCCCAGCAGGGTGGTGGAGCCAGCATTGTGGAAGGCAGGCACAGCCCTATTCAGCCCAGGTGCTAACTCCTCCCACCACTCCAGTTGCAATTGCAGTCATTCAGCCTAGTGCTGACTCATCCAGCCTCCTGGGGAATTCCCCAGCCCCTGTCACTCTCAAACCAGACAGTCAATACACAAACAGGCCCAGGCACACAGAAGGGTCAGACAAGAGAACAGCAACTTTCTAAAAGTGCTGTTCTCAAACTCAGGATTTAAAAACAACCTTTCCTAAAAGATGTGTTATTAAATTCTGAGTTCAGGGATACTAGATACTTATGTCCTATCTTGCTCCTATGGGAAGAAATGCTGTTAACCACTGTAGCCAGCATCCCCCATGTTAACCTATGGAGAAAGATAGCCTTACAGTAGTGAAAAACGAAAATGGCTGCCATTCACTACCAGAGCATGTCACCTGCACTAGTACATGCTCTACCTTTTACATACACTGCACCCTGCCCAGGGGGGTACCTTGGGCCTTCCATAGGGGTGACTGATGTGCACAAAAAGGGAAGGGTTAGGCCTGGTCAGTGGGGACACTGACCAGGAGGACATGGCAGTTCTAAACTGCCCATAGGCACTGCAGTGGCAGGCCTGAGACACCATTTTAGAGCTACTCCTGTGGGTGGCACAATCAGTGCTGCAGGCCCACCAGTAGCATTGGTCATCACCAGCCCTGGCACACCCAGTGCACTTTACTAGGGACTTTATAGTGATACAAATATGCCAAACATGTATATTCAATCAGAATAACAATTTACACAGGGAGCACTTACACTCTGGCACTGATCAGCAGTGGCAGAGTGTCCAAAGCATCTAAACCAGCAAAAACGAAATCCAGCACAGCATCAAAAATACAGGAGGTAGAGGCAAAAAGATAGGGGAAACCACGCCAAAGATGCCAGGTCTAACAGGAGGGTGTTGGCGTTGTAGTGGTGGAGTGTCCAAGAGGAAGGGTCCTTGGCGCTGTTCACGGTCCAGGAAAGGAGGGACTCAGAAGTGCTTGCTTTTGGTACACCAGTGGAAAGCTTGCTACGCATGGCAGCACAGCAGCCACCATTAGGAAGTGCTATGGGGGGGGACTGGGCAGCTGGGAGGCTGAAAAAGCGGGAAAGTATACTGGAAGGGGTGGGGATGTGGAGGGGAGTGGGTGTTGTAAATATATTGTTTTATAATTCCTACCTCAAGGCTGGGTCCCATCGTCTTCTGTGCTCCTGCTGTCCTGAGTCTGCTTCCAGGAACTGGAAGCAGGCAGCCAGGCTCCCTCCCCTAAACCAATCACAACACTGCAATGCAGCGTTGTGATTGTTCTTGAGCCCCGTGATAAGACGTTCATTCAGCCAGGGTCTGGCAGGGTGGGCATGTACTCCATGCAGGCAAACAGGGAAGTGCGCATGCTTTGACGGCCTGAGAGGGCTGACCAATAAGTAAATGCTCACTTGAGTGGGCATACCACTCTGCCCCGGCCCTGCTCCTTGAGTTGAGCAGCACCACCCACCCTCCAGCAGGCAAAGGAAACATAGCATGATTACATCAGAAAGTTATCATCATGTTATGTTTCCTCTTCTTGCACTGCTTGAAAGCAGTGCCGCCATAGTAGACGAGCTGCCACTGGGGGTGTGTCAACCACGGATGCTATGCCTGGGCCCGACTCCACTCCCGGGCCTCCTCTGCTACGCGTCCCACCTTCTAACCTGAACATTGACAACGTGGCGCAATCGGATTCACTCTCTATAAATCTGTGACTCTGCCAACAGGAGCCTCAGCCAAACGGGATTTCACAAGCCTGGGTACAGCAGCCACCGCCAAGTCCGCTGAGGAACCTCCAGATGAGGTGATGCAACAGGGCCCCCTTATGCATGAAGTTGCAGCGCTCCCACCACACAAGTTCAGTGCAGCTCAGGGGCCTCACCCTTCACAGCGTCCGGCCAGCACAACATCCTCCGGCCGGTGATGCAGAGAGGCGCAGCCCACCATTGGTACTCTCCTCTGTGCACCCTGGTGTAGTGGTGACGCATGGTATGCGATGCAGATCTCCCTGTGTTGGTGTGCAGGAGCGCCTCTACAATTCACAGCTCCAAGGGGCATCCGGCAGTCTTCTCACACAGATCAGCAATGTGTGTCCATGTGACCTGGTAGACTTCACCACCAGGTAAGGGCGATCACCGACACCTCAATGTCTACCTCCACGGCCCAGCAACTCCACAGCACCTCTGCATCCCACTGCAGGTCCCAGATGCAGGCTCAGCAAGGCCTCCTGGCCCTGGGACTGTCCGCACTTTCAAGGTTTTGGGTGCTATGGTGTTGCAAAGAATGCGCAATGATAAGGGATGCATGACTGGTTATGCCCAGCAATGCACCTCTTTTCATGATTGTAGCCTTGAATTTCTTCTTCCCCTGGGACTCTGGCTGATCATCCTGGCTGGGGGGGTTGTTGATCTGTGCTGCACTTGGCCCTGGCAGCTCTATTCTGCATTCCATTGGTTTTGTTTCCTATTTTTCATTGGAGGTGGACTTATAGGCTATTTTTGCCCCAAAAGGGGAAAAAAGTCATGTTGGGCTGACTAACGTGACTTTTTTTGCCGCTAATGGCCTTTTGTCAGTTTTAGCCTGTCACATCAGAATTTGTATCGCCTTCACGCTAGTGTTAGCAACACTTTTTACTACCACTACCTGAAACTATTGCCGTGTAACAACGTATTGTAAATACATCGCTAATAGGGCGATAGTTTTTGGTGATAGGCCGAGTTAGGAAAACTGCCACTAACTAACGCTAGCGTTGCTTAGCAGCAGTTCTTGTACAGATACCTCTCTGTCTCTACCATCCCATAACTCCAGGTAAACCCTAACACTGCGATCCAATAAATATCAGGACTACTCTTTCCTGGGCCTCTGCTCTCACTCTAGTTTAGGGGACTTCAAGTTTAATACAAACCACTACCATCTCCACCAGATAGCTACAGCCTCTTGTAAACTTTAGGTCTTATCACTTATGTGCGGGTATGTCTAGCTTGCTGTCGATGATGATTCTGAGGATCCTGGTGTGGGTACTAGATGTGGTTTACAGTTCGTTTGGCCACCAGTTGCAGTCCTACAAAGAGGCACTGTTGCCAAAGATCACTACTTCTGTCTGGTAGGTATTGAATTTGAAGCAGTGGCTTTTATTTAGTTGCTGACTTCAGTCATGCAGGTGGTGAACTTGATTCTTGTGTTGGAGGTCTTGTCTACAAGGTAGAGAATGAGTTGTGTGTCATCGCCAGAGGAGTGAATGTTGATGTGTTTACAGACGATGTTGGCTGGAGAGATCATGTATTCATTGAAGAGAGTGAGGCTGAGGCAAAAGTCTTGAGGTACTCCATCAATGAATTTTCAGACTTCCGAGTAATACGTTGCTAGGCTGACAGATTTTATTGGTCCTTGGGTCCTTGGATGCCAAACTGATATAGATTACTGATGACGGTGGGGTGTGAGACTGTGTCAAATACTGCAGAGAGGTCCAGGAGGATGAGGGCTGCTGTATCTCCTCTGCCAAGTAGAACTCAAGAGCTAGGTGGAACAACTACTAAAAGTGCATCAGATCTATCTCCTGGCTGGTGAAATCTATCTCCTGGCTGAGGAAATCGAGGACTGCAGTCCTAGTACATCACAATCTTGATAATCAGACGTATAGTGACAGTAACTTTTGTCAGCTACACTGACCGCCAACCTTCCTTCATCTTATAACTGTCTTTTCATGATGAACCACATAGTTCAATTAAACAACCTTCTGCAGTGCAGAAATGTAATTGAGGGCAGTGCCATCAGAAAGAGAAAGCAGCAGGGGTTATTTACCTCATGCCCAGCACTTTTTGGGGAACTTCTTTCCTTTGATAACTTGTTTTCAAATAAAAAAACAGAAGGCTTGATCTATTCCTTCTTGCTGGTGGTGGGCCCCGGCAATCATGCTTTGGGAGTTGACTACATCCAAGACCCAGATTTCTGAGACAGGTTATAACAACATGCAGTAAAAATAAGAACTCCTTTCTCCCACTGGGAGAAGAGAAGGATCTGAGCTCCTAACATAGTCAGGTTCTGGAATTGTTAAGGGAGATGAACTTGGGGTACTCTTGAAATAACCTTTGTGGCTTGGTTACTTGTCTAGATGGTAGCCCTTATAAGAAATGCATCCATGTACATCTATCTGGAACCTCTTTTGAACAAGGAAAAAGATGGCATTTCTTAGCCTCTTGTTTAGACTTCTCCGAGTTTGCAAAAACTTCCATTCCTTAAAGGCCTCTTAAACAAATGTATCCATCTGAGGACAAAATAGGAGTTGACCAGAGAAAGGCAGTTTTAAAAAGGGAGAGCTCTGAAGATCTTATGTCTTCCAGTTTCTCATCAGAACCTGATGACGCCCAGAGATAATAACTCTCAATGACAAATCAAAAGTCTTTAAATGGTCAAAAGATATATCTGAAAGAAAGTTGACCTGCATCCCCAGGACATCAGAAAAGAAAAATCTTCTCTATTGTGCATAGCCAAGACAAGGTTTGAAAAGTCTTTAACCAAGTATTAGGATGCGTATGCAGCATATATCACAGGTGCCCACCTCTACTGTAGGCTAACCTTTTGATCTACTGGTTCTGACAGCACAACAAACTTGGAGCTTTGCCAGCTCCATTGGGCATCAAAGAATCAACCAGTATAATTGGAGGAAATTCAGTATCAGCACCATCATGGTCATGCAACTGATTACAAAATATAGCTATTGTAACTTTTTCCATCTCCTTCTATTCTTTTTTTGTTTAGTCCGGAATTGATTTTGCAAGGAAGGATGTTATGTTATGTTAACAATGATTTGTATAGCGCACTTTCACCGGTTGGTTTCCTGGCACTGTAAAAGACAGAGGGTGGTCAGAGTTGGAAGCTAATGGAATTAGTGGTATGCTTGTTGGTAAAGCCAGGTCTTTAAGGATTTCCTGAATGACATGAGGTCAGGGCATAGCCTGATCTCGAGGGGAAGGACATTCATAAGCGAGGTGCCAGGGTGCCAAATCTGCATCCGCCCGTACGCTTACGTTTGAAGGAGGGTGTTTGAAGGAGACAGTGATGTGCCAAACATAGGCATCCGGAACGGGGCGTATTTTATGATAAGTTTTTAAATGAATTTGGGACTTTTACAATAGAGTGCTTTAAAGATCATGCAGCTGACCTTGAAGGTGCAGCGCTGGGCCAAAGGGAGCCAGTGAAGTGTTTTCAGAAGAGGGGTGGCTGGGTGCCATCTAGGCTGGCTAAGAATCAGTCTTGCTGCATGATTCTGCACCATCTGGAGTCGTTTCAGGAGGAACTGAGGGAGACCCAAATAGATCGAATTGGCGTAATCTATGTGGGAGATCACTGTAGCGATCACAACCTGTGTCAGGGCTTCGCAGGTCAGAAGGCGACGAACCTTCCGGATTTTCCTCAATTGGAAAAGACATTTGGAAACTACCTGACCTACTTGCGTTTTAAGTGAGAGGTCGCTGTTTAAGGTGATGCCAAGCGCCTTTTCTGATGGTGAGGGAGTCGGGGCTTGACCCATGTCTGTTGGCCAATAGTGTGGGCCCCAGTATTTAACACTGTCCCCAGTCAGGACCAGCTCGGTCTTCCCTGGGTTCAGTTTCAAATGATTCTGGTTCATCCAAGCTTGGATGAACCTCATTGTTGACTGGAAGAAGGAGATGGACGTTTCAGAGTTGTCGATTGTAAATAGGAGCTGTAAGTCGTCCGCGTAGTTCAGCACCGTAACCTGTTTCTTTCTAAGAGCCTGGATTAGAGGGGAGATGTAGAGGTTAAACAGGTGTGGTGATAGGGACGAGCCCTGGGGTACACCGCATGTGATGGCTTGCTTGGTGCCCACTAGATTGCCCAGGCGAACTGCCTGAGAACGGTCAGCTAAAAAGGACTTCAGCCAACAGGCTGCCGTGCCCTGGATGCCAGCCTGGGCGACACGGTCGATCAAGATGGTGTGATCGACCGTGTCAAATGTGGCTGACAGATCCAGGAGCACTAAAGCCTGCGGGATGCGATTGTCTGCACAGTCCCTGAGGGTGTCCATGACTGCCACTACCACAGCCTCCGTTGAGTGGGCTGGGCGAAAGCCCGCTTGATGAGGGTCTAGGCAGTTTGATGTCTCTATAAAGTTAGACAGGCAGTTGGCAACATGCGCCTCCAACACCTTCGCTAAGAAGGGGAGAAGGGAAATTGGGCGGTAGTTTGCATTACAGGTAGGGTCTGCGCCTGGTTTCTTCAGTCGGGGTATTACTGTAGCTTCTTTGAATGCGAGTGGAACTTGTCCACTGGCCAGTGAGCTATTCAGAAGGGTACAAGCGGGAGCCGGGATGACTGATAAGCAATCTTTTAGAATGTAAGGAGGGCATCTGTCGGAAGGGGCTCCTGATTTCACTCTTATCAGTAGTTCCTGGAATAGTTCTGGGGTGATAGGAGCGAAATTACTTAGTGAGCCGGTAGCTTTGGGGCCTAAATCTGGAAGAGAGGGACTTGAGCTTTGAGGAATACTGGATTTGATGGTAACAATTTTCTCTATAAAGAAGGTGTTCAGTGAGTCGCAAAGAGCCTGGCTCGGGGGCAGACTAGGACGGGCATTGTCCAGGTTGGTTAATTCATTGAGAATAGAAAAGATATCTTTAGATTTATTGGTTGAGTTGGTGATACGAGCAGAGAAGTAGGCAGTTTTTGCCGCTAAGATAGATTTCAGATTTTCAATCTCTTTGAAATAAACAGGCATTTTAATGGTGCTGGGAGCAGGTTCCACACCTGTAAAGTCCTTGCTGTTGCCATTACACATGCTGTCATCCAAAGGTGGTTCCTCCAACTCAGAAGAAGAGTATGAAGACGAAAAGCAGAGGAAAGAAACTTCTATGCATTTTATACTATTTGACCTTACATTCTGAAGAAAAGAGCAACTCATTTAAAGTGTCTTTCATCAGTGCATTCAAATCTATTGTTAACATATTGCTTCTGACACCGCCTTTGAATAATTTACAATGTTCTGCAAATCAAAACCTTCCAGAGTGGAATTAGATAACTTTCAAGAGGAAGATTCTCCATTCTTTCTTTTTGTGTGTGTTTCCTCAAGAATGACTCTAAGCAACACAACCAAACCTTCAAAGAAGGTTCCTTTAAATCGTCCCCCTGAAAGGAAAGCTGAGGTCCTCCTTAAGGGTCGAATGCAACAAACCCTAATTATAAACAGCAAAACATATAGAAACTGGAGTGTTCCAATGAAAGTAGCTTCAAAAACCTTCACAGTGAAAGATAAATCTGTCACAATAATCATACAATGCACCACTCTTCAGTGACTATAAACTCATACTCTCACCCCCAGATTACCACCTCTTCCAAGGAACAGGCCAAACCACCATGATCAAACATGGCTTCTCCTCAGTAGCAGCAAATAAACACACAAAGTAGATTTATCTTTATCGACCATGTTCGATGTGGGATGCTGGAGGAAGCCGAAAAAGACCTCATGACTTGCAGGGCTATCCTCTGAGTCCAAGCAAGCGTCAACATAGTTCCCTGACTCCTGTAGCAAGTTTTCTGGTGGTGACCAGGCAGGTAACATACAGTTATGAAACTACCTGTCTCTATGAAGATAGTCTTGATGTGTTATGCCCTGTATATGCTTGTGGACTTGGATATGTTTGTGTAAATCCAAGTCCTGCTTATATCATTTTCATAAACTCATATGCCATGCAGTAGTAATGTTTATTATGTATAACCAAGACGGTAAATATATTTCATAATCATATATGAATTCGTTTTATAGCAGTTTTCGGCTTCCTGTGACATTGAATATCCTTGACAATTTTGATGGTGCGTCCAGAAACCAGGCTCAGGATTATACATTTGAATATTTCGAAGAAGTGGAACCTGACTTCTGAACCTGGCAAGTGAAAGTGGGATTTCAGGAGAATAATGAGCCTAATATTGTATGTCTGAGTATCAGATCCTGACCCCTACTCAGTAGATGGGTTTTTTCTGAGAGTTACAAGTTTCTGTCACATGATTAGTTGTAATTGTAATTGGATTTATATAGCGCTTATGTTGAAGTGTTTTTCGGCGAGTAGCACACTACTCCGGAACCCAAAAAGGAATAGTGGTGAATTAGTATGGGAAATATTAAATTAATTTCAGCAGTGGACATGTGAATCTGTTAGTTGATTTGAAAAGGATAGGTGAGGGAGAGAAGAGGGATGGTTCTAGTAAGTGTTTATTTGGGATGAGTAAAGGAGCGATGGAAGGGGAAGAGTCTCTCTACAAATGGATTAGGGAGAAAGACGAGGAATCGGAGGAGTCTAGGATGAATACATGAGGGAATCCTGGCATCCAGCAGCACGCATTGAGGACATTTGGTCCCAGCATGTGGAAAATATATATTAATGTGCTCAGAGTTACGGCAGCTTCTGTGCAAATAATTCAACTTTATTGGTTTGAACTTCGCATTACGAGATATCTTAGGTGTTGTTGATAAGATCCTTCCCCACCTCTTCGCACCAATCTCTTGCCCCATGTCTCCTTTCCAATTGAGCCTGAGCACTGATAGGGCACACTTTGACCGCTGAAACAGTGCTCTGTTTATCTGCTTCACAGCTTTACATTTCCCAGTGATTGTACATAGTAGCTGCAATGAGGATGAGAGGGTGGTGTGCTATTTGCGGATTTCCAAATATGTCAGATTATCGATCGCAGCACAGCAAAAAGTAAGACGTTTTTGCCAGACAAATTGTGCACAAAAATGTTACACAGGGTTTGAAAGTCATGAGGCTTAGCCTTCTTGGAGAGGTCTCCCTCCTGAGTAAGTCCCATCTCTAGCCAGGTTTCCAGTCTCTCCTAGTCACCTCTGGTCTATAAACTGTGAAGTCCCTAAATGGGGAGACTTGGACATATATGTTCCAAGAGTCAATTCACTTTAAGCATCTGCTCTAAGTATAGTCAATCGCTCTTATTCCCTACGACCCATCTTGTTTCCTCCTCCTGGTCTTCTGGAGAACACTCATCAGTTCAGCTAGGGGTGGCATGTAATTGGTAAGCATTTCTCTTTTCTTGGTTTGGGCATTTATCCACATGCAGTTCATTGTATTTGTGCTGTACTATAGTATAATTCTAAATCTGGAGCAGCAAGGCCCCCTTGTGCTATGTGGAGTTTAAGTGTTTTTAATGCTACTCTTTATTGCCATATATGCCCATATTAGATCCAGCAAGATCTTATCCAGTACACAGAAAATATCTTTAGGAATTTTAATGGGTAGAGTTCCACTCTATATATATAAAAACGAAAGTATGTCTGTCTGTCTGTCTGTCTGTCTGTCTGTTTGTCCTTTATGCATTACTACACCATTCATCCGATTGCCATGAAACTTTGGGAAGTTGTTGAGTACACTCCCACAAAGGTTTCTGGCATATATTTTTTTTAATATCGGCCTCCCATGGCCCTCCTAACCTTTCCAATACTGATGTACGCACCAGACGGAAAAACAACAAAACGTGTATCCACAAGCACTCTAATAAATAAATAGAATTAAAACACCATTCATCCGATCGCCATGAAACTTTGGGAAGTTGTTGAGTACACTCCCGCAAAGGTTTCTGGCATAATTATTTTTTAAATATCAGCGCCCCAGGGCCCTCATAATCATTCGAATACTGATGTAAGCACAAGACGGAAAAACAAAAAATTGTGTACACACAAGCATTCGAGTAAATAAATAGAATTAAAACGGCATTCATCCGATCGCCAGGAAACTTTGGGAAGTTGTTGAGTACACTCCCGCGAAGGTTTCTGGCATAAAAATGTTTAAAATATCGGCCCCCTAGGGCCCTCATAATATTTCGAATACTGATGTACGCACTAGACGGAAAAACAAAAAATCGTGTATCCACAAGCACTCGAATAAATAAATAGAATTAAAACGACACTTTGAAATGTTTTCCATATTAAAATGAATAAGTTTCAATAAAAATGACACAATGTAAATTGAATGTTATCATAACGAGTTTCCTTGAATTTTCTTTCTTCGGAGATCATAGCAACGTGCGATGGGTAAGCTAGTATAATATAAAGTTCTTGGTAAAACTATCATTATGGAAATAGCTACTCTGCTTGCCACTGAGAGGGATATCGAAGTCCAAAAGGAAATCCCAGATTTTTGTGAGGATATGGCTCACCTTCCATTGCCATCAATTAGATCTATGTCAGTTCTGTAAAGATGCACTCCTAAAGACCAAAATGTGGTAGCTTCCCATTTAATTAATCACAAATGTGGTGGGAAGACCACCACAGTGAGCCCAGGGTATACTGGAAATATAATGCATTTGTTCTAGTGAACTTTAAGACCAGACATATCGCCAAAGGTGTCTAGGGCTTCCATTATAGGGGTCATGCAGGCTTGGATGTCTGCCACCTATAAATTTAAGTCATCCGAAACTAATAATATAAAGTATGTGGTTTGTCTATCTTTTATTTCACCAAAACTAGTGCATTGCTGCATTAGACTGACAAATAGCTCCAACACTATGGCAAATAACAAGGGAGAAAGGGAGCAACTCTGCCTTGTTTCTCTTTGCACTCTGGATACCTCGGAAATCCACCTACCCAACCTCACTCCAGCCGATGAGTTAGTGTAGATAACTGCCACTCACCTCCAAAATCCTGACCTCGGTCCCATTTCTCGCATCACAGTATCAAAGTATTGCCAATTCAATGTATCAAAGTATTTTTTGATATTCACAGCTATAACTGCTGCTCAGGGGAAAGGGTGGTCGCTTCTACCAAGATCTCAGTGAGCCGCCTAACATTCATAGCTGTGTTTCATTCCGGGATGAACCCACATTGGTCCGAGTGGATTTATTTCAGTGTGAATGGGAGTGATCTATTTGCCAATTCTTTGTTAAGTACCTTACAGTCTATATTTTACATGAAGAGCAAGCAATAAGAGGCCAGGTTTGGTCAGAGCCACCATAATCATCTTCACAATATCGTCAAGAGCGTTGCTTGTTGTCGAGCCATGTTAAATATTTTTGCCAGGGCCTCGCCCAAAATGTCTTAGTACATGGAATAAAATTCTGTCTGGAGTCCATCCAAAACTGGGGTTTTCCCATCTGCCATTTCTTTTATTGCTTTTCTAAATTTGGCTGCCCCAAGCCCTCGTCCAGGGCCTTAGATACTTCAGGGGTGATTCTAGACAGGGCAATGTGTAGCAGAAACCATCTAGAGCTTGATCCATAGGATCCCCCCACTTCCATATAGATATTCATAATAATTTCTGATCGCCGTATTAACACACTCTTGAGAGTGACACACAGTACACTGGGGTGTTTTAATAGATAAAATAGTAAATCCCTGTGTATCAGAGATTTTATCATTCTCATTATGGATCTGACTTTTATGCCCTGTAATTGAAGCATCTTAATTTCTCACTGCACTAAGCTAGTTTCTCGCACTTCTCCCCTAGAGATTCTTTGTAGGATGGTATTGTCGCTACTCACTTCCCATCTCTTTTAGACTCTTGCTGCATGATCTCCATTGTAAGTGTGCAACAGACCCCGACCATTGCTTGCATACAGTGCCCCCTTACAATAGTTTTGAGCACTTCCCATTTTCCTAAGGATGATGCAGCTGTCCCCCTACTTTTAGTCGGGAAACTTTATACTTCACGCATCATTTAAGCTATGGTCTGCTGAGAAAAATGAGTAGGCTAGGCTTGATGGGTTGTGTACTCTCCAAAGGGCAATGAGGTCCCAATAGGAGTGACAGTTTTTAATCATAGATGCTGTTTGCACTGTTGATGCCATCAGTATATGGGGGTGCGACCAGTCCAGATCTATGTTAGCCATGCATTATATTCCACCCAGCACCATTACACAAGGGGATTGTACAACTTTTTGCTAAAGGGGGCACTAGATTAGTGAAGAATGATTCTTGATCTTAGTTGGGGGCATATAGATTTACTAGGGATATGTCCCTACAATCCAATCTACCTCTCGTTATCATGTATCTCATGTCTGTGTCTATGGCTGTGTGAAGGGATTGGAATAGGGCCCCCAGTCTAAAGAACACCAGTACCCCAGTTGAGAAGGTCAAACAGTGTGTATAAAAGAGTGGATCTCTCCATCCCCTCTCTAGTGCCCTTCCCTTTGATTGTGTCAGATCAGTTTTCTACAGAAACCCTATTTGAGCTCCTTGTCTCTTAATATAGGTCTGCACCTTATATTGTTTGCTTATATTATTTAGCCCATGGGCATTCCACATAAGGAATTTATACAGCCCTTCTGATCCTGGGGCCCCGTCATTCATGTAGTGTAGTCAGATCTGGACCATCTTTGGTCATTGAGGCAATGAATAGCACCCACTCACCCATTCACTCCCCCTTCCTTGCCATTAAAGACTTCCCAATTGCGGTGCCATCCTCCTTTAGACATAAAAGGTCAATATTGTTGGAAGCCCTTGAACTTTACCAGGGGCATTCTACTGCATGCGCCACTCGCCGCACCGAGGACCCCAGCAACCAGGGGGCATCGCGGCAGGAGCCGCGTCAGTCATTCGTGCCAGCCGGCGCTTCAAACAGCAGCCGGGCTCCTGCGGAGTGGGAAGCTTTTGTTCTTTAACAGGGGCATTCTACTGCTTGCGCCAGTCGCCGCATCGAGGACCCCAGCAACCAGGGGGCACCGCGGCAGGAGCTGCATCAGTCATTTGCGCCAGCCGGCGCTTAAAGCAGCAGCCGGGCTCCCACGGGGCGGGAAGCCCTTGAACTTTACCGGGGACATTCTACTGCTTGCGCCACTCTCCGCACCGAGGACCCCAGCAACCAGGGGGCATCGCAACAGGAGCCACGTCAGTCAATCGCGTCGGTCGTCGCTTAAAGCAGCAGCCGGGTTCCCGCAGGGTGGGAAGCCCTTGAACTTTACCGGGGGCATTCTACTGCTTACGCCACTCTCCGCACCGAGGACCCCAGCAACCAGGGGGCACCCCAGCAGGAGCCGCATCAGTCAATCGCGTCGGTCGGCGCTTAAAGCAGCAGCCGGGCTCCCGCGGGGTGGGAAGCCCTTGAACTTTACGGGGGGCATTCTACTGCTTGCGCCACTCGCCGCACCGAGGACCCCAGCAACCAGGGGGCACCGCGGCAGGAGCAGCATCAGTCATTTGCGCCAGCCGGCACTTAAAGCAGCAGCCGGGCTCCCGCAGAGCGGGACGCGCAATGGCGAAGCCCGGGCCAAGGGCGGGCCCATCTGTGCCCATCCGGGACCGGAGGAGGCCGGGCTGGGCCACCCCCCTGAAACTGGCTACTCGCTCTAAGGGAATTAAGGTACTGTGAAAGTGATTATTACTCTGTGGCCTGCTATTAATCTTCCTCTGCCTTTTCCGCCATTTTCGTTTTATTTTTTCGGGGGCTTGGCCAGTGTAGTTGCTAACTCAATATGAATAAGAAGAAAGGAGTTGCGGGAACCTTAGATGCATTTATTTTGAGGGCAGAATCTTTGCTGACCCACGAAATTCAGATTGCTGAACGTCGCTTGTCTTTGGACCCGGCATTGTTACAATCTCTTATGCCATTGTATGACCCCAACTCAACTATTACATCCCATGCCCCCCATGAAAAGGTTATATAGAGCCACCCAGAATCTTCAGAGCCTGTCTCTCTCACCCAGGATATACCTGTTATGACTGTTACGACTGCTACAGCAGCGCCTCGTATTAATACTAGGGCGCAGGTGGCTAAAGCCAGTGGGAAAGCAAAGGCGAAAGCTTCAACCAATAAAAGGAAACGACCGAACAACAATCAGAAAACATCAACGGCTAAGCGTCCTGCCATCATCAACTCCCCAGCAGATTCTGTAATAATCTTTTTTAATGCCAATTCGGACTCTAGGTGCACGCAGACTGATATTATTCCAAATCAGCATGAGAATATAATTGATGCTAACACCGCTGTGGCAACCATGCTTGTAAATGTTGTTGAGCAAATTCTGGTATCCGCTTTATCCCAACTCAAGGAGGTGATTGATAAGAATTTTGACCTACTATGGGGAAGGCTTCAAAGGATGCATTCTATCATGGATAATCTCAGTGGTACTAAAGAGCACTGCATAACTGATAATGTGGGGAGATGTAGCTCGCTAGCTCTGACTTTTACAAATCATAGTTCTAATATGCTATTGTCAGAATCTGCGGTGCATAACGACCCAATAGCATTTAATCTATGTAGTGCATGTGGAGATCATACTAACCCTCCTGTCCAACAGCCTAATTTTGACCTAAGGATGACACAAAATATACCTGAGTCCCTGACGTCAATAACATAAATCCAGGTCATAGTTATTCTAGGCATCCAACTCCTGGTACTACCCCTGGTTCTGAGGTAATTAACCCAAGTAGGGGAGAAACTGCTACTTATTACATTAAAACCAACTGTATGAGACCAAACAATGAAGTTTTGAGTTTACCCCATACGCCTATCCATACGTGTTGGTTTTAGCTGGCGTCCCCAATCTTACTGGGGATCGGAGGGAGTCGTGGGTAGATCTACGCAATAAATCTGTAGACTGGCTGGTAAAACATAAAAGATTTCATGCCTCAGACATGAATGAAATCCTCATGGTTAGACGGGTAGGGTGGGTTGGCCCCTCGCCTAAAAATATAAGCGGCGATTGCATTGTCATTAATTATTGCAAACCCCAAATGGTCCATCGCTTATTAAGTGTTCAAGAGCAATCTTTAACACTAAATACTAGTATTAGCGCACTCCCGCTGGGCTATTTTTAAAAACCCCAAAACACATTTCCTATGAATGCTCAGGCTTTCCCGTTCGGAACCAATAGGTTTCAGGCCCCTTCCAACCTAGATGCTCAAGATTGACATCCACCTAGGTTTGTTGAAGCCTTTGAATGTGTGGAGAACATAGTAGAGAATATATCAGGCCCCATACCTGTTATTTATACGGAGCAGCCGGATGCTTGGCAATTAAAGAATACCCAAATACCGGCACTAATCAATTACTTACAACAGGTAGGAAACCTCATAGGACCTGTATCACTAGTCCCCATTGACATGATTAACACAGTGCAAATTCCTAATAAGAGTAAAGCTGATACTGACTTGAATGTCTTGAGTTGGAACGTAGCAGGCCTAGAGTCAAGGCTAGGTGATGCGGATTGGCTGCGTGTGATATCCGACCAAGATATAGTAATGCTCCAGGAAACATGGGCTACGCACGAATTACACATTGAAGGTATTCACTGCTTTAGTGTAATTGCACCTAAGCCCAAATTTGGTCGTACTTCTGTTTTTTTTTAATTGGGATCAGCATAGCCTCTGGAGGAAGCATTAAGGTTATACTGACTAATCGCTGTAACATTCAAATATTGAGATACAAAAGGAGGGTTCCCTTTTATTTTATTAATTTTTATAATAACGATTTTCATTCTATTCCAAACAGGAATTTTAGTGAGCTTTCTAACCATATCACTAATTTAGACAAACAGCAAGGTTCAGATGGGGCTATTGGGATCCTTTTAGGTGGAGATTTCAATGCTAATCTTCAATTTAAACAGTATGGTATGGATATACCATCCGCGGGCCCTGCTTTACGCAGGGGCGCCGAGTTGGATACACTCTTGAGTCAACAAATTCTTATTAACGCCATGGACGTTGTGGGTATTTCATCTGTTTCATCTGTTATAAATAATCAAGTACCCACTTTTAGAGGAAGGAATTGCTCCTCAACCATTGATTTTATCTTTGTTTCCCCCCGCCTTGCAGACCGTTTATTGGCCGCTGAGGTTAGTGCCACAGATTATGGGGATCATAACCCCCTTAAAATAGTCTTGAGATTAGCAGTCCGCCCCGTGTATAATAATGAATGTGGGGCAAGGGATATAATAGCCTCAAATGACAATCTAAGACTAAAATGGAGGGGTGTTGATAGTAGTAAATTGCTTCAGACACTAGCAGAGGGGCATATGCACTTAATCACTTCATGCTTATCTACTGATGAATCACACTCAAGGGTAATCGAGGATTTTACCAAACTTTGTTTGGTAATCAAAACCCTTTTGTCAGTACCAGCTCGCCAGGTAGAAGAAGATCTGAGGTGGTTTAACCATGATTGCTCGGAGGCCAACAGGAATATACGTAAGGCCCTAACATCTAATCCAAGGTGCACTGCAGAAGTGAGAATAGCCAGGCGGAGGTACAACACAGCGATAAGTGAACGGAAGGGTGCCCTCCTCAATAATCGCTGGGAAGCCTTATCTGAGTCAGCCGGTACAAAAAAAGGGTAATATATTCTGGTCCGCTGTTAGGGATGTGCGCTCCATGGGTCAGCTACTAACACCTGTTAGCTGTACCATCTCGAGCAAGTCGAGGGAGAGTCATTTCTCTAAAATGTATGCCACTCCCTCACAAGGATCAGATCAGAATGAACCCGGCCAATGATCTAGCCTGCAAATTATTTTGCCAGAGGTGGAAGAGGCAATTGACCAGAGTCTTGGTAATAAGGCTCCCGGCCCAGATGGGCTACCCATAGATTTAATTAAATGTAAAACAGAGTTCTGGGCCCCACTGCTTCTGAATGTTTTTAATAATTTACCCTGTGCCCCGCTGCCAAGTACCTGGGCCATGAGCACTATTGTCCCAATTTTTAAAAAAAGGGATAGATCTGAACCTATTAATTATAGGCCTATTTCTCTGCTCGATAACACCCTAAAGATACTGGACAGAGTTTTTTATAATAGGAATAGGGTCCTAAAATGGTCAGAAGAAAGTTGCATTTTAGAGCCATGCCAATTGGGTTTTCGCAAAAAGGTCGGGACCATTGAACAGTGCCTAAATCTCAATCTGGTCAGTGGTAAATATACCATCGCCCGATCCTCACCAGTTTATTTGTTTTTATGGACCTTTCATATGCTTTTGATTTAGTTAATAGATCCAAGCTCTGGTCCATTTTATTAGCCTATGGACTGGATGAGTCATTGGTACACTTTTTGGCATATCTCCATAAAGATCTTAAGGCCAAGGTCAGGATCGGCATAAGGGGTGAGGTTTCGGGAGCCACCAAGGTGGGTAGGGGAGTTAGACAGGGGTGCACCCCTGCTTTTTATTATTTATACTAGCTTACCCGTCGCGCGTTGCTGCAATCTCCGAAGAAAGGAAATTCAAGGAAAATCGTTACGATAACATTCAATTTACATTTTGTCATTTTTATTGAAACTTATCCATTTTAATATGGAAAACATTTCAAAGTGTCATTTTAATTCTATTTATTTATTCGAGTGCTTGTGGATACACGATTTTTTGTTTTTCCGTCTGGTGCGTACATCAGTATTCGAAAGATTATAAGGGCCCTGGGGGGGCGATATTTAAAAATAATTTATGCCAGAAACCTTCGCGGGAGTATAATCAACAACTTCCAAAAGTTTCCTGGCGATCGGATGAATGCTGTTTTAATTCTATTTATTGATTCGAGTGCTTGTGGATACATGATTTTTTGTTTTTCCGTCTTGTGCGTACATCAGTATTCGAAAGATTATGAGGGCCCTGTGGGGCGAATTTTTTTTTAAAATGTATGCCAGAAACCTTTGCGGGAGTGTACTCAACGACTTCCCAAAGTTTCATGGCGATCGGATGAATGGTGTTTTAATTCTATTTATTTATTCGAGTGCTTGTGGATACACGATTTGTTGTTTTTCCGTCTGGTGCGACATCAGTATTCAAAAGATTATGAGGGACCTTGGGGGCTGATATTCAAAAGAAATTATGCCAGAAACCTTCGCCGGAGTGTACTCAACAACTTCCCAAAGTTTCATGGCGATCGGATGAATGATGTAGTAATGCATAAAGGACAAACAGACAGACAGACAGACAGACAGACATACTTTCGTTTTTATATATATAGATTAATGGACTGAGCAATTCCATGAAACCGTTGACTCCAGATGTCCCTATAATTAATGGTAAATTATTACCGGTACTATTATACGCAGATGATGCGGTCCTTATAGGCCGCACTCCAAATTCTTTGCGCATCTTAGTTAAGACTTTTGTTAATTACATGGACAGTCTGCATTTACGTGTTACTTAAAAAAAATCTTTTGTTATGTCGTGCGGGCCTGGAAATCGCCAGCTTAATTCCATATCCGTAGATAATGACAAATTGATGTCCACTGGCACTTTTCCCTATCTTAGGATGGTCTTTGCTGCGAACGGCTCATGGACTGAGCATTTGGCTCACTCCAGGAGCAAGTTCTCAAAGGCCATCATTCCATCCTTAGTCTCCCCCGGCCTAAGAAAACAGGTGCTATTTTAGCTATTTTAAAAAATTTTAAACTGCAATGTGTTCCTTTAGCTACGTATGGGGCTGAGATCTGGGGCATTGCAAATAGTCATTGCATCCAGCAGGAAGAAAACAGGTTTTGTAGAAAGCTGCTGGGTGTCCCAATTTCTACTTCCCAATATAGCTGCAATAGGGAACATAACTTAAACTTTATTAATGATTTTATCATTCTCACCCTGCTCTTTTATGGTTATCTGTTTGGAGGAATCAATCCGCGTCATTGTCTAGAGAAATTATAAGCAACTGTGTTGAATGTGAGAGAGGAATGGATATTCCTTGGCTCTCGGGGGTTTATCAGAGTCTCTGTAGTATTAATAAAGGTAGCCTTTTTTTAAACCCGAGTACAGCCGATACACTTCACAAAAATGAGCTAAAAAAAAGCACTTTACACATTATATAACACAGGAAGGATTACTATAGAATCAAAGAAACCTTCCGTATCAAGTTATATGAGTATAGAATTGTATAGGCACCCCTTACCAATATATCTTACTCTGCCCATGACTTACTGTGGAAGGAGCCTTTTATTTCGTTTGGGAGCGGGCACTGTTAAATTTTTGCTATGTTTCCCTTTTGGCTCTCAGCCTAACCTTGATGATACACTATGCCCTTGTGACGGGGTGAGTGTACAGACTGACTTGCATTTTCTGTTTCTTTGTAATTATTATTTAAAATATGTGAAGTTGTTTTTAGCTCCATTTTTTAAAAAGCAGAGACCTGTTTCCCTGGCCCAAGCCTATCAGATGTTGCTTTCTTTAAATAATGAAGTATTTGTTTTCCGCACTAGCACTTTCTTGAAAATTGCCACCCGTTCCCGTAAGATGATGTCCAATTTCTGAATTGCTTATGATGCATTATTATGAACTGTCTAACCTATTTTGATATGGATTTTTATGACCTTGTTGTATTCTTGTTATTTTACTGTGCTTTTATGGATTTTTTGGAATCCGAATAAAGTTGATTTGAACTTGAACTTGGATTAGTAAGCTTCTCCAAATCCCTTATCTCAAGACTCAATCAATCAGTCATTTGTTAAGCCCACTACATACCTGTGAGGGTCTCAAGGTGCTGGGGGGGAGGTGGGGGCCGCTACTGATCAAACAGCCAGGTCTTTAGTATCCTCCTGAAGGTCAGCAGGTCTTGGGTCTGTCGTAGGCTCAGTGGGAGAGTGTTCCATGTCTTGGCGGCGAGGAGGGAGAAGGATCACCCGCCGGTGGTTGTTCTTTGGATGCGCGGGACAGTGGAGAGTGAGAGGTCGGCGGAGCGTAGCTGGCGGTTGGGGGTGTAGAAGGAGAGTCGTCTGTTGAGGTAGGCTGGGCCAGTCTTGTGGAGTTCCTTGTGTGCGTGGATGAGGAGCTTGAAGGATATCCTCTTCTTGACGGGGAGCCTGTGCAGGTTTCTCAGGTGGGGGTGATGTGGCTGTGTCGTGGTACATCGAGGATCAGTTGTGCCGAGGAGTTTTGGATGCGTTGTAGTCGATTGATGAGCTTGGTCGGGGCTCCCGCGTAGAGGGTGTTTCCGTAGTCGAGTCTGCTGCTGACGAAGGCCTGGGTGACTGTCTTTCTTGTATCTGTCGGAATCCATCTGTAGATCTTGCGGAGCATGCAGAGGGTGTTGAAGCAGGAGGAGGAGACGGCGTTGACTTGCTTGGTCATTAAGAACGTTGAGTCGAGAATGATTCCCAGGTTGCGTGCGTGGTCGGTGGGGGTCGGGGCTGCCCCCAGTGCCGTTGGCCACCAGGAGTTGTCCCAGGCTGTCCCAAGACTGAGTGATCGTGTGTCCAAATCCAAAACCAAGAATAATCAGCATTGATAAAACATACACAAAATAAACTGAATGTTAACGGTAACATGGGCTTGCCCACCTCTTGGTATTAGATTTTAAGAGGCAACCCGGCTTACATCAGGACCTTCCTATCTCATTGGAAACTTTAATGATTATGAGTCCTTCAATATAATGGTTACTTTCTCATCCTCTCTTTCTCTTACCACCTTGAGATAGGATTAATTCCAGTTCTGCACTCTTCAATATATATAGTTTTTCAATAACATTTTCACCAGTCTGAGACGTTATTTGTAATGCCATCTGTTCTAAGGTTGACAGCTTGAATCTTCCTGAGTAAAACTTAGAGTCTGCCCCAGAAGTCTCTGAACCTTCGGATCGCTGTGATGGCCCACCAAGGTCTATTGCAGCTGACGTTGATCTCTTCCAATCCAGTTGGAACTGTAATTTGGACATTTTGTAGCTATCACCTCTGCTCATGCAAGAAACTTTGCCTCTTATTTTGTGTTTTGGGTGGCTGCCATGCTGCCGCTCATCTGTCCTGAGTTTGATCCACACCCTTCTGAACGCCTGAGGGTCAGTGAAGAATGATTTGTCCTCTGATATGACCTTCAGCTTCGCAAGAAATAGTAGATCGTATTTCCCTTTCATTTCCCTGTGCCTGAATTTCACCTCCAGGAAGGATGCTCACTGTCATTCATTTGGAGGTGTCGCTTTCCTGTCGCTGTTATTGCATCAGATCCCTGAGGTTCAAAAGCCAGGCTACAATCAGCCTCTGTGGAGCACCGAGGAAAGATGCTGAGTCGGGACTCTATGGACTCTCTCTAAACCTCACACCTAAATGCAAATGCAATGGAAGGGAAACAAAGGGATACAGCTAGTTATTGCTTCACAAGCACTTAGGAGAGGCATGGTCTTGACTTTGTTCAGGCCCTGTATATGAGATATGCATGCACTGTAAGAATGTTGGATGTATTGGCATGTCCCAGTGTTCACACAAATAACAATTTAAATATCACTATTTTACTTACTTCTTTTATAGTGCTACTCATCCCAATGCAGTGTCAGAGTTCTTTACATCACACATAGACATTATACATTGACAATAAATAATGTAAGTGTGTAAATCAATGTACAGGATGTGTTACATAAAACAGTGAGGGTTACATGATATAAGAGTCACATATCCTTCATAGCTCACTGTACTATATCAGTGGGATTACAATGTATAAACAGCAAGTAACACAGTAACCCACTTACATATCTACATAAAATTAAAAACCTCTCATCTGCATATTACATTAACTGCTTAGCAGGAGATACATTAACACTCCATGCTATTTTGATTCAAAACTGGGACTACACAAAACATAAATATCTCCAGCAAATGTGTTACCCTCTAGACCTATATCACCATTATTATTAATATATGAAATGTACTGTGCACAGAAAGATCTCTGCAGCAGGTATCATAATCCCATAAAATATTTGAAAATGCAGACTTTGCAACCAATTGAGCATAACAAATGTACTGCCACAATTCTCCTTGTTGCCAACTTCTTTGTGGCAGAGTTCTTAAAACATAAATGTACAAATTGATACTCAGATTTTGTGTTGGGCTTGCCTTGCTTTTTTGATACAACCCCAAAGAAAATATAATTTGTCAAATCTTAAAATGCACTTAAATGTACACATTACAGACCTTCTAAACATATGTGTGAGGTCTTAAGGTCTGATGCCACTCCTTGTGATGTCACTTCTTAGGAGTTCATGGGGTGTGGTGTCACTTCCTGTGATGTCTCACGCCATTATGTAACTTGCATACTGCCTAACTTGGTTAGTCCACGTCCCCCCACTTCTTTTTTTAGCACATGTGCCCTGAAAGTTCAATGCCAAGGCCAACTGTTTCCAGGCGCCTTACTCGCAGTCGCAGCTGCTACAGCGGTGGCTGCGGGTAGCAGAGCCGCGGAGAATGGTCAAGGGCGGGGCGACCTGTTGCTTTGACGACCAAAGAAAGAGTGAAAGAGGGAGGGGAAAGCGCAGGTGAAGGAACGACGCTGCCCTCTCACAACTTCAGCAGTAGGAACCGCTAAACCGAGGAGTCTCGAGGATACCTATCCGCAGTCCGCGAGCCCCTTCAGGTATGAGGAAAGGGCGGGCTGCACAGATGCGGGATGATGCTGCCGTCAGTCACAGGGCGGAGGACTTGTCACACCATCATCCTGCATTCATGGGAGGAGCCCGGGGAGGGTACACGGAGTCCTATGTAGTATGCGTGAGCGTGACATAGTGAAAATGTAAGAAAACACAACCTGACTATTAGCACACGACCTCGATAGTGCGCGGCGGTGCGGGCAGGAGGGGGCTCTCTGAAACCGGGTATTTCTGCCTTCATATTTTTTGAACATGCTCACCGCCCCTGTTGCTGGCGCGCGGCTTCTTGTTGTGGTTTCACGCGCTGCCTTTCTCTTTAAAATGACACCGTTGGAGAGCCCCAGGGAGTTTCGTGTTTGAGGTTCCAGCCGGTCCCAACAAAGTCGTGTTCGCAGTTAGGATTCCACACTGATTCTAAATGACAGTCAGGCCTAAATTTGCAAATTATGTTTTATGTGAGGATTTATATGTTAGGTGTCTGTACCTTCTTCATCTCTTTTCGATTCATTATGATTTTACTTAATTCAAGCTGTGTTGAGTAATCATACTGATTTTTACCCATTCAAAATATTAGGGATGGCTATTTTAGGTTCAATTGAAGTATGTTATTTTAACACATTTTGCCAGAGTACCCTGTACGTTCTCATAGTTTGGTGGGCAGGGGATCACTTGGCCATGGCTGCGCGTCACCAGTTTGAGTCACAGAAGGAATTACCCCAGACCATAACAAATTCTAACACAGTCGATTTTAATTCCTACCTGAAACTTTTCGGTTTTGGATTCAACCCTAAGACCCCCAGGGCGAGTGTTCCACAATCTTGTCTAATGGAATGAATCTCCGCTATAGATTTTCTCCTGCATCATGTTTAGTCAGGTTTAGCACATCCTATTTAAGAGCAGGGGCAATAGGTGAACTTTCAAACAGGTAGCACTTAAATGTCTGAGAAAAATTGCGTTGAGTAAATACAGTGATGCACCAACAGATAAATATTTAAACATCGAGGCAATTTGTAAATTATACACAGTGATGAAAGAGCATTCATGAACTCTCCTCGTGGACTTCATGCTCTGCTGACAGCCTAACTGTACTAGAAATTTTTGGTGGAGTTCATCCCCAAGCAAATTTTGAAATAAAAAAATAATTAATTTACTAGCATATGTTACAGCATATATTCCAAAGGTAATTGGCTAAAACGCTGTTATTTTACAGAAAGTTTTGAATAGGTACTTATGACATTACAATAAATCTTGGTCTAATGAGCTAGTAAGATCTTTCCGTGGTGTCATGAGCGCTAGGAAGACGTTGCTTCTCAAAACGAATTTGTAAACTATGGAGTCAACCCATGATTCAGTTACTTGCCAGTAATTTTTATCACTCGGAATACCCTTTTTCTCGCACTAATACTTATTTCTATGACATGTCCAACCAATCTGAAGGCTCAAAGAAAAATTTACCCCCCCCATCTGGCTCTCAACCCCTCACGCCATACTGGTGAGAAAGAGGGTCGGAGCCCAAAACACTTCCTCCACATCCCCAAGCTACAACAAGCATTGGAAATGCAATAGGTCTCGCAGCATTAGAGTTAGTGCTTTTAGAATTGTTTATGGGTTTTTGTGTAAATCTTTAGCATTTTTGTTTCCTGTAGCCAATGCTAAAGAATTAAAAAAAAAAGCCATAAACATTTCTAAAAGCTCTAACTCAAATGCTCCGAGACCTATTGCACTGTGTGAGGGTGAGGGGTTGAGGGTGAGTGAGGGTGAGTGAGGGTGAGGGTGAGTGAGGGTGAGTGAGGGGTTGAGGGTGAGTGAGAGCGAGGGTGAGTGAGGGTGAGTGAGAGTGAGGGTGAGAGTGAGTGAGGGTGAGGGTGAGTGAGGGTGAGTGAGGGTGAGGGTGAGGGTGAGTGAGGGTGGGTGAGGGTGAGTGAGGGTGAGGATGAGTGAGGGTGAGTGAGGGTGAGGGTGAGTGAGGGTGAGGGGTTGATGTTGAGGGGTTGAGGGTGAGAGGGTGAGTGAGGGGTTGAGGGTGAGTGAGGGTGAGGGTGAGTTAGGGTGAGGGGTTGAGGGTGAGTGAGGGTGAGGGGTTGAGGGTGACGTGAGAGGATAAACATGAGGGGCCCCTCCGCTCTACAATGTGAGCTCCCTTGGCCGGGGTCTGTGAGGCGAGGGGGAGGGGAGAGGATGAATTTGAGGGGCCCCTCCGCTCTATACTGGGAGCTCCCTTGGCTGGGGTCTGTGGGGCGAGGGGGACGTGAGAGGGTGAACATGCGCAGCGCCTCGATCACCTCTCCTGCATTAA
This sequence comes from Lissotriton helveticus, assembly GCF_964261635.1. Taxonomy (NCBI): domain Eukaryota; kingdom Metazoa; phylum Chordata; class Amphibia; order Caudata; family Salamandridae; genus Lissotriton; species Lissotriton helveticus. The sequence goes on from NC_136067.1 coordinate 992,095,292, forward strand.
CAAAAGCTGCAAGAACGCGTGGAACCGGCTGCTGCAGCCTCCAGTGCTGACAGCACGCTACATAAATAAAGCATTAGCCGGTGAAAGTGAGAAAGGCCATACAAACGACGCGGCTGGAACACAAGCTCCTGAGAAGGCGGGAGATCGGGTTTCACCAGTGGGCCCAACGCGTTCCATGGGAGCTGCAATCAAACGTGGGAAGCATCGAGCCGAAGGGATAATGAACCTGGCAGCACACGAGCTGCGCGGCGACAGCGGCGGCGCTGGGACTCGAGAGGTGGAAAGTACGGGAGCGCCTTCTATTTAATAAACTTGAAATCTAAACTGAGGAATGGTAACGGCTGGTCACCGACGGGACAGCTGGGCCTGCTCAGGATAGGTGTCAGCTGTTTACTCGAAGCCGGGAACACTCCGACATATATAATAAACAAAGGGACAAAATCATTATCCGACAAGAAAGATGTGTCCGTTCTTAAAGTCGCCAAAGCATAACACCATTAATATTCTCACCGGAAGAGGTCGGGGTATCGAGCAATACTGCTGCTTGCTACCGCTAACATTTTGTTTGCTTTCTAGCGGCAGGCAGGCAGGGGAGGAGAGGAGGAGGGGGGAGGAGAGTAGGGGAGGACAAACGACGCGGCTGGAACACAAGCTCCTGAGAAGGCGGGAGATCGGGTTTCACCAGTGGGCCCAACGCGTTCCATGGGAGCTGCAATCAAACGTGGGAAGCATCGAGCCGAAGGGATAATGAACCTGGCAGCACACGAGCTGCGCGGCGACAGCGGCGGCGCTGGGACTCGAGAGGTGGAAAGTACGGGAGCGCCTTCTATTTAATAAACTTGAAATCTAAACTGAGGAATGGTAACGGCTGGTCACCGACGGGACAGCTGGGCCTGCTCAGGATAGGTGTCAGCTGTTTACTCGAAGCCGGGAACACTCCGACATATATAATAAACAAAGGGACAAAATCATTATCCGACAAGAAAGATGTGTCCGTTCTTAAAGTCGCCAAAGCATAACACCATTAATATTCTCACCGGAAGAGGTCGGGGTATCGAGCAATACTGCTGCTTGCTACCGCTAACATTTTGTTTGCTTTCTAGCGGCAGGCAGGCAGGGGAGGAGAGGAGGAGGGGGGAGGAGAGTAGGGGAGGACAAACGACGCGGCTGGAACACAAGCTCCTGAGAAGGCGGGAGATCGGGTTTCACCAGTGGGCCCAACGCGTTCCATGGGAGCTGCAATCAAACGTGGGAAGCATCGAGCCGAAGGGATAATGAACCTGGCAGCACACGAGCTGCGCGGCGACAGCGGCGGCGCTGGGACTCGAGAGGTGGAAAGTACGGGAGCGCCTTCTATTTAATAAACTTGAAATCTAAACTGAGGAATGGTAACGGCTGGTCACCGACGGGACAGCTGGGCCTGCTCAGGATAGGTGTCAGCTGTTTACTCGAAGCCGGGAACACTCCGACATATATAATAAACAAAGGGACAAAATCATTATCCGACAAGAAAGATGTGTCCGTTCTTAAAGTCGCCAAAGCATAACACCATTAATATTCTCACCGGAAGAGGTCGGGGTATCGAGCAATACTGCTGCTTGCTACCGCTAACATTTTGTTTGCTTTCTAGCGGCAGGCAGGCAGGGGAGGAGAGGAGGAGGGGGGAGGAGAGTAGGGGAGGCACGGCCTAGCGGCCGTGCAATCAAGTAGTGAGGGGGCGGAGCTGGGGGAGGCTGTGGAAGAGAGTAGGCAAGGCGACACGGCGGGAGGGGGCGGAGCGGGTAAACAAAGACGGACATGCACGCGCCCGTGACTTTTAAGGTCAATGCGCATGCGCATAAGCTTAATGCGCATGCGCATTGACCTTAAAAGTCACGGGCACTGCAAGGAATCGCCACGATTCCTTGCAGTGTGGATAAAGAGTGGATAACTCGCAATACCTCTGTTTGTAGTCATGTTTAGCCCAACACAACATCAGGACTATAAGTCACAGAAGTCAAAGAATAAATTTGTACTTCAAGCCCAACTCTCGGATACACCTGGGAAACTAGAGAGCAATGCACCGTGTCAATGCCAAGACTTAGCTCGTAGACAGTAGTGCTTTCAAGTTTCCTAGGTCCAAGTGTGAGTAGGTTATCCTGTTCAGATTATTTTCTTTGTGTTTTGGCACTTGCAATCCTGATTTTATAATAGAATCAACAGTACTACAAATCCCAGACGGCAAAGGATAAAACTTCTATTGGATGAGCTAATCATGTATGGAGCTGGGAAACTTGAGAACTCTGTAAAAAGCAAAGTTTTATAGCGTAGTGCAGTGCGGTGTAGCAATACTTTCCATTTTGTCAGAAAATACAGACTTAGGAGTTTACCCTGCCATGTTTCCCTGGTCCATATGTGATGTGCTGCTTCAGTCCAGGTTTTTTCTTTGAATTCTGTGACCTGTAGTTGTCCACAAACAACAACAAAAAATGGTCCTCACATTGACCTGTCAGATCAGCCCATCTGGTACTGCCTTGTTGCCCCATAAGCGGGGCCACTGAAATTATGCAACTGTGCAGTTGTGACAATTTCCACCTAATTATAGATTTGCTGCATTTTCCACATTATCTGTAGATTTTAACAAAACAAATGTTGTTTCTAGTGTAAATGTTTCAAAAGTTACTAAAAACGCAGTGACACATGTTGCCGTGCAGTGGAGCGCCTTTTGCCAGGTCACCTTTCTGTTTCTTATTGCTATATTTGGGTGTTAAACTGGTCCTAATGATGTGCACCCAATGCCCAGACAATGTTAAAAAGTGTGAAAGTACAAAATAAAGTAGTGAAACTATTAACAAATGTACCACATTATGCTGCATAATTTTCCTTTCCTTGCCGCACAATTTACTCAACTCTGCCGCATAATTTGGCCCGCTCCTGTCTCAAAATACCAGTGGCCCTGCCTATAAACCAGTCCGACCCTGGGCAGCTGTGAATGAGCAGTTAGCAAATACGTGGCCTCTGCTGTGCACACGTGGACCTGTGGCAGCACTCTGCAGCTGGGCCCGTGCAGTTTTGCCCGGAATTAGTTTATGGGTACATGCACCCATCATGTTTCCGTACAAGGCAGAGCCCCTGGACTGGCGTGCCTCCTGCAGCTGCAAGCATGGTACAGTTTGGATGTGGCTCCTTGCAGCAGGAGTCAGGCGGAGTTATGTGTAATTGGATTCTGTTAACTGCCCCGTGAACAAATGCTCAGATAAGGCTTAAGATGCAGCATGCATCATTGTTCGGGTAAGATGCATGGTGCAGTTTTTATATCGCCCCTTGCGGTAGGGGGCAAGTGGAATAGAGTGCAGTTTCTGTACTGATCTTGCAGCAATGCCCAGAGGAAGCAGCAGGTCCAGTTAGACGACGTTTCCTGTAACACTGTCCAGAAGATGGGCAGGGTGCAATTTTTAGATAGCTCCTTGTAAGTGGGTCAGACGGAGTAAGGTGCAATTTGTGGACGGCCCCTTGCAGCACTGCCCAGGTGTAGTCTATGTTGAGTTTCATTAAGGTCAACGCCGAGGCACGGGCCTGGTTGCAGTTTGCAAATCTGTCCAGTATCAGCACCGTCAGTGATTGGTCCTTGTAGGGCACTGGCCTGGGATCAACGCCCTGCGTTTGAACTGTCGGTTGGTTTTATTTTGGGACTTCTTATCAGCGCCATCTTTATTGTGCTGAACGTGTTGGCTGTGCCCATCTTCCGTGCTGGACACTGTATGCACCGATAGGTGTGAGAGGGGGCTGGGACACACTGGTATCTCCATAGCCCCGGGTGTGAACTGGGGTGAGCCGGGATAGGGGGCTGGGCTGCACACAGACCCCCTGCAGGTCTCAGGCCCTCGCACAATACTTCTAATCAGTTTAGCTTTGGAAGTGAACCTCTGAATTGCCCCCCTCCCGTCTCTTTCATCTCCCACACAAGGGCACCCAGGGAGCGCACTTCCTGAGGGGAGAGGCGGCTCCTGGGCCTACCGTTTTAATCCAGTTCACACCAGATCTGCACTTGGCCTGGGGGGGGGGGCGGCTCCAAATCTGAAACCGGTCTCACTTCCAATCTGGCACTGGACGGAGGGGCGTCCAAGGGCAGCGCATTCAGGACACCATTTTAAAATATAGTGGATTGTTGAAGTTGGAGCGACGGCCCCATGAAACGGAGGGATGAGTCCGACGAGGGAGTGAGGCGCCCCCGGCAACAACTCAAGATCGCCGCTCCCAAGACGGACTGAGTGAGCTCAGATATGCCTCGCGACGCCGGAGACTTTCAATCGAGGTGAGCCCGACCCTCATACCCCATCCCAGGGCGAGCAAGAGTGAGCATGTGAGGGTGACGAAATCCAGCGGGTATAAGCACGGTGGCTCCATTCCGGGCCTCAATTTATTGCATGATCGCGAATAGTCATGGTTAACTTCCAAGTCGAGCTGAGGTTCTATTTTCTTACCCGAATTGAGAACTTGGTGCCCCCTAATGACAGGAAGTAATGTGATCTTCCTACTGTAGTAGGGTGGAGAGGCGCACTTGAATTGGGGCATTAACTTTGTGTACCTAGAGCTGGGCCCACATCGGGTACGAATATATAAAAATTAACCGTCATTTTCATTTTAAATAAATGTCGTCGGGATGGCGCTTTCAGGCTGAGGCACGGAAGTGTGGAGAGATTGGTGCCTACGCCGTCGGGTAATGGGGGTGGGGGGTGAGCGGCCTGGTTGCAGCTCGGAGACGGGCACCCAGTCCCGACAGACCTGCTCTCTGGCTTCGTGCTGATATTACCCCAGGCAGGCAGGGGAGGAGAGGAGTAGGGGGGAGGAGAGTAGGGGAGGCACGGCCTAGCGGCCGTGCAATCAAGTAGTGAGGGGGCGGAGCTGGGGGAGGCTGTGGAAGAGAGTAGGCAAGGCGACACGGCGGGAGGGGGCGGAGCGGGTAAACAAAGACGGACATGCACGCGCCCGTGACTTTTAAGGTCAATGCGCATGCGCATAAGCTTAATGCGCATGCGCATTGACCTTAAAAGTCACGGGCACTGCAAGGAATCGCCACGATTCCTTGCAGTGTGGATAAAGAGTGGATAACTCGCAATACTCTCGCCTTGCTCGATGCGCATGCGCATCGACAGGCGAGACCTAAAAAGGGGATTACATTTGTGCAATGGCTACTTTGTAGGTGTGTCATAGGAATTGGTATGAGAAAAAGGGTATTCAAAGTAATGAAGATTACTTGTAAGTAATTCAATCATTACCTTTCTCAACCCAGTTTCTCGAACCACTTCTTGCTTCTATGACGATATACCATAGTTGAATAAGAACAACCTGAATCCTAATAAACCAGGCAAACTCTTGGCTCATGCAAACAAAAACTGTTTATTGTAAAACAAGGGCCCGATGTAGGTAAATATGAAATACCGATTCCTAAATACCGAATTGTACCGATTCGGTATTTAGGAATCGGTATTTCATATGTAGCTAAAAATTCGGTAAAAAATACCGAATCAGTAATATGCGTTATTACCGAATCGGTAATACCGATTCGGTAATAAGGAATCACCTTCCTATTCATTCCTATGGGCCTGGAGGCCCATAGGAATGAATGTGAAGCCATTCACTATTACCGATTCGGTAAATACCGAATTGGTAATAGGGGGAGCATATTCAAGGGTGGCAGGGTGTCACATTGAGACCTTGTTGCACCCCTGATTCGTGCATGTGTGCACATGTGGCACACACACATGCCCTAAGGGCATGTATGTCTGCCACATGGCACTGAGAAAAAAGCAAAAAATTGCTTTATTTAAGGTATTTGGTATTTACCACCAACTTGTAGTTGGTGGTAAATAACGAATCCTGATAGCAAAAATGCACTCACTTGAGTGCCACCTACATAGCTTTTAAGGATTCGGTAATTTACCGATTCCTTAAAATAAGAAATCAGTAAATTACCAAATCCTTAAAACCTGCCTCCTACATTAGAAAAGGCTAAATACCGGTCGATAACGGGATAATTACCGATTTTCAGACGTTACCGACCCGCATTTAGCTACCTATATATGGCCCCAAATGTTTAACAAACTATTCAAGACATTGCAGAAATTCTAGTGCCAAAGTCCAAGGAATCCATACTTCCGACATCCAGCCTGTAATAAGAGATGAAAGTAGACGGAGTCACTGAAATGGCTGCTTTACAAATGTCCAAGACAGAAGCTCCATCAGCCTCAGTCCAGGAGGCTGCCATTCCTCAAGTGGATCTTCCCTGAATTCCACCTGGCACCTGCGTATCCTGTGAAGAATAGGCAATAGAAATCAATGGTCTAATCCATCTACTCCAAGTAGGAGTAGAAGCCTTTTGTCTATGACGGAGAACACCCAATAAATAAACAAATTCTTGCATTGTCTTAAATCCATTTTTTTTATATTCTATAGAAATAGATTCTGACCACCCTCAACCCATCCAAGATGTGTAAGGCCTCTTCCTCAGGAGAGGAGGGTGCTGGAAAGGAAGAGGACAATGCTATTTCCTGCCAATGAAAGCAGGAGAAAACATTAGGTAGAAAACCAGCACCTAACTTAAGAACTTTTCTATTGGGAAATAATCTTAAATAAAGACGCCTGATTAGATAATGATCCTAATTCACCAAGGGCTCGATTCACAGAACTAACTTAAGACAAAATCCTAAACTTAAGACAAAATCCTAAACCTTTGTTCTCTCTACCATTCCTATGTATATCCATTCGTATCCCTTCCCTATATATATAGAGATAACGCTAATCATTAGTATATGCAGTAGACCTTTGTACTCTCTACCATTCCTATGTGACTCTTAGAGTATATCCATTTGTGTCTCTTCCTTGTGTGACTTTACATCTTGTACATTTGCATTTTTTTTCTGTTTGTATCTTTTATGTGGCGCATGTGGTCCTGGGTCCTTATGTTTTGCAACTGGTTCTTATGTGAAGCGCTCTGACACCTTGGGGTAAAGTTTGCGCTATATAAAATCACATTAAATAAATAAAAAAATTCACAGGAGGCACTTACTCATTTTGGTATTCACAGAAGGCACTTACTCATTTCGGTATTCACAGAAGTTAGGAGTCCTAACTTTAGGACTCCTAAATGCCTTCTGTGAATACCGAAAGTCCTAAAATTAGGATTTATCTCAGTTTAGGGGTCCTAAAGTTAGTAGTCCTAACTTTACTACTCCTAAACTGAGAAAAATCCTAACTTTAAGACTTTCGGTATTCACAGAAGGCATTTAGGAGTCCTAAAGTTAGGAGTCCTAACTTTACTAATCCTAAACTGAGAAAAATCCAAACTTTAAGACTTTCGGTATTCACAGAAGGCGTTTAGGAGTCCTAAAGTTAGGAGTCCTAACTTTACTACTCCTAAACTGAGAAAAATCCTAACTTTGAGACTTTCGATATTCACAGAAGTCATTTAGGAGTCCTAAAGTTAGGACTCCTAACTTCTGTCAATACCGAAATGAGAAAGTGCCTTCTGTGAATACCAAATTGAGTAAGTGCCTTCTGTGAATACCAAAATGGTAGTAAGGATTTGTCTTAAGTTCGTTCAGTGAATTGGGCCCCAAGTCTACAAGTTGATGTTATAGCCACCAAGAAGAACACTTTCAAAGACAAGACACACTCTTTAACGCCTCAAATGCAGGAGATTGAAAGCTTTAAGGACCAAGGGTAAGTCCTAAGAAGGGGCGGAAGGTTTAATAGTAGGCTTCATCTTGGAAAACCCTTTCGAAATCCAGCATTCAAGAAATCTTCTAGAAATTTGAACAGTGCAACCAATGATTTTAATAACACCTAACAAAAGGTTCAGGTACACAGATTCACTAGCAAAGTACAAATTCTACTGGAAAATTCATTCAAATAATAAAAGGGGAAAGAAAGAAAGAACGAAAGAAGCCTATATTTCAAAAACAATTACAAAAAATACTCATAATAATACTCGTTATTATTATCTGTCCCTGGTTCAGGGGTATTGGACAGCCTCTGTTGTTGTTAATGACCAATGATTTTAAAGCCACACAGCCCAATTAGTCACTTCAAAGTACAACATCAAATTAAATTTCTTAAAGTAAGCTATTGCCCACCTTTAAGGTCTTCTGCTTATTGACCATGAAAGCTATTAGATACTACACAAAACAAATAGATCTATCTGAAGAGTGCTGAACCTCTGACAAAACTGGTTGAAAATACAGGGATCCGGGCAGTAGTCGTGGGAAAGTGGAAAGACCCAGGTCAATCTCTCCACTAGAACATTGTCTTTCCCTTGAAATGTAAGTTGCCGAGAGGTAAAGTAAATGTGTGTCTGCCCAACTGACTATCTGAAAGGCAGGTTTGGCATGAGTTGGGGACCCAGCCCTGGAGTGTTTGTTTAAATATGGTTTTGTGACTCTGTTGTCAGTCCTTTCTAAAAAACAACTTGATTTAACAGCAAATGAAAGAAGAGAAGCAGAGCTAGATCACCAATTCAACTCTCTCCAATTTCGAGGACTGAATCCTTTCTTCTGGAAGCCACTTCCCCTGAACCGAGAGATTGCCTAAAGTCACACCCAACCTCAATTTGTTTGCATCTATTGTCTATATCTGGGGAGAAGGGAGTTATAATGGGAACCTTCGTGCTAAGTACAGAGGGTTCAACAACCCCTGCATAGCTTGCCAAATCTCTGTCGTTACAGGGACCATTTCCTCCAAGGTCTAAGATACTGGATTCCAATGCTACAGGGGATGCTGATCCAGAGAAACCAGATCTATTCGAGCTCAGGGCACCATGAACATACAGGAAGCAGACCTGCAAAGAAATTAAGAATAATATAATATTGAAAAAAGAAAGCAATAGAGAAATAAGAATTGTTTCTTCTAGAAAAAGAATATCATACCATGTGATCCTGAAGGTATTGCCGTTCTCTTGCTGAAGCTTCAGACTGCTGCCTCCGAGAAAGCAATAGGCTCCGAAAGGTTTGTGCTTGTGACTGAGGAAGACTGACCATTACAAGATCCGTCTGGAAATGGGCACCGATGAATTGCAGTTTGTGAGTAGGCTTGTAGATGAGATCTCTCCAAATGTACGAGTTTTATTTGAGTTCGAAGAATACATTGTGACAGGAAATGGAGAAGCCAGCCATCCAGGTAGGAGTTGACCTAAATGCCTAACCTGTGGAGGTAGCATTTTGGTGAAAATTCTCAGAGACTCTGAGAGATCGAAATGAAGTACCTTGAATTGCCAATGAATACACTCCACACAGAAGTTGAGGCATTGTTGGTGCTGAGGATAGATCAGTATGTGAAGGTAGGTATCCCTTAAATCCAAAGCCGCCATCCACTCTCCTGGACATATGAGAGAAACTATCCCCTGAATGGTGTTCATCTTGAAAGATTGTTTAGAAATATATCCAGTCTGTTTATGTTGATTATCAATCTGAACTTTTCCAAGCCTTCCCGACCAGAAAAACCGTGGAATAGAAGCTTTTCCCCTTTTGGGCCTCTGGCACTGCTGTGATTTGTCTTTTTCTGCACCAGCTCTGTAATCTCACGTGTGAAGGCCGACCTTTTGCACACATCCCCTAGGAATGAAGAATGAACCGGTCCTGAATGAAGAGGAGTAATTGTGAAGTCCAATGCGTAGCCTCTTTCTATGATTCGTTAAGATCCATGCATTAGAAACATTTGTTGCCTCTTTCAGAGAAAAAGAAGAAATAAAGGTGTCCTCCAACTGGGAGCCTGGCATAGTTAGGAACACTTCTTGGGCTCCACATGAGGGGAGTCTGAAACTTTTACTACATATAGGTCACCCCCAAGGTAGGCCCTAGTTAGCCCTCTGGGCAGGGTGCTATGTAGGTAAAAGGTAGGGCATGTGCTTTCATTGTGTGGCATTCCCTGGAAGTGACAAACCACGTATTTCATTTTTCACTACTGTGAGTGCTGCTCCTGTCATGGTTTTGCTTTAGGAATTCAATGATATTTTTTTCAGTGGTAATTTCTGATCTAGAAGGAGTAGCGTTTCCATGTTTGGCATGTTTGGAATAGTGGTAAGTAGAGTTGTCATTACTATGGTAGAAATGTCACTTTAATAAGTGGGTATTTCACTCTCAGTTGGAGGCAACGCTTGTGCGGAATCCAAAGACACAGGTTGTGCTCTCCTATGGCACTTGAGACCTAACGATTTTAAAAGTTTTTATCTTACTAATTTTAGTGAGTTTACTGTGTGACTTGTTCTGTGTCTAAATTATCTCTTTAGCTATATGTAAATCTTTTCTATTACCGCTGTGACTTTCTCTGGATCTTGTTCCCTGTTTTAAGCCGCTTCACTCGCTTTTCTCCCCGGCCCACTGCAGCTGGCAGTGCTGATTGAGTGGAGGGAGTCGCAGGGTGAAGGGAGGATAGGTAGTTCATCTTCACTTCCGGTAGGACATTTTGGGCGAATATTTTGCTAGAAGACCCTCTATTCTTCTGCACTTAGAAACGGCTCCTGCCTATTTTAGGATCGGATGGCGCCAATGCGCAGCGGACGCGCGCAGCGGGCGCGCCGCCGGCGCGCTGATGGCAAGCCCGTCTGCGCCTGTCCGTTGCCAGGAGCCAGGTACCCTGCCCAATTTCCACCAGGTAACATGCCTAGACTCTCCTATACGTCCGCACAACTTCTTCAGATGAGGCAGGGCCTGATGCTATGCTCACATACTGGTATGCTTAACAATCTTGAGGGGCCGTTTGCTTGTCTGGACTGCCACTGTGACTGTAACGATATTGTAGCCAATACAAGTAGCTCTCACAAGAAAAGTGTGACTGGAGTAACGGATGACATTCTTAGCTCAACTGGATTTAACTCTATAAACTAGTTATGTACCTGGAAGGGGCTGTTGGCTAACATACGCTCTTTACCGAAACATGCCACTGAACTCTGGGGCTTGTTTAGTTCAGAATCTCCTGATCTTGGCTTTTTAACACAGACCTGGCTAAAACCGACATCCACGCCTGATATCTCCCTTCCACTCCCTGAGAACTACCGTATTCTCAGACTTGATAGAGTAGGGAAAGTGGGTGGTGAAGTGGTCATGGTAAACAACCTTTACAACGCAACTTTTACATCGCAGAGCCTTTACAACGCAACCATTACAACGCAAACTATTACAACGCATTGCTCTGGGGGGCCCTCTAGGATAGGGAATAGGTTAATTTACTATCCAATAACCTTCCCTAGTGTCCACGGGGACTGGAGTTGGAATAGTAAATTAAACTATTCACTATCCTGCACCCCAAAGCACTTGCGTTGTAATGGACTGCGTTGTAATACTTGCGTTGTAAAGGCATGCGATGTAAAAGCATGCGTTGTAATGTCATACATCCAGTGGTCATTATTTCTAGAAAAAGAGCTGAAAGCTACAGTGGTTGACTCAGTTTCGGATAGCCTGATGGAAATGTGTATTTTTAAAATTTAGCTATCTGCACAGGAAATCCTAAAAGCCACACTTATCTATTGCCCTCCGGGCCCACTTAAAGATTTTATTCTAAAATTAATTGAGAAAATTGCCACTCACACTGTTACCTCTAACCATTTTTTACTGCTAGGGGATTTCATTATCCATAGCGAGGATAAAGATAACAATGAGGCTGCTAGTTTTTTAACTGATATGGCCATCCTGGGACTGAGTAAGATTAATGCTGTCCCCTCACATTTGGCCGGCCATACCCTGGATATTATATTCACAAATTCCCCTCCTATAAACGCTGATCCCCCCCTGCCCATTGCCACGGTCGGATCATTCATGATCCCTTTCCTTTTCAGATCACTAGTTGTATTAGACAGAAACTGGTTGAAGGTGCTCAGTCTGTCCCTCAAAGACGATGGCAAAAAGTCACGCATGACTCTTTTAGAAAATTATATACGCCCATTACATTCACGGAACATATGGACAGTACTATGAAGCTGAGTGTCTTTAATAACAATGGTAGCACAATAATTGATACATTGGCCCCATTGAAACACTGCACAAACAAATCTAGGAAAAATAATGATGAATGGTATACTGTAGAGTTACGCAGGGAAAAATCCAGTTGTACGGTGCTGGAAAAAAGATGGCGGGAATTTCAACGTGAAAATGGTAAACTTAGTTTTAAACTGGCCCTTGCTGCTTACCATAAGAACTTAAAAAGGGCACGAAAAAATCATGTTACTTTAAAGCTGAACCGGGCAGGAAATTCTGCAAAGGAATTATATAAAGTCCTTAACTCTTTAACTAAGCCTAGAGCTTGCGCCCACCAGATCACTCCCTCTCAGAGCCTTTGTGACAGCATAGCTGTGTTCCTTGATGAGAAAATCAATCGGATTTATAGTGAATTTCCACAAAAATCTGATAATGCTGTGTCCACTAACCTGGGTTCTGAAGTAGCTGAGGATCTAAAAGTGGGCCTGGATAGTTTTAATGCTATCCAGATTTCTCAGGTGGAAGCCATGCTCAGCACAGCAAAATCGGGCTCCCCCCTAGATATTATGCCGGCATACAAATATGATCTGCTTGCCCCTCTTTTAGCCACCCCGATTACGGAGATCTTGAATACCTCCTTTCTTGAAGGTATTTTACCTTTGGACTGGAAATCCGCTCAAGTGATTCCCATAAAAAAAAAAAAGATCAGCTATCTGATGACACACTCTCAAATTATCGTCCCATCTCGCTCCTCCCCTTGATGAGTAACATGTTGGAGAGCTATGTCAACACAGCTTATGGACTACCTTGATAACCATACCATTTTGGATCCCTCACAATCTGGGTTTAGACCGTACCACTCTACAGAGACAACCCTTATTGGGGTCACGGATCATATCAAAGTGGCATTGGATGGTAATAAAGCAGTGATACTGGTCTTATTGGATCTGACAGCAGCCTTTAACACGGTCTCTCAGAAACTGATTTTTCAATGGAGAGAGGCCAGGCTGCAGGGACAGGCACTAAACTGGCTCATCATTTTCTCGACCAGTGCACTCAGACCATCAACTTGGGACCTTTCCGGTCCCAAACCTTAAAACCTACAAAGCGGTGCCCCAGGGCTCTTCTCTTAGCCCAACTTTATTTAATGTCTCTGTGGACCCCCTGGCCCAGGTTATCAGGAAGCTCGGTTTTACCCCTTTCTCTTACGCTGATGATATCCAGCTGCTTCTGACCTTTGATAATGACTCTGAGGATATTGAGCAGCGTTTTGCTAAGGGTATGTTAGCGATATCAGAATGGATGATGGACCATTGTCGACAGTTAAATGCGTCTAAGACGGAAATCCTGCTGTTTGGTACAACTCAGGCCGTTTGGTCCCCCAGGTGGTGGCCTGCTACATTAGGTCCGGCCCCAGCTCCACCCTCTGTGGCAAAAAATCTTGTGGTTTGCATAGTTGTTCTGTTATCTATGAAGCACCAAGTTATGACCACAACGGGGACCTGTTACCATACCTTAAGCCTCCTACGAAGAGTGTTACGCTGGTTGCCAGTGGAGGTGGGAAGAACCTTGATTCAGGCAATGATTATTGGCTGCCTGGACTACGGCAATGCTCTGCTGGCATCTGCTAATGAGTCCCTTCTCAGCAGACTACAGATTGTCCAAAATGTGGCCTCGTACCTCGGCAGGACCCTTATTAAAACAAATTCACTTGCTCCTCAACCGCCAAAGAATTAATTTTAAGCTTGGTTGCCTCACTCATAAAGCTTTGTATGGCACAAGCCCCAGCTATCTGGTGGATAAATTCAAAGCCTATTGTACAATCGTCATCTTAGGTCAGAAGAGAAAAGGTTGTTAGTGGTTCCCAGACTCAGGAAGCTTAGGACTGGCGGCAAAACTGTTGTCCATCTGGCCTCGAAATTTTGGAACACCTTACCCGTGGACCTGCGTAAATGCTCCAGTCTTATACACTTTAGGAAACTCCTGAAAACGGCACTATTCAGAGTGTAAATTATATCTGCACATGGTCATCTGACTTTCCCGCAATGATAGCCGGAGATACCCTTTCGGGGGTGATTCCTGTGCTTTATAAATTTTATACATACATACACTGTGCTTATGATTCTTGTGCTTTGCAGCCTGACTCCAAACCACGTCTAGGGCAGAGTGACAGCTGGGCTTTGTGCATACTTTCCAGACAGCCATCACACAGGAAGGATTGGGTGTAACAGGGTTGCATTTAACTGCATACTGAATGGTCTTCCTGGACTGGGAGAGAGGGAAGTGGGGCACACTGATATTTGTATAGGCTGGGCCCAGCATTCACACAAGGACTTGTTTACCCTCTACTGATGTCTGGTGTCAGGCATGGAATTGAATGGTGGTGTTGTGCACTCCTAAGATTTATTTTGAAGTTAACTCAACATCAAAGAAATTTTGAGTATCAGTACAGGGGCTGTGACTCCATGATTTTAGACACAAAGTGGAACTCATAACCAGATGCAGCTGGCTCTACATACTGCACCAGAAAGTACTCCTGTGCTGCCACGAAGAAACTGCCATTAGAACTACCTACCTTGTTGGGCTAGCCTGCTGCCTGTTGTGCTGCTGGAGGGGCTATCACTCTACTAAAGACCCTTATGTGCTGGACTTTCTGCCTGCCGCTCCTTGTGTGCCTCCCAAGTGCTCTCACAGGAGCTCGCAAAAAACACAGTTGATGGACAGAATGTAGAACAATGTCATACATTCACCCCAGTACAAGGATCTGGGCCTAAATCCATCGTTTTTTTTCACTCCACACCACCCTGGGTTAGACACTGGCTATATGCAAATCAGCTCTGACCCTGTGCCTCATGGGAACAGTCCAGTCCGAACTACCAAGCCATGTCTTTCCCAGACCGGAATCAAGCATCCAAGGACCGGTTTCTGGCTATCAGCCTTCATTCAGCCTGGATAGCTTGACTCCAGTGGTGTGGAGAGCCTGGGACTCACGTCTGAGCATACCCAGCCCACTCGGGGTGAAAATTGCAAAAAACACAGTTAATGGACAGAATGTAGAACAATGTCATACATTCACCCCAGTACAAGGATCTGGGCCTAAATCCATCGTTTTTTTGCACTCCACACCACCCTGGGTTAGACACTGGCTATATGCAAATCAGCTCTGACCCAGTGCCTCATGGGAACAGTCCAGTCCGAACTACCAAGCCATGTCATTCCCAGACCGGAATCAAGCATCCAAGGACCGGTTTCTGGCTAATGGCTATCAGCCTTCATTCAGCCTGGTTAGCTTGACTCCAGTAGTGTGGAGAGCCTGGAACTCACGTCTGAGCATGCCCAGCCCACTCGGGGTGAAAATTGCAAAAAACACAGTTGATGGACAGAATGTAGAACAATGTCATACATTCACCCCAGTATAAGTGTGGCAGGGTATGCTCAGACGTGAGTCCCTTGCTCACTTTGCCACTTGATTCAAGCAAGCCGGGCTGAAAATGGCTGGAATGCCAGAAACCGGTCCTCGGAAGCTTGTTTCCGGTCCAGGGAAGAGATGGCTTGGCAGTTCGGGCTGGACTGTTCCCATGAGGCACAGGGTCAGACTGATTTGCATATAGCCATGTCTGAACTGGGGTGGCAGAGTGGGCTAAAGAACGTTGATGGATCAAACCCAGATCTTTTGACTGGGTGTGAGTGTTTGATTGGTTCAGATGCTCCGTCCATCACCACCCCCTTTTGTACCGCTTTGACCGCCATAAGTGTGGCAGGGTATGCTCAGACGTGAGTCCCTTGCTCACTTTGCCACTGGATTCAAGCAAGCCAGGCTGAAAACGGCTGGAAGGCCAGAAACCGGTCCTCGGTAGCTTGTTTCCGGTCCAGGGAAGGCATGGCTTGGCAGTTCGGGCTGGACTGTTCCCATGAGGCATAGGGTCAGACTGATTTGCATATAGCCATGTCTGAATTGGGGTGGCAGAGTGGGCTAAAGAACGTTGATGGATCAAACCCAGATCTTTTGACTGGGTGTGAGTGTTTGATTGGTTCAGATGCTCCGTCCATCACCACTTCCTTTTGTACCGCTTTGGCCGCCATAAGTGTGGCAGGGTATGCTCAGACGTGAGTCCCTTGATCACTTTGCCACTGGATTCAAGCAAGCCGGGCTGAAAATGGCTGGAATGCCAGAAACCGGTCCTCGGAAGCTTGTTTCCGGTCCAGGGAAGGCATGGCTTGGCAGTTCGGGCTGGACTGTTCCCATGAGGCACAGGGTCAGACTGATTTGCATATAGCCATGTCTGAACTGGGGTGGCAGAGTGGGCTAAAGAACGTTGATGGATCAAACCCAGATCTTTTGACTGGGTGTGTTTGATTGGTTCAGATGCTCCGTCCATCACCACCCCCTTTTGTACCGCTTTGGCCGCCATAAGTGTGGCAGGGTATGCTCAGACGTGAGTCCCTTGCTCACTTTGCCACTGGATTCAAGCAAGCCGGGCTGAAAACGGCTGGAATGCCAGAAACCGGTCCTCGGAAGCTTGTTTCCGGTCCAGGGAAGGCATGGCTTGGCAGTTCGGGCTGGACTGTTCCCATGAGGCACAGGGTCAGACTGATTTGCATATAGCCATGTCTTAACTGGGGTGGCAGAGTGGGCTAAAGAACGTTGATGGATCAAACCCAGATCTTTTGACTGGGTGTGAGTGTTTGATTGGTTCAGATGCTCCGTCCATCACCACCCCTTTTGTACCGCTTTGGCCGCCATAAGTGTGGCAGGGTATGCTCAGACGTGAGTCCCTTGCTCACTTTGCCACTGGATTCAAGCAAGACGGGCTGAAAACGGCTGGAATGCCAGAAACCGGTCCTCGGAAGCTTGTTTCCGTTCCAGGGAAGGCATGGCTTGGCAGTTCGGGCTGGACTGTTCCCATGAGGCACAGGGTCAGACTGATTTGCATATAGCCATGTCTGAACTGGGGTGGCAGAGTGGGCTAAAGAACGTTGATGGATCAAACCCAGATCTTTTGACTGGGTGTGAGTGTTTGATTGGTTCAGATGCTCCGTCCATCACCACCCCCTTTTGTACTGCTTTGGCCGCCATAAGTGTGGCAGGGTATGCTCAGACGTGAGTCCCTTGCTCACTTTGCCACTGGATTCAAGCAAGCCGGGCTGAAAACGGCTGGAATGCCAGAAACCGGTCCTCGGAAGCTTGTTTCCGGTCCAGGGAAGGCATGGCTTGGCAGTTCGGGCTGGACTGTTCCCATGAGGCACAGGGTCAGACTGATTTGCATATAGCCATGTCTGAACTGGGGTGGCAGAGTGGGCTAAAGAACGTTGATGGATCAAACCCAGATCTTTTGACTGGGTGTGAGTGTTTGATTGGTTCAGATGCTCCGTCCATCACCACCCCCTTTTGTACCGCTTTGGCCGCCATAAGTGTGGCAGGGTATGCTCAGACGTGAGTCCCTTGCTCACTTTGCCACTGGATTCAAGCAAGCCGGGCTGAAAACGGCTGGAATGCCAGAAACCGGTCCTTGGAAGCTTGTTTCCGGTCCAGGGAAGGCATGGCTTGGCAGTTCGGGCTGGACTGTTCCCATGAGGCACAGGGTCAGACTGATTTGCATATAGCCATGTCTGAACTGGGGTGGCAGAGTGGGCTAAAGAACGTTGATGGATCAAACCCAGATCTTTTGACTGGGTGTGAGTGTTTGATTGGTTCAGATGCTCCGTCCATCACCACCCCCTTTTGTACCGCTTTGGCCGCCATAAGTGTGGCAGGGTATGCTCAGACGTGAGTCCCTTGCTCACTTTGCCACTGGATTCAAGCAAGCCGGGCTGAAAACGGCTGGAATGCCAGAAACCAGATGCTCCGTCCCTCACCACCCCCTTTTGTACCTCACAGGAGCTCAGCATTCAGTGAGCACTGTGTACTGCTCCTGACTTTCCTATGTGACTAGGGTCATTTCTGGCATCATTCTCTGATGGGGGCCCGAGACCCCAACTCCGGCCTCCAACACAAAGAGGAGGAAAGGGAAGAGCCGTTGCATACCCTCAATGGTGGCAGCCTTGCCACCACTTCCATGTCTGAGGGGAGCACGACAGCCACTGCAACCACTATACCCTGACCACACAGAACGGGCAGGGAAAAGGAGATTTCCAGTTCCCCACCAGCAGAGACAAAGCTGGCCGGGCAGGGAGTCGGCTGGGCAGCGTGGGACAAAATAAAAAAAGAGTTAAAAAAGAAAGACGCTCAAGCTCCCGAGCACAGGGTGAGAAACGCTGTTAAAACATTCACTGCATCTAATAATACCCTGTGAGGCTTAATTTGTATATATGTTTGTGTTTGCGGTGTCCCCATGATGCCAGGGGAACCACCAGCACAATTTATTGCTATCTGCTTGGTGTTCCAGCTCATATTTTTTTTATTACCACAAGGGTGGCAGGACGGCGCCCATCTCGCCCATGAACACCAGCCTCCACTGTTAAAACACACATGAAGCACAAATTCCGCTATTGTAATGTCTGCGGCTATCACAGAACACAACATCACTTCCCTCGATCATTGGTGAGCCGAGCAATGAAACAAAATGCTCCTCAGCAACCGTGAACTAAGATGGCATTTGGAGGATACTGAGCTTGCACCCGGGAGGTCGTAAGATGGGAGCCTGATACCGCTGCATCTAGCTTTGACGATTTGCGGAGCCCTCTCGCCATCCCCACCCCAAGGTACAGCTCTGCCAGTTTACCCCCTGTAGGGAAAGACTGCCATTAAGGTTGTCCTGCCTGCCCGCAGCATCAGTACGAGGCAGACACAGCCGGTGGGGGAGGGGCCACCTACTGCATGCCCGCGTTGTTGCTGACTGTTTTGCCTCCTCGCAAGACATCTGGCCCAATTTGGGGACATAGCAGAGGTATAAAGTCTCGGCAACGCTCTTTGTTGCCACCCGCTCTATATACTGCTGCTTTGGCACCTGCAACATGCTTCCTTGACCTACGGACCACCGGATCAGACACTACTGCCCCCGCTGCCTTGAAATTTTGCTCATGGACAGTACGGCTATGACTTTGAAACTGATTGATCTCCTCCCTCCTGGCTCTCTGGCTCTTTTCCCCCTCTAGTTACCTTCTGCAAAATTTGCTCTTGTTGTTTTTGGAATTTGCTCCCTTGACTTTCTGACTTGGACTCATGATTCGCGCCATTTTGTGACTTTCTTCTTTGACTACCCTGTCCCTGATCCGCCATTTTAATGATCTTTGACCTCTTCCTCTGTCCAAACCGGGCGAACTTTCTATCGTCTCTCCTGTGCCATGGACCTACTCCTCGCTGTCGATCTTGTTCATACCTCTGTTCCCTTGCCCGTTTTGTTTCACCTTCCTGCTCTTATTTTGCCTTTCTTTCTGTTCTCCCCCCTCTTCCTTCCCCAGCCCCTTAGATTGCTAAGGTGTAATTATTACTGTAGAAATGTAATCCTGAGTGAATTTACTATTTGTATATATATAACTCTAACCACTACTATATGTAGTAGACCTTTATATTTACTACCATTCCTATGTGATTTTAGAGTTTATCCGCTTGCATCTCTTCCTTGAGTGACTTTACAACTTGTACATTTGCAATTTTTTCTGTTTGTATCTCTTCCTTGAGTAACTTTACAACTTGTACATTTGAAATTTCTTCAATTTGTTTCTTTTAATGTGACTCATGTAATCCAAAGTCCTTATGTAACGCAACTGGTTCTTTTGTAAAGCGCTCGGACACCATCGGGTAATGTTCGTGCTATATAAAATCGCATTAAATAAAAGAAATAAAATAAAATAAAAGTGCTGTGGGGTGAAATATAGAAGCTGCAGCAGCCCCCAGAAGTAACATTTCACAAGTAACCCTATGGTTGTAGGGTCAGAGAATAGATGTATCCCCCACCCCTCCAGCCCCTTACCCCTCTCCCCCCTCCGCTCCAGCTTTGCAACCTAAAGTTAAGTACTCCTAAGGCTGGAGCTTTTGGTTTATTGTCATTATGATTGCATTTCTACATTTTTATGTATGCATTGCAGTGAAATGGTGATGCTTTTAACAAGTGGTTATTGGTCTTTTTAAATGTGGTGATCCCTAAACAAAGTCAGTAGGCTAGCATTATATGTTGTTGTGATGATCTCCTGACAAAGCCTGTAGGCCTTCTTTATGTCAAGTTTTATTGTGATGTTCTATTTGATATAAGTGGGGGATACTGTGACTGTGGGGAGTCATGACCCTTTAGGGGTCAAATATAATTTCAGAGTGTTACCAAGGTATTCCTATCTTCCTTATGTATATATTTGTAAATTAATGCCTATTATTTAGTAGTGTGTGTAATTAATGTACTTTTTCTTTTTCGAAGAAAAAGCACTGACTGGACTATCATTTATTGAGAGTTACTATTGTGTGGCAGCGAATGAAGATTACTGGCTCACACTACCTCCGCCGAGTGGGCCTTGGAAGGCGCTGTTTCACTATTCTGAGAGAGTCAAATGCTACAATGGAGAGCTTGGTTCCCAGTAAGGGAAACTGTGTACCTATTACTTTTGCAGGTCTCATATCCGGCACAATAATCCAATTTTTTTCATGTGGGTATGTGCGAGTAGGAGTCATGTGCAGCAGATTTGTCTGGGTAGTTGGTTGAAGGAAATTGACTGTTCAGGTAGGTGAGGCCTAAGTTGTTTATTGTCTTGAATGTGCATGACGAGTTTAAAATTAGCGTGTTTGTGTATCCAGAGCCAGTGGAGCTCCCTGAGGTGTTGTGTGATATGAGTTATGTGTGGGAGGTTGTGGATGTGTCTTGCTGCTGAGTTCTGGATGGTATGTAGTCTTCTAGTGAGTTGCTTGGTGATCCCGGCATAGACTGTGTTCCGGTAGTCCAACTTGCTGGTTACTAGGGCATGAGTGACAGTTTTTCTAGTGTTGCTTGGGAGTCATTTGAAGATCTTCATCAGCATCTTCAGTGTGTGGAAGAAGGATGCAGTGATGGCATTGACTTAGCTAGTCATGTTCAGTTTGCTGTTGGTAATTATTCTGAGGTTCCTGATGTGGGTGCAGGGTGTGGGTGTGGGCCTGAGTTCAGCCAGCCACCAGTTGAAGTTCCAGGATGAGATGTTCCTGCAAAAAGTCACTACTTTTGTCTTGCCAGTTTTGCCCTTGAGACAGTTGGCTTTCTCCAGTTAGCAACTTTGGTCATGCAGGCCATGAACTTGTTTCTTATGTTTTGAATGTTGTCTGAGAGGGACAGTATGAGTTGAGTGCCATTTCCATAGGAGAGCATCTTAAAGTCATGTATGTGAATTACGTTGGCCAGAGGGATGATGTATGTGCTGAAGAGAGTGGGGCTGAGCGATGAACCTTGAGGCACTCCGCAGTTGAGTTTGCAGTTTAGTGAGGTGGAAGGTACCAGGCTAACAGCAGCTGTTCTATCTGTTAAGAAGAAGCACATCCTGTGGAGAGCAGGTTCTTGGATGCCAATCATGTGCAGGCACCTGAAGAGGATGGGGTGTCAGACTGTGTCAAATGTTGCTGAGAGGTCCAGGCAAATGAGGGCTGCCATGTGGCATTTTTCAAGAGTCATTTGTATGTCATCTGTGGTGGCGGTGAGTTCTGTTTCTGTATTGTGGTTGGGCCTGATTCAAGACTGCATGGTGTTGAGGAGCTGGTGGTTGCTGAGGTAGTCAGTTAGGTGTTGGTTGATTAGTTTATCTAAGACTTTTACTGCATATAGTAGGAGGGAGATGGGTAGGTAGTGGCAAGGTAGGGTTGGATCAGCTGATGGTTTTTTAAGCAGGGGCATGACAGTGGAATGTCTCCAGGTGTCTGAGATTGTGGCTGAGTTGATGGAGTCATTAAGGAAGGGTCATAGAGCTTTACAGGTCGGTAGGGGTACTATGGTGAAGGTATAGAGAAGGAAAGGATCAGAAGGGAACCCGGAGTTGATAGTCTTTATGGTAGCAGCAATTTGAATGGTGGCAACAGTGGGCCATGAGGTCAGGGTTCGATCTATGTTGTTTGTTCGAAATGGGGTTTCTTCTTGGCTAAGGTATGTGTTAGACCTTGCAACATTGGCGTGGGTCACCCATAAAAAATTTTTGCCTCTACTTCCTGTGTTTTGCAGTGTTTTGGACTCTATTTTTGCTGGTCTAGATGCTTTGGTAACTTTGCCACTGCTGTTCAGTGCCAAAGTGCAAGTGCTCCCTTTGTAAAGTATTGTTATGGATTAGTGATTCCATGATTGGCTTATTTTATGTACTTGTCAGTCCCCAGTACAGTGCACTATGTGTGCCCAGGGCCTGTAAATCAAATGCTGCTGGTGGGCTTGCAGCACTGATTGTGCCACCCACAGAAGCAGCTTGTAAAATGTGACTCAGGCCTGCCATTGCAGAGCTTGTGTGCAGTCCGGGACTGCCATGTCGACTTGGCAATTGCACCCACTTGCCAGTCCCTAAGCCTTCCAATTTTTGCATGTTAGTCGCCCCTAAGGTAGGCCCAAGGTACCCCTGAGGGCAGGGTGCATTGTGTGTGAAAGGTAGGACATGCCCTGATGTGTGTGCCGTGTCCTGATAGTGAAATACTGCCAATTTATTTTTCACTATTGCAAGGGTATCTGTTCCCATAGGTCCAAATGGGGAGTTTGTTTATAACATATTATAAACATAACTGATCCTGGGAACAAGATAGGAAAATAAAGTTTAGAATGCCTGAGCTCAGAATGTTAAGATGCATCTTTTAGTGAAGGTGATTTTTATATTCTGTGTTTGAAAATACCACTTTTAGAAAGTAGGTATTTTCTTACCTAACCATCCAGTGTGCCTCTGGTAGGTTTGTGTATTGCAGGTCTGGTTTTTGGGTGACAGGGGCTGGAGGAGGGCCGTGGCTCCAGAAGTCTGAAGACTCAGGGCTGGGCTGAATAGGCTTGGTCTGCATTTGGAGTGGTGGGAGGAGTAAGATCTTCACCTGAATAGGGTTGTTCCTTCCTTCCACAAATACAGCTCCGTCCCCTCTGGTGTGTCTGAAGCCAAGGCTCACACTGACAAAGGAGGTTGTTGTGTACTTGCAAGGTGCTCCACAGAACTGGTTTTGGCTGGTACAGACACTATCTGTCTTCAGAGAACAAAGGATTTTGGTTTATAAAAGGAGGGCCCAAACTTTTAGAAGACTTCTGGGAAATCAAGAGGAAACCTTTGCCAAGGAGAAGAGCCGGATGAGCCAAGGTAAGGAGAGAAAGACTTTGCTGTTTGCTTTGTCATCTTGAGGAAGATCTCCAAGGGCTTGAAACTGAGCTTGCCTCCTGTTCTGAAGTCTCAGGAACACAAAGAATTCACCACCAGCTCCCCTGAATTTCCTTGCTGGGAATTCCAACCTAAAAAGAGGTTCCTGCTGCTGTTTAGGAACTCTAGAGACTGTTTGTCGCTGGGAGCTGGAAAATCGATGCAACACCGAAGAAGCATGTCGCATACGCACCTGTTTTCCGACGTACCGCTGAAAAAACTGTTGCAGCACCTGCCGTGGCACGAGAAATTGTCGCACGGCGCATTGGGTGCAACGATCTCCGAAGTCCGACTTCACCGCACCGATCCCGACACAAGCCCGTTGTGCTGCCGCACAAAGACCAGTGGCGGCTGGTCCATAGGGGTGCCAGGGGCGGAGCCCCAATAGGCAGAAGCTCAACAAAACCTCTCACGGGCAGCAAGAATGGAAATATAAGCAGATGGCAATTCGTCTCTTTACATTTCCTCTGTTTACATTTCCGGCCTGTGCTTCACACAGACTCAAGTGCGCATGAGTCATGGTAAAACGCACAGCGCAGGCACGCAGGGATAGCAGTAGGAGTCCAGCAGACTCCGACTGCGCATCTGTGAGCTGAGGGCGGTATCATTTCTGCACGGGCACTCCATTGTCATTACATTAGGTATTCTGCGCATGCCTAATGTAATGCAGGAGTCTAAAGATAGGATCCTGTTGAGAGGTGACGTATATTCGCCTGATGCCCTGTCAAATGGCAGGATCTAGCCTTGTAGCCGCCCCCAGTCCCATCCTGTCTTAGGATTTGCCAACGTCTGTGACTCGGAGACGTGATGCGACGCGGAAGAAGAGATGCCTCATCCTGGTAAGTGTAAAATGTATTGTTTTTTATTTTATTTAATTAAATGCCCCTCATCCCCCTCTCCCTCCCCCAGCGTACCCCCTCTCCCCGCGCGTACCCCCCGTCCTGATCACGCCATTTCATGTCCGTACGTCCATTCAACGTTAAACAACTTGAAAGTGCAGAGGGCGCGGTACTGGCTGGCTTTTGGGGCTCCTATGGCGTGGCGTTTTTGCCACCCGTGCTGCATTCACCGGGAGTCTTTAGACTGCTTGTGGTGTTCCGGTGGCGTGGACTTGCCCTGGGGGGTGGTTCTGACGTTCGGTCCCAGGGGGGGTGTTGTTTTATGGTGCTGTGTATGTGCAGGTGGTCTCCCAGGCACTGCATTGATTCGTATGGGCTGCGTTGCTGTTGGGTTTATTTATTTATTTATTAATTCGGTTCGGCCTCTTTGTTGGTGTCGTGCCTACACATTCACAGTTGCTCTGTTGGTTTTCTTAGTTCCTCGGGTTTGCTTCGAGTGCTCCATTTGCCCACTTTTCTTTCCCGATTTTGTCGGTGAGACTCCCCGACCCCCCTTGTGCTTGCCGGCCACAGGGCACTTTACCCGGGCTTTTGCGCCCCACCACTTTCGGATGTCACGAGCCGCCCCTGACAAAGACACGCATCATACCGGAACGACGCATCGCATTCAGGCGCCAAAACTGTCGTATCGTTGGGGGAAGAAGTAAGAAACCAGTGCATCACCTCCCCATGCAGTAAGAAAACGATGCATCATCTCCTCTCCGGTAAGGAACTGACACATCACCTCAGGCAATGTGTATGGCGTTTGCGCAACACACTCACACCAATGACAATAAATATGGCACAAAAGAGACTCCACACAGAATTATTTTAAAATACATTTCTGTCTTGCATATAAACATAGACAACATAAATCCATAATCGCTTTGCCAACTAGGAAATTGTCAAAACATCACAGTTAGTACAATAAGATAAAGACTTATCTGTTGTGCACATCATGAAAACACCATCACTACACATTCAAATGCAAATCTTGAAATAATACTCGTTATCCAGATAATGCAAGGCAAAAACAACCCATATTAGGGAACATGAGGACTTGAAATGCAACAGGTTATGAAATAAAGACAAAATTAATCATCATATGAGTGCAAGAACACAATTCATGTTATGAAAAAGTACATGAAACTTTATATTACCATCAAACGCCACAGACGTATCTGTGCCTCTATTTCTCTCTACTATAAATACTCAATGGAAATTAGGCCGACATGCAAAGTAGGCCACAGGAACACCTGCACACCTACTACAAGTAATGAGGTAATTCTAAGCAGGTGCCTAAATGCAGCAATCTTCCTACCAGAGAGCCGCTGTCGAGGACTCACCCCAGGATTTCTACCAAGGAAAACAAGTGTCTCCAAGGTATGAGCAAACAAGGTTTGGGCGAAGGTCCCACAAACTGCTGGATTCAGCAGAGAGACCTCCCTGGGTCCCCTGTGTAGCAAACAGTGAACAGTAGCTGCCCACGGATGCGTGGTGCAGCTGCCAAAACAAATGAAAGACCAGCCGTGGCTGCTGCAGGTAACAGCGGTGAGGCCGGCTGTGGGGGAGTTTCAAGAGACGACCACTAGGGAAAATTAAATTTAAAATATTTTTTTTCTTGTGGTCATCTCTCGAAATCCCCCCGTGCCAGCCCCACCGCCCCACCACTCTTACCTGCAGCGGCCTCAGTTGGAAAGACCTCCAACCCCACAATCCGCTCTGAACTTGCAGCAGGTCCCGGCCCTCTACGGGGTCTCTGCTTCGTTAAAGGCAGGACACAAAGAGCCGCCCGCAATAGGGAGACCTCCCGGAGTCTCCTCTTTCCGGGACAACAACAATGCTTGCAAGCCACTGCCCGTGGACACACGGCACAGCAGTCAGGCTTTGTGTTGCTCTCCCATCTTGGCACACAACCTTCGGGATTTCCAGGACAATGGTGCAGCAATGCATTGGCCATCAACTGCGGCTCAATCCATGCTTGGGTGGGTGAAACAAAACCAGGGACTCGCCGGTACCGAGCAGCTCTGGTACAAGACCCATGCTGAAGGGTGATGGCCAATGTCTGATGCTCCTGTGCTCTTACCAAGGGGGTACCGGGTTCACCAAGCATTTCCTTCAGGTAGTGAGCAGTGCTCACCACATGCTACTCTGCCTGTTTCATAGCTCCTGAAAAAGGCCGGTGTTTTGAGATGACATTAGCACGCTGATCAGGGACAGGATCGGGGACGGATCAGGGACAGGGGAGTCAAAGAAGAAAGTCACAAAATGGCGAGAATCATGAGTCCAAGTCAGAAAGTCAAGGGAGCAAATTCCAAAAACAACAAGTGCACATTTTGCGGAGGGTAACTAGAGGGGGAAAAGAGCCAGAGACCCAGGAGGGAGGAGGGCAGTCAGTTTCAAAGTCATAGCCGTACTGTCCATGAGCAAAATTTCAAGGCAGCGGGGGCAGTAGTGTCTGATCCGGTGGTCCATAGGTCAAGGAAGCATGTTGCAGGTGCCAAAGCAGCAGTATATAGAGCGGGTGGCAACAAAGAGCGGTGCCGAGACTTTATACCTCTGCTATGTCCCTAAATCGGGCCAGATGTCTTGCGAGGAGGCAAAACAGTCAGCAGCAACGCGGGCATGCAGTAGGCGGCCCCTCCCCCACCGGCTGTGTCTGCCTCGTACCTATGCTGCGGGCAGGCAGGACAACCTCAATAGCAGTCTTTCCCTACAGGAGGTAAACCGGCAGAGCTGTACCTTGGGGTGGGGATGGCGAGAGGGCTCCGCAAATAGTCAAAGCTAGATGCAGAGGTATCAGGCTACCATCTTACAACCTCCCGGGTGCAAGCTCAGTATCCTCCAAATGCCATCTTAGTTCACGGTTGCTGAGGAGCATTTTGTTTCATTGCTCGGCTCACCAATGATCGAGGGAAGTGATGTTGTGTTCTGCGATAGCCGCAGACATTCCAATAGCGGAATGTGTGCTTCATGTGGGTTTTAACAGTGGAGGCTGGTGTTCATGGGCGAGATGGGTGCCGCCCTGCCACCCTTGGGGCATTAAAAAAAATATGAGCTGGAGCACCGAGCAGATAGCAATAAATTGTGCTGGTGGTTCCCCTGGCATCATGGGGACACCACAACACAAACATATATGCAAATTAAGCCTCACAGGGTATTATTGGATGCAGTGAATGTTTTAACAGCGTTTCTCACCCTGTGCTCGGGAGCTTGAGCGTCTTTCTTTTTGAACTCTTTTTTTATTTTGTCCCATGCTGCCCAGCCGGCTCCCTGCCCGGCCAGCTTTGTCTCTGCTGGTGGGGGAACTGGAAATCTCCTTTTCCCTTCCCGTTCTGTGCGGTCAGGGTATAGTGGTTGCAGTGGCTGTTGTGCTCTCCTCAGACATGGAAGTGGTGGCCAGGCTGCCACCATTGAAGGTATGCAACGGGCCCCCGTCGGAGAATAGGGGACCCTGAGGATGGGGTCCCTGATGTTGGAGAGCTCTTGCGTGGGGTCCTAACACACTCTCTCCCAAGCGCCTGATCTCTGCTGCTGCTCATTGTTGGTGTTTTTTATTTCCCTATCCTTCACTCTTCCAGTGCTCTCCCACCCCCCCCCCCGTGCTCCATTTTTTATACATTTAGTTTTTTTAAACTTTTTTAGGAGGGTCCACAAGCTGCACTTTGATACTGGGCTACATCTGTCATTAAATGCACTTTTACGCACGTGTTATTATTTATTTCTGCTAATTTACCACTCCAAGATAGCCATCTACCATTTTGAAATGGTACATTCAAAAAAGGCATAGTGGCCAAAGGGTCATGACGTATGTACAAATACACGACGATGCATGTAAATGTCATCATACTGGGATATTTTGTTTATCAGCCACAATAAACATTTTTTTTTCTTTTTGTCATTGCTGAAAAGCATCCGCAAAATGCCATGGCAAATCCAAAAGGGGAGACCTATTGGCTTTCCTAATGCCTGTTTTTGTAGGAAATATACTCTATACCAGCTACAGATCAGATGTCCCAACCAGTGCTTGAAATGGAAATATAGAAGTGCAGGTGTTCTGTACCAGCGTACCTGCTTGTTTCCGAGAAGTGCTGGTGCTCTCCAATTAAAAGTATAGCATTTCTCTTGAGAAGTGCCGGTACTCTCCCTCTCAAAATAAAAAAAGTGCTGGTACGATGTACCGGACAGTACTGGCCCATTTAAAGCTCTGGTCTCAACATAATACTCTCTTGGGCATTATTCTTCCGCCGCATAACATTTCTGTCTTTTTGAACTTCATTTGTTACTTGGTACTTTACACGACAGGACTTATTCAATATCCGAACGCCTGTCTAGGCACAAATGCTGCCCAATCCTCAGCTAAATGAGGGGTTTACCTCCTACAAATAAATATTTACTACCTCACTGTCCATCAGTAATTAAGAGACCTTACCCCTTAATGTGCCAGTTTTTTTTTTATCAACGCTAACCGTTTTGTTGTAATTTTGACATGAAGGATATTTTTCTTTGGCTTTTGTAGAGGAGTACATTTCTCTCTTTCCTTGGTCATAACTTTGTTGTGATGGTATTTAACATTAGACAATGTGGTGAATATCTGTCATTGCCTTTGTAGTAAAAGGTCGTTATTGCGTTTGCAACATTGGACTATAATAGTATAGGATTTTATGGGGGATGTTTTGTGCAGCACTTTGTAAAGATAAAATTCCAATTTGTGCCTGATTTTTACTGTCCACTTTCAACCACAGAGATGCACCCCTACAATAGACTGCGAGCAGGCCCAGAGGCACTGGCCTGTTGGAAAGAGGAATATGGGCAGAGTCATTGTTTAATAAGTATGTATGACAGTGAGGCCCTTGCAAATGTCCACAGGAGAGATACTGAGGAAATTCAGAACATAGCACAGTAGCAGAGACGAAGGCAGTGTAGAAGGAACATTGGGCAAGCAAAGGATTTATCGTAAATCTAAAGGTGTACCTAATATCAAACCATGCCTTCATCTAAATACTCATGTTCCTCAATGTATCATTGAGAGTGTGAATTTTGAAGTGTGTCTGACCTAATAAGCATTTTTATTTCTCAAATATGGAATTTTGTCTCATAAAGAGACATCACTTCGGGCCTGATTATGAGTTTAATGGTGCGGCGTCAGGTCTGCAGGGATTTTTTGGGTGTTCCCACTGCAGTGCCTTTAAAAATAGGCACTGCAATTAGAAAGTCTATGCCGTCCAGGAACTGGTGTGAATGCACATGGGGGGCACATGTTGTGCCCCCTGTGTGCATACACAGGATGTGAAGCACAAGGGGTCACAGGGCCCCCTTCGTTCCCTCTCCCCCAGGGTTTCCATGGAGCAGGAACCGCCATGAAAACCCTGATGGAGAGGAAACTCGCAATATGCTTGGCAGGACCACGGTGGTCCAGCCAAGCATATTACGGCCTATAGACCTTCGCGCTAACTATAACTGCTGAATTTCTATGGTTTTGTTCAACTGAAATCTGAGCCGAATTATAACATCTCTGTAACCTTTGTTTTTTTCAGTGAATTTCTATGTTTTTTAAATTCCATTTCCTGACTATATTGTCCCTGTAACTTTTGTTTTTTTTCTGTGAATTTCTAAGGTTATTTTTTAATGTTAATTCCTAACTATAATGTCCCTGTAATCTTTGGCTTTTTACGTGAATTTTGAAGGTTTAAATATAATTCTTTCCAAACTGTAACATGTAACCTTTGAGATTGGGTGTGTGAGTGGCTGTATGAGTCTGTGACTGAGGGTGTAAATGGTTTTGTGGGTGTGAGTGGCTGTATGGGTCTCCGAGAGGGTGCTTAAGTGTCTGAGTGGGTGTCTGAGTGGGTGCATGACTGAGTGTCTGTGTGGGTCTGTAAATGGTTGAGAGAGTGCCTGGGTAGGTTTGCTAGTGCCTCCATGAGTGTGTGTGTCAGTCTGTGAGTGGGTGCATGAGTGTTTGAGTCTGTGAGTGAGTATGTCAGTCTCTGAGTGGGTCTGTGAGGGCTATGTAAGTCTCTTAGAGGGTCTGTGAGTCATTGTGTGAGTCTCTGAGCAGGCTTTTGTGTGGGTGTTAGAGAATATGAGGGGTTCTGTAAATGGGTACATGAGTGTCTAAGTGGGTCTGTGAGTAGGTGTAGATGTCTGAGTGGGTCTGTGAGTGGCTTCATGAGTGTCTGAATGGGTCTGTGAGTGGCTGAGAGTTTTTGAGTGGGCCTGTGAGTGGGTGTAAGTATCTGAGTGGGTCCGTGAGTAGGTGCATGAGTGGGTCAATTAGTGTGTGTGAAAGTGTATGAGTAAGCATGTGAGTGGGCGTGTAAATGGGTCTGTGAGTGTTTCACTGTGTATGAGTGGCTGTATCAGTGTCCGAGTGGGTCTGTCAGTGGGTGTGTGAGTGCCTTAGTGTGTGAGTGGGTGTTTAAGTGTCAGTGTGTAAGTTGCTGTGTGAGTGACTGGGCCAACCTGCTCCTTTAGCCAACAGGAGTCCACAGTTTTGCACAAAATATCTACTCAAGTGGAGTACTTTCCTTTGGTTAATTAGAAACTGCTACCTCATCGGGTAAATGTCCTGTGTGTTTACTACACTACACCTCTGTAATGGACCATGATGAAATGTCTCCAAAGACCTGGTGTGCATTTCAGCAAGTGATTGTTCCATCAACGTCTTTATCCAGAAATCTGTGATAACATGAATCCTCTTATTGAGAGGACAACAAGACAACAAAGAGGACAATCTCCAGCTTACAATGGTACTTCTTCTTAGGTACATGAAGTAGGTGCTTATTTGTTTGGTGGAGATGTCCTCGTATTACTCGGCATGAAGAATGCAACACCACAATCGTCAGGAAACGTGCTGGCGCTGCCATTAGGTAAGCTGTCTATAATCCTTGCAACAGCCAGGAAGACCTTGCATAGTACTGTGATGGGCGGGAGGCCCACCTAATTATTAGAAGGAGAGAGAGGCCATGTGGTCTCCTTCTGCGGGCCAATTTTGGACCCAGGATCCCATCCCCGAGGCCTGGCCGCAAGTCAATGGGGAGGGTCCACATGGCCCCCCTCTCTGGGCCGATTTCAGCCCCGGGATCCCTTCCCCATGGCCCAACCTTAAAAGGCTGTGTGCTTTTGTGTCCACCCAGGGTACCCAGTAAGCAGTGCTGGGGACCGCAGGGGGAGCCTGAATGTCCCCACAGTGCCTACCAGCTCCCCGCCTCCAGCAGGAGCAGGCATTGCTCTCACACACAGGAAGCTGCAAAACATGCATCTCTGTACCCAGCAACTGGGAACAGTTTAACACCTCCTACTTGCTGGGAGCGGAGTAAGAGTTTGCTCTGACTTGACAGGAGCTGTCACATCTCCTGCCCAAGTCAGAGCAAACAGCTATGTCCTGGGGTGGGCACCGTAGGACATAGCAAGTGCAAGCCCTGAGGGTGGTGGTCCCTAGGGCCATTAATGGTTTCAGGAAGGGGGCCACAAGACCGCCTCCTTCTGTGTTCAAGGGCTGGCCCCAGGGAGGTGGTGGTCTCTGGGACCATATATGGACTGTGAGGGGGGCTGTGTGATCTTCCACCCAGATTTAGATCTTTTATAGGCCCCAGGGAGGTAGTGGTCCCCGTAGCTCGGAGAGGTCCGAGCATCCCTCCTTTAATCCGTTTTTTGCCCCAGGAGGAGGTGGTCCTCGGGTCTTCAATGAGCCCCAGAAAGAGGATTCATGCAGTCACCCTCCATCTAATAATTATAGCCCCGGGGAGGTGGTTACCCCCAAGGTTCAATGAGCCCAATGGATGGGAATCCGGGTGGCCACCCTTCAATATTTTAATACAGCCTCAGGATGGTGGCAGTCTCTGGGGCTCTTAACAGCCCAAGGAGGGGGGCCCATGTGCCCCCAACTTCTAAAAAAATGCCCCCCTGGACCTGGCTGAGAGACATCACTTTTTCTTTAGGTTTTTTTTGCCATAGATTCGTGGCAACATTTTTTTAAGTGCTTTTTTGCCCTGGTGGGGTCCCAGCAGGACCCCAGGGCTGGGGGTTCATTGTGCCCCCATTTTGTTCCCCACGTTTTTCCTGGGACTCAGCTGAGGCTGAGCCCTAAGATGGCTGCTAACACTTCTTGGTTAAAGTGTTGGCAGCCAATCAAATTTCATCACGTTGACTAACGAATCTTCGTAGGATCTGCATCCAGAGACATACAAATTTAGATTTCCTTTAAGTTCTTGACAATTACTGAATGGATTTACACCAAAAACGTGTGATCTGCGAAATCGAATCTACCTTTCTGCCAAATTTGGTGTGCTTCCGTCAAGCAGTTTGGGCTGTAGTCATGTTCAAAAGCCCCATGGGAATTAACATTTTTTTAATCCCCCGTCCTCGCCTTTTTCTTGGTTCCTGATTGATGAGTCGCACCAAAACTTTATATGCACAACAAGACCCACCAGCAAACTTTTGGGGGGAAATTTCATGAGATTCATCAAATGGCGCAAAGTTATGTGCAAAAAACACTTTTCCTATGGAAACATGGTCCTATTTATAACAGTCATTTTAATGTCTGGTTTACAGCACAGAATAAACAAATCCATTGTTATAAAGTATTTAACATATGCATGTTAATCCCTGTTCGGTGTATCATTCCGCATTCTATCAAGTGCTTTCACTGAAATCAATCGGGCACTATTTTACACCTGCAAACTACACTCAATCAGCACAATGTTTGTCACATTTAATACTTTATCTACTGTATGTATTATATACAGAGCTCAGTCCTTTTTTTACTTTTCCCCAGTATTTGCAAGGCCAACAGAGCTGTCTTTGTTAGAATAAGCTGCATTTGTGCATGTAACACATAAAGCATTTTTGATACCTTTGTTTAGATGTGATGGCACATTAAAGACCGACTTATTGGCTTTACGAATGCTAGGTATTGCTGCTATTCTTATTTCAGATCTGTTTAGTGCACAATCTGCATTTAGTAAGGATGAACAACCAGGACTGGACTTGGGAACCAAAAGCAGACCTGGCAATAATGCTTTAAGCAGCCCCCGTTTCCAGGCGCAGTCTCTCTCTTTCCATCCATTCTCTGTCTCTCTCTCTTTTTCTCCATTCTCTCTCTTCTCTCTGCTCCCTCTCTGATCTCTATCTCAACACCTTCCCCCTCTCTCTCTCTTTCACTCACTCTTGAAGTCTCTCACATGCCTGCTGCAGTGAATATGGGGGAGCTGAGTAGAGTGAAAGATACCCCAGGATTGGCCTGGGGCTTAGAAAATCGGCGTCCAAGGGTTATGTTATGTTATGTACCGACTCTTCTATAGCGCACGGCTACCCCGAAGGGTGTCCCGGCGCTTTGGCAAAGAGACCTGAAAACCGAGGAAACACAACACAGCAGCTCACAGTGGTCACAGGATTTATGAAGAAAAGAGCCACGTCTTCAGCTCCCTTCTAAAAGAAAGGAGACTGTTGGCTTTACGAAGAGTGATAGGGAGCTCATTCCAGCGTTATGCCGCCAGATATCGGAAGGACCGTCCTCCCATCCGGGCACGTCTGATAGATGGTACATCTGCTTTGGCCAACTCAGCCGACCGCAACATCCTCCGCGGCGCATAAAAAACCCTGCGCTTCCTGATGTAGTTCGGGCCCACTGAATGAAGGGCCTTAAATGCCAAAGTCAGAATCTTAAAAACGATTCTTTTGGAGATGGGCAGCCAGTGCAGCCTTTTTAGCAGATCCGAGGCTCTTGCTCTCCGTGGCAGGCCAAATATAGCTCTTGCCGCTGAATTTTGCACTATTTGCAGTCTGGCCAACAAATATTTAGGCAATCCTGAATAAAGAGCATTGGCGTAGTCGAGACGCGACCCAACTAACGCCTGGACCGTAATTTTTTTGTACTGCAAAGAAAGCAGTGGAAGAAATTTTCTGAGCATCTTCAGGATGCCGAAGCATTTCCCAGACAACCCAATAATATGGGGTCTGAAAGAGAGGTTGTCGTCACACAATACCCCAAGATTCTTAGCTTGGGACGACGTCTTCTCAGGTGGAAACATGTCCTGAGGCCACCACGATTTCCAACAAGGATCAGGGGCACACCCAAAGAAAAGCAACTCAGACTTATCTGAGTTGCATTTCAGGCTGTGCCGCTGAAACCACGCAAAGACCGCACTCAGACAGCCCTTGATCCTGTCCCCATCAAAAACCTCTCCCTTCCTGCAAGTAAACAGGAGCTGGGTGTCATCAGCGTAAGATATGATCTGGGCACCGAAAGCCTCCGCTACCTCCGCCAGACGTGCCATATAGATATTAAAAATGGTGGGGCTCAGAATGGACCCTTGAGGAACCCCCACCTCTAGCAGTGGCATTTCGGCGGAGAACGGAGGTGCCCAGATCACCTGTCGACGACCTGATAGAAAGGATTGAAACCAATCCAACCCCCTTCCCACGCAGCCCAATCTCCCAGAGTCTAACAAGGAGGGCGTCATGTGGGACGGTGTCGAAAGCCGCCGATAGGTCAAGCATGACTAACATAGCCTTTCCCCCGAGATCAAGAGTTTCTCTGATAGCTTCGGTAACCTCCAAAAGAGCTGTCTCCGTGCTATAATTAGCACGGAAACCCGATTGAGAATCATGGAGGATGTTGTTACTCTCGATGAAGTTGGTAATCGAGAGCTGTACATGTTTCTCAACCACCTTAGCCAGAGCAGGAAGCAGGGAGATAGGTCTATAGTTAGCCTGCATCAGGGGGTCTAGTGTAGGTTTTTTGAGCAATGGCAGAATCAGTGCGTGTTTCCATGCCCGCGGCACCACTCCCGAACTCAGGGAGAGATTAAGCAGAGGGTTCAGCAAGTTGTTAACTGCAGAAGCCACTCTACCCAAACACTTTGCTGGACATGGATCCAGAGGTGAGCCAGACTGTAGCCGGGACAACAAATCGTGAGATGTGGCACAGGACAACGATGGAAAGGCCGATAGTATGGGCCCTGTCTCTTCCCTTAATGACGGTACAGAGCTCGGTTTAAATGCTAACACATCTGCATCATCAATGGGGAAAGACTCCTGAATAGCCTTAATTTTAAGTACAAAAAAATCAGCAAGCTGCCTAATCCACTCTTCTGTGTGAGAGTGAGGGGGTGAACAAGCAGCTGGAGAGGAAAACTCCTTTACTATTCTAAAAAGTTCCCTACTCATATTCTCCGCTTCATCTATTCTGCGCTCAAGATATTCTTTTTTGCCTTCGGAAATCTGTTTGTGGTAGAGTTTCATAACGTCACGATATTTTATTTTCTCCTCTAACTCGTATTTACGCCGCCACAATCTTTCGGCCTTTTTACATTCTTGGCGCATTTTCCTTAATGATGGAGTGAACCAAGGAGCAGACATATGACTTAGGATTAATTTGGCAGGCTTAACAGGTGCTAAAACCTCAAACCTTGCTATAAGCCACTTATGAACCAGATCAAGGTCAGAGTCTAGATCACCTGTGAGGATACAGGGATACCGACAGAGGGCGTCCGACAACATTTCCGCCGTAACCAGATGAAAAGATCTAGATTGTCGGGTCGCGCCCTTCTGCTTTCTCTGGCCGATCTTGGTTCCATAAGGGATCCCAAAATGTATTATAAAATGGTCCGACCATAACACAGGGAGAGGCGGGGACACAGCAATCTGCCTCGTAGAGAAAATTAAGTCAAGTGTATGGCCTTTAATATGGGTGGGTCTGTCAATATAGGGGGCAAGCCCGAGCAAGGCCGTAATGTCCCGCAGTTTAGACGCATCCGGGTCCACTATCATGTCCATATGGAGGTTTAAATCCCCTAACAAGACACAGTGCGCCGATCGCATACAAGGTATAGAGAGTGCAGCCTGCAGGTCATCAAAGAACGTGCCAATGGGCCCGGGAGGTCTGTAAACAAGGATCCCAGTGCACGTCTGAGAAGGCGAAAGGCCAATTGTAAAGCCTAAGGCTTCACAACCTGAGATGTTCTCAACAGGAAAAGAAGTGCACACTAGGGACTTATCCACTATAAGGGCCACTCCACCTCCCCTGCCCCCAACTCTATCCTTCCTTAAGATGGTATAGTTTGGAGGTAGGGCGCAGGCTAGATCAGGACCTGAGCCCTCCCCCAACCATGTCTCTGTTAAAAACAGGCAGGATAAGCTAGAGTCAGCAAGTAGATTCCAGATGTCCGTGGAATGTTTGACAAGGGATCTGGTGTTCAAAAGAGCACATTGACAGTACTGAATAGGAGGTGGCAACACCGCTTTCAGCGAAACAGCAGGGCGCCACCCACAGGCAGAGCACCCTTTCCTCAGGAGACGTCCTCCGGGAAATACACATTTACACAATGGAGAATGGTTACGCAGAGCCGACAGCTCCGCAGCATTGTAAACAATCATCACAACTCCAAACCAAAAATAAAAGGGAAGAACACCCAAAATTACCAAATAAAAAGATAAAAGAAGAGCCAGAGTCCCACCTCATACACCTCCGAGACGCTGACGAGCGCAGACGGGCGGGACTCTGGCGCGACTCAGGCGCAGGGAAGGCGCTTCCGCTGCGCGTCACCACTGCGCGCTACTAGCGAGCTTTAAATAGCGTGCTCTCGGCATCCCAGATCACCTGGACGCTCCAAGATGGCGCTCAGACTCCCCTTCCCAAAACAAGATGTCACTGGCAACCACAACTTCCCGGGAAACCGGACCCGCCGAAACAGCGGTGGTGCTTCCAACAAATTATGGTGCAAGGTAGGGGGCAAGAGCGGAATTAAGAACAAGGGATGAATGAAAAAAAAAAAAATTTTTTTAAATTAAATCCCAAAATGGGATTATTTAAAATACCATAGTGCAATGCAATAATAGCGCGCGACCAGCGCGACCAGCAGCGAGGCGCCGATGTGAATCTCGGCCCCAGGACACCGTACCAGGTTGTCTCCTTGTGGTGCTCGCCCTAAATAGCGTGCTCTCGGCGTCCCAGATCACCTGGACGCTCCAAGATGGCGCTCAGACTCCCCTTCCCAAAACAAGATGTCACTGGCAACCACAACCTCCCGGGAAACCGGACCCGCCGAAACAGCGGTGGTGCTTCCAACAAATTATGGTGCAAGGTAGGGGGCAAGAGCGGAATTAAGAACAAGGGATGAATGAAAAATAAATAAATAAATAAATTAAATCCAAAAACGGGAATATTTAAAATACCACAGTGCAATGCAATAATAGCGCGCGACCAGCGCGACCAGCAGCGAGGCGCCGATGTGAATCTCGGCCCCAGGACACCTTACCAGGTTGTCACCTCGTGGTGCTCGCCCTAAATAGCGTGCTCTCGGCGTCCCAGATCACCTGGACGCTCCAAGATGGCGCTCAGACTCCCCTTCCCAAAACAAGATGTCACTGGCAACCACAACCTCCCGGGAAACCGGACCCGCCGAAACAGCGGTGGTGCTTCCAACAAATTATGGTGCAAGGTAGGGGGCAAGAGCGGAATTAAGAACAAGGGATGAATGAAAAAAATAAATAAATAAATAAATTAAATCCAAAAACGGGATTATTTAAAATACCACAGTGCAATGCAATAATAGCGCGCGACCAGCGCGACCAGCAGCGAGGCGCCGATGTGAATCTCGGCCCCAGGACACCTTACCAGGTTGTCTCCTCGTGGTGCTCGCCCTAAATAGCGTGCTCTCGGCGTCCCAGATCACCTGGACGCTCCAAGATGGCGCTCAGACTCCCCTTCCCAAAACAAGATGTCACTGGCAACCACAACCTCCCGGGAAACCGGACCCGCCGAAACAAACCTCACTTAGTGTGAATTTTTTTATCGCCTCCTATCGCTGGATTTTATCGCAGAGATAACGCAGTATTACCAACGTTTATCTCCAATGCGATATAAAATCCAGCGATAGCGGCGAAACTCATGTTTAACGTGAGATTTCCAGCGATAAAAATCCGATCTTTAAGGAAAATCTCGCTAATAGGCAGGTGGGGACTGAGCCTTAGAATCCACCTCCCATTGGCTAATATGGCTAAGTCAGGTTTTTACCAGGTGTAAAATTCTGGCGCTAATCACGGTTAGCGCACATTTTTTTATCGCGTTGCGGGTATTGCTAATAGGCGATAGATGTGTTAGCGACTGCTTTCAGTCGCTAACAGGTTGGGTATGCCCACTTTGCATGTCATTAGCGATAAATATCGCTGACATGCAAAGCTGGCCCCAAACCAGTCGCTATCGCCTAAAAGCTGTCGCTAACTGCTGTTAGCGACAGCTTGGTGATATGGCGATAAAAATATTGCCGCTTTAGCGGGAAAAAGTCCCGCTAAAGCGGCGATATTTGCCTTGCTAATATACCCCCAGATACTTTAAATTGTGCACATATGTCGTTTATTTGAGTTTCGCTTCGTGGCTGTGGGGCTGCTTTAAAATTGTGCTTAAATCCTCCAACAAAGTGTCATTTTGCCCCTTTTTTGTGGCAATGAAATGCTTTTAAGTCACATAATTTTGGCAAGTTTTGCCATTGCCATTGACGTCCGTAATTTGTGTAGGCATGACAACATATCCTCTTCAATGGTAGTATTGTATTACTTTTCCAGTGAAACATGCGTTGCACAACCATGAATAAGTTTGAAATGGCCTACTGTGAGTATTTCCCGTATCTATGCACTCTTTGTTAATATTATGGTTACTGTTACCTGTCCTATTGTTGGTAAAGTATGAAACAAGTGCCACCTAATGCGGCAGATTAAATCATTGTCGTTGCTTTTTTTTCTCTTCTTTTTAGAGTTAAGTAAATCCACAGCTGCTTTTGGTTGGTTGAACAAATGCAAGAGTTGTATGTTTCAGATATAAAGCATACATTGAACAGTAACGGGATCTTCTTAATTGCTACAGTTGCCTTGAGTCTACCGTTTGGTATATCTTTATTTTAAGCAACTGGAGGAAGTTGTGTACAATGAAATAGCGAACGGTGACTAACCTTTTTTTTGCTTATTTTAATTTAGTTCATGTGGCGTGAAGGAGCTGTTTATAAAACGTCATCTGTCATTCGCTGCCAAGGCCTGGAACGAACTCCCTGTCTACGTCAGACGCCTCTCCCACCCTGCACACCTTCAGGAAGAGCTTAAAGACCTGTTGTTTTTTCTGCTAATCCCGAGCGCCCCCCCGCCCCCAGCGCCTTGAGACCCTCAGGGTGAGTAGTGCACTTTAAAATGCCCAGTTTGATTGATTTGTGACAAGACAAGTTACATTTTACATCCATCACAAGAATGCAGCACACCTTTACATCAAACTTTCATATTCCATCATAAAAATGCCCATTGAATGCAAACACTAACATGTTATCATTTTTTTTTATGTCACAAATATAAAGGGTATACTGCGGCATGTCTAAAAGATAAGCAAGTGATTATGTAAAAAATGTACACAAAATATTCAATGCGTAAAACGTAACCAATCTAACTACTGCCAGAAATGAAAAGGCACTACATTCATGTTTTTTTTAATATCAACAAATGTTGTAAATGAGTGGTGTAATTTAAAACTCAAGTAACAATATATTGAGTGAAAGACTGTGCACATGTGCTCTAGTTTACTCGTATATATGGTCATTGTTTGGGAAATTTTGATATTCACTTACTTTCCTGTCAGACTTGCAAAAAATACAAAAATGATACTGTATGTAAGTTGTGTATTTAAGTTTCGTGCTGTTTCCTAACGCTGCCTTACATTCTCTAGCCTCTGCTTACAGTAATATTATATTTCATTCTTTCTCTGTAAATCTTTCTGCCGGGTCCATTATTTTGGAAACATGAAAGTGGGCAGGGCTTAAGCCATAGATACTTGCCATAAAGCTTCATGATCCTGGTCTGGAAGATCCCTCTTCCAGCTCTCCATCAGTGGACTTTGTGCCCCTTCTTCTGCCTGAATCAACATCCAATACCACTCTGTGATTTCTTTCCACAGCATGGGACGTAGACGTATCCTAGTCTCCGCCTCCAGTTCCCTTCACCATTTTTGGCCAAGGTATTTGCCCAGCTTACTAGTTGATAATATATACATTTTGAGACCGAATCACTGGAAATCTCTGACAGTCTCTGCCACAAAATTAGTT
Organism: Lissotriton helveticus; assembly: GCF_964261635.1. Classification (NCBI taxonomy): domain Eukaryota; kingdom Metazoa; phylum Chordata; class Amphibia; order Caudata; family Salamandridae; genus Lissotriton; species Lissotriton helveticus. The sequence goes on from NC_136067.1 coordinate 992,135,462, forward strand.
TAGAATTTTCTAGGAGCTGCCCCCAATAATTTATCTCACACGCATGCAGAGGGTTTGCTAGTGAATCCAAAAGGCAGTTAGGGGTACCCGGAGAGTCCCAAATAGGAGCAGAGTCACAATAATATGGTATTTGCAATGTAAGTCTTATATGATACCAGATCTTGGCCGCACCCTGAAGAATCTTTATGGAATTATGTGAGACCCGCGCCACTGAGAAAGAATCATCTTTTCACTATGCATAAGGCTTACTTGAAGCCTCGGAGGTTATCGAAGATGGGAAGTCAGGCAGTAAACAAATGCTCCAAATGTGGCGAAGAGAATGTGGACGAAGCGCATATGTTCTGGCAGTGTCCCTCAATCCAGACCTTCTAGGATAAAGTGGGTAAGATCATATCGGAAGTCGTAGGTGAAGTACTAAAGTCGAGTTTGGATATAGTCTTCTTTGGGGTACTGAAAGGTGGGGCAAAATGTTTTAACTTTACTAAAATTCAAAAAAACATTATCTTTGTCTTAATTCTTCTTGCATGTAGCTCTCATGCCCCCTTACAGAGGTGGAATGGATTCGATCAGTACAAAGGGTTGCAACTGTTGACCGAGCTATTAAGAAGGTCAGGAGAACAACATTTTGGGAATTATGGGACATATGGTTTGAAGTGTATGTAACAATTTCAACTTTTTAGTTGTGAAACATTCTCTAATTTTCTAGTTTAAACTTGATTGGGTAGAAAACGCTGTGGCCTGTAAATCATTTTCTGAGTATGGTCTTCTACTATTTGTTTCTTTTGTTATATCTCTGGTCCTATGATTAGTAATATGCTTTGCAGGTTGGTCGGTCATCACAGAGCCACAACTAGATTTACCTGACCAGTGAAGTTAGTCCCTTTGACCGGACAGGGGGAAATCTGTTAACGTGGGATGCTTATTACATTCCCTACTTATGGAGAGACCGGGTACCCCCAGTCCTAGTAGAATGGACCCTCTTCGACATTTTAGTATATTGACAAATGAGGACAAAAAATAAAAGTGGGTAGGTATTCCTGGTTCTAGTTTTCTTCCCCTTTGCTGGGAAAATAACTCTTAATCGCCATTATGTGAGGCAGAGATACCGGCTGGGAATTTGATGATTCTGGCCCCCGGTATCACCAGACCAAAATATGTGAAACTCGTAATGAGGGCTCATCAGTATTGAGGAGGGAATGTTGATAATGAACAGTGTGTTTGTGGAATTGCTTAACAGTAATTACAATGTTATTTTTAAGTCTGGCATTAACCATGATTTATTGATAACGCTGAAAGACTAGAAGACAGCGTCAGAACTATTGGCTTTATTACTGTAGGGTAATTTAAAACTATTGAGAAGTCGAAGATTGTCGACAATTTGGACTGGACTTGGTCCCAGTAGGATTTGAGAAGTCAGCTGTGAAAAACCACATGTTGGTGGGAACCAGCCTCGTCTCCTGAGTACCAACATTTTCCACCCTCATGAAGCTTCAGTTTATGAAGCCTAGCAGGTGTCCAGTGTAAAAGGTGCTTAGCAAAGAATTTCATCTGGAAAATAGATGGTGCAATTTTGTCCCTCAAGGCCATTTTATTAATGTTCTACCATCCTTTGTCAGAGATGTGTCCAATTGTTTCTTTGTCAAAATTATTGGCCCATTTAAGGGAAGGGAAGACTGTTGGGCCTGGGAGGACTAGAGAGTATCCATATATTTTAGAAACGAAGTGATTGGACCTAAGCCAACTTAATAGGTGACCTGGTAAGGAAGGAAGGTTTGGTTTGCTTAATTTGGATTATTTGACTTTTAACATTAAAAAAGCTGTAAAAGTCTAGTGCCGAAAGATTGTAAGCATGAGCTAAACTAGAGAAAGGTAAAGAACAATTATTATCATCCAAAAGATCTTTGAATTGTAAAATGCCCTTGGATGCCCATGTTTCAAGGGAAAAGGTAGGTGTATCAATCCTAGTTTTGGTATAATCCCAAAATGCTGCAAGCGTGGAACTTTGTAATGGTATCTGCCTATACTTATCTAATCTTTGAAGAGCCCCTATAGTGTTAGAAAATATCATCTGTGATTGAGGAGGTTTAAATTTAGGCATTGTGATGATGGCTGGGAGAGTAAATGGAGCACACAGAGCTGCTTCTATTTCTACCCATCGTGGAGGATCTAGTGAATGAGGAGCAAACCATAGAGCACCTTGAGCAGCTAAAAAAGATGGCTGGTATAAACTCCAATTAGGAAGGTTGCAGTTCCCTAAAGAGATATCCTTTCGAAGGACTTTGTAAGAAATCCTGGCCCTCTTATCTCTCCAAAGAAACGTAGAGCCTCATTTATGAGACCGTGCATCACTTTTATGCCCCTGGTGCGTGCGTCACAGCGTAAAAAAGCTGCCTTGTTTGCACCAAATTTACAAAGTGACGCATCTAGGTAGATGCGTCACTTTGTATACCCCTGCGCTACATTGTACCTGCGCCAGGTGTAATGTATGCAGGAGGGCGTTCTGACGCAAGAAAAGGTCATAGAAATGACGCAGTGAAATCTATAAGATTTCACTGCGCCACTTCTAGGACGCAAATGCGACAATTTCTTACGCCTGCCTCACAGCAGGCGTACGACTGACGTAGGCCCTTTCACATGGGGCATGACGCTGCGATGCATCACTTTTTATAAATGAGGCCCTTTGAGGTTAATCATTCAATGTTCTGGAAGAAATTGAGTGACCAATTAAAGGGGAGCATCCTTGAAACAAAGTGAACTATCGGTGTTAGATTCTCCCCAACCACGAGATGAATTTAGGAGACCATGAAATTAGTAAATCCTTGATTTTGGAGAAAGTCTTTGTTTCATTCAATGCAAGAGTGTTGACTAAGTCTCTACCAAACCAGATCCCTACAGTAAAATTAGAACCCAGAGCATCCAAATCTTTGATTACCTTAAGCTGTAATGATATGTCTCTTCTAGATCTACTCCTCTCGGTTGCTGTGATGGTTATTTTATCGGAATGGAAATCTTTCATCTACATTTCGTTCCATAATTGGTGGGCGTGGGTCTTATTTTTAAGAAGTGCCCATATTTCACACTCAAAAAGAAGGTCCTTCCCTGAGATATCCTCTACTATCAGGCGCTTCTTAGATAAATTTGCTTCATTACATTGATAATGTAAACAATATAGTCTGTACACTTGCCATTATCTTTACTGTATTTATGGGACTTAGCTGTGCACTTCCCTCCATCTACTCTCCTTCCCCTTTAGCCCTTTCATTACATTCATTGTTTGTGTGACAAGGTCGGGTGCTACACCTTGCTACATTCCTTGCCATCTTTAGACATGTTCTGAGATTCTCTCTTATCTTACTTTATTTAGCTCTATTATAAGAAATTATTATAGGCACACAACCCTTAACCTTATTGCTTTACCAGATTTATTTATTTATTTATTTTTTTGTGCCACTTATATCTGTCTTCCATGTTATGTTGTCCTGTGGTAAGATGATGTACTATTACACATATTTTATTCTATGTTCTGTAATACAATGAAATATTTTGTACTATGATTACATCTTGTTTGACACGAATCACTGACAGAATTTTGAAGCTCAGAATATCGACCTACAGAAATATCGAAGGAAGAATATCGAAGTCTAGAATATCAACATCCTATTTACATTATGGTATGTACAAAAATTTCGATAGAAAAAATATCGATGTCTAAAATCTTGTTATTAATATCGTTTTTAGTTACGCTAAAAAACTATTGTAAAATAAAGTAAAAAATACATATAATTAAAATACACATAGTTACAAATATTTCAAAATGTTTAACAATTATAATAATATATATATATATATAATGTAAAAATCAATTAAAAATATACATATAATATATATATACTTATTAATATTTTTTAATAATTATAAGAACTTATACATTGTTAAAAATATCTTATAAATTATAAATACATCCATACATATGAAACAATATTATGAATAAAAATTAAATAAATATATATACCAAATTTAAAAAATGTAAATTATTTTTTATATTTTTAAATTAATTATTTACTACATTAACGAAAATAATACAACAAATATTAGATAGCGGAGTGAATAAAATTACTATTCCAGCTCCAAACAGTGCAACAGTAGGGAAAGTGTTGGATAGCGTAGGGGTAAAAATGATTATTCGCACTCCAGTGAGTGCAACAATAGGGAAAGTGTTGGATAGCGTAGGGGTTAAAATGACTATTCCCACTCCAGTGAGTGTAACAGTCGGGAAAGTGTTGGATATATTAGGGGTTAAAATTACTATTCCCACTCCAGGGAGGGCAACAGTAGGGTTAGTGTTGGATAGCGTAGGGGTTAACATTACTATTCCCACTCCAGGGAGTGCAACAGTAGGGAAAGTGCTGGATAGCGTAGGGGTAAAAATGACTATTCCCACTCCAGTAAGTGCAACAGTATGGAAAGTGTTGGATAGCGTATGGGTGAAAATTACTATTCCCACTCCAGTGAGAGCAACAATAGGGAAAGTGTTGAATAGCGTAGGGGTTAAAATTACTATTCCAACTCCAGTGAGTGTAACACTATGGAAAATGTAGGTTAGCGTAGGGGTTAAATTAACATACTTATTATTTAAATAATGTTCGTAAAATAAATTACATATTAATAGTTAATTAACAAAACATTAATAATAAAGACCAATAAAATTACATTAATATTTACCTAAATAATATTAAATGACTTCCCTCCCTATTCTCCCATAAACACACAACCCACTACACATAAAAATTAACACAATTGATTTAATTATAAATTAATCAATTGATATAAATTAATTACCAATGAAAAATTAACTAACGAAAAATTAATAATCAATACCAATTAAGAAATATTAATAATTACTTAATTATTATACATTACTTCCCACCCTATTCCCCTATAAACCCACAACCCGCTACACATAAAAAATACCACAATTAATTTAACTATCAATTAATAAAAAATAATTACCAATTAATAATAGATTAACAATAAATTAATTAACAATAACATTAAATACATAAATAAATAATAATACATTATGTATAATTATTATAATGGAAAATTAATAAAAATTAATTACCAATTAATAGTTATTTAACAATAAATTCATAATCAATAACAATAAATAAAACCATATTAATTAATTAATTATAATTAAATTACTTCCCACCCTATTCCCCCATAAACACACAACCCAGTACACATACAAATAACATAATGAATTTAGTTATCAATTAATTAATAAATACATATTTACCAATTAATAATGAATTAACAATAAATTAATTAGCAATAACAATAAATAAATGATAATAATACATACATTATCATTAATATAATGATACATTAATCAATTAATACAAATGAATTACCAATTAATAATTAATTAACAATCAATTATTAATCAATAGCAATAAATAACAACATATTAATTAATTAATTATAATTGAATTACTTCCCACCCTAATCCCCTATAAACCCACAACCCACTCTGATACTAAAACGCAAAATTAACATATAAAATAGTTACTCATTTCTAAACATTTAATACATATGTTTAAAAATAATAAAAATACATTACAAAAAATGGTAAACATACATATAAAACACATACTAAAATACATATAACACTAATATAAATATCGATATTATTAACAACTATATTTTTGCTAACGATATTACTTACTTCGATATTACTAACTTTGATATAAATAAAAATGATATTACTTACCTTAAGGTCGATATTCTGGTCACCGAAATTCTTGACATCGATATTCTGTACTAACGACATTAAAAAATCGATATTAGTGTAGGTCGATATGAAAAATCTATATTTTGACTGCACACTGTTTGACACAAGGACTATGCATCTTTGTACTGTACTTTGGTTCTTTAAATGCCAATAAAATTATTGAACATTAGAACACTTGGCTTTATCTGTGCTTGTTACTGTTGAATTGGCACCCTTCTCCCTCCTGCAGATTGTCTATTCCCATACTATTTGCAATTAAAAGAGCATGCTAAAATCGTTTTCATTTAAGTTGATAGATGACGACAAGAAAGTTGCTCTTTCTAAAACATGTAAAGCAAGCCTATGCCAATGACATGCAAACAAGAGTGAGGCCACCATGGCTGGGTTATTTGATTAGGCACACCTGACTTCTGCTTGGTTGATTAGAAGCTTCAAGTTCAAATTTGTTTAGAATGTTTACATAAAATATAGTTGTTCTTACTTTCTGGTATTTACAAACATTAAATTAACTTTTCTTACCCATTAAACGGCATCAAAGAAAAGAAGCAATGATAATTAGCAATGCACAGAAAGCAGTATTCATTATGTTGATCCACATCTTCGATTAAAGTTTAATTAGACCTGGTGGCATTTCCCCGCCTTAATAAACACTCTTATCTCTCTTTCAGTAAAACGTACAAAGTGCCTTTTCAGGGCCATGGCAACTAGCCTCCAGTCGTATACAAAGAGCTCTCTTCCTTCTCTCCTGGATAGGTACCAGCCCTCGTCTTTACAAAGTCAGGTAGGCAAACATTGTAAGTTGTTCTGAATCAAACAAGCATTTATGAACAGTTGTGCTCGGTGTGCTGACTGCCTTTTTGAAGATGAACTCTAATCCTTGGAAAAAAGGTGCTCATAAGTATGGCATTTAGGAGCATTAATGGAGCTGTCGGTGAGCATGGAGGTGCACTTATATAGCTTCGTCTTCAGACCCACTGACCTCTGATGTAAACCTCATATGCCAGGATAAATAAACAACAAACAATAAACAATTTAGCTAGCGCAGGCTGCATCGACAACTCGGCTATGCAACACGCGTGTGTGGAGGAGTGTGGCTCAATGGTTAGAGCGGCAGACCCTGATGCAGAGTTCTGGCCAGGGACCAGAGTTCGAGTCCCGCCTCGGCGGGGTCTCGGGCTCAATTTCCTCGGACCTGTTAATTCTCGTCTCGGTGCCTATTCTAATCACGGGCCCCACGCTGCAACTCTGGGCAATAGCTAGTTTAGCCTCCACACCGGCCCCAACAGCGCTAAGGATGCCTGGCTTCACCCTGGAGGTGCTCAGGAGTGGACACTTCACAGGGAAAGCCAGGAGGGTTTCCACAGCGGTATGAGTATCAGCACCAGGAAGCCGAATAGGTGACACCGCATGGTGACCGTCTGGTGACAGTGCGCTCTATAAGTACCATGACATTTACATTTACATTTACGCGTAATATAAATTGTTTCATTTATTTAATTACTTACCTTACTCCTGTCCGTCATATGTCGGACTTCACTACTCCCTCCCTGCCCTTCCCCTGCCCATCCCACTGCCCCGCAGCACTCCCATGGCGAGCCAGCACTGCTGAAACTTCCAGCAAACTGTCGGCACGTTTCAGCAGTGATGCCGGTGCACTTACATGACAGAGCTGGGGCTCAGCATTTGCTCCCTCTGTAACAGTATTGTAAAATAGCTATTGGGCACTTTTGCTTTTTCTATGGCTAAAAGTTCAGCACAAAGGTGGACAGTGGTAATAGTGCTGAGAGCGTCAGGCTTTTTCCCACAGTGTGGCCCTGAAATCCAGGAGGCAACTCCCATCAGCAGATGAAATGAGATCCAAGGAGTGGAAATTGAGTCGTACTCAGCAGGCCATATACTGGACTTCTGCTTTCCCATTTGGGAAGCATCAGAAGTTGGTCCCCGATGATGTTGCAAACACGGTTCTCAAAGGAGAAAGGGTCCCTAGGGCTTCCCTTCCTCTTTTCAAATCAGTTACTTCCTCCTTTGAGGTATCAAACCTAAAGAGGGTGGAAGCACACTGCCAACATTCTGGCACTCAGGTCACCCCAATGGATCACAGTAAAAAAAGTTTTACTGCATGATAACACTTGCTTCAGTGACAATCTTTAGTTTTTCCCACTTGTTGGTGCAGCCAGTGATGTTTATCTCTAGACGAGTGTTTCAGAATAGTTTTTCTTCTTCAGTAGAGAGCAACACATTATTTTGGGGGTGCTGGAAATGCTTCCCAAAGTCTTCTCAGGTCTCTGTACCACTCACTGGGCGCAAGTGCATCAGTCCGAGCTCGTCACTAGCTCAAGGGAGCCTTTTCAAACAAAAAGAGAGTGGGAGCACACTGTCTCACGTCCCAGCATTCAGGTAACCCCAATGCATCATGGTAAATAACCATTTTGAGGTGTCACTATCCACATGCCCAACTGAATTATAATTAGCAAAGAGCCCTTCTTTTGTACCCCTTTCTAGTTGTGATTGTGTGAGTTGGGAATGCATTTCTGACTCACAAAATCGGTTTAGTATATTGTTAAAAAACATTTTGTGTTCACAAACTCTGTGATTTTGTGAATCACAAGGGTTGTGAAGGCTGAGTGCTTTCAAACATCTGGCCCATAGTCTTTTGATCACAACAGTATACAAAATCGCCATTCTTTGAAAAGATCCAAAGGCAAGATTTACACATGAGAGTAAACTTTGACTAACATTGCTGAAGCCATCTATCTGCTTAAAATCAAGTTCTTCAAATTCAACTTGCCAGAGAAGTCAGCATCCTACAGAATGCTGTTTAATCAGATGCCTGTGCAGAATCTTCATACACCGTGACGTGTGTCTTGCCATGTGAGCTCCGAAAACTGAAACATCTGTGCATGACTCCTAAAGCATCCGTTTGACCCATTTTGTCAAAATAGGAGACGATAACAGACTGTGATTTTGCTGCAAAATATGCTGGTGGTCCAACCTATCCAAGTGCATAGCAACTGTCTTGCCTTCGTATGCCTTGGAGCAGCACACTGCACACAATTGTAGCTTTGCTGGGAAAAGTGGTCACAACTTTATTCCTCCCTGAGCTTATGATAAATGCCATACTCATTATGGAAAATGATCCCTGTGAAATGTCCAACTCTCTGATGTCTGACACCATTTTACAGTCCACAAGCGCTAATGAGACTGTAACTATTCAGTGCCTTAACTGCCATTTCTTCATTGGATGACCACTCTATGAAAAAATGCACCACCTTGCTAACATAATAGAAAATAACAGAAAACAGAGTGCTTAATTTTCTGAGGGAAATAATCTCTTAATTCCCAAAGGAAAGAGGTAAATCAAGGGTTAATCCCTTACCTGTCCTAGAGAAAGTGCCATTCTATATATTTTTATAGTCCTGTATTACTTTCTAATTGTGTCAACTCCAAAAAGAAGTGTAGGCTGTGCAGTACAGGAGACAGAGGGGGATACAAGTTCAGTGGCAGACACTATCTAGTTCATGCAACCCTTTCTGATCTGTAAATCTTGGTGGTACTTCAGGCCCAGAATTTTCTGTCACTGAATGGATGCCGAAAAGGTCTGTCAAGTGCCCTTTTAGATTTCCAGAGAAAAGGGTGACTCCTGCCAGAAGCCCTATTGCCAGCCTGCACAGAATATTATACATGAAAGGTGACAATTGTCTACTTTATCGGTAATAGATAGGAGGAAAAACCCACAAAAAGGAAAACGCCTAATTTGGCAATCTTTGTAAATCTTGATTGAAGATAAAGATAGGATTGATGATGGTTGCCTGAGAGAAAATTGAGCACATAAACATTATGTGGCCTAAATAATATTGAAGACAAGAATATCGAGAAGCTAAGAGCAAATAGGTTACTGTTCTCCACATTGAAGCGCCTTGAACATATTTATATTGTCAAGGTACATACATGTGGAGTAACTCATAGTAAAAATTTGCTTACCAGTAACAACTTACCTTCACAATATTCTTGTCCTCTGTATTCTTACCACAATATTTTCCCACACAATATTTTGGTTTCCATATTTTGATCAATCACCTTGTTGATAATACTGAGGCACGAAACTCCTGCTGAGATTATGAAGGAGAGAAGTGCTTAGCAGATTGTTAATGAAGCCAAGGAAAATCCACAAAGAAAGATCCAATCTGAATGATGAAAAAAATGATGGACAAAAATGAAAAGCAATGAGCAATGAGTGCAAAAAAAATCAGAGTACGAATGCTCTGCCATTCAGGGGTGGCTGAGAGCATGAGAGCAGGAGCAAGAAATATGCAGGGCCCGGCCTCGAGGTAAATTTTTTATTTTTATTTCCGATTTCCCCTTCACACGAAACCCGGAACCCCCACCTCCGTGCCAAACCTTCCCCCCATCCCTGCACCCACCCTGCCACCCACGAGCCATGCCGGCCACGACGGCTGCCATTCAATTCACCTTTCTAAGTGCTTCCTTGGTTTAGGTAAGAACGGGCACAAAAAAAATTGTGCAACATCTTAGATCAGAATACGCCGGTGAACGTCCAATGGACTGACCATTATCTTCGAAATTGCAATTTAAAAGGCTGCTTTGCCCTACTATTAAAAATGCATGCCCTTCATTCTACCTCAAAGAAGGAAGCCCAAGTCTGATATGCAATATGCCATGCAGCAGTCTGGAGGTTCATGGCCTCCGCTCATGCTCCTCACTACCCTTAACCCAAGGAAAACCCCTCCAGGTTATCTTCAGTGTGGAAGTGCTAGTGCGACTCCTACGGTGAGGGAGTTCTGCAACTGATAAGCATAGCATCCAGTAATGCACTGTCATGAAGCTCATATGGAATGTCTTCCACTTTGGAGCCTACACAGTCTTAGTTAGGGTCTTGGAACTGACCTCTGTAAGAATGTAACATTTCTTCATGATGACAGCAGTCTTACTTGAAAGCCTTGAGATCACCCAAAGTCCTCAAGCCACCATTGACAGAGCACCCATTTATAGTACCTAGTGAGGGAGGCCCATAGGGTCCCTCAACTGACCCCAAATTGGGCTGAAATAAATTGGGAATTTGATAGAAAGTTTTATTCTATCCAGAAGCAAAGATTGTTATCAAGGAGCCTAAATTATAGTTCGATTCTTGATCACAGTTCTGAAGGAAGGACTCTGAAGTTGCAATTCTAGGACAGTACATAAATAAGTTTCCATTGGTACAATTCTGCAGAACTCAAGCATGCAAGTCAGGTTTTACATTGCACAAGCACAGCAGATATTCCTTTTGCTTGATAATCCAGTGATCAAGGCAGTAATGTGAGATTTCTTTGCAAATTCCACCATCTTCTAAAGTCTTATACCTTTAATTAGTTGACAGACTTGACTGCTGGCACTGCGTTTAGCTTTAATAGGATGCAACATTTCCTAGTGTACCAGGCCAGACATCTGAATGCAAAGGAAAACACAAGAATATTCAGACATTTGGGGGTCGATTCCGATTCGGGGAAAAAATCGTCCGTACGATTCTTTTCCGGAGCCCTCTCCGTACGAATCGTGAACATGCCGTACGAACCGATGAGTACGATCCGGACCGGGGGATGAGGACGCAATTCGTACGGTCAGGTAAGGGCGATTCGTACGGGAAAGCACACATTCACATACACACCGTACGGTGCGTACACCCCATGATCGCAGGGGTACGCACCGTACCCCTGCGATAATGGGGTGTACGCACCGTACCCCGTGATTGCAGGGTGTAAGCGCGTCAGCGAACATGGGGTACGGTGCACACACCCTGCGATTGCGGGGTACGGTGCGTACACCCCATTATTGCAGGGGTACACACCATACCCGGGGGGGCGTTCCGTACCTGTTTCGAGGCAAACTCTGCTTCTCTGAACGTTTTCGGCTCCCGTAAAAAAAGCGTTGTACGGTGCATACCCGACACGATTCGTACTTGCTAGGTCGGAAAAACCAGCCGCGAACCGAACGGATGTGGCGTACAGCGGTTTCCGAGGGAGATTCGTACAGGGATTTGATTCGTACGGACTCTGTACGATTAGTACGGAGTCCTGCTCCTGGTACGAATCGTACTTTGTCGTACGTACGGGGGACGTTGCAGGGTACGATTCGTAAGGGAAAAACGCTCCGTACTGCTATTCGGAGTGGTTTTTCCCAAATCGGAATCGACCCCTTGATGTTCAGATTTAGTTCTACTGAAAGAATTAGCCAGTTGAGATGCTTGCATATCATGCTCCCATGATATACCTTTTGGTGTTCATCTCTTTCAATATGTCTGGGGATGCCTCAAAATGGCATGCCCATGCCATGCATCTATATGTTCCAACTACTGCAGTAGTTCACCTTTGGCGTCCCCCAAAAGATCCATGCCATTTTAATACAACTCTTCCCTCTCGTACTTTCTGTGTTGCACATGCCAAACCCAGTGCAATGTTTTTCCACTATACTGATGCACACCAGTCTTTCCAACTTGGCATAATACTGAATCTCAGGCTGCCCCAAAATAGGACAGATGTTGCCAAGGATAACCAACTTGGCTTGGCTGGTGATTGTCACACCTGTCCTATATGAGGTATTGGCCTCACCTTACCCGGTAACCACTCAGGTGCATGAGACCCCGCCCTCTCCGTCCGTGCCTCGGGCTTCACCTCAGTGCATGAGGTGAGGCCAATACCTCATATAGGACAGTTGTGACAATCACTCTGCCTGTATGAAGGTAATTTGACAAATACACAATTATATGTTTTCACGTATGCAGTAGCTTATTGTCATTAAAGGTCCTGAAGAAAGCCTGGGCTATAAGCCCCTTTGGCTGAAACTAGTCAACCACTTTTCACAAGCAGCGACATATTTGGTTTACGTCGCATCTTCAAATATTTTATTAGGCTTGGGAGAGATATTAGAATAAAAGGTTTTTCTCTTCCATATCCTTCTTAGATCACCACTTCACTCGCACTGCACTTAATCTTTTTCCATCACATATTTAGTGGATATCCTCTGATACATCGGATGATCAAGTAGTATAACTGGTCATTGGTCTTTTTCTACCACTCTATGTAGAGGTCACAGAGACCGATACGAAATTTATACCACATCATCCCCTTTTGTGTTGAAAAGGTTGAGTGGTAAGAAAAGAAGGATATCTAGATGATGACACTGGCCACGGCTGGCAGTTGATGGAAATCTGACTGTTTCGTAATGGTCTCTGTTTTGGATATTAGTTCTGATTATGGAATAGAATATTCCTTTTGGAATTCTACTTAATAATATTGAGCTATACAGCACAGCAGAAAACCAGTATTTCCAGAGCAGCCATCCTGCAGAGTGGCAATCCTTGTAGCAGCACAGCAGCCCTTCTTACTTGCGGTGTTTCTTTACAGGTCCATAAGTGTCTGATTTGGTGGGGTCAGACAACCGGTACTAATACCCCGTTGTGCCTTTGAAGTGGTGAAGACCCTGCCCTTCCTGCCTGGCTCCAGACTCACTACAGTGGGGTATGCTACCCTTTGTGTGTGAGCAGGACACTGCCTATTCAGGTGTAAGTGAGGAAGTGCTCAGCCCGCCTCCCCTTCAAGCCAGTTAATGGCCCATTAAGGCTCATCAAGTCACACATAAGCTCCCATTGTGTGTGGCTGTCTAGAGGGAATACACAAATACCTCAGCTGTCACCTACCCCAGACGTGTATTCAGAGACAGGCAGCAAGCACCAAATGGCTAAAGTAAGAAAATAGCAACTTTTTAAAAGTGGCTTTTTCAGAATTATTATTTAAAATCTGACTTCACCATGAGTTGAGATTTTAAATTGTGATTCCAGGGACACCAAACTTGGGGGTCCAATCTCTTCCTAATTGGAACGTACACTTCTTAAAGATAGATAGATCATTTTTTATTGCACAATTGATTAAAATGATTGCAATCACGCTTGATTAGGTACAGAATAAAGTGCATGAGTTCAAATGTTAAAGATAAAATTTAGCAAGGTAACATCTTAGAATAAAAAAAAACTAGAATTTAGGCTTCACGTTATCGACAATAAAAAAGGATTAAGACAGGTGATACTGGGTAGTAAGTTATGATTCTATAGATTTGTCAGAAGTCAAAATGACCTTTACAGCCAGCAGAAATTTCATAAAAAGTGCCACCAACTGTGCTGAACCCACCTTCAAACATTCTACCATAGCATCCTGACATATTTAAAATACGCCAAAGGGGGTGGAGCCAATACGTTCTCAAGGGGCATAGTGTCTCACAGATACACAATATTTGAATTAGCGATTCCTCTTCTCCCCCACAAACTCCGGACTGTGTATTTACCATTTCTTTATAACCTTGGCCATACTTGTATGCCAAAAGTGAGATCAATCGTAACCTCATTAGTTTACACTTCATTGTTGGCTTTATGGGGAAGGACAGGTAGTGTGGTAAGCTCCTGCTGTTAAATAATGTTGAAGCCCAGCTTCCATGCTTTAGCTTTTTCAAGCTTGTTGTGTCATTGTCCGCTTACATTAGTTTTGCATGTTTAGTTTTTTACGAGCTTCCAGTATTTCAACAGAGTAAGTAAGAAAGTTATGCAAAGATGACCCAGGGTTATTTATCATTAGCCAGATGTACTTTTTTAACGAATTGTCCCGTGCTTGTTTGGCTGTTAGACAGTGTGCTAAAAATCTTGCCTTGAGTTTCATATAAGTTGAATTCCATACTTTGCGAAAGCAGGCAGACTGGGCTCTGTCCAGCCATGGTGACATCTTGTCTTTAAAGGCTATTGCGCCATAGGACACTGACGGTAGGAATTGTGCCCCCATTGCTTAAATTAGAGGAGTAAGATTTTGGATAAACACATGGCTTTCCTTGCTCTACACAAGCCCCCCTCCAAGGATTGTGCCAAGCCTTGCATCACTGCAATATGGGTGGAATGCCTTCCTTTATGACCTAGCCATACTCCATGGTACTTGTGTGCTGTAACTGATTCAGTGTGTTTACCCTCAAGTTGCCATAAGCCTCTTCTTTTCGTTTGTCTGGAGATTATTTTCGCCTTAGTTGTTGTCGTATTTATTTTCAGATTATTTGCTTTGCAATATAACAACAATGCAGACCGATCGAAGTTTGATCGAGCAAAATAGCATCATCCGCATATTGCAGCGATTGGATTTGAGTCCCGGCAAGTTTGGGAGGGAAGGCTCAGGCCTCTGCCAAAAAGTCAGGTAGATCAGCCAAATACACATTGAAAAGGCATTGGGGCCAGAATGCATCCTTGCTTTAATCCTTTGTTAGTTTTAATTTTTGTTGTTGTTTACCAGTCAGCAGATACTCTGATCTGATCTTAACCCAGGTTTCAGAGTAAAGGGCTACTAGTGCATTTAAAAGTGAGTTTTATTGACATCCCAGTTTTTTAGTTTTGATCACAGTCTCGAACGGGATATCAAAGGCTGTTTGAAAATCAATATATGCTAGATAAAGCGCCCACCCTTTCCTATCAAGTATTGTTTCTATCAAGTGGGACATACAGATCAAGTTGTCTTTGATGTTAGATCGCTATTGGAAGCCAGTTTGCATATACGGGATCAGATGACGTGCTTCAGCCCAAGCTGTCAGTTCTTTTAGTAGCAAGCTGGTGTAACACTTCCCATCTACATCTAAAAGGGCGATTATACAGTAGTTTTCTGTGTTTGATCCCATGCCTTTTTTGTGTTGGGACTAAAAGGGAGCCCCTCCATGACTCAGGCATATGTCTTCCCCACCTGTACTCCCTAAATAGCGGTGCCATGATGGTGGCCCATTTGCGAGCCATCCCTTTATATACAATAGGCGGAATGCCATATGGGCCGGGTGTCCCTCCGGGTCGCATTTTGTTAATGATGTGCATAACCATATCAGATGTTATTTCTTTTTGATCGAGTGATCCGGACTGTAGCTCGATGTGGCATGGTATATTGGTGGTGGCCCTCAATTTGAGGTTCATGCTGTTATCGTTAGGTGACTCCACATAGAAAGCTTCTACGTGGGTTTCCCACGCTTGGGGCGAGAAGTTTGTGGTAGTGGATTGCAAATTTGATTTAAAACAGTTGTTCATCCACTTCCAGAATCTCTTCTGATCTTGTGATTTTATTATTTCATGGGCTTTGTTCCAGTGGATTTCTTCAGTCATTCTCCGGTGGGAGAATCTTGCTTTCCTGTAACTTCGACGAATCTCCGCAACCTTTTCCTGGGCTAATCTGCACTCAGAGATGCCATTGGTAATCTTTCGTATAGTGTTTTTTAATTTGCGTTTTATTGCCGGTATTACTTCTTTTTGTTTTATGAGACGATCTTCTTTTAGGTTTGAGTTACATGATCTTGGCTTTGTCCCTGTGAGTTTTTCCTTTATCTCTTCCAAAAGATGTTCCCAAGATTTTGGCAGGATTAGATTACCATTATCCTGAGTTGCTCTGATCAGGATTGATTCTACTTCTTCCTCAATTTTTTACTTTGTGTTCTGTGAACCACTTTATTTTCTTTATTGGTTCCAGATTTCCTACTCGCCGATCAGTTTGATTTTTGGCCAATGGCATTGTGATAATAGTATGTGACAGGTGATAATTGCATGGTCACTCGCCACTGAGGAATTACAGCAAAGTCTTATGCCGCGTGAAAATGCGCTATTGAGACCCAAATGAAGTCCAGTGTAGCCAGTCTGGAGTGAGGGAAGTGAGTGTAAGCTGCTAGTGAGTCTATGGTTGATCTTCCGTTTAGGATTCAGTGGCCCAGATGGTTGAAGTAGGCTGACAATTTAAGTCCATGGTTGTCTTCGTTGATTCTGGCTGCTTATTTCTAGGAGAGACCAGGTAGAATCGCCCAAAGCTAACAGGGCGGAGTTTAGGTCTTATTCTATTAGATTTGCATTGAAATCTCCCATTATTATCCATAGGTCGTCTGGGTGTTCAGCATGAAAATCACTAATTATTGGTAACATTCTACTTAACGTTATTTCTCTTTTAGGCTTAGATGGATGAAGGTAGATGCAGACTAGGATCATGGAATGCTAATCCTGGTTGAGTATATCTAGATTTTGGAGCCTTGCCTTGAGAAGTATATAATCACCATTTCTCTCACATAGCATGGATGCCTGGACTGTCAAGTCAATTGCCACTCCTCCCGAAGCATGGCCCGTGGCTTGTGACGGTGTTGTGAATGATTCGTAGGCAGTAGAGTCCAGCCATGGAGTTGAGCACAAAGCCCAGGTTTCTTGCACTGCTATGATACTTTATCCCTTCAGTAAATATAATGCATCTGTTTACTCTTCGTTATCAGTTAGGCCCCGATTATTCCAAGAGCAGGTTTTTAACTTAGAAGCATGATTGTTCTTGTTAGAAGTGGGCCCAAGTTTGTTAGGAGCAAGAGTTTTTAAGGCACGTGGTACCCAGGACCAGTCTTAGGAGTTCTTCTCCTTGGCCGAGCATGTACGTTTTCCTTCTTCTGGATCCATTGTAATTTTTATTTGGCTTTTGCTCCTTGGTCTAGTCCTCAGACTGACTTTGATGCCATACAAAATGGAGCCAGTTGTAGAATGTATTGCATTCTTACTATTCCACCTGCTTTGTGATTTTCTTTCTTGTTTTGAGAGCTGTGCTATGTCTGCTTCTTTTTTGAGGATCGCCAGGTATTTCGTTTTCACTGGGTATCTGACCTGCATCCCCCAGACGTCCAGATGATTTTTATTTTCCCAAAAGGCTCTTGCCATATCCTGATTAGAAAAAGTTACTTCTGTTGCCTAATTTATATCACTGGACTCTAGTGCAAGAAATGCCACACTGTCAATATCTGTGGTTTTTATATTCTCTAAGCCTGGCATGGTTGAGCAGAGCCTCAAGATATTTCTTCTATTAAGAATATCCCACTTCCTTGCTAGGTATAGCTAGGATATAACCTCAGCTTTAGTTTTTGAGGGGATTCGAGTTGGTCTGAAGTAGGGGGTATTTGGGGAGGGCTTACATCCAAGTGGTCCTGGATTGAAGGAGGGACTTCATACATGCTCTTGTGAGTGGCACATTCTCATCAGGCTTTTGTTGTGGACAAGACCATGCTGTGGCTGTAAGGAAGAACACTCCCTGGGCGGGTTGTTGGTGGAGCGCGTTAGCATGTCTCTTATGTTGTGATCTCTTTTGCCTTTATTCCTGGTTGTAGTCTCTGCCAGCAACAGAACAGAACATTAATTAATGTTTTCAGGAGTAGACCTGATGTGTTTGATCAGCTCTATCCATGCTCCTCCCGTGCAGGTCTGCAACAGGAAGCAATATGTTGACACTCAGAGCTTATAGGGAGATACAATATCAATCTTCTGGGTCAATCTTAAGTGTGCTGATCCCCAGCAATAGAACCCTTATGGATTCCACAAACACTTGGATTTCATTATAAAATTAATCTCTTGGCTGGGGTTTAATGTGTCTATGCAAGGCACTCTCCGACGTGTTAAGTCAAAGGAGCCTTGTCATAAGTTTACCGAGGATTTAAGAAAACCTCAGCCAATAGGCTTTAAAGAGTTATGTTTTCAGATAGTGCAGGGTGGGAGTGCCTTCCATTCATGGTTGTTCACTGCATTCTTGTCTGGTCTATTGATTGGCATGGGTAGATTTCTTTCATTATAACTCTTTTGTGTGATCAAGGGGCAGATGAATCAAAATACCAATTTTGCGATTCTCAAATAGCAATTTTTTTTTGAGAATCGCTATTTGAGAATTGCAAAATGGTATGTATTTAAAAATTCGCTATTTGTTAGCGATTTCTTAAAATTCCTTAATTGCGATTAGCAAATTGCTAATTGCAATTAAGGAATAATTAATTTCCCATTCATCTCTCTGGGCCAGGAGGCCCATAGGAAGGAATGGAAAGTTATTCTCAATTTGCGAATCGCAATTTGCTAATCGCAAATTGAGAATAATTTCAAGGGTGAAAGTGTGTCTTAAGGACACCCTGCTGCACCCCTGAAATTTACATGTGTGCGCATATGTTGCACATACATGCCCTAAGGGCATGTATGAGCGCCACATGGCACCTTTACAAATGCCAAAAAGTGTATTTGTAAAAGAATTCGCAAATTACTACTAATTACAAGTTGGTGGTAATTTGCGATTTCTTAGTGTAAATTCCCAAAACTTAATTGCTTCTTACATAGCATTTAAGGAATCGCAATTTGCGATTCCTTAAATGCTTACGCAATATTAAGGAATCGTAAAATTTGTAATTCCTTAATATTGCGATGCGTTTTAGTTGATACATTCCATTTTCCGTTTTTACTGTCGCAAACGCTGATTTTTACTGATTCGCAGCATTTGCGACAAAAAAAATCGTTTGATACATCTGCCCCCAACTGTCTATGATGACCCCATAACTCGTCTTGCTGCACTCATCTTTATCTGTTCCCATTTAGACATTAAGTGCTCTGTGTCATTTCCTAGCCAGATCCTCTATTCCTGGCTTCTGGCTCCGAGGGATGCCTGTCGTGTTGTGGAGGTCATGCTCATCCCCTCATTTCCGATATAGGAGGGTTGCCCCTCTCCAGACTTCCAGGGGCTTCAGTTGGCCTGTAATTTCCTACTCTCGGGAGGGCTTCTTCGCACACCACCTCAGTCATGGTGCAGCACTCTCAGGGTTCTCGCTTTGATGTGTGGGCCGCATTTCCACACAGATTCTGAGATCGACAAAGCCCCTAGGCTTTTGATAACTTCATAAGCAGGAAAGGCCCTTCGCCCATATATCGCACATATAGCCTTTTCAATGAGGAAAACCTTTCACATTAGGCCAACCTACCAATACCTCTAGGCCACGCTAGTACCATCGGCCATTCGGAGAATCTTTGATGAATGGACTCAACACATGTATAAGGATGTTGAAAGGAATACCATGCTCTAGCAAACCAATTCTTCAGATCACAAGTGGTTATAGACATGAAGGTGAGCATGCATCTGTCATCTGGACGGTTGACTGGTGGCACGCCATTTGGGACGGGCTCCTGCCCCAACCTCCTCAGTAAAAAACTTGGGTCTAAAATTGGACCAAGCTCTTACCATGAAGGATCACATTTCAGCTACTATGAGCTCCTGCTATTACAGCCTTCGCCTCCTGCACAGAATAATACCTTTTCTGCCGCAGAAACATCAAAGAACCATGGTCCAGGCATTGGTAATCAGTAGCCTCGACTACGGAAAGGCCTTACTGGCGGAAGTGAGCAAGACACTATTAGCCAAGCTACAAGTGATTCAAAACACTGCAGCAAGGATGACATTGAATCGTCCCCCTGGCTCCCCCTCACTTCCGCTACTGGGGGAACTTCACTGGTTGCCAGTGAAAACGCGATCCTTCTTCAAGATTTGCTGTCTGACTTTCAAAGCCTTAAAGGGTAAGGGTCCCCAGTACCTTTAAAAGAAGCTCGTCAAACAGATCTCGGGTTGTAATCTTAGGTCCAATTCATTTGCTCTGCTAAAGATCCCCCGTATACGTCTTGCACGCACCGGGGGTAGAGCTTTTTCATATGTTGCCCCAAAGTTTTGAAATCAGCTCCCATTGCCCCTGCGTAAATGTACTTCCTACTCGAACTTCAGGAAACATTTGAAAACGTTCTTGTTTTAATTGCCTTCCATTAACGTTGTTCCCTCCTTCGACTTCACTGTTTCGCTGATATAAGCGCCGAGATGCCCCCGGGTAATTTGAGCGCTATGGAAAAACCCCCTAACATAACATAACATAACATGCAGTTTCCATAACCATCACCTGATCTTCTGTAGCTGGACAGGGGTCTTACACACTTATCTTCATTGGGCCCTCCTTTTTCCTCAAGGCTTGTACATTATTTAGTGATGTTACTCAGCCAAAGGACATGACAGGACTATTTTTTGAATGCATCAATTCTTCCTGGTTAAGCATATTACTCAAACTATCTTCAGACTCCTTAGGAAACTTGCTTGCACTTGGGAACCAGCTTTTCACCCTGCATATGAGCCCTATTGGACAAGATGAAGAGTCCCAATGAGATCTGTGCCAAGTGTTACATGCGGCATCATATGTACCGTTTTGTCCTCAGGCATTTGTTCACAATCTTTGTGATTCATCACCAGCACCCACTTGTGTATGGGCTTTAAAGTGCCTTTAAGCTACTCAAAAATAAATCTATGTGATTATTTGGGATATGTTTTGAAAACTTACCAACATAGGTGGTACCGCCTTCCCCACTCAATTGCATGAGTAAGATTTTTTTATGTGACACTCTCCTGCTTTCACTCTTTGATTTCTGCACATCCTTCACCCCTCTCTGGTAACGAGGAGTCATCTGGGCCAGCTTACCAGAAGCTGAACGCAACATACATTATTAGCGCCATGTGTGTGTGGTTCTACCTATAAGCGGTCAGAAGGTAAGCATTTAGAAAGAAACATTCTTCATTCGCTAGTGGAATCACTCACTGAACTTTGAATCTTCTCTCTGTGCCAAGCTATCAACAGAACACTATAATTAATTAACCTTTATATATTTGCATAATTACCACTGCCTCCTGGCTGGTGTTGTGATCCTATGAATCAGAATGATGTCTCTGATCTCTTCAGAACTAGAAAGAAATCCTAAAGTTCCCTTGTGTTCTATCTAACGCTG
The DNA here is from genome assembly GCF_964261635.1 of Lissotriton helveticus. Lineage (NCBI taxonomy): Eukaryota > Metazoa > Chordata > Amphibia > Caudata > Salamandridae > Lissotriton > Lissotriton helveticus. The sequence goes on from NC_136067.1 coordinate 992,156,893, forward strand.
CTGTGGCTGGTTTGCCCTGCAGAGTAATTTTCTTTTGTAATTAGCTTTCTACTGTCAGCACCAATGGAAGCTGCAGAAAACAATATCTGGCCTTGCTTGGAATCCTGTGATACCTAGCAAGCATGAACATAACTTTACGACAGTGGAGAGAGCATGCGCTCACCTGATGTAGGTCTCCATTGTGTGCCGGTTACCAAACCACAACCCATTGCTACTTGTCCCAATGGTAAGTCAAGGGATTGCGCTAAGAAGACAAGTGGGCAGCTTCCCCAAAGTGCCCACCCTGTGTAAAAAAATCCCAGTTTAGTGCGGGGTAGACAATTGACTGTCAACCAGAAAACTACCTTCTCAAGAGGAAGTAGGGCAAAAAAGGTCACTGGGGAGTGAGCCAGTAAAAATCACCACTCCAATGCAAAGACAGCTCTGCATCAGTCAGACACCCTTCGAAAACCCCTACTCTCAGGTAATAATTTCAGCCCCTTGTGTACCTGACTACCGACCAGGAACAAACACTGTGAGCATACAAACTATGCTGAAAATTTATAGCAAAGGAAGAGGGCAAGACTAGGCATGATGTGGTCATGAGATGGGCATTGTGGAGTTAAAGATAAATGGAGAGTTTTGAACTATCAATTCCTCCAAGATTCATGAGAACATTTACTTTGTTACAATATACTTGGCTCCTGTGAGTTGAATAAGTAATAAAGAGACACGCATAATACGCACCTCAGGGACTTGGCAAACAATATGGATTTACTTATAGTACCTTGAATGATTTAATATCGGGAATTAGCCTTGAGTGGCAAAAAACAATTCGTATTTCATCTTTTAGCTTAACATTTGTTACAGACAGTTCACTTTATGTTTACAGCATAACTCCAAGTATCTATCAGCAACAAGAATACACTGAGCATACAACCGCTGGTAAATCAGTTAACATAGCTAAAAGCATGCCAGAAGAAGCTCTTCTGACTGAAGTTGTGAGTCATTTAGTAATTTGTTTCACCAAGGGCAATATACAGAAGCAGTACTGCCTCATTTACATAGTTGATCTTAGGAAATCGTATACAAAGGTCCTACCAAGGTCCCACCACATCTTTGACCACTTTTGGAAAAGCAGTGTCTGCTATTTCCCTTATAGTTGTGCATAGTATTGGAAGGCTCGCTGTTTTACAACAGTGCTTGGACTGGCCCCTCTCAAAAGCATAAGCTATCTGACTTCAACCAACAATTTGCCTGAAGAAGGAACGCTCCGCATTTTATAGTGTGTGGAGCACCATCAAGAGTCCATGATAATGAAATACACTGATATTTAAATAAATTGACTTTTTTTTGTTACTTCGTGATTCACATAGTAGGATGCCTTGTAACATTTTAATTTTCCAAGCGCCATCAATTTTGAATTCCCTACACTTATAATAACATGTTACACATTTCAGAATGAGTTATAAGCTCTGATTAATAAACCTCGGGCAATGCAAGAGAATTGCTACATCTGTCAAATGTGTCACAGGAAGGTACCTCCCTGTTTTTGAGGTGCAGTGTCATAACAAACCCCACCTATTTAGAAAACGCCAATAAAATCATGAATGAAGATCCATGGACTTCCGCTAAGTTTTGAAATTCAGGGATGGGTATGGCTAAGGTTTCAGTTTGCAAACATAGAAAAGCTTGGTGTAAGTATTTTTGAAAAAGAAAAAATATCAAGGTAATTTAGAGTTGAGGGTGTGATTTTAATTGGTGCGTTTGGGACACACAGCTCACTTTGCATGACATGATGACACACATTCCCACTAATTAATACATATGCAACTTATAATGTTTTATCGAAAGAAATCAAGATGCATATACAACAAGCATTAGCAAAGCCAATAGGTCTGGTATTGGCTGATAGTCATTTGACTTTTCCAATGCTTGTTTTGTTTTATCATGTTTTTTCAAAAAAAACATTGTTGGGGAGCTTCCGAGGCTTCATCAATCTAGACAAAAACTGTGGCTAAAACAAAAATATTGTTTTGGTATCAAAATACTGAAGGAAACTAGCTTGTGTGCTAGTGTGCTGCTTTTGAAAGAGCAAAATGCTGTCACTAACAGTGACGTTAGCCCATGGCTGAAGTGGGCGGACCCACTGGCACATGTTGTATGATGTAGCAGGTACAATAAAATATGAATAGCACAATAACAGACCAATTATTGAAGAGGGATGACTCAAAGCCTCGATAAGTATAATACACATATCATTTTAGGAAGATTAAAAAATATTTTCTAAAAATGTATTTTCTAATGTCAGACCTTAAAATTAAATAAGGTTTTACACTTAACATCTGATTGAAGAATACAATCTCGAATTCCTTTAAAGAAATACATTCATTTAATTTCGAATATGTGTTTCCCAATTGCGTCGGTTGTGTTTACTGTTGTCAGTTATCAGAGCTAGCGGTCCCTTTCTGAGGAAATTACGAAAACACGTTGGCTGGACGATTTTTATGAATATAGGTTTGTTATGAAGACGGAAATAAAGGAATTAATTTGTTACCGTAAAGAAACACCGTCTTGAATCTCGTTGGTCAGTGATATAAAAAAAATACAAGGCTATGAATTGCCATCACAGATGCAACAAACTAGTATTACTTAAGGGCACAGAACGTTTTGAAAATTGAACTAGTGTAGTTTTTTTTGCACTTTAAAAACAAATCAGGGTGATGATGCTTTCGCTGTCTGATAACATCCACGTTTTTGCACAAATGGCCTTTGTTCACACATAATAGTCTTATACCGGACAAAAGCATTTCTATAATCTTTCGTTTTTTAAAGATATGTTTTCTATTTTTGTCTCTGCATGACAACTTGAAATCTAAACACAGAACTTTAGGCATGAATGATGAAATATAAAGAAAAAAAACATCATGCACAGGAAATATCATCATAATGGCAAAAATACTTACCAAAGTACTAACTTGCCCAAGCCAGCCCCCCTCAAGAACCTGTGGATTCCTCACTACATGACAGATGTATAGTTGTGTGTAGAAGGTACTCCATTGCAAGTACCCTCTCAGCCAAACTGGAGGTTCCCCCCACCTGGTTATTAGTCAGGCAGACTTGAAGTATGTTAGCGACAAAGCCTACACAGGCTCGATTGCTGACCTACTCCTCCAACTGCCTGACGGAGTATGGGTTGTCAGAGGCTCACATTTAACACCATCCACCCAAATGTGAGTGGATGGTGTTGCCAATACCGCTTTAGATAGGGTACTGCCACGGTTGAGCAGTGTCTAAATTTGTCACTGATTGTGGGCAATATACCAAGTCCATGAAGAGCTCTTTACATCTGGCATTCAGGGATTTGTCAAGTGCAATCAACACTATCGATCATGCAAAACTCTGAGATATGATGGGGACATGGGGTGGTTGAAGAATCTCTCATTATTCTCCCCCAAAGACTGCATTCTAATATTAAGGTGAAGATTTGGTATGTCCTGGGAGGTGAGTGTAGCCAAGGGCATCTGGCAGGGATGCATCTTGGCTCACTTTTAATTCCTGATCTACATAAATAGTTTAGAGGCCCTCTTACTGCAAGTGACGTTTGATTTTACGATAATGGGCACTAGGCAGATGATGCAGTCATCTTAGTTAGAACAGCAAACAGTCTGCAGAAAACTCTGGAAGCCTTTGTTAAATCTATGCCTATTAGGATTTGAAAACAAATCATCATAAATCCTATGTAATGGTATGCGGGCCAAAAATAACTAAGTCCAAGGCTTTCTACATCCAGGGGAATATGGCAGTTGAGGTATCTAATTTTTGTTATTTGGGTCTTCTTTTTAACTCACAGCTAAGTTGAAACCCACTGCTAATCTTAAAGACTCAACAAACCAATAGAGCCATTGAATACAATTTTCTGATTTTCAGTAAAATTGGGTCATAGACCTGTAAAAGAAATGACAGTGCCTTTTAATGCCAATTGTCTTTCCATTGCTTCATATGGGGCAGGAGTGTGGGGGTCATTTGGCTGCTCCAGACTTCAAATCTTAGAAAATGTTTTTCTTCAGAAACTATTGATGGTACCTCAGGGAACTTTGAGCTTTTTTTGTCATTCACAGGTGGCCTACAATTTCTAGAGGATAGTATAGGTTTGGCCCCATTACTTCTATGTATAAAGGTGTGGAATTAGGATTCTCCAGGCTCATCCTTCGGGATTGTTTGTCCCTGGAGTATGCTGACAGTATTCCCTTGCTTGCAATATAAGCCGTAGTTTTAGTCAGCTGGGGCTCAGTGGGCTTTTTGAAGAACCAACTCAAATACCATGTGCAGTTAAGACTGCCTTCTATGAACAGGACTAGGACAAGTGTGTACAAAAACTTTCTGCACATTTAGAACAGTGATTTTTAATTGGGAGGCGAAATACTATCTTAGTTTTATAGGAAATACTCAATACAGATTTTATTTGACAAAGATACGATTGGGTATTGTGCACTTTTTAGTGGCATTTCGAGTCCAAGGCGGGTGGCAAGATAACCTTCCACCGTGCTCGTGTACGGTATTTCAAGAAAAAGCACCTTGCGCTTTTTACTTTTTAGTGTTCTTTATAAATATGTGAGGAGAAAGTTTGTAGCCCCTGTTTGGCGCTCTAGCTCTTTTAACTCATATAGATTCTCATCCACCTTGGAAACCCCGGAAGTTTGCCTAGCTACTGTACATTTTACTAGAGAAGCACTTTACATTAGGAAGAGATATAATTAATAGCTCTCTTTGTGATGCTTTTAAGTGTGTGCCCAGTCATTGTATGATGCCAGTTGAGGCTCCTGTAATTGACCCACTGAATGTGTTTTACTGATGATTTTTTATTAATGTATGCCCACTTATTGTATGATTTAATTGGATACTGCTGTAATTGATCCATTTAATGTTTTTATTGATATCTGTATGATTAATGCATTTTTATGGCTGTTTTGGCTGTTTTGATTGATATCTGTATCATTATAGTGTTTTTATGGCTGTTTAAGCTGAATAAAGGTTTGTCGAACAAACGAATGAACGAGAGGAAGGTGTTATATTTATTTTTCTGTTCATCACCATCAGGTAAAACCTGTTGAAGAGGGACACTAAAACAATTTAAAGAACCCATTAGTTTTACTTTTCCCAAAAACAAACCCCCCCACCGCTTTGGGAGTTGGCTTTTGGAAAAATTAAACTGTTGTAAAAGTTTGGCAGGCTGCCATCATGTTTGATGGAGCCGTTCATTAAACTTTTAAAACATTAACAGCAGTTCCTACCAGTGCAGAACTGGTGGACAACTCCAGATCTGATGGCTAGAGGAACCTCGGTATGGAGGAAGGAATTTACTATGCCAAAGCAACAGACTTATCTCTATCTAATTCAGCCCATCTATCTGCTAAATGCGCTTTATCCCGTCCATTCTCCATGTTCAGCATCCTTTATTTTCGTTATGGAGCTCTTTAAGTCACAAATCTATACAGTAGTGATATTGGCTCTTATGTCAATCAATCAATCAATCAATCAAAGCATTTATATAGCGCGCTACTCACCCGGAGGGTCTCAAGGCGCTGGGGGGGGTCCGCTACTGCTCGAACAGCCAGGTCTTGAGCTGCTTCCTGAAGGCGAGGTGGTCCTGGGTCAGGCGGAGGCGGGTCGGAAGGGAGTTCCAAGTCTTGGCGGCCAGGTAGGAAAAGGACCTTCCTCCTGTGGTGGCTCTTCGGATGCGGGGGACGGCGGCGAGGGCGTGGCTGGTCGATCGAAGCTGGCGTTTGGGAGCGTAGAAGTTGAGGCGGCTGTTGAGGTATCCTGGGCCTTGGTTGTGTAGGGCTTTGTGTGCGTGGGTGAGGAGCCGGAAGGTGATTCTCTTGTTGACCGGGAGCCAGTGCAGGTCTCTCGGGTGTCCGGAGATGTGGCTGCGGCGGGGGATGTCCAGGATGAGTCGTGCTGAGGTGTTCTGGATCCGCTGGAGTCTCTTCTGGAGTTTGGCGGTGGTTCCGGAATAGAGGGAGTTGCCGTAGTCCAGACGGCTGGTGACGAGGGCCTGGGTGACCGTCTTCCTGGTCTCAGAGGGGATCCATCGGAAGATCTTGCGTAGCATGCGCAGGATGTTGAAGCACGACGAGGAGACGGCGTTGACTTGTCTGGTCATGGAGAGGGAGGAGTCCAGGATGAAGCCCAGGTTGCGTGCGTGGTCTGTTGGTTTGGGTGCGCTGCCCAGGACGGGGGGCCACCAGGAGTCGTCACAGGCGGAGGGTGAGGATCCTAGGATGAGGACTTCCGTCTTGTCTGAGTTCAGTTTCAGGCGGCTGTTCGTCATCCATTTGGCCACGTCTGTCATCCCTTCGTGCAGGTTGGCTCTGGCGGTGGTGGGGTCGTTGGTGAGGGAGAGGATCAGCTGGGTGTCGTCGGCGTAGGAGATGATGTTGAGGTTGTGCTGGCGTGCGATGGCTGCGAGGGGGCTCATGTAGACGTTGAAGAGTGTTGGGCTGAGCGAGGAGCCTTGAGGAACGCCGCAGATGACTTCGGTGGCCTCCGATCTGAACGGGGGGAGGCGGACTCTCTGTGTCCTTCCGGCGAGGAAGGAGATGATCCACTCCAGTGCCTTCTCCTGGATTCCGACGTTGCTGAGGCGCTCTACTAGGGTACGGTGGCAGACGGTGTTGAAGGCCGCGGAGAGGTCCAGGAGGATGAGGGCCGCCGTTTCTCCGTTGTCGAGCAGGGCTCGGATGTCATCGGTAGCTGCGATCAGGGCGGTCTCGGTGCTGTGGTTGGCCCGGAAGCCAGACTGCGAGAGGTTGAGGGAGCCGTTCGTCTCAAGGAAGGCAGCCAGTTGCTTGTTGACAGTCTTCTCCATGACTTTAGCCGGAAACGGGAGCAGCGAGATGGGGCGGTAGTTCTTGAGGTCGGTGGGGTCGGCTGATGGTTTCTTGAGTAGAGCGCTGAGTTCGGCGTGCTTCCAGCTCTCCGGGAAGGTGGCGGTGTCGAAGGAGGTGTTGATGATGTCCCGCAGGTGGGGTGTGATGACAGTGTCGGCCTTTTTGAAGACGTGGTGAGGGCAGGGGTCTGTCGGAGATCCGGAGTGGATGGAGTTCATCGAGCGGATGGTGTCTTCGGTGCTGATCGGAGTCCAGGCGCGGAGGGTGGTGGTGGGGGGCGGTGGTTCGGTCGTGGCGTGCGTCGGTTGAGTGCTGAAGCTGTTGTGGATGTCCGCGATCTTGTTGTGGAAGTAGGAGGCGAGGGAGTTGCAGAGGTCTTGTGACGGGGTGATGTCGTTGTTTCCGGCGTTGGGGTTGGAGAGCTCTTTCACGATGTTGAAGAGTTCCTTGCTGTTGTTGCGCGTTGTTGTCCAGTCGTTCCTTGAATGCGGTTTTCTTGGTGGCGTGGATCAGTTGGTGGTGTTTTCGGGTGGCGAGCTTGAGGGCAGTCATGTTGTTCGGTGTTGGGTCTCTGCGCCAGGTTTTCTCGAGTGCTCTGCAGTTCTTCTTGGAGCTCTTGAGTTCGTCGTTAAACCATGGGGCTTTCTTGCTGCCGGGTCTGCTCGGTGGGGTCTTCAGAGGGGCGAGGTCGTCTGCGCAGTCGCTGATCCATTTCGTGAGGTTGGTGGCGGCTTGGCTGGGGTTCGTTGTGCTGGTGGGAGGCTTCTTGCTCAGGGAAGACGCGAGCTGGTAGGCTGAGATCTTGTTCCAGCTTCTGCGGGGGACCTGTTGTTGGTGATGGTGGAGCGTGGTCCTTTTGAAGCTGAAGTGGACGCAGCTGTGGTCCGTCCAGTGGAGTCCCGTGGCGTGGCTGAAGGCGATGTCCTTGCTGGATGAGAAGACGGGGTCGAGTGTGTGTCCGGCGTAGTGGGTGGGGGTGGTTACCAGTTGCTTGAGTCCGAGGTTGGCGAGGTTGTCCAGCAGGGTGGTGGTGTTGCGGTCGTTGTTGTTCTCCAGGTGGAAGTTGAGGTCCCCGAGGAGGATGTAGTCAGCGGAGAGGAGTGCGTGCGGGCTGATGAAGTCGGCGATGTCTTCGCTGAATTGTGTGCGTGGTCCCGGGGGTCTGTAGATGAGGGTGCCTCTGAGGGTTGTCTTGGGGTTGATGTGGATCTGGAAGTGCAGGTGTTTGGCGGGTGCGAGGGTGTCGTCGGTGTTGGTCGTGATGCGGATGGTGTTCCTGTGGATGATGGCGATGCCTCCTCCTGTCTGGTTGACGCGGTCCCTCCGGATGATCTTGTAGCCGTCCGGGATGGCGATGGCGATGTCGGGCGCTGAGGAGGCGTTCATCCAGGTTTCCGTGAGGAAGGCGACATCTGGGGCTGTGGTGTCGAGCAGGTTCCAGAGCTCGACGGCGTGTCTGTGGACGGAGCGGGTGTTGAGCAGGATGCACTTCAGGTGGGTGCTGCTGGTGTTCGGCTTGGTGGGTGCTGGTGTGGCTTGGGTCCGGTTGCAGGTGAACTTGCAGGAGTGGCAGCTGAAGGGTCCGTGGGTGCGTCTCGGTGTGGCTCGGTAGCAGCCCGGGGTCCTGTCAGTGTTGAGTGCGATGAGTTCGGTGGCGTCGTAGATTCGTCGGGTCGGCTTCCGACGGTGGGGGCCAGGGGTCCTGGCACTGGGCGCGGTCCAGGCGCTGACGGGCGCAGACGGGCTTACCTTTGGCGCACCTTCGGCGCTCAGTCGGCGCTCCCGCTGCGCGCGTCCGCTGCGCGGTCGCTGAGGGGGCGTCATAAGTAGGGGCTGTGAGGGAGGGTCGGCCGGGAGGCGGGAGGCGGGAGGTCCAATGGGAGAGCAGGGGAGGCGGAGCTACGGGTCAGCGGCGGGAATCACGGAGGTGACCGGGCTGGTGAGGTGTCACTCACTTTAGCGCATATATCAGCATTCGGAGCTGATGACCTTATTAACCCTGTGTGTTACAACTCTCTGTTAATGCCTCCCAATTATTCGTGCACAATGCCTGCCATCCCAGATCTGACATTCTGTCATTTTATGCACGTCAACTATGCACTTACAGTGGTCGAAAGTCTGAGGGATTTCTTAGTTTCTGTAACAAATCCCTGACCCAGCTTCTTCTCGGTGGCACCTGTGGTCTCAATCAGTGAACTGTGAAATGCATCTTGGCTATTATTGTCTTTAGCTCTGTAACTTTCTGTCTTATTTTAACTGTTTGTCTCCCAAGGAGAATTCCCAACAGACATTGATTAGGGGACAGGGGAGGCAACCCCCCTGTAAATTGATGCAGTCTCACTGTTGTCGCAGAACAATTTACTCCTTGATATACTATTACCCTGCCCACAAGCGTTCTCCCATTCTCTGTCTGCAACAGGTTCTGGCCAGTGTTAGTTCTATTTATTTAGCTTTCAAGATCTTTCCAAATTAGCTTGTTGTGGTGCCTTACTGTTTTAGCTATCAGTCCCCAACCAAATGCTTCCCCAAATGTACTGAATCTACCATTAAGGTACGGCGGCTGGTGACATTTGAAAGTGGTGAGGCGTGAACTGATTTGCATACTGCAACGTAGCGAGCGATATATAGCGAAATATAGCATCAGTTTCCTTACCTTTAACACTGGTGTTTGGGTCGTAGCCGGGGTGAAAGAGCAGCAAAGGAGGTTGGGGTCCTCTTGTTGTTTGCCGAAAAATTGCCCCAAAATGCAGTAATGTTTCAGGTTGTCAGGCTTTACCTGGTGTTGAAAATGAAAAGATAACAATTTATTTTTGAAACACTAGGGTAATCCAACAAAGACTGTGGGAAAAAAAACATAACGCTCCAATTTTTTCATTGCAGTTTGCATGCAGCTCTTAGATGACAGTTAATAGCTCGCTGTTGTATGTTAGGATTTTAACTTACAAACTGCAAGTAACAAAAGGATCTCTCTGACAAAAGCAGTGACTCACTGACCGATTTACATCATATGCATTTTTTGATCTGCATCAGGTACATGTTCTTTGCAGCAGGCACATTAACCTTCTGCGCTGCCGCCTGCTGCTATTTCACTACTGGGACCACAAACATAGGCTAGCTCTGCCAGACTATCAACGCACCTCCATAAATAGGCCATCAACTGATTTTTCTATTTTTTGTATTATATAGCGCGAACTAGACCCGAGACATCGGGTATCAGAGCGCTTTACATGAGCACCAGTTTCGTTACATTACCATTAATGCCTAAATAAACCTTAGAATAAAGCTTAACCGCATGCGTGCGGCATGATTCCCCCCCGTACGCTGGATTTTGCAAAAGCGCACTTTACATGACGAGCTGGGCTCGTCATGAGCGTGCGAGGAGGCTACCTCATGACGAGCCCAGCTCGTCATGAGCGTCGAAGGGGTTAAAATCCATGCCGGGGTAATTTGCCCCAACATTGTCAGGAACGTGAAAACCACCATTTCCACAGACCGACCATTTATGTTCTAGTTCATCGCCCTCCTCCAGCTTTTTCCCTTTGACGTTTTTGGACATTAGCACTCGAGTGGCAGGTAGCTTCCTACTGGTTTTGATAAATGGCTTTTGGGGGGTTTCACTGACTAAGGAGGGGAGTTGTGCCCAGAAGCATCCTACATTAAAAGGTTGAAGTACAAAGGTCTGACGACTGTTTTCAGGTGCAAGTACAAGCTGTACCGCCACAAACAAAGCAAAGAGTGGTGGCTTCCAAATATAGATTCATCCCAACATGAAGTACACTGAAAAAACCTATTTAAGCAATTCCATAACAAAGCGCAAAGCAAGCAAATTGGCAGCAATCATGCCATGGAGAACAAGCACAGGCCATTTCAAACAATGATCAAGGGCCTGCTGTTCTCTCTCGCTATATGCACTTCATACCTATCCAGCACTCCGAGGCTATTTTTTTTCTTTTCCTGGCATTCTTTTTCATGTTCGAAAAAGCAAATGCGTGTCCTTATGAATTATAAGAGTCTCCATTGCCACAGAGGAGAGGATATTTCATGAAATGGGCTTCAAAAGCTAATGGAAGTATCACTCTTCAGTATGGAGCAGAAGCAGTTGATTATGTGCCTTGGTGCACTTTCATGTGCACTGTTTCATATCTATGAAGATCTGCTTCAAACAACGCCATCCTCGGCCCGCCTCCTTTCATAACATACTTAGTGGGGAGATGCCATATTTTCCATAAAAGATGTTAAGAAAACAATCAAATTAACAAGTAGTTCTTTTCATGTGCACCATTGACCATGTGTGTTCTCTGTGTATTTCTTCATCAGGGTCTGCACTGGGGCCTTATATTTATTTATTTTTACATTCGGCTGGACAAGCATTTTTGAGCTCCCGACATGTATATTTTGCTTTTTGCTAATTTTTCCTTCAGAGCAGTCCGTCTAGTCCCAGAGACTCTCCGAGAAGCGTCGCCAGAGCACTACATTTCACAGTAAAATATGGAAATAATATTGCAGACATACCAGAGATTTTGCAGGCGGACCTAAAGGTCACTCATGAAAATATTCAAAGGAGAGCTTCCACCGCTCTGTCTCATTCGTGTTTTGCACTTGTACCCTCATTTACCCCTCATTCCTTCTCCCTCATCATATTTTCTTCCATATGTGCCCTTGTCATCCTCACTATAATTTTCTCCTGCTTTCCTTTCACCTACACCGTTGTCAACTAATCCACTTCTCTCAAATGTCTCCCTTTCTTCCTGTATCTTTCGCGTCCCCATTCTGAAAACGTATTTTCTCTTCTCATTTACAGCATGTATGTCTCTATTCTTGCCTCTCCTGCTCCTGGACGCCTTTTCTTTTCTTCTTGCACTCATCAAATTTTCCTTTGGAAGTGGCCTTATCCTACGTACTGGGACTCGGGTAAAGGGCATAAGGAAATACATCCTCTGGAAGCTGTGCTGCTGACTGCCACATTATTTTTGCAGCAATTTAAGTATAGGGAGCCTATGCGATCTCTATGAGAGAACAACTGATCCCTCTGTCCTGTGGAGGCCAGAAAAATGGGGCTAAATTGGTCCAGAAGTGATGTTTGTATGGCAGCCTTTTCAGCTCCTCCGCCGACCACCTTCACTCACCTGCATTTATGCTTAACTGACAATGGCTGTCATTTCCAGAGGGAACAAAAGCGCGACAAGCATGCTGCGTACCATACCTTGCACATGTGCAGTGTAGGTCATTTTGGTGGTGGCTGACAGAGCTTTGGACACCCCAGAACCTGTTCCTAGAGATCAGCCTAAGAAAACAATTGCAAAAAGGGAGGAAGGCTGCAAAGGGAACTGAGAAGAACCTTCTGCGCCTTAGAACATCAACATCCTGCTTCAAGGACTTATGCGGGAAGGTGCAGAATTGCACAAAAAGTTGCATGTAGGCTTGATTGGTCTGATGATCTGAAGGAAAATTTACAAATTCAAAAAGGTAGAGGCCTGCATGAGCAGAGTCTTTGTGCTGTGGTGTAGCTAGACATACTGACGCTCCGGGCGGACCCTGAGTTTCTCAACCGGTGCAAGTAAGAGCAGGGGGGTAGGGGGGTGTTAGTCGACAGACGACTTTCTCCCAAAAAGTGTGCCGCTCAGGAAGTACCACCTCCACTCCCCAGCTACACAACTGTCTTTGTGCTCAAGTCAAGTGACTTGTTTATTGGGGGACTTGCGTTGGGCCGTATGCACTATGCCTGATTAGGTGAAGGTGTCTTGTAACCCTTTAGGATCTATTTGTTGGGGAATGGGACCGAACTTTTAATATCTGGATCTTTAATAGTGTAGCAAATTATAAACTGTTGGCGTTTCTTAATTACTTTGTATTGTGCGGCTGAGAGCAGGGATTTTCAGGTTGCTCGTGGCACCATCATTATGTCTATTTGATGGTGATTTGGTGTGTGTATGGCGTGTATGTGCGTACAACGACATACGTGTTAACGGTGTTATTGTGTACGTTTGTGTTACACTGTAAAAAGACTGATAATCCCAACAAAGGAAGCAAGACTGTTAGACGGACCGGAAGGGTCGGCCGAGGATACGGGGAGAGGTCTCCGGGGAGAGCCGTCTCCAGTGAATCGTACAGACAAGTAACTTCCCCCCCACAGACGGACACCACACAATGATAAAGTTCAACGATACTTTATAGACAATTCTTCAAGTACGGTAGAATGGTACAAGGAGGTCTGGACTCAGGGGTCCCCTCTATTCTGGTCTCTGTTTGGGAAAAGGGTAGCGGGACAGTCTTGTTACCAAAACGATGGAAAATAGCTCTCAATCCTCGAGCTCGGTGGTGTAGATGAACGGGCCGCGGCGGAGCCAGCAGGTCCCGAGATGGATAAGGCAGACGACGGTCCGCGGCAGAGCCAGCAGGTCCCGATGAAGGTGGTGGTTACAAACGGTCCGCGGCTACGCCAGCAGGTCCCGACGATGATGAAGGATAGGGTGGTTCCCAAAGCCGCGGCAGCGCCAGCAGGCAAGACGAGGGTGCACAAGACAGAGCTACGGCAGCGCCAGTAGTCCGTCAAGGATGAGTTCTTCTTTGCGTCTCTCGACTCCAAGATACAACTCCCGTCCTGCTCTGGAGCTGCCCCAGTTATAGGGCTGGTGTGCTTTGATGTCCGGACCCTCGCACTTGGAGGTCGGGAGGTCCGGGATGAGGGGGTTCAGACACCCAGCAGGGGGGTGGAGCCAGCGTCCGGGGAGGCGATGGGCGAGCGGCACTTGGCGGGTGAGAGCCATCGACACCTCCTGCTCCCATTGACTGACCAAGTAGCCCGCTCACCTCCTGGGTGGATGTTGGTGCCGGAATGTCTGAGGCCTGGCCAGGCCCAGGGTTGAGGTCGATCGGGGGCCAGGCGGCCTCGTGGTGGAGTGTCCAAGATGGCGCCCAGGATGGGCGCGCAGGCCGGTAGTGGGTCGGCCTACGGGGTCAACAGGTTCGAGTGTAGGGGTCCCTGCGGGGACGGTGGACGTGCAATGGTGGTGTGTGGTACTTGCGTGGCTGGTTCGGGCCTGGTTGGGCCGGGGGAGAGCGGCCCTTCATGTGGCCTGTCCAACATGCGTCCCCCCCAGCTGAAGGCGGGGAGAGTTACCCGTTCTCTTGGGGACTCTTCGCGTCGAGGCGGAAGAACCGGGACAGGCCATCTGCGTTGGCGTGATCGGGCCCAGGCCGATGTTCAACTGTGAAGTCCATCCCTTGTAGGGAGATGGACCAGCGTAGTAACTTCGGGTTTTCCCCCCGCATCTGCATCAGCCACTGCAGGGGTCGGTGGTCGGTCTGTACCCGAAAGGGTGTGCCAAAAAGGTAGGGCCGGAGCTTCTTGAGGGCCCATACCACCGCGAAGGCCTCCCTCTCTATGGTGCTCCAGCGTTGTTCCCGTGGTAGGAGTCGCCGGCTGATGAAGGCCACCGGCTGGTCATGGCCTTCGGTGTTCACTTGGGACAGGACTGCCCCAATGCCATGGTCGGAGGCATCCGTCTGGACGATGAACTCCCGGCTGTAGTCGGGGGCCTGGAGCACAGGGGCGGAGCACATGGCGGCTTTCAATTGTTCAAATGCAGCTTGACACTCTGGGGTCCAGTTGACTTTCTGGGGCTGATTTTTTGACGTGAGCTCTGTGAGGGGCCTCACGATAGTACCATAGTCTTTCGCGAATCTTCGGTAATAGCCCGTGAGGCCCAGGAAGGCTCGTACCTCGGTCTGGGTAGTGGGGGGCTGCCAGGACTGGATGGCGGCAATTTTTAGCTGCAGAGGGGCCACCAGGCCGCTTCCCACCTGGTGCCCGAGGTAGGTTACAGACCCTTGCCCAATTTGACATTTGCTGGCCTTGATCGTGAGGCCAGCTTGCTGAAGGGCGTGCAGTACTGCTCGGAGGTGGTGGAGGTGCTCGGACCACTGGTTGCTGTATACAGCGATGTCGTCTAAGTAGGCGGCGCTGAATCCTTCGAGCCCCGCCAGGACCTGATTGACGAGCCGTTGGAATGTTGCTGGGGCATTCTTCATGCCGAAGGGCATGACTGTGAAATGGTAATGGCCATCGGGCGTGGAAAAGGCAGAACGTTCTTGTGCCCGGGGTGTGAGGCCGATTTGCCAGTAGCCCGCCGTCAGGTCGAAGATACTGAGGTAGCGGGCAGCTCCCATGCGGTCGATTAGTTCATCTGCCCGGGGGATGGGATGTGCGTCTGTCCTGGTGACCGCATTCAAGCCCCGGTAGTCGACGCAGAACCGGAGTTCTGGTGTGGTGCCGGGGGCAGCTGCTTTGGGGACCAGTACTACAGGGCTGGCCCAGGGGCTGTCTGAGGGCTCGATGACCCCGAGCGTGAGCATTTTGGCTACTTCCTCCTGGATGCAGGCCCGTACCCGATCTGGCACGCGGTAGGCCCGGTGGCGGATAGGGGGGCTGTCCCCCGTGTCCACATCGTGCGTACACCAGGAAGTGACCCCTGGGGTGAGGGAGAACAGGCTGGCGAATTGTGATAGGAGAACTTGGCACTCCTGGTGTTGCTCTCGGGTGAGGGCCTCTGAGAGTCGGACCCCATCTACGGAACCGTCTTTCTCCCGCGTTCGTAGGAGGTCCGGGAGGGGCTCGGAGTCCTCTTCAGCCCCATTGTCTGTGGCCATCAGGAGGCTGAGTTCTGTCCGTACAAAGTGCGGTTTCAGTCTGTTAGCGTGGAGGACCCGGAGGGGGTTCCGGGAAGATTCCAAGTCGATGAGATAGGTAGCCGGACCCTTGCGCTCGACCACCTTGAAGGGCCCTGTCCACTTGTCTTGTAGGGCGCAGGGTTCGGTGGGGGACATCACCCATACCTGTTGCCCAGGTTCAAACTCGATGGAGGAGGCATTCCGGTCATACCACCTTTTCATGTCCTCCTGACTGGCCTCTAGGTTGGCTTTTGCTAGTTCTCGGAATCGCCGGGTCTGGTTGCGGAGTGTTAGGAGGTAGCGGAACACATCTGGTGGGTTCTTTAGAGGGGGCATCTCCCAGCCTTCCTTAACTAGGCTGAGCGGCCCGCGCACGGGGTGTCCATACAGCAGTTCAAATGGGCTGAAGCCCAGGGACTTCTGGGGAACCTCTCGATATGCGAAGAGAAGGCACGGCAACAGTACATCCCACTGGCGACGGAGGGGCTCTTCCAACCCCCCGATCATCCCTTTGAGCGTGCGGTTGAACCGCTCAACGAGTCCGTTTCCTTGAGGGTGATAGGGGGTCGTGAACCGGTAGGTAACCCCGCACTGTTGCCAGAGAGATTTCATGTATTTCGAAATAAAGTTCGTGCCTCTGTCACTGACGACCTCCCGGGGGAAGCCCACCCGGGAGAAGATCCCCATCAGAGCCCGGCCGACTACCGGGGCTGTCACAGTCCGCAGGGGAACAGCCTCCGGGTAGCGGGTGGCGTGGTCCACTAGCACCAGGATGAATCGATGGCCTTGTTTTGTGCGCGGGTCCAGGGGCCCTACGATATCGATTCCGACCCTCTCGAACGGGGTGGTGACCACGGGAAAAGGTTGCAGGGGGGCTTTCAGTTTGCGGCCGCTCTTCCCACTGGCTTGGCACGTGGGGCAAGATCGGCAATGCTGGTGTACATTGTCCCTCATTTTGGGCCAGAAGAAGTGGGTCACCAGGCGGCTATAGGTTTTGTCTTGACCCAAGTGTCCTGCCAGGGGGACATCGTGGGCCAGGTTTAGCAGAAAGTCTCTAAAACGGAGGGGTACCACTAGGACTCGGCTGGCCCCCAGCTCCGCGATCCTTTGCTCACTGTACAGCAGATCATTGTCCCAGTAGACCCAGTGAGTTCCGGAGGTATCCCCTGCGCTTTGGGCTAGCGCTTGCTGGCGGAGTCCCTCGAGGGACGGACAGGTCCTTTGTTCGTGGCGAAATTGTTCTTGCATGGGCCCCCCCTCTTGAGGCCACTGGTCGAGGTTAGCGAGGTCTGGAGGTTGAGCTGGTTCGGGGGGGACGTCACGGTCGGTGGTTTCGGCGGGGGCGACCGGAGGCGGTGGCGCCGGCCATTCGAGTTCCTCTGGGCGGGTGTTGGCACGGGCGGTCATGGACCGGGTGGTGACGCACGCCCAGTCCGGGACGCCCAGCATCCCCAGGTGCTCTTTTCGTTCGACTGCTGCCCATGGAGAGCTTTCCAGGTCATTACCCAGGAGGCAGTCTACGGGGGCATCATCTCGGACCGTCACCTTCAACATGCCGGAGACCCCTCCCCATTCGAAGGGGACGCAGGCCATCCGACACAGACTTTCTGAGTTATCGGCTGAACGTACAGGGCAGAGAATGTTTGGTAAGTATTGTTCGGGGGTCACCAGGTGACAGCGGACGGCTGTTACACTGGCCCCAGTGTCACGAAGGGCTTCCGCCCGGCGTCCATTGATGCCCACCCATTGGCTGTACTTCTGGGTATTAGCGGGTAGGGGGACCCGCGGGACCATGTCTCTCCCCCCTAGGCAGGCGAGAGCCATGGCGGCTGGCTCCCATTCTTGGTGTTCCTGTTCATATTCTTCTTGTTCCTCTGAGATCCGTTCCTCCCCCAGAGCAGCAGCGGCTACTTGGCGGGGTCTTGGGCTCTGGTACTGGGGGCAGTTTGGGTCGTTTGCATAGTGTCCGACTCGTTGACATCGATGGCAGGTAACATTGGCTCGAGGTCCCGGTCGCGCTGGGGTGCTGCCCCGGTTGGACGGGGGGGTGTGGCTGATAGTGGGGGTGACCGGAGCGTTGCTTCTTCCGCGTCCTTGGCCTCCACCTCCTCGGGGACGGTGCTGACCATTGTTGTTCCGGTTCTGTTCGGAGGACCCATTTCGACTCACTCTGGTGATCTCCCACCGGTCAGCTTCGGCTGCGAGCTGCCGGGGATCCGTTAACTTGCTGTCGAGGAGGTGCTGGCGAAGTTCAATGAAGCAATTGTTCGACAGATGCTCCCATACCATAAGATTGAACAGTTGTTCGTAGGTTGTGACCTTGCTTCCTTTGATCCAGCCCTCGAAGGCTCGGCTAAAGTAATTGACATAGTCCACCCAAGTTGTACCTGGGATGCGGGTGCAGTCTCGGAACCTCTGACGGTACATCTCGGGTGTGAGGCCATAGCGGGTGAGGAGTGCCGCTTTCATATGGTCATAGGAGGTCATCTGCTGGTCCGGGAGTTGCAGCAGGGCGTCGCGGCCCTCATTGAGGAATCTCCCCCACAGACCGGCCCCCCAATCGCTTCTATCGATCCGGTGTGCAGTCATAGCGATTTCATAGGCCTTAAACCATTGCTGGATGTCGTCCTCTCGGAAGTATTCTCGAACGACATCCTTGGGGATGTGTACCTTCTTCTCTGTTGCCCCTGGAGTGTGGGGTTGCTCGGGCACCCCTGTTTCTTTATTCTGTTTGCGTAGGTCGATTTCAGCTAATTTCCGTTCATGTTCATATGCCAGTTTCTTTTCCTCGAGCTCCCTTTGTCTCTGTTTCTCCTCTCTTTCTTCTCGGAGACGCAGGTGCTCTAAGTTGATTTTCTGTTCGGCCAACTTTAGTTCAACGTCCATTTTGAGCCGGGCCATTTCCAGCTCGTGTAGTCGGGTTCTTTCTCGTTCCTGGATCTCGCCTGGCGAGAGACCCGTTCTTCGCTCTTCAGGGGCCATGGGGGTTTGTGCTGTGATGTCTTGATCGGGGGTTCCGGCAGCCCCGGTTTCTGCCCAAGATTCCAGGGCCTGCTTAAAGTCATCTTTGGTATTTAGTCCGGTGGTAGCGATACCTAATTCGATACAGAACTGTTTAAGTTCACGATGGCTGTACTCGCCCAATTTCTCCATCTGGAATTTCTCCGTTGATCCGCTTTCTTTAGTTGACATCGTGATTCGCCGTGGGGTGAGCTACTCTCTGTACGGTTTATGCGGTGATTCGGATCCCGTCGCTGGCCACCAATGTTAGACGGACCGGGAGGGTCGGCCGAGGATACGGGGAGAGGTCTCCGGGGAGAGCCGTCTCCAGTGAATCGTACAGACAAGTAACTTCCCCCCCACAGACGGACACCACACAATGATAAAGTTCAACGATACTTTATAGACAATTCTTCAAGTACGGTAGAATGGTACAAGGAGGTCTGGACTCAGGGGTCCCCTCTATTCTGGTCTCTGTTTGGGAAAAGGGTAGCGGGACAGTCTTGTTACCAAAACGATGGAAAATAGCTCTCAATCCTCGAGCTCGGTGGTGTAGATGAACGGGCCGCGGCGGAGCCAGCAGGTCCCGAGATGGATAAGGCAGACGACGGTCCGCGGCAGAGCCAGCAGGTCCCGATGAAGGTGGTGGTTACAAACGGTCCGCGGCTACGCCAGCAGGTCCCGACGATGATGAAGGATAGGGTGGTTCCCAAAGCCGCGGCAGCGCCAGCAGGCAAGACGAGGGTGCACAAGACAGAGCTACGGCAGCGCCAGTAGTCCGTCAAGGATGAGTTCTTCTTTGCGTCTCTCGACTCCAAGATACAACTCCCGTCCTGCTCTGGAGCTGCCCCAGTTATAGGGCTGGTGTGCTTTGATGTCCGGACCCTCGCACTTGGAGGTCGGGAGGTCCGGGATGAGGGGGTTCAGACACCCAGCAGGGGGGTGGAGCCAGCGTCCGGGGAGGCGATGGGCGAGCGGCACTTGGCGGGTGAGAGCCATCGACACCTCCTGCTCCCATTGACTGACCAAGTAGCCCGCTCACCTCCTGGGTGGATGTTGGTGCCGGAATGTCTGAGGCCTGGCCAGGCCCAGGGTTGAGGTCGATCGGGGGCCAGGCGGCCTCGTGGTGGAGTGTCCAAGATGGCGCCCGGTAGTGGGTCGGCCTACGGGGTCAACAGGTTCGAGTGTAGGGGTCCCTGCGGGGACGGTGGACGTGCAATGGTGGTGTGTGGTACTTGCGTGGCTGGTTCGGGCCTGGTTGGGCCGGGGGAGAGCGGCCCTTCATGTGGCCTGTCCAACAAAGACCATCTGGCACTCCCAAACAATTTTCCAATAAAGTTGAAAGGCTGGTGGGCGGTAATTACTTTTCGAGCAGTGCTGTAATATATTTGCCATATCAAGGGTATAGACAGGTGAGAAACTTTCCTGCCCGGATGTGATAGGGAGCGAGAAGAAGCGGCTGCGCCTAGAAGCCCCTCCGCTGCCTGGGTCATCGCCTCCTCGGTTCCAGGGTGTCTGCACTGAGGCCTCTGCACCTGGACGGGCCCTCTCCAGAAAGGAGAGCAGCCTGTTACATTACATACTGTCTATGTGTATTTCTTCATCAGGGTCTGCACTGTGGCCTTACCTGGTACTAACTAGTGTAGTGTAGATGAGCAGAGCACGCACGATAACAGCAACACAGGCACATTGGTTGCACACAACAGCAGCACAGAAAGTCGTGACGGTGAGGCGCCTCAGGCGGGAGTCACGGTCTCTGCTGCCTGCGCACGAGGCAGCTAGCCCCAGGCTACAGAGAAGAAGAACCGACATCACCGCGGCGCGCGCCTCCCGGTGAAATGGCCAATCACTGCATGGCTTCACATGAAGTCACACAATGATTGGCCATTATGCACAGTGCGGCTGAGGCAGTGCCACCCCCACGCGCGGCATCCAATAATGGATTGCCTGCCCTGCTGCGCAGTGGACCAGCCAGTGCCAGGATTTGCTAGGGGGGCACATTTACTCCTCGCCCAGTCGCACCTTGTAACCCCCGGGGGCTGCGGCCCGGCTAAACGAGCACCCCCTGGTCCCTCTCTCTAAGGGGAACTACAGGTAGTTCATTATGCGAATGCTCGGGCTAGTTTCAGCCCCAAATTTCACTTGCGCACTACGGCACTAGTACTGTCTGCTGCAGCTGAGTGTGTGGACTGTCTGTCACTCAAGCTGCAGCAGGCCAGCCCCCCTGCGCACTCCGAAGTCGGGTGTGTCCCAGATTCCCGGTGGCGGTGGGTAGCGCCGCTTATAATTTTATTATGATTGATCCATTGCAATATTTTTAGTGTCCTCTTCTTCACGACACAACGGTGGGTCCATGTGGCTAGTGGGGCTACGCCCCTACGCCCCAATGGACGCACCGCGGCTGGTTGATCCACCACTATACACCCTCCATTCTACTATCCAGTCCCATCTATCTCTTGTGCAATTCTTCATAACTATCTTGTACACCAAGGCAGTGTATCTTTCCAACCTGTTTTATCACATATGGGCATTTCAGTCCTCTGGTATTTGCGCCCCGTCATAAAAAACTCTAGCAAAATTTTTCAGCCATACTTTATACTCATCAATGCTTTTTCCCAATTTATACCATCCTCAAACTATTTGATTACATATTGCGGCTATGAAGCCATATAATGTAGCTCAATATCCGGTAGGCCCTAACCTCCATTTTTCCCTGGTAGTTACTGTGTCCCCAGTTTTATCCTGCCAAGCCTACTAGACCAGACCAATAAGATCAACAGCTGATTCAACTCCCAAAATCACTCAGGCAATATCTTTATTGATCTTTATTTCGGCATAAAAGGCCATAAAAGAGCAAGATAAACAAATCAATACAAAATATATAAAAACAAATAAAAATAATTTGTTTAGCAAGGGGCACATTGATCCCTATGGAACATAGAGACATTGGGGCAAAAATACCATCTTGGCCAGTCACATCCTTCCCATTGCAGAGAAAGGAAGTGTTTTCCAAAACTCAGCTGTACCCGTTAGTGTCAGAAGTGTACCTGAATTCTTGGCTTTTCCGTGGAAGCAGATGACTTGAGGGAGGTGCCCTGCTGAATATTTCCTAATTCCCTCACCTCCCTGGACCCGGATTTCTCCAAGGCCAGGAACGGAAGGGAAAGGGGAAGTGGAAAGACAAGAGAGACTGCCACACGGGTGCCTAAGGACTCTTCTTACTCTGGCCCAACTGCACCTAAAATATTAAGAACATCATTAATAAAGTTCCCACAGAGATTGCCTTCCTACACTACTAGCTGTCCACTGACTTCTATCTTTACCTTGCTTCAGTGTGGAGTTTGCCCCTCTCTATGATTCTTCATATAATAGAATTAGCTTCTTCTAATAATCCATGCATTCAGATTTGAGATCTGTGGTTGACAGTTGTTGGATTATGAAATGTAGGTAGACAGTTGTATAAATCATATGCATACAATTAATACCCCCATTTACAGTTTTCAACCACAAAGATGACTGGAGAATGCTGGACACTGTGAAGAATACTGAATAAAGTTCCAGAAGATGATTCTCTTCAAGTTCAATGCTATACTGGAAAGCCCACAGAACGATGCAAAAAGCAGAATTCACAGCGGCAAATGCAGGCAGAATATCACAGAACAGTTCTATTAAATAATGAAATAACAAGAAGCAATCCTACTGCATTGCCGGTTATTCAGGACTGCTGTCAGGAACCTCATGCCGATGAATTCCTCTGACGACGGGGTTGCTGCCAGGGGCCAGACGCCCATGAATGTCCAGAACAAGAATTGCTGAATGTACACGGAGCCAGACAGGAAACAGCCTTAAGGTAGAGGAGAGGCAGGGAAGAAGCCTCCCGGAATGGACTGTGACGAACTTACCCAACGGCAACAGAATTAACTACAAACTTGCCGAGGGTGCTAGGGAAAGGTCCCATCGAACTAGAAAGCCCTGAACAGAAGTTAGGCTTCAAAACGCTGATTTAAACTCAAGATACGGAAGTGCTGAAGAGACGCGACCTTCCGTTTCAAAATTACAGTTGAAGTGCGCAGAGCGGAGGGCTCTCGCGCACGAAATGGCGGACTGTCAGCTGAACGCTAGAACACTGACCAACGAACTCAGGTGGCACAACCAGGAACTCTCTACACCCCTATTGACCTCTGTTGAGCAACTCTCTCCCGCCAGCTCCAGCTAGACAGAGAGGGGGTGGTACATTTATAATGCTCGAATGGAATCTTGTGAGGGTAAAAACGGGATCTGACAGTTAGGACCTCCACAACTCTACCCATGTTAAGCGACTATTGTGTATCAGTGTCATGTGTCACATGGATACCATGACATCTGAATCCATTTCTGGATGCCCTCTGCAATGCAATGGTGCCACACACCCAACAGGCCGCACAAACAAAAGATTCCCTCATAAACTGAGCATGAAAAAGGAAGAAGTTTATGTAAACAATTCAAATTAAACATCAGAGTGTAAAACACCGATACAGCAACATTTGTGTTGTATAACTAAATTATTTAATTTATTCAAAATGACCCAATGATTAAAAAAAAGTTTAGCAACATATGCATGCATCAGAGGCAAATAGCCACACATATTTTTTTTAAATACTAGTGGAAGAGTACAAGATATAACATGAAATCTTCAGGTTGTTAACATCCTGCTGAATGTGTAGTTATGTAACTATGAATATATATCATTCTGTTGTTTGACTTAATATGATGCAAGGCTAATGAAGGACAATTACATTATTGGGGAAGGAAAGAGTCATATAGAGGCAAGATGGCGGCCGTGACACAGGCTGTGTAAGCAGCTTATCCCCTCGCTCCAAGTACTCCTGGAAGAACACCTGCAGTGGCTCGTTTTTCAGCGGTTGCACTGCTTGACACTTTAGCGGAATTACAAAGTGATCATGTCGGAGTCTTTTCTAGCCCTCTGAGCCTTTTTTCCACGTAACCGGTGATTTTGACTCCGGTGCGGGACCGCACGGGTCAGGAGAGCCTGCTGATTAGAGTCTAATCAAAGCCACACGAACTTACCGAAGCATCTGACCTGAATGCTGTTTAATTTGCTTTGTGTTCGACGCTGCGCTCCGTTTTGGCGTTTTCAGTTGTTTTTGATGCCACTGCGGAATACTATGGTCCGTGGGCGTGGATGCTCTCGCACTAAGAAAATGCCACCAAAGAACCAAACCCTTACCCTACTACCCGAAATACCAAAACAAAAGTGGATGTGGGTGAAAATGCCGAGAATATTGACAATGGGAACACTGAAGGTGAGAGCTCCGCTTGTAGTGTTAAATCAAAACCAGCGAGGGAGGTTAATGGAGGTCAGAAAGGCGGCGCACTTGCATTAAATTCTACTGCACCGGCTTCTGTAAGCTCTACTAAGCAAATCTCTATCTCTTTAACACTTCCTGTTATGTTTGATAAACAAACCTCGAAAAAAAGAACTGAAGCTGTATCTTCCGAAGGGGTTGTGATGAATTCCGGGCTCCCTGTCCTGGACTCTGAGTCGTCGCGCAGAGGCATTATGGGAGATAGAGTCCTCGAATACACACAAGAGCAGGTTCAAACTCTATTTTCCGAAGGGGCTGTAATAAATCTCGGGCTCCCTGCATTAGATTCTGAGTCAGCATGCAGAGGGATTTTGAGAGATAAAATCTCCGGACAGATACAAGAGCAGACTCAAGCGCTACAAGTTTCTCAAGACTCTAATGCTGCCACAATGCCTGACACTATTTCTAAATCGGCACCCTTGGGTTCCCAAGAAGCCCTTGAAAACTTTTACTCTTTATCGGACCTTTCCTCAGATGAAAGCACAAACGTTAGTAAAGACTGGGCTGAATATTGCAATGAAAGCAGCTCCATTGAAGCTGATATCGAAGGAGAACCTAATTCTAAATCGAACATTAATTCACCTAATTCAAGTGCATCTACAGTTAAGAAACGCAAAAAAAGGGGATCTCAGCGCCATGCCGACATAGACTCTGAACTCCGTGCAGAGGGGACCGCGGGTTTGCCGCAAGAGGGGCATGCACCCAGAAAACCGAGAGAAGCTGACAAGATGACCAACAGTTCAGAACCCGCCGCTCAAGGGCATGATACCACTAATAATAACGAGATTACTCTAACCACTATTTATAACACTATGATGAGCCACCGAGCCAAAAGTAAGGCAGAAAATTTACGTACTCAAGCAACCTGTTCTAAAGTAAAGAATACAGTTCGTCGAGCCATTAAACTCTGTGCTGAAACAGCAGACAGAGTGACAGAAACGGAGGCAAGAATTTCAGCTCTCGAGGATCTGACTATAGCTCAGCAGCAAGAACTTGAGAATGTTAAAGCCCAGAAAGATGATGTTCTATATAAACTGGCTGGTCTTGAAAACCAGTCCCGAAGACATAACTTACGTTTTCTTGGTATACCAGAGAAAAAGGAGGGGTCAGATGTAAGAATGTTCATTGTTGAGTTACTAAACGAGGCCTTCCCTGACCTGGTATCCTGGGACTGGTCTAAAGAAGTGCAGAGAGCACACAGATTTCCATTTGCCATAAGGAAACAAAATCAATCGACGACCGAATATCCCAGGGCGATACTAGTTTCCTTTAATAACTTTCTTGCCAGGGAAGAAATGTATGCATTAGCCAGACCCGACAAAAAAGCGGAAGCCAAGAACTGTGAATTTTTCGTGAGACCAGATTTCTGTCAAGCGACGGTATCCCAGCGCTGGCATCTGCGTCAACTTATTCCAGACTTTAAAAAAAAAGGGGCTACTGTCTTCTTGCAAAACCCTGCCAAACTGAAAATTTTGTTTAAAGGGGAGACCACATTTTTTCAATCTGAATTGAAAGCCAAGGAATACTTAGCATCATTATGAATTTGTCATAAGACAAGGATAGGGGATATGAATAACAGAAAACAGGGATGATATGTTCTTCCTTTCCTTATCCTCCCTTTTCCTCACTGTTAGTACAAATGCTTCTACCTCCTCTGTCTTTATTTTTTCTTTTTTTTTCTTTGTCTGGCTAGGTTGTTCTTCCAGGTTACTTGAGTGCGCGAGGACACGGCACTCCATTTTCATCAGGAACTGGCTGTTCCTGAGCCTCATGTGGTGGGGAGGGTGGGGGGAGGGATCCACGGGGGATGGGGGTGGGTGGCACAAGGGTGGTGGTGGGGGTGTAAGGCAGAGGCAGCTGCCAGTGCATTTATAGCATATACACCTTCTTTTATGATTTTCTTGCATGAATCTACAGCAAAGCATATAATTCTGTTAATTTTATATCTGTATCTGGACCTGGGTTTATTTCAAAATGGATAAGAAGATCAAAATATGCACAATGAATGTCAATGGCCTGAATGATGTCAAGAAAGTTGGGGTTTTATCCAGATTAATTCAGTTGCTTAGTCTCGATATTTTATGTATACAAGAAACCCATATTTCTTGGGATAAACGAAATATATTAAAAAATTTGGGTCTTGAACTTCTAGTGTGCTCTAAGCAAACTGGCATTAAAAGAGGAGTCGCAATTTGTATGAAACCTCGGGCTGGTAAATGTTCTAAAACACTTGCTGATAAATGGGGCAGATGGGCATTGGCGGAAATTATTGTCGAAGGTCATAAATTTACTATCTGTTCTTTATACGGTCCTAACATAGATGATAATGAAGTGTTTAATACAGTAAATGTAGAGCTAGCGGCTTTTTGTCAACCCATAATACTGTGTGGGGATCTAAATGTTCATGTTGATTTTAACTGTAACATCAGGACCACTATGAAGTATAAAGGCCGTAAATGTAGGACATATAGTGCGTTAAGAGAATTGGTTCTAACAAATGGGCTGCATGATGTATGGTACAATTTACAACCCACTGACCCCGGTCACACTTTTTTCTCGATCCCTCACAAGAAGTTTGTTCGTTTAGATTATTTTTTCATTTCCTCTTGTTTGTTGGACAAAGCGAATATCGAATTGTTACCTCAACTGGTTTCGGACCATAACCCTTTGATACTTGAACTATTATTCTCCTTTAAAAATGTCAACCTGAACAGTCAATGGTCTTTTCAAAGGAGTTTGTTACTTGATGAAAGTTATCTCCGTTATATGGCGGAAATTATTAAAGATTTTTTTGATCGTAATAATGACACAGCCTCAGTTCAAGTTGTCTGGGACACTTTTAAATCTACAGTCAGGGGCGAAACTATCAGCTACTCTAACTTTCAGCGTAAAAAGATGCAAGCGGAATTCAAGAATAAAATCGACAAAGTTAAGAATGCCGAAGTAAAATTAGCTATTAGTCTGAAACATGGTCAAGGTGCCGAGGAGGCGCAACGGCTTCTGACTATTGAACGAGCCTCGGTATATTCTCATTTGGCCGATCAGGTGGCGCTTAAATACAAACAACATAAAGCTGAACGTTATGAATTAAGTGAACAAACGGGGAAAATATTGGCACAAAGGCTTAGACAGAAGGCCACATCGAATGATATCTCGAAAATTAAAGATCTGGAGGGAACATTGCAAGAATCCAAAACATGTGTACTGAATGCATTTAGAGATTTTTATAAAGTCCTATATAATAAAGCTACTAATGAAATTAATGATGATAAAAACCCTATGGATTATCTGAACAATATCAATAATACGCAGTTAACAGAAATTGAAAGCAATGTATTAGCCACTCCTATAACCTGGGAGGAGATTGAATCAGCTATACTCAGCCTGGCCCTAGGTAAAGCTATGGGGCCAGACCAAATTCCTCTAGAATTCTACCGTACCTTCAGGAATATGCTTAAACTAGAACTGATTAAGATATTTCATCAAGCTTTCCTAGGATATCCACCTGACTCATGGTCCCTGGCCACCATTATAGTATTTAAAAAGAAAGGGAAAAACGCCGACGAGTTAGGGTCTTATCGACCAATAAATCTTATAACAGCAGACAGCAAAATCTTTTCTAAAATAATGGCCAACAGACTAAACGATTTAATGCCAGCTCTAGTCTCAAAGATTCAACATGGTTTTATAAAGAGAAGGGACACTACGGATCACATTAGACGCATAATCACTCTTTTGGATTGGGCGCAGGCCACAGGATCCCCAGTCGGCGTTATTCTGTTGGACGCCGAAAAAGCTTTTGACAGGGTTGACTGGGGTTTCCTGTGGTCTGTTCTTATATGGAAAGGGTTTCCCTTAGAATATATTACAGCCATTCAGGCGCTATACACCAGACCTAAGGCGGTTATTCGAATAGGAACCGATACATCTACATCTTTCTCAATCACGAGGGGAACAAGACAGGGGTGCCCCTGTTCCCCTCTTTTATTCGCGCTATATATTGAGCCCTATCTGATAACACTAATAAAAGAAACTGGAATTCCCCCTGTTGTGCTGCATCAGCTGGAACATAAAATCCTTGCATACGCTGATGACGTGGCTATTGTCACCACTGATGTCGCTTTATCTTTACCTAAAATTACAGAATTGGCCAATGAATTTGGTGAATTATCAGGCTATAAGTTAAATATCATGAAAACACAGATAATCCACTCGGCAGTAGGCAGACCAGAAGATGTTATACTGGCCTCCACTGCTCCATATCTCGGCATTATAATTTCTGCCAAAGTGGAGGATATTGTTGGGCTCAATACTGACCCTTTATTAGCGACTACGAACCGTACACTTGAAAGATTAAACAACTTACATTTATCATTGTGGGGACGCACTAACGTAATTAAAATGATTATCTTTCCTAAATTTCTTTATGTTTTTCGCACCATTCCTCTTCTTTTTTCTTTGGCTTTTTTTAGTAAATTAGATCGAATTATCTCTAGGTTTTTATGGGGATATCGGAGATCTAGGAGGTCTCTTAAATGGTGCACTCTTCCGAAATTAAGAGGAGGTCTGGGGGTCCCTAATTTCCACTTATATTACTGGGCAATTACACTTAGGCTAATGGGCACTTTATTACTCCAAGATCTTAATTTAGATATCGCCATGTCACCATCAATCTATGAAATGCTTTTGGGAAAAGAAGCCCGACAATGTCTTGTTAAATTCTTAGAACCTAGTTACTACAAAAAAACTAAATTCAAAATCATGATTTCAGCACAACAGGTTTGGAAACAAATCAATAAGAAATTTCATCTTTTGTCCATATTTGACTTTTATACACCCCTTCTTAAGAATCCACTTTTGCCAAAAATTGTTAATGATTCCGTGATGATTAGATGGAACAACCTCAGGATCTGCTCTCTTGGGTCGTTGTATCAGGATGATCAATTTGTATCATTTGTTGAGCTTCAAAAAAAGTACAGAATTAATAAAGCCGATTTTTTCAAATTCTTACAGATACGTAGCTTTTTGGAGTCTAAAAATTTACTATTCACAAATCTATGAATAAAATAGATATTTTAGAAAGCATTAAGAAAAAAGCACGAATTGGGATACTGTACCATATGATATTAGATAAAACTCCAGATGACCTTGAAGCTTGGACAGACAAATGGCAGAGGAGTTTAGGGATTGATAGAATCGATATATCAAGATCTCTAGAGGTTAGTTTTAGGGTGTTATTTAACGGATCACTTAAAAGTCAGCACTATATGTCTATTTTTGATCTGTACTATACACCTTTTAAACTTCTGAAATGGAAAGCTTTGAAGGGTACTAACTGTAATCGCTGTGGTCTTCTGGCTGCTAACTTAACCCATATGCTTTTTTCTTGTCCTAAGTTAACCCAATTCGTTACCAAAGTACAAGAATTTTTAAATATTATTTTGGAATCGACTGTTGTTCTATCATCTGATCTGGTAATATTTGGAATTCAAACGGATCAAATAGAAAGGATGATTGAAGAAGAAAGTTTTATTTTTATAGCTATGTCTGCATTTCATTTCTGTATAACTTCACGATGGTTAGATCCTGACCCACCAAAGTTCCATGACTGGCAATCTAAATTATTAAATGTTTATCGATTAGAAAAGGCAGTTTATAAACTTAAGGATCGGAAAAAAAAGATTTTTGGTCAGAAATTATGGTCACCTATAACAAATTGGATTTAATCAGACTGCTTTGATTTCATTATTGTTATTTTCTTTTTTCTTTTTTTTTTTTATCTGTGATTTATCGACGTATTGTTGATTGATAATATATGCAATACTTCTGTTTGTATTTTCTACTGTGCATCTCTCCTCTGCCATAAAATCAATAAAAAAAAAAAAAAATTAAAAAAACATTATTGGCAATGTGTTTTGGTGACTCAATCTAATTATTTCAAAAAATTCCACTTGTTCAGGAATTTAAACATATAATCGTCTGTTTTAATGTTTACTAATGGCTTATGGTGCGAGATCCCTTATACATTAAAACCCCAGATACCTGTGTGTTGTACCCTTCTCCACGTTGATAAAGCTAATGTTATCACATAGGAGTCGTCCTATAGAAATGCTTGATGTATTGAACTGATTGCTTTATCTGTACCCCTTATATGTGGTGTGAACATTCGTAGGGAGCCTCTCTATTGAACTTGATTGCATTGCCTGTACACAATTTGACACTGTAATTTGACTTTAGGAAACGTTAAAAAAACACAAACAAAACACAAAAAAGAAAAAAGGTAATATTTTACAGCCAATGCTCAGAATACATAATGACCTACGTTTTTCTAAAACAGAGAAATTCATACATATGCTTCTTCGTGTTCATAACCAACAAATACCATTAATAAGCAGATACAAGTTTCTATAATATAAATCTCTCTACATTCAATTAAGCACAATAGGCTTTATTTTAATCAGTAATATTTTGTTTTAAAACTCTACTTTGTCACCACAAACCTCCCCTGTTTTTGTCAAGTGCATATATGCCAAAACTTCAACGGTGTAAATTTAGGGGCACTGCTCCTCTCACAAGTGTCGACTAACACGTATCCACACAGTTAAAACATGCCATGACTATGTATATTCCTACTTATTGTCACCCAATATTATGAGACAAATGTAGAGATATAAACTAGTAAGAAATTCCTTTACCGTAAGGCTTAATTTCTTAAGAGAGACTCCTCATATAGCGATATCGTGCAATTTACAACATTCTCAGCCTGAGGTGGAGTACATTCTGCAACTGTGAAAAACTCCACATCAAATCTCATAATATAAATCTCATATCATGTAATAATTCCTATCTGCATAACACTCTCTTACCTGAAAGACAGGCCAGTGTGCATCACACCATTCTAAATAGAGGGCCTCATTTAATATATTTTGCTGCACCTCAGCGCAGCAAGCCTTCCTGCTGCACTGCCGTGAGTCAAAATAAAAGGGCGGGAATGCACCGTATCTGCAAGATATCGCACATTCCTGTCCTTCTCCCCTGCTGTGGCGAACAGACAACCGTGTGTCAACGCCGACACGCTTGCATCATGTTTCAAGGGTGCCTGCTTTGCGGGGATGATTGTTTTTGTGCAGGAAGGGACACCATCGTGCACAAAAACAATCATTGATGCCATTTTCCTCTTTGCATGCGACTGCAGGACGCAGTGCCTCCTTAAGAATGTTGGGGGCCCCGGGCAAAACATATTTTGGGGGTACCTATACTGAACACATTTGTTTTATATAAACCATTTCCTGCTAATACAAGTCCACATGCCAAAGAATCCTAAATTATATGTTAAAGTTTTACAAAGTTCAGTTTCTCAGGGGGCCCCTTGGAAGCTGGGAGCCCTGGGCAATAGCCCACTTCGCCCATGCCTTAAAACGTCTCTGGCAGGTCACATAGAAAGAAGAAAAACAAGAAGAAATGAAAGTATGTTTCTACGTTGCGCCATTCTTACGCCTCCCCTGGAGAGGCGTAGGATTCTGATGCATTCTCAGCTTTACAAAACTTTGTAAATCTGGGAATGTGTCGGGTTCCATGGATGCTACATGGGAACACCAATGGAACACCCCTTTTATGCAGAGTGATGCATTAAAAGAGGCCCATATTTAAAAGGCATGCAGGGAGACTTAGCGTAGCCTTGTAAATATTAGACTGCCTGTGCGTCAAAAAAAGTGACGCTTGTAAACGAGGCCCTTAGGTTGGAAATCTTTTTTATTTATTTGTTATTTTCCTGGTCACTATAGCTCTGCTTGCCTTGAGGCAAACAAACAAAATACCTAAATAGACATTTGGCATCCAAACTTGTAAAATACCTCAGGAAATGTCCCCTGAAGGCCAATACCTCCCCAAACCACAAACGTCATACTATCACTCTCACCTCACTCTAAAGTGATGGCTGATGCTCACTCCACCCCGAGTCAATTAGAAAAAACAGGAAACAGATGGTCGCTCAATTCTGCTTCTAATATACTCTCTACGAATGCAATTTTCCTGTAAATCGTGATCTACTGTATCTCAACCATTCCTCTTCGGTCCACCTGTTCATATTCCTGTGGCAGCCTGCTATCAGTGTGATCCTCCACGTTCCTTGTTACTACTGATGTATAAATTTAACCATTATATGAACTTCAACAAGCCTCTCATACCAAGTGCTTCTTGTTTATTCAGGTCTCACAGCTTCATCTTCAAAAGCATTATTCTTGCTGCCTCTGTTGTCCACCATATGATCATCGGCTTCTCATCCTAGTCCACACCCATATCTGCTAAACGTGATTGAGTATTGTTTGCTGCCAGGGAGTTGTCTTCATGCGTGAAAGCCCTTTGCAACTGATTTTGCACAGTCTGCAACCTCAGTCACTCTTGTCATGGAACTTGCCATTGTTTATGATCTTTCATTTTCGCTGGATACATCAGCATGTATTTCACATTAAAGGCTCTCTTTTTTAGTTTACTCCTTGAACTGAATTTTGGGGGTGCTTCAGATTTTAATGATAATCTGGGAAGATCATATTATTGTAATGTTCTTATTGATAGGCACTAAATCTCCTGACACGTTACAGGATAACACCCCGTCTCTGTTTTTGAGTAGTCTTGCAATAACATCCCTTGGCA
Source organism: Lissotriton helveticus (assembly GCF_964261635.1). NCBI lineage: Eukaryota > Metazoa > Chordata > Amphibia > Caudata > Salamandridae > Lissotriton > Lissotriton helveticus. The sequence continues at coordinate 992,189,453 of NC_136067.1, forward strand.
GGACTTGAGGTGGAGGCAATAGAGGCAGCACACACTGTGCCATCCCTATTATGAATATGTTGAACAGTCTTTCAGGGTTTAACGGTGTTTAGGGTCCAATCCTCCATATGGAGCTCCACAGATGGACCCTCTAACCTTTCTAAAAATCCCAACATGATCACCTTTCTGCATCCTTCAAATGCTCCTCTCACTTGTGCACTAAGGCTGTAAAGGATTAGGGTCTACTAGTCATTTCTCAGACTTCCTTCTGGAGATGCCCTGCCACCTCCTGTGTCTCATGCACTGTCTCTGCTATCTTCCTCACAATCTTTCTCACATCCACCAACAAGAGGTTAGCATCAAGGGAGATTGCGTTACTCTTTGTAGCCAGTTCCGGTTTAAATGTCTTTATAGCGAGTATGATATGTTTAGGCAACGGCTCTTCAGGTGTTGTTGGACGTCCTCTCACCGACTTCCTTCCATTTTGTACTGCTGTGTACTGATCTATTTTGTTGATTGGAATTGGCATACTCACTTCATCTTTCTCATGCTAAGGCTGGTCTCTGCAGTTTACAACAGTCCTGTGCACACATTCAATTAATGTTAAACAAAATATGTTAGTATGTTACACAAAGACACGATCTGGTATGATTTCTTCCATTCTTTAATGTATGTTGGCGCAGAAAAAGGCCAGCCGACACGTGTTTCGTCTGCGACAAATAATCTCTGACTCTTCAGGGCTCAGGTCCTGACGGACTGAAATTAAACTCTCTAAACCTGTGATAATTCCAACCCGGTTGGGTTTCCAAAAGCGAATTCAATGGAGAATAAATGATAAACAGTAAGAAGGAATCCAGGTGAAGGACTCAAGACATCAAAATATGGCAGGTAATTCGGAAGTGCATGAGAGACGTTAATAAACATGGATCAATTGTGTACGGCCGATAATGGGTCGTCCTGATAAATTCATCAGAGAGCACTCCCAGACCGAAGATAATTCAATCGCGCAAAAGGAAACACGGGTGCGTGTACCTAGTCGCCTGGTAGCGGCGTAGACTCCCATGTCTCGGCCAAAGTCAGGTGAACAGGAAGGCTGGCCTCTGCCGTGTCATATCCCTGCCTGTGCACAATCTCTGACCATTGGCCTTAACAATGACCACCCAAGCAGTGTGAACAATATCACTTATGCTTAATGCTCAGTGTCTATTCTCGGTGCCTTAGGTCATCCACTAATCCACTACATTATACTGTATCCATAGTGATATCGTCCAATACAGTATACTGTATCCATAGTGATGTAATTGATGTCCATGGTACTTTTCCAGTGATATTTCCAGTGACAATCACATTTGTTGACATTGTGTCTCTGCTGGCCTATCGGAGTAAAACTTTCAGGGTTTGTAACATCTCCAGGCCCTGCCATTACTAGTGTACCCAGAGTGTAATATTCAGCTATTCGTATTGGAGGTGTAGATTTTCCTGTTTATGCCTGCAAATGCAGTAGGGCTACTCTCCATGAGGCCTCTTGGTTAAGGGAACTGTCACCCACACTCAGTGAGCCCTCAGGTTTGAACTAATCCCCGGTTATTCCGTATGTATTTTTCCAATCAGATCACATTTTTCTTTGTAAAGTTAGTGGTCTATGTGACTACGGCAAGGTACCAACTTTGTGTGATTGTCTCTCTGATGGTATGCATACTATTTTGATTTATGCTTGGCTACTAGCAATGCACCACCTTTGATATGCCTCCATGGGTCTCCTACACCTTCACCATAGTATGACTTGCAGAGTTGTTCTCCCCACCAGTTGAGGTCTCACCATCTCATGTTGTCTCTTCATCTACATCAGCCAATCAGCCATGTGGTTGATGCTCTCACCTCTGTTCCTCTTGACAGGTCCACGCTCCCCAAGCCACTCTTCTGATGCCTTTTAGTCTGTACTCAGCTTTGACATAGAAACACTGCCCTCACTTCTCCACATCACTCACAGCTGACAGCCACCTTTCAGGACTGTATCCTCTGGACATCTACCATTTTTTTGAAGGTTGCAGTGGCCAACTCCCTCAGCAGTCACCAGTTCTGCTACTTAGAAGTTGCATCCCCATCTATCACCATGCAGGCTAGGGCCAATCATCTGGCAGCATGGCAAGCAGAAGGCCAGGTTCTCGCTGTCACTTTCTTATGAATGTATTGCTGGAACCGTCTGTGTCTGTCCAGAGCCTCATGTCCAGGCCAGACCACTTGCAACTATTGCACGGAGGTCTGTTGCCTTCTTCCTTATTCACATTTACTTCATTTCTACAGATGAATGTCCCTTGCAGGTCCACCACACAGCCTAGACCCCATCATATAATCAATTGCTAGTGTGTAATTGGATTAATGTTGAGCACAGGATTGTGCAAGGTTATTGAAGAGGCAGAGAGAACTCGCAGAGAGCGCATCTAGTCAGACCGCAATCCTCACCCTGTATGCCCATAATTATTGCAGGCTTTTGAGAGATATCTTTATTTGATGCAGAATGTCCCTTTATTTTGGCATGGACTAGATGGCTTTTAAAATGATTTGAGCTTTTGCTTGGAAATATCAAAGTTAATAATATGGGGCTCTTTTAAGAAAATGTGCAAACAAAGGTTTACAAAGAGGTTCTGTGGTGATTGGTCTCACTATTGAAAATGTTTTGTCTTTCTTAAAATACATGACATCTTTCCTAGTTTTTTTGGGGAAAACTTTGTATCACCTTTTCCCCATAGTCAAGGTCACCCGGAGCTTCCTGCAAGCCCAGGTACTTGCCAATAACCACGCCACACACAGAGAGCAATTTTACACGTCTTCATTCTGCTGTGTGTTAGTCAAAGTCAGAACACAACATTCTAAGCCTACCTTCAACTCACCTCGCTAGAGATTATCCCGGTACTATGGTCAGACCATCTGCTGGTTAAATTTTCCATCAAAGGTACAGCTAAATTGGCTGTTGCCGCCTTACAGCAGCATGGTCGAACACATAGGGCCTATCATCGAGTGACCCCTGAGTTGTTGGCTCAGGCTGCTTTGGATCATCCCTGTCCTTTCTCTGGCGACTTGACGAAGAATCTGGATTCCTTGCAGGAATGGCTGTCTGATAGACTCAACGATCTTGCCCCGGAACTAGCCCCCCGACTTACTCCTAAACGAGTTTCCGCCCCCTGGTTCACCGCAGCACTGTCGGCTAAGCGGCAGCAGTGCAAGGTGGCTGAAAGAGCTTGGCGGGTAAAATATGAGGTGGAGGCTAAGATGATCTATAAGAGCGTGGATAAAGAGTATCATCAGGACATTCGCATGGGTAAAAAAACCTACCTGGCCGGGAGGATTGAAGCTGCCTCCAATTCCTGTAAGGAGATCTTCTCTATAGTCAGGGAATTTACATCCCCACGGACTAACATCGCTGAGGAGAGGCCCTCTGAATCGTGGGCTGCAGATCTCGCTAGTTTTTTTACTAGCAAGATCCAACTCATTCAGGACTCTTTTCCGGTCGTTACACCCACGGAGCGGAGTGATTTTGAGGCCAATCGCGCACCCCCGGCTTCGCCAGGCTTGACATTGGGCGCATTTCCACCGTTATTGGCGCCCGCCTCTTTAGCACTGATGGGCAATTTAAATCGGGTTCTCCTTTGGATCCCTGCCCTGCTAAAATTCTGGCGAAATTGGCAGAGGTGATTAACCCATTGGCCAACCCGCTAATGAATCTCTCGTTGAGTCAGGGAGTGGTCCCGCAGGCTTGGAAGCAGGCGATGGTCATCCCGCTGCTCAAGAAGCCTGGTCTGGACCCTAAGGCCCCTGTGAACTATCGGCCGATCTCTCTGCTGCCGGCTCTTACGAAGATTGTTGAAAAGCACGTGCAGACGGTGCTTTCCAATTTCCTAGAGTCGAACGAGATTCTGCACGCCACCCAGTCGGGTTTCCGCCCTAACCTCAGCACGGAGACGGCGCTCCTTGAGGTCTCCGAAACAATCAAGGAGACCCTGGATTCTGGGGGCAAAGCCATGCTGGTGCTGCTGGATTTGTCGGCGGCTTTTGACACCGTCCCCCATGATGGTCTTCTCACAAGACTCTATGAGATAAGACTACGGGGGACGGTGCTCAGCTGGTTTTCCTCCTTTCTAGCTGGCCGCCGGCAAACGGTCTGGGCCTCGCCAGACTCCGCCGTGATGCCGCCTCTGGGAGTTGGGGTCCCTCAGGGCTCTATTTTGAGCCCGACCCTCTTTAATATCTTCATGACCCCACTGGCGGCGCTGGCGGAGTCGTTTGGGGCCCGGATCGTATCGTATGCTGACGACACCCAGCTCCTCTTCTTGTGTAAGAGAGGAGGAGATTTTGAGGGGGAGAGTATCCGGGATTGCCTTGGGGCTGTGTTCCAATGGTTCCAACTGCACAGCCTCAAGTGCAATTCCGATAAATCTGAGGTACTCTTCTTTGGGTGCGATACGGAGCCAGACTGGCGGGTTTGGTGGCCTACCAACATGTTTCCCCCAACGCGTTCCTCCCAAATGGCCAAGAACCTGGGTGTTAAGATGGACAAGGAATTGTCTATGAAGGCCCAGATCCTGGGGGTGACGGGCATGTGTTTTGGCCTCCTCAGGATGCTACGGAGGTTTCTTCCCCTACTATCGGAGGAGCACAGGAAGCTGACTGTGCAGGCCCTGATAGGCTCCAGGTTGGATTATTCCAACGTTCTTTACCTGGGCCTGCCAGAGTACCTGCTACAGCGGCTCCAAGTTGTGCAGAACGCTGCAGCGAGGGCGATTTACGGATTGAACAGACGCACCAGTGCCACTGGTCTGCTTCAGACCTTGCACTGGCTCCCAATCCGCAAGCGGATCGCCTTTAAGACCTTGACTCTGACGTACAAGGCCCTCCATGCGATGGGAGCCAAGTACCTCCAAAGGAGACTTGCTTTTTATCGACCGGCCCGTTCTCTGAGGTCAGAGTCTCTATTTTTGGCGATGGTCCCGCGAGTGAAGAGAGCGCGCCTGGGAGGCCGGTCTTTTGGGCTTTTGGCCCCCCAGTTATGGAACTCTCTGCCTCTTACCCTTCGGGGAGCCACCAGTTTATTAATTTTTAGAAAGGATCTTAAAACTTGGTTGTTCACCCAGTAGGCCTTTTGTTCGAGTTTTCTTTGATCTTGTATCCTTTCTTTTTAATGTGTTATGTTAGCAGCCTACCTTAAATAAAAGCGCCGGGACACTCTTTTTGAGTAGCCGTGCGCTCTACAAAAACCAATTTAACATAACATAACATAACATAACATAACCTCTACAATGTTTACGTCCCATGCCTACTGTGTACAGTGTAAACCCAACCAGTTCCAGCGTTCTTTTGCTTACAAGGCATTACATATCCCGCTTTGTTAAATAGAAAGTTGCAACTTTTCGAAATAAATAAATAAATACATGAAACAATACATAGCTACATACATAGCTATACAGGAAATTATAATTCTTTAAATAAGGGTTGTGGCACCTGAATCCTGCGTCCTGATCGGGTCACTGGAAACCTTGATCTGGCAGTCAAAGTGTCAGTGATCTGCACAGGTGAGTTAGAATCATTTGCAGATACAGAGTCATCAAACGTCTGCCTGGACGTAGTCTCTACCTTGATATCGATGTTTGGTGAGTGACGGGCCACATGTCGAAAATTAGATGAATATCTCGTAAAGGACTTCCCAGGACACTGGGCAGTCACCATGTGTCCTTTGTTGTTAGTGATAGTAAAAGGCGCAGCCTCAAAAAGAGCATCAGACTTTCCTTCTCTGTGTTGTCTGACAAGCACTCAATCTCCTCTTGTACAGGTGACATATTTTACATGACGCTGTCTGTCAGAATATATTTTCATCTGCTATTTTCCGCCAAAGTCCGTAGTATGAATATCTTCCTCACTCTTGGATCTGAGGTTGGTCCACTGGGGCAGCGTGGTTGTCATGGCTTTTCCAAACATGAGAGTTCCAGGGTTTTTCTCTGTCGTTGAGTGAGGGGGTCAAACGGTAAGCTCGAAAAGTAGTGTTCCAAACAACTACGAGGTGGCGCTTCTCCAATGCAGCACTGTTAGACCTGGCATCTTTGGCATGTTTTTCCCCTGTCATATTTGTTTCTGACCCCCTGTTTTTGATTGTGTGCTGCATTTAGTTTTTGCTGGTTTTTACAACTCTGGGCACTTTACCACTGCTGATCAGTGCCAACGTGCAAGTGCTCCTTGTGTAAATTGTGATTATGATTGGTTATTCATGATTGGCATATTTCCTTTCCTACGCAATCTATACTATTTGTGCCCAGGGCCTGTAATTCAAATGCTACTAGTGAGCCTGCAGCACTGATTGTGCACCCACATTAGTAGGACTGCAAACATGTGTCAGGTCTGCCACTGCAGCGTCTGTTTGGGTAGCTTTAAACTACCATATCAATCTAGCAAGTGCAGCCACTTGCCGGGCCTAAACTTTCCCTATTTCTACATGTAAGGCACCCTTCAGGTAGTCCTAAGGTAGCCCCATGGGCAGGGTGAAGTGTATTTAAAAGGCAGGACATATACTGGTGTGTTTTCCATGTCCTGATTGACTGCTATTTTAGTTTTTCACTAGTGCAAGGACAATCTCTCCTATAGGTTATCATTGTAGCTACCTTGTAACCTCTTACAAGTATAACTTCCAATTGGGAAGATATAGAGATTTTAAGTTTGCGGTCCCTCAACTCCCAATTTAAAAAATACATATTTTAGTGAAGTTGATTTTTAAATTGGGTGTTGGAAAATGCCACTTCCGTGGCTCAGGCTCCGACGCAGGCCCTGCTGTGCGGCTGAAGAAATAGACACATCACCTGTTTCGTGGCTGCAAAATCCATGTAGATCCTGTTTCGCCGCTGACGCATCGACCCAGCACGTTTTGATTTTTGACGCATTACACCTATTTGCCAAGTTCTTCATCTACGTTGCGCAGCAGTAATGAACCGGCACATCACTTCCTCTGTGCTGGAGTAAGGAACCGACCTATCACCTCCCCTGGCAGTAAAGAACTGACGGATCACCTCCCCTGGGAGTAAGGAACCGACGCATCACTCAACTTTTCCGGCACCTCACTTCCCCAACGTCTGTTTTTGTCTTTAATTTTGATGCATCACAGGTACTTTGTGATAAAAGTGACGCCTCCATTGTTTCGTATGGATTGAACTATATTAAACCTTTTAAAAGTGATATCTTTGCTTGTGTATGTTGGAGTTTTGTTGTTTTGGGCTTATTTTATGCAGATAAATATTACTTATTTTTCTAAATTGGTGTGATGTGCTTTTATAGTGTTTTCACTGTGTTGGTGTGTGTGTGTGTGTGTGTGTGTGTGTGTATGTTCAAATGCTTTATACATTGCCTCTGAGATAAGCCTAGCTGCTCGTACCGAGCTACCAAATGGGTGTGCAGAGGTTATCTTGGGTGTGTAACTTCCTTACCCTGACTAGAATAAGGGTACCGACTTGGACAGGGTGCAAGCAACTGCCAATTAGAGACCACCATTTCTAACAAGCCTGCTGAACAGCATTCTTTAGAGTGCTGATGAACCGTTCCACCAGACCATTAGCCTGGGGCCAAAGAAGAGTGTTTCTTTGATGCTGTATATTTAGGTGATTTAGAAAGTCTTTGAATTCTCGACTATTAAAAGATGGGCCATTGACAGATTTTAAGATTGTAGGTGCACCCCATGTCGCGCAGATGCCATCTAGTTTTTAAATACCCTTTTCGTGTGTATTGGATAAAAGGTCTTCTACCAATAAAAAATGGGAGTATATATCAACAATGACTAGAAGATGATGTCCATTCTTAAGAGGACCAAAGAAATCAATAGCAATTCTCTCCCAATCATGATGTGGGAATTCTGACATGTTCAAAGGGTACTAAATAAGTTGAGATGAAAGGCAGTTGCATATATGCCAAGTCTTTAATTATTTATTTACTCTTTCGTCGAGGTAGAGAAACTATACTCAGTCACAGAGACCTCTCTTGGTGGCAACTATTCTTCGATGTCCTTCATGGGCGACATTGATCACTTGTTGTCATAGAATCTCTGGAATAACAATTCATGTACCTCACAGAATGAGGCCTTCTTGAGTCACTGAACCCTGAGCATTTGTGTAACATTATAGTTCTGGTAAAGATACCCTTTGCCAAATCTTAGAAATACAATTGATGGGTACTTCCCATTTGTCGGAAAGCAAGAAATTGATAAAATGGTATGCCAAGAGTTAGGGGAGACAATAGCCATTATTGGAACTGGTTATAAAATGTTGCAATCCAATTGAAATCAGAGTCATATAAAATTCTTACGGCACAAATAAGTACTACTGAAAGAAAATTGGTGCAACTCTCATGCTCCTCTTAAGGCCCTACAGATCAAAGCTATTGCCCACATCGAACAACCAGTAAATCAATAGAAGCTAGACTAATCTAGAAAACCACCATTCTCATCTACTGATCAAAGAACTCCTCTAAAGTCTTTGGAGCACCTTACCTGAAAGCTCATTGTGCACCCTAATAACAACTGGTCATTTGGGAGAGTTATTGTCGCAAAGTAATTGAAGTCAAAGGGTCAAAAAGATTTCCTAGATATTTACCTTTTCCATTAACTGTACCTTGACTATCTCTTTGTTCTTTTTATGGTACTTTAGAGTAACAGGAAAAGAAAATGTACTAGTTAGAATAATCATATTAGTATATCCTCAATTGTACATCAATTTAACTGGCTCCCTCTTCAAACTGTGATGATGTTCAATACACAAATTATTTTCTTGCATGAGGACAGTACTTTTGTGCCAAAATGTGAGTGCCATTAAATTGGATAATCGTAACACCAGTTATGTTCTCGCGTAGCAACCAACCTTGTAAGCGTGTTATGAAACGCTATAATAACCTTATTATTGATGTAAATGTGCATGGTATTCCTTTACGCTCTTGATCAAAACTGAGACATACTATCGAATTTTCTTTGGAAGCATAAGTTATTTTTTGTCACTCTGCATCTAACTCGATATTTGGCAATGCATTCTATATCTGTTTCTTATGTGACTTCTATTCCAGTCCGATTATGTTCATACCCAGCTAGGTTTTTATCAGTTCACAAATACAGCATGTTGTGTATCACCATGTGAAGTGGTTTAAGGTAGCTATAATCCTCACTGGCATCTCAAACCAAAAGTTCTGTGAACTAGTACAATGTTTTCAAATGGAGTGTAGCCAGTGTTTCTCGGAGCATGGCCGAAAGTAATTGGTAAAGGGTGATTAAGTCTGTGCTTTTCTATACAGCCACTATCCGTCTGTAGTTCGGATTGGTTACTGCTTGATGCAACAGGAGTTGGTGGTGTAATTATACTACAGAAGGCCTGCACCCGGATTATCGAACACACAGTATCTGTGGGACAGAATTTCAAGGACAAAATACTGAAAAAAAATCAGTTAGGGAACTCTAAGGGGGAGAGTTACTAAGATTTTACACTATGTTTGTGTCACAAAAGTGACACAAATCGGCACAAAATCTTTTTTTATGATTTACTTTCTAACCTTATTAGAGCAGGAAATAATGTGAAAGTAACGCGAAACGGCACATAGCGCTGCTTTGCATTGCTTAGAACCAAGGGGGTGTACCGTGGGTGGTGCATGGGTGTTCCCATGCAACCACCCAAGGTTTTGGACGCTAAATCCTATTTACAAAATAAAGTAGACAGAAGGCTCTTCCTTTTCCGACTTTATGCGTGTGCTGCCCTTCACAGCACACATACAAAGAGAGAAAATAGTTAAAGTTAGTCTAAGCATGGCATTTTGTACTGGAAGGCTATCCTTCTAGTACAAAACCTATGCTAACCTCACAGAAACACCCTTGATCTATGACGCAAAGGTGTCTCCGTGGAGCACAGCAGCTGATTTCAGTTCTGGCGCTAGGGATAGGGGAGGAGAGGGCCATATTTCAGTAAATTTGGAGCTCTCTTCTTCTCTCCTTTTCACGCAGCACAGCATTTGCAACTGCGCTGATCGAACCAGTGTTAAATCGAGCCCTACATTTTCGACACTTCCCATATATGTACCTACGCTGTACATACATCTTCAAGGTATGTAGATGGAGAGTTGGGAATAATACATCCACACTTCCCTAGTTGCAATTACTTAAGATATTCTAACCTCAATATTCTTGTACCACAGTGTTTCTGGTTTCAATATTCAGTAGTACTGCCCTTCATGGTCTAGCTCCCAGGCTTTTGATTATATGTTGTTGTCAGTGTTGCCTATAGAACATATATAGAGGGTTTGCTGGACATCGATAGCCAGCTTCAGACACCAAGATTAAGCATGCTGTTTGTCAATGCTTCATTTCCATAATAAACTTCGCACTTTGGACTTTGGATGGTACCCAGCTCCTGTGGACGTCAGAGACAGACAAGGATGTGTTGCCCAAGGAGTGGGGAGCTGTCTACAGAAAGTGAAAACAGGCCTGCATACAAAATAAATAGTTCTTTAAATGAGTACGGCAATATTCAACTGTTGCACTTTCCCTGGGTGTTATGCATGACACCAAAATGTAACAGTAACCAATGCCCTTTTCTGACCCATGCACTACAGAAGTAGGAACTACTCACCTGCCCGTTTAAAAGCGCGTTGGTGCCCCCAGAAGAAATGGGAAAGTACTATGGAAATACTATGATGAAACTTGGTGCAATTGGGTAATTGGTGTCTGGTCTAGTGCCACAAAAGTGACTAAAGCTGTGCCACATAATACTTTTAGCCTTGCTGTGGAACAATATTCTCCTACAAGGCATAATTCTATTACCACTGATTACAGGGATAATGTTATACTCTATTGCCACATTTCCCTTCTCTATGGTTCCTCTATCTACTGCTCAGCCATAGTGTATATGGATGTGCCTGAAGATGACTGGAATGTTAGAGATATGATGCAGTCATGGAATGTTAGGTGCTTGGGGAGCTGTGGAGTGTCAGTTGGTGGCAGGCTGAGCAGGACAGAGGCTGCTCCTGGTGGGGCGTTATATGGATTTATCATCTTCCTGTGATTTACTGATCTGATTATCTTGACAATAAATCTACCTTATATATCTACATTATATCCGGCTACAAAGGACTATCATAATTACAATACTGGCGACGAGGTCAAAGGAACTACCTACGTGTTGGAGAAGGATTACCCTACATTACCCTGGATACCCTGGATTACCATAAACAAAGGACTTGAGAAACTACAAGAATTTTAAAGAGAAAGAATAAGGAAACGTGAAACAAGCGCTCTGGTAAGCCCCACCAGTGTTCTTAGTCAACAGGACAGCCTGCAGACCAGAGCGTTTGACATTTACCTACTTGTGCGCAACTTGGATTTTGAAGGTCTGTCTACCGTTTTTGGCTCTCTGACTGACGAAGTAACAATTGGAGAATTAACTTGTCTTCTGTATGTTCGCATCGTTTTGGCTGCATAGAATTACATTTTGGTCTGAGTCGAATGTTGTTGCTGCCACCTACTGGTTAAAATTAATGACTTTCACATGCTGACTGTCCTGCTACCCGTTGAATCTGACCTGGGACCTGAGGCGGCACGAGTGAAACGGACTGACTGTGAATATGGAAATTAAACTTGCTACATGTGTGTGGATTTGACTTGGGACTGAAAGCAAAGTTCATATGTGAAGCGGACTGTGGAGATCTAACCTGGCAAGCGGCAGCTGGTGAATCTCCTCTTCACATTACAAAAGAGTAAAATGGACAGACTGCGGCTGTGGAAACAAGGTCAGGGGCTGAGTGGCTTCTCGTAATGAGTTTTAGGACATTTGGAATACGCTAATCATTTGTATAATGTTAGTCATCTCACTGTATACTACGCCTGTGACGGTTGTGGCGGTTGGTCGGCAGAGCCCTTTCCTGTTTCACTGCTAGCGTCCTTTTGATGACGTCGTGGGAATGCTTCAGAGAGTTGGTGATTCGAGTGACGTATAATTACGAGGGTGTTCCGAGGTGTCTGCACGAAAACGTGACCTAATTTCCTTGGAAAACGACGCTGAACGACGCTGTGGCGGCCATCTTTACACTTTGGGAAAGATCTTTTTGCTTTATGGAGGGTCACGACGTTAAGTCATTGGGCAGTTCAACATTATCCATGATGTCTTTCAGTCCCTTAATTGTTGACAGAGGGATTATCGTGTCCTTGATGGTGCCGACCCCTCACATGTGGTTAATTGGAACATGGTCGTCATCACTGCAACTGTGGTACTGGTGCTGTATTGGAAACACTGGATCTGGCATATACTTTCTGGACTTTGGGTGAGAAGCTACATGGATTTTCGGGTGAGAAATCGCTCATCGATGACCACGTTTATTATTTTAGTTTGTTATGTTACTGTTACTTTGTCCTATTTACATCTGAGTGTTTACAATATTGTATTAGTGGCATGTTACAGTGGTAGGAGGGTTCTCCCTATCTGTTTTCTTGTATCTATATGGAAGAGAGGAGGAAAGTGTATGTTGTATCTTGGCATGGTTTTCCATGTTGTTAGTTTTGGACTCACATTCTGTGTGTTCCTTTATTTGAGGATATGGTTTCACATTTTCCGTGTTACTTAATAGTCATTCAAGTTACTTTTGGTTTGCCAATCTACTTCACTTTTAGTTTGGGTGGATGATTGTCTTTCTGTTTTGGTCTGCGTGGAGTAAACATCTTCACATGAAGTTCTCTACGTTTACACTCACTGTTTGGTTGGTGAGTGAATGATTTTCCTGAATAGTTATTGTGGTTTGGTCTGCGTAGAGTAAGTATCTTCACATGAAGTTCTCTACGTTCACACTCACTGTTTGGTTGGTGAGTGAATGGTTTTGCTGAATAGTTATTGTGGTTTGGTCTGCGTAGAGTAAACATCTTCACATGAAGTTCTCTACATTCACACTCACTGTTTGGTTGGTGAGTGAATGGTTTTCCTGATTAGTTATTGTAGTTTGGTCTGCGTGGAGTAAGCATCTTCACATGAAGTTCTCTGCGCTCACACTCACAGTTTGGTTGGTGAATGAATGGTTTTCCTGATTAGTTATTGTGGTTTGGTCTACGTCGAGTAAACATCTTCACATGAAGTTCTCTACGCTTACACTCACTGTTTGGTTGGTGGGTGGGTGGTTTTTCCGGTACTTTCTTTAAGTGCTATCCTAAGTTTGACTGTGTTGCATATGACACATTCTTATGGGTTTTTACTGCTTCTTACCATAAATTGTTTAAGTTGAAGCAATCCTGGATTTTACCTGGTTATGAATCTTTTTGTGGTTTTCTTGTTTTACTTACGTTGAGTTGGATTGATAACATTAATACTGTTTGTATCTAATGATTTCCGGAAACTCTTATTGTGACTTAAGGTGTGTGATTTCATTGGCATTTGAATTGACTTACATTTTCATTTTGTTATATGTACTTGATTCAATAGTTCAGTGTATTTTCATGCATCTTTATTTATTCTTCATAATGCTTGGTTCCCTTAGGGAGGGGGATGTGTTATAATCTATTGCCACATTTCCCTTCTCTATGGTTCCTCTATCTACTGCTCAGCCAGTGTGTATATGGATGTGCCTGAAGATGACTGGAATGTTAGAGATATGATGCAGTCATGGAATGTTAGGTGCTTGGGGAGCTGTGGAGTGTCAGTTGGTGGCAGGCTGAGCAGGACAGAGGCTGCTCCTGGTGGGGCGTTATATGGATTTATCATCTTCCTGTGATTTACTGATCTGATTATCTTGACAATAAATCTACCTTATATATCTACATTATATCCGGCTACAAAGGACTATCATAATTACAATAGATAACATATTGATTTGGCTTGTAAATCAAAGGCTGTAAAAATGGCGGATCTGGCACGGGCCCTCTTAAAGGTCGATCCGAAGAGTGGCCTAAAGTGAGAAGAGAACAACCGATTAAATGTATAGGGTATGACAGCATCAGGCCAGCGTCTGCACCTATTTATTTCTGCCACGTGGCCAATGTAGTATACATATTATTCTTGTCAGCAGACAAGGTGAAGTTGTTTGCAGGGATTTAAGTTGTACTTTTTTGAATTATTAGTTGATGTAATGGTCATTCTTATTGCAAAACGACGGCGTATGTTTAAGCTCGTCTCTCATCACCCCATGACTAATTACTAGCCTTTGCTTGCAGAGCAGTATTTCAAAGAACGGGTGAATCATGTCAAGGCAACACAATGGCTGACACACATTTTCCCTCTTCATTGAAGTAAAGACTGTAAGATGTGGTTTCTTACACAACACACCTTGCGACTCTTGCCTCACGCACCTGTTGCTCGGAAGTTGAGTAATCAGCTTTTAAAAACCCGTCCTGCGTTACACAATATATTTAAAAAGTGCCGAAGGTTCCGGTTGTGCTGTCGGCTGTATTTATGCACCTTGATTTTTCCCAGAAGATCTACTGATGTTGTGAGTTGATCACCGGAGGAGGAGGGTAGGTGTGACTGTATTGTAAGAACTAATCTGGTTGGATACTAAAGGTAGGAGTTTACTGGCAATGTTCTAGAGGGCTGTTATCCCTACTCACAGAGGGCATAGGGCAGACACTTTTATGACCTGTGGCTCCCTTGACCTAATCAGCAGTTGGCCGTAACTCCCCACTATTTTTTTACCACGCCCCTTTAAGAGACTCCCCCCACACTCCACAGCCCCCCTCTGGATCCCACTTAACACCATGGTTAAACCCCTCCATTCGTACGAAGTGGCCTCTGGTGTCTGTGGTAACCCCAGCCCCCCCCCCACGCTTTATAATGTGCTGCCACTATCACCATGTCGCAGAACAATGTCGAATGTGTACATCAGTTCTCATTTCTGACTTTCGTTTATTGAGTTAATTCACCATTGGACCCTTCCAGGTTCTCTGTATTCCTGGCTTGATTTCTAGGAGCTGAGGCAATGTGCCCTTTCTCCTGCCCTTCAGATGCCATGGCAGGGGCATAACGTTCAATAGTGCAGCCGGGGCAGGGGCACCAGGGCCCAGTGTTCTGAGGGACCCACTGCTCTCCAACCCCAACTCTAGGTGTTCTTTAACTGCCAACCCAAGGTATCAGGACTGTTTCTCTGCTTGAGCTAGGGCCCACAGCAGCTTTCTACAAGCTCAAAGACCACAGGCCCATCACCGCAGTGTGGCCTTTTAGAACGCAAAACTCATTCTCAGAAGAATCCATGAAAAGTCCCTCGAGAGGCGACCGTTTACAATTCCAGTAACGTGCGTTTGTTTCTAGAGTCACCATCATGGTCCATTGACTGCCGGGTTGGTTACCCCCTACCTCCCTCCCACCTTGGACAGACTCTGTACACAGCCCAGGACTGCTCGATGCTTCTGGAACCTATGTTTCTGACAAATATAAATATAACTCCTGCAGCTTGGATCGCCTGGACTGACCCTTGCGCCATCAAATTCCTGCAGGCTGTAGCACTTCAGTGTGACCCCTGCAGGCTTCTAACTCCTGCATCTCGGCGCACCCAGCCGGGCCCTGGGGCACTGTGGAGCATGCAGACGGGCCCCTGCACCCATCTAAAGCCTGATGTCTAGCAACCACCCTGACCCGTGAGGCCTAGAGTAGTCAGCCTTCTGCCTCTAAACCTTGCAATGTACACTCAGCTTGACCCCAACCTCGTAATCCTGCCATTCGCTTACATTTATTTGTGCGCTTGAAATTTATGAAGACAACGGCGACTTTTCAGCCAAATAAATATCAACGCGCTTTATCATGAAGCGCTTTCTGCCTCACAGTCACACTTGCAGCTTTGTACAGCTGTAAATCACAAGTGCCGCCATTACCCACTGATACTGTCGCCCCGTCTTCTCTCTCTCTGAAATTAGAACCTTTCACACTGCACGCAGATTTTAGCAGCAGTTGCCTGACCAAAACAACGCTCGACCAGCCTGTTACATGCACTCCCCCAGCACTGCGTTCTCACACGTACCCACTCACTCCCTAGCCATTACTCACTAGCATGCTGCAGCTAATTCTTGGCATTAGGAACTTCACTTACCTATTTCCTTGTGCAGAGGGTCCCACGAGGCACGGCAGAGCATGGCGGGCAGCAAACACGCGCCTCAAATGCTCAGAACTGCATATGGCAGCAATGGCGGAGACAGCACCTCTGAAAGCACGTACGCGCACACATACTCATGTTGCTCTTGGGCCAAATCATGTTGCAGGATGATGAAGGTGGCATTATTAACTCCCCCGTACGCTGCAGCTGCAATTTTCCACATCGTGCGCGCGGCGCCCCTGGTACCTCATTACGGCGCACTGGGGTGCCGCTGCGCACAGTTTGGGAACCACTGGCATAGGGGCATGGCTAACATTGGTGCAGCAGGTGCAATGGCACTGGAGCCCCCAGGGACCCATCTAACCCTGATAATTCATTATTTTACTAGCCCAACAGCAATCAAGCAGGCCATTTTATTAGCTTGCATCGGGGCCCGTGGCATCCTTGCTCTGCTACTGTGAAGACAGCCCATTAGAATGTAATGCTGAGTGTGACTTTTCTAAAAGGAATTTCTAAGTGATGTCTTTGGTACAGGGATAAACTCATGTTGCATCTGAAGTGGTATTTCTACTGCCTTTAATGAAGTCCATAAATCAGAACTCTACAGAGAAATGGATCAGAGGAGGAAGCATGGTGAAGCAAGTCTGAGTTTGTACTTAGTTGGTAACTGAGGTATCTGTGCGAAAAAGGCTGCAGATCAAGTCTTTAAGAGATATGGAAATTGGTCATAAACAAGGAAGAGAGTGATAGATTAGGTGCAGCGAGGGTAGACGAAACAGAAACTGGCAGGTCTTAGGTCTGTTTTCTGAGCAATTACAACCCCTATTTTGGGCACTTTAGCGCTTTCCTGTATGAGTAGCACACTATGGAATGTTGGATGTGTGGTTGGAAGGAGGTAGCCTTTGTTTTGATTCTATGTGGAAAATGTTTCCATGTTGTGTGTGATGACCACCGAGGTGTAGTTATAGTGTTAGAGGATGTAGTGCATAGCAGTGTTTTGGATGTTGAAGTGTGAGAGACAGACGCACAGTTTAACGGTTTTCAGTACTTTGGTACCTTTAAACAGCTCTGCAGGTCCCTTTATGGTATTTCATATGATATAGTCTGCTTAGCTGGTTACTGCACTGTGTTGTTCAATCTGTGATTGTGTGTATAGTTATGGTCCTGAGCTGGCATAACTGGAGGGAGAGAGAAGTGGAGGGATCTGTTGGGATGGACATTTTTATTATCATTCCATATCTGAGTGTCTAGTTCAGATGTAAAGAATTGGTCCGATTGCTTAGGTATTTGGGACCTGCAGTGTTCGACTATATTAAAGTAATCAAATTATCCAGCAATGTATGACAGATCTCTTCAGTTATTCAATGCCTGTTTAATTGGTGTTAGCTCCTTTTTGTGGTTGTATAGAGGGACAACCCTCATAACAGATATGTCTTATGTGAATTTAGGAGGTATAAGTAGTTGCTGACTGCTGTATATTAAGGTTTTAGTATTATTGTTGGCCATAACTGTTATATATGGATGAACATGACATATAATGCCATGACAAATAATTGGTCAGCCCTTCTTAGCTTATCTGCATATCAAAAGCAATGTGCTGTTTGAGTTGTTTGCAATTCGTGGGTTGTAAGATGAGTATTGCATTTGAGGGTGCAACTGTTTTCTGGGCTCTGTGCCAGAATGGGGGTGGTGCAGTTATCGAAGAAACAGCGATGTTTTCAACTGTCTTCGGAAGTGTATATGCTCCTGGGTGCTTCTAATGGTGGCTGGCAGTGAGTTCCAAAGTTTAGTGGCTTACTGAGAAAGCAGGGCCTCCTATAGATTTCTTATGGTGAGGTGGTATGTTGAGAAGTGAAGCAAGGATGGAGCACAAAGCTCTATTTAGTGTGTATTGCCTGTATTTAACTTGCAGTTACAGGGGTCCCTCTCCTTGGGAGGCTCTGTGGACAATGCAGAGTGCTTTGAACATTGGCCGTCCAGTTATAGATAGCCAGTGGAGCGATTGCATGACTGTAGTCATGCATTTTCTTGGGTACAGGCAGAGAAGAAGTCTTATGGCTGCATTATGGATAAGTTGTATTTTGCTTATAATGAATGCAGTTACCCCAAGGTATAGGTTGTTGACATATTCTAGCTTGGAGATTACAAGTGTAAGGATAGTTTGCAATTTATCTTGGTGTGCAAGGTATGGGAAGATACACTGTAGTGTTTTGTTCTGTAAAAAGCACTCTTTGTAACATTGTTAGAATGCAATATCAAGGATAGGTCAGAATCCATAAGTTTCTAACTTCTCTTGGCATTGTTGAAAGAAGCATACAGCAGTAGATGGGTCGTTTTGCCATTGTCCAAAGATCATAATCTCTTACTTTGCAGTATTGAGCTTTAGATGGTTAATCATCATTATCCATCTGTTTATGGCAAAAAGACAGTCATTGAGTTGTGAATTGTAGAGGTCTCCGGGACTATCCATTTTTAAAATGATTTGAGTATCATTTGTATAGTTGTCACATGCGACGTTGTATGAATGAATCAGATTTGGTAAGGTGATAGGTTGATATTGAGTAATAAAGAAGATATGATTGACCCCCGAGAAATGCCACAATGTTGAGTGAGAGAAGGTGATGTGAAAGGGGGTAGGTAGACTACACTTTGTATGAGATAAAGCATTTTCCTGGATTTGGATATTGTGAAGTCTTTGTAGTAGCATGTGGTGGTGGACAGTGTCAAATGCAGGTGATAAATCCAGAAGTAATAAGGCATCTACTCTGTGAGATTTAGATCATCTCTGATGGACAGGATAACTGACTTTCTGCCTCTGCCTGGTCGGAAACCAGACTGTTGGTCTCACACTAAGCCATAATACTCAGGAAGGTTAGAGAGTTGAGTAAACACTGCTCTCTAAAACCTTTTGACTAAGAACGGTATGCTTGATATGGGCCTGTAGTTTGATGGGCAAAATGGGTTGGGTTTTTCTTTGTGAAGAGAGATCTGATATAGGAGGTTATTAGCTCAGTTAAGAATTAACCTAGTTCCAGGGACTTGGTAGGCGTCTGGCTACCTTCCCTCCAAAGTTTGAGTGCAGGATATCTTTAAAGATTTTGTGAAGGTGATTCTGATGGTCTGGCTACAATGATAATATTGAGGAAATCTTTTATGACAGAATATTGAAGGTATGCATTGATGAATGGTTATTGGTGTCTCTATATGTGTCGGTTAGGTCGTGTGTGGTTGTGGTTTTGTCTGATAGTTTTAAATATTCATTTTTAGATCAATTAATTGGAGATTTTGTCACATATGTCTTGTGATTGTGGTGCTTCTGTGGTCGGCCCTCTGGATTGTGGAATGGTATGGTGTTCTTTAGAAGGGTAGTCAGCTTCAGTTATGCGTGTAGAGTAGTGATTTTGTTGTGGTTCTGATGGCTCTTTTGTAGGCTCTGTTATAAAGCTGCAGTGTGCCTCTGTCTGTTTCATCTCCTGGCTTTATCCATTTGTGTTGTGGGTTTGAGTTGTGTTTTCATTCTTTTGATGTTGTCATTAACCAATGTGGTGTTCTTTTTGTGGTCAACCCTGGATGTGGTTTTTGTTGGTATCTCTTTCTCCAGTGTAGATTCAGTTCTAGAAGGTGTGTATGTCTTTCGGCCAAATGTTTATTGGGGTTTTTTCAAGGAGGTTTTGAGTTGGTGGTTGTGTAGATTTTTCTATTGTCTGTAAGAGTGTTTGTTATTGTTTGTTTTTTTTGTCTTTGAAGTGCTGTTATTGATAGATATGTATATCCTGAAGGTAATGATGATGAGATCGCTTTAGCTTACAAGGAAGTTATCTGTAACTGTGACTTGTCCTAAGGATGCAAATATTCATCCATCATGTGTCCTCTGCATTACGTTAGGCCAGAAATGATTTGCTGTAGGTTAAAGGCTTTAAGACTGGACGTGATAGCTGTGGTTGTGATTAGATTCTTCTTGTCAAACCATATCTTGAGCTCTCCTAGAATGTAAAGGTTTGGTTGCTCCAGATGGGTGTTGATTACTGTATCAAGTAGGACATCTTTAAAGTTGGTTTTGCTGTGTGCTGGTCTATATATTAAGAGGAAGCAATAAGTAATATTTGGAGCGGGGTGACATCTTATCATCAAGGATTCACAGCCATCCATGCTGAGTTTTGAATCATTTCAATTTGTAGTGTTTTATGGATGAAAGCTAGGCCTCCTCCGCATTTGCTAATATGATTTGTGTTGATGTGGAAATCTGGAGGGATGGCTTCATGGCAAGTGGGTGCAAAATATTTACTGAGCCATATTTCTTTATTGAAGGTGAGGTCCAGTGTTGTTTCTGTGAGTGGGTCAAAGATGTTCAAGTGAATTTTTTCATGGATCTTGTGTTGAAGAGTAGGCATTTTAGTAGTTTTATTTCTTTCTTCTTGACGTCCTGTAGTAAGGTTGAAGGGACAAAAGGTATTTGATATGGCTGGTTTGGGGGTGTATTGATCTTGGTGCTTTTGATGGAGGTTGAAAGGGGGTTGTTTGGTTAGAGACATTAGGACTCTGAGATGTATCTATGTGGAGGGGGCTTTTGGTGGTGGGTCTTGGTGTTGTAATCAATATGTTGTATAGTTTTTTATATAGAGTGTGGGAAGATGTGGTGGGACGGTGCGATTAGGGTACCTTGGGATCATATGTTTGCGCCTTTCCTTGATTGCTAGTTTCCATTTGGCAAGTAAGATTGTGTATACAGATAATTTGAGTTGCAGTTATTGAATAATTGTAATGTTTGTGATATGTTGTGTGGTGTTGATGTGATTATTTTTGGAGGAGTTAGATGGTTGATGGGGAGATGTATTGGTAGTTAAATTCACTCAGTGTTTTTTAATTAGCATAGGTGGAGTTTTAGGAATTATTGGCTGAGAAAGATTTTGGAAGAGAGGTTTGTTACCTGAAATTTGTATGGCGGATATTTGAAATGGGATTCCTGGTTGACTAGGGCTTGCGCCTAAGCCAGGCGGAAACCACCACTCTAGTCAGGGCAAGGGAGTTACACCCCGAAGATAACCCTTGCTAACCCCCTTGGTAGCTTGGCACGAGCAGTCGGGCTTATCCCAGAGGCAATGTGTAAAGCATTTGCGCAACACACACACACAGCAGCAACACATTAGGCACACTACAAAAGAGACTCCGCACAAGGTTATATAAAAGTAGCCTTTGTATTATCCAAAACACATTAGAATCATAATCACACAATATACACTGTGCCAACTGGCACCAGGTCATAATTGCCAGGGGATTATATAAAGAACAGGGCCAATCTGGCCACTGTCAGAACCTTTAGAAGCATAAGTAGCAAATGTAAAACACCACCAGCAACTACTGGTAGAATACTGTACTTAGCATCATATCACATTAGCATTAGCAACATAAGTGCATCAAGTCTGCATCACCTTAGGCATAAAAACACATTATGCATAGTTATCATAACTATAAACACTGGGCATAAATCACATTTGGCAACCATCAGCATGAACACATTATGCATACATTTGGCAGTGCACCACAGCAACACTAACTAGATGCATACATCACCTTAGAGCCTTGCGCCCTATCTACGCCATAAAGCTGACCCCAGGCCAACTGGCCTTTGTGGGGCTCAAATGCCCTTTGTCCAAAAAGTCAGGGCTGTAACTGGGGCCTCTCAAGTAGCCCCCTGGCTGCCAATGCAGCGAACCATTGTGCGAAATGCACTGGGGCACGTGGGTGCCTCTCACCCCCTGCTCATCAATAAACAAAATAAATGCCCACTTTGTTGCAGCTGCCCTCGGTCTGGCTGGGCAGCTGTAGGAAATTGGCTTTGGCACCACAGTGCCTGGGGGAGCCCCACTCAGGGACTCTCAAAAACAATAGGGTCCCACGTTGCAGCTTCCCGCGCTTGTGTGGTGCAGCTGGGAAGGGGGACCCCCACTCTGGGACTCCAAACACACAATTGCCCCCAAAAAGAACTCAGTCCAAGTGAGCTCCATTCATGAGGCTCCTCCTGGTGCACCTCTCTGTGCACAAAATGTGCTGTGCATGGAGCCCTCACGGCTCCGGACAAACCCTCCTTAGCAGCCTCACTCACCGGGTGCTCGCCAGACTCCTCCGGTCTCCTCCAACGCAGGGGAAGCTAGGCGGCGTCTCTTGTACGAGCAGGTGCCCGGGGCTTCTCCTTCTCCACATAGGGAGGTCCCACATACCATCCATAAGCGGGGCTTTCTCCGGCCACGGTGACAAGACCCCCGCCTTGGTGCAAGTAACCTTTTCTGACTTGCTGCTTCCGGGGCTTTAGGTCATGCCCCTAACCAGGCAAGATGCCTGACTTCCGGGCCACAGCAGTGCCTTTTGGAGGCTCCTTTCTCCGTGGCAAAGTGCGGGGTGGGCTCCTGCCGTAAAACAAAAAACATTGCGGGATGGGCTCCCGCTGGTGAATAAACTTAAATGCGGGTGGGCACCCGCCGATAAGAGCACAAAACAGTGGCAATGCGGGGTAGGCTCTACCTACAGTAGCCTAAATGCGGGGGAATCCCCTCTGAAGTTGTTGCAGCTCCTGCGCTGCAAAAAGCACCAGCACTCTCCTTGGAAAGGAAATAGAGCACCCACGAGGCGCTAAGGTCCCCACAGTTCCAGGGCAAAGGCTAAGCCCAGGCAGGCCAGCTCACAGGGCCCTCCAGCAAGGAGGCAGTCCCTCCTGGCGGTTCCTCCTGGAGCCCAGCAGCCGCAGGTCCCGCCAGTAACACCGGAAAGCACAAAAAGCATAACCTTTACAAGGGGTCACAGCCCCAATATTTATAGTACATTTTCTTTGCCTGCCCTGGCACAGGGCTTTGGGAAATCCAGCCTCAACTGGTTCTGGGGGGTGTGGAGCACTTTGTTTACATGGCTCCCACCCTCCTTTGTCAGGTTGGGACTCTGTCATCAGACACACCACTGGGAGGCGGAGCCAGCATTCACCTGGGCAGGTACAGACCTATTCAGGGTCAGGAGACTACTCCCACCACTCCAAATGCAGATCTCCTATTCAGCCTAGTGCTGACTCACCCTGCCCTCCCTGGAGCCACACACACCTCACCAGCCCCTGTCATTCCGAAGCCAGACACACAATCCACATCAGCGAGGCAGACACATAGCACACAGAAATGCCAACTTCTAAAAGTGGCATTTCTAAAATAGTGATAATAAATCTGTGCACACCATTGTGCAGCATTTTTTATTATTATTCCAACCATACCAACCTTGACCACGCTGCTCCTCTCATATCAGGAATTACCACTGAAACTTCTTATCAGGGAATCCCCAATGCATTCTTATGAGAGGGCAGCCTCCTAGCAGTGAGAAACCAAAATGGCGGTTTGTCACTACCGGGACATGTCACCCACTTAAGGTATATTTCCTACCTTCCACCTATCATGCACCCTGCCCATGGGGCTAGCTAGGGCCTACCTTAGGGGTGACTGACATGCAGTAAAAGGGGGGTCACAGACATGGCACACACTAGGTGCAACGTCACAGCGGCAGTAACACTGTGTGCACAGGCCCTGTAATGCAGAGGCCTGAGACAGGTTTGAAAGGCTACTTTGGTGGGTGGCACAATCAGCGCTGCAAGCCCACCAGTAGCATTTAATTTACTGGCCCCTGGTATCTGAGATACCACTTTACAAGGGACTGAGAGGTATATTAAATATGCCAAACAGGTGTAGACCAATCTTATCATGTTTACCACAAAGAGCACACACACTTTACTCTGGACAGCAGTGCTAAAGTGCCTAGAGTCCTAGAACCACCAACACCATGTCAGAAAAAAGGCTAGGAGGAAGGCAAAATGTTCAGGGATGACCCTGCAAAAAGGGCCAAGTCCAACAGTGGAGATGCACAGTTACTAGCTCTAAGCTCTTTCCAGACCCTAACAGCCCTGAACAGGCAAAAGATTTAACTTGTCTTTAAGGTTAACTAGCATCCCGGGCTAGATTCCCTGAGCGTAAGGGTTAAATATCCTTAGTGATCATTAACAAGGTGCCCCAGCACACACAATTACATTCCATACAAACTATATAATGTCAATGTAGACAGTCTTTGTATTTTCTTCTTGCACTGTTCTTATGTTCAGCTGTTTGGTTTCTTAGCCAACACATATTTCGTCTCACTTCGGCATAATATCCTGTGACTACTTCAGGGCTATATCCCCTCAGCGCGATACCTCCCTGTTGGTTATAATTCCGTCCCGAAGGTTGTAATAATTCAAATCTGAGTCAAGTATGCTGTATACTTTCTATTCCTGAAATTAAAGTAGCTAACGTTTTCATATGTAAGTAAGTAAGTAAATCTTTATTACTACAGAGATTTATACTTCTTTCAAGCTGAGCATAGAATTAAAATAGAGTGAGTCTCTTGTTTTGCCTGGACTGGTTGTGTCAGAAGACTTACATCAGGGTGTAGACCGAACTGTAATATATGATTCTAACGGAAAAAGCTTGTTTTTCACCAGAGTCTTATTGGTCTGTAGCGATCCCCTACTGTTTTATTGTGTGCTAATTGGCATTCTGGAGTCTGTTCAATCTCTTATTGAATGGTTGATTCCTATTGGTAGCCCCTTTAAGTTTTGCTTCTTAGCTTGGAATCATCCAGTGTCTGCCTTCTGTCGTTCTTGTTTTTTTTCTGCTTACTCCAGGAATTTGACAACATGGCTTGCCAGTTGAATATGTTTTCCCTCAAAGCAAGCCTTGACCGCCTGCCGGCATGTTCTTATGCCCAGCTGATTAAGGGGCAATTTGAGGTGAGATCTGCGCTCTGTGTCCAGGCCTTTACAGGTGCATAATAGGTGCTGGATGTCTTCTTTTGCTTTCCCACATATTCGGCAATTGGTTGTTGCTTGGGGCCTTTTCCATGGGGGTAGATGGTTTTGTGCTGGGAGTTGGCCCAGCCGTAAGCGTAGGAACTTCTCCTTTGTGTGCCTGGTAAACCGGGCTCCTAAATAGTTTTGGCAGAGACTGCTTGTGTAGCTTTGGATGACTATCTAGCCATGTCCCGGTTAGCTAGGCTTGCTTTATCCTCAATTAACGAGATAGATCTTACTGATTTGTTGACTAGCTGTTTAAAGGTGTTGTGAGACACGCTGAGCTTCCAGGCTTCTTGTAGGCACAAGGAGTTTATTGAGTGCTTAAGACATTTTGCGGCCGCACTATTGCTCTTACTTTCTATCTCATTCCATAGATAGTGATTTAGGCTTACAGCTTCTCCTCTCTGGATCTTATGCCATCTTTTGGCGTAGGCACCCATTCGCTCCATCGATTGATTTCTCAGGCCGAATTCCAGCCTTATTTGTGCCTGAGAGGTGTAGTTGGGCAGGCTGAAAATCATTCTCATGGCCTTCTCTATTGTCCTGTTCAATAGCTGAGCATCCCTCCCTCGGAGGCATTGGCTTCCGTAAGTTACTGCCGATGTTAATTTTGCCTGGAGCACTTGAAGCAGGGGGGTGAAGCTTTGGCCGACTGCTTTCGTTTTGAGGCTCCTTAGTGCAATCGCTATGCTGATGCCCCTCTGTTTTATTGATTCCTTTTGCTGTTGGAATGAGCCCTTTCTGTCAAGGATTACCCCCAAGTGCCTGTACTCCTCCACTTTTTCCATGGTGATCCCTCCCATGTGCCAGCGGAATCCAGCTGATGTTGTTTTTGCATTTATCTTCATTATTTTGGTTTTTAAAAGGTTAATGCTTAAGCTATTCTCTGTTGAGTACTTGAACGTTGTGCTGATCAGATGCTATAGTCCTATCGGTTTTCTGCTGATTAGCACAATATCATCAGCATACATTAAGTTGGAGAGAGTAAGACCACCTATGCTTGGAGCATGAGAGTTGCTTTCATCCAGCTGCTGTGCAAGGTCAGACAAAAAGATGTTGAATAATGTTGGCGCTACCATGCAGCCTTGTTTTAGGCCTTTTGTTGTCATTATTTTTCTTGACAGGAAGTTTCCTGATCCTAGCTTGATTTGGACCCATGTGTCCGCGTGTAGTAAAATCAGCTGTGTGAGTAGCCCTGATGGAATGTTCCTTTCTTCCAGCTTTGACCATAGTAAGTTTCTGTTGATGGTGTCGAACGCTGAGGTAAAATCGATAAAGCATACATACAGGGGTAGGTTGGCTGTCTTTGTGGCATCGATGAGGAGCGAGAGAGCCATCATCTTTGATGTTGTACTGTAGTGTAGTTCCTATATTCCCAATAGGCTCTGCGCATTGGAATAATATATTCAGCAGTGTAGACGTAGGACTGAGGTCGACTAGGTCTCTACTGACTATATTAGACTTAAGGTTTGCCAGCTAGCTCAGAGGTCACTAGAAACTTTCTCGAATAAACGAGGAGGAGTTTAACCTCCCTGGATAGACAAGAAGGGATTAGCTTCTGACAACCATAAAACATGACAACTTTGCTCCCTCAGAATAAGAGTGTATCTCTAGAGTCGTGTGAAAACAATAGACAGCTATTTCACTCAGTCAAGTGTGCAAACTTAGTTTCACCAGAGTGAAGAGAAAAGAGAGACGGGCGTTTTCAATAAAAGGTGTTATTTATTGAGCAGTCTTCTTTCTCATACAAGAGAAATGAATTGCCACAATTGCAATACTTAGCATAAAGTAAAGTGCGTACAGTAAAAGGAGTATTATAAAATAATACTGTAAAAGCATTGATATGGTTTCTTAGCCATATGTTTCTTTAAAATAGATAAAATATATACATACAAATATACATTGACTAACGTACTCAACTGGTGCTTCTAAATACGCCTACCCCGGTGTACCTGACCTAAGCCTAATACGTGGGAAGGAGTAAGTAAGTAGCAGTTTAAGTTAAGTTGGTTTTGCCAAGGAATCTGAATCAAGAATTCTCTTAAAGGGTTTAGTCAGCTCCGTACCTGGGTATTAGAAAGCAGGAGGTCTGGTATCTCTCTCTCAGGACTCGATATCCCAGTAACCCGCGAGGGTATCTGGAAACACCGGAGCTGGATTTCTCGGCAGGAGAAAAGACAGCGTCTATCTCAGTGCGTCAAAGAGGAGGGGCGGCGACCGTGGGCTCTCGCATCAGCTGGGCTCTCGGACAAGTAGATAGCCGCTCTGCTCCAAAACCACCATTGTGTGTTTTCTTAAGGCAACGTTGGTATATTTATACCTGAAAGGTGCCGGGTTTTGACATAAGGTTGGACATAAGACGTCAATGAAGATGTCACTAAGAACTGGCCGTTCTTAGAGTGCTCACAGGAGTTCTAGGACAAAATCAAAACAAAAGCAATGGGGAATTCCCAGGTTGCTGGAGGTTTGGTTTGTTTACAGAACTCGTTGTACTTTCTAGGAGCCTGGGGAAGTAGCCTTGCTTAATTTGGGCAGCATGGGCTATGACTAAATATGGATATGATTCTTATGCCTTTATAAGGATATTATTTATTATAACCAAGTCCAAGTCAAATTTGCTTTATTCGTGATAAACACATAAAAGCATTTACATACATAAAAATCCATTAAAAAATTTGATTTGTGTTACTTAAAATAGAACTATAGACATTTAAAAATACGTGAGTTAAAAATGTAAAAATATAAAAAGAGCTTAAGAATGCAGATGTTTTTGTAGCACGTTATTTACAATAGTCTGCTTATAAGTTTTTGTCTAATGGACCATGACCACCCCAGGTATTTAGCAGTGGCTATTAATATAGGCAATGATGAATTAGTGCGAATAATTCTTAAGGCTACCGCACTACTTGTCGTTCCTAGATTTTTACACATAGGAGTTAGCCAAATACGTCTGGGTTCCACGTATGATTTACATACAAATAAAAAAATGTCAGATAGTTTCATTATGCTCTCCACAAGATGGACACATTTTAGTTGATAGGCCCCCCACCTACCAGTCAGAGATCTCAATGGGATGGCACCTGCTCTGATCTGTAAGAGCAACCTCCTGTCCCTTGGGTTAGTAATAACGTCCCAATACAGTTAAAAATTGGGGAGGGATTTTGCTTCCAAGAATCTTCCCGCCATAGACTCTGGGTTGGTTTCATTCCAGATTCGTGCTACCACCCTTACCCAGTAGATCTTTTAAGGACTTGTTTTGTTGGAAAAGAAGCACTCTCGGGACTTTCCCATAATGGATCTAGACCAAGAGGCCCAACATGTTTCTGAGTTCTTTTAACCAACCTATTTTATGAAAAACATCAGCTCTGCTAACATCCTTAAACCCCTCAGCGTAATGTAAAAGTTCAGGTGTAGTCCAGAGTCTGCGCCAGTACAATACTGGACGCAACCTTGCAAGGTCGACTACCGACTTCCTACCCAGATCAAACTTAAGAGGTACCAAAGGAGACCCTTTAGGAAGGCCAGTAATGAGTCTAAAAAACTTGTTTTCCGCTGTCATAATGGTTGCAAGTTCTCATAACACCATAGCTCTGCACCATAAAGGGTTGATCCGAGTGCTTTAGCCTCGTACACCTGTAATGCTGGTTTAACCGGTTTTGTTAGGGATTTTCTATGTTCAGAGCCCAATGCACCGGCTATTTGCTTATGTCTCACGGTTGTAATGTCTATGTGCTTGGTCCATCTTAGATCATTAGATACGTGGATTCCCAAATATGTAAAAGCATTTACCACCTCCAGATGTCGGCCATTCATAACAATTCGGGGACTGTGGCTACGACGAGAGTTAAAAACCATCAGTTTAGTTTTGGCCACATTTATCTCCAAGCCATGGTCCTTGCAGAATTGATCAAAAATGGATAAAGCGTGCTGTAAACCACTTGGGGTTTTAGATAAAATCAAAGTGTCATCTGCAAACATTAAAATTGATATTTTGGATCCAGCCAACGAAGGAGCGTCCACATTATCAGCCAGCATCCGGGCAACAACACCATTAATATATAGCGTGAACAATGTAGGAGCCATTGAGCAGCCTTGACGAACACCTCTCTCGACAGGGAATTCTGGGGTGACCATTCCATATCCTCCCCACTGGATCTTCGCAAAGTTTGTCTCATGGAGCGTCATTAACAGTGTCAAAAGATCAACAGGGAGGCCCAGGCTCTTCAACACCTGCCACAGCTTGGCCCTTGGGACCAAGTCAAAGGCAGCCCGCAAGTCAACAAAAGCTGCATACAGGCTGCCCTTGCCCAGCACCACAGTTTTCCACTGGAGCAAAGTGAAGCGGAAGACCTGATCCATCGTGCTGACCAGTTTTCGAAAGCCAGCCTGGAATTGTGACATAGCGTTATTTTCCTCAGCCCACTCCAAAAGTCTGTTTACAAACACCCTACCAATCACCTTTTGTATGGTGTCAATGAGGCTTATGGGCCTGTAGTTTCCTGGCAGAGATCTATCACCTTTTTTGAAGACAGGGATAATAACTGCCCCTTTCCATGACACCGGAATATTGGCACCTTGGGCGACTGCATTAAGGAGGAGAAGAATATATTTGCTCCAGCGTTCTTTATCACTAATGAAAAGATCCGCTGGAACACCGTTCAATCCCGGGGCTCTACCACTCGCCACAGTACTCAGGGCCATCATGACTTCTCTTTTGCTGAATAGGTTGCCTTCACATTTGGAAGGGCCAAGGTCAACCAAAGAAGTGCTAGGCAGGGGGGCGGCATACTGGGGCTTAAAATATTCTACTCAGTCCTCTTGGGATACATTGTTATTAGGTGACTCCGCTACACCCCCTTTACCCCACTTTATGATGTTCCAGAATAACCTAGAGTCTTTTTTGTCACTTGCCTCCCTTAGCTCTTGCCAATGAAGCTCATCCCACAATTTCTTAGCCTCGACTATACTTTTTTTATAATCTAAGCGGGCACGCCGGATAGAGGCCAAATCCCTTCCTTTGATCGCTGCTCCTAGAGCCAATCTAGAGGCCCTACACTCAGAATTATACCACCTAGCCTGTTTTGGTTTGCTCTCATTACTTCTCTTTTGTGGTTTTTGGAAGTAAACCTTAATGTTTGAAAATATATTTTCATGAATTGTAGTCACTAGGTCACTGCCTGGGTCTATTAGGTTTAATTGCTCTAGGGATATTACTGCTTCATCGACCTGGGCATTAATAATGTCGATAGTCTGCTGGCTAGTTTTGACTTTTGTCCATTTTAGTCGGCGCATGTCATTAGTTGGGACAACCATGGGGACATCCTCTACTGTATCTGACATTGCAGCACTAGTTGAGGACCACCACTTATGCTCGACTCACAGTGGATTATGGTCACTTTCTATTCTGGATCTAACCTTCATGTCAATCACTGACCCCCCAAGATTTAAGCTGCATAAGACGTAATCTATTCTGCTCCTATACCTTCCATTGTCGAACGTGTAAGCCCCTGCCTTATCGCTTAGGGTCCTCCCATTCATTGCCCTCAGACTATTTTTGTAACAAATGGCATTTAAAGCAATGATATCCTCCGTCCATCGAGTAATTGGCTTCAGATTTAAGTTTGGAATGCCCCATTGCCTGTCCTCATCATCTCCAGAAAAGTTGTGTTGGATATCCAGCGGCTCGAAAGTCCTGTTTAAATCGCCCGCTAGCACAACACTAGTTTCCAGGGAATGGGTCTCAAGAAGGGAGCCCAAAGCCGCACAGACCTCTGACCTCCCTTTCTTGTTACCTCTGGCATAGACGTTATATATATCGAGCATGCCCGCAGGACCCAGATTTATTCTGATAAGTTGGATATCTCTACTTCTAGTGTCGACTACTTTGATGCTCAGCTTTAAACGCTGCCGCACCCAGATAGTAAGGCCACCCATTGGTCGACCCTTAGCACCCTTAAGTGCTGTGATGTAGTAGTTCAGGTATCCCTCAGAAAAGCGGGTTCACAGAGCCAGGTCTCCTGGAAGATACACAGATCAAAGGTATTTATAAAATCTTTCCAGTCTTGGGATTCCTGCTTGGTTCCTAGCCCCGCTAAGTTCCAAGAGACTAATTTGCCTGTATCTACCCCAATGGCCTCAGTGGTGCCACTAGTAATGGGTAAAGTAGATGTTTCAGACACCCCAATATCGTCTTTGCACATAGTTGTATTATGCGAATCAGCAGATAGAATCGACTCGCCATTTGTCCCAGATTTTAACTTAATTTTTCGACGATGGCTAACACCAATTAATGGAACACCCACTGGCGAGGGAAGCCCCATACTTCCCTCTTTATTCACAGTCTGCCCATTAATTTCTATCCCTACAACCTTATTTATTGGACGTCAATCATTATTGTCCAATCCAGAGCAGTTGCTTTCGCACGCGCGTCCCATGGACCTTGGAGTTTGCAGCTGCAGCTGGGGGCAAGATTTCCTTAGCTGGATCCATGATGGTGCGGGGGCGCTAGTTCTAAATTCCAGGGCAAAAAGATTTTCAGCCAGTGATGCATGTTTCAAGGTTAATTCGATAGAGTCATATTTATGATATGGGGTGCTAATTCTTTTAGCCACTAAGATATCTTCCCTTATTACTGAGCGACATCCTCTAACATGCCGCAACCAATGAATGGCTTTGTTAGTTAAGGAGTCCAGTAGCTCAGCTCTACTGTTGGTCAATTTGGGGAAATTAGTCATATATATTTTGTTACCAGAGTAGCCTTTATGAATTGCACTAACCCCTATACCCTCCTGTCTACTAGCACTAGCAGCCACATTTTTATCCTGCTCTATTGATCTCAAGGGTGTGGGTCGCTCTACTGATGTTGAATCGGGCTTTTGACGAATTGCCAGGGCTTTCCTTGTTACATCAACATGACTGGAGGATGGTCCTTCTTTCATAGTTGTCTTTCTAGTATGACAAGTCTTACTAGGGTCGACTATGGATGGTACAATTAGGATATTACGGTTGTCCATGGCTGGAGATCGCTGGACCTTAGTTTTTAGTGGATATGGGCCTTGCTAGCTAGTTAAAGCATTCGGTTGTATTTTTCTCTCTCCTGACTGCTCAACCCTAACTAGTGTTGTGAGGTTTTGTACTAGGAACTTTAATGAATCTATTTCATCTCGAAGCAGTATTATAAGATTTATTAAGTTGGTAACTTCTTCAGTGACCACTACACCCCCAGTACTGTTGTTAATTAACCTAGTAGCTAGCCTATCTATCTGCTCTCCAACAGGGACAGATCCTGTATCTAATAGTGTCTGGGGGTCAGGGGGCCCACTATGAATATCAGCCAGGACCGTAAACCTATTATGGCAGGGTATCTAGGGGACAGTAATGGTTAGTGAGCCCTCGCCCATAGTACTAACAGCTAGATCCTGATCTATATCTCTCGGGGCCTTACTCTGGATAATTAGACAATCCCCATTGTCTGCCTGGTTATTAGCTTTTAATTTTCTCTTTGCACGGAACATAGCTGGTATAGTGGGTAAGTCATTAGTAGCATCTACTACCCTTATTGCATCCCCACCCTTTTCACTTACAATCTCCCCATTACCCTGGCCGTGATCAGTTTCTAGAATCTCTCTGCAAGCATCGACAAGGTCATTGATTCGATCCATAACACTTGCTACTGGGTGGCTAGAAGACTCGTTTTTTTTCCCTTCCGCTGTTTAGGGGGTTTACCATCTCCTCCCCCCACCTCCATAGATTTACGTTTCCCCATCTGTCCAGTATGCGCGCTGCTATCCTTAGCACAATACAGGTCTTTGAGTACACTCAATCTGTGCAAATTTGCTCGGGCCTGCCCTCACCTTGCTTTGTCTTTATGCGCCTTCTTTGCACAAGGGCCCCAAATGACAGATGTTAATGATGTGGCCCTGCCCTGCCTTTTCCTGCCGATGACGGCCGTAGACGGCCCGCCCTTTATCCGGGCTTCGTCCGGCTTGTCCCGCGCGCGTCCCGCGCTGCGTGAGGCGGAAGTTGACAGATAACGCCGGTATGAAAGGGGGCGGACCTCTGCGCGATGTTGCAACGCACGGACTCCTGGACAATGGAGTCCGTGCAGCGTGCTTCATGTCCCCCACAAAGTCCGGTCAGCTAGTCCCTTGATGTTTTACCCCTCCAGGGGCGATAGACAGCTCAGTTGTCCCAGCAGACTGTGCTGCGAAGCGGGACCCGCGCCAGCGGGTTCCGCGAGCCATTATGTGGAGCCGGTATGGAAGGGGGCGGACTTCTGCGCGATGTTGCAACGCACGGACTCCTGGGCAATGGAGTCCGTGCTCCGTGTCCCCCACAAAGACCGGTCAGTTAGTCCCTTGATGTTTTACCCCTCCAGGGGCGATAGACAGCTCAGTTATCCCAGCAGACTGTGCCACATAAGGGCATAAATCAGGACTATCGAATTTAGGGTCCTAGATAGAACTACAACACCCACTCCACGTTCTAATGTCCCTCATTACTTACAACTAAGCAACAGTAAACATATAAACATATAATGATGCATGTGTTTTCCAACCCACCCCAAAATACATAAATTTGCATATTGAAATGGTATATGGTAATACCCGAAAATGAGTAGTGGTACTGTACGCTTATCAAGCAGTGGTATCATTCAGTTAAAAAAATACATATATATATCAGCTGAATGAATTGCGAAAATTTATAGCGCGGGGGGCTGACAGTAATTACCTTATGACGTCTTGAAGATCGTCCGAAATTCAATCAGGGGACATTCACTACTCAGTTTCCCACAGCCGGACTGTAGTTCGCGTCCCGACTATGCCTCCAGATAGTTCTATCACGAAGCTACCGCCTCTGAACCAATGGCTCTTAATACAGAAAAGAAGGTCGAGACCATTCCATCACATAATAATACAAAATGCTGTACATGTGGTAGAATGAAAGGAAGGGGTCCTCAGACTCAGAACAAAGAAATTTACAGATTCATTCCATTGTTTTAAATTAATTCAAAAAAGCAAAGCTATTGGATGCAAAAGGAATTTAATTCAAAATTGCATGTATGTCCTGTTCTATGGATTAGAATTTATGTTACATTCAACAAATTTTGATACATGTATGTGCCCACATTCACAACGGGAAGGGGTGAAGTGAGGGAAGTGTCGGGGATAGGATAGACGTGATCTGAATCATTCAGTGACAAGTCTTATTCGTAATCTGAACAATATATACAAGTGGTCCCTTAGAGTGAGGGCCACATCTTGAGGCTCACACAGAGTCCAAAGTACAAATA
This sequence comes from Lissotriton helveticus, assembly GCF_964261635.1. Lineage (NCBI taxonomy): Eukaryota > Metazoa > Chordata > Amphibia > Caudata > Salamandridae > Lissotriton > Lissotriton helveticus. Next base: position 992,223,640 of record NC_136067.1, read on the forward strand.
GCAAAACAAGCCTAACTCCGTTAAAGCGATGAGTGTCTGGATTGGGCCCGGAGTTGGTCGTTGATTGTGTAGTCGTCTACGTTTCGACCCAAATAACCCGTAGGATCCTTTTCCTTACGAAAGGGTCTTCATCAGGACAGAGAAGTTGTGGGTGGGCAAACTCCTGGGGGACAATTAGAAAACTAATTAGAAACACACCCAACCTGTTTTTAATTCAAAGGAGGGTGGAACATACTCAACAGTTAAAAAACAGTTAAAAACCGTGTTGACTATCTTGTCTGAATCCCATATTGTTAAGTTAAACATTGTACAAGAGACTAGTTCTCACCTATCGTTGAGGGCGAGAGGGGTTGGATCAACTGAAAAGTGGATTCTCTTGATCCGGAGTGGAAATTAGTTGCTGCAGATGACCGGGATGTATCTACAGCTCTATTTGATGTCAGCTGATACAAATGAGAAATAAACAGTATAAGGAAGTTGTTTAGTCATCCACTTTCTTAGTTTGAGACAACATTTTTTAGGCCAATAGAAACATATTGGCACATTTGGAAAAATGCCACATTGTAGTTTACCTATTGGTCTCTATGGGTTGGAGTATCAAGAGGTTTAAACAATGTTTCCTATCGTTAGGTTTAGTTTCAAGCAGCTGGTAACCTAAGTTGGTGCTTCAATATTTCACATTATTCCGTGTGGACAAACTACCAGTTTTTAGACAGAAACCCAATTGTGTAAAAAAGGCAATTGTGCAATAGGGACATGGTGATGTTTGGAAAACGGATATACATTAACTCTGTTGCAAGTATCACTAACAAAAGAGCTCCCAGAAAAAAACTTTTTATGGCTTACCACTATTAAGCGGTTACTTTTGGCAGTAGAAATGGATTCGCCCTCGAGTTAATTATTCCAGTATGTCATATTCCAAAAATTAATTCTTGAAAAAAGTCAGCGGAACCCTAATTGAGTGGGAAAACAGATTATTCATTTCTGTTCAGTACATGCATAGTCACTAAAAAGTGCCTAGCTAAGAATAATCCTACTTAGAAAAGTTACAGCTTCTTGTTGAAGGGTGCGAGCATCGAGCAGATTGAAAAGTGGTGAATTGTGCCTGGAAATTAAAGGAAAGAGAATGGTTCCATTTTAGTTATTGTTACGCTACCGTTTGTCACCATAAATTCAGGGGGACCTTTTGGATTTGTCAATTACCTCCAGTAAATGATGGCTATTACTGAGGGAGGACCGGATCCCTCGCAATATTCACGGCCTCCTGTAGGAAAAAACAACAAACACCCAAGAGCTCAGAAACGTATTAAGGGTTTTACCGCGATTTCTATAGCGCGGGGGCTGACAGTAATTACCTTATGACGTCTTGAAGATCGTCCGAAATTCAATCAGGGGACATTCACTACTCAGTTTCCCACAGCCGGACTGTAATTCGCGTCCCGACTATGCCTCCGGATAGTTCTATCACAAAGCTACCGCCTCTGAACCAACACTTCCTGGTTGCTTTTAAGAGGGCGGGGCCTCGTATCATAAGGATAGACAAAAGACTCTACCTCTTCGGAAGTTCATGGTCCAGATTAATCTCGAATAGTATAAATACAATTTGGATTCCCAAATTTAAATAAAATTACCATGGCACAATTAAATCTTATCATCAATTACAAAAATAGAAAAAAATAAAATAAAAATAAAATAAAATAAGATTCCCGACTTATCAAAAATTTCAAAAAGTCAAACCTTATTTTTACATTCTTAGCCTAACCCAGCATTCAATGTATTACATCCTAAAACTGAGATTTGACATTACATTTATATATACATTGAGTGCACTTATCTCACAGGATAGTGAAAACTCATGGGTACCGTACTTCATAAAGATAGATTATTTCACACGAGAAAAGATATCACCAAAGTTGTACAACATGTTCTTGTATTATTGTACATTTAGGTAGCCACTAGTGTGAATGATAGAGTGCACCTATCTCGTAGGATAGTGAAAACTCAAACATTCTACGTATGTTACTACTGAGGAAAAAAGGGAAATTTACAAATCATAGTTTTATGATTTGAAAAAGGTTCAACATGTACCCTAAAGATTAGCTAATTGTGCAAAGCTGTTTTCAGATTCGTTAAGACCCTCGGCTACAGAGCTGAAAATATGGATCCACTTAAGCTCTCTGATATTCAGAATATTGGATAGATCACCACCCCTTGGGCCCAGTGTAACATGTTCCAAAATTACCCATTTAAGTGACTCAGGCAAATGGTTATGTTTTGTACAGTGTTCAACTAGAAGTGCCCCAGGTACCTTGCATCTGATTCTACTGCAATGTGAGAGGAACCGGGCCTTCACGCACTGTTGAGTCTGACCTACATATATGAGATCACAAGGACAAATTATTCCATAGATCACATTTTTGGTGTTACAGTTCGTGTGATATTTGTGCATGTGTCGATGGTTTTTGAAAATAAAGTCTTTAGATTGAATAGTCGAGGGGCAGGCTTTACATTTGCCACATCTATAATGTCCAACAACCCGTGGTTGTTGCCAGCACGATGCTATGGTGGGTTCGGGTGGACATTCTAGAAAAGACGAAAATACATAGTCCTTAACATTCCTGGCCTTTTTAAACGCATGCATCGGTACCTGTGTCATATCCAAATCTTTAGCAATGAGGCTCCAGTGTTTATTTATGACCTTCTTAATGGAATTGCTCTTCGTCGAGAAGGTAGTCACGCAAATCATGCGTTCTTCCGATTGACTGCTGCGTACTGATGGTTCAAGGAGTGTTTCACGATGGCAAAACCAAGCTCTCTTTCTAGAACGTTTAATGAGACGTTTAGGGTAGCCTCTCTCTACTAAGCGTTCCATCAAAATCTCCGATTGTAGCATATAGTCTTCTTTTTTACTGCAATTCCTTCGGACCCGTAGGAACTGTCCATAGGGCAAATTATCTCGAAGACTCCTAGGATGGTGGCTGGAATACTGCAATAATGAATTCCTTTCCGTAGGTTTTCTAAACAGGGTGGTATGTAGTGTGCCTCCCTCAGCCACTAGCGTAATGTCTAGGAAATCAATCTTCTTATTGCTGGAATGGATAGTAAATTGAATGTCAGAAGACCGTTGATTTAGCCATGAATGAAAAAGTTCAAGTTCGTTGTTATTCCCCTTCCAGATTAACAGCACATCATCGATGTACCGCACCCACAGTTGTATATGGTGTTGAAACGGATTTTGGTCACAGATGACGAAAGTCTTTTCATAGAAGGCCATGAACAGAATGGCCAGGTCCGGGGCAAAGGCTGCCCCCATTGCCACGCCCTTCGGTTGTAGGAAAAACACATTTTGAAATATAAAATAATTTCTCATCATTGCAATCTTCAGTAGGAGGATTATGAATGAGGTTGGTACTTGTACCGGAGCTTCACGACTGTCAAGGGCTTCAGTGACCACCATTAGGGCTTCCTCCTGTGGGATGCTGGTGTACAGCGACACTATGTCGCACGTTACCAGTAGTTCTTCATCAGGATTAAAAGCTCTCCCATCTACCAGAGTGATCGTCTGTGTGGTGTCTCTCAGATACGTGGAGGTAGCTTCAGCTAATGGCTTCAAAAAGAAATCTACATACCGGCAGAGAGGCTCAAGAATGGATCCGCACCCGGAGACGATAGGTCATCCCGGGGGATTGTGTAGATCTTTATGCACCTTGGGCAGGGTGTATATCGTTGCTATGCGTGGGTGACTCTGATTGAGATACTGGTATTCCTGATCAGTAAGGAAACCTTGTTTGACACCTTCCTGGGTTACCCGTTGGATTTCAATAGCCAGGCCTCGAGTAGGATCAGATGTTAATCTTTTGTAACTTACACCATCATTTAATTGGCGCAAGATCTCTCCTTTGTACTTCGATACATCTTGAATGATGATAGCCCCGCCCTTGTCAGCTGGCTTCACAACAACATCGGGATTAGATCTAAGAGTGTCCAGTGCTGTTCTTTCAGTCTTCCTGATGTTATATTTTACATAAGTTTTTTCTCTCAGAATTTCCTTGACCTCATCTGTGATGATATTCTCATACGCCAGTATTCGGTGGCTCATTGCGTTAGACTGGGGTACAAATGTAGATGGTACCCTGAATCCAGTCACCGAAGTGTTCCTCTGTGGTGGTCTATTTTTGAAGAAGAATCGCAATCTTATTTTACGAAAGAATTTTGAAAGTTCCATTAATGTATTGAAACAGTTCGGTGGTGTAGTAGGGACAAAGGACAGGCCCTTACTCAATACCCTGAGTTCATCTTCGTTGAGTTCATGTGAAGACAGGTTGATGATAGGTGTATCTGTTGTTTTTACCACCTGTAATTCTTGCGCCTGGTGGAGCGTTCGCCATGTTCCTCTGGTGGGAATCTGACCTGTTTCGACCCGCGGCCTCTGCCACCGTCGTTGTCCCACTGCATCGGGGGGCCTTGTTGCCCACGTCCTGTCCCTCGGTTCCAATTGTTGCCTCGTCCACGGGGCGGTCTCCATGTCCCCTGTTCTAAAAAAGAGTTCGACTGGTATTGCGGACGATAGTTATCCTGGTATCCGTAGGAGTTAATGTTACCCGCTTGTTCTGGATCTTCTCCTGAGCTATAGGAAGAGTCAAAAAATTGGAAAAACGTCCTCTAGACCTACCACCTCTGTAGCCCCGATTGGTGAAACGTCCTTGTTGATCCTGACCTCAAATTTTATGATAAGAAGAAAACTTATCCATATCTATCTGAGGAATATTTCCGACAGGATCAACAAGGATGTTTCACCAATCGGGGCTACAGAGGTGGTAGGTCTAGAGGACGTTTTTCCACATTTTCTGACTCTTCCTATAGCTCAGGAGAAGATCCAGAACAAGCGGGTAACAGTAACTCCTACGGATACCAGGATAACTATCGTCCGCAATACCAGTCGAACTCTTTTTTAGAACAGGGGCCATGGAGACCGCCCCCTGGACGAGGCAACAATTGGAACCGAGGGACAGGACGTGGGCAACAAGGCCCCCCGATGCAGTGGGACAACGACGGTGGCAGAGGCCGCGGGTCGAAACAGGTCAGATTCCCACCAGAGGAACACGGCGAACGCTCCACCAGGCGCAAGAAGTACAGGTGGTAAAAACAACAGATACACCTATCATCAACCTGTCTTCACATGAACTCAACGAAGATGAACTCAGGGTATTGAGTAAGGGCCTGTCCTTTGTCCCTACTACACCACCGAACTGTTTCAATACATTAATGGAACTTTCAAAATTCTTTCGTAAAATAAGATTGCGATTCTTCTTCAAAAATAGACCACCACAGAGGAACACTTCGGTGACTGGATTCAGGGTACCATCTACATTTGTACCCCAGTCTAACGCAATGAGCCACCGAATACTGGCGTATGAGAATATCATCACAGATGAGGTCAAGGAAATTCTGAGAGAAAAAACTTATGTAAAATATAACATCAGGAAGAATGAAAGAACAGCACTGGACACTCTTAGATCTAATCCCGATGTTGTTGTGAAGCCAGCTGACAAGGGCGGGGCTATCATCATTCAAGATGTATCGAAGTACAAAGGAGAGATCTTGCGCCAATTAAATGATGGTGTAAGTTACAAAAGATTAACATCTGATCCTACTCGAGGCCTGGCTATTGAAATCCAACGGGTAACCCAGGAAGGTGTCCAACAAGGTTTCCTTACTGATCAGGAATACCAGTATCTCAATCAGAGTCACCCACGCATACCAACGATATACACCCTGCCCAAGGTGCATAAAGATCTACACAATCCCCCGGGACGACCTATCGTCTCCGGGTGCGGATCCATTCTTGAGCCTCTCTGCCGGTATGTAGATTTCTTTTTGAAGCCATTAGCTGAAGCTCCACGTATCTGAGAGACACCACACAGACGATCACTCTGGTAGATGGGAGAGCTTTTAATCCTGATGAAGAACTACTGGTAACGTGTGACATAGTGTCGCTGTACACCAGCATCCCACAGGAGGAAGCCCTAATGGTGGTCACTGAAGCCCTTGACAGTCGTGCAGCTCCGGTACAAGTACCAACCTCATTCATAATCCTCCTACTGAAGATTGCAATGATGAGAAATTATTTTATATTTCAAAATGTGTTTTTCCTACAAACGAAGGGCGTGGCAATGGGGGCAGCCTTTGCCCCGGACCTGGCCATTCTGTTCATGGCCTTCTATGAAAAGACTTTCGTCATCTGTGACCAAAATCCGTTTCAACACCATATACAACTGTGGGTGCGGTACATCGATGATGTGCTGTTAATCTGGAAGGGGAATAACAACGAACTTGAACTTTTTCATTCATGGCTAAATCAACGGTCTTCTGACATTCAATTTACTATCCATTCCAGCAATAAGAAGATTGATTTCCTAGACATTACGCTAGTGGCTGAGGGAGGCACACTACATACCACCCTGTTTAGAAAACCTACGGAAAGGAATTCATTATTGCAGTATTCCAGCCACCATCCTGGGAGTCTTCGAGATAATTTGCCCTATGGACAGTTCCTACGGGTCCGAAGGAATTGCAGTAAAAAAGAAGACTATATGCTACAATCGGAGATTTTGATGGAACGCTCAGTAGAGAGAGGCTACCCTAAACGTCTCATTAAACGTTCTAGAAAGAGAGCTTGGTTTTGCCATCGTGAAACACTCCTTGAACCATCAGTACGCAGCAGTCAATCGGAAGAACGCATGATTTGCGTGACTACCTTCTCGACGAAGAGCAATTCCATTAAGAAGGTCATAAATAAACACTGGAGCCTCATTGCTAAAGATTTGGATATGACACAGGTACCGATGCATGCGTTTAAAAAGGCCAGGAATGTTAAGGACTATGTAGTTTCGTCTTTTCTAGAATGTCCACCCGAACCCACCATAGCATCGTGCTGGCAACAACCACGGGTTGTTGGACATTATAGATGTGGCAAATGTAAAGCCTGCCCCTCGACTATTCAATCTAAAGACTTTATTTTCAAAAACCATCGACACACGCACAAATATCACACGAACTGTAACACCAAAAATGTGATCTATGGAATAATTTGTCCTTGTGATCTCATATATGTAGGTCAGACTCAATAGTGCGTGAAGGCCCGGTTCCTCTCACATTGCAGTAGAATCAGATGCAAGGTACCTGGGGCACCTCTAGTTGAACACTGTACAAAACATAACCATTTGCCTGAGTCACTTAAATGGGTAATTTTGGAATATGTTACACTGGGCCCAAGGGGTGGTGATCTATCCAATATTCTGAATATCAGAGAGCTTAAGTGGATCCATATTTTCAACTCTGTAGCCGAGGGTCTTAACGAATCTGAAAACAGCTTTGCACAATTAGCTAATCTTTAGGGTACATGTTGAACCTTTTTCAAATCATAAAACTATGATTTGTAAATTTCCCTTTTTTCCTCAGTAGTAACATACGTAGAATGTTTGAGTTTTCACTATCCTACGAGATAGGTGCACTCTATCATTCACACTAGTGGCTACCTAAATGTACAATAATACAAGAACATGTTGTACATCTTTGGTGATATCTTATTCTCGTGTGAAATAATCTATCTTTATGAAGTACGGTACCCATGAGTTTTCACTATCCTGTGAGATAAGTGCACTCAATGTATATATAAATGTAATGTCAAATCTCAGTTTTAGGATGTAATACATTGAATGCTGGGTTAGGCTAAGAATGTAAAAATAAGGTTTGACTTTTTGAAATTTTTGATAAGTCGGGAATCTTATTTTATTTATTTTTTTTCTATTTTTTTTCTATTTTTGTAATTGGTGATAAGATTTAATTGTGCCATGGTAATTTTATTTAAATTTGGGAATCCAAATTGTATTTATACTATTCGAGATTAATCTGGACCATGAACTTCCGAAGAGGTAGAGTCTTTTGTCTACCCTTATGATACGAGGCCCCGCCCTCTTAAAAGCAACCAGGAAGTGTTGGTTCAGAGGCGGTAGCTTCGTGATAGAACTATCTGGAGGCATAGTCGGGACGCGAACTACAGTCCGGCTGTGGGAAACTGAGTAGTGAATGTCCCCTGATTGAATTTCGGACGATCTTCAAGACGTCATAAGGTAATTACTGTCAGCCCCCCGCGCTATAGAAATCGCGGTAAAACCCTTAATACGTTTCTGAGCTCTTGGGTGTTTGTTGTTTTTTCCTACAGGAGGCCGTGAATATTACGAGGGATCCGGTCCTCCCTCAGTAATAGCCATCAATCACTGGAGGTAATTGACAAATCCAAAAGGTCCCCCTGAATTTATGGTGACAAACGGTAGCGTAACAATAACTAAAATGGAACCATTCTCTTTCCTTTAATTTCCAGGCACAATTCACCACTTTTCAATCTGCTCGATGCTCGCACCCTTCAACAAGAAGCGGTAACTTTTCTAAGTAGGATTATTCTTAGCTAGGCACTTTTTAGTGACTATGCATGTACTGAACAGAAATGAATAACCTGTTTTCCCACTCAATTAGGGTTCCGCTGACTTTTTTCAAGAATTAATTTTTGGAATATGACATACTGGAATAATTAACTCGAGGGCGAATCCATTTCTACTGCCAAAAGTAACCGCTTAATAGTGGTAAGCCATAAAAAGTTTTTTTTTTTCTGGGAGCTCTTTTGTTAGTGATACTTGCAACAGAGTTAATGTATATCCGTTTTCCAAACATCACCATGTCCCTATTGCACAATTGCCTTTTTTACACAATTGGGTTTCTGTCTAAAAACTGGTAGTTTGTCCACACGGAATAATGTGAAATATTGAAGCACCAACTTAGGTTACCAGCTGCTTGAAACTAAACCTAACGATAGGAAACGTTGTTTAAACCTCTTGATACTCCAACCCATAGAGACCAATAGGTAAACTACAATGTGGCATTTTTCCAAATGTGCCAATATGTTTCTATTGGCCTAAAAAATGTTGTCTCAAACTAAGAAAGTGGATGACTAAACAACTTCCTTATACTGTTAATTTCTCATTTGTATCAGCTGACATCAAATAGAGCTGTAGATACATCCCGGTCATCTGCAGCAACTAATTTCCACTCCGGATCAAGAGAATCCACTTTTCAGTTGATCCAACCCCTCTCGCCCTCAACGATAGGTGAGAACTAGTCTCTTGTCCAATGTTTAACTTAACAATATGGGATTCAGACAAGATAGTCAACACGGTTTTTAACTGTTTTTTAACTGTTGAGTATGTTCCACCCTCCTTTGAATTAAAAACAGGTTGGGTGTGTTTCTAATTAGTTTTCTAATTGTCCCCCAGGAGTTTGCCCACCCACAACTTCTCTGTCCTGATGAAGACCCTTTCGTAAGGAAAAGGATCCTACGGGTTATTTGGGTCGAAACGTAGACGACTACACAATCAACGACCAACTCCGGGCCCAATCCAGACACTCATCGCTTTAACGGAGTTAGGCTTGTTTTGCTATTTGTACTTTGGACTCTGTGTGAGCCTCAAGATGTGGCCCTCACTCTAAGGGACCACTTGTATATATTGTTCAGATTACGAATAAGACTTGTCACTGAATGATTCAGATCACGTCTATCCTATCCCCGACACTTCCCTCACTTCACCCCTTCCCGTTGTGAATGTGGGCACATACATGTATCAAAATTTGTTGAATGTAACATAAATTCTAATCCATTGACCAGGACATACATGCAATTTTGAATTAAATTCCTTTTGCATCCAATAGCTTTGCTTTTTTGAATGAATTTAAAACAATGGAATGAATCTGTAAATTTCTTTGTTCTGAGTCTGAGGACCCCTTCCTTTCATCCTAATTGTTACCCAGGTCCTCCTTGACTGTATTGGGTTTAACCCTGTTTTTTCATAAGTACATGTGGTAGAGGCTGAGGTAATATATTGTCTCTAGAGTTCATAAAATAGAAGCTCTGTTCTCTAAGAATAGTTCTACTTTAAGCAGAGTACATGTGCCAGAAAAAAAGGTAAATATTTTGGAAGGCAAGAAAAAATAATTTCGCTTCAGGGGAAAAAATAGTTCCAAATGTTTTCAGTAGCTTTTGTTTATCAAAGCTGAAGGCCAAATTCAGAGTTCAGGGAACGCTGTGTGCTTGTTGCTTTAAAAAGTTATTCTTTCTGTTCAGGGGAGAACATCCTTTCAGACAGACTCTCAAAAAATTGGTCTACGGCTTCAGGTGAAAGTTCGACTAAGTTTGAAAATGCCGCAACAGTGCAGTCGTGAGAATGATTGCTATCATCGATGTCAGGATCAGCAATGCTCACAGAAGGTCGTGCCTGGGTGATGCTGCTCTCACCTCGTACTTCACTAACCCCTAATCGTAGTGGTGAAGTCTCAACGAATGCCGTCATCAGAATGGGTAGCCGCTGGGGACAACACGATGCATGAGCCGTTACAGGACTTAGTAAAGTATCTGTATCCAAAGGTACTGCTGATGGTAGTGTAAGACAGACGTCCAACACGCATTCTTCTCCGCATAGCATACATCGAAGCACAGGTAAGATGCAATTCTGCCAGATGGGACTGAATGAAAGAAACCAGGTCATATTCAGATCTCTTAGCCGGGCTAATCCAAGGACTTTAGTTATGCGGTCCCGATAGCGTATAGCTAGGATCGTTTCTTCCATCGTTGCTGGAGTCTTGTCTACGACTTGGCTTGCCATATCGGAGCAGAAGGATCAAAAATAAAATTCCTGCTACGAGTCCCAAAAGAAGTGGTAGGCCGCCAAAGACAGAATGGACAATATTAGGAAAAATGCCCAGAACTGTTTTGAAGGGTGTTAACAGTCCCGAAAACATTGTCTTAAATACATGTGGGATGCCACTAGTATCTGACATATTTAGGATTTGGCTTAGCATTTCTGCGAAATGCACGGGGCAATTTGTTGATAAAAGGCTATGTATCTCTGCCGTTGTCCTTTCAACTTGCAGATCATACGTTTCTTTTGATGACGTTAAGGGCACAGTTGTCTGTAAAAGAACAGACTTTATTCTGCTTAAAGTATCAATTCGAATAGAAGAGATATTCAAAGAAGGCCAAATTGTTGCCTCCGTATCTGGAGTGCTGTTTGGATACAATACTTGCATACAGCAAGTGACCATGGAACTCACGCTGACGAGATAGGCTTTCCCTGGCACCATGCCACAACAGCTGTGGTCCACTATTAGAATATAGCTCCCATTAGAAAGCAGTCTAAAGAATGGCTCTATTTGTGTTGCAGGTGTGCCGTGCTGATGACATGAAAGGTTATTTGAAGTCCCCTCACAGGCCCCATGCAGGTTAATACCTTGACACAGAAGTATACCGCTTAGTGATCGTTTACAATTGTTACCATTAAGAAATACATTCTGTTTCTTTTCACTGTAACATGTGTGTGTGTAAGGTAATTTCCATGATGACTTGATGTACCCTTTACCCAACCTTTCATACTGGCCCGCTGGTATATACTCTTGGCAGTATTTAAATTGGAAAGTTGTTATCGGAATTGTAATTATTCCGTGTATTATCCATTCAATGACAGGTCTTTCTGACATTGTCAATGGTAATCTCTCAAGTTTTTCAATGCTCAGAATCGTATAGTCTGCTCCTTTTTGTGGCAAACTGATTTGTGTATCAGTAAGGTTAAAGATAGAGAATAATGACGTTGTGTTGATTAAACGCCAGGGCACGTAGCCTGAACGCAGATTTTGCAATGTCCAGCCAAGCTGTACAATAGAACGTAATTGGGACTGACCGTGTTGTAACATTAGTAAGTCCTGCTCTATTATATCAATAGCAGACGATACAATACTGTCCAGTGAATATATTCATATATTCTGGAGGACAGAGTCATTAACCCATTGTCCACAACAGAAAGTGATTTTTTCCAAATTAATACGATCAATTTCTCGTATTTTTTCTGCTGTTTCAATTTGCATTACTTTCCAAGCTTCGTTGTACGCAGCGTATATACTGGCCGCTATGAAACGTTTTTGACGCTGTTTGCGTGGTCCCATTATGAAATCACGCAAGTCAGCACCGTCTTTAATTAAAGTCAAGTGTTGCTTAATTTCAGCCAGTGTGGATTTCTGTAGCCATTCGAGGCAGAGTTTCCCTACACTGTATGTTGTAACTATCCCTGGATGTTGTCTCTGGGAGTATCTAGGGTCTGGCCTGGTCATTTTTAACCCCTGTAATTTGTTCAGGAATCTATCTTGACAGTTATTTGTGTCTGTGGGCCAGATCAACCATTTTTTCCAATCAGGATGTGTTCTGTTTTGGTTAAAAATATGGGATACGTCTATCTCAACATCTGTAGTGCTATTACTGTCAGGTGTTGGCTTTGGAATAGACGGTTTGTTTAAGTCTTTCATCTTGGCTAGGCCAAGACAGGTTGTCTGTTGAATGGTATCATTCAAGAATATTATTTGTTCTGGGATCATGCAGGCTCTAAATAATGCTTCTAGACCTTGGACCTGCCAATCTTTGGTACCCCAGATGGTTTTTGTTTCAATGTTGTTTTTCCAGAAATCAAAACCAAATGTAATCATTTTTTCATAAAATGTTTCCGAATAGATCAATTTAGTATTAGTCAGCATTGTTATTACCCCTGTCTTATTTAACAGTTTGAAATAAAACGTTTCTGCATCACTTGTGTTAAACCCTGAGAAGTATGGGAATTTCTCGTAAAATGTTTTCGAACTGCTTTGAGGTGGAGTTGCACAATGTTCCCATTGATTATAATTAAAAACATTTCTAGGTTGAGTAGATTTATGCAAATAGTGATGTGCAAAGTGATAATACATTTCTTCATAATTTGATGAACCCTGTAAGTAATCATGTTCTGTAAATTTTGCTGACATTACTAAATCTGACATCATATCATTAATACTTTCAAAGTCCCAATCATCAAATCTTGAACTGATGTGGATATTTCAAGAGCTCAACCGGGCCATAGATTTCATAATCCGTTTTGTCCCATGCTACCCCACCGGGTATTGGATTGGCTGTGACATTCACTAATGATAGTTCTCTTTTCTCGATGTGAGATGACTTGTGAGGCTTTAGGACCAAGTTGATGTTCTGACTTGCTGTGTCCATTGTACTGTATTTTCCTTCAATGAATTTTTCCAAACAAAGAACCATGATGAGCCAAAGCAGGAGGAAGAGTACACCTAACACAATCCAAAATTCAATCCATGGAGAAATCAGATAGGTTTCTTTGAGTTGATGTAGAAGTTCAGTTATTTTGTCTTTAAAAGTTTTTGTTGCTGGCGTTTCTTCCGGTTCGCTTGGATCTTCAGAAACGTTATCGAAATTGATGAAGTGGCCAGATGCAATTCTGTCAATTGTTGCAATCGCTTCCGGATTTTCAGTTGCTTTTGCATTTTTTGTTTCATTAGCATAGTCTGAGGTTACATCGTTGTAGACTGGTGTTTCTTGACGAACTGTTGCAATTTGGGTTGCAAGAGGCACAAGTTCCATGGCATTGTTGCATAGTCCTTTTTTATTCACTGCAGGTTTATCAAATGTGATTAGTCTCTCAGTTTGAACCTCTTGTATTGTAGCAAGTTTTGGTACTCTGCTATTTCTTGGGAGTCCACTGGGCCTACTAATTATTATTGGCCACATGATTGTGGTTTTACCAGGTCGATGAATACAACTCGGTTCTCCTTTTTACCAGCAAGGGGCGGTAGTACAACTGATCTCGTTCCGCTGACAGCTAAGACAGGTACTGCTTTTCTGTAAGAAGGCCCAAATTCCTTCTTTACCGCGATCTTCTCTCTGACCAGATCCCCAATCTTTGGAATCCAGGCTGGCCTTTGCTCAGACAGGTGGTTTATCTTCAGTGGCTGTTGGCTGCTGTTTTAACTTTACATTGCTCAGGCCTTTTCTTGTTTCATTTAAGTCCTGTAAAATAGCCAAACGATCTTTGATATCAAAGCATTTTTCTTCTACCACTGAAGTCTGACTATCGAGGTCCTGAATATGCATTCTAGTCACGAACAATAGTTCGTACAGACTGAAACCTTTCAGAGAATTTCTTGGCAGATTATTAAGACTACGTTGGACACTTGTTAAATGTTGGACTCACCCATCACCCGAACCTAATACCCTCGCCGTTATAGATTGCTTTATGTCCCGGTTTTTTCTTTCCACTATCCCATTTCCCTCAGGATGGAAGGGACAAGAGTACCGCAATGCAATGCCCATGCTGGTCATGGCCTCCTTATAAGCTCGAGAGCTAAAAGCAGGACCCTGGTCAGAATGTAGCATGCCAATTACGTATGTGCCGATATGGACTCGCAAATCTTTTATAACAGTTCTGGCGTCAGCCGAGCGCTGGTGTCTACATTTTAAGTGAATCTAGTCTTAAACATAAATGGGACGCATTTCTCCTATTGGATTTCTGCGTATAGATAGCCTTATGCTTTCTAAAAGAAGGGCCCTGGCATTACTCCGGCCTGTTTCGCCACTGCGATCTCTGTTGCATTTTGGACAGCCCATTGCAAATTTGTAGTTCTGCAGGCTCATCCCCGGCCACCACTATTCTGATTGTAAATCTTTGATCTCTTGGTGCATTAGACCTAATCCCATATGTGCTTCTTGAATCAAGAAGACTCTCCTGTTCGTGTTTGGAATTACTCTATCCCCCACTCCAGGGATTCGAGCAAAAGGAACGGAGTTTGCATCAATTATGTATGTATAATTGAGTGGATAGTTCACGGGTAATGCTGCACAGTCGCCTTTTGAAGACGTTTTTACCACCAGCATTGTTTCCCCATCTATTTTCTGTATTTTTCTGAACGCTTTTATGTGGCTACGGAAGCCGGATTAGTTGCTTCCGCTGTGGCTGTGTTAGCCAATGAATTCCCTGCAACGTGAACACCATCACGCTGATGACTCGGTGTATGTATCACGTGAGTCTTTTGTAGTTCCTTCTGCAAAAGAACTACCTGTTCCCAAAGCTTTTTATGCTTTATTGTGGCACCTGTGTCATCTTTGTAATCGTTTTGAACCCAGTTCTGCAAGTCATTATTGTAAGATTTGACGCAGTAATGCGAATCGCACACTATTAGTGTGGGGAATTCGCGATCGGCAATATCGAGCGCCATCTTTAAAGCTAGTAGTTCAGTTCGTTGGGCTGAACTATCTTTTACAGATTGAGACATAGTTACCAGTGGTCTCAATTTACCTCCGTGCCACCGGTATTTAACAACCGCAGCACTGTAAGCTTGCTTACCACCAACTGCGGGTTGTGCTGATCCGTCTGTATATATTACACAGGCGTAAAGTTGTAGAAGCAGAATCTCGATTGGCAGAGGATATTCTAATTCATATTTTAGATCTTTTAATTTTTTCATTTCCCGGTCAAAATAGTATTTCACGTCTTCTGCAGCAAGAGAATTTTCCCATTGTATCCATTTTGGATCTAATGCCACCTTAGTCATATTGCGTGGGCTTGTTAATGCCTCAAAGGCTGATTCTGCTGTTAAAACAGTTATCCTTTTGCCTTGTGCTTGGGCTCTTTCTTTTGCTACAGCAGTTTGAACCGCATTTACAATGTTTTCCGCAAGACTGAATGTTTTTTCAGCTTGTGTGTACATGTGTGATTTGTAAGCTATTGGTACCTTTTCTCCCTCATTAGAGGTCAGGTACGTGAATCCGCATCTTCCTGGGATGACTCGAATTACAAGGTTGCGTATGTTTTCGCGTGTTTGCAATTTTGTTTTAGCTACCATGTCTGCTTGCAATGATCTTAAAATTTCTGTGTGTTTTTGAATCCAATTGATTGGTTTAAAATCAGGTTTTATTAATTCATAGAGAGGTTTAACCCTCTCTGCATAATTTAGAATGTATATTCTTCCGAAATTCAGGAAACCTAGAATTGATTGTAAGTTCTTCAGCGTTTTAGGTGCTTGGAGTACAGCGCACTTCTCTAAGAAGTTGTCTGCTAGGCTTTTGCCTTCACTTGATAATTCATATCCTAAAAACAGGACAGTTAGATGGGCAATTCGTAACTTTTTAAAGTTGAATTTGTAACCCTCAGCTGCGAACCCAAGTATTATGGTGTTCACTCTTTTCAAGTGAGTATCCAGGTCATCATCTGTTAGATAGATGTCATCGACATAGGATAATGCCTCATCATCATATATTTGTAGTAACTCTGTTACTCTTGCTGAGAATAATCCTGGGCTATTCTTGAATCCCTGTGGAGTCGACAGAAATTTTTCTTTGACCCCATTATTGAGAAAGCGGTCAAATACCTGCTTTCAGGTGCAATGTTTTGACAAAAGAATCCATTAGAGATGTCTAATGTTGTTTTGTATTTTTTCCGCACGATGTTATTCATTAGTGCTGCACTGTGTGAGTTTGGTACTGCAAATGTTTTGCAACATGAGTTAAGGTGTCTGTAGTCCAAAACTAGACAATATGAATCGTCTGGCTTGGAGACAGGAAACAAAGGATTGTTCATTTGAGAGGTGCATGTTTCAATCACCCCTTGGTATTCAAGTTGATCTAAGATCTCCCTGACTTGCTTTTTAGCTTCTTGTTTAATTGGGTACTGCCTTTGTGCAGTTGGTTGACATTTTAACTGGATTTTGTGAGAAGGGGAGTCCTCATCCCATCCTACATGATTTTTATATAATGCAGGAGCTTGGGGGGGCGTGGCTTGAAGCGCGATGAGAGAAGACGTGCACGGGTAGAGCTCCTGTCTGAGCTCCCCTCTCCCGGGCCGCTTCTCCGGAATAATTATCCCTATCGACCGCAGGCTACTGGCGGACCTGCACAGGACCCTCGCCCACCCGTGGACCGGCTGCGGAGCAGATCGGGTGCAGGGACCCGCGGCGGTAGCCGGCAATGACGCGGCACCCCCTGGGATCCCCTACTACGCAAGGCCGAGGCTCGGATGCCGGAACTAGGCCTGACCTCACGGCCTGTGTGCGACCAGACCGGACCTGGTGGAACCCGCGAGCGGAGACAGTGGGAACCCCTGTGCCGCTGCCTGGTGACCATTGCACTGCTGAGCCCTCCCTGCCAGCGCCCCTGCCGGCGGCTGAGGTGGGGAGCCGGGGGAGACTGAAGACGCAGGCAAGGCCGTTGCCTGAGTAGCTGAGTGCGGAGGCGCCACATCTGGCGAAGAGCGATGCAGCCGCATCGGCGGCCCCCCTGGGGAGAGTGCCTGGCTGTACTGGGGTGATATTAAGACACTGCCGGTGAGTGCCGGAGAAGGGGCGAGATCCACACGTGAACGGTGGCCCCCCCCCCCCCATGCAGCTACTTTCGCCTAGGAGCGACTGCTCGGGACACCTAGAGACACGGCTGAGCACATCCTGAAAGGGCCCACGCGACCTGGGGGCCGGGGCTGTGAGATACCCCCCCTCCACCTCTGCTGAATCACATCTGCTGCAGTGCTTTCCTCCTGAGGCGCGGAGTGGGTGCTGGGCCTTAACCGCGATCACCACGAGGCTACAACGGTGACTTCCGGTGTGCCCTGACATCGGGGGACTGCCCGTACCACGCAATCTATACGAAGCGCTGCTGTGTTCCCCCATCTTCAACACCAGAACCAGGCCAAAGCAGACAGCACTTGATACGGTGGCCTGGGACACGAGAGGAACTGAGGCAGTCCAGGAGTTTCCTGCTAGAATTCCGGCATCACAAGATGACGTTGTGAGGGGCGGACGCCCTTGCTGCCCCCACCCTTGCGAAGATACTGCGCCGAGAGGCGCCCGGAGGAGCGGATTTAGCGGCGGCCCAGTGGAAGCATCGGGAGGCGGCATGGGGACCCCCCCAGAGGGTAGGCACTACTATGCAATCTGAGGCCCTAACGCTGCCTGCAGCCCTGCGAATTGCTGCGACGATTTGGCTGCCACACGCTGGAACACCCGCCCACCACTGCCCGTGTCAGGGGGGTGCCCATCAACAACTGCTCTGCCTGGCTAAGCGCCCTATTGCTATCGGCTGCTGTTGGACCGGCTGCTTGGACCCTCTTGTGGCTTTACCGCGACACCATCGCCGCCGGCCCCGCTCATCGGCCCGGCTACGGGTGCCTGCTGAGGCCTGGGAGGGCTGCGCTACCGTGACGCTACACAAGCTTGGTAGTGCTTACAACTGTCCCCCCTCCCGGCCGGGACTGTTGAGAACCGCTGGCTTCCAGGTAAATTGCACAATTACCTAACAAAGAGAAACCCGGGACAATCCCGCTGGCGTGCAGGCCAACCACAATTGCCATACCTGGCCCATGTCTGGAGGAGTTAAGACATGGACCGGAACCGGAGGCACGATACCGAAGGGGAAACTCTCCAAAACGGCGTCCAAGATGGATGCGGAACTGGTGACCTCCAAGCTCGATCATGTGCTGGCTGTTATGGAACGACTAGAGGAATCAATGTAGCAGACACGCACCTCCCTTGAGACAAAGATAGACAGCGTAGCGATCGACCTGACGCATCTCAAAGCCGACCACAAGAAACTTCAAGATCGCACTACGACATTGGAGGGGGCGATGGCGACGCTGGAACCCACAGTGACCCAAGCGGACAAGCACATCCGAGATCTGCTCAATAGAGTGGAATTTTTAGAAGAACGCGCGGAGGATGCGGAAGGGAGGGCACGGAGAAACAACATTCGACTTGTGGGCATCCCGGAGAAATGGGAAGGGATGGACCCTACTCGGCGAGTGGAGGAGTGGTTACGCGAACTGCTGCCTGAAGACACACTGTCGCCTTACTTTGTGGTAGAACGTGCTCACCGGGTACCCACAAGGCCCCTTCCCCCTGGCTCTAACCCCAGACCTCTCATCTTCCATGTCCTGAACTACAGAGACCGTGACACGATCCTACGAGAAGCCAGGAAGCTCGATGACATTCAAATAGACAACGCCACAGTGATGTTTCTCCCGGATTACACTATACAAGTACAGAGACAGCGCCATTCCTTCCTGGCTGTGAAGAGAAGGCTGAGACAGGCGAATCTTAAATACTCATTACTCTTCCCTGCAAGACTGAGGGTGGTGGCGCAGGACAAAACGCATTTTTTCACCAGCCCTGAAGAGGTGGAGGCCTGGCTGGATGGAGGAGTGTCTGAGACGCCTAGAAAGGCACATGGAACCACGACGTCCTCGCGCATGTGCGGACCGAGACGACGCCGCAGGCGCAGAACACCCACACCCACCCGTGCCCAGGACATGCCACACCGCTCCCCGCCCGCGAATCTGATACTGTAGGAACAACAAGATGCGCTCCGCAGGGTTACAGAGATCAGCAGCTCTCCGGCTCCGTCCTCCGCTCAGAATACCAGCCCGACAGCTCTTCCAAGCGACGATGAGGCAATCTACGGCCTACCGGACTCCCAACACTCTGCAGGCATCCCTGATGTTACACCGCAAACAGTGGACCTTCTTGGCTGACGGGGCCCAGAAAAAACTTGCTCCCTCGTGATACGGGGCAGATATGCCTGCGCAACTATCCCCAGACTTCCCTCAGGTGAACGACCTGCAGAATATCTAATGCAGGGATCCCCCTGCCCTGAGGAGTCGAGCCTTATCAGGACGCAGTGAGTAACATTTTCTTATATACACACGAACCTGTCTGCCACACTGATGGATTCGACCCCTAGGCTACCGCCATAGACCTACCAGCGGCCCCTGTACTGGACTTGCCAGCGGCGAGGACCCTGTGAGAACTCTTCTCCACATTCTCTGGCACAGGAGGGCAGTACCTGGACTGCACAGGGCGGGCGAACTGACGGGCCTGCCAGTCACACACGGCCGCTCCTTGCCGGCCCGGGAGAGGCGATACCTCTTTTCAACAATAAGACTAACACACGGACTTTTGTTGCATAAGCCACTTATCTCCCCATAGAACTGTATAGTTTACTATAGCTCACTTGAGCGTTTGGACGGCGACATGTTGTGCAGCCGACCTTTTGGTATTATTTACTGTGTTACTCTTATTTGGTTTATTCAGTTCCCCTCTTTTGCCACCAATTTATTTCGAGGGGAATTATGGCATAATGTATTAGCAGCTACGAATAACCTGAAGGCAGGGATGGAATTGAAAGACTGGCGGGGAACCGGGGCTGGGGGATGGGACCTAGCGCACAGGGGCAAGACACTCATGGACAAAGATTATGGCTGAAATTCGGATATGTACCTGGAATGTTAGAGTCATGCACACACCGACTAGGCGATACCAGATATACTCATATTTAAAACGTCATAGGATACATGTAGCGCTGCTTCAAGAGACACACCTGAACAGAACAGAGGCACGAGCACTACATCGCAGATGGCGCGGGCAGCTTTATGCCACAGATTATTCTTCATACGCGCGCGGCACGCTGATATGGGTTCGCCCTGCGACCCCTTGGAAAGCCACGGATACACATATAGACCCCGAGGGTAGATTCGTGGCGGCGCAGGGCAGATTGGATGGGCAACAAGTGGTATTGACCTCCCTCTACTCACCCAACACTGACCAGGGCGTTTTCTTGGCGCGCCTCTCGTTGACAATGGTGACCTGGCATGCAGTCCCTTGGATACTGGGGGGCGACTACAATTGTGTACTGGACACGTCACTAGATCACTCTCTCCCACCACCACCGGGTGCGCCAACACACGGAGCCATGAAGGCACTGACTGGCTGGGCTGCACAATGGGACAAGTGTATTCTTATTACTCGTGTGCACATAACCTACATGTACGCTTGGATAGATTTATGGTGTCTGCAGAACTTCTCCCAATTGTTACGGACACAAGGTACATGGGGTGCACGCACTCAGATCACAACCCACACTTCTTAACTATAGCCTGGGAGCGCCCACACCCGCCCATCCCCATGTGGCGACTCCAACCGGCGCTGCTACTGGACGTGGCTTTTCGCGACTCCCTTCTCGCACAAACTTCCCAATACTTTGAAGAGAACTCTGGCACGGCATCCTCTCCCCAGGTTGAATGGGATGCCTTTAAAGTTGTGATACGGGGCCATTGCTTAGGAACACAGGGACACATGAGGTGTCAACTGGAGGGCGACTTAACGCGACTGGAGACGGACCTGCTTAACCAAGAACAGAAACAGTAGGTGGCACTGACGACCCGCTAACGGAGGCACGTGTGGAACATATGCGCCTCCTAGAGAGGCTGCGCAACCTCAACTACGCTGCACACTCGGCATGAACGCATCACCTGAGCGACAGGCCCGGCAAACTATTGGCTTGGTTGATTTCACAAGAAGACCAATCGGCTCCAGTAGCGGCATTGCATGTTGACGGGAAGGGACTGGTATACTCACAACGCCAAATCCATGAGGCGTTTGCATCCCACTATGATGCCCTTTATCGCTCCCGACTACGCGACCCCCACCCCGATGTGCTGGAATACCTATCCCCCCTCCAGATGCCGCAACTTACTGTTACGCAACAGGACGATCTGGGAGCCTTGCTCACGCCGGAGAAGCTACGTGATGCCATATTCCACCTATATAACGGTAAATCCCCTGGCCCGGATGGTCTACCGGCCGAATTTGATAAGGCTGGCTCGGACATCCTCATTCCGGAACTTCTAAAAATTTACACCGCGCCTGCGGAAGACTCCTCCCTTCCTCCTACTCTAAACAAAGCCAATCTGATCTCCATCCCTAAACCCGGCAGAGATACCACACGAGTGGGCTCTTATCGCCCCCTATCCCTTCTGAATACAGATTATAAAATACTGGCCTCCACTCTAGCACGAAGGCTGGCCCCTTTGGTTCCCCACCTGGTGCACCATGACCAGAATGGCTTTGTACCAGCGCGCCACACCTCATACAACATCCGCCGACTGTTCCGGATGCAGGAATATGCGATCCAGCATTGGCCACGAGCGGGGTGCTGGTACTAGACCTTGAGAAGGCATTCGACTCGGTTGAGTGGCCATATCTGATGGCTGTGATGGAGAAGTACCACCTGGGTGATGGCTATGAGACTATGGTCAACTTGCTATACTGCGGGACCACTGTCCGAGTCCGCACCGGTCAATTACTATCTGGCGCCATCCGTGTGCGGAGGGGTACCAGACAGGGTTGCCCCCTGTCACCCCTGCTGTTTTCGTTGGCCATTGAGCGCCTGGCCACGATCCTTAGGGACCGGGGACGAGAATGGGGAATCCCGATGACCGATGGACTGCATGTAGTCTCGCTGTACGCAGACGGCCTGCTATTATATGTCAAAGACCTACTGCAGTACCGGACTCCCTTACGGACATTTTCCAAACCTTCGAAAGCATGTCGGGACTGCGGGTCAATTGGTCCAAATCGGGGGCCTATTCTTTTAGTCCAGACATGCCTGAAAGTGACATCCACATCGGCGGAGAGAGGCTACAATGGTACCCCACCATGTTTCGGTATCTGGGAATTCATATTTACCGGGCCCCGGCAAACATCCTAGAGGGAAACTTGCTACGGGCGATTGCCTCCATCCGTGCCTAAATTGGTTTCTGGAAGTCCCTACCCCTGAATGTGCCTAGCCGAGTGGCGCTGACCAAGATGATTGTCCTGCCGAGACTCCTATATTACTTCGCCAACATCCCGACATATGTGCCTACCAAAATATTTCGGGAACTGGAGGTCTTAATCCGTGGCCTAATCTGGAATACAGGCCGACCCCGAGTGGCGCTGACCAAACTGTACATGACTACTGAATCTGGAGGCCTGGCGGTCCCCAACATGGAACTATACTACCTAGCAGCGCAACTGCAATGGATATCGGGATGGCTCTGTGGCAAGAATCTGGGGGACACTGCCTCGGACACAACTATCTGCACCCAGACGCAAATGTACACACTCTTTCACCCCATGACTCGCACCCCCTGTCTTTCACAAATACATCTGGCGGTGGCACGACGATGCTATTTGCGTTGCCTACGGCTCACCCGCGCCACGAAGCCATAGGCCCCGATACTCCCGCTCTTAGGCACTCCTGGAACGGCAGGGACGCTGACGGAGGCCCATTTGACTAGCTGGACACGTGCGGGGGTGGAAACACTGGGCGATCTCTATGCTGATGGCGCACTGCTCTCTTTTGCGGATCTCGCCACCAGCATGGATCTCCCCGCTGGGCAGTTTCTACTACACGCATCCCTTACCCACGCACTGACTGCCTCCTGGGGCGATGTGTCGGAGGAATTGCCGATGCACCATTTCATGCAGTACTTACATGTCATGGGCAACGGTTCGCATATTGTACATTGGCTAGCGCAGGCCCTACTATTGCACACGCAGCCCTCCACACAGCCACTCAGAGAGAAATGGGCGACCGACAGAGGAAGGGATTGGACTGACAAAGAGTGGGCGATGATACTAGCTGGGCCGATTAATATCCCACGCAACCCCCGTTTCAAACTTAGCCAATTCTACATTTTACACCGGGCCTACCTCACCCCTGACAAGATAAACAGATTCTTCTCAACCACTGACACTGCCTGCCAAAGATGCTCTTTGATAGGGGCGGATCTCCTGCACATGCTTTGGCACTGCCCTATCATACAGACATACTGGGATGAGGTCACGACACTACTCACGCAGTGCACTGATGAACAAATACCGAAGACGTGGGAAGCTTGTATTTTGGGGCTTTACAAGCGCACGAAGCTCAACAAGGTACAAAGAAGATTCTGGGACATGGGCCTCATCTCAGATAAACGCTTACTCACCAAACATTGGAAGGCCAGCGCCCCCCCCCCACACCCGACATTGGCACACATCCTTCATTAATTGGGCACGGGCGGAGGGCACAGTGCTCCTCAGGGAGGAAACAGCTGGACTTCGAAAATTCCCCATCGCACAGCTCTGGGGCGATCTCCTTGCATCCTTCCAACAAGCCTGTCAGGAGCAGGGAATGACTTGAGCAACCCTATATAACACCACACTGCTTTCATGCAAACGCTCCCACCCGTTAGCGGTACACGACCCACTACAGTCGACAGACTGCCATGCCTGACACGCCACATGGTATTTCCCACATGACAGTTCCAAACCATGTCTTTTTTTTCTTTTTTTTTTTTAAGAGAACAATCCCTCAGAAAGCTATAATCTGGGGATATCATGCATACGCCTCCACCCGGACCTCCCCCGCGCTTCAGTAATCGCTCCGCCATGCCCCGCCCCAGGGTTGATGACCCTTCGCCGGAACTGCTACCACCCCCTTTCCTAACATGCCATAGGACATACGCACTCTTTCCCCTCCCTTCCCTATTTCTTTCATTATTGCGTTGATGCTTGTTATTGCTTATTAACCGGTCACGTTTTTTGACCAAGTCCGATATTGTTACTGACGGAATTGGCTTACATGCCGTGACAAGTCGCAGAATGCTATATACATGTAGGCACATTACACCTTAGTTGCCACGGCAGGCTACAGCGCACCATGCACGTAGGATGCGGACCATGCTCGGAACGACTGCCATCCGACGCCGAGTGAATTTATCCTCATACGAACCCCCACCTCTAGCATCCATATATGGACCATGAACACTAGAGGGCTTAACCCGCCCTGGGCCAACAATCGCCTGGGACCCCACTGACACGGTCGCAACATGATGTCGTCAACCACAAGTGCCTACTACCTTGCATTAGTGAGCTACACTACTGAACACCTGCCCACGACCAGATGGCATCGCACACACAAACACTTTAGGGCCTCTAATCTGAGCCCACACCCTACCTGGGAGCTGTTGCCACCTTTTTGATCGAATTATAATGTGGACTTAACTTACAGCTCATATGATGCAGATGCTAATAATGCGATGATATGTTTCAGCTGAGAACCATAATAAACACACAAAAACTACAGGCCAGATAGCCATTATACAGCATGTTTAATGTTACATCCATGTTTTTCTTTCTTCTCTTGGGCTACGCCGCCGGACCCCAGGGTTGCCGGCTGAAAGGCTGTGTTAACTTATCAATGGCTTTCTTGAATATCATTTATTTTTCTTTTCAACTGCTGTTCCTGCGGATTGCAGGCGATGTGACATGTACAATTGTACTTCCTTATGCTTTAAACAATAAAGGTCTTAAAATATATAAAAAATGAAATAAAATATAGCAGGAGCTTGGGCTACTGCCCATTTTCTTGCATATGTATATTTTCTATGAATTGGAATATGATTTGAGAAGGCAGGCATAATCATTTCTTCGCCATGAGGGCACTCCCTGACAAACTCTGGTGGCCAGTCTTTCTCCGCTAAAAGGATGTCGTAGCCTTTCAAAAGGTTATCCCAAAAGAGACCTCTTACTTTCCTAGTCTTGTCCCCCTCTATACGCAGTGTTATTTCGTGTATTTTATGAGGTTTTCTAACTCTGGTATCTGCAGTTTCCACTTGAATGTATTCATGCGTGTCCACTGTCTCCAGAAGATTCATCAGGATCTTGCGAGCTATGGTCACTTCTGCTGCGCTGTCTAGCATTGTCTGGGCCCACTCTCCGTTTTTCAGTTGTTTCCTCAGTATCCTCGGCATGTTTAATTATTTTAATACTGGCTACCTTCTTTCTTGGAAATTGTAATTTTTTACTTTGATGAGCAGGTTCCTTGTCTTTGGACTTGACGTGCTCTTCCCTGTGTTCTGACCGTCCTCTTCTTTCCGATTTCTGTGAGGAAGTCTGAAAAGATCGAGAGGGACGTGTATCAATATCTTGATATCTATCAGGTTTTTTCAAATTATCCCTATTTCTAAGGTTGTATCTTTTCTCAGAGGGCTCCCTCTGGGGAGACTTGCTTCCTCGGTCAGGAGATCTTTCTCTTCATTGAGGAGACCTTCCTCTGGACTGGAATATTTTTTCTTTGGGAGTGGATTGTTTATTTCCATCCCAGTTCTTTTTTGGAGTGTTTAGATTATTTTTAATAAATATTTTTTCAGGATTTTCAGTTAGTTGGGGTTTTACTGGTTTCCCACCCAAACTATCTCTACCTAGTTCTTCATAGGATTTTTCTATGATTCTGGCTAGTTCAAATGGCTGTTCTGCTATATCTGTTTCTTTCAATTTCTGGCGGATCGCCACAGATGCTGCTTCTCCTTTTATGTTGGCTAATAATATAGCCGAGACCTGCTTGAAGTCTTTCAGTAATTTCATACCCAGAGTTAAAGCAGGTTCTGGACCGTATTCATTTTGAATCTGTCTTAGCACATCTGGTATTACCGCCATGGACGGAACACCATGTGTTTTTGTGTAAATGGAAGCAAAGACTGTTCCCCAAGTGTCACAGTCCTCCACATGTGGTGCGATCCCCATTGGAAGACAGATAGTCAGAATTCTGTGTTTCTCAGTAGGTGTAGTATCTGGAAATACTGCCTCTATTTGAGTGATTTTTTGTGCTAACCAGAATGGAATTTGTTCCCGTTTTGCGGGTGTTTTACCAAGACAGGATTGTATGTTCTGTGGTGTTATTTTGTTTGTGTTCCCCTGATGAGGGGTCAGCTGTGGAATGTTAATTGCTGGTTGGACCGTTGTAGTCCGCATTACATATTGGACTAATTGTCTATGTATTTTAATCAGTTGTTTTAGCTGTGCTAAAAGTTCTGGTACTGACATTTTTTCGATGTCTGGATGTGGTGTGTAGCTGGCTAGAACCGGCCACGTTGCTCCTGGTCTACCTAGTGGACCGAGCCTGGTGATGTGATTATCATGTTTTAGGGCGCCTTTAAACCAGAGCAGGTGCTCTTGGTAATTTAGTGGGATTTCAATCTCCTCGAACAGAGTGTATTCATCCGGAGGTTCCTCTATTTTGTAATAGTGGAATTCATGTGTTACAGCGTTTGCTTCTGGAAAGTTTATCCATTAATAGAATACCTCTGTCTGCCGATATTCATGGGCCTCTATCACGAATATGACTATACCACCTCGTGATGTCAGTCCATTTTCTATAAGTTTAAGAGTTATAGTTTTTCTTATGTTGACCGGAATGAGTATAATTTTCGGGTCATTGTCTTGGAGACTCGTGTCATCCGCTAGGAGTTGAGCTGCTATTCTAGCTGTCTCCCTTTCGTCTTCACTTTCTACCATTTTTACTGACAGAAAGGTTTTTGTTGCAGATCAAGTTTCAAGGAAACAAAGATTAGGTGCACAATATTTTGGAACACTGTATCCTTCAACGTTGACTAAACCAAAAACTTTACACAGGAATCTCTTCCTACTAAGTTCCGGCGGATTTTAACATTTTACCCACTCCAGACGTCTTTTGGAGTATTTACGGGAAAAGGGTTCTGTGTGAAAAAGCACGATTGAGTTACTCTAACGTCTTGCGTTAGATTTATCGCCTTACCAAACGTTGGGCGCCATGTAGTGTAGTTCCTATATTCCCAATAGGCTCTGCACATTGGAATAATATATTCAGCAGTGTAAACGTAGGACTGAGGTCGACTAGGTCTCTACTGACTATATTAGACTTAAGGTTTGCCAGCTAGATAAGAGGTCACTAGAAACTTTCTCGAATAAACGAGGAGGAGTTTAACCTCCCTGGATAGACAAGAAGGGATTAGCTTCTGACAACCATAAAACATGACAACTTTGCTCCCTCAGAATAAGAGTGTATCTCTAGAGTCGTGTGAAAACAATAGACAGCTATTTCACTCAGTCAAGTGTGCAAACTTAGTTTCACCAGAGTGCAGAGAAAAGAGAGACGGGCGTTTTCAATGAAAGCTGTTATTTATTGAGCAGTCTTCTTTCTCATACAAGAGAAATGAATTGCCACATTGCAATACTTAGCATAAAGTAAAGTGCGTACAGTAAAAGGAGTATTATAAAATAATACTATAAAAGCATTGATATGGTTTCTTAGCCATATGTTTCTTTAAAATAGATAAAATATATACATACAAATATACATTGACTAACGTACTCAACTGGTGCTTCTAAATATGCCTACCCCGATGTACGTGACCTAAGCCTAATACGTGGGAAGGAGTAAGTAAGTAGCAGTTTAAGTTAAGTTGGTTTTGCCAAGGAATCTGAATCAAGAATTCTCTTAAAGGGTTTAGTCAGCTCCGTACCTGGGCATTAGAAAGCAGGAGGTCTGGTATCTCTCTCTCAAGGACTCGATACCCCAGTAACCCGCGAGGGTATCTGGAAACACCGGAGCTGGATTTCTCGGCAGGAGAAAAGACAGCGTCGCTCTCGGTGCGTCAAAGAGGAGGGGCGGCATCCGTGGCCTCTCTCATCAGCTGGGCTCTCGGGCAAGTAGATAGCCGCTCTGCTCCAAAACCACCACCGTGTGTTTCTTTAAGGCAACGTTGGTATATTTATACCTGAAAGGTGCCGGGTTTTGACGTAAGGTTGGACATAAGACAAAAATGAAGATGTCACTAAGAACTGGCCGTTCTTAGAGTGCTCACAGGAGTTCTAGGACGAAATCAAAACAAAAGCAATGGGGAATTCCCAGGTTGCTGAAGGTTTGGTTTGTTTACAGAACTCGTTGTAC
This sequence comes from Lissotriton helveticus, assembly GCF_964261635.1. Classification (NCBI taxonomy): domain Eukaryota; kingdom Metazoa; phylum Chordata; class Amphibia; order Caudata; family Salamandridae; genus Lissotriton; species Lissotriton helveticus. The sequence goes on from NC_136067.1 coordinate 992,252,123, forward strand.
TTTCTAGGAGCCTGGGGAAGTAGCCTTGCTTAATTTGGGCAGCATGGGCTATGACTAAATATGGATATGATTCTTATGCCTCTATAAGGATATTATTTATTATAACCACATAAGGGCATAAATCAGGACTATCGAATTTAGGGTCCTAGATAGAACTACAACAGTAACCATTTGTTTGCGGAATCCTGTCTGGGTGATAGGGATCACTGCATTTTCTTCAGACCATTCCAAAAGCTCCTCTAAAAGGAGACCAGCGTAGTATTTGGCTTCGTTATCGATTAGGGCTACTAATCTGCAATATTTGGGATCCTTTACGTTGCCCTTCTTGTGTATTGGCGCTATTATAGAGCCTTTCCATGATGCTGGGATTGTTGCAGTGTCTGTTATCTGTTTGAAAAGTGGCACTAAGGCCGCTGCCCAGTATTCCGGGTTTTGTTTGTACAGAAGTGGGGGGATCCGGTTGGGGCCTGGTGCCCCCTCTGCCTTCCCCTTCGCGATACTGCTTATAATTTGTTTTTCAGTTGGCTAAAAAGCAGTACTGAGTCTGACCAATTGTGGAGACCAAGCTAGACTTTGTTTAGCCTTATCCGGTCGGCTAGTTGTTACAGACTGTAGCACAGTGTTGAAGTGTGCCTGAAGATAGTTGGTCCAAGCTTCCTCGGTCAGGTAAGAATCGATGGTGGGACTTCTAGTGCTCTAGAGTGTATTGACTGTCTTCCAGAATCTTCCGCTTGTGTTGATTCCTTTAGCGTCATAAAGAAGTCTTGCCCATAGCTCATCCTCTGCTTTCCTTTTTACATGCCAGATTATTCTCTTTTTGATCTGTTTTAAGTTTTGTAATTCTGTTTGAATCACAATGTCAGGTCCGTCACGCTGTATTTCCGCAGGAATTTGTTAATATTTCTTTTGAGGAGCTTTATCTTGAAGTTTTGGTTTAAGGCCTTGTCACAGTTGCCAGCTGAGTTAGTTCTCTTTTTTTGGAATTTGCAGCTTTGATGCTCCAGCTTTGTGTGGATCTTAGCTTTCCTTGTGTGTGCCTGTCCCAGGCTGCTTGTGAATTGCTCTCAGGCGTTTAGGTGATCAGGCTGGTTTGTGATGCTCAATTCCCACCGGCTTTTTGCATCAATTGTGAAGCCTTCTAAGTTTGACGTGTTGCATTTGATTATTTTCTGTCGCACCGACAGTGAACATCCCAAGTTTGTCGCCGGCCGAGATAGCGCGGCCCCCTGGAAGTTGAGGCCAAATTCTTGCGGCTGATGGTCGCTGACTGACATTGTGCCTATTCGGAAGTCTGTGACTTTCCCAGAAAGTTGAAGGGATACGAATGTGAAGTCTAAGGTAGAGCTAGCGGTTGAATTGTGAAAAGTAGCTGACGGGGGCTGTCATTTATGAAGCGGCAGTTTAAGGCTGCCAGATTAAGGTGTTCTAGAACCTTTATACTTGACCTTGTCAGCCGATTTTGTGTGCCCCATTTGCTTGTTGCTTGTTGTGGTATATCCCATGCCAGAAACTGCTCTTCCAGCGAGGTGTACCTTATTTGAAATTAAATGAAAAATTATATTTATATAGCGCGTAACTACCCGGAGGCCTCGCAGCGCTTTAACTGATTACTGTGGCGAGGGCCAGGGTGGGTTAACACGCTTTTGCAAACAGATGTGTTTTCAGAGCTTTCCTGAATGCCATCCGGTTGTTATTCTCTCTGAGATTCAGCGGGAGAGAATTCCACATTCTCGCAGCGATGTGCGAAAATGAGCGGCCGCCCCAACAGGCTTTATTGATTTTGGTTGTGGTGGCTAGATGTAGTGCACTGGAACGAAGGGTTCTGGAAGGAGTATAGGGTACAACCAGGGGGAGCAGGATGGCAGGACCAGTTCGATGAAAGGATTTATGCACAATACACATGGCCTTAAAGTGTACTCTGACAGCCACTGGGAGCCAGTGTAGTTCTTTTAGGGCCTTCTTGGCTGAGTGCCAACGAGGAATGTTAAATAGTAATCGGGCAGCGCAATTTTGAGTGACTTGGAGTCTATTGGTCACTGCCCCTGGGGCTCCTAGATATAAAGCATTTCCATAGTCCAGGCGGGAGAGTATCAAGGCCTGAACCATGATTCTCCTCGCCTGGAATGGAAGCAAAGGGAGCACCTTCCAGAGCATTCTCATTAGCCCGACACAAGTGGATGCCATTCTGGTGGCCTGAACAGAGAAGTCTAATGCTTTATCAAGCCAGACTCCAAGACTCTTTATCTGAGGTTTAGGTGGAGGAGGAGAGCCAAGACAAGTGGGCCAGATGGAAGCCAGAGTGGTCGGTGCGAGGTTGCCCAGCAGCATAATCTCTGTCTTCTCCCTATTGAGTCTGAGACAAGAAGAATGCATCCACTCAGCTACAGCCTCTAAACAGGGGCCCAGGGTGTTGGACGACCCCTCAGTGTGGTCCAAAGAGACCACAAGTTGGGTGTCGTCTGCGTACGTGACAATACGCACACCGAAGGGATGGACTATCCCTGCTAGAGGTCTCATGTAGACATTAAAAAGTGTGGGGCTTAGGGCAGAGCCCTGGGGGACCCCACAGCTGAGTGGTTGCTTGGAGGAGACTGCCTCACCCTCGAACACCTGGAAGAAACGCTCGTCCAGGAAGGAAGTCAGCCATTCCAGGGCCACGCCCGACACGCCCATGCCCTTTAGGCGATGTAATAGTGTGGCATGGTTAACCGTGTCGAACGCGGCGCTGAGGTCTAATAGTATGATGGCTGCTTTCCCTCCCTGCGGCCCTCCCAGGAACATGTTAAAATCCCCTGATACTATAAGGTTAGGTGTAGCTGTTTCTGCCAATATTTTTGAAACTTCTTCCATCAAGAGGTTCATTCCGTTTTTTTTTCCCGGGGATGTAGGTATACATTTATCAGTCTTAATCTTTGTTTTAGGTTTTTTCCCCTCACTTCCAGTTCTATTGTGAGAGTGCAATTGTTGCCTGTCTGTTTCATGTTTGTATACTTCGATTCGTTGAAGCTATTTATGGCAGTGTATATTGTTAGATCGCCTTTTAGGTGGCCGTATTTGGCATTTCTTATTGCTAGTTCATGGTATGAATTGAAGCCCTGGATTTGATGTGGTTGTTCTAGCCAAGTCTCCTGAAGGGCTATTATATCGAATTTCTGGAGGTAGGATAATAGCTGAATATCATCTCTTTTATTTCCTAGGCCATTTATGTTCCAGGAACATATTCTTAGTTGTTGCTGAGTTGCGGTATTTTGTTGAATGTTTTGTCAGAACTTTGGGACCCTTGTATTGATTGTCCTCGCTATCCAATTCCAGTTATCTTGTCCAAGTGGCCCTTAATCTTGCCTATTGGTCTGAGAGGTCATCCTAGACACTGAAAGGCTTCTGGCCCCCTTTAAGACACTTTCAGTTTTTGCTGGAAGTTGTTTGTTTATTGGGTTTTGGGCTTGTCTCTCGTTGTAAGCCTGGCGTAGTGATTCCGGGTACCCAGTTTTTTCCATTCTTTTTAGGCGTATCTCCCAGGATAGAAAGTGTGATTCAAGTTCCATTATTCTCGTCGCTGTATCATTCCTTGCCCATGTTGTTTTTGTGGCCTCCAGATCTGACAGATGTTTACTGTTGATAAATTCCACTGCGACTTGATCTTTAGTGCTGATATCGGTCAGACTACTGAAGGTTGATAATAGGTGTAAGATATTACCTCAATTGAGGGTATCCCCTCTGCCTCCTAACTTATATTCAGGAATGAACAGTATTATGCCACTATCGGCTTCTGCCTGACCGATCGCTCATTTTTTGTGGTCCACTGTGCCCGTTTCAGTCTGTGGGCTATCGGGTCTCTTGTCAGGTTTTGGGTCCTCCCCCTGCCCTTCCAGGTTTGTCAAGTTGAGCATTGCTCTGGAATCTTGTTTCAAGCGGGAGTCCTTGCTTCCGTCTGCCGATGGAATCCCCCTTGATATTGGCTGGATGGGATTCTCCCTTTGTGACGGCTTTTCCCTCTTCCTCACCGGAGAAGTTTTTATAGTCGTAAGCGGGCTTTCTAACTCTTCTGCTGCTTTTTCTTCTAGGGCTTCTACTGCTTCCTCTTCTGGGGATGTAGTTGTCCTTTTGAAGAATGTTTTTATGTTGGCCATCTTTTTACGTCCTTTCCTTTTTTGTTTTCGAGGTCTTTGTTTTCTGCCCTACATTCTTCCTTGCTCGCATACCCGGTGATTTCATTGTGGGGACTTGTCACGGTGTCTAGATCTAGCCCTTGCGTGTGTCCAGGTTGTGTGTTTGTTTGCGCCGGGGTCTTCGCTCCTTTGATTAGTGGGAATCTGCCTTAAGGATTTCCCTGTGACCTCCGCGTAGGTGTCGTTAACCGGTTTATTGACTTCTGGGCCACTTGGGCTGTTTGGCTCGAGATCTCCTCTTTGTCTGTTCGACGCAGTTAATGGGTTCTGTGAATTTGCAGTAAGTGAATGTTCTCTGCAGTATATGAGGTGTTGATTTAAGCCCTCTTTCCCAACATCTCGGTTGCTTATGATTGTATTTCCAGTTGTCTGTTTTAAATCCGCCAAGAGGCCTCCCAGGAGTTGAGGGATTATGGTAAGTTTATCCACTATTGAATAGCGTGCACAACTCGGCTGCTCTATTTTTGTTTCCGCTTGCACCCTCTTTATCATAGAATTCATGTCTGCCAACTTGTTGTCGATTTTGGCTACATGTATGGCCAAGAAGTTTAAGAGGGATAGTTGGATGTCCATTTTTTCCGAATGGTACTGCATGGCCTTTATTGATAATTGAAGCGTGTTTAGCAAAGATGACCATAGGACTTCAGCGCTTTGTGGGTGATCTTCAGTTGATGGAATCTTCTCAGAGTCTTGTTTGCTCTCTGGTATGATGCCGTCGGGCTGTGTGATAGCTAGTGAGTATGATGCTACCAGCCTCTCCCACTCTTCTGTTGTTAGCTGGGAGTTATCTTCAGTGTTGAGGGATACTGGTTGGATGTGTGCCAGGCTTGCGTCAGTTATTCTAGTTTTTTCTGAAAGTTCAATTTCCTGTGCTTTTCCTGACTCACTGCCCCATCCCTTCTGCACTGGGTCTGGTATTCCGATTGTTTCTGTGAGTTTGGATGCATCACTTTGCTCTCTTTCCGGCGTAGTTTCTGACTCTCTGTCCCATCCCATGTGGGCATGTTCTTGGCCTGACTGGATCCCCGTATTGATGTCCTGGTCGCGATCTGTAGACTGAGACACCTTCGTTCTGGTGTAACATCCTGAACTGAGTTTTGTTTTCTTTGTTAGTTCCAACACCTTTGGGGGCTCCAAATCTGCCTGAGTTGGAATGTTTGGCACACTGGTTCCTGGTGGATCTGTTTTATTCTCGATATTGAGCTCATCGCTGCTGTGCTCGGCCGCTGTTACTATGGCTTGGGGCTGTGGGATTGGCTGTATTAGAACAGTTGGCTCAAGGGGGAGACCCCTTTTGTTGCTAATATCTGTGATCATGACCTGCTGTCGCCATTGATTAAGCTTTCTGGTTGTGCACTGCATTCCTTGTTGTGTGGGAATTCCACATTTTTTCGCATTTCTTGTCTTCCGAGCCATCAATGTAATTACTTTGCACGCACCCTTCCGGTTCCATTGGCGAGGGCAATCCCTTGAGTTTGCTGTTAGAGGTGCTTAGGTAAGAGCCAGGTTCTTTCAGAAATGAAAAAATAGAGTAGATTTTTGGTTGAGAGCTCTTTCTTTCTGTTTTGCTGATGTTTAAGCCAATTCTTTCAGCTATTTCGGGCGTCAGGTCTAGTAGTAGGGGCTCTTCTTGCTCATGTTCCGTCAACATGGTGTCTGTATCAGTAATGAGTTTGCGTTTGTTGGCCCTGTGCCGTTTGGCTGGGACTCTGTCTGTTGCTTGCCTGATTTTACCTGACCTCATGACGTGCTTGGCTCCGTTGTTATGGGTCTTTGGGTTTTTATGAATTGCGACCGGAGGAATCGTGATTGCTTAATTTGTGGTAGATTTGCGTTTATGATTTTGCAATGCCTTATCGCAGGTCCTCTGTCTACCTTGGACTCTTTGTTTTGCCAGTATTCCCAATCGTGCAGCTCCTAGATAGCGAGTTGCTTTGAGTTGCCGTCAGATGCTTGCGTTATTTTCGATCAAGTGTGTTTTTGCCCCAAGATTCCTTGGTTGTTCCTTGGTTATGCCTCAGTTATTTGTATTGTTTTATTGTTTTATTTGTTTTATTTGTTTTGTTTAAATTATTGAATTTTCCTGTTTTCTTGATTGATGCTAATTGTTGAATTATTTTGATTAATGGCCGCCTAACGTTACTGTTTGTTCCTGTATGGTTGTAGAATTCTTGAATAGGTTTTTGTTTGGTTAGCTGCTGTTGAGTTTATTCTGCCACTTTTTTTTTCTGAGTCCCCTCAGCCCTGCCCAGCTTTGTTTGTTTAGCTCCTTAATAGTGCCTTGCTTAGATTGTCCTTGGGAGTAGTATTTTTTGGGCGGCAGACAAGAGGCAGGCAGGGACAGGCACAGAAGGGGAGGGGTGCACGAGCAAGAACAAGCCCCCTTCTGCTTGGCCGGTTTTTCCCAACTCGCCAGTCTAGTCCAGGGCAATGGAAGCAAAAGGAAGAATGGAGGGCAAAGGGCGCGAGTGGGGCGAGAAACTCACCCGCCCGTGTTCACCGCTCACCACACTCTGCTCCACTACCACTCCTCTCGCTCTCACAAGGCTCCCCCAAGGCACTGCAAATAATTAGCGTCGAGCTGGGACGCCGTGAGTTATGGCAAAGCAGGGAATGCGGCCGCCACCCACGGGCAGGAACGTGAACAAACTCACCTGCCCGCACTCACCTCCCGCCTCTCCTCCTGATGCTTGATGCTTCCAGCTGTGCCGAGCCGCTGTGACGAGCCCCCGAGCCCCTGATGCCAGAAGCCAGGTGCCGGGTTCCACTCGGATTGACGCTCGGCTCGGGCTCAGGTTTCGGGATAGAGGTGAGGGTTTTTCCTTGAGGGCTTACTTTGCCGAGTCCCGGCACCTCTTACCCCCTTCGGAGACTCGCCTCAGCCGTGGACCTCGCTCCTTGCTCCCCCGCTCAGAACTGCTCAACCAGCTCGCTGACCAGTTCACAAACAGCTTAATAGCACTCTCCAGTGGACTGAAGATATGAAGATATCGGAACTCCGAGTACGAAGAATACACCATGTGTATAAAAGAATGTTTGTCCTAATTCTCAGCAAGTACATTGTAAATGAAATCAGGCCAACCTTGTGTAGGGAAATGATGCCCATTAGACATCACGTGTATGGGGAAAGATCCCCGTGAGTGTCTGTTCCGGTATGTGTGTCCCATAACAAGGTCTCAGCTGCGAGTATGCTGTCAACTAAACTTTAGTTGACAGTGTACTCGCAGCTGAGACCTTGTGGATCTTTCCCCCTTAAGAAACCAAACAGCTGAAAATAAGTACAATAAAAGAAGAATACACAAAGACTGTCTACATTGATGTTATATATTTTGTATGGAATGTATTTGTGTGTGCTGGGAGACCTTGTTAATGTTGTTTTATTGCCTCTTTCTACGTAGCAGAGAGGAGGGTGGATCTCCCTACCTCTGCAGCACCTCTATCTGATTCTGGTATTCAACATATTACTTTGTGAACTTTCCCGTGGGGCGCCATTAGCATATAAACTCACCGCCCGATTCCTTTATTCCTAGTGATCAGGTGATTATGGGCCCTAACCAATCTGGACTTTAAGTCCAATAGGACCCCTAGCCCTAGGATCTAATAACAGCTCTATCAACTAATCTGAACCAAAGCCTTTTGCCCTAGGCCCAGTACACACCGAATGCCTTGGAGCCAATCAGAACCCTAACAAACAATCAGACCCCAAACCCTAAGCCTTAGGCCCACAAAAAGCCCTGGCCCTGGGGCCAAACCAATACTATAGCCCTATCACCCAATCAGAACACTAGCCCTAAGCCCTAGTTTCAATATAAACCATATCCCTGGGAGACAATCAAAACCAAAGCCTATCAACGAATCAGAACTGAAACCGGTGTTAAAGGGGACGGCAGTAAAACAAACAGGGAAAAGCGCTGCCACTGATCCGAGACTTTACAATACTGTCAAGATAATTAGCTCAGCAGAGCAAAGGGCAGTGTTCCACATGGAACCAAAGCTCAGCGCAAGGCAAAACATGCTGACGGGTCCGGGAGACTTGAGCCCTCGATGGCACATCTCACAGTAATAAGGGAGGCAGCTATTTGAACAAGAACCGAAGATGGGGGAATAACACCCTCCTGTCCATCTTATCATGGAACGTCGTAGGGCTAAAAAGAATGCTCAATTGTAAAGCAGCGTATATGCACCTTCGAGAAAAGGACATACTTTGTCTACAAGAGACATGGGCCACTGAACCTCTAATTTTCTCAGGTTACTATGAGATTCACACTGCAGCAATAAAAAGTAACATCTTCGGGAGAGCAGCAGGTGGGCTCTCAATCTACATCAATCACAACCGTAAAATAGAGGTAAATTCAATAGAAACAAACTCTTCTAATCTTCAAGCAGTACTGATCTCCGGACTCAAAAGTAACAATAACTAAATTCGCTTGTTGTCAATCAATTGTTACATAAATCCCGCCTCAAGGCAAAAAAAGCAAGCAATAAACCTATTATCCCAAAAAATTGACCATTTGATAATCAAATATGCCTCTCATCTCCCAATCATCGCAGGGGATATGAACATCAGGGGTCTGGGAGAGGGTATGAGGAACACCCCAAACATAACAGAACTGGTGCCTCTACATCGGTTGTTGTTTGAGCATAATATGGTTTCCACCCATGCCTCCAAGAAAGCAGTGGACCCTCAATGGCTTCCCTTGCCCACCTTCAAGAGCATGTCAACAATCGATTACATTTTTATCGTCAAGAAACTTGTAACATACTTCAAAGACTTCGAGGTGGGAGACAGGGAGGAAAGTGATCATAAGCCATTGAGGGTCACATTTGAAATAAACGGGAAAACCGCAAAACACCCCGGAATATTGGGTTCTTAAACCAAAGAAGAGCACTATACAGTATTGAATAGAACAAAATGGACTACAAAATTAAGTCCAGTACTCATGGAGTGGGTCACCCATAAAAAGCAGTGCCAAACACTGGCACCTCCCCTGGAGAATTGGAAGGAACTACTTGAGGAACTAAAATCGGTCCTAGGACAGGTCAGTGGTAAACCGAAAGCTCAGGGCCTTTACCAGCAAAACCACCCATTACAACCAAATCCCAGGGACTTAGAGCAAACCAAACGGAGTCTCTCAAAGGCCTTGAAGGCGAGAAGAAAATTAGTGACAAATCATCTTAGTGTGGAAATAAAAGCGCTACGTAGTGAACATAGGAAAAAAATATGGGAAATACGAACAAAGAAAATCGAGGCAGAGTGGCTGCAAATCTTTAATATGCTTAAAGAAAAGGGTCATACCCGACTCTGGAGATACATCAGACAATTAAGCCATACTGGCCAAAGCAAAGAAAATGGGGTGGCAGCCAAGGAGTGGGTTAAGTATGTAAAACAATTGCACACAACAGACCAGGAAAGGAGGGTCATGCAAGAACAACAAAATTTCCTAGACAATGAAGAAGAGGACAAGTGTCTGTTTATTAACACAAGGGAGATAACCAACTTGATTAAGAAAATGAGGTCAGACAGTGCACCGGGCCCCAATGGAGTGTCAGCGGCAGTGTTCAAAGTGTCATACGGATTCTGGGCGGACCAGTTAACCCCACTCTTCAAGCATGCCTTTGAAACGGCCTCCATTCCATCAACATGGAAAGGCTCAATACTTTTCCCTATATATAAAAAAGGAGACCGCACAAAACCTGAAAATTATCGGATTGTGGCTTTGCTAGACATCGAAGCAAAGGCATATGCTAGAGTGTTGCTGAAGGAATTAGAAAGCTGGGCAGAGGAGCATAACATCCTTCCATTTTTTCAAACTGGATTCAGACCACAATGTTCCACACTAGATAACATCATAGCTCTGGGATACCTGTCCAGACGTGCGACCCAGCCTGCTCAACCTCCTTTGTTTTGCTGTTTTGTAGATTATAGTGCAGCATATGACCGAGTAGATCGTGGCATATTGTGGAGAAAACTCACCAATTGGGGCATCCCCCAAAAGTTGCTAAAGGCGATAAGGACTCTATACAACAGGACCTGGGTACGGATTAAGACCAGTCAAATTTCACTGACCACTAAGGGTCCAACAAATAACGGCCTTAAACAAGGGTGCGTTCTTGCACCTTTACTTTTTAACATCTACACATCCGACCTGGGTCAAGCACTGGAGGGGGCAAATTTAGTCATTCCAAAGTTGGAGAATGTGCGGCTTCAAATCCTTCAACATGCTGACGATCTTGTAATTTTGGATCACACCAGGATAGGCTTACAGAAAGCCTTAGAAGCGCTACACTGGTTTAATAAAAAGAATAAATTATTGCTAAACCAGGAGAAAACCAAGATCCTTATCTTTGGGAAATACCATTGAAAGCAAACAGCCCAATGGCGCCTAGGTGACCAGCAAATCAGATCTTGCAAAAATTATAACTACCTGGGTCACAGGCTCACGGAAGGTGCAAAAACAACAGCTCATTTGAAACATCTAAGAAATAAAGGGGCAGGAATCATCTGCAGTCTGAGAAGTCTCAATAGAAAATTACATACCCATCGACGGAATCCATCTTGAAAGTCCTAAAAGCAAAAGTAGTGCCCTCAGTCAACTATGGCTATTTAATCTTCCCTGGTGCCCTTACCAACTTTTACATGAGTTTCCAAATTTCCGTATATAAGAAAGTGTTGGGCATCCCACGACAGGCCAGGAGAGCTAGAGTAAGACTGGAGCTGGGTCTTTCTCGCCCAGATATTTCCTGCCTGGGAGACACAATAAAATACTATATTAGCACTTTGAGAGCTCCAGCAACAGCCTTGAAAGCGCAAATTAAAACAATCTTCGAAGAAAGCGGATCCCCATGGCAAGCGCAACTGACAGTAGCCAGTCATCTGCTAGAAATAGAGGTGCAAAACCTGGTCAACGCTAATATTCCAATAGCTGCATGGAAAAGAGCAGTGAACAGACCGGTCAAGCATATATCATTCGCAAGAGATCTCGATAGCCTGCATCACCATCCAAACTTTTCTACATTGGATGCCTCTTATAAAGTGGGAAAAGCACAGCCTTATCTTGAGCAAGCACTATCCGTCCAAACCCGAAAAAAGATCACTTACGTGAGGCTCCTCGCATTACCCATAGCGGAGTTTAATCAAAGTTGGGCCCGCGTGGATAAATCAGCAGCATGCAGACTTTATGATTACCATTAGGAATCCTGGTACCATTTGTTGTGTTGCTGCCCAAAGCTAGCTAGTGAGAGGACCCGTTTGATCACCCCAATCTGCAGAGCTCAGGGCCTCACTCGATGCAGCGAAATCTCTGACTTGTGTTTTTCTTCAACAGCAAGCCAAACAGTAGCACGGCTGGGGAAATTTATAGAACTAATTTGCGCAGCATTGTCCGCAAATGCAGAGCCGTACAAAGAAAATTGTAGGACTGGAAGCATGGGAGAGGCGGACACACCTCCCACTTAAAAATCAATGCACTTTGTTCTTAAACTATATAGTCAGATTATGATACTATACAGAATGTTTTATGCTTTATTAGGCTGTAGTAACAATTAGGGAATTTAACCTATTTGGTTTTTAGACAATTATTTTGTATTGTTAGCATATTGTAGTGATCTTGGATAATCGAACAATAAAAGGCTTTTTTCCCTAGATCCAATAGAAACCCTAATCCTGGGAGTCAGTCATCACCCTCACCCTATCAACTACTTAGCTCCTAAGTCCTAGTCAATAGAAACCCTAACCCTGGGGTCTAATCAAAATGCAGGTGCAATAACCAATGAAACCCTTATTTTAGGAACACGTGACCTTAAATGTAATAGGCTGTTCAAAGTGTGAGGGGAGGAAGAAGGCCTGCTCAGGTGGCTCTCGCCCAATTGCCCAATCTGAAACCAGTGGGCCAATGGGGAAGGAAGTGCTCTTCAGCTCACAATCTCCTTGCATGCAGACTGGCCCACCACAGGCTAATTCTTCTGAGCATTCTGACAGGTTAATGCACCTGACCATATGAATATTTTGAATACTGATGGGCCTTCAGGATTATGAGAAAGGACTGAAGAGAGCAAATCTCAAGACTGCCAGATCCAACTAGTACCAGATGAGCTCTCCTACCAAAACTTTGTTGAATGTATGCTGTACATGTACATGTAAAGTAGTCTGAAAAATATACATAAAGACATGTAACACCTGCATGTTCTTTACACGAATCCCCATGTCAGAATCTAACACACACTGCTAAAAAGAAAATTATCATCGAAGACTGTTGAGGGTTTTAGGAAGAAATCTCTGAGGTAAGAATATTCACTGTATTCTTCTTACAAGGAATACAAGAAGAGAAGAAATTGTGCATTTAAGAGGCATTCCATGGTGCATTAAACAATTGAAGGTCCTGGGTCTTTGAACTCTATTGGAAGGTATATATCAATTTCAATTGGGTCTTGCTTCCGCAAAACCCATTGGCCCCACCCACAAAGCTATTTTCAGCTGTACACAAAGGTTTATCAGCTAGATTCATGAAGCCAAATTGCGTTCGTAATAGCTGCGAATTCGCAATTGCGCTCGCAATTTGAAGGGAAGGAATTCAAGAAACCCAAACAACTAAAATAGCGAATTCGCAATTTAAAAATTGCGAATTCGCTATTAAATTCGCAGAATACTGGAGGATGGGCATTTGCGAATCGGAAATAGCGAGAAGCCATGGATTCTGCGAATTGAATAGCGAAGACGCAATAAAGTCGCAATTGATATTCATGAAAAATGGCTAAAAGCGAAAAATGAGAAAATCGCTATTTGCGACGCGCAAATTAAGAAGAACTCAAATCAGGTGGTAACCAGTACTGACATTTTTTTTTTACAAAAAACAGTTAGGTCACTCCCAACAGGTGCAGGGCTGATCAAACACATTTAAGGACATGCAGCTGGAGCCTGGTGATTCCCACAATGCCTGGACTTTACATGCTGGTGAGGCGGCATAGGCTGCAGCGAGCGGCACGCAACAGACGGAGGATACAGGAGCGGATATTCCGCCAGCGGGTCACCCTTCTGGGCCAAACCAGGGAGCAAATCTATGCCAAGTACCGCCTGAGTGGGGCCATGATAATCAAGCTCATCCGGGACCTAGACCCCTCTGATGCAGCACCCTACAAGGAGGACCAATGCCGTGCCCACACATGTGCAGGTATTGTGCTGCCTGCACCTCCTGGCCTCCGGAAGCTTCCAGGGGATGGTCGGAGTTGCAGGGGGGGTATCCCAGCCCACCATGTCCCGCTGCCTAAGGAGTTTCCTGGAGGCAATGCTGACCCGGCTACACCACTATATAGCATTCCCCACCAGCCAACAGGACCTCAATGGTACTAAGCTGCAATTTTACAATGTAGCTCAATTCCCACACGTCATTGGATGTATTGACTGTACGCACGTCCATATTTGCCCACCTGCTGAGACGGAGTACATGTACCGCAACCGGAAAAGGTATCACTCCCTCAACATCCAGATGGTGTGCAATGCCAAAACAATAATCACGGACATTGTGGCACAGCACCCGGGGAGCACACATGACTCCTTCATCTTCAGGCACAGCGGCATCCACACACGACTGGCCAGGGGAGACTTTGGGGAAGGACACCTACTAGGTAAGTACACATGCCCCAAATCTGTACGTTGTGATCATGTAGCTGCGCAGAACATGCACTCACCCTCTGCTCCTTACATACAGGTGACAGCGGCTATGCTCTCCGTGAGTACCTCCTCACCCCATACCTCAACCCTGCAACTCCACAGAAACGGCGATTTAATGCATCACACATTCGCACAAGGAACTGTATTGAGAGGACATTTGGCCTGTTAAAAAGCAGGTTCCGCATACTGCACAAGACAGGTGGGGCCATGAAATACGATCCTGAGGTCTGCTGCCGCATCGTGGCCGTGTGTGCGATCCTTCACAACATTGCTACCAAGCGCAGGATCCCTGTTGACATCTCTGGCAGTGAGTCGGAAGGGGACAACCGCCCACCTCCACATGTGCGTCATGCACGTGGGGAAAATCCTGCTGAAGGACACAGGCGCCGCAACCACATCACCATTAACTGTTTCTAGTGCACCCACTCCCCACACCCATTACTTGACTCATGGATGTGGACATTAAGAATGACATGAGTCAGATTAAGGTAGTCAAACCAATTGTATTTGTTAAATCATAATAAACTTGCCATTCAGGTAACTTGTACATCACTGACATATTGCGACATATGCCTGTCCTTCAGGAGGGCATGCTTGTACCAGCAGCATGGCCCCTCAAATCAATGTCAATGTTCAATGGCGCCTCCGGGCAGATGCTCCCAGCCTCCTTTCCCCATCGTCCTCCTGATTAGGACGTGAGGCAGCAGAGGGCCTGCTGCTGCGGCGGGGTGCTACCACCGGAGGGATGGACTGGCCGCTATGGCTGGATGTAGCCTCACTTGTGTCGTCCTCCCCACCCCCCCGGCCATGGTTGGCAGCCTGCATGGCCTGGACTGCAGTAGCCACATGCTCTAGAGCTGTCGCGACGTCCTGGCAGCACTGGACCATTTGGACCTGCATTGCCAAGGAGCATCACGAGAGCTGTGAGGTAGCGTTGCCGATGATGTAATTCGAGCGCGTGTACGCCGACAGGCGGGTCAGCAGTTGGCGGTGTCTGCGGCGATTGAGTTCCCGCTGCCTGTTAATGGCCTGTGTGTTGGCCTCCATGGCAGCTGTCATCCGCTCAGACATCAAAGCAACATTTCGGGCAGTCTTGTACAGTTGCAGGTGGATGGCCCCAAGATGACGTGCCTGTGTCTGGTGCACATGCAGCATCCTGCGCTCGATGTATAGGCCACCTGCTTGCAGATTTAGCCCCCTACCAGTACGGGAAATGTTGGAGCGCTGACCCCTCACCAGTGTGCTGGACTGGCTCCTCACAGCCGCAGGGCGGCGGGTTGGTTGGCGAACTGGAGCTGGTGTAGGTTGTCCCACTGGGGACTGTGTGACAGGCAGTGCTACTGCAGCGCGTGCTGGCACAGGGGTGGCACTGGCCACAGGGGCAGGTGGTGTGATGAGCGCCGGTGCGGGAGCTTGCACAGATGGTCCGGGCTGTGGGGAGAGATTTGCGTCTCCCTCTGTGTCCTCCGTGATGTCCATGAACAGGCCATCGCTGTCAGTGCTTGGGACATCTGCGCCACCTGTGATGTAAAGTGGACGTTGATTAGTGACATGTTTCGTACCCATTTGGACTTCCTACATGCATGCAGACTACCATTCCCTGACTGGCTGCAGGATTGACTCTCACTAAACATGTGTGGCTTAATGGGGCAAGATGGTAAATTTGGTCAGACTACATGTCCCACAATGCATTAGGGCTTTAGTGGTGTGCTTTGGCTGCATGACTGGGCTTTGATATGGGAGGCTCTGGAGTATTGGACATTGTTAGGGGACAGGGGGTCACAGTCGCATGGCACTTACCTGGTGTGTCCTGTGTGGGTCGGGAGGAGTCAAGCTCTGTCACACCCACGCATGCCTGTGGATTAATTGTGTCCTCCACTCGGTCCTCCAGTGGTGTATTCGGTGGGACAGTGGGCTCCCCTCCACCTGTCGCCACATGCTCACCCAGCCTCTCCGCTATCCTCTCCTTTGACCTCCCTCTGAGGTCATACCACTGTTTTTTGAGTTCGTCCACGGAGCGCTGGGTCACCCCCACAGAGTTAAATTTTGCGCGGATGCGCAACCATAGCCGCCTTTTGTCCGCCTCGGCCACCCTCCTCGAATCTTTGCCAAACAGGCGATTGTAGTCCTTGCAGACTCCTTCTATCAGGAACTCAAGCTCCTGCTCTGAAAATTTTATCTTTCTTTTGCGCCCACTAGCAGATCCAGCTGCAGCTTCCTCAGTCATGCTTGACACTGGGGTGTATCCTGCACAAATCCTGTAGGCACACTGGAGGGGACCTCTGAATGTGATGCTCCCTGTACAGGCTCTCACCGCTGAATGAGGTTGGAACCTGCCTACTTCCTGGTTGTGATGTCATCACTGGGCTCAAGATGCGACTTCCCGTTTTTGCGATCTCGCACTTAGCGAGATCGCAATTTGCGATCTCGCTATTTGCGATATCCAAATTTCAGAACGGATTTCAGCCGGTTATGCGAATATTTAGCGTTTTTCGGCAAATCGGAATCGGCGATTGCGGCCGATTGCGATTTTCTTTTTTTTCTCGCATTTTTTCATGAATGCCAATCTGCGATTCCTTATTTGCGATTCGCTTTTTCTCGCAATTAAGGAATCGCAGATTGGGACATTGATGAATCTAGCTGATAGATACCAAATGGCTCCATTGCACCTTTCACAAACTCACAAGAATCCAGACAGAAGAATTTAGTATAACCACTGTGGATTTCTCTGACACTAGTGTGGAGAAATCTGCAAGTACATAGACTTCTGAGTTTGTGGACATTCCTGAGACTTGTGCAGTCATGTTCAGTTTGCTGTCGATAATTCAGAGGTTCTTAACGTGGGTTCTAGGTGTGAGTCCAATTTCAGCTGCCCACCAGTTGGAATCCCAAAGTGAGGTGCTCTTGCTGAAGATCACTACTTCTGTCTTGTCCATGTTGATATTGAGAGTGGGCTTTCATCCAGCTAGCGACTTCGGGCATGCAGACGGTGAACTTGTTTCTTGTGTTGGAGGTCTTGTCCGAGAAGGAGAGTATGAGTTATCTGTTGTCTGTGTAGGAGAGGATGTTGATGTTGTGTGTGCAGATGACATTGGCCAGAGGGATCATGTATGCATTGAAGAGGGTGAGGCTGAGTGATGAACTTGACGGACTCTGCAAATTAGTTTTCAGGCGTCCGAGGAGTAAGGTGCAAGGCTGATAGCTTGTGTTCTATTTGTTAAGAAGAAGCGGATCTAGTCGAGAGAAGGCCCTTGGAGGCCAATCTCATGCAGGAACCTGATGAGTATTGGGATGTGAGACCATGTCAAATGCTGCAGAGAGGTCCAGGAGAATGATAGCTGTTGTGTCTCCTCTGTCAATGATCATTCAGAAGTATTCTGTGGCAGCAATGAGTGCTGTTTCTGTACTGTGGTTCAGCCTAAATCCAGACTGGGTGGAATCATGGAGCTGGTGGTTGCTTATGCGGTCGATGAGGCATTGTTTAATTAGTTTCTTTAAGGTCTGTAGTCTGAAAGTGTGGTTTCTTGAGCATTGGCATGACAGTGACATGTTTCCAGGTGTCCAGGAATGTGGTTGAGTTGATGAAGGCATTGAGGATGGATGTTAGTGCTTCATTGATTGCTAGGAGTCTATTGGTGAAGGTGTGGTAGTCACAAGAGTCAGTTGGAGTCCCTGAGTGGATGGTCTTCCTGGTAGCAGTGATTTCGACTGTGGTCACGGCAAGCCAAAAGGTCAAGGTTTGCTAATAGGCTGTGATGGGAAGTAGAATTGCAATAGTAATGGGGTAGGCTCGCCCCTTCTTCCTTCGGTACCCTTCCCATTTGCCACCCCGCTCCCGCCTCCCAGCTGCCCCTCCCTTTCTCCGGCTACTTAGAGAGTTGTCCGCGCGGCCAAGAGCTGTGACCTGACCCTGTCCCCAGGGCCGATCGCTCCTTGCACCGAGCGGCTCCCTCCGAGTGCGCCTAGTCCCCCCCGCTTCCACTACGAGATCGCCGCTTCCCCTGGTCTCGAGGTGTTTCCTTTCTGGATTGTTTACTTTGTGTCTTTGTGACTTTGTGACTGATTGTCTACTCGTACCCTGTTATTGCCCCTGTTTCTCTGCCATTCACTGTATTATTGTGCATTTTCTGTTGTTGTTTTTCGCCGCCCTCAGGACCGTTTTCCTGCTCGTTTCACCCCCCCGCTACCCGCTCCCTGCCGCTGCTCCCCTGCGGCCCTGCCCCTTCTTCCTTCGGTACCCTTCCCATTTGCCACCCCGCTCCCACCTCCCAGCTACTCCCCCCTCCCTCTGGCTACATAGAGAGCTATCCGCGCTGCCGAGAGCTGTGACCTGACCCTGTCCCCAGGGCCAATCGCTCCTCGCACCGAGCGGCTCCCTCCGAGTGCGCCCGGTCTCCCCCGCTTCCACTGCGAGATCGCCGCTGTCCCTGTTCTTGAGGTGTTTCCTTTCTGGATTGTTTACTTTGTGTCTTTGTGACTTTGTGACTGATTGTCTACTCGTGCCCTGTTATTGCCCCTGTTTCACTGCCATTCACTGTATTATTGTGCATTTTCTGCTGTTGCTTTCGCTGCCCTCAGGACTGTTTTCCTGCTCGTTTCACCCCCCGCTACCCGCTCCCTGACGCTGCTTCCCTGTGGCCCCGCCCCTTATTCCTTCGGTACCCTTCCCATTTGCCACCTCGCTCCGCCTCCCAGCTGCTCCTCCCTCCCACTCCGCCACTTATGGCGGAGTCCACGCGTACGCACAGCGTTCACGCGCAGCGGGCGCGCCGATTGCGTGCCGAAGGCGCACCAAATGCAAGCCCGTCTACGCCCGTCCGCGCCTGGACTGCACCCAGGGCCAAGACCCCTGGCCCTGGACGATGCCAGCCCACCCGACGGACGTACGACATCACCACCCTCCACGCACTCAACGCCTGCCGGAACCCCGCTTGCCACCGAGCCACCCCGAAGCGCACCCACAGACCCTTCACCTTCCAAGCCTGCAAATTCACCAGCCTCCGACCCTGCACCGCACCCGCCAAGCCAGGCACCAGCAACGATCAACTCAAGTGCATCCTGCTCAACACCCGCTCCGTCCACAGGCAGGCCGTCGAACTCTGGAACCTCCTCGACACGACATCACCAGACGTCGCCTTCCTCACAGAAACATGGATGAACGCCTCCTCAGCCCTAGACATCGCCATAGCCATCCCGGATGGCTACAAGATCGCCCGGAAGGACCGCAACAAACAAACCGGAGGAGACATCGCCATCATCCACAGAAACACCATCCGAATCACAACCAGCTCCGACGACACCCTCACCGCCGCCGAGCTCCTCCACTTCCAGATACACACCGACACCAAGACCACCCTCAGAGGCACCCTCATCTACAGACCCCCGGGACCACGCACACAATTCAGCGAAGCCATCGCAGACTTCATCAGCCCGCATGCCCTTACCTCCTCAGACTACATCCTCCTAGGAGACCTCAACTTCCACTTGGAGAACAACAATGACAGCAGCACCACCGCCCTACTGGACAACCTCGCCAACCTCGGACTGAAGCAACTGGTGAACACCCCCACCCACTACGCCGGCCACACGCTTAACCCCATCTTCTCCTCCAGCAAGCACATCTCCTTCAGCCACTCCACCGGACTACACTGGACAGATCACAGCTGCGTCCACTTCAGCTTCAGGAGAACCGCGACCCACCACCACCCGCAACAGGTTCCCCGCAGAAGCTGGAGCAAGATCACCGGCGACCAGCTCACCACCTCCCTCAGCCAGAACCCTCCCACCAACACGACAGACCCCAACGAAGCAGCCCACAACCTCACACAGTGGCTCACCAACTGCGCCGATGACCTTGCACCACTGAAGAACCCCCCCAAGCAGACACGGCAGCAAGAAAGCGTCTTGGTTCACTAACGACCTCAAAAACTCCAAGAAAACCTGCTGCACCCTTGAGAAAGCCTGGCGCCACGACCAGACAACAGAGAACATGACAGCCCTCAAGAACGCCACCCGCAAACACCACCAACTAATCCGCACCACCAAAAGGACCACATTCAAAGAACGACTGGACAACAACTCCCACAACAGCAAGGAACTCTTCAGCATCGTTAAAGAGCGCTCCAGCCCCAGCGCCTGCAACAACGACATCATACCCTCACAAGACCTCTGCGACGCACTCGCCTCGTTCTTTCACCGCAAGATCGCTGACATACACAACAGCTTCGGCGCACAGACCACGCACCCAACCACTAATCCAGCGCCCCCCACTACCACCCTCTGCACCTGGACCTCAGTCAGCACCGAAGATACCACCCGCACTATGAACACCATTCACTCCGGCTCCCCAACCGACCCCTGCCCACACCACATCTTCAACAAAGCCGACTCCATCATCGCACCCCAACTCCGGGACATCATTAACAGCTCCTTCGCATCCGCCACCTTCCCGGAGAGCTGGAAACACGCCGAGCTCAGCGCCCTCCTAAAGAAACCCACCGTGGACCCCACGGATCTCAAGAACTACCGCCCCATCTCGCTCCTCCCTTTTCCGGCCAAAGTCATCGAGAAGACCATCAACAAGCAACTCTCAGCCTTCCTCGAGAGAAACGGATCCCTCGACCCTTCGCAGTCCGGTTTCCGAGCAAACCACAGCACCGAGACCGCCCTCATCGCAGCCACGGACGACATCAGGTCCCTGCTCGACAACGGGGAAACAGCTGCCCTCATCCTCCTGGACCTCTCAGCAGCCTTCGACACCGTATGCCACCGCACCCTGATACAGCGCCTCAGCAACATCGGAATCCAAGGAAAGGCCTTGGAATGGCACATCTCGTTCCTCGCCGGCAGAACCCAGAGAGTCCGCCTTCCCCCGTTCGTGTCCACGGCCACCGAAGTCATCTGCGGCGTCCCGCAAGGATCCTACCTCAGCCCCACCCTCTTCAACGTCTACATGAGCCCCCTCGCACCCATCACATGCCGACACAACCTTAACATCATCTCCTACGCAGACGACACCCAGCTGATCCTCTCCCTCACCAAGGACCCCGCCACCGCCAGAGCCAGCCTCCAGGAAAGAATGAAAGACGTCACGGAATGGATGAAGCTCAGCCGGCTGAAACTGAACCCAGACAAGACGGAAGTCCTCATCCTGGGAACATCCCCCTCCACCTGGGACGACTCCTGGTGGCCCCCTGCCCTGGGCACCGCCCCCAAGCCAACGGACCATGCACGCAACCTGGGCTTCGTCCTGGACTCCTCCCTCACGATGACCAAGCAAGTCAACGCCGTCTTGTCATCCTGTTTCAACACCCTGGGCATGCTCCGAAAGATCTTCCGGTGGATCCCCACCGACACCAGGAAGACGGTCACCCAGGCCCTCGTCACCAGCCGACTGGACTATGGAAACACCCTCTACGCTGGCACCACTGCCAAACTACAGAAAAGACTCCAGCGCATACAGAATGCCTCTGCACGACTCATCCTGGACATCCCCTGCCACAGCCACATCTCTCCCCAGCTGAGAGACCTGCACTGGCTCCCCGTCAACAAGAGGATCAAGTTCAGACTCCTCACCCACGCACACAAAGCTCTCCACGACATGGGACCCAAATACCTCAACAACCGCCTCACATTCTACACACCCACCCGCCAGCTCCGATCCGCCAGCCTCGCCCTTGCCACCGTCCCACGCATCCGCAGAACCACCGCTGGAGGAAGATCCTTCTCCTACCTGGCGGCCAAGACATGGAACTCCCTCCCCACCCACCTACGACTGACCCAGGACCATCTCTCCTTCAGGAAACAGCTCAAGACCTGGCTCTTCGAGCAGTAGCGGACCCCCCCAGCGCCTTGAGACCCTTACGGGTGAGTAGCGTGCTTTACAAATTCCCTGATTGATGGATTGATTGTAGGTTGAGGGTCGAAGTTGTTGTATATGGACATGATTTTGCTGCAGAAGAATTGCGAGGGCTTGTTGCAAAGGTCGTGTGAGGGTGTAATGTTGCTGGAGGCAGCAGGAGGCATGGTGAAATCTTTGATGATGGTAAAGATTTTCTTGCTGCTGTTAGTGACGGAGATTTGATTTGCAAGAGCTGTGCGCTTAGTGTTCCATATATCTGCTAATGGGAGCTTCTTAGGGCTGATTTGAAGATTTCTTCATCTGTGTTGTCTTGACTTGTTCTCCATTTGGGCACCAGTTGCTTGCAGTGGTGTTTCGTCAGCCTAAGTTCTCCTTTGTACTAGCTGGCCTGTGCTTGGACTCTTACCTTTGGGTTGCACTTGAGAGGAGCCAAGGTGTTGGTACATTCTGTGATCCAGCTGTTGAGGTTTTGATGGCTTTCAGGAAGTCACTGGTGTGCTCGGGCTGATGTTCGGAGAGGCAGAAGCCCACTCCTCTTCTGAGATGTTTTTCCAGCTCCAGCGGGCAGTTCCTCTTTTGGTATGTCTGTGATAGTGTGGGATGAGTATACTGAAACTGACGAGGTTGTGGTCTGTCCAGGTCATAGTTGCTGTCTTGTCGACTCTGATGTTGCTCAGTGAGGAGAAAGTTTGGGCAATAGATGTCCGGCGGTGTGAGTGGGTTCAGTAATGTGCTGAGTGAGGCCAAGATTTGCAAGGTTTTCTGGAAGGTCCATATAGTTTTGGTCGACGTGGTCTTCTAGGTGAAAGCTAAGGTGTCTGAGAAGGATGTAGGTGCTGGCTTAAATAATGTTGCTGGGAAATTGGTGTGGGGTCCAGGTGGGCTGTAGGAATGTTCCACTCAGGGAGAAGTTGGCTGTGAAGTATATCTTGAACATGAGATGTTTCATGTAGCTGGTGGGGGAGTCCGTGTAGGTGGTGTAGCTGATGTTATCTTTGAAAATGATGGCGGCTCCACCTCTGGGCTTGTGCTGACGGTCTAATTGTATTGTATTGTATTGTAATTGCATTTATATAGCGCTTACTACCCCTGACGAGGCGTCAAAGCTCTTTTTCAGCGAGTAGTACGGTACTCCGGGACCCATAGAGGATTAGTATTGAATTAGTATAGTGAAACATGCAAGTACATTTTAAGTGGTGGCTAGGTTAGTCAGTTATTTGGATTTGGAATGATAGCAGAAGGATAGAAGAGGAAAAAGGTTTGTATTTATATAGCGCTTGTTGATGCACGCTATTCAGGAAGCCCATAAAGGATTAGTGGTGAATTAATATGGTGAAATATGAGTAATTTCAGTGGTGGATATTAGTCAGTTATTTGGAGTGAGAAGGATAGCGGAGAGATAAAAGGGGAAGAAAGGTTTGCATTCATATACCACTTGTTACTCCTGATGGGTGTTGAAGCGCTTTTCAGGAGGTGCAAGTGAAGGCCCCTTCTGTGTTCTGTGGTGTTATATGGCAGCCGTGCAGCAAGCATCAGCCAGGGGAGGAACACAGCCATGGAGGAACATAGCAGGGTATCGGTGGGTAGGAGGAGAACCAGGGTTCCTGGCATTTGACGCAGTCCAGATGTGGTCCAGGTGCAGAAGAACTTACCTTTGACCCGCCAGCCCGCTGCAAGTGTACACACTGAGGCCGCCATTAAATAGCTCCTGGGAGGAGGAAGGATTGCAGGGTACAGTGGGTAGAAAACCAGTGATGTCAATTCATGTGCAGATTGATGATGGGAAATTAAGTCCTCTAGCTTGGATTCTTATTTAGAGAGTTTTTATCAAAGACAGCAAGCACATAAGTAGTTTGTGGGAAGGGCGATGGTGGGACCAAGTATTATAAGGGATAAAATATCCCCGTCATACGTTAAAAGTATTTTGCAAATAATTTCAGAGTTTCATACCTTGTTAACGAACTTGGCTTTTCACTTTGTTCCTCTGTGTGGTCACTGAACTCCTTGGGGACTTACAATATCCTTTTAACATAAAAACAGGGGGATCATTTATTCGATATGTGTATGTCGTATTTAGGAGAGAGACGGGAGAGGACTGCTATGCCTTTCCTTTTTATGAAAATGTAGATGGTTGAGAGGAACTTTCTTCTGTGGACCTAAAACAAAAAACGTAAGTTTGAGCAAATGCAGTTAATGTATTTCAGAAGAACGCTTTGTGGATTAGTGAACTGTATGTACAAATGGGCGGTGATGTGCTTCTTTTAGCTCAAGGTAAGATACTCATGAGGTTCAAATAAAATTCGACTCTAAGTTAGAGTAAAAGAACTCAATGTCAACTCACAATGGGGTGAACTAAGGATCAATCATCCAACAGAGGAATTCTGTTGGCAAAATCTACTTGGTGTGATCTATAACTACTTAATTAATTTTGTAAATGCATTTCAGTTAATAAATCAGTAGATTATTTTTATTACCAAAGATTCTGATGCTCACAAAGTTCTCCACACTGACTATGAAGTATACACTTGCCTTGGAAGAAGTTGCTATCTCAGTCTGTTGTTGCAGATAAACCTTACTTGATATCTGACAGAGGAGCGGGTGCAGACTGGGACAGAAAATAGGCCAGGCATGTAACGTAGGTCCTCCATTTATGAAGTGGTTAGCAAATAAGTTGCACACATATGCTCAGATCAGTTCAATAGTCTGTATTCGGTCATCACAATGGCCATCAAAACACAGAATTAAAAATACATTGTACATCATATAATTTTATCAATTTCAGAGATTTTTAAAAAGGCTTCACACATCAAATGTAAAATGATTTAAAACATCATTAAATATAATTTATGAATACATGTAGCCAATTGTGTAAAATGACTGTATTAGCACCCCTGGTGACTAGCACTCATTTAAAACTATTGAAAATCTCATCAGGGCTAAAATAAGTATCCGTGTGAAGCAGACCTCCTCTTCAGTTTTATTGCAGACAAAATATAGTTGAGGGCAGAGAAACAAGAGTATTTAAACTTTTTTTTTAAATCAGCCCTTCTTGGTGTGATTTAAAGTGCTTGTGCTTTAAAAGTGGTCGTAAGCAGTGCCTTTTCAAACTACTATCCAAGGTGCAAAAAAATATAAATAATTTGCTGTCATTTGTGGTGAGAAGTTATTGCATGGGAAGCCCGGAAGAGATTCAAACCAGGAGTCAGAGTTAGGGAAAGCATCCAAATAATGAATTGAATGTAACCCAAACCTCGTGATATAAAACCTATGTTCTGGTTTTTCTACCCAGGTTAAATACTGATCTATCCTAGGCGTTGTAGAAATAGACACCAATGCGAATTGAGCAACTCTGAACTTTCTAAGGCCTGGTGTATGAGTGGTTCGTGAGGGGTGGAGACCCACAGGAATGATTGCTTGCTGCAGGCAATGTGTACGGTAATGTTAGGCAAATTATGCAGCAGTGAAATTCACCAAGTTCCTTCCCCATCAACAGTGGCGGCTCCTCCGCTAATGGGGAGGAGCATCATCTTACTGCTTTTTTGCAGTGAAAATAAAATAAAATGATAATAACTTGCGTTATTATCATTTTATTTTCTCGTACTTCTCTCCACAGCTTTGCGTGAGGGCGCGGGGGCAAAGGAGGAGTGGTTGCGCCATCCTAACGTGCACTATGACTGCTTGGACGGCCCTCTCAGGCCGCCCACAACAGTCAGGTTCACTTCGCATGTTCTCCATGCAGGCTGCATCGAAGTCTATGTGGAAAAAATGCCCAGGCCTCCAGTTAGCGTCTGAGTGATGAAATCGAGGCTCAGACCAATGACAACGCTGCTAAGGCAGGGTTGTGATTGGCTGACTGGGGTCCTGAGTGTGCTTCCAGTGGCCGACTCTGAGCGAGGGAGGACTACGGAGGAGAGACCGGCGAGGAAGCGGCGAAAAGGTATGTTTTTATTACATTTTTTCTTAGCTGCATCCCCCACATCATCCCCCTCCCGCATCTGTAGTGCGCGAGGTCCGGGCCTCGCGCAGGAGGTAACTAAAGAAATAATGGACACACACACACAGTATGGAGGGTATGCCGGAAAGACCCCGAGCGGTCTTCCGCGCTTTTAATATATACCTCGGGGCGTGCCCGTCCCGAGGGTGAAGGCGTGCGTGTAGGTGCATCGATACAATGTTGGTGAGAGGCCGGGTGGCTCTCTACATCCCTCCTTCAATTTAGTTCACATGTAAACTGTCCAAGCCCAATGGCTAAGGGGAAGTGCACATAAAGTCTCGGAGTCTTTGGCTCGGCCCAGGATTGGGCCGCAGGTGGTATCTGTGGTTGGACCGGACAGGAGATTCAACAGCCCCAGCCGGGGCTGTTGCTTCGTCTCGGGAGGAAGAAGTGTATCCAGTTGCTTCACTCCGGGGCCCGACAAGGTGGCGCCTGTCCTCGCCTGGCTGGTCATGGCTTTGGAGGGGCACGGAGTTTTGGCCCCCCGTTCTTCCATCGTCCTGACCATCTGGACCATCATCGATGGTTTCGTCAGCCTCCTGGGGAATGCCATCCGACATTCCTATTCTTTTGAAACAGGATACATTTCGTGTGACAGTCTGTTGGCCGAGGCGGGCAGTCACCATTGTTCCTCGAATTTTCTCCACTATCCATCGCTCCGGTTCAAACGGGGTTCTAAATTTCCACCCAGGGTGCCGATCTTGTACCACGACGATGTCTCCTTCTTGCAACCCGGGGTGTCTTGCATGTCTCCTTTCACTTGCCTTCTGGTTCGTAACAGCTCTCTGTGCCTGGATGGCATCACCATCTCTCTCTTCAGGGGTCCATGCGGAGGACGCAGGGATGTGGCCTCTTGGTGCCCTTTTGAACAGGACGTGCGCCGGTGCACAATGGGTGGTGCTATGAGGGGTCTGTCGGTATGCACTCAGGAATTGGTCCAACGCAGCTTCTGGGTCTTTGCCATCGTTGACAGTGATGCGGAGCGCCCTGTTGAGAGTCCGCATGAGCCTCTCCACTTCGCCGTTTGCTTGGGGCCACAGCGGTGTGATCTTGCGGTGTTTTATCCCCAGGCCATCCAGGTATGCTTGGAATTCTCGCCCTTGAAAAGGGGGTCCGTTGTCCGACTTCACCTCTTCTGGGAGTCCCATCGTGGCAAATATGTGGTCCAGCGCTTTCTTGACTGGTCCAAACGCTGTGGACGAGAGCAGCTCCACGACGGGGAATTTCGAAAAAGAGTCCACGACCACCAGCGTGTGTCGACCGTCTGGGAAGCTCCCAAAGTCTATGCTCAGCTGAGTCCAGGGTGTTGTCGCCGCTTCTTCAGTGATGACTGGGGCTGGGGCTGGGTCTGACCCCGTGATGGTGCAGGCATGACAGGAACGCACCATCTCATCCACCATGCGATCCATGGCCGGGAACCATACCTTGTTGCGTAACCTGGCCTTCGTCTTGGCTGTTCCTTGATGGCCCGTGTGGGCGATCGCAAGGGTCTGTTGTTGGAGGCTCGCCGGCACCACAATGAGATGTCCTCGCAGTATGATGCCTTCATCGCCGACGCTCAACTCATGGCGGATCTGCCATAGCTGTTGTCGGGCATGGCTTACCTCCGGACGAAGTCCCTGTGCTCCTTCCAGAAACCTAGTCCAGCTTCCAGTGTCCAGGGCATTCTTGACACGGGTCAGAGACTCGTCCTCAGCGGTGGCTTTTCCGATCTCCTGCAGGGTGAGGGTCTCCGGGCAGGCAGCCACGGATACCATGTGGACGAATTCCTCCACCAATGGACCATCCGCCAGCGGGGTTGCTTTTCTGGTCACATCGGGATGCCTGGACAGATAATCCGCTGGGTTATGGGCGCCGGGCCGGAAGACCAGGGTGAAATTGTAGCCTTGTAGCTGGACGGCCCATCGTTCAATCCGCGGTGGGGCGAGCCTGGAGGATCCGGTGAATAGGGGCAGGAGTGGCTTGTGGTCGGTCACGATGGTGAAGGGCTGGCCACAGAGATACAAGTGAAAGTGGTGGCAGGCCCACTTGATGGCCAACGCCTCTCGCTCGATTTGAGCATACCGTGTCTCGGTGTCCGTGAGGGCCTTGCTTGCATATGCGACGGGTTCCCAGTCATTTTGGCCATATTCCTGCAGTAGAACTGCGCCGAGGCCTACGGGGCTGGCGTCCACGACCAATTCAGTCTTCCTGCGTGGTTGGAAGTAGGCCATCGTGGCCTTGTCCAGAAGGCTCGCCTTGATTTCCTGGAAGGCTTGGTTTGCTGCGCCCGTCCATTCCCACTCATGGTCCTGTCTAGTGAGTGTGCGAAGGGGCTCGGCGAGGTCGGCCAGGTTGGGTATGAATCGGCCACAGTACGTGGCCATCCCGAGGAAACTTCTCACCTCGGTGGGGTTTCTGGGCGTGCTGGCATTCTGGATGGCTTCCGCCTTCTTTGGATCAACCCGGAGCCCTTCACGCGTGAATCGGTAGCCGAAGAAGTCCACTGCTTCTTGGTAGAATGAGCATTTTTCTCTGTGGAGGGTTAGTCCATGTTCCTGTAGTCTTTGTAGGGTGGCCCTAAGATGTGCATGGTGTTCCTCCAGCGTGTTCGAGTAGATCAGAATGTCGTCGCTCAAGTTGATGACCCCACTCAGCCCGGACAGAACTTCCTTTATCGCATTCTGAAACACTTCGGCCGCCGATGACACTCCGAAGCTTAGCCTCTTGTATCTCCGGAGCCCAACATGGGTGGAGAAAGTCGTGATGTACCGGCTGTTCTGATCAAGTTCCAACTGGTGGTATCCCGCGTTGAGATCGAGTTTAGAGAACCACTTCGCCCCGTTGAGGTCGGCGACAATGTCGTCCATGGTGGGCGTAATGTGGCGCTCCCGTTTCACAGCAGTATTTGGTAGTCTCATATCGACGCACAGCCTGATGGCACCAGGCTGTTTAGGTTTGGGGGCAACCACCAGTGGAGACACCCATGGGGTCGGTCCTGACACTTTCTCGATTACGTCGAGGGCTTCGAGCTTCTTCAGCTCCTCTTCCACCTGAGGACGGAGGTTAAAAGGCACTCTTCTGTGCCGCAAGGCGACAGGACGGATGGAGGTGTCTATGTGCAGTTTGACTTTCTTGCCTTTGAGCTTTCCAAGGCCACTGAAGAGTGCAGGGAATTCTTCTAGCATGGTATCGGCGTGCGACTGGTGGACTTGGTTGGCGAAGAAGACCAGCCCTAGGTCCTCTGCTGTGTTGCAGCTGAGCAGTGTGCCTTTCTTCCCTTCAGTTACGTGGAACCGGGCCTCCGTTGTGTACTCTCCGTTTCGAATGGTGGTGCTGATGACGCCGCGTAGCGGCATGGGTTCGGTGCCCCCATAAGTGTATATCCGAGCGTTCGTCGGGGCCAGTGTGGGTTTAGGCGACATCTGTTCATACTGGTCAGAGTCCATGACATTCACGGAGGCTCCGGTGTCGATCAGTGCTCTGATTTCTGATCCTTCCACAGAGATCGTGCACATGGGTGGCGGTCTCTTCCGGGTGGCTACCCTGCTGACATAGGATATTACATATACCTCATCATCCTCTTCGTCCTCATAGTACGGTTTCCGGTCTTGGGCCTGCGTGTCCGGCGGTGGGTGTTCTTGCTCTAGCGACAGTTGTCTCACTCTGGATGTCACCGATCGAGATCCATATCCTCCTCGCGACTTTTGTGCGTTGGGCCTATATCGTCCTCCTTGGCATACCGCGGCAAAATGGTTGAGTCTGCCGCACTTCGAGCACGTCTTTCCTTTCGCGTTGCACACGGCGGTCGCGGCATGGTCTCCCCCACAGTAGGCGCACTGAGCTTCCCGAGTTTGCCACTGTCGAGCTCTTCCTCCCATCGGTCTCCTCTGTATCGCGTCGACGGTTTCTTCCTTGATGGGCGCCATTTTGGGTGTGACTTGCGGAGCTATGGGGGACCGGAGCGCCAGTTCCATTTCGTCTGCTCTGGAATCCGACAGTTCATGGGAGCGGGCAAGGACAAGAATGGCATCCAACGTGATGCCCGGCTGTCTGAGGATGAGCTTTCGGAGCAGTTTCGATTTGCATCCTACGATGATCTGGTCTCTGATTTCCTCACGCGGTTCTGCAAACGGGCAGCTGCTGGCCAGCCGGCGCAGCCTCGCATAGTACATGTCCACTGATTCAGCCTCAGTTTGCCACGCCCGCTTAAACTTGAACTTCTCATAGTCGGTGTTGACCTGGGGGTCAAAGTGGGTATTCAGCGCGGCCACCGCCGCGTCGTAGTCATCGTCCTCGCCGGTGTTCGGGAGAGATTCGAACAGGTCGTAGATTTCTGGGCCTCCATACAGGATCAAGAGTGATCTCTTCACGGTGTTATCCGTTTCTCGGGTGCCTCTAAAGTAGAGGTTCAAACGTCCCAGCCACGCCTTCCATCGCGGCGCCGCAGTAGCTGGGTCTGCAATCTCGCTGAATGGTGGAAGCGGGGCCACACCAGTGTGGGCATGGCTGACCACGTGAGTGTCTGCTCCGCGCCGTGGAGGTGGGCGCGGCGTAGCGGCAGGTGCGGCCGTTGCTGTGGACGTGCCCCCTGTGGCGGCGTCTTGCAACGACATGATGTTGACCCCTCCCTTGGATCACACCCCTCTTGCGCGGGTCGCACAGCGTGGAACGGGGTCAGGACAGCGAGTGTGTGACAGTCCAGCCTCCTGGCACGTAGCTCCCACGGGAGGCAGAAGTTGGATTGCCTCGTGCTTGTGGACAACTGGAGTGACACGTCCCAGTGCAGCAACACACTCCCCCCCCCCCCCCCTTTTTGGGGCCTGAGCAGGCTGTGTCCGCAGTGTGGGGAGCAGGTAGCAGGTGAACCAGCCAGTGCCTGATCGATTGCCTTTGCCAGTGCTTGATTCACTTCTTCTTATAAAGCAACCCCCAGGGCCAGAGCAGGCTGTGTGTATGGAGCGGAAAGCAGGGCAGGCGTGGGAGGCACCTTTGGACAGGGCCTCGGGGCTGACGTGCAGCGTCTCCCCTCTTCGCCCCACCCCCTCCGGGGCAGCACACTGCAGGGAGCGCGCTAGCGCTGTGCGCGTAGCGGGGCAGGCCCCCAGGTGACAGCGCACACAGCGCGGGGGTGCCAAGCAAGGACGCGGGGGCGAGCCACTCACCGGGCGGCTCCCGCCAGCCGAACACGCTCCGACCTCGGAGGCGCGTGGGCGGGGAGCCGACTTGAGCAGATGCAGCAGGCCGGCGGACGAGCTCCGCGGCCACGAGGACGCCAGGCAGATGCGGCCGGCGATCAACAGCAGGCAACGGAGCGCAGAGCTCCAGCAGACGGCCAGGCACACGCGGGGGTAGAACCGGCCTCGTCGCCAGTGTAGTGCGCGAGGTCCGGGCCTCGCGCAGGAGGTAACTAAAGAAATAATGGACACACACACACAGTATGGAGGGTATGCTGGAAAGACCCCGAGCGGTCTTCCGCGCTTTTATTATATACCTCGGGGCGTGCCCGTCCCGAGGGTGAAGGCGTGCGTGTAGGTGCATCGATACAATGTTGGTGAGAGGCCGGGTGGCTCTCTACAGCATTCTCCCCCTACCTCAGGTGTCCTGTCCCCCTCCTGCCCCCGCCCCCCATCTCCAATCGGTGCCGGCCACATCTGCCCATCAAAAAGATACAAATCTTGACATATCCTTGCTCCTCTACCCACAGAGTGCTATTGGTCGAATGACACTGCCTTTAATTGGATTATAGCATTCCTAATGCACCTTTCTCTGTCCCTCAGTCTTTTCCTCCTTTCCTGTCCCACTTTCCACCTTGACTGTCCCTCTAAGCACCTAGGTGAGTGTGTCATATTATTGTGGATTCAAAAATGTGATTGGCAGATTGCATGATGCAGCGTTTTGCAGCAGGCAGATTGACACTCCATGTTTCATGATTGTTCTAAATTGCAAGCAGCTGATATCAGCCCTCATATAGGCGCAAAACCTGCCCACCACTCCATAAATCTGGCCCACTCACAGCCACAAAATGGGCTACACCTGGACCTCTTGTCAGGCTGGCCCATCTTGCACTATCTGAGGAATGGCACTGGCTGTTTAATTGGTTTGTGTTTACACCTGATGATTACAGCTTGCTGCACAAGGCAACTACTCTTTGTGCAAAAACTTCCCTCGAATTAGCACCACTCATTCGTCTCTCTTGTCGTGAGCCATTACAATGCTATTTTGAAACAAGAGGGAAAATGTGATGGATAACTAGCCCCAGGCTGCAGAGCAATTAGAGGTGTGGACTATCAGTCCACAATAGTTGAAAAGAGAGCGAGGAAGACGATTATTGTTGGTTATTAGGCTTGGCCTTGAGCTGTGAAGGAAACTATTCCCATGCCTTTACTCGAATTTATTTAATGTGGCTTACACACCTACCGTTGCCTGTCTCTTCCCATCATACACCACGAGTGTGGCCAAACGCAGATAGAGGGGACGCGCTCAGAAAATTCTGCATAACCGCCTTTTCTTTATTCTGCAGTTTTATATAGCGCAAACTCGACCCGAAGGTATCAGGGCGCTTTACACAAGCCACAGTTGCATTACAGACTGACACATTCGTTATTAGGGTCGGGGAGATTAAGGAGCAGATTTAAGATTTACTAAGATTTTGTGCTTTGTTTGCATCACAAAAGTGACGTAAAACGTTGCAAAATCTTTTTTTCCTAATTAACTTTCCAGCGCTAAACTTGTTTAGTGATGGAAATAACGTAAAAGTAATGCAAAGTAGAGCATTGTGCTGCTTCGTAATACTTTGCGCCGTGGGGGTGTGCCAAGGGTGTTGCATGGGGCATTCCCATGCAACCACCCAAGGTTTCTCACACTAAACCCAATTTACTAAAAACAGTAGATTGGGTTTAGCGTGAGAAAACGGCGCCCTTTTCAAATAGACGCAAGGAAGGATTTCTCCTTCCTTTTCCGACTTTGCACGCGTGCTACACTGTGCAGCACGCATACAAAGTGGGAAAAGCTTTCCCTCGTGTCTAGCATAGTATTTTTTACAGGAAGGGTACCCTTCCTGTACAAAATCTATGCTACACTCATGCACAAACCCTACAGCGCTAAGCTGTGTGCATGGCGCAGGGCTGCTAAAATCAGCGCCGGTGCAAGGGATAGTGGAGGAGAGAGCCATATCTGTAAAAATATGGCGCTCTCCTGCTCCCTCCCTGTCACGCAACAAAGCGCAACCTGCATTGCGCGACTCTTTTGTAAATCTCCCCCTAAGTGATTTACCTAGAATCTCAGGATATTTGCATCTTCCGCCAGACTCGAACCAGATTCCCCAGCTCCACAGTCGGACGCTCTAGCTGTTAGGCCACATACAGTTCGGCTCCGCAAACAGCCCATACCCACTGCTGACTGGAAACCCCCAGCGTGAGGTTACAAAGCTATCACGAAGAGACCGGCCAGAAAGATGCTATTAGCCTAAATTCTGGTACCTGCCTCTCCGCGCGTCCGCTGAGCGAGTTGCA
Organism: Lissotriton helveticus; assembly: GCF_964261635.1. Lineage (NCBI taxonomy): Eukaryota > Metazoa > Chordata > Amphibia > Caudata > Salamandridae > Lissotriton > Lissotriton helveticus. The sequence continues at coordinate 992,285,307 of NC_136067.1, forward strand.
TTCAAGAACGTTTTCTTCGTTAATATTTTCTTCGTGTTGGCGGTGCAATAAATCAGGAACGTGCCTGTTTGCTGCCAGTAACCTGTTTTATTTGTGACCTACTTTTTAATTTCGAGGTGTTGTGCTGAATCGGAATGCGACGGACGCGTCCATCGGGCCCTGCAGAAGAAAAAGCCCTGAGCGTGTTGCCATGGAAACGTGTGGACACAGCCGTGCCAAACGCGCAAAGAGAAAGAGGGTCATGCTGGTGCCGCATGCTAAGTTTTTGCAAATGCGCCCAGAATAACGCTAGAAAGAACAAAACCTGACACCTGCCAATTTACCAAAATAGGCAAGAGTTAGCTTTCTCAATACATCAGTGAGCCACCAAATGACAGGTGACAGAGGTTTGTGAAATAGATTCTTTTTTTCCTACAGATGTGTTCTTTCTTTACATCACTTTGGTCCCCATAAAGAAAGAACAAAAAAAACGTTCGGAGCAGCCTGGGGGTGCCGCAGGGAGAGAGTGAAAGCAGCGACTGTAAATCCCCGACTGGATAATGTCGCCCAGGTAACGCGGTTGAAAACTTGACCTTTGGTTGCTGAGTACTGAAATAGCACAAAGGGGGTCCATTTTCTTAATTGGATGAACGTAAAACAAGTTCCTGGATAGGCCGCACAAGCTGAGAGAAGACGGACCGCCCTGGCACAGCCTGTCCTTTAGCGGGTCAAAATGGAACAGGCTGGCAGCCTGAGGCAGGGGTAATTAGGGCTCTTCAGTCACACGGACCAAACATTTATAGAGGCGTAAATTACAGCACCCTGTCCTCTGCACAATAAAGCCCGTAGTGCTGCAAAGTGCGTTCCCAGTTCCTTAATGTTGTCGTTTAATTTACACCCAGAGAACGTTTGTTTCCTCCCTCCAGCTTTCCTCCTCTTGACAAATTTGTATCCATAAAGAAGAAATCGAGATGTACAGAGCCTTCCAAATGGTGTTCTCTGTGTCTTTTGTAAATGCATGTTTGAGGGCCTGGCTTGTCCCCAGGACTCCACCTATGAGGCTTCCGAGAATATCTCCACTCCATCCCCTTCAACTTCTTCATTCTTGTTAACAGTAAATGGCTGGCACATGGTAGCTTGTTTGCTGTAAACTGTATGCGTGCACCGAGTTGGTTGTCAGGGACACCGCATGCAGGCAACTGATTGGTGGGGGGACTCCTGTGGGTGCCAGTGGCGGCGGTGGAGCGTCACCCCACTGCCAGGGGCAGCAAAGAAAGAAATAATAAAAATAATAAAATAACGGAATGTTATTATCATTTTATTTTGTCCTCCTGCTGTGGCAGAGCGTGAGGGTCGGGGTTGCAGGGGAAGGGTGGTAGAACACTCCTGTGCGCAATCACTGTTTGGTCAGCCCTTTCGGGCCGCCGAAACCAGTCATACGCACTTCCTTATTCTCCATGTAGGCGGCATTACAACCTGCATGGAGAACGTGCCCACCCCTCCAGCCGTGTCACGGCGTTCAGACTAATCATAACGCTGCATTGCAGCATTGTAATTGGCTTAGGAGTGGGAGCCTGGCTGCCTGCTTCCTGTTTTGATGTGGAGTTGGATAAGGCAAGCAGGAAAGAAGACGGGGACCAGGTAGCGCAAGGTATGTTTTTTTAACCCCCGCGAAGCCTCCCCCCTCCAAGCCGTGTTGGCTGCCCCTGGTGGGTGGATATGAGTAAAGCAATAATTTACTGGTTGGGCAGAGAAGTGTGACGCAAAGGTGCCTACCGAGGTCTATACTGAAGTAATGGAAGCAGGACAATATATTGAAAACATTCACAAAGCCGATAAGAATGGGTTTAGTCTACTCTATTATTGTTACCTATCAAGAACGGAGTTCAGTTCGTTGGAGGAGAGGAGCGTCATCCCACTTAAATGTCCCCGAGCCTCGAGATGAAAAAGAAAATTGTAATTCATCGTAACATTTTTCTTTTTCATCCTGACATCCTCCGGTCCTGAAGGAGCATTATGATGGGGGCTGGGCCGCTGCTGGAATGTTACAGTAGCAGGGACTGGGAGGAGGGTGGGTTGTTTGTGTACTTTTCAAAGTGTGCATGTATTTTTACCTAGCTGTCTTGCGATGGCCAGCCAAAAAGACATGAGCACCTTGAAACCTCTAACCCAGCTGTCTTAAGACAGCTGGGTTAGAGCAACTGCAGGCCTCCATAGCGCTGTGGAGCACCAAGACAGGCCACTCCCTCCAATCAGGGCGCTGCTCTCATGCTGATGAGAGCTGCGCCCTGATTGGTCAAGGGAGTTTCCTGGTGGCCGGGCTGCAGCGCGACGAGGTCCGGAGCAGGGGGTCCTGTTGTCAGGAAAGTGTTTCTTTTAATATATTTTAAGTTTATATTTGCACACACGCAGCAGTTTATTTTGATATTTTTCGTATTTTATTTGAGCTTGCGTCCCCCCCTTCCCTTCCCATTGATGGAAGCCACCACTGGTCCAGGAGTGTAGGCAGCCAAGCGTAATATAAATGAGGCGCTGCAATATACAGCACCAGCCTGCGCACACCAACAATCAATCCCTCATTGACCAAAGTATAAAAGCACAGAAGCAGGACAAAACTTGTCGCTCCCAGAAGGACTTTTCGTTGACTATACTGAGGTTTGAATTAGGAGAAGGTATCAAGGTTCAGTAGAGTAGCCAGTGTGTCATTGGTCCTAATGCAAGTAAGTAAAAAGATTCCGGACTATGGTTTGAATTATAAAATAAAAAAATATTCAAAATTCAGGGGGCACCTTAGGCCTCTCGGCCCTGGTGCCGCTGCAATAGCTGCATCACTGAAAGCTACACTCATGTCAAGGTTAAAGCTTTAAGCCTGGGAGGTTTAGTGATGTCCTATATAAAGTTCACAAAGCAATAAACGAGGTCCAGGGTCTTGGACACTCAGAAAGGGCCTCTTCCTCGAGGTCACACTTCCACAGAGAGTGGTGTTCGCCCTCATATTTGTAGGCGAGGCCATGCATGGTGGTTCTGATTTCTCTTATTATATTTGAGTGCACAAACAGTCCAGAAATGGCCATACAACTGTTTGATACCAGCAATGTCCTTTTGAGAGTGTTCACTATGGGTCGCCATTGATATATTGTATTTGGCAGCACTGGTATTTCTCCACTCTACGGCAGGCTGGGTTCTTGAATCACTTGTAGTAAAACTTTATCATCTTCCATACACACACATATGGATTTAACTTCCTGGCTGATTCATTTTTGTGGTGTGTACATTTGTCTATACTGATAAGCAGGGGAGTAGCTTTGCAGTGAGGTTCGGGGTGTGTGAATCTCGAATTTCAGAACTAAAAAAGTAGCGGGCCACTCAGTGAATGGGTGAGGTGGCCAATGTTTGGGATGGAGTGTTTCCATGAGGAGCAAGGTCAGTAGTGATTTGCATTAGGTGAGCCTCTGGGACTGATTAAGAGTTTAGTGGACATAGGCCACCCTCACTTGAGGTTTGGAGGATGGCAAGTTTTACTCGGCTGGAGTAAAGTTTTGTGCCAAACTTCCTTCCTCAGCCCAACATGCTAGGGGTTATCTGAGGTAGGCCTTTCGACTCTCGGCCCAATTGAGAGTGGATGGTTGGATACATATTTTTAACTCTCCATTACCACCAGGTAGATGCTAGCGGTGAGGGACAGTTAAAAAACAGTAATAAATGGCCCTCAATTCATGGGAGGCAACCCCATGGTGTCGGGGTCATTAGTTTTGTGGCTTTCAAAAGAAACCCCCAATTTAGGAGTTTATTTTGGAAAAATAAAAAAAATGTTGGAAAAGTTTGACAGGCAGTCATCATGTTTTATTGAGCCATCTGTCAAACTACATTGACAGGAACCACCATGGTGCGCTTCCTGTCAATGTATATGGATAAGTGCTGGGCCAGCAGACCCCTAAAGTTTGTGGGCAGAGTAAAGTCTCTGCCTGCCACCACCCTGTTGTCTTTAATCCTTCCACCAAACCATAAACCAGGCTCTCTGTCTGGAGTGGCACAGCAGGTGAAAAACAATGATTTAGAATGCCATCCAAGTGATTTCCAGTGGTTAGACTATTTGCAAGAATTTTTATGTCCCATCACCTTTTGGATGTTTGGTTGCTAGTAGTATGCCTGGAAACCTTAGATTGGCACAACTTTCCAAGCCTACTACTGTCAATGTGAGGTATTGTTAGTGGAAGGGACCATAGTCGGTGGAGTGATCTCTGGTGGCCAACTAGTCTTGGTAAACCCCCCTCCCCCAAACAGGCAGTAAAGAACCTTGGGGTATGGCTCGACTCTATCTTAAATTATCGAGTCCGAACAAAAAAAACGTCCGGGACATGCTTTGGACTCCTCTGGGGGCTTAGACCCCTGTTGGGCTTTTTTGATGCCTCAACGCGTCAGGTCATCATTCAGGCAACGGTTCTGTCAAGACTCGATTATGCCTGTTTCCTGTATTTAGGGTCCAACAAGGCTGAAGTCTTGAGGTTGCAAAGGGCACAGAACGCAGCTTTTAGAACTCTTTTAGGTCTGCGCAAATTCTGCTCTGTGACTAATGCTATCCGCCGTTTGCCCTGGCTATCAATGGCCAGACGCATTGAATTCAATACCTTGTGCATTGCTTTCAAGGTTTTGAAGCTGGCCACGCCTCCCATTTTGGCTGATCTCCTGTGACCCTATGCCCCCATGCGATGTCTTCGGTCACAGGGCCAGCATCTGGTGTTGGTTCCCCGGCCCCGCAGAGTGCGGGCTTGTGGTCGATCTTTTCGTTTTAGAGCAGCCACCCTATGGAACTAGCACCCTGCGCAGATTCGTGGCCTTGACAATTACTTTGCATTTAGAAAGAACATCAAGACCTATCTTTTCCCGAGTCCATAGTCTCTTGCATGCTCTCTGCTGTGTTGTCTGTCCTGCTCTAGCGCCAGGACGCCCCTTTGCTGGGGCAGCTGTCGCGCTCTATAAATTAAGATAACATAACAGAACATAACGTATGTGCGGGCAAAAAGCGAGGAGGGTAAACCTCCCGCCAACGAAAAACGAGATCAGCCCAACTGAAACAACTGAAATCAATTGTTGTTTTTTTTTATATAAAAGCGGGTGCCATGCTGAAACAAAGCGAGGCGCCAGTGTTGCAAATATGAAAGCGGATGCCGTGCACATAAAAGTTGAACGCATGGCACCCATGAAGTGACTTGCATGTTTTACAATGTGAATAGGGCAAGCTGCGCATAAACAAAGGCGCCCAGCAGCCATTGTTTAAATGAGTGTGAAAACAGCTGCCGTGCACTTAAATGTTAAGTGCATAGTACCCATGAAGTGACTTGTATGTTCTTCAATGTGAATATGGTGAGTCGCGCATAAACAAAGATGCACAGCCACCATTGTTTAAGTAAAAGTGCGGCACAGGGTGCTTTAATAAACAAAGACTTTATGTTTGGTAATCTGAATACAGTGAGTAGCACATAAAGAAAGGGGTGCGGCTGCCACTTCATAGCAATTTTCTTTATTCATCCTATTATCCACCACACATGCACCCTGTTACCCACCCCCACCTGCCCCCGATACCCACCCTGTGTATTGCCAAATCCAGTAGCTTGCCGATAGGCGAGACCTATCAGCTTTGCCAATGCTTGTTATTTTATGGTTTTGTGCAGGTATTCTTCAATTATATCTTCTCTATTTCTTTTCTGGTACTTTTTTGTTAAATTTTTTTGTGGTCCCTGTACACCTTTTGACCCTTCATTAGTACTGATCGACTACACTGAGCTGAAGAAGACAAGAGTGACTTTGTTAAGGGAGGGGTGTGTAGTTCTTGGAGTTATGATTGTAGCCATTTATAGCTTTATTTAGCGGTCACTTGTAAGAAAATCAGTCAATATTAATCCTTGTTGGGATGAACCACAAAAGTCACAAAATCAGCCTGTACATAGCTCAGGTAGCCTGGCACAAAAGCAGTCAGGCTTAACGTAGAGATAATGTGTTTATGCAGCACAAACGGTAATTAAAGTAAAAATACACCCCAATAAAAATGATACCAGAAAGACAAAAATCTAATCAGTAGAACTGAGATATGCAATTCAAAGGTTTTTAGTGAAAATAGAGCCTGAAAGCACAAAGCAACAACTGTGGTTTTCTGGTTGCGCCAGACCAGGTCAAAGTCACAAGTTCAGGCTGATCACAATGGAGTGTGGACCAGATACAGGGACCAGGTTAATCCCCCTCACCAGGGGCGGTTCGCTTATTAGGGCAGTAGGGCTCCGCCCGTTTCAATTTCTGGCTCAATTACGATGTCTTATTTAGTTATAAAAACGTTAAATTCACTACTCTTGTGACCCTCGCTCTGTGTGAGGGTCTGGCATAACCAGGCAAATGTGCTAGAGCGCATGTGCCGGTGCGCCATCCGTCACAGGATTTAGAGGGCTTACCTGATTTCAGCCCTGGCCCACGGTGGCTTTCAACACTCTAAATCACTGCCCTCTGATGACGCAGTGCAGCCTCGCTGATTGAAAACAGCCTGGGCACTTTAAGCATAAGCCCTGGGTTTCAAAGGCTGCTTGTCAATCAGCGAGGGTGCACTGTGTGTGTGTGTGTGTGTGTGTGTGTGTGTTTGTGCGTGTGTGTGTGTGTATGTGTGTGCGTCACACCCATTTCCTGACTCATCACAGGATTGGGTAAGGAACAAACCTCCATGGCCCCACCCCATCCTGAGAAGAGCTGGGAAAGTTCTGTGGTGTACATAAGAGAAGTAGGGAATGCACACCTATTTTAGTTGTAATCAAAACTCATCCAATGATTGTAATGTTGCGTGCTCTTTGGAAAAGCGCCTTGCCCAGTTAGCACTCGCGATTAGAATCCAACATATAGGGGCATCATTTCACCCCAGTCCAAAGGCACAGCGTTGCTGCTACTGTGCTGCTTTCATATTTAAACCAAATTTTCTCAATGCTTCAGTCATTTAATCATGTACTTTAACCATCTTGTCACTTTAATCCAATTTAATCCACATGCACGGAATAATGCCATTTTTCCAGATTTCTTATGTTGTTGATGTGCCCATCCAAGCCTCTTATCAATAACACGTACAAACGTATTTGTTCATCCAGACGCAGCGTTTATTAAAAACCCAATGCATTTCGGGCTACTGGGGCCCTTCGTCAGGGGTCACTACAAGTAACAACGAAAACAAGCATTTGTTATTTAACCATCCTGTGTGTGCAGTGATATGTACAAATATATTTCTTTAAACCACAGTTGACTCTGCCACGATCTCTATACCCACATAATGCTAATCATTTCATCCCACACATCGTGAAATCATGCTTCCCCACTTTTTTCGTGAAATAAAGCTCTAACAACATTCATTTGCATCCTTTTACCCTAGTTGTAACGTTTGCTATGCTCTGCCGATAACTCCCATTTAAATATGGCTGCAATCTGAACACCTCTCTTTCCCATCTAACTGCTGAAGCGGTTAACTGTCAAACAATATTATTCTCACAGAATTAACTCTGATATCAATCAGCCTGCTTGAGCGAACTGCTTAACCCCGCTCCTCCACCTCATTTGCCCATTCCTAATTTCCACCTTGTACTATGTGCCTCCTACCCACCATTTTCATTCTAACTTACTGCCTCTCTCTCCCGTTCGTAAAATATCTCTCACATTGTTTCTGTTGCGCAATAACTAAGCTTTTAAATTAATATGATCTCCCCAGCACCGTGGTTCCTCCCATATGACTCCGTTACACATTCACAATGCTCCATATCGCGTACCTACCACATGCGGTCTTTCCTCATCTGTCTTTGCGAGAAAATATTCCACGTCTCTTTCTACCTGCTCATTTAAACCCTCCCATCGGTGTTCTGATCCCTCCCATATTGAGTTAATGTTCACCACCTGATCTTGACATTTGATTCAAACACGTAGGCGGCCTGCGGACCTTGCAGACATGTACCAGTTTATAAAAATTTTTTTTTCAAGAGTGTCAGTAAACACTGCCGGTTGATGCAGCCTGGCCTCGGAGAGGCTCTGCTCTAGGGGGGGCGGGAGATTCCAGCCATAGAGTGGAGCTGCAGGGGCCTCAGAAGAGGTGCAACAGAATAAAGCCTCATTAACAATGTAATGGTCTTTTAAAGACCTGTGAAGTGCTCCGTTGCGGCTGGGCTGTGTGCGCGCAAGGCAAGCTGTCCCATCCCGAGCTGCCACACAGGGGCGGGGGCACAATTGTTGGATAATTACAGTGACCAGGACTCAAAGACAAAACCTGTGATTGATTGAACCGAGCATGAACTTGGAGATCACTCTGCGCAGCTTGTGCTCCCCGAGTAGCATTTGTTTTATCGACACTGAAGAGATGAAAGTCTGAATCAGCCCAGCCTTATTTGGAATCTCTGCCCTTCGGATTACCCCTGATCTCTGCTGCAGCGGTCCAGCCAGGGTGTCATCAATTATGTGCTGCAGATTTTGGGAAGGCTGGGGAAGGTGGTTGGATGTGTGCAGCAAATAGCTCTTGCTTTTTGTGATATTTCTAATAGAATTATTACACCTTGCCTAGACAGAGATAGGGAGACGGAGATAGAGGGAGAGGGAGAGAGTCAGGAGAGGGCACGGGAGGGAGAGTCAGTGGAAGGCGAGGGAGGGAGAGACAGAGGGAGGGAGAGAGTCAGGGGAGGGCGAGGGAGGGAGAGACAGAGGGAGGGAGAGAGTCAGGGCAGGGCAAGGGAGGGGGAGAGAGGGAGGTAGAGAGTCAGGGGAGGGAGAGACAGAGGGAGGGAGAGTCAGGGGAGGGTGAGGGAGGGAGAGAGTCAGGGGAGGTAGAGAGAGGGAGAGTAAGGGCGAGGGAGGGAGAGAGAGGGAGAGTCAGGGGAGGGAGAGGGAGAGTCAGGGGAGGGCGAGGGAGGGAGAGAGAGGGAGAGAGAGGGAGAGCCACGGCAGGGCGAGGGAGGAAGAGAGAGGGAGAGCAAGGGCAGGGTGAGGGAGGGAGAGAGTCAGGGGAGGGCAAGGGAGGGAGAGACAGGGGGAGGGAGTGTCAGGGGATGGAGAGGGAGAGTCAGGGGAGGGCGAGGGAGGGAGAGAGAGGGAGAGCCAGGGCAGGGTGAGGGAGGGAGAAAGTCAGGGGAGGGAGGGAGAGTCAGAGGGAGGGAGAGTGAGGGGAGGGTGAGGGAGGGAGAGAGTCAGGGGAGGGCGAAGGAGGGAGAGAGAGAGGTAGGGAGAGAGTCAAGGGAGGGAGAGAGTCAGGGGAGGGAGACAGTCAGGGGAGGGCGAGGGAGGGAGAGAGAGGGAGAGTCAGAGGAGGGCGAGGGAGAGAGAGCGAGGGAGAGTCAGGGGAGGGATAGAGAGGGAGAGTCAGGGAAGGGAGAGAGAGGGAGAGCCAAGGGAGGGGGAAGGAGGGAGGGAGGGAGGGAGGCAGAAGGAGGGAGGAAGGGAGACAGAGGGAGGGAGGGAGACAGAGGGAGACAGACAGAGGGAGGGAGACAAAGGGAGGGAGACAGAGGGAGAGAAGGAGGGAGAGAGAGAGGAAGACAGAGAGAGAGAGAGAGGGAGACAGAGAGAGAAAGGGAGGGAGACGGAGAGAGAGAGGGAGACGGAGAGAGGGAGGGAGACGGAGAGAGGCTGGGAGACAGAGAGAGGGAGGGAGACAGAGAGGGAGACAGAGAGAGGGAGGGAGACAGAGAGGGAGAGAGAGGGAGGGAGAGAGAGAGAGGGAGAGAGAGAGGGAGGGAGAGAAAAAGGGAGAGAGTGAGGGAGACAGAGAGAGAGGGATGGAGAGAGAGAGAGAGAGAGAGAGAGGGAGGGAGGGAGGGAGACAGAGAGAGTGAGGGAGGGAGCCAGAGAGAGGGAGAGGGCCAGAGAGAGGAAGGGGGAGAGAGAGAGAGAGAGAGAAGGAGGGAGGGAGACAGAGAGAGGGAGGGAGGGAGACAGAGAGTGAGGGAGGGAGACAGAGAGAGGGAGGGAGGGAGACAGAGTGAGGGAGGGAGACGGAGAGAGGGAGGGAGACGGAGAGAGAGGGAGAGAGGGAAGGAGAGAGAGAGAGAGAGAGAGAGAGAGAGGGAGGGAGAGAGAGAGGGAGGGAGACAGAGAGAGTGAGGGAGGGAGCCAGAGAAGGAGGGAGGGAGACAGAGAGAGGGAGGGAGGGAGACAGAGTGAGGGAGGGAGACGGAGAGAGGGAGGGAGACGGAGAGAGGGAGGGAGACAGAGAGAGAGGGAGGGAGGGAGACAGAGAGAGTGAGGGAGACGGAGGGAGGGAGGAAGACAGAAAGAGGGAGGGAGACGAGCGAGGGAGGGAGGGAGAGGAGAGAGGGAGGGACGGAGACAGAGAGAGAGAGGGAGGTAGGTAGAGAAAGAGAGAGAGGGAGGGAGGGAGAGAGAGAGAGGGAGGGAGAGAAAGAGAGGGAGGGAGGGAGGCAGAGAGAGAGAGAGCGAGAGAGATATGTGTGTATGCTGGATCTGGTGGCTCAGTGGACGAAGACATCCACTGCAGAGGCCTGTATTCAACCTCATGGTCACAGGTTTTTAGGTCTCGCCTGTCGATGCGCATGCGCATCGAGCTTGCGAGCCTATTGCGGCTTAAACAACTTTTAACTAAGAAGCAAGGAATCGTGGCGATTCCTTGCAGTGCCCGTGACTTTTAAGCTCAATGCGCATGTGCATTGAGCTTAAAAGCGCGTGCACAGCCGCAATCGCCATCTGTTCCTCTCTCCCGCATTCCTCCGACACCTATTGAAGTGAAGCTTAGCTTCACTTCAAAGGCCCGGCTTCTTCACACCCACATGCCGCTCTCCCCGCTCTGCCCCCTCCCCTGCCCGCCGTGTGCATTTCTCCTCCCCCCTCCCCTTCTCTGCCTTGCCTTCCCTCCGTCTTGAATGAAACTAACACCATACATTCCTGACATCCACTGTCTGGGCACCAACCGAGCATGTGGAGCGAGGGCTCGCCATCTAAAACTCAATTTATGTGCTTATTATTTTCGCAGCTGCCTCCACAATTCTTTATAATTATTAGCATCTTTCCGCGTGCAAATGTTGCCAGGGAGATTTTCCCTTCGTATTTGTTGAAAAAAAAAATGTTTTTCGAGTGAAAATGATTTCCAAAATGCTACATTTCCTACCGCTCGGCCCCCTCCCATGCCCGCCGTGTCGCATTTCTCCTCCCCCCTCCCCTTCTCTGCCTTGCCTTCCCTCCGTCTTGAATGAAACTAGCACTCTCGCCCGGAGGCAGGCTCGGCAGCCATACATTCCTGACATCCACTGTCTGGGCACCAACCGAGCATGTGGAACGAGGGCTCGCCATCTACAACGCAATTTATGTGCTTATTAATTTCCCAGCTGCCTCCACAATTCTTTATAATTATTAGCATCTTTCCGCGTGCAAATGTTGCCAGGGAGATTTTCCTTTCGTATTTGTTGAAAAAAAAAAAAATTTTCGAGTGAATTTTTTTTCCAAAATGCTAAATTTCACCGCTCGGTTGCTGAAACCCCAATAAACGAAACCCTTTTTTTTTTTTTTAGAATAGTGACCACTGCAGGCAAATAAACTGTGCACTACAAAGATGCAGAAGCACTGCACGTTTAAACGAAAAGTACCAGTCATTTTCTGTTTTGTGATGCGCTGTAAAATACACCGGTTTCCAAACAGAGGTGAGGCGGTGGCTAGGGCACGAGTTGACATTCCTGAGTGTCGTTTTTACAGCATTGATTTACATAGACCTCGGATGACAGAAGATTAGACCACTCACATGCAGAGTGAGGGGAATCGATTTTGAACGTTTGATCTATTCATGTCCCCCTCGTTTATTATCCATCAAGGTGCATAAATAATTCGAAGAGGAGGACGCCAACAAACATAAATTCATTTAATAATGGACAGTGCACACAGCTCTTAACATGTCAGCATTTTATCCCGTAACAGGGGGTAATTAAAGTACACTAACATCCTTGGATACGTAATGATCATGAAGAGCAAGATTAACAACATCACTTTCTTTGTATTCCCGCCTAACTGAAATATAGCGCTTCACAGAATTCTGCTGGTCTTCTAGGCCCTCTCCTCCCGATCGTCCGCTTGTGGACTTCTTTATGGGAAGAAAGTGTATTCAATTTGCATGACTTCAAAAGGGGAAGAAGACTCTCTCGAGATGGTAGCGTCTCTAGTCCAGCCGGACTAGACAATTCCTCGAGACGCGACAGCGTCAGCAGGGCTCGGTCAGGAGGAGTTCAGGAGGAGCCGCGACCACGTCAGCAGGGCTCAGCGTTTCGGTAGTCACTTCAAGCTTCACGTTTCGGGCCACTCACACACGCAACGCCACTCACACACGCAACGCCACTCACACACGCAACGCCACTCACACACGCAACGCCACTCACACACGCAACGCCACACACACATGCAACGCCACACACACATGCAACGCCACACACACATGCAACGCCACTCACACATGCAACGCCACTCACACATGCAACGCCACTCACACATGCAACGCCACTCACACATGCAACGCCACTCACACATGCAACGCCACTCACACATGCAACGCCACTCACACATGCAACGGCACTCACACATGCAACGGCACTCACACATGCAACGGCACTCAACAACGCAACGCCAATCAACCACGCAACGCCACTCAACAACGCAACGCCACTCAACAACGCAATGCCACTCAACAATGCAACGCCACTCAACCACGCAACGCCACTCACACACACAACGCCACTCAACCACGCAACACCACTCAACCATGCAACGCCACTCAACAACGCAACAGCACTCAACCATGCAACGCCACTCAACAACGCAACGCCACTCAACAACGCAACGCCACTCAACCACGCAACGCCACTCACACACACAACGCCACTCACCCACGCAACGCCACTCACCCACGCAATGCCACTCACCCACGCAACGCCACTCACCCACGCAACGCCACTCACCCACGCAACGCCACTCAGCCACGCCACGCAACGCCACTCAGCCACGCAACGCCACTCAGCCACGCAACGCCACTCAGCCACGCAACGCCACTCACCCACGCAACCCCACTCACCCACGCAATGCCACTCACACACGCAACGCCACTCACACACGCAACGCCACTCACCCACGCAACGCCACTCACCCACGCAACGCCACTCACCCACGCAACGCCACTCATCCACGCAACGCCACTCATCCACGCAACGCCACTCATCCATTTGCAAAACGAAAAATGTAAAACTCTTCTATTGCGAGACCTATTGCATGCAAGAAGACTCTCTCGAGATGGTAGCATCTCTAGTCCAGCCGGACTAGACAATTCCTCGAGACGCGACAGCGTCAGCAGGGCTCGGTCAGGAGGAGCCGCGACCACGTCAGCAGGGCTCAGCGTTTCGGTAGTCACTTCAAGCTTCACGTTTCGGGCCACTCACACACGCAACGCCACTCACACACGCAACGCCACTCACACACGCAACGCCACTCACACACGCAACGCCACTCACACATGCAACGCCACACACACACGCAACGCCACACACACACGCAACGCCACACACACACGCAACGCCACTCACACATGCAACGCCACTCACACATGCAACGCCACTCACACATGCAACGCCACTCACACATGCAACGCCACTCACACATGCAACGCCACTCACACATGCAACGCCACTCACACATGCAACGCCACTCAACAACGCAACGCCACTCAACAACGCAACGCCACTCAACCACGCAACGCCACTCACCCACGCAACGCCACTCAACCACGCAACGCCACTCAACCACGCAACACCACTCAACTACGCAACGCCACTCAACAACGCAACAGCACTCAACCACGCAACGCCACTCAACAACGCAACGCCACTCAACAACGCAACGCCACTCAACCACGCAACGCCACTCAACCACGCAACGCCACTCAACCACGCAACGCCACTCACCCACGCAACGCCACTCACCCACGCAACGCCACTCACCCACGCAACGCCACTCACCCACGCAACGCCACTCACCCACGCAACGCCACTCAGCCACGCAACGCCACTCAGCCACGCAACGCCACTCAGCCACGCAACGCCACTCACCCACGCAACGCCACTCACCCACGCAACGCCACTCACACACGCAACGCCACTCACACACGCAACGCCACTCACCCACGCAACGCCACTCATCCACGCAACGCCACTCATCCACGCAACGCCACTCATCCACGCAACGCCACTCATCCATTTGCAAAACGAAAAATGTAAAACTCTTCTATTGCGAGACCTATTGCATTTTCAATGCTTGTTTTTTTTGTGGCTCTACCCCGCCCCCTCTCTCACCGCCCCCGTCCCCAGCGGTGCGGCCCTCGGCCACAAACCACACTGTAAATTTGGCCCCTGAGAGAAAGTTTGTGAGTACCCATGGATTAGGGAGTATGTACCTCGTTTCCACCTGTTGAGTAAGACTGAATTCACAGGAGAACAGTCACTTCACACAAAACAAAAGCACACAGTTATTATTAGTTAGTCAAGGTGGCGTCACAGGGCTGGCCAGTGCTGCACAAGCCATTATTTGCATCTCGTCTCAAGAAGGGATTTCTCAGCCCGAAGCAGTACTGGAGAACTTCACTTCCGCCACCTTCTGTAAACAAGAGAGGCTCGGGGCGCAGGACTTCTGTTCCTGCTTTCTCAGTCTTCTCTTATTTCTTTTTCAATCGAATTTCCTGAAAGGCGAGTTCCTTGAACGTGGCTACACACGGGTGCTTGGGGCAGCAGGTCCCTCGCATACTCTGAGCTATTTTTAACAGACTACTCTTGCTGACACTTTAAGAGTGAAGCACCGCAAGTGACCAGACACCCACACACTTCTGCGCCAATGCATCCTCACACTGACCTCCATCAAGCACTGGGGTGCCTCTTAGAACACCTTCAAGGCCCGTGAATCCTGGAGGCAGCAGCAACTTCTTACTTTCTAGCCGGCACTGGGACCACAGACAGCTCTGCCAAAGCACCTCCTTCTGGAATGTTATTAAGCAATCGTCCTCGTATTTTACTATCGTTGGCGAACCCATGCCTAATTCGCCTCACCCTTGACATGGAGTAGCCTGGCACCTTCTAGCACCGAGGAACACCCCCACTCTCTCAATGCACCTCCATTAGAATCCACAGGGACCCTGCTATTCCAGTCCTGACCAACCCGCACGCTCCTTCAGCTCTGCCTGCGCATTTCAATCTTCTTGGCCTGCAGCACAAGTTGGCATTTTAACACGGAGGAAAGTTCTCGGCCTGTGCGTGAACCCAATGCTGCCATGCCACTACTAAAGAACGTGGGGGTGCTAATTTGCCGCCTACGGGCAGGTTACAACGCTTCACGCCGCCAAGGTTTCCTCTGAGGTCCTTATGTCATGTCTTCGGCATTTACTGAGCTCACGTCTGCCATGTATTTGTCCCCATAGTGGTTCTGGAGCCTGGGCTCCGTGTATATATGCATGCCCAGTCTAGCCCTCTTCCGGCGACTGTGCTGCTGCCTTCATGCCATATTACAATATTACAAAATTCTGGGCTCAATCCTGGGTGTCTGTTGCTGCCACTGCTCCCTTAGGGCTCTGTTGCTCGCTTTTGACCCCTATTAGCGGCTGCCTACTCTCTTGTGGGCTTCATTGCAGCAGGGCTCTCCTGCACCCATTTGGGCCTTGATCGATAAATTGTTTTAAAAGAAGCACAATCACTCTTGCTTCCAAAATGGGATGTAATTAATTTACATTCCGTTTTGGAAGCAAGAGTGGCGTGCTTCTTTTAAAACAGGTTATTATGTTCACCAAAATAGTTTTTCTAGTAATATAATAGGCAGTGCTTGCCTCTAGCATGAAGTACGGCTTCTGCCTCAATCGGGTTACAGCCAGTCCGTACTTTTCTAGTTGGACAGTTTACATTTGGTATCATTTGCGAGCCTTCACTGCTATTACATTATGTATTTGCGGTAAAGCGTCAGCATAGTAGTAAGAAGAGGAATAAGCAAGAAAAGGAGGAAGAAGTGTAGGACTAATTAGAAGTATGATTTGGTGTAAATTGAACTGAGTAGGTGCAAATTTATGTAAGTATGAGTAAGTAGAAGAAACTGCAAGACTAAGAGTAAATAGAGATGTGAAATATGATTAAGCGTAAGTAGGATTAAGTGTAGGGTTATGGGTAGGAGTAAGAGTGATGACAGAAAGGATGAAAGATAATGAGGCAGAAGATGAAAGGTGTGAATATATAGAATGGTTTATTAACATTCTTGCTTTCTGAAAAGTGCTTGAAAATGCACCATTTTCCCGCTTTTTTTTTCAAAATGTTCTTGGGGCTGTTACCCCCGATCCCTCATTAATAGGGTTGAGCTCTCTCACTACGCTGGCTCGGTACATTATGCTGCCTGTGACTTTTACGCCCCGTCTATTTCAAATTTCACCAGCCGCCACTGCCCCTGACAGTTGTACCTTATGTCCTTGATGCTAGGTTTCATGCTTCTAAGCGTCGGTTTCTGTCAGGAGCTGTACGGAGCTGCGATTAGAAGTCCTGTGTCAAGTTGCGTTGTACTAGGTCCGATCCGAGCAGGAGCTGCAAGGGTTGTATTGTTGTGCGCATCCTTAACTTTTTAAAACAAAAAACAAAAATGTAAGGTGCACTCAAACTGAAGTCAAATGGAGAAAGTAGTTTGTAAATGTCTTCTTCTTTATTCAACAATATTCATGAAGCAAAGGCATAGCCAACGCGTTTCGTTCCCATTTTTGCCTGTAGGAACTTAGTCAGGGCTGTAAAAATTACAAACATATATATATACACATAAATATACATTGAACATATCACATATGTACAGAAAAAATAATTTTTATCACACCACAAAAAATCACAAAAAAATCATCAAGCCAAAAAACAACATGTTACACAAAACAATTCAAAATTTTATGTCACCAAACCTGAAAGAGTATAACAACCAATATATACACAATGTAACATTGATCAGATATAACCCAAGAGGACTAGTCCAACCTAGAAATTGTTTTTTATAAATATGTTTTTAAATAACATTGACAGGCATGACAGATGCCTCTATCTACATCATACAAACCACTCTCCCTATGAAGCGATCAGGGGTGGTATCAGAAAAGACCTATTTTTAAGAGAGAACACACTCAAAGAAATAGTGAATAACCCAAGTGAAAATATATAAAATAGTAGAATTTAAAAAAATTATTAAAAAGACTTAAAAAAAAATATATTGTCAGGCTATGAAGCAGATAACAGCGAAGCCACTGAGAAAGGAGGAGGACAGAAGGGAAGATAGATATAAGTACACATTTGCCATATATGCTTACCGAACTAGTATCCTCAAGGAGCGGCACTAGTTAATCCACGGAATATGCAGACCGGGATTGATGGTAAGATTGCTAGACCAAGGGTGGTTTCCTAGGTGAAACGGAAAAACACGTAGGGGTATAATTGCTATTAAGAAGGAAGTCATAGCATGCCATATTAAAAGACAATGCACACTCATGTGAGTAAGGGGTATCATTGATGTAAAAATACAGTAAACACGCACATCTCATCACAAGATGAGGTACCCTCATATAAGTTTTATGGGGGTGTCGATGTCATGTCAATCAACACAAGTTAGTAGTTGAGTGGCCTCAAAAGACACGCACACGGAGGTAGAAGGAGGCTATACATAATGAGATATGGCATAAACAATGAATCACTTTGCAGATGTCTAAGCTAATGTATAAAGATTTCCTAAAGCACTAATATATAAAGATTTCCTAAGGCACAGTAGTTAGCTGTATACCTGTGCTAGCGAAATGTCAGCTCTCAATAGAGATGAACTAGAATGATCCCAGTCGGTGCGGTGGAATCGATTATATTGCAAGCGCTATAAAAGGAAAAATCACACAAGAACCAAAATTTGATGGTTAGAAAATAACAAAAACCAGATGACATTGTCTTCGGTTCATCAACAGTAATAGTAATGCCTCCTGTGGTCTCATTATGTATAGCCTGTATAGCCTCCTTTTACCTCCGTGTGCGTGTCTTTTGAGGCCACTCAACTACTAACTTGTGTTGATTGACATGACATCGACACCCCCATGAAACTTATATGAGGGTACCTCATCTTGTGATGAGATGTGCGTGTTTACTGTATTTTTACATCAATGATACCCCTTACTCACATGAGTGTGCATTGTCTTTTAATATGGCATGCTATGATATTCCTTCTTAATAGCAATTATACCCCTACGTGTTTTTCCGTTTCACCCAGGAAACCACCCTTGGTCTAGCAATCTTACCATCAATCCCGGTCTGCATATTCTGTGGATTAACTAGTGCCGCTGCTTGAGGATACTAGTTCGGTAAGCATATATAGCAAATGTGTACTTATATCTATCTTCCCTTCTGTCCTCCTCCTTTCTCAGTGGCTTCACGGTTGTCTGCTTCATAGCCTGACAATATTTTTTTTTAAACAGTCTTATTAATTGGTTTTTAAAATTCTACTATTTTATATATTTTCACTTGGGTTATTCACTATTTCTTTGAGTGTGTTCTCTCTTAAAAATAGGTCTTTTCTGAACCCACCCCTGATCGCCTCATTGGGAGAGTGGGTTGGATGATGTAGATAGAGGCATCTGTCATGCCTGTCAATGTTATTTAAAAAAATATTTATGAAAAACAATTTCTAGGTTGGACTAGTCCTCTTGGGTTATATCTGATCGAGGTTACATTGTGTATATATTGGTTGTTATACTCTTTTAGGTTTGGTGACATAAAATTTTGAATTGTTTTGTGTAACATGTTTTTTGGGTTGGTGATTTTTGCGTGATTTTTTGTGGTGTGATAAAAATTATTTTTTTCTGTACATATGTGATATGTTCAATGTATATTTATGTGTATATATATATGTTTGTAATTTTTACAGCCCTGACGAAGTTCCTACAGGCAAAAAATGGGAACGAAACGCGTTGGCTGTGCCTTTGCTTCATGAATATTGTTGAATAAAGAAGAAGACATTTACAAACTACTTTCTCCATTTGACTTCATTTTGAGTGCACCTTCCATTTTTGTTTTTAGAATTGTGGTAAATTGTACATCCTAAGGCAGCGGATGTTTAGAAGCGATTGCACCGCCTAATTTCACGAACTTTAAGATCCGTTGTGCTTGACCTTGTCTGCTGCTTTTGGTCTTTTTGGTTGTATTGTTTGTATTTGACTGTCTTGCACCGGTTCTTTCTTTTACCTGAACTTTTATAAGTATCATGGCTAGATTTGATGATGGGAGGGAGGAAATGGCCCTCAATCTATTTGGCATAGAAAAACCCAAAGAAACAACTCCACAAGGGGTCTCTAGCAAACTCAGCTTGAAAGCTCTTTTTTTGAAATTGGAACGCTTAAAGAAATTAGAGCTGTCTCGATGGTGTGATGGGGTCACACTTGAACAGTATCTGAATAACAAAAAAATACCGAGAGGATTGAGAATCCTAATCTTCCCGAGTTTCGAGGACTTAAGCGATAGTCTCCTTACTGAATAGGAGGGTAATCTTGAACACGCATCCAAGATTATGATGCAAATACTAATCAGACACGCGCGAGAAAAAGGAGAAAAATTACAGTGTGAGATCGAGGCCCTCATACTAGAAATTAATGGGATGGAGCAGAAGGACTTAATTGAAAAAAAAATTGAGATCCTCAAGAAAGTGATCAATGAACATCAAGTTTATCTTAAAGAGTAAAAATTGAGAAAGATAAGAAGGGATGATAGAGACTATCAGGACGGACGAATTTACACGTTCGCAAAAAAATTTGACAATGTACAGGGAAATGAGGACAAAAAGAGGCAACGGGAGGAAAGAGATGAAAATGAGGATGCCAGATCAGGGAGTAGCATAACTTCTGCATCTTCTTGTAGCACAACATCTAATGTCACAAGTGAGATCCCTTTAGCCGAGGGGGCCACTCCTTTTCAAAAGGAGCTGGCCAAGCTAAGAATCAGCAACAGGCTACAACAAAAAAGGGAACTACTAAAACCCCAAAGAGATCAAGCAAGACAAGGAGGGGCGGCAGGAGGTCTAAGGGCAGGTACAGGAAAGAACCAGGTGAACAATTCTGTGAGCAAACCCAATACTGGGACAAGACCGAAACAATGAATACTATTTGTTCTGATACTACATATGGTGACACTGATTGTAATCTTGACCTGAAAGTTATCAATTTATCGAATAAAGTCTTGGACAAAGATGAGATGTCTGTGTTGAGTAAAGGCTTACATTTTTGTCCTACCCAGGGAGGGGACCTCACCGATGCACATGTAGATCTGTACAAATTTGTAAGATTATTGAAATTGAGGGACTTTTTTTCTCGCCAGATTCCCAAAAGGGATGATAACATCACAGAGGACGGGGCAGCAACACACACGGTGTCCGATATTAGAAACATGCAATTGTTGCTTAATCTTGAGGAAGAAGATACATATGGTATGGCAACCCTTTTGGATGAATTGGGTATTCAACAAGACCATGTCAATAGCAGTAACTTGAAACCTAAATCAAAATTTGTCCCCTCTTACAATTACCATCCGAGTATTGACACTTTCTATGATCAAGTAACAAATGATCTTTACAAACTGGAAACACTTGATAAGCATAATTCATCTACCAATCACAACATTTCAGCAAAAGAAAGACTTGCGTTGGAGAGACTTAGAACAGACAACACTATAGTTATCAAGGAGGCCGACAATGGCGGGAATGTTGTAATAATGAACCACCTTGACTATATGTCTGAAATTCAGAGACAATTAAATGATACTAAGTGTTGCCAATGTGTTCCTGCCAATCCTACCAAAAAGGTCAGCTGTTTGATAACAGCTAAACTGACCGAGTGGCGAGAAATTGGTCTTCTAAATGAAGACGAATACAGATACTTGAAGGTGGACAAACCAAAATACCCTTGCATATACACTTTACCGAAAATCCACAAGGGGGTGCCTTTCCCCCAGGACGCCCCATAATTTCTGGAATTGGTTCACCAACAGAAAAACTCTCTGAATTTGTGGACCTTAACTTACAGCAATATGTAACCAATTTACCATCGTATATTCGGGATAGCAAGGATATTCTGGTCAAATTCAATGATCTACGATGGTCAGAGGAACTCTCCTTTGTAACATTTGATGTGGAGAGTTTATACACATGTATTCAGAAAGACTTTGGAATATCTGCCGTGCGATCATTTCTAGACAAAGAAAGAGCAGAATGTCATGATTACAATGAAATGCTTTTAGAAATGATCGACATCATCCTGAGTAATAATT
Organism: Lissotriton helveticus; assembly: GCF_964261635.1. NCBI lineage: Eukaryota > Metazoa > Chordata > Amphibia > Caudata > Salamandridae > Lissotriton > Lissotriton helveticus. The sequence continues at coordinate 992,306,621 of NC_136067.1, forward strand.
ATTTTGTACATGACATTACTTGGTACCATCAAATTTGTGGGACTTACATGGGCTCAAAATTTGCACCCTCGTATGCCTGCCTCTTCATGGGGTGGTACGAGAGGGAACACGCTTGGTGCAGTAGGGCCTCCCCCTGGACTGAACACATTGTGTTCTGGGGGAGGTATATAGATGACATCATAGTCCTATGGTCAGGATCCGATGAGCAATTGAAATCTTTTCACTCTTATCTCAATGATAATACCTGCAATGTCAAACTCACCATGAAACATGGTAGAAATAGTATTGACTTTTTGGATATCCATTTCTATATCAAGGAGGATGTTGTTCAGAGCACACTCTTTAGAAAAGAAACAGCATGCAACGCTGTACTTCGTGCAGAAAGTGCACATCCACAGTCAGTGATTAATAACATCCCGTATGGAGAGATGGTAAGGATACGGAGAAATTGCAGTCAGGATGATACCTTCACTGATCATATCCAGAAAGCAAGTAACAGATTTTTGAAGAGGGGATACAGAAAAAATATAGTACACTCAGCTGTTGAAAGGGCAACCAAATTAAACAGGGAGAATACTCTATGTACTATAAACAAGGACTCAAAATCTAACCATAAGACAGATAGCCCAGTGCGATTTGTTACACAATACAATACGAACAGTAGCAGAATATACAATATTATCAAAAAGAATTGGAATACTCTTAAAGGTATCCAAGGTTTGTCGGGTGTGATCACTGACAAACCTCTTATCACTTACCGCAAAGGAAGATCCCTGCGGGATACTCTTTGTAACAGTAATGTGACCAATGTAAGGGAGACATGGTTCCCACCAAAACCTTGCGGCTTTTTCACTTGCGGTTCCTGTATAATATGTCCCTATGGCTGCAACAAGATTTATGAATTTGCATTTAATTCCTCTAAAACATATAAGATCAAAGATTTTGTCAACTGTAATACGCCATATGTGGTATATATCTTGAGCTGCAAATGCAAAATCATCTATGTGGGCAGCACAGTCCGCCCATTAAAGATCAGGATTCAGGAACATCGCAGAGCGATAATCAACAAGGATATCCGATATCCAGTGAGTGCACATTATCATGACAAGCATCCCAATGACTTAACCTTTTGGTTCTACGGAATTGATCACATCCCACAGGACAGTCGAGGAGGAGATCGGGAATTAGCACTAAGACAGAGGGAAGCAAAATGGATTTGCCGCTCGAAGGCAACCCAAATGGGGCATAACACCGATAGGGAGCTTCATTACTTTCTTTGTTAATCCTGATGTTAATTTACAATTAATTCTTGAACTGTGCCTGTAATGCAATGCTTTCCAATGAGCGATGACATTCAATCTTGATACTAATCTGCATCTCCTTCAATGTATCGCACTTTGCGCTCAGAGAATATGCCTTTTCTCAAAGTTTGTCCCTGATATTCCTGTGCACTGAAATTGTCACTTTCAAATGATATACGTTGACTAAATATATACTTGATTTAGGATGAGGAACTTGTAATCTTCCCTGTCCTGTGCCTCTCCCTCTTTTTCCTTCCTACCCCCATTTCTCCTCCTTTCATGACTTGTCTTTAGATAACATCTTTAACACTAAATAGTTTTCTCATTTAACCCTTCAGAGATGAATCCTCTTTTTTTCAATATACTCCTGAAACTAGGCAGCACTTAATCGGGCATCATGATATGGGTCAACTGACATCTTACTGGATCAAAAGTTAAACACTCCAGAACGTACTAAATGTGAGAGATATACTAGTGGGGCACAATAACATTTTTCCAACTCTTAAATTAACCAGATTGGAGAGCATTTATACTGTGTCTTAATGTTACTTTCTAATCGTACAATTCCTACCTCTGCAGCAACAATTATGGCCATGGGTTATACAGATTGCATTTTCGATAGTCGAGATACTGTGAAAACAGTTTAATTATGAACTGTTTCGGCTCACTTATATCATGATCTGATTTTCTTTATATATATATAATAGGTAGTGGGAATCATGCCGTGTCCATCATAAAGATCATTCAAACTTTTATTCAAATGAATCGGGACTTTTAAATTATTTTTTCTAATATAGATACTCTCTTATGAGATGGCGCTCATGACTTTCAGAATCCCGCTATCCTCTGGCGCTTACGTATTTTTGAAGCCGTGTTCTACCTAATCACATGACATGGGTAGAGTGGGCTCACGCTGACATACTCCGGTAGCTGCGCTTCCCTCAGACACTGACTTTTTTTGAAATCGTATTCTCCCTAGTCACGTGACAAGGATATAGTGGGCGGAGTTTGCACGGACGATCGACCGGAAATTCCTCCCTACCCCAAACATAAATACAATGGCGCCTAAACACGACGTGCAGGACGCCTTGCTCGCTGACGGTTTTTGGAGCCGGGACCCTATCATAGGTATGCGGGGCTACCAGGGTGACGGGTGGTTTGTGCTGTTCGGGACGGGTTGTGTTCGGGCTATTTTAATGTTCTAGCCATCCTTTAGCCCTTAAGTATTACAATGGCACTTTCTTGATTAAACAGGTGCGGCAACCTTCCTACGTTATCAGAGTATGGTCACTACTTGACCTTTAGCCTAGACGCTACGCTACGCAAGTGTGAGTCAACTTGGACCACCTAAACCTTGGATTACTTTTATTGGGCTGCTGTTTTAATACGAGGTAACTGTCACATTATGCAATTGGTTAACGAATCATTTGCAGTTTCTACATTTGAATATGTACTTTGTCTATGAATTGGTATCATTGAGGCATACTCTAATATAAATGTAATAGCTCCCTTTCCTTTACATTTAGTGTTGGCAATCTTAGATACGTTCCTACATATTTTTATAGTGCCGTGTTGTCATAAGCATCATCATATCTTTATAATGCTCGCTTCCAATCTGTGTGTTTTTAGAATACTTGCGGAAGACGTCATGGTCCATCTGAACTTATTTTCTACGTTCTCTTACTGGGGGCTATAAATAGGTAAGATGTTGACCGTAGGGTCACCGTTGTTTCTTTTTTGATGGCCATAAAGAAACAATTTCTGTTTATATATTCTCGCGTTCTAATACCTGATACGAAAGGTATTTATCTTTGATGTTGTGGCCTCCCTTCTATTTAAATCAAAAATGACGGGGGCTAGACCACAGGAGGCATTACTATTACTGTTGATGAACCGAAGACAATTTAATCTGGTTTTTGTTATTTTCTAACCATCAAATTTTGGTTCTTGTGTGATTTTTCCTTTTATAGCGCTTGCAATATAATCGATTCCACCGCACCGACTGGGATCATTCAAGTTCATCTCTATTGAGAGCTGACATTTCTCCAGCACAGGTATACAGCTAACTACTGTGCCTTAGGAAATCTTTATATATTAGTGCTTTAGGAAATCTTTATACATTAGCTTAGACATCTGCAAAGTGATTCATTGTTTATGCCATATCTCATTATGTATAGCCTCCTTCTACCTCCGTGTGCGTGTCTTTTGAGGCCACTCAACTACTAACTTGTGTTGATTGACATGACAACGACACCCCCATGAAACTTATATGAGGGTACCTCATCTTGTGATGAGATGTGCGTGTTTACTGTATTTTTACATCAATTATACCCCTTACTCACATGAGTGTGCATTGTCTTTTAATATGGCATGCTATGATATTCCTTCTTAATAGCAATTATACCCCTACGTGTTTTTCCGTTTCACCCAGGAAACCACCTTTGGTCTAGCAATCTTACCATCAATTCCGGTCTGCATATTCTGTGGATTAACTAGTGCCGCTCCTTGAGGATACTAGTTCGGTAAGCATATATGGCAAATGTGTACTTATATCTATCTTCCCTTCTGTCCTCCTCCTTTCTCAGTGGCTTCGTGGTTGTCTGCTTCATAGCCTGACAATATATTTTCTTTAAAGTCTTATTAATTGGTTTTTAAAATTCTACTATTTTATATATTTTCACTTGGGTTATTCACTATTTCTTTGAGTGTGTTCTCTCTTAAAAATAGGTCTTTTCTGAACCCACCCCTGATCGCCTCATAGGGAGAGTGGGTTGGATGATGTAGATAGAGGCATCTGTCATGCCTGTCAATGTTATTTAAAAAAATATTTATAAAAAACAATTTCTAGGTTGGACTAGTCCTCTTGGGTTATATCTGATCGATGTTACATTGTGTATATATTGGTTGTTATACTCTTTTAGGTTTGGTGACATAAAATTTTGAATTGTTTTGTGTAACATGTTGTTTTTTGGGTTGGTGATTTTTTTGTGATTTTTTGTGGTGTGATAAAAATTATTTTTTTCTGTACATATGTGATATGTTCAATATATATTTATGTGTATATATATATGTTTGTAATTTTTACAGCCCTGACGAAGTTCCTACAGGCAAAAAATGGGAACGAAACGCGTTGGCTGTGCCTTTGCTTCATGAATATTGTTGAATAAAGAAGAAGACATTTACAAACTACTTTCTCCATTTGACTTCATTTTGAGTGCACCTTCCATTTTTGTTTTTTGCATTGTGGTAAATTGTACATCCTAAGGCAGCGGATGTTTGGAAGCGATTGCACCGCCTAATTTCAAGAACTTTAAGATCCTTTGTGCTTGACCTTGTCTGCTGCTTTTGGTCTTTTTGGTTTTAACTTTTGAAAACACTCAGGGGGATATTCTCAAGAACGTGTGATAACTATTGCAAAATTAGCATACCAGAACTTTCAATATCGCAGTCTATTACAGGAAAATAACGCCGTGTTAACATGGCATTCTCAAGACGGCGGTACTATGCAATAGTCTCACGATAATGCGTCAAATGACGCGTTAAAAATCAACGCGACGGCGTACAAATGCGAAACGCAAATGCAAAAAAAGTTGCGATGAGGCCAATCGCGATACAGAAATCAGGGAAAGCCAGCGACAGCCCTGCAATTCACACACATCAGGTGGGAAAAATCACCATGAAAGTAGAAAAAAAACAGACAAACAAATGCAAACAACAGCAACGCACAATGGATGTTGCCGGAGCAAGTACAGAGGACAATCCGAACCCCACAAGCCCCTCCGGAGGACCTCGGGGTCCGGGAAGGCCAAGGAGAAGAAGAGTAGGAAGAAGCGGTTCAGTCCACAGGAAAACAGGATCCTGATAACGGAGGTGGTAGAACACCATCAACAACTTTTCGTCACATGCATTGTGTCATTGGCAACCAAAAATGGACTATGGCAGTCCATCGTGGACAAGGTGAATGCAGTCGAGGCCTGAAGAGTACCATGGAAGAGGTCAAGAGGCGCTGGAATGATGTCAAGTGCAAAACTAAGCTGAAACTCACCAACAACCGGAAGGCAGCAATGCAGACTGGAGGTTGTAGTCCAGCGCCACAGGAGGAGCTGGACGATATGGAGGAAATGGTGCCCACAGTCATCAATGGGGAGATGGTGGCAGGAGTTGGGGGACAGGACACTGCTCAACATGACAGGACACAACCGCACCAGGGTGAGTAATGGCCAGGGACTTGGGGGACAGGGGGAGATGGGCACAATGGCACACATTTACAATTGAGTTGAGCACATCTGCGGACAAACCATGTCCCACCAAGTGACCAATGTACACAATTATGCACAGAAGTCAAAGGCACATTGCATGAAAGAGAGAAGGGGCAGCAAAATCAGAGCTGCAGGGGCGACTCCCTCAAAATGCAGCACACACACATAACATGCAGAGCACATCAACACTGACAACAATGTGGTACAAACCGTAACACGTCCACAACAGAACACAGAACACAACTGGTGCCGCTTGTGTGTAGACACTGGCCAATCACATTTGGCATTGCAGGGAAATGTGAGTTGATAATGTACAAGTACAAACACACATCCGTTATGTTGTCGAAATGTCCACTGACCCCCATCAAATAGGCAAATAGGCAGCTCCTCCCAAACAGCCACAATGTACAAAGTCATGAAAACACGTATAATGCGACAACATACATGTGAACACATTGTTAAACTGCATCTCCCCTTCACATTGGAAAGGGAGAATCAACACCTCCTGCAGTGGAACCCGAACCTCTCTTCTCTGATGACAAAGAGGACCACCACAGCTTCAACTCCGACGCCCTCCAACATCTCGTAGAGAACCTTCGCACCCCACCTCTAGGAGCAGGGCAGCCCAGCTGCTACTAGGAGACCCCACCCCCTGAACAGACCACACAGCAGGCAGCAAGACCACCACGGCTGCCTCCCAGGACCTCCACGAAGAACACATGGCCTTCCAATGCCGTGTATTGGGGTGCCAGGAGAATCTGGCTGAATAGGTGTTGGTGGGCTATGACCGCATGGCAGCCAACCTAGATGCCATTTGTGGGTGTCTACGTCGCTTCAGGGACCACTCACAGTCCCTGATGGACACCCACAGTCCGCTCCATGCTCTCCAATGGACCATGGCTGACATCGCTGGAGCCCTGACTCAGAGAATAGAACAACTGTCCAGTCAGAGTGGCTCTAGCGATGTCACATGGGAGTTGGGACACATGCGGAGGTTAATGGAGACCATGGAGTGGGCGCAGGCGGAAATAGCGGCTGCCACGGCTGCACACCAGCGAGTGGTAGCTGGGTTCCTCAATGACCTCAAGACCATCCTCATGGAATTACTGACACAAGGCCTGGCGCTGATGCATGCTGCTGCTACCAGTACATCCACATCTCCGTGCCCTGAAGTGTCAGTGCCACACAGTGCAGCAGTCATTCCACTGGCCCCTGAGGTGTCACTGCCACACAGTGCTGGAGAAAGCCCCCCCCCCCCACACGTGAGGCACATAAAATAGCTGTGGACGAAGATGCGGATGGACCTGCCTTCTTGGTAAGAAGGATGCAGTAGCATTCATCTCCGCCATATGGCCAGTTTCTGCTTGGTTCTGTCCTCTGCATCATCACCTTCCACTGTCCCCTGATGCACTCTGCGACACTCACCTTGGACTTCGACATGTACTGCCATGTTCTGTTTGATCGCCAATGACACAGCAATTGGACTGCAGACTGAACTTCCTTTGGACTTGTCATTCCCTGAAGGACTCTGGCTGGCCATCCACGGGCCAACATTGTAATGTGAGGTTTGCATGGCCCTGTACTGCTCCAGATGCAACATTCCAGTGAATGTGCATTAAACATTCATAATCACAGAGATGTGTCATGTCTATGGTCTTTAGAGTGTGGAAGTTTTGGATAAATGTAGGCTCAGTGATTTCCCTTCTGTCCATGTAGCTCATGTCGTTGAACTTGGGTCACAGGTTAACACAGTGCCGTATGCGGTCTGGGTGGCGCCTGCACTACAACAGGGACACACGCATTAGTTACACTTCCTTGTCCAGCCCAGTACAGAACCACACCCAGAGCTCTGGGGTCATTGTTCAGACCCTTACGCTGGACTGGCACACGCCAGGCCAGCCCACTCCGCTTACGCTCACAGAGGGGGACAACAGCGCTACATGTCCCAGGTCTTCCCTGTATTGATCTGCTGGTCACAGGTCTAGTTGTCAGCATGCCATAGCCACTCCCTCAGGGCTGGTGTACACCCACACCACACCCATCCAGCACACGTGTCACAGGACATGTGACCCTGCCAATAAAAGGGGGCGGGCGCACGTGCTTGACGCCATTTCCACTCTCTACCTGGGTGTATCCGTGTGGTATTAATGTCGGCATGAGGGCCTAGGGCCCTGCAACATCCTATTCCCCAGGTCAGGCGGTGACATGCTGTTGTCCGCACTACGATACTCAATCATACAGGGTCAATGACTTGCGGGGCACAGACTTGGTGGAACTGGATACACTGCGGCCTACACAGGCACACCGCCACGGGGCAGTGACTTTCGGTGCACTGAGGTAGGGGCACCTTAAGTGCTGAGCGGATGTCCAGCCTGCAATGATGCCCTGTCCTGGTGGTCCTGACTGCTCAGGATCTGTGTGCCCTGCTGGACCGCAGTGTAGGCCAGAGCCAGCGGGCAGCATGGCCCTACCGCCACGTGGCATTGCCTTGCGGGTCACAGAGTTGGTGGCACCTAAAGGGCTGAGCAGGTGTGCAGCCTGCGATGATGCCCTGTGCAGTGATATGTCCTCTGCCATAGCGAAATCAAGACCCAGAATCAATTGTGCAACCTGGTGGCCCGCAGAGCGGGGCTGCAAGATGTGGAGGGTGCCATGTTCGCGGGCCATGGGCTTTGGGCTTGCACCGCCATGTGGTGGGCCCTCTTTGCGACATGCCGGTGGTGGAAGGTGAGCAGTAAGGCCTGGGTGGCAGTGTCGGCCCTATCTCTCCCTGTCCCTCTCTTCTTTTCTCTGTGTCTCTCTCTCCCTCTCTTTCCGTCTTCCTCTCTCTCTCCCTCCCTTCCGCTCTGTCTCCTTCACTCTCTCTCTATCCTTTGATGACTGCATGACACACCTTTTGATCTGAATTTTTGTCTTGCAGGCTGTGACCTACAGATTTTCCCGAGGAGAGCAACCATGAGTCTTCATTGCTGTTCTTTTGAGTTATTTTGAATACATCTTCTTCTGGTAATTCGAAGGTGAATGTGTGATGTGATTGTGCAATATCAGTCGAATTTCTTTGTACATGATTTTGAGAAGTTGATGTGACATGTCTTTGCCCGGTGGGGGGGTGCCCGGGTGGGGTCCTGGGGATGGTGGTGGTGGGTGTTGTGGCTCTGTTGGGGCTCCCAGCTGCATGATCAGTGGATCCATGGCATTTGTTGCCCTTCAGGTGTGTTTCTGGGCTGGGCTCCCTTTTGTGGTGCAGGCTGTCATCCAACTTTACCACAGGCCAGAGCAGGTGTTGATTTCCTGCTGCTAACGCGGCTTATTGCATGTTTTGTGATCTTATCGCCGATCTGGCTGGTCGTTCAGAATGTTGCGGAGTGGTGTTGTTGCTGCTTTTTCAAGGGAACGCTTACTCTGCATTTCATTACCAATAGTTGCGGGGGTCATCTGTGGCGATGTTTTTTGCGGCTGCTATCACAAGTAAACTGGTGATATGGGCTGTTAGCACCAGCTTATGAACGGGGCGATAAATGTATCACCACTTTGGCTGCGATAAAGTGCAGTTAACTCGCCAATAGTTCCTTGAGAATATGCCCCACAGTGATATAAATGTTGAAAAGAACTGAGCTAAGAACAGTTCCATGTTTAGCTCACTTCTTACATAACACTTTCCCTGAAACCTCTTCAAGTGAAGGAGGATGAACCCAAAGTAGGGACTAAGCCCTTCTATCAAAGACAGTAGAGATGTCAACAAATACATACGTCAGCCGTGAGGCTGCCTTCTCAAGGCCCTTTCTGCCAAGGTTATCATTGGCACTGCTTTGTGCATTAACAAGCATCACCCTTTTAAAATCTTTTTAGGCTATGGGTATAATATTATTGCCAATAGCCTGCCTAATTATATTTAAATTACTTTTCTTTATTGTGTTTTTAAAGAACTAGGGCAACCAATGGTGCTTCAGAGTACAATTTGAATAAGGATGCCTGAAGGGAAAATATAAGACGGAGTCAATATTGACAATCTAGTCCAAATGCTGAATGGAAAAGGTGGGTCTTCTGATGTTTTTAGAACTTTCTGAGATCCGTCTCAAGATGAGAGGCTGAAGAAGCAAGTTCCAGCCTATGAATGCACAAAAATTACAAAGCCCTCTAGACATTATATTTTTCACTGCCAATAAAAAAAAACAAATGGATACTGATACTTAACAATAGGTATATTCAGTAGCATGTAAGAATGATATGTGTAGATTTAAATAACATTTAGAAGAACAAAACAACCAAGGCGTCAATTAACATACAGAGCTTCCAATTATATGTAGGGCTCCCGGTTTTATGGTATTTGTTTTTTCGACATTCCCTTCTATATGTATCCATATTTATTTTTTGGTCATTTTTTCTGTATTTAGCCATTTTTATGTTGTGTTTTCAGTATAAATGAAACTGCAATGGGTATTTTTCCACATTTATTTAACTGATAAATGTATACTCGCATTTGAATATTCAAAATGTTTCAGCAGTATACAGTGCAATAGCGTTATCTGAAAACACTTGCATTGTAGAATAGCATAAATAACTGTAGATCTGCACCTTATTAAGCTTAATCAGGATTGTCTTTTTTCATCTCTCCTACCTCTCAATCTGTACACCTACAGACCTGGCACTAATGATTGACAGTAAAAACAATCACCCAAAGAAGGCCCATTTTCCGTATTTTTGTGAATATAAATGTAAATACAAACAGGAAAATAAGTAGTTTTCTGTATGTATTTATCTGTAAAATCAGTAAAAAGTGAAAACTGGGAGCCCTAATTATATGTCAGCATGAAAGAACTGCTGTATTTCTTCCACGATTTGCAAAGCACATTCCTTGTAAGGTATACCACTTCCCTAAGGTAAGGTTGTGGTCCTACCAAATTACTGAAAAGGCCAGAAAAGGGCAATTTTCCTGTGTCATGGGTGCATGCTGAGAGGCAAAGTTCTATTTTGCTTATGGCGTTCTAAACTCTTGCACGCCTCCTGCTCCTTGTGACCCCGCCGTGAAACAGGGCCTATTGTTTTTCTAAAACCAAACAGAGAGCCATCTGATTAAATGTTATGTCAGACAGTAGATGCCTTTCTCCATTCTTCTGGTACGACCTGCATTTTTACTGAATTATGGGCCTGGTGCAGGGGCTGCTCTAGGCTCATGGCGGCCCTGGGCAGGGAGCGTAGGTAGGGGGCTCCCGGAGGAACGCAGGTGCGGAGGCCAGTGAAGAGGGGGGGTCAGGGTGTTTGGAAGTGGAACAGAGCCGGAGGCCACCAAATCCCTGCCAGGGGCCGCCAAGCAAATATGTATCCATCCTCAGAGGATTATTATATTAAGGATATATATTGGCGTGGTGGCCCCTGGGGTTTGGCGCCCTGTGCAGGTGCACAGCTTGCATGCCTAAGGCCGCCCCTGCCTGGCAGGGTTGGATTGGGAATGAAAATCGGCCCGGGCACGCGACAAAAAAAACGGCCTACATTTGCATAAACACTCCTCGTATCACTGCTTTGGTGTAATCTTATAAAAAAACTTTAAGGGGGGGTGTAAAAAAAAAGCACGTGTTAGTTTACACTGGTGAAACAAGTGAGGCCACTTCTACTCAGGCCCCCTGCCACCACTCAGTCTGTGCACACATTAATGGGCCAGCCCGCGATACAAAGGGAGTGATACCTCTGATAAACGGAAGTAATGAGCGCCCATCCACCTCTAGAAAGGCCACTCAAACACCCATTGGGCCGCTGACTGTTTCAGAACAACAGAGACAGCGCCCAAATTGCCCCCAGACTGCTCAAAAAAGCAGCCCACAGCAGAACTCGGACACCGGCCCCTCGGGCATTGCCCGAATGCCCGCGTTACCAATCCGACGCTGCTACCTGGTGTACTAAACGGTGTTGCAATTGCAAATCCTGCAATTCGCAGAATCACTGGGTTTGTGACCACAAAATCGCCACCTCTAATGTAAAGAATATATTTTGCACGTAAAAAACATTTTTCCGATTGAAAAAATGGGGTTTGAGACCTATACTGAATCACAATTTGGAAGGGGCGTGAAACAGGCATTCCTTCAAAATTGTGATTCGATAACCTACGTATCAATGGTTTGCAACCACGATTATAGTCTCAAACTATTGACCAGTACCCAACTCTTCAAAGGAGGTCATAACAGATTTTCAAAGGGGAAGGGATGGCAGCTTCAAGAGGAGTAGGCATAGTCTTGTTCTTTCTTAAGTTTTCCCAAACTGGACTTTTTTTTAAAGGAGCACTGGTTCTTTAAGGAACTTGGGGTGCTTTAATTTTTTTAAAAATTGTTTTGGAAAGCAAACATATGGATAGTGGCCTGATGTCCCTTGTCAGCCACCATCCCAGTGTTTGTAGTCAATCACAGGGGGTCAGAAAATGTGATCTGCCTAATTAATAAATAATTAGGCACATTAATCTGTGATTCTGCGAAGTGACCTAATAGTTTGCAAAAACTGATTCCATTTGCAAAACGTTGGTGAGCAATTACGACCACTTTTTGCGAATGTAATCTCAGGTCATGTTGTCTTGGAGATGGTAAGGGCTGGACTGGCCGTACCGGGCATCAGGCGTTTGCCCGGGAGGCTGGAAGGGAGGGGATCGGTTTTGTTACTGGGGGCGTTTTTGCAGCATTGCTGCAATATCTGCCCCCAGTAACAAAAGCAGCAGTGTTGAGGGATGCTTTTGTTAAGTAGCACTGCGTCACACTTAACACCCCCTTTGGATTCCAGTCTGGCCCTGGAGATGGTACAGACTTTTATCACCCACCTCATATTTAGGGTTAACTTTCTTTATTGATTATAATCACGTACACATTCACTCGCCTTCATATTGCGCCTGGCGGTGCAAGAAAAATTAACAAAGTAATACGTAGTCCGCACATCACGTCACCTCGTATTTATTGAGCAGGAAGGGTTGTGCCTGCCCCATCACATTCTTCTTTTGCACGAAGATGTCACTTCCTCTGCCTCCTGCTTTTTGTTTGTGTTGTTAAGCAGGTAGTGCGCACTGGGCAAATATATCACTAGTTCCAACCCCGCCCCCCAAAAATCTGATTTGTCTGCACTTTAAAATTATATTGAATACTAAAATTAACTCTGTGCTACGGGCTGCCTTGATTTCCTTGCAATATTTTCAGACCTCTCTTTCTTCTCCCTTGTTATGTCGACGCTCTCCCTTCTCCTTTGTTTTCTCTTTTTGTTACCACCTTCTTACTCTGAATGACTGATATTGAGTCTGACCTTGTCATATGTTTCTTAAACACCCGCCTTCCATTATGTGGAACGCAGTATCTAATAAAAATAAGTTAGTGGATAATGCAATTTTCTGGGGTTTCAAAAAATGCTAAGCTGTTTTTTTCGAATGAAATGCTCGATACTGCCAGTTTGCTAATCCACTCCTGCAGGGGGTGGCCGTGTGGTAGGTATGCATTGTGGAAAGGACTCGACCTCAACAGTGCCACGTGCTGAACTGCACGTAGACATGCCTTCAGGATAATACTTCCGGCCATTCAACTTCTGACTTGGCCTGTTTTCTCCAATCACCCAACAAGACAAGCGGTCAACACATACATTGGCGTGTGCTGTGTTATGTCACTTTGTGGTGATGGATGAACGTTTACAATAACTGTCTCTGCAAAGAATGTGTAAACATGTCATCGAGCGCTTCGTCACCTTTTCTCATTATACTTCAAATGACATTCCTTGGCAGTTTTTAATCACAGAAAAAGCTCACAATAATTTTGAAATCCCCCAAAACGCTGATCAGGTGACTGTTGTGATGATGGGGTTACAATATGGCCAAGCTACAAGAAAGTAAACGAAAGAACAATAACAGAAAACAAAATAGTAAGAGCTAACAGAAACTGTATATAAAAGCACGAATAGAAAAATCAAAACAAAAGGATATGAACACAAAAAAGGATGAGATATAAGTTTAATAGGCTAACGTGTGAAAACACAAGGTTATCACATTAAAACCAGATTGTAGACACAGATGGGAGGGGGAAGGTTGGGGAGAAAGTGATGGGTGAGGAAACATATGATGGAGAGAGAAGGGCAGAGACGGAAGTGATGGAGGTAGAGCAAAAAGTTGGGATGGAATAGAGATAAGTGCAGGTATCCGAACAGGGGTGAGGGACAGAAGGGTATGGACACAGGGAGATGGAAGCAGTGGCAAGAAAGAGGTTAGAGTGGAAAAAGCAATGGCAGAAGAGAGAAGGGTGGGTGTACTGAATCAATGGTGGTAGATAGAGCAAAGGTGGGGAGAAGCAATGGTTAAGGAGAGATGGACGGGGAAGAAGAAGTGATAGACGGGATACATAAGCAATGGATGGCAGAGAAGGGCGAAGAAAGGGGAGGTAGAGTGATGAAAGGGGAAATAGCATAGAGACGGGAGCGAAGAAAGAGAAGAGAACTGTGTGGGGAAGGAAGAAATGGCATGGGTGAAAACAAGATGGAGGAGCAGGCATCAAAGAGTGGAATTAGTGACAATGGAGGAGGAAGGAGGAGTGACACCAAGGAGATGAGATACAGGAGGAGAAATGAGAACGACACACCGGCCAACTCGAAGAACAATCTTACTGTGTGAGGAAGAGGTGGGGCTTCATGCCGAGAAGTACCTACGAGACACTTTTGAACCCCACCCCACCCTGTCCCCAAACCCCGCCCTCCAAACACAAAAAAAAGCTGACTGAGGCTGGTACCGATGTCCTGGGGTGTTTTCACACCGATTAATGGACGTGGGCAGTTCAAAGCCTCGGAAAACGAGCTGGAAAATCACTATTTGCAGTGGTTTTCAGCTCATTATGTCTGCCACAGTGTGATATCGGCTCCTCACCGGGTGACCGTGTGATGAGTGCCAATGTTGTGTGTCACAGGGTGGCACTGTGTGAGGTGGCAGCTATGGAAGGAGCAGGTATCAAAAACAAATCCGGTACTTGTAAAATAGTCCCCCATGCACTACGTTGCAAGCACTTTTTAGGGGGGAAGAATGCACATTAACAGGTGAGAGAAATGTATGATCCACTTGGCTGAACCAATACATGATACTGAAAGACAAGCCAATAAATCAAAGAGGCTGTTTAAAAAAAGTGAATGTTTGAAAGGGGAGGAACCAATACCCACTCTGTACAGAATATACGCCTGAACCAAAGTTGACAACAGTTTAATTCAGTAGCACTTAACCTGATTACAAGTCCCAGTCTACAGTTGGCCAATGTGAGATCAGGTATGGTATCCAGTATTTAAGTGGAAACTTGAAGATAGAGGCAGTGCAATGCTCCTACAGCCCTTACCAATGTTTCCCCATCCGGCGCAAATTTTGTTGGGTCACCTATCCTGTGTTTTTGTTTACTAGCTGATCTTGCCAACTAATCATTTGTGTATTAGAAATTTCCTTAAGCTAGCTCTAATTTATGCACCCAGAGGGTTGCTACTACAGTTGTCACAGTCCCTATCCTGAGGAAAATCTTGAATTCATACATTCTACAAAGAAACATGAATTTGGTAAAAGCTAGGTTTTTCTCCTATTTAAACCGTTTGTTGCTTCGAACGTTCTGCGCCAGTGCTGAACGTTTGAAGAAACGGGTGCGTCCACTGGCAAGTTAGTGCTCGTGGCGACCGTTGGCCGACGGCAGCACTCAAGGGGTTAAAATTATAAACCAAAATGCCACCATGTGTATTGTGCGCGATTTCACTGTATAAACACGTCATAGGTTTTACTCACACTCTTCGATCACTTTTTATTATGCAGCATCGTTGCTGTTAGTTTTCCATGCTTTCATTCAACTTGCTGGATACATTGAAATTGTTGGGACACATTTCTTTAAAATGAAGCTATTTTATGTCGTGATATTAGATTCACAGAATGTGAGCCACTTTTTTAGCTATCTGATTCGCTATTGGGGCCACTTGGTGCAGGGACTACTTTCGTCCTGTCCGACCCTGCTAGGAACACAGTGTGAGAAAGTGCCCTCTTTCTGCATGGTTGCCCCCACTTTTTGCTTAACTGCTGATGTGCTTTGACTGAGTTTGCCCATGGCTCCTGATAATCAGATCCCTGAGCCTAAGTTCTTTCCCTAAACCTGCATTATAAACCATACCCAATTGGCATCTCTGGCCACAAGTCAGCCCCTGGTAAAGTGCACCACAGGTACCCAGGGCACTGTGGTCAGGGAAGACCTGCAAGGGCCGCAGCACTTATTGTTCCATCATTAGAGGCCCTGTGCCATTACACTCACACACTGCCTTTGCAGGCTGCGTGTCTTGGTGCAGAACAAAGTGAAGAGTCGACATGGCACACATCCCTGTGTGCCATGCCTACAACCCACTGCACTGGCATAGATCAGTCACCCCGCTAGCTGGGTGCCCTATACCAGTGGTGAGGGTACAGGTACATGAGCTCTGTACCCCTACAGTGTCTAATTTCATTCTTTGAAATTGTAAGTAGAGTGCTGCCATTAAGAGTATATGGTGCTGGGAGTTTGTCATTACGAACTCCACAGTACCATAATGGCTACACTGAAAACTGAGAAGTTTGGTATCAAACTTCTCAGCACATTAAACCCACACTGATGCCAGTGTGGGATTACATGAAAAATGTTTACAAAATAGAGAGATTCCCTCTAGACCTATATTTCTTTACTACCAGCTATTGTCAATTTGGTGGGTCATCTTCTGTTGCACAACATATCTACGGACATGAATCATAATTCAAACTTCATTTATTTTCTTTGTTTTATAGTTTAAAAAATGGAACAACATTTTTCATTGCAATTCATGATTTAGACAATTTTCCTAATTTGCATGACAGTATATACACATGATCAATTTTAATTTTTTCCTTAGACAAACATTATCAGAGTATTTTTTATAAATCCAATGCGAAGTTAAGATTTCGTCCGGAAGGGCTAACATCCAATCTCATCACAATACAACCCCATACTACCACCTCATTCTGCATACAGCCACTGAGGTTTGATGTTTCACCCCTTGTGATTCCATCTGTGTATGCAGTGTTGTCCTGGGGTGTGTATGAGAGTGTGTGTAGTATGTGTCAACGATATGATTGAAGAAACAATAATGAGGTGGTAGTATTGGGTTGTATTGTGATGAGATGAGATAAATACAATGACAATAAAAATCAAGCAGTTCCCAGCTCAGTAAACTCTGTGTACTACCACTCAAAAAGCTTCAAGTGGATCAATCAATTAACTGCAACAGCACTCTCCTGTCCTGAGAAATCGAAGCCAGATAGACAGCTAAACACACCTTTCTGCCAGTGTGCTGCTGGCCTGAAAGAAATGCAAATGTGCACAACGAGTTAATCTGCAAATCCATTACATGTGCAGATTAACTCCTTGTGCACATTTGCATTTCTTTCAGGCCAGTAACACACTGATAGAAAGGTGTGTTTAGCTGTCTGTCTGGCTTTGATTTCTCAGCACAGGAGAGTCCCTGAATAATACTCCAGGGAAAGCATTTTAACTATGTCTGGGACAGATATTTTCTTTAAGCAAATGAAGAGCACGACCTCCTTCCTATGCCTCTACGACCCCCTGGGGGTCGCGCCTCACAGATTGATAACCTCTGCTCTAGAGCAATCTGGCAGTGCCTGAAGTGCTGGTCTCGGATGCCAGTGTGTGGGCGGTTTTGGGCTTGTTTTATGGTCCAGTGGGCTGTGCTTTTCTGTTGATTTTCCTGATATTACGACAAACTTTGCCTGCAACGACCACAAATGCATGCAGTCTTCCAAAGCCTGCAAAACACCTAAACAGTGTGTCTTCACAAGTCCAAAACTGACCCAATTTGCAGAATGTGTCCCACTTGTTTAGCTTTCTGATTCCACAACGGGGGCTACTTTTATTTTGGTGCCTGGGGCTATTTTCTGTCCCAATCTAACCCTGTTAGGAACACTGGGTAGCCCCTTTTTCATATATAGAAATATATATAACAAACTATAATATTTTCACTTAGGAACTTCATCACTAGGTTAAACAGGAGTGGGTACAAAGGCGGACCGTCTGAGACACCTTTGAGGGATAGTGGTTTCTTGTAACCAACCGCTGCCTCCTGGAAAATAAAAGATTGTTAATAAAACATGATAGAACAAGTTACTTGCAGCCAGTTAGCTGCAAAAGTCTACACACCAGCACAGGGGATTAGAGTTTGTCTAATGCCATTGGATGTCGCGCGTGGTGGGGGTGGGACATCCTGTGAAGGAAGAGCTCTGCCTCTGTCGTGGTCGGCGTCTCTTTCGTGTGCTCCGAGTCCAGAGAGAGACGCATGGTATATAAACAGGTAAGTTGCCAATTGTCTGTTACCTTCCTAGACTCTGGCCGATGATTAACACTTCCATTTCAGCTAAAAGCAAAGAACTTCTATCAGCATGATGCTTCTTTTAACCAGAGCTTGGAGCCCCCCAGGGCTCCGTTAAGGCCCCCACAGTCTGATGACTCCTGCCAATAGGTGAACAGCGGCCCATTAAAGACTACCAGCAAATAAAGCTGAAGGGCTTTTGTGGAAGCTAACATGGGGTAGTTTGGGAGAAGTATCTTATCGGCTGCAAAATTCAACCTTCTGGCTAGAGAACAATTCTTACTAACACGCTCCCCAGGAGTCCCAAGGCTTTGCAAATCCCATCTCTGGTAGAAATTTTGTTTTCTTTTTATTGTTAACTATTCCTGTTAGTACTAAAGGGCAGATTGCTTAAGACCCGCGAAGAGCAGCACTGAGCCAAATTCAGCTGCACTGCGTGTAAGGACAATGAATGATCAGTGTTGTATTTACAACTGGTAGCGCACCAGGGGCCGCACGTGGCCGTGCAAACACAAACACTGCGACCAACATGAAAGTGATGTGACATTGTACCGCTGCAAAAAGGCTATTGGGGAGCATTTTGTGTGACTTTACGTAAATCACATAACGTGTACTCTTGCATTTTGCATCGGTTATCAGGAATTTCGCGTTACGTCACTTAATGACATTTAGGCCTCTGGTATGGTGCGTTTCTGTGTAAAAAAAAAGCTTGTGAAAGTTGATCTGTACTATTGTTTTATTAAGCGCCCACTTGACTAAATCTGTGGCTATAAGTTTTGCCTGTTCTTCATTTTTGTTTCAAGAAATGAATTAAATTGTAGATAGCATACATATATATATTAAGATACGGGACTCCTACGCAGGGCTGAGTTAAAACAGGGTGTGTTTGTGCAATATTCCTGTGGTTTATTTTCATATATTCTGCTAGGGTCATCATATTAAGCTGTAATATATTGCATAGTAAGGTTTGTTTTTTGCTCGTGGAAGTTGATCAATGCTACTGTTTTCGTCCTGCGAGCACCTCGCAAAACTATAGTAAATCTGGAGATGCAAATGTTAAGTATCCTTCATTTTTAACTGTTTATTAATGTAAGACAATTTCACACATGTGTCACTGCACAAAGTATTAAATCTGGGAGGATATTGCCCTTCACTGCTTATGGCGACGCTATATCATGCTGCATTCAGTATCAACCTTCACAGCACCTCACATGAGCTAGGCCTCGACTGCTCAGCATCAGTTGTCACATACGTATTCCAGGAGTCCTGGATCAGTATGGGACCGATGCCTTTTCACCCCTCAGACTGCAACGATGCTTCCTCCTACCAACAGGATGTGAAGAAACAGTCTGGCAGTTTGGGGATTGACTACGGTCTTGCAATGCAGGTGTTGGACAGTGATTGACTGCTGTGCTATAGTGCAGGTGTAGGACAGTGATTGACTGCTGTGCTATAGTGCAGGTGTAGGATAGTGATTGATTGTTGTACTATAGTGAAGGTGTAGGATATGAATTGACTGTTGTACCATAGTGCAGGTGTAGGATGGTGATTGACTGCTGTGCCATAGTGCAGGCATAAGATGGAAATGTATTGCTGTGTTATAGTGCAGGTGTGGGGTTGTCATTGACTGCTGTGTTATAGTGCAGGTGTAGGAAAGCGATTGATAGTGTTATAGTACAGGTGTAGGAAAGGGACTGGCAGCTCTACTATAGTGCAGGTGTAGGAGAGGGAATGACAGCTGTGTTAAAGTGCAGGTGTAGGATAGTGAGTGATAGTGTTATAGTACCGGTGTAGGAAAGGGACTGACAGTTCTACTATAGTGCAGGTGTAGGCGAGGGAGTAGCAGCTGTGTACAGTGTGCCAAACGCAAAACATTAGTTTATGAATATATGAGTATAAAGTGACACAATACAGCATTTGGAATGAATATTGCACCGTCGTGTTTTACATCTAACACATTAACACTGCATTATGAATTGTCAAATCCACAGCACCTCCTTCCCGTGGAGGGCTGTTCGAGGCCGCCTTGAGGGATGCAGTGGGCGTCAGTCTGAGGTACTTAGTCATTTGCCCCTGCCGCTACACCCGTGGCACTGGCACCGATCTATAGGGCGCAAGTGACCCTACACTCCTCTCCTGCTCCTACCCGTCCACTCCCTCCCCCATGACTTCTTCACCCTCGCTCGACTGCAGATAAGCAGAGTTTGGATCCATTTTGGGTTAGGCAGAGTAGACGGTTATAACTATGCATCAAAGGCATTGGGAAGAGTGATGTGTCAAAGAGGGGCAAAAGAGAGAAAGTACAGTCAAGGGTGCCCACTTTAGGTAGAAACCTCATTGCCGGTGCAAGTCCTTACTGGGCTCATTGTTATTGTGGAAGACGTTTTGAACCCCAAGCTCTGCGTACTCTGTGTGTACCCCAAACTTCTCACACTCTCTGTTCATGTGCCCCAGGCCCCTTAAGTGTCTAAGTACTCCGTTTTCCTTAATCTGTCTGTCCCTGAACACCAAGCTTCCCACTATACCTGTTCTTGTGCCACATGTCCCTCACACTCTCTGTGTACCACAAACCCTACATGCGGTCAGTCATTGTACCCCGAACTTCGCACAGTATCCATCCAGGAGCCGCAGACCGCTCTCACATTTAGTGTACCCCAAATTATTTATGCTCTCGGTGCACATGCTCAGGCGTCAAACACTATCTGCCAACGTGCCATTGTTCGCTCACACTTTCTGTCAACCTCGAGCTCCTCTATCTCAGCCGCGGTGCGTCCATTGGGGCGTAGGGGCGTATCTTTATCCAGTATCCAACAGAACCTGTGTCTCTGTTCAACACCCACGTGCGCATGCGCACACACCCCACCGTGTGCTCTCCGGTGTGTCAGGCACCTCTCTGCCAGCGTGCTCCGGTACCTTACACCCACCTGTGTCTCTGTATAACACCCACGCGCGCATGCGCACACACCCCACCGTGTGTCAGGCAACTCTCTGCCAGCGTGTTCCGGTACCTTGCATCCACCTGTGTCTATGTTCAACACCCACGCGCGCATGCGCACACACCCCACCGTGTGCTCTCCGGTGTGTCAGGCACCTCTCTGCCAGCGTGCTCCGGTAGCTTACACCCACCTGTGTCTCTGTATAACACCCACGTGCGCATGCGCACACACCCCACCGTGTGTCAGGCACTTCTCTGCCAGCGTGTACCGGTACTTCGTGAAAGGCACAGGCGCGGTGCGTCCATTGGGGTGTGATCTCTCGCTCGTGTGATTTTCTCCTGCCCCCTTAGTATTTCATTCGCCCGCATGTAAATCCTCCCCACTCCACTTTCTTGCCCATACAACTGTCTCCATGTTGCTTCTGCCCCTCCCTAGGCTCCATGCGGCTTCACACCTGTTATGCTTCATACTCCAACTGCACCCTTGCTGTTGCTTCTCCCCATGTGAGTCCTCTGTGTACTGCTTAAAAAATGCTTTTGTGCTACACTTTTTCTATTTACTAATCCAACTTAAGTAGTAAATAAAAAGAAAAAACAGCAAAGCAATTGTGAGACCGACTGGCTTTGTCAATGCGTGTCCTTCTTGCAGTTGTTTCTGGATGTGAAGGCGGGGGGAGTATAGTGCTTTCCTCACCCTCAAGTTCTCGCGCAAGCAGCTACTCAGTTTGTGGTGGATGGGGGGGGCCTGAGAGGTGTGAGTTTGGTGCTGTGAGTGAGGTTAGGAGGTGCCTCACGCCCTAGTGGTTTGAACCAGCAGTTCTGCTGGAGTTTGGGAGAGGAGCACGGTTGTGTCACACCAGGACATCTTGTGTCCAGCGAGAGAGCCACTCTGTGTCAGGAACAGCCAGGGCTCAGTGGTGACGCAGTGGTAGATGCTGCACAGGGCATGGGTGCCATAGAGTGCAGGAGGGCAGAGAGTCCATCATAGCTCAGTGAAAGTGGGAAACGTCGCAGAGTGGGCGTTTTGTTTTGTTCTGCTTTAGAATATGCTGTAGAACCTTGCATGGTCATTCTGTGGTTATACTGAATAAGCAGCTACCTATGTTATGCCATCTATTAATGTAATAACTGCACTTTCACAATTGCTTTATTAACCTTCCTGCTTTCTCAAATTTGCTTGAAAATGCACGATTTTTCTTCTTTTTTTTCAAAATTTTCTTGGGGGGGGTATCCCCCCAAACCCCCCTTTTGGGGTTCGGGCTAGCTTGCTGGGCTCGCTCGCTACGCTGCTGTATGCAAATCACTTTGCGCCCCACCACTTTGAAATGTCACCCACCGCCCCTGTCCACTTTATGATACTTCTACAACACCCGACTCTATGCCACTCCACTCTACTCCACTCTGTAACACTTCAATCTACGCTACTCTACTACATTTTCTCCACTCTATCTCACTCTATGACACTTTACTCAACTATTTGTACCTCCACTTTAAGCTCCTCCACTCTACACCACTCCTCCATACAATACTCTACTCCAGTCCATGTCCTTCCACTCTATAGCACTCTGCCTTACTCTATACCACTGCAATCATCAATGCACTACTCCACTTTTTGCCACTCTATGACACTCTACTCGACTACTTTACTCTAGGACCCTCGATGCAACTCCCTCTCCACCACTTTAAACCACTTTACTCCACTGTACTGTACGACCCTCTATTACACTCTACTCCATTCTACACCACTCTATGACACTCCACTATACGACACTCAACGCCACTCCACCCACTCCATTCTACACCACTTCACTCTATGATGCTCTGCAACACTCTACTCCATTCTATGTGACTCTACTCTGCATCACTACTCCCCTCTAATCCACTCAACTCTACTCCACAACACTTCTCTCTGTGACACTCTCCTCCACTCCATTCTGCTCTATGTCACTCCACTATACAACACTCTACTCCACTCCACTCCACTCTACAACAATAAACTCCACTCTGCGCCACTCTACTACACTCTGCCAAACTCCCTCTATGCCACTCTATGCCATTTTACTCCACACTATGTCACTTCACTCTATGACACTCTACTTCAATCTACGCCCCTCCATTCTGCAGCACACATAGAAAGAGGAAAAAGCCTCTAGCGATTATTTTTGTGAAGAAAGGTTTCACGTCCTGTACATCCGCGCAATGCAGGCACCCTTGCACCATGGTGCAAAGGTGCCTGCGTTGGCACACGGCAGCCCATTGTGCGCCGGCGCAGGGGAAAAGGACAGGAATACGCCATATCTCATAGATATGGCGCATTCCTGCCCTTTTCTTTTGCCGTAGGGTAGCGCAGCAGGAAGGCCTGCTGCTCTTCCCTATGGCAAAACCTCATAAATGAGGCCCTGAGGGGCTTATTTACCAAGCCCCTTGTGCCGCCAGTACGTCACTTATTCCTATATTTAAAGTGACATCCTGGTGGTGCAAGGGGCTTGCAAATAAGCCTGTTTTACTGAATGTTTGACTGTATGTAGGCATGTATGTGTTAGTATCTTAGTGTGCTTCAGGGTGGGTGGGTGAGAGTATTTATGTGTGTGCTAATGAATGAGTGGATGTGAGCATGTGAGTATTCACACGTGTGTGTGGTTGTGAAAGGGTGGGTGTGAGAGAGTGTGAGTATGCACGTGTGTGTAATTGTGTTGTAAGAACACTTCAATCCCCACAACTGAAAAATATAGTTGCCACCACTTAGTATATATGCCTTTTCTTTATTCCCCATGGTTTTAATGCTGAAACCAGAAAACAGCAGGAGAGGCACGTACCTGCTGCCAAACACAAAAGTGGTAAGTGCTCCATGTTGCCAGCTCCGACTTGCTGCCAAACAGTATGTGTTATCCTTGTGTTTTGCCACAGAGCAAAGTATCAACCCCTTGGAGAACATGAAAAATGTGGCTAGCCTGTCAGATCGCTCTGCATTATAGGTAGAACTTCAGAGAGTACTATCTTTCTAACCTATGAACGGCTATGCTGTTGCCTCTGCTTGAAATGTCATTGTAGCGTAAAAGATATCGCTAGAGTCTGTGCTTGAAGGATATATGCCTTGGGAAGGATAGTTCTAGAGCTGTGGCAGCACTGTTAACGGTGTCTGTAAGGTCGTTTTGCCCTGATAGATAGCTCTGCAGCACCAAGGTACAACGTGTGAGCCCTATGTCACCTAAGGAGGGATAGCTCTGCTCTGTAAGGTCTGAGCCATTTGCTAATAGCCCCTGGGAATTTTTCAGTTCATCCTTTTAAAGTACTGGGAAGAATGCTTTATTTTTGGTTCCTGATCCATGATTGAATAGGTACTGGGATGTAAAAGGAGGAGATGTAGCCTAGCGGCCATAGGTGCTGACTTAGGAGATAGAAAACCAACTTTAACTCCTGGCCTTGGCTCCCTACCCTGTCATTCTGGGTCAAAAAGACTTAGGGCCTGAATACGAGTTTGGGGATGTTGGAGCAGGCTGCCACACCACCACCACGCTTCCACACTGCCAAAATCACCCATCGCCTGCCCACCAAAATGCAACTTTCCTTGTGGTCTGGCAGGCGGTCCCACGATGGTGCCTATTAGAAGGGCACCGCAATGGGAGCGCCAATGCATGTTCCTGAACGGCAAGGACTGTGCAATCCATGCGGTGCAGGAAAGGGGGTGCATGCACACAGGGGGACACCCAAAGTGCCCCCCCCCACATGTATCCCCAGAGGTGAAAAGGGACCCTGGAGGGCCCCCTTGTTTCCTCACCCCCAGCATTTTCATGGTGTGAGCATAGCCATGAGACCACTGGCAGTGAGGAAACTCATAATGTGCTTGGCGGTGCTGCAGCAGGACCGTCAAGCATAATGGGGCCTCAGACTGCCGCGACACCGCCCTGGATAGTGGATCCCTGGCGGTTGCGGCGTTCCTATGGCAGTCTGACAACCTAGTCATAATACGGAGGTCAGACAGCGGGTGCGGCGGTCTCCAACTGCCACTGCACCTCAACCACAGGTTTGGAGGTCCGATGGACCACAACACTCGTAATTAAGCCCTCAATCTCCCCATGCCTTAAAAAGTCTTATGATATCTGATTCCTTTAGCAAGTGCTCTAACGTCTTTAGACCAAGTCTATAAAACTGCAAAAATACATGAAGAGAAAAACAGATTGCAGCCTCTATCATACTCTGTCTGGCATTGCAAAATTAAACTAGATGTATTTCTTGTAAAGCAATGCATTGGTCACATCTCTTTCAGTATCTGAAACATAATTTTCCACATTTGTACAATGGAATTAATAATAGGTGGCAGTGTTGTAGTTTAGGATAACCCCTAAAAACATTTTTTCTAAATTTAAATTTGTGTGTTTCCAGGTGACCAAGAAACAGAGGAAGAAAAGCAGACAAAACAAACGCAGAGAAGGGTTCCAAGACTTGCCATTTCTTGAAGATGGAGAGAACGAGTCAAAAATGTCTGAAAGGGAAGAAGTACGTTCTAAATTCGGAGGGTCTTGTTAGAAAATTGTCTTTTGTTGAGAGGTATAAGGTGAATGTGAAAGAACCTTTCAGTTCTTATGGGCAGAAGCTGTTCTTTAAAAATGCCAGTCTTAATTAGTAAAAGTTTCACTGTTGCTGCCATGTCAGCCACTGTTTTGTTTGCAAAGCTACCAAAGATGGATTCCATGTGAAAATAAAGAATGTAAAAACAAGAAAACAACTAGCACAACCCAAAGGGCCAAAACCACTATTACAACTTGTTAGAAGTTAGCAATGGGGTTTCTAGTTGGGAGTGGTTTGCACCCTGTCCAAGTAGGGACCCTCATTCCAGTCAGGGTAAGGACATTTCACAGCTACGATAATCCCTGCTCACCCCTTGGTAGCTTGGCATGACTAGTCAGGCTTATCTCAGAGGCAATGTGTAAAGCATTTGTACATACACACACAGTACACAATAAAAACACTACAAAAGGAGTCCACACCAGTTTAGAACAAGCATTTACAATGCAATGGTTTCGCCTTTGGAAAAGTTTGAGCTATTGGCATTGTAAATGACAACATTTTTATTTATGTGTTGGTTTTGAAAATAGATCAATAAATGGCATTGTCATTTACAATGCCAATAGCTTATTCTCTTGCAAATGCGAGACCTATTGCATTTGCACCCACACAGAGCAACACACAGAGCCACATGCACCCACACAGACAGAACCACACAAACACAGACAGAACCACACACACTGACAGAACCACACACACACACAGACAGAACCACACACACACACACACACACCCACACACACACACAGACAGAACCACACACACACACACACCGATTCTCACACACACACACACACACACAGACAGAACCACACACACACACACACAGACAGAACCACACACACACACACACACAGACAGAACCACACACACACAGACAGAACCACACACACACACACACACACAGACAGAACCACACACACACACACAGACAGAACCCGCACGGACACAGAAAGAACCCGCACGGACGCAGACAGAAAAGCAAACACAGAAAGGGTACACCACACAGACTCTCACTAGCAGGCAGGCACGGGCAACAGAAAAGTACAGGGAAAGAGACACGCGGATACACGAACAACCAGCGCCGGAACACACCGTGCTGGAAGTGGAAGGTCCACTCTCCCCCCTGACCAGCATCCCGGAAGCATACGGCCCCTCCGATACTGTCTATGTGTCCCCCCGCCCCTGTGGCAGCAGCGGCGCCATCCTAAATCACATATGTGACCATTTCTGGGAGGTTTGGATTTCAACCAATAGGAAGCCTATTTGTGAAGATGAGGGTTAACAGGTACATTATGGTCAACTGTTGCCTACTCTGAATTCTGCAGAGACGCACTTGTGCCCGCCTTCTTAGGACTTCTAATAATAACCTTATTGCCCGTGCCAACAAAGGCCTAACTTCAGAATGAGACGTCTGACCTTCCTGGCCTCTTTATCATATTTTAGATCCGGAGTCCAGGATGCCTTGAATAGTTTG
This sequence comes from Lissotriton helveticus, assembly GCF_964261635.1. NCBI lineage: Eukaryota > Metazoa > Chordata > Amphibia > Caudata > Salamandridae > Lissotriton > Lissotriton helveticus. Next base: position 992,333,507 of record NC_136067.1, read on the forward strand.
CTCAACCAACACGTTGACATGCTTGCTGCAGTCTGACGTCACCTTCTCTCGTCATCACAATGCCAGCCTTTGGACCCCGTCGAGTCTGCGTGCGTGACACCTCAACCCCCCCCCTCCACTTTGTAGACAGAAACCACACATATGCACAGAGACACACTCAGAAACAACCTCAAGCACACACAGAATCACATACACTGAAACATACTGCCACGCATGCACACAGAGTCAAACACACAGACAAAAACAACGCACACGGAGGGATACCGACACACACATTGAAACAAAAATGCAGGCGCACGGACGCAGACAGAAAAGCAGACAGAAAGGGCACACCACACACACTCTCACTAGCAGGCAGGCACGGGCAACAGAAAAGTACAGGGAAAGAGACAGACGGATACACGAACAACCAGCGCCGGAACACACCGTGCCGGAAATGGAAGGTCCACTCTCCCCCCTGACCAACATCCCGGAAGCAGACGGCCCCTCCGATACTGTCTATGTGTCCCCCCGCCCCTGTGACCAGAGATCGACAGAAAGTAGCAAGTCCGTGGCCACTGCGTGCCTGACACCTCAACCCCCCTCCACTTTGTAGACAGAAACCACACATATGCACAGAGACACACTCAGAAACAACCTCAAGCACACACAGAATCACATACACTGAAACATACTGCCACGCATGCACACAGAGTCAAACACACAGACAAAAACAACGCACACGGAGGGATACCGACACACACATATAGAAACAAAAATGCAGGCGCACGGACGCAGACAGAAAAGCAAACACAGAAAGGGCACACCACACAGACTCTCACTAGCAGGCAGGCACGGGCAACAGAAAAGTACAGGGAAACAGACAGACGGATACACGAACTACCAGCGCCGGAACACACCGTGCCGGAAATGGAAGGTCCACTCTCCCCCCTGACCAGCATCCCGGAAGCAGACGGCCCCTCCGATACTGTCTATGTGTCCCCCCGCCCCTGTGACCAGAGATCGACAGCAAGTAGCAAGTCCGTGGCCATTAACGGCTACAAAGGAGTAAAGAGTCACATGCTGAAAGAATCATTGAGGTTAAGGGAAGAAGCAAAGGCCGAGGTCCGAGAATACGCCTTACCCCAGGAGTCAGGCTCCGCCATCTTTCTTGCAGCTTGCTCCCGTCCGCGCGGTGTGTGAGTCACTGTCTGACGCTCTGCGTATCACGCACCCGCACAGTCGTGTTTTCTGATTGGTGAATGCTCTTGTCCATCATCGATTGGAACTATATGACACGCTCTTTAACGCGAGGCAGTTCTGAGTACTAGCACATTGAGATTGCATGATCTAGCCACCCAGTATTATTCGAATGCGCCTCCTTGTTTCTGGAGCCAGGGAGGAATGCAGAGATACTTACTGGAACTCACAGCACGCCCAATAGTAGGTGAAACAGAAAACGAACAACTTTGGAAATTAAAGAGAACAAGCATTTACAAGTGGGCGGGAACAGGCACACGGACAGCGGGAGGGGGGCGGGAACGAGAACGGGCACAAGGACAGCGGGAGGGGAGGGGAGCACTCACCAGGACTTCTTCCGGCGGCGGTCGGCCTGGAGGAATGACCCCAAAAAACCAAAAAATACAAAATGAATAAACCACCGCCCACCGCCGCATGACGATCGCAAAGGGGCGGGATAACGACAAAAAAATATATTTCATACATAAGTAAAGATATCACTTTTAAATGTTAATTCAGTCCAGTCCCTAGGAATCTATGGATGCATCACTTTTAGCGCAAAGTTCCTGGGATGCATCAGAACTGAAGACAAAAACATGCACAGGGGACTTGAGGCACCAGTAAAACAAAGTGATGCATTGGTTCCTTACTCTCAGGGGAGGTAATGTGTCAGTTCCTTACTGCCAGTGGAGGTCATGCGTCGGTTCCTTACTGCTGCACAAGGGACATAATGAGTGGGTTCCTCTCTGTTAGTGGAGATAATGCATCGAATCTTTACTAGCAGGGGAGGTGATGCATCAATCTTCATAGACGTGGCCTCAGTTCCTTACTGCTAGGCAATGTCGATGAAAAGATAGTGAGAAGTACGATGCATCAAAAATCCAGACGCAGTGTGCCGATGTGGCGACGACAAAGCATGTGCTGCATTGATTTCACAGCTGCAAAGCAGTTGATGCGTCAATTCTTCTGCCGTAAGGCAGGAAGTGTGTCGGAATCGGAGCGGGTGCCACGGACGTCGGTGACACAGTCCTCAGGAATGCGGTTATTCTTCAGCCACACAGCAGTCACTGCATAGATTCTTCGGCCCTACAGAAGTGATGCGCTGATTTTTCAGCCGCACTGCAGTGCTGCGTTGGAAAAATGGGAGCTGAGAGTCGATCCATGGATTTTCTTCTTCAGATCAAAAGATTCTACTTCTAAGGGCTTAGGAACTGGATTGGCACCACTTAGCAAGTAAGTCAGGGCTGTCAGCAGCAGAGCCCTGTCACCCCCTGAGACGTTTCAACAGAAGGCAGGCACATACAAGCCCTTGGAGAACCTTGAAAGCAGGATGTAGAAAGTCCTTTCACTCCCAGGACAGAAGCAGCAAGCAGCAGGCCAGAACACCAAAGCAACCAGCAGAGTGTCAGTCCCTCCTACTGCATCCAACTCTTCTTCCTGGCAGAATGTCCTTTAGTCCAGAAGAGTTCTATAGTTGTAGTGTCGCAGCTCCAGTACTTATACCAGTTTCTGCCTTTGATGTAGACAAACTTCAAAGGAAAGTCTTTTTAGTGCACCAGACCCTGCCTTTCTCTGCCCTGGCTCCAGACATACCACAGGAGGGTAGAGACAGCTTTGTGCGACGACAGGCACAGTCCTATTTAGGTGTCAGTGACAACTCTGCCAACCACTCTAGCTCAGGAAGGCCCATCAGCCTGGTGATGGCCCATCAGGATATGAAAGGCACACCTCGGCTCCCTTAGTGTGACTGTCTAACATGTATGCACAAGAGCCCAACTGTCATCCTTACCCAGACGTGGATTCTACAGAGAGGCAGAGGCACAGAATGGATAAGCAAGAAAATGCCCACTCTATAAAAGTGCACAACATGAAATCTAGCCGCCACTTTTGTTGCTATTCTCTACTAAAACAGACACAGGACTCAACCTTAATGTATTGGTCCTGGTTATTTTTTTCAACCAACTCTTTAATTTTTTTGGGTTTTTCAAATATCATATATGTCTGAGATTGAGAAAATACTTTTTGTTTCAAATCAATACTTGACATTAATTAAACATAAAATTAACAACAATACATAAAACACATAATGAACAACAATACATGAACACAAAATTCTAAATAGTACACCCGTCAATCATTTTACAAATATCATATATATGAACATAATTTATACAGTCCTTTTGCTAGGATACTGCCCATTGGGAATAGGTTCAGGACCAGCTGGGGTTAGATATGTGCAAAATATCCCTCAAAGCTACTCGTGTTCGTAATTTAATAATTCCTTAATGGTAAAAGAAATGCTGACGCGTTTCAAGACCCAATAGTATTCATGGGGCTCTCATCAGGGCCTTGACTTGGTGTGATCCAAAAAAAGAATAATAAACAGTGTTGCTGTTTTATAGCTAATCCACCTTTCTCAATGTACATTGTATCAGTTTTATCAAATGTACTACACAGTACCTAGTTGGTGCGTGCTCTATAGTTGCTTGCTAGTGAACTCTTCTTCACTAATGGAGCTTGGACGCAAATTCATGGACTGTTCTATTGAATAATATAATAGTGCAAAGAATTCATTAATTTACTTGAAACCAGACTAATTTTAACACAGCCCTCAGAAAAAAAATGTACTTTAGAGCGGTATCTTACTTCAATGTTGAAAGGCATCACCGCAGCTGTTTCATTCTTATTATAGTGTGAAGGGCAGTTCTTGTAGTGCAACTGAGCTTCTTTCTATAATTGAAAACACACTGTTTTAGTGAATGTAGCCTCCATACCGCTTACCACTTAGTGGAGGGATCGAAGAGACAATGCGTCAGCTTACTTTCGACTCTAAAATGCTTGGGCTCTCGGCAATCATTCCCCAGGCATGCGATGTGTAGAGCGTTTTCTACCGTATCTCGCGATTTGTTTCTTTCTGTTTACATATAAGAGGCATACGATTAGGGATACATTCTTAAGCGAGACACTGTTACTTTGTGTCCAAGCGGGGCAGAGGAAGCTTACTTTGTTAGTTAGTCTAGCTACTGCGTTCTGTCATCGTCTTTCTGAGTTGTGGCAGGGGCGGTTACTTCCTGCTTGGTCAATTTTTAAAGCGGGCCCCTTCTGGGTGAAAATACAAATTGCTTCCTGGATGCATGGAATGGAATACATTTTCCGCAATAGATTCGTGTTTATGAATGTGAGGGTCGAGAGCACCACTGAAACATATTTTAACCATTCAATAACCAACACAAAACGTAGCGGAGTTCTTTTAGACAAAAGTCCTATTCCAAATTCGATTATGTTGCATGCTAGGAGTTGAAGTCCTTGGAGTTAAAACAATGATGTCCTAGATAATTCTGACATTTTGTTCAAGCCATTAATCATGCTATTGTATTTAAGTATGAGGTATGCCTCTTTTTGTGGTAAAGATGCTTCTATATCTCCACCTCGAGGATTTTGTTTAGTCACTGAGAGTACTGTCCATTTAAGTTCTTTCTCACTATGTTTCTTTTCCATAAAATGGGTAACCATGGGAGCGGACATCACCTTTGTTTTAATTCTGGAGCGGTGTTGCACTATGCGCTCGTTCACATGTTGATTTGTTTTGCCAATATATATTTTAGGACAAGGGCAGACGACTGCAGACTTCCTTCAATTGAGGATTTGCAGAACGAACAAATATCACACTTATGGCGCCCCTCTATTGGTTTCAAATTTCATTGATCCCTTATATCCATTTTTTGACCGGGCGTGGCAATCTCTGTTCTGACAATATGTTGGCCAATACTGGCATTCTTCTTCATTGCAAATATAGGGCACTGAAACGGATATTCATAATTTTGGGGGAGGTGCTAATTCTTCTAAATATTTTGGCGAAATGTATTGGTATATGGGCCGTAGGTCGAGACACAAACCAATATATCCAAGGGCTGTTTTTTTTGTGAGAAGGTCTTCACGTTGTGTATACCAAGCTCTTTTGATGGCGTGTTTGAGTAATTTGTTTGGGTACCCCCTACATTTCAGTTGGTCATAAAAAGCTGCAGCGTGTATTTCAAAATCTTCTTTGCTGAGCAGTTTCTCCTGATTCTCAACAGTTGGCCATATGGTAAATTATCCTTCAGGTTTCTTGAGTGAGAGCTCTTATCTTCATTCATCATCATTCATTTTATGTTTAATTAATGTCAAGTATTGATTTGAAACAAACAGGTGTTTTTTCAATCTCAGACATATATGATATTAAATAAATGGTTAAATAAATAACCTGGACCAATAAATTAAGGTTGGGTCCTTTTTCTGTTTGAGTAGAGAACAGCAACAAAAGTGTTGGCTAGATCTCATGTTGTGCACTTTAAATTAGGCCCTATCTAGCCACTGATTCTTGGGCCTACCCCCTTCTATTTGCACTTTATAAAACTGGCATTTTCAAGCACGCAATTAAAAAAACAACTTCACCAAAATATATATTTTTTAATTTTGAGTTCAGAGACCTCAAATTCCAAATCTCTATCTGCTCCTAATGGTACATTACACTTAAAAGACATTTCAAGGCAATCCGATGTTACCCTGTGGGAGAGATAGTCCTGGCAATAGTTAGAAAAGAAATTAGCAGCATTTCACTATTAGAACAAGTAAAATATGCCAGTACATGTCCTACCTTTTAAATATGCTGCACCCTGCCCATGGGTCTGCCTTGGGACTACCTTAGGGGTGGCTTACATGTAGAAAAAGTGAAGGTTTAGGCATGGCAGTGGGTGCACTTGCCAGGTCAACATGGCAGTTCAAAACTGCACTCACAGACTCTGCAATGGCAGGTCTGTGACATGTTAGCAGGGCTACTCATGTGGGTGGCACAATCAGTGCTGCAGGCCCACTAGTACCTGTGGAAAAAACAGTAACAATGGTATTTATAATATTGATAATCGTTGAGCACAATGACAATAATTATGTGATTAACAAACACAAACAAAGAATCAAAAAGCCCAATGAGTAAAATGCATTATTATTTATATAGGAAATTAATGTAAAAATAGAAAAGAGGTGTAAGGTGTCCCGAAGTGAAATTGGAACCCTTTATACACAAGTGACTGGTTGTGACATATAGAGGTTTTCAAAAAACAAAAACGGCCATCTAGTCAATATACAATAATTATTCACAGCCTTCCATAACAATAGTGAAGGCTGAGTACATTGGTTCGTTTTTTAAGCGTGTCGACGGTGTTTCGACCTCTCATACAATAGGAGGTCTCATCAGGACCTAGCAAGGTGAGACACCTGAAAATAGATAATTTGAGACCAGAAAAAAAAGGAATTTGCAAAAATGGCACTAAATAGGCTTACTCCATTACCTGGTTACCTCTTTTCTATGTTTACGTTAATTTCCTATATAAATGCATTTTACTCTTTGGGCTTTGTTTGTGCATCTCCTCCCATAATTATTGCCATTTTGCTCAATGATTATCATTATTATAAATACCATTGTTATTGTTTCATTTTTTCCACAGGTACCAATGTTTTCTGATATATAATATATACCCTGGTTCCTTTTGATTGGGGAGACCCTTGTTTTTCTTGAACACGGCAGGCCCACTAGTAGCATTTGATTTACAGGAACTGGGCACACCCGATGCACTGTACTAGGGGAGCCGCAGCGTGTGGGTGTGCGGGGGCTGTGAAACCGAAGGGCTACAGCGGGATCCCTAACCTCGTCAGCACCCTGAAAGGACCGGACACTTGTGAGAACAAAGTCTCGGGGCTTGTTGCAGCCGCGCCAGCCCATCAAGGCGGACTCCAAGCCCCAGGTTCCTCTAGCAGCACCACCTGGCCCGGGAGCAAGCCGCGCCCACACCTCCCAGCTGTTTAAAACGACCTCGCCGCGTGTGGGTGTGCGGGGGCTGTGAAACCGAAGAGCTACAGCGGGATCCCTAACCTCGTCAGCACCCTAAAAGGACCGGACACTTGTGAGAACAAAGTCTCGGGGCTTGTTGCAGTTGCGCCAGCCCATCAAGGCGGACTCCAAGCCCCAGGATCCTCTAGCAGCACCACCTGGCCCGGGAGCAAGCCGCGCCCACACCTCCCACCCTACATAACTGTACCTACCGTCTTCCCCGCGACGCGGGAGCGCGCGGGAGAAGCCCAGGACAAGGGCGGGACAGTCTACGGCAGTCGTCGGCAGGAGGCGGCAGGGCCGGACCATCCCTCCAACGCCCACCACAAATATGGGTAAGCGCAAAAACGTATCAAGTGTCGATGCAGGGGGAACAAAACCCAAGGTGGCTAGACAATCAGACTCCATCATATCATATCTAACTACAGCGGTTGGGGCTTTATCCAAAGAAATTGAATCTGCACAACAGGAACTGGGTCTGGCAGTCGCTTTACCTAACACGACTCAATCTGCCCATGGTCAGGGGATCCCACTGGAACCAGATATCATAGTGCTTAAGCCATCTACAGCCGCCAGCCAGAACCCAATTGACTCCTCTGCTGTTTTGCCACCAAGTAAGCCAGATGAGCAACCTGCTCCCACAACAAGCACGTCCAAAAAGAGGAAAAAAGGCGAGGGAGATACCGCCGTTAAACATATGGTCATGGACACTTTGAAGGATCATTTAGACCACTTATTTGCCGAGCAGATTGAACCGCTGCTCGTAGGGATTGCAAAGACATAACAGACACAATGAGCACATGTCTTGTAGGTCTTTTAAAAAAATGTGTAATTATTGACAATCTGGTTAAAAAGCTTGATAGCATCCACCATCTGAAGCCATTTGCTAGCCCGGCCCCACAGGGCCCCAATTCAAATTCCGCTATATTGCGGCTACCGTTACCCCTACCCCTACCCCTACCAATCGGCCAGGGGAGGGCTGTACCATCTTCGGGGGAGGGTCAGAAGGACATGACTCTAAATCCCCCGGTTACTAACCAGCCTAGAGTTGTGGCCCCAGAGGTGCACACTGCCCCAGTGGACCTAAGACATGTGGAATGCATAGCACATTTAACGCTACCCCCCGTAGCCGCACCTTTTGGGGTGGTTTTTATTGGAGTTCCTTGGTTAGTTGAGGGGGAGGTTGAAACAAATGCAGCATTAATCTCGAAGGCTAAAAAATGGTGTGATGAATCCTGTAGTGGGGGGTTAAATATCTCATCGAGGATCATCACAGCTAGAAGGGTGGGATGGGTGGGGTCTAGACCCAAACGGGTGAAAGGCGATTGTGTAGTTGTGAACTTTGATAGGGCTCATTTGCCAGACAGACTCTTTTGGGACGGCTCTGACATACAAGAAAATGGCCGCCTCAGAGCAGTCCCCCTGGGGGTTTTCTATCCTCCACAGTTAAGGATTTTGCCCACCCGAAGTCCTTACAACTTACCTCTGACGGCAGGATGTGTGGGTAATGAATGGCAAGTCGTACCCTATAAACCTCGACAAAGTAGGCCAACAGCAAATGAGGCAGGCCCAAACATGACACTGGCGAACAGATTCACTCCACTCACTGACCTGAACCTTAATGACTGACAACCAGTCTTAACGCAGCCACGAACAGGCCTTGGCGCAAGGGAGGAGGGTATCCCACTTTGTAAATTTACTAGTTGGAATATTGCAGGCTTGAAGGGCAAAAGCGCTGATTCGTCATGGGTTAATTTCATCACTACACATGATGTAATAGCCTTACAAGAAACATGGGATATTTCGCCAGGGTTTTGGCTAGATGGTTATTCAAGCTTTGTAACCCCTGCGGTCGCTAGAAGCGCTGGGAGTGCGAAAGGGGGACTCCTGCTCCTATTCTCTTTAGAATTAGCTGGGACATTTAAGCAATTAGAGCCTGGCTCACAAAACCTTTTAATTGTTGAATGGATTGTTTCTCCAAGTTGTACCCTCCTAGTAATAAATGTTTATAACTCACGGGTGAGTGCGAATGAAATGGACCATATAGTCTTCTTAGAGAATTTCTTAGTCAACTACAGTCAAACTATGCATAACATTTTTGAGCTCATCCTATTGGGCGATTTTAATATTCACAAATGTAATTTACCATGCCTTATAGATCCTGGTGAGGGGGCGGGCGTCGTAGATACTCCTCACTTTGAACATTCTAAATCAGGAGAGGGGCTTGAAGCGATGCTAGCTAGTATAAATCTATATGAGCCATTTTATACAGGAGAGGGTGATAGGGTCCCCACATACAAGGGGACAGCGCAGGGGACGATTATAGACTATATCTTCATCTCGGTCGCGATCATCCCAAAGGTGATAGGGTATAAGACAATTGTCTCACCCCACAGCGATCATAACCCCTTGCTATTAGCGATTCACTGGAGTGACTTACGGCGCAACCTAGTTGGACAAACTAAGGTTTGCGCCACTGCGGTGCCCAGTGATCAGGATAGAAGGCTTAAGTGGGGTAGAGTTGTCGAGGAAGAATTTATGGCCACCATCTTGCCCAAAATAGGGGACTCAATTGCAACCTGTTTGGCCCAAGGCACTTCAAACCTACTAATTATACAGGCCTTTGACTCTATCTGCGCGCAAGTCACTAGGGACCTAACGGTAACAAAACCACGGTTCCCATCAAGGCCCTATAAATGGTTTGATTCCTATTGCTCACGCATTCATAGATCCCTAAAAAAAGCCTTAAGGGACAACCCGAGAGATAAGGCTTTAATTACTCGTCTGAGGCGGGAATACAAATTAACCCTAAAAAGAAGGAGAAATGCCATTAAAAACGAGGCCTGGAATAAACTTCTCAACATAGATGTCCTCCACGATAGTAAAAACTTCTGGGACACCATAAGTAACCCGTTTTTTTCAGGTAATGACAATACTGCCCTTGATTGTGTCATTCCGGATGAGAAATGGATTGACCATTTTAAAAATGTATATGGTAACAAATGTGGTACATCTGCGGTTTACCCAAGAACAGTCCAGGTCCACCTTGAGGTAGAGTTTGGGGAAGATGAGGTTTTTAAGGCTATAATGGATTCCTCCAAAAATAAGGCGCCAGGGCCGGATGGCGTCCCAGTTGATTTTTTTAGATATTCCCCAAAACTTTGGTCACAAGTTCTAACCAGAGTATTTAGAGCCGCAAATTATAACACTTTTCCGAATACATGGGCCACTGCCATCATATGCCCTATTTTTAAGAAGGGAAACCGGGAGGACCCAGGGTGCTATAGACCCATCTCCCTCCTTGACTCTGCCATTAAAATTCTGGGCAGAGTCTTATTAGGTAAATTAAGGGCAAATCTGGAGGCTTGGGGGGGCTCGCAAATATACAGTACGGCTTTCGAGAAAAGCGAGATACCCTGGACCAATGTTCCAATCTGCACCTTCTTGTCTCTAAATACACGGTGGTCGGGGAGGGGTCAGTTTATCTGGCCTTTATGGACCTCTCCTCGGCCTTCGACCTGGTTAAAAGGTCCAAATTATGGTCTTTGCTAGAAGAGATTGGGATAGAGGCTCCATTGGTAGGTTTCATGGCCAGTCTACATCAGGACCTCTTCACTAAAGTAAGGGTCAATAGGGAGGGGAGATGCACCGATAGCTTCAGGTCAGAGAAAGGGGTGCGCCAGGGGTGTATCCTGGCACCCCTTCTCTTTACCATCTACATTAATGGACTAGGGAAACATCTTGAGCTAGGGGCGACAGATGTTCCGCGTGTAGGAGGAGCCCAGGTACCGGCCCTCCTATACGCGGACGACGCAGTCCTACTTGCGCGCACTGGCAATAGCTTACAAGTCCTACTGAACCGCTTTTGCTCATTTATGGAGAGCCTTGATCTGAAAGTAAATGCAACAAAATCGCACACTATGATCATAGGTCGCCAGAGAAGTAAGACTACCCGAGTAACCTTTACCTGTGGGGGTGATGTGGTCTCGAGGGTTCCTGTCTTCCCTTACTTGGGGGTCCTTTTCGATGAGAGGGGTTCTTGTGCCCCCCAGATAAAGGCAAAGAGCGTCTCTTTGGCTCGTTCAACAGCTGCTTTGATGGGATTTTCAAAAAGATTGGGGGCTAAACCAATGGAGGCCTTGGTTAAGGTATATAATAGTAAGTGTATCCCCATTGCCACATATGGGTCTGCTCTGTGGGGATATGTCAATAAGGATCATATTCAGAGAGTTGAAAATGGGCTCATTCGTCAATTCTTATCTGTCCCAAATTCTACCCCTACGTTCTCCACTCATGAGGCACTGGGCTTACCCTACATTACAGACATTCTGAAGATGGCACCCCTACTCTTTTGGATTACAACATGGCTGAACACAGAGCTGACGCTGAACCATGGTATTCTGCTGGATGTGGTATCAAGGGACCACGCCTTGAGAATACCCTGGCTGAGATACCTTAAAACCTAATTTTCTGCGTTGGGGAGACCGGAGATCTATTCAGCCCCTTCAAATATTAGAATAAAGGATATTGGGTGGATTAAGCATCATTTCCTTGAAAGGGCACGGTTAGAGAGAGAAGAGAAGGAAATAATGAAACCGTCAGTAGGAGCATATCTGATTTTAAGTACCACTCCCTCTCTGGAACCTTACTTAAAAATTGTTACTAATCCCCTCCATAGAGTTTTGCTTATTAAATTTAGGATGAACTTGATCCCCTACACACTTGGTTGTTTTTCTACTTGGGCAAAACCTGAGGACTCTCCACCTTGCAAATGCGATAACTTTTCTATCCAAGATACTTTACATTTTATGTTCTTTTGTGGACTTTATGCCACCGCTAGGGTGAAATATTTAATACCTATTCTGAAGGATGCAGGCTTTCTCCAGGCTAGGCCAGCATTAATTTTCCTTCAAATGTTGGGCAACACGCACATCATTTTTCGTGTTGCATCTTACCTAACGGCTGCATTTAGATTAAGAAACAAACAAGCCCCAGGGAACGTCTCATCTTAAATGTTGGTCCTGTGTCCTGTGTGTTTAATTAAATTTTAATCTAAATGATAATTAATGTTTTATGTATGTAAATTGCAATGTGATTTTTATTTGTGCTGTATGTACTGCCTTTTATGATTTTAACAAAATTCGAATAAAGCGTATTTTGACTGACTAGTAAATCAAATAAGCCAATCATGGATAAACCCATCACCAATACAATTTACACAGATAGCATGTGCACTTTAGCACTGCTCAGCAGTGGTAAAGGGCCCAGAATCCTAATGCCAACAAAATCAGGTCCTAAGAAATAGGAGGAAGAAGACAAAAAGTTTGGGGATGACCCTACAAAAAGGGCTAGATCCAACAAACTGTTTTAATTAACATTCAAGGGGATATTCACAAGGAAGTGGCGGAGAGAGGCGTTATCCTTCTTGGCTTAATGCCTCTCTCTGCCACTCCGGAAAAGCAAGTCTGCACCATATTCACAAGGACATGGTGCAGCCTTGCTTTTTCCCCTGCGATGGCGCTAGTTGTCACAACTTAGCGCCAACGCAGGCACCCTTCACCAGAGTGCAAGGGTGTCTTTAAGCAGGGAGGTTTGTTTATGTGCAGGAAGGTGTCCCTGCCTGCACATAAACAAACCTAAAATGCCAGTTTGTAACTTACATGTGTGCTGCTTCATGCAGCACACATGTAAGTTACAAAACAGCATTTTTTTTTAAAAGGTTTGTTTATGGTCAGGAAGGGACACCTTCTTGTACATAAACAAACCATGGCATTTTGTATTTTCCATGTGTGCTGCACAAGGCAGCACACATGGAAAATGCAAAAATGAGGAGAGATAAAGCATTTTCTCCTCGTATCGCCAACTTAAGACCAGGGTTTTCCTGGTCTTAAGTTTGGTGGTAGCTCCTATTTACGATGCCCTTGTGAATAGGGGGCAGCGTAAATATCAATGGGTGCTGCGGTGGAACACCCACCACAACACCCACTGCACGCCCCTTTTATGCTAAACACAGAGTGAAAGGGGGCCTATTCACAAGTCAGTGTTAAACCACGTTAAGTGGCTTAACGCTGCCTTGTGAATAGGGCGAGGCCCCTATCGCCACCACAACATCACTGAAAGTGACGTTGTGGTGGCGATAGGGGCTTGTGAATATGCCACTCAATGTATTGGCTGAAGTAGAACTCGACTAGAAGGGAAAATGGCCACCTGCTGATGGCTCTCCTCCACACCTAGCTCGCTTGGGGACTATGAGGTTGATATTGAGTGTGGCACTGTACTCCCTGTGTAGGGCAATATACCAACATACTCCCAGTCATTCGTACCACAGTGGAGGCCCCAACCCACTGTGATAGGCATCTGATCTGGAGAACGCCTATTGACTTATGTCACCACCTTACTGGAAAAATTGGGGAAACAACCTTTACAACGCAACTTTTACAACACACTACCATTACCACAAAACTTTTACAACGCAACATCCATTACATCGCATGCCATTAGAACGCAACCATTACAACGCATGACACTACAACGCATACCACTACAACGCATGTCATTACAACGCATACCATTACAACGCATAACATTACAACGCATAGTACCCTTATACTATCCAACACTTACCCTACTGTTGCACCCCCTGGAGTTAGAATAGTAATTTTTACCCCTACACTATCCAACACTTACCCTACTGTTGCACCCCCCTGGAGTTAGAATAGTAATTTTTACCACTACACTATCCAATACTTACCATACATGCAATGTAATGTTATGCGTTGTAATGGTATGCGTTGTAAAGGTAGTGTGTGTTGTAATGGAATGCGTTGTAAAGGTAGTTTTTAGAAATTTGTTGCAATGGCATGCGTTGTAATGGATGTTGCGTTGTAAAAAATGTGTTGTAAAGGTATGCGTTGTAAAAGTATGCGTTGTAACGTCATACATCCAGAAAGTTGATTACAGAATATGTGAAGTTAGAAAAGTTGCTGTTAACCTGTGGGTAGAATTTAAATGAAAGATGGTGGTGACACCTAGATTCACTTTTGTGTTTGGCATGCTGCCTATTTGTGTCCTACAGGCCTTGGCGATCAAATGGGCAAGAAAATTTAAAACTGGTCACGGGACACAGATCCACTGAGGGTGAAAATAGCAAAAAAACATGCCTTTACAGAATTAGGTGGCCTACATCTCCTGTGCATTGCTTTCTTTTATATGGAGCACTAAGTGTCCGTATTAACCTATCGCTTCTCTTTGAACCTCGAAGCTCTAGTCTGTCAGTTCGTAGAAAGATGCTAGGTGCCGTGCTCACTGGCCTTGCTGTTCAGTACGGCAGCAGAAACTTTCCTGTGATGCCAAAAACTCCATCCAGGAAGCGACTAGGGGCTAGGGGCCCGATGTAGGTAGCCCTTTACCGATCGGAATCGGCCGAAAATACCGATTTTCGGCCGTTTCCGATCGGTAAAGGGCTATGGAGATGTAGGGGCACATTTTCGGTAATTTTACCGAATCGTTATCATTTCCGAATCGGTAAAGTTACCCAATCGGTAATATTTACCGATTCGGTAATGATGACGATTCGGTAGAACTACCGAAAATGCAATGTAGGTAGCCAATGTTCCATCAGCACATGGCCTACAGAATCGGTATTTTACCATGGAATACAAATCCATGGTAAAAAACCGATTCCTGTGTACATGCACATCTGTGCATGTACACATGTGCCATGTGACAGACAGACGTGCCCTTAGGGCATGTCTGTGTGCCACATTGCACACATGCCCGTTTTGGGGGTGCTAGAGGGTGTCAAAGTGACACCCCCTGCACCCTTGTGAATTCTTTAATTACCGATTCGGTAAATACCGAATCGGTAATGCCTAATCATTCCTATGGGCTTCAAAGCCCATAGGAATGAATGGGCATTACCGATTCGGTATTTACCGAATCGGTAATTAAAGAATTGTTAAGGATTCGGTAACGAATCCAGATGTTGGGACCTACATCCCATTTACCGATTTTTGAATACCGATTCGGTAGGATTCGGTATTTCAAAATCGGTAAATGGGATTTACCTACATCGGGCCCTAGATGTAGGTAATTCCCATTTACAGACTCTTAAATACCGAATTTTACCGATTCGGTATTTAAGAGTCTGTAAATGGGAAGGGGGCAGATGTAGGTAATTCCGAATTCAGGAATTTACCGATTCGGTAAATACTGAATCGGTATTGCCCATTGATTCCTATGGGCCTTGAAGCCCATAGGAATCAATGGGCAATACCGATTCGGTATTTACCGAATCGGTAAATACCGAATCCTGCAAGGGTGCAGGGGGTGTCACTTTGACACCCTCTAGCACCCCAAGTACAGGCTTGTGTGACATGTGGCACACATACATGCCCTAAGGGCATGTCTGTGTGTCACATTGCACAGGTGTGCATGCACAGCTGTGCATGCACACCTGAATTCGGTATTTTACCACACAATAGGATTGTGTGGTAAAATACCGACTCTTAAGGGCCTGTGGCACTGTAAACTGTGCCACCTACATTTGGAATTACAGAATCGGTAAATATACCGATTCTGTAATTTTCAGCCCCCTACATCTGAAAACCCTAATACCGGTCGGAAACGGACGAAATCGGCCGTTTCCGACCGGTATTAGGGCTCCTACATCTGGCCCTTAAAGAATATGAGACTTGACTTATAAATTGTTAAAACTTAGCAGCTCCTTGCATGTCGTAGCTCCAATCTGTAACAACAAAGCAATCCTAATTGCCAACAGCATGACTAAGTGGACTGAGTGGTGGGATCACGGGATGCTGACCATGGGCTACATGCTGGAAGATGGAAACTTGAAACCATTTAAGAACTCCAGAAGGAGTTTGGTACTCTCTAGGAAATACCTACAATTGAAGCATTGTCTGTGCAGAATCCTTGGCACAGGGCTCTATGTACTCTCAGGGTCTCCAATTTATGGTTATCTGAAGAGATCGTTTAATTTCAAAGGAGTGACTTCTGGAATCTATAGTGGTCTAATTGAAGACCTATACTCAAGGACGTTATGGAGAATACTGATGGATAAACGGCAATTCAAACTAAAGAAGGGACAGAAAATGACTGGGCACATTTACTGCGCTCCCAAAACAGAGGCATGAGAGAGGCACGCCCTACGTTCAGTTCCTTTACAGTACTGCGAGACTTGAACTGGGCACCCCACAAGTTCCACATAGCAAACTTATGCCATGGCCCCCAGTCTGGAGATATGTTGACCTAAATGCAGCCATTATACATATGTTGTGGTCATGCTGCTCATAAGCTGAATTCAGTAATGTAGCATGGCCTGGAAGGCAAGAAACAAAAGACTTGGCTTTGACCCGCTCCTCACCACACCCGGAGCTTCTTCATGACACTCTGGAAGTTACTGGTTACAATATCCTGTGGAAAGGTAGGAGTGGCTCTAGCTGTGTCAAAAATCTGCATTATGCGCAGGTGGGAATCGAAAACTTCTCCCACACTTGATTTGATGCTTCTGGCCTCCTATAAGCTAGCTGGAAATATGATCAAAGCTTTGCTTCAGATATTTGAGATAATCTTACACAGTTGATGGAGGGTGGAGGTTGCCTAGACCTAAGATGGCCGCGGAGTAAAAGAGCTCCGGTGACCGCCTGATTAATTCTGCAAGAATTAGCCACATAACCTGATGAATGTCATGCTCATTGAGCTGCAGGCAACTGCCTGATGGAGGGCTTTCGGCGGAGGCAGCGCTGCCCGTGATTGAGTCGGGGCAAGTCCTATTTGCAGCCTGTGAAAGTACGTGGCCTGGTGCAGCTCCGGGGTGTGGCCTCGGAGTGCACCGATACCCGAAGCCGGAGAAGACTAGACCGCTGCTCCAGAGAGCCACAAGCCACTAGCGGTGATGTGCCCTTTTCCCCTTCAAAGAAGATCCATGCAATACTGAGGACACAACACAGCACAAGAGTAGTGAGCTGCGAAACGGAGACCCACCCGCCTGCGATTGATAGCGTGCAGGCCGGGAGGCTGAATGGAGGTGGGACTCAGACTGCTGATGACTCTGAAAGAGAGGCATAGTGAGCAAGGCCATAATAAACAGATACCGGGGACGGCATAACGGTGGTTGGTGATAGACACAGGCTGTATGTGCATGGCGGAGATTCGCCTGACAAAGACAATACATTACCCTGGGCTGTTCTATTGAGGCAAGTAAGCAAAGGATGAGCTCCTGGGCTGCAGTGCATTAACTTTGTCTGGTGAGTAACTGGGCCTGCTCTGGCAGAGGAAATGCCCAAAGTGCATGGGGAAGCCTCACTGGTACTGATTGGCAGAAAAGAATGTGTGGAGCAGAACCCGGCTGCAGTGAGTACATGAAAACTCCCCCCTGGCTAAGGGCCTAGCTCATAACATTGACAGCCCCCATTAAATGAGACGCAGGCCCCGTCGCATTGGGAGTGGTGGAGTGTGGAAGCAGTACAAGTGAAGGTGTTACCCAGGGTGTCCGCTGAGGAGGCTAGCTGCAGGAGCCTTAATGCTAGCGAAGAACCACCTGGATCTACACCAGGGGGAAAAACAACAAGGCACAACCCAAACTAAACTTTGAGAAGCAGAAAACGGCAGGCGCTCACGACGAGGACACAGATTCCACTATGGCGGAACAAGAGAACGCAACTACTGTATCTGAAAGAAACAGGTTAGTATTAGATTCCTTACCTTAGAATATCCCCAGGCGTCAGTCTGGATCCGGAAACTTTTGCGTAGCAGTACCCCTGCGCGTCGGTAGGCGTCGTCTGCAGGCGTCCCCTGCGGCTCCGCGTCGTCGGCGTCGTGCGCCCTGATGACGTCGCTGGAGTATATAGACGCCGCCTCCGCGCGCTGACATCAGTTCTTCTTTTTTCCGCGCCAGTTAGCGCAGATCCGAAGAGCAGTACTCCGGTCTTTTGACCAAGTGTTTTGTTAACTTATTAATCTTCTACGGTGCCGGTAGGATGCCCGGTTTCAAGAGTTGCGACGAGTGCGACCGCCTGATGTCGGTCACCGACCACCATCGACTCTGCCTCCGGTGTCTGGGCGCGGACCACGACGTGGAGTCCTGCGTCGACTGTCGGGCCTTGACTGGTAAAGCTAGGCGGGAGCGGTCCCGCAAGCTTCTCGAGCTCCGAGTGTCGGCCCCGCGTCGAGAGCGGTCCCGGTCCGGTCGGAGGTCGAGGGAGCGGTCGAGGGAACGATCGCGGAGCCGCCATGAGCGCTCCGGGAGTCGCCACCATTCCTCCGGTTCGTCAGGTAAGCGTAAGAAGTCGGGGCGTCGTCATCGCACCCCCGACGCCCGCGTGATGCGGCCGGGGGCTCGGTGGCCCCACCCCCGCGGCCCCGCGTGGGTCGCCGACGCCGTCTGCCCCATACCCGTCGGTCCCTGGGGAAGGCGCGTCGCGTGAGGAGATTGAGGCTTTCCTCATGGCTATGAGGGCGAGGTCTCCTCCGGCGGGGCCTACGGCGCCTGCGGGCCCGTCGGTCCCGTCTGGGGGCCCGAGCGGTTCGGGTGCTCCTGCCCCGACGCCGCCGGTGGCTCCGGCCCCGGCGCCGCTGGGCCCCCCAGGTTCGTCGCCGGCTGGTCTACCGGCCTCTCCGGCGTCGGTTCCTTTGGGCCAACCCGTGGTACCGCCTCTGCGCGGTGCAGCGACTCCGCCGTCGGTTCCGGCCGGCGTCGGGTCGCCGACGCCACGCGGCGCCACCCCCATTCCTCCTCTGACTCCCGACGCGGAGTCGGACCGGCGTCGTCCGACGCCGGATCCGGCGCCGATGGGGCCCATTGACCCCGAAGTCTATATCATCGATCCAGAATACGACGATGAGGACGAGTATGGAGAGGGTTGGGAGGGGTCTGAGGACCCTTTATCCCGTGCCTGCCAGTATGATGTGGACTGGGTAGGTGATCTGGGTGATGCCAGTGGTCTGGACGAGTCGCCCAACCCTGGGTTTGTCTCCCCGACCCCTGTGGCGTCTGAGGCAGGGGCTGCCTATTCGGTGGTCCTGATGAGGGCTGCCAAGGCCTTGAGCCTTGAGCTCCCCGTCGCGAAGGTCAAACCGAACATTCTGACCGAAGTGTTTAAACCGCAGTCATGCCCTCAGGAGCCTCTGCTGCCGTTTAATGAGGCCCTGACGGATGTCCTTTTGGGCACCTGGTCCAGGCCCGCTTCTGGTGCACCGGTTGACCGGAATGTTGCCAGGCGTCACCGTCCGTGCTCGGACGACCCTGCCTTCCTATCCACCCATCCCTCCCCGGAGAGTCTGGTGATCCAGGCCTCCACTTCACAGTCCGCATTCCCGTCGGCTCCGCCCGATCGGGAATCAAAGCCGTATGACCAATTTGGTAAAAAGGTCTTTTCCTCTTTGAGCGCTGGACTGCGGTCTTGTAATACCGCGTGCCTCTTGGGCCGCTACACCCACTCCCTGTGGGATACGGTCGAGGAGTGTTTGCCGCAATGCCCCCAGGAAGTGCGGGACAAGCTCACCCGGGCCTTGGTTGAAGGCCGGGATGCGGCGCGGTACTCGATCCGATGTGGTCTTGACACGACCGACTCGCTGGGACGGGCTATGTCCACGACGGTGGCGATTCGTCGCCATGCTTGGCTGAGATCTGCCAACTTCTCGCCAGACGTCCAGAATACCCTCATGGACATGCCATTTGATGGCAGTCGCCTGTTTGGTGACAAGGCGGACCACGCGCTGGAGCGCTTCAAGGACTCCAGGGTCACGGCCAAGTCCTTGGGTCTTTCGACCCAGCGCCAGCAGACGGGTTCGTTTCGCCCCTTTCGTGGCCAAGGGAGGGGCGGTCCCACACGTGCTGCCAGCCACGCGCCGCAGAACGCTCCCCAGCGCGGTGGCGGCCGTGGTTTCCGCCGTGGTGGCGGTAGAGGGCAGCGGCGTGGTCAGTCCACACCTCCCCCCGCTGCTGAATCCAAGCCTTCCTAGTCCGAGCTTTCGGGCTCACGTGACGCCAGTGGGTGGCAGGGTTCGCCATCACCACTCCCGCTGGCGCGCGATAACATCGGACAGGTGGGTGCTGCAGCTCGTCCGAAGGGGCTACGCCCTCCCCTTCGAGTCCACTCCTCCAGCCATGCCACCGCAGAACCACCGTGTGTCGGGGGACCACTTGACACTTCTGCAGGAGGAAGTTACGGCCCTCTTGGCCAAGGGGGCCATCGAGCGCGTTCCTGGGCCAGAAGTAGGGTGTGGTTGCTACTCCCACTACTTTCTGGTGCCCAAGAAGGACAAAGGAGGCCTGCGTCCTATCTTGGATCTACGGAACGTCAACGGCTTCCTCCGGAAGGAGAAGTTCAAGATGTTGACTTTGGCTCAGGTCTTGGCTGCTCTAGACCCACAAGACTGGATGGTAGCGTTGGACTTGCAGGATGCGTATTTTCACATCCCCGTCCTGCCGGCCCACCGGCGTTACCTGCGGTTCACGGTAGGCCAGGAGCACTTTCAGTTTATCGTGCTCCCATTCGGCCTTACCAGCGCCCCACGGGTGTTCACGAAAGTGATGGCGGTGGTCGCAGCTCATCTGCGCCGGTTAGGGGTTTCAGTCTTCCCCTACCTCGATGACTGGTTGTTGAAGGCGGGCTCGCCCCAGACAGTCGTCCACCACCTTCAGATGACGGCAGACCTCCTGCACGAGCTGGGGTTTTCCATCAATGTGCCGAAATCACACCTGTGTCCCTCTCAAAAGCTCCTTTTCATCGGAGCGGTTCTCGACTCGGCGCAGTTTCGGGTTTATCCTCCGGAACGGCGGGTCCGGGATATTCAGGCTCTGATTCCCATCTTTCAGCTGTTATCCCGGGTTTCGGTCAGGTTGACGCTGCGGCTTCTGGGGCTGATGGCCTCCTGCATCCTACTGGTGCATCACGCCAGGTGGCGGATGCGGGCTCTGCAGTGGGACCTGAAGTTTCAGTGGGCCCAGCATCAGGGCAACCTATCCGACCATGTCCTGATCTCGGAGGGCACTGCGAGACGGTTGCAGTGGTGGCTTACGGACCGCGATTGGGTCAGAGGCAGATCCCTCTCCCTTCCCCAACCGGAGCACGTGGTTGTGACGGACGCGTCCCTCCAGGGCTGGGGTGGCCACTTGGGAGAGGCGGAGAACAGAGGCATCTGGTCTCCGGCGGAGTCCCGGCTCCATATCAACCTGTTGGAGCTGCGGGCGATTCGCCTAGCACTGAAGGCATTCCTCCCCTTTGTCAACGGGAGTGTAGTGCAGGTGTTCACGGACAACACCACCGCCATGTGGTACTGCAACAAACAGGGCGGTGTGGGGTCGTGGACCCTTTGCCAGGAGGCTCTGCGTCTCTGGCAATGGCTGGAACGTCAGGGCGTGACTCTGACGGTTCAACACCTGGCAGGTTCTCTGAACGCCAGGGCGGACGAACTCAGCCGTCGGTGCTCGGTGGATCACGAATGGCGTCTGAACTCGGACGTGGCGAGAGGCCTCTTTCAGCAATGGGGAGAGCCTTGGTTAGATCTATTCGCCACAGAAGAGAACGCGCAATGTCATCAGTTCTGCGCGTTGGAGTTTCCAAGACGGCACTCGCTCGGCGACGCCTTTCGGCGCGAGTGGAGTTGCGGTCTGTTGTACGCCTTTCCGCCTATACCACTTCTGCCCAGAGTGCTGAAGAAGATCAGGCGCGACCGGGCCCAAGTTATCCTTGTGGCTCCGGACTGGGCTCGAAGATACTGGTATCCCGAGCTACTCAGCATGACAGTCGGTCCCTCGATCCGCCTGCCCCTTCAGGAGGACCTTCTGTCGCAGCAGCAGGGGACGGTCCTCCACCCGAACCTGTCCAGTCTCCACCTCCATGCTTGGAGATTGAGCGGCGGCAGTTGAGGCCATTTGACTTGCCTCCTGAAGTCTGTGATGTAATTCTGGCAGCCAGGCGTCCCTCCACAAAGTCGGTATACGCCTGCCGGTGGAACAGATTTGTGGCATGGTGCACAGCAAAGGCTGTGGATCCCCTTTCTGCCCCTCTGTCTGAGGTTCTCCTCTTCCTCCTTTCCCTTGCCCGGCAGGGCTCTGCTCTGCGCACTATCAAGGGCTATCTTTCTGCCCTTTCCGCCTTCTTGAGGCTACCTGATCAGCCATCTTTATTCAAGTCCCCTATTGTGTTAAGATTCTTGAAGGGCATCACGCACATGTATCCTCCGACTCCGTTCGTGATGCCTCAGTGGGACTTGAACCTGGTTCTGACTTTCCTGATGTGCGCTCCCTTTGAGCCCCTTCATTCCTGTCCTCTCCGTCTTCTCACTTTAAAGACGGCCTTCCTGGTGGCCATCACCTCTGCCAGGAGAGTGAGTGAGCTCCAGGCTCTTTCTGTTAAACCTCCTTTCTTGTCTGTTCATCCTGATAAGGTGGTTCTTCGGACTAGACCTTCTTTCCTGCCCAAGGTAGTCTCTGCTTTTCACATTGGGCAGTCCATCACCTTGCCCTCCTTCTTCCCGCCTCCGCATCCTTCAAAGGATGAAGAGCGGCTCCATCGTCTGGACCCAAAACGTGCGCTTTCATTTTACATGGATCGCACACGCCAGTTCCGGGTGGATGACCAACTGTTTGTTGGCTACGTGGGTGAGAAGAAGGGAAGGGCGGTACAGAAGCGAACCATCTCTCGGTGGGTCGTCCTGTGCATCAAAGCATGCTACTCTTTGGCTCGGAAGGAGCCTCCTGTTGGGCTGAGGGCCCATTCCACTCGGGCCACGGCGGCTACTACTGCCCTGGGCCGGGGAGTCCCTTTGCAGGACATTTGCCAGGCGGCCACGTGGGCCTCGCTGCACACCTTTGCGAGGCACTACTGCCTGGACAGTCAAGTCCGGAGGGATGGCTTCTTTGGCCGTTCGATCCTCCAGGACTTTCTGGTGTAGGTTGTATTGGTTCGCAGACCCACCACCGGGGTTGGTATTGCTGGGGTATCTATTCTAAGGTAAGGAATCTAATACTAACCTGTTTCTTTCAGATGAACAAGTTACTTACCTTCGGTAACGATATATCTGTAAGAAACAGTAGTTAGTATTAGATTCCTTACCGCCCCACCCATCCTCCCCGTTCTGCGAACTGATACCTAGGGTTAAGGACATCCCTTTCAGGGCCCTAGTTTCAAATGGCACCAGTGTTAGTTCTCACATGGCTCTGCGTGTTCTGGCGCGGAAAAGCTGTGTGCAAAGAACTGACGTCAGCGCGCGGAGGCGGCGTCTATATACTCCAGCGACGTCATCCCGGCGCACGACGCCGACGACGCGGAGCCGCAGGGGACGCCTGCAGACGACGCCTACCGACGCGCAGGGGTACTGCTACGCAAAAGTTTCCGGATCCAGACTGACGCCTGGGGATATTCTAAGGTAAGGAATCTAATACTAACTACTGTTTCTTACAGATATATCGTTACCGAAGTTAAGTAACTTGTTCGTCAGGTGAGGACCTTAAACATATATTGGCTGCCATGCAACAGAGTCTGACCTCCATAGATGGGAAAATAGATTCACTGGCATTTAGAATGTATCGCATATCAGAGAGAGTAGATAAACATGCTGAGAGATTGGATATGGTGGAGCGCAGAGTGTCAGAAGCAGAAGCAGAGGACTTGCAGGCAGAACCTGGTAGCGCGCAGAGCCAGATGGGGAAAGCGATCGTAGTGCTGTATGAAAAGGCTGAAGACTTAGAAGTGCACTCCAGGCGCAACAACGTGCAAATGTTGGGCCTCCCGGAATCCACAGAGACTGGGAACATGGAGTTGTTTGTAGAACAGTTGCTAGTATCTATGCTGGGCCGCAAAATGTTCTCAACGGTATTTGTGGTAGAACGCGCTCATCGGTCGTTGCCCCCAGGCCTGGGACTCCTCCGAGGCCAATAGTGGCAAGATTGCTGAACTACCGAGACAGAGACACTGCCCTGTGGAAAGCAAGGGAGCTATGTGTGCTGAAATACAAAGGAAAGGAGCTTGCACTGTTCCCTGATTTTACGCCTCTGGTCCAAGAGACGCGAAGGCAATTTGCGCCTATGAAACGGAAACTCAGCAAACTGCATGTAGAATACTCCATGTTACACCCCACCAGACTACGTGTTATGCTGGATGGCGAGACCAAAATATATAATGATCCACAGGCACTGCAACAGGAACTCAAAAAGCGCAGTAAGGAGCTACAGAAATCCGATCAGAAGATGGTGGAAATTAATGCTGATGAACAAAGGGACTCAGAATAAATAAGTACAGTGGTGATGGCACAACATTTCAGAAATATGCTGTATTTAAACATAAATGGGTTCATGGCTAAGCAGAGGATAATCAGAAGGTAATATAGGACATTGGACAGCATTGAAAAGCCAATAGTAATTGTCATTATGTCACTGTAAGAGAACAGAGTGCAATAGGCTTGGCCGAGGTGTACTGTGTAGTTAGATGCAGGAGCTAGAAATAAGAAGCAGAGTATCTGGAATGTGAGAAAAACTGGGCGGAACTGGTCACTGGGAGATGTCTGGGGGACGGCATCCACCGCCCTCAAGTGTAATCCTCACTGGGTGCTATGTTTGGAATGGGGGGGGGAGGGTTGACTATCTGAAGTTCAGCCAAGTCAATGGGAGTCGGCCATGGCGTGGGATCAGGGTAAACGGTTCGTCAGCAAGCAGAATCTGTAATTCTTATAAGTGTAAGTGCAGTTCAGAAGGAAAGTTACGAAAAATATACTTCAAGCAAAGTGGCAGGAAAGTAGGAAATGGCTGATGCTCAAGGCACTAATACCCTAAGCCATGTCCAGCTCCTGACATGGAATGTTAGAGGTCTTAATGACCATAGGAAAATACGTAAAATAGTTGCCTTTTTAGAACAAAATCACATAGAGTTAGCTATACTCTAGGAGACACATCTTCCACACGACACAGGTGTGTTAACCCCCAGGAGAATGAGAGGGACATGCATAGCTTCCGGGTTTACGTCTCACACAAGAGGGGTGCTGGTGTGGGTGGGCAGGAACTCTGGGCTGATACTACAAGAAATCGAAACTAATAAAGGAGGCAGGTTTGTCATAGCCAGATGCTATAATGTGAATTTTGAGATGTTACTGGTTGGTGTATACGGTCCAAATCATGATGACCCCCAATTCTATCATGCCTTACAGGCTAAAATTGCGTCATTCTCCCTTATGCACCAATTATGGGGCGGGGATTTCAATTGCACACAAGACCCAGAATTAGATAGGTCAAAAGGGCCTCAGAGATGCCCCTCCAAAGCAGCTAGAACCATAGCAGCAATTGCAGTAGCGGAGGATTTGGTGGATGTCTGGAGAACCAGAGCACCGAAGAGTAGAGACTATATGCATTATTCTTCAGTGCATGACACCTACACTAGAATAGACTATTGGTGTGCATCACCAGAGATCATGCCCAGCATTACTGATTGTTCCCACATGGCACATACTTTTTCAGATCATTCCCCAGTAATGATTAGCATGACTGTGGACGATCTGCAACCGAGGGAGTGTTCATGCGATTTCCACAATACACCCTGCTGGATTCTGTGTTTCGCAAAGAGCTGGGAGATGCTGTAGATACATTCTTCACCACAAACCTTGGCATTGTGCCCAAGATGTGAACCATCTGGGAGACATTTAAAGTCCACATTAGGGGTATGACTATAGCAAAGCACGCTGGGGTCCTTAAGGCGATTCAGACACAATTAAAGAGGGTAGAAAAGACATTAGACATGCTGGACAAGAAGCTACGAGAGGGAGGGGGCCCAAAAGTACTAGCGCAAATACGAGTGCAGATAGATAAATACAATGAGCTTGCAGCCACGGTAGTTAAACACTTCGACAAATATGCAATGGCACAGATATACGCAGAACTGGGAAGGCCTAGCTCGACTCTTGCTAAACCAACATGGCTTCCTAGGGGAGGAAATGAGATAACATATATTGTCACGGCTGCCAGAGACCTACTTGGGAGGACATCCCAGATAGTAGAGTTATTCTGGGACTATTATAGAACACTTGTGCCACGTGAGAACCCGACATGGACGAGCCAGATAAGGAATACCTTGCCCATTTCACAATGAAATGGCATGAAAACACTGACAGGGAAAGATTATTGGAACCTCTACAACCGACTGAAATAATAGGTGCATTAAAGGATATGCCAAATAATAAAGCGCCAGGTTCTGATTGTCTGACTGTGGCCTTCTATAAAGCATATCAGGACAGACTTGTTCCACATCTGATTAACCTGTTCAAGGAAATGGCAAAGGAATGTACTATGCCACCAACCATGATGGAGGCTATTTTGATTACTATCCTTAAGCCTGGGAAGCAACCAGATCACTGTGCCTCATATAGGCCTCTGTCACTGCTCAACACAGATGCTAAGCTATATGCCAAGATCCTAGCAAATGGGCTGCCAAAATTGATCGGGCTTGAGGAGACTGGGTTTGTTCCGGGCCGCTTGCCTACATGCAACCTAAGAACTTTTTGTGACACCATAGCTCGCATAGATAACAAGATAAAGGCAGTAGCTCTCTTTATAGATATAGAGAAGGCATTTGATTACGTAGAATGGCGTTTTCTCTATGCAGTCCTTAACAGAGTGGGTGTGGGAGACATCTTCCTCAAGCTTATCCAGGTACTACATGCCAATCCCATAGTGCACGTCAGGATAAATGGAGTTCTTTCCCCAGTAGTTGCAATCACAAGAGGTACCAGACAGGGGTCCCCTCTCTCACCACTATAGTACACTTTAGTGGCAGAGCCCTGATGTGCGTCATGCTGGAATACTATGCACATAGGGTATATGATTCCTACAGTATATCTTAGTCATAGCTGCTTATGCAGATGGCACGTTGTTATACATACGTAATCCAGAACAAAATTTACACCCACTGTTAAAGGAGGTGACACTATTTGGACAGCATTCTGGCCTAAAGATTAATTGGCATAAATCTATAATGTTACCACTTACCCCGACAATGACGCAGGTTGGTACAGAGTGCCCCATTGAATGGACCACGGAAGCAATGCGATACTTGGGGGTTACATAATAGTGCAGGAAAACTACGGGCGAGAGACACAGAAACTAAAGGAGTCCATTCACAATTCCATAAGGTTCCTCTGTCCCTATTGGGTAGCATAGTTATAATGAAAATGATAATATTGTCTCGTTTTCTGTTCTTGTTCGTTAATATCCCCAGTATACTACCAAAGTCCTTTTTTCAAAATGTTAGAACCCAAATGATACGTTAAGCTTGGGCAGGGAAGAACCCAAGAGTCCAATGGGATGCTCTTATAAAATCGTACGCTGATGGTGGCCTAAACGCCCCGGACTAGAAAGGTACTACAGGGCAGCCCAGGTGTTGCACGCCCACTATCGGATACTTGGATCATGGGATTAACCATAATTGCAAATTGAAAGAAACGCTGTAAAACCCAGGCCACTATCGAGAATGTTGATGGACGGCGCAGGGGCACCCAGGGGCATCCAACATAATATAGACTTGATAGCTTGTACAAGGACTCAACTGCAAAACATGGCTAGGTCGCAGAGGATTTAACTTATGTACACACCTAAATGGCCCGTAGAATGGTGCAGCTGGTTGTCTATGGGAGATGAAAGGGTGGTTAAACAAACACTGCACAAATCAAAAGTCGAACAAATGGGTGATTTTTTTCATGAGGGAGTAATGAAGAAGTGGGAGCAAGTGCTGGCACATGATTCCCAAACCACCGCCCTAGACGCATAAAATTATCACAGAATTCGGCAAGCTATGCGTGATTGTCTGGTGGACCTGCTGGGTGCACCACCTGAATGGAAGACACTAACTTACTTGCAGGCTACTTCCCCACAAAGAGGCATGCACTTAACTGGTTACTCATGCAGCAACCCCATTAAAAACACAGCTGGAAGGGCAAGCTGACTTGGATGTGGAAATCACAGAGCGTAGTGGGCTAGATACTATGCTAACACAAAATCTATTTCTCAAAATGGTAGGTATGAGCTTATACATTATAAATATCTCATTGGGTATACCACACACCTGCCAGACTGCATAAGCATGGCTCACTTGATAATGATAGGTGCCAGAGGTACAGGGCGGAGAATGCGGGGTTCATACATTTGGCGTGGGAATGCCCAGAGGTACGGGACCTCTGCAAGGACGTATATGGTATATTAACACAGATGCTTGCACTCCCAATTCCAGAGACACTGTTGGCTGCATTACTGGGGTATGACAAATATATATATAAATCAGGACGCAAATTGGCGGCTATTTGCTTCCTACTGGCTAAACGGAGAATAGCAATGAGATGGTTGCGTGGCCCACCACCGAAGGCCACAGATTGATTTGCTGATTTAGCACACTGCTCCACACACTCAGATAACTACAATGCCCTCATCCCAGAAAGAAGTAGACCTAAAGATATATGGGGTCCATACAGGGAAATATTATAACGAGGGCAGCGGAGGAAGAAAACACAGTAGACCCGGATGAAACGGGACTGGAGGGTGGAGAGGAGAGTGCGACTAGTATGCCTGTGAGCGATCAAAGAATTTAAATGAAGTGCTCTAATGTTAAATTGGCAAACTGTATGACGTGCAAGTGTAGTCTGAGGCACGCCATATGAAGTAAATATGGGGGTACTCAGGGCCTGAGAGTGTATTTCTGTCTGTGATATATAGTCTACCACATGTTCGTTTCTAAAACTGTAATAACACAATGAATATATATTGTACTGCTTGTCTGACTGTAAAAAGAAAAAAGCTTTAAATAAAGTATAAAAAAAATCCTACACAGTTGATCTTCCCCAGCATGTCTCTATTACAGCTAGCTATCAATTTTATTGAGAACTGTTCCCTGTATTTTTTTTTCCGGATTTTTATATAGCATAAACGTGACCTGTCCAGGTATCAGAGCGCTGTGCAAATAGCAACTGAGTCATACATAACTCCTGTTGAGGACAGAAAGACCCCACTGTTTAGTACTTTGGCTTTGAAGATATCAGCCCACTAAAGATGTGATGCTGCACTTCCCCGGTATAGCTTTCGGTATCTGCATAATGTTCCAATCTTATTGCATTTCACTGCTAACTGATACCCTGTTCAATGCTGTTGGTTTCACTCAGTGACTGGTAAATTCCCTTTGCTTTGTGCACTGTTAAACTCAGTGATGGCTGGTGGAATTTAAAAGTGGTGAGCTTTTAAAAGTGGTGAGCCCGACTTTTCTCAGGGCGGTATAACTATTGTAGGCGGTGCCAAAATGTGTGCTGTTAGCCTCTGATAAAATACAATGTGAGGAATTCTGTGGTGGGTATTTTTCACGCATTCTGGTTTTAAATAACGTTTTTTTTTTTAAGTTGCTATTTTAAAAATAGCAATTTCGTACATCATGGTCTGTTGTTTTTTGGGATAAATTATGGTCAAAACTCCGTACAAGCTCTAGGTCGGCAAGCACAACACAAACACTTTTCTTTATTTATAATCAACTTTTGTTTACTCCAATGTCCTTACATAAATTTAATTCCACTACCTCCCCAAACTGCTGGTCACGTATCCCCCCCGTGCTGATCTATATCACATGTTATTTTCCCGTCCCTCTAGTCATCAATTTTGGTTGAAGATTTGGTCTCAGATTAATAAAATTTTCCACACTCACTTTCCTTATTCACGTGTAAATATTTTCCTGGGTTTCTGTCCGATCACTGGCATGATTCTACCTTTAACATAGATATTATAGATTTTTTGATCGCAATTGCCTTCCAGCAAATAACGAAGAATTGGAAACAAGCTATACAACTTTCCTTTCAAGCTTGTTGGTATAGCGTTTGCTATAATCATCAACTTGATCGAGCATATGTTTCCACTTTATCTTTACTCTTGAAAACACAACTTATCTGGTCCCCTGTAACCCCTTTCATAGATATATCAGCACAAAAATCTGCCCGTCATCACCCCATATTGGAAGAAGTTCCCAAACCACCATGAATTGTTCTTTATTAACCTTTTATTTATATTTTTGTTTTCTTACCCATAGATTCTATTGCTCCTCTTCCTTTAATGTTGCATTACAGCTAATATTCTATAAATTATTGATATCTTTTTATATGTTGTATCAAGCCCTTTTACTTTTATATTGTAAATGTTATCATAATTGCTGTTGTACCTTTTTCCTTTCCCCCTCCCTCCTCCTCCCTCCTCCTCTTATCCAGAGTCACATTATCTTCTCTCTCCATGTGCAACTATTTTGTTAGAATGTTTGTTACTTTATTGAACTATTTACATCTAGTTGTATCGCTTCCAAAATGAAGTTTCTTTGTTTAAACAACAACAAAAACTAGCAATTAAGTTTTAAAACAAAATGCCTAATAAAAACATGCAGCACAGCCTACACTTGTTAAACAGAACCTAACCTGAGCTCATGTATTTCAAGGCTCTCTCGTATGTGTCAAGGACTTCATTAGCACATATGAGAGCATTTAAAATACGTGATCTGAGGATGTGCGGCCTGGATCCTGGAAGCAATAAAGCTTCATGTTCCCCTGTGTTTGTTTTCACCCTCAAGGCTGGATCAGAAAATGGTGCGACCCTGCCTTGAGACTGAAAGCAAACACTTACCAGCCTGCAGTTTGTTTTTACTGTTTTAAACAGTTAAAACAAACCGCAGGCTGGTAGGCCTCGTTCCCTGGCTTACCTGACATCCTGTCATCCTGCTGGTACTTGCAGGCCGACAAGTAACAAGGTGTGCTCCCAGCAGCGGCTGCTGCCAATCCAACTTTGGGGACAGCTGGGGCCGCGCTGGAAAGAAAATAATTAAAAATAAAGTTTAAACACTTACCTTTTGCTGCCGGCCTGTGTTCTTCTGCTCCCTCGCCGGCCCATGCTCTTCTGCTCCCTCGTCCTCACGTCATGCTGTGCCTCGCTGCTCTTGGAACAACAATCCCCAGGAGCACAGGCTTCCAGACCCCACCCAATCCCAGCGCTTCTCCCAGCATGAGAGAAGAGCTGAGATTGGGTAGTGCAGGCCAGTTTAACACTCCGTGGGAACTGGGTGCTGTAGTGTTGTGCTAGGTGGGCGCAACCACCCTGGCCCACAAACAGCGTTACTGTATTTGTCTTCTCCCCCCTAAGCGTATGTTAAATGGCTCCGCCCGACGTGCGGACGGAGGGCACGTTGGATAAGTAATAAAAGGCCCAGGGACCTGGGCGTGGCAGGCACTTGACTGACCACCAAAAGCATACACGTGTGGTCTCCTTTTGTACCCGCCTTAAGGCCTAGTCACGACACCACATTGGCGACGAGGGTGGTCTCACCACCCCACCGCGTGCCGCGCTCTGCCCCTCTGCATCGGGCGAGCCCCTGCTGCGTGGCCCGCTCGACCGTCTCGGCGCAGCCCTCCAGCGGAGCACTCCCGGCCACCCTGCACCCAGCTCCCTGCCTCGCCGAGCGGAGGCCCAGCCGCGACTATCCGGCACCCTGCCGCCCTGCCTCGCAACGGTGTCCGGCGTGCGTAGCAGCAGTCTCCATACCTGCCAGCAAGCGGCCCCGCCGCCTTCACCCAGCAGGATCGGCCTCGAGGCCTCAGGTGCGTGCTCCCTGCCTCTGTGCCCCAGCCGTGCTCCGGCACCCGCCTGTTTCAGGCCCCGACGCCACGCCTGCCTGCCTGGCCTGCCGCACACCTCCCGCACTGTCCTTCACGCATCCCGCGTGCACCGCTGCGGCCCGCCGTCTGTCTCCCACGCATCTCGCGTGAGGTGCACCTGCCGTTTTACACGCATTTCGCGTGCAACGCTGCTGAGCCTCGCCGCTGCCACCAGGAATACCCTGCAAGCGCCCCCAGCTTGTTACCAGACTCCTGGCCATCCAGTGACTGAGCCCCTCCCGCCTTCCCCGATGGCCATGGCCACTGTGCCGCCTCTGGAGCCCTTCGCGGTCACAGGCACGCCTCCTTCCCAAGCCGCCCGGTGGAAGAAGTGGGTGGAACTCCTGGAAAACTACTTTGTGGCGGCGGACATCGCAGTTGAGCGGTGGCGTGCAATGCTTTTGCACCTGGGAGGGGAGGCTATTCACGATATCTCGAAGGACGTGGTAGAAGGCAGCCCGCCCCGGAACTACACCACGCTGCGCCACGCCATAACGGAGTACTTTGAACCTTTCGCCAGCGCGGATTACGAACGATTCTTACTCCGCCAAACCCGCCAGCTCCCAGAGGAGTCCGTCGATGTTTTCTACGCGAGACTCAAAAAGCTAGCCAGCACATGCACCCTCCCGGATGTGGACGATGAGATCCGCGCTCAATTTATACAAGGCTGCGCCTCCTCAAAGCTACGAGAAAGAGTCCTAGAGACAGACAACATGCCCATGCGTGACATCCTAGCGCTCGGGCGATCCAAAGAACTATCGAAAGCTCGAGCAGCACATATGGAGCCAAAACCAACAGTCGCAGTCAAAGTTGAACCCGTGTGCGCCATCAAGACGAATACCGCAGACATGCTCACGAAACCACCCCGAAGACCTCGGCCAAGCCCAGCCCAGTCACCTCACGACCGCCCCTGCATGTGGTGCGGAGGAGCAACCCCCCACAGCGGAGCATGCCCTGCACACGGAAAAATCTGCAGCGCCTGTGGAAAGGCCAACCACTTCGCGAGTGTGTGCTTATCTTCACAGAGGAAAAAGTCCAACGGCCCGCCCCAAAGAGTAAGACAAATAGAACCAATGCTAGATACCGCCGCCAACAGCGACATGGACGATGACGAAGCGGACGCAGCTTCCGTCCACGTGGTGCGAATGCTCAACACATTAGCTGCAACACCATCCGCAGAACCTATGTGCACAGTGAACGTACAAGATCAAGCAGTAGCAGCCCTCATCGACACCGGAGCTACGATCAACCTAATGGCAGCCAGCGTATACCAGACTTTAAACGAACCACCGGTGCTCCATCCCACAAGAGTACAGGTATACGCCTACGGCACCAGTCGACCCCTCCGCCTCTGCGGAGTGTTCCGGACAACGGTATCACATGACTCCCATCACGTACACACTAAAATCTATGTGTCACAAGAAGGGTCCGGATTCCTGCTCGGTTGCCGGACCGCCCAAGACCTAAGGCTGATCCACTTCGCCCTTACGGTCCAAGCCCACAGCCTCGACCATCTCGTACTACAACACACCTCACTGTTCGACGGAATCGGCTGTTTGAGAGGACCCGCCGTCCGCCTTCACATAGATCACTCAGTCGCTCCAGTGGCCCTCAGACACCGGCGCATAGCATTCCACCTACGGCCCAAAGTGGAAGCAGAACTGCGTGTGCTCGAGAGAGCCGGAATCATAGAAAGAGTCAGCGGACCCACTCCGTGGGTGTCGCCCATTGTAGTGGCCAAGAAACCGAAACAACCAGACGCCGTGCGGATCTGCGTGGACATGCGCATTCCTAACCTTGCGATCAAAAGAGAACGCCATCTGACGCCAACCATAGACGACATCATCGGTGAGCTGTCAGGTTCAAAGTGGTTTTCGAAGATGGACCTTAGGTCCGGATACCACCAGATCCCTCTGCACCCGGACTACCGCCCGATAACGACTTTCTCCACCCATGCAGGCCTGTGGAGATACACCAGACTCAACTTCGGGATCTCCAGTGCAGCCGAAGAGTTTCAAAACATCATTCAAAACGTCCTGCAAGGTTTGGACGGCGTACTGAACGTGAGCGATGACATCTTGGTCCACGTGGCGACACTGGACGAACACATCCAACGCCTCCAAGCTGTTTTCGCCAGGCTGCAAGAGAGGGGTCTGACCCTTCACAGGGAGAAGCACGAGTTCCTCCGGAAGGACATCAGCTTTTTCGGATACAGGTTCTCCGGCCAGGGCGTTGGGCCGGACCCAGACAAAGTCAAAGACATCCATGAGGCCCCCGCCCCAACATCAGTGACCGCTGTCCGCAGTTTTCTTGGGATGGTGACATACTGTGGGCATTTCATTAAAGACTTGTCCGACCTCACCAGCCCTCTTCGTGACCTCACAAAGTCCACAGCCACCTGGGAATGGGGACGAGAACAGCAGGAGGCCTTCCAGAAGACCAAAGCGGCACTCTCCGCAGACACGACCCTGGCCTACTTCAACCCTCGATACGAGTCTCAACTCGTGGTAGATGCCAGTCCAACCGGCCTCGGCACTGTCCTGACCCAACAACAACCATGTGGAGAGTGGGCACCCGTCGCGTACGCAAGCAGGACCCTCACTGCGACGGAACAAAGATACTCACAAATCGAAAGAGAGGCCATTGCCATTCTGTGGGGGTGCCGTCACTTCCACATCTACTTGTACGGACACCCATTTGTGGTGATCACAGACCACAAACCACTTCTCCCACTGTTCCAAGGGTCTTCCTCACGGCCTCCTCCACGCATCGAGAAATGGGTACTCTAGCTCCAAGAATACCAATTTGCAGTGGAGTATCGACCGGGCTCCAGAAACCCCGCCGACTATCTGTCACGACATGCCCGCCCGGTCACCAAAACGGAGACCGCGGAAGCCGACGCCACTGAAGAGTATGTTAGAATGATTGTGGAGCATTCGAGGCCGTTGCCGATCTCCCTTGAAGATGTGACGCGAGCCACCAAGGACGACGACTGCCTGCAAATCGCCATCCAGGCCATCCAGTCAGGAAACTGGAAACCACTACAGAGCCCGGCGTCATTCCGCACCCTAGAAGCCCAGGCCACACTAAAAGCACTTTACCAAGTCCAGAACGAACTATCCATCTCGCCAGAAGGTTGCCTTTTGAGAGGCCCCCGCCTAGTTCTGCCCGACAGCCTCACCCAGCAAGCGGTTCTCCTAGCCCATGGCGCTCACCAGGGCATTGTGAAATCGAAGAATCGCATTCGAACCAAGCTCTGGTTCCCAGGGCTCGACAAGAAGGTCGAAGAAGTCATCCAACGATGTCCGGTGTGCATAGCGACCAGCCTGCCCAACCCCCCAGCACCGGTAATCACAGAAGAAGGACCGACCGCCCCGTGGGCACGGGCCAGCGCAGACTTCGGCAGCCTCCCGGGCGGGAGGTACATGTTTGTTGTGGTAGACGACTTCTCAAGATACCCCGAAATTGAAATCTTGCCCTCCACTGCAGCCTCCGAAGTGATCCCAAAGCTAGAGAAAATCATAGCGACCCATGGCCTCTTAGGGGAATTACGCACTGATAACGGACCTCCTTTCAATGGCGGTGAACTGGCAGAATATCTACAATCGCACCGCATCAAACACCGGAAGCTAACCCCAAGGTGGCCTCAAGCCAATGGCGAGGTCGAGAGACTGATGAGAACTCTAAATAAGACTATCCAAATTGCCATGGCCGATGGCCAAAACCTCGAATTGGCCCTCTTCCAGTTTCTGAGAGAGTACAGACTGACACCCCACTGCACCACCGGGATCCCTCCAAGCCGCCTTTGCTTCAACAGAGCGGTGGTGGATACTCTCCCACACCATCCCATGTGGGCCTCAGCCCCGACTCCAAACAACCGGTCCATGGAACAGCGAACCAAGTCTAACAAGGAGGCGTCAAGACGGAGGAGAGCTGCGGATAGCCCCATTCAGGTGGGCGACCGGGTGCTAGTGAAAGATCGCCACCCGGGAGGGAAGTTCCGCCTCCCGTTCGAGTTACACCCGTGGACTGTCACCAGCGTCAATGGCACCATGATCACTGCAGAAAAAGGGAGAGAAACAGTCACCAGAAACGTGTCTTTCTTCAAAAGACTTGTGGATAAGGAAGACGACGGTTTCCCGGACTCAGCTGAGCAATACCCAAGGCTGACCCAAAGCCCACGAGAAACAGAAGGAGAGGACGCCCCCAGCGAAGAAGAAACTCCGCAAGCAGACCCAGCCACACCAATCAGGAATGAACATGAACCGCAGGTGCCCCAAAACCACCCGGGATCTGTTGTAGCCAAAGACTCTGAAGAACTGACGCCCACCCAGTTGGGCGAGCGCAGCCAGAGCAGGTACAATCTGCGCCCCTTCCCAAAGCCATCCCAGAAGTACCAGGACTTTGTGGCCTGCTGTGGACGCTGAGAGAGCCCGAGCTGCACCGCAACCACCTCATAAGTAAGACTGTTCTTTTTGCATTTGAAAGCCTCAGAGACTGTAAGCCGAAAAGTTGACACATGAGGTCATGTTGTTTATGTTCATTTTTCTTTAGGGTAAAGGAGGAATGTAGTGTTGTGCTAGGTGGGCGCAACCACCCTGGCCCACAAACAGCGTTACTGTATTTGTCTTCTCCCCCCTAAGCGTATGTTAAATGGCTCCGCCCGACGTGCGGACGGAGGGCACGTTGGATAAGTAATAAAAGGCCCAGGGACCTGGGCGTGGCAGGCACTTGACTGACCACCAAAAGCATACATGTGTGGTCTCCTTTTGTACCCGCCTTAAGGCCTAGTCACGACACCACAGGTGCCTGTGCCCTGATTACATCTCCCAGATACAGCCTGGAGATATTAAAATGCTCATGTAGGTTTGACCGGCCGTCCACAGCCTGTCAAACCTACATGCACACTTTCAGTGCCTAATACCACTCCCTCCACACATCTGATGCGGACACATGCCCCAGACTTGCATCGCAGACCAGAAGTGAAAAATAAAATAACAATAAAATAGTTTTATTGTCATTTTATTTGTCTTCTTTGTGCTCACATTTCACTAGTGGGGCGACCGCCCTCCACCATAGTGGTGGAGCCGCCCCTGTGTCCTCCTGCAGCTGTGCTAGTTAGGAGAGGAGGCTTTTCAGTCACAGGCATGTCTCCTCATCCTCTGATGAAAATGAGAAGCTCTTCTGTAAACAGATACTCTGCACATACTAAAACATGTTCAGTGTATCTGTTTACAGCATGCATGTGACCCTATGCTACTAAGTCTGATGACTATGTGACATCAAGTCACATGGCCTCAATCATCCACAGGCAGTGTGTTGTAACCCCACCCGTGGTGAGCTGGGAAAGGATGCTGCTTGCAGCTTGTTAAGGGACTGACAAGCGACTGACAAGCAGCCCCGGGAAATAGAGAGTGTATGCCTTAGACGCTCAGAACTGCTTGAAAATATGGTGCTGCTGCTCGTCATTAATGGAAGGTCTCTTCTTGGGACCCCCGGAAACTGCAGTCCAGGGCTGGTGCTAGGCCACCCTTAGCCTGCTCAGGAGGTTAAAAATGGTAATTTTTCTTAGCAATTACCATCCATATAACTTAGAAATCCTCTACAAGGATCTGCCACTGGCTAAACTGCATGTGGTGATAATACCGTATTCGCTATGTCCATGGATTATATATACAATGCCCGATGGTACACACATCTTATGTGAATGAAAAAAATGTAATTTGTTTCAAAATATGAATAATAATGGTAATAATAAAACATTGGGGGCCATATGTACACGGACTGGTGATAATTACCCGTATAAAACACGTGTTAGCAACAGTTTTTTCACCGCCGTGTACCGCGGAAAACTATCACCTTGTTAGCAATGTATTTACAAGACATTGCTACATGGCAATAGTTTCAAGGATCAGCGGTGTAAACTGCCGGTAACATTAGCGTGCTTGCGATAGGAATTCCGGCGTAAGCGTGTCAAAGGCCCATTAACAGCGTTTTAACATCATATATACCTTTGGTACACCAGTGGTACGCCCGCTGTACATGGGTGCACTGCGGCCGCCATTGAGAAGTGCTGCGGGGGGACTAGAAAACTGGGGGGCGGGAAACGCCGCAAAGGACACAGGATGGGGCAATGATGCGGGGAGGGTGTGTGTGAGCAGGTGTAGTAAATATTTTAATGAAGGAAATCTTACCTAAAGGCTGGGTCCCATGTCTTCATTGCTTCTGCTCTCCTGAGTCTGTTTCCAGGATCAGGAAGTAGGGTGCCAGGCTCCCTCCCCTAAGCCAATCACAACGCCAGGGGCTGGAGGGGTGGGTATGTTCTCCATGCAGGCTGTAACACAGCCTGCATTGCGAACAGGGAAGTGTGCATGACTGCTTTGGGCGGCCTGAGCGGGCCAGCCAAACAGTCATCGCACACTTGAGTGAGCATACCACTCCGCCCCTGCCCTGGTCGGTGAGTGGAGCAGCCCGACCCACTCTCCCCTCCGCAAAGGAAACATAGCATGATTACATCAGAAAGTTATCATCATATGATGATTTTTCCTCTTGATGCACTGCTTGAAACCAGTGGGGTGATGCTCTTCCATCATTGCAGATCAGCCGCCACTGGGAGTGCGTCACACCAGGTGTTAGGCCTGGGCAACTCGACCCCAGGGCCTCCTCTGCTACGCCGCCCACCTTCTCCTTACCTGGACATTGACACTGTGGCTCAATCAGCTGCACTCTCTCCATATCTGTGACTCAGCCAGCAGGAGCCTCAGCCAGGAGGGATTTCACAAGCCTAAGTACAGCAGTTGCCGTAAAGTCCGCTGGGGAACCTCCCGATGCAGGTGATGCAGGAGGATCCCCTTAGGCATGAAGTTGCAGCACTCCCGCAACACAAGTTTTGTGCAGCTCAGGGGCATCCCCCTCCACAGCGTCCTGCCAGCGCAACTTCATCCGTCTTGTGATGCAGAGAGGCGCCGCCCATCGTTAGTAGTCCCCTCAGTTCACCCCGGTGTAGTGGTGGACCCTAGTATGTGATGCAGACCTCCCTACGTTGTTGCGCAGGAGCACCTCTACCATTCACAGCTCCAAGGGGCACAAGGTGGTGTTCTCAGACAGGTCAGCAACGTGTCTCCATGCAACCTGCCAGACTTAACCACCAGGTAAGGGCGATCGCCGTGCCTCAGTGTCTATCACCACGGCTCATCGACTCCACAGCACCTCCGCATCCCACTCCAGGCTTCAGATGCAAGACCAGTGAGGCATCCAGGCACCTGACGCAGGCCAGCAAGGCTTCAGGGCTCCAGACGCAGGACAAGCAAGGCATCCAGGCTGCAGACGCAGGACCACCGAGGATTCCGGCCTCCGGACGCAGGACCAGCGAGGCATCCAGGCTCCAGACGCAGAACCAGCGAGGCATCCAGGCTCCAGACGCAGGACCAGGTAGGCCTCTGGGCCCCGGGGACTGTCCGCACTTTCAAGGTTTTGGATGCCATGGTGTTGCGAAGAGTGCACAATGAGAAGTGATGCATCACTGGTGTTGCACCGCGATGCGCCTCTTTTCATGGATGTAGCCCTGCGTTTACTCTTCCCCTGGGGCTCTGGCTGTTCATCCTGGATGTTGGGGGGTTTGAGGCGGTTGTTGGTCTGTGCTGCACTTAGCCCTGGCTGCTCCATTCTACATTTCATTCTTTTTTTGCCTATTTTTCATTGGAGGCCGACTGGTAGGCTATTTTTGCCTATAGGGGCATAAAAAACTCACATTGGGCTGACTAATGTGAGTTTTTTGCAGCTAATGGGAATTTCGCCCACTAACGCCAGAATTCCTATTGTGATCACGCTAATGTTACTGGCAGTTTTCACTGCTGATCCCTGAAACTATTGCCATGTAGCAACGTCTTGTAAATACGTCACTAACGAGGCAATAGTTTTCAGCGGTACACGGCAGTGAGAAAACTGCTGCTAACTAGCGTTAGCTGTAGTTATCGACAGTCCTTGTACATATGGCCTTCTTTGTTCTTGACGCCATTTAGTCTTTACTTCGAGCAACAACCCCGAATTCTTTCTACACCACCCCGCTGTGATGTCCACGTTTTTCATCCTTTGCAATTTTGGGACCCTTTATTCGGGTAACACCCCTTTACAATCGCCCTCTTTCCCCAATCCCTCACTGTAGTCTCTGGTCCCTCCAGCTCCCACTGTCAACCCTCTAATTTACTTGAAGGTACTTTGGCCAAGATTCTCGTAGCTATGAAGAACTTAGCACAGCAGCCAAAAATGCTGCGCTGCGTTGCATGACAGGGATTGAGCAGGAGAGTTCCATATTCACAAAGATATGGCTCTCTCCTCCCCACCCCCTAGCACTGGCTCTGAATTCAGCTGCTGAGTACCAGGCACACACCTTAGCGCCATAGCGCTAGGGGGTGTGCATGAGTCTAGAATAGGTTTTGTGCAGGAAGAGTACCCTGTGCAAAATACTATGCTTAGACAAGTGAAAAAGCTTTTGATATTTTGTATGCATGCTGGACAGTGCGGCACGCTTACAAAGATTGAAAAGCACGGAGACATGAAAAATTTCTGTTTAATGCCTTCTTTTCAGCTGTGTTAATTTCTGGTGATTAACCCTTTCTATTGATGACTGAGAATAGGGTTTAGTTCCAAAACGCATGGGTGGTAGCACGGTACGCCCATGTTCCACCCATGTAACGCCCCCTTGACACAAAGTAAATGCAAAGCAGTGTTTCGCACTCCTTTGTGTTACTTTTCCATACAAGCCAATGCAAATATCAAATTCCATTGGTTTGCTAATCCCCAAAAAGGTTTAGAGTAGGTTTAGCGTTACAATAGTAACGCTTACCCCATGCTAAACATTTGAGAATCTGGGCTTTTATGTTTCAAGTTTTAATACAATACTTTTGTATAAATATGCCCAGAGCACTCCAAAGTCTTTCAAAGGTCACGACCAAAGCTTTGCCTTCTTCAACTGTGTTCCATGCTTATGAAAGGTTCAGCTCTGATTTGAGCGCTAGCTGAGACAGCAGCGTTTTTGCCGCTTAGTAACTTTTATTTTGGGGTATCACAGAAATATATCAGTGATTGAAATAGGTGTTTTCATGCAAACTAGTTGACCAAGTGAAGAAAGTCTAAACTGGTATACCTTTAATGTAGTACAACCTTGTTCGCCTGCGAGACAGGTGGGGATATATGTTTTCAAGACGTACATTTTTGTTTTAAAGAAATCAGTTTCCAGATTAGTCAGTTCTTTGATATGATGTACGTTTTCAAAATGTAAGCATGTACTCTTACTCTGTGATGTTACTTGTTTAACTTCAAGTTCAAATGTATCATTCCTTTGTCAAAATTTAACATGTTAAGATCCTAGATTCAGTTTTGTTTGAAGTAAAAAATATTACAGCGTAACAGTTTATCTATCGCCACCTTCTAGTATAGTTAGTCCTTTAAGTTTTTTTAACATGCACAATGCAGCACACATAGAAACAGCAAAAACGTAGAAAAATGAATAATTTCTCCTAGTTGCACCTGTTTAAGATCAGGTTTTCCCTGTCTTTAATTTTGGAGCTGCCCCATATTTACACTGGCCTTTTAAATAATGAGCAGCATCAAAATCATTGGGTGTTGCAGTGGAACTCCCACCTCTTTCACACTAAGTACAGCGTGAATGGGGGCCTTATTCACAAGGCGACGTTAAGCCATGTTAAGTGGCTGAACACTGCCTTGTGAATATGGCGAGGCCCATATCGCCACTACAACATCCTGAAAAGTAATGTTGTGGTGGCGTTAGGGGCTTGTAAATATGCCCCTTAGTCTCTGAAATCTATCTTTTGCTTTAACTTTGAAAGTCTTTGGGAAGGGAAACAGCATACCTAATGGCTGTTACTAAAAATCAGGACAGCAAGAGCCAGACCAGTGTTTTGGGTGTTACATTTTTGTTTTATTGCTGCAGATGTAGCTAGTCACAGCTCATGCAATTGAGTTTCCTGTGGGAAAGATAACACTGTAGATTTACCTGGGAGAAGATAGGAAAGAATTTTTTTTTTTGCAGAGTTTTATATAGCGCGAACTTGACCTGAACTGAATCAGGTATCAGAGCGCTTTACATAGCACCAGTTACGTTACATGAGGACACACATTAATTTTTGTTAGGCACGGGGAGATTAAGTGATTTGCCCAGAATCACAGGATGTTTGGCGTCGTTACCAAGACTCGAACCCAGAGCCCCAGGTCCGAGGTCGAGCGCCTTAGCCGTTAGGCCAACTGTTGGGCCTAGTACAGGCCCACAGTTATGTTACACTCATTGTATCCCATAACAATACTGCCATTTCTTTCTTTGCTGACCACTCCTTTTGCAGTTGCAGCTCTGCCCAATTAATCTTTTGTTTGAAGTACTTCTGCTGCTCATGAGAACAAGAGGAAGATTATCTTGCCAATTCAGACTTGTATATGCATGCACCTTGGTAGACTTAGATTTAATTGCACCATTCATCTTCTCCACCACTCCAAATGCTTCTGGGTGGCAGCTACAACAGAAAGGTCACAACAAAAGAAAGGTCTTTATCAAAAAGCACATAGCCTTGAGAAAGTTGTGGGATGATTTCCCTTTGTAAGCGACAAAACACAGGTTGGCTGTCTGAAGCAAGACCGAAAGAATAAAGAAAAAAATAAGAATTCAAATAACTTGTGTATAATTTGTGCTTACATCGTGCACTTAACAAATTGTTGATACACCTATGATGTGTGCTGAGGATTTCTTTGTATATTTTGTTGGCTATTTTGGGGAGGTTGGTGGTTCTCCTTACAACACGGTCTTCCAAATAATTGGTTTTATGTAGAAATACATGTGTTATTCTCCTGAGTGCCGCCAATATACCAAAGCATTATACCACTGTTCATTAGTAGTTGCATACCTAGTGATATGGCTGATACAGATGCTAAGTTCGAGTAATGGTCAGGAAAATCTCAAATGAATGAAGGACAAACACAATGAGTGTATGTCTCATATAATTCCCCTCACTTTGCTCATTTGCAAGGCCAACAACTGGAACCAACTTAAAACATCCAGGAAGAGCTACAGCCACTAGATCTAATGTAGCAAAGAAGTAAGCGACAGTCCGCTTTACCTCATCATGCTTTTACACATCAACAAACATTGCACACCCTTCTTTCTCACAGCAGTAAAGAAACAAATTCTCACAACCAGATATTCCGAGTGCGGGTGCACTGCAAAGATTTTCTCTGAACTCTCAGAAGGCTCTGATGTATTTGCTGTACCAGATCCTCAATGTCACTGCGAAAAACTTAGTAAAGGCTTCACGGTCAGGGAAAGTTTGGAGTACAGCTATTCCCAAAAACATCCACACTTTCTTCTCTTAGAGGATTTATCTTCCGGATTGCAGAAATTAGTTCTATGGACACTTTCCTTGCCCCTTCTCAGTAGGATGACCATGGTAAATCACTTCTTTCTTACAGACCTTCATTTTTATAGATGAAACCTTATGTCCATTATCAGTAAGATGATTTAGAAGTGTTATTGTATCTAACTTGCAGCCCTCTTTTGTCTTCCATGCCATCAAAAGATATGATGTACTACACGAGCACTGAATTACAGGGCGGCTGCAAACTTTCTAAATCTTCCCTTAGAATCTGACCAAAGATTGAGGGTCTCTCTGTATACAAAAGCCAGATTGGAGCTGCACCACAACCGACCAGAAGAGTCCATGAAAGATTATCAATGGGAGTTGAAGAGACACAATATTATGATATAAGTCGCTGCTAATGCAAAATGTACGATGTTTCTCTTCTTTATAATTCAATTCTTACAAAGCCATCAGCCAACGCGTTTCCTCCTTTTACAAAGGACTTCTTCAGGGCAATGTCAATGTGTGGTAACAGCCCATCCGCTGGATTGTTACCTAGTTCCAAAATATCTTGCACCAAAAACGTAGCTTTGTATCTATTTAAAAACTTTAAACAAGTGATTCTAGTTGATCTGTTAAAATCATCCAGGGTGATCCAATGCCGAATTATTTCAGAGTTGAAGGAGCACGTGGTATGGTAGCCAAAGAACAGTAATGGAAGCATAAGTGTGAACCGGACTAGCACATTGCGATGGAGACTATCCACCCTAGCTAGTATACTTCAGACGAATTCCGCCCAGTCAGAATCAACCTTCAGAGCGACAGCAAGTAAACGTATTGACTGATGGTTTTCTATGAATTGAACAATAAAGAAGAGAAATATCGTACATCTTCCATTAACAGCGACTTACTTCATAATATTGTGTCTCTTCAACTTCCATTGATAATTTTTCATGGACTCTTCTGATCAGTTGTGGTGCAACTCCAATCTGGTTTTTGGCTCTATGTCCCCTTAGAAAAGGGAGTGCTTTCTGGACAGGGGGCACATTTGGGAATCTGCACACAAAACAGTTTTGTTTCTGATATTGATTGGTAATTTACAGTACAGGTGCTGCACATGTTTGTTATGGTCCACTGTCCACATTTCGAGTCTCTCTGTATACCCTTGTGGAATACGACACCAAAGGAGAAGTTTGCTGCAGAACCAAAATGCAGAAAAATAATAGCTGTCCTCAGGAAGTGGAATAGAAAGGAATGATTTGCTAAAGACAACCACTGTGTACCATTCTGCATCTGCAGGAATCTGAAAGAAAATCCCAGCAGGATTTGGTACCACCGGACAATATGGACTG
Organism: Lissotriton helveticus; assembly: GCF_964261635.1. Taxonomy (NCBI): domain Eukaryota; kingdom Metazoa; phylum Chordata; class Amphibia; order Caudata; family Salamandridae; genus Lissotriton; species Lissotriton helveticus. The sequence goes on from NC_136067.1 coordinate 992,377,975, forward strand.
CAATTTTATTAACTTTCCTAAGGTTTTGGACCAACCTCCACTTTGACCTTGTGTTTTTTATTGCCCATTACCAGAGAGTTGCATGGGCTAACAAGCACCTGTTTCAGAATACCCTGCTGTATTATTTTCTCTATAATGAGCTTTATTCCCTCATCTGCTTCTCATGAAAATTTACATTGTGAAGATCTAGGATAAACAGCATCAGATTTGAACTATATTCTGACTGGTTCTGCACTTTTTATCAAACCTATTTCCTTTCCTTTAAAGTCCAATATATCTTCTTTTACTGTTTCTCTTAAATCAAGAAGCAGATCATAATTAGTAATAACTGGGAACATCTGAAGTCTCAACTCTTGTGATTTTATTTTCAACACTGAATCTTCATCTTGGGTTTCAAGACATGGGCTATATTAAATCCAAACCTAAGCAGGAACAATCTCTGGTATTGATGTTATAAAAAAATAAAGGAACAGCTCCATACGATTTACAGTGACTACAATTTGATGAACAGCCACGCTCTCTGCTATGCTTTTCAGCTTCCCTTCTCCTTCCCAACATAGGGCCTCATTATAATGCCAGTCAGACCGACCGTCCGACCTCCATCTTTGCGAGCCATTTCCGCCCGCTGAGGCTGGGAAGCTTCCCCCCACGGTATTACGATGGAGCTGCTGCTACCGTGGCAGTCGCAGCTATGGCAGAGCACATATCTCCGAATATGTTGCTGCAAATGTGTACAAAACTTACAGAAAACATGTGATGTGTCCACACATGCATAACATGTGCGGATATGACTTGTGTACCCCGTACCTATTGCTGGAGTGTGGCAGAATGTGCACAGTCCAGTCAATGAGGATGCAAACTGCAGAAGGACTTTCATGGGTTCTGGTACCCACAAGATTGTTGTCATCGGTGTTCAGCTTCTGAGGTGTAGGGGGGCCTGGTGGAAAGAATCCGTGGTAGAGACTCCTGGAGACAATTGGATTGGGGTCAGTATGCACCCCAAATCCTTTGCTTCTGACAACTCAAGGTAGCTGGTCCGACAGCACAGTCGAGTCATCGGAAACCCACATTGTAATCTGGACGGCGGTCAGAGATCCTGGAACAGCTTCATGGATGCAGTTTGTCTCCGATCACCCTCTCAGCACTCTGAGAAAAGCTGTCCGATTCAGCGGTCTTTCAGTGGTCGGTTGGGGTAGTTAATGCATGCATTGTCATCTAGTGGTCGAACCGACCGCTTCCAAAGAGACCTTAGACGGTCCAACCACCTCCAAATGGACGACAGAAGCCTGTCCAACTGGCATCGTAATCAGCCCCATAGTGAGAAACGCTGTTTTAAGCCGAGCTTTAGCTGAGGCAGTGATATCTCGTGGGCTGTCGAAAAGTTCAGGCCTCCCTAAGATTTCAAATTGGTCTTTGACAAATCTCAGCCACAGGATTTTATGTACATGGTCATGCCGTAGGCAATCAGTGATTATATCCTAATTGTGAAGGATCTCTTATTTAGACCAACTCGAGAGCCATAATAAAAGTGACGTTATCTTGACACAATCGTCCAGATACAATAGGCCTAACTCCATGTGAAATGCATAAGTGGGCACACTATTAGGAACAAATACCAATCTTCTCAGGATTTCATTCTCACTGCACAGCAGGTGTGAACTGTTATATTACGCCCATGTGCCTGCACCATACATCAAGACAGAAGAGCATTGTGCTTTATAAATATTAACAATCTCATCTAGGGTTTTGGAGCCTAAAGTGACCCCGGGGTTTTCTACTCTAGGTTTCAGAAGCAGACACACAAAAAAAAGTGCTCACCTGCTTTTACTTTTGAAAATGACAAAACGAGATGTGGTGATAAAGCATTCTTTTCCACACCATGAGTTTAAATAAATGGATGCATTTAAATAGATACATTTGTGGTTTCTAGACCAAAAGTTTAAATAAATCTTATCAATTAGTTGACCATCTCTGCTGTTTCCTTTGTTGTTTATTCAAGCGCGGCATACTATTGTGTGAGTACTGTGTAGAAATTTCTTTAAATATATGCAATAAACAAATAAATACAATAATCCAAGGCCAGCATTTGCTCCCAACAGGGGTTACGATTCACAAAGGTAAACTTACACTTTTGTGTAAGTTTTGTACTTTTCGGTAATCACAAAGGTTAACTCAGATCAAAAGTCTAACTAAGTTTACCTTTGTGAATCGGGCCAAGGATGTTTTTACCTTTCAACCGTGAAATCACAGTACCAAGTACCGCATTACAATCAATTAGTTGTGTCCTTCTTCAGGCTCCGGTCACATGCCCAAAGTGATGTATGTGAATTCATGGAAAAATGAAAACTGAGAAACCACGTTCAAGGAAATCAAATGACCGAAGACCAATTTTAAGGAAAGACAATATTAAAGAAATACAAATAAATTGAAAATGAAAGGAAACCTTTTAAAGGGAAAGTGATTTTAAGGAAACATCCTAAAATGCACACTTGTATAAATATAAGGGTTAGTGAAGATATTTATGGTTCAAGGTTGGGTGATGTTTAGGGGCGATGAGGGGTTTTTAGGGTTCTGGAATGTGTGAACTTTAGGGGTGGCAAGGGCTTTTTAGGCATGGGTGTAGTTTGTGATAGTGAGGGGTTTTAGGGTTTATGGATAGTTGGAGTTAAGGGTTGGTGATGGGTGTTTAGGGTTTAGGGATGGGTGGCATTTGGGGTATTAAGGTTTTTTAGATTTTACTGAAGGAGAGTGTTTAGGGCTGGTGAGTGTTTTTAAGGTTTAGTTATGGGTAAAGTTTTGCGGTGGTGAAGGGGTTTAGTGTTCAAGAATGGATGGTTCAGGGTGGTGCGGAATTTTAAGGGTTATGGGATGGGGAGTTGATATGTAGAAAGCATTTTAGGGCTCAGGCATGGGGACGTTTAGGGGTGGTTTGGTGTTTTAGGGGTCATGAATGAGTGGTTTGAAGGGGTGGTAAGGGTTTTTTGGTTCAGGAATGAGTGGAGTTTAGGTGGTGTGGCATTTTAAGGAAACAGGGATGGGTGGCGAAAAAGTGTTTTTTGGGTTCAGGAATGGGGGAGTTTAAGGGGAGTGAGGGCATTTTGGGTTAAAAGATGGGTAGAGTTTAAGAGTGGAAAAGGCTTTAAAGGTTCAGGGATGGGTGGAGTTTAGGTTTAGAAAGGGCCTTTTATGAATAAGGAATCAGTGGAGTTTAGGGGTCAGGGATGGGTGTAGTTTATGCGTTAAGAGGCATTTTAGGGACCACTGATGGATGATGTTTGGAGTTGGTGAGGGTTCAGTAAGTTAAAAGCATCCAAAGTAATTGTTTGATAATGTAAAAGATATGCATCTGACAATGTAAAAGATATACATCCGAAATATTGTTCCCTGACCTAAAGGATTTAAATAAATACCTTCAACATAAATGTTTCTGGAAGCAAGACCTGCAAACGTTTCATGTACATCCTAAAAATTAAGTATGCAGAAGCCAATTAAAAAAAAAGACATTGTATGAAATTGTTTTTTATGAAATGGTAAATGCAATTCATCCTGAAAATTTCCATTAAACTGTCTGGATGAAATAGTGTCTCAGTAATGGCATTCCATTTGTGTTTCTGTGAAATCACATACAACCGCCCAAAGATTCCTTTGAAGACACAAACAAGATTTGTGTGGCTGTAGTTGCAGCTACCTGCTTCCCCCCAATATATTTGTTTCTTAGTGAACTATATCACTAGAGCAGTTTCTCGTGGCAGATCTTCTATCGTTAGCTACCTCTGGAGTCTGAAGGTGTGGCACCCCTTGTGTGTAAGTGGTCCTTCTCCACAACCCTGCAACCTGATGTTTATCAAACATTCTTAAAGCAACATCAAATATCCCATAAACACAGAATTCTAGTAAATTACTTTATAAGATTTCCATTAGTTAACTTTAGATCCATTATCTGACAAGTGTAAGCCATTTTTGTGTTCTGTGTTTTTGATTGCCTTTTGTAGAACACTTCATAAGACATATTGCTCTCTATATTTAGAAGGAAAACCAGAGGCTGTAATATATATAGTGTCCACTGCCCTGGTGTGTTCTACAGTGCACCTTTAACAGGCTGTGCTTCCCCAGTCTGTGATCTTAAAGTCCCCTAATGATACAGAAAGTGGGTGAATATGACTCTTGCGTACCTGCAGCACCTTATGTAATAAAGCTCCTAATTGCCATGAGTTGAAAACTCGCCAGGGGCAGTGTGCACACATAGACAGAGGAAGTAATGAGAAGAAATAAAGATATTGTTCCTTGTTATGCCTCACCAGAGAAGGTGCATCTTTTTGGCACCTTCACAGGTCTACCAGTTTTGGTGAATCTGTGAATACATCAAAAACTATGGGAGTTGGGTGGGAACACCCACGCAATGCCCATGGAATGCCTTCCCAGGGCAGAGTAAGGCAATGCAGCAATTTGCGCTGTGTTGCCTTACTCTAGATTTATGGAGCTACTCCCAGCCACACAAAGTGGCCCTGCGAAACTTCATTAATCACATGTAAGGTTTGCGTCACTTGCACAATTGGAGACAATTATTGGTTAATAACTACTTTTGTTTTTATTGTCATTTGTGGCCAGTTCTAGTTTGTTTTTAAGTGTGATCATTTTCCTATTTTATTTTATTTTGCATTTTTTTCTTACAACTTTTTGATTTGTTTTCCTCTTCTGTGCTTTGACCCATCATAACAGTGACATGCAACACTTTTCAGCTTACCCATATTGTCTGGGAACCATGGTTTAGGACACCAGTCACCTGGCACCAGAGGATAGATAGCCAAATAAGCCAGTATTTTTATGTGGGAGGAAAAGGGTTCCTGTACTGGATCTTTTGGCACCTCACTAGAGAGTGAAGACCTTGTGACTCCAATTGACCACTGATTCTACTTTATGGTAATTTTGGGTTAGTACTTGGATCAGGCTAGCCAGTGAGAATCTCAGGTGCATTAAAAAATGATAGTATATTGTTGTCTAACAATACAGAGGCCAAGTGATGAGTGAAACCCTTGAAACAAATTTAGTGCCAAGCCAGAGGACCTGCGTGAGCCTACCATGATCCCCTCTGGCAGAGAGGTATTCAAAACGTTAAGAAACAAATGAAAGTCTGCACAATCCTGTGTATTGCTTTCCAAAAATGTTCCTAACATAATACTGAAAATCAAAGATAAACTTTGTCAGCAGTGCCATAGTTTTCATAAGAATGCTGTGCGAAGCACACAAAACTTGGCAAGCGTCATTGTTTTAAAAAAAACAGAACAAGTTCATCCTGTTTGGCATGAGAGAATTCTACTAGGACTTTTTAGCAAAGGTTTTACTTTTTTCATAGATATGAAACTATTTGCACCATGTTGTGAAGAATGTGTTCTATACACTTCTTGTCAGGTGTAAATGGTTTTACTACTGCATAATTGTACACAAGTGCATACAATTATGTGGTAGCAAGTGTTAAAGAGTGTTTTCCCTTAAAGGTTTGTAAATGCCTACTGGGTCATCTACACAACTCATGGGTCATCTAGATTGTCATATTTCTTTGGCTTAGCTCAAAGTCAGAGCCCAGGTCTTTTGTCTCCCTGCTGTGCAGGTTAATTACATTTATCTCCAGCAGCAGGAACAAATGCCTACCCACACAAAGAGAGCAATTAATAGTTTGTCACCCAGGTCCTGAGGAGGAAAGGGATGGTTCGGAATGATCTGCATCAATCAATCAGTTGTCACACTGTACCGGGAATAGGCCTGCCCAAGCCCACTGAACAAAGGAGGGAGCCCATACAACTGGAGCCAACCCATGAGGGGTCTCTATTTGAACTTCTGATGTGCAAGACCCTGGCAGTGATGTCAGCAAGGGGCAGAGCTGAGGCCTCAAGAGGAGATGTGACTAATGACTCCTTGATGACACCATTTTGAATTGTCTCAGGATGCTTCTGTGTAGGAGGGTTGGGACAGGGGCACAGAGGTTACGTGGCACCCTAGAATTGGCCTGGGGTGCCTGGCATCTGAAACCTTCCTCTCCCCTTCGAAACCTCTTGCACAAAGGGGCGACTTTCTTTTGCCTGAGGATTTTCTGTGCTTCACTGCTGGACCTTGGGATGGTTGAGGAGAACTTGAAGCAGAATCCCCCAGTTGCCAAGAAGGGACCAAGGACTCTTCCAAGTTGACCCCAGGAGATAGGGTCTTACCAAGGGCCAATGAGGCTGGCCCTGTTATACCCCCTGAGGCCAGGTGGGGAAAAGCCCTGGACTTTTGCGCCCAGAAACCAAGAACTGAAGGGAGGCTATTGCAGGGAGCCAGGAGAACCAGCTCCCTGAGGACTGCACTGCTTTGGAGGTGAGGTCTTCTGCAACTGCCTCCTGATGGCTAGAGATCACAGTCAAAAGTAAAATGAGACCAAGATTGTCAACATTTGCCCAATGGGGCCCAAGTTATGGCAGCTTAAAGTTTGGCGACCTTTAACTTTTTCAGCGATTTATGCTGGTAGGGATCCAATAATGTTTCATTACTTAACCCTGGGGTGGGCCAGGGCCTGGGGATCGCAGCAGGACTCCATACTCTATTTTTCACAGGGAGGGGGGCATGGGTGGGGACACCTACCCAGACTCTCTACTGGCACAGGGACCTCATCCCCCAGACACTTTCTAATAAAAGGGAGCCAAGTCCCCATCTCCGGCCCTCTGAAGCAAAGGAAGGATGGGGGAGCGCCGTTGCGCCCCCCTCCAGTGGCGGTGACCTTGCCTCCACTCCCTGTGCCAGTGTCTGGTGGTGGTAACGGGACAGCACCTCAAAAGAATGAATTCTGCCCGCACTTGATGGCAGGGAGAGAAATGCTGCTCGCTTCCAGGCCAAATTCAGAGGTGCGGGGCAAGTGGCTGACGGGGCAGCCATGGGTGGGCTTCCTGAGCTGCCCCTGACAAAGGAGACATGGGAGGGTGATCAGGTGGGACCAGGCACCCCAGGATAATATAAAAACAACAAAGAGCAAAGACAAGTGGAGTCCCGGCCCAGCGGGAGACCCACTGTTACAATATTCACTGCTCCCGAAGAAACGCTTCATAATGCTCTGCTGGACCTTGTGATGTAGATATTTTTCTGCTTGTGGTGGACCCCAAATCATGCAGGTGGAACCACCAATGTGAGATGTGGGGTGCAGCAGGAGTGCAGAAACTCCACCAAGGAACTTTTATTAAAGTACTGACCCTGTGTTTGTAGGGTCATATAATCCAAGACCTCTCCAGGATTTTCTCAATGGTTTCAAGCCCTCCAAAAGCTGGAAATGTTACTCTATTGCTGGGAATGCTGCACCCTTTAGGGTCTCATTGTATCATTACAGTTAGTGTGGCTTGGGTATATTTGGGTATATTTGGGTATATTTAGGAGAGTAACAGGCCTTGAAGCGCCCTCTAGAGGTGAAGTCTATGGTTGCATACAATGTGATGCTCTCTAAGGGCTGTTTTTATTATTGAAGTTTTTAAGGTTGGAAGGCTTATAAAAAAATACAGACACGTGTTTTGCTCCGTTTAAAGATTTATTGAAGCAATAATGTTGACAATGATTACTGAGTAAAGTGAATATACTTTATTAAGAACAATAAGTGCATTTCTTCATAGATAGAGGGACAAGCCAAGGGTGCTCCTTATCTTCGTTGCTCTTCGCAGTCTCTATGGAGTGACTCACTGCCAGGCTGCCTGTCAGGGGCCCTTCTTGGGTTATCAAGGTGGGACTGGACTGGCACACTGTTTCCTTATACACAGACGCCGTGCTAGTGTTTCTAAGAGACCTTACCTACTCACTATCGTCCCTTATGGCCGGCTTAATGTCTTTGGAGAGATGGCAGGCCTCAAGGTAAACTGGGGTAAGTTGTATCTTCCCTTTGTACTGGATTAAGCCACGGCAAAGAGAAGACCTGGAGCAGGGTGCCTTCCCTGGAGTTTTGAAACCTTTCATTGCCTCGGCATAAATGTTTACCACAAATACAAGGATCTACTAGATGGTAATCAGGGTAAGTCTCTGACCTCGATGCGCCAATCCATGTACTTTTTGACCCAATTACTCTTCGCGGCTATGGGCAGGGCATCAGTGGTGAAGAGGCTGGTTCTTCTGAGGCTCTTATATTTCTTTGCAGCTATGCCAGCGATGCCAACCTTTTTTTCAGGACTCTGAGGAGCCTGGAGTCTGAGCTTGATTGGGGACCTCCTCGGAAGTGGGTCTCACTTCGTATCCTTCAGTGTTCCATGCTTGACGGGGGACGTGGGATCCTGGACTTTGAGTTATATTTTGCAGTAGCCCAACTGCAGTGGCATATTCCCTGGCTGGCGGGAGATAGAACGGCGGTGCGTAGCATAGTTCGAGCAGACCTGAGGGGCATGAACGTGCTGGAATGGCTGTTCTCGAAGGGTAGACCAGCCAGATAACTTGGTCGGCTCACTCATGTTGGCAAGCTCGTATGGAAACCACATATACAACCCAGATAGACACCAACCGCTTATGCACCACAGCTGCCCCTTTTTAGTGTGCTTCTTTAGCGATAAATATCGCTAGTTGATAATATGCTCCCTCGTTCGTATTATTGTCTAATAGACTACAGTCACCTGATATGAGAATTAAATAACAGTGGACAACGCCAACTGAATTGTCTCTGAACTCCCCTTTAGAAACGTCACGGCCCTCGAACAGGACTACTGACTCTTTCTCAGTCAATGTTAAATTATTATTAATGTTAAAATATATCAGTAATATAGAACTATGATTTAATGAACTAAATTTGAAAATCTCAAAGATCAAACATGAATAACTTTTTTATTTCAAAATCCCTTGTCTTCATTTTATATTAACTCGGTTAAGTGACATCCACGACAAATCTTTCAATGGGCCGTTGGTATTTTGGTTTTAATGGCGATACATTTGGTCTTCTCATTGAATTTACTAGTCTGTCCACTTCTAAGCGGTAGCGATAGTCAAGGAACAGAGATGGACCCCTCGCATTCAGGGTCATTTGTAAAATATCTACAAGTTAATATTAATGCAGGTTGCCCTGCTATGTTTTACTTGCTCTAGTACTAAATGTATTTGGTACACGTTACACGCCAGCGTTAGCAAAAACAATATTTTTAATTCATGTTTGGTGTCTTGCTTGCTTCTAGCGCCACCTTGAGACGTACAGAAACATGCACAGGCTAAGAAACGCCATGTACGTTAAGTACATGGATCTTCTGAAGAAAAAAGTCGAAAAGCAGCGGATTGAGATGCAAATAAGCGAGATCAATTTCAAGGCACCAATGGAACAGAAGAAGGTATGTGCACGGAAACATAGCAGTAAATACTTTGGGGCCTATTTATGAGAGAGTTGCTTGACGTTTATACCACTCAACATGGTACATGTGTGGCGCAAAACCTCCAAGTCAGATTTTTGAATCCACGCGAAGCCACTTTTGCGTGGCACTGAGTGGCGAAAATCTGGAGTAACGTAACGCAGCATGCAGCACTGCGTTACTTTATCCTGGGAAGGAGTACCACGGGCGTTGCATGGGTGTTCCCATGCAACTCCGATGGTTATTTACGCATTCCCAGATTTATAAGGACTTGTAAACCTGAGGGTGCGCCAAAAACGTACTCCTTCACAGGGGAGGCGTAGCAAGGAGAAATATCTCTATTTCCCCTTATTGCTTTCTCTTCTACAGCACACATAGAAAGAGGAATATGTCTCCCAGGATGTGCAGGAAGGTGCCCCTTCCTGCACAAAAACCACCCTGCATGCAACACAGGCGGATGTATGACATTACAACGCATGCTTTTACCACGCATGCATTTACATCGCAAGTTTTACAACGCATGCCTTTACAACGCATAGTGTTGAGGGGTGCTGGATAGTGAATAGTTTCATTTACTATTCCAACTCCAGTCCCCGTGGATAGTAGGGAAGGTGTTGGATAGTAAATTAATTCTATTCCCTATCCTAGAGCGCCCCCCAGTGCAATGCGTTGTAATGGTTTGCGTTGTAAAAGTTGTGATGTAAAAGCACTGCGTGGTAAAAGTTGCGTTGTAAAGGATGTTTCCCAACACAGGCATCCTTGCACCTAGGTGTTAGGATGACTACGTTGGTACCAGGCTGCCAAAAGGGCAACAGCACAAGGAAAAGAGCAAGAATATGACTTGAATATGATGTATTCCTGCCCTTTCCCAGTAATGCAATGAGCCGCTTAGTTTTGCCTGTTTTTATGAGCAAAACAACTGGTAGGTAAAACCAGTTTCACACAATTCTCAGCATTTTTTTGAAACATGGTCATTATCACTCTATTTACTTTAATAATGATTTAGAAATCATTTTGAAAGCTCTCCAGTCATATTTAAGGGGTTTCTTCAAATAATGAATGGCATTGCATTTCCGATTTTTTAAATGGCATGGCTATAAAAATACAGGCTAGGCTATTAAAATACAGGTCAGGTGGCAAACCTACCTGTGGACACTCATAATTGGGAGATAGGGTGGCAACTAATGACTATGACGAGGAATACTAGGTTTCGGAGTAATAGAACTTAACATATGAAAACTAAAGTCAATGGAAAACACCCCACCAAACCTGCAGTTGGAAATACCACATAAATGTGTGAGGGATGACCAAGAAGCAGTATTGCGAATGCCTCTCGAAAAAGTTTTTTTTGAAAGCTGCCCAAAAAACTGAGGACCCTATTTTAGAGGGTAGTGGCACAGGCCAATGCAGCAAGTCACCTTGCTGCACTGCCCTGCATCACAAGGAAAGGGCAGAAATGCACTGTATTTATCCAATACAGTGCATTTCTGTCCTTTCCCCTTCTGCTGGCACCGTTTTGGTAGCCTACCACCAACGCAGGCACCCTCGCACCATGGTGCAAGGGTGCCTCTGTTGTAGGCAAGATTGTTTTTGTGCAGGAAGGGACACCTTCGAGCACAAAAACAATCCTGAGAGTTTGTTGCTCTTTCTATGTGTGCTGCAGAATATTTCCTGGGAAGGCGTATATAGGTTTGCTAAATCTGGAAATGCATCATAAACCATGGGAGTTGTGTGGGCACACCCATGTAATGCTCATGGAACAACTCCCTTGCGCATAATAATGCAATGCAGCACTATGCGCTGCGTTGCATTACTCCAGATTTTTGAAGCCATTCAAAGGCATGTAAAGTGGCTTTGTTTAGCTTAAGAAATATGACATATGGCTTGCATCGCTCTTTCACCACATTGCATCATAAATATGGCCCGGAATTTCCTCCTGAGTGAGCATGAACGGACCTGGAAAATCTCTTGCTGCTACTTAATATATAAGGGATAAAGTACCCCCTGCCATACATCATAAGGATATTGCAGTTTGGCAAGGAGTTCCATAACCATATAGAGGAACAATGCCAAAGGCTGAGTTCCTTTATAAGGTTATGGCACTCCGAGGAGACTTGAAATATTCTTATCGTGTAGGCCAGGGGGGTACTTTATCCCATAAAATACATGGTCACACCATCACCTTTCCCACAAATACCTTAAAATCTAAGGGGCAGATTTATGAGGCCCTTGCACCACTTTTAGGCCGCTGTTGCGTCACGCAAGGCGGTGTAAACGTGGCGCATCCCTACGAACGATTTACAACATGACGCATCTAGGCAGATGCGTCACGTTGTAAAGCCCTGCGCCGCTTGTGGGCGTTCCGGCGCAGGGTGGGCGTTCCGGGGCAGGTGCGCCTCGCAAAAGTGGCTGAGTGAAATCTATAAGATTTCACTCGGTCACTTTCAGGCCAATGCTGCGTCAAAAGCCTGCGCCTGGTTGAAGCAGGCGTAGGTCTTGACGCAGCATTGTTAAGATGGGGCACCCCCGAGCCTTGCTGGAGCTGCGTCGCGCTTGCAACGCAACTCCAGCAATGCGCCACCTTAACGGCACAGATGCGTCACGCATCTGTGCCGTTTTTGCCCCATGGTGCGCCGCATTGTAAATGCAGCGCACCATGGGTGACGGAGCTGTGGCGCACTGTGGCGCACATTAACTGGCGCATTCCTGGGGATGCGCCAGTTAACATAAATCTGCCCCTTTGTGCGTAGCTCTTTCATGTGAAAGAGCCTGAACCAGAGAATTGATAAACTAATAAATGGTTCTGCGCTAGACTCAGCCACAAGTGTCCGTTTATCCAGCTGACAAGTGTTAAATGAACTTTAATGATGGGTAGTGGGGAGTATAGGAACAACATTACAAAGAAAATTAATTAAAACAGCAGCAAATAGGTTGGTCTGACATGCTTATATTTTCTTATTTTAACACATAAACATTATGATTATCAAATGGTTACAACAGATCAAATGATATGCCTCAATTTTCTGGCTATATCTCTTTTCAAGACAGCAACCGTATAAGGGCTCTGGCAGCAGGCATTGTGATGTCAGAATTCGACTGTAATATAGCCTTATAGCCCGCCGTAGAGGGCTATACCGGCTATTAAAGGCCCTCTCCAGCGTTAAAGGCCCCGAGCCGAAGGCGAGGGCCTTTAACAAGGGAGAGGGACTTTAATAGCGGTATAGCCCATCTACGAAGGGCTATAAGGCTATTAGAACATTCTGTCACTAGAGGACAGAATGTTCTAACAAAAAAAACAAAGCCTTTTGGGAGCGTGAGGGGATTGGAATCCCCCCGGCTCCTTCTAGCCTTTGTTCACAGCCAGAGCTGTGAACAAAGAAACATTGGAATGTTGGAGCGCCAGGCTTATCCCAGCCATTATAAGCACAGAGCACTCCATTGTTTTCAATGGAGCTCCCAACATTCCAATGTTCTAATAACTTATAATTATAGAGTTCTGATGTCTTTTCTTTATTATCGGCAACTGGGTTCATCACAAGTCGCCGATTAGAAAGAAATTACAGAAAGGTGACTATACAGTGATTACAGAATCACATGTCATATACAGATATCAGAACAGATCCAATGGCTGAGTGTCACAGAAGTTGGACATCTTTCATGCCTTAGAATCCCAAATATAATGAATGAAGTATTGTTCTTACAAAAGAGATCTCTACACAAATACATGCTAAATGTTCTATGAACATCCAGATTATGAATCAGTCCTCAGAATCTGTGGAAGGAGACAGAAAACAGACTGGAAGCTCTGACTCCTGTGAAGAATGGAGGATAGTTGGATGTAGTGCTGTGTAAAGTGTGTGTGGTATATGCATGTGCTGAGTGTATGTGTGCCTGTGGTATAAAGTGCAGTTCACGTATTCTGCATACTTGTGCTGGGTTAGTATGTGCCTGTGAATGGTAGTGTACATGGCTGACTCTGGGTTCCATTTTGGGAGACACAGGGCTGCATGGTGAAGTAGGAGGAGGTAGAGGATTCCCCCAGACAGATTTATGTAATGCTGCATTCCTGTAAGCTGGTGGGACAACTGGAGAAAGCCAGAGGCAAGCTTTCCCGTACACTTCAAAAAGTGCTCTTTGATTCGAAGAGAGGTCACAAGGAAGGGGCCTAGGTACATTTCAGGAAGAAGAAGGGATGAAAAGAGAATCATAAAGAGGGGGGCTGCGGCCCTGGGCTAACCTTTTGATACATATATCACTGTGGCTGACATCCAGATGTGCACTCCTAGTCACCCCCATAGCCTGTGTTGTCGGGCTATCAGCTTTGGAGTCACTCCTGCTGTGACAGACTGCATTCTGGAGATTGACAGGGCAGAAGAGAGGGCACTTAAAAATGAAGCAGATCCCCAGGATAAAGTTCAAAGACTCGGATTCTAAATCAGATTTTTTTTGTCTGGAAATGGACTACAAGAAGGGGAGGTGGAGACTCAAAACATTGCCAACTGTCAAGCAGTCAGTCGGGCTGTGCGAGGAAGAGCAGCTCTGCAAGACTTCTGCCTGTGACCAGGGCTGGGGCCAAGGCCTGCTAGTCTCCCATCTGGGAGTGGGGACATCACCCAAGGAATCCAAGCCCGCCTGCCCTGAAGCATTGAGCACCAGCCCTGACTGCCTATCAAGACCAGTGTGTCCTGTGAAGAATAGGAGAGTGTTGGAGAGAGTGAGGTCCAGAGGGGAATCCTGTCAAGTGTAGTCCTTTAGTGAGGTGTGAGGAGATTGCTGCTGCACCGATCGGGTGGTTGCCTGTGTGTAGGGAAAACGTGGTGACCCGAGTGCACCCAGAGAGACCACTGTGAAGGGAGCCATGATCATTGCTGTGCCGAATGGTTCATTGCCTGTGTGCAGTGAGGAATCAGCAACCTCATGTGCCGGGGTGGCCGCCATAGAAGTGAGCTGTGATTATCGCTGTGCTAAATGGATCATCGCCCTTGTACAGTGAGGGATTAGTGCCCCTGTATGCCATGAGAGGCTGCCGTGAAGCGATTGCCATGCTGAGAGGGCTGTAGCCCTTGGGTAGTGGTGCGCCCACAACCCAGTATAGCAGATGGGGCATTTGTGAGTTATTCTGCTATGCAGACCGGTTCCGAACCGGTGTGCAGTGGAGAGACATTGACCCCGTATGCCGGAGGGGGTCACAGGGACCAAGTAAGAAGGGTAACCTGGTCAGGATCATCAACAGAGGAGAAAGGCAACCGGACCGGCACTATGACAGAGGATTAGCATCAGGGCCCTTGAAACACTCCCCTACCACCGACCGTAGGAAGGACCAAAGAACTTATCAGCTTGAAGGAGCCACGACGACTCTCCGATCGCTGGGGTGGCAGGACCTTGTGTGAGTCCCGCCTGGGATGCGCGCAGTGAACTCACTTGAACCAGCCGCTGCCACTCCAGCATGCGTGGAAGGCATGCACGGGAACTCTACTTGTCCAAGACTCGGACTTCAGGGGTCCCACATTCAGTCCAAGGCCAATGAACATCAGTGAGATATAGGAGAAGCAGCCTCCCCAGCCTGTCTTGTCTACAGGGACTCATCATTTTGCATTGCACCACTTTTATGCTCCTCTTCCTCCCCCTCGATTATGCTTACATTGTCATTCTTCTCTTCCACATTTGGCAGCATTGGTGCAGAAAGCTCTTCTTGAGGAGGCGCATGCTCTATTCTTAAGGCACCTACCTCACCTTCAGCGCATTTTAGATAAATAACTTTGATCTCGGTGCTGTGCTTCAAATGAGCCGGTACTCACTGGTACCAAGTACCACCATGTATTATTTTTTTCGCCAGACAGCAGAGGAGGGGGTGGGTGGTGTAACATCCACTGCCTTGCATTTGCTGATCACCATTCAGCTGGGCATTCAGTTGTGAGACAGGCAGGCAGTCCATCATCAGGCACACTACTGCCTCTATGAGTCCCAGCCCACCTGTGTCCAATTGACAAGTTTCACATAATCATCTAAATTGAAGTAATAATCTGATTAAGTGACATGTGCGCTCCACTTATTAATAATAATCCACATTTGTAAAGCGCGAACAATCACCCGTAAGGGTCTCCAGGCGCTGGGGGACGTCGGGAAGATTAAGCAAGTTATTGCCCAGAGTCACATGGTGCTGGGCTAATCTGCCGCCGGCGCCGGGGATCGAACCGTGAACCCCAGATTCCAGCGTCAGTCGCCCTGGCCGCGGCGCCACACCTCTACCTCTTATTCCATTGGGATTTCAAGAAGCAGAGTGTGCTAAAGCATCCTGGGCATCCCCTAAATATTTCCCTAACAGAACTGAGATGGAGATAGAGAAATTTTGACGGTCTTGAGGTTTAAATTGAGTCTGCAGTTGTGGGGTTAATTCTTTTAATCAACAGAAGATCTAAAAATAGCACAATAAGTCCTCGTTTGGGCAGCGAGCACTCTGCAGCTAAGTTTTTTATGTTATGAGGTCCACCTACCAACAAAGATGTGGAATGAAATTCCCCTGCCCTTAAGATCAATGGTTTAATGTTTTCACTTTAGTTGTCCATTCAGGTAGTGTAGCCAGTGTGTTGTGGGCCATAGTGCAAGGATGGGAAAGCCACCTCCCAATTGCTGCTGCTCGAAATATAGAAATAATTAGGGATCACTGGGCCCATCAGGCCTCTGGGCCACGGTGCAGTGCACCTGCTGCACCAATAGAGGCTTCATCCCTGGTCCACTGACAAAATGAACTCTATCTTCAGCTTGGTAATCTGCAACCTCATTTCATGTTTGTGAGCATTTCCTTGTGTGCACACAATACACTTTAGAGAGTTTATTGTGGACAAGGGGTGCCAAACATAGGTACAGAAGGGCCAGTTCCAGTCCAGGTTGTCAGGCTATTGACATAAGGTAAATGTACAAGCTAATTATCTGAATCAAATTGTGAGTGAGTGGTTGTGAATGGGAAACAACCTTTACTACGTAACTTTTACAACGCACTACCATTACAACAAAATGTTTACAACGCATGCAATTACAACACAACCATTACAACGCATGACACTACAACGCACACCACTACAACGCATGTTATTACTACTCAGTCATTACAACGCATACCATTACAACATATAACATTACCATCCAACACTTACCCTACTGTTGCACCCCCTGGAGTTAGAATAGTAATTTTTACCCCTACACTATCCAACACTTACCCTACTGTTGCACCCCCTGGAGTTAGAATAGTAATTTTTACCCCTACACTATCCAACACTTACCAAACAGGCAATGTAATCTTATGCGTTGTAATGGTATGCGTTGTAAAGGTATTACGCGTTGTAATGGAATGCGTTGTAAATTTACTTTTTAAAAGTTTGTTGTAATGGCATGCGTTGTAATGGAATGCGTTGTAATGGATGTTGCGTTGTAAAAAATGAATTGTAAAGGTATGCATTGTAAAAGTGTGCGTTGTAACGTCATACATCTGTTGTGAATGTGTATGAGTTTTTTTATGTGGTGCGTGAGTATATGTGAATCAATGTATTTAGTCTGGAGAAACGGCTCACAACCACCACATAGATCCCAGCCATGTCTGTGGGAGCCAGAGGCAGGATTGGCGGCATAAATCAACCCTGCTGGGTTTGCTAGACAGAGGGTGAGAAGCAGATCCCTCGCAGAACACAAGATAAAGCTTCACCATGCATTGGAGAGCAGGTGGAAAGTAAATACTGCAGAGGAGCAAGCAAGAGTTTGGGGGTTGGTCAAGCATGCATACTTGAGGGTGAACAGGCAGTGGATAAAAAATCGACTTCCTGGGCACTGAGTAAGAGGTGTTGCATAAAATCTCGTTGATTTTTAGAGGCTGAAGGAGGTGGGCAATAAAACGCAGGGAAATTGAGTGGCTTGGAGAAGAGTGGTCTTCAAAATAATGCTCACCCACACAATGCACACTGACTTTGATCCTTATGTCTAGGGTGATTGTGTCCAGTTGTAACCTCCTCGCATTCTTTTTTTGTTCAGGCACTTCCTCAAACCCTTGTAAAACATTTTCTCCTAACTGGCATCTCGCACCATTGGTGATCTTGAGCAGTTTGCTCTTACACCCTGTGATGAGGCATTAGGCGTGATGTTGTCCAATTTTTGAAAATATAATGATCTCAAAACTTAAAGGGACTCTCTAGTATAGCGAATAAAAACACTGTTCCTTTAGCCCAGGTTATCATCTCTAAAAAAACAGGTTTTATAGATTGCTTGATGATGTCAAGTGGAGTTTTGAAATATATTGTAACAGTATTCGCTGGATAGCCCCTCTAATGTTTTTTTGTTTTATGTGAGCTAGCAATACACAAAGATGAGATTGCTTATATTTTGTATATTGCTCTGAAATAAAGCTTTAATTAAATGTAGTGAAAAGCAATGCAATCTTTAGAATTTGGGCCAGTATTACAGTCCGAGTCTCCCACGTCGTCTGAGGAAGGAGGAAGTCAGACTGCGCGTAAAGGGGTCGATTAGGATGGTGGACGGAAATGGGTACTGTCCGCCATGGTCGGGGAAATTTTACTCCCGGCTGCGCCGCGGAGAATCCGCGGTTGCGATTAGGATATTCATGTAACGAAACTCCGACCGCGGCGGACGGATCATAACAAACACCGTCCGCGGTGGACGGAACACATCTAACTCCGTCCGCGGCAGACGGAGCCTAATGAACAGCCACCGCCGCGGACGGGAATGACCGCGGAAAAAGACACATTTACCGCCATACCTGTGAATACTCCGTGTCTGCAATTAGGATAAATCCGCCTGTACCACGGTACGCACAGCCATCCACGTCCGCGGCGGAAAGAATGCAACGATAAACAGTGCATCACTGCGGAAGGCCAACACGCACAACATCCCTAACGTCAAACAAATGTCAGAAAGTGTACCGCAAGTACAAAGCAAACATACGAACATTGACAACGCCCCCCCGATACACCAACACCAAGCACAAGCCACCATGACACGCCCCAAGTACCCAATAATGCACACTAGTCAACACGCCCACCTACCACCTGACTGGCAACAACCATTGAGACACGACTATAAAATGACACCCACACACTACCACAATCCTTTGCATCACAGCATTGCTGCTAGCAAGAGGCCCTAATCGATATACAGCTTACTCAAATAGAAGACACACAACCACCACCCTACCACACCCACCACACAAACACCCACCACACCATTCCTACACATCACACACCACACACCTGCACCCCCCAACTCACTCAACCCACACACTGAGCACCACACACCATGGCACCCAAAAAAAAACCAAAATTCACGGAGACCGAGTTGAAGGTAATGGTAGATGAAATCATCCGTGTTGAGCCCCACATCTTCGGGGCCCAAGTCCAGCAGACGTCCGTGGCGCAAAAGAACCACATGTGGGACAGGATCGTCAGTCGGGTGAATGCGTCGGGGACCGTGCCGAGGACGAAGCATGAAATTCAGAGGCGGTGGCATGACCTGAAGACCCGGGTGAAAGGCATCCGCGCAAAAAACTATGCAAGAGCCAATCATACTGGCGGCGGAACACCCCCGGAGCCCATACCCTACACCGATTGGGAGGAGAAGGTGCTGGTGATACTTCACCCAGAGAGCCTAGACGGACTTGATGAAGGAGAAGAGGCTGGTAAGTACAAACCAAGTACCACGATCAGTACGACATGGTCAGGCTCACACAACTGAGAAGACACATCTCCTACGCCCCAACCCATGCACGTCGGACACCTACTCACCAACATGTACATGGCTACCAACAAGCCCCCATGTTCACGGGGAGGGTGGTGGTGGTGGAGGGTGGGGTGTGTGAGAGGTCAAAACTACAACTCCCAACAGGCCCCCATGTTCACGGGGAGGGTGGTGGTGGTGGGTGGTGGGTGGAGGGTGGTGGAGGGTAGGGTGTGTGGGGTGTGTGAGAGGTCTAAACTACAACTCCCAACAGGCCCCCATGTTCACGGGGAGGGTGATGGTGGTGGAGGGTGGGGTGTGTGAGAGGTCAAAACTACAACTCCCAACAGGCCCCCATGTTCACGGGGAGGGTGGTGGTGGTGGGTGGAGGGTGGTGGAGGGTAGGGTGTGTGGGGTGTGTGAGAGGTCAAAACTACAACTCCCAACAGGCCCCCATGTTCACGGGGAGGGTGGTGGTGGTGGAGGGTGGGGTGTGTGAGAGGTCAAAACTACAACTCCCAACAGGCCCCCATGTTCACGGGGAGGGTGGTGGTGGTGGAGGGTGGGGTGTGTGAGAGGTCAAAACTACAACTCCCAACAGGCCCCCATGTTCACGGGGAGGGTGGTGGTGGTGGGTGGGGTGTGTGAGAGGTCAAAACTACAACTCCCAACAGGCCCCCATGTTCACGGGGAGGGTGGTGGTGGAGGGTGGGGTGTGTGGGGTGTGTGTGTGACAGGACACCGAAATGTGTGCAAATCTATATGAACATGTAATGTCCACATTACTGACCAGCTCTATCTTGTCCCTCAGGTGATCGTGAACTGACTGGGGAAACCAGCACCCGGCCGCAAGCCTCGCCTCCAACACATACCGGACTCTCTGGGGACGATGACACAGGCAGCTCCGGTGCGGAGGATGGGGCGGGCCCAAGCAGACAGCCAGGCCCATCTGGCTCACAGGGACTCCCGGGCCCGACAACCGTTGCATGTGTGACTCCAGCGATACCTGCCTCAGTGATCTGCAGAGTCCCCACCACCACCACCACCACCACCACCACCACCACCAGTACCACCAGTACCACGACTCCTGCCTGTGCCACCCTGCCTAACCGAGCGCACGACGCAGGTCCATCGGCCTCACACCCAAGCAGGGTGAGTGGGCCACAAAGGAGAGAGGCGATGGCACATCAGGCAATCAGGCGACCCACACTCCGCCGCACAGAGGAAGGACAGCTACCCCACCCTGTGGCAGAGTCCCTTCAAGCCCTAGCCAGGTGCCAGGCGTCATACGACCGTTCCCAGGAACATGCAGATCGTGCACACCAGGACTCGGTGGACAACACGAACATGTTGCGGGAAATTTCGGGGTACCTTGGCCAGATAGTGCACATCATGGGCCAGCAGACAACAATGTGGAGGAAATGGATTGGCCGGAACAACCCCACCCCCCCTCCACCAATTGTCATAGCGCCACCGTCACCTCCACCTCCACCGCCACCATCACCTCCGCCTCCACCGCCGCCGCCACCACCACCACCACCTGTGCCCCTGGCGACGGATGTGGCCCATGAACAACCTGCACCCCCAGCTGACTCACTTCCACCTCAAAGACGGAGGGGCCGCCCGAGGCTGGAAGTGGGTGAGAGCAGTGTTGGAGCGCCATCCACACGCTCCAAGAGGGGCCGCCAATGACTTTGACACTGCCTGAGCCACACATTCACCCTGCAAAGTATCCTGTCCCACATAGACAATCATTGGCACTGGTCTGCTGGACTAGCCTGACACCCCCCAATGTGGTGTCAGCACGGACATTTCATCTGCCATTACCTTCAACTCCAACTCCCTCCCCCCCCCACTTACTTGTAAATATTCACCATCACAAATGCACAACCTGTAAATACATTTAACTTACACACTCAATGATGTTTTGCCTCCATGTTTATTCACATGATTGCCTTCAGAAACACACGTAAACAGGTTCAGGGATCCTAGTCGTACATGATCATGGCGCTGCGGGAGTGACCTAGGGAAAATCAGAGACAGCAAACACACGTCAGGAAACAGATTCACACACATCACAACACACTGCACAGCAACATTCCACAAACTACACTCATCACAAAAGCATGGGATGAGAGGACACACATCATAGAGACTTGTATGTCCAAAGAAATGAAGACACACATATGCAACTCACTCTGCCTTAGTGAACTGTGCTGCTTTGTTCTTCCTGGGACGGAAGGAAAGTCCGCTTCACACTGCATCTTGCTTTTCTGCTGACGCCTCCCCTCAACGAGGACTCGCTGGTGTGAGCGAGTCGTGCAATCGGCAGGGCTAGTCAAACGCTCCCAGCTGGAGTCCCACGGGTAGAGGTTAGGGGCAAACACCATCAGCGAGCCGGGGGACTGCTAGGACCAGCATTCTCCAGGCAGCTCAGCTGGTTCCTCTTCCCCCGGCGCTCACGCCCACGGACATGCCCACCGCCTACCTGCAATAACTTTCGTGACACCCGCTTCGCGGGCGCCACTCACTCTGCCTTAGTGAACTGTGCTGCTTTGTTCTTCCTGGGACGGAAGGAAAGTCCGCTTCACACTGCATCTTGCTTTTCTGCTGACGCCTCCCCTCAACGAGGACTCGCTGGTGTGAGCGAGTCGTGCAATCGGCAGGGCTAGTCAAACGCTCCCAGCTGGAGTCCCACGGGTAGAGGTTAGGGGCAAACACCATCAGCGAGCCGGGGGACTGCGAGGACCAGCATTCTCCAGGCAGCTCAGCTGGTTCCTCTTCCCCCAGCGCTCACGCCCACGGACACGCCCACCGCCTACCTGCAATAACTTTCGTGACACCCGCTTCGCGGGCGCCACTCACTCTGCCTTAGTGAACTGTGCTGCTTTGTTCTTCCTGGGACGGAAGGAAAGTCCGCTTCACACTGCATCTTGCTTTTCTGCTGACGCCTCCCCTCAACGAGGACTCGCTGGTGTGAGCGAGTCGTGCAATCGGCAGGGCTAGTCAAACGCTCCCAGCTGGAGTCCCACGGGTAGAGGTTAGGGGCAAACACCATCAGCGAGCCGGGGGACTGCGAGGACCAGCATTCTCCAGGCAGCTCAGCTGGTTCCTCTTCCCCCAGCGCTCACGCCCACGGACACGCCCACCGCCTACCTGCAATAACTTTCGTGACACCCGCTTCGCGGGCGCCACTCACTCTGCCTTAGTGAACTGTGCTGCTTTGTTCTTCCTGGGACGGAAGGAAAGTCCGCTTCACACTGCATCTTGCTTTTCTGCTGACGCCTCCCCTCAACGAGGACTCGCTGGTGTGAGCGAGTCGTGCAATCGGCAGGGCTAGTCAAACGCTCCCAGCTGGAGTCCCACGGGTAGAGGTTAGGGGCAAACACCATCAGCGAGCCGGGGGACTGCGAGGACCAGCATTCTCCAGGCAGCTCAGCTGGTTCCTCTTCCCCCGGCGCTCACGCCCACCGACACGCCCACCGCCTACAAGAATATAACAACATCACCTTACCCGCGTCGGGGGACGCGCGCGGGCCGAAGAACGGGGCGAAGACCGGGCAAAGAGCGGGCCGTTTGAGGCCGTTCGAGAACGTGAGAGTCCGGTCCGGGCCCCTTTTCTAAGTTTTATATTATCGGACTTCTACTACAGGTACTTATCACCTTCCTGAAGTCAACTCCATTTAGTGAAAATGAACACGAGGGGAAGCAAACAAAAAAAACTGAAAAAAACCGGGGTTGGAGAACAATTGCTAGGACCAATGGATGATTTTATCTTTAAAGCAAACACATTCATTGACCAAAGTATCAGCCTGATTGAGGGTAGAGTATCAACTGAACTCGCAATTGCAAGGCGATCCTCAATGGGTCTACTAGCAAGTGCAAGAACCCCAGAAACACAGACTGCCCCATCTCAAATCATAGAGGGCACACACAGACTTAGCCTTCCAAATAACGTAGACCTTTCTGCCTCTCAACTCTCTATAACTTTCTCAGAAAATGAGCTAGAAAAAACACCCGAAATCTTCCCTGATCACACCTCGGAAGAAGTAAGGCAAGCTAGAGGGAGGAGGAAGGGAGCCATCAAGAAAAGGAAAGATAGGGATAGGGATAAGTTAGATAACACTGTAAATAAGAACGTGGTCGACCATATAGACCTGATCGACCCTACAAATCCGGCAGGTCTATCTCACCAAATTGCTGACCCAGCCAATAACTTGGTAACGATCCATCATCCACCACAGAATATCCCAAATACCATCACCCCAGAATCCCCCCCCCTCTAACAACAGGCAAGGAAAGAGAAGCATCAAGGTTAATAAAGGAGATAGCTTCCCTTCTACATTCCTTTTTTCGCCCAATCGAAACTAGACTGCTTAACATCGAGTCGCAACTAATAAAACTTGCTAGTTGCCCTAAGCCAAATCATATACAGGGACAGCAAAAAAAGGGTACAAACAACTCGGCTACACTACTTCCACAAAAGGAAGTCACAACACTAGCCTGCCCGTCGCCTAAACAGCAACACACAGCAAAGGCCCCTACAGCACCTAAGGTTCCCATAGTACAGAAACCTACGCCCAAAGTCCTTACAATCCCCCTTCAGAGCAATAAGGCACCAAAAACACCCATAGTAAATACGCCAAGTATAAAAACACCGGCCCCTAAAATTCCTGCCACTAAAAAAACAAATCCTCCAGTAAATAAAGGAGGTACGAGAGGGACAACTGACAGCAGGCCCCCGCTAAATATGCCACCTGAGGCATGCCCATACGTGGTAGTGATGACAGGGGTTCCGGAATTAACAGGGGAGGGGACGGAACCAAATTCGTCGTTGAAAAATAAAGTACAATATTGGTTGAACATAAATCGACCTGTTCCGCCAACCTGGACAAGCAGGATAACATCAGTATGCAGGACCCCTTGGGTGGGACATAGGAAAAAAAGCATACAGGGAGACTGCATAGCGATTACCTTCGAGGACCCAAGCATAGCCGAGTATATCTGTTCTTGGGATTATAACAATACAAGTGGCGGGATCGATACAAGATCCCTTTCCTTCTTCTACCCAAAAAGATTTCATAACAATTACTCTGATAATATCTGGCGTAAACCAGTCCCACAACCATGGGAACTAGAATTCGCTGGACCTAAAGCATGTCAGCGACATAGCGATCCTGACAATTCTTGGTGGTCAGTAAACCAGAATAATCAACACCAAGAGGGCCTGTGGCAGACTGTGGGACCACAGAAGAGAGACAGAAACTGGGAACAGTGGGGCAGACCGCGATATCGACCACAAAGACCTATCTATAGAGACTCCCCACAGTGGGAAAATTGGCCGGGCATACCGACCATGAACCGGTTTAGTAGCCTGGAAATGGTCGACTGACCACGAGTCGAAACCCCGAAGCCCCGACAGGCTACCTCGGTCCTCCCCCCAGATCCACCAGAAATTAAAACGGCAGACCCAGTAAAGAACACTTTGTGGCTCCCGATTATTTTCTGGAACATCGCAGGCCTCCGACCAAAAATAGAGGATGGTTATGCTGTCCAATTCCTGGAGGAAGGTAAAATTATAAGTCTACAGGAGACATGGGCCACGGTGCCCCTACATCTTGTGGGATATAAGACATATTCATCTCCCGCCCTTCCAAGCAGAGCAGGCCGACCTAGGGGGGGTTTGGTAACCTACATTGCCAACACAATAATAGACTTGAAGGTACTAGAGGCAGAATCTTTTTCCAACTTTCAATTGTTCTTACTTATGATAGGGAAAAAACACACTATTATATTAATAAATCTATATAATAATCTGGACGATGATAATTTCTTAAATATTCTCCTCCTAATCCAAGAAAAAATTTCCCATTTCACCTATCTTCAAGAAAGAAAGGGCAACGTTCACATTTTATGGGGAGGGGATTTCAATCTACACCCCTGCCCTTTATCGGACAATCAGACCTGTGGAATGGTGGATGAACACGAGAACCCCCTCGTACACTTCCTCCATTCACGAACGGGGCTAGCCATGAACAATCTTTTCTTAGAACTGGAATTGCTAATAATAAATCCGATACTATCCGAAAAGAATCAATTAGAACCTACCTACCGAGGAAGGGGGCATGAGACTACAGTCGATTATATAATCATCTCAGAAGGTCTGAAACATCGAAGTAGAGATTTTAAAATC
This sequence comes from Lissotriton helveticus, assembly GCF_964261635.1. NCBI lineage: Eukaryota > Metazoa > Chordata > Amphibia > Caudata > Salamandridae > Lissotriton > Lissotriton helveticus. The sequence goes on from NC_136067.1 coordinate 992,403,214, forward strand.
ATGGAAAACACCCTAAGTGACCACTCTGCTCTCAGACTGAATTTACAGCTGAATCACCCAGAATCTCATATGACAACAATAGCAAATACTCTATCCCAAAACAGGCTTGAACTGGGCAAAAAAAATGGATATACTATAAAATGGGAAAAAGTGGACCCTAACAAGCTCACCAACACACTAATAAAGACTGCTTACAACAATATAATGATATGCCTGGATCCTCAAGCAGATGATAACCTAATCCTGGATAATTTTAAGCTGATATTAGATCAAACAAAAATACTGTTGACTAGAATACCCAAACAAAACAACTCAAGCACTATAGGCTGGTTCAACCACGATTGCACCAAGGCGCAAACCAACTTAAGAAAGGCGCTTGGTAAATCAAATAGAGACCAACTAGAGATCCAACACCTCCGGCGAGAGTATAATAACGCCAGAAAGGCAAGGAAAAAAGAGTTGAAACTGTCTTTGTGGAACGCTTTGCACAAAAGCGCATTCATGAAAGACAGTCAGTCCTTTTGGCGAATAGTTAAGTCTCCTTTGCTATCGGACTCCAACATCCCACAGATTGACGTTGTCATCGATGAGGAAACCTGGGTAAACCATTTTTCAAAAATATTTGAACTCACATCTCTAACAGATGAATTCCATCTTAATCCTCCCCCGGTAGTATTCCCAATATCGATAGACTTTGAACTACTAGACGTTGAATTGGTACTACAGATGAGTAAGAGCGGGAAAGCACCCGGTCCCGACGGGGTCCCAGTAGACCTATTTAAACATCTCCCTGATCTCTGGACCCCAATACTCACACGAGTCTGTATTGCAGCGGCGAAACTTGGATTGTTGGAATCATGGACAAGCTCCATTATGGTGCCTATCTTTAAAAGGGGGGATCGCCAAGATACGAAATGTTATCGACCTATTTCGTTGTTAGACTCCCTGGGTAAAGTAGTAGGCAGAGTTATTCTAGAAAAACTTCAGCAATGGGCAAAAGATAAAAACATTCTCTCGGACCTACAGTTTGGATTTAGGGAAGGCTTTGGAACTGTGGAACAGGCCCTCAACTTAAGCATGCTAGTTTCCAAATATATTCACGCAAAGCCTGGGACAATCTATATGGTCTACGTGGATTTGTCCTCCGCGTTTGACTGCGTGTCGCATGCGAAGCTTTGGATCCTGCTAGGAACACTAGGGGTGGATCCTCCCCTCTTGGATTTTCTGAGGGAGTTATACGGTGAAGCCTCCGCAAGAGTGCGACACGGAACAAAAGGAGAGCTAACTGCATCATTCAGGGTAGAGCGAGGAGTAAGGCAGGGATGTGTCCTAGCCCCCTTCCTCTTCTCCCTGTATACTAACGGATTGGAAGAGACCATGTTGAGGGGGGGCAGGACCTGGCCAGACTGAAACATCGCCTGATCCCAGCACTGCTCTATGCGGATGACGCAGTTATCTTAGCACGCACTCCCATCGAGCTTCAGAAGTCTTTATCCAAGTATGCCGATTTCATGGGTGCCCTAGACTTACATATAAATGTAAAAAAACATTTGTTATGGTAGCGGGTGGACAACGAAAAGCCACAAAGACCATCTACTTAAAAAACCAAAAAATTGAAAGGACCTCACAGTACCCTTATTTGGGCATCATGATTGATGAAAGCCTAAACTGGAAACCTGCTGTTGAGGCTAGGAGACATCTGTTCAAAAGAGCTATTGTAGCACTGATGAATTTCTCAAAGAGACTTGGTAAAAGATCACCAGTCGAATTGTTAAAGATTTATGCTGCAAAATGCCAGGCCATCTCCCTTTACGGGGCAGGGATTTGGGGACACACAGCTACTGGTTCACTGCAAAAAGAAGAAAATATTTTTATGAGATTCCTCTTACCCACACCAAAAGGCGCTTCCATCTATGCCTCTCATATGGAATTGGGAATTCCATACATTGAAGATCTGATAAAGATCCAGCCATTACAACTCTGGAGGCGTGTCTGGTTGTCGGACAAAAATTTGTTGACCAAAAACATCATACAGGATATCATGGCACTGGATCGCGCACACAAAATAGTATGGCTCGCCTACATCAAATACTTTTTCTCCGACTTGGGTTTACAAAAGTATTATTTCACCCCAGAAAAATTAACTGAAATATCCAAGAAAGACCTGAAACAAACTGCGCTGAGCCATCTAGAGTCCCTGAGGCTGACCTTGCTGTCGACCAAAAAATCTGTGATCCATGCGAATATGATACAGCACACCCCGAAAATCCAGCTTTATCTGACTCTAGAATTTACAACATATGATAAGATGCTTCTAACAAGGTTCAGACTGAATCAATTTCATAGACAAGTGACTTTTCCAGAAAAAAACAATTGGGACTCAAACTTGGCCCTTTGTTCATGTGACGATCTGTCTCACCAGTCAACTATCCATACAATTTTGTTTTGTAAATATTTTCACACCCATAGAAAAATCTGGCTATTCCCTTTATTAAAAACCTGGGGTTATAGACAGGGTCGTCCAGCCATGTTAGCACTACAGATGTTGGACTCCGAACGTACCTGCTACCATGTACTTAACTTCCTAAAGTGTATCATGAGACATAGGAATAATCTCTGAAATAAGAACAAAAGAAACTCAGATGGGTATTATCGTTTTTTCTCTTCCTAGACGTACAGGACTCTGGTCATACTTTTTTTATATTTGTTTTTATAAAAATAACCATGTACTTTGTACTTTGTGCTAACTTTTATGGTTTTGAACTGTTAAAAACCGAATAAAGATATATTATATACATATGCAACCATCACAAACAAGAACACACAGCTGATGCACCCCACATCCACACAACACCAGCAAACATACATAAGGCATTGTCAACTGGCACAAGAGGTAGTTACTCACATTCAAGGGAAGTAGCGATCAATGAGCTGGCGCCTCTGGTCCACACCTTCCTCCTCACCACTATCCTCATCAGTCGACATGGGTGGGATGGGAGGCCGAGGAACTTCTTCGTCTTCAGGGTCCAAGAGCAGTTCAATGTCATTGCGCACGGCCAGGTTGTGGAGCATGCAGCAGGCAATCACGATCCTGCATACTTTTCCTGGTGAGTAAGGCAGGGCCCCTCCGGTCTTATCCAGGCACCGAAACCTAGACTTTAGCAGTCCAAAGGTACGTTCAAACACTCTCCGTGTCCTTCCATGTGCATCATTGTAGTGCATTTCACCCGCAGTTGTTGGATTACGTATGGGACTCAGGAGCCAGGGCCGGTTTGGGTACGCCGAGTCGCCTATGTAGGGGGATGACAGACACAAACATCACAACAAGATATGGTGGGTACCCCATGCCACACAGAGATCACAAAAGTCCCCACTGCACACTCACCAACAAGCCACGCTTGACCGGGTCGCAGATTTGCCATCAGTTGGGGGACAATGCTGCTCCGCATGATGTGGGCGTCATGTGCGGAGCCAGGAAATCTTGCACACACATGGGAGATGATGTTGTTTGCCAGGCACACCACCTGCACGTTCAGCGAATGGAAGTGTTTGCGATTCCTAAAAACCTGCTCACGTGCCCGTGGTGGAATGATAGCGATATGTGTGCCATCAATTGAACCCACAACGTGTGGTATGTGGCCCAGTGCATAGAAGTCTGCTTTGACTGCTGGCAACTCTTCCGGCCGTGGGAAATGGATGTAGTCATTCTTGTACAGCATCATAGCTCTTAAAACATCCCGAAGTACCGTGCTGAACATGGACTGTATTATTTACAACAAGGGGTGGTGATGGACAGAGTCTCTGAATTAAGCAGAGTACTCTCACCCTGTCAAGAGATCAGGGCTAGATCCAACACCGTTTTTTAGCTCATTGCACCATCCCAGTTTCAGAACCTGGCTGTATGCAAATTAGTCTGTCCCTGGCCCAGTGCATCATGGGAACAGGGCAGACCAGACTACAAAAGCCAATTCTTACACTGGGAAGGAAACAAGCTTCCAGGGACCGGTTTCTGGCATTACAGCCGTCTTCGGCCTGGCTTGCTTGAATCCTGATGGTGCAATGAGCAAGGGACTCATATCTGAGTATACCCTTCCACGCTTAGGGTGGACAAAATTATTTACAACAAGGGGTGGTGATGGACAGAGTCTCTGAATTAAGCAGAGTACTCTCACCCTGTCAAGAGATCAGGGCTAGATCCAACACCGTTTTTTAGCTCATTGCACCATCCCAGTTTCAGAACCTGGCTGTATGCAAATTAGTCTGTCCCTGGCCCAGTGCATCATGGGAACAGGGCAGACCAGACTACAAAAGCCAATTCTTACACTGGGAAGGAAACAAGCTTCCAGGGACCGGTTTCTGGCATTACAGCCGTCTTCGGCCCGGCTTGCTTGAATCCTGATGGTGCAATGAGCAAGGGACTCACATCTGAGTATACCCTTCCACGCTTAGGGTGGACAAAATTATTTACAACAAGGGGTGGTGATGGACAGAGTCTCTGAATTAAGCAGAGTACTCTCACCCTGTCAAGAGATAAGGGCTACATCCAACACCGTTTTTAGCTCATTGCACCATCCCAGTTTCAGAACCTGGCTGTATGCAAATTAGTCTGTCCCTGGCCCAGTGCATCATGGGAACAGGGCAGACCAGACTAGACTACAAAAGCCAATTCTTACACTGGGAAGGAAACAAGCTTCCTGGGACCGGTTTCTGGCATTACAGCCGTCTTCGGCCCGGCTTGCTTGAATCCTGATGGTGCAATGAGCAAGGGACTCACATCTGAGTATACCCTTCCACGCTTAGGGTGGACAAAATTATTTACAACAAGGGGTGGTGATGGACAGAGTCTCTGAATTAAGCAGAGTACTCTCACCCTGTCAAGAGATCAGGGCTAGATCCAACACAGTTTTTTAGCTCATTGCACCATCCCAGTTTCAGAACCTGGCTGTATGCAAATTAGTCTGTCCCTGGCCCAGTGCATCATGGGAACAGGGCAGACCAGACTACAAAAGCCAATTCTTACACTGGGAAGGAAACAAGCTTCCAGGGACCGGTTTCTGGCATTACAGCCGTCTTCGGCCCGGCTTGCTTGAATCCTGATGGTGCAATGAGCAAGGGACTCACATCTGAGTATACCCTTCCACGCTTAGGGTGGACAAAATTATTTACAACAAGGGGTGGTGATGGACAGAGTCTCTGAATTAAGCAGAGTACTCTCACCCTGTCTAGAGATCAGGGCTAGATCCAACACCGTTTTTTAGCTCATTGCACCATCCCAGTTTCAGAACCTGGCTGTATGCAAATTAGTCTGTCCCTGGCCCAGTGCATCATGGGAACAGGGCAGACCAGACTACAAAAGCCAATTCTTACACTGGGAAGGAAACAAGCTTCCAGGGACCGGTTTCTGGCATTACAGCCGTCTTCGGCCCGGCTTGCTTGAATCCTGATGGTGCAATGAGCAAGGGACTCACATCGGAGTATACCCTTCCACGCTTAAGGTGGACAAAATTATTTACAACAAGGGGTGGTGATGGACAGAGTCTCTGAATTAAGCAGAGTACTCTCACCCTGTCTAGAGATCAGGGCTAGATCCAACACCGTTTTTTAGCTCATTGCACCATCCCAGTTTCAGAACCTGGCTGTATGCAAATTAGTCTGTCCCTGGCCCAGTGCATCATGGGAACAGGGCAGACCAGACTACAAAAGCCAATTCTTACACTGGGAAGGAAACAAGCTTCCAGGGACCGGTTTCTGGCATTACAGCCGTCGTCTGCCCGGCTTGCTTGAATCCTGATGGTGCAATGAGCAAGGGACTCACATCTGAGTATACCCTTCCACGCTTAGGGTGGACAAAATTATTTACAACAAGGGGTGGTGATGGACAGAGTCTCTGAATTAAGCAGAGTACTCTCACCCTGTCAAGAGATCAGGGCTAGATCCAACACCGTTTTTTAGCTCATTGCACCATCCCAGTTTCAGAACCTGGCTGTATGCAAATTAGTCTGTCCCTGGCCCAGTGCATCATGGGAACAGGGCAGACCAGACTACAAAAGCCAATTCTTACACTGGGAAGGAAACAAGCTTCCAGGGACCGGTTTCTGGCATTACAGCCGTCTTCGGCCCGGCTTGCTTGAATCCTGATGGTGCACTGAGCAAGGGACTCACATCTGAGTATACCCTTCCACGCTTAGGGTGGACAAAATTATTTACAACAAGGGGTGGTGATGGACAGAGTCTCTGAATTAAGCAGAGTACTCTCACCCTGTCAAGAGATCAGGGCTAGATCCAACACCGTTTTTTAGCTCATTGCACCATCCCAGTTTCAGAACCTGGCTGTATGCAAATTAGTCTGTCCCTGGCCCAGTGCATCATGGGAACAGGGCAGACCAGACTACAAAAGCCAATTCTTACACTGGGAAGGAAACAAGCTTCCAGGGACCGGTTTCTGGCATTACAGCCGTCTTCGGCCCGGCTTGCTTGAATCCTGATGGTGCAATGAGCAAGGGACTCACATCTGAGTATACCCTTCCACGCTTAGGGTGGACAAAATTATTTACAACAAGGGGTCGTTTTTGGCCACTATAGGTGTGGCAGGGTATACTCAGACATGAGTCCCTTGCTCACTGCTCCATCAGGATTCAAGCAAGCCGGGCCGACGAGGCTGAAATGCCAGAAACCGGTCCCCGGTAGCTTGTATCCTTTCTGGTGAAGAATTGGCTTGGTAGTTTGGTCTGCCCTGTTCCCATGATGCACTGGGCCAGGGACAGACTAATTTGCATATAGCCAGGTTCTGAGCTGGGATGGGGCAGTGAGCTAAATAACGGTGATGGATCAAGCCCTGATCTTTGGACTGGGTAAGAGTGGTCTGCTTAATTCAGACACTCTGTTCATCACTACCCCCTTTTCTGAATCGTTTTTGGCCACTATAGGTGTGGCAGGGTATACTCAGACATGAGTCCCTTGCTCACTGCTCCATCAGGATTCAAGCAAGCCGGGCCAACGAGGCTGAAATGCCAGAAACCGGTCCCCGGTAGCTTGTATCCTTTCTGGTGAAGAATTGGCTTGGTAGTTTGGTCTGCCCTGTTCCCATGATGCACTGGGCCAGGGACAGACTAATTTGCATATAGCCAGGTTCTGAGCTGGGATGGGGCAGTGAGCTAAATAACGGTGATGGATCAAGCCCTGATCTTTGGACTGGGTAAGAGTGGTCTGCTTAATTCAGACACTCTGTTCATCACCACCCCCTTTTCTGAACATGGACTGTGACATCCCCCCGGCATATCCAACTGTGTACTGAAATGTGCCAGTAGCAAAGAAATGTAGTGCCGCCATAACCTTTGCAGTGGGTGTAATAGAACCAGGATACGTCCTACGTGGCTTCAGATGAGGAGACAATTGGGCAACAAGCTCCATCAACCAACGTCGATCCAGCCGGAATTTCCTAATCACCTCCTCGTCAACCATATCCTCCAGCACAGTGTATGGCCGATGCACATTTGGAGCCCTCCTGTGTGGGAGAGAAATGTAACTTGAGTCAACTTACAAACGACGCATACGTGTGCAACTCCATCACATGTAAGCCAACATTAGCAAGAACAACATTTTTTGGGAGAATGGTCATATGTGTGACATCTCTGAAAGTCTATACAATACGGAGTGGCCCTTTAACAAAGTGCAGCCACTTGCAACAGGAAGTGTGTCACCACGTACAACGCAACGTAGTCACATGTGAACATTACTGACAATACGTGTGTCTTTACCCTAATGTGTAGTAGCCACATCACAGACACACATGCAAGTGCATGCACACAAACGATAATGATACACACACACCATGTCATCATGCACCAATGCCAACACCAATAATGTTGTGCATACGGTAATTACATGCATGGTGACACAACGTCCAAAACACACACACTGAATGCATGTGTACCACCACCATTGTAGTCACCTCGCCAAAACCACACACTGACAACAGATTCATAATTTGGCCATACAGCCGTGATGTACTGTGTAGTTGTGAAGATGTAATAACGTCTGTAGGGTCACACCCGACGTCAACACGTCCAAATGCACATCTGTTGCCCATTGTGTGCCCACCGATGGGCATAGTATGGACACACATGCAATAGTGAATGACATATGAACTTTCCCTATCACGCTCACAACCCTCATGACGCAACTGCAGACAACACATCACGGTGCAGCGTCTGACAAGATAACATAATTGGCGCTGCCATGGCGGTGCACAGCTTCCGCTACTTCCCAATGGCCATACGCGGCCAGCGGCCCTCTTCCCATTGGCTGCATGTGCACGGACCGTCACGGGCACACATCGGCAACCGCACGTGCAAGCTTCAGGCACGGATGCTTCAGTTGCAACAATGTTCTATCACTGGCGCCACCATGGCGGTGCACGTACTCAGCGGGGGAGGTGCAGGCCTATACACCCTTTAGATGTACTCAATGGACATGCCAGTTCATTTCCCCTCTTACAGTCACATTGCATCATCCACCGTACACCGGCCGGAGCGGCCGGGCCTAGGACGGCGGTTGTGTACATGGCCTGGCACGGCGGTTGTGGACACGGCCGGCACGGCGGTTGTGGACATGGCCTGGCACGGCGGTTGTGGACATGGCCTGGCACGGCGGTTGTGGACATGGCCTGGCACGGCGGTTGTGGACATGGCCTGGCACGGCGGTTGTGGACATGGCCGGCACGGCCGTCCTAGGCCCGGCCGCTCCGGCCGGTGTACGGTGGATGATGCAATGTGACTGTAAGAGAGGGACATGAACTGGCATGTCCATTGAGTACATCTAAAGGGTGTATAGGCCTGCACCTCCCCCGCTGAGTACGTGCATCGCCATGGTGGCGCCTGTGACCATCACCTCGACCTGCTGCTGCTGCTGAGCTGACCACCGACTGCTGCCTGTGACCATCACCTCGACCTGCTGCTGCTGCTGAGTCAAGTCAAGTCAAGTCATAAAATTTGTATAGCGCACTACATACCCAGAGGGTTTCAAGGCGCTTAGGAAGGGGAGGAGGATTATTTGTCAAATATCCACGTTTTAAGCTGCTTTCTGAACGCTAGGTGATTCTGGGTGAGGCGAAGGTAAGCGGGGAGTGAGTTCCATGTTTTGGCAGCCAGGTATGAAAAGGATCTGCCTCCCATGGTGGTCTTGTTGATGCGAGGTACAGTGGCGAAGGCTTGGCTGGAAGAGCGAAGTTGGCGGGAGGGGGTGTAGAAGGACAGTCGGGAGTTGAGGCAATCTGGTCCGATGTCGTAGAGTGATTTGTGTGCGTGGGTAAGCAGTCGGAAAGTGATCCTCTTATTGACGGGCAGCCAGTGGAGGTCTTTAAGGTGACCAGAGATGTGTTCGTTGCGTGGGATGTCTAATATGAGCCTGGCTGAGGCGTTTTGGATTCGTTGTAGTTTCTTCTGGAGTTTAGCGGTGGTACCTGCGTAGAGGGTGTTTCCGTAGTCCAGTCGGCTCGTGATTAGAGCGTGGGTGACTGTTTTCCTTGTTTCGGAGGGGATCCAGCGAAATGTTTTTCTGAGCATGCGAAGAATGTTAAAGCAGGAAGAGGATACGGCGCTGACTTGTCTGTTCATTGAGAGTGAAGAATCCAGGATGACGCCAAGGTTCCGTTCGTGGTCTGTCGGGATGGGTGCTTTTCCGAGGGCTTCCGGCCACCAGGAGTCGTCCCATGCAGATGGGGATGTACCTAAGATGAGGACTTCTGTTTTGTCTGAGTTCAGTTTCAGACGGCTTTGTTTCATCCAATCGGCGACTTCTTTCATTCCTTCGTGTAGGTTAGTTTTGGCGGTGCTGGGGTCCTTGGTGAGAGAAAGGATCAGTTGAGTGTCATCCGCGTAAGAGATGATGTTGAGGTTGTGATGGCGTGCGATGGCCGCGAGGGGGCTCATATATACGTTGAAGAGGGTGGGACTGAGAGAGGATCCTTGAGGTACGCCGCAGATGATTTCAGAGGCCTCGGACTTGAATGGTGGGAGGCGGACCTTCTGGGTTCTTCCGGTGAGGAACGAGGTGATCCATTCCAGTGCTTTTCCTTGGATTCCGATGTTTCTGAGGCGTTGTAAAAGGGTGCTGTGGCAGACTGTGTCGAAGGCTGCAGAGAGGTCGAGGAGGATGAGGGCGACTGTGTCTCCATTGTCCAGTAGAGTTCGAATGTCGTCTGTTGCTGCGATGAGGGCGGTCTCAGTGCTGTGTTTGGCTCGGAAGCCAGATTGTGAGGGGTCGAGTGATTTGTTGGCTTCGAGGAAGGCGGCGAGCTGGTTGTTGACAGCTTTCTCGATGACTTTGGCCGGGAATGGGAGAAGCGAGATGGGGCGGTAGTTTTTGAGTTCGGTGGGGTCTGCTGTTGGTTTTTTCAGAAGGGCGGTGAGTTCAGCGTGTTTCCAGTCTTCCGGGAAGGTAGCGGAGTTGAAGGAGCAGTTGATGACGTCTCGGAGGTGCGGAGCTATGACGGAGTCTGCTTTGTTGAAGATGTGGTGAGGGCATGGGTCTGTGGGGGATCCAGAGTGGATGGAATTCATCAGGCGGATGGTGTCCTCAGTGGAGATTGGGTTCCAGGCGTTAAGGGTGTTTACGGGGGGAAGATGGTCAGCAGATGGTAGGGTGGGTTGGCTTCCGGGTTGGTTGTCAAAGCTGTTGTGGATGTCAGCAATCTTGTTGTGGAAAAAAGAGGCTAGGGAGTCGCAGAGGGTTTGAGAGGGGGTGATGTCGTTGGAATTGGCCGAGGGGTTGGAAAATTCCTTGACGATGTTGAAAAGTTCCTTGCTGTTGTGGGCGTTGTTGTCAAGTCGATCCTTGAATGCTGTTTTCTTGGCTTTTCTGATCAGTTGGTGGTGAGTACGGGTGGCGCTTTTGAAGGCGTCCTTGTTGCTGGTGGATGGGTCTTTTTTCCAGGCCTTTTCAAGGGAGCGGCATAGTTTCTTGGACTTCTTGAGATCATCGTTGAACCATGAGGCCTTCTTGTTGCCAAGTTTGTGTTGACGTTTTTTCAGTGGTGCTAGGGTGTCGGCGGTGTTGGATAACCAAAGGGTGAGGTTGGAGGCGGCTTCGTTGGCGTTAGAAGAGAGGGCTGGGGAGGTTCGAAGGAGCGATGTGGAGATCAGATCCGTGGTGATTTTGTTCCAGTTTCTTTGTAGAGTTGGTTGGAGGTGGATGATGGGTTTCGGCTTGTTGTAGGTGAAGTGAACACAGCTGTGGTCAGTCCAGAGGAGATCCGTAGTGTGGCTGAAGGAGACATGGTTGCTGGAGGTGAAGATGGGGTCGAGAGTGTGATCTGAGCTGACCACCGACTGCTGCTCTAGTGCCATACTCCGTGATCTTGCCATGTCGAGAGGCAAAGAGATCCGGTCTCGTCCCTTCACCGCCGCGGAGCTTGATGTCCTCGTGGACGGTGTGCTCCGCAACTATGGACGCCTCTACGGCGCACCCGGACAGGTGGTAGGTGCAGTGTGGGACATGTTGGTGTGCATGAGTGGGCCAAATAATCCTGCCTACTGCAATCTTAGCTGTGTAGTGTGGCCTCGACATCTGTTCCGGATTGTGCATGGCTGCTGACAGATACGTGTTGCCCCTATCTGTGTGACAGGCCAACTGTCCACTGACTTACACCCTTTTGTTTCCCATCATGGTAGGTCAAGCTGCACCTTCGCAAGGACGTGTGGAGGAGCACTGCACGTGAAGTACGGGCATTGGGGGTGTGCAACAGACGACATACACACTGCCACAAACGCTGGGACGACATTTCCAGGCTGAGCAAGAATGTAGCGGAAGTGACACTGGGGATGATTCCAAGGACGCCACGTCTGGCCCGACGCTCCATGACCCCTCTCATGCACCGTATCATTGCAGTGACGCATCCTGAACTGTCCGAACGTCTGAGTGTCGATCAACAGCAAACTAGCGGTGAGCATACTGTCTGTGTAGGAAACTTGTGAGTGCAATGCATGTATTGGTGCACAGACACAGTATTGAGTTCCGTGGTGCGTATGTATCTCTGTGATGCCATGTTGGTCCCATTGGGTGGGTGTCATTTGACATCCAGGTCCGCCATGTTGACACGCCACTTGCTTAGTAGTTGAGTGTTGAAGCACATGCCCTAGTGGTCCGTGGCCCCGTGGCAGGAAATGTGTGCAGATGTACGTGCTCCTGCCCTGTCCGCATGCTGTACATGTGTCACGGCCACCAACACTTATGTAATGTGAGGATGACTGTTAGAGGTGGGCCGTGTGCAGGATGGGGGCTACAAGAACTTTGTCAGCTATGGAATTTGGGAATCCTTGTCCTTCTGTACGTGAGTGTGCCCATGACTTACACCTCTTTTATGTGCATTTCAGCTATGACAGAGGACACTCAGCCACAGACGCAGGAGATTAGTCGAGGAAATGAGTCCGGGTCAGACTTCGCACACACGCAGACTGACACAGAGGAGGGCAGCGCTGGAGAGGGGAACCGGACCGTCCCTGAGGACTCGCATGTGGAGACACCATCGTCCTCATCTTCTGAAAATCTTGGTGAGCCTGCACTGTTGTCACAGACTGGGAGTGGGCAATCATCACCTTCTGTCGGAACACAGCACACAGGGCCCACACTTCCGCCAACTGCACCATGTACTGTTCGTGCCCGCAGGAGTAGGGGGAGCAGAGTGGCGTTCGGTGCAGGCAACGCTGCCCCTGCCACGGTGAGCCAAAATGCACTGTGTGCTGAGGCCGTTGATCTGCTGCGACAGCTGTGTGTGGGGCAGACCAATATGACAAATGCTTTCCAAGACCATGATAGGAAGTTGGGGCAGGTGGTGGCATTCATGGAAGGGATGCATGGCGATCTTGCTGGTCTACACAGGACAGTGCAGTCATTGGCAAGCAGTGTGTCATCTGCAATAGTACAGTCGCATGGACAGGGTGCTACTTCTGTTTCCCCATCTACACCACTGGATGTCTCAGGGGGTAGTGATTATTCTGAGCAGGACTCAAATACAGGTTATTGCACTAGAAGCAGCGTCAGACAGCACGTCAGGGCACGCAGGGCACAGACCCCATCCCCTAGGTCAGCAAAATCTGTTCACGAAGACAACGTCAGATACACTGGAGTACACACACAGGATCCACAAGTGTTGTTGGGGGACATGCCTTCAGGAGCTACACAGGCATTCAACACAAAAGGTACTCCCAAGGCAAGGGATACTCACAAGTCCATGGACAGTCCCTTGGACAAGGCCACTCAAAAGACAAAGGCACCTCCTAAGAGCAGGGAAAGTCCCAAGGGCAGGCCCACAACAGAGGAAAGGGCCACTCCCAAGGACACGGACAAGGACAGTCAAAAGACAAAGGCACCTCCTAAGAGCAGGGAGACTCCCAAGGGCAGTCCCACAACAGAGGAAAGGGCCACTCCCAAGGACACGGACAAGGACAGTCAAAAGACAAAGGCACCTCCTAAGAGCAGGGAGACTCCCAAGGGCAGGCCCACAACAGAGGAAAGGGCCACTCCCAAGGACACGGACAAGGACAGTCAAAAGACAAAGGCACCTCCTAAGAGCAGGGAGACTCCCAAGGGCAGGCCCACAACAGAGGAAAGGGCCACACCCAAGGACACGGACAAGGACAGTCAAAAGACAAAGGCACCTCCTAAGAGCAGGGAGACTCCCAAGGGCAGGCCCACAACAGAGGAAAGGGCCACTCCCAAGGACACGGACAAGGACAGTCAAAAGACAATGGCACCTCCTGAGAGCAGGGAGACTCCCAAGGGCAGGCCCACAACAGAGGAAAGGGACCCTCCCAAGGACAGGGACAGTCAAAAGACAAAGGCACCTCCTAAGAGCAGGGAGACTCCCAAGGACAGGCACACAACAGAGCAAGGTCCATCTCCCAAGGCCAGGGACACACACAGAGAGCAGGTGTCTACTGGAGACAGGTACACCACAGACGACAAGTCTGCTGGCAGGAACAGGGCGCCGACCAGGGCACAGGCAAAATCCAGAGACAACACTCCACCTAAGGATAAGGCACATCCTACGGACAAGGCTTCTACCATGGACAATGGCGCAATCAAGGACAGGCATACTTCACCCCTGGCTGCACTGAGGCTGATGTTTTCGACTGTACCCCAAACAGATGTCTCCGCGGCGGAGTCCCCCCATACCTCCACTCCCATCCAGGCCAGTCAGAAGCAGAGGAGGGAGTCCCCTGTTGTTGCATCCCCCATTACACATGATTCTGAGTCCAGACGGCAGGCGCACAGCAAACGACAAGCAGGCTCCAGCACGTCCCCAGAAACCCGATCCCCGGCTGCAGATGCTCCACCTATGGTGGGTGATATTTGTTTAGAGTCACCACCACTTGCCAGTCCTGTCCTGTCCAGGGTGCACTCACATATCCCTAAGAAACGCAGACACACACCATTGACACCTGCCCACCCCGATGTCGCTCAAGGTCAGCTATCCCCAGCTCCCAGGGCCACCCTGCCTCCTGGCCCATACAGCCCTGTGGCTCATCATTTCAGTGGTCCCAGTGGCGCAGGTGCAGTTGACTCTCATGTATCAGATAGTGGCACTGTGTCTGTTGTTTGCTGTCATGCATCATGTAGTGGCACAGTCTCAGTTGTGCCCTCTCCTGTTGCAGGTCCTGGCAGTGTATCTGGGTCTATGGCTCACGTGTCAGTGAGTAGATCTGTGGCTGTGTTGCACACTCCTGTTTCTGGTGCTGGCAGTCTGTCTGGGTCAGTGGCTCACGTGTCAGTGACTACATCTGTGGCTGTGTCTCACATTCCTGTTGCTGGTGCTGGCAGTGTGTCTGTGTCTGTGGCCCATGTGTCTGTCACTCGGGCTGTGGCTGTGTCTCACACTCCTTGTGCTGGCAGTGTGTCTGGGTCCGTGGCCCATGTGTCTGTCACTCGGGCTGTAGCTGTGTCTCACATTCCTGTTGCTGGTGCTGGCAGTGTGTCTGGGTCTGTGGTCCATGTGTGTGTCACTCGGGCTGTGGCTGTGTCTCACACTCCTGTTGCTGGTGCTGGCAGTGTGTCCGAGGCAGGTAGTTCACGCAGTCCACCTGATTCTGTGATGTGAGGTGCTGATCACTTCACTCATATGTTATTTGACATGGTGTGTCCATTGTCCATTGGGAACTGCGTTGCACTCTTGTGGTCCCTGGGACGGGTTGGTTGGGACACGTACTTGTGCTGCCTCTGATGTACCTGCTCTGTACTCCACAATGCCCTGTTGATGTTCTGATACTGCATTCTGCACTCTGATGTGCTGCCTCTGATGTACCTGCTCTGTACTCCACAATGCCCTGTTGATGTTCTGATACTGCATTGTGCCCTCTCATGTGCTGCCTCTGATGGACATGTTCAGTGCTATGGACTGTTGATGCACTTGGCCCCTCTCACGTGCTGCCTCTGATGGACATGTTCAGTGCTATGGACTGTAGATGCACTTGGCCCCTCTCACGTGCTGCCTCCGATGTACATTTTCAGTGCTACGGACTGTTGATGCACTTGGCCCCTCTCACGTGCTGCCTCTGATGGACATGTTCAGTGCTATGGACTGTTGATGCACTTGGCCCCTCTCACGTGCTGCCTCTGATGTACCTGCTCTGTTGTCCACAATGCCCAGTTGCTGTTCTGATACTGCATTCTGCCCTCTCACGTGCTGCCTCTGATGTACCTGCTCTGTTGTCCACAATGCCCTGTTGCTGTTCTAATACTGCATTCTGCCCTCTCACGTGCTGACTCTGATGTACCTGCTCTGTTGTCCACACTGCCCTGTTGCTGTTCTGATACTGCATTCTGCCCTCTCGTTTACTGCCAATGATGTACCTGCTCTGTTGTCCACAATGCCCTGTTGCTGTTCTGATACTGCATTCTGCCCTCTCGTTTACTGCCAATGATGTACCTGCTCTGTTGGGCACAATGCCCTGTTGCTGTTCTGATACTGCATTCTGCCCTCTCACGTGCTGCCTCTGATGTACCTGCTCTGTTGGGCACAATGCCCTGTTGCTGTTCTGATACTGCATTCTGCCCTCTCACGTTCTGCCAATGATGTACCTGCTCTGTTGTCCACAATGCCCTGTTGCTGTTCTGATACTGCATTCTGCCCTCTCGTTTACTGCCAATGATGTACCTGCTCTGTTGGGCACAATGCCCTGTTGCTGTTCTGATACTGCATTCTGCCCTCTCACGTGCTGCCTCTGATGTTCATGCTCTGGTGCCCACTTTGCCCATGCTCACGCATACACTGTGATTATACCCCTATTATGTGCAATAAAGGTAGTCAATCATGTCTCGTGGTTTGTCGTTGTCATTCATGCTTGCGTACTACAAATGTGTATTTCTATTTGCTTCTCATCAGTGGTTTCGGTAACATGACACTCCCCCCTCCCTACGTCACGACCCTTGCAGGTATTCCCCTCCATGCAGCCAATGGTTTGTGCCTTACCTACGCCGGCGTCGATGGTGGGCCAAGACTAGGACGTGGTGGATCGCGAAGAGCATCGGGAAAGCGTGTAGCGCTGGGTCCATGGTGGCGAGCAGCTTGTGGTGGGTATCTCTGCTATGTATCTTTTCTTCGCTGTGGGGAATCCGCCGTGTTCAGACAGGTTGTTTTTCCGCTGCGGTTTTATGTGTATTTTCCGCCATCTTGATTTGGGGGGTGGTCTTAGACGTCAGTACGTATGGCGGAGCCTCCGGATGTGTTCCGTCCGCCGCGTGGTCGTGTGTAGTTGGGCGGCGGTGCGTGCTTTTCCGTCGCGGACGGAAATTTGACACGTTTTCCTATCCTGATATGGCGGACGGAGTGTCCGCGGCAGGCGGACACGGAAAAGGCATTTTCCACGTACTCCAGGGCCGCGGTAGCTCTTCCGTCCGCCATCCTAATGTGCCCCAAAATCTTCTGTGAAACGCCCTTGTTTTGGAAAGAATCAGGGGTGGATACTTCTTTGTTTTATGCTGCTTCCATATAAAAACCCTTTTCTGAAACTAAGATGTATTTTTTCTCAGTGTCTATGCATTTTTTATCTTTAGTGATGTTTTAGGGGACATCTCGATACAGGAAAGTGTACTAACATCTCTCGTGCATCGCTCGAAGCCCAGGAGGCCCGCAGAACCCTATACAAATGCTTAAAACGTCCTATGGTCTCCTAACCTTTCTTGTGCCCACTATACCTGCAATGTGTTTGATATATCCAACCTTAACGTGCCCTGCACATTTTTTGCTTTCTTTTTGCAAGCTGTGCTTGACTCTTCCGCAGAAACAGATTACGTGCTTTCCTCAACCGGTAATCATCTGCACCACCATGTTCTCACCTGTTCTCGACTCGCCCACCCTGTACTTGCCTTGCCAACCCTTGCTAATACCATGCTAGATGTGCTTCCACTCTGCACTAACCTATCATGCTTGATTCACTGGCCCATCCTTCAACACATCACTCAGGGGCCTATTTAGAAGCCCCTTGCACCACTGCTGCGTCACCTTTTTTGAGCAGCGGTGGCACAATCAGTGCGTCACACTGCTCCAGATCTACAAACTGATGCATTGGGTCCAATGCGTCAGTTCTTAGAGCCCTGTATCACATTATACTTACGTCAGGTATAATGTATTCACGGTTTGGCATTCCCAAGCAAAAAAAAACACGTAGAAGTGGTGCAGTGAAATTTACAATATTTCACTGCATCACTCTACGACTTGAATGCATCAGAATCTTTACACCTGCTCATACCAAACATAAGGATTGACACAGGGCTTTTACAATGGGACTTGCCTATGTGTTCTGACGCATTGCAGGAGTTACGTCAGTTTAACGACCAACTCCAGCAATGCGTCACTTTTGCACCAATAGATGCATCAGAATTTCTGATGCATCTGTTAAATCCTTGCGCCATGGAGCCCTTGCGCCGTTGAGCACATCCATGGTGTCGCAAGGACATTTAGCACAAGTGCAAGGAAACTGACGCATCAGTTTCTTGTAAATCAGGCCCTCAGTCCTCACCTGACCCAGCAAGTGCAAGGCTTATCTGCCCTGTGCATGGCTTGCTTACCCTGGTGTCCCCACGCCCCCGTTGTTCATCTCAATCACTTTGCATTGGCACATGCTAGCTCAACTCATACCATTACATTAATCTCAGCCATTTATTTAAGTCCTTCATCAAACCACTCTGGTTCTTTGTAGTCACTTCACTTGCTCAATGCTCAGGTCAAGTACCTTGTGCTCCCATTGGAGGAGCTGTGGAGGGTCTTGATTGACCAAGGTGTGTGTGTGTGTGTGTGTGCGGTGTATAGTAGATGACGACTGAGAGAGTGGTGTAGTCTGCATTGATGTGAAGACCAAATTGAAAATGTTCCCTTTCATATGGGTTGGTTCATTCAGTGACATCAGATTTGAAGTTTTATATAGAAAAAGTGGAGAAAGCAGCATAGAGAAAACAATGATGTACAGATGGAAGGTGTAACCTAAGGAATGGAAACCAAAAGGGTAGGGCCTATCATTATCCAGGTTTCTCATTCAAATTGCCCACAGTATCTATTGCTGTGTACAATGAGAAAATTCGTATGACTTCTATATTTGAGAGTGTCAAAGACAATCTGCATTGGTAAGAAAATACAAAAACAATAACTGAATTATTTTGTACATGGTAGGAAAAAACAAACACTTTGCAGAACTACTCAAATGTAAGATTACCTGCACGGTTTGTTTCCCATTTTAAGCACTCTCTCGGTGAGACCTAAATTAGGAGAGACATTGAGGCCAGGTACTGACGGGGAAAGCGACACAAACTGCAGTTCACATTTTCTAGCACTAGATGGTGGAACAGGCCCATTCATAAATTTCAACAAGCATGCTCTCATTTTGGGAAGCAAAAGACAACTACGGTTCACTTAAAATACTTCAATAGAGAAGTGCAAGGTCACGGTTACATCAGGTCCCTGGTTTTCCAGCTCGTCGCCAACCCTTCGAGTCACATATTACGCGTTATACTAA
Source organism: Lissotriton helveticus (assembly GCF_964261635.1). Lineage (NCBI taxonomy): Eukaryota > Metazoa > Chordata > Amphibia > Caudata > Salamandridae > Lissotriton > Lissotriton helveticus. The sequence goes on from NC_136067.1 coordinate 992,422,218, forward strand.
GAAAAATCTCCAGAACGAGGGAAAACCTCCAAACTGCATAGATTAAACATTGAAAGTTGAAATCCAGAGAGAAGTGTGCCTCCCGTAAAAATCCAGGGCTCATATTTAGGATTGTTTCAGGCAGTGTAACGTAGCAAGCCGCCTTGCTGCGCTTTATTAAAGGGAAAGGGCTGCAATGTATTGTATATAACACTATACGGAGCATTCCTGTCTTTTTAATAGTGCTGGCGCACTTTTTGCTGCCTAGCGCCAACGCAGGCACCCTTGCATCATGGTGCAAGCGTGTCTGTGTTGTAGGCAGGATTGTTTTTGTGCGGGAAGGGACACCTTCCTGTACAAAAACAATCCTCGGAGGGATTTTCCTCTTTCTATGTGCGCTGCTCACTGCAGCACACATAGAAAGGGGAAAAAAACAATAAGAAATAAAGATATTTCTCCTTGTTGCGCTTCACCTGGGAGGCGTAGCATTTTGACACAGTCCCAGGTCTACTACTAATGGAAAATCTGTGAATGCCCCAAAATCAGAGAGTTAATTTGAAAAAGTACTGGTAATACACAAAATGCACCAGAGCATGGAGAGAGCTGAACTTTTATTTTGTGACTATTTAATACTTACAGCGATCATTGCAAACTTCCATGTTTTGACTTTATCCCATTCTCCATACTTGCTTCCTGTGACATCACTGCCCATTTCATACTTTCAGTGCCCACCTCAAACTTTCCTCTTGTGGCATCAGCCTTCACTCCATACATCAGAGTTGTTACAGCAGCGCACAAGTCATACTTACATTGCCTGCTCCAAACTGCCCTCCTGTGACGTCAGGATGCTCTCCATACTTCCTTCTTGTGGCATCAGCGCCACATTCATATAGACTTCGATCCTTCCAAGTTCGGCAAAGTGCGCACTATTATTATTACTTTTTTATTTTTATTGGCATTTACAGAGATAACAAATGACAATTGTCACAAGTTCAAAACAGGGAATACGGAGAGGAGGCGAGAGGAGAAGAGGGGAAGGAAGGAAGAATTGGGTGGAGGGGATGCGCACAATACATAAGTACAGTAGCAGCTGCAGCTAGACAGTTCAAACCTCACATGTTCGCCAAGTAACCCACAAGAGGCAAATGGGCCAAAACCCTCTGCAGTGCCCTCAGCCGACCCAGCCAGAGTTAAAAAATATCGGAATGGGACAGGTAGGGGATCAGGTCTCATGGGTCGGGGTGCGGTGGCTGTGGCCTTGTGTCATGAAATCGGGACAACGTGTCATGGCAGAGCACAACAAGGTTTTAGTTGGGTGTGAGGAGGACAGGGTGTGTCCCTGCAGCGCATGTATGTGAGGATGGTTCCCAAATATCCTTAGGGTGGTATCGCGGGGCATGGTACGTGTCTCAGACGATGCTCCTGGCAATACGCCGCATCTCACAGCCAAGCAGTCACAGAGGGGGAGAACGTCCACCCCTGTATCCGACATCCAAGCCGTTCAGGCTGCCGACGTGTATAGTATATTGTATAGTCTAATGGCCTGCTTGTGTGGTGAAGAATTGGTCAATACATACTCCAGGTCTGGAAGTGATGAAGGAGGTGCAGGAAATGTGTTATATAAAGCCGTGCAACAGGTGGCACGGACCTGGTGGTAAACAGAGGCACCTCCACAGCAGTGGGGCACTCAGTGTAAGACACGGCAAAGGGGGGCAGACATTGATCCTCTGGATAGAAATCAGGGAAAACCACAAAGCCCCGCTCTTGGGTGCGCATTCTGGGGCCCGCGTCCAACCAGAATGGCAGCCTGGGATTACGTTCGAGTGGCATATAAGGGGCATATAGGTAAGGTAATTTAGCGTGCTTATGCAAGCTGTCCCATGCCTATCTCACGCGGTAGAGTTAGGATCTCCCACCTAATGAGCGCCGGTGTGCCTGCCCAGGTAAGTGTGATTAAGTGAGCACCATAGTTTCATTGTAACGCCTGTTATCCGTAGCCCTCAAAATGAAGACATGTTCAGTAGAAGGGGCTATTTGAAAAAAAAAAACCTTTAAAAAGATTGTTCTAAGATTAGATTACTGGTTCCAACAGTATACGCTTCTGTGGGTGTAATATAATACCACGACCTACGTCGTTCAAATTAATATAGCATATCGAGGGAATTTTATTTTTTACGCTAAAACACACACCTTCCACCGTGTGTTAATGCTCCACCATGATTGGCCCACTACATTGCTTTTTTCCACTGTGTTAATTGTTATGTCGGAGTCTGCCGTGAAAAGACACATTAGGCTAGACAGAGCAACGCTTCGCTAAGTATTTTTTTTCTTTTCCCATATTTTTTTAGTGGGTTCGCTTGACGATTGATAAGGTTGAACTGCATGTTAGGAGAACAATGTTGGTATTGTCGTTTTTTTTTCTTAATATGCCTTCTTTCTTTTTTTCTTTCTTTATGTATTCATTCATTGCAGTTTTATATAGCGCGAGCTCCACCCGAAGGAATTGGAGCGCCTCACACGAGCACCGGTTACATTACAAATGGGCACATTCCCTTCGCGTTTCTTTATTTCGAGCGTGTTTTTTTTTATGACTTTTGCTTTGTTTTTGTACCTATCAGCAAAAGAATTGCAGCTGGCGGCGTGGACTTGGGGGAAAGGAGCGCGAGGCCATCATGTAAAAGCTCCCTTTGCATGGGAAGCGCGAGACAAGTGTCGGCACTGGGCAGGGTCCCTCGTACGATGCTAATGAAGTGCCGAGGGACGCTTGCATCGCATCAGTATGTGCATAAAGTGCTGTCTGGGTCTGCCCTCAAATACACAAAACCAGCGCTTCAAAGGCAAGCCCTTCACGCCTCTCACTGGCCGCATCCTGAGCCCTTTATTCAGCTTTAAGAGCTTCCTTGGGGAATGATTTCCTCTCCCACCTCAGGACTGGTTTAACAGGGTAGTCCTAAGTAAAATAGGACTAACTGACCACTGGGAGCAGGAGGAATATCGACTGGCTGAATGGAATGCGTGCCTGGTCCATAACTGTAAAAACATTTTTCGCTTTTTTTACGTTTACTCACACTGTCGCACACATTATTAATTATATATTGTGTATTTGCATGAGGCTTGCGTCCGTGTTTCCAGGCCTCTTTGCACCGTCCGAGTTTGGCATCTCTCTCTCTCATTGGGACACAGCACTGGCAGAAGCAGCGGTGATTTGCAATGGTTTCTACTTTGTGAAATGGCCCCTCCCCCTTAACGGGAGTTCTATTCAGACAATCAAAAATGGCTCTAAATAGGATTCAGTTGCTACATATGGACTTCTGGACACTGGGTTACATACGGGCAGAGAAAAAAAAATAAGAAACAGTCTATTTCTTTACACACCGTGCAGGAACTGGGGGGGGGGGGGGGGATTGAGGGGGGCACTACATGTACACAACCTGGGCCCTAAGGTGGCAGCAGGTCCTATTAGGGCCCTCTTAGTTGCCTCACTGCCATCCTTGTCATGGTGGATTCACTGCCATGAAAAGGGTGGTGGTGAGGCTACTCGAAATATGCTCAGCAGTGTCGCTGCAATACCGCCAGCATTTTTCTGCCTCTGACTGCTGCGCGAACGCCGCAGGATTCTGGATCCCTGCCAGTTGCAGCAGTCCTGTGGCCATCCGATAGCCACAGTCATAATGCAGCGAGCCCACACTGCGGCGGTGGTCGGACCGCCACCACGAGTCGAATTCGTAATCAGGCCCTAACACTGTGGGAAAAATATTATCAGAGGCAGGAATTTGTTTATTTTTTACTTTGTAGAAATGATTGATGTGAGATATATATTTCTGTAATATAATTGCTTATGGTATCTTTTTTTGTTCATCTACTAGTTCTGAAGTCAATAGATTATTTTTTGTTTTTAAGTTTGTTTGAGTTTTATATTTATTATACATTTTATCTGATTTAGAAATCTTTTTTAGAGTTCATTTTTTTGCAGTTGTTGAGTTTTGTAGTGGAGTTGTATGAAACATGTTTTGATATATATGTTTTATTATTTGTTACTGCTTCCTAATTGGTAGTTGCTTAATTAATTATGTATGTAAATTATGTAAATCATTAATTATTTAAAACCTTATTTATATTTTTTTAAGTGGTTTTCCTTTTAATGTATTATTTATCATTAAAGGGTATTTTAAGTGCTTTGTGTTTGTTGTGTTCAATTTATTCTGATAATTCTATGGGTTTTTTTTTCTTTGGCAGTTGTTGGGTTTGTAGGTGAGTCAAGTGGGACATATATTGTAATTTATTATTATTTGTAATGGTTAATTGGTTTCTTTGTTAATGATTTAAAATGTTATGCAACTATTTGATAGGTTGATAGAAATATTTTCATTAAAAAAAATGTAATCCTAAATTTCATATATTGAGTGGTGTTTCGAAGTGGTATGCATGCATTTTATGTTTAACTCTGCTATAATACTTACATTTCTTTATTTATGTTTATAATATTTTTTGGGTGGGTCCTTGGATTTGTAGGTGGGTATGGATAGAAGCCTTTTATTATATATATGCTTTGTAATGTACTAATATTTTTATTTGTTAATTGGTTAATCACTATATTGATTATGTACGTTTTCCATATGTTGTTAACCATTATTTTCAATTGTTTTAATTTTAATTTAATATTGCATAGCTTCACTAATATTTGATTTATATGTGTGCCTTATATTCAATATTTCATGGTATTTATATGTTATTTATATATATTTTATTTTCTATTTTACTTTTTTGTGTGTTTGGGGTTTTTATATGGGAGTGGGGTGGGAAGTGTTTTTAAATATATAAATATTTATATATATTACCTTGTGGCAGTCACCACTGGGTAGGTATAGTTAGGACTATGTTTCCATAGGAAAAGTATTTTTTATTTGCTCATAACTTTGGCACAGTTTGACAAATCTTCACAGAACTTTCCCAATAAAATGTTTATCCACTTCAGTTCCTTTCTTGAAAATTTCAAAGTGATCCATGAAGCAGGGGCCGAGAAAAATGGAGGTTCCAAAATACGTTTTATCCGTGAAATTTTCCATTGCGATGCTGCAAGGGCTGAATAGAACTATACCAAATTTGGAAGATCTCTAAATGTTAGTGCAGAAAGCACTACACAGTGGAAAACCAACATCCCACCTCAGACAAAGCTGCTGGCTGTGCTGCACCTGTTGGCCACTGGTCCCTTCCAACCAACTACTGCCAGACTCAGAGGGGTCTCACAGTCAGCCCTATCAAAGTTCCTCAAACCTGTCCTGGAATCCTGGATGCCATCATCAGCTTGTTACCCCAGTACCTATACTTCCCCCACACTGTGCAGAAACAGCTGGAGACCAAGCAAGGCTTCTATGCCATAGCTTCCTTCCCGCACGGGTTGGGGGCAATTGACTGCACACATGTCCTACTTGTGCCCCCTGCCGACACTGCATACAACTAGCGCAACAGAAAGCACAAACATTCCATCAATGTGCAGGCAATAATGGACCACCGGGGACTCTTCACCAATATCGTCGCCAACTACCCAGGCAGTGTGCATGATTCCTACATCTTCCGACAGTCCATCATCAACCGGCGCTTCCAGGATGGCACCTACGGAAATGCTCTGCTCGTTGGTGAGTACCAAATGAACACACCACACACCTCAACTCCACAATCATGCAACTCACAACTCTGGGAATGCATATGTTATAAACTCACATACAACATGCCAAACGACATGCACACCCACCATACAAGACAGCACAACTTACTGTGGGAACCAGGGCTAGCCATGTACAGAAGCCCTCAAGGGCATGGCATCTCAGCCACACAATAGCAGATTGTGGGGAGAGGTGGGAACCAGGCATGTGTGAAGGAGGCAACTGACCCATGAATGAGAATATACATAATGACAAGTGTGTTGTGGATGTGGTGGCAAGACTGCATCATGCAGACCATACACATATCCATGTCGACACACACCGCTAGCGTATTGAGTGTAGTGGACAGTGGACGCAAATATGTTACTCCAGCCAGTGGGGAAGATCCCGGAAATGTAGCTTGTTACGTACCCCTTTATAAGCGTGAGCGGAGTGGGCTGGCCCGGCGTACAACAGTACTGCGTAGGGGTGTGGCTCCTCCACACGTGGATCTGGGTGTGGTTCAGTGTGGGCATTACCAAGGATGTGGCTGATGCGTGTGTCTCTGTTGTAGTGTCTACACCATCTGTCAAACAATCGACAATTTTGCCTTGTGGCTTGCCGCCAGTGTGCGTGGTCGGCCAAACGGGTACATGGGGGAGGGCATGCCTGCTCTGGGTCAGGGATCACACATGCCAAATGTTGTGTGTGTCGCTATTAGCGCAGCATGAGCCAAAGATGTACCCTCAACTGCATGTCGACTAAAGCCAGCCATGAACTCTACATCTGTGCCTGCACTGTCCTTGCAATGAGCCTACACACAAGTGGCCGGTCACATTCTGCGCAGCATCATCACTGTGTCGTACTCTAGCTTGTAGAAATGCGCAGACTGGCATGTCAATTGTGTGCAACACTAGAGACTGTGCTCAGGGGGAGGTGCAGCATTGAGGCTACGTAGTACACAGTGATGCAGCTCATTTGCAACACGCAGTACATGTCATACAGGAATCACTAAGTCACACATCACACACCTATGAACCAGTGAGTCCACCAACACATCATGCAGTATATAGTCATTACTTATGTCTCACTGCACTGTCACAGGTGACCAAGGATATGCACTCTGTGCTTGGATGATGACACCCCTCCGAGCCCCGAACACACAGGCCCAGAGGCAGTACAATGTGGTCCACAAGCACACCTGGGCCATCGTGGAACGCACATTTGGTGTGTTGAAGTCACGTTTCAGGTGCCTGGACGTCACAGGTGGTAAGCTCCTGTACAGCTCAGACCTCGTGTGCAAGATGATCGTTGCATGTTGTGTATTGCATAACATATGTGTACACAGCAAAGCCCCATGGATACGGGTGCCAGATGCACCGCACGATGATGATGAAGATGAGGCAATTGGACCATACCCCACTGCAGCCGCAGCAGGAATAGCCTGTAAGGACTAAATCATTGACAGTTTCTTCCCTGGTTGACGTCACATTGTGTTGGTCCTTTGCTATCTGCATTGTGGCTGTTAGTGGGAAAATGCCTATCTGATTAGGACAATGGGCATTTTTTCTGCATCACAGCTGTGGGGTTGTGCTCGCAGGTTTTCAGCTCACCGTTTGTTTACTCTGCTCTTATGTTGCATTTTCCCGCCAGACGCGTGGGATTTGAAGGCTGGTCGCTGGTTTACGGTGCTTTTTGTATCACGATTGGCCTCATCGCAGGATTTATTGCTTTCGCATTTCGCAATTTTGTGGCGTGGCATAGATTTCATCATGGTCAGTTGACACGTAATTTGGTGACTATCACATGGTATCGCCATGTTGTGAATACTTGGTTGACTCAGCGTAAATTTCCCGCGATGGACTGCGATGTTGAGGATTGCGTTAAGTAACTTTTGCGATGGTTATCACGCGTTCCTGAGACTATGCCCCACAGTTTTCACTTTTTAATCCTTTTGGCCTGTACTAGGGAACTGTAATGTAAAATACAAAAAGAGAATTTTACTTAGGTGTTTCATTATCTAATATATTTGTTATTATTGTTGTTTTAGGTTTAATTTGAAGCTAATTAATGTACTTAACTTTGAGAAGTTTGAAGTGGTTTGCTGTTTTCTTTTGCTGACGTATTTCCTAGTGGCCTTTCCATCTAACAGATTGACAGTTTCCTATGAAGTTGTATTCAGGTATTGTAGTTGCTTGTAGCAGCTTGGTTCATTCTTCTCTTCTTTACTGGTAGCCTTTTAAAAAAAAAATGTTGCATTGTTTCTATTTGGTAACTGTTTTGTTTTTCAATTTGGTGAGTTCATTTTCTTGGTAGGAGTTATAATTGTTTTAATCATTTATAGAAGATAATAATGATTTTTTCCCTTTAAATAAATTATAATATATATTTTTTTTATTTCATTTCTTAGTTTTTTTATCTTTTACTTACCAATATTTTGGGGTTCGATATTTAGTATGTGTTCAATGGTTATCACTGGGTCCTTAATTTTGATACTTTGTCTTTTTCTATTCAATCATTTTTGTATGACCATATTTTTACTGACAATAGTTGTGTTGTCAATATTTTCGTTGTTTGTATAGGAGTTTGAAAACATTAGTATTAGGGTTATTAATGTTTTTGCAATATTTTTGTATCGCAAAGTTTTTCTACTTGATATTTCATCAAACTGCTGCAATTTTTCTAGAATCAAATACATTTTTCACCTTAGCTGTCCACTAAATGCACAAATCCCATACACGAGCAAGTACATGCAGTAGTACATATCCTCAAACAGTCCACTGAAATTTCCAACATTGCTGGTCTTGGTTTCAGTATTTGCCATTTATAATACAATGGTGAGCAACCTGCTAATTTAAGTGAAAGCCCCCTTTAAAGAGGGGACAGGAAAGTGCATCATGGACCTCAATGAAACTCTCCAGTGGCCCCAAGTTCTATGTCAAAAGGCTGGCATTCAGCCAGGTCTGGCATTTTAGGCCTTGTATACAGGAGCTTGCAGTTGTACCTCCCAATATTAATATGTGTGTTAAAGTTTCAGGGTGCTTACTGCCATTGACTATGGTCAAACTCATGACGTAGGTCCTGTTAACGGCTATGCAACAATGCTAATTGCCATGAAGTCCTGATAAAATTAGCAATTATACAATTGTGTTTTTTTCAACTGGACTGAGACACATTTTCACCATGACTTCTTTTAAAATAGATTCGTATTGCTACAGAAACACCAAGATGTTCAGCATTAGTTATGAATAGCTCAGTCATGTTTTTTTTAATACCCTTTGGTACTTATAGTTGTATAATCTGTCTATGCAATGCTAAACAAGAAGTCCTGCCTAAATTATACTTCCCTCATACATATAAAAAATGTACTTCTTTCCCAATTCAACGAAAGAGATGTGGACTGCACTTGCACAAATACACTGCACAAGTGTTTGTCCCATGACAATATTAGCGTGTCTTTTACTTTCACTGCTACCTTCTGGCTTTTTTTATTATGCCACCATGTGGCAAGAATCCAGGGAACCCTGCATTTTTTGTTTGTTTTTTTGCTTGTAAATTTCCGCCTTAAAAAAAATTGTTATGGTGAGGCCCCATGCTTCTTTAAAAAAAATGTTATGAGGGATTGTCCCATGTCCCTGCGTTCCATTTTTTTAATAGGACATACACAGTGCCTATGTTTTTAGTAGAAGTCCCCCATACACCCACCCTCTCTTGTCACCCTGATGTGACATCTTGCCGCATGCATCTGTCACGTTATTTGTGAATGTGGTGGAGTGCAGGTGGCAAAATGTCCGTCAGCAGTAAGGACAATGCACACAGTCTGCGTACCTCACTAAAGGTCTCTCTTTAACATAACATAACTGTGCATATGGGCCACTCCATTCTTACTTTCACAATACATACCAACTGCTCCAATTCCCTTTACTTCACTGTGCACTCCCAACTGGAACTGCTCAAATGATCCAACTGCTCACACCACCCTCCTCCACATCACAACACCTCCAGCATCCATCAAAATGACTAAGGTGCCGATTTCAATGTCGGACGGACCTGAATCTGTCTGACATAGATCTGGAACTTGGACCAACCGACCTCCTCTCGGCGGTCCCAAACCAGCAATTAGGAGATCAACAGGGGAGCACCATAGGTGCCTGCTCGGCTGACATCCGGAGGCCTTGCACCGATTGGGGGCCTTGCTGGGGGGCCCCAAATTCGTATTCTGACAGCCTTTCTGTGTTGGAATGGCTGGCACGGAAAGGCTGTTGAAATCCAACATCGTAATCCCTCGGGCTGCCCTTGGGATTACTGGCCCCTCTCCAAATGGCAGACGGGAGCCCGTCCGAAACCATTCAGAAAGCCTGTTCGGATTCCTTTCCAACCAATCACATCATAATGGGTCGGTCGCAAAGGAATTCGAACTGGACTTTTCGATGCGGTCGAGGAGCCGCTTCCGACCGAATTGAAATCTGCCCCTACGACTGAAAATCAAATCCACCCTTCATGGAATCAACCATCCTCACCTGGCGGTATTCCCAACCTGCTATGTACTCTTCCCTACTGCCTTTACTCCTCCAGCTGTCACTTGTCTGTATGCAGCCAGATTACTCTAAATCTGCAAACAACTAATGATGGTGAGGTTACCAATCTTGATTCGACTGACACCTAGACATTATTCAATGAATGGTAACAAATTACCTTAAACTCAATGCATCACAGAGTGGGAATCCCATATGCCGAAATTGGAACCAATGTGATCCATTGACAACATGGGCCAAAGACCTGGTAATATCACCTACCATTTTGTAAGGCTTCAGAAACCTAAGAGTTATCATGGACATGGCACTGAGTACAAATCCAAAAGCCCACTGGACTACAAAAAATGCACCTCCAAAGACTCTAAATTCTCAAGTTAACCAATTAAAATCACAGGGACCCTCTAAAATTAAAATAATTTATAAAAAGTACCTTTTGTGCCTGAAACCTTTGGATCCTGGCCCTTCCTTCGACCTCACAGATCCTCTTGCAAGTCGCACAATCTACATATATAACTCAGGATGTGTGAATCATGAAGATTTCTTCCTTTTAAATATGGTGTGAGCGTTATTCTTTGTATGGCAGGTGTGCAAGCTATGGTTTATGGAGCTGATGGTAACTGAGGAGTTTCTGGGAGTGATTTGATGCAATTTTCGTAACTTTAATGCGACTTGATGTTTTTTAAGTTTGCACAGTCGCCACTGTGTAGTTATAGAGTTATAGTTAGGGTGATTTTCCATAGGATGAGTGTTTCTGGTTTCGCTAATAACTTTGGCACCGTTCTAAGACAACCCCCCACCCCAAAAAAAAGTTTATCCACTTCATCTCCTGCCTGGCAGTGGCAGCCAGCTCAGGTAAGTGCGGTGGGAAGTCGACAGAAGACGGGATAGGTAAAATTAAAAATTAAAATAAAACCACTTACCTTGCGCTTGCCGCATCCACTAGCACTGGTGCTAAATCTAGCTGCCTAGCACCCTTGTACCATAGTGCAAGGGTGTCTGCATTGGGGGAATAATTGTTTATGTGCAGAAAGGCCCTTCCTGAACATAAACAATCCAGAATGCCAATTTGAAACTCCTATGTGTGATGCATTGTGCAGCACATATAGAGGTTGTAAATCACCATTTGTTTAATGATTGTTTATGTGCAGGAAGGGACACCTTCCTGCACATACACAATAATTTGTGGTGATTTGCTGTTTTTATGTGTGTCGCACAATGTAGCACACATAGAAACAACAACAAGCATTGGAAATGCAATAGGTCTCGCATTAGGAAAGTTTGAGCGATTGGTATTGTAAATTACCCTTTTTTTATTTATGTGTTGGTTTTGAAAATAGCAAATTTAATAGCTTTGTCAGTTACAATGTCAATAGTTTTAAATTTCGCAAATGTGACACCTATAGCATTTGTAATGCAATGTGTGTTGTATTTACGTGCCTTACATGTATTGATATTACAAATAACAATGGTTTTTAATTTTGTAAATAATTAATACTTAAATAAAAAATGTTGTAAATTATAATGGCAATAGCTTAAACGTTTGTAAATAAATTTTGTGAAGATTATGCTCAGTGTATTTTATTGTGACGAAAATCCAAGAACATTGCATTTGCAACTACACACACAAACAGAGCCACACACACACACATATAGATGTGGTGGTGGTGGATCTGGGGGATATGGTGGTGGTGGATGTGGTGGTGGTGGTGATGGTGGATGTGGTGGTGGTGGTGATGGTGGTGGATGTGGGGGTGGATGTGGTGGTGGTGGATGTGGTGGTGGTGGATGTGGTGGAGGTGGTGGTGGATGTGGTGGAGGTGGCGGTGGTGGATGTGGTGAAAGTGGTGGTGGATGTGGTGGTGGTAGTGATGGTGGTGGGTGTGGTGGATGAGGTGGTGGATGTGGTGGTGGTGATGGATGTGGTGGTGGTGGATGCGGTGGTGGTGGTGCATGCGGTAGTGGTGGAAGTGGTGGCGGATGTGTTGGATGTGGTGGTGGATGTGGTGGTAATGGGTGTGGTGGATGTGGTGGTGGATGTGGTGATGGATGTGGTGGCAATGGGTGTGGTGGATGTGGTGGTGGATGTGGTGGTGGATATGGTGGTGGTGCATGTGGTGGATGTGGTGGATGTGGTGGTGGATGTGGATGTGGTGGTGGATGTGTTGGATGTGGTGGTGGATGTGGTGGTGGATGTGGTGGTGGATGCGGTGGATGTGGTGGTGGTGGATGCGGTTGTGGTGGTGGATGTGGTGGTGGATGTTGCGGTGGATGTGGTGGTGGATGTGGCGGTGGATGTCATGGTGGATGTGGAGGTGATGGTGGATGTGGTGGTGGATGTGGTGATGGATGCGGTGGATGTGGTGGTGGATGCGGTGGATGTGGTGGTGGTGGATGTGGTGGATCATTGAGGTCTATTTTGCATCAATGTATAAAAGTTTCTAAATAACTACACAATAATGTGAAAAGGTGGCGCATAATTTGTTTCATTCACAATGTACCATATAATTTGCTTTTCAAAGCCACATAATAGCGCTGTCGGATAATTTGGCCCGGAGTTGCAGCATTTTGTCAGTCTCCTCCCCACCCTGCGGGTCATCAATGACATCGTTCAGTACCGGGATCTGGACGAAAACAACTGACAGTGATTGAGGGGAGACGGGGGGCGGCATGTGGCCAATTTGTTCAAAAGAGAAGAAAGGGTAAGCTAGAACAGTGCAGGGTGCGCAGAGTATACGTGCTGGAGAGAGACTCAGTGCTCAAGGTGCTGGTCGGGGTGAGGGGGGCTGGAGATGTGGTGACAGAGGGGAAAGGGTGGGTGAAGGAGCGCGAGCTAGTGCTGGAGAGAGTGGCAGGAGGGGGAATAGAGGTGTTGGAGATGTGGTAGAGAGAAAAAACAGCAAGCTACTCCTGGATGACGGGCTTGGGAGGGGGGCGGTGCTGGAGGATGGGGGGAGGTAATCGAAGAACAGGGCAAGAGAAAAAAAATCAAAGTAAGTGCAGAAGAATTGAGAGGAGAAAATACCATTACCGGAGAAAGGAAAGGCTACAGTCTGAACCCGTGCTCAAGGGGGGTGGGGAGGGGGTCAGTGGTGAAGGGGAAAGGGAGATTGAAGTCGGTGCCGGGGAGGGTGAGAGATAGGCGGGAGCAAGATCGACGGCGGAGTCGGGTTCAACGTTACAGCTGGTTGTGGGCAGAGAATGGAGAGTGCGTTGCTGGAGAGAGTGGCAGGAGGGGGAATAGAGGTGTTGGAGATGTGGAAGAGAGAAAAAACAGCAAGCTACTCCTGGATGACGGGCGTGGGAGGGGGGCGGTGCTGGAGGATGGGGGGAGGTAATCGAAGAACAGGGCGAGAGAAAAAAAATCAAAGTAAGTGCAGAAGAATTGAGAGGAGAAAATACCATTACCGGAGAAAGGAAAGGCTACAGTCTGAACCCGTGCTCAAGGGGGGTGGGGAGGGGGTCAGTGGTGAAGGGGAAAGGGAGATTGAAGTCGGTGCCGGGGAGGGTGAGAGATAGGCGGGAGCAAGATCGACGGCGGAGTCGGGTTCAACGTTACAGCTGGTTGTGGCCAGAGAATGGAGAGTGCGTTGCTGGAGAGAGTGGCAGGAGGGGGAATAGAGGTGTTGGAGATGTGGAAGAGAGAAAAAACAGCAAGCTACTCCTGGATGACGGGCGTGGGAGGGGGGCGGTGCTGGAGGATGGGGGGAGGTAATCGAAGAACAGGGCGAGAGAAAAAAAATCAAAGTAAGTGCAAAAAAATTGAGAGGAGAAAATACCATTACCGGAGAAAGGAAAGGCTACAGTCTGAACCCGTGCTCAAGGGGGGTGGGGAGGGGGTCAGTGGTGAAGGGGAAAGGGAGATTGAAGTCGGTGCCGGGGAGGGTGAGAGATAGGCGGGAGCAAGATCGACGGCGGAGTCGGATTCAACGTTACAGCTGGTTGTGGGCAGAGAATGGAGAGTGCGTTGCTGGAGAGAGTGGCAGGAGGGGGAATAGAGGTATTGGAGATGTGGAAGAGAGAAAAAACAGCAAGCTACTCCTGGATGACGGGCGTGGGAGGGGGGCGGTGCTGGAGGATGGGGGGAGGTAATCGAAGAACAGGGCGAGAGTAAAAAAATCAATGTAAGTGCAAACAAATTGAGAGGAGAAAATACCATTACCGGAGAAAGGAAAGGCTACAGTCTGAACCCGTGCTCAAGGGGGGTGGGGAGGGGGTCAGTGGTGAAGGGGAAAGGGAGATTGAAGTCGGTGCCGGGGAGGGTGAGAGATAGGCGGGAGCAAGATCGACGGCGGAGTCGGGTTCAACGTTACAGCTGGTTGTGGGCAGAGAATGGAGAGTGCGTCCGGGGAGGGGGATCGGTAGCGAGGGCTGAGGAGCAAGAGGGGTGAGAACCAGCGGTGAGGGGCAGAGTGATCCAGTGCTGGCAGAGGAAACAAGACGGAGGGCATTGCTGTGGGGAGGGGGGAGTAGAAATGAGACACGGCGGGAGGGGGCGGAGCGGGGAGAGCGGCATGAGGGTGTGAAGCAGCAGGGGCCTTTGAAGTGAAGCTAAGCTTCACTTCAAAGGTGTGGGAGGAGTGCTGCTGGTGATTGACTGGCGATTTGATGATGTGCATGCGCATTTTAGGTCAGTGCGCTTGCGCATTGACCTAAAAGCGCACAGGCACAGCATCAAATCGCCAGTCAATCGTCAGTCTAGGTAAAGCTTATTTAAGCCCCTATATATCTCGCTCCCGCTAAATGCGCATGCGCATTGAGATAGGTCGACCTAAAAAGGAGGACAAATTAAGCATTTTTCCTAATTTTGCCATGTTAAGACCAGGTTTTCCTAATGTTGTCGCTGTCTCATATTTACGCCACCCATGTAAATAGGAAGAAGAGTCCAAATCAATGGGTGTTGCGGCGGAATACCCACCGCAATACCCATTGCCCACCTCTTTTACGCTTAGGTGCTGATTACGATGCATTAGGAAACGGCTCTGACCATCATTCAGAGCTGTTCCTACTGCATCGCAATCAGCTGGTTGGATTCCTTCCTGACTGAACAATTAGGATGGTGCTGGCCGAAAGGGAATTCTACCAGTCATTCGAAATGGCTTTCATAGGGCTCGGAGAGCCAGTCTGCAAGTCGGAATGAGTTCAGTAATCCCAATCTCTTTCCGCCCTAAGAATTACAATGTCAGATCTGACAGCCTTTCTGTGCAGGCCTTTCCGACACAGAAAGGCTGTGGGAAGTCAACTTAGGGGGCCCCCAGCAGGGCCGCCATGGGTGCAAGGCCTCCGGTTGGAGGCCAAGGAGGGCCCTGCACCCTGTGGCAGGCACCTTGAGGTACCTGTCACAGGTTGCAGGGATGAACTGCACTTCGCCGTTTTACAATGAAAGCATGCATTACGGTCAGAATGCATGCTTCCATTGTAAAGAATACGAGTGCAACCAAAAAGTGTTCTGCTGCATCCTAATTGGTCGGTCGGGACAGTCAACAGGAGGTCGGTTGGTCCCATACCCCAGACGGTGTCGGGCAGATCGGGATTAGGCCCTAAGTGTTGCATGAAAGGGGGCCTTATTTACAATGCGGCTTTATTAACGCCGCCTTGTAAATAAGGCGAAGGATTTATCGCCACAGGAACGTAATGAAAATTGAAGTTCCTGTGGTGATAGGGGATTATGCTTATGCTCCATAGTGTTTTATGGAATATATTTTTAAATACTAGTCATTATCATTTTCGGAATTCAGGGACTAGATTGTGCTATGGTATCCTTAGTGACAATGGTGTAGTAGATAGGGCTTTGGTTTTCATGGAACACCAAACAGAGGTTACAGTAAGTTCAACTAATTGTTGATGTTCCCTTTATATTCATGTAAAAACTTTACTCTGATTGGATGCAGTGATCTAAGCATTTAGATAGATCTAGTCTTATATAACCCTTGCAAGTTAAATTTACCTCTGGCTGGCATGTAGGTGCATAAGTTTAACTCTGTCGCTAGTTCTGAACCTCAAAACCGATATTATATTTTGAGTGTGTTACACAGCACTCTCTTAACTTGCTTAATGCCACTTTGTAAATATGCCCCATTACCGCAGCAGCCCTGCTGCGGCAAACTGGCAGGCAATGGCGTTGCTATCGGCGTTCCACCGTAACACCAACTGCTTTTTTGACCCTTCCTCATATTTACAAGGAAGGGGTGGCGCCAAAAACTAAGGCCAAGTAAAACCCGTTCTTAGGATGGCAATACGAGGAGGAATTATTAATTTGTCCTCCTATTTTGCTCTTTCTATCTGTGCTGCATTCTGCGGTACACATAGAAAAGAGCAAATCACCTTTAAAGATTGTTTATGTGCAGGAAGGTGTCCCTTCCTGCAAATAAACAATTGCCCCTGCAACGCTGGCACCTTTGCAACATGGCGCAAGGGTGCCTGCGCGCGCGCCTGGCAGATTGTTTAGCATCAGCACTAGGGGAAAGGCAGGAGTGTGCCGTATTATTCTAAATACAGTGTATCCCTCCATTTAAAAGACATCTGTAAAGGTTTGATCCAATTAGTGTGTAGGAAAATAGTTTAGAAGTTGCTTGTTTTCAAGTACTCTTTCCTACAGTATGAGGAGGTTGTTCCAACGATCGCCTAGTACACATCCCTGCTTCTTATTATAGGTCAGCTAGACTATATTCTGAAGATTAACGATTTAGACAGAACATTCAATATCTGATTCATCTTTGTTTGACAGTTAACGGACTGTTGTATGCTTTGCTGCAGCACATGTTCTCAAAACAGGAGCCTGTTTCTTTAATATGAAAGACAGAAAATGTGTTAAAACGGTTTTTGATAAGGATGAGATTCCTGAGTGCCACTTCATGAATCTCTCGTGGCATGTCTCCATGACCCGAATGAGTACTGGTTCCATCGGCATGTGGAGTTAAAGTGTATGTTGCATAACGTAGGTGAACCTACCTGGTTTGTAACCCTCATCTGTACACAGTATGCTTGGGATGATCTCCATGAGTTTCTCAGGCACGCCAACCCAAATATTGCCGGTATCACTTTTAAGGCACCATGGATCCAGCAAATGTATGTAGGTATTTCAATCATGGGTTTCAAGCCATAGTTTGCTTATTTGTAAAAAAAAAAAAGCCTTCCCCAGTGAAGTTGCTGACTACTTTCAGAGGAAGGAGTATGAAGCAAGAGGCTCCCTATGTATTCACATGTTACTGTGGGTAGAAGGTGTGCAAAACTTCAGAGAGGACAGTAACAAACCAGTTTTGTCATTCATGGAGCAGTACGTTACTTGTGAGATTCAAAATGAGCCTCCAAATAAAATTCTTAGACAGCATGTGTTGCGATTACAGTCACAACACTATCAATTTGTGTACAGGTGGAACACAATTTTCTTTAAACTCTCAAGAAGATGCTCAGAAATGCTTTATTTCAACTTGTCTTGTATATGAATACTGCTTTTTTCATAAAAGCAAGTATCTGGCTGGACATTCATTTGGAATGGTTGGGGTTATGTTGAGAGAAACACCAGCCTCGGGTGGGAGAGCACGGGGGTGTCAAGCACCGATGCTTCTTTTTTTACAGGGGGCCAATATTGCATCACTGCTTCAAAACCGGCCCCAATAACAAAACCGGCCCCCACCCTTCCGGCACACTGGGAAAACGCCCGGGGCCGGCTACGGCCAGTCCGACCCTGTTCCTGACTCTTTAGGTTCATTCTCTCTCCTGTGAAATATTGTTCCGGATAACCTTTGACAGAATCTTCTGGAACAGACTCTACAAATGTTTCCCTTAGTAATCACCTAAATAGTTCCCATTTAGCTCACACACAGACGTCTTTTGTAGGTTAGGCAAGCATAAGAGCTATGAAGTCTTTAAGCAGTAAAATGAGCCAGGCTCTCTTACCTGTTTATAACTAAGTAATCTGATTTCTTACCGGTTTCTCTGGAAGAACTGTGGGGTTTCGCACTGACGCCGTGTCCACAATATGTCTCTATAATAGTGAGTGCCGTGTCTTGGGCGGGCATGCTTTTATAGCAGGAACAGCCTAAGATGGATGCCACGCATAGAACAGTGTAACTTATAGCCCCTGAAGGAGCAAAATATCACAGGTAAACATACACTGCAAGGGTGGGGGCACAGCATCTACCTTCGGTCAGTTTGGGCCTTTGCATGCCCAAAGCCGTCAGTGTGCCCAAAGCAGCAGAGGAAGTTGCCACTGCCAAGTTTCAAGGTTGCCAAGTGACCCCCAGTGGAAGGGGAATAGGAAGTAGTTGCAGCTTGGGCTTGAATCCTGGAGGAGAAGTAAGCAGCTCGGGCACGAACCCTGGCACTTTAGAAATAAAATATTCGAACAGAAGAAGAAGAAAAACATCTGTTTGATGTTGAGGGAGAAATGGTGTGGATCTCTTGGTTATAAAAAATGTGGTAACTTGTTTTTAAATGACAATGCTAATTTATCGCATCAACAGGATGCTATAATGTGTTTCTTATAGAGTTATGATGTGCACACTGGTCACAACAGGAACCTTTCCAGTACAGAAAGTATTATTTAATGTTTTCCCAAATTCACTGTGTTGGGTACAACAGACCACAGACACAAAGAGGTGGTATTACAAAGATGTCATGCAATGCACCCCAGCAACCAAAGTCCCTGATCTGCATTGTGTGAGAGAGCGGGAATAAGATATGTCTAGTAAGATATGGTACTGTCCATCGCCGTCCCTAGTGTTGGTACACAATCAGGCTGCCTGAAACCACAAAAACTCTGAAAATGCGTTATCCCAACTGAGGGAAACGTCACCAAGCTGCACACTGTAACAGATTTCAAAAATGGTAAACCAGGTTCTTAAATGTTCATGCAGTGATTTTATTTTTATTTCATCACTTCTTTAAATTCTTCGAAATTATGATTACTTTCATCATATTATTCATTTGTATGCCCAATGCATTTCGGGGCTTGCCCTTCTTCAGGGGACTTTTTTATATTTCAAAAGAGCTCGTGTATCATCTTTTAGATCACAAGTGTATTAAAATCCGTACAGAACGGAAAAGATATCGGTAAATGCGAGGTGTTCCGTTATATCTAAGGAAGTTTTCAAATTCAAAACAGTCCGTCGCGCTCCTCCTAGGGACACGCCATCAGAAACAGATAGAACGAAACACACCGCATTTACCGATACCTTTTTAAAAAGTTCCCTGAAGAAGGGCAAGCCCCGAAATGCATTGGGCATACAAATGAATAATATGATGAAAGTAATCATAATTTCGAAGAATTTAAAGAAGTGATGAAATAAAAATAAAATCACTGCATGAACATTTAAGAACCTGGTTTACCATTATTGAAATCTGTTACAGTGTGCAGCTTGGTGACGTTTCCCACAGTTGGGATAACGCATTTTCAGAGTTATTTACTACCCTCAGACTCAGGAGGGTCAACCCAGCTGCACCTACCCACATTCTTACCCAGATTAAAATACCTCACCTACCACAGGAGTGCGACCGTTCATTCACACAAGTGAAACCACAAAAACACATCTTTGCACCATGATGCAAAGGAATCTGTATCATGTGTAGCTTAGGTTTTGTAGTGGAAAAGTACCCTCCCAGTACAAAATACTATGCTTAGAGTAACTTTAACTATTTACAAGCAGCAAGGGCAACCCTAGAACAAGAACCGGGGGTAATAGATGCTATAGTCCAAACAATGCTTCGTGAGCCAAACTTAAAAATAAAATTTGTTGATTTAAAATTTAGGAGAGAACCTAAAGAAAGAAATAACAATTGCTATCTATATTCCACATTACCCATGTACTAGTAATTGTATCAAAAAGACTAATATTTAATGTTAATTAAACAAAAAGCATATCACAAATATATATACACAATAATAATGGTGTCATACAGTTACACAGACAGTGTTATGATTATAAACAATGACAAGTGTAAACAAAACAGATAGTGGCTGAGGAGAAATACAAAAAACAGGTTTCAAAATAAAACAAAAATACACAATGCAACAATTATGTCCTCTTTCATTTAGGCCACGGTATAGGCGTCGAAGACATTTCGACCTAAGGGTAGTTAGAGTGTCATCATCAGGACAAAAGTATCATATGTAGGAGGGTCCACTGTTTTTCAAATAAATCTAAAAATAAAATATATGTACATGGGTTGCAAAGAGTAATGTAGAATTTTAGTTAGCACCGAAAAAGTGACTAAGAGCTGAAACGGTAACCCAGATGGAAAAGACCAACTTAGTAAGAATATTTGAGGGAACACCCAAGAAAAGGGAGAAAAAAGAGAAAAATTGAAGCAAATAAATAAGGTGATAGGTATAAATGAATAGTTACCTCAATGAACACAAAGAATAAATCAACATAGGTTGTGCATCAGGCACTTGAACTTGAAATAGTAAAAATCCAATCTGTCAAAAAATAGAAACAATTCCCAGATATAAGCAGAAAAACAAATGTATCCCACCCCTAATAAATATAGGGAAATAAAAATATCCCACACACACACATACCTGTTGGTATGTCTGAAAAATTCAAAGAGAAATCCTCGATTTCTAAATTGTGAGGATGTGTGCCAGAGATGGCTGTCAGATCCAGATCAGTGTCCAACTGTCGGTAGTCCAAAACATCATGCTAATTCAGGGGATCATGGTCATTACAAGCAATAAGCTGCAGAAAATACAAAATTGGGGAATAGTAAGATATATCGATATCCAACTCCCGAACATATCAATAATGGAGTGGCATATCCATAGTAAAGGAAAGCCGCAAAGCCCTAATTGCTTGCTAGTCGGTATATGCAGAAAACTATCACCAGCTATCAAATAAATGGATAAGTTCTAACAAAAAAACAAGGGGAAGGTAATAAGATATGTCCATATGCAACTTCCGAACATATCATTGGTAGGGGGGAGTATCCATAGTAAAGGAAAGCCGCTAAGCCCACATTACTCACTAGTCGGTATTATACACAAAGCTATCTACAATTGTCGAATAGAGTGATACTTTGTAGCAGAAAAATACCGCTGTTGGCCAACGGCCAATTGCTGTATTTCAAAACCGCTACATGAAAGGACCAAACAAACGGTCTGTCAATAATTACTGACCGACCGCTCAGCTCAAAACCGACCTCCTTTAAACATTACTCATAAGCCTACAAAAGGGGCAGGTAAAGCTAACAGCAATTTTACAATTGCACTTACTGTTGAAAAAACGTTATAGTCCGCCTCATCCCATCGGCAAACCGGCTCTCGAAGTAATCAAGCCCGATGCAGAAAGTGGAGAAAGACGGCACGCTGATCTTATAGCGTGCCATTCAATAAACTAAAAAGGGGACTGGTCACGTTAATAATATCGGACTTTCCAACAATATTAAACATTAGGGCCATCTCAAATAAACTTTGACCACGTAGTACACAGTCCTACTCCATACCGGCTAGGACTGTGATCATTTAATTTTTTATATATACAATAACCCAAACTGAGTCAACTAATGTGCGATCCAGGATCACGGCGGCCATCTTGAAATGGTAAACAATTCAAGAAAAATGTAAGGAAAGAAACCCATTGCCAAAGAGTAAAAAATCAAATATTAAAGAATTCATATAAAAGTAAAGAAAAAAGACCCAGTAGCAAGGAGTCAAAAAATTATTCAATAATCAATCACAAAAATATATTTTACATTCTCCTATTTCGTGAACAACATCATCGGCAACAATTGTGAACGACTATTTCCACAGTGTATAGTTGACATACAGTCAGCAACATAATTGTATTATCAAATACAAATCATTGCAATACATATACGTATTTATAAAACAATCAATGTTGTACATGATAACTAAAATAAGTCTCACAAGAGTCCAGCATTGTATTACCAATAGTCATAATTACGCTTGTTCATAACATAGAGCTTATGACAGTTTGTGTGAACATTTTCAAAGCATTAAAGTTGATAAAAGTGCCTAACCCATATGGGAAGTCATAGTACAGGCTGTAGTACTACAGGCTGAAAACCCTGTAACAGGTCAAAACATTCCACAGAACCTTATATTAAAGTAAAGCATCAGCATATTATTGTATGTGGTCATAAATATGGGCCTATTTTATGCAAATACCATAATTACACTAGAGAACCTAAGATCACCTCCATTAAGGGTAATTTAAGCAGATTGAGACAACACAGATTGCAAAAGTGCCTCAACCCCAATACCAAAAGGCAAATCATAGTATAGTATTAAACATCAGTCAACTAAACACTATGGCCGTGCATTCTTCCAAATTGTTAAGCCCATTGTTGATACTGTCATAACGGAATATCCAATGACATTCGGTTCGGTTTAGCAGATTCGCAATGTCCCCACCCTTCTGTGGATTTTTGACCACTTTGATTACTTGCCATTTCAAGTCTGAGGGTGTGTGATTGTGTTCCACAAAGTGGGAAACAAAGGTGCGCGTTCATTTCTGCACCTAATTCGGCTATTACATTGAGAGAGATTATTTTTGGTATGTTGTGTCATCTGTCCCACATAAATAAGATTGCAAGGGCACCAAATGGCGTATACCACATTCTGAGAATTACAGTTGGTATGGTCACGTAAGTCAAGTTTTATATTGCCATGTACAAACTATTTGGTGTTCACAGTAGAATCGCACATAAGGCAATTTCCACATCGAAAATGGCCTACAATCTTTTTAAGGCCCCTTAGGTAGTCAAAGACGGTGAACTCTTGACAGGCAAAGCAGTTTAAAGGAGAAGAGGGGCAGTTGCTTTGTGATCCCAATTGCCTGCACCAATGTCGTTTGATGATCTTAGTGATTTGATTACTTTGTGTGCCAAACGTGGTAACACAAGGTACACGTTCAGATGTCTTGGCGGCACGGGGGTTCAACAAAAACTCCTTACGGTTATACCAAGACCTCTTTAATGAACGTTTAATTAATTTCTTTGGATAACCACGATGTTCTAATTGTTTGGCAAGCACATCAGCCTCACAGAAATAGTCCTCCCAAAATTGGCAGTTCCTGCGAATACGCAACAACTGACCAAAGGGAGGCCATCTTTGAGGTCCCTTGGATGGTAGCGGGTGTATTCCAAAAGAGTATTTCATGCTGTAGGTTTTGTGTAGAGCTTAGTTGCTAACTTCCCATCATGTGGGATAATTGTCAGATCTAGAAAGTCAGCACTCTCACTGCTGGCTTGTGAGGTAAAATTAAGATCCTGGGAACATGTATTCAACCACTTTAGAAAATAATTCAGGGTAGTGGTGTCCGCGATCCAAATAAAGAAAATATCATCAATATATTGGCGCCAATGGCGCACATTGTGAAAATAAGGGTTGTTGACCTGGTTGTAAATATACATCTGTTCAAAGTTATCGACATACAGAATCGCAAAATTAGGGCCATAAGAAGCCCCCATTGATGTCCCTTTAATTTGCAAACAGAAAACCCCATCAAACTCAAAATATTTTTGAGTCAGGGAGATTGTGAGTAACTCAATAATAAAATCAGTGGGTACTGTTACTGGACCAGGTTGAGTTTCCAATGCACGTCTGATGACCTCTATACCTTTCAATTGAGGCATATTAGTGTAGAAGGATTCAATGTCCAAACACACCAATAGCTCATTTTGTGGGTCAAATTGCATCTATTCCAACTGATTGATGATATCACCACTGTCTCGTACATAACTCCTAGTATGAAGAGCCAGATCTTTGATGAATACATTACAAAACACCAAGCAGGGGTATCAGGCCAAACGCTCTGCACAATTATCCTATCTAGTATGGTTCAGTGAATTTGTTGTGGGTGCTATTAACCTGAAGTCATATACCCCTAGACTCCCAATAATTCAAAGCAGCACAATGGTACAGCACCCCACACAGTATATCATTTACAATAACATTGAATGCATTCTTCAAAGAGACAATTCAGTAGGACTGGAGGTTCTTTTTTTCTTTGCTTTTATTAACAATTTTCAAATTTTAAAATGAAGAAACGTAGCCAACGCGTTTCGTCCGTAGGACTTCTTCAGGGCAAAAAGTTTTTCTACGGATTTCAGTGTAGTCACACCAATCTTTTTATGAGGCATTTGCCATCACGATTTTAAATTTTGTCAGTAATGATCTTTTCATATATGGCTGTTTTGAAAAAGAATATTTGTTCTTTCTTATTATTTTCTAGTTAGTTGAGCATCCAGGGTATACAAGGCATAAGTGGCCTCTCAAAAAAGGATGACAGTCAAATCCTTCCGTTTATATTGCGCTCTGGCCATGTGGAACGCATCTATTCACTGTCCACACCCCATCCTTTTTAAATTGCGCGCTGTATCTGCCGTCTCACTCGATACCAGGGTTCCGACTCTTTGATGAATACATCAATGTATTTTCATAGAGGCTCCAGAACCGACCCACAGCCAGAGACTATGGTTCAGCCAGGAAGATTAGTGTTATTTTGATTCACATTGGGGAGGGTGTACAAGACAGGGGTACAAGGTGCCTTAGTATTTAGGAAGTCAAACTCTTTACTGCTCAAAAAGCCAGTTCTTATTGCTTCAGATGTAACAGTTAAAATGAGTCTCTGAATGTCCCGAACGGGATTACCTCGCAAAATGGTATAATGATTAACATTGGAAAGTTGTCGATGAATTTCAGATTTATACATCTCAATCGGTTGGATTACTATCCCGCCGCCCTTGTCAAAGGGTTTAATAATCACTTCTTGGTTATCTTTCAAAAGTTCGCAATGCCTGTTTTTCCGGAATAGAGATGTCATAAGGGATATACTCAAAACCCATGTCTAAAGCTCTCGATGAAGACATGAAGACATGAAGCCCCTGATCAATGCTGTAGTTCTGCTAGTTTTTTTCATTTACGAAAAATCCGTAAAATTGCCAGTTTCCTCACTACTTATGCCCTCACCCGGACCCTTTTGGCGTTGGTCATCTCTAGAATAGACTACGCCAACTCTCTCTATGTTGGCATTCCCACCTACCAACTGAATCGCCTACAGCTGGTTCAGAATCAGGCTGCACGGCTAATTTTCCATCAGCCCACGCACCAGCATGTGCGCCCTCTGCTGAAGTCCCTCCATTGGCTCCCGGTAGCAGAACGCTGCTACTTTAAACTAGGCTGTGTCATCTTCAACGCCCTAGCTGGCCTTTGCCCTCTTTTCATTTCCTCTGTTCTTCACCACTATGTTCCCTCCCGTAACCTTCGTTCTGCCCATCTTGCCCTACTCCATATCCCCGTTTATAAGCGCAAGAAACATGGTGGGCTCAGATTTTCCTTCTTAGCCCCATCCTTCTGGAATGCACTTCCCTTAGAATTTAGGCTTACCGCTTCTTACACCCTTTTTAGGTCCCTTCTCAAAACTCATTTGTTTCGTAAAGCACACAACTGAGTCCCCCTCCGATCTGCCTTCACATGTTCACAGCGCCAAGAAACCGTCAGGTGGCAGCCGCGCTTTACAAATTCTTTTACATAACATAACAAAGCTGTAACATCTCTTAAAAGCATAGGTTCCAATGCCAGCATTTAGGCTGGCATTTGTTGAGTCGAAGGATTAAACATAGAAGGAGGCCTCAAGTTAGATAGATTAAAATTGATGTTGCAAGCCTTGTCCATGAAAAAATACTTCAACCGCAGTTACCGAAAAAACTGTAACAGTTCAATTTGAGTATCAAACAAACAAGTTTTTTTCTGTAGGGACAATGCTGAGACCCTTACTTAACAATGAAATTTCAAATGAAGAAAGAATATGTTCCGAAAGATTGAAAATCAGGATTGTGATTGGCATATTTGCAGCCATCAGTGTCTCATTTACTAAGGAGGACCCCACTGGTAAAACTTCCGACAGGTCTGACGTTCCCATGCCTGGAAGTTCCACTGTTGGGGTGGGAGTAACTTTAAATCATTTCCCAATTTAGATGTGTGCTATACAATGGAGTTCCCCTCTACTAAATTTAGAAATGTCTGTTGGCACCATGGACATCTACATTGAGAGGAACCACTACTATGGCAGTTCCTGTTAACAGTTCCTGTTAACGTAGGAAAAGTTTAACAGTCAGTACTGATAAACAGGATGGCTAGCCATCAATATTTTCCAAATATTCTTGCTTTCTAAAAATAAAATCCAGAAGTTTGTTTTTGAAAGATAAAAAACTACTGGCCCCCAAAACCTGAAAACCTTTCTCACAAGATATAGGAGTCATTATTATTTTTATCCTGTCCCTGACTGCCAAGTTCTACCTGGTGGTCACGGATAAAAAAACACATAACAGTGTCCACCTTAAATAGAGCAAATGTTGTTGTTGATTTTGAATAGCGACCACTATTTCATTGGGTTGTTGGGGGATATTTTCTGTCCACGTAGGTGATGATAGTTCGATTGACTGAAAACTAGAATTCCATACCATTTTAAATAAGGTGGGCGCACCAAAGGTATGACAGTGAAAGAACCTCTCTAATTTGCAATACTGTACCCTATCTTTTAAACTCTAAGGGCCAGTTGTAGGTGGCCAAATAGCGAGCGCTAACGCTGAAATTAGCAGAATGTCAGCGTTTGAGATCGCTATTTGGATGCGAGCAATGTAGGTGAGTTTAAACCTACTAGCAAAATAAGGAATCGCAAAATTGCAATTCCTTGTTTTGCTCTTGCATTTAAGGAATCGGTAATTGCGATTCCTTAAATGCAATGTAAGTAGCACAAAAGAAAGTGCACTTTAGCCGTGAGGAATCGCTAAGTACCACCAACTTAAAGTTGGTGGTAATTAGCGATTTTCTTTAAAAAAGCACTTTTTTGCTTTCTTTAAAGTGCCATGTGGCACACATTCATGCCCTTGGGGCATGTATGTTCGCCACATGTGCACACATGCACATTTCAGGGGTGCAACACCGTGGCACCCTTGAAATAGCTCCCGCTATTTGCGATTCTTTAATAGCGAATCGCAAATAGTGAAAATCTTCCCATTCATTCCTATGGGCCTCCTACCCCATAGGAATGAATGGGGAGGTATTCCTTATTATGCGAATCTCAATTTGCGATTCGTTATTAAGGAATATTAAGGAATCGCTAATATTTTAGCGATTCCTACCTACATTCAATTTTGCGAGTCCTTAAAAGCGAATTGGTAAAAGTTCTAATAGTGTTCTAGCCCGCTGTATATGGTTATTACTGTTATTAAAGTCCCACTTACTTGTTATAGAGCTTCATTTTTGGTACAGTCTATATAACATTGGAGTTGGACTGTAATGCTGTCATAGCCTGGTAAGCCATATTAGGACATTCTGTCCTCGGGGAGCAGAATATTCTGATGGCATAATAGCCTTTCCTAACTGGTTACACTGGCCATTAAAGTCCTATTTCTTTTTTTTTTAAGCCTTTGCCTTTAACTTGTGCCTATAACACTAGAGTATGTTTTTAATGGCAAGTACAGTTTGCTACAGCAGACTGTTAGCCTGTATTAACCTTAAAGAGACATACAAGACAAACGCCATGTTTTGTTTCTATTTTTTAATCAAGAAAGGGGTTCGAACAAGAAACTTTTTTGTAGTTGTAGAAACGTTTTAATTTCTGTAAAAACAGGGCATCACAACTTGGGCAAATTTTTTTTTTTTGGGTAGGTCTCGGCTCCAAACAGTGCTTGTGCTGTCTCGAAAGAGACATGGTGTATCTACTTTGTGGGCTTCATCTTCCCCAGAGGCTTCCCATTTGCTGGCTCGATCGTCGCTCTTCTTTTCTTTATGCCCATTTGTCCATGGCATGCATGCGTCAAGGGCTCTGCCTGTGTTTAGCCCTTCCCAAGAGCAGGGCTCAATTACTAATATCCATACACAGTGGCCATTTTAGGAAATGTTTTCTGGGCTACTATTTTTTGGGTTAACAGCGCTTTTCACAAACACTCGTGTTTATATTTGCTCCCAGCGATTCTCTAAAGAGGCCTCTAAATCTTATTATTATCTCATCACATAGCTGTGCATTCTGGTGTTGCTTGCCGTTCGCCCACGCCCCTCCTGATTTGCAGCTTGACCCATCCCCTCGCCCCCTCCCTCATCGCTGCTTACTTTGTGCATGAGTGCTCGAGCAAAAGCTTCTCAGCTTTCCTTTACTAGCACCACAACAACCAAGGCCTGTGAAGCAGTCAGCTGTGTTTCAGTGCTTCGCACTTCTACCTGGCAAAAAAACAAATAAATGCACAGAAGGTTACAGCACTCTGTGCAAGCAGGTGCTGCATACAGGAAAGCCTGGAAAATATTCCATGGGGAACCAGTGAGATGTGGAAGCACCTGAGGGCTATGCATCCCAACAGCATAGCTTGTGCTGACATACAGAAGATTCGAGTAGCTGAACAACAACAGAGTGCTCCCCAGGAAGTGCTGCATCAAGAACGAGAGGAAAACTTTAACAATATTCAGCATTTTGGAATATACTGAAGGTACTGTCACATGAAAAATGTTTTAAAGTGCTTCCTAATTGTTACTCAATCACAACTCCATTGGCAAGTTATTTCAGGCAAAGGTCCTGTACTGAAAAGATGCTCCACTTTTGCCTTGTCTCATAAAGTAGATACCCTGAGCAATCGCTAATTAAAGTATCTCAAAGGAAATGCGGATAGAAACAATGTATGTAGTCTTCACCCACCATCTGGTTCTTTGGGTTTAGATTTCTAAATGCACAAATTGCAGACCAAAGCAACATGTGTATAGGTATCTTGTATTTGTATAGGGTAAACCTGGCCAAAAGTGACAGAGCATTGTACAATGTAAAAGTCAAAGAAACATTTAACAATTGATTGGAAAGGTAGCTGGGCTCTCATTGAAGAAGTGGACTGTTACTACATCATGATGGAGTGTTTTTAAAGAAATGCGCCTCCTGCTGTTTCCTAAACTGGAGCAGGGTTGGAGCAGTCCTGACAGATGCACGGATGTTGTTCCAGACTCTCGGTGCACAGATGTAAAAGGCCTATTGCCTTGTTTGTTTTCATTTATCAATTTGATTATGTCTTCGATGTGAGTGTGCTGAAAGGCAATGGAGATAGGGAAGCTGTCAGACAGATATGGGGATGTTGGTTTGGGATGGCTTTGGCTAAGATACAGCTGGTTTTGAAGATGGTGTGCACCAGTAAGTAGAGCCAGTGGCTTTCCATCAGTACGGGGGTGATGAGATCATTTATGCAGGCTCTGGATGGGACGTACTGATGTGTATAGATTGGCTTTAAAGATACAGAGTGTGGTTGCATGGGAGGCCATCAAAAGGGACATTGTCACCATCAAAATGCAAGAGTACGAAGGCATGAACAGTAGTTTTTAATTTGTTTTCTCTGAGGAATTGTTTTGCTTTCTTCAGTGGAGAGAGATTGGATCAGGCTGTCATTGTTTTCTTGTTTTAAAGAACAATGGTCCCTATTTTGGAAGAAAAAAATAGAGAAGCACAATAATCATACGCTTAAATGTATCGTATGTCTTTTGTCCAGCCGGACAAGAATTTATTTTCATATAGGTTCAATTAGTTATGATTCAAAACAGTAAATAACAAGTGGGCACAGCCGTGACCCACAGAACACAAGACAAACCAACGACAAACAGAATGGCCAAAGGCAGGGTATAAGATGTGTCTGTATGTTTGTAATCACTATGACAGACTTTGGTAACCATTTTCACACCATTGATCATTACAATATTATAAAATCATATTGCATATGGTGTTTTTAGTGTCGACGACGTTTCAATGCTATTCACAACAGTATAAAGCATCATCTTCAAGACAAGGAATAAATCATTGTTGTCTTAAGCTTAATCACATATATAGCCTATATCGCATTACTGTATCAACATTAACAAGGGAATAAAAGGAGGGAAAGATACAAAAAATTATTAGAGATAAGTGAAACTGAACTGCTAGGCATCTGATAGGTGACTTTAGTGAGGGTGAAGGGCATCCGCTTCGGGACTGGGATCTAATTGCACAGTACTAGTGTGGCGCAGTGGTTTATGGTGGAAAAAACGGTAGTGGAGGTTGAAGCCGTAATTAGGGTGAAAGCGGCGAGGTATGAAACTGAGGAGGGACCAGTGCGATATGGACGTATCATTCATGGGTGGTGAATCACAAGGGGCGGTGAAGGGCGACGCAATGCACGTGCAGTGAATTTTAAAACAACTGATAGTGCCGTGGATATTAAAATGTGGCTACAATTTTTCGATGCAAGCATTAGTGTTACGTTGCTGATGTGGGCTATGAACTATTCGGTCCGGTACAGATTGCACACAATAAATCAGCCCTTACGTTTGAAGCAACATCGGTAATGTAACGCTTATGACGATCCGTAACGAGCGCTGGCAGCCACTTTATCTGCGGTGACTGAAAGTCTATATTAACAAGCATTTGCAATGCATAAGGTCTCGCATTAGGAAAGTTTGAGCTATTGGTATTGTAAATGACACATTTGTTATATATGTGTTGGTTTTGAAAATAGCAAAAATAATAGCTTTGTCATTTACAATGCCAATAGTTATAACTTGTGACACCTATAGCATTTGTAATGCAATATGTGTTGTATTCACGTGACTTAGATGTATTGATATTACAAATAACAATGGCTTTGAATTTTTTTAATAATTAATACTTAAATAAAAGTTATTGTAATTTATAATGGCAATAGCTTAAACTTTTGTAAATAACTTTTCTGAAGAATATGTTCAGTGTATTTTATTGTGACGAAAATCCAAGAACAGAAGTGAAATACTAACCTCTTTTTGTGACATTTGTAATAAACCTTGAAACATTGAGAGATCATATTTGACCCAGTTGTTGGTAAATGGTTTCACAGATTGATGCTGTGGTGGGGCTGAGAGATGTTGTGGTGGCGACTAGTGATGCTGTGGCATTCAATGATCCTGTGGTAGCGCATAGTGATGTTGTTGTGGTAGCGCATAGTGATGTTGTTGTGCCCCTTAGTGATGCTGTAGTGATGCGATAGATAGAGTGAGTGGGATAGATAGATAGAGTGAGTGGGATAGATAGATAGAGGGAGGGCGATAGAGAGATTGAGTGAGCGAGATAGATAGGTAGATAGATAGATAGGAGTGAGGGCGATAGATAGCTAGACAGATAGATAGAGTGATGGCGATCAGTATCTAAATAAGTAGATAGAATGAGGGCGATAGATCGATAGAAAGATAGATAGAGTGGGGGCGATAGAGTGAGGGCGATAGATAGATAGCGTGAGGGCGATAGATAGATAGAGTGAGGGCGATAGATAGATTGATAGATAGATAGAGTGAGGGCGATTAGATAGATAGAGTGAGGGCGATAGATAGATAGAGTTAGGGCGATAGATAGAGTGAGGGCGATATATAGAGTGAGGGCGATAGATAGAGTGAGGGCGATAGATAGAGTGAGGGCGATAGAGTGAGGGCGATAGATAGAGTGAGGGCGATAGATAGCGTGAGGGTGATAGAGTGAGGGCGATAAGATAGAGTGAAGGCGATAGATAGAGTGAGGGCGATTAGATAGATAGACTGAGGCCGATAGATAGAGTGAGGGCGATAGATAGACAGATAGAGTGAGGGCGATAGATCGATAGACAGATAGAGTGAGGGCAATAGATAGATAGATAGTTGTGTGTGTGGTTGTGTGTGGTTGTGGTTGTGTGTGTGGTTGTGGTTATGTGTGTGTGGTTGTGTGTGTGTGGTTGTGTGTGTGTGCTTGTGTGTGTTATGCTTTGTTTTTCTATGTTTTGTTATGCTATGTTTTGTTGTGTTTGGTATGCTATGTTTTGCTAGGCTATGATATGTTTTGTTTTGTTATGCTATGCTATGTTTTGTTATGCTATGCAATGTTTTGTTTTGCTATTCTATGCTTTGTTATGCTATGTTTTTTTGCTATCCTATGCTTTGTTTTGTTATGCTATGCAATGCTTTGTTGTGTTTGTTATGCTATTCTTTGTTATGCTATGCTATGTTGTGTTGTGTTTTGCTATGCTATGCTTTGTTTTGCTATGCTATGTTTTGTTATGCTATGTTTTGTTATGCTATGCTTTGTTATGCTTTGTTATGCTATGCTCTGTTTTGCTATGCTACGCTTTGTTTTGCTATGCTATGTTTTGTTGTGTTTGATATGCTATGTTTTGCTATGCTATTATATGTTTTGCTATCCTATGTTTTGTTATGCCATGTTGTGTTATGCCATGTTTTGTTAGGCTATGTTTTGTTTTGCTATCCTATGCTTTGTTTTGTTATGCTATGCTCTGTTTAGTTTTGCTATCCTATGCTATGTTGTGTTTTGTTATGCTATGCTATGTTGTGTTTTGTTATGCTATGCTATGTTGTGTTTTGTTATGCTATGCTATGTTATGCTATGTTTTGTTATGTTATGCTATGCTATGTTTTGTTATGCTATGCTATGCTTTGTTATGCTTTGTTATGCTATGCTATCTTTTGCTATGCTATGCTTTGTTTTGCTATGCTATGTTTTGTTGTGTTTGATATGCTATGTTTTGCTATGCTATTATATGTTTTGCTATGCTATGTTTTGTTATGCCATGTTTTGTTATGCCATGTTTTGTTAGGCTATGTTTTGTTTTGCTATCCTATGCTTTGTTTTGTTATCCTATGCTATGTTGTGTTTTGTTATGCTATGCTATGTTGTGTTTTGTTATGCTATGCTATGTTGTGTTTTGTTATGCTATGCTATGTTGTGTTTTGTTATGCTATGTTTTGTTATGCTATGCTATGTTTTGTTGTGTTTGTTATGCTATGCTTTGTTATGCTATGCTATGTTGTGTTGTGTTTTGCTATGCTATGCTTTGTTTTGCTATGCTATGTTTTGTTGTGTTGTGTTATGCTATTTTTTGTTATGCTATTTTTTGTTGTGCTTTATTACGCTATGCTTGGTTATGCTATGCTTGGTTATGCTGTGCTTGGTTATGCTGTGCTTGGTTGTGCTGTGCTTGGTTGTGCTGTGCTTGGTTGTGCTGTGCTTGGTTGTGCTGTGCTTGGTTGTGCTGTGCTGTGTTTTGCTGTGCTGTGCTGTGTTTTGCTGTGCTGTGTTTTGCTGTGCTGTGCTGTGTTTTGCTGTGCTGTGTTTTGCTGTGCTGTGTTTTGCTGTGCTTGCTGTGTTTTGCTGTGCTGTGCTGTGTTTTGCTGTGCTGTGCTGTGTTTTGCTGTGCTGTGTTTTGCTGTGCTGTGTTTTGCTGTGCTGTGCTGTGTTTTGCTGTGCTGTGCTTTGCTGTGCTGTGTTTTGCTGTGCTGTGTTTTGCTGTGCTGTGCTTTGCTGTGCTGTGCTGTGTTTTGCTGTGTTTTGCTGTGCTGTGTTTTGCTGTGCTGTGAGGTGTTTTGCTGTGCTGTGCTGTGTTTTGCTGTGCTGTGTTTTGCTGTGTTTTGCTGTGCTGTGTTTTGCTATGCTGTGCTGTGTTTTGCTGTGCTTTGCTGTGCTGTGCTGTGTTTTGCTGTGTTTTGCTGTGTTGTGCTGTGCTGTGCTTTGCTGTGCTGTGTTGTGTTGTGCTGTGCTGTGCTGTGTTGTGCTGTGCTGTGTTGGGCTGTGTTGTGCTGTGTTGTGCTGTGTTTTGCTGTGCTGTGCTGTGTTGTGCTGTGTTTTGCTGTGCTTTGCTGTGCTGTCCTGTGCTGTGCTGTGCTGTGTTGTGTTGTGTTGTGTTTTGCTGTGCTGTGTTGTGTTTTGCTGTGCTGTGTTGTGTTGTGCTGTGCTGTGTTTTGCTGTGCTGTGTTGTGTTTTGCTGTGCTGTGCTGTGTTGTGCTGTGTTGTGTTTTGCTGTGCTGTGTTTTGCTGTGCTGTGCTTTGCTCTGCTGTGTTGTGTTTTGCTGTGCTGTGCTGTGTTGTGTTGTGTTTTGCTGTGCTGTGCTGTGTTGTGTTTTGCTGTACTGTGCTGTGTTGTGTTTTGCTGTGCTGTGTTGTGTTATGTTGTGTTTTGCTGTGCTGGTAAGGGTATGTGAGGGTGTGTGTGAGGGGGTGTGAAGGTGAGGGTGTGAGGAGGTGTGTGAGGGTGATGAGGTGTGTGAGGGGTGAGGGGGTGAGGGCGTGAGGGTTGTGTTGTGTTGTGTTTTGCTGTGCTGTGTTGTGCTGTGCTGTGTTTTGCTGTGCTGTGCTGTGCTTTGCTGTGCTGTGTTGTGTTTTGCTGTGCTGTGCTGTGTTGTGTTGTGTTTTGCTGTGCTGTGCTGTGTTGTGCTGTGTTTTGCTGTGTTGTGCTGTGCTGTGTTTTGCTGTGCTGTGTTGTGTTGTGCTGTGCTGTGCTGTGCTGTGTTGTGCTGTGTTGTGCTCTGTGCTGTGTTTTGCTGTGCTGTGCTGTGCTTTGCTGTGCTGTCCTGTGCTGTGTTTTGATGTGCTGTGCTGTGTTGTGTTGTGTTTTGCTGTGCTGTGTTGTGCTGTGCTGTGTTTTGCTGTGCTGTGCTTTGCTGTGCTGTCCTGTGCTGTGTTTTGCTGTGCTGTGTTGTGTTGTGTTTTGCTGTGCTGTGCTGTGTTGTGTTTTGCTGTACTGTGCTGTGTTGTGTTTTGCTGTGCTGTGTTGTGTTGTGTTTTGCTGTGCTGGTAAGGGTATGTGAGGGTGTGTGTGAGGGGGTGTGAAGGTGAGGGTGAGGAGGTGTGTGAGGGTGATGAGGTGTGTGAGGGGTGAGGGGGTGAGAGCGTGAGGGTTGTGTTGTGTTTTGCTGTGCTGTGTTGTGTTTTGCTGTGCTGTGCTGTGTTTTGCTGTGCTGTGCTTTGCTGTGCTGTGTTGTGTTTTGCTGTGCTGTGCTGTGTTGTGTTGTGTTTTGCTGTGCTTGGCTGTGCTGTGTTGTGCTGTGTTTTGCTGTGTTTTGCTGTGTTGTGCTGTGCTGTGCTGTGCTGTGTTTTGCTGTGCTGTGTTGTGTTGTGCTGTGCTGTGCTGTGTTGTGCTGTGCTGTGTTGTGCTGTGTTGTGCTGTGCTGTGTTGTGCTGTGCTGTGTTGTGTTGTGCTGTGCTGTGTTTTGCTGTGCTGTGTTTTGCTGTGCTGTGTTTTGCTGTGCTGTGCTTTGCTGTGCTGTCCTGTGCTTTGCTGTGCTGTGCTGTGTTGTGTTTTGCTGTGCTGTGTTGTGTTGTGCTGTGCTGTGTTTTGCTTTGCTGTGCTGTCCTGTGCTGTGCTGTGTTTTGCTGTGCTGTGCTGTGTTGTGTTTTGCTGTGCTGTGTTGTGCTGTGTTTTGCTGTGCTGTGCTGTGCTGTGTTGTGTTTTGCTGTGCTGTGCTGTGTTGTGTTTTGCTGTGCTGTGTTTTGCTGTGCTGTGCTGTGCTGTGTTGTGCTGTGTTGTGTTTTGCTCTGTTGTGCTGTGTTTTGTTGTGCTGTGCTGTGTTTTGCTGTGCTGTGTTGTGTTTTGCTGTGCTGTGCTGTGTTGTGTTGTGTTTTGCTGTGCTGTGCTGTGTTGTGTTGTGTTGTGTTTTGCTGTGCTGTGTTGTGTTTTGCTGTGCTGTGTTGTGTTTTGCTGTGCTGGTAAGGGTATGTGAGGGTGTGTGTGAGGGGGTGTGAAGGTGAGGGTGTGAGGGTGAGGAGGTGTGTGAGGGTGAGGAGGTGTGTGAGGGGTGAGGGGGTGAGGGTGTGAGGGTGAGTGTCTCCAATGAATGTCACTGCTTCACCTTCTTTGAAAATGTTCAGTGCTGCAAATAGAGCATGCCGCCGTAATTATCACAGCATGAGGCCCCAAAGTGATAATTATCACAGCATGCAGAGAGCCGCCCCACGCTGCTGGAGCACTCAACTGCACATTAATTATAGTTGAGTGCTCCAGCAGCCTGGGGCGCCTGTTGACATGCTGTGATGAGTGGGTCTCATGCTGTGATAATTGTTGCAGCGCCTCAGGAAGTAGAGTTTCATGCTGGGATAATTGGTCTGGCGGGCTTGCAGCGCCTGACGTCCAACAAACGTGCACAAGCTGCTCAACCTTGAAGCTCGTTCACAGACCTGGGTCGGCTCGTGCCCAGGTCTGTATCGGGCTCGTTCACAGCTGTTACTCCCTTGACAGGGAGGAAGGTGACTATAGTCTCGCTGGCGGGAGCGCTTCGCGCTCCAACGCCAGCTCGACCTAAAAACGGCATACAGAAATGATTATGCTAGGGGTGGCGCAGTGAGAAGTCATTTACCATTAATAGGCTGTGGGCCTTCATTCGAAAGGTTGATCCTTGATATCGGTATTTGTCAGTGCCGGATCGCACTGGGGGCTTTAGGTTAAGTAATATTTCCGCTTGGTGCCAAGTTGCACCTCCTAAAATAAAAAGCAGTCAATACTCATGTTAGATCTCGTGCTTTTAACTAAAAGGGGGTTGCTTACGAACATGGTCTGCCAGTGTTACTTACTTGAATAACGGCGGAAGGTCAGGGCACGGGGGCTTCTGCTAGCGCTAAATAGCGGGTGACGTGAAGTGGAGTCTCCAAGTTATTTTATGTTTTTGGAGCCAAAACTAGTCGGTAATGGAAAGAGGCAAGGGACTGGCAGCCTTGAGGTCCAGGGGCCGTGGCCATCTTGGAACGGCAAATTAGCTGTCTACGGTGGCGGCTATCTTAGAACACCAAAGGGAACTAGGAAACAGTGATAATAACTGTGGTGCTATTGGCGCATGTGACAAAAAAACAGTGAAAGTGGTGGTGTCTTAAAACCGGCGCAAGTGACATAGATTAAGCAAATTTTTAGCAAGATTATATACAACACATTGAGTCACATGTTCCTTTTGGATCTGGTTTCTGTACTTGAAGGAGTATCACTGAATATCTGTTTATAACAAAGAGGTCCAGTCCTCAATACGATTGAGTCCATTCCTGATGCTATTAGTTCTCAGAATCCAGTGAAGTTCCTCCTTGTTTAGTAACGTTGCGACATCAGCCCCCCTGGGGGGGGGGGGGTTTATCATGGTTATGACAGTCCACGTAAGATCTCTCTCATTGTGTCCTTTTTCAGTATAGTGATCCACAAGTGGGGCGTTGGCTGTCTTGCAGCGTATCCGACTCCGATGTTGTCCAATCCTTAGTTTGATCTTCTGACTAGTTTGACCTACATAGATGAGATTACAGGGACATAGAATTGCATATACCACATTGGGCGTATTGCAGTTGGAAAAATATTTTCTTTGATATTTAATGTTGCCATATTCAAATCATTTCCCTTTTTTGGTTGAGTCGCAGAAGACGCAGCTGCCACATTTGGCATGCCCTGAAAGAGTTGGAAAACCCCATGCATCATTGAGTGTGGTCTTTACTGATTGTTGTGGTAGGGAAGCACGAACTAAGTGGTCTTTTAAGTTCTTGGCCCTCTTAAAAGCAAACATTGGAAGCTCAAGATTGAGCGGGCCAGCGTTTAAAACCGGCCAGTGTTTTAACACACTTTTTTTGATGGCATTAGATGCTGGAGTGAATGTGGTTACACATATAAGCCTGTCTTGGGGTTGTTTGGATTTGGGTTCAAGGAGGGTTTCCCTGGGGCAATACCATGCTCGTTTCAGAGACCTACGTACCAGTTTGCGTGGGTATCCTCTATACCTGAATTTTTTGCTCAGAACTTTTGCCTCTGTGAAGTAATCCTCCTTGAAATAACAGTTTCTCCTGATGCGTAGAAACTGTGAAAACGGGAGAGAGTCACGTAAGGCGCGAGGGTGATGGCTGGCATAGTTAAGCAGGGTGTTTCTCTCTGTTGGTTTGCGGTGTAGATTGGTTAAAAGGCGACCCTCAATGTGTTTTATTTCTAGGAATGGTAGTGAGTCTTTGCTGGAGGTTAGTGTGTATTTCAATCCTGCACTGTTGTTATTAAGCCAGTGGTGGAACTGTGTAAGGCTATCTAGGGGTCCTGACCACAGTAGAAAGATGTCGTCAATATATCGTTTCCACATGGCTATGCCACTGTGGAAAGGATTTGAAACATCCTAGATGTAGGATGTCTCCAGATGGTCCATGTACAGAATGGCCAGATTTGGAGCAAAAATCGCTCCCATTGAGGTCCCCCTTACCTGGCCGTAGAACTGGCCTTCAAACAGAAAAAAGTTTTTTGTCAGGCAGATCTCTAACAATTGGAGAATAAATATTGATGGAACATTATGTGGTTGGGGGCGTGTCTCAAGAACTTTTTCGATGACACGTAATGATTCATACTGAGGAATGTTAGTATAGAGTGATTCCACATCCAGCGTACACATGGTGCTGGATGTAGGATAAAACGGGAGGTCCTCTATGATGTTGATCATGTCCATTGTGTCTTTTATGTAGCATGTGGTTGAAGCTACAAATGGTTTTATAAAGAAATCGATGTAATGCCCAAGGGGTTCAAGTACCGAGTCACATCCAGAGACAATGGGGCGACCCGGGGGAGATTCTGAGTTTTTATGTATTTTAGGTAGGCAGTAAATTACCGGTATGCGTGGTGACTTTGTATTAAGAAAATCTAATTCCTTGTCATTGTTTTCTTGGCAATGTGTTACTCGAGGTAACGAGGTTGGTGTCAAGGTGAATCTAAGTGACTTGGCATTGGGTGAAAATTGAGGTTTGACTCTGTCCATGTCATTCAGCCAGGTTTGGACTAGTTGTTGTTTGTTTTTCGTGGCAAATAATAGGACTTATGTCTTGATGGGGTTGAGCTAAAGGTAGGTGCTGGGCATCCAGGTCTGTAATACATGCAGGCAGTGTTGGAAGCACAAAACTTCTGGAAGACGTGGGATAAGATGGAACACTGGGAGACTCCTCATGTGAATGCATAGGGATCTTCTGGGATCTTGAGATCCCATTTGATTGAATTGGCATTGGTAGAATAAGTGGTCGGAGATCTAAGGACATTGCCAGTGAACACCAATCAAAGATTCAGGGTGTGGATGAAGGTGGCATGGCCAATGGTGTTGAAGGTGGCTAAGTGGTCCAGCAGTGCCAGGGGCAGGGTTTATCTTTACCTGTGGTTAGAAGGGCATCATCTACAATTTGTAAGATAGTTGCCTTCATGCTTATTAGAGGTCAAACTGGTTGCAGTGAAATAGATGTTTTGCATTTATGTGATCTTAGAAATTAGCATATACAGTTGTTTCAATGGTTGTACTGATGAAGGGATGGGTGACTGATGGGCAAGTCTGGTCTGTTTTGAGAGTTTCAGGGAAGATGCCTTGAGTGAGGCTAGCATTGACAGTGGTGAGTAAGAATGAGAGATCATCTCCAGATTGAGGTGTGATGAAGGATGCCTGTATAATATGAACATATCAGGTGGCTTGGAGGGAGTTGGGTTGTTGTGAATTCTGGGCCAGATAGTTCTTTTAAAAGATGTAGAATGCTATAAGAGGTGTTAGGTTTACAAGGAGAAGCAGGTTTGATATTGTAGATGTGCTTTCAGAACTGTATTTTTTCACTGTAAAAGTGGTTGATGACATTGCACTTATCTATGGAGTGTCGGTTAGGAGGGTGATCAAAGAGGGTTGATGTAGTGCTTACTTTTTTTGAAGAGTGTTCTGCTTCTGTTAGCTGCTCTATATATGGTGTTCATGTAGTACTAGGCTTTATCTGTTGTGATGAGTTGTCTGCATGTGGCGCTGAACTTGGATATTGACATGTGTCAGAAGACATGCTGCTGTTTTCGCTATATATAATACATTCTTCCAAGAATGTACATCTAATTTCAAAAGCTGCCAATTAAAAAAGTTGAATTAAATTTGGCTGATGGTCGAACTCCGTTTGCCTTTTATCGCATCATTGACAATATATAAGCATGAGATAGCAAACATAGATAATGTGGACCAAGCACTTGTTGTTGGCCTACAACCAGTAAGTGACCGGTACTTGCTACAAAGATGTTCTAAATCTGTGTTGGTGGCACTGTAAACAGAATGTATGTCATTTTAAGACACTATTTATTGGTAACTGCTGTTACCTCAATATTGGTGCTTGTAGCCTTGGTTCGCCTGTTTTGGAACCCAAGCAATTTAACAAATCAGTTAATTTGCTGTTTAAAGGAAACATGCCTGTAATATTTGGCAGAAGACTGAAGGCCTGATTTAGAGTTTAGCACTTGGGTTACTATGTCACAAACATGATGGATAGCTTGTACGAATAGCTAAAAGGCCATTATATCATATGGAACGTGCAATAAGGTGGACGGCATATCCGTCACGTTTGTGATGGAGTACACATCTGCAAAACTCTCAATCAGGTTCAGTGATTCTAACACATTATTGTCTATTAACATACTGCAAACATGAGCACTTTAAGTAAATAATCATTGGCAAGGTAAATTGCTCTACTTTGGGCAGCCATGACAATGCTCACTTTGTTTTGTCATGATTATTGGAAAAATTCAGTGGGGGCTGGCATCATCAAAATATGGTAGGGCACAATGCCCCAAAACTCACCATAAAGGCTGTGTCCCTCCAGTGTGTCTTTGGTGGGATTTGTAGACGGTGAGCAGGAAAGGAAAGGAAAGGACTTCCTTCCTGACTAGTGGACGCAAACCTACCAGTCATGGAACTGCTCTCATGCTGTTTTCAGCATGAGATCTGCTCCAGGATTCATTGAAGCAGCCTAATTGAGCGCTCATTTTGAGGCCAGGGGCCTGTGCCATCTATCCCCCAGCTGTTTGTCGCAAGACAGCTAGCCAATCTGAAATGTGCGCTGCAGGAATTAGCCCCACCCCATGCCCTCACGCTTGTGCTGCACACAGTTTGAGATGGCGGCAATTTAAATGAAATGGCATTGTCATTTTATTTATTTGTTTTTACCTGCTGCACTAGCAGCAGGCGGGGCGACTCCCCTCCACCCTTTAGGAGGAACCGCCCCTGGGAAAATTTATTCTCAAGGAAGCTGCTGCAGCCTCATCAGTCTAAAATAAAAACAGTGGTAGAAATCAAAAACGCATGCCCATAGTAGTCCCTGGCACCGAAGGGAACTACTCCGTTTGAGTATGTAGTCATTGTAAAAGGACACATTACAATCACTTGCAGTGAAGTGAGCCAATAGCAGAAGTAGGCTGACCCATTCCCCCATGCTTATGCTGTGTTGGTTTGTAGAAAAATGTGAATGCCACAATAACAGACCAATAGATGAAGATGGCTAACTGAAGGTTCCTATAAATAGGTATATGCCACATAGAATTTGAGTAAAATCAGCAGGTCTTGGCAAACGCCAGATCTAAAAATAAAGATTAATTTTTAAAAAAAAGGGCTCTGGGCCATCTGGGTCAACATTCATGTGATGTGGTGTCCTTTGGCACCATATGGGCTGAGAGTCTCACAAACTCTCTGGTCAATGGGTGAATGAGTCCACGGCCTATAGGAGTTAGAAATAGCCAACAGCAAGTGTAGTGCTAAGTAGGAATTCCAGGGTCAGGTTCTTTGCAGCTGGACTAGCTTAGATGTCCTGTCCAGGAGTTTAGGAAGCGAGGGGTGAAGAGAGATAACAACATCTCAATTCTCTTTTCTTTCCTAAACTACAGAGAGGTATTCTTTGCAGGCAGTAATTGCAGCTTCTAATGACACAAACTTGAAGGGGAATAGAAAAAAAACTACAAACAGTTTTATGGTCTTATCTGCAAGGGTGTGTGGTTACAAACTGCTAAGCAAATGAAATAGCCCGTTGTTTCCTAAAGCCGCATTGTGAGGGCGAGTGTCAAAGCGCGGGGGGCGTGGTCAGAGCAGCGGGCACTGCGAGGGATCCCTGCTGGGTCCTAATTGGTCACCGCTGTCTTTAATGGCTTCCTGTGGCTGAGTGTTTGCTCGTCATTTGTTCTGTGCTGTTGTTCCTTCGCTTCTGAGAAGTTTAAAGCTGACGAAAATATTGTCTTCCTTTCTTTCCGCCAGGCTACCCCCGAGCAGCAACTGCCCCGGGTAAAGCTCTCCCACGAGCTGAAGTACTTGGAGGCAGTCCCAAAGTCCAATAATTACCTGGTATGATCTCCATGCATGATTCCTTTACAATTATTGACTTTTTGTACGTTTAACTCTGTTCTTGTTTAATGGCTCAGAAAGCAAAGACCTCCGAGATAAATTAAGCTACCCTACGTCTAACAGTTAGTTCACAGTTTGAATAAAAGTATTGTTCTCCAGAAAGATTAAAAGGGAAAAACGCAAAAGTCAGTTTTCATGTTTGTAGGTGGTGCATGGTATTATGTTATGGTTTCTCGTCACCGACTTATCAACAACGTCTTTGGAAGTGGATGACGTGAAGGGTCGTGTAAAACATTTTAAAGAAAATTGTATTTTCTACAGATTGACAGACTTTTGCACAGTTTTTTAGGGCAGACTGCTAACTTTCAATATAAAACTATACGGCAGATGTGAGGTCAAGTAACTAAGGGCCGCATTAGGATGGTGGTCAGATTTTTTTTTGGAAATTGGAATTGGGACCGCATTACTACAAATGGGCGTAGTCGCCAGCCTAATTAGGATGCAACAGTTACCACGGCAGTCACAATATCTATCGTTTGTATTGCAGCGGGTGCTGCAGGCTGCTGCACCCACCGCAATATAAAACATGGACATCCTACTTATCCCTGCACTACGTGGCAGGCACCATGCGCTGCCTGCCACATGGTGCAGGGATGCCCCC
This sequence comes from Lissotriton helveticus, assembly GCF_964261635.1. Taxonomy (NCBI): domain Eukaryota; kingdom Metazoa; phylum Chordata; class Amphibia; order Caudata; family Salamandridae; genus Lissotriton; species Lissotriton helveticus. The sequence continues at coordinate 992,464,899 of NC_136067.1, forward strand.
CAAGACCCAAAGGTGAGGCCCAGGGGTTAGGAGGGGGCCCGCTACGGGCCCCCAATGTCCCTTACCGCCAGCCTTTCCATGAATGGGCCAGCAGAAAGGAACATTGTAATGCCTATGGCGAAGCCTGGCAGGCTCTGCCACCATTGTAGGCATTACTGCTCCTCAAACAGACCGACGGGCTCCTTGAGCACGTTGGATCCGTGGCTGTCGGTCTCTCCGCCCGCCATACATCCACTTGCCATCATTATGAGGCAGGCTGAAATCCTCAATCCGATGGCAGATGGAACAGCACTATCGGGCTGTCGGTGGCGGTCCCACCGTCATCATAATCAGGCCCTAAATTGTTGACCGTGGAATAGGACTAGAGTTCTAACCTTGGCTCCCAAACTGGGCCTCATGGTGTGTTCCAGAGCAAATGACTTCGAATGCCCCTGTACCATTGCCTGAAAATTGAGGGTTCTTTAAGGTAAGCAAAGCGCCATGATTTTTTGGCCAAAAATAGTCATTGATTATGCTGCCATGGAAGACCCCAAATAGCATGCACATTACAAAATTTGGGACACTGTGCCATGTAACAAAGGGTATAAACACAGTAGCACGGCAGGCAGTTTATCTACTCTGTTCCATGCACTAAATAAAAATGAGACAATACAATTCCTTACAAAATAGTTAAAGTATGTTTTATGCTTTCTTTGTAAAATAGTTTTTCATTAGCTGTTAAGGGCACCTCTTTTACAAAACATAATCCGGAACACTAAATACTCTATTGAAAATATTGGGACTTTGAAGACCCATATTCAAAATGGAAACATTGCTCCACAACGAGGCTTGATTGCAGATGCCAGTAATTGCAAAGGTACCCGTCAGTTTTCGGATCCTGGCCCCAGACTGTCTATGGCCTCTGCATGTAGGCCGAAGATGTGTCCAGACTGGGCTCCCCTTATAAGCTGGAGTCCCTGGTTTAAATGGTCGCATTTTAATTTACAAAGTTTTTAACACAGTAGTATCAAAATAAACATTTAAATATGCTTGTTATGACCCAGCAATGATAACGTTCACATTAATAAAGAATACAAAATAGGCTGAGGATAGAGGATATCTTTGTACAGCACGGTGATATTTATTTACAAAAACAAGAATTAATGACTAGCTTCAATTCACAGTACACATTCTTTAAAATTGACCACAACGTCACCCCAACACAGGAATGTAACTTATGTAAAAAATAAAACCAGCAACTTTCAGATGAGATCCTCAAAATTGTTCTAGCAGCAAAAAAAATGTTTTTAAGGCCAGTATTGCTCGGAACGCATATCACAGTTTTTAAATAAGCCAAGTCAAACGCCTTGGCAGCTTTTAACCTCACCAGCATCACCCTTAAAAAAGATTGTCTAAGATGGAAAAAACATCCTCGTGCTCGAGGGCCCATGCCTCCTTCGTATACCCATACTCTGAGGTCGATCTTTGGCAACCACCCTTACATGCCCCGTCTTGGACCTGATTCTCCCTTTTGCACCTAAGCCCAAGGGCCTGGGCCACATGATCAGAAACATGGGGCACCAGTCTTATCTCCCTCAAAAGTACTAACTACTCTGTAGCCCTCATTTGGAGGAACAAAATGATCATGCGGGCCTCAACATATTCCGCAAGATATAAAGTTCCCTAATAGTATCACTAGCCAACTGGAGTACTAGTCCCACCATCCCCCTATACCAAAGAGGAAATCGTAATACTCCTATAAATAAACTCATCAAGCTACACCCAGCTTAACTGGCACATATTTGCACTGCCTTCTTCCCCCAAACAGCAACTGAAAGTGGCTCTGGTGGGTGGGTTTTTATCACAAGATGTGTGTGGTAGGTCTGGGAGGCATTAAGTGGACAGGCAATGAGATCGGCATCGCAAGCCCCTCACAGGACGTTATTGCCTCGCTGGTGTTCCCCTATATTCCCCTGTCACCCACCAGTAACCAACTTATGGTTCCCTTCCCCTCCTGCCCAGGTCAGTAATTTTCTCCCAGAGGTAAAACACCGCTCCATATAGCAGGGTGAAAAGACAGAAGCACATTGACCAATGCTCACTTCAAATTGACCCTTCCAGTGGCACGGTGAGCACTCACCCACACAAATCTTGCGCCTATTTTTGGGAAGACAAGGGGCCTCATTTATGAGAAATGACGCATCGCTGCGTGAAAGCAGCGATGCGTCACTTCTCAGTGCGCACTCCTTGCGTCATGATTGATGCGTCATATTTATAATATGACGCATCATGGCGCAAGGAGTTACAGATACGTCAGTATTTCTGACGTATCTGTAGGCGCAAAAGTGACGCATTGCTGGAGTGTGTCACAAAAGTGACGCAACTCCAGCAATGTGTTCTTTCACATGGGCAAATTCCATGTTGTTAGTGCCTGCATCAGCAGGCGTAATATTTTGACGCATTAGTGGCAAAGAAATGGCGCAGTGAAATCTTATAGATTTCACTGCGTCACTTCCATGACCCTTTCTTGCGTCAAAACGCCCCCCTTGCATACATTATACCTGGCGCAGGTATAATGTGGCACAGGGGTTTACAAAGTGACGCATCTACCTAGATGCGTCACTTTGTAACTATGGCGCAACAAGGTGCATTTTTTTATGCCACCGGTGCGTCACAAAAAGTGACACACCGGCGGCGTAAAAGTGACGCACAGCCTCATAAATGAGGCCCAAGGAATGAAAGTAACAGGCAAGTGCTCAGCTGGGAATATAATCTGAATGAATCAAGAGAGGAATCACAATCTGCCACAAGGGCAACTGAGACATGCCTTTCTTCCACTCTGAACAGGAATGAAGCTGCAACCATCCTAGCATGTTCATGTACATATCCATACTCTGCACAAATGTACACTTTGATTTCTCCTGTTCAACGATGCTGCCCATATGCAGGTGGACTCACCATGGGTGTCCGCAGAACTTTTTTCAGGGAGGGGCATAATTGAAAAAATTCAAGATCCCACTGCCAGTAGATGCCGGTATAATACAGACAGTGCAATTTTGAATTTGTTTTATCCAGGATCTGGGGGAGGGACAAGCGCTCCCCCTCATCCCTCCTTGTGGACAACCTTGGGACCCACTCTCCTAAGATCTGTTGTCTAAACAAGAAGTTGTTGCCTTACTCCTGTCTTAGTTGTGCATTACTCCTGGCTTTACAAGACTGATTGATTAGCTGTGTCTCACTCTAGACTTAGATGTGGTGTACTCATACATTTCCAGGAGTAACATGTTTTCTTAGAAACCTAAATCTCAAAGTATTTTTTCTGTTTCACTCTCAGAAACCATTGGCAGGAAATAACATATGAGATCACTAGTATCATCTATCCATCTCAATCCTTTTCTTTAGATCATCGAACTACAGGACGAGCTCATGAGAAGAGGAATCCTCAAGAGCAGGGGAGATTTTGAAGTATTTCATCAATTAATACAGGCTGGAGCTGAGGGTGCACAGCTCAAGGATACCCTTCAGGATGTGAAATCAAAGAGTTAGTTTTCTGTATATATATTTTTTCTTATTATTACTCTTACATTAAAATGTGTTGGTGCTTCACGCCACTTGGGGGGCCATTTTGAAAATATAAAATCTGTGTAAAAAAGATTATTTCTCTGATGAACTATGGAGCAGTTACGAGCTCTCTTCATTTCCTTATGCTTCCACAGGTAAGCACAGCCTTCTAAACTGACTCAGGTTGGAAAAATATAATTTCATCAGTTGAATACAAAAGGAGTGGGACTGCTTTATACTAGATCAGGGACCCAATAACCAACTCTGTGTTCTGTAACTGTCTAACTGCTAGCACTGAGAACTAGGTAAGGCTACCTCATAGTTAATCAGAGGACTGGGTCGAATGCCTCGTCATATCCTGAATTGTGGAGACTCTGTACACTTGCAGGTCAGCATCGGCCCACTGTATGGCCCTCATTAAGCTGTTTGTTAGTAGAGGACTGAGGGCAAGGTCAGACTGGGACAGAAAAATAGGCCAGGTACAAAATTAAAAGTTGTCCCCCATTAATGAATAAAAAAACGAAAAAAGTGGCCCATGTTTGCAATTGAGGCAGTTTCGGACTTGGAAAGATACAGGGCCCGATTCACAGAACTAACTTAAGAAAAAAATCCGAAACGTACTACCATTTTGCTATTCACAGAAGGCACTTACTCATTTCGGTTTTCACAGAATTCATTTAGGAGTCCTAAAGTTAGGAGTCCTAACTTTACTACTCCTAAACTCCCGAGCCTCAGGCACCCAGCACCAACACGGAAGCCCTCTTACATCGCCGACGACCAGATCAGGGCATCAAATGGTGCAGGGGGGTGCCCGGTCGTGTGAACAGACCGGCCCCCAACTCGCCTCCCGCCCTGTGGGTCAAATACAGGCCACAGGCCGCAGTCGGCGGCCGCGCTGGTACAGGGGGAGGGAGGGGGGATGCCCGCAACTTCCAGACGACACTAGCGCTTCAGGCTGCCACCACTCCCGCCGCGTCCGTGGCCGACACAGTCCTCCCGAAGCCATACAGAGCGGGCAAAAGTTGCCGTGCACAGCCCCTCAGATGCGTGCGGCTCGGGGACTGGAGCCGCCAGAGCAGACCGTCACCGCCGCCGCCCTCTCCACACCGCCACGGACCTCGGAGGGGTCCCGGAACGAGCTCAGTGAGATCTGCTCGCCATCATTCACAAGTAGGTGCCTTTGGGTTACGATAACCTTGCGGATTAGTACACGGATAAGCTGGGGAGTCTGTCTCTTCCCCGGAGCTCCTCTAGGCCACGGCCATCTTGCACTACAGCAAGCCACGCCCCCTCCCTCCCTCTGTTTTTTATTAATTTAATAATATTATTTTTTTATTATAAACGTTTGAATTGCATTTAGGTATTTAAATTCTAATTATGGAGTCTTTTTTCATATTTCTCAAAGTCCTTTCTGCCTAAATCTTACAGTGTTCTCCTTTGAGATAAAATTGGTATCATACTTAGCACCTCTTAGCCAATCTACATTCACCCTTAAGCAATATTTTCAAGTGTTTCTCTTCAATATTTACCCCTCCAGTGTCGTAATTGTAACTATAATACGTGGTGACAAATGCTCACCTGTAGTAAAGCTCCTATGACTTACTAGTAATCTCATTACTCTGATTCATTACCCAATTCTACTTCCTCGTCCCAGGCCTTAAATTATGAAGAGTCTCCATATATTGGAAACAGGAACTCCACTTCCACCCAAAATAAAAAGTTCAAACTTCCTCTCCTTAATGTGTGTCTGTAAAGGGCCATGTCTACCTCAAAACCCCCTGAGATGACTTGGAAAGCAGCTGACCAGACTGTGATTGAAGCTGGGCACACTTGCCAGAGTCAGGAGGGTCGTAACACCTGGAACGAGGGAGTAAAATTGGAGTGGGAGATTACGGGCAAGTAAGGGAAGCATTATTTCCTGATCTACCAAAGCAGGCATTGATGCCCTTCAAGGTAGACAGCTAGAAAGAGCAAAGCCCAGACACAAACAAGGAAAGATCAAATCCAGATGGCCAGGAAGCATGGAAGGAATACTCCAGATCAAAATCATGTCCAGAGGAATGTCTAGACCAGTCAGCTCAGCAGGAAGTTTGCTGGAGAACCCCCAACAGGCAAAAACAAGTGGGTGGGCAGGACCCACTCATGAAAATCCATGTCCCTACTAGAAGAATAAAATAAACTCCTGATCCCACTTCAACAGTTCCCATAAACCAACGCAAAACCAGGGTGGAGGGGCATGAAGAGGTTCCAAGGAATACATGGGAGCAACAACAGTCTGTTGTGACTTAACTGTTGCCATTCCTTTTCCTTAGCTACAACGTTCCTACTTCTCAGCCAGGATGAGTGCTGGAGTGCTTGGTGATGAATGGAATGCTGAATGCTTGGTGATGTCATAGAACAATGGGTGCCTGGTGATGTGCTGAGTGTCGGTTGGAATGTCAAGTTGAGCAGCAGGGAGGCTGCTCCTGGTGGGGCTACCTGTTTTCATCTACCTACTTACCTGGAACATACCTTGTAACTAAGCTTAAATAAACAATCTACAGAACATACACCTCATGGACTTTGTATTAGAACATTTAGGTGGTTATTTTACAAGAGCCTACGTGTTGGGGACAACAGACTGTATATGAAGCTACTGAAGAAACTGGAAGTAACTGGAATTAAGGAACCTGAAGGAAATACAACGCCCTGGTCCCTCATCACCTGGAATGCCAGCAGTCTGGGGTGTTTGACCTTCTAGACAACAATGAAGTTTACGTATTGATGTCAACTAGCCTGCTTGTCTACGTGCCCTGATGTGTTGGAAGCCCTTTGAGTTGCTGTATGGGTACACAGAACAGCTTGCTGAGTCAGATTGTGCAACTGGCAGTACTTCTTTGATTTCATCAAACAGCCAGGATTGATCTATTTTGTGTGAATCAAACAGAGATGCTGCGTGTATTTGGAGGCAATCAGCAGCGTTTACTTTAAAGTTATCATACAGCGCTTTGTATGATGAACCAGCTGCTCGTTCCCTGTGGTACTAATAGTGAAGGTGCAGTGGAAATTATTAATAACGGTTGTTGGACTTGGCCCTTTTTGCAGGGTCATCCCTGAACTTTTTGCCTTCCTCCTGTATTTTGTCTGACTTGTTTTTGTTGGTTTTATGACTCTGGGCACTTTACCACTGTTGATCAGTGCTAAAGTGCATATGCTCTCCCTATTGTAAATGGATGTATGGATTAGTGATTCCATGATTGGCTTCTTTCTTTGGTTTACTTGTCAGACCCTAGTACAGTTCACTGAGTGTGCCCAGGGATTGTAAATCCAAATGCTGCTGGTGGGCTTGCAGCACTGGTTGTGCCACCCACAGAAGCAGCCTTGTAAAATGTGTCTAAGGCCTGCCTTTGCAGAGCCTGTGTGCAGTCTGGTACTGCCATGTTGACTGGGCACGTGCCGTCACTTGCCAGTCCCTAAACCTTCCCTTTTCTTCATATCAGACACCCCTATGGTAGGCCCAAGGGCAGGGTGCATTGTAAGTATAAGGTAGGACATGCCCTGGTGTGTGTGGTGATAGAGCACGCAGGGACCGACTAGCTCAATTTTACCATACTCACCTTGGGCCCATATAACATTCACACTTTGAACTAGTAGTCCTGCCTAACCAATTTTCTAATTTAATCAGTTTGCCCAGAGGTCCGATTTAGGACTCATACCTGTAAACCATGACTTACCAATCCTTGTCACCTTACTATAAGTCCTGTGGATCAGGGAGTTAAACAGGTAATATTTAAACACATTTACTTTTCTAACAATAACCACAGACTCGGGGAAAGTTTTAAAACCTTTATCTATGATAGATTTTCTGAGTCAAATGAAAAAGGGCCACAATCTCGTAACCATAAATTTTACAAGCAAGAATATAACCAGCAGGACATACAGTTTGTAAGAAATCACAGTAACCCCTTTAGATATTGGTACCTGGGAAGGGTAAGAAAGGGAAATAGCACAAGGACATACCACATAGATTATATTTACCTAGAATGGTGCAATGACCAATCCTGGCCAGGGGCTGGGGCAAAATACAGACGAGGACCAGGCTCCCGACTAATCAGGTGCCCACAGGAAAAGACAGGTGCAGATCAGGACAAGTGACCTCAGCTAAATGCAACGCCAGCATCACACCCCTCTCTCTAGGAAAGTCAATTTTTACCCCGATTGGGTAATCCATTTTTCTGACAGAGTGCTTCACCAGCACCTCTGCTCTCGATTGCCTATTGAGTGTGTTGGGCCAGTGACAGGTCAGCTATTCGGACAAGTCGGACAATTTCTCTATCTGAGCCTACCTTAGTTATACCATTTCAAGGGCAATGTACCACCCCTAAATGTCGCAAATCTATTTGTTCCCCTTCAGTGATTGATCAAAAGACGAGGAGAAGTCATCATACCATACTAAGATGATGTAATTTCAGTTTGAATCATATTGATTAAATCCCCACCCATAATTTTATTTTGCCATGATTTTATTCCACCCAACAATATTGGTACACATTTTGAATACATTGTATTTGGTAGCTTCCTTTCTAGAGGTCAGATGATCAGGTTCCCAGGCACATCGTGGGTTAGAAGGGGGCTGGCAGGGGTTCAATGCCAGTGCTTCAGCAAATTCAGAGTCAGAGTACGCATGTGCAGAATCATCCAAGATGGAAGATGTGTCAGTGATCAGGCCCAAAGTACGAGCTAGTACCAAAATCAAAAAGAAGCATTTTAGAATACAGACATAAATGAATGCACTGTATACAACTTATCTCTACTCTATTCCCATTACTTTATTTTAACTTGTGCATTAATGATTAAGCAGAACGAACAAGTTTAGTACAAGCTGCAGCATAAACATTAACGTGTGAAATTTTAAGCAGCCATTTCTGGCACTAGTGCCCAGAAGCAAAGTTTTTCCACCAAGCAGAGAGGTACGTCATGACACATAGATGTGACAGACGCAAACGGCCATTTTAACGCATTAGAGCTACTGTTAGTAAAAGCACATAGGCAAGCTTCCCCTAGATGCTAGAAATGCAGTGAAATGTAAATATTAGTAAACAGAACATGTTGGTTAATATATTATAAGTTATTTAGAGAGGGCTGAATACAAGCAAGTTTCGGAATTTGTGAAACCTTGCTCCATCAGTGGCATGTCCTAATAGTGAATTACAGCCATTTCCCTTTTTTACTATTTCAAGGCTACCTGTTCTCCATAGGCCGGAATGGGCAGTTAGATTATTACATTTTATAATCCTAACTGACTCAGGGAACATGGTAGAAATTCGAGTTTAGTATGCCTGAACTCAGAATGATAAAATACATCTTTTAGTGAAGTTCATTTTAACATTCTGTGTTTGAAAATACCACTTTTAGAAAGCAGGTATTTTCTTGTCTAACTATCCAAAGCCTGCCTCTGATAGGTTGTGTATTCCTTGTCTGGAGTTTGAGTGACAGGCCTGGGGGATTGCAAGAGTCAGAATGAGTCGGCCCAGTGGTGAAAAGAGAGATCTGCATCTAGAAGGGTGGGAGGAGTTGCACCTGTGACCTGTGACCTGAATAGGGTTGTGCCTGCCTTCCACAATGCTGGCTCCACCCCCTGTGGTGCGGCTGATGTCTCTGCCCTCCACTGTGAAAGAAGAGAAGGAATCATGTCAACAAAGTGCTCCAGTGCTGTGCTTTCCCTTGACAATGCTGGCCCCACCTCCTGTGGGGCATCTGATGTTTCTGCCCTGCACTGTGAAAAGAAAGAAGGAGTTTTGTAAACAGAGTGCTCCAGAACTGGTTTGGACTGGGCAAAGGCCCCTCTGCCCTCAGAGGACAAAGGATTTTGGTGTATAAATATTGGGACCCTAATCCCAAGAAATTAGATCACTTTTGGACTACAAGAAGAAACCTCTGCGGAGGAGAGGAACCGGAAGAAACTGAGGAGAGACTATTCCTAAGCTGAAGTGCTGCTTAGGGGATTGGCCTGTAGTGGTTGCCTGACTGCCAAAGAGAGGAGAAAGAACTTTGTGTGCTTTACTTTCAACTTGTGAAGGATCTCCAAGGGCTTGGAAAATAATTGCCTCCTACTAAAGTCTCAGGGACAACAGACTTCACCCCAGCTCCCTAGAGTTCTTTGGAAGTGCCTGCTGCTGTTTTGGGCCTTCTGAGGGACTGTGTGTCACAAGGAGCTGGAAGCGCGACTCAACGAAGAAGAAGCGTGTCCCCATCGCTGCTGCTGCCATCGCATCTCTGAACAAGGGTGTCGCCACTGTATCTGTCGTATTGCACCGCATCGAGAAAAGCGTCTTGCAACGAGGAAGAAGCGTGTCGTCGACGCTGCTGTTGCAGTCGCATCTCTGAACAAGGGTGTCGCCGCTGTGGCTGTCGTATTGCACTGCATCGAGGAAAGCGCCTCGCATCCCCGGTGAAGCACGTTGCTGTCGGAGCTGCTGCAGTTGCATCATGGATGTCACCGCTGTAGTTGTCGTATCGTGTGGAAGCTTGTCGCAAACGTCGGAGAACAGTGTCGCAGCCAAGGCTGTTACCGTCGCATCGCTGAAGAAAGGTGTCGTCGCTGTAGTTGACGCATCGAACCAAGACTTCTCACATCATCGGAGAAGCGTGCCGCATCTGGAAGATCTTCGCGTCTTTCTTTCTTTGCACCGCAACTTTGCCGCATTTCAATTGCTGCAACATTGCTTGTTGTGGAAGCGCAACGCATCGTAAGGTACATTGACGCAAAGTGTTGCATCTTAAAAACTGCACTGAACTAAGCTAAAACTACAATTTTTAAGTATAGTATTGTGGATTTTGTCGTTTGTGGTCTTGTGTTAAGTCTATATAAAGAATACTTCTTTTTAATATACAACTGTGTGGTGTCCATCTGTAGGTTTGTCACTGGGTGGTTACTGTATGTGGTCACAAATGCTTTACACACTGCCTCTGAGATAAGCCTGTCTGCTCGAGCCAAGCTACCAAGGGGGTGAGCAGGGGTTATTTTAGGAGTGTACCCCCTTACCCTGACTAGAGGCAAGGGTCGCTATTTGTCACAAGTAGATACCTGTGCCAACTAGAGACCCCCAAATCTAACAACGGTAAATTCTGCAGTGCTGCGGGGGCATCCTAACTCTGACTTTGGCTTGTTGTGGGTAGTGCGGAGTGCATGCCCTTTTACTGTTGGGTTTTGCAGGATTCAAATGGCCACAAGACTGTTATCTATGCATAGCTCGTGTCCACTTACCAGGATGTGAGGCGGCATTCGAAAATACCCATGTGCGCTTCACTGCATCCTGGATGTGTCCTCTCCTGCTGCCACCCCGAGGCGTCGCTGTGAGCACTGTGATGCACTCTGCATGAGTCAGCAACGAGCATAACTTGGCGGTGGACCATCACGCTTGTTGAATGTTAGAAATGTGATTTCTGGTTGGCTGAGGCTTGCGCCAAAGCCAGGCAGAAATCACAACTCTAGTCAGGGCAAGGGAGTTCCCCGCCAAATATAACCCCTGCTCACCCCCTTGGTAGCATGCCCGAGCAGTAAGGCTTATCCCAGAGGCAATGTGTAAAGCATTTGCGCACGCACCCACCAGCAACAACATCCCAGCCCCCCCACTCCACACAAGGTTATATAAAAAATAGCCTTTGTATTCTCAAAACACATCAGATAGTAATCACACCATATACATTGTGCCAACTGGCACAGGCAATATTTACAAGGGATTATGTACTCCTGACAGGGCCACATGGACCACTGTCAGGATCATCACAAAGTGAACTTGGTGAAGGTGAACTAAAACATACAAGTAAAATAGGTCATAGAACGTACAGCCAGTAAACACTGATAATCACTGCACTTGCAACAGCCTGTGCCATGAAATCCCTCATGCACAGTCTTCCACCAGTCTAACTACATTAGTCCCTCACCACCTAAGTAAAACCTTACGCTAGGGGCGTAAATCACACCGGGATGTATAATCTCCCTAACATAAACCTAAACAGGTAAAACAACCTCCTATGCATAAATCATATCTAGAGGCATTAATCAGGGTGCGCAAAACATACTACACACAGTACATTTCCTAACACCCAAAGCATTAGCACATAACTCACATCTAGCACATACATCACATTAGCACATAAATCAGATTAGGGCCTGCGCCCTATAAATGTAACAACCCCCCTGGCCAACTGGCCATCTAGGAAGGGGCTCAAATGCCCTATGTCCACAGATTAAGGGCTGCTGCCTAAGCAGCGGAGGTCCAGGTTGCGCCACTGCGCCAAGACCTAAACTTGGCAGCTGCTCACTACTTGCTGGGCAGCTGAGAACAAGAACAGGGAGGCCTAAACGCTGTAGCTGGCACTGAGTGCTGCCAGCTGTGGAAGGCCAAGGTAGGGACGAAGGAGTGCGTCTCACTCCTGGGTTCACAAAGAACAAGTCCCTAGAAAGAAAAACCTAAACGGTGCAGCTGCCCACTACTTGTTGGACAGCTGTGAATCAAAACTGCGACATGTGCTCTCACTGGCCCTTAGGAACAAAGACTGGGACACGTGGGAGCCTTCTAGGCTCTAGGACAATACTGCGCCACCGGTTGGAGCCATCTAGGCTCTAGATCAAATAATGGGAATTTTGGGGAGCCCTCTAGGCTCTGAACATTACATGCCCAAGCGCTGGAGCCATCTAGCTCTGGGAACGCGGTGCCCCCACGGAGCGTACTGGCTCCTAAAATCATTAGGTCCATCACTAGGGCGCACGGGCCCACGGGGCCTTCTAAGTAAAAACATGCCCAATTGTTGGAGCCACAAATGGGCTCAGTAAATCACTAATGAACCGTTGGGGTGGCCCACTGCCATCTAGGGCTGCCCTAAATGCACCCCTGCCTACTGTGTAGCGCCCTGGTGCTAATACAAGCCCCTACGGAGCCACCCCCAGCCCGTTCACTCACCGGGCTGCTTCTCCTGTGGCGGGGCTCCTCCGGGCAGGCGGCAGGACACCTTCTGTGTTCGCGGTGGAGGCAAGCACCGGCAATGTGCCTCGCGCCCCTCCGCTCTTTACCGCTGCTGGCTGGCGCCCACGGGGCTCTCCCTCGCACGGGCAAGCTCCAGCATTCACTCTCGGGCGGCACTTCTTCTTCACCCGGGCCCCCTCCTGGGACCCGGGATTCCTGGTGGCCATACGGAGGGGCGGGGTAGCCTCCCGTCCTCTCCTCACAGCACCAGCTTCCAGCCACACCTCCCCTTCCGTCCTGCGGCCCCGCCCACAACCAGGCGGGCCGCGGACGCGGCGGCAATGTGGACTCTCGGCCGGATTCGAGGGGTAGGCTCCCTCTAAAATGAACAATTAGCGAGCGGGGTGGGCACCCGCTCCCTCCAATTACACAGGCAGACACAGGGTGGGCACCTGCTCGAGCAAATCACGCATGAGCAGGGTGGGCACCCGCAAAACCCCACAAGGAGGAGGAGGGAATCCATACGAGGGGGGTTCCCTCGCGAAGGGCTGCAGCAACGCGCTGCTCAGCCCCCAGGCTCTCCCTTCTCTAGGGAAATAAAATGTAAGCGCGCCTAGCCCAAAATAAGGCGCAGGGAGGCTGCTCCAACGCTGGGCACAATCCACACAGGAGAAAATAGGTCCCAGAGGTCCAGGGCATCAGGAGTGGCAATGCAGGGCCCATGGGCCATCACACAGGGCACTCCAGCAAGGAGACAGCCCCAATGGCGGTCCCTTCTGGGCCCCACTAGCAGCAAGCCCCCTCCTGTTAGGATCCAAACAAGAACTCCAGGTATCCAGGTGTCTCAGGCAACCAGGGGCTGGGCAGGGCCCAGGGAGGCAAGCCTTCCCCTGGGCCCCAGCAGCAGCACGCCCCTGGTAGATTCAAGTCAGGAAACAAAAACCTTTACTTGGGGTCACAGCCCCTCTTTTATACACAGAAATCCTTTGTTGTCAAAGGTGCAGGTAAGGGGCGAACCAGATGCAACTGGTTCTTGAGCACTTTGTTTTGCTCAGCCCCTCTGCCTATTCACAGGATGAGTCAGGGACATCAGACACACCGCAGGGGGTGGAGCCAGCCTTGTGGAGGGAAGGCCCAGCCCTATTCAGGTCCCAGGTGCACTCCTCCCTCCCATCAACATGCAGATCTCTCCATTCACCACCGGGGCAGACCCATCCTGACTCCTGGAGCCAGGCACACCAGCCAGCTCCAGCCAATCACAAGCCAGACAGTCAATTCACATTCACTGCACAGACATGCCAACTTCTAGAAGTGGCACTTCCACACTAGACACAATAAATCCACGCACATCATCACGCAGCATTTAATCACACGAGTCCGCACATACCATACTCTACCCTGCACTCCCCACACATCAGGAACTACCATGGACACACATATCCCCCATGCATTCCTATGGGAGGGCAGGCCAATCTCACACACGCACTCAGAGAGCGCACGCACTTTACACTGGGACACAGTGTCAAAGTGTGCAAAGACCAGAAATCACTATAATTATGTAATATTAAAAGGCAAAACGTTCTGGGGTGAACCTGCCAGAAGGGCCAAGTTCAACAGTGAGGTTGCAACACAATGAGGAAAGCGCGTCGTCACCGTGATGACTGTGGGGAGTTCACCAACTAGACCACGTATCTGTCCACGCATTGCTTGTTCTAAGGATACAGGAAGTGGTGTGCAGCGTGCATCGGAAGCATGAGGGGGAGGGCCAAGTCTAACACAACCCCATTCCAGCCAAAACGCAGGGCAGACCAATCACCACTGTGATGGGCTTCCCTGCTTAGGGCGATAGAACACAGACGCGGGCCCGCACTGCAGGGACACCCTCCTGTTCTACGCCACGTTGTTCGACAAAAAAAACACACACAAAAAAAAATTTCAGGCCCAACTAGGCAACCCCACCGGTTCTCATTAGTTGTCCACGGCTAGAACCAGGCCCTGGGCCACCCAGATACCACTGGTCCTTGCCAATCCACAGAGTGGGGGGTGGTAACCCCTTGACATACAATAGCTATTCTCCAATCCCCTTCTCAGTGTAGTTCCAAACTACCACTGATCCTTCAACCTAGGGACCGCACCCTTAGGCTGACCAGAGTTCACGGGCAAGAGTGCCCCACCCTACCTCTACTTCTGGGGTTGCGCACTCTCCCAGGAGAAGCACCCGCCAGAACACAACTCTCCCACCAGTTTAGGACCTCTCTCCCTCAACTGGTCTACCACCTGGGATCCACATTCACCGGATACACAGGGTTCAGAGGCAAGGTACTCCCTCCCTCTGCACCCCCTTCCAGAGTTCTGCACCTCCCACTGTAGAACAGGGTCCCTCCACTTAAGGTAGGCCCCACCTGCTCTCAGGGTAGTACCACAACACTCAGCCAAGAACCCTAAAGATCCCTGCTAGGCCTGTACCACCCCTTCTGGTAAACACAGGGTCTCTTCACTTAAGATGAGCCCCACCTGTGTTCACAGGGGTAACTCTAGAAGGCAAAACCGGCCAGGACGCTGGTTACAGTCGCCCTGACATCCAGGACAGGCAAACACCTGAACCTGGCTCCCCAACCGAGGGACGCTACCCTTTGGTCAGATGTCTGGCGCACCAGGACTTCATGAGGGTGACACATAACTAATGTGTCATGTGACAAGTCTGCCTGACTCTCAGGACAGAAGTGGCGTCACCATGGTCACTCATTGGTGACACAGCCCTTTCTGGCTGGCCCCTGACCCACTGGTTCTTCCACTGGAGAGCCTTTCCCCCTCTCACCCCTCCATCTGGACTTCTGCACCCTCCCAACTGGAGCGGTACTGCCAGACACCAGAACTACTGGAACCCTGCTTACAGATTTTCTGCGTTCTCTAAACACTGGGAGATCCTCCTCAAATGGGCTACAAGTACAGCCTAGGCTCCCCACCTGGTGTTCCATAAAGAAACCACCCAGGTCCTGAGACAGGGTTTCAGGCACATGGAGACACGCAGTCCCACCTACTCCTTCTCCTCAGAGACAGGACGTGGGCCCCTACACCGTGACCTAGCTGGGCTACTCTGAGCCTCTTCCACCACCCGGGCTGGAAGACACCTCAGCCACTCCTTTTGGAATTACTCCCCAACGCAAGCTCCTTATTTCAGAGAACTCACACCCAATCAACCAGCACGCTCCCTATTTCAGAGAACTCACACCAAAGCATTCAGCAAGCTCCTTATTTCAGAGAGCTCACACCAAAGTATTCAGCAAGCTCCTTATTTCAGAGAGCTCACACCAATCGTCCAGTGCAACACACCATTCATCCCCCCCCCCCCCCCCCCAGATCGGTGAGACAGTATCTACTGTCCCTGAATCTCAACCTGCACCCCTCTTACTGAGCACCGGGTGCCACACTCTGGGAACGGGACGGGGAACACATGCACTGGACACACTTATGCTGCCACCACTGGATCCCACCCTTACTGGTGAATCCCGAAAACTCATACTGCACTTAGGGGATAATCTACTCTCCTGAGCTAGTGACACCATACCAATTAAGTCCCCACTGTAGGCCAACCCAAGAACCAGGACAATGGCTCAAGGCAGTCTCTCCTCCAGATTCTCTGGTTTCTGTCCTTGGCAGGACACCCAACTCACAGTGCACAAGAAACACATTTCCAAAGAAATGACATTTTTAGAACCAACTTAAAAACAATAATCCCTTTCCATGTGACTATCTAATATGCAGAGTTTTGTAGTGGAGCCAGTTGTCGCTGTGGTACTGCGCAAACACAAATCCAAATCCCTTCCTCTGTTCACCACTGCTAGAAATGGGATTTCTGGTTGGCTGAGGCTTGAGCCAAAGCCAGGCAGAAACCACCACTCTAGTCAGGGCAAGGGAGTTACACGCCAAAGATAACCCCTGCTCACCCCCTTGGTAGCATGGCACGAGCAGTAAGGCTTATCCCGGAGGCAATGTGTAAAGCATTTGCGCACGCACCCACCAGCAACAACATCCCAGGCCCCCAACAAAAGGAACTCCACACAAGGTTATATCAAAAATAGCCTATGTATTCTCAAAACACATCAGATAGTAATCACACCATATACATTGTGCCAACTGGCACGGGCAATATTTACAAGGCATTATGTACACCTGACAGGGCCACATGGACCACTGTCAGGATCATCACAAAGTGAACTTGGTAAAGGTGAACTAAAACATACAAGTAAAATAGGTCATAGAATGTACAGCCAGTAAACACTGATAATCACTGTACTTGCAACAGCCTGTGCCATGAAATCCATTATGCACAGTCTTCCACCAGTCTAACTACATTAGACCCTCACCACCTAAGTAAAACCTTACGCTAGGGGCCCTAACATAAACCTAAACAGTTAAAACAACCTCCTATGCATAAATCATATCTAGAGGCATCAATCAGGGTGCGCAAAACATACTACACACAGTACATTTCCTAACACCCAAAGCATTAGCACATAAATCACATCTAGCACATAAATCACATTAGCACATAAATCAGATTAGGGCCTGCGCCCTATAAATGTAACAACCCCCCCCTGGCCAACTGGCCATCTAGGAAGGGACTCAAATGCCCTATGTCCACAGAGTCAGGGCTGCTGCCTAAGCAGCGGAGGTCCAGGTTGCACCACTGCGTCAAGACCTAAACGTGCCAGCTGCCCACTACTTGCTGGGCAGCTGAGAACAAGAACAGGGAGGCCTAAACGCTGCAGCTGGCACTAAGTGCTGCGCAGCTGTGGAAGGCCAAGGTAGGGGAGAAGGAGTGCGTCTCACTCCTGGGTTTACAAAGAACAAGTCCCTAGAATGAAAAACCTAAACGGTGCAGCTGCCCACTACTTGTTGGGCAGCTGTGAATCAAAACTGCGACATGGGCTCTCACTGGCCCTTAGGAACAAATACTGCGACACATTGGAGCCTTCTAGGCTCTAGGACAATACTGCGGCAACGGTTGGAGCCATCTAGGCTCTAGATCAAATAATGGGCCTTTTGGGAAGCCCTCTAGGCTCTGAACAACACATGCCCAAGCGCTGGAGCCATCTGGCTCTGGGAACGCGGTGCCCCCACGGAGCGCACTGGCTCCTAAAATCATTAGGCCCATCACTAGGGTGCACCGGCCCATGGGGCCTTCTAAGTAAAAACATGCTCAATTGTTGGAGCCACGCATGGGATCAGTAAATCACTAATGAACCGCTGGGGTGGCCCACTGCCATCTGGGGATGCCCTAAATGCACCCCTGCCTACTGTGTAGCACCCTGGTGCCAACACACGCCCCTATGGAGCCCCCCAGCCCATTCAGTCACCCGGGCTGCTTCTCCTTTGGCGGGGCTCCTCCGGACAGGCGGCAGGACTCCTTCTGTGTTCGCGGTGGGGTCAGGCACCGGCAATGTGCCTCGCGCCCCCTATGCTCTTTACCGCTGCTGCCTGGCTCCCACGGGGCTCTCCCTCGGCAATGGGAGCCCCGCAAGGGCAGGCGCCAGCGTTCACTCTCCGGCTGCACTTTTTCTTAACCCGGGCCCCCTCCTGGGACTCGGGACTCCTCGTGGCCACACGGAGGGGCGGGGTAGGCTCCCGTCCTCTCCTCGCAGCACCAGCTTCTGGCCGCATCTCCCCTTCCGTCCTGCGGCCCCGCCCACAACCAGGCGGGCCGCGGACGTGGCGGCGACGTCGGCTCTAGCCCGGATTCGAGGGCTAGGCTCCCTCTAAAATGAACAATTAGCGAGCGGGGTGGGCACCCGCTACCTCCATTTACACAGGCAGACTCAGGTTGGGCACCTGCCTGAGCAAAACCCCAAAAGGGGGAGGGGGAATCCCACCGCGCTGCTCAGCTCCCAGTCTCTCCCTTCTTTAGGGAAATCAAATTAAAGCGCGCCTAGCCCAAAATAAGGCACAGGGAGGCTGCACCAAGCCTGGGCACAATCCACACAGGAGGAAATATGACCCAGGGGCAAGCACACAGGGCACTCCAGCAAGGAGACAGCCCCCATGGCGGTCCCTCCTGGGCCCCACTAGCAGCAAGCCCCCTCCTGTTAGGATCCAAGCAAGAACTCCAGGTATCCAGGCATCCAGGGCATCCAGGGGCTGGGCAGGGCCTAGGGAGGGAAGCCTTCCCCTGGGCCCCAGCAGCAGCACGCCCCTGGCAGATTCAAGTCAGGAAACAAGAACCTTTACTTGGGGTCACAGCCCCTCTTTTATACACAGAAATCCTTTGCTGTCAAAGGTACAGGCAAGGGGCGAACCAGATGCAACTGGTTCTTGAGCACTTTGTTTTGCTCAGCCCCTCTGCCTATTCACAGGATGGGTCAGGGACATCATACACACCACAGGGGGTGGAGCCAGCATTGTGGAGGGAAGTGCCCAGCCCTATTCAGGTCCCAGGTGCACTCCTCCCTCCCATCAACATGCAGATCTCTCCATTCACCCCCGGGGCAGACCCATCCTGACTCCTGGAGCCAGGCACACCAGCCAGCTCCAGCCAATCACATGCCAATCACATGCCAGAAAGTCAATTCACATTCACTGCACAGACATCCCAACTTCTAGAAGTTGCACTTTCACACTAGACACAATAAATCCGCGCACATCATCGTGCAGCATTTAATCACATGAGTCCGCACATATCAAACTCGACCCTGCACTCCCCACACATCAGGAACTACCATGGACACACATATCCCCCATGCATTCCTATGGGAGGGCAGGCCAATTTCACAAACGCACTCAGAGAGCGCACGCACTTTACACTGGGACACAGTGTCAAAGTGCGCAAAGACCAGAAATCACTATAATTATGTAATGTTAAAAGGCAAAAAGTTCTGGGGTGAACCTGCCAGAAGGGCCAAGTCCAACACAATGAGGAAAGTGCGTCGTCACCGTGATGACTGTGGGGAGGTCACCAACTAGACCGCATATCTGTCCGCGCATTGCTTGTTCTAAGGATACAGGAAGTAGTGTGCAGCGTGCATCTGAAGCATGAGGGGGAGCGGATTTGTGTTGTGCGGCAGCATTTACTCCATCTGCTAATAGAGATATTCAGTCAATCAATCAAGGAATTTGTAGAGCGTGCTACATACCCGTGAGGGTCAAGGCACGGGGGGGGATGGCTGCTACTGATCGAAGAGCCAGGTCTTGACAAGTCTTCTGAAGGGCAGCAGGTCTTGGGTGTGTCGTAGGTTGGTGGGAAGGGTGTTCCAGGTCTTGGCAGCGAGGTGGGAGAAGGATCTGCCGCTGGCGGTTGTTTTCTGGATGCGTGGGGCCGTGGCGAGGGCGAGGCTTGCTGAGCGGAGCCTGCGGGTGGGGGTGTAGAAGCTGAGTCGTCCGTTGAGGTATGCTGGTCCGATGTTGTGTAGGGCTTTGTGTGCGTGGATGAGGAGTTTGAAGGTTATCCTCTTGTTGATGGGGAGCCAGTGTAGGTCTCTCAGGTGGGGGATGATGTGGTTGCATTGGGGCATGTCGAGGACTAGTCGTGCCGAGGCGTTCTGGATGCGTTGCAGCCGTCTCAGGAGCTTGGTTGTTGTTCTTGCGTAGAGGGCGTTTCCGTAGTACAGCCTGCTGGTGACGAGGGCCTGGGTGCCGTTTTTTCTCATTCCGGAGGGGATACACTTGAAGATCCTGCGGAGCATTAGGCAGACCCTCCAGCATTTCGCGATTTCGCGATTCACGAAAAAATCGCGAAATCTTCTGATTACCGCGATGGCCGCGATATTTGCTATTTTGGCCGCTAAAAAATGTTTCCCAGGAGAGAGGAAAGACATATGGCTTTTTATTGGTTGCACACGTGCACGCCACTGCGTGCCACCGTGCAGCCGGTAACATAGCTTGGTGACGTAGGCTTCTCTGTATTTAAACTGTATTCTCTGCCTAAGGCACTTTTGCCTTTTCAGTTCAATTTCTCATAAAGCCTTAAAACTACTGACTCGTCGTCTCCAGCCAGCTTTACATGCTTTGTTTGGTATGCATTCTCAAGTGTTGCATGTCGGGAATTATTTCTTAAATATGCACGTCTCTCTCTCCGCAGCGGTGCCAGTGTTTCTGTCAGCAACTGTCTTCAATGCGATGTTCGTGCCTTGCCTCTGTCTGGGGCCGTTATCATCCGCTGTCTTGGCCTCTCATTTCAAGGCTGTGCATCCATTTGTTATGCTTTTGCATTGTCCAAAGCGTATACCTTTAACATTTCTCCGAATTGGATGGAGAATTTCAGAAAAATGAAAGCCAGAAAGTGACAGACCCTTACCCCGGCCACTGCTTCCCGTCAGTGGAGTGCTGTATGGTCCCACGTGACTGTGTCCGTGCGCTCTGTTTTACTGTCGAGGTTTCCGACATTGTGTCTGTCGCCTTGCTCATTTGTCTATGATTGCCGTTTCAAAACGGAGATAGCAAAATGTCTTTAAATCTTGACGCTCTAACTGATGGAATAAGTGGGCAATCAAAGCAAGTGGGACCTTTGTCATGCATTTCCAACCACGCACTGACTAACCTCGTAAGAAGCATAGGGATAATGATTACCAGCAAGCTTGATTGATTTGCTTCGATCCAGAAACTGAACGGAGTGTGAATTGCAATTAGAGAAATTGGAATGTGATTGCCACGTCCTCTTTTGTTATTGAGGAACGGTAGTTTTGCGGGCCAATCATTTTGTATTTTGTACAATATAGACACTGCCCATGTATGTTTTAAACGTAGTTATTTTTTAAATTATTTTTATGTTAGCTGAGTGAGTTTTAAAGGTATGTTTTAAACTTAGTTATTTTTTTAATTATTTGTATGTTAGCTGAGTAAGTTTTAATGGTATGTTTTGAACTTCGTTATTTTTTTAATTATTTTTATTTTAGCTGAGAGAGTTTTAATTGATTGTGATGGTATTCACCTTCGGTCAAGCTGTCTGTTTCTACATGCCAAAAATAAAATAATTAATTTCTGAATAGGGCCTGCACATTCTGTACAGGGCTTGCTGTGTCTCAGTCAGCCTGGACAAATTAGTACCAGATTCCTCCAAACCAGATATGGCTCATATGCCCCAGGGCGTGTGTCCTCATGCAAGCAGCAGCCCAAAAAGGTCTAATCGTGCAGAAGAATTTGACGATCCGGCTACTTCACTGGTCTACTACCAAATTTAATCAGACCCTCCAGGATATCGCGATTTCGCGATTTCGCGATTTGCCGCGAAATCGGCACTTTAGTAGAGGATGAGTGAATGAGACACAGAAAGGAGGGGGCATGAGAAACAGAAAGCTGAATGGAACAGTGAAAAGAGTGAAACAGGAAGGAAGATAGAGGAGCTAAAAGCGGCAAAACACAACTAAGAGAGGGAGAATTGGGAGACAGAAAGAGTGTAAGGAAGGGCGGGTGACGGATAGGGTCACTGGAGGCCGCTTTATCAAGGTCCAGGGCCAAATGAAATGCCGCACAATGGCCGCTAAATTTCCATTTTTGTGCCGCTAAATTTGCTAATCCATGCCGCTATATCCTGGGGGGTCTGATTAGGAGGGTGTTGAAGCAGGATGTGGAGACGCCGTTGACCTGCTTGGTCATGGAGAGGGTGGAGTCGAAGATGACCCCCAGGTTGCGTGCGTGGTTGGTGGGTGCTGGGGCTGTTCCCAGCGAGGTAGGCCACCAGGAGTCGTCCCAGGCTGAGGGGGTGGAGCCGAGGATGAGGACCTCCGTCTTGTCAGAATTCAGCTTCAGCCTGCTGTCCTTTATCCATTCAGCGACGGCCTTCATTCCCCTGTGGAGGCTGACTTTGGCGGTGAGAGGGTCTTCGGTGAGGGAGATGATCAGCTGGGTGTCGTCGGCGTAGGAGATGATGTTGAGGCTGTGCTAACGGGCGACGTGGGCGAGTGGAGCCATGTAGACATTGAACAGCGTTGGGCTGAGAGAGGATCCTTGAGGTACGCCACAGATGATCTCGGTGGTCTTGGAGCAGAAGGGTGGGAGGCGGATGCTTTGGGTTCTGCCGGAGAGGAAGGATGTGGTCCAGGCCAGGGCCTCCTCTTGGATTCCGGTGTCGGGGAGGCGTGCTGTTAGGGTGCTGTGGCAGATCGTGTCGAAGGCAGCTGAAAGGTCCAGAAGTATGAGGGTGGCTGTTTCTCCTTTGTCTATCAGGGTCTTGATGTCGTCGGTGGCGGCGATGAGGGCGGTTTCGGTGCTGTGGTTGCTGGGGAAGCTGGACTGGGATAGGTCCAGGATGTTGTTGTCTTCGAGGTATCGGGTCAGTTGTCTGTTGACAATTTTCTCTGTGACTTTCGCCGGGAACGGGAGCAGGGAGATGGGCCGGAAATTCTTGAGGTCCTTGGGGTCCGCCTTGGGTTTCTTCAGTAAGGCGTTGATCTCGGCATGCTTCTAGCCTTCTGGGAAGGTTGCTGTCTCGAAGGAGATGTTGATCATTTTCCGGAGTTGGGGGGCGATGACTGTGCTGGCTTTGTTGAACACGTGGTGTGGACATGGGTCAGACGGGGATCCGGAGTGGATGACTGCTCAGCCCTCCACAGGGCTTGGTCGCCCCACTCACTGCTGCCGCTCCTGCCTGCCTTTGCCGCCTCCTGCCTGCAGATTCCTTCGCTCGCTGCCCGCTGCTCCTGGGAATTTCCCGCTGCTCCTGGGAATTTCCCGCTGCCCGCTGCTTCTTGGAATTTCCCGCCGCTGCCTCCCTGCGGCCCCGCCCCCCTGTGATTCCATTCGCCGCCCCGCTCCCGCCACCCAGCTGCTCCTCCCTCCCGGCTCCTTACTTACGGGGACCACAGAGTGTGACCGCTCAGCCCTCCACAGGGCTTGGTCGCCCCACTCACTGCTGCCGCTCCTGCCTGCCTTTGCCGCCTCCTGACTGCAGATTCCTTCGCTCGCTGCCCGCTGCTCCAGGGAATTTCCCGCTGCTCCTGGGAATTTCCCGCTGCCCGCTGCTTCTTGGAATTTCCCGCCGCTGCCTCCCTGCGGCCCCGCCCCCCTGTGATTCCATTCGCCGCCCCGCTCCCGCCACCCAGCTGCTCCTCCCTCCCGGCTCCTTACTTAAGGGGACCGTAGGGGACCACAGAGTGTGACCGCTCAGCCCTCCACAGGGCTTGGTTGCCCCACTCACTGCTGCCGCTCCTGCCTGCCTTTGCCGCCTCCTGCCTGCAGATTCCTTCGCTCGCTGCCCGCTGCTCCTGGGAATTTCCCGCTGCTCCTGGGAATTTCCCGCTGCCCGCTGCTTCTTGGAATTTCCCGCCG
This sequence comes from Lissotriton helveticus, assembly GCF_964261635.1. NCBI lineage: Eukaryota > Metazoa > Chordata > Amphibia > Caudata > Salamandridae > Lissotriton > Lissotriton helveticus. The sequence continues at coordinate 992,488,646 of NC_136067.1, forward strand.
CTGCCTCCCTGCGGCCCCGCCCCCCTGTGATTCCATTCGCCGCCCCGCTCCCGCCACCCAGCTGCTCCTCCCTCTCGGCTCCTTACTTATGACGCCCCCAGAGCGACCGCGCAGCGGACGCGCGCAGCGGGAGCGCCGATTGAGCGCCGAAGGTGCGCCAAAGGTAAGCCCGTCTGCGCCCGTCCGCGCCTGGCCCGCGCCCAGCGCCAGGACCCCTGGCCCTCCCCGCCGAGGCAAGACGACCCGACTGACCTACGACGCCGCCACTCTCAACTCACTCAATGCCGGCCGGACCCACGCCTGCTGCCGAGCCACCCCGAGACGCACCCACGGACCCTTCACCTGCTGCACCTGCAAGTTCACCTGCCTACTAACCTGCCCCGCACCCGCCAAGACAAACACCAGCAGCAACCACCTCAAGTGCATCCTGATCAACACCCGCTCCGTCCACAGACACGTCGTGGAACTCTGGAACCTCCTCGACGCTACATCACCGGACGTCGCCTTCCTCACGGAAACCTGGATGAACGCCTCCTCTGCACCCGACATCGCCATCGCCATCCCAGACGGGTACAAGATCATCAGGAGGGACCGCATCAACCAGACGACCATCGCCATCGTCCACAGGAACACCATCCGCATCATGACCGACGCCAACGACTCCTTCGCCGCAGCCGAACTTCTCCACTTCCAGATTCACACCGACCCTAAAACGACCCTCAGAGGCACCCTCGTCTACAGACCCCCGGGACCACGCACACAATTCAGCGAAGACATCACAGACTTCATCAGCCCGCACACCCTCCCCTCCACTGACTACATCCTCCTCGGGGACCTCAACTTCCACCTGGAGAACAACAAGGACCGCAACACCACCGCCCTGCTGGAAAACCTCGCCAACCTCGGACTCAAGCAACTGGTCAACACCCCCACCCACTACTCCGGCCACACGCTTGATCCTGTCTTCTCTTCCAGCAAGTACATCACCTTCAGCCACGCCACCGGACTCCACTGGACCGACCACAGCTGCGTCCACTTCAGCTTCAAAAGATCCACGGCCCACCACCACCCGCAACAGGTACCTCACAGGAATTGGAGCAAGATCACTGCAGACCAGCTCACCACCTCCCTCAGCCAGAGCCCACCCGCCAACACAACGGACCCCAACGAAGCAGCCCGCCACTTCACACAGTGGCTGACCGCCTGCGCCGACGACCTCGCGCCACTAAAGAACACTCCCAGCAGACCCAGAAGCAAGAAGGCATCCTGGTTCACCGACGACCTCAAGGACTCCAAGAAGACCTGCCGCACCCTCGAGAAAGCCTGGCTCCTCGACCGGACCACCGACAACATGACCGCCCTCAAACACGCTACCCGCAAGCACCACCAGCTCATCCGCACCACCAAGAAGAAATCCCTGAAGGAACGACTGGACAACAACGCCCACGACAGCAAAGAGCTCTTCACTATCGTCAAGGAGTTCTCCAACCCCAGCACCGGCACCAACGACATCACTCCGTCACAAGACCTCTGCGACTCCCTCGCCTCGTTCTTCCACCGCAAGATCGCCGACATCCACAACAGCTTCGGCGCCCCACCCACGCACCCAACCGTCGAACCAACGCCCCCCACCGCCCCCCTTCGCACCTGGACCACGGTGACCACCGAAGACACAGCCCGCACGATGAACACCATCCACTCCGGATCACCGACCGACCCCTGCCCACACCACGTCTTCAACAAGGCCGACTCCACCATCGCACCCCAACTCCGGAACATCATCAACGCCTCCTTCAACACCGCCCCCTTCCCGGAGAGCTGGAAGCACGCCGAGATCAGCGCCCTCCTGAAGAAACCTACAGCGGACCCCACCGATCTCAAAAACATCCGTCCCATCTCGCTCCTCCCTTTTCCTGCTAAAGTCATCGAGAAGATTGTCAACAGACAGCTGACCGCCTTCCTCGAGACGAACGGATCCCTCGACCCCTCGCAGTCCGGCTTCAGAGCCAACCACAGCACCGAGACCGCCCTCATCGCAGCCACCGACGACATCCGGACCCTGCTCGACAAGGGGGAAACAGTGGCCCTCATCCTCCTGGACCTCTCCGCTGCGTTCGACACGGTCTGCCACCGCACCCTAGTCCAGCGCCTCAGCAACATCGGTATCCAAGAGAAGGCACTGGAGTGGATCATCTCGTTCCTCGCCGGAAGAACACAAAGAGTCCGCCTCCCCCCGTTTCGCTCCGAGGCCACCGAAGTCATCTGCGGCGTCCCGCAAGGATCTTCACTCAGCCCCACCCTCTTCAACATCTACATGAAACCTCTCGCAGCCATCGCACGCCAGCACAACCTCAACATCATCTCTTACGCTGACGACACCCAGCTGATCCTCTCCCTCACCAGAGACCCCGACACCGCCAGAACCTGCCTACACGAAGGGATGAAAGACGTCGCCGAGTGGATGAAGGACAGCCGCCTGAAACTGAAATCGGACAAGACGGAAGTCCTCATCCTGGGATCTTCGCCCTCCGCCTGGGACGACTCCTGGTGGCCCCCAGCCCTGGGCACCGCACCCAAGCCAACCGACCATGCACGCAACCTGGGATTCATCCTGGACCCCTCCCTCTCGATGACCAGACAAGTCAACGCCGTCTCCTCATCGTGCTTCAACACCCTGCGTATGCTTTGCAAAATCTTCCGCTGAATCCCGACCGAGACCAGGAAGACTGTCACCCAGGCACTCGTCACCAGCCGACTGGACTACGGAAACGCCCTCTACGCCGGAACCACAGCCAAGCTACAGAAAAGACTCCAGCGCATCCAGAACGCCTCCGCCCGACTCATCCTGGATGTCCCCCGACGCAGCCACATCTCCAGCCACCTGAGGAACCTGCACTGGCTCCCCGTCGACAAGAGGATCACGTTCCGGCTCCTCACCCACGCACACAAGTCTCTCCACGACCTGGGCCCCAAGTACCTCAACGACCGCCTGACCTTCTACACGCCCACCCGCCAGCTACGGTCCACCAGCCTCGCCCTCGCAGCCGTACCACGCATCCGAAGAGCCACCGCCGGAGGAAGATCCTTCTCTTACCTGGCTGCCAAGACTTGGAACTCCCTCCCCATCCACCTTCGGCTGACCCAGGACCATCTCGCCTTCAGGAAACAACTCAAGACCTGGCTGTTCGAGCAGTAGCATACCCCTCCCCCCAAGCACCTTGAGACCCTCCCGGGTGAGTAGTGCGCTATACAAATGGCATGATTGATTGATTGATTGAGTTCATGGTCTTGATGGTGTCTTCGTCGCTGACGTTGGACCAGGCGGTCAGGCGGCTGGTGTGGATGTTGGTCGCAGGGGTGGTGGGCTCGGCGGTAGATGTGGGGGTCGTGGCATTGAAGCTGTTGTGGATGTCGGCGATCTTGCGGTGGAAGAAGGTGGCCAGCGAGTTGCACAGGTCTTGAGAAGGGGGAATGTCGTTGGTGCTGGGGTTGGAGAGTTCTTTCACGATGCTGAAGAGCTCTTTGCTGTTGTGTGCGTTGTTGTCCAGTCGGTCCTTGAAGGCGGTCCTCTTGGCGGTCCTGATGAGTTGGTGGTGTCTACGGGTGACGATCTTGTGGGCCGTATAGCTGTTTGTTGTTCGTTCGCGGAGCCAGTTCTTCTCCAGTTTTCGACAGGTGCGCTTGGAGGCCTGGAGGTCTTCGGTGAACCATGTAGCTTTTTTGCTGGGTGTCGGCAAAGTCGTTGATCCACTGTTTGAGGTTGAGGGCTGCGGTGTCGTGGTCGGTGGGGTCAGGGGGTAGTCTTAGGGCGAGGGTGGTGGTCTGTTGGTCTTCGGTGACCTTGCCCCAGCAGCGGCGTGGCATCTGTTGGGTGCGGTGGTGCGTGGTGGGTTTCCTGAAGATGAAGGGGACGCATATGTGGTCGGTCCATTGGGGTTCGGTGGTGTGGTTGAAGGAGACGTGGGGACTTGCGGAGAAGATGGTATCAAGCATGTGTCCAGCGGCGTGGGTGGGTGTTGTTATGAGCTGTCTGAGTCTGAGGTTGGCGATTAGGGCGGTGATGTTGGCATCGTTGTCCGTAGAGGCGAGGGCGTGGGTGCTGATGAGGTCGGCGATGAAGTCGCTGAACTGTGGCCGGGGTCCGGGTGGTCTGTAGACGAGGGTTCCTCTGAGGGTGGTGTTGGGGTCGGTATGTATCTGGAAGTGCAGGTGCTCGGCGGTGTGGAGGGTGTCGTCGTTGTTGGTCGAGACACTGATGGTGTTCTTCTGGACGATGGCGATACCCCCTCCCACTCCGTTGGTGCGGTCTCTGCGGGAGATCTTGTACCCTTCTGGGATGGCTATGGCGATATCTGGTGCTGAGCTGGTATTCAGCCAGGTCTCCATCAGGAAGGCGACGTCGGGGGTGGTTGAGTCGAGGAGGTCCCACAGTTCGATGGCGTGTTTGTGAGCGGAGCGGGTGTTGAGGAGGATGCATTGGAGGTGGTTGGGATCTTTGCTTGACGGTTTGGCGGGCTGGATGCTGGTGAAGCTGCAGTTCCGGCAGGTGAAGGGCCCGTGGGTGCGCTTCGGTGTGGCCCGGTAGAAGGCGTGTTCTCGTCCGGGGTTGAGTGCGTGGAGGGTGCTGGCGTTGTAGTGCAGTCGGGTGCAGAGGTGTCTCCGGGGGCAGGGGTTCTGGCGCTGGGCGCGGTCCAGGGTCGGACGAGCGTAGCGGCCGCCTTAAAAAGGGGAGGTGGGAGGGAGAAGCAGCTGGATGGGGGTGTGGACCAATGGGGGCGGGGCCGCAGGGGACGCAGCGGCGGGGAGCAGGGTCAGCGAGGGAACGGGCACAGAGGGAGGAAACAAGCACAGGCAAAGGCAGGGAACAAGTGGCGCAAGGCAAATACAGTCACAAAGCAATACAAAGGCAATCAAAAACAGCGGTCACAGGCAAAAAGCGAGCGGGCACAGAGCAAACCTAAGGCCTACCACTGGCCACCAGGGATGAGACGCAGGGGGTAGCCTGCAGGTGGAGGCGGGCCTCGAACACCCTCAGAAGCAGTGGCTGGTCACAGGAGCACGGGCACAGTCAGGTGGAGCTACGCGGCGTGGGGAGCGACCTGCCTGGAAACAGGGTCAAGGGTCGATAAGGATTGGCGAACTTGAACATGCGGTTAAGCATGGGCGTAAAATCCGTTCCGCTCGCGGATTTTGCGGATTTTCGGCAAATTCACAATCCGCGAACTCTCGCGAACTTGCCGAAAATTCGTAAATCCGTGCGAAGCGGATTTTTTGCTTGGTCGCACTTGCCAACTAGAATACTATACAATTTCGCGGGAGTAAACACTTGCGAACACGTAGATGCGGCGGGCAGCGACAATCTCGCAATTGCGAGATTGCAAAATTTACAATTTCGCACAAGAAATCCACCAGCAGGCAGCATAAACCTTGAAAATTATGATTTTTATCAGAATAACTCCTCAGGTTGACATTTGCCTTCACTTTTTTTTTGCAAGGAGTCCATTTTGGGGGGGGGGGTGGGAGGAAGGAAGTGCCCCACAGTCTCCAACTTCCTGTTCCTGTCCAGCAGGCTCCTTCCAGTGCTTTCTTCATGTGCTGGTCACTTTGATTTGGATTTTGACCTGGAAGGATTACTTTTTGTGGATGCTGCTGGATATTTTGATTTTTGCAAAACTGAAAGCACTCAGCAGGTGCAAAAGTTCAATCTTATCATTAGTAACCATTCCCTGTAGTGCCTGGAAGGATTACTTTTTGTGGATGCTGCTGGATATTTGGATTTTTGCAAAACTGAAAGCACTCAGCAGGTGCAAAAGTTCAATCTTATCATTAGTAACCATTCCCGGTAGTGCTTCCTGAGGGGCCCCTTCAGAGTTCAGTTGCCTACTTGCAACTATTCTATGACCCTGCTCTGACCCTCACAGCAGGCTCAGAGAATAGCTACAAGTATACAACAAAGGTCCTGTTAAAAAAATTACACTGCAACAGAAAGCAATTACAGATAAGGAAGCAGGTGCCAGCCTGGAAGTTCAAATTCAGTGACACATTAATCAGCCCCTAATTCATTCATGTCAGTTGAGGCAGGGCAGGTGTGCTTTTCCCCCCATAATCTACAGTGATGAACTAGAGGGTGGCATGGGTGAGCCAGAGGGTGGCATGGGTGAGCCAGAGGGTGGCAGTGGTGAAACAGAGGGTGGCAGTGGTGAAACAGAGGGTGCTGTGATGAACCAGACGTAGAAACAACATGGTCACGACCGTTGCTACCCGACAAGTAAGTTCGCTTTTGCGAACTGGTAAAAAAACCTTGCGAAATGGCAGAAACACTTGCGAACACAAAAAAAAAGGAATCCGCAAAATTCGCGAGAGTTCGCGGATTTTGCGGATTGCAAATCCGTAAATACGCAATTTCGCGGATTGCCAATTCGCAAAATCCGCCCATGCTTACATGCGGTGAGGTACAGACTTGACAGGGGAACAAGAGATAAGGGAACATTGATACTGTTGCACAATACTTAGAATTGGAAGCTGAGTGGTGTTTTGTTTCTCGGTGAGGGATCACTCACTAGAGGAATTTGAAATGTTTTTGTGACTGCCTATACTTGCCCTAGTTTGCTGATGGTGTTTTATTACAGTTATTTTTGTATTTCTGTGGTCATTATGCTGCAATGTTTATTTCATGCCATAAGCAGATTCTGTTCATGTTGATGTGTGCAAGTCTTATTATTGGTGTGCATGTTCATTAGTTACGTTATATGGTGATGTATGGGGTTATATGCTGTTCTGTTTTTCCTGCTTAAGTTTATGCAAAATGTGAGTTGAATTGACTCTTTCTCAATGATTATAGAGTCTTGAACGCTGGTTTGCTGTCTTGTGTGCTTAATAATGGTGTGCGTGTGGTGAGGTTTTGCATTCTTGTTTGTATTTGTAGGGTTGTGATTACCCTAGTACAAAGTTGTATGGTAGTGAGTACCCTAATACAGAGTTATAGGGTTGTGAGTACCCTAGTACAGAGTTATAGGGTGTTGAGTATCTAGTGCAGTTAGAACCCTGATACAGAGTTGTAGGGTGGTGAGAACCCTAGTACAGAGTTGTAGGGTGGTGAGTACCCTAGTACAGTGCTGTAGTGTGGTGACTACCCTAGTACAGGGTTGTAGGGTGGTGAGTGCCCTAGTAAAGAGTTGTAGGGTTGTGTGTACCTCAGTGCTGAGTAGGTCTTCCTGATTGTTGTGTGGCAGGTGTGTGTTTTTGTAACTGTGTGATGTGTGTTGCCTACGATTCTTGTCGGGTCAAAGGTATAGGGTGTGATGTGTGTTACGGCTCGTCCTCTTTGGTCTCAGTATGTTTCTAGCTTTATTTATATCATTTTATTTAAGCAACTTGTAAAGCGCGCAAATACCCTTAGGTGTCTCGGCTCTATGTTCCCTAAGGAAGAGGGATACGGTAGATCTTAATGCATTTGATTGATTCAGGAGGTGTTGGTTGCTTTAGGAGTTATCATTTGCTTCAGGAATGTTCTGTCAATTCCTTCGTGATTTTAATGTGTTTATAGATCTGGCAATGAAACTTAATCTTTTATTTTCTTCCTTTTGGGTCATATGCTTATATCTGTTCTTTGCATGATTTTTGTTTATAGTTTCACTGAGGAAAGGGATATGTTGTGACTTAACTGTTGCCATACCTTTTCCTTAGCTACTTCTTCCCTACTGCTCAACCAGGATGAGTGCTGGAGTGCTTGGTGATGAATGGAATGCTGAATGCTTGGTGATGTCAAAGAACATTGGTTGCCTGGTGATGTGATAAGTGTCAGTTGGAGTGTGCAAGTTGAGGAGCAGGGAAGCTGCTCCTGGTGGGGCTTTCTGTTATCATCTACTTACTTACTTGGAACATACCTTGTAACTAAGCTTAAATAAACAATCTACAGAACAAACACCTCAGCTAATGGACTTTGTATACAACATTTTGGCAGTTATTTGACAAGAGCCTACGTGTTGGGGAAGATAGACAGTATACGAATCTTCTGAAGAAACTGGAACTAAGCAATCTACAGAATCAATCAATCAGGGGTTTGTTAAAGCATGGCTACTCACCCTTAAGTGTTTCAAGGCACTAGGGGTGGGGGGTACAGGTTGCACTCCAGCAAGGAGGGGGTCTGTCGAAGAGCCAAGTTTTGAGGTTCCTTGCGAAGATGGGGAGCGATGTTGTCTGTCTGAGGTGGAGCAGAAGAGCGTTCCATGCTTTATCCGCGAGGAAGGAGATGGAGCGGCCCCCCAATCTGGTCTTTCTGATGCGGGGGACCATGGCGTAGGAGAGTTGGGCTGATCATACGGTCCTTTGGTGTGCGTGGAATTTGAGTCAGCTGTTCAGGTATGCTGGTTCGGGGCCATGGAGAGCCTTGTGTGCGTGGGTGAGTATCTTGAAGGTGATGCTCACCTCGACGAGGTGCCAGTGGATTGTGCGCAGGTGCTGGGGGATGTGGCAGTGTTGTGGCAGATTGAGGACCAGTTTTGCGGCGGTCTTCTGGATGTTCTGTAGCTTGCGGGTGAGTTTTTTGTTTATTCCGGCGTAGAGTGCGTTGCCGTAGTCGAGTCTGCTGGTGACCAGGGCATGAGTCACCGTCTTTCGATGTTTGAGGGGGATCCATTTGAAGGTCTTACAAAGGAGGTTAAGGGTGTGGAAGCAGGAAGACGAGACGGAGTTGATCTGGCGGTCCATTTTGAGCTCGGAGTCTAGGATGATTCCCATGTTGCGTGCGTGGTCCGTGGGGGTTGACGGGTTTCCGAGGGCAGGGGGCCACCAGGTGTCACTCCAGACATCGGGGTTTGGTCCAATGATGAGTACTTCTGTTTTGTTGGTGTTTAGTTGTAGGCAGCTGTTTTTCATCCACTGAAGAAACTGGAAGTAAGGAACCTGAAGGAAAAACAACGCCCTGGTCAGCCCCACCAGTGTCCCTCATCACCTGGAATGCCTGAAGTCTGGGGTGTTTGACCTTCTTGACAACAGTGAAGTTTATGTATTGATGTCAACTAGCCTGCTTGTCTACGTGCCCTGATGTGCTGAAAGCGATTTCAACAAGTGGTGGAATCCCTTTGAGTTGCTGTAAGTGTACACAGAACTGCTTACTGAGTCAGATAGTGCAACTGTCAGTACATCTTTGATTTCATCCAACAGCCAGGGTTGATCTATTTTGTGTGGATTACACAGAGCTACTGCATGTATTTGGAGGAAATCAGCAGGGTTTACTTTGAAGTAATCATGCGGCGTTTGGAGTGATGAACCAGCTGCTCATTCCCTGTGGTACTAATGATGAAGGTGCAGTGGAAATTATTAATAACGGTAAGTTCTGCAATGCTGTGGGGGCATCCTAACTGTGACTTTGGCTTGCTGTGGGTAGTGTGGAGTGTCTGCCCTTTTACCGTTGGGTTTTGCAGGATTTAAATGGCCACAAGACTGTCATCTATGCATGCCTTGTGTCCACTTACCAAGATGTGATGCAGTGTTCGAACATGCCCACGTGCGCTGCACTGCATCATGGATGTGTCCTCTCCTGCTGCTACCCCCAGTCTTTGCTGCGAGCACTGTAATGCACTCTGCATAAGTCACCAACAAGCGCCACTTGGAGGTGGACCTTTGCGCTTGATGAAGTTGCGAGACAATGAGGGAAGCGCTTTGTCACCATGATGAATGCTGGGAAGTCACTAACTAGACCGCGTATCTGTGCGCGCATTGCTTGTTCTAAGGGTACAGGAAGTGGTACAGACCTGACAGGGGAACAGGAGATAAGGGAGCATTGACGCTCTTGCACAATACTTAGGATTGGAAGTTGAATGGTACTTTGTTTCTCGGGTGAGGGTGCCCTCGCCAGGGGAATTTGAAATCTTTTTGTGACTGCCTATGCTTGCCCTAGTTTGTTGATGATGTTTTTTACGTCATTTTTTTAATTTCTGTGGTCATTATGCTGCAATGTCTATTTCATGCCATAAGCAGTTTCTGTTCATGTTGATACTTGCTAGTCTTACTATTGGTTTGCATGTTCATTGTTTACGTTATATGGTGATGTATGGGGGGTATATGTTATTCCGTTTTTCCTGCTAAAGTTTATGCTAAATGTGAGTTGATTTGCCTCTTTGTCAATAAATATACAGTCTTATATGCTGGCCTGTGGTCTTGTGTGTTTAATAATGCTGTGCGTGTTGTGAGGTTTTGCATTCTTGTTTGTAGTTGTAGGGCTGTGATTACACTAGTGCGGAGTTGTATGGTGGTGAGTACCCTAATACAGAATTGTAGGGTTGCCAGTAACCTAGTACAGAGTTGTAGGGTGGGGAGTACACATGTACAAAGTTGTAGGGTGGTGAGTACCCTAGTAAAGAGATTTTAGGGGGTGAGTACCATGGTACAGAGCTGTAGGGTGGTAAGTACCCTAGTACAGAGCTGTAGGGTGGTGAGTACCCTTGTACAGAATTTTAGGGTTGTGAGTACCCTAGTACAGAGTTGTAGGGTTGTGTTTACCTCAGTGCTGAGTGGGTCTTTCCCAGCGTAGTGTTGCAGGTGTGTGTATTTGTTACTGTGGGAAGTGTATTGCCTGAGATTCTTGTTGGGTCAGAGGTATAGGGTGTGTTGTGTGTTATGCCTCGTCCTCTCTAGTCTCAGTATACTTACAGCTTTATGTTCCCCAAGGAAGGGGGATGGGGTAGATCTTAATGCATTTAATTGATTCAGTAGGTATTGATTACTTTAGGAGTTATTGTTTGCTTCAGGAATGTTCTGTCAATTCCATCATGATTTTAATGCATGTATAAATTAGGAATGTCTCATCAATTATTTGTGTGTGTTATTGATGTGGCAATGAAACTTGATCTTCAATTTTATTTTTTTTGGGTCATATGCACATATCTGTTCTTTGCATGATTTTTGTTTATAGTTTCCCTAAGGAAAGGGGACATGTTGTGATTTAAATGTTTCCATTCCATTTTCTTAGCTACATCTACCCTACTGCTCAATCAGGATGAGTGGTGGAGTGCTTGGAATGCTGAATGCTTGGTAATGTCATAGAATGCATGGGTGCCTGGTGATGTGCTGAGTGTCTGCAGGAGAGTGCAAGTTGAGCAGCGTGGAGTCTTCTCCAGGTGGGGTTATCTGTTATCATCTACATACTTACTTGGTACATGCATTGTAACTAAGCTTAAATAAACAATCTTCAGAACATACACCTCGACTAAGCGGTGCAAACTTATAGGAGGATAATAAAAAACAAGGACACGCAGACAATACAGGACAGAGATGCAAGGGAGGAACAAAAAACACAAAATGGGGTGGTAGGGGCAGGAAATATCACCCTAAAACACTTGCCCAAAAATGGGTGAGAGGGGACCAGAAACCAAAGAGAGAGGCAAAGTTGGAGGAGCATACACTAAGTACAAAATCACAAGAAGAAAACCTAAAAAGAAATCCACAGGCACCAAGCCTAATAAGAAGCAAGTGCAGGCTTCAACAAAAGGCCAACAAATGCATTAGTCCACACCAGAACACAAGCATTCTGTATCTTAGTAAAGCCCAGCCCCAACATAAACAGGAAACCATTAAAGACTAAACTTCACACAAGGAAAAACAGGGTGGGAGTCAAGCCAATATGAAACATTCCTACCCAAAGAATGTGGTGAACCCCAAGCAATATCCTGGATCACCAAAGGAGTTAAAAGAGTGAATGTACAGCACACAAAGAATTTCCAACACAAGCCCAAATACGTAATATGGTGTCCAGCCCTCCAACAACCCACTCAGCCAACAAATAAAGGCTCTGGACAGGAAGTGCTGCAGGTTGGAAAAAGGAGGCAAAGTTGTCTGCCCCATAATACCATAGCCACTGCAGAATGCACCCAAACCCAACACAAGTAAAGATTAATAAAGGGAGGGGGTACATACCTTGAATTAATTAGTATGTGGAAGGTACATATGTAAAAGAATGGTAATATATATGTAGATTTAAGTTGAATTAAATAAACTCAGACTTTCAAGTGTTGCTGTACTTTCAGCTAATTTATTTGTTTTTATAATTTATTTTTGTAATTCAATAGTGAAGCAATGGTAGATAAACAGTTATCATAAAAATGTACTTATTTATGCAGTGACCTATATACGTGTTAAACATAGAATAATATAAGTAATATGTACATTTGTTAAGCAGAACTAACAAGTATCTATGTATTTATACACATAATTATTATACACATGTGTTCAAAGGAATACATATATATAGGTACACATAAATAGTCCAAACAAATGCATTTATACACAAGGACAGGCAGTATATTTATGTTTGAGTATGGTGGTTATGTGGAGAAGAGCCAACTCATCAGTAGTCTTCTGAAGATAAGGTAGTTATACATGGATCTTATGTTTGGGGGTAAAGAGTTATATAATTTGGCTGCTTGAACAGAGAAGGATGTGCCACCTATGGTTTTTTTCTTGTATGGTGGGATTTTAAGGTGAGGTGCCAATCTAGAGTGGAGGTTCGTTTGTTGAATGTATTTGGTGATTTTATTCCTGACGAGATGCGGTCCGGCGGGAAGCAGCTAGGTATTTCAACGCGGCGCCACCAGTCAGGAACAATGCTTCCATAGAGTGACACCGCCCCCCCGAGAGACCATGAAGTGCTATTAGGCACCAGTAGAAAAACAGCATTGAGTACAAACGTATGTATTTTAAAAACACATGCCTATAGTTTTAGCAGCGTTACATGTTGTGTATTTATTTAAATAAATCCCTAGTAAGGGTTTATAGGAGTGGCATATACAGGGCTGGTCCCTGTATGGTCCTGAAGAAAAGCTAGTGGTAGCTTAAAACATGTCGACCGTACACTGATCCCACCTTCACAACAGGTCGGAATACAGTGACACACCCCATTTTTAATATACCAACCTAGGAGTAAAATAAATCTGTTGAGGCCCACTAGCACTGTATTTTTAATCACTTACACCCACTCCACCACACTCTTGCACCACACATAGTCCTTCACAAACAAGTGCTCCTACGTATTTCGCAAGTCGTAGCACGCCCCTTTTCGTAGAGAACTGGGATGGCCCCAATGATGAAGCATGTCACCGTGGGGCAACCCCGGTGAGTGAGGGGACTCTAGAAAGAAAGTTTTCTTTCTTCGTTGGCTTGACCTATTACTTTGGTCAGTAGCCACAACACAAGATAGGTCTCGGAACCCAATATTTTGGGCTCCTACTTTCATGTCATATCCTAGGAGGGTGACCTAGTCTTTAGTTCCTCCTTCTCCCCCTTTAGTTAAACATCTGCATAGTTATAGCATGTGAGGTGAACTTCATTGATCAGTGCCAGTAATAACTTCATGTAGATGCTGAAAAGCATGGGTGAGATGATAGAGCCTTCAGGGACCGCTTGCTTTTGTGAAGTACGGTTTGGATGAGACAGGGGTGGTATGGATGACATTAGTTCTGTTTTGAAGATAGCATGCGATCCAGTCAAGAGCAGTCCCCTATATGCTAGCTTCGTAGCGTCTTTTTATAAGTGTGTCATGGTCAACCGTGTCAAAGGAAGCTGAGGGGTCCAAGAGAAGTAGTGTAGCAACCCAGTTCCAGTCAACTGTGTTCTTAAGGTCATCCCAGATGGCAATGAGGGCAGATTCTGTGCCTCTTCCTAGATGGAATCCTGTTTGGAAGCCTGGATGTATGGAATTATCTTCAATGAATTGTGACACCTGGGCAAATTCTGCTCTTTCTATCAGTTTGCCCATGAAAGGTCCATTTGGAATTGGTCTGTAGTTGTCAGGATTAAGTGGGTCCAGGTTTGTTTCCTTTAGTAATGGGCGTATTTATTACTTTTTGGGATCTTCTGGAAATATTCCCGTAGTTGAACAATTGTTGATGATTCTTTTTACTGGTGTGGCAGCAGAAGTAATAAGAAGAGTTTTCTTGAAGGTTTGTGTGATATTTGTTGGAAGGAATACAGAGGCTGGGTTAGCCGACTGTTGGAGGGGGGGGGGGGAAGGTTGGCAGAGAGTTGGTGCTGGTGACTTTTCTTTGTTTTAACATCGTGTCTGCTTTGGTCATGTAATGATTTGCCTGTTTGTGAATGGTTGAGTAATGTGATGAGTTCCTTCTGGGTAATTTGGTTTACGAAATTCAGTGAATTTTATAGAAGTCTTTCGTTGCACATTTACCATTTTGAATTCTGTCTGAATAATTTTTTGTGAGCTTTTTTGATGACTGACTGGTATAATCTGTCACGTTTCTATAGGTGAAGTTTGTCTTTACGTCTGTTTTGTGCCAGGTACGTTGAGGATTTTTAATTGCTGTTTTATATCTTTTATCTCTGCATTTCTCCAAGGTGTCTGTTTTGTTTTGTTCTGTTATGTTGTTCTTAGTGGTAGTAGGATATCAGAGGCTTCCTGTAGCCACTTGTTTAGATTTTGAACAGAATTTATTGTGGAAGGATCTGTATTGGATGTTAGTAGTGTTGCTAAGTGTTAAATTTAGTTTGTTCTACAGTCGATAGGTGGATGCATGTAAGGTGGCTTTCGGTGTGGAGCTTTGTGTTGTTTTATGTTGGAAAGCAAACAAATGGTGGCCTGACCATGTGACTGGAGTAATTGAGTGAAAGGTAACTCGTTCTGGATTTGCAAAAATGACATCTCGGATGTGTCCAGCGATGTGTGTGGGTTTGTGAATGATCCAATGCAGGATCAGTGCGTCGAGGAAAGTGATGATTGTTTTTGCATGGGGCATATTGGGTTTGTCAACCAAATGATTAGGTCACCAAAAATGCATAGGTTGGAGTGTAGTGTTATAAGGTTTCAAACTGTGTCTAGAAGTGGGTCTGGGAAATTTGCAATGTTTGGTGGAGGTCTGTAAATGAGTAGGAAGTTACATGAGGAAGATGGTGTAGGGTTGCATCTGGTGATGAGGGTCTACTTACCTTATATGGAGACGCCATCAGCTTTGGTGATATTTAATGTTTTCTTGAATACAAGAGCTAGGCCACCTCCTCTTTTGCCTATATGATTTTGTGCGATAGTTTGATAGCCTAGAGGAACGGCTTCATGCAACACTGGAGCCATGTCTTCACCCAACTATGATTCAGTTATGAAGAGTAAGTCAGGTTGTGTGTCAGTAAGAAGGTCGCAGATGTAATGCTTGTTTTTTAGAGTGATTGAGCGTTTTATAGTAGACGATTTAGCAAATGTGTTTTGGTGATAGTGTGACTTTGTTTTGTAGAAGAGTGAGCAGTGTTTTGTGGACCTGTAGCAGGTCTGTCCTTAGCGCTGGTATTAGCTGTATGAGGATAGCAATAGTGTAGTTGTTCTGTATCGTATTCCTCGTCAAGCAGGCTAGCTAAGTAGGCATTTTGATGGGTCTGCTTGTGTAGGTGGTGGAGATGGTAGTTGAGAGAGAGTTGGTGATCTGTGTAGTTTTTGTAGATTAGCCTTGTGCAATAGACATGAAGATGCAAAGTTGTGAAGAGTGGCATATTGTTTACTTTGTTTGTGTCTGTTTAGGGGGAAGTGTATGAGTTAGGGGTGGTGGTGCAACATGTGTGTCAAGTTGTAACATTCTAAAGTGTCCAATAGATGAGAGGTGGTTAGAAGAGATTTGCTGTGTTGCTGTACATGTTTTAGGTGTGGGTAATGAGAGAAAGCTGGTTAAGGGTGTGTGTTATTTGTGTAGTCAGGATGGTGGGAGTGGGTGTATGGTTCTAGTTTGTGCCGGAAAGTATTATGAGGTAGTGTGTGTGTTTGTGTGTGAGATTTTGTTTGTCTGGTGTGTGTGTGTGTTATATTTTGTTTAGAAGAATAGTGAGAGGAGGTGAGGATGTATTTGTTTTCAGAGAAGTATTGGTATGTAAAGTATTGTTGGCGAGTGGAAGCTGCAAGGTAAAGGGGGTCTGGTTTTCTTTTAGAAAATAGTCCATGTGGTATATGAGAAGGAATGAACAAGAGTTAAGAGTGTTTGTGTTAGATTTGATTGCTGGAAAAGGTAATATGTGTTCTGCATGAGAGTGCAAGGGTTGCATAGTTGTGGTTTTTTGGTAAAATGAAGTAGAGGGTTTGGTGGATAAATAGATGGAAGGCTGAGTATATGTGTGATGGTGACAGAAAGGGCTCTGTTAGGAGTTGTTTAGAGCAGGGAGTGTGTGTCTGGATGGGATATAGTTACATATGGTGTGGGTTTGGGTTGTGTTGATGATGAGTTGGTTGGTTAGTGGTATAGGATAGAGTTTTCCTTTGTGTGTGAGTGAAGGTGCAAATGTGTGGTAGTTGGGGTAGAAAGATGTATAGGTGTGGTTTGTGGGTTACCGTCAAATCAAGAAGACATTAGGGACCATGTTCAATCAAATGTCAGATGTCAACTATGAAAGGTACATGTTCAACCAAGCAAGACAGCAACCTGGTAAGATGATGAATGTGTATGTTGGGAGACTTAATACAGTTACAAAGCACTGCAAGTTTAATTAATTCAAGGATGAAGAAGCCATGCATCTTAGGGTTATTGATAGTTGCCTCTCTGACTCATTACGACGAGGCATGCTGAATGCAGAGAAACATGCTGAGCAACAAGCTGCTGGTATCGAAGCTGGAACAACTCAAAATAAATTAATATTGAGCATGAAACGTAAGCAGAAACACAAGTCAGAGTCCCAGTAGTAATGTTTCCAAAGAAAAAGAAATTGTGTTTCTGCTATTAATTCTTCTTTCCACATGAAGGTAAATGTCCTGCTTTTGGACAAATATGCAAA
Source organism: Lissotriton helveticus (assembly GCF_964261635.1). Lineage (NCBI taxonomy): Eukaryota > Metazoa > Chordata > Amphibia > Caudata > Salamandridae > Lissotriton > Lissotriton helveticus. The sequence goes on from NC_136067.1 coordinate 992,505,398, forward strand.
GGCTTCAGGAAGGAAAACCATTTCATAACGGTTTGCAAAGCAAAAGAGAAACTAAGTGTGTCACAAAGAGACGAGAAGATAAGCGCCAGAAACTTACAGAAGCACTCTAGCCAATCCCACAAGGCCTAACAGCAACATTGACTAGGGCAAGTGGAAATTAAACAAAGTGTTTTGTTGTCAAATTCATCATGCTACAGGTCATTGACCTCATCATCAAGTGACGGTGAGGAAAATGGATGTGTGCTGGTGATCTCAGAAACAGATCGACGTGTGCATGTAGGATTGGTCGCTTGCAAGAAAAGACAAAAGTCTGAAAAGAATCACGACATGAAACAACAAAGTTCCTTTGGACATTGTCCTAAAATTTCGCTTCTGGTGAATGGGTGCCGTACAGCTTTCATTACAGACAGTGCTGTGTCGATAAAGATTATGCTGGCAGAAAGTTACAAAGAACTTTCTCCGATACACCATCTCACACCGTCAGGAACCAAGGTGTATACCTGGGCAGTTTCTACACCCTTGCGGAGTAAAGGAATACTTTGTTCCTTTTTTGGCAGCCTGGGTACCCTTACACCTTGGTGCAAGGGTGCCTGTGTTGTAGGCAGGATTGCTTTTGTGCAGGAAGGGGCACCTTTGTACACAAAAACAATCAATAGAGGCATCTTCCTCTTTCTATGTGTGCTGCATAATGCAGCACACATAGAAAGAGGAAAGTACAAGGAGAAAGAAAGTTATTTCTCCTTGTAATGCCTCACCTGGGCAGGATTATCTTTTTGGCGTATTTCCAGAATGCATCAAAAACATAGAATGTGTGTGGGAACACCCACCACAACACCCATGGAATGCCTCCCTTGTGCAGAGTAATGCAACGCAGTGATATGAGCTGTGTTGCATTACTCCATATTTTTGAAGCCATTCAGATCCATGCAAAGTTGCTTTGCGTGGCTTCATAAATATGACTTAGAGCTTTGCCTCATGCCTTCACCATGTTGTGTTGTGTAAGCATGATGCACAGCTCTCATAAATATGCCCCTCAAGTTTTGGTGTCTCATCAGCTACAGAAATCTTTCAAGATGTCATTCATTGATTAATTCAGCCTTTCACACATGCTTCTTACTACAGTGATGATAATATACAGGTGTTTGCTGCTACACGAAAGGCACATGACAAAGCAGTCACACAAGTATACAGTCTGCTTGCTGATGCAGGTCTAACACTAAATGCTGAGAAGTGTGAATTTCACAAAAATAGGTATAAATTATTTGAACTTATCTTCTCTGAAAAGGGGATGACTGTTAGCCATGAAAAGGTACAAGCATTGTCATCTACTTGCCCTCCAGAAGATGCGACCATGCTGCGATTCTTCATAGGCATTGCCAGCTACATTTCCAGGTACATTTGTGATTTTACTACACACAAAGTTAAGAGGTAGGAGGAAGAGCCCCACTCTGCCCTCCTAGGTATACCTCTACACACACATAGAAATGGGGCTTCGTAGGTATGGTTGCTACGAAGAAAGAAGAGGGAACAAACCCACTAGTGTTTTAATACTGCTCTCACCCACCAAAATATGTGGCATGCTTCATCATAGGGCTGCTAACACACCTCCGCGCAGACCAATGCTGGAGTTGGAGCAATAGGGAGGGGGAAAACGCAACATAACACAGGACTAACAAAAGATCCCTTCAAAACTATCCCTATCTCTTAACTTGTAGAGTAGAACGTAGTCAGACTCTGAGTAAATGCTCAGGTCGAGTGGCACAGTAAATTACTCCCAATGAGTAACCAAGTTTACTTATCACAGTGCTTGAACTGGCCTGGGAACGCGGACAGCTCCCTATAGTCACATATTGTAAGCTGCATGGCGACAGAAGAGACTGCGGGTTGAGGCAACAGCTTACCTTGATGAATGTGTGACTATAGGGAGCTGTCCTCGCTCCCCCGTCAGTTCAAGCACTGTGATAAGTAAACTCAGTTAAGTAAGGAGTTAGGGATAGTTTTGAAGGGATCTTTTTAAAGTCCTGTTGAAAGCCGGGGATTTTATGTTAGACGGCTGAAACATGTCGACATCTAGCAGAGTGGAGGGGTAGGTGGTTAAATAATTTCCACCACACCACCATCCATTGGTCTTGGAATTACCTTTTAACTAGACCAGGGACTCCATCATAAAAGGGATTGCTTAGGAGATCCTGCGGTCTATTTTTAACATTGTTCTGCACTTTTTTCTTGATCCCACACATTGTTTTTTTCTGTGTTGTGTTGCTTTTTCCCCCTCCCTATTGCTCCACCTCCAGCGTTGGTCTGTGTGGAGGCGTGTTAGCAGCCTGATGAAGCATGCCACAGATTTCTGTGAGTGAGGGCAGTATTAAAACATATGTGGGTTTGTCCCCTCTTTTTTCTTCCAGCGACTATACTTATGAAGCCACATTTCTATGTGTGTGTAGACACTTGTGATTTTCCCACTGTGAGTGCCCCTCAAGGAGAATTAACAAAAATGAGATGTTCTATTTGAATTTTCATCTGTGTGTGACTGAAGTTTCAAGAAAATAAAACACACAATTGAAAATGCAACTGAAATGGTTTACTTTGATCTGAAATTGCATACAGAGATTGTGATGGATGCAAGCCCGATGGGGTTGGGAGCGATCCTCACCCAACCTAATGGATAACCCGATGCTCAGCCGGATTCCAGCTCAGACTGAACATGCTTATTTTCAACTGGAGAAATAAAGCTTGGCTGTAGTATGGGCATGTGAACAAATCCATGTGCTTCTGTACAGAAAGCTTTCCAGCCTTGTTACAGAATATCATGTGTTTTTCACCATTTTTGGAAATCAAAAGCCTAGATGACCCCTCGCATCGAGATGGGGTTGCGTCTGCAGGAGTATGATTAGACTATTATGCACAAACCAGGGAAGGATCAAAACCGGGCAGACTACTTTTCACAAGTGCCACTACAGCGTCATAGCACAATGTCTAAGGCTGCTAAGGCATATATCAATTTCATAGTAAAGTCAAGTGCACCTGCAGCTCTTTCTTTTGAACAGATTCTGTCAGCTACTAAAACTGACAAAGGCATTCTTAAGCTCAAGGAAATCATTACAATACAATCATCGAGGAAGCATATTCGACCTCTTACAGATGATGTTGAGTACCAGAAATTCAAAAATGTTTGTGAATAACTTTCTGTTTCACATGATGATGTCATACTAAGAGGAGCAAGAATAGTTATCCCTGAAAGCCTGAGGCAGCAAGTTGTTGAACTGGTGCACGAGGGCATCATGGCATTGCTGCAACTAAAAGAACCCTCAGGGATCGAATGTGGGTCCCACATCTAGATGAATGAGTTGAAAGGGAGCTTAAACAGACCCTCCAGGATTTCACGATTTCGCGATTTTGTGGTTTGCCGCGAAATCGGCACTTTTGTAAAAATGACGCGATTTTTACAAAAGTGCCTGCGAAAGTGGCACTTTTGTAGAAATCGCGGCATTTTTACAAAAGCTAATCCATGCCGCTATATCCTGGGAGGTCTGCTCATTGCGTCACTCAATGAGCTATCGTAAATGCATCTTTGGGCCTGCAGTTCATCTACTTCTATATCTTTCTTGATAAATAACCGACAGTCAGATCAGGGTTGTCAGCCTGGGTAGAGCCTACATTAATTAAATAATTTGAATCTGATTCCAGACAAAGACAGGAGATGGTGGCCTGATTATGTCACCACAGTCTTCATCAATCCAAGTCTTCTATTTTTTGTCACAATTCTCGTTCCCTCCCCCCGTCCTTGGTCTGATCTTGATCTCTTGTCTGCCATACTTGTCTTGATAATGCACAGTCCATTGCGGTGGAAGGGACATCCTACAGTGTTGCGAAGGTGGTGGGCACGTCTGAAAGGAAGCAATAAAAGGGCTGTTTCCAAGGGGGTCTCGAGCCTACGTTCAGGACTGTGATCAGGAAGTCTAGGACCGGGAGTAATGAAGATACCCATGATCAGGCCAATGACAGCTGTGGGAAAGGCTTACTCCTGTATTCTTTGGCAGGATTGCCACACCATGGTACCGAGCATCGCTTTACGTCAGTGTTTATGATTCTGGCAAGGAAGAGTAGCAATTGTTTCTGTTAAATCTAACTAAATTATGCCCTAGTGAGATGATGTTTTCCTTTTATTCGGAAGAACCATTGTAAATCAGAGGTAGGAGGGGTTTTATGTCTGCTAAAATCTATATGGGTAAAGGCAGAGCGGAGTAGAAAACACCAGATGTTAACATAATTTTTGCAGTTTTTAAGACGATACTCTGCCAACCGTATTTAAGCGCTTTGCCAATACATTACTTACATGCAGTGCTTCTGTGCATCACATCATACATACAAATTGTATGTATTCCACCACAGAAAGCTGCTTCTCCCAGCAGACAGTGGCATGAAAATACGACTCGCTTTCACATGTACCCTCTCAGAAAATATAGCAGACTACATCGAAGCATGTTGTCTAATTATATCTATTGTATAGAGCGCTCTGACACCTTCGGGTAAAGTCCGCACTATATAAAAATGCATAAATAAATAAAGGTCTGTACACAGGATATGTCTGTGTGGTGGAATACATACAGTTTGTATATATGATGTGATGCACAGGAAAACTGCGTGTAAGTAATGGCTGCAGTCAAGGGGCATTAGACCTGGATTTTTCAGCGGGTTTATTCCCAGACTTTTTGCTTTTGTGCCTCCTGTTTTTGACCATGTTTGTGTTGGTTTTATTATTCTGGGCACTTTACCACTGCTGATCAGTGCTAAAGTGCATATGCTCTCTGTGTAAATTGTTGTTATGGATTAGTGTTTCCATGACTGGCTTATTTGAATTGCCTATAAGTCCCTAATCCACTTCAACAGAGTGGGGTAACACAGCCCCCCCCCCCGCAGTGGGGGAGGGGGGCAAGCTCCGGGAGCTAAAGCACATGGAGAATTGCATTTCCATGGGATAACAGCATTCACCTGTGGGCTGCTTCCTCTGTTCCATATTCCAGGTTGCCTATTCAAAGTGGAATACTCTGCTAAAACAGTTTCCATTGATTTAAGGCTGAAAGTGAATGATAATGAGTAAAATAAAGTACCGCAAAAATGCAGCTAAATTTCCATATTTGTGCCGCTAAATTTCCATATTTGTGCCGCTAAATTTATGAATCCATGCCGCTATATCCTGGGGGGTCTGCTTAAAGCTTGTAATCTGTGCTTATCTACCTAAGCAAGCCTGGGAGAGGTTTACTGTTGGTTTCTTTGGACCACTCAACAACAGACATCAAATCATGGTAGTTGTCAATGGGTACTCGCATGACTTAGCATCAACCACACATGACCAAGTCATCGAAAGGCTGAATTACATTTTCACAACATGGGGTGTTCCAACCCCCCCCCCCCTCCCCATTCTCAAATCTGACAATGGTCCACACTTCAATAGCAGAGAGCTCAAAGACATTCTTAATTGTTTGAGCATAAAACATCATTTAAGCACACGTTTCTGGCCACAGGCAAATGGTGCAGTGGAACGATTTATGAGCACTTTAAAAATGGTAGTTCAATGTGCTGCATTGGAGGATATCGTCCTCAAATCTGCTCTACATCCAACCCTACGTGCCTGCCATTCCACTCCTCATTCCACGACAAGAAAAAAGTCCTTCCACCTTGCTGTTCCAGAGATCTCTTGGAATGAAGATACCTCAATGGATCGCCAGACGGTCAATAGGCCCTGAGGTGATTCAAGTCACTGACACCTCTAACAAATGCAAATTGAAGGCCTATGCCGACAAGGGACGACATGCTCGAGACACAGTTTTCAAGAAAGACTGAATGCTTGTTAACCCCTTCGACGCTCATGACGATCTGGGCTCGTCATGAGGTAGCCTCCTCGCACGCTCATGACGAGCCCAGCTCGTCATGAATAATGGGTTTTTGTAAATCCCAGCGCAGCAGCAGAATATCGACCGCACGCATGCGGTTAAGCAAAAGTGGGCACGCAAGATGGACACTCTGTTTGAACCGCTAAGAGTTGTGGCCTAGAAAATCCATAACTCGAAACTCATTACACTTTAAGCCTTTGCCTGAAGTGCGTCAGCTCCAGACCTCGGAAGTGAAGCAACTCCACCTGAGTGCCCAAGTCAAGCATCCAACTCTTCTCCAGAGATGCCAGATGAAGGCGTCCCTCCTCTATTTCATACAACTAGATCTGGAAGGTCACTGCAAGCACCTCAACTACTAATCGAGGAGTTGTTCTGTGTATATGTGAATATATTTGTTCTTACTTTTTATTTAATGGGGGGCTGTTGTGTCCAGTTTTTATGGGCATGAAGTCTCTATTGGCCCTCGGCAGACTCCTTACAAGTATTATGTAATCTTATGGGTGTGGTTAATAAAGTTTGGGACGCACTGAGTTCAGTTAACAGTTGCGTGCTGAAGAATAAAAACGTGCAAACCAGAGCTCTTTGGGTGGCATGGTCTGTTATATGCTCTCTGGCTAGGGAGGACGCTGCAGTCATGTATCACTTTGTCCACAGCTGAGATCAACTGGACCACAATCAAGTAGAATGCAAATTGCTCCAGACGGGAGGCCATACACTACTGTAATACAAATTTGGGAAGAAACTTGGAGCAGGATAAGAATCACCTTGATAGGAAACTATAGCTAACTTCAAATAACTGGTGAGCAACTTTCCTCCACCCACAGAGACAAATGCTTTTGGAGTCGGTTCAGGAAAATGTGCATTTGGAGGCTCTTAGGTCCATTTTGGAGGTCCAGAACAACAAAGGGGTTTCAGTCTCCATTGCCAACAGCTACTAGAGGGGTTTGTGATGTGATCCATCTGGACAAAAAGCTACACCTTAAACAAGTGAGGCCCGAATATCTTGACTATTCACACAAGAGCATACAACTGTTTCTAACAGCAGCCCAATAATGTGTCCTATAAAAGACATTGGATGCTCATTCCTTTATCTTTTAGTAAGGAGTGTTCCAACTCACTTATCAGAAACATACATTTGGATGACGAAGTCTATATCGAAACTATATCGGGCATCTTCAGAAATGGATGCACAACACAGTGAGTTCTTGAGACTTTCAAATGTCTGGTCACTCTTTAATCACTCTTTAATACAGAACATTTTTCTGGGCCCTTCTTATACGCCAGGACTGTTAGTCGGACTACTATGGTCCTAAAATTGCCTTAACAGTTTCATTAATACCCAGTGAGAACCCAATTGGCCCTCTCCTAGGTATGGGTAGTGGGAACCTTATAGTGTAGTACTGTCTGGGCCTTTGCCTCCAGAAGTCGAAACTTTACACTGTCCCTTTGGTGCCCTGGGTAGCCCAAAGGACTGAATGCATCTTGCACTTGGTTGCCTGGATAGCCAGTTTCACCCTGTATCACAAACGGCATCTTTTTCTAAGCCTCTAAAGTTATTTCTCTAGACATTGCAGAGCACAGCAATACTTTCAAGATGGAGCACACACAACTTTACTAGGCCAGACGTGTGGTAGGCTATTGTGATGTCACAAAAGCTAATGGAATTTCTATATAATGCTGAGCGCTGGACACATTCAGATAGAGAATACAGCGACCACGTATCTCAAATTAAATTTGTGAAGAGTGTTGCCAATAATTTTTTTTTAATTGTAGGGCTGTCTGCCTCCTGATTTCTTGGAAACAGGTAATGCAGTCTTTACACCAGTTCACGACTAGAAATGTTTATTTGACATATAGAGGTCAGAAAGGGGGCGAACACTCATCTGTCTTTCTCAGCAAGCAGGGAATGGCCTTTATTATTTCAGTGGGCAGAGGCCAGCATCTCATAGCACATACTCATAGACAGCGGTGCCTTTGTATACTTTAAAATGTTAGCACAGGAATAGTATACTTGGGTTTCGATTATTACATAACATTAGTGCCCATTTTCTGATACAGTTTTATTAAAATCTGCACCCGCAGTCACATAGGAAAATAGTCAATGTTGTACTATGTCATTTTGTCTCTACAGTGACAGTGTCTAAGTCTTTAACATTGTTTCGGTACCCAAGATACAGCAAACAACAACAATCCTATGACCCATCACCCAAGCAAGCACAGGGACAGCTGGATAATGTGAGTAAATCTTCTCGCTGTTTAATAGTCTCAATCCTTCCAGGGTGCATTCTTTATATGTTTGACTTGCCATTGCAGCTGACTGCTTGACCCACGATATCTAACATAGACAGTAAGCTCTGGGTCAGCCTTCTTCAACAATGAACTTCTTTTTGTCAGCTCTCACCAGCCATTGATTAAATAGATTGTCAATCACATCTTCACTCCTGTTGTTTCTTTTATTGTCATGTTGAATTGTGAGTGTATCATTCAACCTCCTATTGGGACTATTTTACATCTGAAAACAACTCAAGTGTCATCATTTTGTCTTATTCCATTCTTTCTTCACACAAGCATCCTTCACATATAGCAAATATTTTTACATTTTATTTGACTGTAGCAGGCCTTTTTTCAAATTAATTTGTCAGGGCAATACTAGTGCAATCCTATGCCCTCCTCTGTCTGTCTGCTCTGCTCTTGATTGTCCCTTCTCACTGTCAGTTTTAGTCTAACTGCCCTCCAGTTCTCTTCCTTTGTCCCTTGTTCTGCTCCTATGAACCCTTGTCCCATGTGGTCTATCTCCTTGCCTTCTCTCTCTGTCACCTTTACTTTTCCCTTATCTGTCCGCTGTACGACCACCCTGGTCTCCATTGATTTGTAATCAGGCCCACTGTCCTCTTTCGTTGCCCATTTCTATTGCACCTTCTCCCATTTCTGGGCCTGCTCTTCACTCTCTGTGTCTGGTCCTCCCTACTCTTGCGGGCTGTGACTTCAGCAGCGCAGAAGATGAGTGTGCGGGTAGTGGGTACTCAGTGATTCCCCTCCATGCTGCAGCTGTCTTATGTCCCTCAGTCACTGGACACTGTCCAAGCCAGTAGGTGTTGTTTGCATCTGTAGTTATAAGCCAGAACTTTTGGCGTTGCCATTGCTTGTTTTTTAACAGTTTTCATTAAGCTGCCTTTGTTCTCCAAGGGAAGGAATAGGACCATTGTTTTCCTACTGCCAGAACATAAACCAAACGTTAGCAGAGTGCAGGGCTGGCTCGTCCGTTATGGTGGAGAAGCATCCCCCCCCCCCCCCCGCTGAAAGCCAGCAGAGGCAAAGGACAAAAATGTATTGATAATAAAATATTTTTATTATCATATTATTTTTAGCCCTGCAGACTGTGGGCCGAGGGTGGGGCGTGGCCTCCGATACTGATGCTGCAGCTGCAGCACCAGGAAGGAGGGGGGAGTGGTGAGCAGTGGCAAGTGTGCATGATGGTTTGGCCGGCCCTCTGGGGCCTGCCAAACCGTCATGCGCACTTCTCCACCGAGCTGTGCTTTACGGCTGTGTGGAGAAACCAACTCAAGCTCCCAGTCTATGTCTGAGCGCTGAACTGAGGCTCTAAGACCAATCTATTAGTACTAAACTAATAGTATTTCCAACATGTGAGCAGCGCTGGGAAAGGGGGCTGGGAGCCTGCACAGTGTCCAGCAGTAACTTGATGGGACGCAAGGATAGGGAGAAATGCCGTTGGAGCAGGTAAGTCTTTTTTTCTTTTTTTTACTTCCTTTTTTCTTTTTTTGTGTTCCCCACCTCCCCCGCCCACCATTTAGCAATACGAGTAGCGCTATTGGCAGAGTGACTGCGGGGTGCAAGACGCACGTCTGTCCTGTCTTCTAGACATAAGGCCTGTTGGTCTCATTTTCATGGGGCTCACCCAGTCGTGCAGACGAAAATTGTGCCACTGACACTATATGATAACTGGGCTGGACATTTACTATTTCTTTTTTATAAGGGTGTTTATCTGTTGGGTGTCTATATTCATCAGAGCTTGCTTATTTCATGGCAACCAATGCTCCTAACTACAAGGCTTTCTAAAAATACCAGTCATGCGGTCGTCATATATGCTTGTCTGATGCTCACTGGCCCTTTTTTGTCATTTGTTTTGCTTGACCATCCATTAGCTGCCACCACATTCAATTAAAGAGGGGAGAGAATATGCAGATGGGTGAAATGAAGCAGAAGTGTGTGGTTAATAGGTTTGTCTGGGGCACGGTGCCACTACACGTAAATTTGAATTTGAATTTAAAAATTCATAAAGTGCGACGAATGACTGAAAGCATCATGGCGCTATGCGACTGCAAGCAGGAACCATGCACTGGACCATTTAAGAATTAAAGAGGGAAAGTAAAAAGGTACGCTTTCAGCTACTTCCTAAAAGTCAGCTGATTAGATTGGCCTCTCAGCTGTTCTGAGATAAAATTCCCAAGTTTCGAGGTCTGATACACAAAGCCTTTGCCACCCCATGAGGCTCTATAAATCCTTGGTATTGCTGCTTTTTTTTATACCGCAGATTCCTCTTGGGTAGGTACCAAAAACAATATGTTAATGAAATATTCAGGGCCAATCAGATAGAGAGCTTTATGGGCTGTACAAAGCACTTTAAAGACTACCCGTTTCTTTTAGCCAATGCAGGTCTACCAGTGCTGCCGAAATCAAATCACGTTTCATGATGTTATAAAGCAGTCGAGCTGCTGCATTTTGAATCTGCTGAAACTTTTTTAGCAGCTCTTCCTGCATGCCCAAATAAAGGGCACTACCGTAATCCAGTCTCTAAAAGACCAGAGAGATGATAACTGTCTTCCTGAGATTGAGGGTAGAATCTTCTCAACATTCTTAGCACATAGAGCATGATGACGTAAACTGGTTAATCTGATCCGAAAAGGTGAATTTGGGGTCAAATATGAATCCCAACTTTCTTACCTTTTGGACAGGAGTAGGCAGTTCACCCAAATCTTGAGGCCACCATGTATTGCCCTAAAAAGAAATATAATTACCAAAGATGAGTACCTCCGTCTTTCCGGAGTTTAACTTAAGATGATGCGTGCTCATCCAGTTTACGATGGCTCTCATACAGTTGTTAAATCGCTCGGCCACTTCCTCTATGTCATTGGTAATAGATACCACCATTTGGGTATCGTCTGCATAAGGTATGGTGGAAAAGCCAAAAGTTCTTACCAACTTAGCTAGTGGAGCAACATACAAGTTGAAAAGTGTGCGACTTAGCAATGACCCCTGTGGGACACCACATGGCAAGATGAATGATTTGGAAATAAAGTCTCTCAGAGCAACTGATTGCTCCCTATCATCAAGGAAGGAGCAGAGCAGCTCAAAAGGTGCCCCCCCCCAATACCTACCTCTGCTGATCGCTGTTTTAAAACTGGAAGACTAACTGGGTCAAAAGCTGAGGATAGATGTAAATTACCATAGCAGCCTTCCCACCTTTATCCATTATATCTCGAATCTCCTCTGTGACTACCACCAAGGCCGGTTCTCTGCTATCGGCTTTTCTAAACTCGAACTGGGCTTCATCCAAAGTCTTATTATGATCCATGAATTCCAAGATTAAGATATTTAGATGTCTCTCTAAGATTTTAGCTGTGATGTGGAGCCACGAGATTGAGCAATAGTTCTTTTTTCATTTGGATTTAAAGAAGATTTTTTTAATAACGGAAGGATAGATGCTTCTTTCTATTCCTTAGGAAAACTTCTGGCCTAATAATACTGTTCAGCAATGCAATCGAAGGTGTGGCAACACATCCTGCAATCTCATGTAACCCTTTGGAGGACACGGATCTACTGGGGCCCCTGATTTGGTGGTCAGTATCACTTGCTGCACAAAAGGAAGCTATGGGCCAGGAAGTGTGGCTGCACTGGCTACAGACGGAGAGGAAGGAGAGGTGTGTTAGGGGAGGGTGCAGTGAAGAAGGGTGACAGCTGCTTGTGCTATTATTATAGCACAGGTGTGAAAGAGGACACTTTGTAGTTAACAACGAAGCCATGTACAAAATGTTTGGAAGTGAGCAGTGGGGTAGACAGTGTGTGATGGCCCAAGTGCGAGGGAGGATTTAGGCTCCTTGGATGATTTTAAAATAAAAAATGAAGCATCAACGTGTGGACAATTGGTCCCTGAAGCCACAGTGTACTGGTGCCACTGCACATGCTGTATGAAAGTACTCCCATGGAAGTGCAGATGCAAAGGGCAGGGACAGGGGAAGCGCTACATAAGATCGGTAATGGGGGTTGTTGCTGTTAGTTCAGAAGGATATGTCTTCATAGTTTTCAAGTGAGAATAATGTTGTAAGGTCATTTCTTGTCTTCCTCCTTTTCACCCTGTCTTTCCTCTTTGTTCAGCCTGAGCATATTTAGAATGTTGTATGATGTCACAGAATGTGGGGTGACTCATGTGAGTCAGTTGACTTCAGGCTGAGCAGAAGGAAGCAGCTCCTGGTCGGGAATTCTTACCAACTTACCTACTGGCCTACTTACTACCTTGCTACTTAACTTATCACCTCTGTAACTACAACTTGAATAAAGTTACTTCCTGGAACCACTACTTGGCCTCCTGTGGACTTCATACTACGACGAATACCAACAGCCAGAACATAGTTAATAAGAAAGTGCAGCGTCATGACCAGCATGTCATTAGCTGCAGTGCAAGTCAGGGAATGGGCAGCTGTGCTTCTGAGAGAGAGGTGAAATAAAGCATTGATCTTTTACTTTTGGGGTATGGTGGCACTGCACCACTGCACATCATAAAGGTACGGCCTGTTAAGTGAAGTAGTGTAGTGTAGGGCAGGGATGGGAAAGGGAGACTGTAGTGTAGTTCCTATATTCCCAATAGTCTCTGCGCATTAGAATAATATATCCTATAGATGTGACGTAGGGCTTATGTCGACTAGGTCTCTATCGAAAATATTAGACTTAATTGTGAGTGCCAGCTAGCTCAGAGTTCACTAGAAGCTTTTTTGAATAAACAAGAAGGGATTAGTTTTCGACAAACGCATAAACATGACAACGTTGTTTCCCAAAGATAAAACGTATCTTCAGAGTCGTGGAAACAATAGATAGATATTTCACTCAGTCAATCGTGCATGCTTCGTTTCATCAGAGGTGCAGAGAAATAGAGAGACGGGCGTTTTCAATAAAAGTATTTATTGAACAGTCTTCTTTCTCATGCAGAAGAAATTAACTGCTACAATCGTAATACTGGCTGTAAAGTATAATGCGTACAGCAAGAAGAGTATTATAAAATTATACTGTAAAAGCATGGTATGGTTTCTAAGACATAAAATACATACATAAATAAATAAAGACTAAAAGTACTCAACTGGTGCTTCTAAAATACGCCTATCCCGATGTACCTAACCTAAGTATAGTACGAGGGAAGAAGTAAGATAGGTGTGGCATAAGTTTAGTATTCTTTGCCAAGAATCTATCCAAGATTTCTCTTAGGGTATAATCAGCTCTGTACCTTGGTTTAGAATGAAGGAGGTCTGGTATCTCTCTGTCTCGGGACTCGATTTCCCAACACCCCACAAGGGGAGCTTGGAAACAATGGAGCTGGATTTCTCAGCAAGAGAAAAGACAGCGTCTCTCTTATTGCGTCAGCTGGAGGGTCAGCTTCCTTCGGCACTTGCTGTAGCGAGCTGCGTTGGGAAAGTAGATAGTCGAACTGCTCCAAACCACTGTGTGTTTTCTAGGACAAGTGTGGCATATTTATACCTTGAAGGTGCCGAGTTTGACGTAAAGTTGGACATAATAACGTCATCAAAGAATTGCAGTTCTTTGAAAACTCCATGAGTTCTTGGACAAATCAATATTCAAGCAAGGGGAAGTCCCTGGTGGCTGAAGCCGAGTTTTCCAAGAAATCGTTGTGGCTTTTCGGAACTAGTGGAAGTATCCATGCCTGTATTTGGACTGCATGGGATATGTCTAAATATGGTTATGATTTCTATGCCTATATAAGGACAAGGTGATTTATACCTATATAAGGGCATGAATCGAGAAGATTACGCTAGGGCCCTAAAATGCTATACAACAAGACTTGGAAGTATGTTTGGGGTGAGACAAGAACCTCCCTCGCTTATGTGAGTTTGTAAGTAAAGGACAAGGCTTAAACAAGCATAGTTTGTATATCGGAACAGGACATTAAAGATGATGCGTCATTGGTACAGAGCAGAATACCATGAATGCTGAAAGTAAACTCCAGGAAGACAGGCAGCCTCTGATGGATGAGACAATGTAAGTAGAAGCAGTGGTGGCAAAAGGGGTGAAAGAACATGAAGGGGAGCTGTGGAGCTTTAATGTGGAACAGGGAGAGGTAAGGGCAAACGGGGGGCTTAGAGAACAAATAGTTTGCTAATGGTTGTTTACAAGTAGCAGGACGCAAAAAAACACAACTTTTGCGGATTGTGATGAAAGCCCACTGGAGAGAAACTACTGTCCCCGGAGCCACTGCACCTGCTGCACTAACAGAAGCTACGCTCCTAGAAATGGGGTAAAGGCTATGGATCGGAAAGAGCTATGTAGAAATAAAGCAATAATCTGGTTTGAATGGGTTTGTGTAGGTAGGTCACTGTGAACTGCACCTGCTGCACAAATAGAAGCTACAGTCTAGTAAGTGCAGTGTTGGACCGGGGATGAAGGATGGGGGTGTGTTAGTAGTGTCTGGGAAGTGAAGAATGATGACAGATAGTCGAGATGTTACTACAGCGTTGGTAGCATATGTTGTAGTTAACAACGGATCCAAGTACACAATGTGTAGAAGTGCATAGTGGAGTGGACAGTATATGATGGCTCCAGTGCCAGGAAGGAAACGGGCTCCTTGGTTCCTGCTTAAAATTTTAAATGAAACTACAGTCTGTGTTCAATATGTCCCTGATTCCTTAGTGTCCTGGTGCCACTGCACATGCTGCATGAATAAAAAGTGCGCCTCTGGAAGTGTGGGTGTAAAGGCGATGGATGGAGGGGCATGCGGGGTGCTCTTAAATGAGTAATGGTGGGGAGTAGTTCTTGCTACAGAAGCACATGTATGTTAGGGTGACCAGATTCTCAAAACAAAAAACGGGGCCAGGTGATAGACATAGAAGTAGGACTACGGTTTGCAGTAACCATTGACATAATAATAGCTGTCATAAACATAGAAAAAGGACTGCAATGACGGCTCCCTCCACAGACCGAGGTGAAGCATTACAGACAACAAATCCAAGGTCTTTTATTGGCCCCCTCTCCTTTAACCAGCAGTATTAGTACTTTTTATTACATTTACACTTTTAAGGACTAGCATATATTTGCCAAAAATCAATAAAACATCACAGGCTAGCAAATGCCAGATTTACTAGCTTTATCAATGCTCGTTTCTATAGCGGCGCGTCAGTACCATGTAAAGTACAACTCACTAATGTTGCTTAGTTGCTCATGACAGAAAAGCATGGGAGGTAAACTATGGAATGCTAAATTGCCAAAGGGCAGCCAAGAACCAATGTAAGAAAAACACTTCCCTCTAGGTATTACTGCCTTAGGGTCTTAAGGGTCGCAAAGGCTGGCCGACCACACAGTCCTCCCACATTTGCGTGGTCTCTGCTGGGATGTCATGTTACTTTACTGGGGTATGTATAGTGCACTCTAGCCATTGTTATCATCTCCTAGCGCAATAGTGTGAAGACCTGAGTAAAAAGCTTGAGCAGCTTCCTACTACAGCGCTCACCTCAGTGACGACACACACCGTAAACAGTGCAAAGAGAGTAGGCATGCGCATGCTCAACCGGAACAATGAAAAACAGGGACATTTCTGTGTTTAATCTGGACACTGTTTGAAAACAGGGACATTTGAGTCACTTGAAGAAAAGTGCCCGGACACAGGGACACTTCTCCAAAAACGGGAACCATCCTGGGAAAAAAGGGACGTCTGGTCACCCTAATGTATGTGTAATTTATAGGTTAAAATCCAAGAAAACACAACATATCTTAACAATCAGGGACAGCGTCACTGCTGCAACATCCTGTCATTCTGGGCAAGTCACTCATTTCTCAGTGTCTAAAGAAATTAATCTGTCATCCGCATGTTACATGATGCACTATTTAAAGGTTATGTTACAGCTTTGTAAATGGAGCATAGGAGGGGCACCAATTGGCTCCATGTGGAGATTGAAGACTACTAAAAGCAAAGTAAACGCCAAACTCTCTGGAAGACAACTTGACATTTGACCTCTATTTTTGAATGCACAGCAAATGTGATGAGATAAGAACAAGATTTACAGGCCTGTTTACAGAAAAGAAGCACTCTGAAGGATACTAGTAAATAAGGTTTTGGCATGGGAGGTACAAAGTGAACTTGGACAGCCTAAGACAGCAAATGGAAAGCAAAAAAAGGTGAGTTACAAATCACAAAGTGAATGGCAAGTAATTGACAGAATGCATTCCCAGGTCAACTTTCTGAAACCAAGATATCTTTTGCATACCACACAGCTTTGCTGTCTGGTAGGCTGTGACCTAAAAAGGTTACTCAAAGACATCTCTAGTTAGCTTGGACCTCACCACCATATTGGTCAAAGATGCAAATTGTAACCAAGAAACTGCTGAGGCATTAGAGCCTCTGCAAAAGAGAAGTAGAAGAATTCCTCGAGCAAGAGTGGACATTTAACTCCAGCATGCCTACTAACTGCAGAGTCAGTCTCAAATTAATATGGTATGCTATCTTCCTTCCTGCAAAAGCAAATATTCATGATAGAAGAATCACAACAATATGATTTTTTGGAGGACTCCTCCTCAGAATTTTAGCAGCAAGCAGAGCTCCCCTTGATTTCTGTCTAGCAGATGTTAAATGAAATCTGCAGTGACTAATAAACTTGAGTGCCACCTCCCAATGGCTTTCCCAGTACCTCCTATTTTGCTACTGCTTGTTCTGGTGCAGCCTGCATCTCCTTTATCTGCCATGATGCCTGTCATTGATTTTCCTCTGTGCCCAATGCTGACCCCGCTTTTGCAGACAACTTAGCATTAAAATCTGTACTGACAGCGCCACGAGATGATCTCACCTGTGTCATGGTCGCACTGCCAGGCTTGCGTGCACTTGGAAAATACTTTGTGGAAAAAGTTGGGATGATGATCTTTGAACATTTGACCGTTTATCATGCCACACATTCACATTGATGTCCTCAAATAAATGATGTCTCTTTGTGCTTGAAGACAGACATTATCACTGTATTTTCAGTCTGCATTACCATCACATTCATCTATGCTTCTACATAAGGCCTGGTTTTTCCAACTTCAGACACCGGTACAACAGAGTATCAATATTCATTTATTAAGTGCACACATTTCCTAGAGGTCTTTTGTCCATATTCAGGTCCTGTGAGTGGATTCCCTTAGTGTTCCTGGAAATACTCAGCAACATCGTATTTGTCTTTTGCTTTTGTCCTTCCCTGTTGCTGCCACACATCCCAAATTGCCATCTGCAAACTAGCGCTTACCAGGTTTGGTTTACTACACCTCTATCAGCTTGCATATTCAGGGTTGTCTTGTTGAGGACCCCTGACTGAACCAGGTATCTTAAAAATGGCTTAAGAACCTATTTTTGGGGCATACCCAATACTATTATCATGTAAGTCACACGGCCATATTTGTGCCATCCTCATCTTCGTTCTCTAACCTTACTTATTCAATTTCCCCAATAGAGTCCTGCAACATTTCTGTTGTTTTGCGGGGAAGTAGAATCGATTGGGTAAGAGAACAATAATACCCAAAATACTACACAAAGTCCATAAGGACAAATATATCAACAAGCATTCAGATTCAAATGATAGGTATTTAAAAAGTTAAAATCGCAACCTTGCCGTTATAGATTGAAGATTCAATTGCACCCACTGTAGGATAAGGTACCCAACAAATAAACAGCACGCACCGGCAATGCCAATAGGTCAGGCTTTAAAGGAATATTGTATGGGAATGTGAAGCACTACAAGTAAATAGGACAGGAATCAATATGTATTTGTGTGGAAGCAAAGAACTGTAGAATAATGTTGGTTTAGGTTAAAAGGTCAGGTGACAGTTGCACTGTCAAGCCAGGCCTAGCAATCTATGTAGGTTAATGACTGCCCTCATCCCATATGCGCTGCTGCAAAAAAAAACCTACATAATCGATGTAGTTATCTAAGACACTTTAATTGCATTACAGAGTCACATATGTGCCCCTGAAAGTCCAAACTCATCCATCTGGATAAATAAACATAATGATCACAGCTGCGATAAGGGCAAGCACTTTTTTGGTGCAAGTACACAACTTCTGCCCAATTAAAACATTTACTACTGGCTCCCAACATATAGGTGGAGCCAAAGCCCCTCACCTGGGGATTCTCACATAATTGCCTGGCAACTGCGGTGCTGTCAAACCAGATAATAAAAAAACCTCTCAGACACAGGTGGTAACAGCTTTACATACTTTGGCCCAGATTTACGCATATTTCAAGCAACACAGCATCTAAATTTGCCGCACGTCACTCTGCAAGGTTGCACAGTGCCATATCTACAAACGTTGGCCTGCTATCGGTGTCATCACCCATTGTGATGCAAAATCGGATTGCCATGTGTGCTGCACAGCCTCACGCTATAGTGCAGATGTGAGTGTGCGCTGTCAATCATAGGATTTGTACTAGACTGCAGTGGTGTATAGTAGAAGGGAGTAGAGTGCATTGGCGTGAAGTGCAGTGGCGTGGAGTGCTGCAGAGTAGAGTGGCGTAGATAACAGTGATGCAGAGAAGAATAGATTGGCGTAGAGTGCAGTGATGTAGAGTACAATGGCATATAGTGCAGTGGTGTAAAGTGTTGCAGACTATATTATAGTGGCATAGAGTGCAGTAGTGTCAGAGTAGATTAGCATAGGGTGCAGTGGTGTACAGTGCATTGGTTTTGAGTGCATTGCTGTAGAGTGCATTGGTGTAGAGTGCAGTGGCGCTGAGTGCAGTGGCATAGAGTAGATTATTTCAGAGTAAAAGGGAGTGGTGCCAGGTAGAGTACAGTGGCGTAGAGTGCAAAGTAGATTATTGTGGCGTAGAGTGCACTGGCATAGGGTGGAGTGGTACAGAGTAGAGTGCAGTGTTGCGGATTATGGTGGCATAGAGTGAAGTGGTGCAGAGTAAAGTTGTTAATAGTGCAGTGGTGCATAGTAGAGTAGTGTTGGGTAGGGTACCTTGGCATAGAGCAGAGTGGTGTAGAGTAGAGAGGCGTAGTGCAGTGAGGAGGAGTGGTGCAAAGTAGAGTGGAGTAGGGTAAAGGGCAAGTATGTATAGTATGGCAGTGTCCTGTCATTACAGACGCCACATCTTCAATTGAAATGACCATTACATTTGCACAGACATACAGTTTTAATGATAAAAGTGTACAGCACACAAATGATGTCTGGAAAAGTCATTATCTAGTGTATTGATTTCATTTGATTTCATCATATTACAATATTTGTTTCCATCACACTTCAGAAATACCAACAAAATTGCTTCATTTGTGTTTTTCTAATTCTGATTTATTCTGAAATATCTGCACAGTCCATTGACAGACATTTAAATGTTGTGTGGTAGAAAAAAGATAACATCAGACAGCCTGCGTCCAGCACACCCCCAGTAGCCAGCATGATTGTCACATAAATCCTCTCACTTTGAAGTCAGAGAAAGAAAAGTAAATGCCAAGACCCCTGGAAGACAGTCTTACATTTGACCTCTGTCTTTGAATGCCCAGCAAATATGACACAATAAGAACAAAATGTAAAGGTCTGTTTACAGAAATCGAGCACTGGTGGACGAATGCAGCAAATAGGGATTGGGCAGGTGACAGGAGCAACTCATGAGGAACAACCTAAAACAAATAGAGGCAGTAAATAGAAGGCAAGTAAGTGTGAGTAGGTGTGAGTAGGTGTCAGAGCAAGTGACTCTGGCGCGCAGAGCTCACGGTCCAATTCCTGATGCCTGCGGCAGCTCAGCTCAGCATCATATTACTCTGGGCAATAGCTCACTTAATCTCCCTGCTGGCCACTCAGCGCCTGGAACCCCTGAGGGGTGATAAGTTTGCGCTTTACAAATGTGGAATTTTAAATTTAAAGCCATGGTGACCAATGGGCGGAATGCATTGTCAAGGAAGCACTCCAAATGTCCCCAAAATGTCGTTAGCAAATCAGACAGCTGCACTGTCTAGTAGACTTCGACCTATAAGGGACATTCCGGAATGCCTACTATCGGTGAATGTTAGGATGTAGAACTGGGCAAAGAGAGCTGGGATTTTTCTGTACTCTGTGTTTACCTTTTAGGAAAATTGGCTTTTTACATTTCATAAAATTTCTTTAGAAATTCCAGGTTTGGGCCTGCGGTGATGTGAAAGACGTACCTCTGAGAAAGAACGGATGGTTAAAGGCAGCGCTGGTTACTGTCCTAGCCCAATGTTCTACTGTGTTATGGTGCAGTTTTGCAGCCGCGCCATGGAAAAAAAACCGAGAGGGAGAGGTTCCTCACACCTGGGTGCAATGTGCACATCATTCCAGCCTTCTGACAGGCCTGGCAGTATATCTTGGTCTTGGCCTGTCAGGTGGCTGGGAAGGACGAAGGTTTAATTTGCTCTGCGCATTCTTTCTGTGGACACTACTTGCTCTGGAATTGAGTCGAAGGGCAGTATGAAGCTGGGCTAGTTCTCCGTACTTCTTGAGCAAACACATTCTTGTCTAAATTAAAAATTGGAAGCTAGCTAATGAAAGTTGGTTTCAAATTGAGTTATTGCTCAATTACATTCATTTTACAGCAGGAAAACGAATCGAATATTTCACTGCACAAAATTCTACGGGGCTTATTTATGAGCCCTTTGCGCCGCCATGGCGTCACTGTTAGTGACGCTGCGGCAGCGTAAAAAATTTCCCACGTTTCGCCATATTTACAAAGTGACACATCTAGGCAGATACGTCACTTTGTAAAGCCATGTGCTATATTATACCTGCACCAGGTATAATGTATGCAGGGTGGGCATTTCCCCACAAAAAAAGGATCGTAGAAGTGTTGCAGTGAGATCTATGAGAATTCACTGTGACACTTCTCGGACGCCAGTGCTTCAAATCCTTACCCCTGTCTCACACAGGCATAAGACTGATGCAGACCCCTTCACATGGGGCTTGTCCCATGTGAAAGGACACATTGCTAGAGCTGTGTCTGCTTTCAGACACACTCCATCAATGTGCCATGTTTGTGCATTCAGATACGTTAGGATTACTGATGGATTTGTAAATCCTTGCGACATGGAGCACCATACAGTAAATACGGTGCTTCCATGGTGTCGCAAGGATGGCGAAAAGTGTTGCATCTCTTTTCCCGCAGTGATGCAACACTTTTCATAAATGAGGCCCTACATTTCGCCATGCTTAAATTTAATTAAACTACCCATACCAAGCTATTTAAATTACAGAATCCAGTGCAGGATGTCTACATTGTCGTGTTTAGGTTGTTATTAGTTCTTACAGTACGACAGCCGCGGCCGGTAGTGGGAGTACTGGCCGGGTCGTGACGTGGGTAGGGGGAGGGGCAAGGTGGGGGGTAGTAATGTATGGATTACGGACTTTAAAAGGTAAGTAAACGTAAAAATAAATAAAACAAATTTCGTTACATACACTGCATCGCATATGGTGATGCAGTGTGTGCAACGAAATTCATTTTATTTATTTTTATGTTTACTTACCTTTTAAAGTCTGTAATCCACACATTACTACCCCCCACCCTGCCGCTCCCCACGTCACCGCCCGGCCGATACTCCCACTACCGGCCACGGCTGAAGTACGAGCTGTTTTTTCGGAAGCAAGAGTGTAGTATTAGGATGGTGGCTCTGCCAGGGGCCTAGCTGTCGAAGGTGCAGCAAGTGCAGTGGCACCAGATCCTATTGGAGTGAGAGGCCTGCGGCACAAAAATTATAGCCGTACTGCAGCACCTATGAAGGGGAATTGGAACAAATATTTTATTGCTTGTGTTGTCCCTCACGCCTTGGCAGAGGTAGTAAACAGGGTCGGATTGGTAACGCAGGGACTCGGGAAATGGCCGAAGGGCCGGTAGCCGAGTTCTAGCTGTGGGCTGCTTTTTTGGGCAGCCTGGGGTCTGTCTGTGCTGTTAGGATGCCACCAGCAGCCCAGTGGGTGCCTGAGTGGCCTTTCTAGAGGCATATGGGCGGAGGTATCACTCCCCTTCGGGAAAAAACCTTTACAACGCACCTTTTACAACGCACTACCATTACAACAAAACTTTTACAATGCAACATCCATTACAACGCATGCCATTACAACGCAACCATTACAACACATGATACTACAACGCATACCACTACAACGCATGTCATTACAACGCAGTCATTACAACGCATACCATTACAACGCATAACATTACCATCCAACACTTACCCTACTGTTGCACCCCCTGGAGTTAGAATAGTAATTTTTACCCCTACATTATCCAACACTTACCCTACTGTTGCACCCCCTGGAGTTAGAATAGTAAATTTTACCCCTACACTATCAAATACTTACCATATATGATATGTAATGGTATGCGTTGTAATGGTATGCGTTGTAAAGGTAGTATGTGTTGTAATGGAATGCGTTGTAATGGAAGTTTTGTGAGATGCGTTGTAATGGCATGCGTTGTAATGGAATGCGTTGTAATGGATGTTGCTTTGTAAAAGTTTTGTTGTAATGGCATGCGTTGTAAAAGTATGCGTTGTAGTGACATACATCCCTCCCCTTCTCTCGCTGGGCCGGCCCATTAATGTATGCTGATTGAGCGGGGCAGGGGGCCTGAGCAGAAGTGGTCTCACTTGCATTCTTGTGTGGCTCAACAGTGTGAACTAATGTGTGCAATTGTTTTTTATCTAAGTGAAGTTAATAAAACATGCCCCCCACCCCCTTTCTTTTCATAAAACTTCACTGATGCAATGTTTTGCGGAAAGGCAATAGGCAAATGTAGGCCACTTTTTTTGTGTGTGCCGGGCCGATATTTGATCCCAATCCAACCCTGGTAGTAACTGCTAGCCACGGCTGGCAGTGGGAGTACCTGCAGGGCGGTGACGTGGGGAGGGGGAGGGGCAGGGTGGGGGGTAGTAATATATGGATTATGGAGTTTTACAGGTAAGTAAACATTTAAATAAATAAAACGAATTTCGTTGCGTGCACTGCATCGCATTTGGGGATGCAGTGCACTAAACGAAATTAGTTTTATTTATTTAGATGTTACTCACCTGGGAAGCTCCGTAATCCATACATTACTACCCCCACCCTGCTCCTCCCCCCTCCCCACGTCACCACCCTGCAGGTACTCCCACTGCCAGCCGCGGCTGGTAACTGCTATAAAAATGCAGTTGGAATCCAATATACCACAATAAGCCAGGTAGCGCTGTGGTCATCAGTCAGCAAATGCCACAGATTGTCATTGGTTTTGGTTTTAACTTCAGAACATTAATGAATAGCAACGTTGTGCATTTTTAACACCATTTGCTAAATTACGTGGGACATTAAAATATGTGTGAACATGCATTTTCTCATGCGAGTGAAAATTGCTATTAGACGGAAAAGAGTCTGATTGCTTTATATTAATATATCGTATTTAAGTATTTATTTAATTTCACACTAATACCGGAAGGCATTTTCTCGCCAGCTGAAAAGAGGGTGACAGAATTTAACTCTAAAAGTGTCACTTAATTTCATAACTAGCTAAATCTTCAGTTGTGTGTTGGCGAAATTAAAGAGGTTTCTTTTAGCTGCTCAGACGGAGGGAGCTGAATTCCACAGCTGAGCTACCTGTACTGAAAAGGATGGCAATCTGCATGTGTCTCCTTAAATGGCCTCTAAATAGTGCTTGAAAGCAGTGCAGCTCATGACCTGGGATGTATGAATGGAACATATAGTGCCCGGAGACCACCAGTCTGCACAACGCCCCCTCCCACACATCTGAATCCATGGCGAGATACTACTGCTCAGCCATGGATGAAATAGATCATGTTTATTAACAACATAGTCCCAGAGTAGCGTGCTACTCACCGAAAAAGCGCTTCAATGCCTCATCAGTGGTAGCAAGCACTATATAAATGCAAACCTTTCCCCTCTTCTATCACGACACTAACCTCCTCAAATCCAAATAATGGACTAACATATCCACCGCTCAAATTACTTTCCTATTTTCACTAGACTAATTCACCACTAATACTTTTATGGGTTCCGGAGTAGCGTGCTCCCCGCCAAAAAAGTGCTTTGATGCCTCGTAAGGGGTAATGAGCCCTATATAAATGTAATTACAATACAATATTTTAAACAAGACAATCCTAAAATCACACAGGAAATGTAAACGATTACAGAAATTATCAAGACAAGCACATTACAGTACTTGGTGAACAATGCACAAATAAGGCATCTAAGAAAGTATGCAATCAAAATAGTTGTCAGAACCCCATGCAGAGGGTCATGGGGAAAGCAGGGGCTACTGGGCCCAAATGGAGTTGAGGCATTTTACTCCTGATTTCCCTGGGCGCGACCAACAATGGGTCCTTAGCAACTGGGTGAAGTACCCCTTCAGCACTAGACTCTCAGTGGTAGTTAACCCTGAGCGTAGGACTACGCTACAATCACGTAGTTTGCGCAACTACGCGCTACGCAAATTGCACTTAACACAGTGCAAAAACGCATAGTGTAGCAGGCATTTTTTGCTTGCTCGCGGTCCTCAACATCAAGTTGGAGACTGCGAGGATGCAAAATGACATCCCGGCGAGACTTTTTCCTCATTCGCCATCAGCAACTTCAAGTTTCCGATCGCGAGCGCAGAAAATTAACCTACCGGCGAGATTCTCAATGCGGGGAGGTCTGGTTTCTCATCGCGATGAGAAACTACTAGTCCGTGTTGAGAAAACTGCAGCTCGAGTACAAATCTAGTTGAGTGGCAGAAAATGACCGCTTGCACTGTGCAAGATGCCGTTTGCAATGATTGCACAGTGCGGACAAGCATCCGGCACTGTGCAAACAGTGCGTACAGCATTTTCCCTACCGCACTACGTAGCTCGCGTAGCTTGCGTAGTGCACTTTGCGTAGCTACGTGTAGCGCGACTACGCAAACTACGCCCAGGGTTAGTGGTAGTGTGGGTAGAGCAGTCCAATGATTTCTTGAGTGGTAGACACAGGGGGTGAACACTGGTTCACAAACCAAAATAGGTGCAGCAGAACCAATAAATGTTTATCTAGTCACTTACTTGCTTTTATGAAAAGTGTTTTTATATACGACCCCAAAATAAAATACAAGATTCACAAACCATATACACCACCCTCTGACGTCAGGGCATTAGTGTTTCATAGGCAGGCCCCTGAGTTCCCCTCCCCTCAAGCTAGTGGCAGTGGTTATTCACCATTCAATATAGGCAACATTCAGGTTAAGCCCCACTAGAAGACTGAGTCTCAAGTGTCACACTCCCATGGCTTTAAGTGGGCCGGATCTCACCAGTGCTGAGCACCGGCAGTTTTTAAAAGGAGGCCTTATAACGGGCGTCTGTCGGGCTCTGTTTTGTGCCCTGGCACAGGCAGTTCGTTAGCTTCTGGAGTGCTCATTTCTCACTAGTGGAGAAGTTACAGCATGACGTCATGCCAGGTGAGCATTGTAGGGGAAGGGAAATCTTTTAAAGAGAGTCATTTTCTCTCTGGCTTTCCCTTCTCTTTTTGAAACTCAGGAGCAGCAACTTTGTCGTGGTGTCACAAGGGCTTTAAGAGGAAGCTTTTTCAATATTATATACAAGGCATAGTTGCTGCTTATTTAACTTGTGGAACTAACAACCATTGACAAAGTCTGGCAGGTTCTGACTTGTTGTAGGTAAGATACTGGTTATATTCTATTTGCTTAGTTTTAACTGTGTTTGGTGGCCTCTTATTTCTGGTCCTTTTTCAGTGTTGTGTTTTGTGTACCTTGTTAAAGCACGAGGACGCCCCTTCGCTGGGGCAGCTGTGCGCGGTATAAGTATGAATAACATAACATAATATAACATCATATATCTGGATACAGTGACAGAAACAGTGACACAATGACACAGTGACATAAACAGCATAATGCAAGTCGGGCAGCACACTATGCTAAGCACAGATATTAAAGGCCAAAGTGTAATAGCGCTATCTGGAAACCAAGTTCCCCTCCGGCCATCCGGCCTCAAAACAGTCTTACTTGAATCAGCGGGATCTGAACGACTGGAATCTCTGAGCACGCCTCCTCTGCGGATGCTGGAGCTGCAGCAGCTGTCTCCGGTAAGTATTTCTCACGTTGCTGAGGCGGGCTGAGCTCGGCTGGTCTAGAGTACCCCCACACTTGTTCCTGCAGCTGCACCAGATGGATGTGGGGAGGCAGGTGGGTCTCATAGCTCCTCCAAGCTGGGTAAGTTATTTGCTTATCCCCATCTGTAGTGGGGGGTGGGGTTGAAAATCCTGGCACTGGTCCTCTGTCATGGCTCTGGTCTACTGGGGTCAACACAGCAGCTTTTCTTCTCCGATGACGATCCCTAACAGCCACATTTTGCTTGCATCCAGTGGCCTCCACTGCACACAGGCTACGGCCTGATCAGCACAGCAGCAGTCTTCACTGTGGCCCCTCTTGCATACAGGGTTGCCGAATAAACACCACACGCAGGCTTTAGCCCGCTCGGCACAGCAGCACACTTCACAGTGGCCCCAACTGGTATACGGGAATGCGGACTTCTAACTGAACACGTGTGATGACTGTTTGGTGCAGCAACAATCATGGCTCACTTCACAGCAGCCCTCCTTTGGCATACAGAGGTTGTCGACTTTTCCTGTATAAGGCAATGACCCAATCGTGCAGCAGCCATCTCCTCACACCTCGCTAAGGGAAACCACTCAACAGGATTCCCTACTGGACATCACTCTCTCAAACACTCTCCTCTTCCTCACAGGACACACTGGTTTTGGAAATCAGGTAGGTGCTCCAGGCTTCAGGGATGTGATTTTCCATTTGCTGGGTGATGTCACTTCACCCAGCTGGGAGAGTAGCAGGCCTTGGCCCCTAGTCCTTGTACAGGCGGAAGTCTTGAGGAGACACTCCTCCCCGCACAGCCCGACTGGCTGCTTGACAGGTGCCAATTTTTTGAGGTCCCAAGCTCCTCTTCTTATAGTCCACTTCCAGAAAGCAACTGTGATTTAGAGTCTGATTCTTTGAAGTTTACGTTGGGGATCTGCTTACTTTTGAAATACCCACTCCTCTGTTCTCTCTTCTCCAGACAGCAGTCTGTCACAGCAGGAGTGACTCCTAATCTGATATCACCACAACACAGCAATGGAAGAGACTAGAGGTTAACAGCTGGATGGCAGACACAGTGATTTGTGTAGCAAACGGTTACCCCTGGGCTTCCGACCTATTCTTTATATTACCCTCATCACTCCCTTCTTGTTTCTGAAATGTGCCCAGGCCCCTTTCTTTTGACCTCTCTCCAAATCAAAAAACACCCTTGGAAGTGTACTAGAGAGCATGGCTCTGCCTTTCTCCACTGTGTTCACCAGCTTGCCGGAATGCAGCAATACACATATCTGACTTGGAGGATTCATCTACCTCATATTCTGTTTCTCCATTCCACCCTGGGTTTTCCAAAATGGAACCCAGAGTCTTCCATGTATTGTACCCTTCACAAGCATACATACACCCATCACATGCATACATGCACTGCACAGCACAACACCCCTCATGTACTGTACCATTCTCAGCCACACATGCCCCCAGCACATTCATATAATTATATATGTGCTGCACATAGCTACATCTTTTATGCATTGCACCACTCAGAGGCACGCATATACCCAGTACAGCCAGATAATCTACACGCACTGCTCAGAACTGCAGTTTTCATGTAATGAAAAATGCACAGGCCCACATACACTCAGCACATGCATAATTACTTAAAATCATTGCAAAGTTGTGGTACAGTATCAAAATTATGCTAAAATACGTGTCTCACGCCATTCTAATAAAGATATATAATTGTGTATAAAAGTTAAGTGTCAATTAAACCACAAGAACAAGCCATTTCCAAAATTTGAGATACATTCTTAAATTCATTGGTTTGAAAATTGTATATTAGAAAAAGTCTGTTCCTATCTATACTTGAGACAGTCACTTGGTCCGTTGGGGATCTGGTCAGGACTGAGCGATCTTTTCCTGATAGGGACTCTTCACTGCTCGTCTCCTTCTGTTACTCTAGGTGACATGCCAATTGCAACCAGACGATCTTCCTCTGTGATATTTTAATTTAGGGACCTTCGTGTGATATTTATGAATATGCCAAATTTGGCCAGGTCCGAGGGCTCCATGCTGGACTGGAGCAGGGCCACTGCGCCCCACAGTTTCTGATCCCATGCTTTAAGAACATTGGTTTTAACAATCTACATCGGTGTTGCAATAGTGTGAGGTAGCAACATAATAATAATCCACATTTGTAAAGCGCTAACAATCACCCGTAAGGGTCTCTAGGCGCTGGGGGCCGTCGGAAAGATTAAGCAAGCTACTGCCCAGAGTCACATGGTGCTGGGCTAATCTGCCACCGGCACCAGGGATCGAATCGTGATCCCCAGATTCCGATAATGATATCAGACAAGACAATATACATTAGACGTTACATAACAGTGAGAATACAAATATCAAACACAAAATTTTATCAGATACATATGTGAAATAAGACAAAAAAGAAACTAATTATACATAAATAACACCAAATAAATGTGTAGCAGCGTCCTAATCTTTTTGTACTAATAGCTCTAAATAGACATGTGATTACTATTTCATATGCAGCTTCGTCTATTTGGCAGTGAACACTTATGTAATCAACGTTGACGTTTTGACCCCTTATATCTGAGTGAGAATACACAGCATCACCATGGGGTCTTCATCAGGTCTGTAAACCAAAAGTGTATATGGCCTGCCTGGAAAAAAATCTCAGTAAAATCAAAGATGGTATAAAGGGTGAATCGCACACTCGTCCAATAGTATTAAACCAAACCTTAGAACCAGGAATGTATGGAAAGGAGTCAGTCGGATACGCATTTGTTGCTCCTGGTATAATTGTGTATATTTGTGTTCATTTCAAGCCAACGATAGTGGCTGACAAGATTGCCATTCAGTGGCAAACACTGTTGATTGATTCTTCACCACTGATTCCCAGCTCCAAGAAATCAAGGAAGCACAAGTTGCTCCTTGTTTAAACATGCGTATTCCAAGCCTCTGTAGAAGATAAATAGCATTGCCCTTCAGTGTGATGAAATATCGCATTGACTCCTATTGGACAATTGTGCAATTCAACCATTCTACCATCTTTGATTTTACAGCAAAAATCTAATAGGCGGAAAAGAGATATGAATTTTTAAATGTTTAACTAGGAATACTGTCAAGATGCATAAAGTCACAATGATATCAGTGGTCGTGGTAAACTCGGACCTAGACACAATTTAATGCTGACCACAATGGAGCACAGTTCAGATACACCATTTAGGTTTGTCCTCAAAGATTTTACCTTCTGACTTGAGTCCTTTAAGTCCCAATCCACAACAGGCGAACACTTCTAAAGTCCCCCTAGGATCTATGGGGAGACACTTAAGATTCACAGGGTGTCAGGCAGAGGCTAAATAGCAGGGTCCTGTCCATGTCCAGAAAAAGGCCTTCTGTAACTTGTTGTGTCCCTGTAGCTTTAACAAACGTTCCGCGCTTGGTCACTTGGAGCCCACTTTTTTATCCTCGGTACAAGCAGGAGATGTCCAGTCCATCAGGGCTCTTCTCAGGTCACAGACAACAGGCCCAGTCCTTTTCTGAAATTCATCAGGTCCAGGGGTGTTCTGAAGTGGTTGCCTGGAGAGGCCATATTTATGCTTGGCAAAGGCTAGTGGGTGGGATTGACTCCTGGGCTCACAGTAACCAATGGGGTAAAAGCTACTGGGTCCAATGCTACCCAATTTGGGCATTTCAAGATGACGAAAGTCTTCGGCCTTACTAAACTTGCGCTCTAAACTTGCGCTCTGAGGTCTAGGGATTTGTGTGGGAAATGTATAAATGTTGCAATACAGTACAATGTAATAATATGTTAATTATTGTGTCCTTCCTCATCTAACACTAAAATCCAGTTTAGGGCAGTAACTGTTCCCACAATAAATCTGTAGACAGAAGTCTGGTAGGCAAAAGTGGGATTATTTTCCCAGAGCCAGATAGTAGATACACAAGAATTGATTTGCCATCCTGTTTCCCTTCCTTTCATGTGCGTCCCCAGTGTTATATGTAAAAACCCAGAAACCTATTTCTGGTTGGACAAAGAAGGTCCTTCAGCAACCAGACAGTGGTTACACAAGAAATGTTTTGTCACCTAGTTTCCGTTCCTTTCAAGTTTGCTCCTATTTAAAAAAATTATGCTCATAGCTCATATGCTCATAGTCCCACCCTGCATATTGTGTCTTAGGGTCAGAGAAGTCATCCCTGCCCATGTAGGTCAGCCTGTTATTTGTTCCTGGGTATTATTTCACACCTATTCAAATGCTAATAACTGGCTGGCAGAAGTGTAAGAGCAATTACAAAGTTAGCCTCAGGGAACTTCGGGCAGGAAAAAGAGAACTTTCAATAAGTTACTTTTCCTGAATATTTCTTAAAAATCCAACTTTACAACTCAGTAGGCTTTTTAATACCTATTAAAAATAGTTGTTTAACTATTTTCTGGCTAGTCCCATTCTGGAAATACAATATTGGGATTTTTAGTTTGTTCTCTGATTTTCTACATAGGACAGCTAGGCTTGTCACATTGTAAAATAGCTGTTGGGTGCTAGTCACTGTAAGGACATATTATTATTATATTTCTACATGTCCTACTTTTAGATACCATGTATTTTGACTTGTAGGCGGTAAGACATACTTCGAAGTGGCAAATTAATATTTAAAAGGGAGGTTTTGACCAGTCCAAAGGGTTTATATTGGATAGGTTAAATTGCAGTTTTTACATTGCTACAGTCAGGCTACACTGTAGGCCTGAAGCCATGTTTTACGCTGTCACTGTAGTCAATAACACAATAGGAGCTGAACTCCACTATTGACATTTCAATTACACGCTGTGCGTACACTTTGTACAATGCACTAGGGATTTATAGGTAAGTTACATTTGCCAATTAGGAATCATGTTTAAAGGAGGAGAACAGGCACTTATTTACTACTGGTTAAAAACAGCAAAAATATAGGGTCCAGCAAAAGGGGAAAAATCCAAGGTGACCAAGCAGAAAAGTTGGATATCCTGCAAACTCCACAGTCACTTCCATATCGCTAAGAGGCAAACTGCTCAATAACCCTGCAGCTGTTTCTTCAAGAATAACCTGTCAACCTCAGAGGTAAGCTGATATAATGCAGATCGCACTAGTGCATCCTTGTCTAGAGAGCCAATCTGAACAAAGTGCTTCAAAATCTAAGGAAAGCTCGAAGGTAGAGGAGGCCACTGTAACAGACACATCCACGTAAGAAGGTACATGTAAACATTTTGGGAGTATCAATGCACAAGCGCTACGCCTTCAGTGCAGGGCAATTATCTTTCTCCACCTCTTTCTTTATGTGTAACTCTGTGTCCTCCATCCTGACCCTTTCATCCTCCAGTTCTAACTATTTAATCTGAAAGTAGATGCCCGAGACATCATAGCACTCGTGGGTGGTAGCCATTAAAAAACAAGGGCTGGAGCCAGCTTTCTCCTTCTGCTCAACCAAATGCTGTTAAAAATATTCTAGGACTGAAACTTGTTTCTTTTTTCTTTTAGCAGTCTCAACTTGTACAAAATATTGGTTCCTCCACACATATTGCCCCCAGCTCACACTCCTGGATTCTACAACATGATCCATTTTTACCATAGATGATATGAACAGCTGAACTTTTTGCAGTTTAATAACATGTTTGTTCAGGCTCAAATCACACCACTAGCTTTTAACCTATCCATGCAGTAACAAAGACCACCTAGTGCTGTCGAAAGAAAGAGTTCTGGTGCTCCCCATAAACAAGGCTTTAGCGGCAGTTTCTTGCCGATAAAAGCGGTGATAATGTATCGCCCTTGCTTGATAATATGGCCCCTAGGTACTTGCTCTGCGGCAGCATTTTGGTCGCCCAAGCATCCTTTGAACTCCAGGAAGATTTGGAGGGAGTGTAAACTGAGCTTCATAACAATACAGTTATCACAGTTCCATAAACAATTGGAATATCTAGGTTGATGTGAGAGGGTGCAACTCTTTAATAACCCCTAGAAATATGTATACATATTTTCATGTTACAAATTGGTATTGATCCATATAAACTTTATTTTACAATAGTACTAGCTACAAAAAATATAGCAAAAACAAGGACTCTATTCACATTGCATACTGTTTGCATCGCTATATATTTGCGCACATCAGATCACTACTGCAAACAAAACAATGACACTTTAGCATAGCAACTACTAAAAAGCTGGAATGGTCAAAACCACGGTTGTCAAATTATTCGGATCACAATTGCTAACCGATCATTATCAAAATGCTGTGAAATGGAGGAACACAATCCCTCCCTCCAAAGAAATACTTTGTAACAGTTTTACAAACTTTATTATTTACGGTCCTGAAGATCACAAACACCGAAAACAAGCTGAAAACAAAGAAGTCATAGTGGCAATTTCCAATCCAGTGTATCAATTACCTGCAAAGCAAAGTGACACAGTTTTAGAGTCCATGAAATTGAGCTGTTGATGTGGCCAGGACAGTGGTGGCTCCTCTGCTAAGGTGGAGGAGCGTCGCCCCACTGCTCAGCGAGCAGTACAAATAAGAAAAATCAAATGATAATAACCAGAGTTACTATCATTTTCTTTGCAGGACTCGGACCCAGGCCGGGTGAGGCGGGACTAGGCTTGCCGCCATCAGAGCAGAGTGAGGAGTGATTTGCACTCCTCTAAGTGCGCATGATGGTTTGGCCAGCCCTCTTGTGTCATTCGCACATAGCATGTTCTTCACTGGGCTGTGTTTCACAGCCCAGTGGAGAACATGCTCACGGTCCCAGGCACTGCCTGAGCGGCCTGTTTGGCCACTCAGACCACTCACGATGCTGCATCCGCAGCATCGTGATTGGCTGGGAGAAGCAGGGAGCCTGGGTGCTTCCGGTTCTGCGTGGAGGAGAGGTGGCTGCAAAGGTGACAGGTAAGTTTCTTTTTTATTATTTTTTTCATCCCCCTGCCTCACCACCCTATTCCGAGGCAGCTGCAACTGGGAATGGAGGATAGGGCCTTCTCCCAGTTTAGGGTTAGGTAGTATTGATCCATAAACATGGAAATATCCTCCCACCTGAGATACTTAGAGGCTCGTGGTCAGTTGCTGTTCGCTCAAGGGGAACCACCCTTAACGATGAAGGGGTTAAGATGGCAGTCTGGTCCTCAGCAATATGTGCATTCATTCAAACAGGCACAAAGGGCTTTATTTAGACCATGCATGTATCACTCGATCTGGCTAACTTTTTAAGCCAACTGGGTACTGGACAGGTGCCATCTCAGCATGCCCTCTGAATCAAAAAAAATAACAAAAGGTGGTCCAGAGAGCGACTTGAATCACCAGAAGTGTCAAGGCTCAGATCCCCTGCTGTAGTAGCAATAGTTCTTGAGCGCCCTCCATCAATATCTGGTGGGGGTTAAAAAGGGTTTTCACGTGCTTGGTCCACTTGTATTAATATCTTGGTCTGAATGGCAGCATCCATACCGGGAAGGTAAGAAGGAGGGCAGGGCAGTGGAGCTTCAGCAGGGCCATCAGATCTGTTCCTGTGCATAGATGGTGAAGGGGGCTACCACTTGTGGTCAAGCAGAATTATGATACAGGTGATGAGAAGCTGGCATGAGAGGCCTGTGTAAGGGCTGTCTCAGTGGAGCGGGTACCGAAACCTTGATTTGAAACGGAAGAGCATTTGTCGTCACCCCAATTTACTGCCCTTTTTTTGCAAATACCATTGAGTTTCATGTTTTCACAGATATATTTTGAAACCAAACTCTTCTCACCAAACACCAGTGTTTCACTTTAATTCTGGCTTATAAATAACCCTTTATATTTTCTTTTTACTGAAGCAGGTCTGATAGATCAGTTGGCATTTTTTTTTTTTTACATCGCAGCTGGTCTTTTTTCTCAATTTTACAAGTCTTGCTCGTCTGAATACTCTGGAATGACTTTTTCTGTAATTGGTTTCCAGTGCCACGGAGGATTAGTGGGGGTGACACCAAACTGCGAGCGCCCTTTCATCCTGCCCTCTATCTGAACGATGGCCACATGGCCCCTGTGTGCACGGCCTGGCCCGGGACAAATAACCGCCAGATACGAGGCAGCTTGTGCTGCAGGTCTGACCCGCAAAGACTCTTTTCACAGACAGGTGAGAGAAGGATAAAGCCGAGGGAGGAAGGACCCCTCCATTAATGGGCAGAAAGTGTCAGTTTAAATTGCATTTAAAAACCGACGTCTGGCCGTTTATAACCTGCCGTCTTGAGAATTGTAATCATTAGGCAGGGCTTCGGCGGCCTAATTTGCGCTTTCGTGGAACCCTTTTCATCCAGTAGTGAGGTAGAAGCTGTGCTCTTTCAAAAACACAAGGTTTCTTTCATTCTGTGCTCATACAAGTAATTTTTTTTTAATAAGAATCGCTGTGCATACCTTGAACAACCATAAATTGATACACGTGATTTGCTAAGCACCTTTGTAGAGCCAGATAGGTCAACATCAGATATGTTGCAGGTCAGAGAAGAAAGTCCGACCCGTTTCCCACCTCCCATCTGGCAAAAAATAGCATGTATTATCAGATAGACATGTAAAATTCTGGAAAATAAGTAAAATGTTAGAAATTACCCAAATGAGGCACAAACCAGGAGACATGTTCAATACCTTCAACCAGGGCCGGACTGGGAACCACAGCAGGCCCTGGCAAAGTGCTCCGCTGGCCTCCCCTCCCCACTCGGGGGAGTTGGAGGTGCCGCCGAGCTCTTTGCCGGGGGCCGGTTTTCGACCGATTTTGGTTTTGGTTTTGCTGCTATGCTGCAAAAACGGACCTGTAACAAAAACGGCCCCCAGGGGCCCAAAACAGGCCCCCGCCCGTGTGGTGCACCGGGGGATTGCCCGGTGCCCGCTATGGCCAGTCCGGCCTTGCCTTCAACTATTTCACAAACTGTCATACCTCACAGAGTGTTGCCTTACGGATTTTGCAAATCATGTTTTTCTTTACAAACTATATGCTGCACCATTTAGTGTTAGCTTGTTTCTGCTGTATTTGTAAAGTGCGCAGTCTGCAAGCAAACCGTGATGCAATGCGCTAAGAGCCTGATTACGAGTTTGGCAGTCCAACTGCCCGATGTCATGACTGCAGTGCCGGTGGTTAGACCATGGGGCCAACAGGGTCTTCCTGGCGGCGGTCAATGGTTTTCCATATTTATCAGTGCCTGTGTGTAGATTTAGACTGCCTACGTGTCGAATGTACACATATGGCAGATACATGTGGAAAAATACAACCTATCAATTGCCGGAGTCTGGCTCATATGTGGCCAGTCCAGTCAATGTGTATATGGTAAAAAACGGACTTACCTTGAGGTACTGGGTTTTTCAGAACCGGTACCGAACCGGTAACCCAGCGGTGCCAGGGTACACCCAAAGACCTCGGGTTCTTTCCTGATTCAGACCACAGAAACTCAGAGTCTTCTAGGTGAAGTCAAGGATCGATTTTATTGGCTGCAACCAAGGTAACAAGCGTCCTAGAAGTACAACACACGGGATGTATATTCTCAGGAGACTGCTCAAACTTACAAAGTCAGGCTTCTCTTTTTATACAAAATATTGTGCTTTAGGCAAACATTCTTCGAATTTACAGTACACTATTCACATTCTTTGTTACAAAGGAAAAAGCAGAGTCATGATGACATGTCTATATTTCAGTTCGTCCAGCGCACAACAAATCACCCGGCAAGGCCCAACATTTCATCAGATATCGGTGGACCCCCAATAAAACGGGCACCTCCCCATCATAAAGCAAGTGAGAGAAAAGAGCAGGGACAGGTGTGAGCAAGATTCGGCAGGGTGTGTGCGATGAAATGGGTTTATGGCCTGTTGTGCCTTGATGCTATCTCATTCGGCCACTGGGAGAGGAACTGACCAAACAGGTTCAGCCTGGGGCAATGGTTCCAACTTGCCCAGGTCACAGGAAAGTCAATTAAGGTGTACGTGTCCTTTGGAATCGAATTTTAGCTGTATATAAGCCTATGTCAGGGAAACCCACACAATAGCTACCGTACACAAAATGGAAGCCAAGGGTTCAGAATGAAAATGACGATTTCGAGGGGAAATCGTCACTGGAATAGAACGAAAATGCTTGTACATAGTGTACTCGTCATTTTCGGTCTTTTGATACTAAATTCGTCATGTTACGATGAAGTTTTATTCTCAAGTCCAGAATTTTCAGAACCACAAACCCTCCTTTTGCCCTTACATAGGCAATTTAACCTAATCTCATGCTAATCTGAGTCCAGGTCTATATTCCTAAAGTCATTGATATGTTGCTGTAACATCATTCTAGTACTTAGCTCGTCTCTTGATACAGGTTTCCTTACACATGATGCAGCACAGAGGCCACATATTGCAGGAGCACACTGCACGCACAGACAGAACAGAAAAAGAATGGCTAAGACCATCCCAATGACCATCAGAATTTTCTATCCCCAGGCGGATATCAGTTCCCAGAACCATCCCATTAAAGACCAAGCTCCTTTATCCACATGAATAGATTCGGAAATCTTATGCAGTTTAGAGATGGCCTGGTACACTGTTGGAGCGTTATCTGGAATGAAAACACAGCAACTCGATTGGATCAATCTACATACCCCACCTCGGTCTGCAAGTATGACATCTAATGCGACCCTGTTCTGAAGGGTCATAAGTCGATCCGACTGGAGCTCAGCAGTCAAGTTACTAAGGGCACCAGCAGTTTCAATCACGGTGGATTCAACCACCCTTGCCAATTGCCTTATGTTCCTGCTGTTAGCCATCGGTCCCCAGAACGGCAGAAAACCCTTTACGAAGTCCCCAAATTCTTGTCCTGCAGTGTCTTCTTGACTCAAGGCACCTCTAACTATCCTTGTCTTGTGGTAATCTGCCGCTGCTGTGTAGGTGGGAGGCAACAGGAACGAAACAAAACATGAGCCCGAAAAGTCAGGAGGCAACCATGTATAGGCTCTATCATGGCAGATGAAATAGGTACCCTTAGCTGCTAAAAATGAAGGGGAAGTCTGGGCTGAAAAAACATACGTTTTAGTGCAGATACTCTTCCCTAACTGAGCTCTGGGATTCGTGCTATTACCTTGCAGACACAGATGACCCTGATGGGGTACAATCCAAATCGGGGAAGATCTCTTAGCTTGCTGTTTCTCACTCAGAGTAGCTCCATATCCGGTTACGTTCCATCCTATGTATACTAGTGTCTCATCTCTCGGGATAGTCTCATAAGAAATACCTTCCTTAATCATGTCTACTATACCCTTAACTAGAGCACTATTTTTAGGATTGTCTGTTACAGAACGTAGGGGGTAGACTTCATGCGCATATATGAACATTGTTCTGTATGCCCACACAGAACCATTGTGACTGAATGGCAGGACCAGATAAGGAATACCTTTATCCGTTGTATGAGGCATAAGACCACACACCCAACAGTTAGTTGTGTTCATTACTAGTTGGTGTTGGTGCAAAAGCTGAACAAAGGAGTTATTAATAAACTCTAATCTCCTAGTTGATTCGTGTTCAGGAAGGGGTTGAAAAGAGTGTGGGGAAACAGTAGAAGGAGGAGGTATAGGCGATGTAGTGGGTGCAAATGTTACTCGAAAAGAGAACAAAACATAGCTTATTAGAAATATCATCACACAATAGCATAAAAATGCACAATATCAAGAAGCTTTTCTTTGTCATTATTTTACAAATCTTGTGTTTAAAGTTCATTTCCTTGGCAGGTCTCTCCATCTCAAGAAACTCCATCCTCTCTAAAGTGCTGCCCGCGATGGGAGGTTGATTCTGCTAAGGAATGCTTCTGTCAGTCCAGGGCAACTCCCTTAGACGAACCAGAACTGCCGACCTAACGTCGTCAGCTGCACCTCAAAGACTTTGGGCAATCGCGGCCCTAGCAGCGGAACCCGGATGGCGGTTCGAAAAACAAAAATAAGCAAGTTTCTCAGATGGGAGAGCTGCACTTTCAGAAATAGTACTTGGAAGGAAAAAAATTATGTTTATTTGTCCATAGGTCTCGGCCTCAAATTATACCGTTGTTTTCCTGGTATAGTGTTATCTTGGAACAAGAGTTCAGGTTCTGTAGTGTCCAATGGAATTGACGGTGATACAGCTGGTTGCAAAAGTTTATCGCTCTCTTGTTCAGTAAGTGTTCCTTTTACTCGTGCTTCACTGAAGGGCAGAAAACGTGGCACGGTTTCAGTTTCTGAGTCGGCGACACCCTTCTGGACCCACTGGTCATATGGCAGAGGCAGAGGGATCCGTTTGCAATGGATCCCGTGGATCCAGTTCGCCTTCCCCTCCACTCGAACTGCTGATCTTGTGGAAAGAAGGACTAGGTGCGGTCCGGTCCACCTGGGCTGGTCGTTTTTGGTTCTCTGGAAGTTCTTGACAAGGACCCAGGAACCAGGGTCGATTGCGTGACCTGGAGTCTCGGAGACCGAAGGCAGGGTGTCGTGAACCTGTTGATGCAAAACACGCAATTTAGCCGTCAATTCATACAGATAATCAAGCAAAACAGGGTGTTCAATTTCGCTGAACCTAGTGGGCCTTGGCACTCCCCATATGTTGGCCGGGCGGCTAAAGACTATTTTAACTTAAGCGTGCCATTATAACATTCTACTAATCCAGCTGATTGGGGGTGATTTGCAGCGTGGAACCTTTGTTGAATGCCTAGCCCTTCACACACTCTCTTCATCACTCGACCCACAAATTCACTCCCATTATCACTCCAGACCATTCTAGGCATTCCAAACCTGGGGAAGAACTCTTTCACAAGGGCTTTAGCTGTGGATAAGGCAGTGTTGTCTTTTAGGGGATATGCTTCCACCCATCTTGAGAAGGCACAAACAACAACGAGTACGTATTTTAAATTGTTGCACCTCTCCATGTGAATGAAATCCAGCTGCAAAACCTCGAACGGATACGTAGGAGGTGCAAAATGACCAGCTGGAGTTGGGGTTCCCCTACCAGGATTGTGTTTCAGACACACCATGCAGTTCTTGACGACATTCTCTGCACACTTGGGAATTCCTGAATTTTGCCATACTGGAGCCAACAACTTGCAAATCCCTTTCACGCTTATATGAGCCATTCCATGAGCCATTGTAACCACTGCAAGCACATATGCATCGGGTAACAACCATCTCTGATGCTCTGATAATTCAATCCAACAACCATTTGCATCCATTCTACCCGTACTTTCTCTCCACATGCTCAACTCTTTCTCTGTGGCCTCAGCTTGAATGGACTTCACACTCTCTATCGTGTCTTCACACATTCCAACATCACCAACCCATCTTGCAGGGCCTGCAACATACATTCGGCTCGTCACATTCCTTGCAGTTTCTTTCACGATTTCGTCAGCAAATGCATTTCCACGACCAACATCATCAGTCACCTTCTTGTGAGCACTACATTTCACAATCGCCACTTGCAGAGGCATGGTCAGTGATTCAAGAAGCTCATTCACCAACTGACCATGCTGAATATTAGCTCCATGCGAAGTCAGGAACCCACGTTCTTTCCACAGTCGCCCAAAACTATGAGCCACACCAAATGCATACTGACTGTCGGTATAGACAGTCACTTTCATTCCTTTTGACAGCACACATGCTCTTGTAAGTGCAATCAACTCTGCTGCTTGAGCTGAATTATGTGGAATACGTGCAGCTTCAACAATTGTATGCAAAGTCGTGACAGCATATACTGCAGTCGTGTCACCATTCGGAAGCTTGAAGCATGAACCATCCACCCACAATGTACCATCACATTCAGCAAGAGGAGTATCGTAGAGATCTACTCTCCCTTTCGTTTCTTCTTCTGTTCTAAGAAAACAATCATGCTGTTCTGAAGCATCTAATTCCTCTACAATTGGCAGCAACGCAGCTAGGTTTAAAGTGTTGCACCGTTTTATGTGCACATGACTAGCTAACAATGTTAATTCGTAACCTGACAATCGAGCACTAGTTAAGTGCTGTGTCTTGGTTCTGTTCAACAACGTGTCTACTGCATGTGGGACCATCACGACTAGTGTATTGTTCATTACTAGAGCAGCAGACTGTCGAATAGAAACAGCTGCTGCCGCTGTGGCTCTTAAACAACTTGGCAACGCTCTAGCTACTGGATCCAAAGTCGACGAAAAATATGCACATGGACGCTGTTTGTCCCCAAACAACTGAGTCAACACTGACAATGCACAACCTTCCTTCTCATGGACATACAATGTAAAGGGCTTACTGTAGTTGGGGGTACCAGGAGCCGAACATAATGCTGTGCGCAGTTCAGAAAAACCTATCTGACACTCTTCAGACCAAGGAATGGGATTGGGTATCCATTGCCTGCAATATGATGTAATGCCCAGAAAGCACGCACTTCTCTCTGTGTTCTTGGCACACTCAATTTCGCTATTGCCTGAATTCTTTCTGGGGTCAGTTTCCTTCCCTCCTTCGATAAGAGATGACCTAAGTAGGTCACTTCTTGTCGACAATATTGCAATTTGGAAAGGGACACTTTGTGATGCAAATCACACAAATGACGCAACAATGACAATGTGGCTTCTTTACAGATTTCCTCAGTATCTGCAGCAATAAGCAAATCATCCACATACTGAATAAGGGTAGCACCTTCAGGTAAAACAATTGTATCAAGCTGTGTTTTTAAAGCTTGACTATATATTGATGGACTTTCACAGTAGCCCTGTGGAGCTCGTTTAAAGCGGAAGCTGCGACCTCCTAAACTGAAACCAAAAATATCCCTGCTCTCCTCAGCAATCGGGATGCTGAAGAAAGCATTCTTCAAGTCAATCATCGAAAACGAGGTGGCAGAAGCTGGAATCATAGTCAATAGGGCAGTAATGTCGGGGACAACTGGAAATTGTGGTACAACTATTTTATTGACCTCTCTAAGATCAATCACAAATCTGTAAATAGGTGGCTGGGAAGGATCAGTTTGTTTTAAAACAGGCAGAACAGGGCTATTGCAAACGTTGCCTCTTGTCTCTTCAATGACAACTTTTTCAATTAGATCGTAAACGATCGCTAGCAAAGCTTTTTCACCTTCACTAGAAATTCTATATTGGGGAATTCGTGGTATTTTAACATTGGCTTTCAATGTTACAACATATGGTGGTATTTCTAAAAGGCCTACATCATTAGGACCAGTAGCCCAAAGAATATTAGGGAGAGATGACAATTCTGTTGGAAGTTTGTCTCTCGACAAATACATTGGAGAAACCACTTTCTTACCCAGTGTAAGTTGTACTCCAGAAGGAGAACAGTACAAAGTTGCATACAATCTTTTAAGCAAATCTAATCCTAGCAAGATTTCACCACAACCTGTTGTCAGAATAAGGGGTGCTTCGAATTCGCAAGGTCCAACAGAAAAGGACAAAGGGTCAGAAATCGGATTTCTAACTGGGGCGCCAGAAAAACCTACTGATACATTCATTTCGCCAGACAAAGGTGCGCCAGGGAG
Organism: Lissotriton helveticus; assembly: GCF_964261635.1. Lineage (NCBI taxonomy): Eukaryota > Metazoa > Chordata > Amphibia > Caudata > Salamandridae > Lissotriton > Lissotriton helveticus. Next base: position 992,547,108 of record NC_136067.1, read on the forward strand.
TTTGGAGTGCATAATAGAACTCTTTGTAGCACCAGTATCCAACAGAAAAGGCTCTGACACACCTGATGTAATCACCTCAACGTAAGGTCCACTCTGATCTACTGGAACTGAAACAACTCCCTCTCTTTGTCTATGGCTGTCCTAGCAATCATTACCTTCCCAATGCTCATCTTCTGTATAGTAATCATCAGCATAGTACTGAGCTGTTCTACCAGATGCGTTATTCTGCTGATCGAACCTATTCATAGAATTTTGAGGTGGAAGAGACTGTGTGTTCTGGGGGAAATTTCCACGTCCTCTACCTCTAGACGCTTGTTGAACACCTCGACCTCTTACACCAGAAGCACCATTTGCACGCTGTAATAAAATAGGACAACTATACTTGAAATGACCCTCTTCCTTGCAATATGAACACTGATTGGGGCCTACAGGGACACTTGGTTGAGTATACTCGACTCTTTGCGAGTTCCTCTGATACTGTTGAGGCTGCTGATAATTATTCTGATAGTTACTCTGACCACTATTATTTTGACCACCACTATTCTGGCCACCACCACCACGTGGCGGATATGCTTGCTGTAACAAAACCTTTGTTTTCAACTCTTTAGTTTTCTTTTCTGCTCTATCTTTCTCGTCTTTGTCTCGATTTTCGTAATACTGTGCAGTAGCCAATATCTGTGCTGAGGAGGAAACTGCCCAAGAACTCTCTGAATCTTTCAACTTTTTACACAACTCTGGAAGCAGATTGTGCACGAATTTATCGACGAACAAACGCTGACCACCTTCTGTGCTCATATCTTGACCACTGTGGTCGACAAATGTCTCTTCAAACCTGGTGAAGAAATCTGAGACTGTTTCATCTTTCTTCTGCTTACATGCAGACAACTTATCCTAATTTACACGTATTGCAGGCATTATCGTTTTCATGTAATTAATTATTTTACCAGGAAGTTCAGCTACTAAAGGCTCAGGCTTAGCACCCCCAACTTGTCGGGCATCTGCAGCAGCAATATTAGCCCACGAGTTGTGGTAAATAAATAAATAATACCCTATTTTTGACTAGACTTATAGCATAACAGATAGCTCAATAAATAAGAGTCAAGATTCGAGGTAGTAGGAGTTTCTGCAGGTTTATTACAGCATAAGGACAGGATCAGGACAACCTGCATGGGAATAGGACAATAAGGCCCAGCAGGACAACTGGGGCCCAGCAGCTGCCTGGGCTTGGTCTGGGATGAGCGCGCTAACATTTAATAACAAAACATTGACTTATATACATAGCGCAAACACATAGCATTACATTGCAGTGGGTGGAGCAGAAGACGTGACGCGTAGCAGTCGCGAGAGATAACAGTAAGAAGAGGTGTAACTGGGCGTATACATAGACATGTGGTGCAAACGTAACAGAATATGTCATGAATGGGCGGAAACTTAAGAGGGGGCTACCTAAGGAGCCGGGACCTCTAACCTAATGGTGCGCGAAAACTGGCAATGACGTGTTACTAGGAGAAGCTGGGGGCTATGAACTCTGTGCTAGGAGCAGAGACTGGAGTCTGGAGGGTCGGAGCGACATGTACCTAAACCCTATCTGGTATCTACTGTTTAGGGAACATGTTGATATAAACTAGAAGTCATGAGGGGAGAGGCTAACCTGACTCTAAGACTGGACCATGCATTATTCTACATGTAGTGCGTGAAGAATATTAAATGACCATTAAATACAGTATTTCTCTAACATGGAGACGAGAAGGCTAGACAATGACGGAAACTATTGATGCAGTTCAGTAGCTTAGGAATGCAGAGGAGGAGGACTGAACTGATAGCTGGAACTATAACATACTTTTGGCAGACTCAGAGGCAGAGCCGGGGTGCACCGGGCACTGCGAGGCAGGAAGTAAGTGAAGGGTCGAGGATACAGGTGGGGGCTGTATCGCTCCTTAGCGAGGCTTTCAGGAGACAGGAGCTGAATCTGTGGTCCGGGCCCTTTTTGAGGCCTAGAAACGGGGACTTTATAATTGAATAACGTGCACACTGAGAAACGTGGCAACATTACTTACATAGGCCTGATATTCGTAGTATTCACGAGGACTGGAAACTAACATACTAGGGGTGGACACAACTGTAATTGCGTCTTTAATCAGAAATGGGGAATAACATATGCATATTGATCATGCACACATAACATATGATGGATGAGGCGTAGGGACACAGAACATGGCAAAATTTACTTTTCCACATTCCCTCCTTGTCACTACGTTTCCATCAGGAAACATCAATATTCATGATACCGTCTATCATTTCATACAGTACCATTTGCTCGTCTCGAATTGTCTTGGAACGAGATTTAGAACGGGGCTTGGGACTGGGAATACAAGAGGTAGCACACATGCTGCAAATCGCAGGGCCACATTGTATACAGAGGCAGCAGCTAAATATGATCGCTACTGCAATACCTAAAAAGGACAGGACTTTCCAACCCCACGCGGAAATTATATTCCAGAACCAACCGGACCATGTCCAGGTGCCTGGGTCTTGGTGTAACAGATGGGCAATCTTATGGAGTCTGGTTATAGCTGAATAAACAGACGGCGCGTTATTAGGAATGAAAATACAACAACTGGATCCGAGAACTCTACAGGCCCCGCCCCTATCGGCCAGTATGACGTCAAGGACGAGACGATTCTGTAAAACGACAATTCTCATAAAGGATTGCTCTTCAGTTAAGTTACCTAGAGCGGAGGCAGTCTCATCTACTACTGCTTCAAGGGTTCTTGTTAACCTACGGATTAGCTTACTGTTTACAACTGTACCTAAATAAGGGAAAACACCTTTATCTATATCAATGAATTGCTCTGCGGCGGTTTCAGTATAATCGACAATCGGGAGATTTCTCTTGTGTCTAGTGTGTACTAAGAAAGAATTCCTATGATAGTCAGGTGGGGCTAGAAAAACAGGTGGCAGTAGGAAAGCAATGTAACAGGTTCCCTCCCAATCGAGGGGCAGACGGACATATGCAGTTTGACCACAAATAAAATAAGAATGACGTGAAGCTTTGAAAATAGATTTCCCACTGTCACTATACTGGATAACAGTAGTACATTCACTATGACCTATATGTACAGAACCATAACTACGGACACATAATTCGCCTTTGACTGGTAGTATTGAAATAGCGGGTAAGTCTGGAGTAGTATCAGACTGAACATTCAGGACCATGAAATTCGACGAATAATTACCTAAATTATATACTTCATTTTCTAGATCTAAACCTGTTCTGTGGGGGAGACCTTGCTTGTCTGGAAAACATGTACTGTTAAGAAAAGACATATCTGTTGAGGATGACGTTAACGTGGACCATGCTCCACACGAACCATTGTGTGAGAATGGATAAGGAAAGAGTGGCAGAACTCCCTTCGGTGTCTGGAAAGGGGGGAGTCGACCACACACCCAACAATTAGTGGCATTGCTGGTCTGGTGTGAATAATGTAACATACGGATAAATGTGTTATTACGCATAGCGAGGCGGTATGCATATTCGTGAGGAGGCAGATCACTAAACGTGTGCTCTACTGTAGCATGAGCAGACATATTTACATGAGGAACTGAAAAACACAGATAGAAAGCATAGCTGGTGCAGGAAATCATTATGCTGATGAATAATACGAAACTCAGAAAAACGATACATTTGATTGAGCTTTGACTGACTCTCTCACTATGGGGGTCTATTTTATACATGTCAGAAACAGTCTAACCGTTTCACCTAGGGGAGGACTTATACAATCAAACTGGCTGACTTATTAGACCTGAGCTTTAACTTATACTCCTGTTGCGGAGTTTTCTCTAACAAGGGAGGGGTTGTAATAATGTCTTGTGCGGGACAGTCCTTTAAAACAATGTTCCGGCAATCCTTCGAATCCTGGGAAATGTTCTTGGAAATGTTTTTGAAGACTGGTTTCGATCCTTTGAAAAGTTTTACATGAGAAAGGTGGACCCACCCCTTCCTGCCTTCCAACTTGACGGCAGTTCGGGTGGTCAAGAGGACCTGACGTGGCTCCTTCCAACGTGGTTCCAGCGGACTTGATCTGTCGAAATTTCTGATCATCACTAGGGAGCCTGGAACGATCTCGTGCGGTGCCACCTCGGTATTGTCTGGAAATGCGGCGGCAACCTGTGAACGACATGAGTTGAGGGCAGACATCAAGGAAGCTAGGTAATCTGTCAGCATATTACATGAAACATCGGTAATACTTCGGGGTCTAGGAGTACCCCACATATTAGGGGGGCGGCCGAAAACGACCTCATACGGGGACAGACCTGATCTGGAATGTGCGACCATACGCATGTAAAACAGAGCGACTGGCAGAGCTACTAGCCAGTCCACACCTTTGTCTTTACATATTTTAGCAATTCGAATTTTCAGAGTCTGATTATGTCTTTCGACTAGTCCAGCTGCTTCTGGATGGCGTACACAATGGAACTTCCACTGGTACCCTAACAAAAGGGAAACGTGTTTCATGAGTTCAGATGAGAATGGCTGGCCGTTATCAGAATATACGACTCTAGGGAGTCCATATCTAGGGAAGAATTCACGAACCAACTGCTTGGCAGTGGTCGCGGCTGTGTAATCTGGGACTGGATATGCTTCTGTCCATCTGGACAAGGCGCATACAACTACGAGGACATACTTGAAACCTCGACATCGCTCCATTTGAATATAATCCATCTGGAGGACCTCAAAAGGGTGGTCAGGGGGCTGGAAACCACCTTGTTCCACCGGGACACTTTTACCTGGATTAAACTGGCAACATATCATACAGGTACGGACTTTCTGCTTGGCTGCAGCTCGTAAATGCTTGTTGAACCAAATGTTCTGGATACTGTCTAACATAGCTTTTTCTCCTAAATGTGCTGGACTATGTGCGGTATTGATAATAACTTGAACCATAGAATCGGGGAGAAACCATGTGGCTCTACCCTTCGTTAACCATCCTTGATCTGTCTGGACCCCTCCTTGTACAGACCATTTCTTGATTTCATCAGGAGTAGCATGTGACTGGATATCTATGACATCTTGAGTAGGGTCCTTAACTGTCATGCATGTAATCGGATCTGGAGTATGTGTCTGTGTCTGATTAACTGGAATGTCTGGAGTCTGTGCTGTAAGCTTGGCTGTGCGGTCTGCTAGATCATTACCTTGGGAAATAATGTCAGTGACTTTCGTATGTGCTTTGCACTTCATGATAGCAATAGATGTCGGTAAATGTATGGCATCTAACAGGGCTTGAATAAGGAGACCATGCTGAATCTTGGTTCCATGAGAAGTCATAAAACCTCTCTCCTGCCAGAGCACTCCGAAGTCGTGTACAACTCCGAATGCGTAACGTGAATCTGTGTAAACATTAACCTTCAGGTTCTTGGCATGTATACAGGCTTGTGTCAGAGCGACTAGCTCTGCTGCTTGAGCGGACAGGGTATCAATACGGTGTGTTTCAATAACTTCAGTGTCAGTAGTCACTGCATACGCGGCGACTAGTTCTCCTGTACTAGTTCTCATACATGAACCATCCACATAAAGTGTCAGGTCAGGATCTGGTAACAGAATGTCTGTCAGGTCTTGTCTTGGCTTTGTCGTAATGTTAACTACTTCCACACAATCATGTGTGTCTGGATTTGAACTAACTGATGGTAACAGTGTAGCAGGATTCAGGACGTTGCAGCGTCTAATTTCTATGTGCGGCTGGAACAGTGTCAATTCATAACCTGTTAAACGTGCAATTGTCAAGTGCTGAGTTTGTGTTCGGTTTAAAAGAACTTCTACTGAATGTGGAACTTGTACTGTCAGGGAATGTCCTAAAACTATAGAATCACTTTGTCTGATAGCTAGTGCTGTGGCTGCAACTGACTTGAGGCACGCAGGCAACGCCTGGGCGACTGGATCTAATGTGCTCGAAAAATAAGCACAGGGCTTGTATTGACCTGCTTGATCTTGTGTGAGGACAGATAATGCTGTACCTTCGCGTTCAGTAACGAAAAGTGTAAAAGGCTTACTGTAGTTCGGTGTAGCTAGAACTGGAGCTTGACATAAGGCTTTCTTTAACTCGTTAAAACTAAGTGTATGGTCAGATGTCCAAGGGAGGACAGTCGATACGGCTGCCTCCTGTGTCGTTAACTGTATCAGTGGCTTGGCTAGGAATGCATACTGAGGAATCCATTGTCTACAATAAGAAGTAAGGCCGATAAAGGCACGTACCTCCTTCTGGGTTCTTGGCTGGGGAAGACTCGCTATTAACTGGATACGGTCGGGTGTCAACTGCCTACCCCTCTTGGACAGCAAGTGTCCTAAGTATACCACTTGCTGGACACAGAATTGAAGCTTCGAAGGTGACACCTTGTGCCCCATCTCGGCTAGAAAATACAGAACTGTAAGTGATGCTCGCTCGCAAGCACGTTCAGAACGGGCTGTGATCAGTAGATCATCGACATACTGGAGCAGGGCAGTGTCAGTTGGCATGTGAATATTGTCTAGTTGTCTCTTGAGTGCTTGACTGTAAATACTAGGGCTTTCTGTGAAACCTTGAGGAGCGCGTGTAAACATATAGCTCCTTCCATTTAAACAAAATCCGAAAAGAAACTGGCTGTCTGGATGAATTGGAACACTAAAAAATGCATTCTTGAGGTCAATAACAGTGAAAAACATGGCTTCGGAATCAATGGCTGTTAACAGGGAAGAAATGTCTGGAACAACTGGGTACTGAGGAATAATACATTTGTTAAGCTCTCGTAAATCAATCACTAATCGATATACTGGGGGTGCATTCGGATCAGTACGTTTCATGACTGGAATGATCGGAGAATTGCATACATTGGAGTCAGTTTCTACAACTACTCCTTGAGCCATGAGCTCGTCAATAATTTTGGATAAGGCTGCTACAGCCTCAGGTGGCAATCTGTACTGCCTGATTCGTGGTAACACTACACCTGGTTTGAGAGTCACACGATAGGGTGTGATTTGCATGTAACCTACATCAGTTGGACCTTGCGCCCATAAATGCTGTGGAACATTAGACAATCTTGAATCAAAATCTCGTAATACATAGTGACCCTTAAAGTCACGTAGGAACAGACGTATTCCCTCTGGGGAACAGCAAATAACTGCACCTAATTCTTTCAGTGTCTTAATACCTAATAGATTTTCTGGACATGACTTAGTAAGTAACAGATCAGTAGTACGGGACAATGGACCTACTTCTAGAGTAACTGGCTTAGATATTTCATTAACTATGGGTTTTCCTGAAAATCCAAGGGAAACATTTCTTGAGCCTGAGAGCGGAGCCCCTGGAACTTCGGCGTGACTAATTGTGGTCCTACTTGCCCCTGTATCGATCAAAAACTTTCTGTCTTTCCCTAATACTTGACTATGAACATAGGGACCTTCTTGGTCTACAGGTATCTCGATGAGAGGCAAGCCTACCTCCCTCTCTAGGCTGTTTCATGAATATGACTGATACTCTGGATACTCAGACTGTGCATACTGGTACATCTGCGATGTAACGTGCTGTGTGGCAGCAATAGGCTGCGGTACTGTAACTGTCTGTAGTGCATTCTGTGACTGAGGAGTCTGTGAAACTTGTTCTTGTCTCGGCGGACGTGGTCTTTCTTTAGTCTTACCAGTAGCTATGTTGTGTTTCAGAACTGCACACTCGTTTATAAAATGACCTGGCTGTTTACAATAATTGCAGTTCCCTTTAACGGGAGCCGCAGGGTGACTGGCTTGATTCGGACCTCTCTTCTGACTGTCTTGAGGAATAGACTGTGCAACTAGCACTTTCATTTTCGTGTCTTTCATACGTTTTCTTTCGTGTTCTTGCTCTTCTCTAATTCTATTCTGGTGATACTGAAGCATCTGGAGCATCTGGGACGGAGTATTTGCTTGCCAGGTGCTTTCGACTTTCAAAACTCGGTTTTTAATTTGTGGACTTGAATTCTCGACTAATTTGGTAACGAAAAGATGAGGGTATGACTCACTACTTGTCTTGAGACCACTGTTAATACTGAAACATTTCTCAAATCTAGAATAAAAATCACTAATATCCTCATCTTGTTTCTGTTTACAGGCTGAGATTGCATCCCAGTCTTCTTTCCTAGTTGTCAATAATCTGGGTAAAACTTGAATCAATAATTCTGGTAATTCTTTACATTTATCTCCAAGACCGGTACCTGGTACTCGTGCCTTGTCTTCAGCTTCTAGAGCTGTCCAATCGATCTTTTTCTCTCCCACCTCCCATTCTTTTTCCTTTAACTTTTCATACACCCCTGCGGGTAGCAGGACCTTTAACATTTTAATGATATCTGGGTAAGTGTATTCTCCCATACGGAGCATGTCTTTTAATTCTCTATGGAACCCTGCTGGATCTTTGTCGTGACAGGGGATTAATTTCTTCATTTCAAGAAGTTCCATCTTTGATATCGGAGTGTATACAAACACTCGTTGCATTACGCCACCCGCCCCTTGGACTGGGTGGACTTCTCGTAGCGGATTCTGTCTGTCTATGTAGAATGGTTTACTTTCTGGGGGTGAGACATGAACAAAATGCGGGTTCAGGAACGTTCTATACTTGTGGCGCTGTTCTAGAATGACACTAATTAAATCGGTACCTAGACCTCTCCATCTATACTGGAGTAACTCGTTCAGGATATCATGTAACGGGCCTGGATCAGAATGTTGACCCTCATACAGGGTAATGAGGTGCTGGATCATATACATACCCACCAGTCGTTGCTCGGCTGGGGGCAGTTTCAGAAACATTTGTGCCACTATTTCGTCTGGAAAAGTGGTAGAATCAGTAATCCATCGGACTGCTGATCGGGCTAGTTCTTGTTCGTGCATGGTACTTAATTCGCTATAACCGACTCGTGATTTCAGAATGTGATCGGTAGCTTGAAATACTTGTTCTAGAGAACCTCGTTCTGGTGCTGGATGATGAAAAATAGACTTAGGTTCTAGACGTAAATGGCGATCTGGAAATCTGGATTTTCCTACATACGCTATTCTGGCGGAATTCTCGTCTTCCTCTTCAGGATCAGAGATACTTTCTTTCTCGCTTACTTGTGCTGCTTTACGCTGTTCGTGTAACCTTATTATTTCTTTACGAATTTTCTTGTACATACTTTCCATGGCACTAATGGTCTTGTGCTTACCCTCGGCTATATTATCACTCCACCTTGTTAAGATTCTCATTTCGGCGGGATCTTTAGACGGATAATCTTGTTCTCTTATTAGACAATTGATCAGGAACTTTAACACCATGAGCTGAATCTCGGCTTTCCTTTGAGACATAATCTCGCCAATACTTTCTGGATCATCCCCTGTACGGATGAAACGATATATTCTGTCTAGATCTTCTTTCATATTTGGTAAGGTGACTAGATACTCGGTCACCCTTCTTACGCGTACGGAATATAAAACCATATTATACTCGCCTGGGACTGTGTCATAGACACATTCGGCAAGGGCTTGTCTGATTTCTGTAACAGACTTATTACTTTTAGGAGTACGTTGTGATGCTTGAGCATGTAATTCGAGTGCTGATAGACGCTTGTGTGGCGGTGGGGTTTGAGGAGGACCTCCTCCTGCGGCCCCTAGACTGGAATCGTCGACTGACATTCTTCGTGCTTGCAGGGTCGGTAATTGTAACGTGGGCTGAACTTGTATGACAGGCTGACCCGGGGGTACCGTAACAGGTACTCCGGTGTCTGGAGGAACGGGAAGTGCCTGATTTACAGGGACAGGTGGAGCGCGAACTGGATTTGCATATTCTGGAACTGTGTCGTCCAAATAGGACGAAATAAAAATATCAGCTGCGGTCGGTTTGTGACGTAGCTTGGTCGGAACTAATGGTGGCGGGAAATTACTGGGTGCCTCTGGGGTCGTTTTTGGCAAGCCTTCGGCAAGGAGAGGATACATACCCTTAATAAGGGCATGCCTCTGTCTGTCTGACTGTTCGACTTTGACTTGTTCACCTATCTCGATTAATTCTCTTTCTTGGGCTCGTTCTTGGGATTCTCTACTTAACTCTGACTTTCTGACTTCCTTTTCCGTTCTTCTATGCGCTTCCTTACGCCATAACTCGATGGCATCTTTCTGTGACTGTCTGGCTTTCTTTTTCCATAATGCTTCTTCTACTCGCATGATACATTCGGCATCCCATGTACCCGATACGGGCCATCTATACTTTTCTTCTAACTGTTTGGTATACTCTACCCATAAATCTAGATACAATATGGCGCTTATGCCATGTTTCTGATACATAAAGTGACCTGGACTGTCCCTAGGCGGAACAGGAACTGCTGCTTCCAGCAGACCCTTTCTAGTTTTTAACTGACGTAACTTGGAAAAGAGCGGCATTCTAAACTTGAATCGGAACACAATACAATACACGAAAAACAATAACAATTGGGAAAACAATTCAGGCATACCACGACATTGGAAATACATTAAACAATATCATAACATAACAGTTCGAACAGAATACTACCTGAAAATACTGAAAACAGAAACAGAACAGAATTCTCGAGAACGGAACAGACTAGAGTTACTGGATGCACTGCTGTAACAGTACGGAACATACCGGTCCCATAAAGGAACGCATCAAGACCCGTATCCACCTAGGTGAACACTTCGTTTGTGGGCTTGGGTACCACCAACCCACGGACCAGGAGTCAATTTAGACTGACCCTGTCTAGACACTACCCCAGCAATGGTACTCACCGGGCAGCACGGAACGGAAGGCCTCGGACGGGACTGGACTACGACGGACTTCGGACTTCGGACTTCAGTTACGGGTGGGCCTCCGGATACCTCGGACCTTGGACTCTCGGCTTGGGCTCTGGTCGGGACTCGCCGCGTTCCTCCACCGTCTCGTTCGGATGCTGGACCGCCTCCTCCGTCTCCTCCGTGGGCCTGAGGGATACTTGAAGCAGAAATATCTGCACTTGGCCAGTATGGTTCCGTCACGACTGCAGAGGGTCAGGGGGTCGGCGTGGCTTCACCGACGCGTGGGGAAAGGGCAAGTCCCTATTCGGGCGCCATTATGTGGTAAATAAATAAATAATACCCTATTTTTGACTAGACTTATAGCATAACAGATAGCTCAATAAATAAGAGTCAAGATTCGAGGTAGTAGGAGTTTCTGCAGGTTTATTACAGCATAAGGACAGGATCAGGACAACCTGCATGGGAATAGGACAATAAGGCCCAGCAGGACAACTGGGGCCCAGCAGCTGCCGGGGCTTGGTCTGGGATGAGCGCGCTAACATTTAATAACAAAACATTGACTTATATACATAGCGCAAACACATAGCATTACATTGCAGTGGGCGTAGCAGTGGGTGGAGCAGAAGACGTGACGCGTAGCAGTCGCGAGAGATAACAGTAAGAAGAGGTGTAACTGGGCGTATACATAGACATGTGGTGCAAACGTAACAGAATATGTCATGAATGGGCGGAAACTTAAGAGGGGGCTACCTAAGGAGCCGGGACCTCTAACCTAATGGTGCGCGAAAACTGGCAATGACGTGTTACTAGGAGAAGCTGGGGGCTATGAACTCTGTGCTAGGAGCAGAGACTGGAGTCTGGAGGGTCGGAGCGACATGTACCTAAACCCTATCTGGTATCTACTGTTTAGGGAACATGTTGATATAAACTAGAAGTCATGAGGGGAGAGGCTAACCTGACTCTAAGACTGGACCATGCATTATTCTACATGTAGTGCGTGAAGAATATTAAATGACCATTAAATACAGTATTTCTCTAACATGGAGACGAGAAGGCTAGACAATGACGGAAACTATTGATGCAGTTCAGTAGCTTAGGAATGCAGAGGAGGAGGACTGAACTGATAGCTGGAACTATAACATACTTTTGGCAGACTCAGAGGCAGAGCCGGGGTGCACCGGGCACTGCGAGGCAGGAAGTAAGTGAAGGGTCGAGGATACAGGTGGGGGCTGTATCGCTCCTTAGCGAGGCTTTCAGGAGACAGGAGCTGAATCTGTGGTCCGGGCCCTTTTTGAGGCCTAGAAACGGGGACTTTATAATTGAATAACGTGCACACTGAGAAACGTGGCAACATTACTTACATAGGCCTGATATTCGTAGTATTCACGAGGACTGGAAACTAACATACTAGGGGTGGACACAACTGTAATTGCGTCTTTAATCAGAAATGGGGAATAACATATGCATATTGATCATGCACACATAACATATGATGGATGAGGCGTAGGGACACAGAACATGGCAAAATTTACTTTTCCACAGAGTCACCTAACTCCTGATCATGATCTGTATGACGAATCTTACCCCATAAAGGCTGTGGAACAACATTCCCAAATAACATATCGATATCGGCTAAATTCATGATACATGACCCTGCAGTCTGTGATAACTCTTTGTAATACACTGCGGGATTTTTACGGGGATCAGGTAATGTCTGTTTAAGGGCTAAAACTTCAGCTCGCCTCCATGGGACATGTACCCACACCCGCTGGAAATGAGGCTGAATAGGTGGGTTAGCTTGTAGGTCCCCTTCATTCCAATGTGGGGGAACCTCTCTCATGGGGTACTGTCGCACCTTTTTCCTACCGGATGTGCCATGCTCAAATGACGACTGAGAAGTGCCCCCCTTACTCCGAAATGACAACAATGTCTCAACCGCTCTCTCGACATCGGGACCTACGATCATGCCCTCTCCAAACTCGAACCGTACACGACACAACTTGGGCGGGTTGTATTCCAGATCATTGTCTTCCAAATCCTCACAGAGAAAAACACACATTTGTTCAAAAACGTATCTCTGCGTCGGTGCTTCCCATTGATGGAAGACTTCCATGACAGACTCTACATCATACCTTACAGTGTCCATAACCCATTTATGCGCTAAACGATTCAGTAAATCTCTCTCTCGATAGTCAGGCAGTTGACTTCGCAACTGTCTTCGTTCCATGTTAGGGGTCGTAGTAGGCAACCCGAAAAGAGGTGAGAAAAGATTAGTAACAGTGTTGGCCATTCTCTGTCGAACTGAAGGAGAAACTGACGGGAGAACGGGTGCAAAAACAGAGTGAGATGGGGCAGAGGCAATAGCAGAGGGAGCATCAGGAGAAATAGAAGGTGCACTAGGCAAAGTCGTAGAAAGCACAGGTGAAGCAGATGTGATTGGTGGGCCTTGAGGAGGCTGCACCAAAGGAGCAGGAGCCAGCTCAAGAACAGCTGGTGGGTGCTGTGGAGTAACAGGAGGCAATGCAATCACAGGTTGCGCAACTAAAGGTTGCGGAGGTGCCGTGGCATTTTGCGCATAGGGGGGTGGCGAACTTAATAAATGCGACATTAAGGGATCTTTTTCAAGCCCTTTTGCTGCATCTTGCTGAGGAGGTGGCAAAACTGGATAGCATTTATCTATTACCATTTTACGTTGCCTGTGCAACTGCTCACTCATCTGTTCTTCTTCATTGTCTTTAAACTGCATAGCAGATTGCATTATCGAAATTCCCTTTTCTCTCTTATTTTTCTTCGCTAATTTATTTTCCTTCTGTTTGGCTTCCTTACGCCACAGGCGGAAAGAGTCAAACATCGCCGGCCGGGCTTTCTTCTTGAAAAGTTTAACTTCGAGGGTATCTAGGATTTCGGTATCAAAGCTACCATATTGGGGCCATTTTAAAACACCATCTTTTCTGGTGTATTTGATCCACACTTCATTGTATGTGATGGGGCCTACTCCATGTTTCACATATAATTCGTAAGTTGGAGTTCCAAACGGAGGAACCGGACATGAGTCCTCCAATCGGGAGTCCCTATTATTACAACCAAGACAAAACAAATTTCCAAGTCTAAGACCAGGCATCTTCGCTCTCTAGTCTAGCTCCAAACTTCAAAGGATTATCGATTATGATATTTCTCGTGAATACACGAGTCCTTCGGCTTTGGCACTTGCAAGTTCCAAATTAAAACCAACTAAGGACTGGGAGACGCTCCACTTATACTTAACTGAGATATCGATGACGTCACCAGTAGACTCGTCTTATCGTTTCGCTCTACCAAACTTCAAGGGTCCAAATCAGGGCGATAGCCAGGGCAGCAGTCCTTCGTAGCCGTCGGGAAGCGGGGAACCTCGCAGCAAAGACCTTCGGACCACGTCGACATGCAGGGGTCAATGAAGTGGTTGGCCGTCCTCCAGAATTTTCACACGAAGCTCCTCACGAACCTCTGGCTGGACTGGTATCGCTGGTATCGCCCCATGTTGGGCGCCAACTGAGGTACTGGGTTTTTCAGAACTGGTACCGAACCGGTAACCCAGCGGTGCCAGGGTACACCCAAAGACCTCGGGTTCTTTCCTGATTCAGACCACAGAAACTCAGAGTCTTCTAGGTGAAGTTAAGGATCGATTTTATTGGCTGCAACCAAGGTAACAAGCGTCCTAGAAGTACAACACATGGGATGTATATTCTCAGGAGACTGCTCAAACTTACAAAGTCAGGCTTCTCTTTTTATACAAAATATTGTGCTTTAGGCAAACATTCTTCGAATTTACAGTACACTATTCACATTCTTTGTTACAAAGGAAAAAGCAGAGTCATGATGACATGTCTATATTTCAGTTCGACCAGCCCACAACAAATCACCCGGCAAGGCCCAACATTTCATCAGATATCGGTGGACCCCCAATAAAACGGGCACCTCCCCATCATAAAGCAAGTGAGAGAAAAGAGCAGGGACAGGTGTGAGCAAGATTCGGCAGGGTGTGTGCGATGAAATGGGTTTATGGCCTGTTGTGCCTTGATGCTATCTCATTCGGCCACTGGGAGAGGAACTGACCAAACAGGTTCAGCCTGGGGCAATGGTTCCAACTTGCCCAGGTCACAGGAAAGTCAATTAAGGTGTACGTGTCCTTTGGAATCGAATTTTAGCTGTATATAAGCCTATGTCAGGGCAACCCACAAAATGGCTGCCGTACACAAAATGGAAGCCAAGGGTTCAGAATGAAAATGACGATTTTGAGGGGAAATCGTCACTGGAATATGACGAAAATGCTTTTTTTTTTTTTTGTCCTCATTACGCAACAGTTTAAAGTAAGGAAAGTTTCAGGAACCCTTCTCAACTTCTGGCAACCCTGAGAAAGGGAACCTCAGACCTCCATATACTTATAACGAGAAGGATCCTTGTATCGGAATTGGGGTGAGCTAGCCATTATGGCTTCTCTTACAAGCCTTCCCTAATATTGTTGCGGTAGCGTATTCATTGGACATTACAACGGGGTATAAATAAGGATCTAGGTATATTCCACAATATGATATATCTTATATATACACATCACCATTTTTAATTATTTTTTTTTAAGTCACCCTTTATGAAACTCTTCCCAAATGTCCCAAAATTTAAATTTTTTAGAGGTAAGCTTCTTATTTTTATCAAGATTATATACTTTCAAGATTGACGCCAGCCATTCGCTGTGGATCGGTGGAACTGGATTTATCCATTTTACACAGATCTCTCTCCTTGCAAAAAGTATCAGAATGAAAATTAAATTCTCTTGAGCTCTGGACAAGGGGCTTATTACATTTATATCGGTGACTCCAAAAATAACTAAGTTCATACTTACAGGTAGATGTTTTCCCAGTACCCCTTCTAAAGTATTACCCACATCTTTCCAGAAGTTATCCAGACTGGGACATCGCCAAAACATATGTAGGTCGTCAGCCATCTGTAAGGCGCATTTTGGACAGCTCTTCACTGTGGCTCCGTTCATTTTGGATAACCTTTTCGGAGTCCAATAGGCTCTGTGTATAGTGAGCAAATTATTTCTTTTGAGAGCAGCAGACGTTACAATCGACCAGCATTTGTTCATAGATACTTGCCATAGGTTGCTTGTATCCAGCGTCGGCAGGTCTTTTCCCCAGGTCCTTTCCGGGATTAGAAAATCATCCTCCCCAGCTGTAATTAGGGCCCAGTACCAAAAGGATGTTTCTTTCAAAAATAAATTTCTCGTCTGCATCTTTCTTTCTAGGGATATGTTGCCTTTCCTAGTTTCTTTAATGGTCTTGCTCCAACTCAATAGCTGGTAGTATTTAAATTTCGAAAGAGTAGAGTTTGTACTTTGAGATAATATCTCCCATTCAAGAAGTTTATTTTGGAAGAGAAGCTGTCCCCATTCTGTTATTCCGGCAGCTATTAGAGGGATTGCTAATCTATCCTTAAGGCAGTCTGGTGTCGTCTGGGAGTCCCAAATCGGGGCCTTATCGCTATAGAAGGGGATGTCTACTGTAGATCTTACACAATACCACAATCTAGCTGCTGATTTCAGGACCTTCAATTTGATTTTTTTTAAAGAACTTCGGGTGGCCGAATTTGTACAAAAAATGGCTGGTGTTGTTTGTTAGAATTTGTAGGAATAGAGGGTAGTTTTCGTAAGGGCCCAGCAGTACTCTACTACTTTTAAATTGGAAGGCTCTGCAGTATTCTAGGAGGTCTGGACTAGCTATACCTCCCTGGTCTTTCTTTCTTCCTAGTTTATGCCATGCAATTCTTGGTTTCTTTGAAGCCCTTATAAAACTGGATAAATCACCCTGCATCTTTTTTATCTTTTCTCTATTAAATTCGAGCGGGATAGCGTTAAATATAAAGGTGAATTTTGGCAAAATTGCCATTTTTATGATGTTAGATTTACCCAAGAATGTTAAAGGCAAACCCTTCCATACTTTCAGAAGTTTTTTTACTTCCAGTTCTACCCTATGGAAGTTTATCTGGGTTATTCTGTCAATATCTTTTACCAAGTCAATTCCCAAATTTTCATTCCAGCTTATAATTTCAGTTTTAGTTTGATTTATCTGGTATCCAGAAATCCTACCAAAGGATGTTAAGGTCCCTTCTGTTGTTTTAAGGGCCTCTTCTAGATCTGAAGTAAAAATCATGAGATCATCTGCATATAGTGCTACTTTCTTATGCCACCCTTGATAACAAAATGGGGAGATTGAGGGGAGATTCCTAAGACACTCTGCTATTGGCTCAATATAAAAGTTGAAAAGCAAGGGGAGAGGGGGCACCCTTGGCGTGTTCCTCTACCTATTAGGATATTGTTTGTTAAATTGCCATTGATTAGGATCTTAGCTCTTGGAGATTTGTAGATGTTTTTTACAGCTTTTACAATGTTATCTCCCAACTTAAACTTTTTTAATACCTCACTTAAGTAACACCAATTAACTCTGTCAAACGCTTTGGCAGCGTCAATCGTGATTATTGAAAGTGGGATTTTCTCTACAATGGCGATGTCGATTGCCCCTATCAATTCTTGTGTAAGGTCTTGAAGGTGTCTTCCTGCCACGAAGCCCTTTTGGTTGGGATTTATTAGAGAGCCCGATATTTTCCCTAGTCTTTTAGCCAATATTTGGGTGAAGATCTTATAATCACAATTTAAGATGGATATTGGGCGGTAAGATTCACATCTTTTCGGGTTTTTACCTGGTTTCAAAATGACAGAGATGGTAGCATCATTCCATGAATCATGGATTTTCTCATTATTTATAAAAATCTTATTGAATAGCATTGTTAATTGGGGAGCCAAGATGTCTTTTAGCTTTATATAAAATTCATTAGGAAGGGCATCCGGACCTGCTGCCTTACCTCTTTTTAGTTTCTTTATAGCTTGGTCTACCTCCTCTATTTTTATTTCGCCGTTTAAGATTTCTTTTTCTTCAGGGTTTAGAGCTGGGATATTCTGTGCGTCTAAAAATTTGGTTATTTCCTCAATACTAGGATTACAGTCCTCCGTATAAAGGTTCGAAAAGAAGACTGAGAACTCTTCCTTTATTACTTTTTCTTCTGACCCATTTTGAGAACTGTCTGTTGGAATTATACTGTTTATTTTATTTCTAGCTTGGTCGGTTTTAAGCTTCCACGCTAACATTTTTCCACAACCCTCTCCATATTCATAATGGGCAAGTTTACTACATTCCCATTTTTCCTTGATTTTACCTTCTAGTAGTGTTGATAAGTTTTCCTTCAGTTTAAGCCTTTCTTTCAATATGTCATGTCTTCTGGGGAGTGATGTGTCTATCAAGATCTGTCGATCCAATGTTTTTATATTGTCCTCTATTCTCTGAATCTCTTTTTTTGCTTCCCTTGATTTATGTATAGTTAGGCTACAGATCTTGCCCCTTATTACTGCCTTATATGCTTCCCAGACTGTTTGGGGTAAGGCACTCCCATTATTGACCTGGAAATATAGATCAGTCTCCTGTATAAGTTGTTCAATTAATCTAGGGTCTAGAAGAACTGAACGATCCAGTGTCCATCTCGGGATTGATTGATCAGTAGTTATTTTTAGTGTCAATTGGACAGCTGAATGGTCTGAAAGGTGCGCGAGAAGGTGCATCACATTATCCATTTTTTCTAGTAATCCCTCATCTATTAAAAATTAGTCGATTCTCGACGGGATACCAAGCTTTTTATTATTAAAGGTGTATCTATCCTGTTTAATGCCCTTTTCTTTCCATACATCAGTGAGGCTTAAGTCTCTTTTATATGTTCTCAACCACTCTCTCATTTTTGGCAAGCTATGCTGTTTTCCTCTGGGGTTTCGGTCTGTTTTGGGGTCTAGAATAATGTTGAAATCACCGCCCAAAATCACAGGGAAATTTACCGAGATTAGTTGGTAGTATAAAGATTGAAGTGGAGTAGGATCATCTATATTAGGTCTGTAGTACCCTGCTAATATAAAAGTGTTGTTAAGTATACTTATCTTAGCTAGAGCCCATCTCCCCTTCGAGTCTGTCTCAGATGTTAATATTCTCGCTTTCAAGGATTTTTTTATGAGGATAACAACGCCTTTTGTAACGCACTGTTGGTCAGTACAAAAATAGTCAACAACCCAGCAGAGTGTTTTAATTATCTCCTCCCATTCTTTTTTAAGTAAATGTGTTTCTTGTAGGATTAAAATTTCGCTATCAATAGATTTTAGATATTCGAAGATTTTCCGTCTCCTGCTCTTGGTTCTTAAGCCATTAACATTCCAAGAAATTATTTTTATATTCTTTAGGTTCCTTCCCATCTCTGTCTATTAAGTGGTTGGATTCCATTTTTAACCCATTGGGTCCTGATTATCTCCTTTCTTTTAAGATGAGGACTTTTTTTTGTATTTTTCCCTACTTTTCTCCCATCCCTCGTGTGCTCCCCCCCTCCTCCCCTCTCAAAAATACGAAAAACCAATTGTGGATGTGATTATGATTATAGACAATAAGCCAAAAAAAGAGAAAGAAGAAGGCGCGGGGGGACACACTCCCTCCCTGGGAAAGCCTCCCTTTCGTTAGGGCCTTAATTATAGCCCACTTTGAGCCCCGTGCCTGATTAGTAAAAAAAAAGAAAAAAAAAAAGAACTATTTTGAAATTGCAACTGCTTTCATTATTATGATGATCTGCTGCACAGTTTTTGAGAATTTAAAGTTTTAAAGTGTGTGGAGTGTGTGAAGATGTTTTCAAGCTAAGAGTGGGATTGTATTTGGATTTGATCACGCATTAGCACTAAAAGAGAGTCAACTTCTGGAGGGTCCCTGATATTATACATTTTGTTCCTCCACATAATCCTAAGTGAGGCTGGGAATTTCATTTGTACTGTTGCCCCAAGAGATTTTAATTCAGGCATTTTTTGACCTAGTTCCCACTGCCTATCTTGGGTCACTTTTGCAATATCGGATCTAATTCTAAAAGACCAGTCGTCCCTGGTATATGTCCCACCTTTTAGAGCTTCACTCAGAATCCTCTCCTTAAGATTGTATGATCTAAAATTTACGAGAATCTTTCTTGGATTCTTTCTCTCTTTAGGTCTCCCGGCAGGGATCGCGATGCACCCGCTGAATATCGTTTTCCAGGTCTTGGGATTTACTCCATGGGAAGTGTTCTTCTATTAGCGATAATATAAATTTCTTTATATCTGGCCCTTCCCATCCTTCCGGGACATTAAGAAATCTCAGGTTAGATCTTCTAGACTGGTTTTCTAGTGACTCAAGTTTTTCCTCTATGTTTTTGTCCTTTGCCTTCAAGTCTCTGATGTTTCGTTCCGTTGCTTCGACTCTCTTTGTCAGGCCCGCAGCCTCTGCCTCCACTGAGGAGACTCTCTCATTTAATTCTAGAAGTTTTGAGTCCAGGGATTCAAATCTATCATATAGTTTGATTTGATTTTCTTCCGAAATTTTAAATCTGGATGTCATCTCCTCAAACATCTTTTCCATTAAGACCTCCATACTGTTTGTAGGTTCGGTCTGGTAATCTGTAGATTTAGAGTTGATGCTGGGCTCAGCAATAGGAGCAGAAATGTTTACCGTGTTTTCTGAGACTGAAGAGGAGAACAAAGCTGGACAACTAAGAGCAGGCGCAGAAGAGTCCAAAATTAAATTTAATGCTGGACTCGAGCTCTGGGCAAGAGATAGTCTCGGTGTTAGGCCCTGAGCGAAGGCTTGGTCCAAAAGACTTTCATGCCCCTGATTTTCTTGCTGTCTCCTGGGGGGTTCTACCAGGGAGTTATTAGCGTTATTAGCATTGTTTGGGTCATTCGGGTCACTCAATAAGGCATTTGTTGATACTGATAAAGGAAAACCTTCCATCGCAGAGTTAAATTGTACCTTTTCCTGTACTTTGAAATAGGACCTCAAAGATGGTGTAATTTTTTTGGGGGAATTTTTATCGTCTAATTCCAGCTTCCCTTCTGTTGGACCCCTTTTGTTTAGAGATTTCCCCTTTTGTATTTTTAAAGCCTTCCGCGAAACTCTCTTTGTAACACGTGGGATTACAGGTGGTTTAAGGACTAAGGGAGTTGTTTTCTTTAGGAATTGCCTGTTCCTTAGGCAGTAAGAGGATTTTTCCTGTGATTCAAATACAGGTTCAGGTTCAGGCTCAGTTTCACGGTCTGATGTGAGTGCTTTACCCCCTTTAGAATCGATTTTACCTGTTCTACGGAAACTCTGGGAACTTGGTGGGGCCTGGGTCTGCCCTAAACATTCAGGGGGTAATGAAACGTTATCTGAGTTTTCTTCCTCCCCCTCCACTTTTAGTCCTACGAGTCTCCCTATGATAGTATATTGGCTGGGGTATGCTACTGCTGTTTTTTCTCTCAGGAGTTCTGCAGGGTAGCTCAACAAAATCAGTTTATCAGTTCCACTTAAGCTGCTCAGGATTCTCAGATTAATATTGTTCGTCTGATGTACTATTTTATTCAGGTTGGACCTGTACGATTTAGTTAATGACTCTGGGTACGGCAGATGCGCCTTGAGCCTATTATTCCCCCGGACTTCAAAGCTGTCGTAGTCACCAAGAAAACGAGCCCTGCTCCTAATCAGTTCAAAACCCCTCCCCTTGCCTCTGACAGAGATTGAAAGTTGGCTTACCACTCTCCTGCCGTTTTGCCAAGCTTGTGCAGCCGCCTCCCACTTGCCGATGTCTGCTCCTGTTCCTGCTCCTGTGGAGAGCACCGAGTCATTGATGCGGGAAAACGCCCTCGAAGTGTGAGAGCTCGGCGCTTTCGTTTCTGCCTCCACTGCAGCAGCGCGGGCAGGGGCTTGGACGTTTAGAGGAATCAGCATAGGCAAACAGAGGAGGCTCGCAACTCCGAGTAGAAAGGTGCGTTTTATGTGACTACGGACTTAAGTGTTTGAAAGAGTAAAGGGGTCAGAGATTTTCTTTTCACATTTAGCGCGCGAGTGAATGCAGCATGTCCCGGTCCCCTTCTATTAGAAAGAGAGAGAGAAAGACCTCGGGGCTTTTTCTCTAACAATCTACACTCTATCGGTTATCTAGCGAGTCATATCGACTCTTACCTTTCCGCCTACAACTACAACTGGGTCAACCTACAACTCCTCTGCAGCAGATATAATTATCTGTGCCTAGTGCAAAATCATTTACCACCAGTTCAGACACGGAGCTCCCGACCGGTCTCAGCTGCCGGCCGCCATCTTTCCCCCCTCCTATGACGAAAATGCTTGTACATAGTGTACTCGTCATTTTCGGTCTTTTGATACTAAATTCGTCATGTTACGACGAAGTTTTATTCTCAAGTCCAGA
Source organism: Lissotriton helveticus (assembly GCF_964261635.1). Classification (NCBI taxonomy): domain Eukaryota; kingdom Metazoa; phylum Chordata; class Amphibia; order Caudata; family Salamandridae; genus Lissotriton; species Lissotriton helveticus. The sequence goes on from NC_136067.1 coordinate 992,569,204, forward strand.
ATTTTCAGAACCACAACCTGTATTTTGCAGCAAACAGAGCTGTATTCTTCGGGGTGAAGATGCTGCTGTGAAGGGGGACATGGTGAAAGGTATCCACGTTGAACTCTGACGGGAAGATCAGTGAAGGGGTGAATAAGCACCCCAAATCCTTTGATTCCGCCAACTCAAAGCCGACGGTCCCACCGCCCCAGTCGGCTCAAGGTAAAGTCAACTCGTAATACGGTTGGCAGCTAATCTTCTCTGTACTGCCTGCCCTATGGCAGCTGCTTTTACCTGACCGCAGCAGCGGCGGTCTGTGGATGGCTGATGGGGTCAGCTTTTGCTGGCAGTCTTTCCAACAGCAAACCGACAATCATGTAATACGGCAGTCGGACCACCAAGGTCATGGTGATCAGACATCACTGCGGGTGTGGAGGTTCATAGACCGTCGAACACACAATCAGGCCCTAAGTGTTCTTTGTATGTGCGTGTACACAGGAGAGGTCTCTGTGGCAATTAAAGTTTTTGCAAAAATAAATAATTAAAGAGCAGGCGCTTACAAAAGAACAGTTTTTCTTGGAGAGGACATTTTGAAGTGCCTTCTTGTTCCTACGGTTAACGATAAGTGAGCGAGACATTGAAAGCTCTAGCAAGACTCCAGTCTGATGGCAGGCTGTGGCTCAGCTAGAGGTCCGTTTGGACCCTCGAGCCTAAAGTGAGCCGAGCTTTCTTTCACGCAGCTCATGTCTGCCACCTGTGCTGCATCCTCATGTGCCAAGAATAATAGGCAAAGCGGTACAAAAGGGGGTGGTGATGGACGGAGCATCTGAACCAATCAAACACTCACACCCAGTCAAAAGATCTGGGTTTGATCCATCGCCGTTCTTTAGCCCACTCTGCCACCCCAGTTCAGACATGGCTATATGCAAATCAGTCTGACCCTGTGCCTCATGGGAGCAGTCCAGCCCGAACTGCCAAGCCATGCCTTCCCTGGACCGGAAACATGCTTCCGAGGACCGGTTTCTGACATTCCAGCCGTCTTCAGCCCGGCTTGCTTGAATCCAGTGGCAAAGTGAGCAAGGGACTCACGTCTGAGCATAATAGGCAAAGCACCTTTGATGTAAAACAGACAAGAAAAAGAGAGACTATTTTAGTAACTGAACTGTGCAATATGGAACTAGAAATTCTGCAATCACTCCAGCTTCCCTACTTCATAAAACTGGGTGACCCTTGACAAATATTTTATTTACAGAGCCTCCTCTCCTAATTATCACATAAAAGAGCGCCTTTAAATATGCAAGCTTAGGATGTAGGCTGTGGTAAATGTTATTGTTTTTGATTTAATACATTATAAAGTTGCCCCATATAGAAATCTAGGCCAAATAATATGGCATGCACATGACAAGTGACTTGTCCTTTAGTTCACCTATGATATTGTTGCTTCTCAATGCAGTGAAATAATTAGATGTGCTACTAGGGTGTCACGCTTCCACCTGTTAAAGAAATACACTTTTTGAATTTTGAAGAAACTTAATCATATTTTTACAAGATATTTGTATGATTTACATGTCAAATACTTTCAGGGTTCAGCTCGCGCACGGACTCGTGGAACCCAGACACAACATCGGATCAGCTCTGGCTCGGCTCTCCCTGTTACTTTGCTGGCTCGACAACCTCTACAGTTAAACCTATAGTAGTGATATACAACTGCTTTCACTACATTCACATTTTCATTTCAGTGCCTTTTAGAATAGAAAAGCTTAATTGCAAGTTCTGACTAGCATGGCAGAACCGAGTAGGGAAATATGTATTGAAAGACTAGTCCTTAAAAGCTTGGGTGGTCGTCACTGGCTGTCATGTCAAGTTTCTCTGCCCAGGGAGACAGCTGAGTCGAACATCCAGTGGTTTCCTGACCTTTATCTGGAGTGGGGGGGTCACAAGATTGTTTGGTGAGGCATCTGCTCTTTTTTAGCAGATGCTTTTAAATTACTGTCCCAGTTCTAAGACTATTCAGGAAATTAATAGGGTGGCCTAGGAGGCCTACTAACTACTACATTATGGGGCAGATTCCTATATCAGACGTAAGGGCTCCGAATGACGTTCTGAGCCCTTCCACCCCCATCGGAATGTGCTGACCGGATTTCTTTCTGGCCGAGCCATACCGATGGCTTGGTTGGAAAGGAATACGACTCGGAATTTCCGGATGGCTTACGACGGGCTCAGAGAGCCCGTCCGCCTTCCGGAAATCCTTCAGTACTCCCCGGGCCGCCCCTTTACGACCGAGTGAGTACGATGGCAGTTTTTCACTGCCTTTTCGTGCCGGTGTTTATGGCACAAAAAGGCAGTCGGAAACTGTCTTTGGGGGCCCCCAGTAGGGCCCCCATGGGTGTGAGGCCACCAAATGCCGCCTATGGTGCCCCACTGAGGATCCCTGCACCCAGTGGCAGGCACCTTGGGGTGCCGGCCACAGGGTGCAGGGATGAACTGCACCCCCCCATTTGACAATGCGGGCATGCATTCCAGGCAAAATGCATGCTCCCATTGTGTAACATACAATTGCGACCAAACAGGGTTCGGTCGCATCGTACTTGCAAGGCCGTAACCGACGACAGTAGGTCGGTCGGTCGCGGTTGCTGACCAATGTCAGACGGACTCAGATCCGTCCGACATCGGAATCGAGGCCTATATATATTTTGATAATTAAAAGAGCGCACACACAGGCATGACCCTAGTAATTAACTATGCAAACATGCAGTTGAAAATGAAAAAAAAATATCTTATACTAAATGAATTATTTTCTCATATTTTGGAAACTTGCACTAGATTACTTAGCCCACCTTTTCAATAGCTGTCACATTTGGATCACGTCTTTCTTTCTCAGTTTTTGTGCTAAGTATTTCTAACAAAGTCCTGTTACTCAGATCCATTCTAAAGCGCCCTTTCATTAAGAAACCTGTGCCCATAGGTTGCAGAAGAAACCTTGCATGATATCTTTTAGGCTAAATTGATAGATAGAGTGTGAATACTTGGGTAGCTTGCAAACAAACATTATTCTGAGCCGAGACTTTCCTGTTATCCGGTATAAACGATTAAGCAAAATGGCAACGGAGGAGACAATTTTAAACCGGTTGAGGTCAGGTACCGGGTGCACAAGGCACTGGGCCAACTTTCTTTACTCGAGAAGTGGTCAAAAATCTTTCAGTGCATGACATGTCCTATCAATTTTAATTCAAACATGCGCAATTCATTACTGAACGATTAAATAAAAAATGTTTTATATTAAAAAAAAGAAAGTGCTGCCTACTCACACTAATTTCCATGTTGTTGTAGGAGACAAACAGCTGGAAAGAAACAATTTTCTTTACAATAAATCAAAAGCTTAGTTTTGATGTGCTAGAAACAAAGAAATAGTTTAGATTATTTCCCCCCAATATTTACATTGACACTTCTGGCAAAAACTCAATGAGCTTTTTAACTCTCCTGCATGAGGATTTTCCCCAAATGCTATTTATCCTCTGTCTTATGATAATTAGACACCACCCAACTGCTTGAACCTGTGGGGTACCAAAAAAGTCACAAAAAAGAGCCTTAAGTAGGCCTCTTAGAGTTTATATCCATACTAATATTATAAAGAGAGAGCCTATTGTTCTTCCTGACTTCAGATTTATTTTGGTCACTCCTCTCACACTATGTCCTAGTAGTGTCATCACAATGCCATACACATCTTCACTCAAATCCACCCACTCTTCCCAGTTCAATTAACTGTTTCCCCATGTCTCTTTAAAAGCAGATATATGCCTTTGCAAGTCACTCTAGGCCTCATTTAATGTTTTGCGGGCTGTTTGCCATCCAACAAGGTCAGTGAACTTTATGGCTTAGATCCAGTGGGCAGGCACACCCACCACATTGAGAGATCCTTACCTGCCTGATGGAGAGCTCTGTGCCTTCAATTCGTCTGCCTGTAAGGCATGCCTCCTCTGGTGTAGTAAATACACTGAAAACACTGATGAACGTGTAACGTTTGTTTGGCCCTCTTAGCATTCATTTTTTGTTTTTATGTATAACACTCATAAAACAGGTTTGTTTCTAAAAATCAAAGCAGCAATGGCCCTGGCCAGCAGGGAGATTTTTTTCTATGGATGTTGTGCCAATTGTTTTTTCCGCCTGCCCAGGTCCCCCCTGCTTCACCAACAAATAGGGGAATCACTACTGTGACCTAGCAGACCCAAGGTGGGTTGGTCTCCAGAACAAGTAATGTGTCAGCTGGCTCCACCATCAAAAACTCTATAATTACCCTGACTCTAAGTGACGTGAGAATACCGCAAGTTTAATGGGGCAAAATTCTGCTAATTTATGGCAGAGCTCCCACTCCCCCACAGTACAAATGAATTCCTCTGTCTCTTGATTGGTTTGCTCTCATCACTGAGTGCGTCTTATGGACCGAGGCACAAGCCTTTTAAATTTAGATCTAGAAGCGAATCTCCAACCAAAAAGATTTGAGGAGAAATACTGATGAGGAGATACCCTGATAATAGGTCACGTGGAGTTAATGTGACTAAAGAGGCAAGAATCTAGCTCCAGTTGTTTTTTTGTTTTTATGTGGGTGCTGTATCTGGCCTCACGGTGTAAGAATCAGCTTCAGGTTTTATCTCTCATTTTTATCTTCACTTTCAAAACTGTGGGACTCTGCATTTGATAGCTTTCTGCTGCTGCCATCTGTTACCCCAGAAATGCTAAAACAAAACAGAAACATTTTGCAATGTACAATTTGTCTCTAAAGCTTGAAAACTTGACCTCAATCCTAATTTTGCATAGATCACTGGAGCTTCACCATGGCAGCCACGCTGTATAGAATAAGACTTAGGGGTCGATTACGATGTCGTTCGGAAAGCATTCTGACCAAATCGGTCTCGGAATGGTTTCCTACTGAATCGGATTTGGGAAGTCTGACCTACCGATTATGATGGTTTCGGATACAATTCGGTCAGACTCCCATTGACTTCAATGGGAGCCTGTGCTCTGACCGAATGCACAGGCTTTCTTTGAAGAAAAGAGTGGCTGGGGAAAATCGTGCACCCTGCGGTGGGCACCCCTTTGTGCCTGCCACACTGTGCATGGTTGGGAAGGGGGGTCCCTTGGGTACCCCCACGGACTCCATTCGGAAGGATCTGGTTAAAGGGGGGCCTGCTACGGGCCCCTAAAGTCAGATTCCGACAGCCAATCCATGTTCGACAAACCGATTCGCAAAGGCTATTGAAATCCGATATTGTAATCACTAGGTCGGAAACACGGTCCGTAGACCTGTATGAGTTGGCTTCGGACGACTTGGTTCCTCCAAATGCCTTCCGGAACCAAGTCGAAAAGTCTGAACACTATCGAAACATCATAAACGGTCACTCGGAAAGCTTTCCGAATCAGTTGGAAAGACGGGTTCGAATCAGATTCGGCAGACCCGAATCCGATTCGGAGCCTTTCCGAACAGCATCCTAATCGACCCCTTAGACATGATAGGTCAAGCCTAATTAGGGCTTAAAAAGCATAGGCTGAGCTATTCCAGTCTAGGAGAGAGCCGGGTGTTGTCCGTTAGCACCCCATGTAAGCTTTTCCCCTAAAACCCTAAGAAGCTTTGATCCAAGAATCTGCAAGAACATATGGAATAAAAAAAGCATCTGCCTATCACTCTTTAACCCTTGCTGTCTCCCTCCCTGTCTCTCTCCCCAACCTTTCAATAATTCAGCACCAGTTTCTGCAGAAAAAATATGGAATAGAGAGAAAAATCAAATAAATAAAGATAGGGCTAAACTGTATCATCTGTTGAAACTATAAGGGTGAAGCAGGAGTGCTAGTGATATGCAAAAGGAAAACCTTAACCCGAGAAGTTGGAAACTTCGTTCATCTCAGTGAAGCAGGTAATTTTTTTTCTGATTTCAGCAAGGTGAAATTTCCCAGTCCACTGCCTGTACAACAAGGGTGTTTTTCAGTCACAAGATGTTTCACCCATTAAGGCCAATATAGAGGTACCTGGGGAACAATGTAGGATGTAAGACGGCATGGAGCAGGATTGAGGAGCCTGAAGTAAGAGTGATTTGCAGCAATTGGGAATAGGCTGTGTTGAGAAAACTCCCACAAAGGTACTTTGCTTGGCGGCAGGAGTGCTACAACCAGGGGATAATGCTCAAGATATGCGAGGAGTAGGAGCTCTGATAGGGCATTGCTTCTAGGCAACTTCCATCCACCTGCTTCTCTCTCATTGCAGTAGGTACATTTTCCTGCTGCTCCATCAACTCAAAAATCTATCATACAAAATGGTAGTGTAGGGTTAGGGAATTCTCCCTGGGAGATTTTCCTGGAAATCGATCCCAGAAAAAAGTGCACCTTTTCTGGTGCCCGCAGCCACAATCTACGTGCTTGTGCCTTTGGGTTTTTCGGTATATCTAAAGGTAGATCTTTCACGTGATCATTGGGGCTTCCGGTGCACAGCTAGAAGTTCACCACTTCAGCACTGAATCGGCCATCGCAGCGAGCTACCTAGCCAGCAGTTGCTGAATTGTCATTAAAATCACCATCCTTCTGGTTTCCCTTGATGTTAAGCTCACACTTTCAACATGCACCCCCAAGACTAGACAAGGAATGCTGCTGCACCACCAAGCTTTGTTTCATCCTCCCTGCAAGTTTACTTGAAGTTACCTCCAACAACAAATTGGGAGAAATTTCCACTAAATTCTAAGAGACAACTTTTGAACTCATGAAGGACTTCTTTGCACACTACTTAGCCTTTACTTCCAAGTGAAACAGTGTCGGTAAAACCAAGGCGTGGAACGACCTCCCTCAACACAACTGAGCCTCCTCCTCACTGCTAGAGTTCCGCAAGAAGCGGGAGACCTGGCTCTTCACATAAGCACCTTGGGGACTACACACCTACACACCTGCCTAAATGCCTGGATATCTTTTCAGGTGATTAGCACACTATACAAATCAATATAACATGGCATAACATAATATAAAATATGTTTAATCAATGTAGGGCCAGAGGGGGTGAATATTAGTGACAGATACTCTTATTTCTGACACAACGTTTTATGTGAAGACTCTAATACCTAATCCCATATAAATGATAAGTAAGATAGCTCAACCTGTTGGTTTGTTAAACATGAATCTTTCCATTAATCCCCCCCCTGCAGCACAAGCTCCCGTAGAGAAATGGGAGTTTGTGTAAATCCTTGCACTGCCTGGCAGGCCAACAATCAGAGGCCATGGAGGGATGTTTAGCAGAGCCCCCAAAGTCGCTTTCCGACAGTATTTCCATATCAGAAAGCACGACATGGAAAGGCTGTCGGAAACCAACATCATAATACCAATGGCGGAAACGCCGTCCGTAAGGGATTATGATGGGTACCTGACTAGCCGACGGGCTCCTTGAGCTTGTCAGAACACAGTCGGATGGACCAACTGGTTTACACTCTAACCGCCAACATTGAAATTCGGCGGTCGGACTGTAAACCTGCGTTGTCGGTCGGTAAGCCTCCAACGAGCTATCGGAGGCTTACCGACCGACAACGTAATGAGGCCCAAAATGTCAGAGACAGGGTTACATTATTTCTTTCTTCCTGGAAAAACAAGAGCAAAAGTCTCATACAGTGAAACCTGTATGGCTATTGGAATATATAGTCCTGATTTTCAGAAGGATGAGCACGTATGAGCTGCAATGGATGAAATAGCAGCCAGGCAGTGGAAAATCACTTTTTAAACCGCTGTCCTGTATGGCAATGCATATGAAAATTCATTCAAAGTACTCTTCAACATTTTAGGTAGAGCCCAAAGGTGGATGTCTGATGAAATATAATCAAAAAAATATCAGTGAAATAAATATAACCCAAAAAATATCAAGGACACAAATATCAACATTATATAAATTGCATGTAAAGACAAAAATATTGACAACCAAAAATATAGACCACAATATTGTTAGAAAATATTGGTGACAAAAACTATCACAAAAAAACTATCTAGGACACGCATATTAACATTCTATACCTTGCATGTAATGGCAAAAAGTTTGACAACAAAAGTATAGATGACCACAATATTGTTAGAAAATAGGTAAGTATATTGAATTCAAATTTTTAGAGACTATGTTAACTTTAAAACATATATTAACTTTAAAAATATTATTGCAATTAAAATAAATATACTTATAAAATAAAAATATATGCAAAATATTAACTTATAAACATAACATAAAAATGTATACTCCCAATAATTAACAAAATGTTAAAATAATAAAAGTATTACATAAAAATAAATAATAAAAAATTAATACTAATAATTAATTTCAATAACACATTTTTAAAATATTACAAATAAAATACCAACATTAAAATAAACACTAAATTAATAAACAAAATATGACAAGCAAAATAAATAAATACATTTTTTAAATTAAAACAAAAATATATTTTTTAAAACAAAATGTTAAAAATCAGACAAAAATTACACCTGCAGGGTTCAAATTCTCTTTTCTCACACCAACCTAACCAACAGCAGGCTAAGTGTAGGGCTTTGGAGGGGTTCGATTTACTATGCCGACTCCAATTTAAGCAAAAGTAGGGAATATGCTTGATATTGGTGGTCAGATTTACCATCTCCACTCCAAACTAAGCAGCAGTAGGGGAAGTTGTGTTCTTTGCAAGCATTGCATTTAAAAATCCACTCCTAGGAGCAGGTCCACTGGGATAATGAGCCAGAGGAGGACCAAATTATGTGGCACAGTTGATTAAATTATGCTGCAAGAAATTGCAAATTATGCGGCATAATGTGGCACATTTTGTGATAGAATTACGTCATTATTTTGTCATTTCTACATGTGGTAAAAGTGTTGGGGATAAGAGTTCAACTTATTAGTATCAGCTTAACAACCAATACAGCCATAGTAACTGAAACATGAACAGTCAGCCTTTGTGAAAAGCCTTCTGGTGCTCAGGAACCCGAGTGCCATATTTTTGGTAACTTTTGATCCATGTGATACTTTTCTTTTTCTCACTCAATTATGCAGCAGATGATGGATTGTGTGGCAAATGCGGCAAATCCATAATAATGCGAAAATTCTGTCCGTAGAATCGAAGAATCGAATAATTCCAGTGGCCCTGGTTAAGAGTCTAAGATTTGATCTAAGAGTCAGCTGGAAATCTCGACTATCACGTGGAAGAGGCTGTAGACACCCACCCTGGGCTATTGGACGCCAGTTGTGAAGTGCCGCCTTGGGATGAAGGGTGTATGTAAAGGCAGATGCCGCCGCCATACTTATCAACGAGCTTTTAACTCCACTCTACTAGGTAGGGGTCTGTGTCAGGTTCGTAAGGCTGTGTCATCCCTGAGGGCACAGGAGAGGCTGACATTAGGGCGGGGTTAGAATCCTGGCTGTGACCTGTGGTGACAAGACATCTCCAAGTGTGAACTCTGGCGATTCCATTTGTAAATATGGCGCGCTGCAGGTAGCGCTCTGTCCCGCCTTGCCAGGGCAGTGTTTCTCAGCTCCCTGGGAAACTCGAAGTGAGCGTGTGAATTGTTTCTTATCGATGTCGCATCGGTTCAAGAAGCCGTTGTTTTCTTTTCTGGGGAGCACCCTGCACGCTACCCTCACATTACCAGTTTAGCAGTTAATGTATATACAAGGAGGCCCTATATTGAAGAGTGCACATCAGTTAAAGGAAGCCAACAGTTATAGAAACACCAGATGAAAGAAACTTCCCCTGTGCGCTTAATTTGAAATAACTGTGCGAACAGATGGGTAGGATTCGATCGTGTCCTTGCTCTTAGTTACACATTAAGTTTTTTATTTTTTATTTCAGTTGGATTTCTTTTATTTTTTGTGATGCATAGAAGAAACAGGTTGTAAATTCGAGTGTACATCCAAGTGCAGGCTCGTCAAGTACTTTTTGCTGCAGAAAGGAATAAAGCAGCGAAAAGCGTCGTAAATCGCAGAAAGGCGGGAAAAGTCATCGAAAAGAGGACAAGGGTGAGCAGAGTTCAGGACATCAACAACACCCAATCCGTTCTGTAGGGCTAGAAAGAAGAAGAGTAGTATTGTAGTAGTAGTCGTGCTTTAGTAGTACAATAGTAGTAGTACAGTAGTTCTAGTAGTACTGTAGTAATAGTAGTAGAAGTACTGTAGTAATAGTAAAACTGTAGTAGTACAGTAGTAGTACATCTGTAGTAGTACAGTTCTAGTAGTAGTACTGTAGTAACAGTAGTATAAGTACTGTAGTAGTAGTAAAACTGTAGTAGTACAGTAGTAGTAGAACTGTAGTAGTACAGTTCTAGTAGTAGTACTGTAGTAACAGTAGTATAAGTACTGTAGTAGTAGTAAAACTGTAGTAGTACAGTAGTAGTAAATCTGTAGTAGTACAGTTCTAGTAGTAGTACTGTAGTAACAGTAGTATAAGTACTGTAGTAGTAGTAAAACTGTAGTAGTACAGTAGTAGTAGAACTGTAGTAGTACAGTTCTAGTAGTAGTACTGTAGTAACAGTAGTATAAGTACTGTAGTAGTAGTAAAACTGTAGTAGTACAGTAGTAGTAGAACTGTAGTAGTACAGTTCTAGTAGTAGTACTGTAGTAACAATAGTGGTAGTTAGTAGCGGCTCGTGGAGGGAGTGCTGTGGGGCGGTGAGGCGGGGGAGGAGCAGGTTGGGGGGTAGTAAACTACGGAATAGTACCAAACGGAGGTAAGTAAACAAATAAATAAATAAAACAAATTTTGTTGCGTGTGTTGCATCGAATTTGGCAATGCAGCATGTGCAATGAAATTCGTTTAAATTATTTATTTGTTTACTTACCTCTGTTCAGCCGTATTCTGTAGTTTACTATCCCCACCCTGCCCCTCTGTTGCCCCACCCTGCTGCACCCCCTCCTCGAGCCGCTACAAGTGGTAGTGCTAGTGGTGCTATAGTACTACTGTAGTAGCAGCATTGCTGTAGTAATGGTAGTAGTAGTACTGTAGTAGTAGTAGTGCTGTAGAAGTGGCAATAGAGTACTGTAGCATTATTAGTAGCACTGTAGTAGTACAGTATATGTAGCAGTACAGTAGTAGTACTATAGAAACAGTAGTGGTAGTACTGTAGTAGTAGAATAGTAGAAGTGCACTATTACAGGGCCCAGTTTTTCTCAGAAGCCTGTCACCAGACCTGCCGAATTCCAGGGCAGTAGAATACCAGGGCTGATTCCACCTCACGCCTCTTGTGCCCACCTTCCCTCTACTCCCTGTCTCCTTATCTCACTTTCCCAAACTAAGCACTGCACTTTTTACCTCTACTTTCTGTACTGCCCTGGTTTGTATCCGACCACACCCCAAACATGGTGTGCAAGGTAGGTGGTGGCTGTTTGCATGTGCAGTACTGACTGAAAGCAGAATCCGTGTTTGTCTGCAAGTTAAAGTGGACACTGAAGGTCCCTCAAGGGTTAAAGTGGACCCTGATGGTCCCTCAACAGTCACACACCGCACCTACCATCATGAGGGTCTGTGGGTGAGGACAGATGCTGGATTGCTGCTTCACAGGGATTGGCAGAGCGATCCATACTTCATACCTCAGCCAGCCCTGGAAGGAGGCCAGTGGCACCCCCATGAACAAGTGGCAGCTCCCAGGGGTCCATGGCACTGTGCATCCTCCTTCTCAAATGGTACCCAGGGGTAGCATATGTACCACCTATCAAGTAGGGCATCTCCAGGGGGGAGGGGGTGTTGTTGGTGTTCATGTTCATTAATATGAAGCATGAGTTAAGGAAACAAATTCTTCCATTAGCATAGTGCCGCACTCCTATGATTTGGACTGAATACTCACTTTGGAATGTGCACCTAGATTCCATATTAAACAATCATTGGTAAAGTCATTAGTTGTACATTGACTTTAAAAAAGGCTGCTTCAGTTAAAAAAAAATGTGCTCTCTGTGCAATTAGTTTATGAGAAAATGCTTTAGTGTGCAATGATTCAGTGTACTTTTAAGAAGTATAGTAAACTGCAACGCATGCAGGCCCTGGCAGGAGGGATACTACACCAAACAGCTACTAGCATAAAGTGAGAACAAACTACTCCTCTGGGTGGAGCCAAAACCCACTCTATCTATATTTTAAAACATTTGTGACAACTGCACTCTCAAACCAGGTCTAAAAAGGGGCTCTGTGGCCCCTTCTTCAATACCACGCTGCTCCCTTGCAGGACAGAGGGCTTAGATGACAAGGTTTTTTTTGTTTTATTTTAGAGTTTTATATAGTTTTGTATAAATTACACGACGGTGAGCACAGATTATGTAGTCCGGCCCCAGAATCTCCCGGTTTCTTCAAGGGACCTTACAGAAACTCCTTTGCATAACACCAAGACACTGCCTATCCACACCTATCTCCATTTTTAGGTTTTGCCTAGCGAAAGCTGCGCTCTGCGCAGCTTTTTCGCGCAGGCGAAATCCTGTTGAGAACTGTAGGGTGCTTTGGGTCGGCCCTCGTCATTGATTGGCTGGCTCCGTAAACGGAGCCTTGCCATTGGACGAGGGGCCTGTCCGTCAATGCCGGACCAGACACGGGGGCGTTCCTGACATTCTTTCCCTTTTGCCGACGTCACGCGACGCCGGGAACGCCCCCGAGTCTGGTCCGGCATTGCCGGCACCTCCCTTGCTCCCCCTCCCGCTTGTTTCCTGGTGCCCGCCTTCGTGCTCCGGCCGGCCGTCGTCAGCTCTCTCCTCCCCCTTTCCCGCCCCCTCCCGCTTCTCTCTGATGCCCGCCTTCCGGTGAGACACTGTGATGAATGCCACTGAAAGCCCTGGATGGACTGGGCTGGGTCCGGGTCAGTCTGCTCGGTAGTGGGCTGACTAGTGACTTGAAACATTGAAAGAACATATTTGAACCAGCCTTTGACAATAAATTATGACGTAATGCAGCTAACACAAATGTAACGTGTGAAACTGCAGACTGTTATGTTCAGCCAGAGTGGAGCTTCAGAGTGGAGCTTCAGAGTGCAGAGTGGAGCTTCAGAGTGCAGAGTGGAGCTTCAGAGTGGAGCTTCAGAGTGGAGCTTCAGAGTGGAGCTTCAGAGTGGAGCTTCAGAGTGCAGAGTGGAGCTTCAGAGTGCAGAGTGGAGCTTCAGAGTGCAGAGTGGAGCTTCAGAGTGGAGCTTCAGAGTGGAGCTTCAGAGTGGAGCTTCAGAGTGCAGAGTGGAGCTTCAGAGTGCAGAGTGGAGCTTCAGAGTGCAGAGTGGAGCTTCAGAGTGCAGAGTGGAGCTTCAGAGTGCAGCTTCAGAGTGCAGAGTGGAGCTTCAGAGTGCAGCTTCAGAGTGCAGAGTGGAGCTTCAGAGTGCAGCTTCAGAGTGCAGAGTGGAGCTTCAGAGTGCAGCTTCAGAGTGCAGAGTGGAGCTTCAGAGTGGAGCTTCAGAGTGCAGAGTGGAGCTTCAGAGTGGAGCTTCAGAGTGCAGAGTGGAGCTTCAGAGTGGAGCTTCAGAGTGCAGAGTGGAGCTTCAGAGTGGAGCTTCAGAGTGCAGAGTGGAGCTTCAGAGTGCAGAGTGGAGCTTCAGAGTGCAGAGTGGAGCTTCAGAGTGCAGAGTGGAGCTTCAGAGTGGAGCTTCAGAGTGGAGCTTCAGAGTGGAGCTTCAGAGTGGAGCTTCAGAGTGGAGCTTCAGAGTGGAGCTTCAGAGTGCAGAGTGGAGCTTCAGAGTGCAGAGTGGAGCTTCAGAGTGGAGCTTCAGAGTGGAGCTTCAGAGTGGAGCTTCAGAGTGGAGCTTCAGAGTGGAGCTTCAGAGTGGAGCTTCAGAGTGGAGCTTCAGAGTGGAGCTTCAGAGTGGAGCTTCAGAGTGCAGAGTGGAGCTTCAGAGTGGAGCTTCAGAGTGGAGCTTCAGAGTGGAGCTTCAGAGTGGAGCTTCAGAGTGGAGCTTCAGAGTGGAGCTTCAGAGTGGAGCTTCAGAGTGGAGCTTCAGAGTGCAGAGTGGAGCTTCAGAGTGGAGCTTCAGAGTGGAGCTTCAGAGTGCAGAGTGGAGCTTCAGAGTGGAGCTTCAGAGTGCAGAGTGGAGCTTCAGAGTGGAGCTTCAGAGTGCAGAGTGGAGCTTCAGAGTGCAGAGTGGAGCTTCAGAGTGGAGCTTCAGAGTGCAGAGTGGAGCTTCAGAGTGGAGCTTCAGAGTGCAGAGTGGAGCTTCAGAGTGGAGCTTCAGAGTGCAGAGTGGAGCTTCAGAGTGCAGAGTGGAGCTTCAGAGTGCAGAGTGGAGCTTCAGAGTGCAGAGTGGAGCTTCAGAGTGCAGAGTGGAGCTTCAGAGTGGAGCTTCAGAGTGGAGCTTCAGAGTGGAGCTTCAGAGTGGAGCTTCAGAGTGGAGCTTCAGAGTGGAGCTTCAGAGTGCAGAGTGGAGCTTCAGAGTGGAGCTTCAGAGTGGAGCTTCAGAGTGTCAAGAGCAATGCCAATAGCTCTAACTTTAACAAAGGCAAAACCATTGCATTGTAAATGCTTGTTTCTTATTCCGTGGTGTAAAGTGGAATGACTATATTAATATAATGCACAGGAAAGCAAATCTGAGTTTTTGCTGAGGCGGGTGGCTGACCTAAGCCCTGCGCATTGAGATGTGAAGGTATTGCTAATGATGTGCGAGGTCTCAGAAATGTATCACGGCGCCGTAGCTAGCACCTGGCAACACTGCGCACTGTGGTGCTGGCACACTTTGGCTGCTGAGTGCAAAAATCCCCCCTGAGAGGGCTCCCGCTTTCAAGCAGGGCGAGGCGTTTACTCCGAGGCTGCACCAACACAAGTTCACACTAAGCTTTCTTCAAAACGGAAGGCCTCACAATCCTACATGGTAACTTTTATTTGTAATCCTTTTTGAGCCTTCAAACCCTGTACAGTTACTCACCTTCATTTTGATTTATTAATACAACTGTTATTCACGTTTTTAATTCCCTCTGGATGCTTGATAACCATGAATTGTGTTGTGATTACGTCATCATCGCCAGTGCAAATTACGCCATGCTTGCAAAGCACAACACAACATCCATTCTCGCGCCTCATTGCAAAGGGTTTCGAGCGTTTTTTGCCTCACTTCTGTTCTCGAGGGTTATCCTCTAGTATAATTAATTGTTTTCAGAAAGAGAAAGGCTCAGGCGTACATCGCATCATATTGTCATTTTTATAATTATGGATAGTGTTATGCGTACAAAAACTAAGCAATGTTGCCAACCGCAACATGTGCAATTGTTTTCAACTAATCCTTGGTTATGCAATATTTTGTGACTTTAACAGGTGTGGGGTTGTGTTCACTTTTACGAGGGACTGTCAGTTCCCATCCACAGTGCCACCGAGTGCTGTGCTCACGAAGGCTTTTGACGCAAAAAAAATGCGCATGAAAGTGGATCGATGCGTCACACAAACTCTCTCTTTAGTACACCTGGACCAAGTTCGGAAATAAATATTGTTGCGTCCTGCTGGTTTTATCCTAAACCCTAGCAACCCCTAGGTTCATCATTGGCCCCGAATCGACAGCTCAGAGGTGTGTGGAAATGAAGTAAACTTTCTATATAAAGCACTTCCGCGTAGAACCACATGTCCTCATGCGAAGATTAGCAAAATATGGCTTCCATGTATTCTTCCCCATTTGTGATGCTTCTCTATGTTCTTAGATGTGGCTAGAAGGCGTGGATGGCGTGGAAGGCGGAAGTCAGACATTCGGGGGTGTTGTGGAATGCGGAAGTGAGGAACCAGGACCACCTCAAGAGGTGGGTGCAAGTTTACTTGCTACTGAGTTATGTATGGGTATGCCACACACTATTTTAGAGCACATTTCTGTAGAATGTACATTATCAATATGCTAATTATAAACTCATTAATCTAACTGCAAATTATTTTCCCGCCTGGCTATCAATATTCTACCGTGGGCTAAAAAGTGGCAATTTTTCTCTTGCAGATCCCAGTGCCCTTTGAACTCAAGGCTCATCCCTTGGACAAACGCAAGGAGTCTCATGAAGAACACGAGAAAACGTTGCCCAAAGTAGGTGACAAAACTGTAGGGATTAGTCGCTTCTGTCAGCGGAATCTCTCAGCTGGCCACACAGTGAGCTCGCGCCAAGAGCTATGGATAATACTTATTTTCTACTCCTTCTAATTGCTTTCCGTGTTCTTACATGAGCAGGTGTTGATAAGCTATCGTTTCCCAGCGTAACATCCCAAACGGATGCGTGCCCCCCTCTGGTCCACGTTTCTTTTATCTTGCTCTGCTAGAAAACAGTGCGTCAGTAAACCTCAGCCCTACTTGGTTGCCTACTGTGCATAATCAACACACCGTGCGTGTCTGAACGGTGTCCTTTCTTTGTTTTTGAAGTTTTACATAGCTCAAGCAAGACCCGAAGGTATTAGAGCGCTTTACACGAGCACCAGTTACATTACAAAATAATGCGCACATTCACTGTGAGCGCATCCCTGTATGTGGGCACACCATAGGTTCTCAAACAAAGACTCCTTTATGAGTTTGATATACAATGTTCATTTTATTCCTCACGGTAAGCGTCTTGATTAGATATTAGTATTCATATCCAATTTATCCTTTTTTTTTCAAAAAGTCGTTTTACTTTTCATCCAAATTCACTTTTAGATTCATTTTAACACGCTCCAATGCATTTCGGGCACTTTAGCCCTTTATCCAGGAGCACTACAAACAAAAATAAATAAGATATCCCATATAACTTATACATTCAGAATTCATAAACAGGTATACATATGTCTGGGTTAGGTGATTACATATGTGTGTGCCTCATGCAGATGGTGGCTTTTGCAAAACGACATGCACTGTAAAAAAGAAACATGCCATTAGGAGCACAAGAATCATAACACTATGAATTGGATTGTGTAGGTCCATTTATTAATTTCGCCTCCCTTTTCACAGTTTCAGGAAGCTCATCAGTCCTGAGGATGATCTAAAATCACTATAGATCGAAACGCCGTCGACCTATCCAAGGAAATACCCCCACTCTACTGTATATATTTATGTGGTTTATACCTTGTTGTTGTGTGACGTGTTCTTTCGTCTTCACTATGTTCACTTATGTCACGTTCTGCACTTTGTCACCAATATGAGCACCTGAAACGTCTTTGATATATATTTTTTTATATGCTAAAAAATGAGAATAAACTAATGAGTTTATGTCTACCTACACCTCAAGCTCCCTAAGTGTTAATTAATTATACACTGCAGATATTCTCTCAAGGACCTTATTAGGCCACCCCTGAACCACTGTTCCTTAAATACTGTAAAAAAGGTGGGCGCAAAAAAAGTGAAGCCGACGTGGCTCGTGTGAATCGGACTCGTGAGGGAACTTCTGTTACGAACCGCGAAGAAACGCGTTGTGTTCCTCAAGTAAGTGTGATTATGCCAAGAGCAAGCTTACCTTGTAAACTCGATCCTTCATTTCCATATTGAGCAAACGACTTTGCTCTGACCATGCCATTATTATTTGCACCCTAGGACTCAAGAGGTCGCCGCGACTGAGTTCCTGTAGGTATTACTACCTACATTTCCCTCACGAGTCCGATTCACACGAGCCACGTCGGCTTCACTTTTTTTGCGCCCACCTTTTTTACATTGCATGTCGTTTTGCAAAAGCCACCATCTGCATGAGGCACACACATATGTAATCACCTAACCCAGACATATGTATACCTGTTTATGAATTCTGAATGTATAAGTTATATGGGATATCTTGTTTATTTTTGTTTGTAGTGCTCCTGGATAAAGGGCTAAAGTGCCCGAAATGCATTGGAGCGTGTTAAAATGAATCTAAAAGTGAATTTGGATGAAAAGTAAAACGACTTTTTGAAAAAAAAGGATACATTGGATATGAATACTAATATCTGGGTTCTTGCGTTGGCTCATCCCACTTGACACATCCCGCCACCTTTGCACACTGCAATCAACTATAGACATCACATACAGACTTCACTCCTGTGACCTGAATTAATCTTGTGGACTCATTCACATTGTCATCATGCCCAAGGGGGTTGTTCCGGGGAACCTAGGGGGGTGGGGGAGGGAGTTGGCTTAATCTGTCCTGTAGGAGGACTGATTAAAACCTGATTTTAAGATACTTTGCTATAGTGACAAATGTTTGACATGTTTTTATTCCATATTATACATGGGGCCCAGAGACAGCGTACATACCTTTACAACCATGAAAGTAACAGGGGGGGGGAAGTTGGGGGTTCTTTTTTCTGAAAAGTTGAAGTGGCTGATGAACAGCAGTGACATATGTCTCTTGGTGTGAACATTCCCCTGATCCTGACCTGCTGATTTACTCTAATGCTTAATCTTGTGACACTGTCATGCTTACCAAGTAGACACGCTGCCGAACCCCCGGGTTGTCGGCTACCAAGCTGTGTTAAGAGTGAATGCATAATTTAGGTAGACGCTGCCGGCCCCCGGGTTGTAGGCGAGTCAAGCTGTGTTTCTCAAGGCCCAAATTAAAAAATAAATTAATTTAAAAAAAATTAAAAAAATGAATACTAATATCTAATCAAGACGCTTACCGTGATGAATAAAATGAACATTGTATATCAAACTCATAAAGGAGTCTTTGTTTGAGAACCTATGGTGTGCCCACATACAGGGATGCGCTCACAGTGAATGTGCGCACATCCTTACAATTTACTAAGGACGCAGCAGGACGGCTTCGTCACCTGTTGGAGCACCTGACCTATATTTGAACACTTTGAACCTAATAAATAAGCTAAATATACATTTTTTGAAATTTTCAGGTTTTGCACCTTACCCATATCAACAGACATTACAAAAAAACACATTCTTTTTGTTTAGGGCACAGGGAGATTAAGGGCCAGATTTTCAAAAAAAGACGTGCAAGCAGCGCAGCTTCAAAAAATGCTGCGTTGTGTTGCGTGACAAGGAGGGAGCAGGAGAGCATCATATCTACAGAAATATGTCTCTCTCCTGCCCTCTCCCTAGCACCGCCAGTGATTTCAGCTGCCATGCTCTACACATACACTATGGCGCTAAGGTGCGTGCCTGAGACTAGAAAAGGTTTTGTACAAAATACTACGCCTAGACAAGTTTAATCAATTTTCCTACATTGTATGTGTGCTGCACAGTGCAGCACGCATGCAAAGTAGGAAAAGAAAGGAGAAATGAAAACATTTCTCCTGTTAACGCCTCCTTTCAGATGGTGTTAACTTTTGGCGCTAAACCCTGTCTTAGGGTGCCCAACTGGCATGGGCGCAAAGTCGGGACAGCATTGTAAAAATTCAGGACAAAGGGTCAAAATTCAGGACAAAAATTCAGGACAGTAGGTCAAAGTTCAGGAGAAAAGGTAAGTTTTACAGACACACCAGAGGAGGTTACGGGATAGTATATAAGAAAGTTAATAGACAACCACTTAAGTACAAGTGAAAATAAGTTTGTATTAGGTTGAGACAATTGTGCACTTCATGGTTTTTCAGTATGCGCGCAACTTTAAGCAAAAGTGTACGTCTTTTTGTGGTAACAAAACTGCCCCAACCCCACCTTTCCAGCTCGCAGGGAGATGCCCGATGCCCGGTCCGGCCAGTTGGGCCATGCTACCACACTTCAATGGTGCCTCTCATCTTCACATAGACCTTCTCTCATGTGTATTTAATTTCTTTCATAGTGCTACTCATTCGACGTATGTATTGCAGGGTGTCGGAGTGTGTTACATCACACACATATTATATAGAGACAATGACTCATATAAACGTGAAAGTCAATGTATAGAAAATGTTGCTTAAGATAATGGGGGATGTATGACGTTACAACGCATGCATTTACATCACATGCCTTTACAACGTAAGTATTACAACGCAGTCCATTACAACGCATAGTGCTTTTGGGCGCTGGATAGTGAATAGTTTAATTTACTATTCCAACTCCAGTCCCCGTGGACACTAGGGAAGGTTATTGGATAGTAAATTAACCTATTCGCTATCCTAGAGCGCCCCCCAGAGCAATCCATTGTAATAGTTTGCGTTGTAAAAGTTGCTTCGTAATGGTAGTGCGTTGTAAAAGTTTCGTTGTAAAAGCTGTTCACAGATAAGGGGGCTTACAATGTGTAATCATACTTTCATCCATTATTCAGTCTTTCACCATTCATTATGTCCTTTCATGTGTGTGCCCATCCATGTCCATATTCAACCATTTACAAACCTATCCATCATGTATCCTTCATCCATCATTTCACTCATCCATCCCTCCATCCACCCTTTTACTCATCCACCCATTATCCATCCATCCACCCTTTCACTCTATCCATCCATACACTCATCCATCCACTCTTCCACTCATCCATCCATTCACTCATCCATCCAGCCATTTACCTATCCAGCCATCCTTTCACTAACTCTTTCATCCACCCAGTCACTCATCCTTCCACCCATTCACCCCTTCAGTCAGCCATCCACTCATCCTCCCTTTCTCTCTTCATCCCCCTTTCTCTTAGCGGTCCATCATTCCATCCACCCATCCATCTACTCATCCACTCATGAATCCATCCATTGAACCTCTCACTCATCCATCCTTTCACTCATCCATCCATCCTTTCTCTCATCCATCCACCCTTTGACTCCTTCACTCATCTATCCATCCACCCTTTTACTCATCCACCCATTATCCATCCATCCACCCTTTCACCCTATTCATCCATACACTCATCCATCCACTTGTCTACCCATCCATCCATTCAATCATTTATCCATCCATTTACCTATCCAGCCATCCTTTCACTAACTCTTTCATCCACCCAGTCACTCATCCTTCCACCCAGTCACCCGTTCGGTCAGCCATCCACTCATCCTCCCTTTCTCTCTGCATCCCCCTTTCACTTAGCTGTCCATCATTCCATCCTCCCACCCATCCATCCACTCATCCACTCATAAATCCATCTATTGAATCTATCACTCATCCATCCTTTCACTCATCCATCCACCCTTTCCCTCATCCATCCACCCTTTCACTCCTTCACTCATCTATCCATCCTTTTATCCATCTACTCACCCTTTCACTCACTCATCCAGCCTTACATCCACCCTTTCACTTATCAATTCATCAATCCATCCGTCATTTCACTCATCCGTCCACCCAATTACTCACCCATCATCTACCCTTTCACTCATCCATCCTTCATTTCTCTCATCCATCCAGTCATCCATCCACCCATCCCTTACTTACTCACTCACCTTTTCACATTAATTATTAGCTGAGCTTTTGTCTGCAGAGTTACAGACAGAAGAGACCCATCAAGAACTCTACCCTTGCTGTAGTTCCTAAAGCAAGGGGTGGGATGGGGGAGGGTTCACTGTGCCCCTGCACATAGGCATGCTGAAAAAGTGGAAGGCATGAGTCTTGCATGATGCACAGTGCCCGGACGTGAGGCGACTGTGACATGGTGTTGTTTCCAGAACTTTAAGTGGGATGAAAAAACTGGGGGGTCTCTCCAAAAGGGGTGTTCGATGTAATTAAGGGCTTTGCTTAAAACACCTAAGCTCAAAATCTGTGCTTAGTATAATGTGCCACCAGACTGTTAGCATGTTGCTTCTGTCCTTGCACCAAGATATATAATACAACAACGTTACACCCAGAACAAGTAGCGTTACACCTACAACAAGCCAGAACTATTGGCTTTTACAATGGTTGTTAGCTGCATAAAATAAAAATGCAGCAACCAAGGCTTCCTTGAATATAATATTGAAAATGTGTCAGTTCTAAAATCATGAGACTCTAAAAGAACTATAACCCGCATTCTTTTTAACTTCTTTCACCAACTTTGTTTGATTGACTGGATTCTCAGGTAGCAGCAGCATGGGAGTTTTTGCACCTCCATATGGCAGAATGCCCTGCCCTAGACCAAGGCTGGAGGAGGCCACCACATACTTTCGCAGACTAGACTGGCCCATTGACATTCTGTATGTGGCAATTAGCCACAGACAGAATGACAATGGGCGGGGTGGGGCTGCTCTAGTGCTCCGCGGAGGAGTGCGGGGTGCCCCATTAGGGAGCTGAGGCCTTTTACAGGGGAACAGTGCTGTTCCCTGAAACACCCAAAATTACAGACAAAAGGCGTCCGTAAAAGGGATCCTCACAGACAAAGGATGTGCGGTCCAATTTACGGATGATCCGTGAAATTTATGGACGGTTGGTCTCCCTACCCTGTCTACAATTGTTTGTAGATGGGATTATGGGTCAAAAGGCATGGGTGGATGCACAAGAACAACACCTATGTACCGCCCATGTACCTACGCCGTGGCGCTAAGTAGCGCAAAGCAATTTTCACGCTGCTTTGCGTCACTTGTAGGGTACTTTCCACCACAAAACAAGTTTTGAGCAGGAAATTGAACTTCTAGAAAAAAATGTGCTGGTTAGGACGTGGTGGTGGTGGTGGTGATGGACTTGGTGGTGGTGAATGTGGTGGTGGTGGATGTGGTGGACGTGGTGGTGGACGTGGTGGTGGACGTG
Organism: Lissotriton helveticus; assembly: GCF_964261635.1. NCBI lineage: Eukaryota > Metazoa > Chordata > Amphibia > Caudata > Salamandridae > Lissotriton > Lissotriton helveticus. The sequence goes on from NC_136067.1 coordinate 992,591,662, forward strand.
GATATGGTGGACGGGGTGGTAGTGGACGTGGTGGTAGACGTGGTGGTGGTGAACGTGGTGGTGGACATGGTGGTGGTGGTGGACGTGGTGGTGGACGTAGTGGTGGTGGACGTGGTGGTGGTGGATGTGGTGGTGGTGTATGTGGTGGTGGACATGGTGGTGGTGATGGACTTGGTGGTGGTGATGGACTTGGTGGTGGTGGACGTGGTGGTGGAGGTGGACATGGTGGTGGAGGTGGTAGTGGTGGTGGTGGTGGTGGACGTGGTGGTGGTGGACGTGGTGGGCATGGTGGTGGTAGACGTGGATGTGGTGGTGGTGGTGGATGTGGTAGATGTGGTGGTGGTGGTTGTGGTGGTGGATGTGGTGGTGGTGGTGGATGTGGTAGTGGTGGAGGATGTGGTGGTAGTGGACATGGTGGTGGTGGACATTGTGGTGGTGGTGGACATGGTGGTGGTGGACGTGGTGGTGGTGGACATGGTGGTGGACGTGGTGGTGGTGGACATGGTGGTTGTGGACATGATGTAGGTGGACATGGTGGTGGTGCTGGGGGTGGACGTGGTTGTGGTGGTGGACATGCTGGTGGTGGATGTGGTGGTGGTGGTGGACTGTGTGGTGGACATGGTGGTGGATGTGGTGGTGGTGGACGTGGTGGTGGACATGGTGGGGATGGATGTGGTGGTGGACGTGGTGGCGGTGGACATGGTAGTGGTGGATGTGGTGGTGGACGTGGTGGTGGTGGACGTGGTAGTGATGGACATGGTGGTGGACGTGGTGGTGGTGGACAGGGTGGTGGTGGACGTGGTGGTGGTGGTAGACTTGGTGGTGGTGACGTGGTGGTGGACATGTGGTGGTGTTGGACATGGTGGTGGATGTGGTGGTGGACATGGTGGTGGACGTGGTGGTGGTGGACGTGGTGCTGGACGTGGTGGTGGTAAACGTGGTGTTGTTGGACGTGGTGTTGGTAGATGTGGTGGTGGTAGTGGACGTGATGGACATTTATTTTTATTATTTTTATTTAATGCGATTTTATATAGCGTGAACTTTACCCAAAGGTGTCAGAGCGCTTTACATAAGAACCCGTTGCAAAACATAAGGACTAAGGATTACATGCGTTACATAAAAGATACAAACAGACAAAATTGCAAATGTACAAGATGTAAAGTCACACAAAGAAGGACATGGTGGTGGATGTGGTGGTGGACGTAGTGGTGGTGGACATGGTGCTGGTGGACGTGGTGCTGGTGGTGGACAACTATTGGGTAGGAGGGTGCTGGCAGAATGTGGAAGGAGAGGAGGATTTCGATGGGGACACATGGGAGAGCAGAAAGAGGCCGAATATTAGAAACAAAAAACGGTGAGTAGCTAGAACACGAAACAGATTTAACATGGTGGTCCCTTCTTATAGCGCATGTGAATGTTCCTTAGCACAGTTTTTAGTAAACAGGGGGACCATGGGGAGATGAATTGATTTATCACGCATGCTGATCACGTGCGATTAATTGATTGATCACACATGATGATCGCGTGTGGAAGCTGGTGTTGTTCAAGTCATGTCGTTGGCTTACCAATGTGTGATTCTGGGCAAATTATTTAATCTCCCGTGCCTTCTAACAGGCAATGTGTTCCTGTGTGTCTGTGCTCTTGTGTAATGTAACTGGGTGTCTTGTAAACGTCTCTACTACTCTTGAGTTCAGTTTGCGCTGTATGAATTTTCTAAACAAACAGCTAGCAGACCTTGTAGAGCAAGAGTCTATTATATCCATTCATGAAGCGCTCGCACAGCAATGAGGACTCTGTACAACCCAGTACTGCACACTACACAACAGACAAATATCCGTTCATGAAGCGCACGCACAGCAATGAGGGCTCTGTACAGCCCAGTACTGCATTTAAATTTTAAAGCGCATTAAAGCGCAATGCTCCGTTAATAAATAAAAAACACGTGCCTGCAGTGAGAGTGGCTCACAAAGAAAAGAAAAAAGTGCTTAGCGGCTAATTAAGAGACACTGTCTCCCACCTCAAGTAAACGATCCAATCCCGGTGGGCAGGGCCAAAAGTGGACAGGGTGGTAACCAGGAGGGATTAAAAAGCCTCCTGGACAATCGTAACACCTGGTTTTGCATAACTGGTGACGCAAAATGAAGCGCACCAATGCAAAACACAGGCGGAGCAGAAAACGAGCTTCCAGAATTGTATTGATTCCAAGAAGCCCTCACAAGGCGAGTGCAGCGCATGCGCTACTCATGCCAGGCGAGACCTAAAAAAGGAGACCCCCAAGAATGCAGTAGAAGGGGACAAACTCAAAAATAGGGAGGAAAGCCATTAAATTAGATAGACAACAAAGACATTCAGTCATGATCAAACACTGACCCACAAACTACTCTAGGCCCTTAGGGCAACATTACGATGGCAGTCGGACAAATGTTCAACCACCATCGCAGCGGGAGTGGGACCATCCGTCAAGTAGTCGGCAGTCCAACCAACCAGATTAGAATGCAACAGCCATGTAAGCGGTCGGAAACATCCCTTTTCCTATTGTGGCTGGTGCTGCGGACTGGAAAAGGGCAGCAGCACAAGCTGCAATAGAAAAAGGGATATTTTGAAACATCCATGCACCATGTGATGCCTGGCAAACGGTGCATGGATGTTTTGAGGTGCACCACATGAGCACCCCAGGACACATAGCGGAAGCCAAGGGGGGACAGGCCCTGCCAGCGGTCCCCAAATGTCCTTTACGGTTGCCTGTTCATGGCGGTCAGGCAGTCGGAAAGGGATATCCTAAACTCTACGCAGGCACCGCCCCCATTGGAGGGATTAGGAATCCAACCACTGTCCAGACGGGATCTTTGATCCTGTCAGAAGCGGTGGCCCTACGTCTCACTTCTGCGATGTGACCCGTTGCATTGTAATTCAGCAGTTGGACCGATGCCCTATATGGGGGTCTGCCCGCCATCGTATTGAGGGCCTAAATGTCTGCCTTTAGTCATCTAAAGCTGCGTGTAGCCAAGACTTGAAAGTGACACCTTGCTAGGTAAGGATACATAGCATTACTGTTATTCTGTTTTACACTAGATTCATCAACATTACGTTGATTTCAGTGTTCGCCCTTTTCAAAAGAATGCAGAATACATAATTTTTTTAGGCCTGTTTGCAATATGAAATGTTAGCTTACATTGGGCTTAGAGTCTGCTCATTGCTTATCATTGGATGGTTTATGGTCACTCTCATTTGCTCGCTTCTTAGTCAATAGCTTGTGTGTGCTTTACTTCTTCAAGCATTTGTCCGTCCCCCGGAGCATATATGCATTACTTGTGTCCTTCCACTGCCCATTTTTGAGGTACTACATTTTTCTGTTTGACTCAAGCGCAACAGTGCATGTGTTTTCCAGCTGTCTGCCCTATGTATTTTCAGCCCTCCACCATGATCATGTTGCTTTTTCTTTCCCTATGTGCTTCTACTTGCCATTGATGCACTCACCCTAGTGTGCTTCTCCCCTGGGCTTTAAGTGGGATGAAAAAAGTGGGAGGTTTCTAAAAGGGGCATTGCCTAGGTTATTATAGGCATGGCTTAAAACTTAAACTAATTTTTTGTGCTGTTTATAGTGTGGCCTCTGAATGGTATTTTGGTTTCTGTCTAAGCTTTCTGTTATTGCATGCTAATATATAACAGAACAACCAAAATTTAAACCAGTCAGAACTATAGGCGTTGCTAATGGGTGTCTCTGTGTACTCTACAGAGAACCCAAGGACTGGATAACCATGTATTCTGATCAACCTTTTGACCAAATGGCAGGCACTGTGAGAAACTTGCACTGTCTTCAGCCTGAAATCCAAAGCTCCTAATCATGACCTGCTACCTCACCTTGAGGAGACTCAATTCAAAGTATGCGCTATACAAGAGGAATATGCTGCATAAAAAAATACAACGTTCTGGAAATAGCTAACGTTCTTATGGAGTGAAAGTTTAAGTAAAAGATGTGAAAAACTAAATAGGGCCAGATGTATGAACATTACAAGTTGCGAGTCTATAATAGCGAATTTTACCGATTCACTATTATAGAGTCGCAAAATGCAATGTATGTAGGAATCTGCTAATATTTAGCGATTCCTAAGCATTCCTTATTTGCTCCTCGCAAATTGCTCCTCGCAAATAAGGAATGGCTTTCCATTCATTCCTATGGGCCGATCGCAATTTATCTTTTTTACATGTGGCCCTGATATCACTTAACGTTTTTGACATACAATGTTCTGAAATCCATGACTGTCTTTTCTTGTAAAGTTAAAGTCATGAATATAGGGTCCTATAGGGTCTTGTTTCAATGTCCATTTTAAAATACTACCGGGTCTGAGACCCAGACGGGCCCAACCCTCTTATAGCCCTGTTTCTCACACGTCGTTGCCTTCTTGCTTGTGTTCTTCTCCCCTTGCATTGCTTTCTCGCCTGTGTACTTCTCTACCCAAGCTCCACATTGCACTCTCTCATCCGTTTGCGTCGCCCGCTCCATGTTCCTCTCTCTGTTTGCTTCCCTCCTTCTGACCTTTGTGTTGCTTCCCCCCACCCACACTCCTGTTTTGCTGCCTTGCCCTCCTGTTGCTTCACCACTCCCACAGTTCATGATTGTGCCCCCTTGCAACGTTCCCAACTCGCATTGCTTCCTCCCACTTGCTGGCTGTACTTTTATTTAGTTTATTATTTTTGTTTCACGATATAACAAAAATAAAGCAAAGTGCTTGCATCATTTTGTAGGCACATGCAAGCTTGTTGCTCGCACCTACAAAATTATGTGGCCAGCCATGTCACAGAATTTTTTCTCTTTTTTATCCATTCTACTCAACACCAAGGATGCTGTAGAGCATGGCTAAAACCATTGGCAAACCCAATTGGATCCAAAGGCGAGACCTATCTGCTTTGGCAATGTTAATGGTCTGATGTATTGCTAAAGCAAGTTTTAGGTGTTATGAAGTTACATCTTTCCCATTTACAATTCATGCATACCAACTCAAAATAAAAGTTAACCACTTTTTATTTATAAGAATTTATTTTAGTTGGTATTTTCTATATACATATAGTATGCCCATAGAAAAAAAACTTCTACGCCCTCTCCATGTCACTCTATCTCCATGTCTGCTTCCTATAGTCTAAATGAGGTAGTTGTCAGTGTACGTTTAAATTTGGAACAAACGTCATAGTTATATTTTTATACAGTTTGTTGGGAAGTTGCTTGGGACCTAATGGTTAAAGTCTAGGCACTTGGGGGCATATTTACAACTAAAGTGGCGGAGCATGGATTAGCGCCAAATTAGCCAACGCTGCAATCCGTCACTTTAGAAATGCATGAATGCACCGTATTTACAATAAAATGGTGCACCCCTGTATTTCGGCCTGTGCTGGTGCTAAATCGAGTTGCTTAGCGCCAACAGAGGCACCCTTGAACCATAGTTCAAAGATGTCCGCGTTGAGAGAATGATTGTTTATGTGCAGGAAGGTGTCCCTTCCTGCACATAAACAATCCAGATTGGCAATTTGCAACTCCTTTGTGTGCTGCATTGTGCAGCACACACAGAATTTGTAAATCATCATATTTAAAGGATTGTTTATGTGCCAGACGGGACACCTTCCTGCACATAAACGATCATTCATGGCGTTTTGCTCTTTCTACTTGTGCTGCAGAAACAACAAAAACGAGGAGGAATTAACCATTTCTCCTTGTTTCGCCAGGTAAAGACCAGATTTCCCTGGTCTTAATTTTGGCTCTTCCCACATTTATGCCACCCGTCTACATATGGGACAACATCAAAATCAATGGGTGTTGAGGCTGAACGCTCACCGCAACACTTATGGCCCACCCCTTTCACGCTGAGTATAGCTTGAAAGGGTGCCTTATTTCAAAGGCGATACAAAAGGGGGATGATGGACGGAGCGTTTGAACATATCAAACACTCAACCCCAGTCAACTGATCTGGGTTTAATCCATCACCATTCTTTAGTTCACTCAGCCACCCCAGTTCAGACATGGCTATATGCAAATCAGTCTGACCCTGTGCCTCGTGGGAACAGTCCAGCCCGAACTGCCAAGCCAGGTCTTCCCTGGACCGGAAACAAGCATCCTGGGACCGGTTTCGGATTCATAATCCTCATCAGCCAGGCTATCTTGAATCCAGTGGCCAAGTGAACAAGGGACTCACGTCTGAGCATACCCTGCCACACTTAGCGCGAACAAAGCGATACAAAAGGGGATGATGGACGGAGCGTTTGAACAAATCAAACACTCACCCCCAGTCAACTGATCTGGGTTTAATCCATCACCATTCTTTAGTTCACTCAGCCACCACAGTTCAGACATGGCTATATGCAAATCAGTCTGACCCTGTGCCTCGTGGGAACAGTCCAGCCCGAACTGCCAAGCCAGGTCTTCCCTGGATCGGAAACAAGCATCCTGGGACCGGATCAGTTGACTGGGGGTGAGTGTTTGATTTGTTCAAACGCTCCGTCCATCATCCCCTTTTGTATCGCTTTGTTCGCCCTAAGTGTGGCAGGGTATGCTCAAACGTGAGTCCCTTGTTCACTTGGCCACTGGATTCAAGATAGCCTGGCTGATGAGGATTATGAATCCGAAACCGGTCCCAGGATGCTTGTTTCCGGTCCAGGGAAGACATGGCTTGGCAGTTCGGGCTGGACTGTTCCCACGAGGCACAGGGTCAGACTGATTTGCATATAGCCATGTCTGAACTGGGGTGGCTGAGTGAACTAAAGAATGGTGATAGATTAAACCCAGATCAGTTGACTGGGGGTGAGTGTTTGATTTGTTCAAACGCTCCGTCCATCATCCCCTTTTGTATCGCTTTGTTCGCCCTAAGTGTGGCAGGGTATGCTCAGACGTGAGTCCCTTGTTCACTTGGCCACTGGATTCAAGATAGCCTGGCTGATGAGGATTATGAATCCGAAACCGGTCCCAGGATGCTTGTTTCCTGTCCAGGGAAGACATGGCTTGGCAGTTCGGGCTGGACTGTTCCCACGAGGCACAGGGTCAGACTGATTTGCATATAGCCATGTCTGAACTGGGGTGGCTGAGTGAACTAAAGAATGGTGATGGATTAAACCCAGATCAGTTGACTGGGGGTGAGTGTTTGATTTGTTCAAACGCTCCGTCCATCATCCCCTTTTGTATCGCTTTGTTCGCCCTAAGTGTGGCAGGGTATGCTCAGACGTCAGTCCCTTGTTCACTTGGCCACTGGATTCAAGATAGCCTGGCTGATGAGGATTATGAATCCGAAGCCGGTCCCAGGATGCTTGTTTCCGGTCCAGGGAAGACATGGCTTGGCAGTTCGGGCTGGACTGTTCCCACGAGGCACAGGGTCAGACTGATTTGCATATAGCCATGTCTGAACTGGGGTGGCTGAGTGAACTAAAGAATGGTGATGGATTAAACCCAGATCAGTTGACTGGGGGTGAGTGTTTGATTTGTTCAAACGCTCCGTCCATCATCCCCTTTTGTATCGCTTTGTTCACCCTAAGTGTGGCAGGGTATGCTCAGACGTGAGTCCCTTGTTCACTTGGCCACTGGATTCAAGATAGCCTGGCTGATGAGGATTATGAATCCGAAACCGGTCCCAGGATGCTTGTTTCCGGTCCAGGGAAGACATGGCTTGGCAGTTTGGGCTGGACTGTTCCCACGAGGCACAGGGTCAGACTGATTTGCATATAGCCATGTCTGAGCTGGGGTGGCTGAGTGAACTAAAGAATGGTGATGGATTAAACCCAGATCAGTTGACTGGGGGTGAGTGTTTGATTTGTTCAAACGCTCCGTCCATCATCCCCTTTTGTATCGGTTTATTTCAAAGGCGGCGTTAAGCCACATTAAGTGGCTAAACGCTGCCTTGTAAATAAGGCAGAGTCCCTATCACCAGAGGAACGTCTTTAAAAGTGACGTTCCTGTGGTGATAGGTGCATGTAACTATGCTCTTATTCTGAAGGTTACTAGTTTAAGGTCTACTTTCTCTGTTGTCAAGAGTCTGCTTAAAGGTGTGTTCTGTTCGAAAGAATGTTAAGGTTGAATGAATACATCAAAGGTTAATTGTTTTAATACTGCAACAATATGTCTAAAATGGGGTTTAATAGAACAGTTAGGTAAAAGTATGTTTTTATTGCTTAGCAGATATTTTTGTCAGGCAGTTTGGCTGCAAATTGTTTGTAAAAAATGAAAACAATGATATCTCTCTGTCTCCCCCCCTCTCTCTTTCTCTTTCTCCCGTTCTCTCTTTCTTCTTCTTCCTTACTCTGTAAACAATTTATCTTGTCAGTGGCGAGTCTGCATATATAGTTCATATACAAATTGACTATTTTTGACCCTTTTTAATGTGGCTGCAATTTGTCTGTCACACATTTAAAAGATCTAGGCATGAACTGTGATCCATATTCACAGTTTTATGGGAGGACACTACTTCCTTCCCCCACTACCCACTTTCAAACCCTATGAACTTATACACAGAGCGAAGCTGGTAGCTAAATCCCACTACAATTATCACCCACAGGATTAAGAGGCCAAGTAAGACCCATTATACTCTGATGTAAGTATTTGTCTCCCTATCAGACTACTGTGCCAGGGCAAGAGTTGGGCACTACCAGCACAGAGCTAGTGGCAAGACTTTCATACCTCTCCCCCAGGCCTCTGAAATTCTCAGGGGTACATTGCCATTAAGAGAGTTAAGAGTCTTCTCGTCCTGGACACAGGAATCAGGGTTATCTACTTAGATAACCTTCGCCAGGGTTTGTGGACACACTTAGGACTTCAGGGAATCACAAGGATCCGCCCAAGGCTTTAAATGCTGAATGAACAGTGAACTCAGGGACACCACAGCATATTCCCCATGGCTGTAGATTGAGCACACTCCAAGAGCAGGGTATTTCAAGCTTATTACCATGTCTTGAGGTCCTAGTAAAGCACTCCATTTTCCTCAGTAGGGCCGTGCATGAGTGCATATGTCATACGCAGGTACGTTCCTTTATCCCAAATGGTTTTTCACCTTCACCAGTTTCTATCTTTGAAAGGTAGCCAATTGCTGTTCGGTTTGTTTTAATGAGCGAGGGGTTCTGGAAGGAGGTCGAAATCAGAACTGAGCCTCTCAACTAGAAACATTATAAACTTTATCCTGTTCGTCTGTAATGGCTTTAATTGATTCTCAACCTGTTGTTTTACTTCTCAGTGTGGAAAAAGGAGAGGGAGAGAACAAGGCAACATTGGGCAGTTTAAGCATAAGAGAATAAGATCTGTAGAACCACATGTCTAGCTTAAACATTGCACTGAGAGGAGGCGCCTCAGGGCTCAATTCACAAATGTAAACTTAGACTTGAAGTTTAAGGTCTAAGTTTACCTATGTGAATTGGGTCCTTAGACTTCAGGTCCAAACTTAGATGCCAGGTTTAAGTTTACATTTTTGAATCGGGCCCCTGGGTGTCTGCAGAATTCTTGTTAGGTAGCCCACATAGCCACACTGCATTTTTTTTGTAACATGCACTGGGATGCAGAACTCCACCTAAGCTGCGTTGGCTCATACGGACCGTGTCGTATACCAAATGCAGAGTCTGTCACAGCAGTGGCAGATGCAAAAAGTGCACACTGATAACAACAGTGTTCGCCGCTGCTCTGTCAGGATCACTGCATTGACCGCTTCGCCGCGGCAGACATTCCGCCGGGGTGCGGTCAAATCTGACGCGTGCGCAGATCGGACGGTCCCCGGCCGTCCTCCGCCCATGCCCACTGTGACGCCGGACAACCGGAGGACATCTGATGCATGGAAAGGTTAAAAAGTTTAAGAAATTGGTCCATAGAATGCTGATTCAGTTCCTGTAAAAACGTAAAGTGTGACTTACATAGATAGTCTTTGGCATGCAGTGTGGTAAAAATGTAGGGAGAAAGAATACCTAATTGAAGTGAAACACAATCAACACCCTGAGAACAGAAGTGGTATGAGTCCTCTGGAACACGGTCTGAGTGGGACTTGGTGTACTGTTCAGAGGCACAGGGACCTGAGGCTTACAAAATAAACCTGGCCAAATTTATGATGATTAGGAAGGAAGACTTCCAAGAGAGGAGTTGTAAGCAATACATAGGAATGGATTCAAAGGGTCTGTAAATTAATACGATTAAGAGTAAGGTGAGATCCTAAGAGGCAGTAGGGTGCCTGTCTAAATGGGAAAGGCCTATAAACCCGTTTATATTTTGTTTGATGTCCTAATTAGCAGGGTAGAAAGATTCTTCTGGCCTGTGTCGGTAGGCCCTCATGATACTAAGCTTAGATGTCTCAATTTAGGTGAATATCTGGAAAAGGACATGGCATAATTCTGTGACCAAGTAAGCCATTTGATATTGCATAGCAGAACTCTTGCAACTTGCTCTGGAACTGTATTCTGGTGTTGGTCTTTCCACCTGCTGTCAGGCTGCAGATGTTCTCAGTAGAGAGGCTGTGGTGGGGGAAGGTTAGCTCCTCAAGAATCAGGAGCTAAAGCTGAGTGATGGTAGACTTGGAGAACAGTCCCTCCCCCTTCAATGGACAGAAGGTCTCTTCTCTGTTTTCACTGAAGCATGGCTATCAGGTTTGGACTTCTCTGTAAACGCCTCCTCTTGGAGAGTGAAGCTAAGGCTGAAGGAGACGGTGCAACTGTCCGATGCTCAAAGCTAATGGAGACTATGTTCTCGAGAGACTGGAAAGCCTTAACCAACTGAAAAGGGAATTATGGTCTGGCCAACAACATGTAGAAGGAACCCATTTATATTGCTGTGACATATCCATGTTTTTTTCTAGAGGAGCTAGTTGGTGAAGGAACTGAAAAAGTTCTTCCTATCACTGGGAGATTGATGTTTTCCACCTGAGCCCTTTGCATAAGGTCTAAATACGTCGTCACCCATTAGTAGTTTCGCATGGAATGATTACTGTTGATTGTCTAGGAAGTGTTGTCAAAGAGGTCGGGGAGATTAGCAGCTCCTGCTCAACTGCTTCTTTGCCAAGGTTCAGCCTACACCTATATAAATCCTGGGCCCAGTTCTGAATAACAGGTATGCAGCTCTGTATTGTTCTACTGGTTTGGTCTATAAGTCACTATGATGCCTTTGGTGTTGGCCTGCGTGAAAGAATACTAACTTGTGTAGACTGAGACATCTTTTCACTGCATGCCACTTGACATTTTTCCTCATTGTGAGAGAATGGTGGCATGTCTTGTCTTCTCTCACCAAACAGACTGAGCATAGGTGAATATGGGACTGAACGTGAGTGCTCAATATTTGCTGACCAGAGTCTTGTAGACACTTTGGGGCAGACTTACTTAAAATACACGCAACCCAGTGCAGCAAGAAAAGTTTCTGCACTGTTGTGTGAATGGGATTGAGCTAAAAAGGGCCATATCTACTAAGATATGATGTTCTTCAGCTCTCTCCCTTCGCTGGTGCACTTGAGTCTGCCTAGCACCACTACAGCCACCCATGCACTGTTATGGGTACGACTACCTTCCGGCACAATAACAGTCCTTAGTGCATATTCCTCTGCAGAATGCAGCATATGTGGAAAAAGATTATACCAAGGAGAAATAAATATATTTCTCCTTGTTATGCCGCACTTGGGAAGACGCAGCATTTTGACGCATTCCCAGGTTTACTAGCTTTAATAAATCTGGGAATTCGCCAAACTCCATGGGTGGATGCATGTGAACGCCCATGCTCCACCCATGGAACGCCTTCCCAATGCAAGGTAACCATGGCATTGCTATGCGCTGCGTTGTAGTTCTTTGAAGTTGGTAAATCACACACAGCCATGCAAAATGGCTTTGCATGGCTTAGTAAATACAAATAATTATTTTGCATCAGGGTTCCGTCACTTTTATGTGCAAAACACAGTAAATCAGCCTCCAGGAGTGTGGCTTTTTCCTGATCACATGAGGCTAATATTTTTTGTATCTGCCAGATTGGGCAGGGCTGAGACTCCTGTGACGTCCAGGATGAGGAGTTGTTGCTGCACTCCAAAGTGCGCAAGACTGATTGATTGGCCTTCTCGGGTCGGCCAAGCAGTCATGCACACATTGCATGTTCCTCCCCAAACTGCATTACACAGCCTGGTGGGGGACATGCCCAGCCTCCCATTCAAGTCTAAGCACCGAGCCACGGCGCTCAGACCAATCACGACGCTAAATTGCAGCGTTGTGATTGGCTTAGGGGATAGAGCCTGTGTGCTTCCTGGTTCCGGCAGAGAGACGACGAGGGACAATGGAGGAGAGATGGCTGAAGGCTCGAGACGCAGTGAGGAGGTAAGTTTCTGGTTTTTTATTTAGTATTTTTACATGTTTAAGCCATGCCCTTAACTACATAATCCCAAAAGTTTTTTGTGACCCCTCCAACACACGTTTTACATCCCAATTTTAGCCCTGCCCCCAACCATGCAAAAGTGCACAAGAAACTTACAGCAACTTTCCAAATTTTCATGGCGTCACAAAGAACCCAAGAAGTACTCCTAATAATCTACTTCACCCATAGATGGCTGATCTGTGTAAAAGTTATTAATGCAGAATTCCTCCATGTCTAATTTTCCATGGGTCAGAATTATCATTCTTTCACGCAGCCCAACATAGAAAGCCCCCTTACTGCACTGCGCTGCGTTAAAGGGAAAGGGCAGATGAACTGTATTTACCATTATACAGCACATTCCTGTCCTTTACTAGCGCTGGCGCACTTTTGGCTGTCTAGCGCCAATTCATGCACCTTTGCACCATGGTGCAAGGGTGCCTGAGATTAAGGCAGTGTTGTTTTAGTGCAAGAAGGGATACCTTCCTACACAAAAACAATCCTGAGAGGCATTTTCCTCTTTCTATGTGTGCTGAAAATGCAGCACACGTAGAAAGAGGAAAACATGAGGAAAAATAAAGATATTTATCCTCATTACGCCTCATCTGGTGAAGCGTAGCATTTTTATGTATTTCCAGGTCTATCACTAATGGTAAATCTGGGAATGCGCCAAAATCCATGGGTGGATGTGTGGGAACACCTACACTCTACCCATGAAACGCCTCCCTGGGGCAGAGAAACGCACGGCAGCGATTTGCCCTGCCTTGCGTTATTCTAGATTTATCAAGCCATGTAGGGCCACGCAAGGTGGCCTTGCCTGGGTTGATAAATCTTATTTAGGCCACAAATGCGAAATGAGATGCAAATGCAAATACACATCTGTACATTTATTTTTTTCTATTTTCACTAAGAATATTTTATTTCCCTTTGGGGTACCCACTTTTCATACACCTTCATGAAACACGATATTTGAGGGTGTTCCCTCACTAATCTCACTGATGAACTGTACATATTCCTCCCTTAACTGGAACGAATCTGTGCATGTTTCTAGGGTGGGAAACTACTTGCAAGGGGCACGTGGATACCGATAAACACACCAGTTTGTTGGTGTTCACAAACCTTTGCAGTTATGCTAATCCATGAAAAGCCACAACCCTACTACTCTGTGGAATGCACAAATTCCATCATACTGGTGAAATTTCAGCCTCTACAAATGCACTTTACATGCATGAAATTCTACAAGTCTGGATTAAGCGTTTCTGGAATAAAAATAAATCCATTCGAAGTGATCATTTTCAGTGGCGGACACCATAAACAAAAGGAGGTTGGGCGGGTGGGGTGGGCAAGGGGGTTGCGCGGGAGGGGTTTTAATGTACCTTTTGCTGCCTCCAGAGTCGCGTCCGCCACCTCTCCTCTTCCTGGGAACTAGCAGCCCATGGGACCGAGCTGCTGAGGCCCAGACTCCCATCCAATCCCCGTGCTGCAGAGCAGGGATTGGTCTGAGCTGGCAGAAACTACGCCCTGCTCAGATCAGGAGTGTGGGATTTCTCCAGCCCGGCTGCTCAATGCAGCTGGGCTGGAGAAAACCTATGTGCGCATGTGTGTTTTGGTCGGCCTGAGACGGCCTGCCAAAGCACATATGGGCACTTAGGGAGTGGAGTGCACAGAGCACCCTTCCTTCTCCTCCCATGGCTAAGCCCCATCCCTCCGATCATCACTGGCTAAGAGCCGGCAAATGCAAAGTAAAATGATGCAAGAACGTCGTTTTATTCTACATTTGCTGGCTCTGAGCCAGGCAGTGGAACAACGCTCCTCCGCCATTGCAGAGGAGCCACCACTGATCATTTTGTGCACCTAAGTTCAACTGAGATGCTGAAACTGCTTCATGAATCCAGTCCTAAAGATTTAAATGCCTTTGTGAGCTTTGCCTCTTGATTTTCCTTCTCATATCCAACTTAATGGTTGTTTTCCTCCCCTACGTACGTCCACTCAAATTGTCCACTTTGTTCTTTTTTATGTTTGAAAAGCTTTATTTAGAATAATAATGATAACAATTGACATCAGCGAGAAGAATATAAAGTATACAAACCAAATAAGAAGCATAACATTGCTAATGTCAAAACTAGAGAATTAAAAGCATTTCTTTGGTATTTTGAAGGGGAAAAAGCAGGGGGAAAGGAAGGGAGTGGGAAAGACATACTATATCAAAACAATGCTATAGAAAATATTGGCAGAGGAAGAAATAGTTCAAGCAATAATATAATATATGCATAACAGTGCAATAAAGAGAACAGTAAAAACGTATTGAAAAACACAAGAAGGTGAGAGTACAATCATTCAAGGGGGTTTAAAATTTTCGGATTTGATAGGGGTCGGTTTCTTTTTAACTAAATGATCAAGGTATGTAGTAAGAGGTAACCAATAAAGGTCAATATTACGAGGTGGTTTACAGGAGGAAGCGAAGGAAACATCTAGTCTATGAAAATGACATAAAGAGTTCCACCAATGTTGTATGGAAACATTTGTAAGAGATTTCCAGTTAGAAGAGATATGTTGGAAAGCGAGTGCAAGCATAAGATCAAAGAGACCCTGAGAGTGTGGGGGTATGGTTAGAGAATCTGAGAGACTACCAAAAAAACGAAGAGGGAGTGAGTATGGGATAGAAAATGAAAAAACACGAGAAATGCAAGACCAAACTTGTTTCCAAAAAGTAGAAACCGTAGAGCAGAAAAAGAACAGATGTAAAAGATCAGCATTAGGTGATTTACAAGTCCAACAGTTAGAATCAGAGGAATATGTGGTACGGGAAAGGGAAAGAGGAGAAAGATAGAGTCTATAATATAGAAAAAAGAGAGATTGAGTGAGAGAAGCAGATCTAGAAACCTTCAAGGATTTGGACCATAGCTTATCCCAAAGAGAAATGGGCCAAGTGCATCCCAGATCTGTCTCCCAGGATAGTTCCAATTTGGACTTGCAACGGTCTGGATTAGGGGAGGAAAATAATTTATAAATAAGAGAGGCTTTAGGAAGAGTAGAGAGTAATACAAGAAGATGAGGAGAAGTAGTAATGGAAGCAGAGGAAGGAAGAGAATAATGACGATCAAGAATGATTTCCATAAGAAGAGTATATTTCTGTAGAAAGGAGCGGGGACAATGAAATTGAAGCTAAAATTGTGGAAAGGAGCAAGGCAGTACACCATCAAAGAGATGATGGATCCGTATAATACCCTTAACTCTCCAAGAGGTCCAACAAATAGGCATATTGTTTACAAGAATAAGTGAATTATACCAGATGGGTAAATGTAGGAAGGATTCACGTGAAATAATCGACGAGGAGAATAAAGGTTTAAGAAGAGAGGAAGTATGCTTGAACAAGGGAAGTACGTCATAAGGGGACTTAGAGGAGAAACGCACTATCTCATCAAAGGAAAAGGGCGATAAAAAGGACTGTTCGACACAAAGCCAAAGAGGAGAAAAGGGGGAAGATTCCGATGAGAGCCAACGTGAAGCTTGACGTAAAGAGAAGGATTTATGATATAAGCGACAGTCTGGGAAATTGACACCACCAATCGATTTAGGTCTGCGAAGAGATAGAAGAGAAATTCTAGATTTTTATTTTTCCAGAGAAATTTTGATATAGAGGAGTCAATACGCTTGAAATATAGGGAAGGAATATGTACAGGCAACATAGAAAGAGTAGAAATGAGAATAGGAGCCATCATCATCTTAATGGAGTCAAGACGACCCCACCAAGAAAGAAAAAGAGGGTTCCAGGAAGAGAATAACTGATCAATTCGAGAAAGAATAGCAGACAAATTTAATTTAACAGAGGAGGAGATAGAACTGGAGAACCAAATACCAAGATATGTAATCTTAGAACTATTCCAGGCAAAACCAGTGGATGAAAAGAAATGAGGGAGACAAAATTTAGTCAGGGGGAGAATTTCTGTTTTATCTGAGTTGATCTTATAACCAGAAACAAGGGAGAATGCCTCAAGTTCAGATAACAAAAGGAGAGATAGATGATTCTGGATCTGAAATAAACAAGAGAATGTCATCGGCATATGCGGAAAGTTTTAATTGATGGTCACCATAGGGAAAGCCAGAAATTGAAGTATTCTGTCGAATGGAGGACAAGAAAGGTTCAAGGGCCAAAACAAAAAGAAGTGGGGATAGAGGGCAGCCTTGACGAACTCCTCTGTGAAGAGTAAAAGAAGAAGAGAGTTGGCCATTCACAAGAACAGAAGCTTTGGGCGTGGAGTAGAATAAAGAAGTAAGAGAAATACATTTGGAACTGAAACCATGCCATTTAAGTGAAGCAAATAAAAAAGACCAATCTACTCTGTCAAAAGCTTTTTCAGCATCGACAGAAATAGCAGCCAAAGGTATAGAAAGAGAGGGGGCTTTATTTAAAACGTTTAGAAAAAGACGAGAACTGTCAGAAGTAAGTCTCCCTTTAATAAAACCGCATTGTTCTTTACCAATAAGATGGGACATGAAAAAGTCCAAACGCAAAGCAAGTAATTTAGCAAAAAGTTTATAATCAACATTAACTAGAGAAATGGGTCGGTAATTTTTGCAAAATTTGGGGTCACAACCTTCTTTTGGGATAGAAGAAATAGTGGCATCTTGAAAAGTACCTGCGGCTGCACCAGAGGAAGAAAAGGATTGAAAAAGCAATAAAAGTTTGGGTAATAAACGGTCGGAAAAATGCAAATAAAACTCCACCAGGAAGCCATCAGGACCAGGAGTTTTACCCTTAGTGAGAGAGGACAGAGCTGTAGAGAGTTCATGAAGCGAAAGATCAAGATCAAGAGTGGAGAAATTAAGGTGAGATGTAGAAGGTGTAGGTAACTTTTCAAAGTAAGAGTAGGAGGGGATTCTGGAGTATAAAGCTGTTGATAGAAAAGTGAAAATTGTTCAAGAATGTGTTTATCAGTATGGAGAAGAACATTGTCAGAGGAAAAGATGGATTCAATAAAAGTACGCTCCTTACGAGATTTAAGGTAATTAGCTAAAAGTTTTCCAGATTTGTTACGACCGCCATAATAACGCGCACTACTACGAAGAAGAATTGAGGAAGCATTATCCGTGGTAAATTTGTTGAAAGAGATCTTCGCACGCAAGAGCTCTTGGGACATACAATTATCAAAAGAGGTATAAAATTGATGTTCTAATTTTTTAATATAAGCGAGAGAAGACTTACGTTTTTGAAGAAATTGTTTCTTTTTCTTAGAGACAAAGTCAATAATAAATCTTCTTGCAGTAGCCTTAAAAGAATCCCAGAGAATATAAGGAGTGTCAGGAGTGGAGTTAGTTTGAAAGAAATCATTAGTGAAAGTTCGAAATGAAGAGGAGAAAATAGGATCAGAGAGAAGTGCTGAATTAAAGCGCCAACGAGAAGGCTTTGGAAAAGGAGGAAGAAGATCAATTTAAGTTACAATAGGAGCATGATCCGAGATAACAATAGGTTCAATAGAGGAAGATAGGAGATTTTGAGTAAGGGATTGTGATAGAAAGATATAGTCTAATATAGAGGAAGAAGCATGAGGGTGCAAGAAAAAAGAATAATCCAATGTCATCTTTGTGTTGCATACATTTGCTTGTAATTAAAGGCCAAAACAAACAGTCAGGTTGAGTAGGACCATAAATATTAAAAACAGTTAAAGCAATAGAATTAATCAGTAACTTAACCAAAATCCATCTTCCATCAGAATCTTTTACTTCTAATAACACTTTACATTTAAATTTTTTATGAATTAAAATAGCAACTCCATTTTTTTATTGAACGATGGAGAAAATAAAACTGTACCCACCCAACTTCTTTTTAACTTAAGGGATTCAAGATCATTAAGATGAGTCTCCTGTAAAAGAGCAATATCAGGAGAGTAGGAGGAAAAATGAGAAAGTACGCTCTGCCGCTTAATGGTGTTAACAAAACCTTTTACATTCCATGAAATAACTCTAAATTTGCCAACAATAAAAATATAAGAACATTAAGAATTGCAAGAACAAATGTAAATAGTTTAAAGCCAAAAAAAGAAATGGAAACAATACATACAACATAGAGCCGAGAAGAAAAAAGAGAAGAAGGGAGGAAAACAGATAGGATCAAAAGGAAAGGTAGAGATGAAAACCAGGAGAAAAAAGGGAAATAGCATAAGTGGGGAGGTGAAATAGAAGAAAAGACAGTACATATCCAAAGGATGACTGGGAGTAAAATACCTGAGGGGGATATACAAGAGAGAGATGGGGTAATGACGACACTCAACAAGACGGACCGCTCGGAGAGTGGAAATCCAACCAAACCAGGACAAGGGAATCGAAGACAAGGAACCACACGGAATGGAAGAGCAAATAACAACACGAACCTGTGAAGGATAAAAAAGCTGAAAAATAAATGACAATAAAGAAACAACAATAGATATGTATAACAAAAAAGTATATAACAAAGAGAATTACATCACATAATATTCTAAGATAAAATAGAAAGTATAAACACCATCAGAACCGCTCAAAAAGTACTGTAAAGGCTAAATAACAAGCATATATGTAAAGTTAATCAGCTACTAGGAGAAGTGGAAGTATCCATGCCACTATTAGACTGAAGATGAATAAAGTTCTTAAGTTCTCCAGGGTCTTGAAAAGTCCATGTACGATTCTGATGAGTGACCTTGAAAATGCATGGGTGAAACAAGCCATATCTAGCTCCAAGAGAGCGCAAGAGCGCACGAAGATTGAGAAACTCTTTTCTTCTGGCTGCCGTGGCATTGGAAACATCTTGAGAGAGGAACACTCTCTGGCCCAACCAAGAAGCTTGACGTTTGGCTCTAGCTGCAGAAAGGACTGTGAGAAGATCTGTGAATTTCAAGAAGAGAATGATGACTCCTCGTGGTTTCGATGAAGCAGAAGAACGTGGACCAAGTCTATGTGCTTTTTGGATGATAAGAGAAGTAGTGGGTGGCATGTCCAGCAATTTCGGAAGGAAAGAAGTGAAAAAGAAGTGAAAAATGTAACAGGGTCATCACCTTCCAAAGATTCGGGCAAAGCATAAATGCGTAGATTATTCCTCCTATTTCTTTTTTCCAAATCCTCTGTATGCTGCTGAAGGGCAAGGACCGACTTTTCTAGAAAAGAGATGCGTTGAGTGTGGACTGGTATTTCCGAGGCTTGATGTTCCACAGTAGTAATTCTACCTTCCATAGAGGACCATTTTTCTTTCAGAAATTTCAGTTCATTGTTAGTTTCTTCAACAAATGGGCGCAAAGCGCGAATCTCTTTCAAAATGAGTTCCATAGAAATAGGAGAGGATGATTTGTCTGGGTCTTGTTTCAAGCGTTTGGACGAAACAATAGGAGGAGAAGATTTTGATGATGTAGATTGTGTTGAGGATGACCGAGCCGGAGTAGTTCCAGTCATTGGAATTGCAGTAGTAGAAATAGGAGCAGTTGGAGAAGTCGGGTCTTGAACACTGTGAGAGGGCACAAAGATACATTTTGGTTTACGCAGTTTGCCCATTGAGCACTACCATAAAGTAGAGCAGAAAAAGGATATTGCCTGATATTTGAATGTGTCAATGCAAAAAAAATGTACAAAAACAGGAGGAAAATGTAGCAAGTTAGAACAGTGTTGAAAATAATAGCCACAAATGTCAGAAGGAAGCCAAAAATCTAAAACACAGAGCTTGAATGAACCGATAAATCCATGAGGAGAAGTGCCATAAACAAAATGGCAGACAAAGTCAAAAGATGTTTGGCGTCAAAAACCTGATGAAACGCTAAAATTGGAAGAAGATGAGCAACTCACTTGGTGGCGGATGCACTACAGAGTGTGCCAGTCAGAAACACCGTAGAAAATAATGTAGAGTTAAGTAGCAAACTTCCAGGGTGCATTAGGTGCCATTACTCTGTGAGATATCAAAAATGCATAAAAAAAAGCACACACCAAGGGCTAAAAAGCAGCAGAAAGCACTTCATTTATGTAGCAAGCAGGGATAAACGAGGAATCTTCGTGTCCCAGCATGACAGTGTAGAGACGTGCGCAGGTTAGTGAGGAGAAATTAACCGATAAATCAATGAAGAGAAGTGCCACAAACAAAAAAGTCAGGAAAAGTTAGTCACAGACGTTTGGCGTCAAAAGCCTGCTGAAGCACTAAAATTTGAAGAAGATGAGCAACTCACTTGGTGGCAGATGCACTTCAGAATGTGCCAGTCAGAAACACAGTAGAAAATAATGTAGATTTAAGCAGCAAACTTCCAGGGTGCATTAGATGCCATTACTCTGTGAGACATCAAACATGCATTAAAAAGCACACACCAAGGGCTCAAAAGCAGCAGAAAGCACTTCATTTATGTAGTGAACAAAGATAAACGAGGAATCTTCGTATCCCAGCATGACAGTGTCAAGACGTGCGCAGGTTCGTGAGGAGAAATGCGCTTCAGGGAAATGGCGGCCGCAGCAGGAGACAGACGCGGCAGGTCTGTAATCGGCAAAGCGTTGCCTCGCAGATGAAAAGAAAACAGCTCACCCGGTAGCGCTTGCCTTCCGATTGAAAATTAGCATCATTGGAGCTCAGGGCATGTTGCACTTTGTTCTAAGTGACACCGAAGGTACTTGATTGGCTCTTGATTGGTCCACGCTCACGCTTTGCCCTTTCATTGTATTTTTTAAATGATGCACTTGGACTAGTGGGTTCTACTTTGACCTTCCAGACCTTGTGTACCAGCTACTCTCTGGGTAGCGCTTTAGTGAAACAAAATAGAAATGAATATGTGTGGATTTGCGAATCATCATTTTACTCCATGTTCTCTTCTATCCTTATTAAGATTCAACTTGTAATCACATGGGATCTCAGATACAGCTAAAGTTTCCTTTTATGCTCTGTTTATAATTCAATAGTCCTCCATTATTGAACATACTGTAGTCTCTTCCCAGTATGCTTATCTGGTTTAATTCTTGTAGAATGGCGGCCTTTATACGTTTGCTTATAGGGAAACCATTGCTGAGGAAATACCTTGCGCGTTCTAGCCCGTACACAAGTTTCTGTTCTTCTCACTTTTCTTTTTTTCTGCATTACTGTATCCTTGTACATACTTTTTTTTACTACTAAGCTACTTTCAGCACCAGAATTATGTTATTTATATATTCAGCCATGTCAAACAGCAGAAACATGCATAGCATTACAATGAAAATGTAAACACATTGGGCATCAACACCAGTGTGAACCATTCAATGAATTCATTCTCTGTGCCTAATTCATCTGTCCTCTAGGCCAGCACTTTATGGAGTCGCTCACAGTGTATCACTCATAATTTATCATTTTTGGGGTTTACGACAGTGCTTTATCTGTAAAACAATTAAGTGCAGATTCCCAAAGTTTTTCTTATGAGCACGCCGCCAGTGTTACAGGATATTGGAATTGCCGAATGGAAAATGTCGTGGATGCCGTATCTTGCTTCACCTCATGCCTCTACTCCTACGACTGATACATCCTGTCTCTATCTCATTCTAGTAGGTTCTTTTTCATCCCTGCATTAACCCTTTGTTGCTGTTTTCCTAACTTTCTCTTCCATCTTCTTTCTCCCTTTCCTGTCTTTCCCTCTCCTCTCTTTTGATCTGTGCCAAAATCTGCTGATGAAAAAGAAGTCCAGGGCTAAAAACTATGTGCAGGTGCCCACCACCTGCAACCACATGCACAAATTAAGCCCTGCTCAACACCTTCTCTGGTCCGTCTGTGTCCGTCACTGTTCAGTACTTTTTTCGTACCCTTTGTTGTTTGGAGCACACCCTCCTTCCCTTTTTGCGACACCACCACTGCTGCTTATGGGGCGAGACTCCATGTAGCCAACTTCTTGGCCCATGTCACACTGGCTTGCTTGTGTTCTACTATGGCACATGCTGTGTGCTGCTGCCGCTCTGTTTACAAGTTTCCTCAGCCTGGACGTAGCGTTCTGTGGACTGCTGCACTGCTTCTTGTGACTTCCACCGTCGATTCAGGAGCCTTTTTTTTGCCAAATGTCGTGTCCATGATGGGGCCGTAACCAAGAATCACACATGGGGTACTGGCAGCCATATGACCCAGATTTACAAGGGGCTTGCATTGCCATGGCGCCACGCAAGGCCTAAATTGGGATTTATTACCCCACACAATCAATCAATCAATCAGCGAATTTGTAAAGTGTGCTACTCACCCGCTAGGGTCTCAAGGCGCTGGGGGGAGGGGGGGAGTTGCTACTGCTCGAACAGCCAGGTCTTGAGTTGTTTCCTGAAGGAGAGATGGAAAACACAAAAACACCTTGCGCTGCTCTGCGTGGTTTAGTAAATCCAAGATAATGTAAGGCAGCGCATTTCTTTGCCTTGCATTACCTTGTGGCAAGGAGGCGTTCCATGGGTGGAGTGTTGGCATTCCAACGCATCCATTCATGGAAGAGTTGTAAACCTGGGAATGCATCAAAATGAGGAGAAATATCTTTGTGTGATGCATTCTACTTCAAACATAGACAAAGGAAAATGCCTTTAAAGATTGTTTTTGTGCAGGAAGGTGTCCCTACCTGCACAAAAACTATGCTGCATTGTACCGCAGGCACCATGGCACCATGCTGCAAGGGGTGCCAGGGTGCCTGTGCTAACGCTAAGCAGCACATAGTGCGCCAGCGGAAGGAGCAGGGGCGGCTCTAGGCTCATGGCGGCCTGGGCAGGGAGCGTAGGTAGGGGGCCCTGGAAGAGGGGGTCCGGGCGGGGCAGAGCGTGGAGGCCAGTGAAGGGAAGGGGGGGGGGGTCAGGGTGTTTGGAAGTGGAACAGAGCCCGAGGCCGCCAAATCCCTGCCAGGGGCCGCCATGCAAATATGTATCCATCCTCAGAGGATTATTATATTAAGGATATATATTGGTGTGGTGGCCTCTGGGGTTTGGAGGCCCTGTGCAGGTGTACAGCTTGCACATGCCTAAGGCCGCCCCTGCAAGGAGGCAGCAGAAATGAATTATACCTTTGTAATTATGGTGCATTTCTGATGTGTCCCTTTCACTCAACCTAACGCAACAAGTTGCCTTGCTGTGCTGCATGAAATCTTAGTAAATCTGCCTCTACCTATATTGTGACGCTCTCAGGTATACCACAGCTCTCTCTAATGCCCCTCATCGCCCAAATGCCCAGTTCCCTTTTCTTTCCCCACAGGGGAGTGTTCAGTGTCTCCAGTGGGGTGAGATTGCCCTTTGTCTTTGGCATGCCCCAGGGTTTTTAGCCTCGGCTTCACAGCACTCTTCTCTGTCCCCAGCTCCTGCTTGGCTTTCCCTGCTTTACCTTCTGTTTGTTCAGCAGTCTTTTGTCTTTTGTACACCTGCTGTACCCGCCTTCGTTTTGCTGGTTGCTGTGTTTGTCACTAGGGTGTTGCATTAGCCCTGAACAGTGGTGAATCCTACGCGGCCGGGATGAATGATTTTGTTGGCGTGGTGTTTCACCTCTCGTGTCCAGAGCTATTCACCCAAATCCCACCTGCTGCCATCGCTGGGCATTTAATCATTGTGGTGCTGACTTTAATCCATGCTGTGTCCCTCGGGTTGGTCTCAGCCTGCTTTGACTCTAGCGCGTATCTGCCCGCGCCTGGCTTGCAAAAAAGGTACCTGTCTTTGTACTGGATCGGCTTCACAGTGGATTTTAGTCACTCAGCAAAACTAGTGTTCAATTACCAGCAGGAGTGGAGTTACAGATTTTTAACAGGTAATCCATTCAAACGTTGTGCTGTCTGGTTTTTAACGAACTGTGTCTTCAGTCATAGTTTCTTTCCCTTTAAACACAATTTACGAATCCAACACTTGTAAATATAATTCTTTGCTGACCTATCTGTTCAGGATTATTTCAATAACCCTTGCTGTTGGCAGCTCACATACTTTTTCCTCATATCTATACATCTTTAATTTGCACCATGTTCCAGCGCTGTATATTTCTCATTGGTAATTCCAGTTAGTTCTTGATATTTTCGCTTCACTTTCATTTATGTATTTTCCTTTAAATATTAGGTTTCACTTTTGCAACAAGTCGCACTCTGCATATTGATCTGGTTAAGGATACAGGGATGACAGGAGGACTTCCTTAGGATGCCTCAATTTGGGAACTGCTTAAGCTTATCTTAGATCATCCCTGGTTTGTGCATACCAATAAAGGTGCCACGTGTGTCATGATGGCTGTCACCTTACGTTAATGAAAGACTTGGTTGCATGTCTGCAACATCCATCGTTAATGCATTTCAATCTTCTAAGCATGTTTTTGCCCTAGAAGCCTTAATAAGTTCTTCCCATGTCTTTTTTCTGGAGTAGAGGCTTCTCAGATAATGAGTAAGTCTATTCTGTCTGTAATAAGTGCAGTAGCAGCTGGCAGTGAACGAGAGAGAAGGAGAGGGGTGTTAGGCTTGAAATTCTTGTTTCCCGTAATGCTCTTGTTATGCTATATTGTGTTAGCAATATGTGGCTAAATAGACGCCATTTGTATTCACGTTATGCAACCCACTGAGTTATCCTCGCAGCATGTAAGCTTTAGTTAGCTTGTGCGACTCCATTTTGTATTTAGCAATCCATATTAGACTGTAACTCAATGTGTATGTACTGCTTACTTCAGCAGAAAGCAGCTGCGGTGCATTTTCTCCTACGGTTGGGCCTCGCTGTACTAGAGGATATATTGTTTATACTTCTGCATACCTTACCCAGGAGACAGAGCCTGCTTCCACTGTCTCAGCTGCAGGCACAAACAGAATGACCTTGCAAGAGAAAGAACGTGTGTACCCCGCCTCAGACTCTTAGCTCATCCTTGTGTGCCCTCTTTGTTTCTTGCTGCCTTCGGTGGAAAGTTACTGGGTGGGTGTGTCTTGTGCTCCTGCTGAAATGTATACCTGGCATTTTCATGACTGGGAAAGCCAGTCCCTTGGCAGACATCTTAGGGTGCAGGTCTTAATGGACTCCTCTGCAGAATATAGCTAATAAAATGCCTACTGGTATTCTCTACCAGGGCCGGACTGGGAACCAAAACCGGCCCTGGCAAAGTGCTCGCCACCCCCTCCCCCGCGGGGGGTTGGGGGTGCCGCCGAGCTCTTTGCCGGGGCCGGTTTTCTGCCGATTTTGTTTCAGGGACGATTTTGCAGCTATGCTGCAAAAACGGCCCTGTAACAAAAACAGCCCCCAGGGGCCCAAAACCGGCCCCCACCCGTGCGGTGCACCGGGGGATTGCCCGGTGCCTGTTACGGCCAGTCCAGCCCTGTTCTCTACTGTCTGACCGACTCTTCATCTGGGAAGGCACAGCAGGTGGTTGTATATAACCCACGTGGCCCTAGAGAGCCCTGTCCTTCAAGGGGTGTACAAAATAATTTTTAAAAAACACTAACCTCGTCGCCGCCGTCGTCCCTAGTCGTCTCTTTGGCCGCCGGAACCAGAAAGCACACATGCTCCTTCTCCTAAGCCAATCACAATGCTGCAGTGCAGCGTTGTGATTGGACTGAACGCCATAGCTCAGTGCTCAGGCAGGAAACGTGAGGTGGGGCTGTTCCCCAACAAGCTGTGAAATGCAGCTTGGTGGGGAACATGCAAAGTGTAAAACACACAAGATGATGGACAGAATGTTGCACATTGACAAAACATTCACCCCCAGTCACAGATCTGGGTATAATCCATCGTTATTTTGCTCACCAAGCCACCCGAGTTCAGACATGGCCATATGCAAATCAGTCTTGACCCTGTGCCTCATGGGAACATCCCAGCTTGAACTGTCAAGCCATGTCTTCCCTGGACCGGAATCAAGCATCCTAGGACCAGTTTCTGGCTTTCAGCCGTCATCAGCCAGAATAGCTTGACTCCAGTGGCGTAGTGAGCACGGGACCCACGTCTGGCCATACCCTTCCCACATAGGGCGAACAGAAAAACACACAAGATGATGGACGGAATGTTGCAGATTGGCAAAACATTCACCCCCAGTCCCAGATCTGGGTTTAATCCATCGTTATTTTTCTCACCACGCCACCCCAGTTCAGACTTGGCCATATGCAAATCAGTCTTGACCCCGTGGGAACAGTCCAGCCCGAACTGCCTGGGGGTGAATGTTTTTCCAATGTGCAACATTCCGTCCATCACCTTGTGTATTTTTTTGAACATGCAAAGTGTGCCAGACTATTTGGCCGTCCTGAGTGCGCCTGCCAAGGATTCATGCCCACTTTGGAGTGCAATATTCCCTCCTCCTCCCGGACGTCACAGGAGCCCAGCCCTGCCCCGGCCAACCTGGCTGATCAGGAAAATAAAATGATAATAACAGAAATAACTTCTGTTATTATCATTTTATTTTTGCTTTTACACTGACAGCAGTGAGGCGACGCTCCTCCACCTAAGCGGAGGATCCACTGAATGAGTGTCCATTTGAATTGTCTTGTTTCCTCTATATTTAATTACGAAAGCCTTGTCTGTTTAAAATAGATGCTTTCATCTCAAATATATGGCAGTAGTACGTTCAGTTTCCGCTGAAGCCATATTTGAGTCCGGCATACATGTTTTTTGGGAGTGAGACCTTGCCCCTATCAGGGTTCTGAAGAAATCTAGCACAGAGACTTTGCAAAAGGGGCTCCAGATCCTTGTATGTGTCTGTTGCCCACAGTAAAGACCTTAATCAGGGAGCACACACTGTTCAGATTGACATCAAACATCATGAACAAGTAACTCAATATGAAACTAGCAGATTCACCTAAAACAGAAAAGAACCAAACATAATCCCAATGGATCATAAAAGGCCAAACCAGATTCCTGTCAGTCATAGAATACTCAGAATCATAGATAGAAGGCAGGAGGACTCCCATTGGTGCTGCAAGACCATACCAACATCAGCATGTGCGGCCTACAAATGCCTGAAATATAACACAGCATTCTAGAACAAGCACATCAGCTTCTGAAAGGCCTTGATTCCCAATGAGCTCGGCTTCTCCCACAACAGGGCCCTTGATAATAAGTTGAAGAATACATTGAGGTTGACAATCCGCATGATGAAACTTCGTTCTCGACTGTTATGTGTATGTGGAAGAAACGTGTCAAGTGATGCTGCAAAATCAAGTGTCCTCGCCCGAACTCTTTCTCTATAATTAGAAGGATGTTGTTTTCTTTAACCCAGCTGGTTGAATTTGCATCAGGTATTGAATAAAGGTTCCCTATGCAATGTACATAAGTGATAGGTGTTGATGGCTGGAGCCCCCCTTTTTGTGGACAGAAATAATTGTTGTGGCTTCCATTATTGTGCTATTTTTGCTTCCCTGAAGATGGAAGCAGCGGGTGGTAAAAGATTATTTCTCACTTTGTCAGGTTTGGCCAAATCCGGTCTCCTGCTATTTTAACCAGGCTTGGGTCTACCATTTTTCATTCTTTTGATCACGGTGGGGGTCTCTATTTTACAAAGAGTCTATGTGTCATCTATCCGGTCAAAATACAGCTCAGTTAATGGTTTATTATATAGAAAGCCACAGAATTGCTTCTCTGAGCAATTCTTGGTCGTTTAGGAACTTCCTGCCAGAAGCTAATTTTGTCCGTTAATCTTTCCCTTCATGGTTTGTGCCTCTCTGAATTCAGTTTTTTTTCTAATAATGTGTTACCTCACCTGTGACTCATGCTTTGAATTTGTCATACTGACCAGCTCTTAGGGAAACTTCATACAATTGTCTTATGTTTTTAAAAACAAATTTGCATCCTTTGTTGACGCATCCTTCAATGAGATGTTCTTCCCTGAGATTTCCCTAAAAGCTTTTCCATAGCTACATAATTCCTATCTCATGGACATGCCCAAACTTGGCCATTTGGTTCCTAGTTGTCTCTGTCAAGCCTATGTTATTGAGGCAAAGGCCCCCTTTCTGGACTAAGACCAGTGATTTTAAGCAGTACGGGCAGCTAACCAGTGGAATGTCGAATAGCATTTGTATTTGTTGCATTTTATTGGGATGTTAACGACGGAGGGGGCAGCATCACAGGGGGACTGTCCCCATCCCCGCGATCCTGTCTGTGGTGCAGCGGGTGTCCAATCTCCCCCGCCGTGGGGACAGCGAGAGTGCAATTGCTGCTAATGACCACAGCCGATGCTCTGTGAGTCCCGCGAGCAGCGTGGGGGAATCCGCTGGGGCAGCTCCACTAATTACTGGGAGCTGTACACCTCAACTGATGATCATCAGGGCATCCACTACGGCAGTGATTCTTGTGGCTACCAAGGGACTCTAAAAGATCCCGCGCCTGACCCTAAGAAGGCACCCCACACTCGAGTCCACAGCAGAATGAAAGAGGGCGATAACGGCTTGGGGGCTCCCTGCACTAACTGACTTTGCGCCCCTCCCCCCATGCAATGCTGGGGCCCTGGAAGTGTGGAGACCGCGAACAGTGAAGGCGTGCAGTCTGGGAGATGCCGCTGGTGCTAGGGCGCACAAACTGAGAGGCCGACTGCTCGGACCCACGAGCAACTAGCGGATGGCGTGTGCATTGGAAGGCTCAAAGAGACACGCATTTGGGTGCAAAAAAAAAAACGGTAGGCTGAGGTGCTGCAAGACTGGTGATTGCACCTGGAAGCTGCCGACTGGAAGAAGAGTTCTTGATGGGACACTGGCATCATTGTAAGAGCACGGAGGTGGGGTGATGAGCAGTCTGCAAGGCGCACTGTACTGCGTGACGCACGCCTCTCCCCCTATGCAATATTGATGCCCTGGTATTGTGCTGATCGCGAGTGGTGTATGAGTGCAGACTGGAGCTCTACTGCTGGACTTGGGGCATACGAATTGAGGAGCCACCTGCATACTTTGTGTATGATGCCCGGTGGAGCTACCTTGCTAGCTATGGGGAAGATTGACTTTGGGCTACCTCCTTTGACTATCACCTACCCAGCGGACTTCGGGCTAACGCGCCCGCGTCTCTCCTGACCTTACCTTCCCCCTCCCCCTTCCCCCAACCCTCCCCCCTCTCCGCTCCTACTCTTTCCAACTTCTGTCCTCTGCCCTCACATGCCCCTGCCCTTTGTCCCCACCCTGTTTTTCTGTGAACCTCTTCCCTTGCCACTTGAGACTGATCTATTTCGTCTGATGCCCGATGGAGCTACCTGGTTTAGCTATAGGGGAGATGGGCCGTGGATTCCCTCCTTGGTCGTCACCTACCCAGTCAGTCTGTAGACAGACTTCCTTTCGTCTCTACGGTTGTCTCTTCCCTTATCCTCACTCTCTCTCCTCCCCTACCCCCACTACTTTCTCTCTCCTTTCTCTCCTCCCCTAATGTACTGCTGACTGTTTGATTTAATGTTTACTTGTTGTTCTTTTTCTGGTATTGTTGAACCACATTGTTGCACTTTCTTTCGTCTCTCCTGTCGTCTCCTCCCGCATGCTCCCTCTATTTATGTCTCTCCTTCCCTCCTCTCTCAGTGTATTGAGACCGAACTATTTTGTCTGATGCCCGATGGAGCTACCTGGTTTAGCTACAGGGGAGATGGGCCGTGGATTCCCTCCTTGGTCGTCACCTGCCCAGTCGGTCTTTAGACAGACTTCCTTTCGTCTCTACGGTTGTCTCTTCCCTTATCCTCACTTTCCCTCCTCCCCTACGCCCCACTACTTTCTCTCTCCTTTCTCTCCTCCCCTAATTGTATTGCTGATTGTTTGATATCATGTTTTCTTGTTGATCTTTTTCTGGTATATTGTTGAACCACATTGTTGCACTTCCTTTCGTCTCTCCTGTCGTCTCCTACCGCATCCTCCCTCTATTTATATCTCTCCCTCCCTCCTCTCTCAATGTATTGAGACCGAACTATTTTGTCTGATGCCCGATGGAGCTACTTGGTTTAGCTATAGGGGAGATGGGTCGTGGATTCCCTCCTTGGTCGCCACCTACCCAGTCGGTCTTTAGACAGACTTCTTTTCGTCTCTCCTTATTGTCTCTTCCCTAGCTCCTATCCTCTCTTCCCTGAATCTCTCCCCTTGCCTGCTACTCTGCCTACCCCCTGTCCTTTGTGCCCTTTGACTAAGCACTACTTCTCCTCTTGTTGGGGAAAGATCCAATATTTATACTCTGGAGTCTCAGCGAACCCGCTGAGTGAGTCCACTGTGCCAAGGGAGCCACTAACACTTGAGGTATGGTATGGCACCCCTTGCCAAAACACTCCCTCTTCCCTTTTTGGGGAAGGATCCAGTATGTAGGCCTTGGAGTCTTAGAGACCCCTCTGAGAGAGTCCACTGCGTAAAGGGAGCCTCTCGCAATAGAGGTAGGGAAGGGATACCACTTCCCCTGGGATCACAGCTTACTGGACTTTGGACATTGCCTTGGCTCGTCTACCGGTTTGTGTCCCCGTCACCCTTCCCCTCCTCTCCCCATGCTGTGTCTCTCACCCTCCCCTCCTCTTTCCCGCCTTCATTATCTATCTACTTCCCCTGCTCCAACCCCCCTCCCCTGAATCTCTCACCTTGCCTGCTTTTCCCCTTACGTATTTGTGCTTATTGTTTATCTCGACCTTACAAGTAACTTTGTTGCCATGCTCTAAGAACTGTGTAACCTTTGTAACGATGTAACCTGTAACTATGATCTGATGCTCATGTAAAGCGCTCTGATACCTCCGGGTCTAGCCAGCGCTATATAAAACTTTTTAAAATAAAAAATAAATAAAAAGCCCCCCAGAGCAGCAGAGCACTCTAGCGGCCAGATGTACAGAAATATGTACTGCAAAATATTGGTTGCAGTATGTGACCAGTATTTTTTGCAACGAGTGTGGAATTTTACTAACTAACCTGCGCTTATGAAGACTTAGCAGAGTCACAGAGTCATTTAACTCAGCACTCCTCATCCTTCCCTGGTTATGAGTCAGATAACGACTTTCCCACCCCTCTTTTCATGTGTTAGCATCTATGGACTCCTAGGGAGATGTCAATAGGTTTCATAATTGAGGAGCGATGGAGCTTGTCTTACACTCAGCAGTTGGGTATGGAAACTCCTCACACTATTTTAATAAAAGGAAATAAAAGTGAAGGGGTTTGCCTGATCAGTATGGAATAAACCAGTTCCTCCAACTGTAGAAGTTCAAGTTACTCACTTTGGCAGGTTATGGCAGCTGTAAATACCAAAGACCGGCTGAGCTCAAACTTAGGTTCCTGTATCTGTCCTGAGGAACCACAGGAAGTGCCTGCTAAGTATTCTGATTGTCTAGGGCTTGTACATACTACATAACATTCTCAATATAAATAAATAAATAACATTTGTGAAACTGTCAGTCCAAAACTGTCTTTATCCATCTCCCCTGTCAGTTCTTGGATTAGGGCGTAGGCTCTCAGTCTTCTAGCAGAGCGCCTCTTCCACTTCCTGTGGGGCATGGATTGCATTCACAACTGATTCATCAGAGTTCCAGATAGTTCTCATTACAAGAACCTTGCGATAAGCACTTTGTACAACAAGTCCAACAAGCATTTGCAATGCAATAGGTCTCGCAGTTGTTAGAGTTTGAGTAATTGGCATTGTAAATGGCACTGTCTTTTATTTATGTTCTGGTTTTTAAAACGTAAATAAAAGGCATTGTCAATTACAATGCCAATAGGTTAAACTCTCGCAAATGCGAGAAATTGCAAATAACAATGCCTTTTATTTATGTTTTCGTTTTAAAAACATAAATAAAAGGCATTGTCATTTACAATGCCAAAAGTTTAAACTCGCGTAAATGCGAGACCTATTGCACAGCAAATGCTTGTTTGTTGTTCTTTTTAAGTTATGTATGCTTGCAATAAAAATAAAAGATAACAAAAAAAATCACACCAGTTTCCAGAGCCAGACCGATTGGCGTTGCCAATGCTAGATTTAAAATGTAATTGGTCTTCAAATCACCTTGAATTTTAAAAACAATGTTTGAAATGTAAAAGGAGAAAAGAATAATTAACTAAATAATGGAAACATAATACACAACATTAAGATATCAAGCGCTAACAGAATCAACTGCCTGATCTCCAAAAGAAAACAAGCATTTACAATGCAATGGTTTTGCCTTTGTGAAAGTTAGAGCTATTGGCATTGCTCTTGACATTATTTTTCTTTATGTTTTTTTTAACATAAATAAATTGTATTGTCATTTACAATAGCAGGGCAGGGCACAGGGAAGGGGGGCGAGGAGAGACGAAGGAGAGCTGTGGGCTCAGGGAAGGGGGGGCGAGGAGAGACGAAGGGGGGGGCGAGGAGAGACGAAGGAGAGCTGCGGACTCAGGGAAAGGGGGGGCGAGGAGAGACGAAGGAGAGCTGCGGGCTCTTATTGTAATGCTTGAATGGATGAGTTGGTGGATGCATGGATGGGTGCATGCATGGATGGGTGCATGCATGGATGGGTGCATGGATGGATGGGTGTATGGATGGATTAAAACTGTGAGCACTTTACCGTGCACGTATTTGAGGCCTAATAAGAAGTGCCGGTCTGCATTATTCATGCACTGCGGCCCTGTTGAGAAGTACACACCTTCCCAAGCTCCTAAGTGGCTCTGTTTAGAAGTGCTACCAATGTCCACTAAATGCTGTTACATCTTAGGTTTAGTGGCCCTGTTCCGAAGTGCCGGGACTGGCTCATTAATGTCAATGAACGCTGTTGAGAAGTGCACGCACTGAGAGCCGTCAGGACCTGCTCATATAAAGTGCTGCTTTCAAAGATACGTCTACCTCCCCCTCCATACTCCTTAAAATACGAAGATCAGAAAAGTTCCTTTTCTTATTCGTGTTTCCTTTAAATACGCTTCATAGGTCCGGCTTACAGGAAAGGAAACGCGGGAGACCTTGTAGCAGTAGTGTTGACTCTGTCAGTGGTAATTGTAAGTCTGCGGTTCAGAGGCAGAGCTGGCAGCGACCTTGCATCAGTATTAAGCGTGCAGTCGGTAGAGCCAGCGTCCCACATGGTATCGAGGCTCGGGGATGCAGAGAGAGAAGGGATACACGCAATGCCATGTGAGCTAGAGACCGTTGCGCGTCAGGGGCACAGAATGCAAGAACACCACTAACAACCACTGGCAAAGCCAATAGCCCTGACTCGTTGAAGGTATGATGTTACTTGTTGTATCATATATCTGAATGCAATGACAGAAACAGCAAAATACAAGTCGGGTGGCACACTAGGCTAAACACAGATTATTAGCTTAAGTATTTTTAAGACGCCCTTCATTACATTGGCCACGGCCGTTTGAGAGACCTCCCAGTTTTTACATCCCACTTAAAGCCCTGTTGATTGTATAAGCCTCAGGAGTATGAATGGCTGAATGCACCCGCCAGGATTGCAGCTTCTATCCTGCAGTTTGCATCGCTACGGATGCGTTACTCCACTGAGCGTAACTACAAGTGACGTCAATGAGAGCCACCTGAGAGGGCTGGAGACCACGTAGCAAGCATTTGCTGTTATCAAACCGGACAGGCGCTAGAAAGTACATTGAGAGTCGGGGAACAGGGTGATACCAAGCAGCGTGTGTCACTTTGCAACTATAAATTGTGAAGCGAACGTAAATCTGGAGACCTTTGAGGGCGGGGGGGGGGGCGCGGCTAGGAGCAGGCAGGGGAGCCCCGCGGTGAGACTGAGCTCCTCCGCCCGCTCGCCTGAGCGCACAGGGGTCGGGTGGCGGCTCTTACATCACCGGCCGCCCGCCCGCCCTTCCCGCTCCGCCACCTCCGTGTTTTGCAGCGGACCTCTCTGTCGAGCGCACTCCTGCAGACGAGCGCCCGGGGCTGTGGAGAAGCGGCCGGGACGGCGTGGCTCCAGCTCGCCACAGCGCTGCCTGCAGTCGGGCCGGTGGCTCTCCAGGCCTGCCCTGTCCGGGCGGGGGTGCAGCGGAAGCATTTACGGGCCGGAAACACGGGGGGCGGGAACGGGGCACACAGGGACAGCGGGAGGGGGCGGGATATCAAATCAAAATGCAGAGCACTCACCTGGACTTCTTGGAGCAACGAGAAGTCGACGGGCCCCGGCGCCATCTTCGGCGGAATGAGAAAGCACGCCCTGACAGAAAAAAAAAAAAACAACACGCCCACCGCCGCATGACTACACAGAGGGAACGCCCATGGAAAAAATCTCGGGAACGCCCCCGAATCTGGTTCGGGATTGACGGACAGAGCCTTCTCCCAATGGCTAGCCTCCATTTATGGAGCTAGCCAATGGGAGGAGGGGGCGGATACCCGACCCCACAGAGAAAAACATAAGATTTTGCTAGCGCAGGCGTACTTCGTACGCATTGGCTAGGCAAAACCTAAAAAATGACAGCATGTATAATTTAATATTTTTAATTTGCAAGCTGTTTCCTTCGTCTTCTTAAATTGTTTTGTGGCTTTATAAGTAAAATATCTGCATTAGACAGTGCTTATCAGTTTTCATTCCTTCCAAAATACGAAGTATATAATTTAGAGTACAAAGAATATGGCAATTGACCTTCAAAAGCAGGTTTATGAAGATAAAATGTACCGCGCTAGTGAAATGGCTATGTCTCTATAACGAGATGAAAGCAGCATTGGCGGCCAAGCCACTAGATCTGGACTCTGGGACTTCTTGGATTGTGAATGATTTTGGCCATGCTGTGCAGCATGGCAATAAAAAGGAATACAAAATAGCCTATGATGCAACTGCAAGGTTGTTTTGTAGGCATGTGCACCACACACGCATGGTCCTATAAATTATGCCGGCACCTTTTGTCTTATTTAGCTCTCCAAGTTGGATAGGTAAATAAAAAATAAAATAACATGCAAAAGCTTTTTTAAGAGTAAGCGAGGGAGGCAGCAAGGGGAGGGGGGACTATAAAAAAAACTCTTGAAAGGTAGGCAGTGGTCCACAAAACCACTAAAGAAACAAACAAAAAGTAAACTTTTCATTTTAAACGCAGTACTGTTTCTTTTAAGTAAATCAGACTGCAGTAAAACAAGTCTACTCTACTGCAAGTCAATAACAGACATGGTGTTCTGCTTTTCCGACCAGGCCACCATTCCTGTGATAGCCTCTAACTATAGTGCTCCGCAATTTGCAGCCTACCATATTAATATTCA
This sequence comes from Lissotriton helveticus, assembly GCF_964261635.1. Classification (NCBI taxonomy): domain Eukaryota; kingdom Metazoa; phylum Chordata; class Amphibia; order Caudata; family Salamandridae; genus Lissotriton; species Lissotriton helveticus. Next base: position 992,627,003 of record NC_136067.1, read on the forward strand.
TGAGGTAGTTTTTTTTTTTTAAAACCTTTATTGTACAGAAGGCGCTCACAGATACGGGCCTACAACCCACCGGGCCGGCCACCACAATAAAATGACATATTAGGCAATACAGGAGTGACAACAGGATTTCTAAATAGCTCATATGAAGGCAAAGGTAACAAGTCTCCGAGCCGCCATCACGGACAGGATAAGAGTAGGTTAATTTTATAATAGAAAAAGGGGGTTTCGCAGGATAATGACAATCTGTAGAGTCCAGAGGGCCGCGGTGGGCCGTGAGCAAGCCGAAGTTTCGAGTACAGGAAAAGACCAAAAGAACAGTCACATTTTGGCAAAGGCAGAACGTGAGTCCCACATCAATAACAATCACAATCGCTGCTCAACGCCCTCCCACCACTACCATGGCACATAATAGTAAAACAGCGAAAAGTACGCTTACAAAACTAAAAGCCCTCCGTACAGTAACCCAAGAAAGGAAAAGAAAAATGAGGGGGGGGAAAGGGAAAATAAGGGAGGAAAAGTACATCGGACAAAAGGAGGGGGAAAGTGAGGGCGCAGCGTCAGTGCACGCCCCCCACGGCCAACAAAGCACCCAATACTAATTCGGCACAAGGAATTAGTGGCAACAGGAGAAACGGATGCATAGTAAACCATGACAGCAGACATACCAAAAGGGCCATGCCAGCACAAACACCCCGGGGGGCGACGCGCCGACACCGAGTCACGAAATTAGGGGATACATAAGAGCCATAGAACCAAAAGAGGAACAAAGGAAGATACAATAAAACAGACCCCCCCACCACCCCGCACAGCCCACCCTGCACCCCTGCAGAAGGCTATGGCCTACCCCCCAGCAGCATGCCTGTCGCCCTAATTAGAACCCGAAATATAGAAGAAATATAGAAAGAAAGAATCACGTACATAAAAAAGGGGGGGGGAGGGAAAACAGGGAAAAACAGCGGGAGAGGAGCCACAGAATCAAAACCCCTTCGGCTCCCACCCCCCCGCCCGAGAATATTCAGAACCCACGGGAAGATGGTATATACATGGATAAGCTCCAGGAACGTTAAGAAGTATCAAACAGATTCATACAATTATAAATGGATCACCCAACCATACCACAAAATAACAGTCCACAGAGGCAAGATCAGCTCAACCCTGTCCTCGTTTTTCGCAAACTGTAGTCGTCCAACGAAGCAGGAAACAGATCACATGGAAACGGAGGTGAATAACAGGGAGTCGAGTCACAAATACACTCAAGTCATAGCGATCGCGACACGGATGATCCAGAAAGTACAGTACACACCTCAGGCAAAGCAGGCACAGTTCCGAAGAGAACACGGAGAAAGCCGGTCCAGCGGCACAGTCACAGGATCTTCGTTCGGCCATGCGAGGTAAAGGAGGAAAAGGAGACCCATCAAGGGCGGTCCAGACGGGATCCGGCTGACGAACCTCCGGAGCAGAAGGAGGCACAGGATGAAGAAGGGCAGCGGACTCCCGCACATCCACACCAACAGCAGCCCCCAGGTCCACGACCCCAAGGAAAGTTCCAGCAGCACACAACAGAGATGAAGCCGCACAAACCGGAGGGGGCCCGGCAGGCCCAGCAAAGGGACCTCTCTCCAGGATAGAAATAGGTGCGGTCATGGGCGCCCCCCAGGAGCGCAGGGCGGCGAGGATGTCGCCAAGTGTAGGATCACCTTTGCAGTATTCAGAAACCGTGCCGTGCGGCGGATCCGCATCGCCGGTCCCAGCAAGGCCGAGAATCATGGGGCCGGCTGCCATCTTAGAAGCCCGGCGGGGCCGCTGCAAACACCAACCCCCGCCCGGATACCAACGGGGCCAAATAGGATACCGGCAGCCACCGGCGGAGGTGCCACCAGGGCAGGAAGAGGGGCCACCAGAAGAAGGCGATGCGCCGGCACCCCACACGCCGCCGGCACCGTTCTCCGAGCCCGGGCGGAGGCACTCAAAATGGCCGGGTCGGAGAACAAAGGGGAGACGAGCCAGATGTACGGTTAACCCCGTCCAAGGAAGGCAGCGCCCCAACACCAGGCCGCAGGACCGCCGGACCAGGCCCGGGGGGCCGCAATCGGTCTATTAGCACATCGGCCTCTCCGACCGACTCCACACCACCACCAAGGGCCGGCCACCGCACCCCGTCCAGCCCGGGCGCCGCCAAGGAGTGCCAGGCCCGGCCGCTCCGGAGGCCCCGAAGCAGACAGGGGCGTAACTCAGGATCCGTGACACCCAGGAACCACCGGAGCAAACGGTAAGCGCCTGTGAGGTATCGTCGTTCCACTGCACATCGTAGAATACTTCCCGGGGCAGGATAAAGTACAGGATAGTTGTTGCAGACAGGAGAGTGAACGGAGCCGAGCTAAAACGCGGCCATCTCGGACGCGAGCTTGGCTCCTCCCCCATGAGGTAGTTTAGATTGAAAATTAAATTGAAATTTAGATTTCTAAGAACTGATCTATTAGTAAACTGGTGAAGTTGTAAAAATCTTTACTGGTTGCAAAAATACTGGTCACAATTTGCACCCAGTATTTTGTGACAGGATATTCGGAGGGGAAAGGATGTGGCTTAATAGGTAGAACGGCCGACTTTGAAGCTGGGGCCCAGACTTAAGGCTGGTGGGAGACTCAAGCATCCTGTGATTCTGAGCAAATCACTTAATCTCCCCGTCCCCAGCCTAGAAGTAAATGTGTCCGACTGTAACGCAACTGGTGCTCATGTAAAGCGCTCTGAAACCTTCGGCTTGAGTTCGCGCTATACACAACTGTAAACAAGCATTGGAAATGCAATAGGTCTCGCAATAGAATAGTTAGACTTTTTTCTTTTTGCAAATGGAAGAGTGGCGTTGCGTGGATGAGTGGCGTTGCGTGGATGAGTGGCGTTGCATGGATGAGTGGCGTTGCGTGGATGAGTGGCGTTGCGTGGATGAGTGGCGTGTGTGAGTGGCGTTGCGTGTGTGAGTGGCGTTGCGTGTGTGAGTGGCGTAGCGTGTGTGAGTGGCGTAGCGTGTGTGAGTGACGTAGCGTGTGTGAGTGGCGTTGCGTGTGTGACTGGCGTTGCGTGTGTGAGTGGCGTTGCGTGTGTGAGTGGCGTTGCGTGGATGAGTGGGGTTGGAATGCAATAAGTATAGCATTAGAAAAGTTGTAGTTATTGGTGAGGGTGAGGGTGATTGAGGGTAAGGGGGTGAGGGTGATTGAGGGTAAGGGGGTGAGGGTGAGGGGTTTAGGGTGAGTGAGGGTGAGGTGTTGAGTGGGGGTGAGTGAGGGTGAGTGAGTGTGAGGGAGGGTGAGTGAGGGAGAGGTGTTGAGGGTGGGTGAGGGGTTGAGGGTGAGAGGGTGAGTGAGGGTAAGGGTGAGGAGTTGAGTGTGAGTGAGGGTGAGTGAGGGTGAGGGTGAGGTGTTGAGGGTGAGTGAGGGTGAGGAGTTGAGGGTGAGGGTTAGTGAGTGTGAGGGGTTGAGTGTGAGTGTGAGTGAGGGTGAGTGAGGGGTTGAGGGTGAGTGAGGGTGAGGGTGAGGCTGAGAGGTTGAGGGTAAGTGAGGGTGAGTGATGGTGAGGCAGAGGGGGTGAGGGTAAGTGAGGGTGAGTGAGAGTGAGGGTGAGTGAGGGGTTGAGGGTGAACGGTTGAGGGTGAGTGAGGGTGAGGGTGAAGTGTTGAGGGTGAGTGAGGGTGAGGGGTTGAGAGTGAGTGAGGGTGAGGCGTTGAGGGTAAGTGAGGGTGAGTGAGAGTGAGGGTGAGTGAGGGGTTGAGGGTGAACGGTTGAGGGTGAAGTGTTGAGGGTGAGTGAGGGTGAGGGTGAAGTGTTGAGGGTGAGTGAGGGTGAGGGGTTGAGAGTGAGTGAGGGTGAGGCGTTGAGGGTGAGTGAGGGTGAGTGTGGGTGAGGGTGAGTGAGGGTGGATGAGGGTGAGTGAGGGTGAGTGAGGGTGAGTGAGGGTGAGTGAGGGGTTGAGGGTGAGTGAGGGTGAAGGGTTGAGAGTGATTGAGGATGAGGATTTGAGGGTGAGTGGGGGGTTGAGGCTGAGTGAGGGTGAGGGTGAGTGAGGGTGAGGGGTTGAGGGTGAGTGAGGGTGAGGGTGAGGCTGAGAGGTTGAGGGTAAGTGAGGGTGAGTGATGGTGAGGCAGAGGGGGTGAGGGTAAGTGAGGGTGAGTGAGAGTGAGGGTGAGTGAGGGGTTGAGGGTGAACGGTTGAGGGTGAGTGAGGGTGAGGGTGAAGTGTTGAGGGTGAGTGAGGGTGAGGGGTTGAGAGTGAGTGAGGGTGAGGCGTTGAGGGTAAGTGAGGGTGAGTGAGAGTGAGGGTGAGTGAGGGGTTGAGGGTGAACGGTTGAGGGTGAGTGAGGGTGAGGGTGAAGTGTTGAGGGTGAGTGAGGGTGAGGGGTTGAGAGTGAGTGAGGGTGAGGCGTTGAGGGTGAGTGAGGGTGAGTGTGGGTGAGTGTGGGTGAGGGTGAGTGAGGGTGAGTGAGGGTGGGTGAGGGTGAGTGAGGGTGAGTGAGGGTGAGGGGTTGAGGGTGAGTGAGGGTGAAGGGTTGAGAGTGATTGAGGATGAGGATTTGAGGGTGAGTGGGGGGTTGAGGCTGAGTGAGGGTGAGGGTGATTGAGGGTAAGGGTTTGAGGCTGAGTGAGGGTGAGGGTGAGTGGTTGAGTGTGAGTGAGGGTGAGGTGTTGAGGGTGAGTGAGGGTGAGGGTGAGTGAGAGTGAGTGAGGGTGAGTGAGGGTGAGGGCTTGAGGGTGAGTGAGTGTGAATGAGTGTGAATGAGGGTGAGTGAGGGTGAGTGAGTGTGAGTGAGGGTGATTGAGGGTGAGTGAGGGTGAGGGTGATTGAGGGTGAGTGAGGGTGAGTGAGGGTGAGGGTGAGTGAGGGTAAGTGAGGGTGAGGGTGAGTGAGGGTGATTGAGGGTGAGTGAGGGTGAGTGATGGTGATGTGTTGAGGGTGATAGAGAGTTATAGAGGGTGAGGGGTTGATGTTTAAAAAAAAATTTGTTAATAAAATGTCTGACGGAAATCGCCACCTGAACGCTACCTACATTTACCAGGTTAGCGTTCTAGTTTTTTTTTTCTTTTCCCTACCGTTACGTTTTATTTTTGATGGACATTTTTTTTAGCCAATCGGAGCGCGACGTTTTTGACGTCGCGTTCCGATTAGCATACGTAATCGGTGGAATTCTCCAGAACATGGAGAATAGCCGGATGCGGAAGGCGTGTTCCTGTACGTGTGCTGTTGGTGCGTCGTAGGATAGGTAAGAGATTCCCTCGACGTGTTTTTTTAATATAATGTAAAGTAGTATTGATAGTATGCATAAAATAGTTAATAATTACGAGTGTATTTATATAAATAGTGACATATTTTGTTAGCGATTGTAATTATTTTAGTTATTTATGTAATTTATATGCAATTAAGTGTTTTATTTACTACATATAGTATATTTAAGTTAACGAATGAATAGGAGTGTATTTTTAATACTGTTGACATTGTATTTTTTTGTTTGTAATATTTCGAAATGATTATTATGTCGTGTAATTAAAGTCTTGTTTTTATTAATCGATATGTAATGTATTAATTTTCTTAAAGTGTTATGTAATGTATTATTAGCAGTTGTTTGTAATTTGACGTACAAGAGCTGTTCATTGAGTTTCTAAGTACTCTTTTCGCCATGAATATTGTACACTTAAAATGTATTAATTGTATTACGATTTCTTTTGTGAAGCTAAGAGACATATGTAATGTTTATTGATTATTTTTTGCGCTGAATCCAAGTTGCGTAATATGTTTTTAATACTTGATGTAATTCCGTGTGATGAAGTGCTATTGTTATATGCCTACGGCTTTTTGTGTAACTCATGACAATTGTGTTTAATCCGTCCGATTTACGGGATGAATAGTGCTTGTTTATTACCCAAGTTAAAAATAGGCTGTTTTACTTTTGTGTTAGTACATCCTAGTCCTCGCATCCTGACTGATAATTCTTCGTTCTTTTGTTGGTGTTATTTTGTCCTAATAATTGTTGGTTTGGTGACCTGAAGCTTGATAAACATCATTGCGCGTATTTTTACTTTGGTTGTTATTTTCTAGGATGTCTTTCTGTTGCGTATCTTGAGTATGTATTTGTAGGGTGAATTAGGCTGTTAGTTTATTAGGGTGAATTAGGACTCAGGATTTCTATCTTGGAGTTAGAGTGTGGATTAGGATAGTTTATTTCTATTATTCCTTTTGTTGTTGTATGTGTGTGTGTGTGAGGGTGAGTGAGGGTGTGTGAAGCTGAGGGTGTGTGACGGTGTGTGAGGGAAGCTTGCACTGCTGCTGTCGGTGCTGTACCTGTTCCATGTGTAAGGGAAGCTTGCACTGCTGTTGCCTGTGCTGTACCTGCTCCGTGTGTGAGGGAAGCTTGCACTGCTGCCGCCTGTGCTGTACCTGATCTATGTGTGAGGGAAGCTTGCACTGCTGCCGCCTGTGCTGTACCTGATCTATGTGTGAGGGAAGCTTGCACTGCTGCTGCCTGTGCTGTACCTGATCTATGTCTGAGGGAAGCTTGCACTGCTGCTGTCGGTGCTGTACCTGTTCCATGTGTAAGTGAAGCTTGCACTGCTGCCGCCTGTGCTGTACCTGATGTATGTGTGAGGGAAGCTTGCACTGCTGCCGCCTGTGCTGTACCTGATCTATGTGTGAGGGAAGCTTGCACTGCTGCTGTCGGTGCTGTACCTGTTCCATGTGTAAGGGAAGCTTGCACTGCTGTTGGCTGTGCTGTACCTGCTCCGTGTTTGAGTGAAGCTTGCATTGCCGCTGCCTGTGCTGTACCTGCTCCGTGTGTGATGGAAGCTTGCACTGCTGCCGCCTGTGCTGTACCTGATCTATGTGTGAGGGAAGCTTGCACTGCTGCTGTCGGTGCTGTACCTGTTCCATGTGTAAGGGAAGCTTGCACTGCTGTTGCCTGTGCTGTACCTGCTCCGTGTTTGAGTGAAGCTTGCATTGCCGTTGCCTGTGCTATACCTGCTCCGTGTGTGATGGAAGCTTGCACTGCTGCTGTCGGTGCTGTACCTGTTCCATGTGTAAGGGAAGCTTGCACTGCTGTTGGCTGTGCTGTACCTGCTCCGTGTGTGAGGGAAGCTTGCACTGCTGCCACCTGTGCTGTACCTGATCTATGTGTGAGGGAAGCTTGCACTGCTGCTGTCGGTGATGTACCTGTTCCATGTGTAAGGGAAGCTTGCACTGCTGTTGGCTGTGCTGTACCTGCTCTGTGTTTGAGTGAAGCTTGCATTGCCGTTGCCTGTGCTGTACCTGCTCCGTGTGTGATGGAAGCTTGCACTGCTGCCGCCTGTGCTGTACCTGATCTATGTGTGAGGGAAGCTTGCACTGCTGCTGTCGGTGCTGTACCTGTTCCATGTGTAAGGGAAGCTTGCACTGCTGTTGCCTGTGCTGTACCTGCTCCGTGTGTGATGGAAGCTTGCACTGTTGCTGCCTGTGCTGTACCTGATCTATGTGTGAGGGAAGATTGCACTGCTGCTGTCGGTGCTGTACCTGTTCCATGTGTAAGGGAAGCTTGCACTTGGAACTGTTGCCTGTGCTGTACCTGCTCCGTGTTTGAGTGAAGCTTGCATTGCCGTTGCCTGTGCTGTACCAGCTCCGTGTGTGATGGTAGATTGCGAGATCTGGCATAACGGAAGGATTGGTAGTGCGTGCACCGCTGCTTGGGGTATCTGCGAGATTTGTGTAAGTAAATGGAGAGGGGGGTGAGAGTTGGAAGAGAGAGTGAAACAGGCAGAAACGTGGAGAGTTAAAAGAAAGAGGGAATGAATCTAAGCTGCGAGATGTGGCATAACAGAAGGATTGGTAGTGCGTGCACCGCTGCTTGGGGTATCTGCGAGATTTGTGTAAGTAAATGGAGAGGGGGGTGAGAGTTGGAAGAGAGAGTGAAACAGGCAGAAACGTGGAGAGTTAAAAGAAAGAGGGAATGAATCTAAGCTGCGAGATGTGGCATAACAGAAGGATTTGTAGTGCGTGCACCGCTGCTTGGGGTACGACAAACAGGAGATGGTGACTAAAGTTTCAACAATGAGGTTGGAAGGCAGAAACGTGGAGAGTTAAAAGAAAGAGGGAATGAATCTAAGCTGCGAGATGTGGCATAACAGAAGGATTGGTAGTGCGTGCACCGCTGCTTGGGGTATCTGCGAGATTTGTGTAAGTAAATGGAGAGGGGGGTGAGAGTTGGAAGAGAGAGTGAACCAGGCAGAAACGTGGAGAGTTAAAAGAAAGAGGGAATGAATCTAAGCTGCGAGATGTGGCATAACAGAAGGATTGGTAGAGCGTGCACCGCTGCTTGGGGTATCTGCGAGATTTGTGTAAGTAAATGGAGAGGGGGGTGAGAGTTGGAAGAGAGAGTGAAACAGGCAGAAACGTGGAGAGTTAAAAGAAAGAGGGAATGAATCTAAGCTGCGAGATGTGGCATAACAGAAGGATTGGTAGTGCGTGCACCGCTGCTTGGGGTATCTGCGAGATTTGTGTAAGTAAATGGAGAGGGGGGTGAGAGTTGGAAGAGAGAGTGAAACAGGCAGAAACGTGGAGAGTTAAAAGAAAGAGGGAATGAATCTAAGCTGCGAGATGTGGCATAACAGAAGGATTTGTAGTGCGTGCACCGCTGCTTGGGGTACGACAAACAGGAGATGGTGACTAAAGTTTCAACAATGAGGTTGGAAGGCAGAAACGTGGAGAGTTAAAAGAAAGAGGGAATGAATCTAAGCTGCGAGATGTGGCATAACAGAAGGATTGGTAGTGCGTGCACCGCTGCTTGGGGTATCTGCGAGATTTGTGTAAGTAAATGGAGAGGGGGGTGAGAGTTGGAAGAGAGAGTGAACCAGGCAGAAACGTGGAGAGTTAAAAGAAAGAGGGAATGAATCTAAGCTGCGAGATGTGGCATAACAGAAGGATTGGTAGTGCGTGCACCGCTGCTTGGGGTATCTGCGAGATTTGTGTAAGTAAATGGAGAGGGGGGTGAGAGTTGGAAGAGAGAGTGAACCAGGCAGAAACGTGGAGAGTTTAAAGAAAGAGGGAATGAATCTAAGCTGCGAGATGTGGCATAACAGAAGGATTGGTAGTGCGTGCACCGCTGCTTGGGGTATCTGCGAGATTTGTGTAAGTAAATGGAGAGGGGGGTGAGAGTTGGAAGAGAGAGTGAAACAGGCAGAAACGTGGAGAGTTAAAAGAAAGAGGGAATGAATCTAAGCTGCGAGATGTGGCATAACAGAAGGATTTGTAGTGCGTGCACCGCTGCTTGGGGTACGACAAACAGGAGATGGTGACTAAAGTTTCAACCATGAGGTTGGAAGGCAGTGAAGTGAAATGTGAGGAGGCACCTCTTCAAATTGTAAAACAGACGGAGGGCATTGCTGTGGGGAGGGGGTGTAGGAGAAATGCACATGGCGGGCAGGGGAGGGGGCGGAGCGGGGAGAGCGGCATGTGGGTGTGAAGAAGCCGGGGCCTTTGAAGTGAAGCTAAGCTTCACTTCAAAAGGTGTCGGAGGAATGCGGCAGAGGGAACAGACGGCGATTGCGGCTGAGGGAACTGATGTGCACGAGCTTTTAAGCTCAATGCACATGCGCATTGAGCTTAAAAGTCACGGGCACTGCAAGGAATCGCCAGGATTCCTTGCTTCTTAGTTAAAGCTTGTTTAAGCCGCAATAGGCTCGCAAGCTCGATGCGCATGCGCATCGACAGGCGAGACCTAAAAACGAGACAGGTGGCTGATTCTGATGAGCACCCGCCGCTGAGGGGGCACGTGCAGCTCCCAGGTCCGAACTCAGTCAGAGCCAACTCAACTTTCATCCTTTTGCCAAAGATGAAATGAGTGCCGCTAAAAATAATTTATACTTAAGGGCTTTGGGTCAATTCATTGTGTCTGGCTCTTGCTTTGAATCCATTGTGTTATCTCCCTAAAGCGCCCACATGCGCTGAAGTTCTGCTGTGTGCGCTATGAAGGGTGGTACCCATTTATATATAACACTGCATTAGGGAGTTGTACGAGGGTCAAGATGAGATGACGCCTGTGAGTTCAACAAACTTTGTCTGGATAGAATTGCCTGAGTGTCGAAGTTTGAGATGTTTTACTGGGGTACTGGCAGGAGGAGGGAGATGGGGGTGCAAAGAACACCCCCACTTCAGGAACAGTGGGGGTGACCGTACGCTCTAAACAATGTGTGCGGCCCCTTCTATCGCAAGCACAAAATATGGTTCATGTTACCCTAACAATAATTGTAAAGCAGCTAAACATTGGAGAATGTTGTCGGCAGGGAGTCGAGCAAACCCGACTTCCAATACCGACTTTCCCTGTTTACAAAAATGTGTGTTACTGGGCAAATTGCTTTCATGTACGGGCTTTATCTGCAGCAATTAAGGGTGTTTAGAAACAAAGCTGGGTTGGCTGTTGAGCGCTACGTGTAACTAAAACCATTAGCTCAGCGCATAGAAGCACAGTTACTTCAAACAAGCAAGGTATGTAGGCGCTGGAATGTCCAGTAGGGATTAAATAGTCCATGCGAAATACTGGTTTCTGTTGATTACGTAGAGAATTTATGAGCTTTTGTATAGCGCATGAGACCCATTAATTTACTCCCACGGGGTACATTTTATCTGCTGTCTTTTTAAATTACGCACTGGATATGGAAGAACTGTATTTACACACATTGCAGTGTTATTGAAGAATTTGGTTAATTTCATTGAAGGCTCGTGTGTTTGTTAAAGCTCCACTTGCCAGTGAGGCTGCTTCCGAGCGCTGATGAGAACCGCAGAGAGGCAAACACGCGAGGCAGGAGGAGGTGAGCGCAAGTCAGAAAGAGAAAGGCAGTCAGAAACAAAAAATCGGTGGGAGAAGGGTGGGTATGCGAGGCGAGAGGCAGGCAACAGGAAAGACATGCCCAGAAGTTGTGTGCGCGCGCGTGCGCTAAAACGAAATTAGTCGAGCAGTGAACACCTGGACCCGGCCAGATGACTCGCCGTCTGCGAGCCCACTGACAAACGGAGCTCCGACGGTGCAAACCTCAGCTAAATCACCTCAGTCTCCAACGGATGGACAGACACACTGCTGGCGCTTCCTGACAACCATGGGGTTTGTATGGTAAATGTAAATGTCATGGTACTTATAGAGCGCACTGTCACCAGACAGTCACCTTGCGGTGTCGCCTATTCGGCTTCCTGGCGCTGATACTCATACCGCTGTGGAACCCCTCCTGGCTTTACCTGTGAAGTGTCCTCTCCTGGGCACCCCCAGGGTGAAGCCAGGTATCCTTAGCGCTGTTGGGGCCGGTGTGGAGGCTAACCAAGCTATTGCCCAGAGTTGCAGCGTGGGGCCCGTGATTAGAATAGGCACCGAGGCGAGAATTAACAGGTCTGAGGAAACGACGCGCCGCGGCAATAAAAAAAAAAGCTCTTGGCATTGCTGTGGGGGGGTGGGGCGGGAGCGCATTGGCGGGGAGCAGCAGCCTTTGATGTGCGGGCGAGTGGGAGGGAACACCATATGGGGTGTGATTGAGAAGTGAGGCCAAGCGCGCACTGGGGAAGCGTCACGCTTGAGTCCCTCACATGCATTGGGGACAATCCTCGCTGGTTTCAAGAGTTAGTTTTGCCTACTATACTCTCGCAGAACAACGCATGCACGTTGGTTCAGCGAGACCTAAAAATGAAGTACAATGTGGTCTCCCAGGATTTAATGGTATTCCTACTAGTGAACATGTCCGGGGTAGTGATTGTTCCTCGCTGATGATACCAAGGATGCCCCGGTCAACCAATCTGCACAGCTCTGCTAACTGCAGTGAATCTGAGGCAATGCATGATCACAGTGAACAAGACCCTTCTGTTGTCTCACATTGCTGGCCTTCATAACCAAAGAACAGGCAGCCTCTTCTGGTGATTGCCATCCCCTATTAAAGAAAACTCCATCTGTAAGTCCTTGACACAGTCTTTGGGGCTTGGAGACAACCTTGGCAAAAAACCCTGTGTAGACCACCAAATCTCCAGTTGAGATCAGTTAGCTTCATGGATAGCAGGGGATTCCAGAATCGTTGGGGAGGCCCAGATGTGTGCATCACTACCTACTTGGCTGAGTTTGAGTATATTGTTCCTGAGAGCCTTTGCCCAATTAGGCTTCTCTTCAGATAACCTAGACCTTCTGGTAGCTTTCAAGAAGTTATCCACTCAATCATAGGAAAAAGGAGAGTGGCTGAGGTTTTGGTACTGGGTCTTTCTTAAAAACACGGATCTGCTGATGTGCTTGGTCAATAAAATAGTATACTTTTCCCAACATCTATCTGAATCAGACTTCAATGGGACATCTGGAAGACCTAAACTGTGACCACTGGAGCCTGTAAAAGATGGCATTGTAAATTCACTCTCAAAACCACAGAGGTTCTGTCGCCTTTAAAAGAAGTGAAACGACAATTATGACAGAGAGGTGGATGGATGCACACCTCTCAGGGGAAATGCAATGCAAATTGTATATCAAGAAAGTTTCCATCAGTTTCTAAGCAGATCATCGCACCTATTTGTCTCCTGAAAAGGTCAGGACAAGGTCGCAGAAATGCAGATATACCATTAAGAACATCACACTGTGTGACTGACTGCTGGCCAAACTGACTGCTCAGGGCTTGTAGTAGAAGCTGAGGAGTTACATCAGACACCCCATGTCACCCTCACATCCCAGAGATAATGCTATTCTCAGATCCTCTTTGGACCGTGTGCACTGAGCTACTGCACCAAGTAATATTAAAACAAGCATTGGTAAAAATCAATGGGTCTGCTCTTGGGGCAAAAGTATGCAATTGCATTTGTGCATGCCTGTGTTCATTCATTAAAGCCAGACCTATTGGCACTGTATGAAGCGCAGTCAGAACAATTGAAAACCCTTCCCACCGCATTTCCTCCCAACCAGTCACTTCCTGGAGTGGCAGCCCTAATCTGTTCTGCAACGGCTGAGGAGAGAGAAAGGTGCCGGACGGCGAACATGGGTCAAAGGTTCTCCGATTGATAGGGGTTAGGACATTCAATTATTTGGGTATATCTTTTGCAGCAATGGCTCATGGGTCCGTCATGTACAAAATGCTAGATGGCAAATGGGTCTGCGAGGGCGTCATCAGATTTTCAAGTAAGCTCAGAAGTCGCGCTATTACAGAATTGATTCATATATATATAAAGCCAAAGCATCGTGAGCCACTATGTATGGAGGAGGCATCTAGGGATATGCGCTGAGTGGCCCTAAACAGGTAGAGGATAATGCCTTCTTTAAGTGTCCGTTCAGTATTCCTACCTCTCTTTCGATATATATTACTCTTACAGAGGTTGAACTTAACTAGCTAGAGAATTTACCCTTACTTAGCTGATCCTGTTTTGGTGATCAAACTGGACCAAGACCAAAATGACCTCCCCAAGATCCATTATTATGGACTGTTTTACATTTGGTTATGTTTTTAATACTCCCTGGCAATCCCATATTAATGATACCCTAAAAAAGTTTCATGACTCTCTTATGATTCGATCTCCATATAGTGTGTTGGCCCTGCATAAAGGGGAAATAAAAGCTCTTTTCTAAGGCTCTTGATCTGAAAATAGGGTCCATGTTCTGGTGTTTAATTGGAATTCTCCAGGGTATATTATCAAGCCCATTATCGCCGCTTTAGTGACAGTTTTCTGCTACTAAACCAGCAATAATTTTAATGCTGTTCTTGATAATATGCCCTTTGTGCGTGTAAGAAACCTGTGATCACCTTATATATATCTATTTCATCCAGAGGAGGCTTCCAACCACATTTCTCTGTGGTCTCACGCTTCCAGCACCGATATGTTCTCACCAGGCTGCGGTTGGGAAATTGCACTTTTTAGTCACTTTCGCCGTAATGAAGCAACGACCTAGTGATGCGACTCCATGCCCATGTGATGGTATTTCAAAGCAGAGCACTAAGCAATTCTTTTTTTGTAGTTTTATGCTGGGTTGCGGAGATTTTACCTGAAATCTCTTTTTAGTGCAAATAATGTCAGGTACCAAAATGTCGCCTCAAAATTCCTAGGTGCCCTGACAGACCCTTTATTATGTTTTGGTATTGCTTCGTGTATATGGGGCGCAGTATACGTTAGGAAAAGCATTTCTTTTTAGTTTAACATGGAGCACATACATTTAATTAACTTTACTGTATTTTAGAAGTATATGATGAGTTGAAGGCATCTCATCGAGAATCGCTCTTCTAGGAACCATAAAGTGCAGTTTACGGTTGCTCCTTTAGTTTGTTGCATATGTGTTGTGTATGTTGTATCTACCCTTGTAGTGTTATATTCATTTAGAATTGTGGTAGCACTAATGTATGTACCATATATCCTACCACAAAATAGTGGGCTGGGAATATCTTAATAGTCACTGTTTTAAAGATGCTTCTACTTTGTTTTTTATGCCCAAATTGATTTTATCTTTAATTTAAAATGTTTAACTGTTAATGTTGCATTATTATTCTTTCATGGTCAACTTGTTTTGTTCCGCAAAAAGATTTTGAACGGAACAGAGTCATAGTTAAACATTTTTAAAAAGCCTGCAGAGGAAAAGACACATTAAATTGGTTTGCTTTCTCTGTGAAACACATGTATGCCAAAAGAAATGCAAATGTGTAAAGATTATGGGGCATATTTATGACTTTTGTAGTGCAACGTAGCACACCATGTTACCTTTCTGTGCTGCTCTGTTTCACAGGAAATGGGTAGGAATGTGCCTTATTTATCCAATTCATCACATTCCTGTACGTTTCCATTGCACTGGGCTGTTTTGGCAGCCTAGCGCCAATGCAGGCATGCTTGCACCATGGTGCAAGTGTGCCTGTGTTGTAGGCAGGATTGTTTTTGTGCAGGAAGGGGCTCCTTCCTGTACAAAAACAACCCTGAGAGACTTTTTCCTCTGCACTCATATAGAGAGAAAACAACAAGGAGAAATAGAGATGTTTCACCTCATACGCCTCTCTTTGGTGCATTCCCAGGGTTACAAGTCTTTGAAAATCTGGGCATGTGTGCAAATCCATGGGAGTTGCGTGGGAGCACCCACCGCAATGCCCATGGAACGGCTACCCAGGGCAGAGTAGCGCAACACAGTAATGCGTGCTGCATTGCGCCACTCCAGATTTATGAGGCCACTCGTAGCCACACAAAGTGGCTCTGCCTGGCTTCATAAATCTGACATAGAGGTTTGCATCGCTCATGTACCACAGTGCTTGGTGCAAACGCAACACCATCGTCGCATAAATATGGCCCTCAATGTATTTGTAAAAATGATAAATAAATAATAAATAAATAAAATAGGATTTTACAGGTAATAGTTTTGAGGCGAGACAGAAATATTCCAAGCGCACTCAATGTATATGTCAAAGAATTGGTAACAATATATTTGTAAACAACTGCTTGTCAAACCAAACCTCAAAAAGATTTGAATCTACTTTCTATCACCAACTCCTGGTACAGTCAGCTATGCCTTCTGGTAGCATGATATTCTGGAATGAACAAAGTAAATTCAACACAAGGGAACGAAATTGAACATTTTCAATAAAGAGGACAGCTCGATCTACCATTAAAACCAGAAAAATAAAGTACAACATTCCTCTGACTGGTAATGAATTGCAGTTGTATGGCGTGTAAAACTGAAACATGCATTAAACATCAGAATCCACTATATTACAATTATCTGGTAATCAACAAAGGGGAGAGGGAAGAGAGAAACTAGCAGTAGAGTGTTAAAGAGAAACAGAAAGATGTGTAAGGGAAATGTCGTGTTAGCAAAGCAAACACATTTTTGTATGGCTGATTCGTGTATGCATGTAATGTTGGGTGTATGTGGTATTTCTATGCCGCAAACCTACCTAAAAAGCAGTGGAGCACTGTGCAAGATCAAAGACAAGCATACAGTCAACACGTGATCGGAGAGGTAGTTAGTTACTTGTGTGGCTGGTGGACTTAATGCATTGTGATGTAGTAAATGAGTTGCATTCTAGTGATTCATAGCTTTATGATGCTGACACATAGTTTTGGTTGCTGCTTTTTAGGCCCGCATGGTTCTTTCCAGGGTAGATGCAGGGAAAGACATTTGCGGTCTTCTAAAGTTGCAACCAAAACATGAATTAATCCAACCATTGTTCTAATTCATTTACTTTCAATCAAAAACATATTCAACAATGATTCTAACTGAGAGATGTGATATGGAACAAATTATGGGGATATGTTCTTAAGGGCAGGGAAGGACTGGCCATAGCGGGCATCCGGCGTTTCCCTGCTGGGCCGCCTGGGTGGGGGCCAGTTTTGGACCCCTGGAAGGCTGGGGCCAGTTTTGCAGCATAGCTGCAATATGGCCCACTCTAACAAAAGCAGCAGCGGTGAGACAGGACAAGAGTGGTGCTCCCAACTAGCACCCTCCCCAGGGGCCAGCCGAGCTGTTTACCAGTGCCGGTTTCAGTTCCCAGTCCAGCCGTGCCTAAGGGAGTGCCAGTGGTTGCATGCACAGGGCACCGGGACTCATTTCTGGGATCTGGGACTGATTTTCCAGACTTTGGGCCAGAGCACGAGAGTTAAAGGAGTAGAAAAGGGAGAAAGAAAGATAAACATAGGGAAACAGTGTTAAAGGGAGAAAGCTGGGATGAAAAGGAACAGGCAGCAGGGAGAGACAAGGCAGGAAGTGTAAGCTGGTGGAAGAAAGAGGCATAAGGTCGAATCAAAAACTAGGCAACCTGGGCGTAATCACTTATTTTTTATTTTATTTGATTATTTACAAATTAAGACCTGTTAGGTGGGTATCTAAAAAAATGCCTGCAAATGGAAGATCAAGTAAACAGCAGTGAAGTCAACGATCTGAGGCAATTTATGAGCATAGCACGTTTCACTAAGGTAAGCTGGAACTCAACCTAGATTTTCTCACATTACACTGTTACATTTAAACGAGGTAAACTAAAAAAAACAATCATGGCAGATTGCAGGGAGATGGGCAAACACAGCCAGCCTGGGTAGTGGGGAGGACTGCCAAGGCAATTAATCATTGCCACACTAAACTCTTCAGCAGGGCTGGGGAGAACATTTTAAATATTTCACTGTGGCAAGACAGTTAAATCATGCTCGAAATTAATCAGTGAATACATTTGTAGCATGCATGGCTACTCCAAAAGAGCTGTCAATAAAAGCAGAGACTACACAAAGCTCAGAACAACCAGGTTTTCAGCAGGTTTCAAAACTCCAATGGCGAGGAACACCTACGAATTTTCATAGGGAGAGAATTCCCCAAAGTTGGGCCCAGAAAAAAAAAGACCTGCCACCCTACCTTATGCGGATATAACGAGGCACAGTGGCAAGAAACTGATATCCAGAGAAAAGTTTCACCCAGGAGGAAAAAAACCACCAACGCCCTAAGGTATGAATAGTCCATCACCATATAAGGCCTTATTGTATTGTAATTGCATTTATATAGCTCTTACTACCCCTGACGAGGTGTCAAAGTGCTTTTTTGGTAAGTAGCACGCTACTCCGGATCCCAAGTAGGATTAGTGTTGAATTAGTATAGTGAAATATGAAAGTAATTTGAGTGGTGGATAGGTTAGTCAGTTATTTGTATTCAGAAGAATAGCGGAGGGATAGAAAAGGTTTGCGTTTATATAGCGCTTGTTACCCCTGATGGGGTGTTGAAGCGCTTTTTGGTGTGAGTACCACGCTACTCCGGAACCCATAAAGGATTAGTGGTGAATTAGTATAGTGAAATATGAAAGTATTTTGAGTGGTGGATATTAGTCAGTTATTTGGTTTGAGAATGATAGTGGAGGGATAGAAGAGGGAAAAAAGGTTTGCATTTATATGGTGCTTGTTACCCCTAATGGGGTGTTGAAGCACTTTCTTGATGAGTAGCTCGCTACTCCGGAACCCATACGCATTAGTGGTGAATTAGTGTAGTGAAATATGGAAGTAATTTGAGTGGTGGATATTAATCAGTTATTTGGATTGGAAATGATAGCGGAGGGAGATGGGTTTTCATTTATATAGCACTTGTTACCCCTGTTGGGGTATTGAAGTGCTTTTTTGGCAAGTAGCACGCTACTCCGGAACCCATTAAAGGATTAGTGTTGAATTAGTATACTGAAATATAAAAGTAATTTGAGTGGTGGATGATATGTTAGTCTGTTATCTGGATTGAGAAGGGTAGCAGAGGGATAGAGGAGGGACAGAGGTTTGCCTATACATATATAGCGCTTGTTACCTCTAATGCAGTGTTGAAGCGCTTTTTCGGCGATTAGCACGTTACTCCGGAACCCATAAAGGATTAGTGGTGAATTAGTATAGTGAAATATGGAAGTAATTTGAGTGGTGGATATTAGTCAGTTATTTGGATTGAGAAGGATAGCGGAGGGATAGAAGAGGGAAAAAGGGTTGCATTTATATAGTACTTGCTACCCCTAATGAGCTGTTGAAGCGCTTTCTTCAGCGAGTAGCACACTACTCGGAACCCATAAAGGATTAGTGGTAAATTTGTATAGTGACATATGAAATTTGATAAGTAGACATGTTAGTCTGTTATTTTTACAGAAAAGAATGGTGGATTTGCTATTTCGACTCGCACTTCAACATTAGTTCTCATTAGTCAGGAGCCCACTCAATTTCACACACACTGAACAATACGGAGTGCTGCTTGGCGTTGGATGCACATCCACCTAGGGCATCAAACCGCGACCGCCTTCCCAAATGTCAGTTCGGAATGGAGGTCAACACAACATGAAAAAACACACCAGTGCACTTCCAAAATAGTCTCTTTGATCCCTTCGCTATTTTAGCGTTTCACCAATAGTCCATATCCTTCATCAAAAGTCAATTTCACAAAACCAGAAGGTGTAGAAATGTCAAGCCTTTATTTTGTCCACTTTATGGTCCACAGCCGACGCGCGTTTCGCCCCCTTCGGGCTTTCTCAAGGCTGTCAATCATACATGTAAGAAAAGAAGAAAAAATATACATATACTAAGTACTAAGTGTAATCTTATGGTTCTTAGACATATGCACTTAGTTGGTCACTTTTACATCTTACTCATGCAGCATCTTTTTGCGTAATGACCATCTTGAACATTCACCCTGTGAATAAATCGTGCAATTGTCAACAACCCCATATGCATGGAATTGCTGAGACTAGCATGTGATGTACCCACTGGGGAAACCGAGGAAAGCCACGCATTCCGAGCAATCCAACCATAATTAACCTGGCACCATGCTATACATAGTGCATTATTTCAAACAAAATATCAGTCAGTTATTAAACCGCGCAACATCACACCCATAGGATTCCATAGAAACCCAGTGTTCAAAGAAAGAGATAGGGGGGTGACTACCAGTGACTTGTGTGCCATTAAAAACTACAAAGCCAATTCGGCCGTGCAAATGGCCAGAATAAAACATTGCCGCTCACCTTTGTATGGTATGAATAAATATTTCAGTTCTAGAATCTATATACGATTGTTAGAATGATAAACATGTATCCTTGTCCAGTCGGTCTACAATATAAGCTACAAACAAGAAAGTCTTTCAGAATAACCTATTGTTTAAAACCCATTCAATTAAAAACACTACAAATAGTAACGTCTATTGACAGTGAAAATATATGTAAGAGGTAATATAAGAACCCAAAAAAATATTGATACAATTGGTACAAGTAGTAACAATTATTGATAAAGTAAGTAGGACAATTTGTGCTATTTAAGTAATGGCCACCTTTGATGATAATAGGGATGCTCTATTAGAGGATTTATTCAGTGCAAACCCTAGCAAAAGTAGTACCAACCCCAAGGCAACCGCAAAGGAAGGCTTGCGGCAAAAATTTGTCCGATTAGAACGAGTGAAGAAACAAGAACTCTCTCGTTGGTGGGACGCAACAGTCCTACGTAAATATATTGCCAAAGAGCAAGTACCTAGAGGCCTACGTGTACTAATCTTCCCCTCATTTGAGGACTTGGATAAGGGACATCTAAAGGAGTGGGAGAAATTGTTATTACAGTCATCATTAGGGATGATGGACATACTGATAAGGGATGCAGAGTTGAAACGGGAGAAACTCCTCATAGAAATAGCCAACTTAGAAAAGGAAATACAGGATATCAACTTACCTGAAGTAGCAGATCGGAATTGGGCTATTCTGAAGGATGAGTTACAAAAACACCAAATGTATTTACGAGAAAAGAAATCCCAAAAGATCAAAAGAGATGAACGTGATTACCGCAATGGTAGAGTATACACTTTCGCTAGAAAGTTTGATAACATCAAACCATACACAAACAAGGCAGGTTCTGATTGCACCTCACAATCAGCAGAGGCATCTAGTATGTCTGGTGCATCAAGCATAAGCAGTCTGACCAGCAATGAGTCAGCTAGGGCACAGGAAGGAGCAGTTGCAGGGGCCTCAGACCCATTTTTTTTAGAACTACAGAGGTTCAGAAAAGGCAACAAGCAGGGATTCAAAAAAGATATGAGTTCAAAAGAACAAGGAGGGGCAACAACAGAGCAGGACCCAAAGACAAAAACAGGGGTAACCACTCGCTCAGGGGCTCGCAATCAGAAAATGTAACCATTGTGGGGACGAATACACAGAGTTTGGATGTGTGTGATGGTATCAATATTGTAAATCTTTCAGAACATGTATTGACGATTGATGAAATAAATGTACTCAGCAAAGGACTTGGTTTCTGTCCCAGTGCTATACCTGACTTTTCATTGTTTCACATCAGTTGTTATAAATTTGTTAGAAACCTGAAATTGTGTAAGTTTTTCCAAGATAGACCACGTATGACCAACAAACATCTTCTCATTGATAGTATGAGTGAAAATCCTTCTATTAAAGAAATAAGAGATGTACACTTACTTCTCAGTTTGGATGACCAGGATGAGACTCCAAGTCTGGAAGCAGTAGCAGCAGACTTGGATCTGGATACATTCGCCACCATAGATAGTGGTTTAAAAACAAAATCGAGATTCACTCCACAAATTCAAGGAAAAAACAACATTGATTTTTTCCAACACAATGTAATGACAGATTTGTATAAATTGGAGGACAGGTTTTACAGGAACCAAAAGTACAAGAAACAGAATATATCGGTTGATGAACGTAGGGCCTTGTCCGACCTCAAGAAAAAGGACTCCCTCTCACAGACCTCTGTTGGGTCGTTCATTTGTGTTGGGTTTGTTAACCTCCTATTTACCCTCCCTGACCCGTCCTTGGGGCTCTATTGATGCTGACCAACTTTAATAGCTTATCCCTAGCCACGCGGCCGGCCCCCTTGGGGTTGTAGGCAAGGCGCTGAGTTAGACAATTAGACTACGCAAAATTCATTGCCCACTCTTCGCGGCCGGCCTCGGGTAGAGGTTGTAGGCTTAACACTGTGTCATTGTGCCCCTCCCAGGGGTCTTGTTCTAAAATAAAACAGACTTATAACAAAAAGGACTCCCTTGTCATCCGAGAGGCTGACAAGGGAGGAAATATAGTTCTGATGAATCATCAGGACTATATTAAAGAACTAGATAGGCAACTTAGTGATACGATGACATATACCAAACTCAGTGGTAATCCCATAAAAGAAGTTAAGGATAGAATTTGGAGCCATATAAAATCTTCGAATGACAAATGTCTAATTTCAGACATTGAAATGAAATATCTTTTTAATGACGTTCCCACATATCCGTGCATATACTGCGTGCCAAAGGTACATAAAAGGGGGGGGACTTCCCTCCAGGAAGACCAATTATAGCAGGTATGGGTTCCCCCATGGAAAAGATCTCGGAATACATTGATCTGTTCCTCCAGCCATTGGTGATTAATTTACCTTAATTTATTCAGGACACGGGAGATGTCTTCAATAAAATTGCAGATGTGGATTGGGTGCAAGGACATTTTTTTGTTACAATGGACGAATGTTCATTATACACAAGTATTCCATACAAGGCAGGCCTAGTAGCGATACGCCATTTCCTGGACACACGTCCCATCGAAACCTATGAACACTCCATAATGCTCATGTCCATGATAGAACTTGTACTCAATAGCAATGTCTTTTTGCACAATGGGAGTTGGTTTCGCCAAATAAAAGGTGTGGCCACGGGCGCGAAATTTTCTCCGTCCATGGCTAACGTGTACATGGGTTACTTTGAACTCATGCATATTTGGCGCAAGGGCCCTGTAGATATGTTCGATAATATCTTGTGTCTAGGTAGATACATTGATGACATGATCATGTTTTGGTCAGGGACAAAAGAGGAGCTAGACGCATTTTTTGAATACATCAACACTAATCCTTTTAACTTAAGTTTCACAAAAGAAAAAAGCATTTCGCATATCAATTTTCTGGATATTACCATAGTGGCAGAGGGTGGTAAACTATTGTCTGTACCATATAGAAAATCAACGGCATGCAATGCAGTATTGCATGCGAAAAGTTTACATCCAACCTCACAGATCAAAGCAATTCCATATGGTGAAATGATAAGGACAAAGAGAAACTGTAGCGATGTCAAGAAGCTTGAAGAGGAATTAGATATGGTAGAAACAGATTTCTGACCAGGGGCTACGGAGCAGATATCATCAGTAAAGCCCGTAATAAAATTAATCTGAAAGACAGGAATTTGCTATTGAAACACAAAGGGCACACCAAACATATAAACAAAAAGATCAGATTTATAACCCCCTTCAGCACGGTCAGTACTGACATCTATAGAATACTGAACAAGCATTGGCATCTCCTTGTGGAGGATACGACTCTAAAAGAAAAAATAGGTAACAAGCCATCTATTACTTTTCAAAAAAGTAAGACTCTTAGACAAGAACTTTGTCCAAGTTACATTCCCCCAAGGAGGCAGACTAACTGGTATCCGTCAACACCAAAAGGCTTCTATAGATGCGGCCTGTGCTGCATTTGTTGTTTTGCAATGAATAAAACTTTTAAATTTCAATATAACAGCAAGAAAACATATGAGGTTGATCAGTTCATTAATTGCAACACAACACATGTTGTATATTGTTTAAAATGCATATGTAATCAGATCTACATCGGCAGCACCACGAGGCCACTTAAAGAAAGGATCCAAGAACACTTCCGGGCCATAAGAAATAACAATCCACAATATCCATTTGCGATACACTTTAATACGGTACACAGTAAAACAGAAATCCATAAAATAGGATTCCATGGTATCGATGCAGTCCCAGTTGGTAGCAGGGGTGGAAATAGAACTTCTAAACTGCGACAGAAGGAAAGCAAATGGATCATATTATTGCGAGCCGTAGAGATGGGGATCAATGTAGATAAGGAGCTAGTAGAATTTCTGTAGTCCTTGGGAATATACATTCACATTGACAGGTAGCATAGTTTCCCCCCCCCTTTTTTTTCAAAAGTTTATTAACATCACACAAATAAGTTTATCCTTGTTAGATTCTGTGAGAGAAAAAAATCTAATAAGGTACAATGATAAAATACATCAATGTAAATAATGTGTGAGGTAGTCTCTGACCTAATGATAAAGCAGGGTTTGAAAATTGCTGAATGAAGTCTACGTATGATGGAACATGTATAAGTTTTAAATTTATGAGGTAGGCAATGTGTTTTTTGGAAGAAGCAGGATACTATCATTTGAAGTAGTAATCAACACACAGAATATATACAAACAACATTAGCCATATATATATATGCAAATCATAGAAAATAATGTTCTGAAACCATGATATATATAAATCAGAAGTAAAAATCTTAAAAATGTAATTCATATGGTGTTTGTATATGTATAGTGAATACAATTAGATTGGTGAATAATATCAAATGCTATTTATGTAAATATTGTACATGTTGAAGTGACACACATAATATTGATATAGCGTGTTTTTAAAAAAAATGCATTTACATAAATGATGAAGGACGACATACATCTGGGGTCGCGAGGATTGCCGCGCAATTTCCGATTACATCCAACCTAATGGTTAATAAACTCGAATAAGTGGTAGATTTTATATTACATTCACTAACAGGTGAATAGTAAAAGATGACCGCCGCAGTGGGTCGGATTGCGAATAACAAGTAGACTGAGTGTCCCTTTTCAATGTCGACGTACTAAGTGGCGGGGAAAATAAAACAAACGACGAGAAATGCGGAAGTTGATACCGCCGGGTTGCAGGGACGGCGTACACAGCGGATTTACACTTGCGGTGAGGTGAGACTACTGGGTAATAGGATCACTAAGATATGAATACAGAGAAGCTTTTAACAATGAATGGCAAAAACAGAATTTTTTCATATTTTGCCAATATGCGGGCATATGGACTCGAACTTTTAATAATGAGTGGTTAAGACTGGATCTATTTTTTGCTTGGCCAATATGCGGGGTTATGGACTCGAAATTGGCTGACATACCCGAGCCAGAATAGATTGGAACACAAATGGGGATAGTTATGAGCCATAAATGGATAGAATATACATGCATGTGTAGACTGGTTAAGTAGACTATTTACTAAATGAGTTCTTATACCTATAGAAATTACGAGGCAGCACAACCAAAAGTGTTTGAAGATAAGGGCAATTACAAACACGAAGGCCAACATATCTGAATTATAATGGGGATAAATTCCCAATAGCCAGTGCCTGTAATCGAAAAATGGGTATTACATTATAGATGGATAACAAATTCAAATCGGGCACTTTTTTTGAAACAATACAATATCTAACCCACAGGTTGTGGAACGTAACATGGCTCCACACCAGGATTTTGTTTGAGAAGACTGATTCGCTACACTGCAGTTCTGATTTGAAGAAAAGGATCCTGCAATAATACTTATATGACTATTCAGACTAAGGTAGGAATTTGTCTTAAATCTAAGACAAAAACATAAGTAAGACTTTTTAATTGAATGGGTTTTAAACAATAGGTTATTCTGAAAGACTTTCTTGTTTGTAGCTTATATTGTAGACCGACTGGACAAGGATACATGTTTATCATTCTAACAATCGTATATAGATTCTGGAACTGAAATATTTATTCATACCATACAAAGGTGAGCGGCAATGTTTTATTCTGGCCATTTGCACGGGCGAATTGGCTTTTGGAGTTTGTAATGGCACACAAGTCACTGGTAGTCACCCCCCTATCGCTTTCTTTGAACACTGGGTTTCTATGGAATCCTATGGGTGTGATGTTGCGCGGTTTAATAACTGACTGATATTTTGTTTGAAATAATGCACGATGTATAGCATGGTGCAAGGTTAATTATGGTTGGATTGCTCGGAATGCGTGGCTTTCCTCGGTTTCCCCAGTGGGTACATCACATGCTAGTCTCAGCAATTCCATGCATATGGGGTTGTTGACAATTGCACGATTTATTCACAGGGTGAATGTTCAAGATGGTCATTACGCAAAAAGATGCTGCATGAGTAAGATGTAAAAGTGACCAACTAAGTGCATATGTCTAAGAACCATAAGATTACACTTAGTACTTAGTATATGTATATTTTTTCTTCTTTTGTTACATGTATGATTGACAGCCTTGAGAAAGCCCGAAGGGGGCGAAACGCGCGTCGGCTGTGGACCATAAAGTGGACAAAATAAAGGCTTGACATTTCTACACCTTCTGGTTTTGTGAAATTGACTTTTGATGAAGGATATGGACTATTGGTGAAACGCTAAAATAGCGAAGGGATCAAAGAGACTATTTTGGAAGTGCACTGGTGTGTTTTTTCATATTAGTCTGTTATTTTGATTGAAAAGTATAGTGGAGGGATAGAAGAGTGAAAGATTTGGATGTTTTTTTATACTTTATAGCAGGGAGGCTTGGGATGAGTAAAAAGGGAAGTGGAGGGGAAGAGTCAGAGGAAAGAGTTTAGAAAGTCTTGTTTTTGGGAATAAGTATAGTAAAAAGAAGTGTCAGATGGTGCAAGGAGGGGTAGAGTAGGGGAGAGTCTAGAAAGGGCTATTTTGGGGGTCATAGTAGTGGTATGGGGTTTGAAATGAATGAGAGTGGATGTAGACGATATATTGATAGAGGTATAGGGTGAGAAATAGGGAAGTGCATTGGAAAGAGTAGTAGGAAGAGGTTTGAGATAAGTCAGAGAGTTGAAGTAGAAGATATATTGAGAGAGGTATAGGGTGAGAAATAAGGTAGTACATTGGATATGCTGAATTAGAAGAAAGTGATAAATAAATAGATCCATAAGTACATGGAAAAACAATGTAGATTAAAGATATTGATAGCGGTATAGGGTGAGAAATAGGGTAGTGCATTGAATATGATTTTTGTTGTTGTTGAGGAAAGTAATAAATACATAGATCCGAGCACATGGAAGGTATATCGATGCATAAAGGAAGTAAGTATAAGTAGATTAAAGAAGCATTCAATGAACTGGTTTTCAAGTGTTGTACATAAAAATGTACTTATTTATTCTTTTATTTTTAAACATAGTTATTCAACATGATTATACAAAACAATACACATATATAGGTACCAATCAATAGTACAAATAAATGCTTATATACAGAGGGATATGCTGTATATTTCTGTTTGCATATGGTGCTTATGTGGGAAAGAGCCAATTCTTGAGTAGTTTTCTGAAGATAAGGTGGCTGTCGGTGGATCTTATGTTAGGGGTAAAGAGTTCCATATTTTGGCTGCTTGAACAGAGAAGGATGTGCCACCCATGTTTTTTTGGTATCTTGGGATTTTGGGGGGAAGTGCCACTCTAGAGCGGAGGTTCCTATGATGAATGTGTTGGTGATTATATTCCTGATGAAGAGCAGTCCCATTCTATGTATTGCTTTGTGGGTGATACAAAGCAGCTTGAACGTGGTTCTTCTGGCAACCGGTAACCAATGCAGGGCTTTCAAGGCTGGGGAGATGTGGTTTTGCGGTTTGATATGCAAGAGTAGTCTGGCAGCCAAGTTCTGAATCCATTGTAGTCTTTTCATAGTCGTTAAAGGTGATCCGTGGTAGAGGCTATTGGCGTCATCGAGTTCGGACAGAACAAGGGAGATGGTAGATTGGACCTTGTGTGGAAATACCAAATGGGGGAAGATTTGTCACAGAGTTTTTATAGTAACAAAGATTGATCTTGCTAGTTTGTCCACTTGGACATTTAGTCAGTCAAAAGTACTTTATTCGGTTCATAGCAAAAACCATAAAAGTATACTAAACATCAAAAGTCAAGACCACAATCAAATACAAAAGAAAATTGTGCAAATTAGCAATTCATACAGTACATTATCATATTTAAAAACATACACTAACGATATAGGCAAGGGAGAATTTCATTATATCTGCAAATATCATATGCAAAGACCATTAAAAGGAGAAAAACAATTTTAAAAAGGAGAAAGCGCTCGATCGCAATTCAGAGGTTCACCCTCGCTATGTACAATAGGTCCACTTAATCTTCCTCTTAAGTCTAATCGCTATTGTCAAGAAGTTCGCTATGTTAAAAATCTCCCAAACATTATACAGCAGCTGTAGACACAAGAGGGCAGGTTTAACTTGTCTAAAGCCCTTGTCTTTAATAGGAGGAATAATGAACCTTTTGCGAATAGGGCGAAGATGTGGACATTCATCAACAGCTTGGAGTCCATGGTCATTCTGAGGTTTCTATCTTCCTTCGATACTTTAGGTGAGTGATCCCTGTTCATCAGGCCAGGCGGGAAGCGGGTCATAATGTTTCCAATCGCAACACATGAGTATTTCCGTTTTGAAAGCATTCAATTTGAGATGGCTCCACGTCATCCATTGATCTACGGCTCTGAGACAACTGAAAATTGGCGAGTTTCGATGTCTTTGGGGAATTCCATTTGAAGGATTATTTGTGTGTCATCTGCATAGTTATAGCACGTGAGGTGACATTAATTGATAAGTACCAGTAATGACTTCATGTAGATGTTGAAAAGCATGGGAGAGAAGTTAGAGCCTTTAGGGAACCCAGCTTTTGTGGAGTTCGGTTTGGACGAGAAAGGTGGGATATGGATGACATTAGTTCTGTTTCGAAGGTGGGACGTGATCCAGTCTAAAGCAGTTCCCTCTATGCCGGCTTAATAGAGTCTTTGTACCAGAGTGTTATGGTCAACCGTGTCAAAGGCAGCCGAGAGGTCAAAGAGGAGTAGCGCAGCAACGCCGTTGTGGTCATCAACTGTTTTCTTCGGGGCATCACAGATGCCTAGGAGGGCAGATTCTGTGCCTCTTCCTGGACGGAATCCGGTTTGGAAGTCTGAAAGTATGGCATTGTCTTCAATGAATTGTGACATCTGGGTGAACGCTGCTCTTTCTATCAGTTTGCCCAGGAAAGGTCCATTTGTAATGGGTCTGTAGTTGTCAGGGTTCAACGGGTCCAAGTGTGTTTTCTTCAAGTAAAGGACGTATGTATGACTTTTAAGTTCTTCTGGAAATTTTCTGGTAGTTAAGGAATCATTGATGATTCTTCTTACTGGATTGGCAGCAGATGTTGTTAGAAGAAATGTCTTGAAAGTTTGTGGTGGACATGAGTCAGAAGGTCTGCCGGCAGGCCTGCTTGCTTTGACTAGGTCTATAAATTCATTGTGTGAAATGTGTTGGAAGGAATGGAGAGGCTGAGTTAGAGTATTCTTGTATTGTTGTTTTGTAAAAGGGTTAATGCTGGTGCTTTGTCTTTGTTTTAAGTACGAGTCCAACGTGTCTGCTTTGTCAATGTAATGATGTGCCAGTTTGTCTGTGAAATCTTGAGTAACTGGATGAGTTCCTTCTAAGCAATTTGGTTTACGAACTTCATTGAGTATTTTATAGAATTCTTTATTTGCATATTTAGCATTTTAAATTCTGTCTGAATAGTACCTCTTCAATAGCTGACTTGTATAATCTGTTAATTTTCTGTAGGTGAAGTGTGTTTTGTTTGTTTTTTGTTTTGAGCCAGGCACATTGCAGCTTTCTAATTTGTAGTTTTATGTCTTTTATCTCTGTACTTCTCTAAGGTGCTTGCTTCCATTTGTTCTGTTGTGTGGTCTTAAATGGTATCTGGATATTATAAGCTTCTTGTGGCCACTCAAATAGTTTTTAACAGAATGTATTGTTTCCAGATCTGTACTGGATGTTAATTGTGTTTCTAAGTCTTCCAAATTGAGTTTGTTCCACGGGCGATAGGTGGATGCACGTAAGGTGGTTTTAGATGTGTCGCTTAGTGTTGTTTTATGTTGGAAAGCAAGCAAATGGTGGTCTAACCATGTAACCGGAGTTTTTAGTTTGAACTGTAACTAGTTCGGTATTAGCAAAAATGACTTCCAGGATTATTGTGCTTCTCCACAGTCAGCCAATGAAGAAATTGGAGGTGGGAAGCAACATTAGATTGTCTAGGAACATGGCAAAGCAGACATGTTGCACAAGTTTGTAACAACTGAAGCCCATTATTTTAATTCAGACTAGAGACACAATCAAGACTTGAATCACCATTTCTTTGTGCCGACAACGGAAGAAGCTAAATAATTTTCTTGAGGCACTTAAGCCGCCAGAATCAATAAGCCACAATTTTAGAAATTTGGATGCCCATAGAGTACTTCTGATCCAGCCACATGCCCACATTTTTAACAGCTTTCTAAGAGGAGGAAATCAGCTCCCACCCTGTGTAAAAACTGGCAAATGTTAAAATCATGACTTAGGTATTCACACTGTTTTCTGTCAGTCCTTGGAAGGGTCCCTGGAAAGTCATTTTGCTAACTTAAAGGGGAATTGCAGACCACCAAAGAGCTGGTTGACTTCATTGTCACATCATTTTGTTGCTTCTCCTTGATTAGGTTGTGCCAACTTCATGTAATCTCCGTTTGTTTGTCCCTCCCTTGAAGCATGCCACAAGTACCTCTTCTGTGGTTTCCCGCTCCTCACACTTTTAGTTCCGGACAACTTTGATACTTTTTCTTGGACTTCTCACACTCCAAACCTCCACTGGGAGACTTGAATTGCAGTTCTCAGTCAAATGCCTTCTCAGTTAAGGTGCATCACAAGTAGGCTTTAGGATAGGATCAAAAAAAGGATAGGGTAAAACTTATAAAGCGTACTTATACCCGAGGGTGTCTAGGCACTGGTCAGATGGAGGAGTGGAGAGAAGCATGGAGCAGCCAACTAGGAGTTGTCTAAAAGCCAGAAGAGATTCTGAGTTGGAAATGGGGAAGACAGGGAGTTCCAGACTTTGGCAGCCGCTACAGAGAAGGAGCGACCGCCCCATCTGGGCCCTGCAGTATTTTGGAGAGATCAGTTTTTTTCAGGGAGGAGGATCTCAAGGAACTCCTGTGGGGTACACCATTGGAGCTTGGTTTTCAACAGCAGCAAGCCTTTACTGCGCAAGGCCTTATATACCTTGCTCAGGAATATGAAGGCAATGCGCTTCCTAATGGGTAGCCTGTGCAAGGCACAAATTCTCTCCCTGGCTGATTGTTGCTTTGGAATGTTAAGGATCAGCCTGGCCACTGCGTTCTGAACAACCTGAAGCTTGTTCAGGGAAGCCGCATTTATGTTAAGGTACAGAGCATTGTAGTAATCAAGCCGGGAGGTGATTAGTGCAATGATGATGAACCGATGCAGTTCAGACAGAATTTATGGTAGCACCTTTCTAAGGGTTTATAGAAACAGGTGCTAACAGTACAGCTGACCTGAGCATCAAAGGTCAGACCCTCATCGAACGTGACCCTCAGATGTTTTGCTTTGCTAACCAGGACAGGAAGGGGACCACAGTCTGCTGCCCACAGGCATTCGACCAGATGGAATTCTGTGAGCCAAATACCAGTATCTTCGTCTTGTCAGCATTAATCTTAAGGGAGTTATGCTTCATCCAGCAGATAATGCTTGCCATGCACTGGTTGAATTTATCTGTGACCAATTACAAATCATTTGAGATGGAAACATTGATTTGCGTATCGTCCGCATAGGAAATCACCTGGAACCCAAATGATCTCACCAACTCAGCCAGAAGGGTCACATAAATGTTAAAGAGGGTGGGGCTCAATGAGGAACCCTGGGGAACCCCACATGGAAGGCTGAAGGCACTAGCGCCAAAACCTTTGCAGTTAAAGATGTTTATTCTCCCTGACATGAAACAGTGGAGAAGCTGCAAGGCCTTGCCGATAACTCCCACTTCCTGCAGAAGCTGAACCATGAGTGCCGGTGAGATGGTGTCGAAAGCCGCCGACAGGTTAGCATAATCACCACCACTAATCCTCCCTGATCCACCTGCATGTGAATGTGATAGCGGCTGCAATAAGAGCAGACTCAGTGCTATGACCGGCGTGGAACCCATTGTGAGAATGATCTAGGATCTCCCGGGATTCAACGTAATTCATCAGCTCAATGTTGATGAATTTCTCCAAGATTTTGGCGAGAAGAAGGGAAATAGGGTGGAGGTTTTTCAGCTCTCACGGGTCGGCATTAGGCTTTTAAGGAGTGGTGAGACAATAGCCTCCTTCCAGGTAGCCGGATAGCTACCGTATAGGAGAATGTTGTTAAACACCCTGCACAGGAAGTTAGCTACAGGGTCAGGAACCCGTTTGAGTATGGAGGGCATACAAAGATCCTAAGAGCACCGGATTTAAGGCTCATTAGGAGGTCTTTAGTTTGCTGAACTGTAATTTGTGGGAAGGAGATAAGAGCATGCTTCTCTCAGTCTTGAGTGACCTCCTCAGAGTCAGGTTCTTCAGTTTCAGGAGGACTGAACTCCTGAAAAATCTTGTGAACCTTGTCCCGGAAGTAAGTGGCTACTCTGTCGCAGAAATCTTGAGAGGAGGTTAACAACTGTGTCCCTGGAGGCTCAGAGAACTCCATGATGGCCTTGAATAGCCTACTAGAGGAATTGTCTGCTGACAGGATCTTTTCTGTAAGGAAATGGGATTTGGTTTGGAAGATGGCGTGTTTTAATTTCTGCAGTAGAGATTTCTGCTTAACCTTTTCCCTTGTAAAGGGGTCCGCGCGCAATTTAGGTTCTTGTCTGTGGCAATCCCGCCTAAGGAATCTGAGCTCTTCTGAGAACAATGGGGCCGATGGTTTAGTTCCTCTAATGATGCCCTTTTTTAAAAGGGGCCTAAGTGTCAAGGGCCATATTTATCCAATTGTGGAAACCATCCGCCATGGGGGGAACAAGGTGTGCCTCCCTTTACGCGCCGAGGCCAAGGCAGCCTCCCATTCAGTAGCTGTGAGCTTGTTCAGTCGCCTACATGATATACACCTCAGTGTAGGACCCTCATTCAGTGTAATGGGGAGGGTATAACAGAATTTGAACTCAATCAATCAGTGGTCCACCCAGCTGAGGGGCTGAATGGTCTTCATCACTAAGTTGTCATGGTTGGTGAAAATGCCGTCCACGGTGTGCCCGGCAGTATGGTTTGGAGATTGAACCAATTGCTCAAATCCCAAGGATGTCATGAGTTCTAGGAGATGCACTGAATCATTGTCCTGTTTATTCTCCAAATTAAAATTAAAATCCCTTAAAATGGTAAAATGAGTGGAGGTAACAAATGGTTGCAATATTTTACACGTTTCTCCATATACTTGGTTCTTGGGCCTGGCGGGCAGTGTACTAGAAGACCTGAAACGTTATAATTGCCAGAAAGCTTAATCCCAAATGAGGCTCCTTCCAGTAACCGGGGTCACTGTCTATAGTGCTCAGGGTGCATCTAAGGGAATCCTGAGCCCCCTTAGGCCTGGCCGCCACCTCTAAGGTCTAAGCGGTCATGAGAATGATATAGCCAGGGCTGACAGCATCTGTCAGGTCGGGTCCCGAGTTGTCCCTGGCCCACGTCTCGGTGACAAAGAGGCCGTCCAAATTGAGTTTTTGGATAATCAGAGCAATTTTGGTTGGATGTATGACATTACAACGCATGCTTTTACATCGCATGCCTTTACAACGCGGTTTTTACAACACAAACCTTTACAACGTATAGCGCTTTGGGGTGCTGGATAGTGAATAGTTTAATTTACTATTCCAACTCCAGTCCCCGTGGACACTAGGGAAGGTGTTGGACAGTAAATTAAACTTATTCCCTATCCTAGAGCGCCCCCCAGCGCAATGGGTTGTAATGGTTTGCGTTGTAAAAGTTGCGTCGTAAAGGCACTGCGTGGTAAAAGTTGCGTTGTAAAGGATGTTTCCCATTTCGGTTTTATGCTTGCTTTATTCTTCTGTGGAGTTTTCCAACAGTTTTATACATAAGAATAACCATTCCAAGACATTATCAAGTAAAGCCACTTGCTTATTGATGGGCGTGGGCCATCTACACAGTGCACACTTCGTAAAAAGACAAATGATAGAAGGGTCGTGGCTCGATCTGTTTCTTGCATTACCAGTTGTGTGAGAAAGTGACTTAGGTTACAGCCTCTGTGCGCGTCACAGCGCACACAGGGGGTTGGGGGTTTCCTATTGTGTTTGCTTTGTTCAACCCGGGAATAGCCTGCCAACCTATGTGTGGTGAATGTATGGCAAGCACGTTACCATGCTTTAGGGAGTAAGCACAAGCACTTCAGCACAGCTCAGCAGTTGTAATGTGGGCACACACAGTCCTAGGGCCAACAAAAACGAACTCAGCAAAACAGGAGGGGTGAAGGAAGGCAAACAGTTTGGGGTGTCCCTGAAGAAAGGACCAAGTCCAACAATGACAATTTCATAGGGTGTGGTATTTACCAGGTGGGTACTTTCATCCAAAACTGAATGTTTCTTGTCAAAATGAAGACTGTGGTGTCTTCCACATAAGATTATGCATGTATCAAAATTGTTAGCAAATATTTTCCCCAAATACATTTCGGCAGATTTAACTTGCGATAATTCATCAGTAGAAAATTGCGAGGGGATGTTGTAATCGAAAATGACCCCATTTCGATACCTCCGCAAACATGGGTTTGTGTACGAATAGGAATTAAATGACCCACTTAGAATCGGGGTCTAAATCGCATTAAACTTTGCTTTTGGACAACGCTGGTGAGCGTGCGTGCGACCCTATAGTTGTCTCTTTTCAACACTACTCTGATTGCTGTTGCCCCTGTGGTGTTTGTTTTAACAGATAAAAAAAATTACAATTATATGCGAACAAGCAGTGACAATCCAAAAAGATATAAATGAGTGTTAATGTTCAAACGTCCCTAGCCAGCAAGAGCAGCGAGGAAGCAAAACGGTGCCAACAGCTTTCAAGCTTTTGCGGGTGAATTAAAACCTTCAATTAAGAACCCCATAAAAATGTAAGATTATGCTCCGCAGACTCAATCTATTGACCAAAAAACATAGAAACTCAACACCTTGATTGTGGAAATGTAAAAAGTAGTCCAGGGCACCTGCGAAATAATAGAGCGGCTCACCTTCTAATGCTGGCCTCTCTTTCAGTGGCTCAGCGTGACGCCACGGGCGCGTCATTAACGGCCCTGTAGAGAGCCACCCGAGCTCTCACCTACAATGTATCCTTTCTAGCACGCACGCACACGCAGCCTTGGGGCGGGCTCGCCCCTAGGTATAAATAAACAAGCGGAAGACCGCTCGGGGTCTTTCCGGCTAACTGCACATCAGAGTCCGTGTATAATTATTACTGTGCGAGCACGCACGTGGTAGGCCCTACCTCACCACATTACATTGGCGACGAGGCCGGCTCTCTTCCCACGTGTGCCCGGTGCCTCTGGCCTGCTGCGCTGCCTGCCTCCGGCTGCGGTGCCCACCCGCTGGTGTGTGCCGGTTCCCCTCCTGTCGAGGCCCGCCCACGCGTCTCCCGTGAGGGAGCGCCTTCAGCCGGCGGGACTCGTGGAGCCGGTGCGCTGCTTCCAGATCCTGCGGGTGAGTGTGCCGTCTGCCCCGCCTGCGCGGCCCCGCCTCGCCTCCTCTCGTGTGCCTGCACGGAGGAGGTGCGCCTGCTGGCCGATTGTGCTCCCCGGATCCCCGACGCCGCACCACGTGCCTGTGGCCTGCGGAGGTTCAGCCTGTTGCTCCCTGCAGCGGGACGCGCTGAGCGCCGCATCTGGCCCCTCCCGCCTCGCTCCTGCTCCCACAGCTCGCAGGGCGCCCGTCTTCGCTGCTGCCACGTGGGCCCATGCGCCTCGTGCTGGGGAGGACATCAAAAGGACAATAAATTAGAGGAGAAGGGACGCATCAAGCGGTACGCCATACTACACACAAAAAAAAAAAAGAAAAAAAAAAAGCCACATAACGAGAGGGGGCACATCAAGCATTGGCAAATACAGCACATCAAGCATTGGCAAATACAAGGACTCTTGCGAGCAGCAGCTACCGCCCAGAGCTCCAAGCACCCCGCGCACGCCCAAACTGCGCCCAGTACCCTGTGCCCGTCCACACGACGCTCACGCCCGGAAAGCACCTGCACAGCCTGCGTGATACCACGCCATGAACCAGGACGGAGCGGCCCAAGACGGGGCTGGCCAGCCCCCCCAGCAGGCGGTCCAGCCGCCACCAGTCATGCCCGCAGCTCAACAACCGGCTCCGGCTCAAGCTCAAGCAGGGGCAATGGCCCCAGCGGGCCCCCCCACACCTGCGCCTCACGCGCATCAGCACGCCGGCGCAGCACCCATACCGCCATTTAGCGAATCTGCGGACCCAGTGACGGCTGCCAGCCGCTGGAAAGCATGGGTCGGTCGCCTCAACCTATACTTCAAGGGCACCAGAGAGACTGATGGAACTGTGAAGAGGTCGCTCCTCATTCTGTATGGGGGTCAAGAAATCTATGATCTGTTTGAGTCGCTCCCTAACACTGGGCCGGAGGACAACTACGAGGCCGCGGTAGCGGCCCTCAATGCGCATTTTGATCCACAGCTTAACAATGATTTTGAAAAGTTCAAGTTCAAACGTGCCTGGCAGATGGACTCCGAGTCGGTCGACATGTACTACTCTCGACTCCGACGGCTTGCAAGCACGTGTCCGTTCACCAATCCTCGTGACGAAATCAGGGATCAGATCATTGTTGGCTGCAAGTCCAAGCTGCTGAGGAAGTTGATACTGAGGCAACCGGGAATCACTCTCGACGAGATCCTCGTCCTGGCTAGATCGCATGAACTGTCCGATGCCCGTGCAGAGGAAATGGAAATAGCGCTGCGCACCCCGGTGATTGCCCCGTCGGCGGCGAGGGCCCCGACCATCAAGGAAGAACGAGTGGATGCAGTACACAGACGATTCCCGCCCGCAAGGCCGCGAGGCGGCCCGCCGAGAGGCGGTCAGTGCGGGTATTGCGGCGAAGACCACCCTGCCTCTGCCACGTGTGGCGCCAAAGGCAAGACATGCCTCAAGTGCGGACGCCTTAATCATTTCGCCGCCGTCTGCCGAGGAGGGAAATTCCGGTCAGCAGGCCCGCGCGATAGAACTGTGACACAGCGTGTCCGGCAGCTGTCTCTCGACCAGGAGAGACCCCCTCCCGACACAGAAGCTCAAGACCGCCGGCCCAGGTACGAGGACGATGAAGACGACGAAGTGTATGTCATCTCCTATGTGAGCCGGGCATCCACGAAAAGACGACCGCCTCCCATGTGTTCTGTCTCAGTTGATGGGACGAGTGTCCACGCGCTGATCGATACAGGGGCGTCCGTGAACGTCATGGACTCGGACCAGTACGAGCGCATGTCCCCGAAACCAACGCTGGCACCGTCCGCGGCACGCATCTATACCTATGGAGGGACGGAACCCATGCCTCTTCGGGGAGTGATCCAAACCACCGTTGTCAACGGAGAATATTCCACAGTGACCAAGTTCCACATCACTGAAGGCAAGAAGGGCACCCTCCTGAGCTGCCACACAGCAGAGGACCTGGGACTGGTGTTCTTCGCCAACCAAGTGCACCAAGCTCACGCGGACTTCATGCTAAAAGACTTCCCCGAACTGTTCAAGGGCCTCGGCAAGCTCAAGGGAAAGAAGTTTAAGCTGCATATCGACGCGACCGTGAAACCTGTCGCTCTCAGGCACCGGCGAGTGCCTTTCAACCTCAGGCCTCAAGTGGAGGAAGAGCTTCGCAAGCTTGAAGAGTTGGGAGTAATCGAGAAAGTGTCGGGCCCGACACCCTGGGTCTCGCCACTGGTAGTCACCCCCAAACCGAAGCAGCCGGGGGCCATACGTCTATGCGTGGACATGAGGCTTCCCAACACCGCTGTCAAGCGCGAACGGCACATCACCCCTACTATGGATGACATCATAGCTGACCTCAACGGGGCGAAGTGGTTCTCCAAACTGGACCTCAACTCAGGCTATCATCAGCTGGAGTTAGAGCCGGCTAGCAGGTACATTACCACATTTTCGACGCAAGTGGGGCTGCGTCGCTACACCCGGCTCAGTTTTGGGGTCTCGTCGGCAGCCGAGGTCTTCCAAAACGCCATTCGCGAGGTGCTATCTGGCCTACGGGGGGTGATCAACCTGAGTGATGACATCCTAGTATACTCCACGACCCTCGAGGAGCACCACGCCAACTTGAGGGCGACCTTGCAGAGACTCGCCGACAGCGGCCTAACCCTCCACCGCGCCAAATGTGCCTTCTACCAAGAGTCGGTGGACTTCTTTGGATACATCTTTACGAGGGAAGGCCTGAAGGTTGATCCCAAGAAGGCAGAAGCCATCAAAGCAGCCAGCACCCCACGGAGTCAAACCGAGGTCCGCAGCTTTCTGGGCATGGCCACATACTGTGGTCGGTTCATCCCGAACCTTGCTGACATAGCGGAACCCCTCCGAGCCCTCACCCGTGCTGATCAGAAATGGGACTGGACTGCAGCCGCTAACAAAGCGTTCCAGGCCATCAAGGCCAGTCTGTTAGACAACACCACCATGGCCTACTTCCAGCCACGAAGGCGAACCGAATTGATTGTCGACGCCAGCCCAGTAGGGTTAGGAGCCGTTCTGCTGCAAGAGTACGGACCTGAAGAGTGGAAGCCCGTTGCCTATGCCAGCAAGGCCCTGTCTGACACCGAGACCAGGTACGCCCAAATTGAAAGAGAAGCCTTGGCCATCAAATGGGCGTGCCAGCATTTTCACCTCTACCTCTGCGGGCAGGAATTCACAGTGATCACAGACCACAAGCCCCTTCTACCCCTCTTTGCGGGGACGTCACGGCTTGCTCCCCCGTGCATCGAACGGTGGGCTGTCCAACTGCAGGGCTACCGGTTCAAGGTGGTGTTCAGGCCAGGAGCACACAATCCCGCCGACTACCTGTCGCGACATCCTGATGTCATCCCGCCAAAGGCCCTCGCAGACGAAGGGGAAGAAGTGGAAGAGATCGTACACATGATCACACAAGCGGCGTGCCCGGAGAATATGTCACTCCAGGAAATTGGCGACGCCACGGCGGCGGACGAGACCCTAGTGAGGGTCAGTCAAGCACTCGAGAGGAATCACTGGGCCCATTTTCTTGATGGCGCATCTTGCCTCCGGCCGGAGGTGAGTCATGCCAGGCAGCAGTTGTGGCAGATACGGAGTGAACTAAGCATCGGAGACGAGGGAGTGGTGCTACGCGGA
Organism: Lissotriton helveticus; assembly: GCF_964261635.1. NCBI lineage: Eukaryota > Metazoa > Chordata > Amphibia > Caudata > Salamandridae > Lissotriton > Lissotriton helveticus. The sequence goes on from NC_136067.1 coordinate 992,665,468, forward strand.
CACCTCATCGTCATGCCCGAAGGCCTTCAGCAACGAGCCCTGAGTCTAGCCCACGTGGGGCACCAAGGTATGGCTAAAACCAAGGCCCGCTTGAGGAGTAAAGTGTGGTTTCCCGCGATGGACAGCCAGGTGGAAGATATGATACGGTCCTGCCACGCATGCACGATCACGGGCGGGGACCCTGCCCCAGCACCCGTCCTCACGGAAGAAGCACCCCAAGCCCCGTGGGCTCAACTCAGCATTGACTTTGGCAGCTTCCCGGACGGTCGGCACATGTTGGTGCTGGTTGAGTCCTTTTCAAAATTCCCAATCGTGGAAGTCATCGCGTCCACTGCATTCCCGCAGGTAAAGAAGGTCCTAAACCGAGTGTTTGCCACGATGGGGCTCCCCGAAGAAATCAAGTCCGACAACGGACCCCCCTTTCAAGGGAGAGAGTTTCAGGCCTACTTGGAAGCTCTCCGGATCAAACATCGGAAAATCACACCCCTGTGGCCCCAAGCTAACGGGGAAGTCGAGAGACTGATGCGAACATTAAATAGAGCACTCAGGATAGCAGTGGACAATGGTGAAGACCCGGAGACTGCTCTGGACGATTTCCTTGGAGCTTATCGTCAGACGCCTCACTCAACGACCAAGTGTGCCCCTTCCCATGTGCTGTTCAAGCGAGCTCCAAGGGATGGCATCCCCACTGCAAGCACGTGGGTACCGGAAGAAAGGGACGCGGAGGCCATACAGTCCCGACGACAAGCCACGAACATCAAAGCAAGTGTACACCGTCATGCCAAAGAACCCACTCTCCGGGAAGGAGATGCGGTCATTGTCAAGGATCGCCATCCTGGGTGGAAGTTTCGGACTCCCTTTGAGCCGGAAGTGTGGACAGTGGAACGAGTACAAGGAACCATGATTACAGCCACAAGAGATGGCCAAGCTGTGACGAGAAATGTCTCGTGTTTCCGGAAGGTAACCAACGCCCTAGGCGGGCATCAGAGAGCAGAGAGAATGGTACCAGGAGTCCTCGAAGACATGGACTTCGACAACTTTCCTAGTCCTGCACCTACTCCGCCAAGAGAGGACACTCCGCCAAGGCCAATGCCACCTGGCCCTGATGTGGGGCGGAGTCAGCCAAGGGTCGAAGATGCGAGTGATGGTCCGAGGACAGCCCCGGCTGGGGTTGGCGAACTACCTCGGACCCAGAATCGTCGCTATGGTCTGCGGCCCAATCCGAGGCCGAGTCAACGGTTGCTGGACTTTGCCTGGTCATCTCCGTGAACATGAGTCTCCGAAAGTGCCTGCTGAACGGGACTAAAATAAAGGAGGGATGTAGAGAGCCACCCGAGCTCTCACCTACAATGTATCCTTTCTAGCACGCACGCACACGCAGCCTTGGGGCGGGCTCGCCCCTAGGTATAAATAAACAAGCGGAAGACCGCTCGGGGTCTTTCCGGCTAACTGCACATCAGAGTCCGTGTATAATTATTACTGTGCGAGCACGCACGTGGTAGGCCCTACCTCACCACATTACAGGCCCTTCCGGGTTTCCCCTCTTTCTCCACAACAGCCTACCACTTACCCTGTGCAGCAGTTTATGGACCGTGAGCAGACGGGTTTGACGCCACGAAGCCTCGGCTCCAGCCAACAGCTGCCCTCCGCTGGGGCAGCCGGGGCATTAAATGCGTAGGGCAATTGGAGACTCACAGCAGCACCTTTGAAGTTACTAAAATTTGACTGTGATCACTTCCTTTCCGTACCTTTACCGGGGTCGAACCTGACCACTAAGATTCACAAGAACACGTAAACAACTTTCATGGGAAAAAATGTGCCTTTAGCGTGGATGCGCATAATTTGCTTGACCACTTAATTTTATTGCATAGAAATGTTTACTAGAAATTACACCTGCCCTATTTTTAGCTCGACGCCTGCGGCTAAATACGGCCTGATGTATCAAAATGGTTCCCCCATTCTGTGTCTATGGGAAAACGAGTTCGTACGTATGTGCCCTTGTTAGACGGGGACCCTGAGGGTCGGCCGGACACTGAGGGAGAGATCCCCGAGGGGGATCGTCTCCGGCGATCGTACAGACAAGTTACCTCCCTCCCCACAAACAGGCACCACACCAAGTCGAGTTCAATGCTTTATATAAGGTTCGTAAGGCACGGATATCAGCGATACAGGATATCTCGGACCCGGGGGTCCTCTCACTTCTAGTCTCTGTAGGGAAAGGGGGTAGCGGGACAGTCTTGGTACCGGGTCGGTACAGGTAGTGGTAAGAGGCGAGCTCACAATCCTCGAGCTGGAGTGTCTGTGGATCGGGCCGCGGCAGCGCCAGCAGGCCAAGATGATAGTCTCACAAAGCAGAGGGCCGCGGCAGCGCCAGCAGGCCAAGACGATGGTTTCACGAGGCAGAGGGCCGCGGCAGCGCCAGCAGGCCAAGACGATGGTTTCACGAGGCAGAGGGCCGCGGCAGCGCCAGCAGGCCAAGACGATGGTTTCACGAGGCAGAGGGCCGCGGCAGCGCCAGCAGGCCAAGACGATGGTTTCACGAGGCAGAGGGCCGCGGCAGCGCCAGCAGGCCAAGACGATGGTTTCACGAGGCAGAGGGCCGCGGCAGCGCCAGCAGGCCAGTTACGGATGAGTTCTTCTCGGGTCTCTCGACTCCAGGATACAACTGGCTTCCTGGTCTGGTCCTGCCCCAGTTATAGGTCTGGTCCCCTTTGATGTCCGGACCCTCGCGCCTGGGGGGCCGGGAGGTTCGGGATGAGGGAGTCCAGACACCCAGCAGGGGGGTGGAGCCAGCGCCCAGGCGGCCGGGGGTGATCGACACCTGGCGGAGGAGAGCCGTTGACGATTCCTTTCTCCCATTGACTCGCCAAGTGGCCACTCTGCCTCTCGGGGGAGGTTGGTGCCTCGATGTCGGGCCCGGCCGGGCCCTGGGTGAGGGTCGAGTTGAGGCCACGCGGCCTCGTGCTGTAGTGGCCCAAGATGGCGGCTGGGCCGAGGCCGGGGTGTGGATGGTGACCCGGGCCAGCGGGGTCCGGAGTTGGTGCCTTGTGGGTGAGGAATTGCAGTGTACTTCGGGTGGTCGTCGGGGACTCTGGCTGGGGATGCAGGAGGAGCCAGGGTCCCGGTCCCATTGTGGGGAGGGGGCAGCCCGACCATGCGGCCTGTCCAACATGCGTCCCCCCCAGCTGAAGGCGGGGAGAGTCAGCCATCTTCCTGGGGACTCTCCTCGCTGAGGCGGAAAAAGCGGGACAGGCCGTCGGCGTTGGCGTGGTCCTGGCCTGGACGATGTTCCACCGTGAAGTCCATCCCTTGTAGGGAGATGGACCAGCGCAACAGCTTTGGGTTCTCCCCCCGCATCTGCATCAGCCATTGCAGGGGTCGGTGGTCTGTTTGCACCCGGAAGTGGGTGCCGAAGAGGTATGGCCGGAGCTTCTTGAGGGCCCAGACTACGGCGAAGGCCTCTCTCTCAATGGTGCTCCAGCGCTGTTCTCGGGGCAAGAGGCGTCTGCTGATGAAGACCACCGGATGGTCGACCCCTTCGGCGTTGAGTTGGGAGAGGACGGCCCCCACACCATGATCGGAGGCGTCCGTCTGCACAATGAATTCCCGGCTGTAGTCGGGAGCCTGGAGCACGGGGGCCGTGCACATGGCGGTCTTTAGTTTTTCGAAGGCTGATTGGCAGTCCGGGGTCCAGTTGACGGTTTTGGGGCTCTTTTTGGAGGTGAGCTCTGTGAGGGGCCCCACGATGCTGCCATAGTCCTTCACGAACCGCCGGTAGTATCCGGTGAGCCCCAGGAAGGCCCGGACCTCCGTTTGGCTCGTAGGGGGTTGCCAGGCCTGGATGGCAGCAATCTTGAGTTGGAGGGGGGCCACCAGCCCGCTTCCCACTTGGTGTCCCAGGTAGGTTACGGACCCTTGGCCAACCTGGCACTTGCTGGCTTTGATGGTGAGCCCGGCTTGCTGGAGGGCGTGTAGAACCTTCCGCAGGTGGCGGAGGTGGTCAGTCCACTGGTGGCTGTACACAGCAATGTCGTCCAGGTAGGCGGCGCTGAAGTCCTCCAGGCCCGCCAGTACCTGGTTTACCAGCCGTTGGAACGTTGCCGGGGCGTTTTTCATGCCGAAGGGCATGACTTTGAAGTGGTAGTGCCCGTCTGGGGTAGAGAAGGCGGATCGTTCTTGGGCCCTAGGGGTGAGGCCGATCTGCCAGTAGCCCGCTGTTAGGTCGAAGATGCTCAGGTAGCGGGCGGCCCCCATCCGGTCAATTAGCTCGTCTGCCCGGGGGATGGGATGAGCGTCGGTCCGGGTAACTGCATTCAGCCCTCGATAGTCCACGCAGAACCGGAGCTCAGGGGCCACGCCCGGGGCAGCTGCCTTGGGGACCAGGACGACTGGGCTCGCCCAGGGACTGTCTGAGAGTTCGATCACTCCTAGGGTCAGCATCTTGGACACCTCGGTCTGGATGCAGGTTCGTACCCGGTCTGGTACGCGGTATGCTCGGTGTCGAATAGGAGGGCTGTCCCCGGTGTCCACATCGTGGAGGCACCAGGGGGTGACTCCGGGGGTGAGGGAGAACAGGGAGGCGAACTGCCTCAGGAGCGTTTGGCAGTCTTGGCGTTGCTCCGGGGACAGGGCCTCGGAGAGCTGGACCCCTTCCACTGAGCCATCCTGCTCGAGGGCCCTCAGTAAGTCCGGAAGGGGTTCGGAGTCTTCTTCGGTCCCAGTATCGGTAGCCATCAGGAGGCTGAGTTCGGATCGCACAAAATGGGGTTTGAGCCTGTTGGCATGGAGGACCCGTAGGGGGTTCCGGGCAGTCTCCATGTCGATTAAATAGGTGACGGGCCCCTTGCGTTCGATTACCTTGAAGGGCCCGGACCATCTGTCTTGGAGGGCACAGGGCTCAACCGGGGACATCACCCAGACCTGTTGTCCAGGTTCGAACTCAATGGAGGACGTGTGCTGATCGTACCACCTCTTCATGTCCTCCTGACTGGCCTCGAGGTTGGCTTTGGCGGTGTCTCGGAACCGCCGGGTCTGGTTGCGGAGAGCCAGGAGATACCGGTAGATGTCCGGGGGAGTTTTCTGGGGAGGCTGCTCCCAACCTTCCTTGACTAGGCTGAGGGGGCCCCGGACGGGGTGCCCGTACAGGAGTTCAAAGGGGCTGAAGCCGAGGGACTTCTGCGGGACCTCCCGATAGGCAAACAGGAGGCATGGGAGTAGCACGTCCCACTGGCGTCGAAGGGGTTCTTCTAGACCCATAATCATCCCCTTGAGGGTGCGATTGAATCTCTCGACCAGTCCGTTTCCTTGCGGGTGATAGGGGGTCGTGAATTTGTAGGTGACCCCGCATTGCTGCCAGAGGGACTTCATATATCTGGAGATAAAGTTTGTGCCCCTGTCACTGACGACCTCCCGGGGGAACCCCACCCGGGAGAAGATCCCCATCAGGGCCCGGCCCACCACGGGGGCCGTCACAGTCCGAAGAGGGATGGCCTCGGGATAGCGGGTGGCGTGGTCTACAAGGACCAGGATGAACCGGTGTCCTTGGGCTGTTCGAGGGTCGAGGGGCCCCACAATGTCTATTCCCACTCGTTCAAATGGGGTGGTGACGACAGGAAAGGGTTGTAACGGTGCCTTGATTTTTCGGCCACTTTTTCCGCTGGCCTGGCAGGTGGGGCAGGCCTTGCAGTGGTTGGTGACATCCTTCCGCATGTGGGGCCAGAAAAAATGGGTCACCAGGCGGTCGTAGGTTTTATCCTGCCCCAGGTGTCCGGCAAGGGGGACATCGTGGGCTAAGTTCAGGAGGAAGTCTCGGAAGCGATGGGGCACCACCAGCACCCGGCTGGCCCCTAGTTCTGCAATTTTCTGCTCGCTGTAGAGCAGGTCTTGGTCCCAGTAGATCCAGTGGGCCCCCGAGGTATCCCCGGTGCTCTGGGCCAGGGCTTGCTGCCGGAGTCCTTCGAGAGAAGGACAGGTTTTTTGTTCGGCCCGGAATTGTTCCTGCGTGGGGCCTCCCTCCTGCCGCCATTGTGCCAGGTCAGGGACGTCCCGAAGTTGGTCGGGTCCTTCTTCGGATTGGGTCAATGGTATGGCTTCTGGGGCGGCCTCCTCGGGGATGAGCGCGGGAGGAGGTTCTGGCCACTCGGGCTCTTCTGGGCTGGGGACCGCGCGGGCGGTCATGGACCGGGTCGTGACGCAGACCCATTCGGGGAGGCCAAGCATCCCCAGGTGCTCCCTCCGTTCGACAGCTGCCCAGGGAGAGCTTTCAAGGTCGTTTCCTAGGAGGCAGTCCACGGGGGCATCATCGCGGACAGTTACTTTTAACATCCCTGTTACTCCTCCCCACTCGAAGGGGACGCAGGCCATGTGGCATAGGCTTTCGGAGTTGTCGGCTGATCGGACAGGGCAAAGAATGTTCGGCAAGATTTGGTCTGGAGTGACGAGGTGGCGTCGGACCGCCGTTACACTGGCCCCGGTGTCGCGGAGGGCTTCCGCCCGGCGGCCATTAATGTTGACCCATTGACCGTACTTCTGTGTGTTGGCGGGAAGGGGGGCCCGCGGAATCATGTCTCTCTCCCCTAAGCAGACCAGGGCCATGGCGGCGGGTGCCCATTCAGAGGGATCGGTCTCGTACTCTTCTTGATCTTCCGGGATTATTTCTTCCCCTAGGGCCGCCGCTGCAACTTGGCGGGGAGTAGTGTTCGGATTCTTTGGGCAGTTGGGATCACTGGCGTAGTGGCCGGGTCGCTGGCACCTGTGGCACGTAATGTTGGCCCGGAAACCGGCCCGGACGGCAGGGCTTCCTCGGCCAACCGGGGTCGAGGGGTTTCTGGGGGGTGACGAGGGGCCGGGGTCTCTCCCCCGACCCTGACTTCCTCCTCCCCCTCGGGGGCGATATGATCTGGATGCTTCGCTGGGTGTGCTCCGGCCAACTCGGGTGCTTTCCCACCGGTCGGCTTCGGCGGCGAGTTGTCGAGGGTCGGTTAGCTTACTGTCTAGGAGGTGTTGCCGGAGCTCCACGAAGCAGTTGTTCGACAGGTGTTCCCATACGATAAGGTCAAAGAGTTGTTCGTAGGTGGTTACTTTGTTGCCCTTGATCCACCCCTCGAAGGCTCGGCTAAAAAAGTTCACGTACTCCACCCAAGTTGTACCCGGAATCCGTTTGCAGTCGCGGAACCGTTGGCGGTACATCTCCGGTGTGAGCCCGTATCGAGTGAGGAGGGCGGCCTTCATGTGGTCGTAGGAGGTCATCAGCTGGTCCGGGAGTTGCAGCAGGGCGTCCCGCCCTTCGTTGACAAACCTCCCCCATAATCCGGCTCCCCAATCGCTTCGGGGAATCCGGTGGGAGGTCATTGCCACCTCATAGGCTTTAAACCACTGCTGGATATCATCGTTCTTGTGGTATTCCCGGATGACATCTTTGGGGATGTGAACCTTGGGTTCGGTCGAGGCAGACGGGGTCGGTCGTTCGGGGAGCCCGAGGTCTTTATTCTGTTTCTGGATCTCCAGTGCTTTGAGGTTGCGCTCATGTTCGTACTCTAGTCTCTTTTCCTCTAGCTCCCTCTGTCTTTGCTTGTCTTCCCGCTCTTCCCTGAGCCGTAAGTGTTCCAGGGTTATTTTTTGTTCTGCCAGCTTGAGTTCCCCATCCAAGCGAAGTCGGGCTAGTTCTAATTCGTGGAGTCTGGTTTTTTCTCTTTCTCGGATCTCTTCCAGGGAGAGATCCGCTCTTTCTTTAGTTGGCGCGGGGCTCGTTTCGGTTGTTTGTGTTCGGGGTACGGCCGTACCCGTTTCCGCCCAGGCTTCTAGGGCTCGTTTGAAGTCTTCCTTCGTACTCAGACCCGTGGTTGGGAGACCAAGTTCCATGCAATATTGCTTCAGTTCTCGGTGGTTGTAGTCTTCCAATTTTTCCATCTGGAATTTCTCCGTTGTTCCGCTCTCTGTTGTCATGGTGGTCGTGTGTCGTGGGTCGGGTGACTTTCTGTACGATTATGCGTAGGTTCGGATCCCGCCGCTGCCACCAATGTTAGACGGGGACCCTGAGGGTCGGCCGGACACTGAGGGAGAGATCCCCGAGGGGGACCGTCTCCGGCGATCGTACAGACAAGTTACCTCCCTCCCCACAAACAGGCACCACACCAAGTCGAGTTCAATGCTTTATATAAGGTTCGTAAGGCACGGATATCAGCGATACAGGATATCTCGGACCCGGGGGTCCTCTCACTTCTAGTCTCTGTAGGGAAAGGGGGTAGCGGGACAGTCTTGGTACCGGGTCGGTACAGGTAGTGGTAAGAGGCGAGCTCACAATCCTCGAGCTGGAGTGTCTGTGGATCGGGCCGCGGCAGCGCCAGCAGGCCAAGATGATAGTCTCACAAAGCAGAGGGCCGCGGCAGCGCCAGCAGGCCAAGACGATGGTTTCACGAGGCAGAGGGCCGCGGCAGCGCCAGCAGGCCAAGACGATGGTTTCACGAGGCAGAGGGCCGCGGCAGCGCCAGCAGGCCAAGACGATGGTTTCACGAGGCAGAGGGCCGCGGCAGCGCCAGCAGGCCAAGACGATGGTTTCACGAGGCAGAGGGCCGCGGCAGCGCCAGCAGGCCAAGACGATGGTTTCACGAGGCAGAGGGCCGCGGCAGCGCCAGCAGGCCAGTTACGGATGAGTTCTTCTCGGGTCTCTCGACTCCAGGATACAACTGGCTTCCTGGTCTGGTCCTGCCCCAGTTATAGGTCTGGTCCCCTTTGATGTCCGGACCCTCGCGCCTGGGGGGCCGGGAGGTTCGGGATGAGGGAGTCCAGACACCCAGCAGGGGGGTGGAGCCAGCGCCCAGGCGGCCGGGGGTGATCGACACCTGGCGGAGGAGAGCCGTTGACGATTCCTTTCTCCCATTGACTCGCCAAGTGGCCACTCTGCCTCCCGGGGGAGGTTGGTGCCTCGATGTCGGGCCCGGCCGGGCCCTGGGTGAGGGTCGAGTTGAGGCCACGCGGCCTCGTGCTGTAGTGGCCCAAGATGGCGGCTGGGCCGAGGCCGGGGTGTGGATGGTGACCCGGGCCAGCGGGGTCCGGAGTTGGTGCCTTGTGGGTGAGGAATTGCAGTGTACTTCGGGTGGTCGTCGGGGACTCTGGCTGGGGATGCAGGAGGAGCCAGGGTCCCGGTCCCATTGTGGGGAGGGGGCAGCCCGACCATGCGGCCTGTCCAACAGCCCTAGTTCTTTATCTGTGGTAAAACTCCTGTACAAAATCCAGGTGCAGAACAATGGTCCATACCATTGCATACCACTGTAGTACCGAACCTAGGGGCATATTACCAAGCAATAGCGATAATTATCGCTATTGCTTGGTTAGAGACAAATATTTACCGCTGAGCTGCGGCGCTTTATATCGCAGATAAACCTTGGTATAGTTTATCGCAAATGCGATAAAAAACGGCCGCAATGCATGAATATCGCTGAAAAATCAGCGATATTCATGCATTACCGAGCTAATGCTCTTAGCCATGTTATCCACATCCCATTGGATAACATGGCTAAGAACTGCTCAGGGCAGGTGTTAGCTTTTGGAGATATTTGCGCTTAGCGCGAATATCTCCAAAAGTTGGTAATAGGAGATAGCGATGTTAGCGACTGTTTCCAGTCGCTAACATCTTGGCACGCCCACTTTGCATGTCATTAGTATAAATATCACTGACATGCAAAGTGGGGCCCAAGATGGTCGCTATCTCCTACTAGCTGTCGCTAACTGGTGTTAGCGACAGCTAGGTAATAGGGAGATAATTTTATCTCCGCTTTCTTGGCTTTTAAAGCCAAAAAAGCGGAGATAAACCCCCTTGATAATATGCCCCCTAGAAACTCCAGTTGATCAGTTGCAAATGGTTTCTACTGCTTCCAGACGAGGAATGTGGAGTTTTACACATTGACATCATTTTTATCAAGGAGAGGTAGAGACCTACTGTGTAAATAAAAATACTGGAGCATGAAGGCACTGGAACAGTGACATGCATACCAGAAAAGCAAGATACTTATACACACTGGTATGATAGATCTACACAAATTAATGTGTCTGCCAGGGCCTCCTTGATAAGTGCCAGCACTCGATCAATCTGAAAAAGCTAGAAGCTTGCCGTCGGCTCCGTGCGAGAGTGGGAGCTTCCAGCTTTGTCATACCATTGGCCACGACTTCACGTTTTTGGATAGAGCTGGTGCCTAGCTCTCACAGAACACCAGGGGAAATTTGGAACTGTTCTTCCCCCTACCTTCTTACATATCATTCTACGCCCTGAAGAAGTTCATTATATATGAACGAAACGCGTTGGCTGGTATTTTTTACTGTTGGATGCATATGCAAAATAAAGGATTTGCTGAAAAAACATAACAAGACTAAGGGCCCGATGTAGGTAATCTCGATTTACCTACTCTTAAATACCGAATCATACCGATTCGGTATTTAAGAGTAGGCAAATGGGATGTAGGTAATTTCTATTTTTAAATTACCGAATCGGTAAGATTCAGTAATTACTGAATCTGTATTTACCGATTCGGTAATTGGCATTGATTCCTATGGGCCTTGAGGCCCATAGGAATCAATGGCAATTACCGAATCGGTAAATACCGATTCGGTAAAAGTACCAAATTTACAAGGGGGACAGGGTGTCACTTTGACACCCTGTTGCACCCCTCAATTGTGCATGGGTGCACATGTTGCTGACATACATGCCCTTAGGGCATGTATGTCTGCAACATGGCACATTTTTAAAGCAAAAAAAAATGCTTTTTGAAGGGTTTTCATTATTTACCACCAACTTCTAGTTTGTGGTAAATAACGAATTCTTAAACCCTTGTAGCACTGATTACAGTGCTACCTACATGTAAAATTACAGAATCGGTAATTTTACCAATTCGGTATTTTACTGAATCGGTAAAATTACAGATTCGGTAAAATTACAGATTCTGTAATTTGACATGCCCCTACATCTCAATAGCCACATACCGGTCGGAAACGGCCGAAAATCGGTATTTTCGGCCGTTTCCGGCCGGTATTTGCCTACCTACATTGGGCCCCAAATGACTTATTGAAGGACCATTTTTACTCTGAAGTAGTGCACCACTCCAATTTTCTTTGGGTTTGGTTACTTCTCTGCACTTACTCATCTGCTAATTGTATGTTGATCTGTAACCACATCTCTACTTAGTCTGCCAACCTCTTTGCCTATCCAAAGAAGCAGACACGTGGCACCTTTGTCACTCACTCTTCCCCCTTTTCCCATCATTCTCTACCGACTCATGTGTGTGTTTATTCTACTCATCAACAGACAGTGACAGAGAGGAGTGGAATTCTAGACTACATGGCAGCCATTCACTCAAGTTTGACATGTTGGGTCTGATTCACAAAGGTAAACTTACTCTTCTGGGTAAATTTAAAATGTTTCTGCTATTCACAAACTCCTATTTAATCCGTAAGGGTCTCAAGGCGACGACCGTAAGAAAATATGATGTCCTAAATATTGTTTACAAAAATATTACCCCATTAAAGTTAATAATGGAAAATCTACTTGCAGTGGGACAAGATGTTTTAAAACAATATCTAGGCCATAATATTTATGACAGGTATTTGTATCACTGACATTCTGGCATACGACCTGTCGACAATACTCAAAAGGTGTACGTTACTGAGGCTTAAGTTAGACCACGCAGATTAACTGAATACATGTATTTTTTTATTTCAACATTATTAGGATTTTTCATGGAAAGGACTAGCACAAATGAACGATAATGCTTTCAGGTCATGCATTCTTTAAAAATGACGAAATAAACAGCTAGGTTAGAGGATCTTAGGGAAAGTACTAACTCGAGTCAATCTGATTGTTCATCCAATCTGCTGCAGCTTTTTTACTCCTGCAAGGTAAATCCTGGATAAAAGAACCCTTGAACAGTTGCACATTGCCACAACTTCAGGACATTCCTGATAGGCCCCATACACCCTCCCCCAGTCCGGATCCTCACTGGGTAAGGGGTCATGTTTAATTTTTTCTACAATTTATTTATTTATTTATTTATTTATTTATGGATTTTATAAAGCGCACGGCTACCCCCCACGGGGGTGTCCCGGCGCTAAAATTATCTGCTAGAAGGGAAGAGCAATCTAGATAGAAGCAAATAGCCAAGTTTTCAGGCCTCTACGGAACAGAGCTTCAGATGGAGCGAATCTCAGGTCGATCGGTAAGCTGTTCCAGTGTTTGGCAGCTAAGACAGCGAAGGCTCTGCCACCCATTCTTGAGCGCCGGAATCTAGGCACAAGCATGAGACGTAGATTGTTAGAGCGAAGGTCTCTGACTGAGTAGGACAGTCTCAATCTTTTTCTTAAGTATTCTGGGCCGGCGTCGTTCAGAGCACGATAGGCCAGAACAAGCGTTTTGAATTTGATACGGCTGGCTATAGGGAGCCAGTGGAGTTCTTTACGAAACGCAGAGATAGAGTGTCTAAATGGGATGTTAACAATTCATGAAGATAGCATTTATGCAAATTCAGCAATTCTGTAAAAAAATGTCCACAATGTTAACAAAATTCACACTTTACAGTCCTATTGGTTGGTAATCAACATAGCCTTTTTTATCAAAATATTTATTGTCTGTGCATGGCACATAAATCAAAATTGATTCTCTGAATGATTCTCTGATTCTCCCTCACCCGAAAATGGATGGACGACCCCTGGAAAGGGTAAATAACTTTGTCTACCTGGGTTTGACGCTGAACGACAAAATGGGGTGGGACACCCAAATGTCTAGGGCTAATTTAGGGCTTTCACAGTCCGCGGGGGGAATCCTAAGAGTGCAGAAAACTTGCGTGCACAAACTAGTGAGTGCACCGCTAGAAATATATAAGGTTCAAGCCAGATCTTCCACTCTCTACGGGGCGGAACTCTGGGGGCACCGACCAGCAATTGAGATCAGTGTTACTGAGAATAACTTCATTAGACAGTTGCTTTCTCTACCAAAAAATACACCGTTAATTCCACTAAGGCTGGATCTAAACTTGAGGCCAATTGCAGAAGCAATTGCCTCTCGCCCACTTCTCTATTGGCGAAGATTGTGGAGTGTCCCGGAGCTTGAGAGCTATAGAGAAGAACTGAAGATCGTGATGGCCTGTCAGGGTGTAGGCAGGATACAGTGGTTATCATTCATAAGGGGGCAGGCGACCAGGATTGGCATGGAGAACCTGTGGTCCAATCCGGAGGCCGCATGCCAAGCTACCTCGAGACAAACCCTGGTTGAGACCATAAAACATCATAACTTACAGGAAGCTCTCCAATCAGCCAAGCCCTCCAGTCTTACCGATAGTTTCTTAGATCTTAAGAATGTTTACAGCTTTGAGAAGGAACTAGATATGATTGAACCGGTTCTAGCAAAGAAACTGTATCTACAGTTTAGATATGGCACACTGCCTCTGCACTCATCCACAGACAAATGGAAAGAGGGTCCAGCTCGCCCCTGTCCAGGTTGCGAAAACCCTAACGAGACCTTAATGCATGTGATCTTGTTCTGTCCTGCCTACTGCAACAGTAGAAAGAAATGGATTATACAGCTATGTATGAACCTGGGAGTTAGGAATTATCTAGAGTTTTTTAGAATTTTAAAATCTGACACCAATGCACTAATAGTTACAGCCATTGCTAAGTTCTTGTTTTCTATGTGGTTAACAAGACGGAGAATGTTTCGGAAGCAACAAAGCCCCCTGGTTTGTTGTTAGATAACTTTCCCAGGAAAACTTTGGGCTTCTATTGTATTTTAACTTTTTAATCTGCTAATATATAATTTATTGTCTTAAATATCTTAATGGGACTCCATAACCAAATGGAAACTTATGGACTATGTATATGAACTGGGATGTAACATGTGTATTATTTTATTGCTTAAAACTTGTTTTTTCTTCCTTGTTGTACTTTTATGGTTCATAACAAACCGAAATAAAGTTTAGAATGAATGAATGAATGATTCTCTGAATGATGATTAATACATACATTTAAGTATTCCACGAAACTGTCACAACACTAAGATCTGAATTCTCTTTATCCTACTCGGACCGCACAGGTGTGAAACCAACTTTATCTCTGAAGGTTAGTTCCAACCCTCTGTACCTCAGTCCCCCTGTGATGGCGCCACCCTCCAACATTAGGCTGAAAAAAGAAGGTCAAACGATGTGAGACCCAGGGCTACAGACCCATAGCCTACACTCTTAAACTGTGAACCTATGCCCTGAACCAGTGTCAATGTCCTTGCAGAATTAGGATTGCTGCCCATCACTTCAGTGCTGTCCTAACAAGTATTTGATGGAGAGCCCATCTGTCCTTGGGGTCATTTATTGTTGCCTGCTGCTATTCCACCTCCATCCTGTTAGACTTACAACTACCCCAAAATTTAAGGGGCTGGGTGGATGGATGTCATGCGGTCACATGGTGCAGTAAATGCTTCTTCTTTTGGTGCCGTCATCACCATGGCTCACAAAATGGGGGAGCACAGGTCGTGGCCTTCACTAAATAACCCTCAGCTATTGCAGCAACAAGAGCAGAAGTGACATGCTAAGTGCAGCAGTGACTTCCTGTACCCTGTCCAGCGAATCACAATACCAGGACCAGGAATTCAACCTGTATTGTCCACAACCTTCTCTGCATCTGGACAAAGAGTCACTCCATCAGGAGAGAGGCGTAAATCCTCGGGGTCACAGACCCAGTGGTCGAAGTGGGCAGGATCTATAGGGCACGGCGTGCCCCAACTTTATGAATTCAATAGGTTCCTTTCCCCTACTTTTGAATTTTAAACATGCATCCCAGGACGACAGAAATAGCCAATGCCTACAGTTATGGCTCGGCGATCGTGGATGGACTGGGAGGGGGGGCGGGGGATAGAGAAGGAAAGGACTCTAGGGCAGGTTTACGAGGAAGTGCCGCAGCAAGCCCTTTGGCTGCACCACGCCTCAGCACTTCCAAAGCACAGGAATGCAACATATTTACAAGGATATGTCACATTCCTGTGCTCTCCCCTGCGTTGGCGCACAAACAGCTGCCATGCGCAGGCACCCTTGCACCCATTGGGAGATTGTTTTTGTACAAGAAGGGGCACCTTCCTTCATAAAAACAATCACTACAGACATTTTCCTCTTTCAATGCGTGCTGTAAAATGCAACACGCATTGAAAGAGGAAAACATGAGGAGAAATGAAAACATTTCTCATCATTGCGCCTTGTTACGCCGCATTCATATGCATTTCCAGATTTACGATTCCTTGTAAATCCGGAAATGTGTCTTGTTCCATGGGTTTTGCATGGGAACAACCATAGCAACACCCATGGAACACCCTTTTCATGCAAAGTGCTGCATGTAAAGGGGCCATATTTATAAGGACAGGAAAAGCCATGCAAGGTGGCTTTTCCTGTCCTTGTAAATATGGAGCAAAAAAATACGCCACCCGTACGTCACAAAAAGTGACGTATTGGTGGCGCAGGGGGCTTGTAAGTCTGCCCCCTTGTCTTTTCCTTCTTTGCCCAGAGAAGACAAAGACAGTGTCCACTTCTGCTCTGCCATTGTCAGCAGCCTCACACCCCCCCTCTCTCTCTCTTCCTCTTATGCCCTCTCTTTCTGTTTGGCTCCTCCTCACTTACTGAAAACCACAGCTTTAAGAAACAGTTCTCACCCTCTCTTTCCTCCTTTCGTTTATTTGTTCCCCTGTGAAATGGATCCAAAAAAGAAAAACACTATTGTTGTTAATGTTGTCTTTTTTGGGACTTTTTTCTATTCCAAAGAGCAGCCTCGGGAATAGAAGGTTCAAAATATGAATAATAAATAAATAGCTAAACAAAGCAAGACAGAGTGGTCGCAAAGGGGCCAGATTGATTGTATTCACACCCAAACACAATAAGTGTCACTTTACATAGTTTGCCAGTAAAGAGCTACTTTTGTATTCTTGTCTTTCTTTGAACAGCATTGTATTCCCCAGGTGGAGAAGTGCACCAATCCTGGAGGTACTGCAATGCCTGATTGGTGGATGGATTGGAAAACAAAATGTGTACTGTGGCTCTGTGTACACAGATGTGGTCTTTTTAAACCATAGTGTTTGCGTTTTGTAAGAATAAAAGAACTGGACATTGAAATGAGTCCCTTCCGGGACCTGTAGTCATGTCCTTGACTTTTGAGGCAACAGCACTCATTGATTTCTGAATAGTGAGTGTAAAAGCGTTAAGGTAACCATGTTGTTCCTCCTTACATTTCACATGCTTTGCTTAAACTTACATTCCCTATGAGTGTTTGCTTTTTCCAATATGTTGTTACTTTTGTTTAACTTTTTTTTTAGGCAGCATATTGCTCTTGTCTAGTGCGTAATTTGAATGGAGTCACATCAAGGTGTTCATAGCAGGACACAATTGGGTTGTAGTTGAAGGCAGTGCAAGTTTCTCTCAATGGGGCAGTATGATGTTCAGTGGGAGAGAGGATGTGGAACTATGGTCAGAGCTGCCGAATTCGGAACTAGGGAACCGTGTTCAGCCTTCATGACCAGATGGTGGACCCTAGCGGTGGCAAGTGTGGGTTAGCCTTGAAGGGTTGAGGGGTGTGGCCACCTACCGGTAAGGATGGCGGCACACTAGCGCGCTCCTGCCACCAAAACCCCATAAAAAATCGGCACTTACTTGTGGCCTCAGAGCCTTTATATACCCGAATGGAAGTTGAGGATGCTGGCTGGCCATAATCATCAATGATAATCCAGCCGTGGTCCAGCTGAAGCCCAGCCAAGATTCGGGGCCTGGATGGAGCCGTAAGCTGCGGATGATGTAGCTGCTCGGCGCTGGAGGGCGGACCAACTTCTGGCCGAGGAACCCGCAGAGCCAGCCTGCAGCAGGGGAGATGTGCCTGGTGACCAGTGTTCCCTCTAGGCCGCGCGCCCGCACCTACCCTGACGTCAGCGCGCACCACCTAGCGTGGATCGCGCACACAGGACGTCCCTAGTGAGTCACGCCGCCCGCATCTTTTAAAAAGCGAGCGGCGCGATCATGAGGCACTTTTCCGTGTGGCGGCGGAGCGGGCGTGAGGAGTTCAGGTAAGGAGGCGGGGGGGGCTTGCAGCGCTTACTGCTGTGTGGGGGCGTGGCAGACTGTGGCCTTTTGTTTAAGTATTGCTGATAATCAGAGCCCCTTCACGGGCTCCGATTAACAGCAATACTTAAACAAAATGCCACAGTCTGCCTCGCGCTTTACTTACAAAAGTAAGTACACGCTGTGTTTGGAAAGTGTCTACGCTTTTGTTAGTAAAGCGCGAGGCAGACTGTGGCATTTTGTTTAAGTATTGCTGTTAATCGGAGCCCGTGGTGTCTCGAAATGAATCTTGTCCCATGACAAATCTAGGGACCCACTCTCAGTAAGTCCTTCAGTACCCTAAAGAAAGGGTTGGGACGATTCAGGGTTGCCTCCCAGGGTAGGGGATCGGACAGTGGGGAGGATACTCCCATGTCTTTTGTCCAGTTTTGCTCCAGAGCGGGAGCCAACAGTTGCCTGAGCTGGTATTGAAATGGACTATGCACGGAGGGCACCAAGTGTGCCCTTCAAGCAGACTGAGTAGCACTAGCAAACGCTGTCACCCTGCCCCAATACACTAAACCCTCTCTGGGATGTGGTCCCACCTCCCTGTGACAGGATACCTATTGTTGTGTCTTGCCCTGCTCGAGCCTGGCTCAGCAGCAGGAGGGCAGAATCATGTCTCTGGTCGGCAGCAGCCATGTTGCGATGTCCGGGTCTAGAAGACTGGTACCAGGAGCACTGAGGGCCTCCTGAAGGAGCTTTACAGTGCATGGAATCCTACCTCCATACAGATTAAGGTGTGGGGGTATGATTCCAACATGTTTGATAACAAACATGGTAGGGTTCAATACAGCCAGTTTAGAGATGGTCATTGCGTATGACAAGTGACCTCTCTATGTATCGTAATGGCTGATGCACTTCCGGGAGAATAGACTCTGCAGTTTGTAGGTGTGTCCTGCTCATGCAGGGCCACCCTCACACTTCGAACAAAGCACCCTGCCTTCAGGATTGAAAGGCCTGCATTATGGGTGACTTATATGTTTTAAGTGCAGTGACCTTAGATATAGGAAACCTATAACTGTCCTAAGTGGTGCTAGCACCAGCTTACACATGCCGCAATGGCAGACCTGTGGTTACCAATTAAGTGGTCTCCCATGGGTGGCATAATACATGCTTCAGCCCATGAGGGACCCCTTGTGTGCCTATGCTCTGGATACATTAGTACAATATATTAGGGACTGATAAGGCGACACCAGTATCCAATCTGGAAGGTACCTAAATACTTACTGTTGGACTTGGCCCTTTTGGCAGGTTCACCCTGAAACTTTTTGCATTTTCCTAGCCTGTTACTGTAATCTAGTGTTGGTGAATTTAGGCCTCTGCGCACATTTCCACTGTGGTCCAGTGTAAAGTTTGTGCGCTCTCTGTGTATGTGTGGTGAGAGTGGCCTGCCCTTCCATAGGAATACATAGGGATATGTGTGTCCATGGTAGTTCCTGATGTGTGGGGAGTGCAGGGTCGAGTTTGGTATGTGCGAACTCGTGAGATTAAATGCTGTGTGATGATGTGCGCGGATTTAATGTGTCTAGTGTGGAAGTGCCACTTTTAGAAGTTGGCATGTCTGTGCAGTGAATGTGAATTGACTGTCTGGCTTGTGATTGGCTGGAACTGGCTGGTGTGCCTGGCTCCAGGAGTCAGGATGGGTCTGCCCGGTGGTGAATGGGGAGATCGCATGTTGATGGGAGGGAGGAGTGCACCTGGGACCTGAATAGGGCTGGGCCTTCCCTCCACAATGCTGGCTCCACCCCCTGTGGTGTGTCTGGTGTCTGCGCAAAACAAAGTGCTCAAGAACCAGTTGCATCTGGTTCGCCCCTTGCCTGCACCTTTGGAAACAAAGGAAATGGTGTATAAAAGAGGGGCTGTGACCCCATGAAAATGTTCTTGTTCCTACTTGAATCAACCAGGGGCATGCTGCTGCTGGGGCCCAGGTTAAGGCTCGCCTCCCTGGGCCCTGCCCAGCCCCTGGATACCTGATGGACTTTCTTGTGGATCTATTGCCCCCTTTTTGAGGTTGCCAAGGCTTTGTTACAGCCTTCCTGTGCTCTATTTGCAGACTGAGAGCTTTATACTGCTTGGATTTAAATTCCCTTGGAAAGGGAGAGCATGGGGGCTGAGCAGCGCGGCGCTGCAGCCCTTCCCGAGGGAATCCCCCTCGCACGGATTCCCCCCTCCTCCTTCTATCTCGCGGGTGCCACCCCGCTTATGGGATTGTTTATGGGGCGCAGGAGCCCACCCTGCGTTATGCCCTTGATTTTTAATTAGTGATCTGCGTGGGTGTCCACCCCGCGACTTTGCCCAAAGTATTTATTAAATCGGAAGCAGGTGCCCACCCCGCGTTTCACTGCCGCAGCCCTGAGCCATTGCGAGCCCGAAACCGGAAGTCAGGCAGGCCCACCCGTGATGGGGGCGGAGGCCTGCCATCGGGCGAAAGTGCGGCCGGTCGAAATGAGGAAGCTGGGCTGCATGAGAGGAGGTCGGGAGCCTACCCCGCCTCCTTGTGTGCCCGTGACCAGTCCTGGGGCTCCCCAGGAGGGGGCCCAGTTGAAGAATGAAGGCGGCGGAGGCCGCCAATGGCAGCGCGGGGCTCCCAGGAGCAAAGGGAAGCCCCACGCCACAAGTGTTCCTGCCGGTGTGTGGGGCTCTCCTAGTGAGGAGAGAGCCCCGTGGATCCCCGGCACCAGTGAGCGAGCCCCGGCGATTACAGCAGGAAGGAGACCGGTCTCCCAGCAAACAGCCCGGTGAGTCAGGGCTGGGCCGGGTGACGGGGGGGACATTCCTGTTTCCGCTCCCCGAGGGAGCAGAAGGAGTATTGTGGTGCCAGTGCAAGGCACCAAGTTAGAGCGGCCCCGTCTGTCAGCGGGCCGCTCCACCGATGGGGGCATCTATTTCTTGAAGGGGCCCACATGGCCCAGGGCCAACCATTGTTTCAGAAAGCCTGTGAGGGGCCCGAGAGGCCTGTGCTGATCCCCCTGGGATGCCTCAGCGTCTAAAATGGCAGCATAATTAATTTAGGAGCAGAGTGCTCCATGGACATGGTGGTCTTGCAGAGGGCTCCAACATTTGGCGCAGTTTGTCTCAAGGGCCAGTGAGGGCCCATGCCACAGTTTTGCATTCACAGCTGCCCAACAAGTAGTGGGCAGCTGCACCGTTTAGGCGCAATTTGAGAGTCCCTGAGAAGACAGAAGTGGCACAGAGGTGCCAGGCCTTCCACAGCTGTGCAGCACTTAGTGCCAGCTGCAGCGTTTAGGCCCTGTTATTTTCCTCAGCTGCCCAGCAAGTAGTGGGCAGCTGCAACGTTTAGGTTTGCGCAGGTGGCGCTCCCCTGACTGGCGCTGCCTTGGCAGGGTGCCCTAACATTCTGGAAACAGGGCATTTGAGCCCCTTCTTGGATGGCCAGTTGGCCATGGGGACTGACTGGGAGATGTATAGGGTGCAAGGCCCTAATATGATTGATGTGCTCTAAATGTGGTGCTAGGAAATGTAATGCGTTTAGTATGTTTTACGCACCCTGTGTTTTATACCTCTAGAGGTGGTTTAGGCCTATGAGGTTGATTTCCCTATTTAGGTTTGTGTTAGTGAGATTGTACTTACTGTGTGATTTACGCCCCTAATGTGAGTTGTACTTAGGAGGTAGGGTCTAATGTGTTTAAACTAGTGAGAGATTACATAATGTGTTTATGCTGGTGAGGTTGGTACAGGATATAATTTGCACCTGATGTGACTGTGCATAATGTAAAGTTATGTTACAGGTTGAGGTGGAGTACAGTGATTACCAGTGGCTACTGGTTGTAGGTTTATGATCTATTTTTATTTGTACCAATTTATGGTAAGTATTGATCCTGACAGTGGGCCATGTGGCCCTGTCCTGTGTAAATAATCCCTTGTGAATATTGCCCGTGCCAGTTTGTAAAATGTATATTGTGTGATTACTATCTGATGTGTTTTGAGAATACAAAGGCTATTTTTATATAACCTTGTGTGGGGTTCCTTTTGTAGTCTGCCTGGGATGTTGTTGCTGTGTGCGTGCGCAAATGCTTTACACATTGCCTCCGGGATAAGCCTAGCTGCTCGTGCCATGCTACCAAGGGGGTGAGCAGGGGTTATCTTTGGCGTGTAACTCCATTGCCCTGACTAGAGTGGTGGTTTCTGCCTGGCTTTGGCGCAAGCCTTAGCCAACCAGAAATCCCAGTTCTAACACTTACCATAACCAATTTAGAGGGAAAAGCACAGAGGCTGGGGTCCTGATTAGCAGGATCCCAGTCAGACTAGCCAGAAACAGCATAGCACCATGAAAAAAGTGGGGGTAACCATAAAAGCATATCCTACATTCCTACAAGAGTAATGCAGTATATTTTCTGACACTTTATTATTTTTACACATGCTAACAGTCTCTGGAAAATGTTGCCTTACTAGTATCAGTGTAACACACAAATGCAGCAGTGAGAAAAGTGATCAGTCAACCTTTGCAAAGGCCCGCCCACTTTGCAGCAACACAAGTCACATTTTTTTGTAACTTTTGATCCGTTTGAAGTACAAATAATTTATTAGTAAAATTGTCAGATATGCAGCAGATGTTGTATTATGTGACAAATATGGCAGAGCCATAATTATATAGAAAACATTTGCAAACTAGGGTATTTTGCCATTCATGTTTGAACTGCTCTTGTGGAAACAGGGAGAATTGCCAATGACAGAAACTCCATGGCTCGGAGAGAAATTGCTTGTGCTTCCACTTTTACGAGTATTTGGGACATTCTGTGAATGGAAACATATCCCACTTTGTGTATGTATTTTAATATCAATTACCCACATTAAACCAGGAAGACGGTCACCCAGGCCCTCGTCACCAGCCGACTGGACTACGGCAACGCCCTCTACGCCGGAACCACCGCCAAGCTCCAGAAGAGACTCCAGAGGATCCAGAACGCCTCAGCCAGACTCATCCTCGACATCCCCCGACGCAGCCACATCTCCGGACATCTGAGAGACCTGCACTGGCTCCCCGTCAACAAGAGAATCGCCTTCCGTCTCCTCACCCACGCACACAAAGCCCTACACGACCAAGGCCCGAGCTACCTCAACAACCGCATCAACTTCTACGCTCCCAAACGCCACCTCCGATCAGCCAGTCACGCCCTCGCCGCCGTCCCCCGCATCCGAAGATCGACGACAGGAGGAAGGTCCTTCTCCCACCTGGCCGCCAAGACCTGGAACTCCCTCCCTCCCGACCTGCGCCTGACCCAAGACCACCTCTCCTTCAGGAAGAAGCTCAAGACCTGGTTGTTCGAGCAGTAGCAGCACCCCCCCCCCCCAAGCGCCTTGAGACCCTCCGGGTAAGTAGTGCGCTATATAAGTGTCCATGATTGATTGATTGATTAAATAATCATGTGTATCCATTGTTTGAATTAAATAACATAATAAGCTGTAACTGGTAATTGAAAAGCCAAAATAATACAAAAAATTTGAATGTTTTGCACAATCTGGCCACACCTTTGACTCCGCCCACTGATCCCATCCTCTGGTTATTATGACGCTCTAATTCTTCATGCAGAGTTCCCCTACTTTTTTTTCCCCCACTTCGACCACTGCCCAAACCCTTGTGCAGCGCACCCTTTGCAGGACTATAAAAAAACATGTGTAGGCCAGCTCCTGTTCAGGACCTATTAAATAAATATAACATTTCATTTAAGTCCTTCATTTTGAAGTACATCACAACGCATATTTCAAACTCCTCGCACAGAATATGGACGTGGAAGGCCTGTTCAGTCTAACTGTGAGACATCTATTTTCAGTTTCGCTAAGAGATGAAGATTAAATAAAGAGATTCCTTGTATCAGATAGTATTTACCCAACTCCCAAGAAATAGTAAGTATGACTAGGATGTGAAAAGCAGTTTCAATGTGGTTATATCTTCACACATTTCTGGAAAAGATGAGTCATTTCAAATGTTATATTTAACTACTTTGATCACCATTTACCATCTTAATGGTCACTTCTTTAAAAAAAAATACTCTCTCGTCCAAATCACTTGGTGGCCTCTCTTGGTTTGGTCTGCAGAAAATATCATGCATTAACTCTACTTCCTTGTTCCTGCAGTGACAAACACAATAGGCACTGCAGATTGCATATTTTATACCTCAACAGTGGAGGTAGCTTAGATACCCTTGTTAATACTACATTGACGTATGTGGGCAGGAAAACAATGATCTTTAAATGCTAGGGACTAGTCTCACTTATTACTTCTGGGCTCTGGTCATATTTTGGAGAGGGCAATGCTTAATATCCAAATGTTAACTTCACATGCGCCTCATGCTGTAATGGGGCGGAAACCCCAATGATGAGCATTAGCAATGTAAGAAAAAAAATTGTTACATTAATAAGTGTGCTAAGTGGGAGAAGGTATGGGTCCGTGGTGGAAATATAGGGGTCAGCACCACAAAACACAGTCTTAACTGGAAGATTGGAGACTTGCTCTCCCCTTAAAGGTGCGATCAGGAAGTGTACAACTGTTAAATCCTGTAATGCCTTATTCCACTGTTTGTATTGATCCACTGTATCATGTGAGCGTGGCAAGGTACCCTCCAGATGTATTAAGGATACTATGTTATATTCAGATACCAGCTCTGTACTTTCAGATTCTGTTCTACGTGATGAGCATGTTTAATAAAATGAGTTAAAAAAATATATTATAATAATTGTGTTTAGAAGGAAAGACCATTATAGTGTTGAGGATATCTCCAACAGAGATTCACTTATTCCTCTGAGAGGGAGTATTGCCACAACTCTGCAGCGAAAGGCTTGGGTTCGCTCGCGCTGTCTCTTTGTGTGGCAGATAAATTGTGGGAGCGGCATGAATATTCTCTATAGTAGGACTGAGCGAGCTATGACTACCTATAATGTTGCAGTGAGAACAGCGTAGGACGGGTGATTGATGATGTGGATCTGGAATAGCAGGTTACAAGCAGGTGGGAGTTATCAGTTGTCAGGGAACTTTAAGAGAATGTTGTAGTGTATATCCGCGTGTATAGCAAGATACATCCTGAAACAGTAACCGGGGAGTATGCCTTGCTGCTGGAATCCCCGAGATACCTAATAGAGAGGCTCCAGAGGATTCAAACAATAGCAGCTAAATTAGCCTTGGGGAGGTCAAGACGCTCCTCTACCTATGTGGCTCTGTTGGAGCTGCACTGGCTCCCGATATTGCAAAGAGTCCAGTTTAAATCCCTCTGCATAGTCTTATTTATTTATTTATTTATTTTACACATTTGTTAAGCGCACTGTTACCGGAAAGGTGTCCTGGCGCTAATTGACCACTAAAGTGCGTAACGAAATGGATTAGTGTGTGAATAGCCAGGTTTTCAAGGCCCTTCTGAAGGGTAGCATGGATCTAGACCAAAACTAATGCAGAAGAAATTTGCTTGGTATGTGCCTGAAAGAAGCCTCTGCTCCTCCTCAGCTAGAATGGTAAAGGTGCCAAGATTTAAAAAAATAAAATCAGGAGGTAGAGCTTTTAGTATCTCTGCTGCCTGATTATGGAACAAGCTTCCACTGGAGCTGAGACAACTGGAGGATCTCCTTCCACTTAGGAAGAGACTAAAAACGTGGCTTTTCCCTGGGGTATAATATGGTTATTCTGATGTTTCCCCGTAGCATTAGTCTTACTGTGCACACATTTGGTAGCGCCAGGATGCTTGCTAGGAGATAGAGTGCTTTATAAATGCTGAAATAAATACATGTTGACCTTCAGATATTTTCAAATGTACACAATGGCAATGTCCAGTGGCAGCTCCTCCGCTAAGGCGGAGGTGCATCGCCCCACGGCCAGGAAGCAGCAAAAGAAAGGAAATTATAATTTTATTTTGTCCTCCCGCTGTGGCAGCTTGCGTGAGGGAGCGGGGCTGCAGAGCAGGGGAGGAGTGTTAGAACACTCCTGTGCTCAGTAACTGTTTGGTCAGCCCTCTCCGGCCGCCCAAAACAGTCATGCACACTTCCCTGTTCTCCATGCAGGTGGAGCACATGCCGACCCCTCCAACCCCTGGATAAGCGCTGTGTCACCGCGCTCAGATCAATCACAATGCTGCATTGCAGCATTGTGATTTGCTGCGGAGAGTGTGTGAGCCCTGGTGCTTACTGCTTTCTCACAGCAAGCCAGGAAGAGGACGGGACGGGACACAGGAGAGGCCGCGGCGGCAAGCCAGCCAGAAGGCCGGGAGGTAAGTGGTTTTATTTTCCAATTTACCGATCCCCCTCAGCCCCCCCTCCCCACCCACCTAACATTTTCTTCTTGGCAGCAGCCGCGACTGGCAATGTCATAATGCAATTTGTCAGCCAGATCTTCTGAGTGTTTCTTTACGGTATAATCCAATATTTCATAAATAAAAAAAGGAGAAGAATAAATATAAATAACTGGTTAGCCCTTGTGCAAGCAGGCTTCTACAAAGAGAAAACTATGATGGTTCCTTGGCACTAGCCAAGAAGTATACAGCCTTTCAAATAGAACATGTTGAGGTAAGACTATGCCATGACCACATGGCAGTTCTCTGAAAAGCTCCAGATTCCAGACGGCTTCTTTTCATACTAATAGTCATGTAGGCAGGATAGTTTATATCTTTTTTTTTCATCCGTGCTGTCTTTCCTAAGTTGTGGACCTGAAAATATCAAGCTAATGCACTGATGTGGCAGTCTGATGTGCAGCAGGCTGAATGAAGGATAGGGGCCTGTGAAAGTCGGAGATGCAAGAGATACCTCAAATCAGCAGAAGAGAGAAGATAGCTGATACCACTTTCTGATGCAGATAGGAAGACCGTCAAAGCGCATGTGAAAGGTGCTAGTACTCTCAGTTGGATCATAGCAGGTGCTCTGCTGACTGGTCAGACAGGGGCGAGGATAATGGGAAGATGAGTATTCGTTCTTGCCAGATGGCAGAGCTCGCCAACAGAGTGCATTGATGCTCGTGGCGTGTCAACATATTTAACACACCGAATCCGCCATCTTAAATTGGCAAGTCGTCTTTGATGACGTTGCATGAAGCAAAGAAACCAACATTTTCTCTCCTTCTTTTTAACAATGGAGTACAGGTGCCACCTAGGCACCATAAAGAACACTTTTCAGCAGAACCTGCTCCCAGCTGTCAACATCCACATAGCGTTTTAATCACCAGGGGAGAATTTCTTGCCCCTTAATAAAAGCTGGAAGTACCAGAAAACTCAATCTCGATAACAAACTATAATTTTGTCCAAAAGTAAACTTCCTCTGAAGCTATAGTTTTCAGAGGTGGTAACAGGCACCAGCAGACGAGAACGCTGGTCAACGGAGTTAGACCATATTGCAGGCGTCACATCAGTAGCCCTGACGGTGGCATTGAAGGGAATTAAGGTTTCCATGGACACAGTTGAAGGCTCCACGGCCTCAAACTAATACATGATTGAAAGTTATACATGGACAAATATGCAGACGTCAAAAAGCAACCACAGAGTACAGATAAATGACTGGAGGATATGGAGCATAAAATCTACAATGATTCTAACTAGGATGAGGAATTGTGGCATCTTAAAATAAATGTTACTGATATAGAGGACAGGATGATACACAAAAAAAATGGAGTATTTGGTCTTCCTCACCTAGACACCATGCAAACTTAATATTGTTTTTGGCCAAACTACTTCCTGAAATATTAGGCCTTAACTTTTTTCCAGCACTGGAATCCCTGCGAGCACACAAACGTAGACATAGAAAGCGGAAAACAAGAGCACCCCCCCCCCAGCACCGCAGTCATTGCATGCTTGTTGCTCCATCAACATGTGCACCAAATACTCCAGGCCTTTAAGAAACATGGCCCCTTTGATTATAAAGACCGCAAAGTATCCATTGTGGCAGATTACTTCCATGAAACAAATGCAACCAGCAAGGAATTCCTAGTGCTCCTCCCAGGGCTGAAACGATTGGAAATATGGTATGGTCTCCTGAAACCAGCAACTATGATAGTCACCCTGGATTGTAAAAAATGGGAAATTTGTGACCTCATAGAGCTGGAACAATTCCTGTCTAAATAAGAGGACTAAATAATGGATATCAGCTAAACCACACAGGGAGAAGTTTGTACCTCTCAGAGTCGAGAACCAATCGCTGACCAGCCGTCTCAGGATCGACACGGCTCGCCATCCATGAGGCATAGAGATATCTCTTGTGACAAGTGAGACAGAAGAGATCCACATCACCACAGAGAGAAGTCACAATCACCTTAGAAAAAATGAAGGCGCCAGATTTGGGCTGCTATAGTGAAGCTATCATATGGACATGGAAGCCTTACTACATACCAGCGGCCCGAACAACCTTTACATCCAATGGCTGAATGCAAAGGCGAGAAATGTAATTTGCTGGGTAAAAGTGTTAGGTTCGAAGTGCAAAGTTTGACTAACTATATTTATAGGATACACACCCTGGATTACTCACTATTGGGATGTCTGATCACGTAAATAAGACACCATGGATACAGACGGCCAAGAGATACCTGTCCATCCAGTTTCCATCAAGTTTCTCAAAGTAAACGGTTTCACTATTTTTACAAAATACAAAGATATTGGCATTCTTAGCCCCTTGAAGCTCAGATATTGTTCTCACTCAAGAGACACACCTCTTAAAAAGGACTGGGAGGGCCAGGTTATTGCCTCTTCTTATAAGCACAAGCCAGATCAGAAGGATGAAGGGCCAAGGGACTGCCTATAGGAGAAGAGGAGTCGCTTTCCTCCTCCATGAACAATTGAAATCCAGGATACCTCGGATATGAAAAGGGCCAGACTAGAGATTTGTCTTTGCAAAACTCTTGATAAAAAAGCACATATACTGGTGATAGGATCAGTTCATGCACCCATTGCTCAGAAAAGCAGCTTTCTATCACAACTAGCCAGACTATGTACGCACAAATTCTTGTCAGAGGGGTGACTGCACTAAAACTCTACATCCAATACTAAACAGATCGAGCAGGCCGGACTTGTACATAATCCCGAAGGTAACAGACTCAAAGATCTGATGGTCTGACCACCTCTTGGTGTCTTCAGCAGCTAGTGGACAGGGATTATACCTATTTTCATGCCCACATGGCATGGACATACGCATAGATTTCTTTCTGGTTAAGAAAAAGTAACAGCCCAAGGTACAGCACAGTGGCATAGGAACTGACAGTTTATCAGACCATGCTCCGATCATAGTTTCTGTGGACATTGGTATTGTTGTCCTGAAGATTATGACCTGGCGAATAATCTCACGCTTTAAAAAAGAAATCTATCCTCCTAGGTACAAGACTACTAAAATACGAACCAAGGCTGGGTATAGACTGTTTGTCTTGCAAATAAAACAACAAGAAAATAGGTCTTTTATGCCAGCCCTACAAGATGCAAGAGGTACACTGATGATTAATCCTTTTTAAGGGAAGGGGAAGAAACTGCTTTCCTTACTACTATGCCAATACCAAAACTCATGCTGGAAGACAGAGATATTGAGCAGAAGAATTCTCTGAAACAATAAAGTTGACGAAAACCGGTACGGCATTGGGCAAAGACAGCTTTTCTAAAGATTTTTACAAAGTCACATTATGACTGTAGTCTTTCAGGAGGCCATTGAATTAGGTACATTTAGACCAGAATTTAATGAAACCCACATAGCATTAATCCCTAAATCAAAGTGGGACATCTTGCTCTCGACAAACTATAGAACTCACTTCTGAATAGTGATATCAAGATTATGGCTAAAAGTAATTTCTATTAGACTAAAAACAGTGGTCCCCTTTATACATGAAAATCAAATGGGATTTGCTCCAGGACAATCTTCGAGAAACCATCTAAGGATTCTCATGCACCTTCTCGAGCAATCGTGCAATGATAAAGGACAGAGAGTGGCCATCTATCTTGATACGGAGAAAGCCTTCGATCAGGTGGAGTGGGGCTACCTCTTCCAAGTCATGACAAAATCATCTCAAAATGATAGGTGCCCTTTATTCTCTCCCGGCCGCCCAGGGACGCTGCAATGGGTTCCTTTCAGAACCAATTTCCTATTTCCAAGGTGAATGGAGGCCCCAGACTGGGTTATCTTTGAGAGATCCCTGCAAGCTGTAGCTAAAGGCCCGCAGGTCATATAAAAACATACTAGTTGATCAGTACCCGCTCCCTAGAGCTAATAAAATATTTGCCACCGTGAAGCATGTACATTGGTTCACTATGTTGGATTTAAAATCCACACATCACCAAGTACCATACATGCTGCCTGTTAAAGGGGTAGCAACATTCATCACACCCCTGGGATGTTTTCGATTTCTAGGAGTACCTTTTATACTGGCAGCTGCTACAGCAATGTTTCAGAGATTCATGAGTAATTTGTTTGATGACATGAACGGGGTAATATTTTTCCAAGGACAACATACTTATTTTGGGAAAAACTAGAGTGGAGCATTAAATGAGACTCTTACAGGACAAAGGTCTGACTGTTGAATGTGATGAATGTAAATTTACCAGGGAGGAAGTGACCTATCTGGGACACATCATTAGTGCTAAAGGTATTAAACCCAAGCAAGAGTCAGTAGCTGCTATTCAGAATTCTCCAGCTCCAAACAGCAAGGATGATGTAAGAGCATTCCTGGGATTAGGAGAGTTATATTTTAAAAAAAACATCAAAAAAATATATATATTTCATTCGTAATTTACCCGAGAAT
Organism: Lissotriton helveticus; assembly: GCF_964261635.1. Classification (NCBI taxonomy): domain Eukaryota; kingdom Metazoa; phylum Chordata; class Amphibia; order Caudata; family Salamandridae; genus Lissotriton; species Lissotriton helveticus. Next base: position 992,695,276 of record NC_136067.1, read on the forward strand.
AAAGTGAAATTCCTTAGGTCTGAGTGATTTTCAGACAAGATTTACTATTCTTAAAGCAGAAAGCAGTACAGTACCATTTTTGGAAGGGTTTGATCCTGCATGTGCTATCGTCGGAGCAGCGCTGAGGGGCAGAAGGAGAACAGTTTCTCCAGAGACCATTGCTGATTCTTAGCCAGATGGGACGCCCCAATATATTTTTTATGCGCAAAAGCTCATGAGGCAAAGTAACCTATAACAATAAGTCTGAATTCATTCGCCAATTGGGCGATAGGACTTTTTAACTTATATACATATTAGGCACACATACACCTAATTTATATATATTTTTTGTATAATACACTTTTAAATGAACATTTCTTGTGAGTAAGGAGGGAATTTGAGTGCTTTCCCGTCCTGAAGAAGGAATTGGATACTCCGAAACATGTCCATGTCGACGCACTTAAGAGGTAACTGTACATAATTATACAGCCACTACCTCGCCTAGCACGTTTTTAATAATACCAGCCAGGGCTTAATTAAAAAAAAATTCAACCCTGGACCAGGTATTTTTTAATATCACCCTCACCTCACTACTCACATTCAGTACCCCACACACCACCACACATAGTCAACACGATTAAGTGCTCCCGCGCAATCGTTTGGTCGCAGCACGCCGCATCCCGTAGAGGGGTGCGAAGACCCCAATGATGGTAGAATGACACCAAGGGCCCTTTTGGTGTGTGAGGGGTATTTAAACAACACGAAGTGCTCCCCACCACAGTAGGGACCACTTTTCTAATCCCCAGTGGATTCCACTTTGTTTATTTAGATTGCCTAGGGAGAATGAATCCACTATAGTCTCTCTCTCCCCTCTTGTTATAAATACGTACAATTTGTCTTACAGCTGATGCAAGTCAAAAAATAAAATTTAAAAAAAGAGTTAGGAGCATTTTTGCCAGTATATGTGGGGTTATCATGTAGTTCAGAGCACAGATAACAAACTGTTAACAAAAGTGCTCACTACTACTGGTTTGCAAAAGGCATCACTTAGGTTAGAAAGAATGTCTATCAATCTATTGGAGCGCTGTTGATTTCTTAAGTCAGATTCCTTTAACTGTAAAGAATAATGATGAACAATTTTTGGAAGAAGGGCATGTTGCTGGACTATTTCGTGAAAGAATGGATGGGATTGATGTCAATGAGTGGAAAGAACACATGTCCCAGGACAAAAGTATGAACAAAACCTGGCCATAGACGCCAAGATTGGATATGGATGAATCTATATTTTGGGAAGTGAGAAATGAACTGAGTGAAGAAAATGGGATGTTCATAAGCTGTGGAAAATGTGTACCTCCGGTAATGTTAGGAGGAAAGTACTAGAATTTTGTCATGAAGGTTTCATAAAGACTAAGCAGAGAACCAAAAGTGTGGATTGGAGGCCAGGTTTGGATTGTGACATTGAAAGAATAAGAAGACAATGTGTAGAATGTCACATAGCCTGACAAGTGCTAGAAAACAATCCACCCCTCCTCTTTTGCTAATTTCGTTAAAAAAATACACCCTAGGAAAAGATCCACATAGATGTAATGGGTCCGATAAATAATGAAGTCACTGAGAGAAAATATGTCATTGTAGTTATGGACCATTTTTCAAAATGGCCAGAGATTTAAATTATGAATAAGGCAGATAGTGAGACATTCTGCAATTTCAGGCCAAGGTATTAATGCAAGAGGTATTACCAAAATGTATCATTTCCGATAATGGACCGCAATATGTTTCTGAGAAAATTGGATTTTTTTTAAGAGGAATGGTATTATTCATAAAACGATCTCAGTATATCCTCCTGAAGGGAATGGTTTAGTGGAATGCTTTAACTGTGCGATTAAAGGTACCATACAATTGGATTGGAATTGAAAATTGAGATTATGAAGGTGATGTAGGCATCTATGATAACGCTCATTTGTTCTCATGAGGGGGCATGAGCCCATTAGCAAGGATTTGGCTTGGTTTTCTGTAACCAGACAGGTGGAATGGCATCCCGAGAATGTAAAAAAGAAATTGGCATTGGCTAAACAGGTCTACAAGGTTTGGTATGACAAAAAACAAGCAGTGAAGGTTGCCCACATTGGAATTGGTGATTTGGTGAAGGCGAAGGGAGAGAGGAAAGCACAATAAGGGAGTAGTAAGTTCCCTGAGCCTTTAAACATAATTCAGCTTTTTGCGTGATAGTAAGGTATGGCATCTGAGTAGATTTGCCAAGTGTAAATATCAGCTAGATGAAAGGATGTTGGAACATTGGAATTATGATTAGATGAATGATGCGGATGATACTGAAGTTAGTAATGACTGTATAAATTCATCAATTGTGAGGAACGATGGTTCAATGAATTGTGAAGATCTGGATATTGTTAGTGCCAATCAACCTACATATCATCGGATTACGTCTGGGAGATATTGTAGAGTCATAAATAAACCATATATTTTTTAAAGATTTTGTATGTAAATAATTGTTCATAAAAGTGGTGTGCAGTATTGTAGGGATGTATACAAACTAAATAAAGTAAAAGATTGGATATGTATATAGGTGTTCATAATAATATTTAAGATGGTATATGTAAATAGTTGATTATAAAATAAATATTTCCTGTAAGTTCGTGAAACTCATTTCTCACATCAATTTGAATAATTTGTAAACATGTAAGATGTGTGTGTAGTGGTCTGATATTTACTGTTTTATATTTCTTCTATCTTTATGCATTGCTTTGATCACATCATAGTATTGGAACACTATGATGTGGTGCTCATTCCATGTCTTGTAGAATTTTTACCTTTGGTTGCTAGGTGAGAGTCATTAGATAGCTGGCTACTCATTCAGGCAGGCTGAGGTGGCTGTGGTTCTTCCTTGTATTTTACTTGATTTTACTACGTTTTGGTAACAGGGGTAGAGTGATCCCTATTTTGTTGGTGCTTCCTTGAACCCCTGGCCAACCCTAACCTGTGCTGGAATCTATTTCCAATTTCCCTGCTGTATGTATATTCCAGACTCCGCTGGCAAAGTCGACATTAAAGTGCATGCTGTTGCTGGATATATTTTTCTGGGCCCCAATCTTTGAAACTCGTCAAAAGAAAAGGAAAAATAAAGGTGCGTACCACAAGCATTTTGTAAGCGAAGAGTTTTCGGAAGATTTACTTTCGTGAAGTGTACAGTTTTTTAATTTTGACCTTTGTCCATAAATGGATTTACTGCAACGCTGAAAAGAATAAGAAAATTGCATGCTGCCTGCAAGTTTTGGAACTTTATTTTGGTAGTGCGAGTCTTTTGACTCTTTTTTTAAAAAACTTTATTCAATTTTAAAACAACAACTTGTTTGGTTGTACACATATTTTAGCAAATCTTTATACACACATTTGCATATAATAGCAGAATCTAGTGACACATCAATTATTAATATATATCTACAACAGTATGGGTAAATGAGCACATGTCACTAATAGATGTAGATGGACCATAGACCAAACAAAATTACAATACAATAAGAACTTTGCTTCACGTTTTGCTATCATTGTGAGAGGAATCATTCTGATCAGTTCTATTTCCCATTGGATTAAGAAGCTCCCTACTTAATTCCCTCCAGGTTGCAATATCCTCTGCTAGTTCTTCGTCCTTTCTACATGCTTTCAAATGCAGCGCTTCAGCAAGAGACCATTCACATAAATCCCGCGTCCAGCTCTCCAATGTTGGCGCTTGTGTACTCATCCAACCTATAGCTACCCTCCATTTAGCCAAAACCATGGTTAATTGCAGTAATTTATAAGCCATTTTACATTTCTTGGGATTCAGGATCTGCCCAAGAGATAATGAGCTGGATTATCCTCCACTTGGATACCAGGCTTCTCCTCTGTTCTGTCACAGCGTCTGTGGGAACTCAACGATATTGCTCTTGTGCAGTGTCAATCTTGATTCAGCCCCCCATGCATTACCAATCTTGCTTTACCATAGTGTGGTTGCATTCGCTTACTTGTGTTCTGCTCTGCTATGCTTTCAGCCACAGATAACTTTATTGCTTCGTCACTACCTGATCTTGTGAGGCTGCACCTGCGCTACACCTGTGGAATTTAGTGCGCATATGTGGGAGACTGCTGCGGCCCATGTTGTCATAGCTGCGGAATCCTGATAATGCACAAGAATCATTCTATACTGCCACTTTTAGCTTAGCGGCATAGTGCAGGCACATGTTTCTCCCTCTCTGTCTCCCACTCCGTCTCCCTCTCCGTCTCCCTCTCTGTGTCCGTCTCCCTCTCTGTGTCCGTCTCCCTCTCTGTCTCCCACTCCGTCTCCCTCTCCGTCTCCCTCTCTGTCTCCCTCTCTGTCTCCCTCTCTGTCTCCCTCTCTGTCTCCGTCTCCCTCTCCGTCTCCCTCTCCGTCTCTCTCTCTGTCTCCCTCTCCTTCTCTGTCACTCTGCCTCTATCTGTCTGTTCCTGTCCCTGCCTCCATCTGTCTCTGTCCCTGTCTCTGTCTCCCTCTCTCTCCGTCTCCCTCTCTGTTTCTGCCTGTCTCGGTCTGTCACTGCCTCTATCTGTCTGTCTGTCCGTGTCTCTGTCTGTCCCTGTCTGTACCTCTATATCTCTATTTCTGTCTGTCTCTGCCTCTATCTGTCTCTGTCTCAATCTGTCTCTGCCTCTATCTCTGTCTCTATCTCTGTCTCTTTCTCTGTCTCTTTCTCTCTGTCTCTCTGCCTCTCTCTCTCTGTCTCTATTGCTGTCTGTCTCTACCTCTATCAGTCTCTACCTCTATCTGTCTCTATCTGTCTCTACCTCTATCTGTCTCTGCCTCTATCTGTCTCTATCTGTCCCTGTCTCTGACCCTATCTAGCTCTGTCTGCCCATGTCTCTATCTGTCTCTGTCTCTATATATCTTTATCTGTCTATATATCTGTCTCACCTCCCTGCTGCCCTCTGTCACCTCACCGGGCTATCACTCCCTGCTGCCCTCTGTCACCTCACCGGGCTATCACTCCCTGCTGCCCTCCCACCTCACCCGGACTCTCAGTCCCTGCTGCCCTCCAACCTCACCGGGCTCTCAGTCCCTGCTGCCCTCTGTCACCACACCCGCTGCACCCCCTATCCCCCCACGTGTGTGTGTGTGTGTGTATGTGTCAGCCCGGGCTGACACAGCTTCCCAGGCACAAACACAGCCGCACCCCAGTACTTCACAGGTCTTTAAAAGACCATTTACATGGTCATGAGGCTTTGTTCACCTCTTATTAGCGCCCCTGCAGCTCCACTCTGACTGTGGCTGGAATCGCCCAGCCCCCACAGAGCAGTACCGGCGGTGTTTGCTGGCACATACAAAAAAAAAAAAAAAAGAACACATGTAGGATGTCTGTAAGGTCCCCGGGCCACCAAGGAAGGCTTGCCGGGCCACTGGCGACCCCCGTGCCGTACTTTGAGTACCCGTGATTTAAGACAAAAACTACGTTATTTCATTTTTGACCATATCTCCAATGTAGATTTCGCCACTGGAAATTGGGTCTTCTTTAGGAAGCTGTTTTTTTTTTTTTATTTCACAAAAATTTTATTGAGAGAGATAGTTGAGCATTACAATAATGAGCATATATCGGACATGGTTCCAGTAGCAACATAATCAAGTATACCGGGAACAGAGGAGGGGTAAATAAGAAAAAACAAACAAACAAATCAAAAACAAACAGAAAACAAAAACAAAACCCCATTAAGGAAAAAGAAACAGGCATTGCATCAGTACCTTTACAAGTTACACATCCATAGGGGTGCAAGATAAACACGCATTTAGTGAGGTCAGTAGATTGGTTAAATTGGCAGTGCACACAAAGACATAGCGTAGAATCACAATTAAGCCGGTGGTTGTTGAAGGAGTTCCACCGGGCAGGGTGTATATATGCAACCGACGATCATGGTGGATTGAATAAGTCAAAATGGACGTCAAGCGAGGTCCATATTTTCCTATAGGGGGGACGCCATGGTGTAGCGGCCAGCGCAATATTGTCGGCTCCTCTGAGGTTCGAGACCCAGTTGAGCCAGTGGGGGAAAGAGGCTTTGCCGGTGTCTTTCCAGTTATTCAGTATGATTTTAACCGCCGCTGTTAAGAGCAGGTCAAGTAGGGTTTTGTCGTTTTCCTCGAGGGTGTTAGCTTTGGTGAAGCCCAGGACTAAGGTTGCAAATTCTCTCGGGAGCGAAACATGTAGCACTTTGGTTATGAATTCGAATATTCTATCCCAGTAGACCAAGACACACGGGCATTTGAATATTAGATGTTCAAGGTCCCCACCCTCCGCCATACAGTTCCAGCAGGAGTCATCTTCCTTGATGTTGTGCAAGAAGAGTCTCTTAGGGGTCCAGAAAGCTTTATGAAGTAGCCAGAATTTAGTTTGGGATAGTGTAGGGCTGATTTTGTTTCGTGTGGTAGACTCCCAAACTTTGGCCCATTCTGCTTCCGTGGTTGGTGTGGAAGAGTATGAATCCCAGAAGGACTGTGCTGATGTTGTCAGATTGGTGCTCTGAGGGCGGATCAGTTTGTATATCCTGGAGACCTGATGACCCAGTCTATTAAGTGTGTGAAGGTAGCTAGGGAGGGAGGGGGTGATATTGGTTAGGTCTGCTTTGGAGAGTGCCACTTTGAGGTGTAAGAAGTAATAGAAATCTATGCTCTGGAGTTGGAATTTATTTTGTAGCTCGCTGAAAGTGAGAGGTGACGACCCATCAAATAGCTGGTGTGGGAAGTGTATACCCTTCTCAATCCAAGTAGGATTATTCAGTGGTTTCCCTTTGTATAAGAGTTTGGTATTATGCCACAGCGATTCCCACTGTGATTTACAAAATTGGTGGGGAAGAAGTTTGCTTACATGAAGGAGGGCAGTCTTCGTGTTTCTGAAGATGGTACCTGAGGATACATTGGGATGCGGTTTGGAAGTGAGGAGGGTGGAGGGGGGAAGGCCTTGTAATAGGGATTCTTCCACCATCAACCACACCGGGGTGTAGTCTGAGTGTGGAGTTAGCCAAAAAGACCCTTGTCTGGCTAAGAAAGCGGTTTGATAGAGTTTAAAATCAGCCAGATTGACGCCTCCTAGTGATTTATCAAGCCTTAGTTTTTTCATACTAATTCTGGCTTTTTTCCCTTGCCAAAGGAAAGAGGAAATCATTTTATCAAGTTTGGAGAGGAATTCTTTGGAGAAGGTGAGGGGTAGCATTGTGCTCAGGTAGTTGATTAGTGGTGATATCATCATTTTTATAGATTCGACCCTTCCCCACCAGGTAATAAATCGTGGGGACCACCCATCAAGGATTCTTTTAACTTTTGTCAGTGTCAGCGTTTCGTTGTGTTTAATGGTGCTTATTAATTTATCGGTGAACTCTATACCTAAATATTTTATAACACCTGTTTGCCAAGCTAGACCCGAGTTACCAAGAACGTCTTTGGTGGTGAAGATGTTTAGTGGTTTAACCTCGGACTTGTCTCTATTTAGTTTGTATCCCGATAGGTTCGAGTATTTGCTGATTGATGTCATGAGACCCTCGATTGATTTGGCCGGGTTTTCTGTCGAAATCAATATATCGTCAGCATATGCTGCTAATTTTATTTGAGTATCTCCAAAGGAGACTCCCTGAATGTCCTCATTCCTTTTGATGTCTGTTAGAAGTGGTTCAAGGGCCAAAAGGAAGAGCGCCGGTGAAAGTGGGCAGCCCTGTCTGGTGCCTTGGTAGAGGCGGAATGGGTTGGAGAGGGTGCCATTGATTGCTATGCGAGCCGAAGGGGCGGAATAAAGGGCCATCACCATTGTGATGAAGGATTGACCGAGGTTGAATGAATGCATACATTGTTGAAGAAAAGACCATGATACCTTATCGAAGGCCTTTTCAGCATCCAGGGTGATCGCGACCATCGGAGATTGGCAGTTGTTAGCTTTCTCTAGTATATGACACAGAAGTCTGGTATTGTCATTCGACATCCTGTGTTTCAGGAAGCCAACTTGCGATGGGCTTATTAATGTTGGAAGTAGAGCGTTTAGGCGGTTTGCCAGGATCTTGGCGTAAATCTTGCAATCAAGATTTATTAAAGAGATGGGACGGTAGTTCTTGGTGTGGAGAGGGTCTTTTCCTTCTTTCGGAATCACGATTATGTTAGCCTCACTCATTGAAGATGAGATACATCCCCTGGATGCCATAGAGTTGAGAGCAGTGTGGAGTGTAGGGGTAAGTTGGTTTTCAAAGGCTTTATAGAAGGATGCCGTAAAGCCATCGGGACCGGGGGCTTTGTTAGTCTTTAGAGATTTGATGGTCTCTGTGATCTCTGTTTTACTGATGGCGGAACCTAGTCTTAGTTTGTCAGCTTCTGATAGTTTAGGAAGCTCGAGAGATTCAAGATAGTCGGTACAGGCTGCTATGTCCAGCGGCTTTTTGTTTTTGTAGAGCTCTTCGTAGAAGGATTTGAATGTATCTAGGATTTTAGTCTGATTGGTATGGGTGATGTTCGCGGCGTCTTTTATTGATGAAATGGTTGATAACTTTTGTTTATGTTTAAGATATGAAGCTAGCAATTTACCTGCTTTATTTCCTTCGCATAGCTTTAGGGCTTTGAAGCGGTTAATCCAGACGCCCGCCCTTTTACTAGTTATGGCATTATATTCATATTTCTTTTTAGTGAGGAGGTCGAGGGGTTTCAGGTCTTGGGTGTTGGACTTGTGCTGGTCTTCCAGGATTTTGATATCTATTTCCAATTGTTCCAGGTCTTTATTTAGTTTTTTATTGGTTTTAGCTCTAATATTTATGATGACTCCACGGATTGTGGCCTTAAGAGCATCCCATAGAGTGTTAGGCTTGGTATTAGCGGTATTGTTTAGGAGTAAGTATTCCTCAATAGCGTTTGCTATCCTGAGTTTGTCTTCCGGGTTGGTTAGAATTTCATCATTAAAACGCCATCTTCTGGGTGGGCGTATCGAGCGGGAGCCTGCGAGTTTGGTGTGAATACAAGCATGGTCGGACACCAGTTTGGGGGCAATACCAGTTTCTTCGATCAGGTGTGCGAATGAGGTGGATAACAGGATAAAATCAATTCGTGAGTAAGAGTTATGTGGAGCGGAGTAAAAGGTGTAGTCTCTCCCATCGGGGTTCTGGAGACGCCAAGAGTCTTTGAGGTCGTAGCGCTCACAGAGGCGTAGAAGGGCCTCATGTGACCGTGATGGTTGGAAAGAGCACTTGGATTGTCTATCTATTAAAGGGTCTAGGGGCAGGTTGAAATCGCCCCCCACTATAAGTAATTCATCTTGGGGGATATGTTCGATGGAGCGAGAGACAGAGTCCCAGAATGTGGGATCGTCGGAATTCGGGCCATATATATTCGCTACGTGAATGGGATCATCCTCTCTGCGCAGATGAGTCACTAGTAATCTGCCTTCCGTGTCGTGAGTGTGTGATAGCAGTGTCAGATTGCCTTTTTTCGACAGCAGTGTTATTACTCCACCCTTCTTTTGTGGCGCAGGAGAGGACAGGACATGGGACGACCAATGGATGTTAAGGAATCGCAAGTCATCTTCAGAAAGCTTGGTTTCCTGCAGAAGGACGATGTCCCCTTTTGTTTTTGCCAGATATTCGAGCACTTTCCGCCTTTTCACCGGATGGTTAAGTCCTTTGACATTTAGTGATATTATGTTAAGATCGTCTTTGATTGAGTTGGAGTTAGCCATCGGTGATATATTTTATCGCTCGATGGGAAGCTGGCGGTGAGGTGTGTGATAAACGCATTGTGGCGATAGATTCGTGCACCCTACTCTGCCTAAATCGGATGAGTTTCGATGCAGTCTGTATTAATAAGACGTAAAAGTAGGATAATTGAGATGCGAGCCTACAACAAGGGGTGTGGAAATAACAAAGGAAACATTGGTCTTGGTGTGATGATTCGTGCATGGTATCTCTGTGAAAATTAAACAACATCATAAAGAACAGGATGTGAAACAGAATGAGGATGAACCTATTGAAACCCTGACAAGCGCATGCTACTATATACTCTCTCTTTTCCCCTTCTACCTGCTGACCCCTCCCTCTCCCCCCTCCCTCCCTCCCCCCCAAATACGTACGTAGGGAGTACGACGACAGTACCACGCTACGCACAACAGGAGTAACAATAACAGAAATGGGTAAATATTAACAATCCCAAAATGAACTCAGCCGGTTAGCTTAATTAACAAGGGAATGACACAGAATACATTCTTAGCAAAAGAACGAATAAACAGGTCAAAGAAGGCTTGGCCTGGTCTAAAGTAAGTAGGCAGAGGATTGTTCCAAAATTGTTCCAAGATTATAAGTCTATCTAGTAAATACGCCATTGTGTACCAATTGGGATGAGCTACACCCCATCAGTGGGTAAGTTCGTGGGGTATCAGGACCATGTTTGGAGGCGCTAACTGGAAATGAGCAATTTGCATTGTTGTACACAATATACTAATTGTAACAAGCTGTGTGAGACAACTCAATCAGAATCATAAGCATTCATGCATTAAGGAAGTCACTGCGGGGGCCACAGAGGCCACTTATACATAACTCACGGTACTGAGGAATCGACGAACTCGGCATGAAGTGTTTAGGGGCGCGTGCCAAGAGCCGAGTGTAGTTCTACGAAGGAAGGTCCTAACGAGGTAGCCGCTGCAGGACCACTGGACCAATGGTGCAGTAACAAGAGGCAGGTGGTCTATTTAGCTGGCTGCGTCTTGTTGACTCGGAGAAGTGGTCTTTCTTTTGTTAGAAAGGCCTGAAGATTGGTCCATTTCTTGAGTTGGGCATTCCTCGAGATGATGTGCCAGGTCTCTCGGGTCCGTGAAGAATCTTGGACGTCCATTTATCATAATTTTGAACTTGGCTGGTCCTGCGAATGAGAAGGGGATGTTCTTGGATCTAAGTTTGGGACGGAGGTCCAGGAAGCCCTTGCGTACATCCACGGTGTCTTTGGAGAAGTCCTGCGTGAAGATGATCTTGTGACCTTCCCAGATAATGGAGTGATTCTTCCTTGCATATTGGAAAATCAGTTCAGCATGTTGAAATCTGAGCGGTTTGCAGATCATTGGTCTGGGCCCTTTAGCATGCTTACTCATGAAGGTAGGGATCCTATGTGCCCTGTCCAGTTCGAGGCCATGTTGGAACTCAGTTTTCGTAATCATGGGGATCCACGATTCTAGAAAAGCCACGCAAGAATCAGCATCTTTCTCAGCGTTTTCCGGTATGCCGAAAATTCTAACGTTGCCCCGTCTGTTGCGGTCCTCCAACTCCGCGTTATGGCGTCTGAGGGCTTCGGTGGTATTTTCCAGGCGCTGGATTCTGGATGATGATTGTCGCGACAGATCCTCCACATCGCTAATCCGAAGCTGTTTGAAGTGAAGAAAGGGAAATCTGTTTTTAAGATTGAGCGTGTTGGTAAGAATGCTGTCTTATTACACAGTAGGGGTTGGTGGAATAAACTGATTTCTGATACACGGATACAACTATACAATATATCACAACCTGCACTTGATAAAAAAACAGATTTCTATGATTATCACACTCACATGGGTGATGACAGAGCTACACATTGTTTATCTAAAATTAACTTATCCTCTGATACTTCCAATGTACAGGATACGGAAAGTACTGAAGGTGCTTAAGGGGTGTTGGAGGACATAGTGCCAGGGGCTCATGGGGAGGCAGTGTTCTCCATGCAGCTGCATTGCAGCCTCCATGGAGACGGACAGAGTGTGCAAGACTTGTTTGGGCGGTGTCAGAGGGCCGAACAAACAGTCTTTGTGAACTCAGGAGTGGGCACACCACTCCTCCCCTGCCCTGCTTGCAGAGCAGCCCAGCCGACCCGCCCGCAACCAAATATAAAATGGTAATAACTGAAATGTATTACCATTTTATATTTCTGCATCTCACACTGCGAGAAAGCAGTGGGGCAATGCTCTTCCTCCCTAATAGAGGAGCCCCCCTGTTGCAGGATATGGGTGAAAAGATTGTTGATTGTAACATTGCTGTTTCTTACTATGCTCCACCAGTTGTGCATAATAAATCCATTCAGGGTATGCTGCAAAATCATATAGGAACTTTTATTCTTTCTAACACTGAAACTTTTTCCAGTGTTCCCAGAGTACGTGATACAGAATGTTCCCTAGGACTACAGCAGGATATTGGCTGGATGCTCGTTAGTTCCATTTTCCGTGCACCCAGGTTTTCATGTTATTGCAAGACGATTGTCCATAGTACTTGTTAGGTTTAGAGATTTTCATTTAGCTAAATTTGTTTTTCCTTTTATGGGGGGATGGTGATGTAGTGGTATGATGTTAGACCTGGCTTTTTCAGCAGGTTTATCCCCAGACTTTTTGCTTTTTGGCCTCCTGTTTCTGACCTGTTTTTGTTAGTTTTATGACTTTTGGCACTTTACCACTGCTGATCAGTGCTGAAGTGCATATGCTCTCCCTGTAAATTGTTATGATGGATTAGTGTTTCCATGATTGGTTTATTTGTTTTACTGTTAAGTCCCTAGTACAGTGCACTATGTGTGCCATGGGCCTGTAAACCAAATGCTGCTAGTGGGCTCGCAGCACTGATGGTGCCACCCACACAAGCAACTTTGCAACTGAGTCTCAGGCCTGCAATCTCGGTGCCTGTGTGCAGTCTACTACTGCCATGTTGACCTGGCAAGTGCACCCACTTGCCAGGCCCTAACCTTCCCTTTTCTTACATGTAAGTCACCCCATAGGTAGGCCTGTGGGCAGGGTGCAGTGTATGTGGCAGGTAGGACATGCCCTGGTGTGTGTGGCATGTTGTGATAGTGAAATACTGCCAATTTTGTTTTTCACTTTTGAGTGGGAGATTTGCAGGACTTTTCTAATTGATTTTGTTTTTAGGTTTTTTTTGTAAAAGGGGAAGAAGTGTTTTATCTTGTGGGTACAGGCATGTTGCCGGGCTTTGTGTATGTGGGTGCCATGCATTCTATTCTATGTACCATGTGTATCTGTGCATCTTCTGAGCGCCATTCCAAGTTCTGTTTTCATGCATGCTGACATACCGTTGCCAGTTTGGACAGTCAGTTGCAGCACAGAAGAGTTGGAGGGACGCTATAGGATGGGCTCTTTGGATGAATCTAGCAAGAAATAAATGACACTGTGGTTTACATACCTTTGGATCTGCTTAATCTGCGTGGTGTACTTTATTTTAGTACATTATATCAAGAGTCAGCTTCCTACATGATTTGACCAGAATCACTAGATGTTTGGTCGAAGTGGGACTCAAACCTGAATCCACGTGTTGGCACACAATCCACTGGGCCACATCTCCTCTCTGCGCATGAAAAATGGTACACTGCTACTATTAACATTCACAAAGTGAGAGCACATACATTGTTTACAATGTAATTGCATTTATATATCGCTTACTACCCCTGATGAGGCGTCGAAGCGATTTTTCGGTGAGTAGCAAGCAACTCCGGGACGCATAGAGGATTAGTGTTGAATTAGTATAGTGAAATATGAAAGTAATTTTAAGTGGTGGATGGGTTAGTCAGTTATTTGGATTCAGAAGAATAGCAGAAGGATAGAAGACGGAAAAAGGTTTGTATTTATATAGCGCTTCCTACCCCTGATGGGGTTTTGAAGTACTTTTTTGGCGAGTAGCACGCTACTCTGGAGCCCATAAGTATTAGTGTTTAATTAGTATGGTGAAACATGAAAGTAATTTGAGTGGTGGATATGTTAGTCAGTTATTTGGATTGAGAAAGGTTGGCGAGGGGTAGAAAAGGGAAAATGGTTTTCATTTATATAGTGCCTGTAACCCATATCGGGTGTTGAAATGCTTTATTGGCGAGTAGCACAGTACTCTGCAACCCATAAAGGATTAGTGGTGAATTAGTTTAGTGGAATATAGAATTGGAGAAGTGAACATGTTAGTCTGTTATTTTGAGTGGAGGGATAGAAGAGTGAAGGATTTAGATACTTTTTTTGGGGTGGTCTTATCAGTAGGAGGAGGCTTTTGGATGAGTAAAAGGGGGTTTTGGAGGGGAAGAGTGAGAGGGAAGAGTTTAGAAAGGTTTGTTTTGAGGGTTCAGTATAGTAAAAGAGGTGTCAGATGATGCAAGGAGGGTTAGAGTAGGGGAGAGTCTAGAAAGGGTTATTTTGGGGATCATAGTAGTGGTATGGGGTTTGGGATGAATGAGAGAGTGGATGTAGAGGATATATTGATAGATATATAGGGTGAGAAATAGGGTAGTGCATTGGAAAGAGTAGTAGAAAGAAGTTCGAGATGAGTCAGAAAGTTGGGCTAGAAGATATATTGAGAGAAGTATAGGCTGAGAAATAGGGTAGTGCATTGGAAATGCTAAATTAGAAGAAAGTGATAAATATATAGATCCATAAGTACATTGAAAGTATATAGATGCATAAAGGAGGTAAGTATATGTTGATTAAAGATATTGATAGAGGTACAGAATGAGAAATAGGATAGTTCATTGGATATGCTTTTTCAGGAGAAAAGTAACAAACACACAGATCCAAGTACATGGAAAGTACATAGATGCACAATGGAAGCAAGTACATGTAGAGCAAAAATGCACCTGATAAACTCCGGCTTTCAAGTGTTATTGTACTTTATTTTTTTTATTTTGTTAACAACATAATTATTCTACATGTTTATACCAAGCAATACACAAGATAGGTACATATCTATAGTGGAAATAAATGCTTATATACAGAGGGATATACTGTAAATTTCTGCTTGCGTATATGGTGCTTATGTGGGGAAGAGCCAATTCTTGAGTAGTTTTCTGAAGATAAGGTGTTTGTCGGTGGATCTTATTTAGGGGGTAAAGAGTACTATAATTTGGCTGCTTGAACAGAGAAGGGTGATACCTTTAGCTAGTGTTCATCCACATTTCGATACAGGAAATAACAATTATATTCTAACTAATTATAATATTATTAGGATATTTGGGATGAAAACCAAACATAATAGCCACTGAAAATGGTATTTGCATGGGTGTGTGTATTTGTACGAATAATTACTGCAAGGTTCTGAATTATCTCTTGAGAACTGAAATGTTTAGCTACTCTAGTGTCTAATATGACTCTACGGACAAGGACATAAGAGGACATCCTTTATGGCAAACTGTAAGGAACTTAACTGTCATGTAAAGGAAAGAACAGCAAGGGCCTTCTGGTGTAATAAAAATAACAACAACCATGCCCTCCCTCTCTGTAGCTTAAATGCATTCCTTAAACAGAATCCAAGATTATTGCCCCTATCTATGGTTCATAAAGCCTTCCGCATCACAAGTTGTACTATTACCACTAGTGGATGGACCCTCAAAACTATGTATGCATTGTATCTGTTGATTGGTTGGTTTGCCCCAATCACTCTGGGGTGGACCTCTTAATTCATGTATATTATGGCTGATAGTATAACTTTTGATGGGTATCCAATAGTTACCATGCTCGCTGTATAATGCCTAGTACCAATGGCTTTTACTAACACTTCTGGGATGGACACATGCTTTTATCTAACAAGTTGACTAACGATTAAGGATATGACTTTGTTGGGTGTTTATCTCTAGCTTTTGATCAATGTTTGTCCAATTTAACATATACACCGGTGGTTTGTCCCACCCTTTTATAAATTTGTACGAAATCAAATAAAAGTGTTATTGAGTGAGTGCACATGCACGCATATACTATGGCTGCCTGTTAGATGTACATCCCTATGGGTTACTCAGTGCCTCTCCTGGACAGACTACTCAGAGCCAGTGGCATTGGTTAGTGGGATAATGCCCATTGCATGGGTTGCTCTCTGCCACAATCGGGTGTACTCCGCTGGCATATATCTACGGCTGGTTATAAAACGTTTTCCCTCATTCTCACAACAGTACACCCTTCACAGTATACATTACGGCTGGTTATTTAATGCTCATCCCTATGGGTTGCTCCTTGCCAATCTAGGTTGAACTCCTCTGAGCATATAGCACGGCTGTTCGCACAAAGCGAATTCATATGAATAGCTCATCAACCAGTCCACAGTGAATATATCACTGCATTTACAATGGGTGGTAGTATGGTTTCTCCATGCTGCGGGCCTGAACTTAATATAAAAAGACGCCATGCAGTTCAAAAAGCAAGTACGTACAATAGATACAATATTAAACCTATTGCTCTGTGAGCTCCCAGCAGACTGTGAGGTGAATATTTACATAACAGCTGCTGCTGCTGTAAATGTTCCCCAAAACACACAAAAAGTGATGGGAGGGATACTTGCAAAATGTCTAACCCATGGCAATAGCTCGCAGTAGCATTCCAACACATTGTTCTTTTGCACACCATCTGCTCAGTTTGTACCCAGCCGTATGCAAATCAGTCTGGACCCTGCTCCAATGGGAACTGCCCAGCCTGAACCACCAGGTCAGGTCCTCCCTAACCAGAACACAAGCAACCCAAGACCTATTTTGCCCTGACTGGGGCTCTTCAATAGGGTGTAGTTTGGTTCCAAGGGCACAAGTACCATCAGAATGGAAACAGGATAAATTGGTCCAAATAAATTCTGTGGACCCCAACATGCTGTCGAATTTTTGTCCTGTATCGCTCCTTCGAGCCATATCTAAAGCTCTTGGGAAGGTGAATAAAAGCAGTTTTTCGGATTATCGATTAAGTAATAAAATACTTCATTTAAGCCTATGTGGATTTTGGGTTAAGTATAGCATGGAGACAGTACTGCTTGAAGTGTCTGTATACATCACATAGACTGTGAATCAAGTAGTTTGGTGTTGATTGTACTTGATATCTCTGCGGCATTCAATACTGTGTCTCATGCGATCTCATTACAGTGCCTTGTAATTTTGGGCTTTGGGGCTGAGCCCTAGATTGGATTACATCTTCTCTGCATAATAGAGGTTAGTTACTGTGGTTGGCCCCCTTATCCTCGGAGCAAAAGCTCCTTTCAGTTGGGGTGCCCCCACGTTCTTCTCTAAATCTAACACTGTTTAACGTTTATCTGTCCCCGCTGGCATCAGTGGTTGAATCGTTTCGATTCAAGGTGGTGTCTTATGCCAGTTATACCCAGTTACTCCTCTCTTTTGAGAAGGGGGCCGAAGCTGTGTGTGGACATCTTAAGACCTGTCTTCAGTCAGGTTTTGAATGGCTCGTTGGGGTCAGCTAATGTGCAATATGGATAAGACTGAGATGTTATTGTTGAGCTCTTTCCAGTATAGCAGGTGACAGATATGTTGGCTTGAAATGGCACCCTCACCACCTGAAAAAAAATTAACCGGCTGTGGAGAACCTAGGGGTGAGGTTTGGCTACTGGTTGTCCTTCCAACTACAGGTTTCCTCGTGGTAAGTACAACATGCTTTGAATTGTGCAGAGCCTTGAAAAAGTTATTTTCTTCCTTCTATGTTAGATTATGCTAGGTTGGATTATGGATGTTCCTTGGTCTTCCAGATTGATTAGTAGTTTACAGGTTTTTCAGAATGGCGCTGTAAGTCTTACCTTCAAACGTCCTCGCTGGACATCTATGACGCTTTACATGTTATTGCCGCACTGGCTGCCAGTAAAGAAGAGCATTCTCCTCAAGACTTTACTTTTGGCCCATATGGCCTACTTTCCGCTGGCCCTCAGTATCTGACTACTAGGTTGCACCATTATACCCAGGGCTCAAGTTGGGGTACCACGCGGGTGGACGGCGTCCCCCCACTTATTTTACCGGGTGGACGCTGTCCCCCCTGCCAAACAGCTGGACTTCACTCTTTGGCCTCTCTGGGACGAGATCGGAGCTCACAGCACGCTGCTCGCGCGCTGACTTCTCAGATGCAATCGCATCTAAGGGGTGAGCGAGGGGAGGCAATGAGCCCGATGGTGGAAGCAACCTTTTGTGATGTCACTTCCTGTCGTGACGTCACTTCCGGTGACAGTGTCCCCCCACTTCTTTTTTTAGGACTCGTGCCCTGATTATACCCCTTAAAAGTTTTGCGCTCTTCATTATCTTCTCTTGTAGTGATATCTAGGGTTAGGCAGGCTAGAAAGGAAAGTCGTTCTTTCTCTTATTTGGTTGCGCAAGAATGAAACCTCCTCCCTGCAGAGCTCCAGAGCACCTTATGGTGAGCTCTGAGTCAAAGTTCAAAATAAGCTTTATTCGATTTTAGTCGTTTAAAATCACAAAATCAGGCTCAGAGTCATTTTTTAGAAAGAATCTTAAAACCTGGCTGTTTACTTTGGCTTGAGTGGTGTTTTTTTAGTACTGTTGGTCCATAGCGCCAGGACACTCCTTGGAGTATCTGCATGCTTTACAAATGTATTCATTCATTCACTAAATAATTCTCTGCCTAACTGCCACACCCTCTCTGCTGCTGTGGTTGGCTTCCTCCTGTTAAGTAGCTGCTCTTCCACAGGAAACTGGTGTGCACACTTCCAAGACACCAGAGCCTATATAGGGCACCATCCATGGAGGAGTGCAGTCAAGATTTCTAAGTGATGATGTAAGCTGGTCAAACACTCAAGATTTCTGAGTGATGGTGCGAATCTCAGCATGCACTGAGTAATAGTGAAAATGGGTATGCAGTAAGGATCAGTGAATGATTGTGCAAATCTGAACATACATTTAATATTCCTGACTTGACATGCAAATCCAAACATGGGTTTAGGAATAATTACTGACTGTGCAAATCTGAACGTGCATTCGCAGGGGGCAATTTTGAGCAATCTGTAAGGACTAATGAATGATGGTGCAAAGCTGAACACGCAGCTAAGTTTTATGAATAATGGCGTACACATGGGTATACATTCAAGATTCTTGAGTGGTGGTGCAAATATCAGTATGCACTGATTATTAGGGATTGTGCAAATCTGGGTATGGCCTAATGATTGGCAAGTGGTAAACAAATCTAAAAATGCACTAATGGCGTGAAATAGGCAAATTGTACACACGCAATAGGATTGCTGACTCATGACGCACATCTCTTATTGCATAAAGGATCAATGAGTGGTAACGCAAATGTGGCCGTACAGCCATGACTCCCAAGTGCTTGGCAAATCTAGGACAGCACGCAAAATGTCTGAGGTCAAACCTGACCAGGTATAAAACAGTAATAGTTGATGGTGCAAATCTGGGCTTCTAAGGTTTAATTATCTTCAGGGCACATGTGGTCAGGCAGCCGTGACTTCCAAGTGCTGGGGTACATCTAGGACAGCAAAGAAGATGTATTAGGGCAAACCTGAACAAGTATTAAACATTAATAAGTGATGGTTCAAATCTGAACAAGCACGATTGATTAATCGTGATGGGAACAATGTGACCAGGCAAGCCGGTAATAACACTTGGCACATTATCCACAATCCCAATACAACAGGACTCACTCATGGGGCAATGTTTGCACTGGTAGAAGGTTGGATATTCCTGGCATATTGTAGCCTCTCTTGGCACAGTGGTGCCACTTAAGGTGTAATGCTTGCATGTACAAAATATTTGCAATGCTACACATATTGTGGCAATTTTTGTCACAATGGCAACTACGTGTAATGTTTGCGCTAACATCTTTGTGGTACTTCAGTAGTAGATATAATGCAGCTTTTGTTGCCACAGTTATGCCTAGCACTAACTTGCAGTGGTACCGCCACTACTGTTGCGAGAGGCCTCAGCATGTAAGATTGGTGCAACTGGTCTGCATCCATCCATCCACACACTCAACGAATCCTTCACGCATCTCACATTAAGGAATGATGTGCCCAGGGCCAGGCTGGGAACGCAACCCTGCCTTGGCAATTGAGTCTGGCCAGCTGCGGGTAGCAGGGGAGGATGCTGGTGGAAAACACTGCTGTTGGTTTTGGTACCGGGGGCCGATATTGCAGCACTGCTGCAAAACCATCCCCCTGTACCAAAAACGTCCATAACCGGTCCAAAACTGGCCCCCACCTCCCGGCCCACCGGAAAATTGCCTGGTGCCTTCTAAGGCAATTATTCTCTTGTCTAGCACACTGTTCACTTATTCTCACATGCACTTTAATACACAAGCACAACATGTTTTATATCTTTTAAATATTGAACATATGTATTTATGATGAAATGCACATTTTATCTTTGTTTTTATGCAGGTGATGTACTTTTGTGCTTTTTATTTAACCGAATAAAGTATCTATTGATTGATTGACTCATTCTCACATACACTTTAATACACAACCACAAACAGCCGCACAAGAGAAGAAGCACTTTTACTTATTTTAAAAAGCCAGACCTATTGCTTTTACCAATGCCAATTGGTGTGTAGCTTGCAGGGTAGTTTGTTGGGCTAGAGGGTCCTACACAACAAAGAGTATATCTTATAACCCTGGGCAGAGTATGCTGAGTGGCACTCCGCGGAGTTCCACGGAGGTAAAAAAAAAAACTCTGTGGAACTCCACTATGCTCCACACCAGTCCCACAAATTAGTTTTTTTTAAAGGGTCAAAATCCCATTTACCATCTCTCTGGCATCTGCGGGCCACCCTCCTCCTCGCCGCGGTGTCTCCTCCTTGCTGCCATCCTCCTCCTCGCGTTGCCGGTCTCAACCTCCAACATTTTACATTTTGCATGGACTTCACGGAAGAAGTAAAGCGTGGGGGGGTTGCGACTGGCAACGCAAAGAGGAGGACGGCGCAATGAGGAGACATCGCGGCGAGAAGGAGGGTGACCCGCAGACGCCAGAGATAAGGTAAGTGGTTTTTTTTGCCCTTTTATTTGAGCAGTGGCGCAGGAACTGATGGGCATACTCCGCGCCGCCACGGAGTCGGAGTTTGCCTCAACTTCGCGTTCCCAGCATAGCGCGGAGTTGGCAAAACTCTGCAAACTCCGCTGGTGGAGCAGAGTATGCCGCCTGGGCTTACGGCCAGATTCATCAACGTAAAATCGGCTCGCAAAGGGCCAGATTCTGAGAATCTGGCCCTTTGCGAGCGCAATTTTTGCATTTGGGATTCATCATCCCAAATGCAAAAATCGCTATTATAGAATTCGCAATTTTGCGAGGAATTGCATTTAAGGAATCTCTATTTGAGATTCCTTAAATGCAATTCATGAAACATTTAAAAATTGCGAATTCGCAATTTTGGGCCGCTATTTACCGCGAAGTCAAACCTCGTGGTAAATAACGGAAACTTAGAAAAATGCACTTAAGTGCATTTTTAGGGCTCGCCTGCTGATGCGCATAGCCGCATAGCTGGCGAAGCTCTGTAGTGGCTTATCCAGGGTTTAACCAAGCACGATTCCACTGGCGATTCCTTGCAGTGCATGTGCTTTTTAGGTCGTTGCGCAAGCCCTAAAAAGCGCGTGCACAATGCCACCAGCCGCCTGCCTACCTGCCTCGCATTACCACATCAAAGGCAGCTTCTCAGCGTGCGCTCATCCCCTAATTATTCACGGCCGGCCGGCCGTACTTTCAGTTTCACGGCCGTGTCTCCTTTTATGCTCTCTTCCTAGTCATTTTCCTCCTTACCCGCCAACCCTGACCAGCCCCTTCCCTGCCTCTGCCTAGATTACTCCTTCCTTAGCATTCTCACCCCTCATATGTCTAGCCACTACAAGACCCCTTATTATTTCTCCCTATCCCATGCATCTTTGCCGTAAACTCCTATTATTGTGCGTCTGCAAGTTATCCACACGAAATTTCAAAGACCATAGCCTCTCCGGTGAAAGTGCTACCTCTGCAACCTAGCACAACCTAATCTCCTCGGGTTTGTGCATTAATCTCACATAATCCACCCAACCCCCAAACTCCAATAAAGCGGCTATTATTTTAATCTACTGCAAAAGAAGTGGAGCAATGGAACGGCTTCCCGAGGAGCAAAAAGCTAATCCCAGTAACTGATAACCACTGATTGCCAACCAATCTGGCGTTCCGGCGCACTGTACTGCCCAGCGCTAAGCACTTCAACGCCTCATGTAGAGAAGTAAACGCTAGTTATATACCTTTACGATACAACAGGCCTAGTTGCAGCTGAGCTGTCAAAACTCAGCCCACTAAACAAGCGTTCACGGCAGGCCGCCTTACACACAAGGATATCCGTTTTAGTGAAATTGAAGCTATGTGCTTATCGACCTTCCACATCAGAACAGGATTAAGATTTTTGTGGATCTCACCAGCGTTTTGTTGTTTGCAGTTTTATATAGCGCTAATTCGACCCGAAGGTATCAAAGCGCTTAACATGAGGACCAGTTGCATTACTTTCATATTTATACACAGGAGATTAAGTGATTTGCATTTGCGCAGGATCACAGGATGTTTGAGCCTCCACCCGACTCGAACCTGGTTCCTCAGCTTTAAAGTCGGTCGCTCTAACCGTAAACCACATCGTTTAGTCACCAGATGACTCAATGTTTTCAATGCAGGGCTTTTCAATCGCACATTACTGGGTATTCGCGTCAGCTCGGGCAATTGGTACATTTGAACTGAACGATAACTGCAATTCTCAGAATGCAGTGATTGGTTTCTTTTTTTTTTAATAACCCTTTTTATTGGATATTAAGCCGTATACAACGTCTTCTGTATAAACCAATAAATAAACAGAAATATTTAAAACAAATGTTTCATCAGCTCCTTTGCATACTTTACGTTCTCTTTTCTCTAACCCTCATATTTTATCAAAGCTGTGCCGCTTTATACTTTTAAAGATAAATTCAAACGCATAGAACTCTTTTCTTTTGGGCCTTGCTTTAGATTCAGGGGGAAGCTGGGGAAGGAATTAGACAGCACGAAATAAAGACATGCGATTATTTTCGGGAACCCCGCCGACACCCACCACACAGCTCCACCGATGCAGCCACCACACAGCTCCACCGACACAGCTCCACCGAGGCACCCACCACACAGCTCCACTGATGCACCCACCACACAACTCCACCAAGGCACCCACCACACAGCTCCACCGATGCACCCACCACACAGCTCCACCGATGCAGCCACCACACAGCTCCACCGACACAGCTCCAATGATGCACCCACCACCCAGCTCCACCGATGCACCCACCACACAGCTCCACCGACACAGCTCCACCGATGCACCCACCACACAGCTCCACCGATGCACCCACCATACAGCTCCACCGAGGCACCCACCACACAGCTCCACCGATGCACCCACCACACAGCTCCACCGATGCACCCACCACACAGCTCCACAGATGCACCCACCACACAACTCCACAGATGCACCCACCACACAGCTCCACGGAAGCACCCACCACACAGCTCCACCGATGCACCCACCACACAGCTCCACAGATGCACCCACCACACAGCTACACAGATGCACCCACCACCCAGCTCCACCGATGCACCTACCACACAGCTCCGCCGAGGCACCCACCACACAGCTCCACCGATGCTCCAACTAAGCTCCACCAATGCACCCACCACACAGCTCCATCAATGCACCCACTAAGCTCCACCGATGCACCCACCACACAGCTCCACCGATGCACCCACCCCACAGCTCCACCGATGCACCCACCCCACAGCTCCACCGATGCACCCACCACACAGCTCCACCAAGGCACCCACCACACAGCTCCACCAAGGCACTCACCACACAGCTCTACCAATGCACCCACCACACAGCTCCACCGATGCACCCACCACACAGCTCCACCGATGCACCCACCACACAGCTCCACCGACACAGCTCCAACGATGCACCCACCACCCAGCTCCACCGATGCACCCACCACACAGCTCCACCGACACAGCTCCACCGATGCACCCACCACACAGCTCCACTGATGCACCCACCACACAGCTCCACCGATGCACCCACCACACAGCCCCACCTACACAGCTCCACCGATGCACCCACCACACAGCTCCACCGATGCACACACCACACAGCTCCACCGATGCACCCACCACACAGCTCCACCGATGCACCCACCACACAGCTCCACTGATGCACCCACCACACAGCTCCACCGAGGCACCCACCACACAGCTCCACCGATGCACCCACCACACAGCTCCGCCGAGGCACCCACCACACAGCTCCACCGAGGCACCCACCACACAGCTCCACCGATGCACCCACCACACAGCTCCACCGATGCACCCACCACACAGCTCCACAGATGCACCCACCACACAGCTCCACAGATGCACCCACCACACAGCTCCACAGAAGCACCCACCATACAGCTCCACTGATGCATCCACCACACAGCTCCACAGATGCACCCACCACCCAGCTCCACCGATGCACCCACCACACACTTCCGCCGAGGCACCCACCACACAGCTCCACCGATACACCCACCACACAGCTCCACCGATGCTCCAACTAAGCTCCACCAATGCACCCACCACACAGCTCCATCAATGCACCCACTACACAGCTCCACCAATGCACCCACTAAGCTCCACCGATGCACCCACCACACAGCTCCACCTACACAGCTCCACCGATGCACCCACCACACAGCTCCACCGATGCACCCACCACACAGCTCCACCGATGCACCCACCACACAGCTCCACTGATGCACCCACCACACAGCTCCACCGAGGCACCCACCAAACAGCTCCACCGATGCACCCACCACACAGCCACCACACAGCTCCACCGATGCAGCCACCACACAGCTCCACCGACACAGCTACAACGATGCACCCACCACCCAGGTCCAGCGATGCACCCACCACACAGCTCCACCAATGCACCCACCACACAGCTTCATCGATGCAGCCACCACACAGCTCCACCGAGGCACCCACCATACAGCTCCACCGAGGCACCCACCATACAGCTCCACCAAGGCACCCATCACACAGCTCCACCGATGCACCCACCACACAGCTCCACCGAGGCACCCACCACACAGCTCCACAGATGCACCCACCACACAGCTCCACAGATGCACCCACCACACAGCTCCACGGAAGCACCCACCACACAGCTCCACCGATGCACCCACCACACAGCTCCACAGATGCACCCACCACCCAGCTCCACCGATGCACCCATCACACAGCTCCACCGATGCACCCACCACACAGCTCCACCAAGGCACCCACCACACAGCTCCACCAAGGCACCCACCACACAGCTCCACCAATGCACCCACCACACAGCTCCACCGATGCACCCACCACACAGCTCCACCGATGCACCCACCACACAGCTCCACCGACACAGCTCCAACGATGCACCCACCACCCAGCTCCACCGATGCACCCACCACACAGCTCCACCGACACAGCTCCACCGATGCACCCACCACACAGCTCCACTGATGCACCCACCACACAGCTCCACCGATGCACCCACCACACAGCTCCACCTACACAGCTCCACTGATGCACCCACCACACAGCTCCACCGATGCACACACCACACAGCTCCACCGATGCACCCACCACACAGCTCCACTGATGCACCCACCACACAGCTCCACCGAGGCACCCACCACACAGCTCCACCGATGCACCCACCACACAGCTCCGCCGAGGCACCCACCACACAGCTCCACCGATGCACCCACCACACAGCTCCACCGATGCACCCACCACACAGCTCCACAGATGCACCCACCACACAGCTCCACAGATGCTCCCACCACACAGCTCCACAGAAGTACCCACCACACAGCTCCACTGATGCACCCACCACACAGCTCCACAGATGCACCCACCACCCAGCTCCACCGATGCACCCACCACACACTTCTGCCGAGGCACCCACCACACACTTCTGCCGAGGCACCCACCACACAGCTCCACCGATGCTCCAACTAAGCTCCACCAATGCACCCACCACACAGCTCCATCAATGCACCCACTACACAGCTCCACCAATGCACCCACTAAGCTCCACCGATGCACCCACCACACAGCTCCGCCTACACAGCTCCACCGATGCACCCACCACACAGCTCCACCGATGCACCCACCACACAGCTCCACCGATGCACCCACCACACAGCTCCACCGACACAGCTCCACCGATGCACCCACCACACAGCTCCACCGATGCACCCACCACACAGCTCCACCGATGCACCCACCACACAGCTCCACCTACACAGCTCCACCGATGCACCCACCACACAGCTCCACCGATGCACCCACCACACAGCTCCACCGATGCACCCTCCACACAGCTCCACTGATGCACCCACCACACAGCTCCACCGAGGCACCCACCAAACAGCTCCACCGATGCACCCACCACACAGCTCCGCCGAGGCACCCACCACACAGCTCCACCGATGCAGCCACCACACAGCTCCACCGACACAGCTCCAACGATGCACCCACCACCCAGCTCCACCGATGCACCCACCACACAGCTCCACCGACACAGCTCCACCGATGCACCCACCACACAGCTCCACTGATGCACCCACCACACAGCTCCACCGATGCACCCACCACACAGCCCCACCTACACAGCTCCACCGATGCACCCACCACACAGCTCCACCGATGCACACACCACACAGCTCCACCGATGCACCCACCACACAGCTCCACCGATGCACCCACCACACAGCTCCACTGATGCACCCACCACACAGCTCCACCGAGGCACCCACCACACAGCTCCACCGATGCACCCACCACACAGCTCCGCCGAGGCACCCACCACACAGCTCCACCGAGGCACCCACCACACAGCTCCACCGATGCACCCACCACACAGCTCCACCGATGCACCCACCACACAGCTCCACAGATGCACCCACCACACAGCTCCACAGATGCACCCACCACACAGCTCCACAGAAGCACCCACCATACAGCTCCACTGATGCATCCACCACACAGCTCCACAGATGCACCCACCACCCAGCTCCACCGATGCACCCACCACACACTTCCGCCGAGGCACCCACCACACAGCTCCACCGATACACCCACCACACAGCTCCACCGATGCTCCAACTAAGCTCCACCAATGCACCCACCACACAGCTCCATCAATGCACCCACTACACAGCTCCACCAATGCACCCACTAAGCTCCACCGATGCACCCACCACACAGCTCCACCTACACAGCTCCACCGATGCACCCACCACACAGCTCCACCGATGCACCCACCACACAGCTCCACCGATGCACCCACCACACAGCTCCACTGATGCACCCACCACACAGCTCCACCGAGGCACCCACCAAACAGCTCCACCGATGCACCCACCACACAGCCACCACACAGCTCCACCGATGCAGCCACCACACAGCTCCACCGACACAGCTACAACGATGCACCCACCACCCAGGTCCAGCGATGCACCCACCACACAGCTCCACCAATGCACCCACCACACAGCTTCATCGATGCAGCCACCACACAGCTCCACCGAGGCACCCACCATACAGCTCCACCGAGGCACCCACCATACAGCTCCACCAAGGCACCCATCACACAGCTCCACCGATGCACCCACCACACAGCTCCACCGAGGCACCCACCACACAGCTCCACAGATGCACCCACCACACAGCTCCACAGATGCACCCACCACACAGCTCCACGGAAGCACCCACCACACAGCTCCACCGATGCACCCACCACACAGCTCCACAGATGCACCCACCACCCAGCTCCACCGATGCACCCATCACACAGCTCCACCGATGCACCCACCACACAGCTCCACCAAGGCACCCACCACACAGCTCCACCAAGGCACCCACCACACAGCTCCACCAATGCACCCACCACACAGCTCCACCGATGCACCCACCACACAGCTCCACCGATGCACCCACCACACAGCTCCACCGACACAGCTCCAACGATGCACCCACCACCCAGCTCCACCGATGCACCCACCACACAGCTCCACCGACACAGCTCCACCGATGCACCCACCACACAGCTCCACTGATGCACCCACCACACAGCTCCACCGATGCACCCACCACACAGCTCCACCTACACAGCTCCACTGATGCACCCACCACACAGCTCCACCGATGCACACACCACACAGCTCCACCGATGCACCCACCACACAGCTCCACTGATGCACCCACCACACAGCTCCACCGAGGCACCCACCACACAGCTCCACCGATGCACCCACCACACAGCTCCGCCGAGGCACCCACCACACAGCTCCACCGATGCACCCACCACACAGCTCCACCGATGCACCCACCACACAGCTCCACAGATGCACCCACCACACAGCTCCACAGATGCTCCCACCACACAGCTCCACAGAAGTACCCACCACACAGCTCCACTGATGCACCCACCACACAGCTCCACAGATGCACCCACCACCCAGCTCCACCGATGCACCCACCACACACTTCTGCCGAGGCACCCACCACACACTTCTGCCGAGGCACCCACCACACAGCTCCACCGATGCTCCAACTAAGCTCCACCAATGCACCCACCACACAGCTCCATCAATGCACCCACTACACAGCTCCACCAATGCACCCACTAAGCTCCACCGATGCACCCACCACACAGCTCCGCCTACACAGCTCCACCGATGCACCCACCACACAGCTCCACCGATGCACCCACCACACAGCTCCACCGATGCACCCACCACACAGCTCCACCGACACAGCTCCACCGATGCACCCACCACACAGCTCCACCGATGCACCCACCACACAGCTCCACCGATGCACCCACCACACAGCTCCACCTACACAGCTCCACCGATGCACCCACCACACAGCTCCACCGATGCACCCACCACACAGCTCCACCGATGCACCCTCCACACAGCTCCACTGATGCACCCACCACACAGCTCCACCGAGGCACCCACCAAACAGCTCCACCGATGCACCCACCACACAGCTCCGCCGAGGCACCCACCACACAGCTCCACCGATGCAGCCACCACACAGCTCCACCGACACAGCTACAACGATGCACCCACCACCCAGTTCCAGCGATGCACCCACCACACAGCTCCACCAATGCACCCACCACACAGCTTCATCGATGCAGCCACCACACAGCTCCACCGAGGCACCCACCATACAGCTCCACCGAGGCACTCACCATACAGCTCCACCAAGGCACCCATCACACAGCTCCACCGATGCACCCACCACACAGCTCCACCGAGGCACCCACCACACAGCTCCACAGATGCACCCACCACACAGCTCCACAGATGTACCCAACCCACAGCTCCACAGATGCACCCACCACACAGCTCCACCGAAGCACCCACCACACAGCTCCACCGATGCACCCACCACACAGCTCCACCGATGCACCCACCACACAGCTCCACAGATCCACCCACCACCCATCTCCACCGATGCACCCACCACACAGCTCCGCCGAGGCACCCACCACACAGCTCCACCGATACACCCACCACACAGCTCCACCGATGCTCCAACTAAGCTCCACCAATGCACCCACCACACAGCTCCATCAATGCACCCACTAAGCTCCACCGATGCACACACCACTCAGCGCAACCACAGCATTACTCAGCGCAAGCACAGCATCACTCAGCGCCACACAGCATCACTCAGTGCAACCACAGCATCACTCAGCGCAACCACAGCATCACTGGTTCAAATATGTTCTTTCAATGTTTCAAGCTGTTTTCAAGCTTTCATGCTTTATTACAAATCACAAAAAGATGTTAATATTTCACTTCTGTTCTTGGATTTTCGTCACAATAAAAAACACTGAACATAATCTTCACAAAATGTATTTACAAAAGTTTAAGCTATTGACATTGCCATTGTTATTTGTAATATCAATACATCTAAGTCACGTAAATACACAACATGTTGCATTACAAATGCTATACGTGTTTGCGAAAGTTATAACTATTGGCATTGTAAATGACAAAGCTATTAATTTAGCTATTTTAAAAAATAACACATAAATAAAAAAAAATCATTTATAAGACCAATAGCTCAAACTTTCCTAATGCGAGCCCTATTGGATTTCCAATGCTTGTTCTAAGTTGTATGTTACACACACACATGTCCTTGGGACATGTGTGTGCGTAACACCAGCGTCCAATATCATTTATGGGGTGCAACAGGGTGTCCTTTGGACACCCCTGCACCCTTGAAATCGCAATCTCGCGCTTCGCACATTGATATGTCTTCCCATTCATTCCTATGGGCCTTTAAGCCCATAGGAATGAATGGGGAGTTATTCCTTATTTGCGATTAGCAATTAGCTAATCGCAAATAAGGAAGCTGTAGGAATCGCAAAATAAATTGCGACTTGTACATGAATCACGTTTTGCGAGTCTGTAATAGCGATTCCTTAATAATTGCTATTACAGACTCGCAAAACGGGACTTTGATGAATCTAGGGGTTAATGTCTTATTAAATAACGTTATGCCATCGGACTGAAGATTTTTAACCACTTTTCAGATATGCACGGTTGGTGTATGGTCACCGTTCCTTAAAGTGATAAACTTTAGACACATCAGTAGCTTCAGCTGGATGTGTAGAACTAAACATGAACGTGTTCTTCTGTAATGTAACTGGTGCTCCTGAAAAGCGCTCCAATACCTTCGGGTCGAGTTCGTGCTACATAAAACTGCAAAAAAAAAAACATGCAGCTCTAAGGATGTGTGTGCTCAAGAGGAAGGAGGTGTAGCCTAACGCCAGCGCTTCCGTTTTTGGAATCGGGCAATGAGGTTGCAGCCCGGAGTCAGCTCAGCATCCTGTAATTCGGATCCTGTAATTCGGGGCGAATTACTTAATTCTCACAGTGCCTTAAAAACAGTATATCTAACTGCGTGTAAAGTGATCTGGTGCTCATACAAAGCGCTCTCATGCCCTTAAAGCTCGCGCCATATAAAACTGCACAAAATTGGCCACAAAAAATACAGCCACATCACAACATAATGCCGTTCAGACTAATCGTGTTTTGAGCACAGAAATTACAAATAGGTTCTTATAACGCGCTCCTTTAGGGAGAGAGAACCCCAGCAGAGACGTGTCTCTGGTTATGAATGGTTTGCGAGTAGAAGCCCCAAAGTTCAAACTGGGGCTGTGGTCTGTCTGGGCCTCAATACACAACCCAGCTGTTTGAATAGATCCTTGTCTTTGAGTTTGAATATGAATGGCGGCCTGTGGCCTTTCTTTTCCTGTTCTCATAGCAGGCTTCAACACCACCGCCTCTCTCTTCAACCTCTTCCACTGTTCGAGACCCCTGCCACTCACCTCCAGATTCTGGGGCAAGACAATGAATTGAAATACAACCTAATGCGGAATATTTAAGGCGCAAATGTTTATCGCTGTTTAAGGTGTGTTGTCTTTTTACCATGCATCCATTTTATTTGGCACAGCTGTGCAGGTTTGAGATGTGTTGGGTGTTGTCTTTTTACCATGCATCCATGTTATTGGGCACAGCTGTGCAGGTTTAATGTTGTCTTTTTACCTTGTATCCATTTTATTGGGCACAGCTGTGCACTTTGAATTGAGTCGACGTTTCCTTTATTTCGGTATCTTTTGCGCTTTGAAATAAATAAGGGGGCTGACTGAACTTCGATTATTTTCTGACAGTGTTCCTCCCTTCCTAATAGCGCTTTCTGCTTGTCCCCACAGTTCCATTATTCTCGCCTCATGGCCATGCAGATGATGCCGACTGAGGAATATAAACCCAAGGACACGGTAAGTCCCCCAAAACAGAGCCTTTTCCTAGGTGGGGGGGTAGGAAGGGAAAGTTTATTTGAGGCCGCAGCAATTAATCCGTCTGGGAGAGGAGCAAGGTGTCGGGGAATCAAAGTGAAATTCAAGACGGGGGCAGGCTGGGGGTTTGGGGGTGGGGGAGGGGTGAGTGGCGAGAGGAAGCGGGGGAACGCCACGCCTCTTTCTCATGGTAATAGTAATGAAGTTGGGCAGAGGAGCCCGGACAATGGGGCGTGTTACTGTACTATAAATATAAAACGGCTTCCTGCCGCCAGGAGTCAGGGCGAACTTTTACAAGACCTGATTAGCGAACTACAAAGCCAAGTTGGCGCGGTCCTTTATTGAGGAGTTTACAGTAACGCTGCGTCATTGCTCGGCCCTGATCGTCTGCAGGGCAAGGCGAGTCACCCCTTTTTATTAAGTAACTAGGTTCTAGAATTTTTTTTATACGCCAGGTCAGAGCTGCGGGTAAAAAGATGGAAGGCTCA
The DNA here is from genome assembly GCF_964261635.1 of Lissotriton helveticus. NCBI lineage: Eukaryota > Metazoa > Chordata > Amphibia > Caudata > Salamandridae > Lissotriton > Lissotriton helveticus. The sequence continues at coordinate 992,727,389 of NC_136067.1, forward strand.
CAATTTTTTATCTCCTCACAATGTCATGAATTGACCCGTTTTTTTTCTAATATACGCGCCATCATTCATCTGTAAGGCGGTAGGATGATCAGGTTTTGAAAACAGAAGAAAGACTACAATTTTATATCAGCCAAGGGGCACTGAAGGAATTAATTGATAGGGTTCATCCACATAGAAACAGACAACGAGGCATTATGTGACTTAATTAAATGCAATGGTTGACCCTAGCTTCAGTGCATGTGAATTATATTGCCTTCTGACAAGGGTTTAAGTGAAATTAAAAAACTGGGGGTTGTCTCAAAGGAGCGTGGTCGATGTGATTAAGGGTGTGGCTTAAAAAAATTATGCCTCATTTATGAAAAGTGACGCATCGCTGCGTGAAAACAGCGATGCGTCACTTTTCACTGCGCCCACCTTGCGACACCAATGATGCGTCATATTTACAGTATGACGCATCATGGCGCAAGGAGTTACAGATACATCAGTATTTCTGACGTATCTGTATGGCTCAAAATTGATGCATTGCTGGAGTGGGTCACAAAAGTGACGGAACTCCAGTAATGAGTCCTTTCACATGGGCCTGCGTCAGTCTTACGCCTGCTGTGAGGCAGGCGTAAGAAATTGACGCATTTGTGTCGTAGAAGTGGCGCAGTGAAATCTTATAGATTTCACTGCGTCACTTCTATGACCCTTTCTTGCGCCAGAACGCCCCCCCCTGCATACATTATACCTGGCGTAGGTATAATGTAGCGCAGGGGTTTACAAAGTGACGCATCTATCTAGATGCGTCACTTTGTAAATATGGTGCAACAAGGCACATTTTTTACGCTGCTGGTGCGCCACAAAAAGTGACGCACCGACGGCGTAAAAGTGACGCACGGACTCATAAATGAGACCCATTGAAGCTACAATTCTGTGCATGGCATAGTGCGCCGCCCGACTAGAATTTTGCTGCTTCAGTCACTGCATCAAGCCACTGATTATTGGCTTTGTCAATGGTTGTTAGTTGCATAACATAAATGTGCAACAACTATAGCCTCGTTATATATAATATTGAAATATTGAAAATGCTCCAGTTCTGAAATGATGAGACTGTGAAAGTTCTATAACGAGACCCTTCGAAGTTACATCAAAGGCAGTGAAGCGTGGCACTGCTGCAGAGCTAAGATTTTTTTTTCACCCTGAGGGTGGGGACAAAAATGGAGAGCCCGATGGGGACCCCTCTCAGCACCTGCGTTTTAGAACTGACTGTGCTGAGCACCGACAGGACCCGCAGGGCCGGCCTAAGGCATGTGCAAGCTGTGCACCTGCACAGGGCCGCCAAACCCCAGGGGCCGCCACGCCAATATATATCCTTAGATACATATTTGCGTGGCGGCCCCTGGCAGGGATTTGGCGGCCTCGGGCCCCCTACCTACACTCCCTGCTCAGGGCCTCCGTGAACCTAGAGCCGGCCCTGGGACCCGGCCCACTTAAAGCCCTGCCTTCTGATTAGAGCTGCTAACTTGTCATTTCTTGGACTACATACAAACCTGCCTCCGTCTCTTTTCAGCCGACCCTCTCTGAAAACTAGGATATGTGCGAAATCTACCAGGGTACCTGGTGAAAAAACAGGATTGTGCAGCAAATCCAGGGCGCTTGGTCACCCCATAAGGAGGCTTCTTCTTAGTTACTATTTTGTTGACTACATCTTTGCCTGACAGTGACTGCAGTAATTGCTTTATTTCTCTTTTTGTTGAAAACTGATATCGTTACAGGCGCTGTCAATATTGTCTCATTAGCGAGCTACATCTTCACCGACAACATAATCACACAACCAAGATACATAATACAAAGTGCACAAAAATAAAGGCCTCTAAAATATGATAAACATTTTGAAGGAATAACCCAGACAGCTATAAGCACACAATTGTCTTTCGGTCCAAACTGACATGTCCCAGATGGTGTGAGAACCCCTGATTCTCACCTTTTGCATTTCTCTGGCTGTATTTCCATGTACCCTCTTAAAATAATAAAAGTCGCATAGAAAATACAGCAAAGCATACAAGGACAGATTAATTCAGTCTCCAAAGTCAAGTCTCCCTGCATGATGAATTTGTGTGTGGGCTTGTTCTTTGGCATGTGTGGCAGAAGCATGTCAGGGTGCATGCTTGTAGTGCATTAGCATGTGCACCAGAGGCTGTGGAGCATTGACGGATTGGAACTTTTCAACACACGCAACACAAGAGGGAGAGCATTTCACAGCCCAAAGTCTCTTTGTTTTGTAACTTTCTTCCAGAAACTCATAGGAGAAGGTCCAAACATCTGAAACTCCAAAGAGTTACAGTGCTTACTTTGTAATAGAATGAGTGCTGGTGCCCAAAGCCCTTCTCAGAATCTCTCGGCTGGTGCTTTTAAACTTTGGGGCACAGAATGGCAGTGTAGTCTTGAATCAAACTCATGCCACTTCCATCCATGGCTTAATTTGTAAAAGAAAGAGTGCTGGTGCTTGCATCCCACGGCCAATGCAATTAAATGTTGTGAGGCAAATACCGAGGCTGTGTGGTCTTAAATCCACCTCTTGCTTTAACCTACTTTTAGACGCTCCCTTTCCCTTTATCTCACTCTTGTATGTTCCTGCTTTTTCCCCACATCACTCTTGTCGGTTCCTGCTTTCTCCCCACATCTCCATCTTTCTCTTCCTCCACCCTTCAGTTTGTTTTTCCCTCTTTCTTATTCACAGGATATGTCTCATGCGGTAAAAATAAGTTCTGGTCCCCAAAAATAAGTGCCGGTGGCCCCCACATCCACTACCCTAAAGACCCAAAGGAACCTCTGTTAAAAAGATGTACTCAATAAATACCCCGGATAAAATAAAACACCTTTCCACCAGCTTTTTATAGTGTGCACATGATCCAAGGTCATTAGAGCACTTTACAACACAACCCATCTCTCCTGTATTGAAAGAACTCCTTAGAATGGCACTAGAAGCAAGAGCCACGTTCACAATATGCTGTCTAGCCTACAAAGAGCTAAACCATGGTACACCCAGCTTCCTAGATACCACCCGACCATCTCAGAAGGCTCATGAAAATGAAGGAATAAGACGTTTCATCTTTAAATGCCGACATTTAAATCTCTCTTGCTCTGGAAGGTTCCTTTTCGGGTTCCGCTGCTAGCTTCTGGAATGCTTTACCCCTTCACCTGATAACAACACGGAACGTCTTGACTTTCAGAAAAATCTAAAGACTCACCTATTTTGATTATTCCTTCAAGGTTCAAGCCCCATGATCCCCCAAATACCTCTAGCTTGGCTACTCTATATTATAAGAACTATTCATAATCCCTAATTTGACCAGAGAAATGTTCTAAAGGTGATGGATTCACAGATATAAGCCAATATACAAGCTCCTCTTATGTTTATGGTATTTAACAGTATATGTCACATGCTTCCCATTCCCTCTTCCTCCTCCGCCCCCCGATTTCTCCTCTAACCTATGCTTTCCCTCCACACAGCCCAATTCCATCACTAGTGACTGTTATATGTTTTTTAATCCACATAGTGCCTGATAAATCATCATCTGACCTGTAGCTCAATTATACTTTTATGTATCTCTCATAGTTCTCTGGAAAGCGCCATAATGCCAGTCTGTTGGAAAGAGTGCTATAGAAAACCTTTAAATAAATTAACCAGACTATGTTACACACATTACGTTTTTTAACACAGGAAGAATAAGTCATTTGCTCAGAGTCATAGGATGTTGAACCAAGGCCAGGATTCAAACCTGGCTCCCCATGGTCCAAGGTCTGCCTTTGTAGCCACTAAGCACAACTAAGTAACCGAAAGCAAATACAAACGCATCCCTGATGGAGACTAAAAACTTAATCTTCACTATATATTGCTGCAATATTTAGCAAGATTACCTCTTCTTCCAATGCAACTAGATAAGCATGAATTTGAGGACTGCTTTATGGAAAACCGACTTCATCAGCTAGTTCTAATACAAAGCAAGTACTCACTAAAAGCCCATGTGACACTGGACATTTGTAGACAGGCATCCTAAGGAAAGCAAGGTCTGGAAAGAGGTACAGCAGACAAACAGGAGAGAATAGATGTACAACAATGAATCCATTTCTAGTTCCCTTGGCATTTACCACGTGGTCAATCTATTCTTGAGAACGATTTGATCAAAGCAAGGTCAGCAAGCAGTAGTACGTGATAGCTCACATTTATCAAATAGTTTTTCAACGTTGTGTTTTTAACAAAGTAGCACAATTTCAGTAAGCAAAGCATAGTGACTGATTCATGAAAAAATAGTGTTCAAAGTGATAGCAACTCTTGTCGTCATGTCACTGATTATGTTATGCTATACTTTACTTGTAGAGTGTACATACACAGATGCTTCGTGGCACTTTGGAAAAACAACCTTAAAACCTAATAGCAACCAGCAAAAAGACAAAAGGATTTTTAATTATTAAAAAGCCAGGTTTCATATGGCATCTAAAAGAGAGTAGATTTGTTTATGCTTGCAAACCCAATGAGCGAGTATCTCACAGTTTGACCACACCTATAGAAAAAGCATGGTCTCCAAAAGTGACCATTTTGGCTCTTGCGGTGGCAAGCAAGAATTGGTATCCCAATCAGAGGGAGTGTGACAGTCAATAGAAAATGTCTTGGCCACGAAGGAGGCAGTAGCGGTTGGTACGGATCGAGGGTGGTGAGGCAGAAATGCATTGGCCACGAAGGAGGAAGTGGCGGCTGGCACGGCTCGAGGGTGGCGAGGAAGGGGGTAAATAAAAAATTAAATTAAACTTACCACCTCGCCGCGTCCTCCTCGTCGCGTCTCTCCTCCTCGTCCCTCTGGCTATAACATGGAACAGGAAGCATCCAGGCTCCCCTGACCCAATCACAACGTTGGTCTGAGCAATGAATGAGCACCATGGTTCAGTGCTCAGACGGGACTGGGAGCCTGGGCATGTTTTCCACCCAGGCTGTGAAGAAGCCAGAAACAGGGGTGTAACAGGGTGTCAAAGTGACACCCTGTCCCCCTTGGCAATTCGGTATTTTTACCGATTCGGTAATTACCGAATCGGTATTTGCTATTGATTCCTATGGGCTTAAAGGCCCATAGGAATCAATGGCAAGTACCGATTTGGTAATTACCGAATTGGTAAAAAAATTACCAAATTTTTACCTACATCTTATTTACCGATTCATAAATACCGAATCGGTAAAATTCGGTATTTATGAATCGGTAAATAAGATTTACCTACATCTAGGGCCCGATGTAGGTAATTTCGATTTACCTACTCTTAAATACCGAATCATACCGATTCGGTATTTAAGAGTAGGTAAATATGAAGTAGGCAGATGTAGGTACATTTTCTTTTTAAATTACCGAATCTGTATGATTCGGTAATTACCGAATCGGTAAATACGGAATCCTGCCAGGGGGAACGGGGTGTCACTTTGACACCCTGTAGCACTCCAATGTCAGGCTTGTGTGCCATATGGCACACATACATGCCCTAAGGGCATGTCTGTGTGTCACATGGCATAGGTGTACATGCACAGATGTGCATGTACACCTGAACTCGTTATTTACCATGCAATAGTATTACATGGTAAATAACGAATTCTGAGGGGCCTGTGGCACTGTTTAAAGTGCCACCTACATCTGCATTTACAGATTCGGTATTTTTACCGAGTCTGTATTTACCAATTCGGTAATTTTACCGATTCGGTAAATACAGATTCGGTAAAAATACCGAATCTGTAAATACATGCCCCCTACATTGGAAAAGGCATTTACCGGTCGGTAACGGCCGAATTCGGCCGTTACCGACCGGTAAATGCCTACCTACATCGGGCCCCTAGCCCTTAGATGCTTGAGCTGTTTTATTTCTAAAATGCTCCGTTTTGTTCTTTGAAATTACTACGTGTTTGGCAAGGGGAACCTTTAAACGAAAACAAGACAAATATTTAAAAAGTGGAATTATGGGAACTGAAACAGGGTTACTTCCATAAACCGAGCTATAGTTGGCAGACTTATGTGAGGGTGGTGTGCAAGCTGTGCATGGCCATAATACTATGCTTTTTATAAACAGGAAACACTTCAGCGTGAAGAAAGGAGCCTCCTACACGATAGGTATCTACGCAAGCTACGCACCATGTACCATGTTTCTCTCAGCAACATGGCGTCCGCCAGAAGGTTTGTGGAAGATCTTTTGCAAATATTCATGCACATTTATCACCACCTGCAGAGCAGCATTTACTTAACAAAATGTAGAATATTTAAAAGCCCTACCTGCTATTCCAAGGCAGATCTTGGTTTCCAGTGGCCTGTCTTGGTACAAAGTGTTCTAAACATTGACTGCCCATCTTGTGAGACCTGGGGTGCAAGGGGTTCCTGTGATCTCTTGATGCATTTTGGATGCCTGGAAGCTGCTGTGAGCCACGTGTGCCAACATTTGTTCTGAAGCATGCACTGAGGTCTTTTTGTTTAACAAGTAAATCAGGCAGCACATTTCGCCTGCCCGCCTCTGTCCCCTTGTGCAAAGAAGTGCTGTCCCTGTTGGCCCACTTGCTGATGTGGTTTACCTATGCATCAGTTCATTAATCATAGGTAGAAAATTCCTTGGGTGCCATCAGGAGTTACAGTTAAAAACAAGCATTTACAATGCAACGGTTTCGCCTTTCAAAAAGTTAGAGCTATTCACAATCTCCATGATGAATGTGTAGTAAGGAGTGAGTAGTGATAAGTGGAGTTAGTAGTAGAGTATTATGTTTTTTTGTTGTAGGGAGTATTAGAGTGAGTAGTATTAATGAAAAGCCTAATGTAACATTAAAAGAAACAGAATTAAAGTACAATCAAATTGGAGAATAAAGTTATGCAAAAAGCACACTTACACGAACACGACACCTAAGACATCACCATCTGCCTTTTAACATAAAAACGTGCCCCACACTGCCGTATTGAAATAAAGTACACACCCTAAAAATATATCAGAACAAAAGACATTCAATAGTGACGCATTCACTAAAACCTTCTTAAATAAAAAAAAAAGAAGATCATCACTTACCTGAAACTCCGAAATAGTGTTGGCGAAGACAACAGTACATAGGGCAAACGGAGACGACAGCAATGGCGGGCACGACAGGACACGAGATAAGCCTAAAAGGTGACGGGGAAAAAAAAAGACGGGAACATCAGCATACATACAGGGCAAAGGAGTTCATGCACGACAGGAAACAAAGACAACAGCTATGCACGACGGGACACGTGTTAAGGCTAAAAAGTGAATTTAAAATAAACACACATTAGTAGCAAAGTCAAAATGGCTTACATCAAAAAAATATAGGAAAGGAATACATGGACGACGGGAAACGGAGACGACAGCCAGGCACGACGGGACACGGGATAAGCCTTGAAAGAGATTTAAAAATAAACACACATTAGCAGTAAATTCAAAATGGCTTACCTCTAAAAAGCGAACATCATGTCTATGCACGACGGAATACAAAGACAACAGCTATGCACGATGGGACACGTGTTAAGGCTAAAAAGTGAATTTAAAATAAACACACATTAGCAGTAAAGTCAAAATGGCTTACATCAAAAAATATAGGAAAGGAATACATGGACGACAGGAAACGGAGACGACAGCCAGGCACGAAGGGACACAGGATAAGCCTAAAAAACATTATAAGCGGAGTCGAAATAGCTTACCTCTAAAAGCGTAATGAAAGCGAACATCAGCATACATACCCGGCAAAGGAATGCATGCACTACGGGAAACGAAGACAACAGCCAGGCACGCATACATACCGGGCAAAGGAATACATGGACGACGGGAAACGGAGACGACAGCCAGGCACGACGGGACACAGGATAAGCCTAAATAAAAAACATTATAAGCGGAGTCGAAATAGCTTACCTCTAAAAGCGTAATGAAAGCGAACATCAGCATACATACCCGGCAAAGGAATGCATGCACTACGGGAAACGAAGACAACAGCCAGGCACGACGGGACACAGAAAGCCTTAAAAACATTAAAAGCAGAGCCAACATAGCTTAACTCTAAACAAAAAGTTACTAAAAATAAATAATAAACACGTCTTACCTCTAAGACTCGTAATGAACACCAAAACCAAATGCCGTGACGGAAAAAGGGGGCGGGACTTAAAAAAAGGCACGGGAACGCCCCCGATTCGCGTCCTGACGGGGGGAAGAGTGACGGACAACAATGTCTTCCAATGGCTAGCCTCCATTTATGGAGCTAGCCAATGGTAGACTGAGGCGGGACATAGCCACATAGTGTAGATCAACAGATTTCGCCTGCGCGAACGCTGCTGCGCAGCAGACGCCAGGCGAAACCTAAACAGGGAAAAACATTCCTGGGACAGAACGGTGTCACTACAGACAAACACCTGTTTGCTTTCATGAAAATGCATAGGGGGTTGAATTAAAGGATGCCTCTCTGTACACCACCAAGTTAATAAATATATATATACGTTTTTCTGGATCAGATAAATTCACTATCATAAAACAGGTACAGAATTTCACTGAAAGCCATAGGGCATAGGTGCCTAAGGAATGAAAGAACCAACCTAGGTAAGAGCTTCTTCCTATTAATTAGCCATTGCTGCAATCACTGTTGGCCTCAGTGGCTCTTAGTTCCATGTGTATTTGACACAGGTATAGCCCCTCTTTGATGTCATGTGTAACTCATACTATTCAATGCTGATCATCTGTCTGGTATGGAATACTTCACCTCGACCAGGTTTCCCTCCTAAAACTGAAAAATGGGGTTTGGCAAAGCCCACTTTGATTAGTGGAGTTTCTTCTCTTTTGCCAACATCACATCGATGTTGTTGTTATTGTTTTCTGTTGTGGTAAATAAACTCTTTGAACTTAGAGCATGATTGTCTATTGTCTCTCCTGACCTTGCGTGACTATATGATTTTTATCATACTGCTTATTGTTACACTGTTGGCTTCCTGTATGCTTGTGTGGGCCGTAAAGGACTCCCCTATGCCTGTTGGCCCCTCTCTGGAACTAAGAGCCTACTCTACTGCTCACTCGGCTTACCCAAGTAGTAACAGGGGGACACCGCAAGCGGAAAAGACTCAGATTAAAGGTTCATAATCAAGAAACCCAGGACGATCATTTGTGACTTGAGAAAACATCTCGGACCACATTTATTGTTCATAGCCTCACATTTTTCCAGTAAACGCAATCATAAATTACAACATCACATGCTTTACATAAAATGTAATTTATCATTATTTTTTTTCCTTCCTGAACCGTTGCCATTCATGATTGCCCATCGGCTAATCTTCCCCACCACCACACTTGTGCAAACAAAGGGCCCAGTCAAATTCACGAAACACTGAGCTACCACTACCAGAAATTGAAAGTTCCGTTGACTCAGAGGGGCTTGACCCCCCCCTTACTGACCCAGCTGAAGTAATGTTAGCATCCAATTTTCCTTGGATGAATGCAGAAATTTGTTTAGCTGCTTCTCCATATTAGACAGTCATTATTGTAACATATTCCTTGTTTGTTGTGGATAATAACTTTCCGCTGCCTTTACTTAGTGAAGACAAAAAACCTAGCTGTGTTTGGCAGGAATCCACACTGCTCCTAAAAATTCGTCCCCTCCTCTCTTCCTTGCACATGCAATGCTTTGCAATTCCTCTCCGCATAGAGGGAAACAGAGCAGCAGCACATCCATAATGTAACTAGTGCACATTATGTTATAGGTTTGTAATGTCTTACAAGTAGTACTTTGCATGATTGGATTTCTCCTTTTTGCCAATCAGTAAACTAAAACTGAAGAGAGACTGGATGTGCAGACTAATATATACTACCACATTGACATTACCTACATATCGTCGTCAAGACCATTACTTGGCTCTGTCAGGAATGCAACCAACCAGATATACTATTCTAACTGCAGTCTCAGTTATGCGGCCACTGGAGGAATATTGAGGATATGGGTTGTCAAGGTAAAACCCAAGTCAATATAATGGCTTTCTTTCGGTTTTAAGGTTTGTTGTGTACAAGGTGTCAATGTGATAGTGGACAATGCAGCCACTGACAGAGTCCTGCCCCTTGGCGTTTGCAGCAGGTGCAAACAGCGCCATTGGTATGTTTCAAGGAGCCTATTTCTGTGAACAGCTCATGTTAGAAGGACTCTTTTGATGGAAGTTATATGTGGATTAATACACCTCCAAACTGAATGAGCAGTAATGGAAGATAAATTTGGCTCGGGTGGTGGGGAGCTGTGCCGTGGGGGTGGGGGCGTAGTTACCAGATATCTGTAGAGAAGTGGTAGAACTGTCCAATTTCTATTATTCGTTCGGCATATTCTCTGTAAAAGTACTAGCTCTGTCCCATTAAAAGAACAACAGCTCGGGGGAAAGTGTTACACTGTCCGTTACCATTATTGAAGCCCGACTGAGAAGTGTGGCGGCCCTGTGCTTGTGGATGTGATGGCTCAATGGCCTAATGCCTCCATTGCAAGAATCAGTGCTAACCCATGGGCCCAATCAGCCTTTCAACCCTCCGAAGTAAAAGCTGTTGAGTTGGGTAACATTAAACATCGGTCATCTTCAAGAACCTCCTTGGCGTGAACGAGCCCTCTACAAATCGGGCAGTTCCATTAACTGTACATGAAAGCAGTGCTGCTCAGATGTGTTCAGAATGTATCCTTTAGTGTGCACAGCTGAGTTGATATGTGGCTGGTCTTTGGCAATGGTGGCGTGATTGGTTCCCGAAGTACGTTTTATCATGGCCGCCTCTTTGGTGTCTGTCACAGTGACCTAAGAGCATGGATCAATGGTTCTGGATGGTAATTTTTCCTCAGTCTTCCTCTATAACAGAAGAAGCAGTGGGATACTGTGTGTGGTTGCAGCATCAAATTAAGCGGGGATGGAAATCAAGTAGTATTGTAGATAGGAAAGCTCATGCTGTTTACAAATATGATAAAGTGAGAGAACGAATAGATCTCATGGAGAACAGTGAACTATAGTACACTCATTGAAGACCAGCTATTGAAGGGTTTAACGGCTGGGGCTGCAAATGAAGCCAACACTTGGGTATTTAAGGCTAAACGGCACCTGCAGAAGCAGCAAGTACATTCTTGGCACTGGGCAATGGAAGCTCGGCTCACAAATTACATACAATTGCCTTCAACATTTTCTACCGAAGACCACAGTACTTCACAGGATTCTGAAAACATTATTTAGGTTTAATTGAAATATGAATTCTATTCAGCAGTGGGCTTATCCTTGATTAATTCGAAGGGCAATAGATTAGAATTTTCGTGAGACATGATTAACATTTTCATATGGTGTATATGCAATGAATTGCATGATTTGCGGCAAAATGGTGATATGAAAAGATCAGCTATGTTGGTGGATGCCTGATCTGTAGTACATGTGCCTTGGCATTTTAAGCCATTGTTGCCTTTGTAGGTTTCGCCTGCACAGCGTTTGCGCTGTGCTTGAGAAATCTATAGTTTTTAATATAAACTTAAAAGGGATTTACATCCCGCCTCCTCCGTTTCCTGGCTTCTCATTGGTTCCTGTGCATGCCACTTACCTTTCCTCCATTTCTTTTGTCTGTAGCATATTTTCCTGAATGTACCAATGCTTGTTCCTCATCTACTTCCCTTATCAGTTTCCCACCGCCGAAATAATTTTAACATCTGCTTTGGTGGAACCATATTTTCATAAAGTTTTGCCTTTCACTGTTGCAGCATATCTATATAACAATGTATCACCTGGAGACATTAAGTGATTTGCATAGAATCACAGGATGTTGCTCGGCGCCGCCCAGAGTCGCACCGAGATCCCCATCTCTTGAGTCAGCAGCTCTGACCACTGCAACACATCCTCTCCACTCCTGAGTTATCTGTCAGGGAGCTCTTTCCTTCTCCCAGATTATGATTGATGAAAACAGCTTTTTATTCATTCCATAGGTGAAACAGATGCATTACCAATGCTTGTTTTGCATAGGCTAGCTTGACTGTGCCTGTAGCATATCTTGCCAGTATCCTAGTTAACATATTGCTTGTTACTAAAATAGACATTTACCTTGTTCAGTAAATGTTGGCTTCTTGGACAGATCTCATAGTGTCATCATGGTCAAAGGTAATATGACATGCCTATGTGGGAAGACATTAGGGTCAAAAGTTATTTGATGTCACTACACGTGAGGTTTCTGGGTCAAAGTGTGTGTGATGTCACTTGCGGTCATCCTGGAGTTTTGGTAATTTGATGACCACGGGCCCAAAGTCTGTGAATAGTGAGGCTAGCTTTATCTGGGTAGGTAATGTCTCTTCCTTTGCCATATCTTGACAGTACTGTGGTTAGAATAATGGCAGTTACAAATACAGACATGAATCTTCTTTAGTGACTTTTGTATTATTTTATTAATCTTATATATTTCGGGGTTATTAACTTCAGTATGTCACTTCCTGTGATGTCTTCAGGGTCAAACATAATGACAATCCTTTCTGGAAAGACATGGCCAAAAGTCATTTGTTCTCACGTACTGTAATGTTGCTGGATCGCAGGATGTTTGACATCACTTCCATCAACCCTGGAGTTTTGTTGAATTGAGGTCCATGGGGCCAAAGCTCGTGAATGGTGAGACTAGGAGTAAAAGGCATAGCCCCTCACATCAGGGCTCGAGTCGGGGTACCACGCGGGTTGGACGGCGTCCCCCCACTTATTTTAACGGGAGCTCGATAACTGGAGCAAATGGAGCCACACATTCACTCTTTGGCCCCTCTGGGGCGAGATCGGAGTTCATTCAAAATGCTGCTCACGTGCTGGCTTCTCTGATGCAATCGCATCTAAGGGGTGAGCGAGGGGAGGCTATGAGTCTGATGGTGTAAGCCACCTTTTGTGACATCACTTCCTGTTGTGACGTCAGCGTCCCCCCACTTCTTTTTCTAGGACTTGTGCCCTGCCTCACATCACTGAGAAGTAAAATGAATAATGGCAATTACTTCTCTCCATCCCTGTGCCTCACCACCTGTGTTCGGGCATTCAGTGCCTGGATATTTTCTAGGCAATGACATAAGCTTTCCTTGCAAGTCTGTTGGGATGACATTTTGACTTCTTCCTGGATACTGGAGGGTATAATTACAAGCCCAGTGCTCCACCGGAATGTCACTTTTTGTGGTGGCGCACATGGCTTAGCCTTATCTAAATGGCCATGTGAAGCCACATTCCATGGCTTTTCATGTCCTTGTAGATATGGAGTATGGCAAAGCAGCGCAAGCCGCTGCCTTGCCTTACTCTGCGTGAAAGGGCATTTCATGAGTGTTGCTCTGAGGGTTCCCACGCAACACCCACGGACTCTGAGTCTGCCCAAGATTTACAATATCTCGTCAACATGAGGAAGCGCCAAAACGTTGCCCCTCCCTGGAGCAGGCGAATGAGGAGACATGTTTACATTTTTCCTCATTTTTTCCTCTTTCCACGTGTACTGCATTCTGCCACATACATTGAATGAGGAAAACACCTCTTGCGATTATTTTTGTGCAGGAAGTTGTTCCTTCATGCACCAAAACAATCCTCCAACAACACAGACGCCCTTGCATCAGCGAGCAAGGGTGCCTGCTTTGGCGCTTGGCTGCTGATTCTGCGCCGGCGCAGACTGAAAGGACCGGAATGCAACATATCTTGTAAATACGGTTCATTCCTGCCCTTTCAAATTGGCGTAAGGCACCACAGCAAAATGACTTGCGGCGCTGCCCTACGTATGCCAGTTCTTTGTTCGTATGCCCCTCGGTTTATTTCAGCCCTTTGTGCAAGTTCATGCCAAGAACCCAGAAAGTCTTTTTCTTACAGTCTCTATGGGGCATATTATCAAGAAACAGCGTTAACATTATTGCAGCTTTAGCGGCAGAAAACTGCCGCTAAAGCGCAGATAATGGACTTGATAATACGCCCTTGTGAATTCCCATAGAAGCCCATGTTCTGGTGTGAACCTGGGCTTCTAAGGGAATTCTCTACGGCGTATTATCAAGCCCATTGTCGCCGCTTTAGCGGCAGTTTTCCGCCGCTAAAGCGGCGATAATGTTAACGCCGGGCTTGATAATATGCCCCCAAATTATCCGGGTCTCCCATTCTAGCGAATCCCGTAATATTTGTTTGATTTTTATGCGTTATTACCAATGTCGCATTACTATGGTTCCGAAAGCTTCCTTTAAAATGCTTGATTTGACTTGTTAACTTTCTATGTCAGTGTTGCAATGACTGGATTTATTATATTATTTCTGGTCTAAAAGCTTTCACTTCAAAGAACACAATAGAACAGAGCAGAAGGCCTTCTTATCCACAGTTTTACGTCATCAGGGCTCTGCGAGTTCTTTTACCACAGGGAGCGCGCCAGGTGAGGGCGTCTTGACGTTTAGCAGACGTAGGCCGTGAGTTCTGCCTGAGCAGTGCCGCCGTCAAACCTGACAAGCACTAGCTCAGCTGCTACTGTTCCGAATTAGTTTATAGCGCCTATCTACCACCACTTAACAGAGCTAAATATAGTTGTCCAAGCAGGGAACACAGGAGGGGTCCGGAGCCTGGATGGTAATTTGGGATAGTCGAGAGATTGAGGGGGGCGGTTGAAAGCCTACCTTGGGAAACCCCGAATACATTTATAATGACTTTCATCAAAGCCCCAGTAAACAGAACCGTAGCCTCCCAGGTGGACTCTGTCATTTCCAATTAAGTGAACCAAAAGTTGTAAAATGTAATCCCTGTCTCCCCGCGTGGATGCAGCTTTTATTTCTTAAGCATGTGGGCGTTTATACAAACACGGGAATATACCGTGTAAGCATTTCTTTCGTGTTTTTATTTATAAACATGCGACATGCGATCTTTTGACTTTATCATTTTGTCTGCACTATTTACAAGGAGAGAGCTGTGAGGCGTGGCTATGCCTTCTGAGGAGAACAAGCATTGGCAAGGCCAATAGGTCTCGCTCAAGTGAAAATTATTGGCTTTGCCAATATCTTTCACCCATGTTGTACAACAGCGTGGCTGCTGTTCAGCATGGCTAAAAGTTAGTGGTGTGGCACAGAACAGAGTGGTGAAGAGGAGAGCGGAGTGGTGTACCGTGAAGTGGAGTGGAGTGGAGTGGCGTAGACAATAGTACAGTGGCAAAGAGTGGAGTGGCATAGGGTACAGTGGCGTAGAAGTGGCATAGGGTTGGAGTGGCGTACAGTAGAGTTGCATACAACAGAGAAGCGTAGAGTAGAGTGGCATAAAGTCGAGAGGTATAGAGTGGAGTGACAGAGTGGGTTGATGTAGAGTAGAATTGTGTGGAGGGACGAGTGGAATGGAGGGGCATAGAATAGATTACAGTTGAGTAACGTAGAGTTGAGTGGAGTGACGTTGAGTAGAGTGGCATAGCGTAGAGTACAGTGGAGTAGAGTGGAATGGCACTAGGTAGAGGAAAATGGAGTCAAGTGGAGTGGCATAACGTGGTGTAAAGTGGTGTAGCAAGCTCAAAATAAGCACAAGACAGTGCAGCCCATTGGCATGCACTTGTCATAGAAGTTCACATCATTAAAGTGAAAAAAAAACAGAAAATGCTACTCAAAGGCGTACACCGGTAGCAAACTGAAAGCAGACTTGGGGGCAGGTTTCGTAAGATTTACCTAAGATTTCACAAAAGTGAGGCAAATTGGTGCAACATTTTTTTGTCTGATTTTTTTGTAACAATAAATTTGTTTAGCCCTGGAAATAACGTGAAAGTAGTGCAGAGCAGTGCATAGCACTGCTTTGCATTACTTAGCGCCAATGGGGCATACCATGGGTCGTCCATGGGCATTCCCATGCAACCAAGGTTTCTGATGCTAAACCCAATTTACCAAATAAAGTAGACAGGGTTTAGCATCTGAAAATATTGCAACCAGGCGCTACGATGGAGAACTGCTTTTTTCCCTCCCGTTATTTTCCAACTTCCCATGTGCGCTGCACTGTACAGCACACATACAAAGTGGGAAATGTGTAAAATTAGTCTAAGCATACTATTTTGTACTGGAAGGTTGTTTTTCCAGTACAAAGCCTATGCTTGACTGACAGTGAGACCCTTGCACTGTGGCGCAAAGGTGTCTTGGTGGCTCATGGCAGCTGATTTCAGCACCAGCACTAGGGAGAGAGTAGGAGAGTGCCATATGTCAGTAAATGTGGCGCTCACCTGCTCTGTCCTCCTCACACAGTGCTATAGAGACGGGGGTATACCCAAACACAGTCACTGGGACCTGGGTTCTATTTGATACAATTACAGGTGATCCCAGTGTAGGACCATAGAAGGACACACAGAGAATGTACAATTCAAAGAGACACACTTTCAAGAATATCGGATTACAATGTTGATTATTCACATAGAATCCACAAAAAGCACAATATGCGTATAAAATGTTACACTTTTAATTGGTAGGTTCAATATTCTTCAAATTTTGACCAACAAAAAGTGCCCCGGAGGGAAGGAAAAGGGGAAAGTGAAGGGATAAGTGAGGATCAAGAAACATCAATAATAATATAACACTGGTCAGTAAGACCCAACTTATTTGAAAACAATACAAAACATGTTGGCTCTCATATTCAGCCACATTGAGAGCATGAATGATAATTAGCATACATGAAAGCCTCACAACAAATAAACCACTTTGATCATTATCAAAATGTGGACAGAAGTGGGTGAAATAGAGTTCGTCGACGTTTCGACCCCCGATGTTCTAGGGAAGTTTAAAACCCTTAGGCTGGGGTCTTCATCAGGACAAAAGGCGGAGGGGGCAAGCATCCTACGGGGGAAAGAAGGGCACGGGATAAGATATCTAACAGAATAAATAGGAAAGGACTTAAAAAACAATGGCAATTGCAAATTATTACCGTGGATTAATGAACTTCAGGGTTCAGTCACTTCATGGTGTTGTTGGGCCGTAGCTCCAAGCGAGCAAATATAAGAAGGAATAAATAGGGGTATGTGCATTGACAGATCTTGGTGAGAAACAGGAGCAAATGGGATGGTAGTTCCGAGCGCTGTTCAGGCGAAACCTAAAAAAGAGCCATGATGTCCGCCTAGGTATTCGGCTACCCTAGCATTTGGCAACACAAACAATGCGCTCCTTAAAAACGTTGGACATCTGCTTTTTATTTTTAAAAGTGAGTACTTCTTCTCGCTTATGGTAGGAAAAGTGAAGCTAGAAGTTAGTGAGTTTTTTGCTGAAAACCAAGAGTTGACTAAAAGTGCCCTTCAAACACCTGGAGTAAGTTGACACCTTAGTAGAAATCTATGCAATTGGTTGAATTTTGAATACTCTACAAGGCTTAAATGTTTATGGCAATTATCTACTTGGAGGTACACATCTTGCGCTTCCACAGAACACACAGCTCTCTCCATCTATGCCTCTTTCTACCATTCACACCTGTCCCAGCCTGCAACCCACTAGACAAGATGACAGCACTGCAAGTCCTCGCTAGTGGCAACCATGTAGAAATACTAAACACAGTGTGCAGTCACATCTGGCCTTTGCTGTTTGCCCGTGCCCTCTATTCCCTCTGAGCGTCTAACTTCAGTTTGGCATCCAGCTCGCCCATGGCTGCGCGCAGCGAGGTATCCCCAAGATAAAAATACTCTTCTCCAGTAGCACTTCTGGCCTGAGCCCCATTAGATGCAGGGGGGGCTCCTCCCAATAACAAGTACTCCTTTTCCTCAAGTCTCTATCACTCTCCAGCCACCACACCCCAGCCTATTCAGATGTGAAACTATGAAGGCAGTCAGAGGCTGCTTAAGTCCAACCCAATGTGCCAGCAACATAATCTCTCCAGTTAGGCTGCCATGTTGATTTGTTAGACCCTTGCAGGGCCAACCTTCCTATTGAACCATTCCGCCAGGGACCCACCCATTATTCTGTCAAGGGCCCTGCCCTCCTTTGCTTCCACTGCAAATTGACAGGGAGGGAACAAGCAGGCCCTAACTCGTCATGATCCATTCAGGATGACAGGGCTACCTGAGGTGTAATCCTGTTGCTTTTTTTGGGGCTCTTCTTGCCGCTCACACCTGATGTTAATGTTCGCTCTATGGTGCACTCAGAACATTGATTAGTCTGCTCCCAGCCTCTGGAAAACACAGCTAACAGGGCCCCAAACTACAGATGCCCACACCAGACTCAGTCAAGGACCTCTGGTGCACTGTGGGGGTGCTGTAGTCCTCTATCGTTTGCCCTGTTGGATTAGGTGACGGATCCCGGGAGTACAATACAAACACTTGCGGATGCTTCTGGCACAACTCTCCATAGCTGCTCCCGACACCAGGCTCCCTGTGGTCACTTCTCCAGCTCGGGGCCTTAAACAAGTGCTAAGAAAGTCTTCACTTCCACAGGAGAGTTCCCTGCCCTTAAGAGGTCTTCAATGTCCTTACTGCTGTCATTGCCGCGAAGGCCAGGCCCTAGTGGCACTGCGGATCAGTAGCAAGTCACTTTAGTTCAGCTGCTATCTTGTCCCATTATATGAAACAGGACTTAAACACAGTTCTAATGCTTCAATTTCCCGTTTGATGGGATATGTCAAAGGATTCTGTGGGATTGTGCCTGTAGGCTGCCAGAGCCACACTATAGTGTGGCCATCTTGCTGGGTGGCGCTGAAGGTAGCAACATCTATGACTGGTCTCGATTTGGGCTATTAGTCGTTTGCAATCGAGTGCTTAAAATGTAAAATTGCCATCACTTCAGAGTCCATTATTTTTAGGCCAAATGCTTCAAATTCTTTTAATGCCATGTAGGGAAATATCGAGCATAAAACTGAAGTGCTTTCACCCCAAAAAAAGCATAGAACAATTTTTCAGTAAATTCCACTTCTGGAACTTGTATTATTAATCAGATATACAAAACCCCAGATCTCTGAAAAGGAAATTAAAAGTGTAAGACACACTGTAAATTAACCTGTGGTGTTATTTTACCTGTCTTAACGTCAGCGAGGTGCCTTTTTCCATCTTTTGTTTTACTTTTTCCCCATCTCTATTACACCTCCCATTCATCTGACTGCTAGCCTTTATGGGTCTTATTCACAAAGGCATCCCGGAGTGCATAAAGTAGTACTCCTGTAAGGACTCTTTCTTGTCTTCGTGAATTGGCACCAAAACACCTAAATAGGGAATAATATGAGAAAGAGCACTATGCCCTCTGTGCACTTTCGGTAGTAGTGAAAAACCTATTTTTTGGACCAATTCACATAGGCATGCAGGAGCAGTGGTGGCCGGCATGGCTGGCGGGTGATTGCGGGGGTCACAGGGTTGTTGCTCGAGGGACTGGAGGGGGGTCGAGATTGCGGGAGGGAGCTTCACAGAAACAAAACAAAAATAACTTACCTTTCTGCAGGGCCCCGAGTCTCTGGTCCTGCTCTCCTACTTACAACTTCAGGAACAGGAAGTAGGCAGCCAGGCTCCCTCCACTAAGCCAATCACAACGCTGTAATTCAGTGTTGTGATGGGTCTGAGCACCGTGCGCTCAGCCATGGGCTGTAGCGGTGGGCATGTTCTCCATGCAGGCTGCAATGCAGCCTGCATGGAGAAGGGGAAGTGTGCATGACTGGTTTGGGCTCCCGATATGGCAACCAGTCATTGCGCACTTAGGAGTGGGCAAACCACTCCTCCCCTGCCCTGCTCCTGTAAAAGAAAGAGTGCCAATGCCAAAGCTCTGCTCAGAAGCCCCTGGCCCATGCAATTGTGCAACAAGACTCAAGAAAGAGCCTATACTATCGATTGTGTGATATATGCTCCGCCATGAAGCCCGCCAAGCCTGTTGTAACCCTAAGGGCGTCCGCGAGGCACTGCCAACGCTATTACTGTACTATGTATGTTTAAAAAACTTGCTAATAAAACACGTTGAAATCAAAAACGTCATACACCAAATATCAAGGCTGGTAATCTTAAATTGACCTCATGCCCTTTTAATGCACTACCAGACACTCCCAGCCCCGTCATCTCACTCTTGCAGGTTCCTGTTGGCTGCATTTGTGACGGTTTCGCCGTCTTTCTCTTCCTCCGTCTTTCTGATCTGTGTTTTTCCCTCTTTTGCGCTTGGTACATATCTGATTCGGAAAAAATAAGTGCTGGTGGCCCCCACCTGCTCAAATTAAGCACTGCCTGGATTCATAAATGCCTATGATAATCTGCCCCTATATATGCGATATCGAAATTGAGTTGTATCGTTCATCCATATGTTTAAACCGCTGCTTCCAAGTACTCCAATGGTACAAAAGGGGGTGGTGATGGACGGAGCATCTGAACCAATCAAACACTCACACCCAGTCAAAAGATTTGGGTTTGATCCATCACCGTTCTTTAGCCCACTCTGCCACCCAAAAGTACTCCAGGACTGAACGCTATATTTAAACTTTTGAGTGCACTGATGAAGTCGGTTGTGAACTCTCAAAGCGATGCAACACCTTCATTTACGTTAATCCAAAATGTGTCCGTCACATGCTCCACACAAGTAGGTGTTTTTTTAAATTTCTCTTGATTTTGGCCATTTCCACTGGCATGCCTCCAGATATATTGTTAAAAAGTGACATGGATTGAGGTTGACATTGTTATGTTCTTATTAACTCTTGGGTGCATTACTTATTTAAGCGAACGCTATTTTTAACTTTCGATTATTAATTTATTTGTCTTGCCTCAGGGTCCCCCGATGAGGTTTGCATTTTTTTTGTTGCATTTTTCTATAGCGCGAGCTCGACCCGAAGGCATTGGAGCTCTTTACATAGGCCTTTAAATATAGGCATTTGAAACGAAACCAAGTTATTTCGTGCCTGCCCCGTTAGTGAAGTCGTGCAGCGCCACGCGAGGGGATGTCTGTCAAGGCGTTGGGCGCTTTCGGTAGATTGCAGCTCTAGACTGTGCTTGGGAGCAGGGTGCTGGGGGTTTCTTTCCAAAGGGGGAGGAGAGGAAGTCAGCAGACACATGGAGAAGAAAGACTCGAGGCCAGACTTTAATGGCCAATTCACATCCCCCTCCATTAGCATCTCAAGTAAAACCCACTTGTTGTTTTGCCTGAAAGGAGGAACTTCGCTTTTGCTGCCGAAGAAGCTTACAAGTCATTTTCAAGTGCCCATTTCATCAGATAAAAGAGAACAGAAAGTAACATGCAGGAGAAAAGTGTGTCCCTGCCATAGTCATGCAAATGCCGCTTGCTGCTGAGCATCACACAGCTTGGGCCAAGCGAATCCTTCAGTTTCACTCCCATAGAAGCTGCTTTCATCCTGTGCACCGGGAGAACGGACGTCCTCACTTCCTGCCTGCCTTCTTTCTACCAAGCAGCGTTTAGTGGTCGAATCGTGCATAGGCACAAAACAACCTTGCAAAAATCATCGAGGTAACACAAGATGATTCACAATAAAGGCTGCTTTTACCCTTGCATAGCTGCCAAGGTTTCAGATTGCTATGTGTGACATTTTCATATTTCAAGAGTAATTATGAGTGACATTTCAACGAGTATGAGTGACACTTTCTCGCGAACAAAACAAAGCAATGAAGATGAGGGAAACACATAAATATCAAGGATTGTAACCATTTGAGCAACGAGAAACTCAAAGAATATCTTAAATCTCCTGCCAAACACCAGAAACGGAAGGGCACTTACCTAGAGCCCAGTTTACTTATACTCATGAGCATGACGTGCTAAAAGCAAATTAAATAAGGATTGGTGAAGGTACTAGTGACACTTATTTCTCCGCAGCAAGCAGCACGTGGCTGGATTGACAATAACCCAATCAAACACTGCAGTAAGTGTGTTTAATCCTTATATCATCTTGACCAGCATAGCTGCCAAGTTTTCAGACTGCTTGCTTATGTGTTACATTTTGGTGGTTTCAATGTGGTATAAGTGGCATTCACTACCTAACGAGTGATACTTTCTAGCAAGTAAATCTAAGCAGTAACTAGTATTTACACAGTACATGAAGTTGTAACAAGGACAAGTATGTGCCCCCCCTACACTTGCTGTACCTGAAATAGCCTTCTTGTACAATGCCTCTAAATTACATAATTTCATCACTATAAAAAAGCCAGAAGTTCCTCCGAATTGTAAATAACTAAAGGGTTCTGCAGAAAACAAGACTGCCCACCCGACCTACTAGCTGAGAGGCGCAAAAGCGAATCTCAGCTGCTACTATTACTTAATAAAGATTCAAAACCATCTGAAGTTTGGTAAAGCTCCTCAATCGATCCTAATAGCACATACAAAGTACCACTACCAACACCCTATCAACCATGTACCCAGAGCGCGCAGAGAAACCTTGCTGTGAATATAAGCGATATATAATGGACAAACATGAAGGGGCATCAAAGTACTCCACAATTCAAAAGTAGCTCAGGTCTATCATATGGAACAGGCTACATAAATACTAACAAATCCCTATTAACATCTGCTCCACGTGTTACCTCTTTATTAGGCCGACCAGCCTGTGACCTTGTGCAGATATTTGAAATCCTGCCTGACCTGTCAGTGACAAGCTGCCCTCTTCTGTTTTAATTTTTTCACCTTTACTGCCCCTCCCACGGACCCCACCTTCGCAATTATATGAAGCTGCTTAGAACATCACTTCTGAGCCTCTCTGTCCCAGGTGAAGCCCGGCCAATTCCAAACAGGATGTGAGGCCCCAATAACACTCATCATTCTCACAGGTGCCTAGTGTTGGCAGATGAGCAGCAGAAAAACAAATTAAAAGAGATAGTCAGCCTTTGCCTACCTACTGAGCAGGGCTCCTCCCTGTCGGAATCAATCAGGGGAGCGAGCATCAGGATTCTAGGGCCTCTCTTGTCAAGGTGGGACCGGGTCCAACAGGAAGGATGTGCTAGGCCCCAACATGAAGAAGTTACAGACCGATGCAGGCATCTCGGCTGCCGAAGTGTCAGAGTCTCAGCTGACTCGTACCATTTATTATTCTCACAAGCTGACTGAGGCCGGCGCAGTATTCTTACATCCAACAACGTCTTTTGCTAGTACTGTCAGAAACTAGCTTTTTAATTATCAACGGATCTTTTGCGAAATAAACCGGTAAAGATATTAACAGGGCCAGAAAAACAGAGTTGTTCGGAGCCTGGCAGACGTTGTAAGTGAGCTACAGCAAGTTCTATCACATCGGCGGGGCACCGACTGACTGCAGGAAGCTGTCAAGGGAATTATTTCTATAATGTAAATAATTCAACTCACACACAGACACTTCGATGGCTGCAATGCACCTCTCTGTCTCTCTTGCTCATTTACTTTACATGTTGGCAAGCGTTAGAAAGAACATTTGACACTCTGGTCTCCCACTTACTTGCAAGGAGAGGCCCACGGAATTTCAGTTACTCCCCAGAGTCTGGTCGCAACTTTTCACTCGTCTCCAGCATTAGGAATGGCAAACGTGCGCCGCACCCCCAGTGATCCCCATCAGACTGACTGAGGCTCACAGCAGTGGCAGCTCCGAGCGGGTCACTCATCATTAATTACAATCTACTGCCTCTACCACCACTGATACTGGGCCTGTGCTGGTGGCGGCGGGAGCAGCAGATGGTCGGTGATTGGCTGCAGTATAACGGACTGAGAGAGCAGCCGGGCCCCCCTGCAGTGTGTGATGATTCATGAGAGCCGCGCTGGCGCCGCACCATAATTTGCCGCATTTTGTTTCTTTCCAGGGCAACAGGCAGCTCCTGGCAAAGTGCAGTAGAGAGATACATTTGTAGCGCTCTCAGCCACAGAGCTGAGAGCAGCAGTCTCTGATTAACTGTTTAGGAGCGAGGGAAGCAGGCGCACCTCTCGGAACTGCAGAGAGAGCCCGGGCACAGTGACAGGCGCTGCTGGTGGCTCGCCTGGCAGCAGGTGCCAAAAGGCGTGACAACGCATTTCAGTGCGGTGATGCGGATCACCGCACTGAAATGCGTGAGCGTCACACCTGTTGCGTGACGCTTGGCAGGACTGCCCTTGGACATCATGGAGTAAATTAACTGTAACTTTTCTCAGTAAAGATCCTTTCTGCCAAATTTGGTGTAATTCCGTTCAGGTGTTTTGGTTGTAGCACTGTTCGAAAATCCGTGGGGAAATAGTATTTTGAGACCTCTTTTTTTCTCTGCCCCGGCTTGACCGATCACCCTGAAAATTTCCAAGGGGTTTAGGTAGATACGTTTTTTTATAAAGTTTTGTTAAGATTCCGCAAACAGCACCAAAGTTATTGGCAAAAACAAAAAATCAGTTATCTATGCTAACACCAACCACTGTGTTGAGAAATGTAAGGAAATCTAAATTTATATATCTACGATCGTGGCTAATTCACAAATAATAACAAACTCCTACAGAGATCTGCAGAGCTCTGATTGGCTGCCAACACTTCAACCAAGAAGTGTTGGTGGGCAACTTGGGACTCGGCTTGAGCAAGGTGCCCCAAAAAACATGAAAATAAAGAAAAGGGGACAGGGTAGGAATACCCTGACCACTAAACCTTGGTCTTTGGGGTGAAGAGTATTTTAGAAAAAAAATGTTGCCACAAATTTGCGAAATTCGTTAATTTGTGGCAAGAATAAAAAAAAGTGCAACATGCTTTTCTTTTTAATTAAGCCCCAGAGTGGGACTGGTCCCTGGGGCATGCCTCCTTTGGTAATTGAAAGGAGAGGGTGGACGTGGCCTTCGCCCCGGAGACCATTACCTCTCCGGGGCGTATATCAATGTGAAAGTGGGGTACCACATAGAGCCCCCGCACACTGTGCCCACCACCTCCCCAGGGCACAAAACATTAAATAATATAGGGGGGTGCCTGGACCCACATGACCCTAAGACCACCACTTCCCTGTGGCTAATTTGAGTATAGTGTGGGAGCCCCAAGTGTGGTGTTGGGTTCAAATCAGGCCTACATACTCTGCTAAACTCTCGAACACCTTAGTATAGAAGTTGGCACGGACACTGGAAAAGGTAAAAGACAAGTTTATTAAGACCCCATGGGGTGGTGATACATTCCTACAGCACCCTTCGGTAATGTAAGAAGTAGCACACCGAACATTGGTGCGCGACCTCTTTTATACAGTTTATTAGCAATAAAAAGATAGGCGGTTACAAGTTACACATTTTAGGTACATATAAGGTCATTTTTGGAACACGGCCAACATGTGGGAGGAGTTTCAACAGCACTGGTCAGTTAGTGTGAACATTCCTAAAGAGTGACCAATTGGTGCGTAATGCGCATGTGCGCTTGACCAGTACTAAAAATAGCCTGTTGCCGAGCAGACTAGTGACCATGGGTATCGAGAAAGGACAAAAGGGCACACTGACCACGAGGCAGCGTGTTCATAGGAAACGGAAGTCAGAGGGATTCAAAATGGCCCCCGTTCGTTTTGGTCAAGTTAACAGAAAAGACCGTGTAGCTGTGCTAAACGCTAACTCAGGAGCTGCCAAAACACGACAGACGGCCCTTTTTAGCGTTTAGCAAAAGCTACCTCATAGTGAACGTAGTCAGAATGTTCATCCTCAATGTCAATTAGCCATTATTTTCAATACTTCATCATTGATCAGTTTCTCTTGCTTAACAACAGCTCGTTTGGACGGAATACAGGCTGTGATACATACAGAACATAATGTAGGGACACATTGAATACATAGACAAAGGAAAAATAGTACTCCAATAAAAACACAGAGAATCGTTAATAATTTCCAACCCCAAGTACTAAGCAGGGCCCAGAACCAACCAGAAAAGGTCCATGTTCCATTTTCTGGATGGATCTCAGCAGCTATTTTATGTAATTTTGTAATCGAATCATATACAGAAGGTGAGTTATCTGGTACGTAAACGCAACAACTACTTCCGATGACGCGGCATGCTCCACCTCTATCAGCTAGTATCACATCTAGAACCATTCGATTCTGGAGCGCTACAATTCTGGTAATTTGTAATTCCTCAGTAATATTCCCTAAAGCAGAGGCAGTTTCATTAGCGACGGCTTCCACCACACGTGTAAGCCGCCTTATCTTCCTGCTATTCAGTGCAGCTCCTACGAATGAAAATAACCCCAAATTGAAATCTACATATTGTTGTAATGTGGTATCAGTCTGGTCTATTTCATCAAAATCTATTGTTCGTTTCACTCTATTCAATATGAAATCATGGTACAAAACATAATCATTGTGATACATGGGAGGAGCAATAAATACAGGTGGTAATACAAAAGCTATATAACACGTTCCCAACCATCCCAATGGTAGACGGTGGTATCCCTTATTTCCACAAATGAAATATGTGTTACGTGAGGCTACAAATGCAATTCCAGTTGGTGTATCAAAGGTAAGTGTAATATTACATTCACTGCGGCCTACAGGGATTGTACCTTTATTTCTAATACACAAATCTGCTTTTGTATCAATGACTGTTATTATATGCATGCTCGTCACATTTATAAGTCTTTGATTCGTATATACGCGAGGCGTAGAAACATTGTCCGGACGGTACTCTTCCCATTCGAATTTAGTTCCTTCAGCGTGTGGATAGCCATCTTTATCGTTATAGCATATTTTATTCAACCGAAAAAGTAGTCCACCTTTCGTTGGCCATCGCAGAGTAAAAAGAAGAGTGTACCAAGCATGACAAGAACCATTATGAGTAAACGGGAGAGGAATGAGTGGTGTTCCTCCCTTCTTCTGATGTCCGGGCAACATTCCACATACCCAACAATTGGACGTGTTGGTCATATTATGAGTATGATGCAAAATCTTAATAAAGCTGTTGTTCAAATAAGTCTGCCTATGTCTTTCTTCGTGAAAAGGCAGAGTGAAATGAAAATGTTCGGATGGACTTGGAGTGGTGGGCAGCAAATGTTCTCGTACAGGAAACAACAGTTCTATAGTCCAGGCTAATACTGCGATCACCACTACGGTCAAGACAAATAAAACAGCACCAAGAATTCTCCCTCTTCGTGTCGAAGGAGATGCCATAGTTCACAAAACAATACTCTTCAAAAACAACACTAAGCCGGAAAAATAAAAAAAAACGATGGTTCTGAACCGAGGCTGCCGTTGATTTGTTCTCCGGGATTCAAGACGGGTGTCGCTACACTGGGCAGAACTGATCCCCCCCCCTTGATATTCCCGGCTTCCGTTTCACAAACCTCAGAGCGGTTACCAACCAGTTTCAAAAACACAAAAGGAATCTTATTTCCTGGGGCGTAGATTATACTTCACTTTATCAGAAACAACGTGGTCCGGGAAGGCTCCCTCCAATTCATCAGACGTAACAGCTGGGCTCTTTTCTGTATCCAAAATCTTTCTGTAGTCGGATAGCACCACAGGGCTCACCAGGTCCGGAGAGACACGTCGGCAGTGCGTTGAATGTATCCACCGCTTCTTGTTGGTGACTCTCACAGCAGTTCGCGTAGCCAGCAGCACTTGCTCAGGGCCATGCCATCTCGGTTCCAAACTGCTGGATCGCTCAAAGACTTTGACCATCACGTGGTCCCCAGGGCGGAGATCGTGAGCCTCACCAGTGGAGTTATCAGGGAGCGCCTCTCGAACCTGTTGATGAATAGAAAGCAAATCATTTGTTAATCGTGCCAGATAATCGTTCATCATTATACAAGGCATATCATGTATCAAACGAGGTTTTGGAACTCCCCAAATATTCATAGGCCTTCCAAACACCACTTCGTAGGGTGTGAGGCCAGATCGAGAATGTGGCACTGATCGAATGGACAGCAATGCCAAAGGCAAAGCATCCGGCCATTTCAGAGATGTAGATGCCACTATCTTTGCTAACTTCAGCTTCAGAGTTGCATTGTATCGTTCTACTAAACCTGCTGATTGCGGATGAAAGACAGCATGGAATCGTTGCTTGATTCCCAATCCTTTCAGGACGTATTCCACTACTTTCCCGATGAAATGAGGGCCATTATCACTCCACATAAGTTTACAAACACCGTAGCGCGGGAAGTACTCTTTCAGTAACACCTTAGCTGTTGTCAATGCTGTATTGTCTTTCGTAGGGTAAGCCTCAATCCATTTGCTGAAGGCACACACCACTACTAGGACATACTTGAGATTATTACAGCGCTCCAGCTGGATGTAATCCATTTGTAGTACTTCAAATGGTGCAGTAGGTGGAACAAACCCACCTTTAGGAGTATGAGTCCCTTGTCCAGGATTGTGCTGCAAACATATCAGACAGGTCTGCACTACTCTCTTAGCCGTGCTAGCAATGTCAGCATTTTCCCAAACTCGTGTAAGCAATTTAGTAATTGCGAGAGCTCCAATGTGTGCCAGCCCGTGTGTCATTTTCACCATTGTTTGTACATAGGCTATGGGTAGTTTCCATCTCTCCATATCTTTACTACGCCAGCAACCCTCATCATCCAATACTCCTTCAGTGGCCCATTTCACAAGTTCTGCCTCTGAGGCTGACTTCTGTATATCTAGTATTTCTTCTCTAGCATCATGCCACCGCTCAGCTTGTGACTTCACCACATACATGGGGAAATTATTTTGCAGCATAGCGGTCTCTCTCGCAATGCGGTCTGCGAAAGCATTGCCTTGCCCTATTTTGTCCGTCACCTTTTTGTGTGCACTGCACTTGACTATTGCAACTTTCTTTGGGCATAACAGTGCATTCAGGAGATCGCGTACCAATTCTCCATGCATGATGTGTGCTCCGTGTGAAGTCAGGAATCCTCGTTCCTTCCAAAGTAGGCCAAAATCATGCACTACTCCAAAAGCGTAACGACTATCCGTGTAAAT
The DNA here is from genome assembly GCF_964261635.1 of Lissotriton helveticus. Classification (NCBI taxonomy): domain Eukaryota; kingdom Metazoa; phylum Chordata; class Amphibia; order Caudata; family Salamandridae; genus Lissotriton; species Lissotriton helveticus. The sequence goes on from NC_136067.1 coordinate 992,756,139, forward strand.
GTTCACATATAGTCCAGCACTTAACTCACATGCCTTCGTTAAGGCTATCAACTCAGCCGCTTGAGCCGATTTTTGGGGTATTCGTGCTGCTTCTACCACAGTCTTAAGTGTCGTGATCGCATAAGCTGCGGAAGTCGTACCATCTGGTAACCTCACGCACGATCCATCAACCCACAGTTCCCCATCTACATCTGGAAATGGCGTATCCTGTAAGTCGATACGACCCTTTGTCTGTTCCTCAGTCAGAAAAACACAATCATGTTGTTCTTCCTTCTGGGTCTCAGCAACAGGGTCCGGCAATAAAGTAGCAGGATTTAGTGTTGCACATCGTTTTAATGTGATGTGAGGCGCCAACAACGTTAGCTCATATCCTGTAAGTCGGGCACTGGTTAGATGCTGCGTTTTCGTTTGATTCAGTAACGCATCTACCGCATGGGGAACTAGCACCAACAATTTGTGTGACAAAACTATTCCCTCACTTTGTCGTATCGCAACTGCTGTTGCTGCAACTGCTCGAAAACATCCAGGCAATCCTCGAGCCACAGGGTCGAGTACCGCCGAGAAGTATGCGCAAGGCCTCTGTTTGTCTCCGTGTGTCTGCACTAAGACTGACAATGCGCACCCATCCTTCTCGTGTACATATAATGTGAAAACCTTCGTATAATCAGGTGTACCTAACACTGGTGCAGAACAAAGAGCTTGTCTCAATTGTTCAAAAGCATTCTGACATTCATCCGTCCATTCAATGGGAATCGGTGTATCTTTAGACAACAATGCTAACAATGGTTTAACAATATGCGAAAAACCCAATATCCATTGCCTACAAAAAGACGTCAAACCTATAAAGGCGCGAACATCCTTCTGAGTGCGAGGGACTGGAGTATCTAGAATTGCTTGAATTCGATCTGGTGTCAATGCACGGCCCTCCTTAGACAAAAGATGACCGAGGTAGGTCACCTTTGGTCTACAATATTGCAGCTTTTTCTTCGAAACTTTATGATTATGTTTGGCCAGGAAGGAAAGCAAGGAAAAGGTACTCTTCTCACATTGTTCTGGCGTATCTGCAGCAAGTAAGATATCATCTACATATTGAATGAGAACCACTCCCTCCTGTAAGTCAAAGGAATCAAGCTGTCTTTTTAATGCCTGACTATAAATGCTAGGACTTTCAGTATAGCCTTGAGGAACTCGACAGAATCTGTACGATTTATTATTTAATGTAAAGCCGAATAGATATCGACTGTCAGGATGTACAGGGATCGAAAAGAAGGCATTCTTCAAATCGATGACTGTAAAAGTAGTTGCCGTCGGTGGAACCAACGTAAGCAATGTGGTGATGTCAGACACCACTGGATACTGAGGCACTACTATCTTGTTTATTTCCCTCAAATCAATAATGAAACGGTAAACCTTAGCATCTGTATCTCTTTTAAGGATTGGTAAAATTGGGCTATTACAAACATTGTAGGGGACTTCCTCAACTACTCCTGCCGAAATTAAATCATCTACAATGTGTATCAAAGCAAGTTCACCTTCTCTGGAAATCTTATATTGTGGGACACGTGGCAGAGATACTCCCTCCTTTACAGTAATACGCACTGGAGGAATTATCATCTGCCCTACATCCGTATCGGAAGTGGCCCACAACGTTTTCGGTAAGGAGGCCAGAACTTCAGATTCATGGAGAAAACACACTCGCTCTAATTCCGGGTAATTCTCATTCAACACAACTCGCACTCCTTCTGGGGCACAGTGAATAGTAGCTCGAAAGTGTTTTAACATATCGAGTCCAATAATATTATCTGGTGTATTTGGAGACAACAAAAAGGGACAAGGGGCAGCAAATTTATCAACATGAAATGCAACTGGTTGAGACAATGGGCTAGAAGTAGGTGTTCCATCGAACCCTATTGCTGTAATTACCTCGCCAGACAGGGGAGCCCTTGGAACCAAGTATTTGGACAAAGCGCTACGAGTAGCTCCTGTATCGACCAGAAATTTATCAGTGGAACCCAGAACATGTGCTTCTATGTATGGACCCCTCTGATCAACTGGTACCTCAACCGATTCCACACCCCATCCTACGCAATCCTATGCGTAATGCTCATCCCGTGGTTCAGCAGGACCACCCTCATTTATCTGATATTGATTGCGATTATCAAACGTATTATAATCTGACTGACCACGACCCCTTGCTCCATATCCTCCACGATCATTCATGCCATAACCTCCTCTTGACCCTCCATAATAGTTCCTAGATCTCCCACTTCCTCGTCCCCTCAAATTACGCTGCTCTCGAAACACCGGACAGTCTGCAATCCAATGCCCAAACTGTTTGCAGTATGCACATTGATTCACAGAAATGTCAGAACAAGGGGGGGGAGCATTACTGTATGATCCTCGCCCTCCTCTACTGTTTCCCCTCGTAGCCTGAACCTGAGCTAACATTACCTTCGTTTTCAATTCCTTCGCCTTCTTTTCACTACTTTCTTTCGCCTCCAATTCCTGTCTTTCATAATATTGAGCCATAGTCAATAAAGAAGCAGGGGTTGCTGTGGTTCATGAACTTTCACTCGCTTTTAATCGTTTCGCAATCTCCGGTAGGAGATTGGCTACATACTTATCAACGAATAGATGCCTGCCAGTATCTTCTGTCAATAATTGACCACTGTAATCATGGAACGCTTCCTCGAAGCGAGAGAAAAAATCGGAAACTGATTCATCCGTTTTCTGCTTACACGAGGCTAATATAGTCCAATCAATCTTTTTAGCGGGAGCAAGAGTCTTTAGTTTTGTTAGTATGGCCCCTGGAAGGTCTAATATTAATTGACACGGCTTACATGCTGGTTCTCTGTCTAAATCAGCCTGAACAAGATCTTTCCAAGTGGCCCCGAGAGTCGTGAGGTCATCAAACCTACGAATTACTCTCCACATATCAGGGGGCAATATCAACCCGAAAAATAGATCAATATCAACTAACGTCATGATACATGAAGAAATTGCACTTTCAACATTTTCATAAAAAGCCGCAGGGTTTTTACGGGGATCAGGTAAAGCATTCTTAAGCGCCATGACATCTGCTCTATTCCAAGGCGTATAAACCCAATTATATACAAAATACCCTTTCGCGTCTTTGGATCTTTTATCATCATCTGTGCCATCCCCTTTATGAGGGACATATAACGGCGCAGCTTCTCGCATAGGTCTAACATTAATCGCAGCGATCTTATCTGTTTCAAAAATAGGGCATTCTTTGGATATCCCCGTCGCTCCGGACGTAGACGAATTCTTCGACTTATCCAACTCCCGTAGTCGCGTCGCCTCATTACGCAGTTCAATCAAACGCTTGAAGAAGTCATCCGCATCTGAAAGAACAAAAAGACCTTTACGAAAATACTCACGACCCTTGGATATCTCCTTCGGTTCTAACTCGAGAGAATATTTTCTATACCGCTCAACAACTTCATCTCCAAAATGATCTAAAAAATACAGTCGTTCCTTATCAGGCCACTGTTCCATTTGTTCAGTAACGTCAGAAACAGTAACAGTATTAATATTTAGTTTTCGTGCAAATGAACGTAATTCCGCAGCTCGTTCCGCATGTAACCTGGTACGCTGTGTTCGATCACTATCCTCGTCTGATCCCTCGCTCGGAGCCGTTGGCGTGACGTACGGGGGCGGACAACGATCTAGTAATGAAAAATCATCCGTTTCATTAGTAAGGACTGGATAGAGAGGACGCCTGATAGGGAATTGACCATTAACCTGTAAATTGCGTTCTCGTCTCTCCCTCTCTTTCTTTTCCTGTAATTCCTTCTCCTGTAGCTGTAAAGCTTTGTCATGTGCAGCCTTCCGCTGCACTTTCTCCGCCAAGGCTTCCTCACGCTTCGCTCGTTCACGCACCTCTTTCTCCCACATGCGCACACAATCAAACATATCTTGTCTAGACCTTCGCTGAAACAAACACTGTTCCACATACTGTACCTTTCGAAGGTCAAACGACCCATATAGTGGCCACTGTAATTCACGATCAGTTTTAGTATACTTATGCCATAATGTACTATACATTATTGGTGGAATACCGAATTTGACATACATTTCACGATTTGGAGTCCCCTCTGGGGGAGCCGGCTGTTTTGCACTTAATCGATAATTGGTACCATTTTCAGAACAGCACATCCTACGGAGTGTGCTAAAAACAGGCATGTTTCAAAAGGTACCACGAAAACGCGATACTACAAAAATGCCACCTAACACGGTGTACCGTTCAAATCAAATAAATCAGAGAAATATCCCTACATGCCTGCCTATGTGAGGTGCACTTCACATATTCAAATTCAAATTCAAAGATTCAAAACGTTAGCTAACAAATTCAAATTCAAATTCAAAGTTTCAAAAAGCCACAGTAAGTGTCAGCAGACTACCTCATCAATCAAAAGCTTACCAATTTCTTTTCAAACTTCCAAAGTCCAACTGCCAAGTTCTGTGGTCAAATCAGCCAAAACAGCACATCACGACAATCCAAGATCAGAATCTCAGTCGAAGACCGGCGCCACCTGGAAGGTCAGATCGGAAGGACGGGAAAACACACCGTGGGTGCCGAGACTCGGGTCACTCAGTGGCAGCGTACGCGTCCATGGCGAGTTTCCTGACCTTCGTCACGACCTCTCCTTCGGGCATCCGAGTCGCCGATGAGTCCCTTCGTGGTCGCCAATTGTGGTGTTGGGTTCAAATCAGGCCTACATACTCTGCTAAACTCTCGAACACCTTAGTATAGAAGTTGGCACGGACACTGGAAAAGGTAAAAGACAAGTTTATTAAGACCCCATGGGGTGGTGATACATTCCTACAGCACCCTTCGGTAATGTAAGAAGTAGCACACCGAACATTGGTGCGCGACCTCTTTTATACAGTTTATTAGCAATAAAAAGATAGGCGGTTACAAGTTACACATTTTAGGTACATATAAGGTCATTTTTGGAACACGGCCAACATGTGGGAGGAGTTTCAACAGCACTGGTCAGTTAGTGTGAACATTCCTAAAGAGTGACCAATTGGTGCGTAATGCGCATGTGCGCTTGACCAGTACTAAAAATAGCCTGTTGCCGAGCAGACTAGTGACCATGGGTATCGAGAAAGGACAAAAGGGCACACTGACCACGAGGCAGCGTGTTCATAGGAAACGGAAGTCAGAGGGATTCAAAATGGCCCCCGTTCGTTTTGGTCAAGTTAACAGAAAAGACCGTGTAGCTGTGCTAAACGCTAACTCAGGAGCTGCCAAAACACGCCAGCCCTGGGAGAGGGGGCGCATGGACCCTCTCCTTTGGAATACATAGATATTAAGGCCAGACCCCGGGAGATGGGGGCCCTGACGGATATTCAATTAAGGTTGGCCCCAGGGGATGGGATCCCTGGGGCCGGAATTGGCTCAGGTGGGCTGCCAGGAGCCCCCTTTCCTCTGTAAATTATGGCATGCCCCGGAGGATGGGGTCCCCGGGACCAAACATCTGCCCAGGGAGGTTGCTGCATGGCCCCCACCCTATTCAAATGTGGCCAGACCACTCACAGACCCACACAGACCTGACCTTGGCCCGCCGTCTTGTCCGTTCCCTCGGCCTTTACCCTTCTCCATTGTTTCCCCCTTGACGATCCTCAAATGTTTCTGATTTTCCTTTTCTCCATACCCCTGTATCCCTCCCACCCTCCCTGCTCCCACCCAAATCTACTATTTGTATATAACTCTAATCACTAGTATATGCTGTAGACCATTGTACTCTCTACCATTCCTATGTGATGCTTAGAGTTTATCCATTTGTAACTGGCAGCCTCCAAGGCAGATATGCAAATAATTAAATTTGAGAGGGTGTCCCCGGCTGGTATTGGCACCATTATATTAATCAACATATACGCCCATCCAAAAAAGAATGTAAAAAAAGAATTATTTCACGCCATTAACAAAGTAATATCAGGTTTCCGCCTCGAACATCCAGAATGGGAGATAATTCTGACGGGCGATTTCAACTCCAACCTTATACAGCCCCCAGAAGACGAAGACAATATCATGGCTGCCAATGAATTCTGAGCAGTGGAAACACAGGAGAGATAGTCAGCCTTTGCCTACCTACTGAGCAGGGCTCCTCCCTGTCGGAATCAATCAGGGGAGCGAGCATCAGGATTCTAGGGCCTCTCTTGTCAAGGTGGGACCGGGTCCAACAGGAAGGATGTGCTAGGCCCCAACATGAAGAAGTTACAGACCGATGCAGGCATCTCGGCTGCCGAAGTGTCAGAGTCTCAGCTGACTCGTACCATTTATTATTCTCACAAGCTGACTGAGGCCGGCGCAGTATTCTTACATCCAACAACGTCTTTTGCTAGTACTGTCAGAAACTAGCTTTTTAATTATCAACGGATCTTTTGCGAAATAAACCGGTAAAGATATTAACAGGGCCAGAAAAACAGAGTTGTTCGGAGCCTGGCAGACGTTGTAAGTGAGCTACAGCAAGTTCTATCACATCGGCGGGGCACCGACTGACTGCAGGAAGCTGTCAAGGGAATTATTTCTATAATGTAAATAATTCAACTCACACACAGACACTTCGATGGCTGCAATGCACCTCTCTGTCTCTCTTGCTCATTTACTTTACATGTTGGCAAGCGTTAGAAAGAACATTTGACACTCTGGTCTCCCACTTACTTGCAAGGAGAGGCCCACGGAATTTCAGTTACTCCCCAGAGTCTGGTCGCAACTTTTCACTCGTCTCCAGCATTAGGAATGGCAAACGTGCGCCGCACCCCCAGTGATCCCCATCAGACTGACTGAGGCTCACAGCAGTGGCAGCTCCGAGCGGGTCACTCATCATTAATTACAATCTACTGCCTCTACCACCACTGATACTGGGCCTGTGCTGGTGGCGGCGGGAGCAGCAGATGGTCGGTGATTGGCTGCAGTATAACGGACTGAGAGAGCAGCCGGGCCCCCCTGCAGTGTGTGATGATTCATGAGAGCCGCGCTGGCGCCGCACCATAATTTGCCGCATTTTGTTTCTTTCCAGGGCAACAGGCAGCTCCTGGCAAAGTGCAGTAGAGAGATACATTTGTAGCGCTCTCAGCCACAGAGCTGAGAGCAGCAGTCTCTGATTAACTGTTTAGGAGCGAGGGAAGCAGGCGCACCTCTCGGAACTGCAGAGAGAGCCCGGGCACAGTGACAGGCGCTGCTGGTGGCTCGCCTGGCAGCAGGTGCCAAAAGGCGTGACAACGCATTTCAGTGCGGTGATGCGGATCACCGCACTGAAATGCGTGAGCGTCACACCTGTTGCGTGACGCTTGGCAGGACTGCCCTTGGACATCATGGAGTAAATTAACTGTAACTTTTCTCAGTAAAGATCCTTTCTGCCAAATTTGGTGTAATTCCGTTCAGGTGTTTTGGTTGTAGCACTGTTCGAAAATCCGTGGGGAAATAGTATTTTGAGACCTCTTTTTTTCTCTGCCCCGGCTTGACCGATCACCCTGAAAATTTCCAAGGGGTTTAGGTAGATACGTTTTTTTATAAAGTTTTGTTAAGATTCCGCAAACAGCACCAAAGTTATTGGCAAAAACAAAAAATCAGTTATCTATGCTAACACCAACCACTGTGTTGAGAAATGTAAGGAAATCTAAATTTATATATCTACGATCGTGGCTAATTCACAAATAATAACAAACTCCTACAGAGATCTGCAGAGCTCTGATTGGCTGCCAACACTTCAACCAAGAAGTGTTGGTGGGCAACTTGGGACTCGGCTTGAGCAAGGTGCCCCAAAAAACATGAAAATAAAGAAAAGGGGACAGGGTAGGAATACCCTGACCACTAAACCTTGGTCTTTGGGGTGAAGAGTATTTTAGAAAAAAAATGTTGCCACAAATTTGCGAAATTCGTTAATTTGTGGCAAGAATAAAAAAAAGTGCAACATGCTTTTCTTTTTAATTAAGCCCCAGAGTGGGACTGGTCCCTGGGGCATGCCTCCTTTGGTAATTGAAAGGAGAGGGTGGACGTGGCCTTCGCCCCGGAGACCATTACCTCTCCGGGGCGTATATCAATGTGAAAGTGGGGTACCACATAGAGCCCCCGCACACTGTGCCCACCACCTCCCCAGGGCACAAAACATTAAATAATATAGGGGGTGCCTGGACCCACATGACCCTAAGACCACCACTTCCCTGTGGCTAATTTGAGTATAGTGTGGGAGCCCCAAGGACCACCATCTCCCCAGGGCAAAAAAACAGTCAGTGAGCCGACTGGGACCGCAGGGGTCTTGAGGTCCCCCCTTGGGCCCCATCATGGCCACTGGTTGCTCTGGCTAGGACCAGGGTACTCAGAGACATATAGCTTGGGTACGCGGTCCCTGGGACCAACATCGATCCAGGGAGGGGGGGCACGAGGTCCCCATCACATTTTGCCCAGGCTCCAGGGGATGGGGTCCCCGGTGCCTAAACCAGCCCTGGGAGAGGGGGCGCATGGACCCTCTCCTTTGGAATACATAGATATTAAGGCCAGACCCCGGGAGATGGGGGCCCTGACGGATATTCAATTAAGGTTGGCCCCAGGGGATGGGATCCCTGGGGCCGGAATTGGCTCAGGTGGGCTGCCAGGAGCCCCCTTTCCTCTGTAAATTATGGCATGCCCCGGAGGATGGGGTCCCCGGGACCAAACATCTGCCCAGGGAGGTTGCTGCATGGCCCCCACCCTATTCAAATGTGGCCAGACCACTCACAGACCCACACAGACCTGACCTTGGCCCGCCGTCTTGTCCGTTCCCTCGGCCTTTACCCTTCTCCATTGTTTCCCCCTTGACGATCCTCAAATGTTTCTGATTTTCCTTTTCTCCATACCCCTGTATCCCTCCCACCCTCCCTGCTCCCACCCAAATCTACTATTTGTATATAACTCTAATCACTAGTATATGCTGTAGACCATTGTACTCTCTACCATTCCTATGTGATGCTTAGAGTTTATCCATTTGTAACTGGCAGCCTCCAAGGCAGATATGCAAATAATTAAATTTGAGAGGGTGTCCCCGGCTGGTATTGGCACCATTATATTAATCAACATATACGCCCATCCAAAAAAGAATGTAAAAAAAGAATTATTTCACGCCATTAACAAAGTAATATCAGGTTTCCGCCTCGAACATCCAGAATGGGAGATAATTCTGACGGGCGATTTCAACTCCAACCTTATACAGCCCCCAGAAGACGAAGACAATATCATGGCTGCCAATGAATTCTGAGCAGTGGAAACACAGGAGATTCCCCCAGCCAAAAAATCTGACATAGTGGGAAAACAGTTGATGTGGGCCCTGGAAAATCAGGGGCTGCGCGTATTAAATGGAAGAATTAAACAGGATAAACCCCCCTTACCACCTACATAGGCCCGAGTGCAAACACAATTTTGGACTATACCATCATCTCGCTCCCTCTACTGTGTTTAGTCAAAAGCTTCCAAATCCAATGTACAATGGATAGTGACCATTCAATGCAACACATTGAGATTAATTTGGCACCTTTTCAACATCTAAAAGCACAATCGACAGCTGGGGAAATAACAACGATCAACCTGAAGCGTATACGGTGGACGACTAATTCACTACCACAAGTAGCCAAAGACGCCAAACACCTACTTCAAACCACAACCAAGGGAAGTGAACTGTGTGCAGAAGCATGGACCTCTTTTGTAAATAAGCTACCAAAAACTAGAGTCAATTTGAGTAATAAATCCAACCTAAAGAAAGGGGGTCAGTTTAGTAAGACCATACTATCCTTAAGAAGGCGCCTGCGGAAGTGTATGAGGCAAACAAAGGGCCATAGTTCAAACTCTCACGTCTGGCAAACAGTACGATCAATCAGGAAACAATATAAAAAACTGCTTTGGATTGAAAAAAGAACTCAATACACAGAATTCTGGACAAAGTTACTATACAACGCAAAAAAATCAGACTCAAGAGAATTTTGGGCACAGGTAAATTCATTCAATAGATCTGGACAAACAATAAGCACGACCTGTGTCACAGAAAAAGCATGGATTCAACATTTACTGGACATCTTCTCAGTTAACCCATCGATGCCACCCACAATAATATCCAATAACACACTAAAAACACTGGAACCGAGGACTCAAGCAGCGACAAAATTCAAGAACCTGAATGTTAATCAATCGTGTGGAAATCAGACATCCAGTGCAGATGCAGAATTTGAAATATTGAAAATAATTAAGAGAAGCAGGAAAGACTGTGCTCCAGGACCAAATGGTGTCCCCCAGGCAATCTACAAGGAGGACCCTGAATTTTGGGCAGGCAAGTTAAACACCTTATTTAGATCAATAAATAACACGAGTCGTCTCCCAGAAAGCTGGAGAGGGGCGATCATAAATCCGATCTATAAAGGAGGAGACCGTAAAAATCCATCTAATTATCGTCTTATAGCACTTATCGATGCCGAAGCTAAATACTATGCATCTTTGGTGCTAATTGACCTTCTAAAATGGTCTGAGGATAACAAGAAGATTCCGGTAAACCAGACTGGGTTTCGTCGGGGTACAGGCACTATGGCTAATGCCATGGCATTGAGTTTAATTGCTGAAAAGAGTATACAAAACCACCAAGCATTGTACTCCTGTTTTGTTGATTTCAAGGCGGCGTTCGACCGTGTCAGCCGTCAACTATTATGGTGCAAACTAAAGCAGCAGGGCCTGCCGGATGCAATTCTGAATCCCATAATGGACTTATATACCAATACCTGGATGCAGGTAAAGATAGCTAATGGGCACTGTCTAACACAGAAGATCAACACATTTGACGGACTAAAACAGGGTTGCGTCTTGGCCCCCCACCTTTTTAATCTGTTCATGGCAGACTTAACTACAAGGTTGGACGGGATTAACGCCCATCCGCCGAGGCTAGGAGCTTTACTCTTGACACATCTCTCCTATGCCGATAATGTGGTGATTTTAAGTCAGACAAAAATAGGTCTGCAACGCCTCCTGTATGGTCTGGCAGAATACACAACATGCAATTGTCTCGAAATAAATAGTCAAAAAACAAAGATTATGATACTGACACGTCGGCGTAACACATTTCCAGTATTTATTATAGATGACAAGAGCTAGAAATGGTGGACAATTATAAGTACTTGGGAATACAGCTGGACAGACGCCTTAACTTTTCTTTGCACTTTGATGTCATTGAAAAAAAGGGAACAGCCCTGTTATATGCGCTAAACAACATCTCCAAGCAGCTAAAAGGTCCCCATTTTAATCCACTTTTGACAGTCATCAAGGCCAAGTTGCTCCCTACAATAGGCTATGGCAGTGTGCTACATCATGGCAGAAGTGCACAGCTTCTTGACAAAATCCAAATTAGGGTTTATAAGCGGGTTTTCACATTACCGCCTAATGCCTCACCTGCGCAGGTCCGACTGGAGTTTGGCCTACAATCTCAAGAACTCCAAAAAAAGTACGAGACCATTATATTCTGGTATAATATATGGATGAATAGGGAAACAGAAATCAACCTTGCCACGTGGGAAGCAATGCAAAACAACCCGAATTCCCAGTATGCCAAGTATTTAAAACAGTCCCTTGACATTACTGAACTTGCATCGCTGTGGCAAATTAAGCTATCGGTACCATCATTTAAACTAGCTGTCAAAAAGGTCGCAAACAGGCATTCGCTGATTAATGACAAATCGATCTTCAGTCACCGAGCTCACGCATGGATGACAATTCAATCATACAAGGTCCTCAAACCTGCAGCCTATTTCGGGTTTTCTTTATCTCCATATATCAAATCAAAATACCTCAGCTTAAGGATGGGAAATCTGCCGACAAACGCTGATATACCAGACTGGAGGAAACCTGACACTAAGGAGTGTGACCTATGTGGCAACTCAAAACAAGACCTCATCCACCTACTTTGCATCTGCCCCGCACTGGCTCAGGAACGACGGTACTGGTTAAAGGCAAAGTTCATCGAGTATGGAATACGTACCTGTCGCTCCGCCACTATACAAATCCTGAGTGCAGCGGATCCGCAATTCATCTGCAGATTCATTAAATTTGTCATGAAGTCGGAATGCAAAAGGGGTGTCACTGCATAAAATTGAAAACTAAGAATAGATCTTACTCCGTTGCATCTACCATTTTCCCCAGCCAGTCAACGGATACAGTGGATGAATTCGATTTTAACTCACCACCCCACAACTAGTTAACGGACAATGTATAAATAAATTGACTTGGCACTGGACACTTTTGACTTAATTTTACTCTTAAATGTTGCAAAGTTCAATCAGGAATGTATATTGATTAGTTTTTAACCGATGTTTTTATCCTTTTGTAATGGTTTTTATTAACTATACAATAAAATCTAAATCACTGGTGATGTGATGTATTTCTATAGGTACTGTATCGATTCCCCTATTCCTGATCCTGGTTTGGTTAATAATTAACTAGCAGCCATCCAACAGCGCAAAAACCGTTATCTGATTAAGCCACACCACGGCACAGAAGCGCGTTATCTGATTAGGTCATAACGCATGCCATCTAATTAGGCAAGCGATATTCCTCCAGCCCCTGATAAGGCATACGGAGTTCTCAAAACAAATCAAACCTACAGCGACCTGGGAAATTCCCGTAGCCATTGTTTTGATTTCACCGAGAACTTCAGTAAAAGAATGTGCGAACGAACCCGTTCGTATGACATCCTTATTGACGTATATATGTCCATCCTTACGTCAATCTCGGCACCTTTCAGGTATAAATATTACCGACATTGCCTTAAGCAAACACACGCGGTGGTGACGAGATTGGAGCAGCGAGACTTGCCGAGGAGCCCAGCAGAGAGCGAAGCCCACAGGCGCTGCCCCGCCTTCCTGACGCGCTGAGAACGAGACGCTGCCTTTCTGCTGCCGAGAAATCCAGCTCCGGCGCTTCCAAGCAGCCCTCGCAGGCAGCTGGAATATCAAGACCTGGGATAAGAGATACCAGCCCTCCACCATTCTAGATCTCAGGTACAGAACTGAATAACCCCTTGCAGAGAATTCTTGAGTCAGTCCCTTGGCAAAACAAACTTAACTTAAACTGCTACTTATCTACTCCCGCCCACGTATTAGGCTTAGGTCAGGTACACTGGGGTAGGCGTGGTTAGAACCACCAGTTGAGTACGATTAGTCAAATGTATATATGTATGTATCTATTTTATCCATTTTAAAGTATCATATGGCTCAGAAACCATATCAATGCTTTTCCAGTATTATTTTATAATTCTGTCTTTACTGTATGCACTTTACTTAACTATAAGTATTGCAATAATAGCGATTCATTTCTCTTGTACGAGAAAAGAGACTGATCAATAAATACCATCTTTTATTGAACACGCCCGTCTCTTCCTTTTCTCTACAATCTGGTGAAACTAAGAATGCACTGAACTGACTGAGTAAAATAAGTTGTCTTTTGTTTTCACACGACTCTAGAGATACACTCTTGATTAGGGGAGAGCAAAGTTGTCATGTTCTATGGTTGTCAGAAACTAAATCCCTTCTTGTCTATCCAGGGAGGTTAAAATCCTCCTTGCCTATTCGAGAAAGTTTCTAGTGAACTCTGAGCTAGCTGGCAAACACAAAACTTTAAGTCTAATATCGTCAGTAGAAGACCTAGTTAACCTCCGTCCTAGGTCTATACTATTGAAGATATTATTCCAATGCGCAGAGCCTATTGGGATGATAGGAACTACACTACATGGCGCCCAACGTTTGGATAGGCGATAAAACTAACGCAAGACACTAGAGTAACTCAGTCGTGCTTTTTCACACAGAGCCCCTTTTTTCCCATAATACTCCAAAGACGTCTGGAGTGGGTGAAAGGTCATATCCGCCAAACCTCGCAGGAGGAGACTCCTATGTATGGTTCTTGATCTATTCAACGTTGAAGGATACACTGTTCCAAAATATTGTGCATCTAATCTTTGTTTCCGTAGAAACCTGATCTGTAAACAAACAAAAGAACCTTCCTGTCGGTAAAATGACAGACAGTGAAGAAGAAAGAGAGACAGTTAGAATAGCAGCTGAACTAGTAGCAGCTGATACTACTATGCAGGAAAATGACCCGGATATAATACTCATCCCGGTCAACATAAGGAAATCTATAACTTTAAAACTTATAGAAAATGGACTGACATCGAGAGGTGGTACAGTCATATTCGTAATTGAGGCACACGAATATCGGCAGACAGAGGTATTCTATTCATGGATAAATTTTCCAGCAGCAAACGCTGTAACAAAGGAGTTCCACTATTACAAAACAGAGGAACCTCCTAATGAGTACATTCCTTTTGAGGAGGTGGAAATACCACTCAAATTCCAAGAGTACCTGCTCTTGTTTAATGGCGCCCTAAAACATAATAATCACATCACCAGGCTCGGTCCACTAGGTAGACCAGGAGCAACGTGGCCGGTCCTAGCCGGATACACACCACATCCAGACATTGAAGAAATGCCTGCACCAGATCTTTTAACACAGCTAAAACAGCTAATAAAAATACATAGACAATTATTCCAATATGTAATGCGGACTTCAACAGTCCAACCAGCAATTAAAATTCCACAGCTGACCCCTCATCAGGGGAACACAAATAAAATTACACCACAGAACATACAGTCCTGTCTAGGTAAAGTACCCGCGAAACGGGAACAAATACCTTTCTGGCTAGCACAAAAAATCACTCAAATAGAGGCTGTGTTCCCAGATACCACCTCTGTTGAGAAACACAGGATTCTGACTATCTGTCTTCCAATGGGAATCGCACCACATGTGGAGGACTGTGACACTTGGGGAACAGTCTTTGCTTCCATTTACACAAAAACACATGGTGTACCATCCATGTCAGTAATACCAGATGTGCTAAAACTAATTCAAGATGAATATGGTCCAGAACCCGCTTTAACTCTTGGTATGAAATTACTGAAAGACTTCAAGCAGGTCTCGGCAATATTACTAGCCAACATAAAGGGAGAAGCAGCAAATGCGGCGATCCGCCAGAGGTTAAAAGAGACAAATATAGCAGACCAACCATCTGAAATTGCCAGAATCATAGAAAAATCCTATGAAGAACTAGGAAGAGATAGTTTGGGTGGAATACCAGTGAAACCCCAACTAGTTGAAAGTCCTGAATAGGTATTTATTAAAAATAATTTAAACACTCAAAAAAAGAACTGGGATGGAAATAAACAATCCAATCCTAAAGAAAAAAGATTCCAGTCCAGAGGAAGGTCTCCTCGGCGGAGAGAAAGATCTCCTGACCAAGGACGCAAGTCTCCCCAAAGGGAGCCCTCTGTGAAAAAATACAACCTTAGAAATAGGGATAATATAAAAAACCTGATAGATATCAAGATATTGATACACGTCCCTCTCAATCTTTTCAGACTTCCTCGCAGAAATCGGAAAGAAAAGGACGATCAGAACACAGGGAAGAGCACGTCAAGTCCAAGGACAAGGAACCTGCTCATCTGAATAAAAAATTACAATTTCCAAAAAAGAAGGTAGCCAGTATTAAAGTAATCAACAATGCCGAGAATACTGAGGACACAGCTGAAAAACGGAGAATGGGCTCAGACAATGCTAGACAGCGCAGCAGAAGTGAGCATAGCTCGCAAAGTCCTTATGAATCATCTGGAGACAGTGGACACGAATGAATACATTCAGGTGGAAACTGCCGATACCAGAGTTAGCAAACCTCATAAAATATATGAAATAACATTACGTATAGAGGGGGATAAGACTAGAAAAATAAGGGGTCTATTTTGGGATAATCTCTCTGAGGGCTATGACATCCTTCTAGCTGAACGAGACTGGCCACCCGAGTTTGTCAGGGAGTGCCCACATGGCGAAGAAATAATTATGCCTGCCTTCTCAAATCATATTCCAATTCATAAAAAATATACACTTGCAAGAAAGTGGGCAGTAGCTCAAGCTCCTGCTTTATATAAAAATCATGTGGGATGGGATGAGGACTCTCCTCCTCACAAAATCCAGTTAAAACACAACCTACTGCACAGAGGCAGTACCCGATTAAGCAAGAAGCTAAAAACCAGGTAAAAGAGATCCTGGATCAACTTGAATACCAGGGGGTGATTGAAACTTGCACCTCACAAATGAACAACCCTTTGTTTCCTGTCTCCAAACCAGACAACTCATATCGTCTTGTTTTGGACTACAGACACCTTAACTCATGTTGCAAAACCTTTGCAGTACAAAACTCGCATAGTGCTGCACTAATGAATAACATAGTGCGCAAAAAATACAAAAACAACATTAGACATCTCTAATGGATTCTTTTGTCAGAATATAGCACCAGAAAGCAGATATTTGACCGCGTTCTCAATAAATGGCGCGCAAAGAAATTTCTGTCGTTTGCCCCAGGGGTTCAAGAACAGCCCAGGATTATTCTCAGCGAGAGTAACAGAATTACTACAAACATATGATGACGAGGCATTATCTTATGTCGACGACATCTATCTAACAGACGATGACTTGGATACTCACTTGAAGAGAGTGAACACCATAATACTTGGGTTCGCAGCAGAGGGTTACAAATTCAACTTTAAAAAATCAAGAATTGCCCATCTAACAGTCCTGTTTTTAGGATATGAACTATCAAGTGAAGGCAAAAGCCTGGCTGACAATTTCCTAGAGAAATGTGCTGTAATCCAAGCACCTAGAACACTAAAAAACCTACAATCAATTCTAGGCTTCCTAAATTTCGGAAGAACTTACATTATAAATTACGCAGAAAGGGTCAAACCCCTTCATGATCTAATAAAACCAGATTTTAAAAGAATCAATTGGACTCAAAAACACACAGAAATCTTGAGATCTTTACAAACAGACATGTTAATTAAAACAAAATTACAAACACGTGATAACACACGCAACCTTGTGATTCGAGTCATCCCAGGAAGATGCGGATTCACATACCTGACCTCTAATGAGGGAGAAAAGGTACCAATTGCATACAAATCACACTTGTACACAGAAGCTGAAAAAACGTTCAGCATAAAAGAAAACATTGTTCATGCAGTTCAAACGGCTGTAGCAAGAGAAAAAGACAAAGCTGACGGTAGACGTATTACAGTCAGAACAGCAGAATCAGCCTTTGAGGCATTAACAACCCCATGTAATTTACCGACTACAGCATTGAATCCAGAATGGATACAATGGGTAAATTCAATTGCTACGGACAAAATAAAATACTATTTTGATCCGGAACTGAAAGAATTAAAATATCTAGAATATGAGAGACAATACCCTCTGCCAATCAACATTCTGCCCTTACAACAGTACGCCTGTGTAATTTATACAGACGGCCATGCTCAACCACCTGGGTGGGGAGAACAAGCGTACAACCCCACATGTGAAATTACAAAAGAAGTATGGCGTGGAGGAAAACTGAGACCTCTATTAATAAAAACACACTCAGTAGAAACTAATTCAGAACAACAGACTGAAATAATCGCATTGAAAATGGCGCTAGATAATGCCGATCGCGAATTCCCGACACTTATAGTGTCCGATTCGCATTACTGCGTAAAATCATACAATAACGATTTGCAGAAATGGATTCAGAATGTTTACAAAGATGACACAGGTGCCACAATAAAGCAGAAAGCGCTTATGGAACAAGTAGTTCTTTTAAAGAAAGAACTACCAAAAACTCACGTGATACATTCAGTGAGTCATCAGCGTGATGGCGTTCACGTTGCAGGGAATTCATTGGCTGAAACAGCCACAGCGGGAGCAACTAAACCGGCTTCCGTAGCTACAAAAAAGCGTACAGTAAAAAACATTGACGGTGAAACAGTGCTGGCGGTGAAAACGTCATCAAAGGGCGACTGCTCAGCGCTACCGATCAATTACCCACTCAACTATACATACATAATCGATGCAAACTCCGTTCCTTTTGCTCGAATCCCTGGAGTGGGGGATAGAGTAATTCCAAACACGGACAGGAGAAGCTTGTTAATAGCGGACGCACACATGGGTGAGGGTCTTAGTCACCTCAAGCTTAAAGATTCTCTGGAAGAATTACAATCAGTGTACTGGTGGCCAGGCATGAGCCTGCATCACCACATTTTTGTAAAAAACTGCCCAGACTGCAACAGAGATCCCAGCGGCGAGAGAAACGGTGTATTACCATGGCGTTTCACTCCAGACGGGCTAGACAATAGTCAATAATTTTTTTTTTTTTAAAGCGTCAGATTAACATAAAAAGACTAACTTTCACTTATAATGTAGACCCCAGCGCTCGGCTGACGTCTGGACTGTTATAAAAAGATTTGCGAGTCTATAATGGCATATACGCTAGGAGCATGCTACGTTTTGACTAATATTTTCCCTTTAGCCCTGAAGCTTATGGGGAAGCATGGCCAAATGAGCATTGCATAGCGGGACTCTTCTCACTTCCTTCCTGAGGGATACGGGATGGTGTAAAGAAAAAACCAAGGCATAAAGCTATCTATAATGGAAAAGGTATTAGGTTCGGGAGCTGGGTGGGTCAAACATCTAATAAGTGTCCAACGTAGTCTAAATAACCTGCCAAGAGATTCTCTGAGGGGATTCAGTCCGTACGAACTATTGTTCGGGACTAGAATGATGATCCAAGATCTTGACAGTCAGACTTCAGTGGTTAAAGATAAATGCTTTGATATCAAAGATCGTTTGGCTATTTTGCAGGACTTAAATGACACAAGAAAAGACCTGACCAACATAAAGTTGAAACAACAGCCAACAACCACTGAAGAGAAACCACCTGTCCCAGCAAGACCTGTCTGGATTCCAAAAGTCGGGGATCTAGTCAGAGAGAAGATCGCGGTAAAGAAGGAATTTGGGCCTTCTTACAGGAAAGTGTTCCTGTCTTGTCTATCAACGGGACAAGATCAGTAGTACTACCGCCCCTTGCTGGTAAAAAGGAGAACAGAGTTGTATCCATCGACTTTGTAAAACCACAATCATGTGGCCGATAACAAACAGTAGGCCAAGTGGACTCCCAAGAAGTAGTAGAACACCGATGTTTGCTACAAATCCAGAGGTTCAAACTAAGAGGCTAATCACATTCGAAATGCCCACAGAACATCAACAAGGAATATGCAACAAAGCAATGGAACTTGAACCTCTAAAAACCCAAATAAAAACATTTAGTCGAGACACACCAACCTACAATGAAGTAACATATGAGTATGCTGATAAAACAAAGGAAACTTCTAGAACAAAAAGTAATCCAGAAGCAATTGGAACAATTGACAGAACAGCATCCGGCTACTTCATCAACTTCGATGATTCATCTGAAGATCTGAGTGAATCTAAGAAACAGCCATCAACAAAAACTTTTAAAGATAAAGCTAAGGAACTTTTTCAACAGCTGAAAGAAACCTATCTGATTTCCCCATGGATTGAATTCTGGGTGGCCTTAGGTGCATTTATCCTCATACTTTGGCTCATCATGGTACTATGCTTGGGACATTTCATTGAAGGAAAATATGCTAAAATGGACACAGCAAGCCAGAAAATCAACTTGGTCCTTAAACCACACACATCTTCACACATCGAGAAAAGAGAACTTTCTTCAGTGAACTTCACAGCCAATCCTATACCAGGCGGTGTAGCATGGGACAAAACTGATTATGAAATCTATGGTCCGGTTGAAATCCTGAAGTATCCACACCAATTCAAGATCTCATTGAGTGACTTTGTAAAACCAAGCACATTTGCTGATGATTGGGACTTTGAAAGTATTAATGATATGATGTCTGACCTAGTGATGTCTGCTAAATTTACAGAACATGATTATTTGCAGGGTTCGTCTAATTATGATCAAATGTTCTGCTACAACCACTATGGTAACCATTATCTACACAAATCTGCACAACCTAGAAATGTTTTAAATTATAACCAATGGGAACATTGTGCTACTCCTCCAAAAGGTAGCTCGAAAACATTTTATGATAAATATTCATACTTTTCAGGGTTTAACACAAGTAATGCAGAAACATTTTATTTCAAATTGTCAAATAAGACAGGTATGAAGACCATGCTTACAAACACAAAATTGATATATTCAGATTCATTTTTTGAGCAAATGAATACATTTGGTTTTGATTACTGGAACAATAATATTGAAGCAAAAACTGTTTGGGGTACAAGAGATTGGCAAGTACAAGGTATAGAATCATTGTTTAGAGCCTGTATGATCCCAGAACAAATTATATTTTTGAATGACACTATTCAACAAACTACCTGTCTTGGCTTAGCCAAAATCAAAGATTTAAACAAACCGTCTATTCCAAAGCCAACAGTGAACGATAATAGCGCTATAGATGTTGAGATAGACGTAAACCATATACTAAACCAAAACAGAACACATCCTGAATGGAAACAATGGTTGATCTGGCCCACAGATACAAATAACTGTCAAGACAGATTCCTGAACAAAATACAGGGGTTCACATTGACCAGGCCAGACCCTAGATATTCCCAAAGACAACATCCAGGGATAGTAACCACCTACAGCGTGGGCAAGCTCTGCCTTCAATGGCTGCAAACGTCCACACTGGCAGAAATTAAGCAACACCTAACTTTACTTACAGAAGGTGCTGACTTGCGTGATTTCATTATGGGACCACGCAAACAGCGTCAAAAACGTTTCATAGCGGCCTCTATATATGCAGCTTATAACGAAGCCTGGAAAGAAACTCAAATTGAGACAGCAGAGAAAATACGGGAAATTGACCGTATTCATTTGGAAAAATCACTTTCTGTGGTGGACAATGGGTTAATGACTCTGTCCTCCAGAATATATTCTCTGGACAGCATTGTGTCTTCAGCAATCGATATAATCTCGCAAGACTTACTGTTGTTACAACACGGTCAGTCCCAATTGCGTTCTATTGTACAGCTTGGCTGGACGTTACAAAATCTGCGTTCAGGCTATGTGCCTTGGCGTTTAATCAACACAACGTCATTATTTTATATCTTTAACCTTACTGATAAACAAATCAGTTTGGCACAGAAGGGTGCTGACTATACAATTCTGAGCATTGAAAAACTTGAGAGATTACCATTGACAATGTCAGAACGACCTGTCATTGAATGGATAATACATGGAATAATAAATATTCCGATAACTACTTTCCAGTTTCAGTACTGCCAAAAATATATACAGGCAGGCCAGTATGAAAGGTTGGGTAAAGGGTACATTAAGTCAACATGGAACTTGCCCTATACACACGAATGTGTCAGTAATAAAGGCCAGAAAGTGTTTCTTAGTGGCGATAATTGTGCAAGATCACTAAGCGGTACACTTCTGTGTCAGGGTATTAGCTTGCATGGAGCCTGTGAAGGGACTTCAAATAACCTTTCATGTTACCAGCTAGGCACACCTGCAACACAAATAGAACCATTCTTTAGGAGACTCTCGAACGGGAGTTACATTCTAATAGTAGATCGCAGATGTTGTAGTTTGCTGCCCGGAAAACCTTATCTCATTACCGTGACTAGGAAGGTCATGTGCTGTGAACGGGTATTATTCCCGAACGATTCCCCAGACAGGGAGGCAAGGTTGTGGCCCGATTTGAAAATTACTTCTATTCGAATTGATACTTTAAGCAGAATGAAGACAGTGCTCCTACAGACGCCGACCAGGCTAACGTCATCAAAAGAAACGTATGATCTCCAAGTTGCAAGGACAACGGCAGAGATTCATTTATTGTTATCAACAAATTCCCCCATACATTTCGCAGAAATACTGAACGAAATCTTAAATATTTCTGATACCAGTGGTGTCTCAAGTGTATTTAAGACAGTGTTTTCAGGAATTTTGACACCATTCAAAGCCATCCTGGGTATTTTTCCAGACTTTGTCCATTCCATCTTTGGCAGACTTCCTCTCCTTTTGGGACTAGTGGCAGGCATCCTATTTTTGATCCTGTTATTTCGCTATGGCAAACCATGTCACAGACAAAACACCTGCGACAAGGGAAGAAACGATCCTAGCCATTGGCTACCGGGACCGCATAACTAGAGTCCTTGGACTAGCACGGCTACGGGACTTGAACATGACTTGGTTTCTTTCATTTAGACCATTGTGGCAACGTTGTGTTATGCCTGTATTAAGGTGCTTGCTATGCGGTGAAGAATGCGTGTTGGACACCTGTTTGACACTACAATCGGATGTGCCATTGGACGCAGAAACCTTGTTGGGTCCGGTAACGGCTCATGCATTGTGCTGCCCCCAGCGGCTACCTATCCTGATGACGGCATTCGTGGAGACTTCACCACTACGATTGAGGGGTAGTGAAGTACGAGATGAAAGCAGCATCGATCAGGTACGACCTTCAGTCAGCTATGCTGATCAAAACATCAATGAAGGCAATCATGCTCATGAATGCATGGTAACAACTTTTTCAGACTTAGTGGAACTTTCGCAAGAAGCTGTTGACAGTTTTTTCAACAGTCTAAATGATATGATGTTTTCACCAGAGCAGAAGGAATGACTTTGAGCGAGCTAGCACACGGAGTTCCCTGCAAACTTGAATTTGGCCTTCAACTTGCAAAAAAATAGAGCAATGAAATGGAACAATTTTTTTTCCCTCTCACCTCCCTAAATTCCAAAATATTTACAATTTTTTGGGACACTTATCTTCTGCTTAAAGTAGACATTATTCTTAGAGAACTGAATTTCTATTTTAGGTAGTCAAGAGACATTAGCTACCCTCTAGCATTTTCATACAAAACTTTATGATTGTGATGAAATGGTCTCGCACTTTTCTTCTATATTAAGAGCCATTTCATGTGTAGTTTCGCATTTATTCATGCTGAGTTTGAAATATGCGTTATATGTTTAGCATTATTATACTGCTTATGCATACAGTACATGTGATTGTGTTTCGTATATTTCATAATTCCAAATTTTCAGAATGCATATGAATGTATTTTGGGGTGGTACGGTATACACAAACGCTACTAGTTTCACTATGCCTAGATTTGTAAATATGGACATAGTCTACGTGGAGTGGGTGTGATGTATTTCTATAGGTACTGTATCGATTCCCCTATTCCTGACCCTGGTTTGGTTAATAATTAACTAGCAGCCATCCAACGGCGCAAAAACCGTTATCTGATTAAGCCACACCACGGCACAGAAGCGCGTTATCTGATTAGGTCATAACGCATGCCATCTAATTAGGCAAGCGATATTCCTCCAGCCCCTGATAAGGCATACGGAGTTCTCAAAACAAATCAAACCTACAGCGACCTGGGAAATTCCCGTAGCCATTGTTTTGATTTCACCGAGAACTTCAGTAAAAGAATGTGCGAACGAACCCGTTCGTATGACATCCTTATTGACGTATATATGTCCATCCTTACGTCAATCTCGGCACCTTTCAGGTATAAATATTACCGACATTGCCTTAAGCAAACACACGCGGTGGTGACGAGATTGGAGCAGCGAGACTTGCCGAGGAGCCCAGCAGAGAGCGAAGCCCACAGGCGCTGCCCCGCCTTCCTGACGCGCTGAGAACGAGACGCTGCCTTTCTCCTGCCGAGAAATCCAGCTGCGGCGTTTCCAAGCAGCCCTCGCAGGCAGCTGGAATATCAAGACCTGGGATAAGAGATACCAGCCCTCCACCATTCTAGATCTCAGGTACAGAACTGAATAACCCCTTGCAGAGAATTCTTGAGTCAGTCCCTTGGCAAAACAAACTTAACTTAAACTGCTACTTATCTACTCCCGCCCACGTATTAGGCTTAGGTCAGGTACACTGGGGTAGGCGTGGTTAGAAGCACCAGTTGAGTACGATTAGTCAAATGTATATATGTATGTATCTATTTTATCCATTTTAAAGTATCATATGGCTCAGAAACCATATCAATGCTTTTCCAGTATTATTTTATAATTCTGTCTTTACTGTATGCACTTTACTTAACTATAAGTATTGCAATAATAGCGATTCATTTCTCTTGTACGAGAAAAGAGACTGATCAATAAATACCATCTTTTATTGAACACGCCCGTCTCTTCCTTTTCTCTACAATCTGGTGAAACTAAGAATGCACTGAACTGACTGAGTAAAATAAGTTGTCTTTTGTTTTCACACGACTCTAGAGATACACTCTTGATTAGGGGAGAGCAAAGTTGTCATGTTCTATGGTTGCCAGAAACTAAATCCCTTCTTGCCATCCAGGGAGGTTAAAATCCTCCTTGCCTATTCGAGAAAGTTTCTAGTGAACTCTGAGCTAGCTGGCAAACACAAAACTTTAAGTCTAATATCGTCAGTAGAAGACCTAGTTAACCTCCGTCCTAGGTCTATACTATTGAAGATATTATTCCAATGCACAGAGCCTATTGGGATGATAGGAACTACACTACAAAATCTAAATCACTGGCATTTGTATCGCTTCCTTGAGTGACTCTCTTCCTTGTGTGACTTTACAACTTGTACATTTGCAATTTTTTTCTGCTTGTATCTTTTATGTAACGCACGTAATCCTAAGTCCTTATGTTTTGAAACTGGTTCTTATGTAAAGCGCTCTGACACCTTCGGGTAAAGTTCGCTCTATATTAAATTGCATTAAATAAATAAAAAAATTAAAAAACTCAGACTCATGCACACAGAAACCACTGAGAAATGCATGCACTCATAGTCCCACTCAGAGACTCTTGCACCCACTCACAGACTGACACACACTCATGGAGGCACTCGCAAACCCAAAGAGGCAATCTCACACCTACTCACAGATCCACTGAGACACTCAGTCAGACACTCACTCAGAGAGTCACTTACCCACTCAAAGACCCACTCAGACTTTCATGGACACACACACAGACAGACTGACACACACAATGGAGGCACTTGCAAACCCACTCAGGCACTCTCACACACACTCACAGACCAACGCAGACACTCATGCACCCACTCACACACCCAGTAAAACACTTATGCAGCCACTCCCAGGCCCACTCAGACACTCACACACCTATTGAGACACTCATGCAGTCACTCACACACTCCCTCTCAAAGGTTACAGGTAGGAAAACAAATTAAAAAAACCTTAGAAGGTCACAGAAAAAACAAAGGTTACAGGGACATTATAGTAAGTCTAGGAATCTGGCTCTGTATATACTATACCAAAGTGAGGTATAGTGTGCACAGAGTCCTTTGGAACCAATAATGCAGGCAGAGGTAAAGTAATAGCACCTCACTCTCTATTTATGGTAGTGCGGTCGAGCAGTAAGGCTTTATCAGAGGACAGTGTTAAGCATTTGTTGTACACATTCAGTCAGCAAATGAATTCACGCACTCAAAGACTAAACTTCAGACCAATTGTTTTTGAATAAAAATATTCTTTTAGTTATTCCATTTCCTAGAACCAAACAAGCCTGGCACAGGTAAGTGATCAATACTTTGCAGTAAATAAACCGTTGTAATACAGTTTGGACAGTTTGGATTGTAATTGTATATGCACTTTGTTTTGACTTACACTATTCTTACTGAGAAATGCATTGCTTTGGGCTTTTTAGTAAAATGACTAGTACATTACTTTCAGATTACTTTTCCTACATAGTGTACACTGGGACATTTCCTGTAAACAGGTAAGTAAAATGATTTTTATTAGTTAGTACAATTTTAAATAATTTCTTTAGGTTTTCCACTTCCACACATATAAACTTTTCATAGAAAAACAGTTAATGTTATCCTATTGAGGAAAATAGTGTTCTGGCGTTAGACTCAGGGGCCACCCAGGGTCAGGGATGCACTCTTGTTACACCCTCAGCGGCTCTAGGGCGGCCGGGTGCAGAGTGCTGAGGCCCAATGTTACACAAAGGAGTTAGGGGGCCTCTGGTTGATGGCTGCTGATGAGCAGGCCACTGGGTTGCTCCTGGACTTAAGCTCAGGGCAAATGGAGGTTTAGGCCAGCACAAAACGTGCACCCTCAGCAGCACTGGGGCGACCGGGTGCAGATCTGTTTTGGCATCGGAATCCCTGTAGCTTTCAATAGGAAGTCTCCGGACAGGGCGGGAGCACGGCTCCCGCCCTGTCATAGCAAACTCTGCTTTGCTTTGTTGAAGAGAGAGCAAGAAACCTGCTCTTGCTTCAACAAAGCAAATTAGGATTGCTTCTGAGCAAGGGGGGCTGCATGTTAGCAGTTCCTTGCTCAAAAGCAGTGCCGGCTCCCGCAGGAGGCGGGAGCTGGCTGGGACCCTGGGGGCATGGGGGCTCCCCCCACGTTCCCCAACGCTAAGGGCTGGCCACGGGGGATGGGGGCCCCAAGGCCAGAAGTGGCCCCCCTCTCTTTACTTAGAAAAAAAAAGAATGGCCCAGCCCCAGGGGATGGGGTGCCCGAGGCCAAAATCGGCCTTGGGATTGGGGCTGCCCTCCTCAAACAAAAATATTTTAAATAATGGCCAATCCCCAGGGGATGGGGTCCCCAGGGCCAATAATGGCCCTGGGAAGGGGGGGGGGGCACGTGCCCCCCTTCCCTGTGAATATTTTAAAGAGAAGAGGCCTTGCCCCGGGGAATGGGGTCCCCGGGGCCGAAATTGGCCTATGGAGGGGGGCTGCGCGGCTCCATTCCCATTAAAAAAAAAAAAAGTCAAGGACCTGGGCATGGGGTCCCCAGGGCCCCAAAAATACTAAACGGTCCACACAGGTCCCGTTCTAAAAATATATTTTAAAAAAGCCAGCATCACGCCGGAGGCCCTGCCCCCTCCCTGCAGCACTCTGCAAACGCGTCCCTTGGCACGTTTTAACTTGGGGAATTAAGTCCCCTTGAATACTGAGGGTCTTTGGGGGCCAACTAGCCCACAAGGTACCTCCAGTAAGCGCCATTCCACTGGATTGCAGAGAGGTGGTCTGAGGCCACGTCCCTTCTTACACCACTCTGCAAAAGCGACTCTTGGCGCACTGCTGGTGGGGCGATGAGGTCCTCTTGTGTCCTGAGGACCTCAGGACAAAAGTGGACTTCATCCCCCTAGCAGCAGTGCGCCAGGAGTCACATTTGCAGAGTGAAATAAAGAGGGGGCGTGGCCTTTGAGCACTCTCAGCAATCCAGCTGTGTGGAGCCTACTGGAGGTAACAGAAGGGCTAGTTGGCCCCCAGGTACCCTCAGGAGGAAAGGGGACTTCATCCCAGAGCCAAGAGTGTGCCAGGAGGCCGTTTGTAGAGTGTTGGAGAAAGGGAACATGCCCTGTGTCCACCTGTCAGCAATCCCACTGTGTGGGGATTAATGGAGGTAAGAGGTAGGCTAGTTGCCTCTAAAGGACCCCCAGCAGCAAAGGGGACTTCAATCCCCATCCAAGAGCGCACCAGGGAGAGTGTTTGCAGAGTGGTGGGAAAAGGGGGTTTGGCCTGCAATGAGAATTTAGCAATCCTGCTGGGTGGGACTTATTGGCGGTAACAGGAGGGGTAGTTGGCCCCCAATGATGTCCATGGGGGCCAACTACACCTCTTGTTACCTCCAGTAAGTCAAACACACTGGGATTGCTAAAATGTCTTCGGAGGCCTTGCCCCCCTTTCACCACCACTCTGCAAATGTGACAGTTAAAGAAGTGTTTGCAATGTAATAGGTTACACATTTGCGAGCGTTAGAGGTATTGGCGTTGTAAATATAAAAGTTTTTTACTAATGTTTTTGGGAGTAGAGTGGATGTACGTTGTGTGTAGTGGAATTATCAGGTATGTTGTGTGGTTAAATTATGTGGATAGAAAGGTTGTGGTATTTAGTGTATAGGAATTATGTAGAGTGGGATATTGTGTTATGGAGAGTAATTATGTTGTATGGTAGTCTGTGTTGTGGAGTGGTAACCTCAGGTTTAGTCTTCCTCATTTCCATAGAAGCTCAACTATGAACTCAGTGAGACAAAAAAAGAAGGAATCACTGAGGAGCACTTGTGGACCTACTAAACACAAGAAAGGTCCTAGGGGTAAGTTTATCGACCTCAACTGTTAAACCCCCTACACAGAATCGACACCAACCAAAATTAACAGTGAGTCCAAGAACAGACAATGTACCCAAAAATATAACAACAACAGGGAGTAGTTTCAATATAAACAAGTTCCCATCAGTTCACCATCGAGACCGCCCTTCATCATCTGGGATCTTTTACGTTTATAAATAACACATTAAAGGGTAAAAAAACCTGTGCTGGCAGATGTATAAGCCATGCGCAGGAAAAATTTTGGTTGGTGTCGCACTTGTGGACCTAGTCAGAGGTATGAGCAGGGCCACTGGAATTATGCGACTGTTTGGCTGCACCGACTTTTGCACGATTATACATTTTCTGCATTAGTCACATAATCCATCATCTGCTCCCTAATCTGCAGATTTGAACAAAAAAAGCCTTGTTTCTAGCTGAAACATAACCAAAAATCCAGAGACAAGTGTTACAGCGTGGTGACAGGCCCTTTGCAAACCTAGAATGGTCACCTGTTACTTATTGCTTAATGTGGGTGTTAAATTGGTACTAATTGTGTGCAAGCCACTCTTGCTTCATTCTGCGCCTCTCTTGCCTCTTTCTGCATTTCTGTTGCTTCTTTCTGCACATTTCTTTCTTTTTCTGCACTTCTCTTGCCTCTTTTTGCAAATCTCTTCTACTTTCTGCACCTCTGTCCCCTCTTTCTGCATATCTGTTGCCTCTTTCTGTATCTCATTTGCTTCTCTCTGTACCCCTCTTGCCTCTTTCTGCACCCTTCTTCCTTCTTTCTGCACCTCGCTTGCCTTTTTCTATACTCCTCTTACATCTTTCTGTACCCCTTTTGCCTCTTTCTGCACCTCTGTTGCTTCTTTCTGCACATCCCTTGCCTCTTTTCAACACCTCTGTTGTTTTTTTCTGCAGATTTATGCCCCTTTCTGCACCCCTGTTGCTTTTTTATGTAGATCTCTTGACTCTTTCTGTACCCCTATTTTCTCTTTCTGTACCTCTCTTGCCTCTTTCTGCACCTTTCCTGCCTGTTTCTGCACCTCTCTTGCTTCTTTCGGTACCCCTGTTGCCTCTTTCTGTACTTCTCTGCCTCTTTCAGCACCTGTTACTTCTTTCTGCACTTCTCGTCCTTCTGTCTGCACTCTTCCTGCCTCTTTCTATGCCCCTCTTCCCTCTTTGTGCACCCCTCCTACTTTTTCTGCACCCTTCTTGCCTCTTTTTGCACTTCTGTTGCTTCTTTCTGCACTTCTCGTGCCTCTTTCTGCACCCTTCGTGCCTCTTTCAGCACCTCTGTTGATTCTTTCTATACTTCTTCCTTCTTTCTGTACCCCTCTTCTTCTCTTTCTGCTCCTCTCTTGCCTCTGTCTGCATAGCTGTTCCTTCTTTCTGCACCTCTTTTCCTGTTTCTGCAACTCTCTTTCCTTTTTCTTGAGTTCTCTTGCCTCCTTCTGCACATCACTTGCCTCTTTCTGCACTTCTATTGCCTCTTTCCTCACCTCTCTTGCTTCTTTCTGCACCTCTCTTGCTTCTTTCTACACCCCTGTTGTCTCTTTCTGCACTTGTCTTCCCTCTTTCTACACATCTCTTGCTTCTTTCTGCACTTCTCTTGCTTCTTTGTGTACCTCTCTTACTTCTTTCTGCACCCTTCTTCTATTTGTTGCACCCCTCTTGCCTTTTTCTGCTGTTCTCTTGCTATTCTTTGTACCTCTCTTACCTCTTTTGCACCTCTCCTATCTCTTTCTGCACCCCTCTTGCCTCTTTGTGCACCTCTGTTGCTTCTTTCAGCAATTCTCTTGCCTCTTTCTACACTTCTCTGGCTTGTTTCTGCATCTCTGTTGCTTCTTTCTGCACTCTTCTTCCTTCTTTCTACACCCCTCGTGCCTCCTTCTGCACCTGTTGCGTCTTCCTGCACTTCTCATCCTTTGTGCAACCTCTTTCTGTACCTCTCTTGCGTCTTTGTGCATCCCTCCTTCCTTTTTCTGCACCCCTCTTGCATTTTTGCACCTCTGTTAGTTCTTCCTGCACTGCTCTTTCTTCTTTCTGCACCTCACTTGCCTCTTTCTACATCCATGTTCCCTATTTCTGCCTCTTTCCTGTCTGTTTATGCACCTCTCCTGCCTCTTTCTGCACCTCTGAGTTAGAGGTAGTTTTAACCCCGCTGCCCTATTATGTACTAGAGCCTTACAGGGGAGGTCATGCCAATGACAGGGGTACCCCAACCCATAGTGTACCCTAGTGTATGTAGGTATTTTCACTGTATCCTAAGTGATTTTCAGCATTGCACTGGCTCCGGGCCTGGTTAGTCAGAGTCAGTTATCACCAGTACCAGTGAGGAAAACGTTGGGGGTACAGGATGACTTTGCAACAAGGCCTCTTTCTGCACCTCTGTTGGTTCTTTCTGCACATCTCTTGCTTCTTTCTGCACTTTTCTTTGTCTTTCTGGACTTCTGTTCCCACTTTCTGCATTTCTCTTGCTTCTTACTGCGGCTTTCTTCCTCTTTCTTCACATGTCCTACCTCTGTAGGCATAGTTAGAAATTGGCATTTAAAAAACATTTGAAATTCACTGAAAAACCATAGGTTTTAGGGACTTTATAGTTAGAAATTAGCATTTAAAAAAACCTTAGAAATTCACAGAAAAACCCATAGGTTTCAGGGACGTTATAGTTAGAAATTAGCATTTCAAAAACTATAGACATTCACTGAACAAACCATAGGTTTCAGGGATGTTATAGTTCAAAGTTAGCACTTAAAAAAACATAGAAATTCATTAAAAAAAACATAGGTTTCAGGGACGTTATAGTTAGTTGGACATTACACTCGTACAAAACCAGAGAAATTCATCCGGTATAGTTAGTTGAGCTAAATATAACTCACGCCCCCGCATTACACTGCTGATGACGTCACAAATTACATAATTCATGATATGGTCAGTGACATCACTGATGACATCTCAAATGACATCAGTGATGACTTCACTGATGACATCATCCATGTGATAATCTGATGCACCTCCTCACACCCTAATATAACCTTTCATACACCCACTATAAAATACAGACAACCATTTTGGAAACCATGGACACACCAATACCAGTTACTATATACCCACTCACTGATTCCTAGGTGTACACACGTCCACTCATTTACCCATACATTCACTCATACATGCAGACATTTATCAACACAGCACTATCATTTGCACTCATACACCTATACAGACACTCACACATCGTTACTCTCACAGCTAGTCAATCATGCAAAACATCATTCAGACTCCCATGTATATAGTTACTCACACATGTACCACTGAGACATCCATTCACTCACCAACACACTACATACATACACTCACCCACACATAGAGCCCCTCACAGGTACACTCTTGAACCCATACATCCAGTGCATTACCCACTCACACATCTATATACAGAGTCACACACCCCCACCCACCCACACAGACACTCAGGCACCCACACAGATACTCAGACAAACAATCAATAACCCATATAGACACTTATGTAGCTGCTCACAACCCATGCAGCCATTTACACACCAACTGACAGACTGTTACATACATTTACACAGTTTACTCACTAACCTATGCATTCAGTAATACATGTTTAATCACTCCCTTATACAGTCAGTCACACAACTACTAAATCATCTATTCAGACACTCATACACCCACTCAAACTTGAATACACCTTGGCATATATATATATGTATATAAAATATATTTAAACTTTACAGAAACCTTACAGTCACTGGGTGATGTAATCAGTTATGTCATCAGTGATGTTATTTGAGATGTCCTCAGTAATGTCATCAGTGATATCACTGATGATGTCATGAATGATGTAATATGTGATGTCATCAGCAGTGCATTGCAGGGGCGCGAGTTATAGTTAGCTCAACTAACTATAATGGCCACATTTTTCTGAATTTGTATGAGTGAACTGTCCAACTAACTATAACGTCACTGGAACCTATGGATCTTTCAGTGAATTTCTATGTTTTCCTAAATGCTAATTTCTAACTGTAAAGTCCCTGAAACCTATGGATTTTCAGTGAATTTCTATGGTTTCTTAAAAGCTAATTTCTAAATATAACATCCCTGACACCTATGTTTTTTTCAGTGAATTTCAAAGGTTTTTAAAATGCTAATTTCTAACTATAACGTCCCTATGTTTTTTTAGTGAATATATTTATATATATATATATGGGAACTCTGGGTAGATCTCCAGTTTAGGTGGAAAGCAGCTCCTTTACAGAGCACCACAAAACCAGAGACACTCTAAATTTGCTCACCTCAAATGTCTGTTTTTCTATCAAAGTCTTTAAATATAGTATTAGCACAGTGCCATCCACACTGAGATTGAAAGCAGTGCTGTAGGAATGGCAAGATGCTTTGTCCCTTTCTATCTCTGCGGGGATGGCACTGTGCTAATCCCGAAAGTTGTAACAAGAGGTTATGAGGTTATAAATTCTAGGGGAATTGGTTGAAATTGATGAAAAGATGGTGCTTTTCACTGATGCTTCCAGGCTACACAAGAGCAATCAATTTATAAGACTTTATATTCAGAAACAATTGTTGGTGAAAATTAATTCTGAGGAATTAGAAAGTTTAAACTAGATTAAACAACCACCTCAGCAAGAAAACCTAGAGTGACCTATAATGCGAGGAATCTACTCCCCTTCTTTGAAAGTCATGAAACACCATTGTCAAATGAGTTTTTTAGAAGACTGAATAACTTATTTCTATATCTGTGTGCATTGGCTTTACAATGCATTTTCATATAGCTAAGCTTTGATTGGTAGTGCATTAAACCCGTTTCTGAAAATAGCCATAAAACAGAAAAACAAATATTAATGAGTGGCTAGGGGAAACATCCCAAACAACGAAGTGTGAACAACGACTTAACAGAAAAACGAAGTGTGAACAACGAAGAATCACATATAACGAAGTCCTGAACCACGAAGTCATTAACCACGAAGTCCTGAACCACGACTTTTTTCATCACATACTACGAAGTCCACGACAGGCTTACGTATTGTTTGTATTCTGGCAGCATGTTAGCATGTTAAGCATTGTTCGATGTTGGAGTGTTACGTCACTCATCTCCGCCCCCTCACACTTGATAAAAACAAACAAGACGTAATGGCTGACCTTAAACATATGCCCCCATATAATAAATACGTAGCATTGTAAGAACACATTGCAACTTTAATGCTAGGAGATGTTTTGCAGTTTGCGGACACTGACTAACCTTGTCCCTTTACTCACAACTTGGGATTTACTAGCAGGTTTTTTCTTTTTAATAAAGACATTGGTCTCCAAAGAATTTGCTTTCATAGTCAAAATATTATGCAGGTACGGATTCTGATATAGTACAAAAATATTATGCTAAATACAACGGCCCGCAAAAATGATAGAAAGAAATGCCTTTAAAATTGTATGAAGGGCGAAAAAGATTGACGTGCCACAGATTAATCTGGGGCATTTGCAGTTTCACTACTGTGCAGTTCGGAAGGGTGAGGGGGCGGAGATGAGTGAAGATGAGGGGTGGGGAGGAGGAAATAAGTGATGTGCCACACATGCTGGCAGGAAACAAACAAAACATAAGCCTGTCGTGGACTTAGAAGTATGTGATTCTTCGTTGTTCAAAAGCTTTCAATTGCGTTGGAGCAGCGAGGATTTCAACCAGTTTAATGACGGAACACGG
This sequence comes from Lissotriton helveticus, assembly GCF_964261635.1. Lineage (NCBI taxonomy): Eukaryota > Metazoa > Chordata > Amphibia > Caudata > Salamandridae > Lissotriton > Lissotriton helveticus. The sequence goes on from NC_136067.1 coordinate 992,789,861, forward strand.
CAAGTGAAATTTGGACACCCTGAAAACGTATGCATGCCTGCACGCGTACTCCTGCCCTTCGGTGTGCGCAGTTATCCCAGGGAATGCAAATATTTTATTTCTGGCTACCTCGTGGTATAGGAAGACGTGGTAAAAAAAAGTAGTGGTTAAGCATTGTTCGATGTTTAGCTATCGTTGTAAAGGAAGTGGTGGTTTAGGCAGTAGTTGTTAGATCATACAATCGAGTAGCTAGATATGGGACTGTATTACACTAAGTGGTCCAGGGGTGCAATGGGTGTTTGCGCACACTTTGCGTGTCGCCAGGGAACTTTGATATTACAGAATGGCGCTGAGACGCTTGTGCATCCCCTTAAGTAATACCGATAGCGCTGTCGCGCTTAAAGCGCCAGGGCTGCCTTCAGAGGCGTTCCCTCATTTGCATAGGTGCGTGCCGTATGCAAATGAGGGAATTCCTTTGACTGTGTGCATGCGCCATATTACAGAAGTGGGCGCAGAGATAGAGAAGCTCTCAGGGGCGCACTCAGGGGGGGAGATTTACCATTTTTCACTTAGCGCACTACAGCATCTGCAAATGCTGTGCTGCGCTACGTGAAAAGGAGAGACGAGGAGAGCGCACATTTTACTAAAATAAGGCACTCTCCTCCCCTCTCCCTTGCACCGGCGCTGAATTCAGGTGCCATGCGCTACACAGACACCTTTGCGGCATGGTGCGAGATTGTCTCTGTGAGTCGAGCATAGGTTTTGTACTGGAAGGGAACACTTCCAGTACAAAATACTATGCTTAGACTAACTTGAAGCCTTTTTCCACTTTTTATGTGTGCTGTACAGTGCATCACACATGGAAAGTCAGAAAAGGAAGGAGAAATTAAAACATTTCTCCTTCTTTGTGCCTACTTTAGAAGAGCGCAGTCTTCTCATGCTAAACCCTAATTACTTTGTTTAGTAAATTGGGTTTTGCATGAGAAACCTTGGGTGGTTGCATGGAAATGCCCATGCTCCACCGGTGGGATGCCCCCTTGGCTCTAAGTAATGCAAAGCAGCACTTTGCGCTGCTTGCATTACTTTCCAATTTAGCGCTGGAAAGAAAAGCGGGAAAAAAACTGCCCTGATTTGCATCACGTTTCTGACACAAAAATGGCGTAAAAACGTAGTAAATCTCCCCCACAGTGCGCTACCTTCTAGGTGGCTCATTGTGAGTGTGCCCCCTGATAGCAGCCATCTGGAGGGGAGGAAGGGGGTCCTATAGACTAACTGACTGCACCCGCCTCCAAAGGGATCTCTATTCCCCTTTAAAACTGTTGGCGGGTTTCCACCTGCACTGTGAAACACAGAGTAGCTACCAGCAGTTGATCCATGTTTTCCCATGAATGCACTGCCCCCAGGGCAGCGCGAGTTAGCGGATGCCTTGGGTTCAGTGCATATATTATTATAGGACGCATTGTTATTGTTTGCCTCAGGTGCACCAGTGCAAACAATGACAATGCATAATACGGCCTACGGTGTGCTGCACGAGCTGGTGATACCGTGTTATATAATACGGCCACATCCTTTCGTACTCCTCCAGCTTTACTTGAGTCCAGTCTCAGAATAGTTTTCAAAAGTCTCCCACTTAGGGTTCAGGGCTGCTTTCAATGCTATAAGTAACACAGAAAGGAGATGCATTTACCCAACAGATAGTTCTTGTCTGGCGCTCTTGAGTCCTTGTGTCAGTTTGCCATCACTTTCCTTGAAATACAGTCAGAGAAGTTTGAGGTTTAGATCACAAGGATCCCCTGTCCTTCTAAAAGCAATGGCCCCAATTCACAAAGTCATTTCTGACCATATACCCATGTTTGCAGCCAAAAATAGTAAATTTACGCCTATTGGGTAGGCACACAAGGATACCTATGAGGCATGAAAGCGTTTATTCTACAACATGAGCGTGTGTAACGTTTGTTTACAGTTACATAGATGTAAACACCACATATGGGATGGAGAGAGGGTGGATCAAGGTGCATAATGAGCTGGTGGACATTCACAAAGATCTCTCCAATCCTTCCCCATGCTGGAAAGGATTGAATACCTGCTCCTGGAAGAGTGCTGTAGTAAAACTCCATACAGAGTGAGGAGAATAGAACATCCTGGCACTTGGTGGGGATGTAAAGGAAACGTTTTCACTAAGGAGAAAATATTTTTCCTTCAAGGAAAAAGCTAAATAAAATATGCAATTGCACAGCTGAGATAGTTCCATAAGCCCCATTAAATATTAGGGAAAAAGCTACTCATATAAAATTCAGGTGACATTTCCAGAAGTACCTGGAAAACTGTGACTCATACAGCTACCCACGAGACTGTTATTTTTCATGAATTTTGAAAGGAAATAGCTCATCACCTCTTTGTAGGAGTACTTTTATAGCTGCTAATTTACTCTTTTTTTCCCTGAGTAAGGCCCAGAGGGGCATATTACCAACAACTAGCGATAATTTTTGTCTCTAACTTGTTTAGAGACAAAAATTATCGCCGCACATCGGCGATTTTTATCGCAGATAAACCTTGCTATTAGCAAGGTTTATCGCAAATGCGATAAAAAACGGCCGCAATGCATGAATATCGCTGAAAAGTCAGCGATATTCATGCATTATCGAGCAAATGCTCTTAGCCATGTTATCCACCTCCCATTGGATAACATGGTGAAGAACTGCTCAGGGCAGGTGTTAGCTTTTGGAGATATTCACGCTTAGCGCGAATATCTCCAAAAGTTGGTAATAGGAGATAGCGATGTTAGCGACTGTTTCCAGTCGCTAACATCTTGGCACGCCCACTTTGCATGTCATTAGTGATAAATATCACTGACATGCAAAGCGGGGCCCAAGATGGTCGCTATCTCCTATTAGCTGTCACTAACTGGTGTTAGCGACAGCTTGGTAATAGGGAGATAATTTTATCTCCGCTTTCTTGGCTTTTAAAGCCAAAAAAGCGGAGATAAACCCCCTTGATAATATACCCCATAGTTTGGAAGAATACAATGGGGTGAAGAGTTGGCCAGAACTATGCATATGGCGGTCATGCTCCACAAAAGGGAATGGATGTTCATGCTCACAGGCATTGTCCTATTCTGGTGCCGTGGTCCACCCCTGGTCACCCACCCAGTTTGTGAATTGGGCCAGCCCCTAAGCAGTTAATGATCCATTGCTTTACAGAGGTTTGTAACAGAAAGTACTAGGGGAAAGTGCATTGTGTCATGTAAACAGAAACGCCATTAATCGGTTTAAGGTAGAAAAGAAATGAAATGTTCAAAATAAGGAAATCCAAATAATAACTCTTGGAGTCTATGTTTTGGAAAACCCTTTGTTCAAATTCTATTTACAATTAAAAATTCTGACTGCTTCTTACCTTTCCCTAAAAATATGAATCACTATTTGTTAATATTTTAAAATAAAGAAAAATAACGTGCTAAATAACAGTATTTTGATGCCTATGTTTTCAAAATGGCGGTCACAGAGAACAGTGGAGGGGAGTTGTTCTCACCAATTTGTGATGAAAAAAATGAGGCCATTCATTCGCCCATTTTTAGATGAGAAGAAAAGGCAATGCTTTTTCTGAGCATAAAAACAGGACCTTTCATGCTAAAAAGAAAAATAAATATGTGCATTATTTCTTAACAATTAATTTTGAACCATGTGCACTGCAACCCTAAATATTAAAATACAGAAACCCACACCGCCATCAGACTTCCACTACAATGCACTGATTTGCTTTGGCTGCTATGTTTGGTTGTTGACAGGACACTTTAATCTTTAATGTGTTTCTGATAGTAAAATTGCCCTTTCCCGACTTTGTGCTAATTCCAAAATGATTCAGCCACCTAATTGTGCTTTAAAGAATTTGAAAGAATATCAGTTTCCTGTAGGGACACAACGAAGAACTACACACACTTAGTGTGTGCCCTATGATGGTTTAACTTATTTTGAATCCCAATCCATGTTTTCTTTGTGATCTTAATGGAAAAATTGTGTTGCGCGTTAGTTTTGAAGGAAGAGCATAGATGTCCTACAATGTGGCCTGTAATAATACCCAGTAGGTGAGACTAATTCAAGCTTTCAACACATCACTTTTTTATATATAGAGAGAGAAGGAAGAACGAGTATAGCAAAAGGGAAAAATGGGCCCCTCAGGCACCCACACTCGGTAGATAGCCGTTTGTCTTCATCGGGTTCCCATTATTTCGTATGTGAGAGGTACGAAAAACAGAAGTGCAAATTAAAAAGAGTGTAGATCACTCCCTCAACCAACAATTTTAATAGAGGGGTGACTCGAACTCTGGTTAAAATCAATGTGCTTGTGCGGACAGTGAAGAGTTAAGTAAATTTGAACCCCCTGTCCTAAAAAACGGTCGACATGTTTCAGCTAGATGGTCTTATTCGACCCAGCATTCCTCAGGACCAGTGATAAAAATTACTCACCCAGCGCGGCAGTACACCCCCTAAAGTGCCTACTCACATTGGATGGATGTTCAAGGCAATATGTTTTTACCAACTTTTGTTCATTGTGCTGGAAAAAACTTCAGATGTGTTACCTCTGTTCTGTAAGGATTATGGAATTTTGTTAGTATTCCAGTCTTTTCTTAGATTTTAGTGAAAGACGAGCAATCTCTTTAGGACTGCATAGATCCTACAGAAAAACCCCATGAGTCCGTGGTGGGGGAATTCTTCACGTCAGCGTTAGCTTGCTGGCGACTCCCCGAGTTTCCACCTAGTTCTGGCGCAGCCACGGCTCGAAGAACCATATATAAACAAGCATCCATATATAAACATACAAATATGTATAAATTAGGGTTTGGGGTGGGTAAGCGTTTTGGGTGGTAAGGATATTTTTAGGGTTATGGGGTGGGTAATGTTATAGGGTAGTATGAGTGTATATAGGATATGGGGTGGGTATAGGATGGTAAGGGTATTTGTATGATTTAGGGATGGGCAAGTGTATAGGGTGGTAAAGGTATTTTTAGGGTTATGGGGTAGGTAAAGTTGTAGGGTATTTTTAGGGTTTAGGTGTGGGTATGGGGTTTAGGGTGGTAAGATTACTTTTAGGGTTTATGGGTGGTTAAGGATGGAGGATTATAAGATTAAAAAAGGGGGGTCATCCTCCAATAAAGAAAACATGTTAATGTATAATAATATAAAAAAATTAAAGTTACAGGGACGTTATAGTTAGCAAATAGAATTTAAAAACCGTAGAAATTCACACAAAAAAAACAAAGGTTACAGAAGCGTTATAGTTAACGCCAGATATTACTCATACAAAACCATAGAAATTCAGCTGTTATAGTTAGCTGACCTAACTTTAACTTGCGCATCGCAATGCACTGCTTATGGCCTCACATATTACATCACTCATGACATGGTCAGTGATATCACTGATGACATCTCAAATTACATCATCCACATAGCCATTTATACACCCAGTCATACCCCATACAACCTCTTGTACGCCGACTCACATACCCACAGAATCACTCACATACCTATTCACAGACCCATACCAGTACTTGCATACCCACACACTCCTCCATACTCACACACATTCACTCATACAGCCACTGAAACAACCCTTCACTCACCCATATAGCCACTCATACAACGAGTCACTAACCCACACATCCACTCACATACCCACCCACAACTACTCACACAGCCACTTATTTACTTACACAGTCACTCACACACCCACCCACTCACCCATACAGGCTCCCAACAAAGCAAATCACTCACCCATAAAAACACTCACACACACACTCAGAGAGCCACACAACCACTTACATACCCATTCACACACCCATATGAGCACTCACACATCCGTTCACTCACCCCTACAGCCATCACACAGACACTTACTCTCCAATACAGCCACTTACACACCAACTCACTTAAGTAAACAACCACTCAAACAGCCACTCACTCACCCATACAGACACTTACATACCGAGTCACTCACTCATACAGCCATTCAGATACTCACTCACTCATCCATAAATTCACTACACACCCACTTACCCACCCATAGACCGACTCATTCTGCCACTCACTCACCCATACAGCCACTGACACACCCATTAACTCACTCACCAATACAGCTACTCACACAGCATCTCACTCACCCACACAGCTACTCACACACCCGCTTATACAACCATACAGCCACTTACACACCCATGCACACAAGGATACAGTTACACAGTCAATCACATAATATATGTTGGAAGTAGTACCACTCAATAGTAGTGCACCTAGAACACTAATTTAACATTTGTTGTAGGTTAGTATTTATGTTTAACACCCATAAACTCTTAAAAATGCTTGCACTTACTTGAGGATACCATCAGTCCAGTCATGTCATTTGAGATGTCATCAGTGGTGTTACTGAGTATGTCATGAGCGATGTAATATGTGAGGTCATAAGCAGTGCTGCTGAATTTCACTGGTTTTGTACGAGTGAAATCTGAGCCTAACTGTAACGTCCATTTAACCTTTGTTTTTTTCACACACAAATTATATATATCTATTGGCACAAAAATGGGCAAAACAAACGTGTTTCAGCGGTACGCCTTCCTCAGTGTTGGCGGCCTCCGCATTTACACCTCATTATATAGGCATCGTCATACAAATGAAAATCAGGCATGGCAGGTCAGGCGAGAAAACACTATCTCCCACCATACTAGAGTGGTGTGTGATGTCATCACAAACAAAATTCCCAGCAAGTCCCTTTTCTACTTAGCGCAATAACTGCTTGCACTGACATTTAGAATTTCATATAAGCAATATGGCACGCACCTCCGTGCTGACTTTCTCATTAACAGTTCCTACGGGATTCAAAAGAAATAAACACAAATACCAAACTTAGCATGCCGCGATGATACGGTAAGATAAAATAAACAGGTGATTACAAGATTCTGCCCTGCAAGGTCTGCCGCTCCCATAGGAATCCCCACCGCGCATAAATCAGCAAGATGCCATTCTTATATTGCCTTAATAATGCACAGGATGGGCCTGTATTCTTAGCGCTCCCGCTCCAGATAATTATACAGGCCAGACACGAGAAAACGTGTATCTCTCCATACTGGAGAGGAGCACTGGGCATATACTCCCACCATCCTGCCCTGTATGGGTTCTTGCTCCCTTAGGGACCCCCACCTCGCTACCTATGCAATAGGTATATATATATATATATATATATATATATATATATATATATATATATATATATATATATATATATATTCACTGAAAAAACCATAGGTTTTACAGACGTTATAGTTAGGAATTAGCATTTAAAAAAACCTTAGAAATTCACTGAAAAACCATAGGTTTCAGGGACGTTATAGTTAGTTGGACATTTGACTCATATAAACCAGAGAAATTTGCCAGTTATAGTTAGTTGAGCTAACTATAACTTGTGCGCCCACAATGCTGATGATGTCACATATTACATCACTCATGAAGTGGTCAGTGACATCACTAATTACATCATCCACGTGATAATCTGATGCACATACCGATGCCCTAATATAAACTATGATACAAGCATTCTAAAATACAGACTACTATTTTTGAAATCATACACACATACACAAACAAGGTTTTTTCAATGTTAATTTCATATTTTAATATTTATAAAACATATTTTTTCTAATTGTTTTTTAAATATTTTGCAACTCTATCATCCTTTTTTTTACTTTAAACATTATGTAATGTTTTATATCTTCCCCAAAAAATATGCATATCAAACTTTTTGGGGGGAGTAAACTACAGTCCCGTACCGGTAGTCTACCAACCTCGATCAGCACGCGAATCCTATCCACCACATTTAAATGATGCGCATTTCGTATCCGACGGGTTTGTGACACCGCGACCCGCGTAGCAACATGTACATATGAGGTCACGCCAGCTGCTACTGTGGTATGCGACCGGTACGTACTACGAAGCGGCGCGTTTCGTGATGTAGATATGGGGTGGCACCCGCTGCGTGTTCCAAATGCGACTAATGCACGCAGCCACACTCTGTGTTACACCATAGACGTACGATATCGCGCTGCATATGCCATTCCAGCATTTCTTTGTATAAATAACTTTAAAGTGTATATGAGAGCAAGCGATAATTAAAATATTTTAAACAGTTATATATTTCTAACTGTCATAAACTTATATTATAGTAAATATATTTTCTCAAAATCACATTGGGGGCAATCTCATTGCACACTGGCTACGCGATTGCCATGTGACCATAAAAAAAACCATTTAATTAGTTCATAACATTTCCCATTGTAATAGTTTGAAAACGCCACCCATTGTAGTCAATATCTGTACTGCATTTCATTAGACACACCTCTTCTACTTAGAGAGCTTTGTTCTAAACTTTTTGCAATATACACATATCTTACACTACACACAACATGCAACCATCATTTTCATCAATTGTCATGCTCTGTAAAGTAGCCTTCCACCTGTGATAGCCATACACCTAAAAGGTACATTACCAAAATGTTCTCTAATACCAGAGCTAACATGGTTGCATACGCTGTTCACAGCACAATGTAATATAGTACAGCCCAGAGATAGTATCATGCATAGATAATGAACACATGGACACAGATAGATAGTGGAAGTGGGTACGGGCATGTGCGCTTGACTTTTTATTACCAGGGTGACATATCCAGTGACATCTGTGCTGGATGCGTGTAGGCTGATTGTAAACCAGCCTTCAGGGAATGGTTGCTGCTAGCATCCACTACAACAGTAATCATTGGATCACACACAGAGATTCAATATTTAAAAAATCGATAATCTGTGCTGCAGTAGGGTAGGGACAGTAGATGTGAAATAATACAGAAATAATTCTATCGCAAAAGAACCCCAATTTGTGGTATACTGACACACAATCAATAGATCTGAAATAATGCACAAAAAGATGATATAATAAATGCTCCACCAGTTCTAGTGCACTCACATAGCCTCATCAAAAGCATATAGCATGTGCACAGTCAGCGATAATGCGTGCTGTAGACAGGCCGTACTAGGAGCAATATCTGTTGCCGTCAACACTGCATCATCTGCAATAACGACTCAATCTGAATTGTGAACACTGCTGTCGGCAGTGTTGGCCACAGACAGCGGTCAGCAACGACCCACAGCTACATAAGGTGACTTGAACTGCCCAGTGTGTCGTAAGGGAAGCAACAAAAAAGCGTCTGCAGAGCCTGCAAAGATACGTATGCATGGTGCAGACAGTACGCACTAGGGAAATGTCTTTTCCTACAGGACTACCTCATCTACAATAGCGACACAATCTCAATTGTGAACACTGCTGTCTGCAGTGGAGGCATGAGTGAGCGGTCAGCAAGGGCTCACAGCCATGTGGCATTGACTTCAGCTCTACAGTTTGCAATACGTGTAGCAAAACAACGCACGCAGAGCCTGCAATGATGTGTATGAGTGGTGCAGACAGAGCGCACTGGAGCAATGTCTTTTCCTACAGGACAGCCTCATCTACAATACAGACTCAATGTCAAATGTGAACACTGAAGTCTACAGTATAGGCCTGAGAGAGCGTTCAGCAAGGGCCCACAGCCACGTGGTATTGACTTGAGCTCTACAGTTTGCAATACACGAAGCAAAAAAAACGTGTGCAGAGCCTGCAATGATGCATATGACTGGTGCAGACAGAGCGCACTGGAGCAAACTCTTTTCCTACAGGACTGCATCATCTACAATATGGACTTAATGTCAAATGTGAACACTGAAGTCTGCAATATAAGCCAGAGAGAGCATTCAGCAAGGGCCCACAGCCACGTGGCATTGACTTGAGCTCTACAGTTTGCAATACGCAAAGCAAAAAAAACGTGTGCAGAGCCTGCAATGATGCGTATGAGTGGTGCATACAGTACTCACTGGAGCAATGTCTTTTCCTACAAGACTACCCCATCTACAATAGCAACTCGATCTCAATTATGAACACTGCTATCTGCAGTGTAGGCCAGAGAGAGCAGTCAGCAAGGGCCCACAGCCACATGCAATTGACTTGAGCTCTAAAGTTTGCAATACACGAAGCAAAAGAAACGTGTGCAAAGCCTGCAATGATGTGTATGAGTGGTGCAGACAGAGCGCACTGGAGCAATGTTTTTTACTACAGAATTGTATCATCTACAATACCGACTCAATGTCAAATGTGAATACTGAAGTCTGCAATACAGGCCAGAGAGAGCGTTCAGCAAGGGCCCACAGCCACGTGGCATTGATTTGAGCTCTACAGGTTGCAATACGCGAAGCAAAGAAAACGTGTGCGGAGCCTGCAATAATGCATATAAGTGGTACAGACAGAGCACACTACAGCAATCTCTTCTCTTAAAGGACTGCATCATCTACAATAGCGACTCAATCTGAATTGTGAACACTACTGTCTGCATTGTTAATTGAAGGCAGTACTCACACACACAACCATCAATACTTTTTCTCACTCCCTCTTTACAAAATACAAAAACATAAATTACATGAAACTCTACAATAAATAAATTAAAACAATTTGAATTGGGATTTCATCTGTCCACAGTCGAAACTATTCACTGTTACTTTCGACTTGCAAGATGAATTTGGTCATTTTACTAAACCTATAATTCACCTAAAAAAAACTTCTTCAAGCAAGTATACTATAGACTTATAGCCCGCCGTAGCAGGCTATACTGGCTATTAAAGGCCCTCTCCAGCATTAAAGGCCCAAGCCGAAGGCAAGGGCCTTTAACAAGGGAGAGGGACTTGGGGATCCAGGGTACAGCCCTTGCCTGGCTGACATCCTTCCTTGAAGACCGGTCGCAGAGAGTGCAGCTTGCCGACCTTGTTTCCAAGTCAGCAAAACTGACCTGCGGCGTGCCCCAAGGTTCGGCTCTGTCACCACTGCTTTTTAACATTTATCTTCAGCCACTGATTGCGGCACTGAACAGGATGGACTGTAGAGTCTACAATTATGCAGACGACACACAGATTCTGATTCAGATTGATGACAATGCTCAGGCTCACTTGAGAATGCAGAACATACTCAAATTCACAATCAGCTGGATGTCGAACAACTCGCTAAAAATAAATCCAGATAAGACTAAAGTCCTGGCAATCACTACAGCGGCTAATCCTTGGTGCGACCAGTTTTGGCCGGCTGAATTAGGGCCACTTCCAGAACCAGCGCCAGCAGTCAAAAGTCTTGGCATCAAAATTGATGCCCTACTATCTATGACGCAGCAGGTATCATCTGTGGTGGGCATCTGTGTGAGTCTGATTCGCCAGCTGCGGAAACTCTCCTCATTGTTGTCCTTCTCCACAATGAGGCTGGCGGTCTCCGCCCTAATTCTGGCACGGCTGGATTATGGTAACTCTCTTTACTATGGCCTCCCAAAAAACCTTCTGGCCCGACTACAGGTCGTAATGAACGATGCGGCCAGGCTTATCTTTAATAAACCCAGGCACACTCGAGCTACGACCCTACTCTGCAGTTTACATTGGCTGCCCATTGCCCAAAGAATAAAATGTAAAAGCCTCTGCATTGCTCACAAGGCAATCTACGGCTCAGCCCCTAAATACATCAAAGATCGGCTCTCTAGGTACCTACCCACTAGGTCCCTCCGGTCGGCTGAGTCATGTTATCTACTTTGCCCTTGGTATAACCTCACATCCAAAGGTGGCAGAGCCTTCTCGAGCACTGTCCCCCTGGCATGGAACCACCTGCCCGCGGAACTCAGGAAGGAAATAAACTTACTGTTGTTCAGGAAAAAGCTGAAGACGGTGCTCTTTGAAGAGGCGTGGGGACCTCTGTGATTTGGCTTTTGTACCAACTGATGTTGTGTATCCGCTGACAGCGCTTAGATACCCCTGGGTGATATAGCGCTCTACAAGCTCATAATAACATAACATAACATAGCCACTATAGCCCAGCTACAAAGGGTTATAAGGCTATTTGAACATTCTGCCACTAGACGGTAGAATGTTCTAACAAATAAAGCAAAGCCTTAAGAGAGTGCAAGGGGATTGGAATCCCTTCAGGCTCCCTGAAGCATTTGTTCACAGCCAGAGCTGTGAACAAAAAAACTTTGCAATGTTGAAGGTCCAGGCTTATACAAGCCATTATAAGAACGGAGCTACTCCATTGTTTTCAATGGAGCTCCCAACATTCCAATGTTCTAATAAATCAATATTGTGTATGTTTCAAAAGACGTTCTAATTACTTAACTACTGAATTCTGTAATTAAACGATCACCACTCAATCTAAATTGTGAACCCTGCGAACCTCAGTCTAGACCAGATGCAGTGGTCATTAACACCTCACAGCCACATACGGTTCGATTCGAAAGCACGGAGTTGGTTGCACCTGATCAGAGAGGGTACACAGAAATCATCACAGACTTTAACTTATGACATCCTCAATCATAGTATAAAGACCCCATTTCACTGTTCGCACCTGCTGTACCACAGTATACTTCACATACTACTGCCAACCAAGCCCAATAATCATGTGCAGCAGTTAGCTATGGAAGCACGAGTGTGATGCACCCCAACACACAAACTTCTGAGAAAAGCAAGCAGCAGGTAATTTTGGACATCCTCCATTGTGGGATCAAGACACTGTTCCACTGTTGGGACCTAGAGTTGGTTGTAGCTGGTCGAAGGGAGTACCTTCATCTCCACTCTCAGATGCAGTTCTAACATCATCCATTGTGGGATCAAGACACTGTTCCACTGTTGGGACCTACAGCTGGTTGCAGCTGATCGAAGGGAGTACCTCCATCTCCACTCTCAGATACAGTTCTAACATCGTCCATTGTGGGATCAAGACACCGTTCCACTGTTGGGACCTAGAGTTGCTTGCACCTCATCAGAGGGGGTACACCGAAATCATCGCAAACTTTAACTTCTGACATCCTCAACCATAGAATTAAGACCCTGTTTCACTGTTTAGACCTGCTGTACTGCGGTGTATTCCAGCGATAGCTGTCAACTAAGCCCAATAACCATGTGCAGCAGTTAACTACAGAAGCACAGAGTCTGATGCACCTCAACAGAGGGAGTTCTGTGAAAATCCAGCAAGAGGTAATATCAGACATTGTCCATTGTGTTATTAACACACCGTTCCACTGTTGGGACCTAGAGTTTCTTACACCTAGTCGAGGGAGTACCTTCATTGCCACTCTCAGATACAGTTCTAGCTTCACCCACTATAGTGTCAAAAACACCGTTCCACTGTTGGTACCTGTTGGACTACTGTGTTAGTAGTATACAGAGCACTCCACGCTGCTGGGCCTCAGGCTGGGCGCTGTGTGCCTGTGTTGCGGTACCCAGCGTTAATCTCAGGAGCCTTCCGAGCTCGCAGACCTCGGCCCAGGAGCTTCCGCCGGCACGTGGTGAGCCCTCTTTCACATACGGCGGTGTTGAAAGGTGAGCTGTCGAGCATATTCGCGTTGCAGGGCCATTATGATTTCTAGATACCAGCACGCTGAAAGCATCATTCATGCAGCCACCTTCGCTCATGGCGTCAGCCTCGTGGCGGTGTAAGCTGCGCAGACCTGGCAGACACGTTCGCCAATCCGGAAGAGAACCACACCCAGAGAAACATGCCTCTTCTTCAAACCCCTATGCTAGCCGTGCGTACGCTAGCCAGCCCACTACCCTAAACATTTAGGAGGGGAGAGGCACGTTTAGCCTACCATTCCGTAATCTTCCCTACTGACTGTATTGTCTTGGTTGCGTCCACTGTCCACTTCACTCAATAGACCATCATTGTATGTTTACATGTACATGTCTGTGCTCTGCATACTCAAATCTGTCCGGCACATCCGTTCAAGACTTTGCATTATATGCTTTTTATAATCAATAATTACTTACCACCTTCGCACATACTTTGCTCCCATCTCTCCCCGCATTCTGCATTGTGAGGCAGAGGTGCCATGCCATGTTTAGTTTATGTACATGGCTAGCCAGGTTTGCCACAGTATGTAGTGTTGTTTTGTCTGCTAGGTGCACATGTTGTTTTTTATGTTGTATGTGATTATATAAGGTAGCGCGTTTATTCACGAGCAGTGGTTTCTCCCATTTACATATCGCTGTCTTAAAGAGCATACAGAGGTTTTTCTCACAGGTGAAAAGTGCGACCACAATGACAGTCATTCATTACTATCCAAGAATGATCAACTACACAGCGCTTCTAAGCTTACAGCCCCCACCCTTGCGTCCTTTCTTAAAAGAACGCCAACTCGCACAATCAGACTAACATTCACAGAGCTTTCTAATGGCAGTTATCTGCTTCTCAATAACATGCACTCCTATGGAATGTGAGCTGATACACCGCATGCCCTTACTGTTTCAAAAACAGTAACTTTCTGTGGCAATGTCTATTCCCACCCTCACAAACTAACTCCCAAACTTCAACTTGGCCTTCAATTCTTAGTTTGAAAAACGATTTCAAGAAACAAACCAAACTAAAAGCGCTTTTGTTCAGAACAGAAGTCTCCCTCACTTCTGCAAGAGAAATTTATCGACTGCAGATACCACGAACATCAAGTAAAATACACTCCCTTTTAAATACAAACCGCCAATTACACTTTGTGAATTGTTACACAATTTTCAACATATGTCACACTCAAGTTCTGGCTCACTTTATTAACACGGTCTCCTACAGCCTTCTAACACGCTTTCAAACTGTTCTTCTTTTAATACCAGACTACATTAATTCGATCATCTCTGGAATAACAGGAACAGTGCCCATAATTCTCGCTCTCTTTGCGGCCATCCTACTACTAATTCTACTTCTAGAAATGGCTACGCTCTCTGTGGTAACAATTATGTCTGACAGTAACAGAGCGCGCTATAAAAGCCTATAATAATAATAATAATAATAATAATAATACGCCTCTATGCCAAGCTACATCAATACTGTAAAAAATTGGAAAAACTTTTCGGCTACCTGCCTCTATCTATTATCAGAGCTAGCTACAACATAACATTTATCTACACTTATGCAATATGCATACAACCATCATTTGATTGCAAAACTTGCCCATTTGATTGGTGAATGGATGTATGCCTTGCTAACATCCCAACAATCGCTCCCGATATCCAGCAGGTAAGGCATTATCTTGAAAACCATGAACGTGATTGTTCTGGCAGTGGAGCAATGGTGAATCCAATGCAAAAAGGAATCGCAGCTGAATAGGATTTCTGCGCAGCCACGAAAGATCTGCAACGTGCGACTTTTCACAGCATCGCAGATTGCCTGCCAATTCTAATTGCCGCTCCAACATTTGAGGAACATTACTCTCCCTTCGAGGATATGAATTGGATCGCTTCACTTTTCTCAGACGATGGCAACAACAGCCTCTTGGAACATTATGCATCTCAAGCCGCTGAAGAACTTCTGGACTGGAATCTCCAAGACTTCTAAGAAACTCATGCTATTCTTGAATGGATTTTTTCCATCTTTTTTTTGACTTTTTCCTTTAAATTTTTTATAATACACTTCAACGCTACTACGTTCATACAACAACTTTCTAAGTATACTCAGACATTTGAACTCGTTCTTCATTATTGCCCCTTACGTCTCCACTTTAACCAGGGATCGGTGATGTATGGCCTATGCAAATACGCTATTTACTTCCTAAATTAGCCTAAATCCGACACCCATTTAGAAACCACGTCTATTCTTTGTGCATACGCCTCTGCCTCCCTGTTATTCATATATCCCTTTCACACAAATGTACTCAAAGTCAACCTCTGCTCAGAACCTCACAATAAAAATGAAAAAAGACGACTTTGTTTAGGAACTGGTTGGCACAGTGTGGTTATCGTAAACTACCTTTATTTTTTGTATACAATTTATTCATTCATGTCTAATAGCTATTGTGTAGGTCACATAGAACTGTAACATATAATGTGCAATTCACGGATGTACGTCGTTACAACGCATGCTTTTACCACGCATGCCTTTACGACGCAACTTTTACAACGCAAACCATTACAACGCATAGTGCTTAGGGGTGCTGGATAGTGAATAGTTTAATTTACTATTCCAACTCCAGTCCCCGTGAACACTAGGGAAGGTGTTGGATAGTAAATTAAATCTATTCCCTATCCTAGAGCGCCCCCCAGCACAATCGTTGTAATGGTTTTCGTTGTAATAGTTGCGTCGTAAAGGCACTGCGTTGTAAAAGTTGCATTGTAAAGGATGTTTTCCGCAATTCACTGATGCAGGAGCTTCAATTTGACTACAGCAGAAGCGGTTGGAGTTTGTCTCAGCTCAACGTCTTAGCTCTCTACACAAGAATGTTTTTTTTAAACCGCTGAAGACAATAATGTATGGTTTGACTACAAAGGTACCGAATGTGCTTCTCAGAAGCGCAATGTTTGTATTCATCCTCAAAGTTCCAATGTGAGTAGCACTAGTACCAATTCTGACACTCACTACATTGAATCTACTGTACAACAGATTGCTAACTATTCTACTGTTGATAATTTTCTGTTACAAAAAAGCACTGCCAAGGTACATAAAAAGTTTGATGATTGCACGTTTGCAATTTCTTTTTTATTTCTTTCTTTTCTTAAAGCATACAAGTGGTAATCGAATCCTACCGTTATTTTCCTTATAGAATGTAGAGTCATTCAAGTGTAATAGCTATTGCTTATGTCACATGCAATTGTAACATGTAATATGCAATTCACTGATGCAGGAGCTTACGTTTGAATACAGCAGAAGTGGTTCTACTTTGGATCACTGGATGCCGTAGTTCTTGCACCAGTGGGTCCAATTATGGTACTTCAATAAAAACACCTTCTATATCATTTTCAAACTCCATGCCTTTATTACACACAGCCACTTTCTTAGACACACCTCATTTCACCATTTTTCTTCTGTGGCATTGCAACATTCTGCATTATATTCTTCAAGATTATTTCTTTATTCCTGCTTCCTAAAACACTTCATTTGAGTCTGAGGACCGGTAGGGGAAATTAGTTTGCTTCCCACTCCCTGTATAGTATAAACGCACACTAATACTACTTACACAGGTATGCTACAGCGGCTAGTATCCTACAGCTCCCACAGCACATCACTTTACAGCAGTAAATTCACGACTTACACTCACAGTTTCATCCCCGAGTCTTCAGACCGGTACCAGTGAGTACGTTGCTTTCCACTCCTGCTATACTCTAAACGCATACTAACACCACCTGCACACATATGCTACAACAGCCAGTATGCTACACCGCCCAGAGCACATCAGTTTACAGCACTCAGCTCACAGTTTAGGCGCCCGGTTTCATCCCCGAGTTTAGCGGTACCTCACCTCTGCACCATCTCACTCTAGACAAAACAGCACTTTCACACTGGTAGGGTAAATACTTCGGTTATGCCAGTATGCTACAGACCACTCAGCTCTCAGTTTAGGCATACACTTTCATCCCCAGGTGTACCAGCACCTCACTTCACCACCATCTCACTGTGGGCAAAACAGCACTTTCACACCAGTAGGAGTAAATACTTTGTTTTGGCCAGTATGCTACAGACCACTCAGCTCAGAGTTTAGGGATACACTTTCATCCCCAGGTGTACCGGCCCCTCACCTCACCACCATCTCACAGTGAGCAAAACGGCACTTTCACACCAGTAGGAGTAAATACTTCACTTCGGCCAGTATGCTACAGCGCCCACAGCGCATTAGTTTACAGCACTCAGCTCACAGTTTAAGCACCCCGACTTTACCGATACCTCACCTCAACACCATCTCACTCTAGGCAAAACAGCACTTTCACACCGGTAAGAGTAAATACTTTGCTTCTGCCAGGATGCTACAGAGCACTCAGCTCACAGTTTAGGCACAAGCTTTCATCGCCGAGTTCACCGGCCCCTCACCTCCGCACCATCTCACAGAGGGCAAAACACCACTTTCACACCGGTTGGGGTAAATACTTTGCTTCAGCCAGTATGCTACAGCGCCCAGAGCACATCAGTTTACAGCACTCAGCCCACGGTTTACACGCATGCTTTCATCCCAGAGTGTACCAGCACCTCACCTCAGCACCATCTCACAGTGGGCAAAACAGCACTTTCACACCGGTAGGGGTAAATACTTTGCTTCGGCCAGTATGCTACAGCTCCCAAAGCACATCAGTTTACAGCACTCAGCCCACGGTTTTCACGCATGCTTTCATCCCGAAGTGTACCGGCACCTCACCTCAGCACCATCTCACAGTGGGCAAAACAGCACTTTCACACCGGTAAGGGTAAATACTTCGCTTCACACTCCCTCTATAGCACACCCTAACCACCCTACAGACCTCACAGCGCTCCTAACCTCCTCTTTCCCACTTTTTTATGCCCTTTTTCCCCTTACTCGCTTCAACGGAATCACAAAATAGCGGCCAACACTTTCTAATTGCAACCGCTTGCACCGCTCACAGCCAATCAGCAGCAAGCTTGTGCTTGTAACGCCTCAGCCAATCAGGTGGCAGAATTCCCAAATATCGGTATCTGTAAATTTCGACATTTCTCAAAAACTACTGAACGGATTTACACCAAATGAACAAAAGCGTGCTTTCTAGACCAAGACCCTTCTCCCTGACAAATTTGGGGTAATTCCGTTCACCCGTTCGACCTGTAGCCTTATCTAAAGTTTCATATGGAAATTAACATGGAGAAAACACGTTTTGGGACCCCCCTTTTTTCTTGGCCCACCTTGGCGAATCACCCCGAAACTTTCAATATAGGAGCTGATATCAACAAAGAATGTTGCGATTTTCCTATGGAAACTAGGTCCTAACTATACCTACTTGACGACCATCAGTAGGTAATATATATATAAATAAATATATATATATATATATATATATATATATATATATATATATATATATATATATTACCTACTGGCGGTCGCCAGTAGGTATATATATATATAGTTAGGATTTTTTCTCTATGGGATTTTTGAAAATTCTATGTCTAATAACTTTGCCGTTTGTGGACGGAATTGGCTGAAATTTTCAGGAAAATGTAACATTTTGTTTCTGAGCAGCCCCTGAAAATTTGGGGGGGTTTCGTCAAGGGGGGGGCCGAGAAAAAAGGGGGGTTCCAAAACGTGTTTTTAACATTGAGTTTTCCATAGGGCGGTTGGCCTCACTTTTAGCCCGAACGGCTGAATGGATTTCCACGAAACTTGGCAAAATTGTAGATATTGTTTGCCCGATGTGCCTTTGCTAGGTCTCAAGATATGTAGTCCTGTGAATTTTGAGTAAATTAGGTTTAAAAAAAGATATATATCTAGAGCCGTGCCCTGGTACGCGTACCGGGGAGCGCTTCAGGCGCGCCACGCGACTTGCGCACGGCAAGCTGATTGGTTCTCTGGTGTCTGTGAACATTCGAAACAGTCCGCAGCGGCCGCCATCTTGTGTCTCGGTGGGATTGAGACACAAGAGGTGGCAAGAATCAAAGGGGGGAAATGAGCAAAAGGGGGCAGGGTACACCCCCCTGACCCCCTACTTTTGATGTGGGGGCCATAAAAGGCTCCCGCGGGTGAAATTTTTTTTTTTTTAAATTCGATTTTCGCGGGGGGGAGCGCCCGGTACGCGCACCGGGGAGCTTACGGGGGAGCGTACCATGGAGATTAAAAATGACAGACTTTTTAAAAAAAAAAAAAGTTCTTTTTATAAATTGGAGGTAGTTCTGAAAAGAACTTTTGTTTTGATTTTGTTGTTTTATATATTTTTTTTGTTTTTGTTGTTTTATATTTTTTTTAGACTTTTTAAAACAATTTTATATTTTTTTGGGATTTTTGTCAAGGGAAAAACAAAAACAGGGATTCCAAAACTGCTCAACAGGAGCAAAAAAAATTGAAAATTTAGGGACTGGCAGAGCAGCGGTGTTGCTGTTTCTTTAGGGCAATGAGTTCAACACTCTGCTCCCCATAGCAGAGCAGTTCGTCACACTCCGTGCACAAAAATTTGATGCCTGCAAACACCGGCTGAATGTTAGGGACCATTCTTCCACGGGGTGGTCCCGAAGGTGTTGCTCCACCAGTGGAGGTGCTGCCGCCATCTGTTGGTACATTCCGTGCCAGCTCTCTGACACTCTCCCTGGCAAAGTTGTTAGGGTGTCTTCTTTTTACATGCCTGATCAAATTAGCATTCCCAAAACTATATTTTTTCAGAGGATTGCCTCTGGATAAACTACTCCCACATATTTTGCAGGTTACTTTGGGAGCGTTGACTTTTTTCTGTCCTTCAGGGATGTCGTAAAATTTCCAGATGAAATGGTTTTTTTTCTTTTGCTGAGGAGGGTCCTCATCTAAAAATCCATCTGAATCACTGCTGGATGACTCTCTTGCAGCCATTGCTGGAGATTAGAAAAGTAGGAGATAGAGTAGACAGAACAGCTCTTGCTCTCTCCAAGTACAAAGCAATAGTGAGAGAAATGGGTGGGTTTCACACAATTTGAAAAAAAAAAAAGTTCTGAACCAATGAAAAGTGTTATTTTAAAGTCACATGGTTTGACGCGCTTACGCTACGCGCCCCGGGGCGCGACCCGGGCGTGTATCGTAAGCGCATCGGGGCGCTTACGTTGCGCGATCGTATGCGCTTCCGGGTGCGCTTCCGCGGTGCGTCATAAGACGCATCTCGCGGCTACGCGATACGTGTCTTATGACGCAAGGCATGGCGGCTACGCGATACGTCACGATGTGGTTTTCGTTCGCGGCAATAGCGCTTCCGGGACGTGTATTAGTACGCGCCCCGGGGCGCGCCGCAAGATTGCGCTTCCCCGTGCGTTCACCTGTCCGCGCCCCGGGAGCTTACAAAAAAAAAGTATTAAAAAAAAAATTATTAATAAACATATAAAATATATGTTTGGATTTAAAGAAGAATACATTTTACAGCTACAGATATTAGCTTTTAAAAAACCAATGAAATTCACTGAAAATACCATAGGTTATAGACCATATATAGTTAGGAATTAGCATTTACAAAACCTTGAAAATTCACTGAAAAAACCATAGGTTATAGACCATATATAGTTAGGAATTAGCATTTAAAAAACCTTATTTTACTCACACAAAACCATTGAAATTCCATATATAGTTAGTTGTACTAACTATGTATAGCGCACCCGCAATCCACTGCTGATGATGTCACATATTACATCATTCATGACATGGTCAGTGACATCACTGATGACATCACTGATGACATCTCAAATGACATCACTGATGACATCACTGATGACATCACTGATGACATCACTGATGATAACATCCAGTGACTGTATGTTTCTGTAAAGTTAAAATATGTCTTATATATTGAAGAATGAGTGGATGTATAAGTGTCTGGATGATGTATTTAGTAGGTGCATGACTGACTGTATAAGTGAGTGATTAAATGTGTCTCACTGAGTGCATGGGTTAGTGACTAAACTGTTTTAAATTGTGCACCATTGTGTCTGTTGTTTTGTAATCTGATGCAATTGTTGATCATTAGCTATATGACTAACTATATGGGTTATTGATTAGTTGGCCAAGTATTTGTATGGGAGACTGAGTGTGTGTGTGGGTGTCTGGGAGGTGTATGACTCTGTGCATAGATGTGTGAGCAGTTGATTCACTAGATGTATGGGTTCAAAAGTGCATGTGGAAACAGCTGTATGGGCGGTTTACTGTGTGCATGAGTGTATTGGTGAGTGAATGGATATCTCAGTGCTACATGTCAAAGTAAGTACATATGTAAAACACAGCACATGTGGTAGTTGACATATATAAATAACTGTGCATTAGAGCCAGTGAATGTCTGAGTGGCTGTATGGATTATTGTGAACTTGTATCAGGGATTGTATAACAGAGTAAATATGTGTTATTATATGTTTCAATAAGTAAGGTGTGTTTAACTATATAGTTGAGGAAATGGAGGTGTGATTGATTCTTTGCAAGACTGATTAGGTGTGTGAGTAACTCCATGGATGAGTGACAGTCTGTGAGTGTCTGTTTACACTGAGTGTATCTAAGGTTATATTAGAGTCTGAAGAGGTTCATCGTATCATCACATGAATGATGTCATGAGTAATGTCAAATGAGATGTCATCAGTGATGTCATCAGTGATGTCATTTGAGATGTCATCAGTGATGTCATCAGTGATGTCACTGACCATGTCATGAATGATGTAATATGTGACATCATCAGCAGTGGATTGCGGGTGCGCGATATATAGTTAGTACAACTAACTATATATGGAATTTCAATGGTTTTGTGTGAGTAAAATAAGGTTTTTTAAATGCTAATTCCTAACTATATATGGTCTATAACCTATGGTTTTTTCAGTGAATATATATATATATATATATGTGTGTGTGTGTATATTTATATATATATGTGTGTGTGTGTGTGTACATATATATATATATAGGTTTAACTGACCTTTATTAAACTTACCCTGCATGGTATAGGTATATCCCTGGTAAAGGCATGTGTGGTAAAGGAAGCTTTGTATTGTCATACAATCCTCTGCACAGCTCCTAAACCTATGGTCTATGATTCCCCTTTATCTGCACTGATCGTATGGAGCACCTACAATGCAAAGCCCACTGTATATCTTGTGTATATATGAAGGGAGGACCAAATTGTTGATTGCAGAAATAAAGTCCAATTTCGTCAGATTTTTAAAGCTACATTATCTTAATTTTGTCACCCAATGTCTCGAGGTATATACAGTTATCCTCTTCATTTGTCACATTTCGTGCGTTCTAACATCCTTGGGATAATGTCGGCACCAGTGAAAAAAAAGAAGAAAGAAACAGTCTGCTGCGTGTTTGTGTGTATGCAGCCCATCTGAATAAAGCGTGTGCCGGCCCCGCAAAGCTTACAAATGCCGAACCGACGGTGTATGCATTAGGAGGCAAACATAGTGCGAGCCAAGGGGCTTCTCTGCGCCAGCTGCTGTGTACTCTGCTAGCTCTGACCCTCACTGCTTTCTTCTCCGTTTGTTTTTCTCGGTTTGGTTCGATACCCGGACAGGCTGCTGGAGAAAAACAGCCTCTTTGCAGACTTTGAAGACGGGAACAGTGTCCATAATCTGGTCAGTAATCTTGATGCTGTGTTTGTGCTTTTGATGTTTTCTGGCTGCAGCGGCACAATAATGTTTTATAAATTGCTTTTTCTTTAGGAGATGAAGAATATTTAAATTGCGCATCAAGTGTATATTGCTATGTATTTGTGTGCATTTAAAGTGTGCTTTTCGGCACATTAAGTTTTTGGTACATGCATGCTACCTCACAAATTTACAGTTGGTTGGGAAGGGAGACTTGACAGGTTTGTGGTATACAAAGTGGGAAGTTGTTCTGAGTTACTTGACAACAGAGTTTAAAGTTGCTTATTACTTGTTTCACAGATTCATTGTGCAAGTAGAGAAACCGAAAAACATATTTTACACATATATATATATATATATCTCACATCTCGTCAGCACGTAGTTTTGGCATAACATTCTAATATGTGAGGGGCAGATTTACAAGCCCCTTGCGCCGCGTTTGCGTCATTTTTAACATGGGAAAAGTGACGCAAAAGTGGCGCAATTGGCTTGTAAATCTGCTCCGAGGTATTTAAATCTCCCGTGCGGGGCGGGGCAGGCCCAATGGCCAAGGAACATTCGCACAAGAAATAAGCAATAACAGTTGCATGTTTACAGAACCAGTAATCAGGGAACCGCTTTCTGTATTGTTCCCCACCTATCACATCGGAACAGATCTTACTGTAGACAGCCCTGGGATAGGGCTAGTGGGGTTGAACTATCAGCAGGTCGATCCGCCCTTTAACCAGCCCCATACCCAGTTCGAGCCTTCGTGGAGGGGTTTGAGAACACTAAAGG
Organism: Lissotriton helveticus; assembly: GCF_964261635.1. NCBI lineage: Eukaryota > Metazoa > Chordata > Amphibia > Caudata > Salamandridae > Lissotriton > Lissotriton helveticus. The sequence goes on from NC_136067.1 coordinate 992,813,759, forward strand.
AAAGTGTTCCAAATCATCAAAAAACTCCCCTTTTTGGTGAATTTCCACCACATTCAATCAATCAGTTTTTATAAAGCACGCTACTCACCCGTTAGTGTCTCAAGGCACGGGGGCGTGCAGCTCCGTTGGGGTCATACGAAGAGCCGGGAAACATCCTTTACAACGCAACTATTACCACGCAGTGCCTTTACGACGCAACTTTTACAACGCAAACCATTACAACGCATTGCGCTGGGGGGGACGCTCTAGGATAGGGAATAAGTTTAATTTACTATCCAACACCTTTCCTAGTGTCCACGGGGACTGGAGTTGGAATAGTAAATTAAACTTTTCACTATCCAGCACCCCAAAGCGCTATGCGTTGTAAAGGTTTGCGATGTAAAAACCGCGTTGTAAAGGCATGCGATGTAAAAGCATGCGTTGTAATGTCATACATCCGAAGAGCCAGGTCTTGAGGCCTTTTCTGAATTGGTCCAGTGTGGGGCTTCGCCAGAGGTGGAGAGGGAGGTTGTTCCATGTCTTGGCTTGACCACCGTGCTTAGCAGCGTATATGCAAAAAGAGAGGCAGTGGCGAGGGAGGGCAATGTTTGCATGGTCCAGTGCTGCCCCTGCTACTGGAGGGAAAAAACCTAAAAAGGTTACCTAGGTGCTGAGTAAGTTAAAAAACCCTCATCCGGGTATATGGTATTCATGACCAGAAGTAGCGACTCAGGAGAGGTGTCTAGAGAAAATGTCATTTTTCAAGGTGCAAACCAGACAATGGCCGGTGGCTTCAGTGATAAATTCAGCCTACAGAGAGCAGAGGTACCCCCTTATCCCTGGCCCTGCTTCATTTACAAAGCATAATTAAAGGCACCCCTCCACGACTCACAGGAATCGGGTGCCTGCCAAGACATCTGTCTGACGTGGAGAAAAAGTTGCAAAGCAGACTATAGCCAGTGGCTTCACAGATAAATTTAGCCCTCAGCAGTACTGTCCATAAGGGCTGTATCCATGCTAGGTTTTCAGGATGACCACCAGGGTAAAGATGTTCCATTTAGATTCCAAGTTTCCAAGTTTAATGTTTATTGTTTGATTAATTAAAATCATCACAAACACCCTCCCCCAACATAAAGTGAATAAAAACATCTTCACAGGCAGTTAAGATTGTCATTATGCAAGCAATCATATTACATCTGTGCTCTGTCTGCCATGCATTTCGAATGTATAAAATACTGTTATTATAAAATCACACTAAAACTGTGTTAAAAGTCAAGTTACAGCAGAAGAATAAAAAATATGTGCCCCTAAGTAAGAGTATGGGGATGTTTTACATATGATTTTGATTAGTCATCTCTGCTTGCGCTAGGCAACTTTTCACGAGTTTCATGTACTTGACTCCTTCACATGCCAGGATGCATGACGAGCCCTCCAGCCAGCTTATCACTGCTTGTCTGCTAGAGCGGATGTTCAGGTTGATAAAAATCACCTTTAGGTACTGTCTCCTTTGGGTTAGCATAGCTGGACATGCACACAACAAATCGGTCAGTGTTTCTTTTTGGAATCCACATAAGCAACAACCTTCTGAGTCAAAACCTGTCACCCATGAGGGGGATAAGTCCTTGGAGCCATGTACCCCCATCCTGAACTTTAAGAAGCACATCTTTAAGTACGAGCTAAAATGGACAGATAAATAGGCCTGTGGCTTTGAAGTCCTATATGATTTAATAACTGTCCAACCATGCCGCCCCTTTGTGAGTGCCAGTTTATCTTCCAGTAAAGATTTCTTTTTTGCTCGCGACGTTCACAATTTTGTTAAAAGAAACTCGATCCATCTTGTTGTCCCAAGCTGATTGAAGTTCCAACGTGGCCAGAGATGTATTCAGGTAACTCCCACAAGAGTTAGCAGTTTCTTGCTCCTTCTGTGACCTAACTTCGTCCCAGCAGAGTCTATTCAGAGTGTCCGCTTCGGCTGACCGGAGAGTGTGGCAGAGTTTAATAAAGTTGCTCATTGCCCTGTATTTATGGTCCTGGAACCCAAATTCCAGTCTTACCTGGGCAGGTGAGGAGCATTTTGGCAGTTCAAAAACCGATTTGTAGATTTTTGACTGTAATTCATTCTGAAAATGCAAATCTTTGCCACACCAGGAGACAAGGCCGTAGGCAGACTTGGTTGGATTTGGGCAACTATAACTTTTAACAGATGAGAATGGTTTGGGCATTCCAATTTTCTGCGCAAGGATCTATAAGCGTAGATCAGGGACTGGGTCTTTGCTCTAAGGGCCAGTGTATGTTCTTTATGGCTTGTACCCTGCCCGATTATTACCCCCAGGTATTTATAAGAGCCTTTTTCTTCTACATGTGCCCCCTTAACCATCCATTTGAACTTTAGTTTCTTATTATCAACTAAGCGAACAACTTTTGTTTTAGCTTTGTTTATCTCTAGCTGTTCCGAGTCCAAGTAGGATGCCAAGTTATTTATTGATCTTTATAACCCCTCAGGGGTTTGGCTTAGCAAGACTATGTCGTCTGCGTATTGGAGGATTGCGACTGGCTGATTTGGCAGTTTCGGGGGGTGGCAGTGTTGGTTTTCGAAGTGTCGGGCAATGTCCGATAAGTACAGATTGAAAAGGCTGGGGGCCAGAACACAGCCTTGCTTCAGACCGCTTTGTGTAGGAATACTTGCGGTGGTGCTCAAACCATTTCCCAGCTTGACTCTTGTCCAAGTGTCAGTATACAGGGTTATGATGGCGGTGAGGAGTGCATTTGGTAGGCCCCATCTTTTAAGTTTGCTCCATAAATGGTTCCGACTCACTCTGTCAAATGCTGATTTGATATCCACGAAACAGGCGAAGAGGCGGACTTTCCTTCTTTGCGCCTGTTCCGTCAAGAGGGCTAGAGTTGCAAGATTCGATTGGGTGCCCATGCCTTGCCTGAATCCTGTTTGAAATTTCGGGATGATGTTATTTTCCTCCATCCAACCTTGCAGTTGGTTCAGTAGGCACGAGGCATATAGTTTTGCTTCTACATCAATCAAAGAGATTAGTCTATAGTTCCCTGGCTTGCCGTGATCTCCCTTTTTGTATATGGGGTGGATAACAGTCCCCTTCCAGGAAACTGGGATGTTAGAATGTGCAGAAAATCTCATTGAAGACCGGGGTTAGCATTTCCGACCACAACTCTGGATTGTTCCTGAAGATTGCGTTAGGTATGCCATTTGGCCCAGCCGCTCCCTCAGACTTTTAGATTCATATGTAGTAACAACCACAGGAGACACCTGTAGTCCCAGTAGAGACTTGGGTAAATGTAATAACATATGGCATTGTTTCAACCGGAGTCAATGAGGGGATGAGATTTAAGAAGTAAATTAAATACAATGCAAACATTAAACAATGACAATTGACAATGCAATTATATTGTCAGCAAAGACATACAAGTTTGACTTCACACATCAAAATGCAGCATCAACCATGTTTTAATGTTGTGTACTAAAGTAAGTGCTCATGAAGAAATATCAAAACAGCCCAAATGATGAAAATAAAGAACGCTACAGCATATTGGACAATAATTCAAAATGAAACTATGCATGGGTCCATACATTTATGGAAAAATTTATAAAATCATGTCATAGTTCAAAGTCCAAGTTTAACTTGTGCAAGTCGATGGCATTTCGACCTTCATGAGTGGAGGTCTTTAGAGTCAATGCATGTACATTTATCTTAGCTGGATTTCCTGAAAAGCTGTCATGGAACCAGCCAGCTTGGACCACTAATGAGTCTGGTTAACTGAGGTTAATTCAATTCCTGGTTTACTCCCATTGCCACTCTTTCCCTAAGTTCCTCCCCCTCCTTTCTCTCTTCTATTGCTCTCGATAAAAGTCTGAGGATCAAAAACAAGCTCAAGTCCTCAAAAACAAGTGTTGGTGCCACCTACAACAGCGGCACAAATTAGGCACTGCTCATCTAAGTGAGAAGGATTTCTTTCCCCCTCTTTAATTGGTGGTAGTGCTTTGCTAAATAGCATTTTCTTTATGCCTAAATTTGAGAAGATCACCTCTGGTGTGTGGCGACGAGTCTCAATGCTAAGTGCAGGCTAACCTCTCCTACTAGACATGGTTGATCTTGGTTTAGTGAGGTTAGTTGGAACACCATCTGGGATGCAGCAAAAGCTGTAATATGGCGAGAGCTCGAGTCCCACGCCTCTCTATTGGAACAACTAGGGAAGCAAAAGAAGTAAGATTTGGAGGCAGTGTGTTTTATCTGCTATGGGTGTATGTTTGTCTGGGAAGCGTGCAAACAGGGATAAAGCAGCGCTCTCCAGTGCATGTGCTGGGTGTATCTATGCAGTGCATGCATGTTGAATGCATGTACTGGATGTATGTGTGCCTGCAAGTGGTACAGTTCATGAAGTATACAGTACTGTGCAGTGCGTGTATGGTAAATACATATGTTGAGTGTATGCGTTCCTGTGAATGGTGCAATACATGGCAGCCTGTGGGTTCCATTATGGGAGAACCAGGCCTGCATGGTCAAACATGAGACGATGAGGTAGAGGAATCCCCCTAGACAGATTTGTGTATTGCTGCATTCCTGTAAGCTGAGTGAGACACACTGAGGAGGAAGACCCAGGCTTGTCCCATACATTTTAAAGGGTGCCTTTTGATTTAGAGAGAGGTCACAAAGAAAGGGCCTGGCCCCTGGGCACATCTCAGGAAGGAGACGGGCTGATAAGAGAATCATAAAGAGTAGGGCAGTTGCCCTTGTCTAACCTTTTGATTAACATATCACAATGGCTGACATCCAAGCATGAACTCTAGTCATTCCCATGGCCTGTGTGGTGGGGCTATCAGACTTGGAGTTGGCTCCTGCTGTAACAGACTGGATGCTTGTTCGCACTGTGCAATCATTGCAAACGGCATCTTGCACAGTGCAAGAGGTCATTTTCTGCCGCTCGAGTAGATTTGTACTTGAACGGCAGCTGTCTCAACGCGGACTGGTAGTTTCTCATCGCGAGCGGTCGCGAGCATACGCAACCACTCGCAATGAGAAACCTGGCCTTTCCTGCGTTGAGAATCTCGCCGGGAGGTTTATTTTCTCGCTCGCGAACGGCAACTTGATGTTGCTGATCGCGAACGAGGAAAAAGTCTTGCCGAGATGTTGAGTTTGCTCGCTAGGGGTCGCCAACTTGACGTTGAGGACCACGAGCAAGCAAAAAACGCCAGCTACACTACGTGTTTTTGCACTGTGCTACGTGCAATCCACGTAGTGCGTAGTACCACAAACTACGCACGCACCGCGAGCGTAGCGTAGTACTGCGCCCAGGGTTAGAAAGGAAGTTCTGCTAGACTTTTGCCCTTGACCAGGCTGGGGTTCAAGGACTGCTACTCTCCCTGCTCGGTAAGGGAACATGACCCAGGGAATCCAAGATCACCTGCCCTAGAGCCTTGTGCACTATCACCTGCCTACTAGCCAAGGCTAGTGTGCCCTGTGTGGAAGAGGAGAGTGTTGAACGGAGTGAGGTTCAATGAAAGCCTGTCATGTAGACTCCCCTTGACAGTTGTGAGGAGATGGCTGCTGCACAGATAAGGTTGTTGCCTGTGTGCAGGATGAAGTCGTCAACCCTCCTAAGCCAGAGGTGAGCTGATGTGAAGTGAGCCGTGTACATCGCAGCACCAATCATGCTGGAGCCCATACCCAGTAAGGAGCCTGCAACCCCATATGTCAGAGGGCCCATTGTGAGAAGACTGCCATGCTCTGAGGGCCATAGCCCATGAGTGGTGGTGAGCCTTGACCTCGCACTTCACTAGGGGCCACCACAAGGACTTTGTTATGTTGATCGTGTTGGAGCCTGTGTACAGTGAGGCTAAGGTGACCCCATATGCCAGAGTGGTCACCGGGACAAGCAAGATGTATGACCTGGTTTGAGTTGTCACTGGAGTAGTGAGGTCGTTGTGAGGACCCTTCCGTACCTGCACTGAGATGAAGGATTTGCACCAGGATCTTCACAGCACCTCCTACCCCAACTGTGGGATGTATCAGAGACTTACCCTGCTCGGAGAAACCACAAAGAACCTCTAGTCACAATGGTGGCGCGACAGCGTGTGAGGAACTCTATGAACACTGAGTGCAGCCCACTTGGGTTGCATGCAGCAACCTCACCTTAATCAGCTGCTGTCACTCCACCACCCGCAGGAGGGGCGCATCTCAGGAACTCCAGTCACTCCAATCTGGCAGGTGCGGGTATGACTGATTTTAGGCCAGTTGGCCCCAAGGGGAATTTGCTTCCTAGATAGCGCTGCAGCACTGGAACACTGTAAACTTTACTTTAGAGTCAGAATGGACTCTTGAGACCCAGACTGCTAGTGGGGCTTACCATGGATATTGCCTACAGTGAATGGGGTAAATAAGAGCGGGAGGGAATGGGACACATGGAACTATCAATGAAACACCAGAGCCCTGACACTAAGGGGACTGTATAGTTGTGTGTGAATGTTGTATTTACCTTTGTGTTGTTGCCGATAAAAATACAATAGATATTGTTTTCATAAAATTGAGTATTGGATTGGAGAACAATTTTGATGCAGCTGCTGTGTGTATTCTGAGATGTGAGCCTGTATTCACCCCCTGTTTCTACCGCCCCCCACCCTAGAGGGAGCCCTGGACAGCTCAGACCATGCTATTGCTGAAGGGGTGCTGAAGGGGTACTTAGCCCAGTTGCTCAGAATCCATAGGAGATTGGGCCCCAGGACATCAGGAGTAAAAGGCCTCAGCCCCAACTGTTGGGCCCAGTAACTCCTGCTTGCCCCATGGAACTTTTGAAAGTTGTTCTGACATACATAAACGAAAGCAGGTACGGACAATGAATTTCATCCCATGGGCATAACCCACAATGAAATACAAGACATCTTGTAAACATGCACTGATTTTTATAGCACCCCATTTACTGAACTCAGCCTTCAATAAGAAACTCAGAACAACACTCAAACTCTTCACATGTTCATTAGAGAGAAACCATTGCTCTGCTCTAGAAGAGGACATAACAAGTGAAGAAGTACTCAAAGCCATAAAGCGACTTCCAGGTCAGATAGCACGGGTCCTGATGGTTTCCTGGTCTCCTTTTGTAAGACTTATGCCAATCCTCTAGCAGACAGCAACTCACACTCTTATGAAAGTCTCAAAGGGACCAATTACCTTGCTCCTCATACAGACCTATTGACCTTTTTATCACAGATTTCAAGATATTTACATCTATTCTTGCATCCAGATTACACACAATTTGACCTAGGTTGATTTTCCCACATCAATGTGGATTTAAGAAGAACTGACATGCAAAAGACAACCCTAGACTATCATTCACCTTAATGGAGTTTGCAGTACACTCTAAACTGCTGATAGTCCCTTTTTTGCTGGATTTTGAGAAGGCCTTTGACAGGGTCAATTTGTCCTGCCTTTATAGAATCTGTGAGAAAAAACCTATTGATTATGGGAAACCCTACCAAGAGTCAGCTAGTGCCTGTAATAAGTTGAAATGTATACATCTCAGCCTTTCTGGGAGGTGTGATCTTATTAAAATGATTATCCTCCCCAGGTAGTTGTATTTTTTTCAATACATTCCTCTCTTTCTTTCCGTGGCTTTTTAAAATACGATTGAGGCATTTGGTTATGAGCAGAGGATCATGGATGCAGGGTCGCATGTTTGTAAATATCGTACCTCTGGAGGACTCCATTGCCCCAGCTGTCGGCATGATTGACATGCTCTACTTTAAAAGGACTGGTTTAGGTCTTTAAAGGTGTTTCATCTAATCTGGAGTCCTCTAAAAAAAGTTCACCCTTTCTAATCGATACACACATTTAGTATTTAACCCTAATTTATCCGACATTTCATAGTTGGGATTAACAAAGATGAGATCGACTGCTCCCAAAGCAAATTGTTAGATATTTTTAATGAGAGCTCCTGAGAAAGGGAACATTAGTTTGTCCTATAAGTTAATCTTTTTGGCTGAATTAGACCTTAGGGCAAATAACTGAAGTAGGTACCTGGGCTCAGTAGTTCCAGCTGATGCTATGAGGCTCAGTAATCTTCTTGCACAGTGCATCCTAAATGTCTCACAAACTAAGGTCCACCAAATCAAATGCATTAATGATTTTTATTATACTCCCCAACATTTATGGGTTATGAAGCTTAGATGGGATGATCATTGTTTTCGATGTTGGGCGGAGGGGGCAATGCAGTTCATGTCTTTGCCATTTGTCCAGTCCTATGTAACTACTGGGCCTTTATGTTTTGGAACATTAACGAGAGGGGCGTGGCTAGCAGCCGACAGAGATGGTGGCAGCCTAACGAGGCTCCCAGACCCACCGCCCGTAATCCGGGAATTTATCCTGCCACTGACTGGGGAGACCCGTGAAAATAGCGGGCGTCCTCAGTGATATGTTGCTGCCTGCTCCGGTGCTGTGATCGAGCCGTTTCCAGCCTTGAGAGCGAGGTGTGCCACCGATCCCAAGCTGCGGACCTGGAGCGCAAAATGGCGAAGGCTCTGTGACCGCCGGAGCTCCGATACCGGAGGCGTGAGCCCTGCGGCTCCCTTGAGTGGCCGGGGGGGGCGACCGGAGTGGTCTCCGTGGCGATTGCCCACCATCAAGATCCTACGGCCCCCTACGACGGCGGGGGCGCCTGGAGATCCAGCTGGGGCGCTCCGCTGCCTTGGAGCGGCCTCTCCCTGCCCGGGAGACCTAACTCGAGACCCCGGCGCCGGCGAGGCCTGCCTCCCCTGGGGTGAGCGGGTGCGCCCGACAGGCTCACCGGACCGCTGCAGCTGCTCCGGCGCCCCCTGGGTGTGCATCCTATCGACGCCGGAGCCCCCCCGGAGCTGGGGGTGACTGGACTGGGGGCCCCGGCTGTATGGCGGACATTGCCGCGAGTGGAGAGCTGAGCCTCGCGCGCCTTTGTTGGGCCGAATCGGAGTGCTGAGCGGGCTGGGAACAATCCCTCCCCCACCCCCCCCGCTGGAGGACGAACTGATCCGTAGGACCCTCGGACTGCCCACGCACGAACTGGCGGCAGGCAACGTCTGAGAACGACGCGCAGCAGCCGTATTGAGCCTACAGCTCCTCTCCTCGCGACCCGGGCACCGGCAACTGTGCACATCCACTGAGAGACGCCCTGAGGAGGGCGACCCCCGCGAAGGCCGGTGCAGGACCCGTGTGACCGGGGCGGCCTCACCCCTGCGGGCCCTGGAACTTTAGACCCCGGCTGGCGGGCCCACGACGACCCTGTAGAGCTGGCGCCCCACCTCCAGGAAAAGCAGTGTGCAGTGAGTGAGTGCGGCGCTGCAGGGGTGCGAGTGGAGTGGCGGCGGAGCCCTGCCCCGAGTCGACTGTGGAGTGGCGACTGAGGCACTGCATGCCCTCTGATAGACTTCCTGGTGAGTGAACAACGGGGAAGGGTCGCGGAGCTCAACGCTGAAGGGGCTGGTGGAATCCCCACGTACCCTTGGTGAAGCATCACCGGTTAGTCCGTAAGCCTCTAGACCCTGGGACTGGCCCCGACTAAGCCCGGCACCGACCCTGGGGTGCGGTTTCCTCGGCACTGGACGAGGGGAGACGGCCCCCAGGGACCTCGACGATAGGGGTACGACGCATGACCAGCTCCGCCAGCGGAACTGTGAGGAGCCCTGGAGGCGAGCAACGTCGAAGCGCACCACGGCTAGCTCTGAAGCGCCTGACTCCCTGGCACTGGGTTCAGCCCCCCCCTGGAGTGTGCGGGTGGGGGTTTGGAGCCCGGGAGCCCGCCACGGTGTTATCGGAGTGACGGGGGCTGGAGGGTTGCGCGAGGAAGCCTGAACGGGAAGGAGGTGGGGACCCGGCCACAGATGAGGCCCTTCATTGTGCTGCGAGACCACGGACACCCCTGAGGGGGAGGGACTTGTCCCCAACGGCTGAACCACTGGGGCCCCTACGAATTGTTGGCCACTACCAGCGCAGAGATCCCAACCGCGCTAAAAGTAAGAGCAATCTGCCTACCCTGACTTGCCCGGGCGACCCGGCTGTTGATTCGGAGGAGTGATGGGGAAGCCACGGGGGCCCAAGGGAGATGGGGGACAGACCTCTGAGACTGGAGAGGACACGCAGCAGCCTCAGTCGGAGTTGCAACTGATGCAGGACAAGATCCTTGCAGCTATAGCAGCCACAAAGGACGCTCTACACCAGGACATTGCTCAGGTGGCAACGGGGCTGGGGCTCCTGCGAGCTGATCACGGGAAATTGGCAGACAGGGTCAAGGTTGCGGAGAACCTCCTGAAGGAAATTGGACCGGAACACAAAACACTGGATGGTAAACTCACGGATGCCCTGGACCGAATCCAAGCACTAGAACGACGGGCGGAGGACGCGGAAAACCGCAGCCGCCGGAACAACGTGCGCTTGGTAGGCCTTCCGGAGAAAAAGGAGGGGACAGACATGATGGGTTATCTGGACACCTGGCTGCGAACGGTGGTGGCCCCGGAGGGCCTCTCCCCCTTCTTCACGCTGGAGAGAGCGCACCGCGTCCCTGCCAGGCCCCCAAAACCGGGTCTGCCCCCCCGGCCGGTGGTGATCAAGCTGCTCCACTACAGGGACAGAGACTGGCTGTTGCAGCGGGCAAGGGAGTCGGGCCGTTCCAAGTGGATAACAGTAATGTTACGCTGTTTCCGGACTACACCTTCGAAACCCAGAGACTTAGAGCCTCGTTCCTGTCCATCAAAAAAGAACTGCGCGCTGAGGGACTGCAATATTCGCTTTTATTCCCGGCACGGCTGCGGGTCTCCGTAGACGACAAAGCTTTGTTCTTCACTACCTCGGCGGAGGCCTGGTCCTGGTGGGACACCTACAAGGCTGGAACAGATGGATCCCGCTACAGAGCTGAGGAGGAGTCCCGCCAGGGCTCGGTGCGACGATCTAAACGGCTCCGGAAAAGAGGGCAACACCGGACGAAACCGACGGAATCGCAGACGGTGGAAGAGCGGAAGGCAGCGCTGCAGGCGGTGAAGGAAGTGTCGGGTGGGGTTCCGGGGCAGCCGGAGGCCGCACTGATATCGGAGGAAGCGGGAACTGGCTCTGAGGCCGAACTCTCTGAAGTGGACAGCACTAGGGGCCCGACCGTCACACCACAAACTGCGGAAGAGGTCTTTGGCAGCTGAAATGGGGACATGGGGCAATGGCTGCACAAACCGGGTTACTATGGCACATGAAACCGTCTGAACAGGCAGCTGTAAGACTGAAGTAACGTGAGTCTGGAAGTTTTTTGAGGGGCGGGGGAATAGGGAAACACTGACACACAGGGGAAGCTAGTTCACGCACCCAGAGGCCCATAAGGCCGCCGCGGTACAGACTGGACGTACCCACGGTCCATTCTCTTGCCTCTCCTGTAAGTTCAACTGCTTCAGGACCCTCACCAAACACACTTCCTCCACACACAGCTCCGAACCCAATGACTTGAAATGCATCCTACTGAACACCCGCTCGGTCCACAGACATGCAACCGAACTCTGGGACCTAATCGACACCACGTCACCTGACATCGCTTTCCTCACTGAAACATGGATGAACGCATCTTCTGCCCCCGACATCGCCATAGCCATACCGGACACTTACAAGATCATTCGGAAAGACCGCACCGATCAAACTGGAGGAGGCATCGCCATCGTCCATAGAAACACCATCAAAATTACAACCTGCTCTGACGACAATCTGGCATCCGCCGAACACCTCCACTTTCAGATCCACACCGACCCCAGGACCACACTTAGAGGAACCCTCATTTACAGACCCCCAGGCTCCCGATCTCAATTCAGCGACATCATCACTGACTTCATCACCCCGCACGCCCTCGCCTCAGAGAACTACATTCTTCTAGGAGACCTCAACTACCACCTCGACAACATTCTCGACAACAACACCACCACCCTTCTGGACAACATGGCCAATCTCGGACTCAAACAACTTGTTAACACCCCCACTCACATAGCCGGACACACGCTCGACCCTATTTTCACCTCCAGCAAACACATCTCCTTCGATCTCACTACAGCTCTCCACTGGACGGATCACAGCTGTGTTCACTTCAGCTACAAAACAACCCTGACCCACAACCGTCCACAACCCATTCCCCGAAGAAAATGGAACAAAATCACCTCCGACCAACTCCTCACATCACTCAGCCTAAATACTCCCTCCCCTGCAACGGATCCAGACCAAGCGGCCACCAACCTCAGGCAGTGGATTACCCACAGTGCAGACCAACTAGCACCCCTGAAAAAACACCAGTTGAAATCATCCAGCAAGAAAGCTCCCTGGTTCAATGATGACCTTAAAAAATCCAAGAAGACATGCCGCACCCTGGAGAAGAATTGGAGAAAAGGACCAACCTCAGACAACATGACCTCCCTCAAGACAGCCACCCGCAAACACCACCAACTGATTCGATCCGCCAAGAAATCAGCATTTAAGGACCGTCTCGACAACAATTCTCATAACAGCAAGGAACTCTTCAATATCGTCAAAGAATTCACCAAACCTCCCGCAGCATCCAACGACATCACTAACTCCCAAGACCTCTGCGATGCGTTATCCTCCTTCTTCTACAACAAAATTGCCGACATCCACAACAGCTTCAAGAATACTCCCAATGAACAACTCATCCCACCCCCTTCAGATCCCACCCTTCCAACTAACTACCTTAACTCTTGGAACCCAGTCACCATTGAAGACACCATTCGCCTCATGAACTCAATCCACTCTGGTTCACCTTCTGACCCCTGTCCCCACTACATCTTCAACAAAGCTGACTCCATCATCGCCCCCCATCTCCGCGACGTCATCAACTGCTCCTTCAACTCCGCCACCTTTCCAGAAATATGGAAACACGCCGAACTCAGTGCCCTTCTGAAAAAACCAACAGCAGACCCCTCAGAACTGAAAAACTACCGACCCATTTCCCTCCTCCCTTTCCCGGCCAAAGTCATCGAGAAAGCCGTCAATAGCCAACTCGCAGCCTTCCTTGAATCCAACAACTCCCTGGATCCCTCACAGAACGGCTTTCGAGCCAAACACAGCACCGAAACCGCCCTCATTGCGGCGACCGACGACATCCGAGCACTCCTGGACAACGGTGAAACAGTGGCCCTCATTCTACTCGACCTCTCCGCCGCCTTCGACACTGTCTGTCATAACACCCTCATACGCCTCAACAACATCGGCATTCAAGGTAAAGCCTTGGACTGGATCATCTCGTTCCTAGCCGGGAGAACGCAGAGAGTCCGACTCCCCCCTTTCTACTCAGAGCCCACCGAAGTCATCTGCGGCGTACCTCAAGGCTCCTCACTCAGTCCCACTCTCTTCAACGTCTACATGAGTCCCCTCGCTTCCATCGCACGTCAACACAACCTCAACATCATCTCCTACGCCGACGACACCCAGCTAATCCTTTCCCTCACCAAAGACCCCAACACCGCCAAAAACAACCTTCACGAAGGTATGAAAGAAGTAGCCGAATGGATGAAACAGAGCCGCCTAAAACTCAACTCAGACAAAACGGAGGTGCTCATCCTAGGATCCTCCCCCTCAGCTTGGGACGACTCCTGGTGGCCTTCCGCTTTGGGATCAGCGCCCTCACCCACAGACCATGCACGCAACCTTGGCTTCATTCTAGACTCCTCTCTCTCAATGTCCAGACAAGTCAACGCCGTATCGTCCTCCTGCTTTAACGTCCTTCGCATTCTCAAAAAGATCTTCCGCTGGATCCCCCTCGAAACGAGAAAAACTGTCACCCATGCACTGGTCACGAGCCGACTGGACTATGGCAACACACTCTACGCCGGAATTACAACAAAATTACAGAAAAAGCTCCAGCGCATCCAAAACGCATCAGCGAGACTCATATTAGACATCCCGCGCCAAGAGCACATCACCGGTCACTTAAAAAACCTCCACTGGCTTCCCGTCAACAAAAGAATTACTTTCCGCCTTCTTACCCACGCACACAAGGCCCTTTATAATCTAGGACCCGAATGCCTCAACACCCGACTGTCCTTCTACCATCCCACCCGCCAACTAAGATCATCCAATCAAGCCCTCGACGCAGTCCCGCGCATCCGAAAAACCACCATGGGTGGCAGATCCTTCTCCTTCCTGGCTGCCAAGACCTGGAACTCACTCCCCACCCACCTCCGCCTTACTCAGAATCACACCTCCTTAAGAAAAGAACTGAAAACATGGATATTCGACAAACAATGAACCCCTCCCTCTAGCGCCTTGAGACCCTCTGGGTGAGTAGTGCGCTTTATAAATGCCTGAACTTGAACTGCGGAGTAGTACGTTCTGAGAGCACGTTGCTCTTTGTTTGGATGGGGGTGACTCTTTTGCAGTTAGGTCCTGTTCTAGGGAGGGGGAGGGGGCCCAGAGAGGTTGGGGACACTCAGGGCATGGGCTGGAGGGGAGAAGGGGAAACTGTGTTGGGAGGGACTGGAGGGCGGACCGGGGTGGGAATGCGCTTGTTGGGAGAGGGAGGGAAAGGTGTCGCAGCTGGCGTCTGGACGCTGTTGATAGTGACCCTAGATCGCCCACACCGGGATAATGGATAATGTGGGGTTGTTAAAATGTGTGTCCTGGAATGTGCGGGGACTGAATTCGATGACGAAAAGACACAAAGTACATTCCTATCTTGTCCGCAGAGGGGTACACATTGCTATTCTGCAGGAAACTCACTTAACTAAGAAAGAAGGGATTGCACTGCAAAGAAGATGGAGGGGGCAATTGTTTTACACCACATATTCAGCGTATGCCAGGGGAGTACTAATTTGGATTCGGGCGGGGTTTCCTTTCCAGGCCACCGCGAACATAATAGACCCAAATGGGCGATTTGTAGCAATCGAAGGCCTGCTCAGGGGCCGCCAGATAGCAATTTGTGGCGTTTATGCACCGAACACTGAACAAGCACCGTATTTCACTACATTGTCCAGACAACTAGCTGCCTACCTCACTGGAGCGTCACTTTTGGGAGGGGACTTCAACTCAATAGCAGACACCACTCTGGATAGGTCACATCCACCACTTCATGCTTCCCCGGTACACAGATTAGCAAAACACAGATCGAATTGGCAGGAGAAATGGGATCTGTCGGATGTGTGGCGGGTACAACACCCGGCAGAGAGAGACTACTCCTTCTACTCCAGCATGCACGACCTCCATGTCCGTATAGATGCTTTCCTGTGCTCGCCAGCAGTATTGCCGATGGTTACCCGGACTGAATACCTGGCACGCATGATATCAGACCACAACCCCTTGCTCCTCACGCTGGACTGGATGACGGGGATCACGCTGATCCCGACTTGGCGGCTCCGACCGGATCCGTTGGATGACCCACCATTCAGTGCAGCCTTGGAGACCAGGATCTCACAATACTTCGCGGAGAACGAGGAATCGGCCTCCTCCAGAGCCGTAGAATGGGACGCGCTCAAGGTAGTGGTGAGAGGCCATTGCATAGGAAAGTTTGCGGGGGCACGGCGGACTCTGGTCGACGATCTGGACAAAGCTGAGCGAACGCTGCGGAAGGCAGAGAGGTTGAGGCCTGGCCGCCCCGATCTGCAAGAAGAGGTACGCGCGGCGCGGGAGGCAGTGGCAGGGGAGGTAGAGCGCCTACGCTGCTTTGACTATAAAACTTACTTAACTAAGGCTCTCGCTGAAGGGGACAAGACTGGAGCACTCCTAGCCTGGCTGGCCAACCCCAGCAGGGGTAGCGCCCCGATAATGTCCCTGAGGGGATCTGGCGGGGAGGTGCACAACACCCAACCAGATATACTGCAGTGCTTTAGAGCATACTACGGAAGACTGTACGAGAAAGGTCCGGGGGCCGGACTTGAAGCAATAGAGTCCTTGTTGGGAGAGGTGCAGTTGCCCCAACTGGAAGAGGAACATGCTAAAGCCATCGGAGGCCCGATCGACCTCGCCGAAATAAGAGGGGCTGTCAAGAGAATGGCGCGTAACAAGACGCCAGGTATAGACGGACTGCCTATCGAATTCTATAGCAAATATATTGACTTACTGGCCCCGCGGCTACATATAATATATGCGGAGGCCAAGGAAAGGGGACAGTTACCCAAATCAATGCGCGAGGTGATCATGATACCCCTAATGAAGCCGCGTAGAGATAGCTCAGATCCGGCCTCGTACCGACCATTGTCGATGCTGACGGCGGATTATAAAATACTGAGCACAATCCTAGCCGGCAGACTTGTGGCACATATGCAGGAGCTGATACACAGAGACCAGTCGGGTTTTATTCCCACTAGGAACACGTCGCACAATATCCATAGACTGCTCCGGCTCATAGCAGATCCTCCACGGACCGCAAGAACCCCTATGGTGCTGTCGGTCGACATAGAAAAGGCCTTCGATAGCCTAGAATGGGACTACCTATATGAGGTGATGAAAGGTTTTGGACTGGGAGAGGGTTATATACAGTGGACGAAGGTGCTCTATGCATCGGCAGGCGCCAGGGTGAGAGTAGGGGCGCTGATCTCGGACAGATATGATGTGAACAGGGGCACTAGGCAGGGATGCGCACTTTCCCCTTTGCTTTTCGCTCTGGCGATGGAGCCGCTGGCGATGTTGGCTAGAAGTGGAGATTCGTTTTGCGGACTGGTAGTCGGAGGAGCCCACCACTATATATCGCTGTACGCAGACGACCTTTTATTGTTCCTGGATAACGCTGACGAGGCAGTGATGGGGGCAGAGAGTCTGCTGGCGAGATTCGGAAGGGTCTCGGGCTTAAAGGTGAACTGGGCGAAGACTTGCATCTTCCCCCTCCGGAAAATGGAGAGGTGCCCTTTGACTAAACGCTGGGAGCCAACTTGCTTGCACTATCTCGGGGTCTATATTTACCACGACCCTGCGGATTTACTGGACGGCAATGTTGGTCGATGCATCAGAGCATTACAAGGCAACATGACCTTCTGGGCCACCCTTCCTTTGTCCATGACAGGCCGGGTATCCCTTCTTAAAATGATCGCCCTACCAAGATTGCTATACTTCTTTAGAACACTTCCCATATGGATACCAGGCAAAATCTTCAAACATCTAAAGTCTCGGATAGTGTCGTTCCTCTGGGGGACAGGCAGGCGGAGGATAGCGTTGGCGACTCTGACTCGCCCGAAGTCCGAGGGGGGTTTAGCGGTCCCCGAGTTCGAGCTCTACTACCTGGCAGCACAACTGCAGTTCTATACCCAAGAGGTGGCAAGGGTGTATCGAGGTCCGGATCACGAGAGAGACATGGGCACTCCAAGGCATGTATTAGCGTACATTGCTCTGCAGCAGAAACTGGTGCTCGGAGGTTTGTCCCAAGAGGAGCGGACGCTGAGACTCTGTTGGAATCGTATGCAGAAACGGGCTGGCCCGGGGCATCCGTATGCGCCTGAAATCCCACTAGGAATGTTAACTGCCCTGCCGCACGGAGGAGACTGGTCGAACCTCCAACTTTGGGAGGAAGCTGGTCTACAGATGGTGGGGGACCTTTATACTGATGGGGTGCTGACACCATACCAAACTCTGCAGGGCCTATACGATCTCCCGAGAGGGGACTATTTGCTGCACGCGGCGGTAGTGCGAACTATACAGGCACATTGGGGGGAGGGACTGGTCGAACCCAAAACGCCTTTAGCGTGCCAATACACGATGATGGCGGCGTGGACCTACAAGGCAGTTACGTGCCTTTACTCCAGATTGCACACTGAAAATATACCGCCCCTGACTCGCCTCAAGACACAATGGGAGGTAGACCTACAGAAAGACATCCCGGACACAACGTGGTCACAGCTGGTACAGAGAACCAAGAAAAGCACCAGGAACGCCCGTTTCCAATTAATCCATCTTTACATACTACATAGAGCCTACCTCACCCCACAAAAAATCATGCAATACTTTGGCGCAGAGGACGCTGCATGTCCCAGATGTTCACTATTAGGGGCTGATTTCTTACACATGCTACGAGGCTGTCCACGGCTGCAGGATTATTGGAGGGAGGTGGGAGAAGTCCTGAACGAAGTGACTGAGAGGGAGCTGCAATACGACAGTGCGGTTACACTCTTGCACTGGTTCCCGCACACACGCAAAACCAAACTGTCTAGTAGGTTTATAGATATGGGCCTACTAATAGCAAAGAGGGAGCTTACCAGAGGGTGGAAAGCAAAGGTAGCGCCGTCACATCGGAAATGGCTGCACGAATTCTTGAAATGGGCTACAGCAGAGAGCACAATCAGGTACCAAATGGCCAGACGCAGACCAGACGAGAAGGCCCAGGCAGCAGCATTAGCATGGGAAACGATGGTCCAAGCTCTTAGGGACAGTACAGTGGAGAGTGAAGGGGAGGGAGAACCTGACAACCCAGGGACTCCAGAGGGGGTGAGGCTAATCCCAGCACCGACACCGGACACACACACCCATTAACTGACACGTTGCTCCTGAGGCTACCAAAACGATAGAATGCACGGCCACCGGACGCGAGCGCAGACACCGGGGGGGGGAGAGGGATAAGTTGAAGGTTGAGGGGGGGGGAAATTAAAAGCAGACAGCGGAGGACCGATGACAAAGTTTCCACCATGGTGCTAGGAATAAGTCTGTTATTTTTCATTGCCGCCCGGCCTCCGGGATGTGGGCTATGAGGCTGTGTATGCAAGACCTAGACTGAGTACCGAAACTTCTGGTCCCGCTTAAACTAATTACAAATATGTTGTGTGCTTTGTATTGAACTCTGCAATAAAAACTGTTTTACAAAAAAAAAAAAAAATGTTTTGGAACATTAACAGTATCTCACACCTTGCTGTTGGGTGGGGTCCGAAATTAATTATGTTTCGGCATTCCCCTGCTATTCCTCAAAATATTGCAGGCCTATATTTTTTTATTTCCCTTTCCAGACTTGTTCTGGCATGATTCTGGCTTACAAGTGCAGTGAAAAGTTCCTGTGTGTGGTGTCATGAATTTTTTAATACATGTTCTCGGGAAATGTCTTTGTTAGATAATGATATTGGTAGAAGCAGGGCCAGACTGGCCATAGCGGGCACCGGGCAATCCCCCAGTGCCCGCACAGGTGGGGGCCGGTTTTGGGCCTCTGGGGGGCCGTTTTTGCAAAAACAGCCCTGCACTAAAATCGGCCGAAAACCGGCCCCGGCAAAGAGCTCGGCGGCACCTTCAACCCCCCCGCGGAGTGTGGGGAGGAGGGGGCCGGCCAAGCACTTTGCCAGGGCCGGTTGTGGTTCCCAGTTCGGCCCTGGGTAGAAGAAGGTTGAGAAAGATCTGGTATCCAGTTACATTCTGTCTGGGTGAGATGGTGGCTGGGCAAGACAGTGAGTATCTTCTCTGACGTTCTTTCCACAAAGCTTCTGTTATCATAATTATTATGATTGCTTTTGCTATATTATCATCTGCACACCTCTATTTTCTGCTCGTTAGCTTTTTTCAGTTACTAAGCTATTTTCTTTTCCTGTATAGATTATGCTCTCCAATTAAAAAAAAAAAGTTATAAAACACCTAAGGCACGGATCAGTGTGAATGGAGAACACTCACCAAAACTCCCCTTATCATGGGTACACTCTAGGGATTCCCCCTTTTGCCCTTGATGTTTACCCTCTACATGGACCCCTTCATCAAGACAATCCATAATAACCAGCTTACATGAGTACAGAACACTGAACCATCTCATTATCAACTCGGATAAGCCCAAGATCTTAGTAATAGGATGGGAAAAGCACAAATAACACATCACATGCACCATTGGATCAAGGAAAATTAATTCAGTGCAGAAATACAAGTACTTGGGGGTCTGGTTCACAGAAACTGCAAGTCCCATCGTCCCCAAAAAAGATCTGACTGAAAAAATCGGCGGCTATAACGTACGGTTTAATAAAACTGAACAATAAGCTAATAAGTCCTTCAGCAGAGAGCATCAGGAAAGTTACCCAAGCTGCACTTCTTCCAGCACTTATATGGGCACCAAGCTTTCCCTGGCGCTTGCTCCAAAACCCTGGAGCGGGCTCAATGCGTGGACTACAAAAAATAAATTTCGACTCCCAAAATACCTTTTCAGGACAACACTCAGGTTGGAGCTCGGGCTGGTCAAACCTTCACTTACCCTTGAGGCCGACTACTTAAAATACTACATTTGAAGCTTAAAAACGCCGGGGGAATCTTTAAAGATCCGCCTCAGAGATACATTCGGAAAATCTGGCTCGCCATGGAACACTCAACTCATGAAAGCCCTGGCTTCCACAGATATAAACAAACCAGCAATTGCCCTGCCTCATATGTTATACGCTGCATGGAAAAATCGAATAAACAAACAAGTCAAACTAGTTTAATTCCAGCAAGACCGGCCTACATTAAAAACTTAAGCTTTTCTTATCCCACTGAATGACTCATACATGGTAAACAAACCGCAGTCTTATCTTGCTGCCCCACTGAACCCTAAAACCAGAAGAGAGATCATGTACATGCGACTGCTGGCATTGCCAACCACGGATTTCAGCTAAGCTTGGGCAAACCAAAACACAGGAGAGGCATGTCGTCTGTGTAACTATAAACAAGAGTCTAAGTTACACCTCTTGTGCTAATTCCCGGCCCTAGTAACCGAAAGGAGGATCCTTCTTAGGCAATTATGCCTAAGTGAAAAAGCAAACACCTGTCTTGAGGCCTCTGCTGTATGTCTCACGCAAAGTGAATCCAAAATTCTGGCCCGCTGTGGAAGATTGGTTCAAACTTTTATGGGAGCCATTTACCCCCACCCTACAACTGCACCCTGCCCTCGCATAGTTCAAACGCTGATCATGGATTGCTTCAAATACAGGACCACAAAAGTGGTCGGATCAAGACTAGGAAGCAGCAATCGAGCCTAAAGCTCCCTTCCACCTTACTGAAAACTGCAACACTCATTCCTAACACATACGTTTTGCGGTCTACAGTCAGTAAAGTATGGTGCCAGAGGTCCCGGGGCCAACAGAAGAAAGAGACGGGTGCCCTTCCCCGGGGGCTGGTTGCAGCCATCAGACAAAATAAACTACGAGACCATGGCTCTGTGCCTTCAGATGACTCACAACAGTTGCACGTAATCTGACACAAATTTGGCACACCAGGACATGAACTAACACAGCAGTAGCACTTTACATGAGAAATAGCCCAAAACGAGAGCAACGGCAACAAAAGCAGTCCTGGAGCCCCGAATCCCTGGGTGGCAATAATCTCTCACAGGATGGCCAACAGTGCAATGGTTGGATTGGATTGGATTGGATTTGGTTTTTGTAGAGTGCGATAGCTACCCGCAGGCGTCCTAGCGCTAAAGATTGACAAGTGTAGGTGAGGAAAGAGACTATGATTATCTGCTAAACAGAAGAGTTTTCAATTTTTTCCGGAAGCAGAGGAGGTTGGGCTCTGAGCGAAGGGAAAGGGGAAGGGAGAGGGCCAAACTCAAACTTGAAAACAAGACCTGAGACAATTGCTGGCACTTTAGAAATGTATCGTATTAACTTTTTATCCTTATATATATCATACAAGAAAATGTTTTTTACTTTGTATTGCAATGGTTTTAGTTAACTTGTGCAAATAAACTTATTCATTCAACTGTGCTGTACAAGGGCTTTCAGTGGCCAGCCAAGACTTTAAATTAGCACGTTATGCAGGTGACATCCTTTGTTTTTTAACTGCCCCACCATCTCCATACTCGCTCTTAAAAAAGAGCGCTCTGCGTAATCTACTCGTTCGGTTTAAAAATAAATGTTTCAACATTTAGCAGAATGGAGGTTTCATGCGGGCACCAAGAGGCAAGCAAGGCATTAGAACACAACGGGATTGCATGGACACAGGGCACTCTCAAATACCTAGGCATCTATCTTCTGGATACACACACATCTCTCTACCAAGATAATATTCCACCTCTGCTAGGAGCTCTATTCAAAGACCTTTACAGATAGTGGAAACATTATTAGAGAGTAAATATATGCATGTGCATAGGAAAAATTGTTTCTCCAGTTAAAATAAAGCAATTTAATGCATTTTTCTCAAAGTGCACTGAGCTCT
This sequence comes from Lissotriton helveticus, assembly GCF_964261635.1. Taxonomy (NCBI): domain Eukaryota; kingdom Metazoa; phylum Chordata; class Amphibia; order Caudata; family Salamandridae; genus Lissotriton; species Lissotriton helveticus. Next base: position 992,835,832 of record NC_136067.1, read on the forward strand.
TTGGCCTTCAAAAGAGACAGACCTTTCTCCATAAATTTTGCAAGACTTAGGGCCACATGCATCAACCTATTTAGGAAGTGCAAACGGTGTGAAACGGTAAATTCGGCCGTTTGCGATTCCTAAATAAGTTTTTGGGATGCATCATACATTTTTGGGAAAATCGCTATTTTTAGTGATTTCCAAAAATGCGATTGCTTTTAAGGAATCGCAAAATTGCGATTCCTTAAAAGCAATGCATGATTGTTTTTCAAATTGCGAATTAGCAATTAGGGGGTGCAAATTACCACGAGGTTGGATTAAGAATTAAGAAATTCTAAAAACTTTTAGGATTTCTTGATGCATAGGATTTTGCAATTCCTAAATTGCGATTGCTTAATTTTCGCAATTTAGGAAATGCAAAATCCTACATTGATGCATGTGGCCCCTAATGTCCTGTCTGCTCGGTTTGTTTTTCAGGTCGTCTACTACCTGGCGGCACCCCTTTTTAATGAAGAGAGGTCTTAGCCACTTTCGTTGTTCGGGTAGAAGTGCTAGACAAATACATACAATATGCAAACCAGATTCTAGTTTATAATTACACAGACGATATTGTTTTGAATAGTCTTTGTAAGTCGGCCATTCTTGCCTGAACTCCATTAAGTGAGAGCAAAAGAAGCTGACGACTGCACTGCCCCCGAATGTCCTTCAAAACACAAACAAAAGCTTTGGAGCCTGGCACCCATGTCATGAAAAGTTTGCACCCTGTCCCCTCAATCAATCAATCAATCAATCAAGGATTTGTGACATGCACTACTCACCTGTGAGGGTCTCAAGGCTCTTCCTGAAGGTGTGCAGAGTGTGGGAGCGTCTGATGTTGATCGGGAGCTTGTTCCAGGTCTTTCCTGCGATGTAGGAGAAGGCTCTTCCACCTGCTCTGCGAATGCGCAGGCTTTCGGCGAGGTCGGCGGAGTGGAGGTTTCTCTTGGGTACGTGGAAGGAGACTCTTTCATTGAGATATTGGGGTCTGGTATTGGGGTGGGATTTGTAGGCAATGGTGAGTAGCTTGAAGGTTACTCTCTTGTCGACGGGGAGCCAGTGGAGGTGTCGCAGGTGTATCAGCGTGATCTATCTGTGTAGTTCTTTGGCTGCAGAGTTGACGTTGTTCGGGTTGGGAGGGGGACCGTGGTTTAGGGTGGAGTTTAGGTGCGCCTAGGTGACCTTGCTCCAGTTCCTTCGTGGACGCCGTGGTGCACGTTTGTGAGCGGTGGCTTTGTCGAAAAAGAAGTGCATGCAGTGGTGGTCCGTCCAAGGGGGTTGTGTGGTGTGGCTGAAGTGGATGTTGATACCTCCTACAAAGATAGGGTCAACGGTGTGTCCTGCCTTGTGGGTGGGGGTGGTGACAAGCTGTTTCAGTCCGATGTTGGAGAGGTTGTCCAGGAGGGCGAAGGAGTTGGGGTCACTGAGGTTGTCGAGGTGGAAGTTGAGGTCTCCAAGCAGTATGTAGTCCATGGAGGCAATAGTGTAGGGTACGATGAGGTCGGTGATGGTTGTGGTGAACGCGGTTCGAAATCTGGGAGGTCTGTAGGCGTGGGTGCCATGTAGGGTCATTCTGGGGCTGGGCTGGATTTGGAAATGGAGATATTCTGTGGGGGACGAGGTGTCATTCGTGCTGGAGGTGGTGAGTCGGAGGGAGTTCTTGTGTGCGATGGTGAGTCCTCCTCCTGGGTGGATGGGGCGTTCCTTCCTCTGGATTTTGTATCCATCGGGGATGGCGGTAGCGATATCGGGGGAGGAAGTGGGGTTGGTCCAGGTTTCCGTGAAGAAGGCAATGTGTGGCAAAAGGGTGTTGAGGAGGTCCCAGATTTCTACTGCGTGTATGTGCAGGGAGCGCACGTTGAGGAGGATGCACCTCAGGTCTTTGTGTATGCTGATGTCCGGCCGGAGGGCGGAGGCCATGGGGGTGCAGAGGTTGGTGAAGGTTTGTCAGCAGTGTTTGCAGGAGAACTGTCCGTGGGTAGTGTGTAGCGTAGACAGCTGGCAGTTGTTGTTCCTTCCGGGGTTGAGTGTGTGGAGGGCAGCTGAGTCGTAGCAGTGGGTGGTCGAAGAACCAGGACCCTGGTGCCGGTCACGGTCAGGTCGCGGACAGGCTCAGACAGGCTTTCCTTTGGCGCACCTTCGGCGCAGCCACCATAAAATAGGGAACGGGGAGGGAAACACTGTTCGGATGCGAGAGCACAAACCGGCAAGGGGTGATGAGGGAGGGACCGCAGGGGCAGCAGCGGCGGAAAAAGGGCAGCAAAAACGGGCATAGTGAAACGGAGGACACATTAACAGTAAACAACAGAAAAGACAGACAAAAGAATGTCATTATAGTAAAAACAGAAAGGACAGACAAAAAGACAGTCTCTCCCACTGGACCACCACGGATGAGGCGCAGGCAGGAGCCTACGGGTGGAAGAGAGTTTCAAACACCTACCTGGGCAGAGAGATGTAGCAGCGGCGCACTGACGGAGCTGCTGGGGCGTTGAGCATTGTTCCCTGACTAGGATGTCAGAGGTCTTGCTCAATCGCTCGAGCTGTGGCTGCCGTTAAATAGGGAATGGGGATGGAAATGCAGCTGGGAGGCAGGAGTGGGAACTGGCAGGGGAGAGGGGCCGCGGGGGCAGCAGAGTCAGGAAATGGGCAGCGAATACGGGCACAGTGAAACGGATTACTTATCAAAAGGCACAAAATATAAAAAACTAAAAACAGGCACAATAACAGTGAACAACAGAAAAGACAGACAAAACACAGTCAACAGGCACAATTACAGTAAAAACAGAAAGGACAGACAAAAAGACAGTCAAACAGAGAAGGCTGGCCGCACGGACCAGCAGAAGATCAAGTCTCTCCCACTGGACCACCAGGGATAAGGCGCAGGCAGGAGTCTGCAGGTGGAGGAGGGACTTGAACACCTACCTGGACAGAGAGGTGTAGGGGGCAGCGGCGCAATGACGGAGCTGCTGGGGTGGAGGGCAGAGCTCACGGACCAGGAGGTCAGAGCTCTTGCTCAATCGTTCGAGCAGCAGCCGCCATTAAATTGGAAACGGGGGAGGGAAACACGGCAGGAGGTGAGAATGGGAACCAGCAGGGGTGAAGGGCCACGGGGGCAGCAGAGGTGAGAAAAGGGCAGCGAAAACGTGCACCATGAAACGGAGGACACAACAAAAGGCACAAAATATAAAAATACTGAAAAACAGGCACAATAACAGTGAACAACAGAAAAGACAGACAAAAGACAGTCAACAGACACAATTACAGTAAAAACAGAAAGGACAGACAAAAAGACAGTCAAACAGAGAAGGCTGGCCATGCAGACCAACAGAAGAGCAAGTGTCTCCCACTGGACCACCAGGGATGAGGCGCAGGTAGGAGCCTGCGGTTGGAGGAGGGCCTCAAACACTTACCTGGACAGAGAGGTGTAAGGGGCAGCGGCGCAACGACGGAGCTGCTGGGGCAGAGAGCAGAGTTCCCCTCCCCCAATGGATATCGGTTACACAGACCCTCCACAAAAGAACTGGGAATCAATTATTAGGTTGAAGCCACCAGATAGAACAGCTGTCTGGCTTGCTGAAGACATCTTTGGGACATTCAGAAAGGGTCCCTGGCAATGTATTTCACCCCTTGCTTACCATTGGCTTTGTGGTATGTGTAGGAACTGGGGTCACCAGTTCCCCGGGGGTAGCCTGGCATGAGCAGGGAGGCACCCGAAAGCTTAGGTGTTAACTGACTACACAGCACACGCAACCACTGAGACAATAAAAGGCACGCAATGACTGACGCCACTCCGGCGTGTTTGATTAAAAATCAAAGAACTTTTATATAAGATTAAGGTTCAGGAGTGGAACATCACAGTATCAATTACTCATCAAAGCATTTCATAGGAGGGGAGAAAAAGGAGCAGTTCAATATCCAATTTAACATGTTGCAATAACAGTTCATTAGAGAATTAGCATTTCATTAGTTAACAATGAACATTTCATGAACGAATTAGCATGGACAACCAGCTCCTCAGGCCAGGATGAGCATATCCTGTAGCAAGTGTCCACAGGTCTTCAGGTAAGTAACCTGTTTAGTAGGTAAAGCAATTAACCTCTCACCAAACAAGGGTGAGCAGTTCATTAAACTCCTTTGCAGGGTTAAACAGTGCATTAAATGAAGATAAAACCTTTCGTTAAATGTAAAACATTTCCTTAGCCGCAGTCTTCGGTTAGAATAACTCTTTCCCTGTATCAGGAGGAAAAGAGGTCATCGAAGGTAAAACATGTCCTCAATCAGAGGGAACACCTCATAAGGTAAACTTGACCATTTCATCATCAATGCAGCACATTTCAATAATCATTTCAGGAAAGAAATAACGTTTCTTTACACCGCAGTGAACCTTCAATTATCTGGAGTGAAACGTTTCACTAGTCAGGCTAAACCATACATAAGGCTAAGGGCAGAACATTCCCCTTTTCAGGGATAAACACATTTCATGGACCGTAGGTAGGGGCTCTCATTAAGCCTAGGTAAAGCTTCTCATTACAGAGAGTTGGCCGGTGCATCAGGAAACAGTAAGTATTTCATTAGTCAGGTATGAACATCTTGTTAGCTAGCAATCCCCATCTCATCAAAGGTTGGACCACATCTCATTAGGCAAAAATGGACATGTCATGAGAGATTGGGCAAGAGAACTAACACCTTATCCGGTAAGCCAGCATCTCATTAGGAGAGCAAAGAGTGCGGTTCATTGATCACTGTAGCATCCTTCATTAGCTATTTCATTAAGGGATTGCACATTTCAGTACTCCGTAATAACCATGTCACTATCTAACTGTAGAACTTCAGGAAAGGCGGCATTAGGCAGGAGTAAAGCATTTCCTTAATCAGACGTAAACCTTTCAATCATCGCTTTAAGCAGCAATACACATTTCCCTGACTAGGAATAACAATTTCATTTAACCTGGGTTGCATTAGCTCTCCCAAACTATATTTCCTTAGGCCTAGGTGGAACACTAGTGTAAAGGGCCGGACAACATCTCTTCATAAGAGAACAGGCATCTCATTCGGTAGGAATAACCTTCCATTAAAGGTAGAACAGGTAATTAGCCAGGTAAACCCTTTCAGTTAGCAGAAGTAAACATTTCCTTAATCAGGAATTAACATTTCATTATGTCAGGGAACAGCAGGCAAGAGGGAACATCTCCTTTACCCAGGGTAGCCTTTCTTTAGGCCACAATCATCACCTGCTCATATATATCACTCATTACGCCATGCAACAACAAACCAGTCATGAGGCCAGTTCACGTGAAAACTCTGGGCCGGCCTAGGCAGTCTGGAGCATTCATTTTTCAATAGGAGCTATGGTAAACGACCGCAGGCCCCCCAAGGGTATTTGAGGGGGCCCTGGCCCAGTTCTTATCCTCTAATGGTCATTCAGGGCCAGCGGGGCCCAGCAACAGTTTCCCCCGAGGGAGGGGCGGTTTCGGGGGCTTTTCCGGGCTCCCGCCCTTCTCCCTGGGGGGTTTACCTCTCTTCTTCTTCGGCCCGGGGGCCCTTGCGGCATCTCTTGGGAATAGCGGAGGGCCCTCGCCCTTCTCCGGGCCCTCCGGTGTGTTTCCGGCACTTCGGGGGCCGGCTATGGGACACAGAAGGGCTCCCCGGGCCCCGGGGACCAATGAGGATCAAGGGTGCGCCCGCAGCCCCCAATAGCAGTGCGGCTTGCGGGGCGCGGCGCTGGGAGCCAATGGGTGCACGGCGGCGGCGGAATTTCCACTGACGCCCCTGTCACATGCTGCTGGTTGCCGGCTTCGAGGCCTACTACGGCCTGACGGAATGCAGCGGCGGCCCCCTCCTGGCGCTGAGGGCCGCCGGGGAAATTCCGACGCCAGCCGAGACCTCCGCTCGCGTTCAGGGGCCCAACAGCACTGGCCACAGCGGAGCCAGACAGTTCGACAAGGGCTGCGGCGGTGAGTTGCTTGCCAGCACTCCTCTTCCTCACAGCGCTTCACAGGGGCAGCCACGGGGGGAACAAGCGGCGCTTCGGCGCCAACAGCCTCGACCACACAGCGCTTCAGGCGCGGGGAGCAGCTCGGGGCAAAAGACAGCGCTTGTAGGACCCCGCAGCTCGTGGGAGTCACAGCGCTCGAGGCAGGGCAGTCGGCTGTGGTGACTTAAGCAGGGTTATGGGCTAGCGCTGCGATCGCCGTAGCGCTGCAGCAGTCAGCAGGAGGCAATTTCCTCAGGACAGGACAGCAAATCTTTAGGCAGTTACAGCGCTCGGTAAAAGAAGGACAGCGCTTCTCAGGGCACACAGTCTCCAGAGCCCCCGTAGGTAGGGGGACCACAGCCCTCCTCGCAGGCAGTGCGTCACGGGGGACAACGCTTTGGGGGCACTTAAGGCAGTTCAGGCAGCTTAAGCAGTTTATGCAGGACAGATAGTTTAGTCAAGGGTAGCTAGGCAGGACAGCGCAGGGGCCCAGATGACCTCGGGGGTGGGGGCAGATGTAGCACAGTCCGATACCTGGTGAATCCCCAGTAGTCCTGTAGTAGTTAGACTTCTTCTTCTTGGCGCTTGATGGTTTTGGCGCCCTTGCAAATAGCAGTTTCTTGTTTCTTTAAGGGGGGTTGAGTTGGGGGCTTGTCAGCAGGTCACTGTAGATGGTCCCTGGGTTCCCCTCCCGCCGGGCCAGATCAGTGGTAGTTCAGGGTACCTCACTCAACTTAAGAGGCAGCACCTAAGCCCTGTCACTCTCAGTGGCATAAGTCCCTGACTAGGCCCTACCGCCTAAATCTCCTGCGTGGGTTTCCCAGGTCAGTGATGCCCCAACTGACTGGAAAGTTTTCCCTCCCTTGCTTATATAGGCCCAGGTCAGGTGACCACCCTCTAAGGCGGCAAAACTAAGCTCCGCCCCTATTCTAGAAGGTGCCAGGAGCTTCCCTACTCTACCTGTGGGCAGGCAAGGCAGGCTGGAATGTCAACAATGTTTGGGGTCCCTGCCAGCTCCTGGCAACTAGAATGCACCTTAACAAGACCACGCTGCAGTAACAGGGGTCAGTGGCAGCCATGTTGAGGGTAGAGGGCAACTGCCCCTATCATGGGTTTTAACATTACCCAGGGCATTATAACCTCACAGGGCCTATACAATTACATTATAAAGGGGGGACATCCTGAATTCGGGGAAGCAAAAAGCAAAAAAATTCCGGGAAAAGGGTAAAGTCTAACAGTATGTAATTCACATTTCCTTGCCTTCTATTTGCTGGCTCTGTTTGTTTTAGGCTGTCCAGATTGGGTTTGTCCCATGCCTTGCCCAAACCTTGTTTACTGCATCCTTACGAAATCTCACTTTCTGTAAACAGGCCTTTAAATCTTGTTCTTATCTTGTCACATTTGCTGTGCATTTAAACACAAAGGTAAAATGTCAGGCTCCGTCTTCCGCGGGAGCCTGGTCTTTACTTTTTGTTCTGTGACTTCAAATTGATAAACTTTTATATAAAAGAAAAAGGAGTGCAAAATACTCTCCCGATGGAGCCCACTCCTGTCCCTCCTATGCTCCAGTTCCTGAGGCTGGACCTGCAGGGAGGAGGATCAAACAAAGTGTGTGGCAATAAATATTCATGTTGAGGTTCTGCTATGAAAACACTCCTGGCTTTTGCTCAATGTGAACCTCTAGTGAATGTCTGATGATCTTTCTGTTTACAGTCAATGAGTACGAGTATACCAATCCTTTTGAATAATAACATGCATTGGCCCGCTGAAAGGTGTAGCCTACTCAACTACACATAATGAACAATAGCCTCAGTGTGTGCAAAACATGCAGAAACACTGTGCCCTAAAAACCTATATAACACAGATTACTGCTTTCCAGAAAACTACAAATAGGAGCCCGGAAACCCACTATATTGTTTACACTACTGCCCTAAACATCCTGACAATGATAAACATAATGTTTATACTATTTGGTGAATGTGTGTGTTGTCAACAATGAAATTGGTGAACATGTTTCACTGAAACAACAACCCGACTAACACCAGGGCCAGCTTAAGCACTGCTGGTGTTTGGTGCAACACTCCATGCCACTTCAATCTATGCCTCTCTACTCTACTCTGCACCACTCTATCTATGCCAGTGCACTTTACCCCACTCTACTATGCACCATTGCACTCTTCACTACTGCACTATACACCAGTTCAGTCTAGGCCACTACACTCTACTCTGCACCACTCCATTCTATGCCGCTCCACTCTACTCTACAACGCTGCACTCTATGCTAATGCACTCTATCCTGTACCACTCTACGCCACTTCGCTCTACTCTGAAACAATTATACTCAATGCCAATGCACTCTATGCCACTCTGCATCACTCTATTTTATGCCACTCTACTCTGCACCACTCTACGCCACTGCACTTTATCTCTCTCTGCTACCACACTCTACCCTGCCCCACTCCACTCTTCACCACTTCACTCTACTCTAAAACAATCTACTCTATTCCACTGCATTCAACGCCACATCACTCCAGTTTGTGCCACTGCACTCTATGCTGCACTGCTCTACTCTCTGCCACTGCCCTCTATGCCACTCTACTCTAAACCACTACACGCTATGCCACTTTACTCCACTCTGTTCTACGACATACTACTCCAATCCATTCTGCCACTCCAGTCCACAACAGTCTACTCCACTCTATGCCATTCCAATCCTCTATACTAGTCCACTCTACGATAATCTACTCTGCTCTGCGCATGGCCCTTTATGCCTCTCAGCTCTGCTTTACACCACTCCATGACATTCTGCTTGACTCTGACACTCTAAGCTACTCAACTCCACTCTATGCCCTTGCACTCTACTACCTCAATTACACTCCAGGACACTCCACTCTTCTCTATGCCACTCCATAACACTCAACTTTATGACACTCCTCTCCACACCACTCTCCTTTAGCCATGCTGAATAGCAGCCATGCTGGTGTGCAACATGGCTAAATCATATTGGCAAAGCCAATAACTCTCGCCTAGGCGAGACATATTGGCTTTGCCAGTGCTTCTTTGACAGGGTTCGTGGCTTACCTTTTGTTGAGCCGTGTGGCATTTTCACTTGGAGACTCAGTGAAGCGAGATGATATTGTGTGAAACATGGTTTCACAGTGTGAGGTGGCAGCTCTGTTCCTGTCTTAGTTATTCTGTCTCTTTAAAGAGAAGGTAAGTGGCCGTCCATGCACTTCTTTGTGTGTCAGCCGGCATGGTTGACACTTCCATGTGTAGCAGACGTGCAACACCCATTGGGCTAAAAGGGCTGCTGCAGCATGGAGTGACAGAGTTCCCCTGCTGCCATAGGCTGCTCTGGGGCTACGAGGCGTCAAGGTCATCCTCATCCCAAAGTGCTTTGCCTGTCTTTCATAGGCCATTTACTGACTTATGAGGCCGTTTTGTTTTAGTTTTTTACGGACAGGACCCCCTGGAGTCCTTGAACAGCAGGGGTTATAGCCCCCTCTTAGCACTTTCAACCTAATCTACAAATAAACAGTAGGGGCAGCCGCGGCCCATGGAGCGAGTTCCGGTGGGGCAGAAAGGCGGGGCGCGGGAGGGGCAGGGTGGGGGGTGCTAAAAACCGGAATATGGATAATGGGAGGTAAGTAAACAATTTAATTTATAAAACGAATTTCATAGCGCGCACACCAAAATTTGTGTTATTAATTAAATTGTTTACTTACCTCCAATTATCCATATTACGGTTTTTAGCTGCCACCACCCTGCCCTTCCCCCGCCCCGCCTTTCTGCCCCACCGGAACTCCCTCAACGTGCCGTGGCTGAGTAGGGGTCCCCTGCCACTCTCTACAGGAAGAGGCAGAGAATGCAAAATGTCACCTAATATGATCAAGAGAGGGGTAGAATAAACATGCAAGGGATTTTGCCTTTCAAAGTAAGACAAGCATTTACAATGCAATGGTTTCGCCTTTGGAAAAGTTAGAGCTATTGGCATTATAAATGACAAATTTTGTATTTATGTGTTGGTTTTGAAAACAGATAAATAAATGGCATTGTCATTTACAATGCCAATAGCTCATAGTGCAGGCCACCGTGGCCCATATACACCCCAGGACTGTGCCGGCCGGGGAACATCGGCACCACAGGACGGCGGCAACCTTACCCCATGGCCAGCGTTGACAATGCGCTGAATGCTGGCACCGTGTGACCCCAAAACCTTCAGAAACGTCACGGCTCTAAGGGATGCAGATCACGAGCAACAGGGTGCATGGACTGGGTTGGTTTACATAGTGCCAAGACGCCGCCTTTCAGATACTTCAGGGCACTTCGAGAGTGTGGCGTAGCGTGTCCTACAAGCCTCATAAAATTCTCCCAAGCATTGTAAAAGAAAATGAAGGCCTGGCCGACTTTTTTTTTAATGGTACCTGACGTCACATATTTCCAAAGTCGGTCTCGGCCACCAGACCTGTCACTAGGCAAGGCAAAGAGGGGAGATAGAGGGGTGACACTTGGGGGTGGCACTGGGAGGAGACAGAGGGGTGAGACCGGGGATGGCACTGGGGGAGAGAGGGGGGGAGACCGGGGGTGTCACTTGGGGCAGACAGAGGGGTGAGACCGGGGTGTCACTGGGGGGAGACAGAGGGGTGAGACCGGGGTTGGCACTGGGGAGAGAGAGGGGGGTGAGACCTGCGGGTGGCACTGGGGGAGACAGAGGGGTGAGACCGGGGGTGGCACTGGGGGAGACAGAGGGGTGAGACCGAGAGTGGCAGTGAGGGGAGACAGAGGGGTGAGACCCTGGAATGACAGTGAGGGGTGACAGGGGCTTAGACAGAAGGCACGGCGCGCTAGGAGCCAGGCCTGAAGGAGACCTCCCACCCTCCCCCGAAGGTGCCTGAATCACCTTCTCTTGACGGTGCCTGCACCACTCCCCCTCCACCCCGACGGTGCCTGCACCCCCTTCATCTGTGTTGCCTGCACCCCTTCCCCCCTCTGACGGTGCTTGTACCCTCTCACCCAGACTGTGGAGGAACCCCCCTCACCCGGACTGTGCCTGCACCCCCCTCTCCATGACGGTGCCTACACCCCCCCCCCCTAACCCTTGACGGTGCCAGCAGCCCCTCCCGGTAATGTTTATCTGGATTGTCTACTCTACAGAAACATTTCTTCCCGATAAACTGAAGGACATTCTGAGTTTTCTGATACAGGTTTAGTCCTCACACAGCAGAGCTATCGCTCAGGTTACAGAGTTCGAACAGGCTCGGGCGTCGGAAACCGTTATTAAATAGGTGACACAGGCCGCACCTCAACAGAGAGACCCATCACATTACATAGTGTGTGTAAGCGAGGCCTCGGACTAGCAGAGCTATCCCTCAGGTTACACAGGTCGAACACCCCCGGGCTCCAGTCCGCAGCAGAACTCTAGTTGAGTCCACAGACCTCCGATTACAGAGGCCTTAAAGGGCCAGAGCTCGCCCGGGGAGCGTTCTTTCAGGGGGCACAAAGGCCACTGGGGCCGTGATGGGGATGCATACATGTTTACACAGCATCTCGACCGCAGCTCTAAATCTTATAGATTTATAAGAAACAGGAGTTACTATTATGCAATTCAGCGACTAAAAACGAGGAAAGGCCAAGTCACCTGTGCGGCCTGGCACTAACCCACTGAGCACTGTTAGTGGCGTCAAGACCAGTGGTCTGATGGCCGTGCACCGGTCTGGGGTTCAATCAAGAACCAGTTTAGCTGGGTTACCTGCATTGGAAGCTGTGATGAGCAAACTACACACAGATCTCCGAAGCATGCACTTTAACCCGCTGAGCTAATTTACAGGGATTGGGCTCTGTACATGCAGACTGAAGGCAGATCTATGGAGCGGGTGTAGAATCACCAAGAGGGGCTTATTATACTAGCGTCTTTGCAGAGGGCACACTACCTCAAGAGCTACGCTATGGGCATAGAAATCAGCGACAGGTCTGCACAAGGCGCAGACCCTACCAAGCGTTCAGACCAGCTTAAGCAGAAAAAATATATATTTTATTTTAAATAGCCCACTAGTACCTCAACACACGTCAGCATGCCGCCATCACCGTTCTATCAATAGAAGTGCGTCATTTTATTAAAAAAACAAAAACAGCTAAATACAATTAAGGGCACCTGTGTTCATGGCGACGGAAGGAACAGCGGTGGAGGTGGTATTAGCACCAAGGTAGAGAATACTAAAATGAAAGGGGGAGGGGGCACCTGAAGGATTCCGATGCATTGCATGAGTAGGCACCACTGGATTCAGGGGGCGCGCCCCCCGTTCATTGGGACCTGCGCCGATGGTGGGGGACCTGACACCCAGAGCTGGCCGGGCTCTTTTTGAAAAACAAACAAGGGCACGGCCGGAAGCTGTCGCAACCAGAAAAGGGAACGTGTGGGTGGCATTGCTTTGCAGAAGTAGCATCCGAGGAGGGTGTCAGCGTGAAATGACAGGGACGAGGGTCCTGGACATTCCCTATGTAGGGAGCATAGCACAGCAAGCGTGGAAGTGTCGGCCTCCGAAGTCTGCAGACATGCATAGAGGTCAATGTGCACGCAGTGATGTGCACCTCCCGTGTTTTGTAGATGTGAAGGGAAGACGGCGGGAACGGACAGCGGGAGGGAGGGCGGGAACGGGCACACAAGACGTAAAACAAACAGGGAGACGACATGAGCGGGGGAAACGTACAAAATGAAAAGAAAATTTTATCAAAATGCTGCTTACCTGATCACATCCTGGCAACTTAAATCTCGCAGCCCACTCCTGCAAAAGCCACTATGAAATGAACAAAACATGGCGTCCCCCCCCAAAAAAAAAAACATCCGCCCACCGCCGCAATGACGTTCTACAAGGGGCGGAGAGGGAAAAAATCGCCGGAACGCCCACGAATCGCCTCGCACAATGACGGACGCCTCTCTCTTCCAATGGCTAGCCTCCATTTATGGAGCTAGCCAATGGAAGACAGAGGCGGGACAAAGCCACATACTAATCTCAAAAGATTTCGCCTGCGCGAACGCTGCTGCGCAGCGGATCGCCAGGCGAAACCTAAAAAGTGTATAAAATTAGAACCTAATTATTATTATTGATTTTGCTCATACTACTTTGAAGCAATTCAAAATAAAATGCACTATTTAAACAGAAAATGAAACTCAGGAAAATGCATTCTGCCAGTACGGGTCAGATTTAACAACACTTTGCACCAGTGCAACTTCACAAAAGTGACACAAAATGTCGATGAACTATATACTTTCCAGTACAAAGCTTTTATTGCACTGAAAAGTTTTGAAAAAATGTGACATAAATATAACTGTGCACTAACACGTCAATGGGGTGTTCCATCAATGGTACATGGGCGTTCCCATGCTACCACTAATGTTTTTTACAGAAAGCCTATGCAGTAGGGAGCTTTAACATGAGCTGGCACTTTGGAAGTGAGCAGCAGGGCCATATCTTAATTTCATTACTGTGCTGCATCGCATGAGATATTGGTTAGCCTGCCCCTTACTCTTCGGTGCACAACTTGTTTTCACTGGAAATATCCCTAAAAGTAAACATACAGTAGTGCCTTGTGCTGCTTTCCTTTAGTACATCATGGGGTTGAACCACATGAGCATTCGCAGTCGTACAATGTTTTTGACCCAAAACCCTCTATGCTACCAACTGTAGATACGGCATTGTGCCAAAACAATTACACCTACTGGAGGCAAGTACAAAGTAGGGAAAACGTTTTCATGTCCCCAAATTTTACAAACTTAGCATTTGTGCTGGACTGTACTGCACACATACAAAGTGGTAAAAAAAATTCAGTTAGTCTGAACATAGGCCCTGATTTACTAACATTTTGCAACAAGAGTGCTCCACTTAAAAAAGGTATCTCAAGGCAACGTATATACTTTGCATTGGGGAGGCATTACATGGGTGGGCATGGGCATTCCTGTGCATCGACCCATGTATTTTGCCACAAACTCATATTTACTAAAGTCTCTAAGATTGCTCCACCATAGTGCGCCTATTTTAGACTGCCCTAATGAGAAGAAATACAAACTTCCTCTTTGCGTGTTTGTTGGATTCTGCAGCACACATACAAAGAGATAAAAACTAACCTTTCCTGCACAAAAACCATTCTGACCAAAACACAGGGACTTTTGCTTCATGGCACAAAAGTGTCTGCGTTGGAGCTAGGCATCCACAAGCACCAGCGCAAAGAAAGATCAGAACTGTGCCATGTGTTAGTAAATATGGCACATTTCTGCTCTTTTCCTTTCTTGCTATGCAGCGCAGTAAGTTCCTTTGGGGCATTTCGTGAAAGTTTTGTACATAACGTCATAGGGGTATATTAACAAAGAACAGCACTAAATAGCGCTGAGAGGACTTAGCGAGGATTTGCCTAACGCTGGCTATCGCCGTATCGGATCGCCGAGATATCGCGTAATTTACAACGCTTATCTCCGCGGCTATGTGAAATCCGGCGATGGCCGCGCAATGCAGGATTATCGCTGGGAATCCAGCGATAATCCTGCAGTAATAGGGGAATACTTGATAATAAGGAGATGTGGATTTAGCCACTCTTTCTTTATTATCTTTATTTCGGCTGCTTTAGCCATAAAAGATACATACATAAAAACGGAAGGCCGTATCGTTTTACACATACAAGTCTAAAAACAGTTAAAAACTTATCCATAGGTTACAGAATTCATTATAAGCATCCTCAAAAATAATACATACATAAGTGCATTAGAGACACAAAAGCTTCATCACAGTTAAGATCTAAGGACTAGACATGTACCATAATTGGAGGGTAAATCATACACCATCATCGTATAAAGCAACTATAACGTTAAAAAGCCAACAAAAGTTTAACAGCTCAAAGTAATTGACCGGTCTTCCTGCGAGCAATATACACAGAATAAAAAAATCTACTAATGCTAAATACAATAGATTGGGAAGTGTTTGTTTTAATAATTCTATATGCCATAATACAAGATCTTATTCCTAGAAGGTTACACAAGGGTTTGATCCACCTTTTTCTTGCTTTAGTATATGCTTGGCAAAAGAACAGTATATGGACCTCATCCTCCGTGTGAAAACCTGGGCACATTATACACTTCCCCTGTGTAGCGTTGGGCCCTTCCGATTTTCTCTTGGACCAACGTTCCAGGTTAGAGTTTATCATAAGATTCCCATACCTGAACTTCAAAAATAAGGACTTCGCAAGGGGAGGCTCTATCTCATCTAGAAATACCTCAAAAAAGGGTTCATCTTTGAAGCCTAAAAAATTTGGGTTAGGGACCCAATTCTATTTCCATTTACTAACTGATTAGTTATGAAGGACCAGAAGGCTCGTTTCACCATAGATTTCGCATAATGCGGTAGAATTTCCGGACTCTCCCATAACCGAGGCAGGCCTAGGATTGAGAACCATTTTTTAATGTGTTTGAGCCATAAAACAGAATGTAGAGAATCTAGACCCAATATCTCCTGAAGACCTTTCCTATAATCAATCAGTTCTTGAATAGACCATATTCTTACCCAGAACATTAATGGTCTAATGATTGTATGGTTGTCAGTTCTTTTGAGGTTCAAATCAAATTGGAGAGGTGTCAGAGGTGTGCTAGTGGGAACACTTACAATGGATCTCATAAATGTATTATCCAGACCATGAAAGCTATCCTTTGCCCAAGGCCCCCATATCTCAGCCCCATAGAGGGCAGCAGATTGAATTTTAAATTTAAAAAGCTCAAGCACAGGAGTCACACATTTGCTTGTACTGGTATTAAGTTTGCTAATAATTGGCTTAACGTTTTGGGCATAAGACACCTTACTTTTCTCAATTTGGGCCTTCCACGTTAGGTTTGAATCTAACACCACCCCCAAATAGGAAAAATTATCAACTATTTCTAGCACTTGGCCGTCCAGACTTAAGGTCCCCCTATCCGGCCTACAGGGATTCAATGCCATACACTTAGTTTTGTTAACATTTATCTCTAATCCTTTCTTCACACAGTACATACTAAAGGAGTTCAACAGTGCCTGGAGACCTTTCTTAGTTTGGGATATCAAGATGGTATCATCCGCGAAAAGTAACGCAGGCACCCTTTCCCCATTAAGTTGTGGTGAATCGCTTGTACAACCGTTCAAATGATCAGGGATATCATTAACAAATAATGAAAATAAGGTAGGGGCCAAAACGCATCCTTGGCGGACGCCACGCTCTATGGGGATGTTACGCGTCAATTCCCCATTTGGACCCCACCTGATGTTGGCGTAATTCCTAGCGTGCAACTCGACTATTTGAGCCAGGAGGCACCCTGGCAATCCAACTTCACTTAGGGACCTCCAAAGTAAGTTGCGAGGAACGAGGTCAAATGCCGCTCTCAAGTCTACGAAGGCGACATACAAGTGCCCCTTCCTAATGAGTACATATTTCCAATATATACAACAAAATCTGAAGACCTGGTCTATGGTGCTGACCTTACCCCTGAACCCGGCTTGAAGTTTGGTGAGTATTGCTTTTTCCTCTAGCCAGTCATTTATCCGAAATAGTAAATGCTTGGCATAGAGTTTTTGCAAGATGTCCATCAAACTAATCGGTCTGTAGTTTGATGGAACAAACCTGCTGCCCTTTTTAAATATTAAAACAACTTCTGCAGCCCGCCAACTATCTGGAAACTGACAATTGCTAGATAGAGCATTTAACAAGTGGTTTATATATGGAGCCCAGACTTCAATCTCATGCTTATACAGGTCACCCGGTATTTTATCAGGACCAGGAATTTTACAACTTTTCAGTTCAGCGATTGCCCTTTTGGTTTCGCCAATTGAGAAATCAAGACACTCAATCGGGGGTGGCGACCATGGAGTCTCATCAAAACCACTATCGTATTGTTTATAAAGAGTTGTGAAGTGCTTCACCCAAGTCAATTCGTCTAAAAAGACGTCCTTCACAGCTCTACCTGCATGGCACCCATTAGCGACCAGCCTCCAAAACCCAACATTGTCTTTAGATTTGGCGGCAGCCAGCATGTCTGCCCAGTTTGACTCCTCCCATGTCTTTTTTTAGATCCTTTGGATATGCTTATATGTCTCCCTGGCAACTTTAACATCGTCTTTCGTTTTGTTTTTGATAGAAAACAAGAGCTCCCTCTTGGCCGACCTACATGAATGGTCATACCATAATTTACCATGACATCCAATCCTTACATTTTGCTGCTTTTTTTTTGGCATTTTTGTCAAACATATTTTTAGCTCCTGAAAAAATATCTTGTGTAGTGCAATGAATTGATCATAGTAGTTGGGTGAAAAAGAGTATCCAGCTATGGGTCCAAAGGTTGTATCAAAAAGTGAATATACAGTTGCAAGAGCATTTCCATGTGCGAGAACATGCAACCATTTCAATGCGCGTCTGTTATTACTAACATGTACCACATCACACGGAATAAAGTTAGAAACCTCGGTGGCAGATAATAGAGAGGGTTCGCTAAACATAATTGCATCAATGGACAATTCCAATGGATAATGATCACTCTCAGCCCTATTTGTCACCAGCCACGAGATCAACCATATGGTGCCAGATGCTCAGTGAGACAAATATAAAATCCAAGTTGCTTTTAATATCGGACCTCGCAAAGGTGGGTTGTTTTGAAAGGTCAGAAGGAAGGCGACCGTTACACGCCCTGAGACCATGATCTGCCGTTAACCTCACCAATTGCACAGCCAAAGCCGAACATTTGACGAAATTTGTAGTCTCAAGCTGAGGAATGTTATTAGCTTGATCTTCGTCCTCAAAAACGTCTGCGAGCCCTAGGACGGGTTCAAAATTACAGTTTATGTCGCCACCCAATATCACTGTAACATCACCAATCACCCTTTTCAGAAAGCTGTCTAGGATTTCAAGAGTGGGAGAATCTTTAGAGTGTGCTAAGGGTCTATTATAAACGTTAATTATATAGCATTCTACCCCATTCATATTTATAAGTTTTAGGGCCAAGATGTCAGATGAACCTGCTTCTATTACTTCAGCCTTGATCTTCAGTGTAATTTTGACCCATGTAATGAGTCCCCCCGAAGGCCTACCCCTATTGGACTGAACTGCCCCAATGCCAAATGTTTTAAACCCTATCCTGTGAGGTGTATCTATTGCCCATGTTTCTTGCAATAGACAAAAGTCGCTAGAATCAATATAATCAGCCCACTCTGGGTCCCTCAGATTTTTGTTTACCCCCGCAATATTCCAGGAGATTAAGAGCAGTGGTGGATTTGCCCCGCTACCAGGACAAGTTGGCTTTACAGTGACCAATATTGGTGCCACTGGTGATATCACACTATCTTGCAACGTGCCATCTACAGTGTGCAGTTCTATTTGAGGAGCCAGACCCACTACACCGTTGTCGGCTCCAACACCCAGACAACCCTCTTCATTTCCTGGGTTCATAGGGGTGGCTTCTAGAATGCACTTCTTAGCTAGGGCATCCCCATTTTTACAGTGGTCATTACCCCCCTCTCCCTTTGCCCATGTTACCTCGCTGTTGTCATATTTGGTGGAAGTATTCTCATCACAGGGTGGGTGATGTGTGCCATGGGAATTAGTGGTGCAGCTTAGCGAAGGCACGAGTCAATCAACTCCGTCTAAGCAGCTGAACCTATTGTAGGTAGAGACTCCATTCCACACATTGTGATTACCCTGCCTACCCCATTCGGTACCACGCCTAGAATGATGATTGATCGTAGTCCAATCACCCCCATAGTTGGTACGCCTCTGTGGGGGATAAAAGAAGGTTAGGGGTCTAGCTTCAATAGATGATGTGCCTGCATAAGTATTCCATGTACATATATGTTGGGCAGTGTGGGGTTCCTCAAATGAGACAACAATACAGTCGCCCAAAATTGATTTATTTATGGGGCCAATCCAAGGCACCCTTCGTACCATAAGAATTCTACTTTTCATATGGTTAGGAACAGGCTTATTTTCGTTCAACCAATATATCACCTTGTTTTTCAAGGACAAAAATGTTTCCTCGTGTTGATTACCTAGTTCAGGGACCCCAGTAAGTACAACTACAAAAGGACTTGCATCGGGCGGAAGATCTATAAAACCTCCCCTAGGATTATCTCTAACATAAGGTGTATTGTAGTTGTGATTATAAACTTTATTTGCAGAGGATCTCTGGACCGAGGACTCATTTAAGGTAGAAGCAGTGTGTACGGGAGGATGAGTATCGACAACACTCACTATTTGAGTATTCAAGTTTGATACAAAACCCTTCAAGAGTGGTTTATTAGCGGGTTTTCCTTTAAATGGAACCAAGGGGGTTGCAATGGAAGTATCAACGACACTCACAATCTGATTATATACTTTTAAAACATCCTTCTTCGAATGATGTTTGTTAGAGAGATTTATTTTCGGTGGTACCAAGGGGGTCGCAATAGGGGCCAGTGTAGGGCTAGCAACTACATCAGAGCTTTGTAGCTCACTGCCACTTAGACTTAAACTGGACAGGGTGATGATACTTTTCTCCACCTCAAGGAGCTGGTTTTCAATACAAGTTAACCTAACTTCCAACGGCCTAAGAAGTTTCTTTAATGTCTCCCACACCATTTTCAAAAACTCTTCTTTGCCCCCCTCTAACTCTACCACAGGTGTAATGATCTTCTCATCCTCAATAACAGGGGGCCCGTCTATTGTGTCTAAATTCGACGCTTCCATTTTGACACTATTATTAGACATTTGCATAGTTGAGAGCGTCCGATGTTGCAAGCTACTTACGCTCCCTAGTTGCATAGCCCCCCCCTTTAAAACACTGGCTTTTAGCCACTTTAGCCTTTTTCCTAGCGTACACTGACATGGCTTTACGTTTTCTCTTTTGTTTTGACTCTACCTTGGTTTCACCCTGGTTGCTCTTGGTCTCGGTCTCTTCTTTCCCTGAGGCTTTCTCCCCTTTGACATCCTCCAACAGTATATCCACTTTAGTAGAGTTTTCAAATAAATTGCTATTGACTGTTTGATGGGTTGAATCTAATATGGCATCAGCAGAAATAGCTGTTTCCTCAGAAGCGGAATGCACTTCGGCCAGTATAATAATGGGTGTAGGGCCAGTAGAACGCTCGGGAGTTTTAGCTAAAGCAATGCCACCTAAAGAAGATTTTTTTACCCAGTGCAAGGTCTGAGGACAGTCTTCTAGCTGCCTCCAGCTCCAAGGACACTCTATACTGTAGTTTAGTGATCTCAATGTCAATGTTTGTATTAGTCCTTGTGATAAAGTCATCCAGTGTCCCTGTAGCCTTTTTCACAGTTTTAACAGCCCTGCTCCGACTTTCACGCGAAGACATCGTTTGACAATATCCCAGGGCTGAAATGTGCGAAGAGTACTATTACCGAGGCTATCTAGCACAACCAGACAGCCAAGAGGGGTGGCCCGGTCCGGTCTTGCCCGGTCTGTAACGGGCTAGAACGGGCCCGCCCTTGTCCCGGGCTTCTCCCGGTCGCTCCCGCGCAGCGGGGCTAGATGGCTGTAATTATATGATGGGTGTGAGGGGGGCGGAGCATGCAGGGAGAGCGGCCCAGGTGCTGCCGATTGAGTCTGGCGGGCGCTCCTGGGACTTGGAGTCCTGAGCCCGCACTCGCTCGCAGCCCTGCACAAGCACCCACAGTCACTGCCTCTGGCAAGGGGCGCTGGACTCCAGAAGCAAGCTTCGCCGGTAGTGATGAAAGGAGCCCACACACGAAGCGGGTTCCGCGAGCAGTAACCTGAAAGGCAGAGAGAGTTTCTGCAGCGCTATCTCACGACGTGAGTAAAAGTGTCCCCACTCAATCCACCTCCCATCTAGAATATATGTAAATCAAGAAAAAAGCAGACGTACAATAACGGCGATAACCGTTGTTAGCGCGTCTTTAAATATCGCTAAGGGTGTCCTGGGCCGTAATGTAAATACGGAGGACAGTTAGCAATAATTTCCCATCTGTTTTCCCAGGAAACGCCTACTTTGCATCTCATTAGAGATGCAAAGTGAGACGTTCACAAAACGGGAGCAGAATCAAGGAAACACGCGCTAGCGTGTCCTTGTAAATAATGCGATAATATTATCGCCGCTTTTCGTCCAAAAACGTACGCTAAAGGGACGATAATATCCTCGCCGCACCTTGATAATATGCCCCATAGTGTTTTGCACTAGAAGGGTATCCTTTCTGTACACAACCTATGCTGGACTTACACATATACTGTTGTACTGTAGTGCCAATGTCTGTCTGTGACATTAGGCAGCCTGATTGTGCACTAGTTCTTTGACAGAGAATGCCATCAGGCCATATCTTTGTAGCTGTGGTGCTGTCCTGCTCACTCCCTTTCACTCAACACTGCACAGTACCATCGGATGCTGCATTGCGTGATATAATAGTAAAATTGCCCCTACGTTTCATTGATGATTCTAATAAATACTGCATCCTTCTCAGCCTGAGTGCTTTTCTCGTCCCATGTAAATGCTGGCTTAAGGAATGAGTATTTTGCGTGCTGTAGTTCCCATTGTACTGTGCCATGCATATGGTTTTTTTTTTTTTACTTTTACAGAACCTGTTTGGAGGTGATTGGGTGAACTCTTGTAGCGGCCTGCCTTGCTAAATTTTCATCGATTCTGCCTCTCCCACCATCCCTCTACCCTATTCCCTGGTCCTCTTGTGTGGCATCTTCAGATCAGCCACACAAGGGGTTACAGCTTCTTACTTGATCTGCCAGCTGGTCTTTTCCATTGAAACCCAGTGAATGGACCTGTCCGTATAATTGTGGGCACAAGCAATGTGCATTTTGAGAGCTGTGGACCTATGTACAGCGCATAGTTTTTCCGCACAATACTTCTTTTCGTAACTCAGCACCCTGGCGCTTCTTAATCTGCCCTCTCTACAATGAAATATCTGCTGAACAGCAAAAGGAGGGGTTTTCCTGAGCAGGGCATCAACGAGAGGTCAGGAGGAGATAAGTTCCTCCACTCTTGTATTCAAAACCTATATGATGTTGCAGTCAGCAATTGACCAACTTCTATGTGTGTACACACATCAGAATTTGAAAGCACTATGAGACAATACAAATGGTGCGAGTACATTACAAAAATATTGGTAACGTACATACCAACTCACAGTTATAGGGACATCTCTTTTCTGCTGGCAATTCCAGCTATGTTTCCCCATTTGACCCAGGATTACAGTGAGCAGTGTATTCTGTCTTCACACTGTGGGGCTGCAGCTAATTTATTTCTGATAAGAAGCTGCCACTCATCATACTGTGGCAGCCAAATAATTATGCATATCTTTGGCTAGAGGACCATTTACTTTAATTTTGACAATTTACCTTTAATCAGGAATAAGAAGAAAGTGAAAGACTGCATAACTTCAAAAATATCCAGCACTCTATCAGAAACATTGAGTGAGACTCACAAATCCAAGCTGCGTAGGTTTTCACATGGCTTGTAGTCTACATGGGAATTATTTTCACATTTGAACATATCATTATATTATAGCACAATCACTAATGTATTGATGACTTTGCAGTAATCTTCATTACACATAATCCTACTAGTCCTCTTCAAATTCAGCAATTTTGACGTAAACCTATCTCCAGACAGGAAGAACTGAGGAACACCCTGAAAATACAGACCACGCTCACACTACTGGGTGCTATAAAGGGTATAACTTCCCAGCATACGCCCTGACTTATCCTTGCCGACTGGAAAGCTGAAGTCAAAGAATGGTGGGCTATTTATAATGTCTATGATGAGGATGAGGATGAGTAGGATTAGGAGTAATGAAATGCACTAGTAAGTAATCTAAGCATTACCTCTTCATCCCTCATGCTTGTCATTAGAGGAGGTACACCAAAGTCAAAAATCAGCCTTTTCATCTAAAACATAAGAAAATATGCACACAGTATGTCACTTACTAATGTAACACCCAGGGAATAATTTCCTGGTGACATTTACAATTTAAGGCAGAACAAAAGAGCAACCTTCAGACAATACATTTTGTCCTGTACAGTTGTACAAATGTGTAGGAAGAGACCAAAGTAGCCGCTCTTTAGAATTCAGATTAAGGAAAACCCTAGACTTCCACCCAGGAGGAAGCAACACCCTTGTGTATCTATCCTGGAAATGCTCAGGGAAAGGGAGTACAAGTCAAGGAACAGTTTAAAGCAATTATGCAACAAAACCAACGACTTATTTCTAAGGACTTATCATTTCATCTCTTTCCAGCTCCCATAAAAGTTATAGAAAGATCAGACAAACAGACATTTAGAACTATTAAAACATTCCAGATAAATAAAATGTTTTCTCTTTATGTCCATTGAATCTAAGGCTTCCCAACCAGAGAAGCTGGAGAAGGGAAAAAGCTGGACAAAACCTTCTCCATATCCATATGAGCTAAGGTTGCTACCTTGGGGAGAACTTCAGGATCTGGACAAAACACAATACTATTCCCAGAGTTACATGAATGGAGACCCGCACGGTGAAAAAAACAGTTCACAAATTGGACAAGCTGAACAGATTGAACCCCAGAAAGAAACTTCATTGTCAGAAATGTCAGATTAGCAGAAGATAAAGGTTCAAAAAGGGAACCCGAAGTAATTCTAAGAACAGAGTCAAGTCCCAATGAGGAGAAGAAAGCCTAGACATAGAACAATTGAAGAAAAACATGTTTCAGGATGTGAGAAACCTTGGGTCACCCAAACTGACCAAAGGATCATGAAATGCTCTAATTGGTGCCCGCTGTGTTCTTAAAGGGAGGGGATCTTCTTAAAACCCTCTAAGCAAAACAGTAATTGAGAAAAGACTTACATTGAGTAGAGGTGAGTGAGGTAGTACACCAATATTGGAAATATTTCCAATGCCTAGAATAGGATATTAAGGTGGAGGTTCATCTAGATTTCTGATTGTAGAGGCCCTTTCAAGATGTCTTGTGAGTCTGACTAGAAGCATCCACATTCCAAGACATTAGTGTGGATAATGGGAGCAGCACCTAGGTAGTTGGATATTTTAAGAGGAGGCACACATGTCTATAAAACCTTTGCCATAATCTCCTGAGGATGGATGAACATATGGACAGGTGCTGAGAGGATGACATATCCTGATTAATGTGTTCTTCTTTCTGATCCCTGATGTAGGAAACCTTTAGCGAGAGAAGATTCCATCCACGCCTCTAAGTGTAGGACTACTAGACATAGAGAACTTGATTGAGATCCAATGTTTGCATAAGCACAGTCATTGTATTGTCAGTTTGTACTAGAACATGTTGTTCCTGTATTTGATGTTGGAAGTAGCAGAGATTGACATACTGTAGAGAGAACTTCTATTTGAAGAGTGCTTTCAGCCTATCAATTACCCATCATGGTGGCACCCCATCTAAGGAACTGACGTCCTTTGTTAGCACCAACGGGAAACCTGCATGAAGTGGAAAACCTCTCATTATGGATTTTCGGACAACCATCAATGTAGCTTGGGGTGTAGATAACTTGATTTAAGAATCAATAGGTCGTAGTTCTGATGCTCCATGCTGTCGGGCTTTGCCTCTTGCTTTTCTGATGGGGAAAGTGAGTCTTAACGCCTCGGAGCACTAAAAATTAGATATTGAACAGCTTTATAAATATTTACTTCAGCCATGAGCCATCTGGGCTTGTGTAAGAGGTTGATGATGCTCTAATGTTTTGGAAAACAAGTAAACATCAGGTGACCTTTACAGTGAAGCATAATGCTAGAATAGTAGATGTGAATGAGAACCCCATCAGAAAAACCCCAACTCATTAAACAACACATCAATGTTATATATAAGAAATACCCCTTCAACTTTAAGATATGTGGATGTTAGTTTTTTAAAAGGAATGGGAGAATGGAAAGTCTGGGAAGATGTTACACCACCCATGGCACGTTGGCACAGTTGCATTGGTACAAACATTTTAATTCATGTTATATGACTTTGCTATTATATTTAATAACATTGCTTGAGAATTTATTAAATGCTTCTGATGCCAGCCACCTCAGCTGTTATAAGTGGCTCATGTAAAGTAGAAGATTATTCAATATTTATTGCATTTTTAGGCAGCAACTTTGATATACAAATCAAATTGTCCTGATGATGGCCCACAGAGTTTTTGCCACAGAAAAACTGAAACATCAACATTTGTTGTCAACCAGTTTTTAAACACTGATATTAGGGCTGTCTTTAGTGTTGCATTTTCCCAAACTATAGAGGCTTACGTGATCAATGGCATGTACAGCTTTTGCATTTTTATTACTCAATGCTAAATATTCACAGCTTGTGAGGTGCACCATATTTCAGTTAACTCATCTGCTGCCTCATTTGTACAGTTCATAACTTTGCAATTTCTATGGAATATAAATGATTAAAGTTATACTTGTTTCGCAAAGCGTCTTTAGGAAAAATTACAAAAATAATCTTGCAATTTCAAATGTTGTGTGATTCTTAGTAATGCAGACTCAATTGATATAATAGCTGACTACTGAGTCTGGTAAAATTAATGTCCTTAAACACATTTACTGTTTTTTTTTTTTTTTAAATGAGTACCACTCAAAGCGATCACTCTGTTGGAGTATATGTACCGGCACAGGCAAGGGCCTTCATGAACACAGCTTATGGCCTGTCTTATGAAACCCCCAGGTGTAATATTACACAGAAATCAAATAAGTCAAAGAACAAATAAGCAATATTAGTTGCTAACTAAGCCTGCCACAGCTTATATCTTCCACGACCATGCCCTGTGTCAGATACAGCAGAAAATGACATATGATCTCCTAAACACAAACATTCAGTATTGCCCACCTCCAACCCTCAGCAATGGAATTACAACAGAATGACACATTTTATGTGCCTCCCCAGCCTATCGCAAATGGTATCGAATTTGAAAAGTGTAAATTCAAGACTAAAATGTGTGTATTTTCAGACCTCATATTCTGATGTTTGTAGAGAAATTGCTACATTTCTAATTTTGAAAATATATTCAAAGCGGATATTCGAGCAAAAAAATCATAAAGTGTTTGGGAGACTTATTACTGTTGTTACTACCTGACAGCCAGGGGCACTGATCTATTACCCATGTTGAGTTTTGCGCATTGACAAAGCCTTTTCTACATTTCTTGTGGCAACCATGCTCGATGAACTAAGGTGAGGATTACTGCTCATAGTCTTGTATATGGTGGCGATTAATATAATCTTGTCTGAAGAGGTCACTATTATTACACTAATAAAATTAGAAGCCACGGATGATTTTCATTGGCTATTAGTGGTTCTTATTGCAGAAAAAGTTGGAGACCTCTGACTTGCACCTTGCAGAAAATGACACAAAAACCATAGACAGGGTATTTTCTCCCACTCCTGCACACCACACAACTCCTCCCGAGTCATGCCACAAACAGCAGAACATTACATAGAAGTAGGAGAACAAATGTCGGTTTGCGCTCCCCAAGCCTCACTCCCTCATAGGCCCATACCATCCCACATACACAAACATTGCAGGGAAAAGTGAAGCACTCAAGGCTTGGCTTAAGACACAGAAAGAATGACATGGAGCCCAAAATGGCCTACAGACTGCACCCGAGGCCAGGGACATTTAACGATTTTGGGGGTTTGAATTTATGATCCATTTTGACCTCTTTCACGCCCTCTTTGACAAGGTCACTGATAGTGGACAGGCACACTGGTCCATATTCCAAATGTGTTTACATCTAATATTTAGGGATAGTGAGGTGTGTTTTCAATATTGTAACACAGCAGCAGGTCACTTATATTACTGCAAATAATCTCTGTGACATATGAATATGTGAGGTCCTGCTTTGATATAAAAGAATGAAACAAATGCAGCATTTCTCTGTAAAATGTCTGTTTCAAATACAATTTTCCTTTCATTTATTTTGAATATGGGTGATGTGTGAGAGTGTATTACAATCTGTGTAAGAATTATTCAGGGTCACCAGGGCAGAACCGAGCTGGCTCTATCAAGGTGCCCCCTGAAAGGCTGTGGCCCTGGGCCAGGGCCCCCTCTGCTCATGCCTTAAAAAGTCTCTGCCCGAGGCCTGGACCTCCATGACTCTAGCTCAGAGCTTGCCATATCCCTTTCCTCATGTCAGCAACTAGTGTGGGATTATTGACCAACGATTAAAATATAAATCGTTGCTTTCCACAACATACTTCCCTCAAACCTCTACCTCCTACTCGGGTCTGAAAATGACTCAGATATTTGGTGCTTTCTTTCCCTCCCTCCCACAGAGCCACCATCATTCTACCCCACCACCTTAAGATGGTATTTAACCCTTCACTCACTGGCGTCTACATCACTCCTGTGCCAGACACATTTTCCAATATTTACACTGACCTTGTGCAAACGTGCCAGTTGGAATTTCACTTCACATTTAGCTCAAGACGTTGATTTACATATTAGAAGGACATGCAGGGTACACATTTTCATGACATGTGTGAATATATACACACACCACTTTATTAGGGAAGAGAATTGATTAAACTGAAAATAAATATGTAGGTAAATAGTGCTCATTCACATTGATTATGCCTTCCTCCCGAAAGACTGTGGGCCAGCATTGTGCTCATTCTGCACACATGCATCATGAGACCAACAACAAAGAAAATAAGCCACACACAGAGAAATGTGTCCCCCACAGCCATCTCAACTGTTCATGTAACAAAAATATATTGAAAGTAACAAGAACTGGTTTGATTTTGAGGGGGGAACAATGCGTGCTTAACTGAGGATGTCGCTTTATAGTCCACCTGTTTGGAATGTCAAAATCCAGACAGGATGTGGAAGTTGGAATACTGTCGATTCTGTAAAATATGGTGCCTGTACACCTCGAAGATGTTGAATTATGGGTAAAATCATTTCTGCATATTTAAGTGAAAAATAAAGTTTGTAATCAGTGTTTTACACTGAAAGTTCTTCACAAAATTGTTCTGTCTGAAGAAATGTCAGCAAACTATACATTTATGTAAAAAGATTGTGACTGACAAATCATTGCACATTGCAATTTCTTAGGAAAACGGCTCTTTGGAAAAGAAGCAAATTCAACTTTTTTGATCTAATCCCTGCGCTTTATTTCAGGTGGCTTATCTATTTCCCGAAGAAAATAAGACAAAGCGTGCCTCCAAAACGAGACAATTTACAGAGGGCTCCGAGGGTTATGCTTCAGAGCAAATCCAGGAAAAGCCAGAACAGATGGTCTGTGAAAGTGAAAAACCTATTGAACAGTGAGTATCCTTTATTTTTTTTAAATCTGCTAGCAGCAATTAAAATTGAGCAAATACATCCTGTATCAGTACAGCTGAAATTAAGCGATGGCCAGGTGATGTTATACGAGTGTGTACCTGGGGAATTAGAGAACTGGACGCGGGATGCTTTGATCCTTCCTAACTATTTACTTCCTTACTGCCTAAAGTTTTTTTTCTCCACAGTATGCAATCTGTTCAGTGCCAGCAAGGGGATCTATTGTGCATGTAGCACAGACAAATAGAGAACACATACCATAGTCCTTTGCTGCCTGCCGAGTGCTAGAGGAGACTGGTGCAATTCTTTTTTTTTTCTTTCTTTATCCTCATATCACCAGAGGGCGTCTGCAACTATCAAGGGACCGCTTCGTCGAACTATCCACCCTGCGGTCACTGCATTGGCCCAAAGCCATGACGCCATACAGGACCATCAACTTTATCGGTGCCTTGGTGTAATCATTGGAATGAATAGTCGATTCCCAAGGAGCTGCACCATTTTGAAAAGTCAGTCCATATAGCTGGAGTCAGGCACTTTTCTAAACCCTGATCTAGCCGCCAAACCCTGACGGCCACCTTAACCCAGTCTTCCACTTTCGGGGGTAGAGGGTCCCTTCATTTCTTACAAATTTCTCTTCTAGCAATTAATATCAAGTAAAAGAGCAGCCCTCTCTGTGTCCGCCTCAACAGATTGCTTATTTTCTCATCCACCCCAAAGAGAAACCAGCGCTGTATTCAGACTGATCTCCATACCAAGAATACCTTTTAGAGAGAGTTCCATTCCTCCCCAGTAATTACTCAACCTGGGGAATTCAGAGAAAATATGGACATCCTTGGCTTCCACACAGACACACCTTACACACTTAGGGGGAGGTTGGGGGGCAAACTTTGCGATTTTAGATGGTACAGTCGGTTAATGCTGAAAAAATTATTCCTGCTCAGATTGGCTGGTTTGACGATAGAATACAGGAGGCTCAGGGAATTACCCTGTGGTAAAGGTCTAATAAAGAGGTGGCCAAACATTTTCTGTGCTGTTGTGTGTCTCCCACATTGTCTCCTACCAACATTTCAATCGCCTTGGGGCTGTGTAAAACATAAAGCAAAGACTCCACTGGCGCCCAAATATTTGATTTGGGTTCTATCTTTGTCATTTGAACAGAGGGGTGCAGGAACTAATTGTGCATTATCCGGGGTATCGTGGTGGCGAATGAGAGCATGGTTGTGCCAGTGCTGGCAAGAGCCTTGTGAGTGGTGTAACAAGCCAAGCAAAGAATTCCCCGGGTGCTGGGGCATGGCCAGATTTGCACTAAAGGTATTGGTTTCCATTTCATAATACAGTAGAGAAACCAGTTTGTGTCCGAATAATTTGAGGAAGAGGAGAATTTCACCTCAGGGTGTATGTGGGCTCTTGCTGTGTATTGTCATTCACATGGACCAATGTGTGAGGAAGTGGGCAGGGTGCATATGTTTAATAATAAGTTCAGATGTTTAAACTCTACTGGTAAAATTATTCAGTCGAAGAGTTGTAGTCCATAAAGCCTAAATTACGGGTGCTTTTCACTAAAACTCCTGGCTCTAGTCCAGATATGCCAGAACTTCACACGCTTAGCAGCAAGAACCCAGGTGAAGAAGCAATAAAGATAGTACTTACTGGTGACCCATGGAAAGGCCATGTTTCACCACCGTGGTCTGGTTTGAGCTGTTTGCCGCACTCTCTCCATACCAGGGTCAGTGGGTGGTTAGAGGACTGGAGTAGTCTGGTAAACCTCCAGAACCTCGCTTAGACTATGCATAGCCTGTTGAGACCCAGGAGGGTTGCCACACCATTGTATGGGACAGTGGTGGTACAAAAGATACAGCTAGAGGTCAGGACGCACCCCACCACCCTACATCTTTAGACATTGTGACTGTGACCAAATGGTGGCTGCAACAGAGATATAATGGCGACAGGCTTGGTGATGGCGAGGGGAGGCCTGCTGTCACCTCATCCTCACAGCCTGGACTCCTGCTGAATCAGTGTCTTCATCTGAGATAGGGAAGCACGGGGTACCCAGACGATGATGGTGGCTTGAGTTTGCATAAGTTAGATGCAAATGGGGCAGTCACTTTAGGGATTTGTAAAAGAGGTTGTTGAATCTGCACACAGGTCTTGGTTAGCAAGCCAGATCATGCAACATGGCCCGAACTGCCAGGCCAGGTCCTCCCTGAACCGGAAACAAGCATCCTGGGACCAGTTTCAGGGTAACACCACTCATCAGCCAGACTAGCTTGAATCCAGTGGCAAAGTGTGCAAGGGAAATGGGGTGTGGTTGGACGCACAGCAATTCTGCCTGTGATTTCGAAGTTTGTGAGGTGCTCCGGGGTATCACCCTCCGACGGGGGGCATGGAAAATACTTGAGGTAGCACTATTCATACAGTGAAAAGTGTCCCCCGTGCTCCTCGCTAGTCCTTGTATAAAGGTTTCAACAAAATCCACGATACATATCGTATGTCTTATCAATGTTTGTTTTTATTTTCTTCTTTTATTCTCCTTGTTATATTCACAGGAAAATCATACTTCAAATTAGTCTTTCAATATTCACAAATGCACTCATATGAATCCCGATGCATTTCGGCATGATTGCCTTCTTCCCAGGGATAAATATTCTGTCAATAAAAAAGGAAAACGAAGTGGTGTAAGAAGATATCGTAAATGTGAAGCGTCATGCAGTGTTAAAAAAAGGGGAAATGAAAATTGTGCCCGTGAACTCGTGAGGTGAAAAAAAGGGGGGGGGGGGTTTGTAGAGTAGGAGTCAGAGACCAAAGGTAATGGTGACGGACACATCTCTTAACTAACAAGATATTCAAGAAAGAACGGTGAAAAAAATGTGCACCACGAGGGAAACGTTAACGTGTTGGTACCCGCGAGTCCCACATGCGGGAAACAGAACATGAAGCTGGGAAGTGAAACATGTACGTGCCGGTTAAAAAGAACTTACCATAACGTGCACGCGAAGGTGGGTTAACGATACTACATTCTGTGTTCCGGTCGAAGCAAGTGAATTGATCCCGGAAGTATTTAGTAAGAAGGGTTACCATGGTATCAGTGGCGTTTAGCGTGACGTGTTGAGAGTGAACTAAACATAGAAACGGGACTATACGGGGAGGTCGGTGAGGAGAGTAAGGCGACAGAAAACGGAACTGGATGGTGAATGTGACTAAAAGGTCATTAATACGAAACGAATGGCTAAAGTGAAAACGGAAGCCCCATGTAAAAAACGAGTGGAAGACGAATGTGAAGAGATAAGAAAATATAATAAAGACGAGTGTATGTACTGGTTGAAATAAACTAAATGGAAGGGAGTTGGGTGAAAAAATAAGCATACAGAACTAGCCATTAAACGCATTCAGGAAAATACCAATAATTAATTACAGATAACAAGTGTATTCAACACGGTCATTAAGGCCATGAGGTTTCATGCTGGACAGTGTAAAAATCCAATAGTTTTCACGCTTTAAAAGTTCATTGTGGTTATCTCTGCCTGGTTCTTTGATGATAGTCTCCAATGCGCAAAAACGTAATTGGCTGATGGCATGTCCGGCTTCAAGGAAATGTTGAGCTACGGTTGATTTGGATTGTTTGGTTCTTATATTGGATTTGTGTTCTGTTATTCTTACTTTGAGTTTTCTCTCGGTTTGTCCAATATAAATTTTGCCGCATGGGCACTTCAACATGTAGACTACATTGGCTGTATCACACGTGGCTGTAGCTCTAACCTTGATTTTATGCCCTTTCATGGGATGACTTATTGTTGCGCCTTTGATGACACTATTACAGTGACTACAATTCCAACAAGGGATCGTGCCTTTGAATGATTGGTTCGTCACTTTGGGGTGTTTGATCAGTTCCCCCAAGTTTCTAGCTCGTGAATAAGCAAAAATGGGTTTCATCTCGAACATTTTGTTGAAATCAGGTTCCACTCTAAGTATGTCCCAATGTTTTTTAATGATTTGTTTGTACTTGTGGCTGGTAGTGGAATATTTCGAGACCAAGGTGATGACGTCGGCTTTAGGTGTGGTAGATGTGTTTAGTAGATCGTCTCTAGATTTAGTAGCACATCTTTGTTTCGCCTGTTCAAGGATTGGGTTAGGATACCCTCGGGCTTTGAAGCGTGCTGTGATGGTGTTGACTTCTTCATTGAATCTGTTAGGGTCAGAAATAATTATTTTGTCTCGGATGAGTTGGCTGTATGGTAAATGGTTCTTGAGGGGTTGTGGATGGAAACTCGAATAGTGTACTGTGTTGTTCCTGTCTGTTTGTTTGCGGAACAAATTTGTCTCAAATCCAGTGTTAGTGTTGGTTACTTGAACGTCCAGGTACGTTATAGAATGTGGTTGAGTTTCAAATGTGAATTGTAACCGTGAGTCAATGGAATTGAGTTGATTCAGTTCATTGAGTAGAATATCCTCTGGGCCTTGCCACATGAGAAAAATATCGTCAATAAATCTAACAAACATCTTCAGATGTTCTTTCCATGGTGTTTTGCAAAGGATGTGATCCTGTTCAAACCTATGCATGAACATGTTCGCATAGGTGGGAGCTGCTGAATTACCCATGGAGGTTCCGGTCAGTTGTTGAAACCACTCATCCTTCCATGTGAAGTAGCTGTGGAGTAGAGTAAATTCTAATAACTCCATCAAAAATAACTTCATTTCTTGTTTCAACTCTGTTCTCAGTAGGCAATGTTCTGTAGCTTCCATTCCCAGGGAGTGTGGAATGGATATATATAGTGATGTTACATCGACGGTGCAGAGAATTAAGTTACTGAAATCATCTATTTCCACGGTTTTGAGTTTATTTAAGAAATCTGTGGTGTCCCTTAAAAAAGTGGGTATGGAGGTGACAATGGGTTGAAAGTACTTGTCCAAAAATGTACTAACTGGATCATGTATGCTTCCACATGTAGAGACAATCGGCCTACATGGGGGTGTCTGTAGATTCTTGTGAATTTTAGGGACCAAGAAGAACCTTGGGCTCTTGGGATGTTGAGTTATGAGGTATCTACTGGTTTTGGGGGTTATGACATCGTCATGTTGAGCTTTACTGGTGATTGAATCTAACGTTTCCTTGAATTCTGTGGTGGGATCACGTGGTAGTTTTGAGTAGGTGTTGGTATCCAAGAGGTGAAGGGATGCCTGTTCTTCATAATAGGTGGTGTTTAAGATGACGATTGCGCCGCTCTTATCGGTTTTAACACAGGTCACTTCTTTGTTCGATGCTATAGATTTGAGGGTGTTGATTTCTTTAGGAGTGAAGTTCCTGTGCTTAGATTTGGGTTGACAATTGAGTTTAGAGAGGTCATTTTTTACGAGGGTTTCAAAGTTGTCAAGGCTTTTGTGAGAGATCGGGGCTAAAAAGGTACTCTTCGGACGGAGGCCCAGAAGTTGGTCTGGTTCTGTGTCATCCGATGTTTGAACCACGTTATGGAAGAAATGTTTAAGGCGAAGCTTTCTCATCAACTTGAAAAAAGAAATTTCCAATTCCAATCTATTGGTGTTAGTCGTTGGAATAAAAGAGGTCCCTCTTTGCAAAGTTCTTATGTGAGTGGTATTGAACTGGTAATCAGAGATGTTGATGACTAAGTTGTCTGTTGTTTCCCCTTCGTTTTGTCCTTCTTCTACCTTGCAAGTTAAGGGTTCCTCCGTTGTATAGCTGTTCTCTAATTCTACTTAGAATTAGAGTAGAATTAGAGAACAGCTATACAACAGATGTATTAGCTAAGATTATGGAAGACATCAACCAACAACTATCCAGACACACCACAGAAGTAAGTGAACGTAAAGTGAGGAAACTAAGGAGAGACACCATCGACTACAAGATGGGAGAAGTTTACACATGGGCCGAGATTTATGCCAAACGACGTCAGAACAAACCATATTCAGCTAATACAGAAACATCTTCATCAGAAGAAGAAACCCTTAACTTGCAAGGTAGAAGACCTTGTCTTCCCCTCCAGAAAGTCACGACTAACATCCAGACCACTCCCGCGGGTTTAGAAATTCCATCAACATCCCTCGAGTCTTTTTTAGACGTGGGCCGAGAAGCAGAAGACCCAGGAGGGCAAAAAGAAAAAACCAAAGAACCACCGCAAACCCGAACGACGACCAGCAAGAAGGACAAAACGAAGGGGAAACAACAGACAACTTAGTCATCAACATCTCTGATTACCAGTTCAATACCACTCACATAAGAACTTTGCAAAGAGGGACCTCTTTTATTCCAACGACTAACACCAATAGATTGGAATTGGAAATTTCTTTTTTCAAGTTGATGAGAAAGCTTCGCCTTAAACATTTCTTCCATAACGTGGTTCAAACATCGGATGACACAGAACCAGACCAACTTCTGGGCCTCCGTCCGAAGAGTACCTTTTTAGCCCCGATCTCTCACAAAAGCCTTGACAACTTTGAAACCCTCGTAAAAAATGACCTCTCTAAACTCAATTGTCAACCCAAATTTAAGCACATGAACTTCACTCCTAAAGAAATCAACACCCTCAAATCTATAGCATCAAACAAAGAAGTGACCTGTGTTAAAGCCGATAAGGGCGGCGCAATCGTCATCTTAAACACCACCTATTATGAAGAACAGGCATCCCTTCACCTCTTGGATACCAACACCTACTCAAAACTACCACGTGATCCCACCACAGAATTCAAGGAAACGTTAGATTCAATCATCAGTAAAGCTCAACATGACGATGTCATAACCCCCAAAACCAGTAGATACCTCATAACTCAACATCCCAAGAGCCCAAGGTTCTTCTTGGTCCCTAAAATTCACAAGAATCTACAGACACCCCCATGTAGGCCGATTGTCTCTACATGTGGAAGCATACATGATCCAGTGGGTAAATTTTTGGACAAGTACTTGCAACCCATTGTCACCTCCATACCCACTTTTTTAAGGGACACCACAGATTTCTTAAATAAACTCAAAACCGTGGAAATAGATGATTTCAGTAACTTAATTCTCTGCACCGTCGATGTAACATCACTATATACATCCATTCCACACTCCCTGGGAATGGAAGCTACAGAACATTGCCTACTGAGAACAGAATTGAAACAAGAAATGAAGTTATTTTTGATGGAGATATTAGAATTTACTCTACTCCACAGCTACTTCACATGGAAGGATGAGTGGTTTCAACAACTGACCGGAACCTCCATGGGTAATTCAGCAGCTCCCACCTATGCGAACATGTTCATGCATAGGTTTGAACAGGATCACATCCTTTGCAAAACACCATGGAAAGAACATCTGAAGATGTTTGTTAGATTTATTGACGATATTTTTCTCATGAGGCAAGGCCCAGAGGATATTCTACTCAATGAACTGAATCAACTCAATTCCATTGACTCACGGTTACAATTCACATTTGAAACTCAACCACATTCTATAACGTACCTGGACGTTCAAGTAACCAACACTAACACTGGATTTGAGACAAATTTGTTCCGCAAACAGACAGGAACAACACAGTACACTATTCGAGTTTCCATCCACAACCCCTCAAGAACCATTTACCATACAGCCAACTCATCCGAGACAAAATAATTATTTCTGACCCTAACAGATTCAATGAAGAAGTCAACACCATCACAGCACGCTTCAAAGCCCGAGGGTATCCTAACCCAATCCTTCAACAGGCGAAACAAAGATGTGCTACTAAATCTAGAGACGATCTACTAAACACATCTACCACACCTAAAGCCGACGTCATCACCTTGGTCTCGAAATATTCCACTACCAGCCACAAGTACAAACAAATCATTAAAAAACATTGGGACATACTTAGAGTGGAACCTGATTTCAACAAAATGTTCGAGATGAAACCCATTTTTGCTTATTCACGAGCTAGAAACTTGGGGGAACTGATCAAACACCCCAAAGTGACGAACCAATCATTCAAAGGCACGAACCCTTGTTGGAATTGTAGTCACTGTAATAGTGTCATCAAAGGCGCAACGATAAGTCATCCCATGAAAGGGCATCAAATCAAGGTTAGAGCTACAGCCACGTGTGATACAGCCAATGTAGTCTACATGTTGAAGTGCCCATGCGGCAAAATTTATATTGGACAAACCGAGAGAAAACTCAAAGTAAGAATAACAGAACACAAATCCAATATAAGAACCAAACAATCCAAATCAACCGTAGCTCAACATTTCCTTGAAGCCGGACATGCCATCAGCCAATTACGTTTTTGCGCATCGGAGACTATCATCAAAGAACCAGGCAGAGATAACCACAATGAACTTTTAAAGCGTGAAAACTATTGGATTTTTACACTGTCCAGCATGAAACCTCATGGCCTTAATGACCGTGTTGAATACACTTGTTATCTGTAATTAATTATTGGTATTTTCCTGAATGTGTTTAATGGCTAGTTCTGTATGCTTATTTTTTCACCCAACTCCCTTCCATTTAGTTTATTTCAACCAGTACATACACTCGTCTTTATTATATTTTCTTATCTCTTCACATTCGTCTTCCACTCGTTTTTTACATGGGGCTTCCGTTTTCACTTTAGCCATTCGTTTCGAATTAATGACCTTTTAGTCACATTCACCATCCAGTTCCGTTTTCTGTCGCCTTACTCTCCTCACCGACCTCCCCGTATAGTCCCGTTTCTATGTTTAGTTCACTCTCAACACGTCACGCTAAACGCCACTGATACCATGGTAACCCTTCTTACTAAATACTTCCGGGATCAATTCACTCGCTTCGACCGGAACACAGAATGTAGTATCGTTAACCCACCTTCGCGTGCACGTTATGGTAAGTTCTTTTTAACC
Organism: Lissotriton helveticus; assembly: GCF_964261635.1. NCBI lineage: Eukaryota > Metazoa > Chordata > Amphibia > Caudata > Salamandridae > Lissotriton > Lissotriton helveticus. Next base: position 992,872,947 of record NC_136067.1, read on the forward strand.
GGCACGTACATGTTTCACTTCCCAGCTTCACGTTCTGTTTCCCGCATGTGGGACTCGCGGGTACCAACACGTTAACGTTTCCCTCGTGGTGCACATTTTTTTCACCGTTCTTTCTTGAATATCTTGTTAGTTAAGAGATGTGTCCGTCACTATTACCTTTGGTCTCTGACTCCTACTCTACAAACCCCCCCCTTTTTTTCACCTCACGAGTTCACGGGCACAATTTTCATTTCCCCTTTTTTTAACACTGCATGACGCTTCACATTTACGATATCTTCTTACACCACTTCGTTTTCCTTTTTTATTGACCGAATATTTATCCCTGGGAAGAAGGCAATCATGCCGAAATGCATCGGGATTCATATGAGTGCATTTGTGAATATTGAAAGACTAATTTGAAGTATGATTTTCCTGTGAATATAACAAGGAGAATAAAAGAAGAAAATAAAAACAAACATTGATAAGACATACGATATGTATCGTGGATTTTGTTGAAACCTTTATACAAGGACTAGCGAGGAGCACGGGGGACACTTTTCACTGTATGAATAGGGCTACCTAAAGTGTGCAAGGGACCCACATCTGGGCATACCCTGCCAACTTAGGGCAAACAAAGAAAATACAAGGAGATGATGGACGAACTGCTGAAACTTTTTAGACACTCACCCCAGTCGAAAATCTGGGTTAAATCCATCATAGTCGTTTAGCTCACTTCACCACCCCAGTTTGGACCCAGCCATGTACAAATCAGTCTTGACCCTGGGCCTCATGCCTCAGTCCAGTCACGTCTGGGCATACCCTGCCATGGTCCAAGAAGCTTGTTTCCGGTCCAGGGAGGACCTGGCCTGGCAGCTCGGGCTGGACTGTTCCTATGAAGCACAGAGCCAAGTCTATTTGCATATGGCTGGGTCAGAACTGAGGTGGCAAAGTGAGCTAAAGAAAGATGATGGATTCAGCCCAGATGTTTGACTGGGGGTGAGTCCTCGAAATGTTTTGCCGCTCCGTCCATCATCTACTTGAGTTTGCTTTGTTCGCTCTAAGTTGGCAGGGTATGCTCAGACATGAGTCCCCTGCTCACTTCCCACTGGATTCAAGCTAGCCTGGCTGGTGATGGGTGTTACCCCGGAACCTATGCCAGGATGCTTGTTTCTGGTCCAGGGAGGACCTGGTCTGGAAGTTGGGGCTAGACTGTTCCCATGAGGCACAGGGCCAAGACTGATTGCACAGGGCTGGTTCAAAACTGGGGTGGCCAAGGGGCATATCTTCAAGGGCCGGCGATAAATATCACAAAGCACGCTTAGCACATGCATATTTATCACTGGCTATCTCTGGAATTTATCGGCCGGTTAGTGCGTTATCAACAACGCGCATCGCAGAGGCGATAAAATTCGATATCGACGTTTTCCATGGTGGAAAACGGCAATATCCTAGATGATAGGGCTTGTGGTCTTAGCCACACAATCCACCCCCCATGTTAGGTATGCCTTAGTCAGAAATTTAACAAACGTTAAATTCCTGTGTTAAGGCATCCTTAATGTGATTTTAAATATCGCTAACCCTTATTGTCAATATGCCGAAGCTGGGTTAGCGATATTTTCCCAAGGGAATCTTGTCAGGCATGACTCCTTTGCATCTCATTAGCGATGCGATGGGAGGCGTGCTGAAAAGAGGCGCAATTGCCAGTAAACTGTCGCCTCTTTAGAGGCAAAAAGTGTCGCTAAAGCGGCGACATTACCCTTGATGATCTGCCCCCTAGTGAGCTAAAGAATGATGATGAATTCAACCCAGATCTTTGACTGAGGGTGACTGTCTGAAAGGTTTCAGCACTCTGTCCATCATTTCTCTGTATTTGCTGAGTTTATTCTGACAGCAGCTATATTTGGATCAACCGGGTGTCATGTGGCGTCTCTTTCTTTTTGGCTGGCATCAAGCAAAGGGCTCCCCAATAATGGCTCAAGACAAGCCAGATCTCTCTTCAAGGGCAGTTAGATAAATTTAGAGCTGGGAGAGGGAGATTGGGGGAGCGGGAAAGGTTATGTCACACAAATGGTCCCCCACTGCCTGAGCCCGAAGTCATTCAGAACAACCATTTGTTTTTATGGCTCCCACTAATGTTGTTTTCTGAGCAACAACATGATTCAAGACAGCACAAGAAACGCAAATTAGAAAAGTGGTTCTTAATGTGTCACTCCTCTGAAAGGCTTTTAGAAACATTGTGAACAGAGTTATGGAGTCGTAGCGTAACATTTTTGAACGGGAAAATATGATTCAGGTCGCATAGTTTCACCTGCATTTAACATTAAGGACTCTAGGAGAGTGGGCTGAAGAAACAGAAGAGAGAGCTAGAAGGAATGCCCTGCATGTTGTGGGGTTAATGGAGGGGTTAGAACGTACCCACTCCAAGTTACTATTTCAGTTTCGCGATATCATCTCAACTGAAAAACTTTCTTCCTGCCTTACAAAAGAGTGTATTCACAAAAGCCTCACACATAGGCCACCCCAGGGCGCCACCCTCGTCAATAACTGCCAAAATACTGAACTCCTTTGAACTGGGAAGAAGTTCTCAAGACAGCACAAGGTGTGGAGCAGGTCCGATATGAACCCCTTCACATTACAGTTTTTCCCTTATTACTTGGCATTTGAAGCAGCTTAGGAAGTCCTTTCAAGCGGTCATGCAAAAGTTGCATGGAATTTAGACGCATATTCTTACATTCAAAAAAGTTGAAGGTGTTATGCCAGTCTAAGTCTTTCTTCTTTAGATTGAGGTGAGATGGTGCATAAAAGTGGGATGACTGGCTGCAAATGTACTTCAGACAGCAAGAAAGGTAACCATGAAACAAAAGGGGCCGCTCTCTAAACGAACATCAACCTGAGTACGGCGTGAGTAAACACCCTAGGAAAATTAACTCTAGGTGGACACCGCCCTTGACATCCATAGGTCTCTAAATGATAATTCATTTTTGCACTAAAATCCAACTCATGATCTCCTGCTGGGAGGTCCTTTCAAGTGTCTTGAGGGACCACACTCAGAGATAGTAGCTACTTTAAAAGAACTATGGCTCGATACCTGGTTGACCTACAAAGACTGTGAAACCAAAGACAATGCTGTGACCTAGCCCTGTAATATTAAAAGCAGACAGCAGTATGCAGGGTCTCCAAATGTCAATATCCTTTAAATGCTATACTGATTTGGTTCCTTCTTCTAGTGAGTTTGCAAATACAATAATCTTGTTATTCTAAATCCTCTGTTTTAATTGGGTGATATTTGCTTTGTTAATCGATTATGTTTTTGGGTGGATTGAAATATTCTTTGATTGGAGTAGTGTGCAGCTGAGTGGGATTGAGCTCACGCGATCTCTCTGTGTTGAGAATAAGAGAATTTGGAAGGTGGGTGACTGATGCTTCAGGTTGAAAGAGTAGAGAAGGACAAGATTTAGTGTTCCTCATTAAACAACCTGTCTCTTCTTCCAAGGTTTTCTCCACCATACATACGCACTTCTTAGAATGACACATTTTTATAGGGGCCTGCTGTCCATCTTATATAGTATTACATTTCCAACTGAGATGTCCCTTAAATCTGACATGACAGAAAGGCACCTGTATTGTATCTTGGAATGTCAATAGTCTTAACATACAAAATCTAAAGAGGGAAAGTCATAAAGGCAACAAAACAGTACTCACCCAGCATATTACTTCTCCAGTAGACCCACTTGACTAAATCCCAGGTCCCCTTCCGGGAGTCCACACAAGTCCAGAGGAGTAACCTTTCTTTTATGTAGAAAGATACTCCTCCTTCAAAATACAAGCCATAGAGTGTAGCACTCAAGCAAGCTACCTCATGGTCTCAGGTTCCCTAGAAGGGCACCCTTTCATATGCTTAAACATTTATGCCCCATGTTCTGTGTCCACTTTCTTTCTTTCAGTACTTAGACATATGTCACTTAAGTCCCCACCAGGGATTCTTTTGATGCAGGTGGGTTAAAATTGAGTTATGGAGTGGAATTTGAAAGATAGTCCTTAGATCCACAGATTAATTGGGATGCATCCAATTACAAGAATTCACAAGCTCCCTTGGCTTCTTAGGCTTGCATTATATTCTGCTTACAAGACCTATAACTTTTTCTCAGGGTGCATACATCCTTTTCAAGTCTAGATTATTTCCTTATTCCTACAGCTGACTCCCACTTGGTCTCGGATATACCATTCCCCACTGATGCTGGATATCAGATAAGGGGAGAGGTTTTGCATTTAGAGTTTGAATGCATGGTGGCTAAAAGATATAATTTTGGCTCATATATACTGAGTAAGCAATCTTATTTCCAAGCGAACACAGGCTCTGTCGAACAGCATATCATACTATGGGAAGCATTGAAACTATTAATCCATGGAAGGGCAGTGAGCTATAAATCTCTTTTTAAATGAAATAAGAAAGGAAAATTGAGGCCTAGGAGCACTTTCAGGTTGACATGGAATACAGGTACAGGTTGGCAGAAGAGAACAGAGCTACATGTTGATAGAAGAGCGCAAAACAGTGCTAGCACCAGTAGTATACTAAATCTCATTAAAGCAGCACTTGAAGACTGATGCTAAGCACCAGTGGCTTGCAGACCAGAGCAGTTATTGAAAGTGCAGCAATCAGCTGTTAGGGTCCGTCTTAGGTTATTTCATTGAGAAGATCACCCTTGTCATGTAGAAGAGATTTGTTTAAAAAATGGGACTATTCTCGTTTGCTGACAAGAGGCGATGGAAGAATTTGCCTCCCTAACATATGCCTGTAATTGTCAGCGAACACACTAAATCAGGCTGCATTGGCCTCAATTCTTTTCACCTCTTTTTGACCACACTACCAAATGTGGATCCTAATTGCGTTATCAGGATATCCCCTAAGATTGATGACACCATCTCCCAACTTGCATCCTGAAAAACCCTGGTATGACTGGTCTGTCAATCGAACTTTCAAATGCTTAACACCTAAAATAGGTCCTTTATTTATAAAGATGTGTTTGGGAAGGCACCAGAAATAACATCCTAGACCCAGGATTTAAGAGGGAATTATTACAGTCCTTCTAAAACTAGGAAAACTGGTAGATCAATGTGCCTCTTGTAAGCCTATATCCCAAATCAATGTACAGGCCAAGATCTGAACCAAAGTTCTAACCAAATTCCTGCTTTCCTGTATCTAATACTTTGATCAGAAAGAGCAAAGCTGAATCATGCCTGGCCGGTTCACCTGACATAATATTAGACCAGGCCTCTCCAACGATTAGTTCCTAAGCGACTAGTAGCTCTCGTACTACCTAAAAGTTGCTCTCCTGTGTGCAGCCCGGCCTACTAAATTAGAAGCTATTGCTTGGTAGTATTAAAATATATATACAAACATTTAAAAGTGTGTATTGGAGACGAAAATGTAAACTTGTCTTATGTAGTCAGTATTAACATTCTAATCAGATTAGTAGCTTGAGATGATTTTCATTGAACATAAGTAGCTCTTACTACAGAAAAGATTGGAGACTTCTGTATTAGAAGTTTTCGCAACACATTCACAATTGCAAGTCACCTTACCGAGCTGCTGACACTTTCACTAGATTTCGAGAAGGAAGTAGATTTAGTCAACTGGGACTACCTCTTTGTGGTTTTCTTAAGAATTGAGTTTGGGCTTGAATTACTACCATATGTTTGCATTCCTTATATGTGAAATACAGGATAACAGTATCATTTCCTCCTCTTTTTCCATAGTGAGGAGCACCACGCAGGGCGGCCCACCCTCCCCCTCATTATTTCCCCTAGCCATACAGCCTCTAACCAGAATGCTGCACAGAAATGTCAAAATCTCAGGTTTTCAATGAAAAAATTGTGGAGGGCCGTTTGCATTTGTATGCAGACAACCTCCTGTACTAGATGGGTCATCCTTTGGACTTGTGGCTGTGGAATCACCTTGGCCTCACCTCAGGATTAAAAATAAATGAGTCCCCACCAAAACGTTTGCAAGTCTGCTGCACCACTTGCGACGTGCTGTGGGATCCTGACCTCAGGGTGGAATCCAAGTGCTTCACAATTACAACCTTGTTTCCTTAGTACTTGGCAGTTAATTATACCTCTCATGTAGGTTCTCTCAGGACAGACATGGACCACTGGACCACACTACCACTGTTCTTGATGGGTTATATTGCAATTGCAAAAATTATCTTGTTGCCAAAAGGATTGCACAATCTTCAGAACTACATACTCTGCCTTTCTCCAGCATTTTTCTGCTTGCTTAATGCTTTCCTTTATAGAGTCTTATCAACAAGTGGAACCCCATGAGTCTCCATAGCCAAATTCTATATATCAGCATACCACAGTAGACTTGGGATGTCGGACAAAGTCTAATGCTACCATGGGTTTCAACTTTTAGTGATCAAGGACTGGATATTTTTCCCACACGCTTAGGCCCTGCATACCATACTGAGAGATAGATCATGGTGGTAGGTTCTCCCCTATAATTAATATGTATGGGGGAAGCTCCCAGTTGGACTCCCTCCGCCACCAAGTTAGTATTTGATTTATGAAAAGAGTCCCTATGCACGATTGTTTGGACTGGGAGACTGACCTTTGAGACACCGCTTTGGTTGGGGACAATCCTGGCTCATGTGGCCCCCTTCAAGATTTCACAGGAGGAGGCCTCAGATGCTTCCCACAATGGAAAGATGTGCTTCCTCAATCCTACCTCCACAGGTTCTCAGACTTGCAGCACGATTTTGCTCATCTCAAGTACCAGTTCTGTTGATATCTACTGTTAGGCCTCATCTCTCCCTCCGTGAAAGATGCTGCGGCCAAACTCTCAATGGGTGCTTTAGAGGATAAGAAAACTACTTGTATTTATAGGCCCCGGGTTATTAACTTTCCTGATTCGTTCTCAGACTCAAGAGTGGCCTGTGAGGGAGATGCGAGTATTCTGTGAGACAAAGATTGATGCAGCACCTCTAATGTCCACACATGAAATAGTCTTCTCAGCTCCACTTTTCTTTTTTGATTTTTTCAGTTTAAGAATATGTACAGGAGATACTGCACACAGTCAAGACCCTTTAAAATGGGACATTATTCCTTCCTTGTTTACATAAGGTGACACGGAGTGAGGCCACCTTTCATCACAACACTTGGAAGTATCCAACTTTCCAGATCTCCTGAACACCCATTCTTGATAAAGTCACAAGACTTTTATACTGACCAATCTCATTAACCCAAAGTGTATCCTTCTACATAACTTTGAGGACATAGAAGCTGATTAATACACCAAAGCCTTTTCACACGAGAGTTGTTGGACTTGTTCAACTCTGCAGGAGCACCCCCAAATGTTTTGTTGTTTACCCTCCACTTTTTGCTGAATTCATTTCTATTGGCCCAAGGACTCTGGGCACTTTACCACTGATAACCTGTGCTAAATTGCTTAAGCTCTCTCCCTAAAACATTATTAAATTGGTTTATACCTCATTGGCATATTTTATTTACTTGTAAGTCTCTTGTAGAGTGGTATACCATACACTCAGGGCCTGTAAAATTAAACGCTACCAGTGGGCTTGCAGCACCTTTAATGCCATCCACTTTAGTAGCACCTTACAATATGTCCCGGGCCTGCCAGTGCAGCCTGAATGCAGCTGTAAACTACTATGTCGACTTGGCATTTAAACACCCTTGCCAAACCTTCAACTCCCTTTTTATTACATATAAGTCATCCCTAAGGTAGGCCCTAAGTAGCCCATAGGGCAGGGTGCTGTGTAATTAAAAAGTTGAACATGTACTTTTAAGTTTTACGTGTCCTGGAAGTGAAATACTTCTAAATTCTTTTTTCACTACTGTGAGGCATACCCCTCCCATAGGACAACATTGGGGATTTCTTATTACATTTAATAAGCGGTAACTTCCAAATGGGAGCTGATAGATAGGTCATGTTTGGTACCTATGACATTTTAAAGATATACACCATTTAATGGTGCAGTCGAATTTCTCATTACAATTTTGAAAATCCCATAATTAGAAATGTGGCATTTACCTGCCCTTTGTGCCTGCAGCTTGTCTTGGGTCACATGACTGGGTGTAGCTCACAGACTTTGTGAATTACTCCCAGACAGTCACACTATAGAGGGATTAGGTGTGCCTCGATGGGCCATCTGCTGGCACAATGGGGGAGGATGTTGGAGCTGAGCACAGCCCTACTTACACCTGAATTGTCTGTGCTCTGCCATAAAGTGTCTAACAACCATATAGCGTCACTGCAGCCAGCTTGAAGCCAGAGGAGTCAGGAATTCCATGCACTTCAAAGAACCTTTCCAGAAGCGTCTCTTACCTTCAGAAAAAGGGCACTAGGGTACAAAAATAGGACCTTCAGACCCACTCTTCAGTTTACTACTGAACCTGCGGAAGGACTCTCAGAGTACTGCCTGCTGCTGTGACCTACTGTGTAGTTCTGTCAGACTGCTGCTGTACCTAGTAGGACTGCTTTGCTGCCTAGAGCCTGCCTTGAACCCTCCAAGCCACACACTGCTGTTGAGCCCTGCATCTACATCTGCACCCATGACTGCTAGAATTGACAACAAGTGCTAGGCTGCTAGCCTCTTGTTCAGAGCCACATGGTCATAACAGGCTCCCACGATCTTGAACCCGCACCTGGACCAAGCCTGAGTGAGTCCTGATACACCAAGAGGTATCCTACCAGTCCAGGGCCTTTGGTTGTGGAGCTATGTTTGCCCATATGGCCAATTTCCAAAACATAGAACTGACAACATTTGCCCAAAAAGTGTCAGGAGAAGACCGGGACCAACCTGCTCACCTATCCACCCAAGGTGCATCACCGGTCGGGGATTGACTCAGCAGCTTCTCCCGCTACGCTCTTCTCTGCAGCAGCAAATCTGTTTCAGTAGTCATTTGACAAAGGGGTATCCAACCATGTGGAACTGTTTCCGGTACAGCCTTCTGCCTTGTCCTGCTGGAGTTTTTCAACTCCCATTTCGGCATCTACGTCTGAAAGGAGACACAAACAATCTGGGACCCATGCAAATATTGTTCTCATTTGGAGTGACCTCCTAATTGGGTTATGTTTCAGTGTAATTAACATAGATCATTCCATGTATTTACTCCTTAGACCCCTTTAAACTGCATCTACCTTTCACCCACATTTTATGAATCCTAGTGAATCTGCTGTTCGTGAATTGTTTGAAGTTGGTTCTAATGAATGTATAGGGCTTCACCACAATTTCAACAAATACGTTCTTTTAAAAACATTTATGGGGAGTTTGGTAATAACGCTATAAATTTTAGATGTTATTGCGTGTGATAGAACCATTAATTACTCTGCATGGAATTCTGTAATCCCTGTATAAACATCTGTCTAGAATTCCTTTATAATTGGCAACTTGCGATGCACCCGGTAGCTGATTATAAAGAAAAGACATCCCAACTCGATTGTAATAAGTTATTGCAGTTGAGTTTTGACATCAGAATGCCTGCTACCAGCAGCCAAGGTGAAAGGCAGTACAGGTCATAGACTAGCTGTTTAACCCCTCGGGTGTGGCCGTTGGTCGCACTCGTTCCTCAGTGTGTCTGTCTGTTGTTGGCAGACACTGAGGAGGGTTAGAAAGGCACCTATGGTGAGGGTTTACTTTTGTATCTTCAGCTCGGGCTGCAGGGAAATGAGACAGGCTAGTTTTACTTTCACTGAATCAGTGATTGGGGATTTATCACAGCACCTGGCGCACTGATTCTCTTAGCAGAGGTATCGTTGGAAAGGAGAGAATCCCCCCTTTTTATTAATTCTTCCTCTGCCCCGTGAATCCCTATTTGGGAATTGCCCCCAGGAGAGTGGTCCCCAAGCAGGGATACACCCACTAACCACAAAGGAAAGGGGAAGCATCCTCTTAATCCCGTCATAAATGTAATCCTTATTCCCCCCCGGGGGAAAGATGGGTGTTATTACCCCTGAACTGCCCCCCGGGTGGCAGAAAGCCCACTAGACACAAGGGCTTTATAATTTAAAAAAAATATGGGGTAGGGGGCGGCCTATCAGATCATGGCAATGCCTCCACCCCAACTTTATATGGCAACAGTCTTTCTGCCCCTCAGCGTGCAGATGTAGGTTATTGGGTGGATATTGTGGAAAAAAGCCCTGAGAGTAAACTACCCCAAATAGCCCCAAAAGGCTCTGTTTTGGGAGAGGGGTGGGGGCAGCAGTTGAGGGGTTAAAGCAACAGTCTATTTCTCCAGCTTAAAGTGAGTAGCAGAATGCACTTGATTTTTTATTGCATTCCATATATGATTATAGAATAGTTTGAGTATTTCTGAATGGTTGTACACATTCAGAACTATTGCCGCTTTTTTCTTTAAACTGACTTGTCTTGAACGTCGCTAATATCTGTTTGCAACAAATATCAAACAGGTTTTTGATGTGTATAATTTTGTACTAAAGGTGTTATTTTTATTCTTCACGTGGCAAGCATGCTCTCTCTTTCATATGAAAGAGCTACACAACAAGCTATTAAGTGGTTTGTGGGAAACGTGATGGTGTGACTACTTGTTATATTGTATTAAGTCCCCCTGCCGTACATGATCAGGATATTCCAAGTCACCTCAGAGTTCCATAACCTTATAAAGAAACTTGGCCTTTGGCCTCGTTCCTCTATATGGTCATGGAACTCCTCGATGACCTGAAATATCCTTATAATGTACAGCAGAGTTTACTTTATCCCTTTTGAATTCAGCGACTTGTGACACACACAGTCACCAATTATAAAGAAAAGACGTCAGAACTCAACTGTAATAAGTTATTGCAGTCAAGATCCTACGTTGCAATGCCTGCTGCCAGAGCTAGTAGCTGAGGCAAAAGGCAGGTCAGATTATGGAGCACAATTCAAGCAGCTGTTTTTAGAACCAAAACAACGTAGTTTGTATTTCTTATGCTTTATTTTTCTACCTTTCAATGATAAACAGAGAGAACTTGTTTCTTTTTGGCACTCCTTAGATAGTTAGAGAAAAGCATGACTATTTCTGCATGTTTCTACACATTCCCAGCAACTGCTTTTTTTTTTATTGACTCGTATTGAACTGTTTCTAATATCTGTGTGCAGCAAGTATCCAACAGGTTTTTGATGTGTTTAATTTTGCACTAGAGGTTGTATTTTTATCCTTCATGTTTGCAAAAACATGGTCGCTCTTTCATATGAAAGAGCTATGCACAACGTTTTTTAAACGATTTGTGGGAAAAGTGATGGTGTTTCCATATATTATATGGGATAAATTACCCTCTGGCGTACATGATAAGCTGCCTCTTAGTTCCATAACCTTATAGAGGAACTCGGCCTTCGACCTCCTAGGGCACTTACAATATCATTATAGTGTGCAGCAGGGGATACTTTATCCCTTCTATGCCAAATGATGTATAGTCTAATGAAACTACAAGAACCTTTCAGAGTATTTGAACACAGAGCAGAATCACAAATATATGCCATTTCGTCTCAAGATATTACATTGACTCTGGACAGTATTCTTAAATTTCCTATGATTTTCTTTCCTTTGGCGTGAATCCATTTGAGCTGGCATGCTCCTCAGCAATGCTAATTTACGAGTTTCCAACGCAAAAGCATCAGGTGCCTGCAGGATTACCCATAAACATGTTCACTGAACTTAAAGACACCAAAACCCATCCCTATATCATTATAGCTTTGTCCATGGCACGCTCCTCTACCTACTTTACACACTTTCCTCAGCAATATTATCCCTTCATTTAGATTCTAATTTTCTAACAACATTCAAATATGTGTCAACTTTTATACCTTATCAAGAGTCAAAGGCCTCATATTGGTTCATTGCGATCAGACACTTGATGGCATTGTCATTCATGCTAAACTCCTCAAATATTGAGGTCCAATACTTTCCATCTTCATCAGGACGCATCTCTCTTATCAACTCCTTCCGCTTTCCTCATGACTAGCTGACATTTTTCTCCTCAGCCATAAACCCTTGGGTTCTCCTTTGCCCATCCATATAAACGGAAGCTCTAATTACCAACGCAGCTACAGTAACACGCTTTCAATTACTGAAGATATGTATGATAAAAACATCTCCAAGGTGTTCATACACACCTCAGGCTCCCATTATAGAAGTGCACAAAAATAGGTGATTACTTGGCAAGACTGGTGCAGACTAGTAAACTAATATGTAAATGAATATTGGGAATCAGGACACATAACAGTTAAGAAAAGTGTTTGGATCAATTAGCTATGAAATGGAAATGGGAATGGGAGGGGAATGTGTGGCATTGTCCCAAAGGATTGTGTTATGACGTAAATAAGTCCATAAGATGCCGAGGTGTAGATAACATGAAGATGATTTATTGATGTAGATATAGATGGTAATAATCAAGTAAGTCAATCAAATAGGATCTTAGATCGAGCCCCACCAGGAGCAGCTCCCTTGCTGCTCAGCCCATACTTCCAACTGACACTCATCTCACCAGGCATCCCAAACATTCCATTACATAACACGCACCAGCATTCCAACACATCCACTCACAACACATGCATTCTGGCTGAGCAGCAAGGCAGGGAAATGGGAAGGATGTATGGCACAGAATACAAGATACCACAGATTGGTAATAGTTACTCCTGTTATTACTGAATTTGTCAGGGAAGGTAAATGATGTGATCTTCCTAATAATATGGCTGTAGCTAGTTCTCAGGCACTGCAAAGATGCATTAATAACAGAAGTTCATGTATTTGTGAACACACTATAAAATCAAAAATGTTGTTTTACGTAAAATTCTTCAACTAATTGATAAACTTGTGTTTTTGCAGTGTAATAACGAAAAAAGATAAAACATGTGAATGTGGTTCTTTAGAGGCAATGGCCAGTGTACCGCTCACCATGGAAGAGGTTGTTATGAAGAATCCTATTATGGTATGTATATTTATGCTGCTTCAATCACTGGAACATAACCTGTTACCAATCTTTTTTTCCTCAGTAACTCACAGCCAATGACTCTCTCATCCGACTCTCCAGAGATGTTTCTTCAAAGTATAACAGTAGCCTGTACCACAGATCTTTAAACTGGCTTTAAAATGTCGGATTTAACTCTTGATCAGCAAACAATAATTGATTGACTGGGTTCATTACTGCAATACCCCAGCATTTAGTTCTTAATAAAATCTTCGATTACGAAGGAATATGCCCCTTTAATGACGGATACCCTATTGCCCCAGGCTATATAATCACTCTTCAAGACTTTTTCAGGAGAAAGGAGGTAGGTCTGGCTATTGAATATAAAGACACAATTAATCCAAGAATCCAGAAACTTTGCTGATATGCCCCCACATTTCCAATCAAGTGACTGTAAATGTATTTCTCCTATATCACGTTTCATCACAGCCTTACAGAGTACTTGTTGCTTAGATACCACTAACCGCAGAATTAACAACATTCTAGGTGATTTTAATTATCGGGTGTAAGACTCTTTTCACATTACCATTGTATAGTGCAAGGCTCAGCCCACATCAAGGTTTATACTCAAGGTCTTTTGAATAGCTCAGATATATACATCTGTTTTGACTGCCTGATCTGACCAGCCTATGATTAAATTCACCTTAAAATGTTTGGCCCGTGTCAGGAGGCAGGGGGGGCGTGTAACATGATAAAATGGCTTCAACCTATATTGATTAACAGAGTAGATGGACAAGCTGTCTTTTTACAGCTGGGGACATCAATTCTCAAGGTATTTATCCATGAGGGTGTAGGAGGCCACTAAATAAACTTAGTGATACATTAAGTATGCTTAAACTTGAAAATAGAAGACTGGGGACAGCCAGGCACTGTATGAGACTGAAATGATGTATCACTGAAGCAAAAATATCCAAAACTGAAAATAGAAATTTCATGGTTACATTACGCTACCATTCTCTAAAGATTGAGAGAACTTGCATCATACTAAGCAATAGCTTCACCCCTAGGTCAGACTAAGGGACTTATTTATGAGAGCCCTGCATCACTTTTGTACCACGTAAAGCGGTACATATATGACGCAGAGCTCTCATTTTGAGTCATGAAGCTACGCAAAGCCATTCTGCGTGGCTTTGAGTGGCCTCATAAATCATGAGTACGTTGGTGCTGCGTAAATTTAAATTGCTGCTTTGCCTTCCTCTGCACCTGGGAGGCCTTTTATGGGCATTGCAGTGGGGGTTCCCATGGAATTGGACGCTTCCCCAGATTTATAAAGTGATGTAACCTTGGGGAAGCGCTAAATCCATACGCATTCCGAGGTGAGGTGTAACGAGGCGAAATATGTTTATTTCTCTTTGTTTTTTCCTCTTTCCATGTGTGCGGCATTTTGCAGCACACATGGAAAGAGGAACACGCCTCTTAGAATTGCTTTTGTGCAGGAAGCTGCCCCTTTCTGCACAAAAACAATACTGTCTGAAACTGAGGCTCCAAGGGTGCATACGTTGGCGTTAGGCTGCATAAACGGCGCTGGGAGGATGGACTGAAATGCACTGTATTGCTTAAATTCGGTGCAGTCCTGCCCTTTCACTTTGGCATAGGGCAGCGCAGCAAGGTGCTTTGCTGCACTGCCCTAAGAAAAAAATCTCATAAATGAGCCCTTAAATTCACAAATCTAGTCTAAAAAAAAGAAGTGCACGGGTCCATGTTAGACTCTGTGCCAGCTGCTGAGTTCAGAACCCTTGCTGCGTCCCCACCTGTCTTATGGTGTTACAAAGCAACTGATCTACCGCTCTAGCCAGCAGTGTAGTCCCTGGTCACTTATGTGGGCTATTATATGGACATATCTGAAACCTTCATTATTGAGCTAGACCATTGGAGAAGGCAGTACATATGCAGGTACACACGTTATTTCGAGGCAAATTACATTATCCATCCATGCCGGCCCTTGAATAGGCATTAGGTCAGTTTTGCCAATATTGGAAGACCTCATAAATGGTGGGGTGGACATTGTAGTGTTATTGGACCAGCAGAGTTAGATATGATTTATCGTTTATTTTACTACAGTGTCACTGTGCTTTGAGAGTATGCCACGAGGCTCTGGACTGGATATAGTCATTCAGGATTAATCAGGAACTTGGTGTTACCAAAACGTCTATTCAATCAACATTTGCCACATCAACTTTTTGGGGCCCTCACGGTTTCTCTTGAGAGGAGTTCGGGTGACTGGTTCATGTACATATGCTAACGAAACACAGATTAGTATTCAATTAAACTTTGTAGGCAAAGTCAAGATGCCGCTTCTTAAGTCTGGTTGGGACACATAGAGGTCAATAAATAATTAACTGATTAGGATTTTGACATGACAGGGTCAACTGAGGCCCTACATCCAGCTCAATCCGGATTCCGGGCCTCCTATAGCACCGAGACGGCCTTGGTCGAAATCTCAGAAGCTATTCGGGAGTGCCTTGACGGAGGTGGCAGAGCGGCTCTGATTTTATTGGACCTCTCTGCTGCCTTCGATACGGTGCCTCACTCCCTATTACTCGCCAGATTAGCAGATATTGGTGTCACTGGTCCAGCATTTGACTGGCTGACTTCTTATTTGAATAATCGTACTCAACAGATCTGGCTGCCCCCATTTGCTTCCACCCCTAAACAACTTCTCACAGGTGTTCCCCAGGGGTCCATTTTAAGCCCCTTGCTTTTTAATATCTACCTCACTCCGCTGATTTATCTCGCTGAACAACTAGGGGCAAAAATTATGGCGTATGCCGACGATACGCAGCTTTTGTTCACCTGGCCTAGAGATAATTTAGATACGTCGGATGCCCAACTCTGTCTGTCCTCTGTTTTTCAATGGCTGGCACACGCACAATTAAAATGCAACGAGAGTAAATCCGAGGTTCTGCTGTACGGCTCTTTTCCTGAGGATTTTAGTGAGCGTCTTTGGCCTGCTGATCTCCCCCCCCCAAAAGCCACATCTGGCCCAGTGAAAAACTTGGGAGTCTGGTTTGGCAAGAACCTTAAGTTCGAGGACCATATAAAGAAACTCACGGGGGTTTGTTTTGCCACCCTAAAAACCCTACGTAGGTTCTTCCCTCTTCTACCACAAGAAGCAAAAGAGACAATCATCCGTGCCTTAATTCTCTCTAGGCTAGACTACTCGAACGGACTGTTCTGTGGATTGCCGGCTTACCTGATTCACCGCCTTCAGGTCATTCAGAACGCCGCCGCCAGACTCCTGTTTAATGCACCTAGGCGCTCCAGCGCCCGTCCCCTGCTTTGTGCTCTCCACTGGCTCCCGATCGCCCACAGGATTTTGTTCAAAATTCTAGTGCTGGCCTTCCGAGCCATCTATCAAACTGGCCCTGTCTATCTGAGAAAAAGGTTCTGTTTGTATGTACCTAACCGCCCTCTACGATCGGCCAACTTGTGCCAGATGTCTGTCCCCAAATTTAAATATTGCAGACTTGGCGGCCAATCAATCTCGGTAAAAGCAGCAAAATCCTGGAATGCCCTTCCCTTCCACCTAAAAACTGCACCGTCTCTTAATATTTTTAAGAAAGGACTGAAAACTCACCTTTTTAATATTAAAGTCTAATCCTTTCTGCTATGTTTCTTAATATTTGTCCTTTCCCAGTCTGTTCCGCCTTTACCGCGCCAGGATACTATTTTTTAGTAATAGAGCGCGTTATAAAAGCCTTTAATAATAATAATAATAATAATAATCATATGTGTTGCTATTTTTAGAATCAATCATTTTTATTGTGTGGGTATTAATTGGAAAACGTGACCTAATGATCTATGGCTAGTGGGCAAGCTCTGTATATTCCCTCTAAATACACTGACACATGTTGGACCTAATCTTAAGTAAGATACACTATAACAGCTTTACTATCACATCTTTCCTTGTCAGTGTATTTAGGGGTATAGTTTGTAAAAACCGAACATTAGTACAGGCAGAATATGATAGTAGACTGTGCTTCTCATTACACCGACCTCAAGATGTCACACTCTTTTTGCTGCCCTGATTACATCAATGTGTGGGTTCCCTGAATATGTATTCCATTTCCAGGACTGATCAAAGGTCAAAACTTTGACGTCAATATAACTTGGTTTACATACATGTTATCCTCCACATTTCTATTATATATTTCTTTTGTACGTTTATTACAAAAAATGAACACCAGATTTTGCAAGTAAAAAGAATATGACAATGTGCAACTGTAACCACCAAACCAAAAATCCTATAAAGATGTGTCTGAAAATAAGAACACATTGACTTATGGTAAAAGTGCTAATAGAACCCAGCATGATTCAGAGGAGGCTGTAACTTTGAAATCTACACGGTTTTGATCAATTGTGAGTAACTTTAATGTTGATCCATTCGTAAACTGATTCAAACGAAATAAAGTCAAATTCCCTTCAGAGGAACTAAGTATGGTACTGAAATGCAACGCACATGTTAATACTTGCATCTAAGACACCAAAACCCAATGACTAAAAAAAGGTTTAGTTGACACTATCTTTTGATTTCGCCATTTAATTGGTTGAAATGGTCCACCTCGCCTTGGCTGTGAGTATTAAACACAATAGGTCAGAAAAACAGCAACTTTCTCAAAAGCTGCAGTCAAACTGAAGCGATATTATTATGAAGGACAGGACCAGAGAAAATATGTTAGTTGGACAGCTGCAGAAAAGTATCCTCTTGTGCTCACACAGCCTCACTTTTCATCCCTTGCACTACTCTAGCAGAAAGCATTCAACTATGCAAACTAGCCTTCAGGACAACCGTGTTCTTCCGATTTACTGCAATTGCCATATTATTTAAAATGTTTATTGTTTCTGTTCTAGGAAGCTAAACGGGCAAGCAGCAACTGGACCAATTATGCCAAGAAAGAACATAGAGCATGCTACAGTTCCATACAAAGTACAGAGGATGATCAGTCTCTTCAGGGCAGCCATTAAATCAAGTATTCAGTCTTCATTGCCAGGCCACCTTAACTGTAGGAAAAAAAATTCTCCTACTTAAGGATTCTTTAGATTCCTTCCACGCAATTTAGTTTTCATGCACGTATTAATGTAATTAGTTGATGCTTCGGTTTGTTAGTACACCTTTCTGTCTGCTAGTCAGAGTGAAAAATGGCTTTTTCACAGTCTTTTTTTACCTCACCCAAGAAAAGGTCCAGTTTGGCCTAATTGTTACTGTTGCCTAATTACTGTTGCTCTTATGTTCTAATGAAAGTTTGTTTAGCAGCATAGTAAAACAGATAAATAAGCAGCTCTAGTTCTGCTGCCTCACTGGAACCATTCGAGTTTGTTTCATTTAAATTGTTTATTTAAAATGTTTTATATAGCTAGAACTAGACCATATTGGGTATCAGAGCGCTTTACAGTTTGTAAGTTACGAAGGTACAGGAAGTGGAAACAATAGCACAACCGGTGTAAAATAGCGAGTCATAGGGCTTCTGGGGATCTAGCCCAGAAATGTCTACAGGCCTCTATCCTTTTTCGGGACCAGGAAATAATAGTAATAACCACCAGTCCTGATTTGTTGTGCTGATTTATTGTGCTGAGACCCTCTTCATTCTCCCTCAGCAATTGTGACTGAACCTCTTTGCAGAGTATGGACACATGGTCCTCTAGGTGTTGCGATGTGGGTGGCATGTCCGGTAGATAGGACAGAAAGGGTAGGGATTAGCCACTCTCTATGATTTGAAGCATCCAATTGGTCTCATGAGATGCTCTGCCATCTGGGTAGGAGCAAGGTGACCGGAGCTCCTACTTGCTAATTGTGAGCCACTAAGAACAAATTAAAGAGGTTTTGAGGAGCAGCTGCAAGAAGGGTGGGTTTGGGGTCTGGGTAGAATAATGCCACTGCTAGCCTGAACATTGTTGGCTAGCTCCCCGGCCTCTCCCCTGAAAGGGCTGGGTGGCCTGTGGCTGCTGAGTCCTATATTGAAACTTCCTCTACAGATATCCCCTGCTGAAGCCTCCAAAGACGCCTTGTTGTTCAGGGAACTGGCAAGATAGCTGAACTAGGGCCAGAGAGCAAGCAGAGACTTTGTTATCTTTAAATTTCTTGCAGGGTAAATCAGCCTTGCCCCAACATGTTTCGAACCATCCAACAGCATATCCAGTAGGGATTGCTGGACGTCCAATAAGAAGCTCTTGGAGTGGATCCAGGAGTGGCATTCAGCTGGTGCCGACTTCCCTACCCAGGCAGTGGGTGGTGTCTTGGTCAGTTTGTATATTTTACTGCTTCTTGGCCGTCGAGGATAAGACATTGTAGGGTATGTCTGACATCCCAGGGGACAGCTGGTAAAAACCGCCTCTCCCTGCCACAGTGCCCAAATACCGACCTAGGAGGCATAGGGTGTTGAAAGAATACAAGACTAGTACTATGAAAACATGATTCACAAATCTTTCCATCTGTTTGGATTCTCAGTCAGGTGGAGTGATGGGGAAATAGTTGGCGTTTTGGCAGCTGGAACATGCTTGTACCACCAAGCTTTCTGAGGAGGGATATTAGATTAGGAAGTATGGGTCCCTTTGAGCAAGTCTGAGCCACCTCACATTCTGGTTTCACCCAAGTGCCCACAAGCACATCTGCCAGGGCCTCAATGAGAGGAAGCAGAGTTCCCTAAGTGGTAGCTGCTGGGTTAGGAACCTCTATCTGCACATTAGTCTTTACCTTTTGCAATGGTAGGTTCAGAATTTTGTCCGCTTTCCAGAACAATGTTGCCAAGGAGGCGGACTCTTAGTGGCCATAAGTTTAGGTGAGTTTAAGTCTATGGTTGGGGAGGTACCCAACCTACTGGCATATTCTAGATCCTCAAAAATATTGCCCTCATCATGATCATAAAACTGATGATCTGCATCAGACAAAGTAAAAGAAAGTGGTTTGAGGTTGAGGGGTTAAGCTTCCACATCCAATAAAATGATCTGGTCCGGCGTTGGTGACACAGTCTTGGCACCAGGGATATCATTAGACATTGTGCTAGTGCTGGATCAGGCAGCACTGTGCTGAGGGCAGGTCTGACCTTGGGTTAAGATGGAGTGGTGCTTCGGGGATGGATCTACCAACTGGTCTACGACAGACTGCCACCTCAAATCCTTGGGGCTTCAGAGGGATTTGGTGTGCTACTGAAAATAACTGCTATGCCCTCTTTCAGACAGCAGAGCTGGTTTGTTGTAGCTGTCCACAGAGGGAGAACAAGGACAAGTGGAAGCTCTTGTCGTGCTCGCGCCATAGAGCACCTCAGGAATGTTGCATGTCTGAGTAATGGGAATGGTGGGATGTAGAACTGTGCTTCGATTCTTTAGTATTTGTTTGACTTACCTCAACTCCTGATGTTCTATGTGGCAGAATCTTGGGATCTGTCCTGGGATGCAACAGTGCACTTATTCAGGTCCGGGGCTGCTTCCGCAACTTCTACCAGAGTTCGGAGTGTTTGGTGACATGGTCTCAACTTGCCTTACGGTTCATTTTACAGAACACGCCCAAGACTGTCATGTGTGGAACTGGGGTACCACAGGCAGACTTCATGTGTTTCTGTCACAGACGTTTGTGGTTGAGAATCATAACACCATTTAAACCAGTTCTGGGCCCCATAGCTAAATAGTGCAAACAGTTTTCTGGAAAAACAATATTCCTGAGGAGAAGTTCTGCCAGGAGACAGAGTTACTAGCTCTGGATCCATGTCGGAAGCGCACAAAGAAAGGAACTCAGACATACAGAGACAACGGTAATACAGCAGCACTCAATATCACATCCGGACCAGATGCGGAGTTTCACAACACCACATGTTAATGCATGAGGGAATTGCTATTGTAGTTTCCAGATCCAGTCTCTTGCACCTAGAGATGGAGAAATTAACAAGGTGAGACATCTAGTTAGATTTCTTTATCAGAATAATAAGATACTCAAGCTAACTAACCCCACTATTGTGTTTTATCACTACATGTGATGTGAGCACAGAGATGCGGTGAATAGAACACTTATCATAGATGCATGCATGTGTGTGTGTGTATATATATATATATATATATATATAAATAACACGAGCAGTCAAGAGGGGTCAGGTTTATGCAGTCTATTGCCCATATATTTCTCCAATGGGGATGCTAGTCTCAAGTTCAGTCATTGGTCTTCCACTGAAGTTGCTCTTCTTGGTGTATAGGCACAGCTCCAATATAAAGGAATCGTACACAGATTTTGGCTCACTGTTATTAGACAACCTGATGAATGACATGCTGCTCAAAAGCAAGTCATAGCACACCACATCCCTTTCAAAAAATGTAATTTATGTTGCTAAGCATTTTGAACCAATATTGCACATGGCAAAACACTGCATATGCAGGTGAACAAGTACATGTATTCAGATGAATCAACAAACTTCAAGTAGCATTATTCCCTTCTACTTAAAGAAATGGATACCGGACTGCTTCATCCGGTTGAAGTAGCTGAAATGTGTTTTTTTTTTTTTACGAAATTGAGGTGACGGGGAAGGGCTCCTGCCTTTGGCTAGATCTATAGTGTTAAACAAATGGCGGAACACAGACTTAGATCTTCTGTTCTGGCAGGGTTATGTGGTACAAAAAATGTGACTGGTTTCATCTTCATTTAATAGGAACCAACAACTTCATGGAATGGCTGAGTCTTCTTTGTGAAAGGCCAGGCATCAAATTACATATCGCAAATACTGTCCTAATTTGCACCGAAGCACAGATATTTGAAAAGTACCCAGTGCAGACCAGGTTAGTGTGCTCAATTATAAAACTAAAGTTCCCGGCTCTAGTGCAGGTGGGAACTTGTCTGCGCACTGCAGAGAGCAGACTGTCTGTTTTAAATCACCTTGCAAAGAAGAGGGGCAAGACCAAGATGGAAGAGTGGATGGAGACCAACGAAGGGCGATGTGGCTTGTGACTGGACCCACCTGGGGAGTATCTTGGGACCCCAAGCTCTCTCTCTCAAGTAGTGCCCTAAAGAGACACAATGTATGCCACTTTCTATTCTATGCACCTTGAGTACATCTGCCAAAAGCCTCTTTTCCACAGTTATCACTGGAAGGTTCATGTGTAACCTGCATAGATCTTGATGTCGAAACTATACTCACTAACTCCCATCTTGCAGGTAAAATGATAATTGAAGTACCTAATGCGGAGAATCATCTGCTGTGGCATGTCATAGGCTCCAAGTATACGTCAAAGGTTGTCACGGTGGGCACTGTCAAAAGATTTCTCACAATCAATCACGCTGATGTATAGTTATCTATGCTACTCCGTGTGCTGCTGTATGATGCTGCGTAGAGTAAGAAGCTAAACACACCGGCATCTCTTGCGGAACGAAGTCTGCTTTTTTTCTTAACTGTTTGTCCGCAGCATCAGAAATGTGCAGTTTAAGTTTTGCCAGGATTTTACTGAGCTTTGACGGAAGGCTGATGCCATGCCATTTGACAGTTGGTTAATATTTCCTTCTTCGGAATATTGACAATGACGCATTGTTTTCTGTCGTCTGGTACTTTTTCAACCCAAATCACTATAAACAGTAATTCAGGTTGTGTTGACCAGGAGATTTTCTGTTTTTCAGATCGGATGGCAGTGACTATCCTCATGATCTTGAAGACCTTCCCTCGTTCTCCTCCACTGGCTACCTCCTCAACTTGGCTGGCAGTTATCCATGTACAACTGCTTGTCTGCTCATTATTCTTTTAACTGCTGTCTGCTATGTACTTTTGCTTTTCTTTTCTCATGCAGCCTCTCAGATTTGGCCTTTTGAGTTTATTTTTTTTTGTTTAATGTATACCGGCTTGTATGTTAAATATCACAGTGGGCTGATGCACCAATTATGGCACCCACGGATCTGATAGTGCAAACATAACTCCAGGGCTATCACTTGTAGCCTGGCTGATGTAGTTTTAAATTGCAAATGTGACCTGCCATAACAGCCCCTTTGAAAGGCCTAAACCTTCATTTCAAATATTTGTAAGTCACTCCTAAGTAGGACTTTATGCCCTTAAGGGCAGGGTGCATGGTATTTCAAAGTAGGACATGTATTAATGTGAAACATAATGCTCTAAAATCTAGTTTCAGTATATCAACGTTAGCTGTCTCTAGGAAAACACTGGGTTACATTATTACATGTAAGAATGCTAATTTTGGTTTGGAAGCAACTAGAAACATAAATCAAAGATTCTTCTTTTTTTAAGTTGTTTCAAATCCAATAAGTAAAATTGAATATGGAAAACCTATTAAGGAAAAGGGTCTTTTAGAAAGTTACCTTCTCCCTACCTACCTACCTAAAGCCCTTTCCATTTGTTCTCCCACTTCTGCCAGCTAGTAATTAACATTTGAATAGGTGTGAAAGAAGTATGAGATTGATCCCAGGACAGGGACAAAAGGCATTGGGTAAGGGGAGGTTTTGTGCCCTTCACAGGTACGCGGTCAGTTAGGCCCAGTAAATTGATTAACTTCAAAGGGGCCTACTCTGTCACAAGCGGATATAGCAAATAGCCAGGCCTGCAGCCTTTTGTCTCAGCAGCCAGCCAGATCAACCCTAATTACAGTGGGTTTCTTGTTGACGTCAGTGTCAAATACTTCTGGGGTGTCAAGACTTGCTTGGCAGGTCTTCTGGGGTTTTACATATCACGCTTGGGGTGCACTTCACAGGGCAAGACTGTTGCTGATTAACCCTGTTTTTGTTTCTACCAGACTTCTGTCTCCAGGTACTGACTTGAACTGTATTTTGGTTTCATATGTGGGGGGGGACACTAGGATTAACATGGTAAACTCATTTCAGAACATTATCTGGACATATGGAAGATCAAAAAGGACTGAACTCGCTGTCTGAGACCTAAGCGAAGCCTAGAAAACTGGACCAGCTTTTGCTCTTATACACAAGATTAAGTGGACTCCGGGGTCAAAAGGCTGACATCCTGTTAAAAGATACAGGGATAGAAGACCCTACAAAAGGCCTTTTCCTGCAACTGCTCAACTGACAAGTGGCAACTGAACTTAGTCGCAACCCTTCTGTGGCCCTCTGCCTGCCATCCTTTGAGTCTCCAAGCACCTCCCCTGAGGCCCTAGGAGGCTTGTACTCCAATGGCTTATTGGTTCTCAAGGGACTAAAGTACGAAGGTAAAATCTTTAACCAGGATGGACACGGTTAGTGTATCCAACACACACACCATTGCAGTCAGCGTTAAACTGCACCTAAACCCTGTCCTACTGTGATCATTGACCCTTTGTGCTTCGTGGCACTTTTTAAATTAAAAATGTAACAATTCATATCTACGGGTCTCCTAATGGTTTGTCATGTTGGTGTCTTTTTAACTTCATTCTGTTTCTAATAAATTTTGGGAGTTTTGTATTTCAACTGTATTACTGTCATTTAACCAATCTGTAAAGTATTTATGCAATACTAAGTTAAGCCTGTCTGACCTGTGCGGTAGGTACCAAGTGGCTGAGCTCAGGTTAATTTAGTGGCTTTGAGGGTTAATTCTGACAAGGATTGTAATTACTGGAGGTGGGCACTTATCCCCTCAAAGAATACTCCAAATTCTTACACACAATAGGTATCATCACCTGCAGTTTTCTGTTTCTTAGTAAATCTGGCCCAAAAGTAAGGCACACACCAGCGCAAAGTGTTTTGGGATTTACAATCCACCCCAAATCCGGATTTGTATTAGAAAGTAGCCTTAAAGCAATGCAAAGTAGTGCTTTGTGCTACTTTGCATCAAGGGGGCATTCAATGGGTGGTACATGGTGTACCAATGGATTTTTTGATGCAAAGCCATATTTACTATAAGGGAAATAGAGGATTTTGCTCCAAAAATGAATGCCTATACTAGGCAGGCGTAAAGCTTTCATTCCTCAAAAGTGAAAAAGTGTTTAACTATGTCTAAGCATAGTATTGTGTACTGGAAGGGTAGGAAGTATGAGAAGCAATTTTAGGTTACATTGTTAAGGTTGCAAGGTACAGCCCTACAAAGATTGTGACGAATGCTTCGCTTAGGTTTAGAAACTCCTATGGTAGCAGTGAGATCAGAACTGGGCATGGCAAACCTAGAAAACCATATAGCCATGTCTGCTACTGGATCCGTGTGTGAGCCAACTCAGTCCTGGTTGTTTCGGAAGGCTTTCCAGGATTTCGAAGAAGTGAAATTATGTTCTTTACCCTGGTTTGAGAACATAAAGAAATTTTTATCACAATTGGCTGTGATCAGTTTTGTCAGAAACCTGAGAAGATGACTAAGGATAATTTATAAATTGTAAAAAAAAAAAAATGTAAAATTTTTTGGAGGGTGCATGTCATGTTAAAAAATGAAGCCAGGGAACATTTCCCTCCACATTATTTTAATTACAAATCAGAGTCCTGCTTTGAGCCTCACATCAACACAATCTGTGTAGGAAAAAGAACCATATATCCTAATTTTCGGCTGGGCACTTTGTAGGTTTTATCATTTCAATAAAAAATGATTGAAGTCTGTGATAACTACTCAGAAACTTGTACCTGTACTTTTGGAGGCTTAGAAATAATAATTCACATAATTCAGTGTCAGAAGGTATTTTTACATCCCTTGTTCCTAAAGTACGACACATGGCATAGCAGCGAAACCCTGGATTTTTTTTTTAACAAACAGATTTGAAGGAAATCTACCATGCATAGCATCACACACCTATTCAGCATGGAAAGCAACAAGATAACATTAGAACTGAAGGAAGGACCTCTAAGTAATAGAAGGTATCTGGTTCTGCACTATTGGTATAAACTTTCATAATTATGGCAGCTCTTACTTTAGAAAGCTACAAAAGTATGTATGCTTGCAGCCACATCGAGAGTAATTTTTACCACAGTACTGTTGTTCATAGTTCCTGGGTGAAAACAAAAACAACAGAAAATGGACAGATCTGGGTAAAAGCCATTGTTTTTTGCACACCACGCCATTCCAGTTTAGGCACAGCCATATGCAAATCAGTCTTGGCCCTGCTCCCCATGGAACAATCCAGCCTCCTTGCTTGTTCAGATTAGGATGTGCCTCAATGATGACCCACCTGAGACTCTCTCGGGGTGACCTTTCTCAGCAAAATGTTGAGAGTTTAGTCTGTAATCTATGACAGCGGATGTTGCTAGTGTTCCATTATCCTGACATTTTCTGCTCTTGTGGTCATCCCAACATAATGTAGGTTGCAGGGGCAGGTGATGGTGTAAATGCAGTTTGTGGTATTACAATTAATGTGTTTCTTTTCAACCCATTATAGGTGGATGTAAATGGATTTCCCTTGTTGTCTCTGTGAGGGGTAGTGGCCTGTAACAGGAGACCCCACAAGGAAGACTTGTTATCACTGTTGTTGGGGGTGTCAGGTTGTGGTCGTGTTAAACGCAGACCAGGGAGGTGGAAATGGAAGATCCCCTCTCTGTAAGATATCCCGATTTTTTCTTGACTATTCTCTTGATTCTGTTAGAATGTCGGGTAAATGTAGTCACACAAGTTAGGACTTCCTTCTTGTTCTTGGGATTCTGTTCGAGTAGAGCTTCCCTATTATTATTGTGGGCCCATCTCCTGGCAGTGTTGATGTTTAAAAAAATATATATGTTATGTGCAGGGTAGTCTTGTTGTCTAAGGTTATGTGTAAGTTGTGCTGCCATCTCATCATAGTCTTGGACAGTACTGCAGTTTCAGCTGAGTCTCAGGAACTGTCAAAAAGGGAGGCTGCCCTTCAAAGCCTGGGGGGGGTGGCTGCCATAAATAACAACTGTTACAGTCTGTGGGTTTTTTGTGAATCGTGTGTAGTCTGCCCTCCTTCAAAGTTATTTTGATGTCCATAAAAGGGATGTGTGTCAGAGATGCTACTAGTAAAACATAGATATGGGGTTGAGAGTATTTACCCACCTGCAGAAATCATCACATGTTGGTCTATCTCCTTTCCAGAATACCAGGGTATCATCAACATAACAGTATGCTGTTAGAGTATGGGTTTGAATTGTTAAAAATGCATTTAGCCTCGAAAGCTGCCATATACAGACATGCCAGGCTCACGGCAAATGTACTCTCGGTAGATGTACCAGGGGCCTGGTGAAAGAATTGTTTTTTAAACTGGAAAAAGTTCTGTTAGAGCCAGGGTGGTGCATTCCATGATGAAATTAATCGGTGTGGGGGAGGCTCAGTCTTCTGCCTAATGTGCTGCCTCTACAACCTCCAAGGGTAGTGTGAAGGGTGTTTATGAGGCGCAGTACCTTCCTGGGGTCCTGTAGGAAGAAGGAGTGTGTCTTCCGGATGGCTGGTTGGAGGAAGTGGTCACAGAACCGGGATAGTGGTTCAAGTAGTGAGTCTATCCCGTAAGGAGTAGTTTCTTACTTGTAACTCCAGTTCTGTAGTAGGGGTATCTCTGTTATAGTCATAATCTGTGAATAGTACCGCCCAGGTGCGTGGACCCCGGAGCAATAGAAATAGTCTCTAAAGTTGTTCTCTTCTGCAAGTCCTGCATAGACACTTAAGAGAAAATAAGACAAATAATGCAACCTGCAATTAACAAGGCTAATCTTGAAGTGAAAGTATAGCCAAATAATATTAAAATGTACACATTTTGCTAAGTTTTACACATAGAGAAACTCCACTTCACAAAAAACCTTGGTCATGATAGAGAGGAAGGGTTGGACAGACAACCCCCATAGGCTGCCATTATGTGTCTGGAAAAGGGATACCATACCTTTAAGGAACCCTGCAGAGACCCTCGGTATCCCATGATGCACAGCTAAAGGCAAGTTGCTTTCAGTTCTTTTTGAAGGTGTATAAAGCCAGGCCTGTAGCATTCAGGATATCATTGTTTCATCCACCGAGGAGGAGGGCGGGTCGCTTATGACTATAACAGAGATACCCCTACTACAGTACTGGAGTTGCAGGTAAGAAACTACTCCTTCTGTAGCAGGGGATCTCTGTGTATAGTCATAATCTGTGAATAGAATAGCAAGCCCATTCCAACAAACCAACCCAGCGGTGGAAGAAACAGACAAAAGAACTACTGTGCAAATAAATTCCTCAGCGAAGCCTGCCCAACCTGAGCATCTGCTCTGGCGTCAGAGTCCGGACAGTAATGCTTAGCAAAGGTATGGACGGACTTCCACGTGGCAGCTTTACAGATTTCTGCAATGGTAACATTACGCAGCAAAGCCGCTGTAGCAGCTTTGCCTCTGGTTAAGTGAGGCTTACCCCCTAGATTCTTGTTAGCCTTCTGGTAACATAGTTGGATACAGGACACAATCCATCTAGAGATGGACTGTTTAGAGGTGGCAAGACCAGTCCTGACTGATCCATAATTAACAAATAACTGATCCGTTCTACAAATCTCCTTGGTATTGTCTAAGTAGAATTTCAACACCCTTCTCACATCAAGAGAATGAAGGGACCTCTCTGACGGAGAGGAAGGATGGTGAAAAAACGTTGGTAAAGTGATCGTTTGGTTCACATGAAGATCAGAGATCACCTTAGGAAGAAACTGTGGGCGAGTCCTCATGACAACCTTCGATGCATGGAACACAGTATAGGGCTCTTGGCAACACAGGGCCTGGATCTCACTCACCCTGCGAGCCGATGTTATAGCCACAACGAAAGCGGTCTTTCAGGATAAGTGCTGCAGAGAAGCCTTATGAATAGGCTCAAAATGGTCCTTCATCAATCTAGATAGCACCATATTCAGCTCCCACGGAGGCGAAGGACGCCTAACCAGGGGAAACACCTTCTTCAAACCTTCCAAAAAATCTTTGATGACAGGGATTTGGAAAGAGGAAGTTTGTGAAGGGCATTTTCCTATACGCAGTCAAAGCTGTGAGGTGAACCTTAATAGAATGAAAATTAAGGCCAGATTGAGCCAAATGCAGCAAGTATGGAAGAATGACATCCTCCTTGCAGGTCATAGGATCAGCATCCTTGGAAGTGCACCAAATGCAGATTATCTTCCACTTGTAGGCGTATGAAGTCTTTGTAGACTGTCTCTTTTAGTATTTCCATGCAGTTCTGAGGCAGGTTTAAATGTCCATACTGCCAAACTCAACGACGAGAGGTTGTGGTGCACCATCTGCCCTCCAAACTTCGTGAGACGGTCCGGCCGACACGGAAGTCGAAGATGCGGCAGAAGAGACCGGTGAATCAGGTCGGTGAACCACCACTGCCGAGGCCATTCCGGAGCAATGAGGATCATCCTGGCAGCTTGATTAGCACTGCTGGGATCAGGGAATGGGTGGAAAAGGGTAGCAAAAGCTGTTCGACCAAATGATCCACAGTGCATTCCCCAGCGTCCGTGGTTGATAAAACCTGGAGGCGTAGTCTCGGCATTTGCTGTTTTCTGCGGTGACAAACAGATCGATTTCAGGAGTACCCCACCTTGCGAATATGTCTTAATACCTCATCGTTTAAGACCCATTCGTGGTTTTCTTGAACGAGCCTGCTGAGCACGTCTGCCTGAGCATTCTGCACACCTGGCAGATGTGTCGCCGTTATCGTCAGTCCCCTGGCCAACAGCCAGTTCCAGATCGCTCGCGCTTCCTGAGACAGTGTGCGCGATCTTGAGCCCCCCTGCTTGTTGAGGTAATACATTGTTGTTGTGTTGTCCGTCTGTACAAGCAGGTAACTGGTCCAAAAGGACGGGTGCAAGGCCTTCAGCGCTAGATGATCATCTCTGAGTTTCAGAAAATTGATGTGATACGTGGATTCTGTCTGAGACCACGTGCCCTGTATCTGAAGACTGTCCGAATACACTCCCCAGCCCTGGAGAGACGCATCGGTCACAATGGTCTGAGTCGGTATCTCCTTGTGGAACGGAATCCCTTTGACGAGATTCAATGATGCACACCACCACTTCAGGGATTTTAGAGCGTGCTGAGACAGACGGATCCTATCCTTCCAGCTCCTACATCTCTGGTCCCACTGATCCTCCAGACATTCCTGCAGCGGCCTCATATGGAGGCGTGCATGTGGAGAGAGAAAAATACACGAGGCCATCGACCTTAGTAGAGAGGATGCTGTCCTCACAGTTGTCGTTGGAACGGCCATAAGAACCAGAGCCTTTCGAAGGATCGATAAGCGCCGCTCATCCGAAGGACACACGCTTGCCTGGAGAGTATCGACGGAGGCTCCCAAGTACTGCAGACACTGAACAGTAGTCGGGACAGACTTGGATATGTTGATGTGCAGATCCAATTGGTTCAGCAGAACAGCTGTCCTCTTGAAATGTAGTTGCGCTTCCTGGAACGTGGATGCTTTGATCAGCCAGTCGTCGAGGTACGGATAAACATTCACCTTGTTATTTCTCGGTTGCGCTGCAATCACGGCCATGCATTTTGAAAAAGTCCTGGGCGCAAACTTTAGGCCGAACGGAAGTACTGTGTACTATAGTGGTTGATGCTGACTAGGAACCGCAGGAACTTCCAATGCTTCTTTACAATAGGGACATGGAAGTACGCGTCCTTCAGATCTATGGCGCAAAGCCAGTCTCCTCGATGCAGCGGAGGATATATCTGATGCAGGGACAGCATACAAAACTTCTCTCTGCAAATCCATTTGTTTGCTCATCGCAAATCCAGAATGGGCCTGAACTCGTTCTTGTCCTTTTTGCGCACAAGGAAGAACCTGGAGTACAGTCCCTTCCCCCTGTGAGGCTGAGGTACAGGTTCTATTGCCCATTTTCTTAACAGGGTATTGGCCTCCGCTTTAAGTTCGCGTAGCAGGTATTGTGAGCGAACTGGTGGATTAGCTAGAGAAGGGCTGACAAAACGTAGACTGTATCCATTGCAAACAATATTCAGCACCCACTTGTCCATAGTTATTTTTTTCCACTCTGCCAAGTAGTTCTGAATGCTTACCCCCACCGGAGTGGGTAACAGAAGAGGGGGGAAGTAATCCCTCAGGGCTTAAACCCAGCTGGGCCTTTGGTCCCCGATGTGGACTGTTGGTTGCCTCTGCCCCTCTGCCACCTCTGGAAGGGCTATTGCTGAAACTGCTGTTGTTGCTGCTGTCCAGCCTGACGACCCTGCCCGCACTAGAAACGCTGAGAAGAATAGAGTAGTTGATATGGACGGAAAGTTTTGCGCTGTTCTTTAGGCTTCTCCAAGCCTAAAGCCTTGAGCGTTTCGTCTTCAGCCTTCATGAGAGCCCTTTCCTCATCTGCATGGGCACCGAAGAGCGTGGAACCCGAAAAGGGCAGGTTAGCAATCCGTTGTTGTGCCTCTGGTTTCAGGGAGGTAAGCCGCAACCAGGAGTGGCGCCTCAGAGTCACCCTGTGACAGTATCCATGGGCTGCCAGGAGAGAGGTATCCGCAGCCGCACTGATGATCTGATTTGATACCATCATTCAGAACCTCCTGAAAATCCTCTCACTTGTCCCTAAGGAGGAGTTCAACGAACTGCTGGAGAGACTCCCATAAGGAGCGGTCATATCGCCCCAAGAGAGCAGCGGAGCTTGCTGCCTTCATGGAAGTGGCTGCCGTGCTGCAGACCTTCCTTCCTGACTAATCTAGTCTGCGGCTTTCTTTGTCCAGTGGAACAGTGGACGATGGAACCGCATAGTGCTGTTTCTTATCTGCCACCACTATCACCAAATACGGCGGAGGATCCGTTTGAAGGAAAGCAGAGTCAGAGTTTGGGGGCCTGTACTTCTTTTGAAGTTGCAATGCAGCCGACTTCACAGAGGCAAGCGCCAGAAACAGTTCCATAGCCGGTTACTCCAAACCGGGCACTAACGGAAGGATAGGTCGAGACAGTTGCTTCCGTTGCAGCGTCTCAAAGATTACGGAGGTGGAACGGGCAGGCACAGCCAGTGTGATCCCCAGTTTCTCCGCTCCTCGCAACAGCACGTCCTGAAACGTGGCGATGTCATCGACTGGTGAAACCCTCGTTGGTGGAGAGTCTGACAGGGTCGGCGAATATCTGCCACGACTAGAGAAATCCGTGTCCCTGATGTACCTGGACCGCGACCTGTCGTGGCGGTGACGATGTCAAGATCTGGTCGAGGATCTGTGCCAGCTGCGAGAGCGATGTCTCGTGCGAGAGCGAGATCTCGGCCTTCTTGGAAAAGCTAGAATCACCGGCACAGGCTGAGGTTGAAGCGGTTGTGGTGGCGTTGGCGCCAAAGGCAGAGGCGGCGGCAGTGGAGGAGGAGGTGTCGGCGTCCGAGGCCGTGGAAGCGACAGACGAGGGACCACAGGTTGTGCTGTCTCCGGAGACCTAGATGGTGAATAGGTCCTGGAGTAGTCTGAGTCCGACGTACAAATCACTATTCTCCTCTTGCGGGCCGGCCTTGAGGAGGGCGCTCCTGATGACGAACGCCGGTGCCACCATGATCTAGGACTGTCAGAAGTGGAAATGCTGACCACCGAGGGTGACCGGCTGCTCGACGACGAGCTCCTTCTAGACGTCGACTTCCTCCTCGACGTCGACTTCTTCCCTCTCGACGTTGACTTCTTCCCTCTCAATGTCGACTTGCACCTGGACGGCGATGATCGCCTTCTCGACGGCGAACGGCAGTGTCGCCTCAACGGCGAGTGCCGGTGTCTTCGGGACTCAGAACGTCGACGATGATTTGTCAACGCGGTCTGAGATGTCCTCGACGTCGACCTCGTCCGAGGTCCCGACGTCCTTCCCCCTCGACGCCAAACGTCGACGTCGCTTAGACCCAGAGCCCTGGGTCAACGGGGAGCATATTGTCATCATACCTTTCAACGCCGACGTCGTAGCCATCGACGTCAACCGGGACTGGTGCCATTTCTGGGCTTTCTTGTGACTGGGGAGCCCCCCAGAGGCCGAAGCATGGGTAGTGGAAGTTGAAAGAGTCCCTACACGCCCAGAGGTCCCACCTGCATCCTGATGTCTCCTCTGCTCCAGGCCTTGAAGACAGATCTTCTCCCTGTCACACAAGGTCCTCCTGGAGAAACATTTGCAGATGAGTCAGGTACATGTGAATATGGAAGACAGAGTATGCAAACCCTGTGTCAGTCTGATTTGGCCTTCTTCCTGCCACACTCAGGACACTTGTCAAATAAGGCTGGCATTTTGACAAGAAATGGGTGGTTTAGCTGCTCAAAAAAGACAGCAAATGGAAGAGAAAGGCCCCAGACGTTAAATGAAACACTAAAAATGTCAAAATAGCTCCAAAAATGGAAGAAATACCCATAACGGTAGAGCTCAATTCTCCAGGGTCCTGCTAGCAGGAGCCGGAAAAAAGATAGAAAGTAACTTGCCTTTGGCTGTGCATCATGGGATACCAAGGGTCTCTGCAGGGTTCCTTAAAGGCACGGTATGCCTTTTCCAGACACATAATGGCAGCCTATGGGGCTTGTCTGTCCAACCCTTCCTCTCTATCATGACAAAGGATTTTTGTGAAGGGGGTTTCTCTATGTGTGAAACTTAGCAAAGTGTGTAAATTATAATATTATTTGGCTATCCTTTTGACTTCAAGATGAAGTGCCGGCCAGTGTAGCCTTGTTAATTGCAGGCTGCATGATTTGTCTTTGATTTTCTCTTAAGTGTCTATGCAGGACTGCAGAAGAGGACAACTTAAGAGCCTATTTCTATTGCTCCAGGGTCCACGCACATGGGCGGGACTATTCACAGATTATGACTATACACAGAGATCCCCTACTACAGAAACCATGTGACGCCCTAGTGGGAGGATTTGGTTCTTATGGATCTTGGGGAGATCCTTTTAGACCAGAGAGTCAGACTCTTTTTGGCTAATCCTGCCCTCTGTGTCGGCAATGAGTACCATCGAAGTTTTTGTATGCACTATCTTAAGGTGGTTGAGTATCGGTATCGTGATATTTGTATATATCATTACATTGCACATTTTATTGAAAGACTATTTTTGGCTTTGAAACAATAAAGGGCCTGTTGACTTTTTTACACACACAGAATGGAATAAGGAACAACAGGGATGGTAGTAGTGGTGGTACGTAATCACACCTCTTTGTACAGGTATATGTCGATATAATAACTCAGCTAAGACTTCAAATAATATAGGTTGGTGCTTTGCCGATATCCAACACCCTATTACCTGGGCTGCCAAAACACTATGGACCGGAAGATCCTCAAAAACAAGTTCAGTCCATACAATATGGATGAGTGTCAAAATTTCATTTCTGAGGTTGATTGTAGAGAAAAACCAGGTTCTGTAATATTCTGCACAACAGCCTACACGTGTTTCGTCATACAGTGACTTCTTAAAGGCTGGAAATTATGCATCAGTATACAATCAATTGATTTTAGTAACAAATATATACAGACAATCTATAGTTATGTATGTCAAACCAAGAGGCTACTGGACCAATTTCTGAAAGAAAAAACCGATGACTCTGGATAAAAATCTTATTCCATCCATACTGCACACTGTGACAACTTAAAGTGCTCAGTACAGAAAAGTCTAAATGGCCATTCAGAAATCAGAAAGCACCTTTGTGAGAAAAGTGATGAAGGGCAGTGAAAATAATAGAAGAGAAACAGACAAAAGCGCGAGTAAATAAATGAGATAATCCCACAACCAACTTCTATTTGGTGCTATGAATATCAATTGTCATGCAGTGACACATTAGATTAAGATGGAGGTACTAACCTAGTACTGATAAGGTACACTGGTATTCCTGAGAAGTTCTCAAATGTTTAGTCTCATGGTAAAAGGACATATAGAAGAAAGTATGTTGCCGTTATTAGAGCCTGAGAGGATATTGTCACAATGGTACTGTCACCTAGAGAATGAAAAATATGCGAGTAAAGGCTTCTTATTACCAGGGTGTATCCCAAGCCTAGAAAAGTGAACTTTGACTTGCATCGAATAGACAATGCTATGGACCCATCGATTTTAGGGTGCTAGTCAGACTGTGGTTCCACTATTATGGGGTTGTGGTAAATCTGTCTGTTCACATCAATTCTTGATATATCTAGAGATGTAATCTCTAATTGGAACATGAAAGAAAACAATTGTGAGGTTTTCCGTAAACTCCTAATGTTACCAGAAACAAATATGGTAACTATAACCTATGTTGTAAATACAATACTTTTCTGTGAATGCCCCATATTGAAACTGAAGAAGCCCATTAGGAATTATTACTGAGAATAATAAAGTATTACCCTTGGACCTCAAAAATAAGATACTAGTCCAGAAAAAGCTATTTTAGCAGAAAAGGATCTGGAACCTCAGTAAAGATCTACTTAAATGAAATGAAGATAAGTGTAAGAACATAACTGCAAGTAGAAAAAGTGTTGACCTATATATAGTATTGTGAATTGTAACGGTACCAGGAACTAGAAACAATTTTAGGGTACAATGTTAAGGGTAAAGGCTTTTGTTGTCATTATTAAAGTTACAAGGATGAGGATTAAGGGTACAAGTTGCATGGCCAAAATCATGCCTTTGGCGAAGTAGGATTATATTTTCTAGTATGGGCTGAAGAGAACTGCAAGGTTTTAGCAGAGAGGGTACATTTTTGTGTCAGATATAAAGTCTGTTGGAGAAGTATGCTGATGAGGTAGGAAAGCATAGGACCTCTGATTTTGACTCAATTCAGCATGAACAACCACATAGACACACAATAACAAACGAGTTACTCCAGCAATGGTATCTTACATATATTCACACGCAACCCTGCTCCCATGCTATACTCCTTCTCCGTCGTCGGTTCGGAATCTATTTCTAAACAGCAGTAAACAGTGTTAAAATGGCAATAGGCCTCAACAACGGTGTTTGTATAGTAGCACATCCAACTCATTTGAAACCAACAGAACTTCAACCAATGTGGTTTAAGTGCTAGCTCTTCTACTTCTCTCCAGAGGCCATCATAGCTCGGTTTTCATAGCACAAAGTTTGAGTAGAAAAACATAATAAATGAGCCTCTGACAGGGGAGGAGGGAGGGCTGCATGGGAATATATGAAGGATACCAAAGCTGGAGAACTGGAGCTATAGGTAAGTACTTTCTTCCAGAATTAGATATTTCAAATAGGCATATGCCTGAATCAAAATAGTAAACAGTACATATCAATTATATTAAAGTGGGAAGCAAACATACCTTTACTGAAACAGGTTACGAAAGACTGCCTGTCACACTGCAGAGACGCCTTCTGTGAAAACTTCCAGGCAGTAGTGCTTTGTGAATGTGTGCCTGCTCTTCCAGGTAGCCGCACAACTAATGTCTTGTAAGAGAATGCCAGTGTAAAGTGTAGCAGTTGTAGCCATGCTCCTGGTGGAATTCGCCCACACTCTCCCCTAAAGAAGGCACTATGTTCTGCAAGGGCAGTAGGTGATGTAGACTGAAAGGCAACATGCTATCCCCTGCTTAGACTGGGGTAGCCCTTTTCAGGCCAGCAGAATAATAACAGCTGATTCAAAGAATGTATGTCCTTTGTCTTGTCCATAAACAACGAATGCATCTGCGTATATCTAACTAAGTCAAGGATCTTTCAGCTGACATAGGGGGATTTGAGAAGAATGAGCGCAGTATGACCGGTTCATTCAAATGGAGGTGCACTTGGGGTATAGTTATTGCTGGTTTCTAAGGTAACTTTGTTCCTTGTAAAATTGGTAAAAGGGTTCTTTCACCATAAATTCCTTCACCTCTCCTACTCTTCTCGTCCATGTAAGAGAAGCACTGACTTCCAAGAAAATAACTTTAGTTTGGTCTTGTGGGTCAGCTTGAAGGGAGGTCGCATACGTTGGCCCATGACAGTGTTAAACTCACATGAACAGCAGGGTGCTGTATAAGGTAAAAAATTTGAAAAGTCTTTTCATAAACTGCTTTATGATCCTTCAAGAACAGAATGGAAAGGGTGTCTTCTGTTCTTCTAAATCTAGATGTTCAGCTAGATGGAATCATACTTATTAATACTTAAAATCCTTCTTGGCTAGGTCCAAAAAGTATAAACGTTGTTGGTGGGGCTGCATACACAGTGAATAGAATCCCTTGCATTTCAAGCAGACACAAAATCGCCTCCACCTGACATTTTAGGTCTCCTTGTTGCTGGAGCCGGTGTCTGCACTAGGATGTTTCTGCATTCCGGTGACTGATTCAAGTGACAAAACTCAAGTGATCAGATCCCATACTGCCAGGTTCTGCAACATGAGGTAGTGATGGAGTATCTCTCTGCTCTGTCTGGAAAGGGGATTGGAGTGCAGTTTTTGTGATATTACCAGGATTGCTAATAGTTTCCAGAGTTTGTTTTACGAGTACTGTTGTGGCCATGCCAAGGCAATGCGAATCAGGATACACTGATCTGCCTGTATCTTGGTTCCCTGGAGATCGGGGGAAAAAAAAAAACATAAGCAAGGATGTTGGACCATTTGACAGAAAAAGCATTGTCTTTGGATTCCGATTGCCACAACCTGCTAACATAGAACTGGCATTTCCAGTGTGGGGGCGACCCCACTTGCGGAAGATGTAGTACACTTGGTCCTGGTGAAGCTCCGTCTCATAGAAGCCTGACACTGACTGAAGGTATCTGCCTGATCATTGTGGCATCCTGGCAAATGATCCACAGAAAGGCCTACAGCATGAAAAATGGTCCAGTAAAATAGAAGTTGCCCTTTTCCAAGGGAGGCCAGGACCTTGTTCCCACTGCTTGATGTAAATCATTGATGGGGATTTGTAAGCGCTAATGAGTACAGCTTGACTTGCCAGTCTTGGAAGGAATCCTTGTAGGTCCAATTGTATGGTCCGAAGCTCTAGGATATTGATATGGAGCATCTTTACTGCATCTGACCAGAGTCTCCTGGCTAATGGGTCCTGCATGTAAGCTCCCCAGCTGTCCATGGCCACTCCGGTCATTTGTGCTTTTTTTTTTTTTAAAAGGGTGGGATGGGAAAAGAGGCCTGCATGAAGTTTTGTGGGTAATATCCACCATAGCAATGCTTGCTTCATTCAACTTGTGACTCTGACCACATTGTTCTGTGAGCCATCTACTTCTTTCCATTGATTGTCCAGTTCTTGCTAGACAGGTGTGAGTCAGAGCCATGCAAAAGGGTATAAGGCCTATTCAGGATGACAACAGGCCAAGCAGTGATTTGTATTGCCTGACTAACTTGATTGCCCGGTAGAGGCTCTTTGCGATGAACTGAAGCTTCAGGACTCTTCCCAGCAAGGACAATGCCTTTCCCAAATCCATGTCCATGCTTCCAAAAACTAAAGCCTAGAGTGGGGTTCCATAGAGGATTTCACAAGGTTTAGAGTCAGTACCAAACTGTGAAACAGACTGATGCAGGCAGACCACAGAACCCTTTGCCTCTTCCTTGGATGGATCCTAGGCACGCCAGTTACTTAAATATGGGTACACTTAGCGACCCCGTCTTCTGATGAAGCAACCAACTGGCAGTAGGCACTTGGTAAATATCCGAGGTGCCTATCAAGGTGGACGAATGGAAGCACCTTGAATTGGCTGTGCCGTCACGCCACTGAAAAGTAGAGGTACATCTTGTGCTTCCAATATATAAAGATGTGGAACTAGGCATCTTGAAGATCGAGGAAGGTTAAGTAATCTCCTTCCTGGATCATTAGTAGGGCTTCTTTTAGGGTAATCATATGTAAAGACTGCTTTTTTAAGGAACTTTCTGTATTCTGAGAAATAGAATCCCTCAGCATTGTGTGTTTTCTTCTTTATCACAAAGAATCTGAAATAAAATCCATGGTTTCTCTTGAATCTCTTGACCGTCTCTACCACTCCCTTTTAAATCCCTCAAGTGAAGAGGTTCCTTTTTGAGTGGGCTGACAGGTAGTTTCTGTATGAACTTTAGCATATGTCCTAAGAGTACAATCTGCTGCATCCATCTGTCTGATGTTATGTACCTCCATGCGGAGCAGAAGGGGAAAATCAGCTAAGCTGGGACATCTATACTGCAGTACTCCTAGGGATTTCCCAGATCTGCGACCGTCAATGTTTTGTAGGGCATTGTATACATGCTAGTTGACAAGACCTACATTAGACAAGCACACTTCAGGATCAATAATGGCGGCAGATATTATTGCTTCCTCTGACAATTGCCTTCGCAGTTTCTTTTTTTGCCTTCTGGGATGAGGTCAAGTTGCGGCGAGGTGTCATGCCACATCTGGCAATTGTAATGACCTCAATATTGCCAATGCATTTGCAGCTTTAATAAAGGTCACTGCCATCCAACAAACTACCTTTGCGGGGCAAATTATCTATCGGCTGTCTCGGTCTGAGGCACCAATGATGGCGTGATCAGGTTCTCTGACCTGTGTTGAGGAGGTGATGTCTGGTTTTGGATGCCCATTAAGCAAGGCAGGTGCTGATTCTGCGGCTCTGTACCTCCAATCAAGGCACCACTGCTCACACAGTAGCTAGTCTTTATAATTTTTAGGCCTTAAGACCAGACAAAGTCCAGTATGAGTACGGATTGTATGGTCTTGCATGTTTGTTCTTTAAAGGTCAAACTGAGAATTGCTGCACCACCAAAGCCATTGGTAAACACAACTTTTTGGCAGCTCTTTCCATCAGAGCATGAAACTGGACTAGGTCATCCATGGTAAATCTGGTTGGTGATGTGTCACCGTCCAAGACTATGATGTCATCCCATTCAAATATTGCTCTGCAGCAATCTCCCTGTGGGAGTTCACCTTCTTCCACTTTCATATCCAAATACACAGAATCTGATCAGTCGCCCACCCCCATGTTCTTAGGACTTGGTGGGACAAGCAATTGGATGACAACTAAAGACGGATTGTCCATCCTAGGTGTGGGTGTTGGAGCAGACATAGGTGACGTAGGAAGTGCCAGTGAAGGGGTGGGCATAGGCTGCCCACCATGGTGTTGAGGCAGTAACCTTTGAATGGTGCCCATCATCTGCTACAAAATTCACAGAAATGTATCACACCTGCAAGACCTCTGTCTCTCTACCGTAACGAGGAGGACCACAAGACCAAGGAGGATTGTCAACTAACAAGGTCTACAACTGATACTCACACTCCTGGTAAGTTTCCTTTAAATCCAGGGATTTCTCAGAATCAAATGCCTGGAGGCGCCAAGAAGCCTCTGGGCATTCGTTGCGCTTTATAAGTTTTAAAATCAAATCAATCAAATCAAATAACACACATCCAGTTGCATAGGAATGTAGACGTATTTAAGGCATCTTGGTCACCAAGATCTGCCTTTTGTCCAGAATCTAAGTGTGCAGGCCTGCAGTAATCTTGATGGGTGAAAAGGTAGCTATGGAAAACCCCATTGTGCATGGTGCCATCAATGTTGATGGTGGAAAGAGGGAGGTCTCTGAAGTAGTCGCTGACAAGGTCATACTCTACAGAGCTTGTCCAATTGAAAGGCTGTCAACGAGAGGTTTTTCCTTCACGGTTAAGAAGTCACCGGTGAGGAGGGCAGATTAACTATGACATCATAGGAATTGTATTTCCACATGGTTTATTGCATAGTTTGGTGTTGGTCCTTCCTGTAGTGTTTTTTAGAGGAAACTCAATGTTTTCCCCAAAAGGTGGCTGCAAGTGCTTTAGATAAAAAGTCCACCTCTGAAAACTATACGCTCTGCTTTTTTGCACCACCTAGTTGTAAGTGGTTTGTAGAGCTTTGTGGACGGAATAAAAATCACAGGGGGATTCCCAGCTGGACATTGGGAAATTATTCAAACATGTGACCATATGAAAGATCTAATTCTGGCGAACAGATAGCACCAGGATACCAGAATGAAGCAGGGGTGGAAAAATAGGAAAGGAAAAAAAAAAACACTAAACAGACAATGCATGTAATTAGCATAAAGCTAGTATGAGAACCCACATTATGGTGTTTAGTGGGGAAAGGTCTATTACAGAGGCTTAAGGTACACTTAACCTAAGCATGGTGGGTTCCGATATCGTGGACTCCCAGACAACTGCAAAGGTGTGTTCAGATAGATATGAAGCAAGCCACTCCTGACCTAGGACTGAGATGCATAGTAAGTTAAGACAGGATAGGAGTGTTAGATGGTGAACAGTGTAAAATGCAGTAGATATCTTGTAGCATATGAGGATAGAGACAAGATGATTATGATGCGCAGCAGTACTGAGGTTGGATGTATATGTTAACTATAAATACAGCTTCTGTTGAGTCTATGGAGCAGAAACCAGACTGCAGCAGATTAAATACAATGCTAGAGGACAGAGCCTAAGACAGATAAAAACTTTGGAGAAAAATGAGCATTAATTGGCACAATAGAAAGGACAGGACCCAGCTGGGTGGCGGCCACATGAGACAAAATAGTTGGAGAGGTCAAACACAAGAACACTGGGTATGAGAGCAAAAATGTGGTTTCTGGAGTGTTCAATAGGTTGGATTGTGCAAAAGAGGGGTTGATTTTTTTAATTGAATTAGTCCATTGGGAGACATGTAAAGGGAAGTGTATTTGTAATGCTGAGGTGTAAAGGGGGTGTTCGTTGGGGAGTTTGTAATATTGCATGAGAAAAATTAAAATTGGTCACCATTACATTTAATGAAAGGTAGAGCTAACATATGTACCACAATATTACACTATTATATGTTGATGTTGTGCTTGGACCCAAGCTTAAAGAAAGTAAAATAATTATTTTTTGTACAGGAGGAGGTAACTTGTTTTTAAGGTTGGAAGAACTGCATACTCTTTATACTTCCCTGTTAGCAAAACAAGGCCTTTAGTGTTTTTTGTCTAGGAACTATCACAGCTTCTCTTAAGATTCTTACACATAGTTTTTTCTTCATATTGTTGGAGTACTTCTTATCCTGTGTTTGAAGTAGGTGCTTCATCCAGTTAGCATAAGAGGTTTTGAGATAAGTCATTCTTCAACTGCACGACTGTAGTTAATCAAAATGTGTGTCGTAGGATTGTAATTTACACTCAGATTGACACCAAGTTTAAAATAGAGGTACAAGAAAAAAGGTTGGAAATCACACACTTCTGTTGCAGTAATAACAAATAGCGCATTTGTACTGAGCAAGTTAAATGATCTATTGCATAGTTGATAATATCCAACTTATAACTCACAACTCGCAGAAAAGATGGTAAAGTGTAAAAAAAAAGAAATAAATAACAAGCATAGCCAACACGTATTTCGCTAGGGGCTGTAGTTTGTCAATGAGCTTTCTCAAGGCTAGAAACAAAAAAAGAACAAAAATTACAGATATAAAGAAGAAAATCCCATCAATTTAAACATAAGGCAATGTTAAGAATGTTGTATCCCAAAGAACAGCTTAGGAAACGGATTGCGCTGCAATACAAATGTGAAAAATAGTAATATACCTTCTTAGTATGTTGCCCGAGATGTGTCCTCCCTTTAAAAAAAATACATAGGCAAACAGAAGACATGAATGATATTAAGTTTGTTTAAAATATATAGCTAACTAACATGCAAATACTATGAACTTGCTTTGTGTCCTAACAAAGACACCTGATGTTAAGAGAGTAATATAATGGACAGCACCCATACCGAAGAAACTGTCATTTTAGCTTTATAGAAAGCTGTGCAATCTTCACATACTTAAAAAGTTAAGTAGTTTTATAGAATTTCTTGGTAGAGCCATGAAAAGGATGGTGCAGCAGTTATCGCCAATTAAGGTTAATTGGTTCAGTAAAGGGTTAATGTCTTGACTTCCAAAACGAATTTAAAAAGCTCATCCCTTAAAGGATAAAGTATCACTCCTGACCAGTAACGTTAATGGATGGTGTTCTGTAGAACCACAAAAAGGAAATCTATAAGCAAACATTGTCAATTAGATTGTGATAATCATGCTGTATTCATGGTAGGACCGATATCTTTAAAAAATCTTTTTCTCAAGTAGTGTATTCCATATTAGAGTACTGCGAGATTTGGATCTTGTAAACTAGATAAAGACAACAAACTGGAGAGGAGACCAAAGAAAGCCTCCTGCCAATGTAAATATCTAGCAAGCATGTCTTCACATTCCCCTGGAACCTATCCATGAAACAATTTTGGATTCATCATAAAATAAAATGGATTGGTATACTGCAAACCAAGGACCTGCTATCTAAGCCAATACTTAAATGATCAAAGAAGAAAAGCTGAGATAATGACTGAAGACTTTAGTAAATGAGTTAAAATCCAGGGAGGTCATCTCAGGCATATTAAAAGGTTTTTAAGCGTGTGAGTCACATCAGTAGCTGGATGGGGTGTAAATATTGTCGCTGATTTTAGTGTTGGCATGTATTCGCCCTTCTAGTCTATTTTCAAAGATACAGATACAAGTAGTGAATTAAGGCTGCTAGGGACCCGAATCCCCATCTCCTATCACTTTTCCCAATCTACCGGAACCCTTTGTTTGCCGACAGTCACTTTCTCAACCTTGTTCCACAGGCTGGGAAAGCAATACAAGACTGTTAAGTCTTTAACAAATATAATTTTGTTTGTATATAGTTCAAAGCTTTTATTAAATACAGTGTAGTAGGTATCAATTACTCATCTTACTCAAAATCGATGATCATGAGCGAAATCAGCTTTGCTCATTTTTACACTCCTCTCATAAAGCTGTCCCACCAAGGATTTTATGAGACACTTGCTTGAAGCTATTCTACTACTTTGTTTTTCAGATTGCTTAATGACCTAAACTGGAAGAAGGCTTTGTGGGCCCATTGCCAATTTAAATCTTTATGAGAAAATATTTCCACCTATTGTCACCAGAGAAGTGCTAGACAATTTTGTCAATTGAGGTGGCAGCGTCTGCCAAAGCTTCCTTAATATTCTACAAAGTATTCCCCACTAGGCCTTATTACCTTGAAAGCCTTTCTTTAGTTTTGTGGGAGTTTGACTATTTTTTTAGACTTTAGTCACCTCTTTAATTGTTGTACCTATGCCACATAACTTACTGCAAAACTTTTCAATTGTGCATAGAACAAACAGATTCAAAATTTTCAGTTATTTGCATGACCTACCTTCCCTAAGTTTTACAAATGCACTTGTGCGAATTCTCATACGTGTCAAAATAAGATTCCTATTGTTTAGCAACTACTGTCATTTTACCTAATTGCAATATTTTGAAGCAGTCTCATTCATCGACAGTAATTAATAACATTAAAAGAATACAAACTGAAAGCATGAATAGAGGCTGTAAATTATCGTTTGCACTTCAGAAAACCTGAAATGTTTTTCTGGGGAAAACAAAAAAGCAATGCTGTAATTTCTACATCTGCCACAGAAATCTTAGAT
Organism: Lissotriton helveticus; assembly: GCF_964261635.1. Taxonomy (NCBI): domain Eukaryota; kingdom Metazoa; phylum Chordata; class Amphibia; order Caudata; family Salamandridae; genus Lissotriton; species Lissotriton helveticus. The sequence continues at coordinate 992,917,074 of NC_136067.1, forward strand.
ATAATGTGTAAGATAGTTGAATGCCAGTCAGTGCAATGTTTGTTTCACTTTCAGACCCATTTCTTTCATAAACATCTCATTTGAAAGCAGGGGGAGTGGACAGATCATCAAGAACCATGGCAATGTTCCGACAAGTAGAGGGTTATTGTTGCATTTCAAAGTGCAGCTTACTCCTCTTGCCATGCAACAAAGTAGCGAGTTCCCACCTACTCAAAAATTTCAAAAATAGAAGACCAAGATCAATGTAAATGTTGCCATCATTTCAAGTCTCACTTCCGTCCAGTGAAAAATATCTTCCAACCAACATTTAAGCCTACAAGTAAAAGAAAGGGCATATTTATATATTACATGTATTGAAATGTCTGAACAGCATTGGTTTGAAAAGAGATCAAACTGATGCATTTACACAAACACATGTACTTTAAACAAGTGCTAGGGTTGGTGCACATAATTGAATTTAGTTTTAGACACTCAAACTATTTACACACATAGAATATTCAAAATGATATTAACTACATAAGAAATGCAACCATTACATACAGGATGTGAAAAGTATTTAGCCTACGCCGCTAGAATAGTCCACTTTTCAACTAAATGCAGTTGTACAATATATTTGTGCATTTTGCCATTTTTTTTTTTTTACCAACCATTGTTTCAGGGACGATTTCTCGTTAACAGACACATAATCATGTACCTAATTGATCACTGCTTTTCACCTGTCTTTAATGAATTCAGACAACTAATTAGTTCTTGAGCCAGTAAATCACTGGCACACATTTTATCCGATTTGGCCATTACAATTAATTCATAGATTCAAAAGATACCACCATTTGAAGAGTTTCTATAGTAGCGAAATACAACTTCTGCTAAATATGTTCCCCTTTTTACCCACATAATCCCAGCACAAGCTCTTCTTCAACAGTTGAGGTGAAACCTAGCTCACTCTTAATAGCAGAATATTTATGAAACTTCAGGAAGCAAAGGCGTTTCATCAAAGTCTAGCAGTCACTCATGAAAACTGGTAGCCCATTTATCAGTAGGGTTATTATTTTAGTACTATTAGGTATTATGTGGGGAGCAGGTTATTTTCTCTTTATTTATAGGTAACTATCTAATGCCTTTGCCATGGGAAGAAAAACTTTCTACTGCCTTACCAAAAGGGATGCCAATCTAATTTCGAGACTTTTACTACATGCAGGTAGGTATATGGCTGCACAAACTTCAAGTGTAACACATCTAGCTTGCTCTCTCTTTGTGTTTATCTTTATCAAATCCTATAATCTGAGGTTTTCCACAGTTCATCATGAAGGCATTCGTTTTACTGTATGTAATATCTGAGCTTGTTTAATGATCACTGCAATCCAACTGTGTGAATTTACAGACAATCAAGAGAGGCATTAGGACACTTAACTTGGTTGGGGGAAATTTGCATATGAACCTCAACTGTCCTCCTACTCAAAAATATAAAATATTAGAAACAGCAGGAAAAGAGAGTAAGCCTGTGCCACCCCCTTGTCTCTAGCCTAGTTTGTTGGTCTTTCTAGCATAGTTTATTTGTAATGGCATTTTCAGAACATCCAAGTTTTTTTAATTCAACCATAACATTTTTAATATAGGTTTACTGAAGCCTAAGAATGCACGTTTATGAGATCATCATAAAAAGAAATAGCAAAGACGCAGCACCCTTTTAGGAAGATTTACTAGCCTTTTCAAAATCCGGTGAAATCTGATAATCCTGAATGGATGAACTACCCACTGTTCTAACCTCTACTTGTTTCAACTCGGCGTTGCTACAAAAAAGTGAAGTCAGTAGGATAAGTTTGGTCCTTCGTTGAAATGGGCTAAAACTTGCACATTTCCAGTAAGGGGGAATATGTGCTAATCAGTGCCATGCTGGAAAGTAGTCCAATCATAAAGTCAACCATCAACCAATTTGTTTTAAGGTGACATCGCCCAGAATAACCAGATTTATAGTAGTATCCGAAATGCTGTACAATAAGTGTACTTAATCAAATATGGGTTCACCCAGCTTAGTCTCAGGACAACACATCCCTTTAAACGGAATAAGAACAACATTTACAATGTAACTTCTTTAATTTTCCCTCTAACTTTAACACTTGGAAGTTAATACCTGGAATCCACAATTTTTTCTCCCTCCTTCGACACATTTCAAATGAAGTAGTGTCACCCATGGCTCAAGACTAGTAAATGCTATTTATGTGGAACACTCATTCCAGAACAAAAAACACACATACAAATACGTATAAATATGTTTTTTTCATATTCACTGTAAAAAAAACAAAGGTTAATGTAGCATTACAATTTACAATTAGGTGTGAATTTCAATGACAAAGTACCGTTTTCAACTAAGAAAACCACTGAAATTCACCATTTACAGTGAGCTGGAGTAACTATACCTTGTGGCCTAAAGTAATTATAACTCTCACCCCCTCCAAGCACAGTTTTCACACAGTTTTCACATTCACAATTTCATTGCGCATTTTGCAGTGATATTATCAAAGATGTCTTAGAAAATGTAATGAGTAAGGTAATGAGTGGAGTGCTTGGCAAAACCGAGAGTTCCAATTACCTTTGGGCACAAGGAGTTACTTTAGCTACCTTTAATTAGTGAATTTCAGTGGGTTCAATCATTTGAATGTTACATTGTGACTGAAATCCACACACAACTACAATGTTACTTTAACCTTTGATTTTTTTCAGAGCATTACCAAGGTTTTATTTTCATGGAAAGTAAGACAGTTATGATACCTAACTATAACATCATTTTAACCTGTTTCTTTCCAGGAAATTTCTAGTTTTTTTAAAAGTAATATTTTATTACCATAGGTCATTAGCGTGCGCTGCAGGGGTTTCGCAGAAGGGGCCTGGCCTGCAGGTAAACAACCCCTTTGCCGCCCTGTGCCCTCCTTGACACCCAGCCCTGTGCCCCCCTGGACACCCAACCCTCTCCCCCTGAAACGCCCCCTCAGCACTCAACCCCCTCCTGCACACAACCCTCTCTACACCCATGTCCCTCTATAAAGCAGATCTATCCTCTTTCTCCAAAAATCACCACTAATTGTAATCAAATGTATACTTCAAAAATAATTCAATGCTTATAAATACGGATTACTCTAAAATATTTAACAAAGTTGTATTAAACTAAATGTCCGGGACTCTTTTTACAGTTTTTATTAATACATTTTGAGGGTGAAAAATCTGTAAATAGTCAGACATTTTTTTAAATATATATCTAGGTCTTTGAATTTTCCTTTCACCATTATTCAACCTAAACAACACAATCTTAAAAACAACCACAAGAGAACCATGTACATAAGTGCAACCATATACTATCCCCTAGAAGGAGTTGCACTCCCAGCTGTAGAGCAAAAGCATCAGCTTGGGTAATGCTGTAAAAAAGTATGTTCTCACAGGTTCATGGTTTCAATGTCACTTTGGATGTTTGTGCTTTATATTAATGTATTCCTCAGAAGGGGCTTACAGCAATGCAATATTTCCCATCGTCAAGGCTATGCTAATGGAACACAATAATATGCTTTTGGAAATGACATCTCTAGTTCTTGATAACATTTTCACACACAATGGTTGCTGGTTCAAACAAACACAAGGGGACGCTACAGCTCATAATTGTGTCTCCTTTTGCGAATCTCTAGAAGGGCTGGAATGAATACTTACACATCTGGACCTACTGCCCTCTTGATCTGATTGAACACATTTTATATTGGGGACGATTTATAGATGGGTTATGTAAAACACTGGCAGTGTGGATATGTTGGAAAGATTTGCAAAACATCTAAGTACAAACGCATACAATTTTTCCTTTGTACATAATTATAGCAGGGAACGAATAGACTTTTTAGATGGGGAACATTATTTGGAGGGTAAAAGCATAGCATCAACAATTTTCAGGAAACCCATGAAATCAGTTTTACATGCTACCAGTGAGCACCCTCCATCACGAAAAAGAGCCATAACTCTAAGAGAAATGACTTGAGAAGCAACTGTAGTAGTGATGAAATTATCACTCTAGAACACAACTTTAGAATGAGGGGAGACCCTATAGATGCTTTGAAGGAGGTTTGGCACAAGATTTGCACCAAAAACAGATTATGCTTCCTAGAGCTAGGAAGAAAGGAGGACACCCAAAACATAGGATCTCTCCAATAACACCTTATAGTAGACAGAGCTCATCAGTTTACACAAACACTGGCAGCTATTGACAACTAACCATATTCTTTCTAAAATTCTACCTGAAAAACTACAGTAACACAACAGGGGCAGACCACTGCATGATATGTTGTGTCACTACAAATAGCCATCACTGATATATAAAGAATATGGTTTCCATCATTACAGAGAGTTTAACAAATATGGCAGATGCAATGTTCGCCAATTTGCACTGCACAAATGATTAATTTTTCATACAAGCCTAATAGATAGGAAATATTATTTTACACAATTTGTCAATTATAATACAAAATGTGTGGTGCATTGCATTACTTGCCACTTTAATCTTATATATGGATACACTATTCGGTCTTTAAAGGAGAGGGTTCAGGAAACATAAGAGCTATCAGGAATCGTTATTGCAAGTAACCATTTGCTAAATATTACATCTCCAGTCACTTCGAACATGAAAACCAATGCTAAAATGTTTCGCTATAGCTTGGGTTAAATCTAGAGGGGGAGGGTGTCAATCAAGCACTTGCCCTGAGAAGGATGGAAACTATCTGGCTCATTCGGTTGAGGGCAGTAGACATGGGATTAAAAGCGAGGGAACTTCATGCGTGATAATCTGAACTGGTTCATAAGAACGCTATCCTTCAGCTCATGTCACCATTATGTTATCTCTGGAATACAGCTATAGAATATACTGCGGTGGTTGTAATTCAATTACAGTCTTGTGACTATATTTGATTATTGTATACATATTCGACAGTGGATGCAAGAGAACTCGCCGAAGTAACAATTTGATTGACTAGGCACTACGTAGCACTAACTTAAAATGACTCTACTTATCTAACACTGGGCAAACACATTTACCGCTTTTGAGTTAACATGGGATTACCATTGGCAATCTCCACTTATATTTAGGAGTGTTCTGATACTTATTTGAAAGTTGGCGCTATGCCAATATGCAACACTTTCCTGCAACAGTCCCTTATTAGATCTGCTATACTATTTCAACTAGAAAATTATTTTGAGCCAGAGCTCTTGGTTTCAACTTAAGTAAATGTAAAGAATCAACTCATTTTGGATATGGTCCACAGTAAACAGTAACAACATCATAGTTGGTATTTTTCATTTACTTTTGATCTTCGCGGGAAACACTATACTGTCAATGTTGTCACTCTTACTTGACAACGCCACGTAAATATGGCAGCGTTTGTTTATTAAACTTCACGGTTCACTGGTTAGTCATATAAATATTTACATAGTGGTGGGTTTCTATCTACACACCGGTGTGGTGGTTGTTATTCATTTGTACTCTTGTTACTTTACTATAATAGTTCAACAAGGAATTTCTGTGTTCCTTCTCAGGCACATGCGAAGCACAGCATTTAGCTATGGTATTTGGATTCTATTGGCTGGAATAGTTTGGACAACAATCTAAAATAACAATCCAGTAAGGTCGCTGCCTCGACTTGATTGTTGCACTTTTACAGTAGTTGTCTTACAGCCTATGAGCATTAGTAATCCGTCACATGGTGAATGATATTCCACTTGTTTGTTTTGATCCTTTTCTGTTTTCACCAGACTATGTGCAATGGTGATCCTGCTATATTAATTCCATACAAGACTTCTATAAATTTGCCAATAATTTGAAAATATAATGAATCCTTCATATTCCAATAGTTGAACGGGATGCCATGCATACTCGCATAAGATCTAGTCTGATTGCGTTAGTGACAACTACGCTGACTGCGCTCATGATCGAGGCATGTACAAATTTAAATTTCTTTCTGCATCTAGATGTGAGCATGTTTGGTTGAGTGATGAGGCCTGTGTGTCAGTTCATGAATACTTGTCGAAATGCACAGCAGCAACAAGTAACAGCTGCTTGCTTACACTAGGCATACACTGGTTTCACACCACACAATGGTCACCGACTCTGTTCTAACAGCTACAAAAGAAAATACTCTTCCAATGGCCAGAGATACTTCAGTGCTCTTTACCTTATTAGATTCATAAATCATCATTAGGCTGTTCCAATAACTCTCCTTTTCAGGAGTATAAAAGTGTATGCAAGCAAGTGCCTATTATTCTTTCTTTACCTTACGAATTATGACTAAAGTGTCTAAGGATGCCCAACATCTAAAGACTGCACTGAAGGGGGCAAAGTAAGCCAAACAAGAGGCTTTCCTAATATGCGTACACATTGCACCACTCTACTCTTTTGTAGTTATCGTTAATTGGCTAGGGTATCGTGTACTTTAGCATGCACACCAAAACTGTTCTCCTGGTGATTCCACAGTTTAATTGCTAGATATGAGCTGCTGGCTTTAAATTCATCCCCTAACCACCTCTAGTTTCATTCCTGGAGTCTGTACCACAACACTCTCTCCACAAGGAAGCACACAATATAATGAAGTGCTCCTCACTTCCGCTTGAACTGGAATCTTGCAAATCACAAAGTAATGGGCTGTAAAATACCTTGCTGACTAGTTACTTACCTGTAACCCTAGCTCTCCTCCTGGAGAATCCTCATAAGTCATAAACTCTGAATTTTCCCTCCGAATCCCGGAGCACTTGGTTACAAAATATAAGCAATCAATTTTTCTGTTTGAAAAACCTTTCTTTCTAAAGCAATGTATTGTTGGCAGCCTATTAAAGGCTTCACTGGTCATCTGACTCATTTTCGTTAAAAAAAGAATACAATTACAAAAAGTCAGAAAAAGCCACAGTTAGTGGTGTAGTGTCAGGAAAAATCGTTTGCAAACCTATTTAAAGAAAGGATAAGAGGACAGAAGGTCAGTGTAACTTTAATTGGCTACAGACTGAAACAGTCATTGCTTCTTCAAGGAGTGTCACTGTGGAAAAGTAAATTTTGCCATGTAATATGTGCCTACGTGTTCCCCATCCTATGTTATCTGTGCATGATCGATATGCATATGTATCCCCCTATGATCAATTAAAGACGCAATTACAGTTGTGTCCAACTCTAGTATGCTAGTTTCCAGTCATCATGAGAGCTACGAGTATTAGGCCTATGTAAACCTATGTTGCCACGTTTCACAGTGTGCACGTTAATTCAGAATAAAGTCCCCGTTTCTAGGCCTCAAAAGGGCCCGGACACCAGATTCAGCTCCTGTCTCCTGAACCCTCTCCGAGGAGCGATACAGCCCCCACCTGTATCCCTGACCCTTCGCTTACTTCATGCCTCGCAGTGCCCGGCTCGGCCTGGCTCTGCCTCCCAGTCTGCCAAGAGTATGTTATGATTCTAGTTATCAGTCCAGCCCTCCTTCTCTGCATTCCTAAGCTACTGAATCGCATCAATAGTTTCCGTCATGGTCTAGCCTTTATACTGTATTATGGTCATAGAATATTCCCTCGACCCGCACTACATGTAGAATAATGCATGCACCAGTCTTAGAGTCTGTTAGCCTTTACCCTGATAACTTTTGGATTCTATCAACATGTTCTCTAAACACCAGATACTAGATAGGCTTTAGGTACATGTCGCTCTGACACTCCAGACTTTCGTCTCCTCTTCTAGTGCAGAAGTCATAGCCCCCAGTTCTCCCTAGTAACACGTCATTGCCAGTTTGCGCGCACCACTAGGTTAAAGGTCCCAGCTCCTCAGGTAGCCCCCTCCATGTTTCCGCCCCATTTATGACATATTCTGTTACGTTTACATCACATGTCTATGTATACGCCCTGTACACACCTCTTGTTACACCCACTTTATGCCTTATCTTTCGCGACTGTTACGAAACCCCGCCTACTGCTACGCCTACTGTATTGAATGTAATGTATTTTGTTTAACTATAAATATTGTGCACTGTTATTTAAAGTTATCCCTTATGCTCCCAGATCCTGCCCCCGGCAGCTGCCATCCCATTCCCATGCAGGCTGTCCTGTTCCTGTCCTTTATGCCTGATTAAAGCCTGTAAACTCCAGCTACCTCGAATCTTGACTCTTATTTATTGAGCTATCTGTTTATATTGTATCCAGTCAAAAATAGATCCGGTAATTAATTATTTATTTACCACATAATGGCGCCCGAATAGGGACTTGCCCTTTCCCCACGCGCCGGCGAAGCCACGCAAGCCCCCTGACCCTCTGCAGCCGTGACGGAACCATCCTGCGCACCGGCAGATATTTCTGCTTCAAGTATCCCTCAGGTCCACGGAGGAGACGGAGGTTGCGGTCCAGCATCCAGACGAGGCGGTGGAGGAACGCGGCGAGTCCCGACCAGAGCCCAAGCCGAGAGTCCAAGGTCCGAGGTATCCGGAGGCCCACCCGTAACTGAAGTCCGAAGTTCGTAGTCCGTCGTCGTAGCAGTCCAGTCCAGTCTGAGGCCTTCCGTTCTTGCTGCCCGGTGAGTACCGTTGCTGGGGTAGTATCTAGACAGGGTCAATTCATTTGTCTCTGGTCCGTGGGTTTGGGTACGCAAATCCAACACGAAGTGTCCCCCTAGGTGGATGCGGGTCCTGACGTGTCTCTTTATGGGACCGGTATGTTTCGTACTGTTTCAGCAGTGCATCTAGTAATTCTAGTAAGTTACGTTCTCGAGAAATTCATGTGTTTCTGTTCTCAGTATTCCAGGTAGTATTCTGTCCGAACTGTTATTTTAAATGTTATTTCATGTGTTTTCAATGTCGTGGTATGAGTGATCTGTTTTGTTTTCAAGTTATTATTGTGTTTATCGTGTATTGTATTGTGTTCAGTATTCTAGTCTAAAGTATGCCTCTGTTCTCTAAGTTACGTCAGTTAAAAACTAGAAAAGGGCTGCTCGAGGAAGCAGTTCCTGTCCCGCCTAGGGACAGTCCAGGTCATTTTATGTATCATAAGCATGGCTTAAGTGCCATAATATATCTAGATTTATGGTCTGATTATACCAGACATCTCGAAGAGAAATATAGATGGCCTGTATCAGGCACATGGGATGCCGAGTGCATCATGCGAGTAGAAGAAGCATTATGGAAAAAGAAAGCCAGACAGTCACAGAAAGATGCCATCGAGTTATGGCGCAAAGAATCTCATAAAAGAACCGAAAAAGAATTCAGAAAAGCAGAATTAAGTAGAGGATCCTCAGAAAGAGCCCAAGAAAGGGAATTAATTGAAATAGGTGAACGAGTTAAAACAGAACAGTCAGACAGACAGAGGAATGCCCTTATTAAGGGTATGTACCCTCTTCTTGCCGAGGGCTTGCCAAAAGCAACCCCGGAGGCATCCAGTAATTTTCCGCCACCATTAGTTCCAACCAAGCTACGTCATAAACCGACCGCAGCTGATATTTTTCTCTCGTCCTATTTGGACGACACAGTCCCAGAATATGCAAATCCTGTTCCGCCTGCTCCTGTAAATAATGTAATTCCTGTTCCTCCAGCCACCGGGGCACCCGTTACAGCACCTGTTACGGTACCCCCGGTCCAGCCCACAGTACAAGTACCCGCTACATCAGTCACTCTGCCCGCCCGTACAGTACACACCGACGATTCCAGTTTAGGAGCCGCGGGGGGAGGTTCTCCTCGTACCCCGCCTCAACACAGACGTATGACGCTACATGAGCTAGCGGTACAGCGTACACCCAAATTTCAGTCCGTTGCAGATATCAAGCGAGCACTTACCGAATGCCGTTATGATCCAGTCCCAGGCGATGATGACATGGTCTTGTATTCATTGCGTGTAAGAAGGGTGACCGAGTATTTGGACACCCTACCGAATATGAAAAGTTATCTAGACAGAATATATCATTTCATCCGTACAGGAAGAGATCCAGAAAGTATTAGCGACACCATGGTCCAAAGAAAAGTCGAGATTCAGCTCATGATTTTAAAGTTTCTAATTAATTGTTTAATAAGGGAACAAGATTATCCAGGAAAAGATCCAGAAGAAATGAAAGTCCTGACCAGGTGGAGTGACCATATAGCCGAGGGAAGACACAAGACACTAGGTAGTATAGAGAGTATGTACAAGAAAATCCGTAAAGAAATAATAAAGTTACACGAGAAACGAGAAGCAACACAAGCAACCGAGAAAGAAGACGCCTCTGATACTGAAGAGGTAGACAGCGAGAATCCTTCCAGAATAGCGTATGTAGGTAGAACTAGACTTTCCGACCAACATTCACGTCTAGACTACAAGAAAACTGTTCCTTCTCCAGTACCAGAACAGTGTTCTCTAGAACAAGTATTCCAAGCTACCGATAAAATTCTGAAATCACGAATCGGTTATAGTGAACTTAGTACCATGCATGAACAAGAACTAGTCCGATCAGCGGTCCGATGGACTACTGATTCTACCACTTTTCCAGACGAAATAGTGGCACAAATGTTTCTGAAATTGCCCCCAGCCGAGCAGCGACTGGTGGGTATGTATATGATCCAGCACCTCATTACATTATATGAGGAACAGCATTCTGATCCAGGTCCGTTACATGATGTTCTGAACGAGTTACTCCAGTATAGATGGAGAGGCCTAGGTACCGATTTAATTAGTATCATTCTAGAACAGCGTCACAAATATAGAACGTTTCTGAACCCGCATTTTGTTCATGTCTCACCGCCAGAAAATAAACTATTATATATAGATAGACAGCATCCGTTACGAGAAGTACACCCAGTTAGGACAGCGGGTGGTGAAATGCAACGAGTATTTGTTTACACCCCTATCACAAAGATGGAACTCTTAGAGATGAAGAAATTAATTCCCTGTCACGACAAAGATCCAGCAGGGTTCCATCGAGAATTGAAAGACATGCTCCGTATGGGAGAATACACGTATCCTGATATCATTAAAATGTTAAAGGTCCTGTTGCCCGCAGGGGTATATGAGAAACTCAAGGAAAAAGAATGGGAGGTGGGAGAGAAAAAGATTGATTGGACAGCCCTAGAAGCTGAAGATAAAATACGAGTACCAGGTACCGGTCTTGGGGACAAATGTAAAGAATTGCCCGAGTTATTGATACAAGTTTTGCCAAGGTTACTAGTCACGAAAAAGGAAGATTGGGATGCAATCTCAGCATGCAAACAGAAACAGGATGAAGACACTAGTGATTTTTATTCTAGATTTGAAAAATGTTTTATTATTAACAGTGGTTTGAAGACGAGTAGCGAGTCATACCCTCATCTTTTTGTTACTAAACTAGTCGAGAATTCAAGTCCACAAGTTAAAAATCGAGTTTTGAAAGTCGAAAGTACCTGGCAAGCTAGTACTCCGTCCCAAATGTTACAGATGCTCCAGTATCACCAGAACAGAATCAGGGAAGAGCAAGATCATGAAAGGAGACGTATGAAAGACACGAAAATGAAAGTATTAGTTGCACAATCTGTTCCTCAAGACAGTCAGAAGAGGGGTACGAATCAAGCCAGTCATCCTGCAGTTCCTGTTAAAGGGATCTGCAATTACTGTAAACAGCCAGGTCATTTTATAAACGAGTGTGCAGTTCTGAAACACAACATAGCTACTGGTAAGACTAAAGAAAGACCACGTCCGCCTAGACAAGAACAAGTTTCACAGACTTCTCAGTCACCACAGAATGCACAACAGACAGTTACAGTACCGCAGCCTATCGCTGCAACACAGCATGTTACACAGCAGATGTACCAGTATGCTCAGTCAGAGTATCCAGAGTATCAACAGTATTCATGAAACAGCCTAGAGAGGGAGGTAGGCTTGCCTCTCATCGAGATACCTGTAGATCAAGAGGGTCCCTATGTTCACAGTCAAGTATTAGGGAAAGACAGAAAGTTTCTGATTGATACAGGGGCAAGTAGGACTACTATCAGTCATGACGAGGTTCCAGGGGCTCCGCTCTCAGGCTCTAGAAATGTTTCCCTTGGATTTTCAGGAAAGCCAATTGTTAACGAGATTTCGAAACCAGTTTCTCTAGAAGTTGGTCCATTGTCCCGAACTACTGATTTGTTACTTACGAAATCATGTCCAGAAAATTTGTTAGGTATTAAGACACTGAAAGAATTAGGTGCAGTTATTTGCTGCTCCCCAGAAGGAATCCGATTGTTGGTCACTATGTATTACGTGATTTTGATCCAAGATTATCAAATGTACCGCAGCATTTATGGGCGCAAGGTCCAACTGATGTAGGTTTTATGCAAATCACACCCCATCGTGTGACTCTCAAACAAGGTATAGTCTTGCCACGAATCAGACAGTACAGATTGCCACCTGAGGCTGTAGCAGCCTTATCCAAAATTATTGACGAGCTCATTGCTCAAGGAGTGGTTGTAGAAACTGACTCCAATGTATGTAATTCTCCTATCATTCCAGTCATGAAACGTACTGATCCAAATGCACCTCCAGTATATCGATTAGTGATTGACCTTCGAGAGCTTAATAAATGTATCATACCCCAGTACCCAGTAGTCCCAGATATTTCATCCCTATTGACAGCCATTGATTCTGAAGCTACGTTTTTTACTGTTATCGACCTCAAGAATGCATTTTTCAGTGTCCCGATTCATCCAGACAGCCAGTACCTTTTCGGTTTTTGTTTAAATGGAAGGAGCTATAAATTTACACGAGCTCCTCAAGGTTTCACAGAAAGTCCTAGTATTTACAGTGAAGCACTCAAGAGACAACTAGACAATATTCACATGCCAACTGACACTGCCCTGCTCCAGTATGCCGATGATCTACTGATCACAGCCCGTTCTGAACGTGACTGCGAGCGAGCGTCACTTACAGTTCTGTATTTTCTAGCCGACATGGGGCACAAGGTGTCCCCTTCGAAGCTTCAATTCTGTGTCCAGCAAGTGATCTACTTAGGCCACTTACTGTCCAAGTGGGGTAGGCAGTTGACACCAGACCGTATCCAGTTAATAGCGAGTCTTCCACAGCCCAAGACACAGAAGGAGGTACGAGCTTTTATTGGCCTCACTTCTTATTGCAGACAATGGATTCCTCAATATGCATTTCTAGCCAAGCCACTGATACAGTTAACGGCACAGGAGGCAGCCGTATCGACGGTCCTCCCTTGGACATCTGAACATACACTTGTTTTTAATGAATTAAAGAAAGCCTTATGCCAAGCACCTGTTCTAGCTACACCGAACTACAGTAAGCCTTTTATACTTTTTGTCACAGAACGTGATGGTACTGCATTATCTGTTCTCACCCAAGATCAAGCAGGACAGTACAAGCCCTGTGCTTATTTTTCGAGCACATTAGATCCAGTAGCCCAGGCTCTGCCTGCGTGCCTCAAGTCAGTTGCAGCCACAGCTCTAGCTATCAGACAAAGTTATTCCATAGTGTTAGGACACTCCCTGAAAGTACAAGTTCCACACTCCGTGGAAGTTCTTTTAAACCGAACACAGACTCAGCACTTGACTATTGCACGTTTAACAGGTTATGAATTGACACTGTTCCAACCGCACATAGAAATCAGACGCTGCAACGTTCTAAACCCCGCTACACTGTTACCGTCAGTTACCTCAAATCCTGCCACACATGACTGTGTGGAAGTAGTTAACACTATGACTAAGCCAAGACAAGACTTGACAGATATTCCATTACCTGATCCCGACCTGACACTTTATGTGGATGGGTCATGTATGAGAACTAGTACAGGAGAATTAGTAGCCGCGTATGCAGTGACTACTGACACTGAAGTTATAGAGACACATCGTATTGATACCCTGTCTGCTCAAGCAGCAGAGCTAGTCGCTCTGACCCAAGCCTGCATACGTGCCAAGAACCTGAAAGTAAACATATATACAGATTCACGTTATGCATTCGGAGTCGTACACGACTTTGGAGTGCTCTGGCAAGAAAGAGGTTTTATGACTTCTCATGGAACCAAGATTCAGCATGGTCTTCTCATTCAAGCTCTGTTAGATGCAATACATTTACCGACAGCTATCGCTATTATGAAGTGCAAAGCACATACGAAAGTCACTGACATTATTTCCCAAGGTAACGATCTAGCAGACCGAACAGGCAAGCTTACAGCTCAGACTCCAGACATTCCAGTTAACATGACACTGACACACACTCCAGAACAGACTACTTGTATGACAGTTAAGGACCCTACACAAGATGTCATAGATATCCAGTCACATGCTACTCCCGATGAAATCAAGAAATGGTCCGAACAAGGAGGGGTCCAGACAGATCAGGGATGGTTGACGAAGGGAAAAGCCACATGGTTTCTCCCCGACTCAATGGTTCAAGTCATTCTTAATACCGCACATAGTCCTGCACATTTAGGAGAAAAAGCCATGTTAGACAGTATCCAGAACCTTTGGTTCAACAAGCACTTACGAGCTGCAGCCAAGCAGAAAGTCCGTACCTGTATGATATGTTGCCAGTTCAATCCAGGTAAAAGTGTCCCGGTGGAACAAGGTGGATTCCAGCCTCCTGACCACCCTTTTGAGGTCCTCCAAATGGATTATATCCAGATGGAGCGATGTCGAGGTTTCAAGTATGTCCTCGTAGTTGTATGCGCTTTGTCCAGATGGACAGAGGCATATCCAGTCCCAGATTACACAGCTGCGACCACTGCCAAGCAGTTGGTTCGTGAATTCTTTCCCCGCTATGGACTCCCTAGGGTCGTGTATTCAGATAACGGCCAGCCATTCTCATCTGAACTTATGAAACATGTGTCCCTTCTGTTAGGGTACCAGTGGAAGTTCCATTGTGTGCGCCATCCTGAAGCCGCCGGTCTCGTAGAGAGACATAACCAGACATTAAAAATCCGAATTGCCAAAGTTTGTAAAGAGAAAGGTGTAGACTGGCTAGTAGCTCTGCCAGTCGCTCTATTTTATATGCGCATGGTTGCACATTCCAGATCAGGTCTGTGCCCGTATGAGGTTGTATTCGGCCGCCCCCCAAATATGTGGGGTACACCTAGACCCCGAAGTATTACAGATGTTTCCAGTAATACGCTGACAGATTACCTAGCTTCCTTGATGTCTGCCCTACACTCTTGTCGTTCACAGGTTGCCGCCGCATTTCCAGACAATACCGAGGTGAAACCGCATGAAATCGTTCCAGGAAACCTTGTACTTGTCCGGAACTTTGATCGTTCAAGTCCGCTGGAGCCTCGTTGGAAGGAGCCACGACTAGTCCTTCTGACCACCCGCACGGCCGTGAAGTTGGAAGGCCGCAAGGGCTGGGTCCATCTGTCCCACATCAAGAAATTCCATGGACTTCGAGAAAAAACATTTGCCAAGAACATTTCTAAGGACTGCCTAAAGATTGACTCTGAATCCAAGCCTCCCCTGTTAGAGGAAACTCCGCAGCAGGAGTATAAAGCAAAGTTGAGGTCTAGTAAAATAAGTCAGCCAGTTTAATTGTCTAAGTCCCCCTCGGGTGAAACGGTTAGACAGGTCCCTGACATGTATGAGATAGACCCCCATAGCGAGAGAGTTAGTCAAAACTCTATCAAGTGTATCATTGTTCTAAGTTTTCTGCTATTTGTGAGTTTAATGGTTACCTGCACAAGTTATGCATTACATTTATGTTTTCCAATTTCTCATGTAAATATGTTTTCTAATGCTACAGTAGAGCACACATTTAGTGATCTGCCTCCTCACGAGCTATCCTATCGTCTTGCTATGAGAAATAATACATTTATAAGAATGTTACACTATTCACACCAGACCAGCAATGCCACTAATTGTTGGGTGTGTGGTCGACTCCCCCCTTTCCAGACACCGAAGGGAGTTCTGCCACTCTTTCCTTATCCATTTTCACATAATGGTTCGTGTGGAGCATGGTCCACGTTAACGTCATCCACAACTGATATGTCCCTTCTGAATAGTACATGTTTCCCAGACAAGCAAGGTCTCCCTCATAGAACAGGGTTAGATCTAGAAAATGAAGTATATGATTTAGGTAATTATTCTTCGAATTTTATGGTCCTGAATGTTCAGTCCGATACTACTCCAGATTTGCCTGCTATTTCAGTACTACCAGTCAAAGGCGAATTATGTGTCAGAAAGAATGGTTCCGCACATGTAGGACATAGTGATTGTACTACTACTGTCGAGTATAGTGACAGTGGGAAATCTATTTTTAAAGCCTCACGTCATTCTTATTTTGTTTGTGGTCAGACCGCATATGTTCGTCTGCCCCTCGATTGGGATGGAACATGTTACATTGCCTTCCTACTGCCACCAGTTTTTCTAGCCCCATCTGATTATCATAGAAACACACATCTAGTACACATTAGACATAGAAGGGAGATCGAGTCCCCGATTGTCGATCAAACTGAAACTACTCTAGAACAGTATACAGACTTCAATAAAGGTTTCTTCTTCTTTATAGGACCTATCCAGAATAGTAAGCTAATACGTAGGTTAACCAGAACCCTTGAAGCAGTAGTGAATGAGACTACTTCTGCTCTAGGTAACTTGACCGAAGAGCAATCTGCTATGCGTTTTGTTGTGCTCCAAAATCGTCTCGTTCTTGACGTCATACTGGCCGATAGAGGAGGAGCATGTAGAGTCATCGGATCTAGTTGCTGCATTTTCATTCCTAATAACGCGCCGTCTGTTTATTCAGCTATAACCAGACTTCATAAAATTGCCCATCAGATACACCAGAATCCAGGCACCTGGACATGGTCCGGTTGGCTCTGGAGTATAATTTCTGCCTGGGGATGGAAAGTATTGTCATTCCTAGGTATAGCAGTAATGATCATTTTCAGTTGCTGCCTCTGTTTACAATGTGGCCCTGCGATTTGCGGCATTTGTGCTACCTCTTGTATTCCTAGTCCTAAGTCCCGTTCCAAGACAATTCGAGACGAGCAAATGATACTGTATGAAATGATAGATGGTATCATGAATATTCATGTTTCCTGATGGAAACGTAGGGCACAAGGAGGGAATGTGGAAAAGTAAATTTTGCCATGTTATATGTGCCTACGTGTTCCCCATCCTATGTTATCTGTGCATGATCGATATGCATATGTATCCCCCTATGATCAATTAAAGACGCAATTACAGTTGTGTCCAACTCTAGTATGCTAGTTTCCAGTCATCATGAGAGCTAAGAGTATTAGGCCTATGTAAACCTATGTTGCCACGTTTCACAGTGTGCACGTTAATTCAGAATAAAGTCCCCGTTTCTAGGCCTCAAAAGGGCCCGGACACCAGATTCAGCTCCTGTCTCCTGAACCCTCTCCGAGGAGCGATACAGCCCCCACCTGTATCCCTGACCCTTCGCTTACTTCATGCCTCGCAGTGCCCGGCCTGGCTCTGCCTCCCAGTCTGCCAAGAGTATGTTATGATTCTAGTTATCAGTCCAGCCCTCCTTCTCTGCATTCCTAAGCTACTGAATCGCATCAATAGTTTCAGTCATGGTCTAGCCTTTATGTCTCCATGTAAGAGAAATACTGTATTATGGTCATAGAATATTCCTCGACCCGCACTACATGTAGAATAATGCATGCACCAGTCTTAGAGTCTGTTAGCCTTTACCCTGATAACTTTTCGATTCTATCAACATGTTCTCTAAACACCAGATACTAGATAGGCTTTAGGTACATGTCGCTCTGACACTCCAGACTTTCGTCTCCTCTTCTAGTGCAGAAGTCATAGCCCCCAGTTCTCCCTAGTAACACGTCATTGCCAGTTTGCGCGCACCACTAGGTTAAAGGTCCCAGCTCCTCAGGTAGCCCCCTCCATGTTTCCGCCCCATTTATGACATATTCTGTTACGTTTACATCACATGTCTATGTATACGCCCTGTACACACCTCTTGTTACACCCACTTTATGCCTTATCTTTCGCGACTGTTACGAAACCCCGCCTACTGCTACGCCTACTGTATTGAATGCAATGTATTTTGTTTAACTATAAATATTGTGCACTGTTATTTAAAGTTATCCCTTATGCTCCCAGATCCTGCCCCCGGCAGCTGCCATCCCATTCCCATGCAGGCTGTCCTGTTCCTGTCCTTTATGCCTGATTAAAGCCTGTAAACTCCAGCTACCTCGAATCTTGACTCTTATTTATTGAGCTATCTGTTTATATTGTATCCAGTCAAAAATAGATCCGGTAATTAATTATTTATTTACCACAATACAACCAGTATCACACCATGCCCGTCAGTGGCAGTTGAGTCAGTTCACTTTTACGGTGATCATGATGGAACTGTAGTTAATCTCACTCTTCTCCAGGCACGAGGGAGGGCTTCTTAAGACTAAAATGAATATTCCCCTGGGGAATTACTCTGATTACAAGAACTACTCTTTCTCCTCCAGACGATCTTCATTTATAGTAATACGCAGTGAACAGTATCAGCCCCATCACTAGAAAGGGAGGAGAAAAAGACAGAAAAAAACCACAGAACTAGCTACTCAAAAAGAAGCTTGTTTCACTTCTGCTCTGAAATCTAAATAAAAACAATAGGTCTTATTTAGAGTTTGGCAGAGAACATACTATCACAACTGTGTCAGATATCCGTTGGCCGCGTGATCCTTGCACAATTCAAACATTGGCCACTACTAGCTGGGCGTGGTCCTAGACTCGTGCGGTATCTGGGCAGGGACTTTCTATATTCTCCGCACATCCCTCATTGGGGTAACCCTTGCTTCCACGAGCTCTCCAACGCCAGGTAAAGCGTATGCTTGATGCACATGGAGTGCAAGTTCTGGGCAACCGGTTTCAAAAGGGAGTCCTCAAGGCCAACTCTGCAATGGCTAACTCCGATAGACTGTCGATTATGGACAGGTATACAGTAAAGGCGCTGCACAGCCCACTTCGGGTGATGCTACCTCTTGCCCGTCTGAGCCCAGGGATTTTGCTCCACTTACCTTGCTGATTACGTCCCCCGAGAACAGCCACTTAGTTTCTAAACTATACCATATCTCCATTAGATGGAAGTCTTCAGAGGTGGATAAAGCCTGGGTAGCATGATATGGGCGTAACACTCCCGGATACAGTCTGTTATTATTGCTGCATGCAAACTAAGCTTGTGTCTGGGAATTATAGACTTTAAAAATTGCACTATAAATATCAACACAAAGCATACACCACCCCTGCTGCTTTGGCTAAGCTAGACCCTACTACATCATACCAGTGCCCGAAGTGCCACACCGACTACGCAGACTTTTCCCATTTGACATGGACGTGTGAATACGAAGCTTCCTTTTGGAGGGTCATTCTTTCTACTTTTTCACTCATGATCGAGCAACCACTTTCACCTGACCCCCTACTGGCGTTGTTGGGATAAGTCAAACCTTTAGTACTGGGGGTGTGTTGCTTTACTGCTATAGCCCTACTTTTGGCCAAGAGACAGATTTTGCTACATTGGGGCCCCTCGCCACTAAGGTGGCCTGGCTAAAGGATCTGTCTTATCGAGACACTACGTCTGAACTGTATGCAACCTCCAGTTACACTCTCTTCAGGAACCTCCTGAAAACCTACTTGTTTTGTCAAGCCTATGAGTAACAACTGTGCACTGTCTTCACTCCTGTTATTGCTTCTCCGTCCCTAGCGCCATGAAACCGCCTGGTGTCCGCGCGCTGTACAAGTAATTTTAACATAACATAACCTACCCTCTAACCCATTACATCTAGACCCAAAGATATTTGTAGGCAAGTGCAGATCTATTTGTTGTCCATGACCGATACCGCCAGCAATGCCTCCTCAGTAAAATGATGGGATACTGCGATATGTTATTTTGGCACCGACTTGCATTAATGTATGAATAACAATAAGCCTTTCTTCTTTCCTCCTGTATGACATGCAATGATATCCTATGTACTTTCTTTTAACCTGTGTCTCTCTGCTTTAGATTTTGTTTTCGCCCCCTTCTCTGGGTAACCAATTGTACCTTATGCGAATGATTTCATTTTTTGCAAATACAGTAACTGGCTTCGCTGCCTTGCTGGTTAGGAAATGATAAATAATGTTTTTTTTTTAAAGATATCAGTTCGTTGTATTATAAGTGCATTATAGCCTTTTGTACTTGTAATACAGCAGACGGGATGTCGTCACATTTTGACAGATTATTCCATCCACCAAACTCTAAATGAGGCCTAATGTCATTTAAATGGATGTACGAACTTCTAAGTGGCCACTTAAGAGGACAGCCATGGACACATTTCTCAGGTAGGTAGGAGCAGCTGCTTGACCTCTTTTGTAATCTGCTTTGGGACTACCAGGTAAGGTTCTATTAGCATTGGTATGACAGAGCAAAATATAGGATTCAACACACCTAGATATGGACCGTTTGTAGTGGGTAAACATGTAAAGGGCTGTAACAAATAAAGAGATGATTTAATTGTAAAGAGATGATTTAATAGTCTAGGGAGGTAAACATGTTAAACTCTGCTGGAGAGGATGGATTCTGGAGGAAGCTGCAAGAGAAATAGTTTGATATGAAGTCTGAAACTAATTTGGTAAGAAAACTATGATGAGTTCTCGTCACAACTTTATCCCTATGGAAAACCATGTAATGACACCACCAGAGAAGAGACTGGATTGGGGTCTGAGAAAGAATCAGTTTCTCTCCACAACTGCCCGAGTACTAGGACCATAGAGAGTCACAGATGGAGGGGACTCAGCTGAAGTCTGGCATTCAGAACTAGAAACACGAAGGACGCACTTAGGTCCAGAGCAAAATCTTGGAAAGTATACTAATAAGCATCTATCAGCTCATGTCGAAGTGTCAGGGTGCCTGGATGTGTCACAATCATGCTTTAGGCCTAAACATAGTACGAAGACTATTGGCTGTCACGGACAACATCAGGCTAGCACTAGACAGAGGACAATCCACTCTACTGGTGTTATTCGAACTCTCGGCGGCTTTCGACACGGTCGACCACCAGATTCTGCTCAGGAGACTAGAGGAATGTGGGATAAAAGGAGAGGCCTTGCCGTGGATGACTAGCTTCCTTTCAGATTGTTCCCAGACAGTCAACCTGGAACCTTATAGGTCTAAGTCCAAGAAGCTGACCATGGGAGTACCTCAGGGATCTTGTCTAAGCCCTACCTTACTTAATATCTATGTTGCTCCCTTGGCCGATCTTATGACGGCATGGGTTTGTGCCACTTTCCTACGTGGATGATACCCAGCTTACCTTCTCTTTTGATAAGTCTTCCACAACAGCCCGGACCACCTTCTCTGCCGGCATGCTAGCAATATCTCAGTGGATGTGTATCAACTTCCTCCAACTTAATGCCGGGAAGACCGAGATTATGCTCTTCGGAGAAGCCGCATTGTTGTGGACACCAGAGTGGTGGCCAGGTGAGCTGGGTTTCTCCCCCGCCTCAAAGGCATCAGTAAATATCCTAGGGGTTCGCATTGAGCGGAGTCTGAACATGAAGGAGCAGGTGACCCATACGGTGAGCTCATGTTTTCATGTACTGAGTCTGCTAAGAGCAGCATTTACTTTAATCCCAGACCATACACGGAAGACTCTAATTCAGAAATTAGTCCAGAGTTGTTTTGACTACTGTAATGCTTTATTGATTTCAGCTAACGAGGCCTCGTTAGACCGCCTACAGGTAGTTCAAAATACAGCGGCACGGTTGGTACTGAATGCCCCCTACAGATCATCTTCGAGTCCGCGTTGCGGCAGCTTCACTGGTTTTCGGTGCGCAAACAAATAAAATTCAAGGTTTGCTGCATCGTCCACAAGGCGGTGTTTGGCAATGGTCCAACATATCTTGCGGAGAAAATTAGCCAATATACTCCCCTTAAAGACCTACGATCCAGCTCTAAATCCCTTCTCAAAGTTCCCCGGATTAATAAGTCTAGGACAGGGGGGGGGGGGAAGACTTTCTCATATCGTGCCCTCCGGAACTGGAATTCGCTCGCTATTACATTGAGGCCGTGCCCAGACCATCTTCATTTTAGAAAGTCCCTGAAAACATTTCTGTTCTAGATGCCTCACACAGTACCAGCACCTTCTTCGGGGGTGACTCAGGCGCCATATAAATAAATGAATATATAAATAAAGGATCTCTCTGTAATCCTTCTGCACTCCTGCTTAGAAGGCAGTGTAGAGAATAGAGAGGTAGGGTGATATTTCCTTCCAGCTGAAACAATAGCTGAATCTGAATTAGGATCTGCACATAGTACAAGCCACATTATTCCTATTTCTGCAAACATGCAGGAGCTCATTATGCACTGGAATGGATTTAGGAAAAACTCTATAGCTGGCTCGAATAGTCCCAGGAGGACTAATG
This sequence comes from Lissotriton helveticus, assembly GCF_964261635.1. Lineage (NCBI taxonomy): Eukaryota > Metazoa > Chordata > Amphibia > Caudata > Salamandridae > Lissotriton > Lissotriton helveticus. The sequence continues at coordinate 992,939,420 of NC_136067.1, forward strand.
GGAGTACCAGTCTTGCAGATTTAGGTTTTCAAAAACCAACAAACTTTTTACACTGAGTTGTTGGAGTACGTACATTACGCTTCATGACCTCATTAAACGTTGTAATGGCATCAATCAGCGGGATTCTTGCTGGAGGGGACTCAAAGTTGTGGAGTATGGCAATACTGAAGAAATTGAAGAATGAGAAGTAGCGTATCTGCGGTGTATAGATCTTGAACAACATGTAGATATTGGATGACACGTAGATCTTGATTACCAAGATGTGGAACGATTTGGATACCTAAATCTGGATTGATGACACACAGATCTGTGATGAGAGCCCTAGAACGCATTTGGAGTCACAGTCTTCCTCTAGACATTAGTGACATCCTAGGACATTCACAAGAAATGATTGGAGACAGTGAACGAGGAGGAAGAAGAGGTGGTACACGCTGTGGAAGAGCATCTACCAAAGTAAGATTTGGAGACTCCTGCTACCCTGAAAGGGGGATATTGAAACACAAGTCAAAGACTGGGTTACTGTAGGTGAAACAGTTCGCAATGAAAAGTATATTTAGAAAATGTTTTCTATGGTCGGAATAGTTTGAATGTAGTGATAATGGTAAAAGAACATGCTCAAAGGTGTCTCCCTTGAATTTCCGCCTTGCCTCGACTTTCCCCCTTTGACAGAAAAGTAAAATTAGTTTTACCGACTACCTTATCAAGAAGAAAAAAACTGTAAAAGGCTCATCTATTTGAAGAGCCTCGAACACATTAACCCTTGTAGCAGAGAAAATTGCAACAGAGAAGGACATCTCCAGACTCAAGTATTTCATCTCCCATTTAGGTACAGATTCAAATGGTGAACCTATTAATTTGTAAAGAACACCGAGCTCCTAGATAGAAGCATTTTTACTAACTGGTGAGTATACTTTCTTTTAGACCATTAAAGAAGTCGTAGATAATTGGTATCTTAAAAAAAGAACACCAATGGAAATGTCATCTACTCTCCACCACCTACATATTTGAATTTTAACTGTGTTGTTCACAAAAGAGGTAGGTTCAGGAAACCGCTGTACAACATCTTTGCAGTTATGTTATTAAAGTATTTTCAAAGATATGGATTATCAAGACGGCTATGAGTGAACTTAAAAGATGATGATATGGAACACAAAAATGTATTTCAACCTTCATACCAAGTGACTACAAGTGCAACAAACATAACAGCTGGATATTCAAGCAGTATTCCTGAAATGTTACCTAAAAGAAAGAAGCTTTGCCAGTCCTGTAGATTGTAACAGCAGGCATGTCCACTCTAGTAGAGCCATATTGCAAACACAATTTGGATAAATAGAAGGTTTTCAAAACTGCAAAGGATCACAATTGTATGAGATGCACCACATACAAAATGTTCTCCACATCTTGGAACAAAACAATCTGGTATAAGGACAACAAGCTTTGAGATAATCATGCACCCCTGCAAGAGAATAAAGTTCATATATCAGGGCTTCAGGCACCAGCGGACTAACTGATAGAGCTGAGGCTATGATCAAAAGTTCTGAATTTGCATCTGGACAAGTCCCCTTTGCATGGAAGTCACCTGATGAGGCTCTAGTTTCAATGGGAACCACTTTCAGGTATTCTTCAGGCTCAACCACCAAGGTAGGGAACTGAAGGGCATGGGGATACAGGGTGATTCTGGACAAATGAAAACTTGAAACCTTATCCACAAGAGGAAGATAATTAGTGAAAATAATCTTTTCACTAGGACTAGATTCAAAACAAGATGAGTCAGCAGGAATGTTAAAGTGACAACAGATATCTTAGACTTTGTTGGAGTTAGAAAGAGAAAAACATAGCTCGTCAATAGGCAATAGAGTAGTGCTGCCCAACACAGGTTCATATAGGTTCTTGGTTGAGTTACAGACTACTCACGATGAAGTTGCTGGCTTCAGATACAAGAGTGAAATGGAAGATGAATGGCTCAGCAATACTTTTGTTGTGCATTTTTATTGCCAATCCCTAGGCTACTCTGGCATCAGCACCATAGTTTTTATGTCAGGCTCTTTCTAGAGCTTTGCAATGTTATTTGTTTGTTTGTAAAAACTTTATTTCGGCCGATCAGGCCATAAAAGTGAATGATAAACATTTCCCCCATATATACACAATTTATACAGCAATTACATTTTCATAATATATACATGGTTACAAAACACTTACTACAAAATACAGTTTTCTAAAAACAAAATGAACCGGACAGTCATTAAAATGCACTTTAAAAATAAGAAACAAATGGGGTGTCTAATTAATCCTCCCCTATGCATACTTTAAAAGACTTCTCCTGGTGTGCCACATGGAATTTAGGAACCGTGATACAGTGAATACAATTAGAGGATTGGTATCGTATTTTAAAACTCTAAATGCTTCGGCACAGCAGGTAAACCCTAAATTTTTGCATAGTTGGATTACCCAGCGTTTACGTGGTAGCTCATATGCTGGGCAAAAAAATGGGACATGCAGATCAATTTCAGCCATTAATTTACAACTAGGGCACATACTAGAATTCTCCAGAGCCCATGAACTAGTGTAGTCTGCCAAGGGTAAGTTCCCCCATCTAAATTGCGCATACAGTTTCCTCGCCATAGGTGGTTGGATTGCATCCAAAAAGGGTTCCTTCATGTACATCTCCTTTACTTGTAAAAACTCCCTAGTCAACCTGCCCTCTTTAGTGCTCTCCTGTAATAATAGCAGATTGGATTGCCTAAACTGTTTCACGAGATCCACCCTGGATATCGTGGGACAGAATTGCTCAGGAGATAACCAGAGTTCCGGTCTCCCAAGCCTATTCGAAAGGCTTCTAATATGGGCCAACCACAGGGTTATACTGGGATTGAGTCTGGGGAGGAGCTCTTTCAGCTCTTCTTTAAACGCACTCAGCTCAGACGTTACCCATAACCTCCTCCAAAATGACAAGGGCCTGAGGGCGATCTCTTGATCAATTGGCCTCATACCCAAGTCCATGCGGAGGGGAACCAGTGGGGTGCTGCATGGTAGACCTATGAGCGGTCTCATGAAATTGTTTTCTAGCTTCATAAATTCTATAGTAGAACTGTGCCCCCAAAGCTCAGCACCGTACAAGGTGGCCCCTCTTGCTTGTGCCTTGTATATCTCCACCACAGGGGCAGCTGGCTTAAAAGTGGATGTTCTGAGCATTTTCAATATCCCCCCTGATGTCAGGGTGAGCCTAAGCCGTGCTTTAGTCAACTGGGGGCCCCACCCGAATTGCTTGGACAATGTTATTCCCAAATAATCAAATGTCCTTACTTTATCATGGAGAATGCCATTTAGAGAGGGGTTTGAATGCGTACTCTTTGGAGGGTTAAAGACCATGAATTTGGTCTTGGATAAATTTATCTCTAGACCTCTCATATTGCAAAACTGGGCAAATCCATCCAGGATGCGTTGTATACCTAGAGGTGACTTAGACAATAACAAGGTATCGTCTGCGAACATCAACGCAGGTATTTTTTCCAGTGGCCCGTTTAGGTGCATCAGTATCCTTTATATTAGTTAGGAAGGCAATGAGCCCGTTGATGTAAAGGCAAAATAATGTGGGGGCTAGCACACAGCCCTGTCTAACCCCCTTCCTAACAGGGAAGCACGAGGAAAGTTCACCAAATTTGCCACATTTAACCTGTGCATAATTGTCTACGTGTAGCCTCACCAGCACATTAAGAAGGTATGATGGACACCCAAGCTCGTCAAGCACCTCCCACAACTTCTTTCTCGGCACGAGATCGAAGGCGGACTTCAGCTCAACAAATATGAGATAGATGCTGCCACCGTTCACCGTTTTCCAGAAGAGTAGCTGTAATCTAAATATCTGGTCCACGTTGGACATGTTTGATCTGAAGCCAGCCTGGTAAGGGCTCATAATTCCCTGCTCCTCCATCCACCCCTGTATGCGGAACAGTAAGACCCTGCCCATCAGTGTGAGCTTGGAGCTCCGTCCTGGCCTGCTAAAAATTCTGCAACTAAGGCATCATCTACTACCACCACAGCACTAAAACAGCCCCCCCCCGGCAGTCTACACCAGGGGGAAGGAGCTTAGAGGTATCCACTTCTCACGAAGAAGCCGGTCCGAAGTCTGTCACCGGGGAGAACGCTACCACGATCAGGAATGCGCTGGACCCGCTGAACTGCGACACACCTTAGCTGGCCCTTTCTCATGGTCTCCCTGCCTGATGCGCATGATTGATTAGCCCTGTGCTCTCCGGGGGAGACGATTGACACCCGGAGTATCAGCGGAGCTGGAGCGGATACTCCGCCGGTGCCACTCAGACGGAGTCGGGGAAGGGGCGGGCCGGGGGCACAGAGTCAATAAGAAAGTCCCAGTGAGTGAGACATCAGTCGAGGAGGAGGACAACGGGAGGAGCAGGCGGACTGGAAGTAGTGTCCTGCCTCCTGCGCTGTACCTCATGCCAACTCCTGCCTGGGACTGTGACTGAACCAGAGTGTCTTTGAGGTGCGGCCTGCCGGTAGTCATGAACTTCGGTCGATTGTGGTAGAAGGTCACGGCCTGCTGCCCAGCCGGAGAGGGTTGGCCTGCTCCATGCCTACAATTACCTGCAGCGCTTTGTCGGATGCGGCGGCGAGGGTCTGTGTGCCTGTTGCAGTGGCATTGAGAGGTAGACTGTGGAGCACATGTGAAGTTAGGGGACTGTATGCTGAAAAAGGCCCGACAGCGGCGGGGTGAATTTGGAGCCCTGGACCCCACTTGCATGGGGAGACCGCACTGGGCCTGCTGAATCATAACACCGTGCGGTGCACGCCAGGGGGAGGCCACGCAGTGGGACAGAAAAGCAGAACCGCAGAATAGCCGCAGTGGCTGGGGAGAGCAGACGTGTTTGCGCGTCCGGACTGAAGAACCATTGTGGTTGGGTTTATTTTGTGGAGGGTGAGCTACGCAGTACTGTGCCTGGGCCTCTCTGGATTTGAGGAAGAGGTGCGATAGAGTGTTGGCAGTCACATAACCCTCACAATCCATACTTGCTGGGCTGGAGGGACAGCACCCACCCTTTTCTGGGGTCACCTGGGAACAAACGGTGGCCTTGAGTTCTGGAGCCCGTACAGACCCGGGGTTGTTACTGTGGAGTCTTGACCGAGCCCCCAAAGCTGGTGGGCCATCTCTCAGCGTAGTCTGGTAACAAAACACAGCAGCAATCTCCCCCTCACATGTGCGCATTGCTTTGGGGGTGGAGAGTAGAGTACGCTGAGGTAACCCAGGAGCGAAGTAGATAGACGCGGACACCTCGTCACTACCTGGGAGCGGCCCTACTGACGTCACTCTGGTTGATTTGCCACCCGTGAGGGGGGGGCGGGTCGCCAGAGGACAAGATGGAGAGAGGCCGTGGGGACACCTCTGGAGGCGATGATTCACTCCATTTGAATCTGGATAGGGTGCTGGCGGCCATCGCGGACACAAAAAATGCCTTGCAACAAGACATTGGGGCGGTCTTCGTGGCCCGGGAAACTGAATCGGCAATTAATTACTTGCAGCCGGAACACAGATTACATGCAACCAAGATCGATGATCTGATCCTTGAACGGTGGGCAGAAGGCCGCAATCGTAGTAACAATAACAGACTAATAGAGCTACCAGAATGGGTGGAAGGGGCCAATATGGTGCAATTTCTAGAGAGCTGGTTACGTTCTGTTGTGGCCCCGGAGCTCCTGCCTCAGTTCTTTGCTCTGGATAGAGCACACAGAGTTCCGGGCCACCCACAACCGGTGATTGCAAGGCTTCTACACTTTAGGGACACAGATGTGCTCCTTCAGCCCTCCAGCACCCATGGCCCATATGTTATTGAGAATAGCATGGTGTCAATATTCCCGGACGTCACTGCTTAAGTGCAGGAATACAGTACTCCCTAATATTCCCAGCTAAGACGAAGATCATTGTTGATGGCACCTCGCATTTCTGATATAACCCGGAGGAGGTTTGTAGTTGGATGGAAGCATATAAGCAGGGTGCCCCGCCACCTTAGAAACCACAGCACACTGAGCTAGGGCTACAACAACGCAGACGGAGACCTAAGCGCAGTTGTGCAATAGCTCAAGCGAGTAGGCTCACAGCCTCACAAACTCACCGAGATCGAGAGGCTGCGCTTCAAGCAGTGGCACAAATGCTCTCACCCATGCACCAGAGTTAAACACCAGGGACGTCAGAATCATCGGAGGATGCATCAGCTGAATCCGGGAATTCTCTGGAGTCTGAGCCCCCGCTACCGAAGCTTATGCCGCGATCTGCAGATGAGATCGCCTAGCTGCGGTAGGAATCTGGGACACTTCCTGCACTGGCTTATACATTAGGTCCCCCTGAGCATTCACATCTCAGAAGATGGACAGCCTTTGGACCTGGCAATGGGGGTGCCTTCGTTTATAGATACGACTAGAGTTTGGCCATTGCAGACTGAGGATATCATCCCATAGAGGGGCCAGTACGCTGCACCTCTGCTCCACCTGAACTTTGTATCCACCCCCTCCACGCCAGACAATCCAGTCACTGGAGCTGATGGCGGAATTCTGAGAGAAGTGATGTTTTGTAATTGTAAGAGGCATTTATATAGCGCATGGCTACCCGGAGGCATCCCAGCGCTTACAGTGAAAAACAGGGGGATGTTGCTCAATTTGGAAAGAGGAATGTTTTCAGGGATCTATGAAAGGAAAAGTGGTTGGATTCAATGCGCAGGAAAAGAGGAAGGGAGTTCCAGAGTCTGGCAGCGTTAAATGAGAAAGATCGACCTCCGCTTCTTGCCTTCCTTATTCTAGGAATAATGGCCAAGTTCTGGGTTTTGGAGCGAAGGGATCTCTTGGCTCATAAGGCTGGATAATGCCCTGAAGAATAGAGGGTCCGATTTTAAAACAAACTTATGAGCAATGCACAGGGCTTTGAACTTAACTCTCTCCTGCACTGGCAGCTAATCGAGTGACTTAAGGGCGGGTTTAGCCGAATGATGGTTGGGAATGCCCAGAAGAAGTCTTGCTGCCCAATTTTGGGTTGTCTGTAATTTGGAGATAGAGGCAGCAGGGGAACCCAAGTAAAGGGCATTAGCATAATCCAATCTGGATAACACCAGCGCTTGGACCATAATTTTTCTGGCCTGGAAGGGGAGGAGGGGGAGGATTTTTCGGATCATTTTAAGGATCCAGTAGCATAAAACAGATGTCTTCCGGGCCTGAGATTTCAATGTAAGTTCATGGTCCAGCCACACGCTCAGACTCTTTAACGGGGTTTTGGGAGTGGGGCAGGAGCCCATGTATCTAGGCCAGATTTCAGTCAAATCAAGGGGGGAGTGGTTACCCAAAAACATGATTTCACTCTTTTCCCCATTCAATTTTAGAAAGGAGTTGCTCATCCATCTTGCAATTTCTTCCATGCAAGGACGAAGACAGGAAGGAGAGCTTTCCGCTTTATTGAGCCCAATCACCAATTGCGTATCATCCGCATAGGTGACTATGTGGACTCCAAAGGGTAAAACTGCCTCCGCAAGCGTGCCGGTATAAACATTAAACAAAGTGGGACTTAAAGAAGATCCCTGTGACACTCCACAACGAAGGGGTGTCCGTTTGGACGTGACTTCCTTGTCAAAAACTTGGAAGGATCTGCTGTTCAGAAAAGATTTTAGCCAGGCCAGGGCAATACCAGTGATGCCTGATTTTAGGAGCCTATGAATCAGAATCTGATGGTTTACGGTATCAAAGGCCGCGCTGAGGTCCAATAGGAGGACCACCGCGGTGCCACCGGTGCCGACTATCCTTCTTGACTCTTCCACCACAGAGAGAAGGGCCGTCTCCATTCCCTGTAATGGGCGGAAGCCGGTTTGAGTCCGATGGAGCAGATTCTGAGTCTCCAAGTGCACTGATAGTATTAAATTAAAATATTTGTCAGTAATTTTGCCTTAACCATGGCTTCCTTCCATAACGGGGGCACAACCCCTGAAGAGAGTGAAGAGTTAATAAGGTCTAGAATAACCAGGGCGAACACGCCGGCTACCAATTTGAGTTTCCCCAAAGGAGCAGGATCGTTGGGTGAACCACTCTTCACTTTAGATAGGAGGCTTTCTAAGACCGGCGTCTCCAATGCCGGGATACTGTCCAAGGTGGCTTGGTTATCAAGAGGGATAATAGGGGTTGTAAAGTCACTCTTAACGGGGGGAAAGGAAGAGTAGATAATTTCAATTTTATTAAAAAAAAACTCTGCCAGCTTATTGCATTGCGATCCTGAGGTATCAGGGGCTGCAGGAGGAGGAGGAACTTTAGAGAGAGTTTTGACTATACTAAAAATCTCACGGGCGGAGTTAGATGTCAGAATTTTATTTCCATAGTAGTCTGCCTGAGCAGCTTTAATTCCAGCTTTGTATTGGTGAATACTTTCTCTGTATAATTTTTTCTCATCCGGGGAGAAGCTCATTCTCCAGGCTCTCGAGCTTTTTCACACTTTTGTTTCAGGACCCGTAGTGTAGCAGAATACCAGGGTTTATGGGTGGCTCCCTTTTTTATTTCTAATGTTTTTTTTTACTGGGACGAGAGCATCTAAGAATTTCTGGATCCAATGATTAAAATTATTGTTAGCTGTTCTACATTTGTGGAGGGCTCGGGTTTGGTCTCTTCCAGTACTGAGGTCCATTGTTCGATTGAGAGTTTGGACCATGGACGACTTTTCGAGTAGGTGGGAAATCTACAAAGGGCCAACAGGGGTGGTGACCAAATCAGGGAGATAATAAAATGGTCCGACCACGGGACAGGGATGGATTTACCTCCAGATAGATCCTCTAAATTCGAAAAGATAGGATCAAGTAAGTGACCCTTTATATGAGTGGGTTCACTGACTTTCTGAGTGAAGAGAAAGGCTGCTAAAGCCTTTGTAAGTTCATTAGCCGAAGTCTGCAGAGGGTCATCAAAATGGAGATTGAAATCGCCCAATATAGTAAAATTGGCCAATGAACTAGCCAGGTTTGCAGCCAGGTCTGGTAAAGCATTGCAAAATTCCCCTAAAGGACCCGGGGCTCAGTATATCAGGATGCCTGAAAAGGTTTGGACTGGGGAGAATTCAATAGAAAAGACAATGTTCTCACAGTCTGGGACTGGGCTGCCCATCAAACGGCATGTTAGGCCGTGCTTGTATAGAATGGCTATCCCTCCCCCCTTCCCTGAAGGCCGGTCTAGCCTCACGATGGAATAAGAGCTAGGCAGGGCCTGAATAAGGTCGGGTCGGAGCTGGGCATAAGCCATGTTTCGGTAAGAAACAAGACCTCCGGCGATTCCTCCTCAAGGAGGATAGAAATTTCCGTTGTGTGTTTGGGCAGTGATCTGCGGTTTAACGCAAGCAACTTAAGACTCTGTGATTTAATAAGGGCAGGCAGTGGATTTGTCATTGGATGATAACGGCAGGACAAACATAAATGCTCCTCACTTGAGGGCAGGAAGGAATGTTTGCAAGTTGTAGCAATTGAGCCTGCTAGGAAGCACAACTCTTCAGAGCCATACGGTCTCAGCTGGATGGCGTGAGGGGCAGGGGTTCTGGCCCCTGGACCCAGACGGGTTTGCCTCTGGCGCGCCCGCTGCGTGCATCCGAGCCTCCATGTGTATATGCAGCCCTCCGGCAGGACGTGGGGTAGTTGGGGGGAGGAGTCACGTCCCTCCGTACAAGCCGCACCCAAAAGCCGTGACAGACCGGGGAGGCGAGGTTAGGAATGGCAGTAAGTGCAAATGAGCATTTTAAAAGACAATAACAGAATGTGCAAATAGGCGATTAAAAGCTTAGCAAACGTTCCTTTTAAAAAAAAAAATCACAATCAACTTCCCAAGCGGCGCGCGTTTCACACTGTTTCATATAAGTTTGGGCAGCTAACCTTTGTCAATCCGCTCAAGGGATGGGGAGTTCTACAGTTGGTTTTATTGTATTACAGAATGGGGTCCGCTGCTGGAAGGGGGGGTGGGGGGTTCTCCAGCAAAGCGGTATAGCATCCTTAATTATATAGAGCACAGAGGCACCCACATCGCGATGCTACAGGAGACCCACCTTACAGAGGTGGAGGTTGTGCAGCGGCAGCGTAGGTGGCGGGGGCAACTGTATGCAAAGTTTTCAGCTTATGCAAGGGAAGCACTTGTCCGGGTCAGGTCTGGGGTCCTGTTTCAGGCGTCCCGTAAAATAATTGATCCTGACAGGATGTATGTGCTGGTAAAGGGAATTTTGAAGGGCAGGGAGGTGACATTGCGAAGAGTCTATGCACCAAATAGTTGCAGGAACCGGCTATGGAACTTTGAAAAAGCTCCGGAGATTTCTACCGCGTCGGTCACTCTCACATAGAAGAACGGTGGTCCAAGCTCTCATTACCTCAAGGTTGGACTACACTAATATCCTCTATTTGGGCATCCCGTAATGTCTATTAAGCAAACTCAAAGTTGTGCAGAACGCTGCTGCTAGAGCCACTCTCATGCTGGGCCCCAGAGCCCGCATCTCTCCCCATCTCAAGAACCTACACTGGCTTCCCATCTGACGCAGAATTCAGTTTAAGGCCCCGACATTGGCCTTTAAAGCTTTGCATGGCACCGGTGCGCATTATATCAGGAGAAGAGTGAGCCTTTACACACCTGGTAGCGCTTTAAGATCATCCAATCAATATCTGATGAGTGCCTAAATTCGCACGCACCCGCAGAGGAGGTCGCTCCTTTCAAGTTCAGGTAGCTCACATGTGGAACAAGCTTCCAACCGCAATCAGGCAACTGTCTGACATCTGGCTTTTAAGGAAACAACTCAAAACCTGGTTATTCCATCAGTAACTTCTTTCCTCCTGTGAGCTGGTCCTTTACTTTTCATAAATGTCCTGTTTCCGCTAGCGCCGGGACACTCTAATGAGTAGCTGCACGCTTTACAAATACGCAATAACATAACCTAACAAATCAGGATCAAGTTGCCTTCCTTGCATGTCTTTTCAAACCAGTTGCAGGTATGGCAGAGAGTTATCTGATCCTAGTGGGAAATTTTAACTGTATTTATGATTTGGGCTTAGACAGATCCTCCCCGCCCCCACCCCACTGTTGAGGGGCACAGCAGCGGCCATGACAGCTAAGGGCCTGCAAAGTTGGATTGCGGGGTGGGAACTGTTAGATATTTGGCATGTACACAACACGCAGAAGAGGGAATACTCCTACTACTCCGCACTCTACGATTTGCACCCTAGATTGGATAGGTTTCTCTGCTCAGACAGGTTTGCCCCACTGCTGACCAAGGCGGAATATTTGGGGAGATCCATTTCAGATCATAGCTCACTGCTGCTGCAATTTGCCCCCCCCCCCCCCTGAAAGGGCTCCCATAGCGCTGTGGAGACTGGACCCCAATCTCCTGGAGGACAATGGCTTCAGACAAACGCTCTCCTGAGCTATAACAGCTTACTTTGAGACAAACCAGGGGACAGCTAGCTCCACTCTTGTGGAATGGAACGCCTTTAAAGTGGTGGTCAAGGGCAAAGCATGGGTTAGACGGTGGGAGCCAGGAAGGAAATTAATGGCGAACTCGAGTCCCTGGAACCCAAGATATTGCTACTGGACAGGGAGACTGGGGGAGGGACTGACACTCAGAAACAACTGGCAGCAGTGAAAAGTGCTTATAATTCCGCATGAGATAGGTTGAGGACACTAGACGTTCGAGCTTACCAAGAACGGCAGCATGTGGAGGGTGGCAGAGCAGGGAGACTATTGGCATTGTTGATTAGGCAGGAGGGCAGAGGGGCCAGATTCCCAATATCAGAATCTCTACTGAGCAAATGATCCACTTCTTAAAGGGCATCAACAACATATTTAGGGAGTATTATGAGCAGCTTTACGGAAACCCTGGGGAAGTTCAGAGAGATAGAACAGTGGCATACCTGGAGGGTCTGGGTTTGTAGACATTAGATCGCGCCACTCGGGAGACCTTTGACGACGAAAGTGGCCTTGGAAGAAATTTGATCTGCCATTAAATAAATGGTGTGGGGGAAGACGCAGAGACCAGACGGTCTTCCGGACGAATTTTATAGTGCCTTCATAGATCTATTGGCCCCGAAGCTGGAGCAAATGTATGCTGCAGCGTTCGGAAAGGAACAGCTTCCATTATCGGTCAGGGAGGCACTGGTGGTTCCGTAGCCCAAAACCTAGAAAGAGGTCATGGACACCGTGGATTTTAGGCTGTTGTCAATGTTGAACCTTGACTTTAAAATACTTAGCAAGGTACTGGCAACCCAGCTTCTGCCCCTGATGCAGAGACTGATCCACACCGACCAAAATGGGTTTATTCCGTCACACTCGACATCTAATAATCTGAGGCGGTTGTATCAAGTGTTATACCATCAAGACCTAGGGATGTTCCCCGAAACCGTAGTGATGGCTGTGGACCTGGAAAAGGCCTTGGTGTGACTTTCTTCTGGCGGTAATGAGGCGGATGGGGTTGGGAGATGAATGGCTGAAATGGGTCCGCCTTTTGTACACGAGTTCGAGGGCCAGAGTGCATACGGGGGTGTGGTGTCAGCCCAGTACCCTAGCCATAGAGGGACACATCACGGGTGCCCTTTGTCGTCACAGCTTTTTGCTCTGGTAATGGAGCCATTGATAAAATGACTTAGGCAGGAGGGCAGGGAGGGCAGGAACACCGGAGTAGTGCTTGAGGGGACTGTGCATATTGTTTCACTATATGCAGATGATATCGTGGTGTATATGCGCAGCGGATCCCAGGGGGTGCAGGCTGTGCTGCGTATCCTGGAAGAGTTTTCAGAGATGTCGGGTCTACGCGTCAACACCAAAAAAAATGCATATTCCTACTGAGACCGGACCTCAATAGGCCATTTGACCTCCCGATGGACCTCCAGTGGGCACCGATTTCTTTTAAGTATCTGGGAATACGGGTTTACCATTGGCAACTAGATCTGCTGGAGAGGGGACTTGGGAGGACCCTTGAGCGCCCTGCAGTCGAATGTAGCCTTTTGGCGCTCACTTAAACTGCCTGTTATGGCCAGGGTGGCATTATCTAAGATGACGCTGGGATCTGCGGGACATCTGGTGAAATGGTTGTATCTGGCAATAGCTGGGATGTCGTGGATACCTTTATTCCAAATACGAGAGCGGTGGGCAGGCACATTAGGTAGACAATTGAATGAGAAGGAATGGGGAAAGGTCCTGGGCTACCCTAAGAAGGTGTCCAGAATTGCAGCCTTTAAACTGGTGCAATTCAATATTCTGCACAGGACTTACCTCACACTGCACAAATTGAATGTTGTGTATAGGAGAGATGACCTCACTTGTGCCAGGTGTCGAACAGTGGAGGCCAACTTTGACCATATGGTGTGGTCCTGTCCGGAGCTCCAACGGTTCTAGACCACGATGGTGGAGATGGTGAATAGGGTTTTGGCTCGAAAACTGAGGTGTTGCCCGGAAGCATGCTTAATGGGACTCTTCCTTAGGCCCAAATCCAAGCGGGTGGGCCATAGATTTGTAGATCTGGCCTGCTTACTGGCAAAACGGAGAATAGCACTAAGGTGGATAACAGCAAGGTGCCCATCAATAGTGAGTTGGGAACACTAGGTCACCTGTTGGGCTAGAGGAGAGGGCGCTGCTTTGAGAGAACAGGGTGACAAAAAGGCGTAAACCGTTGGCAGAACCGTGGGCAGACATACTGGAGGCGTGGGAAGTGTGTAAAGGAGCGGACTCGAATTCGCAGACGAACAACTTCGATATGGACATAACACAAGAGGCAAGCGATAACATAGTGCAGGTCTAGGCATCGCTGGGTAATTAAATTATGGTGAAGGCAGGTGGTGGGATGGGAATGGGCTTGCTGTGGAATGGGGGTGCCCTGGATGGCATCTCTAGTTCTCCTCCCTCCCCCTATGATCCCCGCCACCCTCCTGGATCCTTTACTAGCCCTCCCCCCCCGCCGGAGTTATCCAGCTTGCTAATGGTGCCCCCCCCCCCTACAGATGGGAAAAGACTTACAGAGAAATACTTTATGAACAGTGGACCCCTAGTTGCTCCAGTTGAGCTTAAGTCGAGTTTGTTTTCTAGATGCCTTACGTTTTTGTTGTATGGGAGTATTTTTATTCTTTTACGTTCTTGGCTTTATATTGAGACAAATGTGACACATGAAGGGCTTAGAAGAGTAAGTGATATAGCGACTCCCCACAGAGTACTTTGCTAAGGTGGGACTATACCATCATAGTTGACAGACAAAGGTTGTTACAGACTGAAGAACTGTTAGCTGATACGCTTTGAATTCTGGAAGATGCCGATTGAATGTTTATTGATGATTTCATAATTTGAGCTGACTGTTCCCGACCGGGGAAATATGACCCTGCTGTTGGAAATGCATAGATTGTACCGTTATAATTACTATAAATGGCAATAAAAATGATATTTTAAAAAGAAATGGATGTTATGCACAACCAACTGCACACGTAACATTATGTCCTACGTGCACTAATTACAGCCCTAACATAATTTGGGACAAGACTCCAACATCTCATGGCCCTGCAAAATGCACACTTAGAAAACCCTGTCTGGTGCAACAATGGCTCACTCAAAGATCCCTGAGCAAGTATGCCTGTGGGCACCTGGCCACTATACATGCATAAATGCCTCACACCCTCTATACGAATAACAATAGCATAGCCAGCAACTGGTGACCAATTTATGAGGTAAGTGTGGATATACTCTAACTTCATACCTTACATTTCAGTTAGACTAGAATGTAGATGCACACCTACTTAAGTCTCTGATCCTAGAGCACACTGCTCCCATTCTCTGCAATCAGCACGGACCGGAAACTCCACTTTACCATCAACTCAAGATGACCACAATGGCAAATAAAGCTTGGGCAGGGGTGCACAACTGTTCAACCTCTCATGTGAACAAACATCACTCAAGTCTTTAATGCAAGGCACCAATGTGCAATGTTGCGTGTGGAAAACATCTGCACTGGTGATCAAGCTCTATAAATTCCACACAATGTGCAGAACTCGTTGATGAACCAAGATCATAATTGTACTTATGATACATCAGGGTTTATGTGTTTAGTATGGCGATGCTCTTTAATGGGCAATTATATTCCGCTTAAACTAAAACATTTAATTACTTTTTACAAGCTCATTAGAAAAAACCTACAGTTGACGGTATTGGATGATGTGAAAAAACAGCTGTTCATGAATGTCACTTAGCATGGTCAAGTTTACCAACCGAACTTTTAACAAAACTGTGGTGCCGAAGACAACAGGTAAACCGTTCAAATGGACTAATGGGCAGAGTGGCTTATAGATTTTAGACCTGGCCAGTGCAGCCATTTTAGAGTGGTATCCACGTTGTTCATGTGACAGGGCACCAGAACAAAATAGACTGATCTCACACAAACCAGAAACTGCTTCTTCTATTGCAGACCAGTGTATACGTGCAAAAAGTATTGTCACAAGAAATATACTAAATAAGTGCAAAACGTAACTTACATATGCAACAATGGAAAATAAGGCACCTAAAATATACAACAGAAAATTAGGTTACTAACCTTCTAAATTATTGCTGTTCTGAACAACAGAATTGATCATCTGTGAAATATAAGCAAAATGATGATCAGTAAAAAGACAAAATAATAATGCTGCAGTATTTACTTTCACCAGAAATAAACTACTATGACGTGATCTAAAAAACATATAATAATTTGGTTGTGACTTTAATTGTTTCATTGAACTTGCCCACCTCTACTTACTCCGCTGCTGTTTTTGGTCCCAGGCTGAAGAACCCACAATAGAATTTAATAGCTCTAGACCTTAGCTGCTAGTTACAATTAACATTATAATGCACAACAAATTCTGCACCAACAGTCGAGCAGAAAGCAATAGATACGTAGTTTAGAAGCGGTACATATGCAAGAGCAAACCAACTGCAGTGTGAACCTCGCACCAAACCAACCCTAGTTTTGTGTTTTGCTAGATGATGGATAAACACTATCAGCCTTATTTAAATGCCAACCGTAACATCGTCAACTGACTAAAGACTGATTTGAAAGCATCTCAAAGACCTACCTAGCAGAGCAGTATGAGCATTCAATGAAACAAGTTGGCATCACTATTAATTTGACAATACTACAGCTTACTTTCTTGCAACTATAACACAGATAATAGCACGAGGTACATAACAAGTGGTTTGTTCATCAATTTGAATGGCAGATTGTTGAACTGAAAGAACAGGGTTCACATTTCAGCTGGATTTCACTTGGTTAGGGTGTATAACTTTAATCATTACCAAACTAAATGTATGTTCATTGAGAGCTTCGGATTTGGGTAAATTAGTTTCAGCCATACGAGGCTCTGGGCAGTTGCTGAGGGAGAGCGCTCGATTCTCTATTCTTCTGGTTAGCACAAGTTAAGAGTATGGAGAGTGCACTTGTTGCGAGTTTCCTTTAGGGCCCACTAGTGCTCCTTTATTTTAGCCTAACTGCAAGCTGTAGACCGCTTTGCACACGTTACACTCGGCACATTTATTTTTGTCCAAAATCAAATGCAAGATAGGACACTTGTAACTACGTTACACTTGGTTTTATTAGGTAACCCTCATAGACGTTATGTTAAGTTGTATGCGGTTTATTTCGTTTTTCCGCCCCACATAAACGTTGTGGCATTTATCATTGGGTTAACTAATGTGCTTTATGCCAGCCTCAAGTTACTGGATCTTTACATATCACTTTACTCCAGAGTCTGGAGTAAAGTGATATGTAAAGATCCAGTAAAGATCCAGTAACTTGATCTTAGAACATACCCATCATCTTTTTAATAACAAACCGCACCCTCATTTTATTAAAAGAGTTCATTTTGGATGCAGGCTTGTTTTTTATCTAAATCCTCATCGTGGGGGTATCTGTGCACATCTCTGGGCACTGCCACGCTACACCAGAGGTTGCCTCAGGCTTGAGGCTGGCATAAAGCACATTAGTTAACCCAATGATAAATGCCACGACGTTTATGTGGGGCGGAAAAACGAAATAAACCGCATACAACTTAACATAACGTCTATGAGGGTTACCTAATAAAACCAAGTGTAACGTAGTTACAAGTGTCCTATCTTGCATTTGATTTTGGATATCTGATTTGGGGAACTGATTGGACACAAATTTCTCCTCCCTATTGTGATTAAGATTACGTTTATTTTTGTGCCACAATGTGATTTTAGCAAAACACTGCACCTGTTTTTGTTATTGGTTCATCTATCTGGGACTTTGTCTGACCATCTAGTACAAGGTCAAACTACACTGAGCCCTGACTTTGTGCTCGGTTAGCAACCTAGCTTGGGATAACAGAACTTACTTGAGTAATGTTATAGATTTAGTAGGGACAAGTGCAAATACTGAATCTACTTTTAGAGGCAGGGGTTGTGCTTCAGAGATCGATTACCTTTTTATTTCTAAAGGCTTGATTAATATCCCTAGAAAGCAGGGCCAGACTAGGAACCCAAAGCTGCCCTGGCATGTATTACGAACCATACCTTGCCTGGCCCCGGGAGGCTGGAAACGCTTGCTTGCTGCTTTTGTTACAGGGGACCGATATTACAGTACCACTGCAAAACCAGGCCCCAGTAACAAAAGCACCCCCCGCCCCCGCTGCTACAAAACCAGCCTCCACCCTTCCAGCTTCCCAGGGAAACGCCCGACGCACGGTACGGCCAGTCCAGCCCTGCAAGAAAGGGATGGAATATTAAAATCAAATTACAGTGACCATAACTCACTACTAGTGACTTTTACTGCCATTATCAAAGGAAGAAAATATAACAACCGGTATTAGCAGTCCATCGCCCTCTTCAGATGTGTGTGCTCAGGTTAGTTTGGAGACTCCAAAACCCTAATCATGGTCTCGATTCATTAATCAGATGCAAAAGCGACTAGTTTCTGAGATGCCTGGAGATAGAAGGCGGGAATGATTGTGTAATACGCTCGTATTTTGTCTTTTGTGAACATATTAGAAGCGCTCTTTCTGAACCCATTTGGAAAAATCAAGTGACACCTAGATGGTTTAATGATGACCGCTCTAATGTGAATAGGCACTTGTATGTAGTTCTTAATGATAACCCTAGAGACCTAGCTGAAATAGCTGTTTTGCATTGAACATTTTGAACAGTATTGACAAAAGAGGGATTGAAATTGCAGCCCAGCATTGGCAAAAGCTAGTCTACGCAGCGAATACCAAAGACTTTCTGGGCAACTGTAACTTTTGTACGCATGTTAAAGTGCCATATGGCTCTTATTAGCAGTCATATTTCTAGTGCTACCTGGGAGGTCCCTTTTTCCAGGATTTATACTTTGATGTTCACCAATCACAAGTTAGCTTTTCCTGGTAATACCAAATTGAGTGTTCCGTTTACCTTGGGCGAGATCAAGGAGTCTATCTGGCAGACTACATCTGGCAAGGCACCAGTACGGATAGAGTTCCGACAGACCTGGTAAAACGTAGGCTCAACCTATGGGCGCCCTTATTGATGAATGTTTTTAGTAGCATGGATTATTTTACTATACCTAGTTCATGGCGTATTTCAACTATCGTTTCAATATGTAATAACAGCAATCACTCGTATCCCAGTTGTTACTATCCATTTTTGCTCGTTTACACTTCTGTTAAAATCTCAGGGTGGGTCACTTATAATAGGATCCGTACATGGACTACTGAGAACTCGATTTTACCTAGATGCCAATACGGCTTTAGGGAATGAGCAATGCCTAAACCTTAATTTCATCATCAGTAAGTACACCATTGCTAAACACTGCCCACTATACCTCGCATTCCTGGATTTGTCCCCAATCTTTGACTGTGTGAATCGGTCTAAGCTGTAGACTTTTTTACATATGGGTTTTATGAAGTGGCTATGAAGTGGCTCTCCATGTGAATAGGCTTGCCAAAATTAGCGTTGGGCAAATAGAGAATCAAAAGGTACAAAAACATTTATTAAAATGACAAAAAACAAACCAATTCACATTTATACATTTTACATTTCTTAAAAACAAATAAAATTAATTCGTAAACTAATAAAACAATTAGACAGATTCTTGTGACCTGCACAATATAACAGACAGACTAAAGTTGCAAAACATGAAAATTGTGAAATACAGGGTGTACATTCGATACTCCAATTCGATCTCTCCCTGGTCTTGTAGACTAACACTTGTATATCAACGAGGGAGGAGGAGATATGAATTGTACTGAGTTTCATACCTGAAACCCCGAAGCAGCTGATTGATCCGCATGTAAAGGAGAGAATTCTTCTCCTCTCGAGGCTTCCGCCCAGACGATTGGAAATTCATATCCAGAATTCCCATTTTTGACTGCGGCAATAAGGACCAGCAACTTCATGCTTTTTAACCTAAGTTAAAACACTTTTCTGCATAATTAACGATACCAACTAACTCTAAAGATGGAACAACACGGACAGTTTTGAAAAGTACTTCATCTGTTCATCGTCGTGGTTTATATTAATTACACCACGTTGTTTGCAAATACAGGATATCTGTAAAGACTCTGAACCAAGACAGACACCGAATTTGTAGTCTTGAAAAAGGTGGAAGATTAATACGACAGAACCACCGAAACGCGTCGACGCCCAAACTCAGTACAATTCATATCTCCTCCTCCCTCGTTGATATACAAGTGTTAGTCTACAAGACCAGGGAGAGATCGAATTGGAGTATCGAATGTACACCCTGTATTTCACAATTTTCATGTTTTGCAACTTTAGTCTGTCTGTTATATTGTGCAGGTCACAAGAATCTGTCTAATTGTTTTATTAGTTTACGAATTAATTTTATTTGTTTTTAAGAAATGTAAAATGTATAAATGTGAATTGGTTTGTTTTTTGTCATTTTAATAAATGTTTTTGTACCTTTTGAAATACACTGTATGCTTCTGTGATTATAGTAACGAATGCTCCATAGCCTGATTGTAGCTAGATCTAGTATATGTTCCAAGGGAATGGTCTCATTTCTTTAGGTCTAATACCCTATTTCCCTTGACTATTCCAAGGGGTTCCTCTCTCTTTTTTACACAAATAGAGAATCAACCAGAGAATTTAAAATGTACCCGAGGCGTACTGCAGGGCTGTGTTAGCACTCCTGTTATTTATATTATAAATTAACAAATTAAACCCATGTCGAAGTGATGCCCTTTTAGATATTCCTACGATTGATGGAGAACTAATTGCAACCCTAATTTTAATGCAGACATGGTTTTCTTGGCCCACATGCTTAGAGCAATGCACTTATTAGTAACTGCTTTTACTAAGTTGATAGCAGACCCAGAACTCTGCCCTAATTTAGCGAAATCATGTAATATGGCTGATAGTAGGAGACAAACATCTGGAAAGAACCCACAGCTTCCCCTACCTGGGAATCATGTTTGATTCCTCGGGCTCTTGGGCACCTAATGTATCATCTCAAAGGCTGAAATTTTCTCAGGCAGTCGGGTCTCTATTTAACATCCCATTGTTACCAGCAAATTTATAAAACTAAACATATGTCCCGATCACAACATATGGAGCTGAAATTCAGGGCAATGCAAACAGCGCCGCTATTCTGTAGGAAGAGAACAGTTTCTGCAGAAAGATTTTGTCCATCCCTCCAACCTCCCCTCAATATAGGTCATGAGGAGCTCAGACTTCTTTATATAGAAGAATAGTTTAAAACTAGGCCTATTTTTCTGTGGATTTCCATATGGCAGAATTAGGAAGCAGCACTGAATCAACTTATTATCAAAGAATGCTTAGCAAGTGGCAAGGTTCTCAGCATCCTTTGGCTTCCCTACATCAAGGAAATTCATTACAGCCTTGGTAAGCCACAGTTATTTGAAGACCCTAGTTCTTGCTGTAGGGTGGATAAAAAGATATAGAAATCAGCTATTAACTCACACTCAAACTCTCAGGTTACCTAGTGAAGGTGAGAAATCCTTAGTTTTAGCCTATTTGTGTTTGAGGCCAACCCAGGACTTAAGAGGATAATGTATTACACATGGTTAAGTGGGAGAGATTGCTTTTGTTTGGTTATAGAGCTAGAACTGCTGTGGATTCCCCATGTTATCTGCTGGGTCACCTTCAAGCGGCCAATGCTTGCCCTTGTGATGGCATGCCCACCCAGACCCTGCTACACTTTTTTCTGTAAATTTTACTTGAATTTTACTAGTCATTTTTTAATCCTTTACGATATCATCTATTATGATTATGGACTTTTATGGATGCTCCATGCATCTGAATAAAGGATTTAGGATGATGACGGATTAGTTTGGATCTTATGCCAACCAGCGGTACAAAGCTCTCTCCCCTCATCACCACCCTATCACCACAAAAGGACACCTCATCTATCACTTTCAAGAAAGGTCTCACCCCATTCTGAAGCATGCTTTCACATCTCGCTTTGCCTTTGATCAAAGTAACCACCACCTTCATAGTAATGTCCTCATCAATTGCTTTGATCCACTTACTTCTTAGAACACTACCTTCCAAACCTTCTACAACATCCAACACACCAAATACCATTTCCTTAGTTCCAAATCACCAGAATCCGCTGCTCTTTCTGGTAAACATGAAAAGCAATATGCCACCTTGTTTTTCCACACAGAACATATTAAACCATGCAGTTCTAACTCTAGGCATTTCACAGCCAAATGCCGCAAACGCCCAGAACTATTTTTCATCCCAGAAGGACCCAGTGCTTTAAGTAATTGTTTGTGAGCGGTTGGCAAAATCACTTTACCTCCCCAAATAAATGTACGGAAGTAATTAGTGGCCCAGGTCGCAGCCAATGCCTCTCGCTCAATAACTGAATAATTTCTCTCCGAATCAATCAATGAATGAGAACCAAATGCAACTGTCTTCTGACATCTACGATGCATTTGAGAAATCTCAACCCCAACCGCCACCGCACTAGCATCTACTGTCAATATCGTTTTTATACCAATCCAAAACGGAACTAACACACCGGCATTTGCAATAATGTTCAACTCAAGAAAAGCGGTCTTTTGCGCCCCCCACCCCCCCAATAAACTTGCACCACTTCCGCAACAAAATTCTAAAGGCTTCCGATTTGTTGGCAAAGTCTTTCACAAACTTTAAATAATATTCCACAAGGCCCATGAATGATCATAACTTGTCCCTCTCTTTAGGTATCTCAGCATTAACAATGGCACTCACTAATATCATTTTGGGCTTAGCTCCCTACCCAGATATGAGATACCCCAAATAATCGACTTCTTGTACCCAAAACGTACATTTCTCTTTGTGTAAGGTTAAACCAGACTGGGCAATCCGAAATGAGACCTCCAATAACTTTCAATATGGGCAGATATGCTTCCTCACCACCGGTGAGATCTACTTAGTAGCTTCAACTATTTCATCCTCAATCAGATGATCCAAAATTACCTTGACCTCAGGTACAATTGCCAAAAGAACCTTCCTTGCGCAGTGTCTGCTGTTTATAAACCTCCCCTTTATTTTAAAATCACAATCTTGTGGGAGTAACCCTGGGCTAGCCCAAGTCTATCTTCAAAATCCTTAAAAACCACATTTAGTTACTCTTAATCATCCACCACCATCACCTTGCCAGCAGCCTTTGGATTCACAATAATGTGCAAGTCATATTGGTAAGACCAACCTAATAAAGGTGGTCCAGAATATGCCACGTAGACCTTTCCAACTATTTCTGGGCCTTAAAAACGTAGTCGTCGGAAGAACAAATGCTATGTCTGCACCTTGATATCCTTTTAAAATCACATCAGCTGAGCAATTCCTCGGGCCAGGTTACATCATACTATTTTTGGCTGTATTATAGTAAACAATGATCCAGAATCCACCATCAAGGAAATCTCCTGTCAATTAACATTGAAAACGGCTGTATGCGGAATTTTATTATGAAGATAAATTGCTTTGCTAGTATGAATAATTAGTACTTGGTCAGTTCATCTCCCTCATTCACTGGAAGGGGGGTATGTTTAGTAAAGACAACGTCATTAGAGCCTGTAAGTAACATAATGTTGACTATGTAATAGGCGTTGTGATTAGAATGTTCTAAACTGGTTGTTATGAGAATCTGCGGACAGTCAATGTGTGGTGTCTGGCCGTCGGTGTCACAGGGTTTGTGGCTGAATATGCAAGCAAGTGACGAGCAGTTCCTGTATTTATTTACAGGAATTTCATTACGTAAAGCAAAAGGGACAGTGAATAAAATGGTGTTCCTATGCTTCCATGTAATTTTTGCTGAATGAGTAATAGCCTCCAATGAAAGCTGTCTTCTTTCCTTTATTTTCTCTTATTTTAGTAATGGCATCAC
This sequence comes from Lissotriton helveticus, assembly GCF_964261635.1. NCBI lineage: Eukaryota > Metazoa > Chordata > Amphibia > Caudata > Salamandridae > Lissotriton > Lissotriton helveticus. The sequence continues at coordinate 992,962,773 of NC_136067.1, forward strand.
TTTTCTGTATCAGTGTGCTAAAACAGCAAGAGATTGTCAAAGAATTTGCATAATTTGCTTTCCTGCAACATAAGTCAATCATTCTGTATAATTTGGCCCACTGATGGCACATTTTTCCCAAAAACACATATGTAGAGGATCGCGCACTTCCTATATTCCAATCTTGTGTTGAATCGTACTCAATTTGTAGTGTGAATAAATGGTCTAACTCTCTCATACTGGAGTGTGAACAGACTAAAATAGAAGCAGCGTTCCCCAATTGGGGTGCGTCCCCTTTAGCACTGCCTGTGTCCCTCGCGCAAGGGGACACAGACAGTACTAAAGGGAACGAACCCCAATTGGGAAACGCCGCTTACATTTTTCCAAAAGACATGCATTGTTTTGAGTATAAAAACAAATATTCCGAGCCACATTTCTAAACGCTGCAGGCTTACCTTATTGAGATTAACAGTCATGTAGTGGAGAGATTTCAGAGATGCATGCATCTTCCTCAGAGACTGCAACTCCTGCTGTTTAATATAAAAGAAGGGAATCAAAGAAATTAAACAGTGTATTGCATGTACAAAAAAAACAAAAACTTTGGGTGGTGTGAATGGAGAGAACCCCCGTTGGCCCCAAAGCCAAATAAAGGGAGCATACTGTACAACAAGAGGAAAGACTCTTCAAAAGGACAATAGTTATTTTTGGTTGTGCGAGAAACCTGATATGCTTCCAGTTTGCCTAATGCAAAAAGATTTTTCTGTTACTTTAAGAGCGATTCCTCAGTTTCATTAGTAAATCACACTGAAAGGAAAAGTATTTGTGTGTTCTGGTTGAAAGTTATACTATATGCTCCTTTCAACACAAGGTGCCACCAGTCTCTCAAAAGGATTCCACAGGGTCAAGATGTGGGATAACAAGACATTTTGGAGTAGTTTTTGTTTAATTTGGCGATTTCAACCTGCACTGGAACGACCCAAAGGATCCCCACTTCAACGCCATCAAAGATTTCCTAACCGATCAAGCCCTGACTCAAGTTTGCGCTCTACCAACTCACTCAAAAGGGGCCACTTTGGACTGGATCATCGCCAAGGAATCGTCAGTTCAGCTCATCTCCATTGACCCATGTGACTGGTATGACCACCATGCCATTGCCTTCCTTTTACCTAGGATCCACAAAACAAAGGCACCGCGACCGCGGATTATGAAACGCTGTATCAGAGACACCAAGAACCTTGACCACATGAAACTGGAGGCTCGCTGCAAATCTGACCTCCCTCACTCCGCATATAAATACGGCAAGTGACCTCAATGATCATTACTCAGCGACTATATAGAACATTCTGGATGACCTTGCCCCACTAAAACTAAAAAGAATACAAATCGAAGACAGAACCCCCTGGTTCTCTGGGTCCCTCAACATGGAGAGGAGATCCCTACTGCAATCTGAAAGAACTTTGAGGCAGCACCCCTCTGCTGCGCATCTAAAACTGTTCCACCAGGCAAGAAACTCCTATAACAGGAACATCCTCAATACAAGGAAAAAGTACTTCAGAGCCAAACTGGGGAATGCCACGAATATTTATTTTACTTATTATTTTATTTTGAAGCTTACGGGGGTGTCCCGGCGCTACGGACTATGTTTAACACGGCTAGAGGTTGGAGAACAGCCAGGTTTTTAAGGTGCGCCGATACAGAGATTCAGATTCGGTCAGCCGCAGACACAGTGGTAGGCTGTTCTACAGTTTGTGCAGTCATAACAGCAAAAGCTCTGCCCCCTGTTCTGGAATGGCTGAAGCGGGGAGGGTGAAGAAGATGGAGATGATTGGATCGGAGAGCTTGGGTAGACTGAAAAGGCTTTAGCCTACATCTGAGAGAACCCGGTCATTGGCCAATTAGAGCCCTGAAAGCCAGGACCAGGGATATAAACAGGACGCGATAGGTCACAGGCAACCAGGGAAGTTTAATCAGATGGGGAGTTATTGAATGGCGATATAGGATATTGCATATCAGCCCCATCTGCAGGCGTTTAATCAGATAGGCTGGGGCTCCCACATAAAGGCTATTGGAGTAATCCAGGTGAGAAGTAATAAGGGCATGGATGGTCCTAAGCGAGTCCAGAGGCAGAAAAGGGAGAATTTTAATAATCATACATAAGTTTGCCAAAACATGCAGAGGTGACCTTATTAATTTGAGTCTTACATGACAATTCATTGTCAAATTGGAAACCCAAATTTCGCGCTGATTTTACTGGTACCGGGGAGGGTTAAGCTCAGAAGGCCACCACAGTAGAGAAGGGAGTGGGGCACTTTGATTGAAGAACAGCACCTCGGTTTTATCCGTATTAAGCTTGAGGGTGTGGAGGGTCATCCAAGATGAGATGTTGGTCAGGCAGCGTCTGAAGTTGGCAAAGCCACCTTCAGAGTGATCTCTAAATGAAAACACAAGCTGAGTGTCATCAGCATAGGAGATCACTCTGACCCCCCCAAGATTCAACTACTTCGGCCAGAGGTGAAAGATAGACATGAAAGAAGAGAGGGCTCAGTGCAGAGCCCTGAGGTACGCCGCAGCTGAGTGGTTTTTCCTCGGAAACAAAAGGCCGGAGGAAGACCTGCTGAGTTCTACCACTCAGAAAGGCTCTTATCCAGGCCGAATAGTCTCAGTTACCTGGAACAATTGCCTGGACTCCAGATAGCCGGACAGTTGTTCTTGCACAACTTTCTCTAGTACCTTCGCTGATTTGGGGTGAAGCGAAATTGGACGATAGTTTCTGAACACCGATGGATCGGCGTCAGCTTTTTCAAAATAGGAATCAACATGGCCTGCTTCCATGATGTGGGGAACTGACCTGAAAGTAAAGACGAGTTCCAGATTGAAATTAATGGGGCACAGATGAGGGGGGCGATAGTGCTAAGCACCTGGGCAGGAACCAGATCCAACGGGGACCCAGATTTACACAGCCGCATTTTCATCAGGGCTGTTTCCATAGAGATAGCTTTAAATTACACAAACGCCTCCTCCTGAGGGACTTTAAGATCCGGGGGAGGGACTGCAAGGGCCTGACTGAAAGAGGCAGAGATATCAACAATTTTGTCACGGAAAAAATTCAGGCCCTCTATGGTATCCAGGAGAGGTCGAGCATGTGGCATCGTCCACATGCAGGTTAAAGTCTCCAAGGATAGTAAAATGAGGATGCTCCAGGGAAAGGTCAGCGATCGTAGCAAGGAGAGCAGTAAGAAAAGAAGGGGAAGCGCCAGGGGGGTTGTGTAAAAGAACACCCGCTAAGATTAAGTGGGTTGCATCCGCGATGGTAAAATACATAGCTTCAATAGAGCCGATGTTAACAAGCTTTCTAAATGTAATCTTCCAGTGAGAGCGTAGGGTTACAGCGATCCCTCCTCCCGCCTTCGTGCCCGTACGACTGATCCCAACAAAGCGGTAGTCTGGGGGAATTGCAAGATTAAGGTCAGGGTTGGAGGATTCTTTGATCCACTTCTCAGTCAAATACATTAGGTCGCAGGAATGAGTGGAAACGGAGAGCCAAATATCTCCCACGTGGCAAGGGAGAGATCTGCAATTAAGCAGGCAGACCTTGATAGAATCAGGGGGGCTAGAAGGCGTGACTTCCCTTACACACGCGATGGGCCGTTCACTGGGTGGACTCCATGTGAACGAGCAATTGTCACAACTAAAATGGTTGATTAAAAGCTGGGAGAGAATGCAACGTGAGGAGCAAGTGCAGTCCCCTTTTTTAAGAGCCAATAGTTGGGAACTGGACCAACATAACCTAGAGGCAGGGGGACAACAAGCAGCATGGCTGGCGCTGGTCGGGGAACAGGCGCGGACGGGCGCAGACGGGCTTGCCTTTGGCGCGCCAGCGGCGCGCCCGCTGCGTGCGTCCGCTGCGCGTAGGGAATGGCATATCCCTTAAATAGCTGGAGCGCTAACCCCTAACTCCACCCTCCCAAACCCGAAGTGATGATCGGCCGCCTTTACTACCCTCCACAACAAACGGGCAAGCCCGTGGAGGACTGGGGTAGGGGCTGAAGGAGTGAAGGTGCGGGGCGCTCAGCAAGAGATCAATAGGCAGGTAGGAGCAACACAATCCTCAGTAAATAAATAAAAGCATTTTTAAAAAGTGAGACAATTTCAGCCAAAGTAAGAACCTGTAGCAGCTAGGGCGAGGACCTTAGTGCTGCGCACGACCCCGCAAGCTCTTTGAACTGGTCAAACATCAATCAAATAAACTGGCTAAAACCCCGAAAGAAGCTCCCAAGTCTCTAATATCATCTGAGGAATTCTCCTCCTTCGCTGATAAAATCACTGCTTTAGGAAATGAACTCAGTACTGCTACATCCTCTCAACCCCTTCCTGACCAGCCCTCCCTTTCCACGCAACTCCCTCTGGCCTCTCCTAAAAACCAAGCACGTTGGACCTATTTCAAATACTATGACGAAGACTCCGTCGCTAAAATCCTCTCCACCTTAAACCCGAATAACCACTTTAATGACCCTCTACCATTCAACTGCCTCACTGCTGCCTCCCAATAAATAGTCCCTAGCTGGACTGCAATTATCAACGCCTCTCTTCAGCAAGGATGGATTCCTGATGCTCTGAAAGCTGGCCAAGTCCTCCCTATTCTAAAAAAAACATCAGTGGATCCTGCCTCCCATGACAACTTCAGACCTATCTCCAACATCCCTCTATTAGCCAAAGTGTTAGAGAAGTGTGTACAACAGCAACTAAGTGAACACATCAATAACTTCCACCTACTTGACGACTTCCAATCTGGATTCAGACCAGGGCACAGCACTGAAACTACTATGCTCCACATCGTGGACGATGCCCTCCAAGCCCTAGACCAAGGCAAAACCTGCTTGCTTATCCTCCTAGATCTTTCCTCGGTCTTCGACACGGTCAACCATGAAAATCTACTCGAACGCCTCAAACTTGGGATGGGTTTGGATGGCTCTGTTTTAGAATTGTCTAGGTTCATCCTCCACAACCGTTCACAGAGATTCTTAATTGACCGCAATCTATCAGCTCCCATCCCAGTCACGGTTGGAGTCCCTCAAGGCTCAACCCTGTCCCCCACCCTCTTTAATCTTTACCTAGAGCTGCTTACATCTCCTACCATATGTACGCGGACGACACCCAACTATACATTAAAATCTCTTTGCTCAATGAGATCCTCTCCCTGAATGAGACCCTGAAGCTGACCGTCCAATGGCTCGCCTCTAACCAACTTAAACTAAAGAAAAAGAGAACTGAATTCCTCCTAATCTCCCCTACAAAAGCCAACCCTGAGATTCAGTTGTGGATCATGGACATCACATCCCTAAACTGCCCGCCGACCACCAAATCCCTAGGTATAATCCTCGACAGCTACCTGAACATGCGGGACCACATCAACTTGATGGCCAAGTCAGCCAGGTTCCATCTGAGCTACCTAAGGAAGCTGAAACCTTTCTTCGAGGCTCCCGACCTAAAAATGGCAGTCCAAGCACTAGTCATCTCTAGGCTGGAATATGGCTGTTCCACCCTCTCCGGTTTACTCGAGCTCTCCCTGGCACCCTTAAAAGCCTTCCTCAACGCGGCTGCTAGACTACTTACTGGCACCAGGAAATTGGACCATATCTCTCCACATTTGAAAGCTTTGAATTGGCTCCCCCTCGAGGCCAGAATACAGCTGAAGCTTGCATGCATCACACACACACAAGGCTCTATACACAAACTCGCCAGCTTACCTGGCACAGAAACTAGTGGTATCTGGATGAAACAGGAACTCTCGGTCCGCCAGAGACCAGTTTCCGGAAGAAAAAAAACCTACAATCAGGCTTTTTCCGGGGCCGCACCAAGAAACTGGAACTCTCTCCCAGCCGCCATTAGAAGAATCCCTTCTCTGGCACGTTTCAAAAAGGAGGCCAAAACTTTCCTCATGGGTAAATTCCTCATCTAAACTCCTCCGTCGACTACTTCAGTTGTGCCTGACTATACTAAGACTACCGCCTTTGCCGCAGTTCATCTATTCACACCCCCAAAATTCGGTGGGGTTTTTATGGTCTCTAACTGTTAACGTAACAATTCACGTGTGTTTCCTTTACTCCACATGGGTCCAGAACCACTGCACATCTCCATTTTATTTATTTTTCGTATGCTGCTGTACAGATATTCCCTTTTGTATGCCTTTTTGTTCTCTTCAGTAAACCTTGTAAAGCGCTCCGATACCCTCCCGGGTCAAGTTTGCGCTCTATTAAATAAATAAATAAATAAATAAATAAATAAACTTGTATATTAACGTTTCATATAACACTATAGAAATTTTGTAAATAGCATGCTTTCATTACCGAATTTACGGTATGCAATTTAATCGACCTGAGAAGGGTAAAAGGCTCATTACGATGCTGGTCAGGCCCGGAAACCGCTCAACAAGGTGTCGTCGACCCCGTTACCGTTATTTGGATACAACCGCTTCACAGTGGGTGGAAAGTGTATTGTTCCTTTTGTGGCTTGTGCTGCGGTTCGCAGCACAAGCCGCAATAGGAAAAGTACACTTTTGACACCGCCATGCACAGTGTGGCATGCACCTTGCGGATCACTTCATATCGATTTTTTGTGTGCCAGGAGGGGCGAAACAATGCACTTAAGACCAGGAGGGGAGGGTGTAGCTAGTGGGGGAGCCAGTACACGTGCGGTCTTGACGAGAATTGAAAAAAGCCCCTATGTAAAAAGTGAGGGAGGAAACACATCCTCGCTTCAGCTAACAAGCAGCCTAACAGCAAATAGGAGCCATTTCCCCACTAGTCACAAGCCAATTATTTTCCCACTTGATGGCTGGATGGCTCCTGTGTTTAAGCTAGGCCACGGTGTAATCTTATGGGTCGAGTCTCAGGGACGCTCACTTTGAAGAGAGGGCAGGGAGCCTGCAGACTTAATTGGCAATAAATCAGTAGGACCGCCTCTCGATGACATTTTTTTTACAATAGCCCTTTAAGGCATAAAATGAAGAGGCTGGTTTTACGGAGTGTGCTTGCGCCGTTGGTTCGATAACAACCACAGCACTTGTGTGCCTCGTCTGCTGCTTTACTTTAAAATGTTATTAGCGTTCTTTATTTGCATAATGTTAATTGAGTGTTTAACATGAGTTTATCAAAACACGAAGACCAGTCTCCGAGAAGCTTTCTTCAGCCTTTCATAGGACTACTGGGATGTCGATCTGAATATAAACATTGTGGGAATAATATCATTACTGGAGGGCAGGATTGCATGGCCTACGGACAGAGTAAAAATAACAACATGCATGTGGCGAGCTCAGACACAAAGAAAAACAAGCATTTGCAATGCAATAGGTCTCGCATCAGGAACGTTTGAGCTATTGGTATTGTAAAGGACACATTTTTTACTTGTGTTGGTTTTGAAAATAGCGAAATTAATAGCTTTGTCATTTACAATGCCAATAGTTTTAACTTTCGCAAATGTGACATTGTAATGCAATGTGTGTTGTATTTAAGTGACTTAGATGTATTGATATTACAAATAACAATGGCTTTTAATTTTTTTAAATAATTAATACTTAAATAAAAGGTATTGTAATTTATAATGGCAATAGCTTAATAGCTTAAACTTTTGTAAATAACTTTTGTGAAGATTATGTTCAGTGTATTTTATTGTGACAAAATCCAAGAACAGAAGTGAAATATCAACATCTTTTGTGACATTTGTAATAAAGCTTGAAACATTGAGAGAACATATTTGAATCAGTTGTTGTTGAATGGTTGCACAGATTGATGCGGTGGTGGCTCTGAATGATGTTGTGGCGGCGACGAGTGATGCTGTGGCGTTCAGTGATGCTGTGGTAGCGTATAGTGATGTTGTGGTGCCCCTGAGTGATGCTGTGGTGGTGTAGAGTGATGCTGTGGTGGTGCAGAGTGATGCTGTGGTGGTGCAGAGTGATGCTGTGGTGGTGCCGAGTGATGCTGTGGTGGTGCCGAGTGATGCTGTGGTGGTGCCGAGTGATGCTGTGGTGGTGCCGAGTGATGCTGTGGTGGTGCCGAGTGATGCTGTGGTGGTGCCGAGTGATGCTGTGGTGGTGCCGAGTGATGCTGTGGTGGTGCCGAGTGATGCTGTGGTGGTGCCGAGTGATGCTGTGGTGGTGCCGAGTGATGCTGTGGTGGTGCCGAGTGATGCTGTGGTGGTGCCGAGTGATGCTGTGGTGGTGCCGAGTGATGCTGTGGTGGTGCCGAGTGATGCTGTGGTGGTGCCGAGTGATGCTGTGGTGGTGCCGAGTGATGCTGTGGTGGTGCCGAGTGATGCTGTGGTGGTGCCGAGTGATGCTGTGGTGGTGCCGAGTGATGCTGTGGTGGTGCCGAGTGATGCTGTGGTGGTGCCGAGTAATGCTGAGTGATGCTGTGGTGGTGCCGAGTGATGCTGTGGTGGTGCCGAGTGATGCTGTGGTGGTGCCGAGTGATGCTGTGGTGGTGCCGAGTGATGCTGTGGTGGTGCCGAGTGATGCTGTGGTGGTGCCGAGTGATGCTGTGGTGGTGCCGAGTGATGCTGTGGTGGTGCCGAGTGATGCTGTGGTGGTGCCGAGTGATGCTGTGGTGGTGCCGAGTGATGCTGTGGTGGTGCCGAGTGATGCTGTGGTGGTGCCGAGTGATGCTGTGGTGGTGCCGAGTGATGCTGTGGTGGTGCCGAGTGATGCTGTGGTGGTGCCGAGTGATGCTGTGGTGGTGCCGAGTGATAGTGGGAGGGTGATAGATAAATAGAGGGAGGGCGAAAGATAGATAGAGGGAGGGCGAAATATAGATAGAGGGAGGGCGAAATATAGATAGAGGGAGGGCGAGAGATAGATAGAGGGAGGGCGAGAGATAGATAGAGGGAGGGCGAGAGATAGATAGAGGGAAGGCGAGAGATAGAGGGAGGGCGAGAGATAGAGGGAGGGCGAGAGATAGAGGGAGGGCGAGAGATAGAGGGAGGGCAAGAGATAGAGGGAGGGCAAGAGATAGAGGGAGGGCAAGAGATAGAGGGAGGGCAAGAGATAGAGGGAGGGCAAGAGATAGAGGGAGGGCAAGAGAGAGATAGAGGGAGGGCAAGAGAGAGATAGAGGGAGGGCAAGAGAGATAGAGGGAGGGCGAGAGAGAGATAGAGGGTGGGCGAGGAATAGAGGGTGGGCGAGGAATAGAGGGTGGGCGAGGAATAGAGGGTGGGCGAGGAATGGAGGGTGGGCGGGGGTTGGAGGGTGGGCGGGGGTTGGAGGGTGGGCGGGGGTTGGAGGGTGGGCGGGGGTTGGAGGGTGGGCGGGGGTTGGAGGGTGGGCGGGGGTTGGAGGGTGGGCGGGGGTTGGAGGGTGGGCGAGGGATGGAGTGTGGGGCAGGGGAGGGATGGAGTGTGGGGCGGGGCAGGGATGGAGTGTGGGGCGGGGCAGGGATGGAGTGTGGGGCGGGGCAGGGATGGAGTGTGGGGCGGGGCAGGGATGGAGTGTGGGGCGGGGCAGGGATGGAGTGTGGGGCGGGGCAGGGATGGAGTGTGGGGCGGGGCAGGGATGGAGTGTGGGGCGGGGCAGGGATGGAGTGTGGGGCGGGGCAGGGATGGAGTGTGGGGCGGGGGAGGGATGGAGTGTGGGGCGGGGGAGGGATGGAGTGTGGGGCGGGGGAGGGATGGAGTGTGGGGAGGGATGCAGTGTGGGGAGGGATGCAGTGTGGGGAGGGATGCAGTGTGGGGAGGGGGAGGGATGGAGTGTGGGGAGGGGGAGGGATGGAGTGTGGGGCAGGGAGGGATGGAGTGGGGGTGGATGATGGATGGAGTGGGGGTGGATGATGGATGGAGTGGGGGGATGGAGTGGGGGGATGGATGGATGGGGGGATGAGTGGGGGGATGGATGGAGTGGGGGGATGAGTGGGGGGATGGATGGAGTGGGGGGTTGGATGGATGGGGGATGGATGGAGTGGGGGGAACGGATGGAGTGGGGGAATGGGGGTATGGATGGATGGGGGGATGGATGGGGGATGGATGGATGGGGGGATGGATGGATGGATGGGGGGATGGATGGATGGATGGGGGGATGGACGGATGGATGGATGGATGGACGGATGGATGGATGGATGGGGGATGGATGGATGGATGGGGAGATGGATGGATGGGGGGATGGATGGATGGATGGGGAGATGGATGGATGGGGAGATGGATGGATGGGGAGATGGATGGATGGGGAGATGGATGGATGGGGAGATGGATGGATGGGGAGATGGATGGATGGGGAGATGGATGGATGGGGAGATGGATGGATGGGGAGATGGATGGATGGGGAGATGGATGGATGGGGAGATGGATGGATGGGGAGATGGATGGATGGGGAGATGGATGGATGGGGAGATGGATGGATGGGGAGATGGATGGATGGGGAGATGGATGGATGGGGAGATGGAGTGGGGGGGATGGATGGGAAGAGGGGGTGGGGGTGGGGGGTGAGGTTGTGCTAGATCGGACGGCCTGGGAAAATGCAATCATATATAAGGTACATTGCCCATGCCACGCTAGCAGATGTGTGTTCGCGCACACAACCAGAGCTTCCAGCCAGGATTTAACAGCAGCGCAGGAACTTCTGTGAAGTGCTCCGGTAAATAATAAGTGAGCATTGACGTTCACGTGCTCCCACAGCGGAGGCAGTGTTCTTTCCTTGCAGGAAATTCACTCTGACAGCAGTGCGCTTTAAAGACCCAGAAGCTGTACTAGGGAAGAGGCCACTCCAAAACTGCTGGTAACATTTTGGTTTATGTAAGAGATTTTGAGCAGTTTCTTGAAAACCGTGTTTTTATACCAGAAGCATGTTAGATGGTGGGTCAGGCTCGACCTATTAATAAGAAGCGTGGGCGAGAAGGGAGGAGGAATGCCAAGGAGCCAAGGACCCAGAAGGGGGAGGAGGGAAATGCGAGCAGACTTCAAAGGGATGGGCTGAAAGGGAGGGGAGAATGCACTGAGCGCATTCCAATGAAGTCTGGTGCGAGGCGTGGGGGGCGGGGAGCAGGCATATGGGGTGTGAGTGAGGCAAAGCGCGCGCCTGGGGAAGCTTCACGCTCCAGTACACAACATGCATTGTGAGAAATCCGCTTGTTCAACAGAGTTTGGTCACATGTAATACGTTCAGAGCAATAAATTGCTTGACCTAAAAAAACACAATATTACTCAAATAGATAACAGATCCGAAGTCCTCAAGTGTCATTAGGTTCAACAAGGAGTGTTGAAATGTTTCAAAGTTGTAATAATGCATTTATTTGGCAGTGCTTTATCTGTTGTACCAACATACCATCAATCCTAGTCACCAAAGAAAATGGTATTCCCCAACCTGCTTAAACCCCAATAATAGCCAGGAGCCCAGCAGCTGCACCCTCTGCATAGTTCCACTGCTGGTGAACGGCTATTATCAAATATCTTTCACTGCCATTATAAATGAGCCATCGGACAATAATTTCTCAAATTGCTGGAGTCAAATTAGTTTCTCCCCCCCCCCCCACCCCCCATATTTTTGCTTTTAACTGAGGTCAGAACATATCACTTTTCAGACTACAACTCCACCTTATAGATGAGAGAAGTTACCCAACTTCATAATGACTTGGAATTAAATCAACAATTCCTTAACTACTAGTGTCAGAGTATAAATACCCAGACTAGAGGGTAGTAGGCCCTTGAGTAGGATAAAGATGCACAGGACAAGTGTTAAACCTTGAGCATAGTTCACATTCACGGAAGGGGTCTAAAACTCAGCCAATTTACAAAAAAGGTCACAAAGACAACCCGCTGAACTTTCAAATGACAGACTCACTCGACGCAGAAGGCAAACTATTTGCCAAGCATATATTGAAAACCCTAATTAGTTGGGTGACTGATAACAACCTTTTATCAGTCAAACTGGTTTCCATCCTGGATGTTCAACCATTGGTAACACTGTTGCCCTAATAGGGATTGATCAAGACCGGTTATATTTTATAATGGGAAAAAAAACACAATATTACTCCAAAAAAACACGCAGCAGATGTAACAACAACGAAGCACTAAAGCCAAAATCTACAGAGGAAATATTTACTTCCAACATTTAAATAGGTAAGTAATAAACTGCTGTTTTACCACAAAAACCAGATCTTTTATTGGAGAATTAACAACGTTTTATGGAAGCTGAAAAGCCAGCAGCTAAACCTCTGCGACGACTTCTTCTAAGAAGTCTTAGGCTAGCTGCAACTTAAATACAAAAACTCCTAAGCTGCAAAAAGGAAAAGATAATGCGTTATCTACTACAACTTTAATCATTCGATTTTGTGAGAAGATGATTGAAATCAAAATGATTTACTCTCAGATGAAAGTATAAATGGGGTATGGATTTTAATTGTCCTTACTTGTATTTACATTATACAATAAATGTAACTTACAACCTCCCTAACCACAATACACTAAGTCTATCTGTAAAAATGTTACAGGCATGTAATATAGTCAGACAGTGGCACCAATAACAATATATTTAAATGTGACGAGAAGAGAAGCCTTTCTTTGCACATAGAAGTGTAAGATTTGAGACAGACCCAGGTTTTGAACAAAACCACTGCTTTTACTGAAGGTGATGTCACTTAGCGTCCTGGCATATTAACAACAGGCAGCTCTCTCCCTATTTGCAGTGTCCACAGAAGCGACTGCCTTTTGACCCAGCAGGGCACCCCATGCCTTTCTACTGACCCACCAATACTACCCTGCTGTTTGCTTTAGTGGAATTACACTCCTGTAGTGGTGGTTTACTTAGGAGCACACACAGTGAAGAAGAGGTCTACCACATTGACTCTAGAGCAGGGGTCACTAACCTTTTCTCTATTAAGAGCTACTTATCTTCAATGAAAAGGATCCCGCGCTAGTGTTGTAAAAGTGACCACAACAGACAAGATTACGCAAGTGGCCACGATATACAAGATGTCCAGTAGTGATCACAACACAGCTTCAGACAGGGTTTCCAGCACTCATGTAAAAAAGTTTTTTTCTCAAAGTGGAGTGCCTGTAGTGTGGGCAATACACAACAGCCAAAGCTGCAATACACCTAGCCCCAAGGAAATAATTGGAGTAATAAGTCTCCCAGGTGCTGCAGGATTTACTACTCAAATACCAACTTTAAATATATTTTGGAAATACAACCATTTTGTATCAAACATCGGCTTACGAGTTTTGTAAAACACACACATCTTTGTCTCTAATATATGCTTTTCAATTGTGATAAGCATACATTAATTCAACCAAACAATAGTTTCTATTTAGTAGACTGAGCCTACTTAAAGGTAACTGGAAAGCTACCAATAGCTCCCGAACTACTAGCTGGAGAAGCCTAATCTAGGGACAGAGAAACTACAGCTGAGGTAGAAAGGGAGGGATGGCACTTGCACTCGAAAGGATTTACACAGCATAATGTAACAAAATGGTCTAGTCCAGATTTTTAGAGTTTATCCCTGCGCCCTATTCAATTCACTATAGATTCAAAGCACATAAACGGCACAAAAGAGGCATACATATTAAACTCCAAAGCAATGTTGTTTATGTTGGGGTAACCTCAGAGATGTTCTGACACTTTGCATTACAGTTATTATGCGAAACGCAAAAGATTACACCACGCAGCATAACAGATTTTGTTCAAGTAAAAATCCTAATATCACAAATCTCACTGGTATGTCTCATTGAAAAGCAGCCGTAGCAACATATGGGGTACAGCCTATTAAAGAAAAGAAGGTGTCAACAGAAGACAAGTTCTACTCTGAGATTTTGTCAATACTCCTACATCCGATCACGCCAAGGGCGTAATTCAAGTGGTAATACCCACTCCATACAGCACAGCTTTCCAAACTTTTCATGTTGGTGACACACTTTTTAGACATGCATCATTTTGCGACACAGTAATGCAGTGTAGCGAGCGGTCGTAGCGAGCGATTGCGACCCACCTAAGTGGGGTTCGGGGGGGTTTTGAAAAAAAAGTGGGCAAATTGTGCGTTTTCAAGAAAATTTGAGAAAGCAGGAAGGTTAATAAAGCAATTTTGAATCTGCTCCAACAAAGATAGTGACTGGCAAAACTCATCATGGCAGATTATATACTGCCTACTACTGGGAAGTGATACTCTGCCTGTGGAAGTATTTCAGGCACTACCTCTCTTGTCTGTTTTATTTATGCACACTATACCCACAAATGTCTGTATTCCTGTATTGTGTATTGCTGTATTATGTTTCATATCTCCTACTGCTTGATATATACTGTTATTGTGTACTGATTTTGTATAAATTTAATTGCTTGTAAAGCGCTCTGATATCCACAAGGGTCTGGTTCGCGCTCTATAAAACTTTCAAAATAAATGAATACATTCCTTTATTTTCCTTTGTTGCATCCTTCGATCAGAGCAGCCCATACACATCTCAAAACTGCGTGGCAGTAAATGCTTTTTAAAAACAAGATTCTTGCAAAACATCCATGGAAAAGAACTTAGAATGCACACTCTGGTGCGACGATATATTGAACTGACAAGGAAGCCACTCAGGTGTGATTGAAATTGAAAGTAGCACAACAATTCCAAATAGCCGTTCACCACCAGACACTATAAATGTGGGATTGTCAGTATATTGTTAGGGCAGCAATAATGCCTGCCTCTTTTATAGGAAGACATTTCCTATCCTTCTCCACTTCTGCGCTGGAGCACTGCTCAATGATTTCTTTCTTTTACTTTCCTTTTCTGTTCTTCATTTATTAAACTAAGAGTGCACACAAAAAACAAGCAAACGCCTTAAAAGAAGGGTGACTTCACATAGGTTAAGAAGGGCGACTTGTGACAGGCACACCAGCTCGGTCCTTTCATGAAGGCTAGAAGACACCCACTGTTTCAGTAACTTCTCTCAGCTGGGACAGCCCCTGCTTGCCCTGTGTGGGGTTCATGGCGCTATGGAACTACCTGATTGACAGATGGATGTCCGTTGCTCCATCCACAGTTTTGGTAAATACAGAGTCTAAGCTTCCACATTAGCTAGCAGCAGAACTCCTACTGTGTATCTAGCCATGGCACAAAGTACAGATGAAAGATGATGCAGTGTGATGGCCACTTTCAGAAACCCCACCTAAACTTCTCGTTCAGCTCGGCGTATTTTCTTTCTGGTGTATTAAATATTCAAAACCCATACATGGCGAGATAAGACTGGTATAGGTACAGAGCTAAATTATTTATGACCTTTAAAGCATTTCCATATTTGCAGAGCAAATGGACTCAAAAGAAAAATGCGGAAAAAATGTTTTTTGACTAAGGCTAGCAATTAATATACCGTCGGCATCATGAGAATTCCTAGGAGTCCTGGGCAGGGCCAGAGAAAGGGGAATTCAACCATGTTTCAAGCTGCTGACAGCTGCTGGCAAACTTAAATGATGATGTGGCGTTGTGGGAACAAATGCAATGAGCAGCGCTCTCACGGTTTGAATGGCAAGCACCTTGAAGCGGCGTACTGGAGTGGGCCCCTCAGCAGTCCAGGCATTCACACATTACTTTCAGGCTCCAGGCGGGGGCGAAGCAGGACCAGTGAATATTGAAACACCACATGAGGCAGAAAGGCGCGGTGTACGGCCTTACCCTACTTGTACACCTGTACCTGTGAGAAAGTCTCGAGTGTCCAGGCCTTACATACGGTGTGAGAATGAAGGGTAAGGCAGGTGGTTCAGGCCAGCTGGAGGCTCGATGCTCTTGGTGCGGGGGCTCTGACACACAGCGGAGTTCGGATTGTTCTCCGGGCCTGCCATTTCCTCCTCGTCCCAGGCTAACGCTCCACCCGTGAATGGCTCTGTGGACTGAACTGCGCATATGCTGCATGTGCACACGCTTGCCAAACGGTCTCCCTCTGCTTTCTTCGCGTACGTCTGGCGTACAAACTGCGCAGTACCGGCATCATCCCGCGACACACCCACCATTCACAGGCGACACAGTACTGTGTCCCGACACAGAGTTTGGAAAGCTCTGCCATACAGCCACGCACGGTAGATCCACCCTCTAAACCTAAAACTACTGCAAACCCGTCAGTCGAAGAGGCGCGTGGAGCCGCTTCCAAAAATAAAACTCTATCCCATTCGGTGAGCGTAGCATTAAACGTTAAATATACAAGGCCCTTCCTTTGGAGTTCTGTCCTGCAACCCTGTGAAATTTCACAGAAAGCAACGAAAATTCCCCTGGCCCAGCAGGCCTGTGGTATGAATACCAGACAACTTCCTGCATGACTAGGGAGAAGTCGCAGAACTAAATGTCCCTTTCCATCACTTCCCCTGGGGAACCCCTCTCCTTGCAAAGCACTCTGACGAGGCCACCGTCAATGTAAAGGAAACCTAAAAACAAAAGGACGAGCACTTCAAAATAGTTAATTGATCCAAAAAGAAAAATGTCTACATTGCCCAAAGAAAGAACCTTTTTTCGTCAAAAAATGAAACCGGAGAATTGTGCCATTCAAGGGCTTGCAGCATTTTATTTTCTTCATCTAGTCTTATTTGTCCACCCAGTTACCAAAGCAGCGCTCACAAACACGGAATGCAAAGCCATAAATATGAACTGCACAAATCAAAGCCAGGCCTCGAGAGAAACGAAAGGGCTTTCCTACAGCAAACAGGCAGCATACCGCACATGCTTTACATTTTATTACAGTATAAAACAAGCTAGCAACAAAGTAAACAAATCCCACCGCCCCCCGTCCCTCACTTACCTACCTCCGGCCGCTGGAACACGCTGTGACGCACACCGCAACCGCAAGTCGGCCTGGAGCGCGCCTCGGCAGAGAAGCGGGAGGACAGGAGCATGACGCGCGTGAACGTGCACGTTGACGTTCCCGCGCGTTCACGGACCTGAGTCGGCTCGTGCCCAGCTCTGTGTCACAGCTGCTACTCCCTTGACAGGGATCAAGGCGGCTATAGAACTCGCTGGCGGGAGCGCTTCGCGCTCCAACGCCAGGCGAGCCCTAAAAAGCAGGTCCTAAAGGGGGAGCAATAGATTGCCACAATTACTTGGTCCATGCTCCGGAGGAGGGCTAAACACAAAAATAAAAATAAAGGGACACTTTAAATTAGGACATTGTATAGCCTGTATTTTTTAGTTTGATACAAAGGTCTTCGAGTATGCTAACAAGAAATATGAACTTGATTTTTTCTCTAACTGTAACTCTCGAAATTTAATTTATTGCATCTGGTGCCCTTGTGATTTGATGTATATTGGTCAGACTTTGCAACCAATCAAAACTCGGATCAGCCAGCATTGCAGCAGAATAAGATCTGGAGTACTAAACGCACCCTTGATCACGCACTTTCAAACAATGGGCCACACCGCTGACGAGATCCCCATACCAGAATGAGTTGGCAATATTAAAAAGATTCTACAAAGACTAGAATGTCGCTGGATAGAACGGGTAGATTCTATTACCCATGGGCTCAATACCATTGAAGAATGGCGTGGTTTTGTGGCCACTCTTCACACTTAGAAACATGTCCTAGAGGAACATGTGAATAATGATCTGGAAAGTATGTTTTATACCTAATGTGCACTACCTAAATGTCTGTACTCTGATATATGTAATATGTGAAGTACGACTACAGCTACATGATATGCCGTCTCTGGTCACATGCCGTAACCACAATATTGTTGCAGAAGTTCCATCTTTTGACATACATAGCAGGTACCAATGTATACAACCTGTTTTTGAATCACACAATTCAAAGAATTGCACTATTCAAAACTGTACTTATAGTTTTGGTATTAGTCTATTTGTATAAGATGTTGTTCTAAATATGCATGATTTCTGTAAACTACTGCTGCATAGTATTTTTTCTGCTTTTACTTTTTTGAAAAAATAATGCCCCCCTCTTCCCCTTATTTTTCCACCATACTCTTTTACATGAGTATTGTTCTATGTCTCAAGACTTCTCTTTATATATACCACTCCATCCCGTGTGAATTTTAGCCCCAAGGTGCATAGAGACTTTTACGATCTTGCGCATCCGTTTACCCTAAAAACGTATCTTATGATTAATGAGTTACAAGCAATTAAGCCTAGCTACATGGAGGGAGGCTTTTCAAAAGGGACGCATCTATGGGTTGGTAGAAATGCCCTGAGGTGTAATTTTTTAACCCAAAGACGCTTATAGAATAATTTTTTTACCTAAAGACGCATATAGATTCTCACGAGTTGGCACATCCGTGATATATGACCAATGGGTTGGCTAACTTCCTTTTATACTACTAATGGGCCTACATAGAGCTGCCAATCTGCATTCTTTAACACCCGCATTGCCAGCTGATACCGTATGTTCGTGGGAGATGGCTAGGGCTGCTTCTCCTCACCCCCATCCCACAGCGTTTCTAGTATAATGCAGTAGTAATGGTCACTCCCTATATTGCCTTCACATAGATTGGAATCTGGCGACTTCTGCACGTGCCTGTGCTGATCGTTCGTATTCACGACTGAGGTGGGTCTTTCCCTAGCTGGAAAGTCACCATCCTTGGACTACGATTGAAGAAATCTTACCCAATGACCAAATAAGACTGCAAACCCCCCCCTACCCTCACCGTGGGTGAGTACTTTCTACGTTTATACGTATCTAAGTGCATCATTCAACAACATTTTTATATTCATCTGTGCCTATCTCTGATTTCCTACCAACAGTGCCCGACCGGGCCCCACTGCGAGTAGTCTTTCTTTTTGTTTTTCACACTCTAGTCTTGAGCCACTCCAATTCCTGGAAGTTATTCGCACTGCTCACTTTGGCAGTTTGTTGGCTTGACTCAAGTACTTTTTCACATAAACGCAAACTGCGGGATTTACAATCCTCCCCATCTTTCCCGTTGGTGCAGTTTTGGCAGTTCGTAATTTTTTATCACCTTATTGCAGGTGTTCCATATCATAAGGTCCTGAAGAGACCCTCTTATTGCTTGTGGAGTTGAAACACTGTGGACATACAAATGAACCACCTTCAGAGACCCCTAGAATTGTCCTAGAAGAATGATTGATGATTTCAACATATTGTATTGTGGTCTTTTGCTGTATATAGAAACCTTTATCACCAATTGTCTACACCCCCTTTCCCTTTAGAAGTTTATATTTCACTTGGTACTATGCACACTTTTATGTGTACATTTTTTGTGAAACAAAATATCACTCAGTAAAAATGTTTGTTTTGAGAACTAGATCTAGTGTGTGGTTCCGATTCTCCTTCTGACATTTACCGCCCATGCATCTATTTGCCATTGGGCTCTTTTGCCTATCAAGTATCCAGACACATAGGCCGCAGGAACTGTTGGTCTGTGTTACAATACTAATACCCTGGTTCCTTGTGGGAAGAATAACCCTGGTTTCAGATACATAAACATAAGAAGAGGCATGACACATGAATGCCATGAACAAATGAGAACAAAAGATACAAGAGCAATAGTAGAGCCAACAAAAGGGAAGCCTATGGGCGGGCTGAAGCCCTCTGAATTATAAACAACATGTCCCTTGGAGATAGCACATGCGCTGTATAACCAAGACCTAATAACCTAATAAGCAAAGAAATACCTGGATGAGGTCTAGTGAAACTACATGGTGGGTTTGTTTGCTAGTCACCAAGAGAGGACCACACCCTTAAAATGGGCAACTATCCTGCCACAGTATCCTGGGAGCATAGTTGATTGCCTTTACTTCCACTTAATGCTGGGCATAAACTGAAAAAGCAGGCCATATTATTACCCGACAAGCCTGTGGGAAGGTTTTACAATATTGATCATCATAAAGGAGAAAATAGACTGCCATGCTTTTCTACACACTGCTTGAATGATATTCCTACAACCCTCCCTACATTTTATGAAGGGATCAGTGTAGAATACAAGTCTACAGAGATGTGGGTGCGTGTTTTATTACTAGAAGCAAATCCAGAGCCACAGACAAGCATTCTTGTATGGTTTTAAAGGGGCGATCAGTTAGATCAACTAACTACAGGTTGATAGCCTTGGTCAATGAAGTTGAAAAGTTTTATGCAAACATTTTTATGGGACGAAATTAAAGACTGGGCAGCCGTATCCAATTGTATTTCATCCTACTGAACGGGCTTCCAGCCACAGTATAGTACATCTGATAACATCACAATAACCTTGTCCATGCTGATAGAATACCCACTGCTCTGATCTCTGTTCTTCAAGTTTTTGTACATTTGAAATCAAAAGGCAGACATGAGTCCACTATGTTGGAAGCTTGATGCCAGAGATATTTCTCCAATCTGCTACCATCAATTCAAATACTCTATAGTAAAACAGAGGGAAGAAAAGTAGGCCCCAATACCATTTCTTCCCTTTAGATTCCAACCTGGCATTAAGCAACAGTGCAGTTTAGTACCCCCTTTGTATATCCATTATTAGGTCAAATTAAAAAGAGGCTCTGGGTCCTTCTCTTCTCAACTGGTCTTAAATATTTACGTCATGTACAGCATAAGATGTCACTGTGGATCAGACAAAGATTGTTGGGTGTATCTGGGCTGGTAGTGCAATAGACGCAAGGAAGGCAGAACAGTGTTACTGGGCAGAAAGCATGGAAATGTGGCACTGGGTTTCTTAGCGATGTTACAATAGTATGTTTTCTCATTATAATTCAGAACAAACATTTAATAAAATGATTAAATGAGGGGGCGTATTTTCAGAATCTATCATCTATAAATGTAAAAGGCAATTCACTTAAATATGTTTTACACACACTCTCCGATAGACATTTAAATCTTCTTTTGAGCCCATTTTGAAAATGTTAAGAATAAAATTTATTCCAGCCCTCAGCTATGGAAGTGAGGCTTTGCCCTAGTAGCTTTGAAAATAATCTTGGTACGCTTCAGTGCAATCCATATACAGCTTTTTTAAAAGACAGAAAAATAGAAGAAAAAATATCTATCTGCCTAGATCAGAGTCACAAGAGCAAATAACGCTAGAATCTGCATTGATCAATCAATCACAAACAATCGAGGCAGCAGTCCTCAAAATTTGGCTTAAAATTAAAAACCCAAGTATGCACCCTCAAATCATTTTTATGGAAACAATGGTCATATCATGCATAATAATCAGGACATCCTTAGTTTCATCATGCGAAAGCAGCATTAGTAACCTGCAGATAACCCAATAGTGGGAGAAAAAACATTGTTTCTGATTTGTAGTGCTCTACTCAACTCCCATCTAATATGTTTGAAATTCTCTGAAGATCATGAAGTGTTTTCCGGAAAAAGCCTTTTGAGGCCGGTTATCAATACGTACAAGTTTACAAATCACCAGCCATTTTCCTATTTATTTCCAGCCTTTATAAAATATATATTTATTCATCTTTGCATTGAATATTGATGATTAAACAATGTATACCAAGGTAGAACCAGCCCATTACATGGAAGCAGTTTTAAAATATTTTTTGAGTTTTATATAGCACAAACTTGGCCCGAAGGTATCAGAGCGCTTTACAGCTTGTGCACAATAGCAAGAAGAAAGTACACAGGGTAAAAATAGGATGAGATATGTAATATACAATGTATGAAACAACCATCGGTACCTCTGAACTCTTTCGCTCTTCCACTACACCGCCTATTGTATATTGCATATCTCATCATATTTTTACCATGTATTCTTTCTTCGGTACTATCTGTAAATGCTATTGTGCAAACTCTGCAAAGCACTCTGATACCTTCGGATCAAGTTTGCACTATATAAAACTAAAACAAATTAATAAATAGGTGGTGAAGTGGAAGAGTGAAAGGGTTCAGAGGTAGTGATGGTTGTTTCATACACAGGTAGGAGAAGAAAATGCACAATAATCCAGAGGTACCGATGTTCGAGCTCATTGGGAGTTGGGGGGTAACAAAGTGTATTCAAGGATGTTGATTGTTTTAGGTCGGAGGTAGGGTTAAGGTATTTGTTGAGGAGAAGTAGTCTCAGGTTTTCGCTGAAGTATAGGAAAGACTGAATGATACATAGAACCTGTTGAAGGGCATTCCAAAGTCTAGGTGCATTACCAGAGAACAAATGGATGAGTAGTTTTCCCTTTTTGAATTTGGGTGGAATTAGGAGTAGGGTGTTTGAGCATCGCACAGATCTCTTTCGGACAGCTTTTGATAGTTTGTTTGAAAGGTAGATAGGTTTCAGTGTATAGAGCTTTGTGGGTGATGATGGATGTTTTGAATATACTTCTCGCTTCGACTGGTATCAAATTGAGTTTTTTGAGAGTGGGAGTGATGCGGTCAAAGCGGTTCTTCCAGACAGCAGTCTAGCTGCTGCACTGAGTGCGGATTTCATAGGAATAAGGTAGCTTGGAGAGGACTAGGGATTGTACTAGTCTTTAGGTTTTCCAGTGGGATGGTGGGTTCACCTTTGACCCAAAATTACACATGGCCATACACACCAAGAACACTGCTAAGATTGCCTTACTCAACCTTAAACTGCTTAACAAAATAAAACCCTTCATCCCTCCCAGCGATCTCAAACAAGCCACTCAATCACTGGTGCTGTGCAGGCTGGACTACGGGATTGCAACCCTCACAGGAACAGGAAACTCTCGCCTAGCTCCCCTTAGATCAACTCTTAATGCTGCAGCCAGAATGCTAACCAGAGTGAAGAAATTTGAGCACATTTACCGGCACTCAGGGAGCTAAAATGGCTCCCAATCGAAATATGTGCCAATTTCAGAACTGCTTGTCTCGTGCACAAAGCTCTACACACCGGGAAACCCTCCTACTTAGCCACCAAACTCAAGAAAGCTGGCCGAACAAGGAGCCTCAGGAGCACCAACACTCTACTCCTCATCCCCCCAAAACCCGCAAACAAAAAAACTCATCTGGATCCTTCTCTGGAAATGCGGCAAAAATCTGGAACTCCATCCCAGTCCATATCAGGACTAATCCTGGAGTTGTTTGACTCTACAATAATTCAACATGCATACTACTGTTTTTCTTTTTTGTTTGTTTCTCTTTCTGTGTGATTTTCACCTGCCATGCAATGCATATTCTGAGCCGAGACTTTAGACTCGCCTAGAGTTAACATGTACACTACTGTTTTCTTCTGTGATTTCTTTACCACCTAGGCTGTAAAGCGCTTCGATACCTTTGGGTCTAGTTAGCGTGTATAAAACGCTGAAATAAATAAATAAATAAATAAATAAAATAACTGCATTAAGTATTCAGGTATAGTGAGGTACAATAACCTCCCTTCCTAATTTCAAAATCTTCAAAGGGTAGGACTCCAACGGGGAGCAGATTTGATTCCACTCAGCAGACAATCCGTATCCTCTTTCAATAGAGGAGGGAAAGTAAGTAGATTAACTGCCTTCACCGGGGTTACAGTGAGCTAGGTAGTGATTCTGATCCCAAACGATCTGTGGCATTGTTTGACAACCTGGACTACGCGATCTTTGTTAAAAGATTGGACTCTGGCAAGTGTGTCACAGATACCCAAGGCTTGTTTGTATCCTTTATTGCACACTGAAAAAAGATGGTTGCTTTAGAGCAGTGGTTCTTTACACATGGCTCAGGGACCACTGGGGGTCAGTGAAGCCTACTCAAAGTTCCACAACTGCTTAGAAAATTAAATATTAACAGATTTATAAAGTGTATAAGAATAAATAAGCAAAAATGTACTATTGTAAATGTTAACAAATTCTGCAGGTTTGTAGGAATTTGAAAATGAAAGCTAAAAAATAAAGTATTATCAGATGGATTCATGGTATCTGTGCAAGTGCATCAAATAGAATCTAGCATGGACAATGGTTGACACCAATTGAATTTAGAATAGCGCCAACCGTCCAATTCAAATTTTTTAATATGTCTGAATAAAATAAATATTTTATCATTTAAATATTTGTTTGATAATAAATAAATAATTTGTTTTGCGGTTCAAATTATTACAAATACTTAGTCTGGGGTCTTCAGCTTCTAGTAATTACTCAGTGCGTGTTCCTGGATTACAATAATGAGTCAGTGTGGGATCCACAGAACACAAAAGGTTTAAGAATCAGTGCTTAAGGGGAGTGGGTCAAAATGAATCTAACGGATACCAAGGGGTTCCAGCCTCTTCACTTCCCCATTTAATATTTACATGCAGCCAATACATCAGATGATTAGGATTCTCAGAGAAAACATCTTTATGTATGCAAATAATTTGCGTGTGGTTCTTCAACTTCTAGAGGTTACTAACTGCGGTTGTGAGCAAATTGGATCTGTTAAAATGACATCAAAACTAAACTTTTGCCATTTGCTTTGAATTACTATGGTGAGTTTCTTATATTAGTTATTGGAGTTTAGGATCCAATACACCCTAGTCCCCATATGTGGTAAGGTAGATATTTTTGTTAATATATTTAGGAGGACTGATTTGCATGTTTCTTTGCTTTTTTAATGCAACCTTTAATATTAGGAATTTGTACAAATCCAAGTTACATAGGTTATATATAGTTTGTAGTTCAGCAAAGGTTTTTGGTATTCCAGGAGAACCCAAGTCTTGGATATACAGATTGCCTTTTTCTCCCCAGCAAGCTCAGACAGGGGAGCTCCCCTTTATTTTAATTTTTGTGTTACCTCAGTTGGATGTTTTCTCTGAGCCTTCGATTTTGTTGATAAAGTTTTCGCCCAGGAATTTGAAGGGCCAAATAGTGTCTTTAATAATCATTGTTAGAATTGATTTAAAGGAAAATGGTCTTAAAATATCAATTTGCCCTTCTCTTTTGGGCAAATCCACCAAGAGGCCTTTCTTATCGGAAAGGCAATCTGACAATTATACACGTTTGGTAGACTAACTCCACCTTCAAATTGATGTATTTTGAGTTTCTTTACGACTATTACGCTTCTCTTATGCTTGCTTCAAAACATCATATTTTAGGGTATCAAGGTTGTTGAAGAAGTTGGATGATTGCAGGGGGAGGTATGAATGTGATAAAGGTGACTTGGTGAACAATTATTTTCGTACTGTCTATCCTACCCCACCATTTCAAAAATGTTGGGGTCCATGTGGAAAGTCCTTATTCTTTTGGATGTGGGAGTCTTAAGCTAGTTTCCTTTTGTCGTCAAGTTTAGGATTACATTGTATCCCAAGACATTTGATTGTCACCTCGATTTAGCGCTGGTAATTATGGATGGTATGCAGAAATTGAGAGGGATGATTTAGGTTTTGTCTAGATTCCCGAAACTTCTGCAAAGAAGTTAATTGTGTCCAGGATCACAGGTAAACCCATCTATGTATTTTGTGCAAAGATTAGGACATACATAGTCTGTATGTACTGCAACTTTATACAAATTTGTCTTAACAAGGGTGCCCTGGATGGAGGGGTTTGTCCTTATTGCAGAGAGTATGGGTTTGACTGCTACAAGTAATAGTAGAGAGCATAAAGGACATCCCGGTCTCGTTTCTTGAGAAAGGCGTATTTTATAAGAGGTGTTCATTACACTGTATATGAGCCAAAAGTTTGGAATATGGGGCAAAGACCATGCGCACAAAGTTGTTACCCAGATTTAGCTTGTGCGCGACTGAGCTCAGCCATAGCGATCGTGGGGGAGAACAACGTTTTGGCTTACTTAAGTGGCAAAAAAGCCTATTATTATCGAAAGAGAATCTACCTTTTACAAAGCCAGCTGGGTTTGGTGTATCAGCTGGGGAATTACTTCCTCGAGTGTCCGTGCTAGGATTTTTGCATGAATTTTACAATCTACATTTAATAAGGAAATAGGTCTGCAATTTCTTATCTCTGCGGTATCTTTCCCTTCTTTATGTATGCCTGTGATTGTTGTGTCAAAGGCTGAGACTAAGATCTCCCCAGATGTTTCCAATTGCTGGTCTTGAAAAATCATTGGGAAATTTTCTTCCAAAAAATGAAAAATCCCCCTTCTTATCCCAGTGCAAACTATGGACACTCCATAATGCATACAAGACACCCAAGACATTCTTTAAATCAGGACTCCTTGAATCAGACCATTGCTTGAACTTTAACAAGACATCTAGCTCCCTCACATATTTTTCATGCAAACAGCTTGACAAATTCTGGACAGACATCACATCAATCCAATCAGTCTTAGCTACAACGCCGTGACCCTGGGCCATTACACCTCTTCCAGAGCTAAGTTTGAATGATCTATGCTTGCCTCTTTGACCTATTGCTAACCGTAGCTATTCAAAATATTCTTTGTGATTGGAAATTGTATCAGAATATCTCACCGCATACCTGGTGTATGTGGGCTTGTTTTGCCAGAAGCACCTACAACTCAGTAACAAACAAATATTTAACCCTCTATCCTCACACTGACTGTGGAATAAACTTGGCCTATATATAGAAAAGATAACATTCTGATTAATATAACCAAAAGGCTATAATATATATATATATATACATATACACACACAACTTGATCGCAGGACGACAGACACAAATATTCCTCCACATATATACAAATCATGGCATGGATTGGTTCATCCCTTCCTCTCATCTCTTCCCTACCTCACCCTCATTCTTTCCCACGTTGGCCGTAGCCACAACCAGTGCTCTGGATCTGCTCTCAACTACTCTTGTATATCTCCACCTAGTAATGACTGATACAACTATAAGTTAGAAACAAGGCAATTGCATTGTATTCATTTTGTGTACATGTCCCGCTTTTTCCTAAAGATAAAACCAATAAGTTATTGCGAACAAAAAAACGTAACTTTTGCCAAGTTCACCCATACTTAAAAAAAAGTCTGCACTAATAGTCCCTCTCCCTCCCAACAACACCAGCACATGCATGCCTATGTGAAACGAGATAAAAGCTGTTGGACGTGTCTTCAGGGTCCACTTTGAACCTAAATGCTCTGCTGAATGATGCCGCACATTCCTCTTCCTACTAACGATTTCGGTTTTAGAGAATTAGATCATACTTGGCTCTGAAATGCCTAGTTTTTGCTGCTGTAGAAGCTAAGATGTAACATTCCCTTACGCAGTGATCACTAAAGGGTTGCTTGATCAGGAGACATCAAACAGTGACAAATTCACCTTCAATGTATGTTTGTAAAAGCCAGTGCCAAAAGAATGCACAAAGGTTACATTACTGTCGTTGCAATAGTACTTAAGTTTAATATGTCATAACTATCTCACATACCTTTTTATATAAAAGGAAAATGAACACAAATAATCTAAAAAAAGTTAAACTTGAGGACAAAATGCGGTTGGTGGTCAGAACAAGAATTTCAGCTATTTCAGGTTTTTGTGAAACCAGGTACATAAGAGGCTAAATAATTCATGGAATTTATCAGAAAAACAATTGATCCCCCTGGCGGGGAGGAGAAGGCTGAAAATCTTGTTAAAGATGATGTAGCCTTACGGCTAGAGCGGTCGACCTCAAAGCTGGGGAACCGGGTTCGAGTCGGAGAAACGACGCTCAACATCCTGTGATTCGAGGCAAATCACTTAATCTCCCCGTGCCTGCCAAAAAAATAATGAATGTGGCCTTCTGTAACGAAACTGGTGGCCTTATGTAACAAAACTGGTGCTCATGTAAAGCGCTCCTATACCTGAAATCCTCCGGCCTTGTTTGCGCTATATAAAACTCTTTAACAAAAAAAATCTTATATGTATTGCTTTATGTATCTCCAAGCTGGATAAATTCCTGGGATTCAGACATGGTATATAATAGTCTCACGTTGAGCTTAGTGGTTAAAGGTACCACTCATGGCAGGCACTAGCACTGGGCAGTGTGGACTCCTGGGTAAGGCCCTGAAGTAGCTTTGTGCACCCAACTAATCACGGTCCCTCACTACAAAACTCCTGCGACCTCACACCACCCTGTAGTAGGTCATAGTAGGCTTTTCAGGGGTACTGCGAGGTTGATGGGCCTCGCAAACATAATAGAACTGCAAAGCCTAAAAAGGCTCCCCTTCCCTGGTTTTACAGTCCTGGTCCAGCGATGTGAGGCCTAGGAGAGAGACAACTATCCCCTGCACCTCGCACCACTGAACTATTGCTACGAGGCATAGGAGCCAAGAGATGTTCGGTGCCAAATGCACAAATATTACAGCTGTATTTTACAGTTAAACCTGTGGATGGAGAGCCAACTGACCTTTGCATTAAACAATCATTGCTACACCACTGGCATCTTTATCGTGGGTATCGCATTCATTAATAAACAACGAGATGAGGCACAGGAGATGTAGCAACAGTCCACAAACAAGCTACCACTCCAATCACAGGTCGTCTGTGCCTTTGACCTCATAAACCTCTCTTCTCCCTCCGCGAAGTAAGTAGACCACATTTACATAACGTACTACTCTGGAAACAATTAAGTTACCATTTCTGTTAACTCATGAATTTTGGATAGACCTAGAATAAACGTCTTTAACTAGCGTGATCAATTTCGACTTAACGAAGTTTTAATATCTATGTACTCATTTGACTAGTTATTATCGGCGTTTATTTTTTTTAATTAATATCCGCACCATAAAGGTAGTTTCTTGCAAAAGCGATTTAATGATGCTAGAGGATTCATTGTTAAATAGAGGTAATTTCCTTTGATATTGCATGGAATGTGCTTTAAATAGGCCAGTACTCACCGGGATAAAGTATCGGCACTTTTCAATTTTCACCCTTCGAGTAACGAATTTTCCTCTTCTTCAAGGAGTACCATTACTCAAAGAAGCACAACCGCGGGATCAATGGCTCGAGTGTGTAAGCATGTCACTCTACAGCCCTACATCGGTGTGGCTCGAAGCTAGTGGTCTTCAAACTTTAATGCCTTTCCTCCCACGCCGTCATAGTGCAGGAACCATTGACCCTGTCCAATTAATCCCATTGTAGAAGGTGTGCGATGCACGGCTGGCTGCCTGTCCCATGCGAAAATGGACATACAATCAGAGTTGTATAAAATTATAAACTTTTTAAGAAGATCCAAGTGGTTTCACTCTACAGTTGACTTGGGGAGGCAAGAGGAAGTGTGAAAAAACAATTGAGTTCTGTGTGGACACAATTTTACAAGGGCAAATAATTAAGTTGCATTCAGTTTCCCTCACTGCCCCATAAGAGAGAAAGTGAAAGTAGAAAGGATTTAGAAAGTTGGGAGAGTGAAGAGAGGGAGAGCGAGCAAGAAACATATGGACCAACAGGGACAAATTACATAGTGATTGAATTTGTGAACAGTTATTAAGACCCAATTCAATCAAACAACTGTGAAATATCAACTGAGCCCCCTCCAGCGCCACTTTTTTTCCCTCTGCTATTTCGAACTTATTATATGCAATGCACTTCCGCCCTAAGTAAGCCACCCATATGCTTTAAATGGGTTCTGCTGCAACATGTTTCATTTCATTTTGTGTCTCTGGTTTGGTTGTGGTGGCGCCAGTGTTTTCATTAAGGATGTTGTGCAATATAGGCAGGACCGCTGGAATTATGCAGCAGTGGAGAATCAAATTATGCAACAAGAACGGTAAATTATGCAGCCGAATGCTGCACAAATTAGGATAGTATTAATTCATTATGTTGTCATTTTTAGGTCGAGCTGGAAAAAGCATGCGGTCCAAGCTCGACAACTAATGTTACTGACTTCTGGGAATGTGAGACACGAGTCGGCCACGCGCTTTTTCTGCCTCGGATTTGTCCTTGTGAGCGCGCTTTGGCTGCTGTCTGCTTGCTGTGTGGGCGCGCTTTCGCTTAGGCCACAATTCCCTTGCAATGCGCGCTTCATCGTGATCCTCCCGGGCCATGGTCGGCCAGGGCAACAGCACGTACGGAGCCCCCCCCCCCCCCCACCCCCCTTTTAAACTTACCGGGCCAATCTCGGGGGACTCCGCTCTCAGCACGCGGCTGGGGTAGGCACCGGGCATGTGCCTCGTGCCCCCTCCGCAGAGTTCACGCTGCGGCTCTTGCCAGCTCCTTTCCCGGGGCTCCCTCTTGGTCAAGGGAGCCCCGCAACACTTGCGCAGACTCCTGCTGGCGGCCCCGGGGCTCTCCACCGCTCACAGGAGCCCCGGGCCGGGAGACGCATTCACTCCGCCTGCCTCCTTTTCCGGTCCGGACGCGGCCCCGCCCCCGTCACAGGCGACCTTGCCTGACTTCCGGGGCAGCCGCGGCGGGATTCCGGGGGCATTTTCTGCCACACAAACCTTGTTTTGTAATTTCTTATTTCAGAGTAAAGGCACTTCTCGACAGAGCCTCGCCCGTTACGACCAGCGCCTCATCAGCCGGTGGATTTCAGGATCCTGATGAGAAATGCTGAGCTTTGACAGCTAGTGATGGGAGGACAGGTCTACATCCACACGGCGAGGCACTGAGTGCGGCCGCCTTAGTGTTTGGAAAGATGTCTCACAGGTTAGAGACCATGGAAAGTGATAGTGCCTTCCTCGGAGGCTGGGGGGGGGGGGGGGGGGGGGGATCATCGCCAGTGAGGCCGAACGAGCTGTCAGTCTCCAGGGGACTGCCCCAGAAGCAGAGGGCCGTAAAACACATGCAGGAATTTAGGAACTACAAGTTGGGTTTGCACACGAGTGGATTAGAGTGAGTGCATGGATTGGAGTCTTTATTCATATAATTGCGCTGTATTCTGTATTGCCGTTTCTAAGCGCTGTAACTGGTACTAATATTAGCAACCTTAATAGTCCTCAGTATTAGAGCCTCGGAACGATAACAGGCTGACCGCCCTTTCTGAGATTTCATCTAGTGATCTGAAAATTTCAATGAGAAGCGTTCATCTCGCTGAGCGATCCAGCCAGCCTCTATGTTTGAATTGCCTATGTGTGTACCAGGGGACAAGTCCTAAAACAAGCATTTGCAATGCAATAGGTATCGAATTTACGCAAGTTTGACCTATTGGCATTGTAAATGACAATGTTTTAAAAATCAAAACATAAATAAAAGGCAATGTCATTTACAAGACCAATAGCTCAAATCCACGTTAATGCGAGACCTATTGCATTGCAAATGCTTGTTACATATGGTAACACTGTCTGGGAAAAGATTTCACCAAAGCACTACCAGTAAAGCAGTAAGAAAATTTAAGATGACCAGACAACCTTTGCCAAAGAGCCTTCCAGTGAACAGAATCATGCGGCGCCATGCTTGTAATAACTTTTGATCTCTAAGCTGGAACCTTAAAAAAAAAAAGGCAGATTATGCAGCAAGGGACAATATATGTGGCCATTCCATTATTATGCGGAAAACGCTGCAGACGCAGAATTGCATAATTCCTGTGGCCAAGAATATAGCTATATGATCTGTATGAATCTCAGTCTGTGAGGGTAATCATGACTGACTGGCAGTCAGGCTAAGTTGTCTAACCTCGAGTTCTGCATTTGCACATTTAGATCATTCAAAAGGAGATGGAGATTAAAAAAAGGAGAAGAGACACAATCTGGACATAGGGTGAAAAGGAGAAATAGCAATGAAAATAAGGGTTGAAAAAAGAGTGAAGGAAAGGTACTAAAGAAAGGAGACACAAAGATGATAAAGAGTGATAGAAGAAAGGAGGGGTGAAGACAAGAGCGATATTATGTAGAAGAGAGGAGGATTCAAACAAGGACTCAGAGATATAGTTAGAGAAAGGATAGAAGGGACTGATGGAAAGGATGAAAGAGCAGAAGAAAAAAAGGATGGGAAAAGTGTTGTTTTTGATTTAAAATAAGCTACACGCGCTGGCTCTGGGTGCAGCCAAACAGACACTCCTAGCTAGATGGGGTACAGCGGGGGTCCCGACTCATCTGGATTGGTTACATAAAATGTGGGACCTGGTGTGTATGGAAAGGCTGACGGCCGGTGCCAGAGGCAAGTTGCCGCGCTTTGATAAAACTTGGGGTGCCACAATTAAGTTTCTTTCCACCGAATATGTAGAGTTGACATGCCCAAGGTACCTGAAAGTTTTGCGCCTTACACAGGCAACTTATACAGAGGAAGGAACCAGCCTCTAAAATCACTGTGATACACCATTAGACACATAACAGGGTTAAGAACTCAGAGTGGATGTTAGATGTCCCCCTTTTTGTTTTTTCCTTTTATCTCTCTCTTTAATAACATTATTTTTGTTCAAGTTTGTTAATATTGAAGGATACGGTATTTCACCTCACTGGACTGTGGATGTAGGTGGTGGTTGTTCTCATTTAAAAAATAAAAATAAAAAGGATTTGAACCTATATATGAGCTACAAATGCATCACTTTAAGTGGGTTTCATTTTTCCTTTAGTAGTAGCTTGGCTCCAAAATTCATTGAAATAATATAAAATTAAACAAGAATTATATATATATATATATATATATATATATATATATATATATATATATGCATGGTATATATTTAAAAGAGACTCTTGGGCCTTTTAAATGCAAATAAAAACACACAGGAGGAATGATGGATTCAATTTCAACTTTGTCAGGTATCTTGCAACAACATAGGCCAAATATTTAAAGCATCAATGCTTATTTATTTTTTTAAATCAGCACGTCGAGTTCCACAACCTTTATGTTTGTCCTTCAAATATTTACATTAATCTACTTCATTATTTTGAAACTTTCAGACGGACTAGTCGCAGTTTAGGTGAATAAACATTACTGAATTCAAGGAAATTACAAAAGATACTTTAACTGAAGCACCATAGCTGAATAAACAGGAAAAATACAGACAAAAACGAGGCATAACCTGTCGACAAGAGAGAGATATTGTTATGTCCTTGTGTGGATTTCTTTGTCAGGCTGCACACAGTATTCATGATTGCAAATAAGTGTCAATTCCAATATTGTGACATGTGCCATAAGTGCAGAAGCAACCTGCACGCATTTTAAGTTTTAAAAAATTGCAAAATCTAACATTTTGCACATACAAAAATAATAATACAGATAGCAGAAATGCTGCTTTGTCCTCATGCACAATTGTGCGCTAAGAGATTATTAATCTTGTAAATAAATGCTTTCCTTTTAGCCTCGGCCCAAACTCTAGCCTTAGTCCAGCTCAATTTAGGGAGTACCTCTGATTGAGCCAGGACTCGTAGAAAAGAGACTTGCTCAGAAGCAATCCTCTCATTAAACTCCCTAACATGTTATTAACTACGAATTGTGTAAAACAAATATTCACCACATAAAAACAAGGGTTAGTGAAGCTTGCGTATGTGTTTGCTAACATGAATAACTCAAGTGGTTTTCTAAAATGGCTGCAAACGGGAAATCTTTATTGCGCATGCGTCAACTGCATCTACGCAGTATGACGAGCTGTCGGTTGGAGGGAAATTCTTGCGCATGGGCAGTAGATACTAATATGGTGTCTTGAAGACTCACATGCTTTGCGTCTGCCTGCTTGAAACTAAATGGAGTGAATTTACTACGGTTAATGCGGGGAAAGTATTAATAAGTAAAGGGGATTAGAATAGAAATGGGTGGTATACAGTGAAACCATTTATTCTTGAAAATAACATCTGTCTTTCTGACTTTATTACTAGTGCACATTTGGGCCTCTTGGGTATGTCTGGAGTGAGCCGTGTCACATGACCCTGGCGAATGGCAAGTGAAGTCAGTTCGGAAGGATCACGTGTGGTTCAAGAAGAGTGCAAGGCCACAGCTTGCCTGAAGCCTGGGAATCTGCAGTACAAGACCCGAATGAATAAAATCACATATTAAAGTTAAACAAGTGTATTGAATGTAATGTGAATGCGGGTTGGAAAATAAAGTTTGAATAAAAACTAAGGGGATGGGTTTATTAACAAAGGGCTAACTGAAAAGAGTGATATGTAAGCATGGTGTGATGATCTCCCCCCTTGCCTGACCAATCAGAGTTAGTATTTAACTATATTGAAACATTAATGGGTGGTACATGAGAAACGAAAAGGTATAATTAAGGTCATTTTAGTTAGTTAATTAGCAGAGCCCGGGATGCTGTCAGAGAAGTTAGAGAGAAGTCGATGCTGAGGCGCTGCGATCTGAGGGTGCGGTCAGAGTAGCGAGAGATACTGATGAAGCGAATGCAGAGCTTAATATCCTAAATTATTAGGATTAGAAAGAAGATTGCGGAAGAATCTCGAGGAGGAAGAGTGTGTTAGAGAGGGGTGCAACATGTCCGTCGGTGCTAGAGAGGTCATCTATCCTGTCCTGAATTCTGTCCTGAACTCTTTGTCTCATGATCTATCCCGGGAGACCCCGGCCAGCCCTTTGGCCAGGGGGTTGGTCTTCACACCATCCTAGGTAAATATACATTTTGTGAATGTGCTGGTGCTCTTTTCTCTCTGTCCTCTCCTTTCTGAGCATAAAGTCATTGCAAGTTTGAAGTATGTGTTGAAGTTAAGATTAATTGAATCTTCTCTCCTATGAGTATTGGTGAATGTGCTGTATTTTGAAGAGGTTCACGTGCAAATAATTTAAATAAAGACCAGTTTTACCAGAGTCTGTGGTTATTTACTTTAAATATACAGGTTAGAATTAAGTTATAATTCAACTTCTCCATTCTTTTACCCAGCTCCCACTGTTTTGTAGCTGTAATGTAGGAAATGTCAGATCTTATAGAAAAGGAAACTGAATTAGAGAATGTTATAGTTCCTTCCCTTAAAGCAGAGGTGAAAATTGCCTCTTTAACAGCATATGTTAAGAAGTTGATTAGAATTTTCCTGGGCTTGTTTAGCTGGATTTCTTTTGAACGGATCACGATGCACCTGTTGTATCTCCTGTGTGAGGTCTATGTTGGGGGAATTCTTTAACACTGTTTCTTTTAACAAAGATATCACAAACCCCTTGACGTCAGTGCCTTCAAGCGCTTCAGGAACATTGATAAGTTTTAAATTGTTCTTCCTTGAGTGGTTCTCTAAACGTTCAAGATCTTCCTTTAGTTTTTTTATTCTGGGCAGCTAGTTATGACATATCCGTTGTGGAGGTATGAAGTGCCTCCCTAATTTTTGGAATCTCCAGCTCCAGTGCGTTAGTTCTTATTGAAACTTCCTCCAACTTCTGTGTTAGTACCACACATGATGCTTGAATCGCAGCCTGGTTTGTCTCCGAAATAGTGAACCTATTTGCCATCTAATCCTTAAGGGAAATAGGATATCTGCCAAAGATCTGGACGAGGTCCCTGAATCAACAGACTCTGGAAGAGAATCTTGTTGGCCATCATGGTCCTCCTGAGCCGCTAACGCGGTAAACCGGTTTGAAATGCTAATTGCAGGATGAATGGCAGAAAGAAAGTTCCCAGAGCTCTCTGTCAAATCATTCTGGGGGTCGAATAACCCAGACAACAGCATGTTGCTTTGTGAGGTATATGACATTCCAAAAGACTTACGCTGGGTGCAATCCAGAGATATTTCAGAATGCAGCCTGCTAGGACTGTGAGAGTCTTCCCGAGAGCCTAGATAAAGACATTACCTTATACAATGATTTAGGTGAGGGGGTTATTTTCACTTTTAAGGTCGATGCTTTCTTGCCCCTACGCCTCACCTTTCCTGTGGCTCCGACAACAGACTCTGTGTTGACCCCTTTAATCTTAGTCTGTTTGGCAGACACTCGGGCTGCGGAGACAGGGGTTGAAGGGAGGGGGGGGGGGGGGGGGAAGAGACTCGAGTAGGCAAAATAGGCTGAGTAATATCGGTATTGGAGGAGGACTGAGCTGCCCTAGCACGCAATGTGTATCTACAAACCTTAGGTGGTGAGATACCTACATTCTGAGCTTCGCATTTCTCCATGCAGGTGGGGTCACCTCTTCCTTGCCAGACGTCTGGGTAAACAGAAAAGACTTCACTTGATAACACAAAGGCACACAACTAGAAAGAAAATCCTGAGGAAGCCCAAAAGTATCCAAACCTTCTCTCCGGGTAAATACAGCAGTCTTGTCACTCAAACCGGAGTCCAAGCGCCCTTCTTGGACATCAACCTCAACCTCTCCTTCTCTGCCGCCGCCGAACTTCAGGTTCGCATAGTCGCTCACACCGCCCCTCCCCCCCCAGGTGAGACAAAAGCCCAAGGGAGCTTCGGCCACGACCGCTTAGCTTGCAGCCGCCATGTTTCTCCCCCACAGAGGAGTTGAATAAGCTGGGGCCAGGGAACAACTGAGGTTTCCTGCGTCTTTGCGCATCATGTGGAATAACCACATGTATATGTATAGTTCATTCGAGGAGGTCGATG
Source organism: Lissotriton helveticus (assembly GCF_964261635.1). Classification (NCBI taxonomy): domain Eukaryota; kingdom Metazoa; phylum Chordata; class Amphibia; order Caudata; family Salamandridae; genus Lissotriton; species Lissotriton helveticus. The sequence goes on from NC_136067.1 coordinate 992,998,857, forward strand.
CTCTTATAGTTAAGATCAAGAAAGGGGGCGGGGTATAAGAAGGGGATAACAAGGGGATGGTGGTAGTAAGGAGGGCCCCTAGCCAGTGAGACTCGGAATTGAATGGATAAAGTAATGGTTTCTAAAAATACCTGTGGGACTGAGGCCAAATAGGCTCCAGCCTAATAGTAGGGAGGGTTTCCCGAGGGGGAGGGTTAACAGGGGGTTAGGGGGTGATGGGTTTGCACGGGATGGGGAGCAGTGGGCAAAAAGCAAACAAATATCCTCAATCTCACATTTATAAGTGTCTGTCTGTTTTGGGTTTTTTCCTTTGATGGAGAAACTCCCCCATTGAGTAGCGAGGTAATGTTTATCTCGTGGAATGTGAATGGGTTAAGATGCCCCCGTAGGTAAAGACTGGTGCTGAAATACTTAGAGCTATCTCCCGCCCAAATCTGTCTTATTCAGGAGACGCATTTAAGCAATGCAGAGTGCGGTATTACATTTTCCAAATACCCCTGGGTAAAATAGTTTTGCTCTTCTGAGCAGACAGTCCATTGCAAGGGGGTGGCTATTCTGATAAAACAGGGGGCAGGATGTTCTATTAAATCTATTCAAACAGATCATACAGGGAGGTGGAAAGTGGCTATTTTGGGCTTCGGTGGTTCAGAGTTAGTATGTGCTTCCTTCTATGGCCCCAATATCGACGATCCGATATATATATGTAAATTACAATCCAATCTGATAGAAATAGCCTTGCCTCTAATAGTTGGAGGCAACTTTAATGTTCTTCTTGACACCTTAAAAGACAGATCCGATCAGTCATTACATAGGGGCCCCTTGAGTCAGTCGTGCCCTGAAAAACATGTTGCACAATCTGGACCTTATAGACGTCTGGAGGGTATAGATGGGCGATACACAGGGGTTCACGTTTCATAGCAAGAAGGATGGCCACTCTTCCAGATTAGACTATGTTTTAACTGATAGGACTACCTTGGACAATATGACTCGTATTGCCCAGTGATTTATCAGACCATGCCCCTGTGCTGTTTTCCTATGTAGGAAAGTGGCATAATTTACAACCCAGATGGACACTTAAAAGGTCTATGCTGTCAGATGCCGGGATTGTGGGGGCCCTGAAATCAGCTACCCTAGACTATTTTTCTATAAATATCGGTTTGACTTCTATGGACTATGTCTGGGATCACTTTAAGGCTAACCTGAGGGGTCTGCTACATAGTCTCATCTGTTCAAAGAATAGGGCAGAGGTTCGCGAGCTACGGACTTTGGAGGGGAAAATACTTCAGTTAGAAGAGGAGTTGGTTTGGTTAAATCAAGGGAGCCCTGAAAGGTTATCTCAAGTTCAGAGGGACTTAGAAGGTGCCTGCCAGGATTATAGGGAAAAGCTTGATCAGAAGTGCAGGGAACAATGGTGGACAAAAAATATGCAGAACTTAGAGTTTTTAGAGAAGGCAGGCGCCCTATTGGCATGGAAAGCAAGAGTAGATCGGGCAAAGAATAACATCCATAAATGAATAATCAATGAAAGTGGAGAGAAGTCAAGTAACTTAGAGGCCATGCAAGACCGCCTTCTCTCTCTATTTTCGGAGTTATACAGGGAGGAGACGTGCCCAACACCGAAACCCTTCAAACTTGGTTGAGAGAGAAATCCCTGCTGACTCTAACTGATGGAAGTCGTGAGAGTTTAGATGCCCCAATTACTGAGGATGACCTTAAAGTCCAAATAAGCAAATGTAAAAATAATAAAACTGCAGGTACGGATGCACTTCCTAGTGAGGTATATAAACTCCTTCTAGCGAACTGGTCTCGATATTGGGTATTCTATTTAACTCAGTGTATAGCTCAGATGGACAGGCTCCCAGGTCGTGGAAAGAAGCAACTATCGTGCTTATCCTGAAACCTGGGAAGGATCCACTAAAAGCGGATTCATGTAGACCAATCTCCCTATTGAATGCCAATTATAAGATCTTAATGAGTATTCTCGCAGTGAGATTGGTTAAGATGGCCCGACAGCTGATAAATGTGGACCAAAAAAGGTTCAACCCGGGAGATATATCCAGCAGCAGACGCAGCAATTAATCGGTAATATTGATTTAGCTAGTGTTCGATCTGATCCCTTGGCCGTTGTGGCACTGGACGCGGCCAAGGCGTTCAATAATAGAGTCTGCTAGACAGATCTCTGGGAGGTTCTTAGGTTGATGGGCTTTGGGCCCGTCTTCATTCAGACCCTGATGAATTGCTATCAAGACGCCTCCGCAAAAATCTTGTTAAACGGCATGTTGACCTCCAGTTTTAACATCCAAAGAGGTACTAGACAGGGTTGTCCCATCCCTCCCCTGATGTTTGATATTTATATAGAGCCTCTGGCCCAAGCAATAAAATCGGATGACCTAATTCCCCCCCTTTAAGTCCCAGCAATATTGTAGTAAGTTGGCTCTCTACGCGGATGACCTATATCTACATACCAACGACCCGGGGGCGGCCTTACTAAGGGTCAAAGCTCTGTTGGATGAATTTGGTTCCCTCTCAGGTTATCTAGGCAACACCTCCAAAACAGAGGTGATAGGTTGGATCTTTGACAATTGGGAGGGTAGCACGAGCATTGAGTTCAGATACTTGGGTATCACTATTGTTAAAGATCTAGATAAAATCCCCTAGATAAATCAGAACAATACTATTAAAATTTTCCATATGGAAGAACCTCCCTGTGACAATGTTTGGCAGGGTCAATTTGGTAAAAAATGTATTTGCCTAAGTTGACATACCTTTTTAACACGATCCCTACTGATTATCCTACCCAAGTTTTGTGTAAAATTCAAAGTAAGATTGGAAGTTTCATTTGGGCAAATAAGGGCGCAAGACTGCTGTGGAAAAAGCGGAGACGTAGGCTTACTAAAGGGGGCTAGCTCTCTCAGATATTGGTTGGCACTCCGTAGCTTTTCAATTTAAAAACATCTGGATGCTACTTGTAAAACCAGAAGAGACATTCTGGGGGAGGCTACTGGGTTAAATGAGCAGGGTGGAGAAGGATTCTTGTATACATTTGGGGCACCAAGGTTCTTTAAAAAGGTTTGTCTGAAAGTTCTTAGGGCCGCCCTTAGTCTATGGTATAAGGTCAGATGTAGATGGGGGATTGGGTATTATTCGGACTTTGCCCCGATCAGGGACTCCCTGGGGACCCCACTATGTCTGAAGGACAGCCTTGCGATCCCAAATAAAAAGGGCGGGTATCACCATCTGGTCAGAACTTCTGTCCTCAGAAGGAGTACACACTTGGGAGGTCCTAAGAGCGAAGGTCGGAAGTAGTCTTTCCCGATTTAAATACTTGCAACTAGCCTCCTGGTCTATAGCAGAGAAGGGTGAAATATGAGGAGAGTGGGAGGTGGAGCAAACCTTGCAAGAAGTGCATCTTAAAAGAAAGGACGTTTCTATATGGTATAAGAGGTTCTTGGAGGCTGAGGATCTGGAAGATTCCCAGCAGCACGCAGTCTAGAATCAGTCTCCTCTGGACACCGATACTGAAAATCTATATGAACCTTCTTTGAAACTTCTCTATAAATATGTAAAGCCAGCCAGCCAGCTTAAAAGAAATAATTTCTTTGTTTTCAATAGACTTTATTATACCCCGGCAAAGATCGCTTCTCCTCCCCCAGATGCCCAAGATGCAATCTTCTCAATGCAAACGATATCCACATTTTCTATGAATGCCTTGAGCTTAGAGCTTTCTGGAAAGGTGTGAAGGATATTCTATGTGGTATTTTTAAAGTTAAAATTAAGGTCAATGTCTCCTTGGTACTGTTCGGAGACGAAGGAGCTCTTGGAAAGAATCTTCAGCTGATACACAGAGGCTGGTTGTTATATCTAGTCCTGATAGCACAGAGAGAAATTTGTCTGAAGTGTAAAGATTTGCAGCCCCCAAAGTGGGAGGACTGGTTGAAAGCTGCGCTTGCTGTGGCCCGCCTGGACCATGGGGTAGAAAGTGAGAGTGATGTGAACGTCTGACTGACCCTAGTGTCTTGGGGTAGAGATTGGAGATTAGTATAGCTCCCCCTGGCCCTCCCCGGTCCTATGATTACACCATGCCTAGATCAATGGGCTGGGTTGGTTTGGCCTAAGCGAATGCAGATACCACAGGGCGCACAGTATGGTAATGACAGTAAGAATTGTATGTAAGAACAGTATGGTAATCCACCGTAAGAATTGCAGACGCTTAATGGTGAGATGAGGACAAAAAAACGTTAACATTTTCACCATCAACTAATGGTTCATCGACCAGATGAAAGAACTTTTTGATCAGTGAAAGGTTGGTTATGAATAAGCAATCTTGATTGAGGTATAGAAATATAATAAACTTTGACTCCAGCGGTTTACTCAAAGTGTGTGTGTTTATGGGCCCAGGTGAGTATATGGCATTAAGAGTATCTCTTGCTGGATCACCTCAACTTAATGTTTTCCACCATTTAAAACATTGCACAAACTCCAATAAGCCTAGAACCGGCCCTGGAAATAATAAACGGACTGGCTTCAAAATCCACAGTTGGAAATACTTTAACACTACTGTTACAATGCAGAACAATCGGAGCTATCCGATAATAAAGTTTACATTTATTTATTTTTTAAATAAGGGAAGGAATGATGGAGGGAAGAGGGTATGGGCGTTTAGAGTTGGCCATTCACACACGTTAAGTCTTGCTCATTTCGCACCTTTACTGCAAGGTCACGGCTGGACAGACCAAAAACAAACAGCATTTATAAATGACACCCAGACCACCGAATACTCCTTTCGTAACCGAGTTTCCCAGGATTTTAAAAGCGACGTCATTTTTAAGGATACAACTCCCAACAAACGGTAAAGTGACGTCGTCACCACCTCCCTTTTATTAAGGCTCCTCGCAGCTCCATAAGCAGCATCACTAGCTACAACAAGTTATCTGACTGGGGTGGGTAGGGGGGATAAATTACCTGTAAGGGCGAAGAATGAGCAGCAGAGCTCTGCTGCGGTACCTTTGTGACTGCCAGTACCTGATCCTCGCGCGACTTCTTCCTAGACATCACGTTACTGACGATACCGCAAAAACCTATACTTCCAACAAAGCAAGTACATTAAGTGACAGCAGCACAGACTCACTACCGACTCGGCGCGAGAGCCCAACCCCCGCCCAAAAACTATAAAAAAAACGCGCCAACGTGAACTTGTTGCAGACCAGCACTGTAGATAGCAGAGCGTATCGATGGGCGATGCGCTGCTTCTATGCAATATTTGTATGTGATTGTTTTGAAGTGTATCCATGTCAAACTTGACGTTTTAAACTGGAGTCTTTTGATTTCTCATCCCGAAAAATAAGAGCAAGTTTCAGGCATCCTAAACGTCCGAAATTTCAATGCAAATTAATGAGAATGTCTCCACATTTCTCACACGAGCTTTGAAGTGATGTTTATGATTATTGAGCATTAATTGTTTTTTCATGTTTATTTATAATGATTGACGCAGGGGTTTATAATTAAAAGCGCATTACCATTTGCAAGATATGAGAAATATAATGTGTAGTTGAAGATGTTATGTCGAGGGAAATGTGCTTTTGCTAACATTAGTCAAGGTAGGCTTGAATTACAATTATTGTTACTTCCTTATTCTATATAACGAATTGCAAGCTTTACACTAATAAATCGAAGGCGTTCTCAAATGCTTTACCCACACTTTTTAAAATCAAGGACATCCCATCTGTCTCAGGCTTGGTGTACAATGTATCCATGCATTTGCATGCTTGAATAAACTGTGAGTATGACTAAACTCAACAAAATTCTACTGTGAGAGAATCTTCGAATGTATTCTGTAGTAAAATGTTTCTTTTTGCTTGTTCCCAGTGCTTAATTTGTTAAAAAAAATAAGTGCCTGAGTCTGGTCAGGAAGCCTCTGCAGCTTGCACCATCCATAGCCACTACCAGCACTGCCAAGGACAGTACCTACACAACTACTAACCATGACAATGCTAGAAGTGTGACAAATTAGACTGTTTGAGGCCCTTAAAGATATAAGAATGATGTGGGTGGCAGGTATCAGTTGTTTTTTAATGGAGATTGAATAATAAACAATTTATGTTCTGTTCATCTCCAAATTACACAAACAGCGCCACCATGTAACTGCAGTCATAAGTGATGTTTTTAACATTTAAGTGTTGGTGCAGAGCACCGGAAAACACTAGCTCAAATTAAGCACTGCTGTTTGCTCATTGGTAAAAACTCGGAGAACCGTGCATTTGTGTAGATGAGTAGCTCATCTATGAAAGCATCTTGTTCCTCACTCTCTGTTTCTGTCTCCTTTTTAGGTTTATCAATCTCTACATCATTGCTTCCTATCAAGAGATAGGCTCCATTGCTCTCAAAGATCTCCTCCCTCCATTTTCTCTGCGTTTCCACGCCCTGCGCTCTTTTCCATGAATGAGCCCTACTGCAGATGTTTATTCAAATGTTTTCATTTTCCTTTTACTCGCCATTCTCTCCTAAAGGTTTAAGGCTTTGAGTTGTGTGGGCCCATGCTGAGGTTGTAGGTGGTACAATCTTCCCAAATTCTCTATTCTAGGATAATGGAAGGTTACGCTTGCATGCCACATGCACATGTTTATCTGTTTCTTGGCTGCCATTTCCCTGTTTGGTGTGTCTTCTGGGGGAACTTCTCCTTATTTACAACATTGTCCTTTTTAGACAAGGGATTTCTCTTACTAGCAAATTTCCAATCCCTCTATGCTCCAGTCTTTCATACTCTTCACCCAACTAGGTTCACAATTTGTCCACTAATACCAGTGTGTCTCTGTCAAAAGCCACCCTATCATAGTGCGGTTACACAATGCTCGAAACTTGTCAGGACCTCCAGCACAAATTCTGCCTATATTGCTTTGTTTGCCTGTTCCAACTAAACAGATATTTCTACAATAGCAAGAATACCACTTACTTTTACGAATCAGTAAACCTCCCAAGAGCTGAAAACGTCTGTGCATGCTTATTTTGAGAGGTTAATGCAGGTGTACAGAAAGCAAAGCAGAATGAGCAGTCTGCTTCGAAATAACATGAGAGGGTTTCTTGCCTCCTTTGTGCTGGGACGTAGACCCGAAATCAGTACCCAGATTATCCAAGGTGGCAGAACAAACCAATTTATAGGATCCTGCATTATGCAAAATATTGTAGTGATATGCTGGAAGCTACGTGAAAGGGAAGTATATGATAACCCAAACCCAGTTAACACAGAATAGAGGTACCAAGGAATTTAAAGCTCCTTTTCAAGGCCTTGGATGGGTTCCCAGTTACAGGATGACAATGCAAGGAGTCTCCATGACATACTGGTTCCTGGCACATTACCTCAATGTCTTCCCATCCCAGTTGCATTAGCCCCATAAAAGTGCCCTGGAGAAGGTCACCCCTTGCCTCATTTGCAAAACAAGCTGGTACACTTGAAACAGGAATGCCGTTATAATCCAGACCAAGTTGGGAGTGATGCACCAGCAGCTAATTGTGCAGCACAAGGAGCGATTCCCCTGATACCTGGAACCCCTATGTCAGCCCAGAAGGTCCTAAAGTCTATGCTGCAGAATTCCTCTAGCCAAATGTAGATTATGGGAGGGATTCCACATTTCCAACCTAATAACAGAGTGCCCCATAACTATATGATGTATCAAAATGGTCTGGTTCCTATGATGTTTGAGACTTCCACAAATTTTGGTCAGGATCAATGACAGTGCCTGAGGGGGTAAGGGGAGTGCCTACTTGGTTCGGTACTGTTTAGTTTAGTTTATTGTACAGTTAATAAAAATTCACAATTTATAAAAACGTGCAATTATAAAAGACAGTCAGTAGCAAAAGGTTAAGCTTAAAAATAACGGCCGGATTCTCCTTATTAATTAAATTTTTTGTAAAAAAACACAGTTTAGTTTGGTGCTGTCCATGAGTGGGACTAGGTGCTTGCAGTTTTTTTGGTTTGGCTAGTGCTTCCGGTACACCCTATGGCTGTTTCTTTTAGTCTACTGGCCACTATGTCAAAAAATCTTGTTATTCTGCAGTTTAGCTGAGTTTCTACGGGATTAAAGCAGAGCATCACGGCCTGTCTGCAGCTTGTTATGCCCTTCTGATTCCATAGGGACCGAAGCTGAGAGCGTCTTATGTCCAGAAGGTTTGTGCAGATGCAGATAATGTGTGTGAGGTCCTCTTTTCCAGAGAAACAGAGTCGGCAGCAATTTGCTGCGTTTTCTCTTTTCCAGGGTGCTAAGTGAGGCGTTATAGGTATGTTGCCGAGGCGCATATTGAGGAACTTGTTTTTTGTTATCTGAGTGAGGCCCATTGTTAAGTACTGTTGTGGTTTGAGAGCTGTGTAGCCTTCCAACACCATCCATCCGTGCGCTCTCTTGGCAAGGGTTGCTTTGTCCTCAATAGATGAGACCATCTTAGTAACTTTCAATACCATTTTTTTTTAAGGTCCTGGGGTTGATTGCTGACTATATATATAAAACAAAGGAGAGAGTAAGGGAAATTGCACAAGCTATGTGTGGTGGGAACTCCTGGTCCCCGGGGTTAAATGTGGCAACAATGGAGGAGTACCCCCTGGGAGGAAAAACAGAAAATAATTTTTTCTGTATCTAGAGCGGAAAGCTCAGGTTAGCACAGTTTGCCCCAACCCGTTACAGGACAGTACATGTCCTTGAAAAAGACCTCTCACTCACCAACCTAGTTGGTGACATGCTTCATCATCGGGGTCCCACCCCACAGGCCGAGTGCCCAATGGGTGTGCTACGACACCTGGTTACAGTGGAGCGGGTTTTTTTTTTCTCCGTTTATATGTGCAAAAAGTTACAGTAATACGTGTGTTAAAAAAGGGCCAAAGCTACTCACTACAAGACTTTATTCTTGAGTGTTTGAACCCTTATAAAAACAGTGTGGCACCTGTGCCTAACTAGGAAGGCTTTGGTGTCTCAGGAAGTGTGATAGATAAAAATAGCGAAGTGTGCTATGTGATTTAGAAGAATTAGGTCTACATGTTTCAACCATTTAAAAATTCTTGGTTTTCGTCCGGACCGTGGTGATTGGATGGGGTGGTCCGCACACACTAAGGTGCGTCCTGCCCTCGTTCAATTTAAGACCACAAATAGTGGTCTGATGTAAAAAAGTGTCTTTTCCTGGGTCAGGAGAAAAACCTGTAAGAGAAAATTTTGTATAGGGCTGGGATTACATACTGGGGAAGACAAAAGACAAGGGTACACACTTAACAATTATTGTGCTCGGTGGATTCACCCGAGTAAGGTGACAAGGAAACACCTTATTAGTCAGGTCGTACCCGTGGTCTATCTACAGTGATAGACTAAAGTGCTTAGGCGGTAAATTACCGGAGCGTGGGTGTATGTTGAATAAATCAGCACCTTGAAGATATGGTAGTCTAGCAGGGTAGCTAGGATGGTGGAGGGGAGGGAGAGTGAGGGAGAGTGATCGCCATTACAATGCGGCGTCTGGCGCGCTCAGGCATAACAGGATGTGATCGGCGGCTAAACAAACATGCCGCTTTTAAGCGGGTTACACTGATAATGTTAACCTGAGTACATGTAAAGCATGGTATTTGGCTCTGCTTACACTTGAAGCAGTGAATATTGCTTCATGGGCATCGGAGTGTCCAAGACGGCAAGTTTCCGTCACCTACAACGTTTGAAAATGAGGGCAGATCTGTAATTAATACACCGCCCGTACTTGATGCATGTAGTACAGCACAGGAATGTTGTGCGGCGTGGTCCGCCTCGCACAACAGTGGAAGACAGCACTTACTTGCGGCTTCTGCTCGATGATGAAGCATGTCACCAACTAGGTTGGTGAGTGAGGGGTCTTTTTCAAGGACATGTACTGTCCTGTAACGGGTTGGGGCAAACTGTGCTAACCTGAGCTTTCCGCTCTAGATACAGAAAAAATTATTTTCTGTTTTTCCTCCCAGGGGGTACTCCTCCATTGTTGCTACGTTGATTGCTGACTCCCATGGATTTGTTAATCCTAGGGTCTCCAGTGATTCCATTAGGTAGTTCCTTGCTGGTGAGTTGTCTCTAATGGACAGTTCGGTCCAGAGGTGGGCGTTTAAGGATCCATGCTCAGCATCTCTGATTTTCCGCCAGCTTTTAATGTATGCGCCTCTTCTCTCCACCGTTTGTTTCTGCAGCCCAAATTCGAGGCGGATTTGAGCGGGCGATGAATAGGTGGGCAGGTGGAATATTGCCCTGTAAGCTCGACTGATGGTATTGTCTAATATCGTTGTGTCTTTGCCACGCATAGATTCGCTGCCATAGGTGAGCATTGGCTGTAGGCGCGCTCTTATTACCTGTAGGAGAGGGCCCAATGTCCGGTCAGGAAGAGCTTTCTGCAGCGGCTTTATCGACAGGTGGAATGTCGTGCCCTTCCGCCGGATGGCCTCTAGTTGTTGTTTAAATGAGCCGTTGCAATCTAATATGACGCCTAAGTATTTGTAAGTTTACCTACTCCAGCTTCTGTCCGTCCAAAAGCCATGTGAAGTTCCGTTTTCTGTGGTAATTCATTGTCATGATTTTTGTTTTATTTAAATTGATTGTCAGTGAGTTAATTGTGGAGAACATGTTGGTTTTATCCAACAGATGTTGGAGACCGATAGGGGTCAGGCTGATGTGGACTAAATCATCTGCATAGAGAAGATTTGACAGTGGGATGTTGCCCAGCCGTGGTGCGTGAGATTTGACTGTCTCCAGCTCTTTGGGAGATCTGCAAGGAAGAGGTTGAACAGCATAGGGTCTAGGACACAGCCTTGTTTCAGTCCTTTGCTGGTCCTGAGTTCTCTTGAGAGGTGCGTACCGGGTCCCAGTTTTATCCAGACGTAGGTGTTGCTGTATAGTAGTATTAACTGCTGTAGGAGTGGGCCTGGAATTCCCCATTTGTTCAGTTTCTGCCAGAGTTTGTGGCGGTCTACATGATCAAATGCGGCGCTGTAATCGATGAAGCACAGAAACAGAAAGGTCTTGGAGACTTTTTCCGCATCTGCCAGGAGAGTTAGCGCCATGATGTTTGTCGTAGTGCCCTGGCCACTGCGAAATCCAGTTTGGGTTGCTGGGATGATGTTCTTTGCGGTTGCCCAGGTTGTTAGATCTTCCAGGATGAGGCCCGCGTAATACTTTGCCTCAGTATCGATTAAAGCTATGAGGCGATAGCTGCTTTGGTTGTTCCTGGGGCCCTTTTTATAAATCGGGTTTATTATCGAGCCTCTCCAAGATGTTGGTGTAGTTGTTGTTTCCCTTATTTTGTAAAAGACCGGTGCCAAGATGTTGCTCCAGTAATCAGCATAATTTTTATATAATATTGGCGGGATCCCATTGGGGCCGGGGGCCGCCTCAAGTTTGCCTTTTGAGATTTTTTTCCTAATCCTGTCTGCTGTTTCTAGGTATAGATTGTACTCTGTGTTTGCTGTTGAGTTGATGGTTAGTTATAGATCTGTGTCCGCGGTTGGATTGTAGGACAGCGATGATTTCCTTTTGTGAACTAAGATCTTTTCGTTTTTGAGTGTGCTGGTGTTATTGAGGCTCTGGTGCGCGTCGTCTGACCGGTCTCCCCCTCTGGAGTTGGCCGCTTTTGAGTCAGCTGTATTGAAGTGTGCTGATAGGTAATTGGCCCAATCCGATTCAGGTATATTGGAATTGATGCCTTTGTGGCCTGGCTGTTGGAGGGTGTGGATTATTTTCCAGAAACTGGAGCTATTCTTCTGTTTGGAGCTGTGGACAATTTTTATCCATAGATCTTCACTTTGTTGTCTTTTTCTTTCCCAGGTCATCTTTTTTAGTTGTACTTTTAAGATACGAAGCTCCTTTTGAGGACCTTCGTTGTTGGGTTCTTTTCGGAGCTGTTTTAGGGTCTTTTTATTTTGCGTTTTATGTTTTTTATCTCTGGTGTTGTTCCTTTTCCATGTGAAGACCAAGTGGTGTTCCCTTTTTGGGTTTTCAGCTCAGTAGCATGTTTGGCTCCCAGTTCTGTTATGAAGTCTACCGAGGTGTCTAGCGGATTTGTGTTTGAACGGGATTCCTGGTGCATGATTGTTTTTGCACTGGTTAATAATTCCTTGGACTCTGTGGTCTTGCACCGTATCCGTTTATAATTGACGGTGTGTTCTGTGCCTATGCATCTTTTTTCCACTACTTTATTCTCACAAGACACACCTAATTTGACTTCTAGTAACAGATGATCGCTTGAAGCGCTTTCACCTATCTTAAACGAACTGATTTTTTCGTACAGTGGGAGTGTGGTTATCATATAGTTGAGATGTGAGGAAGTACTCATGGAGAAGTATGTTGGAGCTGGTGGAATATCATCTTTGAATCGTCCGTTAAGTACTCTAAGGTTTAGCTGCTCGATGTCTTTCAGTAGCTGAATTGAGGTATTAGTGTTTGTTGGGAAACGGAATTGTTTGACTTGGGATTGCCCAGACAATATCCATTTCCTTGGTCATGTCGTCCACTGGTTTGACTCCGAAGAGGTGAAGGTTAAAAGCACCTGCCACTAGTGTGTTCTCCATTTCCCTGTCCTCCATGAGTCTTGTCAGTTCTTTGACGAGTTCCCTAGACCCCGAGTGCCTGTGCTTCGGGTGTATGTATATATTGATGATGTGCAGCTGTTGGGTTGCCTGATTGTTTGTGATTGTTACTGATAGTGCCTGTATAGCATTAGGAGGAGTGAGGCTTACTTTTATTCCTTCCGTTGCCCCAGTTGTTGACATTGAGGTAAATGTCGCCAGGCCGCCGGAGCTATGGCCGTATTGAGAGCCTCTGGTTGCCGGATGCGTTTGGGTTGTGTAACCTTGTAGTGGTATGTCGTTTGTTTCCCATGTTTCCTGAAGGAGAATCAAGTCAAAAGATTTTAAATAATTTAGAGTTTCGGGGTCCTCTAATTTGTCTGAGATGCCTTTGATGTTCCAGTTGCATATTTTTATTTTGTGGGGGACAGTAGGATTGGAAGTTAAGGCTGATGTTCTTTGTCAGTTGGTGTCTCCTCCGGGTATGGTGCGGTTAATAGTGTTCTGCGTGGTTCTAACTGGGGGGAGCTTAAGTGTTGATGTTGTGGTAGGAATTTATCCGGTCCCAGGGAGTGGCTCCGTGCTCCTTTCAGTATTGATTTAGCCATTTGAGGGCGATCTTGTTTCTTATCTTCAAGAAGCAGAGTGGGATAAGCGGGCCTTTTTGCTACTTCAAGCTTAATTCCCCACTGGGAGAATCTGGATGATTCCTCCATGATTGAGTTTGCAACATCGTTTGTTTTCCATGTGGTCTTTGTTGTTTCGTTGCCATGTGGGTGTGAAGCTGGAAGAAATTCAATTGCAAACAGGTCGGAGGTGTTTATGTTTTTTAATTTGTCGATTGAATTGATCAGCTTTAATATGTTACCCCTGTTTAGAGTATCCACTCTTCCTCTGGATTTGAATTCGGGAATAAAAAGGATTATGTCAGATTCCCCTGGGGGCTGGGTTAGCTGCTGTGTTTGTCGCACCATTTTGCTGGACCCTTGTGGGTATTGGCTGATTAGTGTTATGAAACTTCGATTGGAATTCGCCGGCTGAGGTTGGTCTTTGGGCTGGCCGCTATCTGCTTTTGTTGTGTTTGATGTCCAGGGGTCCCCCTTTATCTTGCTGCCAGTGGTCTTAATGTTTTGGCAGGTACAAGTGTTTGGGAGGTCGGTGGTTATGACCTTAGTTGTAACTTTTTCAGGCTCCTCTTGGGCCTGTTTTCCGACCCCCCGGGTCTGTTGCCTTGTCGCTGTTTGGCTTTTACTTTGGCCTTTGTGGGCCAGTTCTGATGAGTTATTTAATGTTAAGTTGTTTGTTTGGCCAAAGGGGTTTTCCTCTGTCTGTTTGGCAGTTTTCTCATTTGGGGAGGACTGGGTTCCCGTTCCCTCTCCGGCTTGCGTCTGATGATTTTTTAAATTGAACACGTGTAGTGCTTGTTTGCTACTAGCAAATCAGAACCCCCCGATGTAAATAGCTGACAATTCTCTTCTGTACAGACCACTCCTGCTAGCTTTCTGTTCCTGCCCTTTCTTTTTTGTTTACGTTGGGCGCGCGCGTTCGTTGTGCTTCCCAGTTGCTTTGCGTGTCTTCTTGTTGAAGTGTTCTGGGGAGACTCTTCTGATGAGGTGTTGGGGTTTGGTGGCTGGCGCCGTTGCGTTATAGTTTTGTTTGGGTCGTTGTCGTTTCCTGGTGGGCTTTTGTTGGGGAGTGGACTGGCAGGCCTTGCCTTTGTTGTGGGGAGATTTGTGGTGTTTAATTTTATGTCCTCCAAGAGATTTCCCAACATCGTGGGTAATGATGATAGTTTGTCGACGATTGGTGAAGAGACACAGTCCGTTCTTCCAATCTGAGATAATTTTACTGATTCTTGTCCTCTTTTTATAAGGCCGTTAAGATCTGCGAGTTTTCTGTCAATCCCCATAGTGGCCTCTGCCAGCCTTTGCAGCACAATTAGTTGAAGGTCTAGTTTGTCCGATTGATACTGAAGTGCTGTGGAGGACAGTTGAATTGTGTTGAGTAAAGTTACCCAAAAGGTATTAGTGGGATCCCTTGCCCCCTCAGTGGGATGAGTGAAGCTCTCTTCGCTGATGTTGTTTTTGGGATCCTTAACGTTGTATGCTGCCACTAGTTCGCTCCATTCTTGTGATACCAAGAAGGTCATGTCCCTGTCTGAAGAGGATAAGTTCCCGTCTGCCCTGATTGGGGAGGAATTTACAGGATCTATTTTTGTGTCCTGTGTAATGTGGGCCTTGATGTTGCCTTGAGATTTTGGTTCTGCGTGGTGGTTGGCTTCGTGTCCACGAGCCAGTGCTGTTTTTTTATTCGTTCTTTGCCTCTGCCGCTACCTGCTGGATGAGTAAGGGGGGGTGTTGGGGATGGCTTACCGCTTGCAGTGTAATTGCTAAGGTGTCCCAGTGACACTTCCAACTCTGGGGTGTGAGTGCTCGGTGTATCCGTCTCCGGCGGTGAGCTGGGTAGACTTGCTTCCTGGCTGCCTTCCTCTATTGTTGGGGAATGGCTGGTGGCGCCTTCTAATGGCGTTGGGTTTCTAACGTCTTGTCCCCATTGTCCTCCAGCCCCTACTGTGCCTTTGGTGTTATCCGTGCACTCCTTTGGAGTTGGTAGCGTATGTATTTCAGTGACAGTGTGGTTTGAGGTTTGGGGCAAGGAGTTGTTTATACCGGCTGGTAACAAAGGAGTTTGGAGGCCTGTAACAGAATCATTGGACGAGTAGATCGCATTTCCTGGGTTTTTCAAAAAGGTGAATTTTGTCTACATTTTCGGTTGGTAGTTGTGTTTCGTTTTCGCTGGCTGACCTGCTAAGTTGATTAGTTCATGGGTGCTTTTCCTTTTATTGCTTTTATTGCTTGTGGATAGATCTGGAATTGAAGTTGGAGTTGGGGTTAGGTTTGGGGTGTGGGATGTGTCAGTTAATGATCATTCATTTGTGCAATGGTTGGTGCCATTGGTTGGTGCTGAATGGTCGCTTGTTTTTCTCTAAGCTCGTGGTTGTATTATTCCTTTTCCGTTTAGTCGGTTGCCTTATTGGAGGTCTTCTTTCTCCTCCTGACCTCATGATGGTCCTGCTGAGTCCCTTTCAGTGTCTCTCCCCGCTTGTGATGTTCGTCTGCCTTTTCTATCTCCCTGCGCCAACTAGTTTGCGGTCGCTGGGAAAAAGTGGATGAGGCTGGGTAGAGACTTGTCTAATGGGGCAGCGTTGTTAGTTCTGCAGGACAAGGCTTGGGGGCACTGGAATGCAGAGACGCGGGGACACTTCTTAATTTGCCTCCCACTCTCCTCTCCTGGTCACCTGCTGTGTGCCTGTGCTATGTGCCTGCTGTGTGCTTCTTGGCTCCGAGATGAGTGGTGCTTGGTGCTTTAATGCGCGAGAGCCTCAGGCTGTTTGCTGCTCTCAGCGTATTTGATTTGTAACGTTCACGGCAAGCACCGGGTCTGGGACTGGTTTTGACAGTATGGCGTGCTAGTGCTGGTACTGGAGCAGGAGTGGGGGTGGGGGTGGAGGTGAAGTAGGAGCAGAGCTCAACTGCTTGACCTCTTGGCCGCTCTGCAGTTCAAGTCCTCTGTGGCCGTCTCTGGTATTCACTAGGCTGGGCTGGGTTGGGCTGTACCTGCGGCATTCCTGTGGTCCTGTGGTCCTGTGGTCCTGCAGGAATCTTCGCCTGTTTCGTATCCCTGCCAGTTAGCTGCAGGGTTGCCGCCTTGCCTTGCCTTGTCTAGTTGCTCAGGGGCACCGTGGGGGGTCTCTCTCCGGCTCCTGCCGCGTACCAACCAAGGCTTTTTGCCCCGTATGCCCCCGTGGGTCTTTTCGTGCCCTAGTCAGGCCTCTCCCACTCTCCTGCTCTGCTCTGCTCTAGAGAAGGGAGGGGAGGGTCTCTGCGGGTCTTTTGCCTCTGCTTCCCCTTCTGCTTCTGCCAGGCTTCTCCAGGCTTCCCCCGGGCTTCTCCCGTACTCCCGCTCTACTGCTCTGTGGTAGGGCGGGGAGGGGTCGGGAGAGCGGGTCTCTGCGAGTCTTTGCTGGTATTTGCGGGTCTGGGCTCCTCACGGCCGCTGCCGCTGCAGAAGTCGGGTGTCGGGAGTCGGGACCTCCCTGCGACCTCCCGCTGCAATCGGGCAATCCCCGCAGTCCCCGCGTCGCCATGAGGCAAGACGCCTGCCTCACCTCACCTCACCTCTCGCCTCCCGCTGACTCTTGATGTCGATGCGGGTTCGGTCCGGATCCGGGACTGGACCGAGGGACGGGGGTCGGGAGCCGTATCAAGGCCAAAGCAGACCTGGAGCCAGGGAGCCGGGAGAGACAAGCCTCGAGTGCTGCTGCTGCTTACTGCTTAGACGTCAAACTGGCCAAGTGACGATGCGCTGCTGACTGCCGACTGCAAACCACGGAACTGGACTCGGTACTGGAAGTGGACCAGTATGGACCGTATGTGGATAAGGAGGTTACTGGACCCCTTCTCTTTCCCTATACATACAGGAGCAACTCTCTCGTCCGTTAGAACATTTGAGGTCACTTACCAACCCCTCTCAGGAAATGAAATCTAAATTGTAGGTATCACCAAACAGCAGCGTACCAGCCAAACGACCCAAACAACCGATGCAGCGTTCAAGTTACAAACGCAGAAATCGGTAGTCAGATTGCATCCGGTCATTACTGATGATGATTTTCCAATTCATTTGAGCGAGACAGCTAGGAAGGATGTCTGGGATTTCACCAGGAGGGTAACTGGATCGATCAAATGTGTGAAATCTCTAAAGATCACCCTCCAACTCAATGCCATTTACCCTCAAACTCATCCTTACAAAATGACCCCAGGATCCATTGGAGGAATCAATCCTGTCATTGATAGTATGATAGAACTGGGCATTCTAAAGAACGTCACTGGGAGTCAGATCATGGCCTTCCAAAAAATAAACATAAAGTACAGGATAGTTCAGGATCTCTGGAAAGTTAACCACATTGTTGTTCCATGCTATCCTGTGGTATCAAACCCTGTTGTGATTTTGTTCCAAATATCCCAGAAGCCGAATGGTTTATGGTCATTGACCTCTATCAAGCCTTCTTTTTGAATCCCTTACACAAAGAGAGACAGTTTCTCTTTGTGTTCCGGTTTCAGGAGTAGACTCTTGTGAGCTGTCGTTCTCCACAAGGGTATACTGTAAGCCCATCATACTTCAATCAGATACTCACAAAAGAATCTAGAATCTCAGCAGCTGCTATGCAGTTTGACCCTGATTCAATACATCAATGAGCTTTTGATTGCATTGATGACTAAGGAAGCTTGCAAACAAGACAGTATTGCTCTGCTCAACTACCTGACCGAGAATGGGCATAAGGTTTCCCCCAAGAAATTACAGTCCTGTCAGAAAGAAGTCATGTATCTATGACATCGAATGGAGAAGGGAGTGAGGCGAGTGTCCCATGATCACACTGAAACAGTTCCTAAATTGAAATTTCCAACCGCTCAGAGGGAAGTAAGAATGTACCTGGGCATGGTTGGCTACTGCCAACATTGGATCCCAAACTTTTCCTTTATGGCAAAGCCTTTACTGAGGCTGATGCACACTGATGTCAGTTACCCGGTACCAAATGATGATTAAAGTATGGAAGCGTTCCAGGAGCTCTAAAATGTACTTGCAGCACACCCGCTCTTGGAATGCCAGAATATACTAAAGAATTTGTACTCATATGTAGTGAAAGAGATGAGTGCGCATTGACTGTACTAACACAAGCCCTTGGGGGGAGTAAGAGCCCCATCGGATACTTTTCAGCTACTCTTCACCAGATGGCAGCAGGATTGCCTGGTTGTCTCAAAGCGGTTGCAGCGGGAGCCTTAGCCTTCTGCAAACTGAAGGGATAGTGATGGGTTACCTCTTGATTGTTATGGTACCTAACCGATTGATATTCTCATTACTCGCACTCAACATTTGACAAACAGCCACTTAACCCACTATGAGAGAATCATTTTGGCAGCCGAAAATATTTCCATCAGGAGGTGTTACACACTAAACCCTGCTTCTCTGTTACCAGCCCCAGAGGGAGATGATGAGAGCGATTTCGACTTTGACT
The DNA here is from genome assembly GCF_964261635.1 of Lissotriton helveticus. Lineage (NCBI taxonomy): Eukaryota > Metazoa > Chordata > Amphibia > Caudata > Salamandridae > Lissotriton > Lissotriton helveticus. Next base: position 993,017,477 of record NC_136067.1, read on the forward strand.
GTGTTAGTGTTACCTATTTGTGCACCAAACCGATTGCCCACTTACTGGATGCACCCCTTCCCGAATCTGATCATACCCTCTTTGTTGATGGGTCATGCTTGAGAGATTGTTGTAATATATTAAAAGCTGCCCAAGCTGTATGTCCACTAAGTGGGGTGATAAAAGCGTCCTACTTGTACCATGTAATGTTTGCACAAGTAGCTGAATTGATTGCCCTTACTGGAGCTTGCTATACATTGGAAGGTTCATGAGGCACCATTTACACTGGCAACCATTATGGGTTTGGCAGAGTGCACGATTTCGGGCAGCAGTTGTCGCAATGAAGTTTCATGACCTCAGCTGATTCTCACATTAGAAATGGACAGTACATTTCAAATTTCTTGTAAGCTTTGCAATTGCCAAAGTAAATTGCAATAGTGAAATGTGTTGCATACAAGAGTGGCAGTGATTTTGTCACCAGAAGCAATTGTTATGCAGATGAAATTGTGTGATTTTTATGCAGATGAATTTGTGCCCTTGAGTCCAGCACCATTCACATGAATGATCCATGTAACGCAGAGGGAGAAACTATATTCATTATGCTACTGATTACTGTACACATTTTCAATGAGCTAAGAGAATTGCAACATACTGCCCCAGAAGTAGAGATGGCTAAATGGGGAAAGATGGGATGGTTGAAAGATTCCAGCGAAATTGGAGTGTCTAGTGAGGGGAAGGTACTTCTCCCTTAATCCATACTGCCTGCTTTGGTACAGCATATGCATGGCCCCACACACATGGGTAGAGACGGAATGTTGTCCACCTTTGGGTTATATTGGTACAATCCTCACTCTTGATCAATGGCAGCAAGTTTGTGTCAAGGTTGTGCTATTTGAGTTAGGTGGGGGATGGGGTTCTGTCGCTAGTTGCTGCCACAATGTATCTGTTCTTTCTTTCTATTAATCAATTTTGGTTGTATCTTAACAAATATTGCTGCACTCATTACTCCTGGGCGTGATTGATTTCAGAGCACCACATTGAGAATATACGCCCAAAAAGTGAAGAGCGCGTACCCTCAGACAGACCATTGTGATTTAACTCGCAAAAAAGCCCTATGGCCCGACTGAAAAATTCTTCTGATGACCATGTCCAGTGATAATTGTGGAGCGTTGCAATAAAAATACATTTAATAAAAAGGTTGTGCGATTTGTCAGAAACAAAATGTGGGCCAAACGGTTGCTGTGACTAGGGGTTGGCAGAACTCACTTGAGATTCCGTGAAGTTCTGCCAATGAGCGGGAAATATGCTGCTTGCGCTGCAATTTAGCGTCGGTAGTGTGAGCAGCGTTGAAATTCAGCGAGAGATGCACCATGCGTTTTGCAAGAGCGCACAGCCATCCAAGTTGATTTTGCTGCCACTCATTTTGAAAATCTACTCGAGCAGCAGCAAATCTACTCGATTAGCAGCCCTCTGACCGCGACCGCTCGTGACCTTCTGCGTTCAAAAATTCCACTAGGGGATGCCAGATCTCGCTCATGCTCGCCAGCTCACATTTTTTAGCCTCGTGGAGAAAAATTCCACCATGTGGCGTTTGGTAGAATTTGTGTAGACCTCTACTTTAAAGAGTAATGAAGAAAGACCAACATTCTGCCAAATCCAGCAAGTGGAATAAAACATTCCTTCCACCCCTAGTTGTGACCATGAGCCACACTGGAAAGTCTGATGGTCCTTTCAGCCGTCTCCAGATTGACTTTGTAGAGACTCCCCGGTGTAATCACTTGAGTTATATCCTCGTCGTGTGTTTATTCTCACAATGGGTTTATGCATATCCCACCTAAGACATGACATTTTAACAATCACTAAATTAGTGCTGTGGGAGTTGATACTGCGATTCAGGAGGCTAGTTTATCTTGAATCGGATCAAGGAACTAACTTTGAAAATGAGGTCATAGAGTTGTTGTGTATACCAGACATTGACCAGACATGCCATTGTAGCTATAGACCTGAGGATTCAGGCATTGTATAGGGATTGAACAGGACAATCAAAGCTAAATTGGCCTAGTCCTGTGCTTCCATGTCACTTAAATGACCTGTTGCTCATCCTTTAGTGCTGATGAGCTTTCAAAGTAACCCCTTTTAAGCAAACAGGGTTATCTCTCCACGTGGTATTGATGGGAAGAACCGTGCAAATCCCTCCTGTTCCAGAAGCTGCTGTTGGGAATATCTCTGATGACCTGGTTCTCAAGTACAGCCAAGGACAGGCTGATGTGGCGCTGTAAGGAAACAGGCCTTTCTGCAGGTTTCCTCCCTTTTGTTGCCCCATTCGGACTATTAGCTGCTGGTTTTTCAGCTCTGAGAGTGCACTGAGACCTGCTAACCAGACCTCAGTGTCAGTGTTCTAACCCTATACCAAAGTTATGTTAAATTGGATACACCCAATTGGTAACAACTGGCTTTACTTTTAAGTCCTTATCATATGGTAGCACCAGATACCCAGGGCGTGGAAAGCAGAGTGTTTACACAGGGATGCAGTACTGTTTGTGACACCCTGCATGTGGACAAAGACAAAATGAGCCCCAGACTGCCACTGCAGAATGAAAGGGCACTGTTCTACACTGCTAGCTCGACGTGGCAATTACATCAAATGGCAAAATCACCACTTCCCTTAAGTATAGATGTAAGTCTCCCCCAAAGAAGGCTTATGGAGCCCTATGGCAGGGAGCTATGTATTATTAAGTAGGACATATATTTTAAATGTATTTTCCACACCTCCAAATAGTTGTTTCCTGCAGAAAAGTTAGTAGCCCCATTGGCTAACACCGGGTGACGGATTGGCATTTCAGATTGGCTAACATCTGAATGGGACTACCTAACTGGGTACTGTAAAGTATCAAATTAATTGTGGCATTACATTTGACTTGATATCCAAGTCAAGATTTATGTCTCTTTTAAAGTTAAACAACTTTTAGAAAGTTGCCACTCGGCGACCCAGCTTGTCCAGTGGCTTTATATAAGCCCTGGCCAACAGACCCCTTTCTGCCTGCCTGGGGAGATATGGGAACGACTCCACAGCTCATGAACAAAGGCAGTTGCTGCAGAGTGAGGTATGACCTCCTCTCCTAGGAAGGCTGCAAGGCGTGTTAGCTCAAAAGACAAGCTTCAAAGGGGAAGCTGCCTTTAAAGGCCGCTGGTGACAACACTCCTGAGCAGGCTGCCTTTTGTTCCTGTAGACACGTTGGAGACAGGACCATAGAGAGAATATCCGTCCTCAAACCGGTTTTCCAGAGGGCATGTAGCCCTCAGGTAGCCACACCTCTGAGGTGGGCTACTAAGCTCCTGACTGTCGAGAGAAGGTTCAGACATATTGAGAGTGGCAAGAATATTGCACTCTTGGATAGCAACAATGTCATACATCACTGAACCTTTGTCACCAAAGAGGAGGAGACCTACTAGCCCATTGGCTAGTCACCGCATTGTCTACTCGGGGTACTTTCCGTGTTAAAACAGGCGCCTCTGGCATCCTGAACCTCAGGGCACCATGAATTTGGAGGGACAGGACCAAGAGAGGAGTGTCCTGCTGACTTTGAAGCTTCACGTAGAGAGGCTGCACCATCAGAAGGACTGCCCCTGCTACATTTTGGGCTATTGAGATTAGACTGTGGCTCTTGGTTTGGGGAAAAGTTGATTCCCAGCCCCAGATCGAAGCAGTGACTCCAAGGGTCAGTCGGCTGGCCCCCTGGAACAGCACCAAGGACATTGAAGCCCAAACTGACAAAGCAGTAGTCAATCCTGAGGAATCGCTGCTGGTCGCCACCAATCATGCCAAGAGACAAATCTGAGATAGGCAAATTTTGCACCTGTGTCTGCCAGATCCGGGAGTGCTATCAGAGACCATATTCATCGCCCAAGAGGTCCACTAATCCCCACCAAGGATACTTGCTGTGATCACTGTGCCCAGCCGCAGATGGCCTTTTATTGTTGCAAAGAGGACATCGCGGGATCCCAAGTTCCATGGTGAAAGTCTCCTCAACCCACCGGTGGACTGAGGGATCAACCACACTTCACACCCATCGACCACACAGCACCAGAGCACCGTTTGAGCAACTTTTGCCTGTATCTTCAGCATCACGACCACTCCATTGAAGTCTAAGGCAGTCAACTATAAAATTTGGAACTTGCTCAAAAAAACTGGTGGTAACTGTTCAAAATTTCTTCACTGAACTCCTAGACCTCCGCCCTGTCATATTTGGTCTCCAAAACCGGGTAATAGTTGCTGAACTAATTGTTTCAAACTGTTCAAAAGTTTCCAAAAGAAAGGAAGGTGCACTCTGATCGAAGTCTGTCAGAAACCATATGTTTTTCCAAAATTCTTCTCTTTATTAATGTTGTTTTGTCATAAAACCCAGCACAGCCAACGCGTTTTGTTCCCCTAGTGCCACAGGAACTTCATCAGGGCTTACTCAAAGTGTAACAGGAGACGTACGACCTGTAAGTGATTCCACAATTTCATCAGTATTTGACGTCACCAATAGGGATCACTGATTTTCAATTTTCAAGTTCAAGCTCTTCATAATATAAAGGCCCTAAATGGCATGCTAACTGATAGACTCTTCTACGCACAATATTCATGAATATCAAATTATCCGAGACATGAAAAAGTGACGTTCGCTTCCCTCTTTAAGATCAGCAGCTTCAAAATGGCATATTAGCCGGTGAGCCCCATTGCGTCCTGTATCAAGATGCAACAATCCTAGACGGCCTGGTACCCGGTAGGAAAGAGGTCTGACCTCCATTTAGGACCATTATATTATGAAGAGCTTGAACTTGAAAATTGAAAATCTGTGTATTTTTGAGGTTCTTAGTTTTGGATCCCGTATCTTCTGACTTTGATCTTTGTCAGAAAAAGGAAGACTCCTTGCTGGTGCCTTTTACAGTCGTCCTTCCCATATTGGAGGAAGCGCGGTGTATGCCCGGTTCTCCTTTTTTTTACGGTGTATAGATTGACCTTAATCCCTTGCATGCTCATGACGAGCTCAGCTCCGGTGCTCATGATGAGCTGAGCACGTCATGGCCTTTAGAACGCTCGCATGCTGGGCTAATTCCCCTGCTGTGCGAGTGTTCTAAAGAACCGGGTGTGGTCATGACGAGCTCATCTCGTCATGAGCATACGAGCACTGTGCTGCATGACGAGCTGAGCTCGTCATGAGCATCTGGGCAATGCGCGCGCCCCCCTCCCCCAGCACAGCGGGGGAATGTGCCCAGCAGGGAAGGGGTTAAGAACCAGGGGAAGCAACAGCACCCTTTTTGCCTTGTGACACTAGACATCCTTGATATTAGCGCTGGAGAGTGCGGATTATAACTAAGAACCAGGGGAGCTACGGCACCTTTTTATCTTGTGACACTAGACATTCATGATATTGGCATTGGAAAGAGTGGATTATATTTAAGATCCACCTGGACTGTACGCACAAGACGATCCCTATTGGTGACGTCACACACTGATGAAATTTTGGAATCAGTTTCAGGTCGCACGTGTCCTGTTGCACTTTGAGTAAGCCCTGACGAAGTTCCCGTGGCACTAGAGGAACGAAAAGCGTTGGCTGTGCCGGTTTGTATGACAAAACAACACTAATAAAGAGAACAATTTTGGAAAAACATATGGTTTCTGACTGACTTCGATCAGAGTGCACCTTCCTTTCTTGTGGACATTTTGTATAACTGACATCCCCTAGCAGCGGATGCCAGGAGTAGCTGCACTCATGCGAAATATTTGAAACTGGTGGAACTTAATGTGCTTGACCTTGGTCTGCTGCTGTGTGCTTTCTTGTCTTTCCTGTTAAAAAAGTTTGCAAAGGTTTTTGCTGACTAATGCTTGTTTGCAGTTGCATTTAAAAGTATTTATTTATTCTAAAATCTGTATTTCCGGAACCCTCCTGTGGATTGTAATGATCAAGGACTCGAAAAATTGATAAAAATATGCAAAATTTGTATAAATTGTCGGTGTTTCTTTCTTGTTGTGTGGCTTTCTTATTCTGTTGTTTGGTGCTGTTAAATGCTTCACACTAAGTTTCTTTGCCGAACCTTACTACTTGCATCCACAGCTCCTCATGGTTGAGCTAAGGTTAAGTAAACGATACTGACCTAAAACGGTATCTGTGATTATACTCTACAATAAGGTCCCACAGCCATATCATATAGTACAACCAGATCCTCACAGGCACGTTCTATCTCCCATCAGGCTAATGCTGCTACTCTAGCTGTCCGAGACCCCCCAAAACATGATTGTAACCCTGGCTTTTCAAGAAATGTCTTAAGACATGGCTTTTCTCCACCTAGCCCCCCTTTCTCTTGGCTGTGCCGGCAGTTGCAATGTGTTTGTGTTCTAGGTCCAGTGCTGGGTAGCCCAGTTGAGGCAGCTATGCGCTTTATAAGCCTTATAACAGAACATAACATTAGATTCACATTAAGAAAGACATTTCCAAGTCCTATCGGGTGATCCTCGTCCCTAATGCTGCTGTCAAGTCTGCTGATCTGAATACTTGCCTCCCACACTAAAAGGGTAAGAGAAGAAGAGGAAGAAGCAGAGTCAACATCCACTAACTCCCCAAGTCACCCTAGCAAAGGGGTAGCCAGAAAAGTGAAATAAACCTTTATCCTTTTGTTGTCCCACGCTTCCATTCATTTATTCTTTGAACCTTTACCCCTTCCTTTTGTTATTCCAACAATTCATAGGCATTTTACCCATCGGTTCATTGATTCATTCATCCACTCCTTTACTAATACAACACCCTTTCAACTTTCCATCTATCTATACATACATCCTTTCAACATTACATCCAATGACCATTTCCTTCACACATCGATCATCATTTCACACCGCCATTCGTTTGTCCTTAAACCTTTTCGTCCAACCTTTTATCCACCCTTCCTTCCAACCTCTTATTAATTGATTATTTGCATACCATCATTCGTCCTTCCAACCCTCCCTCGTTATGCCCTTCCTTTGTTGTTTTCATTCAACATTCCTTCTTTTCCCTTTTGTTTTTCAATTCTATCTACCATCATTTTTTAATTTCTTGTATTTTTTCACATTATCTTTCAAACCCTACTCCCTCTATTTGCTGTTCTTTCTGTTCTTTTTAAATATGTTCATTGTTTCCTTTTCCTTTCCTGGGGTTTACATAACAGCGCTTGACCCCAACCCTTTAGCCCTGCTCTACTCTTACCTTGGAATTTTTATGGCAGATTGTCTCCAAGCCTCTTGACCCAATAAGCCAAATATAAAAATAAAAATATCACCTTTCACTGGGATACAGATTACTGGGCCATCGGGTGCAGTGGCCACCTCCACCTAAAATGCTAAAGCAGGGGGTTCCCTATGCCAGTACACCCTAGGTTTGAAGTTTCAGGGCTTTGGAAAAGGAAAGAGACTAGTCTGAAGGCACACAGGCTCCACCAGCAGAGCAGGAACAAGAACCAGGTGGAGGCGTTGCTATTACAGCAATCACTGTGATACTGACAAGCGAACTGTAAATACGAATTCACTGAGACAGTGAAAACTCATGGAAAGTTTAAACCAACCTGTGAAAGCCAAGAGCGCAGGAGGCAGAGGGTAGCTTGGCCAAAGGAAGTTCCACCTCTGAGAACGAATCAGCATTGTATGAACTACAAATCTCAAGCACCTCCAAGGATTAAGGTTCATCTGAGGACTGCTGGCCAAAGACTTCGACAACTCGAAAGAGACTATTGACAACTAGGTAAATACCAGACACAATAAGGGAAGTTAGTGAGTTAGAAGAACTAAAACAAGTTAATCAGCCTGACATTGTGGGTGAAAGCATAGACTTGACTACTTCTTAATGACCTAAATGAGAAAGAAAGGTCAATTAAAAGTATTCAGGCATGGATTGGATTTACTTTGCAAAAATCAACTATGAGTCCGATGAATAACTGACATTGATGAACCACCCTGAGATTAAGACTGGTCATGCAAAGGGTTCATCCATGTTAATTACTGACAAAGAGTGAAAAGGATCATTATTGAGCTAGTGTAGCAGTCAGAGGACTTTAGAGCCTTAGACCTCCAGTTGACGCAGAATAAACAAATCCCTGTAGATTTCAAGAATGGGTAACAACTTTAGAATAAGTCTTAGAGGACTAAGTGCCACAATCTGAGATTCTGATATGTCCTTGATCCAGTAGCGGTCGGCAGTAGGTGTTTTCGTAGGGCGGTGACGTGGGTAGGGGGAGGGGCAGGGTGGGAGGTAGTAATGTATGGATTACGGAGTTTTACAGGTAAGTAAACAATTTAATAAATAAAACGAATTTCGTTGCGCACACTGCATCACATTTTGTAACAAATGAGGTGGACACCTTCAAAAATGGGGAATATCGTTAACTTCCCATATGAATACATGTTACCTGCATCCACTTGCAGTTCCCAGGGCAGATGGTGAGTTGTCTGGCTAGTCTATGAGAGGCTACTCCATTCTGATGAAAGACTGTAGCATCTCCCAAAGGATCAACTGCACAAAGTCTGGAATGAATGGCTTCAACCCCAGCTTTTTGAACAATGCTGCAAAGGATTGGGGTTGGATATCAGGTGCCCTGAATACGACTAGCAAGCCTCGATGAATCGAAAGATATCGACAAGACAAAGGCTCTCCAATGGCTAAAACCTTCCACTTGTGTTCCTGGAATATTAATGGTCTGGCTGGCAAAATTGCTGACCCTGAGATTCTAAAGTATCTGCGAACCTTCCAATTGGTGCTACTTCGGGAGACATGGGCCTCGATTCAGTTCCAATGGAGGGCTTTACAAGCTACTTCGTACCTGAAACCGTGGGTCTCAGACACGGTCACTGCAAAGAGGGACTTTCAATTTATCAATCACCCTCACAATGGAAAGGAAGGAGATCGAAGGCACCAAAGAAGGTCTTCAAGCTGTGCAATTGGTCTTGGAATCACCACAGTGCCCTTTCTTAATTCTATAGAGAATGTTTATATTCATCCAAATAAGAAGGCAAGAATCAAGGTACTAGAATACCTGGTAGATTAAATTATGAAATCACAGAATGAGAATGTTAGGTCCGAACTTATTGTATTGGGAAACTTTAATATGTGACACAAGCACAACTTTGGAATATACTGCAGCAGGACAGAATGTGTTGACAAAAGGCGACAAATAATGCGAGTCATTACTGGGAAACCTAGAGCATCTGGGTCTTCGAGTATTTAATGGCAGTTTTAGCCCTGACGATCGGCCTGGATTTTCTTACCATTCAGAGACAGGATTCTTATTGATTGATTATACTTTGGTGAGCTTGCCTTTATTGAAATATGTACATTTGTTTAAGAGGGGCGAGAGGACTGGCAGTAATTATCTCTCCCAGGCAATACAATTGTCAGTCAGAGCCAGAGATCATGAGAGCTCAGCTGATCAACATTTTCAGTGTTTCAGCTATAATCCCACTGAACCAAACAGGCTTTACCAAAAGCACTGGCACAACAACCAACACCATAGCCCTCCCATAGCCCTCTCCATGCTGACTGACTTTGCAAACACCTACAAACAACCCATACATCTATGTTTCATAGACTATAAAGCTGCTTTTGACAGGGTGGATTGGGGGAAACTATGGCAGAAACTAGCAAAATTAAATTTTCTCTCGGGCCTGCTAGGAGCAATACAAATGCTTTGCAACAACATGTGAGTCCGGCTAAAATTAAAGGATGGCTCCCAGCTGCTCTAAATAGCCATGCCTGTAAACTGGTAGGAATCCTGCTCGCCAATGCACTCAACGCAGACAACTTAGAACTAGTCAGTAGAATGAAGGTGAGCTAACAACGGCTTTTGGATGCAACTCTAGCTTATTCTGAAAATAATGGGTTGATAATTAACATGAAAAAAACAAAAAAAGGTTGAAAACATCATACTGGGCATCTAGGTAGAGATAAGCTAGAGTCTGTCAATGATTCTAAGTACCCATTTGTGCTTTTAATGCCAATGGAAGGTTCAGTATCCAATTGGAAGACATCAAAAAGAAGGATAACAGCAGGTTTGGGAGATTTGTATGTAAAATAGAAGGGCCCAACTCTATCTTTGCTACTACAAGTTGCCCAACCAAAGAACTCTCCCACTCTCATCTATGTGAGTGAGGCACTGAGAGGTTGGGACAATATCACTCTGGACAAAATAATTAAAATGTATAGGATCATCTTTAAACATCCAAGGTACACATCTCCTGTCTAGATTAGACTGGAATTTGGTCTTCTTAAGCAATCCCTGGCCCAGCAGGCATCTTTTGTGAACTTGCTGCCGTAACTCGAAATTAGCAAGTGAGGGCTCTTTAAGTCACCATCTTTGGCTTGAAATACAATGGAGGGCCTGATCGTCAACCAGAGCTTATTTAAAATCAGCCAAATCTAATCAGGGCCTCTCCTTAATATGGGATCTACCGCTGAGTAGGGTGGAATTTAAAAGAATAACAAAATCAAGCACTAAAACCGTGTCACTCCTGGAGGACAAAAGAACCCTAGCTTGGCGTAGCCATGGATGGCTAATTGTTAAGAATTACAAGAAATTTAGCCTTATTGCTATTTAGTAGAGCTCTATGACAACTCAATAAAATGAAAGTTTTTAAAATACTGGCTGGGCGTCCTGCCTTCAATGAAGCATGCTCCACCATAGAGAAGAATAAAAGGCCAGGGCAACTGCTTGTTCCACGTGTTGTGTCTGTGCAAAGCCAATTTGGAAGATCGCCGATCAATTATTCGCAGACAACTAAACGAAAGAATAAGGACATATAGAGAGGTGGTTGTAGCCTTTTTTAATCCAAGTGATCTTTGGCTGAACTGTTTGTGATAAAATACCTTCAGAGGGTAGAGGAAAAGGTGTAGAATTTGGCAATTTGAAACAAAGCCAAGACATAACTTGAATTGAACAGTTATCAATGCGAAAGGCAAGAGTGTAGCCACATATCAACTGTCAGTATGCTGTCCTGAAAGGACTAACTAAAAGACTATCATGGTGCACTTAAGAATTGTTTGTTGATTTGCACTAGGCAAAGACTGGGCGGTAGATCTTTTTCCTGCTTGGGTCCCGGCATGTGGAACGTTCTTCCCATGTTGCTCCGCAATGAAACTGCCTACGGGAACTTCCGCAAATGCCTAAAAACTTGGCTGTCCAACCAATAATCTCTCCCCTCTTTCTCTGTTCCTTTCAGGTTGGCGCCGGGAAACCCTTGTTGGGTAGCTGTGGCGCCTTACAAAATCTAATTAACATAACAAATTAACATAGCACTTTATCCTATTAGTAATATTGCAAATACTGCAGGGTTCTTCTAATACTCAAGTCATTTTTAACCTACCTAAAAGATTAGCATATCGCTGTTAAAGAACTACTTTTATGATTCCTGATAAGTGAACACTATGTGCTAAAGCACTTTTTCCATTGTGATTACCCCCACATTGCAGGGTTCTTCGTTGCTTAATGTCACTTAATATTTAAATTGAAAGCGCTCTAGTCACAACTCAGAATTAGTTCTAATTAAATCTTACACAGCCTGTACTGCTAGTATCACGAAGAAGCAAGGCACTTCTACACTTTACTAGTTCTGGGGTGTGTACTGGCAGAGCTGCGCTTATATAGGTATAAATGCCCCAGCTTATTTTTCGTTTATTTCTTGGAAACATTTCTTTTAATGATTTTAGCATTGATCATTGTGGGGTTATTCCAACAATCTATGTTTTGCGATGGGTTTTATGAATCAAGCAAATAAACAATTATTATTATGCTTAACTTACAAGTTGTAACTTTAGTCGGACATGCCACACTTAAAATAAAAGTCAACCAGACCATAATAGATAAAAGAAGAAAACAAGATTACAGGTTGTTGCCTAGAAATAACTTTATAAGAAATTTTAGCGAAAATTTATATTTTAGATTGTTAGATGAAGGGTTGTTTAGACGCACATTCAAAACTCATGGAAGTAGTATGTAATTACTGCTGTTGTAGCTTTTTGCCTGCTTCTGCCAGGCCGGGGGGGGGGCGGGGGGGGACATATCATCACCTTCTCTTTACCAACCCCTTTTCATGCATTGTTTTTATAAATCTATTCTCTGGCAAGTACTTTCTTAAATTATATTTTTCAAATTATGATGTTTCTTTGGTGATGGTGCCGATTGTTAGAGCCTTGCTTTCCTATTATGGAGGCAGAAGCATGAGAACGTTGTCTAGATACATTGTGTATAGCATGCACATTCATTTCTGCACGTCGGCCTGACCTGAACAGTATTTGGTTCTGTTTGTTTATTTTCAGAGTTTCATGTTATTATTTGATTTAATTGAAAAATTGACTAATTCTAACCATTTATTATGCCTTTGTTAATGCCTTTACATTTGTTAGTAAACATTATTGGTTTCATATAACATTTCTCGTTAGTCTTCACATAAAGCGCAATGTGCTGTACATTACTTTCTGAATTGTTAATAAATATAAAATCAAATTGTTGGACAGGTACAGTTGAGGAGCAACACATTCCATGGGGGTTTAACATCCTCCTTCTCCCTTGGAAGCACTTTTAGATTTGACGTTAGTGGATAAAAATCTCCATCAGGTTTTATCAGTAGTACATGAAATACAGCATAGGGTACTACTTGCTATGTATATTATATGAACCAGCAACAACCAATAGTCAGTAATTGTATAGTCTTGTAGAAACTTCTGCATTTGTAAGCATACCAAAAACTTAGCAATCAAAACAGTAGCATACAGAGCAAATTAGATTTAAACATGTAAACGTATGAACTAAATCATGAAGGACTCCTATGCAATCAATCGATAACAAAATAACAAATATATTTGAGCACACACATAAAGCAATGTTATGTGCAAACTTTGTAAAGCCCTCTGGTACCTTCGGCTTGTGTTTGCGCTGTATAAAACTAAAAAAAAGAATTAATAGTGCAATTGAAAAAGTAATGACAAAATAGTTCATGGATTAGGAAACCCTTCTATAGTTATAATACAAGTCATTCTCAGGTTTGGAAAAAGCATTTAATAGCCAACACGTATTTCATCCAATGGCCCTTTTCATGGCTAGAATTGCAATACATTTGCATTTACAAAACATTGAAAACAACCTTATATTATAATACCATTTTTGGTATCCCACTTACAATGATTTCGTTTTATCTGTTTTGACCCAATTTGACAGATGAATATAGGGTGCCCTGGAGCTGATAGGCAAGGCATAAGATTTCAGTTATTACATATCGGGATCCTGTTATAAACAGTTTTGTATTACAAAGTAAGGAATTTAGAAAGATTTAAAAAATCAAAAATTGTCAGAGTGATCCACATAGACACGGCGTTCCTGGAAGGGATAAGATGGCAGTGAAATGGGACACTGTCCTAACTTTATGAAGCCAACATAGGCCACCCATACCAGTCTGTAAGGCATTATAAATGCACATATCGAAGAAATTGCTTATAATTTTTAAATTAGAAAGATCACCACTTGTGCACCATGCACGTGAAGTTAGAGAGGTGCCATTACAGAGGGAGATGTGCCAAGACAGACAGGTAAATAGCTGAGATATGTTTGAGTGATTCAGCTGTATGGAGTTACAGGTTGCTAAGAGAGGGAGAAGGAAAAAACAAAACAGCTAAAGATGATGTAATTGATAGTTAGAAAAAATTCTTTAAAATCACCAAATCCATGAAATGAAATGTTCAAATCATGTATTGGTACGCTTACAGTACTGTAAGTGTGTTGTGCATGGTGTGGAGATGATTCTGAAAGATCAGAAGTATACTGATGTGTCGTGGATTTTTGAACTAATTAAGGCAGTACCAGTGAGTCAGCAAAGTAGGGGCTCCACTAAAAATATAATAACTTAGATATATGATCTAATATTAAGTGGTTTGTGATATGTATTAGATCAGAGAAGACCAAACGTTAGCAGAATAATACTGACTAATAGCACCTCGACTGTTGAGATAATGTCCAATCTCAACTAAGTTATAAGTATAGGCCATAATAGGCCTGTGTAGATAGCGCACTTGTGTTACTCTTGAGGCAAGTAAGAAGCATTTCTTAATCTTGATTGGTAACACTAATTTTAGCATTTGATCAAAGGCTAAAAAGTAATAATAGAAAGGCATCCCGTACAGACCTGTCCGGATTCAGTTCTGGATGAAGGGCTGTGTGAGTCAGCCTTCTAAAGATGCTGCTAAAATGTTCTCAATATAAATCAGAAAAGGACTAATCGGCGATGAAGTTCTACCCCAGGGAAGCTTGCGTCCCTTCAGTATGATCTTAAAGTGACCAACAATATAAGGCATATGAAAATAATGTAATAAAAAATTATATGTCAGGTAACTGTGGGAAGTCAAACTGATGGTTTTTACATTCAATTGATAGTTTACTTCTCCAACATCACATAGTGATTTTTAACTAACCCACATGTCAACTCTGAGTGACTAGATGGAATTGTAAATAAAAAATATTTTAGGAATGTTATTTAATGGTGTTTTACAAAATGTGGAAATTATGTTTGAAACAGGAGGGGTAGGAGGAACAAGAGTTCATGGCAAGTGGTTACTACTGTATGATGGCACTATAGAGTGATAACACTATGTAACCAAATAGTACCTATTGTCCTAGATAGAGGTTATAGCCTCATTAAGTGAGGGATTGTTGGCAGCCCATAATTGTTCTTGCATTTTCTGTCTTGCACATTGTACAATTAAGTGATCTCTAAATAGTTCTTCAGTCATTTCAGGCACTTTGCTGCCAGCTCATGTAGCCTAGCTACAAAGTAATCAACCGATTCTGTGGGTTTTTGAGGTTGCGTGTAAAATTTATGGCGAGTCATCACTACATTTGCCCTTTTGGCAAAACAAGTCTGTAAATATAATTTTGCCTCCTTATAAACATCTGTAATCTTATTTATTTCATTTTCAGTCACAGGACATAAGTACTTAAGCAGATGCTGACCCTCATTAACCGATGGCCCCAGAAGTGAGGGTTTTTTCCTGATGGAAAGTAAATCCATCCCATCCTCGTCGACAACAAATGTAGTAATGAAGGTCTGGAAACACAGGAATCTTGATTGTAAGTGAGTTTAATGGGCCAGAAAACCAGGTGACTGCACTGACCAGGACATCAAAGAGTAAATGCTCCAGAACATTAAAAACCAATAACCTCCGAATTTTCCCAACAATAAGCATGACATAGTAAATATTCTTAAGAAAGATCAAACCGAACCTCTACATTTAAAGCAACTTTACTACACAACACCCAAATGGTCCACAGACTATTCCTTTGTGATGTAGCATGATATATATTGTTGCAGGGTTTCTGTACTCACACAGAACTGTGCACAGAGGAGTGGAACCTCGGCAAATTAGGGTGTCCCAAAACTTACCTTAGCAACCAACTCACCCCTTACCGAGCTAGCTACAGTGTCTCATTGGACATATCAAACTCCCAATGTTTAGACAAACCAGAACATGAACTTACAGTACCTCAGGGTACGTGGGACTCATGAACACTCTTTCGTTATATTATCATTACAAACCAGAACATGGAGTAAAGAAGACACATGTGCATTTGAAATGTTTATTTACTAATGCCGTCTTCTCAGGCGCAGTATCTTTGATAATACAAGTATACTTATTATCAGTAGCAAAATTATCAGCATAGTTACTAAGACATAAAAAGCGAATGGTGACAGCATGTTAACATGCTGTAATGAATAAGAGTTAACAACACTTATATCTCACCCTCCCTAACACATATATTATATTATTATCTAAGAAGGTCTCTTTGGGTTGTTTTAGGGCGGGCCCATACCTTAGTGTCCTAGCATGAAGGAATCACATCAGCATACACCAGCTCTCTCTGCATGTGCACCGCATCAAGTGTGTTAACAATTCTCGTGCAAAGCAATATCAATCCCGCCTCAAGCCCAAGTTGGCAAAGGCTGCACTTGTGTTATGACTATGAAGGCGTGGAGATCAGACCTCATAACAATTCCATATCGTGTTGCTCCTGAAACTTCAGCACTCTCCGTGCAGACATGTTTTATTAAACAAAGCAGATATCAGAGCAATAACATATTATTCTCACATTCACCACGGCAAACTACTAGGTTGAAAGCTAAGTCAACAAATGAGGGTCGTGTGCAGAAGTTGCAAGAAAGGAAAAATGGCGTTTAAATCTCAAACGTACCTATGCTAACTTAACACGATATAGGGATATATAGGAGTTATACAACACCCCCCCATGATCCGAGAACGGACTAAATAAGGTAACAGAAGTGCCATCACATGAGAGCAGAATCCATTTATAAACGAGCATGAATAAAAATTCAATAATAAAAACTAATGCTAAAAAATAGCCCACAAATATAATGTGGCTCAAGCCAATAGGCAAGCAAAAATAAAATGTCTTGACCAAAAGTCAATAAAATCAAGGAAATGCTATCAATCAGCATGCCAATTTGAGGCAGTGTCTATGATAAGACTGTATATGAAAAGTAAGCTGCAACAGCCTCCAGGAGGAAGTCACTGTCCTCATCCGAAAACAGTTCAGCCATCCAATTTAAAAGATGAAAGGAACATACGTGATCTTCCAGCACCGGGTCCTCTATAACCATCAGAGGACAGCTCGGTGGGTTTTCAAGAAAACTTCGTTCCAAGAAACTTTGCGCTGCCGACAACACATCCCAGGGACCCATTAGTCCATGTGCCACCGCCAAGGCCATAATCCTTTCGTCAGAACAAACCAACTCGTGAGCAATGATAGGACTCATCAGTTGATCAAAATCGACGTCAGCAGATATTGGTCCGCAGAGACACAAATCAATGGCCCAAAGGAAATCACAGGTCAGGCAGCGAAATACAGGCTGGACACAGGTGAAATAGGAGAACCGAAAAGATAATCCAAAAGCCGTGCTTAGAGTCGCCAACGGCAGTGTGCCATAATAATCAAGCATGCGGTTGCGAAACCGCGTCAGTAGTAGCTGTGCGTGGACTTGCACAGGAAGGGCATCCATATTTAAAAAGGCAGAAAACCACCAATGCGCCAGCCGCTAAAGCAAGTAAAAACGGGAACCCTCCAAATAAGGATGAAAAAATAGAATGGAAGAAAGCAGGGATGACTCCAAAAATCTTCTCAAAGGAAGTCACGAGACCACCGCTAACAACTTTAAAAAAATGTGCTAGGCCCGTTGTGGAGGATGCGTTAAAGATAGAACGGACCATGGCTCCGAAATGCAAGGGCAAATCAGTGTTTAAAAGAGCCTGAACCTCCGTGCGGGTGTTAGCAATGTGAAGCACGAAAGTTTCACGGGCCGAGCTCAAGGCCACCTCTTTCTGGGACAATAGAGCTCTTATTCTAGCCATGCCGCTGAATTCTGCTCCCAAGGTCGGTATCTGTGGCCAAATGGAAGACTCCCTATGTTCACGTGTGGGAGGATAAAGAACATTTCTGCAGCAAATAACTCGCTCACTAACTGTTACTATGAAAGCTATACCTTTAATTAAACCACAACAGTTTTCATTATTGAGCATTAAATAACTACCATTCTCTAACAATTTAAACGTGGGGATGATAGCAGGAACTGGCGTGCCCTGTAAAACGCAAGCCATATTCGGGCGGTCCTTGTTACATGAACCGTGTAACTGTATGTGTCTGCACATTAAAGAATGATCTGGAGTCTCAGTACACTCATCCCCTGTTAGATAAACCTCTTGGTCATCCTTGAAACATCTGTATGTGTATGGGAGTGACCAGACCTCATGAAGAAAACCGCTACCTAAGGGTTAAAAACGACCTATTGGCACATATTTCATACAATTTGAAAACTTATATAAAGCAAAAGGCAGTGTTATTAAACCGTGGATAAGCCACGTAGCAGCAGTGGATTCTGCCACAGAAAAAGGTAAAGATTCCAACCTTTCAATATGTAACATAGAAAAGGAAGCATCACGCATTGAAAGCAAGCGTTGTTTGTCTGTCAAATTAAACGGTGCAAATAAAGAAGAAACGTTCATGTATCCCCAGGGAACTTTACCCATTTTCAGAGTCTGAAGTGTCCATGCAAACTGCATGATCGAACGTAATTGATTTTGACCATGGTATAATACAGATACTTCATCATGTACAATATCAACAACAGACGACACAATATTATCTAATGTGTAAATTCTAGAGGAAAGCACGTTAATGCTATTGTCAACAACTGCAAGCACTTTCTCAAGATTCGCCTGATCAATAGCCCTAAGGCGTGAAGCAGCCTCAATCTGTGAGAGTTTCCAAATTTCATTGTAAACACCATATAACCACCTTTTCGACCTGCCACTAGCTGGGCCCTTAATGAAATCATTCAAATCCACGTCTGCATTCAGTTTGGAAAGGTGATACTTAACCGCAGGTAAAGTTGAATGTTTCAGCCAAGCTTGACACAACTTGCCAACAGAGTAAGAGGTGACAGTATGACTCAAATCAAAACGGGGATCAGATCTAACAGTCTTAAAACCGTCAGTTATATTTAAAAATCTTTTTTGGCAAGAATCAGCACTACGGTGCCAAAGCAGCCAACCCTTGGGATTCATACTGGAAATGTTAAAGGAGGAATTCAGAAGCAGAGCCTGTATTTCTCTAATGGACAATTTAGTAAAATTACTCCAATTCTCATATTCCTCCAACTCCGGGAAAGACGGGGTGTTCAACCTTTTAGATGTAGCCAATCCAAAGCATGTGGTCTGGGAAATGGTTTCATTTAAAAACCACATATGATTTGGGATGAGACATGCACGGTGCAAAGCCTCAGTGCCTTGTACCTGCCAGGCCCTTGAGCCCCAAACTGATTTAAGGTCTATGGTATCCTTCCATAACTCATACCCTCCAGTAACTAATTGATCCAGGAAGGCTTTTGAATATAACAATTTGGTATTTGTAAGTCGAACCTTGGACTGTGGCTGTTTGTGAAATTTAAAATAAAAGGACTCGGGATTGGACTGATTAAAGTCAGTGAAATAAGTATACTTTTTAAGAAACGTTTCTGAACTCCCTTGTGTTGGTGCTGGGCAATGTTCCCACTGAGTAAAATTAACCGCATCCCTTCGGGAAGATGTCTTGTGTAAGAAGTGATTGCCATAATGTTGGTAACAGAACAATTCACCATAATTAGCAGATTCTAAATATAAATCCTCAGCATCAAAAGCAGCATAATATTTCAAATCAGAAAACAAACTCTCCACAGCATTAACATCCCAATCATCAGAACGAATGTTTTGTTTCACCACATCCCCCATATTAACTCTTAGTACATTAGGGACATTAACGACTTCCGTTGGGCCATGAATCTGAAAACGAACTGCATCCCACGCGATTCCATCCAGAACAGGCCACGCTGTAATGTTAACCAAAGTCAAGTCTCTTTTTAATCTGTGTGTAGAATGTGAAGAGGAAAGTGGGGCCAAAGTTCCATTCAAATGAGTAATGCAAGTTCTCTCCTCGACATAGTGTCCATTCATAATCCGAAAAAAATAAAACACAAAACCAATTGACATAAAAAGGTAAACTGAAAAAAGGACCAGCCAAATGTATATCCAAGGAGGTATCAAAAAATGTTTTTTAAACAGGCTAGCATATAATGCAATTTTAGAGGGTTTTTTCGAGGCAAGGGAAGCAGAGTCAAATGAAAATCTGGATTCCGTGGCTAAACGAGCTTGCAGGTCAGGCATGGACAAATCAGTGGGGTATGTATAGTCTGTCTCATCAAGGTTAGTTACTGGTAAATTATTCAATAATGGACTGGAAACAGCAGGTAATTCGATGGCCACTTCAGGTTCATTATTAGAAGCAGTGGGCATAATTGAATTTCTCACAATGGAAGGACAGGAAACCGCCGGTGTCATGCTAAGAAGAATCGGCCACTCTGTGTATCTTGACATTGTCAATAGAAATAAACCTGTTTTCCTTACGACCTGGAAGTGGTGGTAAAATGACTGTTCTTGTGCCCTTCACTCCAAGCACTGGGACCGGAGCTCGATAGGAGGGACCAAACTCTTTCTTGTTGTCGATCTTCTCTCGAACCAGTTCTCCAACTTGGGGTAGCCAGCCAACTACCGGGATCTGCAACGCATCATCCGATGTGGAGGGCAAATGTTCCTTTTTCAAGAGTGTCTCTCGTCTTTTGTAGATTCTGTAAAACATTGCAATGTTCATCTGCGTCAAAGGAAGTGGCGCGAACCACCGAGTCTAGACCGTCAAGGTCAGGGACGAACATCTTGATGCCAAAGAGCATTTCGTATGGGGTCCGCCCACCCAGAGACCTTCTAGGGAGATTATTAAGAGCACGCTGCACGCCATAGAGATGAGCCAGCCAGTTTCTGCCAGTGCCTATAACTCGGGCTGTCAAAGATTGCTTTAAATCACGGTTCATTCGTTCAACTACACTATTACCCTCGGGTCTGTAGGGTGACGAAAACTTGACTTGGACCCCCATCGAAGTCATGGCATCCTTATACGCCTTAGAGGCGAAAGCCGGACCCTGATCCGAATGGAAGGTACCACAGGCAAAAATCCCTATAAAGATACGCAAATCTCTGATGACAGTCCGGGAATCAGCGCTGCGATGTGGCCATACCCAAACAAAGCGTGTGCATGAGTCAACTGCTACTAAGATGTATTTATACGCAGTATCAGATGAAAATGGACCGCAGTGATCTAAATAAACACAGCCTAGTGGTTTATTAGAAATGTACAACTGAGTCTGAGGCGGACGCGTAGCAGTTGAAGGTTTAATCTGCTGGCATATGTCACAAAGAAGGACATAATCACGCGTCTGTTTGTACAGTCCCCGCCACCAGAAACGTTGTTGTAGTTGCGTTACAGTGGCTGAGACGCCCGCATGCGCAGACGCCACACCTTCATGAGCCGCTGTAATCAAGTCTGTTCTGCGATCCGAGTTGGGAATCAGCCGTTCCCCAACATCAGGAATTGTCACAAAAGGAACTTTTTCGGGACTTAAGTGGTATTTATACTTCGAAGGGAATCCCGAAGGATGTTTACTTCCCTTCTCAGAGGCAGCAATCGCTGCCAAGATGTCGCTATCAATCTTGGTTTTAGACCTAGTAACTGCTGCAACTAAGTATGTAGATACTGCTGATTTCGCTGCTTCATCAGCAAGCGAGTTGCCAAAAGCGTGAACTCCCACGCGCTGATGACCGAGAGTATGAATCACATAAACGAGTGGCAACATAGCCTTAAGCTCTGCCACTCGAACCCAGATCATTTTATGTTTTATTGTGCTACCCTTGGAATCATGAAAATCATTTTGAATCCAAAAGAACAAGTTTTCATTGTAAGACTGGACACAGTAGTAAAAATCACTTACAATTAGAGTAGTAACACTTGGATCTGCGTACTCCAAAGCTAGTAAGAGAGCACGAAGCTCTGCCAATTGTGCGGTGCAATCGCCCAGGGGCAACGTGTGTACCTCCCTGGAAATGAACTCATCATTCAACATAGCACCGACCACAATGGCGCATGCGGAAACGTAGGCATGTTTAGAGCCATGCGCAACCTACGCCGACCCATCAGTGTAAATGATGCAATGGAAGTCCTCCAAAGGTCGCATCGCCAGAGGAGCAGGGTGAACGAATTCATACTGCAAGAACTCCTGCGACCGTAAGGAAGCGTCAAAAATAAACATGACATCCGAGGATGACAATGACGCAGCCCACTGAATCCACCGAGGGTGCAAAGCTTTTGAATTTGGTACACTGGCTTTCGTGACTGCCTCCAAATGAGGACAGGGTGTTACCACTAGCATGCGTTTCCCCTGTGACAGAGCTCGTTCCTTTAGAATAGCCATCTGTACAGCAGTTAAAACCTTTTCTATGGTGGGAAACCGCATCTCAGCCTAGGTGTACAAGTGTGACTTGTAAGCAATAGGTACTGTGTCACCTTCATTAAAAGTGAGGTACGTGAAACCCACCGTCCCAGGAATTATTCTTATGACCAGGTTGGTGTGGTTATCACGAGTCAGTAAATATTTAGAAGGGAGCAGATCAGCCTGCAAGGATTGCAAAATGGCTGAATGCTCAGGCAGCCAGCATGATTTTGAGAAAGTTGGTTGTATCAAAGCATACAAAGGCTTGATACGCTGGGCATATTCCGGAATGTAAGTCCTACCGAAATTCAAAAAGCCCAGTAAAGACTGTAATTTTTTCAGTGTTGTTGGAGCGCGCAATTGTGCGCACTTCTCTAAGAAGTGAGGAGCCAAACCTCTACCTTCATTGTTGAGCTCATAGCCCAAAAACAACACTGTGTGTTCAGCAATGTGCGATTTTGCAAAGTTGAATTTGTAACCCATGTCTGCGAAGTTGCAAACAAGAGAATTCACACGACACAGATGCTCCCAAATATCGTCGTCTGTGAGATATATGTCATCCACATACGAAAAAGCATCAGGGTCTAGTGCCTCCAGAATAGAGACAATTCGAGCGGTAAATATACCAGGACTATTCTTGTAGCCCATTGGAAGACGCCGGAATTGCTTTTGGACTCCAGCGCTTGTAAAACTGGTCCATTGGGAGCTAAAGCTGTCCAATGTGTGGGCATAAAAACCATTGGATATGTCAAGCGTTGTCTTGAAACGCTTACGCACGAGACTATCCACTAGGGCAGAGCCGTGGGTATTCTGTACTGCACAGTTACGGCAATGCGAGTTCAAATGCCGGTAATCCAAAACCAAACGATATGATCCGTCAGGTTTATTCACAGTAAAAAGGGGATTATTCATCGGTGACACACACGTTTCAATAACTCCCTGATATTCCAATTGTTCAAGGATTTCCGCGACGGAAGATTTTGCTTCACGCCGAATGGGATATTGAGGTTGAGGCTGCGGCTGAGACCGCAACGGAATTTCGTGGCAAGGCGACAATTTATCCCAACCACATTGGTTACGGTACAGAGCCGGCGCGAGAGCCCGAGCCCACTCGTCTGCAAAATGCTGCGCATGCTCTTTCGAGACAGTGTTCGCGAAACTGGGTAGGATTACCTCCTCCCCTCGCGGCGCCGCGAGCACAAAAGGTGGGGGCCAGTCAGCCTCCGAAAGTAAAATATCATATGTAGAAGACAGATTCTCCCAAAATACACCTTTAACGGTACGCTGTATGTCACCTTCAATTAACAGGACAATTTCATATAGTCTTTCAGGGGGAGCAAGTCTCGTATCCGCTGTTTCTATCACAACGTAGACTTCAGTCGCTGTCACCCTCAGTAGTGGACGCAGCGCCTCTCTGACTATGGTTATCTCCGCCGCGCTGTCCAGCAAGGTCAGAGCCCACGTCAGATTCCGAAGCCGCGTTCTCACTATCTGTGGCATATCGATGCGCTGTTAAGGCTGCGACTTTCTTTTTCGCAAACTGCGGACGCCGAGGCGTAGAATCCTCCTGCTTCACTGCGCCGTCCGTCTGGCGGGACTGACCACGTCCTTGTTGGCCACCACGTCCACGTCCACCCCCTCCTCCTCCACCGGTTTTCTGGGCCGATGTGTCCTGAAAGGAACGAGGAGAGCGTTGATCAGAACCCTGAAAACGATCAGGTGATTTAATCATCGCGCGGTCGCGCAAATCATAAACTTTTTCGGATGGCGCAGGAGCTTGTATTGCAGGAAAAGAACCCTGAGTCTGCATTGTCTGCTTCCCCTGTGTCTGTTTTTTAGGCCAATTTTGTTTCTTGGACTTTGGCTGGGCATCTGTCACTGCAGATTGCCCCTGTGGTTGTTTTTTCTCCTTCACTGGAAAATATTTCAGACCTCTACTTGTGCGGCCAATCGTTTTATAAGCGGCCACCACAATCTTTGCTAACTGGCGGGGTTTGTCGGCATCGGGCAGAGCAGCCAAAGCATTCGACACCTGAAAGTTAACTGCATCTCCTTTAACATTGGAGAGAATGAGATCACTTACAATCTCAAAAGAACCACACAGGCGCATACCCAATTCCACCGCTGCCTCTGGACCGTGATCATTCTGAACACGTCTAATGATTTCAGGCAGGGCATTCATAGACGGGGTGCCGAAGCACCTCGTATAAACTGCCGCAAAAGTTTTTCCCCAGCTTTCACAGTCAGCAAGTTCAGGAGTAATATCCTTCGGTAGAGTAATCGTCAACATTCTATGTTTATCAGCAGGAGTAGAATTCGGAAAAACCGCCTCCAGTTGATCAAACTTCTCCGCTAGCCAGAATGGGAAGTCATCGTTGTCAACAGGACGCGCACCAAAAACCGAATTTACCATCACTGGATTGAGACGCATTCCGCCTCGTTCCATGGGAGCGGCCGCACCCCCCTGGGGACCACCAGGAAGATGTCGACCAATGTATTGCACTAAAGCACGAATCACGGAAATGGAAACTACATGCAGCCTGCGAATTTCTGCCAGGGTACAAGCCCCGTGATTCGGGTGCGGGGTAAAGCCACCCAGCGCAGGCCAATTAGTACCTGGAATTGAGAGTGGACCTAACCTCGCACGGGACAAAGAGTGGGGGAGGGCGCCATCAAACCAAACTCGATGCTGCCAATGATCAATAGGTATTTCCAATGCCCTGTATGGCGTATATTCAGCCGGGACATCCGAGGCGGTGTAGGAGTGGTACAAACCAGAATTAGCGTCCACAGCCGGAAACGTAACCCAAGAGTAAAACAACTCGTAAGGAAACGCCGGACCTGCACTTACCACGAAAATCACAGCCATCCCATCTACTGGGACTTGGTACGTCTGAAGATGGTTGCGTACCGCTACGCGACTATGCTGCGCAATAGCCACCGCTGCCGCCATTACAGAATTGGAAACAAGAAAACACAAAGAATACTTTGTAGCACAACTGGGTAGTAATTCAAAGAAACCGTTTGAGTAAGAATCAAGCTTGAATAAAGACCTATTTCAAAAAATAGGTAGGTTTCACCAACACCCCGTTTTCCGGAAACGGATGTGAAGGGGTTAAGGCATGAACGATAAACTACTCGAGTGTCATGATATAAGACCACCGAAACCGTTGGGCGCCATGTTGCAGGGTTTCTGTACTCACACAGAACTGTGCACAGAGGAGTGGAACCTCGGCAAATTAGGGTGTCCCAAAACTTACCTTAGCAACCAACTCACCCCTTACCGAGCTAGCTACAGTGTCTCATTGGACATATCAAACTCCCAATGTTTAGACAAACCAGAACATGAACTTACAGTACCTCAGGGTACGTGGGACTCATGAACACTCTTTCGTTATATTATCATTACAAACCAGAACATGGAGTAAAGAAGACACATGTGCATTTGAAATGTTTATTTACTAATGCCGTCTTCTCAGGCGCAGTATCTTTGATAATACAAGTATACTTATTATCAGTAGCAAAATTATCAGCATAGTTACTAAGACATAAAAAGCGAATGGTGACAGCATGTTAACATGCTGTAATGAATAAGAGTTAACAACACTTATATCTCACCCTCCCTAACACATATATTATATTATTATCTAAGAAGGTCTCTTTGGGTTGTTTTAGGGCGGGCCCATACCTTAGTGTCCTAGCATGAAGGAATCACATCAGCATACACCAGCTCTCTCTGCATGTGCACCGCATCAAGTGTGTTAACAATTCTCGTGCAAAGCAATATCAATCCCGCCTCAAGCCCAAGTTGGCAAAGGCTGCACTTGTGTTATGACTATGAAGGCGTGGAGATCAGACCTCATAACAATTCCATATCGTGTTGCTCCTGAAACTTCAGCACTCTCCGTGCAGACATGTTTTATTAAACAAAGCAGATATCAGAGCAATAACATATTATTCTCACATTCACCACGGCAAACTACTAGGTTGAAAGCTAAGTCAACAAATGAGGGTCGTGTGCAGAAGTTGCAAGAAAGGAAAAATGGCGTTTAAATCTCAAACGTACCTATGCTAACTTAACACGATATAGGGATATATAGGAGTTATACAACAATATTATGCACTTGGTGGGACAAATTTGTGGAACTCGCTGTTCCAAATGCCATAAAGGAATGGCGCATATGTTCTATGTTGGCATCTAATTACCCACTTTGGTTCAAACTGATATATTTCTTGATATCATTGTCAACTGATATTCAGAAATATAAGTAAACATTCCAAAATACAGTTTATTGCAGACTACATAACCTTGGATATTGAAAACCCGAGTGTGGTATCCTGTACTAAATCATTTTCAGTATTTCTTCTTTACCCATTGTAAGAACATTCAGGCATTGTAAGAACCCCCCGTATATGGCATGTTTATCTTAGAACTCTGTGCTCTCTGAACTCCTGACTAGAATGTATTGATTTAAATGTGAGAGCAGTTGTACTGGAGCCAGGTCTGAAGAAGTCTAGGAGGCTGAGGTGTGAAGAACATCTTGGAATAAAGACTAATTTATTAACTTTTCATTTGTGGTAAATTGAACTTAACGATGGCGACGAGGATGGGGTGAATGACTTTATTTAGCAACTATCTTTCTGCCTAACTGTGTTGCTTGGATGAAGACTCTGACACTAGATTTTATGTTGGCTGCTACACATTTGTACACTACGGATGAGATTGTTGAATTTCTACCTCATTCTCTGTATTGTTGGAAGAGACTTTGGTTTGCTTCGAGTTTACGCCCAAAGTTGTGAGGTGCAAACTTCCTTGTATGTGTGCCGCTGCCACTTGGGATTCAACTTTCGTATTCTACAGTGCACATGAAGTTCAAGTCTCGTTTTATTTCTGCCGCTACCGCTTGGGACTGAACACATTTGTGCTTCGTACATCTGTCGCGCGTTGTCTGTCAATTTCATTTGCAGCTCTGCTGGCGTTTACGGCCTCGCTGGCGTTTGTTTCAGACAGATACTTGTTTACTTTTGACTTCACTGTTAAGGCGCACAAAACACTTAGCTTCTAACATGCTCAAAGTATTCCACAGCTGCGCGAGCAAACAAACCTACCTCGATCCATTACTCTCGAGTCAACGATTCTCCTGCTTCTGTCTTCAACCCCTCCCTCATTCTTGCTGATGATGTCACTTCCTTCTCTTCCCGAAGACTAGACTGCTAACCCTCCATTTTATACAGAAAAGTAGCCCATTGCGAGGAATCTAGAACTCATCTTTGTTCTTGACTATTCTACAGGAACTTCATTCTTATCCTTTATTTGTGAGGTCTATGTGGAACAATTCTTCTCTAAAGGAACCCTCTTCACCAAGACAATTGAACATTCTTCAACTGGAGGGCTTTGTCTTCATGGGAAACATTCCATTCTTTTTAACACAAATATATTTTTGAAAAACCTCAGTGACAGGCGCACCTCTAGACTGTCAATCCCGTTTTAGTACATTCAACTACAAACAAAACAAACTCTTCAATATAATACAATTGTATCGTTTAGCTGTAAAGTATAAATACTTATTCAGTATTTGCATTACCCTTCTTCTTTACAGGTGGATTCTCAGGTATCAAACTTCTACCGGAGTTTATTCATCATTTAATTATTTATTCAGATATATTATATTTTTTGGTGCTAATTTCTGTTTTATTTTACAAAATGCACAACGTACCACCTCCTCCATTTTTCTTATTGAATCCTGGTGATCCTCCCATTCCCTGGAAACAGTGGAAAAATGTCTTTTCACACTAGGCTCGTGTATGTGGCGTTTCACTTAGTGCCGAAAGGAAAATGTCTCTCCTTCTTCACTGTTTATGTTCAGAAGGACAAGAGATTTTCCAACATCTTCCACAGTTGTCCACAGAAGAAGCAGATGATCTCAAGGATTATGAGATTTGTTTAAAAAGACTAGACTTACATTTTCTACCTAAGGTATCGACAGTTTTAGAAAGACATCGTTTTGGAAAACATATGCAGAGAAAGAGAGAGAATGTTGAAGACTATATCACTATACTAAGAAAGCTAGTGTCTACATGTAATTTTGGCACAAACTATGAATGAATGAAACAAGATTTCTAAAGTGCCTGGTTACCCATAGGCCTCCCCGCGCTATTTCCTGCTTACACACTATGCTGTAAGCCAATCATTTAGGGAAAAGTTGTGTTTTGATCTGTTTCCACAAGATGAGGTAGTTAGGTTGTGCACGGATCTGCAGAGGAAAACTGTTCCAGATTTTAGCCACATTATGGGAAAAAGGCAGCCACCACTTCGTGCTCTGTTAATTGTTGGTGTTGACAATAAATATTTAGTTTCCGACCTTAGGGCTCTATTTGGGCGGTACAGATGGATAAGGGACTGAATAGCCAAGGATCCTTTGCCTGCAAGTGCCCTATGGGCTATACATAATGCCTTAAACGGAATGCGCTCACGGATGGGGAGCCAGTGTAGAAATGCCAAAGCTGGTTTAGCTGAAGAACACTTTGGGATGTTCATGAGCATACACGCCACGCAATTTTGAACAACTTGTAACTTTCTCATAGAAGAGCAAGGGGCTCCAAGATAAAGTGCATTAGCATAGTCAAGACTGGACAGGATGAGAGCCTGAACTAGGACTCTTCTTGCTTGATAAGAGAGTAGTGGGAGCACTTTACGGACCATTCGATATTCCCAAAACATGCAGCTACTTTTTGCCCTTGCTCTTTAAAATCAAGGTTCTGATCGAGCCAATCACCCAAGCTTTTCATCCTGTCTTTAGGGGAGGGGGCAGGACCAAAAGAGCTAGGCCAGAGTAGCCCAAGATTTGTCTTTTCTTTATTCCCTAGGAGCATTAGTTCAGTTTTTGATCCATTGAGTTTCATATATGAATCTTCCATCCACCTTGATACTTTGTCCAGGCAGAGGGCGAGACCAGAGCTGGAAGGGTCCCGTTGGTTGAAAGAAACAACCAACTGGGTGTAATCAGCATATGTGATGCTCTGGATTCCGAACTGTAGCCCCACCTCCGCCAGAGGCCTCAAATAAACTTTAAAAAGTGTGGGGCTCAAGGAAGAACCCTGGAGGACCCTACAGTTAAGAAGTCTGGGCTTTGAGGATATGCCTTCTTCAAAAACTTCGAAGGATCGATCTTCTAGAAATGACTGCATCCAATTAAGCATGGTCCCAGCAATTCCCACCTCCCTTAGCCTTTTTATCAACAGTCTGTGGTTGACCATATCGAAGGCCGTACTTAAATCTAAAAGAATGATGGCCGTGCAGCCTCCAGCATCTAGGATTTTCCTAGACTCTTCCACTACCACCAGGAGAGCCGTCTCGGTGCCCTGTTGGGGTCTGAAACCCATCTGAGAAGGATGGAGATGGTTATTACTCTCCAAGAAGGCGGATAATACAAAGTTCACATATTTCTCAGTGATCTTGCTGATAACTGGCAACAAGGAGATGGGACGGTAATTGCTCCAAACTTCCGAGTCCAGAGTTGTTTTTTTCAGTAAGGCTTTACCCATAGTCCGTTTCCACAGTGAGGGGACCATCCCTGAGGAAAAAGAGGCATTGATCAGGTCAAGGATTACTGGAGAAGGAGTTTTAGAGGCCAAGTTCAAGATGTTAGGAGGGGCAGGGGCAGTGGGGGAGCATGGACGGGTTAAGTGGAGGGATTTCCTCAATTAGGCCAACTCTCCCTTTATACAAATTATCCTGCTCTCCGATATGTAGTTGAGATGTTATTTGAGGGAAGGAGGAATAAATGGTTTGGATATTACTGGAGAAGAACTCTCCTATAGCATTACATTGCGCCAAAGTATCTTCCGATACAATAGGGGAAGAGGGTATGGTAAGTATGCCCTTAGCAATGCGAAAGATTTTGCAATGGGGATTTTCAGCTGCTAGAATTCTTTCTTCATAGTATAGAGTTTGGGCAAATTGAATTTCAGTTTAACAGGTTTTTATAGCCTCTCTATAAGTTTGTTTATGACTGGCAGAAAAATCCTTCCTCCATTTCCTTTTGACTCGCTTGCAAATATTCTTAAGTTTGCGTGGTTTCGGGGAATACCACGGATTCCGCTTGGTGTCTACCTTGTTAAATGTCATTTTATTAGGAAGGACAGAGTTCAATGATGATTCCACCGAGTTGTTAAATTTGTTTTATACAACGACAGGATCAGAGTCGGAGGTGGGTCTGGAATTTTCCAGGGTTGTTACCCATGGTTCAATTGGTAATTTAGACCATGTACGTGAGCATTTCCTATTTCCCATGGTCGCTGTGAAAATAGCTTGCGGAATCGAAGTAAAAGAAATTAAAAAGTGGTCGGACCACAGCAGCCTAACTGGGTCTCTAACTAAAAGATTCTCCAAATTGAAGAAAATGGGGTCCAGTAAGTGGCCTTTGGTGTGGGTAGGGCCAACTACTTTTTGTGTGAGTTGAAATACAGCTAGCTCATCAATTAGGTCCCGCACATCTGATTGTAGGACGTTCTCAAAATGGAGATTTAGGTCCCCTAGCAGCGTAAAGTTTGCACTAGCACTAGCCAGATTGGCTGCTGTCTCAAAGAGCTCTTTATTAAATTGATTGAGGGGTCCTGGGGGTCTATAAATCAGAATCCCCGAAAATGTGCAGATGTGGGCTATACAAATTGCGAAGGCAAGGCTTTCGCAATCCGTTAGCGGGCTTGCGGTGATGCGACAATCAAATTCAGATTTATGAATAATCACAAAACCACCACTCCTTCCTGTGCCCCTGTCAAGCCTCTGAATAACATAGCCAGATGGGAGTGCTTGGGCAATAGAGAAGTTAGCCTCATTGTTAAGCCAGTTTTCTGTTAAAAACAGCCTCTGGGCTTTCTTCCTCAAGCAGTAGGTGAATTTATAAGACATGCTTCTGCATAGATCGACAGTTGAGTAAAAACATTTTGAGCCCCATATTGTGATTGATGACTGGAAGAGGCCTAATCCTCGGGCAAAAGCTGAATAAACAATGGGACAGTAGCTAGAATTGCTATTGGGCAATATATGATGTAAGCACTTACTCAGGGGTGCGCCCATCCAACCTTTTAGCTGTTCTGAGGAGTAAGAACATGAATCGTTGTCAAAACCGGAAGAATTCCTGGCACCGGACGGGCGCAGGCGGGCTTGCCTTTGGCGCGTCCTTCAGCGCGGCCGCTCAGCGCCCATGCTTTTATCCCCCACCACAGTTCCCGTCTGCTCTATGTCCCGCCGCTGCGCCTTCCTGAGATACCGGAAGTGCAGTGGTGAGAGTGGTCCCCATCACCTGTGCCTGGCCCAGGAGAGTGGAAAACAGCAAAGGTAGGCTATACATTACCCTTGAAGAAAGACCAAGAGGTCAGTTTATGCTAGTATGTATGTTAGATAAGATCGAAGAAGCTTGTTGAGAAAAAGATAATCCATCTCTTTCAGAGGTAATCACCATAGGAAAGTCATGTGAACATACCAAAGCATGTGTAGCAGAACTTAAAAAAAGAGATGAGGATGGGCAAAAAGAATGAAATGTAGAAGTAATCAATAAGTTCCAAAATAAACAAAGCACTGCAACTAATTTCCAAGAGAATAAAAGTTGGAAGGATAATCCACTGTTTAGCAAAAAAATTATAGTAGAGATATTGTTAATTCAAGAAAGTTTCAAGGTACTTGTTATGGATGTGGGGAACATGGACACATGGAAAATTTTAAAGACTGTATTGGGTGGAAAGCCACATGTAAGATATGCAAAAAAGAGGTCATGTGTCAAAATGTTGTAGGGATGAACATTTGAAAGATAGGGTTACTCCATACAAACTTGATATCAAAGCCAATGGTTATGGAGGTGAACCCATCAAACGGGATATTTCAATAGTAAGATTGACTTTAAGGACAGGTGCATCTCTGGGAAAGTGTTTGTCATGGAGAGGGGCCATTCCCTGATCAGTTGGATACATCAAAAAGATCTCAGGGTTATACTTGATCCCAATGAAACTCCCTCTGTGAGGTTAAAAGAGGATGAATTTAGTGGTGTACGTAGAAGTCAAGCAACAAAACTGTTGAACCACTCAGACAGGTCCAGGCAAATAGTTCTACATTTAAAGAAGAGTTTCCTGAAGTCTTTGATGAGCATTTTGGATGTTTGAAAGGTTATTTCCATAAGATAAGTCTAAAAAACAATGCAGTACCAGTTGTTACTAAAGTGAGAGGCGTGCCTATCAAAATTGGAGATAAAATAAAAATTGAACTGGATGCAATGTTGAATGGTGGTATCATCACTGAAGTTGAAGCCACAGAATGGTTAGCTCCAGGTGTTATGGCCCTTACAGCTAATGCGGAGTCTAGGCTTTGCATAGACTTAAGAGAACTTAACAGGTGTGTGGGAGTAGATCACAAGCCATTACCGAACATATCCGAGATGTTATCCTTGTTAGAAGGAGATAAGTTATTCTTCTCCATTGATTTGGCATCAGCATATCACTAAATAATACTACATACTGATTCTCAAGATCTGACAGCATTCATTACTCCTTTTGGCACATTCAAATTTCTCAGAATGTCGTTCGGACTCATATCTGCAGCAGCAGTTTTTCAAAGAATGATGGAGCATATCTTCAAGGATGTCAAAGGGATTAAGATCTATCAAGATGACATATTAGTCTTTGGGTGCAATGTTGAAGAACATGATAAAAGTGTGGGAGAAGTTTTGAGTAAATTAAAGTACAATGGTCTTACTCTTAAAGCCAAAAAAATGCAAATTCAATCTCACTGAAATTGATTACTTAGGACACAAGATCTCTGGTTCTGGCATCAAACCCAAGAAAGAGTTGGTTGATACTATGAATAGTATGGCCAGTCCTAGTAATAAGGAGGAAGTAGTCATATTTTTGGGCATGTCTGAATATTATACGAAATTCATACCCAATTTTGCAGATAAAACGTTTAGCATGAGACTTCTTTTGAAGAAAGATGTGGGTTTTACTTCGAATTCAGAATGTAAACGTGAGTTTGTTTTAGTGAAACAGCTATTGTACAAAGCCACTTGTCTTAACAGTTTAAATTCTAAACAAGATATTGTGGTCATGACTGATGCTAGCGCTGTAGGATTGGGAGCTGTCATGATTCAAGAAGATCAAGGTGTGGAAAATAACATTTTATTCTTATCCAGGAGTTTGAGAGGTACAGAATGTAATTATTCTGTGATAGAAAAAGAGGCGTTAGGAATATTTTGGGCATTAAGAAAACAATTAAAACTGACCACAAGCCATTAAGAGAGATTTTTTAAAAGAAAGGTCTGGACAATTTATCCTCTAGAATCAGGAAATGGGTGGTTTCTCTTCAGAGGTGTGATGTTTGTGTCGTATATGTTCCACGTGTGAAGAATAACTTAGCTGATTGCTGCTCACGCTTGGTTGATGAAAGAGATTCTAAAAATGAAGAGCAAGGAAGTAAACAGTCAGATGATTTTGATGACTATGCTGTATGTCTTGTAAATTACAGCACAATCAAAGAGGATGTAAGGATGGATGAGCTTGGAAAAGATACCTTATTACAAGCTGTGTTGTGTGGCATTGGAGGAGGCTGGAACAAACACTCTAAACTGGATGAAACCCTTAATGGCTATTTTCGGCTGAAGGATGAACTAGCATGTCAGAGTGGTCTTTTAGTGAGAGGTACAAGATTGATTCCTCCAACTAATCTGAGGATGCAACCAATTGAATGTGCCCATGAAGGTCATCCGGGCATCTGCAAAACACATGAAATACTTAGACAAGCATACTGGTGGCCAGGTATGGATATATGCGTAGAAAGATGTGTGAGAGAATGTGTAGAGTGTGGAAGGAGTGACAAAGCTCTGAAACTCCGAGTTCAACCCATGACATTGAGGCAACTTTCCAAAGAAGCTTGGTATGAGGTTGTTATCTGCATTTTAGGTCCCATTAGACACACTAGTGTGGACAAATATGTTATTGTGCTATTGGATGTATTTTCTAGGTGGCCTGAAGTAAGAATCACAAACTCCATAGAAACTAAAGACCACATATGTTTTCTTAATAATATTTTTGGAAAGGAAGGTTTTCCCTCAACTTTGTTGTCTGATAATGTTGTCCAATTTATATCTAAGGAAATGGCCACATTTTTAGGTGACAGAGGGATTGTTCACAAGAAATCTTCTCTTTATCAGCCAGAAACAAACAGAATTGTTGAGAAGTTTAATACCGTACTTAAAGAAACTATCCAAAGGGCCCTGTTGAGGTACTGGGTTTTTAGGAACCGGTACCGAACCGGTAACCCAGCGGTGCCAGGGGATCAACACACCAAAGACCTCGGGTTCTCCTGAGTCAGACCCACAGAAACTTCAGAGTCTTCCAGGTGAAGTCAAAGATTAGTTTATTGGCTGCAACCAAGGTGACAGGGTCCTAGAAGTACAATACCAGTATATTCAGGAGACTGCACACCTTCACAAAGTTAGGCTTCTCTTCTTATACACAACATTTACCCTTTGGCGAAACATTCCTTGGGTGCGCGGTATTTCATTTATGGTTACTGATTACAAAAAGAAAAGCAGAGTCATGATGACATGTACATATTTCACGTCGTGCTGCCCATAACAAATCATCCGGCAAGGCCCAACATTTCATCAGATATCGCTGGACCCCTAATAAAAATGGTCACCTCCCCACCATAAAATAAGTGAGGAGAAAGGAGTGAAGAAAGATGTGAGCGAGATATGGCAGGTGTGCGTGCTGAAATGGCTTTATGGCCGGTTGGGCCTAGATACTATCTTGCTTGGCCACTGGGAGGGAACTGACCTAACGAGCTCGGCCTGGGGCAATGGTTCTAACTTGTACTGGGGTCAGGAAGAAGTCGATTAAGGAGTACGTGTCCTTGTGGAATCAAATTCGACTGGATTAAGGCCTATGTAGAGGGCAACATGCAACTAAGGGTTCAGAAGGTAAATGACGATTTCGAGGTGTAATTGTCACTCGAATATACTGAAAATACATGTGCTTGATGTACTCGTCATTTCCGGTCTTTTGATACCAAATTCGTCCTATTTCGACGAAGTTTTTATTCTCGAGTCCGGTACTATTACGGATCCATATTTATCAGAACCACAGACCCTCCTTTTGCCCTTACATAGGCAATTAATCTATCCTCATGTTAATCTGAGTCCAGATCTATATTCCTAAAGTCATTGAGGTGTTGCTGCAACATCATTCTAGTGCTGAGTTCGTGTCTTGACACAGGCTTCCTTACACATGATGTAGCACAGAGGCCACATATTGCAGGAGCACACTGTATGCATAGACAGAACAGGAAAAGAATGGCTAAGACCATCCCAATGACCATCAGAATTTTCCATCCCCAGGCAGATATCAGTTCCCAGAACCATCCCATTAATGACCAATCTCCTTTATCCACATGAATGGACTCGGAAATCTTATGTAGTTTGGAGATGGCCCTGTACACTGTTGGAGCATTATCTGGAATAAAAATGCAACAACTGGACTGGATCAATTTGCATACTCCACCCCGGTCCGCAAGTATTACATCCAAAGCGACCCGGTTCTGAAGGGAAATCAGTCGATCCGACTGGAGCTCAGCAGTCAGGTTACTAAGGGCACCGGCAGTCTCAATCACGGTGGATTCAACTACCCTCGTCAATTGCCTTATGTTTCTGCTGTTAACCATGGCTCCCCAGAACGGCAGAATACCCATTGCGAAGTCACCAAATTCTTGACCCGCAGTGTCTTCTTTACTCAAAACACCTCTAACTACCCTTGTCCGATGGTAATCCGCCGCTGCTGTGTGGGTGGGGGGTAACAGGAATGAAACAAAACATGAGCCCGAGAAGTCAGGGGGCAACCATGTATAGGCTCTATTGTGGCAGATGAAATAAGTACCCTTTGCGGCTAAAAAGGCAGGGGAAGTCTGAGTTCCAAAAACATACGTTTCTGTGCAGACACTCTTCCCTATCTGAGCTCTGGGATTCCTACCAATACCTTGCAGACACAGGTGACCTTGATGGGGTACGATCCAGATAGGGGACGATCTCTTGGCTTGCTGTTTCTCACTTAATGTAGTGCCATATCCGGTCACATTCCAACCTACATATGCAAGTATCTCATCATCTGGGGTATCTTCGTAAGAAGTCACTTCCTTGATCATGTCAACTATACCTTTCACTAGGGCGCTAGTCTTGAGGTTGTCTTTTACAGAACGTAGGGGTTGGATTTCTCGTGCATATATGAACATTGTCCTATATGCCCATACTGACCCATTGCGACTAAATGGCAGGACCAAATAGGGGATACCTCTATCCGTGGTGTGGGGCATGAGACCACACACCCAACAGTTGGTTGTGTTCATT
This sequence comes from Lissotriton helveticus, assembly GCF_964261635.1. Taxonomy (NCBI): domain Eukaryota; kingdom Metazoa; phylum Chordata; class Amphibia; order Caudata; family Salamandridae; genus Lissotriton; species Lissotriton helveticus. Next base: position 993,053,756 of record NC_136067.1, read on the forward strand.
ACAAGTTGGTGTTGGTGTAATAGCTGAACGAAGGAGTTATTAATGAACTCTAATCTCCTATTTGATTCGTGGTCAGGCAAAGAGTGGAAAGAATGAGAGGAAACAGTAGGGGGAGGTATGGGTGATGTAGTAGGCGTGAATGTCATATGAGAAGAGAATAAAACATAGCTTATCAAAAACACCATTACGCTAAATATCATAAAAATACACATCATTATAAAAATTTTCTTTCTCATTGTTTTCAAAAGCCTCTGCTTAAAGTTCATCTGTCTGGCAGTTCTCTCCACATCAGGAAACTCCATCCTCTCTAAGGTGCTGCCCGCGGCGGTAGGTTGTTTCTGCTAAAGGATGCTTCCGTCAGTCTAGGGTGGCTCCCTTCGACCAACTGGAACCAGCAACCTATTGTTGTCAGCTGCACCCAAAAGTCTTTAGTCAACCGCGACCCTAGCAGCGGAACCCGGATGGCGGTTCGAAAAAAACAAAAATAAGCAAGTTACCTAGATGGGAGAATCTGCATTTTCAAAATAGCATTTTGGAAGGAAAAAACTTATTATTTTATTAGTCCACAGGTTTTTCTCTCGGATCAAAAAAATAGATCACTTTTACTTTAGTCTGTTTTTCTCGGTCGCAGATTATAGCGTCTTTTCCCGGGTGCTGTCTGGTCCGGAAATAGTAGCTCAGGTTCCACAGAGTTCAATTGTTCTGATGGCGGCGTAGTTTCTTGAAAAATGTTTCCACTTCCACAATCACGTTTAGCTTCTTTTACGCGTTCATCAGTTGTGCGCTTTGAGTCAGTGCCTCCTGTCCGGACCCACTGGTCATGTGGCAGAGGGAAAGGTATTTTCTTACAGTGGATCCCGTGGACCCAATTGGCCTTCCCCTCCACTTTAACAGTCGACCTTGTAGACAGGAGGACGAGGTGAGGTCCGGTCCATCTGGGCTGGTCGTTTCTTGTCCTCTGGAAATTCTTGACCAGAACCCAGGAGCCAGGGTCAATGGAGTGACCCGGTGTCTCGGAAACCGGAGGCAAGGTGTTGTGGACCTGTTGATATAAAACACGCAATTTAGCCGTCAATTCATACAGATAGTCGAGCAAAATGGGGTGTTGCAGCTCGCTAAACTTCGTGGGCCTAGGCACTCCCCATATGTTGGCTGGCCGACCAAAGACTATTTCATAGGGGCTGAGTTTCATTCGCGAATGCACAGTCATTCTGGTGGATAGGAGTGCTAAGGGTAGAGCGTCGGGCCATTTAAGACCCGTGCTCGCTTGGATTTTGGCCAATTTAAGTTTAAGCGTGCCATTGTAACATTCCACTAATCCAGCTGATTGGGGGTGATTTGCAGCGTGGAACTTCTGACTAATGCCTAGCCCTTCACACACTCGTTTCATCACACAACCCACAAATTCACTTCCGTTGTCCGACCAGACCATTCTAGGCATTCCGAACCTGGGGAAGAACTCTTTCACAAGGGCTTTCGCTGTGGACAAGGCAGTATTGTCCCTTAGGGGATAGGCTTCTACCCACCTTGAGAAGGCGCAAACAACCACGAGCACATATTTTAAGTTGTTGCACCTCTCCATGTGTATGAAATCTAGCTGCAAAACCTCGAACGGATACGTAGGAGGTGCAAAATGACCAGCTGGAGTTGGGGTTCCCCTACCAGGATTGTGTTTCAGACATACCATGCAATTCTTGACAACATTCTCTGCACACTTGGGAATCCCTGAATTCTTCCACACTGGGGCCAACAACTCGCAAATCCCTTTCGCGCTGATATGGGCCATCCCATGAGCCATTGTAACCACTGCAGGCACATATGCATCGGGTAACAACCATCTTTGTTGCTCTGTCGATTCAATCCAACAACCATTTACATCCATTCTCCCTGTACTTTCTTTCCACATGCTTAACTCTTTCTCCGTGGCCTCAGCTTGGATGGACTTCACACTTTCTATCGTGTCTTCACATATTCCAACATCACCAGTCCATCTTTCTGGGCTCGCAACATACATTCGGCTCATCACATTCTTTGCCGTTTCTTTAGCAGTTTCATCAGCAAATGCATTTCCACGACCAACATCATCGATCACTTTCTTGTGTGCACTACATTTTACAACTGCTACTTTCAGGGGCAACGTCAGTGATTCAAGAAGCTCATTCACCAACTGACCGTGCTGAATCTTAGCTCCATGCGAAGTCAGGAACCCACGTTCTCTCCACAATCGACCAAAACTGTGAGCCACTCCAAAAGCATACTGACTGTCGGTATAGACAGTCACTTTCATTCCTTTTGATAACACACATGCTCTCGTTAACGCCACGAGTTCGGCGGCTTGAGCCGAACCATGTGGTATTCGGGCAGTTTCGACGATTGTGTGCAGAGTTGTGACAGCATATGCTGTAGTCACATTACCATTTGGGAGTTTAAAGCATGACCCATCCACCCATAATGTACCATCACATTCGGCGAGAGGAGTATCGAATAGATCAACTCTCCCTTTGGTCTCCTCCTCCGTTCTGAGGAAACAATCGTGCTGTTCTGAAGCGTCCGATTCCTCAGCAATAGGTAACAATGTGGCTATGTTCAGAGTACTGCATCTTTTGATGTGCACATGGCTCGCTAGTAGCGTCAATTCATAACTGGACAGTCGAGCACTAGTCAAGTGCTGTGTCTTAGTCCTATTTAACAATGTATCTACTGCATGCGGGACCATCACAATTAGTGTATTATTCATTACTAGACCTGCAGACTGTCGAATAGAAACAGCTGCTGCTGCTGTGGCCCTTAGACAACTTGGCAATGCTCGTGCTACCGGATCCAAAGTTGACGAAAAATAGGCGCATGGCCGCTGTCTATCTCCGTATAACTGAGTCAGCACAGACAATGCACAACCCTCCTTCTCGTGGACGTATAATGTGAAAGGTTTACTGTAGTTGGGGTTACCTAACACAGGGGCCGAACATAATGCTGTGCGTAATTCGAAAAAGCTTTTCTGACACTCATCGGACCAAGGAATGGGATTGGGTGTATTTGTACACGTTAGTGCCAATAAGGGTTTGGCTAATAACGAAAAATTTGGAATCCACTGTCTACAGTACGATGTAATGCCCAAGAAAGCGCGTACTTCTCTCTGCGTTCTTGGCACATTTAATTTTGCTATTGCCTGAATTCTTTCTGGGGTCAGTTTCCTTCCCTCCTTCGATAAGAGATGACCTAAGTAGGTCACTTCTTGTCGGCAATATTGAAGCTTGGAAAGTGACACCTTGTGATGTAGATCACATAGATGACGCAGTAGTGCCAACGTGGCCATTTTACATATTTTCTCAGTATCCGCGGCTATGAGCAAATCGTCCACGTACTGTACTAGAGTGGAACCTTCGGGCAAAACCATTGCGTCAAGCTGACTTTTCAGAGCTTGACTGTATATTGAGGGGCTTTCACAGTAGCCTTGAGGAGCGCGTTTAAAGCGGAAATTGCGACCACCTAAACTAAAGGAAAAAATATCCCTGCTTTCCTCAGCAATCGGGATACTGAAGAAAGCATTCTTCAGGTCAATCACCGAAAACCAGGATGCGGATGCTGGAATCATAGTCAATAATGTTGTAATGTCGGGGACAACTGGGAATTGTGGCACCACTATCTTATTTACTTCCCTAAGATCAATCACAAATCTATACACAGGTGGCTGAGAAGGGTCAGTTCGTTTTAAAACAGGCAGAACAGGACTATTGCAAACATTGCCTCGTGTTTCCTCGATTACGTCTTTCTCAATCAACTCGTAAACAATCGCTAGCAAAGCTTTTTCGCCCTCATTGGATATTCTGTATTGGGGAATTCGTGGCAGTTTGACATTCGACTTCAATGTTACAACATATGGTGGAATTTCTAGAAGACCTACATCATTCGGACCAGTAGCCCAAAGAATATCTGGAAGAAGTGACAATTCTGCTGGAAGCGTATTTCTCGACAAATATATGGGAGAAACCACTTTCTTACCTAAAGTCAGTTGTACTCCTGAGGGAGAACAGTACAAAGTCGCATACAATCTTTTTAGCAAATCTAATCCTAGCAAATTTTCACCACAACCTGTTGTCAAAATAAGGGGTGCTTCGAATTCACAAGGACCAACAGAAAGAGATAAAGGGTCAGAAATCGGATTTCTAACCGGGGCGCCAGAAAAACCTACGGAAACGTTCATTTCGCCAGACAAAGGTGCGCCAGGGAGTTTGGAGTGCATAATAGAACTCTTTGTAGCACCAGTATCCAACAGAAAGGGTTCTGACACACCCGATGTAATCACCTCAACGTAAGGTCCACTCTGATCTACTGGAACTGAAACAACTCCCTCTCCTTGTCTAAGGCTGTCCTAGCAATCATTATTCTCCCACTGCTCATTTTCTGTGTAATACTCATCGACGTAGTATTGAGCTGTCCTGTCAGATACGTTATTTTGCTGGTCAAACCTGTTCATAGAGTTTTGTGGTGGAAGGGGACGTGTGTCCTGAGGGGCGTTTCCACGCCCTCTACCTCTAGGCGCTTGCTGACTACCACGACCTCGTACACCAGGAAACTCATTTGTACGTTGCGGCAGGGCAGGACAGTCATATTTGTAATGACCTTCTTGTTTGCAGTATAAACACTGATTGGGACCTACGCGGTTTTGATTGTAATCGAATCTCTGCAAGTTTCTCTGAGGCTGCTGAAAAGTGTTCCGGTAGTGATTCGGACCATTATTATTTCTGTTACCACCACCACGTGGAGGATATGCTTGCTGTAGCAAAACCTTCGTTTTGAGTTCTCTAGTTTTCTTCTCTACTTTATCTTTCTCATCCTTGTCTCTATTCTCGTAGTACTGTGCGGTAGCTAATATCTGGGCTGAAGATGAGACTGCCCAAGAGCTTTCTGAATCTTTCAATTTTCTACACAAGTCTGGGAGCAGATTGTGCACAAATTTATCGACGAACAATCTCTGACCACCTTCTGTGGTCATATCTTGACCGCTGTGATCAATGAATGTTTCTTCAAATCTGGTGAAGAAATCTGACACAGTTTCTTCTTTCTTTTGCTTGCATGCAGATAACTTATCCCAATTTACACGTATCGCAGGCATTATTGTCTTCATGTAATCTACTATCCTACCAGTTAGTTCCGCTATCAGGGGCTCAGGTTTCGCACCACCAACTTGTCGTGCATCTGCAACAGTAATATTAGCCCACGTGTCACCTAATTCCTGGTCATGATCTTCATGACGAATTTTTCCCCATAAAGGCTGCGGAACGACGTTCCCGAATAACATATCGATATCGGCTAAATTCATAATACATGATCCAGCAGTTTGCGACAATTCTTTATAGTAGCCTGCAGGATTTTTACGCGGATCTGGTAGTGTTTGTTTGAGTGCTAAAACTTCTGCTCGCTTCCATGGAACATGTACCCATACTCGGTGAAAGTGGGGCAGGACAGGTGGGACAGCTGTCGCGTCACCCTCTCTCCACTGTGGGGGAACTTCTCTCATAGGGTATTGTCGTGCCTTTTTCCTACTAGATGCACTAGATTCTGATGGTGACCCAGAACTACTTCCCTTACTTCGATGTGATAATAGCATTTCAACTGCTTCTTCCACATCGGGACCTACAATCATACCCAGACTAAACTTAAACCTTATACGACACATTTCTTGTGGGAGGCAATCCTGATCATTGTCTTCTAAATCTTCGCAAAGAAAAACACACATCTGTTCGAACACATATCTCTGTGTCGCTGTTTCCCATTGATGGAAAACTTCCATGACAGACTGTAAATCATATTTTGCAGTGTCCATGACCCATTTCCGAGCTAAATTATTCAGGGAATCTCTCTCTTGATAATCGGGCAGTTGACTTCGCAACTGTCTTCTTCCTATGTTAGGGGTCGTAGCAGGCGACCCGAAAAGTGGTAAAAGAAGATTAGTAACAGTACTGGCCATTTTCTGCCGAAGGGAAGGTGAAACGGAAGAACAAACAGATGAAAGAACGGGGTGAGGTAAAGCGGATGCAGAGATGGCAGAAGAGGTATGAGGAATAATAGATGTGATACTAGGCAAAATCATAGAAGGGGCATTTGTAGAAAGTACAGTAGGCAAGATCGTAGAAAACACAGGAGAAACAGAAGTGGTCGGTGGGCCTGGAGGAGGCTGCACCGAAGAAGTAGGAGCCAGCTGAAGAACAGCTGGTGGGTGCTGTGGAAAAGCCAGAGGCGCAGCTTGTGCAACTAAAGGTTGCGGGGGTGCTGTAGCATTCTGCGCATAGGGCGGTGGCGAAGTTAACAATTGCGACATTAACTGGTCTTTTTCACGCTCTTTTGCTTTCCCTTGCTGAAGAGACGGCAAAACTGGATAGCACTTATCTATTGCCATTTTACGTTGCCTGTGTAGTTGTTCATTTATCTGTTCTTCCTCATTATCTTTAAACTGCACGGCAGCTTGCATTACTGAAAGTCCTTCTTCTCTCTTATTTTTCTTAGCTAATTTAATTTCTTTTTGTTTGGCTTCTTTGCGCCATATGCGGAAAGAGTCAAACATCGCCGGCCGGGCTTTCTTTTTAAATAGTTTAACTTCAAGGTTGTCTAAGATTTCAGAATCAAAGCTACCATATTGGGGCCATTTTAAAACACCGTCTTTCCTAGTGTATTTAATCCATACCTCGTTGTAAACGATGGGGCCTACCCCATGTTTAGCGTACAGCTCGTAAGTCGGAGTTCCAACTGGAGGAACCGGACATGAGTCCTCCAATCGGGAGTCCCTATTATTATTACCGAGACAAAACCAAGTCCCGAGTTTAAGACTAGGCATCCTTTCTCTCTAGTCTAGTTCCAAAACTTCAAAGGAGTTATCGATTACGATGTTGCTCGTGAAAACACGAGTCCTTCGGTTATGGTACTTGCAAGAACCAATAAAAACCTTTATGTATCTCTAAGATATCACAAAGTAAGTCCAACTAAGGACTAGGAGACGCTCCACTTATACTTAACTGAAAATTATCGATGGCTTCACCAGAAGACTCGTCTCAGCGTTTCGCTCTACCGAAAATGTCAAGGGTCCAACATCAGGGCAATAGCCAGGGCAGCAGTCCTTGTAGCCGTCGGGAAGCGGGGAACCTCGTAGTAAAGACCTTCGGACCACGTCGACATGCAGGGGTCGATGAGGTGGTGGGCCCTCCTCCGGAATTTTCACACGAAGCTCCTCACGATCTTCAGGCTGATTGGTACCACTGGAATCGCCCTACGTTGGGCGCCAAATGAGGTACTGGGTTTTTAGGAACCGGTACCGAACCGGTAACCCAGCGGTGCCAGGGGATCAACACACCAAAGACCTCGGGTTCTCCTGAGTCAGACCCACAGAAACTTCAGAGTCTTCCAGGTGAAGTCAAAGATTAGTTTATTGGCTGCAACCAAGGTGACAGGGTCCTAGAAGTACAATACCAGTATATTCAGGAGACTGCACACCTTCACAAAGTTAGGCTTCTCTTCTTATACACAACATTTACCCTTTGGCGAAACATTCCTTGGGTGCGCGGTATTTCATTTATGGTTACTGATTACAAAAAGAAAAGCAGAGTCATGATGACATGTACATATTTCACGTCGTGCTGCCCATAACAAATCATCCGGCAAGGCCCAACATTTCATCAGATATCGCTGGACCCCTAATAAAAATGGTCACCTCCCCACCATAAAATAAGTGAGGAGAAAGGAGTGAAGAAAGATGTGAGCGAGATATGGCAGGTGTGCGTGCTGAAATGGCTTTATGGCCGGTTGGGCCTAGATACTATCTTGCTTGGCCACTGGGAGGGAACTGACCTAACGAGCTCGGCCTGGGGCAATGGTTCTAACTTGTACTGGGGTCAGGAAGAAGTCGATTAAGGAGTACGTGTCCTTGTGGAATCAAATTCGACTGGATTAAGGCCTATGTAGAGGGCAACATGCAACTAAGGGTTCAGAAGGTAAATGACGATTTCGAGGTGAAATTGTCACTCGAATATACTGAAAATACATGTGCTTGATGTACTCGTCATTTCCGGTCTTTTGATACCAAATTCGTCCTATTTCGACGAAGTTTTTATTCTCGAGTCCGGTACTATTACGGATCCATATTTATCAGAACCACACTGTCCAACCAAAGGTGTTGGTATACTGAAGTTCAAAATAAAGTGACTAGTCATAGTTTTTCTCCCCAATCCATGACCGGAAGGACTCCATTTGAGGTATTTCGTAAGAGGAAGGTTTGTACCATGTTTTGTCCCTCCTGGACATATAAAAAGTCTCGAGAAAGAATTGAGAGGGAAGTTAAGAAAATGTGCATGAATAAAAAATGGTTTGATTTGAGAAAAGTTGTGAAAGAAACAGTGGTGAGCTTTGGGTGATATGGTAAAAATCCGCAGTCCACGCAAACGTTTCAGTTCTCTAGGTTCAAAGTTTTTTATCACCTCTGAAAGTCATCAAAGTCTTTAAAAACACTATCAAGACAGAAGATCATAGAGTGTGGAATCTTAACAGAGTTGCTAAACTTTTTTCCAATGATTGTAAGTAATTGGTTTCAGACAAGTTCAATAAGGGTCAAGCCACAAACAGTGAATGTAAAGTTAGAAATATGAGACTACGCACTAAACCAAAGTATTTGAGTGATTATATTCTGCTTTAATGTGTTGTTTAAGTATCGCGATCTTGTATGTTTTCCTATTTACACAGTTCAGTAACATGTTTTCTTTCTAGTATTTTGAGTATTACTTAGCTCTTTAAGTGTTACTATTGGGAGGGGGGTATGGTATCCTGTACTAAACCATTGTTAGTATTCCTTCTTTAGCCATTGTAAGAACCTTCAGGCATTATAAGAACCTCCAGTATATGTCATGTTTATCTTAGAACTCTGTGCTCTCTGAACTCTTGACTAGAATGTATTAATTTACATGTGAAAGCAGTTGTACTGGAGCCAGATCTGAAGAAGTGTAGGAAGCTGAGGTGTGAAGACCAACTTGGAATAAAGACTAATTTCTTACCTTTTCATTTGTGGTGAACTGAACTTTACACCCAGATCCTAGATAGATGTAATATTACATCAGATTTAAGGTATGCATGTCTTATTCATAATTCATTGTGAGCATTATTTGTTAATGTGAGAGATGTCTAATTCTCCTTCCCGATTAAGATCCATATCTGCTGCTCTTAATGTAATGATCAAGCTGGCCTCCATTTTGCTCATATCAGGATCCTATTGCTACACCTTGGGTTTGGGGTGGTCCAAGTATTTGCTTGGAACTTCAAGTTGAGAATCTCATAATGATTAAGATGTGTTTGGTAGTGTTAAGTCAAGGGGTATGCTGCATCATTATTTCTAATAGCCCTAATTTGTTCCTCTACTCTTACTTTAAGCAGGCGAATCATACTGCTCATTTATATCAAATTGCATTGACACATTATTAGATAAACAACTTATTTCGTTTTGCAGATGATGAAGTATTGAATGAGAACCCCTTTGCTGTCATATTGGAAAATACTTGTCTTATCCTGTGCTAAGAGACACAGGCTGCAATGGTCACACGTGTTAAAGCTCTTTGGCAATTGTAGTAGCCATGAGCATGTCACGTTAGCTGATAGTGTGGTAAGGAAGAGATTTAATTAATTCTTTGTTGCACTGGAATCCATGAGTATTAATGATAAAACTGCGAATGCATTTAATTGGCTAATCTAGAGACAACAATAGAATTGTTTTTTTTTCGTACTGTGTCCTTGGGCAGCGAGCACACTTAGGCAGCAGTCAAAACTTGGATTTAGAATCCACATGATGGAAGAAGGCGTGCATTTCAGTAATTGTGCTTAGAAGTCTGTCAAATGTAACCAAATTGTGTTATGGTTCATGAGCACATCAGGTGAAAAACAACTGATATTATTAATTGTATGCTCATAGCATAGGTCATTCCACCAAGCACTGGTCTAGGGAAGGTCAAGCATATCCCTTTCTCTGCAACTTGTCTTGGCCTTGGACTGATATGTCCCATGGTTATTGGCTCTCTTATGGCCTCAGGCACAGCATGTGTTGCACCTGTTCTGTAGAGGGCGCTGGTGAATCGCCAGTTATAAACAGGGCCACTGGAATTATGTGATTTTGCAGCAATTTTCAAATAATTATAGATTTGCCACATAATCCATTATCTGCCACATAATCTGCAGATTTTAACAACAAAAATAGTTTCTAGCTCACACGGTTCAAAGTTTACTAAAAATGAGACGACAGTGCTGCCACAGCCCAGTGGAAGGACCTTTTTTAAAGCCGGGCTGGTCACCTTTCTGTTGCTTATTGATATATTTGAGTGTTAAATTGGTTCTCATGTAATGCAACAAATGCCCAGAAAGTGTTATCAAGTTTGAAAAATGATGAAATAATGAATTAATACTATTACAAACTGCGGCACATTATGCCGCATAATTTCCCTTTCTTGCAGTATATTTTAGCCCTCTCCTGGCGCATAATTCCAGAGGCCCTGGTTATAAGTAAGGCTCCCTGGGGGGCGTGACCTAGATGGCAGCAAGATAGGACGTGTCTCGCTGCTTCTCCTGCCGACCGCTGAGGAAAGCACTGGCCTTCGGCCGCCGATAACACCGAGAGAGGGTACCCCACTGCAGCACACTCCCCGAAGAGCCCGGAGTCGTCGAGCCAGCAACTGACAGTGCCGTGGCTCTCAGCGACGGACCCGGAGTGGTGGGCTGAGCCGCTGGTCCTTGGGAGACAGCCTGGCACGGAAGGTGGCGGAGACCCCTGGAGAGACTTGTGGAGCAAGCCCAGAGCACCCGCGGGGCTGAGAGCGGGCAATAGCGAGCCGCACAGCCGACAGGGTGACCTACTAGTGGAGACTCCCCTGCGAGGCAAAGACCTGGACTGGGGGGCGCGGACCTGCTGCTGCCAGCCCCATTTGCAGATGCGGCCTGGGAGGCCGATCCGCCATCTTGCTGTTGGTGCGGACACATGCCCGGCCTTGAGGAAACAACAGAGGGCGTGGCCCTGATGACCGCTGCGCCTCCAGTTAAGTGACTCCGCAGGCAAGTGAAGAGGCGGCACCAGGGGACTGGATGCACCGGAACGGCACAGAGAGGGAGCAGAGTATCTGATCGGGCCTAGCTACAGGCCCCCAGGGAATTCAGTGAGTGGCAATTCATGTCCCCTGACTGTACTTTTGGCCATTGGTCCTACAGCGCAGAGTGGTGAGGCAGCACGCAATCAGAAGGGAAAAGGCCGTGGCCTGCGCACACTGGCACAGAAGTTGGGAGGTGGCCTGCGTGCTCCCCAACCTGTGGACACGAACCGCGAGGCGTCAGAACACTGTCGGCACCGCACCACCCAGGCAGGAATCCCTGGAGCGCATCCCTGGCATCATCTCATGCTGTGACTCCACACGGCATCGTTGGTGAAGCGGACTGGCCTAGGGGGGCTGGCGACTGGAGTCTGGGGTGCTCGAGCGCGGCCGCCATTAGTGGTGGCCGCCAATGGCGGAGCCCGGCACCCTACAGAGGTGGCCAAGCTAGGTCCCCTGCTTGGGGCCCCCTGCTCGGCCCTGACTCCGGCCTGATGCCCCTTTTGGCACATACAGACTGCCCTTCCCGGAGATCGGCCTGGCCATAGAGCTCGTGGCTTGCAGGGAAGGGAACCACCGCCATGACAGGAGTTGAGCCGTAGCACCTCGGATCGCTACACGCCAGCCGCCCTCTGTATTGCTCCCAGGAAGAGGTTCCATTATCTCCGGACTAGGCAGCACCTGCGACACCGGTGACAACGGTAAGGAAGATCTGAGCGGAGGCTCTTCCTGATGACCTTTGGCTGTGGACCGCCAACAACACCGGAGGCCCGCAAGCATGGGGAAGACAACACTGGTGGTCCGCCAAGCTGGGTGGGAGAGGCGCCCTGTCTACCCAGCCCCGCAGCTCCCAGAGTCCGCAACGACTCAGGCCGAGACTTTTAGCCGCTTAAGGCAGTAGCTAACCACGGAGCTGTTGTGCAGATAGAGTGGACAGGTAGGGGCTGGTCGGATCCTCAAAGAGGTCACACACAGAGTTACCCACACCGTCGCCCCATCCGTGGGTCCATCTTCTGGGTCTCCCCTGGCCCTGGCCTGCTTGCGCACGCCTCACTCTACGTGGCCTGACTACGTCTTTTACCAGATGGAAGAAGGACAAAACACTAAAGGAACTGTTTGCACGCCTCCAAGGTGGAGCTGTGGTGGATCCCCCACCATCGGGAGACCCTACAACAGAGGTCTTCAAACTTTTGGATGCCGAGACCCCTCTGTCAACATTTTCAAGCGTAAGGACCCCCTTCTGACAAAAAATTTAAACCTCTAGGTTATGAGGAAGGTGAGGACCAAATTATGCGACAGGCTTGACTAAATTGTATGCGTAAAAAATGGAAATAATGTTCTGTGATGCTGCATATTTTGGGGTAGCATTGCTTTATTATTTAGAATTTTGTTAAACACAGTAATACTGAGGAAAGATTTCACCCCATCAGTACCAGTTTATAACCAAAATACAGCAATTAACATCAGAAAGATGTCTAGTCAACCTCTGTGAAGGGCATCCCAATCCACAGGAATATGCGCTGCCACATTAGAAGCTCACCTGGCCATGGCCGGGAGCAGCAAGGGTGCATTCAAACCGTGGCGGTCTTGTGCAGAGTTAAGCAGTTTACCCATGCCCCTTTCCTCTCACCCCCTTCCTTCCATCCCTCTCTTCTCTCCTCTCCCAACCCCGGATCCCTCTCTCACATTGCAGGCAGATGGTTATTAGCCCCAGGACACCTTTTGGTAACAGTAGCGCACTACAAATGTAAATAATAGGCAGAAGCAGGGGATCCACTAGACCCGAACTTGGGGGGGGGGGGGGTTAACACTCCCAGCCAGGGCTTGTCCAAGCACTGGTTGCACACGGTGCAACAGTCTTTCCACCTTCTCCATGAATTCCCTCACTACCACTCACCAACAGTACACCTCATCTCTCTATAGCACCTGTCTGACAAACATTTCATTTTTTTATAGCACTACTCATAGTTTACTCACACTCAGTTCTGTGATGTGCATGGTACATCTTCTTTGTACCAGGCACTTAACCTTCTGCACTGTGTGGGTGACAAGAGTGCCCATGTGACTGCACGGTGAGCAATGCAACAGTGTGAGAGTAGGGTAAAAGGAGTGACTGCAGGGTGAGAGAGGTGACCATGGGCCAGATGTATGAATTTGGGTTCGGCTGTAAGTGCAGAGTGGGACGAATTAGTACATGGTTAGTGATGGCCTTGTTTGAGTGAGCTACAGATTGAGCAGTAAGGGGGGGACAGGTGAGTGAAGTGTCACATGAGTGCAGGGTGAGAAGTGTGCTCGTGTGACTGCAGAGTGAGGTACAGAGTGAACAATGCAAGCGAATTTTTAGTACAGAGTGATCACTGTGAGAGCAGGGTGAGCGGGTGAATGTTGTGAGTGCATGGTGATCAGTGTGAGTGCATTGTGATCACTGTGAGTACATTAAGATCACTGTGAGTGCAGGGTGAGTGGGTGAATGTTGTGAGTGCATGGTGATCAGTGTGAGTGCATTGTGATCAGTGTGAGTGCATTGTGATCAGTGTGAGTGCATTGTGATCAGTGTGAGTGCATTGTGATCAGTGAGAGTGCATTATGATCACTGTGAGTGCAGATTGAGCGGGTGAAGGGTGTGAGTGCATGGTGATTGGTGTGAGTGCAGGGTGAGCGGGTGAATGATGTGAGTGTGTTGTGATCAGTGTGAGTGCATTGTGATCACTGTGAGTGCAGGGTGAATGGGTGAATGTTGTGAGTGCATGGCGATCAGTGTGAGTGCACTGTGATCAGTGTGAGTGCATTGTGATCACTGAGTGCAGGGTGAGCGGGTGAATGGTGTGAGTGCATGGTGATTGGTGTGAGTGCATGGTGATTGGTGTGAGTGCATGGTGATTGGTGTGAGTGCATGGGAGTGCATGGTGATTGGTGTGAGTGCATGGTGATCAGTGTGAGTGCATGGTGATCAGTGTGAGTGCATGGTGATCAGTGTGAGTGCATGGTGATCAGTGTGAGGGCACGGTGATCAGTGTGAGTGCATTGTGATCGCTATGAGTGTATGGTGATCGCTATGAGTGCATGGTGATCAGTGTGAGTGCATTGTGATCGCTGGGAGTGCAGGGTGAACGTGAAAGTGAAGGCGAGAATGAGAAGTGAGTAGTCTGAAAGCAGGGTGCATTCCCAGAAACTTGAAGTGTAGGGTTTCAGATATAAGTTAAACTATTGCTATAATGGCATTAATCAGGGTTCGAGGGTGGAGGAAATAAATAATGTGCTGATCCTGCAACAAACTTCCAGTCTAATGATTAGGGTTACTAGCTCATTATTTTGATGGCCCAGAAATAAGCAGTCACCTACAGCTGTATTTTTTGCACTTATCTATGAATACTTAGAACAGCAAATATAAATGGAAACACGTTTAATTGTGTTCTAGGGATGCCTCAATGATCCATGACTAATAATTAAAGAGAATAAAGACAGAAAAGTCACATAACTAATTAATACATACTTTTTTTATTTATAACTCAATTTAGTGTCAAGATTAGGTCTCTACGGGATCTTTAAACAACACATAGCAGGCATGTTTCTTTTGGCAACCCAACTTTATATTTCTTTTCATTAAATGCATTCTCACACTACAGCAGTAAGTGTAAAAATTCAAATGTAAGCAATAGGCAGAGTGGGGGCCCAGGGGGTACAGGAACCATAAAAAAACGAAACTTTGGTAATCAGTTAACAAAGGCATGTAAATATGCTAATGGTCTTTAAAGACCTGTGAAAAACTCGGGCCGGAGATAAGACTCCAGACACTGCCCAGCCGAGGCCCCAGGAGCGCGATCTGCACTGCAGCAGCCTGGGCTGAGACACAGGATGGGGAGGAGGGGGGCTGAAGCCCTGGAGGCCAGGGCCGAAGTGACACTGTGAAGGCGCGACCCCCTTTGCATCGCTCCACGGCCCCCCTGGGGGTCGCGCCCCACAGTTTGAAGACCCCTGCCTTACAACATCGCAGATGGATGGCGCTAAAAAGGAACTGGTGGCGCGGGCCTTCCTTGAATCCCTATTCACGACACTGTGCGAAGATCTGCAAACTGTCAAACGGGATCTCAACTCCGAAATCAAGGACATTCGTAGAGATATGCATGACATTGGCGAACAGATCGCTGCTTTGGAGGACAAAGGGGATAACAGGGATACTGGATTGGCCACCCTACAACAGGGGGTCATTTGTATCCATGATCAGCAGGTGGATCGACAAATGCATCTCAAAGACTTGGAGAACCGTTCCCGTCGGCACAAAATCAGAATTAGAGGGGTGCAAACGAATAAGGAGGATGGCGATATTTTCACCTACGTGAGAGAACTCATTACCACATTTTGAGTAATCCACTTGACACGGACCGCAAAATAGATAGAGCACACAGGGTAGGCCCTCCCCGCTCCATTAAAGCCCGCCATCGGACATATTGGTATGTGTCCTGGACTTTCATACAAAGGAGGAAATCCTCCGCAAAGCCAGATCCATGCATCTGATCACCTTCCGAGACCAGACCCCTGTGCTATACCAAGACCTTGCCGCGCTCACCCTGCAGAAATGCAAGGTCTTCCGACCCATTACCATGCATCTGCACTAGCGCAGCATCTCATACTCCTGGGGCCATCCGTTCTGACTTATCTTTCGACTAGACTGCAAACTTTATCAACTCCGCTCCCTTTCTGAAGCAAGACGGCT
Source organism: Lissotriton helveticus (assembly GCF_964261635.1). Taxonomy (NCBI): domain Eukaryota; kingdom Metazoa; phylum Chordata; class Amphibia; order Caudata; family Salamandridae; genus Lissotriton; species Lissotriton helveticus. The sequence continues at coordinate 993,069,575 of NC_136067.1, forward strand.
GCTGGGAGTTGACATCCCGGACGGGGACAATGGAGGCAGCAGCCCCTCCCCAGGGCCGAGGACACATAGCCGCGATGGCGGCAGCAAGGATGCAGACACCGCTCCAAACGACCTGACCCAGCCGAGATCACGATGGGGCAGCAGGCAAAGTTGGACGCTCTGCCAGAGGCGCTGGCAAAGACGAAGACCTCATGAGCATAGCATGGCCTGCCCTTCCTCCGGGGGGGGGGGGGTAGTGAGATTTCTTTGGCCACACTATGATCCCCACGAAGATCCCTCACCGATTGTCACCGGATGATGGACTGAACTTTGAACTTCAATCTTTTTTGGCGTTTGTTACTACAGTCTTTCAGGTTTTTTTCCCGTTTTTCACTTGTTCCTTGGGTTCCCTGTCCACTGCTCCCCGAACCCCATAGGCTTGGTTCTAATGTATAGAGCCCACTCCCACCTGCACAATGGCCAACGTAATTGGAACACACAAGCCCAGTCCAGGGCCCAGACGCTCGTTATCTGCTCTCAGTTCTTTAGATGCCCCTCACTAACCTTAAGATCCTCACGCTAAATGTGAGAGGTCCTCATAATCCAGTCAAGCGCAGGGTGGTCCTCTCATACCTAGAAAGTACCAGAGCGGATTTCTGCTTGTTACAGGAGACACACTTGCTCTCGCAAGTTTCCCACGCAATTCTAGTCATCAGGCCCTTCTAAGTCGGCAGGGGTGGCAATTTTGTTCTCCCCGATCTTTCAAGGGAAGGTAGTTCGGAAAGTGGCCGAAATCAGGGGTAGGCTACTGTCCTATCAGTTTACGATTGGAGGCCACATGTTGATTATCGGGTCCCTGTATGCACCGAACGAGGGTCAAGAACAGTTTCTACATGAGGCCTTGAATGAGGCTACAGCTACAACTGAGTGCACGATACTTCTTGGGACGATCTAAACTTCGTATTTGAAAATGCCCTTGACAGGTCGGCACAACGCATCAATCAGGTTGGCGCGATTTCATCCGTAGGGTTGTCCAGACTAGATGACCTGGGCCTGGTGGATCTCTGGGGTGCCACCACCTCCATCTTAGGGAATACTCCTGCTACTCTAGCGCCCATAAAACCTACGCCAGCCTCGATTATATGTTAGGCTCTGTGGCTCTCCGAGATATAATATCCGACGCCGAGATCTTAGTGGCATCTTTATCTAACCATGCCCCTGTGGTGGTCACACTTACTCTACCACCTATTCGACAGAGCCAGCGCAACAGTGGCGTCTCCGGGTCACCATTTTGCAGCGAGCAGACGTAGTCACGCAGGTACAACGAGCTATTGATGATTATCTACTCCACAACGACAACCCCGATACGCCCATGTCCACACGTTGGAAAGCACCTAAAGCTGTTATTAGGGGCGAACTTATCGCCATCTCAATGGCAGATAATGCTGAGCACCGGCGGAAGAAGGAAGCCCTGGCGCAGAAAACAAGAGAATTAGAACAAGTGCACCAACGGACAGAGGCACCTAGATTATGGCGACAGTTAACAGCAACGCGGGCAGAATTAGCAGCCATAGACCGCGACAGAGTGTAATACGCAACATTACGCCTTTGCTACTCGTTCTACGTTGGGGGAGACAAAAGCGGGCGGCTGTTGGCACACAAAATGCGCAAGACTAGACAGCTCCAGGGAGTACAGGAGATCCGTGACCAGGCAGGGAACTTAATTACAGACGATGCAGCAATAGCCAAAACCTTCTGGGAATTTTATGGGATAGAGAACACCCGCAACTCACGGGGATCCGTTTCGGGGGTGACGTACATACCATCAGCTTATAAGTGGACAATGTCCTGGTAACTTTAGCGGATTCAGATGTGGCTCTGGGAGCTTTTTTGATGGAGCTTGACTCCTTTGCGAGGGCCTCCGGATTCAAGGTCAACGTGGAGAAGTTGGTTGCCTCAACTTCTCCCTGTCCACATAGGCCAGGCTGACCTCCAAAAATAGTATCCAATACAATGGTCAGGGGACACGGTTCCATACTTGGAAATACAATTAGTGCCCACTCTGCAAACCACGATATCAGTTAATAATGCTAAACTACACACTCAAATCCACTCTGACCTACAACGGTGGAAGCATTACCCCATTTCCTGGTTTGGGTGGATCGCGGCTGTCAAAAATGACTATCCTACCGAAAGTCTTATACCTTTTCCAAATGCTTCCCCTAAGACCTCAAACAGTTTGGCTAAACCGAATACAGTTGGAACTCTCCCTCTACATATGGCAGGGTCGTAAACCCGGAATAAAAAGACTACTTAGCACTCTCCCACCTGACGACTGTGGTCTGGGGGTTCCCGATCTTCAACTTTACTACAAGGCCGTGCAGCTACGGCATCTAGTCCAATGGAATCGCACTGATTCGGAGAAGCACTGGCTATTTCAGGACTGAGCAGTGGCAGGCACCTCACTCAGGAATATCCCCTTCTTAAAGAAGTCGCATAGACAACCCAATCTATACACCTCTCACATTACACAAACCCTCCACACAACATGGGACCAGACTAATAGGAGATATGAACTGACTACCTTCCCCTCTCCTCTCACTCTGCTCTTTGACAACCCAGACGTCAGCCCAGGGATGGTGGAGCCTACCTTCACACACTGTCGGGGTACAGAATGCCGAGTCTTAGCGCACCTGCTTGATACGCAGGGGGTAATTTCATACCCACAATTTAGGTCTGACTATGGACTTCCCGAGTCTGAAAGATTGCACTACTTGCAACTTCAGCACTGGGCAGTACACCCCAACAACAGATCGCAGGTGCAGAGACACCTTACCCTTTATGAACGTTGGCTTATCACTCGATCATCTGATAAAAAGTTGATCTCTGATCTCTACAAGATGCTGCTCACTCGATGCACGCACACATATAATGCTGGCCACACACGCTGGGAGAAAGACCTTGGGCAAGCACATACTAGCAAAGAATGGGAGGGTATTTGCTACTGGGCACAACATACGGCAGGCAACATAGGTCTCACAGAGACATTAAATAAGGTAGCAACCTATTGGTACTACACCCCAGAGTGCATCCACAGTGTTGACCCCACACAAAGTCCAGACTGTTGGAGGGTGTGTGGGAAAATAGGAACGTTGGTCCATCTCCTATGGGAAATTGAACATGTACAACAATATTGGTCTCAGATTCTAGATGAAGTGGATAAGCACCTTGACATGGAGCTGTGTAGACTTCCAGAGTATGTCCGTCTGGGAGTCCCGAATCCATTGACATATCCTCGCAAGTCTAATAGAGGATGCCAGATAGCCATAGCTTTAGGTACAGCCACTCAAAATATCCTACTCCACTGGCAGACGCCCCGAATTCCCTTGCACACGGGTTGGTTCCAGCGTTTATGGCATGTTCTGGGGATGGAGAAGATATCACTCACCCTGGCAGGGAAAGTTTCGCCATTTGGTGACCTCTGGCAGCCATTCCTCACATTACTTGCCCAAGAGTTTTGTGAGCTTGCGTGCCCTAGGTATCTACGACTCCTATGGCTTAAGGCACCAGACACGACTGATCAACAAGATATGGAACAACAGGGATAAGCCCTGCACCCAAACATACTTCCTAACTAGCAGTGGACAGGGGAGGGTTAAAGGGGGGTGGTCGTCTCTTGTCTTTATTGTTTGTATTCTTAATTTGTTTATTGAGACAAATAGCCAGACTGCGCTCTGCGCAGCCCACAAATTGATGTTCCATATAGCAAACTACCTTGCTTGTTGCTGAACTAATAAAAAGATTTAAACAATAAGTAAGGCTTCCTGTTATCCGTTTTTACTGATTTCTACAGATAAATACAAACAGATAACCATTTATTTTCCTGTCTGCATTTAATTTTAAATATGGATAAAAACGGAAATTCAGTTGTTTTTAAGTGATTCTAAATGACTACCAGGCCAATAGCCTTGCAGATTGAGAGGTAAAGGGAATAAAAAAGAAAGATATTTTAGTAATGAGATTTTTAAACAGCAGCAGATATGCCCATGGCTGATACTAAAATGTCCATGTTTTCATATGAGCTTACTTATTTATCGTCTGTGGTTGTTCATATCATTGAATACTATCAGGCATTTATCTAGGAGTATGCATTGAATGTATCAGCTAAATAAATGTGGAAATATATTAGTTTCAGCTATAGTATTTCACAACACCCAAAATAAATATGGATAAATGCAGATCAAATTAATTTTAAAAAAATATGCATAAATGCAGACGGAAATGCCCAAAAAAGAAATCCCATAAAACCGGGAGCCCAAGTTATAAGTGAGAGCACAGGACTCTCACTGACAGCTCAAAAGAACAGGATTGGGGGCGGGGGGGGGGGGGGGGGGAAGGGGGACACCGGAGTCTCGTGCACGCTCAGGTCTTGCTGCGGCATCTCTTGTGATTCTTGAGAGGAATTGGAACCCTCGTTTTTACAGATCAGGTTTGATTAATAAAATGCAGTGGCGTCCAGGTTATATAGTCAGACATTCTGCAGACCCAATGCCCCATCTCATGCGTACAGGGTTCGTTTCCAGCTTTGACCTTCTTTTCTGTCGATTAACACACATTCCTCGAAATAGCGCTTCACTGTTCACATGAGATGCGAGGCACTGCACTCAGTACGTTGTCCGCTGCGGACACATCTGTACTAAGCCCGGTTTTGCCACTTGATAATATATATGTTAATGGGCATTTCACTTTATTTGAGGGTGTCAAAAGTGGCCGGATTGGGGAACAGTATGAACAACGGTATTAAAACAATGTGTGAAACGGAACGGTATTAAAGCACTGTTTGAAACGGAATTTTATTTATCTGGAGAGTAAATACAAACAGGTAAAACTATTCACCTGTTACGAGTAGACAAGTGGTGGAAGGGAAGAACTGATATCAGTGCACTCGGATCTAAAGTTAACAATTGTGACATGAAAGGGAAGCCGTACAGAATATATCACAGGGCTTTCTGAAAGAAATCTGTTATCATTAAGACTCCCGGTACTCCGTTTTTTCTTAATATTACAAATAAATATAGACGAAAATAATGTGCGTTCCATTTTGTGTTTTTTATGGACAGGTACAGAAGATTACTATTCCTTTGAGTGACTCCCCGGATGTCAGTCTTTACTGGCAGGCTAGCATTTGCGCCTTGTTAACAGAATGGGGAGATGGAAAGGGTTGAGATGTTTTTGAGACATTGCAGATGGTCAAATGTGTTTGTCCATAAAACTACTTATTTTAAATTAGTGTGCTGCTGTATTATATATCCGCATTTTGATCTTTAAATGAGCAAGTATGGACGCGTGACTGCACATTTATCGTTTAAATAAAAGTGCAAATGTACGAAATGCAACTTATATTTTTCATGGCACACAAATTAAAAATGCATAATATTGCTGAGGGTGTTTTCAAACCAATGGTTTTGAATTGTTACAAGTGTCCTCTTTCTTTCTTTGATAACTTAATATTGCTGACATTCGCAAAAAAATGAGAAGGAGAGCTCTAATCATAATTGTGTTTAATGGAGTCTATCTAGTACACACACAATTCAAAGTATGTGTCCCTCGTTAGCCATTCAATAGATAAATATCGTTTATTAGAAAAAAACAAGGAATTGACACCTTTGTTCTAGCTAAATAATGAATTCACAGATTTTCCTTACAACTGTCACATTTTCCGTTGGTGTAAACAAATGTGGAGTCTGTTAATGGACGCCTGCAAATAAATTTATATTTTTTATCCTATTAAATAATTTGCATTCGTACGTTCTGTTAAGGGGCATTTGTAAAACGCTGGTACGCTTGGCGCTATAACCATACTCGCACACGTATTTATATTCATATGTATTTTATATAGTGCTGCGATGCTGACTTGTCTCCGCTTCATAGCACTAATATGGAACCTTAATGATAAAATAGCGTGTTATTTATTAAAACTTGACATATATGTTGCAACGTGTTGGTAATATTTTACCACATTATTAGATAATAAACGACATAATTCAGCGCCAAGAAACCGTGTGGTGAACGAGCGCTTGATGAATATCTTTAACATAACATCGAAATACCATTATATATTTCACGAAATAAAAAGTAGCAAAACGAATTCTGATATTAACCGTTATAATGTTAAGTTTCCCGAACAGATGAGCTTCAAATGAAATATTTTTATAAGAAATATTTTATTTTAGAAATATCAATTAAGGCCCCGCGTTCGTCTTTGAAAACATCCGCATTCGACAGGGCACTCTTCAATAGCCCCATCCCTGAGAACTCGTTAGCCTTTAAATCGATGTCTCCGGTAACTGGACACGTTCAGACCGGTAATGCTGAGTCTGTTCTATAAACTAAAGTCAATTTTTCCTGCCGTTTGATATCGCGCGAACTCGACCCGAAGGTATCAGAGCGCATTACCTGATCACAGTTGCGTTACAGAAAGATTTATCTTGTTAGGCACTGGGAGATTAAGTGATTAGCCCAAAATGATGAGCGTCGTAGCTGAGACTCGAACTTGGTTCTGCAGTATCGACCGCTCAAGCCGTTACGCCACGTCGTCTTTGGCCTTGTCTTGTTGAACACTGGGAGATTAAGGGATCTGTCCAAAATCACAGGCTGTTGAGCGTCGAAGCCGAGACTCGAACTTGGTTCCGCAGTATCGAACCGCTCTAGCCGTTAGGCCACGTCGTCTTTGGCCTTGTCTTGTTGAACACTGGGAGATTAAGGGATCTGTCCAAAATCACAGGCTGTTGAGCGTCGAAGCCGAGACTCGAACTTGGTTCCGCAGTATCGAACCGCTCTAGCCGTTAGGCCACGTCATCTTTGGCCTTGTCTTGTTGAACACTGGGAGATTAAGGGATCTGTCCAAAATCACAGGCTGTTGAGCGTCGAAGCCGAGACTCGAACTTGGTTCCGCAGTATCGAACCGCTCTAGCCGTTAGGCCACGTCGTCTTTGGCCTTGGAAGTACAAAAACTCAAGGCAGAACCGAGGGCGGGTGCGCGCTGAGGAGAGAGCACGGGCAGAGGGCGCGTCTTTACAAAACAAACTGATCATACAGCAGCCATTTTAGACCACCTGGGAGAGGGGCACCTACAACAAGAAAAGGGGCAATTGTTCTTATCGGACCCTGCACCCCATGGCCCCAGACGGTCTTTCTGTACGATGGGGGGACGAGGGGGCTGCATGGGCTGGGCACAGCTCTGCAGACCCAGCCCTTGACCCTGCCTGTGACCCAGACTGCCCGTCCCTCTCTGCTCATGTGGAGGTCCCTTCCTCTAGCAGGGGGGCTTTGAGATGATAAGCGGGCGGGCATTCCCAATACACATCTGGGGAAGGATGAAAGGCCCACGCAGTCGGGCCAGTGCAGATATCACCTTCATGAAGCTCTCGGGCCAAGGGGGAGGGGGCACCCCTCGAGCTCTCAAGAGGCGCCCTGCTTCAGCACGTGTGAGGATACTGGGGTGACCTTCACAGCTGCCTCAGGCCCCAGCCAGCCTTGAATGCGGGCAGAGATGATTTAAGGCATGGACAGAACGGGGCAATGGCCAGCCCCCCCCCCCTTTCCATGGAGCCCCTGAGAAAGTGAACTTTCTCTCTTTTTTTTCACCTTTCCTATCTTAACGTCTCTCTCTCTTCTCAGCCCGCCTCTGCTTCGGACCCTCTCGATAGATACCAAGTAGCATTTAAGCATTGTATTGCCATGGATAGGAACTTTTTTACCTGTTTTTTCACGACCCTGTTACTGGAGGTTTATCATATGATTAAGCATTGTTTGACAATGCCCTTCCCCCCCTAATTATGGGTTTTTCGTGACCCCTGGGAAAGGTAGGACATCCCTCGCACCCGGGAAGCCCTCAGGGCCGAATTGCTCGAAAATACTGTCGTGTGACCTTCAGACCCTCTCAGACACCTGACCTGGAGAGGGTGCTCCCACGAGCCCTGATTGGACGCACCCTGAGCAGCGTGCACGCATGTATATGTCTTTTCATCCTGCAGTTGGCATTGGTTTATGATTAATAATGTTGAAGCAATGTTTGTGGATGCAAGTTTTCTTGGGGGGGGCGTGGGGAGTTTAATATAGCAGGAACTTGACCCAAAGGTATCAGAGCGCTTTACATGAGCACCAATTGCGTTGCAGACGGACACATTCGTTTTTCTTAGGCCGGGCGAATTTAAGTGATTTTTCTAGAACAGGGCACAAATCCTAAAAAAAGAAGTGGTGGGACGCTGTCACCGGAAGTGATATCACGACAGGAAGTGACGTCACGAAAGTTGGCTTGCACCATCGGGCTCATTGCCTCCCCTCGCTCACCCCTTAGATGTGATTGCATCTGAGCAGTCAGTGCGTGAGCAGCGTGCTGTGAGCTCCGAGTTCCTCGTCCCAGAGAGGCCAAAGAATCAAGTTCAGCTGTTTGGCAGGGGGGACGGCGTCCACCCAGTAAAATAAGTGGTGGGACGCCGTCCACCCGCGTGGTACCCCAACTCGAGCCCTGGCTTAGAATCACAGGATGTTGAGTGTCACTGCTGAGTCTCAATCCCGGATTCCCAGCTTCGAGGTCAACCTCTCTAGCCATTAGGCAACCCCCCTCTATATTGTAATATTGATGTGTGAAGATTGCGTTGCATTTGTGAAAACAAAACAAATAAAAAGTAAAAAAAAAAGTTCTTCTGGAAGTCCAATGGATGTTTCAGGAGCAAGCCAGCCACAGACACTTGGAATGCTGCTGTCTAGCATTGGTATTACCTCACGCCTCTTCCCTCACACTTCCTCTCTTTATTTCCCTCTTACACTTTTTTTATCCCTACATTTATCCCTTTATAGGTGTTTACGTATCATTTCTGCATCGTCCTTTCTCCCTTTTTATGGCTTTAACTCCCTTGCTCTGGGGCACAGTCGATTGATAAGATATATGCCCTGGTACCCACTGTGTCCTGCTGGACTCGTTCTAGTGTCTCAGCAGACACAGAGTTTGTTAAGCACTCCTTTGGGGAGTGGACACAAATGCACCCCACACCCATCCACCACAGGCGTCACGAGTGACATGAGCCTGTTAATAAAAGGGCCCGGGTGCACGTGCTCGTGGCCAGTTTTCAATATCATACTACAGTTTCTTTGTAGTCTTAGTGCCCAAGACACAGCAATGGCGAAAAGTGGATCGAGCCCCGCATGTGTGCTGGCGGCTGTCTCGTGTTTGGTTGAGGGGGAAGTGTGGCCTGTGCAGAAGGCACCCTTTTCAGCACCTGCCATCAAACCAGTGAGAACGATGGCGCCCGCAAGCGGATGTCCTGCTGCCGCGGATGTACGATGTTACAACGCGATCAAAATGATCGCGGTACATCACAACGCATCTTTTACAACACAAGTCGTTACCACGACTTGCGCTGTAGGGTGCTGGACTTAGGAATAGTAAGATTTACTATTCCAACTCCAGCCTACGTACAGTAGGGAAGGTGTTGGAATAGTAAATCTACAATTCCTTAGTCTGGAGCGCCCTCCAGCGCAAGTCGTGGTAACGGCTTGCGTTGTAAAAGACGCGTCGTAATGGCACCGCGGTGTTTTGACCGCGGTATAAAGGTTGTAGACCGCTGCCGCAGTACTGACCAGGCTGGTAGGAAGGGGCCCGGCAGTGGAGGAGCAGGGGAGAACCAGTTCACCGCTTTGACCGTGATCCCAGAAAGGCAGAGCCCGCTTACCCACCCAGCGTGAGGTAAGCCAGGCAAGCAGCAGCATGCAAGTAGTGAGCGGCGCTCCGATACACACAGATCCTGCTGAGACTGCTAAGCGCAGCATGCAAAAGGACCAAGCCAGCACCGGCTGTGAACGTCCCGATGCCGCTGCACTGAACGGCCTCACTGCATCCCAGCAAAGCGCCGAAATAAGCTGAAAGGCACTTCGCAAACAACGTTGTCCTGGCCAGAAGCGGATCGCACTCACCCCCACTGAGGAGAGTGTTGTTAGTAGACAAAGCTCAGCCTGTTTCCCCAAGCACTGTGAGCCCCCAATGAACGTCGTACAGCTCCACCCTTAGGTGGCCAGCATGCAGCAAGCAGATTAGCCTGTGGCAGCCCCCAACGTGAGTGGCACACTAACCTCATCCCCCCCCCCTGACAAGTAACGCAAATCCTACATGACACAGTGTGGCCCGCAGCACTGGGAAGACTGCCACGACCCGGGTGTAATGTGGCAGCACCCTGGGCCCATGACGGAGTGAGGAGAATGCTGCATTTAGCCCGATTCCTCCAACTGCATAGGGCCTGCCTCTGCAGCCCGTGGGGATGAGACTGCACTTGCAATGAGCGTGGCACTGGGGCGCAGAAAACAGTTGCAGCTGCACGAGGAGGGACAGACCTTGCTCCACACTGAGAAGCTCGCACTCTCAGCCAGGCGATACCTGAGTGCCAAACAGAGACAAAGGAAAAATCAACTGTGACAAAGCATCACACATCAATAAGACAACCTAAACAGCGACTAAAAAATTCAAAATGAAGGTGGAGTAATGAGGCTACTGCCTCGGTATCCAAAAACTCACCACTGTCAGAAGGAAACTGACAGACGAAGACAAGACACAGACGCAAAGGAAAAGTAAGCCGCCGGCCCTGCCAACTTGAAGCAGGAAACCGGCTGGAGCAACCCCTGTCTGCCCTGCAGTGACTTGAACCAGGCAGGCAACGGAGAAAAGGGCCCATAGGGTGAGGCCATTCACCATCAAAGCATCCCTCACAGGGGGAGAGTCGACCATGGAGAGCATCGGGTGCTGCGCATACCATGTGTCCCATGCTAACCATTTTTGCCAATACAGCACTAAGGAAGTGGTAGCACAGAAGAGCAAGAATATCTTGCAGAACAGCCCACACATAAGGCTTTGAGAAGCAACCGCAAAGGACTCCTACTCATAGACAGGAGGAGGCCAAGCAAGCCCCATAGAAGGCATAAGGAAAACATGTGTGCCCCCTAGTGGCCATCTGACGCCACCACCGCAAGAAAGAAGAGCACACCCGCCGAGCTCCAGAAGAGGGCACCCGGAAGAAGCACCACGAACACAAAGTCAGAGGTGCGCAGAACGCTGCACCAGCGAAATTGACAGCACAGGCACGCGCCCAGGAGAGAGATACCTCTCCACAAAGAAATGCACTGCTGAAGACGGAAGGGAGATCCTCTACATCTCCACCATGCCAGCGAAGCCCTGCAGTGGGCCGAAGACAGCACAGAGTGTCCTACCTCACACTGCCTCAAGACGGAGTCGCCGGTGACCCAAGACAGGCAAGAGGAGAGTCACACACGCCAAGTGGCCAGCCACTACCACAGCTCCCTACTGCCTGTGGAAGTCATTCCCCGAAGAGGGAACACCCGGAGTAGGAGCTTCAAGAAGCTGCCTGAAGATGGAGCACTCAAGACAAGTGGCTGTTCGCCACCCTGCAGAGAAGAGCAACGGAAGGCTTGCCCACATGGTCCAGAGACCATTGAAGTTGATAGGCCCTGTTGGCCTTTTTGGAACATGGTGCATGCCACTTCACCCGGAGGAAGAAGTGAAAGGAAGAGTGACAATCCTGTCACCATGAAGGACTGGATAAACACAGGTGTGCTAGGGAGAACAAGAGGAGAAGCACAAGGACTTGTGGCACCACAAGCCAAGAGCACACCCAGAGACAACAGACAGCCACCAAGGCAGACCGACATCCCTGGAGACAGCCCCATGGGAGAACCAAATGTAAGCCACCGCATGCGAGAACTGCATCTCTCGCCAACACGTCCCAGTGCAACCGTCCATCCTTGAGTGTCGGCAGTCTAAGTTGGACGGCATCCCTGCTCCTGACCGCAGATGCCGTGGGTGAAAGAACAGCCTCAGCAAGACAAAGACACATAGCTGCGAAGTCTCTCCAGAAAACCTCCTCTCCTAGAAGATCGTCACCACCTGTAATCCAGGTCCAATGGCAACTACATCGTCATTGCCATGTGCATGACACCGCACTCAGCAGGAAATGTGGAAGTGGGACCGGAGAGTCTCCACTTAGAATCGGACCACCGACCAAGTCGTGAGTGGCTGGGCTGGATGCTGAAGAGACCCCAAGCTGCAAAAGGAGCGCATCATGACACACCATCAGCAAGTTAAGGCAGTGACAACCAGAAATGGACTGGCGAAGGCCCAGCGGGAGACCGAGAGTAAGCTGCAAGCCTGCGCGAACAGAATCTCATGACTAACGTTTCTCAGCATGTCCATTACGCCACGTCACCAACGTCCTAATAGCCCAAGAAGTGCAAGTGCACGGATGCACCTGCCTCCCAAAGGAAATGGAGGCACCAGGCCACCCCCGCTCCAGGTGATTACCTCAAGACTGAAGGCCTGCAACTATCAAGGTAAGCCATCACCAACTGTTAATCAGGTTCACCACACGGCTAGCAATGCCATCACGCCAGTCCTCATCAAATGCGTCAAACACTATCTTGAGTAACAATGGACTGGAGTCCTACACCGTTGCCAAACTAGCGGACAAGAAGACCCAGTGATTACCTGCTAACCTGGCTTACACTTGAACTGCGGCAGCGAGAGCATGTCTTAACCAAGACTGATCCACCCCTGAGATTTGTGCGAGCGACTGGGTACTGGCACACGTCGGCACACATGCAGCCCCAGCGCAGCTCACAAGCAGTCGCGTGGCCAACCCGACAAAGGGCTTCCCCAGGCGAAGGGTAGGACGAGACATTGCCCCACGACAGGTTACCGGATACAGCAAAATAGTCTATCAGAGACTTCAGTCGATCCAGCAACACTTTTGTGAACTTTCACCAGGGGCTCCAAACATGCTCTTGACGCAACCTGTTTAGTGAACTGTTAGTACCCACCTCATACCATCCTCAACGTCAGCGAAGGGGAGCCACCTCAGACCAAAAGACATGGTTCCACTGGCATGGCACGAGAGTGCAGCTGACGTCTCCAAGCCAGCGTTCGTGCCCTGAACCTCTCAAGTTAAATTATGAGTGCCCGCCAAGATCGTCCTGCTGCAGTCAGTCATAGCCCCTGTCTGCTGTCTTCCTTCTGTTGGATACGAGAAGCTGATGAACCCTGTGGTGTATTGTTAATTGTTGTTCACCCCTACAGGTTGGAAAAGTGGTTGTTTTGTTTTCATAACAATTTGGGAGGAATGCTGTGTCCTGCTGGACACGTTCTAGTGTCTCAGCAGACACAGAGTTTGTTAACGACTCCTTTGGGGGAGTGGGCACCCATGCACCCCACACCCATCCATCACAGGCATCACGAGTGATGTGACCATGCTACTAGAAGGGCCCGGGTGCACGTGCTTAGGCCAGTTTAAAGTATCTGTGTAGATATGGGCCTAGGGCCCAAGACACAACAGTACCCTAAAATCAGAGCCGGTGCTTACCACCTGCTACGTATTGGAATCTTGTTTTTTTAAATGTAGTGAGGCCTCCTTAAAAACGAATATAAAGCACGAGCAGTAGTATTTCAGGGTGATCAAAGCTTCTGGAAAAAGAGACATTTTATAAAAATACAGCACCCTCACCAACCGTCAAATATTAGCGTCTCTTACCCTGCTTTATGGACGAGGGGCCGCATTCCCACCTCGCAGGCCCCGAAGACAGGTGTGGGCCGCTGTAGACCGCATTTAGCATGATCCCAGAGGGTGCTGGGCACTCGCACGTGGAGCCAGAGAGACAGGGCCGGACTGGGAACCGAAACTGCCTGCCAAGAGATCTTAAATGGGCTATCAGGTATGTTTGTTTGTTTTTCACTCGTTTGCACTACCTCTCACATAGAGACCTGAAACCGGAGTGGAACTAAAACGCTGGAGCAAGCACCCTCAGTAATGGGTTCGAATCCTAGCGGACTAAACCTATCCTTGCTTAGGGGAGTCAGGCACATAAAATTAAAACGTCCAGATGCAAATCTGCTTCGTGTATGACATAATGGAATCTTATAAAACATGATGCCGGAGAGTGTCCGACGTTTCAGGTCTCAGAAATAAGTTCAAATAACCGCATTATTTGGACTAATAACTAACACTGGCGCTTAATAGTAAAGTGCCTTTTCATGGTATTGCCAAGCAACCAACAAGAGCGTGGGAAAAAAGATTTCACCCATGAAAAAACGACGCGGTGCATACAAATACTTACAGTTTCTTTCCTTATTAAGCAGCACACGCGGTGAAAATATGTCGAGTGTATTTTTTAACCTGTGTAAACTGAGTGCACGACATGGAAAAGAGGCGTTTTTAGTGTTTTTTGCTTCTCTCAGTTATTTTAAGTTTCACTATTAATATTACTAACTGACGGTCTGTGTGTGTTATAGTACATTTGCACAGATTGCAGGGCTTATCAACATTTTAGTGTCATAATTTTTAAAATCATGTCTCATGATGTGTGCATATTTCTAAACATAATTGAAAACTCTTTTTCTGATTTTCACTTTAAAAAAAAAAAACATTATCACGCTTAATAGTAATGCCTGATAGCCAGCAACAGCCGAGCAGTGGTACGAAGTTACCGTAAAGGTAGAGCTGTTTGCTGTGATGAGTGTGCGGCCGGGGGATACTCCAGGTTGGTCACAGGCCTCTCGCCTCGGAGTATGTTTTGACGGATATGAAAGCGATGCAGGTAGGAGGAGTTGCATGGGGTAACTCCCTTTCTTGTCGGGCTCCTGTTTAAAGAGATTGTTATTGTTGAAAGAGGTGCAATTGAACGATTTCCTGGTCATTGTCACCTCCCTGCTTCCAGCCAGAAGGGTCATAAAGCTCTCTCACACCGCAGAGCCCGAGAGATGAGCGCGGGAAACACGGTGGGAGCGGAGCGCGGCCGCCAAGCCCAAAGGTCGAAAGGACCCGAGGAGGGATGACGTCCCACGGACCATGCGGCCAATGAGCACCCGCCGCAGTACTGTAAGCACCGTTACGTATGAGCGCCTACCACAGTGTGGACTGCGAAGGGGACGGGGGCATTGACTGTGGCAGTGCACTGAGACATGAGGCCTTTGTGCACCGAATGGATAGAACTGTACAACATTGTAATCTACAATAGAAAATGGTGGATGCCTCCTGTCCTGAAATGTGGACTTGTTAATGTCATGCTAAATAAATGTGTGTTTATAAATATATATATATATATTTTTGCATATCTATATAGTGCAAACTCGACCCGAAGGTATTGGAGCGCTTTACATGAGCACCGTATTTACATTACACATTCAGGCACGGGGAGATTAAGTGATTTGCCCAGAATCACAGGATGTGGACTCGACCCCGAGGCTGGAACCCTTGTTTACAGCACCAAAGTCGTCAGTCTAGCCGAGGGACCACATCCTCCCCCTATATTTTCACTGGAAACACGAAAAGTTAATGTGCCGTTATAGATGTGTGAGTATGTCAGGTGCAAAATGAATATGGCCTGGTATCACCCAGGCCTCTCCACTTGACACACACTTGTCTCACCTCCCACAACACACACACACCCATTATACCTTGGATAGGGAAGTAAATTCTACTATCTATCAGATATGGCGCATTCCTGTCCCTTTCCCCGGCGCTGGTGCACAATGGGCTGCTCTGTGCCAACAAAGGCACCTGTACACCGTGGTGCAAGGGTTCATGTGTTGCGGGGATGATTATTTTTGTGTAGGAAGGGAAATCTTCCTGCTCAAAAACATATGGCCTAGGAGACGTCTTGGATGGCCAGGAGCCGGATACGAGCTGTCCCACAAAGGATGTCAAGTGCTGATGGGTCGGTGTCCGGCGGGAGCACCAACAAGCCTTGGCAGCGGGAAACAATGCACATGGTGAAATTCGGTGTCGATCTGGCCCAGCAAGAACCAGGAGACTCACCACAGCAAGGGGAGTCAGGGCAGGCCTGGAGCAACCAGAAGAGCCCAAATAAAGCAAAGTTGACCCTCAAGTGGACCAACAGGCCGAAGGCACAGGAGTCGCGAGGGGACTTCAGGTGGTTTCACAGGTTACCAGCTAGCAGGGCACAGAGTGTGGAGAGGGCAAAGTCTTTCTCAGAAAAGATGCGCTGGGGTCAGAGCTACGATTGGCCCAATGCATGGAATTGTTGCATGACAACAAGCATATGTAGCTGCAAGTGAACACAGTGCACAGGGGTAAGGGTAATGCTGTCACTGCGGGGATATCTGCCTCAAACTCAATAAGAGAGCAACTCAACATTAGAGATCTTCAGAAACCTGCCTACTGTGTTGCTGGAGCCTTTGTAGTCTGCAGGAGCTCAGGATCAGCAGACCGGTCAGATGCGTTACAGTGCCTGCATTTGCAGGGGAGTGACTCCTTCTCCTAAGGGAAATTCTTCTGTTGTCTTGGAGGTCCACGGGGTCCTGCACAGTGCCTGTATGGATCACGGACACTGGCGAGACTGGAGACGGCAAGGGAAGACGAAGTCGAACCCAAGGGAGGTCCAGCGTGTCCAGACGGTCAAAGTGTAGTGCTATTGTCTTGAAAAATCTTGTCCACTTAAAATCAAATGTCCTATAGCCATGTAACCCAGTTTATACCCATGGGAGAGGGTTGGACAGATTCTAGGGACCCTCCTCTGGGAGGGACAGGACAGGGGGAGGCTACTCCTTTGTCCTTTGTTCAGTTTCGCACAAGAGCAGGAGCAAATGGCTCCCTGAACTGGTTTGAGCTGGACTATGCACATGGACATCAAATGTGCCCCAGAACCAGACTTTTTGGAACTGAGACGGTGCACCCACCCGGCCCCAATATACTAAATCCTGTCTGGGAGGTGGTAGCACCTCCCTGTGACAGAATGCCTATTGTGCTGCCTTACCCTGCTCGAGCTTGGCTCAGCAGCAGTAGGGCAGACTCATGTCTGTGGCTGGGAGCATTCATTTTGTGTTGTAAGGCTCGAGAAAGTTGTTACCCGTAGACTTAGATACACCCAGAACCTCGGTTCTGAGAGGAGGAATCATATCTCCCACACCAGTTACTGGTGTGAAGGTACGATCCCAAGGTGTTTGACACCAAACACAACATACGTTGCAGTCGTTATCGAGACAGCATTTACTGCGAGGTTATAATGCACCTCTACCTATATGTCTGGTAGTATCACATACAGCCCGGGAGAATGGTCTCCAAAGATTGTAGAGGGGCCCTGCTAGTGTAGGAACACTCTCTCATGTAAAACCCAGCACTCTGCCTTCAGGATTGTTAAGGCCTGCTATAGGGGTGACTTACACATTCTTAAGTGTAATGATATATATAGATTTAGTGAACCTATATCTAAGGTATGGGGTGCAAGCACCATTTTACACAGGCTGCAGTAGCAGACCTAGGGTTCCATTTTGCATGGCTTCTCAGGGGTGGCATAATACATGCTTCAGCCCATGAGAGGCCTCTGGGGTACCTATGCCCTGGGTACCAGTTTACCACTTTACTAGGGACTGATAAGGGTACCCCAGTATCCAATCTGGAGTTGCACCAAACTACATACATATCAGTTTAAGGGAGAAAGCAGTTAGGCTGGGGTCCTGAATAGCAGGATCCCAGCCAGACTAGTCAAAACAGTGGGTGCAAAAAGCAAAACGTGGGAGTAACCATAAGAAGCAGATCCTACTTTCCTACACACACCCCGAAACGAAAGTAGATGAGACTAACCTTGCCCAGTTGAGTCTTCATCTTCCACGTGGAAATATCTAGAGAGTCCATCTGCATTGGCATGGTTACTCCCAGGTCTATGTTCCAAAGTATAGTCCTTCCCTTGTAGGGAAATAGACCAACTCAAAAGTTTGGGGTTTCCCCCTTCATTTGTTTTAGCCACAAGAGGGGCTTGTGGTCAGTCTGAGCAATGAAGTGAGTTCTAAACAAGTATGACCTCAACTTCTTCAGAGACCAAACCACAGCAAAGGCTTCCCTCCCAATAGCTGAGCAACGTTTCTCTCTGGGGGGCAGCCTTCTGCTAGTAAAAGCTACTGGCTGATCCTAACCCTCTGCATTCAATTGTGATAACACAGCCCCTACCCCCAACTCAGGTGCACCAGTTTGAAAAATGAATTGTTTGGAATAGTCAGGACTTTGCAGAAAGGGAGCAGTGCACATGGCCTGCTTGAGCTCATCAAATGCCTTTGTCAAGGGCCGAGTACCGCGAGGCACGCCCTTAGGACCCGGCACCTCCGGGCCCCGCCCAGCAGTCATGGTGGTTGGGCGGCCGGTCAGCCAATCGGCGACCTGCCGCCCCCTAGTACATCCGGGTCAGGGGGGGCAGTGATGCACGTCCTGGATGGCGGGGGCGGAGACCTTTGGCCTATTTAGGGTCAAGGCCCGGTGACCAGGGTCTCTGTTTCCCCTTCACCACTCCAGGACTGCTTTGTGCCCCGTCGTTGCCGCCACCGCGAGCAGGAGCAGCCATCTTCGTTACTCCCACCCACCCGTCCCTTGAGAATAACGATTGGAGGGGGAGCTTTTTGTCATGGGGCGAAAATAGGACCTGCGATCAATAGACAGTGGTTGATGGGAGGCCGATTGACAGACTCCATAGGCCAGCTCTGAGGGGGGATATGGTAAGCTCTCCACTGGGAGGAAGTCAACACCGGCTGGGGAGGCTAGGGTGACAGAATTCGTGCCTCCCGGGTGTCCCAGGGCAGCCTGGTGGTAGGGGGGTGGGCCCTGGTAATGCCGGACAAGGAACAGGGGTACGGGCCCACCACTCTAAGGGGCAGGTGCACGGCACCTGGCATAGGATACCCAGTGCGAGATGCGAGCGAGATGGGGCTCCTCCCTTAGGGCTGGAAATGTGTTGGAATATCTGATTAATATAATGTGATTATGATTACCAATTATGCATGTGTTTTATGCTCGTCATGTTTATCCAGTGTTAAGATTAAAACATGGCCTTTTTTCTACCACATAAGAATCCTTGGTTATTGCAAGTGTGGGGAATATTGCTTTGGTAATCTTTTGGGGGGCGGGGACATGCTGGAGGGTACGGGTCCTATTGACAGCTAACTGTCCACTGAACTTTCTTGGGCATTCTATTAGATGTAAGATCATTCAAGGGAGTCACTATGGACCCACAGTCCTTTACAAATCTTCTGCAATACCCAGTCAGGCCCAAGAAAGCTCTGACCTGAGTTTGGGTAGTTGGAGCAACCCATTCCATAATGGTCTGGGTTTGCTCTGCAATGGTTGAACCTGGCCTCCACCCACAAGGTGGCCCAGGTACACAACCTGACTCTGCCCTATCTGGCATTTAATAGCCTTGATATGGAGGCCTGCCTCTTGCAAGGCCTCCAAAACATTCCTCAGGTGGACCAGGTGATCCTCCCAGGTGGAACGAAAGACAGCAATATCATCTAGATAAGCTGCACTCCAGTCTTCGAGGCCTGTGAGATCTTTGTTCACCAACCTTTGAAATGTGGCAGGTGCATTCCTCAAGCCAAAAGACATCACCACAAATTGGTAATGCCCACTAGGGGTTGAGAATGCTGTTTTTGGCTTGGCATCCTCAGCTAGTCTGATTTATTTGCCAGTAAACAGCATTAAGGTCAAAAGTACAGAGAAACTTGGCTGAGGCCAAAGTATCTATGAGTTCATCTGCCTTTGGAATAGGATGAGCATCAGTCCTAGTGATTGCATTGAGTTCTCTGTAGTCAACACAAAACCTCATCTCTCTCTTACCATCTTTGGTGTGAGGTTTAGGTACCAAGACCACTGGACTAGCCCAAGGACTAGTTGAGCGTTCAATGGCTCCCAATTCCAGCATATTCTGGACCTCAGTCCTGATGCAGTCCCTGGTATGGTCAGGTTGCCTGTATATTTTGTTCTTCACAGGTAGGTTTTCACCTGTGTCCACTTCATGGGTACACAGGTGGTATGACTTGGAGTCAGTGAGAACATGTGCCTAAACTGATTGAGAACCTTCCTGCAATCAGACTGTTGCTGCTCAGTGAGACTGCCAAAGCTACACCATCTACTGAGCCATCATCAGGGTTCTCTGAAAGGAGGTCAGGGAGTGGGTCACTGTCTTATTCCTATCCCTCATCAGTAGCCATGAGTAAGCCCATGTCTGACCTGTCAACATAAGGCTTGAGCCTGTTCACATGGAGCACCCTGTGGGAGCTCCTGGGAGTTCCAAGGTCCACCAAGTAGGTAACCTCTCTCTTTTGCTCAAGTAGGGTGTGGGGTCCACTCCATCTGTCTTAGAGAGATGCTGGGGCCACAGGCTCCAACACCCACACCTTCTGTCCTCCTGGTTGGTAAATAGTCAAGACAGTCTTTTGGTCATGCCAGGCCTTTTGCAATTCCTGGCTAGCCTCAAGATTTTTGGATGCCTTCTTTATATACTCAGCCATGCTGGAGCGGAGACCAAGTACATAGTCCACAATATCTTATTTGGGAGGTTTTAGAGGTAACTCCCATCCCTCCTTCACCAAACACAGTGGACCCCTAACTGGGTGACCAAACAAAAGTTCAAAAGGGCTGGAGCCAACCCCCTTCTGTGGCACCTATCTGTAGAAAAGGAGAAGGCAGGGCAACAAAACATCACATTTTGCCTGAGCTTTTCTTGGAGCCCCATTATCATGCCCTTTAGGGGTTTGTTGAATCTCTCAACCAACCCATTGCAATGAGGATGATAGGGTGTGGTAAACTTGTAGTTGACACCACCCTCTTTCCACATTGCAGTTATGTAACTAGACATAAAGTTTGTACCTCTGTCTGTTAAGACCTCCTTAGGAAAACCCACCCTGGAGAAAATCCCCAGGAGGGCCCTTGCCACCACAGGTGCTGTGGTGGTCCTAAGGGGAATAGATTCTGGATACCTGGTAGCATGGTCCACCACCACCAGGATGTAAGAATGTTCAGATGCTGTTGGAGGGTTCATGGGGCCAATTTTGTCAATCCCGACCCTCTCAAAGGGATCCCCCATCACACGTAGTGGTATCAGGGAGGCCTTTGTAATACCACCTGCCTTACCACTGGCTTGGCAAGTGATACAGGAGCGACAAAGCTTCTTGGTGTTCTCTGACATATGAGGCCAGTGAAAGTGAGGGACAAGCCCGCCCCAAGTCTTGCTTTGTCCTAAGTGTCCTGCTAGGGGAATGCCATGTGCTAGGGTGAGTAGGAAACCCCTAAAGTTCAGAGGTATAACCAACCCCCTGGTGGCACCAGGCTAGGGGTCTCTACCCTCTGAATATAGGAGTCCCTCATCCCAATAGATCCTGTGGGACCCACTGACATTCCCTGCAGCCTAAGCAGCAACTTGCTGTCTGAGGAGTTCAAGAGAGGGAAAACTTTTCTGCTCTTGGCTCAGAACTGCCCTAGAAGGTTCCCCTGTCTCCAAAAACTCAACCTAATCAGGTTTAAGTTAATCTGAAACAGTCCCTTCAACAGGACTGAAGTCATCTTCCTCAAAAGACTGACCCTCACTCTGAGCCTGGGGGGAAGACACAGCCTTACGCCTCCTGCTCCTCTTCTTGGAAGGCTTGGAAGGCACCTGGTCCATCTTTTCAGGATCCAGGGCCAGTTCAGTGACTTTCTGTTTGGCCTGTGACCAAGTCACAGCAAACACACCTGCAGCGATATCCAACATTACTGCATGAGACCTAAATTCCACTTCAGCCCAGTCTGACGTTTCCAAATCACTGCCCAACAAGAATTCCATAGGGAGGTCTGAATTTACTACTACCTTCTTAGGGCCAGTTACCCCTCCCCAGGTAAAATGAACGGATCACTGACTAAATATCGAGGGACAAAATATAGACTACCCAAAATATAGATTCCAAAATATCGACAGACAAAATATCGAATTCCTATCTCCAAACAGGTAAGTACCAAAATATCAACCCCAAAATATTGTTTATATATATATACATTATAAAAATATCGAATTTCTTAAAATGAAAGTAAAATAAAAAAAATAAATAGCTAAAATATACTTAAAAATACTTAAATTACCTTAAAATTATTAAATAACTAATTTAACTTATATAAAAAAATACAATCATATCTGTTAAATTATATATATATATATTAACATAATATTATTAAAAAATACACAATATTATTACCGTAGGATAGCGGAGGTGTAAAAATTACTATTCCCACTCCTGGAAGTGCAACAGTAGGGAAAGCGTTAGATAGCGTAGGGGTAAAAATTACTATTCCCACTCCAAAGAGTGCAACAGTAGGGAAAGCGTTGGATAGCATAGGGGTAAAAATTACTATTCCCACTCTAGAGAGTGCAACAGTAGGGAAAGCGTTGGATAGCGTAGGGGTAAAAATTACTATTCCCACTCCAAAGAGTGCAACAGTAGGGAAAGCGTTGGATAGCGTAGGAGTAAAAATTACTATTCCCACTCCAGAGAGTGCAACAGTAGGGAAAGCGTTGGATAGCGTAGGGGTAAAAATTACTATTCCCACTCCAGAGAGTGCAACAGTAGGGAAAGTGTTGGATAGCGCTGGGGTAAAAATTACTATTCCCTCTCCAGAGAGTGCAACATTAGGGAAAGCATTGGATAGCGTAGGGGTAAAAATCACTATTCCCACTCCAGAGAGTGCAACAGTAGGGAAAGCGTTGGATAGCGTAGGGGTAAATTTTACTATTCCCACTCTAGTGAAAATAAATTAATATAATTCACATAATCATCAATTAATACATTAATAAAAATTAATTATCAATTAAAAATTAATTAATTACCAATTAAAAATTAATTAACAATTTATTCAAAATAAATACCAATTAATTAATTAACATATTTAATTAATAACCAGACTAGTCAAAACAGTGGGTGCAAAAAGCAAAACGTGGGAGTAACCATAAGAAGCAGATCCTACTTTCCTATACACACCCCGAAACGAAAGGAGATGAGACTAACCTTGCCCAGTTGAGTCTTCATCTTCCACGTGGAAATATCTAGAGAGTCCATCTGCATTGGCATGGTTACTCCCAGGTCTATGTTCCAAAGTATAGTCCTTCCCTTGTAGGGAAATAGACCAACTCAAAAGTTTGGGGTTTTCCCCCTTCATTTGTTTTAGCCCCAAGAGGGGCTTGTGGTCAGTCTGAGCAATGAAGTGAGTTCCAAACAAGTATGACCTCAACTTCTTCAGAGACCAAACCACAGCAAAGGCTTCCCTCCCAATAGCTGAGCAACGTTTCTCTCTGGGGGCAGCCTTCTGCTAGTAAAAGCTACTGGCTGATCCTAACCCTCTGCATTCAATTGTGATAACAGAGCCCCTACCCCCAACTCTGGTGCACCAGTTTGAAAAATGAATTGTTTGGAATAGTCAGGACTTTGCAGAAAGGGAGCAGTGCACATGGCCTGCTTGAGCTCATCAAATACCTTTTGACAGCTAACTGTCCACTGAACTTTCTTGGGCATTCTATAAGATGTAAGATCATTCAAGGGAGTCACTATGGACCCACAGTCCTTTACAAATCTTCTGCAATACCCAGTCAGGCACAAGAAAGCTCTGACCTGAGTTTGGGTAGTTAGAGCAACCCATTCCATAATGGTCTGGGTTTGCTCTGCAATGGTTGAACCTGGCCTCCACCCACAAGGTGGCCCAGGTACACAACCTGACTCTGGCCTATCTAGCATTTAATAGCCTTGATATGGAGGCCTGCCTTTTGCAAGGCCTCCAAAACATTCCTCAGGTGGACCAGGTGATCCTCCCAGGTGGAACGAAAGACAGCAATATCATCTAGATAAGCTGCACTCCAGTCTTTTAGTCCTGTGAGATCTTTGTTCACCAACCTTTGAAATGTGGCAAGTGCATTCTTCAAGCCAAAAGACATCACCACAAATTGTTAATGCCCCTAGGGGTTGAGAATGCTGTTTTTGGCTTGGCATCCTCAGCTAGTCTGATTTATTTGCCAGTAAACAGCATTGAGGTCAAAAGTACAGAGAAACTTGGCTGAGGCCAAAGTATCTATGAGTTCATCTGCCTTTGGAATAGGATGAGCATCAGTCCTAGTGATTGCATTGAGTTCTCTGTAGTCAACACAAAACCTCATCTCTCTCTTACCATCTTTGGTGTGAGGTTTAGGTACCAAGACCACTGGACTAGCCCAAGGACTAGTTGAGCGTTCAATGGCTCCCAATTTCAGCATATTCTGGACCTCAGTCCTGATGCAGTCCCTGGTATGGTCAGGTTTCCTGTATATTTTGTTCTTCACAGGTAGGTTTTCACCTGTGTCCACTTCATGGGTACACCAGGTGGTATGACTTGGAGTCAGTGAGAACATGTGCCTAAACTGATTGAGAACCTTCCTGCAATCAGACTGTTACTGCTCAGTGATACTGCCAAAGCTACACCATCTACTGAGCCATCATCAGGGTTCTCTGAAAGGAGGTCAGGGAGTGGGTCACTCTCTTCTTCCTATCCCTCATCAGTAGCCATGAGTAAGCCCATGTCTGACCTGTCAACATAAGGCTTGAGCCTGTTCACATGGAGCACCCTGTGGGAGCTCCTGGGAGTTCCAAGGTCCACCAAGTAGGTAACCTCTCCCTTTTGCTCAAGTATGGTGTGGGGTCCACTCCATCTGTCTTGGAGAGATGCTGGGGCCACAGGCTTCAACACCCACACCTTCTGTCCTCCTGGTTGGTAAATAGTCAAGACAGTCTTTTGGTCATGCCAGGCCTTTTGCAATTACTGGCTAGCCTCAAGGTTTTTGGATGCCTTCTTTATATACTCAGCCATGCTGGAGCGGAGACCAAGTACATAGTCCACAATATCTTATTTGGGAGGTTTTAGAGGTAACTCCCATCCCTCCTTCACCAAACACAGTGGACCCCTAACTGGGTGTCCAAACAAAAGTTCAAAAGGGCTGGAGCCAACCCCCTTCTGTGGCACCTATCTGTAGGCAAGGAGAAGGCAGGGCAACAAAACATCCCATTTTGCCTGAGCTTTTCTTGGAGCCCCATTATCATGCCCTTTAGGGGTTTGTTGAATCTCTCAACCAACCCATTGCAATGAGGATGATAGGGTGTGGTAAACTTGTAGTTGACACCACCCTCTTTCCACATTGCAGTTATATAACTAGACATAAAGTTTGTATCTCTGTCTGTTAAGACCTCCTTAGGAAAACCCACCCTGGAGAAAATCCCCAGGAGGGCCCTTGCCACCACAGGTGCTGTGGTGGTCCTAAGGGGAATAGCTTCTGGATACCTGGTAGCATGGTCCACCACCACCAGGATGTAAGAATGTCCAGATGCTGTTGGAGGGTTCATGGGGCCAATTTTGTCAATCCCGACCCTCTCAAAGGGACCCCCCATCACACGTAGTGGTATCAGGGAGGCCTTTGTAGTACCACCTGCCTTACCACTGGCTTGGCAAGTGATACAGGAGCGACAAACCTTCTTGGTGTTCTCTGACATATGAGGCCAGTGAAAGTGAGGGACAAGCCTGCCCCAAGTCTTGCTTTGTCCTAAGTGTCCTGCTAGGGGAATGCCATGTGCTAGGGTGAGTAGGAAACCCCTAAAGTTCAGAGGTATAACCAACCCCCTGGTGGCACCAGGCTAGGGGTCTCTACCCTCTGAATATAGGAGTCCCTCATCCCAATAGATCCTGTGGGACCCACTGACATTCCCTGCAGCCTAAGCAGCAACTTGCTGTCTGAGGAGTTCAAGAGAGGGAAAACTTTTCTGCTCTTGGCTCAGAACTGCCCTAGAAGGTTCCCCTGTCTCCAAAAACTCAACCTAATCAGGTTTAAGTTAATCTGAAACAGTCCCTTCAACAGGACTGAAGTCATCTTCCTCTAAAGACTGACCCTCACTCTGAGCCTGGGGGGAAGACACAGCCTTACGCCTCCTGCTCCTCTTCTTGGAAGGCTTGGAAGGCACCTGGTCCATCTTTTCAGGATCCAGGGCCAGTTCAGTGACTTTCTGTTTGGCCTGTGACCAAGTCACAGCAAACACACCTGCAGCGATATCCAACATTACTGCATGAGACCTAAATTCCACTTCAGCCCAGTCTGACGTTTCCAAATCACTGCCCAACAAGAATTCCATAGGGAGGTCTGAATTTACTACTACCTTCTTAGGGCCAGTTACCCCTCCCCAGGTAAAATTAACGGATCACTGACTAAATATCGAGGGACAAAATATAGACTACCCAAAATATAGATTCCAAAATATCGACAGACAAAATATCGAATTCCTATCTCCAAACAGGTAAGTACCAAAATATCAACCCCAAAATATTGTTTATATATATATACATTATAAAAATATCGAATTTCTTAAAATTAAAGTAAAATTTAAAAAATAAAAAAATAAATAGCTAAAATATACTTAAAAATACTTAAATTACCTTAAAATTATTAAATAACTAATTTAACTTATATAAAAAAAATACAATCATATCTGTTAAAACATATATATATATATATATATTAACATAATATTATTAAAAAATACACAATATTATTACCGTAGGATAGCGGAGGTGTAAAAATTACTATTCCCACTCCTGGAAGTGCAACAGTAGGGAAAGCGTTAGATAGCGTAGGGGTAAAAATTACTATTCCCACTCCAAAGAGTGCAACAGTAGGGAAAGCGTTGGATAGCATAGGGGTAAAAATTACTATTCCCACTCTAGAGAGTGCAACAGTAGGGAAAGCGTTGGATAGCGTAGGGGTAAAAATTACTATTCCCACTCCAAAGAGTGCAACAGTAGGGAAAGCATTGGATAGCGTAGGAGTAAAAATTACTATTCCCACTCCAGAGAGTGCAACAGTGGGGAAAGCGTTGGATAGCGTAGGGGTAAAAATTACTATTCCCACTCCAGAGAGTGCAACAGTAGGGAAAGTGTTGGATAGCGCTGGGGTAAAAATTACTATTCCCACTCCAGAGAGTGCAACAGTAGGGAAAGCATTGGATAGCGTAGGGGTAAAAATCACTATTCCCACTCCAGAGAGTGCAACAGTAGGGAAAGCGTTGGATAGCGTAGGGGTAAAAATTACTATTCCCACTCCAGAGAGTGCAACAGTAGGGAAAGCGTTGGATAGTGCAGGGGTAAAAATTACAATTCCCACTCCAGAGAGTGCAACAGTAGGGAAAACGTTGGATAGCGTAGGGGTTAAAATTACTATTCCTACTCCACACAGTGCAACAGTGGGGAAAGCGTTGGATAGCGTAGGAGTAAAAATTACTATTCCCACTCCAGAGAGTGCAACAGTAGGGGAAGCGTTGGATAGCGTAGGGGTAAAATTACTATTCCCACTCCAGAGAGTGCAACAGTAGGGAAAGCGTTGGATAGCGTAGGGGTAAAAATTACTATTCCTACTCCAGAGAGTGCAACAGTAGCGAAAACGTTGGATAGCGTAGGGGTTAAAATTACTATTCCCACTCCAGAGAGTGCAACAGTAGGGAAAGCGTTGGATAGCGTAGGGGTAAAAATTACTATTCCCACTCCAGAGAGTGCAACAGTAGAGAAAGCGTTGGACAGCGTAGGGGTAAAAATTACTATTCCCACTCCAGAGAGTGCAACAGTAGGGAAAGCGTTGGATAGCCTAGGGGTAAAATTTACTATTCCAACTCCAGAGAGTGCAACAGTAGGGAAAGCGTTGGATAGCGTAGGGGTAAAAATTACTATTCCTACTCCAGAGAGTGCAACAGTAGGGAAAGCGTTGGATAGCATAGGGGTACATTTTACTATTCCCACTCTAGTGAAAATAAATTAATATAATTCACATAATCATCAATTAATACATTAATACAAATTAATTATCAATTAAGAATTAATTAATTACCAATTAAAAATTAATTAACAATTTATTCAAAATAAATACCAATTAATTAATTAACATATTTAATTAATTATAATTAAATTACTTCCCACCCTATTCCTCTATAATCCCACAACCCGCTACAGAAAATAAATTAATTTAATTCACATAATTATCAATTAATCAATTAATAAAAAATATTTGTCAATTAAGAATTAATTAATTACCAATTAAAAATTAATTAACAATGTATTCTAAATAAATACCAATTAATTAATTAACATATTTAATTCATTATAATTACATTACTTCCCACCCTATTCCCCTATAAACCCACAACCCGCTACAGAAAATAAATGATTTTAATACACCTAATGATCAATTAATCAATTAATAAAAAATAATTATCAATTAAGAATTAATTAATTACCAATTAAAAATTAATTAACAATGTATTCTAAATAAATACCAATTAATTAATTAACATATTTAATTAATTATAATTAAATTACTTCCCACCCTATTCCCCTCTAAACCCACAACCCGCTACAGAATTAAATTACACAATAATTAAATAACATAAAATTAATTACAAAAATATATACACTTTTCACACATATACTAACATAAAAAACACTTAAAAAATTGCGATATTATTAAAAATTCGATATTTTTAATAAACTATATTATGTACTTCGATATTTTGACTGTCTATATTTTTAACATCGATATTACATTACTTACCTTCAAAACGATATTTCTGATGTCTATATTCTGTCCATTCGATATTTTGTCCATTCTATATTTTGGACTCGATATTTTGGTTTGCCTATATTTTGGATTCAATATTTTGACAATTTACCGAAATTCACAACTGCCAAGGAATGGTCTGTCCTGACATTGCCAGCATTGGTCACTTGGTACATCTCACCAAGTATGATCCGGGCCGGGGTGCACAATATCTTTTGTCACCATTGTGACACTTGCCCCTGTGTCCCTGTATGCCATGGCCTCCTTACCATTTATTAAAGGGTGTTGTCAATCAATCAATCAATCAGGGGTTGTTAAAATGCGCTACTCACCAGTGAAGGTCTCAAGGCGCTGAGGGGGGGAGGGGCGACGTTCGCAGTGCCGTTAGCCGAAGATGCCATGTCTTGAGGGCCTTCCTGAAGGTGTTCAGGGAGGGTGCGAGTCTGATGTCTACTGGGAGCTTGTTCCAGATTTTGGCCGCCGTGTGGGAGAAGGATCTTCCATCTGCGGATGCGTGTAGTTTTGGCCAGTGCGAGGATGGAAGATTGGAGGTTTCTGTATTTGCCCAGGTTACTGGGACTAACAAATAAGGAGGCAATATCCATGCCCCCATCACACACTAGAACAGCCTGAGCTGGAGTTCTGACTAGGCCAAAACTCACCTCAGAGCCCAAGGTTAACCCCACTATTCCCTTGTTCTTTGTACCACCACTTGAAACTGTGCTAGGGGGAGCTGTTACCTTAGGGACAGTGGTGGTAGGAGTAGAATCCCTGGCCCTTGGACAATTGGCATATTTTGTCCAATGGGTTCTTTCCTTTTATATGTAACACCAAGGTTTCCTTTTGCCTTTTCCCTTGTTGGATTGTGACGCCCCCCTCCACCAGATGCAGGTTGTTGGGGCCCTGATGAAGACTTTTGATCTTTATTTTTGTCTCCACCCTTATCTGAGTTCTTAGAGTCTGCTTTCATTTGGTCACCACCATTGGTCTGAGTGTTCTGCTTCACCCTGGTTCTAACCCACTTATCTGCCTCCTTTCCCAATTCTTGGGGGAAGTCAGATCAGAGTCATCCAGGTATTGATGCAACAACTGGTTTTGCAATTATTGATCATCTGCTCCCCCATAATCAAGTTGTACAATCCTTTGAAATCATTCACCTTTCTACCAAGTAAGCAACCTTCCAGAGCTTTAATGGCACAATCAACAAAGTCTACCCAGTCCTAAGTCTGTGTCTTCTGGGTGTCTCTGAACTTAATCCTGTATTGTTCAGTGATTATGTCAAACCCTTCAATGAGAGCACTCTTCAGGACTGAATAGTTGTCAGCATCCTCTTCTCTAACAGTGAGGAGCTTCTCTCTACCTTTGTCAGCAAAGGAGAGCCACAAGACAGCGTCCCACTGCTCTTGAGGGACCTTCTGTACTTTGCAGGCTCTCTCCAAAGCAGTTATCCATTTCTGGATGTCACCCCCTACAGGGAAAGGAGGGACAATCTTGCTCAGGTTCCTATGGTCAAAGGTGTGTTCCCTACCTCTAGGGACACTATTGCTGCCACCATGGTACTCTAGTCACAATTTCTTTCTAGCATCCTGGACTTCTAGGGACTCTTTATCCAGGGCCAATTGCTGTTGCCTGAGCCTAAGCTTAGCCTTTTCAAGCTCTAGCAATTGGCACTCCCTGTCATAAGAGTTGGCCCTCTTGCTAGAAACAGAGGTCCCTATAGAATGTCTAGAATGATCTGACTCAGAAGATGGAGCCCTAGATCCCCTTGGTAAACTCTGCACTCTGACTGGAGGAATAAAGTAATTGTCTTCTTGACCCTCTTCTTCTTCCTACTGGGGATCTGAGTTGTTCAGGGGTGGATCATTTAACTCCTCCTGTCCAAGGTTTGAGTCCAGGTCATAGAAGGTGTCCCCTCCTGACCTATCTTCTTCCCCTGTCCCACCCACTCTGTCCTGCTCATCTGACCCAGGAGTCTTCCTAATGTCACCCCAGCAGTAATACATCAATGAAACGTTGAGTGTTGGCATTTCTCCCTGTCTTCAGCTTCCTAGATACACACATGGCTTTTAATTCAGTGGATGTAAAGCCATCATATTTAGTAGACAGGATGCCACTAGTGGCATTCCCATTAGAAGACATAACTAAGTGCAGGGCACAAGTCCTAAAAAAAGAAGTGGGGGGATGCTGTCACCGGAAGTTACGTCACGATAGGAAGTGACGTCACGAAAGGTGGCTTGCACCATCGGGCTCATTGCCTCCCCTCGCTCACCCCTTAGATGCGATTGCATCTGAGAAGCCAGTGCATGAGGGCAATAAAACGAGACCCACATGATTCAATACCTCTGAAAAGAGGACGAGTAACACGTCCTCTTCACAGAAATGCAAACGTGCAAGACTCTGGCAGAAGGCACCATTAAAAAACATCTTTTTACGTTTGTGCACAGGTGCCATTTCTTGCACAAACCTGCCCCGGGAATGCCGTGTTCTGTCGCAGCAGAGCCCGTGTGCCGCAGCGGCAAAGTTTTTATCCCTCTCATAAATAAGTCATCTGCCTCCAGAAGCTGGCCTCGCTGCGCTGCGCAGCCCTCGGCTTCACTTAATTGCCGGCAGCGGAGCCAGAGGTGGTTAGGCCGACGATAAACTGTCTGTTAACCTTGCGCTAATCGCTCCCATCCAGGGGACGCTGGACCTGTTTAGTAACTCGAGACTGGGGAGGAGACGGGGATTGCCCAGGTGGCATCTGTCAGAAGATCTGCGTCACTTTATCCACGGCTGCCTGCTTTTCCTTTGAGTTCAAGGAACGAGACCCAGGCAGCGTGTGGTGTGACTGAAGAGAAGAACAGGGAGTCTGGGTGGGCTCAGGGTCATGGGAGTGAAGATCAGCTGTTTGGCAGGGGGAACGGCGTCCACCCGGTAAAATAAGTGGGGGGACGCCGTCCACCTGCGTGGTACCCCGACTTGAGCCCTGACTAAGTGTGGTGTGGTGTAAACACCTACTTAACCTAGTGGGAACTAAACTCTCTTAGGTTGGAGAAAGGGTGTGCTAAACCATTGACTTACCCAACCCCAAGTTCAGTAGAACATACTATCTTAAGCTAGTATTATATGTTCTTAGATAATAGTGGTTTTTCAGTTAATCAATACAAATATTTATCTGGTAAAATAATGCAGGCTTGAATCCCAACTGCTGCACACTAATGTGAGAAGTTGGCCTGGTATATGCTGTCCACAAATCAAAGTGGGCACCTTGCACCAGTCCAAATAACCTTTATGGTGATTAGGTTCAAGATATCCTTCATAGAAAGCTATCCTAGTGGTAGCTATGGAGAGGAGCCTTCAGGCTAAGTCTTGAAGGAATGTTAAGCAGCTTGTTTTACCAGAATGCAACCTTATAGTATTGGTTAAATGAAAGGGAAACCACACAGTAGTTATAAAAATACGTATTTATTATATATAACACTCTCTAGTATCCTCTACACGAGGATAGAACACAAATAATACAGTTTCAAAGAATCAAACGTAAGTAGCACAATCCACAGTGGGCTCCAGGGGGAGACCAAACCCTATACTAAATAAGGGGTATAAGAACCACGACTTGGGACTAGATCTTTTCTGGAAGATGCAGAATTGTGGGGACTCCAAGGAACCACCCAAGGTGAGTGAGTAGGGACCCCACGTAGGACTGGTGCAGAGTGAGAAAAAGACTGTGTGCTACATACAATTCAACGGGAAAGTCGCAGTTGAAAATTTAGAGACTTAGGACCCTTCCCAGCAGATTAGGAAGACAACCCGTGGAATTTAGGAGGTTGGATAGCCACCCCACCGTGGATACCTTTGTACCAGAGTTACATATTCCTGAGGAGCTGGGTGCATAGGCACGAGTGGCGTCGGAAACCCTTGTCATTCTCTATGGATGTCGACAAAGAAATTCTGCTGCTGGAAGTAAGAAAAGTGTCTGGTGGAATCCAAACGTGGATACTAGATGAAAAGAACCTGAAAGCACTTTTGAGTGGCCAGGGGCTCGGGAGATGAATGCCCACCGATGTTGGGTGTTTCAGGTGTGTTTATGGGGATCTTGACTCTTCAGCTGTGTGGACCAGGAGATGTCTTGGATGACCAAGACCCAGATTCAAGCTGTCCCATGAAGGATGTTGAGCACTGAGGCGCCGGTATCCGGCGGGAGCGCCAACAATCCTTGGCAGCGGAGAGCAACGCAGATGGTCAAATTCAATGTTGATCTGGCCCAGCAAGGACCAAGACACTCACCACAGCAAGGGGAGTCAGAGCAGGCCTGGAGCAACCAGGGAAGCCCAAATAAATCAAAGTTGACCCTCAAGTTGACCCACAGGCCTGAGGCACAGGAGTCACAAGGGGTCCTCAGGCAGTTTCACAGGATACCAGCTAGCAGGGCACGGAGTGTGAAGAGGCCAGAGTCCTTCTCAGAAAAGATGCACTGGGATCAGGGCTACAATTGGCCCAATGCACGGAATTGTTGCACGACAGCAAGCTTATGCAGCTGCAAGTGAACGCGGTGCCCAGGGGTAGAGGTTATGCAGTCCCCATGAGAGATATCTGCTTTAAACTCAGTAAGAGGGCAGCTTGACCTCACCAATCTTCAGAAACCTACCTCCTGTGTTGCTGGAGCCTTCGGAGTCCACAGGAGCTCATGATCAGCAGGACTGTTCAGATGCATTATGGTGCCTGCGTTTGCAGAGGAGTGACTCCTTCACTCCAAGGGAGATTCTTTTGTTGTCTTGGATGTTCACAGGGTCCTGCACAGAGCCTGTATGGATCACGGACACTGGCGAGACTGGAGACACCAAGGGAAGACGAAGCCGAGCCCAAGGGAGGTCAAGTGAAATTCAGCATGTCTAGACAGTCGTAGTGTAGTGGTATCTTCTTGCAGAATCTTGTCCACATAAAATCTAATCTCCTGTAGCCAGGTAACCCATTTTATACCAATGGAAGAGGGTTGGACAGATTCTAGGGACCCTACTCTGGGAAGGACAGGGCAGGGGGGAGGCTACTCCCATGTCCTTTGTCCAGTTTTGCACCACAGCAGAAGCAAATGGCTCCCTGAACTGGTTTGAGCTGGACTATGCACAGGGACACGAAATGTGCCCTTGAGTCAGACTTTCTGGCACTGAGACAGTGCACTCACCCAGCCCCAATACACAAAATCCTGTCTGTGAGGTGGTAACACCTCCCTGTGACAGTATGCCTCTTGTGCTGCCTTCCCCTGCTCGAGCTTGGCTCAGCAGCAGGAGGGCAGACTTGTGTCTGTGGCTGGCAGCATCCATTTTGTGCTGCAAGGCTTGAGAAAGTCGGTACAGGTAGACTTAGGTACCCCCAGAACCTCGGTTCTGAGAGGAGGAATCATACCCCCCACACAAGTTACTGGTGTGAAAGTATGATTCCAAGGTGTTTGACACCAAACACGTCATACTTCGTTGCAGTCGTTTTCGAGATCATTTACCGAGAGAATGGTCTCCAAAGACTGCAGAGGGGCCCTGCTAGTTTAGGAGCACCCTCTCATGTAAAACCCAGCACTCTGCCTTCAGGATTGTTAAGACCTGCTTTAGAGGTGACTTGCAAAGTTTTAAGTGTAGTGATATATATATATATAGATATAGTGACCCTATATCTAAGATAAGTGGTGCAAGCACCATGTTACGCAGGCTGCAGTAGCAGACCTTGGGTTCCATTAAGCATGGCCTCTCAGGGGTGGCATAATACATGCTTCAGCCCATGAGAGGCCTCTGGGGTACCTATGCCCTGGGTGCATATGTACCACCCCCCTTGAGCTGATAAGGGTACCCTAGTATCCAATCTGGAGTTGTACCAAAGTACATACATATCAATTTAAAGAAGAAAGCAGATAGGCTGGGGTTCTGAATAGCCGGTTCCCAGCCAAACTAGTCAAAACAGTGGGTGCAAAAAGCAAAAAGTGGGGGTAACCATAAGAAGCAGAACCTACTTTCCTACACACAGCCATTCCTAACCATAATTAATACATTTCTTACTGTCTCTACGTATCCTGCATTGAGCCTAAGCGTAAGATCTTTACTGGTCCAACTACCTCAGAGGCCCCCCCCCCCAGAGTGACCCTGCGCAGGGGGCCCGCCTGCCCAGAAGGTTACCTATCTCAGGCACCCCCTACACCCTCAAAATACTACCCCCAAGGGGCTGCGCTCATCTGCAGACCTGCAAAAGAAAACACACATTCAACCATACCGTTTGGTGCTTCAGGGGATGGTGGGTGGGATACAAAGAGCGAGAGAGATTAGCTATCCGATGGGGCAGTCAGCAGCACGTTGTTGAGGGAGTGGTGAGCGGTGCAGAGAGACCATCTTGCCACTCTGCTGCCCCTTTTAAAGGGGCGGGGTCCAGTGCAAACCGGTTCTTCTGTGCCGGAAGTGTTTGATGCACTTCTGGGGGTCCAATGCCCTGGTGTGGTAGGGACTGGTGCCGGCAGCGTCACCCGTTGCCATCACCAGCCTGCCCCTTCCAGCGGGGCCCGCCGCATCACCATAGGTGTGGCCCGTCCCGAGTCCATGGCAATCACAAGAGTCTTTTTCCTCTTTACATGTGTCCTGCAGAATGCAGCACATATAGAAAAAGGAAAAATTAGCAGTTATCCTCATTGTGCCTCCCTTACGCCTCAGTAAGTTTTTGACGCTGCCTCAGAGATACGATTTCTCATAAATCTGGGGTAGTGTTACAAAGCTATGGATGTTGCTGGGAACATTCCTGGCAACACCCATTGCATGCCCCTTTAATGCACAAAACTGCATTCAAGGAAACAATATTTACAAAGCAGCATTAAGCTAAAAAATGTGGCTTAGTATTGACTGGTAAATATGGAGCAGGGTCCTGCGCCATCCGAGCACCACAAAAAGTGATGCACCAGCAGTGTAAGCGGCTTATTCATAAGCCCCAAAATTTGCAGTGAAACACTAAAATTTCACAAGATTATATGCAATAAATGTTCAATTTACAGCTTCATTTACATGTGTTGATGACTAGCCTGAACAGAGACGCTAATACATCAGATTTTTACAACCATATTTAGACCTTGTTCCTGTGCATACACAATTAAGGCTTTCGTGTGAGACCATGACTGGTCCCAGTTGTGTCCCCTGCTCTAAATAATTCTCCCTTTCCTGTCAAATGCACCAAGGGTGGATCCCTCCTTAGGGTAAAACGCCACCCTCTGCATCCCCTCCATCACCATCACCATCAAGGGTGCCCCCACCAGAGGGGTGAACAACATCCCCACCTTGGAGAGCCAAGGCAACATACTTGCTAAATTGGCCACCAAGTTTGGCTGGCCAGATCCTCCCGCAGGTGAAACGCCAATAGCCATACATCGGATGTCATTCTCTACAATAGCTTACCCAACCACAGGTCCCACTACTGCTGTGACACCACCTTGAGTAGCTACTGGGCCTAAGTTACCTACCACCGGGGAACAACAACCGGTGCAGCTTCTGCTGGGATACAACCCTGACCCCCAATGTACCAGGATTTCCTGCGTCCTGCACCTGCAAATCTCTCTTCCAAATACCTTGCCCCTGAGCCCTCTTCGGGACCGGGGAAAATGCTGCCCTTGGAGCCACTCCTGCCCTTCAAGTCATCTCCTTCAGCTCAGCTGGAAAGTTGCTCTGACTCGTAGTAAGCTGCGACCTCATCAAAGCCAAAGCTTCATCCATAGCACACATTCAATACATTAATGTATCCAAAACAACCTCCGTTTGTGAGCGCTTAGGGCCTTTACACGCACCACCAGACATAGTTGCAAAACCAGCGAGGTGAACCCCACAAAACGCGATAAAATGGAATGCAAAGCAACTTGGCCCTAGACACAGTGAACCTGCTGCAATCTAGCTTTTACTCACTGGACTTGCTACCACTGCTGGGGCTTGTACCCTTGTCCTAGCAAGCGGTCCAGCTAGGTGATCCCCGCAAAATGAGATAAAGTGAAACTCAAAGCCACATGGCCCCAGAAACACTGCACCAGATGCACTCTATCCTTCTCTCATTGGCCTTGCTACCACTGCTGGGGATTGCACCCTTGCCTTAGCGAGCCTGCACCACCAAAAAGCAACCAAAATCCTTGCCCCCGCACCACAGCTCTTGCCAAAGCACCAAGAGCTCCTGAAAAAACTAATATAAGTCTCACAAAATGCGCCCCTCACCAGCAGCAACTGTGGCCCCTGCTGGAGCCGCCACAGAGTAACCGGGGCAGGCGAGCCACGCTGAAGCCCGTGTGCCCTCAGGCAGGAGACAGCTGCACCGCCAAAGGTTCTGTAATGCAGAGTGGAGCACGCTGCTTCACAATGAGGCCTGGACCTGAACAATTAAAGTAAACAACGGAGGGGAACAAAAGAAGGGTAAAACTAAATCCTAGGCAAAGAAAAATTGTTGTTGGGAGATGGGGTTGTGGGAGACGTCTTCACGAGGCGGCAAGTGGGAAACAGAGACCCACTCATGCCTCACAGTCCCTTTTGTGGGCGGGGCCTGGCGCGCTTTGCGGGTACATGACCCGGAGGCAGTTTAAGTGCTTCCGGTTCCGCGACCTTTGCCAAGTTCTGAACTGAAAAACTCACAAAAATTCACCAGACATAAGCCCCTACCATGCACTGCTTATGATCTCACATATTACATCACTTATGACATGTTCTATGACATCATTAATGACATCAATGATGACATCGTAAATTACATCACTGATGACACCATCCAATGAGTGTGTTAGTATGCTTTATAGTTTACATTGTGGTGGGTAGCTACCTTATTATTTTTCTACCTATTTGTGTACAGCCTGTGTCCAGCTAATGGATGTAAGTGTTTACAAAACGCATATGCTTCTGAAGAATTATATATTTGTAGAGGTATTGAACATGTTATAAATCTTTGGAGACTCCTCATTGGTGGTGAGTGTGACTTTTCTCAGTTGCACGTACCGGCAACGAGGAGTCCTCCGTCAAGGGTTTGGACGCCACCTCGAGTGCGCCGAGCGTAAGGCGCCACTGGGTCACCCGACTAAGCAGGGACAAAGCAGACCAGCAGAGCTTTTGATCGGTTAATAAACCTACCAGCTGGTTACATCCTTTTGCTAACCACCAACTAAATATGGTATGCGTGGTAACTCATTTCCTTATTGCATGCTCGTTTGGTCCTGAAGAAAGGCACGTCACCTCTATGGAGGGTACTACGACTGAAACATGTCAACCATTTACAAACCATGACAGGTTGAATCCTCCTGCTGTAGTTTATACCTTTTAAATCCTGACCCCTGGATGTCCCATTAAAGAATGTCCTGACATACCAGGTAGTTATTTTTATCTCACTTCCACTTTTCTTTCATACTCTCACTACGCCCAGCTCATCTGAAGTTTTTAGTATACCTCTATACCATATTACAAAAACATCCCTGAGCTCCTACCTTCAGAGAGGGGGTTGTATCCATCACTACGACTAGATTTGCAGTGCGAGGAGGTACCCAATGATGAAGCATGCCATCTAGGGGTGGGTGAGGGATACCGTCCTTTAAAAGGGATCCCTGCATTACCTCCCACCTCACTCTAGACCCAGGGGTGCTTCATTGTGTTGCTATACCTTTCTCCTGTTACCTAAACAAAATACATAATTGCTTACAATGTGATTGCGCATTTTTCCTTTTACCCTGCTGAGTGTAACTACAAGCGTAGCTTGCCACCGGAGGGATCCATGAGGAAATGTTTGGCCACATATAAATGTATGTTATGGTTTGTGTGTTACATGTCTATGTGTCCAGCATGCTCTAGGCTGCAAGTTCCAAGGGGATATTACTACACTAGATGTGTTCACCTAGATATATATTATGGTTGAGTCCACATTATTGATCACTTGGAAGTATTTTTTGCCACATAGCATGATTTTACAAAGCACGCCAAAGAATGTATTGAAAAACTGTATTGACAAATGTGTGTGTAATGACTTAAGCACTCTGCCACGTCTGTTGGCAGTTTAACTCTCCCATTATATATTACAGATATTAAGCAGCAATGCCAATTTGGTATTAAGCAACACAATAGGTGTGATTAATACATATTTACTATTTAGTATGCACTGTGTGTGCTGCAGTTAAATATGAGCACTGCCTTAGGGGTGGAATCAGGGAGTTGATGCCTTGGTCCTGATAAAAAGCCATGAGGATTGGCTTAAAACATAGAACCATAGCAAGGCAGGTACATAATCACCTAGATTTCCCATCTTCTCCCCATTTAAAAAAAAATCATACTACCTAGAGGATAGATTAAAGGATTTACCAACCTCCTAGGCAGGTATTTTTAACCTTCTACACAAGACCCCTCCCACTCTCATTTACCTCCATCATCATATTACACTATTCAGTGATCCCACATACCTCATAGGTCGCAGCTTGCCCCATTCAGCTGAAGAACAGGAAGAGCCTAATGATGAAGCATGCAACCAAGGGGCAACTCTAGTGGGTGAGGTTTATCGGAGAAAACCATAAGGTTTTTTTCTCATCATCCTGTGTAGGATTAGTCTATGTCTGAACAGACAGGCCTTGTTATGTTTGTTGGGACATGCCCAGTAGGAGGCTGGGCCTTCTGTCAAGTTTTCCTTTTACCTCCCTCTGTTTTTTTATACTCCTTTAAACATAAACAGATATTTTTTATCACACCTGAACGCTACTTTAATCTTTGATTTTTCATTGAATTTCCAGGGTTTTTTAACGTGAAATAATATTCTAATACCATATGTAAAGCCTGTGGCCAATGCTTGCAGAAAAATTCCCACAGACAGCCAACCCCATGCTACGCACAGCATGCGGCCAGGCCCTGTGGCCAACCCACCTGGAGGCAGCCAACCCTTTCCCCCCACAGGCAGCCAACCCCAAGCTGTGCACTGCCTTACATCGCATGCGGCATGGGGTTGGCCAAAGGGCCTGGTATGCAGCCAGGCTCTGCGTCTAACTATCAGCAGTCAGCCACCTGGAGGCAGCCAACTCCACACCATACATTGCCTTTGGTCATGCTTGGGGTTAGCCGCAGAGTCTATCTTGTAGCTAGGCCTTGATTCCAACACACTGCAGGCAACCAACCCCGCACTGCACAAAGCCTTTGGCCATACACAGCGGAACATTGGTCACAGGGCTTGGTCTTCTGCCAGGCCCTGTAACCATATGCCCAGTAGGCTGCCAACCCCAGGCTGCACACATACTTTGGCATGCGCAGTGTAGGTTTGGACTTTGGGCCACAGTGACCCCATCCCTGGGTCCAACACAAATATATTAAAGAGAGGGAAGCGTTCAGCTCTACTCCCAGACCCTTAATTGGCTCATGGGACCCAAGCCCCAGGCCAGTTCCAAAATATGGGGAGGGGGCTGCGTGCCCTCCTACCCAAGCCATAAAAGGCCCTGAGGAACCATTCCCCGGAGGTCAGATACAATTTAACTGGGGAGGAGAGCATGCAGACACTTCCCTGAGTCTCTGAGTCTTAATAGGCCCCAGGGACCGCTTCCCTGTGACCAAATACAATTAGACAGGGTAGGAGAGTGTGTAGCCCCCCTGCCTAAGCCTTAATAGGCCTGAGGGCCACATTTCCAGTAGCCAAATACAATAAAAATGGAGAGGGGGCCACGCAGTCCCCCTACCTCAGCCTTCATGAGTCCAGGTGACCCCATCCCTTGGGCTGTCTTTGTTTATAAGGGGAGGGGTGCTATTCGGAACCCTTCCTGAGCCTTCTCAGGCCCAGGGGACGCCATTCTCCAGGGACGTCCATTTTCTAAAAGGGGAGGTAACCACTTGGCCACTTCTCTGAGAATTATTAGGACCTGGGAACCCCATCTCCTGGGGACAAACCAATGAAAAAGCCCAGGGGACCTCATCCGCTGAGGCTATCCATTTTTTTAAAATGAGGATGGGGCCATCATTATTTTAAAAGGGGACTGGGGCCATGCAACCCCATTCCCTGAGCCTATTTTGGCTCTGAAAACCCCATCCTAAGGACCTCTGTCAAGTATACGTTGGAGACCTGGTGTCCATTCGAGGCACCCGCCAACTAACACATTGAGGTCCACGGGGGGGCGCAGGGCCCCCGTGGCCCAGCGGCCACAGCCAGCATCCTGCATGCTACAGGAGTCAACATTGCTTCCATCTGGAGGGAGGAGCTGCTTTTTGCATGCTCACTCCGGACAGGAGCATTATGTTTTCTGTTTCACAGAACACAAGTCTGCTCCCAGCCGAGCGGGGGCACATTTTTTATGCTCTTGCCTTCTGAGAGCAGACTTAGGGGCCCATTAGGATGGCGGGCGGATTGCCCCCGCCAGGCTGGCGGTAGCCACGGCAGGCCTGGTGGGGGCAATCCGTCCGCCATCCTCACATAAATGACCCCCTGCCATATTAGTATGGCTGGGGGGGGACCGCGGCGGACGGAAAGACCGTCCTCCGCTTTTCCGCCCGGTCGCCTTGCGGCCGGGGCGGGAAAGGTTTAATATGGTGGCGGTGTCTATTAGACAACACCAGCCATATTACCATGGGCTTAGTTAGATGCCTTTCCATGGCGGCACATGCGGTCTTCACTCTGGGGGGTCCCTGCGGGCCCCCAGAGTGAAGGAGAGGTGGGGGTTCACACAGGGGGTGCCATTTGCATTAACATAGCGGCAGGCACCGCGCGGTGCCTGCCGCTTTGTTAATGCAAATGCATTCGTGCATTGTTAGCATTGTGGCGGGCAGTGCTGAGAGTACCGCCCGCCACAATGCTAACAATGCAGGATGAGCCCGCCACAGTCGCGGGTGCATCCTAATATCCCCCACGGGACCCCCGCCCTTATGGTGGGCGGTCCCAATACCCGATAGGATCCTAATGACCCCCTTAGTGTTTGCTCTCATTGTGCAGAAAATGTTAAAATATTCCTGCCAGATTAGAGCAAACATGTTTTTCAGCCCATACTAATATATGCAGGGAAACTACTGTGTCCCAGGGAGTAGATTATCCTGGACATAGTAAGTGAGCTGGCCCAGGGGATTGGGGTTTTCTGGGGCCATACAAGGCTCAGTAAGGGGAATCGCATGACCCCCTCTCCCTTTTCTAAGTAATGGCCCCAAGGGGCAGTGCAACCTTCTTCCCTTTAGTGCACATTTTGGCCCCAGGGGGTGGGCTCCCAAGGGCCAATATTGGGGAGAGGGACATGTGAAGATGCTTATTTATTGACACTGTACCTTTAATGTACCGAGAACCTTTACTGTAGTGGTTCTGGAATCTTACCTTAGTTGTATTCCCTTAGAGAGTTACTAGGCTGTCTCCTGGGGATGAGGTTTAATAAATACCTCTTGGCTTATTTTCCTGCTTTCTGTACATTATTTCATATAAAGGACACTACAATTTATGGCGACGAGGGTGGGAATTTATGGGAATAGTTCAAAAGAACATTTTGGTCGTGTCTGTGCAGTACTCAAACGTTTGGAAGATGCAGGTATGACACTTAAGAAAAGCAAATGTAAATTTGGTGTGAAGGAAGTAAATTACTTGGGTCATAGAATAACCGACATGGGCATCTTTCCAAAAAAAGAATTGGTTGACACTATTAACAAAATAAAAGATCCAGAGAATAAGGAAGAATTAATTTCCTTCCTTGGTATGGTAGAGTTCTATGGGAAGTTTATTCCTAATTTTGCGGACAAAACACAGTTTATGAGAAAGTTGACATCGAGGAATGTGGAATATGTGTGGTCAGAGGTATGCAAATCTGAATTTATAGGGATTAAATCTGAATTGAACAAGGCTCCCTCTCTACAGGCATTTATACCAGGTCTTCCCACAATTTTATTCACTGATGCAAGTGAAAAGGGACTTGGTGCTGTTTTAATACAAAAAAGAAATGGGAGGGACAATTTGATTTGCTGTTCTTCAAGATGTCTAAGGGGCTCGGAACTAAATTATTCTGTTATAGAAAAAGAATCTCTTGCCATCTATTGGGCCCTGAGAAAGTTAAGAAACCTAATTTGGGGTACCAGGATTCTAGTTTATTCAGATCATAAACCTCTAAAAGAAATTTTTGATAAGAAGGGATTAGATTCAATCTCTTCAAGAATTAGAAAATGGATTGTTTCATTACAAGAGTTTAATTTCTCCGTTGAATATATCCCAGGTGTCGCGAACAAGTCTGCTGATTGTCTCTCGAGAATGGTTGGTCAAGGGAATTTTGATGAAGATGATGCTGTAGGTTGTTGTGATGAATCTATAAATGTATGTGAAATTACAGAAGGAGCGATTGAGGAAAAGGAGTGGAGAGATGAACTTGAAAAAGATGAAGATTTAAAAAGAGTTATGTTATCCTTGAGCAATAACTCTCGTTTAGAGAAACCCTGGACCTTG
This sequence comes from Lissotriton helveticus, assembly GCF_964261635.1. Taxonomy (NCBI): domain Eukaryota; kingdom Metazoa; phylum Chordata; class Amphibia; order Caudata; family Salamandridae; genus Lissotriton; species Lissotriton helveticus. Next base: position 993,112,418 of record NC_136067.1, read on the forward strand.
GTTTCCGATGAACTTTCTATTCACTCTGGTTTTTTAACTAGGGGAACAAAAATGGTTCCTCCACTGGGTATTAGAAGAAAACTTTTATCTCATGCTCACTCTGGACATCTTGGTATTGTGAAAACCAAAGAAATATTACGCATGCAATTTTGGTGGCCAGGGATGGACTTGGAGATAGAAAGATTAGTTAGGGATTGTCCAGAATGTTCTGCAAGTGATAAAATACTTAAAACTAGACAGATGCCAATGGTTAAGAGATCCCTCCCAAGACATCCTTGGGATGAGCTAGCCATAGATATAGTTGGTCCGTTGTCAGGTGTAAGCGATACACCTTACCTTTTAGTTCTTATGGATCTTTATTCCAGATGGATAGAAGTAAGCGCTGTAAGGGAAATCACATCTGAAGAAGTAATAAAGTTTTTAGATGCCATTTTTAAAAAAGAAAGTTTCCCCAATAGTCTCCTGTCAGATAATGGTCCACAATTCTGTTCAAGAGTTTTTGAAGAGTTTATGGGAAAATCAGGTATTATACATAAGAGGTGTTCTTTATACCACCCAGAGACCAACGGTGCTGTTGAGAGAGTTAACAAGACCCTGAAAGAGGCTATACAGTTAGCAAGATCATCTGGCTTAAATTGGAAATCTGTCCTACAAGACAGAATAAATGCTTATCGCTATGCTCCCCACACAACCACTGGTAGATCCCCCTTTGTTTTGTTTAAAGGAAGGGCTCCCAACACCTATCTGTGTCCTGCTTGGATGGATCTTGATAAAGGCCTGGTTGATAATGGAATAGGTGAGTGGCGAAGGAGGGAGGAGAGGAAGCAAGATGAGAGAAAGATTTATTTTGATAAAAGAAAGTGTGTAAATGCTCAAAAAGTTCTAGTTGGTGACTTGGTTCGCATCAAAGCTCCTGTTGGTTGCAGAAATTGGTCCAAATTTTCAGATGTAAAAGCTGTTGTGAAAATATTTAGGAATGCCATTAAAACAGAGGATGGTAGAATTTGGAAGGACACTACAGGACACATGCCCCCTCCACCTATGGAGTCTGGCCATGGGAATGGGCTCCCCAGGGTCTAATATGGCTCGGGGAGGGGGTTGCATGCCCCAATCCCCTTAATTAAAGAATGCGGCCAGAGGGATGGACTCCTCGAGGCCTAAAATGTCTCAGGCAGGGGGGCATGCACCCTCCTCCCCTTATGAAATACGGCCCCTAGGGATGGGCTCCCCAGAGCCTAAAATGGGCTAAGGAAGGGGAGCCCTACTCAAGCCCCTCTCCCCATATCTATAAGTACGAAAATGGTGTCTCCATTTCTGTTTTTCATTTTGGCCCCAGGGGAATTGCTCCCCCCCAAGGGGGCAGGGGGGCAGAGTATCTCTACTCTGCTCCTTATAATAGTATTCTTTTTTTAAACTTCAGGACAGGGGACTAAGTCTTGTTGCTGGCAGCCAATCAGAGCATTCACAGATCGGGTTGGAGATTTAATGCGCATGTGGGTTTGACTGTCCTGAGACGGCCGGCCAAACCTACATGTGCACTTAAGGCAATGCACCTACCACTCCCCATCAGTGCTGCCCCCCATACTGCCCCAGGGACTGCCACCTCCTTGGGGCAATCTTGATTTATGTGCAGGGGGTCTTGTGAGCCCCCCCAAGACCCGCCGACCGCCACGCCCGGGGCTTTATTCTAATCAAGCACCGGGGACCGCCACCTCTCTGGGGCTTTATTAAAATAAGGTGGGGGGCCTCGCCGGGCCCCTAAGCCCCGGGGACTTCGACCTCCCCATGGCTTTATTAAAATGGGGTGAGGGGCCTCACTGGGCCCCCAAGCCCCGTGGACAACCACCTCCCCGGAGCTTTCTTTAATGAGGGGGCCTTGTGGCACCCAAGCCCGTGGACCACCACCTCCCCGGGGCTTTTTAATTAATGGGAGGGGCCTCCTGGAGCCCCCGATGGCCCTGGGTACTGCCACCCCCAAGGGCCGGCTCCTGCAATGTCCCAGGGCACCCACCCCCGAGACAATGCAATTTGCAATAACAGGAGCCCTGTCATTGCAAGCACTGCCTTGTTTGTTGGAAGCAAGAGCAGGAACCCTGCTCGCGCTTCCAACAAGCAAAGCAGAATTGCTTTTGGGCAAGTGGGGCTGCATGTTAGCAGCTCCCCTTGCCCAAAAGCAATGCCTGATCCCGCAGGAGGCGGGGAGCCGACAGGGACCGTGGGGGCATCGGGGTTCCCCCCTACGGTCCCCAACATATGGCCAGGCTCCTGGGGGATGGGATCCCAGGGGCCAGAAGTGGCCCAGGGGAGGGGGACAACAGGGCTCTCCTTCCCAATAAAAACATATTAAAAAGGAGGCCATGGCCCGTGGAATGGTGTCCCCAGGGCTGAAATTGGCCTCGGGAGTGGGGCTGCGCAACCCCTTCCTGTTTAAAAAACAAACAAAAAAAAGGGTCAGGCCCTAGAGGCTGGGGCCCCCAGGGCCTCAAAAATACTAAAAGAAGGAGGGGCACACAGCCACCCTTCTAAAGAAATATAAAAAAGAAAAGCCGGAATGTTGACAGAGGCCCTGCCCCCTCCGTGCACCACTCTGCAAACATGCCCCCTGGTGCATTCTAAGTTGGGGGGATTAGGTCCCCTTCATTCCTGAGTGTCCCTGGGTGCCAACTATCCCACCAGGTACCTCCAGTAAGCGCCACACAGGTGGATTGCAGAGAAGTGGTCTGAGGCCATGCCCCTTTTTACACCACTCTGCAAACGCGCCTCTTAGCACACTGCTGGTGGGGCGACGTGTCCTGAGGACTTCAGGACACAAGTGGACTTCACCCCCTGAGCAGCAGTGCGCCTGGAGCCGTGTTTGCAGAGTGGTGTTAAAAGAGGGCGAGACAACAGACCACTCTCAGCATTTCAGCTGTACGGGGCTTACTGGAGGTACATGGTGGGCTAGTTAGCCCATGGACCCTCATGACGAAAGGGGACTTCATCTCCCATCCAGGAGGCATGTGTGCAGAGTGGTGGCAAAAGGGGGTGTGGCCTGTGGCCACCTCTCAGCAATCCCACTGTGTGCGGCTTACTGGAGGTAAGAGGTAAGCTAGTTGGCCCCTAAGAACCCCCACCAGTGACAGGGACTTCAATCACCATCGCAGAGTGTGCACAGGAATACGTTTGCAGAGTGTTGGGTAAAGGGTATCTGGCCTGTGATGAGAACTTAGCAATCCTGCTCTGTGTTTACTTACTGGAGGTTATATGAGGGATAGTTTGCCCCCAAGGATGTCCTTGGGGGCCAAGTACCTCTCTTGTTACCTCTAGTAAGTCCCACACAGTAGGATTACTAAGACATCTTCGGAGGCCATGCCCCCTTTCTCCACCACTCAGCAAAAATGCCTCCTGGCAGACTACGGGATAGGGGATGAAGTCCACTTTACTCCTGAGGGACTTTGGGGGCCAAGAAGCCCTCCAGGTACCTCATGTAATTCCTACACTGCGGAATCCTTGAGCGCTGGTCGGAGGCCCAGCACCCTTCCTCTTCTACTCTGCAAACGCGACAACTAATTAAAGTAGCATGTTTCTGCACCTCTGACTTAGAGGTAGTTTTAATCGCCCTGCCCTATTATATACCAGGGCCTTACAGGGGAGGTCATACCAATCACAGGGGTATCCCAACCCGTAGTGTACCCTGTATGTAGGTGTTTTCACTGTATTCTAAGTGTCTTTTAGCATAGCACTGGCGCTAGGCCTGGTTAGTCAGAGTCAGTTACCGCGAGTACCCGTCAGCAAAATGTTGGGAGCACAAGATGACTTTCTGCACCTCTGTTGGTTCTTTCTGCATATCTTTTGCTTCTTTCTGCACATGTCCTACCTATGTAGGCATAGTTTGAAATTAGCATTTTAAAAACCTCTGAAATTCACTGAATAAACCATAGGTTTCAGAGACGTTATAGTTAGAGATTAGCATTTAAAAACCTTTGAAGGAGGAGGAGCTTCGCGGGCATCCAAGATGGTCGCGTGAGCACAGAGCTCCCCGGACCCGCGCCGCCCTTCACGATTATCCTGGCAACATCCTGATTTCGGGGACGGGCTTTTGTTCGCACATTCTTGCTGATCTTCGAACATTTTGAATAATCGAATTTGGACGCCGGGGTCCACTTTTACATCGTCTCTACTTTTTGAGGCCCACCCCGAGGCGGACCGGGGGCTCGGTTCCTTTACAGGCCGTGGAGCAGTTGATCAACAACGGCTGCAGGTATCCCCTCTGGTCGACCCCTCCTGACTTTCGGTTTCGATTTCTGCTCCCGGCTTTGATGGGCAGGGGGGAAGCCTTTCACCACCTTCGGCTGGCCTGTTGTCTCCTTTCTGTTTGGTACTGGCACGACTACCTGCCTGCAACTCGGCTCTTTTGTGCCTACTTTTATCGGAATTAGTCTTGTTGACCATCTGGACATTTTGCGCCCGGCCATTTTCACCAGGTCGCAAGGACCCCTTCGGGGTCCCTTTTCCAACATGGCTACCGGGCAGCCTCTTGAGAAGCGCAAGACTAAGGCACCTCTCCGTGGCGGCCAAAATCAGACCAATATCATGAACCACTATTCGCAGGTCAAGGGGTCGCCCGGCTCTGCGGGCCGTGCTTCCGATAACCCTAAGCCCCCTTCTCAGCATATTCGGACCCATCCTTGCATGATGTCATGGGAGCCATCGCCAGCATGCAGACCTCTATGGGACAGCAGTACGAGGCCTTAGCCTGCAAGATCGACACGGTGGCCGTCGACATTGCGCTGATTAGAGCGGATCTTTCGAAGACCAATGAAAGGGTCGAGTCATTGGGCTTGAAGACATCTAGTCTTACTGCGGATGTCACAGAAGCCCTGTCTGAGATCGGCAATCTGCGTTCCTCACATGACCAAATGGCTCGCCGTCTTGAGGACTACGAAAATAGGGCCCGTCGTAACAATATGCGCCTTATTGGTGTCCCGGAGAATCCCGAGACTGTGGGGGTCGACCTCTTGGTGGAGGACTTGATTGCCAACTATCTTTCTCCTGCTGGACTCGGCAAGTTCTTTGCGGTTGAGCGCGCTCATCGTGTTCCCGGCGGGAAGGCTAAGCCGGGCGCCCCCCGAGGCCCATCATTGCCCGATTGTTCCACTTCAGAGACCGGGACGCTGTTCTGCAGGCCTCGCGGGACAAGGTCCCAGTGAACTTTGAAAATGCCTCCGTTTCCTTTTATCCGGACTTTTCGCCGCTTGTCCAAAAACAACGACTTGGATTTCAGGGAGTTAAGAAGCGATTGCGGGATTTGGGTCTCAAGTACTCCTTGTTGTTCCCTACCAGGCTCCGGATTGAATATCGGGAACGTGTATTCTTTTTTGATCGCCCTGAAAATGTCAGTGACTGGCTCGACTCCCTGCCTATGAGAAATGAACATACTGAGCACCCCGAAGGCGCCGACGGTGGTGTGGCTGAATGAGGACTTCACTTGTGAATCCCGGCGTCTGAACTTTTATGCTGTTTCAGCCGAGTCTGGACTTGGGTCTTTATTAGGCCTAAATCAGCCTGGGGGTGGCGGGGGTAAATGGGGACTCTTCCTCCTCCTGGGTTCTTTGCGTAGCTTAGTTTAGCAATGGGGCGACAGGCACACTGCAAGTTGGGGTGGCTTATTAGTCTTACGCAGGGGTGCAGGGTGGGGGGAGTAACGGGGTCAAGTTGGGGAGTGGTGGGGGTGTGTGTGTGTGTTTCTGTTTACTCGCAAGGCATCGTGTTGTTTTTCTCATCTGTATTGATCGTGGGGTTCTGTGCGGGTCCTGCTCTCTCTATTTTTCGGGGATGGGGGCGGCGAGTTGAGACTGTTATCCTGGAATGTCAATGGATTAGGGGACAGAATTAAGCGTAGTATTGTTTTGCGATTCCTTAGGCGTCACTCTCCCGATATTGTCCTCCTACAGGAGACGCACTTAATAGGCAACGCTTGTCGGGCTATGAATAGGCGCGGTTATCGATTGGTGGCCCATTCGGGGTTTACTTCTGGGTCCAGGGGGGCTGGTGTTCTTATTCGGTCCTCTCTCCCTTTCGCAGTCGACGAGGTGAGACTAGACGACAGGGGGCGCTATGCTGTGCTCACTGTCAGGTGGGAGGGGAAGACATTGTCCATACTGTCTGTCTATGTCCCCCCGGGTCTGCAGGCTTTAACTTATGCTGATCTGTGTCGAGTCCTTTTGGACCTTCCCGAGGGGCTTGAGATCCTGGGTGGAGATTTAAACTCGGTTGTCTCTGGCACCTCTGATCGTCATCCTCCCAGGGATCTACCCGGGCGCAAAGGTGGTTGAGTGATTTGCTAGAGACCTTCGGGCTTGTGACGCCTGGAGGCTACTACACCCTACACAGCTACAGTACACTTTCCACTCTGGGGCACACGGCAGCCTTTCTAGACTGGACTATTTCTTACTGCCGGCCGCCCAGTCCTCCTCCATCAGAGAAATTCATCACTTCCCTAGGGGTATTTCCGATCACTCCCCCTTGTGGCTCCGATATGAGGTAGGGGCGGGCGATGAGGGTAGAGTAGCTCCTATTAACCCGTGGTACTTTCATAACCCCAAGACCCGCTTAGACCTTGTGAAAGCTATTGATCATTATTTTGAAGACAATGTGGGGTCTGTTTCTTCTGCTGTTTCGTTATGGGAAGCATTTAAAACTGTTATACGCGGTCAGTCTTTATCCTTGATTGTTGCTGTTAAAAAGGCTGCAAAAGTGGAGGTTGTGCGCATCGAATCCGAGATAGCCGCTTTGGAAGACAATCTTCGTTTGGGCGTCTCCAGTACCAAGTTGCACTCCCTTGCTTTGAAACAAGCCGATTACAAGGCTCTTGTAACGGATGCTGCGAAAGTGATGTATAGGGAGCAGCAGGGAAGACTGTATGATGTGGGTGATAAAGCGGGTAAATTGCTGGCATGGCTGGACAAGACGGAGAGAGTGAATCGTGTGGTCCCCGTGATTGAGAGGCTTGATGGTGAGTGTGTCACTGACCCTGCTGGGATTGTTCAGTGTTTCGCGGATCACTTTGAGACGGTGTACACCTCCGTTTGTGACAGGGATGAGGAGGACTCCCGTCTGTTGTTGCGGCACATTGCTTTGCCTCGCCTCTTTGACTCTGACAGAGACCTTATGGACGCTCCGCTTACAGTAGATGAAATCGCGGTTGCTATTCGTTCCCTCCGCTCGGGTAAGGCGATGTGCCCCAATGGTTTGCCCATTGAATTGTACAAGCTGCGACCCGACAAAATGGCGCCCTATTTACGAGACATGTTCCTCGAGGCTTTGGAGTCTGGCTCCCTCCCCTTGGACCAACGACTCGCTACCATCGTCGTCATTCCCAAGGAGGGTAAGCCTCGGGATCGTTGTACTTCATACAGGCCCATCTCTTTGCTCAATGCCGAACCTAAAATTTGGGCCAAGTTGTTAGCTAATCGCTTGGTAACTGTGGTCGGGGACTTGATCCATCCAGATCAATCCGGTTTTATTCCGCACCGCAACACTGCTTTGAATCTGCGCAGACTCCACGGGGTCCTCGCGAGAGCCGAGACGCTTACTGAACCGGCCATTTTGGCTTCTCTCGACGCCACCATGGCCTTCGACACTATCGAGTGGCCCTACCTTTGGGCGGCCCTCTCGAAATTCGAGTTTGGGCCGGGCTTCATAGCCTGGGTGAAACTTCTTTATGAAAATCCCCTGGCCCAGGTGGTTGTTAATCGCAGAGTGTCTTGCGTTTTTACGCTTGGACGGGGCACCCGACAGGGCTGTCCGCTGTCCCCTTTGCTTTTTGCTCTCGCTCTCGAGCCTCTGGCGGAGTGGCTCCGTTGGGAACCTTCTATGCGGGGTATCCGATGGTCTCCTGATTTTGAGGATCGAGTCTCGTTATACGCGGACGATATCCTCCTATATCTCACCTCCCCTAAAAAGTCCCTTAATGTGCTTTTCGATGTTCTTACTTCTTTCGGTAAGAACTCCGGTCTTGTCATCAATTGGGCTAAATCCTGCGTCTACGTTTTGGCTGGGGATCTCCCTCCACTGCCGCGTAGATTTCCGATTCACGTGGCGGAGACCGGGTTTAAGTACTTGGGGATTTATGTTTCCTTGGACCCCTCCAGGCGTTATGAGCTTAATTTATTGCCCCCCCTTCAGCGGCTCAAGCTTGATGTGGTTCGCTGGCGTAGGGTGCTGCTGTCGCCCCTCGGTAGAGCGGCACTTTTCAAGATGATGTCTCTGCCTCGATTTCTGTACGCACTTCAGAATTCCTTTGACCCGATTTCCTCGGGCTATTTTCGTAAGGTGGAGAGCCTACAGAGACAACTGGTCTGGGATGGGCGTGCCCGTATTTCTCTTTCTAAACTCACGCTTCCATGGTACGATGGCGGTATAGCCCTCCCGGACATCAGACGTTACTATTGGGCATCCCAGTTAAGTGCGATTAATCATGCGACCTACGCACCGGGCCCTGCCCCGGCGTTCTCCATGGACAGATTTATTTTGCCTGGGGGGACCTTCAGCAGAGGGTTGTATTCTGGTAGTCTCCGTGGAACACTGACCGGTCCCACTAAGATTGCAGTGAGAGTGTGGCGTGATGCGAATGCAGCCTTGGGTTGGTGTGGCAGGTTTACTCGGGCCACCCCTTTGTATGATTCGGAATGCCTGGGCCATCTGTGGAAAATGAAATGTTTTGATAAATGGGACATGATTGGTATCAGTAGAGTGGGTGATTTGTGGTCGAAGGGTACTGTCAAGTCCTTTGATGTGCTGCGAGTGCAGTATGAGCTGAGTGACAGTGAATTCTTTAGATACGCCCAGATTCGTCACGCTCTGTTGTCTGTGTTTGCCGCGGGTGCTGATATTCCTGAGTCTTCCCCCTTGGAGGACCGCATTTTGGATGGTCATGTGCCCGACAGCACGATCTCCTTGATTTATAAGAAACTCATCAATAACAGGGTTGACTTGCTGGTCCACCTCCGGGCTGCATGGTGTGCAGACGGACTTGAATTGGACGATGAGGACTGGCAATCTGCTTTTTCCTCGCCCAAGGAGGTCGCCATTCCTGCTCGCTTGAGGTTCGTCCAACTTAAGACTCTCCATCGAGTGTATGTCACTGGGCCTTGTTTGGTTCGAATGGGTTTTTCCTCAGATGGGTTATGTAAGCGTGGCTGCGGTATGTCTGGTTCCTTTCTCCACATATTGTGGGAATGCCCGGAGATGGTCAGGTTCTGGTCCCGAGTGCATGATGTCATGAAAAATGTCGCGGGCATGTCCCTGCTGCCCGAGGCCAGGCGTTGTTTGTTGAATGTCTGGGAGCCTAATGACTACAGCTCAGCACAGATTATATGGGCGACCCTTGGAAATATGGTCGCAAAGAGGGACATTGACCAGCTCTGGGGTTCACATAGACCACCTACCCTATCCAAGTGGAAGGAAAACATGGACTGGTGCATGTTCCGGGAGAAGACTGTGTACCTTTCCCGGGGACGGCCCAGGAAATGGGGTAGAATCTGGTTCCAGTGGAATGCTTATAGTGGTAATCTATGTACCCCCCCACAGGATGTGACCGTTGATGTGTCTTCGTCCCCCTAATTGGCATTCACTCGTCATCTATGGTTAATGATTTCGCTTGTTTCCTTGTCCGCCCCTGCCCCCGTTCTATTTGCTTGCACTGTATTCATTTAGCCTTTGAGCTTTGCCTGCACGGTCCCATGACAATGTATTATTATGTCTCTGCCTTGTGAGGTTTGGTTTGTTTATTTGTATGTCTGTTTCTTTTCAATAAAAATTATTAAAAAAAAAAAACTTTGAAATTCACTGAAAAAACCATAGGTTTCAGGGATGTTATAGTTAGAAATCAGCATTAAAAAAATCTTTGAAATTCACTGAAAAAAACATAGGTTTCAGGTACGTTATAGTTAGTAATTAGCATTTAAAATACCTTAGAAATTCACTGAAGAAACCATAGGTTTCAAGGACGTTATAGTTAGAAATGAGCATTTAAAAAACCTTTGAAATTCACTGAAAAAAACATAGGTTTCAGGGAAGTTATAGGTGGACATTTCACTTGTACAAAACCAGTGAAATTCAGCTGTTATAGTTAGTTCAGTAAACTATAACTCGTGCCCCCGCAATGCACTGCTGATGACGTCACATATTACATCATTCATGACATGGTCAGTGACATCACTGATGACATCATCCATGTGATAATCAGGTGCACCTCCTCACAACCTAATATAACCTTTGATATACCTACTCTAAAATACAGACTACCATTTTCGAAACCATACACACACCAATTCCAGTTACTACATACCCACTAACTGATTCCGAGGTCTATACACACATCCACTTATTCACCTATACAGTCACTCATACATACAGTCACTCATCAATACAGCACTATCATATGCACTTATACACCTATAGAGACACTCACACACCACCACTCACCCATAGAGTTACTCACACACCTACTCAGTCATGCAAAGAATCAATCACACTCCCATTTACTCAGCTATTAAGTTATACACACACCACATCGCTTATTCATACATATATTAGCATATACTTATTCTCCTTTACAATCACTGATACAAGCACACACTCATCCATACAGCCCCTCTCACAATCACTCACTCTCACATATAGTCATGTATATACTCCAACACTCACATATACTGCCTTTCACATATGTAGATACTCACACATGTACCACTGAGACATCCATTCACTCACCAACACAGCCATACACACACTCACCCACCCATACAGCTCCTCACAGATGCACTATTGAACCCAAACGCCCAGTGAATCACCCACTCACACATCCATGCAGGGAGTCATACACCTACACCCACCTGCACAGACACTCAGACACCCATACAGATACTCATAGAACCAATTAATAACCCATATAGACACTCATGTAGCTACTCACCAACCCATGGAGCCGCTTACACACCAACTGACAGACTGATACAGACATTTACACAGTTTAGTCACTAACCCATGCATTCACTAACACACGTTTAATCACTCACTTATACAGATAGTCACGCACCTAATAAATGATACATTCAGACACTTATACATCCACTCATTCTTCAATACACCTTGGCACATATATAAAACATATTTAAACTTTACAGAAACACACAGTCACCAGATTATGTAATCAGTGATGTCATTTGAGATGTAGGAGGCAGGTTTAAGGATTCGGCAATTTACCGAACAGTAATTTAAGGAATCGGTAAATTACCGAATTTTTAAATACCGATTTGGTAAATTACCGAATCCTTAATGTAGGGAGCACTCAAGTGAGTACATTGTTCATTTCATTATTCGGTATTTACCACCAACTACAAGTTGGTGGAAATATAAAAAACCTTAGAAAAAGCAAATTTGTGATTTTCCAAAAGTGCCATGTGGCAGACATGCATGCCCTTAGGACATGTATGTGTGCCACATGTGCACCCATGCACTATTCAGGGGTGCAACTGGGTGTCAATGTGACACCCTGCCACCCTTGTAAGTCTTCCCCCTATTACCGATTCGGTATTTACCGAATCGGTAATTCTCATTCATTCCCATAGGAATGAATGGGAATTACCGAATCGGTAATTACCGAATTTTACAGATTCGGTAAAATTTACCACATTTTTCCTACATAGCATTTACCGATTATAAAATACCGAATCGGTAAAATTCGGTATTTTAGAATCGGTAAATGTAGATTACCTACATATGGCCCCTGGTCCCTTTCTATCTCGGTGTGGATGGCGGATCACTGATAAAATATCGATGACAAAAACACTGACCCACAAAAATATTGCGGTAAAAATATCGCACACACAAGTATCAACACCCTATAATTAAAAAATAATTTACACAAATATCGATCGAAAAATCACCTAATTAAATCGTTTACAAAAATATCGATAGCAAAATATAGATAACAAAAATGTCGAGACCATTAAATTATAATGAAATACAACACAAATATCGAGAACACTAATATTGACTCACAAATGTCAATAAAATACATATAAAAAATATCGACAATGCCATTCAGCATTGAATAAAAACTATTTACAATTATTTAACATATCCCAAATAATTATAACAAGTTATATCTACTTATATAGAAATATCAAATGATTTTTTAAATTATAATATAATTATACTAACCCAAATAAATGAATACATTCACATTATGACATTAAATTACTTTCCAACGATACGAAAACTACATATATAATATATAAAAAGAATAAATATTATAAATTACAATTATTAGCAAATATATCTAAATAACTACAACAAATAACATAAATATAAACATTAAATAAACATAACAAATATTGACCTAATTAAAAGGTAACTGCTAACAAATTGAAATAACATATCTCAACCAATGAATTTTAAACTAAAAACACACAAACCAATAATAATGTTAACTAATTAACTAAACACTATAAAAACAAACAATTAACACAAATTTACAGTTTTTTGGCCAAACACGGAGGAAGAGCGTTACGTTGCGAGAGAGAGACCAGAGAAGAAAAAAATTTACCTAGACTACTATATCAGATTATACTACAAAAGAAGGTAAGAACAAAACTTTTTTACAAAATAGAAATACCTCGACCTCCTTAACTTAATTAACTAAAATAATGGAATATTCCCCTTTTTTAAATAAAAACTAAAGTGCAATACAACCACACAGAGAAAATACAGCACACATATGTTCTTAAGGGGCTCATTTGGATGGCGGGCGGAGGCACCTCTGCGGTGCTGGCAGTGGCGGAAAATCTAATTTAACGCACTCCAGGAGCGGTCCTCGTGCCCGCCATATTACAATGGGCAAACATAGCCCATTTCCCGTCCACCGTGGTGGGCCGTGAGCGCCATAAAAATGTGCCCTCCACAGCCGCGGTGGGAGCCAATAGAGACCCACAGCTGTGCGGAATGACGTCCCGTCCGTCATACAAATCACGATGCCCCAAACAGCCCATCACACTGCAGCGGAGAAACCACCCAACCGGAGACGGCGGAAGCACGACAGCGGACCGTGAAACCAGACTCCCGGTCCCCTCCACCCAGTCCGGACCGCAATGGATCCAACTCTACAAGCCTTTCCGGTGCTGTACCTGATCCACTACCAGCAAATAATGGACAGTCGCAGAATACGCCACAGGTACGCAATCACACAACTCCGCACACAACCACAACACACAACTCTTGGGCTGATATACAGTTCCTGTTTACATCAGACACTCTGGTGGGGACAGGAACACATCCCCAAGTGTACCCACACATGTGCTACCTGTCACAAAATCACCCCTCCGCATCCTGGTCACAAATCAACCGTTAAATCACAGCAATGTCTCGGTCACGTCATCGCAGCGGTGCAGGTGTGGGAAATCTGCTCACAATGTACTAGGCAGGGCCAGCGCCAGACATGGGCAGTCCACAAAGATTTATAGGGCCACCCCTCCACCCTTCACACACTATGCCCCCCACACTCATTAGGGGACATGCTGTGTGCTCCTGTGCACCCCCTGCACAATTCATCTGCCAGGTGTACCCAGACCCTGAACCACACAACCAGGGAGCCTGTCTCAGAAGGTGGGTGTGAAGAGGAACACCCTGCACAGAAGCTCCGGGGCAGGGCAATCCTCCTCCTCACACCTACCCTCCACCCATGTCAAGCAAACTGAGTCCAATCACAAAATGAAGACTCACGCTGCATATGAACAACCACTAACCTGTCCACACTCCCTGTGAAGTCACTCAGACACACCCCACACTGACACACAGCCACATACACATATCAAATATCAGCAGCAATGTAGGACAATAAATGGGCTAGCCAAAATTGAAGTGAACAGAGCTGGAAAGCCATGGAGCAAGCCCCAAAGCATGCATACATCATATGCAAGAGAAGGAACATATCACACGGCCCTTATGCCATCAAATCAGACATCAGTGATCAGCCACACATTTGTGTCAACTTACTTGACATGTGTATGTCATAAGCACAACACATATGGCTCATTGTCACACTCCCTGACTGTCAAACCCAAGTTGTATCCTTCACACATACCACTCCTCTACCCACCACACACCTGCAGCACTCAACACCAGTGTTAAACACACATAATGGTGCAAATGATGTCATGTGAGTTCACTGACAACCAAGCACACTCCCTGGGGTGCATCCACAAACATCACATACACTCAGGATGCCTGAACCAATGCTGACACAAAAACAATAGCCAAACACAAACCTCACAAACAACATACACAGAAGTCCAACAAGCCCACATATGGCCAGCCAAACAGTGGAAAGGCAAAGAGACCCCAGACAGAACAGGAAAATACAACATTGTCACTCAGGACCAATGCACAGACACCATACCCCAACACAAACAAGAAGTGCATCATGCCAAAACAATCATGAACACAAATTGGGATCAATGGGATAATAAGCTAACACAGACAGAGGTACCACACCACCCATCAAGCCAACATGGTGACATAGTGTACCACACACATGCACATGCACAATCCTGACAAGTGACAGATCAAAGATTGGAGGAGATAGCACTATTGCGCACTCAAAACAAGCTCAGTAACCAGACTACACCTTACTGCACGTGACACACACACAAGTAATGCACACTACACTTGCAACACACATCAGAATGTATCACAACGTCCAAACTACTCACACACAATGTCATGCACAAAATAACATCACACATGGAGTATCTCTCAGCAGAAAAAGCCAACACAGGCCAAACACTGCATACATCCACAACAAAAACACAACAGATGCACATGCCAATCCATCACATTGCAAACTCAGCTGGACATCAGGGGGATGCACACCAGGCAAGTACAAGGCAACATACACTGACAGCACTGCATGCAGGCCAAGCAGTGTGTGCACACCAACCAAATCAGTAGCACACATGTCTCGGTATCACACCATGTAATCCCACAACGCAAAGCAGCAGAGCACACAGACAACATCACACTCAGGAAGGGTAGCAGTACCTCAGCAAACACATATACAGCTAACCCAACACTCACATATGCACAACTCAGGGACACCCAGGTGCTAACAACATGACCAGAGGACTGTGCCACAAAAACAGGTGCACTGCACATGAGCAACCTTGACTGCAAACCAGTACAAGAAAAACACACATAACTAATTGGGAAACTGTCCTGAGTGGCACATTGGTCCTGTGCATAGATCAGCACCACAAAGCATAGTGTAACAAAGGGAGTGGTGGGGAAGCTCACACACTGGCAACCCAAGGGGTAGGTGACATGAGATTGAAGTGGTGTGTACATCAGTAGTGGACAGGTCAGGAGTGTACTGTACACAAATACATGGAGGAGTCACTCACAATGGGTAGGCATCAAAAGCACAGATAGGGGGTGGTATGACTCCACATCCCACATACCATATTGGAGCCAAAAATGACTCAAGTGACAGAAATGTATGAGAAAACTCACCAACAATGTCAGTGTGGATGAGCAGGTCTGAACAGTGAGCACAAACAATAACAAGACACATGGTTGATCAACAAAACACAACACAGACTTGACTGTCACACACTCTGCATACTCACAACTGGCAGCAACAACAAGTATGTGTCTCCCAGGAGTGCAAGGACACAGCAACACACTGCACAGTGCACAACCTAAAACACCTACATGTGCACAGAATCACAAGCACAGGGCTGACAATTCTAACAAACAGGCACTCATCTCCTGGGTCATGCATGTCTGCAGTAGGCATTGCATGGGCACATACACATCAACACTATTGACAAAGTCACCCCTTCACACTTCATGACCACTCAAGTGCACACATTCAAATGTACCCATGTGACTAGGAAGCCAGGCTATCACAAGATGACCATACATCAACACTATTGTTCACACATCAAGAAAGATCACACAGACATGATGGACCCTGGCCAGCCTGCCTGTAATCCTGTGGATAGAATTCCCCTCTGTGCTGGTAGTGCATCCTAACATGACGTGTACAATTTAGCAAACCTGACCATATGCTGAGTATTATAATAGTAGATCATCACAAATAGCCATCATTGCACCCTCAACCCTCAGAATGAAGAAGAACTCAAGTGCCCCTCACCACTGGCAAACCCTGAAAAAATAAAAGAAGCAATTGGCAATGTTAAAGTGGCATACAGAGCATGTGTCACATGAAACCATACCCATACAGAAAGTTGTTTTTATTAAGCAAGGACACTGACAAAGCAGACAACAGACGTAACTGTCTTTATTACATATTACTCAGATAGGCATCAAAAGTAGACAACAGCAAGGCAGGTGGCCAGTCCATAGTTCAAAGTAGGCATATGTGTGCATGAGAAGCTGCACCGGGAATGGGCAAATAAAGTAACAACCAGCAAGGCCAGTGGCCAGTCCATAGTTCAAAATAGACACATGTGTGCATGAGAAGCTGCACAGGGAATGGGTGACACCGTACACTGCCATGAGAAGCAACACAGCTAGAGGGATAACAATGGGCAGTCCAGGCACCGCTGTGGGAGAGATAGGTGTGGGAGAGGGACTTAGCCTCAGACTTGACTGTCAGTCAGACTGGGAGGTGGCTGATTGTCAGGGTCAGTTGAAGGACTGGACCTGGGAGAGAGAGGACCAGCTGAGGTAAAGGCATCAGTGTCTTTGCGAGCCGGAGGGCTGCTTGGATCAGGTGGTGTGGTGGCACTTGGAGGCGGAGACATACTGCCATGAGACACAGTGTGTGAGGGACAATATGGAGGGTTGCCTTTCCACTTCTTGGGGATTCAATAGGTAATGATTGTCTTGGTAGGAGTGGGAAGTGTTGCGGGCACAACAGACTCACTCTCCACCACAGGTGCATCAGGTGCAGGTGGGGGCCCTCCCTCTGGGGATCTGCTGGATCAGGCGGTATGCTTGACCACGCCTTGCCTTTTCCCCTCCATCCCGTTGATCAGGTGAACCCTCTACATTGCCCTCCTTTCCCAGCTTCACAGGGGTGTGGGTGGCAGTTGAGGTTGTGGGTGAATCTGACTTAGAGGGCTTTTTCTACAGACTCTTAGCAGGCACCCGCTTCACAGCAGGCACAGCAGCTGTCTGCCTGTCTTTGGGAGATGCTTTTGGGATAGGAGGGTTCTTGGATGGAGCAGACTTTGAGGCATGTGAGCCTTAGATGCTCCTGAGTGTCACCTGAAGGGCTTTTGCCTTTGCACTCCTGTGTCACTTTAGTTTGTTTGGGGGATGGTGTCTGCGCTCTGGCCCGCTTGGCTGCTGCTGTTGTGTGCTGTGTGTGGTGTACCTGAAGCCTTTGGGCTGTGGTGTGTGGTCACTCTCGTCAGATGTAGCCATGGCAGGGGGGTTGCCAAAGGGACCGGAGCTGGACTCTGAGCCTGTGACAGCTGAATGGCTGCTGTCACTGTGGAGGACAACGACCATACAGTCCTGTGTAGCCCACCCACATCTGAATGAATCCCCTCCTTGAAGGCAACTACCTGTGCCAACTTCTTGTCATGGTCTTGGAAGGCATTCAGGAGAGTCGTCTGACCCACATACAGCTGGTGCAGAAGGTCTACCGCCTCAACTCTGAGGGCAGCAGGGGAGACAGGGACAGGGGCAGTGGTGCCTAGGGGGATGGACACTCTTCCCTTCTTACTGGTGCGAGCACTTGCAGCACTAGTGGAAGTAGCTGGGAGGGTGGGCACTGGACAATGTGTGGTGGCCGAGGAGGCAGATTTCCCACTCCCTGTGCCCGCCAACATTGAGGAGCCACCGCTGGTGTCAGATGACATAGAGGTTGGTGTTTCTGGGTGTGATTCCTCAAGGACGCTCCTGTCCCCCTCTGAGGCGCTGGTCACATCAGTGTCAGTGAGATCATGTGTAGCAGTCGTGCAAGATGCCTCAGTACTGGTGTCCGTCCCATGTCCTTCTCTGTCCTCGGTAGATGCTACAAGAGACAGAGACGTAGGTTCAGTTTAGTGCCATACAAACAAACACCATATGCAAGCAAAGCACAAACAAGATGATGATACCCCCAAGTTGCACACTACCCTGCGCAAAAGATGCATGGTAACATGCACACTTGGCATTATTAACCCATGTGATATCCACACAGCCAAATAGCTTGCCCGTTTTTCCGTGTAACCTGACATATAGATCCCAGTGAGCATACCTAGGTCCCTGTGGGTAAAAAAGATATACATCCCAACATGTTGTCACAATCACATATGGAGTCAACATAAGGGGACAACACAGATACAGACTCCAAAATGTCATTTAGCAATGGCCATGACCTCCTGCCAACCACCATACCACGCTTTGGTGCACAGCCACAGTTGCACATTGGTGTCAGATGTGTCGTTCTCACAATTTCGAGCTCAGGCACTGCACACATTGATGAAAGCACACTCAGATGTGGCACACTGCCGTTCACTGTCATGGGATGTCCCTGACTCCCCCAATGCAACCAATGCAATAAGGCCACAACTCAGAATGCAATGTCAAGGGCCATTACATCAATGACATGAGAAAGTACATATAGCGAAAATGCATGACAGCTGCACCCAACAGAGAGGCCACGTACAAGCCATTGCATCACACTAAAAACATCACAGAGCTCAGCACTTGTTCAGGGTTGGAATACATGCAGTCACTCACAACCAAAGTCACCCTTCCCAGAATCCTCACCCCCAGCTTGCTACTGATGGGCCCTCAAACGATCATCAAGCTCTGGCTGTGTCATGCTCCTGCTTGCCAACCTGCCAGTCCGAGGGAGCAGCCCCAGCGTCATCTCTGCCACGTTTTTGCTCAGCCGTCAGATGTCATCCCACCTCTTGTGAGTGTGTGTGCCATCGGTTGGAGACACCCAGAGCCCGCACCTTGCATGCAATGGCCCTTTATACGGCCTTCCGCTGGTGGACTTTAAACTGCAGGCATGGGAGACAAGGAGAGCACATTTCAGTGACACTGGGTTATTTACCACTGTGTCTCAGTACAGGAGCATGCACACACTCAGCGCAGCTATTCAGATATGTTTTGCAGAGATAATACAACATGACACGTAGTACATTAGCATGAGATAATCATACTTAGATACATGCAGGTATGAGTATAGACACAGTGCCTGGCCATCTCATACACATGGAGAATGCCAGCACAGAAAGCAAGGTGAAGATGGCCCACATCTGCAATGCAGTATGTGAGAGAGCAAGACATACATTACATTGCAAATTATGTTTTGGTACAGACTCACTGTGGCCAACACTGCACACCCCTCAATGTCCTTGGCATGTAAATGGCTATCTGTGTCATGAAGGTCACATATAGGGACATGATCTTACAATCTCACACCCTTATCACAAGGTCTGTCTTGTGCAATCCACAGGTTTAAGATAGTTCATTGAGGAATAGAGTAGCAGACAACCCATTCTGTGATGGGTCCCTGACAAATTGGGCAATGACTGTGCAGGCCAGGAGGGCTCACGCTGCGTTCTAACGTGGGCCACCAGAACTGTCACATGCATGTACAATATGAGAGGGAAAAATGTGCCTACACATGCTAGTCAATACACATAATGATGAACATGGAAGGGGGACGTTTTAAAAGTACAACAATCTGCTGTGTCATAGGTGAATTTCCACCAAGAGTGTCACGTCTGGCATTTTACTCTTGTGCATAATGCTGACATATCCATGGTGGCAGTATTAAGTCAGACACACTTCCATCAGTACCCTCTGGACGGAAACTCTTTACAATGTCACAGGTGAGCCTGTGAAGAAACTCATGGACCCAAACATCTATTAGCACAGGCAATTTCTGTACTGACTCCCACTTACCAAACTTGCAGTGTCACTGTATGGCTGCAAAAACATGGCATATCCTTCCCATCCTGTTTTGCAGCCAGTGAAATGTGTAAAATAGGCTACAAATCACTTTCCCCTGAGGTCAGCATGCTAGGCAGTTTATCACACATACCCTCACTCTCAGGCACTTACTGCAGCAGATCAACTTAATTCGTGTACTCCCTGCACTCCCCCTACTTTCACCCTGAAACACTTACCATGACATCAGGAGCACTATATAGCCTCCCATACTGTGTGAGCACCTCATCCACCAGCACCTCCAGCTCTGTGGTGAAGGGACAGGCCCTGATGTTCTCAGTCCTCACCATTACTGGGTCCAGGAGACAGGAACAGCAGCAGTTGGGGGTGAAGTGTGTCAGTCAACAGTGTCTGAAAGCAGTGGAAATGTGTGGCTCTCTCCCACAAATATATATACCCCGTGGGGTTGTTTCAGTGGTACTAAGCTGCTGCAATTTCTGTTCCAGATCAGCTTTTTTCAAATGCATCCAATGACCGGCCCACGGTAGCGGATCACGCCTACCGTAATTTTCAAAATTACATTTAGCTACCACAATTGCAGGTCCCATTGGCTGTAAGGGCATGGCCATTGGCGGTGATACATCGCAGGGGCCAGGCGGTTGCTACCGTGATCGTGCATCTTACAATTGCATCGAGGGACCGGCTACGCAATAGCAGAGCACGCCTAGTGCTATTTTCAAAATTGCGGTTGGCTACCGCGATTGCAGATCCCATTGGCTGTAAGGGCATGGGCATTGGTGGTGACACACCACAGGGGCCGGGCGGTTGCTACCATGATAGTGCATCTTACAATTGCATCCAATGACCAGCCCCGCGTTGGTGGAGCACGCCTACTGCTATTTTCAAAATTGCATTTGGCTACTGCGTTTGCGCTTCCCTTTGGCTGTAAGGGCATGGGCATTGGTGGTGGCACACCGCAGGGGTCAGGCGGTCGCTACCGTTATTTGGTCGACTGATCTTGGTGCCCATGGCCATGATTGTGGTGGTGGAGCACACCTACCGCCATTTCACAATGTGTATATCAATACCGCGATTGCGGTGGGCATTGGCGGTAGCACACCGCAGGGGCCAGGCGGTCGATACCTTAATTTGGTCGCTTGACATTGGTGCCCATGGCCATGATTGTGGTGGCGGAGCACACTAACCGCCACTTCACAATGTGTGTATCTCCACCGCAATTGCGGTGGGCATTGGCGGTGGCACACCGCAGGGGCCAGGCGGTTTCTACCGTGATTTGGCCACCTGATATTGGTGCCCATGGCTGTGATTGTGGTGGCTGAGCACGCAAACCGCCATTTCTTAATGTGTATATCACTACCGCGATTGCGGGGGACATTAGCGGTCGCACACTGCAGGGGGCAGGCGGTCGCTACCGTGATTTGGCCACCTGATATTGGTGCCCATGGCCGTGATTGTGGTGGCAGAGCACACCAACTACCATTTCAGAATGTGTATATCACTATCGCGATTGTGGTGGGCATTGGCACACCGCAGGGGCCAGGCAGCCGCTACCGGATTTGGCCACCTGATATTGGTGCCCATGGCCGTGATTGTGGTGGCAGAGCACGCTTATGGCACCTATGGACTTATCATGCAGTGGCAATGTCAGTGGCCAGTTCAAAACATTGTACAGTAGACACATGAATCATGCCACCAGATAGTGCTAACCAATGCTAGTGTGACATTTAGCCCACTGATGACTACAAATGCCATGTCAGTGCACAGGATTACATGCACGGGCATGTACTCACTCACATGTCACTTATGAAATTGTTATGCATGTACACATATCTGTGGTGTGGTGGACTCTCACATGTGTACACATTTCAATGTGTGAGATAGCTAAGTGACACACAGTAATGAAGGTATGACCACATAATGGGCCCGATTCACAGAACTAACTTAAGATAAAATCCTAAACTTACTTCCATTTTGGTATTCACAGAAGGCACTTACTCATTTTGGTATTCACAGAAGGCACTGACTCATCAATGAGTAAGTGCCTTATGTGAATACCAAAATGAGTAAATGGTAGTAAGTTTAGGATTTTGTCTGTTAGTTAGTTCTGTGAATCAGGCCCATAGTGCATATTTCACTGTGTAGGTTGCTGAACTCATGATAATACTTGCTCTTTGTGCACACACAGTGCACATTGTGTTGTTATTGGGTGCCCTGTCCGACTTACGTAAGAAGATGTGGCAGGTACAGCAGCTATGTAGAGGCTAACCGTGTTGCTGTCTCACACATGTGCTGTGTCAACTACTCTCAGGGCTGGTGACACAAGATGTTGAAATGTACCTTTTGGAATTCACATAGTCTGATTCTGTTTTGAGGGTACTCACTGTGTGAATACTGGACTAGTGTGCGACTAGTTTAGATCAAGGTGTCCCTACTAATGAGTTGTGCTGTAAGCTGAAGCGTTTTTGCCAGTAATTGTTGGCGCTGTCTCAGTCAACACGTAAGATGTTGGACACATCACATAGGGGGATTTATTTTTTATTTTTATTTTATTTTAAGAGTTTTATATAGCGCTGGCTAGACCCGGAGATATCAGAGCGCTTTACATGAGGTTCCACAAAATTACACAATTACATCAGTTCCAATTTACATAAGTTGCTAGACAAACAATTACAAGAACATAGAAAAAGAGATAAGGGAAGAGTAGAGGGGAAGGGGGTCAGGGTAAAGGGGTGGGAGGGAGATACAGCAGAAAGACTAAGGAGAGTCCGACTGGGTAGGTGACGGTCGAAGGGGAAGACCCAAAACCCATCTCCTCTATAGCTAACAGGTAGCTCCATCTGGCTTTGGCCAAATAGCTAGGTCTCAATGGGAAACATTTAGAGAACATGGAGGGCAAAAATGGAGCGTAGAGGGGAGGGGACAGGGAAGGTGAGCAAGAGAGGATAGGGGAAGAGACAACAAGGAGAGACGAAATTAAGTCTGTCTAAAGGCCGACTAGGTAGGTGACGACCAAGGAGGGAGTCCACGGCCCATCTCCCCTATAGCTAAACCAGGTAGCTCCATCGGGCATCAGACAAAATAGTTCAGTCTCAATACACTCAGAGAGGAGAGAAGGAGAGACATAAATAGAGGGAGGATGCAGGAAGAGACGACAGGAGAGACGAAAGGAAGTCTGTCCACAGTCCGGCTGGGTAGGTGACGGTCGAAGGGGAAGACCCAAAACCCATCTCCTCTATAGCTGTCAGGTAGCTCCATCGGGCTTTGGCCAAATAGCTAGGTCTCAATGGGAAATATTTAGAGAACATGGAGGGCAAAAATGGAGCGTAGAGGGGAGGGGACAGGTAAGGTGAGCGAGAGAGGATAGGGGAAGAGACAACAAGGAGAGACAAAATTAAGTCTGTCTAAAGGCTGACTGGGTAGGTGACGACCAAGGAGGGAGTCCACGGCCCATCTCCCCTATAGCTAAACCAGGTAGCTCCATCGGGCATCAGACAAAATAGTTCAGTCTCAATACATTCAGAGAGGAGAGAAGGAGAGACATAAATGGAGGGAGGATGCAGGACGAGACGACAGGAGAGACGAAAGGAAGTCTGGCTAAAGACCGACTGGGTAGGTGACGTCCAAGGAGGGAATCCCCGACCTGTCTCCCCTATAGCTAAACCAGGTAGCTCCATCGGGCATCAGACAAAATAGCTAGATCTGGCTAGATCTGGGATTTAATTGACATGTGTGCCCTTTCATCTCACCTAGGAGATGAACAAATGTGCATCGTCAATTCACAGTGCTGGCAGATATGGAGGATGAGGACATCATATGGAAATTCTGTCTGGATCGACCTACCCTTCAAGACCTATGTGCTCTGTATGAGCCCCATCTGAGGCCCCACAGAACCTATCCGACTGCCTTGACACCAACGTGTAAGGTGATGGCGGCCCTACATTTCTTGCCTACTGGTTCATTCCAGTACACGGTGTCCACCGCAGGTGGGATGTCACAACCTGTGTTCAGCATGGTGCTAACTGATGTCCTGTCCACTATGATGACCTACAATGACCGATTCAACCATTTCCCCAGGAGGCATGAATTGGAGGCTGTGAAGGGTGATTTTTATGTCCTTGGCCACGTCCCTAATGTTGTTGGTGCCATTGACTGCACACATGTTGGCCTGGTTCCACCACAGGCACGTGAGCACATCTACAGGAATCTGAAGAATTTCCATTTCATCAATGTGCAAGTGGTTTGCTAGGCAGATATGATAATCTAACATGTCTGTGCCAAATTCCCAGGATCAACCCACAAATCCTACATCCTGTGTAACACAGCGTACCACAGCTGATGGCAAATCTGCATCCAGAGCGTGCATGGATTGTGGGTGAGTACGCAGAGACAAGTAGTGTGCTGTATGTGTGACATGCTGTTCTCAGCTACTGTTCATATTACAATATTCGTCTGTGTATCTCACACCTAGGTGACTCTGTATATCCCAACCGGCCTTGGTTGCTGAGCCCACTGAGGAATCCCAGGCCCCCAGGGGATGTCTGCTACGATGATGCCCATGGGAGGACACATTGCGTGGTGGAGCGTACTTTTGGTCTACTTACGTCACAATTTCCCTGCCTGGACAAGATCTGAGGTGCACTGATGTACTCTCCCCAAAAGGTGTGTCAGATCGTAGTTGCATGCTGCATGTACCACAACCTGGCCTTGCGCAAGGAGATCCCCCTGCTCCTGGACGATGATAATCAGCTGAGGCCCCCGCCTGCAAACCCACACATGTCCAGTGATGAGGATAGTGGAGAGGAGGAAGGTGTTGACCTGCGTCAACAGCTCATCAACTGCTACTTCCCTTGAAGGTGAGTGAAAACGTACAATGGTGCCATTGTCTGCTGATTTTGTTGTTGGTGAAAAGGCCTAGGGGAGTTATGTGACTGCTGCCTGTTGTTGGCTCTGTGCTGGCTGCCAATATTTCTGGGACAGGGTAGTCATACACAGATACAGGATGTTTATGTTGGTACAGTTGCTGATTGTAATGTGTGCAGATTTGAGTACCTTGATGACAAGTGTTGTGTAATGGCTGTGATGCCATCACCTGACAAGTGAATAGTGTTCTCTGGGGAACATCGTTTACAACGAAACTTTTACCCCGCACTACCATTACAACTCAGGAATTACAACGAAAGTCGTTACAACGACTTTCGCTGGAGGGCGCTGTTGGATAGGAAATAGCTTAATTGTCTATCCAACACCTTCCCTACTATCCACGGGGACTGGCGTTGGAATAGAAAATTAAACTATTCCACTATCCAGCGCCCCCCAACGCAAGTCGTTGTAACGACTGGCGTTGTAATGCCCGCGTTGTAAAGGCATCCGTGGTAAAAGCATGCGTTGAAACGACATACATCCGTGTTCTCTTGTGTTTTCCTAGGTGCCTTCAGCCTCTCAATGCCTCAAAACAATCAGTGCTCCTGGTACATTGTAAACAGAGTCAACATTGTACATCCTGTGATAACCATGGAGCTGACATGAAAACATAGGTGTGTAAAGAGTGTTTATTTACAATGGATATATGTGACAGGGAAGTGAATATTAACTAAAAGGTGAAAAGTGAATCAATGATGGTAGATGAGACAATCGAGTTTTCACCACATTGATGTGGTGACCCAGTTCAACAGACGCATCCCTTTAACCTGGCAGTGTGTGTAAGGACAGTCAACAAAGTCAATGGCAAGGTGAAGAGGGGTGCTGCCATCATGGCTGGCTCCTTGAATGGAATTTGGCTGGTGCTTTGCCACTGGATCCTCCCTGGGATTTCTTTGGACGGCCCCTTGAACGTTTGGCAGGGGCGAGGCTCCGCTGCGGGCTCAGCGGGGTCTAAGGACTCACCCCTCTCTGTGGCCGCAGGGGAGGTGGGGGTACAGTCATCCTGTGGGCCACTGGAGGGAGGTGGAGCTGTTGTTTGGGCAGCAGGCCTGTCTCTCAGAACCCCAACAAGCTGGCCCAAGAAGTCAATGATTTGGCCCATGTGTATGTCTATGGACCTCAGGAGCAGGCGGAGCTCACAGGAATCTTCAAGAGCCTGACCTGTGGGTCCCTGGGCTCGTTCATAGGCCCCACGGACTCTGGCGATGTTGGCCAGGGCTTCGGTCCCAGTGTCCAGTTGGGTTTGACATCCAGTTGCCCTCCCACCTGCCCTGCTGTTCCGGACCTATGGCGTCACCACTCCACGCACCCATGTACTCTCCCTGCCCTCCTCAGAATGTGGGGTGGGGTGGTCATCCTCTGAGGCCATGAGAGTGTTGCAGGCAGCACTGGTGGTGGTAGTGGTGGAGGCTGCACAGGTTGTTACAGCAGGGGTCAGCGTAGTTGTTGTTGCTGAGGTGGTGGTGGGGGGGGGGACAGTGGGGTCCTGGGACCTGTTTCGCCCTGGCATGCCTTCTGGCTCCGCATCCAAGAAATCTAGGGAGTCGGCATCAGAGAGTCCATGTTCCGGGGGTGGAGCCCGGCTCTGCAGGTTGGTGTGATCATCTTCTGCTGTCTGTTCTTGGTCACCTGTGGAACAGAGGGGAAATGGTCATTGAAGTGCACCCCTCAAGCTTGGTGTTAAATGTTTCTTATTTACAAGTTATACACCACACAGTTTACATTGTTATCACATTGTATGTCTGCACAGTACTGTGCATCATGACATGATTTGGAGGTACATATATTACTTGTCCATGGTGTGACATCTCAATAGCTACCATGCGTCACATGCAGATTTTGTGATTACAAGGACATGTTGTGATCTAACGACTAGCAGCACAATGACTTTATGTGAAGCATCTTTGTTGATTACTCTGCATGGAAGACGTAACATCTGAGCATGAACTAGACATTGTAATCTCATGCATAATTTTGTCATGTTTCTTTGTACGACAGAACATGCTTGTTTTATTTTCATATGGGCCTTGATGTTCTGCCCCTGTGGCACTTACAGATAGCATTCAGTGCTGTGCATGATTGTGCCCTGAGTTTCTTCAACATGTGATTTGGTGAGTCACACTTTGGTTTCTGTGACAGTTACATACGCTTAGCTGTCTGCACACTGTAAGCGGCAATTGGATCTGTGACAATTTTGGTGGGATATGAGGGCAGATGTGGTCTTATGGCTCCATGTTTTTTTAGAGAAATGGCAGGGTGCATGTACTGTCTACTTACCTGCTCAGTGGCATATTTGGGGGGTATTTCTGACACATCTTTCTGGGTGTGTGGTGGAGTGCTTCGTCCTGCTGAACTGTGGGACAAGGGGACCTGTTGGGAGTTAAAGTGCTCGCCTCCCACCCACAAACACCCCTCCCTGTTAAGATGGCTACCTACCTGTAAGTTTGATGTGGGAAACTCCCCTCCCTGTGAAGATGGCTACCTACCTGTTAGTTTGACTAGGGCAATGTAATCAGCTTTGGGACAACGGGGCCTGGTGGGAGTTGTAGTGCAGGCTTCCTCACCACGAACAGCCCTCCCTGTTATGATGGCTACCTACCTGTTACTTTGAAGTGAGCAATGCAATGGCTGACAGAAGGTTCTGGGTGAGGTGGGGTGGGTGCTTCATCATGGTGTGGTTTGTGACAAGGGTGCCTGGTGGGAGTTGTGGTGCTGGCCTCCCACACACACACCCCCCTCCATGTGAAGATGGCTACCTATAAGTTTGATGAGTGCGATTCAATGGCTGCCACGTGGTTGTGGGTGTGTGAAGTGCTCTATCTTGCTTAGCTTTGGGACAAGTAGGCCTGGTGGAAGTTGTAGTGCAGGCTTCATCACCACATACCACCTTTCCTGTTAAGATGGCTACCTACCTGTTAGTTTGACGGGGCAATGCAAGGGCTGACACATGGTTGTAGACGGTGTAAGTGTTCCATCCTGTTCAGGGGTCGGACAAGGGTGCCTGGTAGGAGTAGTAATGCAGTCTTCCCACCCAAAAACACCCCTCCCTGTGAAAATAGCTACCTACCTGTGTAGTTGACAGAGGGAGGGAATAGGTTACACAAGGCTCTTGGGTGGGGGAGTGTTCCATCCTGCTCAGGGGTGGGACAGAGAGCATAAGATGGCTACCTACCTGTTAGCTTAAGGTGAGCAATGCAATGGCTGCCACATGGTTCTGGGTGGGGGAGTGCTCCATCCTGCTCAGCTGTGGGACAAGGGGGCTGGGGGGGAATTGTACTGATGGCTTCCTAACCAAACAGCTCTCCCTGCTGAGATGGCTACCTACCTGTTAGGTGAAGGCGAGCAATGCAATTGCTGCCACATGGTTGTGGGTGGGGGAGTGCTCCATCTTGCTGAGCTGCTGTGGGACAAGGGTACCTGGTGGGAGTTGTAGTGCTGGCTTCCCACACACAAACACCCCTCCCTATGAAGATGGTTACCTACCTGTAAGTTTGGTTGGTGATATACAATGGCTGCCACATGCTTCTGGCTGGGAGAAGTGTTCCATGTTGCAGAACGGTGGGACATGGGGGCCTTTTGGGAGTTGTGGTGCTGGCTTCCCACCCACAAACACCCCTCCCTGTTAAGATGGCTACCTACCTGTGAGTTTGATTGGTGAAGTACAATGGCTGCCACATGCTTCTGGGTGGGGGGAGTGCTCCATCTTGCGCAGGGGTGGGACAAGGGGGCCTGTTGGGAGTTGAAGTGCTGGCCTCCCAGCCACAAACACCCCTCATTGTAAAGATGGTTACCTACCTGTTAGTTTGATGTGAGCAAACACCCCCCGTGTTAAGATGGCTACCTACCTGTGAGTTTGATGTGATTAATGGAATGGCTGTCACATGGTTCAGGGAGGTGGGTTTGCTCCATCTTGCTGAGCTGTGGGACAAGGGGGCCTGGTGGGAGTTGGAGTGCTGGTTGCCTATCCAAAGACATCCCTTCCTGTTAAGATGGCTGGCTCCCTGTGGAGCAGAGGAAGTGAATGGTTACACATGGTTCTTGGGTAAGGGAGTGTTCCATCCTGATGAGCTGTGGGACAGGGGGCCTCGTGGGAGTTGTGCTGGCTGCCTGTACACATGAAACCCAGGGAATGTTGCTAGCTACCTTTGGGGTGAATGAGAGGGAGTGAATGTTGGATCTGTGAGACATGTGTTGGGGAGTGTGTGGTACACATGGGTGCTTTTGTGCCTAGGAGGTGTAGCTTTGTAGTTGTGCAAGACAGTACATAGCAGTGTGATGGTAGACATGTGATGGTATTTACAAGACCCCACTCCCCCAGGTATTTCTTTGAGACTCTCTGGATGCAGTATGGCAAGCACCTTCTCCTCCCATGCAGTTAATGTTCTTGGTGGAATGGGAGGGCCACCACCAGTCATCTGAGCCAGCTGACGGTTCTTGTTGTTCTCCTTCACCTGCCTATTCAGGTCATGCCATGATCTCCTTGGTGCGCAGGATGGTCCCTACTGCATTGACCTTTTTGACTATCCTTTCCGACATTTGTGCTGTGGTGGCTAATGGTGTCTGTTGGACCAGGTTACCAAACAGTTGTGGTTCTAATCTGATTATCTCATCTGCCATGACTGAAAACTCATTGTCAGTGAATTTGGGCATTTTCTTTTGTGCCATGATGTGTGATGTGCAAATGGTTTGAGGTGCTGGTGTGAGGGTGGTGGGGGTGGTGTAGGTGGTGTGTGTGTATGTGTGTTTGTGTGTGCGTTGTTGTGCTGGTGAGATGTGTGGTGTTTTGCCTATCCAATGTGCTGTAGGGTTTAGTTCCTTCAGGGCTGGAGTAGTGCAAAGGATTCTGGTCAGGGAAGGGGCAGGTTTTATACCAGGCTATGTGGGTGTGTCAAAATGGTGTATCACTGTTAGGTGTGTTATGTTGGTTGTCCTGGGATTTGTATTTTTTTAGTTGCCCTGGAGGGTGTCCTTGGGGTATGTTAGGTGTTTTTGGGGGCTGTGCTAGTTTGATATGTACACTTGGTGTCCTTGTTGTGTGTTTTTTTTGTCGACCGTCACAAGGATTCCGGTGCGGCCGCAGCAGTGGGTATGCAACAGCCCTTCCACCTGCTCTCCCATTCATCACTGTTGGCGATCGTGGTGGTTGGAAACAGTGGATCGTTCCGTTGTCACCTCAATAGTATCCTAATTATGAATGCAGTCACTTCGCTGACCTTGCGGCGGGTTTGGGTTTTTCCGCTGCAAATCCGACTGCCGCGGATGGATTTTCACCTGCTCCGCCTGCTACGGGCGGTCATTTGTGGCATCGTTCCGCTGCGGTCTGATTTTTCTGGCGGTTGATCCTAATCTGACCGCTGCTTTTCCCGCGGTACCTGCGGATGGTCAATTTCCGATACCATGGCCGTTGGAATGGTTTTCCAACCGCCATCCTAATAGACCCCTAAGTACCTTATTTAACTCAACATAATGAAACATATAAATTATTAAATATACAACTTAACCTATAAAGAAAGTAAATAACTCAAAAGTACAAAACATAACTAATACATTTGTTTTTCTTCACAGATTTACAAACTGCACCTACAAAGAACATCCACGAAATTAAATTCATCAACTACAAAAAGTAAACAACAGGATGTGGGAGCACACCGCTGACCTCTCAGGCAAGGTTCGCCCCTGGCATTCTGGGAAATGCAGTCTCTTGTAGCTCGCTCCGATATTTTCGAGTGTTTCGACAAGGTTGGCGCAGATGGTAATGATCTCTAGATACGTGTTTCTGGTTTATTAACCGTCATCAGTAGAGAATACAGTCTTGTATTTTGGGGTTTGCTGAGTAGGCTGCCAAAGATTATATCAGGTCCGGTACATCTCACTGGTGTG
Source organism: Lissotriton helveticus (assembly GCF_964261635.1). NCBI lineage: Eukaryota > Metazoa > Chordata > Amphibia > Caudata > Salamandridae > Lissotriton > Lissotriton helveticus. The sequence continues at coordinate 993,143,138 of NC_136067.1, forward strand.
CAGGTGCTTCATCCACGAGCTCTTCAGCTCAATGACTCACGGGAGTACTTTAAATAGACAACAGGATGTGGGAGCAAAACGCTGACCTCTCAGACAAGGTTCGCCCCTGGCATTCTGGAAAATGCAGTCTCTTGGTGCTCGCTTTGATATTTTCCAGTGTTTCGCCAAGGTTGACGTGGATAGTGCTGATCTCTAGACACGTGGTTCTGGTTTATTAACCATCATTAGTAGAGAATACAGTCTTGTATTTTGGGGTTTGCTGAGAAGGCGGCCAAAACATTATATCAGGTCCGGTACCTCTCACTGGCGCGCAGGTGCTTCATCCACGAGCTTGTCAGCTCAATGACTCACAGGAGTACTTTAAATAGACAAAAGGATGTGGGAGCACACCGCTGACCTCTCTGGCAAGGTTCCCCCCTGGCATTCTGGGAAATGCAGTCTCTTGTAGCTCGTTCCGATATTTTTAAGCGTTTTGCTAAGGTTGGCGCAGATAGTGCTGATCTCTAGACTTATGTTTCTGGTTTATTAACCGTCATCAGTAGAGAATACAGTCTTGCATTTTGGGGTTTGCTGAGTAGGCTGCCAAACATTATATCAGGTCCGGTACCTCTCACTGGCGCACAGGTGCTTCATCCACGAGCTTGTCAGCTCAGTGACTCACGGGAGTGCTTTAAATAGACAACAGGATGTGGGAGCACACCGCTGACCTCTCAGGCAAGGTTCGCCCCAGGCTTTCTGGGAAATGCAGTCTCTTGTAGCACGCTCCGATATTTTCAAGTGTTTCGCCAAGGTTGGTGCAGATAGTGCTCCCACCCCTTCCCATCTACAAAAAGTAAGTATTGTTTCAAAGCTGAATAAGAAATGATACAAATGAATTAAAGACATATATCTCACATTTAATTGACATCAACATTTTTCTTTCACACCAACAGAAAATCGAGCAGCTAAAAATCCCATCAGCAAAAGTCAAAGAACACTAATGTAAGTATTTTTTCTATATTATTAAAAATACTTGCATATTTATTATTCACAAAAGCATATTTACTAAACACATATGTATATATCTTCACAGATATATCCCAAAAATGGCAGAAGGAGCAAAGTTTATTACATCGCAAAAGGGGAACCTAATGCTTTGCCACATGGGTTATACCACACCCAAGAAAAAGTCATAGAAACTTAAACTCATTGGAAATGTAGCAAATATTATTCCAATGCCTGTTATGGGAGAGCTACTACAATAGATACGAATGTTGTGAATGTTAGAAAGCACAACCATCCTCCAATGTGACTGAAATGGAAGTAAGAGATGCCCTAGAGCAATAAGGGAAGCAAGCACAAGTTCTCAGCAGACAAGTACTCAGATCTTTTTTTTTTTTTTTTTTTTTCATTGAAATCCTTTATTACAGCATTCAACAACAATACAAACTTGGCCCACTGCCGCGGAAGTCGGCCGCACCACAAGGATACGATTCAATATAAAACGTTTGTACACAGCTATTCAGCCGACATCTACAAGGCCCGGCAGCGAATTAGAATAAACATATGTTGATCGAGCAGGTACAGAACAGGATGAAATGAGGGTTTCATTTTGTAATTAACGGACTCACGTCTAATGCCCTATAATAAAACAGAGCAATACTTTGGGTAGGTAATGTGGCGGGAGAAGCACTGCAGGAACATCCATGAGGACGATACCAACAAAATGTGGACAGAACAGGACATACCGACAGTCTAGCATGTGTCCTACGTTGATAGTCAATTCACAGAGCTTACCCATCCAAAGTCGTTAAAATACAGACGCGTAAGCCCACCATATTGAGTCACAATAACAATCAGGATGACCAGCCAATCGTACACGTATCCGGTGTCATACGACAGAACAGAATGATATTTCGGGCAGGCAATGAGACAGGGCAAGCAATATGGGAACTTCCATGAGGCAGACACAAACGCAAATGCGACTAGTACAGGTTATACAAGCAATACAACATGCCGTCTACGTTGTCATACCATCCACAGTGTTCGCCCACCCAAAATCGTAATAAGACAATAGCATATGTCCTTTGTATCGAATTACAGTAACAATCAGGATGTCCATCTAAGTATACTAATCAAAAAGAAAGAAAAACAAGAAAGAAAAAAGGCCATAGAAACAAATGAAAACAAAACAATCCCCTCCCCCTAACCCCCCACCCCGCACCCCTGCAGATGGCTACAGCCTAACCCCTCTAGCAGCGTGCCTGTCGCCCTAAATAACTAAAACCCCAAAGAAGGAGAAAGAAATATTGACGGGGTCCCCAGGTCAGGCCCCCGCCCCCCCCCCCCACATCCACTTAGTATCCCCTGTCTGCACAAGTTATTTAAAATTTAGCAGAATCCTACAACTGGATAAGGTATTATTCGTCAGACCCACACCCAGTATCCCACGGCATAGATGTAAAACCGCACAGCCACCAAAAGAAACGGACTGCTATCGATCATCCCAGGCCCACCCGATCTTGAACGTGAACACCTCCCCACCCGATTGTTGCTGGCGCAGAGGGGCCAAAGTACCAAATCAATGCCAGCGGATCAGTCTGGAGGACGATTAGAAACATCACAGCACTCCGGAAACCGCAATTCCCAACAAGTCCAAAAGCCAACCAGAGACTTCGTTGCCGTTGTAGAATCGGTAGAGCAAAATCCGGGTCAGAGAAGTGAAGCGGTCGGCCATATCTGGGTTGTATCATAGTACCAGCTACAGGAGGAATGACGTGAGATAAGGCACTAAACAGCCGCCCCCCCAAGCGACTCTCCGACTCATCCATGCGTACCGGGCCTCGGGCACCCTCAGGGCATATTTTGTTATGACAATCAGAGAGTCCTGCTATCACAAGCTCTCGTGTCTCTGGCACCAAGCAGTTCCCATCGGTACACCATAGCTGCATCTCACCGGAAGCTGTATAAGGATTTACACAGGAGAAGCCTCTCATAGATCTTGCCAGCGTCGAACTCAGTCCACACTCCATATTTCCCGGGTTCTGATCCGTATACCAGCGTGTCGGCCCCTCCTGAGCGACGAGACCCTCAGCCATGAGCTGTCGCTTCTCCAGCACAAAGGGGTGTTCGCCTTCCACAAGCCGTTCTCGGTGCGCACTATTACCGTCGTGTTAGCAGCCATCATAGCGAGATCCGCACCTCTCAGCGTGAGCGCATCCAGGGTACATTCCAGGGCAGTCAGTCCCTGGCGCAATGAGGAGTGGAATCCCATCAGTGCCTCCATGATTTTACGCAGCGTAGGTGCCGTCTCCACACCTTCATGGCGGGCCACATTCGCGGCTGTCGGAGCCCCGGGGAGCCGATTATCTCTGTTCGGAGCGCCCCTCCGAGCCATTTCAATATTCCCAGGGGAACAAGGCGGAAATATCGTCCGGTCACTTAAAGCACACTAGCACTCAGGATGTGCACGCCTCGACATCCACTCCGTGGGGCAGAAGTGTCCCTCTGGGGATTCGTACCAGCCGTCACGATCTCATGAGGCACGGGGCACATACAACCGCCTGCGGGTCACCCCCGTATTCAGCCCGCTCTGTGCTGCTGTCGGAATGCGGCATCTGTCATGAAAAACGGGCAATCGTAGTATCCGTCTCAGTTGACCGTCACCTTCCGGGACTGCGCATCCGGTGTTGTTCAATTCGCGGCCGGAAACCCCAGAAACCGAGGTCCCGGCTCTGAAGCCAGTGCAGGCCGCGAGCTCCAGAACGGCATATCTTTGGCAAGAAAGCTCGGAGGTCACTCGGGATCACGCGAATCGGAGTAGTCTCTGCTCAGACATACGGCAGCATGACAGGGGCTCAGGATAGACGACAGGATAAGGTGGTGGGGAAAGGAGATCGACGGAGCCGGGAGCCTAAGCGGCCATCTTGGTCGCCAGCCTGGCTCCTCCCCCCAGTACTCAGATTCTTAAAAATGTTGTAACCAGAGTACCAGAACATGTCACAGGACAACTACCATCTATCCCCAACTTAAAAAGATTAATAACAAAAACTAAGAGAACTTCAGATCTAACTCCACCTACCCCCCAAACTTTTGAAGAAATCTAAATACTCCAGAATACACCATCACCCACAAAGAAGAAAAATTATTGCTGTATGACAACAAAAGTCACGACAAAAGAATTATTATGTGTGCAACTAATACTAATTTGCAAAAACTTAAAAACTGTGAAACATGGATGATGGATGAAACTTTTAAAGTTTGTCCAAAACCATTTAATCAGCTTTGTACAATTCATGGAGAATTTGAAGAGACAAATATCCCATTCATTTACGCACTGCTGCCTAATAAACATAACACCACCTATATTGAAGAACTAGCTACAGAAAATTACTATCCCCAAAGAATAATAATGGATTTTGAACAGGCAATGATTCAAGCAATACTCAAACTAAACCCACACACTGCAATACAAGATTGCTACTACCATTTTAACAAAAGCATGTGGAGGCACCTACAAAAATCTACTTTGAGCATAGAATATTCAACTAAAAGCAACTTTGCCTGCCAAATGAAAAAATGAATAGCCCTGGCCTACGTACCAACTACTGAAGTAGCCAATCGCTATAACTTACTAATAGAAAGTCCTTTCTATCAAGCCAATGAAACTAAATTAAGTCTCTTGCTCAACTACTTCGAAGACACCTGGGTGTGAAGGTTACATCGGTCAGGGCATTGTAGACAATCTAAATTTTAAATCCCCTGGTGGAATGTGTATGCCAGCACTGTGTCTCAAAAAGCCAAGACAAACCGCAGTGGAAGGATGGCATAATGCCTTCCAAGCCACAATAGGAAGAGGACAACCCACATTACACAAACTTATTCAAGCTATTAAAAAAGAACAAAACTACCAAGAGCTCAGAGTAGAGCAATCTCTAAGCAAAATAGGACCTAAACTAAGCAAACAAACAAAAACTATAAATGAATACCTCCAACATAAAACAAGGATGCATCCAAATACCCAAGGACTATAATATCTAGACATGATTGCAAAATCAATTCTTTAAAGTAAACCAAATACAAAACATTCTAAACATAGAAAACATAACAACAAAGTATTTATCTTTTTTTAAATTAAATAATATAATTATATCATAAAATGTAAAATATAACACAAAATTATATAACATAATATAAATAACTTAAAAATAGAGAATTAAAAATAAACATTTCCCACTCACAATAATAAAAATAAGAATTACTTACATCTATGTAGCTGTAGAATATCCTTGAAAACAATAAAATGCTCAGCAAACCAAGCAAAAATGAATCCATTGAATTAGGAAACACCCCCAATGTTTTTTTAATTTAACTGTAGAAAAAGGAATCCAACGCCGCAATCCTCTCAATAACGAAACCCTCAAAAACCGGAAAATAGTTCATAAAAAAATGCTCCAACAACTGTGGAAAAAAGGAAGTGGATAGTAACTTGTTTAAAACAAGAAACAACATTGTCTTTTATTTTAAAAAAACAAAACGCTTGAACAACTTGATCCGTTCACCAAAGCCAGTACCTGTAAATAAAAAATAAACAACATCTACCCACAACAAAAATATAAACCCACAAGAACCAATATCAACATAAAATACACAAAAACACATGTAATAAACACATAAATGAAACTACATAACATTGTAATTATATCCGACACTAAGTCAAACACATAAAACACTGAATTGCTAAAACAACACCTAACTATCAAGAAAACGATCAAATAATGCCCTAATAAATATATTTACACTACTACTAACGTACACCTGCCTTAAAACTAACTTAAAAGTATATCAAACTAAACTTACCCTGACGGCCGAAAATCAGTACCCAATCGCGAGGTTCCATCTTGCAAAATGACCTAAAAACAAAAGAGATAGATAGAAAAGTGAGTAAATGGAAATAAAATGGCCTCATGATTAAAATAAAAATAGGACTAACTCCCCATAGACAAGAATATAAAATATTTAGAAAAGTATTTAAAATTATATGTTTAACTTTATGTATAAACAAATTTAGAAAAAGAGAGCATAGCAAACCAGTGATATTTATACCGCCTTTATGGTACACATAATGTTGTGCGACTTTAAATAATTATTGACTGAGACATTGATATATCAAAAATAGGAAACCATTTTATTTGATTTTATATTTTCTTTTGCATTGATAATGCTTTTTTGTCTGATATTTTTATATAAATTAACAGTAGTAAAAAGAGAGAGATATATTATTCACAATAACATACATATGCAAACAAACGAAAAGACAATATTTAAATACAAAACAGGTGCTATACGATATGTTCGGTTGATGGAAGTGTGGAGGAAGGCAATGCGGCGGAGTGGAACTACGCGCGTTTCGGCCTAAGGGCCTTCATCAGGAAACCGTCATTCGTACATTACAAACATGGTGATAAGCAACAGACACATCCGTGGTGTTGGATGGTAATATCACTCTTTTATTCCTCAAAAGGTAGTTAGGATTGATGACAATAATTCATTTTACTTATGTAATTTCTTTTAAGGTTCCAAGTTGTTTGGGCATTAGATTTTCTTTTCTAGGTCCAAAATATTGTAACGCTTTAAATATAAATAGCAAATCTTCGAGTTCAGATCAGATGTCGGTTCTGTCTGCTATTAAGTGCTGTGAATCAGCCTTGATTTGAATATGGACGATCTGCTCTATTCGGATCAGTATTTGTTTTTCCTTTTTGCGGCCCGAGACACCCTTTAATATCTTTTTCACTCTGATATATATCTTTAAGCTGATAGTTCTGTATAAGCGAACTGGTCAATGGAAATGTCTTCGTGTTGATTTTGTCGATTTTCGCTCGGGGGTTCGTTTTTGCCGTCAGCTTGTCATCGCCTCTAGAGGACTTTATGTATAGCAATTTTTTTCCCAATGTTTAAAATAACCATAGAAAAATATAAAATATACATTAACTGTTATATTATCAAAAAAAGTTATAATATAATATTTAATGTATATTAAAATATATGTTTATGCCATACACTGTGTAGACATTTGGCAGAGATCGCTGTTAGCATTTAGCTGAAGCCATCTTGTTTTCGGCAGCCATCTTGCCTAACCATGTGATTGCCATGTGCTCTTTCCTTCTTCGCTGTTGATTGCCCTTGTGCTGTGCTCAAGAACTGGCTATACTAGGCCTCTGCTACTCTGCACATTGTTGTAAATAAAACAACGGTATTATTAAGCATTAGCTGAAGCCATAATGCATCAGTCCAAATATCTAGTATAGGGATTCCATTTTGTATTTCGAGTCCGCCATTTTTCATGCCCTACATTGCCATGTGCTCAATGTTCTGATTGTCCTACCTCTCTGCCAGTTACACTGTGGATTCTACCTAGCAACAGTTATTATTAGTCCTTCTTGAGAGTGTAGCGCATGCTCAGCAGAAGTAACAGTTGTTCCTTATTAGCATAGCCCTCCCATGTTCTAGAAATACTGTTAGCTCCACCCACTGATATATTTGGAAATGTCCTTACGTGGTTGTAACCTCTGTCTAAGCTGTAAACTGAACCCCTTCCACTGTGTATAAAAGGGGCCATGTGCTTGTATTCAGTGTGCTACTCTGTACAATACTGTAGAAGTGTTGTGGAGGTTGTATCACCACCTTTAAAGGTTTATTAAACTATGTTTTTGTATTTCCAGTTTCCTTGCCAACTTCATTTGTAAGTCTAAGGACTTTGTACACAGAAGGGCGGACCCTTTCGGTACCTTTGGGCCTTGCTGAGACCTGAACTCATCAATTGGCGCCCGTCACGTGGGCTCATCGGCGACTCGGAGGCTCGAAGGACTGGTCGTGACGAAGGAATGGAACTCTGCCGGGGAAGTGATCACTGCCAGCGGCGTCTTTAGTCCTGGCATCCTGAGGTATTTCTTCCTTCCTTCCGATCTGACCATCTGGGTGGCGCCGGTCTTTGACTGAGACCTCTTCTGTCGGTTTGCTGTGGATAAGCCGTTTGAGCAAATTGTGGAACTTGGCAAGTGGAATCTGGACGCTCGTGCTTGGTAAGGACCAATGTATGGTAATTACTGTGAGTGTTTATGGTAGCCAGTGATTAGCAAGGCAGTTTTAGGATACGCTTGCTGTGGCTTATGGATATGGATATGGATATGGAGATGTTTGGATGATCGATCATATTATGATTATGAAAATGGGTATATATGCGTTGCAACACATATAGGCAGGCAATGTGGAGATTTTTCTCCAACATATGGTTGTGAGCGGCGCAACGATTAAGTGCCATTTTTTTGTATAAAATTGCGTATTTCGCACTATTTCTAGCATGCCTGCTTTTAGCGCACTACGTAAGTGGTGCTGCTGTGGAAACCGGTTAAGTCTTGAAGAATCGCAGCCGGCTCCCCCAGAAGGGACGCCGAATAGGGACATGTACATTAAGTTTGGTCTTTCCCCTATAATGTACAGCACATTGTGGAGGAAGTATACCAAGAAGGATCCTGAGTTGAGATGGCCTTTGTATGGTTCGTTTGATGTGCGCAAAATTGAGTATGTGGAACAGTGCCTGTGTAAGCGCCGAGCGAGACAAGACATGTTTGAGAGTGTGCGAATGTGGGTGAAAGAAGTACGTGAGCGTGAGAAACGTGAACATGCGCTGATTGAGAAAGAGCAGAGGAAGAATGTGCGTGAGAAGGCGCAAGAAATGAGACAACGTGAACAAAAAGAAGCGGAAGAAAAACGGGAAAAGGAACGTAGATTGCAGATATCTGGCCAATATCCTATTCGACGGCCTCTTTATCCTGTCCTTAATAATTCTGATGATGATTTTTCATTACTAGATCGTTCTCCGCCTCCGTATGCTGGCCCGTCTGCTCCGAAAGGGGAAGATGAGGATTCTGGATCATTTAAAGATAAGGTAGACACGCGGTCTAAGTTAACATCTGATCGTATGGCGGAGCTCCGACAAATTTCTTATCGTATTCTTAAGGGTACAATTCCTCTTGCTGAAATATTGTTGTCTCTTGAAAAATGGCCGGACAGGGAAAAAATTTATTTTCTTGAAACCTTTTCTGATGAAGTAGTCGGGGCTTTTCGAAAATATTCTCCTGTTCTTGAACCTGATGACATAATACAAGATAAGAAAGAATTGCGTAAAGGTCTCTTTTCTCCTTCCCAGGCAGCTGATGCAGTTCGACGGTTATTCGTATTGCGGGATGAGGCGTCTCGGTTACGAGAAGAAAAACGACAAAAGACGGTGGACGACAAAGAGACGGGTTTGAGTGGCGACGGGAAACAATCACCTATCTTTTCTTCAGATAAGGTCGATATTGTGCATGTTAAACCTATGCGAGAGGCAGCGCCTTTGTATGTTCCTCCTAAAGGAGCGGGTACTAGTTCAGATAAAGATTCAGCTGATGCCCGAGGGTATTTTATCTATAATTGGGTATATACTCCTTGGAATAGAGCGGATGTTATGGCCTTAAAGAAAGCGTTACCTGACCCACGGAAAAATCCTGCTGCCTTTTATGAGGAAGTTGAGGGGGCTTTGAATTCTTGTACTATGACATTAGCTGACATTGATTTATTCTTTGGTCTTATATTACCCCCTGACATGTGGAGATCAGTACGGAAAATTGATGATTTAGTGACGTTTAAAGCTAAATGGGAAGACATTGAGGAGGAGGACAGAGCTAGGAAACCTGCGCAGAAACCACCCCAGCTCATTCTAGACCTCCCTGCTGCCATTTTGATTAAATTGAAGACGATTATCCCCCCTAAAAAGATTGACTGGACTATGTTAGCATCTTGCAAGCAAAAGACAGATGAATCAGTTTCTGACTTCTTTACGCGATTTGAAGAAACTTTTCACGATTTCAGTGGTCAGTCTCTGACGGATGACACGGGTCGACATCTGTTTGTAGACAAATATGTTTCGAATTTATTACCGGGAGTAGCAGCTCGGTTGAAAGCGAGTGAAAGCTCCTGGACGACTTCGACTCCGGCATCCCTCCTGACAATGGCTCAGTATTACGAGCGTCAGGAATTAGAAGCAAAAAGTAATGAAGATAAGAAATCTAAGGATTTGAAAACAAAAGTTATGTTAGCACAAGTGTATGGACCACCCCAGAGAGGAAATAATAGAGGTGGTCGGGGTTTTTATGATTCTACATATAACCGCACAGACTTGGCTAAAGATCAATGTGCATATTGTAAGCAACGAGGCCACTGGGCCAATGAGTGTCCTTTAGCGTGAGAACACAGGGCTATGGGACGGGGTAGAGGTTTTGGGAGAAATCGTGGGGGTTTCTCTGGACCACAAGGTAACCTAAATGACAGGGCTAGATTCGAATCTAGGGAGCAACAACAAGGAGGGTCTAATACCTTTAATAGACGAAATCAGTATCAGATGTCTGACTATGTGCACCCCGAAAGTCATGATTCCCAATATGCATAGGATTGCGTAGGATGGGGGGAGGAATCAGTTGAAGTACCAGTAGATCAGAGGGGTCCTTATGTTACAGCACATGTTTTGGGTTCTACTGATCAGTTTCTGGTTGATACAGGGGCTACTCGTAGCGCTTTGTCTAAACAATTGGTTCCGAGGGCTCCCCTGTCTGGCTTAACGATCACATCTGTAGGGTTCGATGGAACACCTTCTCTTAGCCCATTATCCCAACCCCTTGCATTTCATGTCGACAAATTTACAGCACCATGTCCATTCTTGCTTTCCTCAAACACGCCTGACAACATTGTGGGTCTAGACATGCTGAAACATTTTAGAGCCACAATCCGCTGCTCCCCTGAAGGAGTGCGCGTGATTTTAAATGACAATTACCCTGCAAAAGAGAGAGTGTGTATGGTCGCTGAAAGTGCTGCATTAGCCTCTTTACCTCACACGTTGTGGGCTACTTCAGACACTGATGTGGGACAGATGGTCATTCCCCCGGTTCGCATTAGTGTAAAGGAGGGAGCTGTGTTGCCACGCCTGCCTCAATATAGGATTTCACAGGAGGGTGAGGAGGCGCTCATACAGATTGTGCAGGATCTCATTCGAGTGGGGGTGGTGGAAGAAGTCCCATACAATGTTTGTAACAGTCCTATTTTACCAATCTTGAAGAAAGACACTGATACTAGGGTATATCGATTTATTATTGATTTGAGGGAGGTGAACAAGATAGTGGTGCCCCAATACCCTGTTGTTTCTGACATCACGACACTCCTTACCTTGGTCCCACCAACAGCGACAACATTCTCGGTTGTCGACCTGAAGAACGCCTTCTTTTCGATCCCTATTCACCATGATAGCCGTTACCTTTTCGGCTTTACTTTGAATAATCGATCGTATAGATTTTGTAGAATTCCACAGGGCTATACTGAGAGCCCTAGTATCTACAGTCAGGCATTGAAAAGACAGTTGGATTCCTTTGTCTTGCTTGAGGGGGTAGTGCTTATTCAATATGTCGACGATATTTTGTTGGCTGCTGACACCCCTGAGCAATGTGAGACTTGTACGTTGTCCTTGCTTTCCTTTTTGGCTTCTCACAATCATAAGGTATCTAAGAAGAAATTGCAATTCTGTAGACCTAAGGTGACCTACCTAGGCCACCTTTTGTCTAAGGAGGGGCGTGCACTTACATCAGATCGTATCCAAGCCATCCTGGACACACCAACACCTTCTACACAGAAAGATGTTCGAGCATTTTTGGGTCTTACGTCCTTTTGTAGGCAGTGGATACTGGGGTTTTCACATATAGTCAAACCACTGTTAGCGCTATTGACAAAAGACACTCCAATTCCCCTTCCTTGGACAGATGAATGTGAAAACGCTTTCCAACAGTTACGTCAGGCCCTTTGTTCAGCACCAGTGTTAGGCACTCCTGATTACACGAAACTTTTCACATTATATGTACATGAGAGAGATGGATGTGCGTCATCTGTGTTAGTACAGATGCATGGGGACAGGCAGCGTCCGTGTGCATATTTCTCGGCATTGCTCTATCCTGTCGCTCGGGCATTGCCGGGGTGTTTTCGTTCGGTCACAGCGACAGCTGTGTCAATACGTCAGAGTGAGGGAATAGTGTTATCTCACAAGCTGTTAGTGTTGGTTCCCCATGCTGTTGACGCCCTTTTGAATCAAACAAAGACGCAGCATTTAACAAGTGCCCGTCTGACCGGATATGAACTAACGTTGCTGGCTCCCCATATCACATTGAGGAGATGTGCTACGTTAAATCCAGCAACATTGTTACCATTCCTGACGACTCCGCCTGAGGCACAAGAAGCACATGATTGTATTTTTGTGACTGAGGAACAGACAAAGGGTCGGATCGATCTCCAGGATACGCCTTTCTCAGATGTAGATGGAGAATTATGGGTGGATGGCTCCTGCCTGAAGCTACCGGATGGTACGACTTCGGCAGCATATGCCATCACTACTTTGTATACCATCGTGGAAACAGCACGCATACCACAGAAATCAGCCCAGGCAGCGGAGCTGATAGCATTGACACGAGCATGTGAGCTTAGTGCAGAGTTGTGTGTGAATATTTATACAGATAGCCGCTATGCTTTCGGAGTAGCGCACGACTTTGGCCTGCTCTGGAAGGAAAGAGGTTTTCTGACATCACACGGAACACAAATTATGTATGGAGAATTGGTGCACAATCTTTTGACTGCCCTGACATTTCCTAAAAAGATAGCTATAGTGAAATGCAGTGCACATAAGAAAGTTATTGACAAAGTAGGGCAAGGAAATGCTTTCGCTGACCAAGTAGCACGAGAAACTGCAATGAGACCTGACTCCACTTCAATGTATGTTGTGAAGTCACAAGCAGAACGATGGCATGATGCTAGGAAAGAAGTGAGGGAAATACAGAGAGTTGCTTCTGATAAAGAACGAGAGCAATGGTCTGAAAATGGAGAACTGGATGATGAAGGTTGTTGGCGCAACAAACAAATGGATAGGTGGAAGTTGCCCACAGCTTTTGTCCAACCTATGGTTCAAATGGCACATGGGCTAGCACATGTTGGAGCTTCAGCGATTGTGAAATTGCTAGCGCAAGTTTGGGAGCATCCAGAGATTGCTAGCACGGCCAAGAGAGTGGTACAGACCTGTATGATCTGTCTTAAATACAACCCAGGGAAAGGAACACGGACTCCAGCAGGAGGATTTGAAATACCTACTGCACCTTTTGAAGTCCTGCAAATGGACTATATCCAACTTGAACGCTGTAATAATCTAAAGTACGTCTTGGTGGTGGTGTGTGCTTTCAGTAAATGGATTGAAGCCTACCCTACTAAGGACAATACTGCAATGACTACAGCAAAGGTGCTACTGAAGGAGTTCTTCCCTAGGTATGGTGTTTGTAGACTATTATGGAGTGATAACGGGCCTCATTTTATAGCAGACGTTATCAAGTACATTCTGAGAGGTCTGGGGATAAAACAGAAGTTTCATGCAGTGTTCCATCCACAGTCGGATGGCTTGGTGGAACGCTACAATGGAACACTGAAGCTTAAACTAGCAAAGATCCAGGCTTCCACTTCTCTGACTTGGCCCGACGCTTTGCCTTTGGCATTGTTGTCAATAAGATCAGTACCACACTCCCGAACCGGCCTTACACCGTATGAAGTGGTGTTTGGTCGTCCCATGAATATTTGGGGAGTGCCCAAACCAAGTTCCGTATATGATGTACCTTGTGTATTGATGAATGACTATCTGGCACAATTAACTGATAACTTGGTTTCTATTCATCAACAGGTTCGAGAAGCACTCCCTGACCGGTCCACAGGTGAGGGTCATAGTCTCCGACCCGGTGACTTCGTCCTCATCAAGGCATTCGAGAGGACGAGTGGCCTGGAGCCCCGATGGTGCGGTCCCGAGCAGGTTCTGCTCGCAACAAGAACGGCCGTCCGAGTGACCAACCGGAAGAACTGGATTCACTCCCTTCATTGTCGCAGAGTGCAACCCGGATTGGTGGAGCCTGCCGTGTTGACTGACCATCGAGAAATCCTGACTACAGAGAAAGGCCCTGCTGTGGTACCTGATGAGCAAGAGGAGTTCTTCCCGGACCCGACGACTTCTGGAGTAAGAAAATACAACCTTCGACCCAGGAAGAAGTTTGCTGCTGTTTAGACTGCTGTCAGAACGGCCTCTCGGTTGGTGCAACGGAGAGCTGATGAGGCAAGGGGGGGGGATCAGCCTTGCATTAGAGTAGTGACACCCGTCTTGGCCCGTTGGTGAAGAAAACAACAGCCGCCTTGGGGGAAGAGTTCTGACAGCCTTTTTTTTAGTTTCAGGAAGATTTGCGAGACATTTGTTCAACATGGAGAGAAAGAAAGTGATCTGCGCCTTTGGATTTATTGCTAGTGTGGCAGTTGTTGCCATTATCACGTGGTTTGTTGAGGATGTAATTCCTGCCCGTGATCTATATGTGGTTTCTACACCGGTGCCAGAGGAGCATTTCTTTTATACGCTCCCCTATCAGGAATCAAAACACCGCTTGTCCTTTGTAAATAACACCTTCATTCAGATGCTACATCATACCCACACTGCTACAAATGAAACAAATTGCTGGATATGTGGTATGATGCCAGCGCACCAGAAGAAGGGGGGAACACCGTTTATACCTCTCCCTTTCTCTCATAATGGTTCTTGTCGTGCCTGGTATACTCTTCTATTTGCCACAAGAAAGCCTGCTGTTGGAAGATTACTTTTTAGACTAAACAAAGAATGTCACCAGAATAAAGAAGGCTATCCACAAGCCAATGGAACTATATGGGAGTGGGAAGAATATCGACCGGACAATGAGTCTACTCCCTACATTTTTACGAACACTAGAGACACTGTCGAAAGTGAAAAATTTGTGATCTCAGTTGCACAAGCACAAGCGGACTTATGCGTACAAAGTGTTGGGTACATCCCTGTAGGTGTTAGTGATTGTATTAAAGTCTTGAATATAGATGGTCTGAATAATAGCACATTTTTAGCATCCCATAATACATATTTTGTATGCGGTAATAGAGGATATTATCGATTACCAGCTGGCTGGTCAGGAGTATGCTATGTATCGTTTTTATTACCACCAGTGTTTTTAGCACCTGCCACTTATCATAAAAACTTGAAATTGTTGAATAATGCCACTGTGAATAGATACAAACGTACTTTATCTATCGATGATGTGGACCAGACCGACACTAGTTTGCAGCAATATGTAGATTTTAACCTAGGTTTATTCTTCTTTGTTGGAGCTGCCCTAAACAGTAGAAAGATAAGAAGATTAACTAGAGTTGTAGAGGCAGTGACCAACCAAACTGCTGCAGCACTAGGAAACGTAACTGAAGAGTTGCAAATTACTAGAATTGTTGCCCTGCAAAACAGAATGGTGTTAGATGTCATATTAGCAGAAAAGGGAGGAGCTTGTAGACTTATTGGAAGTAGCTGTTGTGTCTTCATCCCAGACAACTCGCCTTCTGTTTATAATGCCATAAATAAACTGCATAAAATAGCTGCTGACATACATGTAGATAATGGTACATGGACCTTCTCTAGTTGGTTTTGGACCTTATTTACTACATGGGGTTGGAAGATCCTCACTGGCCTTTGTATAATAGTAGTAATTATTTTCACTTGCTGTATGTGTATTCAATGTGGTCCTATGATATGTTCTCTTTGCATTACCTCTTGTATACCCAATAAGAAAGCTGTTTCCGAAGCTGCTTATCAAAAGAGTCTAACTAAAGAGATTTCTAACATTATGAGCATTGACATTCAAGATGAGTTTGATGACTACCCTATGAAATGGAATGGCTTCAGCTAACGCTGAAAGGGTCGTCTGTTGTAAATAAAACAACGGTATTATTAAGCATTAGCTGAAGCCATAATGCATCAGTCCAAATATCTAGTATAGGGATTCCATTTTGTATTTCGAGTCCGCCATTTTTCATGCCCTACATTGCCATGTGCTCAATGTTCTGATTGTCCTACCTCTCTGCCAGTTACACTGTAGATTCTACCTAGCAACAGTTATTATTAGTCCTTCTTGAGAGTGTAGCGCATGCTCAGCAGAAGTAACAGTTGTTCCTTATTAGCATAGCCCTCCCATGTTCTAGAAATACTGTTAGCTCCACCCACTGATATATTTGGAAATGTCCTTACGTGGTTGTAACTTCTGTCTAAGCTGTAAACTGAACCCCTTCCACTGTGTATAAAAGGGGCCATGTGCTTGTATTCAGTGTGCTACTCTGTACAATACTGTAGAAGTGTTGTGGAGGTTGTATCACCACCTTTAAAGGTTTATTAAACTATGTTTTTGTATTTCCAGTTTCCTTGCCAACTTCATTTGTAAGTCTAAGGACTTTGTACACAGAAGGGCGGACCCTTTCGGTACCTTTGGGCCTTGCTGAGGCCTGAACTCATCAACATGCTCAGAAGAGTCTGTAGCTGCCCTTGCACCTGCTTAGATTTGTTACTGTCAGGATGTCTTTACCAAAGTCAGCAACGGTTGGCTCCTCCTTCTTTAATGACTGTGCATTCTCTGTATGACCCTCTATGTATGTAACTCTTCCTACGTGTGCTTGTACTGCCTTCTTTTGAGCTCCTGTGTGGGTATAAAAGACTCCTGGTTCTTCTACTCCTTGTGCTACTTCATACACTACCGAAGGGTGTTGTGTGAATGTAGGTCCACCTCATGAGGTTTAATAAATTGTATCATTTCAGTTTTCCGTGCCAACGTCTATTTACTGGTCTGAGGACTTGCATGCAGAGAAGGGCGAACCCCTAGCACTGGTAGGCCTTGCTGAGGTCTACTTCTACAACTGTTAATGTACAAATATTATACAAATGTTAATAAAAATATATATGTATTGCTCAAAATATTTCGGTAAAAATATTGTACATTTTTTATCATATTAAATATTATTTTATAAAAAATAATATTCAATATACTAAATATTAAAATATAATGTTGTAAAATGTAATATATATATATTTTCAAACTAATTAAATTGATATAAAAGTATTGTTAAAATGTAAACAAAAGTTTATATAAATCTTTTACTTTTTGTACCAAAGCAAATGAACAATACAAATGAAACAGTGTATGAATAGGAAAATTGAAATGTTTTACTTTACAATTACATAACTATGCTACAACAAATTTACAATTGTTAAACACTGTACCAAAAAATATAAATGTAATGAAATATGATATGTTTGACATTTATAAATAATAAATAAATGTTACAAATATGCTATAATCTTTAATAAATGTGAATAAGATCAAAATTTATAGTTTTTTTAATGTTATAATACATTTTGTAACCAATGAAAATATTAAAAATATAATTGTGAATAAAAAAAATCTTTTCATCAAACAAATATTGAAAAGAAAACTAAGATACTTCTATTGACTTTTACAAATAAACGTACAAAAATGCAAGAATAACAAACAATAATAATTTACAGCTCCAGCCCCAAATCCATGTAAACTCAGGGTATGTGCTGGATAGTAAACCATAATAATTTACTATTCTAACTCGAATTCCAACTAAACTCAGGGAAAGTGCTGGATAGTAAACCATACTAATTTACTATTCGAACTCCAAATCCAACTAAACTCGGGGAAAGTGCAGGATAGTAAACCATCCTAATTTACTATTCTAACTCCAAATCCAACTAAACCCAGGGAAAGTGCTGGATAGTAAGCCATAATAATTTACTATTCCAATTCCAAATCCAACTAAACTCAGGGAAAGTGCTGAATAGTAAACCATAATAATTTACTATTCTAACTCCAAATCTAACTAAACTCAGGAAAAGAGCTGGATGGTAAATCATAATAATGTACTATACTAACTCCAAATCCAAATAAACTCAGGGAAAATGCTGCATTACAAACCATAAAATACACTATTCTAACTCCAAATACAACTAAACTCAGGGAAAATGCTGGATAGTAAACCATCCTAATTTAGTATTCTAACTCCAAATCCAACTAAACTCAGGGAAAGTGCTGGATAGTAAACCATAATAATTTACTATTCTAATTCCAAATCCAACTAAACTCAGGGAAAGTGCTGAATAGTAAACCATAATAATTTACTATTCTAACTCCAAATCCAACTAAACTCAGGGAAAGTGCTGGATGGTAAATCATAATAATTTACTATACTAACTCCAAATCCAAATAAACTCAGGGAAAATGCTGGATGATAAACCATAAAAATATACTATTCTAACTCCAAAAACAAATAAACTTAGGGAAACTGCTGGATATTAAACCATAATAATGTACTATTCTAACTCCAAATCCAACTAAACCCAGGGAATGTGCTGGATGGTAAATCATAATAATTTACTATTCTAACTTCAAATCCGAATAAACTCAGGGAAAATGCTGGATGGTAAACCATAAAAATCTTCTATGCTAACTCCAAATCCAACTAAACTCAGGGAGAGTGCTGGATGGTAAATCATAATAATTTACTTTACTAACTCCAAATCCAAATAAACTCAGGAAAGTGCTGGATTGCAAACCATATAAATGTACTCTTCGAGCTCCAAATACAAATAAACTCAGGGAAAGTGCTGGATATTAAACCATAAACATTTACTATTCTAACTCCAAATCCAATTAAACTCAGGGAATGTGCTGGATGGTAAATCATAATATTTTACTATTCTAACCCCAAATCCAAATAGACTCAGGGAAAATGCTGGATGGTAAACCATAAAAATCTACTATTCTAACTCCAAATCCAAGAAAACTCAGGGAAAGTGTTGGATAGTAAACCATAATAATTTACTATTCTAACTCCAAATCCAACTAAACTCAGGGACAGTGCTGGATAGTAAACCATAATCATTTACTATTCTAAATCCAAATCCAACGAAACTCAGGGAGAGTGCTTGATGGTAAATCATAATAATTTACTGTTCCAACTCCAAATAAAAATAAACTCTAAACAAAAAATGATTAATACTCCAAATCCAAATAAACTCAGGGAAAATGCTGGCTGGTAAACCATAATAATATACTATTCTTACTCCGAATACAAATAAACTCAGGGAATGTGCTGGATGGTAAATGATAATAATTTACTATTGTAACTCCAAATCCAAATAAACTCAGGGAAAATGCTGGATGATAAATCATAAAAATCTACTATTCTAACTCCAAATCCAAATAAACGCAGGGAAAGTGCTGGATATTAAGCCATAATAATTTACTATTCTAACTTCAATTCCAAATAAACTCAGAGAAAGTGGTGGATATTAAACCATAATAATTTACTATTCTAACTCCACAATCATCTAAACTCAGAGAAAGTGCTGGATAGTAAACCATAATTATTTACTGTTCCAACTCCAAATAAAAATAAACTCTAGACAAAAAATGATTAATACCCCCATTTTGATCTTTACAATTAATAAATAATTGTCCTTAAATAAAAACATCATTAGTAAATGTAATTTTTTTACATGTTTTTAAAAATAATATTTTATTATAATTAATAATCCGTCACACAATTGCCAATTAAACATTAATAGATTTTTAAACTATACAATAAATTTAAAACTTTTTATAAAATAAACTATAATCATTTGAAAACGTTTCTAAGATTTATGAAATTGTTAATAAACATGTTATTTATCTAAATTTACAGTAAGAATTTCACCACAATTTTGATTTCAAATTTTTAATTTTTTTTACAAAAATATTATTAATATAATTAATAATCCTTAACAACATTTTCAAAAAAGTATTAATAGATTTTCATACAATTCAACAATGCGGACAATTTTTAGAAAAGAAAAGACAATTTATGATTTTTTTTAAGTTGTAAAATGTATATACTTTTTAACAATAAATGTTATTTAACCAATTTGAAAGCAAACATTTCACCTTAAATTTAATTTTGATGTTTTTTGTCTACTTTTTATTTGTTTTTTAAGAATTATATTTAAATATTTGACAAATATTTTTTTAAACATATTTTACACAAAAATTATTCAATAACTCAAAACCTATATCCCATGAAAACTCATATACCACCTCAAAAATGTGTTTAATATTACTAAATATAATTAATACCCACAATACTTTTAGTTTACTACCCACTCTTATCCCCTATAAACCCAACATCCCGCTCCTAAAATATATACACATTATTAAAATATGTATCATTTTAAACAACATTTTGAAATTACTACCCACCCTTACCCCCTATAAACCCAATATCCCACTCCTAAAATATATGCACATTATTAAAATATATTACATTTAAAACAACATTTTTAAATTACTACCCACTTTTATCCCCTATAAATCCAACATCCCGCTCCTAAAATTAATATAAAAACAAATAAAAATGAGTTTTTTAAAAGAATGTTTTTATTTAAATGGAAATTTGCAAAAACTACGATAAAATAAAAATTGGAACATTAAAAAACAACATCCAAAACATAACATCGATATTACTTACAGCAATATTATTTACATCGATATTTTTTACATCAATAATTAAAAATTTGATATTACTACACAACAAGAAAATCGATATTTTTTACATCGATATTACTTACCTCAATATTTAACACCAACGATATTCTTGCCTCGATATTCATGCATGTCGATATTTCCATGTCGATATTCTGTCTCTGCACCGTGGAGTTCATTGTGCTAGCTGCAGCACTCGCTGCAATGTTGAAGGGCCATGTTGTGCATTTCCCTGCACAACGTGGCAGGCACCGCGGTGCCTGCCACCTTGTGCATGGAAATGTAGGGGATACCATGTATATATATATATAGATATATAGAGCGGGGGAATGATGCATCATTGGTAGGTATGCAGTATGCTCCATTATTGCCATTGAGGGGCTGTGGTGGCATCATAAACCACAAGGCCTAAAGCAATATAAGGTTATAGTACACATTTCCCTTTGTGTTTTTTTTATATTGCATGTTAATTTATGGGGGTTAGCTTGAAAAAGCTGTTTCTTCAGGTACAGCTAACAATTGCCACTGATTAGAATAATCAAGTTTAGGAATTCGTTTTTGCTAAAATGATGAGGGCCAGCTGATGTATGCAATTCCTTTGCTATGGTGTTTATTGTGCTATGATTCTGCTCGAATAACTATGGGGCTCATTAGGATGGCCGACGGACTGGGGTCCGTCCACCATCCTGGTGTAAACAGGGACCGTCCGCCATGAATGCGGCTGTCCTGCACAACCAATCAGTATGCGACCGCCACCATGGTGGTCGGATCCTGCATTTTAACATTGCGGCGGGTGCTGTCAGTACCCGCCGCAATGCAAAATGCCATGTTGTGCATTTCACAGCGCTTCGTGGCAGTGGCGTAACAAACCTTGAGGGGGCCCCCCTGCAGGGTATGTGAAGGGGCACCCTCCAGACTCAATCTAGAGCTCCCCAGCAGAAGTGCGGTGCTGACAGGGCCCCCTGGAGGGTGAGGGCCCCCCCGCACTGCGGGGGCTGCAGGGGCCTGTTACGTCCCTGCTTTGTGGCAGGCAGCACTCAGTTCCTGTCACGTAGTGCTGTGAAATGTAGGGGGGTACCATGGGTACTCCCCAGGTTATGAATTTACCTGCAAAATGCTTTTGACTACTTACATACACATGAGTTTTTGTGTGTTCCCTGCATACACATGAGTTTTTGTGGGTACCTCCCAGGCTATGAAATTACCTGCAAAATGCTTTTGACTACTTATATACACATGAGTTTCTGTGTGTTCCCTGCATTTTGTATGGCCACACCTAACAACCCAGTATTTTCACCCCTCACACTAAGCACTCACCTGTGGACAATCCAACCTAGGGGCCTATTAGGATGGCGGGTGGACTTTAATCTGCCCACCATCCTTGCGGTGCTTGGACCGGCCGCAAGACGTGCGGCGGCCCCACACCACTGACTAGGATGTGACCGCCACCCTGACGGTCAAATTCCACTTATTTGACATAGCGGCGGGTGCTGCTTACAGCAGCACCCGCTGCAATGCCAAATGAACATGTTGTGCATTTTCATGCACAACGTGGCAGGCTCCGCGCGGTGCCTGCCACCTTGTATATGGATCTGCAGGGGGGTACCATGGGTACCCCCCAAGTGCACCCCCACTTCCCCGGGGGCCCGCAGTGGGCCCCCAAAGCACATCCCCGCTAGCCTTTCCATGGTGGCATCGCCGCCATGGAAAGGCCTTTCAACCAATGCATCATAATATGCATGGTGGTGCCTTCTAGGTTAACCCCACTGTTTGCCTTCTAGGTACCGCCACCATATTGTGCCCCAGCTCCGCCCAGCCGGCAATCGTAATGATTGCCGACCCGCGGAAAAGCGGCGGACGGACTTTCCGCCTGCCGCGATTACCCCCACCTTGATAATATGGCGGGGGTAATTCAGGTTGAGATGGCGGGCAGACCGCTACCCCCGGGCCGGCGGTGGCAATCCGCCCACCATCCTAATGACCCCCCTAATGTCAGACTCTCCATGAAGTTTCACCTGCAAGTGTAAAGGCCCACAGATCCTGATTCTGGGATCAGGATTTCACCATTTAGGCCTGCACATGACTTATTTGTCCACTTAAATTCTACTGACCTCACAAAAAAAGATATAACATTTTTTCTTTTTATTTGCGGATCAAACTCAGATTGGCAAATACATATTTTTTTTAAGCAGCTACTTCATTTTGTTGGCTCACACATGCACATTTTTACGCTCCTACAAAATGATGCACCCGGCTGCGTCACAAGTTTTTTTTCTCTTGTTCAACCATACTGCATAGCTCTGGAGATAGTAAGGCAAGACCTATTAGCTTTGTCAATGCTTGTTATTTTTTCTCACTATGCAGGCTGCTTTCTATTTTTTCCCATGACAGCAGGTACTTTGGTAAAAATAATGAAAAGACTGATGGCAAGCCCGTCTTACCCTGGCAGCATGGCGCACCAATTGACACTTTCTTTTTATGAAAACAAACTAGGATCTGCCCTCAGAAAAAAATGTCCCTGGCCTGTCAGCATTGAAAGCATCCAACAGTTTAGTTGACATTGGCTCCGCCATTGAGGAAAAAAATCATCTCTTGAATTTTCTGTGAGGCATGGGAAACTAGTTGGCCAACGAGATGTCTGTCAATTTTTGATTATTCATGCTCTCATATTTATAGAGTGGAGAATAAAATTTTTGAGTAAGCAAATGTATATTCGTAAGTCCAAATTTACATTTGTGAACGCAAAGGTGCATTTGTTTTCTGCAATGTTTCTGTATTTTAAGTTGTTAGTGAACTGTGCTTTGTATTGGTTTACTTACGTACTGTGCATGTTGTCCTTCATGAGTAGTATTCTAACAAGCGTAGGGGTAACTCTCTGCTGCTTATGCCGCAAAATGAAACTAAGTAGCATATTAGCCTTTCTGCATCCTCGTGTATGGGTTATGACGTTCATTCTTTTTTTTTTATGTCACTAGGTTATAAACATAGGTGTTTGACCAGAATTGGCCAGAAGGAGGCAAACTTCATGTGGGAAACTGAAATCTAAGGGGCTGATTACGATGGCTTAACGTTTGCCACCGCCGGCACGCCATTGTATCCTGAATTTCCCACTACCATATTACGATGGCGGTGGGTAACACGGCGGATGGAAGGCCCGTCTGCCACTTTTCCGCCGGTTGGCAATCTTTACGATTGCCGGCCGGGCGGAGCAGGGGCACAAATATGGTGGCAGTGCCTAGCAGGCACCACCATCCATATTAGGATGTAGATTATTTGCAGGCCTTTCTATGGCGGTAATGCCGCCAAGGAAGGGCTGGCGGGGATTTGCTTTGGGGGCCCGTTGCAGGCCCCCAGCGAGGTGGGGGGCTGCACTTGGGGGGTACCTATTGTACCCACCTACATTCCCATGCACAAGCTGGCAGGCACCGTGCAGTGACTGCCACGTTGTGCATGGCAATGCACAACATGGCATTTTACCATTGCGGCGGGTGCTGCAGCCAGCAGCACCCGCCGCAATGTTAAAATGTCAGATACGACCGCAGCGGTGGCTGTGGCATCATAATTGGGGTGGTGGGACCGCCGCATGGCAGGTGGGCGGTCCCGTTAGCGCTAGGGTGGTGAGCGGACATCCTAATAGACCCTAAGTGTGACCATTTACTCGGTGAATGTCACATGGAATGTGTCAGGTAATAAGCAGTTATTTCTCAAAATAAATGAGCTGTAGTTTGGTAATAACAGAAATGTGACTATTGCTCTATAGTAATACCTTATTGAATATTGGTTTCCCAGTACATTATCATGCTTTATTTGGTCATATATATTTTCACTGATGTGGCATTATTAGGATTGGCATCTGATCAGTATGTTCTGGCCTTGATGTTATTTTCATTTTTAACAGGTAAAGGGGTAAAAAAAAATCTGGAAAATTATTAAAATACTGTGTTCCATCTTTTAAATATAGGCTTAAAGCAATATATACGATATGGAAACATCTGAAAGGAATGTTACAGCTGTCCAAACTATCCCTACAGGAATGTTAAAGCAAATAGAAGTAGATTTGTTGTGTCAAAAGTGCGGTGTATTTTATACAAACTGTTTCGAGTATAACTTCTGGTATTTCAAGAGCTCCAAAACATGCACAATTTGTTGGTGTTTTTCTCTGAGAGTACAGTTAACCCTTTTTTGTGTGCATGTGTTTCAAGCCGCAGAAGAAAATAATCCAAGAAAATAACCAAATATGCAAGCAATAAGAAAAGAATAGTATATAAATTAGATCAAAGCTGATTATAAAGCTATCATTATAGTGAAAAGTGCACACACATACATTGAGGGAATTGAATGTTCAATGTTTGCACAAGCAAGTACGTTTTTTTATGTAGTGCTAACTCGACCCCAAGGTATTGGAGCGCTTTACATGAGCACCAGTTAAGTTACACAAGGATACATTCATTTTTGGCAGGTGCGGGGAGATTAAGTGATTCGCCCAGACCCACAGGATGTTGGGCAGATGCCTAGACTCCAACCTGGTTGTCCAGTTCCTTTCTAGACCTTCAAAACAGATCTTAAACCTCTCCTCCTCCAAAGGCACTTTCTGGAATAATTCAACCCATTTCCTGACCATTACGGCCATCTAGCACTCACATGAGGTCAACTTTGTAAATATGTATTTTACTCCTGATTTAACCCAACGCTGACACCTTTTATTTTTACAAAAAATATATGCAACTTGTTAGCGTTGTAACTGCATATATGTAACTTGTTAGAGTGACCAGCTTATCTTGTGTACCTCTGTAACTGTATATATATATATATAACTTTTTTATGTGTTCAGTCAATCTGGTGTACCTTTTGTAACTTACCTGGTTCTTTTGTAAAGCGCTCTCACACCTTTGGGTAATGTTTGCGCTATATAAAACTGCTGTTAGAATTGAATGCGTTATTGCTCCATCACTTATGCTTTACACCGAATTATGTTAGCATTCATGTAGCTACTTTGTATTAATCACTGCTGCATATGTGTGTAACCAATCCCTGCAAATACTCTGTGAGTTAAGATTAGCTTCTGTGTCGCCATTTTTTCTAATGTAGCCACAATTTTGCTTTATGTTTGAAACTAAGCTTTTGTCAATTGTTGCTTGTCTCAGCAGACAGCTGCTGGGATGCATATGCATCACCAAGGTTAGGCCTCACTGAAGCATGAGAAAGTCGCTTGTTAACGCATACCTTTCCCTTCTGATAGAGGTTGCTCCCACTGTTCCAGCTGCAAGTATAGACTGTCTGACCTTGCCAGAGAGATAGTGTGTGGCCTGTCTCTGACTCCTAGCTCATGTTTGTGTGCTCTTTTATTCAAGCTGTCTTCCTATGGAAAGTTACAGCGTGGGTGTGTCACTGCCCAGTTATAGAAATGTATAACTGTTACCTTTATGCTGGGGAAAGTCAGTCCCTCAACAGTCATCCCAAGAGGCTGGTCAGACTATTTGCAGTGTAATCTCAATAAATATCTGGTTTGTATTCTCTACTGTCTGACTTACTCTTCATTTGTAGGAAAGCAGAGGAGGTGGTCGTGAGTGCCCTGTGTGGCCCTTCCTAGGTCACTTCCTTCACTGCATTAAATAAAATAAAAGTTGGCAGCTCAGGCTGTTAAAAGAGATGGTGTTTTGGGAAAGTACGCAGCTGACAATTTATTTTCACATGACTCAGCATCACCAGAGTCCCTGAGCTACAAGCGGGAGCCACACTGTGATGATCCATTGCTTTACATTTTAAGCAAATATGAATAACGTTCTCCCGGTGGCTTCACGCTCCTATCGGTGTTAGCGCCCCAAGGCCCCCTCAGGCAGGTG
The DNA here is from genome assembly GCF_964261635.1 of Lissotriton helveticus. Classification (NCBI taxonomy): domain Eukaryota; kingdom Metazoa; phylum Chordata; class Amphibia; order Caudata; family Salamandridae; genus Lissotriton; species Lissotriton helveticus. Next base: position 993,169,494 of record NC_136067.1, read on the forward strand.
TGACATCCTAGGGCGGCAGCACAGGCCTAACTCCGGACCCCCGGACTCTGATGGTAATAAGACCCAGGCCTAGCATAGTAGGCACCAGGTTACCCTTTTCCGGCCGCGGCCTTTGATAGCCACAGACGCATCAGCATAGGGCACCGCCTCCACCTCTGATATGACCGCGCGGAGCCAACCTGGGGACCGGCGCCCGCTTCAAAGGCCGCCGCCGACCAATGGGAGCAGGCGCTCCGACGGGGAGCCCGGGGGGCGGGGCCCGAGTATTTATGCGCGAGCCGCGGCCTGCTGCCCAGAGGCCGTGCGGTGCAGGGTGCATGGGATTGTTGCAGGCCGGAGTTAAAGAGTGTTCATAGGCGATTAAAAGAGAGCAGCAGGATGAGCGCGGTGTCGTCCTCGGAGGCCCATGGGAAGGGGCGGCAGTGCAGCAGGGTGGATCACCTGCTCAGCGCCGTGGAGCACGAGCTGCAGGCGGGCAGCGAGAAGGGCGACCCCACCGAGCGCCAGCTCAAGGTGGGCCTGGAGGAGGACGAGCTGTGGCAGCGCTTCAAGGAGCTCACCAACGAGATGATCGTGACCAAGAACGGAAGGTAAGGGGCTGCAGCTCACACGCATGCATAGGGAGGGATGCACGGGGACACAGATCAGAGGAACCAAGGCATCCGCCATGGATCAGTGCGGGGGGTGCAAGGTGCTCTGTTCCGAACCCTTCATGACAAGTGCAACCCAGGAGGTGTCGTTTTGCAAGTCAAAATATTGGAAATGCATTTATTTAAGTTGTATTTTTCTTTCTTTTTTCTACCTTTTATTATTGGTTAATTCTTTAGTTCTTTAATTCAAAATTGTTAATTCATTCGTGCATTTAAGTTCGTTTACTCGTACGTTCTTTAATTCTTAATCTTCTTCATTTCATATATCCGTTAATACTTTTGTTTCTATTGCTTCCAAAATTCTTCTATTTATTTTCCCTTTTTCTTTCCTTACTGCGCTCTTTTGCTCGTTTGCTCTTTTTACCCCTTCTGTCTTGTATGTTTCTATTTCTTGCGATACCTTCATTCCCATCAATACGTTTCCTCGTTTCTGTTGCTAGTTCCTTTGGGTTCTTCTCGTTTCACGGGGTCTCACCTTAAAACGATGGTGATCTAAAACCAAGAAAACAGTATTTCCAAGTTACCCGGCTGTGCCATTGGAACCAAGAATGTGTTTTAACTACCGACTCGTACCTGAACTCGGGGTACTTTATTCCGTGGCCTAAATAACACTATTTAATAGATCAACGTCTTCAAGACCATATTCTGAGGTACACGCACATGCCCTCTTGGTGCCAGCCAAGTGGAGGTGGCAGGCACTACCAGCAGCCACCAGTGTGTCGCAGACACAGTGTATGTGGGCACTGAAGTGTGCGTGGACCGAGGAAGAGGAAAATGCGAAACAGGGTTGGGTTGTAATTAGCAAATTCTGAGCTAACGAGCGTCAGCGCATCCTGCGCTAGGCGGGTTCAATGAAGGCGCCGAGATCGCGGACAGCGGGCTTCTGGGCTCCTGTGTTTGCGGCCCGGATTATTGGCCTCGACGCCTGCAGAGGATTCCGTGAGAATCTTTAACGCCAGAGCTGGCGAACATCCCCGGAAAGAGGTGTGAACGTGTCGCGAAGGAAAGATAAAAGGCACCAGCGAGACACTTCCTTTCAATGTGTTAATGCGCCCGTTCCTTTTACAACGTTGGGGCTATCGCGAGTTTGAAACGTGATTACATGTATATATAGTAGGAGTGGGCCGGTAGACTTCCCCCCCTATGTATCTGCATACAACCTGCTCAATTAAACTTGAGTAAATGATTCTGGTATGTTATTGCAATGCTAGCAGTTTATTGGCGACTGCTATATTTTTCTTTTGACAGCCATGTCCCTTTTATTTTTTAAATGTTTGGCGCTTCATTTATTTCCGCGATGTTTTAAATGTAATGCCTGTAGCCGGTGTGATCGCCCGTACCGCAATATGGACATTTTGTAATTTGGCTTGAATAAAAAAATTACAATTTCACCTGATAGCAAATGTTCTAGACTTTCAGGAAGGAGAGTTTCTTATGCCACTCACGAACCGTCTTTAAATATACAGCAAATTATTTGTATAGGCTCTTCAGCGAAATGTATTTACTGTTTTGATGGTGTGTGTTGAGCTAAGTTTAACGTTGGTCCAAGCTTAATTTTCCAGGAAGTGTAAACTGCTTCCCAGCGCTTCAACTTAGTCGCATTCATTCTCACCTTGAACCATGGCTGGATTTCAGCTGCATGTTAAGCGTTATGTCAATTAAGTCATTTATGCGTTTTCTGGGTATTTATTAAATGTGTTTATATATGGCAATACCTATATACCATATGTCTGCCACTTGTATGGACGGCCTCGCTATGCCGCCTGCGAACGGACGTCCGGAACTCACGGACGTGCGGTTCCGAGGTGTTCACCCGTCGGGGTCCATCTAAATACCTTGTCGATATTGTTTTTTCTAAATGTCATTGGACCATGTTTGGAAAGCGCGCCTGACGTACGTGGCTCTAGTTTGGGGATGTGTATTTCTTGTGATGCGCGTGCACAATGAAACCAGAGATATACTATATGTATTCATCTGCCGGGGAGATCTCTCTGATTTGCAAGGATTCCTGAAACGACGGGGTTGATGTGGACTTGCACCCATGTTTATAAGGAATTGTAACAACCGGTATATTTTGTTCACGTTATTACGAAGCTGTAATACATAGTTATAAAGACGGGACTACGTGAATGTAATTGAAGACTAATGCCACCTATTCTTGATTCCACCCTATGCCTTTTTTTTCTTCTACCTTGTTATACATTCTCTCTCTCTTCATTTACGCTTGCAAGTTTTTTTTTCATCAAAGCTTTCTCCCTTTCTCTTTGTTTTCCCATGATAGTCTGTCTCGTCCTTTCCTACTTTTCGTCCTTTATCGCTCTTGCTTTGACTGGCGATGAAAAAAACACCTCATAGCTCCCAAAATGTTTGCCGGTGCCCACCACCTGCACATATGGGCAGAGTCCACCCCAGTTTGGTGTCGTCGGGCAGACCGTACTCAGAAGAGTACCTCTGCCCGTCGGACTCCTGTCCGTGTTTGCTGTGCGAAAGACGCTCATTCCCTGCTACCCGGCCAGAGGTGCGGTGGCAGTGCCCTTGAGTTACCGCCCATCACACAGTGGACTCGTCCGAAGGGGCCTTAAACAGTGCATGCGTCCAAGGCAGCCTCTCTGCCCCCTCTTCCAAAATAAACCAGTAGCCCGTATTTCTAGCGCCTCCTGTGCTCTCGGATACCCCCACACTGACCCCTCCTCCCAGGCAGTGACTATTCCTATCCGAAGCCTCGTCCACAAACTGTCCTCCCCATCTCCCATTGGCCCGTGGCACCTAAGTTACCCCTGTGCTTTGCTGTCCCCCCTCCCGCAGGCGGATGTTTCCGGTGCTCAAGCTGAACGTGTCGGGCCTGGACCCCAACGCCATGTACTCCTTCCTGCTGGACTTCGTGGCCGCCGACAACCACCGCTGGAAGTACGTGAACGGGGAGTGGGTGCCAGGGGGCAAGCCCGAGCCGCAGGTGCCCAGCTGCGTCTACATTCACCCGGACTCGCCTAACTTCGGTGCCCACTGGATGAAGGCCCCGGTCTCCTTCAGCAAGGTCAAGCTCACCAACAAGCTGAACGGGGGTGGCCAGGTAAGAGAGACGGTGTGTGGGGGTAGGCAGTAGGCATAAAGGGGCAGCTTCCAAGTGGTGGGGGTATCTGTCTGTAGCTGGCATTTGTGTGCTACTCCCGCCGCCCCCCCCACTTCCGGGTCCGCAACTAAACCTCAGCTCGTTTGGGTGAGGCCAAGGTCCCAAGTTAGGTTTGAGGTCTAATCTGGTTGTCTAGATTTAGTCTAATCTTCAGAATCTTAACTGCACCCAAAATCACGTGGGCATATCTTTTGTCCTTAATGTCTAACATCACACCCACAACAGTGTGCCTACATTAGCTGATTGCCACCAATTAACCACCCACTCAAACCCTATGTGAATAAATCTCCTGTGTCGTGTGTGTGTGAACTGAGAGCGAATCATGCAATTTCCTATACAGAACGCATAGAGACCAGGGTATAACGTATGGTGTCAGCCATGACAGGTCACATGGCATGTGAAGCAGCCAGCGAATCTGTTATGCCACCTTAGTCATCCACAGCTTTAATTAGCCAGCGTATTAACCCCAGCCTTTCCATATCTAATGGCCTGCCCCAGTCTGCTTCCAGGGAAGTTCATTTATGTTCGGTCTGTCCCCTTTAATTACATTATGACAACATATAGGACCGATATCTTTCAACTCCACAGACATGTTTTTGTTTCTGTCCAAACTTATGAACAGAGTTACATGAATTGTGAGAACTACAGTCTGCTAGCATCTGAAGGGCACACCATATGAAAGGCACATTTTGATAAACTTCTTTTCCTACAGTATGAGCTTAGACTCCAGTTCCCAAAGTAACACTGGTAGCAGAAGTGACGTCATAAACCTTTTACTGCTTCTAACATGGTTGCCCTCTACTTCCTCCCATAGCTACCCAATACCCTCCAATTTCCTGCAAAGATGCTAGGTGAAGTGCACGCCGGTGAAACCTCACAAATTTAGCAGGCCTCCTAGAGCCACATGCACTTTCTACCCTTGCCCACAGAAATTGTTCAGATTCATTCAGTTACTGGAAGTAGTGCCATGTTGATTGTGCACCCTTTGAGCTATAGTAACCGTGTGTCAGTAACCGCTCTCTCTCTGTTCCCTGCAGATCATGCTAAACTCGCTGCACAAATATGAGCCGCGGATCCATATAGTGAGAGTGGGTGGTCCGCAGAGGATGATCACCAGCCATTCTTTCCCCGAGACCCAGTTCATAGCTGTCACCGCATACCAGAATGAAGAGGTGAGCCCACTTCCACTAAGCCATCACCGCAGCAGGGCTAAGCGTGTAAATATCATGGCCTATGGGCATTTGAGCACTATTGTGAGAATTTTATGTGCTTTGAAATGAGTGTCCATCAGCATATACTTAAGTCAGTGTCATACAGATATGAAGACAGAGCACTTGTAAGTTTTGAAAAATATGGAAGTTGGATCAACACAGTTGAAAATATATTTCATGAAGTTATGTTGCTCATAGACAAAAAAAGGGAAAAACATTCAGGGTGCTTGATGATACCCGCGCTCTTCAAAGTTATTTATATATTTCCAACACCTCTATTACTTTTCTTCGTCCTACAGAAGACAATGCCATCCACCCAGAATTGTTTAATTGCCAGATCACTTTTCACATGATCTGAATTTATTGTCACTTTGAGACAGTGACATAATATGATCATTTTCTCACACTTGTTTACTCTTGGTGTCTGGCCACAGCAAAACACAACTCCACGACTTTCTTTCTTTATCAGCAGTATATTTAGAACTCATCGTGAAAATTAATGAGAGAGGAATGTATGCTTATACATGTGCATTTATTTGGCCAAAGAAAGGTAAATATTTATTGCTTTTGTATACTGATTGCTGTTTACACCACTCTTGGCTAACACTGAAGCTAGAGGCGAGGACACTCCATTGATCTAAATTACACACCCAGAACTCTATGTAGCTGCTCTGATTGACTGTCCGAATTTGCATCACCATTATACTTGATTATTGAGGTCTCACTGGTGTCATTCTTGGTAATTTCTGTGCTTATTTTGGCAAATTGCATTGTTTTCATCTTCATGTATTCCTGGCAGGAACTTTGATGTTTTTGAATAGCTTGTGGAATTGCCTTAATACATTTTAAAATTTAGTCACATTACACAACCACTCAATCACATCTTACAGAATCCAAGGCACTGTAAAATCAGCAATGTTTTAAAGTGCTTGCCTCCTTACCCGGTCTACACGTTCCATATATTGTTCATGTTTTTTTTATTAGCATAATATTGGCCTCTAATTATATAATGTCATGGACGGGTTGTCCTGATTTAATTAATTGCCTTGGTTTACTTCCTCATGGGGCTTTCCTGAAAAATGGCAAGTTACCTTAACTATCGTCTCTTCCTCAGGTTCCAAATATTTTGTGTGACCGTTTTCAGCTGATAGGTACACAAATAAAGAGAAGCATTGGCAACGACAATAATAGGTCTGGCTTTGGTTGCAAGCCTTTTGGTTTTGTGAATGCTTCTTTTGTTGTGTTATGGCTTTTGTGGAGTATGTAGGGTTGATGGGTCCTCTCCAGTACGTCACAAAAAACATTGGCTAAAAGCAAAAGTATGTTTTGGTCTCAGACGCACACATGGCCATAGTTGTTTATGGCTCTGAGACAAACTAATTTGTGTACAGATGTGCTCCTTTTGAAAAAGCAGAATGCAGCCACTCATTGTAATCGGCCAGTGGCTGAGGTGGGCTGTCCCATTGCTCCATGCAGCTTCCTGTAGGGATCGGAAGGAAACTGTTAATTACACAACAATTATCCGGTGGATGAAGTTGGCAAATCCCTTGTACAAAGTTGTATGACGGAACCACGCATGCCGTAACAACCACGCATTCCTGCACAACTGATGGCTTTAGAACTCATGCCTTTACCAAGCATACCTTTACAATTAGACCCCAAAAAATTCTTACCACCCAAATAACCCATACCTACCCTAAACCTGAGCATCTAAAAAAAAACCCTAACACCCACCGTAAACCCTATTTATATATGCGTTGTAAAGGCAGGTCGTGGTAAAAAAAACTACGCGGTAAAGGCGTGCATGGTAAAGACGCATGTGTAGTTAAGCTTTCATTGTAATTTCATGCGTGGTTCAGACCGCAGTGTAATTGCTGTTTCCCTTTGTAGGAATATTATATATACAATTTTAGTAACATCAAAAGGCCCGGCTAACAAAAGACCTAAAAAATTAACCATATTCTTTCAAAAATTCTCCATATCCACTTTATCTGCCTGTCAGTTTCTCAAATTGGTCTACCTACTTGTGTAGTCAAGCTGTTGGATGTACAAAAAGAAAGTTTAAGCTCTTTCCCCATTGCTCTCCTTTTTCCTGGTGAAAAAGGCCACATGAAGATATTCTGGTTTGCCAGGTTGCTTGTCTCTTCTAAGGAATATACTCATTGAAACACTTTTTTTTAACGATTCAGTTGATCTCCATGCCTGTGCTGATCTAGCCTTATTAAATTTAGTTGATTTGTTAAACCATCTCCTTGTCTTTATACTGGTTACTTGTTACTACAGCTCTATTGTCCATCAAGTCCCACTCTAATCCCTCACACTACACATTCTCATTGATGCACATTCATCTTTTAGGTCCAGTCTTTCTCACTTGCTGTAGACATGATTCTAGACCCTTCACACTTTTCAGTTCCATCATGTTGCAAACTCGATAATATTTATCTCTCATAAGGTCTAATACTGACTTATGCCTTACAGTTTTGCTCCTTCCTGCTCTGGTAATTGATTATTTTTCTTTATGACCTCTACATTTTTTCTAGTTTCTATAGACTACTGATTTATTCCTTTATCACGATATTGAACAGTGGAACATGCCCGTGGGGATGTGTGGCATTAGAACTCACGACTACCATGGGCCGGGCCGCTTCTGGCTCTCTTTAAGCGCCGGCCATCACAGGAACTTCCTGCCACCTTAGATCACAATATGCGGTTATGGCGACAGGCAATGCAGAGTCACGTGTCAGGTGTGTCACTTCCGCCCATCTCCGACGCAATGGCGTCCTCGATTTTCATATCGGCCTGAGAGACAGCGTAAGCTGTGTTGCCAACCTCATACAAATTCATACAGAAAAAATACATACATATGTAAAGGGGCTTTGGGTTATCCCTCTTTATTGTTTAGCCTGTTCAGCTACCATTCGCATTTTGCTTTGCACACCACAGCATGTGGCAACCGGTAAACCCAAATCATAAATTGGCTCTCTTGTACTCTTGAGTATCATGATTTTGCTGATTACATATGCACATACAACTAAAAAACATGTTCTTCAGTACTAGAACTACTGGGCCATTACATTTCATTTCATGAAGCTTTATTCGGTACATGATATACAATGACCATAAAAGCGCACAGCAAAATGTTATACAGTTATAAATACAGGTATAAAACAGGTAAATATTTAAAATATCATACTTTTCCTAAGCTGAATTGATTTACATAAAAACATAGCGGTATAAAAAACATATGTCCGGGGAATTCATGTTAAAAATCAACTTCATGGCATCGTCCACATTATAAATACCGTACTTTATGAACATTGGTTTCAAATAAGCAACCCTAACATTCAGATAAAGATTGCATATTAACATAAAGTGCAGTGTGCTTTATTTTGAATGACCATCGCAGGGGCAAGATCCAACTGGGTGCTTCTTTGGTTGAGGGAAAGCCACCAGAACATGAGCTATTCCAAATCTAAGTCTGGTTAAAACGAACCTATGGGCTGGTCTAGTTACAAGGCTCAAATACAGTTGGAAGACTTCACTTTCAATATGTTTATTATAAAGATTAACTGAAGTAGGGCGACCATTAACAACTAGACGTTTTTGGGCTCTGTACGTCATAAAAATATTTTTCATGTCCTGCTTGGAAAAATTTCCGGCAGAACATGGGTCAACCAATATATTGAGTCCATAAACAACCTGGAAACTGTCTACAATGCATTTAAGCCAGGGTATCTTAATATAATTATCCAGGTCGAGACAATCCTTGACTAGTGGGCCATTACGTTTTTTTATTCTTTAATCTTTGTTAGCATCATTGTGTGTTTATATTGTGCTTGCATTTCAAGTCAATAGTATCTATTCTTAGCACAGATAAGGTTTATGTTTTCTTGTGATGTGGATTAAAGCAAACAACATGTCAGGCTGTCAGCCAGTGGATGATCTACAACTCACTGAAATTGAATGGGGAGAAGACCGAGGTGATGGTGTTCGGCGGAAAGGAAGAGATTTGGTCTCTGGAGTGGTGGCCTGATTCATTGGGTGCCTGCCCTAAACCCACTTCCTTGGCTAAAAATCTCGGGGTTATGATTGATCCCATCCTTGGTATGTGCCAACAGGTTAATAGGACGATAGCCACCTGTTGGGGTATAATCCACATACTAAGGAAAATTAGGAACTACCTTTCCGTGCAGGCAAGAAGGCAACTTGCTGTCGCCCTTCTGGGTTCCCGTCTGGACTACTGCAATGCGCTGTATGCTGGACTGAATAAGAGTCAGCTGCAGCGCTTGCAGGTAGTCCAGAACGCGGCAGCCAGATTTGTCCTTGATCTTCCCCGCCGCTCTTCGGCCACGCTGGCCAGGAAGCAGCTTCACTGGCTTCCGATCAAGGAGCGGATAGTCTTTAAGTCCATGTGTATGGTCTATAAGGCTCTGGCAAAAAGTATCCCTACAGGCATTGGATCCATCCTGTCTTACTATAACCCGGGCAGGAACCTCCGCTCCTCTAATTATCTTCTTCTTCACGTTCCACGTATTCGGAAAACCAGATGGGGTGGTAGGGCTTTCTCCCATCTGGCCCCTAAATGGTGGAACGATCTTCCGTTAGAACTAAGGTCCCTCCCCTCCCTTCAGACTTTTAGATCTGCCCTTAAAACACGTCTTTTTGTACAAGCGTATGAGTAGATGTGCCCGGCACTTTTGATCTTTTTGTTAGGCGCCTTGACACCTTCAGGTTTAGTTTGCGCAATATAAGATGCATAATAAATAAATAAAATAAATAAACATGTTCTATCTTTCCAACCTGTACCTGGCAGCTAGGAATCGCTCTTTCGTGTTCTACAAAAATTATATGTAATGGTTATTGTATTTTGTGTGTGACATGGTCCCTACAATGATGTTGCATTATCTCGTGCTTTTTCTTTTTACTGGGGGGATATTTTTCAATTCTTAAAAATATAACTTTTCCACCAATTTGCCTCCTACCAGGTAGGAAACATCCGTGTTGTTCTTTAAAAATTATATGGAATGGTTATTTTATTTTCTAATTTAAACATTTTATTCCAAATCCATTGCTGCCACTTCAAGGTGGCATCATACCTTCTGTTCTCTTTCCTTTATTCTTTGTGTGGTTTGTTTTCACAATAATAGTTACAAAACATAACCATTACACCATGCAGGGAAATGGTGTTTCCACAACACATGGCTTCACAATGCAGTTAAAACGACCGCATTGTTACCATGCGTGCTGTTGCATCGCAAGTTGTATCAACGACTTGATGTAGGGGACGTTCAACACCAGGGAATGGGTTGGATTTTAAATTCAAAACCTTCCCTGCTCTTGCACAAACTGGAGTAGGAATAGTAATTAATGCTATTCCTAAGTCCAGCGTGCCCCCTACAGCAAGTCGTTGATACGACTTGCGATGTAATGGCACTCGTGGTAAAAACGCAGTAGTTGTAAAGAAGACCGCATTGTAGAGGTATGAGTTGTGAACGCATACTTTGCAACGTCATACATTCCACCATGCATGTTAAGGCCACAAAACGGTTGTTAATTATGACTCTAAAAACGTAGATTATTTGTTACTCACATTTTATTTCTTCTGTCGGTGCTTACATGTGTAATTCAATTTTTGTTAATTAAAAAATAAAAATGTAACAGTATGTTTAACTTCTTGTTTTAGATACTCTATCCAGTGCTATGAAACATAGCCGGGCACACTGCATACACAAATTTTAAGTAAATGTTAGGGGCTGACATTTTGTCTGGTGTACAATATTGTATTCCCACCCGTGCAGTACAACTGGTGCCATACAGATCTAAGCACATAGAACATTCGGTACAGATCCCCAGTGATTTGCAGTACAACCTGTTTTTGCTAAGCTGCACATAGTTCCCCCACATAAAAAACTATATGTGGCTATATAAAAAAATCTTAGCCTAAAATCACTACTTATTGTGAGTGAGATCTTATGACAGCCCTTTCCTAACAACTTTTAAATGCATTTTTTTCTTTTAGATTACAGCTCTGAAAATCCAGCACAACCCATTTGCAAAAGCCTTCCTAGATGCAAAAGAAAGGTAGGATTTTGTTGCTATTTCTATGTGTGTCTTTGTGGTCCTCAGTTACAAGTGCCTCCGTAATCCAAATGGGGCTGTAACGGCAGTTACTAGCCGCAGGAAGTTTCACACAGATTTCGGCTGCTGACAAACCTGGGGAAAATGTGTCCCACTGTACAAAATGGCTCTGTCCCCATGTAACATGTCAGCACTTTCTATCTGCCGTATAGCGCTTCATTCTTTACTGTGAGCTAGGAGTCCAAAGGGATATGAGCTTTTTTTGTTCAGTATCCATCTCTCTTGTTGCTATTACAATGTAAAGGTCCTTAAATACCAAAGGAGGGACGGGGGCTTTTTGGATAGGTCCAGCATGTATGGCAAAATAAAGGAGTATGCGGTTCCTAAGGAAGGCGATGAGAGGGAGGTGTTATATCCCAGGTGCCAGGAAATAGAAAGAACAGCTGGGGGTTAGGTCCTTGACTCTTCTCTATCATCACCTTCTCTATTACTTTTCATTTCTCCTAAAAAACCCCATCCCCCCCCTCATCCCCCCCCCAGGCCTTTTCCCAGTCCATTGTGTTGCTGCTGGCTTTTAATCCCTTCTATTTCTGGGTGCAGCACTGCAGCCACACTTTTCTCTCCCTCCCTGTTTCTTCTAACCCATCCCATTCACACTTTCATATTCTCTTTTTTTATCTCTAGATAGGCCTGCGTCTTTCATCACATTTCTGTTTCTCTCTTATTTTTGTTGAACCTTTCTGTTTCACTCTCTAGTTATGTTTTGCTCTTTCCCTTTTGCTGCTCATTTCTCAGGCTCACCTCTCTCCTCTTCTATCTCACTTCCATATTTATTTTATTCTATCCTAACTTCCTCCTATTTTCCCCATCTATTCTTTCTCCACCTTCACACTCTTTGTTACAAATGTTTCTTCTTCCATCCAAATGTGTTTTAGGATTCCGTTATTTATGCATTGTTTCAGCTGTCAGCCTTACAATAATTAAAACGAAGATTTAAAAACAGCTACATATACAAACATTCTTAAAAACATATACAGTACAGTCAACTGGCCGTCATAAGAACAATTGGGCACTATATTCCATTCCAATAGACTGATCGACAAATTCCTCAAATATATAAAAGTGCCAGGAAGCAATAAAAGAATATCCAACTCAGTCGGAAACTCACATGTTAAAAAAACATACTCAATACAATCAGCTGGACGACATGGTAGCTTTTAGGTACTGTATTCCATCCCCCCCAAAAAAAAAACAATCAACGAATTTGTCAAACATATAAAAGTGCAAGTGCAGAGGAATGTTAGGAAAGCATACATTTTAGACAATAATTAACTGCAGAATGCGTATAGGGATGTACATGAATCTGCATTGGCTAATTGTTTGAATTGATGGATGTATGTCAATACAACGCGGTGTTTACACCGCACTACCATTACAACGCTGGTTTTACAATGCAAGTCGTTACCACGATTTGCGCTGTAGGGTGGTGGACTTAGGAATAGTAAGATTTACTATTCCAACACCAGCCTACGTACAGTAGGAAAGGTGTTGGAATAGTAAATCTACTATTCCTTAGCCTAGAGCACCCTCCAGTGCAAGTCGTGGTAACGACTTGCGCTGTAAAACCAGCGTTGTAATGGTAGTGCGGTGTAAACACCGCGTCGTAATGCATGTTCCCCCCTAGAATGGTAGGCAGCTCTCTCAACCAAGGCCACACACAGGGTTACCCGGCTTAATACAAAGTGCCAATGCCGATTTAACACATCTAACCCAATAGAATTTAAAAAAGGGGAAGGAGCCTTCGTGCAGGGCATATGTTTTACAGAACAGTATAAAATTGGTTAATTTGTCTATCCCTCCGAAGCTACAGTCACAGTGGTCCCATCCAGCAGCCAGCCTATGTAATCAAATTAGGTAATCCCTAGTTTTCAGAATATCCAGCCAGTACTTTACATACATCATACGCCTAAGTTTGGGGTATATCACATCCAGGTACCCAGTATAAGGAGAACCATAGGCGTTTTTGACACAAGATAGATCCTCAACTAAACGCCAAGCACTTCCTTTTCTGCATGCACTCATGGTACCAATCTTTAACCTGATCAGCAGTATCCTGCTTTACTCTGGAGAGATCTGCCCAGAAGGACTCTATCTGCAGCTCGTTTAAGATATTCTACACATGGGAAGACCATGTGCTCCCCCTATGGTCATCACTGGAGGTAGTTTCTTCTAGGGTTTTCAAGTATATTGCTGCCTTAGGGTTTCTTAACAGCCTAACCCAATAAAGTAAAGTATTGGCCGAAGGGCCGCTACTGCAGATGTAGGGGTGAAATTGAGCTATAGAGTGCCAGTAAAGGAGTGCCCGACCCCCAACTCAGCAAGACTCTTAGGAAGTTGTTCTTAGCTAAATGCAATGATCACACGTGTGCATACCTTCAGAGCTCTACTAAAGTGCTGCCACCAATGCCCCTTGTTGATATATTTTATATTTGCAAGATGACACTAATGTGGCACTGATCGCTCCGCCTGCTCACCTTCAGTGTTCTAGTGCATGCTCAGAATGTGCCCCCCCCCCCGCAGTGCGGTGTCCTCTGAACTGCCCTTCGATAACTTAGCAAACTCTGGGCTCATTGTGATTTTACGTCCAACGGGGGCAGAGCGGGGCTGCAAACTGCAGGCACTGAAGACCTGGCCCTGGTTACCGCAGAGATCTGGACCAGGTGTGGGCCAAGCATCTGGCACAGGAGTGAGCTGTGCCGTGTCCGGTATCCTGCGTCAGCCTCTCCACGTCAGCACGTTTCTCTCCTTTATCTCATATCTGAGTTAATCTTTCATTGCCACCCTATCTTCAAGTGAATTGATCAAAAAGAGTTTTGGCATTCCTAATTTGTCTCTCTCTGATCTCTTGCTATCATTGCCATCATTCATTCCTGAACTTAGCCTGTCCTTCTCTTTCTCTGCCTCACTCTCCCCCCCTCTATTTGAACTCTCCTGCCCCATCCCTGTCTTTTTACAAGTTTCCTTAAATCTGTAAAAGAGGACAGACCAATCCCTAAATTGTTGTGCAGATTCCTATATGTTTTCTCTTTCATTGACTAGTTAGCACGACTGCTCTTTGAAATCAGCTTAATTGTTCATAAGCAATTGACTCCAATATAAAGCAAGTACAGATAATTATAATGGTAGAAAGAACCTAAAACACACATTTTGAAAAAATATAAAGAAATAACATTATCGAAATCATAAAGTAAATTAGGTTTTCGATCATTTAACAATATAAAAAAACGCTTAAAGGTACTTTTGAAGCATATAAAAAGGAAGCTAAAAGGAAGTCTTAATCTGCTTGTGCTTGGCTATTCCTGCTTTCACAATCAAGCTTTGTCATATATCAGTCTCTCGTTATTCTCACTCTTTGCATTGCCAGTCTAGTCTTTTTCCTCTCTTTGGTATTTGTAAAATTTTTAACTTGATTTTCTTTTTTTTGTCATCCCATGGCTGTGTTTTCGTAAAGCTAAAGGAGCAAGAGGCTGTTTCTTGGCATTTGCGTTTTCACCTAGCATAAGATGTAGGGGCTGCCACTTAAGAAAATTAGTGGAAGGGTGGGGGAGCAATTACATAAAAAAAAATAAATGAAGTTCACTTACCTGAAGGCCTGCCGTCTCTCTGTCCTCTTCTCCCGGTGTTCCAACCGTTTGAGAACACAGGCTCCTGACTCCCCTGGCCAATCGCGCTTCTGCTGTTACCAGCATGACAGCAGCGCTGTGATTGGTGTGAGCACTGTGGTTTGGCGTTCAGATAGGGAGTGGGAGGCTGTGCATGTTTACGACCCATGCTGTGCAATACAGCCTGGTGTGCATGACGGTTTGGCTGGCCCAAGGCGGCTGGCCAAACCGTTGTGCACACTTATGGTGCAGCAACCACTCCTGCTCCCTCTCCCTGTGACAAACCCAGCCCCGCCCCAACCTAGCTCACTCCTTACAGAAGAAGAACGTAACATTATTACCGTGCATTATTATCATTTTATTTTTCCTTAGTGGGGCGACAGTCCTACGCATTAGTGGAGGGGCCGCCGTGGATAAGATGGTAGTAATTAGGTCTATGAAGGTACTTAGGACTATAATGGCAGTGCATTGTCATGTGTGCTAGCACCTGAGCATGGCTGGTATTACTGTTGCACAAACATGTGACTCTGTGACGGGCCATGTGGTACTGTACGTGGAAATGCCAAGCTGTGCTTTTATATAATTGCCGGTCTAGTACATCGGATCTGTGCCTGCGCATATGGCGTTTGTAGCTGTGAATATATGGGTGCGATTGGTATGAAAGAAAGAGAAGCCGTTTGGCTTAGCCTGTCTATGTCTTTGTTTGCAAGAATCTGCCAATTCAATGAGAGGAAATCAGATACTGCTTACTTTACATAACCCTTACTCTGAAGCTATCTTGACCATCAGGATGGTACCAGTTCCACAATGGCTTTGGTCTCACAGGATATATTGGTTGTTATATGAGAGCATAATTCCGCCCTGCAGGTACTGAACAGTACTGCCACTCTCCCTTTACCCTGCCACTGATTTCTAATCTTTGGGGTGTATCAAGCTGCCATTCTCCTATTTTTTTGTAACCTCTGTTTTTTTCCATCTATTTAATAGAAGTGACCACAAGGACATGCTAGAAGATGTGGGTGACAATCAACAGTCTGGCTATTCACAATGTAAGTGATTAGAATGATACTTTTGTCGGTCTGTGTTTGATCAAAGGGTGATTAGTTGTTTGACTTTAATCTAGGATGCATGGACACAAAAAAACAAAGTGAGCCTGCTTAGGTTTTGTTTGCCCTCTCATTATAAACTAATCATCATCTAAGGGCCTTCTTAAGAGCTTAGCGTTGCAGGAGCAGGAGCGGGATCACCGCCAAACCCATGTACAAACTGCCTGCGAGATCAGAAGTTTTCTTCTGCCTGGCGGGTGGTTCTTTTGTGTTCCCACAATGGGAACGTCAAAGAGAATACCTGCACGGCATGGACTATTGCAGTCCATGCCGTGCAGGTACTGGTGTGCATGCACACAGGGGGGCACATGTTTGTGCCCCCTTGTATGCATCCACATGGCGTAAGGCACAATTGGGTCTGTAGGGCCCGCTTTGTTTCATCACCGCCACACTTTTTATGGCGGTCGCACCGCCAATAAAAGTGTGGTGGTGAGGAAACTCCTAATATGCTTGACTGGGCCGTAGTTGCCCCACCAAGCATATTGCGGCCTCAATGCCGCCGCGCTACCACTAGGTGATCCCTGGCAGTAGTGATGGCCTTAGGGCGGCCCGACCGCCCTGGTCATGATGGGGCAGTTGGAAGACCATCACCACTGTGCCCGCGCCAGTCTGGCGGTCCATGAACCGTGAGACTTGTAATAAAGCCCTAAGTTGTAATTGTATTTTTTCACTTCGTTGCCAATTGTACTTAGTATTGCGTAGGAAGGAACATTTCATTTTATTTCAGAAGGTTCTTTAAACACCTATTAACTCCTTTTATACGAGGGCTTTGGACTAACCTCTCTTGGGGAGAGAAGTTGGCCTAACAGCTAGAGCGATTGACCTCGAGTCTGGGGAACTGGGTTTGAGTCTCAGCAATTACGCTGAACATCCTGTGATCCTGGGCAAATCACTTACTCTCCCAATGCCTAACAAAAATGAATGTGTCCTCAAGTAATGCAAATGGTGCTATGTAAAGTGCTCTGATACCCGATTCTGGTCAAGTTCGTGCTATATAAAACTCTGTGAAATAAATAAAATAAACCGAGGCAGCTGTCAAGGAGATGGGCTCTCCGAGCCATAGCAGTGCGTCCATTTATAGAAAATGTCTAAAGCTTCTATGACAGGGTCACACGATTAAAGTGTCAGGACTCTAAGAGGCAAGTGTTAGAATGAGATCATGGGAAATTATGAAACTCTGTGCAAGAGTCCTTTTATTGTATCCAAAGATGAAGCTCAGCTCTTCACCAATATACTTGCAGATCAATTGTTAAGTTTCACATCTCGGGTGCCAAGTATACCCCTTGCCCCTCTGAACTGAATTCTACCAGTCAAGAAATTAGTTAGGCCTAGAAAAACTTGGTTGCTGTAGGTTACAGAATGAGGCTTGCCATCATTTTATTTTTTTCGGTAACAAGGGCCTTTTCCCGTTCCAGGCAGGGGGCTAAATTATTTTGCTAACAGCGCAGACCTTCCCTTGCCAGGATGGAACTCCTGGCTGGATAGCATTTTATGCAGTGCCTACATTGCTTATTGGTTAGCTTGCCTTCATATGTTGCATTATCCACCAGTCCTTATGGTTTCCATTGTGTTTTGTCACACTGATTCCGTTTTTAGTTTTATCTAGTATCCAGGGGATGTCTTTACTATGCCATTTATGAACTAGATGTGTTTATTTTTTGATGTGTCTTATCACTTTTACTAACAACTGCCAGCTTGGCGCACGTTTCTTCTTCATATTACCCTTAGGCTGTTCTCACCTTCCTCCAAATGAATATCTGCTAAATGCCCAATAATATGCCCACATATCATAAATTATGTACATTGTTTTCTTTTTTAAATATAAATTAATATTTATATAGTATTTTTGGCTTTGTGGACAGCACACATCCTATGTTGATAAAGCTGTAATAGAGACCAAGAATGGGAGGTTAGTGGGTGGCACAGCTGCCCACATTGTACGCTTCTCTTCTGTATAGGGCCCGGAGACCCCAGTCTGGAACGTGCACCACCCAAACGAGACACTGGCAAGACAAGTAACTGCTTCTGGGTAAAGGTCATGTTTATTTCAAGTATGTGAAGAACACAACATAACATGTACATCGTTAGTGTCTAGTGGGATAAATACCATACAGCAAATGTTGAAGTACTCCTGTCAAAATTAGAGTAACACACACTAAGTGAATGAGGGCATATCCTTAAAATCAACGGCAAGCATACAAATTATTTACACAAAACCACCTGCATCTTTATAGGACAATACCAACTCACTGTCCCCAGAGTTCAGCAGCTCCGATACCACCCCACAGTGGTAAATCGTAGCACATGTCGCATGGCCGGTGTGTACATACATCCCGTTCATGGTTCAGGCTTGCTGCATCCCACCCTCAGTGCTGCTTTAGGAAGTATGAGATGGAGGTCCTCCTAGCTGTTTTGAATGAAACTTATAAGTAGGTTTTGTGCCAAATTTGAGGGCTGGGTGGGTCGGTAAATTGCACTGCACTGATCTGGGTAAAAAGGGGAGGTCAGAGGCAGACCGGCCCAAATACTCCTGGCCATCGTGGCTTTGCAAGACGGAAGTGATGTGTAACTCCTGCATCTTGCAGGAGACCACACACCAGAGGAAGGCTTGCCCCTCCCAACCCAAGGGCCAGAGCATTGCAGGACCCCGGAAGGAGTTGACCCCACGGTGGCCCGGGTCGTGATGTCTCTTCTCAAAGGCTATGGATCATTGTGCTGGACCAACATGAGCTAGGAAAGGAATGCGTTTAACACTCCCTGTTAACTGAGTCGCCTCTAGACATTAAGAATATATGATCAATTCTGAGGGCCCCATTTTGCCCAAGGCAAATGCATATCTGTGAGATATGGAAGACTCAGGGTCCCTCATCACATTCTCTTGGGGGACCCATCGTTTTGCCTTACGCCACTGGTCATGAATTCATTGACTGGAGGTTGGGAGTGCGAGAGCAATAAGGCTGTGTCTTTTTGCGTAGCCAGCAGAAATTGCAGCGGAGAGTGGAGTAAGATGAAGTAATTGGGGGTTGCAAAGGAGGAAGAGTGGAAACCACCTCTTTCTCCTGCTCCCTAGTCGGATTCGATTTCTTGAGTGGCCAAGGCGATTTAGCTAGGCTGGGAAAATGGGCACACGCAGGAGCGCATTCAAAAGTGCCTCTGAGGTCTGCAACATAATTTACAAAAAAATGGATGTCTTGTCACACACACTGTAACGTGTTCCATCCGCACATGGAGGCAGTATTTTAGTTCTGTTGAAATGTGGATCTCAATTTCTATGTAAGTCTTCAGGATGTTTGTCTGTCTCATGTTTTAGGTTCCTTTTTTGGTGACTGCAAAGCAACAAGATTGTTTTGTCACCTGATTTAGCATTTTATCCGATGCTCCAAAGAAGAGATTTCTGTTGAGGGTTGTGCTTTATTAGAAAATGTAACATAACTTAATACTTTACAGTTTGTTTCTGATTTTTTGTAAGGAACCAAGCAGTTTGTGTACAAGGCTGCTAACCATTGAATGTAGACATGTATATGAGATTTCATGTTGGCAAATTGTTGTTTCAATTTTAACTATGAAATGATCTATCTTGATGTAAGGTGAATGTTCTAAAGGGTTGCGCAAGAGTAGATGAATGCATGTAGGTGGGGTCTGGGGAGGGGATGATAAACACATCATTTATTGATGCCTTCAGACTCGTTGGCTTTTTGGTCATCTGAAGTAAAGGCATATGGCATGTATTTAAATAATCAAAATAGATGTACATTTCATCATTTACTTTTTCACTAGTTGTCCAAAACACTGGGTGCCATTTGAGACAGAGGTGCCATTGTTTTTATTGTAAAGAAATGAACTCTTTCACTCCTCGTTTGCAAGAAATGGCTATGGACTACAGTAAACAATAGTACATAAACATATAAAGAGAGAAATTTCACATGGTACTCTGTTTCTTTATTTCAGTAGGTGGCTGGCTTATCCCTGGCCCTGGCCCCCTTTGTCATTCTGGAAATACCCACCCTCAGTTTGGAGCACCTTTATCTCTCTCCTCATCCCATGGCTGTGAACGATACCCATCGCTGAGGAATCACCGCTCAAGTCCATACCCCAGCCCATACTCGCACAGAAACAATTCTCCGAGTAAGTATCAATGTTTCAAAATATCGGAACCTCTGTACATCAAACTGCCTACTTTTCGGGTTCATAAGGCATCTATTGTAGAGACTGGGTTATTGGAATGTGTATCCATTGACCTTAAATAGTATTTTTAGAGCAAAGTTGAAGTAACATCACTGGTTAGCAATGGGGCAGACTTCTTGTGGGATCACCACAGCACTTCCAAGCAGCAGGTAATACTGAAACTGCCTCATAACTAATGTCACAGAACTGGTAGGTGGGTGCTCAACCAAACACCCTTGGTCAATCTTCACTTAGTGAGGGATGTAATGAGGATCGAGATTTAATGAAGATGAGTGGGGGTTGTCCCAGTGGATCCTGATAGTCCTCTTTGAACACCATGAGTTCCTCATTTGGATGATGCCATCTGGAAGGGGCGTGCCAGAAAGTTCAAAACTGAGTGCCATGTCCTCCAATGGGCTTCCCTCCATATTTCTTCCTTCTGCAATTAGATTGGCGGATCAGACGGAGCAGCAAAACCTAACGCTGCTGATGATAGGGGTAATGAATGGGGTGATCAATTTTCAGAGGTATTCTGGTCAACCAACTTCCCACGCCCAAGAAGGAGTTTGAATTTTATTTTATGCTTTTTAGAGATGGAGATTAGTCTGACGTAGACATAATCTGTCCTGGAGATTCAGTATTCTCTAGAGTATCTGAAAATACTTTAGTGGTGTTGCAGTTTACTGTATTGTAGTGGTCTACGCTTGGAAACACTAGCTCAATCGTCTTAGTCATTTGGAGACCTTTGTATGCACTATCTAAGTAATAATCTAAAGGGATGCTCAAGTCAAAGCAGACTCCAAGGATTACCCTGTGTGGGTGCTGTAGGAAGAAAGATTAGGGACACTCTACTGTGTTGACTAACCATGCCCTGTGACTCAGAACTGTACAGGATGACCATCTTTCGGTGAAAAATAGATGTGCTTTAAGAAATTCAACATCTTGGTGCCCATATACTGTACTTGGTTGGTCTCTAATCGTATATGAGTAGATGAATGTTTAGCATACATTAGTAACACGTGTTTGCTATACAATCCCATCCACCAACTGGCACCAGTAAATGTTACCAGCTAGAGAGCTGAATCTTGAAGGACTCTGCATGATCTGGGGTAGGATAAAGAGGTGGCGATGCCAGTCTAACTTATTGATATCTGTCACGAGCGCCTTGATTCTCAAACCTGTAGGACTGAGCAATTATTAATCATCTTGGCTCGCCGCAATAGGCGGTCATCTGTTGTCCATCAAAAAGCATGGATAATATAATGTCACTTGGGGTTCGAGTTATTTCAGAGACTGACTCCGGTTTAGAAAACGATTCATATTTAAAATATGATGTATGTTCAGGGTGATATGTATTCGAATAAATAGTTCAATAAAATGGATATGAATCTGATTGGTCAGATGGCTGGGTGGGTGAGTATATGAAAAAGTGGGTTGGTGGATGGATGAGCGAATGCAAAGGTTTGAGTAGTTAACCTGATAAGAGGTGCATATATCAATTAATATAAAATATATATATATATTCTTTAATGATGAATAAAGAATTGGTTCACATTCAGGTAGTCTGTAGGTACATTTTTTTGGGTTTTGATTTTCTTCTGGTCTAACTCAAACATATATAAATAAAACACATGGATTTGAAAGTTAAGCAAAGCACAAACCTTGCAAAAAAATATCCCGGACTTTGAATTTCAAAATGTATTCTTTTTAACAAGGACTCGGAAGCACTGTCAGTGTTCCATCATCTTTGTTTCTAGTAGAATGCACAAAAAGTCTCTGATTTGAACAAAGGTTTTGGTTTGTTTTGTTACCCAGGACACAACACATTGCTCTGCGTTTCCCAGTGTACACCAATTTTGGAAAAACAGCAGGTCTTTTAATGAGCTAGCTCACTCAAAAACAAATATTAAGTACAGTGCTGACACGATTGTTATCTTGCAGGATGTTTTTAAAAATAAAGGTATGTTATGTACGCTTTTGTTTAAATTGATGGAAGCATTAAAGTACTTGTGAAGTAAAATGTATTTATACACAGTCATTTGAGTTCCCAAATTTGTTTTATCAGATCCGTAAATGACCTGTGTTTTTAGCCAGTTTTCCTAACTTTAATATTTAGAAAAATTGAACTGACATGCCTTATTTAATTACCCAACAGTTTGACAAGTGAACATTTGATTTTTTTTTACAGCAAGTTACACAGACAACTCGTCAGCCTGTCTGTCCATGCTTCCGTCCCATGACAACTGGTCCAGCCTGCAGATGCCAACACACAACAGTATGCTTCCCATGGGTCATGCCACTGGTGTGCCCAGCAGCTCTGGGTATGTATGAGATATTTTGTAGATCAGCTGACACTATTTTGCAGCCAGCTTCCTCTGTTTCAGTGTATACAGAATCTTAAAGTACAATAACATGGCAAGTGCGGTAAATACATATTTTTGCATAAAGAAGTGCATATCCACAGTTTCGATTACAAGTAATAGCTGTAAAATTCTGGGGTAGAGCAATACCATGGTGCTGTAGTTTTGGGAATTATGGGACTGATAGACCTGCAATCAGCAGAGACTGCTACCAGTGGGGAGTGGAGCGGCGGGGAGGGAACAAATTATTTTTTTTTTTAAACCACTCACCTAACTGGCTGGTTGCTGCCTCTCCTCCGTCCTCTTCATTTGGAGTCCGGCAGCAGGACGCACCCGGGCTCCCAGGATCCCCACAGCCAATCAAAATGCTGCAATTCAGCATTGTGATTGGTATGAGTGCTGTGGTTCGGCCTGTAATACAGCGTGGGTGGAGAACATGAGAAGTGCGCATGATGGTTTGGCCGTCCCTAAAGGGCCGGCTAAACCCTTCTGCCCGCTAGTCTTCTCCCTCCAGTGCCCTAGCGTCATGGAGCCCAGCTCCGCCCGCACATAACCAACTGAGCCACTTCAGTAGGAAAAATAAAATGATACTAACGCTGCATTATTATACGGTTCTTTTTTCTTCTTGAACTGCTTGGAGAGCAGTGGGGCGACGGTCTTCCCAGCAGCTGCTGCCTGTAATATGGAAAATGGTGTGAACAAAAAGCTACTAAATTATATAAAACACAGCTCTGTAACTAATCTTTTTCTCTCTTGTTTGTAGCCAGTATCCTAACTTGTGGTCGGTGAATAACAGCACTCTAACCGCTATCCCCGTATCTCAGTCCGGTGGGATGACAAGTGGATTGGGGACGCAGTTCTTACGAAGCTCTCCGTCGCACTACTCGCCTCTCTCGCATTCAGTGCATGGCTCTTCCCAGGTGTCTCCTATGTATGATACTGGGCTGCAAACAGACCTTTCGGAAAACCAGTATGAAACATCTCTCCATTCACGGCTTGCATCTCCATGGACTCCTGTCTCGCCCCCTTCTATCTAAAAGACTTCCATTTAATGACAATGCGAGCATTGCACCCCTGTCCAGCGTTGCGTCGGAGCCAATATGTGTGCCAAATGAAAAACTGTAGTCGGCCAGGAATGAAATGGAGCAGTGCGGAGTGAAGAGCATGGACTGTTTCCATCAACACAGCTTTAACTGCTCTTGTGTGTCATTCTAACATTGTCTTTGTGCACACATAATTTACTATACTGTGTTTACTACAATACATTACTTTCATCATGAAAATAGCATGGTGCAGATGAAAGAAGAACTACACTTCTGAACACAACTGCATCTTTGGTCCCAGGAGAAAGTCATGTACCAATGTTAAACAAAAAACCTCACCCTTGCCAAGAACCATGGGATTTCCTGCGTCTTTCGAGGAATGCTGGCTGTCCAATCATCAGTTTCCTTTACCTTAATGATGAGGATGGAAGAAATTGACCAGTCTAAAGGGACTCCGGCTTAAAAAATGGTTTCTTTCACCAATGTCTGACTTGTGACAATTGCAGGACAATGGAACAACTAAGTTCATCCTGAGCAATTGGAATTCTCTTCATCATCAGCTAACCACTGCTCTTATAGTTTGTATGCTTCACACAAAGTACTTTTGAGCGAAACTATCCCACCCAGTATTATAAAGTGCATGGCTGCTTTTAAACTGCAATGTGGTCTGTACTGGATATGCAATCCTACAAGGGTACATACATGTTTTCCAGTGTGCATCAGGGGTAAACTGCCAAGCCCTGCCATTCATTACTTTCTGGACACAGCTTGACTTTGTCTTGACATATAAGAGGATAGACACCAAAGACAATGTGGACCTGAACCCAAGAAGTGCCTTTCTCTTGCAATACACCAAAGAAAAGTTTGATTGTTATACGAAGAGATGCCTCTAATAAAGACATTTAATATGTGACAGCAATAGCTCCATTCCACAAACTGGTAAGACCGATATGTATAGGGAACTGCAGTCATAGGAAGTGGGTTCTACACAATGATCACATTGTGGCCTGTCCCTTTCTTTGCTTGGAGTGAGCCCATGTGCCAGACCCGAGGTATTCCTTTATCAACATTTTTGGGCACAAATGCCAGAAATTCATCAGAAACTAAAAATAAGCTGCACCAGCTAAGTTCCAGTTTTCCAACTACTGAATGTATAGATTGTCCTCCGATTAGGATACATCAGAGGAGTTTACAAGAAATCATCTAAAAAAGTAAACTTCATTGTATTCACTGGGAGCACTGGAATTATTCGGTAACTGCTACCACTTTGTACTAGACCTTTTTTGTGTTGTCTGTACTTATTGCATGCACAGGGATGGTCCTTGTTCTGACATTAACATGTACCGTTACTTATTGTCTCGATTTGCGGACATTCACTTTCCATGGCCGGTCACTGTTGAACCATTTAAACTCTCTAAGCGGGGTTGACTGACTGTTGGAGTGAGTTATTTTGTGGAGTGGAGAGTCTCTTGGCAGCTGGTGCTGGTAATTTCGATTATTCTATTCTTTATTGTGAAACAGCCACTGACCATGGTGTAGGGACACTGCCTATGAGACAATACCTCAAAAGAATGACAATCCATTCACAGGTAGCTAGCATACTGAAACGATTTAAGTGCCTTAGATCACCAAGCTTGGTGAACCATGTTGATATAATTTAGAAATCGTGCCTTGATCATTCCTTTTGTTGTCCAACCTTCTCAATCACAGCCTAGATATTGCACATTGGTGTTATCACACTTAACATCTTCACTAAACAAATGTTCAAAAACTCTGACCTTCCCTTATGCTCCTAAATATCTTACTTTAAACAATGGCAGAACTAATAAAGAAAACTCCGGACAATTGTGGATGTTCCTGATGAGACTAATTCCATAGAAAAGGTGAATCTGCCCAAAACATTTGATCCACAGGAGCAGGTTGTGCCTTGAGATTGACTCTTCTGTTGTTCCCTGCCACCCCTCACAGGGACCATGAACGTTTGGCTGACAGAGCTTGGTCCTTCTGCTATTCTCTGTCATGAAATGTCCGTAAAATGGGTAAAAGATAGGAGGCATCTAACAAATTATGTCCAACAAACGTCTCTTGTACTATGGTACAGCAGTCGCGTAGCTAGGCCTTTTGCTGCCCGTGGCGGCTGTAAGAGCGGGAGGGGGTTGCTGGCAAATGATTCCTGTTTTTTGCTGCCCCGTGCAGTGCAGTTAAGAGTAGGGGTGGAAGGAGGCCACCATTCCCAAAATTCAGGCCGCCCGGGGCGGACCGCCCACTCCCCATCCTACGCCACTGCGCTACAGATTTTAATACATTTTCAGAATTGAGGCAAACCATGGAGCTGCACTTGTGGGTGTGTTTGTTCCAATTGTTGAACACAAACCTTTAAACAGAGCAAGATAATTTTCCATTGTTAATTTGTGTAGTTTCAGTCTAAGTTGTGTAAACTACTGAAGAATAAAAATATAGCGGATAAACTGCACTGTATGCTCATACCATGCTTCTATGGTGAAACCTCTTTGTAATGGCTCCCTGGAGCTGGACGCTTTACCTGTGCTGAGAGGCTTGTTGGAATGTTTCTTTCCTTACACCACACAGCTTATGCAAAATGGCAGCTCGGTAATTACCACTGTAAGAAGGCATCGAAGCACAACATCAATCCAACATAATAATCGACACTGGAAAAGCACATCATACAGACTCTGGGCAAGGGTTGGTGTGTGAAGGGCTGTAGCATTACCATGTATTTATCAGACAGTATTATGAAAAATATGAACCTCTTGCGAAACTAAAGACAATCATGTAAATAATATTAAGTGTAATATATCTTGGAGTCTACTTTTGGTAGGATTCAAAAATGTTTGTTAACTGGAATTTTTTTTAAAGTGTTTTTAAATGTGACATTAAGTTAATTGAAAAGAATACACAAAAGTAAAATTTTGCACAAAATCTGATCTGCTGTTTTTTTGTGTGTCTTTTGGTGTTTACCTGTTTTCACCGTTCCACAGTGTTGCCGGGCTTTGCAAAATGGTGGAAAAAATAGATCAGCCTTTTTAGGGCACGTGCTGCTACGAAAGATCTGTAACACAATATCGGATGGTCACAATATTTCTGTTCCAGCAATGGTGTGCAGTGGCCCCTGGTTCATGCAGATTATCTGGAGTAGAAGGCAGTGGCGGCAGTTTCTGCTCTAGGGTGTAGGGAGTGCGCCCACGCTATTTCCAGGCAATTCGTAAGCTCTAGGCTGCTTTAAACGCCGCCGAGCTTAGACATGCACCAGAGAAATGACGAATTCCAATGCGCATCGTGTAAGGAAGTCTAACGTAGAACTTAACTCTCTGCAGCACTTCGTTTTCCTAGTAAACTTTCCCTAGCAGTGACGTTGCCTGCAGCCCACCGGGCGATGCGGGCCGAGGGTAACAACTGTTACAACGCATGCATTACAATGCATGATTTTACCCCACATGCCATTTCAACGAAAATGGCTAGCTGTAGGGGGTATTAGGTGCTGGATTTAACTCCAACAACTTCCCTACTGTTGCACAGACTGGAGTTGGAATAGTAAATTATACTATTCCAAACTCCAGCTCACCCCCAAAAGCAAGTCGGGGAAAGAAATTGCGTTGTAGCGGCATGCGGGGTAAAAGCATGCGTTGTAACGTCATACAACCGCGGGCTGAAGCCCTGCGGTATGACGTAAGGCCTGACATGTGAATCATTACAGAAAATCCTCAATGGTAGGACGGTCCATATTCAATGTTTATGTTTAAGTGAACACAGACTGCCCCCTGCACAGGGTGTATTCTGGCCCATATTTTAAATGCGAGTGATTAAACTTCCATAAAGGCCTCAGCAACATGCACTTTATTTAAGATGCTGGAAATTGTGCTTTACATTCACGCAAAAATACGTCAATACCCTTTCTACTAATGAAAAATGCAGGACTCTTTTCAATAGTTATATTTGAGGGAGAAGTGGCAGCACAAGTCATTCATATTCTTGCCGAATGGGCTTTTTCAACAAGACACATCATGCTGGGCAGAATTTCCCACTCCACTGTTTAGCTATGCTCTTCAAACAAATAGAATAATTACCAGCATCCTGGAGAGGCAGCATCCTACATCCGATATTCAAAGCTGGCTCTAGACCATTCATATTCTGTATTTGGTATTGCACTATTTTTCACATGTGTATCTTAAAACACTGCACGGAAGGAAGTTGAGTAAATAGCGCCACCTTCAGGAACGGTTCAACTGTAGTTTAATGTAATTGAAATTTAAGGAAATCCGCTCTCTGCCTCTACCTACATGGCATGAAGAATTGCACAGTATTTTATTCATTGTACAGCAAGGACTAATTCGTGGGATTTTGAGGAACAAAATATAAAGGGATTTGGGATTGGTTATGGGTCTTTGGTGGCTTGATTGCAGTACATTTTGGACTTCCTGAATGGTCACATGGGATGGGGGATTGGAGGGAGATATGTAGTACAGTAGCTGGATGGTTCAGTGAGGGGTGATGATTTCTGGGAGTAGATCGGATGAGAGACTGGCGATTAAGGGATGAGCGACTGGATATTGAGCCTTTAATTCCCTTTATCAACTGTTTATTGTTTGCCAAGTATTTGTTATCAAATCAAAAACAGTAGCTGTTCCTATTATTATTAATGCTGAGCATATTGTATGTCAAACATGAATTTTATTTCAAAAAGGTTTTTTTGGTTGTTCCCAAATGAAGCAGTACGTACAATACATCAAACATGAATTTTAAACTCCTTGAAAGCTTTGGAAGAACTTTCTCTCACCGAGCAATACGTGTTGGTTCTTTCTGCCTTGCCGCTCTGAATTTCATCAGTTGCCACTAGTAGAAGGACCGGATTCAGGGAATGCTGTACAGAGGTTTCCTTTCTTCTCTTTAAGGCTCTGTCAAGGGCCTGATATAAACCACTGCATCTTCAATTAGTTTGGAAAGTGGCATTCGGTGGAGGGCATATTTTTGGAGGGCAGCTGAAACACTACCTGGCTCCAGGCTTTCATACCCCAAGGAGGACAGAATAAGGCATGCATAGTGCATAAAGCATGTCTATGTTTTCTAGATTGTAAAGTTTTCTTGTGTGATTCACTTTCACATCCTAAGCCATCACCATGTTGCAGGGCTTTAAGTGGGATGAAAAAACTGGGGTCGCGGGCTCTCAAACGGGCGTGGCTGATTAAGGGTGTGGTTTAAACATGTAAGCTAAACATCTGTGCTTAGCATAGTGTGCCACTTGACTGTTATTTTTCTGTTTCTGTCATTGCATCCAGATATATGATACAACACATAACATTATATCTACAACAAGCCAGGACTATTGGCTTTGTCAATTGTTGTTAGTTGCATAAGATAAATAAGCAGCAACTATGGCTTTGTTGTATATAATATTGAAAATGCTTCAGTTCTGAAATGACGAGGCTGTGAAAGAACTATAACGATTCTCTTTAAAGTTACATCAAAGGCAGTTTAGAGTGGTACTGCTGCAGAGTTGAGATTTTTATCAACCCGAGGGTGAGGGCAAAAATTGAGAGCCTAATAGGGACCCGTCTCAGCACCTGCTTTTAAGAACTGCAGGAACCGGCCAACTTAAAGCCCTGCATATGCCCCTGTTTATGGAAACCTGCATGAATGTAGCCCATGGGCACTTCCTGATGATGTTGCTATGTTCAAAAGGGAACCCACAGGTAGGACTTATTTTTTATTAGTATTTACAGCCGCATAAAGGCCTGGAGGCTTTGCTAAATCTTTTTTCCTAACAGGAATAACTTATCCAAGATTTAAGAGCACTCCAAACTACCAAATTTCTGAAATTCCCAGTCATATTCCAGAATTTTAATGTTCCCTGCCACTTGATATCCTCTTTGAATGGCTTTATTGTAGTTGTATTTAAATAGACCTTACTATGATGAGGTGCTTTTCGGCGAGTATCATGCTACTCTGGAACCCAAAGGATTAGTGGTGGATTAGTTATGTTTATTACACTGACGTTGGTACTGTAATTCACTTTCAACTAAGTGTAATTATGCTGCAGTGTGGTGGACCAGCTGCAAGATTTGTAAATGTTTTGTAACTATGGTAAATGCAGCATTGACCTGTCTTTGCCAACTTACTCAGATACTCTATTTCCATGCTCATATAATAGTCTTACAGGCTGGTCCGAGCACTTAATTTGTAAAAGAATAAGTTCTGGGGCCAAAGTTTTGCTCTGAAGCCCGCAGCTGGCTCGATTGAATGTTATATACAAAACACGATGACTGCATAGTCTTTATTCCACCGTCAGGGGCGTTATAAACACCACCGCAGCCCCTGCCGTGCGGGGGCCCCCCAGTCTTCAGTAGGTAAAGGGGGCCCCTTCAGCTCTTCGGTGAGAGCCAGGGCCGGACTGGGAACCAAAACTGGCCCTGGCAAAGAGCTCGCCTGGCCCCCTGGGAGCGGCCGAGCTGTTTGCCACGGCTGGTTTCGGCCGATTTTGTTAAAGGGGCTGATTTCGCAGCAATGCTGCAAAAAAAGGGCTCAAAATCGGCCCCCACCATAGCGTCCCATCGGGAAAATGCCCGGTGCCTGCTACGGCCTACCGTCCCTGGTGAGAGCTGTGAGAGAGAGGCTTGCTCTAAATCAAGCCTCTCTCTCCCTAAAACAGCCTCTAAAGCAGCCTGCCCTGAGCTCCTGTGCTGACCCAGGACTGAAGAGAAACAAAGTAACAAGTTACATTGTTTCTCTTCAGTCAGAGCCACAGCCGGAACAAGGAGGGAGGTGGGGCCCCCAGAGACAGCATTCCCCACAGGGCACAGCCTCTGAGAAAGGAGAGGACAAGGATGGGGGTGGGTGCCCTCAGGCCTGGGATGTGCATTTACAGGAATCTCTGTACATAGGCATGTTAACCAAGTGATCTTTCTGCCTGAGGTGGGGGTGATTTAGGGGGACCAATATTGCATCCTCATCCCAGCTTTGAGGCTGGAGTTTGGTGCAGTTTCGCTGTAGCTCATGCCTGGCATCTATCGGTTACTCTGCTATAGTCTTGTTAACATGGAACCATATAAAGTTGGATAAAAACGACACAAATTAAAAAAAATTATAAACACATTGATTGTTAGACAATAGTCAGGGCTGCTAGAGTTATGTTGCAGTGGAAGACGGATTATGCAGAAGGTTTCACTCCATTCTGTGTCAGGACAGGGCAAGTTATTCTGCATGATGCAGGGCATTCTGCTGAAGTATTATTTTGCAATTTTAACGCAGAGTGCTGAACAAATGTGGTGCTTTTTTGTAACTTTTAACTTACACGAGCTAGTACATTTTTTTCCAAAATCAGCAAATTATCCAGCAGATGGTAGTTTATTTGACGTACGGTAAATGGATAAATATGCGGGATACACATAATTCCGGTGGCCTTGATAAAACTGCTTCTTGTAAAATAGACCACTAAAATATGCGTATGGGGAATGCGAGAGCATTGCACATGTAAGTATTTTCTTTTCTGATTCCTTTCTAGTACTCGGTTCGGCGAGGCTGCTTGAGAAACTGTGCGTCAGAGTGTCTTCTGAATAACGTTCGCAGACAGTCCTCCATTAGTAAATACATTCATTGCCATTTCAGACGACACCACTACAGCAGCAAAGGGTTAGACGGAGTTGTTTATCCGCACCACTGGGGCCCACAGACTCAGCTTCGTCAAGGCTTTCAGAAGTTCAACACTACAGTCCCCCGTGCAGGTGCGAGGCTGGCCCTTTAAATCATGCAGCTTCACTGGTAAAGAGGGCTGTGCTTCCTGCAGACTGCACATGACAAAGCATACCCCGTTGCCCCCGCCTCCCTTCACCTCCTGAACCCACCCACCCCCTGGTGCAAGCACAACCTGGCAGGCCTCAGACCCTGCCCACACCGAGCCCAGGAGGCCTACCGGCAGGACCCAGCCCCGAGCCATGGTGGGGCCCTCGCTGCTGCTGCTGCTGAGCCCTGCGTGGCCCCCGTCTGCTCCTCTGCCTGAGGACCTCCTCTGCCAACCTGCAGCGCTCCCAGGTAACCCCTGCTGCTTTGCAAGCGTGGGTGTAGCGCTTTGCAGCAGCTGAGCTGCTTCAGAGCACTGAAGTGTGAGGGGGAGTTGGCAGTAGGTGAGAGAATAAGCAGATGGCAGAAGAGAGAAAAGTTTGAGTGTAAAGTAGACGCACCCCCTTCCCTCTCCAATACCTAGCAAGCCCTCCCGACCCTGCCTTTTTGGTACTCTCTGCAAAACCTGAGGCACAACCAATTCAAATCATGCACACACATGCCCCAGCCTTGCACAAACCTGCATGCACACATGTGATCCTTTATATACCCACGTGTCCAACCCATGAAACGCTACCTGCATGTACCCAGTCCCAGCCGTGCACCTACTTGCATACATCCACGTGTCCTACCCGTGCATCTACCTGCATGCACCCATGTGTAGCATCCGTGCACCAACCTGCATGTACCCACGCGTCCCACCCATGAACCGCTACCTGTGACTGCGCCGCCCCCCCCCCCCCGGCCACCACCTGTGGTTCAAATTTATGGCTTGTCCCCTGCCTACAGGGAGCAGGAGACACTCACTGCGCCCCAGGCGTAGCTCCACCCCCACTCCCGGGCGAGAGAGGTGCTACCCACCAGTGCTATCAGTAACTAGGAAGTGCCTTTGAGGAAAGACGGAAAACGGCCAATCAACAAAAGCACCAGCTGCAGGGGCACCCAGACGCTCATGCCTCCTCATCATCCACACGGTTTAATAATCCTGCGACTTTCCTGTTACTGGGTCGAAAAAGTTGATCAGAAGACAGCCATCCAATCCTTGGCCTCTCTGTAGAGCGCACAGAGCAATTGGTCACTATTCCAGTTGCAATTCTGGTGTATTGTTTGCGCTGGAGATACACAGCTGTCTAAAGGCTGATAAGGCAAAATACAATACAGTGTTTATAGGTCAGTGGGTGCGTTGTGTGTTTGAGCGATTAAAACACTCCGAAGATCACTACAGCTTCCACAGGTCTCAAAATTTCAGAATTAAAAAAATCAATAGTAAATATTTACAGCAAAATAATGGCTGTTGCTTATTTATCTTGAAGAGCTAACGATCATTGATAAAGCCAAGAGTCCTGGCTGATTTTAGGTTGTCAGTTGTGTTATATATCTGGATAAAAGTACAGAAAGCTCAGGAACCAAAATACTGATTGGTTGGCACACTATCAAAATCACAGAAATTTACTTTACTTCTTTAATTCACACCCTTAATTACACAGACCACCCCGTTTCAGAGACCCCCACGTTCTTGCATCCCACGTAAAGCCCTTGTCAGTGGCATCAAGAAGTTTCTGCATGGGACCGGCTGCATCATTCTGTATTAGGCCGGTCCCTAAACATTCTTCTGTTGTATCTCGATTCTTGTACGTGAAGTCTTTTATAGCACTTCGCAACCCACTTAATCAGCTCTAGTTAGGGCGACCAACTGGCATGGGTGCAAATTCAGGACAATCAGTGTAAAAATTCAAGACAAAGGTCAACATTCAGGACAAAAATTCAGGGCAGGAGGTCGAAATTCAGGACAAAAGGTACGTTTTACAGACACATCAGAGGAGGTTGCGCAAAAGTATATCAGCAAGTAAATAAACAACCACTTAAGTACAAGTGAAAATAAGTTTATATTAGGTTGAGCCAATTGTGCTCTTCATGGTTTTTCAGTATGCACAGCTTTGAGCAAATGTGCAGGTCTTTTTGTGGTAACAAAACCGCACCCACCCCACCTTTCTAGCCTCCCAGGGAAACGCATGATGCCCGATCCAGCCAGTCCGGCCTTGCAACCACCCTCCAATGGTGCCCCTAATCTTCACAAAGACCCTCTCTCATGTGTATTTAATTTCTTTTATGGTGCAACTCATCCCAAGTAAGTAGGACAGGGTGTTGGGTGCATTACATCACACATATATTACATAGAGACAATGACTCATATAAATGTGAAAGTCAATAAATAGGAAATGTTACTTAAGATAATGGGGGTTACAAGGTGTAATCATTCTTTCCTCCATCATTCAATCTTCCACCATTTATTCTGTCCTTCCACCTGTGTGCCCATCCATATCAATATTCAACCATTTGTAAACCTATCCATAATCTATCCTTCTATCCTCCTTCATTCCACTCATCTATCCCTCCATCCACCCTTTCACTCATCCATCCCTCCATTCATCCTATTACCCTATCCATTCATACACTCATCCATCCACTCTTCCACTCATCCATCCATTCATTTATCCATTTAGCCTTTCACTTACTCATTCATCCACCTAGTCACTCTTCCTTCCACCCATTCACCCTTTGTCATCCATCCATCCTCCCTTTCTTCATTCCCCTTTCACTTAGTCATGCATCCTTCCAGCCACTCATCC
Source organism: Lissotriton helveticus (assembly GCF_964261635.1). NCBI lineage: Eukaryota > Metazoa > Chordata > Amphibia > Caudata > Salamandridae > Lissotriton > Lissotriton helveticus. Next base: position 993,203,319 of record NC_136067.1, read on the forward strand.
ATCTATTCATCCGCTCATGAATCCATCCATTGACCCTATCACTCATCCATCCTTTCACTCATCCATCCTTTCTCTCATCCATCCATCCTTTCACTCTGTCACTCATCCATTCATCCTTTCTCTCATCCATCCACCCTTTTACTCATCTATCCACCCTTTTGTCCATTTACCCTCCCTTTCACTCACTCATCCAGCCTTACATCCACCCTTTCACTCATCCATCCATCTTTTTACTTACCAATTCATCAATCCTCCCATCGGTTCACTCATCCATCCACCCATTCACTAGCCTATCATCCACCCTTTCACTCATCCATCCATCTACTCATTGTATTGTAATTGCATTTGTATAGAGCTTACTACCCCTGACGAGGCGTCAAAGTGCTTTTTCGGTGAGTAGCACGCTACTCGGGGACCCAAAGAGGATTAGGGTTGAATTAGTATAGTGAAACATGCAAGTGCATTTTAAGTGGTGGATATGTTAGTCAGTTATTTGGATTCAGAAGGATAGAAGAGGAAAGAAGGTTTGTATTCATATAGCGCTTCTAACCCCTGATGGGGTGTTGAAGCGCTTTTTTTGGTGAGTAGCACGCTACTCTGGAAACTCATAAAGGATTAGTGGTGAATTAGTATGGCGAAATATGAAAGTAATTTGAGTAGTGTCTATTAGTCAGTTATTTGTAGTGAGAAGGATAGCGTAGGAATAGAAGGGAAAGAAAGGTTTGAATTCATATAGCGCCTGTTGCCCGTCCATCTACCCTTCCACCCAAACATCCATGTATTTACCTTCTCTCATCCATCCGTCCACTCACTTATCCGTACATCCTTTCTCTCATTATCCATTCATTCACCCTTTCATTCATCCATTCACCCTTTCACTAATCCATCCCGCCATCCAGCCATCCCTTCACTTACTCACTTTTTCACATTAATTATGAGCTGAGCCTTTGTCTGCAGAGTTGCAGATAGAAGGGGCCCATCAAGGGCTTCACCCCAGCTATAGTTCCTAAAGCAAGGAGTGGGGCGGGGAAGGGCTCACTATGCCCCTGCACATAGGCAATCAGAAATAGTGGAAGCAATGAGTCATGGGTGGAGCACTGTGACATGGTGCTGTTTTCAGGGCTTTAAGCTGGATGAAAAAAACGGGGGTTCTCTCCAAAGGGGGTGTTCGATGTAACTAAGGGCATGGCTTAAAACATCTAAGTTAAAAATGTATGCTTAGCATAGTGTACCGCTTGACTAATTGGCTGCTTCTTTCATTGCATCCAGATATATAACACAACAAGGTAGGAGTTACACCTACAAGCCAGAACTATTGGATTTGTCAATAGTTGTCAGTTGCATAAAATAAAAAAGCAGCAACCATGGCTTTGTTGAATATAACACAGAAAATGTGTCTGTTTTAAAATGATGAGACAGTGAAAGATCCATAAACTTTTTTTTTAACTTGTTTCACCGCCTTCTTTACGTGAACCTGATTCTCGTGTAGCAGCATTGGCGTTTTTGTGCATTTCTTCCACCTGACTGAATGCCTTGCCCTAGACCAAGGCTGCAGGAGGCCCACTGCATGCATTAAGAGTACAGACTGTCCCATTGTCATTCTGTATGTGCAATCAGCCCCATACAGAATGACAATGGGTGGATGGGGCTTGCCTTGCGTTCAGTGCGCTCAGAGGAAGAGTGGCCCCATCAAGGAGTTGAGGCTTATGCAGGGGAACAGTGATGTTTCCCAATGCCCAAAACTACGGACAAAAAGCATCCGTAAAAGGGATCATCATGGACAACGGACATGAGATCCAAATTACGGACGGTCCGTGAAATTTACGGACAGTTGGTCACTCTAGTTGAGTCAAATGGATCACGTTTCTCTGAAAGAAGTATATGCATTCTCTTTTTACAGAGCGGAAAGCCAACCTGTTAAATGTATATAGATTTAGTCATTGTTTTGTAAAACGCAAGCACACAGCCGGTCTGCTTTTAATTATTTTGGCTCTCTCAATACAAAGAAGGGTGTTTGATGTATTTCTTCACTAGCTCTGATATATTGTGCCATTTTCATTATATTCCTAATTAATTTTGTAACTGCACTAGATTGTACCAACTCTGTTTAGGGAAATGAATAACATCTCCAAAAATTCAACATGCTATTGCTCAAAGGTCAAGACTGTCTGGAGTTTGCCAAACTTCGCATAGCTGACTTGGTGGGGTGGCACATAATGTATTTTTCAAAAGTTTTTATAATTGCAAAGGTTGGCTCTGTTCTCAATATCTATCAGCTAGTTATACAATCTCCTCTTCATCCGCCCATAGGTTGGTATTAATGTATAGTGAGTTTACCAGATAGGCCATGTCACCAGGGGCACCCTATTCAGGGCCATCTATTCCTTTTACAAAGCATTGTAATTTGGAATCTTTCTATCTGGCCAGAAAAGAGAAATAAGGCTTTACATTTTAAGGATCGTATATTGTATTAATCTTTGCAATTAAGACAACCAAGGAAAGTTTTTCAGAGCGTACATTGCCAGGATGAATATATTTATTTCACAAAACAGATTAGCGTTTGACACAAGAACTTTCTGAAAGTAAACAGTTCTTATCGGGATCCTGTTTGCCTTCTGCTCTTCATTTTGATCTACCTGCCATGGGGAGTGCCATGGGTCGCAAGGGGAGCGCCATTGGTAGCAAGGTGTCGCAGGTGCGATCCCTGGTGACTTCTAAATGATATTTCATGTCTGCATCCGTCCTCTTGGTCCTTTTCATTGGCTCCTGCCTCTGCTGCAGTACCTCACTGGGAGCCCCTGCCTCGCAGCTAGCACTGGCTACTAGAGAAGAGCACAAGCCACCAACCTCTGGAGTGCCTAGGATGACTAGGTGTCCTGGATTCCCCAGGACAGTCCAGGTTTTTCACCAGCTGTCCCATTAGATTTCGACAATTTTAGCTCATGTCCTGGGTTTCAGAGAGGGTCGACTAAAGACATAGGGAGGCACGTTTTTATGTGTTTCATGGGCAGTATGGCGGGTCGCTGGCTTGAGAGCTCTTGACAGGCACAGAGAATGGGGGGCCCCCTCCTTGTACTTTGCATGGGGGGCCCCTCAAGTTTCGTTACGCCACTGTCCACCGTGTGTGTCTTTAATTCCCCACTATCGAAAGGCAACAACCTAGGCAACTAATTTCACAAACACATTAATGGTGAATTAAATGAACAATTGGCTGAGACTGACTGTAAGACTTAAGTGTTTTTATTTAACAATTACACAGTTAATAAATCATTATTAAAACGCAATCATAAATGTTAAAATTTCATACAAGATTCTAAAAACAAATGAAAACATAAGTAAATTTATCAGTAATAAATCAGTGGCGAGAAATGAGTCTCTACGCGCGTTTCGGCGTCCAGCGCCTTCTTCATGGAGTAGCCACACAATTTCTAGAGAGTGAAAATATACATAGATTATATATACATAGTGACACAATATATGCAATTTATACAAGTTTAGTAATATCTTCAATTTTAATCTATACAGCCATTTAGTCCAGTTTATGTTTAACAATCATAAGAAACAACAGTAATTTCCATTGTTCAATTTTATTCTTGTCATTTCCTTACAAGTTCTCTCTGAGTCCCAAAAGACATCTGTCTTAACTTGGGAATTGGAAAAAGTGGGATATGAGATTACATGATAGATTACGATATTTTTATAGAAGATTTCCTACTTCAGTAGTTTGGAAAGCATTTGATATGCTTCAGACAACGTATAGCCACTCAATTAGTATAGGAAGAGATAAAAGAATGGTCTTTTGAGGGCTTATTTATGATGCTGTATTGATGAGAAAAAACGATCAAATGACATGAAAATTAATTTAACTAACTTTTATACAGTCCAAACGAAATCAAGTTGTTTGTTTCTCTTATTTTGTAGGTGTTTTTCTTAAATAATGGTTTGTTATTTACGTCTGTAATACTTACAATAGAGATCACTTATTTGACACTGGTCAAGACGGTTCTCTACTTCTTAGGTGAATCGTTTTGGATCCAGTGTTACAGGAGCTTGGGTATAAAGTTATCTCAATTATTACTTTTATTTATATTTCAGATGAGAGCGTCAGTTTACAGGTATTATTTAGAAATGTTTTTACCTGATTGACCAGGACCCAAGTAGTAAATTCCCGCTGGCCGGAGCCCTTTAAATGAAGAAATGCCGGATAAGATTCCCTAGGTCGGAATCAACCTCAGTGACGTCTAGTATCTGTTTTTTAAAAAAAGGTTTAAAGCCAGAATTGTATCTATTGGTTATGATCTTAGCAGTGATTTAATTGAATTCAGTTTCTTACACAGTGGTGGACTTAGTTTATCTAGACTTAATTTTTAATCTTACCTATGATGTCTGTAATTCTTGATTTCTTTTTCATGAGCCCACTTGTTGATCTTTGATGTGATCAAGGGCTACATTCAAGTTAAAACGTGATATTCTGAGGGTCCAAAAAAGAGAAAAGGAGAGAATGCAAAAATTGTATCTATATCTTTGGACCAATCAGGCTAGAGTATTTCTCTGACTCTTTTAATCTTACCAGTGATTGCAAGGTCTTCTATTTCAGAGAGCGCGGATGGCGTTAACAAGATGTTCCAAAATTATAGCTGGATGGGGAGGTGATGTTAAAAGATCTCCCTGCCTGGGGACATGAAGAGGGAAGCGTGTTAAGTTATATTTTAATAAATGGTTGGAAAACTGAGGTACTGCTATTTATTCCTAGCATTTTATTGCAGCGTCTTACCTCACGATGATCGGCAGGGCTCACTATGTCCGGCGACAGCGGGATAGTCCGTCTAGCGATGTGATGGTTCGGAAAAAGACTGATAAACTGCCTGACGGTGGGAGGTGTTTATATATCTTAGATAATTAATGCTAATTGCATACACCTCTGTTTCTTCGTGAGGTGCTTCTAGCGCGGTCGTTTTGGGAGGGGTTTCCCATGTAAACCCCACTAGACACCCCCTGCCCCTTTTCTCATTGCAGGCCATTGCTTTCTCCCCTTATCGTGCTTTTCCGTCTTTCTATTCCTCCTGCTTTACTGCCTTTCACGTTTTCTAGTCTCTTTTCATGGGTCAAAGCCCGATGAGGAAAAATATGCGCCAGCCCCCCACACATAAATGCTGATGGTCCCCCTACTGCAAACTCCAGCTCAAATTAAGCGCTGGGTGGTCCATCTGTTTTTGTTCTAAGTCTACTTGTACCAGTATTCCTGGTTGTCTTGTCCCTTTGTTTCCTTTTCCAGCTTGCATTGCATTTTCCCTCTATGATCCCCAGAGTTCTAGTTCTCCTCCTGATTAAAGTTCCTGCCCTAAGATATTCAAGTTATTGTGGTTCTCAGTTTTTCAGGTGCTCAAAAGCGAGGTCCTTGGTGGTCTTTCAGTTATTGTATTTCTTTCAAGGGTCAGATCTGTGTACACTTTTTGGAAATACACAGAGCTGCAAGATCTGGGGCCACACTTGCTTGTAATGTTCAACAAGGCAAGAGCATTAATGGTGCACTGGCTTCAGTCAATCTGCATTAACCCATAAAAATAAATCAGTATTTGTAAAGCGCGAACTAATCACCACTAAGGGTCTCAAGGTGCTGGGGGCTGTCCGCAAGATTAAGTGAGCTACTGCCCAGAGTTACATGGTGCTGAGCTGCCGCCAGCGCTGGGGATTGAACCATGAGCCCCGCGCTCTGGGGTCAGCCGCCCTATAGCCACTGCACTACACCTCTCCCTCCTAGATCAATCCTATTTTACCTATTTATTAATTTGTTCGAGTTTTTCCATGACAATAAGGACCAGCACTTCCTTCATTTGCACGCAAAGATTACTCAGGTGGCAGCGTCCAGTTGTCTAGACACAATTAAATATTCTTGATGTAAGTTGTATGCCACTAATTAACTATCTGTTATGGTGTGGTCAACATTTTACAAGGAATGAGCACCATCGTGCTTAGATATCCACCTTATGCCAAGGACTAACACCATTGCGCCAGGGCCAGCAGTATCAAGAGTGGGCAACATCAGTCCATGTCTGCCCACAATATGCCAAGAATTACCACCAAGAGTCCAGCACCAGCATTTTACCAGGCCTGGCACGCAACAACATGGACACCCCACAGTATGGCAAGAAGTACTACCATTAAGCAATGTCCAGCTCATGAGTGGGTGCCATTAAGCCTTAGATGCCCACAAAATTCCCAAAATGACCAGCTATATTCCAGAGCCACTCTGGCTGGCAACATTAGGTTCACTCTGGTTGTTTCACACTCCTGTTTTCAGCCTGATGACGCTCACATACCTCATGACATGACATGATAGTCCTGGTATCCCGCTTTCATTCAGATTGATGGAGCAGGTGTGGATCCCCAGCCAAGCAGACACATGCAGCTCGAATATTCTGCTCTCGAAGGATTTGGGGGTACGTGTTGCACACCACTACACCCTTTCATCCATGGGGCACTGATTATAAAACAAGAACTAAGGTTTAGATCATTCTTTAATCTGTAATCAGTAATTTCTTCTTGAACACAATTACAAATTTGGGGGCATATTCCTATCTGAACTTGAATGTGCCTTCATTTTGTGTGCACCATTACGCTCCATAACCAAATCCACTAGTACACAGGTCACATGCTCACAGAGCCACCACGCGTGCCTATCATCAATGCGTAAACATGATGTGCACTCAATGGCCCATGCTTATGCAAAGGTAGGAATGTCTGTGGCAAGACCGTCACTCCAACCAATGTTCTTCCTTCATTGACTAACTGGGCAATGAGCATTTTCCTTAGTCACTGGTAGATATCACCATGCACGTTCTTCTCAGGACACTCAGCCTTTACTGTTTGACTCTCTGTAAGTCTGTGTAATCAATTCTGTCCTTTCAGCTCACCTATAGTAATCCCATGAAAAAACACTTCAGTGTGGAAATTGAAATACATGGTTCTTATGAAAAGGGACTGACAACCTTCAATGAATCAATCTCAATGAATCAATCAAACAATCAGGCGTTTGTTGAGCGGGACTACTCACCAGTAAGGGTCTCAAGGCACTGGGGAGGAGGGGGGGCGGGGTTAGCAGGCTCCAGTCAATCTAGGAGGGGGTCTGCTCTGTCGAAGAGCCAGGTTTTGAGGTTTCTTGCGAAGATGGGGGGTGATGTTGTCTGTCTGAGGTGGAGCGGCAGGGCTTTCCATGCTCGGGCTGTGAGGAAGGAGAAGGAGCGGCCTACTGATCTGGTCTTTCTGGTGCGGGGGACTCGAGCGTAGGAGAGCTGGGCAGATCGCAGGGTCTCATTGTCCATCCTCACTGGCGTCCCAAACACGTCCTGTGTGCCTGGTGCTGGAAAGGTGCACTTATGGAGTAATCCATCAAGTCCACTTTCTGTACCAAGACAGTGGATGAGGACTGCCTTCTGTCCGGCTCGTTGGCCGGTGAGACGTGACTGCCTGTGGGCCAGAGGTGAAGCAATATGGTGCTCCTGGTGGAACGTGGTTTGCCTGTGACGCTGTGCTCCCATTTATGGGCCCATCTTCGCCCTAGGTTGTTGAGCAAGAGAAAGTCAGGTCAGGGAATTCCAGGAGTAGGTGGAGATCTCCTGTTTCACTCCTCAATGTAACCTACTACCAGAATAGGGAAAGCCTAGCAAACATCTATAGGGCCGGATGCTAGATGTCTTCATTCACAAGCAAAGGCAGAAACTGGACCAAGTGGAATTTTCTGTCTCGGCCCCACTGCCTCTTTGTGCCCTTGCATGGCATGGGAAACGTACACAGGCAGACAAAGGACTGTACAGAACTGGTGACAACAAAAAAGTTTCATCACACTAGAATTGGAGATGCTACAGGCAAGGTAGGTGTAGAATAGTACTAGGGTAACCCCTGTTGAAGTTGAGGTGCTCTATCCACAGACCAATACATTTTTCTCTTCTTGCTTTTCCTGCATTTTTAAAAAAAAAATAAACACAGAGCATAATTATTCACTTATACACATTTTGGATTTTTTTTTTTTAAACAAAGAGTGGTAACTTATAAGTCAGGTTGCCTTGGTCGAATATGTGCAGACTGAGCTCTAATTCTTAGAATTCATTCAACATTGATTTCCGTCTAATGCTTTTGATTTGTGTTACATTCTTTTTGTCTTATTTATTTTCACATTTAAGTAATGCGTGTTGTCTGTAATTATTGCCCTGATTGTCTGCCCTCCCTGATCCTTCATTCTCTGCAATATGCTTGTAAGGCTAACTTCATATGTTTTATCTCTGCACACATTTAAATCAACATTATTTTGTTTAAAAGACACAGAAGGGTGCTAAATTTAAAGCTGTTTAAAGAGATGAAGGGGCAAATGTTTTTCAAGTCGCAAGCACTCAGATTTGGTGTTTTTGATTGCAAACGTTACATCCCATGTACCAAATCCATTTTAGTAGTTGGATTACGTTTTACTGACTCGTAAAATGGACTTATAGCTGGATGCTGAATTGAAAGGGGCATATTTTGGGAGTCTTTTCCAAATTACAATTCGGTACCAGGAGTATCAATGCTTTGCAACGAGAATTCTGATCACAATCCCACAGTCTGGCCTTACCACTTCGCCTCGCCTCCCCTACCTCTTACCTGGTCAGACCATTATTTGATTCCATCTAGGCTGGCCATTTCCCTGCCATCTGTCACTTCAACTAATGCCAGGGACTTTGGCAGGAAATGGTATAAGTACTTGCGATGCTCTAGCACCCGTTCTTGCTAGCTCTACCTGGCAGACTTCTGGCGATCTGAACACCGATGTCTTTAACTTTAATACTCGTCTCTCCTCTGCCATTGACATCATTGCCCCGGTGCGACTCTTATCTTCCTCCAGAATAAAACCTTCAGCGCCTTGGTTCTCCCCGGCCCTACGCACTGAAAGGAGCAATTGTAAAAAGCTGGAGCGCAGCTGGCGACTAACTTATGATCCTGTCACTAAAGCCATGTATAGAGCCGCGATAAAAAAATTCCACAAACTTAAATGTTCTACTATGAGGGAATACTTTATCGGCAAAATTAGCGCTGCCGAAAATTCCTCAAAACTTTGTTTAAAATTGTGAAAGAACTTGTCAAACCCACGGCCCTTGCCTGTCTGATTTGCCCCAGTCAAAGCCTCTGCGACGGTCTCTCTAATTTCTTTCATGATAAAATCGTTGATATCTCTGCCTCATTCAATCAGGCCCTTGCAATCCCTCCCCCGGACCTTAAAGTTCCCCAGGAGGAGGGGTTTGTGTCCTTTAAAGCTATCTCTATGGAAACATCCCTAATGAAAATGCGGCTGTGTAAATCGGGGTTCCCACTGGACCCGGTTCCTGCCCAGGTGCTTAGCACTCATGCCTTCTCATCTCTGCCCCTCTAATTTCAATCTGGAACTCGTCTTTACTCACAGGTCAGTTCCCCACATCGTGGAAACAGGCCATGTTGATTCCCATTTTGAAAAAAGCTGACGCCGATCCTTCGGTGCTCAGCAATTACCATCCTATTTCGCTCCTTCCCAAACCAGCCAAGGTACTGTAGAAAGTCGTGCAAAAACAACTGGCCGGCTATCTGGAGTCCAGACAATTGTTCCACGACTCACAATCCGGATTTAGATCCGGTTACAGTACAGAGACCGCTCTGTTGGAAGTAACTGAGACTATTCGTGAATGCGTGGATGCAGGCGAGGAGGCTATGTTGGTGCTCCTCGACCTGTCCGCAGCTTTCGATACCGTCTCGCATGCTAGTCTGTTAGATAGACTATACAGTCTCGGGATACGGGATATCCCCTTGGCCTGGATAAGATCTTTTTTTGAGTGATCAAACTCAGCAGGTCTTCCTCCGACCTTTTGTCTCGGAGGAAAAACCGCCCAGTTGCGGCGTACCCCAGGACTCTACACTGCGCCCTCTTTTTTTAATATCTATCTGTCTCCTCAGGCAGAGGTAGTTGAATCTTGGGGGGTCAGAGTGATCTCCTATGTTGATGACACTCAGCTTGTGTTTCCATTTAGAGATCACTCTGACGTTAGCTTTTCCAACTTTAATCGCTGCCTTGCTAACATCTCATCTTGGATGACCCTCAACACCCTCAAGCTCAATACAGATAAAATCGAGGTGCTGTTTTTCAATCAAAGTGCTCCACTTCCCTCTCTGCTGTAGTGGCTGTCTGAGCTTAACCCTCCCCAGTACCGGTAAATTCAGCCCAAAATTTGGGTTTCCAATTCGACAATGAACTGTCATTTTAGACTCAAATTAATAAAGTCACTTCTGCATGCTTTGGCAAACTTCGTATGATCAGCAAAATTCTCCCTTTCCTGCCTCTGGATTCACGTAGGACTGTCACTCATGCTCTTATTACATCTCACCTGGATTACCTCAATAGCCTCTATGTGGGAGCTCCAGCCTATCTGATTAAACGGCTGCAGATTGTGCAGAATGCTGCAGCAAGGCTGATATGCAACATTCCCTATCGTCACTCAATAGCCCCATATCTGATGAAACTACACTGGTTGCCTGTGACCTATCGCATCCAGTTTAAATCCTTGGTCCTGGCTTTCAGGGCGCTAAAGGGCCAAGGACCTGCTTATCTCAGATGTAGGCTTAAGCCTGTTCAGTCTGCTCGAGCTCTCAGATCGAATCACCTCCGTCTTTTCCACCCTCCCCGTTTCCGTCACTCCAGAATGGGGGGCAGAGCTTTTGCTGTTGTGACTGCCAAACTGGAACAGCCTACCACTGTGTCTGCGGTTGACTGAGTCTGAATCTCTGTTTCGGCGCAACTTAAAAACCTTGCTGTTCTCCAACCTATAGCCACGTTAGACATCCCTGCTGCTCTAAGTCCGTAGCGCCGGGACACCCCCGTTGGGGGTAGCCGCGCGCTTTATAAGCTTAAAAAATAAATAAATAAAATCCATTTTAAAGTTACTGACTCCGAATGAGTGGTAACTCATTTGCAAAAGGGAAGGGGTCCCCTTCCTATTTGTGAATTGGAGTGCAATATTTGTGAATTGGGGTGCAAGCTTAATGAGGGCTAGGCAGTTGCCTAGGGTACTACTGTAAACTCTTGCTAAAACATTAAAACTTTTTTTTAAAGCAGTTGTGTTTACTTTAAAAAAAATCAGGCTGCTTTAAAAAAAGTTTTGGTAGAATGACCGGTAATAAGCCAATGTGATCGATTTCCAAATCTCACCTTGCATTAAGGAGATTTGCTCCTTCTTTAGCCTGCTATGATTTTGCATGCTTTATTGCTGTAATTCCTCAGGAACTGATATGCTTATAATTGATGCAGATAAAAAACTCCGGGATAGAAGCGGAGCATACACAGAGACATGAAACACACACTAAGGGCCTGATTACAAATTTGGTGGTCTAGGAGCAGGCCGCCATGCAAGCACGCCGCTCCAAGACTGCCAAACCCGTAGTGAGTGCACCCACCGGATTACGAGTTGTAATCTTGCCGTGCAATTCTGCAGCGGCAGTCCCATGGAGTCACACTTGCTAACTGAAGCCTGCACATTACGGGGATAACTCAGTGGGTTGCATAACGCGAATACAAATGGTGTCTATTTAGCCACGCACTTCTAACCTAGTATAACATGAAACGAGTGCGTTGCAGGAATGGGAATTTCAAACCTAACACTCCAACAGGGTGATCCTTGATTCAGCTTCTTGGATTTTAGCTGGAAAGCAAGCCACTGCGTCTTCGATTTTCCCAAGATGCTGGTGGAGGGAGGCTATCTCATTCTCTTGGGATTTTTTAATTTCTCTTATCTCCTCCAAGATAAGATTCAGCATGGTCTTTGTATCGATCTGTTGAGTATTAGCTCCAGGGCCGGACTGACTACCGGGCAGTTTGGAATGCTGCCGAGCTGGGGGCTGCTTTCACTGCGGTGGGGGCTGATTTCGTTCATGGAGACCTGCGTGTGCTTCGAAATAATTAATGCAAAACGAATTTTGTTTAGCACACGCAGGTCTCCATGAACCAAAATCACCCCCCAGCTCAGCAGCATTCCAAACTGCCCGGTAGCCAGTCCGGCCCTGATTAGCTCCTTCTATCGAGATTTGCTCCTTCTTTAGCCTGTTATGATTTTCATGCTTTATTGCAGCAATTGCTCAGGAACTGATATGCATGTAACTGATGGAGAAGGCAAACTCCGGAATAGAAGCGGAACATACACAGAGACATGCAACACACACTAAGGGCCTGATTACAAGTTTGGTGGTCTAGGTGCAGGCCGCCATGCCAGCACACTGCTCCATGGCTGCCAAACCTGTAGTAAGTGCACCCACCGGATTACTTGTTGCAATCTTGCCTTGCAGTTCTGCAGCAGCAGTCCCATGGCGGTGCCTTTCTGTCCTCATAGGAGACACATAAAAAGGCAGCGCCGTGGGAGCACACCAGCACATTCCTGCACAGGAAGAAATGCACCCTGTTGTGCATTTCTTTCTGTGCAGGAACTGGAGGTGCAAACATGCAGAGGGGCAAAACATGATCCCTGATGTTTTCTGTGGTCCTTTGGCGGTCTGACTGCCAAATTCAAAACTCGTCAGTCAAACCGCCGGTGCCGCACCGCCACCATGGATTTGGCGGTCTCATGGACCGCTGAACTCGTAATTGGGCCCTAAGTATCAACAGTCATCATTATAGATGGGATAGTCAAATACCCAGAGGTGTGGAAACAGCAGGCAATCCAATATACAAGTACTTGTAGAGGTGAATGGTACTGGCCTGCCATGCCATCTGCTACAGGCAAAGCAGGCTCTTGCATACTACCAAGGATTCCTAATAGGAGAAGCAGTGCAGGTAAGAAAGGATGACAGCTAGTGAAGGCAGGCCATAACACTCGACCAATGATGTAAAAGATTGATAAATGAAGATGCAGGTACCACAGTCTTCCAAGCAACTGCTGCCCCAAAAAAAAGAGGTATCTTCCTGCACAAAAACAATCCTTAGAGGTATATTCCGCTTTCTGGAAAGAGGAAGTAACAAGGAGAAATTAAGATATTTCTCCTTGTTACGTCTCTCTGGTAGGCACACCTTTTTGGTGCAAACCCAGGATTACTGCTTTTAGTAAATCTGAGTTTGTATCAAAATACATGGGTGGACATGTTTCACCCATGTTATGTTTAGCCCACGCAGTGTAATACAATACAATGCAAGGTGCTGCATTGGGTTACATTTGTTACAAAGCCTCACAGGGTGGCCTGATTCGGGCCTTGAATAGTTTTGTACATTTTGACCAGCATTTTGTGCTGTGGCGGTGCCAAATACATGGTGCTAACATGTCAAAAAGTGTTTAAAAATCTGGGCCTATCTGCATAGGCAGAGGCAGTGGAATAGCAAAGAATCCATTCAGGGCCTAGAGCAGACAGAGGAGTGCACACCCATCTCCCCATAAAACCACTACCGCCTGAGCTGAAGTACAGAGGTAGCCAGAAGTCTGCAGGAGACAGAGGAGCACAGCACTGCATGCCTCCAAAGCTGAGTGAGACCTCTGCCACAATGAGGACAAGCAAATGTGTTGCTCTGCAGATCAGGTGTACTTAATGTGTAAGCAAAGATACACAACAGCACCTGGCACTACAGACTGCACAGACAGACTGCAAGGAATGAATTCATCAAAGCTCTTCAGTGTGGAGGTGACAAATGTTGGCCCTCTCTCACCCTGCAAGAGAGCACACACTTCCACATCTTCAAAGCTCTAGGGTCTGGAGCACCTGACACGCGAGGGATTAGGACCCTGGGGAAGCAGAGAGGCCCACCAGAGCAGAGCCATCCTCTACAACAAAACACAACCAGACTGGAAGCAGCCCAGGCACTGACTGGAGTTTATCTGGTAAGGGTAGTCTCCAATGTAGCTCCCACAGTGGGAAGAGCAAGAGATAGGAAGCAGGTTGTGTAAAAACATTGCTTTACTTGAGCTAGGACAGCCAATGCGGTCTCTGTTGGACAAGGAAAATCTCACTATGTAAGAACTGGGACAAGGATGATGGAGAAGGGGTTAATGGCTGCCACATTCATTTATGTCAACAGTGTTTCAACCAAAAAATAATGGCATTTAAAAATTTAGCACTTCATAATCACGTTTTAAGCATTCTTTAACACTGATGGCTGAACTGTATTTGATAACGTGCCTACTTACAATACAGGACCAGTTTGTAAACTAAAAACTACCACATAAAACTCACCAATCCTAGTCACTAATGCTTCAATTAGTTACCAGTAATTGCATTACTCTGAGTCCTTCTCCCTTGCTTCTATTCAATATAGACATGAGACATTCCTGCCTCATCAGACACCCATACCAAGTGATTTTCAATCACACATAAAAATCAGCCTACCCTCTCTAACCTCCTGTAATACCACGTAATGGGACACCACACCAATGAACGGTTGGCCTGGACTACCAGGGAGTTAGGGTGGATGTAAAGAATAGAAGCTAGGGAAGAGGACTCAGAGTAATGCAATTACCAGTAAGTAATTGAGGCATTATCTCATTGTCCCTCCCTCGCTTCCCTTCATTACAGACATGAGATGTACAAAGCCAAACAGGACAACCAAATTGGTAATGCACAAAAAAACGGTTTATTGAAGAAAACAGACAAAACTGAAAGGACCACTGTTCAGGCACCATACCAGGCAAAACCTTAGACCCAAAAACCTCAGACCAGTCCTGCACAATCCGGTAATGAGTAGCAAAAGTTAAAGGGAAAGTCCATATGGCAGCCCGGCAAATCTCAGAAATAGAAGCCCCCTGGACCTCATCACAAGAGGTAGCCATAGACCTCGTGGAACGACCCTTAACACCCAAGGTAGAAACCTGCGCAGAAGTCTTGTAGGCTAGAGAAATTAGAGTACAAACCTACAGACTCAAGGAAGCAGTAGAAGGAGACAACCCCCTATTTACTGAATCAAAATTCACAAAAAGGGTATTGGAAATCCGAAGGGAAGCCACCCTATCCAAATAAATCATGAGAGCCATCCTGACTTCCAAATAATGTAGCCTCCCTTCTAATTCAGAAGAAGGAGACTCAAAAAAGGAGGGCAGAATCAATTCTTGGTCCCAATGGAACTGGGAATCAACCTGAGGATGAAATGAAAGGACAGGCCTCAAAATGATTCTGTCCTCATAAACCCGACAAAAAGGATGCTTGAAAGATATAGTGCCCAGTTCAAACAAACTCAGAGAGGAGGAAATAGCCAACAAATTGAAAGTTTTAGGGGACAACAAACACAAATCCACAGAGACCAGGGGCTCAAACAGAAGAGCCGTCAAGGCCTCCAAAACCAAAAACAGACCCCACAAACAGAAGTGCTGCAGAGGAGAAGAAAAAATATTATGCAACCCCTTGAAAAGCCACCCCACTAAACCATCGGGATCAGACATATTGTCCCAAGAACTCCGAAAAGCTTTAATCGCAGCCCACTGAAGTTTAAGGGAGTAAACCTTCAACCCCAAAGAACCCCCCTCCTGTAGAAACAGCATCACATCAAACTAGGTAGAAAATGGAAGGTCCAAACCCTTACCCCCACACCACCTAATGAAAGAACGTCAGTGAAGCAAGTAAGACTTATTGGTAGAGAAGTGCCTACCCGCCTGTAGAGTCGAGGTCTAACCAGCTGGAACCTACTTATGCAGCAGACCTAACCTTTTAACCTCAAGGCCGCCATACGCATCCTGGACAGAACATCCTGTTGTAATACAGGGAACACCAAGGGAGAGAGAGCCAGGGGCAACAGCCACTCCAACTCCATCCTCATCTCCACAATACGAGGAAACCAAGAGGGCCAGGGCCAAGCTGGGACAACCAGAATGACTGACGCCCCCATCTGGAACCTAAGAAGGAACCCAAGAAGCAGCGGAAAGGGAGGACATGCAGAAAGAAGTAGGAATACTAAGCAGGGAGCCACCTAGATATATGCAGAAATCCCTCCCCAGTGACCAATCAGTAAATGAGACACAAAAACGAAACATCTCCTCGTGCCAATAAGGAAGGTGCATAAGATCAGCCAATCCATCAAGAACACAAATGCATGCAAAAATAATAAAAAACTGCCTCCTCTGAGTCCCCTACTGTAACTCCATTGAGAAACCGACAGCAGAGGAGAGTCACTGTCCCCCATTCGGTGTAGCTTCCCAGGCTGGCCTCTGACCTGGAAGCACAGACTCAGCCACGTGAGCCGGTAACTCAGTCATCCGGCTTCACAACAAGTAGATACTGGCAGGAGAGCGCACCATGACTCCCAGACACAGTGCTGCATGGCCAGCATTGAGATCGGGCAGGCCCCACCATGACCGGCAAGCATCCACCAGAAAAAAAACGGAAAATGAAAAACGGCTGGTGGGTGGTACACGCATCCAACGAAACCTGGTGAGACAAGGAAAGAACAGGAGGGGGAGGGGGATTTTTATGTGTGATTGCAAATCATGTGGTAAGGGTGTCTGGTGTGGCAGGAACGGCTCATGTCTGTAATGAAGGGAAGCGAGGGAGGTAATCCTAGTTAACCTCCAGGATTTGAGAATCTGTTATTCAGCATTTTCCACTGATAACTGGGAAAAAACTCCTAGGCAGTGTGTAGTATCCTGCCCTTTTTATTGTTATGTGATTTACACTTCTTGCTTAGCCAATGTTTGTGCTGTGTGCCCAATAGAATGTTGGAGTCATGATGTGCCTTGGAATGTGGGGAGACTGTGAGGTGAAGTGACAGTTGAGCATGGGCTGGGCAGCAGGCAGGCTGCTCCAGGTGGGGCTCCCCCTTCACAACTCAACTACCTGTTGTCTGGAACTATTCAACATGTTACCTGTTTGAATAAATCAACTTTAATTACATCCTACCTGCGTGGACCTCCTCACTACACAGTGTCATTGCAAAATCGCACTTTGGAAACCTGTGTATAATGTTGCAGCCCTTATCATACTAAAACAGATTCACAAAGAGATTATAAATCTGCTCAAATTAAACTACTGCCTACTCACATAACCTAGAATCAGTACAGCTTCCCAGATGCATGACTTTCATGCGATTTTTTTTATGTTGTTAATTTCTCTATGCTGTACTGAGTGTATGGTACAAGTACACATATAGAAAAGGCAGGTCCAATGTGCAATTGCACATTTTTTGTCTTTTCATATTTGTTCCTATAGGAGAAAAGTAGTTTTCACCATGATGACATCCGTGGAAGCATTGCACGTTCCTTTCACTTCCCACCAGGGCAATAGTCCTATGTAAAATAATGGGGGAACTAATTATCATATGTGATTCACAATGACATCATAAGAAGTGACTTGATGCCATATGATAATCTCCACTCTAAATTCAAGGGCCTGTTTTACTAAAACAACACAAAATAGCAAATTTAGGTAATCACTAATCCTGGGCAAAGCACGACGATATTCTCTCGTAGTTTGCGAAGTTTGCGCAACTTCGCACTACGCAAACTGCACGTAGCACAGTGCGAACATGTGTAGCATAGCATAGTGCAGTGGTCATTTTTTGTTTGCTCGCGGTCCTCAACGTCAAGTTGGCGACCACGAGCAAGCAAAATGACATCCTCGTGAGATTTTTTCCTTGTTCGCGATCAGCATAATCAAGTTGCTGAGCGCGAGCATGGAAAATAAACCTCCCAGCGAGATTCTCAACGCGGGGAGGTCAGGTTTCTCATTGCGAGTGGTCGCGCATGCTCGCGACCACTCGCGATGAGAAACTACCAGTCCGCGTTGAGAAAGCTGCAGCTCGAGTGCAAATCTATTCAAGCGGCAGAAAAGTACAGCTCGCACTGTGCAAGATGCCGTTTTCAATGATTGCACAGTGGTGGATGCTTGTTCGAACTGTGGAATCATTGAAAACGACATCTTGCGCAGTGCGAACATGCTACTACACAGTTCACTTAGCGCTACTTCGCGAACTACGCCCACCCCTAGTAATCAAGGAGACACGTGAAAATAATATATTTAAGCTTCACTTTTAATAATCGTATCTACATTTAACAACAGAGGTGTTGATGGTGTGAATTTTTCTTTTCCTCAGATAACAGATTAAAACGTAACCCCTTCTGGCCCCTTCTCACAAACAAAAGTGGATGCTGCCAGTGGGGTGGAGGCCTGTAAGCTTCCCAAGGGCGGGTTAAACCAATGCAACGTTTACAAATGCAAGCAGCTTCAGCTATGGGGCACAACGTGGCACTGCTCAGCCTGGGCTGAGGGGTACAGAGTCTACTTTCTAAAGCTAGTGCAGGGACTCCGTACACCCGTGTCCATTCCCGGGAAGTACCCTGCTTCCCATCCTGGAAGGGGATGATTTTCAGCGCTGGAGCATATCTCGGGCTAGTTTCCAGGGTGGCAAATTGCAATTAAGTAGTTTCTGGGTGTTCGCAAGCTCTGAGGGCAAATCGCATCTTGATTTGACCCCCATCCCATTTAATTGTAACCAGTCATGATGGGAAACAACCTTTACAACGCAACTTTTACAACGCACTACCATTACAACGAAACTTTTACAATGCAACATCCATTACAACGCATGCATTTACAACGCAACCATTACAACGCATGACACTACAACACACACCACTACAACGCATGTCATTACAACTCAGTCATTACAACGCATACCATTACAACGCATAACATTACTATCTGTGGGGATTCAGGTGGTTTACCAAACAGATCCACGGACACAGGGGTAGTTGGTAGAGCTGGTTTTATTGCTTTGTACAGTTTTCTCTTTTGCACCGGGACTCGGTAATACGGAAGGGGATTCGCAGCGTCCTCCGTGGCCTCTCGTACCAGTCCCCGCCTTCTTAACTCCCGATGTCTTCTGGGAGGCGTAGTCCGGGCTTCCGCCGTCGTGGCACACGGGCCGGTATCCGGTAGAAAATAAACAAAACGAAGACCAATATTACTGGGCTGTCCACACTAACTGAGATCAGGGTGGGGGTTGTGAGGGAACACTCGTGCACAATAATACCCCGCTATCCGTGAGGTGAAAGTGAGGGGAACAGGGGGGGGTTTACGTGCACGGTTTTGGTCAGGGGGGGTTGTCCCGTCTACGTCCCGCCCAACCCAGGAAACGAGACCGTACCTGTCCTAGCCACACTTCCCGGGAAGCGTGGCTGGGCGATGCGCCTTCACGTAGGCCTCCTGGCTTGTCGCTGCAGTCTCTCTCCACCTCCGATCTTTCTCCGGTACTCTGGTCTTCCTGGTCCGTCTGGTCTCCTCTCACGCTCCGCTCCTCAGTCCCTCTCCACTCGGCTTCGTCCTCACTCTTCTTCCGGTCCTCTCCCTCCTCGCACCTTCTCCACTCCGCTCCGTCCTCGCACCGTCTCCACTCCTCTCCGTCCTCGCTCCCTCTCCTCTCCTCTCCGTCCTCGCTCGCCTCACGCCACTCTCCTCCTCCTCCGGGTGTAAAACACACCTGTGTAGATTCAGGGATGGGTTTTACCGTGGTGAAGAGGGCGGGTCCCCGATCCGGGTCTGCCCACTTAAAGCAACAGGGTTCTTCAGAGTCCAGCACCGGACAGCATTTGACGACGTCCGCAGTTTTCCATGCGTCTGTGTGCTGCGTAGAGAGAGGAGATACATGAATAGGCAAGCCAGGGGGGCCCGAGTCCGGGTCCCCCACGTCACACACCTCCCCCCTAGGATTCTCCCGATCGGGGAGAGGAAACCTGGACAGGAAGTCCGCGTTGACCTTGTCAGTCCCTTTCCTGTGGCGGACCTGGAATCGGAAGGGTTGCAGGGCAAGGAACCATCTCATAACCCTCGGATTGTTGGAGATGTTCCTGCTCATCCACAACAGTGGGGCGTGGTCGGTATATAAAACAAATGGATGCCCCTCCAGGTAATAGCGCAGTTTGTCTATAGCCCACCGTATGGCGAGACACTCTTTTTCAATAGTGGGATATTTCACCTCTCTAGGGAACAACTTCCTGCTGATGTACAGTATGGGCTTTTCACCTCCCTCCCCTGAGTCCTGTGACAAGACGGCCCCGATGCCAAAGTCGGAGGCATCCGTGTGCAAGATGAATGGTCTCGAAAAATCAGGTGACGTCAACACAGGGCTCGTTGTAATGGCTCTTTTGAGCGTCTGGAAGGCTTTCCACATGGCGGGCGTTGGATTGAGGAAGTCGAGTCCCTTATGATGCTTCTTCAAAGTGTCCGTCAAGGGGGCTGCCACATCCGAGAACGACGGGATGAATCTCCTGTAGTAGCCCACTAATCCCAAGAAGGCCCTCATGTCTTTTGTGTTCTTGGGGAATGGGGTGTCGGCGATGGCTCTTACTTTCTCGATCTGTGGCTCTATGGCCCCATGTCCCAGCAAGTATCCCAGATATTTCACCTTTTGGAATCCAATCCTGGATTTCTTTGCATTGACATGAAGTCCGGCGTCGCTTAGCTGTTGGAGGATGACCCATAGGTGTGGTAGGTGTACCTACCACGACGGACTGAAGATGATAATATCGTCGAGATACGCCGAGCTATAACTCTGGTGCCCCCGTAATACCTCGTTCATCAGTCTCTGGAAGGTGGCCGGGGCACCATGTAAGCCAAACAGGAGGACATTGAACTCATAAAGCCCGTCTGGTGTAGCGAAGGCAGTCTTCTTTCGATCCTCTTCCCGCAAGGGCACCTGCCAGTAGCCTTTGGTCAGGTCTAGGGTACTGATATATTTGGAGTCCCCCAGCTTTTCAATGAGCTCATCGATCCGGGGTATAGGATACGCGTCGAATGAGGACACAGCGTTTAAAGCCTGGAAGTCCATACAGAACCTGCTGCTGCCGTCAGGTTTTGGCACCATCACTATGGGTGAGGACCACTCGCTTCGGGATGGTCGGATCACTCCTAGCCTGATCATTTCGTCCACTTCTCTCCTTATGGCTTCTCTCTTGGCTGCTGGTATCCGGTACGGGCGCTGTTTGACAGTGACGCCCGCAGGGGTCTCTATCCGGTGTTCTGCCAGCCGGGTCATGCCGGGAAGGTTAGAAAAGATCGGTTCAAAAGGGCGTAGGATCTCTTGTAGTCCGTCTTGCTCGTTTTGCTACAACTCATCATTGACTACCAGTTCACCCAGCGTGGTTTCCGGGGTTTTCCCAACCGGGGTTACTAGGTTGGATGACACCGGGGGTGGTCCCAGCCACTTCTTCAGAAGATTAATATGAAATATCTGGGTTTTCCTCCCACTCAGGCGCAAGCGATAGGTGGTCTTCCCGATTGTCTCTACGACTTCGTACGGGCCTTGCCACTCGTTCTGGAATTTCTTGGAGGGTGAGGGCAGGAGTACAAGGGCCCATTCTCCAATAAGGAGTTGTCTCCATTTCTTCCCCTTATCGTAATGGACCTGTTGTTTTCTTTGACTCACTTCCAGATGGGCAAAGGCCAGCTCGCGAATCTTACCAAGTTTATTCTTTAGGTTTTGGGAATACTCCAACAGGGTTCTGGTTTCTCCCGTTGGTTCGGTCTCCCACACCTCTTTAGTCATGTCCAGGAGGCTCCGGGGTTGTCTCCCATACAGCATCTCAAAGGATGAGCACCCTAAACTGCTTTGTTTCTGGCCTCGGATGACATACAGGGCCAGAGGAAGAAGTTAGTCCCAATCGGTCTCATTCACTGTTAACATTTTCTTCAGTACGGACTTTAAAGTGCCATTGTATCGCTCCACCAGGCCATCCGTCAGGGGATGATACACCGACGTTTTTATCTGGTGGAGCCCAAGTAGGATGCATACTTCTTTCATGACCCTCGACATGAACGGGGTCCCTTGGTCAGTGAGGATTTCTTTGGGAAACCCCACCCGTGAGAACAGCTCCATGAATTTATCCGCTATGTTCCTGGAAGTGGGATTTTTCAGGGGAAATGCCTCAGGAAAACGTGTGGCGTAATCCACGATTACTAGCGCATATTTGTATCCCCTCCTTGTCTGAGGTAATGGTCTGATTAGATCCATGCCGACCCTCTCAAAAGGGGTTCCGATTATGGGAAGGGGTTGTAGTGGTACGGCTGGGGCCCTCTGGGTGTTTTTCCTTGACACAGGTCGCAGGTCTGACAGTGAGATTTAATATCATGGTATATTCCTGGCCAATAGAAGCTCCTAAGCACATTCTGAGTGGTCTTTTCACTCCCGATGTGTCCTGCAAGCAAATGCGTGTGAGCGTAAAACATGATTTGTTCTCGAAAACATGTTGGCACTAACAGCTGCATGGGATCATCCTGCTTGGCTTGTCTGTATAGGAGGTCTTCTTTAATCAAGAAGCGCGGATATCGGGGTTGGGGATTGTTCTGCTCACTGTGGGCTTGTTCCCAGGCGTTGAATAAGCTGGCGTCGTTGGCCTGCGCAAACCTGAAGCTCCTATCACCCTCCCAGGGATCAGGGGAGGTCAGGGCTGGGATAGCTAACTCATCGGTCCCCCTTTTCCTGATGAAGTCGGCCCCTAAAAAGATCAAGGAAGTGTGGATTGTCCGTCCCTAATATAAGATTTTCGGGGAGGGCGTTCAATACCCCCACCTTCACAACCAAAGTATCTTTTCCCTCTACTGCAATGGGGATGTAAGCCACTGGGTAACCCTTAACATCCCCGTGTACACATTTGATAAACACTAAGGCGTCTGGCATTACCTGAAGGGGCTTCACGAAACAACCCTGTATTACCGATTGCTTGAAGCCTGAATCCAGGAGGGCCCTGACTACCACACCGTTGACCTTAACACTCACGTGATAGGCTCCGCCCAGCTCTGCGGAATACATGACGGCCTTGGGTAAATAGCTGACGTCCATGGGTTCTTCCTGGTGTCGTTTCTGGGGGCAGAGGCGGGCGATGTGCCCCAACATTCCACAGTCGAAGCACTGCGGACCTCGAAGGGGGGGGTCTCTGCCGTCGCCGGTCTTGGTATGGGTAGCCCAGGGGGAGCCCGCAACCTCCGTTCAGGCCTGGGCGCGGGCTTGGCTGGTTTCTCAGGTTCCATCGTATGTAATCGGGGCTGTGCGCGGACATATGTGTTCGCCATTTCCATGGCCTGGGTGGTTGACTGATTGGAGTGTTGTCGGAGCCACCTCTGTGTCCCAAAGGGTAGGGCCTCGAGGAACTGATCCAGATAAATGTTATCCATTATCTCCTCCTTTGTACTAGTTGTCGGGGCGAGCCACTTGTCAGCTGCTGTCTTTAAGCGGAAAAACAAAGTTTTCGGATTATCCCCGACTTGCCCCCTTTCCTTACGGAAGCGCGCTCTGTACGCCTCCGCGTCCAATCCCAAGTGATCTAGAATGATTACTTTGATGTGTCCGTAAGGGGTCTGTCCGTTACCATTGGCGACCTGATAGGCTGCCTGCGCCTCGCCAGTCAACAGGGGCGCAAGGAAAAATGGCCATTTCTCCTGGGGCCATCCACACGCCAGTACCACCCTCTCAAAGTTTCTGAGAAATGCATCTGGATCCTCTCCGAATACATACTTCTGTAGGGAAATGCCTGCTGGGGTGGCTGGCAGTCGACTCTCTCTTACTGGATTGCTGGCTGGGTCGACTGTGGGGCGCATTCCCTCGAGCTGTGTCACCACTGTGTGTCTGAATGTATCTCTGTCCAGTTGTGCGGCGGCGAGTTGCTGTTCTACCGCCCATCCCAACTGCTCCTGACCCTTCACCAGCGCCTGGAGTATTTCTTCCATCGTTGTGTCCCTGATGGAGTCCTCCTTTATGCCTGCATTCTCCACCACTTGTGGGGATTCAGGTGGTTTACCAAACAGATCCACGGACACAGGGGTAGTTGGTAGAGCTGGTTTTATTGCTTTGTACAGTTTTCTCTTTTGCACCGGGACTCGGTAATACGGAAGGGGATTCGCAGCGTCCTCCGTGGCCTCTCGTACCAGTCCCCGCCTTCTTAACTCCCGATGTCTTCTGGGAGGCGTAGTCCGGGCTTCCGCCGTCGTGGCACACGGGCCGGTATCCGGTAGAAAATAAACAAAACGAAGACCAATATTACTGGGCTGTCCACACTAACTGAGATCAGGGTGGGGGTTGTGAGGGAACACTCGTGCACAATAATACCCCGCTATCCGTGAGGTGAAAGTGAGGGGAACAGGGGGGGTTTACGTGCACGGTTTTGGTCAGGGGGGGTTGTCCCGTCTACGTCCCGCCCAACCCAGGAAACGAGACCGTACCTGTCCTAGCCACACTTCCCGGGAAGCGTGGCTGGGCGATGCGCCTTCACGTAGGCCTCCTGGCTTGTCGCTGCAGTCTCTCTCCACCTCCGATCTTTCTCCGGTACTCTGGTCTTCCTGGTCCGTCTGGTCTCCTCTCACGCTCCGCTCCTCAGTCCCTCTCCACTCTGCTTCGTCCTCGCTCTTCTTCCGGTCCTCTCCCTCCTCGCACCTTCTCCACTCCGCTCCGTCCTCGCACCGTCTCCACTCCTCTCCGTCCTCGCTCCCTCTCCTCTCCTCTCCGTCCTCGCTCGCCTCACGCCACTCTCCTCCTCCTCCGGGTGTAAAACACACCTATGTAGATTCAGGGACGGGTTTTACCGTGGTGAAGAGGGCGGGTCCCCGATCCGGGTCTGCCCACTTAAAGCAACAGGGTTCTTCAGAGTCCAGCACCGGACGGCATCTGACGACGTCCGCAGTTTTCCATGCGTCTGTGTGCTGCGTAGAGAGAGGAGATACATGAATAGGCAAGCCAGGGGGGCCCGAGTCCGGGTCCCCCACGTCACACTATCCAACACTTACCCTACTGTTGCACCCCCTGGAGTTAGAATAGTAATTTTTACCCCTACACTAGCCAACACTTACCCTACTGTTGCACCCCCTGGAGTTAGAATAGTAATTTTACCCCTACACTATCCACCACTTACCCTACTGTTGCACCCCCTGGAGTTAAAATAGTAAATTTTACCCCTACACTATCCAATACTTACCAAACATGCAATGTAATGTAATGCGTTGTAATGGTATGCGTTGTAAAGGTAGTATGCGTTGTAATGGAATGCGTTGTAAATGTAGTGTTTAAAATTTCGTTGTAATGGAATGCGTTGTAATGGATGTTGCATTGTAAAAAATGTGTTGTAAAGGTATGCGTTGTAAAAGTGTGCGTTGTAACGTCATACATTCGTCATGATGTACAATTATGCAGTAGTAAATATAATTGTATATTCTATGCATTTTGTGGATGCATCACAACAGACGTATATGGGGTCAATTTCCAGCTGCAAACATTTATGCGGTCAGAATTAGCTTTACGATATAGACACTCTGTGTGACTATATTTCCTGGAAATATTGGTGCCGAAAGATCAGCAGGGGAAGGGGGTGGGGTGGCGCAGACAAAGACGGACAAGGAACCTCTTTCTACCGAACATAGGATGTAATCTCAACTAGGAAGGGGACTGACTGCATGCAACTCGGGGACATTAAATAACAAATTAAACATTAAATGATCTTGGGGGCAAATGTGTAAAACACACCAGGAAAATGAAATAGTACAAATAGGCAAAATGCAAGTTTCAGTGTTAGAAACAAAGCTTGTATCTCTCAAGGGGCTGCTCTGTTGAGCTAAAGGTCCGTGTTTACAGGTCTCTTCTGAAATATGCAGCTACTGCAGCCCATTTGTCAAAGCGGACTGAGGAGGGAACATTTCACCACTGTACACACTCACTGTTTTAAAGCCATTAACAGCTCTGTTTGCTGGAGAAGCCCAGAGGTCAGACATGGTTAACTCTGCAAACAGCAAGGCAAGCACGGGGAACACATGGCTTCTGTTTGCCTCATCTGGCGGGAATGTTCGCGGAGTAAAACGGGCAATACTGAAGACCTATATATCATCGGCATTTTTTAGTGGCTTGTAACTCGTAGGACCTGTTGTGGGTTGGAGCCAGTTTTGGAAAAAGAGAATTAGTGGTAAATATAGGGACCAGATCCCAGTGGTGCTGGAACAATTTTCAGAGTGGGTTGCTGGCTGTCATTAATATTAATTCACTGAAGTCGTAGGGATTGTGGAAGATCCAAGCACCATACAAAACAAGCATTTGCAATGCAATAGGTCTCGCATTTGCGAGAGTTTAAGCTATTGGCATTGTAAATGACAATGCTTTTCATTTATCTGTTTTGATAATTAATACATAAATAAAAGGCATTATCATTTACAATGCCAATAGCACAAACTCTTGTAAATGACAGACCTATTTCACTTCCATGATGCGGCTGCCATTGTCCCGGGCTGCTTGGAACGTGAAAACGCGCATGGCACGCTGAATGTTGCAGGGAAGCACATCGTGCCTGCAGTCTTTGAAACTCATTAAAGAAAATAGTGCTTACAGACTAAATAAGACATACCGTGTAACAACAGAAGTAAATGGGTCAGTCCTCTTGGGAGGTTACAATTGAAGACAAGGCGGTACTAAGGAGAGACTAACAAACCTATTAACAAACCAGAAGCCAGCATTTACGAAGGACAATGACACAAGCAAATGACAAATATGGCGGAGAGTGTGAAGAGGCTTAAGATTTTAGCACAAAATCCTGTCTACAGATGTTTGTACATATGGATTTTCATCAAAACTTAAGGGTGTTTGCCTTGGAACGCCCATGCGCCACCCATAGAACTCCCCTTGACACAAAATAATGCAAAGGAGCACATAACGCAACTTTGCGTTACTTTGTCATAGTGTCCAGTATTCTGATGTTAAATTCATATGACATGCTTTCCTTGGAAACAAATCAGGGTCTGGGGGTCATACGATGTGACTTCTTATGATAACCTTCGGTCAAAGGTTATTTGATGTCATTTCGGTACCCCAGGCATTTTGGTGAATCGACACCCATGCTCCAAATTCAGGCGTTCTTTATATACCCTAGGAAATAAACACTTGTCTTTAGTATTTAACTTATAACCATTACCAGTCTAAATAAGTTATTGCAGAAATGTTATGGTAAAGAATTCTGTTCTTGTTCGTCACCGCATATTGGATTCGTATGTTGATTTTGTAAATGTCCACATTTAATATATGCCCATAAATGGTATGGCTGTTACATAAGGGGGTTTGGTGCCTGAACACGACAGCTTCTTACACTTATCACATAACACAGGAGCTTACTTGATAGATGTGTTAAATGCCCTTTTCTCATGGAGAACATGCCTCAGCGGTGATGTTCAACATTACTGTCATAATAGTCCTCCACTGTGGATGGAAGACAAAACAAATAATCCTCAGAGTGCATCATATTTTATGAATTATTTTCCAGCAAGCACTCATTACACATAGTGGCTCTGGGTATTGCAGGACGTAAAATGTGTGGCGTTTTCATATTCTGAAATCTGCATTTACATTTAGTTTGACAATAGTTCATGAAAATTATGGAAAATTTCAAGCAAATTACCTTGCGTGATCTCATGTGACAACTAAAACCACCTTCAAATGCCTGACAAGTTACCTGCAAGGTAACTTGTTTCAGGATGAAATGTAAACAGCTGAACAGATTTTTACAGCTTTCACAATCATAACAGAAAAAGGTTGCACACCCATGCTTATGACATAATGGCAATGGTTGAATGTTTGTCACTCACATTGTGAGCCCACTGGTTATAGGTATAGTGCAAGGAAAATGACCAGGAGTTGTGTTGTGCAGCTACACGTTTGAGTGTTGCACTTTGATTAACCCACTGTGGTAAGTACACCTAACTCAGATTAATTTAATACATCACCACTTGAAAATGGAGGACATTTTTCAGTTTTCTTAGAGCACAAGACTAACGCAGAAACCCCAAAATCTACAATAATAATTAGGAACCATTGGATTAACCACTAACTTTAATCTATGGATAGCATGCTATATGCCACAAAGTGCTTCCCCACCTTGGAGGCACTGCATATATGCAATTAAAATACAATGTAATGCATGTGAGAAGTTGATAACTTGGCACCTTGCCTACATGTTTGCTAGTTGATGGAAATGGCCTGACACTGCGTTCTGGTCATTGACTATGTGTATGTTTTGCAGAACAGATGTATGTATTTGTGTGCTGTTGTGGGCACAAATTGAGCTGACAACTTCCTACATATCAACAGTTCAAAGGGTGCTTTGCACCTCACCAGTTATATCACATGTATTCACCTTCAGGCTATGTTGATGCTTTCCTCAGTGTTAGCTCTGCTAATTGCATAACTTTAATTTGTGAGCTCTTTAAAAGGGAAAGAATCAGGTCACTGTCCTTATTTGCTGTGTGCCTTAGCCTGTGCAATTTCCATATCCTGGGAAGCATTTTTACAATCAGTTCCAAGGTATTAGCATTCACTTTGCAAAATTAAGATTTTTGTGCAACATGTAAAATGATGTGTGTATGGCAATGTGCTACCAGCTTAAATTTGTTACCATCTGGAACTATTGGGATCACCTAATAATCAGGGGGGGCTCCTCCGTAGGATCGTTGCCCCACTGGTCAAAGTCAGCCACAGAAAATAAAATGATATTAAAACAATAATATAATTGTATTTTTCTGGCTCTTGCTGAGGCGTGCGTGCATGGGGGCGGGGCCATGCCATGATAGGCAGGAGTGGTGAGCACTTAAAAGTGCACATGTCAGTTTGGCCATCCGTCTTAGGCTGGCCAAACAGACATGCATGCTTCTATTTCTACAACCCAGCTGTGTTGTACTGCTGGGTTGGAGAAAAGCTGCAGACTCCCAGGCACCCTCTGAGTGGTAGACCTGTACGCTCAGACCAATCCGGGCGCTGCTCTCATAGCATGAGAGCAGCATCTGGATTGGGTGGGGTGCCTGTGCTTTCCCAGAGACTGTCAGGAGTGAAGCCCCGAGGCGGTCATCGGCATCAGGGCAGCATCAGGTACGTTTAAAAAAAATATATAATTTTTACCCTCATTTCCCCATCTTGTCCCCGCCACCTGTCACCCCCCATCTTTCATTATGTGGCAGCTGCCACTGCTTACAATGATGTGTTCGCACTTGTTATGCCCTATTATTGATGAAAGATCACTTTTTTTGTTTCAAACTTCAGGGAGCATCTGCAAGAAGGCAATCTAGAGTCTTAGGGGAAGATTTGATGGGCTCTAAGAAGCAAGTGAATCTTGTCTCCTCTTGCTGCTCTATCTTTCTCTTCTTCCTAGATCATCCAGCTATGGATTCACAGGTAAGGACAAAAGCAGCAAAAGGTATTTCCCTATTGGGCACTGTACATGTCTTGAAGGCCCTGGGGTTACTCAGTGTCAGTTGCTCTACATGTAACTCATATTTACCCTGGTACCAGCATACATAGCAACCTCTGTCCTGGACTAAATTTGTTTTTGGGAGCTTACTGTCAGAATTGCTGAATGCAGAGGTTTTTCACTACCAAGGCTGCCTGTCTGGATTCCACCTCATACATCTTTCTTCCACTACTCTACACACCCTGTCTCTTTTTTGAACTCTTGCAGGTTCTTTTTCATCCCTGCTTTCTCTCTTTGTCTGGATTTTCCTATCTTTCTTCCAGTCCTTCCTTCTCCCTCTTTGCCCTTTTCTCTCTTGTTCTATGTCAGAGTCTGATTATGAAAAATAAGTCCCAAGCCCCAAAAATGAATGAAGGCACCCTCTGCCCACTGGCACAAATTAACACTGCATGTTAAAGGCGGGAGAGCCAATGAAAGCGCGAGCCTTAAACCCGGCTCTGCCTCAGCTTGAGGTCCCACTGAAACTCAAGCTCATAACAAGCCAAGATTTAATGTCGCTTCTGCCTGCACCCTCGTTCTACCCTAAGCCACAAAAAGGTGGAAACAAAGAATAAACATTTGAGGAAAAAAGGAGAGACAACTAGATTCCCATTTAGTGTGATCAGAGGCAAATATTTAGTTTACCAATCTCCTGTTTTCTTCACTATCACATATGAAAGCACATTAAAATGCAGGAGTTCAGAATACCAGCTGTTCAAAAACATATTGTGTTTGATTTAATAGGCTATTATCTATGAGAATCTGGGCCACATACAGGGGTTACATGCCAACTGTCTTGCCTCTTAGTTCATTTATGGCACTGTCTCCAGGGGGTGGGGGCTGGCATGACTAAGTTTAAAAACTATTCATTTGAAAGCTTCTATGTGTTTAAAAATTCACTTTTTTAAAACTTTTGAAGAGACTTTATCAATGATGTTTGCTGTATGATTTAGATGGCAAGCATTTTCAGGGCTCCGCTCATGCACCAGCCAGACCCTTAGCTTGGCTCGCCCTGTTAAATTGTTGGCTTGGCCACCTCTACTGCATGGGCATCCAATCCCTGCACAACTCTTCCAATCCTAAACATTCACGCCTACACCTAGCGGTGCATGCTGCTCACTACATCACAACCACACAATCGCAGCACACCTCAAGCCTTCAATGGCATCACAAATGCATGTACTGGGACTGCCTTCATTGCTCCAATCACAATATATAAAGCAAAACGAGTTGCAAAGATAAAAGCAAAATGAAGTATTTTCTAATGATGTTCATGATTTTGTTGAAAATAGACTAAAAAACATTATCTGTGGTGATGGAAATATAACAGGGAAGTTTGGGATTACGGCTATTTTTTTCATCAATCTGCGCATTCAATGTACGTATTAGAATGGGAGAGAGCACACAAGTAAGTAGTATGTGCTGCATCTGATTCACAACGGTGTTGCACACCTTACCTCAAGTTAGGTGCGCGATTAAATCCCTTTGAACTGATAGAAGCCTAATCCTGAGTCACTGAATCATGTGTGGTGAAACTGACTCTTGCAAATGGGATTTTCAAATATGGAAGATCTCGAAGTGTTGTGGAATTCCCGCATTCCTAAACTTGGGGTTAGGGTTCAGTTTATGGGCATTCTGTGAAAACCTAGCGTCACTTTTACGCCGCCGGTGCGTCACTTTTTGTGACGCACCAGCAGCGTAAAAAATGTGCCTTGTTGCACCATATTTACAAAGTGACGCATCTAGGTAGATGCGTCACTTTGTAAACCCCTGCGCCACATTATACCTGCGCCAGGTATTATGTATGCAGGGGGGCGCTCTGACGCAAGACAGGGTCATAGAAGTGACGCAGTGAAATCTATAAGATTTCACTGCGCCACTTCAAGGACACAAATGCGTCAATTTCTTACGCCTGCCTCACAGCAGGCGTAAGACTGACGCAGGCCATGCTGGAGTTGCATCACTTTTGTGACACACTCCAGCAATGCGTCACTTTTGCGCCATAGAGATACGTCAGAAATACTGACGTATCTGTAACTCCTTGCGCCATGATGCGTCATACTGTAAATATAACGCATCATTGGTCTTGCAAGGAGGGCGCAGTGAAAAGTGACGCATCGCTGTTTTCACGCACCGATGCGTCACTTTTCATAAATGAGGCCCCTACATTTTAAGGGCAGAGGTAGGAGCATTTTCAGAGTGGTGCAACAGAAGGAATATCTCTTAAATGCAGTGCCGTGTCAAGCAAGGGTTTATCTACCAGGGATAATACACTTATTCTGGAGAAGTAAAAAATAGTTACTTCTGCAATGGCACCTTTGCATCATATTTTCGGAAACAGAATTTCCCACCTTGTAGAGAAACTGCATGTGTACATTCCACCCATGAGAGCACTTCTGGAAAACTGCAATTATCATGAGTATTCAATATTATTCCTGGTATACTTAGAGAAGCTCATAAAGATCAGAAAATTGTTTAAACAAAAGAGAAATCCTACCGGAACAAATTTCCAACTTTTTAATGTTTTTTGTGAATTCGACACAAAATTGGTTGAATAGAAGGTATATATAACATAGACGTTTCAAATATTCATCCGGAGAAGAACCTCTATTTCATGCTCGTCCTTTTATGTTATGGGACTAGCACTAAATTTCCGACGAAAGTAAATAGCAATAAACATAAATATGACTAATGCTTGAAGGAAAAAGTCTAGTTAGGGCTGAGCCTTCTGGAAAAAATGCAGGCGAAGTGCAAATTCCGTTCTGCGTCAAGCACGCAGAGTTCTGTGTATATAACCTTGTTCCAGGGTCTCCTGTATAGTAATTCCAGCTCTGTGTGTTTAACTTATGAGCAAATTCTGCTACATAGGTGAGGAATGACTGAATGGCATCAATCTTTAAAATTGCCTGTCTCTGAGAGCGGGGAAGCGGTTGGACGGTAAAGCGAGGGCAGACATGACGTAGCGATGCCAGGAAGTGGGAAGAGTCAACTTTTGAAAAACGCCTTTCACAGCGGATTTAATTCGCACCTAACCAAATCAGGCGAGTTTCTTCTGAAGGGATAACGCACTTGTTTTTGTCATGTTAACAAATCGATGCAAATTGATTTTCGATCAATAGCGACTTGTGTGACTGGGACCTTTTGCATGGGGTCACGCCCCCTACTACCTCCGCCAAGCGTGATATTTTTATTTTTTTATTTTTTTTATTTAAGAAGTTTTCTATAGCCCTGGCCAGACCCAGGGGCATCGGAGCGCTTACAATAGGTATATTTGAAATTCACTGTACAAAAAGGATTTGAAACTATATGATTGTCTTCTCCAATGACTAGACCCGAGGCATGCATTATTTACATTACTGTATTAACTTATACTCAACTAATTGCTATTCTCAGTGTTTATCCTTACTCCTCAGAACTCGCTGCATTTTCTTTTGCTATTCATCAATGAGCTACCAAGATTCAGGAACCGGTTAACTTTCTCACTAATTTCTCCTCATTCATTTAGTTTCACGCTTCTGCACCTCCTCAAAGTGCCATGAAATCCCCACAAGTGTACTTGTGCGGATACATAGCTAATAATGTAATGCAACATGTCTTTTAATGTAACATGATAAAGACAAAACAGTATCTACAACGCTGGATAAAATGAATATCATTCCATAAGACCTCCTTGCTCTTCCCTAACATTCAAAGTCATCTCTTTAAGTTTTTTTCCCCTATTAGAATTATAGTTTTATCGTTCGAGTTTGTTTTATGTTTTTTGTTCTAAGAATGATTAAAATATTATAATATTGTGCACCATTTCCTAGACATGAACAATGAGTCTCAACAAGTACGCCCACTAGAAGTGCTGATTTCCATGCATGCGTTTAAAAAAAAAAAATATTTTTGTTGGCATTTTGTAATGTGTAACATACGATATATATATATATATATATATATATATATATATATATATATATATATATATATATATATATATATATATATATATATATATATATACAACATCACAGATAGGAACGATTTGCTTAATGAACAATGATAACACAGCTCAAGGGTATATAGCTCAATGTCCAAGAGCAGAATCGGGGGTTGGCTCTGACTATGTAACTCGTAGTCCGTATACATATCCGATTGCACTCAAAGAATTGTCCATCATATTGCTGTGAGCTACCAGTGGTGCCTATCTATTCTAATACATATTTCACTAAAGATAGTCCACTATAAATTGGATGTGGGGGTTTCCACCAACGATCCGAAATACAAATATAACATTCGTAATTATCAAAGTAATCTCCCCGTGTCTAACAAAAATGAATGTGTCCTCATGGCATGCAACTGGTGCTATGTAAAACGCTCTGATACCGGATTCGGGTCAAGTTCGCGCTATAAAAAACTCTGTAAAATAAATAAATACAATAAATTACTTCCTTTATGAAGAACAAATAATAGAAGAGCAATACATTTTTTTTTTTTTAATTAACGCAACTCAACCAATAAAGGAATAAAACAAACCTTATGCAGAGGGGCTAGAAAGATCCTAGCTGATGCAGTAGAGGGGGGAAGGCACAGCATAGCTGGGCCTCCCAGTAAAGACTGGAAAAAGGGGGCGAGGGGGGGGGGGAGCTCCTGATTAATGTCGAGGCCACCATACCTGTGCTGCAGGCCTCTGTCGTTTATATCCCATATTCTTCTGCCAGTCTGCTCAACGCCCAGGACTGTCTGAAGGTCCCGTGGGGCTCTCGCGCTGGGCTCTCCTCGAACAGGTCCCCTGGCCAGTATTTGAACCCGTCACATCAGTCGCCAAGTCCTCAGGGGTGTCCCATGTTGCCATCACCTCCCTCCATTGCTCATCTATTGGGTGTTTTCTCATGCCCTTGGACTCTTCCCAGCTGAGTGCTCTGCCTTCTGCCCCAGCCCACATTATAACATCTCCGTTCCAGGTCTCAAACAGGGGCCCTCCCGGGGATTTCCATTCTATCGCAATTTTGCGCTTAGCCAGGCCCAAAGTGAGGTCTAGCAATCTATTCACAACCTTGCGCCTTGGGTGTCCGGGATAAAGACCCAGTAAGCAAGTCTGCACTGTGAGAGACAGCACTCTGCCTAGCACTTCAGTAAGTTTTCCAAGCACAACCTCTCAGAAAAGCCGCAGGCTCGGACAGTCCCAAATCATATGGGCAAATTCCGCATCCAGGTGCATGCATCTGGGGCATAGACGGACTTCCCTCCCATAGGTCACATTAAGGTGGTGAGGTGTCACACAGGCCATGTGTGTGTAATTGAATTGTATATACTTTAAGCGGGTATTGCGAGAGATCTTCTTCGGATAGTGCTGGACCCTGTGCCATTCCACATCTGTTAATGCTCTGCCCCTAATTCTATCCCATTTTGCCCGTAATCTACTTAGCAGTCCTACGGATGCAGATTGCAGTGCAACATAGGACCATTTCCCTAGGTGCCCTGCCATCCTGAGTGTAAACAGGGCATGCAACACTGGGTGTATCTTCGGCTCGTCTCTCCCCTTTTGGCATAACTGCGCGAATGATCGTGGCAAGGCCTCATATCTCAGGAACTGACCCGAAGGTAGACCACAATCCTCTACAAGCCCTTCAAACGGAATCAGAGATTTGTCCAGGAAGTAGTCCCCGACATTCTCTAGTCCTGCCTCTGTCCAGCGGGCAAATTGTTCGCTTGTGAATAGAGTCTGTGGATCGCCATGTGGCAATCCCACGAGTGGTAGCGTAGGGGTGTACTTGGTGGTTCGCCGCTCCGAGCACTGGCATCGCCTCCAAGTTTGGAAGGCCGTGCTCTGTAACAAGGAGCAGTACGGGGTGGGTGTTGTCAGTATTAGTAATTTCGCCATCACTAGGTTAGGATGGGATTCTGGATGTGAGAGGTATGTACCGTCCTCGTTCACCCCCTCCACCCATTGCGCCAGCTCACTGCAGCTGAGCAGCGAACATGTAGGATTCGAAATTCAGCACCCCAAGCCCACCTTCGGACATAGGTTGTTGCAACATTTGCAGAGACACCCTGGGACGCCCGTCACCCCACACCAGGTCTCGTAGCATGGCATTCAAGGGGTGAAACCATCTACTGGCATGAGGACCGGGAGATTGACAAAAAAGTACAACAAGCGTGGAAGCATGACCATTTTGGATAAGGAGATCCGAGCCATGACAGGCAGTTGCAGTGTGCGCCAGAAGTGTACGCAGGAATGTAGCAAGTGCAGTGCTCTCCCCAAGTTCTCCCCAAGTTCCCTTCGTTTAAATCATCCAGTGAGTGAAATATATGTATGCCCAAATATTAAATATATTCTGAGCCCATAAAATGTCAGACCCCCGTGTATCGGACCTAGGAGTTGGGCTTGCTATCGAAAGAGATAAGTCTTCGATTTATTGACTTGGAGGCCCGAGAGGCACGCAAAGTCATCAAGAATTTGTATGGCCACTGAAGTGCCTGCTACTGCATCTGACAACTATAGTAACAGATCGTCTGCATAGAGGGAGGCATGGTGCATCTGCCCTCCAATAGACAGCCAAATCCCTTCCCCTCCCTGGCAGAATTTCTCAGCAAGAGGCTCGATGGCCACGGCAAACAGGAGGTAGGAGAGCGCACACCCCTGCCTAGTCCCGCGAGATATCTTATACTGCCTAGAGATTGTTCTGCAAGTTCTAATCCTCGCTGTAGGGGCAGCGTAAAGAAGCTGCACCCACTGCACCCCTTCCTCTCGAAGGTCCATGTGCACCATCACCTCATACAGGTAGTCCTACCCCCCGCGCCGAAAGCCTTTTCTAGATCAACAGAAAGCTCTATTGCCTGATGTTTGGTCAGGGCCTCAACATGGTAAAGAATGGAGTAGAGCCTCCGGAGATTGTAGGAGGTGTTGTGAGAGGGGATAAAACCGTTCTGGTCAGGATGCACCAGAGTCTTCATATGTGGGATTAACCTACCAGCCAGCATTTTACTTAAAATCTTAAAATCCATGTTGAGCATGGAGAGGGGCCTGTAATCCTTAACACCTGCCTCCTTCTAGTTACTGGGAGGGGGATCACCAAGGCTGTCTGGGTGGAGCTGGGCAACTCCCTAGATTCATATGCGTCGGCATACAACCGGACTAGTTGCGGTGCTATCAGGTCTGCAAAGCTTTGGTAAAATTCCGCTGGGAGGCCTTCTGGCCCTAGCGTTTTGCCAGGCGCTAATGCATTAATGGTGGCTTTAATTTCTTGTAAATTTATTGGCTCTCTCAGCTCTTGTCCCTACCTGCTCCTCCAGCACAGGGAGGGGCAGGGGTTCCAGATATTCTCATATATATAGCCTGGAGGCCGCAGTCGGGCCATGTACAATAGCACGTAGTATGTTAGAAAGGAGTCATTAATTGCATCTGGGTCATAAACCGCTTCCCCGGTATCCAAACTAATTTGGGTGATTGGTGCTCCCCCTAATTCAGGTCTAATTAACCTCGATAATAGCAGGCCTGCATTTCCTTCCTCCCGTTGCACTTTGTCCAGATAATCCTTGTGATTATAGAATTGCAGCCACCCCAGGACCTTATTATATTTTGCCCGCTCAGCCTACAGTGCCACTCGCGCAGCGTCGTCTGCACCCTGAAATATTATCTAAGCAACGGATGTTCCCTTCCAGGTCTAATATTTCCTGACGGAGCTCCCTATGGGCCCCCGCTGCCTGCCCCATACAGTGGCCCCATACTACCACCTTAAACGCCTCCCACTCCACTCAGGAAGAGGATGCTGTGTTGGTATTGATGGGGAAGTACATGTCTAAGAGTGTGTGCAACGCTGTGCGAAAGGGGGCATCGTCAAGCAATGCCGGATTAAGTCTCCAAGTGGGGATTGGAGGGTACCGTCCTGGAGGCTGAATGGTCAGCGACAACGTCCGCAACACAGCTGAAATCCCCCCTAGTATCAAGTTGCCCCGTAAGTTATTAGCCAATTGTCAGGGTGAGCTTCCGTCCTCGGGATGTGGATGCGAAAATACAATGAACCCACCTCTCGATACCTTCAACTCTCACTTAGTATAACATAGTATTGAAGTGATCAAGCGGGGGGAAGGGTAATTAGGATGGGAACAGCTGGGAAGGAGATCTGTAAAGAAAAAGGTGAATAACAACACAAAAGCAACTTCAGCAAAGGTAAATGCTACCGCAAAAAAATCCCTTGAGCTTTGTCTCACAATTATCTTGCGCTATAAGATCTTAGACGTAAGTTTTACTGCACTCACGAAGTCTGTAAATAGTTGCACATGAGTTAACAACACTCACTATTGAACTGAATGGCACTTTCAAACAACTCCTTTATGCACTATTTTGTCTTATGCCACTATATAAAGATTAAATATGCAAATGCGCTCTTTATGTCTCAGTATCTCTTCAATTAGAAAACATTCAAATGCTCTTTTATCAGAAAAGAAAATGAAGTTGCCCAAGTAATATATATTCCCAAAAGAAAAGATGCAAATGTATTATGCACAATGAAAACGAAGTTGTGATGTTTTAATAGCAACTAAATTGTAGCTCTTACCGGCAGAGTACGACCTTCTCTGCTAATTCTTACTTTAGCTGGCCACTGCCAGGAAACACTGTGGGAGCCGGCATGGACCCGTGAAGGAGGCCAGGCTCGAACTGAGGGAGCCGGCACCAGCAAGAGAAGAGCAGCAGGAAGCCAAGCGTGAAATGGATCCAACAAACCAAGGATCCCAGACCTCAGGCAGGTATGAGACTCCTACTCCGAAGCCCCAGAGGGAAACACCAATACCTTCAAATAGATACAACAAGCCCCTGAAGGGGAAGGAACCCAGAAATAGGATCAAGAACCTGGTACTAGGATCAAGAGCTCAACACTCGGGAAATCCCAAAGAATAGTGAGCACAGAGGAAGGGGCATGGCCGATGATGTCAGCGCTGCCACGCCCTCTGTGCAACTTCCCCCAAGCATGATGGGATATGTAGTTCCCAGGGGAAAAAAACCCGCCTGCAAGATAATAAAGAGCCATAAGGGCTCCCAGGATGTAAGAAAACAAAAGGCATTGTACAGGCAATACAAATAAAGTTCACATAGTAAAAGCAGTCACATTATCTACAATGGAAGCAACACACCCACCATCGAGTTGGAGAAGCTGCCTCATGCACTTTGCCACAACGGACCTTAGCACACGGTGGCATAGGAACATGTTAGAGAGAGGGGCGGGCCCTAGACCGCATGCCGCCCTAGACCTGACACCAATACAGCGGAGAAGGAGTCAAAAAAGCTAATCTGGTCTTGGTTAGGAGCATAAATGGTGTCTAGGGTGACCTCCTGACCCGCCAGCTCCTCTTGACCAGTGCGTATTGGCCATCTGCATCCAACCATGACCGCTCTTGGGCAAAAGGTACCCCCGGCTTAATCCATATCAGTACTCCTCTGGCAAAAGCCGCGGAGGTGGTCGCAAAGACCTGGCACCTCCAACATTTTTTCAGCTTCCCAGCTTCCTCACTATTGAAATGGGTTTCCTGAAGGAGCACAATGTGTATGTCCCTGCGCCTCAGGTATGAGTAAATATTATGGCGCTTTGTACTAGACCACATTCCTCTGATGTTCCACGTGAGGAACCTTATAACATTACAAGTGTCTGCCATACATAGTGGATTGCATGCAGAGCATAATGGAGGGAAGCCCTCCCCCGACAACCACCTCCAGTCCCGCGCCACCCCCTCTGCAAATGTCAAAACATGAAGAACAAACAAAAGGACTTTTATGATGGTCAACTTCCCGACCACAGGGCAGTCCGACAACGGTCAGCCGCCCAAACATCTTGTGAAACAGCTAGTACTAAATGAGGCTTAGAACAGAGCCTCAGGCTTAGAACAGGACGCTCCAACCAATTAGAGCGCACCATCCCACTATATAGAAATTCGCCCCCGGTCCCAGAACAGTCGACTGTGAGACAACGCCCCTCAGAGTGGCACAGTCATCTCATCTTACCAAGTACTTCAAATAATATCATCTGCAGTGTTAGGTGTTACCACCGACATTGTCACACTGTCGCTGTGGGAGGCGTCTGACTCATTGTCTGCAGTCTTTCTTGACGAGCCGGTCTCTGCCTCCGGGGTGGGGCTCTGACCCTGCATCAGCACCGCCAATGCCTGTAGCGCTTTGACCCTCTCCCTCTCTGTCTGTGATGAAGATGGTTTCTTCGAAGATCCCCTATGAAGCCGTCATCTCTGGCATTTCCCAAGCTCCGTGGCCTTCTGCATGATGGCTCCTGGGCCCCTGTCTCCTGGTATCTCACATTTGTAGGCCTCCAACCAATCCCAGGCGTCCTTGGGGCCGTCAAAGTAGTGAGTGTTCCCCTCAAGGATTATACGCAGCCAAGCCGAGAACATCAGAGAGTATTGGAGACCTTCCTCTCTCATTGCCTTCTTAACCTCAAGTTATGAGGCTCGTTTCCTCTGTACTTTCAACGTGTAGTCTGGAAAAAGGGAGAGCTTACTGTTGTCCACAGTGAAGGGGCCCTCCGCTCTCGCCTTTTGCAGGAGGAGGTCTAGATCCTGGAAGTGAAGCAGTCAGGCCACCACAGGCCGCAAAGGCCTCCTGGGGGCCTGTGGTGTGTCCGGCACTCTGTGAGCCCTCTCTAGCGTATAGACGGTGGACAGGCCCCCGGGCCACCACTCTCCTGAGCCATTGCTCCAAGAAGGACACCATGTCATTGCCCCCCGTTCCTTCTGGCAGGCCCAGAACTCTGATGTTGTTCCTTCTGTTGCGCCCTTCAGCGTCGTCTTCAGCCCTTCATTCTAACACACACAGCCTGTCCATAAGGGCACCCATCTGCTGCTCCAATACCTTCTGTGCTGGTGCCTATTCTGCAACATTAGACTCAGTCTCTTTAACCCTTTCTGAAAATTTCTTGTGTTCTTCCTTGGGTAGGCCAAGCTCCACCGCAACGGTACTAATGTCTTGATAGAGGGTAGTCTTTGTGTCCGTAATGGCCTCCAGTAAGTTGATGTTGTAACGGGTCTTCCGGGGTAGAATGCAACTGTTCCTGGCCACTGTCTTCCGGGTCCTGAGGGGCCCCCGTCTGGCAACTTCTAGTCTTGCCCATGGTGTCAGGGTCTCACGTGACCCTGACACCATGGGCAAGACTGCGTCCACCACTGGTGACGTTCAGTAATGTCTGGGTTCTCGGCATCCAATCTGCCCAAGTGCGACTCGGGTAGTGTCCTGACTAGGTCACCTGGCTTCGATCCAACTCCGTGTAGGCTCTACTCCGATGGCCTCCAAGGTCTGAACAACCCTTAGTGCTGCCCGCCTCTCCAGCCCCGCTGGCAGACAATGAGATGCAACTCTGGCCGACAATGCCCAACTCTTCAACACTTTGGCCACAGCGTCTGACAGTGACCGCAGTCTGAGGCAGGGGGGACACCACACCGTTCAACCCCCCTTCTGCTTGGCCCAGCTCTCAGGGGCCTGACTAGTTGGCCCACAACTAGGATTGCAGGGAGTATCCTTGTCTACGTCTCACCTACTCCGATCGGTGCCACAATCCCAGCTGTTCTCCTCACGGGGTGTTCAGGCCCCACACCAGCTACAGAAGGCAGCTGAGTCTTGCAGAGGGAACCCTAGCGTTGACACACCAACAGGCGGGACACCAATCACTCCGTATTCATACGGCTCTGCAGTGGGGGCCCCCTGCGTCCCCAGGGCAAGTATCGGGCTCACCCCAACCCACAGCCACCACCCGCACACAAGGGCCACCGCCGGGCCCCCCTCTGCGAGTCCAATGGATGTGTCACAGTATGCAGAGGTAGCAGCGAGCACTCACACAGGGCCAGGTGCTCCACACCCTCAAGTGGTAAGTTTGTCAGGAGGGAGCCCACCTGCACCTTGCCAGGAATGGACAGACCCACCATAGGGCCACAGCTCCCTACTCCCTGCATTCTCCGAGCCTTTTGCAGCCAGGGACTGCCCACTGGCACTCGCTGTCCTAGCCTCGCCAACTCTCACCTGGGCTCCTCTCCAAACAGCTCCCCCCGACACTTTCGTGCTCCTGCCACCGCAATTGGTAAAGAATATAGTTCAAGGTGGGGGGGGCAACACAAAGGTCCGTGCAACTTCAAGAGTCTGCCCCCATTATCTCTGGTCAGTCGCCTCTCCGCCGGCCCTACGAACAAGTTCCAGGTGCGAATCGCCATTCCGAACCGGATCTGCAACCTCGGTTGTTCCTCCCCGTGCATGTTAGGGCGGGCACATTGGATCCGGAGGACAGTCCAGCACCACAGAGGGCGTCCCTGCACTGGGATCCCACCAGGTAGGTTGCTAGGCACTCCACTCTCCTGGCCAACAGGGTCGACAGGCAGGGCCGTCCTGCATCACACCAACATTGTCTGGAGTATGCCTTAGGGACACAGCCCCTGCCCTAGGCTTGTGGACCTCCACTGCACCGCTCGCCGCCAAGATGGAAAGCACACCTCGCTGAGACAGTAGTGGTCGCCAGTCCAGGGCACTGCTTCACTCTCGGGGAGGCTCATGGGCGTCGCAACGTCCTACACGGCCGCCATTACATCGGCCTCCGCGGCTCGCTCCATGCAGCGGATCGCTGCTCCCAGCTGGAGCCTCCAACGGACTCCAGTCCCCTCCTGGACACACCTCTCGGCATACGAACCACTGAGGAGTAATTGAGCTATATTCAGGCCGTCCAGGCCCCCGGTTTTATGCAGATTAACTGCGGGCTGGTGCGGAGCTCTCGGCTCACGTGTCAGCCATGAACCCCAGCTAGGCCACGCCTGTCCATACATGCCTTTGAAGGGCTGCACCACATTTACAAAACTCAAATACCGTGAACAAAATAGTACAAGATCAAAGCATAAAAAAAAACAACATGTAAAGTGTTTTTTGCTATGTGTACAAATGTGATTTCATTAAGAACTACTGTACTTTAGATGCTGGTCCAGAAAGCGTGCTTTTTGTGATTTGGTGTAAATCCATTCAGTAGTTTTTGAGATATTAAGTCTCATAAACTTTGAATATTTCACACAACGGAGAATCATAGCACAACAGATTTCAAGCTGAGATCGGATTGGCTGTCACCACATCAACAACGTTGTTGCGGCAGCCATCATACGACTCTGGAATCTTATGTTATGTATATTTACTAGTGGGCTACTTGGACCCAAGGGACACTCAGGATTCAAGGGGACTTCATCCCCTAAATTAAAACGGACACAGGGCTCATTTATACAGTGGTGAAGGGAGGGGATGGTGTAGGAAAGTGGCTCTATATATAGTGGACCAAAGTAAAATCAGCCGAACTATGAATTCCGATTTACTCACCGGTTATCAGGAGAGACCTCAATGCTGCATCTTTGAGCTCAGTACTGA
The DNA here is from genome assembly GCF_964261635.1 of Lissotriton helveticus. Taxonomy (NCBI): domain Eukaryota; kingdom Metazoa; phylum Chordata; class Amphibia; order Caudata; family Salamandridae; genus Lissotriton; species Lissotriton helveticus. Next base: position 993,245,883 of record NC_136067.1, read on the forward strand.
TCCTGCAAAGTAATTCTAACCATACTTACCAGTAACTTGAATTTCCTTTCATAGGATAACATTGCCTGCTTTTTGCTGAAAAAGTTTCTAAGTTTCGATTTTTTAAACTTTCAAATTTTCCTCTAAAATCAACCGAACTACGAATTCTGATTTACTCACCTGTTATCAGGAGAGACCTCAGTGCTGCATCTTTGAGCCCAGTACTGATCCTGAAAAGTAATTCTAACCGTACTTACCAGTAACTTGAATTTCCTTCCATAGGCTAACATTGACTGGTTTCACTTGGAAATTCTTTTAAGTGTGGAGGTTTGGAACTTTAAAATATTCACCTAAAATCATCCAAAACAACGAATTCCAACTTTACTCACCTGTTATCAGGCGAGAACCCAGTACTGCATCTTTTAGCCCAGCAATGACCCTGAAAAGTAATTCTAACCATACTTACCAGTAACTTGAATTTCCATTCATAGGAGAACATTGCCAGCATTTTGCTGAAAAAGTTTCTAAGTTTCGATTTTTTAAACTTTAAAATTTTCCTCTAAAATCAACGAACTACGAATTCTGATTTACTCACCTGTTATCAGGAGAGACCTCAGTGCTGCATCTTTGAGCCCAGTACTGATCCTGAAAAGTAATTCTAACCGTACTTACCAGTAACTTGAATTTCCTTCCATAGGCTGACATTGACTGGTTTCACTTGGATATTATTTTAAGTGTGGAGGTTTGGAACTTTAAAATATTCACCTAAAATCATCCGAAACAACAAATTCCAACTTTACTTACCTGTTATCAGGCGAGAACCCAGTACTGCATCTTTTAGCCCAGCAATGACCCTGAAAAGTAATTCTAACCGTACTTACCAGTAACTTGTATTTCCTTCCATAGGAATCCATTGTCTGGTTTTCACCAGAAAAGTTTCTAAGTGTCAATTTTCACAAACTACAAGTATTCCTTACAAAATCGCCTATATGACTTAAACGCATTCTTTCAACTGTATACAGGAGATGCACCAGTGCTGGATCCAGGCTCCACCACTGAGTAAGAAAAAGTAATGATAACACTACTTACCTGCTAAGTGAATTTCCTCCCATAGGATATCATTGGTGATTCCAGGTGAAAAAGTTTCAGTGTCAACTTTTAAAATACAATAATATTCCTTAAAAATCACTACTGTAACCAAAATGCTTTTACTCAACTGTTTACAGGAGATGTCCCAGGACTGAATCTAGGATCCAGTCCTGTGGTTAGAAAAGTAATCCATAAAGTAACTAATTGCTTTTAACTAGAAATTCCCATTGAGCTCAATGTTGCATTGTGTTTGAAACTGTAACTACTTAAAAGTCTATTTCCTATTTGCAAAGTATTTAAACTAAAGTAGTTCATTCTGAGAAAGTATATTTTGTAATGTAATGTATAATGTAATTATAATGTAATTTAAAAAATAAAATATCTAAAAATAAATAGTTTTAAAAAATGTAGTAAATCAGTATCAAAAAAATAAATATAACAATTAATACATTCAAAAATTGTCATTTACAAAAACCTTTGAAATTCACTGAAAAAACCATAGGTTTCAGACATGTTATAATAAGAAATTGGCATTTAAAAAACCTCTAAAATTCACTGAAAAAACCATTAGTTTCAGGCATGTTATAGTTATAAATTATCATTTAAAACACCTTAGAAATTCACAAAAAAACCCATAGGTTTTAGGGGTGTTATAGTTACCTGGAGATTTCACTCATACACAACTATTGAAATTCCTCTGTTATAGTTAGTTGTACTCACTATTACTCGCGCGCCCGCAATCCCCTGCTGATGATGTCACATATTACATCATTCATGACATGGTCAGTGGCATCACTGATGACATCTCAAATGACCTCACTGATGATATCTCAAATGACATCATCCATGTGACAATCTGATATATCTCATCACACATTAGTATAACCTTTCAACACTCATTATAAAATATGGAGTACCATATTTGAAACCATTGACATACCTATACACGTTTCTAAAAACCCACTCAGTGATTCCTACATCTATACACACATTTAAACACTTACCTATAGATTCACTAATACATGCTAACAAAGATCTATAGAATACTATTAAATATACTTATACACCTACACCGACATTACACACCACCACACATATTATTCACTTATGCAGTCATCCTACTCACGTATGCAAACAAGTTATCATACTTACATTTACTAAACTACACACTTATACAAACACCACTTTATTTATTCATATAGATAGTAACTCATAGTTAGTGTGTTATAAAATCACTATTGCAAGTATACAGTTTTCGATACAGTCACTAATATAAACACTGAGTGTTATGTATACTCATATACAACAACTGTCCCATTCACTGCCTTTTATATTTCTAGTTTGTTGGACAAGTATTATTGAGAAATATATTTACTCATCACCACACTCATAAAGAGAGTCACTCACCCAAACAACTGTTTCCACATACAGTTTTAACCTCATATACCTACTAAATCAACTATTTACACATCTTTGGACAGTCACACTCCTCCCACCCAACCACACACACATTCACTATCCCATACAAATACTCACTTAACTAATTAATAACTAATATAGACTTTCACATAGCTAGTAACCAACATATGTAGTAGTTTACACAACAAGAGATAGAGTGATATAGATATTCACAGTTTAATCACTATCCCATATATTTAGTGAGACACTTTAAATTAGCCACTTAGACAGTCAATCACAGTGCTACTAAATCCTCCATCCAGACGCTTATACATCCACTCAGTCTTCAATGCAGATTGCTATATATATATAATACTTATTTCTAACTATAACGTGTCTGAAACCTATGTTTTTTTCTGTGAATTTCAAAGGTTGTTTAAATAATAATTTTTAAATGTAATATTAGTTATATGTATTTTTTGGTACTGATTTTCTACAGTTTTTTCATAGTTTATTTTTAAATATTTTATTTATTAAATACATTATATATTTTTAATAAAAAATGGAAATTCGTGTTTTTAAAAATATTCAACCTGAAATATTGTTTATTTTTTTATTATTATTATTTTTAAAATATATTTATATTATTTTCTTTAATATTTTGTTTCATAATATTTTTTGGTAGTCGCACACCCAAAGCGTACCCATCACGATTGGTGCACCGAGTCTAGCCGCCATTTTAGAAAAGTTGTGAAGGATCTGCGTACGGTGTGCGATGGCTGCGTGTTTTCAGTGATGTGTGTGATTGCTATGCAACCGGTCCGCGACTCCAGCTCCTGCGCATTCATGTCACATGCGCATTACAGTACGCAACGTTTGCGCGGTTACAGGTTCCGCGTGTCGTCATATATGTGTTGGGCGCGGTGGGTGCATTTTTTTTTACAAATAACATGATATATATATGTCTATCATATACATATTAGGACAAGAGATTATCTGAGATACTCATAAAAATAATATATTTGCACTGATAATAAACTTATATTGCTTTTAAATATATTTTTGCGAAGTCGTGTAGGGTGCGTGCTACGTGTGCACACGGTCCGAGGATCCCATGTGACCTGAAAAAAAAAGTTTTGATTGGTTCATATCATTTCCCATTGTAATTATTGAAGGACCCCACCCATTTCAATTATTCTTGTTTGAGCATCTTTGGAGAGACATCTCTGTTCTTTCAAGAACCCTTTTGTCATCATTTTTTTTGTGTTAATCAAAAAAAATACAAAATAATGGCTTCTGGACAACAACAGCAGGAGGAGGAAGAATCTTTGGAAGAAGAATTTTTGCAGGAGGCTCCACGTCCTCAAAGGCCCGAATCCGTTGTGTGGAAGTTCTTCACCTTTCCACCCGGGCAGAAGAAGGTGAATGCTACAAAAGTCATCTGCCACATTTGCCAAAGAGTGCCAAAGAGGTAGTAGTGAGAAGACGTATTCTTGTGGTACTGCCTCGATGTACAAACACCTGAAGACTATTCATCCTGTGAATCTGGCTCGGGAGGAATGTAGACGGGCGGCGATGAAACCTCCAGCTCCAGTTGCAAGCACTTCCGGAACATCTTCAGGCACACCTGCACCAGACATTAGGCCAGAGTTTGCCTTTCTAGAGCAGCACTGCGTGAAGTGCAAAAAACTGATATGCTTTGGAGAGCAATCTGTGGAAACAGTTTGTGCTGCGCAACGGAACCATTGTTGCTAATTGTTTGCTTGCTTTGTTTTATGGAATGCAAAATAATTCCTGAAGTGTCCTGTTTTTTTTGTTCTTTTTTTTAAACACCCAAAAAAATACAGAATTGTTCAGAAAAAATAAATATATAAAAGAAAAAAGAAGAAGAAAAAAGTTCTTATCAGAACTACCTTATCTGGTTGAAGAAAGAACTATAATTGTATGATAATGTGTGAAAGTTTGTTTGAATATATGTGTAGAGCATGAATTACTGAAATAATGTATTAGTAGTGTATGTTGAATTTATAGGTGAAGATTTATGAGGAAGTACTACAGCGTTTCAGTGCAAGTTCTTTATCTGCATTGCACTGTGGCACTTCCAAAGCACAGAGATGTGATATATGTACATAAATATGATTCAACTCTATGCTTCCCTCTGCACTGCTGCACAAACTGCAGCCATGCAGTGACACAGGTACCCTTGCACCATGGTGCAAGGATGTCTGTGTCATGGGGAGATTGTATTTGTACAGGAAGGAACACCTTCCTGCACAAAATAATCAGTAAATGCATTTTCCTCTTTCTTTTTTTTTTTTTTTAAATTTTGTATTGAAAATTTTCATACATTTTTACCCCCCCCCCTCCCACCTCCCCCGAAGGACAGTTTTCCTTTGAGTTCGGGCCTGAGGCAATCCATAAATTTTGCATAACAGACTTCGTTTGCACAATTCACAGTTATTGATAAACAATATGTAATATGTAAGACATGTATATTGAGAATAAAAAACGAACTAAAATAAGAAAAAGAGAGAAAGAGAAAAGGAAAAAAAAGAGAAAAAAAAAAGGACTGGGAGGGAGAGAAGCTGGTGTCAAGTTGAAACAATATTCATGTAAAGTTATAATCTGTGCATTCCAAGAGCACAATAGTATCTGGTTAGTCTTAACCCACCCCTTCCCTCCATTTGTTAATTGGAGCCCATATTTGTTGACCCATTGCTCTCCCTTTTTTTCCCCGCCTAGCATAAATTGAGTTCTCTAAGTTGCGGCTGTGCAATAGCCTAGCTACCCATTGCTGTAACAGAGGTGGTGTTTTATCTTTCCAGGCTGTCGCAATGCATAGGCGATAAACTGCCATTGCTGCGAATATAAAATATTCATGATTACGACAAGAGTCATCGCTTATGACCCCTAGCATGACCAGTTCTGGGGTTAGCTTAATTTGCAATTTAAGTGTTTTATCCAAGAATACCTCCATAGATTCTATCAGTGGTCGTAAGGCTGGGCAGGCCACAAACATATGCATTATATCGCCCTCATTACTATCACACCTGGGGCATGTTATTCCCTGTGTTCCCCCCCATTGAGCTATTTTAGCAGGTGTATAGTACAGCGTATACAAAGTTTTATAGTGCTGTGCTTGCAAAGCTGAGGAGCATAGAATTTCATAGCCATACTTTAGTGATTTCCCAAACAACCCCCGCTCTATCCCCGTTCTGTTAATCCACTTCAGTTCTATCTTCTCCAAATCATCATCTCTATTGTTAATCAGCTCTGTATACAATCTTCCAATTGTGCATCCTTGCCCCTCCTCGATGACCTGCAATATTATATTGTGTTCAAAACCCCTCTCTCCCCCTGTCTTGCCTGCGAGGAAGCTTCTTACTTGTAAATATTTGAAAAAGCTTCTTGAGTTCATTCCAAACTTCCCTTGCAGTACTGAAAATTGGTAAATACCCTCAGGGCCTATAAGGTCCCCCACGTTCCTAATCCCGAGCCTTAGCCACTCCCCAAAAGTTGAGTCTCCGAATATTTCCTGTGGTAATGTGAGATTATTGGCCAGTCTGGTGTGTGCATTAAATCTGCCCATGCCAAAGCTCTTCTTGAACGCCTGCCAGATCTTATATGCTGCATCCACTGTCTTAGATTTAGTATCTTTAAAAAAGCGCGGCTCCGTTTGCTTCAGTAGCACATTCTCAACCTCATCTCCTAAGACCAATCCTTAAATCTCGGTAGATCCGGTATGGTGTACTGCTTCCATTTCAGATCCTCCCAGAAAACTTGTCATTTGTTGTAATGCGGCTGCCCAATAATACAACTTGAGGTCCGGCATAGCCCAACCCCCACGTTCCCGTGGTAGTGACATAAATCTAAGAGCCCTTCTGGTTTTACCGTGGGACCAAATAAACCGGTTAAACATTTGTTCTATTAGAGTGAAGCAGCTAACATTAAAATATAAAGGGATTGTTCTAAATAAATATAAGAACTTTGGGAGCAGGTTCATTTTAACAAAATTCACTGGGCCTACTATAGACATGTGGATGTTGTGTACCCTTTCCAGATCTCGTTTGGCCTTATTTATTATCGGTCTAATGTTGATTTCTACTAATTGATCTAAATCTGCCGTGATGGTCACACCCAGATACACCCCCTCTGTCACCACCCGGGAGTCGATACATTCTGCGTATACGTTACAGATGATTTGTGTCTTAGTTTTGTTCAATGCATACCCTGCCACCCTTCCAAACTGATCCGCCTCTGATTCTATTTCCCTGATAGATTCTATGGGTGTGGGTGTGAGAACTGCAACGTCATCCGCGTACGCTAGTACTTTAATGGAACCCATTTTAGTTGACAAGGGTTGTATCAACTTGTTTTGTTCTAGCTTAGCCAGTAGCGGGTCAATATATAGTGCGAACAGCAGGGGTGAACATGGACACCCCTGCCTAGTGCCACGCGAAATTTCAATTGAGCTTGAGCGTTCCATATTTACTCTTATACAATGCGTTGGAGCCCTGTACATTGATCTTATTGATTTCAGAAACCTTTCCCCGCACCCCGCTTTCCTCAGTACTGCCCACATGAACTCCCAGGTCACGCGATCAAATGCCTTCTCGGCGTCTAGCAGGAGGACTGCCATAGGTCCCCCTGCCCCCTCTTGTATTATCCCCTGGGAATCAAATAAAGTAATTACTTTTCTAATATGCTGAGTCGTGCCCCTGTTTGGGATAAACCCGTGCTGATCTTTACTGACTAAACCTTTTATCACCCCCGATAGTCTTGTGGCCAAGGATTTTGAAAAGATTTTAACATCCGAGTTAATTAAAGTTATAGGACGGTATGATCCAGGATCGGTAGGTGGCTTGCCCTTCTTAAGAATTATTACTATATCGGCCCCAGCCCAACTGACAGGAATTGATACTCCTTCTTGGGCAGCAAGCATTGTGTTCATTAGATCGGTTTTTATAGACTTGAAAAAAACCTTATAAAACTCTCCAGGGATCATATCTGGCCCAGCAGCTTTACCAGATGGCAGGCTTAACATGGCCTCCTTGATTTCCTCCTCATCCAGTGGTACCCCCAGCGCCTCACTGTCAGTCTCAGATAGTACTCTGCTTGGTGTTCCCTCAAGATATCCATTAATGATCTTTGGTGATCTTTCCTGTTCCTCTGTGTACAATTTGAGGTAAAATTTCCTAAAGACCTCCAGGATCTCTTTCTCTTCAGTTACTATGTTACCTTCTGTATCTCTAATTTCACTGATTTTCCCTCTTGCTTCTCTCTGCCTTGTTCTAACAGCAAGAATATGGCCCACCTTTTCATTGTATTCGTAACAACCTTCCCTTTTTTCCTTAAATATTTTGGCTGCCTTCTGAGATATGCTTTCCTCCGCTGCCGCCTTAGCTAACATGACCTGTAAGACCTGTTGATCAGAATCTTGCCTATCCCTGACAACCTTGGCCAATTCCTGTTCTGCATTTAACACTGCTATCTTTAGCTGCTCTGATACTTCCTTTTCTTTTTTCTGCTTTGCCAGGCTGTAGCTCAATGTCTCGCCGCGAACCCCTGCTTTAAAAGCATCCCATACATTTCCTATTGCAGTGCTACCCCTGTTGATATCCCAGAAGTCTCTAATCCATATATGCATATGTTCTACATAGGCTGGATCTACCAAGAGCTCTTTTTCAAATGACCAAGCCCTTGCGTGTCTCCTAAAACCATCTCCAAAGATCGTAAGAACAAGAGGGTTATGATCGGATACTATACGAGGTAGTCTCTCGATATGCATTTTGGAGAGCGAGAAACCTGGTGCAAAATAGTAGTCTAATCTGACACAGATTTTATGGGGTGCTGAATAGTAAGTATATCCAGGTTGAGATGGTTTTAGTTGCCCCCATATATCGCTTAAAGAGTTATTGCTAGCCATCCTCTGAATTGCCCGGCAGACTCTTTTTTTCCTACCTGAGTAATAACCGTGATTTCCTAGGCCTAGCCCATCGGCACCGTTTATATTAAAATCACCCGCTAAAATTATTTTCGGTGCCCATGTTGCCAGTTCTATATCCAAAAAGTCGAATACCTCCGGATCATCCTCAGTAGACCCATATACTGAGCCTAATGTGACCCACTCCTCCTCAATCAGGCATTCTATCAGAGCCCATCTCCCCCATTGATCTTCTAGTTTTTTCCTGGTCTGAATATCAAACCTCTTTGTGAGGATGGCGACTCCCCTTTTCTTAACTCCCTGTTTAGAATAAGCTAGTACCCGAAACCCTAGTTGCTCCAGCAGAAACAGCTTGTTCCCCTCTATGTGTGTCTCCTGAAGGAGAAAAAAGTCTGCCCTTGTCTCTTTCAGCAACACAGCCACTTTTTGCCTTTTAATCTGATCATTGAGGCCGCATACGTTAAGTGTAACTACCTTAGTATGTATATTAGCTCTTATTGTGCCCATTTTATCCAACGTTTTAGCAAACCTGTATCTTCTATCCACTCCATTTGTCTTCCTGTCTGATTTTCAGTCTGCAAATAGTCAATATATCTCTTTACTCTGAGCTCTTGCCCCTGCCCTTGTCCCTTGATTAACCCAAACCTCATCCCCTGTCCTTCGTACCCCACCCCCAGGCCTCCCCCCCTTACAGGCAAATAGGTCAAATCTGACCTATGCATGGCTGCTTCCTAGCTCAATGGAGCGTCGCGTCGCAACCTTCTCCCTCCCTTCCAACACAACCTTATAAGTTCATTGAGGTGAAGCTTTTTTTTTTTTTTTTTTTGCCTAATGCTACACCCAAACATATCTACCAAGGTGACCAAGCCCTCCTAATACCCTCCCCCAATACAGAACCCCTGGTGTCCACATAAATATTCAGATACATTTGATGACGTGTCAGCAATGTCATTTTCATCAGGGGGCTTGAGCCCCCCCTCGTCTGTGTTTCTCCTTGTACTCATCCAAGAAGACTTGCGCCTTAATCTCCGAAAAGAACATTCTAGTCTGACCATCTGCTATTATTTTAAGCCTTGCAGGAAATAGTAGATAAGCCTCGCATCCTTGCTTCTGAAATGATTCGATCATCTGTCGTAGCCTCCATCTTCTTTCCACAGTGACGTGGCAGAAGTCAGGGCGCGCAAAGAATGTCACCCCGTTATACGTGCGACGGTCCTGCGGCTTAGCCTTGTCCATGACTTCCTGCCTGGCTAAGAAGTTCCCAAAAAACACCAACATGGCTCTCGGTTTGCCCTTCTGTGAGCCACGATATGATGACTTCTGCGTCAGGGGGAATCTGTGTGCTCTCTGCACCTCTACATCCCAATTCCATCTCTCCGACTCGGTGAATGTCCCCCTAAGAAGGGCCACTACATAAGCCCGTGGGTCCTGCTCTTCTATTCCCTCCGGAATCCCCAGGAGTCTGATGTTGTTCCTCCTTTGCCTATTTTCCATGTCCTCGAGTTTCCAGCTTATATCCTCTGTGACCTTCGTTTGACTCTCCTTGTACTCCTGCTATCTAGAAACCTCTTCCTCCACTTTACCGGTCCGTTCCTCCACCTCTGTAACCCTGCCCGCCATCTCAGCGTATAGCTTATTCATTTTGCTAAGGGAGCTCTGAATTTTCTTGTTTGCTTGCATAGTCCTCCTACTTTCTGATCTTGCCTCTCCCTGTATCTGTTTTAAAGTGGAGTAGAGTAGACCTAGCGTAGGAGTCTCTCCATACATTTTCCTCTTTCAATGCATGATGTGAAATGCAGCATGCATTGAAAGAGGAAAAAATGAGAAGAAATGAAAACAATTCTCCTCGTTGTACTTTGCTACACCAACTCTACGATGGTGCAGCATTCACAGACATCTCCAGATTTACGATTTGTCATAATCTGGAGATGTGTCTTGTTCTATGAGTGTTGCGTGGGAACACCCACAGCAACACCTATGGAACGCCTTTCAATGCAAAGTGCTGTGTATGAAGGGGTCGTATTTACAAGGAGAGGAAAAACTACACAGGGTGGTTTTTCCTTTCCTTGTAAATATGAAGGTGTGTCTGGCGCCATCACTACGTTACAAAAAGTGACGTACTGGTGGTGCAGAGTACATGGCACAGACAGCAGGATTTCAACACTGCATAGGTATTAACTGCATATTTAGAAGAGCGTATCAATAGTATGTAGTTGGTTAGAGGTTTACATGCATAGTGTACAAAATATTGTACCTGCACTTGTGTTAGTGGCTAGACCATTCCTTAAGTATATGACTAGTAACTGGAGTAATTTCAGTACTGCAAAGAGAGTGCATGCTGAATTTATAACTGCTTAGGTATTGGCGGAGTGATAGAATACATAGATAGTGCTGGATGGGTGATTTGAGAAGTGCATGGGACAGAGAAGAGGATTCCTAGACTGCATGGGTAGTACTTTACTAAGTAGCTGGTTAGAGGTTTATATATAAAGTGCACAGCTGAATGTAGTAGTGTTTGTATTACTTAATCTTACCTTGACAGTAGTACATATCAAAAAATGCTGAACTTTTTTTCAGTTATTTTTTATAATTTAAATTTCTCAAAATGTCATACTTTAGAACTAGGATCTGTGAAAGAGAAGAAAAAATACAGTTATAATATATACTATATTTTTTACAACACAAAATAATGTTAACTTTATATAAAATATTTTGTTTGCCTTTTTTGCTGTTCTCAGAATATATTGAATTTCACTATAGATAGTGATTTCAATGTTACTCATCACATAACAGCGGGCAAAAAAAAACAACCAATAAGATTGTTTCAAAAACCCCAAATCTGTGTCAAAAATATTTTCAATATAGTCAACTATTTTTCAACATTCCATAAAAATAACATCTTTAATAACATACCATATAATACAATTCACACATGTATAAAATGTTTGTTTCTAAGAGAATTTTCTTACTTCAATATGAAAGAACTGCAATAATATTTCAATGAACAATTCTTTATAATTTCCATATACTCTAAATCATGTTCTTTAAAAATATATGCTGTGAGAATGTCCAGGAAAAAGTCCTTAATTTAAATCAATACCTTTCCTCTAGGCCAAATGCTATTACTAAAATCCTTTATACTGAAATTGCCCAATAGTAATTCTATTAATACATTTTAACATATTCCTAATAAGCCGAATTGTGTTCTTAAAACTTTAGCTTTAAAAATATTAGGTAGGAATTTGGTAATTCATAAGGAGAATGATGTTTAAAAACCAAATGTGCATCATTACAATATGTCCATCCTTTATTGCATTTTAAATAGGTAGCATAAGTAAACAATGTAATGTAATTCCTGTAATGTTTTGTGCTGCCAACCCAGAGCAGTTACAACACAAGACAAATGTGAGTCAGTTGTTTTGGTCAATAGTTTAATTAGGAAACGTTTTCCAGTTCCAGCTTGACCACTGACATACATTCGGATAGGTTAAAATGATGTGCATGTGCATTGTTTCTTTTTATGATGAAATCCACGGGCAATCTGTTGTCTCACTTGCTGATATATTTCTTTCTGTTCAACATTTAGTTGTTCTTCCAAGTTTCCTAAGTCCACAATATCTTCTTGAGCTTGATGCATTGCTGTTTCCACTTCATTCATCGCGATTGCTGCTTCATCTTCAATAATTGGTTCTCCTAGTGGATCTTGACTCAGTGGAGCAGAACTTTGACTATCTTGAGAACTGTCTCTAGCAATCTCAGCTGCAATAGTAGCTTCTTGATCAATTTCATCGTTCAAAATGTTCAGATAATTTGCAAAAACTGCACATTCTATGGTATCTTTACAAGCATTGAAGGAATCTTCATAGCTCTGAAAATCTCCAAGTAATTCCAATTCTGTACGCCACAGTTTGAAGAGTTACAAAAGTGCTAAATAGTAAAATTCTCTTTTATCTCGAGTATCACAACTCAGTTTTCTGTAATTAATCAAATTTCCTTTCCTTTGTTTCACCAAACATCCTTCGGAACCAATCACTGCATACTTTCCATCATTTATGTTTTCTGTGGTATTACGTTTAAAAGTGTAATATTGCAGCACTTCATAAAGACATATGTTCTTCAGATGATGACTTCTATTTGGATAATATGTGTCCAACATGTTTGTTTCGACAATATCTGTACTTTCCGGTTCTTTTTCTGCTAAATATTCAATTTCTTGTACAGATTTAAGTATTCGATTTCGCATTGCAGCAAGACCTAGACTCACCCAAATGATTCTTCTAGATTTTGTGTATAAACTTGCAGATGATAACCGATCTGAGCATTCAAATGCTCCAATTTCTCGATGAGATAACATCTTCAAACTGAAACTGTACAATTTCTTACTAAGACTCTCTCGTGAGAAATTTCTTCCCACATTTCTTTCAACTCCTTCTTTTCTGATTTTGTTATGTAAGATGTCACATACCGGGCAACAGCAATGGATATCCATATTAGCATTCCACATTGAGAGAATAACAGCATTATAATCATTGATATACTTTGATTCTTCACTTCTTCTCAAATTGTATGTATTTTTAGGCTATTTTCTAGTAATGGTATGTCTCACAGCCGACATGAAACTGTTTACTCTTCCTTTGGATATTACTGGATGTGGAAATCCAAAATGACATTTAGTATAACATTTTCCTTAGACTTGTACTTTCGTCGACAGTATTTGACATATCGATGACTTTGGAATTGTAAGACTTGCTGCCTTAAGATGTTTTCTTCTGTTCTTTTTGGTATAGCACATGTGAAATTTTTTTCAATAAAAGACAAAACAGTGTCATCAGAATCAGTTCCAAATTTGGGTGCATGCTTGATCCATAAAAGCATGTGTATATGAGGAGCACCTTTAGCTTGAAATTCTTTTCTCCAAAAGAAATCCACAACTTCTCCAAGAGGAGGATTATTTTTATTGCAGATAAAAGACATCATAGCTTCAAACCTATATTTGGAAAATCTGCATACATTAACAGGATCCAAAGAGCACAATTCTCCAGGTGTCTTGTATGTAATATTTTTATATTCAAATTTGCTTCTCAAATTAATTCAAGGAAATCATCCCAAGCGTATTCAGCACAGCTTAGGGTAACAAACCACGTAGGAGTTCCTAAGTACCTTAGCATACATTTAAGTTCTCCATGACGACGGTACTAATACTCATTAGTACTACGCTGACATCAAATTAATCAGCTGAGATTTTAAATGATTGTCTCTCTGATGTACTTTATCCATGAATTCCTTTGCAGAAACATTTTGAAGATTTACTCCTGTTTTTAATATATGGTTAACTGCATATGAAAGTCCGGGCAAGTCACTCTCAAACAAAAAACGAAATATATATGGGATACATTGTCGAAATCTTGGATCTTCTGCATACAATTTTGTTGTCCGATATTCAGATGCAGGAATCTGCATTGATCGTTCGTCATATCGTCCACCTTTTCCAGTTGGGAACAGCTGCGGGAAACGAGCTTCCAAACTTTTTTCCCATACACTCATGGGAGTCCCCTTTGCTTTCTTCCTTTGAAATAATTCAATAATATTCCCCATCACTTCTTTCGAAATTAGTTCTGTTAATTACTCTTTTCTGCTTACTTTAGGCCTTCATAAAATGGATTGGTTTATCTAGTGATCGAATTCCATTTAAAACTAATATGAATAATTTCCTTTTTAATTCAAAAGCCTTCTCAACTATAATTTCAATTTCTTTTTTTAAAATAAAATGGTGCTCTTCTTTTGTATTTCTTCACATCTTTTAACAAATTAAAGAAAACTCTATTGTAAAACATATTATTTTGTATTTCTTGATACTGACTCTGCCGCCTTTTACCACACATTGTGTCTTTTGAATGTAATTTCCCATTTAAAAAAAAAAATCTTATTCTTTTTTGTTGTTGAGGCATTCTTTATACTTTCCACAAACTGCACACTATTTCTAGGCGTTGAAAGTTTTTTAATAAATTCTTTTGTTCTCTTACCCCAAGACTTTTTCTTTTTTCCACATACTGTTGTTCATCCAATATTTGCTGTTGAGTTTTCTTCAAATAATAGTTCTTTTGTGTTGTTTTCTCTTTTCTGTTTTTCTAGCCATAATAAGTTTCTTTTAATGATGATGAACAATACCTGAAAAAACCATAGGATATTATTTAAAAAAATCTATCAAATATACTATTCTATTTCAAAACAGACACATTCTACATAAAAAACATTTAAACACTCCCTTTACAAATCACAATTAATATAATAAAGTACACATCTACTAATTAAATAGTTCTAGTAGTTCACAGCAAAGTAACTATATAAGTACTTATGTTTCAGCAGAGTGATTTCATAATGACATAATTATGTCAAGATGATCGTAGGAGTGCACACAGGCTCACAGTGTGATTCCAGACAAGCATAACTATTCCCTGCACTTTTATAACACTGACTCACTGGTCTGCAAGAAGTTAGGGGACCACATACATTGGGCACATTTGACTGTAACACTGCTTGTCTGAAAGCCTGACGCATTGTCCAAGTACATAAACAGTGACTGGGTTCTGATCTTATACTACTAGTAGTTGACATCAGGATAAGTTTAAAAGCACTTATGTGTCAGAAGAAACATTAAATAAGCACATGCTTCAGTCAGAATGGTTGTAGAAGTGGACACAGACTCACAGTGTGATTCCAGACAAGCAAGACTATTCCCTGGACTTTAGCAGGAAAGACTCAGTAGTCTGGAAGGGGTTAAGGGACTGCATACATTCTAAACTTTTGACTATAGCACTGCTTGTCTGAATGCCTGAATCATTCTGCAAGTGCATAAACAGTGACTGGGTTCTGATACTGCCAGTAGTTGACATTGGGATACGTTTTTAAGCAGTTATGTGTCAGCAGGCAGATTAAATAAGCATATGCTTCTGACAGAATTATCGTAGACGTGGACACAGACTCATAGTGTGATTCCAGAGATGCAAGACTATCCCCTAGACTTTAACAGGAGAGACTCAGTAGTGTGGAAGGGGTTAGGTGACCGCATACATTCTACACATTTCACTATAGCACTGCTTGTCTGAATGCCTGAATCATTCTGGGTAAAGCACACTCAGCACTATCACAAGCACCATTCATGCACAAAACAATTGCTTGCTGTCATGGCAAACAATTATACCTGTATGGTGAAAAAGGCGCTGCCTGGTTTGGGGTGGGGGCAATATAAGCCATATACCAAATTCAAAAGAAAAAAATATATATGTGTGTATATATATCTTCACGGAAAGAAGAAGGGTTTGCAAGTGCATAACCAGTGACTGGGTTCTGATACAACTAGTAGTTGACATCAGGATAAGTTTTTAAGCAGTTATGTGCCAGCAAAGAGATGCGCATGCTTCTGTCAGAATGGTTGTGCAAGTGGACACAGACTCACAGTGTTATTCCAGACTGGCAAGAATATTCCCTGGAAAAAGGTGTCACATTTTTTACTACACCTCTGTAGACACTTATAAAAACTACTCTCATCACTAATACCTTAACTCAACATATACATTTCCAATTGCAAATCAACACCTAAAGTTAGGCACTATAATACCAATATACATATACACACATTAAAACAATCAGTCATAACCAGCAATCCCTATTGCAAAACACATAATAATATACAAACTATATTTTAAAGAAAATTTAAACACATTACAAAAAACTGTAAAAAATATTTCTTCATTAGAAAATATATCACTAACTCCAAATTGTAAGAATAAAATTTTAAGATTAAAAATAAAGGCACCACATACAACTCCTCACAAATTAATAACTCACCTTTCAAATTGATTCGTAGATTATGAAGTATATGAATCAAACACCAGATTTTCTTATGCACACAATGACTGTAGTGCACATATACATGTAAATATCAAATCACATTGCTTCCCAGGTTAATTCAAACTCTAACACACATTTCTCTTGGTTACACATATCAAGCCTTGCCAGCTGAACTCTAACTGAACCAAAATTGCTTCTGAATTTTTTTGGGAGTCGTGCCTGGTCCGTGCACAGTAAGCGATGGAACCGCGGATCCAGACGAGACTTCAAAAGTATATGACAAATAGTTTTACCCTTTTTTTTATAACACTACTTTTTAATATAGCAGTGACTTGGAAAATCTCACTGCAATTACATATTACTGTAATATTAATAAGAAATACACATTTTAATGCCACACGTAACTTTCAACTCTACCCCCATTCTGCATAATGCCTGTTACCATAGTAACAGTTCATGGAGCACTCAACTGAACACACAGGTCACAAGTTCAGCATACAATGTTGCAAATTAAAACAGCAAGGGTGCTTGACTTTCCAAAGCACAACCTTATCTTATCTAATGCACCTTTCAAACAGTTTTTACTAACCAATATGAAACATGCTTTTTAAACACAGAAACATGCACCCTATTTTTCAGTGTAGAATGTTCTCAATCAGTCAATCATTTCTCTTCTTTTTTCTAAACTGCATCTTGTCCACCATTTTAGAAATATCCTATTTTACAAACAGCATACTTCACGTACAGACATCTTCTGAATGCATCCAGACTTCCCTTCAAGATGCTTAGCATGTGGATTGTGGGACACAGCTATATTTTCTGGTGCATAAGGTATGCTGAAAGCAGAGGTATTGACAAAGACCTAGCTTGGCAAAATGTAGACATTAAATGGATTGGACAGAGAGGATTAAAGTGCCACCAATTGATGCCATTGGTTAAATCCTTTTTCCATCTCCAACACCCTGACCTCATAATTGTGTACTGTGGTGGCAATGGCCTAGGCACATTGACTGAGGTAGCTCTGGAAATGCTAATGAAGGATACCTTTGCAGAATTGATGTTACTTTTCCCCCAAACTGCCTTTGTCTACTCTAACATACGCCAAAGACAGAAATGGAACTGGTCCAATCAATTTGCTCCACAAATTGAGAAATCTAGGAAACATGTCAATAAAGCTGTTTCTGCTTATCTCAGAGATCATAGGATGGGGTCGATTTACAATAACAATCTGGGTTTTAATATGGATGGCATCTACAGGGGAGATGGTGTACATTTCAGATGAGGGTAACTGAATTTTTCTCAACAACTTTAGACTCTGCATAGGTACTTACTTGTAGGTACCAACATCTTCCAATAAACACAAGAGCACTTTTTAGAGCCGCCCAAGATCTAAACATATAAGCTAGATTTATATTAAAACAATATAAAATTTTATTTGCTTGAAGTCATGCACCCAGCGCGTTTTGTGGTCACGCACCCAACGCGTTCATACCAGGGGTCCGTCGTGGGAGCTGCGCACTCAGCCCATTTACACCAGGGGGACGCGCTGAGAGCTGTGATGGAATCGCGACTCTATATTTTTAATTTAAAAAAACTGCCCCATCCCCTGAGGCCTATACACAATGATGGGGTCCCTAGGGGAAGCCCCATTGTCCCCACGGTCCCGCCGGCTCCCCGCGTCCTTCGGGAGCCGGCATTGCTTTTCCACATGGGGAGATGCTGACATGCAGCGCACCGTGTGAAAAAGCAATCCTGCTTTGGTATTTGGAAGAGAGAGCAGGCTTCCTGCTCTCTCTTCCAAATACCAAAGCAGAGTTTGCTATGGTAGGGCGGGAACCGCGAGGCTCCCACCTTACCATAGCAAACAGCAGTGTCCCAGGGGTAGGCACACAGGAACACTCCAGGAGCCGGCCCTGGGGGGTGGTGGTTCCCAGAACCATTGAGAGCTCCAGGATGGGGGCCATGCGGCACCCCTCCTAACATTTACAAAGCACCGGGGGTGGAGATCCGCGGGGCTTGGGGGTCCATCACGAACCCCCCATTTTTTAATAATTACAGCCCCGGGGAGGTGGTGGTCACAGGGGCATGTGGGGGGGCTCCAGCCACCCCA
The DNA here is from genome assembly GCF_964261635.1 of Lissotriton helveticus. NCBI lineage: Eukaryota > Metazoa > Chordata > Amphibia > Caudata > Salamandridae > Lissotriton > Lissotriton helveticus. The sequence goes on from NC_136067.1 coordinate 993,264,254, forward strand.
CACAGGATTTTTTTTTAAAAATAAAGCCCCAGGGGGTGGCAGTCCCGGGGCATCAGGGGGGCTGCATGCCCCCAAAAAATATATTAATATAAGCTCCGGGGGTGGCGGTCCCCGGGGCATGAGGGGGGCTTGGTTGCCCCACCTTAAAAATCAAAACCCCAGGGGGTGGCAGTCCCCGGGGCAGTGTGGGCGGGCTTGGGGCCCCCCACACTTTTGTTTTTCAGCCCCTGGAACCTGGTCTACCCGGGGCTTCATTTAAACGAAGCGCGGGAGCCCGTGCTTCGGTTTTTAATTTTCACAGCTAGATCTGCATACCCTGCGCTCATTACTGGAGATCCTTGTGGGACCCCCTAAGCAGACCTAGGGGTCAGGGTGTTTCAACCCTGCACCCGATTCTTGTTTGGTACCTTCATTTTACTGTTTTCCTGCACCTCGCTTCTATCGAGGCACAAGATGGCTGCCAACAGTTCATGCTTTGGACTGTTGACAGCCAATTAGAATGCAACTCGTGATCGTCAGGGTGCGCGGATCCTAATCTGTAGGGTGCGCGGATCCTCTGCGGCCATAGATATCGATAATTTTTTTATTTGATTTTCTCAGCAAATACTGAACGAATTTACACCATTTAACAAAAAGAGTTCTTTCTGAACCAATGGTTACCTTTTTGCCAAATTTGGTGTAAATCCGTTCAGCAGTTCGGGCTGTAGCCGCGGCTAAAGTTTTCTATGTAAAATTGCATGGGGAAAACACGTATTGGGACCCCCCTTTTTTCTTGGCCACCACTTGCTGAATCTCCCCGAAACTTTAAAGATAGGAGCGGACCGGAGCGCCCCACGAGTTTTGAAAATTTCACGAAGATTCGTCAACCGGCGTCAAAGCTATTGGGAATAGAATGTTGCAATTTTCCTATGGTAACTAGGTCCTAACTATAACTACTTACTGGCTACCGCCACTAGGTAATATATATATATATATATATATATATATTCACTGAAAAAACCATAGGTTATAGACCATATATAGTTAGGAATTAGCATTTACAAAACCTTGAAAATTCACTGAAAAAACCATAGGTTATAGACCATATATCGTTAGGAATTAGCATTTACAAAACCTTGAAAATTCACTGAAAAAACCATAGGTTATAGACCATATATCGTTAGGAATTAGCATTTAAAAAACCTTATTTTACTCACACAAAACCATTGAAATTCCATATATAGTTAGTTGCACTAACTATATATCGCGCACCCGCAATCCACTGCTGATGATGTCACATATTACATCATTCATGACATGGTCAGTGACATCACTGATGACATCACTGATGACATCTCAAATGACATCACTGATGACATCACTGATGACATCATCCAGTGACTGTGTGTTTCTGTAAAGTTTAAATATGTTTTACATATTGAAGAATGAGTAGATGTAGAAGTGTCTGGATGAAGGATTTAGTAGGTGCGTGACTGACTGTATGAGTGAGTGATTAAATGTGTCTCACTGAATGCATGGGTTAGTGACTAAACTGTCTTAATTTGTGCATCATTATGTCTGTTGTTCTGTAAACTGCTGCATGTGTTGATCAGTAGCTATATGAGTAACTATATGGGTTATTGATTGATTGTCCAAGTATTTGTATGGGAGACTGAGTGTGTGTGTGGCTGGCTGGGAGATGTGTGACTCTGTGCAGATCAATGTGTTCTTGTATCAATGATTGTATAAGAGAGTAAGTATGTGTTAGTATATGTTTGAAAATGTAAGGTACTCTATGTTTAACTGTATAGGTTAGAAAATGGAAGTGTGATTGATTCTTTACACGACTGACTAGGTGTGTGAGTAACTCCATGGATGAGTGGCAGACTGTGAGTGTCTGTATAGGTGTATGAGTGCATATGATAGTGTTGTAAAGATGAGTGATTGTATGTATGAATGATTGTATGGGTGAATGAGTGAAGGTGTGTGTAGACGTAGGAATCAGTGAGTGCGTATGTAGTAACTAGTATTGGTGTGTCAATGGTTTCAAAAATTATACTCTGTATTTAACACTGGGTGAAACAGAGGTTATATTAAAATGTGAGGAGATGCATTGTATTGTCACATGAATGATATCATCAGTGATGTGGTCATTGATGTCAAATGAGATGTCATCAGTGATGTCATCAGTGATGTCATTTGAGATGTCATCAGTGATGTCATCAGTGATGTCACTGACCATGTCATGAATGATGTAATATGTGACATCATCAGCAGTGGATTGCGGGTGCGCGATATATAGTTAGTGCAACTAACTATATATGGAATTTCAATGGTTTTGTGTGAGTAAAATAAGGTTTTTAAAATGCTAATTCCTAACGATATATGGTCTATAACCTATGGTTTTTTCAGTGAATTTTCAAGGTTTTGTAAATGCTAATTCCTAACTATATATGGTCTATAACCTATGGTTTTTTCAGTGAATTTTCAAGGTTTTGTAAATGCTAATTCCTAACTATATATGGTCTATCACCTATGGTTTTTTCAGTGAATTTCAATGGTTTTTTAATAGCAAATATCATAAGCTGTCGAATGTCAAGTACGTGGTAAGTAAAAACATTTTCGTGTTTATGCACACTGATCTGCTTTGAATGCTGCCCCCCCCCCCTCATTTCTATTAGGAGTACTCTCTCTTTGCAGATAGTGAAAGGTAGTTAACGCAGGCCTTTGCCCCCGTTGTAATACGTCGTGCCTGCTTCTCTCTCCATTTGATTGATTGTTATCTAAGCATTTACTGTTTTAGAATTGGTTCTCTTTGGTTCATTCTCTATTTACAAACAAACACAGAGTCGCAATACTCTGTTTAGTCTTTGCAGATAACGAAAAATCGTGTAAAAAAACAAAAGGAATCGAGCAAAATCAGTAGGCCACTAATGGGATCTCTTTTTGACCTCGCTAAAATAGAAACATTAGGAACAACCCCTCATGACAAATACGAAACTAGTGAGATGAACTGAACTCCACACCATGATGGCTGCAATACAGCTCGGCTCCGCCACCCACCCCGCCCAAAATAACGATAAAGAGCGGCTGCCATGATTGCTCGCGGAATGGCCACGACGGAGCTACGAAATGGTGGTGCTCTCATGCTAACCCCAGCTTCAGTCTGAAACATCCAGAAACACTGTAGACTACCAATTCGATCAGTTCCGGTAGCGCCCCAACGTAACCCGGTAGAGAAGAACTAGCCCTCCCCTCTTTGACTGATGGTTCTTGTTGCCTGTCCCTTCTGTTGTCATTTAACAGAACTATTTAGCCTGCTGAAAGGGGTTGTGTTCCGACCGCTGGTTGGTGGAGACATTTTGACTATATTCTGGACCTGCGTTGTCACGTAATGCGTCATATGACGCGCCGCGTTAGCGCATCCGGAAGTCATCCGGGGCGCGATGCGCAGCGCGTAACGTAAGCATAACAGGTCATGTGACTTGTTAATAAAACTTTTCATTGGTTCATTTTACTTTTCTTATTCTAATGATGAAAGGCTTGGTCATATGACCTAAAAATTACGCTTTTTATTACTTCCGAACATTATTTTTTCTTAAATATATGTTATAATGTTCCAGGCTAATGTACTTTCCCGGAAAATTTACAACTGTCCTGCAAGTAAAATATATTCTTTTTCCGAGAAAAAGGGCGTTTCTTCGTCCCATGACGGAGCCGTTGAGCAAAAGAGGGTCGACCTGCTGTCTTAGTCGCCGATACGCCTGAATATGAGATTCTTATCGATCACTTTATGTTGCAGGAGTAGAAAACACAACAGCCTTTGACCATTTATCTTTACTGCGTTCCTGCGTATTATACCTTTTACCCTTCATGTAATTGGTCTGCTTTATTTCACTTGCCTTTTACTGATTCTAAAACAGTGACTATTATTAAAAACTTTACCAATGTATATACTACTACCATGTTTTCTTTTAAAAACCTTTATTGTGAAAATTTCATTATACAAATACGAGCCTATAACCACGTGGGCTGGCCACGGAGCAAACTGTAATCGTATATGATGAGTAGACATTTACACTGTAGAGGAACGTAACGGGCGGGCCATTAGGTTGCAAGAACTAAGGTGTCTAACAGTTGCGGAATCGGTGGACGTACATTTTATAATTAAAATACGACAGGGCCAGTTACAATACAATTATCTAGATATACATTTGCGGGCAAGTACCATGGGTAACGTTAATTCGAACTTTCAATAGTACAGTAATCAATAACACATCAGAACTTAATATCAATAGAGATGTCGAAATATTCAATCTATTGTCGTCCCCGCCCGCCATGTGCTTCAAAACTGCATACGTATCTCGTGATATCAAGGTTGTGCAACCAGTACACAACAAGGAGTTACGAGTCCCATTTATTCCGGCGCCATTTTGGGCGAGGACGGGCAGGTCCAGGATATAGTCAAAACGTCTCTACCAACCATCGACTATGATGATGTTCATATGCTGTATTTATTAGAGTAACACTCATCTGTCCACATGAAATTAATTTGCCACAATCTAAACATGTCATTTTAATCTTTCCAAAGTTCTTCTAAATATTTGGGACCGTTTCCCTTGCCTCTGATGCTGTCAGTGCCACTTCTTTGATGAATGTACTGGCAGGTCGGGGGTTCTCCTCCAAATCTCTCTTTTATGCAGCACTATAATTAATTGGTGCCACCTCTCCATATGACGATGCATGGTATAGTTACCATAACTATATTTTTTTTCGGTTCCTCTGGAGAGTACATCGTGGCAGATGAAGCGTGTAACGTACCGGGCATTTACCTTTTTTTGCATGTAGAGGAAAGGAAAAAAAATTCGAGCGTCCGAGTTCTAAGGTGTCCCAGGGCCATTTTAGTGGACCAGGCCCAAATCCAAAGAACAGGCCGCCATTTTGAGAGTCCTGTTGCAGCCGCCTGTCGCTGTAGCATCAAGAGCGGCCGAAACTCAGCTAAATGGCAACTGAAACGGTAAAGGGGCGCCCCACTACAGCAGACGAGCCTCCACCTAGGAAGGCCCGTTCACGCCGCCTCCCCCCCCCCTTCGGGCACCCCACGCCGTTATTCGGAGCAGTATTGTAGGATGGCCACACCAGTGCGGCAACTTGCTAGACATCACCTCGGTGGTAACCGAATCTCAGCGCCTTGTGGTGTCTTCTATTCAGAAAATATTGTTGCGCTGCCTTTGGCCCCATTCGCACATCGGTCCGCTACTGACGCCACCTCACAGGCCAACGGGGCGCCCCACACCTACTTTCAGCATTGTAGGATGGCCACACCAGTACGGCAACTTGCTAGACACCACCTCGGTGCCATCCGGATCTTGGCATCTCAGCGCCTTGTGGTGTCTTCTATTCAGAAAATATTGTTGCGCTGCCTTTGGCCCCATTCGCACATCGGTCCGCTACTGACGCCATCTCACAGGCTAATGGGGCGCCCCACGCCGACTTTCAGCATTGTAGGATGGCCACACCAGTACAGCAACTTGCTAGACACCACCTCGGTGCCATCCGGATCTTGGCATCTCAGTGCCTAGTGGTGTCTTCTATTCAGAAAATATTGTTGCGCTGCCTTTGGCCCCATTCGCACATCGGTCCGCTACTGACACCATCTCACAGGCCAACGGGGCGCCCCACGCCGACTTTTACCATTGTAGGATGGCCACACCAGTGCGGCAACTTGCTAGACACCACCTCGGTGCCATCCGGATCTTGGCATCTCAGCGCCTTGTGGTGTCTTCTATTCAGAAAATATTGTTGCGCTGCCTTAGGCCCCATTCGCACATCGGTCCGCTACTGACGCCATCTCACAGGCCAACGGGGCGCCCCACGCCGACTTTCAACATTGTAGGATGGCCACACCAGTGCGGCAACTTGCTAGACACCACCTCGGTGCCATCCGGATCTTGGCATCTCAGCGCCCAGTGGTGTCTTCTATTCGGAAAATATTGTTGCGCTGCCTTTGGCCCCATTCGCACATCGGTCCGCTACTGACGCCATCTCACAGGCCAACGGGGCACCCCACGCCGACTTTCAACATTGTAGGATGGCCACACCAGTGCGGCAACTTACTAGACACCACCTCGGTGCCATCCGGATCTTGGCGCGTTGTGCTGCCTTCGGCCTATTCGCACATCGGTCCGCTACTGACGCGAACTCACAGGCCAACGGGGCGCCCCACGCCGACTTTCAGCATTGTAGGATGGCCACACCAGTGCTGCAACTTGCTGGACACCACCTCGGTGCCATCCGGATCTTGGCGCGTTGTGTTGCCTTCGGCCTATTCGCACATCGGTCCGCTACTGACGCCGCCTCACGTGCCAACGTATTTTCTCCGCATTTTATACCCTATGCCGCATAACAGGTCGTGTGACTTGTTTATAAAACTTTTCATTGGTTCATTTTACTTTTGGTTTCCTAATGATGGAAGGCTTGATCATATGACCTAAAAATAACACTTTTCATTTGATGAAAACTTTTTTTTTTTCCCAAACGATGAAAGCCCCGCCTTGTTTCTGGATGTTTCAGACTGAAGCTGGCGTCAGCATGAAAGCACCACCATCTCGTGGCTCCGTCGTGGTTATTCCGCGAGCAATCATGGCAGCCGCTCCCCACCAGAAGCCTGCAGGAGTCGGGGGCCCCCAAAACTTTTGTTGAATCCTCAAGGCGGAGGGGACGCTTTCGAGAATGGGGTCCAAGACCTAGCAGACAAGCGTCCGATTTCCAAGGTGTCCCAGGGCCATTTCAGTGGACCAGGCCCAAAAAGGAAAGAGCCTGCCGCCATTTTGAGAGTCCTGTGACAGCCGCCTATCGCTGCACCGCAAGAGTGGGCGCAACTCAGCTGAATTGCGGCTTTTGACACAGTGGACCAAAAGCGGACGGAATGGCAACTGAAACGGTAAAGGGGCGCCCCACTACAGCAGACGAGACTCCACCTGGAGAGGCCCGTTCACGCCGCCTCCCCCCCCCACCCCCGGGGCGCCCCACGCCGTTATTCGGAGGGCGGCAACTTACTGGACATCACCTTGGTGCCATCGTTCTGCTGCCTTGGAACTATTCGCACAACAGACCGCTACTGATGACCCACCCCCCGCGACGCCCCACGCCGGATACCGAAATCAGTGCGGCACCCAGGCAACATCACCTGGGTGCCGTCCAGAAATCTGGACGTTGTGCTGCGTTGGGACTATTCGCACAACCGACCGCTACTTCCTTCTTTTTCCCTAAAAATGTTTAAATGTTTTTACTGTTTTTGTTTTGTTGTATATATTTATAAGTTATTAAAGTTTTATAATCCTACTACTTTGTTGGAGTGCTATATATTTTTAATGTGACACATAATTGTAAAAACTTTGATGTACAAAGAGTCATCCCTGGAATCTTCCGCTTCAGGCTCGGTCCCCTCCCCAATCACAATACAGGATGGTTTTCAGATAGTAGGAACGCGTGTGCTGTAACGGATCTCATCGAGTGTGGGCCTTGATCTACTATAACTCCTTTGAAGAGGGGTGATTCTTTACAGCTGGGGCCATAAACTACATCTGCAGGGCTAGCTGATAGCCTAGGACCGGCCTGGACAATCTGACACAGAGGAAAAGGAGTGTCAGAGGGTGCGGTAGTGAATAGGGCGAAAGGGAGGTGTCGGGCGGGCACAGGGTTTGATTCTCAGGGAAGAGCAGCGCAGATGGGGGGAGGTTTATTACCCATGCATAAGACAGAGAGCGGGGGTGACCAGTGCCTGGGGGAGATGCTTGCGAGGGTGGGGAGCCATGCTAAGGATCGACAGCGTGCAGAGAGTGGGTCTGGTCAAGGCATCTAAAATGACTGCCGTGCACGACAAAAGTGTGGCATTTGAAAAAAGGCAAGATGGCGCAGACAATGTTTTTCAACACTTCCTGATTTCCTTCGAATCGAACGTTAACCGACGTTGGGGCATATTACCAAAGTTAAGCGATATTTATCCCTAACGATGCTTAGCAACGAATTTTTTACTGCTAAGCATCGTCAGAAATTATCGCAGATAAACCTTGCTATTATCAAAGTTTATCGCAAATGCGATAAAAAACGACCGCAATGCATTAATATCGCTGAAAAGTCAGCGATATTCATGCATTACCGAGCTAATGCTCTTAGCCATGTTATCCACCTCCCATTGGATAACATGGCTAAGAACTGCTCAGGGCAGGTGTTACTTTTTGGAGATATTCGCGCTTAGCGCGAATATCTCCAAAAGATGGTAATAGGAGATAGCGATGTTAGCGACTGTTTCCAGTCGCTAACATCTTGGCATGCCCACTTTGCATGTCATTAGTGATAAATATCACTGACATGCAAAGTGGAGCCCAAGATGGTCGCTATCTCCTACTAGCGGTCGCTAACTGGTGTTAGCAACAGCTAGGTAATACAGAGATAATTTTATCTCCGCCAAGCGGAGCGCTGTTACAGATATATATCTTTTTTTGAACGTTAATTTCTCAAAATCCACTGAAGCACATATATTGAGACCTAGCAAAGGCACATCGGGCTACCAGTCCCTACAATTTTGCCAAGTTTCGTGCAAATCCATTCAGCCGTTCGATTATTATTATTTTTTTTTTTTTTGCCCCGCGGGGCCCTTTTAAAACCTCCACATCAAACCTAAGAGGTCAAGGAGGATCTACTATGCCCCCTTATGGTCATTTGCCCCTTCGCTTTGGCCTCCTCTTGTCTCTCGATCCTACCGAGAGACAAGATGGCGGCAGCTACGGACTGTTTGCAATGTTTACAGACACCGGAGAACCAATCAGCTTCGCAAAGCTCCGTAACGCGAAAAGTACGCGAAGCGGAGCGCTGTTACAGATATATATCTTTTTTTGAACGTTAATTTCTCAAAATCCACTGGAGCACATATATTGAGACCTAGCAAAGGCACATCGGGCTACCAGTCCCTAATATTTTGCCAAGTTTCGTGCAAATCCATTCAGCCGTTCGATTATTATTATTTTTATTTTTTTTGCCCCGCGGGGCCCTTTTAAAACCTCCACATCAAACCTATGGGGTCAGGGAGGATCTACTATGCCCCCTTATGGTCATTTGCCCCTTCGCTTTGGCCTCCTCTTGTCTCTCGATCCTACCGAGAGACAAGATGGCGGCCGCTACGGACTGTTTGGAATGTTTACAGACGCCGGAGAACCAATCAGCTTCGCTTCACAAATAACATGGCTAAGAACTGCTCAGGGCAGGTGTTACTTTTTGGAGATATTCGCGCTTAGCGCGAATATCTCCAAAAGTTGGTAATAGGAGATAGCGATGTTAGCGACTGTTTCCAGTCGCTAACATCTTGGCATGCCCACTTTGCATGTCATTAGTGATAAATATCACTGACATGCAAAGTGGAGCCCAAGATGGTCGCTATCTCCTACTAGCGGTCGCTAACTGGTGTTAGCAACAGCTAGGTAATACAGAGATAATTTTATCTCCGCCAAGCGGAGCGCTGTTACAGATATATATCTTTTTTTGAACGTTAATTTCTCAAAATCCACTGAAGCACATATATTGAGACCTAGCAAAGGCACATCGGGCTACCAGTCCCTACAATTTTGCCAAGTTTCGTGCAAATCCATTCAGCCGTTCGATTATTATTATTATTATTTTTTTTTGCCCCGCGGGGCCCTTTTAAAACCTCCACATCAAACCTAAGAGGTCAAGGAGGATCTACTATGCCCCCTTATGGTCATTTGCCCCTTCGCTTTGGCCTCCTCTTGTCTCTCGATCCTACCGAGAGACAAGATGGCGGCCGCTACGGACTGTTTGCAATGTTTACAGACGCCGGAGAACCAATCAGCTTCGCAAAGCTCCGTAACGCGAAAAGTACGCGAAGCGGAGCGCTGTTACAGATATATATCTTTTTTTGAACGTTAATTTCTCAAAATCCACTGGAGCACATATATTGAGACCTAGCAAAGGCACATCGGGCTACCAGTCCCTAATATTTTGCCAAGTTTCGTGCAAATCCATTCAGCCGTTCGATTATTATTATTTTTATTTTTTTTTGCCCCGCGGGGCCCTTTTAAAACCTCCACATCAAACCTAGGGGGTCAGGGAGGATCTACTATGCCCCCTTATGGTCATTTGCCCCTTCGCTTTGGCCTCCTCTTGTCTCTCGATCCTACCGAGAGACAAGATGGCGGCCGCTACGGACTGTTTGGAATGTTTACAGACGCCGGAGAACCAATCAGCTTCGCTTCACAAAGCTCCGTAACGCGAAAAGTACGCGAACTGGAACGCTGCCCGGTCCGCTGTTACAGATATATATCTTTTTTTGAACGTTAATTTCTCAAAATCCACTGGAGCACATATATTGAGACCTAGCAAAGGCACATCGGGCTACCAGTCCCTACAATTTTGCCAAGTTTCGTGCAAATCCATTCAGCCGTTCGGGCTAAAAGTGAGGCCAACCGCCCTATGGAAAACTCAATGTTAAAAACACGTTTTGGGACCCCCCTTTTCTCTCGGCCCCCCCTTGACGAACCCCCCCCAAATTTCAGCCAATTCCGTCCACAAACGCCAAAGTTATTAGACATAGAATTTTCAAAAATCCCATAGAGAAAAAATCCTAACTATATATATTTATATATATATATATATATATATATATATATATATATATATATATATATATATATATATATATATATATATATATATGCCGACACCAAATCCTGTTCACATGAAATTGCTTCAGCATATGATTGCAGGAACGGACTGCCACACAGGGTAAAGTTTTCTGATGTGCGTTTATTCTTCAATGACAACATGACGCGTTAGAGGTAAAAGACAGACTTTACATGGGGAGTTTGATTTACTAAAAGAAGTACCTATTTACAATATATCAAATGATGCTACCAGCGAGTTTAATTACAAAGTTGCCCTAATATGTAAACACTTTTGCTGAATTTTAAAAACGCTTAAAAAGTAAATTAAGGCACTTAAATTTTTTAAATACACACCACTCCCAATTTTCTCCAATTTCTTTCAATGTGCAAAATGCGACATGCTGGGCAAGTGCCCTAAATCAAAGTTCAATACTGCCTATCTTTATCTGTAAATGCGAATGCATAGTATTGTAAACTTAAGTATTTAAGAAATATCTAATAAAGTGCAATTTCATATCGGTAAACTATTAAAAACATAGAGAACACAATAAGATAAAAAATTAAAAGGTTCAAACAGATTTTTTTTATTTTGATCGTTTTATATAGCGCGAACAAAATCTTTGCAGATAACAGAGCGCTTTACAAAGGCAAGGGGTAAGTGAGTGGTAGGGTGGGTACACGAGGGAGCATAGTTAGGAAGGTAGGTCATCAATGCAAGTAGTACAAGTAAGAGGTAGCATGAACAATCAGGTAGGTCGATAATACAAGTAATACACATGTGCAAAGGGATCAAACTCAAGTAACTCAAGTGTAAAAAGGCCTCAGTTATGCAAGCATACAGTAGGGGCAACAGGAGATAAAATTTAGATCAGACATTTTGCTCAGTTCATTGGGGTGACCTTCCTTAATCAATAGCTGTTTAATTTACCAGGGTAATGAAACTTCATTGTGTGATGTATTCCTATAGGTTCTGTATCGATCCCCCTATTCCTGACCCTGTTCTGGTTAATAATTAACTAGCAGCCATCCCACGGTGCAAAAACCGTTATCTGATTAAGCCACACCACGGCACAGGAACACGTTATCTGATTAGGTCATAACGCTTGCCATCTAATTAGGCAAGCACTATTCCTCCAGCCCCTGATAAGGCATACGGAGTTCTCAAAACAAATCAAACCTATGACAACCTGGGAAAATCCCTGCGGCCATTGTTTTGATTTCACCGAGAACTTCAGTAAAGAATGTGCTAACGACCAGTCCGTATGACATCCTTATTGACGTATCTATGTCCATCCTTACGTGAATCTCGGCACCTTACAGGTATAATTATTACCGACATTGCCTTAAGCAAACACACGCGGTGGTGACGAGATCGGAGCAGCGAGACTTGCCGAAGAGGCCAGCACAGAGCGGACCCCGCTGGCGCTGCCCCGCCTTCCTGACGCGCTGAGAACGAGACGCTGCTTTTCTCCTGCAGAGAAATCCAGCTCCGGCGCTTCCAAGCGGCCCTCGCAGGCAGCTGGAATATCAAGACCAGAGACGAGAGATACCAGCCCTCAACCATTCTAGATCTCAGGTACAGAACTCAATAACCCCGTGCAGAGAATTCTTGAGTCAGTCACTTGGCAAAACAAACTTAACTTAAACTGCAACTTATCTACTCCCGCCCACGTATTAGGCTTAGGTCAGGTACACTGGGGTAGGCGTAGTTAGAAGCACCAGTTGAGTACGATTAGTCAAATGTATATATGTATGTATCTATTTTATCAATTTTAAATATCATATGGCTTAGAAACCATATCAATGCTTTTACAGTATTATTTTATACTTCTGCTTTTATTGTATGCACTTTACTTAACCATAAGTATTGCAATAATATCGATTCATTTCTCTTGTACGAGAAAAGAGACTGATCAATAAATAACATCTTTTATTGAACACGCCCGTCTCTTCCTTTTCTCTACAATCTGGTGAAACTAAGAATGCACTGAACTGACTGAGTAAAATAAGTTGTCTTTTGTTTTCACACGACTCTAGAGATACACTCTTGATTAGGGGAGAGCAAAGTTGTCATGTTCTATGGTTGTCAGAAACTAAATCCCTTCTTGTCTATCCAGGGAGGTTAAACTCCTCCTTGCCTATTCGAGAAAGTTTCTAGTGAACTCTGAGCTAGCTGGCAAACCCAAAACTTTAAGTCTAATATCGTCAGTAGAAGAACTAGTTAACCTCCGTCCTAGGTCTATACTATTGAAGGTATTATTCCAATGCACAGAGCCTATTGGGATAATAGGAACTACACTACATGGCGCCCAACGTTTGGAAAGGCGATAAAACTAACGCAAGACATTAGAGTAACTCAGTCGTGCTTTTTCACACAGAACCCCTTTTTTCCCATAATACTCCAAAGACGTCTGGAGTGGGTGAAAGGTCATATCCGCCAAACCTCGCAGGAGGAGACTCCTATGTATGGTTCTTGGTTTAGTCAACGTTGAAGGATACACTGTTCCAAAATATTGTGCATCTAATCTTTGTTTCCATAAGAAACCTGATCTGCAAACAAACGGAATTACCTTCCTGTTGGTAAAATGGTAGACAGTGATGAAGAAAGAGAGACAGCTAGAATAGCAGCTGAACTCTTAGCAGCTGATGCTACTATGCAGGAAAATGACCCGGATATAATACTCATCCCGGTCAACATAAGAAAATCTATAACTTTAAAACTTATAAAAAATGGACTGACATTGAGAGGTGGTACAGTCATATTCGTAATTGAGGCACACGAATATCGACAGACAGAGGTATTCTATTCATGGATAAACTTTCCAGCAGCAAACGCTGTAACAAAGGACTTCCACTATTACAAAATAGAGGAACCTCCTGAGGAGTACACTCCTTTTGAGGAGGTGGAAGTACCACTCAAATTCCAAGAGCACCTGCTCTTGTTTAATGGCGCCCTAAAACATAATAATCACATCACCAGGCTCGGTCCACTAGGTAGACCAGGAGCAACGTGGCCGGTCCTAGCCGGATACACACCACATCCAGACATTGAAGAAATGCCTGCAGCAGAGCTTTTAATACAGCTAAAACAACTAATCAAAATACATAGACAATTAGTCCAATATGTAATGCGGACTTCAACAATCCAACCAGCAATCAATATTCCACAGCTGACCCCTCATCAGGGGAACACAAATAAAATTACACCACAGAACATACAGTCCTGTCTAGGAAAAGTACCCGCAAAACGGGAACAAATACCTTTCTGGCTAGCACAAAAAATCACTCAAATAGAGGCGGTGTTTCCGGACACCACCCCGGTAGAAAAACACAGGATTCTGACTATCTGTCTTCCAATGGGAATCGCACCGCATGTGGAGGACTGTGACACTTGGGGTACAGTCTTTGCTTCCATATACACAAAAACACATGGGGTACCATCCATGTCAGTAATACCAGATGTGCTAAAACAAATTCAAGATGAATATGGTCCAGAACCCGCTTTAACTCTTGGTATGAAATTACTGAAAGACTTCAAGCAGGTCTCGGCTATATTATTAGCCAACATAAAGGGAGAAGCAGCAAACGTGGCGATCCGCCAAAGGTTAAAAGAAACAGATATAGCAGACCAACCAACTGAAATTGCCAGAATCATAGAGAAATCCTATGAAGAACTAGGAAGAGATAGTCTGGGTGGAATACCGGTAAAACCTCAACTGATTGAAAGTCCTGAAAAGGTATTCATTAAAAATAATTTAACAACACAAAAAAAGAGCTGGGAAGGAAATAAACAATCCTATCCTAAAGAAAAAAGATTCCAGACCAGAGGAACGTCTCCTCGGCGGAGAGAAAGATCTCCTGACCAAGGACGCAAGTCTCCCCAAAGGGAGCCCCCTGTGAAAAAATACAACCTTAGAAATAGGAATAATATAAAGAAACCTGATAGATATCAAGATAATAATACACGTACCTCTCAATCTTTTCAGACTTCCTCGCAGAAATCGGAAAGAAGAGGACGATCAGAACACAGGGAAGAGCACGTCAAGTCCAAAGACAAGGAACCTGCTCATCCAAATAAAAAATTAAAATTTCCAAAAAAGAAGGTAGCCAGCATTAAAGTAATCAATAATGCCGAGAATACTGAGGACACAATTGAAAAACGGAGAATGGGCTCAGACAATGCTAGACAGCGCAGCAGAAGTGAGCATAGCTCGCAAAGTCCTTATGAATCATCTGGAGACAGTGGACACGAATGAATATATTCAAGTGGAAACAGCAGACACCAGAGTTAGCAAACCTCACAAAATATATGAAATAACATTACGTATAGAGGGGGATAAGACTAGAAAAATAAGGGGTCTATTTTGGGATAATCTCTCCCAGGGCTATGACATCCTTCTAGCTGAACGAGACTGGCCACCCGAGTTTGTCAGGGAGTGCCCTCATGGCGAAGAAATAATTATGCCTGCCTTCTCAAATCATATTCCAATTCATAAAAAAATATACACTTGCAAGAAAGTGGGCAGTAGCTCTAGCTCCTGCTTTATATAAAAATCATGTAGGATGGGATAAGGACTCTCCTCCTCATAAAATCCAGTTAAAATCACAACCTACTGCACAGAGGCAGTACCCAATTAAGCAAGAAGCTAAAAAACAGGTAAAAGAGATCCTTGATCAACTTGAATACCAGGGGGTGATTGAAACTTGCACCTCACAAATGAACAACC
Organism: Lissotriton helveticus; assembly: GCF_964261635.1. NCBI lineage: Eukaryota > Metazoa > Chordata > Amphibia > Caudata > Salamandridae > Lissotriton > Lissotriton helveticus. The sequence goes on from NC_136067.1 coordinate 993,279,639, forward strand.
CTTTGTTTCCTGTCTCCAAACCAGACAACTCATATCGTCTAGTTTTGGATTACAGACACCTTAACTCATGTTGCAAAACCTTTGCAGTGCAAAACTCGCATAGTGCTGCACTAATGAATAACATAGTGCGCAAAAAATACAAAACAACATTAGACATCTCTAATGGATTCTTTTGTCAAAATATAGCACCAGAGAGCAGATATTTGACTGCGTTCTCGGTAAATGGCTCGCAAAAAGTTTCTGCCGTTTACCCCAGGGGCACAAGAACAGCCCAGGATTATTCTCAACGAGAGTAACAGAATTACTACAAACATATGATGACGAGGCATTATCATATGTCGACGACATTTACCTAACAGATGATGACTTGGATACTCACTTGAAGAGAGTGAACACCATAATACTTGGGTTCGCAGCAGAGGGTTACAAATTCAACTTTAAAAAATCAAGAATTGCCCATCTAACAGTCCTGTTTTTAGGATATGAATTATCAAGTGAAGGCAAAAGCCTGGCTGACAATTTCCTAGAGAAATGTGCTGTACTCCAAGCTCCTAGAACACTAAAAAACTTACAATCAATTCTAGGCTTCCTAAATTTCGGAAGAACATACATTGCAAATTACGCAGAAAGGGTCAAACCCCTTTATGATCTAATAAAACCAGATTTTAAAAGAATCAATTGGACTCAAAAACACACAGAAATTTTGAGATCTTTACAAACAGACATGTTAATTAAAACAAAATTAGAAACACGTGATAACACACGCAATCTTGTGATTCGAGTCATCCCAGGAAGATGCGGATTCACATACCTGACCTCTAATGAGGGAGAAAAGGTACCAATTGCATACAAATCACACTTGTACACAAAAGCTGAAATGAAATTTAGTCCAACGGAAAAAATTCTGACCGCGGTACAGACTGCTGTAGCAAAGGAGCGGGCCCTAGCACAAGGTAAACGAATAATCATCGTGACACCGATACCAGCCCTGGAGGCGGTAACAAAGGCAAGCATTCCGAATGCTAAAGCACTTCATCCAAGGTGGATACAGTGGGCTAATTCTCTTGCTGCAACAGACGTGGTATACAAATTTGATCCCAACTTAAAAACACAAGAATTTCTCCAATACGAATTTGAATGTCCTCCGCCAATCGAAATTCTGCCTCTAGAACATTACGGCTGTATAATATATACAGACGGATCAGCACAACCCGCAGTGGGGGGTAAACAAGCTTACAGTGCTGCGTGCACGATTGTTAAAGGTCGCTGGCACGAAGGGAAATTTAAACAAGCGGTCACTAAAACACAATCTCTAGGAGATTGTACAGCTCAGCGAGCTGAACTACTGGCATTCAAGATGGCGCTTGAAAATACCGATCGAGAATTCCCCACACTCATAGTGTGCGATTCGTATTATTGCGTTCAGTCTTACAATAAATACTTGCAGATCTGGCTTCAGAATGGTTTTAAGGATGCAAAAGGAGGCACAATCAAGCATAAAATGCTTTGGGAACAAGTAGTTCATTTGCAAAAAGAACTACCAAAGACTCACGTGATACATACACTGAGTCATCAACGTGATGGCGTTCACGTTGCAGGGAATTCATTGGCTGATGAGGCCGCGAAGGCAGCTGTGCAAACGGCTTCCGTAGCTGCCATCACACGGTCGAAAACAAAAATAGACAGCGATATATTACAAGCTGTCAGCGCTACAGAAAAAGATTCGATAGAAACACTCCCGAAAGGCTTTCCAGTGAAGTACTCATATATAACTGATGCAAACAATGTTCCGTTTGCTCGAATCCCTGGAGTGGGGGATAGGGCAATTCCAAACATGGAACATAGGTTAGGACTAATCATAGCGGCACACGAAGGGCTTGCTTCTGTACATGCTGGCGTCTCAGCCACAGTATCGTTATTAAAACAGAGATACTGGTGGCCACAAATGAGAAGACAAACACGGAACTATGTTCTAGAATGTGAAATATGTCAAAAAATGAAAGTATCAACAGTGAGACGACCAGCGCAGACGCCCCTTCTAATCTCGGATAAACCATTAGCCTGTGTTTACCTGGACCACTGTGGTCCCTTACAAAGGGATGGTAACTATAAATATATCTTGGTTGCAGTGGATTCATGCACGAGATTCATATGGATGTGGCCCCAGCGATCGGCTGACGCCAGAACTGTTATAAAAGATTTGCGAGTCTTTATCGGCACATACGCAATTGGCATGCTGCATTCTGACCAGGGTCCTGCTTTTAGCTCTAGAGCTTATAAGGAGGCCATGACCAGCATGGGCATTGCATTGCGGTATTCTTGTCCATTTCATCCTGAGGGAAACGGAATTGTAGAAAGAAAAAACCGTGACATAAAGCAATCTATAACAGCGAAGGTATTAGGTTCGGGAGCTGGGTGGGTCAAACATCTAATAAGTGTCCAACGTAGTCTAAACAACCTGCCAAGAAATTCTCTGAGGGGATTCAGTCCGTACGAATTATTGTTTGGAACTAGAATGATGGTCTTAGATCTTGACAGTCAGACTTCAGTGGTTAAAGAAAAAAGCTTTGATATCAAAGATCGTTTGGCTATTTTGCAGGACTTAAACGAAACAAGGAAAGACCTGAGCAACATAAAGTTGAAACAACAGCCAACGACCACTGAAGAAAAACCACCTGTCCCAGCAAGACCTGTCTGGATTCCAAAGTCGGGGATCTAGTCAGAGAAAAGATCGCGGTAAAGAAGGAATTTGGGCCTTCTTACAGGAAAGCAGTTCCTGTCTTTTCTATCAACGGGTGTTACGACCCACGGCGGTGGGACACAGTGAACACTGCCTAGAGCCATGAGTACCAGGAAAAGACTACACTTCCCATGATTCTCGGAGGCGAGCGACGCGTCTGGCTATGACGTCAATTCACGGAAGCCTGAAGACGGAGTGAATCCAGCATCGCCTCGCCGTTTATTCTGGTTCCGGAGTGCTGTCACGGTAGGATACCATATCCCGGAGTGTTGCTGTTTATCCTTTTCTGGTTTGCAACTGTTTATTTCCTTCGTGTGACTTTCCTTGTGTCCCGAAGTGGCGGTTTTCCGCTCTGGGGGAAACCTCCTCTTAGCGGGTAGCGGAGCCTTGTTGCTGAGGCTTCGTGTTTACGGACCCGCTGTACTTGGTTCGTGACTCTTCCCTTGATTGATGTAAGGCTCCCGAGTAGGAGCTCAATTGCGGCAGGGAGGTTTAAATACTGCCGCTAGTACTTTGGACAAATTGCAGTGTTACCACGGACTGTGGCAGCATCTTGTGTTATTATTTTTGTTTACATCCTCGGCAGAGAGAGAGCATCTGCTGGGGTGATATCCAGGTCACTAATATCACGAACAGAACAGCAGCGATTCTTTGTTGGACAATTGCATATAGATACTTGCTGGTTCAAGGTCTACTCAGCAGTTTATATCAACTATATACATTAAGGCTTTGGGTGACGTTAACCTAGAAGTCTTTTCTCTTCGTTGTCCTAAGAAAGCAGAGAACTATTATTTGCTGTTTTACCTTTTTCATTACACAACAGGGGTATAATGAGCTTCGCCTGGCTGGCTGTTTTCCATTCTGCCCTCTGTTGAAGCCCTACATTAAGCACCACTGGTACGTGAATAGTACCATAGGATTATATTGAGTTACTACAGTGCATTCAGTGAGTAACGTATTGTCTTGTATTTTAGGATTGTGCTGTTTATTTCTACACTCTTTTGGCCAGGCAAAGCCTACCTTTTTCTGCCCTCCAGGTAACCAGTGTTTAGATACATGACTGTATCTCCTAGTGTAATTACAAAGAGTCTTGTGTATAAAGGTAATACAGGGCAGGTTGTGCTTATTGAATCTTGTTCTCATTACAGCTTCTCCGCCCTCCCGTTCCTGTCCTGCAGTTCCTGTTATCCCTCGCTTGATCACCACTGTGTGTCTGTTTATGGTCAGACCCAGAGGTTGTCGAGAGGTGGAACCCTTTTTGGCATTGTACCATCCTGAGGACATTTGGGACCTGACAACGGGACAAGATCAGTAGTACTACCGCCCCTTGCTGGTAAAAAGGAGAACAGAGTTGTATCAATCGACCTGATAAAACCACAATCATGTGGCCGATAACAAACAGTAGGCCAAGTGGACTCCCGATAAGTAGTAGAACACCAAGGTTTGCTACAAACACATAGGTTCAATCTAAGAGGCTACTCACATTTGAAATGCCAACAGAACAACAACAAGGACTATGCAACAATGCTATGGAACTTAAACCTCTAAAAACCCAAATAAAAACATTTAGCAGAGACACACCAATCTACAATGAAGTAACAAATGACTATGCTGCTGCAACAAAACACACTAATAAAGCAAAAAGCAATCCTGAAGCAATAGGAACAATAGACAGAACGGCATCCGGTTACTTCATCAACTTCAATGATTCATCTGAAGATCTGAGTGAATCAAAGGAACAAACATCAACAAAAACCTTTAAAGATAAAGCTAAGGAACTTTTTCAACATCTGAAAGAAACCTATCTGATTTCTCCATGGATTGAATTCTGGGTGGCCTTAGGTGCACTTATCCTCATACTTTGGCTCATCATGGTACTATGTTTGGGACATTTCATTGAGGGAAAATATGCTAAAATGGACACAGCAAGCCAGAAAATCAACTTGGTCCTCAAACCACACACGTCTTCACACGTCGAGAAAAGAGAACTTTCTTCAGTCAACTTCACAGCCAATCCTATACCCGGTGGGGTGCCATGGGACAAAACTGATTATGAAATCTATGGTCCGGTTGAAATCCTGAAGTATCCACATCAAATTAAGATCTCATTGAGTGACTTTGTAAAACCAAGCTCATTTGCTGATGATTGGGACTTTGAAAGTATTAATAATATGATGTCTGACCTAGTGATGTCTGCTAAATTTACAAAACATGATTATTTGCAAGGTTCGTCTAATTATGATAAGATGTTCTGCTATAACCACTTTGGTAACCATTATCTGCATAAATCTGCACAACCTAGAAATGTTTTAAATTATAATCAATGGGAACACTGTGCAACCCCTCCAAAAGGTAGCTCAAGAACTTTTTATGACAAATATTCATATTTTTCAGGGTTCAACACAAGTAATGCAGAAACATTTTATTTCAAATTATCGAATAAGACAGGTACAAAGACCATGCTTACAAACACTAAATTGATATATTCAGACTCATTTTTTGAGCAAATGAGTACATTTGGTTTTGATTACTGGGACAAAAATGTTGAAGTAAAAAGTGTTTGGGGTACAAAGGAATGGCAAGTACAAGGTATAGAATCATTGTTTAGAGCCTGCATGATCCCAGAACAAATTATATTTTTGAATGACACTGTTCAACAAACTACCTGTCTTGGCCTAGCCAAAATCAAAGATTTAAACAAACCGTCTATTCCAAAGCCAACAATAAACAGTAATAGCTCTATAGATGAGGAGATAGACGTAAACCATATATTAAGCCAAAACTGAACACATCCTGATTGGAAACAGTGGTTGATCTGGCCCACAGATACTAATAACTGTCAAGACAGATTCCTGAACAAAATCCAGGGGTTCACATTGACCAGGCCAGACCCTAGATATTCCCAGAGACAACACCCAGGGATAATTACCACGTACAGTGTGGGCAAGCTCTGCCTTCAATGGCTACAAACATCCACACTGGCAGAAATTAAGCAACACCTAACTTTACTTACTGATGGTGCTGACTTGCGTGATTTCATTATGGGACTGCGCAAACAGCGTCAAAAACGCTTCATAGCAGCCTCTATATATGCAGCTTATAACGAAGCCTGGAAAATAACTCAAATTGAAACGTCAGAGAGAATACGGGAAATTGACCGTATTAATTTGGAAAAATCACTTTCTGTAGTGGACAATGGGTTAATGACTCTGTCCTCCGGAATTTACTCTTTGGACAGCATTGTGTCTTCAGCAATCGACATAATATCGCAAGACTTACTGTTGTTACAACACGGTCAGTCCCAATTGCGTTCTATTGTACAGCTTGGCTGGACGTTACAAAATCTGCGTTCAGGCTATGTGCCTTGGCGTTTAATCAACACAACGTCACTATTCAATATCTTTAACCTTACTGATAAACAAATCAGTATGGCACAGAAGGGTGCTGATTATACAATCCTGAGCATTGAGAAACTCGAGAGATTACCATTGACAATGTCAGAACGACCTGTCAGTGAATGGATAATACATGGGATAATTAATATTCCAATATCTACTTTCAGGTTTCAATACTGCCAAAAATATATACAGGCTGGCATGTACGAAAAATTGGGTAAAGGGTACATTAAGTCAACATGGAACTTGCCCTATTCACATGCATGTGTCAGTAATAAAGGCCGGAAAGTGTTCCTTAGTGGCAATAATTGTGCGATGTCCCTAAGCGGTACACTTCTGTGTAATAGTATTAGTTTACACGGAGCCTGTGAAGGGTCCTCAAATAACCTTTCATGTCACCAGCTAGGCACACCTACGACACAAATAGAACCATTCTTTAGGAGACTATCGAACGGGAGTTACATTATAATTGTAGACCGCAGATGTTGTAGCTTGGTGCCCGGAATATCTTATCTCATAACTACGACTGCGAAGGTCATGTGCTGTGAACGAGTATTGTTCCCCAGCGCAATGCCAGACAGGGAGGCAAGGTTATGGCCGGATTTGAAAATTGCTTCTATTCGAATTGATACTTTAAGCAGAATGAAAACAGTGCTCCTTCAGACGCCGACCAGGCTCACGTCATCAAAAGAAACGTATGATCTCCAAGTTGCAAGGACAACGGCAGAGATTCATTCATTATTATCAACTAATTCACCCATACATTTCGCAGAAATCCTGAACGAAATCTTAAATATTTCTGATACCAGTGGAGTCTCTGTATTTAAGATAGTGTTTTCGGGGGCTTTAACACCATTCAAAGCCATTCTGGGTATTTTTCCAGACTTCGTCCATTCCATCTTTGGTGGACTTCCTCTCCTTTTGGGACTAGTGGCAGGAATCCTATTTTTGATCCTGTTATTTCGCTATGGCAAACCGTGTCACAGACAAAACACCTGCGACAAGGGAAGAAACAATCCTAGCCATTGGATACCGGGACCGGATATCTGAAATCCTTGGACTATCCCGGCTTAGAGACCTGAACATGACTTGGTTTCTTTCATTTAGACCAATGTGGCAAAGCTGTGTTTTACCTGTACTAAGGTGCTTGCTATGCGGAGAAGAATGCGTGTTGGACACCTGTCTGACGCTACAATCGGATGCGCCAATGGATGCAGAAACTTTGTTGGGTCCGGTCACGGCTCATGCATTGTGCTGTCCCCAGCGGCTACTAATCCTGATGACGGCATTCGTGGAGACTTCACCACTACGATTGAGGGGTAGTGAAGTTCAAGATGAAAGCAGCATCGATCAGGTACGACCTTCTGTCAGCTATGCTGATCAAAACAACAATGGAGGCAATCATGCTCATGAATGCATGGTAACATCTTTTTCCGAGTTAGTGGAACTTTCACAGGAAGCTGTTGACAGCTTTTTCGACAGTCTAAATAATATGATGTTCTCACCAGAGCAGAAATAATGACTTTTGAGCAAGCTAGCACACGGCGTTCCCATCACCCTGAATTTGGCCTTCAACGTTAATGATAAAGTAACATGAACAATTTTTTTCTCCAGTTTACGGACAGCAGATTTTTTTTTTCACAAATCCCCAAAATATTTTATAGTTTTTCGGGACACTTATCTTCTGCTTAAAGTAGAATCTATTCTTAGAGAACGAAATTTCTATTTTAGGAAGTTTAGAGACATTAGCTGCCCTCTGGCATGCTCTTAGATATTTTATTTTGTGATGAAATGGTCTCGCATTTTTTCTTCTATATTAAGAGCCATTTCATGTGTTATTTTTCAATATTTTATTAATAATGATGTATGAATATGCGTGATTAATTTAGAATTTTTCTACTGCTTGAGTGCATATAGTGCTTATTATTATTTTTTTCTCATGTATTACATAATATCAAAATGCATATGGATGTATTTTGGGGTGGTACGGTATACACATACACTACTGTATATTTACTATGCCTAGATTTGTAAATATGGAAATAGTCTGCGTGGAGTGGGTGTGATGTATTCCTATAGGTTCTGTATCGATCCCCCTATTCCTGACCCTGTTCTGGTTAATAATTAACTAGCAGCCATCCCACGGTGCAAAAACCGTTATCTGATTAAGCCACACCACGGCACAGGAACGCGTTATCTGATTAGGTCATAACGCTTGCCATCTAATTAGGCAAGCACTATTCCTCCAGCCCCTGATAAGGCATACGGAGTTCTCAAAACAAATCAAACCTATGACAACCTGGGAAAATCCCTGCGGCCATTGTTTTGATTTCACCGAGAACTTCAGTAAAGAATGTGCTAACGACCAGTCCGTATGACATCCTTATTGACGTATCTATGTCCATCCTTACGTCAATCTCGGCACCTTACAGGTATAAATATTACCGACATTGCCTTAAGCAAACACACGCGGTGGTGACGAGATCGGAGCAGCGAGACTTGCCGAAGAGGCCAGCACAGAGCGGACCCCGCTGGCGCTGCCCCGCCTTCCTGACGCGCTGAGAACGAGACGCTGCTTTTCTCCTGCAGAGAAATCCAGCTCCGGCGCTTCCAAGCGGCCCTCGCAGGCAGCTGGAATATCAAGACCAGAGACGAGAGATACCAGCCCTCAACCATTCTAGATCTCAGGTACAGAACTGAATAACCCCTTGCAGAGAATTCTTGAGTCAGTCACTTGGCAAAACAAACTTAACTTAAACTGCTACTTATCTACTCCCGCCCACGTATTAGGGTTAGGTCAGGTACACTGGGGTAGGCGTAGTTAGAAGCACCAGTTGAGTACGATTAGTCAAATGTATATATGTATGTATCTATTTTATCAATTTTAAATATCATATGGCTTAGAAACCATATCAATGCTTTTACAGTATTATTTTATACTTCTGCTTTTATTGTATGCACTTTACTTAACCATAAGTATTGCAATAATATCGATTCATTTCTCTTGTACGAGAAAAGAGACTGATCAATAAATAACATCTTTTATTGAACACGCCCGTCTCTTCCTTTTCTCTACAATCTGGTGAAACTAAGAATGCACTGAACTGACTGAGTAAAATAAGTTGTCTTTTGTTTTCACACGACTCTAGAGATACACTCTTGATTAGGGGAGAGCAAAGTTGTCATGTTCTATGGTTGTCAGAAACTAAATCCCTTCTTGTCTATCCAGGGAGGTTAAACTCCTCCTTGCCTATTCGAGAAAGTTTCTAGTGAACTCTGAGCTAGCTGGCAAACCCAAAACTTTAAGTCTAATATCGTCAGTAGAAGACCTAGTTAACCTCCGTCCTAGGTCTATACTATTGAAGGTATTATTCCAATGCGCAGAGCCTATTGGGATAATAGGAACTACACTACAATTGCACCAGCCCCTAAGAAGTGATAAAACCCATGAAGATTCAAGACGGATGACATCTTGCTCCATCAATAGCCCCTGCAAGGTCGGTGAGCTGACCTTTTGACGATAATGGGATGGAAGGGAAAGTCCGAGGAAGCAATGAAGGCAGTGATAGAAGCATGAAGCGGCAGATGGGAAACATGCACTCAGGGAGTTTGCAAAAGAAAGCAGTTATCCAAAAGTGAGCAAAAGGAACCAACAAAAGGGATGGATCAAAGTCACTTTATCGGTCATTGGCCTGTCCCAGCTAGACTTCACTTCATGGACATAAGCTAGCCACCCAGTCCGCCCCAGCTTCCATTGCCGTATTCTTACAGATGATGCGGATGCAATTCATATATACTAATTTTCAACTTCATATGTGTTAATACAATAAAGTGCATGCAATTTTAACTGTACAAATATATGCTATAGAGGGAAAAAGGGCTATGAAAGTAAACATATGTATTCACTGACGAGTAAAATCAGCTACCATTAGACTCCAATACCACACAGACACCGGATAAAAACCAGTAATATATATATATGTGTTGGACTTCACCCTTTTGGCAGGTTCACCCCAAAGCTTTTTGCGTTCTCCTAGCCTTTTTCTGTAACCTGGTGTTGGTGATTTTAGGCCTCTGAGCACTTTAGCACTGTGGTCCAGTGTAAAGAGTGTGTGCTCTCTGTGTATGTGTGGTGAGATGGGTCTGTCCTCCCATAGGAATGCATGGGGGATATGTGTGTCCATGGTAATTCCTGGTATGAGAGGAGTGCAGGGGCGAGTTTGGTATGTATGAACTTGTGAGAGTAAATGCTGCGCAATGGTGTGCGCAGATTTATGGTGACTGGTGGAGAAATGCAGTTCGGCAGGGCTCCAGTGGTAAAGGGAGAGCCCCGCATGTGCCGCACTGACCGGAGGAGCCTGGAGCCATGGTGATGAAGGCGGAGGGGGCCGAGGCACATTATTGGTGCCTGCCCCCACCGCAAGATGTGAAGCGCTGCCGAAGTCCCGGCGGGAGCCCACCCAGTGCTGAACACATGCCAGAATGAGAAGTTCTCCCCCCGCCTAGAGCCGGTGAGTTGGGACGGCTAAGGGGGGGGGAGGCTAGACGCATGACCGGCAGTTGTTTCTTTCCAGAGCGACCCGCCATTGCGGGCCGCTCCCACGCAATGGGCATAGTGTAGTTTAAGGGGACAGAGGAGCCTGTGTCTGGACATGGCCATTCCCATGAGTGGGCCCGCCATCGCAGGCCGCTCCAATGCTTGGAGCTAATTCTCTTGGTGCAGTTGTTGAAGGGGACCCCATGTGCTCCAGCGCATGGTGGGGCCTGATGGCGGCACCAAATGAGTTCCCCCGAGGCACATTGTCGGTACCTGGAGCAGTGTAGGGGCCATATTGTTTTGAGAGCCCCAGTGGGACTTGAGATGCCCGTGTGGTGCAAGTGCTTGTTTTTGCTGGCCATCTTTCCCAGCTGCCCTGCGAGAGTGCAGGCAGCTGCAATGTTTGGGGGGCATGTTGTTTGGTACCAGTACCCCTTCCTTGAACGGCCCGCCTGCCAGAGGGCCGCTCCAACGTGGGCATGATTATTTTAGTGACCCGTGTGGCTCCAACGTTGGGCATATTTGTCTACAGGGCCCAGTGAGTGCCCAGGGCCCCCATTTGGTGATCCCATCTGCACAGCAATTTGTGCCAGCTAGAAAGTTTAGGCCTGCGCAGATTGTGCACTCTTGACTTTAGCTGCATAGGCAGCAGCCCTGACTTTGGGACATTGGAGCCCCTTTTTGAGATGGCCAGTAGGTCGGGGGGAATGTTAGAATTGTAGGGCGCCAGTCCCTAATGTGATTACGTGGTGCTAGGAAATGTAATGTATGTAGTATGTTTTATGCACCCTCTTTGATACCTATAAATGTGTTTTTATGATTATGAGGTTGGTTTGCATATAATGGTTTATGCTAATGTGATAATGCTTAGGTCATTATGGTACCAGTAGTTACTGGTTGTGTTTTAGATTTGCATTTACTTACCTGATCAGATGGCTCTGGCCATGGCCCGATTGGCCTGAGCCTGTATATAATCCCCTGTAAATATTGCCCGTGCCAGTTGGCACAGTGTATATTATGTGATTATGTGTCTAATGTGTTTATTACAAAACAAAGGGTATTTTTTTTATATATAACCTTGTGTGGAGTTCCTTTTGTGGTATGCCTAGTGTGTTTCTGCTATGTGTGTGTTGCGCAAATGCTTTACACATTGCCTCTGGAATAAGCCTGACTGCTCGTGCCAAGCTACCAAGGGGATGAGCAGGGGTTATCTTCGGTGTGCAGCTCCCTTACCCTGACTAGAGTGGGGGTCTCTGCCTGGCTTTGGCGCAAGCATTAGCCAACCAGAGATCCTGTTTCTAACAATATATACATATATTTATATTTATATATAGAAAAAAGTAGCTTGGGAAGAACAGGGTGCTGCACCAGAAATGTAAGAGTCCAAGGAGAATTAGTGGGAATGTCTACAGATAGGTACAGAGAGTAATAGAGTCTAAAGAGCAAGTTGGTGATGCTGTTTGGGAAGATCTGTCTGCATTTTTAGTATGAATTGCAAGAGAGCAGGACCATGTCTGATATCAATAGGGATCCCAGCTTCGTCAACTGAGAAGACTTGTCTGTTGGTCTTTTCTTTTGCTGTGTTCTTTGTTTCCGGTGTGGTGATGTCTTGGCACCTAGTGTGGTGTTACTTGCCTGAGACAGATTCTTGGGCAGGTATGTTGTGATTTTTTTGAATATTTGTTGTGAGATTTTTTAATGTTGTAGTTCATACAACTTGTTTGAAAGGTAATCCCAACCTTTCAAGGACGTAACGTATAATAGTAGCAGATTTTCCTCTGATATAAGTGTAATTTAGCATTGTAAATTTCAGAAGTCCTGATTCTGTAACTCCGGGTAGATAATTCATAATCTCTATTTGCTTATTTTGAGAAATTTAGGGGCTGAGTACGATGTTGTCAGGAAAGTCTCCGAACGGCATTCAATTTGGTCGAATCCGATTCGAAGCCTTTGTTTCCGACCCAATCGATCACCTTTCCGGATGACGAAGTACAATGCAAGGGAGCCGTCCAGGCTGTCCAAATCGGTTCCAAACAGGATTCATGCAGCCCGAATCGTCCGGAGCCGAATCCTACAGCCCAATGGAGACGGTTTCTGAACGAGCTAGTACGATGACGGATTCGGACAGCCGTTCTAAATCGGTTAGGCAGAGATGAAATGGCTGTGGGATTCGTACTTCGGGGGCCCGTAGCAGGCCCCCCTTCACCCGGGGCCCGACCAATTGGGCCCGTGGGGGTACCCATGGGTCTCACCCTACCCATGCATGGACAGTGTGGCAGGCACCATAGGGTGCCCGCAACAGGGTGCATGACTTTCCCCAACCACCCCTTTTGTCAACGAGAGCCTGTTTTTACGTTCAGGACACAGGCTCCCATAGAAGTCAATGGGAGTCTGACGGAATCGTATCCAGAAGCATCCAAATCGCTCGGTCCGGGTCAGAAATCATTTCAGAACCGATACTGTGGGAATCCTTTGCTAACAACATCATAATCCGGCCCTTAGCGTGAAACGGGAATGCAAAGGGAGTTAGGGTGGGCATTCCACCTCCACACCCATTGCTTTTTGACGCTGCCCCACATTTGGAAGGACGTGTAAATCTGAGGCAGTGCCAAAAACTAACACCAGGCAAGGGCAAAACGAGGAGAAATACTTTTATTCCACCTCATTTTTGCTTTTTCTATTTGTTCTGCATTCTGCAGCGCACATAGGAAGAATAAAACGCCATTAATGATTGTTTATGTGCAGACAGGTGTCCCTTCCTGTACATAAACAATCATTAAATTATGACAATTTGCTACTTCCATGTATGCTGCAGTAACAATTCGCCATTGTGGATTGTTTATGTGCAGAACAGCGATACCTTCCTGCACATAAGCAATCATCCCCTGCAATGCAGGCACCCTTGCACTATGGTACATGGGTGCCTGCGTTGGCGCTAGGCATCTAATTTTAGCACCAGTGCTAGGGAAAACATGGGGATGCTCCGCAATCTTACAAATACAGTGCATCCCTGTGTTTTGAAAATGGCAGAGCAAGACGCTGACAAATTTGTCGCAGCTCCGCGCGCTGACATTTTGTTGTAAATATGTCCATATGGACATAAATAAAAGTACAGCCTCTGTTTTCTCCTCTGCACACTCATTAGTTAGAGCATCCAATACAGACCAAGATACTGCGCCTGATTACAAAAAAATGCACTATTCATAATGTGGACAACAACCTCTCTCAAGCACTGTAAACAGTGCATTAGTGAAAAATACACCTGCTGTTTGAAGATGCCAGTTGATTCTTCACTCCAAGTGGTGACCCGGCCTACCTTTGTAGGAGCAGGGATTCCGATGCAGGTGGAAGCAGTTTATAATTACACCTGCCTTCAGGAGATACCTTGGGGGTCCTTGGGACCCACATGCCCCACGTCCAAAGGAGGGCCTTTGATGTGCTCACTGACTGTGCGCCATTTCATATTTGGCGCACATTGAGTGCATGGGCTCGAAAGTAAAGGATTTCCTCTTTTGCCTGTGGTCATAACCCTATGCAAAAGAGGTAACGCTCCTTTGTAACTGCCTCAGCACAAGATGGGTGCCATATTCCGGAACAAGCTGCACAAGCGTCTGCTGCAAAAACAACAAGTGATGGACTGAATGTGGATCAATGTCACACACTCCCCCAGTCAAACGATCTGGGCCCAAATCCATCGTTTTTTTGCACTCCACACCACCCTGGGTTAGACAATGGCGATATGCAAATCAGCTCTGACCCTGTTGCCCCATGGGAACAGTCCAGTCCGAACTACTAAAGCCATGTCTTTCCCAGAACGGAATCAAGCATCCGAGGACCGGACCGGTTTCGAGGTAACACCTCTCTTCAGCCCGGCTAGCTTGACTCCAAGTGGTGTGGAGTGCCTGGGACCCACGTCTGGGCATCCCCAGCGCACTTAGGGCGGCAATTGCAAAAACAACAAGTGATGGACTGAATGTGGATCAATGTCACACACTCCCCCAGTCAAAAGATCTGGGCCCAAATCCATCGTTTTTTTGCACTCCACACCACCCTGGGTTAGACAATGGCGATATGCAAATCAGCTCTGACCCTGTTGCCCCATGGGAACAGTCCAGTCCGAACTACTAAAGCCATGTCTTTCCCAGAACGGAATCAAGCATCCGAGGACCGGACCGGTTTCGAGGTAACACCTCTCTTCAGCCCGGCTAGCTTGACTCCAAGTGGTGTGGAGTGCCTGGGACCCACGTCTGGGCATCCCCAGCGCACTTAGGGCGGCAATTGCAAAAACAACAAGTGATGGACTGAATGTGGATCAATGTCACACACTCCCCCAGTCAAAAGATCTGGGCCCAAATCCATCGTTTTTTTGCACTCCACACCACCCTGGGTTAGACAATGGCGATATGCAAATCAGCTCTGACCCTGTTGCCCCATGGGAACAGTCCAGTCCGAACTACTAAAGCCATGTCTTTCCCAGAACGGAATCAAGCATCCGAGGACCGGACCGGTTTCGAGGTAACACCTCTCTTCAGCCCGGCTAGCTTGACTCCAAGTGGTGTGGAGTGCCTGGGACCCACGTCTGGGCATCCCCAGCGCACTTAGGGCGGCAATTGCAAAAACAACAAGTGATGGACTGAATGTGGATCAATGTCACACACTCCCCCAGTCAAAAGATCTGGGCCCAAATCCATCATTTTTTTGCACTCCACACCACCCTGGGTTAGACAATGGCGATATGCAAATCAGCTCTGACCCTGTTGCCCCATGGGAACAGTCCAGTCCGAACTACTAAAGCCATGTCTTTCCCAGAACGGAATCAAGCATCCGAGGACCGGACCGGTTTCGAGGTAACACCTCTCTTCAGCCCGGCTAGCTTGACTCCAAGTGGTGTGGAGTGCCTGGGACCCACGTCTGGGCATCCCCAGCGCACTTAGGGCGGCAATTGCAAAAACAACAAGTGATGGACTGAATGTGGATCAATGTCACACACTCCCCCAGTCAAAAGATCTGGGCCCAAATCCATCGTTTTTTTGCACTCCACACCACCCTGGGTTAGACAATGGCGATATGCAAATCAGCTCTGACCCTGTTGCCCCATGGGAACAGTCCAGTCCGAACTACTAAAGCCATGTCTTTCCCAGAACGGAATCAAGCATCCGAGGACCGGACCGGTTTCGAGGTAACACCTCTCTTCAGCCCGGCTAGCTTGACTCCAAGTGGTGTGGAGTGCCTGGGACCCACGTCTGGGCATCCCCAGCGCACTTAGGGCGGCAATTGCAAAAACAACAAGTGATGGACTGAATGTGGATCAATGTCACACACTCCCCCAGTCAAAAGATCTGGGCCCAAATCCATCGTTTTTTTGCACTCCACACCACCCTGGGTTAGACAATGGCGATATGCAAATCAGCTCTGACCCTGTTGCCCCATGGGAACAGTCCAGTCCGAACTACTAAAGCCATGTCTTTCCCAGAACGGAATCAAGCATCCGAGGACCGGACCGGTTTCGAGGTAACACCTCTCTTCAGCCCGGCTAGCTTGACTCCAAGTGGTGTGGAGTGCCTGGGACCCACGTCTGGGCATCCCCAGCGCACTTAGGGCGGCAATTGCAAAAACAACAAGTGATGGACTGAATGTGGATCAATGTCACACACTCCCCCAGTCAAAAGATCTGGGCCCAAATCCATCGTTTTTTTGCACTCCACACCACCCTGGGTTAGACAATGGCGATATGCAAATCAGCTCTGACCCTGTTGCCCCATGGGAACAGTCCAGTCCGAACTACTAAAGCCATGTCTTTCCCAGAACGGAATCAAGCATCCGAGGACCGGACCGGTTTCGAGGTAACACCTCTCTTCAGCCCGGCTAGCTTGACTCCAAGTGGTGTGGAGTGCCTGGGACCCACGTCTGGGCATCCCCAGCGCACTTAGGGCGGCAATTGCAAAAACAACAAGTGATGGACCGAATGTGGATCAATGTCACACACTCCCCCAGTCAAAAGATCTGGGCCCAAATCCATCGTTTTTTTGCACTCCACACCACCCTGGGTTAGACAATGGCGATATGCAAATCAGCTCTGACCCTGTTGCCCCATGGGAACAGTCCAGTCCGAACTACTAAAGCCATGTCTTTCCCAGAACGGAATCAAGCATCCGAGGACCGGACCGGTTTCGAGGTAACACCTCTCTTCAGCCCGGCTAGCTTGACTCCAAGTGGTGTGGAGTGCCTGGGACCCACGTCTGGGCATCCCCAGCGCACTTAGGGCGGCAATTGCAAAAACAACAAGTGATGGACTGAATGTGGATCAATGTCACACACTCCCCCAGTCAAAAGATCTGGGCCCAAATCCATCGTTTTTTTGCACTCCACACCACCCTGGGTTAGACAATGGCGATATGCAAATCAGCTCTGACCCTGTTGCCCCATGGGAACAGTCCAGTCCGAACTACTAAAGCCATGTCTTTCCCAGAACGGAATCAAGCATCCGAGGACCGGACCGGTTTCGAGGTAACACCTCTCTTCAGCCCGGCTAGCTTGACTCCAAGTGGTGTGGAGTGCCTGGGACCCACGTCTGGGCATCCCCAGCGCACTTAGGGCGGCAATTGCAAAAACAACAAGTGATGGACTGAATGTGGATCAATGTCACACACTCCCCCAGTCAAAAGATCTGGGCCCAAATCCATCGTTTTTTTGCACTCCACACCACCCTGGGTTAGACAATGGCGATATGCAAATCAGCTCTGACCCTGTTGCCCCATGGGAACAGTCCAGTCCGAACTACTAAAGCCATGTCTTTCCCAGAACGGAATCAAGCATCCGAGGACCGGACCGGTTTCGAGGTAACACCTCTCTTCAGCCCGGCTAGCTTGACTCCAAGTGGTGTGGAGTGCCTGGGACCCACGTCTGGGCATCCCCAGCGCACTTAGGGCGGCAATTGCAAAAACAACAAGTGATGGACTGAATGTGGATCAATGTCACACACTCCCCCAGTCAAAAGATCTGGGCCCAAATCCATCGTTTTTTTGCACTCCACACCACCCTGGGTTAGACAATAGCGATATGCAAATCAGCTGTGACCCAGTTGCCCCATGGGAACAGTCCAGTCCGAACTACTAAAGCCATGTCTTTCCCAGAACGGAATCAAGCATCCGAGGACCGGACCGGTTTCGAGGTAACACCTCTCTTCAGCCCGGCTAGCTTGACTCCAAGTGGTGTGGAGTGCCTGGGACCCACGTCTGGGCATCCCCAGCGCACTTAGGGCGGCAATTGCAAAAACAACAAGTGATGGACTGAATGTGGATCAATGTCACACACTCCCCCAGTCAAAAGATCTGGGCCCAAATCCATCGTTTTTTTGCACTCCACACCACCCTGGGTTAGACAATAGCGATATGCAAATCAGCTCTGACCCTGTTGCCCCATGGGAACAGTCCAGTCCGAACTACTAAAGCCATGTCTTTCCCAGAACGGAATCAAGCATCCGAGGACCGGACCGGTTTCGAGGTAACACCTCTCTTCAGCCCGGCTAGCTTGACTCCAAGTGGTGTGGAGTGCCTGGGACCCACGTCTGGGCATCCCCAGCGCACTTAGGGCGGCAATTGCAAAAACAACAAGTGATGGACTGAATGTGGATCAATGTCACACACTCCCCCAGTCAAAAGATCTGGGCCCAAATCCATCGTTTTTTTGCACTCCACACCACCCTGGGTTAGACAATGGCGATATGCAAATCAGCTCTGACCCTGTTGCCCCATGGGAACAGTCCAGTCCGAACTACTAAAGCCATGTCTTTCCCAGAACGGAATCAAGCATCCGAGGACCGGACCGGTTTCGAGGTAACACCTCTCTTCAGCCCGGCTAGCTTGACTCCAAGTGGTGTGGAGTGCCTGGGACCCACGTCTGGGCATCCCCAGCGCACTTAGGGCGGCAATTGCAAAAACAACAAGTGATGGACTGAATGTGGATCAATGTCACACACTCCCCCAGTCAAAAGATCTGGGCCCAAATCCATCGTTTTTTTGCACTCCACACCACCCTGGGTTAGACAATGGCGATATGCAAATCAGCTCTGACCCTGTTGCCCCATGGGAACAGTCCAGTCCGAACTACTAAAGCCATGTCTTTCCCAGAACGGAATCAAGCATCCGAGGACCGGACCGGTTTCGAGGTAACACCTCTCTTCAGCCCGGCTAGCTTGACTCCAAGTGGTGTGGAGTGCCTGGGACCCACGTCTGGGCATCCCCAGCGCACTTAGGGCGGCAATTGCAAAAACAACAAGTGATGGACTGAATGTGGATCAATGTCACACACTCCCCCAGTCAAAAGATCTGGGCCCAAATCCATCGTTTTTTTGCACTCCACACCACCCTGGGTTAGACAATGGCGATATGCAAATCAGCTCTGACCCTGTTGCCCCATGGGAACAGTCCAGTCCGAACTACTAAAGCCATGTCTTTCCCAGAACGGAATCAAGCATCCGAGGACCGGACCGGTTTCGAGGTAACACCTCTCTTCAGCCCGGCTAGCTTGACTCCAAGTGGTGTGGAGTGCCTGGGACCCACGTCTGGGCATCCCCAGCGCACTTAGGGCGGCAATTGCAAAAACAACAAGTGATGGACTGAATGTGGATCAATGTCACACACTCCCCCAGTCAAAAGATCTGGGCCCAAATCCATCGTTTTTTTGCACTCCACACCACCCTGGGTTAGACAATGGCGATATGCAAATCAGCTCTGACCCTGTTGCCCCATGGGAACAGTCCAGTCCGAACTACTAAAGCCATGTCTTTCCCAGAACGGAATCAAGCATCCGAGGACCGGACCGGTTTCGAGGTAACACCTCTCTTCAGCCCGGCTAGCTTGACTCCAAGTGGTGTGGAGTTCCTGGGACCCACGTCTGGGCATCCCCAGCGCACTTAGGGCGGCAATTGCAAAAACAACAAGTGATGGACTGAATGTGGATCAATGTCACACACTCCCCCAGTCAAAAGATCTGGGCCCAAATCCATCGTTTTTTTGCACTCCACACCACCCTGGGTTAGACAATGGCGATATGCAAATCAGCTCTGACCCTGTTGCCCCATGGGAACAGTCCAGTCCGAACTACTAAAGCCATGTCTTTCCCAGAACGGAATCAAGCATCCGAGGACCGGACCGGTTTCGAGGTAACACCTCTCTTCAGCCCGGCTAGCTTGACTCCAAGTGGTGTGGAGTGCCTGGGACCCACGTCTGGGCATCCCCAGCGCACTTAGGGCGGCAATTGCAAAAACAACAAGTGATGGACTGAATGTGGATCAATGTCACACACTCCCCCAGTCAAAAGATCTGGGCCCAAATCCATCGTTTTTTTGCACTCCACACCACCCTGGGTTAGACAATGGCGATATGCAAATCAGCTCTGACCCTGTTGCCCCATGGGAACAGTCCAGTCCGAACTACTAAAGCCATGTCTTTCCCAGAACGGAATCAAGCATCCGAGGACCGGACCGGTTTCGAGGTAACACCTCTCTTCAGCCCGGCTAGCTTGACTCCAAGTGGTGTGGAGTGCCTGGGACCCACGTCTGGGCATCCCCAGCGCACTTAGGGCGGCAATTGCAAAAACAACAAGTGATGGACTGAATGTGGATCAATGTCACACACTCCCCCAGTCAAAAGATCTGGGCCCAAATCCATCGTTTTTTTGCACTCTACACCACCCTGGGTTAGACAATGGCGATATGCAAATCAGCTCTGACCCTGTTGCCCCATGGGAACAGTCCAGTCCGAACTACTAAAGCCATGTCTTTCCCAGAACGGAATCAAGCATCCGAGGACCGGACCGGTTTCGAGGTAACACCTCTCTTCAGCCCGGCTAGCTTGACTCCAAGTGGTGTGGAGTGCCTGGGACCCACGTCTGGGCATCCCCAGCGCACTTAGGGCGGCAATTGCAAAAACAACAAGTGATGGACTGAATGTGGATCAATGTCACACACTCCCCCAGTCAAAAGATCTGGGCCCAAATCCATCGTTTTTTTGCACTCCACACCACCCTGGGTTAGACAATGGCGATATGCAAATCAGCTCTGACCCTGTTGCCCCATGGGAACAGTCCAGTCCGAACTACTAAAGCCATGTCTTTCCCAGAACGGAATCAAGCATCCGAGGACCGGACCGGTTTCGAGGTAACACCTCTCTTCAGCCCGGCTAGCTTGACTCCAAGTGGTGTGGAGTGCCTGGGACCCACGTCTGGGCATCCCCAGCGCACTTAGGGCGGCAATTGCAAAAACAACAAGTGATGGACTGAATGTGGATCAATGTCACACACTCCCCCAGTCAAAAGATCTGGGCCCAAATCCATCGTTTTTTTGCACTCCACACCACCCTGGGTTAGACAATGGCGATATGCAAATCAGCTCTGACCCTGTTGCCCCATGGGAACAGTCCAGTCCGAACTACTAAAGCCATGTCTTTCCCAGAACGGAATCAAGCATCCGAGGACCGGACCGGTTTCGAGGTAACACCTCTCTTCAGCCCGGCTAGCTTGACTCCAAGTGGTGTGGAGTGCCTGGGACCCACGTCTGGGCATCCCCAGCGCACTTAGGGCGGCAATTGCAAAAACAACAAGTGATGGACTGAATGTGGATCAATATCACACACTCCCCCAGTCAAAAGATCTGGGCCCAAATCCATCGTTTTTTTGCACTCCACACCACCCTGGGTTAGACAATGGCGATATGCAAATCAGCTCTGACCCTGTTGCCCCATGGGAACAGTCCAGTCCGAACTACTAAAGCCATGTCTTTCCCAGAACGGAATCAAGCATCCGAGGACCGGACCGGTTTCGAGGTAACACCTCTCTTCAGCCCGGCTAGCTTGACTCCAAGTGGTGTGGAGTGCCTGGGACCCACGTCTGGGCATCCCCAGCGCACTTAGGGCGGCAATTGCAAAAACAACAAGTGATGGACTGAATGTGGATCAATGTCACACACTCCCCCAGTCAAAAGATCTGGGCCCAAATCCATCGTTTTTTTGCACTCCACACCACCCTGGGTTAGACAATGGCGATATGCAAATCAGCTCTGACCCTGTTGCCCCATGGGAACAGTCCAGTCCGAACTACTAAAGCCATGTCTTTCCCAGAACGGAATCAAGCATCCGAGGACCGGACCGGTTTCGAGGTAACACCTCTCTTCAGCCCGGCTAGCTTGACTCCAAGTGGTGTGGAGTGCCTGGGACCCACGTCTGGGCATCCCCAGCGCACTTAGGGCGGCAATTGCAAAAACAACAAGTGATGGACTGAATGTGGATCAATGTCACACACTCCCCCAGTCAAAAGATCTGGGCCCAAATCCATCGTTTTTTTGCACTCCGCACCACCCTGGGTTAGACAATGGCGATATGCAAATCAGCTCTGACCCTGTTGCCCCATGGGAACAGTCCAGTCCGAACTACTAAAGCCATGTCTTTCCCAGAACGGAATCAAGCATCCGAGGACCGGACCGGTTTCGAGGTAACACCTCTCTTCAGCCCGGCTAGCTTGACTCCAAGTGGTGTGGAGTGCCTGGGACCCACGTCTGGGCATCCCCAGCGCACTTAGGGCGGCAATTGCAAAAACAACAAGTGATGGACTGAATGTGGATCAATGTCACACACTCCCCCAGTCAAAAGATCTGGGCCCAAATCCATCGTTTTTTTGCACTCCACACCACCCTGGGTTAGACAATGGCGATATGCAAATCAGCTCTGACCCTGTTGCCCCATGGGAACAGTCCAGTCCGAACTACTAAAGCCATGTCTTTCCCAGAACGGAATCAAGCATCCGAGGACCGGACCGGTTTCGAGGTAACACCTCTCTTCAGCCCGGCTAGCTTGACTCCAAGTGGACTCCACACCAGGCACTCCACACCACTTGGAGTCAAGCTAGCCGGGCTGAAGAGAGGTGTTACCTCGAAACCGGTCCGGTCCTCGGATGCTTGATTCCGTTCTGGGAAGGACATGGCTTTTGTAGTTCGGACTGGACTGTTCCCATGGGGCAACAGGGTCAGAGCTGATTTGCATATCGCCATTGTCTAACCCAGGGTGGTGTGGAGTGCAAAAAAACGATGGATTTGGGCCCAGATCTTTTGACTGGGGGAGTGTGTGACATTGATCCACATTCAGTCCATCACTTGTTGTTTTTGCAATTGCCGCCCTAAGTGCGCTGGGGATGCCCAGACGTGGGTCCCAGGCACTCCACACCACTTGGAGTCAAGCTAGCCGGGCTGAAGAGAGGTGTTACCTCGAAACCGGTCCGGTCCTCGGATGCTTGATTCCGTTCTGGGAAGGACATGGCTTTTGTAGTTCGGACTGGACTGTTCCCATGGGGCAACAGGGTCAGAGCTGATTTGCATATCGCCATTGTCTAACCCAGGGTGGTGTGGAGTGCAAAAAAACGATGGATTTGGGCCCAGATCTTTTGACTGGGGGAGTGTGTGACATTGATCCACATTCAGTCCATCACTTGTTGTTTTTGCAATTGCCGCCCTAAGTGCGCTGGGGATGCCCAGACGTGGGTCCCAGGCACTCCACACCACTTGGAGTCAAGCTAGCCGGGCTGAAGAGAGGTGTTACCTCGAAACCGGTCCGGTCCTCGGATGCTTGATTCCGTTCTGGGAAGGACATGGCTTTTGTAGTTCGGACTGGACTGTTCCCATGGGGCAACAGGGTCAGAGCTGATTTGCATATCGCCATTGTCTAACCCAGGGTGGTGTGGAGTGCAAAAAAACGATGGATTTGGGCCCAGATCTTTTGACTGGGGGAGTGTGCGACATTGATCCACATTCAGTCCATCACTTGTTGTTTTTGCAATTGCCGCCCTAAGTGCGCTGGGGATGCCCAGACGTGGGTCCCAGGCACTCCACACCACTTGGAGTCAAGCTAGCCGGGCTGAAGAGAGGTGTTACCTCGAAACCGGTCCGGTCCGGTCCTCGGATGCTTGATTCCGTTCTGGGAAGGACATGGCTTTTGTAGTTCGGACTGGACTGTTCCCATGGGGCAACAGGGTCAGAGCTGATTTGCATATCGCCATTGTCTAACCCAGGGTGGTGTGGAGTGCAAAAAAACGATGGATTTGGGCCCAGATCCTTTGACTGGGGGAGTGTGTGACATTGATCCACATTCAGTCCATCACTTGTTGTTTTTGCAATTGCCGCCCTAAGTGCGCTGGGGATGCCCAGACGTGGGTCCCAGGCACTCCACACCACTTGGAGTCAAGCTAGCCGGGCTGAAGAGAGGTGTTACCTCGAAACCGGTCCGGTCCTCGGATGCTTGATTCCGTTCTGGGAAGGACATGGCTTTTGTAGTTCGGATTGGACTGTTCCCATGGGGCAACAGGGTCAGAGCTGATTTGCATATCGCCATTGTCTAACCCAGGGTGGTGTGGAGTGCAAAAAAACGATGGATTTGGGCCCAGATCTTTTGACTGGGGGAGTGTGTGACATTGATCCACATTCAGTCCATCACTTGTTGTTTTTGCAATTGCCGCCCTAAGTGCGCTGGGGATGCCCAGACGTGGGTCCCAGGCACTCCACACCACTTGGAGTCAAGCTAGCCGGGCTGAAGAGAGGTGTTACCTCGAAACCGGTCCGGTCCTCGGATGCTTGATTCCGTTCTGGGAAGGACATGGCTTTTGTAGTTCGGACTGGACTGTTCCCATGGGGCAACAGGGTCAGAGCTGATTTGCATATCGCCATTGTCTAACCCAGGGTGGTGTGGAGTGCAAAAAAACGATGGATTTGGGCCCAGATCTTTTGACTGGGGGAGTGTGTGACATTGATCCACATTCAGTCCATCACTTGTTGTTTTTGCAATTGCCGCCCTAAGTGCGCTGGGGATGCCCAGACGTGGGTCCCAGGCACTCCACACCACTTGGAGTCAAGCTAGCCGGGCTGAAGAGAGGTGTTACCTCGAAACCGGTCCGGTCCTCGGATGCTTGATTCCGTTCTGGGAAGGACATGGCTTTTGTAGTTCGGACTGGACTGTTCCCATGGGGCAACAGGGTCAGAGCTGATTTGCATATCGCCATTGTCTAACCCAGGGTGGTGTGGAGTGCAAAAAAACGATGGATTTGGGCCCAGATCTTTTGACTGGGGGAGTGTGTGACATTAATCCACATTCAGTCCATCACTTGTTGTTTTTGCAATTGCCGCCCTAAGTGCGCTGGGGATGCCCAGACGTGGGTCCCAGGCACTCCACACCACTTGGAGTCAAGCTAGCCGGGCTGAAGAGAGGTGTTACCTCGAAACCGGTCCGGTCCTCGGATGCTTGATTCCGTTCTGGGAAGGACATGGCTTTTGTAGTTCGGACTGGACTGTTCCCATGGGGCAACAGGGTCAGAGCTGATTTGCATATCGCCATTGTCTAACCCAGGGTGGTGTGGAGTGCAAAAAAACGATGGATTTGGGCCCAGATCTTTTGACTGGGGGAGTGTGTGACATTGATCCACATTCAGTCCATCACTTGTTGTTTTTGCAATTGCCGCCCTAAGTGCGCTGGGGATGCCCAGACGTGGGTCCCAGGCACTCCACACCACTTGGAGTCAAGCTAGCCGGGCTGAAGAGAGGTGTTACCTCGAAACCGGTCCGGTCCTCGGATGCTTGATTCCGTTCTGGGAAGGACATGGCTTTTGTAGTTCGGACTGGACTGTTCCCATGGGGCAACAGGGTCAGAGCTGATTTGCATATCGCCATTGTCTAACCCAGGGTGGTGTGGAGTGCAAAAAAACGATGGATTTGGGCCCAGATCTTTTGACTGGGGGAGTGTGTGACATTGATCCACATTCAGTCCATCACTTGTTGTTTTTGCAATTGCCGCCCTAAGTGCGCTGGGGATGCCCAGACGTGGGTCCCAGGCACTCCACACCACTTGGAGTCAAGCTAGCCGGGCTGAAGAGAGGTGTTACCTCGAAACCGGTCCGGTCCTCGGATGCTTGATTCCGTTCTGGGAAGGACATGGCTTTTGTAGTTCGGACTGGACTGTTCCCATGGGGCAACAGGGTCAGAGCTGATTTGCATATCGCCATTGTCTAACCCAGGGTGGTGTGGAGTGCAAAAAAACGATGGATTTGGGCCCAGATCTTTTGACTGGGGGAGTGTGTGACATTGATCCACATTCAGTCCATCACTTGTTGTTTTTGCAATTGCCGCCCTAAGTGCGCTGGGGATGCCCAGACGTGGGTCCCAGGCACTCCACACCACTTGGAGTCAAGCTAGCCGGGCTGAAGAGAGGTGTTACCTCGAAACCGGTCCGGTCCGGTCCTCGGATGCTTGATTCCGTTCTGGGAAGGACATGGCTTTTGTAGTTCGGACTGGACTGTTCCCATGGGGCAACAGGGTCAGAGCTGATTTGCATATCGCCATTGTCTAACCCAGGGTGGTGTGGAGTGCAAAAAAACGATGGATTTGGGCCCAGATCCTTTGACTGGGGGAGTGTGTGACATTGATCCACATTCAGTCCATCACTTGTTGTTTTTGCAATTGCCGCCCTAAGTGCGCTGGGGATGCCCAGACGTGGGTCCCAGGCACTCCACACCACTTGGAGTCAAGCTAGCCGGGCTGAAGAGAGGTGTTACCTCGAAACCGGTCCGGTCCTCGGATGCTTGATTCCGTTCTGGGAAGGACATGGCTTTTGTAGTTCGGATTGGACTGTTCCCATGGGGCAACAGGGTCAGAGCTGATTTGCATATCGCCATTGTCTAACCCAGGGTGGTGTGGAGTGCAAAAAAACGATGGATTTGGGCCCAGATCTTTTGACTGGGGGAGTGTGTGACATTGATCCACATTCAGTCCATCACTTGTTGTTTTTGCAATTGCCGCCCTAAGTGCGCTGGGGATGCCCAGACGTGGGTCCCAGGCACTCCACACCACTTGGAGTCAAGCTAGCCGGGCTGAAGAGAGGTGTTACCTCGAAACCGGTCCGGTCCTCGGATGCTTGATTCCGTTCTGGGAAGGACATGGCTTTTGTAGTTCGGACTGGACTGTTCCCATGGGGCAACAGGGTCAGAGCTGATTTGCATATCGCCATTGTCTAACCCAGGGTGGTGTGGAGTGCAAAAAAACGATGGATTTGGGCCCAGATCTTTTGACTGGGGGAGTGTGTGACATTGATCCACATTCAGTCCATCACTTGTTGTTTTTGCAATTGCCGCCCTAAGTGCGCTGGGGATGCCCAGACGTGGGTCCCAGGCACTCCACACCACTTGGAGTCAAGCTAGCCGGGCTGAAGAGAGGTGTTACCTCGAAACCGGTCCGGTCCTCGGATGCTTGATTCCGTTCTGGGAAGGACATGGCTTTTGTAGTTCGGACTGGACTGTTCCCATGGGGCAACAGGGTCAGAGCTGATTTGCATATCGCCATTGTCTAACCCAGGGTGGTGTGGAGTGCAAAAAAACGATGGATTTGGGCCCAGATCTTTTGACTGGGGGAGTGTGTGACATTAATCCACATTCAGTCCATCACTTGTTGTTTTTGCAATTGCCGCCCTAAGTGCGCTGGGGATGCCCAGACGTGGGTCCCAGGCACTCCACACCACTTGGAGTCAAGCTAGCCGGGCTGAAGAGAGGTGTTACCTCGAAACCGGTCCGGTCCTCGGATGCTTGATTCCGTTCTGGGAAGGACATGGCTTTTGTAGTTCGGACTGGACTGTTCCCATGGGGCAACAGGGTCAGAGCTGATTTGCATATCGCCATTGTCTAACCCAGGGTGGTGTGGAGTGCAAAAAAACGATGGATTTGGGCCCAGATCTTTTGACTGGGGGAGTGTGTGACATTGATCCACATTCAGTCCATCACTTGTTGTTTTTGCAATTGCCGCCCTAAGTGCGCTGGGGATGCCCAGACGTGGGTCCCAGGCACTCCACACCACTTGGAGTCAAGCTAGCCGGGCTGAAGAGAGGTGTTACCTCGAAACCGGTCCGGTCCTCGGATGCTTGATTCCGTTCTGGGAAGGACATGGCTTTTGTAGTTCGGACTGGACTGTTCCCATGGGGCAACAGGGTCAGAGCTGATTTGCATATCGCCATTGTCTAACCCAGGGTGGTGTGGAGTGCAAAAAAACGATGGATTTGGGCCCAGATCTTTTGACTGGGGGAGTGTGTGACATTGATCCACATTCAGTCCATCACTTGTTGTTTTTGCAATTGCCGCCCTAAGTGCGCTGGGGATGCCCAGACGTGGGTCCCAGGCACTCCACACCACTTGGAGTCAAGCTAGCCGGGCTGAAGAGAGGTGTTACCTCGAAACCGGTCCGGTCCTCGGATGCTTGATTCCGTTCTGGGAAGGACATGGCTTTTGTAGTTCGGACTGGACTGTTCCCATGGGGCAACAGGGTCAGAGCTGATTTGCATATCGCCATTGTCTAACCCAGGGTGGTGTGGAGTGCAAAAAAAACGATGGATTTGGGCCCAGATCTTTTGACTGGGGGAGTGTGTGACATTGATCCACATTCAGTCCATCACTTGTTGTTTTTGCAATTGCCGCCCTAAGTGCGCTGGGGATGCCCAGACGTGGGTCCCAGGCACTCCACACCACTTGGAGTCAAGCTAGCCGGGCTGAAGAGAGGTGTTACCTCGAAACCGGTCCGGTCCTCGGATGCTTGATTCCGTTCTGGGAAGGACATGGCTTTTGTAGTTCGGACTGGACTGTTCCCATGGGGCAACAGGGTCAGAGCTGATTTGCATATCGCCATTGTCTAACCCAGGGTGGTGTGGAGTGCAAAAAAACGATGGATTTGGGCCCAGATCTTTTGACTGGGGGAGTGTGTGACATTGATCCACATTCAGTCCATCACTTGTTGTTTTTGCAATTGCCGCCCTAAGTGCGCTGGGGATGCCCAGACGTGGGTCCCAGGCACTCCACACCACTTGGAGTCAAGCTAGCCGGGCTGAAGAGAGGTGTTACCTCGAAACCGGTCCGGTCCTCGGATGCTTGATTCCGTTCTGGGAAGGACATGGCTTTTGTAGTTCGGACTGGACTGTTCCCATGGGGCAACAGGGTCAGAGCTGATTTGCATATCGCCATTGTCTAACCCAGGGTGGTGTGGAGTGCAAAAAAACGATGGATTTGGGCCCAGATCTTTTGACTGGGGGAGTGTGTGACATTGATCCACATTCAGTCCATCACTTGTTGTTTTTGCAATTGCCGCCCTAAGTGCGCTGGGGATGCCCAGACGTGGGTCCCAGGCACTCCACACCACTTGGAGTCCAGCTAGCCGGGCTGAAGAGAGGTGTTACCTCGAAACCGGTCCGGTCCTCGGATGCTTGATTCCGTTCTGGGAAGGACATGGCTTTTGTAGTTCGGACTGGACTGTTCCCATGGGGCAACAGGGTCAGAGCTGATTTGCATATCGCCATTGTCTAACCCAGGGTGGTGTGGAGTGCAAAAAAACGATGGATTTGGGCCCAGATCTTTTGACTGGGGGAGTGTGTGACATTGATCCACATTCAGTCCATCACTTGTTGTTTTTGCAATTGCCGCCCTAAGTGCGCTGGGGATGCCCAGACGTGGGTCCCAGGCACTCCACACCACTTGGAGTCAAGCTAGCCGGGCTGAAGAGAGGTGTTACCTCGAAACCGGTCCGGTCCTCGGATGCTTGATTCCGTTCTGGGAAGGACATGGCTTTTGTAGTTCGGACTGGACTGTTCCCATGGGGCAACAGGGTCAGAGCTGATTTGCATATCGCCATTGTCTAACCCAGGGTGGTGTGGAGTGCAAAAAAACGATGGATTTGGGCCCAGATCTTTTGACTGGGGGAGTGTGTGACATTGATCCACATTCAGTCCATCACTTGTTGTTTTTGCAATTGCCGCCCTAAGTGCGCTGGGGATGCCCAGACGTGGGTCCCAGGCACTCCACACCACTTGGAGTCAAGCTAGCCGGGCTGAAGAGAGGTGTTACCTCGAAACCGGTCCGGTCCTCGGATGCTTGATTCCGTTCTGGGAAGGACATGGCTTTTGTAGTTCGGACTGGACTGTTCCCATGGGGCAACAGGGTCAGAGCTGATTTGCATATCGCCATTGTCTAACCCAGGGTGGTGTGGAGTGCAAAAAAACGATGGATTTGGGCCCAGATCTTTTGACTGGGGGAGTGTGTGACATTGATCCACATTCAGTCCATCACTTGTTGTTTTTGCAATTGCTGCCCTAAGTGCGCTGGGGATGCCCAGACGTGGGTCCCAGGCACTCCACACCACTTGGAGTCAAGCTAGCCCGGCTGAAGAGAGGTGTTACCTCGAAACCGGTCCGGTCCTCGGATGCTTGATTCCGTTCTGGGAAGGACATGGCTTTTGTAGTTCGGACTGGACTGTTCCCATGGGGCAACAGGGTCAGAGCTGATTTGCATATCGCCATTGTCTAACCCAGGGTGGTGTGGAGTGCAAAAAAACGATGGATTTGGGCCCAGATCTTTTGACTGGGGGAGTGTGTGACATTGATCCACATTCAGTCCATCACTTGTTGTTTTTGCACAAGCGTCTGCGGCATTTTCTGTAATACCATAGTTCACCGGTGGCGCTGAAGGAAGTACAAAGGCCTGTTGCTTTCAGGGGGGCAGAATCTATCTTTGGGCCTGAAAGGTGCAAAAATAGTTTTGGAAATCAGGCCATATATCGGTACCTTGGAAAAATAAGTTTTGTTTTATTTCAACCTGATGTATTTGTATTGTTCTTTTCCACCTAACGGATATTTTGTTCATAACAACTGGCCAAAAATAAGAAAGGTAAAGGAGAAAAAGGGAGATATATTAAGAATTTAAAATCCCACATGGGAAGAAACTTAGAACAAGAAGCATGTGTTTTACAGTCTTACTGTATTTCTAGAAATACGGCTTACAATACGAGACATGGTTGCATGGGCAAATAGAAAAACAGCAGTAGAAACGAAAGAGTAGTGCATTCATGAGTAACGTCTCTGTCGAGCTTGTGTGAATAAAAAAGGCAATTAATTCAGAAAATACAGAACAGACAAAACTGGGAAAATAGTCTTAAAACTCAAGGCTAAAACATGGAACCGTTTTGGGTCAGTGAGTGAAGGAAAGGCAGGCAGAATGCAGATAGATAGGTTAAACGGATTGACCCGCCATTCCATTTCTGTGCAAGATATCAGGATGTTAGTTAAGCTGCCTGTTCCTCATATAAATATGGGGAAGTTAGTGCCACTCAGGGGTAGGTAAAATCCTGACTCTACAGCAGTCCATGCAATACCCCAGACAATTTAGATAGCATTCTTTTTCTTTTTTTGGGGGGTGTAGTTTTCGATATCGCTGTCTTTATTTTTGAAAAGTTGTAAAAGTCCAAATATTCCAGATTATATTTAGACTGTAAATCTTTGAATGTAAAGGGGTATGCTGAATCAAATTATTGTTGTGGATGGAAGATCCCTCTAGCGATCCTGGCCTCATTATGTAGGGTTTCCCGTTTCTATAAGATATGATGGTTGCCCCATAGTGACTCTAGATTGGAGCGTCTTATGCTGACGTCTAATTTTTTTAACCTAATTTCAATAGTGCAGGTTTTGTATGCTTAAATATGGATTTTGAGCATTGACGTTCTAGAGGTTGGAGGTAAGAAGGGCTGCTGTAGCAAGATTGTTAATTGTGGATTTTTCAATTTCTAGCCAGACGGGTGCATATTCCGCTGGTGGTACCAGCCAGTTCGAGCCCTGTTTAGCTAAATATGCCGTTTGGTACATTTTGAAGTCTGCTAGGCTGACCCCTCCAAGAGATTTGTCTCATCTAAGTTTTTTAAACCCAATGCTGGTCTTTTTCCCTTGCCCTAAAAATTTGGATAAGAGGATGTCTAACTTACGATGAAAGTCCTTGGTTAATAAAAGAGGGAGCATTGTAATTAGGTAATTAAACAAGGGCGTGATCATTTTAACGGTTTAGATTCTACCCCACCACATAATAAATCTTGGTGACCATACATCCAGAAGGTCTTTAATTTTCTTCAGGGTTAAAGATTCATTCCATTGGAGAGAATCTATGATAGTGCTACTGAATTCCATCCCTAGATATTTGATAAAACCCGGCTGAGTCCCCCAGAATCTCCCTGGAGCAGTGAATATTCAAGGGCTTAACTACAGATTTATCTTTGTTTAACTTGTAACCCAAATGAGATGAATAAATCTCTATGGAACACATCAGGGCCTTAACAGAAGAATTTGGGTCCTCCGTGACAATGAGAATCTCATCCGCATAGGCGGCTAGTTTCACCTGAGAGTCCTTAAACCCTACACCACTAATTTTGTTATTACACTTAATATCCTGAATTAATGGCTCAGGGCTAAAAGAAAGAGGGAGAGAGAAAGAGGGCAACCCTGTCTAGTTCCTTGCTCAAGTGTGAAGGCGTACGAGAGGGATCCGTTAATCGCCTTACAGGGAGTAGGTGTTGAATACTAGGGGTGGGCGGCAAATTCTGTTCCGCTCACGGAACTTGCAAAATTTCGGCATTTCCGCGTTCCGCGCAGAACGCGACAAGGTCAAAACTTCCACAATCAGTGGCGGAACGGAATTTGGGGGGCATGAGGTATTAATTAAACCTCACGGGGTAGCACTTGCAGGAGCCCGAGTAGTAGCTCAAATTCAGTAACGCATTAATCAGCCCCAAAAAATCGTGAGCTCGGTCGAGGCTGGGCAGGTGTGCTTCTCCACATATCTACAGTCGAAAATTAGCTGCAATCCTTGATGGAGGTCTTTGCATTCATGACTTTCACGAGCGCAGTCCTCGTGTAGTTCCTGTGACCATGTGGCTGCTTTCTCCTCATCTGCTGCTCTGATCGGCCTCTGACCCTTTATAAACAAGAGGCATGTGAACCCGCATTGAAGCACCACCCCACACACACTGGCGGTATGTAACGTCTTCTTGGCATTTCCCTGCTATGATGGACAGCTCAATCAAGGGACCTCGGCGCCATTCGGTGCGGTGACAAAGTTACAGACACATGGTCACTGGAGACAACTCTTCTGTCCCTTTACACAGCTGTAGTGTAGGAAAAGCACTATATATTTACCAGAGGCAGCACTTACTGATTAGCCAGTAGAAAGTACTCCCGTTGAGTAGAGGTATTGCACAAAGCGGTGGCATCTTCTTGGATAAATTTGCAGGGCAGGATTCATTCTGGCTGGCAGGATGCTCATCTGCCCATGAGAGTGACCATGCATAGATTACAACCGGCGCAGCAAAATCTCTTCGAGCACGCGAAATTTCATGTGCTCGCAGAAATTTCTTGACGTTTCGCAGAATTTTGTGTAAGGCAACTCCACAAATTCCGCCCACCCCTAATGACTACATGGCCATACCCCATGTTGATGAACTGGCTACCTAAATTAAAAGACAGCATACATTGTCTCAAAAATGCCCATGAAACTCTATCAAACGCTTTTTCAGCTTCCAGGGTGATGGTTTTAGAAGGGACAGGCTTCATCTTTGCTTGTTCTAATATGTAGCATAATAAGCATGTGTTTTCATTAGACATTCGGTTTTTAAGGAATCCCACTTGTGAAATACTAATCAACTATGGAAGCACCCCATTCAGTCTTAAGGCAAGAATCTTTGCATAGATTTTACAGTCCACATTGGTCAATGAAATTGGCCTATAATTTTTAGGTAATAGGGGTCCTTCCCTTCCTTAGGTATGATGATTATGTTGAATTCTTTAATTGAATTAGATGTACGGCCCTCCCTGGCTATGGTATTGAAAACTTTGAATAAGGTCGGTTGTAGAGACCCTCCAAATGCCTTATAAAAAGAGGCTGAGAAACCATCTGGGCCCAGGGCCTTGTTGCTTTTCAGGGATTTGAGGGAGTTAGCTAGTTCCAGTTCCGAAATGGGTTTCCCCAACACTGCACTTTCTGTGTCCGAAAGGCTCAGTAAATTTAGTGATTCTAAATATTTGGTACAGTCTTCCAGTTGAACTGATTGTTTGCTTTTATATAGAACCTCATAAAAGGATTTGAAGGCCTGTAGGACCCTTGTTTGGTTTGGATGGTACTATTGGAGTTTTTTATGGAAGAGATGGTAAAGTCTCTCTGCTTATGTTTAAGGTAAGAGGCTAATATTTTATCCACTCTATTGCCATCACAGAGTTTGAGTGCCTTAAATGTATTGATCCACACTCCCGCTCGTTTAATCACAATCTTATTCTATTCATATTTTTTCTTCCATAATTGGTCAAGAATATCGCCACTATCTAACGTATTGGCATGTGAGGTTTCCAGGAGTTTAATGTCTTTCTCCAATGTCTCAAGTTCCAAATTTAGTTCTTTCTTGATTTTTGCTTTAATCCCAATGATGACCCCCCTGATGGTAGCCTTTAGCGCATCCCATAGAGTGAAGGAATCTATGTCTGGGAGAGTATTATTCTTAATGTAGTCATGGATAGCATTCTCAATCTTCTGTTTGTCTGTAGGATCAGTAAGTACTTCATCATTAAATCGCCATCTTTTAGAAGGAAGTGTGGGGTGAATACCTGCTAGTTTGGTGTTAATGCAAGAGTGGTCCAACACTAGTATTGGGGCAATATCCGTTTGATCGATGAGATGTGTAAAGGAACCTGCTATTAAGATATAGTCAATCCTAGTGTAAGAATTGTGAGGGGCAGAATAACATTTATAATCCCTTGTATCTGGGTGTTGAAGACGCCATGAGTCCTTGGTACAAATTCTATGGAGAACCTCATGGGATCATGTTTTTTGACATCTATATTTGGATTAGTGGTCAATTAGGGGGTCCAGGGGTAAGTTGACGTCCCCGCCTACTATGATGAGATCATCTTGTGGAAAGCTGCCTATAGTGTCTGCGATCTTTTCCCAGAAGATAGGCTCATCGGAATTTGGGCCATAGACATTGAGAACGTGGATTGAGTCATCTCCTTTTTTCCCATGTGTGACTAGCACTCTCCCTGCCTCATCATCTGGGTGTGAGACAACAGAGATATTGGATTTTCTGGCTATAAGAGTAATAACTCCTTTTCTCTTGTGGTTAGCTAGTGAGCAGGCGATATGTGAGATCCAATTGTGTTTGATAATACTAACATCCTCCTCTGAGAGTTTCGTTTCCTGAAGTAGTATGATGTGGCCCTTGGTTTTGGCCAGGCAGTTGAAAACTTTTCTACGCTTAATTGGGTGGTTAAGCCCTTTCACATTTAGGGAGACTATATTGAGGTCTTCTGCAATGTTTTTAATTTGTGTCATTGACTGATCCATTAGTGGTTATTGAAATACATATACCCATATAATTAGTGTGGAACACTTCTCGTGGCACCCATAAAACTGGATCTAGTTCTGTATGGAGGGTCACCTGGTGTGGGCATCTCTTTTTGTATACCACCCAGGGCCAGTATCTAACATTATACCGCAAGTAGAGCATACCTGCCATTTCCACGCAACCAAGAAAAAGAATGAAAAAACATCCAACACGTGGAAATCAACCAACATTTTTTTTCCCATACCCTCCTCCCCCATCCCTCCCTTCCTCGCCTACCTGAATTCTTTGGATGTAGCAGCTGCGACAGCAGCTCCGTCAACTGGCAGCCGGGAGGATATGAACCTGAGATTTGTCTAATCTGGAGTAGCACAACTGAAGTAGGACTAAGCTATTAGTTATGTAACAGTATTATACTCAGTGGGCATCATCAACCATTATTGAGATGTGTCTTGTTAACCATATATAACAAACTCTAGACTAACTGAATTTTGTGCCTATCCTAATCTGTTGAAACCAACATTTGTTACTGATTAAAGCGTCAAAAGCTTGTGAATTGACCCACTGGACCCACTACTTCAGAGGTGGAAACACACTAGTGGTGATGAACAACTCATAACGCGTCTACCGTAATTTTGTGCTCCCTGGAAAAATTACCTAAGTTGCCGCCAGCCACAACCCGCTTAAGTTTAGTAAAGACAAGGCATGTGTATACACATACATTCACACTTATGAGATCGGTGTAAAGCTGTCACAATAAGCATAGATCATTCAATAAACATTAACATTTTGAAATGTAAGGGTAGAGTTAAACATTACAATTAACCAAAGGATATCAAGGCTTCCGTTTGTTTGAGGCCCCTGCTAAATGTTCCATTTCTTGTACTTGGGATTCTTCCAAATATTTTGCAAGATCTCTGGGATTTGTAAAGAAGTGCGGTTTGCGGTTATCAAAAATCCTGAACTTTGTTGGACCTGCAAATGAAAATTGGATGTTCTTTGCTCTCAATTTGTCTCTTAGTAGAAGGAATCCCTTTCCTGCATCCACTGTTGGTTTTGAGTAGCCCTGCGAAAAGTTAATTTGTTGACCTTCCCATGTGACTTTGTGGTTCTTCCTGGCAAAGTCTAGAATGGCCTCGGTGTGTTGAAAGTGCAGTGGTGTGCATATGACAGGTCGAACCTCTTTCCTATTCGAGGAAATCAATGTCAGGATCCTATGCGCTCTGTCCATTTCCAATGCATGATGAAATTTTATGCCTGTGATCATGGGTATCCAGGATTCTAGAAAAGTCACACACGGAATTCCGAAGATACGTATGTTGCCCCTTCGATTGCGGTCTTCCAACTCAGCTGCGTGTCGTTTAAGTTCGATTGTAGTGTCCCGGAGATGCTTAATTTCTTTGCTGGCCTGGGAGGTTACAGCTTCGATATCACTTATCCTTTGCTCTGCGTCCATGATTTTTGAGCTGATTGTGAGCATGTCTGCCTGGATGGCGGTAAGTTCCAGCTGCATGGAGTCAGTATTTTGTTTAGTAGACTTTTCCAGGTCTTGTTCATCAGGCACTTTTCTTAAGATCATGTCCATTATACTGTTTATATCCGATTTGGCTTTAATCAGAGAGTCTGAAATCATTGGTTCGGATTTTGATTTTTTGAATTGAGCTCTGGCTTCTGTGTCTGCCATTTTGCTCTGATGCCAGGAACTTATGGCAATGATAAACGAAAGTTGACTCTCACCATGTGCTGGTAAATATTATCAATTAAAATGAGAAAACCTCACTTAACGCCTGCACTCAGACGGGTTGGGTAGGATCCACCATAGAGGTTGATGTACTCACTCTCAGATTCCTACCCCCATTAGTTGCATCGATAGGTAACCTTAATGGGTTGGACCAGGCACACTTTGCAGATGTATTATTGGCTTATTGCTAGTACTTGTATCCTTGGGTAGTAAGTGCGAGTCTGTCACCATTTGAAGTTAGAGGCAGTGTGGGCAGCAATGATATAGTCATTAAAGAATAGTGAAGAACTAGCAAAATCTAGAGTGGATTTGTTTAGCAGCGGAGACAGTAAAGGCATATATGGAACTGGCACAAGAGAAGCCAAGTCATGGGCCCCAGCACAAGTTTGGTACAATACCAGCAAGCCAATTGTTTCAGTAAACCCCCCAACCAGTTAATAGTACCAGCATAAAGACCCAGGTGCCACCGGGGCGCAGCTAATTGCAGAACTTTGTTTTCTCTCGCATATCTTCTTGGATTTACACAGAAGACATGGCACGCAATGAACTAAAGGCAGGTAGACACGTGCATATGTCCGTAGGCACTCTCCCTCACTCTCGATCACCATGGAAGCACCGCCATTTTAGTGGCGATTTTCTTTCTACCCAGTGCGTGCATATTATTCCTGGCAAATTGTACTGGCAAAGGTGTGAGTAGAGGTGTGAGCAACAGCATATGCACCATATGCGTGGACGGGTTGGCGCTAGCTTATTAAGGGACCACTTTATGATTTCGCGACGAGTGATAGCGATTAACGTTGTAGCAGACTGGGTCGATGGGCGCCATTGCAGGATCAGGCAAGATGTAGTCGGTCGTGCAATCTCTTCGCTCTGGCCATAAAAAGCATCATAACGTGCGGTCACCCACCTACATACACCAAGAATACTGCAATGTGAAGAATTCTTGGGCTCTTCGCTTATTACAGTGTCTGTCATCTCCCGAGCTCAGTCATCTCAGGCGCCGCCATTTTGTTGGATGCGAGTTGGGCAGAACTCGCCAACTTCAACTTTGAATTACTGCCTCCCAGGGTCATAAACATCGATTTTCTCCACCACCTCTTGAACCGCAGACTCACAGTGGAAACTCGTATTCCCTTCTTCTTATAAAATCTTTGAGCACCAGGGTGTCCTAAGTTTCATTTAATTGATTGCAGCCTACATCATCAGCACTGCGTCACTCCAGACACTCAATGCTGTCTTAACACGTAATAATTGGTTATGAGTCCTATCTTTTAATAATGAACTTTGGACATCAGGTGATGGTGTGATCTTTCCAGGATTAAGTTTGCCTCTTTAATCATATGATCAATATCTCCACTACAGGTGCCTTACTGAGTCATCTTACAAGAATTCTAGAATGTTAAGGTGGTCCATTTGTACATTACAATGCAACAGACTGTGATTTGTATTGAAGCCTCTAAAAGGGTTCTAGACAAAATGGTCTCATTTATAAGGCTCTACCAGCACTATTGCGCCACCCGAACATCACTTTTTGGACGTTCTGGTGGCACAATGTGCCACTGGCATATTTAAAGGGCCACCTAAACCATTTTATGTGGCTTTTCATGGCCTTATAAATATGAAAGGGCCATTCCATGGGTGTTGCTGGGAGCGTTCGCAACAACATCCTTGACTTTTTGACACTGTTCCAGATTTACGAGAAATCGCTGCCCTACGGCCAAAATAAAAAATGAGGCCCAAAATAGGAATACAGCACGTGTTAAACAGGCATTGATGCAGCCTATAGGCCAGGCTGTTATAAGTAAAAGAGCTTATTCACTGATTTGCCATTTTGTGTATTTGGTTGTGTGTATGGGTGAGTACACGAATACAAAATGAGTCAATGGTTACATATCTGAGTGGATTAATTAGTGAGTGATAAAGTGCTTGAATTGACGGATGGTGAGTAAGCAAGTGGATGAATTGATGAGCAATTAAGTTCATGGGCGAGTTAATGAATGTATGGTTGATGAGTGAGCACATAGATAGACAGATGCCTGAATGGGGATTTTTTTAGAAATGTGTACTTAGTGGGGGTCCTAGAATTATAAAAACATATAGAAACATATCAAAAGTGAAATGGAGCCAGTCTAGGGACAATAATAGAGCTTAAACTGAAGAAGTACAGCTGAAAATAATGAGTCAAAATGCAGACATTGGAATCTCCTTTAAAACGTCATGCGAAAAGACATTGTCATGAATGTGCTGTCAGGCCTGTAAATAAAACCGAGGATAGGTGCACTGTGAATTTAGCAATATTAAGAATGCGGGTAATACATTTAGGGCCCTACACCCTGTGTTCTCAGGTTATAATTTATCAGCTGAAGAAGACTGTAGGTAAATATCAATGGTACAGTCCATCCGGAAATTCAGTGAAATCGTCCTTCCTCACTATTAGTAGCTCTTCTTTTAAGTTACGCAACAGACTTGACAGGTGTCCCTCATAATAACCAACTATTTGCATTCCTAATCTTCAACAGCCTTTTCACACACTCCACGGTCCCTATGTGGCCTGCTTCAAGAGGTTTTGAGCTGGATTCCCTTCACCCCTTTGCAGTGATGACTGTAGAGCATCCCTTGTTGGCACTTCAGAGCCAAGGCTGCTTCACAGTCATATGTGAACTGTCTTACCCAGGCTTCCTCCACACAGGCACAGCCTAGGTCAATGATCTGTCCCTGCCTGTCTGGACTGGATTGTGTGCCACAGCATGTTCTCAGGTTTAATTTTGGTTGTGGGGTGACCCTTGCTCTCATTGTGTTAAATAATACATGGCAACAATATAGAAGAGGAAAATGGGAGATTTATTGATAGGAGAATGTAATTCTTCCATGGATCTCTATTGAAACAGAGGCAATTTCAGGTGGGAGATAGCCAAAATAAAGTAATTTTTTGGTACAAAAAAATGTGGAGTCATCCGCCTGATTCCGGTCTATTGACATGTATAGTAAAATGTATCACTGTGATCCCAACATCAATCTAATACATTTCCGTAGCTTGCAAAGTGAAATGCATTGTCGATGTAATGCATCCTTTTGGATTTGTGGATCAAGCTATTCCTGCAAATTTGATTTAAACTAAATGTTATTAGACACCAGTGCAGACTTCCACCTATCCACTTCCTTCTCTATGCACCTGTAAAAGAGCATATTCACAATGGTTAATCTACATGTGAAGATTTACTACTAGTAAATTTACTCTTACACTTTTGAGTAACTTTACTACCTTTGGCTATTTACCATTCCTATGTGTAAAGTTACAAAAAAAAAATTAGACTTACATGTCGCCATTGCCTGAAGTTGGGGGTGAATTCAGTAAAAATATCGAATTCCGCTTCCGAATTCTGACTTTACGACTAAATTTGACATTCACTGCAGTTAGCAGAGACCTCTGCAATTGGGGAGCAGATCTATGTATGATAAAGCATATAGAAAAGTTTATTAAATATTTTAAACTGTAGGAAAATAATTATCTTTTAAATTTCATTTTCATTCATTATATATATTTATTTTAAATGTAGAACAATATCATAACATTTTATAGCACTATTAGATTCATTTTACAATGAGACTTATTATTTTCAACATTTTAAATTTGAACAAAATTATTTTTCAGAAGTTTAAGTTAAGAATATAAATCTACATAAATCAAAACATTGCATTTTTTATTATGTACTAAACATTATTAAACAATATGTATAGAATTCATTAAAAGTCATTTAATATAAATTAATGCTATATTAAAATTTAAAATTAACAAGGTTCTTAAATATTTTAAAATATAATAATACATATATTTCATTTGTAGATCATTTTTTAACATTACATTAAATGTATTTGTATTTTTAAATAGTTTAAATAATTACATTTAGTATAACATAACTTCATATGGGGTATTATTTTAAGTCCTTACATCTATTATTTTGTGTGGGATTGTAGTGCAGTGCCAGTGGTTGGCCAAATGTGGTACTGAGTTTACTCCAACTCTGAGATGGAGCAGGTTTATGACTGTTTTGGGTCCTTCTTGCCTGC
Organism: Lissotriton helveticus; assembly: GCF_964261635.1. Classification (NCBI taxonomy): domain Eukaryota; kingdom Metazoa; phylum Chordata; class Amphibia; order Caudata; family Salamandridae; genus Lissotriton; species Lissotriton helveticus. The sequence continues at coordinate 993,320,328 of NC_136067.1, forward strand.
AGCAACTATACAAAGGCAGTTTGGAAATAGACATTGGCTTACTCTTTTGTGAGTGGGTGCAGATTCCACCTTAAACCCCTCCCAAAACTCCTCTTGACTCCCCCCTTAGCCCCTCCCCGTTAGCAGTAAGTATTCCCCATTTTCCAGCCACTCCCCTCTGAATCTCCTGCTTTTACCACTAAAACGTATACTTACAAATGCAGAAATCTCTGCAGTGGGGCATGTATCTCTGCACATGGAAGGTAAAACCTCAGGTGGCGAAAACGACTTAGGCCTATGTCCCTTGGTTTTCTTCCTTGTTCAGGGAAGAGCATAGCCAATCTGAGCGAACATGGAGAAAGTCCGATTGCCCGGAGTCCAAGGCTCAATATAAAGAAGCAGCAAGAGATTTCTGCATATCTTCTTGTAGAGCTCAGAGAGGGAGGTGTGGTTTAGTATTTCTATTGCCTTTCATTGAAATGCATTATGGGCAGAATGTGGTGCAAATAATGTGATAAAAGTAGTTAGGAAGTTGAAATGTATAAATATGATAGTAGAGACCATAACAAATATAGAAATTAAGAAACGTTTTTAGTAAAATGACTTTTAAGATACATTTTCTGTATGGATATTGAAAAAATGTGGCATTAGGCCACAGCTAACGTTACTCAATTTTGTGTAATACTACATTGGTGACGTATTACTATTTTTCTCTTACTATGTGATATTTGATTTAACTACATTATATTTTATTCTAGTTCAGTTTAATTCAATGAAAGCTGACATATGCATTTATTTGTTCACTATAAGTCTCATCTTAACACTTAAAGGACATTCTTTTGAAGTTCACGTAGAAAAGGCTTGGTGTGAAAGTCAACTCTAACCCGATGTCATAGACAGTTATGCTGTATATTTTTCTGTTACAAACCTGTCACTTCCGGAAAAGCAAAGTCGTTCTCATGAACAGCATGGGAAAGTACGTATGAATAACAAGGTTTATTTAGTAATTTCTTATGTAACTATTTATGTGATGGACTGACCACCTTGAGGTGATACCACTTCACCTAAAGCATCATAAAGACTATGAAAGAAGAAACTCCATTGAAAAAGGTAAACACCATTGTTTTTACCTTTTCTTTAGAACCCGTACTCTTGGCGCCATTACTTGTTCTCTCTATATGAGAGCAACAATTTTATTTTTCTTTCTATGGGTCAACAAAATGATTTTATAACCATCCTTTGATCTCCTAATTTTTACTGCCTTATTGTTGCTACTGCTGCCTTGAGCAGTTGAACTGTAATATTTCTTTGGCAAACTACTTGCTTTTGCAATTTTTTCCTTTTCACCCATGTTTATGGACTCTCCCCTAGAGGACCCTAAACTTGATGCTTTTAACTCCTTAGCTTAGAAACCTTTCTGAATGCTGTTAAAGAACAAAACATCCTTCTGTCTTCAATGTTAGTTGGAATCTGTAGCCTTTAAACCATCCTCTTTCGAATTTGAATCTTTGACTAAATGTGTAGTCTTGTACTATATGTTGTAATATTCCTGACTGTAATACTTACAAGATTGCTTATCTGTATTGATTTTGGATCATTAATAGAATAAACAAACTATCTAATTTGGCTGAGTCTATTTTTGTCCGGATGTACATTCATTGAAGTGAGTTGTATTTCTATTTAAACTTAAATGTGTTGAAGGGAAAGTCAGTGAATCTTTACAGAATATCATGTTTTACTTCTTTTATTTTATGTAGCAGTAGCATAGCTTCTTGTCTGCACAATTATGGTTAGACCTAACTTCTTTAGGAGGTTGGGTCTTCGTGTTGCAATATTGTATTTCTAGAGTATGGTCCTGAGAGTGGTGTATTTGAACCTGATCTCAAATTTGTGAGTTGGTCACTGATTAATGGTCCTCATTGGCTTGCTAACATTGTGGTTTGGACACCCTAATTCCAACCCCTTCTATTGGCAGAGAAAGATCCATCAGAGAATCATTCACCTCTGTGGTAAGGGTAATGCTGTCATCCACCTAACTGTAGAGGGCCCAGTACAGTTAGAGGGATAAATGAGGACGTAGCAGGAGTGAAAACTAACATTTTAAAAACAATTCCACAGGATCACAAGGATGGATATCCTTTATGTTCCTGACGTCTAAACGGTGGAACATAATCCTGATTAGCCTCCATAGGGCAGGCTCGGTCTCAAACCCTTTGTTTTTGTCCCCACTGCGCTGTTATCATTTTATCAGTCTCTCTCAGCCATGAGCACCAACATTCTTGTGAAGAAGCAGCCCTGTGCTGTACAAGTGTCTTTGATTGATTGAAAGGCAAGGCAGAGGTGTAGACCTCCACATGTAGGTTCATGAACAGGATTTTGTAGTATGTTGTCAGTATTTCAAAATGTACTACAAAATGAAGTTGTGAATAGGTCTCATTATGACTAATAGTTATGACAATCATTGGTTGTCATGTTGGCTAATCACAATGTGGATGGCCCATTGTAATGATGTGTATTGGCATGTAGAAATCGGCAGATAATGCCAGTAGATTAACAGAGAGTTTAATGTAAACTGAATGGATACATAAGTTGCCCCACCAGGAGCAGAAGTAGTTAGATGCTCAGCCCTGGTCTGTCTGGCTCAATCGCCTTTCAGGGAACTCTCATAACCCTGACAATCCATGACATCATTGGGTAACCTGACAAGCAGGATCCTGCACATCTGCCTCCATTTGAAACAAAAAACAAACGCCTCCCACTTTAAGAAACAGATTAAAAACACAGACTACAATAACACAAGACTGTGCAACATTTCACTGTGTCATCAAATGGTGCATGTAAAAAGCACACCACTAAAACATGCTGCTATTATGACCACCACCTAACTACACCAGTTGACCAGGTGAGCATAACTGAGTTGTAGAACACAGAATGCCCACAAGTAACACCACAGCACACCACAAACACTTACACAGCCAATGGAACAACAAAAACATAGATACAGCAATGGGAAGCTTTAACCCCACTCACTCATCCTATGAAAGGGCATCTTATGTTTTACCAATAGAGTTCTTCCACTCCACGCACTCATTCCTTGTAAGGGACTCTTGTGTTTTAACAAAGGGTATCTCTCACGCCACATACTTCTCCCTTGTACCTCAACCCAGGCACTTCCATACCACTGAGGGAGAGGCACACAGATAAGGGTTCTGCACCACCCAAGTACCTCCCTGCCACTGAGAGAGAATCACACAGAACAAGGCTCAATGCAACACAAGCACTAAACAACCAAAGGGGGAGAATCACACAGAAGAGGGTTCAACACAGCCTAAGCACTTTTCAAACCCTGAGGGTGAATCGTATGGAAAATTGTTCAACACAACGCCTATTACTTTTAGAATGGCACGGAACACGGTTCGAAGCAATACAAAAGGGGATGATGGACGGAGAGTTTGAGCAAATCACACACTCACCCCCAGTCAACTGATCTGGGTTTAATATATCACCGTTCTTTAGCCCACTCTGCCACCCCAGTTCAGCCATGGCCATATGCAAATCAGTCTGACCCTGTGCCTCATGGGAACAGTCCAGCCCGAACTGCCAAGCCATGTCTTCCCTGGACCGGAATCCATCCCCTTATGTATCACGGAACATGCTTCAGCACAACCCAAGGGCCTCACTGCCGCTGAGGGAGAATCTCAGGGGCTAGGGCTAAACACAACCCAAGCATTTCTCAACAAGAAATAGGGTGAACACTTGCCTAGTCCTGGAACTTCGTATTGTAGAACAGTGTACTCAACCACTGAGTGAGCAACATAGAATTGGGTTAAAAAGAACCCTATCATCAAAAGCACCGCAGCTATCCTAAAAGACACATATTTCACAACAGGTGTTTAAAAGTGAGCACAAAGTGCCAATTTACACTGGGAACTTATCCAGGTCAGACCAAGATCTACACACGTTACCCAGTACAAAGCATAGTTAATACCATATGCGTTAAATTAAACGTACTACAGACACATAACCCCCATATAAAATTCTGAATATAAATGGTAATGTCAGTATAAAGACATTTGGAAATATGACTAAATATAGTATTATAAGCTGCGGGTGCATAACAAGAAATATTGTTCTAAAAAAAACACAAGTATCACAGAATGAAAAACTGAAAAAAGCACGGCCCTTCATCATCATATAAAAAGTGAATTGGTAGTCTAGAAAAACAAAACAATTAAGTGATCAAGATCTACTAAGCTATTCACATTTACACAGCTAGTAAAAAGGAGAAAGAAATGTTCGCGAAATTATAGTTGTAATAATTAACCACTTTCAAATCAAACCGTCAACAGTACATGTAAAATGGCGTGCAGATCGCCTTTTTTGCAGACTGCACATTTTCCAGCAGAGGTAGCGAGAGGTTCCTCATTTCGACCAGCAGGTGGCACTCAGGTATTTTGAAGAATGAATTGTCCTGCTAGGATTTTCGCAGACAGACAAAAACCACATAAAATCAACCCAAAAATATTTTCGTCAAAAATAAATGTGGTGATAATAAGCAAAGATGACTTTTGAGAGGGAAAGGGAGTTCACTTCCGTGGTGGAAGGCCTGGCCTACAAAACTGTCGGAATGACAGAGCTGACGTGCTGGGTCCTGGAGGAAAGTATCCTTAGAATTTTGGTGTACAGAGTACAAACGCTACAGCATTTTAACTCCACATTTGAATGAGGCATAAAACCAGGGTTTAAGTGGGTTGAACGAACTGGGGTGGTCTCTCAGAGCGGCGTAACCTATGCAGTAAAGGGCGTGGCTTAAACATATAAGCTAAAGACTCTGCTGCCTGAGTGGTATTTTGCTGCCTCTTTCTGGCAACTGGAATACTCATAAAACAAACCCACACTATTGGCTTTACCAGTGTTTGTTAGATACAGAAGATGAATGAGTAAAAATGACTTTGCGGCAAATAATAGTGAAAATATTTCAATTCTGTAATTATGATGGAGTGAAATAACTATACCACTCCATTATTTTATTTTATTTTATTTTATTTTATTTAATGCATTTTTATAAAGCGCGGACTTTACCCGAAGGTGTCAGAGCACTGTACAATAGAACCTGTTACGTTACATGAGAGAACTGTTGCAGGACTAGAGCAAACAAAAATAGCATGAACAGACTGTATAAGCAAAAGTAAGAATAAATATGACAAATTTTACAATGACTAAAGAACTTCCTGGCGAACAATAGCAGGCCCTAGAATCAAAACAACGCAGGCAAAAGGAACACAATTTCAAACACAGCAAGCACAGGATGTATAAGCAAAAATATAAACATATGTGACAAATTTACAATGACTAAAGAACTTCCTGGCAGGGTCTGAGAAGGAGGGAATTAGTTCTGAAAGTGTCTATGGAATAAAAGAGATTTGAGGTCCGCTTTGAAGATCTGGATGGAGGTGATGGCACGGAGCGAAGGAGGAAGCGAGTTCCAGGTTCTCACCGCATTACCTGAGAATGATTGTACCAACAGTTTTTCTCTTTTGAAGGAGGGGTGTTCAAGAAGGAACTTTTCCGCATTACGAGATGGTCTTGAGCCTCCAGACAGTTTGAGTTTATTCGCCAGATAGCGAGGGGAGGAAGAGTGCAAATTGTAAAATACGTACTTTTTGTCTAGAAGCTTGTAATACTTGGCTGCAGCTTCCCACGTCCTTGTTACATTTAGAGCTTAAGCTCCGCCCTTCACTCCTCCTGCCTCGATGCGGGCAGGGCCGATTGGGAACCCAAAGCAGTCCTGGCAATTTTATCAGACCAGCCACTGGGGAAGCGCTGCCTGGAGGCTGGAAATGCTTGCTTGCTGCTTTTGTTACTGGTGGCCGATACTGCAGCATCACTACAAAACCGGCACCCAGTTACAAAACTGGCCCCCACCACTGCAAAACTTGCCCCCACCCTTCCAGCCTCCTGGAGAAACGCTGATGCGTGCACTTTCAGATCACTAACAGGTGATTGTATCTTCTGCTTAGATTCTTCATGGTAGCTGCATAACAAAGGAGTCTCTCCAAGGTTACATGAAAGGCAGGTCATTGCTGCTAGTGCCCCCCCTCATGCCCCCAGTGAAGATGTTTTTCACACCCATGCATAGCTGCCAAGGTTTCAGGTAGCCATGTGTGACATTTTCATAATTTTAGTGAAATTATGAGTGACATTTCAGCGATTATGAGTGAGACTTTCTCGAGAGCAAAAATCATGCATGAAGACGAGGGAAACTTCTAAACATCACCAAGTGAGTCTCAGACAGGCAGCACTTAGCACGGCAGGCTGCCTCAGACAGAATGACAACGAGCATTAGTACTTATAGCGCTTACTGTTGTCTTTAACTTCTCTCTTCTAGCCATGGGTGACGGCGGTGTCCCAGGCTCTGAGCCGCACGGTGGGGGTGACATGCTGTGCACCTGCCTCTCATGGGCCGGTGGCCGGCGACTCACATGCCTACAGCAGTGTGCACACTGCAACGCCTCACCCAGCACACGCAGCGCGCCCGATGCAACCAAAGGCCTCTCTCATGCTGCGCTGCCATGATCGTGTGAGACTCTGGGACTCAGAGTCCCGCCGCCGCAGGCTTCTTGTCACAGACGAGTCTCACCCTTCCTGCTTCCAACTACAGGACGTGAGGTTATGGGCGCCAGGCACCGGCACAGCCAGTAACGTGGACTTGTCTCTCTGAGAGGGCAGGCCCGGGGTCCCGGTAATTCAATTGGGCCGGGTGAGTTCTCACATCATGACTCACACTGTCTTGTGGTCTGCGCCGCGGCGGTAGCCAGCACTCTGCAGCCTGTACAGTTTTTCAACATTGTAGCACTGCTAGAAAGCATGATTGAAGGGCATGCAGCATATTTCAATTTGTGCACGCACGGGCTCCGATGTCAATTACTCTGTTTCCAAGAGTCCTGCCACGCTCTAGCACCCTGGCATTTACCGTTAAGCCAGTTTCAGCGCGTCAGCAGAGAGTGGTCAAAATGCATGACAATGCATTTCAGAGCGGTGTTGCGGAACACCACACTGAAATGCGTTAGCGTCACGCCTGAAGCGTGACACTTGGCAGGACTGCCCATGGTGAGGGCAAAAATGAAGAGTTCGATAGGGACCCGTCTCAGCACCTGTTTTTTTAGAATTGCCGACACGAAGCACCGAAAAGACCTGGCCCACTCAAGCCCTGCATAAAAAAATTCAAAGTCAAGAAATGTTCCAAAATGAAAAAAATATTTTTCAGCTCTGACAGTAAAGCGATGTTTTATTTTTCTTTGAATGCTGACATTTTTTATGACCTTGGTGGGGGTTCCAAATTAATGACTTCTTCAACTCTCCATATCAGGTCTTGAAGCTTTTTAAAAAATATATTTTTATTAAGTTTTCAGTCTTTCAATTTAACTTGGTACAAACCAAATGAGCATGGCTTTGGTACAATCAAGATAATACTGAACATAAACAATACAGAGAGTATAAAGCAGATAAAAGAAATACGTTTCCGACTTTGGGCTGAATATCCGACATAGCCAACTGCATGTTACAATATTACTTATCTTAGTTTTACCTAACCCACCGCAACATTATCGATATAGCCATAGCATCCTTCAGAAAAAAAGAAAACATTAGAAAAAACGCAGAAAGAACTTGCAATCTAGCAGGATAAATAGATACCGGCAGCCAAGCCTTCTTACAGCCTTAACTTACAGCCTTCATAAAATTCACTGTTGCCAATCCTTGACAGGAGCCCACATTTTGCATCCCAAAGCCCTTTTCTCCTCCCTTGGGTCTTATAAATTGAAGTTTCTAATTTATAAGTAGCTAAAAATCTCGACCATCAGTTGGTAAACGTAGGTGGATCAGTATTAATCCGTTCATTGGTGATACATGATCGGTCCATGGGCATAGCTAAAAACAACAAACCAATCATAGGTCTTGACTTAGGGTGACCCTCCCTATCAAATCCCACGCCCAAAATTACCGATTCACTGGTAATTTTGATTGGTATCCCCAGTATCCTGCGGCAATTCCGTTGTGGGCGGGGTAGGTGACACACGCCTTGCCAGAAGCTTGCAGGTACCGACCTCACAGCACTGGCCCCACCAAGTCAGCCGGTTTGAAATCCAACCAGGGACCACGGTCCCAGGGAGGGCCTCAATGAAGGGTTGATTCTGCGACACCTCTCAGGTCGTATACTTCCTTAACTTTTGAGGAATCCATGAGCAATCTTATGAGCAATTGGTCCTGATGAATTGCCTTAGAGGCAAGAAACATGTTGACCAGACCCGGACTGAGGGTTGAATAAGGCCTGATTACCCTAACCGTCACGCCTTAATACCCCTCAACTTTTCACGGTTTTTATCAAGGCAGAGAGCCATGCTATTAAAGGTTTCCCTGTTGGACTCTACTGACCTTTTTTAACCTCACTCACGCTCACTCATTGCACTCCCCAGGTCCCTCACACACATGCACTCATTGGCTAAAGGAATAAAAGATCTCCGCTAAAGTGCAGCACTTTGGTGCTGCCCGACGGGCATTGCATCGCCAGCCTGCCGAAGGAGCAGGATAGCCAATGATGACACTGGACAATCATCGGGTGGGGTGACAGTAGTCATCCAGCCTTTGACTTGTGTGAGGCATCCTTGATTCCGATAAGGGACTCCCACTTTCCCTGCTCTATCACACACTTAAGAGAGAGGTTTTAATGGGTTAATTTAGTCAAATAATCTTTTTTGGGGAACTCTGTACATTCTTTGTTGTTATCTACGTTATAGGACACGTACATTGGACCCCGTTAAAAATTTGTCCAACCCCCGTTCCCCCTTCTTGTGACAATCCCCAGTATCACCAGATGAACTTCTCAATTTCTTGCAAAAACACCCCTAATCAAGGGCAGGAAAAAAACATATGAACCGAGTCAGCAGCTTGTAGTCCACACCTGTTACATTAATCCCCCTTTAATCCCCCCAATTTAGCAATCATACCGGGGGTACAATATAAATCAAAAAGAGACATCAGATGCTGACTCCTTAGTCTGTCGGTAATTAAAATCTGATTCCCCAAACCTAAAGATTCTTCTACACTGATACTAGCTAGCCCAAGCTTGTTCTCCCACTTAGCATTCCACATATCAATATCATCCGGAAATGTTTCCAATATCTGTCGATATACCTGCCCTATTGCAGCCCTTTTCTTCACTTTTTCGATCAGGGGAATTCTAGCCAGCTGTAGCTCTGCTCCTGACCCAAGCCAACCTAGAAAGCTACGAACTTGAAGATATTTAAAAAGTCATGCGTTACTAGGCCGAACTTCTCCAGCAAATATGCAAAGGACAATAATTGGCCCCCTTCAAATAGATCACCGAAACAGCTAAGATCTTTCAAACCCCATCTAAGAGTAACTTGATCCCGAAAGACAACAGGAAGCAAACCTGAAGCATTAAAAGGGGGGTAAGCATTAAGATTTGGGATGTTCAGCTTTCGGGGTCTTGAAGCTTGATGGTATTCTTCATAGGAACTAGCAAACTGATAACGTAAGCCATTAACAGCTAGAGGTGGGTGAGCCAACAAATTAACAAGGAGAACGAAGCCAGAGCCGAGTCAAGGGTCGAGCTCGGATCTTTAAGCCCATGCACAAGCGTAGTCCTGAAATTATTACAATGTAAATCATACAAGTGTCACATAAAACATGATAATGTCTCTTCAAAAACTGTATGACTTATAACGTGTGGAATCTTTGACATTAATAAGGCACATTATAGCACTGCACTGAGAAATACTTATTAAAAGATAGTTTTGTACAACTGGTACTCTGAACTCATATATTTGAAAATGCTATCATACGAGAATGAGAAAATAATTTTGATGAAATAAAATATTTGCTTAAGATCACACAATTTAAGTGGGAAAGCAGTGATTTATCCAGGTTTTCTGGTTTCACTTTGTAGAAATCAGCCAGCAAAATTGGGTATTTGTCTTTTCTTATGTAAAGACTGTGGGCCATATTATCAAGAAAAGGCGATACATTATCGCCGCTTTTATCGGCAGGAAACTGCCGCTAAAGCGGCGATAATGGGCTTGATAATATGCCCTTATGAATTCCCACAGAAGCCCAGGTTAACACCAGAACCTGGGCTTCTATGGGAATTCACAAGGGCATATTATCAAGCCCATTATCGCCGCTTTAGCGGCAGTTTCCTGCCGAAAAAAGCGGCGATAATGTATCGCCCTTTCTTGATCATATGGCCCTCTGTTTTTACCTCTTACTGCATTTTACTTCAGTTTTTAACCGCATGCTTGCGGGCGGAATTCCGCTCGCACGCTGAGATTTTTAAAACCGCACTTTACGTGACGAGCTGGGCTCGTCATCAGCGTGCGAGGAGGCTACCTCATGACGAGCCCAGCTCGTCATCAGCGTGGAAGGGGTTAATATAGCGTGAACTCCACTATTATTCTTTCTAGTCTCCTCTCCTTATATTTTGTTCCCTCTCATACTCTTTCCATGGCCGTCTCAATCTCTTTCCGGTCCCTAGCCATGCCTGTCTGTCCTATTCCCTTTTGTTTTTCTATTGTTTCCCCTCTTTAGACGGTCTTCTACTCCTTTGAACTCTGACCCCTTCCTCTTCACCTTCACTCACCACATTCTTGCTCCTTCTGTCCTTTGCAGGAGGCCTCACAGATGGAGGATTCGCAGTAGCAAAGAGATTGAAAACTGTAGGGCCCTGAGCACGTGCAGAGTGCACATCAGGGTAGCGGTGAGCTGAAGAACACTGTAGGCCTCCGGCGGAGATGTGAAGGGGTGAAAATGGCCCATCACACCTGGGTGCAGCGAGGCCGCTCAGGCCCACTCCCCAGGGCTTAATTTGTAAAATAATAAGTGCTAGAGCCCTAACCAGGAGGCCACTGCAGTTTGCACCACCCATTGCCCCGTCATCACTGCCAATGACAGTACCAAAACAACTACTAACCATCTTGCTTGCATGCAAGTGCAACAGTTCAGATTATTCCTGGTCCACAAAGCTAAACAAATGGCTGGGGAGGCAGGTATTCATATTTTTAAATGTATATTGTATGCATAAATAACCGTTGTTCTGCTCATTTCTAAATTAGATGAGCAGCTCCACCATGCGGCAGAGTGTCATAAGTGTGGCTCTGACAATTAAATGCCGGTGCTGGGCACCGGAAACCGCCAGCTCAAATTAAGCACTACCACTCCCCCACTTCTCCCCACCAGCATTAGCTCAATGTCCTAACTCCGAAATGAAACAGGTTCAGAAAAAAGACACTAACAGACCCCACTTGGTGTGTCAAGGGAATGAAAATGGCCCTTGTCACACCCTCCAGCGCGGCCGCTTAGTCACCCCGCCACTTCATTCAATCTGCATATGAGAGTACCCACAGGGGCCATTGACCCATAACCTTACAAATTGGCCTGGTAGGGAACGCCGAAGGACAATGCGAGCCAAAAATGAAATACAAACACAGACTCATTGTCTATTGGTCAAACATGGCAAGAGGCAATGCATTTAGTGTTGGCGGTTATTAGAGTTTTAACACAATGCTGGTTTTCACAACCAGTTATAAACACCAACACATACTCATTGTCTATTAGTCAGAGATACCAAAAGACTATATGTCCGCTTCACCAGAATGTTGGGACTTTTACAGCTTCTAACAGCTGACCCCTTTTAAGAGGAAGTGGCTGGGCTCGGGTCGTGTTGGCTCGAGGGTCAAAGAGGACCCCGAGCTGAGCTTGAGCCAGCCTTCTGGCTCGAGCCAGCCTCGAGCTTTCAAAGGCTCGCCCACCTCTATTAACCCCTTCCACGGGGGGCTAATTCTACCGCGGTGCGGGCGGGGGACGGGGTCGCGCGCGGCGCCGCGGTGCTCGTGACGAACCCAGCTCGTCATGCTGCACAGTGGAGCTGTGCTCATGACGAGCTGAGCTCGTCATCACTCCGCCCACTCCCATGGAACACCTGCACAGACGGGGAATTAGCCCACGTGGGCGTTCCGCGGCAGTTATGACGAGCTCAGCTCATCATGAGCACAGCTCCACTGTGCCTCACGACGAGCTGAGCTCGTCATAATCGTTGAAGGGTTAACAGCCACTCTTAACATCTTATATCAGCATTCTTCCGAAAAGCCTGACTGCATTTGTATGCTGATCTTGCAAAGTATCACTTGCTTTTAAAATCAAAATGCTGTATCATGTACTTATTCACTTTCCTGGTAGCACTAAATGTGAAAGCTTACGTTAATAAATGACTAGAGAGAATGTAAATTGCTTTTAGACTCATTTGGGATCTTGATCATCACAGCATTTGCTCACTTCATTTCTTGGTGAAATTAAAACAACTAAGGTCAGTTTTGTTCGTTCCCTTTTTTTCAATAGTTTTGCCAGATAGAAAGGCACTGGTAGATTCAAATGTACAAAAGAAGTACCCTTTTAATACGTAAGGAATACATTATTTTCCCTTACCCTCCAAGTCCATGTAAAACAGGTCAGCTTTACACATTGCTGGGTCCTTTTAATATCATCATCATTGTAGTGAGGAGTGCTGCTATGTAGAAACACTCAGACAATGGCAGTAGATTAAGAGAGGGTTGACTGTAAGTTGAATGGGTACATAAGTGACCCAATGAGGATCAGATGTAGTTAGATGATCAGCCCTGGTCTGTCTGGCTCAATTACTTCATGGAATCCTAATAACCCTGACATTCCATGACATCATTAAACCTGAAAAGCACGAAACCAGACACGTGCAATAACCAATGACTGACAGAGCTGACTTTTTGCCACCTCATGTGAGCTGAAAAATAAAAAAATATTCAAACCTAATTGAGTGAGAGAGCTTTTTCTCCTGACTTCCATGTCTTATCTGTGAATTGAAAGCTCCTTTTCAGAGCCAAAAGTCTCTGATTAGCTGGCCTCAACAGCAAAAATCTGTTGTGGCCACCATTAGAGGACTTGGTGACTCAATCAGTGTGTTCTGAAAAAATAAATCGAAAAGACCAAAAAGAGGGGCTGGAGTAGCAGCCACTGACTACCTGGCTTAAGTGGAGTGCCCGAGAGGGACTGCGCTAAAGAACATATTTTAGAAAAAATTATGTTACCCTGATATTGGTGTGCAACTCCCACTTCCCACAAGGGTCCAACAAAGAACCAGGCACCTAAAAGGGCTTCAAATTTTGGCTAGGGTCAACAAACCCTGAATTAAAAAGAAAGTGAATAAAAAAATCAAAAGAGGGTTTGAAGACCATACACAGCAGGAGCTGGCTGCCTCAGAAAAGATGGGAGCATAGCCTGGCCATAGGCCTGAAACTGTGGCTGAAGGTCATGTGCAGCTGAGGTTTGCTGAGCATGGAGAGTTGAGTTCAGGGCCTGTGGCCAAACCCCATTTCATATGGCAGTGGAGGATGGCTGTAAATAGGAGGTTAAGTGTAAGGAACAGTCGGATGTGGTTTACAGGAAATAAATACAAATAGATAAAAAGATTAAAATGAAGTTATGGTTCAATTTGGTTATAACTACATAACATGGGTTTAATAAAACTTAGAAATTCAATGAAAAAGTATAAAGAGTCTAAGAAGGCTGGTGTTCTGTCCTCACTCCATGAAGCTCTACTTATCACCATTCTTAAACTGGGCATTCCTACTGAGCATTGCAACTCTTATCATCTGCTCTCAATGATTAATACTAATAATAAAATATGTGCTAAACTGATAGCAAATAGAAACCGTGGTAACTTTGTGCGACCACATCAATTGGGTTTTATCCATGGGTGACTTGCACCCCATATTCTCCTGATATATTTGCCCTGCTCCACCACTTGGATCCCCATCAGTTAAATGCTCTGGGTGTCTTCCTTGATGTCACTAAGGCATTTGAAACGCTGTAGTGATCCTACCATTTTTTACTACTTCAACTATTCGGATTCCGTCGAAACTTTATTAGCTGGATCCAGCTTTTATATAGCACACCTTTGGCATGCATCAGACAACATAGGTTGGCCGCATACCTTATACTAATTTCCAGGAAGATTAGCAGGGTTTCCCAAAGTTGTCCACATTGTTTATGGTTGCTATGGAGCCTTTGGTTATCAGATTAAGCAACGCCATTCACTTAGAGACCTCAGCTTTCCTGCTCAGTGCCTTAGTGTATCACTCTGCACCATTGACGTTACATTGTTCATTAGAAATCCTGCGGCAAAATTCTCACAGATAATCTGAGAGGATCTTTGATTTTACATCTGTCAGGCATATACATCAACTGGACTAAATCAGGGTTGTCATTTCACCTACTCAGTCCTCGACAGTGTTGTGTAGTTCCTATAAACCTATATAGGATATGTACGTTTAGACAACATAGACTGTAGGATTGGTGTCCAGACTGATTCCAGACACCCCCATCGGGTATGTTTGCCTAAGTACCAGCTAGCTCACAGTGCCAGTGTAACCTCCTCTTACCAAGGAGAGAATAGTTCTTGGCAACTATCGAACATGACAACTCTGTCCCATTAGGGATCGTGGAAACTGTACAGTATGTTTTGCTCAGTCACTCTTGCTCACTTTGAGCACGAGTGAGAAACACAGAATAAACTGTGGGGGTGTTTTCAATGAGTATTTATTGAACTAGCGTTGTTCTAGTGTAAAGTAGGTGTGTTGAAACAACCATAAGACAAGAAAAAGATATAAATGATTATAAGCACCAACAGAGTACATGGATGGCAGATTTCTACCATAGTGCTAAAAACAATGAATATATGCAAGCATATAAATGCATGACAGTAATAATGCGTACTCCTACGATACAACCGTACCTAGATGTACCTAAGTGTACCTAGCATGTATGAAGGTGTGAGCCAAGAATCCCCCTAGACTGTAGCCAACCCCATTACCTGAAGTGAGAGACTCTGGGACCCCATCTTGGTCTCGAGATGGACACCCTGCAAGGAATGTCAGACCACTGGGAGCTGCCAGACCTCAGGTCCCTGCTTGCCTTCCCCTCCCCAGGCTCTGCCATGCCTTGCTATGCTGATCAACAGCGCATCGTGGTTATATAGGTTTTAACAGATGGAAGTCCCAATATACTCTCCTGTGGTGAAGGAGAAATTGTAACTTGAACTTGATGAGCAATTGAAATTCTGCTGCTCTTTGATGGGAGCTCTCCAACCCCAACTACTGGTCAACTACAGGATATACGTGCATGTTAAGTTCCTGAATGGGATATACTCATGGCCACTGGAATAATGCAATTGTGTGGCCGTGGCGATTTTCGCATAATTATACATTTGCTGCATTTGCCACATAATTCATCATCTGCTACATAATCTGCATACCAACAAATAAAATTGTTTCCAACTCGAACGGTTCAAAAGGTACTGTAAATGCAGCAGCATGTTTTGCTGCGTGGTGAAAGGCATGGTGAAAGGCATAGCTGAAATTGTCAACTTCCTGTTGCTTATTGCTAAATATTCGTGTCAAATTGGCATTAACGGGGTGCAACCAATGCCCAGACTGTGTTACAAAGTTTAAAAATAACAAACAAATGAAGTAATACTATTTCAAAATGTGCTGCATTATGCCAAATAATTTGCCTTTTCTTGTCACATAATTTACTCAACCCTGCCTCATAATTTGGCCCTCTCATGCTGCATAATATCAGTGTCCCTGGATAAACTACACTACAGTAATGCTGTACAAAATAGGCCCTTGGGGAAACACTGAATGTAGTAGATGTGAGGCTTGTGATGCAGACTTCTTACACCTAACATAGCTGTTCCCCGGGGATGCACTGTGTTGGGCTGAGATCTTCAGGCCCTCACTGTCATGGCCCCCAGAGGTTGTGTTAAAGACACACTGCTAAATAGATCACTGGCTTAACTCTAATGATGGCAAAGAGATGTGTGGATTTTCACTGAAGGCAGAGGCCATCCCCTGAGTTCAATATTTAACATAATGTTATGAAGAATTTATAAAACTACTGGTAACTAATTAATCCAGGCCCAAACACACATGCTCCCTTCAAACTTATCTCCTGCTGTAATCACGGCCAATCCCTGAGACTACAGCTACTGAGGTGCATACCCGGCAACGTAACTTATTCAGAGATGTGAATAATGATCTACTAGACTCTGACTTAAGACACACGTGACCACATTTACAAACACTTTTCATCATGTTTACTTTACTTTTTTAAGACAAATTTGATGCAAAGTATAGTGGTGGTATTTACAATGCAACGCAAATTGAGATTTGGTAGGATTGTACCCAAAAGTTTGCAAAAGTGTGCACAACGCACTGCCTATCTTTACTTTGCATCACAGGGGCATTCTATGAGTGGGTCATGGGTTTTCTCCTGCAACAATCCAGGAGTATGACGCAAATCTCTACCTGCAAAAAATTGTAGGTACAGATTTGTTCCAATATCCTGCTCCTCCTTGAAGCAGGTGTAACAAGGAGAAAGGTTTTCATATCTTGTTTTTCCATCTATGCATGTGGGTTGTTTTCTACAGCACACATACAAAGTGGGAAATGCCTTGAAGCATGGACTGTGTACTGAAAGGGTCTCCTTCCTGTACAAAAACTATGCTTACCATGACACAGACACCTTTGCACTATGGCACAAGGGGGTTGCATTGGTGGCTGGCAGCCAAAAGTGCACAGTGCAGGTAGAGAGCAGAAGAACACCACATCTCAGTAGATATGACGCAGTTCTGCTTTCTCCCATGCTATGTAGGTAAGCAACTTTACTTGTTTCATTGATTTTGGTATATCTGGGCCTTGTTTTGGATAAATTGGTTGTTGCTGAATACTTACAGCATCATTTATGGGGCCACATGAAAATATCTGAGTGACTGTTACTGCCTAATGTTGGTTGCACTGTGTGTTCATATTGGGCTATGGGCTGATGACTGCTCTCTGTGTAATGGGTAGGTTTGTTTTGTTTTATTGGTAGTTTAGTCTGCTAAATTCAACCCTCCATCATGCACTGCTTCTGACTTTGCAAACGATATCACTCTTGACATGTTAAATGCCACCATTGATGACATTACTGATGACATCTCAAATGGCATCATAAATGACATCATTGATGGCATCCTACACTCATACCAATATTCTGCTCATTTCCCCTTAAGAAAATTAATTTTAGGTAAAATATTTTTAAATAGGTTCATTATTTTAAATAGATTAATATCTAAACTACACCTCTGAGATCCTTGAGATCAGAGGCTCTCCATCTGGCAGTTTGCCCTCGTTTTAAACTGAGCAGAATGGGTGGCCGTTCTTTCCGGGTGCTCGCAGCAGGGTTATGGAACTCGCTCCCGGTGTGCACTCGAGCTCTTAATGACTTACTCGCCTTTAGGCAGGCGATTAAAACCTTCCTGTTTCCCGCCCTAGAATAGTCATCCCTTTCTTTTACTGTGTGTTATGTTATAGTGCCTGTCAAAGCGCCAGGACGCCCCTTTGCTGGGGCAGCTGTGCGCTATAGAAAAATAAATAACATAACATAACATAACCATGCATTGGCCTCAGGGCCTGGCCATAGGACGAGCCCTGACCTCAACCCGCCACAGACAGTCGACGACAACCCGCCACAGACATGCGACAACAACTGACAGTCATGTGTAGTGGAGGTTTGTAACAAACCCTGGCCATAGTTCCCAGACCCAAACTGACACAGACAGTCAACTGCTACTGTGAACAGCCTACAGCGATGAACAGCAACCCATTTTAAGTCGCATTGACCATGGCGTTCTGCGGGGGTCTACGGTGGGTTCCATCCTAAAAGCCAGATCTTGTACCCAAGCCCTTGTGCTCACAACCAAAGGCTTTAAGCAGCAATTGTCAGCTGTCAAATCAACTATCAGTAGCTAAACCCCGCTGTGCATGCCATCGGTTGTGCACAGCAGGTAGTGATCAAAGCACTTGAATGTAGGTTTTGCATCGTGCCCTTGCTACCACGGGATACAAATCCTACCTGCTATGGCATTCACCCATGTGCAGTAGGGATTGGCTGAAGCACCTACCCCTGAGCCAGGTCGGTCACCCATACCACAGTGAATGGCCAACACCTTTTCCCAGGCTCTTTTTTTCCTTTGAATTGTTTAGAGTATGTGGACCTTATGTACGGTTTTTGGACCTACAGCACATTTCATGGCCCATGTTGGACTTTCTGTGAATCTGCAGACATGATTTCAGGGCCACAAACCCCAGAAAAGGCCCAACAGAGGCCCATGAAGCTTGCCTCGATCTTTGGTCAAAAGCTAGTGGTGGGTTTGCAGTTCCTTGGCAATAGCCTGTGAACCTCGGAGACCATGTTCAGGCCTGGGAGTCCAGCCCATGGCTCCACAAACCCTGTGTAAAACTCTGTATTTTTAAAACTTTTTTCACTTGAGGGGCCCTTTGGGCCCACCCCAACCATACCCAAAGAGTTTGTGGATGCTCCACCTGATGTTATAATTTTTCGTTTTCTTAATAACTTTGGTACCATTTGATGATTCTGCACAAAACTTTCCAAAACCTGTTGATATCATTTGGGTTTGGCATGGCAAATTTCATGAAGATTTGTGGATGGGGTCGGGAAGAAATAAAGGAGAGTTAATAGGTAACTTTTCCCAAATTAACTCCCATGGGAATCTTTGTTATTCTGTAGAGAAAAAAAACAGAATTGACTTCTTGGTTTGGTGTAAATCCATTTAGTAGTTTATGGAATATTAGCATTTTTAGAATGATATGTTTGGTGGGCAGAAAAAGGTAGTGATATCTGGTCAGTATCATGATCCCATTTTCTGCATTGCACTGGGGTAGAAGGAGTCCATCGGTTTCTTCTTCATGTCTTTAGCGCATACATGAACTCAAAAAATCTCCAAGCCAGTGCAAGTTTTGTTGATAGCAGATCTGGAAACGCAAGGAGGCAATAAAGCCTGGTGTGTCCAAGCTATGCTGTCTGCAGCCCCACGACCATGTATTCACAGATCGTTAACAGAACCACAGATCCACTATTGATTTGTAAATCCATTGCAAAGATAGGGGCATGCCATTAATTGATTGAGATTTTCTTCCATTGTCCACTGCCGATTTGCCAATCCAGCCGTGTTGTGCAAATTCTGTTTCTTTAGAGGTTTTTTTGTAGCATTTTTTTAATATGGTGTTTAAAGTAAA
Organism: Lissotriton helveticus; assembly: GCF_964261635.1. Classification (NCBI taxonomy): domain Eukaryota; kingdom Metazoa; phylum Chordata; class Amphibia; order Caudata; family Salamandridae; genus Lissotriton; species Lissotriton helveticus. Next base: position 993,339,491 of record NC_136067.1, read on the forward strand.
TTAATAGAGTTCTTAACAACCCTAGCATGTATGTAGAGCAGTATGCTGTGATATAGGTGGGAAAATTGCAAAAACCACAGTTGATGGACAGAATGTAGAACAGTGTCTTACATTCACCCCAGTACAAAGATCTGGGCCTAAATCCATCGTTTTTTTGCACTCCACACCACCCTAGGTCAGACAATGGCTATATGCAAATCAGCCTTGACCCTGTGCCTCATGGGAACAGTCCAGCCCGAACTACCAAGCCATGTCTTTCCTAGACCGGAATCAAGCATCAGAGGACAGGTTTCTGGCTATCAGCCTTCTTCAGCCTGGATAGCTTGACTCCAGTGATGTGGAGAGCCTGGGACTCACGTCTAAGCATACCCAGCCCACTCGGGGTGAAAATTGCAAAAACCACAGTTGATGGACAGAATGTAGAACAATGTCTTACATTCACCCCAGTACAAAGATCTGGGCCTAAATCCATCGTTTTTTTGCACTCCACATCACCCTAGGTCAGACAATGGCTATATGCAAATCAGCCTTGACCCTGTGCCTCATGGGAACAGTCCAGCCCGAACTACCAAGCCTTGTCTTTCCTAGACCGAAATCAAGCATCCAAGGACCGGTTTCTGGCTTTCAGCCTTCTTCAGCCTGGATAGCTTGACTCCAGTGATGTGGAGAGCCTGGGACTCACGTCTGAGCATACCCATACCCATGGTATGCTCAGACGTGAGTCCCATGCTCTCCACACCACTGGAGTCAAGCTATCCAGGCTGAATGAAGGCTGATAGCCAGAAACCGGTCCTTGGATGCTTGATTCCGGTCCAGGAAAGACATGGCTTGGCAGTTCGGGCTGGACTGTTCCCATGAGGCACAGGGTCAAAGCTGATTTGCATATGGCCATGTCTGACCTGGGGTGGTGTGGAGTGCAAACAAACGATGGATTTAGGCCCAGATCTCTGTACTGGGGTGAATGTATGACATTGTTCTGCATTCTGTCCATCAATTGTTGTTTTTGCATTCATCACCCCGAGTGGGATGGGTATGCTCAGACGTGAGTCCCATGCTCTCCACACCACTGGAATCAAGCTATCCAGGCTGATGACGGCTGATTACCAGAAACCGGTCCTTGGATGCTTGATTCCGGTCCAGGAAAGACATGGCTTGGCAGTTCGGGCTGGACTGTTCCCATGAGGCACAGGGTCAAGGCTGATTTGCATATGGCCATGTCTGACCTGGGGTGGTGTGGAGTGCAAAAAAACGATGGATTTAGGCCCAGATCTCTGTACTGGGTTGAATGTATGACATTGTTCTGCATTCTGTCCATCAATTGTTGTTTTTGCATGTGATATAGGTGGGGACACTGGAATAATGCAATTTTGCAGCTGTGACATTTTCAGCATAATTATGGATTTGACTTGTCCATTACATTATCCATCACCTTTTGCATAATCTGCAGATCTTAACAAAAAATTGTTTCTACCTCAAACGGACCACAGGTTACTAAAAATGCAGCCTATTGCTTACTGCTATGCAGTGAAATCTCCTAAGCTATGGTTGAGAAGCGTCGCCCCACTGCTTTGAGCAGTGTGAAGGAAAGGAAATCTAACATGATAACTTTTAGTTATTATCATTTTATGTTTCCGTCCTTTGCGGGCAGCTGGTGGGCGGATCTGCTCTGCTCAAGCAGAGCAGCAGAGGAGTGGTTTGCCCACTCCTAAAAGCGCAATGACTGTTTGGTCGGCCCTCTCAGGCCGCCTAAACCAGTCATGTGCACTTTCCCCATTCTCCATGCAGGCTGAATTACAGCCTGCATGGAGAACAAGCCCAGGCTCCCATTCCCTGGTTGAGTGGCCCATCAGGATACTCAAAAACAATCACAACGCTGCATTGAAGCGTTGTAATTGGTCAGGGGGGCCTGGGTGCTTTCCAATCACAATGCTGCATTGCAGTGTTGTGATTAATGAAGGAAGCCAGATTCCTGTTCCACGACGAGAGCAGGAGCAGAGACGTGGCGTTGGGACCGGCAGCAAGGTAAGTGTAAAAAAAAAAAACACGTTTTGATTTTCATTGCGCTACTTTGCACCCACGGTCATCCCCCCCTCCGCGTGTGCCCCGCTCATTTACATTGGGGGCTTTACTGTTCAAAGTTGCCTGTCAGATTCAGCACTGGTCGCTGCTTCAGGCTCTGGCAGCTGCTATAACAAACAGCAGTCTCAGTAAGTGAGGTGTGGCCGAGTTGTGTGCCTGGCTGCTACACCCTCTTAGAAGTAGCAGTGACTGCAAGGAGTTACTTCCTCTGAACAGTTGCGGCTCCTCCGCTAAGGTGGTAAAATAAAATTATAATAACTGTAGGAGAGTAGGGTCTGCTTCCTATGGTTACCCCCACTTTTTGCTGTGTTTCACTGGTTTTTCAACTTTAGTATGGCTGTGGCCCTGCTAATCAGGCCCACAGCCTAGCTGTTCTCTCTCTAAATGTATACCATTTACTTTAGGTACATACCAGATTGGGTATTGGGTCACCCTTATGAGCCCCTGTATATGGTACCTTAGGTACCCAGGGCATAGGGACCCCAGAGGCCTACCAGGGGCTGAAGCATGTATTGTGCAACCCCTGGTTAGCCTTCCAAACTGACACCACAGGTCTGTACTTATAGCCTGGGTAAGGTGGTGTAAGCACCCCTTACTTAGATATAGTATACCTATATCTACCTTTACATATAGACACTTAGTAACCTATTTATTTATTTATTTAGCGATTTATAGAGCGCCTGGTGACCCGGAGGCATCCCCGCGCTGTAGCATTTGTGGAGACCAGAGGGGAGAGGGGACTTTATTTTGGGAACAGCAGCGTTTTCAATTTTTTCCGGAAAAGGAGATGGCTGGGTTCCTGCCTCAGGGGGCGAGGAAGTGAGTTCCATCCTGAGGATGCTTTTACAGAAAAGCGTCTACCGCCGGTGCGTACCTTCCTGTATCTGGGGACGTTGGCCAGACGCTCATTGTTCGAGCGTAGGGATCTGGGGGCCTTGTAGGGGGTAACCAGGTCTCTCAGGATAGCAGGGCCGAGACCATTGAGAAGTTTGTGTGCGGTGCACAGGGCCTTGAATTCTACCCTTTGTCGTATTGGAAGCCAGTGGAGGGCCTTGATCGCTGGTCTGGCTGAGACTCTGGAAGGGAGATTCATAAGGAGCCGGGCAGCTGCGTTTTGCGTACGCTGAAGTTTAGCCATAGTGGCTTCAGGAGCTCCTAGATAGACCGTGTTACTGTAGTCTAGCCGCGCAAGGATCAGGCCTTGGACCAAGAGTTTCCTAGATAGGGGCGGAAGTAGTGGGAGGATCCTGCGGATGGAGCGCATGAGACCAAAACAGGTGCCTGCTGTTTTGGCTGCTTGGGTTTTCAGAGACAGCTCGGGTTCCAACCAGACTCCTAAGGTCTTAATTACTTGTTTCGGGGTGGGTACTTCCCCGAAGACGTCTGGCCAGACCGAAGAGGGGATGGTGGTCCATTGCTTGCCCAAAAGCATGACTTCTGTCTTTGATCCGTTTAGCTTGAGCGATGACTCGCACATCCAGTGGTGAATTTGCTGGAGGCAGTTCGGCAGATTGTCTGGGTGATTGTCCAGATGTGAGAGTGAGACGACCAATTGCGTGTCGTCCGCATAGCTCACTATCTTAATCCCGAAGGGGGCGACGACATCCTCGAGGGGGGCCATGTAGGCGTTAAATAAAGTGGGGCTTAGGGATGACCCCTGGGGGACTCCGCTCGCAAGGGGGAGGGAGGCAGAGTGGGAGTTGCCATCCCATACCTGGAACGAGCGCCCTGAAAGGAAGGATTCTATCCATGTGAGCGCCGAACCTGCGAGCCCTGCCACGGCCAGCCGATGGAGTAGGACACGGTGGTTAACCGTGTCGAAGGCTGCCCTGAGGTCCAGGAGGATCACTGCCACTGACCCTCCTGAATCCAGGATGCACCTTGCCTCCTCGATGACAGCGAGAAGGGCGGTATCTGTGCCGTGGCCCGGGCGGAATCCAGTTTGTTACTGCCGCAGAAGGTTGTTTGATTCAAGGAACTGTGATAGTTGCCCATTGACCAGTTTCTCGGCCATTTTGCTGACGCATGGGAGGAGTGAGATTGGCCGGTAGTTCGCCATGTCGGCGGGGTCCAAATGAGGTTTTTTTAGGAGTGCCTTGACTACTGCACTCTTCCAGCTTGGGGGGACAGAGCCTTGAGATAGCGAGATGTTTATCAGCTCCGTGATCGTAGGCACGATGACAGGGGCTACTGTTTTTAGGAATCTAATGGGGGCAGGATCTAGAGGGGAGCCGCTTTTCATTTTGGCCATGGTTGTGCCTACTTCGTCCAGTGTTACTGCTCTGAAAGCGGTCAGCTGAGGATGCATGATGTTTCCTGAGAGGTTGGTAGATGCATCATTGTCCATGTGGTTCAGCAGGCAGGGATGGGGGAGGGAGACTAGAATACGTGCGATTTTGGAGTTGAAGTAGGTAGCCAATTCGTCACTTCTGTCCGCCGGGGGAGTGATGGATGAGGGGGGAGCTGGTATTTTCAATAGCTCTTTGGCGATGAGAAAGGATTCTCTTGCCGAGTTGGTGGAGTTTTTTATTCTAGTGTCGTAGTGTGAGGCTTTAGTGAGCTTCAGGGTTGATTTGTAGATTCTCACCGACCTCTGATAGGCTTCCTTGCTGGCGTGCAGCCAGTCTTTCCTCCATAGTCGCTCTGCTTTTTTGCAGTCTTTGCGGAGAGTCCGGAGTTCCGGGGTGTACCATGGGGCAGATCCTAATTTCCCGTTTTTATCCTCACGGGTCACTCCTATGGCAGGCCTTGACAATCCTAAAGGCAGAGTGCTTGGTTTTGTGTGAGAGGGTGCCCTAGCATGAGCTGAGCCCCTCTGCACCTTTTGGAACCATCTCCTTATAGCTGTTCTATGATATAGCCATACCATATACTCTTAAGTGCATTATAATTCTCGCGGTTAATGCTAACTTTGCTTTGGCTTTATCAAAACATGTCATGTAAGGTGTCAAACACTTTGGAATACTACCCCTCACCAGTTCTGGTGGTTGGGGGTAGCATTCCACCCTTCTTGAGGGAGAAAACATGTACATACTGGTAAACCCGGTTAAAGTTAAACAGAGGCCCAGCATCACAAAATGGATGCTGCTGCCACTTACACGAGTCTGCCCTCCTGCTGCTGGATGAAACTCTGGCAGGGGAGGCCTGGACAATAGGTTTCCTTTCCAGGGAGGTGCTAGCACCTCCCCAGACAGGCTTTAGTGTATAGGGGCAGGGTGGGTTGCATTCAGTGAATGCTTTTTAGACACTACCTGGGACACACAAGGTGCTCCATGCATTTCCCAGTTCACACCAGTTGCTGGGGCACTTATCCCCAGCTCTGGCATGAAACTGACCAAAGGGGAAGGGGTGTAATCACCCCCTCCCCAGGTCCACCCATAGGAGGGACATTAGAGTTAGTCCAACCCCTAAACTTGCTATAAGAATAGGATCCCACTCCCTAGGATTTTATATTACCTTGAACGAAACTCTGCAACATATATCTTGGAACTTCGACATTCTATATCGACTGGAAGATGAAATAAATCTCCCTTGTGGTCAAGCAGTGACCACCCTGTTCAAACAGGCACCAACTGCATCGTTGCCAGGCTGTATTTTCGAGGCTCCCGCCGGATCCCGAAGCATCTGCAACACAGGACACAGACTTCCCAACATCTTAGAAGCCTACCCCAACTACCAGCAAAGCTGAGACCCATAGCTGACATGAGAGACGTGGGACTGGAACTCCTGGGCACCCTGCATTTTTGCAACTGCACCTACTTCCTGAGATATCTCAAAGTTGTACATTTGGGGTATTTGAAGCCCCTGTCATGAGCACCTTTTGCACCGAAGTACAGAGGCCAGCACTCCACAAGTGACCCGTAAGTCCCCTTTCTTCACCGCAGCTTGAGGTGTCTTTGAGGATCCTAGTCCATTGGCTAGTGAGCCCCCACTAAGGCCAATCCTTTGTTTCTTGAGCTTTCCTGGTTCCACCAGACATGTTCCCACTCCTCTCCAAAGGAGAAGTCCCTCAAATCTTGCTGGTCTGCACCGAAGCCAATCTTGTCATCTTGCGTGGATTGCTGTTGCCAAGGCTTGTTAGGTCCAATCTGGATTCTGATGCCGCAGCAAGCTAGATCCTTCATGGGACAGCTTGAATTCAGCTCCTGGTCATCGTTGACGCCTCTTGGTCTTCGTGGCTGAAGAGTCAAGCTTCACCTCTTTTACCTGAAAACACCCGATATTGGCTGGCATCTTCTCCTCGCCATCCAGGTCACTGGCTAGTGACCCAGACTCTGTCCCCGCTGCTTTCAGGTTCTTCACATCTCCGATCAACCCTTGGATCCACCCGGACATTTTTCCTCTGGTCGTCTGCAGCATTTCTCCGCAGCTCTCCATAGGAATCGACGACGAAACCTGATACCAAAAGACACCTATGGACCCGGCTTCCCTGGGTGTGGTAACACGAGTACTCCAGTGCTCCCATGGGTCTTGACTCTCAAAGTGTTTAGTCTAAAAAGGTTCCATCGTAGTTCACCTCTAAATGCCCTTAATCTTTAAAATTTTAACTTGTTCGTTCTCCATAGAAAGTCAAAGGTGATCCGTGGCTGTGTTTAGACACTGCACTCGTCCCCGTGGGCCTCCTGTGTCCCTACCTTGGGTGGTTCCTGGTAGCCCCAGAGGTTCTACAGGCCCTAGGCCTGCTTTCTAACCCTCACGTGGTTCTTATACCACTATTTTAGTATATGGTTTGTGAGGCCCCTAGGGCATACTGTATACTGTGCAACTTATCGTATGCTAATTAAGTTCCTTGTATTGCACTTTTACCTCTGACCTCATAAAAGTCCAGAGGGGTTGTGTTTAGAATAAATACATATATATATGATATATACCTTGTGTGGTGTGCTTTCATTTGATAATTCGAGAGATTATAATTGGTAAAACAACTATCTTAACTCACCTCTAATTCTTAGCCTGAAGGCTGCTCTCCACAGCTACCACTAGGATAGCTTTCTATAAAAGTTGACTTTAAACCTACCATCAAAAAGGGTCATTTGGACTGGTGCAAGGTGCCCACTAGAATAGTGAACATCATATGCCATGACAACTTCACACAATAACCTAATGTTATTTTAATTTTATTTAGAAGTACTGGCTATGTTGTTTGAGGGCGGGCTAGGCTGTTTAGAGGCTGGGGGAGGAGTGATGGCACCCCCCCCCCCAAGTGCGCATGAATGTTTGGCCAGTCCTCTGGTGCCGGCCAAACATTTCATGTTCTACACACAGGCTGTATTACAACCTGGATGGAAAACATGCCCAGGGTCTGAGTCCCTGTCTGACAACCGAACCACGATGCTAAGACCTATCACAACACTGCATTGCAGCATTGTGATTCCATGACCAGACAAGTCAACGCCGTCTCCTCGTCGTGCTTCAACATCCTGCGCATGCTACGTCTAAGATCTTCCGGTGGATCCCCACCGAGACCAGGAAGACGGTCACCCAGGCCCTCGTCACCAGCCGTCTGGACTACGGCAACACCCTCTACGCCGGAACCACCGCCAAACTCCAGAAGAGACTCCAGCGGATCCAGAACGCCTCAGCACGACTCATCCTGGACATCCCCCGCCGCAGCCACATCTCCGGACACCTGAGAGACCTGCACTGGCTCCAGGTCAACAAGAGAATCACCTTCCATCTCCTCACCCACGCACACAAAGCCCTACACAGCCAAGGCCCAGGATACCTCAACAGCCGCCTCAACTTCTACGCTCCCAAACGCCAGCTTCGATCGACCAGCCACGCACTCGCCGCCGTCCCCCGCATCCGTAGAGCCACCACAGGGGGACGGTCCTTCTCCTACCTCGCCGCCAAGACATGGAACTCCCTCCCCACCCACCTCCGCCTGACCCAGGACCACCTCGCCTTCAGGAAGCAACTCAAGACCTGGCTGTTCGAGCAGTAGCAGATCCCCCTCCCCCAGCGCCTTGAGACCCACTGGGTAAGTAGTGCGCTATATAAATGCGATGATTGATTGATTGATTGATTGATTGGTTCTGGGGAGCCTGGGTGCTCATCAATCACAACGCTGCACTGCAACGTTGTGATTGTCTCAGGGGAGCCTGGGTGCTTCCTGCTTCCACAGAAGCCAGGAAGAGGACGAGAGGACGGAAGAAAGGCAGCAGCCGTCCGCATCCAGGTAAGTGGGTTTGTTTAAATGCATTTTTTATTCTGTCCCCCTACCTCTGCTTGCCCTCCCCACACCTGTTTGGTAGCAGGCACTACTGCCTCTGAAGTCACTGCAAGGCCTCTGGCAGGTGGTGCACATGCTCTCCACATTTGTTCTTGTCCAGATACTCTGTGTTTCATACTAGAACCGCTTGATGGTACAGGCGCTGAATCGTTTGGAGAACATGCCCTTGGCCACGTGATCAAACACTTAAAGCTAAAATGTAGTAGTGATTAATCTGTTGTGGTGCAAATCCCAAAGGCGGTAAACATCACTTACAACGAAACTTTTACAACGCACTACCATTACAACGCGGTCATTACAACGCAAACTATTACAACGCATTGCGCTGGGGGGCGCTCTAGGATAGGGAATAGGTTAATATACTATCCAATAACCTTCCCTAGTGTCCACGGGGACTGGAGTTGGAATAGTAAATTAAACTATTCACTATCCAACACCCAAAAGCGCTATGCATTGTAATGGTATGCGATGTAAAACCGCGTTGTAAAGGCAGGCGTTGTAATAGCCTGCGTTGTAACGTCATACATCCCCAAAGGCAATCAAGATTTCTAAATAATGGGACAAATGTGGACAAATGTTCAGTATTTCTGATGATTGTTTTATGAATCAGCGTGAAATGATTATTACTGAGTACTGGTGCAAATCTGGGTGTGTACTGAGCTTTAGTGAGTGATGGTGCAAATCTGACTATGCTCAAATGCTTACTGAGCGAAGAGGCATACCTGAACATGCACTAACATTAGTGATGGTGCAAAAGTAGCCTCTGAGTGATTGTTCAAACTTGGGTGGACACTCAAGAGTTCCAAGTGCAATCCCAACATGCACTGAAACTTAATGAATCATAGTACTCATCGGAACATGCAGAAAGGATAAATGAGTGATGGGCAAATGGTGAGTGATGGTGATAATTCTTGATATATGAAGGTGTTCCTTAGTATGATGGTCCTTGCTTCTGTATAACTCTTGCACTGGCACAGTGGTGGTCATTCTTGATACGTAGCTGGTACTATTGGCACAATGGGGCCTACCAATCATCTTATGATTGCACGGGGAACATCGTTTACAACGCGGTGTTTACACCGCATTGCCTTTACAGCGATGCCATTACAACGCAAGTCGTTACTATGACTTGCGCTGGATGGCGCTGTTGTATAAGGAATATTGTAATTTTATATTCCAACACCTTCCCTACTGTTACGTGGACTGGTGTTGGAATATAAAATTATAATATTGCACAATCCACACCCTACAACGCAAGTCGTTGTAACGGCTTGCGTTGTAATGGCAGCGTTGTCATGTACCGCAATCTAAAAGATCGCGTTGTACTGACATACATCCGATTGCACTGGCATCATATTCCTTTATATATATTACCTACTGGCGGTCGCCAGTAGGTATATATAGTTAGGATTTTTTCTCTATGGGATTTTTGAAAATTCTATGTCTAATAACTTTGGCGTTTGTGGACGGAATTGGCTGAAATTTTCAGGAAAATGGCACATTTTGTTTCTGAGCAGCCCTTGAAAATTTGGGGGGGGTTCGTCAAGGGGGGGCCGAGAAAAAAGGGGGGTCCCAAAACGTGTTTTTAACATTGAGTTTTCCATAGGGCGGTTGGCCTCACTTTTAGCCCGAACGGCTGAATGGATTTGCATGAAACTTGGCAAAATTGTAGGGACTGGTAGCCCGATGTGCCTTTTGTACGTCTCAATATATGTGCTACAGTGGATTTTGAGAAATTAACGTTTAAAAAAAGATATATATCTGTAACAGCGGACCGGGCAGCGCTCCAGGACGCGTACTTTTCGCGCAACGGAGCTTTGTGAAGCGAAGCTGATTGGTTCTCCGGCGTCTGTCAACATTCCAAACAGTCCGTAGCGGCCGCCATCTTGTCTCTCGGTAGGATCGAGAGACAAGAGGAGGCGAAAGCGAAGGGGCAAATGACCATAAGGGGGAATAGTAGATCCTCGCTGACCCCCTAGGTTTGATGTGGAGGTTTTAAAAGGGCCCCGCGGGGCAAAAAAAAAAAAATAATAATAATCGAACGGCTGAATGGATTTGCACGAAACTTGGTAAAATATTAGGGACTGGTAGCCCGATGTGCCTTTGCTAGGTCTCAATATATGTGCTCCAGTGGATTTTGAGAAATTAACGTTCAAAAAAAGATATATATCTGTAACAGCGCTCCGCTTCGCGTAACGGAGGTTTGCGACGCTGATTGGTCATTCTGTCACTGGGCTATAGTTGGGCTACATCTGGCTGATATTTGGGCTACATTTGGTTTTTTTCGTCTCTGGCGGCCATCTTTGGGCTACATTGGGCTACATTGGGCTTCATTGGGCTTCATTGGGCTACATTGGGCTACATTTGGGTTCCAACATATATATAGGCCAATGTAGCCCAATATATATTTTTCAAAGTTAATTTTCGTAAAAACCACTGGAGCATATATCTTGAGACATAGCAAAGGCACATCGGGCTACCAGTCCCTACAATTTTGCCAAGTTTTGTGCAAATCCATTCAGCCGTTCGAGCTAAAAGTGAGTCCAACCGTCCTATGGAAATGAAGGAAATGAAAGGGTAATTTGTAATTAGCAAATAGCTCATCGCAAACTAGGAATGGTAAAGAATCGCTATTTATTCCTTAAAGTTCGCTATTTAGGAAATGCAAAAAACTTTGATGATACATATGGCGGTTCATCTCTAACAAGATAAGAAGCATAGGGATAGATTTATGATGACTGGCGCATCACCAGGGATGTGTTAGTCATTCTGTGCCGCTGTTCCGTCACCTATGGTGTGCTGCATTTACAATGCGGCGCATCATGGGGCAAAAACAGCACAGATGCGTGATGTATCTGTGCCGTAAAGGTGGCGCATTGCTGGAGTTGTATCGCAAGTGTGATGAAGCTCCAGCAAGGGTCGGGGGTGCCCCTGTCGCAGGGTTTCTGTTCTCACACAGAACTGTGGACAGAGGATTGGAACCTCGGCGAATTAGGGTGTCCCAAAACTCACCTTAGTAATCAAAAACCCCTTAGCAAGCTAGGTACAGTGTCACATTGGATATAACAAACTCTCAATGTTTAGACAATCCAGAATATGAACTTATAGTACCTCAGGATACGTGGAACTCATGAACAGTCGGTCGTTATATATTTCTTAGAAACCAGAACATGGAGTTAAGAAGAACACATGTGTATTTGAAATGTTTATTTACTAATGCCGTCTTCTCAGGCGTAGTATCTTAGATAATACAAGTACACATATTATCAGTAGCAAAATTACCAGCATAGTTACTAGTACATAAAAAGCGAATGGTGACAGTATGTTAACATGCTGTAAATGAATAAGAGTTAGCAACACTTATAAGCAGCCGCGGGCCGTGGAGGGAGTTACGGTGGGGCAGGGAGGCGGGGAGGGGGAGGGGCAGGGTGGAGAGGGCTCCACCCTGCTTCTCCCCCTCCCCGCCTCCCTGCCTCACCGTAACTCCCTCCACGGCCCGCGGCTGCTTATATCTCACCCTCCCTAATACACATATTATATTATTTGCTAAGAAGGTCTCTTTGTGTTGGTTTAGGGCGTGCCCATACTTTAGTGTCTTAGATTTGAAGGAATCACATCAGCATACACCAGCTCTCTCTTCATGTGAACCGCATCAAGTGTTGTGTATGTGTGTTCGGCAAAGCAATATAAAACCCGCCTCATGCCCAGAATTGGCAGAAGTTGCACTTATGTTATGAGTATGAAGTCGTGGAGATCAGACCTCATAACAATTCTGTATCGTGTTGTTCTTGAAACTTTAGCACTCGCTGTACAGATATAGTTTAACAAGCAAAGCAGATAGTAGAGCAATAACATATTATTCTCATGTAAACCACGATGAACTACTAGGTTGAAAGCTAAAGCAACAACTAAGTGTCGTGTGCAGAAGTTGCAAAAAAGGAAAAATGGCGTTTAAACCGGTAATGAGCCCATGCTAACTTAACACGGTGTAAAGATATCCAGGACGTAGATGACACCTCCCCATGATCCGGAAACGAACTGAATAAGATAATAGAAGTGCCATCTCATGAGAGCAGATTGCAAGTTTATATGTGGACGGTCCGCAAGGTAAAGCATTAAAAACTAGGAAAATTTAATGCTAAAGAAAAATAAAACAGCCAAGTACTTTATCGAGTCTTAAGCCAATAGGCAAGGTAAATAATAAAAACTTGACAAATAAGTCAATGAATTGTCAATGAAATGCTAGTACTCAGCATATCAAACATGAAAAAGGTCTATGACATAACTGTGTATGCAAAATAAGCTGCAACAGCCTCCAATAGGAAGTCACCGTCTTCATCCGAAAACAGTTCAGCCATCCAATTTAAAAGCGGAAAAGAACATACGTGCTCTCCCAGCACCGGATCCTCTATCACCATCAGAGGACAGCTCGGTGGGTTTTCAAGAAAGCTCTGTTCCAAGAAAGACTGTGTTGCCGCCAGTAAATTCCAGGGACCAATTAGTCCATGCATCAATGCCACAGCCATAATCCTTTCGCCAGGACAAACCAACTCGTGAGTAATGATAGGAGTCATCAGCTGATTAAAGTCGACGTCAGGAGAAACCGGTCCGCAGAGACACAAATCAATGGCCCAATCGAAATCACAGGTCAGGCAGTGAAATACAGGCTGGACACAGGTGAAGTAGGAGAATCGAAAAGATAATCCATATGCCGTGCTTAATATCGCCAACGGCATTGTGCCATAATATTCTAGCATGCGATTGCGGAACAGTGTCAGCAGCTGCAGGGCGGGAGGTTGCATAGGAGGGACATCCATATTTAAAAATGTAAAAAAGCACAAGAGCGTCCGCTGGTAATGCAAGTAAAAATGGCAATTCACGAAGCAGAGTGGAAAAAATACAATGAAAGAAAGTAGGGATGACTCGAAAGATTTTCTCAAATGAAGTCACAAGACCACTGGTAACAACTTTAAAAAAGTGCGCCAGGGCCTTTGTGGAGGATGCGTTAGAGATAGTCCGAACCATCTTGCTGAAATGGAAAGGCAAATCTGAATTGAAAAGGGTCTGCACCTCTGTACGGGTGTTCGCTATGTGAAGCACGAAAGTTTCACGGGCCGAACTCAAGGCCACCTCTCTCTGAGACAAAAGAGCTCTTATTCTTGCCATGCCGTTGAAATCTGCTCCCAAGGTTGGTATTTGTGGCGAGATTGAAAACTCCCTATGTTCATGTGTGGGAGGAAATAGAACATTTCTGCAGCAAATAACCCGTTCACTTACTGTTACGATAAAAGGAATACTTTTAATTAACCCAGATCAATCTTCATTATTGAGCATCAAATAACTACCATTTTCCAACAACTTGAACGTGGGGATGATAGCAGGAACTGGCGTGCCTTGCAACACGCAAGCCATATTTGGTCGGTGTTTGTTGCATGAACCGTGTAACTGTATGTGCCTACACATTAGTGAATGATCTGGCGTCTCAGTGCATTCCTCTCCATTCAGATAAACTTCTTGATCATCTTTGAAACATCTGTATGTGTATGGAAGCGACCAGACCTCATGAAGAAAAGCACTACCTAAAGGTTAATAACGACCTATTGGTATATATTTCATACAATTTGAAAACTTATATAAAGCAAAAGGCAGCGTTATTAAACCGTGGATAAGGCACGTTGCCAAAAAACCCGCAATCCTCTGCTGATGATGTCACTGAGCATGTCATGAATGATGTAATATGTGACATCATCAGCAGTGGATTACGGGTAATAGTATCTCTAGTTTACTCCCCTATAGCTGTCTTTCTTTTAACATAAGTGTCTGTTTCCTTCCCTTATACTTACTGTTTTTGGTTCGCTTCCGGTTCGCGTACCGGCGAGCGAACTGGGAAGCGAACTAAGAGAAATAGAGGTTGGCACAGTTCCAAATATTGTACCAATTTTTTAATAACGGGGAGGTAGTTCTGAAAAGAACTTTTTTTTTTATTGTTTTTGTTGTTTTATATTTTTTTTATTATTTTTCGGAACATTTTTTTACTTTTTTTGAATTTTTCTGAACAGTTTTATATTTTTTGGGGTTTTTCTTGGAGGGGGCAATGAAAACGATTCATTGTAAAGGGCTCAACAGGAGCAACAAAACAAAAAAAAAGTATTTATTATTTTGGGCGTTTCGTACAAACTTGCATATGATAGTCAATAGCTCTGTTGATCAGAGTGATGCTTCTTTCTCCGTAGCAAATGAATCCATCGCAAAATACGCAGGTGTGTTTTACTTCACCAAATCTCATTTGTATATTTGGCACCATCTCCCTGCCCTCTGGTCCCGTTACTTCCGGTACAACAGATCTTCTGGCCATAATAGGGAGATTATCTAGGTCGTTACGAAACTGTGCAGCACTGTAGTTGTTAGGATGCCACCTAGTCATATGGCGATGCATTGTGTAGTTTCCGAAACTGTATTTTTTCTCGGTTCCTCTGGACAGTCTATCTTGACATATAAGGCAAGTTACGTATCTTGCATTTACTTTTTTCTCACCTTTGGGAATTTTAAAAAATTGCCAAATGAAGTTTTCTTTCCGGTGAGACGTCCTGGGCTCCTCAGGCAAAAACTGCCTCTCTTCGTGTTCGTCGTCCTGTTCCTCTTCTTCCTCTTCTTGTTGAATTATAACTTGAGCAGGTGGTCCACTCTTCCTTGGATGTGGTGGAGGTGGTGGGGAAGCACCAGCTGAAGCTACTAAAGAAGCCATTGCTCAGTGATCACAAAGGGTCTTTCTCTCACAATGATGAAAGTCAGAGTGAGGAAAGAAGGAGGGATTTTCATCATTTGGGAAAAACAAGAGTTCTCAATCAATGAAAAGTGTTCATTTTAGATTATATGACCTAGTCTTACATCATTAGGAAACCAAAAGTGAAATGAACCAATGAAAAGTGTTATTACCAAGTCACATGACCTGCTGTGTTTACGTTAAGCGCTTTGCAGGGCCTCCCGGTTTGCTTCCAGAAACCTGCGCTTTGCGACTCGGTTCGCGTACCAGTTCGCTAACGTAGCACGTCATATGACGTATCACGCGACAACGTGAAACGTCATGCGGACGGGAGGCGTCACGATGTTGTTTTGTAACGCGGCAGTTGCGGTAAAGACACGTTTACCGGCTCGCGGTCTATTTCGCGGCATCAAGGTCAGCTAACGGGAAGCTTCCCGATTCGCGAAGCGGGAACGAAGAAAAAAAAATATTTAAAAAAATAATTATTCATAAACATATAAAATATATTTTTGGATTTAAAGAAGAATACATTTTACAGCTACAGATATTAGCTGTTAAAAAACCAATGAAATTCACTGAAAAAACCATAGGTTATAGACCATATATAGTTAGGAATTAGCATTTACAAAACCTTGAAAATTCACTGAAAAAACCATAGGTTATAGACCATATATAGTTAGGAATTAGCATTTACAAAACCTTATTTTACTCACACAAAACCATTGAAATTCCATATATAGTTAGTTGCACTAACTATATATCGCGCACCCGCAATCCACTGCTGATGATGTCACATATTACATCATTCATGACATGGTCAGTGACATCACTGATGACATCACTGATGACAACATCCAGTGATTATGTGTTTCTGTAAAGTTTAAATATGTTTTACATATTGAAGAATGAGTGGATGTATAAGTGTCTGAATGAAGGTTTTAGTAGGTGCGTGATTGACTGTATGAGTGAGTGATTAAATGCGTCTTACTGAATGCACGGGTTAGTGACTAAACTGTCTGAAAGTGTGCATCAGTATGTCTGTTGTTGTGCAAGCTGCTGCATGTGTTGATCAGTAGCTATATAAGTAGCTATATGGGTTATTGATTGGTTGCACAAGTATTTGTATGGGAGACTGAGTGTGTGTATGGCTGGCTGGGAGGTGTGTGACTCTGTGCAGATCAATGTGTACTTGTATCAGTGATTCTATAAGAGAGTAAGTATGTGTTAGTATATGTTTCAAAAATGTAAGGTGTTCTGTGTTTAACTGTATAGATGAGAAAATGGAAGTGTGATTGATTCTTTTCAGGACTGACTAGGTGTGTGAGTAACTCCATGGATGAGTGGCAGAGTGTGAGTGTCTGTATAGGTGTATGAGTGCATATGATAGTGTTGTAAAGATGAGTGATTGTATGTATGAATGATTGTATGAGTGAATGTGTGTGTAGACATAGGAATCAGTGAGTGCGTATGTAGTAACTAGTATTGGTGTGTCAATGGTTTCAAAAATTATACTCTCTATTTAACACTGGGTGTAATAGAGGTTATATTAGAGTGTGAGGAGATGCATTGTATTATCACATGAATGATATCATCAGTGATGTGATCATTGATGTCAAGTGAGATGTCATCAGTGATGTCATTTGAGATGTCATCAGTGATGTCATCAGTGATGTCACTGACCATGTCATGAATGATGTAATATGTGACATCATCAGCAGTGGATTGCGGGTGCGCGATATATAGTTAGTGCAACTAACTATATATGGAATTTCAATGGTTTTGTGTGAGTAAAATAAGGTTTTGTAAATGCTAATTCCTAACTATATATGGTCTATAACCTATGGTTTTTTCAGTGAATATATATATATATATATATATATATATATATATATATATATATATATATAGTGGGAATTTCTTGTTCAGCATATGGAAAAACTTCCACTGACATAATATCGATGATTCTTAGCATTTTCACAATATTATCACCACTGCTGTCTGAGGCCTCAGTCTGTAACCTGTCTGAATCCATCAATACACTCTCACCACCCATTTACTCATTCATCCATCCCGGCACTCGTCCAGGCACGGTTTATCCATGCACAAGTTACTCTCTCATTCATTTGTCCACTCACTCATACAATTGTTTATTTTGTCTTAAAGTCACACATTCAACCATCCACACAAACTCGTCAATCAAGCAAGAAGTACTATCACAAAAAATACGCAGATCCATTGGCTTTACCAATCCTTGTTTACTACGGCATTAAAGCGATAAAAATGTATCTGTAAAAGGCACGCGCATTCCTACACTATCTTTGTAAGGCACATAGAACCTCTCTGCATTAAAGTTAACAAATGCATTCAGGGGCATATTTACAAGGAATTGGCGTAGGGCAGCATCTCAAATCTTTTTGCCGCCCTGCTCCATTTTGAAAGGACAGGAATGCACTCTATTTACAAGATACAGTGTCCTTTCAACCAGTACAGGCCCACATTTTTCAGCCGTTTGCCAATGCAGGCACGCTTGCACCATGGTGCAAGGGTGTCTGTGTTGTGCTGGCATGATTGTGTTTGTGCAGGAAGGCGCACCTTCCCGCACAAAAATAAACACGAGAGGCATTTTCCTCTTTTTATGCAGCACATGTGGAAAGAGGAAATAAATGAGGAAAAATGCAAACATTTCTCCTTTACCTGATGTTGTAAATCTGGGGCAGCGTCAAAGTCCATGGGTGTTGGGCGGGAATACCCACAGCAACACCCACGGAAGGCTTCTTTTCAAGCAGAGTAAGGCAAGTCAGCGGCTTGCGTTGCCACTCCGTACTCCATATCCACAAGCCAAGAAAAGCCACGCAGGGTGGCTTTACATGGCTTTGTAGACATGGCTAAGCCCTGTGCGCCACTGGAACATTTAAAAAAACGATGTTCCAGTGACGGCTTGTAAATATGCCTCTTAGTTTATAATGTCATATCATGGTGTTGGAATCAAGGGCGGCTCTAGGCTTATGGCGGCCCTGGGCAGGGATCGTAGGCAGGGGGCCCCGGAAGAGGGGGTCTGGGCGGGGCGGAGCGCGGAGGCCAGTGAAGAGGCGGGGGGGGGGGGGTCAGGGTGTTTGGAAGTGGAACAAAGCCAGAGGCCGCCAAATCCCTGCCAGCAGCCTCCACGCAAATATGTATCCATCCTCAGAGGATTATTATATTAAGGATATATATTGGCGTGGTGGCCCCTGGGGTTTGGTGGCCCTGTGCAGGTTGTACACCTGCACAGGGCCACCAAACCCCAGGGGCCACCACGCCAATATATATCCTTAATATAATAATCCTCTGAGGATGGATACATATTTGCGCCCCTGTTGGAATGTGTAAAATCACATTTCCGCCTCGGGTTTCTTTTGTATGAAACGAAGATTTGGCAATTTTCATCCGTCAACTGAATTTTGTTACACTTCTTTTGTGGTATTACAGCGCCATCTTCTGGCGGTATTCTGAAAGTTAGTGCACTGTTGGTGTAATACGATCTCTCACAGCATGAGCCCTCATGCTTTTAAAGCAGCTTGCAGGCAGAGAGAAAGCCTTGCTAGATTTAAAAGTAAAAATAGAAATGTGTGAGCAATTAGAATATCCACACCTCCCCAACACTGCCTTAACCTGAAGTCTAGAAAGAAATAACTGGTTTTATAAACATGTATGGCTGGGAGAGAAACAGCGTGGGTTACCTTGCCAATAACAACTGTACTAATTTTAGTAATCGTGGAATGATGAAAGGCAGAGTCATTGTCATGTCAGTGAAACTACTTCCAATTAGCATCTCGAGTCTGGGTGGTCAACGCACCAACCTGCAGTTTGACAGCACTTCCTGTGGGGACAACGGAATAGACATGAAAAGGGGCAGCCCAGTGCCAGAAATTGGAGGAAGACATTCGTGGCCATCTGTAGATCATTTACATGTTAGACAGTGAAATAAGGAACCATAAGTGACTAGATGATGCATACCTCCCTTGTCTGGAGACAAAAGAAGAAGAATCTTTGCCGGGATTCCAACTAGTAACCTGCAGGTCAAATCTAGATAAATGCAGGGTGCATTCAACCCACTGGCCTATGCTGTCAAGTACAGAGTGAGCTATCTTTGCAGATTCTAGCAGGCGCAGGTAAAATCACAATGGTGTAAGTGAGTGCTTATCAGGTTTTTCCTGTGAATCCTACCAGGATGATAAAACCTGGCAGGGCAGACTCCGCCTTTCATCCTATTGAGGTGGAGATAAGCTGTCAACTCAGTTGGATAGCACATGGCATTTACAGCACCATGAAGAGGAAAAAATACTGTTGAAAAACATCTACAACAAAGTAATTGTTATTGTTTGCCGACATATTCTTACAAAATGTTTGCAAGATGTAGGTTTCTGCCTAGAATCTAAAGAAAAGATATGCTTCTATTCTGCTTAGTTTTAAGGACATCACTTTACCCGTGTATGTGTACTATGGAATGTATACATTACCTATATAACAAACAAAAATGGTGTATATTTTTTATTGGTAACAAGACCAAACATGTATTCTTCGAAAATTCACTTAATTCAGAATCCCTCCACTTCATATAGAAACTCTGAAGTTCTATAGGGGCGCATGCAGCGCACAGCATGTGCTTATGCCACCCTTGAATGGCTGATGATGATAGCTACAGAACTGTGTGACTGTTGACTGGTGATGAGCTCTGTCCTACTATTGCTAAACTCCCTTACACAGGTAACTAACAAAAAAAATGAATGTTTCCTTCTGTAATGAAACTGGTTCTCATGTAAAGCGCTCTGATACCTGATGTCCCGGATCTAGTTCGAGCTATATAAAACTCTAATAGAAAAAACTAGTTTAAGAAGCAGCCATTGGTGGGAAAAAGGCTTTCGCTGCATGTCAAAGGATGATGAGTTAGGAGGCGTGCAGCAACTTCTCAGCAAGATGGAGGACTGGTGGCTCAATGCGCAAAGCGTTTTTGAAGTTGCAAAAAAACATGCGATTCTGAGCCCAAAATTTCAGATTGCGAAGTTCAGAAGGCATATAGCAAGGTAGAAATGTCTTTCTGACTTTGTAAGTACAGCGAGCAGCCCATACTGAATTGCAAAGGGAGCAGGTCAACTAATGGGTTAAATGAAGAAAACGAATTTCGTAGCGCGACCTGCATCGCATTTTGCGATGCAGGGCGCGCTACGAAATTCGTTTTATTAATTTAATTGTTTACTTACCTGCAATCATCCATATTCCGGTGTTTACCACCACCCACCCTGCCCTTCCCCCGCCCCGCCTGTCTGCCCTACCACAACTCCCTCCACGGGCCGAGGCTGGGCATATGGTACCCAAAGCTCAGAGAGAAAGAACTGTCTACTGTTGCAGGAACAATTAGGATGGGTGCAGTGCTTAATTTGAGGCAGTGGTTTCCGGTGGTCAGCGCCACCACTTAAGCATCAACACTGGCGGTTTTCATGAGCACCAGTTAAGGGCACATTAATTTACAGGGAGATTGAGTGATTTGCCAAAAATCACAAGATGTTGAGTCAACACCAAGACTCGAACCTGGGGGGTCATTACGACATTGTGCCGGTGCTTGGAACAATCCACCTGGATTGCGGCAGTTCCGCACACAAAATTAAGATGCAACTGTCACCGTGGCGGTCGCATCGTGTATCTCTGATACTGCGGCGGGTGCAGCTGGCTGCAGCACCCACCACAATGACAGAAATACTGTGTTTGCATGTCCCTGCACTACGTGGCAGGCACCACACGATGCCTGCCACCTAGTGCAGGGAAATGTAGGGGGGTAACCCCTCAGTGCATATCCACCTCCCCCAACACAAGTGGGGCCCGCTACGGGCACACAAATGCAATCCTCGCCATCCTGTGAATGGAGGTTTCACCGCCATACATCGGCTGGTGGGGAGGCAGCACCGTAATATGGTGGACGGTGCCTGCTAGGCACCGCCACCATATTGTTGATGCAGGGTGGGTCCACCAGGCAATCGTAAAGATTGGCTGTGGTGGACTCATGGCGGAAGGACTTTGCGTCCGCCGGCACACCGCCCGCAACTGTAGTTTTCTGGGCAGAGAAGTGATTTACGATGGCGGTGAAGCCGCAACCGGCAGGCTGCCGGTGCCAGTTTCACTGTCATCATAATCAGCCCCCTGGTTCCCCAGCTCCGAAGTCCGCAGCTCTTGCCATTATGCCACATCCTCTCTGCACTTTCATGGTATGTAGTTGTATCTGTTTTAGGTGGATCTAACAGGAGAAATGGGCTGGTGCAAGATGCCTCCTGGTGAGAGCCCCAGCACTTATGTTTTTTTTTTACAAATGAACCACTGGATAGGCGATAAACAAACCAGTAGACAGTCACGCATTCACATTAGGGCAGGAAGCTACGTGTAGCCTGTGGGTAGGGAGGATTACAAAGACTATAAAGTAACAGAGGGGAAAAAAGGAAATCTCTAATAAATGATGCAGTGGCTCGTCCTGCTATCTCCAGGAATCAACTTGATGTGAAGTCCAGAAGTGACGGGGGTTTCTTTAAGAAAATGATAGCTTATAAAACGGGCCTGCATTGTTCATGAACACATGCTGCTAATTAATGCATAAAACACGGACAGCGCAATGTTGCAATTTGGAGAATCTGTAAAACTGCAACAGAGCAATCTAAATCTGATAAATGTACTTTGACACATCAGAAAACAAGCACTGGCAAAGCCAGTGAGTCTAGCTTTAGCAAAATGAAGTGATTGTTACTTTTTTATTTTTTATTTCAAGCATATGCCACAAAAATAAAAAGAAGAACAAAAGAAAAGCCATGCCCTGCCAAACGTGGCAGGCATGGGCAGGGCTGGACTGGCCATAGCGGGCACCGGGCGTTTTCCTGGTGGGCTGAAAGGGTGGGGGCCGCTTTTGGACCGGGGTGGGGGGGGGGGCGTTTTCATTAA
The DNA here is from genome assembly GCF_964261635.1 of Lissotriton helveticus. Classification (NCBI taxonomy): domain Eukaryota; kingdom Metazoa; phylum Chordata; class Amphibia; order Caudata; family Salamandridae; genus Lissotriton; species Lissotriton helveticus. Next base: position 993,361,522 of record NC_136067.1, read on the forward strand.
TGGGGGTCAGTTTTGAAGATTTACTGCAAAATAGGCCCCCAAGAACATAAGCGCACCAGCAGTTTTTCCCATCAGCCCCCCTCTCCCCGGGGGTTTGTCCCATGTAATTGCTAGGGCTGGTTGGACTTCCCAGTCCAGCCCTGAGGACGTGCTGGCATTTTTATTAAATTAACCATTGCATACAATTTTAACAGGACATCATGGGTTCTTAGAAATTGTATAGAAGCTCTTTTTAGTTCCTGTGCACATCACATGAAAATCTGGCTACTAGTGGAGCGAGCCATACTAAACAACATCAACCCGCTGGTGCTGCTGACAGCGAACAAACTCACACACGCCTCTAGCCCTTTCTTCAAGAATACGAAAATTGCCCTACTAAAAATAGACAACAAAATGGAGAATAGGGTAAGGAACTTGAAATGAGAATCCCTCTGGGCCAACAGTAAGTTCAAATACAATGGCCAATGCTTAGCCTTCGAAGCATGGATGGAGAAAGGCATCTCGCACCCAGCTCAGCTAGAGGAAGAAGGCCACCCCTGTACTTTCGAAACACTGAGAGGAAGACACAAACTCCCGGCAATGGAGTTCTACAACTTTCTAAAAATCAAAACAGCCCTATCAAAAGCCAAACTTTCACCAGCCACCCCGTCAATCATGTAATACATCACGGATATCAATAAAATAGGTCAGCAAGTATCACACATCTATAAAATGCTCCGCCCAATCACCACCAAACTCAATGACAAGACAGCTAACTAGTGGGTAAAACAAACCAATACCCCACTCAATGAGCAGGAGCTAGCTCTTCTTTGGGCCTCCCCATCACGTAACAAAATTACACCTGCACTAATAACAAAATTCTGGCTCCTCCTCAAGACCTTCTGGACCCCCGCCCATTTAGCCTCAAGAATTTTCCTCTCCCACCACCGCTTTTATAACCGCACAACTCCCTACACGGCAGGACAGGGACCTCCTAGACCTCGTTCTGACTGCAGCTGTTAAACTGGTCCTGTTCAACTGGAAAGATACTGCTAGGACATCATACAAATGCTGGTTTAACTGGGTGACATACCTCAGAGGCACAGATAGCACTGCCCTGCAAAACTCACCCTGGAGGCCAGCCACTAGGGGGATGTGGAAGTCGCTAGACATTTTCCTCGAATCATACGAACCCCCTTGAACTCACTGTGGTCCCCCCGGGAGGACATCGCCTCCACACAGTGACACAAACCCAGACTAGGCTCAAAGTGAATGATCACTTCTCGTACCCTACCTCTCCCTTCTTCTCTCTTCTTCCTATCCTGTCTCTAATTTTTCCCTGCTAGACAGCACAGGGGGCTCCAGCTGGACGTATTCAAAACAGTATCATGTAATGTTTGTAATGCCAGCTACGCTTTCATGTAATTTTTGTAATGCCAATTACGTTTATCTGGAACCCTTAACGAAAATGCTAATATACTTGTTTTGTAAAAAAAAAAAAAAAAAGAAAAATACATTGCAATGTATAATGATTAAATGAGTTTAAACCCTCAAGGGTAAATAAATACAGAAAAAGGATAAATAATAGTAAGTAAAAACACTGGCAATGTAAAAATATTCGTTCACCTCCCAGCCGTGGCACTGAACTATGGGCGATATTTACAAAGAAATGTAGGAGCGCGGAGCGGCGCCAAATTTGGCAGTGCAGCGCTCCACCATTTCCAAAACGCAAGGATGCGCCACATTTATAACAATATGGCACACCCCTGTACTTTCCCTAGCACTGGCACTAAAAGTAGCTGCCCAGCGTCAACACAGGCACCCTTGCACCATAGTGCAAGGGTACCTGCATTGCAGGGAATGATTGTTGTTGTGCAAGAAGGGACACCTTCCTGCACATAAACAGTAATTAATGGCATTTTGCTCTTTCTAAGTGTGCTGCACAATGGAAAAGGCAAAAACGAGGAGAAATAGAAGTATTTCTCCTCGTGCGCCATTCTAACATCTGCTTTTGCATGGTGTTAGATTTTGGCAATGCCTCAGATTTACACCTTCTTGTAAATCGATTGCAGCATCAAAAAGGAATGGGTGTTGGAGTAGAACGCCCACACCAACACCCATTGCACGCCACTTTCACACAGATACCTGTGTGAAAGGGAAGCATATTTACATAGCGGCATATGTCACAAAAAGTGGTTTAATGCCACTTTGTAAATATGGTGCAGGACATACCGCCAGTGGAGCATCAAAAAAAGTGCCACTCCGGTGCTACTATGTGCTTGTACATATGCCCCTATATATATTTTAAGGCAGGTGTGGATGTGATAAGATAACATGCAATCACTCACAGTGCAAGACCCCCATTTGATTAAGTGGGCTGACCTGTTGCCCCATGCTGTATGTTGTTGTGGGGTGAAGCAGGCTGTGAATGACAATTGAACTGACCGCTGTGAAGAAGCAGACTGGCCAAACGTCCCTCCAGTATATTATATGCAAATATATATTTACGTTTGGTTTGAGGCACAGCTGTTGCAGAACTTATGTCATCACCGTAAAAAAAGCTTTAAGAAGTAGAGTAGAGAGAGGAGCTTATGTTCCTCTCACACGTTGATTTTCCATTCTACATGTTTTCAGTGGGCAGAAAGTACACACTTCGAATGAAAAAGAGTGCTTGTATTGCACTTTTTGCCTTTTGGGAAAGCGTATGTTCAATGCAGTTTGCCTAAGTTGGCTATGATGGCAAGCGAATGATCAAGGCTGAGTGATTCATTAGGAAATGTTGTGATAAATGCAGACATCCTCACTTAATTGTAAAAAGCATATGTTAAAAACTATAGGCCTCCAAAGGAGAATGGTTTTGAACTTTGCTGAATCCTGTACACAAGCATTTCATTGAATGGAATCTCTGAATACTGAATTAGGCAAGAGTTTTTGTACTAGTAAACCCTTATGACAACCACAGGGGGTAGAATACTTGTGCTGATATAATTCTTCTTCGTGTGTCTTGTTTTGCCAAATGTAATTTTGTACATCTTTGTAATTGTTTGACTGTATGCCTGATGGATACTGTATGGGGACGTGCATGCTCCATACAGAAGGTCTGAGGTATTTTTGATGACAAGCGAATGATAAAGGCTTAACGCCTGATGGGTTAATTGGCAAAAGTTTAGTCATCTGCATTGGGTATGATCTATTTTTTATGAATAGATGCAACAGTGGTAAAAAGCCTGACTTGTTTATTGTGTAAAGCATACGTTAAAGCCAATAGGCCTTTAACCCCTTGGGCGCGGCGCGATTCTGCACCTGTGTGGCCGTTTTTAAGAGTGGGCGGGATCATTATGGCCCCCAGCCGTCATCAGCACACGCCCACCGTGATGCATAACGGACGGGGGCCGTCATCAGCATAGAAGGGGTTAAGGGTGGAATGGTATGACACCTACATGAACTCCTGTAGACAGCCATTTTGTTACATGGAATCTTACAGATTGCCATATTTGGCAAGGGTTGTGATATTGGTTGCTCCATTTGACAAACATTGGGGTTGCGACATTTGCACTGTGAGAATCTTTGCTAGACCCTCTTAGGAATGGAGCATTGTTTTGTCAACTGTAATTGTGTACATGTTTTTCATTTTGTTACTGCATGCCTGATGATCTTGTGAGGAAGCTTACAAGCATTACAGTAGACCCGAGTTGGTTATGGTAAATAACCAATTATAAAGAGCAATGGCATCTCTGATGCCATGAATCTGATGTGTTTATGATGGAAAGGTATGGCAAGCACAGGAAGCTTAATTATTTTGGGAAAAGCATATGTTAAACCTGATAGGTATTTAAGGATGGGTTGTTAACTCATTATGTTGAATTTCACAGATCACTGTAGAAGGCAAGGGTTTTTGGATTGAATAACCGATAGGCCAAACTCTGAGGGTGGAAGATTTGCAAGGCCCTCTTAGGAAGGGTTATATATTGTTTTGCCACCATCATTTGTAAATAATTGTATGTGTGGTATTTAGCTCTGTGCATAGTAATGTGCCTTTTAGGTCAAGTCTTATAGAGTTAACTATATCCCAGGCTCTTGTAATCAAAAGATTCATACAAACTACTCACTCCATAAACATATAAAGAGGGGCTTTGGATCAGTCCTCTTCATCCATTGGTATATTCCAACAACATTCACATTCTGGCCATAAAGCGTACAGTATAGGGCAATGGGTCAACCCACTTCAGTCGTTGCCCTTTGAGTGATGGGATTCCAGATTACAGGAGTACATCTGCCTGCAAATGAGTGTGCTTCAGTGACAGAGCTGGTGCTCCAGTACTTTAGATTTTCATTTGCTCCTTTGATAGGACCACTTCCATTTTTTTCATGTTTCAGATCTGTTTATTTATAGGAGCAACCAGCATCTTCCCCAGACAAAGCTATTGAGCTGAAGACTAGTGTGACGAAACACGTGTCGGCTGTTTTTCCTGACTTGGCAGTTTTTTCTGACTGATAATATAAACTTCAATGAGAAACAATACTTGGCTCTTGTCTTTGAATTGACGGATCTATAAATTACTAATAGAAGTGGAAGCACTTTATGTTGATTGTTGTAGTGAGTGCTGTGGTACCCGTTCTTCATGTCAACAAGGAGGTCTTTGGCTAAAGTGTGTTATGCATTCAGGGTAGTGTGATGCATTTGTAGAATACAGCACCACATTGAAAGAATGTCTCTGCACAATTCTGATTACTGACACAGTAGCCCATTCCAAGAAAGTGCAATCAAAGGTTCATCACTACCCATTATAATTGTTTGTAAATGCTATTGAGCTGCTCACCATCAACTCATTTTATATGTTCTGATTGTCATCTCACATGGCCACTGCATTTAAACCAGCCATCTTTGAGTGGAGTTCTCCACAATAAATCTGTATTCTTGTTTTGATAGCTCATGATGACCACCCCCTTTAGAAGGAACATGGCTGCCCAAGTAATGTTTTACTCACTAAACGCTGGGCCTGTATGACAGCTTGGCCTTCACTTTACAACCAATCTAAGAGATCTGTCTGTGACATAGATTTTTATCAGATCTGCATGTACAACCACCTACCAGTACTTGTATCTGACTTTAATCTTAGAGCGCACACAAATTCCAGTTCCTTGAAACAGTGTCATATTGCATATATAATCCTATCTTTTAGTACCCCTTTCTTCCACTGTCCCTAGAAGGCGCACATTTAAAAGTGCCGAAACACGTTACCATCCTCTTTGGAGGAGCCATCAAACCTTAAACTACTAAATAACATTCTGGATATCTTCTAAACAAAGAGAGGACAGGATTGTCCTCAATGTGATACCACCTTAGGGATTACCTCCTTTGTGGACTGCTTATTAAATAAAGAGTTCAACCACACCATTCAAATCAACTGAAAGACTAACATCTTGTTTAATTTATGTTATTGTAAAAAAATGTTTGGCGATTATCCCCACTACTCTTTTCCTTTCTCTTTCGTGTTTATTTGTATGTTTAAATCTTAATTTTAAAAGACACACTCCATGTACCAGTACAAAGAATGAAGACTGTTACACAGCTAATGAATGAAATTAATAATGTCTTTTGAAATCAGACATGTACAGCAGTGACTAGTTTAAGTATTCTTTGTGTTAATAACGAATGTACATTTTTTCCCACAATATACCATACTTTTGTTTACTTGTTGGTATTTCAAGGCTCCAAACAGAGGACAACATAATTCACTGGATTCTGGTATTTTCTGCTACTTCATGTAGAGCCCCAACCCTGCAGCATATGCCAAGGTTGCTACTGGAAGGGAGTTGACTTTTGGGAGAGGGTAGAGTCTGCCTGCATAGCACAGTATAGGCAATTAGTCTGTGCCCTTCCCAAAGAGTGAAACACTAGGTCCAGGTTTGGTATAGAAGGACAGTACAGAAGCAGCACCTTTCTTTCAGTTAGCTACTGCCTGATGCAGATTCACATATGGTACCAGCTCTCATGTTCCTCCTATTCTGCAGACAATTACATACACATCAGAAGCCCACACCTTCAACCATTGCCATCATGAGGAGGATCTAGAGATGCTAAATATATGGGACAGTAGAGTTGTGTATGTGTTTGGGTTTTCTGTTTGAGCATGTGTGCATATGTGTTTGTGGGTATGTACAATTGTGTATGTTTTTGTGTGTGTTTTGGGTGTGTGCTCGTGTGTGTGTGTGTGTGTGTTTGTAAATACTAGGGCTTGTAAGGGGCTGCTTGGGCATGTCTTACTGTGTTTGCATGTGTGAAAGAGAGACAGAGATGAAGAGAGAGTATGCATGTGTGTGGTGTGTGTGGCGTGTGCTGATAACTCTATGGATGTATGAGTGATTATGTGGAATGTCAGCAAAGGTGAATCTATGGCATCTGGTTGCCTCCTTTGGCATGAATTGGGCATTTTCTGCTCTCTTGGTCCACTTGTTTCTGGTAACTCTCCCTGCTTCTCGTGCACCTCCATAGCTTTTGGCGAGTAAACCTGATATACAGAGACTACCACTGGTATCTGTTTGCCATCTGGTACCTTGTGAAGCCAGTGGCAACTGAAAGCCACATCACACAATGCAATGGGGCATATTCTCAAGGACTTATTGCCAAGACAGTTTTCCAGCGATAGCTTCCGTAAAAAACATTGCCACGGAGGAGAGCGACAACTAACGCTAATGATATGCAGAGTAGGCGTTCCTGTGCAAAAACACATGAAAACACCACTTTGCGATATTCTCAATGACCAGCCAGATCTTCGATGCGATCCAAAAACAGGCGATAAGGCGCATTAGCAGCAGGAATTTAACACCTGCCTTTGACTGGTGTTAAGCAGGACGACAACCTGCAGTATGAAAGGGAGGCCAGCCCAGAGCCACATATGAAGACCAACAGATGCCATGATCCAATGATCATGCAGCTTAGAGACCCAAGAGGGCCACAACACCCGCCACCACCAACCACAGGACCACCCTCACCCCCAGGAACCCCCTCCACCGGACTACCACAGAGGCAGAGCAGAACAAGACAGCGGGCCTTCCGAAAACGCACCAGCCTCAGAGACTAAACGCCAGAGGATGTCATTGCCCACTACCGGCTCAAAAGGACAACCATCATCTGCATCCTGACCCACATTGCCCACAGGCTGACGGTACCAACACAGCAGACAGCCAACATCCCTCCGCAGACAAAGCTGCTGCCTGTTCTGCACCACTTGGCCTCTGGTACCTTTCAACCAACAACTGCCAGAATTGGAGAAGTCTCACAGCCAGCCCTATCAAACTTCCTCACACATGTATTGGATGCATGTTCACAAAAGCAATGATGGGCCCCTGTATCCGCACCACACGCTATTCCAAATTCGTAGTGTTCCTGTGCAACCAACCTCAACCCAAGCCGTTGCCTGGTGCCTCTGTTCTCCAGATCCAAGAATGTGGTTTCTGAAATGGGTGTGGGCCAGGTCATGAAGTCCAGCAATCAGCAGTAGTGGAAAAACAGTACTTTATTACAAAAACATAAATTAACAACATAAAAACATCAGCCAACGCGTTCCATTCCTAACAGGGAACATCATCAGGGAAACTTGTGGATCCAAATAACTGCATATTGTTCCGGAAATTCCCAATACAATTCCTTATTCTGAAAGTCTGTATTCAGAAACCTGTTGGATGAATGGTGAAAATGGTCAAGCATCCGTATGGTCACAAACGTAATCTGGTACAGTGTATTGAACTTGGACAAACTGGAATGCTTACAGGTATGATCAATCCTGAAAAAAAAGACCGTAACAGAAGTTCGTGTGGTCGTAACCTTCGTAGGAAAGAAAAGGAAGGTTACGACCACACGAACATTTGTTATGGTCTCATTAGGTAGGATATATCATACCTGTAAGCATCCAGTTTGTATCAGCTTGATACCCCTGCACCTTCACTTCCTCCACACTGCCCAGGAACAGCTGGAGACCAAGCAAGGGAGGTACGTCATAGCAGGCTTCCTGCACATGTTGGGGGCAATTGACTGCACACATGTACTACTTGTGCCCCCTGCCGACACTGCACACAATCACCATAAAAGAAACCACACGCATTCTAACAATGTGCAGGCAAAACTGGACCACCGGAGCCTGTTCACCAATGTCGTCGCAAACTTCCCAGGCAGTGTGCACGATTCCTACATCTTCGGCAAGCACCCCAGCCCTGGTCCCCAGACCGGTCCACCGCCCAGCGATGACTCGCCATGTGCTTTCTCCCTCTTCCAGAGCCATGCACATGCTCAGAAAGACCTGTAGCTGCTAATACCCCTGTTCCAGTATGTAACTGTCAGGTTGTTCTTACTGATGTAAGGAGAAATGTCTCCCCTCCCACTTTGTTGAGCAAGCAAATTTTGTAAACCCATATTAGTCAATAACCATTCTTGTATGTGTCAGGACCTCCCCTCGGTTTTATGCTGACTATGCAACAAATGCATATATAATGTCCCTGTTCTCTTTACACCTTAGACTGTCTCATACAGCGGCCTGAGGGTACTGTATGACGCAGTTTCTCTCATGTGAGGTTAATAAATGCAATCTTTTGTTATTGCAGCTTCTGTGCCAATCTCTTCTTTGTTGGTTTAAGGACCAGGTGTATCAGTGAGATCACTGACTAAATATCGAGGGACAAAATATAGACTACCCAAAATATAGATTCCAAAATATCGACAGACAAAATATCGAATTCCTATCTACAAACAGGTAAGTACCAAAAGATCGAACCCAAAATATTGTTTATATATATATACTTTGTAAAAATATCGAATTTCTTCAAAATGATGTAAAATTAAAAAAATATTAAAAATAAATAGCTAAAATATACTTACAAATACTTAAAATACCTTAAAATTATTAAATAACAAATTTAACTTATAAAAAAATATATGCAATCATATCTGTTAAAACATATATATATATATTAACATAATATTAATAAAAAATACACAATATTATTACCGTTGGATAGCGTAGGGGTAAAAATTACTATTCCCACTCCAGAGAGTGCAACAGTAGGGAAAGCGTTGGATAGCGTAGGGGTAAAAATTACTATTCCCACTCCAGAGAGTGCAACAGTAGGGAAAGCGTTCGATAGCGTAGGGGTAAAAATGACTATTCCAACTCCATAGGGGGCAACAGTAGGGAAAGCGTTGGATAGCGTAGGGGTAAAAATTACTATTCCCACTCCAGAGAGTGCAACAGTAGGAAAAGCGTTGGATAGCGGGGGGGTAAAAATTACTATTCCCACTCCAGAGAGTGCAACATTAGGGAAAGCGTTGGATAGCGTAGGGGTAAAAATTACTATTCCAACTCCAAAGGGGGCAACAGTAGGGAAAGCGTTGGATAGCGTAGGGGTAAACATTACTATTCCCACTCCAGAGAGTGCAACAGTAGGGAAAGCGTTGGATAGCGTGGGGGTAAAAATTACTATTTCCACTCCAGTGAGTGCAACAGTAGGGAAAGCATTGGATAGCGTGGGGGTAAAAATTACTATTCCCACTCCAGAGGGGGCAACAGTAGGGAAAGCGTTGGATAGCGTAGGGGTAAAAATTACTATTCCCACTCCAGAGAGTGCAACAGTAGGGAAAGCGTTGGATAGCGTAGGGGTACAAATTACTATTCCCACTCCAGAGAGTACAACAGTAGGGAAAGCGTTGGATAGCGTAGGGGTACAAATTACTATTCCCACTCCAGAGAGTGCAACAGTAGGGAAAGCGTTGGATAGCGTAGGGGTAAAAATTACTATTCCCACTCCAGAGAGTGCAACAGTAGGGAAAGCGCTGGATAGCGTAGGGGTAAAAATTACTATTCCCACTCCAGAGAGTGCAACAGTAGGGAAAGCGTTGAATAGCATAGGGGTACATTTTACTATTGCCACTCTAGTGAAAATAAATTAATATAATTCACATTTTTATCAATTAACCAATTAATAAAAATTAATTATCAATTAGGAATGAATTAATTATCAATTAAAAATTAATTAACAATTTATTCAAAATAAATACCAATAAATTAATTAACATATTTAATTAATTATGATTAAATTATTTCCCACCCTATTCCCCTATAAACCCACAACCCGCTACAGAAAGTAAATTAATTTAATTCACATAATTGTCAATTAATCAATTAATAATAAATATTTATCAGTTAGGAATTAATTAATTACCAATTAAAAATTAATTAACAATTTATTCTATATAAATACCAAATAATTAATTAACATATTTAATTAATTATAATTAAATTACTTCCTACCCTATTCCCCTATAAACCCACAACCCGCTACTGAATTAAATTACGCAAAAATTAAATAACATGAAATTAATTACTTAAAATAAATTACAAAAATATATACACTTTTCACACATATACTAACATACAAAACACTTTAAAAAAATCGATATTAAAAATTCGATATTTTTAATAAACTATATTATGTACTTCGATATTTTGACTGTCTATATTTTTAAAATCGATATTACATTACTTACCTTCAAAACGATATTTTTGATGTCTATATTCTGACCATTCGATATTTTGTCCATTCTATATTTTGGAGTCGATATTTAGGTTAGTCTATATTTTGGAATCGATATTTTGACCATTTACCGTATCAGTGACCCCCTTAGAAGGTTGTTTCTTCCACATCCTGCCACTGTCTCCCCACTGATGACTGTAGACCCATTTCCTCCATCTTATCCAGCTCCTCCAGTGGTGCTGGACTCCCACCTCCAGTCTGTATTGCTGTCTTCTGGTTGTTGCAGAGTTTCTGCTTGGTTTTGCGCTTCACATCATTCCAGCGCCTCTTGACCTCTTCCATTGTCCTCCTCAGCACTTTCTTTTTTTGCTGCTAATAACACAGTGGAGGTAACGAACAGTAGTTGATGCCCTTTCCTGACCCCGAGGTCCCAGGCTGGTCCTCCGTGTGGTTCTGGTTGTCCTCTGTACTTCCTCTGGCTACCTCCATTGTGCTAAACAGTTGTTTTTGGTTTTGTTTGTGTTTTTTTTTCTACTTTTATAGTGATTTTTCCCACCTGACGTGTGTGAATTGTAGGCCTGGCGAAGATTATCGCAGTTTTTTTTATCGCGGTTGGGGCCATCGCAACTTTTTTCATATTCAGGTTTAGATTTTTATCGCCATCCCGGTGACTTTATCGCGGATATTTGACGTGTTATCGGGAAACTATTGCATATTACCGCCGTGTTGTGAATAGGACATTAACACAGAGTTATTTTCCCACGAAAGACGCCGATATGAAAGATTGCCTTAACCGATTTTGGCAATGATTATCGCACGTTCTTGAGAATATTCCCCTATGTTTCTATCTCTGACCTCGTATCTGGCCGCCACTCCTGAGTTCTTGAATCTATGTACAGAATACGCCTGACATTCCTGGCAAATGGTGATCAGTCTTGAGATCTGGCATAAAACACACATTGTAAACATCTGATGGCAATCTGCCATGGTTGTAAGGGATTCTCAGAGTCTTGATGGTCGTTATCACAGCTGTTCAAGAATTCAGAACTTTGTCCAGCACAAGAGATGGCTCCTGGAATTGACAAAGTATGGGGGTGGCCCACACTTCTAACATAATCTAGATCTAGCATTTTGTCTGCAACTTGATTTGGCTTGACAGCCTAAGCTAATCAGTATTTGCATGTGGTATTTGATATTTCTTGTCTTTACCCCTCTGCGTCATGATGCTAATGTGGAATTAGGTATTAAAAATTGGTAAAGATGCAAATTGTTACAAATGTGTTCAACCCATTTAGTCTACCAGAATTTTTTGCTTTTGATCATCGGTTTTTGGACCTCTACAGAGGGTGAGTCTCACTATTTGAGTATCACTCACAGTAATTTCACAATAATGGACTGAGCATGTTTACCGCCAATGTTTGTCTTTCAAAGTAAGACCATGGCTGCGCAGTTAGGGTAAGGGGCACTGGGCTACTTACACATGAACACATGTGCACATGCATGTGTGAATGTTTGCAGGCTGAGACTACTATCATGTGCAAACTGGTAACAGTGCAGCGGTACCCTGGCACAGAGGGGACTCCGCAAGAATAGGTGCTAACCTGATGTAGGCCTTATAATGTTAGTGAGCATTCATACATAGGTCAGTAGAGTGTACTTGAAAATTAATAGTGCTTTCACTGTATTTTACACGTAGATGAAATCTGCAGTTTCACTCCTTTTAGCACAACACAGTCCAGTGATCTGTTTAACTGGGGTAAGCCATGCACACTAAGTTTTATTTTGCAGGTTCCAATAACATACATATAAGGGTCATCAAAAATTGTCATATTTCTCTGGCTAAGCTCATAATCAGATACTAGGCATTTAGTCCAACTGCTGGTCCAAGTTAATTACTCTGCTCCCCAGCGGAGTGAACAAAGACCTCCCACACAAAGAGAGCAATTACCCATGATTAACCCAGTTCCTGGGAGAAGGAAGGAGTGGGAAGGACAATCTGCATCTCATGATTAGCTGTCACTCACAAGTGGTGGATGCAAGGCAGATCGTGTGGACCGGATGGTATGATGACTGAAGCTAAGATGATTGCCTTTGGAAGCCACCTTGCAAGCTGGTGTAGAAGCACAAAGCTGGAATTAGCCCTCTAAGTAAACCGTAAGAAGGAAAAATCAACAAGGCAGAAAAAAACCTCTTGAATTCACCAATACAACAGCAGGCTGGGAACAAAGAAAGGATAAAGAAAACCGGAAACCTGGAATCTAGGAAAATAGCGGCGCACGAAACAGTCCTTCCAAGGCTTTTAAATGGGAAGAAAGACCAGGAAGCAATTAGGTGTCAAAAGGAAGTAAATCTCCTTCATCTTAGATTGGAAGAGTTCCATAGGGAAACACTGGATGGCAGCCTATGGCAGAGTAGTATATGCCAGTCAGGAAGCATGGCAACTGTTCCCTGGAGTATCGGACCCATTGTCCCCCCCCCCGACCAGACAACATGCTGAGAGACTCCTCCAACAGAACCAGCATTCCCAGGAAAGTGTGGGCGTGACCACCTACTGCACCCAAACTCAACTGCGAGACACGTTCTGCAAGCATGTCTCGCTGAAGCACTGTGGCTCGTCTCGCGCCCTGTTCCATGTTTGCACCTGGCAGTCACATTGCACCTGGGATTGATGGGCCCAGACCCATTGAACAAATGAAGAAGCTCAGACATCTGGAGCGTACACTGGAGGGACTTCTCTTTGACAGACATTTTAGTGGGAAAGTATTTGGCAGTGATATTAGCTAAGGGTGGAGAAACTCTCGGGGTACCCCGAGAAACTCTTCACAGAGAAAACCTGATGATGCAGTTTTTAATTGTCTCAGAATGTTGTGCAGGCGGACATGAAGGGTTGGAGGGGAGATGTGGCATCCTAGGATTAGCCAGGGGTGTCTGGCATCTCAAACTTTCCACCCACCCTTATAAACCCCTACACAAGGGAGAAACACTGAACAAGACCCTGGACAAGACCTTAGACCTAGACAGTGATGACAGGAGAATAATGGACAAGAAGAAGATGCCATCTGATGTCCTACTAATGGCTTTATCTCCAGCTGACCCTGAGGACAAGATAGACCTCTCCAGAGTCAGTGGTGCTGGCCCCCTTCTGTTCCCTGAGGATGAGTGGGGGGGAAGATCTGGAGTCCACTGCCAACTCCCGTGTCATGCAAGACAGACAGAATGCTCTAGGACTTGGCAGTGAGGCCAGGAGGATGTTCTGTTGGCTGTTAAGGAAGGGGCTGCGCAAAAGGCTCCCCACCAGCAGGAGAGAAGAACAAGGAGCTAGGAGAAAAGAAGACTGGCACAGGGAACCAGGACCACCAGTTCCTCCAAAGTGCACCCTTTATTATCCAGGAAGCCTGTTGGAAATGTTAGAAAGTCATCTTTTTGTCATGTTCACCCCCATTTTTTGCTGACTGATACTGGTGATAGCTGACTCCGACTACCCTGGGCTCTGCTTGCCAGGTTTATGGCCAGTGCTAAGTTTAAAAATGTCCCTGTAATAGCGTACACTTACAATTGGCAATGACTGACCCTATAAGTCCCTAGTAGATAATAAGGTCAGGGGGTGCAATCTACCTATAAGTTCCTAGGATACAAGGGGGCATGGAGGTTTAGAGGCCCAGCAGATTTCCTGCACTTGCATGTGTGCACTGCTGTGTGCCTGCTGTTTTTTCCGTTTTTACCAACGGAAGGAACAAAAATACAGCACAGGTGCCATTGCGACTATGGGAGACATGAAATAAGCAGATACAGTACAGCGACAGCACAGGTACATATCGCTGCAATGCCAATTTAGAGAACTAAAAAGCATAGTAGAAGCCCTGAAGAGGTATGGTCTGACCAATGGAGAGACTGTGTTAGGTCTAAGCGAATGTTCAGGCACCAAACAGAGGGGAACTGTTCAAAGGTAGGGGTAACAAACCAGGAGTGGATAACAGGGAAGGAGGGGACCTGGGGGAGCTGGAGGTGCCCTGCAGGTCCCTCAAGTACTGTAGTCTTGTAAGATAATGGAAGGAGGCTTGCTTACGGAGCAATAATATGTTAAGCATGACCAGCTGAGTCCGCAGGGTGGGGGGATAGGGGGCTCTATATTGATCATGAAGAGCTGTAACACCCATAAGTCTGGGGGTTTGGAAGTATAAGTATTCCAGGTGAGACATGTGTTAGATGAGGGGTGAACAGAGACTTTGGAATTTCTTATCTGTGTGGGTCAGCTTGAGTGTCACCTGCTCCAGCTCAATGGTGTGCCAGAGTTGTGTGAACCAGGATGTAGTGGAGGGGGCCAACGGGGAGTACCAGGACCACGCTATAAGCTGCTTAGCTGCACAAGTCATGTGACGCACTAGATACCAGTCTGCATAGGTCATTGCCGCCAAGGACAAGGAGCTGATGCCTAAAATAATTGTGTGATAATCATCTGGTATTGGGTATCTAAGTGTACCCCTAATGTAACTCAGGATCTCTGACCAAAAGATTTTCAAAGAGGGAAAAGCCCAGCATATGTGATGGAAGTTACCCAGAGGGGCCCGAAGCACCAGCACACAGGGGGGACGGCTAGGCGCATAGTATGAAGACTGGCTGGAGAGGAATGCCATTGAAACATGACCTTGCAGGCTGACTCTTGGTGGGCAATGCTTCTTGTGGTATTTCCTCACAGAGCTCTTCCCATTGTCTCTGGGTTAATGGTGGTTGAAGTGTGCAGGGACCATTCCTATTGGTAGGGGTGGCGGAGAAAAAGGTGTGTTTGTTTCAATACTGCGTATATCTTGGATATCAGTCCCCGGGAACCCATAAAGCTACGAACATGTTTTTCAAAGAGGGTGAGAGGGCGAGTGGCGGCCTCCATGTTGGAGGGGTGAAGGGCCCAGTGACGGAGCTGAAAATATTGCTGACGAGCAGCTTAGGACAGGTAGAAGACCTGTTTGAATTGGTGGTAAGACTTGATTGTCGAGCCTTGGAAAATATCCTGCAGAAGCATGCCTTCACCTGAAGTCCACTTCAGCAAGGACTCCCAGGGGAGGGCAGGGAGGAGTCAGGTTTACATGCGATTGAAGTGTTTGGCATGGGGAAAATACTCAGTCCACGTTGTATAGCTAATCTATCCCAGATCTCTAGCATCGTGAGCATCAGGTTAGCGGTGTAAGCGCTGCAAGGTCTGGAAAATTTGGGCAACCACAAAAGATGCCATAGTGGCCTACAGGCAACTGCCCTATCCATATGAACCCAGTGTTTCTCGCTTTCCCGCACCACCCACTCAGAGATATAACGTAAGTGTGTCGCCCAGTAAGAGTCCTGGAAGTTGCAGCATACCAGGCAGCCACAACTATGGGGGAGCATCAAGACAGCCCCTGATATGCAGAGATGTTTACCTCTCCAAACAAAGGAGTTTAGATCGGCTTGCAACCTATGCCTACCTACAACCTATGTGTGTCCTCCACGGTGATGGTGTGGCAGTGACTGAAAGAAATAGAGGAGCCTAGGAAGAACATTCATCTTCACTATGTTAATGCGTCCCAGCCAGGAGATGTGGAGCAGCTTCCACAGTTTGAGATCTTCTAAGATCGTTCCAAGAAGGCGTGGCCAGTTCGCCTTCGTCCAGGAGGATAGGGTGTTTGTTATGATTAGACCTAAATATTGTATAAAGTGCATGGCCCACTGAAAGGGGGAAAGTGCCTGTAGCTGCAGGAGATGGTGTGGAGAAAGGGTTAGGTTGAGCGCATGCGATTTTGCTAAGTTGATCTTGAACCTGGAGATTTGTTCGTAGGCTTGCAAAATGTGAACAACCACCAGAAGGGAGGTGTCTGGTTCTGTCAGCGCTAGGAGGAGGTCATCAGCATATATTAAGATGATGTGCTCCTGGCCAGCAAAAGGGATGCTTCTGATGTCCACTGAGCGCCGCAGTTGGATACTGAGGGGCTCCACCACCAGGGCAGAGTCTGAGTGCCCCTGAATAGCGGAACAGATGAGGTGGACTGGCCTTTGATACAAATCGAGGAGGTAGGCGCCAGGTAAGAGGCCGTGATTGTACTAATCATAACTGGGCCTAGCCCTATTTTCTGCAGCACCACCCTCAGGAAAGCCCAGCTCACCCAGTCATAAGCCTTTTCTGCGTCCAGGGAAAGGAGGCGAGCGGGGATGGAGTGATGCTGGGCCTTTTTGACCAAGTGAGCCAGGTGGCGGAGGTTGTCTGGGCCCTGGTGGTTCTTTATAAAAACCCATCTGATTCAGCTTCATCAGCCCAGGAAGGAGATCCTCTAGGCGGTTGGCCAGAATTTTGGTGTAAAGATTCACATCAGTATTTGGGAGAACTATTGGGAGGTAAGACGAGCAGAGCGCAGGGTCTTTACCTGGTTTAGGGATTAAAATAATTTCAGAATTGGACATGGTGGACGAAAGGTCTGTGGCATGAGTGAAGGAATTATATAGGGCGAGTGGGGGGTTAGGAGTTGAGGCAGGAAGGCCATGTTAAAAGCAAGGTTGAGGCAGTTGGGAACAGGGGTTTTCCCCTTGGGGTGCTCATGGAGCTCTCTGCAAAGTACAGCAACCGGGAAGGGCACTTACAGGTCATGGGTATAGGAGGGATCTAGAGGCGGCCAAGTACAGCTTTAGAGGTAGTTAGCAATCTCTGTGCGATCTTCTTTACCGAGGCACAAAGGGTTTGGTAATAGTCCAGGAAGGCATCCTGTTTGTTCGACTCGGGACCCCTCAACTAGAGCCGTCCCTCCAAAGCTTCATGGTGTAGGACCTTGCATGTTGATGCCGCAGCCTGTGCGCAAAGAGGGTGCTTACTTTGTCGGCCCCCTCATAATATTTTAGTTTGAGGGCAAGCAAAGAGCACTCAGCTTTGTAGACTGGGTGAGCCCGGAGTTGTCCACGCAAGATGGCCAACTGACGCTTCGCTCACAGGGTGGGGTGCTGTTCATCAGTGATTGCCAGCGCAACAATGTCTTCTGTGAGCTTGGCTCTGAGAAGGCGCGCCTCTCTAGTTCTAACAATGTAGATGGAAGTAAGCACTCCGCATGTGGTGGATTTGAAGCCGTCCCATAGAACGTGAGGGGAAGTGTCAGGCAGAGAATTGATTGTGAAGTATTCTGTGATGGCGCCCTGTACCTCCGCCTTGTCAACCGAGTCTCTTAAAAGTTAGGGTGAGACGCACCATCGCAGGGGCACGTGAGGTCGGGCAACGCAAGCTGTCCATGTAAGCTCAAGGTGGGTGTGATCTGAAATGGAAATGTCGAAAGAGATGAGTGCAGATGGCAGGGAGGAGGAAACAACAAGTAATCAATGCGGGAGTACTATAGATGCACGTGTGAGTAGAAGAAAAAGTCCTGTAGGTCTGGATGGAGGTACCACCAGGCATCGACCAAGTCTGCATCATGAAATTCTTTTTTGAGTTTCCCTTGTAGGAAGCTGGCTCTGTATATACTATACCAAAGTGAGGTATAGTGTGCACAGAGTCCAGTGGAACCCCAAAGGTAGGCAGAGGTAAAATTAAATAGCACCTCACTCTCTATTTGTGGTAGTGTGGTAGTGTGGTCGAGCAGTAAGGCAGTATCATAGGACAGTGTAAAGCATTTGTTGTACACACTCAGTCAGCAAATAAATTCACACACTCAAAGAATGAACTTCAGACCAGTTGTTTTTGTATAAAAATATTATTTTAGTTATTTTATTTCCTAGAACCAAGCAAGCCTAGTGCAGGCAAACAGCAAATACTTTACAATAGTAATGCAGTTTGTAAACAGTTTGAATTAAATGGTATATGCACTTTGCTTTGACTTACAGGATGGTTGCAGAGAAATGCAATACTTTGTAAATACAGTACATAGATTGAATGGGTTTTTGAGTAAAATACCAGGTAAGTTAATTTTTAGATTACTTTTCTTACTCAGAGTAGTATACCTGGATACTACTCTGGGACATTCCTGGTTAAATAGTACAATTTTAAAGAATTTCTTTAGGTTTTCAAACTCTACACTTAGAAACTTTTCCAAGATAAACAGTCAATGTTATCCTATGGAGGAAAATATTATTATCAGTTTTAAGGTAAGTATTCGGTAGTGGGAGTTGAGGTTCTGGGGGTAGACACACGGATCCCCCAGGGTCAAGGATCCACTCTTGTTTTACCCTCAGTGGCACTAGGGCGGCCAGTTGCGGAATGCTGAGGCCCAATATTATCCAATGGGGGATAGTGAGCCTCTGGTTGGTGGTTGCTGACAAGCAGGCCACTTGGTTGTGGGAGCCAAGCTCCTGGTGTTAGGCTCAGGGCAAAGGGGGATCTGGTTCAGCACACAAAGTGCAGCCGCAGCGGCGCTGGGGCGGCTGGGTGCAGGGTGCTATTTTGGCGTCGGATGCCCTGTTGTTTTCAAAGGGGATTTTCGTTTTTGGTTTTTAGCTGCAGGTTCGGTCCAGGAAGACTTCCGGGAGGAACCAACAGCTGGGCAGGTAAGTTGGAGGGCTTGGGGACGTAGGTGCACCTCGGGTTCTTTTCTCTAGGGCGCAGGCGGCTGGATGCAGGGGTGTCTTTTGAGGTCAGATTTCACCTTACCGTGCCACTCGCGATTGGGGGGGGTCCCCGTGCAGAAGCTGCATGCAATATCAGGGAGTCCTGGATGGGTCAACCCACGGTGGACCCGGACTCTGGAGCGCTGGGGGACCTCGCTGGGACCAGTGGGCCTCTCGAACTTGGGCCGTAGGTGACGGGTGCAGTGGTAGCTCCATGTGTCTGGGTTCTTTGACCTCAGCAGGTTCAGAGTCTGTTTTTGGAGTTTCATTTGAGCAGGGTTGCTGTTCACAGGAGATCCGGTCTTTGTTGAAGGCAGGCAGTCCTCCCAGGGGTTCTGGAGGTCGCTGGCTGCAGGACAAAACGATTTTTGGTGCAGGATCCCCAGAAACTGCAGACGGGCCAGTAGGGCAGGGGCCAAGTCAGTTGTTCTCTGCATCCTCCTCAGCTGGGCGTCTTCCTTCGTCCTATTTCTTCTGAGGTTGCAGGAATCTGCTTTCTTGGTTCAGGGCTGCCCCCTAAATACTGTATTCAAGGGCATTTTAGGGGTCTCTAGGTCAGTAGCCAATGGGCTACTGACCTTACGGTGACTACACCCTTGGTGTGCTCACCCCACGTGGGGGAGTGAGCACAATCCCCAATCTTGATTGGGGAGTGCCTGCCATCTGCAAGATGGCGGGCACTGTAGAGTTCTGGGGGATGGAGTTGGCAGAGGTGGGCACACCTTCTGGGCTGGCTAGTTTTTCCCGCCTATCTTCCCGCCATAAAGGAGGGGAGACAGGAAGGGGGCCTGCTCCTGATAGCAAGAGAGGTTGGGGGTCGCATTACAAAGGCTGCCAGGACTTTGAAGCTCCACTGCCACAATTGGCTCTTCCTGGCCTGGGGGAGGTGTGAACACATGCACCCAGGAGAGGTTTTCTTTCTGGGCTCAGGGAGCAAAGGCTCCCACCCTAGGGGTCCAGAAACATGTTTCGTGGTGGCAGGCTGGTGTGTACCAGTCAGGGAACCCACCAGAGGCTGGTCGTTTTTTAGGGGGCATCTCTAAGATGCCCTCTGTGTGCATTTTTTGTTAAATCCCACACTGGCATCAGTGTGGGTTTAATGTGCTGAGAAAGCTTCTCAGTTTTCAGTGTAGCCATTGTGGTGCTGTGTTCATAATGACAAGCTTCCAGCACCATATACTCCTAATGGCAGCACTGCACTTACAGTGTCTAAGAATGGACTTAGACACTGAAGGGGTACAGAGCTCATGCACCTGTATCCTCACCACTGGCACAGGGCACCCAGCTAGCGGGGTGACTGCACTATGCCAGGGCAGTGGGTTGTAGACATGGTACACAGGGATGTGTGCCAAGTCAACTTTTCACTTTGTTCTGTGCCAAAACACGCAGCTTGTGGAGGAAGAATAGGGGAAGCCCTTCCTCAGAGTCCCCTGGGAGGCCCACGAGGGACTTGCCCTCCGAGAGAGAGAGGACTATGCATTGCCTCCAGTCCCAGGTGAAGAACAATTCAAAGTGGTTTGCCTATTGCTACTTGATATTCTGGTTGCACAAATGTTAAAGTTGGCCTGAAATGCCACCTCTTCCTCGGGGTCAGTGGGGAGAGATCTTGAAAAATCTGTATGGCATGGTCCCAGAACACCAGATCCGCTTTGCCCCTCACTGCCCGGAGCACAGTTTCCCTTTCCTGAAAGAAGTGAACCATGGTCAGGATGTCTGGGGCGGGGGTGTCTGTGTGTCTCAGGGTGGAGCCACCTTGATGATCTGTGTACAAGACCAGGTGAGCAGCCTCCAACTCCCCACGGATGGCTGTCAAGAGGTGCCTGGTGAAGGACATGATATCCTCCCCCTTGACTCCGCCAGGGACACCCCTGATGGGAAGGTTGTTGCGGCTTGTGCAACTGTGTCTCCCACTGCTGCAATGTGTTGCGCAATTCATTGGGGCAGCTCCATGTGTCGGGGTTCTTTGACCTCAGCAGGCTCAGAGTCTGTTTTTGGAGTTTCATTTGAGCAGGGCTGCTGTTCACAGGAGATCCGGTCTTTGTTGAAGGCAGGCAGTCCTCCCAGGGGTTCTGGAGGTCGCTGGCTGCTGGACAAAACGATTTTTGGTGCAGGATCTCCAGAAACTGCAGACGGGCCAGTAGGGCAGGGGCCAAGTCAGTTGTTCTCTGCATCCTCCTCAGCTGGGCGTCTTCCTTCGTCCTATTTCTTCTGAGGTTGCAGGAATCTGCTTTCTTGGTTCAGGGCTGCCCCCTAAATACTGTATTTAAGGGCATTTTAGGGGTCTCTAGGTCAGTAGCCAATGGGCTACTGACCTTACGGTGACTACACCCTTGGTGTGCTCACCCCACGTGGGGGAGTGAGCACAATCCCCAATCTTGATTGGGGAGTGCCTGCCATCTGCAAGATGGCGGGCACTGTAGAGTTCTGGGGGATGGAGTTGGCAGAGGTGGGCACACCTTCTGGGCTGACTAGTTTTTCCCGCCTATCTTCCCGCCATAAAGGAGGGGAGACAGGAAGGGGGCCTGCTCCTGATAGCAAGAGAGGTTGGGGGTCGCATTACAAAGGCTGCCAGGACTTTGAAGCTCCACTGCCACAATTGGCTCTTCCTGGCCTGGGGGAGGTGTGAACACATGCACCCAGGAGAGGTTTTCTTTCGGGGCTCAGGGAGCAAAGGCTCCCACCCTAGGGGTCCAGAAACATGTTTCGTGGTGGCAGGCTGGTGTGTACCAGTCAGGGAACCCACCAGAGGCTGGTCGTTTTTCAGGGGGCATCTCTAAGATGCCCAATGTGTGCATTTTTTGTTAAATCCCACACTGGCATCAGTGTGGGTTTAATGTGCTGAGAAAGCTTCTCAGTTTTCAGTGTAGCCATTGTGGTGCTGTGTTCATAATGACAAGCTTCCAGCACCATATACTCCTAATGGCAGCACTGCACTTACAGTGTCTAAGAATGGACTTAGACACTGAAGGGGTACAGAGCTCATGCACCTGTATCCTCACCACTGGCACAGGGCACCCAGCTAGCGGGGTGACTGCACTATGCCAGGGCAGTGGGTTGTAGACATGGTACACAGGGATGTGTGCCAAGTCAACTTTTCACTTTGTTCTGTGCCAAAACACGCAGCTTGTGGAGGAAGAATAGGGGAAGTCCTTCCTGAGAGTCCCCTGGGAGGCCCACGAGGGACTTGACCTCCGAGAGAGAGAGGACTATGCATTGCCTCCAGTCCCAGGTGAAGAACAATTCAAAGTGGTTTGCCTATTGCTACTTGATATTCTGGTTGCACAAATGTTAAAGTTGGCCTGAAATGCCACCTCTTCCTCGGGGTCAATGGGGAGAGATCTTGAAAAATCTGTATGGCATGGTCCCAGAACACCAGATCCGCTTTGCCCCTCACTGCCCGGAGCACAGTTTCCCTTTCCTGAAAGAAGTGAACCATGGTCAGGATGTCTGGGGCGGGGGTGTCTGTGTGTCTCAGGGTAGAGCCACCTTGATGATATGTGTACAAGACCAGGTGAGCAGCCTCCAACTCCCCACGGATGGCTGTCAAGAGATGCCTGGTGAAGGACATGATATCCTCCCCCTTGACTTCGCCAGGGACACCCCTGATGGGAAGGTTGTTGCGGCTTGTGCAACTGTGTCTCCCACTGCTGCAATGTGTTGCGCAATTCATTGGGGCAGCTCCATGTGTCGGGGTTCTTTGACCTCAGCAGGCTCAGAGTCTGTTTTTGGAGTTTCATTTGAGCAGGGCTGCTGTTCACAGGAGATCCGGTCTTTGTTGAAGGCAGGCAGTCCTCCCAGGGGTTCTGGAGGTCGCTGGCTGCTGGACAAAACGATTTTTGGTGCAGGATCTCCAGAAACTGCAGACGGGCCAGTAGGGCAGGTGCCAAGTCAGTTGTTCTCTGCATCCTCCTCAGCTGGGCGTCTTCCTTCGTCCTATTTCTTCTGAGGTTGCAGGAATCTGCTTTCTTGGTTCAGGGCTGCCCCCTAAATACTGTATTTAAGGGCATTTTAGGGGTCTCTAGGTCAGTAGCCAATGGGCTACTGACCTTACGGTGACTACACCCTTGGTGTGCTCACCCCACGTGGGGGAGTGAGCACAATCCCCAATCTTGATTGGGGAGTGCCTGCCATCTGCAAGATGGCGGGCACTGTAGAGTTCTGGGGGATGGAGTTGGCATAGGTGGGCACACCTTCTGGGCTGACTAGTTTTTCCCGCCTATCTTCCCGCCATAAAGGAGGGGAGACAGGAAGGGGGCCTGCTCCTGATAGCAAGAGAGGTTGGGGGTCGCATTACAAAGGCTGCCAGGACTTTGAAGCTCCACTGCCACAATTGGCTCTTCCTGGCCTGGGGGAGGTGTGAACACATGCACCCAGGAGAGGTTTTCTTTCTGGGCTCAGGGAGCAAAGGCTCCCACCCTAGGGGTCCAGAAACATGTTTCGTGGTGGCAGGCTGGTGTGTACCAGTCAGGGAACCCACCGGAGGCTGGTCGTTTTTCAGGGGGCATCTCTAAGATGCCCTCTGTGTGCATTTTTTGTTAAATCCCACACTGGCATCAGTGTGGGTTTAATGTGCTGAGAAAGCTTCTCAGTTTTCAGTGTAGCCATTGTGGTGCTGTGTTCATAATGACAAGCTTCCAGCACCATATACTCCTAATGGCAGCACTGCACTTACAGTGTCTAAGAATGGACTTAGACACTGAAGGGGTACAGAGCTCATGCACCTGTATCCTCACCACTGGCACAGGGCACCCAGCTAGCGGGGTGACTGCACTATGCCAGGGCAGTGGGTTGTAGACATGGTACACAGGGATGTGTGCCAAGTCAACTTTTCACTTTGTTCTGTGCCAAAACACGCAGCTTGTGGAGGAAGAATAGGGGAAGCCCTTCCTCAGAGTCCCCTGGGAGGCCCACGAGGGACTTGACCTCCGAGAGAGAGAGGACTATGCATTGCCTCCAGTCCCAGGTGAAGAACAATTCAAAGTGGTTTGCCTATTGCTACTTGATATTCTGGTTGCACAAATGTTAAAGTTGGCCTGAAAGGCCACCTCTTCCTCGGGGTCAATGGGGAGAGATCTTGAAAAATCTGTATGGCATGGTCCCAGAACACCAGATCCGCTTTGCCCCTCACTGCCCGGAGCACAGTTTCCCTTTCCTGAAAGAAGTGAACCATGGTCAGGATGTCTGGGGCGGGGGTGTCTGTGTGTCTCAGGGTGGAGCCACCTTGATGATCTGTGTACAAGACCAGGTGAGCAGCCTCCAACTCCCCACGGATGGCTGTCAAGAGGTGCCTGGTGAAGGACATGATATCCTCCCCCTTGACTCCGCCAGGGACACCCCTGATGGGAAGGTTGTTGCGGCTTGTGCAACTGTGTCTCCCACTGCTGCAATGTGTTGCGCAATTCATTGGGGCAGCTCCATGTGTCGGGGTTCTTTGACCTCAGCAGGCTCAGAGTCTGTTTTTGGAGTTTCATTTGAGCAGGGCTGCTGTTCACAGGAGATCCGGTCTTTGTTGAAGGCAGGCAGTCCTCCCAGGGGTTCTGGAGGTCGCTGGCTGCTGGACAAAACGATTTTTGGTGCAGGATCTCCAGAAACTGCAGACGGGCCAGTAGGGCAGGGGCCAAGTCAGTTGTTCTCTGCATCCTCCTCAGCTGGGCGTCTTCCTTCGTCCTATTTCTTCTATGGTTGCAGGAATCTGCTTTCTTGGTTCAGGGCTGCCCCCTAAATACTGTATTTAAGGGCATTTTAGGGGTCTCTAGGTCAGTAGCCAATGGGCTACTTACCTTACGGTGACTACACCCTTGGTGTGCTCACCCCACGTGGGGGAGTGAGCACAATCCCCAATCTTGATTGGGGAGTGCCTGCCATCTGCAAGATGGCGGGCACTGTAGAGTTCTGGGGGATGGAGTTGGCAGAGGTGGGCACACCTTCTGGGCTGACTAGTTTTTCCCGCCTATCTTCCCGCCATAAAGGAGGGGAGACAGGAAGGGGGCCTGCTCCTGATAGCAAGAGAGGTTGGGGGTCGCATTACAAAGGCTGCCAGGACTTTGAAGCTCCACTGCCACAATTGGCTCTTCCTGGCCTGGGGGAGGTGTGAACACATGCACCCAGGAGAGGTTTTCTTTCTGGGCTTTGGGAGCAAAGGCTCCCACCCTAGGGGTCCAGAAACATGTTTCCTGGTGGCAGGCTGGTGTGTACCAGTCAGGGAACCCACCAGAGGCTGGTCGTTTTTCAGGGGGCATCTCTAAGATGCCCTCTGTGTGCATTTTTTGTTAAATCCCACACTGGCATCAGTGTGGGTTTAATGTGCTGAGAAAGCTTCCCAGTTTTCAGTGTAGCCATTGTGGTGCTGTGTTCATAATGACAAGCTTCCAGCACCATATACTCCTAATGGCAGCACTGCACTTACAGTGTCTAAGAATGGACTTAGACACTGAAGGGGTACAGAGCTCATGCACCTGTATCCTCACCACTGGCACAGGGCACCCAGCTAGCGGGGTGACTGCACTATGCCAGGGCAGTGGGTTGTAGACATGGTACACAGGGATGTGTGCCAAGTCAACTTTTCACTTTGTTCTGTGCCAAAACACGCAGCTTGTGGAGGAAGAATAGGGGAAGCCCTTCCTCAGAGTCCCCTGGGAGGCCCACGAGGGACTTGACCTCCGAGAGAGAGAGGACTATGCATTGCCTCCAGTCCCAGGTGAAGAACAATTCAAAGTGGTTTGCCTATTGCTACTTGATATTCTGGTTGCACAAATGTTAAAGTTGGCCTGAAATGCCACCTCTTCCTCGGGGTCAGTGGGGAGAGATCTTGAAAAATCTGTATGGCATGGTCCCAGAACACCAGATCCGCTTTGCCCCTCACTGCCTGGAGCACAGTTTCCCTTTCCTGAAAGAAGTGAACCATGGTCAGGATGTCTGGGGCGGGGGTTTCTGGGTGTCTCAGGGTGGAGCCACCTTGATGATCTGTGTACAAGACCAGGTGAGCAGCCTACAACTCCCCACGGATGGCTGTCAAGAGGTGCCTGGTGAAGGACATGATATCCTCCCCCTTGACTCCGCCAGGGACATCCCTGATGGGAAGGTTGTTGCAGCTTGTGCAACTGTGTCTCCCACTGCTGCAATGTGTTGCGCAATTCATTGGGGCAGCTTTTGAAGTCCATCTTGCGGGAGCCTATCACCTGGCATATGTCAGAAAGGGACTTTTCCATGTAATCTTGTGTTATGTGAAGGCCAGGGGACACCGCAAGGGGTTCTGGTATTGATTTTTTCTTTGTGCCCATGTCTGCAACAGCTGATTTGGCCCAGAGGGAGACCACCGAACTGTCTTTTGCAGCCTTACCTCTGGTCATGTCAGGCAAGTCCTCTGTGCAGCGGCCTGCATGAACGAGCAGAAACACAGGACAGCGCAATCCAGGTATCAGCGATCTGAAGCCAGTGGCTGGACACAGGATACGAGCACCGCAGATGGAGCCCCCTTGGATGCGGGATGGGTGAGCCTCAGGAAAATGTAGCAGAGGATGAAAAGTCCCTGGCCAGACTCAGATGCAGGAAGAGTAGGGGGCAAGGACCTAGCGGGATCAAAATATAGCAGGAGTCTAGGGGAATAGCACAGCAAGCGTCAGAGCGATACGCCCGCGCCGCCTCCATTGGGGACTATGCTTTAATGCCAGGCGAGTCCAGGACAAAGGTGATGAGGGCCATACCAGGGTTCAACCGGGATCCTGAGCAGGTGCGGGGGCAAAGCTAGTCGGGTCAGTGGTTGCAAGGAGGCTAAAAGAGTAGACCCTTACCAGGGCATTCCTCCTTTAGTGTGGGCACAAAAGAGTGAAGCAGGAGGGCACATTACCTTGTTGGTAGTCCCTAGGCATGATCCTGGTCTGGCCTCCAGGCCGACCCCCACAGTGGCCACGTGGTCCAATCGTGTGCTGAGGACCAACAGGAGGGGCCACCGATTAGGCAGCAAGTGGGCGGGGTTGTGATGGCGGCCCCAGGGAGCAGCGCAGACCTGAGGCTATCCCTCAGTAGCGAGGCAATCGTGCCATCTGGGGCGAGATGACGGCGGTGGATCTATTTGTAAATATTTTTTAAATTTATAAAATGGTGTTGGACTTTTATTATGTGTTGTGTCTTACTTATTTGATATGTTTTTAAATGCTTTACAATGCTGTCTCCTAAGTTAAGCCTGACTGCTCGTTGTCAGCTGCCACAGCTTGACAAAGGGGCTAATTTACTGAGACCTTTACTGGACCCTATACCAGGTTAGCGGCGGTCTTATTGCTAGTGGTGGGCACATACTTACTGACACCATTGACCCACTTTCCAACACTGGTGTTCAGCTGTGTGGATATGGACTTTTGTCTAAAGTACACCATACAGCAATTAAATAAGATCTTTAAAAATCCTCTAAATTGTCTTTGAATTTGGACTAAAATGATTTTTAATCCATGGTTTTGATTTTCCCAGTTTGTTCTCAGTCGGATTGATAGTTGTTGAGACCCAAACTAGAGTTACCATGGAGCTGAATCTGGCTAACCTGACTAAACTCAAAGTGGCTGAGATTAGGGTTCTGTGTAATGCTAGGGGCTACCTACCACTAACAAGATCAGGGAAGCAGAGTTGGTTAGGTCCCTGAAAGCCTCGTCCAGGTTAGTTCCAGGGAATGAAGGGGAGGGGAAGGCTGACTCCTCCAATGTGACTCAGGAAGAGGGCAATGGTTCCTCCTCCTTTGCTTTCAGTGTTAGGTACATAATTCCGGATGGTGGAAGGAGGGTAGGGGTCCCCCACACAGGAACCACCACTGTCCCTTGCAGGGATGCAGATTGAGGCTCAACTAGCTTTAATAGCTTTGGAGCAGAACAGGAATTAGCCAAGGAGCAGTGGGAGGAAAAGAAAGCAAGAAGAAATGGTGGCAGCGAGATTGAAGAAGACGTTGAGGTGTCCCGGGTTTAGGGGTTTGATTCCAAGCTTCCCCAATGGATAGTAACCAGGTACACCGAGGAGGGCGACTTTGGTAAATTGCTCACAGCATTTGAGAGGGCCCTTGAGATGAGGGTCATGCAGGACTACATGTCCCAGAGTGATGCTATAGGTTTTTTAGCTCTATAAAGTAGTTCATCTTTAAAAATTAATACCTCCGGTTCCCTAAATTGGATTTTTGTCATTTTGGTGTAAATTTGTTCATAAAAGTATTTCCTAAATTTATAAATTGGCGTGGGATTTTTATTGTGTGTTGTGTCTTACTTATTTGATGTATTGGTGTTTTAAATGCTTTACACTCCTGTCTCCTAAGTTAGGCCTGACTGCTCATTGCCAGCTACCAAGGGTTGACCAAGGGGCTAATTTACTGGAACCTTTACTGGACCCTATACCATCTTAGTGACCTTATTACTAGTGGTTGGTGCATACTTACCTCTGCCTATAACCCACTTTCCAACAAAATACTACTGGGTGCTTCAGCTCCACCAGGAGTAAAACTAGCCAAACATTAAGAAAATTTGATTTTGATTTGATTTTGATTTGTAATTTGTAAAGCCCGACATTTACCCTAAGGCATCAAAGCGCTAGAGACAGACCGTCCAGAAAAGCATTGGAAAGGAGAAAAAATCCAGATAGATGCTAGGCCGAGAAATCTAAGTCTTAAGAACCTTTTTTAAGGCCTGAGTTATGCTTCTTAAAGATCTGTCAATTTTAACATGCCTTACCACGAATGTTGAGAGTATGGCGCTCTACAGCATCTATAGTGGGTCAGTGCTCGGGTTAGGCACATCAATATTTCCTTAATTTGTTGGTGGGAGGAGGTGTGCATGAGGCTCCCTCCCTCTAATGCTCATTGTCCCTAGGTGCTCCCACCTCCCCTGAGGTAGGCACAACAAAGGAAACCCAATAAGGGCAGAGCAGGGTCCAGGGACCCCAATCCCAGGACCTAAAAGATAGGAGGGGGGTTGATGCATTCAAACACAAAATAAATACCGCGGTGCATGCCGTGGGTAAAAGCATTAAAGCTGCTCCTTTTGTATGCATTTTCCCTTGGGTGGAGTGCCCCATAATGCCCCTTTAAGGGGATTATTTATGTAGATTTCTTGTGGCTGGTGCCCCAATAAGAAGCAGGGGCTCCGCCAACATTTCTGCCACATGATACAGGGGTCTGCAGGAGAAGAACCCCCCACTACTTTTACCAAAATGTCCTAACAGAATAAGTATGACCCCATGGCATGGTTGCATTTCTTTTGAAATAATTCCTTGAGTTGGAGTTTTTTTCTGTCAGGTTCTGGAGAGCGGGACCTCTTGTGGGTTGTTCAAGGGCTACATTTTGTGGCCTGAAGAGGTTAAAGAAATATATAATACATGTTTGTGCATGTTTTTCAAAATGCTTTAATTAAAATGCTTCATTGACAATGACTATTTAAGTACATTGCAATGGTTACATTGAGGATGAATGCATTTAATAATAATTATTGGACTAATTGGGTTAATGGTGAGTCCTATCGTGATTATTGTGTTTGCTGATGTGGTGACCCCATGACAAAGCCAATAGGCCTGCCTTGTATTTTATTATGGTGACCCCTTGACAAAGCCAATAGGCCTGCTTTATATATAGATGTGGTGGCTGCTTGACAAAGCCAATATCCTTGC
Source organism: Lissotriton helveticus (assembly GCF_964261635.1). NCBI lineage: Eukaryota > Metazoa > Chordata > Amphibia > Caudata > Salamandridae > Lissotriton > Lissotriton helveticus. The sequence goes on from NC_136067.1 coordinate 993,391,204, forward strand.
TTTATTCAAAATGACATCTCTTATATTTTGATGTTGCATTTGGTGTAGGTGGGGGTTATTGCGAATATGGTAGTCACAAATGTGACACATGGATATCACCAAAGGTATTTTCATCAACTTGCTGTATACATTTGTAATGTAATGAGTAGTGTTTAGTGGTATGTATGTTATAAATGTCATTTTCCTTTTCCAAAGAACAAAAGCACTGTCTGGACAATGATTTTGTGTGTGTTGATGCATGCCAGTGGATGGAGATTACTACTCATAAACTACCTCCCCTGAATAGGCCTTGTTTTGCTCTCATTTGCTACCCTAAGAGAGTCAAGTTGTCCTACGGGGTAGTCACTTCCCAGAAAGAAGACAATTGTAGACCTATTACTTGTGTAGGAATCATATCCTACACATGTAATAACCCAATTTCTTTTATGCACAATTTGCATATTGGACGCCTAAGATAGCTCTACAGAGTCAAAAGAGGTAGAACAATAAAAAAAGAATATTTACAGAACTCACCACATTGCAATAAAACACTATAATTATTGTGCAATATACAGGCAGGCAGTGCAACAAAAATAAAGTTCCCAAAGTCTTTAATTCTTTACAAAAGAGTGTGTGTCCCACTAACCGATGACGTGCACCAGACGTTGGCTTAAAATAAAATCACAGAATAGTCATAAGCTATATAATGGTTTAATATTTATAATTTGGAAGCGCAAATATATGATTCACTGAAATGTGATTTGCACAGCTGTGCCTTATGGAGAAAGAAGTGTGCAAATCACTGAACTCAGGTGAAGCAGGTCAGCTGTACACCATGAAACAAATAATATATACATGAGCAGTAGCACTTACAATCCACCAAGCAGGGCCCTAGATCTCAAAATCTCTGTTTTGGTTCACTTAAGAGCACTGATGTGCATGTATTTTGATTCAGAAGAAAACATTCATAGCAGTTCGGTCCAGTTCATTAGTCTGCACTCCTCCCCTCAGCTCATCAACCCTGAGTAGGTAGCTCGACGACTCTCCAATTATCACCTCAGCAAGGCTTCAGAGCGTTGGACAGTGCTCTGAAACTGAGGTTAATGGGAACGTGCAGTGAGGGCCTTGAGGTTGGATCTATATCTACAGTAGAGACTGTAAGCTCCTGAAGATGCAGCTATAACGCTGAAGGTGGGGAAGGGTTGCAACTACATCAGTTATGTGAAGTGGCAGATGTTGTTTGTGCAGCTGGTATTTTCTTTATTTCAGATAGTGCCTTGTTGCCATTTTGTTGTATGAGAAGGTCTGTTCTAAATGTGCATAGATATACACGGTAAATTAATGGCCTTATAAAAGAAATGTGCATGTTTGTGGACACTAACACCTTAAAGATTTTGGGCCCCTGGGCAAGATATATTTTGGGGGGCTCTGGTTGGAGTAACTTTGAACTTATTAGTCCTTTTCAACAATTTCAAGCCCTCGTGATACCAAACTAGATTGAATTATATGTTAAACTTCCCACAAGGGGGCACACAATTACAACCAAAAGGTCAAACAGCCTGGTGGCTGCCAGCCCAATTGTACCAAAAGTAAGCTTGAGCATTTTCTTTGTGAGTTTGGATGTAGATTGTATTTTTACTTGCAGCAACATTTTCAGGCTTATTTATACTTTTTTTCCTGGGCACTCTTTTTCCTCACATTGTTCACTCATGTGGACTTAATGGTTTTGCACACGCTGATAATGGGTTTGCACAACGTTTATGGAACACTGCATCTTTTGGTAAATATGTGGTTTCCTTGCGTTACAGGTGTCCGCACTTGGCGCTCCCATTTATGAGCCTTGATACGCAGTGCAGCAAGTCACCTTAATGCGCTGTACTGCATGACAGGGAAAGGGCAGGAATATGCAGTATTGCATGGAACACAGCACATTACTGCCCTTTCCCATGCGCTGGCACGCAATGGGCTGCCCAGTTGCAACGCAGGTACCCTTGCACCATGCTGCAACTGTGCCTGCATTGCAGGCAAGAATGTTTTTGTGCAGGAAGGGACACCTTCCTGCAAAAAAAAAATCCTGCGAGGTGTATTCCTCTTTCTATGTGGGGTGCAGATATTTCTCTGTGTTATGCGTCCCCTGGGAAGGTGTAAGATTTTGGGGGGGGGCTAGGTGGCGCCGGACCAAGATGGCCACGCTGTAGTGAGGCTCTCGCCTAGCTGAGCCTAAATCTATTCTTTAATCTATCCTGACCAGGAAAAAACGCATTGCCTGCAGCGGAATCTGAATTGCCTCGCTGAGAGGTGTGTGCCGGTACCTGCATCTTCCACGCAGCGCTTCTGGAGCCGGAGAAATCAGCCCCGCTTCCTGCGAGCGGCACTTCGTGCTATCCTGCGGTTCTGCTCTTGCGGGAATACGGCTGGGAAAGACCGGGGCTTTGAGGCCTGGGCGGAGGCTCTCGCTCCCTGGACGGCTGCGGCGCGTGGGCCCCTCCGCAATTAAGGAACTTACCACGGAGGCCGGGTGAGGAGGTAAGAGGCCCCTGAAACCACCGGAACTACTCGCTGACCTTCCTCCCCGCCTGGTGACCGGAATTGCGAAGCCTTCGCCTAGCTGGGGCCCGCTTGAAGACGCCGGCCCCGTTTCGGTGCCGGACTCCACTTGCGACTGACTGCGTCGCCCACTCCACACTGCCGCCGCAGGCCCCCCCGCGACGCCGCCACCTCTGGGGCCCCAAACCGAGACGGGAGCGGGAGCGCTGTGCAGGGCCACTGTGACACACCTCGAGGCATAACGCCCGGATCCTCCCTGGACTTGCGACCACTCGCCCCTGCATGGGTCGGGTCCCATAACGTGCAGCTGGACTTCATCACGTGGCAGCCAGCTACTGTTAGAGCCGGAACCTCCATTGTACACCCCCCTGTCGTGAGACACTCCGCCTCTGACAAATTCTTAGCAGCCATCGCGGCCATCTTGGAGTGAGGCCTGGACTGCTGTGCGCTGCCTTGACGGGAATTTAGGAGGCTGGGGACACGGCTCGGCCGCTGCTCACCGCAACCGAGTCACATTCATCTCGCATCATACAACTCAGCTTGCACTAACGGTGCATCTTTACGGCTACACTTCATAACATCAAGGTCAGCTGCGGGACTACTCTGGAATACCCTCCACAGTGGCCATTTCCCGCCCAGAGGATATTGAGCATTATCCGGTCCGGCGAAACACCTTTGTATCCCCCCTGGGCTCTGCGCCGCACACGTGGTGGTGCCTTATTTGTTGACCCGCCACACCTCGAGCAGAACGATCTCATTCACCGGCGGTGTGGCGGTCACCCCAGGGGCACGATATCTCACTCCTGGGTCCCGGGCGGTGCTGCTGGGGTCGGAATATTGGCCGACTATATACTTTGGGGGCCGGGTCGATCACGTGCGGCCTCCTCCCGGGTACTGGGCCCGCGGCTCCTCCCCCCATCCCTAAGTTTTCGACCACCACGAATCTGGCGGATCCCACAGCCGCGACATCGTGGACGCCAAGGCGTGTCATGGGCCGTGGTGATGCTAAGCAGTCCAAAATCCCGTTTGAAGCCAGAAAGACATCCAAAACGATGCCTGGGCCAGAGGGGAGCCCTACTACACCAGCTCCGCCGGAGGACGACTGGAAATCCCTACTCCTAGGCATGAAACAAAGCCTTTCGACAATAGATGCCAAGATTGACACCATAAATTCCTGCATGGATGGAGTAGTGGCGAAACTGGACCAACATGACACCCGCATACAGGAGGCCGAGGACAGAATCTCTGGATTGGAGGACGGGGCCAATTCTGCTAACCGTCAGGTTACTCAAATGGACAGACTCCTCAAGATCATTGCAGACAAAAATGAGGATTTGGAAGCTAGGTCCCGCCGCAATAATGTCCGCATTTTAAGCCTGGCGGAATCTACAAATACGGGGAAAATGGAACTCTTAGTTGAAAACCTGGTGTCTGAACTGTCCGGGAAAGAATCCTTCTCCCCACACCTCATCGTCGAGAGAGCACATAGATCTCTCGCCGCCCACCCTCCTCCAGGGGCTACACCTCGACCCATTGTTGCCCGTTTTCTGAACTATAGAGACCGCGAGGCGGTGCTACGGCGTGCACGTGAGCTTGGCACGGTGAACTACGGCAACACAACCTTATCCTTCTTCCCGGATTTTACCCCCTCGGTGCAGGAGGCACGGCGTAAATTTGTGGCGGTTAAAAAGAAATTACAAGCTCGGGAGCTCTCCTATGCTCTATCCTGCGAAACTAAAAGTCTCCTACCAGGGCAAGCACCACATCTTTGCAAATCCACAACAGGTTGAGGACTTTCTCAAGCAACATAAAAGGGACCGTGCCCAGGATGGTCAAGATGGGCGACGCTCCAGATCGCACTTGCCGTTGGAACAGCAGGACTGATGTTGGCTGGGCTTCTGCCCGGACCAAAGGACCCATATACCTGGACATTGCTGATCATGATGCACTGTATTTCCGGTGAGGTACATTTACTGTCTTCCCATTCACTGGTCTGAGTGATATTATGTGCTCGGCAACCCGCCTCCATCCCAGGACGGACAACAGGGTTACTACTTGGAGTCTCGTGGGTGCGAGTTAAGAGGTGGGAGGCAGGTCGGGCGCCCCTAGATACGTTTCCCCAATGGGTGATCCCCTTTACAACCTCTCCCTCCACAGGGTATGGGTTCCTGTTGAATGTTGTTTTATTTTTTTTTGGCTTTGGGTGGGTGCTCTATACCCGGCGGGTTGGGGTTGCCGGCGTGGGAGGGAGGAGATTCCGACGCACCATAGACGGGGTCATACCGATGTTAATACGAATGTGGGTCGGGATGGCCAGAATGGACTACGGGGTTTCTAGATGCACTGATGAAGTTGTTTATTATGTGAACCTTAATGTCATGCTTATACATTGTACATTTTTGTATTTTTTGGGATGGGTGACGTAACAGACATGCAACCTGTACAACAATTAAAACTGATCTCATGGAATGTAAGTGGACTTAACAACCCGAGGAAAAAAAGGCAGATTCTGGGTTACTTGGATAGGCAGGGAGTGTCTATTGCCATGCTTCAAGAAACACATCTAATGTCAGGCAGTCCCCCATTGTTTGCATCCCGTTGGGCCTCCAGCAGAGTATTCTCGTCATATTCAAACTACGCTAGGGGGGTCACGATCTTGGTCAGACAAGGGGTACCCTTCACTCCGGCCGGTATTGAAGCTGACGCAGATGGCAGATATTGCATGGTGTGGGGCAGACTCTCCTCACACACAGTCCTCCTTACATGCTACTATGGGCCTAATACTGACGACCCAACTGCACTTCTTACACTATGGGGTAAAATTCAATCGATGGGAATCGCACATGTCATTCTGGGAGGTGATTTCAATACCGCACTTCGGCCAAACATGGATAGGTCCCACCCACAGGCGACACACTACACGCATACTCAGCGCGCCCTATCGGACATTGTTGAAGAACATCGCTTGATTGACGCCTGGAGACACGTACACCCTGCACTCAAGCAAGGCACACACTTCTCTGCTGTACATTCCACCTGGGCACGTCTTGACTATGTATTTGTTACTGCGGGTCTTTCCCCTTGGCTAGTCAGGGCCTACCACCTTGCCCGTACCTTCTCAGACCACTCACCAGTACTCGTGTCACTACGCATCCCTCTAGATGTCTCCCCTTACTTAAACTGGCGTCTCAACCCTGCACACCTGACCGATTCGGCTTTCAAAGCGGAACTAGAACAAGACAAAAAAGATTTTTTTGACCGCAACATATCATCGGTATCTAGTCTCACAACAGTTTGGGAGGCCTTCAAGGTCACCATAAGGGGATGGTGCATTGCTAAAGGGGGAGGTGTCCTTAGATCCTTACGAGACGAGCTACATAAACTTGAATTAGAGCTGAGACAACTTGAACAGGACGTTGCCCATACCACACGCGGCCACGCAGCCAGAGCACAACTCCGAGAGAAACTCAATGACTATGCAGAGCTATCAGAGAAGGAATGTAATTTCCTAGGGAAGCCACACACTGCACTTAGATATGGGGAGGGCGACAGCCAGGCAGAGCGCTAGCGTCTACTGTTAAACCCCCTCGGTATCACAAATATATTACCACCCTGCTAGACGTACATAATGTGCCCCAGCGCAGCCAACCAGACAAACTCAGGGTCCTCACAGAGCATTACTCTACACTCTACACCTCCCAGAGATCTACTCCGATAAATTTAAACACTTACTTAGATGACACTGCACTAGCATGGTTAGGCCCATCCCAACAGAAATTCTTACATCACCCTATTGAATTGGAGGAAATAACAGATGCCATAATGGCCATGAAATCGGGCAAAGCGCCTGGTTCGGATGGCCTACCAATTGACTTTTACAAGGCCTACATACAGGTTTTGGCCCCGATCCTGCAGCAAGTGTACTACACGGCTCTTGAGGAGGGTATTCTGCCGACCACTATGCGTGAAGCCCTTATAATATCACTGCTGAACCGGGCAAACCACCGGAGTCCTGTGACTCATATAGACCTCTATCTCTGTTAAACTCGGACATTAAAATTCTAGCTAAAATACTTGCATTGCACTTCAACCTACTGATGGAAAAGCTGGTACTACCAGACCAAGCTGGCTTTGTCCCAAACCGTGCGACTTCCCATAATCTGCGAACACTTCAAGCAGTGATACAGGACATTAACCCCACTTGCGAGGCGGCCGCCATTTTTCTCGATGCCACAAAGGCTTTCGATTCGCTAGAATGGGACTACCTACTGGTGTTACTAGAACGGATGGGCTTTCCGTTTAGCTTCCTTGACTGGATTCGATTACTGTATCACCAGCCTCAGGCCTCGGTTGTGTTAAACGGCTCCCGCTCGGCGCCCTTCAAGATTCACCGTGGTACGCGGCAGGGATGCCCATTATCCCCAGTCCTATTTGCCATAGCAATCGAACCATTAGCAGCCAAACTACGCCAACACCATAATCACCGTTCTCTCATATACCCAGAAAGACAGTTACTTATTGCACTATATGCCGACGATATGACCCTTTACGTACACAACCCTCAAGAAAATCTAAATCCCCTGTTGCACGAGATTACTAAATTTGGAGGTATCGCGGGAATACAAATAAACTTGTCGAAATCAGCCCTGTTTCAGCTGACTGACAAGACCACGCAATTCCCCTTAGACTACCCCCTGATCTGGGAGGCAGAGGAGATCAAATATCTGGGCATCAACGTAACTAGACACCGCAATACCCTCATTAGGGCTAACTACGGAACTGTTCTGGACAAGCTGACTGACAACGTTACCAGGTGGATTCGTCTCCCACTGTCAATGGCGGGACGCATCTCCCTTATCAAGATGGTAGTATTACCTAAACTACTGTATCACTACCCTAATATCCCGTATAACCCGGGTGCTTACTTTTTCCGGACACTTAACTCACAAATGTCACCCCTCATTTGGGGTGGTAAACAAGCCCAGATCGGCATGGGGACACTAATGCTGCCTTACCATCAAGGTGGATTCGATGTACCCAACTTCTGGCGTTACTATGATTGTGCGCAGGGCCACTTTGCCACATACTGGCTCCACCCTCCCCGTTCATGGCGCATTTGGCGGTCGAGGATGGGTATATGAGGCCTCTGCAACCATCGGGCTATCTCTACTCGGATGCCAAGATTGTGGTCCCACCACGGTTGATTGTACAGTGCTTGCCTGGAGACGCTTAGCTGAGGCCATGGGAACGCCGTTCCTATACTCGCCACTCATGACCCTAGCACATGACCCAAGGCTTAGTATAGCTTGTGAGGAAATCGGACGTAAAATGCTTGCGAGACTAGCACTCCACACATGGGGTGACCTATATCTCCAGGGCAACTTCCGCACATCAGCGCAATTCTTTGGAGATAACTCCCCCTCAGTCATGGATATGTTTCTATATGTGTGACTGAGGCAGAATGTCAAAGCGGTCACCCCCCACTTTCCGGACGAACCGGACACAGTGCCGCCCCTTCACGCCCTACTCCAGTCGGATGCCCCGAAACATGTAGTCTCCATGCTTTACAAACATACACAGGCAGCCCCATCCCCCCCTCTCCTAGAGCGAGGCGTGACTGGGACAGTGACCTAGACGCCCCTATGTCGGACGAACAATGGGAGGAGAGCTGCACACATACTACTGCAGTGACAGGTAACACACGCCTCAGGCTGGTGCATTATAAATTTCTGCACCGGCTCTATTACACCCCGGCCAAACTACACCGCTTTCAACTTCGGGATGATGACCGGTGTTTGCGCTGTAGGGCCGAGGGAGCGGCCTTTTTACACCTCGCATGGACGTGTCGTGATGTGGCGTCTTTCTGGGAGGAAGTGTTTAAAGCCAAGTCAGACATGGTTGGAACAAATGTGTCACCCTGCCCGAAAATCGCACTGCTGGGGCAGACATGCCCAGCATTGAAGGCTCACCAAAAATTTTTCGCGATGGGTTTCCTTTTGGCGAAGCGACATGTGGCGTGCCGCTGGGGACGCGGGCGGGCACCCAAGTTTAAGACTTGGCTGACTACGATGTCCACATGGCAAGACCAAATGCACAATTACGCTGAGCTTTTACCACATAAATCACGGCCCAAGGACATATGGGGTCCACTTACTGCGTACCTTCTCCGACTTCAATCCAGTGCCCAGTCGGAGGACGACACAGTGCTACAGGGAGATGCTCCATTGCTACCAAATACCGCACCACACCCCTAGGACGCGACGCCCGTGGAGCCTGCCCCAGTACGCATGCCTTGCCTGTTACATGTAACACTACCTGCGATACTACACAATGAAGCATCTGCTCTACAATAATCAGCATCCACTGTACGCCTGTGATGTCAGAGATTCACATCTCATTTCAACTATACTGGTTGTATTCATGACGAAATGGTTGCACCCCTTGCTTTCTAGCTCCCTAGTTGCGCTTTCCTACTCAGGGGATATACACTTAGAATGAAGTAATAATAGCCACATCTAGTCAAGTTCGTTACCTAATCATTGGTCACATCCCCCTCCCCCCCCCCCCCCAGGTTATTAGGATTGATCCACTAGGTGCTGGGGTAATTAGTTCCGGGTCACTATGGTCAGAACAATGCCGCTGATACAACACCAACACCCCCGCACCGAGAGGCCTCTTTTCTCCACATACCCAGTATGGTGGGCAAATAGGGGGGGGAACAGTCCGCCACTAGACCCACTAGTTTACCGGTTACATAGTTAGATTAAAGTTACAAAAAACGAGAAACCTCAAACATTCTCTGTCCTATGTATTTTGTTATCTTCATCACTACTGAATGCATCCTTAGGCAGCTCCCTTCAGCGCGGCCGGCCCTGATGGGTTGTAGGCGGCTTGCTGTGTCAGCCACATGTTCCTCCAGTAAATGATATATATTAATGACACTGTGGGAGCTGCCGGCCTGGGCTTCCAGGTTGTAGGCGGAAAAGCTGTGTAATCGTTTATTGCCTCAATAAAGGTTTTGCAAAAAAAAAAAAAGGTGTAAGATTTTGGCCCATCCCCAGGTTTACAAGTTCTTGTAAATCTGAGGATACGTCCAAATCCATGGGAGGTGTGTGTGAACGCCCGCGCAGCACCCATGGAATACCTTCCCAGAGCAGAGTAACGCAATTCAGTGATTTGCACTGCGTTGCCTTACTTCAGATTTTTTAAGCCACTCAGAGCCAAGAAAAGTGGGTTTGCGTGGCTTCGAAAATTAAGCTTAAGGTTTGCGTTGCTCGCAAGAGCGATGCAACCAGTTCATAAATAGGCTACTAGGATTTTTTTCTCAATCTGCGCTCAAAGTATTAAACGCAGCAGCTTACATGCTCCAGCTTTCTTTACTGTCGTTTGGTACGTGCACAAAGCAAGACTTATTCATCGGATGTGCACAAGACGATCAGTAATAAAACATTTTATCATGTTGATAACGTTATTGTACATTTTAATGAAAGGCTTTGAATAGCCTATTAGTTTCACTTTCATCCCTGTGGAAAGAATAGCTCATGGAGTGAAATGTGTTTATTGTATGGAAATTCCAGTACAAAACGAGAATTTGCTTTCTTTACACTATCCAAAATCAGATGTTTATCAGCTGTTCCATATAGGCTTTAAACTGCATAACAATTCTACTTAAAACACCACATCGACACATATGCACACCAGCTAATCCAATGATATTCTCACTAGCAGCCATATGCCTAATAAACAAATGAATACATATGGCATCAAGTTCACCAGCTTCTTAGGTGAGACTGTTCACTACTGCCACCAAAAACTAGTCAGTTTAAAATAAGGACTTGTGCCTGGTACAGCACATCCCAACATGTATAAATAGGAGGATGCGGGAAAATTAGCTGAGAAATGGCACCTTGAAGAACCACACTTTCTCCTCACATTTTCCTCACGTTTTTCTTCTTAGTTAGGGCACATTTTACCACCCTTCTGCGGACATGGTTTGAATATGAAGGAAAAATGCTAGGGCCAAACACATTTTATCCCTACATTTTCCCCTTGTATATTGAAATTTTACAAACTATAAATGAGGGAGTTATTGCAGAATTCAGCGTCCAACCAGCTTGTTACTCCCATTGTAAGAAATCAAACTAATAGTGACTTGTTAGAATTTCAGTGGATTAATAATAATAATAATAATAATAATAATCTTTATTCGGCATATAAAAATATGACCATAAAAGAGACAATTTAAAAAGCACATACATCAAATGTCAACATTTTCCATTAAACAACAAAGTGTGCCAGGTGAGCCAGCTCAAAATGCATAACATATTAATATTCCCATTGATTTCATATGTTCATAGTACTTCCAACCGCCCTTTCTTCAATTAAAAATGTAATCAATCAATCCTGAAATGTAACATTAATTTAACATATTAAAACTACCCCTAATCCTACAAAATGACCCACATTTCAAGACTTTTATAGCAGCATCAAACAGTGCAAAATTAGCAAATACTCTTGTGATCATCACGTGGTCTTAACTTTAAAGCAGATCTTAAAAAATTAGAAACACAAAAAAGTGTAAAAGCATGGGATGAAAGTTGTAAAAACAATGAGTAAACAAGTGCCTGCCTAAATCTAAGCTTTTTTTTAAGTTTGATTTTATTGAAGAAATAAACAAGGGGAGGGGAGGGAGGGAAAGGGGGAAGTAGTAGTTATAATAAGTACATAAATGAAATAAGCAATACATTAAAAATTCTCATGAAAGGCAAGCATAACAAGCATGAGGAAACATGAACATATCATATGAATACGAATGAAAGTTACAGTACAGTATAATGAAACTTTAAAATTACTGCAATAAGACAATAAGAAAATCATGGGGGTTTGCGTACTTCAACTGTGCTAGAATCTGGAGAGGCATGTACAGGAGCAGAGGAAGAAAGATATGTTACCAAAGGAAGCCAAATCAGGTCACGTTTAATTGCCAGGGAGATGGGGGACACATAATTGGTATCTAGACGATGATGAAAGCAGACCGCATTCCACCAAGATTGGTAGGAGATACTTGCAGCATGCTTCCAGTTAGAAGTAATGGTATGGAAAGCCACAGCTATTAAAAGGTCAAGTAATAGGTAGTGACGGGGGGATTGAGGAAGTTCCGGTGAAAGGGAGCCTAGAAAAGCTTGTGAAGGGGAAAAGGAAACCTGAAACTGGAAAATCTTTTGTATTTGTTTCCAAACTAGCTGCCAGAACTGGGAAATAGGAGGACAATCAAACAGCATGTGTTTGAGATCTGCAGAGGGACAGGAGCATGACCAACAAGTAGAGGGAGTATCTGAAGAAAAACGGGATAGAGCAAGTGGGGTAAATAAAGTTCTGTTATAAATGAAATATACAGTTTGGGTAGTATTAGCAGCTCTAGAGGTCTTATGAAGTTTAGTCCAAATTTTATCCCAAAAAAGTACCGGCCAATCCTGAGAAAGATCCGATTCCCAAGCAATCTCGATTCTAGACTTTAGTCTATCATTGGTATAACTGAAAGAGTTATACAGAGCAGAGGCAGAAGGAGAAGGAGAGGCCTCCAATAATAAAGAAGTGGGTTAACGTTCCAAAGGAACATCATTGAAAGATGGTAAGGAGCGAAGATATAAGATCAGGACTGGGTAAAGAGCAGTGTATTGTGGCCGAGCCGAAGAGGGCAGTGAGAAAGAGGATTGAAGATCTTGGAAGGAGAGAGGAGTATCATTAGAAACCAATTGAGAGATCCAGCATATTCCTCGAGAGTACCAGGTCTTCCAAAAGATGGTGCGATTGCGAATTTTGAGAAGTGAATTGTTCCAGATCGGTTGTTCGTGGATGGAAAGGAGGGAGGGGTAAGATGAAGATAAGTAGGGTAGAAGGAGATTGCGAGAGTGAGAAATAACAGGCAAACGAAGGCGAGCTGAAGACGATGGAAAGGACAAGAATTTGCAAAAGGTAAAAGGGGAAATAAAGGAAGATTCCATACTCAACCAGACAGGAGAATAATGAGGAAGGTCAGAAGAAAACCAGTGGGTTGATTGTTTCAAAGAGAAGGCTCGATGATACTCTCTAAAGTCAGGAAAGCGTACTCCAGAATGAGCCTTGTCCTTACGTAAGGAGGCAAGAGCTATCCGAGGGCGCTTACCGTTCCACAAATATTTCAGTAAAAAAGAATCAATTTTTTTGAAGAAAGAAATTGGAATGTGCAAAGGAAGCATGGAAATAGTGTAAAGAAGAAGGGGGGATAACATAATCTTTATAGAGTTGAGCCGACCCCACCAGGACAGAAAGAGTGGGTTCCAACGTGCGATAGCCGTGTCCATTTTCTTGGAAATATAATGGAAGTTTAGTTTGAGAGTATCAGATAAGAGAGGAGCAAACCAAACACCCAGATATTTGATTTTAGATGGTTGCCATGAGAAGCCCGTTTGAGAAAAAAGATGTTTCTGGCAATAAGAATTTAAAGGCAACATTTCACACTTATCAAGTTTAAGCGATAACCAGAAACCGCAGAGAAGGAAGAGACCTGCTGAAGAAAGGAGAGAATAGAGGAAGCAGGATCAGAGCAATAAAAAAGAATATCGTCAGCATAAACTGAGAGTTTAACCTGACGAGAACCAAATTGGAAACCGGAAATACTGTCATCCAGACGGATTTTAGTAAGGAAAGGTTCCAAAGCTAAAACAAAAAGCCAGGGGGATAAAGGGCAACCCTGTCGAACTCCCCTATGTAAAGAGAAATAGTCCGAGGACATCCCGTTGACAAAAATGGAAGCCTGAGGGTCGGAATAAAGTAAAGAAACAATAGAGATGAATTTGGAAGGGATACCGATCCAATGCAAAGCCTGAAACATAAAATCCCACCCAATCCTATCAAAGGCTTTCTCCGCGTCTAAAGAGATAGCCGCAAAAGGGAGAGCCAGAGAGGAAGCCTTGCTAAGTATGTTAAGGAAGACACGAGAATTGTCGGAGGAGAGACGTCCCTTGACAAAACCCGATTGTTCAGGACCAACTAGATCCGGTAAGAGGGTATCCATGCGTAATGCTAATATCTTAGCTAGGATTTTATAATCAGTATTGACCAGGGATATTGGTCTATAATTCTTGCATAAAGAGTGGTCCTTATCCTCTTTGGGGATCAAACAAATTAAAGCCTGTTGAAAAGAACCGCTTGAAGAACCCGCTCCAAGGAAGGATTGAAATAGGAGTAAAAGTTTGGGAAGAAGGAGAGAGGCGAAGTGGCTATAAAATTCGATAGTGAAACCGTCAGGACCTGGAGACTTACCGTGGAGTAATTTGGAAACAGCATGGGAAATTTCAGAGAGAGAAATGTCCCGTTCCAGGGAATGAAAATCAACATGAGGAACCGGAGGAGAGGGGAGAAAATGAAAGTAAGAAAGAACATCTACAGACTCCGGGACCTGTTCGGGAGTATAGAGATTGTCGTAAAATTTGACAAACTCAGTAAGGATGTCTTTATCTTTAAATGTAGATTCTCCAGAAGAAGTCTTAATGGATTCAATCTTTGTACGTTCCTTTCTTATTTTTAAGTAATTGGCCAGGCATTTCCCCATTTTATTCTTACCTCCATAATATCGGGAGTTACATTTTAGCAAGAGATTGGAGGCAGCGTCGGTTGTGAATTTGTTAAATGAGATTTTTGCATCAATAAGTGCCTTAAGGGAAGTCTCAGATTTAGAAGCGTAATAGGCAAGTTCTAAAGTTTTAATGTCAGCTAAAATTTTCTCTGACTTGGCCTCTCGGAGTTTCTTCCGTCGAGCCACAAAATTGATAATAAAACCTCTAGAGGCTGCTTTAAAAGAGTCCCAAACCATAACAAAAGGGGAATCAGGGGTATGATTTAATAGGAAAAATTCAGTGGCAAAGGCATTAAATTCAGAACAAAAAGTGGGTTCCAAAAGCAGAGCATTGTTAAAGCGCCATCTGCCGGAGTGGGGAGAAAATGGGAGTAGGTCAAGGTCCACAAAAACCGGAGCATGGTCGGAGAGCAGAATGGAGCTAATTTCAGAGCGAATAGCGTGTTGGGACAGGGATTTACTAAGGAAGATATGGTCAATGCGGGACTGGGATTGATGAGGAGGGGAAAAAAACTGTACTCTCTAAGGTCAGGATTACACAATCTCTAAATATCTACCAAAGCATTGTTTTGAAAAGTATTTACAAATTGAGTGTGCATCCTAGAGGAGACAAAGTTGACTTTTGAAAGTCGATCAAGGAAGGGGTCAACAACCTGATTACAATCTCCTCCGAGAAGTATGTAATCCCCAGAGAGGGAGGATAACTTAGTAGAAATAGAGGGCCGAAAGGACCTGTCGATCCCAGTAGGGGCATACACATTAAAAAGGGTGAGAGGAATATTGTCTATGAGCAGTGTAACAATAACCCAACAACCATCAACATCACATTCATGAGAAATTGAAGAGACATTTAACTTTTTATGCAACAAAATCACAACACCATTCTTCCTGGTTACTGTGGGAGAGCAAATAACATGACCCACCCAACAACGTTTGAGCTTCAGAGCCTCTGCATCAGAGAGATGAGTCTCCTGAAGGAGGGCAACATCAGTCTTAAGTCTTGCTAAATGTGATAGAACCCTTTGCCTTTTAATGGGATTATTTAATCCCTTAACGTTCCATGTAGTTACACGGAATGGAACAGCAAAGAAAAACAACTAACAGGAACATGCCTATTAATGCATAAAAATAAACTGAGAAAATTGAGAAAAGTGCAAACATAGTGATGAGGAGAAATGGAGGAAAGAAGAGAAAAGAAAGGAAGGGAAAAAAAGTAATGAAAAGGAAGAAAAAAACGCTATAGAGATAATACTGAATCCGAGAGGAGAGAAAAGAGGAGAAAGGGAGAGACCAGGGAAAAGGTAAGATAAAAAAAAGAGAAGGAGGGGAGATAGATCGAAAACAGATCAAGAAGAAGACAGTACAAGTCCAGAACGAATGACTGAAATACATACTTACGAGAACGAATAAACACAAACGAGAACGGGGGTGGGAGCGCCTGAAGAAGACGGCGACAACACCGGGAGCGGATGGCAGACCGCAAATATCACAGATCCATAAAAGCAGTGTACGTTATGTTATGTTATGTTAGCCGGATTTGTAGAGCGCACAGATGCCCCAGCAAAGGGGCGTCCTGGCGCTGACAGAACAGAAAAACCGGGCAAAAGCAATAACAGGAGCCCAAAACACAGCAGCACTAGGGATCTAAAAGAAAAAGGAAAGTTTTAACAGCCTTCCTGAACGACAAGAGTCCGTCAATCATACGGATATGGACAGGTAGGGAGTTCCATAACTTGGCAGCAAGCACTCTAAAAGAGCGGCCGCCAATCCTAGACCTCTTGAAACGCGGTACAGTAGCCAAGTGAAGACCAGAGGACCTCAGAGATCGTGATGGAACATATGAAGAAATGAGGTGCTTCAAAATCTGAGGGGAAGAGTGTTTCAGGATTTTGAACGAAAGACAAAGAGACTTGAATTTAATTCTCTGAGCAACAGGGAGCCAATGGAGCTTGTGGATTTTTTTTTGGCTGAGCAAAATCTTGGTAAGCCAACCAGAGCACTGGCGGCAGCGTTCTGAACGCGTTGAAGTCTAGAGAGTTCAGTCTGATTAGCTCCCAATAGAAGAGAACTGGCGTAATCTAACTTAGACAGAATCATAGCTTGTACAATAAGCTGTCTAGTAGGCGCATCAAAGAATTTAAAGATGGATCTAAGCTTACGCAAAGTCCCGAAACACATGGCAGCAACCTTTTTAGTGTGGGTGGTAAAGCTAAGTTTAGAGTCGAACCAGACCCCTAGATTTTTAACCTCAGTGACAGAGATAGGGGTAGGACCCAGCTCAGATGGCCACCAATTGTCGCCCCACAGGTGACTTTGTTTCCCAACAATGAGCACCTCGGTTTTCTTAGCGTTCAATTGAAGGCAATTATCAGTCATCCAACGAGCCACAGAAATAAGCCCCTCACGGAACTTAGCAGCCTCAAGATCGGAGGCCCCACTTATTGCAACCGCCAGCTGCGTGTCATCAGCGTAGGACACCATGGTCAGGTTCCCACGCTTGGCGACAGCAGCCAGCGGCTGCACATAGAGGTTGAACAAAGTGGGGCTAAGAGCCGTTCCCTGCGGGACTCCCTGGGCAATCGCATACGGTTTGGATTCAAAAGGTGGAGTGGCAACCTTGAAGGTACGACCAGATAGAAAGGATCGAAACCATTCAAGTGCCATGTTGTCGACACCCGCCTCAACCAAACGCTGAAGTAAAATATCGTGGGAGATCGTGTCGAACGCGGCACTGAGATCAAGAAGAACCAGTGCCGCAGTGTAATCAGAATCAACCAGCATGCGAAGGTGTTCAGCCATAGAGAGAAGCGCAGTCTCGGTACTGTGACCGGGCCGAAACCCATTCTGCGATGGATCTAAAATATTGGCAGAATGAAGATGGTTAGATAAGATGGTATTAACATGGGCCTCGGTCAGTTTAGCTGCCCATGGGAGAAGGGAAATTGGACGATAATTCTCCAATTTTAGTGGGTCTAGGGCAGGTTTTTTTAGAATGGGAATCACCTGGGCCTGTTTCCAAGTGCCAGGGACAGAACCAGAGGATAGGGACAGATTGATGAGCTCACATAGAGGAGGGAGGCAAAAGGGGGCAGATTCTCTAAATTGAGCAGGCCGTAACGGATCCTTAGGAGAACCTGATTTAACTTTCGCTACAAGTTTGTTAAAATCCTCCATAGGAAGCTCTGGAAGGTGAGATAGAGATGAAGTGATTTTCAAAGCAGGTATCAATTTCTGCGAAGACCCTGTGGAGCTGGGAAAGGCACGATAGATACCCTCCACCTTACCAATAAAAAAAGCAGCCAGATCCTCACAATGGGAGGAGGAGCAAATCTCAGCAGAAGATGCTCTGCTAGTCGTGAGATCCTTAAGCACCTTGAAAATGAGTTTGGTCGGGTTGGTACTGGTACTGAATTCACGAGAAAAATAGGCGGCACGAGCCCTGTAGATCGCTGTATGATACTCTTGATACCAGCAAGGTATAGAGTTTTTCTTTCAGGCTGATATGATTTACGCCAGGCTCTTTCAGCTTGTTTGCAAGATTTTTTTAGGAGCCGAAGCGGGTCATCCTACCAGAGGCTGGAATCGGTACGCCGCTTTTTGCTCTCAGTGATGGGAATCAGCCTATCCAAGGCTTTAGTCAGCCAGTTGCAATAGAGATCATAGCCAGACTCCACATCAGTAAAAGGGCCCAAAGGGAGAGCACCAAGGAGCTGATGGAAATCATTCAATTTCAGTTTTTTCCAAGGGCGTCTAAGAATAGTAGAAGTAGAGGCTTTGAGGGGTAGATCATTCAGCGTAAGATGTAATTCAATTAAATGGTGGTCAGTCCAGGCCATGGGCCTCGGAGGCATCACCTTAACCATAGTAAGGTTAGTGAAAAAGGGGTCCAGAAAATAAACGCCCACATGTGTGTGATGTTCAACTAATTGAGCCTCCAGATCGGCAAGAGTGCTGCTGGCCGCCGGAGGGCATGGAGAATCAAAATGAAGATTTAGATCACCGACAATGCTAAAATTAGCAGCTTTTAGGGCCAGAGAACTAACTACGTCGGGAAAAACAGCCTTGAAGGCAGCATCCGGACCCGGAGGCCGGTAAATGAGCAGGCCAGCAAAAGTAAAGTGGTGGCTAACAGAGACGGAAAAATGGGCGCTTTCGCAGCCAGCTATGTCTAAGGCTTTCCAGATGCACGGATAGCAAGATTTAACAGCCGCCGCAATGCCACCACCTCTAGAGTTACGATTAAGGGTGTAAATTGTATACTCAGGAGGGAGTGCCAGATTAACCGCCGCCAAAGCATCGTCATGAAGCCATGTTTCAGACATAAAAAGAATGTCAGGAGTCTCCTCCATAAGTATGTCATGGATATCCAAATGATGCTTAACCAAGGATCTAACATTGAGATGGCATACCTTAAAAGCAGGGGAGTCTAGCATCTGAGAAGAGCTAATGTTGTTAGACGCTCTTAAAGAGACTAAGCTGTGTACAGAAATCGGCACAGGAGATGTAAGAGAAAAAGCACACCCAGTGACAGTGGATACAACGGGAAAGCAAACGAAAGGGAGGTACCTGCAAATACAAGAAAAGGAGGAAGGTAAATACATGTACGGAGAAGAAAAGACAAAATGCGCAAAGAAATGAAAGAGGTAAATACACGAAGATAAAATGACAACAGTGCTAGAGACTACAAATAAAGAGCAACATCATCAAAGAAGAGAATTTAGGAACATCAGCCAGGTCTGGAGACATCCATGACATCAGGAGCATATTGGCGAAGGAATGCTTGAAGGACGGCAGGATCCTCATAAGCGAGCGCAAGTCCAAGAACCTCTTCCTCCTGTCCGCGGTTGCCTTGGAGACATCTTGAGATAAGTAAAGACGGTAACTGTCCAATACAATTTGCTTTTTGAGTTTGGCGGCAGAGAGGACCTATAAAAGGTCTGTATATTGAAGGAACAGCATGATGACTCCTCTAGGTTTGTTAGAGACTCTAGGACCAAGACGATAAGCCCTTTGAATGTTGATAGAGGCTAAGGCAGGGGCATCCAAGATCTTTGAAAGAAAAGATGGAAAGAAGGCAGTAGGATTGGACCCTTCTGTGAGTTCAGGAAGACCATACAAGCGAAGGTTGTTCCTGCGATTTCTGTTTTCCAAATCCTCTGTACGCTTTTTAAGTAAAAGAACCTCAGCTTCCAGTGCAGGGATGTGAGAGCAGGAAGAGTGAAGAGAGTCTGTTGATTGCTCTAGAAGATGTACACGAGAGTCTAAAGAGGTCCATTTATCTTGCATAGCCTGCATATTGTTGGTAGTTGCTTCCATAAAAGGTTTGAGAGCTCGCAGTTCTTCTAGAATGATATCCATGGCTGAGGAAGAAGCTGCACTTCCAGGTGACGGGGGATCCTTTTTAAGGCGTTTGGAGGAAGCCACAATGGAAGAAGTTTTCCTGTCCTTCTGAGACTTTGGAATAGCACCATGAGAGACCTCAGATTTTGACACCGCAACCTCCTCCATGTCCTGAGAAGGGGAGTCGGTATCTGAACCAAGAGGCAATTTTTTAATTGCAGATATCTTCAGGGTGCAAAGCCTCCCCATATACACTGCCAGTGAACAGTTGGGAAAGGAGGTGAATGATCCAGACGAAACAATAGATAGCTCAGCACCATTCAAAAATGTGATATAACTGATGCACAAATTAGAAGAGGTAAAAGAAAAGCTGAAACACCCTCTCAGTCAATCAAAGAAGAAACAATATGCCTGAACATCCTGCGAAAAGCCTGACTAAAAAGATGAAGGGACATAGTAGCAGCAGGCGATATTCAAGTGTAGACGGTCAGGGCACAATGTAGTAATCTCAAAAGCACATAAAGGGCATCAAAATAAGTCATTCACAAAAAGCAGAAAGCAGTTAAGCTGGCTTAGCAGAAACGTTGCAGTAAGGGGCTCCAAAAGCATGGCCAGTGGCAGCAGAATGCACGATTTGTAAGCCAAGAAGGAAAAGCAGGCACAAAATTGTGGCTGGTGTGAGGTAGATAATTATGGTAAAATTCTGGCCAGAAACGGGCTTCTAACGGGGATGCCCATGGAGAGATTGCCAGCTCAAAAAGGTGGAAACATTGGTAAGGCAGAATGCGCTCCGTTTACTCCAAATAAACAAAATGGCGGCCGGAGCCAAATCGTCCGGCCGAAACGAGCAAGTTTGTGAATAATGCCCGAAAATTTGATTTAGTGAGGGCGCTGGGCTCACCTCACATCCTGGATGCTGGTACTATGTCTGAAACGGTTTTCCGCGCTCAGACACCGCCGAAATTCGCCTCACGGAAGCGGCCATCGCCGGAGCTCACGGTTCACGCCGCCATCTCGCGTGACGCATTAGCCACGCCCCCCAATCTAAGCTTTTTTTAAAGACCCTTAGGGAACACTCGTCTAGGATGTGAGTAATATGGGCAAAGTAGGACAAAATGTAAAGTGTCCTGTGGAGACCTATTGTAGCAGCCACAGGGTCCTCTATGTTTAGTGTATACTGGGTAGCCAGGGGGTAAGGCCAATAAGTGATGAAATAAGCTCGGTCTAAAATGTGTAATTTAAAATCTATCATGTGCATTTATTATGAGGGATGAATAGGGTTCCATGCCCTGCATTGACTTTACTAAAATGTGTTCTCTGATCATGGGTTCCTGATCTCCCTATCCTCACGATGTGCCGTGACATATTTTTTAAAAAAATCTTTGATAATCGCTTTTTCCTGACATCCCACCTCACTAGAAGTGGCCCATACCTCTGCATTACATTGGAAAAGGTCTGGCGAGATCCCATCTGGTACCGGCGCCCTGTTCCACGAGAGTCCCTGAATTCCTAGTCTAAATTAACTCAAAGTCAAGGTAATGGGATCAGATCTCTGATCATGGTGTAGTTCCTGTAATTGTTCCTCTCTGTGGGAGGGATTATACACATCCTCAAAGTGTGCCTGCCATTGCTCTGGTAAAATATTATGGCTTAACCCTGGTTTATTCAAATCTTTAAAACATGAGTTGTTAATGACCCTCCAAAAACGGGTAGAGTCCTTTCGTTTAGATGGCTCTGTTAGGTCCTCCAAGGCTTTCTTTTGCAGTTGGCGCTTCCGCCCCTTGACAGCTTGCTTGTTTGTTTTCCGGCAGGCCGCCATCCGATCCCTATCTCTCTGTGTATATTTAATGGCCATCTTAAGATCTCTAAGGGCCCGAGAGCAGTGCCCATCAAACCATCTTGGGGAGTCCATACTAGGGGAGTTTACTGGCACTGTTAATAAACCATCCACTAATTGTGTAATAGCAGTAAATGCTTTAAACTATTTCTTCCCCCTGCACTTGTGGGTCCAAACATTTTAAAATCTCCTGCTTGCCTATATTAAAAATTTAATTGTTAAAAGAAGCACTGTCGACCTGTGCCCAGCGTAACCGCCTACCTTGTTCAGTTGTCAAAATCGTTCCCCCAGATAACCTATGGGGTGCGGGCTGTTTCAAAGGGGCAACAAGTGACAGCGTCACAGGATTATGGTCACTAAATATACTATGGTTAATACTAAAAAATGATATAAATCTCCTCAATGTAAGAGACATGAATATGAAATCAATTAATGAAGAGCAGTCTCTGCCTTTGTAAGTCAGGAGCACAGCTGAGTCAAGGGGGAAACATCCTTTACCACGCGGATTTTACCCCGCGTGGCCTTTACAACGCGTCCGTTACAACGCAAGTCGTAACCACGACTTGCGCTGGAGGGCGCTAGAGGATTAAAAATAGTATATTTACTATTCCAACACCTTCCCTAGTGTCCACGGGGACTGGTGTTAGAATAGTAAATTATACTATTTGAAATCCGCGCCCCCAACGGAAGTCGTGGTAACGACTTGCGTTGTAAGGAACGCGTTGTAAAGGAATGCGTTGTGACGGTACGCGTCGTACCGTCATACATCCGAGTCAAGGTGGGTAGCGATCAGATCCAGAGTATGAGTTAAATCATAAGTATTTAGGAGGACACTCAGATCCCGCCCTTCCTGAGTATGTTCAAAATGCGGTCCCTCACTTAATGTGCAGGTCAACCAGTCTCGATGAGTCTCCATTAAGTTGTGACACAGATGGCAATTTAAGTCTCTCACTAGGATTAATTCAAACTGCGACAGGCCTTCGGGTCGGCTCCAACCTGCTACTTAATTCATCAAGGCTTGTAGATCCCGATGATTGTGATCTCGCATTATAAAAATTAATTGGAACCAATAGATATGAGTTCCTAGATAGTGTGAGTCCTTGAACAACATCCCACAACAGAGACTTCCACCTACCATGAATCCTAAGGTATATGAATACAATTAAACCCCCCTTGCTCTCCCTGCACTTGACCTTCGTGCTGGGCAAAATTAAGTTTTATAACCCTCCATAAAAAAGTTATTAATCGGCTCCCACATATCCTGAAAACATATTATATGAAAATCTCTGATGTATTAAAGCCACTGCTCATCCAAAAACTTACTGACTAAACCTGCCACATTAGACAAACTATTTTTAAGTCACCCACAGTACACCCACCTTGCTTGGAGGGGGGGGGCGATGGTAGCCATCTCTGCATTACCTAGTCCCATCTGACTTTGGTCCCTGAGCTTGGGAGAGATTCCTGTTGTTTCCCTGCAATTAATCTCCTCCCTCACACTTGGTTCACAAGGGGGTTTGGCCCAAATGTCAATAACTCTACCCATACCCTCCCCCTCTTGTAGTCAGTCTAACTCATGTATATCCCTCAGGGGACGAATGCATTGCGTGATGTCTAGAGTCCCCTGCCCAGGGTAGAGCCCTCCTCATGCACAACAAAGCATTGGGGTGGTATAGGACTAAAAGGTGGTTTATAAAAGAAACCCAAACGTAATGGATTAATCCCCAATTCTAATGAAAATGATTGCAGGGAATGAGACAGGGTCTTAACGGCCAGTTCTGGGTGCCTAAGTGTGACAATTACGCTATCTCCTATGAATGTTTTCTTAGTCATGCCAATACAAGCTACCCTCCTGGCCATCAGAGTGTGCCTGTGCTCAGTCATATTAAACCTCCCATGTTTATATAACCAGTGTGTTACTTTATTGATCAAATGTTTGGTGTGCTCCTCCTTTGCACTATTTAGTTCTGGTACCCCTACCAGGACCACAGTATAAGGGCTGTTTGCTGGTGGGAGATCTATAACTGGTAGGTGTGGGATATTAGGGGCAAAAACACTCTCCCTGCTCGCTGGACGCTGTTGTGGCTGGTGACCCTTTTGATTTGGCCTGCTACAATGGGTTACCAGTGGACCAGATAGATTTATTCCCAGATGCGAAGCCTGCACTGACCCTGTTGCACCAGGGGTTACATGAGGGATCTGGGTTTCAATGTGTGTTGCTGCAGGAGATAATTGAGCATCCTTGTGAGGGGACACTAAGCTCTGCGTGACCTGCTCTATCAATTTTTTTTTATTTCTGTAATTTTTTATTGTGTAAAAAAATATATATTTACATGGAGCACGGAACCCCCTCCCTCCCCCCCCCCGGCGCCTTTCTCTTTCTCTTGCCTTTTTCCTTTCCTCCCTTTCTTTTCCTCCACTCATGCATATTTTTAACAAGCGTGGCTCTAGTGTGATCCAAAACTTTAGAAATTTCATTTAAAATGTTGTACAATAGGCCAGTCACCGTTTCCACAATTTTTTGTTTCAGGCGCACCCATAACTCATCAAAGACCTTAGTGTCCTTAATGTCCAAGTCTGCAATGGCTTCCGCTTTCTTTACCGGAATTATTTTCTTAATTATTTTACGTTGTTTCTTGGGAGCAGGGGAGCCAGTTAAATCTGCGCCATGGGTAGGGGTCGTCATAGCCCTATTCGTGTGCTCTGACCAGCAACAGTGTTAATTACACTATCGCCAGGGCTAGGAGCCCCTGAGTCCTCTTCCTGACCTTGTCCCAGTGCTTCCTCTGAAGACATTTTAGCCGCTCTGCCCAAGAACTCCCCCAGGAGCGATGATACTGCCCTTGCCATTTCCATAGAGAGGCGCCTCTCTGCCTTATCTATTTCTTTAGTAATTGCCCTCACCACTTTTACCAAGAATGAATCAATGGTTCCCTTATTTTAGTCTTGTGGGGAGCACGGGGGATCGCCTTTCCACTTCCCCATGGTACTTTTAACTTCTGAGCCCACCTCCATGACATGGGCCAAAATGAATATAGAAATCCAGAGGGATGGAGAAAGTACCCATACAAGCAGGCTCTACAGTCATTGTCCTGCAGTCAGCAGTCAGTCCCAAGGCAAATTCCTTGCCCTCCAGACTCCCCGCCGATGTTGAACACTCGCACAGACCGCTAGCGGAGAAAGAAGAGGGTAAGCCTGGCCCGGTCACAGTCGGCCGGGCGCAGACTGGCCTGTCCTTGGCCCAGGCTGTGCCCTGGCATGGCTCGGACACGCCTGCACGCGTCCCGTGCTACCGGAGCCCTGTGCCGGTAAAAAAGCGCCTCCCGGCGTAAGCGTGATATCTCACAGTGGCAGCGGCGGCCACAGGTGATGCTGGGGCTTGTGGTCTGCTGCCCCCTCTCTGGTTGCTTTCCCTCAGTGTCCCATGTTCAGGGCCGGACTGACTACCAGGCAGTTTGGAATGCTGCAGAGCTGAGGTCTGATTTCACTGCGGTGGGGGCTGATTTCGTTCATGGAGACCGGCGTGTGCTTCGATATAATTAGAGCAAAACGAATTTCGTTTAGCACACGCCGGTCTCCATGAACAAAATCAGCCCCCAGCTCAGTAGCATTCCAAACTGCCCGGTAGCCAGTCCGGCCCTGCCCATGTTGCTGAAGCCCTGTGCCTGTAATAATGCGCCTCCCGGCGCAAGCGTGACAGTTTGCGGTGGCCGCAGGTGATGCTCGGGCTTGTGGTCTCCTGCCTCCTCTCTGGTTACTTTTCCTGGGCGTCCCAAGCTGTGGGGGCCCTGTGCCGGTATAAAGTGCCTCCAGGTGCAAGAGTGTCATCTCGTGGCAGTGGCTGCCAGTGATGATGGGGCTTGTGGTCTCCTGCCCCCTTCTCTAGTTGCTTTTCCTGGGTGTCCCGCACTGCGGGAGCCCTGTGCTGGTAATAAAGCACCTATTTTACGGAGCGTCCTGTGCTGCGGGAGCCCTGTGCTGTTAATAAATCAGTGGATTAGCACTTACTTTTAAAGTAAGGTATAAGTGTTGCCACTCTCAGGGGCACAAAACCAATAAAAATGTGTTTATTAAAAAAAGAAAGGTATAAGCACATAGCACTTAACACTTTAGCTTTAGGTGCTGAATATTTGTAGTCACCAATATATAACCCTTCACTACTAGTGTTCTTGTTGCAACAGTGAAAATCAAAGCACTGCTCTGAGGATTTTCACAATTTCATTGGTAAAAATCTAATAACATTCTCCTAATGTTTCTTTCCCAGCCTTGCATCCTGTCTCCTCCTTATATGTTCACACTTCTCTGGATAGATTGTTACATATGACCCTGCTGAGTAATGGGATGGGGCATCCTTCAAGAGCTGGCATAGACGTAAAGAGAGCTGTATAGAAAGGGACATGAAGTAGAGATGGAGACAGAGGCCATGTAGAAAAACATATGAAGTTTTGAGAGAAGTAAAGTTAAAAAAGAAAGGCAAGGCAGCCAGAAGGAAAGATAAGATGCAGAAAGATAAAGATGTAGGTACAAAACGAGAGTCAGGGAAAAAGGTAAGGTTTTAGGGTGTTGTGGAAAAAGGTAAGGAGAAGGAAATGTAGAGAGAAGCAGAGGGGTACAGTACTCCAAAGGGCAGGGTAAAGAGAGGGATCACTGAAATAATATCGAGGGACAGAATATCGACCAACAAAAATATCGTTGACAAAATATCGAGAGACAAAATATCGAGTTTCTATCTACAAACAGGTAAGTACAAAAATATTGAGTTAAAAATATCGTTTACAAAAATATAGTTGTAAAAAATATCGACTTTAATAAAAACAATGTTTAATTACATTAATATAAAAAATGAATTACTAAAATATACTTAACAATACTTAAAATAACTTTTAATAATTAAATAATTAATGAAAGTAAAAAAATAATATTTTTTTAATCATATTTCTTAAAACATATATATATATATAGTAACAAAATTTAATTAAATATTAGCCAATATTATTAACGTACAAATACAAAAGAGTAAAAATTACTATTCCCACTCCAGTGGGTGCAACAGTAGGGAAACCGTTGGATAGCGTAGGGGTTAAAATTACTATTCCCACTCCAAAGAGTGCAACAGTGGATATATGACGTTACAACGCAACTTTTACAACGCACTACCATTACAACAAATTTTTTACAACACAAAAACTATTACAACGCATGTTTTTACAACGCATGTTTTTACAACGCAGATACCTTTACAACACATACCATTACAACGTAAGTATTGGTAAGTATATAATAATTTTTTTAATTTAAATTATTTAAAATTAATTTAATATAATTTAATTTCATTTAACTTCATTAAATTAATTTAATGTAAATTTAATTTTACTTTATTTTTACACTGTACCCCTGTACCCCAAAAACCCAAAACTGACCCTGAACCCTAAAAAAAACCCTTTACCCAAAAACCCAAAACTGACCCTGAACCCTAAAAATACCCCTTTACCCAAAAAACAAAAACTGACCCTGAACCCTAAAAATACCCCTTTACCCAAAAACTAAAAACTGACCCTGAACCCTAAAAATACCCCTTTACCCAAAAAGTAAAAACTGACCTGAACCCTAAAAATACCCCTTTACCCAAAAACTAAAAACTGACCCTCAACCCTATAAATAAATACCCCTTTACCCAAAAACTAAAAACTGACCCTGAACCCTAAAAATACCCCTTTACCCAAAAACTAAAATCTGACCCTGAACCCTAAAAATACCCCTTTACCCAAAAACTAAAAACTGACCCTGAACCCTAAAATATTTCAATTAGTTACCTATTAATACTAATTTATAACTAATTACCAATTATTTATTTGATAATTAAAAAATAATTTACAATTATTTTATATTAAATACAATTAAATAAATGTTATTATTTCATTAATTATTATTAAATTACTTTCCACTCTATTCCCCTATAAACCCACAACCCGCTACAGGAAATAAATAATTTAATTTAACATAATTAGCAATTAATTAATTTTAATTAATTAACAAATATTTTTTAATTGACAATTAATTAAATATTACTACCAATTATTAAATTTACATATTTAATTAATTATAATTAAATTACTTCCCACCCTATTCCCCTATAAACCCACAACCCGCTACAGGAAATAAATTATTTAAATTTACATAATTAGCAATTAATCAATTAAATTAAATTAATTACCAATTAAATTTTAAATAATTAACAAATATTATTTAATTACCAATTAATTAAATATTACTACCAATTAATACATTTACATATTTAATTAATTATAATTAAATTACTTCCCACCCTATTCCCCTATAAACCCACAACCCGCTACAGAATAAAATTACACAATAATTAAAAAAAATCATTAATTAAAAATAATTATAACATAAAATGACACTTTTCACACATATTATAACATAAAAAACACTATAAATAATTAAATATTATTTAAAAAACGATATTTTTTACTATCTAGAATATATACTTGGATATTTTCACTTTCTATATTATTTACAGTCGATATTACTTCACTTACCTTAAAAACGATATTTTGGCTGTCTATATTCTGTCCTGTCGATATTTTGTCCAAACGATATTTTGGAGTCGATATTATGTCTGTGCACCAAAGAGAGGGATAATATAAAAAAAGAGCTGAATCAGAGAAAGGAAAGCCAGCTAATGATAGACATAAATCGACCTGAGAGAAAACAAACAGATGCACGATAAAGCTCAAAGTAGAAGAGGTGCAGAAAAAAAAGTTGGGTAAAGAGTTGTGGGGAAGAGAGAAAGGTAGATGGGTGAAGGGTAGAAAGGGAAATGTGCTTTAGAGCGAACGCAGATGTTGAAAGATATTTGTGCAGTAGATAGTGAGGTGAGGCAAAGATAGAGAAGAGGTTGTGAGATTAGTGAAGTAGATGGAGGAGAAGTACACGGAGGAAAGCTAGAAAAAATGCAGCGAGGTACAAAGAGAGGAATGACTTTGAGAGGGAGTTGAGGTTGAGAGAGGTGATCAAGAGTGATAGATTTAGACACAAAGAGTGATAGAAAGATTGTCAAGGTCAAGATCGAGAAGCAGAGACAGGCAGAATTGAGTGGGGTGTATTGACATAGAGTGAGATAGACAACGATGAGGTAGAGAGAGCTTAAAATAGAGACAATGAAGGTACATGGAGAAATAGAGATAGGGAAAAAAGGTTAAGAGAGATTACTAGGTAGGAAAGGTGAGGTGAAATAAGACGAGAGAAATGGTACAAATTATCTTTCAATTTAATTGCCACCAGCGGCCCTAAGGTGTGTGGGGTAAAGCTGGGCAATCCAGGCATGCACACTCTGGGGAAGGTTGTTTTTAGAGCAACACAGAGCAGGAGCCACCGTTGTGCGCTGAGGTGAGCAAGAGGCAGAAGACAGTACAGACACAAATTTCTTAAAAATGACAATCTGCTGCTCACTGCCCCTGCGCTAGCACACAACAGTTGCACCATGGTGCAGGTGCATGCTGTCTTGCATAAGATTTGTAATGCAAGTATACCCTTCTAGTACAAAATCCTATTCCTAGACAAATTCTTAAATATTCCACACTTTGTATATGTGCTGTACAGAGCAGCACACATGCAATGTGTCAAATGTTTTCAGAAATGAGAACATTTCTTCATTGTATCACTTGATTCAAGGAGACTTTATTTTTGACACAAAATTTAGTCAGACTCTTTTTGTTGATCTGGTATTGCGTCAAAAACCATGGGACCTTGCTCTAATCCACCCAAGTTACACAGACGTAATGCTCTCTTAATGCTAAGTGGTTCAAAGCAGCACAAAGCTCGTTGGGTCTGAGACAAAGGCATCTTTCGAGTGCTGGAATTTAAATACACTTGCAAGCGTTGGAATTTAAATACACTTGCAAGCGTTGGAATTTAAATACACTTGCAAGCGTTGGAATTTAAATACACTTGCAAGCGTTGGAATTTAAATACACTTGCAAGCATTTATACTTCTTTGCATCATTTTGTGTGACTTTGCCTGGTTCCCTAAGTTTATTTTAAACGTGCTCAGCGATCAAATTCGAAACATTTAAAAAATATTATGAGCAACATTATTGTGACAGGAAATTCAACTGTTGACTCACTTTACCAAGGGGCTTCTTGGCGCCTTAAAACGTTTCTGGTTGTAGGAGCAATGAGTGTAGCATCATGTCACCTTTTTAGCTCCAGCTCAGTATCCCATCCCACCTACCTTCCTGCTGTGTGACATCACCCCATGCGAGGAAGTTGTAGGTCACACAAATCGAAAATACTACACTGAAGGATGTCACAAAGACCATGGAGAGCTACTGGTCAGGTCTGTTGGTTGGCAATGCGACCAACACGGTCCAGTACAAAAAATATAACTGACTGAGTACACCAGTGCATAGGATTACCCCTAGACTAACACAGATTAGAAGCGATCTCCATAGACCATTGAAATCCAGATGGTATCTGGGTTCACAGAGGGTTGAACTCTGCCCCAGAAAGCAGATGATCATCACCAGGCTGAAGTGAAATATATAAAGATTGCACAAGTAGTTTACAAGAAGACTTACTGAAGCGCAGCTGCAACATCCTGCAGACATCTCTGCCACTGGTGAAGTACACCCACAATCTCAAACTAGAGGGTTCCATGATGGGGTAGCATCACAGGACACTTCAGAGTTACCACACAATCACAAGTTCCTAAATTTTTTCCTGATATCATAGAACTCACCATCTTTGACAGAGCTAGTCTGGCCGACCCTGGAGTGTCACTCTGTTCTGAACAGAAATGGTTATGGTTCTTAGGATGATATTTATAATAATATGTTGGAGCGTGGTGTTACTAAAATATTGCCGAGCTTTGACATTTTTTAAACCTAGGAATGCACTGTATTTCCAACAGCAAATGAGGTGCTTAAAGAAGTGACTAGCGCATGGTAAGAGCTTCTATTCTTTATGGAAAAGTGATTAGTGCCTGGTGAGTGCTGTTTCTGGCTCCTTAGGGGGTTCGGTGCTTTTCAGGGCATTGGGAGCACTTTGTTCTCCGCTTTTTGGGCAGAGAAAAAGAAACCAGCAGAAAGCGCATGGTGAGCGCTTGAAGTTCCGTGGCGTGGGCTCCTGCTGCTACAAGGAGGGAAAGGGAGTACGGACTGCTCTCCACAGCGCCGTACCACGAAATCTCCCCTCAGGGCAGCCCCTCCCTCTGCAGAGGAACCACGATGTATCGCAACTGTGCCATACTGACCCGAGGAGGAAGTGGAAGAGCTCCGCATTGCTCTGTGGGCAGGGCTGGAGACCGCGGGCAGTGTTGTGACACCAGGAACAGGGCAAGAGCTCCGGGACTATAAACGGCCCATTACCAGAGGCTGCATTGCTTAGTGACTGATTAGTCCTGACCGAGGACCAGAGGGGGGACCAAGTCAGTTCCCTCGTACCTGCTTTGCTTGAGTCACATGCTGCCCGAGAGCAGGCTGCGGCACTTGTACCTACTATTGGGTAGTGGCTCCATGTGTCCATGGGCAGCAGCTCATACCTGGGGAAGGGCACAGTGATTGCGGCGGCTGCACCGCATGGTGGCGGGCAGATGTCTTCAAGCCATTCCAATGGTGGGGGGACCCGGCGAGGTTACCCTGCCACCGGGGGCACTGTATGTCTGCCCCCCCCCCCTCCATACTGACCTAATGCAGGGGATTTGAGAAATTAGGAGCACCATTTGTAACCTTCGCCACCGGACAGGAGGTAAATCCTCAAAGGAGACCCCGTTCCTGCTCCTCCCCCGCAATTATCGTGCAACCCATACGAGAAGCGCAAAATCGCTGTGGCTGCCTATGGAGGTACAAACTTGAGTAATGTGGTGCTAGGAGTCAGATTTGGGAGGGAGGGGGGCAAGCCAAACCGAGTCAATTTTGTGTGTGTAAAAGGCCGCTTTATTGAAACAGGTGCATATCACAATTTTATTAACACTGGCACTTGCCTTACAAAACTAAAAGCTTGCTATACATAAAATACCTGACCCTTTGTTCTCCCCACCCCTACGATCCCCACATCAGAGCCCCCACCCTGCAAAATACAATAAATAACATTCCATAACAATAATATACACAATCTTACACAATATAGCATTTACAAATCCTAACCTCGCATGACCCAAAACCCCTACTTGCCTTTATGCAACTGTAACTAACGAACCTCTAATCTAAACGTATCCTACCTGGTTAACCTTACCTGCTCCTGTTCACAAACTCCCCACGCTTAACAAGAAACTACAGAAACTCCAGCCAAACTTAGCCAACTCTAAAACAACCGCGCCAGCGACAAGTATACAATATATCAAACCTTATGAACCTGTTCCAATGAGCGCCTCCATGGGAAAAAACCTAGCTGAATAAAATTCCTCCCCAACAACCCCAAAAACCAGGGAGGGAGGACGGGGACAAAAAACCTAACTGTGCAGCGCACCCAGCCAACAGGTCACCAAACCTAAAATTGTGGCTGGGAGGGCGCGAAACCCCCATAAATTGTCTTTGGCTACTTAAACAAATTTGGACTACAACCAGCTGCAACATCCTGTGTTGCCTACATACCACAAATGCTGCGGCATGCTGGTCGGGGTCCTGTCCGTGTTCTTGGCTAGCCCACGGAATCTCCCCCACTGTGAATGAGACAAAGCATCAGCTATATAATTGTCAACCCCGGGCACATGCAACGCGCGAAAGGCAATATCATGCCGCAAGCAGCCCAACACAAACACTCTCAGCAATTTCAAGACTTGCTCATCCCTAGCATACTGGCTGTTCACAATCTCCACTACCGCCATGTTGTCTTTCATGATCGTTACCTTTTTGTGTGCCAGCTGGTCCTCCCAAAGCGTGACTGCCACAACCAGAGGGAAGAATTCCAGAAAGGCTCCACCCCCTCCCGCCCACTCAGGGGGCCACTGCTCCGCACACCATGTACCTTGCCAATATAAACCAAAACCCTCGCTCCCTGCTGCATCAGAAAAGATTTGCACATCCCACACCATGTCCGTCTCCTGCATCAGGGGGATCCCATTGAAGTTCTGTAAGAAAAACTGCCACATCCTCAGGTCCTCCCTCAACCCCGCCGACAGCCGCACATAATGATGCGGAAGTCTCTGTCCCACCAGTGCCCTGCCCAGTCGCCTGCAAAATGTCCTCCCTACTCAAACCACTTTACAGGCAAAGTTAAGGTGCCCCAATAGCACCTGAATCTCCTTCACTGTGACCTTATGTTTTGAAAACATTGCCGCCAGCAGCCCCAACATTTGCTGCATTTTGTCCCCCGGAAGGTGTGCCTCCATTACATTATAGTCCAACTCAATGCCCAAAAAGGACATAGCAGTACAGGGCCCCATGGTTTTTTCCGGTGCCAGCGGCAAGCCCAATTCCCCCATGATCTCATTGAACCTGCCCAGCGCCTTCTGGCAGTCCCTGGAGTCTGGGGTGCCCACAAAGAAAAAGTCATCCAGGTAGTGTGTTCCTCCTTGGTACCTGTCCGTTCCGCAAACAACCATTGCAGGAACGTGCTAAAACATTCAAAAAGTGTGCAAGACATAGAACAGCCCATCGGTAATGTCTTGTCCACGTACCAGTTACCGTTAAATTGGATCCCAAAAAGGCCCAATCCTCGGGATGGACTGGAAGCAGGCGGAAAGCCAACTTTATGTCGCACTTTGCCATCTTTGCCGTTGCGCCCGCGGTCACTACCAGTGACATGGCCACGTCAACCGATGAATATGTCATCAAGGCCTCCCGCTCATCAATGAAATCATTTACCGAGCGCCCTTCGGGCCATGACAAATGCTGTACGACGCGAAACTGCTCCTGTTCTTCCTTCAGCACCACTCCAATGGATGACACAGTCAAATTTTTTTGCGGCCAATTCTCAAAGGGTCCGCCATGCAGCCCTCACACACTTCCTTATCCAATTTGTCCTGCACCACCTCAGGGTGTTCCTTTGCGGACCTCAAATTGTCAGCCCACCGTCTTGTCCTAGGTCCGTCGTTCCCCAGTCGGAAACCGTCCAGAAATCCCAACCTCAAACGTTCTTCAGCCTCTTCATCCGTATATCCTTGCAGGGCTGCCACCAGCTTGTCCATTCTAACTGGTGAACGAGAAGTTTGGCCCAGACCCCTTGGCCCCTCGCCCCCAAGTGAGCTGTTGCTGAGTCCCTGACCTAACCCCCCTGCCTGCCACTGCTGGTTCCCCTGTTGCGCCTCCAAATCCCACGCCATGCGTGTCCGATACTCTTCATCGTATTGCGCCCATGCATAACCTCCCCCAGTAATCTGGGCCTTCCTAATAACGTCCATGTATTTAAACAAGGCCACCGACCTCTCAGGGAATTTTTCACAGAACACAGTGGCATAAAAAAGGAATGCCGCCGTCCAATTGTCTATTGTAAGAGGCACCTTCAGCCGTTTTGCTAACTCATATTCCTCCTCCTTCGACCCTTCCTTTGCCCCGACTTCCCTATGAAGGAGCTTCAGGATCTCCATGTATTCACCCTTTCAAATACGCTCCTTAGTGGACAACATTAAATGTACACCCAATGGTTTTGTGACACCCATATACGGTAAAGGTTTGATCTTCAACTCCTTGCTTTCCAATTTGGTCTATGCCTCCTCTGTGGTTACCTCTCCCGTCACTTTCTTGTCCACCCCGAACCCCTTACCCGTGCTATCCGCAGACCCCTTACCTGGGTCATCCCCTCCAACTGTCACCTTCTTGTCCGTCCCACTACCTTCCTCACCCCCGGATGCCTTACCTGCGCTCTCTGCTGACCCCTTACCTGGGTCCTCCGTCCCTACCACCACATCCATAACATACGTACCTTTTCTCAACCTACCCCATCCCCAGCGTCCCCCACAACCCCCCTATTCCCACAGACACCATAAAAGGGGCACCTCCGGTTCCCGTTTACCTGGAGCTAAAGATGCCACTCGCCTTGTCCGTCCTGCCGAGGATGCCGACCTGTCCTCCCAGCATGATGTCTGACCCGTGGGCTCCGCCTGGCGTCGTGACACCTGAAACATACTATGCACACCGTTACTCGGCCCCCTCTCCCTCTCCTTCTCCCTCTCTCAGCTCTCCCTCCTCCATGCTCTCCTCCTCCTCATAATCCAATTCAACATCCCTTGAACAACCGGCCCTCACAGCCGGTGGCGCAGACTGCACCCTCCTAAAATCATTTAAATTACCTTTCTCAGCACTCCTCTTCCTGTGGTGCTCCCCGGACCATTGTGGCCCCGTGGGTGTTGGGGCTTGTGAGCCTACTGTGGGCCTACTCTACTTCTGCCAGCCATGACGGGATCCACCGCCGGTACTAGGCACGCCGCCCGAGGCTCAACTCTCCCTTCTCCTTGGCGCCATAGGGCTGCTCCCAGACCTACCAAGTCTGGCGCCCCTGTCAATCCGCCGCCTGCAAAATAAAAGCATGGTCTGGTGTGTTGGGCCCCACTCTCTTTCCCCTACCATCCCAGCTCCGCTTCCTGCCCGAACCTACAGTGCTGGCCGCCCACGCCCGGCCTACCATGCTACCTCCTGCTACCATGCTGCTTCCGCGTCCTCCATGTCCACCTCCTCCTCGCTCAACTCCAATGCCACTGCCCCCTGACTTCCCTCCCGGTGGGATCCCATGTCTTCACCCAAAACCTTCCCTCCCACCCCTCCAAAACACCCTCAACCTCAACCTCTTCCCTGCACCCCACTCCTGCCCTCGAGGTAGAGCGCCTCTCCCCCCGAACCACCGGCAAACCGCTGTCCCCTTGCGTACCCTCTACCTCCTCTACCCAAGAATAAAAAATGTCCAACCCCTCCCAATCCCTCTTGCTCCCCTCCGAGTCCAGAAACAAGGGGGACATGTCCCCCCACCCCCTCGTGCCAGGCCCCACTCCCCCCAGAGATGTCTGCCCCTTGTGGGGACCAAGCATCCTGGCCTCCATGTGAAGTCCCTCCGCTAACTGCTCTGGGCCCCGTACACCTCCTGCTGCCTCCTCTCCAAAACTGTGCTCCCTACCCTGCCTGCAACCCGGGGCAGCACGCACCTGTACTGCCTGCAGCACCTTCCTTTTACCTTTGCCCCCACTAGCAGGTGGGGCCCTAGTTGGCTGCACCACACCGCTGATATTAGTAGGGGCTGCCCTCTTCCCATAGGAGCGGCCCCTCTCCTCCTGTGTGCGCACCGGGGATACGTGCTCCACGCTCCCCCGCTCGCCGCCTTCCTTCCTCCTCGAGGCCCAGACGCGAGCGCCTGGGCGTCTACAAAACCAGCCTCGCTCTCCACATCCCCACCCCTCTCCCTCAACGCCGCTCTTTGCAGGCCTGAGCAGACTTTTCTCAATAGCAGCCTCGGCGGGTAGACGCGGACCGCACTCTCCTGCCGGGCCTTACTGCCGCACGTAACTCGAGCCTCCTCCCCACCCTCTGCCTCCCGCTCCCCGGAACAAGCCCCGAGGGCAGCCCTCCTGACATCCGCACAGCCTAGGCCACTCACCTTCTTCCGCCCAGCCTTCCGGGGGGCGAGCATGCTACAACGGCAGCTGCCACCCCCACGGACGCGTGCCACAAAGGGCGCGGCCCGCCTGAGGCCCCAGGCAGCAACAAGTCCGTGCGACCAGCTTTGCTGAGGAGGCAGATTGCCTGCAATACCCTATAATCTCCGCCAAACTTTTCAACCACGCAAGAATCGCCTCTACAAACAATAAACAACCACCAACCACTACCTCCTACCACTATAGGCCTGACAAAAACCTAACTGTGCAGCGCTCCCAGCCACCAGGTCACCAGACCTAAAATGGTGGCTGGGAGGGCGCGAAACCCCCATAAGTAGTCTTGGGCTATTTAAACAAATTTGGGCTACCATTGGGCTAATCCCAATGTAGCCCAATGAACCCAAAATGGATGCGCTCGTCTGGCCCCTCCCCCTCCCAATCTGCCCCAGCTGGCATACCTTGCGTTGCTCGGCTGCCCCCCAAACCCCCCTTTGCCCTGTAAGACAAGCTAATGTGGCTTATCTCAGGAGGTATATAATATGTACAGTGATGGGGCTATGCAGAATGGTTTCACAATGGATTTGCAACATGGGCATCTTTTAAGTGTTCACTGTTTGCACTAACTGTGACATTAGACGTAATATGTACTTATGATATGGGCAGTATATATATCTTTATGTTATTGCCCTTCCTGTGATATGAAGGCAATTGCCTGTTTGGCAAAGTGATTTATGAACTTACCCCCAGATGCATCAACAACCCATTTTGCGATTCCTTAATAGCGAAAAATACCGATTCGCTATTAAGGAATAGCAAAATGGAATGTATCAAGAAATCACTTAAAAAATAGCGATTTCTTAGAATTCCTTAATTGCGACTCGCACACTGCGAGTCGCAATTAAGGAATACCTCCCCATTCATTCCTATGGGCCTAGAGGCCCATAGGAATGAATGGGAAGATAATCTCAATTTGCGAGTCGCAATTAGCGATTTCCAAATTGAGATTGCGATTTCAACGGTGCAGGGGTGTCCAAAGGACACCTTGTTGCACCCCTGAAATTGATCTGTGCACATATGTTGCGCACACACATGCCCTTAGGGTATGTGTGTGCGCTACATGAAACTTTGAAAAATGCACAAAAGTACATTTTTCAAAATTTTTGCAAATTACCATGAAGTTGTACTTCATGGTAATTTGCATGCCCTATTAGCGAATTCGCTATTTTTAAAACTTTCATGCATTGCATTTAAGGAATCTCAATTTGAAATTCCTTAAATGCAAATAATCGCAATTTAGCGAATTCTCTATTTGCGATTTTTGCATTTGGGATGATGCATCCCAAATGCAAAAATACCGCTCGCAAAGGGGCAGATTCTCAGAATCTGCCCCTTTGCGAGCAGATTTTTGTTTGATGAATCTATGCTTATGTGTTTTATATGCATTTTTATGACAAGTGCCTCGTGGCACAGTAATTTATGTGACTGTGGTCTAAAGTTTTTATGTATAATGCAAAGGATATTTTTATATACCCTTGTGTGTAATCTCTTTTTGTGGTGTGCCTAGTGTGTCACCAGTGTGTGTGTTGCGCAAATGATTACACATGTCCTCTGGCATACGCCTGACTGCTCTGCCACGCTACCAAGGGGGTGAGCAGGGGTTATCTTGGGTGGGTAACTCCCTTACACTGACTAGATTTGTGGATTCTGCCTGACTGAGGTGCATACCCTAGCCAACCAGAAACCCCATTTCTAACAACTTGCATCCTCAATTAGTACTCAATATACAATTTGGGCAATCTTGAGGAATGATCTTTGAATTTCCAGGTGTGTATGTGGCCCACTTAAGCATCACGTCTCCTGTACCAACATATCAAGAATACATAATTGGTTGTTGAAGTTGTGCATTATTCTTAAGTCACCTACTTGCTCTCAGTTTACTGTGACTAATGTTGGGCACATATGGCATGTGAAACAAAGGACACTCATTTTGAACCAACAAATAATTTACACTGTTATGTTTCTGTAAAATGTGATATGACACAACAAAAGTCACCATGTAAAATCGACCAAGGGACATTTCGTAGTAATCCATGCTTAATAATAGCCAATGTGTCTTTGTCATGATTAAATTAAAGAAATATTTTCCTGAGTGTGTGCACTCTTTCTATTGTTCACATGTATTGCAATCGATAGAGATTGAGCCTCCATTTTTACCTCACAGAAACATGCCAACAATTTTATGAACTTTCTAGTTTGGAAATCCAGTGAAAACATAATTAGGAACAACAATTTGAAGTTGACTGCTGGAGAAAGGATAAAGCACCTGTAACAACAAACAGCTGTGGGAGATGAACATGCTCACTAGATTCCGTGTGACGCAGATCTGCTGCTGCGTGCCTGACATTTATTTTGGCAGACTGATGTTTCCATTTAGTTCACTGCCAAATATGTGCAAGGCCTTTGCAGATGGAGGCTTGGAAGACCACAGATTTCCTCCAAAGGCCGGGCAGTCGCTCATGGAAGTTTTCTGATAGTCACTTATAATAATAATAATAATAATAATAATAATAATCCTGTATTTGTAAAGCTCACAGCTACCCGTAGGTTTCCCGGCGCTGGAGGCCGTCGGGAAGATTAAGCGAGCTATTGCCCAGAGTCACATGGTGCTGGGCAGACCCCTGCCACCAGTTCCGGGGATCGAACTGGGATCCCCAAGACCGAGCATTCTGCGCCAGCCGCCCTGGCCGCTGCGCCACGCCTCTTCCGCGGCTAGTTCCTGCTTTATCAGAGGCATAGCAAGGGAGGGCAGGGAGGGGCGGTCCGCCATGGGTGGCACAAGTTTTGGGGGCAGCGCAGCCTCTCCCCTTACCTGCAGCCATCGCAGGAATTACCAGCCCCCTCACACTTACATTCGGCTGCCGGCAGGCGGCAAACGAAGGGACCAACACTGGTGGCAAAATGCCTAGCTACGCCACTGTGCTTTATGCCATTGCCTTGGAAGTAAATGGGTAATGACTAGATGTTTAGCTAATCTCTGTAAAAGAGGAAGACATTTTGGCTTCCTTCCACTTAGAGTAGTGGGGTTTACTAAGCCACTGACAATTTGCAATGCATTTTGAAAACCACAACAAAATAAGAATCTAAGCCTCAGTCGGTCATTGCCGCTCTTCCACATCTGAATGCCACCCTAATTACGTGGTTCATGAAGCAAAACAGCAGGGCTCAGATTTATGAACACTTTGCAACGAGTTTTTGCTACTTTTTAATGCAGACCTGACAAAAGGTGTTAGGTTGGTATTTACAATCCAATCTAAATCATTATTTGTGTTGGATTGTAACCCAAAGTAGTACAATGCATTGCAATGGGCTGCCTTGAGTTACTTTACGTCAATGGGATATTCCATTGTTAGTGGATCATCCTTCCTTGTGCATCCACCAGTGCTTAATTTGAGCTGGTGCTCAGCACAAGCACTTAATTGGTTTCCAGCGCTCGGTACTGGCACCTAATTGTCAACAACATACTTAGAACAGTCTACCACAAGGTGGTGCTGCTCATCTAATTTAGAGATGAGCAGAACAACGGTTGTTTAGGAGTACAATAAGCATTTAAATTGCTAATACCTGCCTCCCCAGCCATTCCTTTAACTTTTGGGACCTGGAATAATCTGAACTGTCACATTTACATGTTAGAGAGATGGTTAGTAGTTGTTTTGGCAGCGATTACAAGGGCAATGGGTGGTGCAAGCTGCAGTGGCCTCCTGGTCAGAGCCCTGGCACTTAATATTTTACAAATTAAGCACTGGCATCGAACCATAGATTTTGACGCAAATCCATATATACAAAGACTTGTACACATAGATTTGTGCCAAATGTATGTATCTCCCTGAGGCTGGCACGATAAGGATGTAAGGAAATTGCCCTTTTTTGAAGGATCACCCCCACTTTCTGCTAGGTGGTGCTGGTTTTTCAACTATGAAGGGCACTGGTCCCTGTTGAGCAGGCCTCAGTGCACATGCTCTGATCCCTAAAATGATATGTGCAATTGGCTGATACCTGATTGACACATTTAACTTACCTGTAAGTCCCTAGTATATGGAACAAAGTGTACCTAAGGCTAGTAAGTTTAATGTCTCATGTGGACTGCAGCACTTGTTGTGCCACCATTGCTGTGCCAAAGTGAAAACATGGCTCTAGGTCTGCCATTGATTGCAGCCTAGTCAGGCAGTTTTTTAACTGCCAACTCAACATGGCAAAATAACCCTTTAGCCAATTCCAAACCTTTCTTTTCAATATTTATAAGTCACTACTCTGGTAGGCATTATGAGCCCATATGGCAGGGTGCCAGCTATTAAAAAGAAAGACATGTTGAATTTATATTTTGCATGTCTGCACAGTGAAAACTTGCAATAGGCGTTTTCACTGTAGTAAGGGCAATACCCCATTAGCTAACATGAGGTTTTAGTAGCCAAATCGCTAAGTGTCAAATTCCATTTGGGGGTAATGAATATCGTAATTCGGGGAATCAAATTATTTGTTACCTTGAACCTGAATGAATGCAGAAGTCAGGTGTAAACTAGCTTTTAATGCAATAGGGGACTTTGGAAATGAATCACATTTTTGGCCCAAAGGTCTAGCATCTATTTTTGATTAACCAAAGCAGTTGTCATCTGAAAAAGCCTGCTGTCCTCCTGCCAAGTGATGTGAAACTCCCCACTCAAGAAGGGGAACAAAACGATTATTGGTGGGAGAAGTTGTGACTTCCTCCAGCAGGATGGCCGCTGGCTGTCGCCACTGATGGACCAGCTTCTAAGTTGCCTTTAAATGTCAGGTGTGAATTATACTGCAGCCTGTTATTCCCTTTGCGTAGGCTGAGAGGCAGACATCTCTTTCAGAGGGGGAAAACCTGTTGCAGAACCGGTTTTCCAGAAGAGGTGGCAATTTATACTGGACCCACTTCAGGGGTGTGCCATGGCTTTGTCCCAGTGAAGAGTGTTCCTATCATCTTGGATTTGGGTAGAGAGGCACACTATGTGATTGTTGTGTGCCAAGCCTACAGGAAAGTATGTAAAAGTGAGTTGGGTTGCCCCATGGGGACTGTCAATCAATCAATCACCTCTGATTTGTAGAGCACGACTAATGGCCTATGAGGGTATCCAGGCACTGAGTTCTTGCTGGGATCAGTCGAAGAGGCAGGTCTTGAGTCCTTTTCTGACTTCAGGGGGAGAGGAAGATGTTCAGAGGTTGTATCCCATTTGGCTAGTGAATCCTACCCCAACGCCAACTCAAAATTAGAATAATGACATAATTGTGGCACTCCAGACTGCCAGTCTGAAAACACTGCTGTACCCAAAAAGAAAAGAAGAAGGGCTGCACCTGCAGAAACTCTGGACCTCAGAAAGAAAGGCTGCACTATGAAGGACTGCATCCGCTGCTTCTGCTGAGCTACAACAGGGACTTTAGAAAGAGATGGGCTGCCCTTGCTGTTAAATCCGTGGAGAGAGACCCTATAGGCAGGACCTTCTCAGATCTTGTGCCAAGGTCTCTTGAGTGGACTCTAAGGGCCAGTTGACTAGCCTCCTGTGAAGCTTCAGCTGCACAAAAGCTGAAGAATCCCTGCACCTGCAAAGTGTCCAGCTCACCAGTTTGCCCTAGACTTGCCTTAGATTCTACTGGTGTAGCCCGAGAGATTGTGTCCTAACCCACAAGAGGTGCCTCCTAGGTCGTGGTTGCTTGGCTAGTGCTTGAGCGTAATCTTTCTTGCCACAGAACTCTAACTTGATGAGACAAAGCCAAAATATTTTTAAAAAATTAAAACAGAGGCTGAGGCTCATAGACTAAGCTACTTACCAGTTCTATCATACCCTCAAACACCACTAAGAATCAAGGCTTATCAGACCCTTAAACTTTGCCCAAACATCAATGTCAAATCTAAAGCCAGACTCCAGTTGAAGTAGGCCCCGCTGAGCCTACCTTCAATGAGGCAAAGAAGCAGAAGGTTTCTAAGGGTGAAGGTAAAGCCATGACCGGGACCAACCGGGATCCTGCAGAAGGTGATAAGAGCATTGTCAGCATACATCACTTCCTATCAGGATCTATTACTCCCATTAACATTAGGAAAAAATGTAAGGTTCACTCTACAACTTCTAAATCCATATAAATCTGAAAACTATAATTAAAGTTCTACAGTGACTTCATGATCAAAGTGATACACACCATTTATTGTAATATAATCTCCATAATCAATCACAAAATGCCATAATTCAGCATATTTTTTTTAATAGTTAAACTAAATTACCTTCAAATGAGATTCTGACCATTCATAGAGGGGGTCCTATATGCAAAATAGACTGTGCCACCCTTTTTCTCCTTTTATCTGCTATAGTGGAATCTCCATCTCAAAATATTTCAAACTATCGTTCACTAATGTGCAACTCCTAGTGAGGGAGGTACTCACAATTAAGCCAAAGCTTCACCTGTGAAATCATGATAGCAGTTAAAACAAATCCTGTCACTGAGTCTGAGGTGTGCTTGTGTGTGCCCAAAATTATAATTTGTGTAACCTAGGCAATCTCCGATTGTTTGATTACACTCAACATCTCTATCACGGCATACCTAAAAAAAAGGGGCCTATTTTACAAACTTCATTGTAAAGTAATTTTTGTAGTTCTACAATAGTCTTACAAACGTACGACAAAATGCTTTACACAAACATATGCGAAAGGTTCCACCTCACTCTTTCCTATCTTTTCTGTGCAGAGATCTCTACCCAAATGGAGAGTCTCCAAACACATAAGTGTTCATTTCATTAGTAAATGTGGGAGGGATGGGTAGTGACTGGAAAATGGGTATACTTACTACTAAAGTGGAGAGAGTTATGGAAGAGTGAGGAAGTGTTAGTAGATGATTAGGGAGGGGATTAGGGAGGGATGTGTACCCATCCAGAAAATGGTAAGCCCATTGCTATTCATAAACTGCTGTTCTAAAGTTACTTAAGCCAAAAAGGGACCCACAATGGTAGTAACTTATGCCAGCTCAAATTCAACTAAGTCCAGCACCACAAATGGCCAATCACTGCCATTGCAACACCC
Source organism: Lissotriton helveticus (assembly GCF_964261635.1). Classification (NCBI taxonomy): domain Eukaryota; kingdom Metazoa; phylum Chordata; class Amphibia; order Caudata; family Salamandridae; genus Lissotriton; species Lissotriton helveticus. Next base: position 993,434,154 of record NC_136067.1, read on the forward strand.
TCCCATAAAAATCACTGGAGGTAGGGACTTAAAAAAACACCCAAGAGAAAATAATGTTAAATTAATTTGAACTTTTTCAAACAGTTCATCTATCAATAAATGTATTAAAACATATTTATTGTTTAATTATAAAATACCACAACACTCTTTTTACATTGGAAATGTTAATGAAATAGAGAGATCCGCACACTTTACCATAGACAGATCTCCACACTGGTGGTGGAGAGCTTCATTTGGTAAAGAATAGTGACATTTTAGAAAGTTTATTAAACTTGCACCAAAAAAAATATATTGTTATTGAAGGTGATTAGTTAGTAGGTGCAGGTAGGTAACTACAGCTAGTAACAGCACCACTATCACAAATAAGGTCCAATAAAGTCTCAATAAATTAGTCCTTTCTCAACCCTTGGAAGCTTGGTCCACGAGCAGTCAGGCTTAACTAAGGAGACCAGTAAATAGGTAAACCACAACACACAATGAAAATCCAACACCAATTCATAAAATCAGGAAATATTTTTATGATTAAAATGATACCAAAACAACATAAATCTAATATAGGGAATCAGAGATATGAATTGTTAAAGATTAAATGCTTTCTCATGCTTTAAAGTCAAAAGCACCAACTTGGGACATCTAGTCACGCTTGACCGGGACAGAGTCAAAGTTTCAGGCCAACCACAATTGAGCGCGGGTCGGATACAGTGAGGGGTAGGGCTTGGTCAAGTTTTTACCTTCTGACATAGTCACTTTTTGGACCATTTTCTCTTGGCATCGAGCAAGGCTCTTCGTCAGGCCAGCCTTGTGAGTCGACAATGGTGGCTTGGTTCAGCGCGAGGCCTCTGTAAAATCCTGAAGGTCTTCGAGCACTGGAGCTTTCAGAGGGACAAACCTGAATTTAAGGCCGGGTCACAGTTCAACATTGGCAGCTTGACTCTCGACGACGGATCGGTTAACTTATGGAGCTTTTACACAACAATTCTCCAAATGATTCCAAAACTCTGGGTCTTTTTCCAGAAGGTCCTTTTGTGGTCTTGAAGTGTCCACAACACCAATCCCAGGTTCCAGAAGCTCTGAGTTGCTCCTTGGGAAGTTGGGACTACAAGACCCGAAATGCACCTGATCAAACCCTTTAAAGTCCAGGTGAAGCTGATCAGCTGGGTTTTTCTTGGTGGAGATGATGTAGGTGGTGCTCTTTTAACCTGGTGCTTTCACGGGAGTCCTCTCCTTAACAAGCCAAAGTCCTCCCTGGGTGCAGTCCTTTAGAGTGCAGTCCCCTTGGTGTAGACCGGAGATTCAGCAGGGCAGTCATTCTTCTTCTTGTTTCTTTCAGGCAGGGGTGCGCGTTGGTGAGCAGTTCTCATATATTTATCTAGGTTTCTGGGGTGGCAAGCAGGGGGGCACCTCTGACCAATGGGGTGCAGGATGCCGCCCTCTGTGATGAGCACTTCTCCTGAAGTGTGGCATTTTCTTGTCCCAGAAAGCAATGTTTCACAAAACAATCAGAATTGGTAAAATGTCTCTTGGAGCTTCAGATCTGACTCAACCCACCTACAAGTGTGGCTATCTTTCCCCTACATTCCCCTTCCAGGCCCTCTCCTAATTCAGTGTCATGGGCATTCATCTGGCTGGCTGGGGGTGCAGAAAGTGGGGTTGGGCTTTGTTCCTGCCCTCGCTGTGTTTCTCCCTTTGAAGACCAGTTTGGCTACCCAGCCCCATTCCTGTCCTGGCATCAGCAGGTATCAGATCTCCTCTAACCAGGTGTCTCATTTGTCTCAGCCCAGGGCACTTCACACCTAGTCAAGACTGCCTAGCTCACCCTGTCAAAGGCTGGCCAATCAGAAGAGGCTGCTACAGAGCTGAATTTAGGCACATTAAAAAAGCAATTTCGGTAAAATCGTTTCTGACATAGAATAAATCCAACCTTGGCAAGTTGTTGGATTTATTCCAACTATTATTTTGACATTTTGAAGCATCATTTTAGCTTACTCGTGTCAATAATTAGACTTTATTAATGTTAAAAAAGCCTTCCCATGTTAGACTATGAAACTAAAGCACTACAGAGGGGAATAAAATGAAATTACCAGTTTTTGACCTCTACTAGGCTTATAAAACATCTTTTATAATGCCCCTGCTTATTAAACATGGCACCCTATCCTTGGGGTACCTATGGTAGACCTTAGGAATTACATATATGTAAATATATGGTAGTTTAAGACTTTGGAGGTACTTTTAATTCCAAAGTTGAATTTGGGCATTGTTTTATTAAAAGCAGCCTGCAAGGCAGGACTGGCTTTTAAAATGACTCCAGGCACCACAGGAGTACACACTTGAGGACATTAAGTCTACTGGGCCTCTAAACCTACATGCCCTACCATATACTCGAGACCTACAACTGAAATTATACCTAATTATAATGTACCTTTTACACAGAGTACAGTCCCTGGGTCTGGTTAGCAGAGCCCAGTGCACAATCAGAGTAAGAAAACCAATATCTAGTAGTCAAAATGGGGGCAAAAAGTGGGGGGACACTGCAAAAAGTCCTGGTTTCTCACAATTGTTACATTAGATATTAATGTATATTCATTTTTATATTTATTTTAAAGGTAGAAGAAATGGAAAAACCCGGATCAGATTTACCTAAACAAATGTGTGAAATCAAGGGAGAATTGATATCAGAAAAAGTGGTTACTAAAGTCACTATTCCTCTTCCCCATAATTGCCCAAGAAAATAACTAACATTTGTATAGAGCCCAGCCGCCCCATGATAGAGACAGTTACATAAACCTAATTACCCATCTGGTCTTATTATTTTCCCAAATAAAGCTGTCAATAGCTAAGTCCAACCTCCTAAAATGGAATTTAAAACAAGCAACACGGTGGAATGAAACAAGAAACATAGGAAGAATGGTCATCGTAGTAATTTTGCAGCACCCATACAGGATGAATGGTAGATGATGCCAACTATGCATCAGTGTGACAGTCTTTCAGTAGCGTTTTCTAGTCCCTCTTCACTACCAACCCAACCTCAGTAGTGATCTGCACCCCAAATATGCATCTTCCTTCAAAATCCATTCATCATGCAGGCCAGAATCAAAGATCATGGGAACTCTAGTACTTAGATGGTACCCGGGTACTTTCCCAAACATATCAGCTTAATGCTTCACTGTTTCAGAGCATCTTTAACTATAGTAGTGTAAACAGCTACATCCTCAACAGAGGCTGAAAAATCTATCTTATATTTATTCATGCAATAAGATCAATTGGTCACACCAGATTGTACCTCTATTTCTGTTTTACAGAGTGTGCCACCAGATAGTAAAAGTGAGAGGAGAGGCAGGGAAACCTAGAGTGTATGGCTAGTAATTTGGAAAGGCTGTGAAGTTACACTAGCTATGTCCTGCTTCTTGAATTTCATGTCTCCTCAGAAAAATTGGGTAGGCATCACTGAAGATTTGAAATCAATGGGAGTGGGGGTGGTGGCAAAATCGATATTTATATAAAGAGCATTTATTAGAGAACTATCGGGCCTACCAGTATAAGGCAAACCCAGAAACAGTGGAAAGCTATCTTTTCACATTTGATCAAATATGTTCCTAGGAATAACTTGTAGATGAGGGTATGACTGCAGCAACCAAAAACATGGCTGCAAACTTTCCCCAGTGCTGGCCTGGGGCTCCATCTTCCCTTCTTCATTCTCCACTGAGTCGCTCATTTTCTTGCAAAAACCCCGAGGAATACAGCTCCGGGCGAAACATTTCCTCTGTCAAGGAAATAATAAATTATAATTTTTATATTGCTCATAAATCAAATTTGATATTTAATCACTTTGATTAGCAAGTGTCACCATTACCCAATTTAACAGTATCAGACACGAAGCAATGCTATGCTGGTGTGTCCCTGCTCGGTTTGGTATATGAATTTGTGACCCACTAGCAGGCGCCTCAGTAAGCCGTTTTTCTCACCTTTCTGGTCTGGGTTATGTGTCTGCGTGCGTCACCGTGCTTGCGTATGTGCGTGCTTGTGCGTCCACCAGAACACGCAGATTATAATTTAGAATAACCGTAAATACAAACGCAGTTGCTTTTTGTTGCTCTTTTAGCAATTTTTATTTGTTACATTTTACAAAAATATTCGCATGTATTGTATTGTGTGTGCCTTTGCGTACGTACTTACGCTGTATTTTTAGAAATGCATTTGAGATTATTCAAAGCAATGCAAATGAATGAACAATTTATAGGATCTGCATCACAACACACCCGTTGTGTGACACTTGCACACAGGAGAGCAAACGTGGAATATACTGTATATAGTACAATGCAGAGAAAGCCCTGAAACGCTCGCGCGGAGGAGGGGAGTAATTAACGGTGTTATGTGCCAGCAGCGGGGCGCAAAAACGATTTGATTTATAAGTATCATAATGAAAATCCCCTTAGGCTCTCTCATGGAAGGAGAGAGGGAAAGATCCATGTGTGTCACAAGAGCAGCATTGACGAAGGCAGCTCTGACGCAGGAAGCTCGGGGAGAGGCAGGAGGGGCAGGCAGACAGATGCTGGCGCAGCGTCTGCCTGTTCGCAGCCACGCTAAACCGCCGTCTCTCGCTGCTTCTCCCGCGGAAACCATTACAGCCCCTTGCCCCACCCGTCCCCTCCAAGCTGACACATGCAACACACGGTAGAATCAGGCATGTTAGAAGCCCTGCTCTGCATGTTTTGCAGCTTGAACATGCTATGCTGGTAAACGTTATTTTAGGCACAGAGAGCAAACACTGACTGCGCTATATCGGCTCAGCTTTGACAGGGGATTCACGAAGAGAGAATATTGCTTATATTGTCAGGTTAACTAGATGTCAGGTGAGGAGACATAGGGAGGACGTCCTGGCGGTTTAACAGGGCCAGAGGATTAATGACCAGATGTGCTCACATGCCTCCAATTTACACACACTTCTTAGGGGGTGAACAAGGAGGGAGTGGAGAGGCATTATAGCTGCTCACATGTCATGTGCACATAAATGTGGAAGGTGAAGGTCCCAGGACTGGGAAGAAAAACCCGGCAGTGGCTCATGTGATGTAAACTCTACAATATTTGTCCTCTCCGCACCCAAAGTACTTCCATTGGGCTGCGCCATTTCATGTTCTTTCTTTGAGATATTAAGCCATTCCCTGCAGAGGGCTTTTATGCTTTTTAGTGCTCATGATCTTGTTTGCTAGTAATTGGATGATTTTCTGATTGTGGACAGGACTGGGACAGATTAATTTTTACTGCTTTGAAACTTTGGCACAGAATCTGGGTGTCCTGCTAACAACGGACACAACTCAGGGCCCAAAGTTTTCCCTGATCATTTTGGGAATAGAATTGAATACACCACAGATGGTTGTGAAATTACCTGATACCAAGGTGATTGTTGAACGAGAATTGAATTTACAAACAGTACAGAAACGTCTTGGATATTTCAATTTTGCATTTAGAGAGGTTAAAGCTGGTCATGCATTTTGTGAAAGGTTGGGTTTTGCAATGGCAGGGGCTTCATTACCACATCATAGAGTGGGAATTTCCATGACGATGAGGGCAGACGTGCGTTTGAAGAACATATTTGCATGGCTTCAATAGTGTTCCCATTGGCTTTATGGAGGATGGGACGACTTGTCAGGTACAGATATTTTCTGACTCTGCTGGTGCCAAAGGTTTTGGATTTATTGGGATAGTAAGTGGTGTGCCGAAGAATAGCCAAGCACACTGGTTGGCACAAGGCAGAAGTATGGCAGTTTGGGAGTTTTTTCTGCGCTTGGTGTCTGAATGCATGGGGATGTGAACTGAAAAACAGAACAGTAATGTTTAATGTGGATAACAAGACAGTAGTCGACCTGGTAACTAGTCAGAAGGCAAATGATGTGGGAGTCTTGCGTCTGCTGAGGAGGCTCCCTGGGGCCTAATTAGGCTGAGGGATGGGGGCTGCACGTGCCTCCCTTCATTTAATTACTCAGCACCTGGGGATGGGGTTCCAGGGGGCCTTTTTAGGCTGAAGGAGGGAAGCCACGTTGCCCCCTCCCCTTTAAATGCTTTTTGACTCCAGGGGAGCTGAGCATTTCAGTTCCAGGAGAGCCTTAATAGGCCCAGGGACGTCGTTCATTGGGGCCAGATTTCATTTATAAGGGGAGGGTGCAGCCCCCTCACCCCAAGCCATATAGGCACGGAGACCTCATCCGTCAAGGCTTAATTTCATTAGTAAGGGGAGGCCACCAGGCGCCCCTCCCCATGCATATTGTGTCACTTTATAGCCAACACCCTAAAGTAAAAACGTATATTGAAATGCTTAATTTTTACGTTTGCAATTCCGTTGAAATATTGTGATGCTTCCACAGATCTGATTACACAAGCCAGAAAGAATTCTGAATGGTTGAAATCACTGTTTTCTACATTTAGAGAAAGTACCCACCCTTTGAACGTGATTTGGAATTTGCACTAAGCTGATATCACGTGGACAGCTAATTCCTACCTTTTTTTTTGGAAGAACATTGTGATTTATGAATAAAGAGATTTTAAAAATGGCAACCAGAGAAGAGAGCCAGGGAAAGAGAGAGAGCATGCTTTGGTGAAGGAGGAAGGCTAAGCAAAGAAGGAATTCATGGTGTTGATTTCTTTTTCATCCACTCTTTGGAAAATGAAATAACTTCAAAAAATGTAGTGCAGCATATGCGGTAAAAATTGTTCCTTGTAACCAACAAAAAATATTCTCACAGCACCACTGGAATGTGGAAGCATATGTGCACTATCCACCTGCAACGACTTCCAACACCTGAAATAGAGCACAATTCAGAAGACGTCTCAACTTACACAGCTGTAAAACTAGTTGCTGTTGGAGACTCTGTTCTATCCATGTCTTCCAAATGTTACCATACAGTGTATCATATTTTAAAAAAACAGGAACCGTTAGACCTGATGGCATTAAGGTGGTCTTCCCGCAAACATTTTGCCTTCCTCCTCCATTTTTTGTTGAACTTATTTTTGCGGACCTTAGTACTCAAAAATGTGCATTTTACCACTTCTAATGAGTGCTAAAGTGTATGTGCTTGATACAGCAAGGATTCACACGTAATGCGACATAATGTTAATGTACTAATCAACATGTTTGTTGTATTAATATCGCATTACACAATATCTGAGTGAAGCTTGCATATGTGCTTTTACTAATGATAATCCGCTTGCAATAATATGGCTGCTGCTACGCGGGATTTCCTACTGCGCATGCGTCTGACATACTCATGTGACTTGACGTCTTTCTCGGCTTGGAGGGAAACTTTGCTTCTGCGCACTAGAACTAAAATGGCTGCTCTGTGTTACAGCATGGATGATGCTTGCACTGCTGCTTTTGCTAAGCCGTTCGTTCTGCTTAACACTAACGCAATAGTTAAATATAAAGTAATGGGAATAGAGTAGAGATAAGTGGTATACAGAACATTCATTTATTCTGTGTTCTAAAACTGTTTCTTTTCTACTTTTCATGTATCTTAATCGTTGGGCCCGAGAGGAGCTATTACTCCATCTTGAAAACTCACATCGCGCATGTCTGACTCTAAAGAGAATGGAAGTCATCTAACCTTGAAGCAATGCCAAGCTACCGCACACTGGAAGATGTGCATGAGAAAGCGAAATTTTGAACTTGAATGGAAGAGAACTTGGTAATATGTTATAACAATGTATTTGTTAAAAGAACATTCATTGTCGGATGGAATAAAACATACGTGGGAAAATAATTTGATGGGCGGGAACGTTACTTTTAATATCATAAAGGAAAGTTTAATTTTGGTATGGTGTGATGACCTCTCCTCATTCCTTGTCCAATCAAAATTGTGGATCCTTACACTTGTAACATTGGGGGGTGGTACACAGACCTGGAAAATAGTATATCTAGGGTAGGCTTAGCTAGTTAATTTGTCCCACTTGTCTGAATAGCTGACCTGTCACTGACCCAACGCACTCAATAGGTAGTCGGAAGCAGAGGTGCTGGCAGAGCCCTCTGTCAGAAAGTTTGAAACCCAGATCGGGGTTTGAAAGCTGAAGTGCTGGCAAAGCACTTTGTCGGAGAAATCGATAACTCTTACCGGGTTCTGGCTGTTAGCTGCAGAGAGGGAGTAATGCAGGCGTTGCAACTTTAACTGTGGGTGCTGGTCTTAGCCGGTGGTGATCCTGCCCTGATCCAGTTTGGTTTTACCCTTCCTGATTCTGATCTGCACCTGCCTGCCTTTATGGTGCCTGCACTTTCGGGGTTCTGTCTTCTAAACTGACCCGTGGCCGGGGTTAGTTCTTCACACCATTCTAGGTAAATATTCTATGCAGGTATGTCATTGTTCTGATTCCTTCTCTCTTCCCACCCTAATGTTAAATGATAAAAGTTTTACATATTGTCCTATATAATTTTTCTGATTCCTTTTTGTCCCCCCACCGTTTTTACAAATGCGTAAAGACTACTTTATAAGAACTCTGCACATTTTCATTCTAATTATTATTTTCCTAATTGAGAATTTTCTATTATTCAATGTTTGGATTATGACAATTTAAAGATTTTAGATAAAGAGTTTAAACACTTCCCGAGTTTGTGTTTAATATATGAGTGCAAATGTTATTTTCCTATTATTCTAACACCCGTGTTCCCTTAGGACTTTAGGTACCGACTACAAGGATTGGTAAGTCAATGGTATAGGTCCTAAATGAAATTCATAAATCACTAATTAGAGTAAGCGCACAGGTTACCTGATTAAACTCACATATAGGTATAAGTTGTGTTGTTATATGGGCCCAGGTGAGTATGGTAAACCGAGTCGGGTGACCTGCGTGCTCTATCATGCTCTCTCCCTAACACATGGTAATATTGACTTGTCACCAACTGGCATCATTAATTTACTGATAAGTCCCTTGTAAAGTGGTACTACATGTACTCAGTGCCTGTAATTTAAATGGTACTAGTTGGCCTGCAGCACTTGTTGTGTCACTCACTTACGTACCCTTGTAAACATGTCTCAGGTCTGTCATTGCAGCCTCTGGATGCCGCTTTAAACTATTAAAGTATCAACCTGCACTGTATGTTATGTTAACTCCCTTGATCAAAGGAGGGGTTTCCTAGTTTTTGTAAAAGAACCCTCGCCCACTTCCATTAGCGCATACTTCATCGTACAGTTCCCACCCAGTATACCTATTGTGTCTGGGTGTGCTTTGACACCTGAGTTACAGAGGAGTGGTTTATATTCATGGATCCAAATGAATTTAAAATTACCTACAGGTGTCCCCTCCTAGATAGGTTAGTTTAATAATGGGACTCTTTGGTAGTTTAAAAACAGCAAGGTTTACTTTGTGTACTTGTGATAAATGTGTATTGTGCTATGCTATTTTGGCCATAGCTTACGGTCTTGATTTTCTCAGCACAGGATTCTGACCTGTTAGAGAGTCTGCACCGATCAAAGGAAGAAATTACTTCAAAGGGATACATTATTTGCAATTACACATATCTCCGTAACTTTCATGCTTTCAGTCACTTGAGCTTTGCAGGACACCCAGATCTGTCAATAAGTACAGCACACATTTCATGCAATATTTTGAAGTGTGTCAAAAAGAGGGACTTGGTCAAGGTCCTCCGTAATTAGGTACAAACAGCAAGCAGTGTGGCTCATGCTATCCATTAAATAATTTCCAAGAACCTACATGGGTTTTGGTAGTGTATCTCACCATAGAGTCGAGCAGATCGTAATGTCACACAGTGACAAAGAAGAGTAATATAGCTAAGATCATTACGTGGTCTTACATTTTAATACATTTATCTTGCAAAGTTCCATGATCCCTCTACACACTTACTTTGTCACAGTGTGGCACCCACAGAGGATCTGAATGGTGTCCTCCAAGCTATGCATGTTGTTATGAGCTCTTGCTACACCCTAGTTACTTACGGGTAGGGTCCGTAGAGTCAACATGTGCGTTTTTTCCCGTTAAACACAATGATGTATACATTACATTCCTAATACTAGACTACATAATGTGATGACGCTTGCAACCACAGATTTTGGGGAGGGGTCATCCTCATTGTTTCGCAAAATAAACAAAGAATGGGGTAATGTACACTTGAATCACCTTTACATTATGTCCCACATAGTGTGATGCAACTTGCATCCACACGTTGTGAGGGTGGTTTGTCCTCGTCATTATACGCTACAAACAAAAGATGGGAAACCATAAATTATGAGATTCATTAATTTTGTAAAAACGTATGAAAATTAATAAAAATATCCACGAAAATACCTGGAACTTCCAATATTATACGAGATATTGTGGTGTTAACCCAATCAGTTGTTTGCAGTTGACAAATATCAGAAAGAAATTTCATAGGCTGACTCCTAAAAATCATATTATTGTGAAGTTTTCTTTATATAGACCCCACAGCCAGGCCTCATAAAGTCCCACTGTGTCCTTATTCTTATGTCCTTTGTCCTAAGGGTAGTGTCTCAGTGTCCAGCAGTAGGGTCATTTGGCTCATATAATTTCAGAACAGTTGTTGTACGGTCTCTACTAATTCAGTAAGCCTGTGAGTTTGGGCAACATAAGCATCAAAACTATGGGGGACTGGGTCCACTCATATCAGAAAAATATGTTGACCCAGTTCCTGGGTAGCTCGAAGTGTGCTATCGGGACCTCTAAACCTTACAAGCAACCGGATGGTGTCTGCAACCTCAGAACATAATAACCCTGCTTCCCCCAAGGAAATCGTGGAAACACATCAGCACTTTCGTTGCAACCTCAGACACGCCCCAAGGGAGACATTACAAATGCACAAATTGGCATTTCAAACATTTATTGAAGCAATTGGATTCATGTGTAAAATAGGTGTGCCTCAATTATGAGTAGAATAAAGCAGAGCATAGTCAATGCATTATAAGAATGGTGAAAAATATAATACTCCTCCCTGGCACATCCTATCCTTGTGAGCAAAGGGTGGATGCTTTTCTGCCAAATACCTTAGAGTGGTCTAACTCCCCATTTACCGGCTTGCAAGTGTCATCTGGTAGCCAGTTTTTTTTGTAGAGCAGGCCGCTGTCCCTCTGGTGATAGTGATGGAATTCAGCTGGGCTAAAATTCACGCATGGGGCGACCTCGCCAATCCATCGAAATACTACTCTGTCTAAACAAAGGCTGGATGAATATGTAAAATGGACGTGTTTGTGCACAGGGCCTACTAACCTCATGACACCCACTCCTTGTCTGTAAGGGGACTAAAAACCTCATATTAAACCTAAAAATATACTAAACTCCAAGTTTAAATAGCTCATAAAACCTAAAAGTCTAAAATGAAATTCACTTTAATAACAAAGCATAACAGCCAAATTTCACCAAAAGCAAGTTTAAAAATATGCAATTAATATCTGCATAAAAAGTAAATTATTTATAAAAAAGTTGGGCAATTAAGAATTCCTGAAACTGCCTAAATGTTTAAATGTTCGGACAGTCAATGGAAAAAATATTGTTTCCAGCTTACACAGATGATGTTTCCATTGGTACCACAATCACAAGTTCCAAAGAAAAAACATGGTCATATCCAAGCCAATCAGCAGCCGTTGAAGGTGTTACAGCCAGTAGTGCATACACAGAAGATGAGCCAGGATCCAAAAATCCAAGAGCCAAAGTATTCAGAGACAGCTCATAATATGCATTTTGCAGCAAGAGCAATTGCACAGGACATCATTGCAAATAGATTCTTAACGGACCCATTAGCACTTTTTTCTGTAGATTGGACCAATTGCATTCCTAGGCATATATCCAAGGCACACTCGAAAGTGCACAGCAAACATCGGAACACAGGATGTACGCAATGTAACCATAAAGGTCAAAAGGACAAAGAACAGTTGTCATTCACTTCCTGTAGTAAAAGTGCATCATAATACTGCATCATTCGTTCCTGACACAGTAGCACATGTGGTAGTGCTATTCCCATTTTGCCGCAAGGTAGACCATCTATTGCGGATCAGGAAAAATAGGACCAAAATCCCAAAAACCAGGAATAATACTAGTTGTATGCCTCCAAAAATGCTGGAAACCAGTGAGTGTATAAATGATGGAATCACTCCGAAGAGTGAAACGTACTTACAAAGCCAGATCAAATTGCTTAAAAAAAGTGTTATACTCCCACAGTATTAGATGCATTGAATATGTGGTGAACACGTTCTCCACAATGTTGAGCGAGGTTACTGAGTAGTAGCAATTGTATTTCAGAGGAAGACCTTGCAACTTAGAGATCAAACATCTCTCTAGCAGATGTTAAGGAAACCTCCTTCTGAAACAGGAAGGCTTTCATGCTGCTCAACTTATCATAGTTCACATTAAAAATAACTATTGAAGGCCATATTTTCACTTCTTTGGATGTTTGTTCTGGTGGAAATAGCATGTTATTACAGCAAGGCATGACCCTGGAAACTGTCACCACATACTGTACTACCGGTTTCGTCCCACAACAACCTTTGTCATTCAGCATCAAATAACTTTAATTTGAAAGCAATCTGAATGCCAGCCAAATCAAGGCAGCTGAGGCACCTTTGGGAGAACATGCAAAGATGGGCATACATGCTCTACATGTGCCATGAAGCTTGATCTCTTTACAAATGAGAGAATTGCCAAATAAAGTTTTGCATTAGTTTCCGCTAAGAAATACCTCAATTTCGCCATTCCTACATAGGCAATCAAAAGGCAGGAATCTTGTCTTGTGAACAAATCTCTCCCCTTGTACCTCATATCTGCCCACTTGCAAATGTTTAAAACAAGATATGAAATTAATTGTAGAAATCAGCAGTGAGATACATCTCTGGATTAACCATTCGGCAAATGGGATTTCAGCTACTGTTAAAGGCAATTTCTCTAAATGTTCAATACTTAACATTGTGTAAGTCGTGTCTTTTTTTTAGCTTACTTTTTGCGAGCATGTTAAAATATAAGGCAAAAATAAATCAGTAACATTCAGGTATTTATATGACACACATTCATATTTTAAACTCTGCAATGTCCAGCTCAACTGCATAATTGATCTAAGCTGACTGCCTGTGTTATAAAGGGACATGTCACTTTGTATGATGTCAATTGCTGAAGACACAATGTTATTCAGAGAATAAATCCTAGTTGATAATGTAGTCATGCCATTATCAACAACAGCCAATGCCTTTTCTAAATTAGCCCTGCCAATTTCTAGTATGAGCTCAGCAGCTTCCTGCTGGGAAACTTTCCAAACGTCTTGTAAATGGCCTTAGAAACTGTTTATGACAAGAAATCCCTTACATCCATGTCATCAGAAAGGAGAGATCAGTGTCCCTTCACGGTATCTTAAGTGGAATGCAGTAATCATTGCTGGCATAACTTTCTCACACTGTATGTAGTGATAACTCATGAGGGTTGTGTCTGCTCATAAAATGGGTCTGGTCAGTTTGTTTTGAAACCATTCATGCTGTCTAAAAAATGTCCTTGACAACCATTAGTGCAGAGGTCTTCAAACTTTTTGATGCCGAGACCCCCCTGTCAAAAAATGTTAAGCGTAAGGAGCACTTATGACAAAAAATTCTAGAACTTGGTACTCATCATCATAGACAACCAAAAGAGCCCCCAATTATTACTGCCCTTATGTGTTTGTTATGAGCAGAGAAGGATGTTTCAGATTTATTTGGCTGGGGGCACAGGGTCATGCTAATCAGCTGAGATTTTTTGGGGTTTTGTTATTTGTTGCAGATTTTGGTATCATTTTGACCAAGTGAACTGTAACTTCTGAATGCCACGGGAAAAAATTAAGAGGCTCACTGCCCTGGTGTCCAGTAAACTGGGCTATAATTATATTCATGTGGTAAAAGGACGACTATGGGGTATGCCCTTGTGATGTATGTCCTTGAGCTATACACAAGGGTCATCTTGAAGTAGACTACCTCACGGTGTATCTCCTGTCCCTAGCAGGTGACCTATGACCTTGTTCATGTCAGTGCCCCTAGAAGTGCCCTTCTATGCGGGCCAGACATTCAGTACAGTGGGAGGCTTAGTGTCTGGAAGGAGAATGGCACCCATTGTAAACACGTGTTCCCATGCATTTGGTGCAGGTGGAGGACAACTTGTTGCACGGTCAAACTGGCTCAATTGAGCCTTCCTCTTGGAAAGGCCTTCGCAGGGTGAGGGTCAGAAGAGAGGCTGTGAAAGGCAGCAAAACACACTCGACTAGAGATGGAAGCCAAAAGACATCAGTTGTTTCTTTTTTGTGGGTGAAGTTCATTGTACCCAGAGGCCGGTAATCTAACAGACAGGTAAACTAGATCATTCAAGATCACACAGGCAGTCGGCAAGAAGCTGAGTAGCCTCCAAATTAGCACACACAGCGATTTCGTGAGAGCCTGCGCTTGACATGACACAGACAGCTGGTTACCGTACACCATTGTCTCCTTCTTCTCCCCTCCCCGGTACCTGGGTGATTTATGATGATTTATTGTTGACAAACTTATAGACCAGTCATGGAAAATGATGCCACAAGAGAACAGTTTTGGCACACATTGGTATTCAATACCACAATGACAACAGCATATATGCGGAGGCACCATTCAGCGTTGAGTCACATGTGCTTAGTTTAGGACACAAAATCTCATTGCAAACAAAATGGCGGGATGTGTTCTATATGAACTGAAGACCCACAAAGCATTCACTGCTGCAGTGTGTCAAAGATATTGTATTTTATTGTAATTGCATTTGTATAGCGCTTATTACCCCTGATGAAGTGTCAGAGCACTTTTTCAGCAAGTAGCACGCTTCTCCAGAACCCATAAAGGATTAGTGGTGAATTAGTATAGTAAAAAAAGAAAGTAATTTGAGTGGTGGCTATGGTATTATGTTATTTGGATTGAGAAGGATAGTGGAGGGATGTTATGGAGCTCACAGCAGTAGTAGGAGGCTTGGGATGAGTAAAAGGGAGACGGAGGGGGAAAGAGTCAGAGGGAAGGGTGTAGAAAGGTTTGTTTGAGGGGGAATCAAATTAGTAAAAGAGCTAAGAAAAAGTTAAGAATGAACTAAATGGACATTTCTAGGGTTAGTGCTTGGCCACGTTTGCTGACTAATGCTATGATTTCACTCATGAGAAGATACTTATGCATTGAAACTGAAGTTATATCTACATGGCTGACTAAATGTTCTGGCATATTCTTATGTTTTGCTGTATTACCGCAAATAGTACGTCTATTGCTCGTCATTTATAAAAGCTTTCTTAATACATTTGAACTACACAATTTAAAATACTCCATGTTTTGGAATCTTGTTTCTTTGTAAAACACATGAATAAACATCATTTTGTAATTAAAAATATCGTAATGTTTCTAATGTGTATAGCACCAATATCTTTCTTTGCAGGACATAATTATCTGTTTCTAACCACAGCTGAAATTCGGAAGGCTATTTAGGTTTCCATAAGTCCAATTTCACCAATCTATTTAAAACTTTTTGACAAAAAACGATGTCCTCAGATGAACTCTTCCCAGGTCGGTTTTAAATGATTCCTCCACGTGATAAGGTTTTTTGTACTACAAAAATCACCACATCAAGTAAGGTGCAATCATGGATGCTTTACACATGAACAAATACCCATCGCTTTTTTTTGCAAAGTGTGTCAACTGTAGTTGGACAAAGGCATCATATTAATCTGCTGTGTCAAAAATAAAACCGGGAATAACATGGAAAATAAACATTTCATTGTCACAAAAATGACACCCTGCTCATCAAGGAAACAGATAAGAAGCAGTGTGTGTGTGTCTTTGCGTGCATGCAAGATAGGTTCAATGTATGTCGTCTGTAGTGAAGAGCCAGGGCATGGGGGATGAGGAGGGGACTTATCTAATTATTCCTGGAAGCTTCGGGTTGCATGGGAAATCAGCCGGGAAGGAGATCCTAATGCAGAGGCAGCAATGAGCCACGAAGATGTGTTGGAAAAAGGGACACGAGGTGAAAGCAGTGAGGGCCAAGAAAGACAGCTGGGTCCAGTGAAAGGCAGCAGTGACGGCGCAGAACTCCGTGGAAATACAGCCCGCATTACGAAGGTGCTGGTCCATCTTTATGGACAAAGTTCCCAGGCATTTCCTGATGTACATGCTGCAGTCTCTGATTGGAGGACAGGCATTAAAGACGTAGCCACATTATGATTGGCTTATTTTGCCCTTTCCTCCAATCAGAGAGGCTTTTTAGATGTAATTATTTCGAATCCAAAACGAAAGGTAAACGTTTTGGATTTGAGGCAGCAGTGAGGCAGCTGAATGCGCGACCCCCTTCCAATGACTCCACCCCCCCCTGGGGGTCACACCCCATATATTGAAGACCTATGCATTAGTGTCTAATGGCCACGCTAGCCAACCTTCTGAACCTTAATGTGAAGAATTGTACGTGCCATTCCTTATTATGTTATCGAGCCCTTCCTCTATATAATTTTTAATATGTTGCCAATTATCAAAACGTGCAGTAGTGGGAATGCTGTGAGCATTCATGTCCTTAATTTTAGCTGAACCCAGGCATGTTGATTTCTGTACTGATTTTCAGAAGAATCATTTGTCTTTGTATCAGACAAGCTCTAAACTATGCTTATTTGCCTTGAACTTGCCAATCGTTCCTTCTTCAAATTGATTTTAAACCAATGTTGTTATTCCAAAAGTCATAACCCTGTGTGGACAGTTGAGCATATTTTTCTTTGCTGGGAAAGGGGAACATTTAAAAAATAAGGCACTGGGTCTAGGGGGTTGTTGCAAGAAATGTATGGAAACTTCTGCAGGTGTGTTTTTGAGCTAACCACTGGTGTTTTTGGGCAATGTTCCCATTGTGTCTAGTTTAAAACTGAACATGGATTACAAGATCTGTGCAAATAATGGTGTGCATAATGATGATAAGAGAACATTTCACCAAAATTAAGTGTTCCACTAAACATATCTTCACTTTCAAATACAGCATAATGTTCTAGCTCTGAGAGCATAGAAATTGCAACATTTACACCCTGCTCATCAGACAAGCTGCCAGGAGATATTACATCACTCATTGAAATTTTGAAAACATATGGAGTATGTAAAGTCTCTGATGGAAAAAAAAATATCAAATGGGACCTTATCCCAAACAATGTCATCTGAGACGGTTCAACAGCAGAGTGTTCTGGGGCATTATGTTGTTTTAGGAGCAAAAAGAAAACTGTCACAAATCCAATCCAAACTAAAAGGAAAAGTAATTAAATGGCAATCCAAATATAAATCCAAGGTGGAATCAGATAAGCCTGTTTTAACCAAAAAATAAATGCATGAATCTCATGCAATTGTGTGTCTGACGAATCCAAGGCAAAAGTCATTAATGCCGGCAAAATAACCCGAGCAAGTCTTTGCAAAAACAGGGATCTCACAGGGCAGTGTAGAACTGGTAGATACTTCTAAAGGTAGACCATAATAATCAATTTCGATGTGAGAAATGGCAGTGGAAGACTGTGAATTCACATATGGAGAGTGTGCTGTGTAAGCAGTAGTAACAGAAAGTAGTACAACTTCAGTATCACTTCGTCAGTGGCAGAACATTTCAGGTGTTCATTTGAAAGGTCATCTCAGAAGTCTTTGAGATCCTGTAAAACAGCCAAACGTTCAATGATGTCACAAGGCGTATCCTACACCACTGTACCAGGATTATCAAGATCTGGAATGCAAATCTGGACGACGAACAGGTTCTCAAAGGGAGTCTGGCCACACAAGGATCTTCTACGCAGATTATTTAAAGCTCTCTGGACTAAATACAAATGATGGATCCAACTACAACCTGAACCTAATGCTCTAGCTGTTAAAGACTACTTTAAATCACAGTTTCTCCCCTTCCCTATTGAATTTCCCTCAGGATGATATGGGGAGAAATAATGCATAGCCACACACAGGGTTTCCATGTTATCCCGGAAAGCCCTCTATACAGATGCTGGTACCTGGCCTGAGTGGAATGTAGCTACTACATGCGTCCAATGTAAACTAGCAGATCTTTTATAACAGTTTGAGGATCAGCCGATCGCTGTAGCCACACTTATAGGAAATCTGGAACATAAATCCACTGCTAATAGTTTGTATTTAAAGGAAACATCTTGAGTTTAGTGGTCTGCAGTGGTTGAGGTGCACACAAGCCAAAGGCTTGTTTGAGACTAGGAGAGGTGTCTGCAGTGGGTGTGCTGTGGTGAAAGCTTTTATTTGTTGATAAATGTCACAGCTAAAGACATCTTGTTATGTCTGTTTTTATAGACCATGCAAGTGTCAGAACAGGGATTCCCTTTTGGGTAGAGTTATATATCACACATACTTACATTCACAACATAAAATTCAAAGATGAACAAAGAGGAAATGTAAAAGTAACTTCATAAAAATGTACAGTTTATTAAAGCAAATATTAAAAAAGCAATATACCCTATCATCAGTACACTATTAATCAATGAAAATGATACACATAAAATATAAAAATGTACACAATAAAAAAACAAAAATGGGAAACAAAAATAAGGAAAATGGTTCCTATTGGAGTGAGAGAAATACAATAGTTAAACAGTAATCAAACTCTAACACATATGTCACTTTCGTGGTCAGAGTAGTTGCTTCACAGACTTAGCGTCTTTTCACTCAAACAAGCATCGACGCGTTTCGGTGGGCTAATATTTAGAGAGCCAACACCTTCTTCAGGATAAAATTTTGATTCCCACATGAACATATAATATCTGCAATACGAGAACAATAAAAAAACACATAAAGTATATGGCTAAAACAGTATATGACTAAAGCAATATCACAAAACACAATTTATACTTTTACATATCCTCAGTGCTCCAAGCTTTGTTCGATAAAAATAACCACCATATTCATAACTCACTTCCTCGCATTTGACCTGCTTAACATTGATATGAATAGAGAACGTCTGGTTAAAAAAACCTTACAATAGCTGCCATAAAGTGCAGCAAAACATTCAAATGAGGTAAACAAGCCTTCATTTCTTGCTCAAGACAATATAAATATATCCCTGGCATTGGGCTACAGGGCATTAGTGCTATTATATTAGAAAGTCACTATCCCGGGAAAGATTACCCCAAACCTGACGCTGATACCATTCCCAGATTCTATCATTATAATGGTCATTATTACCAATGAGCATATAAATTCATAGCTCGCGTTCTGTTCGATAGAAGTACACAGATAATTCTCGTCCTGTGTAATGATGATTTAAACTAGCTATTAGAGCAGTTGATGATGGTTTATAAAATACAGGATATCATTAACTAATACCTCTTACTTAGCCTACTATAACAAGGTGGGGATACACATGTAGTTACCTTGTATGGCATATAAATAATAAACCTCCGTATTCCCGAATTTTTACTGCAGTACCACTGTGTAGTTATCTGCATTTGGGGAAAATAACAACAGAACACTATTCTAGTATGAACCAGTATATAATATATTAATGGCAACTTGGCATGGTTCTAACATACACCTTAGTAGAAATTATTAATTCAACTGCTTTATCCCAAAATGCGTGATAGGTCTTCAATCGTCATCTTGGCCACAAAAAACGCCAACATTCAATCTGTAATATAAAGCCTACCATATTCTGTCTATACAACACAATAAGGAGTCGTTGTGATAGGCATACTCTATTACGAAAAAAATGGTTAAAAAAATCCACCATATCTTCTAGATTCTTATATTGTGCACTGCACATCACGGAGTATAAACATTGCCGCATAACAATGAGGTGCCTTGCTCTAGTTTTTTTGCCAAGAAAACAAAGATTATAAAAACTACGTATAAATATAGAACATACCTTTTTTGCTGTAATTGGTACTGCTGTTTTATTTCCAATACGCGATAACTCATCAAGCGTAGCTTTTGCACTATACAGCACCAGCACAAATCTGTAATGTAGAACATGTCTTATTATGACTGGTCTACGGATAGTACATATAATCAAATGAGGCTGAAATTCAACAGCCCCACAGCATTATTGTGATAGCTATATACTATCATACACATCACGAAAATAGTTGTGCCATTCATTAGATAAATACATATTTACGCATCGTTACAACTATCTACACTCAATTTATCCAGAGAATGTATGGCAGATGTTACCTTAAAAATACGGTCAATTAATTCTAGCCGTATAATCAAAGTGATTAAGGCGTCACGGGTCACTTCATAATCCTGACCACATTGAAGGCAAAACCGCCAGCAGTCTGAGCCCAAAACAAAGAGAGATATATACCAAGTTAAACCATTCCCTCATTTAAGTCAGAGCTCTATTTTACAAAGTGTAGAGCGTAGGTTCAGCGAAATTACCTGCCTGGATCAAAAAAGCGGGCAATCAGGGCGTACGCCTCAGTTGGTCTCTAAAAAATGCGCCGTATAAAGCCGAGTTTAAATACCATCACCGACGCACATTTGCATAGAGCGCTGACTAATTACTTCCAGTTTACAAGAGTCAATCCGGTTTCAAAACACTTGGAAAACTAGAGTGTCACCCAACTGCAATGAATAGCGAAAAAAGACTACCTCAAGACAATCTTCTGTATAGACAATGCTAAAACCTCAATTACAGCTTTTCGTTTACACTCATGTGAGCACATTTGTTACGTGGTGATGACACTAAGAAAAGCGGGCATAATAATATTTAAACGCCCATCCTAGTCTTGTTTAAGACACGGAGCGCTAACATTCCTTCAATAAACAATGCTAATACCTAAAAAAAAAAATAAAAAAAAAAAATAAGGATTTTATTGTCAAATGTGTAAGACTCATCTTGATGAACAATGTTTTCTTATTCAAGGATGAGTACTTCAAGCAACTCAAGGGGACCAGTATGGGGGCCACTTGTTCCCCCAGCCTGGCCTGCCTTTACGTTGGACAGTTTGAGATGAGACATGTTTACAATGAACTAGTCCCTTTTTTTGAAAATGTGGCGGGCTGGTACCGCTATATTGACCATATTTTTTTTCATTTGGGAAGGCTCTTCTTGATGAATTTTTGTTGTGGTTAAACTGAGGTGATCCGAATCTCAAGTTCACGTCTCACCATAGTACCTCGAGTGTTGATTTTTTGGACATATCAATTAAGGAAATGAGTGGAGTTTTAGAGGTTGAGTTATTTACTAAACCTACGTATAAAAATACCCATTTCTCAAGTTTTCACCCCAAATCACAGAGAGAAAGCATCCCTTTTAGTCAGTTTCTCCGATTAAGGAGAAATTGTTCGGAACTTGAAGACTTTTATAAACACTCGGAAATTCTCAAAAGCAAGTTTAGAGATAGGGGCTATCCCAAAAACTTCTGTCCCATTCGTTGAAGAGAGCGAGGTTTTATGTCCGAGATGCCCTCATTAATAAAATTGAGAAGAAGAAGGAGCCTCTTAACAAGGTTGTTTTTGTTAGTAAATTCTCAACCTTGAGTAATCAAATTAAGAACGTAGTTAATAAGAACTGGCATATACAGAATCATGATGAAAAAACTGTCAAATTGGAGAAGCCCCTGTTTGCTTTTAAAAAGAATAAAAACTTACGTGATCTTTTAGTACATACATATAGAGAAGAGGACCAACCTAATCCGAGAATGTTGGACAATACTGTAGCAATAGGGAATTTTAGGTGTGGCAAGTGTAACATCTGTCCACAGTGCTTACAAGCTACTGAAATAACACATAAAGGTCTAGTGTTAAAATCCAAAACCATTAGCAACTGTAAAAGTAGGAATGTTGTGTACTTTTTATTATGCCCTTGTGGTCTTGGCTACGTTGTGGAGACAATCAGGGAAGCACGCATTAGATTTCAGGAACACAGGTCTGCCATCAAGACCAAGAAGATAACAGCACCATTGGTGACGCATTTTATGGAGTTAGGTCATAGCGAAAATGATTTATGTGGTTTATCCTCGAGAAAGTGAAAATTGGAAAAATAGGAGAAAATATGCAAACAAAGCAGAAAATGTGTGAACAATGGTATATTTCCTACCTCAACACTGTCAGGAATGGCCTGAATTCAAAAGAGGAATGGGAGCGATTAATAGGGCCAGCGTGAGGTAGGATTAGTTCCCAATTTCCAGAATCTACTTTAGTATCAATTTACGGTATATACTTATCTGTGTCACATGTCAATACGCTACTGCTGGTTATCAGTAGGACTAGAGGAATGGCAATGCTGTTTACTATTAGGTTTGTTGCCTACCGTCAGTAGATTTGGAAGAATGTCAGCGCTATTTGTCTAAAACAACATTAGAAAGGGTCACTAATATTATTGTTTTAAATATCATTATGCTCGCTTTTTTCAGTGCCATGATCATGTAACAAATGTGCTCTCATGAGCGGAAACGAGAAGGTGCGATCTAGGTATTGGCTCTGTTTATTGAGAGAATGTCAGAGCTCCGTGTTTGGTACAAGATTAGGATGGGTTACCAATAATATTGTTGTAAATACTATCATGCTCGCTTTTTTAGTGCCTTTATCATGTATCAAATGTGCTCACATAAGCGGAAATATAAAGTTGCGATTTAGGTATTAGCATTGTTTATTGAAGGAATGTTAGTGCTCCGTGTCTTAAACAAGACTAGGATGGGCGTTTAAATATTATTATGCCCGCTTTTCTTAGTGTCATCACCACGTAACAAATGTGCTCACATGAGGGTAAACGAAAAGCTGTAATTGAGTTTTTAGCATTGTCTATACAGAAGGTTGTCTTGAGGTAGTCTTTTTTCGCTATTCATTGCAGTTGGGTGACACTCTAGTTTTCCAAGTTTTTTTAAACCAGATTGATTCTTGTAAACCGGAAGAGATTAGTCGGCGCTCTATGCAAATGTGCGTCGGTGACGGTATTTAAACTCGGCTTTATATGGCGCATTTTTTAGAGACCAACTGAGGCGTACGCCCTGATTGCCCGCTTTTTTGATCCAGGCAGGTAATTTCGCTGAACCTACGCTCTACACTTTGTAAAATAGAGCTCTGACTTAAATGAGGGAATGCTTTAACTTGGTTTATATCTCTCTTTGTTTTGGGCTCAGACTGCTGGCGGTTTTGCCTTCATTGTGGTCGGGATTATGAAGTGACCCGTGACGCCTTAATCATTTGGAATATACGGCTACAATTAATTGACCATATTTTTAAGGTAACATCTGCCATACATTCTCTGGATAACTTGAGTGTAGATAGTTATAACGATGCGGAAATATGTATTTATTTAATGAATGGCACAAATATGTTTGTGATGTGTATGATAGTATTTAGCTATCACAATAATACTGTGGGGCTGTTGAATTTCAGCCTTGTTTGATTATATGTACTTTCCGTAGACCAGTCATATTAAGACATGTTCTACAGTACAGATTTGTGCTGGTGCTGTATAGTGCAAAAGCTATGCTTGATGAGTTATCGTGTATTGGAAATATAACAGTGGTACCAATTACAGCAAAAAAGATGTGTTCTATATTTATACGGGGTTTTTATAATCTTTGTTTTCTTGGCAAAAAAACTAGAGCCAGGCACCTCATTGCTATGCGTCAATGTGTATACTCCGTGATGTGCAGTGCACAATATAAGAATCTAGAAGATATGGTGGATTTTTTTACAATTTTTTCCTTAATAGAGTATGCCTATCACAACGACTCTTTGTTGTGTTGTATAGACAGAATATGGTAGGCTTTATATTACAGATTGAATGTTGGCATTTCTTGTGGCCAAGATGGCGATTGACGAACTATCACGCATTTTGGGATAAAGCAGTTAAATTTATAATTTCTTCTAAGGTGTGTGTTAGAACCATGCAAAGTTGCCGTTAATACATTTTATACTGGTTCATACTAGAATAGTGTTCTGTTGTTATTTTCCCCAAATGCAGATAACAACACAGTGGTACTGCAGCCAAAATTCGGGAATACCGAGGTTTATTTATATGCCATACAAAGTAACTACATGTGTATCCCCAACTAGTTATAGTAGGCTAAGTAAGAGGTATTAGTTAATGATATCCTGTATTTTATAAACCATCATCAACTGTTCTGATACCTAGTTTAAATCATCATTACACAGGGCGAGAATTATCTGTGTACGTCTATCGAACAGAAAGCGAGCTATGAATTTATATGCTCATTGGTAATAATGACCATTATAATGATAGAAACTGGGAATGGCATCAGCGTCAGGTTTGGGGTAACCTTTCCTGGGATAGTGACTTTCTAATATAATAGCACTAATGCCATGTAGCCCAATGCCAGGGATATTTTTATATTGTCTTGGGCAAGAAATGAAGGCTTGTTTACCTCATTTGAATGTTCTGCTGCACTTTATGGCAGCTATTGTAAGGTTTTTTAACCAGACGGTCTCTATTCATATCAATGTTAAGCAGATCAAATGCGAGGAAGTGAGTTATGAATATGATTGGTTATTTTTATCGATCAAAGCTTGGAGAACTGAGGATATGTAAAAGTATAAATTGTGTTTTGTGATATTGCTTTAGTCATATACTGTTTTAGCCATATACTTTATGTGTTTTTTTATTGTTCTTCTATTGCAGATATTATATGTTCATGTGGCAATTAATATTTTATCCTGAAGAATGTGTTGGCTCTCTAAATATTAGCCCACCAAAACGCGTCGATGCTTATTTGAGTGAAAAAATACTAAGTCTGTGAAGCAACTGCTCTGACCACGAAAGTGACATATGTGTTAGAATGTAAATGTAAATGTACAGGAATTTATATAGCGCAAATCACCAAGCGGTTTCTAAGCGCTTGCTTAGGGAACCCGTCCTGGTATTCCCCTGTGAGATAACCCCGGCAGGGTATCCGCAAGGTGAAAGCCAGGCATCCCACCGCGAGGGGCCGTTGTGGAGATTAAGCAAGCTATTGCCCAGAGTCGCAGAGTGTGAACCCGTGAATCGAGTAGGCACCGGAGCGAGAATTGTCGAGTCCATGGACATTTTAGGACTCAAGACCCCGCCGAGCCGGGAATTGAACCCTGGTCCCGGGCTGACCTCTGCTTCCAGGTCTGCCTCCTCTAACCAGTGAGCCACACTTCTCCAAGAGTTTGAGAGTTTGATAACTGTTTGACTATTGTATTTCTCTCACTCCAATAGAAACCATTTTTCCTTATTTTTGTTTCCCTTTTTTGTGTTTTTATTGTGTACATTTGTATATTTTTATGTGTTTCACTTTCATTGATTAATAGTGTACTGATCATAGGATATATTGTGTTTTAAATATTTGCTTGAATAAACTGTACATTTTTATGAAGTTACTTTTACATTTCCTCTTTGTTCATCTTTGAATTTAATGTTTTGAATGTAAGTATGTGTGTTATATAACTCTACCCAAAGGGGAATCCCTTTTCTGACACTTGTCTTTTTTGGCACCCTACCCCTTTGGTTATTGGGTCCCTCTCTTTTACTGGAGATACTGTATAGACCATGCAACCAATTGCGTTGCTGTAGTAGTGAAACTGTAGCCAGCACACCTGCATGGGCAGAAGCTAACCTCTCAAATAGATATGATTAATTCTAGCCTGCAGTTTAAATTTTGTATCACTTGATCCCCCACTCCGAGAAAACAAGCAAAAGGTATTTTGTGCAAACTCAGTAGGTAGGAGTATTTTGCTGGATATTATTTAGGTAATGGAGTGTCACAGCATGAAGCAGTGACAGCTTCCATGATGTCTCCATCAACTCTAGTATGGGAATGAGTAATTGCAACTATGACACCAGTCGGAACTGCTGGCTTTGCCGCTTCATCAGCCATGCTCAGACGTGAGTCCCAGGCTCTCCACACCACTGGAGTCAAGCTATCCAGGCTGATGAAAGCTGATAGCCAGAAACCGGTCCTTGGATGCTTGATTCCGGTCTGGGAAAGACATGGCTTGGTAGTTCGGACTGGACTGTTCCCATGAGGCACAGGGTCAGAGCTGATTTGCATATAGCCAGTGTCTAACCCAGGGTGGTGTGGAGTGCAAAAAAACGATGGATTTAGGCCCCGATCTTTGTACTGGGGTGAATGTATGACATTGTTCTACATTCTGTCCATCAACTGTGTTTTTTGCAATTTTCACCCCGAGTGGGCTGGGTATGCTCAGACGTGAGTCCCAGGCTCTCCACACCACTGGAGTCAAGCTATCCAGGCTGATGAAGGCTGATAGCCAGAAACCGGTCCTTGGATGCTTGATTCCGGTCTGGGAAAGACATGGCTTGGTAGTTCGGACTGGACTGTTCCCATGAGGCACAGGGTCAGAGCTGATTTGCATATAGCCAGTGTCTAACCCAGGGTGGTGTGGAGTGCAAAAAACGATGGATTTAGGCCCAGATCTTTGTACTGGGGTGAATGTATGACATTGTTCTACATTCTGTCCATCAACTGTGTTTTTTGCAAATTCCAGCAACATGTGTTCCAACACGTTGGTGACTCAATGTATGAATTGCATGAGCCAGTGGCAAACATTTTTTTTTATATATGCTACCTTTCCCCAAAACAGTTTATGCTTGATAGTATTCCCTTTTACGTCTCTGAATCTATTCAGGCGCCTATAGTGTAAATGCTCATTGAAAGACTGGACACAATAATACGAATCGCACACTATGAGTGTGAGGACTTCAGGAGCTGTATTTTCTAGTGGCAGAATTAGAGCTCTGATTTCAGCCAGCTGTGCAGTCCAATCACCTAGGGATTGTGTAATAGTTTTTTGAGTCTGGAAGACTCCATCCCTCATCACTCCACATACTGCTGTGCAAGCAGCCAAGTATCATTGTTTAGTTCCAACTGTGGGCTGGTCTGAACTATCATTCTAGACAATGAAGTCATACTGGTCAAGATGCAAAGCATCATTGTACACATGGTATTCTTGTAAATATTGTAAGAATTTCTAACTTTGTAGCGTAGGGCCAAATACATAGTCTATGTCAGTAGCTGCTAAAGAGGTGGCCCACTATATCCATCTTGGATGTAAGGCATTTGCATTAGAAAAGCTGGCCTTTGTGAGCGCCTCTGCAGCTGGAATGGAAGTAACCACAATTATGTATTTTACCTGAGCCAATGGTCTTTCCATTATAACAGCCGTCTGAACTGCAGTCAGTATTTTTTTCAGTAGGTGCAAAACGCATTTCTGCATTGGAATATAAATGTGATTTATATGCAATCGGAACTGTATCACCTTCTTTGAAAGCTACTTATGTGTAGCATGCGGCCCCCTTAATTACGTGGATCACCAAATTTGTGGTGTTAACACGTGTGTATAATGTTTAGATGTAAGCATGTCAGTTTGCAGTGTTCTCAGAATGTGTGCATGTTCTAGTGTCCAATGTGTGCTTGACAAGTCTGGACATATTAAATCATAAAAAATTGTTTCACCCATTGTGCATAGTCTGGTATGCATGTTCTACCAAAGTTGATAAAGCCCAAAAGTGATTGTAGCTTTTTATTGTATTGTGTAGTTGTAAGAGTGAACATTTCTCTAAGAAATGTGGTGCTAATCTTTTGCCTTCTTTGATAACTCATATCTCAAGAACTGGACACTGAGATAGGCAATTTTAGGTTATTGGAAGTTGAATTTGTAGACATTTTCAGTAAATCTCATGACAATGCGAACTACTCTGGAGAGATGTGTGCTTAAGTAAGGTATATAGCAAACTCAAGGAGATGATGGACGGAGCCAATGAAACTTTTTAGACACTCACCCCCAGTCCCCGACGTGGGTCCCTTGCTCGCTTTGCCACTGGATTCAAGCTCGCCTGGCTGATGAAGGGTGTTACCCAGAAACTGGTCCCAAGATGCTTGTTTCCGGGAAGACCTGGCTTGGAAGTTCGAGCTGGGCTCTTCCCATGAGGCACAGGGTCAAGACTGATTTGCATATAGCTGTGTCTGAACTGAGGTGGCGAAGTGAGCTAAAGAATGCTGATGGATTCAACCCAGATCTGTGACTGGGGGTGAGTGCCTGAAAAGGTTCAGTGGTCCGTCCATCATCTCCTTGTGTTTGCTTTGTTCGCCCTAAGTTGGCAGGGTATGCCCAGACACGGGTCCGTTGCTCACTTTGCCACTGGATTCAAGCTAGCCTGGCTGATTAAGGGTGTTACCCAGAAACCGGTCCCAGGATGCTTGTTTCCAGTTCAGGGAAGACCTGGCTTGGCAGTTAGGGCTGGACTGCTCCCATGAGGCACAGGGTCAAGACTGATTTGCTTATAGCTGTGTCTGAACATAGGTGGCGAAGTGAGCTAAAGAATGCTGATGGATTAAACCCAGATCTGTTACTGGGGGTGAGTGTCTGAAAAGTTTCAGAGCTCCGTCCATCATCTTCTTGTGCTTGCTTTGTTCACACTAAGCTGGCAGGGTATGCCCAGACCTGGGTCCCTTGCTCACTTTGCCACTAGGTTCAAGCTAGCCTGGCTGATGAAGGGTGTTACCCAGAAACCTGTCCCAAGATGCTTGTTTCCAGTTCAGGGAAGACCTGGCTTGGCAGTTAGGGCTGGACTGCTCCCATGAGGCACAGGGTCAAGACTGATTTGCATATAGCTGTGTCTGGACATAGGTGGCGAAGTGAGCTAAAGAATGCTGATGGATTCAACCCAGATCTGTGACTGGGGTGAGTGTCTGAAAAGTTTCAGTGCTCCGTCCATCATCTCTTCATGTTTGCTTTGTTCGGCCTAAGTTGGCAGGGTATGCCCAGATGTGGGTCCCTTGCTCACTTTGCCACTGGATTCAAGCTAGCCTGACTGATGAAGCGTATTACCCAGAAAACGGTCCCAGGATGCTTGTTCCCAGTTTAGGGAAGACCTAACTTGGTAGCTTCGGCTGGACTGTTCCCACGAGGCACAGGGTCAAGACTGATTTGCATATAGCTGGGTCTGAACTGAGGTGGTGAAGGGAGCTAAAGAATTATGAAGGATTAAACCCAGATCTGTTACTGGGGGTGAGTGTCTGAAAAGTTTCAGAGCTCCGTCCATCATCTTCTTGTGTTTGCTTTGTTCACACTAAGCTGGCAGGGTATGCCCAGACCTAGGTCCCTTGCTCACTTTGCCACTAGGTTCAAGCTAGCCAGGCTGATTAAGGGTGTTACCCAGAAACCTGTCCCAGGATGCTTGTTTCCAGTTCAGGGAAGATCTGGCTTTGCCGGTCGGGATGGACTGTTCCCATAAGGCACAGGGTCAAGAGAGATTTGCACATAGTTAGGTATGAACCGAGGTGGTGAAGTGAGCTAAAGAATGATGATGGATTCAACATAGATCTTTGACTCGGGGTGAGTGTCTGAAAAGTTTCAGCGCTCCGTCCATTATCTCCTTGTGTTTGCTTTGTTCGCCCTAAGTTGGCAGGGTATGCCCAGACGTGGGTCCCATGCTCACTTTGCCACTCGATTCAAGCTAGCCTGACTGATGAAGCGTATTACCCAGAAAACGGTCCCAGGATGCTTGTTTCCAGTTTAGGGAAGACCTAACTTGGTAGCTTGGGCTGGACTGTTCCCACGAGGCACAGGGTCAAGACTGATTTGCATATAGCTGGGTCTGAACTGAGGTGGTGAAGGGAGCTAAAGAATTATGAAGGATTAAACCCAGATCTGTTTATGGGGGTGAGTGTCTGAAAAGTTTCAGAGCTCCGTCCATCATCTTCTTGTGTTTGCTTTGTTCACCCTAAGGTGGCAGGGTATGCCCAGACCTCGGTCCCTTGTTCACTTTGCCACTAGGTTCAAGCTAGCCTGGCTGATGAAGGGTGTTACCCAGGAACCGGTCCCAAGATGCTTGTTTCCAGTTCAAGGAAGACCTGGCTTGGCAGCTAGGGCTGGACTGTTACAATGAGGCACAGGGTCAAGACTGATTTGCATATAGCTGGGTCTGAACTGAGGTGGCAAAGTGAGCTAAAGAATGATGATGGATTCAACCCAGATCTGTGACTGGGGGTGAGTGTCTGAATAGTTTCAGCGCTCTGTCCATCATCACCTTGTGTATGCTTTGTTCGCCCTAGGTTGGCAGGGTATGCCCAGATGTGGTTCCCTTGCTCACTTTGCCACTGGATTCAAGCTAGACTGGATGATGAAGGGTGTCACCCAGAAACCGGTCCCAGGATGCTTGTTTCTGGTTCTGGGAAGGCCTGGCTTGGCAGTTCGGGCTGGACTGTTCCCATGTGGCCCAGAGCCAAGACTGATTTGCATATAGCGGGATCTGAACTGAGGTGGCGAAGTGAGCTAAAGAATGATGATGGATTCAACCCAGATCTGTGACTGGGGGTGAGTGTCTGAAAAGTTTCAGCGTTCCGTCCATCATCTCCTTGTGTTTGCTAAGTTAGGTATGTGTCATCGACATAAGACAATGCTTCTGTGTAAATTTATTTTAGAATTGATGTTACATGGGAAGAGAGCAAGCCCGGGTTGTTCTTACATCCCAGGGGCAGTCAGCAAAATCTTTTTTTGTGACCCCAGCATGGTGAACATGGTTAAATCCTGCTTTCAGGTGCTATGTCTTGGCAAAGAAAGCCATTGTATATGTCTAATGTTGTTTTATATTTCTTGCACACAATGTTGTTCATAAGTGCTGTGCTGTGAGTATTTTGTAAAGCAAATGTGCATGCATAACTGTTTAGATGTCTGAAGTTTAATACTAAGCAGTATGAATTATTTGGTTTTGCTACTAGAAACAAAGGATTATTCATTGGTGAGATACAAGGCTCAATTATGTCTTGATATTCAAGATGTGTTAGAATTTCTCTAACTGAGTGTTTCGCTTCATGTCTAATAGGGTACAGTGGTTGCCCTTGCGGGCTGGACCTTATAAGTATGGCAAGGTTATTCTTGATCTCAGCCTACATATTTGCTATTATAATTCCGGGGCTTGTGCTAGTACCCACTCTGTGACATACACATGTGTAACTCTTTCAGGAATGAGGAAGGAGAAAGGCAGAATTATTATGTCTTTCCCTTGTGGGACTTTTCAAACAAAGAGTACACCTGGCTGAATGTGAGAAAGGAGAGGGAAGGAATAGAAGTGGTGAAATGTCAGGGCAAAAGAAAACAAAACAGAAAAGCAGAAATCATTTCAGGATAAAGAACCCTCAGTCACCGTTAGGTGACATGCTTCATCATATTGGTTCCCTCCTCACACCAAGGTGTGGGCTACAGTGGAATTCGTCAGGACCAAAATTTCCAGTAGTCACTCTGCATAGATGTGTAAAATGTAAATATACTGGCCACCAGATGATCAGGGCGGACATTTTGTCAATGACCCATGTAACTCACACAGGTTTGTCTTTCTGCAAGTCGAAAAATATAATCTTAATTTCAAATTATTATGCTCTGACATTACCAAGGAACAATGACTGACAGATGCCACTGGATCCCTATAATGGACCGACTTAAGGCAGAAACAAGTTGACCAATGTTAGGTATATATTTGGTTTAATCCCTAGTCGTCTCTTTTAAATTTTGTCCCTGAGACCACTTAATAAAGATCTAGTGGATCTTCAAAGGTAATTTTAGCCATCTCATCCGTTTAAATATATATGTGTTTGCACTCTTCCTCTCATTCACCTCGTTTTATCACTCCTCTTGAAAAAACACCTCCGCTCCTCTACAAGGGGAGTTGTAGCCCACACCTTGGTGTGAGGAGGGAACCCATATGATGAAGCATGTTACCTAATGATGAGTGAGGGTTCTCGTCCTAAAAGGATTTCTTATTTTCTGTTTTGTTTTGTTTTGTCCTGACATTACCCCACTTCTATTCCTTCCCTCTCCTTTCTCAATCAATCAATCAATCAAATCAAGCTTTATTCGACTATAAGTGAAATAATCATAAAAGCACATACAGAATAAAAACAGTTTAAAACATGCCATGAAAAGCACATTGGCGTAAAAAGCTGGGTGTGCGTCAGCATGAATTGGCAAATTATTCAATTCCCGAGTATAAAAACACAATTTACTTGGCCATAGACTTTCCACAAGTGAAAACAATTTAAGACATGACATATAAAGTACAGACACAGTAAAAACTGGATAGGCTTCAGCATGAATTGGCTAATCATTAGGTTCACAGGTTTAACAGCGCATATTACTAGAACATAGACTTTCTACAGGTGAAAACCGACTTTAAAAATGTAGATATAGATGCGATTAAAAGTTCATCCCCAAGCAATTAGATGACCAAAAATGCTGGGTGACATGATCGATGACCTAAAGATCTAAGAACAGGGAGAATCCATCTCTGTCTCTGAACTTGATAACATTTACAGAAAAATAAAACATGCATGGTGGTCTGGGCTGATAGCTCATCGCATGGACATTTGATTAGCACTCTGGACCAGTCATTCATGGCTGGGAAGCTGAGAGATCTATGAATAATACCCAGCCTAAAACGGGTAAGCAAGAATCTGTCGTAGTTGGAGGTGGCCGGTTTCAGATAGGGCTGCATCTTAAGGGAGATCAGGATGTGTTGATGGGCTACAACAGTAATTTTGGAGATCTCTGAGTTAAATCGAAGATTTTCTACAAAGTGAAAACAGCTTTGTTTAAATTCTTTCTTGTCTAAGTTGGCTAAAATGGATAGGTTGTCAAAATACTCCTGATGGCCCATTCTACGCAAAATGTCTCGGACGTATTTCAGCCAACCTATACGAGAAACTCCATCCAGCCCACAACAATCAGTAATCATTTGGCATTTTAAAACAGTCTGCTCAGTAATCCAAGCACGATACCAAAGAAGAATTGGTTGGATACGGATTACGTCCGTTATATATGGTAAACCAAGTTCCATATGACAATTAAAAGTGGACACACATTCCGGAACAGCCAATAAAAATCGAAGGAATCTGTTTTCCGCCATCTGAAGAGCGGTCACATCGACGTGGCCCCAAATGCCTGCCCCATAGGTTGCAATTGTAACACATTTGGCTTTATAGATCTGAAGCAATTCTGGGGGCGGACGTTTACCCAGTTTCTTGCTAAAGTTTGTCAAGTCGGCCAAAGCCCTTAAAAATAATAATTTCCTGGATGAATGGCCTGGGACCATGAGCCAGTATGATCGAATAAGACCCCCAGGTAAGAAAAGGTTTTAGAACATTCTAGGCCGTTTTGCTCAAGGAAGATAGAGCGAGTGCTCTTACTCCCTGGTCCACATTTTAAAATACAAGTTTTGGAGGTGTTGATTGAGAGACCCAAATTTGACATAAAATTAGCGAAACTAGAAATAACTTTCTGTAAGCTATTCGGGGTGCGAGCCACAAGTACAGCATCGTCCGCGTACATAAGTGCAGGGAGTGGACACTTCCCCACCAATGGAAGGTTCTGGCATTCGTCCATCATAACCCTTCCTAAGTTCTTAATATACAGTGTAAATAGGAAGGGTGCCAGGACGCAACCTTGTCTCACTCCTCTTCTAATGGTAAAGGGATCAGTGAGCTCACCCCCTCCCCCGTAGCGAACTTTGGCCCTGGCCCTGGCCCTGGTATAAAATTGTCTCATAAAGGAAATGAGACTAAGGTCCACTCCCATGCATTCCAAAATCACCCAAAGGTTATCATGGATAACGCAGTCAAAAGCCGCAGTTAAATCCAAGAACGCCAAGTACAATTTACCCCCCTTGGCCTTCGTGTACTTTCCAATTGTAAGATCCAAGTTTAAGCATTGATCAATGGTCCCCAGCCCTTTAAGGAAGCCTTATTGGAAGTTGCTGATTATTTGATGGTCATCTGCCCAATCCTGTAGTCAGGCTAAGAGAACTCTCCTGATTATTTTAACAGTCGAATCTAGTAATGAAATTGGCCTGTAACAGGCCAGGTTATGCCAGTCCCCTTTTTTTAAAGATGGGTACCAGAATTGATTCGCTCCAGGTTGGGGGAAAACCAAGGGAACTACATGCATTGATTACCTGCGTTAAAATGGGTCCCCAGATCTCAGAATTATACTTAAAAAGGTCCACAGGTATACTGTCAGGCCCTGGTGCCTTCCCCCACTTACTCAGTGTTATGGCCTCTATGATATCACACAATTCAAATTGGGGGTGCAGAACAGTACTTGTACTCTGTGACTCTATCCTATCGCCCACCAGGTCGTGAGTTAATAAATCAAGATGGGAACTATTATTATTATATAATTTAGAAAAATGCTCAACCCATTCTCCCCTCGTTATCGCATTTTCTATGGTTTCCCTCTCTGAATCACCTAAAAAGGGAGAATTGAATGCATTCCAGAAAGCTGATGAATCTCTCTGTTCGTAAGCTTCACGCAAGGCGATCCAAGCTTCCTCCTTTAAAAGTTTTTTCTTTGACGCTTGTACAAGATGGTATTCTCTTCTAGCCTCTTTTATCTCATGTTGAATTTTGACAGTTCTATAAAGGGCTAGTTTAAGAGCGAAATGATCTTTTGTACAGCTAACCAACCCCTCTTTTGTGGGATCTTACGTTTTGAGTTTATGTGAAGATCGTTATTCACAAACTCAGCAATTTTAGAGTATCCCTCCACAATTTCCTCCAGAGGGTTACCACTAAATAGGCACATATTAACAGCGTCCCTGCAATTAGTGATAACCTTGGTCATAAACACGTCAGGATCACGCTTCTTCCAACTCAGGGAATACTCATTTTGTCTAGCCAGGGTAATGTCTGTCACAAGAGGAGTGGTAATTGCGGGCCTACTGACCACCTTAAAGTTAACCTTAACATTTATACTCTGTGTAAAATCGTCACTGAGGGAGATGTCATGGGTATGAAACTCTAATAGTCTGGATGCGTGTCTGACAGATATTAAAATAAAATCTACTAGAGAGAACAACCCTCGGCCATTAAAGATCGGGTTAAAAAGGATCGGCGGACTACAGAGATTATTAGCAAAGCCCAAGTCTTCTGTAGACAGAATTTGATTAAGCATGTCTCCCTGGAAGGAATGGATAATGTGGGGCATGCTTGAATCGCGGTATTGCTCCAGGCCACAGACCCTGTTATCCTCCTGATGGCAAAGCGTGATGTTAAAATCCACCCCCAGATAATAAGCAGAACCTTTGAACTAGATGATTGTAACCCGTTGATGTGCAAATTTATAACACTCAAAAAACCAGGTAGATCCTCGCAGGGTGTATTATTATAAAGATTAACTATTACAATTACTGTAAATGTATCCACATTAGCCACCAGAATTTGAACATAACGATTAATCACCAGTATTGCAGTTATGCTAAAATTAAAAAGATTTGAAACATAATTGCACAGCCCTCCCATGGCTCTACCATGGGTTGATACGACTGCGGGCGTATGAAATGTTTTAAAACCGTTAATGTGGATGGGGTCAATCGACCAGGTCTCTTGTAGGCAGAAAATATCAAATCCCAAAGCAAACTCTGACCACAGAGACTTCACAATCTTAGCCTTGAGACCAGCAATATTCCAAAACATAATATGACATCCAGTATCCCTCTTAGGTTTAATAGCGACGTGGGAGCTACTTCCAATAAAAGGAGTAGTAAGGGCCTCAGGGGGGATTGTTGGGATAGCAGCTATAATAGGGGCCACCGGAGGGGTTATTAAACTAGCGGTGGTAAGATAGACAAGGGGAGGGGATGGAGGTGGAGTATTAGTCTCATTCTTGGCGCCTGCACTCCCTATCGATCTATACGTATTGTGCCCCTGAGACCCCGATAGTCCTGTGTCTACACCCAATATAGTGCTCGCAAGATTCAAAACCAAGCCCTTCTCCCTAATTCGAGTCACAGAAGTACCCTATTTCAAGATGGGTCCCCAATTAGCTGTATCTCCTCCTCGGGGGGTTATAAGAAGTCAATCCACTTGGTCTAAGTGAGAAAAAAGGTCAAAGCGGTTATAGGTTGGAACGTTATACAAAGGGGGAGGATTTGGGTAATAATGTCCCCCGTTAAAAGAATTGAACAATTAGAGTGAGATAGTTGGTAGAAAAACCCCAGGGGGATTACATTTATTTCATGTTTTTGAAATAAATTGGGTGCCTGCCTTGTCAAAATTTGATGTACCAAGATTGGGGATTTAAAGGTCAGGATCACACAATCCCCTGGTAAGGACTTCTGGCCTTTCCCTAACCAACTAACATGCCTGGCCATTTTAAAATTTTAAAAAAGACTCTGTGATGACCCAATTTTTGTACTTAACCAATAAAGTGTTTTGTTCCTAAGTTCCTCCCAAGATTCTACTGCCCCAGCTGATAAAGCAGGGACATTAGCTAAGATGACTGTATATGGGGTCACAGCTGGAGGTAAATCCAGCACTGCCAAAGCCGAATCAGCTCCCTCTTTATACCTGGGGCCACGTATAAAAGGGGTAGATACTGCAGAAGATCCCTTGGGCAAGGGAGTGTGGTAATCTAGCTTAGGGTTGTTACTTCCATTCATTAATGGGGGTAATGGAGCCTTAGTCGAGTTGTCTGAAGTGCTCGAAGCTAGTCCGCCTAGTAATGGTGCCGAGGGGAGAAGTGAGACAGGTCCGGAATCTAGACAAGCCCTGTTCTCCTTTCTAACCATTGGCACTGGCTGATTACTAGAAATGGTCACCCTCCTCTGTTGCCGAATGTTATCGCCGGAGTCCGGGTGCCTGCTCGTACAGTTGGTTAAAAATCAGCAACGTCAAAATCAGGGGACTGTCTAGTACCGGGGCATTTTGTAAAAATTACTTCAATAACACTACTGGATATTTTAGTCAATGTTTCTCTCAAGTAAAGTTCTAATGAGTCAAGCTTATTGGTTACTAGCACCGCCGGTGGCCTGGTTGTTAGTTGGAGAGCCAGCGCGAGGTGTTAGCAGCACCTACAGCTCCCAGGTGTCAGCAGGGCCACGACCGGACTGCCTGCCCCTCCCCCTCCCCCTCCCGCCGAGGGCTTCAAGAACTGCTCACGCCTCCCGCTTCGCGGGAGACGCTTCGCCGGTGGGCTGGTTGTTTGTTGGAGAGCCAGCGCGAGGTGTTAGCAGCGCCTACTGCTCCCAGGTGTCAGCGGGGCCATGACCGGACTGCCTGCCCCTCCCCATTCTGCCAGGGGGGATTTAACTAGCTAGCCGCTCGGGCGTGGTTTGGCGCGCGGCAAGATGGCAGCACAGTAGAACTGCTCTGCCGGCCGCCGCAACGACATCCTGCAATATCCTGCCCTTACGGTGCCAGCCGTACTTACCTGTGGTGAGCGATGAGTAGTGGGTGCCCTCCTCTGCAGTCGGTGAAAGTTCTGGAGGCAACGCGTGACAGACACCGCTGACATCGGCCCAGGCAGCTACGGCCGCAGTGCAGCCCGAGTCCTCCAAAGAGATGAGCACGAGTGGCGCTCCTTCGATTGAGCCCCCCCCGGAGCACCGGAGCTGATAATTATCGCGAAGGAGGATGGTGCACGGCCACCGGTGAGCTCCATCCCCCCCCCTCTGGCAAATTGGGCGAGGCGGAGATCCGTGCGGACCTCGAGTTTTGAGACGCCGGGGAGCGAGGAGGCGACTGGGTGGCCCTGAAAATTGAGCCGCCGGCTCTGTGACGGCTGGTGGGCCGGGAGTAGGCCGCGAGGACCGGCGCTGGACACACGGAGACTCACGGATGCGGAGCTTCCTGACATTGCCTCAGCGGGTAAGACTCGCAGTGGGGGCCTATGCTCAGAACAGAGGAGTAGAGCCTGCTTTGTGAAGGACACTTATTGAAATTGGCGAGCGCGCAGCTCTACACTGCACTCCTGCTCCCACTGCCCTGACATTAGCGGAGGAGCGGCCGGTGGTGTGGATGGTACTGTGCACCTGGGATCCACGCTGAGTAGATCCATGGCCCTAGGTGACCTGCTGTGACTCGGTTGCACCTACGTTGGGACACTGCTGACGAGCGCGTGGACGGGCCCATTTGTCGTGGTGCAGCTCGGTGCGGGGTGTAGTGGATTGCGAACTGTGAGGGGCCTGCGCAGCTGATCTGCATACCGCTTTGCGGCATCCTCTTTGATGCCATGTCAGAGCCCATTCCAGGTACTGCATGATCGTCGTGACCGTGAGCTGTTGGACTGCGGTGGGGACGCCTGAGGCGGACGTGACGACTCCCATCGGCTGGGACAAATCAGAGCTACACCATACAGCGCGGCATAAAGATACTCTACACCGCTCGCGAAGCTGTGCCGAGATAGGTGGTTGGACCGCGGTGGTTCTGGAGAGGCCGGGTGCGGAACAAGGAGGGCTTCAGCGCCTGCCCAGGTGCTGGAGAGGTGTGCACGGCTAGCGTCATAGTATGTGGTGAGTCAGGCACGTGGAAACACAATGGCCAAACCGGACAAGACGCAGCCGAAACTGACCTTTGAGCTCCGCAGGGGTAGCAAACAGACCAACTCAGGTGCGGCTGACGTGGACCACGACGCCGCATCGCAGGGACCCTCCATGTTGGAAGCAACGCTGGTGGCGATACAGGCGAGCCTGCAGGCGATAGATGGGAAGATTGAGGCCTTAAATGTACGCATGGACCAATTCTCAGCTAAACTTGACAAACAGGCCACGAGATTAAGGGAGGCAGAGCAGAGGATCACGGACATGGAGGATGGTCTACATCAGGTGGCAGACAAGACTTCAGAGATGGTCAAGCTTCTGGAAGTGATTCAGGCTAAGAATGAGGACATCGAAGCGCGGGTCAGGCGCAACAACATCCGTGTCCTGGGACTGCCGGAGTC
This sequence comes from Lissotriton helveticus, assembly GCF_964261635.1. Classification (NCBI taxonomy): domain Eukaryota; kingdom Metazoa; phylum Chordata; class Amphibia; order Caudata; family Salamandridae; genus Lissotriton; species Lissotriton helveticus. Next base: position 993,472,802 of record NC_136067.1, read on the forward strand.
GACTAATGTGGGGAGGCTAGAGGACTACGTGGAGACCATGTTGCGGGAGATCTGCGGCACTGACGACCTGTCCCCCATGTTCGCGGTCGAGAGGGCCCACCGTTCGTTAGTAGCTCGCCCACCACCTGGTACACCGCCGCGGCCCATAATTATAAGACTGCTGAACTATAGAGACCGGGATACTGTGCTACGCATTACACAACAGAAGGGCAAGATCACATATCAGAATAACCAGCTGTCCTTCTACCCCGATTTCACTGCGCAAGTACAGGCGGCGAGAAAATAATTTAAATCTGTGAAGAGGTTACTCCAGCGGGAAGAAATACCATATGCCATGCTCTACCCTGCGAGACTTCGCATTTGTGAATTAGAGGGAGGGAAAATCTTTGCCACCCCCAAGCAAGCGATGGCATATGCTAAGACACTACAAAAACGTCGCAAATCACCTGCTGACACGTCGGACGTCGATGATTGAATTTGGTTGTGTGCTGGTACTCACTGTGGGTGTTGTGTCTGGTTGCCCTGCAGTTGGGGATGCGATTGGGCTGGGGAGGGGAGGACAACCTGCCAGTTCTATTAATAGTTCATGTCTCTGTTGATGATCCTCCCCGTGTTGATACCCTCTTCAATTACATGTGGTAGGACGGGTTGCTAGTTCAAATACCAATGTCTATACAGTTGTCTCACCAGATGCATCCGCTTGGTTCATGTAAGCTGGCGCGATAATGGGGCACTGATTGATACTTGCGGAGGCCCACTTCTGCCTTGTGCCGGAAGTGTGCATTGCCTCCACTGCCCCCAATGGGTATAACTAGGCTGTCCTGTTTTCAGTTTCTATTTTTGGTAAATTCTGGTGGGGTTTTTTCAGTGTTTTCAATATCTTAAAAAACAGTTGTTATCAGTCGTTACACATTTTAACACCACTAAAAACAACAGAAAAAGTGTTCTTCCGGTGTTTATGGAACGTTTTGCTTTTTTCATTGCTTTCCTTCTGCACTGAAAGAACATGGTATATAGACAGTGTACGTATAGTGTATATGAGGTCCAAAGAGATTTTTGCTAATTAATCTTATTGTAATATACCATACAATACTTCTTCAGTGAGTCTTTGGTCATGTGCGCTCACGCTTTCCTTCCCATGTAAACATCTGTGAAAAGGCCCTCTCAGCATTCATAGCCCCTTGGGCTGAGAACCGTCAGCTAAGGGACACAGTTGGGAAGACTATTTCTTTGATGCCACATAAAGCACAAAATGATAAATACAGTACACCAGAATGGACTAAAAAGTCAATAGCATCCCTCATTAACTTTGAAGATTGTAAAGATGCTTTCAGCATACCATCTAACAAGTGGCATGGATCTCCTACAGGGAATCACTTCAGCTCGGGTATCAATTTTGACAGGTCATCACACGCATTTTTTATATACGTAGCTGAATCACTAGAAATACTAACAATATCACTCCAATCTTTGTTGAACTTGGAAAGAACTTTTTTTGCAGAGCATAACAAGTGACACTGCGTTCCATGTTTTCCAAAAGTCTGGTGTCATGTTTTCACCACTATCCCAGATGCTTGGTGATATATATACTTGTCACTATACCTTGCATTTAATGTTTAAAGCCTGAGGTGTTGGCAATTCACCTACTATCAATACTTACCCACTAGAAACTATGGTCTGATGTATTAAGGGTTTTTACCCATTCTTTGTGGGTAAATGTGATGACATGTGATGACACATATTAGGAAAGATTTTTATGGAACTAGCCATTTTACCTATCAGTGAAAGAATCAAATGCAGCCAAAATATCAAATGTGAATTTGATATGCCCTGATTCTCTACAGTTTATAAAATAATTACCCTAAACCTAAAACGTGAAACTAAACCCTGCATCTTTAGACCAAAGGCCATAAAACTGAAAAAAGTAAAAGGAAGAAGAAACAATATTTTAGTGGCATCCCTAAAGAACAAAACTCAAGCAGAATAATGTTAGCCAGTATTTCTTACTGCTAGCTTGTATAACAAAGTTACATTTTATTGACCCCTTCAGTAAGAACAAAATGACTCTTTCACTTTCTTTTTCCTTTCTTTAAATGGCATTTAGTTTGTGGTTGTGCAGGTGTTTTTTCAGTGCTTATATGTTTTCACCGGTGAGGGCTATTTTCTTTCAGTGGGGTTTTATCAGTTATTATAGGTTTAAACCTAAAACCCCACAGCCTAGGTATAACCCACAAGCTGAAATGTTTGTTGTTTTGTGATGGATGGGATGGGGAATGTTGAGGTCCTTTGGCGGGTTGGGGTTGCCAAAGTGGGAGGGGGAAGGGGGTCTGGTCTCTTTTTCTGCTTTAGAGCATATTTTGAAGCTACTACTCACCTAATTGCAATGATCATATCTCAATGTAAATGTGCTTTGCTACACGGCGAAGCTGGCTTGCAGTCTACTAGGAGCCTCCTTGATGGCGGGTGAGCGATATACCTGTGTCACCTGGAATGTGCGCGGCCTCAATACGCCTAGGAAGACTAGGCAGGTGCTTTCTCACCTCGACAGGCACGGGGTACAATTTGCATTGTTGCAGTAGACGCATCTAACTGCACAAAGTGAGGGCTCCATAGCACGTTGATGGGCTGGATACCGACTAGCCTCCTCTTATTCTAATTATGCCAGAGGGGTCCTCATCCTCATTAAAAAGGGCGTACATTTTCAGCCACTAGACTCCTGCACAGATCGGGAGGGCCCCTGGGCATATATGGCCCTGTGATTGACGAATCAGCATCGCTGTCCTCTTTGTTTCAGGTGCTGCGCACATGGCCGGAGTCGGCGCTAGTGATTGGGGGAGACCTGAATACACACTTAGACCCTCGGGCGGACAAATCCACTTTAGCGAGTAACCATATGTTAAAAACTGCTGCATGTATCCGGCAGTTCATGGAGGAGATGGGGTTGGTTGACGCCTGGCGCCTGAGACACGAGGGTGTTCGGGAAAAACTCACATTACACCTGCCCACAATACGTGGTCCCGCTTGGACTACTGGCTGGTAGACGATCGACCAATGGATGGGTAACTGAGGTTCATACACTCCCCAGGACTCTATCGGACCACAATCCGGTCATGCTTAAATTGCAGGTCCCACACACTGCGTGCCCCCCCTTCACATGGCAGTTCCGGGCGGATGCCCTGTTAGATCCCGTCTTTGCTGACACTATCCATAAAGCTATAGTACTGTACTTCGACCTGAATGTGGGTACGGTGGATAGTGCAGCTACCCTATGGGAAGCGTTTAAGGCCACTATAAGGGGTGTGTGTATAGGCACGATGGCAGGCATCCTACCTGACCTGAGAGAGCAAATACGTAGTGTAGAATCCACACTGCGCGACCTGGAAACCTCATACGATGCGTTCCCCTCACTAGACACATTGGCACGCATTAGGGACTACACTGAGGAGCATAAATCTCTGGCGGAGTCAGAAATGAAGTATATATCAAAACAATTTGTGTCCCTGTTAAATATTGATGCCAAGATTCTTGCAAAAATACTAGCCACCAAGCTTCACCCGTTGATGCCAATGCTTGTCCTGCCTGACCAGTCTGGCTTCATTCCTGACCGTTCCACATCCTGGAACCTCCGGACGATTTTTGCAATGTTCCATGTTCTAAATCCAGATCTACAAGCCGTGGCCGTGTTACTGGACGCGGCCAAGGCCTTTGATTCGATCGAATGGCGGTACATGTTCTTTATCCTGCACAGGATGGGGTTCCCTCCTGTCTTTATCCGATGGATACAGATCCCGTACACAGATGCCTCGGCACGAGTGAGGGTCGGCGGATTCACCTCTGATCCACTGACCGTACAACGAGGTACTAGACAGGGGTGTCCTCTCTCCCCATTCCTCTTTGCAATTGTGCTGGAACCACTGGTGTGTAGAATCCGGCAGAAGCACAGGGAAGCAGCGCTAAACTTTAATAACAGACCAGTGGGTATCTCTGCCTATGCAGATGATATGGTTGTGTATGTTCGCGAGCCACGCACCCACCTGTCGCAGATTATCCGAGAATATATCCGCTTTGGCTCCTTCTCTGGACTGAGTATAAACTGGGAGAAGTCGGTTATAATTCCCCTCACGCTGGCTACTTCCGCCCCCACTCTGGAGTATCCTTTGGTTTGGACTGTGGATCCGGTGAAATACCTTGGTATCTGGATTCATAGAGACCCTGCTACTGTCATACACGAGAATTATGGAAGGGCTTATACTGACTTAGTGCAACAGGTGGATAGATGGGTGAGTCTGCCTATGTCATTGGCGGATCGCATTGCGGTCATAAAAATGGTAGTACTCCCCAAGTTTCTGTACTTATTCTGTAATGTCCCTATTCGCCTAAATAAACATTTTTTTGCAACGCTGCAAACACAATTACTCCGCCTGGTGTGGGGTGCAAAACCTCCATGTATCAGCTGGAACACCCTAACATTACCATGTGACAAAGCGGGGTTCTGCGCTCCAGATTTTTATATTTATTATTTGTGCGGGCTAGCTCACTTCGCGTTCTTTTGGTACAGACCGCATGGCTTTATCCCACATGTAGCGGTGGAGGAGGGAGATGCGGGTGATATTCCTTTGCAGGGCATAATAACGCATACACACAGACACACGCCTAGGGCAGAGATCAACACGATTGATGCCACGAGTTTGGCTTGGCAGGAGATTGGTAGATGGACGGGCCGCTTGCCTCTATATGCACCGAATATGTGCATCAAGGGACATAGCGCCTTTTCTGTGGCACAAGAGCGTGGCCCAATGCGAATGCTCACTGAAGCCAGCATCTCTGTACTGGGAGACCTATTTAGAGATGGGATCTATGTCTCCGGAGACGATCTGAACTATATTTCCAACATCTCAACCCTGTTCACATACACATGTTATCGACTGCGTAGAGCTGTGTGGGACCATTATCCCAGTTTTCCACGTGAGCCTGTCATCTCCAATTCGCTGCAGCTGGTGATTTCGGCCGCCACTAGGAAGCACCTGCTCACCAGACTATACAGGATGGTGTTTTCGGAATTGGTTCTCCCGGAGGACCACAGTTTAGCTCCATGGAACAATGCTCTGGGTATACAGTTGGCGGAGGACATATGGGCCCAGATCTGTTCGCTCACGGGTAGGCTATCACCTAACAGCAATTTGTGCATTATACACCTGAAGTTCATTCATCAGACGTATCATACTCCCACAAAGCTCCACAGAATAGGCTACAGAGACACTGATTGTTGCAGGAGGTGTGGACGGACTGGGGCTGACTTTCTGCACTTATCATGGCACTGCCAAGATGTTCACTCCTACTGGGTAGATGTTCTGAAAATGTTAGATGCTATGACATGACTCACTCTGGACTATACACCGCTTCTATGTCTTCTGGGACACGTGCCAGAGGCCAAAGGGGTGCTGGGCCGATTTGTGAGAGTGGCTTTGCTGCTGGCGAAGAGGAGGGTATTGTTCACGTGGGATGGAAAGCGCTGCCCCAAGGCGTCCCAGTGGCTTGAAGACTTGGTCTAAAGCCAGGAGCAGCTAAACACATACTCGGAAGAACTTCCCAGGAGCTCGATCCCTAAAGATATATGGACACCGCTCAGAGACTATTTGCTGGCGTGTAGTGAACAAGAAGGTGACACTGTGGATGTTGTGCATGGTAATATGGATTTGGCTCAGTAGTCCCTAGGCGCCACACGGACCGATTCAGGGGGTTTCGATTGTAGCCGTTGCCTTGTATATCTTAGGTAATTTGCATAAGTGAGGGAATGTTACTGATACAGCATGTCTCAATTTGCAGAATGTGGGGACCGGGAAGTGGGGTTAATTGTTCAGTCACAGTTCTATTTTCTATAAAAATGACACTGTATCTTGTTCTATACTTGCATTCTAACTGCTGTCAATAAACAAATAAAAAAAAACCCTATCTAGCCGCTTACCGCCACGTGGGACGCCCGCGGGTGGGCACCGGGCTAAGCCCGGGCAAAGGGCAGGCCGTCTGTGGCCGTCAGGGGCCAGAAGAGGCCGGGCTGGGCCATCCCTCTTGGCGTGTCGCATAAAGGACCAACGACCCAGAAAGTAAGGTAAAATTGCCATCCATTTAAAGCATTGGTGCCTTATTACTACTACATAAAGTATATTTAGTGCTATATGTCAAAAATGAGCTAACGGAAGGGGGTAGCCAGTACACTGGACGATTTTATCATAAGGGCTGAATCGATGCTCATCCATGAGATCCAGGCAACTGAGAGACGGTTATCCCTAGACCTCGCCGCGCCCCAATCACGTTTGTCAATCGGGGGCACTAATGATTTACTTTCCTCTGACAATTTGAGAGCTACCCCGTGCCTTTGAGTCCAGACATAGAAGTAATAAACATTCCACTTATCTCCTCTCCGAATATCCAGGACTCACATGCTCCAGCCAGTAATACACAAGGCAAGGTAACTAGATGGCGGACACCGATTGCTTCAGTACTGGGCGGGAAGAAAAACGCACCAAAAGTCAATCAGGAGTAACCCAGAAGAAAGTTAATTGATCCAAACATAGACGTCCCGAGTAACAACGAAGGAGGGGCTGACAATGGAACACTGGAGGCTAGGTTCACTAATTCCATCTCTACCCAGACTGAATTCCCCCCTGCCAATGGCATTAACGCAACTGACATGGGCATCGAAATCTTGGACACCTTAATGGAAGGCTTTGAATCCAGATTGGATGATTTAATGGGGTCTTCGCAAAGAAACTTGATGGCATATGGAAAGAAATGTCTAAAATAAATGATGTAGCAGTAAATATAAAAAGGGTGGGAGAAGGTATAATCGCTTTGCAACCTATGCTGTCTGGTCGTATAACTTGTGATAAGGTCCCGCACCCTCAATGCGCAGCCGTTACTACGATACCACCTCAAGTAGTGTCGGGCGACGCACGCGGGGACGCGGGGGCCACACCATTTCCTGATAAAGATGTCACTAATACCAGTAGAAGCGGTAGGCTGTTACTAGGGAATGCTAACAAAAGCATGTGTAAGGGAAATGCAAACCAAAGCATATCCTCTAAGCAGTTCCTAAGGTCAACCGATGGTAGTAATGAAGCGATTCGAGCTTCTAGTGAGCCAAGTGCCATTAACAATCCGGAAGTTTTACATCTCCCACCGGCCTCCGCACCATATGTGCTGGTTCTAAGTGGTGTTCCGGCACTGAAAGAGGGACAGAGGGAGTCCTGGTTCCACTTGCAAAGAAAGTCAGTGGACTGGCTCCACAAACATAAAAATGTCGATCCACACAGAAGGGAGGATATAATTATGGCAGGAGAGTAGGGTGAGTAGGCCCCTCAAACAAATGCATCCAGGGGGACTGTGATGTCTTACATTTTAGAAGGCCCCAGCAGGTTTGCCATCTCTTGTCTGTCATTGATGAAACTTTTAATCCCCCCACTGATATTAGTGCACTCCCTTTGGGTTATTTTTTATAAACAACCACTCACCCCTAATAAAGGCCCTAGAATAGCCATACCCCTGTCAAATAATGACCAAGTTCTTTGCAGTTTAGACCAGCAAGACTGACCACCAAAGCCCTTAGATTCTGTGGCAGATAGTATCATGCCAGCTGAAGACACACTGACGGTATCAAATTGTGCCCAAGGGAAGATAGAACTAGCAAATAGAGATAATGGAGCTAGTTTGAGTGTACTGAGCTGGAACGTGGCAGGTCTTCGAACAAAACTTGATAATATCGATTGGGTAAATTCAATAAGGGAATATGATATTCTCATGTTCCAGGAAACCTGGGCCAACGAAGATTTATACATCGAGGGTTTCCATTGTTTCAGCGTCCTATCAGAAATACCCAGGATGGGAAGGCCATCGGGAGGATTATTCATGGGAATTAACGTGACAGCTGGGGGAAGATTTAAAATTATCTTAACTCATAGCCTAGATTTTCAGGCCGTATTGTATAAAAGAGGTATTCAACTCTATTTATTACATTTTAATAATAATGATTTTCAGTCAGTTCCAAACAAAAGTTTTATAAAGCTTTTTGATTTTATTTCAGATTTAGATAACCAATACGACAAGGGAGACCCCTTGGGTATTTTAGTAGGTGTTGATTTTAACGCTAAAATTAACGGTCTAGGTCCCGATAAGGGTATAGCCTCCTATGCACAACCCTCGTTCAGTTGAGGTAGAGAACTTAAAAGGCTGACCAAATCTTATAATCTATCTAATGTTATGGACCTGGTTGCAGGTTCTGATATGATTAATCATCCAACATATAGGGGAAGGGGGTGTAGTTCTACAATAGACTATATTTTTGTGTGCCCTCTAATTGAAAAACAGTTGGCTTCTGCTGTAGTCGTACCTTCCGACTTCAGGGACCATAACCCCATTAAGGTAACACTATATACAACCCGACGGCCTATTTTTCAGACTGAATGTGGGGCGGCAAATTTATTGGTCTCAACTGATAACCTAAGACTATGCTGGAAGGGGGCCGACAACTCGGAAATCTTCACGACATTGGTAAAGGGCAATATGCCACTTATCGATTCCTGATTTTCTCTTGAATCCCCACCAGCACAGGTAATTGTGGATTTCGGGAAGATTTGCCAGACGATTAAAACTATTCTATCTAAACCTCTTCAAAAGGTGGCATCTATCCCCCGATGGTTCAATCATGACTGTTCCGAAGCGAACAGGAACCTACGTAGGGCATTAACTACCACTCCGAGATGCCCCATGATAGTCAAACGGGCTAGAGACGAATACAAGGTGGGTATCAAAAATAGGAAGAATGAAGTTTTGAAGAAACGCTGGGACAAATTGCCCGACGCAGCTAATTAAAAAAATTGCAACATCTTTTGGGCGTCAGTGAGGGAAGTGCGCTCTATGGGTCAGTCACTGACGCCAATTAGCTGCAATATAGCTAGCGACGCTTGGGTGGATCATTTCTCAACTATTTACTCTGTTCCATCCCCATGCGACTCAACTCCTATTCCAGGTAATCCAACACCTATAGATACTAGTATTTCAGAAGTAATTGAAGCAATTAATCAAAGTCTAAGCAACAAAGCGCCAGGCCCAGATGGGCTGCCCATAGACTTAATTAAGTGGAACCTGGCCTTTTGGGCCCCCCTGCTTTTGAATATTTTTAACAACTTGACGTTGGCAAAGATACCTGATACATGGGCTAGAAGTATAATAGTCCCGATCTTCTAGAAGGGAGATAGATCACTTCCGTGTAACTACCGTCCCATCTCCCTAATAGACAATACCCTCAAAATTTTAGGTAGAGTCCTTTATAATAAAATCGCGGATAGGACAGAAGCAAATAACATCTTAAATCCTTGTCAGCTGGGTTTCAGGGGAAAAGTAGGAACCAAGGAACAATGCCTCAACCTGAACCTAATTATCGGTAAATATGCTATCGCTAAGAATTCCCCGGTGTATATGGCTTTTATGGATTTGTCCACAGCCTTTGACATAGTAAATAGGTCAAAGCTGTGGGCGATCCTTTTGGCGGGGGGCCTGGATGAAACCCTGGTGAATATTTTGGCATTTTTAAACAGAGACCTTAAGGCCCAAGTAAGAATTGGGGTGGGTGGAGAGGTTTCGGGACTCATTGATATCGGCAGGGGGGTCAGACAAGGGTGCGTGTTGGCCCCCCTGCTTTTTATTATATATATCAATGGCCTAAATGCCTCCCTAAAACTGGCCACCCTAGACGTCCCATACATTAATAAAGAACCCATCCCTGTGCTGCTTTAGGCAGACGATGCAGTTCTTATAGGCCGTACACCAAATTCACTGCGCCTCCTTGTCCGAAATTGTAATAGTTACATGAAAAATGTAGACCTGCTGGGAAATTTTAAGAAATAATTTTAATGAGTAGTGGCCCGGGTAAGCATGACATACGCCCGATTATAATAGAGGGCCATAAGTTGACCTCGGTAAAATCCTTTGTTTATTTGGGATTGGCCTTTGCTGCGAACAGCTCCTGGAGTGAGCATTTAGCTCACGCCAGGAGCAAGCTATCAAAGGCCACCAATTCGATCTTAAGCATACCTCGCCCTAAGACCATGGGTGCACTATTAGCCGTACAGAAAATGTATAAACTTCAGTGCACCCCGGTGGCCACATATGGCGCAGAGATCTGGGGAACGGCCAACTGCTCAGCCATACAGCAGGAAGAGAATAGGTTTTGTAGGAAATTATTGAATGTCCCAATCTCAACCCCCCAATATATATGTCACAAAGAGCTTAATATTAATTTTATAACTGATTTTATCCTGGCACGTCCGGTACTTATGTGGATTGCAGTATGGAAGAACGAAGCAGCTTCCCTGACACAGTTGATCATTAAGGACTGTTTACGTTGTGCTAAGTGTTTAGAAATCCCATGGTTGCGCGGTGTGCTGAGTAGTTTACATAGTATAAAAATGGAAAGTAGTTTTCGGGATCCCACACTTTCTGCCTCAGTCGTAAAAAAAGAAATGCAGAACACTCTGTACTCCCTATATAAGATCGAGCGGGAGGCGGCAGAAGCTAGGAAAATAACTGTGCGTAACTACATGGTCATTGAACGGTACAGTCATCCACTCCACACGTATCTGTCCTTACCAATGAGCCGTTGGGAGACGAGTTTACTGTTTCGTCTAAGAGCTGGCACAATTCGTTTTGCACTCAGCTTTCCACTTGGTTATAGCCCAAACTTACATTTTAACTTGTGCTCTTGTGACAGGAGGAGTGAGCAAACTATCATGCACTTTATATTTTTCTGAAAATACTATATCAAATATTTTAAACAGTTTCTATGTCCTTATTTTAATAAAAGAAGACCAATTAGTTTAGAGGTAGCATACGGAGCCATGGTAGAATTAGATGATGTTGTCTTATTTACCGCACTAGCTCTTTCCTAAAATCTGCAGTAAGGGTGCGAAGATCCATGATGGACCCTTGATATTATTACAAATAGATTCTGGAATGTTTCTCCTTCTCAACAATTACATGTATTGACATGATGTATGATTCAAAAAAAGGGGGTGGTGATGAACAGAGTGTCTGAATTGAGCAGACCACTCTTACCCAGTCCAAAGATCAGGGCTTGATCCATCACCGTTATTTAGCTCACTGCCCCATCCCAGCTCAGAACCTGGCTATATGCAAATTAGTCTGTCCCTGGCCCAGTGCATCATGGGAACAGGGCAGACCAAACTACCAAGCCAATTCTTCACCAGAAAGGAGACAAGCTTCCGGGGACCGGTTTCTGCCATTCCAGGCCTCGTCGGCCCGGCTTGCTTGAATCCTGATGGAGCAGTGAGCAAGGGACTCATGTCTGAGTATACCCTTCCACGCTTATGGTGGACAAAATGATTCAAAAAAACTCAGATGTGAGTCCCTTGCTCATTGCACCATCAGGATTCAAGCAAGCCGGGCCGATGACGCCTGAAATGGCAGAAACCGGTCCCCGGAAGCTTGTTTCCTTCCCAGTACAAGAATTGGCTTGGTAGTTTGGTGTGCCCTGTTCCCATCATGCACTGGGACAGGAACAGACTAATTTGCATATAGCCAAGTTCTGAGCTGGGATGGTGCAGTGAGCTAAAAAACGGTGATGGATCAAGCCCTGATCTTTGGACTGGGTAAGAGTGGTCTGCTTAATTCAGGCACTCTGTTCATCACCACCACCCCCTTTTCTGAATCATTTTGTCCACCATAAGCGTGGAAGGGTATACTCAGATGTGAGTCCCTTGCTCATTGCACCATCAGGATTCAAGCAAGCCGGGCCGACGACGCCTGAAATGGCAGAAACCGGTCCCCGGAAGCTTGTTTCCTTCCCAGTACAAGAATTGGCTTGGTAGTTTGGTTTGCCCTGTTCCCATCATGCACTGGGACAGGAACAGACTAATTTGCTTATAGCCAAGTTCTGAGCTGGGATGGTGCAGTGAGCTAAAAAACGGTGATGGATCAAGCCCTGATCTTTGGACTGGGTAAGAGTGGTCTGCTTAATTCAGGCACTCTGTTCATCACCACCCCCTTTTCTGAATCATTTTGTCCACCATTAGCGTGGAAGGGTATACTCAGATGTGAGTCCCTTGCTCATTGCACCATCAGGATTCAAGCAAGCCGGGCCGACGACGCCTGAAATGGCAGAAACCGGTCCCCGGAAGCTTGTTTCCTTCCCAGTACAAGAATTGGCTTGGTAGTTTGGTTTGCCCTGTTCCCATCATGCACTGGGACAGGAACAGACTAATTTGCATATAGCCAAGTTCTGAGCTGGGATGGTGCAGTGAGCTAAAAAACGGTGATGGATCAAGCCCTGATCTTTGGACTGGGTAAGAGTGGTCTGCTTAATTCAGGCACTCTGTTCATCACCACCCCCTTTTATGAATCTTCCTTGACATGATGTATAGCTTTGCACAAGTGACTTTAGTATCTGTACACTGGATATTTTTAAATTATTTTTAATCTTTTTGGTCAATTGCTGTGATTTATTTGTTTTGTGTGCTTTTATGGGTACTTTTGTATCCGAATAAAGTTGAACTGAACTGAACTGAACTGGTTACTAGCACCAGGTTATTCAAAGGGTTGAGTCTAGGGCCCGAGGTTAAATTACCTTTACTTCCTTGTTTTGCAGCCGGCAGTGGCTTACCCTTAAATGCCGTTTCTCTGCGCGTTAAACTAGCGGATGAGCTGTTCTCATTAATCACTGACTCTGAGGGTACAGGAATGCCGTTGATAGTATTTTTTAAACGTATAGTTGGAGGCTGTGAATCACTATCTAGTTTGCTAACGGATATGTGATCTGAGACGTTCACAGCACAGCCATTAGTAATGACGCCAGTCCTTAGAGTATTAATAGTGTCCGTAGTGTGGATGGGGGTATCTGACTCCTCATTACCTAAAGGGGGAACTTGGGCCAAACTAGATCTTTATGTATTTATAGCCTCCTCTACTGAAGTGATCTGTTGGTCTATAGCCCCCATGGCCCATGTAAGATAAGTTAAAAGGGAGTGATTCCCCCCCCTTTTAAAGATTTTTTGGGGCCACACATAGTTTTCCTTTTACCCATTATGAGTTAGCACAACAAACAACAACAATACAAAAGGAGAAAAAACAAAATTATAAAAGTGCCAGGGATGGTTACGTTTACCAGAGGGGTCGTAACAGGAGGCCTACTGCAGCTCCGTTTTGTTAAACGTCAGGCCGTCACAATGCTCTTCCCACAAGGGTCAGTCACATACACCTCTTATATCTCCGTGGGGCATACCGTTGATCAGGTGCTAGTACGCTCTCTGACCATAGGAACCTACAGGCCTAACCTTCCTTTACTGACCCAGCCCCACACTTATGGTGGCTTTCTGGTGCCCCTCGCCCACCCCACTTCACGCTCTAGTCCTGAGGAAGACCCCATAGAAAGGTGGAACTCAACCTACACCATTCAGGTGTCGAAACGCTGACTTTTATATCTTCACCTACCCATGAACAACAGATTATTGTTACTGTGTTTTTGTATAAGGGTTAACTCTGCAGATGTTACTTATGTGGTTTAAAAACATACCTATGTGATGTCAACTATTCATTTCTGTAACCACATTGAACCTTTGAAACTATTCACTTAACCCCAACCCTCACAAACCACTTACCTACCCCACCTCTTCCCCGCTATTCTTTGGGCACATTGTGTATTTATATTCATCTAATACGTTTTTGCATATATATGCTTGGATGAGGATGTGAATAATAAACATCTCTCATTAAATGGTGTAATTATTTTCACGCAAAACAGAAAAAAGAATTTTTGTGTTCTTCAAAAGTGTACTTACTGGGACCCTTATTTCCCTGCAACATTGAATACCCGGGTCCCAGTACCTTTGGGTCTACCCTTCTTTGTAAGAATATTATGGTCACAATGGTGCAGCCGTGACCAGAATCCGATCAGGGCTCCATGAACATCCCCGGCATCTCAAGTCGTCTCGTCTCGCACAGGGAGCCACGTACCTTAAGCCGCTAGCAGGACTCAGGTGAAGACAGGCAGAGTCATCCCAGTACTCAGCCCGCCCTGAAGGGACTCTCTTCATCTGCACCAAGTAAGTCCGGCTCAGCAGGGCAACTGGACCGCTCCTTCCTCTTGGGGTATCAGACTCCGGCAATCTTCCGGCGGTGCAACGCAACGTGCGTCGCGGGACAAACACGTAATTAGGATCCCCTCCTTTCTCACATTCAGCCAGGTGTACTCTGTGTGATACATAGAAATTCAGAGGGATCAGTATTCACCTGGTTTTCCTAGATCCCTGTTGATCCATTGTGTGTAGATTACTTTCCAAACAAACTCAGGTGGCCAATTTCTTTCAGCCGAGAGAATGTCATATGTAAGTGTTAAAGTTTCCCCAAAAATTACTTTGATGGTGAGAGGTAAATCACCATCAATTTAGATGCCATACAATCTATCTGGAGAGGGAACTCTATGATCCAGTGTTTCCATCTGAACTAAATCATTAGTTGCTCTTGCCACCAGAAACATTTGGAGATTCTAGTGAACTATTGTGACCTCTGCCATGCTAGCTTCAAGTGTCAATGCCCACTCCTTGTTTCAAAAGCAGTGTGGAATTTTTAAGGGAAATACCTGCCACTTCCTTCTTTTTGAATTGAGGCTTTTGTTATGGAAGTTTATCTTTATTTTTTATGATGATGTCAGATTAGCGTTGTAAATACTTTTTCAGTTTCATGTACTCTTCTGATCTGCACTCTAATTGTCTTCCTCTCTCCGAGCATTTTTGTAATGTTTCCTAAACGGAATGAGAAGGACGTGTATCAGTGTACTGATATCTATCCGGCTGTTTAATTGTTTTGCAGTTACGCAAATTATAGCGCCTTTCAGTAGACTCTGGTTCAGAAGATTCACCCCGTGAATTTGTCTTCTCTCGATTTTTTGGATCCCAGGATGTTTTAGAAGACTCTAGTGCCTGTCCCGAGGTATTAATTTCAGAATTACCCTTAAGTTGTGGTTCATTAGGCATGGCTCCCGTAATATCCTGACCTAAAGCTGTATAAGTTTCTGCAGTAATTTTTGGTAGTTTACGCTCTTGATCTCAAACAGAACCTGCTTGGGTCGTTGGCATACCACCAAGGCTGCTGCTTCCATGTTAATGTTAATTACATTTTTTGAGGCTACTGTGGCATCATTGCTGATTAGTTTCATCCCCAAATCCAGGGAAGTGGCAGCCCCATATTAATTTTTTATCTGTTTTAGCACTTAAGGCAAAACAGCTAAGGATGGTGTTCCATGTGTTATGGTACATATTGCAGCAAAAACTGTGCCTGTTTGGCACATTTGTCTATGACGGAACCATCCCTAGTGGTAGGCACACTGTGAGAATTCTATGTGTATCTTTGGGATCTCATGAGGAGAAATACTGCTTCAAGTTGGTGTGTTTTTGTGCCATCCTGAAAGGAATTGTCACCTGTCTGGTGGGAACCGCACCCATAATTGGGCTAATAGTAACTGGACTAATTACAAGCATTACTAAATGTGACTTCACAGCTTCAATAGCCCTCACTGGGGTTTTTGTTATTGTTCACCTAACGAACTGTGTTAAACGTCTATATAATCTAACTTTGCCATGTGTAAAGAGCACAAAGCTCCACTACGGTGAGCGGCCCTAATGCTGGATATGGTGTTTAGCCGGCTAATACTGGCCATGTTGCACTGTTATTGCTGAGGGGACCCTGTCGTACATTGTTTAGCGGATGTGGTAGGGTGCCTTGGAACTAATTTGTATGTTCCTGAACTGTTCATAGGCTCTGTATTGGCCTGATATTACAGCTGCTGTGTATATATGAAATGTCTGTATTGGGGTATCTGCTGCAGCAAAAATGACCCATGAATGGAATGAGTTTGTTTAATACGCTTCATGGGCCTCTACCACAAAGGTAATCAGTCTCTCTGAAGGGGGAAGCCCTTGTGTTAGTAATCTATGTTTTACTGCATGTTTGCAATTTAGTGGAATGACCACAGGTGCTATATATGCCATTTTAATTAACAGAATTCAGAGAAAGGATAAACTACAGTTTGGTGTCCTTATAAAGGTTCGACCTTGAACAAGCAGAAGACAAAAATAGGGGATACTTATTTAGCTGAGGAGGATTATTACCTAGGACCACGGACATCTCTGTATAAGGTGACTAGGGCCTTTGGGCACACTGATGACTACTCTGGAGACCCATTAAATACGTACCTGACCTATAACATTGGTAGTGCCGTGTTGTGCGGTTCCTAGTAATTAAGTAGGACTGTGATTCTGGACAATGCAAACCTAAAGAATATCGTGACTGAGTACTCATATAATCACAGTACATTGGCCCAATTCCTGACTAGCACACAGTGCACGATATGTACCACTAACCTGGCAGGGTGCCTGATTGAGTCTTCAACATCAGAACATGACCACTCTAATTCCCCCAAGGAAATCATGGATATAGATCTACGCTTTTGTTGTTACCTAGGCATGCCCAAATGGAGAAACAAGAAATACATGAATTGGTATTTCAAATATTTATTGAAGCAATTGAATTCTTGTGTGAAAAACATGAACTGTAATTATTAGCAGAAAGAAACAAGGCATTGTTACCAGCATTACAAGAACGGTGAAAAAGATGAATAATTCAACCATCATAACTTTGCAGTGATTATATGAATATATATTTCATAATGGTACTCCAACCTAACACTACCTATACTATAGAGAGCATAGTAAAAATGAGTTCTGCCAGCTCACTTGAAGCAACATAACACTCCATTACCTGTGGTAGAGGAACTAGAGTCAGCCAGGCTGGATCTAAGTCACAGGCGAACGTTCCTTGATAATCCATTGTAGTGCTCATCTGAGGAACTTGAAATTCTGCTAATGGGCCTGCAGCACTTATTGCGCCACCCACTAAATTATCCCTTTAAGCTATGTCTTGGGCCTGCCATTGCAGCCTGTAGTATAGTTTTAAAGTGCCATTTCGACATGGCAAAATAAAACTTTTGGCAGGCCTTAGCCTTTTTTTTAATACATATAAGTCACTCCTAAGCTAGGCTTTATTGCATTTAAAAAGTATGACGTGTTTTTAAGTTTATACGTGTCCTAGTAGGGAAAAACACCTACATTTGTTTTTCCCTTCTAGCTTTTCACTCCCACTGGATAACATTGGGTTACCTAATTACGTTTAATAAGTGCTACCTTTGATTGGGAAAAGGTAAAAATGTCATGCTAGGCTCAAATAAACTGTAATTTAAAATCCTCTTTAAAGAAAAGGTCAGATTTTAGATTCCAATTTTGAAAATGCCACTTTTAGAAAGGGGGCATTTTCCTGCCCAAAAGCTTCTAACACATTCTAGGAGTTTACAGCTGTCTCGGCCTGTTAATGGCTCCCCCATTAAGAATGCGTATTGGGCCCAGACAGTGAACATACAGGACTAGATGTGGGCAAGATGGGTGGGGTGTGGTGCTGTTCCCTGCCTCACTTACATTTCAAAGGGCCTGTCTCCAACACACACAAAGAAATCTGATGCAAGACTACTGAGGGTCAACTAGCCCACCAGGTACCTCCAGTAAGCCCCACACAGTGAGATTGCTAAGAGTCGGTCCGAGGCCACGCCCCTTTCTACAACACTCTGCAAACGTGCCTCTTGGCACACTGCTGATGGGGTCCCTTTCTCTCCTGAGGACTTCAGGACTAAAGTGGACTTCATCCCCAAAGCAGCAGTGCACAAGGAGGCACGTTTGCAGAATGGTGTAAAAAAGGGGGTGTGACCTCTGACCAACTCTCAGCAATCCAGCTGTGTGGGGCTTACTGGAGGTAACAGGAGGGTTAGCTGCCCCCAGGGACACTTAGGAGGCAAGGGAACTTCATTCTACAACCAAGAGGGTGCCAGGAGTCATGTTTGCAGAGTGGTGGGAAAAGTGTGTGTGGCCTGGTATCAGAAGTCAGCAATCCTGCTGTGTGGGATTTACTGGAGGTAATAGGATGGGTAGTTAAGGATGTCCTTGGGGGCCAACTACCTCTCCTGTCACCGTCAGTAAGTCCCACACAGTGGGATTGCTAAGAGGTTTTTGAAGCCACACCCCCTTTCTCCACCACTCTGCAAACGCAACTCCTGGTACACTACTGGTTGCGGGATGAAGCCAACTTTACTCCTGAGGGCCCTTGGGGGCCAAGAATCCCTCTTGGTAACTCCTGTCAGTCCTACGCACCAGAATTCCTAAGCGCTGGTTGAAGGCCTAGCCCCCTTTCTTCATCACTCTGCAAACGCAACTGCTAGTTAAAAAAAACATAGAAATTCACTGGAAAAAACACAGGTTTGAGGGACGTTATAGTTAAAAATTAGCATTTAAAAAAACATTGAAATTCACTGAAAAAAACCACAGGTTTCAGGGGCATTTTAGTTAGAAATTAGCATTTTAAAAACCTTAGAAATTTACTGAAAAACATAGATTTCAGCGACGTTATAGGTGGAAATTAGCACTTAAAGAACCTTAGAAATTCACTGAAAAAATCCACAGGTTTCAGGAGCATTATAGTAAGAAATTAGCATTTAAAAAACCTTAGATATTCACTGAAAAAAAAGCCCAGGTTCCAAGACTGTTATAGTTCGGCTGACATTTCACTCATACAAAACCAGAGAAATTCAGCAATTATAGTTAGCTGATTTAATTTAATTTGATTTTTAAATGTATAAAGCGCAGCGAATGCCCGGGGGCGTCTTTGCGCTGAGGACTCAGAGAAACGGGCATAAGAAGGATGTGCTGAATGCGTATTTTATAGGTTTGTTAGAAATAGCCATGTTTTTAGAGATTTCCTGAATAATTTGAGATTTGGGCTATTTTTGATTGTTTGTGGAAGGAGATTCCAGGTTTTTGCAGTTCCTACCAAAAAGCTCCTACCTACCCAACGTTCCTGTCTATACCTGGGGACTTGCAGCAGTTTTAGCTGAGCGGATCTCAGGCTCCTGGAAGGCACATGGTATTTTAATGCGTGGCGTCAGGTATAAAGGGCCCCTGCCTTGGAGTGCCTTAAACGTAATACACAATGACTTGAAAATTATTCTTTTCCTTACAGGCAGCCAGGGCAGAACTCCTAGTTGTTGGGATATCGATTCATATTTGGGAATGTCTAAAATCAGTCTGGCTGCTGCATTCTGCAGACGGAGTTTTTTCAGGTGTTGTGTCTGAATCCCCACGTAAAGGGTGTTGCCATAATCTAGCCTAGAAATAGCGAGGGCAGTTACTAATGTTTTTAGAGCATCAGGGGGAATAAAGGAACTGACCTACCTGATCATTTTTAATATGCCCCAAAAACTGGCAGTGAGACTGTTGATCTGGCTGTCAAAGGTCAGCCGACTGATCACCCCAAGATTTTTTGCCTTGGAGACTGGTGTTGGATACTTACCCAAATCCGTCGGCCACCATTTTGGAGACCAAACAGGAGGATTAGCACCCAGCAACAGTACTTCGGTCTTTCCACTGTTTAATTTAAACAATTGGATTGCATCCAGATGTTGACATGGGACATACAATTGTTAAAACGGTCGGCGGTCTCATCCTCGTTATTGGTTATTGATACGACCACTTGTGTGTCGTCTGCATAAGATATTACAGAAAACCTGAACTGTCTGATCAGTGCAGCCAAGGGGGCCACATATACATTAAAAAGCGTAGGGCTCAGGGACGAGCCCTGAGGCACCCCGCACTGCAGATTGAAGAGTTAGGAGCTGGATTCACCCATTTCAACTCGGAAGGATCTCTCTGAGCTATTACTCGTGCCACGTAATGCACTGCTGATGTCACATAGTACATATTACATAACTCATGATATGGTCAGTGACATCACTGATGACATCACTCATGACAACTCAAATGACATCACTGATGATTTCATCCAAATAATCTCTGAGGCACCTACTCACACCTCAATATAACCTTTCATACACCCACTCCAAATTTCAGACTAACATTCTTGAAACCATTGAGACACAAATAACAGTATGTACATACCCACTCACTGATTCATAGGTCATAGGTACATACACATACACTTACTCACCTTTACAGGCACTCATACAGCCAGTCACTCACCAATATAGCCATTGATATATCCACTCATATACCCATACAGCCACTCATACAGCGTCAGTCACCCATACAGTTCTCACACACCTACTCAATCATCCAAATACTCAATCACACAGTCACATACTCACCCATACAAAAAGACACACACTCACTACACATACAGATACTAACAAATACTTACTTTCCTATACAGTCGCTGACACAAGCACACACTCACCAATACAGCCACTCTCACAATCACTCACTTATACATGCACTCACTTGTATGCTCCAACACTCACACATACTGCCTTTCACATATGCAGTTACTCACCCATAGACCACTGAGACATCCATTCACTCACAAACACAGCCATACATATACTCTCTCGCCCATACAGTCCCTCACAGACGCACTCATGAAAGCATACACCCAGGGACCCATACACCCAGGGAGCCACCCACTCACACATCCATGCAGGGAGTCACATACCCCCTCACCTACCTACACAGACACTCTGGCACCCATACAGGTACTCAGACAACTAATCAATAACCCATATAGACACTCATGTAGCTACTCACAACCCATGCAGCCACTTACACACCAACAGACAAACTGATACATACATTGACACAGATTAATCATCACTCATACTTTCACTGAGACACGTTTAATCCAATCACTTACTTATACAGTCAGTCACGCACCCACTAAATAATCCATACAGACACTCATACACCAACTCATTCTTCAATACACCAATACACCACATTTTGCAGGAAGCTGGATGTTCATCCAAAAAGCATGCTTTTTGTGACTTGGTGTAGATGCATTCAGTAGTTTCAAAGATATTCAAGTAAAAAAAATATGGATATCTGGGGATGTGAGATCCTACTAAAATTTGATTGGCTGCCAACACTTCGACGAAGAAGTGTTGGCAGCCATCTTGGGTCCAATAAAAAAACCTGAAAAATCTAGAAAAGGGCATAGGGTAGGAATACCTTGACCCCCAGATATAATGGGGGGTCCAATGGGGACCAAGCTGGGTGTTAAAAGTATATGTTTTTATTTAATTTTGCTGCAAATTTGCAGGAGAACATGTGGCAATTAAAAAAAAATGGCTAGGCTTCTACATGTTTTGTTATATGATGCACCCAGGTGGGCCAAATCCTTAGGGCAATCTTTAATAATTATGACGGGTTGCCCTCGTGATACCCTCCATGCCCTGGGGACTGCCACCCCACCAGGGCAAACAATATATTGATGCGGGAGGCCCACTTGACCCTCCCCTGCAGCTCCAGGGACCACCACCTCCCCGAGGCTATGTGTAAAATTTGTGTGGGGAAGTCCGTATGGCTTCCCCAGCACCCCGGGGACCGCCACTTTTTGGGTCAATGATTATTAGAAATGTAGGGGGCCCCCCACAGCCCCATGGTCCACCACCTCCCTGGGGCTATGCCCCCCCTACAGCTCCAGGGACTTCCACCACCTCCTCAGGGCAAACAATATAATAATGCCAGGGCCTGTCCGACCCCCTGCAGCCTTTCCTGAGCTATGTGTAAAATGAGTGCACGGGAGGCACTTATGGCCTCCTCTGCATCCCAGGGGACTGCCACCTCCCTGGGGCAATGAATGATAGAAATGCGGGAAGCACACAGCCTCAGGGACCCCCACCTCCCTGGGGTAATAAATAATAGAAATAGGGATGGGCACGCTAGGGTCCCTCATGTCCCTGGGGACTGCCACCTCCCCGGGGAAATCAATAATAGAAGTGCGGGGAGGCCCTTTACGCACAACAGCCCGGGGACCCCCACCTTCCCTTGGAGTGCCAGGGATCAAATACTATAATGGGGTGGTCAGTTGGGGTCTCCCAGGGACCACCACCTCCCCGGTGCTAAAGTGAAGATTGGACAGGGACTACGTGGCCTCCCTCTTGAAGCCAAATATGGCCCTGGGAACATCCACCCCACAGGGCCGGCTCCTGCTATGTTCTGGGTTGCCCACCACTGGGACCTAGCTGATTGCTATGTCTTGGTGGTAGCTTCACTGCTCCCACCAAGCCTTAGCAAACTGTGTTCGCTTTCAACAAGTGAGAGAATAGAAAATGCTCTTGCTTGCTCGGAAAATGAGCACAATTGCTTTGTACAGAGGGAGCTGCATGTTAGCAGCTTGCTCTGAGTCATAGCAACACGGGCTTACGCAGAAGGCGAGGAGCCAGTAGGGGCTGTGGGGGCCTTGAGGCTACCCCTCAGTCCTCAAAAGTAGAAAGTGGGTACCCACAGTACAGGCCAGGCTCTAGGGATGGGGTCCCTGGGGCCAAAATCAGCCCAGGAGGGGGGCCATTAGGCCCCCTTCCCTTCAGATTTATTAACCGCATGCGTGCGGTAGGATTTCCGCCCGTACGCTGGGTTTTAGGGATTCGCACTTTACATGACGAGCTGGGCTCGTCATGAGCGTGCGAGGAGGCTACCTCATGACGAGCCCAGCTCGTCATCAGCGTCGAAGGGGTTAAAGAAAAAATAAAAGCAAAAGGCTGGACCCTGGGGGAGGTGGTCCCCTGGGCTGAAATGGGCTGCTTGGCCCCCTCCTTTTAATTTAAAGAATAAAGGAAAAACAAAAAACATACAAAAACATGTGTTTTTTTTTGCGTATTCCCAGATCTGCATGCCCGCTCGCAAATTCACACTGGGGGCCAAGCTGAACCCCATGAGTGGATTCGGTGATCAATAAAAAGTCCCCTAAAAAATACTTTAGAACTGATGTCCCTGGGTGGGCCAAATCCCTGGGGCAGTGTTTCATAATTACGCAGGGGTGCCCATGCGCCATGCTTCAGGGACCGCCACCTCAAGGTGTTAACCATTATACTAATATGGGGGGCCCACACTGCCCCTCCAAAGCCCTGGGGACCACAACCTCCCCGGTGTTATTTGTAAAATCTGTGCCGGGAGGCCCGTATGGCCTCCCTCGCAGCCCCGGTGACCGCCAGATCCCCATGGCATTCTCAAAATGAATTCAGGGGTTGGTTAGACAACCCTGTTCCCTGAGGACCACCACTTTCCCAGAGTTAAAGTTGTACCAATGCAGGGGCCCACTAGGCCCCCCGCAGACATGGGGACTGCCACCTCCCAGGTGCAATGAATATTAGAATTGCAGGGGCTTGCAAGGCCCCCTACAGGCCCCGGGGACCACCACCTCCTTGGGGCTATTCATTTTTGAAGTATGGGGGCATGCACAGCCACACCTGCAGCCCCGGGGACCACCACCTCCCGATAGAAGTAATATAGAAATGCAAAGGAGCCTGCACAGCCCCCTCCCAGCCCCAGGGACCGCCACCTCCCTGGGCCTATTTGAAAACTTGGAGTGGGGTAGGCCCATATGGCCTCCCCTGCAGTCCTGGGGATCCCCATCTCCTGGGGCATTCTTAACAATTAATGAGGGTGTTGACCTAGGCAACCACCATGCCATGGGGACCACTACCTCCCCAAGGCT
This sequence comes from Lissotriton helveticus, assembly GCF_964261635.1. Lineage (NCBI taxonomy): Eukaryota > Metazoa > Chordata > Amphibia > Caudata > Salamandridae > Lissotriton > Lissotriton helveticus. The sequence continues at coordinate 993,496,412 of NC_136067.1, forward strand.
TATCTTGTATTAATGCAGGGGGCCCGAGAGGCCCCATGCTGCCCCTGGAATAGCTACCTGCCCTGGGCAAAATATAACATAAGTACGGGGGCCACAGGTCCCCCTCGCAGCCCTCCCCAGCACAACCTCCCTGGGATTAAATATAATATTAATGCGGGGGCTCTGCCCCCTGCAGCCCCAAGGACCACCACCTTCCTGGGGCAAATGATAATAATAAAAGTGGTGGCCATGTGACCCCCGCAAGTCACCACCTCCCTAGGGCCTTGACATGCAATGAAAGGGGGCCACCGTACATGGCCCTGGGGACCAGCATCCCCCACGACCGGCTCCTGCTGTGTCCCGGGGTATCCACTCCCAGGACATAGCTGTTTGCTATGAGCTTTACTGCTCCCTTCAAGCTTTAGCAAACTGTCCTCTGCTTTGAGCAAGCGAGAGGATTTTGTGACAAGGGCACCCACACTGGAGTAGGGCCCTGAGAGCATGGGGTCCATGGGGCCAAAATTGACCTGGGAGAGGGGCTACATGGCCCCCTCCAAATATTTACTTATATTGAAATATTTTATTTTTTAAAAAGCGGGCAGGGGATGGAGTCCATGTGGCCGAAGTCACACTGGAAGAGAGGCCACTTGGCCTCCCACCCTTTAATTTAATAATTACGATTTTTACAAAGGCCTGGCCCGGGCAATGGGCTCCCCGGTGCCGAATTCGGCCCAATGACGGGGACCATGTAGTCCCCCTCCCCTTTCCAAAATAATCCTGGCCCCAGAGGGATGGGGTTCTCAGGGCCAAAATTGGCCCAGGGAAGGGAGGGGGGGCAAAACAGTCCCCCTCCCTGAAAAGAGAATACATTGTTTTTTTAAATGGCAAGTCACCAGAGGCACCATCCCCCTCTTCACCACCCTGCAAACGCACCTCCTGGTGCACTGCTTGTTAGGGGATGAAGTCCCCTTGGCTTCAGAAGTTTCTTGGGGGCCAACAAGCCCTCCTGTTACGTCCAGTAAATTACACACAGCGCAATTGGTGTGAGGACTTTGGAGGCCACACCCTTCTCTCTGCACCACTCTGCAAATGCATCTCTTGGATCAATACTGGTAGGGGATGAAATCCCTTGGCTGTTGAGCATCCTTGGGGGCCAACTACCCCTCCTGTTACCTCCAGTTAATTCCACAGAGCGCAATTGGTGTGAGCACTTCGGAGGCCACTGCCCCTTTCTCCACCACTCTGCAAACGAGCCACTTGGATCAATACCGGTTGGAGAATGTAGTCCTCTTGGTTGCTCCGGTAAGTCCATCACAGCGGGAGTCCTGAGAGCACGCCCACTTTCTCCACCATTTTGCAAACGCTACCATAGAAATTTGCTTAAAGAAACAAAAGGTTGCAGAAATGTTAAAGTTAGGAAATAGATTTTGAAAAACCTTAGAAAATCACTGGAAAAAACAAAGGTTACAGGGACGTTACAGTTAGACTCAGATTTTCCTCATACAAAGCCAGTGAAATTCAGCAGTTATTCATACCTGAGCTAACTATAACTTACGCCCTGGCAATGCACTGCTTATGACCTCACATATTACATCGCTCATGACATGGCTAGTGAAATCACCGATGACATCACTGATGACATCTCAAATTACATAACTTATGACATCACTGATGATATCATCCACAAAACCACTAACACATTCAATCACACCACATACAACCTCTTGTATGCCCACTCACACACCCATACAACCACTCACATATCCATTCACAGACCCATACCAGTACTCACATACCCACTCACTCCTCCACAGAGGCACTTACATATCCACTCACTTACTTTTATAGCCACTCATACAAACACTCACTCACCCATACATCACTCATAAAAGCAGTCACTCACCCGTACAGTCACTCACATAACCACATGCTCACCTATACAGCTACTCACACACCCACTTATTTACCTAAACAGTTACTCACGCACCCACTTAGTCACCCATACAGCCTTTCAACACAGCCACTCATTCACCTATTCAAGTACTCACGCACCCACACAACTACTTACATACCCATTCACAAATCCAAACAAGCACTCTCACAACTGTTCACTCCCCCATTCAGCCATTCCCAAAACCTACTCTACTACAGCCATTCACACACCAACTCACTTAACAAAATACCCACTCAAACAACCACTCATTCACCCATACAGCCACGTCTACACCCAATCACTCACCAATACAGCTACTCACACAGCATCCCACAAACCCACCCAGCTACTCACACATCAACGTATACACCCATACAGCCACTTACACACCCATTCACACAAGGATACAGTAACACAGTCACTCACATAATATATTTTTGAAGTAGTATAACTCAGTACTAGTGTACCTAGTATACTAATTTAACTTTTGTAGTAAGTTACTACATATATTTAACAAATATAAACTCTTAAAAACATTTGCGCTCACTTGATGATGTTACCAGTGATGTCATCAGTGTCATTTAAGATGTAGTCAGTTATGTCATCAGAATTATCACTGACCATGTAATGAGTGATGTAATATGTGAGGTCATAAGCAGTGCATTGGGGGGGCGTGAGTTATAGTAAGTTCAGGTAACTATAACTGCTGAATTTCACTGGTTTTGAATGAGGGAAAGCTGAGCCTAACTACACCATCCCTGTAACCTTTGATTTTTTTCAGTATATATATATATTACCTACTGGCGGTCGCCAGTAGGTAGTTATAGTTAGGATTGTTTTCCATAGGAAATCCGTAACATTCTATTGGGAATAACTCTGGCGCCAGTTGAGGAATTTGTGTGAAATTTTCTAAAATTTTGGCTAGCTCCGCGGCGCTCCTTCCCTGAAAATTTCGGGGGGATTCGTGAAGTGGGGGCTGAGAAAAAAGGGGGGTCCCAAAAGGTGTTTTTTCCATGTTAATTTCCATAGGACGGTCTGACAAGTATACAGCCCGAACCGCTGAACGGAATTACGCCAAACTTGGCAAAATTGTAGGTACTGGTACGCAGATGTGCCTTTGCTATGTTTGCTGAAAATTGCTTCAGTGTTTTTTTCGAAAATTAACTTCAAAAACACATATATATCTATAGGCGCGCTCCGAGCGCTCCCGGGCGCGCGTACCGGGCAGCGCACCCGGCGCGCTACGGGAGTGCGCGAGCGGAAAGCTGATTGGCTGTCGGGTGTCTGTCAACATTCTAAACAGTCTGGAGAGTCCGCCATCTTGTGTCTCGGTAGAATCGAGACACAAGAGGTGAAAAAAGAAAGGGGGATATAATTAAAAGGGGGCAGAGTAGACACCCCCTGACTCCGTAGTTTTTCTGAGGCGAGCCTAGAAGGACCCTGAAGGGCAAAAAAAGATTCTTTTTTTAAAAATTTTCACGGGGTAAGCGCTGGCTGCGCTCATCGGTGTGCTCTCCGGTACGTGCACCCGAGAGCGCACCACGGGGAAAAACTGCGTAAAAAAATAAATAGAGTAAAAAAATAATGTAGAGTGTTTAGTGCTAAGTGAGCTCTGAAAAGAGCTGTTGTGTTAAGTGGGTATTTTTTGTACCTACAAGTAGGTACCAATGCAGAGTCTTATATTCAAGAGGAAAACTCTATTCCCCTCATCTGTAAAATGAACACCATCTCTCCTATAGATGTCTTGCATGTTGTAACGCAAGTTGTTGTGGTAAATGGAACCCATACCATAGTCTCTCATGTAAGCAGAAACAGATTTATTTACATGTTTACTTGCTTTCTCAATCTGTGGACAAAATTGGTTGGACCAGTTCCATTTTTGCCTTTGGCATATATTAGAGAATACCAAGGCAGTATTTGGAAAAAGTGACATCAATTGCCCAAAGATGTCCTTTAAAAGCATTTCCAGACCTACCCCACTCAATGTGCCTAAATCATTTCCACCACAGTGCACAATTATAAGGTCAGGGTGTGGTAAATGCATAAAGGATTTTACCAATGGTATCAATTGGTGACTTCTTAATCCTCTTTGTCCAATCCATACAATATCTACATTTGGTAAATCAAGGTTGTAAATACCTCTGTTAGTTGCATATTTTTGAGCCCAGTGGACATAGCTATGCCCCACAAACCAGACTTAGTCATTTTGAAGATAGGTGTGTGAAGGTAGGTGTGCTTCTAGTCAGATGAGTTGTGGAAATGAAATGGCAGTTTGATTATGAAAAAAAGTGTTTGAGAATCAGTGCAGATAAATAAGTAGATATGATTGGAGCTTTCTTAAAAATCTCCACTGAAAATTAGGCTGCATGTTTTTTTTGTAAGAAGTCATTTGAATGGTTGAGAAAAAGTCATTTAAAGAAACATTGCATTTTATTAGCTAGTAGATTAAGAGGTCAAGCAGGCTTGATGGATTTTTTGCAACATAGTAAAATGACCTTGTGAACTCTGTGTTGGTTTTAGAGGGAGTTACCATGGTTACTTGGTGAATGAGCACTGGGGGGATGGGTGAATGTTATGTGAGTTTTAAAGTCTTTAAATCTTCAACCAATTAAAATGAGTAGTTTGGTTTTGAATTTGGGGGGACTAATTTTAATTGGCTATGTGCCAGAATATCGCTCTGAAATCAGAAAGAATCTGTGCCATTATTGAAAGGCTCTCAGTGAAGGAAGCATTGTTCAGAGATTCTGCTTAAGACTATCTGTTGACTGTGACTGACACTGTTTGACATCTTCCAAACCATTTTTAAAGGTGAGTAATGAATCTTTTAAAAAAGATAGAGAGTTTAAAGATTTTTTACAAGTATCATAGTGTGTGTTTCTGTGATTTAAGGAATGATATTTTTACCTTTTTCTATAATGTTAGCTGTGTGTTAATAAGGTAGTCTTTCTTATAAATTGTTTTTTATGCTTGGATTCAATGCTGGTTTAGAAATTGTGTGATGGTTTCATTGGAGTTGTAAATATGGTCATTTTTTAAGCACATTGTGCAACCTGTAGCATGGGTGGAAGGAGTGAATGTCTGGAGAGGGATAGGAATAGCAGATAGAAAACCATATGAAATGGTGGGGAGATGCATAAGCACACAGCTATGTCAAAGATTGTGCACGCAGCTTGTAAATATGCAGGCAGACAAAGCAATCTTTGACATAGCTGTGTGTTTATAAGGTAGACTCTCACAGTTATAAGATCTCTCACGGCATTTCATATTCTTGTCTGGGTGTTATGTTATGTTATGTTATGTTAACAAGCTGTGTGCATTATCTTCGACATAGCTGTGTGTTTATAAGGTAGACTCTCACAATGTTAACATCTCTCACATTACATAAGGTAAGGTCATGGGATTGTCTCATGTGAAAGGATGCATTGCTGGAAATTATTGTTGTTCTACCATTTTTTACACTGTTTTTCCCTGTGGTGCGCTTGAGTGCCTCATTTATGAGGCCATGCGTCACTTTTATGCCGCCGGTGCGTCACTTTTTGTGACACAGCAGTGATGTAAAAATTGCACCTTGTTGAGTTATATTTACAAAGTGACGCATTTAGGTAGATGCGTCACTTTGTAAAGCCCTGTGCCATATTATATGTGCGTCAGGTGTAGTGTATGCAAAGGGGGCGTATTGACGCAAAGAAGGGTTGTACAAATGACGCAGTGAAATCTATGAGATTTCACTGCGTCACTTTCAGGACGCTTTTGTGTCAACATTTTGCACCTGCCTCACAGCAGGTGTAAGACTGATGCAGGCCCTTTCACATAGAGCTTGCCCCATGTGAAAGGATGCATTGCTGGAAATTATTTTTTTAAATGGCATAAATTGAGATAGAATATACAAAAAAAGAGAGACATATTTACAAGCTGCGTGCGCAATCTTTGACATAGCTGTGTATTTATAAGGTAGACTTCTTTATAAATTGTTTTTTATGCTTGGATTCAATGCTGGTTTAGAAATTGTGTGATGGTTTCATTGGAGTTGTAAATATGGTCATTTTTTTGAAGCACATTGTGCAACCTGTAGCATGGGTGGAAGGAGTGAATGTCTGGAGAGGGATAGGAATAGCAGATAGAAAACCATATGAAATGGTGGGGAGATGCATAAGCACACAGCTATGTCAAAGATTGTGCACGCAGCTTGTAAATATGCAGGCAGACAAAGCAATCTTTGACATAGCTGTGTGTTTATAAGGTAGACTCTCACAGTTATAAGATCTCTCACGGCATTTCATATTCTTGTCTGGGTGTATATTTACAAGCTGTGTGCACAATCTTTGACATAGCTGTGTGTTTATAAGGTAGACTCTCACAATGTTAACATCTCTCACATTACATAAGGTAAGGTCATGGGATTGTCCCATGTGAAAGGATGCATTGCTGGAAATTATTTTTTTAATTGTATACATTGAGATAGAATATACAAAAAAAGAGAAACATATTTACAATATGAGTGCGCAATATTTGACATAGTTGTGTGTTTATGCATTTTCTCACCAATGCTGTGAGAGATGTTAAAATTGTGAGAGTCTACCTTATATATATTAATATTGTGGACATGTGCGTAAGATCAAACTGATGGGTGAATTAAGCTTCACTCACAGTGTGATCTTAGGCAGATTAGCAGGATGTTACATGTAATGAGAAATTAATTTTTTGTGTTGCTTATATATAGGTGGCCTGTTTTTCGTCTGTAGAGAAAGTGAAATAATATGAGCAGAGACACACATACTGCTTGCAGAGACAGACATGGTACATTATATTGAAAATTCTGATCATGTGCCTAAGATCACACTGTGAGTGAAGCTTCATTCACCCATCACTGTGATCTTAAGCAGAGTCACACATACTGTTGGCAGAGACAGACATGGTACATTATATCTAACATTCTGATTATGTGCCTAAGATCACTCTGTGACTGAAGCTTGATTCACCTATTATTGTGATGTTAGGCAGAGTCACATATACTGTTGGCAGGGATAGACATGGTATATTATAACAAAAATTTTATTAATCTGTCTAAAATCACACTGTGAGTGAAGCTTGCTATAATGAACAATTAGAGTGCTAACATTTAGAATATATGGCAAATGTGTGACACATTTGTATGCCTTCTTGATGGAACTAAAGTAAACATGCATTGAAAATACAATAGATTTGGTGTGATATTAGGCACCTGTGCACCATATTACATGTAATCTACCATCTCTTTGTCTGCAAGCAGTATATATGTTTCTGCTGATATTATTTCAAATTATTTTCAGGCGAAAAACAGACAACCTATCTATAAACAAGACATAACATTAAATAATAAATAATATTTAACATTGTGGAAGCGGTTTGTAAGTATGCCAATGAAACCTTTACACTATTTCTGGACCAGCATTAATATCAAACATTGAAAATTTATGGCAAATGTGTGACACATCTGAATGTCTTGTTGATGGAACCTAAGTAAACAAGCATTGAAAATGCAACAGATTTGGTGTGATTTTAGGCACATGTCCATGATAGTACATGTAATGTACAATCTCTGTCTGTGGAAGCAGTATGTGTGTCTCTGCACAATTTATTTCTCTGTATCTATAGGTCAAAAACAGGCCACCTATATATTAAGAAGATATAACATAAATTAGTAAATTATATCTAACATTGTGCAAGCAGTTTGTAAATATCCCAATGAAACCTTTACACTATCTCTGGACCAGTATTAATGTCAAACATTCAGAATTTATGGCAAATGTGTGACACATCTGAATGCTTTCTTGATGGAATCAAACTAAACAAGCATTGAAAATGCAATAGATCTCGCCCTCGGAGTCACACATACTGTTGGCAGTGACAGACATGGTACATTATATCTAAAAAACAATTAATCTGTCTAAGATTACAATGTGAGTGAAGGTTGAAATAATGAGCAACTAGAGTGCAAACATTCTAAATTTATGGCAAATGTGTGATGCATCTGACTGCTTTCTTGATGGAAGCAAGGTAAACAAGCATTGAAAATGCAATAGATTTGGTGTGATCTGAGGCAGATGTGCACGATATTACATGTAATCTATCATCTATGTCTGCGCAAGCACTATGTGTGTCTCTGCACTAAATATTTCTCTGTATCTACAGGCCAAAAACAGACCACCTATATATAAATAAGACATAAAAATTAATTAGTTAATCGTTTTTGACAGAAAGCAAAGCACATGTAATTTAATTAGCGTTTTGTTATATACTAGTGTTTATATTGTTTACTTATTGTAATTGCTATGTAATATGTTTGTAGTGGTCTATAATATGTTATTTTTTGTTTTCCACAGATTAAAATCATCTTTACAAACAAAGAGAAAGATGCCTTCTAAAAGAAGGAGAGACAAAAATTATAAGAGAAAATTAAGGTCTAAGGAAAAAGAAAATCAAGAACCAACCAAAATAAAATCTTCAGAGAAAAAGAAAAATGCTCCTGGTAAGCAAAGTACAAATTTTCTTAGGAAATTATTTAAATTTGAAGCAAAAAAAAGTTTTTTAAGTAAAAAGACTGAAACACGTGTAATTTCAAAAAAGACAGGATGTCCTTCTACAATTGTTAGACGTGTACAAGGAGACAATATTTTGAAAATCAATAGAAGAAGCAAACAATTTTCTGATATTCGTAGACGAATGTTTTACAACAGGATTATATCGAATGTATTAAAAAATATAAAAAGTTATAAACAAAAGACAGCTTTTTACAAAAAAAAACATAGTTAAGATCGTGGATGAAGCATTTAAAGTGAAAAATAAATTGTTTTGTTTAGTAATGAATAGAATTCGTACACTTGATACGATAATTAATGTGTTTAAATCAAAATGTAAGTGGAGGAGAGTAAATAATCGAACTCATTTTTGTGATGTTTTTTCTGGAGAATGGAAGCATAGTTCAAGTTCTGAGCCATTTTTTAATGAAGAAAGTTACTTTCAGGATAATGATTTGCTGCATGCAGTTGACACCAGTGGTCGAGCATATGAGGTGAAGGACGGTTGTCCGGTTGAAAAAGAAGCGATTGTGCCTAGAAATACAGAAGAGGTGTTAGCTGATGAAGTTTTAGGGAGATGTCCTAAGGCTCCAGTGTATACATGGAATTGTAGTAGTATTTGTAGTGTCCGACAGGAATCAATTGATTTGTTTCGCACTTTCTTACGGACATATACTAAGAAAACTGTGAAACAAAAAATGAAAATTTTACAAGAGTTAGATCTTTGTAGAGTGAGAGAAAAAACAGGTTTGCAAGGGCATTCACTGGCTTGTCTTTCAAGAAAAGTATGTCAGAGTGTTTTTCACCATTTTAGGATGTTAGCAGTGCATCATAATAAAGTGAGGAAATTAGTGAGAAGGTTGTACTATGCAAAAAGTCCAGCACTTAAACTAAAACATTTAAACAGTGCTCTTTTGCATGGAACTGAATTAGATGTCAAAAACATTTGTGATGAAATTGAGTTTTGTTACTTTGGTGAAAAAGAGGTTAGTGCAGAAATTGATACAGTAATGGAATGTAATGTAGAAGAGAATGTAGAGATTTTAAGTACAGAAAAATTTGAAAATGAAATTATAATGTTTAAGGTCAATTCAAGTGAAAGGCCTAATTTTTCTTGTGTTTGTTGTCGACGGACTCATTATAAGCATCAGACTCGGTTAGTTGATTTATATGTAAAAAGCGAAAAGATAAATAATAATGAGTGGAAGGATTTTGCAACTTATTTGTTGGTTGAAAATTGTTTTGATTTGGGCTCTGATCAACGTATTTGTACATATTGCTATAATAAATTAAATGAAAATAAAATGCCTGCTAGAGCTGTTCATAATAATCTGGAGTTGGTAGACATTCCTTCTAAATTGATGGATTTAAATACCTATGAGTCTATTCTGATTCAATGTGTGCATCCTTTTCAGGCTATTGTTCACATGGAGCCTAAGACAGGGAAATTGCCTCCTTCAGATTTACAGAGATGATTAAAGGGAAGAGTTGTTTATTTGCCTCTAGATTTTAAGAAAAATATTGATACCATTGGTGTTGAAAAAGTAGAAGAGGAACCTCTGGTTATTCTAGTTAATGGTGTTCCGACAAAAAGTAAGAAAATCTGGCAAGAATTAGTGGATGTTAGGAAAGTCAAGAAGGCAACGTTGTATCTGGTAAAAAATAATCAGTACTATAAAAATGTGTATGTGGGAGATGAAGAAACAACTGTACAAGACGACACTGATGTCTCTGCTGGACAAATAGAAAAAGTTGATGTCTCTAGAAGTGAAGAAATTTACGAACATTATAGTGTTCATCCATTGCATTCCAAAGAAGTAATGGGGAATGCTATTGACTTGTTTCAGATGAAAAAAGCCGAAGGAAGTCCCATTAGTGTATGGGAAGAAAGTTTAGAAGCTTGTTGCTTTCCACAGTTATTTCCAACAGGTGAAGGTGGACGATATGACGACCGACCTGTTCAAATTCCTGCATCTGAATACCGGACTTCAAGATTATATGCAGAAGATCCACGGTTTCGTCAATGCATTCCATATTTGTTCCATCTACTGTTTGTGAGTGACTTGTCTGGACTCTCCTATGCAGTAAACCATATATTGAAAAGTGGAGCACATCTGCAAAATGTTTCGGCAAGGGACTTTATGGATAAAGTGAAACTGCAAGACAGCGTTTTGGAATCTCAGCTAATTAATCTCATGGCATGTCAGCGTGGTACTAACGAGTATTGGTACCGTCGTCATGGGGAATTGAAATGTATGCTAAGAAACTTAGGAACTCCTAGATGGTTCCTCACTCTTAGCTGTGCAGAGTATGCTTGGGAAGACTTACTTGAATTTCTACGAGAGGCAAATAAAAACATTCAAAATATTGAATACAAGACACCTGGAGAACTGTGCTCTTTGGATACAGTTAATGTATGCAGGTATTTCAATCATAGGTTTGAAGCTATGATGTCTTTTATTACAAACAAAAAAAATCCCCCGCTTGGAGAGGTGTTGGATTTCTTTTGGAGAAAGGAGTATCAAGCAAGAGGTGCTCCTCATATACAAATGCTGCTATGGATTAAAGTTGCAACAAAATTTGGAACAGATTCAGATGAGAAAGTGATGAGTTTCATTGAGCAGTATTCTACATGTGCTGTTCCGAAAAGTACAGAAGAAAACAATTTAAGACATCAAGTTTTACGCTTTCAAACCCATCGTTGTGGGAAATACTGTCATCGAAAATACAAATCCAAGGACAAGTTCTACACGAAATGTTGTTTTGCATTTCCACGTCCGACATACTGTGACAAGAAAATCACCCAAAAATACATACAACCTAAGAAGAAATGAGGAATCCAAATTCATAAATGACTACAACCCAATCATTTTATCCATGTGGAATGCTAACATGGATATTCAATATGTGGCTGACAACTCTATTGCTGTGGCTCGATATGTGACGTCTTACATCACAAAATCAGAAAAGACAGAACTGAAGGAAATGTGGGATGAAATTTCACATGAAAAGAGTCTAAGCAAGAAAATATACAGTTACAGTCTAAAGATGTTGTCGCATCGAGAAATTGGAGCGTATGAATGTTCTGATCGGTTGTCATCAGCAAGTCTATATGCCAAATCTAGAACCATCATTTGGGTGAGTCTAGGTCTTGCTGCAACACGAAACCGAGTTTTAAAATCTGTACAAGAAATTGAGTATTTGGCGGAGAAAGAACCAGACAGTACAGAAATTTTGAAGACAAACATGTTGGATACATACTATCCAAATAGAAGTACTCACCTTGAGAACGCTTGTCTCTATGAAGTTCTGCAAACCTACACTTTTGAAAGGAACGTCACAGAAGACATCAATAAAGGTGTATATGCTGTAATTGGATGTGAAGGCTGTTTAGTAAAACAAAGAAAAGGCCATTTGATTAATCATCGAAAATTGAGTTGTGATTCTCCAGACAAAAGAGAATTTTATTACTTAGCACTTTTACAACTCTTTGAACCTTGGCGTAGAGAAGAGGAACTACTTGGAGATTTTCTTACTTATGAAGATTCGTTCAATGCAACCAAAGATACCATAGAATGTCTTGTTTTTTCAAGTTATCTGCAAATGTTAAACAAGGAAATACAGCAAGAAGCTACAATTGCAGCAGAGATTGCTAGAGACAGTTCTCAAGACAGTCAGAGTTCTGCTTCATTGAGTCAGGATCCACTAGGAGGACCAATTATACAAAATGAAGCTGCTACTGCCATGGATGAAGTTGAAAGAGCCACGGAACAAGCTCAGGAGGATGGAGTTGACTTAGAAGATTTGGAAAAAGAACTAAACATTGAGCAGAGACAAATATATGACAAAGTCACACAACAAATTGAGCATGGTTTATCACATGAGAAAAAAGAGTGCTCATGTACATCATTTGTGCCTATCCGACTATATGTCAGTGGAGAAGCAGGAACTGGGAAAAGTTTCCTGATTAAAGTGATTGCAACATATTTGCAGAAAACAACGGAATCGTCGCTCTCTTGTGTTGTTACTGCTCCAACTGGGTTGGCCGCACACAACATTAAAGGAATTACTTTACACCGCTTATTGATGCTGCCAGTGGAGCATGATAACAAATTACAATACCACAAGCTATCTGGAGAAGCTTGTTGTGAAGTTTCAAGAGTACTAAAGAAAATGAAACTTCTTATCATTGATGAAGTAAGCATGGTATCAAATGTAATGCTTGCTTTTGTGCATTTAAGAATGCAAGAAACTCTTAAAACAGACTATGATGTGTTATTTGGAGGAAAACATATAATTGTTTTTGGAGATTTACTGCAACTAACTCCAGTGAAAGGACAGCCAGTGTTTAAAATGCTTACGCATGAAGATACCAGGAAGTGTTTAGGAAGCATTGGAAATGTTAACATATGGCTAAATTTCAAATATGCAGAACTGCTTCAAAATATGCGACAGGCAAAGGATGAAGATTATAAAAATATTCTACAAGATGTAAGAATTGGAAAACTAACTGAGCATGGCAAAGAAGCGTTACATGCACGATTAATTTCAAATTTGTTTCCAAAGGAAAATATTCTTCCAGAGAATATTTGTAAGAAAATTCCTGAAAACAAGTCTGTCATATGCTTGATGCCAACTCTGCAAGAACGTTCAATCTTCAACAGCAAAATGTTAAAGTTGGAAAATCAAGAGATTGTGAAACTGGAAGCTATTGATAAAATAGAACATGAAGGAGCCACTATTATTTTGTCAGAAAAATTGAAAACAAAATTGGATTCTTTAGAGAAGACAATATCCCAAACTGCTGGTATGGAAAAGACTCTGTATGCATATTTAAATTGTCGTATAATTTTACGACGTAATTTACATGTGGAAAGAGGTTTAGTAAATGGAGCAATGGGTCATGTTGTAGATTTTGTGAATTACCGAAATAGAGATGGAATTGAAATTATTAAAATTAAATTTGATGGTATTGAAGAAGTACAACAAATCACTCGTTGTTCTGCTCACTTTTTGCTAGTGAAAGATTTATATGTCCGCAGAAAACAGTTTCCTGTTTCTTTAGCATATGCAGTAACTATTCATAAATCTCAAGGTTTAAGTGTTGATACTGCTTTGGTGAATATTGGAAATTCTGTGTTCAAGGAGGGCATTGCATATGTTGCTTTATCTCGAGTGAGAACTTTATCTGGATTGTACTTGATTGATTTTGATGAGACAAAGATTAAATCAGATCTAAATTGTGTAAAAGAATATAATAGGTTAAGAGGAGAGTATGCTCCAAATTTACCTCAATATCCTCTGTTTGAAAAGCGTGTGGTTGGCCGAAAAAGAAGAAATGAGAAAAATTGTAGTGAAGTTGTAGCAAAAAGAAAAAAGTAGATGAACCAGTAATTGTAAGCAGAAAGGAAATGGATTCAGTTAAAGATGTTGTTGGATTTCAGTTTGAAAATAGTTCTGGTGTCAACTGCTATGCTAATGTAGTGGTTAATGTTGTTTTCTTTCTCCAAACTGTAAAAGAACAGATTGCTGAGAATCGTGATCAAACACTTTGTTGTTTATTAAATTCTGTGTTTGGGAAATGTAGCAGTGATAGAACAAAAATACAAAGTGTTTCTGAAATTCGAAAGGTTTTAGACATATGTTCTGGTCTAAATCAATTTTCACAGAATATTCAGCAAGATTGTCAGGAATTTCTAATGTATATGCTTGTTGTTTTACAAGATGAAGGAGTAGATGTAGAAAATCTTTTTGGCCTTTCTTATAAATGGCAACATGATTGTGACAATTGCTCCTTTTCAAGTAGTACTACAGTAGACACTGAAAGATTTCTATATTTGACTTTACCAGACTGCAAATCAGTGTCTTTTAATAATCTAGTTAGAGCAGCAAATCAAAACATGGTGTGTAGTCAATGTGAATCTGAAATGTTATCAACTTTATTTTTAATAAGATATATGTTATTTTAATGTTCCAACGATGTAGACCTGATGGGACTAAATTGAATACATTAATAAAGATTTTTGTGGCTTCTCAATTATCAATTTCAGGACGAACCTTTACAACTGAAGCAATTATTTACCATGATGGTCCTTAAACAACATCAGGACATTACACAGTTTATTTAAAATGTAAAAAAGGTTGGCAGCTCTGTAATGATACTCAATTGACTTTCAAACAACGTTTGCCTTCTGACTTATTAAATTCTTACCTGGTGTTCTTACAACCAAAATTTTAGGGAAGGTAATTGACCTATGAAGATTGCAGCAGTTAATATAACTTAGTTTACTCTTCAAAATTACTTTCTGAATGAGAGTGATGAAGGTAATAAAAAACATGTAGTTCTCATAGAGATAGTATATGTTTATTATATAAAGTGTGCTGTGAGTATTATAGGAATTATTTATTAAATGTAAACTAGAGATGGAAGTAAAACTCTTGTTTCATAACATGAAAGATGTTGGAGCTTTTCTTTCAGAAAGTCGGGTAAATGAGACATTACGAAAACAGTGGACTAATTTCCATAAAAAAGGACTTTCCATATACTATTTGGCCTCGTGGAAAAGTGGATGGACCAAAAGTGAGTTTAGATATGGTTTTTAACACATTACATTATTTAAGTAATTATTTAATGGGTTTTTTAAACACAATCATTTTGATTGTGTTTTTTTTTGCCCGCTGTTATATGATGAGTACGTTTGAAGTCACTGTTTTAAGAGAAATTCAATATATTCTGAGAACAGCAAAAATAAACCATTTAACATGTTGTTGAAATTATTTTGTATTTTGTATTATTAAATATATAATATTATCCCGTTCTCTTATACTCACTTACCTATTTCCACCCTCTATCACTTTTCTTAACTTACCCTCGCTTGCATTTTTTGACTCTCCCTCACCTCACTTCCTTTATTCCATTTTCCACACTTATTCTCATTAACCACTCCTTCACGGCTCATTACCTCTCTCCCATCCATCAATTTCTAGCTGTCAGTCACTCTACTTCACTCCCCTTCCCTTTGTTTCTTTTCTTCATTCCCTCAATAATGCTCCTTCTCTCATTAACCTTATTACACTTCACTCACTTCTTTTCTCACTTCCTATATCCTCTCACATTCTCACTCCCTTTCCATCACAGCCTGTCTCTTAGCTTCAGTCTCTGGATCCTCTCAATCTATCACTCCTCTTCCGTCATGCTTACTCCCTAAAATGACCCACACTCCCTTCCTTACCTTGCTTTACTCTCTTACTCAGTTCCTTTGTGTCACTCTTTCCTTTACTAGTTGTATATTCTCACTCCTTTACTTCGTTTGTCTCAAGCTCACTTGTTTTTATTCTCTCTTTATTTTTCCTTTTTCATCAACCTTCCTGCATTTCACTCACCCGTGTTAATCTCCTACTTTGTCTCTTGTATTGTAAAATATATATTATAAATATTGTAACTTATTTTGTTTTGTCTTTCACAGATATAAATTAAAATGAAAATATCAAACTAAATTGATATTACTTATAAGGTAAGTTTGATGTAGAATATTTATTTTCTCTATACTATTTTCCTTAACCTCACTACTCTTCACTGATGCTCCCACTCCTCTGTTCCCTTATTGCGCTTGCCTCACTCCTCTCTCACACTCACCTTCTTTCAGACCTTTTCCATTACTTTCTTTCCTCTCTCTTCCTTCCCGTCATTCCTTTACTCTTTTCCTTCCCTTACTCTCCTTACTCCACTTCACTAACTCCTTCTCTTACTCCCTCTGTCCTCTTACTTCTACACTCCCCTTACCTCATTTTCTCCGTCTCTTTAGTCTCTCACTCGTCTTCTGTCGAGATCACTCCCTATAACTTAGTTATAGTCACACACTCTCCTTTTTTGATACCTTCTCTTTTACTTACCATCCTCTCTTTTCCCATCCTTTTTAATTTTTTCCTTTCTCTTACCCTTCTTACTCCACTTCAATAACTCTTTTTCTCAAATCCTCTGTCTTCTAATTTATTCACTCCACTTTTCTCAGTCTTTTTCTATTACCCTCAAATAATTTCCAGCAATGCATCATTTCACATTGGGGCAATTCTCATGTAAAAGTTCCTGCATCAGTCTTACGGCTGCTGTGAGGCAGATGCAAGATTTTGACACAACAGCGTCCTAAAAGTGACGCAGTGAAATCTTATAGATTTCACTGTGTTACTTCTATGAATTTTACTTGCGTCAATACGCCCCCTTTGCATACATTACATGTCACGCAGGTATAATGTGGCGCAGGGGTTTACAAAGTGACATATCCACCTAGATGCGTCACTTTGTAAATATAAATCAACTAGGTGTAATTTTTACACCACTGGTGCGTCACAAAAAGTGACGCACCGGCGGTGTAAAAGTGACATATGGCCTCATAAATGAGGCCCTAAAGCGCACCACAGGGAAAAACAGTGTAAAAAATTGTAGAAAAAAAATAATTTGAAGAAATGCATCCTTTCACATTGGTGCCAGCCCAATGTGAAAGGGCTTGTGTCAGTCTTAGGCCTGCTGTGAGGTAGGTGCAAGATTTTAACACAACAGCGTCCTCAAAGTGACGCAGTGAAATCTCTTAGATGTTACTGCGTCACTTGTATAACCTATCTTTGTGTCAATACACCCCCTTTGCATACATTACATCTCACGCAGGTATAATGTGGCGCAGGGGTTTACAAAGTTACATATCTACCTAGATGCGTCACTTTGTAAATATAACTCAACTAGTTTCTATTTTCACACCACTGGTGCGTCACAAAAAGTGACACACTGGCGCCGTAAAAGTGACACATGTCCTCATAAATGAGGTACTGAAGCGTACCATAGGGAAAACAGGTCTTCTCTTTTATTTTATTTCCTTTCTTTTGTTTTAATTCATTGTTTTATATATTTCCCTTATTTTATTCTCCTGACTCCACTTCAATTACTACTTCTTTTTCTTTGTCTGTCTTCTTAGTTATACACTTCCCTTCCTTTAATGTCTTTCTGTTAGCCTAATTCTCTCCATCCTTTTAGTCTCTCACTTTTCTTCTGTCACGCTCACTGCCTATAACTCGTCCATACTCATACACTCACATTCTTTCAGACCTTATACTTTACTTTCTTACCTCTCTTTTCCCATCCTTCACTCTTTTCACTTTCCTTACTCCTTTTCTGCAGTTCAGTAACTGCTTCTGTCAATCCCTCTGTCCTCTAACTTACTCACTCCCCTTTTCTCACTCTCTCTGTGTTACCGCCATTCCCTCCGTCCTCTTAGTCCCTCACTCCTCTTCTATCATGCTCACTCCCTATTAGTGAGCCATACTCTCACACTCATCTTCTTTCAGACCTTCTCTTTTACTTTCCTTCCTCTCTCTACACTCCCCCTTACCTCATTCTCTCTCTGTTAGTCTCATTCTGTCCGTCTCATTAGTCTCTCGCTCCTCTTCTGTCAAGCTCACTCCATATAACTTAGTTATACTTACACACTCACCTTCTTTCAATCCCCCTACTTTACTTCCCTTCCCCTCTTGTCCCTTTTTTCCCTCTCTCACTCATTTTCTTTTCCTCTCTCACTAAAATTAGGACTGGGGATGGCAGCGGTGGTTCTCTAATGCTCAAACAATGATCATAATACTTTGTTCTCCGTAACAAAGTACAGCATCACAATTTTTGAATTTGATGGAGGCCTCATTAAAAACAGGTTGATTATTTGGGATCAGCTGCTCTGGACGCCCCCTGACCAATGCAGTTATTCCGCTAGTTGAAGTAGGGGCACTATTTCTTGGAGCCTCTTGTGCCAGAGCCCTGACACTCTTTCGGGCATAGTTCTGGGCGTGCCTCCTCTGCACGTGCCAAATCATAGTTTGATTACCAAAATTGTACTTCATTCTGCAAAATATAGTATGGCACATATTGAATTCCACGTTTGGAGTATTACAATTCTCTGTATTCTAAAAATACAAAAAATTGGGGGCAAAGTACTGTTGTTATGTCAATACAATTACAGAATGTCGATATGTA
Source organism: Lissotriton helveticus (assembly GCF_964261635.1). NCBI lineage: Eukaryota > Metazoa > Chordata > Amphibia > Caudata > Salamandridae > Lissotriton > Lissotriton helveticus. The sequence continues at coordinate 993,514,893 of NC_136067.1, forward strand.
TATCTCGTCCAAACTCCTGAAAATAAAGAATAAAAAAAATAAATAAAAAAATACAAAAAATGGCGGCGATAGTGTACACTAGAGAGAAATAGTGAGAGAAAGAAGGCATGAGATGAAAAAGAGATGTGAAATGCACATTGGAGAAAATATATTGGGAGAAGGGAAGAAACTGTGAGTAAACTTACTATGTAATACAGAAATCTTGCACTCTATACTATAATCTCACTTTATACCACAAGTATTTCACTACTATCTCATAAATTTAAAGTACAATAACAGAAAAATGTCTCAAACAATTTATAATTTATGAATATAAATTTATTCTTCAGAATTTTCATAATTTAGAAGTACTTCTAGCATTATTTGATCAGGAATCTCCTCATCACAACTCTTCATAAATGACTCCTGGAACTCAACATCGTCCAAACATTCCAATAATTGAGCATCCACTGTTTTATCATTAAAATCCTCCATTCCATCTTCTCTGAAAAGAAGGTCTTCTACATGGATAGTGTTATGAATAGGATCATTTGAGACCTCAATCAAACTCTCCTCAACAAAGGTTGCAGAAATTTCAAAATTAATATTAACGGTCTCCTCATAGATATTCATATTCTTTTCAAATTTCTTGCTGTAAATAGCAGAAAAAAATCACTTTAATTTATCGTTTTTAGTAATAGATAATATTAAACTAGCTTTATCAAGTATTAAATTCACCTTACAAATTAATAACTCACCTTTTAGAAAGGAGTAGAAAGATAATACTGTGTAAATTTCACACCAGAAATAGAACACCAAATATTCCTCAGAAATGTACCTCAAAGAGTACTATCACAAAATGGCTGTGTTTACCTCTCATAAGAGAACCATTTCATTAGTAGAAAACCAATGAAACTTCATCACACACAAATTCAATACCAAAGAAACATTTTAATTTGTTGTAAATTTCAAAAGCTAATTGGCTCTTGAGTGTCTGTAAACATTCTAAATGGTCTGCATAGTCCGCCATCTTGTGACTCTGAAGAACAGAGACACAAGAGGTGAAAGATAAATGGGGAAATAATTAAAAAGGGGCAGAATAGACACCCTCTGACCCCCTAGGTTTTCTGAGGTGGGCCTAGAAGGACCCTGACAGGCAAAAAAACTTTTTTATTTTTTTATTTCGCGGGGTGAGCGCTGGGTGCGTTCCCAGGTGCGCTCTCCGGTACGCGCACCCTGAGCGCACCACAGGGAAATACAGTGTAAAAAATAGAGTAATAAAAATAATGTAGAGTGTTTAGAGGAAAGTGATGCATTGCTGGAATGTGTCACAAAAATGATGCAACTCCAGCAATGCATTCTTTCACATAGGGCCAGTGTTATGTGAAAGGGCCTGCATCAGTCTTACGGCTGCTGTTAAGCAGGTGCAAGATTTGGACGCAAGAGCGTCATAAAAGTGACGCAGTGATATCTCTTAGATTTCACTGTGTCACTTCTACGACCCTTCCTTATGTCAATACACACCCTTTGCATACATTACAGCTGGCGCAGGTATAATGTGACGTAGGGGTTTACAAAGTGACGCATCTACCTAGATGCGTCACTTTGTAAATATGACTCAACAAGGTGTATTTTTTACACTACTGGTGCGTCACAAAAAGTGACGCATCGGTGGCGTAAAAGTGACGCATAGCCTCATAAATGAGGCCTTCAGTCTTCTACTCATGCGTGATATTGAATTTATGACATGTTATGTCGCAAGTAGTTACAGATACGTCAGTATTTCTGACATATCTGTAAACGCAAAAGTGATGCATTGCTGGAGTGTATCACAAAAGTGACACAACTCCAGCAATGCTGTGGAAGGGCTTGCATCAGTCTTACACCTGCTGTGAGGCAGGCGCAAGATTTTGACACAATGGCGTCCTAAAAGTGACGCAGTGAAATGTCATAGATTTCACTGCGTCACCTCTAGGACCCTTTCTTGCGTCAATACGCCCCTTTTACATACATTACACCTGACGTAGGTATAATGTGGCGCAGGGGTTTACAAAGTGACACATCTACCTAGATGCATCACTTTGTAAATATGACTCAACAAGGTGCAATTTTTACAGCACTGATGCGTCACAAAAAGTGACGCACCGATGGCGTAAAAGTGACGCATGGCCTCATAAATGAGGGCTTCAGTCTTCTACTCATGTGTCATATTTAATTTATGACGCATTATGTCAGAAGTACTTACAGATACATCAGTATTTCTAACGTATCTGTAAGCGCAAAAGTGATGCATTGCTGGAGTGTGTCACAAAAGTGACACAACTCCAGCAATGCATCTTTTCACATGGGGCAAGTCCCATGTGAAAGGGTCTGTATCAGTCTTACGCCTGCTGTGAGACAGGTGCAAGATTTTGACACAACGGCGTCCTAAAAGTGATGTAGTGAAATCTTTTAGATTTCACTGCGTCACCTCTACGACCCTTTCTTGCGTCAATAAGCCCCTTTTGCATACATTACACCTGATGTAGGTATAATGTGGCGCAGGGGTTTACAAAGTGACACATCTACCTAGATGCGTCACTTTGTAAATATGACTCAACAAGGTGCATTTTTTACAGCACTGGTGCGTCACAAAAAGTGATGCACCGATGGCGTAAAAGTGACGCATGGCCTCATAAATGAGACCTTCAGTCTTCTACTCATGCGTCATATTTAATGTATGACACATTATGTCGAAAGAAGTTACAGATACGTCAGTATTTCTGACGTATCTGTAAGTGCAAAAGTGATGCATTGCTGGAGTGTGTTACAAAAGTGACACAACTCCAGCAATGCATCCTTTCACATGGGGCCAGGCCCATGTTAAAGGACCTGCTTCAGTGTTACGCCTGCTGTGAGGCAGGTGCAAAAATGAGGCCTTCAGTCTTCTACTCTTATTTTTTCTTTCACTTTCTCTGTTTCTTCACTGCCTTAATTACCTGGTCTCACACTTACTTGTCTTTATCCAGTCTGTATCTCTAGTCTTTCCAAAACATCACTGCTCTTTTCTTACCCTTCCACACCCCCGTTCTTTTACTACATTTTCTTCGCATATCCACATTCCCCATGTTCACTCTCCTTCTCCTTACTCTCCTTCCCCACACTCACCTTCTTTCAGTCCCCGTACTTCACTTCCCTTCTCCTCTCGTCCCTTTCTGTGCGTTCTCACTCATTTTCTTCTCGTTTATCAATGCACTCCACTTCACTTACTCTTTTTCATTTTTTTAAGAATACAGCTCTTTGATGAAAATTGGAGGTAGCTCTGAAAAGAACTTTTTTTTTCTTCTTTTTAGAACAAAAACAAAAACAGGGAATGGGAAACTGCTCAACAAGAGCAAAAAAACAAAACAAAATTAGGGCTAGGAACGGCAGCGATGGTTCTCCAATGCTCGAGCCATGAGCATAACACTTTGTTCCCCATAGCAAAGTAGCTGATCGCAATATCTGCATTTAATAACACCTTTATTAAAAGCAGGCTGAATGTTAGGGATCAGCTCTTGTGATTGCTCCCTTCCTGATGCAGTTTGTCCTCCGGTTGAAGTAGAGGCCCCATCACTAGGAACCTCTCGTGCCAGAGCCCTGACACTTTCCCGGGCAAAATTCTGGGGGTGCCTTCTCTCCACAAGGCGAATCCTTGTGGAGTTACCGAAAGAATATTTCTTAGTGGGGTCACCCCGTGACAGGACAGTGTGACAAATCCTGCACTCCACTTTTGGAGCATTTACTTTCTTCTGGTCATCAGGAATAGAATTTTTTTTCCAAATAAAGTGTTCTTTTATTTTCGGCTGAGGAGGCTCTTCATCAAGAAATTCATTGGAGTCATCTTCACTGCTGGATGGTCTGGCAGCCATGATAATCCAAGATTTTATTCCCACAAAGATCCGACAGCAAAAAGGCAGGTCTTGCAGTCACAAAAGTGGAAGAAGAAGTGAAGGAAATGGGTGGGGATTTCATTCTTTGTAAAAAAAAAACTGTTAGGAACCAATGAAAAGAGTTATTTTAAGGTCACATGACTTGACGCGCTTACGCTGCGCGCACCGGAGCGCTTCCAGGGGCGCTTACGCGGCACGAACTTAGGCGCTTCCAGGGTCGCTTACGCGGCACGAACGTAACGCTTCCGGCGGCACTTACGCGGCGCGCCTGAGTGAGGTGCTAGCTTTACGGAAATGCAAAATCATTTTCATTTCGTAAATCTAAAATAATGCTTTTTTAAGTATGGTACTAAATGTCTTGCATTATTTTTTAGTTTTCATACATATTTTTTTTTACGAACGCAGAATTAGCGCTCTTGCTGCGCTCTCGGAAGAGCTTACCGGTGCGGGCACCCTGAGCGCCCCAGGAAAAAATGATACGGGTAAGCTCACCGGTGCGCGCACCCTGAGCGCCCCAGGAAAAAATGATTAAAAAAAAAACATTAGAATTTTTTTTTTAATTATTAAAAATTAATACTTATACAAAACAGCAAATAAAAAAAATAAACAATCATAGGTTACAAACTTGATATAGAAAAGAATTAGCTTTTAAAAAACCTTTGAAATTCAGTGAAAAAACCATAGGTTTCACAAATGTTATAGTTAGGAATTAGCTTTTAAAAAACCTTTGAAATTCACTAAAAAAAACATATATTTCACAATTGTTATAGTTAGGAATTAGCATTTAAAAGACCTTTGAAATTCACTGAAAAAACCATAGGTTTCACACTCGTTATAGTTAGGAATTAGCATTTAAAAAACCTTTGAAATTCACTGAAAAAAACATAGGTTTCACACCAGTTATAGTTAGCTGAAAATTTTACTCATACAAAACCATTGAAATTCCCACGTTATAGTTAGTTGGACTCACTATAACTCGCGCGCCCGCAATCCACTGCTGATGATGTCACATATTACATCATTCATGACATGGTCAGTGACATCACTGATGACATCACTGATGACATCTCAAATGACATCACTGATGACATCACTGATGACATCATCCAGTGACTGTGTGTTTTTGTAAAGTTTAAATATATTTTACATATTGAAGAATGAGTGACTGACTGTATGAGTGAGTGATTAAATGTGTCTTACTGAATGCATGGGTTAGTGACTAAACTGTCTGAATGTGTGCATCAGTATGTCTGTTGTTGTGTAAGCTGCTGCATGTGTTGATCAGTAGCTATATGAGTGACTAACTGAGTTATTGATTGGTTGCCCAAATATTTGAATGTGAGGCTGCGTGTGTGTGTGGGTGGCTAGGAGGTGTGTGACTCTGTGCATACATGTGTAAGCAGTTGATTCACTTGGTGTATGAGTTCAAGAGTGCATGTGAAAGCAACTGTATAAGCGGTTGACTGTGTGCATGGGTGTGTTGGTGAGTGAATGGATATCTCAGTGCTACATGTCCAAGTAAGTACATATGTAAAACACAGTGCATGTGAGAGTTGGCATATATAAATGACTATACATGAGAGCCTGTGATTGCATAAGTAACTGTATGGATCAATGTGTACTTGTATCAGTGATTGTGAAAGAGAGTAAGTATGTGTTAGTGTTATCCTCTACGTCCTCAGGATCAGCTTGTGGTACAAGTAGGCCACCTCCAGATCTATCCAAGCCCAGAATGCTGTAATAGCCGTGGGCTAGAGAAGGATCAGGTGAGGGCAAAATAATAAACAGGAAGGAAAGGAAGGGGACTGCAGGGAGGGAGAGCTGTGAAAACAGAAACAAACAAGGGATTGGTGTCAAGTCTCATAACAGTACTCTGCGATGCAAGCTACCAATCAGGCTATGCTATGCCATACCTGTATGGAGAATGCTGAACGCCTGAACTCAGAAGATGCCTCTCTATACTGAGGTTACGTAAATCAGCATGTACTTGCCTTCCCCTGTAAGTACAAAAACATGACTGTAAGACATCCCCCCTAAGACCCTACAAGTAATCAATATCTATATGGAGGAAGAATAACACTACGTACCCTAATCCTTGAACTTCAGAGCCCTGAAGAAACGTAGACCAGGTGCTAAGGATTGCGTAATACGCATACAGTAACTCCCTCAAAGTATAATACGGGATAATACGGGTTACGTCACCCACAAACAATGGAGACAAAGGTTACCTGAAGCCAAGTGATTTTCAGGTGTAGTACTCTCTTCGTCCCAGCAAGAAACTAAATAACGCCGACCCTCTGCAATAGCCGGTGCAAGAAGGCTGTCCAACAGAGGGTCTTTGCAACACAAAGCAATACAACTGTTTCCTCCGCAATAGCCGTAGCAAGGAGGCTCGCCAACGGAGGAAACGGGAAAAGTCACAGCGTGTCCTCCGCAATAGCCGTAGCAAGAAGGCTCGCCAACGGAGACACGCATACAAAACCAGGAAATCACACTGTCTGTCCTCTGCAATAGCCGAAGACAAGGCTCTCCAACAGAGGACAGGACTGAAGAAACAGCGCTGGAAAAGCACTCACTTTGGGTGTCGAGGGACAACAACAGCTCAGACAAAACCTCACCGCACGGTCGACAGGAACGCCAAAGAAACACGAACCAGAATATCCGACACCGGCTCCAGGAAGTGGCGTCTATTTATACTCCGCCTTTCGGCCGCTATGCCTTCTGGGACTTGTAGTCTGTTCCCCGCGGTACCCGTTGGTTCCTTGAGGCGCGATGAAATCTGACAGTACATCCCCCCCCTCACCTAGAGCGCCGAAAGGGACCAGGGCGCTCAGGAAAACGGCGATGATAAGCAGCCACCAAACGTGGTGCATGAACCCCCGAAGCAGGTTCCCACGAGTTTTCCTCGGGACCGTAGCCCTTCCAGGCCACCAGATACCGAAGGCCCCGACCTCGCCACTTGGAGTCCAGAATCCCCTCCACCTCGTATTCCAGACCATCCGAAACCGTAAACGGGGGAGGGAGGCGTCGAACCACCGCAGCAGCAGGCTTGAGAAGGGACACATGGAAAACCGGATGAAGACGTAGATGTCTAGGTAGCAACAACTTCACAGCCACAGGATTGATGCGCTGCACCACACGAAAGGGACCTATATATCGGGGGTTAAACACACTGTAGTGTCAAAACCTGAAGTTCCGGGTGGACAGCCACACCCAATCCCCCACACAATACCAAGGACCAGGACGTCGTCGTTTGTCAGCTGTGTTCTTATAAGCCGCCTTGGACGTTCTCAAGGAGTCCTGCACCTGCTCCAGTATTCTTTTGAGTCGAGAGACCCTTCTGGCGGCCTCGGGCACGGTCTCCTCTCTGTACGGCTGCACAAAAGGGAGGAATCGGGGATGATGGCCATACGTGCAGTAAAACGGTGACACTCTCGTGGCAGAGTGAGTCGCATTGTTGTACGCCACCTCCGCAAGCCAAAGGTGCTCCACCCAATCTTTTTTCTCCTGAGACACATAGCACCGCAAGAATTGCTTCAAGGTCTGATTGAGCCGTTCGGTCTGTCCATCGGTCTGGGGATGGAAGCTCGTGGACAATGCTGTCTTGATGTGGAGAGAGGAGCACCATGCCTTCCAAAACTGGGCGGTGAACTGAGACCCTCTATCCGACACTATGACCGATGGTAAACCGTGCAGACGAACAATATGTCTCAGAAGAAGCTGTGCCAATTGACCTGCTGTTGGTATCTGAGGACAAGCGATGAAATGCCCCATCTTTGTTAGAAAATCAATGACCACCAACACTGTGGTGCAACCCTGATCCCTTGGAAGCCCTACCACAAAATCCAAAGAAATACGTTCCCAGGGAGTAGAAGGGGTAGGCATGGGCTGCAATAGTCCCGCAGGCCGACGATGATCAGACTTGGCGCGAGCACAAACATCACACTCGTTCACCCATTTCCGTACATCGACCTTAATTGTAGGCCACCAACTCCTACGCTGAATCAGATCCACAGTCTTATCCAAACCAACATGTCCAGCACTGGGGGAAGCGTGACACCACTCAAACATTTGTTTCCGCAAGGATTCAGAGGGTATCAGCATCCGTCCTTGGTTGATTGGAAAGCCATGTTGTAGTTGCCATTCAGGATGTGACTGCAGCCATCTCCTCCACTGAGCAGTTCTAATCCCATATCTTATACCCTGCAGAAAGGCATCAGGTTGGATACCACAAACCACCTTGACAGGGTCCACTATCGAGGTTTCTGCTCTGACCTCCGAAACCCTTGTCGATGATTGACGAGACAAGGCGTCCGCCTTTCGGTTGTCTGCCCCGGGTCTGAATGTGATAATGAAATTATATCCTGAAAAGAAAAGCATCCACCTCAACTGTCTGGGGGTCAAATGTCTGGCTGCTGACATAAACTGTAGATTGCGGTGATCGGTATAAACCGTCACCACGTGCTTTGCCCCCATAAGGAAATGCCTCCATTCCGTGAACGCCTGCTTGATGGCTAAGAGTTCTTTCTCGGCTATGCAATAGTTCAGTTCTGCCCCCGTAAGTGTATGTGACATAAACGCCACCGGATGCAATTGTCCTGTGGTTTCGTTTCTTTGTGAAAGAACGGCTCCAGTAGCTACCTCCGAAGCGTCTGCCTCGACTATGAAAGGGGCATCGATATTGGGGTGTGTCAATATCGGAGCAGTGACAAACGCTTCCTTTAAAGCAGTAAACGCCTCCTGAGCCTTCATATCCCACAGGAACCCTTGGTCTTTTTTCAATAGTCTAGTTATGGGAGCCACCACTTTCGAGAATTGGTGAATAAAACGTCTGTAAAAATTGGCAAATCCTAAGAAGCATTGGACATCCTTGATGTTTCGAGGACTTGGCCAATCTCGTACTGTTTGTACCTTCCTCTCCGCCATTTCCTGTCCCTGAGGGGTAAGCATAACCCCCAGAAACTCAACGGTAGTGACGTGAAAGTCACATTTGGACAATTTGCAATAAAGATGATTTTTCTGTAGAATCCGTAGAACAGACTTGACATGTTGTATATGCATGTCCTCTGATTCTGAATAGATGAGGATATCATCTATATATACGATGACATGTCTGTCCAATATTTCTCTTAACACGTCGTTTAGGAAAAACTGGAATGCGGCAGGGGCATTACAGAGCCCGAAGGGCATGACCAGGTATTCGAACAACCCGTACCTGGTCTGGAATGCTGTCTTCCATTCGTCCCCTGCCCGCATTCTAACCAGATGATATGCTCCCTTTAGGTCTAATTTGGTGAATATCTTGGCTTTCTTCACCTGCTCCAGCAATACGTGGATTAATGGCAACGGGTATCTGTTCTTGATTGTTACCGCGTTGAGGGCTCGAAAGTCTACACAGGCTCTCAGATCCCCGTTAGCCTTAGGAATAAAAAACAAAGGGGATGCTGCTGGTGATCTTGAGGGACGTATGAAACCTAAGTCTAACAGTTTATCTAAGTAAGTTCTCAAATAAGCGTTCTCTGGCTCTGTCAGGGCATACAGCCGTCCCTTAGGAATCACCGCCCCTGGAACTAACTCGATTTGGCAATCGTATGGCCTGTGTGGGGGCAATTCTTCAGCTCTTACTTCGTCAAACACCCCTTCAAAGTCCTGATATGCCATTGGGAGAGATACTGCCTTTTCTGCGGCCGTGGCTATTACACCCCCACTTGCCAAAGCGAACGAAGGACATTGTGCATATTGAAAACACTGCTCTTCACAATATGCAGAATTCATCGACACATTGCCGGTTTCCCAATTGATGTCAGGATTGTGTCTTTTCAGCCAGGGAATGCCTAATATCACACCATACTGCGGTGCCTCTATGATGCTGAAAGACACTTGTTCTCTATGACGACCGAATCTCATCTCGGTTAAGGCCGTTTGATAACTTATGGGTCCTGTGTTCAGTTTCCTCCCATCTACCGCAAATACATCCGTCCCGTCTTCCTTGGGGATTAGAGGAATGCCTAACCTTTCTGCTTCTTTCACATCCATGAAGAAACCCGTAGCCCCGGAATCCACCATGGCCTGTGTATGTACCTCAATCATGCCTATCATCAAGACTATCTTAATGAATAAGTGTTGTGCTCCTACAACCATACTCAACATGGAAGGGATCATAATCTGACTCCAGGGAACCCCTTCAACACCCCCAGAGCTCTTCAGTTTTCCGCCGGTTTCTCAGTGGCCGCTGACACCCCCCTATTTACGCGGAATTTGGAAAACTTGGGTTTGACAGGGCATTCTCTAACATAATGGCCTTTTTTGCCACAATAAAGACAAAGGCCAAGCTTGCGCCTCTGTTCCTTTTCTGTGGCGGTCAGGGCGGCACGAACTGCTCCTATATCCATAGGCTCAGCGGCATGTGATACCGTACTATCCGGGGTCTTTAACGCCACGGATGAGGGTACAAGTCGGTTCTTTGCTCCCCCCCCTTTACGGTTCTTCATCCTATGGTCTAGTCTTAAGACCAAATTAATCAAATCCTCACATGACGCCGGTTGGGGGTCGATTTGAGCGATTATGTCTTGCATTTCTTCAGTTAAACCCTGATGAAAGAGTGACGCTTGTTTGGCTTCTGGCCACTTAGTTTCAGCAACTAAACGTCTGAATTTATTTAAATATGTTACCAGGTCTTGGTTCCCTTGCCGTAGGCCTAATAGTTCTTTATCTGCCGTATATGTGTCTGCTCTCCTATCGAATACCTTGGTGAATTCTGCTTGAAATGCGTTCCAGTCATGTAACATAGGGTCATTTCTCTGAACCATGGGAACCGCCCATTGAGCTGCGTCTCCTGCTAAATACGAGATGACAAACGCCACCTTTGACTGATTGGTAGGGAAGGACCGGGGTTTGCATGAGAAATGCATCATGACTTGCGTCAAAAACACTTGCACTGATCCTGCATCGCCATTGAATCGTTCCGGAGGTGCTAACGGAACGTTAGGGGGTATCTCCACCACTACTGAACTGGCTGTACCAGACCCTGAAGCCCCAGCACTAAAGGGGTTTTTCTGGATGTTATCCAACCGGTTCCGTAATTCAGTGCTTTCTTGTCTGGATGCTATCAATTCAGATTGCACCACGACTAACGCTGCCATCACCTCGTCTAGAGTAGCCATCACCCCAAACTGATCGGGAGGACTAAATTACTCGGGTCGGATATTCTGTTATCCTCTACGTCCTCAGGATCAGCTTGTGGTACAAGTAGGCCACCTCCAGATCTATCCAAGCCCAGAATGCTGTAATAGCCGTGGGCTAGAGAAGGATCAGGTGAGGGCAAAATAATAAACAGGAAGGAAAGGAAGGGGACTGCAGGGAGGGAGAGCTGTGAAAACAGAAACAAACAAGGGATTGGTGTCAAGTCTCATAACAGTACTCTGCGATGCAAGCTACCAATCAGGCTATGCTATGCCATACCTGTATGGAGAATGCTGAACGCCTGAACTCAGAAGATGCCTCTCTATACTGAGGTTACGTAAATCAGCATGTACTTGCCTTCCCCTGTAAGTACAAAAACATGACTGTAAGACATCCCCCCCTAAGACCCTACAAGTAATCAATATCTATATGGAGGAAGAATAACACTACGTACCCTAATCCTTGAACTTCAGAGCCCTGAAGAAACGTAGACCAGGTGCTAAGGATTGCGTAATACGCATACAGTAACTCCCTCAAAGTATAATACGGGATAATACGGGTTACGTCACCCACAAACAATGGAGACAAAGGTTACCTGAAGCCAAGTGATTTTCAGGTGTAGTACTCTCTTCGTCCCAGCAAGAAACTAAATAACGCCGACCCTCTGCAATAGCCGGTGCAAGAAGGCTGTCCAACAGAGGGTCTTTGCAACACAAAGCAATACAACTGTTTCCTCCGCAATAGCCGTAGCAAGGAGGCTCGCCAACGGAGGAAACGGGAAAAGTCACAGCGTGTCCTCCGCAATAGCCGTAGCAAGAAGGCTCGCCAACGGAGACACGCATACAAAACCAGGAAATCACACTGTCTGTCCTCTGCAATAGCCGAAGACAAGGCTCTCCAACAGAGGACAGGACTGAAGAAACAGCGCTGGAAAAGCACTCACTTTGGGTGTCGAGGGACAACAACAGCTCAGACAAAACCTCACTGCACGGTCGACAGGAACGCCAAAGAAACACGAACCGGAATATCCGACACCGGCTCCAGGAAGTGGCGTCTATTTATACTCCGCCTTTCGGCCGCTATGCCTTCTGGGACTTGTAGTCTGTTCCCCGCGGTACCCGTTGGTTCCTTGAGGCGCGATGAAATCTGACAGTTAGTATATGTTTGAATAAGTAAGGTTTAGTGTGTATAACTGTGTAGTTGAGGAAATGGGAGTGTGATTGATTTTTTGCATAACTGACTAGGTGCGTGAGTAACTCTGTGGATGAGTGGCAGTGTGTGAGTCTCTGTATAGGTGTATGAGTGCATATGATAGTGTTGTATTGATGAGTGACTGTATGTATGAGTGATTGCATGGGTGAATGAGTGCATGTGTGTGTAGACCTAGAAATCAGTGAGTGCGTATGTGGTAACTGAAATTGCTGCGTCAATGGTTTCAGGAATGGTAGTCTGTATTCAACACTGGATGTATCAAAGGTTAGATTAGAGTGTGATGAGGTGCATTATATTATCACATGGATGATGTCATCAGTGATGTCATCAGTGATGTCATTTGAGATGTCATCAGTGATGTCATTTGAGATGTCCTCAGTGATGTCGTCAGTGATGTCACTGACCATGTCATGAATGATGAAATATGTGACATCATCAGCAGTGGATTGCGCGCGCGCGAGTTATAGTGAGTCCAACTAACTATAACGTGGGAATTTCAAGGGTTTTGTATGAGTAAAATGTTCAGCTAACTATAACTGGTGTGAAACCTATGGTTTTTTCAGTGAATTTCAAAGGTTTTTTAAATGCTAATTCCTAACTATAACGAGTGTGAAACCTATGGTTTCTTCAGTGAATTTCAAAGGTCTTTTAAATGCTAATTCCTAACTATAACGATTGTGAAACCTATGTTTTTTTTAGTGAATATATATATATATATATTCACTGAAAAAACCATAGGTTATAGACCATATATAGTTAGGAATTAGCATTTACAAAACCTTGAAAATTCACTGAAAAAACCATAGGTTATAGACCATATATAGTTAGGAATTAGCATTTAAAAAACCTTATTTTACTCACACAAAACCATTGAAATTCCATATATAGTTAGTTGCACTAACTATATATTGCGCACCCGCAATCCACTGCTGATCATGTCACATATTACATCATTCATGACATGGTCAGTGACATCACTGATGACATCACTGATGACATCTCAAATGACATCACTGATGACATCACTGATGACATCATCCAGTGACTGTGTGTTTCTGTAAAGTTTAAATATGTTTTAGATATTGAAGAATGAGTAGATGTATAACTGTCTGGACGAAGGATTTAGTAGGTGCATGACTGAATGTATGAGTGAGTGATTAAATGTGTCTCACTGAGTGCATGGGTTAGTGACTAAACTGTCTTAATTTGTGCATCATTATGTCTGTTGTTCTGTAAACTACTGCATGTGTTGATCAGTAGCTATATGATTAACTATATGGGTTATTGATTGATTGTCCAAGTATTTGTATGGGAGACTGAGTGTGTGTGTGGCTGGCTGGGAGGTGTGTGACTCTGTGCAGATCAATGTGTACTTGTATCAATGATTGTATAAGAAAGTAAGTATGTGTTACTATATGTTTGAAAATGTAAGGTGCTCTATGTTTAACTGTATAGACAAGAAAATGGAAGTGTGATTGATTCTTTACAGGACTGACTAGGTGTGTGAGTAACTCCATGGATGAGTGGCAGAGTGTGAGTGTCTGTATAGGTGTATGAGTGCATATGATAGTGTTGTAAAGATGAGTGATTGTATGTATGAATGATTGTATGGGTGAATGAGTGAATGTGTGTGTAGACGTAGGAATCAGTGAGTACGTATGTAGTAACTAGTATTGGTGTGTCAATGGTTTCAAAAATTATACTCTGTATTTAACACTGGGTGAAACAGAGGTTATATTAAAATGTGAGGAGATGCATTGTATTGTCACATGAATGATATCATCAGTGATGTGGTCATTGATGTCAAATGAGATGTCATCAGTGATGTCATCAGTGATGTCATTTGAGATGTCATCAGTGATGTCATCAGTGATGTCACTGACCATGTCATGAATGATGTAATATGTGACATGATCAGCAGTGGATTGCGGGTGCGCAATATATAGTTAGTGCAACTAACTATATATGGAATTTCAATGGTTTTGTGTGAGTAAAATAAGGTTTTTTAAATGCTAATTCCTAACTATATATGGTCTATAACCTATGGTTTTTTCAGTGAATTTTCAAGGTTTTGTAAATGCTAATTCCTAACTATATATGGTCTATAACCTATGGTTTTTTCAGTGAATTTCAATGGTTTTTTAATAGCAAATATCATAAGCTGTCGAATGTCAAGTACGTGGTAAGTGAAAACATTTTCGTGTTTATGCACACTGATCTGCTTTGAATGGTGCCCCCCCCCCTCATTTCTATTAGGAGTACTCTCTCTTTGCAGATAGTGAAAGGTAGTTAACGCAGGCCTTTGCCCCCGTTGTAATCCGTCGTGCCTGCTTCTCTCTCCATTTGATTGATTGTTATCCAAGTATTTACTGTTTTAGAATTAGTTCTCTTTGGTTCATTCTCTATTTACAAACAAACACAGAGTCGCAATACTCTGTTTAGTCTTTGCAGATAACGAAAAATCGTGTAAAAAAAAAGAAAAGGAATCGAGCAAAATCAGTAGGCCACTAATGGGATCTCTTTTTGACCTCGCTAAAATAGAAACATTAGGAACAACCCCTCATGACAAATACAAAACTAGTGAGATGAACTGAACTCCACACAATGATGGCTGCAAAACAGCTCGGCTCCGCCACCCACCCCGCCCAAAATAACGATAAAGAGCGGCTGCCATGATTGGTTGCGGAATGGCCACAACGGAGCTACGAAATGGTGCTGCTCTCATGCTAACCCCAGCTTCGGTCTGAAACATCCAGAAACACTGTAGACTACCAATTCGATCAGTTCCGGTAGCGCCCCAATGTAACCCGGTAGAGAAGAACTAGCCCTCCCCTCTTTGACTGATGGTTCTTGTTGCCTGTCCCTTCTGTTGTCATTTAACAGAACTATTTAGCCTGCTGAAAGGGGTTGTGTTTCGACCGCTGGTTGGTGGAGACATTTTGACTATATTCTGGACCTGCGTTGTCGCGTAATGCGTCATATGACGCGCCGCGTTAGCGCATCCGGAAGTCATCCGGGGCGCGCAGCGCGTAACGTAAGCATAACAAGTCATGTGACTTGTTAATAAAACTTTTCATTGGTTCATTTTACTTTTCTTATTCTAATGATGAAAGCCTTGGTCATATCACCTAAAAATTACGCTTTTAATTACTTCCGAACATTATTTTCTCTTAAATATATGTTATAATGTTCCAGGCTAATGTACTTTCCCGGAAATTTTACAACTGTCCTGCAAGTAAAATATATTCTTTTTTCGAGAAAAAGAGCGTTTCTTCGTCCCATGACGGAGCCGTTGAGCAAAAGAGGGTCGACCTGCTGTCTTAGTCGCCGATACGCCTGAATATGAGATTCTTATCGATCACTTTATGTTGCAGGAATAGAAAACACAACAGCCCTTGACCATTTATCTTTACTGCGTTCCTTCGTATTATACCTTTTACCCTTCATGTAATTGGTCTGCTTTATTTCACTTGCCTTTTAATGATTCTAAAACAGTGACTATTATTAAAAACTTTACCAATGTATACACTACTACCATGTTTTCTTTTAAAAACCTTTATTGTGAAAATTTCATTATACAAATACGAGCCTATAACCACGTGGGCCTGCCACGGAGCAAACTGTAATCGTATATGATGAATAGACATTTACACTGTAGAGGAACGTAACGGGCGGGCCATTAGGTTGCAAAAACTAAGGTGTCTAACAGTTACGGAATCGGTGGACGTACATTTTATAATTAAAATACGACAGGGCCAGTTACAATAAAATTATCTAGATATACATTTGCGGGCAAGTACCATGGGTGACGTTAATTCGAATTTTCAACAGTACAGTAATCAATAACACATCAGAACTTAATATCAATAGGGATGTCGAAATATTCAATCAATTCTCGTCCCCGCCCGCCATGTGCTTCAAAACTGCATACGTATCTCGTGATTTCAAGGTTCTGCAACCAGTACACAACAAGGAGTTACGAGTCCCATTTATTCCGGCGCCATTTTGGGCGACGACGGACAGGTCCAGGATATAGTCAAAATGTCTCTACCAACCATCGACTATGATGATGTTCATATGCTGTATTTATTAGAGTAACACTCATCTGCCCACATGAAATTAATTTACCACAATCTAAACATGTCATTTTAATCTTTCCAAAGTTCTTCTAAATATTTGGGACCGTTTCCCTTGCCTCTGAAGCTCTCAGTGCCACTTCTTTGATGAATGTACTAGCAGGTCAGGGGTTCTCCTCCAAATCTCTCTTTTATGCAGCACTATAATTAATTGGTGCCACCTCTCCATATGACGATGCATGGTATAGTTACCACAACTATATATTTTTTCGGTTCCTCTGGAGAGTTCATCGTGGCAGATGAAGCGTGTAACATACCGGGCATTTACCTTTTTTTGCATGTACAGGAAAGGAAAAAAAAATCGAGCGTTCGAGTTCTTAGGTGTCCCAGGGCCATTTTAGTGGACCAGGCCCAAATCCAAAGAACAGCTATCTCACAGGCTAATGGGGCGACCCACGCCGAGTTTCAGCATTGTAGGATGACCACACAAGTACAGCAACTTGCTAGACATCACCTCGGTGCCATCCGGATCTCGGCGCCCCACTGCAGATGAAGTGCCTCTCAACTATGAAACCACCACGGTGACATCCGGATCTTGGCGCGTTGTGCTGCCTTCGGCCTATTCGCACATCGGTCCGCTACTGACGCCATCTCACAGGCTAATGGGGTGACCCACGCCGAGTTTCAGCATTGTAGGATGACCACACCAACTTGCTAGACATCACCTCGGTGCCATCCGAATCTTGGCATCTCAACGCCTAGTGGTATCTTCCATACAGAAAATATTGTTACGCTGCCTTTGGCCCCATTCGCACATCAGTCCGCAACTTAGACATCACCTCGATGCCATCCGGATCTTGGCATCTCAGCGCCTTGTGGTGTCAGTCAGAAAATATTGTTGCGCTGCCTTTGGCCCCATTCGCACATCAGTCCGCTACTGACACCATCTCACAGGCCAATAGGGCGCCCCACGCCGACTTTTACCATTGTACGATGGCCACACCAGTGGCACAACTTGCTAGACATCACCTCGGTGCCATCCGAATCTTGGCATCTCAACGCCTAGTGGTATCTTCCATACAGAAAATCTTGTTACGCTACCTTTGGCCCCATTCGCACATCGGTCCGCAACTTAGACATCACCTCGGTGCCATCCGGATCTTGGCATCTCAGCGCCTTGTGGTGTATTCTCTTCAGAAAATATTGTTGAGCTGCCTTTGGCCCCATTCGCACATCGGTCCGCAACTTACACATCACCTCGGTGCCATCCGGATCTTGGCATCTCAGCGCCTTGTGGTGTCTTCTACTCCGAAAATATAGTAGAAAATATTGTTGCGCTGCCTTTGGCCCCATTCACACATCAGTCCGCTACTGACACCATCTCACAGGCCAACAGGGCGCCCCACGCCGACTTTTACCATTGTACGATGGCCACACCAGTGCCACAACTTGCTAGACACCACCTCGGTGCCATCCGGATCTTGGCATCTCAGCGCCTTGTGGTGTCTTCAAATCAGAAAATATTGTTGCGCTGCCTTTGGCCCCATTCGCACATCGGTCCGCTACTGACGCCATCTCACAGGCCAACGGGGCGCCCCACGCCGACTTTCAGCATTGTAGGATGGCCACACCAGTGCGGCAACTTACTAGACACCACCTCGGTGCCATCCGGATCTTGGCGCGTTGTGCTGCCTTCGGCCTATTCGCACATCGGTCCGCTACTGACGCAAACTCACAGGCCAACGGGGCGCCCCACGCCGACTTTCAGCATTGTTGGATAGCCACACCAGTGCGGCAACTTACTAGACACCACCTCGGTGCCATCCGGATCTTGGCGCGTTGTGCTGCCTTCGGCCTATTCGCACATCGGTCCGCTACTGACGCAAACTCACAGGCCAACGGGGCGCCCCACGCCGACTTTCAGCATTGTAGGATGGCCACACCAGTGCTGCAACTTGCTGGACACCACCTCGGTGCCATCCGGATCTTGGCGCGTTGTGTTGCCTTCGGCCTATTCGCACATCGGTCCGCTACTGACGCCGCCTCACGTGCCAACGTATTTTCTCCGCATTTTATACCCTATGCCGCATAACAGGTCATGTGACTTGTTTATAAAACTTTTCATTGGTTCATTTTACTTTTGGTTTCCTAATGATGGAAGGCATGATCATGTGACCTAAAAACAACACTTTTCATAGGATGAAAACTTTTTTTTTTTCCCAAACGATGAAAGCCCCACCTTGTTTCTGGAAGTTTCAGACTGAAGCTGGCGTCAGCATGAAAGCACCACCATCTCGTGGCTCCGTCGTGGTCATTCCGCGAGCAATCATGGCAGCCGCTCCCCACCAGAAGCCTGCAGGAGTCGGAGCCCCCAAAACTTTTGATGAATTCTCAAGGCGGAGGGGACGCTTTCGAGAATGGGGTCCAAGACCTAGCAGACAAGCGTCCGATTTCCAAGGTGTCCCAGGGCCATTTCAGTGGACCAGGCCCAAAAAGGAAACAGCCTGCCGCCATTTTGAGAGTCCTGTGACAGCCGCCTATCGCTGCACCGCAAGAGTGGGCGCAACTCAGCTGAATTGCGGCTTTTGACACAGTGGACCAAAAACGGACGGAATGGCAACTGAAACGGTAAAGGGGCGCCCCACTACAACAGATGACACTCCACCTGGAGAGGCCCGTTCACGCCGCCTCCCCCGGGGCGCTCCACGCCGTTATTCGGAGCAGCATTGTAGGATACCAAAACCAGTGCGGCAACTTACTGGACATCACCTTGGTGCCATCGTTCTGCTGCCTTGGAACTATTCGCGCAACAGTTTGCTACTGATGACCCACCCCCCGCGACGCCCCATGCCGTTATTTGCTGGGTGGCAACTTACTAGACATCACTTTCGTGTCATCTAGATTTCGGCGCGTTCTGCTGCCTTGGAACTATTCGCACAACAGTTTGCTACTGATGACCCACCCCCGCGACGCCCCACGCCGGAAATCTGGACGTTGTGCTGCGTTGGGACTATTCGCACAGCCGACCGCTACTTCGTTGTTTTTCCCTAAAAATGTTTATATGTTATTACTATTTTTGTTTTCTTGTATATATTTATAAATTATTAAAGTTTTATAATCTTACTACTTTGTCGGAGTGCTATATATTTTTAATGTGACACATAATTGTAAAAACTTTGATGTACAAAGAGTCATCCCTGGAATCTTCCGCTTCAGGCTCGGTCCCCTCCCCAATCACAATACAGGATGGTTTTCAGATAATAGCAACGCTTCTGCTGTGACGGATCTCATCGAGTGTGGGCCTTGATCTACTATAACTCCTTTGAAGAGGGGTGATTCTTTACAGCTGTGGCCATAAACTACATCTGCAGGGCTAGCTGATACCCTAGGACCAGCCTGGACAATCGGACACAGAGGAAAAGGAGTGTCAGAGGGTGCGGTAGTGAATAGGGCGAAAGGGAGGTGTCGGGCGGGCACAGGGTGTGATTCTCAGGGAACAGCAGCGCAGATGGGGGAGGTTTATTACCCATGCATAAGACAGAGAGCGGGGGTGACCACTGCCTGGGGGAGATGCTTGCGAGGGTGGGGAGCCATGCTAAGGATCGACAGCGTGCACAGAGTGGGTCTGGTCAAGGCATCTAAAATGGCTGCCGTGCACGACAAAAGTGTGGCATTTGAAAAAAGACAAGATGGCGCAGACAATGTTTTTCAACACTTCCTGATTTCCTTCGAATCGAACGTTAACAGACGTTGGGGCATATTACCAAAGTTAAGCGATATTTATCCCTAACGATGCTTAGCAACGATTTTTTTACCGTCAGAAATTATCGCAGATAAACCTTGCTATTATCAAGGTTTATCGGAAATACGATAAAAAACGACCGCAATGCATTAATATCGCTGAAAACTCAGCGATATTCATGCATTACCGAGCTAATGCTCTTAGCCATGTTATCCACCTCCCATTGGATAACATGGCTAAGAACTGCTCAGTACAGAAAAAATGGGGATTTTACCTATGCCTCTATTTTGAATAAACCAATGAATGCTGGATTGGGTAAACCAAAATTTATTAGTTTAACCAGACTTTCAAGTCTTTTGAATTCATTTATTTTTTAAGTCGATCAGTTGTTCTAGTTTAGGCACAACAAAGAACATTATCAACTTCACGAATTGCCATATACTCTACAATACATAAATATTCCACAAAAATGCCAACATTAATACAGTACAAAAGACATGACTACATAACTAATAATTACATGTATGTACAATTCCAATACCAGAGTGCTCTTGGACACAGTGAAAAAGATAGCGCTGTTATCTAATAGTACAGTCTTGATCCTGCCACACTTTTAGACAAAAAAACATTATCGAGTATCTCAAACCAATACAGCATATATCTGCTCATATGCAAATCTGAAGGTGTTCTGTATTAATCACAATCAAATGAATGTAACAGAAATGAATAATGCCATGGCATTATTCATTTCTGTTACATTCATTTGATTGTGATTAATACAGAACACCTTCAGATTTGCATATGAGCAGATATATGCTGTATTGGTTTGAGATACTCGATAATGTTTTTTTGTCTAAAAGTGTGGCAGGATCAAGACTGTACTATTAGATAACAGCGCTATCTTTTTCACTGTGTCCAAGAGCACTCTGGTATTGGAATTGTACATACATGTAATTATTAGTTATGTAGTCATGTCTTTTGTACTGTATTAATGTTGGCATTTTTGTGGAATATTTATGTATTGTAGAGTATATGGCAATTCGTGAAGTTGATAATGTTCTTTGTTGTGCCTAAACTAGAACAACTGATCGACTTAAAAAATAAATGAATTCAAAAGACTTGAAAGTCTGGTTAAACTAATAAATTTTGGTTTACCCAATCCAGCATTCATTGGTTTATTCAAAATAGAGGCATAGGTAAAATCCCCATTTTTTCTGTATTTACTAGTGGCCCGACCTACCCTCTTTCCCAGCGGGCCCAACCCCCAGTTGCCTTCATAAGAACTGCTCAGGGCAGGTGGTAGCTTTTGGAGATATTCGCCCTTATCTCGAATATTTCCAAAAGTTGATAATAGGAGATAGCGATGTTAGCGACTGTTTCCAGTCGCTAACATCTTGGCATGCCCACTTTGCATGTCATTAGTGATAAATATCACTCACATGCAAAGTGGGGCCCAAGATGGTCGCTATCTTCTACTAGCCGTCGCTAACTGGTGTTAGCAACAGCTAGGTAATACACATATAATTTTATCTCCGCGAAGCGGAGCGCTGTTACAGATATATATCTTGTTTCTGAACGTTAATTTCTCAAAATGCACTGAAGCACATATATTGAGACCTAGCAAAGGCACATCGGGCTACCAGTCCCTACAATTTTGCCAAGTTTCGTGCAAATCCATTCAGCTGTTCGATCCTACCGAGAGACAAGATGGCGGCCGCTACGGACTGTTTGGAATGTTTACAGACACCGGAGAGCCAATCAGCTTCGCTTCGCAAAGCTCCGTAACGCGAAAAGTACGCGAAGCGGTGCGCTGTTACAGATATATACCTTTTTTTGAACGTTAATTTCTCAAAATCCACTGGAGCACATATATTGAGATCTAGCAAAGGCACATCGGGCTACCAGTCCCTACAATTTTGCCAAGTTTCGTGCAAATCCATTCAGCTGTTCGATTATTATTATTTTTATTTTTTTTTGCCCCGCGGGGCCCTTTTAAAACCTCCACATCAAACCTAGGGGGTGAGCGACAATGTACTATGCCCCCTTATGGTCATTTGCCCCTTCGCTTTGGCCTCCTCTTGTCTCTCGATCCTACCGAGAGACAAGATGGCGGCCGCTACGGACTGTTTGGAATGTTGACAGACGCCGGAGAACCAATCAGCTTCGCTTCACAAAGCTCCGTTGCGCGAAAAGTACGCGTAGCGGAGCGCTGCCCAGTCCGCTGTTACAGATATATACCTTTTTTTGAACATTAATTTCTCAAAATCCACTGAAGCACATATATTGAGATCTAGCAAAGGCACATCGGGCTACCAGTCCCTACAATTTTGCCAAGTTTCGTGCAAATCCATTCAGCTGTTCGATTATTATTATGTTTATTTTTTTTTGCCCCGCGGGGCCCTTTTAAAACCTCCACATCAAACCTAGGGGGTGAGCGACAATGTACTATGCCCCCTTATGGTCATTTGCCCCTTCGCTTTGGCCTCCTCTTGTCTCTCGATCCTACCGAGAGACAAGATGGCGGCCGCTACGGACTGTTTGGAATGTTGACAGACGCCGGAGAACCAATCAGCTTCGCTTCACAAAGCTCCGTTGCGCGAAAAGTACGCGTAGCGGAGCGCTGCCCAGTCCGCTGCTACAGATATATATCTTTTTTTGAACATTAATTTCTCAAAATCCACTGAAGCACATATATTGAGACCTACAAAAGGCACATCGGGCTACCAGTCCCTACAATTTTGCCAAGTTTGGTGGAAATCCATTCAGCCGTTCGGGCTAAAAGTGAGGCCAACCGCCCTATGGAAATTAACATGGGAAAAACGCGTTTTGGGACCCCCCTTTTTTCTCGGCCCCCCCTTGACGAACCCCCCCAAAATTTTCAGGGGCTGCTCAGAAACAAAATGTGCCATTTTCCTGAAAATTTCAGCCAATTCCGTCCACAAACGCCAAAGTTATTAGACATAGAATTTTCAAAAAACCCATAGAGAAAAAATCCTAACTATATATACCTACTGGCGACCGCCAGTAGGTAATATATATATATATATATATATATAGATATATATTAGCTACTGGCGGTCACCAGTAGTTAGTTATAGTTAGGACCAAGTTGCCATAGGAAGAGCATTTGTTTGTTTTGCTCATAACTTTGGAGTTGTTTGATGAATCTTCATGAAATTATTATTGTTCATATCAGCTCGTATGTTGAAAGTTTGGTGTGATTCGTCAAGGGGGGCTGAGAAAAAAGGGGTTCCCAAAATGTTTTTTTTTACATGCAATTTCCATAGGAAACTTTAGACAAGGCTACAGGTTGAACGGGTGAACGGAATTCACCCAAATTTGACAGGGAGAAGGGTCTTGGTCTAGCAGGTACACTTTTGTTTATTTGGTGTAAATCCGTTTAGTAGTTTTGGAGAAATATTGAAATTTACAGATATCGATATTTGGGAATTCTGCCATCTGATTGGCTGAGGCGTTACGAGCACGTGATTGCTGCTTATTGGCTGCGAGCAGTGCGAGCGGTTGCAAATAGGAAGTGTTGGCAGCCATTTTGGGATTCTGTTGAAGCGAGTAAGGGGAAAAAAGGGCAAAAAAGAAGTAGGAAAGAGGAGGGTAAGAGCACTGTAACCTCTGTGGAGTGTTTAGGGTGTGCTATACAGGAGGTGCGAAGCAAACTACTCATACCTACCGGTCTGAAAGTGCTGGGCTATGGAAATTAAGTGACGAATTGCCTAGAGTCTGATGCTGCTAAGGTGAGCTGCTGTGGGACTCTGGGATTAAAGCGTGAGCCCAAACTCTGTCTCATGCTGTGAAGTCATGTGCCCTTGCCGCTGCACCAAACATGCGGAAGTAGTGTCAGCATGTGTTTATACCTACTAGGACGAACTACTGACCCCTACTGGTCTGAAAGTCTTGGGGTACGGAAAATATGTGAAGTATTGTCTAGAGTCTCATGCTGCTAAGCTGAGCTGCTGCCGAACTCGGGGAAGAAAGCCTGAGTCCAAACTGTGTGTCATATGCTGGGAAACCGTGTGCTCTGGCAGCTGTGCCACATCTGTCCAAGTAGTGTCAGCATGTAGTTATACCTACCCGGAGGAACTTTTGTTTCAAACATTGTAACTTGTGTATGGTGCTTAGGGGGTGTTATACAGGGAGTGCGAAGGTAAATTCGCGCGTATCAAATCAATTTGATATTTGTAAAGTGCAAACTACTCTCTCCTACGGGTCTGATGACGCTGGGGGTGTAAGCTGAGCTGCTGCCGGATAAAGTCGCTGAACTACTGACCCCTACCGGTCTGAGAAGTGCGGGGTAAGGAAATTAAGTGAGGTATTGCCTAGAGTGTCATGCTGCTAAATTGAGCTGCTGCTGCTGGACTCAGGGATGAAACTGTGAGCCCAAACTGTGTGTCCTAAGCTGTGAAGTCATGTGCTTTGGGTGCTGTGCCACACCTGTCCAAGTAGTGTCAGCAATATTTTATACGTAGTAGGAAGAAGTTATGTGTGGAACACAGTGTTATACAGGGAGTGCGAAGGTAAATCAATACGGTATTTGTAAAGCGCAAACTACTCACCCCTATGGGTCGGAAGGCCCTGGAGGCCAGCGTTGAAATTATGTGAGCTATTAAGTGAGCTATTGCCCAGAGCCACATAGTTTTCTGGCCGCTGCGTCACACCTGACCAAGTAGTGTCAGAATGTGTGCATACGTACTAGGAGGAACTTTTGTTTTAAACAGTATGATGTCTGTAGGGTGATTGGGGGTGCTACAGAGGGAGTGTGAAGTTCAATTCTGCAGTATTGAATCAATCCGGTATTTGTACAGTACAAATTACTCACTCGTACAGGTCTGCAGGTGCCCTATAGGGGAGATGGGCACAATGGCACACATGCACAATTAAGTACAGCACAAGTATAGAAAAACAATGGCCAAAAGGAAACACACCAATAAGGAGCAAAAGTCACACAACCCGCCAACACCACACCACTGAACGAGCATAGAAGTGAAAACCACACTGCCTGAAAGGGAGAAGGGTGAACAAAAACTCACATGAAGGGACATCTCACACATAATGCAGCACACACACATACGAGTACATCAACATCTAGCACAATGTTGTCCAAACACAAATATTCACACAATCAAACACAGGACACAAATGCACTCGCCTGTAGCGGATAAGCATCCAAAAGAATCAGTACGAAAGAGGCACATGAGAACGCATAGGTACAAACCCATAGTCCGAATGGGGTTTGCAATTCACGTATGGCAGGCAGAGTGCATGACACACACATTGACATACAAATCAAAACACAACACATTTGGAGACAAGTGAAAATGTGGAAACTTTGTAAAAAAAAAGTGTGTGTCAGTGCAGCCAAGAGTAATGCCACGATATGCAGACAAATGCAGCAGCATGCCTGAATAAGGAACGTAGGAAAACGTCCATGTTCACCTCGGGGTAGTCCATCACCAACACACATCAGTGTCAAGCATCCTTGGTTGTCTGCGCCTCAGACATAATTCGACACCAATGCAGTCATGTCCACTGTTGTTTTGGGACATGTGAGCAGATATACAACGTGCAATGATGGGCGGGACACGTGCAATGTGGCGCATCGAGTTGTGGTTGCAGGTACCTTGTCACTGGTCCATGAACGCGAATGCAGCTGCGTATGCCACTATCTCTAATGAGTGATGGTTGGCCACAATATTTGACATGTCGTTGACGTAATCCATTAGGTGACCAGGACAGATGTGCTGACTCCAACCACTGTACCCAATGTGCACCAAAGCAGAATCGGGAAGTGGGTCAATTTGGTCACTGCATACTACAACACGTGCAATCTTCCAGGCCCGGCCTTTCCATGCATGCCATAAATGGGCATCACCATGACACTCCTGGTCGTACGCCAACAGGGGGCGCACACACCTGTTGTAATCTATGTCAGCTACCCACTCGGAGAGGCACACATCCATGCACCACTCGGATAGGCCGTGCGACATTTCAATACAGGTTGAGCGCAGGTGACGTCTGCAATGCGGAAGCTCAGCCGGTAAGTGATCCTCAGTACTGCCAAAGGTAGTACACTCAGGACATGCAGAAGACATGCAAGGTATAGGTGGACGTGAATGGAGTTGACCTTGTGTTCGGGATGCCCTGCTCTTGGTTCAGTGGCTCTGCTTGTAGCTGCACTGGCTTGCCGTGTGCCAGTGTTGTGGATGAAATGGCACAGCTTGGTGAAATGAGCCGGGTGTTTGTGCAATAGGTGCAGGGCAGGGGTGTGGCAGGAGTACATGTGAAGGCCATTTCACGCACGCTAACTACAACAAAGGAATTTTGAGTGTGGGATGTGTACTCGTTGCTCTCAAATTGGGCAGTGCGTAGTGTGGATGCAAATTATCGTATCTGTCAGGGGGGCTTGCCACTTGCAAGTTCCTTCTCGGAACAGTAGATGTGCTAGCTCAAGATAGCTTAGACAAAGAAACATTCATCCCTACAGTAACTTCTCCAGCTGCATTCATACAGAATGTGTACAAAGGCCGCTTGTGGAATATCTGTGACCCTGGTCATCATGGATGAGATGCCCAGCAAGTAGCACATGGGTGGGTTCACTGTGTGTTACATTGCCAAACCGCTGCTCCTCCCTCCCACGAGCCCCCACACTTTTGTACAGTGCGCTGTTGTATCCCATGCACTCGTACGGCACACCATTGTAATGCCTATTCGCCATGTCCTGCGGCATTCCAACAACACCATGACAGTGCCGTTTGGAGGTGGTGCATGCCACTTTACAACATCGACTGCTGCGGCCCTTGTGGCAGGCCACACCAGAACACAGAAACACATTTACCTCACTTCCTTCACACGGACATGTCCGAGCCACCCCGTTCCCCTTGCCGGACAGGCACACCCCTGCGCTGAACTGTGTACGCTGGACCAGCACACGACGCCGCTTGTGCATGCAGGAGTATGCATGTGTAGCTACATGTCCAGGGTCGCTGCCAACCCTGAGGTGACATGGTAACATCCGGTGAAGACAGCACACTGTGATGTTGCAGCGCCCGTGCCTATCATGCTAACACAATGACCACAGGGACAAACTTGCTCAGATGCGGGTTTGGTTGGCGTTGGCGGTCCTGGAGTTATTGCAATGAGTCTTGTGGTCCTCATGGGTATCCCTGTATCATGCTCATTGACTCTATGGCACTTGTGGGTGTTCCAGTTTGGCTCTTGGCTGTGTTCCCTTTCATGCTGCAGGTAGTCACCCTGCTTAACACTAGTAGAAAGCAGGTGTAAAATCCCTGGTGCTAACGTGGCTTATTGCCGGAATTTGTTTCACATTGCAGTTGTTGTGAAAGTTGTGATGTGAAATTTTCGTGTGCAGACAATAAACGAACTGGGCAGTGTATCCCGTCAAGATCCAGCACCTGACGCACTATTCCCAATCAATATAAATACAATGAGATTTCTTCAATGATTTTGTGTGTACACTGTAAGTGCACCCACTACCACAGTGCAATTCAATACAGGATTTTAGTATTTAGAAAAAATCACAAAGGTGTACCTCGTGTCTTTTTGCACATGAACGGCTACTCTGCATTTCATTATCAGCACTTTAATGAAACTAAAGTTGAGATAAATCTAACTCAACATTCAGAAGTTGGTGCAAATTGCAGACATCACCAGTATTCCCGCGATAACTGCCCCAAAATTTAACACCATGGTGGACTCCACCAAATAACAGTAATAAGAACAAGAAAGAGTCACACAGCAGTTAAGAAAGGATATATGACGTTACAACGCATACTTTTACCACGCCTACCATTACCACGCATTTTTTACAACGCAGGATCCATTAATTTAATTAATGTAATTTAATTGAATTTAATAAATTTAATTTAATGTAATTTAAATTTAATTATATTTAATTTTTACCCTGTACCCCTTTACCCAAAAACCCAAAACTGACCCTAAACCCTAAAAATACCCCTTTACCCAAAAACCCAAAACTTACCCTGAACCCTAAAAATATCTCTGTACCCCAAAAACCCAAAACTAACCCTGAACCCTAAAAATACCCCTTTATCCAAAAACTAAAAACTGACCCTGAACCCTAAAAATACCCCTTTACCCAAAAACTGAAAACTGACCCTGAACCCTAAAAATACCCCTTTACCCAAAAACTGAAAACTGACCCTGAACCCTAAAAATACCCCTTTACCCAAAAACTGAAAACTGACCCTGAACCCTAAAAATACCCCTTTACCCAAAAACTGAAAACTGACCCTGAACCCTAAAAATACCCCTTTACCCAAAAACTGAAAACTGACCCTGAACCCTAAAAATACCCCTTTACCCAAAAACTGAAAACTGACCCTGAACCCTAAAAATACCCCTTTACCCAAAAACCCAAAACTGACCCTGAACCCTAAAAATACCCCTTTACCCAAAAACCCAAAACTGACCCTGAACCCTAAAAATACCCCTTTACCCAAAAACCCAAAACTGACCCTGAACCCTAAAAATACCCCTTTACCCAAAAACCCAAACTTATAATATTTTTAATAAAATGATATACTTACCAATACTTACGTTGTAATGGTATGCGTTGTAAAGGTACCTGTGTTGTAAATACATGCGTTGTAATGGTATGCGTTGTAATGGATCCTGCGTTGTAAAAGTTGCGTGGTAATGGTAGGTCGTTGTAAAAGTTGCGTGGTAAAGGTTGTATACCGTTAAGAAAACAACCAAAGACGTTATATATTTTTTTTCAAACTTTATTTTTTTATTAACATATATATATATATATATATATATATATATATATATATATATATATATATATATATATATATATATATATACATTGAAAAAACCATAGGTTATAGACCATATATAGTTAGGAATTAGCATTTACAAAACCTTGAAAATTCACTGAAAAAACCATAGGTTATAGATCATATATAGTTAGGAATTAGCATTTAAAAAACCTTATTTTACTCACACAAAACCATTGAAATTCCATATATAGTTAGTTGTACTAACTATATATCGCGCACCCGCAATCCACTGCTGATCATGTCACATATTACATCATTCATGACATGGTCAGTGACATCACTGATGACATCACTGATGACATCTCAAATGACATCACTGATGACATCACTGATGACATCTCAAATGACATCACTGATCACATCACTGATGACATCATTCATGTGATAATACGATGAAGCTCTTCAGACTCTAATATAACCTTAGATACAGTAAGTGTAAACAGACACTCACAGACTGTCACTCATCCATAGAGTTACACACACACCTAGTCAGTCATGCAAAGAATCAATCACACCTCCATTTTCTCAACTATACAGTTATACACACCTTACTTATTCAAACATATACTAACACATATTTACTCTCTTATACAATCCTGGATACAAGTTCACAATGATCCATACAGCCACTCACACATTCACTGGCTCTTATGCACAGCAGTTATTTATATATGTCAACTCTCACATGTACTGTGTTTTACATATGTACTTACTTTGACATGTAGCACTGAGATATCCATTCACTCACCAATACACTCATGCACACAGTCAACCGCCCATACAGCTGTTTCCACATGCACTTTTGAACCCATACATCTAGTGAATCAACTGCTCACACATCTATGCACAGATTCATTCACCTCCCAGCCACCCACACATACACTCAGTCTCCCATACAAATACTTGGGCAACCAATCAATAACCCATATAGTTAATCATATTGCTAATGATTAACACATGCTGCAGTTTACAGAACAACAGACATAATGATGCACAAATTAAGACAGTTTAGTCACTAACCCATGCACTCAGTGAGACACATTTAATCACTCACTCATACAGTCAGTCATGCACCTACTAAATCCTTCATCCAGACATTTATACATCCACTCATTCTTAAATATGTAAGACATATTTTAACTTTACAGAAAAATACAGTCACTGGATGTTGTCATCAGTGATGTCATTTGAGATGTCATCAGTGATGTCATCAGTGATGTCATTTGAGATGTCATCAGTGATGTCATCAGTGATGTCATTTGAGATGTCATCAGTGATGTCATCAGTGATGTCACTGACCATGTCATGAATGATGTAATATGTGACATGATCAGCAGTGGATTGCGGGTGCGCGATATATAGTTAGTACAACTAACTATATATGGAATTTCAATGGTTTTGTGTGAGTAAAATAAGGTTTTTTAAATGCTAATTCCTAACTATATATGATCTATAACCTATGGTTTTTTCAGTGAATTTTCAAGGTTTTGTAAATGCTAATTCCTAACTATATATGGTCTATAACCTATGGTTTTTTCAATGAATTTCATTGGTTTTTTAAAAGCTAATATCTATAGCTGTAAAATGTATTCTTCTTTAAATCCAAAAATATATTTTATATGTTTATTAATAATTTTTTTAAATATTTTTTTTGTTTCGCTCCCGGTCCGCGAACCGGGAAGCTTCCCGTTAGCTCAATCTGATTCCGCGATCCGGTCCGCGAACCGGTAAGAAATCAACATAGTGACGGTATCGCGTTGCCGCGTAATGCGTCTTATGACGTACTGCGTTAGCGCACCCGGAAGTGCCCCGGGGCGCGGACCGAGGCGCGAAACGCAACTCCCCGGAAGCGATCCGCGGCGCGAAAGCGCGACGTATCGCGTTGCCGCGAAATGCGTCTTGTGACGTATCGCGTTAGCGCACCCGGAAGTGTCCCGGGGCGCGGACCGAGGCGCGAAGCGCAGCGAACCGGAAGCTAACCGGGGAGCGTTCCGCAGCGCGTAACATGAGCGTTAGAGGTCATGTGACTTGTTAATAAAACTTTTCATTGGTTCATTTCACTTTTAGTTTCATAATTATGGAAGGCTAGGTCATGTGACCTAAAAATAACACTTTTCATTGGTTGAGAAGTATTGTTTTTTCCAAATGATGAAAACCACTCCTTCTTTCCTCACTCTGACTTTCATTATTGTGAGAGGAAGACCTATTTTGCTTCTTGGAAGACCAATTTTGATTGTATGAAAATGGCTTCACTGATTGCTTCAGCTGGTGCACCCCCACCACCACCTCCACCTCCTCATGGGAAGAGAGGACCACCTCCCCAGGTGGTTACCAACACTGAGGAGGAAGATGAAGAGATGGATGAGGAGGGAGAACAACCACAATTCCTGGAAGAGTTGCCCCGGGTTTCAAGAAAGAAACCCAGTTTCATCTGGCAGTTTTTCTCCATCCCTCGTGGCCAAAAAAAGGTCAATGCCAGGTACGCAACATGCCTCATATGCAAGGAACAATTGTCCAGAGGGACGGACAAAAAATACAGCTATGGTAATCATACCATGCATAGGCACATGACGAGGAAACATCCCCTAAATTACAGCCGGGCGGAATTAAGGGATATGATGGACAATCCTCGACCAACTCCTGTGGCGAGACCAACAACATCGGTTTCTTTATCACCAGAGGAGGCACGGGAAACTGTGCCAAATATCCAACCAAATTTTGGGCACATGATTCACTTATGTATGCACTGTCGTGCATTAATAGCTTGTGGCAACATGAGCATCAATGCACTGAACCTGGCGTATGAACACCATGATTGCCCTAACCGCCCCCAGTAATTTTTTTTTGCTCCTGTTGAGCCCTTTTCAACGCCTGTTTTTTGTTGTTTCCCCCCCCACAAAAAAAACAAAAAAATTATAAAATCGTTCAAAAAATACAAAAAAAACAAAAAATGTTCAAAAAATGAAAAAAAAATATAAAACAACAAAAATATAAAAAAAAAAGTTCTTTTCAGAACTACCTTCCCTTTAAAAAAAAATTGCTACAATGTTTAGCACTCTGGCAAGCTCTATTTCTTTTGGTTCGCTCCCGGGTTAGCTTCCCGGTACGCGGACCGGGAGCTAACCAAAAAAGTAACCAAAAAATTGTTTTTTTGAAAAAAAAGTGTAAGTATAAGGAAAGTAAACAGAGAGTGATGTTAAAAGAAAGACAGCTATAGGGAGTAAATGTGGGAACTTATGTTCACTCAACAAGAGGACATATCGGACAGTCAAATGCTAGACGTACTAATAAATTTTGAAAAACAATCCGAAAAATAAAATTGTATGTAATATTAAAAAATTGTTTGAGTCTTAAATCATTTTTATATGTAATTAATAAACTAGTTAAATGTTAGAAATGTTATTACATTTTCAACCACAATCACAATAATAAATAATTGCTTAAAAAAGTTAAAAAAATAAAAAATAATCAACAAAACCAACAATCAAATAACATACTGCATTTGAAAAGTCTCTCATTCATTTTTCATTGCAGTACGCTGCCCAGAACGCTTCCCGGTTCGCGGACCGGGCGCTACCCACGAAAAAAAACAAAAAAAAATTATTTTTTTTTGCCCCGCGGGGCCCTTTTAAAGCCTCCACATTAAACCTAGGGGGTCACGGAGGATCTACTATGCCCCCTTATGGTTATTTCCCCCTTTGTTTTGGCCTCCTCTTGTCTCTCAATCCTACCGAGAGACAAGATGGCGGCCGCTCCGGACTGTTTAGAATGTTGACAGACACCGGAAAGACAATCAGCTTCGCTACGCGAAGTTCTGGTACGCTCCCCGGTCCGCGAACCGGGGAGCTGCCCGGTCCGCTGTTACAGATATATATCTTTTTTTAAACGGTAATTTCTCAAAATCCACTGGAGCACATATATTGAGACCTACAAAAGGCACATCGGGCTACCAGTCCCTACAATTTTGCCAAGTTTCGTGCAAATCCATTCAGCCGTTCGGGCTAAAAATGAGGCTAACCGCCCTATGGAAAAATCAATGTTAAAAACACGTTTTGGGACCCCCCTTTTTTCTCGGCCCCCCCTGGACGAACCCCCCCCAAATTTTCAGGGGCTGCTCAGAAACAAAATGTTCCATTTTCCAGAAAATTTCAGCCAATTCCGTCCACAAACGCCAAAGTTATTAGACATAGAATTTTCAAAAATCCGATAGGGAAAAAATCCTAACTATATATACCTACTGGCGACTGCCAGTAGGTAATATATATATATATATATATATATATATATATATATATATATATATAAACGATAAACTAATAAACAAAATTTAACAAATATAATACAAAACAACAAGGCGGAACACTCCTGTGGGGACCATGGATGTCGACGACAGAGCCTGGAAAATAAAGCACAAAATAAGGACGTGTGTAATGCGAATATCAAAGGAGTGAGAAACAGAGAAGAAAAATAAAGCCAGAGAGAAAAAGAGAGGGAAGGAAAGAAAGGGAGTGAGAAAGGTAGAAGGAAGAAAGAGATAGAAGGAAAGAAATGAAGAGAGTGAGATAGTGAAGAGAGGGAAGTGTGAGAGAGAGAGAGACACTGCCACCCCGGCGCATCCATGAGCAAATAATTACCTGGTATAATATGCAGTATTGGGCAGTCCACGTGCCCATCAAAACTCCGCGGATCTCAGAGATGTTGCTGAGTCCTGAGTAATGAATGGGGGAGACCACATCAGCTTCTCCGCGGATCTCACAGATGTCGCTGTGCCCTGAGTCATGAATGGCGGAGACCACATCATCTTCTCCACGGCCCGGCAGATCTCACACATGTCGCTGAGTCCTGAGTCATCAATGTTTGAGACCACATCAGCTTCTCCGCAGCCCGGCAGATCTCCCACGTGTCGCTGAGTCCTGAGTCCTCAATGGCGGAGACCACATCAGGTTCTCCGCGGCCAGGCAGATCTCACACATGTTGCTGAGTCCTGAGTCATCAATGGCAGAGACCACATCAGCTTGTCATGGCGCTAACCCTGTGAAACTCAAGTCTGTGCCACGTGGTGGTAGGCCCCTGATGGCCACATGAGCTTTGGGTGGCACTAACCCTGTGCAATTCAAGTCCACGCCATGTGGTAGTAGGCCCATGCCGGCCATACAGCTCAGGGTGCGACTAACCCTCTGCGCAACTTTTCATGGACTCTTTATGATTCAGACCCGTGGAGCGTCCGCCATCCAGTCACCAGCGGCAATAAAGGATGTGACTTTGTCGATCCATGATATTTGCGTGATCACATGGCCTGTGACGCATGTGCCGGATGGGTATGGTGTGTGTGCAAACCTGCCCTCAGGGAGTGGCCGTGACATGTTGACAAGTAGACCACTGATCTGCACACCAACAGCGAGTACGTCTGCGACAGGTAGCTGTGTGGGGCAAACGTCGGAACATAATCATAGTGGTGTGGCGTACGACGGAAAAGGGCAGGGATAGCCACAATGACACAGAAGGCTCGTAGTACTGCGTCTGTGAGTCGAGCGGACGGGCTACAGCTGTCCCTCTGCGGCCTGGGTGCAAACTGTTCATAACTTACACTACATAAGTGATAAAAAATCATTTGATTTGATCAGTGATGTCATCAGTGATGTCATTTGAGATGTCATCAGTGATGTCACTGACCATGTCATGAATAACGTAATATGTGATGCCATCAGCAGTGCATTGCAAGGGCGCGAGTTATAGTTAGCTCAACTAACTGTAACAGGGGAATTTCTATGGTTTTGTATGAGTGAAATGTCCAACAAACTATAACGTCCCTGAAACCTATGGTTTTTTCAG
This sequence comes from Lissotriton helveticus, assembly GCF_964261635.1. Lineage (NCBI taxonomy): Eukaryota > Metazoa > Chordata > Amphibia > Caudata > Salamandridae > Lissotriton > Lissotriton helveticus. The sequence continues at coordinate 993,549,667 of NC_136067.1, forward strand.
TGAATTTCTAAGGTTTTTTAAATGCTAATTTCTAACTATAACGTGTACCATACCATAGTTAAAAAACTATCATAGATCACCCCAAAAAGATTTTTGTTCGCAAAAAATTTGAAAAAATCTGATAAAGTGTTTTAATTTGTCCAATCTAAAATTAACATCTATATAAATGGAATTAGCTGATAATGAACTTTGATCTGCAGTTATATCAAAAATATGTAAATAATCACTCATGTTCCTTTTTTTTTTTTAATTGGTAACATTTATGTTGAACTACGTTTCCCATAATGCCTCCTAAATGGCATACATGGGAACCTTTAAAACGTGAAAGCGATGAAGGACTCACACACAGTGAGCAAGACTTGAAGTCAGTTGAAACGCGTTGGTGGTGGTCTATGGTGTTTATCTGCATGTAATAAACTGTTGAGAGGAGTAAACTCTGCTGGAGTGCAGTGTTTTCCTTTGTTAGGAACCTTTGATGTGGAAATATCGAGGAGGACAAGCTCGTCCTCTGCACCGGCACCCGCTGTGGGAAAGAGCGCTCTCCTTTGGGCTATTTGTTCTTGAATTTATATATATGTATTACCTACTGGAGGTCGCCAGTAGGTAGATATAGTTAGGACCTAGTTTCCATAAGAAATCTGCAACATTCTATGGGAATAACTTTGGCGCCGGTGGACAAATCTTTGCGAATTTCTCAAAGAAGATGGCTCGCTCCTTCCCTGAAAGTTTTGGGGGGATTCGTCAAGTGGGGGCCGAGAAAAAAGGGGGGTCAAAAAACGTGTTTTCCCCATGTTATTTTCCATAAGACGATTAGACACGGCTACAGACCGAACGGCTGAACGGATTTACAAGAAATTTGGCAAAATGGAAGAGTGTGGTTCGCAGATCACGCTTTTGCTCAAATGGTGTAAATCCCTCCAGTAGTTCCTGAGAAAATCATAAAAATATATATATATATCTATAAGCGCGCACCGTGTGCGCACCCGTCCGAGCACCGTGCGCAAATCGGGTGTGCGCGAGCGGAATTCTGATTTGCTGTTAGACGATGATGCACTGGGCCAGGGACAGACTAATTTGCATATAGCCAGGTTCTGAGCTGGGATGGGGCAGTGAGCTAAATAACGGTGATGGATCAAGCCCTGATCTTTGGACTGGGTAAGAGTGGTCTGCTTAATTCAGACACTCTGTTCATCACCACCCCCTTTTCTGAATCGTTTTTGGCCACTATAGGTGTGGCAGGGTATACTCAGACATGAGTCCCTTGCTCACTGCTCCATCAGGATTCAAGCAAGCCGGGCCGACGAGGCTGAAATGCCAGAAACCGGTCCCCGGTAGCTTGTCTCCTTTCTGGTGAAGAATTGGCTTGGTAGTTTGGTCTGCCCTGTTCCCATGATGCACTGGGCCAGGGACAGACTAATTTGCATATAGCCAGGTTCTGAGCTGGGATGGGGCAGTGAGCTAAATAACGGTGATGGATCAAGCCCTGATCTTTGGACTGGGTAAGAGTGGTCTGCTTAATTCAGACACTCTGTTCATCACCACCCCCTTTTCTGAATCGTTTTTGGCCACTATAGGTGTGGCAGGGTATACTCAGACATGAGTCCCTTGCTCACTGCTCCATCAGGATTCAAGCAAGCCGGGCCGACGAGGCTGAAATGCCAGAAACCGGTCCCCGGTAGCTTGTCTCCTTTCTGGTGAAGAATTGGCTTGGTAGTTTGGTGTGCCCTGTTCCCATGATGCACTGGGCCAGGGACAGACTAATTTGCATATAGCCAGGTTCTGAGCTGGGATGGGGCAGTGAGCTAAATAACGGTGATGGATCAAGCCCTGATCTTTGGACTGGGTAAGAGTGGTCTGCTTAATTCAGACACTCTGTTCATCACCACCCCCTTTTCTGAATCGTTTTTGGCCACTATAGGTGTGGCAGGGTATACTCAGACATGAGTCCCTTGCTCACTGCTCCATCAGGATTCAAGCAAGCCGGGCCGACGAGGCTGAAATGCCAGAAACCGGTCCCCGGTAGCTTGTCTCCTTTCTGGTGAAGAATTGGCTTGGTAGTTTGGGCTGCCCTGTTCCCATGATGCACTGGGCCAGGGACAGACTAATTTGCATATAGCCAGGTTCTGAGCTGGGATGGGGCAGTGAGCTAAATAACGGTGATGGATCAAGCCCTGATCTTTGGACTGGGTAAGAGTGGTCTGCTTAATTCAGACACTCTGTTCATCACCACCCCCTTTTCTGAATCGTTTTTGGCCACTATAGGTGTGGCAGGGTATACTCAGACATGAGTCCCTTGCTCACTGCTCCATCAGGATTCAAGCAAGCCGGGCCGACGAGGCTGAAATGCCAGACACCGGTCCCCGGTAGCTTGTCTCCTTTCTGGTGAAGAATTGGCTTGGTAGTTTGGTCTGCCCTGTTCCCATGATGCACTGGGCCAGGGACAGACGAATTTGCATATAGCCAGGTTCTGAGCTGGGATGGGGCAGTGAGCTAAATAACGGTGATGGATCAAGCCCTGATCTTTGGACTGGGTAAGAGTGGTCTGCTTAATTCAGACACTCTGTTCATCACCACCCCCTTTTCTGAATCGTTTTTGGCCACTATTGGTGTGGCAGGGTATACTCAGACATGAGTCCCTTGCTCACTGCTCCATCAGGATTCAAGCAAGCCGGGCCGACGAGGCTGAAATGCCAGAAACCGGTCCCCGGTAGCTTGTCTCCTTTCTGGTGAAGAATTGGCTTGGTAGTTTGGTCTGCCCTGTTCCCATGATGCACTGGGCCAGGGACAGACTAATTTGCATATAGCCAGGTTCTGAGCTGGGATGGGGCAGTGAGCTAAATAACGGTGATGGATCAAGCCCTGATCTTTGGACTGGGTAAGAGTGGTCTGCTTAATTCAGACACTCTGTTCATCACCACCCCCTTTTCTGAATCGTTTTTGGCCACTATAGGTGTGGCAGGGTATACTCAGACATGAGTCACTTGCTCACTGCTCCATCAGGATTCAAGCAAGCCGGGCCGACGAGGCTGAAATGCCAGAAACCGGTCCCCGGTAGCTTGTCTCCTTTCTAGTGAAGAATTGGCTTGGTAGTTTGGTCTGCCCTGTTCCCATGATGCACTGGGCCAGGGACAGACTAATTTGCATATAGCCAGGTTCTGAGCTGGGATGGGGCAGTGAGCTAAATAACGGTGATGGATCAAGCCCTGATCTTTGGACTGGGTAAGAGTGGTCTGCTTAATTCAGACACTCTGTTCATCACCACCCCCTTTTCTGAATCGTTTTTGGCCACTATAGGTGTGGCAGGGTATACTCAGACATGAGTCCCTTGCTCACTGCTCCATCAGGATTCAAGCAAGCCGGGCCGACGAGGCTGAAATGCCAGAAACCGGTCCCCGGTAGCTTGTCTCCTTTCTGGTGAAGAATTGGCTTGGTAGTTTGGTCTGCCCTGTTCCCATGATGCACTGGGCCAGGGACAGACTAATTTGCATATAGCCAGGTTCTGAGCTGGGATGGGGCAGTGAGCTAAATAACGGTGATGGATCAAGCCCTGATCTTTGGACTGGGTAAGAGTGGTCTGCTTAATTCAGACACTCTGTTCATCACCACCCCCTTTTCTGAATCGTTTTTGGCCACTATAGGTGTGGCAGGGTATACTCAGACATGAGTCCCTTGCTCACTGCTCCATCAGGATTCAAGCAAGCCGGGCCGACGAGGCTGGAATGCCAGAAACCGGTCCCCGGTTGCTTGTCTCCTTTCTGGTGAAGAATTGGCTTGGTAGTTTGGTCTGCCCTGTTCCCATGATGCACTGGGCCAGGGACAGACTAATTTGCATATAGACAGGTTCTGAGCTGGGATGGGGCAGTGAGCTGAATAACGGTGATGGATCAAGCCCTGATCTTTGGACTGGGTAAGAGTGGTCTGCTTAATTCAGACACTCTGTTCATCACCACCCCCTTTTCTGAATCGTTTTTGGCCACTATAGGTGTGGCAGGGTATACTCAGACATGAGTCCCTTGCTCACTGCTCCATCAGGATTCAAGCAAGCCGGGCCGACGAGGCTGAAATGTCAGAAACCGGTCCCCGGAAGCTTGTCTCCTTTCTGGTGAAGAATTGGCTTGGTAGTTTGGTCTGCCCTGTTCCCATGATGCACTGGGCCAGGGACAGACTAATTTGCATATAGCCAGGTTCTGAGCTGGGATGGGGCAGTGAGCTAAATAACGGTGATGGATCAAGCCCTGATCTTTGGACTGGGTAAGAGTGGTCTGCTTAATTCAGACACTCTGTTCATCACCACCCCCTTTTCTGAATCGTTTTTGGCCACTATAGGTGTGGCAGGGTATACTCAGACATGAATCCCTTGCTCACTGCTCCATCAGGATTCAAGCAAGCCGGGCCGACGAGGCTGAAATGCCAGAAACCGGTCCCCGGTAGCTTGTCTCCATTCTGGTGAAGAATTGCCTTGGTAGTTTGGTCTGCCCTGTTCCCATGATGCACTGGGCCAGGGACAGACTAATTTGCATATAGCCAGGTTCTGAGCTGGGATGGGGCAGTGAGCTAAATAACGGTGATGGATCAAGCCCTGATCTTTGGACTGGGTAAGAGTGGTCTGCTTAATTCAGACACTCTGTTCATCACCACCCCCTTTTCTGAATCGTTTTTGGCCACTATAGGTGTGGCAGGGTATACTCAGACATGAGTCCCTTGCTCACTGCTCCATCAGGATTCAAGCAAGCCGGGCCGACGAGGCTGAAATGCCAGAAACCGGTCCCCGGTAGCTTGTCTCCTTTCTGGTGATGAATTGGCTTGGTAGTTTGGTCTGCCCTGTTCCCATGATGCACTGGGCCAGGGACAGACTAATTTGCATATAGCCAGGTTCTGAGGTGGGATGGGGCAGTGAGCTAAATAACGGTGATGGATCAAGCCCTGATCTTTGGACTGGGTAAGAGTGGTCTGCTTAATTCAGACACTCTGTTCATCACCACCCCCTTTTCTGAATCGTTTTTGGCCACTATAGGTGTGGCAGGGTATACTCAGACATGAGTCCCTTGCTCACTGCTCCATCAGGATTCAAGCAAGCCGGGCCGACGAGGCTGAAATGTCAGAAACCGGTCCCCGGTAGCTTGTCTCCTTTCTGGTGAAGAATTGGCTTGGTAGTTTGGTCTGCCCTGTTCCCATGATGCACTGGGCCAGGGACAGACTAATTTGCATATAGCCAGGTTCTGAGCTGGGATGGGGCAGTGAGCTAAATAACGGTGATGGATCAAGCCCTGATCTTTGGACTGGGTAAGAGTGGTCTGCTTAATTCAGACACTCTGTTCATCACCACCCCCTTTTCTGAATCGTTTTTGGCCACTATAGGTGTGGCAGGGTATACTCAGACATGAATCCCTTGCTCACTGCTCCATCAGGATTCAAGCAAGCCGGGCCGACGAGGCTGAAATGCCAGAAACCGGTCCCCGGTAGCTTGTCTCCATTCTGGTGAAGAATTGCCTTGGTAGTTTGGTCTGCCCTGTTCCCATGATGCACTGGGCCAGGGACAGACTAATTTGCATATAGCCAGGTTCTGAGCTGGGATGGGGCAGTGAGCTAAATAACGGTGATGGATCAAGCCCTGATCTTTGGACTGGGTAAGAGTGGTCTGCTTAATTCAGACACTCTGTTCATCACCACCCCCTTTTCTGAATCGTTTTTGGCCACTATTGGTGTGGCAGGGTATACTCAGACATGAGTCCCTTGCTCACTGCTCCATCAGGATTCAAGCAAGCCGGGCCGACGAGGCTGAAATGCCAGAAACCGGTCCCCGGTAGCTTGTCTCCTTTCTGGTGAAGAATTGGCTTGGTAGTTTGGTCTGCCCTGTTCCCATGATGCACTGGGCCAGGGACAGACTAATTTGCATATAGCCAGGTTCTGAGCTGGGATGGGGCAGTGAGCTAAATAACGGTGATGGATCAAGCCCTGATCTTTGGACTGGGTAAGAGTGGTCTGCTTAATTCAGACACTCTGTTCATCACCACCCCCTTTTCTGAATCGTTTTTGGCCACTATAGGTGTGGCAGGGTATACTCAGACATGAGTCCCTTGCTCACTGCTCCATCAGGATTCAAGCAAGCCGGGCCGACGAGGCTGAAATGCCAGAAACCGGTCCCCGGTAGCTTGTCTCCTTTCTGGTGAAGAATTGGCTTGGTAGTTTGGTCTGCCCTGTTCCCATGATGCACTGGGCCAGGGACAGACTAATTTGCATATAGCCAGGTTCTGAGCTGGGATGGGGCAGTGAGCTAAATAACGGTGATGGATCAAGCCCTGATCTTTGGACTGGGTAAGAGTGGTCTGCTTAATTCAGACACTCTGTTCATCACCACCCCCTTTTCTGAATCGTTTTTGGCCACTATAGGTGTGGCAGGGTATACTCAGACATGAGTCCCTTGCTCACTGCTCCATCAGGATTCAAGCAAGCCGGGCCGACGAGGCTGAAATGCCAGAAACCGGTCCCCGGTAGCTTGTCTCCATTCTGGTGAAGAATTGCCTTGGTAGTTTGGTCTGCCCTGTTCCCATGATGCACTGGGCCAGGGACAGACTAATTTGCATATAGCCAGGTTCTGAGCTGGGATGGGGCAGTGAGCTAAATAACGGTGATGGATCAAGCCCTGATCTTTGGACTGGGTAAGAGTGGTCTGCTTAATTCAGACACTCTGTTCATCACCACCCCCTTTTCTGAATCGTTTTTGGCCACTATAGGTGTGGCAGGGTATACTCAGACATGAGTCACTTGCTCACTGCTCCATCAGGATTCAAGCAAGCCGGGCCGACGAGGCTGAAATGCCAGAAACCGGTCCCCGGTAGCTTGTCTCCTTTCTGGTGATGAATTGGCTTGGTAGTTTGGTCTGCCCTGTTCCCATGATGCACTGGGCCAGGGACAGACTAATTTGCATATAGCCAGGTTCTGAGCTGGGATGGGGCAGTGAGCTAAATAACGGTGATGGATCAAGCCCTGATCTTTGGACTGGGTAAGAGTGGTCTGCTTAATTCAGACACTCTGTTCATCACCACCCCCTTTTCTGAATCGTTTTTGTCCACTATAGGTGTGGCAGGGTATACTCAGACATGAGTCCCTTGCTCACTGCTCCATCAGGATTCAAGCAAGCCGGGCCGACGAGGCTGAAATGTCAGAAACCGGTCCCCGGTAGCTTGTCTCCTTTCTGGTGAAGAATTGGCTTGGTAGTTTGGTCTGCCCTGTTCCCATGATGCACTGGGCCAGGGACAGACTAATTTGCATATAGCCAGGTTCTGAGCTGGGATGGGGCAGTGAGCTAAATAACGGTGATGGATCAAGCCCTGATCTTTGGACTGGGTAAGAGTGGTCTGCTTAATTCAGACACTCTGTTCATCACCACCCCCTTTTCTGAATCGTTTTTGGCCACTATAGGTGTGGCAGGGTATACTCAGACATGAATCCCTTGCTCACTGCTCCATCAGGATTCAAGCAAGCTGGGCCGACGAGGCTGAAATGCCAGAAACCGGTCCCCGGTAGCTTGTCTCCATTCTGGTGAAGAATTGCCTTGGTAGTTTGGTCTGCCCTGTTCCCATGATGCACTGGGCCAGGGACAGACTAATTTGCATATAGCCAGGTTCTGAGCTGGGATGGGGCAGTGAGCTAAATAACGGTGATGGATCAAGCCCTGATCTTTGGACTGGGTAAGAGTGGTCTGCTTAATTCAGACACTCTGTTCATCACCACCCCCTTTTCTGAATCGTTTTTGGCCACTATAGGTGTGGCAGGGTATACTCAGACATGAGTCCCTTGCTCACTGCTCCATCAGGATTCAAGCAAGCTGGGCCGACGAGGCTGAAATGCCAGAAACCGGTCCCCGGTAGCTTGTCTCCTTTCTGGTGATGAATTGGCTTGGTAGTTTGGTCTGCCCTGTTCCCATGATGCACTGGGCCAGGGACAGACTAATTTGCATATAGCCAGGTTCTGAGCTGGGATGGGGCAGTGAGCTAAATAACGGTGATGGATCAAGCCCTGATCTTTGGACTGGGTAAGAGTGGTCTGCTTAATTCAGACACTCTGTTCATCACCACCCCCTTTTCTGAATCGTTTTTGGCCACTATAGGTGTGGCAGGGTATACTCAGACATGAGTCCCTTGCTCACTGCTCCATCAGGATTCAAGCAAGCCGGGCCGACGAGGCTGAAATGCCAGAAACCGGTCCCCGGTAGCTTGTCTCCTTTCTGGTGAAGAATTGGCTTGGTAGTTTGGTCTGCCCTGTTCCCATGATGCACTGGGCCAGGGACAGACTAATTTGCATATAGCCAGGTTCTGAGCTGGGATGGGGCAGTGAGCTAAATAACGGTGATGGATCAAGCCCTGATCTTTGGACTGGGTAAGAGTGGTCTGCTTAATTCAGACACTCTGTTCATCACCACCCCCTTTTCTGAATCGTTTTTGGCCACTATAGGTGTGGCAGGGTATACTCAGACATGAGTCCCTTGCTCACTGCTCCATCAGGATTCAAGCAAGCCGGGCCGACGAGGCTGAAATGCCAGAAACCGGTCCCCGGTAGCTTGTCTCCTTTCTGGTGAAGAATTGGCTTGGTAGTTTGGTCTGCCCTGTTCCCATGATGCACTGGGCCAGGGACAGACTAATTTGCATATAGCCAGGTTCTGAGCTGGGATGGGGCAGTGAGCTAAATAACGGTGATGGATCAAGCCCTGATCTTTGGACTGGGTAAGAGTGGTCTGCTTAATTCAGACACTCTGTTCATCACCACCCCCTTTTCTGAATCGTTTTTGGCCACTATAGGTGTGGCAGGGTATACTCAGACATGAGTCCCTTGCTCACTGCTCCATCAGGATTCAAGCAAGCCGGGCCGACGAGGCTGAAATGCCAGAAACCGGTCCCCGGTAGCTTGTCTACTTTCTGGTGAAGAATTGGCTTGGTAGTTTGGTCTGCCCTGTTCCCATGATGCACTGGGCCAGGGACAGACTAATTTGCATATAGCCAGGTTCTGAGCTGGGATGGGGCAGTGAGCTAAATAACGGTGATGGATCAAGCCCTGATCTTTGGACTGGGTAAGAGTGGTCTGCTTAATTCAGACACTCTGTTCATCACCACCCCGTTTTCTGAATCGTTTTTGGCCACTATAGGTGTGGCAGGGTATACTCAGACATGAGTCCCTTGCTCACTGCTCCATCAGGATTCAAGCAAGCCGGGCCGACGAGGCTGAAATGTCAGAAACCGGTCCCCGGTAGCTTGTCTCCTTTCTGGTGAAGAATTGGCTTGGTAGTTTGGTCTGCCCTGTTCCCATGATGCACTGGGCCAGGGACAGACTAATTTGCATATAGCCAGGTTCTGAGCTGGGATGGGGCAGTGAGCTAAATAACGGTGATGGATCAAGCCCTGATCTTTGGACTGGGTAAGAGTGGTCTGCTTAATTCAGACACTCTGTTCATCACCACCCCCTTTTCTGAATCGTTTTTGGCCACTATAGGTGTGGCAGGGTATACTCAGACATGAATCCCTTGCTCACTGCTCCATCAGGATTCAAGCAAGCCGGGCCGACGAGGCTGAAATGCCAGAAACCGGTCCCCGGTAGCTTGTCTCCATTCTGGTGAAGAATTGCCTTGGTAGTTTGGTCTGCCCTGTTCCCATGATGCACTGGGCCAGGGACAGACTAATTTGCATATAGCCAGGTTCTGAGCTGGGATGTGGCAGTGAGCTAAATAACGGTGATGGATCAAGCCCTGATCTTTGGACTGGGTAAGAGTGGTCTGCTTAATTCAGACACTCTGTTCATCACCACCCCCTTTTCTGAATCGTTTTTGGCCACTATAGGTGTGGCAGGGTATACTCAGACATGAGTCCCTTGCTCACTGCTCCATCAGGATTCAAGCAAGCCGGGCCGACGAGGCTGAAATGCCAGAAACCGGTCCCCGGTAGCTTGTCTCCTTTCTGGTGATGAATTGGCTTGGTAGTTTGGTCTGCCCTGTTCCCATGATGCACTGGGCCAGGGACAGACTAATTTGCATATAGCCAGGTTCTGAGCTGGGATGGGGCAGTGAGCTAAATAACGGTGATGGATCAAGCCCTGATCTTTGGACTGGGTAAGAGTGGTCTGCTTAATTCAGACACTCTGTTCATCACCACCCCCTTTTCTGAATCGTTTTTGGCCACTATAGGTGTGGCAGGGTATACTCAGACATGAGTCCCTTGCTCACTGCTCCATCAGGATTCAAGCAAGCCGGGCCGACGAGGCTGAAATGTCAGAAACCGGTCCCCGGTAGCTTGTCTCCTTTCTGGTGAAGAATTGGCTTGGTAGTTTGGTCTGCCCTGTTCCCATGATGCACTGGGCCAGGGACAGACTAATTTGCATATAGCCAGGTTCTGAGCTGGGATGGGGCAGTGAGCTAAATAACGGTGATGGATCAAGCCCTGATCTTTGGACTGGGTAAGGGTGGTCTGCTTAATTCAGACACTCTGTTCATCACCACCCCCTTTTCTGAATCGTTTTTGGCCACTATAGGTGTGGCAGGGTATACTCAGACATGAATCCCTTGCTCACTGCTCCATCAGGATTCAAGCAAGCCGGGCCGACGAGGCTGAAATGCCAGAAACCGGTCCCCGGTAGCTTGTCTCCATTCTGGTGAAGAATTGCCTTGGTAGTTTGGTCTGCCCTGTTCCCATGATGCACTGGGCCAGGGACAGACTAATTTGCATATAGCCAGGTTCTGAGCTGGGATGGGGCAGTGAGCTAAATAACGGTGATGGATCAAGCCCTGATCTTTGGACTGGGTAAGAGTGGTCTGCTTAATTCAGACACTCTGTTCATCACCACCCCCTTTTCTGAATCGTTTTTGGCCACTATAGGTGTGGCAGGGTATACTCAGACATGAGTCCCTTGCTCACTGCTCCATCAGGATTTAAGCAAGCCGGGCCGACGAGGCTGAAATGCCAGAAACCGGTCCCCGGTAGCTTGTCTCCTTTCTGGTGAAGAATTGGCTTGGTAGTTTGGTCTGCCCTGTTCCCATGATGCACTGGGCCAGGGACAGACTAATTTGCATATAGCCAGGTTCTGAGCTGGGATGGGGCAGTGAGCTAAATAACGGTGATGGATCAAGCCCTGATCTTTGGACTGGGTAAGAGTGGTCTGCTTAATTCAGACACTCTGTTCATCACCACCCCCTTTTCTGAATCGTTTTTGGCCACTATAGGTGTGGCAGGGTATACTCAGACATGAATCCCTTGCTCACTGCTCCATCAGGATTCAAGCAAGCCGGGCCGACGAGGCTGAAATGCCAGAAACCGGTCCCCGGTAGCTTGTCTCCATTCTGGTGAAGAATTGCCTTGGTAGTTTGGTCTGCCCTGTTCCCATGATGCACTGGGCCAGGGACAGACTAATTTGCATATAGCCAGGTTCTGAGCTGGGATGGGGCAGTGAGCTAAATAACGGTGATGGATCAAGCCCTGATCTTTGGACTGGGTAAGAGTGGTCTGCTTAATTCAGACACTCTGTTCATCACCACCCCCTTTTCTGAATCGTTTTTGGCCACTATAGGTGTGGCAGGGTATACTCAGACATGAGTCCCTTGCTCACTGCTCCATCAGGATTCAAGCAAGCCGGGCCGACGAGGCTGAAATGCCAGAAACCGGTCCCCGGTAGCTTGTCTCCTTTCTGGTGATGAATTGGCTTGGTAGTTTGGTCTGCCCTGTTCCCATGATGCACTGGGCCAGGGACAGACTAATTTGCATATAGCCAGGTTCTGAGCTGGGATGGGGCAGTGAGCTAAATAACGGTGATGGATCAAGCCCTGATCTTTGGACTGGGTAAGAGTGGTCTGCTTAATTCAGACACTCTGTTCATCACCACCCCCTTTTCTGAATCGTTTTTGGCCACTATAGGTGTGGCAGGGTATACTCAGACATGAGTCCCTTGCTCACTGCTCCATCAGGATTCAAGCAAGCCGGGCCGACGAGGCTGAAATGTCAGAAACCGGTCCCCGGTAGCTTGTCTCCTTTCTGGTGAAGAATTGGCTTGGTAGTTTGGTCTGCCCTGTTCCCATGATGCACTGGGCCAGGGACAGACTAATTTGCATATAGCCAGGTTCTGAGCTGGGATGGGGCAGTGAGCTAAATAACGGTGATGGATCAAGCCCTGATCTTTGGACTGGGTAAGGGTGGTCTGCTTAATTCAGACACTCTGTTCATCACCACCCCCTTTTCTGAATCGTTTTTGGCCACTATAGGTGTGGCAGGGTATACTCAGACATGAATCCCTTGCTCACTGCTCCATCAGGATTCAAGCAAGCCGGGCCGACGAGGCTGAAATGCCAGAAACCGGTCCCCGGTAGCTTGTCTCCATTCTGGTGAAGAATTGCCTTGGTAGTTTGGTCTGCCCTGTTCCCATGATGCACTGGGCCAGGGACAGACTAATTTGCATATAGCCAGGTTCTGAGCTGGGATGGGGCAGTGAGCTAAATAACGGTGATGGATCAAGCCCTGATCTTTGGACTGGGTAAGAGTGGTCTGCTTAATTCAGACACTCTGTTCATCACCACCCCCTTTTCTGAATCGTTTTTGGCCACTATAGGTGTGGCAGGGTATACTCAGACATGAGTCCCTTGCTCACTGCTCCATCAGGATTTAAGCAAGCCGGGCCGACGAGGCTGAAATGCCAGAAACCGGTCCCCGGTAGCTTGTCTCCTTTCTGGTGATGAATTGGCTTGGTAGTTTGGTCTGCCCTGTTCCCATGATGCACTGGGCCAGGGACAGACTAATTTGCATATAGCCAGGTTCTGAGCTGGGATGGGGCAGTGAGCTAAATAACGGTGATGGATCAAGCCCTGATCTTTGGACTGGGTAAGAGTGGTCTGCTTAATTCAGACACTCTGTTCATCACCACCCCCTTTTCTGAATCGTTTTTGGCGACTATAGGTGTGGCAGGGTATACTCAGACATGAGTCCCTTGCTCACTGCTCCATCAGGATTCAAGCAAGCCGGGCCGACGAGGCTGAAATGCCAGAAACCGGTCCCCGGTAGCTTGTCTCCTTTCTGGTGAAGAATTGGCTTGGTAGTTTGGTCTGCCCTGTTCCCATGATGCACTGGGCCAGGGACAGACTAATTTGCATATAGCCAGGTTCTGAGCTGGGATGGGGCAGTGAGCTAAATAACGGTGATGGATCAAGCCCTGATCTTTGGACTGGGTAAGAGTGGTCTGCTTAATTCAGACACTCTGTTCATCACCACCCCCTTTTCTGAATCGTTTTTGGCCACTATAGGTGTGGCAGGGTATACTCAGACATGAGTCCCTTGCTCACTGCTCCATCAGGATTCAAGCAAGCCGGGCCGACGAGGCTGAAATGCCAGAAACCGGTCCCCGGTAGCTTGTCTCCTTTCTGGTGAAGAATTGGCTTGGTAGTTTGGTCTGCCCTGTTCCCATGATGCACTGGGCCAGGGACAGACTAATTTGCATATAGCCAGGTTCTGAGCTGGGATGGGGCAGTGAGCTAAATAACGGTGATGGATCAAGCCCTGATCTTTGGACTGGGTAAGAGTGGTCTGCTTAATTCAGACACTCTGTTCATCACCACCCCCTTTTCTGAATCGTTTTTGGCCACTATAGGTGTGGCAGGGTATGCTCAGACATGAGTCCCTTGCTCACTGCTCCATTAGGATTCAAGCAAGCCGGGTCGACGAGGCTGAAATGCCAGAAACCGGTCCCCGGTAGCTTGTCTACTTTCTGGTGAAGAATTGGCTTGGTAGTTTGGTCTGCCCCGTTCCCATGATGCACTGGGCCAGGGACAGACTAATTTGCATATAGCCAGGTTCTGAGCTGGGATGGGGCAGTGAGCTAAATAACGGTGATGGATCAAGCCCTGATCTTTGGACTGGGTAAGAGTGGTCTGCTTAATTCAGACACTCTGTTCATCACCACCCCCTTTTCTGAATCGTTAGACGTCTGTCAACATTCCAATCGGTCGAAATTAGGAAGTGTTGGCCGCCATTTTGTGTCCGAGACAGAAGAGAGTGGAAACCAAAAGTGGATAACGTGAAAAGGGGGCAGGGTAGAGACTCCCTGGCCCCCTAGGTCTTCTCAGGGGGTCCCTGAAGGACCCCAAAGGCCTAAAAAAACATATATTTTTTAAAATCGTGAGGTGCGCGCACCTTGCACGTACCCCGAGGCACAAGTGAGTGAAAAACAAAAGTGGAAAACATGAAAAGGGGGCAGGGTAGAGACTACCTGACCCCCTAGGCCTTCTCAGGGGGTCCCTGAAGGACCCCGAAGGCCCAAAAAAATCTTTTTTTTTTTTAAATCGCGGGATGCGCGCACGTTGCACGCACCCCGAGGCAAAAGTGAGTGAAAAACAAAAGTAGAGAACGTGAAAAGGGGGTAGGGTAGAGACTCCCTGACCCCGTAGGCCTTCTCAGGGGGTCCCTGAAGGACCCTGAAGGTCAAATAATTATTTATTTTTTGGGGTGAAAAAATCGCGAGGTGCGCGCACGTTGCACGCACCCTCGAGGCAAAAATTCTTGAGGTGCGCGCACGTAAAAAAAAAATATATATATACAGTTAAATAACAAGTTTGAGTGTTTAGATGTTGGTTGGCTCTAAAAAGAACCATTGTGTTCATTGAGTGTTTTTTGTACCTACAAGTAAGTTCCGATGCAGAGTCTAAAATTCAAGAGGAAGACTCTGTTCCCCTCATCTGTGAATTGTACACCGTCTCCTCTATAAATGCCTTGCATGTTGTAACGCAAGTTGTTGTGGTATATAGAACCCATACCATAGTCTCTGAGGAAAGCAGAAACAGACTTATTCACATGTTTCCTTGCTTTCTCAATCTGTGGGCAATATTGGTTGGACCAGTTCCATTTTTGCCTTTGACATATATTAGAATATACAAAGGCAGTTTGTGGAAAAAGTGACATCAATTGCCCAAAGGTGTCCTTTAAAAGCATTTCCAGACCTACCCCAGTCAAAGTGCCTAGGTCATTGCCACCACAGTGCACAATTATGAGGTCAGGGTGTGGGAGATGCAAAAAGGATTTTACCAATGGCATCAATTGGTGACATCTCAATCCTCTCTGGCCAATCCCCATAATATCCACATTTGGTAAATCAAGGTTGAGAAAGCATCTATTTGCTGCATACCTTTCACTTCAGTAAATATAGCTGTGTCCTACAATCCACACTCTAAGCATCTTGAAGGGAGATCAGATTGTACTCAGATGGGCTCTGGAAATGAAATGGCAGTTTGAAAAGTAGTAGTTTAGAAAAAAATTTGGATGAGATTCAGTGCACTTGAAAAAGAATAAATGATTGGTGGTTTCTGAAAATTCAACATTGAAAACTAGGTTGCATGCTACTGTTTTTTTTTTAAGAAGAAATGTTAATGGTTGAGAGAAAGTGATTGAAAGAACACTGCACAGGATTTGCTTCTGTTTTGAAAAGTCAAACACCCTTGCTGTTTTGTTTTGCAGATGAACTTATCACCTGTGTGTTCAGTTCGGTGTCTATGGAGTGTTTCCATGGTAACAGGCAGAGAGAGCAGTGGGGGAAGGTTGAATTTTATGAGAGATTGAAAGTGTTTCAATGTAGAACCAATTAAAATGTTAGTTTGGTTTTGAATTTGTGTGGGAAGATATTTGATTGGTTATCTTCAAGATTAGAGTGTAAAATTAGAGGGAAGCTATGCCATTTTGTGCTTGCTGTCACTGGTGCACGGTTCAGAGATTCTGCTTAAGAAAATCTGCTGTGTGATTGACACTGTTCTAAAACTACAAAAGCATTTCTAAAGGTGAGTTGTTATTTTGTAAGGGGATCTATGTTTTGCAGTCTAAGTTAAATTGAAAAATGTATTCTAATGTGGAAGCAGGAGTTTATTTGAACAGAGTCTAATTTTGAATTTGTCTGCTTTGGGAAAAATATTGTGAAAGGAGCATTTGGTATGTTGATGTGTTTGAGGAAATATTTTTTGCAGTATAGTGCTGTTGTTAAAAATGATATAATAATTTGCTTAGTTGATGTGTTTTAAAATATGGCTTATCTACATTCTTAGTCCCACCTTGAGCCCTTGCATTGCCTGTACACCACTGCACTGTCCAAAAATGTGAAACAGCACTCCTAGGTAGACTTTTTTTCACTGTAGTAATCATTTTTGTGAATTGCAAGGTATACTGTCATGTGTCTAAGATTAAAGTGTGAGTGAGAATTCATTTCAGAAAAATGTGACAGAATAATTTGCTTAGTTGATGTGTTTTTAAATATGGCAAAATATGTAGTCTTGGTGTGAGTCATTCCTTATGACAGTTAGTGCTATAAAGTTGAAAGCAGCATTTGTGTCAGGCCTCTGAATTCCCAAATAGTCTCCATGCTGTGTAATAAAGATCCTGGGTGTGCTGTAGAAATTGCATACCAACTTTTTCAGTAGCATGTAGAAATAATTTCAGTGAATTCTCATTTCTACATTCTTAGTCCCACCTTGAGCCCCTGCATTGCCTGTACACCACTGCACGGGAAACAACCTTTACAATGCAACTTTTACAGCGCACTACCATTACAACAAAACTTTTACAATGCAACATCCATTACATAACATGCCATTACAACGCAACCATTACAATGCATGACACTACAACGCATACCATTACAATGCATGTCATTACAACGCAGTCATTACAACGCATACCATTACAAGGCACACCATTATCATCCAACACTTACCCTACTGTTGCACCCCTGGAGTTAGAATAGTAATTTTTACCCTTACACTATCCAACACTTACCCTGCTGTTGTACCCCCTGGAGTTAGAATAGTAATTTTTACCCCTACACTATGCAATACTTACCATACATGCAAAGTAATGTTATGCGTTGTAATGGTAGGCGTTGTAAAGGTAGTATGCGTTGTAAAGGTATTTTTTAAAAATTTGGTGGAATGGTATGCGTTGTAATGAAATGAGTTGTAATGGATGTTGTGTTGTAAAAAATGCGTTGTAAAGGTGTGCGTTGTAAAAGTATGCGTCATGCAACCCCACTGCACTGTCCTAAAATGTGAAATAGCACTCCCAGCTAGACTCTCTTTCACTGTAGTAATCATTTTACGGAATTGCAAGGCATACTGTCATGTGTCTTGATAAGTCTTTTTGGAACCCAAATTATCAATTCCTTTCATGATTGCCTGCTCGAATGTTTGTATCTCAATGGGTACTGTGGCCGTTGGAGGACAGAACTTGGATTTCCTCTTCAGATTAGTATCCCCTTCGTTATAGGAAATTGTGGATTCTTTGAAAAAGGCTTTAAGTTTTAGAGTCCGACAGAATTCTGAGATCTCACATTTCAGTTTAAAACAATCCAAAGGGGGGGTAGGTACAAAGCCTAATCCTTTGTTAAGGACAGACAGCTGGTCAATTTCTCCGCCACAAAAGGAATTGCAGTAAGAACAGCGATTACTTAATACAGGCACAGGAATTGAGTCAAAAACTACAAATGAGGGACTATACCCCCCCTGTGATAAAAAAATGCATGAAAAGGGCCAGACATCAACCACGTGAATGTCTTTTGCAAATCAACAAAAAGGAACCCATTAAAGACTTGGTAACATGCGTAACCACTTACTGTCCAGCAACCAATGATGTACAAAAGCTCATTAGAAAGAATTGGCAGATAATTACATCTGGACAATTGAACTGGCCAAAACCCAGATTTGCCAACAAAAGAACTAAAAACATCAGAGACGTCCTGGTTCACACGAGACCAATGACAAAACAAATCATCCCTGTCATCAGAGATATGAGGATGGAACCTGTAGTAGGACACTACCCATGTGGTACCTGTGGAGTATGCAAATTAACTAAACCAACAAAAACTCTACAACTGACAGCAACCTTGAAATGGACCCAAAAGCAACACACCAATTGCAACTCAACGCATGTAATTTACATGGTCACATGCCCTTGTGAACGCCAATATATAGGCATGACTTGCAGAAAAATCAAGTTGAGAATTGGGGAACATATGAGTAATGTCAGGACGAAGAAAAATAACACAAAGCTTTGTACACATTTTGTGGAAGCAGGACATTCATGTGAGGACTTACGTTGGACAATAATTGAAATGCTAAAAAACAAGAATAACAATGCGGAGAAAGTTCTTTTCGAAAAAGAACAAAGGTGGGTGGACCGTCTTGGCACCCATATACAAGGAATGAACGACAATATTCCCTGGAATCAGTTCTATTAATCTCTGTTCATTAATATCACACACCTACGAACCGGTTTAATAATGATGGAAATTTCTGTTCATTAATATTACACACCCACGAACCAGTTAAATAATGATAATCTTTTCTCAGTCAGATTGATGTCTTTGCTCCTGACATCTATTTACCTGATAACTGTGGTTAAAAATAAAATAATCATGACATTCACATTGGAAATGATATTAACCAGTGAGACACTCGAATTCACCAGCGTGTTTTAGTTATGAACGTTTCTACTAAGAGTAAAAAACTAAAAAACCAATGCTCTTATATTGATCTAATG
This sequence comes from Lissotriton helveticus, assembly GCF_964261635.1. Taxonomy (NCBI): domain Eukaryota; kingdom Metazoa; phylum Chordata; class Amphibia; order Caudata; family Salamandridae; genus Lissotriton; species Lissotriton helveticus. Next base: position 993,568,203 of record NC_136067.1, read on the forward strand.
CCCAAAAACATATTGCGAGGTAATTGTGGGGTTAGCCATGTTGAAGTATGTTTATAGCTGACTTTTTAGTCCTTTCTTAGTGTTCAGGATTACAGCCTTAAGCCCGGGAAACTGAGCTCCGCCTGTAACCAGGAGCAGAGTCAGCACAGGGACTGAAAGCCGGTCCATGCGGGTAAGAACTTCCCTTGCAACACGACCTTAACCGGTAAGAAGTCCGAGTAACTATTGCCTAATAGTGTGAATATTTTCTAGCAAAGACCGCGCACAGCGACTCTCCAACTCCTGCTGACGCTGGCAAGCCAAACCTACCAGGTATTTCCGCACTCTAATTACGTGCATGTTCTTTCTTCTGTGACGTATTTTCCAAGCTTTAATGCGCACATTAACTTAGTTTTGCTAGGGCGCCGGTCTCCTTTTTGACTTTTGGAGACATAATGACTTGATAACGCCCCCTTTTACAAGTGTCAGTATAATCAATACTTCACATTACATTACCCCTTGTACCTATGAACGCGATGCATTAACTGCTCCCTAACTTAACTGAAACCAAGTCTCCTTCTCTCTTCCCACATTGCGTAATTTATGTATTCTGAATTAGATACATAGTTTTTTGCCCTAGTAACTCTGGGATGTGCGCTTTTATTTAAAAGTACTATGCCAAATCACCAAAAACGATATACTCTAAATGTGGTATTTTCTGTGTCCCCACATTATAGGTGGCTTAACATGATAAGCAAATATAGCTAAATAGGACCCAACACTAGTTGTGTGAGTACCTTATATATGTTGTTTGTTTGTTTATTGTCCTGACGAAAGCTCTCCAGACCCGGTTGGGCCAAAAGAGCTGAAACATGTTGACACATCCATATACATATAGATATATGGTAATCTAGTTACTCGATTATACCTTATATATCGACAAATTTTAAATACAGTGTCAACCCTTCCCATTAAATCAATTTTTTAAGGTGACACACTGTTCTTAAAGTAAAATCCCCACTTTTTTCATTCCCTATGATTTCTGGACACTTCTACCTGAGCCAGAGGTAGCCTCGGGTGAGGCAGGCATACCGCACGTTATTTGGCAACCCTATGACTATGCCATGACTCCTGGCGGGGCGGAAAAAAGATATACCGCAACGAACTGAACCAGGTGGTCTATGAGGGTTGTCAAAACCTGTGCTGTAAAAACTACATATCAAATCTCTCTGTAGCATGTAGAAATCATTTCAGTGAATTCTCATTTCTTCATTCTTAGTCCCACCTTGAGCCCCTACACTGCCTGAACACCACTGCACGGGAAAGAACCTTTACAACGCAACTTTTACAACGTAACATCCATTACATAGCATGCCATCACAACGCAACCATTACAACGCACTGTCCTAAACCCTAAAACAGCGTTGTAAAAGTATGCGTTGTAACGTCATACAACCCCACTGCACTGTCCTAAAAATGTGAAATAGCACTCCCAGCAAGACTCTCTTTCACTGTAGTAATCATTTTACTAAATTGCAAGGCATACGGTCATGTGTCTAAGATCTAAGTGTGAGTCAGTATTCATTTCTGAAAAATGTGGCAGAATAATTTGCTTAGTTGATGTCTTTAAAAATATGGGAATACATGTACTCGTGAAATTGATAAAACCAGTTTTGTATTATCTATTAGTAAAAATAATAAACTGAAGTGTTTATATTTTTCTGCTAGGTACAGCAACATTATAAAATATATTATGGATCAAAATCAGAAGAACATTGAAGTCACTTTTGACATTTCTAACACTCTGATAGAGGACTTAAATGTACCTTTTGTGGACAGCAGCAATGAAGAACAACCTATTGGTGCAGGAGATATAACCTGTGATTTTTTGGATGAAAGTTTGGACAATGAATTCATAGATGCATTAGATGATGTTGATTTTAATGTGTCAAGTTCAGAAGTAGATGAAGATGTTACTGAAATTCCTGATGACATCATGCTAGATGTTCTATTACAATATGAAATGTCACAAGAATAAATTTATGATTAAAAATTAAAAATGATTTGAGAGAGTTTTCTTGTACAATTGTAATCTTTGAACTAGTAGCCAAGTTATTGTGGTATAAACTGAGTATAGTTTTTATTTCCAGGTGTATATTGTTTGACTTTTAGCAAAGTCTCTGTGATTGTTGATTTCCTATTGTACAAAGGTATTCAAGATAATGTCTGTTTGTATACACTGTGGTAAAAAAATGAGACTATTTGTGATCTTAGACATATGACAGTATGCCTTGCAATTTAGTAAAATGATTACTGCAGTGAAAGAGAGTCTTGCTGGGAGTGCTGTTTCAGGGTTTAGGGCAGTGCAGTGGTGTTCAGGCAGTGTAGAGGGTCAAGGTGAGACTGAGAATGTAGAAATGAGAATTCACTGAAATGATTACTACATGCAACAGAGACAGTTGCTATGCAATTTCAACATCACACCCAGGATTTTTATTACACGGCTTGGAGACTATTTCGGTGTTCAGAGGCCTGGCACACATGCTGCTTTTGACTTTGTAGCACTAATTGTCCTAAGGCCTGACTCATTCCATGAGTACATGCATTCCCATATGTTTAAACACATCAAGTAAGTAAATTATTCTGCCACATTTTTTGAAATGATTTTTGACTCACACTGTGATCTTAGACACATGATAGTATCCCTTGCAATTCAGTAGAATGATTACTACAGTGAAAAGGGGTTTTGCTGGGAGTGCTGTTTCAGATTTTAGGACAGTTCAGTAGTGTTGAAAGAGTTTTGCAGCTTTTAAAAGGGATGGTGTTTCAGGGTTTAGGACAGTGCAGTGCTGTTCTGGTAGTATAAGGGGTCAAGGTGGGACTGAGAATATAGAAATAAAAATACACTGAAATGATTACTACATGCTACAGAGAGAGTTGCTATGGCATTTCTACAGCACACACAGGATCTCTATTACACAACATGGAGACTATTGGGGAATTAAGAGGCCTGATACACATGCTGCATAGATTTGTATAGTACTACATGTCCTAAAGTCTGACTCACTGCATAAGTACATGTATTCCTATATTTTAAACACTTTAAGTAAGCCTCAATTATCTGAAAGGAATACTAACTCACAGTGTGACCTTAGACACATGACAGTATCCCTTAAAATTCACTAAAATTATTACTACAGTGAAAGGAGTTCTTGGAGGTAGTGTTGTTTCAGGGTTTAGGGAAGTGCAGTGGTGTTTGAACATTATAGGGGCATTCGCTGAGGATGGTGATTCTGGATTTAAAGCAGTGCAGTAGTGCTGAAAGAGTTTAGTAGGTTTTGCTAGGGATGGTGTATCAGGGTTTAAGACAGTGCAGTACATTTCAGGCAGTGTAGGGGGTCACGGTGGGGCTGAGAATGTAGAAATGAAAATTCACTGAAATTATTAGTACATGCTACAGAGAGAGTTGCTATGGCATTTCTACAGTACACTCAGGATCTTTATTACATGTAGTGCTACAAAGTCCTATGTAGTATGTGTGTCAGGTTTCTTAATTCCCAAATATTTTCCATGCTGTGTAATAAAGATCCTGTATGTGCTGTAGAAATGCCATCGCAACTCTCTCTGTAGCATGCAGTAATCATTTCAGTGAATTGCAAGGGATATTTTGATTTCTCTATAATCAGAATGTGAGTCAGTGTGTTTTTGGGAATATTGTGATAGAATCACTTGCTCGATGCATGTGTTTGCAGATATGAGAATACATGTACTCATGGAGTGAGTCAGGCTTCAGGACATACAGTGCTTTATATTCCTAGTCCTTACATGATACCATACACTGCCCAAGCACAACTGCATTGTTCTAAACTCAGAATTATCAGTCCCACCTTGAACCTCTACTGTGCCTGAATACCACTGTACTGTCCTAAACCCTGAAATACCATCCCTAGCAAAACCTGCTAAACTCTTTCAACACTTCTCCACTGCTGTAAACCCTGAAACATAATTTTCAGCATATGCCCCTATAATGTTCAAACACCACTGCACTGTCCTAAACCCTGAAACAGCACTCCCTGCACGATCTCCTACAGTGCCCGAACTCTACTGCTGTGCCTTAAAATTACTTATGGAGTGAACCAGACTTAACAACATATAGTGCTTCTAATTGCTATGTAGTATGCTAGTAGTGGTCTACAATTGTAAAAAAAATAATTAAATATGTTTTTTTATTCTTCACAACAGATTTTAATTATCTACAGAAAGAAAAAACAAAATGCCATCTAAAACTGAGAGAAGAAAAAGATATAAACAGGCTTTCATTTCCAAGAAAGAAGAAGTACAAGATTTATCTGAAGAGCAATGTCTGGAAAAAACAAAGAAAGCTCCTGGTAAGTCAACAAGGGATTTTATAGGGAAAATAACACAATTTAAAAAAAACTGTGGACAATCAGGAAAAAAAATATATGTAACTACAAAAAACCCCCAGAAAAAATCGAAAAATGATGGAAAAATATGTGGGAAACATACTCTTTATAGTAATAAACAAAAAAATCAGTTTGTTGAGATTCGGAAGCGAATGTTTCATAACAGAGTTGTTGGAAATGTATTTAAAAATGTAAAGAATTGTAAAAGAAAGACAGCTTTTTATAAGAAGAAAAAACATATACAGACAATTGTGGATAAAGCTTTTGAATTAAAAAAAAACTTTGTTTTAGTAATCAGTAGGATTCGAACACTTGATAAGCCAATCAATGTTATGAAGGTCAAAAGTAAGTGGAAAAGACTAATAGAACTAATTTTTGTAATGTTTTTTTCTGGAGAATAGAAACAGTTCAAGTTGTGAGCCGTTTTTTGATGAAGAAAGTTACTTTCAGAGTAATGATTTGTTGCATGCAGTTGACACCAGTGGTCGAGCTTATGAGGTTAAGAATGGTAGTCCGATTGAAAAAGAGAAAATTGTCCCTAGAAATACAGAAGAGGTGTTAGCTGATGAAGTTTTAGGGAGACGTCCTAAGGCTCCAGTGTACACTTGGAATTGTAGTAGTATTTGTAGTGTACGACAGGATTCAATTGATTTTTTTCGCAATTTTTTACGTAAGTATACTAAGAAAAGTGTTAAACAGAAGATTAAGATGTTGCAAGAATTAGACCCCTGCAGAGTGAGAGAAAAAACGGGGTTGCAAGGTCATTCTTTGGCTTGTCTTTCTAAAAATGTATGTCAGAGTGTTTTTCACCATTTTAGGATGTTAGCAGTGCATCATACTGAAGTGAGGAAATTAGTGAGAAGGTTGTAATATGCAAAAAGTCAGCACTAACGTTAAAAAAGTTGAACAGTGCTCTTTTGCCTGGATCTGTGTTAGATGTGATCAACATTTGTGAAGAAATTGAGGTTAGTTACTTTGGTCCTGAAGAAGAAAGTGCAGAAACAGATACATTAATAGAAGGAAATGTGGAATAAAATGTACTGAATTTTAGTACAGAACATTTTAAGCAAGAAATTACAAGGTTTAAGGTCATTTCAGATGAAAAGTTAAACTTTTCTTGTATTTGTTGTAGACGAATTCATTATAAAAATCAGACCAGGTTAGTAGATTTATATTTAAAAAATTAAAAGGAGAATAATAATGAGTGGAAGGAATTTGCAACTTATTTGTTGGTAGAGAATTGTTTTGATTTGGGTTCTGATCAACGTATTTGTAAATAGTGTTATAATAAATTAGATGAGAATACGATGCCTTCTAGAGCTGTTCATAATAATCTCGAGTTGGTAAATATTGCTTCTGAACTGATGGATTTAAATACTTATGAGTCTATTCTCATTCAATGTGTGCATTCATTTCAGGCTATTGTTCGCATGGAGCCTAAGACAGGGAAATTGCCCCCTTCAGATTTACAGAGAGGATTAAAGGGAAGAGTTGTATATTTGCCTCTAAATTTAAAGAAAAATATTGAAACCATTGGTGTAGAAAATGTGGAAGAGTAGCCTCTAGTTATTCTAGTTAATGGCGTTCCTACTAAGAGTAAGAAAATCTGGCAGGAATTAGTGGATGTTAGGGCTCCCCCACTGACTGTGCCCCTGCCCGCATTTTCAAAATCCTTTTTTCTTCCTGTCCTGATACCCCTCTCTCCCTTCTTAATGCCTCTCTCTCCACTGGATTGGTCCCTTCTTCATTTAAATCTGCTATTGTCTCTCCCATTCTTAAAAAACCTGGTCTTGATTCTTCTTTTCTCTCTAACTTTAGACCTATCTCTCTTCTTCCCTATCTTTCTAAAATTCTCGAATCTTACGTTACTTCCTGTCTCTCTGCTTATGTTGAACAGAACCAGCTCCTGGCCTCTCACCAAGCCGGTTTCCGTTCGGGTCATTCGACCGAAACCGTGGTGTTAGCCGTCCTTGACGAGCTTAAAGCCAAGGCCGACGTCAACTCTTCCCAAGCTTTGATCCTCCTCGACTTGTCCGCTGCGTTTGACACGGTCGACCATAACATTCTTCTGGACCGTGTCAGCGCAGCGGGCATACGAGGCTCTGCCCTCTCCTGGATCACTTCCTTTTTAACAGGTCGTTCTCAAGCCGTCCACCTCCCTGGCTTTTCTGCTTCCCCCCTCCCGGTGCCCTGTGGGGTTCCCCAAGGTTCCTCCCTTTCTCCCCTTCTCTTCAACCTCTACATTCACCCTCTTATCTCTTCCCTTCTTGAGCTGGGGGTCTCTGTGTATAACTACGCTGACGACCTCCAGCTCGTCTTTGATCTTTCCTCTTCTTCTCACTCTCTATCCTTTTTTCATTCCACCATGGTCTTTATTTCTGGGTGGATGAGCGCCAACCACCTCAGGCTCAATCCAGATAAGACTGAGCTTGTCCTGATTGGCGGCTCATCCAGCCCCTGGTCCCCTGCTTTCTGGCCTTCCATTCTTGGCCCTCCTCCCACCCCCGTTCCCTCCGTTAAAACTCTGGGCATCAAGGTCAGACAGGACCTGTCCATGCATGGCCAGGTCAGTGCCGTGGTGTCCTCCTGTTTTCTCTCCCTCCGGATGATCCGGAAAATCTCTCGTTTCTTTTCTTTTGACTCCCTTAAAATCATTATTTCTGCCCTTATTACCTCCCGCCTTGATTATGGCAATAGCTTGTTCGCTGGCATTCCTGCCTATGAATCCCGCCGCTTACAAGCTATCCAAAATCAGGCTGCCCGTCTCATCTTTCACTTGCCCAAAACCCATCACATCACTCCCGTCCTCAAATCCCTCCATTGGTTGCCCATTTTTCAGAGATCTTTGTTCAAATTGGGGTGCCTTGTCTATCGGGCCCTTGATCACTCTGCACCGGCTTTCATCAATTCTCTGATTTCCCTTCACACCCCTGCCCGCACTCTCCGTTCATCATCTTCTGCTCTCCTCACTGTTCCCCGTTTTCACAAATCTCGCACTGGTGGAACCCGTTTCTCTGTTCTTGCCCCCCGGTTCTGGAACTCTCTTCCTCTTTCTATGCGCTCGATCCCTATTTTTTCACACTTCCGTAAAGCGCTAAAAACTTTTCTGTTTGCCCTGGACTACCCCCGCTAATCCTCCTGGCCCTGTCTGTCCGGTTCTTTAGAGCTCCCAGCGCCAGGAAGCCGTTTTGGCCATCGCGCGCTTTACAAATTATTTCATTCATTCATTCATTCAAAGTGAAAAAGGCAACGTTGTATTTGGTAAAAAATAATCAATACTATAAAAATGTGTATGTGGGAGAAGAGGAAACAACTGTAGAAGAGGAGAGTGATTTGCCAACTGCACAAATTGAAAAAGTGGATGTGTCCAGAACTGAAGAAATTTATGAACATTATAGTGTGCATCCACTTCACTCTAAAGAAGTGAAGGGAAATACTATGAGTTATTTCAAATCAAAGAAGCGAAAGGAAGTCCCATTAGTGTATGGGAAGAAAGCTTGGAAGCTCGTTGCTTCCCTCAGTCATTTCCAACAGGCAAAGGTGGACGATATGATGAACGACCTGTGCAGATTCCTTCATCTGAATACCGGACTTCAAGATTATATGCAGAAGATCCAAGGTTTCGCCAATGTATTCCATATTTGTTTCATCTTCTGTTTGAGAGTGACTTGTCTGGACTTTCTTATGCAGTGAACCATATACTAAAAAGTGGAGTAAATTTGCAAAATGTTTTGGCAAAGGACTTTATGGATAAAGTCCAACAGAAAGATACTGTTTTGGAATCTCAGCTAATTAATCTCATGGCATGTCAGCGTGGTACTAATGAGTATTGGTACCGTCGCCATGGGGAATTGAAATGTATGCTAAGAAACTTAGGAACTCATACATGGTTCCTTATACTAAGCTGTGCAGAGTATGCTTGGGAAGATTTACTTCAATTTCTTCGAGAGGCAAATGCTAACATAGAAAATATAGAATACAAGACACCTGGAGAACTGTGCTCTTTGGATCCAGTTAATATATGCAGGTATTTAATCATAGATTTGAAGCTATGATGTCCTATATCACAAACAAAAAAAAACCTCCTCTTGGAGAGGTTCTGGATTTCTTTTGGAGAAAGGAGTATCTAGCAAGAGGTGCTCCTCACATACATATGCTGCTATGGATCAAAGATGCCCCCAAATTTGGAACAGATTCAGATGACACAGTGATGAGTTTTATTGAACAATATTTTACATGTGCTGTACCCAAAAGTATAGTAGAAAAGAATTTAAGACATCAAGTCTTACGGTTTCAAACCCATCGTTGTGGAAAATACTGTCATCGAAAGTACAAATCTAAGGATCAGTTCTACACAAAATGTCGAGTGAACAATTTTATGTCATCTTTGAGACATACTATCACAAGAAAATCACAGAAAAATACCTACAACTTAAAAAGAAATGAAGTGTCAAAATACATAAATGATTATAACCCAGTAATTTTTTATCCATGTGGAATGCTAACATGGATATTCAATTTGTTGCAGACAACTCGATTACTGTGGCTCGATATGTAACGTCTTACATTACTAAATCTGAAAAAACGGAAATGTGGGAAGAAATTTCTCATGAAAAGAGCCTAAGTAAGAAATTGTACAGCTACAGCTTGAAGATGTTGTCTCATCGAGAAATCAGAGCATATGAATGTTCAGATCGTTTATCATCTGCAAGTCTATACTCCAAATCTAGAACAATCATTTGGGTGAGTTTAGGTCTTGCAAGAACACGAAACCGAGTTTTGAAATCTGTACAAGAAATTGAGTATTTAGCAGAGAGAGAACCAGACTGTACAGATATTTTGAAGACAAATATGTTGGATACATACTATCCAAATAGAAGTAATCATCTTGAGAACGTTTGTCTCTATGAAGTACTGAAAAGTTATACTTTTAAGAAGAATATTACAGAAGATATCAATAAAGGAGTATATGCTGTGATTGGATCTGAAGGATGTTTAGTGAAACAAAGAAAATGACATTTGATTAAACACTGAAAACTGAGTTGCCAAACTGCTGACAAAAGGGAATTTTACTATTTAGCTCTTTTGCTACTCTTTAAGCCATGGCGAACAGAACTGGAACTACTTAGAGATTTTGAAAGGTATGAAGATTCATTCAACGCAACTAAAAATACTATAGAATGTCCTGCTTTTACTAATTATCTGAAAATGTTGAACGACGAAACAGCAATGCAAAAAGATCAAGAGGATATAATAAACTCAGAAGAATTGGAAAAACAACTAAATGTTGAGCAAAAACAAATATACGATCAAGTGACAGAACAGATTGAGCATGGTTTATATCACGAGAAAAAAGAGTGCTCATGTACGTCATTTAAACCTGTCCGACTGTACGTGAGTGGAGAAGCAGGAACTGGAAAACGTTTTCTAATTAAAGCAATTGCAAGTTATCTACAGAAAAGAACTGAGTCGTCACTCTCTTGTGTTGTTACTGCTCCAACTGGGTTGGCAGCACATAACATTAAAGGGATTACTTTACATCGTTTATTGATGCTGCCAGTAGAGCATGAACATAAATTAGAATACCACAAGCTATCTGGAGAAGCTTGTTGTGAAGTTTCTAGTCTTGAAAAAAATGAAACTTATTAATATTGATGAGGTAAGCATGGTATCAAATGTATTTTTATTTGTTTATTTATTTATTTATGCATTTTTATATAGCGCGGACTTTACCCGAAGGCGTATGTGCATTTAAGAATGCAACAAATCCTTAAAACAGAGTATGATGTGTTATTTGGAGGCAAACACGTTATAGTTTTAGGAGATCTACTACAACTAACTCCTGTGAAAGGACAGCCAGTATTTAAAACAGTTACACATGAAGACACCAGAAAGTGCCTGGGAAGCATTGGAAATGTTAATATTTGGTCATATTTCGAATATTCAGAACTCATTACAAATATGCGACCGGCAAAGGACGCTGATTATAAAAGTATTCTTGAAGAAATAAGAATTGGAAAAGCGAGTGACCACGGCAAAGAAGCTTTACAGGCACCATTACTTACAAATTTGTTTCCAAACGAAAATATTCTCCCAGAGAATATATATAAAAACATTGCAGAAAAGAAATCAGTGATATGCTTGATGCCAACTCTGCAAGAATGTTCAATATTCAATGAAAAAATGCTAAAGTTAGAAAATCAAGAAATTATAAAACTGGAAGCTATTGATAGAATAGCGGTACAAAAGGGGGTGGTGATGGACGGAGCATCTGAATCAATCAAACACTCACACCCAGTCAAAAGATCTGGGTTTAATCCATCACTGTTCTTTAGCCCACTCTGCCACCCCAGTTCAGACATGGCTATATGCAAATCAGTCTGACCCTGTGCCTCATGGGAACAGTCCAGTCCGAACTGCCAAGCCATGTCTTCCCTGGACCGGAAACAAGCTTCCGAGGACCGGTTTCTGGCATTCCAGCCATCTTCAGCCCGGCTTGCTTGAATCCAGGGGCAAAGTGAGCAAGGGACTCACGTCTGAGCATACCCTGCCACACTTATGGCGGCCAAAAGCGGTACAAAAGGGGGTGGTGATGGACGGAGCATCTGAATCAATCAAACACTCACACCCAGTCAAAAGATCTGGGTTTAATCCATCACCGTTCTTTAGCCCACTCTGCCACCCCAGTTCAGACATGGCTATATGCAAATCAGTCTGACCCTGTGCCTCATGGGAACAGTCCAGCCCGAACTGCCAAGCCATGTCTTCCCTGGACTGGAAACAAGCTTCCGAAGACCGGTTTCTGGCATTCCAGCCGTTTTCAGCCCGGCTTGCTTGAATCCAGGGGCAAAGTGAGCAAGGGACTCACGTCTGAGCATACCCTGCCACACTTATGGCGGCCAAAAGCGGTACAAAAGGGGGTGGTGATGGACGGAGCATCTGAATCAATCAAACACTCACACCCAGTCAAAAGATCTGGGTTTAATCCATCAATGTTCTTTAGCCCACTCTGCCACCCCAGTTCAGACATGGCTATATGCAAATCAGTCTGACCCTGTGCCTCATGGGAACAGTCCAGCCCGAACTGCCAAGCCATGTCTTCCCTGGACCGGAAACAAGCTTCCGAGGACCGGTTTCTGGCATTCCAGCCGACTTCAGCCCGGCTTGCTTGAATCCAGGGGCAAAGTGAGCAAGGGACTCACGTCTGAGCATACCCTGCCACACTTATGGCGGCCAAAAGCGGTACAAAAGGGGGTGGTGATGGACGGAGCATCATAATCAATCAAACACTCACACCCAGTCAAAAGATCTGGGTTTAATCCATCACCGTTCTTTAGCCCACTCTGCAACCCCAGTTCAGACATGGCTATATGCAAATCAGTCTGACCCTGTGCCTCATGGGAACAGTCCAGCCCGAACTGCCAAGCCATGTCTTCCCTGGACCGGAAACAAGCTTCCGAGGACCGGTTTCTGGCATTCCAGCTGTCTTCAGCCCGGCTTGCTTGAATCCAGGGGCAAAGTGAGCAAGGGACTCACGTCTGAGCATACCCTGCCACACTTATGGCGGCCAAAAGCGGTACAAAAGGGGGTGGTGATGGACGGAGCATCTGAATCAATCAAACACTCACACCCAGTCAAAAGATCTGGGTTTAATCCATCACCGTTCTTTAGCCCACTCTGCCACCCCAGTTCAGATATGGCTATATGCAAATCAGTCTGACCCTGTGCCTCATGGGAACAGTCCAGCCCAAACTGCCAGGCCAAGTTTCTTGCCTTTCCAGATACACGGCCCCCCTGGGATGACAGATTGAATCCAGATTGAATCCAATTTTAGAAGCATGGCCTATCACAATTTATGAACATCTATTGTATATTTATCTGGCTCTGTGCTGAAGCCAGGATTGAAAATTGTTTTGATTAAGGTCACATGACCTTCACTGTACCGCGTCCCTAACCCTGCACTACTTCCTTTCACTGACACCCTCCTTCCCTTATCCTGTGGGGCACTACTACTTTTTTGATGACAACGTGCATTTTTGTGTACAATACATTGTGTTATGGCGCATTGTGATTAAATAACAATGGTCCTTACAGTTGATCGTATTTGTTTTCAATTCCTATACTAAGTTGTATCTATTGTGTATAAACAGTGTTCTGGGACCCCTTCCCTTTGTCCTGACAAGCACCCAGGTCCCAGTGACACTCATTGGGTTTACCCTTTTGTGTAACGCACTAATCGGACTCCAGCCGTCGATATCATACTCGCCACCCACACACTCTAAGATTCACGTTCTACTCTTCCCCTGTGCCATCTGGATCAGACTGGACTGCTGGTTCTTATCGACAACTGTCCATCAGTGGATTGCTGACATCACAGTCCTCCCCTGGACATTGTCTGATCACAGCTCAGTCTTACTCCAATTAACAATTCCATATACCTGTCCCACGGCTGAAGACTGGACATTCCAAGGGGAGGCCCTATTATAGCCCATTTTCCGTATAGAATTATTAGGCTCCATTACTGCGTATTTTGCATTGAATACGGGAATGGTGTCCACCCAGGCCACCCTGTGGGAGGCCTACAAGGCATATATCAGCGGAGTGTGCATTTTCAAACACACGGGCATACTCCGTGATATTCACACCCAACTACAACTAACCGAAAATGCATTACCAGGCAACTGTGGATAAGGGTATGAGTCGGCTACATCAGCAATCTACCCTCCTGGTGGAATTCCGCGATTTAGCAGAGAGGGTGATAAAATACATGGACAAGCATGCCAGAGCTTGTCATTATTGGGAAGTGGAGCGACCCAATCGCACCTTGGCTCACTTATTGCGTCCGAATAGACAGCAAAACTATATAGCTGGGCTACGCTTGGACTGAGGAACCACCATTACAGGCAGTGAAAACATCCTGCATGAGTTCCAAAAGTACTACCAGGAATTATAAACCTCCTACCTCAGAGATACTCCCTCAGATATCACCATCTATCTCAAAGACATAGCCATGGTGTGGCTATCAAGTGGTCAAAAAGAGTTTCTCAGCAAACCCCTAACATTGAAAGAGATGACACAGGTCATAACACCCCTGGATGGATCTAAAACACCAGGTTTAGAGGGTCTAACTGGAGCCTTCTGTAAAGGGTTCAAGCAACAATTTTCCCCACAACTCTTCACCCTCTATAATGAGTCCTTAACTACTAGAGAGTTACCACCCACATTTCGCGAGGCAGTCCTTACAATATTGCTGAAACCGGGCAAAGGCCCCAGTAGATGCTCATCCTATCATCCATTATCCCTGCTATATCATGATAACAAGATATTAGCCAAAGTGCTGGCCAGTAGACTGGACTTGACGATGGAACAGATTATCTCACCAGTTCAGTCTGGCTTTGTTCCACACCGCTCGACCTTCCTCAATCTCCTGACCCTATTTGCAGTGCTCAATTAGGCTGTCCCAGACACACCTGCTGCAGTGGCCCTACTAGGTGCCGAGAAGGTATTTGGCTCGCCCGAATAGCCTTATTTAAGAGCTATTCTTGCGAAACTGGGAGTCCCTCCATTTCTTGCATGAATCATGCGATTGTACACCAAACCCACAGCTCATCTCAGGGTAAACGGCGCACTTACAGAAACCCACTCTCCCCTCTCCTTTTTGTAATTACAATGTACCCCCTGCTTAGGGCACTGCAAGACAAGCACGTTCACCGCGGGCTACAGATTACATATGGCCCACTGTTATTATCACTATATGCAGACGATATCCTGCAGTTCATTCGGCACCAAAAGGACAACTTACCCCTGCTCATGCAAGAGATAGCTAGATTTGGACATCTTTCAGGGCTCCGCATTAACTGGACTAAATCAGAGCTCTTTCCACTCACCGATGCTGCCCAACCACTGTCGGTGGAGTATCCCCTCAGATGGGCAGCTGATGTCACCAAATATCTGGGTATCCATTTGCACAGAAAGAAAGATCAGGCTGTCCAGCGCTACTTTGGGCCTGCAGTGGAAGCCTTAACTGCACAGGTGACAGATGGATAAGGTTACCTCCTCAATGGTGGGACAAGTGGCCATCATTAAAATGGTAGTACTACCACATTTTTTGTACTTATTTACCAACATCCCCATTCCACTACCGCAGTCCTTTTTCCGCAACATCCGTGGCATACTCTTACGACTAATCTGGGTAGTAGCACTTCCACGGATCGGCTGGGAAACGCTGACCCTCCCTTATGAGCGTGGAGGCCTTGGAGTCCCAGACCCCTGCCTTTATTATCTTGCCTCTCAGTGTCATCATTATGCATACCACCGATATCATCCAGACGCATGTATCCCAAATATTCACCCTGAGCATGCCCAGTTGGACGTACTACTCCACTCTCAGATACTGCCCCGGGCCATATGCACTAGAAACCTAGGAAATCCAGACGGTTTCCGCGACCTGTTGGGCTTGATGCAGGCTGCAATGCATGTTTAATGGGGGGCTCCTTTATTCGAACACCATCCCCTTGCCGGACAACCCATGGATCCCACCTACAAGGGAAGCATTAGTTAAACACACACTTAGCAGACACTCATTGACCACCATGGCAGAACTATGTCCCAGTGGCCAAGTTATGCAAGTGACGGATAACACATGGATACAAAACACCGCCTAGATGGACCTCATCTTTAAGAGACTCCAGAGCACCCTCAGATCTCTTATATCCACGTACCCGCTTCCACCAGATGCTTTTCCACCTCTGCCCTTGGTAATCACAGCATCAGACGGCGGACATGTGACATCAAAGCTATATCAATCATGTATGGCCCTAAAGTCAGATATGACCACGTGGGTGCGGGACATCTGGGAGATGGAATTGGGGATCCCACTTACAGACCAAATATGGGGCTATTGTTGTGCACAAGGCGTGTTTCCATCAATCACAGACACAAATTGATACAATTCAAATATCTACACAGGTGTTACCTCTCCCCAATAGATATTGCCAAATTTCATTGCACTAGATCTGACAAATGTCTGAAATGCCAAGCTCCCAGAGCAGAATTTGCCCATTTAACGTGGACATGCCCAGTGATAGCCAGTTATTGGGGAAGTGTATGTGCACATGTCTCCATCATGATCTACCATGCGATTACCCCAAATCCTGTGGTCGCCTTGTTGGGCTATACCCACGAAGTACCCACCTGGTCTCCATGGCACTATTGCTAGGCAAGAGGGAAATATCTCTGTGTTGGGGAGGAGTCAGACCGTCCACTGCTAAAGAATGGTTGGAGAACATGAGTAGATGTGAGAGCGTAGGAGAAGATTATGCCAATCTATAACCCCTTACATCATACCCCAAAGATATTTGGTTGCCCTTCCGTATCTACCTGTGCACCCAAGACCAGACCACTGATGACTGATCCCATACCCCACCCCATTCCCCACCGGGCAATCCCTTCCTATTTAGATATGTGAATGAATAGTTATTTGATACACTGAGTTCTGGTTTCTTTTAGAGATTATGTATGATGTTGTTCACATTTTGAACAGACTTCAGTTCTTGTAACTGGATGATATGACTCATCCTTATTGTGCAAGGTCGGTTGCAATCTTATTCTGTACCAAAAAAATCAATAACGACAATTTTTAATAAAACACGACCTTTCTACCTGCACCCAACCAAAAGTTATAATTTATTAAATGCATTAAGATTACCCAATGTAATTCAATGGGAAAGGTAGGCCTCACAGTAGTGAAAAACGAATTTGTGGGTTTTTACTAGCATGACATGAAAAACTTAAAGGGACATGTACAACCTTTTAAATACTATGAACCCTGTTCTATAGGCTGTTTAGGGCCTTCCATAGGTGTGACTTATGTATAATAAAAGGGTGTTTTAGACTTGGCAAAAGGTTTATTTTGACAAGTTGAATTGGCATTTTGAAACTGCACACAGGCTGCAAGGGCAGGCCTGATACATGTTTTAAAGGGCTACTTACGAGGGTGGCACAATAAGTGCTGCAGGTCCACTAGTAGCATTTAATTTACTCACCCTGGGTACATGTAGTAATACTTTACTAGGGACTTACAAGTAAATCAAATGGGCAAAGTGGGCGTAAGTCAATTTTACCATGTTTTAGGGGGTTAGCAGGAGCACTTTAGCACTGGTTAGCCATGGTAAAGTGCACAGAGACAAATTCAGCTAAAGCGGAGGGATGAAGACAAAATGTTTGGGGATGACCCTGCAGAGAGGGCCAAGTCCATGATAATCCCTCTCCAGACAAAAGCCAGGGGATCCTAAGTAATACCTTGATGGGCTACACTGCTTAAGCGATAGAACATGGACAATGCATCTCCACTGCAGAGGCCCTTGCCAATTCTATGCCCCTCTGAACTCAGTTGAATCCCTTTGTTTACACTCTCCTCAGCCACTGACATGACCCCTGAGTAATCCTTCCCCCCACCTGCGGACCCCATCTGTGAAGCCGCTAACCTTAACTTGCTTACAGGTGCATCCCAATAGGCAGACAGTACCAGAATGGCCATTAAAGTGAAGTGGCTATTCCACCCCTTGGATCAGACTTCTGTCCCCAACCCACAAAACCTGTACCCATAAGTAGAGCAACCAACAGGGGCCACTGGCAGCTGACAGTGTCAAGGACCAGGCTCCAAGCCATATACTGCTAGGTGGAGGCTCCAAGCGCGGATCTTGAGAAGGCCTCACTTCCAGCATTAGAGCTGGCTAAGAGTTTCTTAATTGCTCTCAAGGGACTTCAGGCCTCTGAGCTTTCTCATAGAGGGGGCAACAGCAACAGGTGTTAGGCACCCTTCTTCCACTCTCCCTCCTACCAGTTCAGTGGTGGTAGCCTGAGAGTGCAGCCAGAGGCTGCACTCTGAGTCTGAGCAAGGGTCAGGGGTGAGCCTTTCTGCCCCCTGCCCCTCCATCTGGGTCTCTAAATCCTCCGTTTGGGAGTGGTACTCCCTGAAACTTGAGCTTTCAGAGAACACTGGGTGGCTGCTGATCCCAGCTCATCTACTACCAGGATTTAGTTGAAGGGTGTCTGGGGACTGACTATGACCCTCCTATGGGTCACCTCCCCACCCCATTCCATTGTTACCAGAGTCATGGGGTGGTAAAAATCCTTCTCCTGGGCCTAAGTTACCCTACACATCTGTCCAGTATACTGACCTGAAGAATCCAGCCTTTCCACTACCATGGTCTGGCTGACACTAGAATCCCTCAGAGGAGTGACAGGGGTCCCATTCACTGTGACCTGCTGGAAGTGATGATTCCCACGATCACGGATCAAAAGCTCACCCTCGAGTCTGTCTCTCAATTAATGTAGATTAGGCCATGTTCTAACACCTGCCCATGGGGACTACTTATCCCCCAGGTCACATTGGTCACGCCTGTAGTGTTCCCACCCTTGGGTAGTTTTTTGGGACGGACGGAGTCCCCCTGCATGTGTCCTTACTCAGAACAATCAAAGCAACGGGCAGGAAAGGAGTACCATAGGCCATCACCCACCTTCCTCTCTTTTTCTTAGAAGGGACATGGGAACCCCCTCCCTCTTCATTTGTTTCTCCCTTGAGCTCACCCTCACTCTGCTGCAGAGGACCTAAACCTCCCTTCTAAGGGTCACTCCCAGGTACATTCTAAGATACTCTGAAACTAATCAAGACATTTGCCTCCTTTGCAAGTTTCCTGGGGTCAGTGAGCTTACTATCAAACCAGTTGTTGGTGCAGTTATGTAAACAGATATTGAGCATGTGCACTCTCAAAATCAGATTGTATAGGCCAGTAAAATCATCAACTATGCCTCCCCTCAGCCAATCACTCAGTGCCTTGCTGGAGTAGTCCAGGGAATTCACTCTAGACTGGTTTGTACGTTTCTGGCTGCCCCTGAACCTGATGCGATACTTTCCAGGCTCAGAAGACAAATGGCTTCAATTAGAGAATACTCATTTGGTCCCCGACCTCTGATGTAAGAATGGTATCACACCCCACTTGAGACATGTGTTTCCACAAGTTGAATCCCCAATCCTCTTCTGGGACCCTCTGCATCTTCAGAGTTATCTCATATGTTGAAAACCATGTATCTATATCATCCCCCAGCACACGACTGAGCACCAGGTTTTGTGGTGTGAGAAGCCTGACCTCTCCATTGGGCACTGCACTGCTCCCACCACTGCTGCTGGATCCGGTTGCTTGCTTCGCTTTCAGGTCAAGCTCCTCTCATGAGCAAGCTTTTGTCCTCCCATTTAAGTTTATCTATCTGCAGCCTGAATTTTCTCTCAGCCTTTCCTTTCCTCCCGCTCCTCAAGGTACAGGCTATTGGAGGGCACACTGCTCCTTCCTTTGGCAGGCGGCTCCTCTCCTGCAGGTAAGTTGTCCTCCTCCTCTGGGAGCTGCAGTTTGGTGTCTGTGGCCAGACCCTCCTCCTCCTCCTCCTCTAAGTCCCCTTCCTCCTTCTCAGGTTTGTCATCCTCTGACTCCTCTGGGAAGGACTGCATCCTCTTGACCTCCTCATAGGCACAGGGGGCTATCTGGAGTACCACCTTTGTGGCCTTCTTTCCTGCATTAAGTCCATTCTCTTTCCAGAGCTTCTGCACCGCAGCTTTGCTGACGTCATCAATCTAGAGCAGCTCCATCTCTATTGTAGAAAAAAGGAGGTGGGGAAAACTTACATTTGGAAAAGGGAGAAAAATGGGCAATCAAAAACTTAAGAGAATATAAAAAGAGGTCAAATTTTGAAGCAAATTATTTATCTGGGATTTTAGCATTAAACCAATTACTGTTTTGTGCTGCACAAAGAAAAGTACTGGATCCCATCACTGAGCACCAATAGAAGAAAGTGCGTAGTTGATTGAGGTGGGTGAAACCCTACTGAAGCAACAGCCACAATCCTTGTCAGGGTGAACCACATAAAGTCACTAGATTAACCTGTGCTTAACATTTTTTGTAACTTGGCACAAAAGCAGCCAGGTTTAATCTGGAGGCAATGTGTAAAGTATTCATGCAGCACTTAAAAAGTAATAACGTAAAAACACTACACAAGGAAAATCCCATTCCAATTTAGAATAATAGAATAAATGTTAATAAATTGTTGGAAATATCGACTTGCAGAAAAATCGAGTCAAAAATATTGTGAGATGGAAATATCGGCAGAAAAAGTTTTGATATCAAGAATATCGATTTTAAGGTCAGTTAATATCGAAGTAATTAATATCGATTACAAAAATATAGTTGCTTATAGTATAATTTATTAATAATTGTTATGTATTTTGGTATTTATTTTAAATGTATATGTTGTCTTTTTTTGTATCATTAGTGTTTATGTTTTTTTATGTATTTGTAAATTTTGTAGTAGTTATTACATTTAATTTAAGTAAGTGTTGTTATTTTGATACCTTAGTGGGTTGTGGGTGTTCAGGGGTCCAGGATGGGAAGTAATTTAATTATAATAAACTAATGAATATTTTTCAAATAATAATATTTTCTTGTAAATAATTAATTATGGTACTAGCGGAAATATATTTTTTTAAATACATTTTTTATGTGTGAATTGTGGGGTTTATAAGGATATGGGGTATGAAGTAATTTTAATTATGTAATAATTAATTGTTAGTTAATATTAATAAATTGTTCATTAATTATGTTAATAGTGTTAAATATTTTTTATATAAATATTATGTGTGGCTTTTAATGTTTATGGGGTAAAGGGTGTGAATTAATTTCATTGTAATTAATTAATTCTAAATAGTTAATTAAAAATAATTATTTAATTGATAATACATTATGTTAATAGTGTAAAAAAAAATGTTTTAGGTGTGGGTTGTGAGGTTCATAGCAGTACAGGGTAGGAAGGCAATTCATACTAAGTCATTATTATTAATGTTTTTATTTCATAACAAATATTTAATTTATAATTAATTATGTTAATTGTGTAAATAGATTTTTTTTAAACATTTTAGGTGTGAGTTTCGGTTTTGTTGGAGTATATGGTAGTAAGTAAATACAATTTTAACTAGGTTAGAATGTATTTATTAATTGATAAAATAAAAATGAATTATGTTAATTGTGTAATTCGTTTGTGCTGTATATTTTGTGGAAAGTAAATTAAATGTAATTAAATATTAAGTAATTTGTATTTATTGATAATTAGCTTCTTGTTAAATATTTAGGTTAATACTGTAAATAATTAGCTTTTTAAAGTTAAGTTTTAGGTGTTCCTTGAAAGTAATTTTTTTATTTTGTTTTTGGAATTATTCTAATGTTTTGCAGTGAATTTGTTTGTTTTTAATGAGGTACTGACTGCAGTAGGAATATAGACGATAGAATCAATCCGGCACTTTCCCTTCTGCTGCACTGACTCATTGGAGTGGGAATAGTAAATGTTATCTCTCCAGAATACAACAATTTCTCTACTGTTGCACCTATTGGAGTGGGAATAGGGCCCTTTACTCATCTGTAATCCAAGACTTTCCCTACTATTGCACTTATTTTAGTGAGAATAGTAAATGTTATCTCTCGGTTATCTAAAATTGTTCTTAATGTTTTATTAATTGCAGTGGGAATAGTAAATTTTAGTACTTTGCAATCAAATATTTTATCAAATTTTGCATTTATTATAGTGAGAATGGTAAAGTTTACCTTTGTGTGATGTAACAATTTTATTACTGTTGTGTTGTGTAAGGTGGGAGTAGTACATTTTATATATTATTAGCATAAGAATGTGTCTATTTCTGTATACATTGTACTGGGAATTGTATATGTATTAATTTTAATATTTAATAGTTTCTATTATATTGTTGTGATTCATATCATTATGTTTTTATTTAAAATAATAATATTCATAATTGTTAACGTTTTTTATTTGCAAAATATTTTTATTAAATTGTAAAAAATTGATGTAGTTTACTTTTTAATTTCAAGTAAAGTGGTTTGCTTTTTAAATATTTTATGTTATTGGTGTGTGTATATATATATATATATATATAAAATGCGAGTCATACACGTAGCAAACAAAATCACTGCTACATACACCTTATGAAAAAACTACAACATAACAACAACCTCATAGTGAGACAATCTGACAAGGGAGAGAATGTTGTTTTGTGGCCTCGCAAATTGTATATGGAGGAGGCACTCCTTCAATTAAGTGACAAAGAATGCTATAAGAAAAGCAACATCCATATTGTAAAATCTGCATGGAATGATTACTATCTTAAGTTATTGGCATGGAAGAGTGGGGGGCTGTTAAGTGATGATGAATATTGGTTTTTCAAAAAGGAACATCCAGTCATCCCTGCCCTTTACTTCGCCCCCAAAATCCACAAAAATGAAACTAAACTCCCTGGTATGCCAATAATCTCAGCCATCAATTGTTTGATGGAAAATACTTCAAGATATGTAGATTATTTCCTACAAGATTGAGTCAAGGATTTGCCTTCTTACCTGCAGGACACATCAGATTTCCTTAGGAAAATTGATGACATTGCATGGAGTTCAGACATGTTTTTAATAATAATGGATGTAACCTCACTTTACACCTCTATTCGCCACCAGGATGGCATCAAGGCTATTGAGCATTAATTAAATCGCAGACCAGTTTATCTATAAAGGCACAACAAAATGTTGGTTAACGTGGTCTCTACATACCATGAACAGAATTTCTTTTTCTTTGACAATCAAATATACCAGCAGACCAGGGAAGTTGCAATGGGGGCCTGCTACTCTCCCAGTTATGCCTGTTTGCATATGGGACTGTGGGAGGGGTAGGCCTCATGGGGCAATTTAAGGATACAATAGACCAACATGTGCCCCTTTGGCTATGCTATATTGATGATCTGTTCTTAATCTGGAGGTGCCCAGAGACACGTGCTCTCCAGTTTATTGAACAGATCAATTACAACCACTTGAACCTCCACTTCACGGCTAACATCAGTAATTGTTCAGTTTACTTCCTTAACGGGGAGGTCTGCTTAAACGATGAAAACATTGCGACTAGGCTATATCGCAAACCCACTGCTGGGAATACATTGCTACATGCCACAAGTAATCACCCACGTCATCTAATACAGAGTATTACATATGGGGAGATGCTACGTGTCAAATGCATTTGTAGCAATGAGGAAGATTGTCATATAGCGCAGCAAGCAAGTAGACAGAGATTTCTGGAAAGAGGGTATGCTCCTGATGTCATAGATAGGGCCATGAATAAAACCAGGTCACTTTCCAGAACCCAGGCACTTGTAGTAAAACCGCGTCAACAGGATGTAGTCCCAGACCATTCAGAATAGGCTTGTAGGGTGATTCT
The DNA here is from genome assembly GCF_964261635.1 of Lissotriton helveticus. Lineage (NCBI taxonomy): Eukaryota > Metazoa > Chordata > Amphibia > Caudata > Salamandridae > Lissotriton > Lissotriton helveticus. The sequence continues at coordinate 993,590,918 of NC_136067.1, forward strand.
AACCTACAACAGCCGGCCCAAGCCCTAAAGAAAATATTGAATAAAAATTGGAGCTTGGTGCGCGGTGACCCTATTTTGGGCAATTGCATTCCTAAAATTGGACCAAACATTTAGAAAAGCAAGGTCTATGAGCAATAGTCTTGTTAAGAGCAGCCCTGAAATTATATCTCCTACCAATTGGCTCACCTCACACAAAGGATTTATGAAATGCCCGACCTGTAAAGCATGTAAGTTTGCACACAATAAGACATGCTATACTAGCCCATTCAAGTTAGACCTTATACTTATCAGTAAAAGACTGACTTGTAAGACAGAGTACGCGGTATATGTGCTGGAGTGTCCCTGTGGTTTAAAATACATAGACAGTACTAAAATGCTAGCACACGAGAGGATACCCCAGCACATAAGGGTGATCACCAATAAAGATCAAGCCTACCCAGTAGCCAGGCATTTTGAGGAGAGCCATGACAGCAACCCAACTCATTTACAATATTTTATTATTGACTCTATTGCCCCCTTGAGAAGGGAAGGAAATCTTGAAGCACTACTCCGCCTTTAAGACCTGAGGTATATATTGGAGCTCGACACTAAGACACCCTCAGGGCTCAATGCAAGTGAAGACTTTTACACTTGCTTGTAAAGGGCGATTCTGGTTATCAGAATATTTGCTTAATGGGTTGCTAGTAGCGCTAAGTTACATAAATAAAAACATATTCCCTATTTTACATCTACATTTCATAACCCTTAGACATAAGTTTCTTTTATTTCATATTTTATGGCACGTAGCACTTTTTGAACCTGTCGGTTCAAGTGGGTGACACGTTCTGCACATCACATATATTGATTTCACTTTGGCATGGAGTATGTGTTAGAGCACTGGGGCCCTATTGCGATGAGAGGCATACTTACAAAGAGCAGATCATCTTGACACCAGCATGTCAATGATTTTATCATTGTTATTAAGTGTGTATTAGTTAATTGTTAATCACACTTGTTTGACATCCCTATCTGTTTAAGATTGTTTTCACATAGGAGTGGTTTTGCGCAAAGGAGACCGTAGGTATATTTATGACCAGATTACAGTGCTGTAAATAATGCCATTTTCAGCTCTTTTTTAAACAATTCTTATTTTTGAATGTTTTACCAGATTTCAAATGCCAATTATCGGTCTCGTGTTGACATTTGTATTTGTATTTATTTGACATTAATGTATATATATCTATTTTCTATTTTACATTGATGTATTTATTGAATCAAATGTATGCACATTTGCACATGGTGAACCTTTTGTTGGAACCCTCAGAGAAAAGAGAATACTATTCAGTATATTTTCCATGTCCATGAAGTGGTCACCTGTTCAGTCACATAATATTATGCACTGGCACTTTAAATAAGGGTTAAACATCGAGCAACGCGTCATGTGATCAAGGCCAGGTGGGGCTGAAACGCAATATAGCGGAGATGCAGGGCAACTAAATGAATTCTTAACTACACAATGAACTTGGGGTCCGCGTTCGTGTTGTCTGAGTGGTAGTGGATGTTGGAGACGAAGCCAGCGATATATACATTTATATATATATGTCAAACAAACAATATATGGCATTAGAAACACTGAAATGGGACCCTGATATTGTCATTAGACAATCTGACAAAGGGGGTAATGTTGTAGTGATAGACAAGGACAAGTATCTCTCAGAAGGTATTAGACAACTAAGTGATGATAAATGTTACAGTATTTGTAATAAAGACAAATTGTTAGAATCTCACACCTTGTTTAGGGAACTTCTGCTGGAATGGAGGGACAAAGGGCTAATAGAATGGGAAAAATATCAGTATTTATACTGTGCCCATCCTAAGATACCTATCTTATATCTTCTCCCCAAGCTTCACAAAGACCAGCTGAATCCCCCGGGTCGCCCCATAGTATCCTCTATTGGATCTTCATTGGAAAACACTTCTAGATATATAGATCACTATTTAAGACCTTTTGTGATCGCCTTACCATCTTACATTAGAGACACTACTCACTTCCTCAGCACCATAAATGAAATCCATTGGGAGTCTAACTTTACCTTGGTGACTTTGGACGTGAGCAGTCTCTATACGAGTATTAACACAATTTGGGAGTGGCAGCAATAAAACATTTCTTGAAAACCAGATCAATTTCCCTACTCTATCACTCACAAATGATTGTGGCAATGATTGAGTTTTGTTTAACCAACAATTTCTTTTACTTTGATGATGTTCTGTATCGCCAGTCACAGGGCACAGCCATGGGGACCTGCTTCGCCCCCAGCTATGCCAACCTTTTTATGGGCTGGTGGGAGGAGCAGGTCGTCAGGGAAATGGCAGAATTTGACAACGTGGCCCTGTGGCTGCGATACATCGACAACATTTTTTTCATTTGGAATGGGGATGCCATTTCAGCGAAACAATTTGTCGACAAATTAAATAACAACGGTTTCAACTTATATCTAACAGAACACATCAGTCAGACTAGTATGGAGTTTTTGGATGTAAAAGTTGAAGTAAGAAATGACAGACTAACTACAAAACTCTTCAGAAAAAGTACAGCAGGCAATAGCATCCTCAGAGCCTCAAGCTGCCATCCTAAGAACTTACAGTACAGCATTCCGTATGGCGAGTTATTATGCGCCAAGCGGAATTGCAGTACTTTGGATGGGTTCAAAGAGGAGCAAGATGTTATGTGTCAACGTTTTTTGAGCCGAGGGTACAGTAAACAGGTGATCAATAGAGCGCCACAACGTGTCGATACCAAAACGAGGGAGGAACTGCTACATCCTAGAGAGACAAAAGAGTCAACAGATACAGTCAGATTTATAACTACCTTTACAGGTCAGTCACATGAAGTTCGCAAAATCCTTAAAAAACATTGGCATGTTTTGAACACAGACGAACATTTGAGAAAATACCTCCAAGAAAACCCTCAGATCACTTTCCGTAAGGGAAGAACTTTACGTGATGAACTCAGTCAGAACTATGTCACCGAAAGGGGTAAGAAAAAAGATACGCGCAGTGGTTTTACTTGCTGCGGCTAATGTAAAGCGTACAGAAACAGTAGGAGTTGCAAAAGTCTGACTATTCCGGGGACTGATAGAGAATTTATCATTCGCAAACATCTTACATGCAATACTCCATACAGTGTGTATGTACTGATATGCCCGTGCAATAGATGGTATGTGGGGAGTACCAAACATGAGGCCAAGAAGAGAGTATTAGAACATCTGCGAGCCATACGCTCCCACAACAAACTGTATCCTGTCGCGAGACACTTTTTTGAAACACACATGCAAAATGAAACCTTGTTACGCATGGTGGTAATAGATTCTGTGGATCTGGGCATAAGAGGTGGCAATTACGAACTATCTCTTAGAAAACTTGAATCTAAGTATATCATAGATTTTCAATGCTTGCACCCAATGGGGCTTAACATGAGTGAAGAATTGAAGGTACATTTATATGAATGAATGTAATTTGGATAGATGTCGGCCGTCTGTTTCTGATTTTAAATATTTTAATTTTTCAGATTTATGTGGAGGACTAATGGCAACTGCATGGCATGACATGGCAATGACTTCTGGCGGATCAGGAGTATGATAGAATTAAGGACTTTATGATATTTATGATGATGGAATTAGGCCTGTTTGAATTCTAGGCTATCAGGACAATATGTATTAGCCCACTTGGGCAAAACATGTGTGTTTGAATTATTGATGCAAAATATCCATCTGATCAAACGGACAGGGTCAAAATACGCTACTGTCATGACGTGCATAATATCGTATGCATAAAGAAATATTTGGGTACTTGTTTTATAATGAAACATGCACATAGGCACAAATACAGGCTTTCATTAGTTTGACATTCAATTGCTTATATACAAGTGCATGTATTTTGGATACGATATATAACATACTATGTATATATTCAATGCAATTTTGACTAGCTTAAAATGTCCTCCCCATTCCACTTGGGTTGTCACATGATTTATGATGATGGAATTAAGCCTCTTGAATCTTAGGCTATCAGAACAATAGGATTTGGCCCACTTGGGCGCAACCGTTGTGGATGAATATTTAATTTGAATCGGTACAATATCTAACTGATCAAATTGATAGGGCAAAATACGCTACTGTCATGACGTGCACATTATCGTACTCAGAGAAACATTTGTGCCCTTGTTTTAGAATGAAACTTGCACATATGCACAAATACAGGTTTAAACAAGTTTGATATTCAAATTTCCTTTTAAACAAATGTATGTACTTTGGATATGATATATGACATACTATGTATATATTCAATGCGATTTTTGACTAGCCTAAAATTTCCTCCCCATTTACTTGGGTTATCACATGACCTACACGTTGGGTGTGTTTTGGGGAATTTAAAAATGGTCGTTTGTTGTCGACCAGACGAGCGTGAACAAGCCGTAAAGGTGAAACGCGTCGACTTTTTCCTGTCAAGAATAAAGGATTAACTGCAAGCGCTGAGTGTCCAGGTTTACTTCTTGATGTGAGAGGTATTTGGAGAGAATATATATATATATATATATATATATATATATATATATATATATATATATATATATATATATATATATATATATATATATATATATATATATATATATATATTGCAATCTCGTTCTCCGTCAGCTTCCCCTCACTCGTGACCGGGTGCTGTTCAGGCGGGGTGATGGACATCCACATGCACAGCGGTTCCTGTAGCGTAAACAGGAGAGCACTCGCAGGTCCTTGTTGAAGTTATTTGTTTGTGCAGAAACCCCCCTGCACTGACAGACGCGTTTCGGCAATCTGCCTTTCTCAATGTCTATTTCCCCAAGTGTATGACACATTTTTAAAGTACTGAACATGAATTACGTGAATAAAAAGAAACATAGAAATAGAAGATGGCCTTGTTTAGTCACCGCATGATACAGAATACATGGAGGCCATCTTAGAACCTGTTCCAGAGTTAATATAGGTTCACAACAAATCAGTACTCCAAAGTTATATATCAATATATATACAACTATTTACATGTGGTTTAAAATAAGGAAATATGTACATGTATATACACATTTCATGGTTAGAAGATCCACAAATTAAACATGATTAGAAAAAGTGCATATGATTATGGGATCATTCTATCAGACCAGACAGTGCTGGAAGTGGCGGCTTGTGGCAGAGGTGAATACTGCTAGTCAAGAAAATATATATATATATATATATATATATATATATATATATATATATATATATATATATATTCACTGAAAAAAGCAGAGGTTTCAGGGATGTTATAGTTAGAAATTCGCATTTAAAAAACCTTTGAAATTCACTGAAAAAACCATGGGCCATATTATCAAGAAAGGGTGCTACATTATTGCCGTTTTTATCGGCAGGAAACTGCTGCTAAAGCGGCAATAATGGACTTTATAATAGGCCCTTGTGAATTCCCATAGAAGCCCAGGTTCTGGTGTTAACCTGGGATTCTATGGGAATTCACAAGGGCCTATTATCAAGCCACTTATCGCCGCTTTAGGGGCAGTTTCCTGTCGATAAAAGCGGCAATAATGTAGCGCCTTTTCTTGATAATATGGCCCTATAGGTTTCAGGGATGTTATAGTTAGAAATTAGCATTTAAAAAACCTTAAAAATTCACTGAAAAAAACACAGGTTTCAGGGACGGTATACTTAGTTGGACATTTCACTTGTGCAAAACCAGAGAAATTTGGCCGTTATAGTTAGTTGAGCTAACTATAACTCGCACTCCCGCAGTGCACTGCTGATGATGTCACATATTACATCACTCATGACATGGTCAGTGACATTACTGATGACATCTCAAATGACATCATTGATTACATCACAGATGACATCATCCAGAGACTGGGTAACTTTTAAAAGTTTAAGAATGTTAATTATAGTTATGCAAAGGTATATTGAAGAATGAGTAGATGTCTGAGTGTCTGAATGGATGATTTAGTGGGTGAGTGACTAACTGTTTAAGTGAGAAATTAAACATGTCTCAGTGAATGCATGGGTTAATGACTAATTGGCGTGAATGTCTGTATCAGTCTGTCAGTTGGTGTGTAAGTGGCTGCATGGGTTGGTGAGTAGCTACATGAGTGTCTATATGGGTTAATTATTGGTTGTCTGATTACCTGTATGGGTACCCGACTGTCTGTGTGGGTGGGTATTGGGGTCTGATACCTCCATGGATGTGTGAGTGGGTTATTCAGTGGGTGAATGGGTTCATGAGTGCATCTGCCGGGGGCTGTATGGGTGAGTGTGCATATGGCTGTGTTGGTGAGTGAATGGATGTCTCAGTGGTATATGTGTAAGTAACTATATATGTGAAAGGCAGTATATATGAATGTTGGAGTATATAAGTGACTATATGTGAGAGTGATGGGTGCAGAAAGAAGTAAGAGAGGTGCAGAAAGAAACACAAGAAGTACAGAAAAAAGCAAGAGGAGTGCTGAAAGAAGCAACATAGGTTCAAAAAGAGGGATGAGGGGTGCAGAAAGAGGGGAGCGGGGTGCAGAAAGTAGCACGACTGGTACAGAAAGGAGCAAGAGAGGTGTAGCAAGAAGAGGAGTGCAGAAAGAAGCAACTGAGGTGCAGAATTAGGTATGAGTGGTGGAGAAAGAGGCAAGAGAAGTGCAGAAAGAAGCAACAGAGATGCAAAAACGGGGAAGGGGTGATGAAAGTGACAAGAGGGGTGCAGAAAGAAGGTACAGAGGTGCAGAAAGAGGCAAGAGGGGTGCAGAAAGAGGGAAGAGTGGTACAAAAAGAGGCACAAGGGTTGCAGAAAGAAGGGACAGAGGTGCAGAAGGAAGCAAGACAAGTGCAGAAAGAAGCAAGAGAAGTGCAGAAAGAGACAAAAGAAGTCCAGAAAGAAGGAACAGAGTTGCAGAAAGGGGCAAGAGGGGTGTAAAAAAAGAAGGAGGGGTTCAGAAAGAAGCAAGACATGTGCAGAAATAAAACAAAAGAAGTGCAGAAAGAAGGAACAGAAGTGCAGAAAGAGGCAACAGGGGTGAAGAGAAGTGGAAATAGAGGCAAGGGGGTACAGAAAGAAGCAATAGAGCTGTAGGAAGAAACAAATGAAAGGCAGAAAGAAGGAGCACAGGTAGAGAAAGAGGCAAGAGGGATGGAGAAAGAAGCAAGAGGTGCAAAAAGAAACAAAAGAAGTGCAGAAAGAAGGAACAGAGGTGCATAAAGAGGCTCAAGGGGTGCAGAAAGAGGGAACAGGGGTATGAAAGAGACACAAATGATACAGAAAGGAGCAAGAGACGTGCAGAAAGAAGCAAGAGAAGTGCAGAAAGACACACCAGAGGTGCAGAAAGAGGGATGAGGGGTGGAGAAAGAGGCAAGCGAAGTAAAGAAAGAAGCTACAGAGATGAAAAAGGGGGACAGGGTAGAGTGAGAGGCAAGAGGGGTACAGAAAGAAACAAGAGAGGTACAGAAAGAAACAAAAGAAGTACAGAAAGAGGCACGAAAGGTGCAGAAAGAGGGAAGAGGGGTGCAGAAAGAAGCACAGGGGTGCAAAAAGAAGCAAGAGGGGTGAAGAAAGAAGCAAGAGAGTTGCAGAAAGAAACAAAAGAAGCACAGAAAGAAGGAATAGAGGTGCAGAAAGAGGCAAGAGGGGTGCAGAAAGAGGGACAATGGGTACAGAAAGAAGCACAAGGGTTGCAGAAAGAAGAGAAAGAGGTGCAGAAAGAATCAAGAGGAGTGCATAAAGACGCAACTGTGATGCAAAATGGGGGATGAGGGGTGGAGAAAGAGGCAAGAGAAGTGAGGAAAGAAGCAAGAGAGATGAAAAAAGGGGGAAGAGATGTGGAGAAAGAGGCAAGAGAGGTGCAGAAAGAACCAAGAGAGGTGCAGAAAGAATCAAAAGAAGTACAGAAAGAAGCAACAGAGGTGCAGAAAGTGTCAGGAAAAGTGCAGAAAGAGGTAAGAGGGGCAGAAAAAAGCACAAGGATTGCTGAAAGAAGGGACAGAGGTGTAGAAAGAAGCAAGAGACGTGCAGAAAGAGGGATGAGGGTGGAGAAAGAGGGAAGAGAAGTGCAAAACAGAGTTATAAAAAGGGGGAAAATGGGTGGAGAAAGTGGCAAGAGGGGTGCAGAAAGAAGCAAGAGAGGTGCAGAAAGAAACAAGAAGTACAGACAAAAGCAAGAGGAGTGCTAAAAGAAGCGCAATAATCAAAAATAGAATGGACACTAGTTTCTACAAAACCATTGGTTTGTACTTCAAAAACCCTCATAGACAACCTGATTTTCTATGGTGCGGTATATCTTTTTATCCGCCTCATCAGGGGTCGTGGCGTATTCATAGGGTAATCGATTAACGTGCTGGGTGCCAAGCCTCACCCGAGGCTACCTCCGGTACAGGTAGAAGTGTCCAGAAATAATGACAAAGGAGGTAAGAAAATGGATAAAAGTAGTGACTAGTCCAAAAATGTATTAGTTTTATTAAGAGATAGGTTCTAGACACTATAGATAAAATTAGATCGATATGAAGGTAGTCAAGTAACTGGATTACCGCATGTCTTTTGAAAAAATTTCTACATGTTTCAGCTCTCTTGGTCCAGCCGGGTCTATGGAGCTTTCGTCAGGACAGGGACATATACGAGGATACAAATAAATAAAAAACTGCCACAATTTGTGTAGTATTTGTTGATAAGTATCAATGACTTATACTCAGAATGCCAACGCTGTGGAAACAAAAACCAACAATATATATTTTACATTTGGCTAAGAGCTCAAGTTTGGGCAGGCACACATGTATCAATGACATGGGGGCACGTAAAGACTCCGATTCGGAGTCGCTACCATATAGGTGGTTGTGAAGCTACAACAAGGAGGAAAGGGAATCGGAAAAGAAATCAAGTCTGAGTATATATATACAGTCTGCGATAGATTCTCGGACAGCTTACATTTATACAGAAATCCAAATCATAAAAATCATGATAATCTCTCTCCTGAGTGACAGCAGAGTCATGAGGGGGCAATGCTTCCCAGAATGGTAAGACGCACTAGCCGAGTCCTAAACTCATGATATTATCTCTCCTGAGTGACAAAAGAGTAGTGAGGAGACACTGCTTCCCAGAATGGTAAGACGCACTAGCAAGGTCATAATCCACGGCAGTTTAAGCTCTAAATATTAGCCCCCAAGAACTCCAAAAATTCTAGTAAAGTTACCTGTATTCAGCTTGGTGATAGCTTCAACAGGGAACAGGGAGTCGCTTAGTGGTCTTTTGCTGTCAGGGTTACAAGTGAGTGACGCGTGTTAATCGCGCTGCTTAGTCACTTACCGGATTAAAGGTGATAGAATACGCTGCCATTCTTACCCACGTGGAACATCGTAGATTCCCCTGTGCTGACTCTGCCCCTGGCTATGGGCGTTGCTGTTGTGAGTCCGTTGTTATACAGAAAGACTCGGACACAAAAAAGGGACTAACAATTGAGCCGTGAACTACACCTAAGATGGCTGTCTCAGTAACAAAAAATCGAGGGTTGTTTAATAGACGTTAAAACCCGTGTTTGGCAAATACTATTCTCAAAAAGAGGGTTTTACCCAACATGTCTAGCAAAGGGAAGTGTCCTCAACCAGGATATGGGGTGTGAATACTGTAAGTTCATTTAAATACAGGATTGAGGACACAAAAAAGGGACTGTAGATTGAACAGCCTGCTACATCCAAGATGGATGCCTCGGTACCCAGCTAGGGGATTATTTACCAAAAATAAATTCTGTGTTCAGCAAAAGTGTTTATCCTAAAAAAAGGGGGGGGGGTTATCTACTCAAACTGTAATACCGAGGAAAATGTCCTCAGCTTGAACAGAAGGTCGGCTAAATAACACAAAGGGAGCGTAGTTCGAGATTTACAGCGCTTCTGTCTTTTAAGAAGTGGGAAGAGAGAGAGAGTGTTACTGTCTAGAGGTGAGGAACAAAGTTGGATTCAGTAGAACTGGTTCCAAGGGACATGGTCGTTCATCCCTACAATATTCGTTCTAAGGCGGTCAACCCACCTTTGCTCTTTTTCAAAGAGGATCTGTTCAGCATTGTGGTCCTTGTTTTCTAACATTTCGAGGACAGTCCATTTCAGGTCGTCGCATGTATGACCTGTTTCCACGAAGTGAGTACAAAGTTTGGTGGTATTCTTTTTGAGTCTCACATTACTCCTGTGTTCTCCTATGCGGAGTTTCACCTTACGGCAAGTCATGCCTACATATTGTCGCAGGCAGGGGCAGGTTATCAGGTAAATTAAATGGGAAGAATTGCAATTCGTATGTTGCTTTTGAGTCCATAACAGGGTGTCCGTTAGCTGTAGAGTCTTAGTGGTGTTCGTGAACTTGCAGACCCCACATGTGCCACAGGGCCGATTCCCTTTCCTCCTTGTTGTAGCTTCACAACCACCTATATGGTAGCGACTCCGAATCTTTACGTGCCCCCCATGTCATTGATACATGTGTGCCTGCCCAAACTTGAGCTCTTAGCCAAATGTAAAATATATATTGTTGGTTTTTGTTTCCACAGCGTTGGCATTCTGAGTATAAGTCATTGATACTTATCAACAAATACTACACAAATTGTGGCAGTTTTTTATTTATTTGTATCCTCGTATATGTCCCTGTCCTGACGAAAGCTCCATAGACCCGGCTGGGCCAAGAGAGCTGAAACATGTAGACATTTTTTCAAAAGACATGCGGTAATCCAGTTACTTGATTACCTTCATATCGATCTAATTTTATCTATAGTGTCTAGAACCTATCTCTTAATAAAACTAATACATTTTTGGACTAGTCACTACTTTTATCCATTTTCTTACCTCCTTTGTCATTATTTCTGGACACTTCTACCTGTACCGGAGGTAGCCTCGGGTGAGGCTTGGCACCCAGCACGTTAATCGATTACCCTATGAATACGCCACGACCCCTGATGAGGCGGATAAAAAGATATACCGCACCATAGAAAATCAGGTTGTCTATGAGGGTTTTCGAAGTACAAACCAATGGTTTTGTAGAAACTAGTGTCCATTCTATTTTTGATTATTGCATATCTGTCCAGGGGAACCGAATGGACCCAGAATCCTCTTCCCTCCACTTTGATATCAGTCTTTAAGCAGCGCACAGCTGCGGGAAATCCACACCCTCACCAGCATTTGTATGGTTAAGTAGGGTGTACTGTGAGGAAGGAACAATGGAAAACAATAAAGGTCTGAGCTTTACAGGAAGTGATATTGAAGAGATCCTAGCGGCTCAGCCGCTTCTACAGAACCCTGATCTTGTTGAAGCAATTGCGCAAACTGATGATTGGGAAACCTTGACCAATAAAAAAAGAGAACAAATTCGAACTGCCATTCACGGAATAATTATGACTGAATATCTCAGATCGAAACTAGCACCCAGAGGCCTATGGGTAACAAATGCACCCAGGATATTCCTCCATGACCTCGTATTCAGAAGAGATTGGTCATCAATCTCGTGGAAGTGCACCCTCGATTATTTGGTCCTCTTGGTAAAAACAGCTAAAAGATTGTCCGACACACTGTTGCTGGAAATACAGGAATGTGAAAATGAACTTAGAAAAAGCATTAATCCCACCATATTCAAGAAACGATTAGAAGAAATAACAAAAGAAATGGATGATATGCAGGAGTTTTTAATGCAGAATAAGCTCCAGAAACTGAGTAAGGAATTGAAGAAATTCAGTCAGGAAAAAATGCACCCATACTCGAAGGATGATTTTGCAGCGACTCCAAACCTTTCAGATGGGGATTCGACAGGGTGGAATTCATCTGAGGGGTCAGAAGGGAGCTCCGATGACTCAACCCCAAGAAGGGGACAAAATAATTTTAGATCACGACGTCCGCGACGAAGCAACAGATGGCAACGTCCCTTCTTCCATGGAAACCCAATGCCTTTTTACCAACCTTTTATGCCACCATTTACAGGGTGGATGAACCCCTATCATCCTGACATGAACCAACAACAGCCGATGGGCAGTGTACCAATGATGGACCCTACCAATCAACACCAGGCTCAGCCTTTTTTAGGAAGAGGCCAAAATCAGTCTCTGGGCAGAAAGAAAAATCTCAGGTGGCACGACCAACAGCCGAATGTACAGACACGGAGCATGGCCGCAGCCCAACCGAGCACAAGCAAAAAGACTCATTAGTAGTGAATTTAACCAAGATAACTTTGTCAGATAACCAGTTGACTGTCCTTAACAAGGGACTTGGTTTTGTCCCCACTCCACCGTTGGATCGCTTCAAATTGAAGTGCGAATTGTCAGAGTTCTGTAGAACTCTTAAACTTAAAGCCTTTTTCAATGACTCTGTTACACAACCAACAGAGGGTGATACCTCTCTGAGAAGGAAATCAAAATTCTGTCCTCCTGCTGCTGCGGTACCTATTGAAATTCAAACCTTTGAGCAGGCACTGATGCAAGGAATAGATAACCTGGATCCAAAAAAGAGGGTTTTCCAGAACATGAGTAACAAAGAGAAACAAGCTCTGTCTGAGTTAAGGGACAATGACAACATAGTCATAAAACCAGCGGACAAGGGGGGAGGAGTAGTAATCCTGACCAAAGAAGGATATAACCAACAGTGCCTGACCCTACTGTCGGATCAGACATTTTATAAAAAACTTGATACCGACCCTACTGAAAGATTAACTAATACCATTGCTATCATGACCCATGAAGCAGAGTTGAAAGGCTGGATCTCAAAAAAAGAGGCAGATTTCCTGACACCAAAAGGGGCAAAGGTACCATATTTCTACTCACTGCCGAAAACGCACAAAAATAAGTCCCCTCCACCGGGACGCCCGATAGTGTCGGGGATTGGTTCTTTATTATAACCTTTATCCAAATTCGCAGATGAGTATTTGAAACCTCTCGTACAACTGACCCCAACTTATTTGAAAGATACTAGAGATCTTTTAGTCCAGATTGCAGACCGTGAATTCAACTCTAACACGATGTTACTGGTGGGACTAGACGTTGAGTCCCTTTATACCAGCTTACCCCAAGAGGATACATTAAGGATGCTGGAAGATCTTCTCTATATGCAGGAGTGGACACACAAAACCCCACGTCATTTTATTCTCGAGTGTTGCCGGCTAGCACTCCAAGAGAATTATTTTGAATATGACGGCCAGCTTTTCCTACAACGACATGGTACCTCCATTGGCAGCGCCTTCGCGCCGTCAGTGGCTGGACTCTATGTAAGTCAGTTTGAACATCAATTTGTCCTCAATGATACCAACCCGTTCGTTTCCAGTGTATTACACTGGAAACGCTACATTGATGACATTCTGCTAATCTGGGATACCAGATTAGATCTTTCCCTGTTCATGGAATGGCTCAATGGAAGAGACAGGTGGTTGAAATTTACTCATACCTCGAGCAATGACCATATCGATTTCTTGGATCTGACGATCTTCGTTTCAAATGGAAAACTAGAGACAAAAACTTTCACTAAACCTACAGCCAAAAACAGCTTACTCTCGTATCAGAGTTTTCACCCACGACCCCTGTGAGATAATTTGCCCTACAGTCAGTTTCTGAGGCACAAACGGAACTGCAGTAAGGACAGTGACTATAAAAAACAGGCAAAGGAGCTCAGCGAGAAGTTGCAATCTAGACACTACACTACAGCTGTAATTTCGAAATGTAAAAAACGAGCCAGACATCAGCCCCGTGAATGCCTCCTACAAAATGTTATCAAAGAACCCATCAAGGATCTAGTAACATGTGTGACCACCTACTGTCCTGCAACGTATGAGGTTCAGAAGTTAATCAGGAAGAATTGGCAAATAGTGACGTCAGGCAAACTCAATTGGCCAAAACCAAGATTTGCCAATAGAAGAACTAAAAACATCAAGGATGTCCTAGTACACACCAGGCCAAAAAAGAAACTTTTGAAATCCACAATAAGAGACATAACAATGGCTCCTGTCACAGGCCATTACCCCTGTGGCACATGTGGGGTCTGCAAGTTCACGAACACCACTAAGACTCTACAGCTAACGGACACCCTGTTATGGACTCAAAAGCAACATACGAATTGCAATTCTTCCCATGTAATTTACCTGATAACCTGCCCCTGCCTGCGACAATATGTAGGCATGACTTGCCGTAAGGTGAAACTCTGCATAGGAGAACACAGGAGTAATGTGAGACTCAAAAAGAATACCACCAAACTTTGTACTCACTTCGTGGAAACAGGTCATACATGCGACGACCTGAAATGGACTGTCCTCGAAATGTTAGAAAACAAGGACCACAATGCTGAACAGATCCTCTTTGAAAAAGAGCAAAGGTGGGTTGAACACCTTAGAACGAATATTGTAGGGATGAACGACCATGTCCCTTGGAACCAGTTCTACTGAATCCAACTTTGTTCCTCACCTCTAGACAGTAACACTCTCTCTCTCTTCCCACTTCTTAAAAGACAGAAGCGCTGTAAATCTCGAACTACGCTCTCTTTGTGTTATTTAGCCGACCTTCTGTTCAAGCTGAGGACATTTTCCTCGGTATTACAGTTTGAGTAGATAACCCCCCCACCCCCTTTTTTTAGGATAAACACTTTTGCTGAACACAGAATATATTTTTGGTAAATAATCCCCTAGCTGGGTACCGAGGCATCCATCTTGGATGTAGCAGGCTGTTCAATCTACAGTCCCTTTTTTGTGTCCTCAATCCTGTATTTAAATGAACTTACAGTATTCACACCCCATATCCTGGTTGAGGACACTTCCCTTTGCTAGACATGTTGGGTAAAACCCTCTTTTTGAGAATAGTATTTGCCAAACACGGGTTTTAACGTCTATTAAACAACCCTCGAGTTTTTGTTACTGAGACAGCCATCTTAGGTGTAGTTCACGGCTCAATTGTTAGTCCCTTTTTTGTGTCCGAGTCTTTCTGTATAAAAACGGACTCACAACAGCAACGCCCATAGCCAGGGGCAGAGTCAGCACAGGGGAATCTACGATGTTCCACGTGGGTAAGAATGGCAGCGTATTCTATCACCTTTAATCCGGTAAGTGACTAAGCAGCGCGATTAACACGCGTCACTCACTTGTAACCCTGACAGCAAAAGACCACTAAGCGACTCCCTTTTCCCTGTTGAAGCTATCACCAAGCTGAATACAGGTAACTTTACTAGAATTTTTGGAGTTCTTGGGGGCTAATATTTAGAGCTTAAACTGCCGTGGATTATGACCTTGCTAGTGCGTCTTACCATTTTGGGATGCAGTGTCTCCTCACTACTCTTTTGTCACTCAGGAGAGATAATATCATGAGTTTAGGACTCGGCTAGTGCGTCTTACCATTCTGGGAAGCATTGCCCCCTCATGACTCTGCTGTCACTCAGGAGAGAGAATATCATGATTTTTATGATTTGGATTTCTGTATAAATGTAAGCTGTCCGAGAATCTATCGCAGACTGTATATATATACTCAGACTTGATTTCTTTTCCGATTCCCTTTCCTCCTTGTTGTAGCTTCACAACCACCTATATGGTAGCGACTCCGAATCGGAGTCTTTACGTGCCCCCCATGTCATTGATACATGTGTGCCTGCCCAAACTTGAGCTCTTAGCCAAATGTAAAATATATATTGTTGGTTTTTGTTTCCACAGCGTTGGCATTCTGAGTATAAGTCATTGATACTTATCAACAAATACTACACAAATTGTGGCAGTTTTTTATTTATTTGTATCCTCGTATATGTCCCTGTCCTGACGAAAGCTCCATATACCCGGCTGGGCCAAGAGAGCTGAAACATGTAGCCATTTTTTCAAAAGACATGCGGTAATCCAGTTACTTGATTACCTTCATATCGATCTAATTTTATCTATAGTGTCTAGAACCTATCTCTTAATAAAACTAATACATTTTTGGACTAGTCACTACTTTTATCCATTTTCTTACCTCCTTTGTCATTATTTCTGGACACTTCTACCTGTACCGGAGGTAGCCTCGGGTGAGGCTTGGCACCCAGCACGTTAATCGATTACCCTATGAATACACCGCGACCCCTGATGAGGCGGATAAAAAGATATACCGCACCATAGAAAATCAGGTTGTCTATGAGGGTTTTCGAAGTACAAACCAATGGTTTTGTAGAAACTAGTGTCCATTCTATTTTTGATTATTGCGTATCTGTCCAGCGGAACCGAATGGACCCAGAATCCTCTTCCCTCCACTTTGATATCAGTGCTAAAAGAAGCAACAGACATTAAGAAAGAGGGATGAGGGGTGCAGAAAGAGGGAAGCGGGATGCAGAAAGAAGCACGAATGGTGCAGAAAGGAGCAAGAGAGGTATAGAAATAAGCAAGAGGAGTGCAGAAAGAAGCAACAGAGGTGCAGAAAGAAGGATGAGTGGTGGAGAAAGAGGCAAGAGAAGTCCGAAAAGAAGCAACAGAGATGTAAAAATTGGGAACAGAGGTGGAGAAAGTGACAAGAGGGGTGCAGAAAGAAGGTACAGAGGTGCAGAAAGAAGAAAGAGGGGTGCAGAAAGAGGGAACAGTGGTGCAGAAAGAGGCACAAGGGTTGCAGAAAGAAGGTACAGAGGTGCAGAAGGAAGCAAGAGAAGTGCATAAAGAAGCAAGAGAGGTGCAGAAAGAAGATGGAGTGCGGAGAAAGAGGCAAGAGAATTACAGAAAAAAGCAAGAGTTGCAAAAGGGGGAACAGGGATGGAGAAAGTTGCAAGAGGGGTGCAGAAAGAAACAAGAGAGGTGCAGAAAAGACAAAAGTATAGAAAGAAGAAACAGAGGTGCACAAAGGGGCAAGAGGGGTGCAGGAAGAAGCAAGAGAGGAATAGAAAGAAGCAAGAGGAGTGCAGAAAGAAGCAACACAGGTGCAGAAAGAGGGAAGACGGGTGTAAAAAGAGGGAAGACGGGTGCAGAAAGAGGCACGAGGGGTATGCAAAAGGCACAAGGGGTACCGAAAGAAGCAGGAGGCATACACAAAGAAGCAAGAGAGTTCCAGAAAGAAACAGAAGAAGTGCAGAAAGAAGGAACAGAGGTGCAGAAAGAGGCAAGAGGGGTTCAGAAAGAGGGAAAAGGGATGCAGAAAGAAGCACAAGGATTGCCAAAAGAAGAGACAGAGGTGCAGAAATAAGCAAGAGACGTGCAGAAAGAAGCCAACTCTGTTGCTTCTTTCTGCAAGAGGGATGAGGGTGGAGAAAGAGGTAAGAGAAGTACAGAAAGAAGCAACAGAGATGTAAAAAGGGGGAACAGGGGTGCAGAAAGAAGCAAAAGTGGTATAGAAAGGAGCAGGAGAAGTGATGAAAGAAGCAACAAAGATGCAGAAAGGGGAAGAGGGGTGGAGAAAGAGGCAAGAGGTGTACAGAAATAAGCAAGAGAGGTGCAGAAAGAAACAAAAGAAGTGCAAAAAGAAGGTTCCAAGGTACAGAAAGAGGCAAGAGGGGTGCAAACATAAGGGAGAGGGATGCTGACAGAGGCACTAGGCATGCGGAAAGAAGCAAGAGACATGCAGAAAGAAACAAAAGAAGTGCAGCAAGAAGGAACATAGATGCAGAAAGAGGCAACAGGGGTGCAGGAAGAGGGGTGGAGAAAGAGGCAAGGGGGTTCAGAAAAAAGCATGAGAGCTGCAGAAAGACACAAAAGAAGGACAGAAAGAAGCAAGAGGGCTGCAAAAATAGGAAATATGGGATTGTGAAAAGGAACGAGGGGTGCTGAAAGAAGCAAGGGAGGTGCAGAAAGAAGGAACAGAGGTGCAGAAAGAAACAACAGGGGTGCAGAAAGAGGGAAGAGGTGTGGAGAAAGAAGCCCAAGGATTGCTGAAATAAGGGGCAGAGGTGCAGAAAGAAGCAAGAGACGTGCAAAAAGTAGCAAAAGAGGTGCAGAAACAGCGATGAAGGTGGAGAAAGAGGCAAGACAAGTACAGAAAGAAGCAAGAGAGATGCAAAAAGGGAGAACAGGAGTGGAGAAAGTGGCGAGAAGGGTGCAGAAAGAAGCAAGAGAGATGCAGAAAGAAGCAGGAGAGGTGCAACAAGGAACAAGAGAAGTGCAGAAAGAAGCAAGAGGAGTGCTGAAAGAAGTCACAAACAAAAAGGGAGGTCCCCTACCTAATCCAATGCGGGACGAGGGGGAGAAATTTCAAAAGATCGATAAGTCCCAGTCACAAGAGTGGATATTAAAACAAGCTAAAGTCACAACTATTATTGCTCAGATCAAAACACAAGTGCCACAATATCAATATAACATAATCAACAAAAAACATGTTACAGAAAATATGTTTTTCTTTAAAAAGACATAATTTTATTAAGTACAGTGCATAATGACGTGTGTCAAATTAATAAAAAACAATAATTAAAATCACAGGTTCAAATAACATTTCCTTTGTAGTAATAACAACATTCGAGAAGTAGTTGTCAATGCTGCGTTTCGGTTTTTTGAGAGTAAAAACACCTTCTTCAGGACAATACTAGATAGCAAGAAATATATAATTAAACACATATATACTAAATGTCTTACATGGTTTTTCAATAAACAATTGGCACTGTTTTTACTTGTACGTCTCTTTTATATAACATCTTATTTCTTTCTGAGCCACTAACATTTTTAGAAAAATATTGTCACTAACTAAGAAAAACCGTATATATCTATCCATTCGTCACATTTATTTTAGAAGTGATTATTCTTCAAAAGAGGCTACAACAACAAAATGACCTTCCATTTGATTACATACCTCAAAAAAGTAAACTTTCAGGGGGTACAAGAATGAGGTCCTTGCTTTCGTATTCGGTTCTTTGGTTATCAGGTCCCAAATATGATTATGTGGCTACCAATCGTCACTTCTATAACATTACCCTTTGTGAAACACAATAATTAATATTTTTGAAATTCACCAAAGGTTACATCAAAACTGCGATATATATCTAAAGGAAAAGTCTTTTATCGCCCAAGTACCTCAGGTCATCAATTTGGGGATTCATTAATGTACATCGGAGCCGCCGTTACTTGAAGTAAGTCTCAATGCGGACTCTAGAAAAAAGATATATGTATACAAAAATGTAATTAAAGAAAGTTGTTCTGCTGTTAAAAATGTTATTATGCCCAAAGGTTACATTACAACGCTTACCGTTTTAAAGGCAAGGGAGTATGTCGCCGTAGCCGTGATAAGGTTATTGCCTATATCAAAGACATATGGTATTCAGGGGTTGTCCTCCCGAAATAGGTCAGTTTATGCCAATCTGTAAAGGTAATTGGTGGTATAGTGTCAAAAAAGGATTTCATCGGGGGGGCGTGGCTAGCAGCCAACGATGGCGGCAGCATAAAGGAAAGGCTCCGTGGTTGAGGCGGCCTCTCCAAAGATCCGATCTACCATCCGCTACATTTTTTTGCCCCCGCAGGAGGGAACCTGAGCCCAGGACCGAGCGGTGCCAGAGGGTGCAAGCGGCATGACTGTCCGACGCATGAGAGCCGACTTCTGACCAAGCGACGGAGCGGCGTCCACGGCGCGACAAAGCCGGGGACTGCATTGGTAATCCGGCCCGACAGGAAGTGCGGCTGCCCCGGGGAGACCCGCACCGGAAGTTCCCGCAGGATATCCGTCCGGCTGGAGAGCGCCGGGATTCGGGGTGAGTGCTGGCGGAACCGGACCCGGCTCGCAAGCAAGAACACAGAGGTAAAGACAGGCGGGCGCTTCCTCGCTCCTCGGCGACCGGAGAGTGCACGGCGGACCGCTGATAAGGCTGATGACACGGCGGTGGGCTGCCATTTTGTAGGGAGCGCAGGACAGTGCTACCGGAGCCCGGCCTGAGTCCAGACTTCGGACGCCGCATCCGAACTCACAAGCGGCGGACATTGAAAACACTGATTCGCCGGCGGAGTACCAATTGGGCGACAGCACAGCACACCTGCCCTACTTGCCGGGGGATTGGTCCGGCGAACTGAGGCAACCACCCGTTCCATGTTGTGGGCCCACATGAGGCACTGACATCTAAGAGCACGTGGCACCCGGGGCTACAGGGACCTATCTACTGGATTGATTGGGAGCAGATTAACTTCAAGGCGCAGCGGGCGGCTGCACATACAGCGTCCAGGGGCACGGAGGCAAGGGGCCTCACACAATAAAGACACATCCATCTGGTGGGCCCAGTCAATCATCTCCGGGACGCTCCCTGAGCGAGGCAAACGGTGGTGGAAGCCTAATACCCTTCCAAGGAGCTGGGTCACGAACACTCTATCCGTGGTTTGAAAACTATCATTGGCACAAGGATCGGGACGCGTCCGGCGTTCCTCACTCCACGGTCCCAGCTGGGCGTCATAGGGCAGCGACACGATCCTCTCATCACAAGCGCTCCGGGAAAGCTACTACGTCCCCTGCCCGACCACTGACGCAGGCTGCAACGTCGGCAAACAAAATACACCGTAGAAGGGGCAGACGCGGTCCTCCGTCACAGGAGTGCCCGGGGACCTCGGGAAACGACGATATGGCGGGGAAAGGCCTGAAGAGTGGCACTACACAAACTCGAATAGACCGATATGCCTGTGACAGGCCTGCTGTATCCCCGACTACCGGGAAGGAGATAGCTGGTAAATCCGTGGACGTACCAGGGAATAAAAAGGCGACTCTGGATGATGTGATGCAGGCCCTGGCACATCTACAAACAACCGTGGGCTCGATTTCGACCGACATTACACTGATCAGAGCTGATTTCCACAAAATGACGGAAAAGGTCAACGCCATGGAAGTGGTAACAAAATCGCTAGTGGAGGATGTGTCTGAACTTCAACTGGCGGTGGAGAGGCTGGCAACGGACAATAAGGTACTACGTGAGAAGCTCGACGATCAGGAAGGGCGCTCCAGGTGGAATAACATCCGCATAATAGGTGTGCCGGAGTCGGAAGGTGTGAGAGCCATGGACTTATACGTGGAGAACCTGATCACCAATGAACTGCGGCCAAAGGGACTGTCCACCTTCTTTTCGGTGGAGAGAGCGCACCGCGTGCCGGGAGGCCAGCCGAAACCTGGAGCGGCCCCACGGCCCATCGTAGCCCGATTGTTCAACTTCAGGGACAGAGATGTCACTCTGCAAGCGGCCCGGACATCCCCTCCTGTTAAAATCCAAAACTCCACGGTGGCATTATTCCCTGATTATACGGCGGAGGTGGCACGCAGGCGACGGACATTTTTCGAGGTAAAGAAAGAACTCAGAGCGAGAGAGATCCCGTATTCCATGCTTTTCCCTGCAAGGTTGCGAATAGTTGCTGAAAATAAAACCTGGTTCTTCGATAACCCAGAATCTGCACGGGACTGGTTGGATGGTTGGAGAACGAACGCTCACCCTCGGCGACCCCACCGGCAGCAGAAAGATCGTACAACCGGGCATCATCCGGACTCCCAGGCATCGGGAGGAGGTGGGATGAATGAGGGATCTCCCCACAGAGAGGCTGCGGATGAAGAAGACAACGAAGAACAATGACTTCCAGGTTCACTTACTGTTGGACTTGCTGAGCTGCGCACCTGAGGCTCGCTATCGGACACTGGGCGAGGGGCCTCCGGGGAGAAGATTGAGGGGCTGCTGACCTTGGAGATTCCTTCACCCCGGCGCGCAAGTACACTGGTTGGGGTTGGGGTAATGCACTCTGCTAAGTTGGGGAGGCGGGCAGGTTCAAGTCCGAACAGCAGGGGAGCAGGGAGGGGGATGGTTGGGGATGAGGGGATGTTTCTTTATGAGGATTACTTGGTTCTAAAAGTTAATGGTTTGACTCAACACAACACATTGCAGCACGACATGAGCAATGCACAGCGAGACAGGACACTATATAGTACACGTACTGATGCCTTTGTTGTCACTCCGTGTGTCCCTCCTCTGGCAGGGCACACTGGCACATATATGAGACGGTGGGCCTACCCCCGGGAGGGCTTCCCACGAAGGGACCGGCGTGGCTCGAATCCGAAGACCCTGGGTTGGCCCAGTCACAAACCACTGCCATGGCCGGACTAGAGGTATTCGTCCCGATGGCCCCGCTGCAAATAATGTCATGGAACGTCAGAGGGCTGGGCGACAAGATTAAACGAGGCCTGGTTCTTCAGGGAGTTAAGAGGGTGGGTCCCGCTCTGGTCCTTTTACAGGAAACACACCTGATGGGCACTACTACACGGGCTATGGATAGGCGAGGCTACCACATGGTTGCGCATGCGGAATTCACCCCGGGGTCGCGTGGCACAGGCATACTAATGCAAAAATCTTCACACTACGTCATCGAATCCACCAAAGTAGATGATCAAGGCCGCTTCGCAGCGGTTTCTGGCCAATGAGAAGGTAGATCGTTGTCCGTGGTCTCGGTATACATCCCACCAGCACTACATGCTGTGGCCCTGCCAGACCTCGGCAAGTTCCTCCTAGAACTCCCGGAAGGGGATTTGGTCATAGGGGGGGATTTTAATGCAGTACTACACGACACCCGTGACAGATTCCCCGGGCACCCACACACGGATGGTCCTAACAAACTCAGCGGGTTTCTGGAAGCACAGGGCCTTGTGGATGTCTGGCGCGCACTACACCCGGAGCAACTACAATACACCTACTACTCAGCAGCTCACAATAGTCTATCCAGAATTGATTACTTCCTCACATTAGGGAACGGTCGCCTCACCATTGAAGATACACAAATAAAGCCGCAGGGTATTTCCGATCACTCGCCACTTACCTTAACGCTGTCCAGCCATGCAATAACCCGTGGACGGCTATACCCGATCTACCCGGGTTATCTCAAAGTCCCGTCCATTCGTAAGGACCTGCAGAAAACTACCCAACACTATTTCGAGGAAAATCAAACTTCGGTGAGATCGCCTTCAGTACTTTGGGAAGCATATAAGGCTGTCTTCAGGGGGCAAGCGATAGCAGCGATCACGCACTACAAGAAAACGCAGGGGGAGATAGCGTCAGAACTGGAATTAAAACTAGACATAGCCAACACCGCCCATATGGCGGATCCCTCGTGTGCTAATTTCCACTCCCTACAGCTAAGTCAACGCCTTCTTGCTGATCATATGAGACGCCTGACAATGGCAGACATTGCGGCCACCAAACACAGGGTGTATGATATTGGGGACAAAGCCAGTAAACTCCTGGCTTGGCTAGATAGGAAACAGGGGGGCAACAGGAACATATTACAAATCACGGACACACTCGGGAGGGTGCACACACGACCAGAGGATATAGTGAACGCACTGGCCGACCACTTCAGTGTGGTGTACACGCCGACGGTGGCTGTGACGGAAGAAGAGGCCCGAGCCGCCCTGGGTCATGTGGCATTGCCAACATTGACGGAGGAGGCGAAACGGGACCTTGATTCCGACATAACAACTGAAGAAATTCAATTGGCTATTAACGCACTCCATCCGGGTAAGGCTCTGGGCCCTAACGGGGTGCCCATCGAATGGTTCAAAACAATGTCCGACTCTCTGAGTCCACCCCTCTTACAGATGTATGTGGATAGTAGAAAGAACGGCACGCTGCCTCCAGACCAACGGATGGCGACTATTGTGGCCATCCCGAAACCGGGCAAACCGCTTAATGAGTGCACGTCCTATAGACCTATCTCGTTGTTAAATCCTGAAGCAAAAATTCTGGCGAAACTGTTGGCAAACAGACTCATGCCCCACTTAGGTCAATTGATCCACCCAGACCAATCTGGCTTCATGCCACATAGAAGTACGGCCTTGAACCTTCGTAGGATACAAGGAGTCCTGGCGAGAACCCCACTGTTGACGGAACCGGCAGCGATATTATCGTTGGATGCTAAAATGGCATTCGACATGGTGGAATGGAGCTACCTCTTTGCGGTCCTCACCTCCATGGGGTTTGGCCCAAACTTTATCGCGTGGGTCCGATTACTGTACAAAGATCCAATAGCACGAGTGGTGGCAAATGGACACTTATCTCGCGACATACAACTGGCGCGGGGAACCAGGTAGGGATGCCCACTCTCGGCCATCCTTTTCGCATTAGTTTTAGAACCTTTTGCGATCACTATTCGGAATACGCCGCTACTGAAGGGGATTAGGTGGGATCTTAGCTGGGAGGACAGAGTGTCATTGTACGCTGATGACATGTTGATCTATCTCACAGATCCGGAAAGCAGCATCCCAAACCTCCTATCCATCTGCACCTCACATGGGCGAGTGTCAGGGTACACTATTAATTGGTCGAAATCAACAATTTATGAACTCAGGGGTCCACTTCCGACCCTACCGGACACATGCACACTAGAGGTGGCAGCCACGTCCTTTAAATACCTGGGAATATATGTCACTCGAGATGCGACGGAATTCTTTGGTCGTAATCTACAACCCCCCCTCCTCAGACTACGTAATGATGTACAACACTGGCAAACACTTCCACTGACGCTGCTGGGCAGGGCAGCATTGTTCAAAATGATGGCACTGCCGCGATTTCTGTATGTGCTCGAAAACGCGCCAACATTAATCCCTCCCAGTTACTTTCAGAAGGTGACTGCGCTGATGTCGGGTCTACTGTGGGGGAATCGACCGGCGAGAATTGCTCATGCGAAACTTAATAGGAGCTGGTACAACGGTGGTATTGCACTACCTAATATGCAATTGTACTACTGGGCGGCACAGCTCAAGATTCTCAATAAATGGATACACGCCCCACAGGATGACCCGGCGTTTAAGGCGGACCGGGCCCAACTGGGTACTAACAGCATGTTGGCACCTCTGTATCACAAGGGTATTGCTGCGAAGCTGATAGGGCCCACCAAGCACACAGTGCAGTTATGGTATAAAGCGCAATCGAAACTACATTGGGATGGGGGTCATTACGAAACTAACCCCGCTGTGGGACACTAAGGCTTTAGGCCATTTGAGACGTACTAAGGGCTTCACGCAGTGGGACACCATTGGGATATCAACTGTGGGTGACATGTGGTCCAGGGAGGGAGTGATCCCGTTCCTTTCCCTTCAACAACAATATGAATTAGGCAACACAGAACAGTTCAGATACATGCAAATCAGACATGCCCTTCTGGCGGTGATCCCACCGGGCTCCACACCTCCGGAGTCCTCCCCGATGGAAGACCGTCTGCTTACGGATTATATACAGGAGGGTGCAACTTCCCTAACGTACCGTAAGCTGCTCAATAATCTACCGGAGCCACTGGGTAAACTAAAAGAAAAATGGGTGGAAGACCTTGGGGATTTTGACGAATCTGAATGGAACGCAGCTCTTGTGTCCCCACGTGAAGCCGGCATATCAGCTAGATTCCGCCTGGTACAACTGAAAGTCTTACACAGGATCTATTACACTAGAGAGGCTCTACATAAATTACTGAGGGCGGATAATCCTTATTGTCTAAGGGGGTGCGGTGGGGAGGGCACATTCCTTCATACACTCTGGAGCTGCACATGCCTAGTGAGATACTGGCAACGAGTGCTCCATACCATCGCACAGACACTAAATACCACTATAACACAGGACCCAAGGGTATGCTTGCTAAATGTCTGGGGGCCTACTGACTTGACACACTATGGTAAGCTGTGGGTCACGATAGGTTGCATGGTGGCCAAGCGCGACATTGCGCAGAAATGGGGTGCGGCGGAGCTCCCCACGCTGGCGCAATGGATCAGAAACATGGACACGCTCATGATAACGGAGAGGGCAGTGTACAAGATGAGAGATAATCCGCACAAATGGAATGGAGTTTGGCTACAGTGGAACTCCTACAGAGGGGACATATGCGAACCGTTGCCAGAGGATGATAGCGAGAGTTCTGACGATGAGGTTGACAATGTCTAATTGTTGGGGAGTGTGGCATGGCGTATAGGTGGGCACTACACAGTATGCGACATAGTAAATACAGCCGGGGGGGTTGGACACACGGGGAGGTAATGTTGGGTGCAGCACACAGAGGCGACGCCTAACGGCGATCAATTGATACGGAGATCCACAAGTACTATAGTGTCGATTAATGTTGAGTCCTATATTTAGTTCACTGTTTTATTGTTTCTACAAAATATAAAATGCAAGCGACTGTACTGTCCGTAGAATAATGGTTTCTGAGAGTCCGAAATGCCTAATGTTTTGTAAGAAACTCACAGCCAGAGTGCACCGGCGCAACTGATTATTTATCGCACGTACAATGCTTTCTCAGCCGGCCTTCGGGCTATAGGCGCCTGAATGTAATACAATTGAATACTATCAATAAAGTCTTGCTTTTCAAAAAAAAAAAAAAAAAAAAAAAAAGGATTTTATCGATCTTTAATTTAATGGATTTTTACATTACTCTATATTATTCTGAGACCGCTAGGTATTCGTATTTTCAGAGTTTTGAACTATCTGGTTCAATTGAATTTCATCATTGATCGTTAAATGACAGAGTAGAATTGCTCTCAAATTGACAGGTAACAGTGTCAACTTTTTTGCTTAAATAATTACAAGGCCGTCAAATATATAGCCGATATCCCAACAGAAACAACGTCCGAGTCCTGGAATGACACTTCACAAACTCCGGGTTTGTTTTTCTATATGCCAGTGCTGAAAGAAGCAACAGAGGTTCAGAAAGAGGGAAGACGGGATACAGAAAGAAGCATGAGTGGTGCAGAAAGGAGCAAGAGAGATGTAGAAAAAAGCAAGAGGAGTGCAGAAAGAAGCAACAGTGGTGCAGCAAGAGGGATAAGTGGTGGAGAAAGAGGCAAGAGAAGTGCAGAAATAGGCAACAGAGATGCAAAACGGGTAACAGAGGTGGAGAAAGTGACAAGAGGGTGCAGAAAGAAAGAACAGAGGTACAAAAAGAGGCAAGAAGGGTGCAGAAAGAGTGAAGAGTGGTGCAAAAAGGGGCACAATGGTTGCAGAAAGAAGGGACAGAGGTGCAGTAGTAAGCAAGAGAAGTGCAAAAAGAAGTTACAGAGGTGTAGAAAGAGGATGGAGGGTGGAGAAAGAGGCAAGAGAAGTGCAGAAAGAAGCAAGAGAGGTACAGAAAGAGACAAAAGAAGAGCAGAAAGAGGCAAGAGCGGTGCAGAAAGAGGCAAGAGGGGTGCAGAAAGAGGCAAGATGGGTGCTAAAAGAATCACGATTGGTGCAGAAAGAAGCAAGAGAGGTGTAGAAAGATGCAAGACGAGTGCAGAAAGAAGCAACAGAGGTACAGAAAGAGGCAAGAGGGGTGGAAAAAGAGGGAAGAGGGGTACGGAAAGAGGCATGAGGGGTGCAGAAAGAAGCAAGAGATGTGCAAGAGGGCTGCAGAAAGAGGGAATAGGGTTGTGAAAGAGGCACGAGGGAACCCGAAAGAAGCAAGAGAGGTGCAGAAAGAAGCAACAGAGGTATAGAGAGAGGGAAGATGGATTAAGAAAGAGACAAGAGTAGAACAGAAAGAAATAACAAAGATGCAGAAAGGGTAAAGAGGAGTAGAGAAATAGGCAAGAGGTGTGCAGAAAGAAGCAAGAGAGGTGCAGAAAGAAACAAAAGAAGTGCAAAAAGAAAGAACAGAGGTACAGAAAGAGGCCGGAAGGGTGCAAAAAGAGGGAAGAGGGGTGCAGAACAAGGCAAGAGGAGTGTAGAAAGAGCTGTGAGGGGTGCAGAAAGAGGGACGAGGTGTGCATAAAGAAGCAAGAGGAGTGCAGAAAGAAGCAACAGAGTTGCAGAAAGGGGGAAGTGGGGAGATAAAGAGGTAAGAGGGATACAAAAATAAACAAAAGAAGTGCAGAAAGAAGAATCAGAGGTGCAGAAAGAGGCAAGAAGGGAGCAGAAAGAAGGAAGAGGGGTGTGAAAGAGACACAAGGGGTGCAGAAAGAAGCAAGAGAGGGCTGAAAGAAGCAAGAAAGTTGCAGAAAGAAACAAAAGGAGCACAAAAAGAAGGAACAGAGGTACAGAAAGAGGCAAGAGAGGTATAGAAAGAGGCAAGAGGGGTACGCAAGAGGCACAAGGGGTACCGAAAGAAGCAGGAGGCGTACAAAAAGAAGCAAGAGAGTTCCAGAAAGAAACAGAAGAAGTGCAGAAAAAAGGAACAGAGGTGCAGAAAGAGGCAAGAGGGGTTCAGAAAGAGGGAAAAGGGATACAGAAAGAAGCACAAGGATTGCCAAAAGAAGAGACAGAGGTGCAGAAAGAAGCAAGAGACATGCAAAAAGTAGCAAAAGAGGTGCAGAAACAGCGATGAAGGTGGAGAAAGAGGCAAGACAAGTACAGAAAGAAGCAAGAGAGATGCAAAAAGGGAGAACAGGAGTGGAGAAAGTGGCAAGAAGGGTGCAGAAAGAAGCAAGAGAGATGCAGAAACAAGCAGGAGAGGTGCAACAAGGAACAAGAGAAGTGCAGAAAGAAGCAAGAGGAGTGCTGAAAGAAGCCACAAACAAAAAGGGAGGTCCCCTACCTAATCCAATGCGGGACGAGGGGGAGAAATTTCAAAAGATCGATAAGTCCCAGTCACAAGAGTGGATATTAAAACAAGCTAAAGTCACAACTATTATTGCTCAGATCAAAACACAAGTGCCACAATATCAATATAACATAATCAACAAAAAACATGTTACAGAAAATATGTTATTCTTTAAAAAGACATCATTTTATTAAGTACCGTGCATAATGACGTGTGTCAAATTAATAAAAAACAATAATTAAAATCACAGGTTCAAATAACATTTCCTTTGTAGTAATAACAACATTCGAGAAGTAGTTGTCAACGCTGCGTTTCGGTTTTTTGAGAGTAAAAACACCTTCTTCAGGACAATACTAGATAGCTAGAAATATATAATTAAACACATATATACTAAATGTCTTACATGGTTTTTCAATAAACAATTGGCACTGTTTTTACTTGTACGTCTCTTTTATATAACATCTTATTTCTTTCTGAGCCACTAACATTTTTAGAAAAATATTGTCACTAACTAAGAAAAACCGTATATATCTATTCATTCGTCACATTTATTTTAGAAGTGATTATTCTTCAAAAGAGGCTGCAACAACAAAATGACCTTCCATTTGATTACATACCTCAAAAAAGTAAACTTTCAGGGGGTACAAGAAAGAGGTCCTTGGTTTCGTATTCGGTTCTTTGGTCATCAGGTCCCAATTATGATTATGTGGGTACCAATCGTCACTTCTATAACATTACCCTTTGTGAAACACAATAATTAATATTTTTGAAATTCACCAAAGGTTACATCAAAACTGCGATATATATCTAAAGGAAAAGTCTTTTATCGCCCAAGTACCTCAGGTCATCAATTTGGGGATTCATTAATGTACATCGGAGCCACCGTTACTTGAAATAAGTCTCAATGCGGACTCTAGAAAAAAGATATATGTATACAAAAATGTAATTAAAGAAAGTTGTTCTGCTGTTAAAAATGTTATTATGCCCAAAGGTTACATTACAACGCTTACCGTTTTAAAGGCAAGGGAGTATGTCGCCGTAGCCGTGATAAGGTTATTGCCTATATCAAAGACATATGGTATTCAGGGGTTGTCCTCCCGAAATAGGTCAGTTTATGCCAATCTGTAAAGGTAATTGGTGGTATAGTGTCAAAAAAGGATTTCATCGATCTTTAATTTAATGGATTTTTACATTACTCTATATTATTCTTAGACCGCTAGGTATTCGTATTTTCAGAGTTTTGAACTATCTGGTTCAATTGAATTTCATCATAGATCGTTAAATGACAGAGTAGAATTGCTCTCAAATTGACAGGTAACAGTGTCAACTTTTTTGCTTAAATAATTACAAGGCCGTCAAATATATAGCCGATAGCCCAACAGAAACAAAGTCCGAGTCCTGGAATGACACTTCACAAACTCCGGGTTTGTTTTTCTATATGCCGGTGCTGCAAGAAGCAACAGAGGTTCAGAAAGAGGGAAGACGGGGTACAGAAAGAAGCATGAGTGGTGCAGAAAGGAGCAAGAGAGATGTAGAAAAAAGCAAGAGGAGTGCAGAAAGAAGCACCAGAGGTGCAGCAAGAGGGATAAGTGGTGGAGAAAGAGGCAAGAGAAGTGCAGAAATAGGCAACAGAGATGCAAAACGGGTAACAGAGGTGGAGAAAGTGACAAGAGGATGCACAAAGAAAGAACAGAGGTACAAAAAGAGGCAAGAAGGGTGCAGAAAGAGGGAAGAGTGGTGCAAAAAGGGGCACAATGGTTGCAGAAGGAAGGGACAGAGGTGCAGAAGTAAGCAAGAGAAGTGCAAAAAGTAGTTACAGACGTGTAGAAAGAGGATGGAGGGTGGAGAAAGAGGCAAGAGAAGTGCAGAAAGAAGCAAGAGAGGTGCAGATAGAGACAAAAGAAGAGCAGAAAGAGGCAAGAGCGGTGCAGAAAGAGGCAAGAGGGGTGCAGAAAGTGGCAAGATGGGTGCTAAAAGAATCACGATTGGTGCAGAAAGAAGCAAGAGAGGTGTAGAAAGATGCAAGACGAGTGCAGAAAGAAGCAACAGAGGTACAGAAAGAGGCAAGAGGGGTGCAAAAAGAGGGAAGAGGGGTACGGAAAGAGGCATGAGGGGTGCAGAAAGAAGCTAGAGATGTGAAAGAGGGCTGCAGAAAGAAGGAATAGGGTTATGAAAGAGGCACGAGGGAACCCGAAAGAAGCAAGAGAGGTGCAGAAAGAAGCAACATAGGTATAGAGAGAGGGAAGACAGATTGAGAAAGAGACAAGAGTAGAACAGAAAGAAATAACAAAGATGCAGAAAGGGTAAAGAGGAGTAGAGAAATAGGCAAGAGGTGTGCAGAAAGAAGCAGGAGAGGTGCAGAAAGAAACAAAAGAAGTGCAAAAAGAAAGAACAGAGGTACAGAAGGAGGCCGGAAGGGTGCAAAAAGAGGGAAGAGGGGTGCAGAACAAGGCAAGAGGAGTGTAGAAAGAGCTGTGAGGGGTGCAGAAAGAGGCACGAGGTGTGCATAAAGAAGCAAGAGGAGTGCAGAAAGAAGCAACAGAGTTGCAGAAAGGGGAAAGTGGGGAGATAAAGAGGTAAGAGGGATACAAAAATAAACAAAAGAAGTGCAGAAAGAAGAATCAAAGGTGCAGAAAGAGGCAAGAAGGGAGCAGAAAGAAGGAAGAGGGGTATGAAATAGACACAAGGGGTGCAGAAAGAAGCAAGAGAGGGCTGAAAGAAGCAAGAGAGTTGCAGAAAGAAACAAAAGGAGCACAGAAAGAAGGAACAGAGGTACAGAAAGAGGCAAGAGAGGTATAGAAAGAGGCAAGAGGGGTACGCAAGAGGCACAAGGGGTACCGAAAGAAGCAGGAGGCGTACAAAAAGAAGCAAGAGAGTTACAGAAAGAAACAAAAGGAGCACAGAAAGGAGGAACAGAGGTGCAGAAATAGGCAAGAGGAGTGCAGAAAGAGGCAAAAGGGTTATGCAAAAGGCACAAGGGGTACCAAAAGAAGCAGGAGGCATACAAAAAGAAGCAAGAAAGTTCCAGAAAGAAACAGAAGAAGTGCAGAAAGAAGGAACAGAGGTGCAGAAAGAGGCAAGAGGGGTTCAGAAAGAGGGAAAAGGGATGCAGAAAGAAGCACAAGGATAGCCAAAAGAAGAGACAGAGGTGCAGAAATAAGCAAGAGACGTGCAGAAAGAAGCAAACCCTGTTGCTTCTTTCGGCAAGAGGGATGAGGGTGGAGAAAGAGGTAAGAGAAGTACAGAAAGAAGCAACAGAGATTTAAAAAGTGGAACAGGGGTGCAGAAAGAAGCAAAAGTGGTGTAGAAAGGAGCAGGAGAAGTGACGAAAGAAGCAACAAAGATGCAGAAAGGGGAAGAGGGGTGGAGAAAGAGGCAAGAGGGTTACAGAAATAAGCAAGAGAGGTGCAGAAAGAAACAAAATAAGTGCAAAAAGAAGGTAACAAGGTACAGAAAGAGGCAAGAGGGGTACAAACATAAGGGAGAGGGATGCTGACAGAGGCACTAGGCATGCAGAAAGAAGCAAGAGAAATGCAGAAAGAAACAAATGAAGTGCTGAATGAAGAAACAGAGGTGCAGAAAGAGGCAAAAGGGGTGCAGAAAGAGGGAAGAGGGATGGAGAAAGAGGCAAGGGGGTGCAGAAAGAAGCATGAAAGCTGCAGAAAGAAATAAAACAAGTACAGAAGGAAGGAACAGAGGTACATAAATAGGCAAGAGGAGTGCAGAAAGAGACAAAAGGTGTGCAGAAAGAATCGAGAGGTACAGAACAAAAGAAAAGAAGTGCAGAAAGGAGGAACAGAGGTGCATAAAAAGGCAATGGGGTACACAAAGATGGAAGAGGGGTGTGACAGAGGCATGAGGAGTACGGAAAGATGCAAGAGGAGTGCAGAAAGAAGCAACAGAGGTGCAGAAAGAGGCAAGAATGGTGCAAAAAGAGGGAAGACGGATACAGAAAAAAGCATGAGAGCTGCAGAAAGAAGCAACAGAGGTGCAGCAAGAGGGATAAGTGGTGGAGAAAGAGGCAAGAGAAGTGCAGAAAGAAACAACAGAGATGCAAAACAGGTAACAGAGGTGGAGAAAGTGACAAGAGGGTGCAGAAAGAAAGAACAGAGGTGCAAAAAGAGGCAAGAAGGGTGCAGAAAGAGGGAAGAGTGGTGCAAAAAGGGGCACAATGGTTGCATAAAGAAGGGATAGAGGTGCAGAAGTAAGCAAGAGAAGTGCAAAAAGAAGTTACAGAGGTGTAGAAAGAGGATGGAGGGGTGCAGATAGAGGCAAGAGGGGTATGCAAAAGGCACAAGGGATACCGAAAGAAGCAGGAGGCATACACAAAGAAGCAAGAGAGTTCCAGAAAGAAACAGAAGAAGTGCAGAAAGAAGGAACAGAGGTGCAGAAAGAGGCAAGAGGGGTTCAGAAAGAGGGAAAAGGGATGCAGAAAGAAGCACCACAAGGATTGCCAAAAGAAGAGACAGAGGTGCAGAAATAAGCAAGAGACGTGCAGAAAGAAGCCAACTCTGTTGCTTCTTTCTGCAAGAGGGATGAGGGTGGAGAAAGAGGTAAGAGAAGTACAGAAAGAAGCAACAGAGATGTAAAAAGGGGGAACAGGGGTGCAGAAAGAAGCAAAAGTGGTATAGAAAGGAGCAGGAGAAGTGATGAAAGAAGCAACAAAGATGCAGAAAGGGGAAGAGGGGTGGAGAAAGAGGCAAGAGGTGTACAGAAATAAGCAAGAGAGGTGCAGAAAGAAACAAAAGAAGTGCAAAAAGAAGGTTCCAAGGTACAGAAAGAGGCAAGAGGGGTGCAAACATAAGGGAGAGGGATGCTGACAGAGGCACTAGGCATGCGGAAAGAAGCAAGAGAAATGCAGAAAGAAACAAAAGAAGTGCTAAATGAAGAAACAGAGGTGCAGAAAGAGGCAAAAGGGGTGCAGAAAGAGGGAAGAGGGATGGAGAAAGAGGCAAGGGGGTGCAAAAAGAAGCATGAAAGCTGCAGAAAGAAACAAAACAAGTACAGAAGGAAGGAACAAAGGTACAGAAATAGGCAAGAGGAGTGCAGAAAGAGGCAAACGGTGTGCAGAAAGAATCGAGAGGTACAGAACAAAAGGAAAGAAGTGCAGAAAGGAGGAACAGAGGTACAGAAAAGGCAATGGGGTGCACAAAGATGGAAGAGGGGTGTGACAGAGGCATGAGGAGTACAGAAAGATGCAAGAGGAGTACAGAAAGAAGCAACAGAGGTTCAGAAAGAGGCAAGAAGGGTGCAAAAAGAGGGAAGACAGGTACAGAAAAAAGCACGAGAGCTGTAGAAAGAAACAAAAGAGGTGCAGTAAGAAGCAGGAAGGCTGCAGAAAAAGGGAATAGGGATGTAAAGAGGAACAAGGGGTGCCGAAAGAAGCAAGAGAGGTACAGAAAGAAGCAACAGAGGTGCAAAAAGAGGGAAGAGGGATTGAGAAAGAGACAAATGAAGTGCAGAAAGAAGCAACAAAGATGCAGAAAGGGGGAAGAGGGATGGAGAAAGAGGCAAGAGGTGTGCAGAAAGAGGCAAGAGAGGTACAGAAAGAAAAAAAAGAAGTGCAAAAAGAAGGAACAGAGCTGCAGAAAGAGACCACAGGGGTACAAAAAGAGAGAAGATGGGTGCAGTAAGAGGCACATGGTGAACAAAAAGAAGCAAGAGACATTCAGAAAGAAACAAAAGAAGTGCAGAAAGAAGGAACAGATGTGCAGAAATAGGCAACAGGGGTGCAGAAAGAGGGAAGAGGGGTGTAGAAATAGGCAGGAGGTGTGCAGGAAGAAGGAACAGAGGTGCAGAAAGAGGCAGGAGGGCTGCAGAAAGAGGGAAGAGGGGCGGAGAAAGAGGCAAGAGATGTGCAGAAAGAAGCTATAGCGGTGCAGAAAGAAGCAGCAGGGCTGCAGAAAGAATGAAGGGGGTGCCAAAGGAGGCAAAAGGGGTGCAGAAAGAGGCAAGAGGGGTGCAAAAAGATTGAAGATGGGTGCAGAAAGTGGCACCTGGGGTGCAGCAGGGGTGCAGAAAGAGGGTGGATGGGTGGAGATAGAGGCAAGGGGGTGCAGGAAGACGCACGGGAGCTGCATACAGAAACAGAAGAAGTGCAGAAAGAAGGAACAGAGGTGCAGAAAGAGGCAAGAGGGATGCGGGAAGAGGGGTGTGAAAGAGGCATGAGGGGTACAGAAAGAAGCAAGAGATGTACAGATAGAAACAACAGAAAGAGGAAAGAAGGGTGGAGAAAGAGACAAGAGAAATGAAGAAAGAATCAAAAGAGATGCAGAAAAGAGGAAGGATGGCGGAGAAACAGGCATGAAGGGTGCAGAAAGAAGCAAGAGAGGCGGTGAAAGAAACAAATGAAGTACAGAAAGAAGGAACAGCGGTGCAGCAAGAGGCAGGAGGGCTGCAGAAAGAAGGAAGGGGTGCAGAAGGAGGAAAGAGAGGTGCAGAAAGAGGCAAAAGAAGTGCAGAAAAAGAAAGAAAGGTGCAGAAAGAAGCAACATAAATGCAGAAAGAGACAAGAGAGATGCAGAGAGAGGCAAGAGTGGCTTGCAGAAAGAAGCAACATAAATGCAGAAAGAGACAAGAGAGATGCAGAAAGAAGCAAGAGTGGCTTGCACACCATTCATACTAATTTAACACCCACATTTAGCAATAAGTAACAGGTGACCATTCTAGTTTTGCAAAGGACCTTCCACCATGCTTTAACACTTGTCGCTGCATTTTTGGTAACATTTGAGATAGAAACAAGGCTTTTTTTGTTCAAATCTACAGATTAGGCAGCATATGATGGATTATGTGGCTAATGCGGAAAATGTTTAATTGTGCGAAAGTCGGTGCAGCCAAATAGTGCTTAATTCCACTGGCCCTGCTCATACCCCTGACTAGGTCCAGAAGTGCTCCTCAGTGATTCCTTCTTTTTTGTCTCATTGAGTTCATAGTTTCGCTTCTATGGATACGAGGAAGAATAAACATGAGGTTACCACTCCACAACGCAGACTACCATACCTCATAATTACTATCCATAACACATAATCCCACTTTACATAATTCCTATACACTAAATACCACATACTATCTATCCACAAAATTTAACTGCACAACATACCACATGATTCCACACAAAGTACATCCACTCCACTCCCCCCAAAAATTGTAAAAAACGTTTACATTTACAACGCCAATAGCTCTAACTCTTGCAAATGTGAGATGTATTACATTACAAATGCTTCTTTAACTGGTAGTCGTGTTTGCAGAGTGGTGGACAAAGGGGGCTGGACCTCCAACCAGTGCTCAGGAATTCCCCTACGTGGGAAATACAGGAGGTACCAGGTGGGCTTCTTGGCCCCCAAAGTCCATAAGGAGTAAAGTGGACTTCATCCCCCAACCAGTACTGTTCCAGGTGGTGCATTTGCAGAGTGGTGGAGAAGGGGTGGCGTGGCCTCCGAAGACCTCTTAGCAATCCCACTGTGTGGGACTTAGTGGAGGTACCAGGAGGGGTAGTTGGCTCCCAAGGACAACCTTGAGGGCTAACTACCCCTCCTATTACTTCCAGTAAGTTCCACACAGCAGCATTGCTAAGTTATAGCAGGCCATGCCCCCTTTCCCCACCACTCTGCAAACACGCTCCCTGGCGCGCTCTTGGATGGGGATTAAAGTCTAATTCACTGCTGGGGGTCCTTAGGGGCCAACTAGCCTACCTGATACCTCCAGGATGCCCCAGGCAGTGAGATTGCTGATGGGTGGACACAGACCACGCCACTTTGTCCACTACTCTGCAAACGCACCTCCTGGCCCGCTTTTGGTTGGGGGATAAAGTCCCCTTGCCTCCTGAGGGTCCCTGAGGGCCAACTAGCCTACCAGGTACCTTCAGTAAGCTCCACACAGCCGGATTAATGAGAGTGGTCCGAGGTCATGCCCCATTTTTACACCACTCTGCAAAAGCTCCTCTCGGGACACAGGAGGACCTCATCGCCCCACCAGCAGCGCGCCAACAGGTGCGTTTGCAGAGTGGTGTAAATAGGAACGTGGCTTCGGACCACCTCTCAGCAATCCCACTGTGTGGGGCTTACTGGATGTACCTGGTGGGCTAGTTGGCCCATATGTACCCTTAAGATTCTACGGAACTTAATCCCAAACTCAGAATGCACCAGGAGGCATGTTCGCAAAGTGCCACAGGGAGGGGGCGGGGCCTCCTCAAGATGCTGGTTTCTCTTCTATTTTTTTTTTCAGAAGGGGGGCTGTGTGGCCCTCCTTCTCTTAGTAATTTGTGGGCCTGAGGACCGTGTCCCCCAGGGCTTGAGCCTTTTTTTATTAAAAAAATGGAAAATGGTCCACGCAGCCCCCCTCCCCATCCCCGGCTTGTTTTTTTAATTATTATTTATACAGGAGGGGGGACGCGTGACCGCCCTTCCCTGGGCCACTTTTGGCCCCGGGAGCCTCATCCCCCGGGGCCTGGCCTTGTGTAAAAAATATATATATTATGGGGACCTGGGACATACGGCACATTCCCCCGGAACCTGGCACACCTGGGGCTCAAAGAAACGAAGCATGGAGGCTGCGCTTTGTTTTTTTCAATTTTTTTAGCCAAATTCACACACCCAGTGAAATAAAATGCTTTTTTTGACTAAGCAGGCCCATGGGGTCAGGGTGTTTCTACCCTGCCCCCTTTTCTTGTTTTTTATCCTTTTTTCACTTTTTTTCTTCTGACTTGGTACCGAGTCCCAAGATGGCTGCCAACACTTCTTGGTTTAGAGTGTTGGCAGCCAATCAGAATGAAGCTCGTGGTCGGGAGGGTTTGCGAATCCTCCTCGGTCACCAGATATCGATATTTTTTTCTTTTTGGATTTCTGAGGAACTACTGAACGGATTTACTCCATTTAAAAACAAGAACACTTTCTGAACCAAGACCTACCCTTTAGTCAAATTTGATGTAATTCCGTTCAGCAGTTCGGGCTGTAGCTTTGTCTAAAGTTTCCTATTGAAATTAACATGAGAAAACGTGTTTTGGGACCCCCTTTTTTCTCGGGCCCTGCTCAACGAATCACCCTGAAACTTTCAAGACAGGAGCTGACTTGAGCGAACCATTAGTTTCAAAAAATTTGTGAAGATTCGTCTAACGCTGTCAAAGATATTGCCAAAAGAAAAAACACTTTTTGAATAGAAACAAGGTCCTAACTATAACTACCTACTGGTATATATATTACATACTGGCGGTCGCCAGTAGGTATATATAGTTAGGACCTAGTTACCATAGGAAATTGCGAACATTCTATTGGTATTAACTTTGGCGCCGATTGAGGGATCTGCCTGTAATTGTCCTTAGATTTGCCTCGCTGCGCTCCGCTCCTTCCCTGGAAGTTTCGGGGGGATTCGTCAAGCGGGGGCCGAGAAAAAAGGGGGGTCCCAAAACGTGTTTTCCCCATGTTAATTTCCATAGGGACATTCTGACAAGGCTACAGCTCGAACGGCTGAACGGAATTACACCAGATTTGGCAAAATGGTAGGGACTGGTATGCAGCAGTGCCTTTTGTATGTTTGGTGTAAATCCCTCCAGTAGTTTATGAGAAAATTGAATGTGAAATTGAGTCCAATGCAATTTTCCATAGGACCTTTAGACACAGCTACAGCCCGAACGGCTGAATGGAATTACTGCAAACTTGGCAAAATGGTAGAGCCTGGTATGCAGAAGTGCCTTTTGTATATTTGGTGAAAATCCCTTCAGTAATTGTTGAGAAAATCGACTTTTTTCAAATTATATATCTATAGGCGGGACACGATGCGCTCACGGGCTTGCACCATCCTTGCACTGTCCTTGAACGTGCGCGGACCTTAGCGTGCGCGCGCGGAGTTCTGATTGGCTGTTGGATGTCTGTCAACATTCCGTTCAGTCGAAATGAGGAAGTGTTGTCCGCCATCATGTTTTTGTGGCAGATGATAGTTAGTGGTTGTAAACAGAAGTGTAATAGTTGACAAGGAGGCAGGGTAGAGATTCCTGAGCCCCCTAGGTTTTGTCATGGTGTCTGTAAAGGACCCCAAAGGTTGAAAAAGACAAAAAAGAAATTGGTTGAGTGCAACATTGAGTGATTGAGGGATTGCTTTTCTGTTTGCTGCCACTGACTTTGGAACTCTGACGCTGTGGATTTCGGTCGGCGTCTCTAGCAATGTACTGCCGCTGCCTGCACCTTTAAACCGCTGCGTGGAGTAGTGCGGTTGTAGAAAAGGGTGTGCAGAATTGGAAAACAAACTTGCAGGGCACTAGAAAAACAGGGCTGCGAGCGTGCCTACAGCAGGACTCCACTTCCCAAGAGTCCCTGCTACTCACCTAACTGGAAGCACCTGGTGACGCTCTCCCTGTTGCCCACGCCCCCTATCGCCTGTTCAAAGCTGCTGGAGTGGAACTTCAGTTGGATTGCTTTTCTGTTTGCTGCCACTGACTTTGGAACTCTGACGCTGTGGATTTTGGTCGGCGTCTCTAGCAATGTACTGCCGCTGCCTGCACCTTTAAACCGCCGCTCCTTGCCGGACCCGCTTCGCGGGTCCCGCTGCGTGGAGTAGTGCGGTTGGAGAAAAGGGTGTGCAGAATTGGAAAACAAACTTGCAGGGCACTAGAAAAACAGGGCTGCGAGCGTGCCTACAGCAGGACTCCACTTCCCAAGAGTCCCTGCTACTCACCTAACTGGAAGCACCTGGTGACGCTCTCCCTGTTGCCCACGCCCCCTTGTTACCTCTCAGCTATAATCATCAAGTGGTCCTCCGCAACGCGGGAGCGCGCCGGGAGAAGCCCGGGACAAGGGCGGGGCCGTCTGTGGCCGTCCGGGGCCGTAAGAGGCCGGGCTGGGCCAGGTTACTGTCATTGTCATTTGTATTTGGCTTTGTTTTCTAATTATTTTTTCTCTCATTTGCTGTCCACTGTTTCGCTGTTGTCAGCAGTGTATTGAGGTACTAATATCGGGTTAGATAGCCTAACTCGCCTTTCTTGGATATGAGTCATTCAGCTCCCCCAGGTCTGGGCATCTCTGTACTTGGCCCACTCGATAAATTTTTTTAAAAAACCACCAAGGAAGCAGATATGGATCTCCTCCTTGCAGAGAGAAGGGCTGAGCGACGACGCTCAATTGAGCAACTGAAGAAAATTCCACTGCCCACCTCCTTAGACCCAACCCTCACTCAGGTTACAGATGCCCGAGGGTTGAGTTCCATTGAGGATGATGTTACAGATATTAACCAAATCCCCAGTATATTTAGGTTTCCCATTATCTCCCCGCCATGCGCTAGTGCTACCAGTGGAGGCCAGTTAGTTTGCCCTCCCATTGATCACTCTAGCTTTGTTGATACAAACATCCCCGATATCCAAATCACGGATTCTGATCCACGTCCCACGTTGCCCAACTCGTCACTGGTTTGCATTGATCCAGGCGAGAATCTACCCCCAATGAGTGTGTGTGACGCTGGTACCAAGCCTGATATGGCAAGGAGGGTTGTGCGTTCTCCACCTAGAAAAAAAAGGAGAAAGGGTGGGGTAAAAAGAAAAGGCCAAAGCTGTCAGACACCACCACCACCTCCACTCAAAGGTATCTCTGAGCTACTGATCCCACCTAATGCAGAGTTACCGCTGCCAGAATCACAAAATATGGCTACTCGTAATTTGGCTATTGAAGGGTTTAATGAGGTGTCTTATGCCAGTATAGAGAAGCTCATTAAATCATATATGTTACCCTTGCTGGAGCGCGTTAGGATAATGGGTGACAAATTGGATCGCCTATTGGCGTCCACTGAGCTAACACAACCCTCTAGCTCAGTTAAGGGCAAGGGTACATCCACTAAATCACAAGGTACTATTCAAGCGGTTGGTAAAATAAATATTACCACCAGTCAATATCCTAATTGTACAACTAATGTAGCCACTACCTCAAACAAAGTATCGGCTTTGGCTGTTAATCCCCCCAGGCCAGCTAGCACAGCCAAAGCGAATCTCAGGGTGGTTTTTAATAAACCACCTTCAAAGGGAGCAGTGCAACAACCAAAGAAAGGGGTGGGCAAATCTGTTACTTCTAATAGTAAACCTCACAAATCCATACCACGGAGGCACAATGTGGAGCTGCCACCGGATTCCATGAATTATG
Source organism: Lissotriton helveticus (assembly GCF_964261635.1). NCBI lineage: Eukaryota > Metazoa > Chordata > Amphibia > Caudata > Salamandridae > Lissotriton > Lissotriton helveticus. The sequence goes on from NC_136067.1 coordinate 993,631,438, forward strand.
TTATTGTAATGACAGGTGTGCCACCAGTTTCGGAAGGGGATCGGGAAAATAATGAAAGCCTAAAAAATAAAGTCATCTTCTGGCTGAAAACAAACAGACCCCTTCCTGCACACCTTAACGGGGATATCGTTTCGGTCAGAAGATGTCAATGGGTGGGGGTTCGCCCCAAGGATATAGAGGGGGATATAGTAATTATCAACTTTAGGGACCATAGAGTAGTATCCCATATCTCAGACTGGTTTGTAGGAAGAAATGAGGGAGGGATCTTCACTAGGAACCTTAGTTATTTTTATCCAGAGACCCTGATTAATCTAACTGAACAACCCCCTGTCAAAAACACCAAAAGTCTCCTCAAATGGTCCAACTTTACATCTAGCTTCTATGGACCCCAATTTAACCCTGAGGCATGGTACCGCTCTTACACTCAATCTAGCTACAACTGTCCTCCTCAAACACCAGGTTGGGCTAAAATTAAACCCCAACCTCCTGGCCCCCCAGCCTTATTGAACTTTCCTCTTCCTAATAAGTCCCTGTATCCTTTAGTTCCTATCACCCCTGTTTTCCCACAGTTTCAACAGCCTCCAAATCCCTACCCAGCGCAACATTATCCATCCAGCCTAAAGCCTAAAGAGTATTGGAGCATCCCGCTGAGAAACCTCTATGACCCCCTATCAGGGTTGTCGACAAACGATTGACCAGCTTTCTCGTCAAGGGATGATGAATCCAAATCTGATGATATGGGTGGGGGAGATGACTTGATTAACCCACCAAGCAATGCTGGAAGTTTTGATGTTCAACCTTGCAATAGTATGGAAGGGGGCATGGTTTACCCAGTGGAGATTGAGATATTAGATAAAGTATCCACCTCATCGTCTACAATGGACGTCACCACAGTGGGCGTAAACCCAGAGCCAAGTCATCAGGCCGGGTCAGTGTGCTCGCCAATGGCAGGTACGATCATAGCTGCCCCTGTGCCTGAAGTACCCCCACCCCAGTCTAACGAATCCCACCCTCTTGAGATAATTAAACTGTGTGATCGAGTGTGCAAAAAGGGTACTACTATGGGATGTTGGAACATCGCAGGTATTGAATCTCGTATATGCATTCCTGACTGGGTTGAGTTCATCTGTCAAGGAGATGTTTGGTCCTTTCAGGAGACTTGGGCAACCTCACCAGTGTATCTCCAAGGTTTCTTGAATTTTAATAAACCAGCGACCAAAGGTCTAAGAGGTCGGGCTATGGGTGGCCTCACAACATGGGTTCACCAAGCTGCAGGTGTAACTGTCAAAGAAATCTTTATTGACTGTCCTGATATATTGATAGTTAGTATTAGAACATGCAGTGGGTTGGATATACTGCTGATCAATGTATATGCTAGAGGAATCACGGGTGGCAGAGTTTCACCCACCCTTACTTGTTTGGATGATTTCTTAAGTTCTACCATAAATATTGGTCATGTGGTTGTGATGGGTGACCTTAATACCTGCTTTGAACCATTAAGTAAAGATGATGGTTTACTAACTGAAGCAGAGGATCTGACCTGGGGGATCCCAACACTTGACTTATCCCCGATTAATAAATGGTCCCAAGCAGCCACATATATCAAAGGTCTCTGTCTGAACTGGGGGCTTCGTGCACTCAACGGACGTGCTAGCTCGGACAGGATGGGTAAACACACATTTTTCAATGGTAGACATAGTAGTCGCATTGACTACATTCTAGTTGATATTAAAATGTGGCCTGTGGTTTTGGATATGATTGTTAAACCACGTCAAGAAAGTGACCATGAACCCTTGTTAGCAGAACTGAAGGATTTTAGTTTTGTAGGGCCGGTTGAACGACAGCCTAATCCTGTACAGGAGGCGGTTGTACTTACAAACGACATGAGGAGGGTGCGTTGGCCAAAGGTTTCTGTAGATGTGGAAGCACGCAAAAAGATCAGAGCCCTGGTCTCAAATTCACTGGTAGAAATTGATAAGTGTGATAACCAGGAATTGCTGAATACAAATATCACAGACATTCATGCTAGCCTGTTTTTGTCCCTAAAATCACTGTTTGTTAAGTTTGTTGCCAATAAGGGGAGAGGGAAGGTCAAGAAACCAGTAAATTGGTTTAATGATGCCTGCCGAGAGACCCATACAGATCTGTTTAAAGCTTTAAAATCAAAGAATCCTGCCCTAATTAAAGCAAGTAGGAAGGCTTTTAATGAAGCCAAACGTCATGCCAAAGCTGCCTGGGATGACGAGCGCTGGACATCACTAGCCGAGGCCTGTGGCTCCAGGAACTTGCAGCAGTTCTGGCACCTTCTTAGGTGGGGTCAGTCACAGGATGATCGCCCAAGCCCCGCATCTGTTGAACCACAAAAATGGGTGTCCCACTTTGTGGAACAATTTAGATGCCGCAATACCACGCAAGTTTCTATTAGTTGGCCATTATCATATGACACACTTGTGTTCTCGGCTAATGAAGTCGAAGCAGTCCTGAAAGCCATCCCTAGGGGAAAAGCGCCTGGTCCTGACTGTATCCCAGCGGATATATTCCAACAGGACCATGACCTATGGGTACCATACATAGTGCGTTTGGTAAATGCACTGGCCACGGACGCTAGGGTACCCGATTCCTGGGCTGGTGCCGAAATATTGCCTATTTTTAAGAAGGGTGATCGGTCGGTTCCATCCAACTACCGGCCGATCAGTCTAATAGACGCGGTACAGAAGATCATAACCCGTCTTGTCCTTACTAGGATACAGGCATGGATAGAGGAGCATGACATCCTTACTCCTCTACAAGCCGGGTTTAGACCCCATGTGAGCACCTTGGATCAGGCATTCCGTTTCATGCTTTTGCATTGGAAGACGGTTACCCTGGGCAAAGGCAACCTATACGCGGCCTTCGTGGACCTAAGGTCAGCGTTTGACCTGGTCCCGAGGACTGGGTTATGGAAATCCCTACTAGATATGGGTATGCCCCCCACCTTGGTACGTCTCATTGTGAACCTTCATGCACAGACTTTTGCATTTGTGCGATGGGGAAAACCGGGTGAGGTGACGGAGAACTTTCCAGTGGCTAAAGGTGTCAGGCAAGGTTGTGTTTTGGCACCCACCTTGTTTTCTCTCTATATTAATAGGGTTACCAAGTATTATGACAACTTTTCCACGGACGCCCCAAGTTTGGCTGGAGCGAAAATCCCCCTGCTCATGTTCGCTGACGATACTCTCCTGATTTCACGAACCAGGCAGGGTTTGCAGAAAGCACTGTCAAGGTTCGAGAGTTTCTGCAGCGAACATGAGCTGGAGGTGAACGTGTCCAAAACCAAATTTATGGTTTTAAGAGGGCACAAACAAATAAATGCCAGGGTCTCCATGGGGGGTATCCCCCTGGAGCAGACAAAACATTTCACATACCTGGGAGTCACCTTTAGTGAGACTATGAGTTGGACACATCAGATCGAGCTCATGACCTTGAAGCATCAGCAGTTGGGTGGGGCTTTGATTAAGGAACATAAAGGGTCATTTACAAGGCCAATGTCCCCGCTCCTTAAGATCTATGGTGGCAAGATTTTATCAGCAGTCCTATATGGAGCGGAACTGTGGGGTGGTAGCAATTTGGACCCGCTAAGACAAGCCCAAAATAAATTCTTAAGAATGGCAACGGGTCTGCCTCAGTCAACACCATTAATTCCCCTTCTTTATGACTTGGGGTGCCAACCGGTAGAGGACCTAGCAAGACTTCGCCCCTTAACATTCTGGCGTCGTCTTTGGACTACGCCGGAACTCCAACATTATGCAAAAGCTTGCTTGGAGGTAAGAAACAGCTCCGGTGCCACAAACATTGGCTGGTTCAGAGACCTTAAGGCTACCCTAATAGCTCTGGGGTATGGCGACCTGTGGCTCACACCGGAAACAGCCAAATTCCCCTCAAAAAAAGTTCTTAAACATTGTTACTGGGAATGGGTGTTACACAATAGGTACTCTAAAACGAGCTCGAGTAGCCTCACAGGTCTGTTCATTGTATTTAAGGATGCGCCCAAGCTGGAAAGATATTGGGATATAATAACAAAACCCGCGGACCGCAAATTATTCTTTCAATTTAGATGCGGTTCACTTCCCCTTGGGGATTTTACCAAAAAGTGGGGTGCAGAAAGGACGGGGTTTTGTCCCAAGTGTCAAGGTATTGGGGAAAATTTGAATCATTTTTTATATGTGTGTCCACTATACTCTGCCCCAAGAGCCAAAAGGCTTAGGCCGGTATGCAGAAATCTAGGCACAAGATCGGCTGGGGAAGCAAGTAGAATGTTAAAGACCAATCTGGACCCTCTGATTGTCGTGGGTGTTGCTAAATTTTTGGGGTGGGCCTGGTTGCTTAGAAGTAGGCTCATTAAAAGCAATCTAATGGGGTCTTAAATGATGTGACTTTTTACATGGAGACCTGTATTCTGTTTAACTATGGTTGCATTTGTGCGTCTCTGTAAATTTTGTAAATATATGCAAGAAGCTGATTAGTTTGACAATGCTTTAATACTTGTTTTAATTGTTTTATATGTATAAATGTATTTTATGTCTTTTATGATGAACTAATCGAATAAAGACTTCTTGAACTTGAACTTGAACTTGAGTGATGACTCTTTCACCTTTGGGTTTAGGTAGGTGTTTTGTGCAGAGTTAGTATGGTAATTGGTAGAGAGCATTGGGGGTAGGTTGAAGATTATGTGAGTTTGAAAGTGTTGATAATTTGAACCACTTAAAATTTTACTTTGGTTTTGATTTTGTGTGTGATGAAATGTGATTGGCTGGGTATTTGAATATGTATGAAAAATGAGAGGGACACACAGCCATTTTGAGATGTTAGTGTTTGAGGTATACTTCTGAGGTGTGAGATTGAGACAGAATTTACTGTACAACAGTTTTCTAGAAGGTGAGTTGTTAATTTGTAAGGAGAACTCTGTTGTTCACTTTAAGTTAATAGGAAAAATGTTTTCTGTTAGTTATTTAATGTTTTTCTGTTATACGTATGGATTGAGTAGGGCAACATCAGATGCAGTGCTTTATATTTCTAATTCTTGCTTGATACTATACACTGTCCAGGGAAACACGGCCATTTTGTGACTATAGTGTCAGAGGTACTTTTGTGTGGAAATTTTGGTGTTCAATTTCTGGTGTGAGATTTACACAGTAGTAACTCTTCTTATAGAATTTAATAGTTTTTCTCTGCCCTATCTCACTCTTACCCTGCAACATCTCACTGTCTTTCTCTTTCTTTTAATAGTACACTAACATCAATAATGGTTGAACATGAAGAGTCATTTGACATCGTTATAGACATTTTTGTGACCGTTATTGAGGATGTTCCTGTTGATGAGAGTAATCCTGAAGGAGAGCTTTATGATGGAGGAGATGGCATGGACGATTTCTTTGATGAATCCTTGGATTCAGATTTAATGGGAGCTTTGGAGTTCATTGAGTTTGAGGATTCTTTTTGGGAGATTTTCAATATTGACATTGCTGATGATGCAATCTTAGACGATCATTCCCAACAATAAATTTAAATTTAGTAAATAAATATTGTATGAGAATTTATACTTAACTAAATGTAATTTATGAGGTAGTAGCAAACTGATAATTTTTTGTGTTACATAGTAAGTTTACTCATAAATACTTCCGTTCTTCCCCAAATTTTTCTTAAATGTGTATTTGACATCTCTTCTTCATGTCCTGCATCCTTTCTCTCACTGTCTGTCTCTGATGCAGAAGATTGCAACATAAGTAAGTTTAAAGAACAGCAAGTGTGTCTCACCAGAGCAGGAAATCATGCAGTAAGCGCTGTTTCTCTTTCTTTTAATAGTACACTAACATAAAATGATGAATGAAAATGAGGAGCCTACCAACATCTTCTTTGAAATAACAGCAACGTTTATTGAGGCAACTTATTCTGAGGTGTATATTGATCCTATAGATGAAACAAATTATGAAGAACATGAAGGAGATACCATGGCAGATTTTTTTGATGAAACACTAGATATGGAATTAATGGAATGTGTAGACGTTGTCGAGTTTGATTAATCATTTTCAGACACTTTGATGGATGAAATTTCTGATGAAGAAATGCTACAAGTTCTTTTAGATTTTGAAAATTCTGATAAATAAATTTTAATTTAGTAAAGAAAAATTGTTTTGAAAATTATACTTATTTAAATGTAATTTATGAGGTAGTAGCAAAGTGATACAATTTTGTGTTCTTCATGTCCTGTATCCTTTCTGTCACTGACTGTCTCTGATGCACTAGTTTACAACATAAGTAAGTATATAGAACAGCAAGTGTGTTTCACCAGAGTAGGAACTCATGAACCCCTACGCCAATTCTGACCACACATTAAGAAAGGAAGGAATCATGTGAACAAATCTGTTTCTGCTTTCCTGAAAGACTATAGTATGGATTCAATATACCACAATAACTTGCATTACAACATACAAGGTATCTACAGAGGAGACGATGTCCATTTCCATGTAGTTTTTTTTTTTTTTTTATTCCAATAGGTCCGCGCACCGTGAGTGCTCGGTAAATGCACGGTGCGCGAACCCTATCGCCGCCATTTTGTGGTTCCAGAAGAGAGTGAAAAATATAACTTAAAAACGTGGAAAGGGGGTAGGGTAGAGTGTCCCTGACCTCTTATGCCTTCTCAGGGGGTCGTTCAAGGTCTCCTAAGGTTAAAAATAAAACATGATAGGTCCGCGCACGGGGAGTGCTCGGTGAGTGCTCGGTGCCCGGACCTCGGTAAAAATTAATACAAAAAATAAAGTTAAAAATTATATTTGAGTGTTTACATGTTAGTTGGCTCTAAAAAGAGCCGTTGTGTTCATTGTGTTTTTTTTGGTACCTACAAGTAAGTACCAATGCAGAGTCTGATGTTACAGAGATAGACTCTATTCCCTTCATCAGTGAAATGTACACCATCTGTCCTATAGATGCCTTGAGTGTTGTAACGCAAGTTGTTGTGGTATATACAACCCATTCCATAGTCTCTCATGTATGCAGAAACAGATTTATTTACATGTTTCCTTGCTTTCTCAATCTGTGGACAAAATTGATTGGACCAATTCCTTTTTTGTCTTTGGCATATATTGGAATAGACACAGGCAGTTTGAGGAAAAAGTGACATCAAATGTCCAAAGAGGTCCTTTAATAGCATTTACAGACCAACCCCAGTCAAAGTGCATAAGTCATTTCCACCACAGTGCACAATTATAAGGTCAGGATGTGGGAGATGCATGTAGGATTTCACCAATGGTATCAATTGGTGACATCTCAATCCTCTCTGGCCAATCCATAAAATATCCACATTTGGTAAATCAAGGTTTAAAAGCCCTCTGTTTGTTGCATACCTTTTAGACCAGAATACAAAACTGTGTCCTACAAACCATACTGAAGGCATCTTCAAGGCTGGTCTGGTTGTACTCAGATTAGGGCTTTAAATGAAATGGCAGTTGGAAAGCTTGCATTGTAGAAAAAAAGAGGAGGACATTCACTGCACTTGAAGCTTAAGAAATGATTGGTGCTTTCTGAAAATGGAAAAGAGCATATTAGGGTGCATAGTTTTGTTTTTTAAAAGAAGCAATTTTATTGGTTCAGAAAAGGTAATTGAAAGGAACATTGCACATAATTAGCTGTTATTTTGAAAGCTCTAACAACCTTGGTGGATTCATTTGCAACAAAGTATAATGAACTTTTAAACTCTGTTCTTCCTTAGGTGGGAGTTACCATGGTGACAGGTTGAATGAGCACTAGGGGGATGGGTGAATATTATGTGAGTTTGAAATTGTGGGAATGTAGAACCAATTGAAATGTTAGTTTAGTTTTGAAATAGTGTGGGAAGAGATTTCATTGGTTAAGACCTGAAATATGTGTGAAGAAAGAGTGGGAAAGTGTGCCATTTCTGGTTTCAGTTTCTGAGGTGCATTTCAGAGATTCTGCTTAAGAAAATCTGCTGTGTGTTTGACACTGTTCTATATTTTCAAAAGCGATTTTAAAGGTGAGTAATATAGAGAGAGTGCTGTTTGCAGTATTGGGAAGCATAACAAGCATATTGAGCTTCATTCCTGTTGTATTTTGAAAATGAGTCAGGTTATTGTAGTGTAGTGTTCATTTAAATGGGTTGTGCTCTGTGTGTAAAATGATTTACCATGCTAAATGTTTTTTGATAACATGTGTGGCTTAAAGATTTTTGACAAGGATCACAGTGAGTGTCTGTGTGAATTAAGGAATTATATTTTTACCTTTTTCCATAATGTTAGCTGTGTGTGTTTACAATTTGTATTTTTTAGTTTATAAGGTAGACTTCTTTTTAAATTGTTTTTTATGCTTGGATTCAATGCTGGTATAGAGATAGTGTAATGGTTTCATTGGACTTGTAAATATGCTCCTTTTTTAGAAGCGCCTTGTGCAACCTTTAACATGGGTGGAAGCAGTGAATGTATGGAGAGGGATAGGAATGGCAGATAGAAAACCATATGAAATGGTGTGCGAGATGCATAAAGGATTTCACTAATGGCATCAATTGAGATGGAATATAAGATAAAGAGGGGCATATTTACAAGCCCCTTGCGCAATGTTTGACATGGGTTCAAGCAGAAAATGCATGCAGAGTAAAAAAATTGGCACCCAGACAAGAATATGAAATGCCGTGAGAGATGCTTAAAGGGTTTTTCTAATGGCATAAATTGAGATAGAATATACAAAAAAAGAGAGGCATATTTACAAGCCCCTTGTGCAATGTTTGACATTAATGCTGGTACAGAGATAGTGTAATGGTTTCATTGGCATATTTACAAGCCGCTTGCGCAATGTTTGACATTAATGCTGGTATAGAGATAGTGTAATGGTTTCATTGGCATATTTACAAGGCCCTTGCGCAATGTTTAACATTAATGCTGGTATTGTGATAGTGTAATGGTTTCATTGGCATATTTACAAGGCCCTTGCGCAATGTTTGACATTAATGCTGGTATAGAGATAGTGTAATAGTTTCATTGGCATATTTACAAGCCCCTTGCGCAATGTTTGACATTAATGCTGGTATAGAGATAGTGTAATGGTTTCATTGGCATATTTACAAGGCCCTTGCGCAATGTTTAACATTAATGCTGGTATTGTGATAGTGTAATGGTTTCATTGGCATATTTACAAGCCCCTTGCGCAATGTTTGACATTAATGCTGGTATAGAGATAGTGTAATGGTTTCATTGGCATATTTACAAGCCGCTTGCGCAATGTTTAACATTAATGCTGGTATAGAGTTAGTGTAATGTTTTCATTGGCATATTTACAAGCCCCTTGGGCAATGTTTGACATTAATGCTGGTATAGAGATAGTGTAATGATTTCATTGGCATATTTACAAGCCCGTGCGCAATGTTTACCATTAATGCTGGTATAGAGATAGTGTAATGGTTTTATTGGCATATTTACAAGGTCCTTGCGCAATGTTTGACATTAATGCTGGTATAGAGATAGTGTAATGGTTTCATTGGCATATTTACAAGCCCCTTGCGCAATGTTTGACATGGGTGCAAGCAGAAAATACATGCAGAGTAATAAAATTGGCACACAGACAAGAATATGAAATGCTTTGAGAGATCCGTAAAGGATTTTACTAATGGCATAAATTGAGATAGAATATACAAAAAAGAGAGGCATATTTACAAGCCCCTTGCGCAATGTTTCACATGGGTGCAAGCAGAAAATGTATGCAGAGTAATAAAATTGGCACACAGACAAGAATATGAAATGCCGTGAGATGCATAAAGGGTTTTACTAATGGCATAAATTGAGATAGAATATACAAAAAAGAGAGGCATATTTACAAGCCCCTTGCGCAATGTTTGACATGGGTGCAAGCAGAAAATGCATGCAGAGTAATAAAATTGGCACACAGACAAGAATATGAAATGCTGTGAGAGATGCGTAAAGGATTTTACTAATGGCATAAATTGAGATAGAATATACAAAAAAGAGAGGCATATTTACAAGCCCCTTGCGCAATGTTTGACATGGGTGCAAGCAGAAAATGCATGCAGAGTAATAAAATTGGCACACTGATAAGAATATGAAATGCTGTGAGAGATGCGTAAAGTATTTTACTAATGGCATAAATTGAGATAGAATATAAAAAAAGAGAGGCATATTTACAAGCCCCTTGTGCAATGTTTTAACATTAATGCTGGTATAGAGATAGTGTAATGGTTTCATTGGCATATTTACAACCCCCTTGCGTAATGCATATTCTTGTCTGTGTGCCAATTTTATTACTCTGCATGCATTTTCTGCTTGCACCCATGTCAAACATTGCGCATGACATCAGTGATGTCATCAGTGATGTCACTGACCATGTCATGAATGATGTAATATGTGACATCATCAGCAGTGGATTGCGGGGGCGCGAAATATAGTTAGTCCAACTAACTATATAGGAGCAATTTCAATGGTTTTTTAAATGCTAAAACCTAACTATATGACTTGAAACCTATGGTTTTTTCCGTGAATTTGCACGGTTTTTTAAATGCTAATTCCTAACTATATATGACCTGAAACCTATGGTTTTTTCAGTGAATTTCCAAGGTTTTTTAAATGCTAATACCTAACTATATATGACCTGAAATATATATATATATATATATATATATATATATATATATATATATATATATATAGGAAACAACACGTTCGCTCTTGCAGCAACGATAACAGGCCACACCATCTGACTTCAAAAAGATCTTTATTCCAATGAATGAAAGCCGATTCAGGCATTACGCGTTTCGAGTCCCATGACTCTTAATCATATGCCACTGACTGCTGTTTGCATATATATATATATTTATATATCGGGCGGACACTTGTCTGTTTCATTTTGGTGAAATACATGAATAAATAATGGAACTTTGAATCTGCGCTTGTGGATTTATTAGAGTACTTTGCTGGTCTGTACCTGCTGTGTTTCCCTCTCGCTGGAGTAGGAGGGACAGGACTTTGGTTCGATGATATATATATATATATATATACATCCAAATCAATTGCAATTGATTTGGATATTTTCGGCTGTTTGCCCAGCCAAGAAGCAAAGCCCACCTTTGACGAGGGTCCAGTGCAGCCTATGTACAAGGGATTGCACACACGGGAACGAAGGCAAGTACAGCGCCAACGCAGGTGGTGCTACCTTGAGCACAATTTCGCTGCTGCAAAGCACTTACAGATGGCTTCCAGTGCTGTCCTTCACTCCACTTGGATAACAAACATTGGTTCAAATTGTAAGGTTGAAGTGCAGCCCCACTGTGGTAAGAGGGTCAACGGACTACGAAGCACAGGATGCAGTGCGACATAGCCACGCCCACTGTGGCAGGTGAGAGCAATATTAGACGTGACCCAAAACTGTCTTTCAAACTTTCATGAACATTTGCCTCTGAAGAAAGGATTAACACCTGAAACGCGTCAGGCTTTTATGTCAGAAGACGGCTCTGTTAGCTGCCTGAAGGAGCAGTGAAATGGATGCAAATAAATGTGCTTATTCAAACTTCGAGTGGTTTTGCTTCACTTGGGCTACCTGCAATTGATTTGGATATATATACACGTATATATATATATATACATATATATATATATATATATATATATATATATATATATATATATATATATTCACTGAAAAAACCATAGGTTATAGACCATATATAGTTAGGAATTAGCATTTACAAAACCTTGAAAATTCACTGAAAAAACCATAGGTTATAGACCATATATAGTTAGGAATTAGCATTTAGAAAACCTTATTTTACTCACACAAAACCATTGAAATTCCATATATAGTTAGTTGCACTAACTATATATCGCGCACCCGCAATCCACTGCTGATGATGTCACATATTACATCATTCATGACATGGTCAGTGACATCACTGATGACATCACTGATGACATCTCAAATGACATCACTGATGACATCATCCAGTGACTGTGTGTTTCTGAAAAGTTTAAATATGTTTTACATATTGAAGAATGAGTAGATGTAGAAGTGTCTGGATGAAGGATTTATTAGGTGAGTGACTGACTGTATGAGTGAGTGATTAAATGTGTCTCACTGAGTGCATGGGTTAGTGACTAAACTGTCTTAATTTGTGCATCATTATGTCTGTTGTTCTGTAAACTGCTGCATGTGTTGGTCAGTAGCTATATGAGTAACTATATGGGTTATTGATTGATTGCCCAAGTATTTGTATGGGAGACTGAGTGTGTGTGTGGCTGGCTGGGAGGTGTGTGACTCTGTGCAGATCAATGTGTACTTGTATCAATGATTGTATAAGAGAGTAGTATGTGTTGGTATATGTTTCAAAATGTAAGGTGCTCTATGTTTAACTGTATAGATTAGAAAATGGAAGTGTGATTGATTATTTACAGGACTGACTAGGTGTGTGAGTAACTCCATGGATGAGTGACAGAGTGTGAGAGTCTGTATAGGTGTATGAGTGCATATGATAGTGTTGTAAAGATGAGTGATTGTATGTATGAATGATTGTATGGATAAATCAGTGAATGTGTGTGTAAACATAGGAATCACTGAGTGCGTATGTAGTAACTAGTATTGGTGTGTCAATGGTTTCAAAAATTATACTCTGTATTTAACACTGGGTGTAACAGAGGTTATATTAAAGTGTGAGGAGATGCATTGTATTGTCACATGAATGATATCATCAGTGATGTGGTCATTGATGTCAAATGAGATGTCATCAGTGATGTCATCAGTGATGTCATTTGAGATGTCATCAGTGATGTCATTTGAGATGTTATCAGTGATGTCATTTGAGATGTCATCAGTGATGTCATCAGTGATGTCATTTGAGATGTCATCAGTGATGTCATCAGTGATGTCACTGACCATGTCATGAATGATGTAACATGTGACATCATCAGCAGTGGATTGCGGGTGCGCGATATATAGTTAGTGCAACTAACTATATATGGAATTTCAATGGTTTTGTGTGAGTAAAATAAGGTTTTCTAAATGCTAATTCCTAACTATATATGGTCTATAACCTATGGTTTTTTCAGTGAATTTTCAAGGTTTTGTAAATGCTAATTCCTAACTATATATGGTCTATAACCTATGGTTTTTTCAGTGAATTTCATTGGTTTTTTAACAGCTAATATCTGTAGCTGTAAAATGTATTCTTCTTTAAATCCAAAAATATATTTTATATGTTTATTAATAACTTTTTTTTAAAATATTTTTTTTTCTTCGTTCCCGCTTCGCGAATCGGGAAGCTTCCCGTTAGCTGACCTTGATGCCGCGAAATAGACCGCGAGCCGGTAAACGTTTCTTTACCGCAACTGCCGCGTTAGAAAACAACATCATCACGCCTCCCGTCCGCATGACGTTTCGCGTTGTCGCGTGATACGTCATATGACGTGCTACGTTAGCGAACTGGTACGCTTACCGAGTCGCAAAGCACAGGTTTCTGGAAGCAAACCGGGAGGCCCTGCAAAGCGCGTAACGTAAACACAGCAGGTCATGTGACTTGGTAATAACACTTTTCATTGGTTCATTTCACTTTTGGTTTCCTAATGATGTAAGACTAGGTCATATAATATAAAATGAACACTTTTCATTGGTTGAGAACTATTGTTTTTCCCAAATGATGAAAATCCCTCCTTCTTTCCTCACTCTGACTTTCATCATTGTGAGAGAAAGACCCTTTGTTACCAGTGAGCAATGGCTTCTTTAGTAGCTTCAGCTGGTGCTTCCCCACCACCTCCACCACATCCAAGGAAGAGTGGACCACCTGCTCAAGTTATAATTCAGCAAGAAGAGGAAGAAGAGGAACAGGACGACGAGCACGAAGAGAGGCACTTTTTGCCTGAGGAGCCCAGGACGTCTCACCGGAAAGAAAACTTCATTTGGCAATTTTTTTAAATTCCCAAAGGTCAGAAAAAAGTAAATGCAAGATACGTAACTTGCCTTATATGTCAAGATAGACTGTCCAGAGGGACCGACAAAAAATACAGTTTCGGAAACTACACAATGCATCGCCATATGACTAGGTGGCATCCTAACAACTACAGTGCTGCACAGTTTCGTAACGACCTAGATAATCTCCCTATTATGGCCAGAAGATCTGTTGTACCGGAAGTAACTGGACCAGAGGGCAGGGAGATGGTGCCAAATATACAAACAAGATTTCGTGAAGTAAAACAAGTCTGCGTACATTGCAGTGGATTCATTTGCTACGGAGAAAGAAGCATCACTCTGATCAACAGAGCTATTGACTATCATATGCAAGTTTGTACGAAACGCCCCAAATAATAAATTCTTTTTTTTGTTTTGTTGCTCCTGTTGAGCCCTTTACAATGAATCGTTTTCGTTGCCCCCTCCGAAAAAAATACAAAAAAAATATAAAACTGTTCAGAAAAATTCAAAAAAAGTAAAAAAATGTTCAGAAAAATAATAAAAAAAATATAAAACAACAAAAACAATAAAAAAAAAGTTCTTTTCAGAAATACCTCCCCGTTATTAAAAAATTGGTACAATATTTGGAACTGTGCCAACCTCTATTTATCTTAGTTCGCTTCCCAGTTCGCTCCCCGGTACGCGAACCGGAAGCGAACCCAAAAAATTTTTTTTAAAAAAAGAACAGTAAGTATAAGGGAAGGAAACAGACAGTTATGTTAAAAGAAAGACAGCTATAGGGGAGTAAACTAGAGATACTATTACCCGTAATCCACTGCTGATGATGTCACATATTACATCATTCATGACATGCTCAATGACATCATCAGCAGAGGATTGCGGGTAACAGTATCCCTAGTTTATTCCCTATAGCTGTGTTTCTTTTAACATAACTGTCTGTTTCCTTCCCTTATACTTACTGTTCTTTTTAAAAAAAAATTTTTAGATCAGTCAGAAACAGTGAAAGTAATGAAATATAAAAGACTACGTAGAATATGAGCACTGTATGCAACAACTTTGACACTTACAGAAGCCTCACCTTCTCCATGCCTCCTACACAGTTCTACATGTACATCATAAATGCAAACAGAACAGAATTAATTATCATGTTAAATGGTTTATTTTTGCTGTTCTCAGAATGTATCAAATTTCACTAAAACAGTGACTTGAAGGTATTCATCATATAACAGCGGGGACAAAAAAACACAATCAAAATGATTGTGTTTAAAAAACCCATACAACATAACAAATCAGAATTCAGAACTCCTTAAAGTTAACTTACTTTCCATGACGGCCAAGGATGTCCTATGAACAGCTTACACTCTGTTGTGCTGTTATTACTTTCAACCCGCCACTTTCTGAAAGAAAACCTCCATCGTTTTCAAAAACATGTTACATACAATAAATGACTTCTCGCTCTCTACCACACGTTTCCACAAGGCCAAATCGTGTCTGAGCCATTTATAACTCTTAGAATTCTTTTAAACCAATCCCGTCATGTTGTATTTCCTCAACTTTCACAATTAAAATGTTGAAGATCATTTTCACAATCCTGGACTAGTAATATCTTCCCCTTCTTGCTCAATCATGTTCTACATTTCCTATCACACTGATACTGCTTACTATGAAGCAGACTTACACTACCTTTATGACTAGTACAATTATTTAATTCTCTACATCACTTTTAATCACAAAGCAATGTATAACAGTAGACAGCATTGCAGACTTACATTCCCTCTACTCCATGTTTTGATTGGCTGCTTCAATTAGCTTATAAAAAGAAACAGTTTTTCTGAACTCATTCAAAGTGCACGTATTTCTCCATGACGTCCAGTGTTATGGTAAGAAGTTATGTCTCTATACTACACTTATCCTCAAGGCCAAATCGTGTAGGAGCCATTAGAACTTCTTGAAATTCCTCAGAGCACATCCCGAGATTCTTTCCCTAAAATTTTGGTTTTAGAAACACCAGGTAAGAGTTTTTAAGGTCATACGGCAATTTTTTTTTGAAAATTAAAACAGAATCATTGCAGAATGGCCAGCCATTTCTACACTTTAAATAAGCTGTATAATGTCCTGATGTTATTGAAGGACCATCATGATATATAATTGCTACAGTTACAAAAGTCCTTCCTGATATTGACAACTGTGAAGCCACAAAATTTTTAATTAAAGTTGTCAATTTTGTTCCATCAGGCCTACATCGTTGGAACATTAAAATGACATACTGGCCATATGTTCGTATAAATAATGTGGACATCATTTCAGATTTACATTGGCTACACTCCATGTTGTGATCAGCTGCTTTTACTAGCTTATTAAAAGAGACTGATTTACTGTCTGGCAAAGTTAAATATATAAATCTTTCTGAGTCTACACTAGTAGTACTTGATACCCTACAGTTCTCGCAGTCATGCTGCCATTGATATGAAAGCCCAAACAGGTGATCTACATCTACACCTTCATCATGCAATACATCAAGCATATACATTAAAAACTCCTGACAATCTTGCTGACTATTTTGAGAGAATTGTGTTTGGCCTGAACATCTGTCTAACAGATTTCGAATTTCAGACACACTTTCTATGTTTGTTCTATCAGTGCTACATTTCTCTAACACAGAATTTAACAAACTGCAAAATCTTTGATCAGAATTGACCACAATCTCTTCTTTTACATTTTCTAGAGAAAACAAAACATTAACCACTACATTAGCATAGCAGTTGACACCAGAACTGTTTTCAAATTGAAAACCAACAACATCTTCAACAGAATCCTTTTTGTTTCTGCTTATAATTTCAGGTTCATCAACTTTTCGTCTTTTTGCTACAACCTCCCCAGTATTGGTCACATTTCTTCGTTTCCGGCCTACCACACGTTTCTCAAACAAAGGATACTGAGGCAAATGTGGCGCATACTCTCTTCCTAACCTATTGTATTCCTTAACACAATCTAGATCCGCACAAATGTTTGTGACATCACACTCAATCAAGTACAATCCCGATAAAGTTCTAACTCGTGACAATGCCACATATGCCATACCCTCCTTGAACACAGAACTGCCAATATTCACCAATGCACAGTCTACACTTAAACCTTGCGATTTATGGATTGTCACAACATATGCCAAGCAAACAGGAAAATGCTTACGACGAACATATAAGTCTTTTACAAGCAAAAATCGAGCAGAACAACGACCAATTAGCTGTACATCCTCAATGCCATCAAATTTAATTTTTAAAAATTCAATTCCATCTCTATTTCTGTATTTCACAAAATCAACAACATTACCCATTGATCCATTTACCAGACCTCTTTCAACATGTAAATTCCTTCTTAAAATTATACGGCAGTTCAAGCACACATTCAGAGTCTTTTCAAAACCCGCAGTTTTAGATATACTCTTCTCTAATGAATCCAATTTTGTTTTCAGATTCTCAGACAAAATAATTGTTGATCCCATATGCTCTACTCTGTCAATAGCTTCCAGTTTCACAATCTCTTGCTTTTCTAAATGCAACATTTTGTTATTGAATTTGGCACATTCTGCAAGAGTTGGCATCAAACATATTCCAGATTTTTTCTCAGTAACTTTCTGAAAAATATTCTCAGGCACAACATCTTCGTCTGGATATAAATTTGTCAGTAATCGTGCATGTAAAGCTTCTTTCCCATGCTCGGTCACTTTTCCAATTCTAACATCTTGTAGAATAGTCTTGTAAACTTCATCCTTTGCCTGACGCATATTTTCATGCAGTTCAGCATAATTGAAGTTTAACCATATATTGACGTTGCCAATGCTCCCTAAGCACTTCCTGGTATCTTCATGCGTGAGCATTTTGAACACAGTTGCCCTTTCACTGGTGTCAGCTGCAGAAGATCTCCGAAAACAATGATGTGTTTGCCACCAAATAACACATCATACTCTGTTTTGAGAACTTCTTGCATTCTCAAATGCACAAAGGCAAGCATGACATTGGAAACCATGCTTACTTCGTCAATGATAAGAAGTTTCATTTTCCTCAAGACTCTTGAAACTTCAAAACAAGCATCTCCAGATAGCTTGTGATATTCTCATTTGTTGTCATGCTCCACTGGCAGCATCAGTAAACGATGTAAAGTAATCCCTTTAATGTTATGTGCTGCCAGTCCAGTTGGAGCGGTGACAACACAAGACAGCGATGACTCTGTCCTTTCCTGCAAATAACATGAAATTGCTTTAATAAGGAAACTTTTTCCAGTTCCCGCTTCTCCACTCACGTACAGTCGGACAGGCTTCAACGACGTACATGAGCACTCTTTCTTGTCATGACTTAATCCATGATCAATTTGCATGGTAATCTCGTCATATATTTTCCTCTGCTCAACGTTGAGTTGTCTTTCCAACTCTTCTAAGTTAACCGCATCCTCCTGAGCATGTGCCATGGCTCTTTCCACTTCATTCATAGCAGTGGCAGCTTCATTTTCGATAAGAGGTCCTCCTAGTGGATCCTGACTCAATGAAGCAGAACTCTGACTGTCCTGAGAACTGTCTCTGGCAATCTCGGCTGCAATCGTTGCTTCCTGCTCAATTTCCACATTCAACATTTCTACATATTTGGGAAAAGCAGGACATTCTATGGTCTCCTTGGCAGCATTGAATGAGTCTTCATAACAAAGGAAATCTCCAAGCAGTTCCTCTTCTGCACGCCAAGGCTTAAAAAGTTGCAAAAGTGCTAAATAGAAAAACTCCTTTTTTTCAGGAGATTCGCCACTCAATTTTCGATGGTTTATCAAGTGGCATTTTCTTTGCTTGACCAGACATCCCTCACTTCCTATTACAGCATACACTCCTTTCTCAGTATCTTCTTTGATGTTCCTCTTGAATATGTAATTTTGCAGAACCTCATACAGACAAACATTCTCGAGGTGACTGCTTCGATTTGGATAATATGTATCCAACATGTTGCTCTTCAAAATGTCGGTACTGTTTGGCTCCTTTTCCGCCAAATACTCAATTTCCCGCACAGGTTTCAGAATACGCGTTGCAGCAAGACCAACACTCGCCCAAACGATACTCCTGGACTTGGCATAGAGACTTGCTGAAGACAACCGGTCAGAACATTCGTAAGCTCCGATTTCTCGATGCGACAACATCTTCAGACTGAAACTGTACAACTTCTTGCTGAGGCTCTTTTCATGGGAAATGTCCTCCCACATATCCTTCAATTCTGTCTTCTCTTTTTTGGTGATGTAAGATGTCACATACCGAGCCACAGCCATACAGTTATCAGCCACAAACTGTATATCCATGTTAGCATTCCACATGGACAAAATCACCGGGTTGTAGTCGTTGATGTACTTAGACTCTTCGTTCCTCTTCAAATTGTATGTGTTTTTAGGTGATTTCTTCATCACATTATGTCGCAGCGAAGACATCAAACTGTTCACTCTTCCTTTAGAAATCACCGGTCGTGGAAAGCCGAAACGACATTTGGTGTAGAACTTGTCTTTGTTCCGGAATTTACGACGACAGTACTTTCCACATCGATGGCTTTGGAAACGTAGAACTTTTTCTCCTAGGCTTTTTTTCTCCTTTGCGTTTGGAACAGCACACGTAGAATACTGTTCTATGAAACTCATCACTGAGTCTTCTGCATCCGATCCAAATTTAGGTGCATCCTTGATCCACAGCAACATATGTATATGAGGAGCACCTCTTGCTTGGTACTCCTTCCTCCAGAAGAAATCCAACACCTCTCCAAGAGGTGGATTCTTCTTATTCATGATGAAAGACATCATACCTTCAAATCTATGATTGAAGTACCTACATACATTGACTGGATCCAAAGAGCACAGTTCTCCGGGTGTCTTGAATTCGATGTTTTCTACGTTAGCATTTGCCTCTCGTAGAAATTCAAGTAAGTCTTCCCAGCCATACTCAGCACAGCTCAAAGTGAGGAACCATGTGGGAGTTCCTAAGTTCCTCAGCATACATTTTAAATCACCATGACGACGGTACCAGTACTCATTAGTACCACGCTGACACGCCATGAGATTAATCAGGTGAGAATCCAAAATACTGTCTTGGACATTGACTTTATCCATAAAGTCACTTGCCGAGATGTTTTGCATGTGTATACCACTTTTCAAGATGTGGTTCACTGCATATGACAGTCCAGACAGATCGCTTTCAAACAGGAGATGAAACAAATAAGGAATGCATTGTCGAAACCTAGAATCTCCTGCATACAATCGCAAAGTCCGGTATTCAGAAGCAGGAATTTGATGAGGTCGCTCATTATATCTTCCTCCCTGACCTGTTGGAAAAAGCTGTGGGAAACACCGAGCTTCCAAACTTTCCTCCCAAACACTAATGGGACTCCCTTTCGCTTGTTTAATTTGAAACAACTCAATAGCATTCCCCATGACTTCCTTGGAATGCAAAGGATGAACACTATAATGTTCATATATTTCTTCACTAGTACAGGGTTCTACTTTCTCAATTTGACCAGCACACAAATCGCTATCCTCTTCCTCACTTACTTCCTCTTCTGCAACATATACATTTTTATAGTATTTATTATATTTTTTCAAATACAATGTTGCCCTTTTGACTTTCCTAACATCTACTAAATCTTGCCATATTTTCTTATTCTTTGTCGGAACCCCATTAACTAAGATAACAAGAGGTTCCTCTTCCACTTTTTCTACTCCAATTGTGTTAATGTTTTTCTTCAAATCTAGAGGCAAATAAACAACTCTTCCCTTTAATCCTCTCTGTAAATCTGATGGAGGCAATTTCCCTGTCTTTGGCTCCATTCTTACAATAGCCTGAAAGGGATGGATACTTTGAATCAAAATAGATTCATAAGTATTTAAATCCTTCAATTCAGAAGGAATCTCAACCAATTCCAGATTATTATGAACTGCTCTAGCAGGCATCTGGTTTTGATTTAATTTGTTACAACAATAAGTACACACACGTTGATCCAATCCCAAATCAAAACAATTTTCTACCATCAAGTATGTTGTAAAATCCTTCCATTCACTATTATTTTCCCTTTCACTTTTTGCATATAAATCCACTAACTTAGTCTGATTCTTATAATAAGTGCGTCGACAACACACACAAGTGAAATTTGGCCTCTCACTTGATTTCACCTCAAACGTCGCAATTTCCCTCTGGAAATTATCTGTACTGGAAACCTGTACACTATCTTCCACATTACTCTCTTCTTCTTGGTCAATTTCAACATTCTCCTCTTTACTTCTAAAGTAACAAAACTCAATTTCTTCACATATATTCTTCACATCTATTTCAGAACCATGCAAAAGAGCAGCGCATAATTGTTTAAGCATAATTGCTGGACTCTTAGCATAATACAACATTCTAACTAATTTCCTCACTTTATTATGATGCACTGCTAGCATCCTGAAATGATGAAAAACACTCTGGCATACTCTCCTGGAAAGACAAGCCAGTGAATGACCATGCAAACCCATCACTTCTCTCACTCTGCAAGGATCTAATTCTTGCAACAACTTCATTTTCTGCTTCAAACTTTTCTTATTAAATGACCGTATAAAATCACAAAGCAAATTGATGGAATCCTGTCGTACACTGCAAATACTACTACACTTCCAGGTGTACACAGGAGCCTTAGGACGTCTCCCTAAAACCTCATTACCTAACACCTCTTCTATCTCTGTTGTCACAAGTTTTTCTTTTTCAACTGGACAACCATCTTTCACTTCATAACCTCGACCACTGGTGTCAACTGCATGCACCAAATCATTATCCTGGAAATAACTCTCCTCATTAAAAAATGCCTCAGAGCTTGAACTATGCATCCATTCTCCAGAAAAAACTTCACAAAAATTACTACGATTAACTATTCTCTTCCATCTACTATTTCTTTTGAAATCATAAATTGCCTTGTTTAGCTTCCTAATTCTATTGATTGTCAAAATAAATAACTTACGTTTAATTTCAAATGCCTGATCAATAACTTTCTCAACTATTTTTTTTCTCTTATAAAAAACCACTTTCTGTTGACCTTTCTTTATATTTTTTAACAAATTGCCAATTATCCTGTTGCGGAACATTCGTTTACGAATGTCCCTAAACTGTTGTTTCCTTCTACTTTCATGCATAGAGTTATCTCTTACTCTAGCAGTAACATTTCTCATTGGCCTTTCCTTACCGTTTGAATTGCTTCTCCTTTTCTGGACTGAAACATTTTCTGTAGTAATATTTTTTTTACTAGAGATATTTCTTATGAATGTTTTTGTACTCTTACCCGGTGCTTTCTTGGTGACTTGACAAATCTTTTTGTTAGAGGACTGCTGCTTTTTTTCATTCACCTGCTGTCTTTGACGTTTTGCAGCCTTTCTCACTCTTTCTTTGCTTGGCATCCTAAAATCTTGAAATAATCTGCAGTTGAATCTGTGGTAAAATATAATAAAAAATGTTATTAACCACTATTACCCAACAGTAAATTAATAACAGTCATCAAAAACTTAACACACTACTTAACATTTTTACATAGAAGAATTTTTTGTACATGGCAAATTTAGAATACAGAAATAGCAGAAAAGAAATGGAATTTATATTCATTTTACCTGTCCTGTTTTATATATGAATCTGATCTAATTTTATGACCATATTTTAATATTTTATTGAAGACACTACACATAACCTGTTTTTGAAGGTGTCTTTATTTTTAAATTAAACGGTTTACATATTTACTTTTTATTTATTATAAATTTATAAAATAAATGTTTATAGTTCCATAGGCTCAAGCAAGTCAGCTTCCCATCCTATGTCATACAATTCTGACAAATCTGCATCCTCATCACGTTCTTCTTCATCCTCAGGATTGAAATCATCCAAGGGATCAACATCCACTGATGTTTCAATTACGAGTTCAATGATGAGGTCGAAATCAACTGATTGCTGATTGTCGCTCATGTTGATGTTGTCTTTATCTTTAAAGAAAGATAACAACAATGAGATGTTGCACAGTAAGAGACAAATCTCAGAGATTATAATAGTAAAATTGTTTAACAAGAGTAACATTTTGCAGCTATTATTTAACCAAGTCCAACGATGCTGAGGAGCAGAGGAGGTGAAGCCTATCTCCAATTTTTCACTGAACAGGACTCATCTCTTCTTAACCTTGGATAAACCTCACCGACTCTGTGTCCCCTGCACATAATTAAATGTAAAGGGGCAGATTTATATTAACTAGCACATCCCCAGGGATGCACCAGTTAACGTGCACCGCTGCTCTGCCACCCACGGTGTGCCGCATTTACAATCAGATAGGACAAAGCTACATCAAAACCCTGCGCCTGCTTGAAGCAGGCATAGATCTTGACGCAGGTAGGCTGAAAGCTAAAGCAACAACTAAGTGTCGTGTGCAGAAGTTGCAAAAAAGGAAAAATGGCGTTTAAACCAGTAATGAGCCCATGCTAACTTAACACAGAGTAAAGATATCCAGGATCTACATCAGTTTGGGGTTCACGAACCTGGCAGGTACAAGGCACTGAGGCTTTGCACCGTGCATGTCTCATCCCAAATCATATGTTGTTTGTGAATGAAACAATTTCCCAGACCAAATGCTTTGGATTGGCTACTTCTAAAAAATTAAACACCCCTACTATCCCGGAGTTACAGGAATATGATGGTTGGAGTAATTTTACTCGTTGTCCATTAAAGATTTACAGGCCCTACTCCGTAATTCTTCCTTTAACATTTCCAGTATAAATCCAAAAGGTTGACTGCTTTGGCAACGTGCCTTATCCACGGTTTAATAACGCTGCCTTTTGCTTTATATAAGTTTTCAAATTGTATGAAATATATACCAATAGGTCGTTATTAACCTTTAGGTAGTGTTTTTCTTCATGAGGTCTGGTCGCTTCCATACACATACAGATTTTCAAAGATGATCAAGAAGTTTATCTGAATGGAGAGGAATGCACTGAGACGCCAGATCATTCACTAATGTGTAGGCACATACAGTTACACGGTTCATGCAACAAACACCGACCAAATATGGCTTGCGTGTTGCAAGGCACGCCAGTTCCTGCTATCATCCCCACGTTCAAGTTGTTGGAAAATGGTAGTTATTTGATGCTCAATAATGAAGATTGTTCTGGATTAATTAAAAGTATTCCTTTTATCGTAACAGTAAGTGAACGGGTTATTTGCTGCAGAAATGTTCTATTTCCTCCCACACATGAACATAGGGAGTTTTCAATCTGGCCACAAATACCAACCTTGGGAGCACATTTCAATGGCATGGCAAGAATAAGAGCTCTTTTGTCTCAGAGAGAGGTGGCCTTGACTTCGGCCCGTGAAACTTTCGTGCTTCACATAGCGAACACCCGTACAGAGGTGCAGACCCTTTTAAATACAGATTCGCCTTTCCATTTCAGCAAGATGGTTCGGACTATCTCTAACGCGTCCTCCACAAAGGGCCTGGCGCACTTTTTTAAAGTTGTTACCAGTGGTCTCGTGACTTCATTTGAGAAAATCTTTGGAATCATCCCTGCTTTCTTTCATTCTATTTTTTCCACTGTGCTTGGTGGATTCCCATTTTTACTTGCATTACCAGAGGACGCTCTTGTGCTTTTTTACATTTTTAAATATGGATGTCCCTCCTGTGCAAGCTCCCGCCCTGCAGCTGCTGACGCTGTTCCGCAATCGCATGCTTGAATATTATGGCACAATGCCGTTGGCGATATTAAGCACGGCATATGGATTATCTTTTCGATTCTCCTACTTCACCTGTGTCCAGCCTGTATTTCACTGCCTGACCTGTGATTTCGATTGGGCCATTGATTTGTGTCTCTGCGGACCGGTTTCTCCTGACGTCGACTTTAATCAGCTGATGAGTCCTATCATTACTCACGAGTTGGTTTGTCCTGGCGAAAGGATTATGGCTGTGGCATTGATCCATGGACTAATTGGTCCCTGGAATTTACTGGCGGCAACACAGTCTTTCTTGGAACAGAGCTTTCTTGAAAACCCACCGAGCTGTCCTCTGATGGTGATAGAGGATCCGGTGCTGGGAGAGCACGTATGTTCTTTTCCGCTTTTAAATTGGATGGCTGAATTATTTTCGGATGAAGACGGTGACTTCCTATTAGAGGCTGTTGCAGCTTATTTTGCATACACAGTTATGTCATAGACCTTTTTCATGTTTGATATGCTGAGTACTAGCATTTCATTGACAATTCATTGACTTATTTGTCAAGTTTTTATTATTTAGCTTGCCTATTGGCTTAAGCCTCGATAAAGTAGTTGGCTGTTTTATTTTTCTTTAGCATTAAATTTTCCTAGTTTTTAATGTTTTACCTTGCGGACCGTCCACATATAAAGTTGCAATCTGCTCTCATGAGATGGCACTTCTATTATCTTATTCAGTTAGTTTCCGGATCATGGGGAGGTGTCATGTAGATCCTATATATCTTTACACCGTGTTAAGTTAGCATGGACTCATTACCGGTTTAAACACCATTTTTCCTTTTTTGCAACTTCTGCACACGACACTTAGTTGTTGCTTTAGCTTTCAACCTAATAGTTCATCGTGATTTACATGAGAATAATATGTTATTGCTCTACTATCTGCTTTACTTGTTAAACTATATCTGTACAGCGAGTGCTGAAGTTTCAAGAACAACACGATACAGAATTGTTATGAGGTCTGATCTCCACGACTTCATACTCATAACATAAGTGCAGCTTCTGCCAATTCTGGGCATGAGGCGGGTTTTATATTGCTTTGCCGAACACACATACACAACACTTGATGCGGTTCACATGAAGAGAGAGCTGGTGTATGCTGATGTGATTCCTTCAAATCTAAGACACTAAAGTATGGGCACGCCCTAAACCAACACAAAGAGACCTTCTTAGCAAATAATATAATATGTGTATTAGAGAGGGTGAGATATAAGCAGCCGTGGGCCGTGGAGGGAGTTACGGTGGGGCAGGGAGGCGGGGAGGGGGAGGGGCAGGGTGGAGCCCTCTCCACCCTGCCCCTCCCCCTCCCCGCCTCCCTGCCCCACCGTAACTCCCTCCACGGCCCGCGGCTGCTTATAAGTGTTGCTAACTCTTATTCATTTACAGCATGTTAACATTCTGTCACCATTCGCTTTTTATGTACTAGTAACTATGCTGGTAATTTTGCTACTGATAATATGTGTACTTGTATTATCTAAGATACTACGCCTGAGAAGACGGCATTAGTAAATAAACATTTCAAATACACATGTGTTCTTCTTAACTCCATGTTCTGGTTTCTAAGAAATATATAACGACTGACTGTTCATGAATTCCACGTATCCTGAGGTACTATAAGTTCATATTCTGGATTGTCTAAACATTGAGAGTTTGTTATATCCAATGTGACACTGTACCTAGCTTGCTAAGGGGTTTTTGATTACTAAGGTGAGTTTTGGGGCACCCTAATTCGCCGAGGTTCCAATCCTCTGTCCACAGTTCTGTGTGAGAACAGAAACCCTGCGACAGGGGCACCCCTGAGCCTTGCTGGAGCTTCATCACACTTGCGATACAACTCCAGCAATGCGCCACCTTTACGGCACAGATACGTCACGCATCTGTGCTGTTTTTGCCCCATGATGCGCCGCATTGTAAATGCAGCACACCATAGGTGACGGAACAGCGGCACAGAATGACTAACACATCCCTGGTGATGCGCCAGTCATCATAAATCTATCCCTATGCTTCTTATCTTGTTAGAGATGAACCGCCATATGTATCATCAAAGTTTTTTGCATTTCCTAAATAGCGAACTTTAAGGAATAAATAGCGATTCTTTACCATTCCTAGTTTGCGATGAGCTATTTGCTAATTACAAATTACCCATTCATTTCCATGCAGCAGGAGGCCCATAGGAATGAAGGTGCAATTTGCGATTAGCAATTACCTCATCGCAAATTACGAATTTTTCCGAGGGTGCAGGAGTGTCTCAAGAACACCCTGCTGCACCCCTGAAAAAGAAATTTGGGGGCATATGGCGCACATAAATTTTGAAAACATTCCTTTACCTCAAAAACGATTTTCAACTCATAATTTGAAAACACTGCACATGGGGAAATGACTTAAAATGTCCTTAAGACACATAAAAGCGTTTTTTGATTGCCTTTGCAGCATGTTTCAGTCACCTTTAACATGCCTATGTAACGCAAACATTCAAAATCTAAATTTGCCATGCACAGGTGGGAGCATATTTACAAGCAATTTGCTCCACAGACAAACTTCTTACATTGAAATGGGAAAAATAACATCAGAGACTCTCAATTACCTTATAAAGAAGCAGACACCATTATGTCCTTCTCATCAATATTAAAACCATTGCTTTTTCTCAAAAACGATTTACAAGTCATAATTTGAAAACACTCCACAGCTCCTATGCACATAAAAACCCTGTCAGTACTAATACTTCACATTTTCTCCAATTACAATTTCTCAAAGAAACAAAATCTATTTGTAAAACACTTGAGACAAAGCAACATTTGAAAAACACAACTTTCTTCATAATTTTCTCCTTAAAGCACACTATTTTCTATCTAAATTAAAGAAATCTTTTCTCACCTTAGCAAATACTTTGAGTTTCAAAACAGTCTCAGAAACACACCAATTTGTCTTCAGCAGAGCAAAGGGTATGCACTCCAGAGTCTGCAGCTATCAAAAGCACAGAAATGCTGTAATTCCTCACACATATCTCTCATGTCACCCAATCAAAACACTTCCCTCACTTTTTTTCAAAGCAAAACCCTTCCCCCCTCTGCCCCCTCTCTGCTTTTTCTGCATAGCAACCACCTCTTGCAAGACCTCTGGTGTTTCCAAGTTCACACAACAATGTTGCAATTGAACTCTGAACTCTCAGTGCACCTGCATATCCAGTGCAATCTTTCATTTAATGATTTTTTCTTCGCCACTCAAAATACATCTTTCAACGAACTCATCCATGCACCCTAACTTTCTGTTTTCAGCAATCAAAATCCACCAATCACTCTTACTGCTTCATTAACACAGAAACTCCTCAGTTTTTTTCATTTTACACTCTCATTTTTTCAACTGCCATTTCATTGCCACACTTCATCTGACTGCAGGAGAACCTTCTCTCGCCATGTTTTCTGTCTGGATTGTTGGACATAGTTACATCTATTGGGCTCAGAGGTACGCTGAAAACAGGAATTTACCTAACCTCAATTTACAAGATGTGGAAATTAAGTGGTTTGGCCACAGAGGATTAAAATGTCACCAATTGATACCATTGGTGAAAACCTTTATGCATTTGCCAAAACCTGACCTGTTAATTGTGCACTGTGGAGGTAATGATTTGGGCACTTTGACTGGGGTAGGTCTGGAAATGCTTTTAAAGGACACCTTTGAGCAATTGATGGCACTTTTTCCTCAGACTGCCTTGGTATATTCAAATATATGCCAAAGACAAAAATGGAGGTGGTCGAACCAATTTTGTCCACAAATTGAGAAATCGAGGAAGCATGTAAACAAATCTGTTTCAGCTTACATGAGAGACCATGGAATGGGCTCCCTGTACAACAATAACTTGCGTTACTACATGCAAGATATCTACAGAGGAGATGGAGTTCACTTCTCAGATGAGGGCAACAGAATTTTCACTCTGAATTTAAGACTGTGCATTGGTACCTACTTATAAGTACCTAAATGTACCATAAACCCAAAAGCTCTTCTCAGAGCTACCCTACATCTGATCACTCACAATTATTATTTTACTCTAACTTTTTTCACTAATTTTCAAGAAAGTACGCTCCCCAGAACGCTTCCCGGTTCGCGAACCGGGCGCACTCCACGCAAAAAAACTAAAAAAACTGTATATTTTTTTTTTGCCCTGCGAGACCCTTTTAAAGCCTCCACATCAAACCTAGGGGGTCAGGGACGATCTACTATGCCCCCTTATGGTCATTTGCCCCTTCGCTTTGGCCTCCTCTTGTCTCTCGATCCTACCGAGAGACAAGATGGCGGCCGCTACGGACTGTTTGGAATGTTTACAGACGCCAAAGAACCAATCAGCTTCGCAAACCTCCGTAACGCGAAAAGTACGCGAAGCGGAGCGCTGTTACAGATATATATCTTTTTTTGAACGTTAATTTCTCAAAATCCACTGGAGCACATATATTGAGACCTAGCAAAGGCACATCGGGCTACCAGTCCCTACAATTTTGCCAAGTTTCGTGCAAATCCATTCAGCCGTTCGATTATTATTATTTATTTATTTTTTGCCCCGCGGGCCCTTTTAAAACCTCCACATCAAACCTAGGGGGTCAGCGAGAATCTACTATGCCCCCTTATGGTCATTTGCCCCTTCGCTTTGGCCTCCTCTTGTCTCTCGATCCTACCGAGAGACAAGATGGCGGCCGCTACGGACTGTTTGGAATGTTTACAGACGCCGGAGAACCAATCAGCTTCGCTTCACAAAGCTCCGTTGCGCGAAAAGTACGCGAACCGGAGCGCTGCCCGGTCCGCTGTTACAGATATATATCTTTTTTTAAATGTTAATTTCTCAAAATCCACTGGAGCACATATATTGAGACCTACAAAAGGCACATCGGGCTACCAGTCCCTACAATTTTGCCAAGTTTCGTGCAAATCCATTCAGCCGTTCGGGCTAAAAGTGAGGCCAACCGCCCTATGGAAAACTCAATGTTAAAAACACGTTTTGGGACCCCCCTTTTTTCTCGACCCCCCCTGCACGAACCCCCCCCCCAATTTTCAGGGGCTGCTCAGAAACAAAATGTGCCATTTTCCTGAAAATTTCAGCCAATTCCGTCCACAAACGCCAAAGTTATTAGACATAGAATTTTCAAAAATCCCATAGAGAAAAAATCCTAACTATATATACCTACTGGCGACCGCCAGTAGGTAATATATATATATACATATACATATATATATATATTCACTGAAAAAACCATAGGTTTCACACCAGTTATAGTTAGGTGGAAATTTTACTCGCA
Source organism: Lissotriton helveticus (assembly GCF_964261635.1). Lineage (NCBI taxonomy): Eukaryota > Metazoa > Chordata > Amphibia > Caudata > Salamandridae > Lissotriton > Lissotriton helveticus. Next base: position 993,661,441 of record NC_136067.1, read on the forward strand.
TAAAACCATTGAAATTACCACGTTATAGTTAGTTGGACTCACTATAACTTGCGCGTGCAATGCACTGCTGATGACGTCACATATTACATCACTCATGACATGGTCAGTGACATCACTCATGACATCACTAATGACATCTCAAATTACATCACTGATGACAACATCCTTGTGACAAAGTGGCAGACCTCCTATCAGCATAAAATAACTTTTGACACACACATTCAAAAATAGAAACTAACATTTTCTTAAAAAAGGAGAAACCGATACCAATTACAACAACTTATTAGGTAATTCCAACATCTACATACACATCCACTCATTCACCAACAGTTCTATATAGTCACTCATGCATGTACTTACTCATCATATGTACTCATACACCTATACATCCTGTTACACACTAATACTCATCAATATAGTTACTCACACACAAATTCACACATGCAAATAAACTATCAAAAAAACATTTACTTGATTATACTGCTATATACACAACACTACACATTCTTCTACAGAAACGGAAACATATTTACTCTCTTAAACAATCAATTATAAAAACACATACTCACTAACCCACCCATGCACACAATCATCCACCCATACAGTCTTGCACACATGCTGTCTTCAAAATACATACAAATAGTGAGTCACTCATTCATGCATCTGTGCTCTAAGTAATATCCCCCAACGAACCATACAGACACTGATACTGATACTCAAAAAAACAACTAATAACCCATATACACACTTATGTAGCAACTCACCAATCCATGCAGCCACTCAATACACAAAGTGAGACACAGATACAGATATTTAAACATTACTCGCTAATATATGTATTCACTAAGATGCATTTAATAAGTCAGTTAACCAATCAATTTTACACAAAAAAACATCCATTTAGACATTTATTTACCCATTTATTCTTCCATCAACCTTTAGATATACATATATAAAAAATATTTATTTTTCAGAAAGATACACATTCACTGGATGATGTCATCAGTGATGTTATTTGAGATGTCATCAGTGATGTCATGAGTGATGTCACTGACCATGTCATGAGTGATGTAATATGTGAGGTCATCAGCAGTGCATTGCACGTGCAAGTTATAGTGAGTCCAACTAACTATAACGTGGGAATTTCAATGGTTTTATGCGAGTAAAATTTCCACCTAACTATAACTGGTGTGAAACCTATGATTTTTTCAGTGAATTTAATAGGTTTTTTAAATGCTAATTCCTAACTATAACTGGTGTGAAACCTATGGTTTTCTCAGTGAATATATATATATATATATATATCTAAATATATATATATATATATATATATATATAAATATATATAGATAGAGATAGAGATAGATATATATATATATAGATATATAATTTCTATGGCAAAATGAAACCCCTCATTTTGTTCCTTTTCAAATTAAATGTATTAAGTGTTACCACTTTATTCCAATCAAGATGACTTCAGGTGTGCCATACTTTTGTCATAAGTAAGACTGTTAGCGTTCTAGTTGTTCTTTAGAACACTCTGGGACATTCTGTCATTGGGCTATAGTTGGGCTACATCTGGCTGATATTTGGGCTTCGAAATGCGTCGGGCAGATCCATTACGGAGCGGCGTCTACGAGCGGATCCCCGTCCTCACCTACACATAAATAAAGCTGCTGCTCGAAGGTGGACAACCTTGGAGCGTGAATCTATATGTGGCAGTCCAGCCGCAGAGTATGCACCACCCCTTTAACGTGGGGGTCGCGGTAGTGAAGTAGCAGCCGTACATGGGATCGAGGACGGGCCCACTCGTGGAGTCCATACAGGACTTGATTGTGTGCTTTCCGCACTACACTTCCCAGAAGTCTCATTGGAGCCTCCCATTGGCGGGTGAGTTATATGAAATTGGAGAAGTGTAACGGGTGCGCACACCGCTTCCGTTAAAGCCCCTGAAGAGAAGCAGATGGAGCTTCGAAACGCGTCGGGCAGATCCATTACCGAGCGGCGTCTACGAGCGGATCCCCGTCCTCACCTACACATAAATAAAGCTGCTGCTCGCGTGCTACTCATAAGGTGGACAACCTTGGAGCGTGGATCTATATGCGGCAGTCCAGCCGCAGAGTATGCACCACCCCGTTAACGTGGGGGTCGCGGTAGTGAAGTAGCAGCCGTACATGGGATCGAGGACGGGCCCACTCGTGGAGTCCATACAGGACTTGATTGTGTGCTTTCCGCACTACACTTCCCAGAAGTCTCATTGGAGCCTCCCATTGGCGGGTGAGTTATATGAAATTGGAGAAGTGTAACGGGTGCGCACACCGCTTCCGTTAATGCCCCTGAAGAGAAGCAGATGGAGCTTCGAAACGCGTCGGGCAGAGCCATTACGGAGCGGCGTCTACGAGCGGATCCCCGTCCTCACCTACACATAAATAAAGCTGCTGCTCGCGTGCTACTCATAAGGTGGACAACCTTGGAGCGTGAATCTATATGCGGCAGTCCAGCCGCAGAGTATGCACCACCCCGTTAACGTGGGGGTCACGGTAGTGAAGTAGCAGCCGTACATGGGATCGAGGACGGGCCCACTCGTGGAGTCCATACAGGACTTGATTGTGTGCTTTCCGCACTACACTTCCCAGAAGTCTCATTGGAGCCTCCCATTGGCGGGTGAGTTATATGAAATTGGAGAAGTGTAACGGGTGCGCACACCGCTTCCGTTAAAGCCCCTGAAGAGAAGCAGATGGAGCTTCGAAACGCTTCGGGCAGATCCATTACGGAGCGGCGTCTACGAGCGGATCCCCGTCCTCACCTACACATAAATAAAGCTGCTGCTCGCGTGCTACTCATAAGGTGGACAACCTTGGAGCGTGAATCTATATGCGGCAGTCCAGCCGCAGAGTATGCACCACCCCGTTAACGTGGGGGTCGCGGTAGTGAAGTAGCAGCCGTACATGGGATCGAGGACGGGCCCACTCGTGGAGTCCATACAGGACTTGATTGTGTGCTTTCCGCACTACACTTCCCAGAAGTCTCATTGGAGCCTCCCATTGGCGGGTGAGTTATATGAAATTGGAGAAGTGTAACGGGTGCGCACACCGCTTCCGTTAAAGCCCCTGAAGAGAAGCAGATGGAGCTTCGAAACGCGTCGGGCAGATCCATTACGGAGCGGCGTCTACGAGCGGATCCCCGTCCTCACCTACACATAAATAAAGCTGCTGCTCGCGTGCTACTCATAAGGTGGACAACCTTGGAGCGTGAATCTATATGCGGCAGTCCAGCCGCAGAGTATGCACCACCCCGTTAACGTGGGGGTCGCGGTAGTGAAGTAGCAGCCGTACATGGGATCGAGGACGGGCCCACTCGTGGAGTCCATACAGGACTTGATTGTGTGCTTTCCGCACTACACTTCCCAGAAGTCTCATTGGAGCCTCCCATTGGCGGGTGAGTTATATGAAATTGGAGAAGTGTAACGGGTGCGCACACCGCTTCCGTTAAAGCCCCTGAAGAGAAGCAGATGGAGCTTCGAAACGCGTCGGGCAGATCCATTACGGAGCGGCGTCTACGAGCGGATCCCCGTCCTCACCTACACATAAATAAAGCTGCTGCTCTCGTGCTACTCATAAGGTGGACAACCTTGGAGCGTGAATCTATATGCGGCAGTCCAGCCGCAGAGTATGCACCACCCCGTTAACGTGGGAATCGCGGTAGTGAAGTAGCAGCCGTACATGGGATCGAGGACGGGCCCACTCGTGGAGTCCATACAGGACTTGATTGTGTGCTTTCCGCACTACACTTCCCAGAAGTCTCATTGGAGCCTCCCATTGGCGGGTGAGTTATATGAAATTGGAGAAGTGTAACGGGTGCGCACACCGCTTCCGTTAAAGCCCCTGAAGAGAAGCAGATGGAGCTTCGAAACGCGTCGGGCAGATCCATTACGGAGCGGCGTCTACGAGCGGATCCCCGTCCTCACCTACACATAAATAAAGCTGCTGCTCGCGTGCTACTCATAAGGTGGACAACCTTGGAGCGTGAATCTATATGCGGCAGTCCAGCCGCAGAGTATGCACCACCCCGTTAACGTGGGGGTCGCGGTTGCGAAGTAGCAGCCGTACATGGGATCGAGGACGGGCCCACTCGTGGAGTCCATACAGGACTTGATTGTGTGCTTTCCGCACTACACTTCCCAGAAGTCTCATTGGAGCCTCCCATTGGCGGGTGAGTTATATGAAATTGAAGAAGTGTAACGGGTGTGCACACCGCTTCCGTTAAAGCCCCTGAAGAGAAGCAGATGGAGCTTCGAAACGCGTCGGGCAGATCCATTACGGAGCGGCGTCTACGAGCGGATCCCCGTCCTCACCTACACATAAATAAAGCTGCTGCTCGCGTGCTACTCATAAGGTGGACAACCTTGGAGCGTGAATCTATATGCGGCAGTCCAGCCGCAGAGTATGCACCACCCCGTTAACGTGGGGGTCGCGGTAGTGAAGTAGCAGCCGTACATGGGATCGAGGACGGGCCCACTCGTGGAGTCCATACAGGACTTGATTGTGTGCTTTCCGCACTACACTTCCCAGAAGTCTCATTGGAGCCTCCCATTGGCGGGTGAGTTATATGAAATTGGAGAAGTGTAACGGGTGCGCACACCGTTTCCGTTAAAGCCCCTGAAGAGAAGCAGATGGAGCTTCGAAACGCGTCGGGCAGATCCATTACGGAGCGGCGTCTACGAGCGGATCCCCGTCCTCACCTACACATAAATAAAGCTGCTGCTCGCGTGCTACTCATAAGGTGGACAACCTTGGAGCGTGAATCTATATGCGGCAGTCCAGCCGCAGAGTATGCACCACCCCGTTAACGTGGGGGTCGCGGTAGTGAAGTAGCAGCCGTACATGGGATCGAGGACGGGCCCACTCGTGGAGTCCATACAGGACTTGATTGTGTGCTTTCCGCACTACACTTCCCAGAAGTCTCATTGGAGCCTCCCATTGGCGACTCTTCCCTTCCCGTCCTCCTGGCTACCCTCCCCCCTTCCGACGTGGCTTTACGTGCCGATCGTTCGGCAGGTAGGGTTGGTGGTGGAGTGGCGATGATAGCTCGGTCGGAACTAAAGTTTCAAACCATTCCCTCTCCCCCCATCCCTTCCACCGAATTCCTTACAGTTCGCTCCCTCGCCTTTTCCCCCCCCATTACCTGTCTCCTAATGTACCGTCCTCCCCAGTCCCTGCCTCTGTTCTTGCCGGCTTTTCAAGATCTTCTGGCCAACATGGTGGTCAACTACGCATCGGTCCTGGTACTCGGGGATTTCAATTACTGGCCCTCAGACCCATCTGAGTGTACAGCCTCTAAAGAATTTACTGAGTCTCTCACATCTTTAAATTTTGAGCCACACATCTCTGTCCCCACTCACTCCCATGGTCATATACTGGACCAGGTTTGGTCCCTTAATCTTTCAGTTTCACCGGTATCGGTTTCCCCCTGCCCTTGGTCTGATCACGCCCTTATTTCTTTTTCCATTTCTCTCTACCAGGTACCCAAAGCCCCCCGCGCCAAAAATACCTGGGCGCGGAATTGGAACAGAGTCGACTTTCCTACCCTGATGTCTCACCTACGGAACTCCTCCCCGTCCCTTTCTGGTCTTTCGTCCGACTCTCAAGCCAACATGATTAACACCTGGCTGGCTAGAGGGTGCGACTCAGTGGCTCCCCTGCGTCGCATTTCCGTTCGGCGTCCCAAGGAATCCAATAGGTGGTTTAATGACCACCTAAAAGAACTAAAAGCGGCCACCCGACAAGCTGAAAGGCGCTGGAGGAAATATTACTGTCCCTCACTAAAAACTCTCTATTTGTCATCACTCACCGACTACAAGACCGCAATCCTCGCCGCCAAATCCTCCTACTTCTCAACAAAAATAATTTCTGCCGATAATAAACCTAGGGAGATCTTCGGCATAGTGCAGGACTTGGCTTACTCTGATAGAGCCTCACCTCAGATCCCCCCATCTCAGTCCCTCTGCAACCAACTAAACACTTACTTCCTCGACAAGATCACCACCATTAAGGCCAACATCCCCCCCCCCCTCGCCTGCCTTTATTGACCCTTTTCCTCCGGCCATTCGAAACCTCCTTACCTTTATCCCTCCCCTCACTGAAGAGGCATTTTTGGAGATTCTCCCCAGAGTGAAATCAGGGTCTCCGGCAGATACCTGTCCGGCACGAATCCTCCAACAAATTTACTCCTCTTGTCCTGAACCCCCGATTGCCTTCCTTAATAGCTCCCTAGCGCAGGGAGTAGTGACCCCTACGCTCAAATCAGCCACCATAGTGCCCATTCTAAAAAAGCCTGGCGCTGACCCATCCATCTCAGCCACTACCGCCCCATTTCCCTGCTGCCCTTCCTGGGCAAGGTGCTGGAGCGCCATGTCACCGCAACTCTCAGCACCCACGTTGAGGCAAATGGGGGGCTGGCTTCCCGCCAGGCAGGCTTTCGACCGAGGCACTCGACAGAATCAGTCGTGGTATCAGTCCTGGACAACCTCAGGAAGGGTATGGATGACAACAAACACCAGGCGCTGGTTCTCCTCGACCTTTCCGCCGCTTTTGACACGGTTGACCATACCATCCTACTGTCCCGTGTCAAGGCGGCTGGAATCGAGGGATCCGCCCTGGTATGGCTTTCCTCCTTCCTGAGGGACCGCACCCAGGCGGTCCGGCTAGAAGACTTCACAACCACCCCACTCCCCGTCACGTGTGGTGTCCCCCAGGGTTCCTCCTTGTCTCCCCTACTATTCAATCTTTACATCTTTCCTCTTATCTTCGCTCTTCAGTAGCTGGAGGTCACCGTGTATAATTATGCGGATGACCTCCAGCTCATCTTTGATCTATCTTCTTCCCCTCACTCTGTCTCCAGCTTTCAGCACACTATGACATTCATCAGGGACTGGATGAACCACAACCACCTCAAGCTGAACCCGGACAAGACCGAGTTGGTTCTCACCGGCGGTTCTTCCAGTCCCTGGAACTCCCTTTTCTGGCCCCAAACCCTCGGTCCCGCCCCCACTCCTTCAACCACGGTGAAAACACTGGGGGTTAAAATGAATAATCAGCTCACCCTTCACTCTCAAATCAGTTCTGTAGTTTCTTCCTGTTTCCTTACCCTCCGCACTATTCGCACTGTCTCCCGTTTCTTCACTCCCCAGGCACTCAAAATGATCATGGCCGCGCTTGTGATATCACGGCTGGACTATGCCAACGCCGTCTATAATGGCATACCAGCATATAGCCTAAGGAGGCTACAGTTGGTTCAAAACCAAGCTGCCCGGCTGGTTTTTGGTCTTCCACGCTTCCACCACTCTACACCCCTCCTCAGGGAGCTTCATTGGCTACCTGTTAAGGAACGTTCCCTGTTCAAAACCGCATGTATGGTTTTCCAGGCCCGTCAAGGCACCGCCCCTGCCTTCATTTCGTCACTTATAAAAGATTACGCTCCCCCAAGAGATCTTCGATCCTCCACCAAGTCCCTTCTTCAAATTCCACGCTTCAGGCGCAAAAAGTGGGGTGGGTCCAATTTTTCCACCTTAGCCCCCACTTTTTGGAACTCCCTCCCTGACCACCTTCGTGCTTCTACCCATTATGTATCCTTCCGCAAGGAACTGAAAACGTTTCTTTTTAAACAGGCTTTCCCTGCGTAACCCTTTCTACTTCCCGGCTCTACTACCGGTTCCCACTTTGTCTCAGTAGTTAATACCCTCCTTCAGCGCCAAGAAACCGACAGGTGTACGCCGCGCTTTACAAATGTTTTTAAATTAAATTAAATTAAATTAAATTAAATTAAATTAAAATTGGAGAAGTGTAACGGGTGCGCACACCGCTTCCGTTAAAGCCCCTGAAGAGAAGCAGATGGAGCTTCGAAACGCGTCGGGCAGATCCATTACGGAGCGGCGTCTACGAGCGGATCCCCGTCCTCACCTACACATAAATAAAGCTGCTGCTCGCGTGCTACTCATAAGGTGGACAACCTTGGAGCGTGAATATATATATATATATACATATTCACTGAAAAAACCATAGGTTATAGACCATATATAGTTAGGAATTAGCATTTACAAAACCTTGAAAATTCACTGAAAAAACCATAGGTTATAGACCATATATAGTTAGGAATTAGCATTTAAAAAACCTTATTTTACTCACACAAAACCATTGAAATTCCATATATAGTTAGTTGTACTAACTATATATCGCGCACCCGCAATCCAATGCTGATCATGTCACATATTACATCATTCATGACATGGTCAGTGACATCACTGAGGACATCACTGATGACATCTCAAATGACATCACTGATGACATCACTGATGACATCTCAAATGACATCACTGATGACATCACTGATGACAACATCCAGTCACTGTATGTTTCTGTAAAGTTAAAATATGTCTTACATATTGAAGAATGAGTGGATGTATAAGTGTCTGGATGAAGGATTTAGTAGGTGCATGACTGACTGTATGAGTGAGTGATTAAATGTGTCTCACTGAGTGCATGGGTTAGTGACTAAACTGTCTTAATTTGTGCATCATTATGTCTGTTGTTCTGTAAACTGCTGCATGTGTTGATCAGTAGCTATATGAGTAACTATATGGGTTATTGATTGGTTGCCCAAGTATTTGTATGGGAGACTGAGTGTGTGTGTGTGGGTGGCTGGGAGGTGTATGACTCTGTGCATAGATGTGTGAGCAGTTGATTTACTAGATGTATGGGTTCAAAAGTGCATGTGGAAACACCTGTATGGGCGGTTGACTGAGTGCATTGGTGAGTGAATGGATATCTCAGTGCTACATGTCAAAGTAAGTACATATGTAAAACACAGTACATGTGACAGTTGACATATATAAATAACTGTGCATAAGAGCCAGTGAATGTGTGACTGGCTGTATGGATCATTGTGAACTTGTATCAGGCATTGTAAAAGAGAGTAAATATGTGTTAGTATATATTTGAATAAGTAAGGTGTGTATAACTGTATAGTTGAGGAAATGGAGGTGTGATTGATTCTTTGCATGACTGACTAGGTGTGTGAGTAACTCCATGGATGAGTGACAGTCTGTGAGTGTCTGTTTACACTGAGTATATCTAAAGTTTTAATAGAGTCTGAAGAGGTTCATCGTATTATCACATGAATGATGTCATCAGTGATGTGATCAGTAATGTCAAATGAGATGTCATCAGTGATGTCATCAGTGATGTCATTTGAGATGTCATCAGTGATGTCATCAGTGATGTCATTTGAGATGTCATCAGTGATGTCATCAGTGATGTCACTGACCATGTCATGAATGATGTAATATGTGACATGATCAGCAGTGGATTGCGGGTGCGCGATATATAGTTAGTACAATATGGAATTTCAATGGTTTTGTGTGAGTAAAATAAGGTTTTTTAAATGCTAATTCCTAACTATATATGGTCTATAACCTATGTTTTTTTCAGTGAATTTTCAAGGTTTTGTAAATGCTAATTCCTAACTATATATGGTCTATAACCTATGGTTTTTTCAGTGAATTTCATTGGTTTTTTAAAAGCTAATATCTGTAGCTGTAAAATGTATTCTTCTTTAAATCCAAAAATATATGTTATATGTTTATTAATAATTTTTTTTATTATTATTTTTTTTTCTTCGCTCCCGGTTCGCGAACCGGGAAGCTTCCCGTTAGCTCAATTTGATGCCGCAACCCGGTCCGCGAACCAGTAAACGTTCCGTTTGCGCAACTGCCGCGTTAGAAATCAACATCGTGACGCGCCGCGGAAGCGCGACGTATCGCGTTGTCGCGTAATGCGTCTTATGACGCGCCGCGTTAGCGCACCCGGAAGTGCTCCGGTACGCGAACTGAGACGCGAAGCGCAGCTCCCCGGAAGCGATCAGGGGCGCGTCGCAAAAGCGCGACGTATCGCGTTGCCGCGTAATGCGTCTTATGACGCGCCGCGTTAGCGCACCCGGAAGTGCTCCGGAGCGCGAACCGAGACGCGAAGCGCAGCGACCCGGAAGCGATCCGGGGCGCGTTCCGCAGCGCGTAACATAAGCATAACAGGTCATGTGACTTGTTAATAAAACTTTTCATTGGTTCATTTCACTTTTGGTTTCATAATGATGTAAGGCTAGGTCAGGTGACCTAAAAATAACACTTTTCATTGGTTTAGAACTATTGTTTTTCCCAAATGATGAAAACCCCTCCTTCTTTCCTCACTCCGACTTTCATCTTTGTGAGAGGAAGACCTTTTTTGATAGTTCAGCAATGGCTTCATTGGTAGCTTCAGCTGGTGGACCCCCACCACCACCACCACCTCCTCATGGGAAGAGAGGACCACCTCCCCAGTTCATCAGCAACACAGAGGAGGAAGAGGATGAGCAAGAGGAAGAGGAGACAGAAGGACCACAGTTTTTAGAAGAGCAGCCCCGGGTTTCTCATCGGAAAACCAGTTTTATTTGGCAGTTTTTTTCGATCCCTGAAGGGCAGAAGAAAGTAAATGCCAGATATGTCACCTGCCTCATATGTAAGGATAAGTTATCTAGAGGCACCTTAAAAAAATACAGCTTCGGTAACTACACCATGCATCGTCATATGAGCAGGTGGCATCCTTTAAACTACAGCCGGGCAGAGATACGTGACCAGCAGGACAACCCAACAACTCCTGTGGCCAGGTCATCATCACAGATATCTTTGACACCAGCAGAGGCACGGGAAACCGTGCCAAACATTCAGGACAACTTTGTCCATATGAAGTTTACCTGCTTGTATTGTGGTGCATTATTGTCTTGTGGTAATATGAGTATTACCTTAATCAACCGAGCTTATGAAAATCACAATTGCCCTAAACGCCCCAGACAGTAATTTTTTTTTTGCTCCTGTTGAGCCGGTTCCAATGCCTGTTTTTTGTTGTTTCCCCTCCATCAAAAACAAAAAAAAAACATAAAACTGTTCAAAAAATACAAAAAAACAAAAAAAATTCAGAAAAATAAAAAAATATATAAAACAACAAAAACATAAAAAAACAGTTCTTTTTAGAACTACCTCCCCTTTCAAAAAAAATTGCTAGAATGTTTAGCACTCTGGCAAGCTCTATTTCTTTTGGTTCGCTTCCCCGTTCGCTTCCCGGTTCGCGAACCAAAAAAATAAAAAAAATAAAAAAAGAAGAGTTAGTATAAGGGAAGTAAACAGAGAGTAATGTTAAAAGAAAGACAGCTATAGGGATTAAACCAGAGATACTGTTTAATAGATCTATTTACCGAAGAAAAGATGGAAGAGGGTATAATTGTGAAAAACAAAATAAAAAAGGAAGTGAAAGAAAAAAAAGAGAGTAGAACAATAACAAAGAAGAGTTTCTTGGAGAATGTGAGTGAATGTTCAAAATAAGATTAAAACATGTGGAATAATAGAGAGAAAAAACAGAAAACAGAAAAGAAAAAATAACAGAAAAAGATTAATTGAAACAGCAAAGAAATGTAAATAACATAGAGCCATATCATCAACATAGCCAATAAAAGTTTTGCAGCTTTTATCGGCAGAAATGTGTCGCTAAAGCCGCTTTTGCGGCAGAAAACTGCCGCTAAAACCACTTTTGCAGCAGTTTTCTGCCAATAAAAACAGCAATAATTTTATTGGCTGTGTTCATAATATGCTCCTTAGTGTGCTTCAACTACACAGAGAAAGCCTTATGAACAAGTAGTGAAAGAGTGATCAGTCAAAGACACTAAGAGTAATAGAGACGGAGTGAGTGAACAAGAGTGAGGAACTATGAGAAGAGAGGGACTGAGAAAAAGAGTGGAAGGAGTTGAGTAAGTACGTAATAGAGAAAGGAATGAGGAAAGTAGCAAAGGCAGGAAACTGAGGGTTAAAGAAATGAAGCTGTGGAACTAATAGTAGGTGAATGTGATAGAAATGTAACAAAAAGAGTGCAAAACATTTACCTTATAATTGTCGTTAACTTACTCACTTTCTATTTTTATACTTTCAATCTGTGAAAGAGAGAACAAACATTTGAAAAATATTAAAACATGTATTTAAAAACTTAGAAAAGACAAGGGAAAAGATTGAAGGACAAACAGTTTTTCAACAACTTTGACACTTACAGAAGCTTCTGCTTCTCCAGGCCCCCTACACAGTCCTAAAGATATACATTTTAAACTAACAGTATCTTGATGCAGATGAAGTGAGGCCTATCTTAAAACATGGTGCATCTTTTGCACTGCTGTTGTCTCACAAAAGTGTCGCAAGACACTAACATTTTAAATGATTGTTTCAGGATGCCAATAAGATGTGTCCTATCCAGAGGTTTGTTTGAGGTGAGGCCTACTCAGGGTTCCAAATGAAATTTTGAGTTGTTGAAGAGAACAGAGGACATAATACATCTGAAGGCCTACCAATGAAGTAAGTCATGTCCACTTCACTCTTGAACAAAGGCCAGACCTCTTCTGTGTCCGTGGACAGACCTAAATTTCATCTGCACAATGTCATTCGTAAACTTAGGAAACACTGGTGATGTAATTGAAAAATGTGGAGTTTCTTTTCCTCATTTCACAATCACATCACCTGTGTTGCCTTTGGTTAGGTATCTCATAGTGCAGATGGAGTCTAGCATATCAAAGAGTACATAGAAGTTGAGCAGTATATACAACAATTTTGACATTTACAGAAGACTTAGCTTCTTATCTTGTTGGAGATGAAGTCAGGCCTGTCTTGCAACATGGTGCATCTTTTGCATCACTGCTGCATCGGTTTCATGTGGCACGGGTTTGTTACAGCATGACACATCTGCCTAGATGCATCAATTTGTAATTTTGTCACCTCATAGCAAATCTTTTGCACGGCCGCTGCATCACAAAAGTGACGCACAGTGGTGCAAAAGAGGCATACACCTATCATAAATCTGTCCCTAACATTTGAAATGATTGATTCAGGATGACGATAAGGTGTGGCCTCTCCAGAGGTTTGTTTAAGGTGAGGCCTACTCAGGATTGCATATCAAATTTATGCTTGTTGAAGAATACAGAGGAGATAATACATGTGAAGGCCTACCAATGAAGTAAGTCATATCCACTTCACTCTTGAACAAGGGCCAGACCTCTTCTGTGTCCGTGGACAGACCTAAACTTCATCTGCACAATGTCATTCGTAAACTTAGGAAACACAGGTGATGTAATTGAAAAATGTGGAGTTTCTTTTCCTCATTTCACAATCACATCACCTGTGTTGCCTTTGCTTAGGTATCTCATAGTGCAGATGTAGTCCAGCATATGAAACAGTACCCAGAAGTGCAGCACTGTATGCAACAACTTTGACACTTACAGAAGCCTCACCTTCTCCATGCCTCCTACACAGTTCTACATGTACATCATAAATGCAAACAGTACAGAATTAATTATACATGTTAAATGGTTTATTTTTGCTGTTCTCAGAATGTATCAAATTTCACTAAAAACAGTGACTTGAAGGTATTCATCATATAACAGCGGGGAAAAAAAAACACAATCAAAATGATTGTGTTTAAAAAACCCATACAACATAACAAATCAGAATTCAGAACTCCTTAAAGTTAACTTACTTTCCATGACGTCGAAGGATGTCCTATGAACAGCTTACACTCTGTTGTGCTGTTATTACTTTCAGCCCGCCACTTTCTGAAAGAAAACCTCCATCGTTTTGAAAAATATGTTACATACAATAAATGACTTCTCGCTCTCTACCACACGTTTCCACAAGGCCAAATCATGTCAGAGCCATTTATAACTCTTGGAATTCTTGTAAGCCAATCCCGTCATGTTGTATTTCCGCAACTTTCAGAATTAAAATGTTGAAGATCATTTTCACAATCCTGGATTACTAATATCTTACCCTTCTTGCTCACTCATGTTCTACATTTCCTATGACACTGATACTGCTTACTATGAAGCAGACTTACACTACCTCTATGACTACTACAATTATTTAATTCTCTACATCACTTTTAATCACAAAGCAATATAAAACAGTAGACAGCATTGCAGACTTACATTCCCTCTACTCCATGTTTTGATTGGCTGCTTGAATTAGCTTATAAAAAGAAATAGTTTTTCTGAACTCATTCAAAGTGCACTTATTTTTCCATTACGTCCAGTGTTATGGTAAGAAGTTATGTCTCTGTACTACACTTATCCTCAAGGCCCAATCGTGTAGGAGCCATTAGAACTTCTTGAAATTCCTCAGAGCACATCCCGAGATTCTTTCCCTAAAATTTTGGTTTTAAAAACACCAGGTAAGAATTTTTAAGGTCATACGGCAATTTTTTTTTGAAAATTAAAACAGAATCGTTGCAGAATGACCAGCCATTTCTAGACTTTAAATAAGCTGTGTAATGTCCTGATGTTATTGAAGGACCGTCATGATATATAATTGCTACAGTTACAAAAGTCCTTCCTGATATTGACAACTGTGAAGCCACAAAATTTTTAATTAAAGTTGTCAATTTTGTTCCATCAGACCTACATCGTTGGAACATTAAAATGACATACTGGCCATATGTTCGTATAAATAAGGTTGACATCATTTCAGATTTACATTGGCTACATTCCATGTTGTGATCAGCTGCTTTTACTAGCTTATTAAAGGAGACTGATTTACTGTCTGGCAAAGTTAAATATATAAATCTTTCTGAGTCTACACTAGTAGTACTTGATACCCTACAGTTCTCGCAGTCATGCTGCCATTGATAAGAAAGCCCAAACAGGTGATCTACATCTACACCTTCAGCATGCAATACATCAAGCATATACAATAAAAACTCCTGACAATCTTGCTGAATATTTTGAGAGAATTGTGTTTGGCCTGAACATCTGTCTAACAGATTTCGAATTTCAGACACACTTTCTATTTTTGTTCTATCAGTGCTACATTTCTCTAACACAGAATTTAACAAACTGCATAATCTTTGATCAGAATTGACCACAATCTCTTCTTTTACATTTTCTAGAGAAAACAAAACATTAACCACTACATTAGCATAGCAGTTGACACCAGAAGTGTTTTCAAATTGAAAACCAACAACATCTTCAACAGAATCCTTTTTGTTTCTGCTTATAATTTCAGGTTCATCGACTTTTCGTCTTTTTGCTACAACCTCCCCAGTATTGGTCACATTTCTTCGTTTCCGGCCTACCACACGTTTCTCAAACAAAGGATATTGAGGCAAATGTGGGGCATACTCTCTTCTCAACCTATTGTATTCCTTAACACAATCTAGATCCGCACAAATGTTTGTGACATCACACTCAATCAAGTACAATCCCGATAAAGTTCTAACTCTTGACAATGCCACATATGCCATACCCTCCTTGAACACAGAACAGCCAATATTCACCAATGCACTGTCTACACTTAAACCTTGCGATTTATGGATTGTCACCGCATATGCCAAGCAAACAGGAAACTGCTTACGGCGAACATATAAGTCTTTTACAAGCAAAAATCTAGCAGAACAACAACCAATTAGCTGTACTTCCTCAATGCCATCAAATTTAATTTTTAAAAATTCAATTCCATCTCTATTTCTGTATTTTACAAAATCAACAACATTACCCATTGATCCATTTACCAGACCTCTTTCAACATGTAAATTCCTTCTTAAAATTATACGGCAGTTCAAGCACACATTCAGACTCTTTTCAAAACCTGCAGTTTTAGATATAGTCTTCTCTAATGAATCCAATTTTGATTTCAAATTCTCAGACAAAATAATTGTTGATCCCATATGCTCTACTCTGTCAATAGCTTCCAGTTTCACAATCTCTTGCTTTTCTAAATGCAACATTTTGTTGTTGAAGATGGCACATTCTGCAAGAGTTGGCATCAAACATATTCCAGATTTCTTCTCAGTAATTTTCTGAAAAATATTCTCAGGCACAACATCTTGTTCTGGATATAAATTTGACAGTAATCGTGCATGTAAAGCTTCTTTCCCATGCTCGGTCACTTTTCCAATTCTAACATCTTGTAGAATATTCTTGTAAACTTCATCCTTCGCCTGACGCATATTTTCATGCAGTTCAGCATAATTGAAGTTTAACCATATATTGACGTTGCCAATGCTCCCTAGGCACTTCCTGGTATCTTCATGCGTGAGCATTTTGAACACAGGTTGCCCTTTCACTGGTGTCAGCTGCAGAAGATCTCCGAAAACAATGATGTGTTTGCCACCATCATCAATACTCTGTTTTGAGAACTTCTTGCATTCTCAAATGCACAAAGGCAAGCATGACATTGGAAACCATGCTTACTTCGTCAATGATAAGAAGTTTCATTTTCCTCAAGATTCTTGAAACTTCACAACAAGCATCTCCAGATAGCTTGTGATATTGTAATTTGTTGTCATGCTCCACTGGCAGCATCAGTAAACGATGTAAAGTAATCCCTTTAATGTTATGTACTGCCAGTCCAGTTGGAGCGGTGACAACACAAGACAGCGATGACTCAGTCCTTTCCTGCAAATAACATGAAATTGCTTTAATAAGGAAACTTTTTCCAGTTCCCGCTTCTCCACTCACGTAGAGTCGGACAGGCTTCAACGACGTACATGAGCACTCTTTCTTCTCATGACTTAATCCATGATCAATTTCCATGATAACTTCGTCATATATTTTCCTATGCTCAACGTTGAGTTGTCTTTCCAACTCTTCTAAGTTAACCGCATCCTCCTGAGCATGTGCCATGGCTCTTTCCACTTCATTCATAGCAGTGGCAGCTTCATTTTCGATAACAGGTCCTCCTAGTGGATCCTGACTCAATGAAGCAGAACTCTGACTGTCCTGAGAACTGTCTCTGGCAATCTCGGCTGCAATCGTTGCTTCCTGCTCGATTTCCACATTCAACATTTCTACATATTTGGGAAAAGCAGGACATTCTATGGTCTCCTTGGCGGCAGTGAAAGAGTCTTCGTAACAGAGGAAATCTCCAAGCAGTTCCTCTTCTGCACGCCAAGGCTTGAAAAGTTGTAAAAGTGCTAAATAGAAAAACTCCTTTTTTTCAGGAGATTCGCCACTCAATTTTCGATGGTTTACCAAGTGGCATTTTCTTTGCTTGACCAGACATGCCTCACTTCCAATTACAGCATACACTCCTTTCTCAGTATCTTCTTTGATATTCCTCTTGAATATGTAATTTTGAAGAACCTCATACAGACAAACATTCTCGAGGTGACTGCTTCGATTTGGATAATATGTATCCAACATGTTGGTCTTCAAAATGTCGGTACTGTTTGGCTCCTTTTCGGCCAAATACTCAATTTCCCGCACAGGTTTCAGAACTCGATTACGCGTTGCAGCAAGACCAAGACTCGCCCAAACGATACTCCTGGATTTGGCATAGAGACTTGCTGAAGACAACCGGTCAGAACATTCGTAAGCTCCGATTTCTCGATGAGACAACATCTTCAGACGGAAACTGTACAACTTCTTGCTGAGGCTCTTTTCATGGGAAATGTCCTCCCACATATCCTTCAATTCTGTCTTCTCTTTTTTGGTGATGTAAGATGTCACATACCGAGCCACAGCCATACAGTTATCAGCCACAAACTGTATATCCATGTTAGCATTCCACATGGACAAAATCACCGGGTTGTAGTCGTTGATGTACTTGGACTCTTCGTTCCTCTTCAAATTGTATGTGTTTTTAGGTGATTTCTTCATCACATTATGTCGCAGCGGAGACATCAAACTGTTTACTCTTCCTTTAGAAATCACCGGTCGTGGAAAGCCGAAACGACATTTGGTGTAGAACTTGTCCTTGTTTCGGAATTTACGACGACAGTACTTTCCACAACGATGGCTTTGGAAACGTAGAACTTTTTCTCTTAGGCTTTTCTTCTCCTTTGCGTTTGGAACAGCACACGTAGAATACTGTTGTATGAAACTCATCACTGAGTCTTCTGGATCTGTTCCAAATTTAGGTGCATCCTTGATCCACAACAGCATATGTATGTGAGGAGCACCTCTTGCTTGGTACTCCTTTCTCCAGAAGAAATCCAACACCTCTCCAAGAGGTGGATTCTTCTTATTCATGATGAAAGACATCATAGCTTCAAATCTATGATTGAAGTACCGGCATACATTGACTGGATCCAAAGAGCACAGTTCTCCGGGTGTCTTGAATTCGATGTTTTCGATGTTTCCATTTGCCTCTCGTAGAAATTCAAGTAAGTCTTCCCAGCCATACTCGGCACAGCTCAGAGTGAGGAACCATGTGGGAGTTCCTAAGTTCCTCAGCATACATTTTAAATCACCATGACGACGGTACCAGTACTCATTAGTACCACACTGACACGCCATGAGATTAATCAGGTGAGAATCTAAAATACTGTCTTGGACATTGACTTTATCCATAAAGTCACTTGCCGAGATGTTTTGCATGTGTATACCACTTTTCAAGATGTGGTTCACTGCATATGACAGTCCAGACAGATCGCTTTCAAACAGGAGATGAAACAAATAGGGAATACATTGTCGAAACCTAGCATCTCCTGCATACAATCGCAAAGTCCGGTATTCAGAAGCAGGAATTTGATGAGGTCGCTCATCATATCTTCCTCCCTGACCTGTTGGAAAAAGCTGTGGGAAACACCGAGCTTCCAAACTTTCCTCCCAAACACTAATGGGACTCCCTTTGGCTTGTTTCATTTGAAACAACTCAATAGCATTCCCCATGACTTCCTTGGAATGCAAAGGATGAATACTATAATGTTCATATATTTCTTCACTAGTAGAGGGTTCTACTTTCTCAATTTGACCAGCACACAAATCGCTATCTTCTTCCTCACTTACTTCCTCTTCTGCAACATAAACATTCTTATAGTACTTATTATTTTTTTTCAAATACAATGTTGCCTTTTTGACTTTCCTAACATCCACTAAATCTTGCCATATTTTCTTATTCTTTGTCGGAACCCCATTAACTAAGATAAACAGAGGTTCCTCTTCCACTTTTTCTACTCCAATTGTGTTAATGTTTTTCTTCAAATCTAGAGGCAAATAAACAACTCTTCCCTTTAATCCTCTCTGTAAATCTGATGGAGGCAATTTCCCTGTCTTTGGCTCCATTCTTACAATAGCCTGAAAGGGATGGATACTTTGAATCAAAATAGATTCATAAGTATTTAAATCCTTCAATTCAGAAGGAATCTCAACCAATTCCAGATTATTATGAACTGCTCTAGCAGGCATCTGGTTTTGATTTAATTTGCTACAACAATAAGTACACACACGTTGATCCGATCCCAAATCAAAACAATTTTCTACCATCAAATATGTTGTGAAATCCTTCCATTCACTATTATTTTCCCTTTCACTTTTTGCATATAAATCCACTTAGTCTGATTCTTATAATAAGTGCGTCGACAACACACACAAGTGAAATTAGGCCTCTCACTTGATTTCACCTGAAACGTCGCAATTTCCCTCTGAAAATTATCTGTACTGGAAACCTGTACACTATCTTCCACATTACCCTCTTCTTCTTGGTCAATTTCAACATTCTCCACTTTACTTCCAAAGTAACCAAACTCAATTTCTGCACAAATATTCTTCACATCTACTTCTGAACCATGCAAAAGAGCAGCGCATAATTGTTTAAGCATAATTGCTGTACTCTTAGCATAATACAACATTCTAACTAATTTCCTCACTTTATTATGATGCACTGCTAGCATCCTGAAATGATGAAAAACACTCTGGCATACTCTCCTGGAAAGACAAGCCAGTGAATGACCATGCAAACCTGTCACTTCTCTCACTCTGCAAGGATCTAATTCTTGCAACAACTTCATTTTCTGCTTCAAACTTTTCTTATTAAATGTCCGTACAAAATCACAAAGCAAATTGATGGAATCCTGTCGCACACTATATTACTACACTTCCAGGTGTACACAGGACCCTTAGGACGTCTTCCTAAAACCTCATTACCTAACACCTCTTCTGTCTCTGTTGTCACAAGTTTTTCTTTTTCAACTGGACAACCATCTTTCACTTCATAAGCTCGACCACTGGTGTCAACTGCATGCACCAAATCATTATCCTGGAAATAACTCTCTTCATTAAAAAATGCCTCACAACTTGAACTATGCATCCATTCTCCGGAAAAAACTTCACAAAAATTACTACGATTAACTATTCTCTTCCATCTACTATTTCTTTTGAAATCACAAATTGCCTTGTTTAGCTTCCTAATTCTATTGATTATCAAAATAAATAACTTACGTTTAATTTCAAATGCCTGATCAATAACTTTCTCAACTTTTTTTTTTCTCTTATAAAAAACCTCTTTCTGTTGACCTTTCTTAATATTTTTTAACAAATTGCCAATTATCCTGTTGCGGAACATTCGTTTACGAATGTCCCTAAACTGTTCTTTCCTTCTACTATCATGCACAGAGTTATCTCTTGCTCTAGCAGTAACATTTTTGATTGGCCTTTCCTTTCCGTTTAAAATGCTTCTCTTTTTCTGGACTGAAACATTTTCTGTAGTAATATTTTTTTTACTACAAATATTTCTTATAAATGTTTTTGTGCTCTTACCCGGTGCTTTCTTGGTGACTTGACAAGTTTTTTTCTTAGAGGGCTGCTGCATTATATCATTTACCTGCTGTCTTTGACGTTTTGCAGCCTTTCTAAGTCTTTCTTTAGTTGGCATGCTGAAATCTTGAAATGATCTGCAGTTGAATCTGTGGTAAAATATAATAAAAAATGTTATTAACCACTATTACCAAACAGTAAATCAATAACAGTCATCAAAAACTTAACACACTACTTGACATTTTTAGTGCTTGGCAAATTTAGAATACAGAAATAGCAGAAAAGAAATGGAATTCATATTCATTTTACTTGTGCTGTTTTATATGTGAATCTGATCTAATTTTATGAGCATATTTTAATATTTTATTGAAGACACTACACATAACCTGTTTTTGAAGGTGTCTTTATTTTTAAATGAAACGGTTTACATTTTTACTTTTCATTTATTATACATTTTTAAAAATAAATGTTTATAGTTCCATAGGCTCAAGCACGTCAGCTTCCCACCCTATGTCATACAATTCTGACAAATCTGCATCCTCATCATGTTCTTCTTCATCCTCAGGATTTAAATCATCCAAGGGATCTACTTCCACTGATGTTTCAATTACGAGTTCAATTATGAGGTCGAGATCAACTGATTGCTGATTGTCGCTCATGTTGATGTTGTCGTTATCTTTAAATAAAGAGAACAACAATGAGATGTTGCAGAGTAAGGCACAAATCTCAGAGACTATAATAGTAAAATTGTTTAACAAGAGTAACATTTTGCAGCTATTATTTAGCCATGACCAGCGATGCTGAGGAGGTAAGGCCTATGTCCAAGTTTTCAGTGAACAGGACTCATCTCTTCTTAACCTTGGATAAGCCTCACCAACTCTGTGTCCCCTGCTCATACTTAAATGTAAAGGGGCAGATTTATGTTAACTGACGCATTCCCAGGGATGCACCAGTTAATGTACACCGCTGCTCTGCCACCCATGGTGTGCCGCATTTACAATGTGGAGCACCATTGAGTGAAAACAGCACAGATGCGTCACGCATCTGTGCCGCAAAAGCAGCACATTGCAGGAATCACGTCGTAAGCGCAACATGTCTACTGCAATGCACAGGAGCAAGCCACACATTGCATGGTGCATCACTCCTTATGCCTGTTTCAAACAGGCGTAATGATTTGATTCAGCAATGCTATAAAGCTGAGTCAGTGATATCTTCTAAATTTCACTGTGTTAGTTTTACAGGGCTTTCTTGCAAATTAATGCATACCTTGCAACAAAACACCTATATGAAAACTGACGCAGGTTTCATGTGGCACAGGACTTTACAGCATGACACATCTGCCTAGATGCATCAATTTTTAGGTTTCGTAACCTGGCGAGGGGCGAAGCCCCTCCCAGATCGAAATCTGTTGTTTTTAATAGTGAGGTTAGGACAGCCTCTGTTTCCAATTGGCTAGCTCCATAAATGGAGGCTAGCCATTGGGAGGCAGAGGCTGTCAATCGCGTTTTCTCTCGAAAACGCGATTCGGGGGCGTTTCTGGTGCTTTTTTTAAGCCCCGCCCCTTTGTCCCGGGCCGCGCTGCCATTGGCTGCCGGCCCGGGACACCCCCGTGACGTCATTCCAGGGCCGCGCTGTGATTGGCTGCCGGCCGGGACACCCCCGTGACGTCAGCCAATCACAGCGCGGCCCGGGACCTGACTTGTTTTCCAGTGTCTTGGTTTTAACTAAGCCGTTGGGTTCAGCACGAGCGCTTTTTGAGCCGTTAAACCGTCGGAGGCTATGTAGTTGCTGTTGTGCCCGGGTTGTTTTTTCTTCAGCTGAGGGGGGTGTATTTAGAAGCACAGGAGAGGAAGACTTGAGATGGCGGATTCTTTGTCAGATGGAAAACGCCCGCCCTGCGAGGTGTCTCGGGCGGCATGGGAAGACTCTCCCGTCGCACTCAACTCCCCTGCCTTTGGATTTTGAGCGCTCAAAAGATTAGGGCAAATTTACCCTCCTTCGTCCGATAAACAAATGCTGAGTCGACGAATAAAGCGACGCAAAAACGTTTTTTATTAATTGACCAGTTTGTGTTCCTTGGTTTATAGCTCGTTTTATTTTGCTGCTAATTTTAACAAAAGAAAATGACGAAAAACAAGCTCATTCTCTTTTACTTCCTGACATCTGGCTTTTGTCTATTGTGTCAAAAAGTAATCAGCATCCAGCGGCACAAGGGGACATAGAAGCTTACCCTGTGTAGAGTCACTGTGTGTTGCTCCCATATAGCAGTTTCCTCCATTACCGTGCTCTAAGGGAAAAAATATATATATTAATACTTTCATTCATTTCATTATGTAAATATGCAAGAAAACGTACACTTATAACAAAGGATTATAAAAGTAGTATTTTACACCAGTGACATCATCATGTTTAATATCTCAGTAGCCGGCTGCCAAACAGTTAACAAATAAAGCATTGTGGGAATTTTTTCAATACAGGAAGTCTTATTTGTTTTCCCTTAACAGAAGGGTTTGAGGAGAAGGGCTATTTCTGTGGGACACGGAAACAGTGACTCGTCGGATTGAATTTCCGGAACTAACGAACATCCGCAAAAATCATATTTGTTGCCAAATCTACTGAAATTAAATCGAGTAATTTGGTTGTGCCTGCGAATAAACACTATGGAAAATGGCCGAAGGATAAAAAGCGAAATATTTCCAACGTTCTTTCAACAAACAGCGATTCTTTAATTTAAAAAAAACCAAGGCATTCTATCCCAGTGTTTTCATTTTGGGGTCTTATACCTAGGTCACGTTAAGTGCTGGGATTTTATTTGGATCACCTTATCATGTGTACATTTCAAGCGGTAAAATGTACATTTGGGGGGATGCTTCTTAATTGAACACGAGGCAAACGGTGAACGGCACGCAAACAGTGAAATATTGTTCGATAAAGAACTTCACCTTGTTTTAAAGTTAATGGAGATTACATTGCAAACCAATGCAATACAGCGCATTTAGCAGCAATAAAGAAAGTAAACGTCTAATCCTACTTTGGCAGAGATCTCTTTTAATACAACACTTCCTATCCACAAAATCAAACCTCATCTGTAGAAATGCAACACGGGTGATATTTTCTTGCCATCAACTCAAGTTCTGGCGCCTCTGAGCCGCTATTGTTAGGGCTCGGTAACCAGGCTTTTTTTTGTTTCCAAAACATAACATATACTTAAAAGTGGGTTTGGGTTGGTCCCTTGTCGTAACTAAATAACCTTGTTTTCTCAGGTGTCTGCGTTTGATTTACCGGCTTTTCCACCCTATTTCTGCGTTTGTCCTACCCACGAATACTAACGGTATTAAAGTGTTGTGATTGGATGAGTTCTGCATATATGAGGGGAATATTATTTGTATTATGGATTCAGAGGCCCAAGAAAGTGCACCTGTTTCTTTACTCTCCACTGCTCTGTTATCCTCTACCTCCATCAAGGCGTTCTCCCTCCCCTCCACCGGTTCCCGCGCCTTCATCCCGCTGCTCAGGTGATTTAATGTATTTTGTTATTTATTATGTTTACGAGGACCTGGCAACTGCAAAGTCCTGCTGGGGCACTCATTTTGTTTTTTTGCACTGTGTGCGCACGTTTTTCACTTTGTTTTACTTTTTAATCTACAGTTCTAAAGTAGCCATGCACCAGGTTAGAATGATAAATGGTCATCTCCCATATTAGAAGGGTAAATTAAAAAAAAATTAATTGCCGCACAGACTTGCCTCACGAAAAACGAACGTTGCCAGCAATCTTTAATATGAACCTCATTGCAAGATTGCTGTTATGTGTGTACACGCTTCATGACACATACCTTGCCTTGGAATGCCACTAACAAAAAGCATTGGCAAAGCCAATAGCTAGACCTTTAAGAGCCAAGACCTATTGCCTTTTGCTCTGTTTGTTTTTATATTAGATTGAATTTCACTTTATTTTGTTTGTATTTCTGTATGTGTTGCACTAGAATACACCACAAATACTTGGACTGCGACACAAAAACTGACTTGTGATGTTTTGTATTCACTCTTCTTGCAGTCTCGGGGAGGCCAAGGCATGCGGTAAACAGATACCAGCTAAGTCTTCTTAATACTCTCTCCCCTTCCTTACGGAACAGAACGGCGCAGGCCACGAACGGTGAATAAGAAGTGTTCTTTTTATTGGGTTTCGCCTGCCGAAAGGCTGCGCTCTGCGCAGCTTTTCAGCGCAGGTGAAATCCTATGTCGACACTAAGCACTTCGGGAACGTCCCCCGGCTCTCATTGGCTAGCTCCATAAATGGAGGCTAGCCATTGGGTGCCGGATCTGTCCGTCAAGGCCGGACCAGATTCGGGGGCGTTCCCGAGATTTTTTCCCAGGGCGGAGTTACGTTTTTTCCCGTTCCCTCCCCTTTCACTGAAAGTGAATTCAGATGCGCTGTCCATTCCCGCCCCTCCGTGTGCCTTTCCGCCCCCCTCGCTGTCCTGTGCACGTTTCCCGCCGTCCGTGTCCTCTCCCGCCCCCTCCCGCCGTCCGTGTCCTCTCCCGCCGTCCGTGTCCTCTCCCGCCCCCCTCCCGCCGTTCGTGTCCTCTCCCGCCCCCTCCCGCCCTCCTCCCGCCGTCCGTGTCCTCTCCCGCCCTCCTCCCGCCGTCCGTGTCCTCTCCCGCCCCCCTCCCGCCGTCGGTGCTTTGCTCCACGCACTCGCCGGTAATCGCCTCAGGCAGTGTTCCAGGCAGTGCTCCCGTGCACCACCCGCCGCCGCACATATTTGCATGGACACTCAGCCCACATTCCCGTGTCCAGGTTCCCTGTGGGGCCGATCAGCAGGATCAAAGGCCACCTGCCTCCACTGCCCATGGCGGGCACCGAGAATGGGCAGTGTGGAGCTGGTTTTAATTGGCGTCCGTCACGTAGTCAGGCACAACCTGCACCGGTGTGAAAGCCGAAGCCTCCGGTTCCAGGGGACCGCCTCCAGTCAGATGGATTCTCGACCGGGTCCAGTCAGGAGGGCCTCGGTCATCTGTAAGCTGAGGGATCGGGAGTGGATTGGAGGAGCTAGCGGGAACGAGAGGACCCTGGTTGTAGTGATCTCCGGTCCGGGCATCAGCTCCTGAGACTTGCCGGGAGGATCTTTACTATCGAGGAGCAGGTTCAGCAGGGGTCCTCAGCGTCGATTCCAGGGGTAAGTCGTTTAAAAGATGTAAAAAAAATGTCAAGTTTATTTCAAAAGTTTACACAAGATTGGTAATTAGTTTCACTGCTGATCACATGGCAGGGTTTTTTGGGGATATGATTATGTATTCCCCGACCCTGGAGCTTGTTGGAGGAGCTCCTATTTGGCCACCATCTTGGACTTTGAATGGCTAAGATCTTAGCCCCTCAAAAATACTTCAACCTCTGATGTCGAAAATCATGGAAAATAGCGATCTTAAAATTTCGCCATGGCATGCTCCCATGCATTCAAACCTTCCACTGTGGCTACGGGCACCATCCCCAACTACTTGCAGCCTGTGCAAAAATGGCCAGGGAGATATCCTCCATCTACTATTCTCCTGTACGGAGACTGGGCAGCAGAGGAGACAACTGCTAAAAATCCCCTTCAACGACAGGGGAACTCGGTCAAGGAGGCAAGCAGCTATGGCATGCTTTGATCCAGGAACACCACAACTAAATTGCAGGCCAGTAAGATTTCTTGCAATTGCTGAGAAAAAAAGTCACCATAAAATCACGCCTTACCTTGGATTCAGAGCAAATCTACCAGTAATCGCCCTACGTAGGCCTAGTCATTAAGAATTGCAGGCAGCTTTATACACTGGAGATCCTAGCACCATCGACCCAACTAAACAACCAAGGCTGCTCCAAGTAAGAGAGAACTGGGAAGCCCCCATTGTGGTTAGCAGCTTAGAAACACTGTAAAGTACCTTTTTTCACTGATTGCAGCGGTTGATTTGGCAACAAACGCTGCACTGGCTGCTTTCCTTACACCAGCACTAGTCTGCACTAGCACCAAAGTGCTTTTTTAACTGTTGGAAATGCAATTTATTTAAAAGCTTTTAATGCTTATGGATACTATAAATGTGCACCGTATATTTTATCTTACGGTTTTAAGTTTCTGTATTGCTATGGTTTTAGTTACTATGCAAATTTAATAAATTCTGAATTCAGTCCAATCTAAGTTGATGTTTTGGAACAAATAAAAACAAGCATTTACAATGCAACGGTTTCGCCTTTGGAAAAGTTTGAGTTATTGGCATTGTAAATGACAACATTTGTATTTATGTGTTGGTTTTGAAAACAGATAAATAAATGGCATTGTCATTTACATTGCAAATAGCTTTAACATTTCCAAAGGCGAAACCGTTGCATTATAAATGCTTGTTAAATATGTCGCCACATAGCAAATCTTTTGCACCGCCGCTGCGTCACAAAAGTGACGCACAGCGGCACAAAAGAGGCACACGGCTATCATAAATCTGTCCCTAACATGTTAAATGATTGATTCAGGATGACGATAAGGTGTGGCCTATCCAGAGGTTTGTTTAAGGTGAGGCCTACTCAGGGTTGCAGATTAAATGGAGATGGGGCACCCCTAAGCCTTGCTGGAGCTGCATGGCAGTTGCGATGCAGCTCCAGCAATGCGCCACCTTTACGGCACAGATGCGTCACGCATCTGTGCTGTTTTTGCCCCATGGTGCGCCGCATTGTAAATGCAGCGCACCATGGGTGGCGGAACAGCGGCGCAGGATGACTGGCACATCCCTGGGGATGCACCAGTCATCATAAATCTATCCCTAAGCTTCTTATCTTGTTGGAGATGAAGTGAGGCCTGTCTTGCAACATGGTCCATCTTTTGCATCACTGCTGCATCGGTTTCATGTTCTATGAATAACAGGGGAAACCCATTAAACCAGCCGGTACCTGGGTAAAGAAGACTAAATAAATATGAAAATGGTACCTTGGTTCTCGGTATAAATTCTCAATTGAAATAAGGAATAAAACTCAAATATTCCTTATTAAGTGTTTATATCACTATGGCCACACTTTATCTATGTTTACCTTTTACAATCTCCTGTCTCGTCATGAACCACAAACACGCCTTGGACTATTACTGATTGATTTTTTATTTTCTATTTTATCAAAGTAAAGAGATTTTAAAATATTTCTTGTTTTCAATTCAAACACATTTGTATATACAAATAATTTTTACATATATACAATAGAAGCCCTTCATTTCCAAAATAGGATGTCACAATGAAAGAGTAGACCGGACATTCCTATCGAGATCAAACAGAATAATGTGAGGAAAACAAATAGGTAAAACTTATTTCAACCAAATGTTTTTTTAGTTCCTCAACAAATTATTTAAATTAATCAAAAGTGTTTTTTATATATCTGTTGTCTCTTTACATCGGTTTCATGTGGCACGTTTTTTTTACAGCATGACACATCTGCCTAGATGCATCAATTTGTAATTTTGTCGCCACATAGCAAATCTTTTGCACCGCCACTGCGTCACAAAAGTGACGCACAGTGGTGCAAAAGAGGCATACACCTATCATAAATCTGTCCCTAGCATTTTAAATGATTAATTCAGGATGACGATAAGGTGTGGCCTATCCAGAGGTTTGTTTAAGGTGAGGCCTACCTACATTAAGACACATGAAAGCGTTTTTTTAAAGCCTTTGCAGCATTTTTGGGTCACTTTTAACATGGCTATGTAACTTAAACAATCAAAATCTAAATTTGCCAAGCACAGGTGGGAGCATATTTACAAGGAATTTGCACCACGGGGAAAGGTCTTACATTAAAATGGAAAAACAACATCAGAGACACTCAAATGCCTTATAAAGAAGCATACACCATTATGTCCTAGTCATAAATGTTAAAAGCATTCCTTTTCCTCAAAAATGATTTTCAAGTCTTAATTTGAAAACACTGCACATGGGGAAATGACTTAAAATGTCCTTAAGACACATGAAAGCGTTTTTTGATTGCCTTTGCAGCATTTTAGGGTCACTTTTAACATGGCTATGTAACTCAAACATTCAAAATCTAAATTTGCCAAGCACAGGTGGGAGCATATTTACAAGGAATTTGCACCACGGGGAAAGGTCTTACATTAAAATGGGAAAAATAACATCAGAGACACTCCAATGCCTTATAAAGAAGCAGACACCATTATGTCCTTCTCATAAATGTTAAAAGCATTCCTTTACCTCAAAAACGATTTTCAAGTCATAATTTGAAAAGACTGCACATGGGGAAATGACTTAAAATGTCCTTAAGACACGTGGAAGCGTTTTTTGATTGCCTTTGCAGCATTTTAGGGTCACTTTTAGCATGGCTATGTAACTCAAACATTCAAAATCTAAATTTGCCAAGCACAGGTGGGAGCATATTTACAAGGAATTTGCACCACGGGGAAAGGTCTTACATTAAAATGGGAAAAATAACATCAGAGACACTCCAATGCCTTATAAAGAAGCAGACACCATTATGTCCTTCTCATAAATGTTAAAAGCATTCCTTTACCTCAAAAACGATTTTCAAGTCATAATTTGAAAACACTGCACATTGGGAAATGACTTAAAATGTCCTTAAGACACATGGAAGCGGTTTTTTGATTGCCTTTGCAGCATTTTAGGGTCACTTTTAACATGGCTATGTAACTCAAACATTCAAAATCTAAATTTGCCAAGCACAGGTGGGAGCATATTTACAAGGAATTTGCACCACGGGGAAAGGTCTTACATTAAAATGGGAAAAATAACATCAGAGACACTCCAATGCCTTATAAAGAAGCAGACACCATTATGTCCTTCTCATAAATGTTAAAAGCATTCCTTTTCCTCAAAAACGATTTTCAAGTCATAATTTGAAAACACTGCACAGCTCCTATGCACAAAAACACCCTGTCAGTACTAATACTTCACATTTTCTCCAATTACAATTTCTCAAACAAACAAAATCTATTTGTAAAACACTTGAGGCAAAGCAACACTTTAAAAACACAACTTTCTTCATAATTTTCTCCTTAAAGCACACTATTCTCTATCTAAATTAAATAAATCTTTTCTCACCTTAGCAAATACTTTATGAGTTTCAAAACAGTCTCAGAAACACACCACTTTGTCTTTAGCAGAGCAAAAGGTATGCACTCCAGAGTCTGCAGCTATCAAAAGCACAGAAATGCTGTAATTCTTCACACATATCTCTCATGTCACCCAATCAAAACTCTTCCCTCACTTTTTTCAAATCAAAACCCTTCCCCCCTCTGCCCTCTCTGCCTTTTTTGCATAGCAACCACCTCTTGGAAGACCTCTGGTGTTTGCAAGTTCACACAACAATGTTTCAATTGAACTCTGAACTCTCAGTGCACCTGCATATCCAGTGCAATCTTTCATTTAATGATTTTTTCTTGACCACTCAAAATACATCTTTCAAAGAACTCATCCATGCACCCTAACTTTCTGTTTTCAGCAATCAAAATCCACCAATCACTGTTACTGCTTCATTAACACAGAAACTCCACAGTTTTTTTCATTTTAAACTCTTATTTTTTCAACTGCCATTTCATTGCCACACTTCATCTGACTGCAGCAGAACCTTCTCTCACCATGTTTTCTGTCTGGATTGTTGGACATAGTTACATCTACTGGGCTCAGAGGTATGCTTATAACAGAAATTTACCTAACCTCAATTTACAAGATGTGGAAATTAAGTGGTTTGGCCACAGAGGATTAAAATGTCACCAATTGATACCATTGGTGAAAACCTTTATGCATTTGCCAAAACCTGACCTGTTAATTGTGCACTGTGGAGGTAATGACTTGGGCACTTTGACTGGGGTAGGTCTGGAAATGCTTTTAAAGGACACCTTTGAGCAATTAATGGCACTTTTTCCTCAGACTGCCTTGGTATATTCAAATATATGCCAAAGACAGAAATGGAGGTGGTCGAACCAATTTTGTCCACAAATTGAGAAGTCGAGGAAGCATGTAAACAAATCTGTTTCAGCTTACATGAGAGACCATGGAATGGGCTCCTTGTACAACAATAACTTGCGTTACTACATGCAAGATATCTACAGAGGAGATGGAGTTCACTTCTCAGATGAGGGCAACAGAATTTTCATTCTGAATTTAAGACTGTGCATTGGTACCTACTTATAAGTACCTAAATGTACCATAAACCCAAAAGCTCTTCTCAGAGCTACCCTACATCTGATCACTCACAATTATTATTTTACTCTAACTTTTTTCACTAATTTTCAACAAAGTACGCTCCCCGGGGCGCTACCCGGTACGCGGACTGGAAGCTAACCTCGCGAAATTTAAAAAAAAAATGTTTTTTTTCCGCACATATGGGCCTCCTCAGCCACCCTCAGAAAACCTAGGGGGTCAAGATAAGTCTACCGTGCCCACTTCTACCCATTCTGAACATTAGTTGCCCTCCATCTTGTATCTTAATTCGACCGAAACACAAAATGGTGGACTCCCGTAACGCTTCAGGTTCGCGTACCGGGGCGCTCGCCAGTTCGCGTACCGGGGTGCTCCCCGGGAAGCGCTCCATCAAAAAAGGTGGGAAAGTAATTTACAGAAAAACGACTGGAGACACTTTCACCAAATATAGATTAGCTCATACTACATACCAATCCCTATCATTTTCACAAATTTGATTGAAATTCCATTTAGCCATTTAGCCTGTAGACCTCACTAAATACCGTGAGGTAAATTACTTCACAAAACACATCTGAAGTGTTGGAATTGACAACCAATGAAAATGTTACTTTCATTTTCTACTTTTTTTACCTGACATTTGATTGGTTATATACCTGAATATATATAAAGGAAGAGAAGGAAACACAGCCATTTTGACTACTACTTCCTGGTGTACATTTCAATTGGATTTTCACTAATCACTTCAACTTCTTTGTAAAGGTAATTTGTTATTTTAAAAACTGAAGTATATTGTGCACTATCAGTTAATATGGTAAACTTTTTCTGATAGTTATATACTATCCCTCTGTAGTAGTTATAGATTTAGATAGACTTCTCTGTTATAGTTATGGATAGAGTTAGGTTTCTCCTGTATAATTATGAATTTACTTACGTTAAATCACATACACTTTTTTATATTCCTACTTCCACTCTGATACTATACACTGCCCAAAGATAAATTCACTGATAAAAACTGCCTATCTAAAATGAATCCCAACAGTGCCCTATCTCTACTAATATATATTTTTTTTATCCAAATTTCAGGCAACATGGAAAGCGAACAGAAAGTTTCATTTCAAATTGTCCTGCAAGAGAGCAGCCAAGAATTAATTGATCCAAATTATATAGAATTTATGGATGAAACTTGGGACCAAGAACTACTGCAATGTGTGCAAGCAGTAGATGACCTCCTTCAAAATGAGGACATTTTACACACTCAGAGATTACAAGCTATGTTCAATGAAAATGACGACATTTCAGACAGTGAAATGTTAGAAATGTTATTAAATTTTGAAACACAATCACAATAATAAATATTTGCTTAAAAAATAAAGAAATTAAAAAATAATCAACAAAACCAACAATCAATTAACATACAGTATTTTAAAAGTCTATCATTCTTTTTTCCTTATAGTACGCTCCCCAGAACGCTTCCCGGTTCGCGGACCGGGCGCTCCCCACGCAAAAAAACAAAACAAAGTATTTTTTTTTTTTTGCACTGCGGGGCCCTTTTAAAGCCTCCACATCAAACCTAGGGGGTCAGGGAGGATCTACTATGCCCCCTTATGGTCATTTCCCCCTTTGTTTTGGCCTCCTCTTGTCTCTCGATCCTACCGAGAGACAAGATGGCGGCCGCTCCGGACTGTTTAGAATGTTGACAGACACCGGAGAGCCAATCAGCTTCGCTACGCGAAGTTCCGTTACGCGTCAGGTACGCGAACCGGAGCGCTGCCTGGAGCGCGCTTACAGATATATATCTTTTTTTGAACGTTAATTTCTCAAAATCCACTGGAGCACATATATTGAGACCTAGCAAAGGCACATCGGGCTAACAGTCCCTACAATTTTGCCAAGTTTCGTGCAAATCCATTCAGCCGTTCGGCCTAAAAGTGAGGCCAACCGCCCTATGGAAATTAACATGGGAAAAACACGTTTTGGGACCCCCCTTTTTTCTCGGCCACCCCTTGACGAACCCCCCCCAAATTTCCAGGGGCTGCTCAGAAACAAAATGTTCCATTTTCCTGAAAATTTCAGCCAATTCCGTCCACAAACGCCAAAGTTATTAGACATAGAATTTTCAAAAATCCCATAGGGAAAAAATCCTAACTATATATACCTACTGGCGACCGCCAGTAGGTAATATATATATCAAAATTTCAAGTTTGCAAATAAGCAAAAACGCGCACTCGAGGATATTTAGTCAGATAGTTTTGTTCTCTGGATAACACTACGCGTTTCGACACCCCCCGGTGTCTTGATCACACGATAACCTTTCCCATTTACCAGCAAGTTAAATACACAACTTCAGTCATAAGCAGTAAACACAAATGAGGTGAGCAACCATCGAACTGATACATGAAAACAGTCGGCCATCTTGGACTAGTAATCATTGCATTATGCTTAAACAGTATGTTGCATTATAAATAAAGTTTATGCATGTATCGTAATTCCCAAATAAATCTTTAAGAATATACAAACATATAATTAGGTTCATCGGCAAAAATGGGTGCAGGAAAGTATACTAGCCGAATGGATGAAGAACAGCCGCCTGAAGCTGAACTCGGACAAGACGGAAGTCCTCATCCTGGGATCCTCACCCTCCGCCTGGGACGACTCCTGGTGGCCCCCCGCCCTAGGCAGCGCACCCAAACCAACAGACCACGCACGCAACCTGGGCTTCATCCTGGACTCCTCCCTCTCCATGACCAGACAAGTCAACGTCGCCGCCTCGTCGTGCTTCAACATCCTGCGCATGCTACGGAAGATCTTCCGGTGGATCCCCACCGAGACCAGGAAGACGGTCACCCAGGCCCTCGTCACCAGCCATCTGGACTACGGCAACTCCCTCTACGCCGGAACCACCGCCAAACTCCAGAAGAGACTCCAGCGGATCCAGAACGCCTCAGCACGACTCATCCTGGACATCCCCCGTCGCAGCCACATCTCCGGACACCTGAGAGACCTGCACTGGCTCCCGGTCAACAAGAGAATCACCTTCCGACTCCTCACCCATGCACACAAAGCCCTACACAACCAGGGCTCAGGATACCTCAACAGCCGCCTCAACTTCTACGCTCCCAAACGCCAGCTTCGATCGACCAGACACGCCCTCGCCGCCGTCCCCCGCATCCGAAGAGCCAACACAGGGGGGACAGTCCTTCTCCCACCTCGCCGCCAAGACATGGAACTCCCTCCCGAACCACCTCCGCCTGACCCAGGACCACCTCGCCTTCAGGACGCAACTCAAGACCTGGCTGTTCGAGCAGTAGCGGACCCCCCCCCTAGCGCCTTGAGACCCTCTGGGTGAGTAGTGCGCTATATAAATGCATTGATTGATTGATTGATACTACCAAGCACTCCTAAATTGCGTGGAACACCATTTAAACAATAAATACCCAAATAATAGGAAATATCATGCCTTCATAATAATCCATATATCATATAACCAATGCATACGGTCTAGTGCCAAAATACGAATGGGCAAGAAATAAATAATGCAACCATGAAAAAGGTTCAATCTAGATGATTGCAGATGATTAGAGATGTAATATACATCTTACTGAAATAGTCTTGATGCTTATTTATACTGTGTACATATACATGCTATTAAGAAAATAAAGGGAGGCAGTGCCCAAAAGTGAAAGTCTTATCTTAGTGAAAAATAGAGTGAAATCTTCCATCCAAATGGAGAAAAGTGGGGCCGTGGTGAAGTGTTCAAAAAATAATGCAATCCCCCATCATTATCTCCTGAAAGAAACATATAACAAAAAAATAATTAAAATGGGTTAAAATCAATCCTAAATTCTACTGTACAATTATACTGTGCATGATTTATCAAACATGTTGAAAAAAGAGATACTGTCTCAAATGAATTTCCTCGTAAAGGTACCTACATATTCCTCATACAACACTATTCTGTAAGGAGATGAGTTGCCAATTCATTATTCATATTGTGGCCTCCCGGGAATCTGGTCTCTAACTCCATGATCCATCTTGATTCCCTTTTCCTAAGAGCTAGTTCCCTATTGCCACCTCTTCTTCCTATGTTGACTTGTTCCACTGCATAGAATCTTAATAGAGAATTATTTGATTGGTGGAAATCTTGAAAGTGTCTGGCAATGGGATATTTGGGATCCCTATTGGTTATAGCTCTTAGATGTTCCTGCACCCGTTTTTTAGCCATGCAGGTGGTGCTTCCCACGTACCTGGTGTTGCAAGGGCATTCTAAAACGT
Source organism: Lissotriton helveticus (assembly GCF_964261635.1). Taxonomy (NCBI): domain Eukaryota; kingdom Metazoa; phylum Chordata; class Amphibia; order Caudata; family Salamandridae; genus Lissotriton; species Lissotriton helveticus. The sequence continues at coordinate 993,696,475 of NC_136067.1, forward strand.
ATATCACATAATTGGTGTTGCATCGGGGGGGGGGGTCGAAACGCATAGCGTTATCCAGAGAATAAAACTATCTGACTGAATATCCTCGAGTGCGCGGATTTGCTTATTTGCAAACTTGAAATTTTGATGGAAATTTACTCGGCTTGAGGGTTTGCCGATTACCGAGCCACCTGACCACGGGAGGAGGTACCCGGAAGGACCCAGTGTGCTGTTTACATATATATATATATATATAAATATATATATATATATATATTACCTACTGGCAGTCGCCAGTAGGTATATATAGTTAGGATTTTTTTTAATAGGGATTTCTGAAAATTCTATGTTGAATAACTTTGGCGTTGATGGACGGAATTGGCTGAAATTTTCAGGAAAATGGCACAGTTTGTTTCTGAGCGTCCCCTGAAAGTTTGGGGGGGGTTTGTCAAGCGGGGGCGGAGAAAAAAGGGGGGTCCCAAAACGTGTTTTTAACATTGAGTTTTCCATAGGGCGGTTGGACTCACTTTTAGCTCGAACGGCTGAATGGGTTTCCACAAAACTTGGCAAAATTGTAGGGACTGGTAGCCCGATGTGCCTTTGCTATGTCTCAAGATATATGCTCCAGTGGTTTTTACGAAAATTAACTTTGAAAAATATATATTGGGCTACATTGGGCTATATATATGTTAGAGCCCAAATGTAGCCCAATGTAGCCCAATGTAGCCCAATGTAGCCCAAAGATGGCCACCAGAGACAAAAAAAAACAAATGTAGCCCAAATATCAGCCAGATGTAGCCCAACTATAGCCCGGTGACAGAATGTCCCAGAGTGTTCTAAAGAACAACTAGAGCGCTAACAGTCTTACTTATGACAAAAGTATGGCACACCTGAAGTCATCTTGATTGGAATAAAGTGATAACACTTAAAACATTTAATTTGCAAAGGAACAAAATGAGGGGGTTCATTTTGCCATAGAAATTATGATTAGTGCTGAAGAAAGAAAAACTAGGACACATTTTGAGCGACTTCTCAAATCCTCTTATATTTCATTAAAAAAATTCTGATATGCAGTCTCCCAAGATGGCCACCAGAGACAAAAGAGCCCAAATGTAGCCCAAATATCAGCCAGATGTAGCCCAACTATAGCCCAATGACAGAATGTCCCAGAGTGTTCTAAAGAACAACTAGAACGCTAACAGTCTTACTTATGACAAAAGTATGGCACACCTGAAGTCATCTTGATTGGAATAAAGTGGTAACACTTAATACATTTAATTTGAAAAGGAACAAAATGAGGGGTTTCATTTTGCCATAGAAATGTTATATATATATATATATATATTACCTACTGGCGGTCGCCAGTAGGTATATATAGTTAGGATTTTTTTGAATAGGGATTTCTGAAAATTCTATGTTGAATAACTTTGGCGTTGATTGACGGAATTGGCTGCAATTTTCAGGAAAATGGCACAGTTTGTTTCTGAGCGTCCCCTGAAAGTTTGGGGGGGGTTTGTCAAGCGGGGGTCGAGAAAAAAGGGGGGTCCCAAAACGTGTTTTTAACATTGAGTTTTCCATAGGGCGGTTGGACTCACTTTTAGCTCGAACGGCTGAATGGGTTTCCACAAAACTTGGCAAAATTGTAGGGACTGGTAGCCCGATGTGCCTTTGCTATGTCTCAAGATATATGCTCCAGTGGTTTTTACGAAAATTAACTTTGAAAAATATATATTGGGCTACATTGGGCTATATATATGTTAGAGCCCAAATGTAGCCCAATGTAGCCCAATGTAGCCCAATGTAGCCCAAAGATGGCCACCAGAGACAAAAAAAAACAAATGTAGCCCAAATATCAGCCAGATGTAGCCCAACTATAGCCCGGTGACAGAATGTCCCAGAGTGTTCTAAAGAACAACTAGAGCGCTAACAGTCTTACTTATGACAAAAGTATGGCACACCTGAAGTCATCTTGATTGGAATAAAGTGATAACACTTAAAACATTTAATTTGCAAAGGAACAAAATGAGGGGGTTCATTTTGCCATAGAAATTATGATTAGTGCTGAAGAAAGAAAAATTAGGGCACATTTTGAGTGACTTCTCAAATCCTCTTATATTTCATTAAAAAAATTCTGATATGCAGTCTCCCAAGATGGCCACCAGAGACAAAAGAGCCCAAATGTAGCCCAACTATAGCCCAATGACAGAATGTCCCAGAGTGTTCTAAAGAACAACTAGAACGCTAACAGTCTTACTTATGACAAAAGTATGGCACACCTGAAGTCATCTTGATTGGAATAAAGTGGTAACACTTAATACATTTAATTTGAAAAGGAACAAAATGAGGGGTTTCATTTTGCCATAGAAATGTTATATATATATATATATATATATATATATATATTACCTACTGGCGGTCGCCAGTAGGTATATATAGTTAGGATTTTTTTGAATAGGGATTTCTGAAAATTCTATGTTGAATAACGTTGGCGTTGATTGACGGAATTGGCTGAAATTTTCAGGAAAATGGCACAGTTTGTTTCTGAGCGTCCCCTGAAAGTTTGAGGGGGGTTCGTCAAGCGGGGGCCGAGAAAAAAGGGGGGTCCCAAAACGTGTTTTTAACATTGAGTTTTCCATAGGGCGGTTGGACTCACTTTTAGCTCGAACGGCTGAATGGATTTCTATGAAACTTGGCAAAATTGTAGAGACTGTTTGCCCGATGTGCCTTTGCTAGGTCTCAAGATATGTGCTCCAGTGGATTTTGAGAAATTAACGTTAAAAAAAATATATATATATATCTTTGACAGCGTCCCGGTTAGCGCCCCGGTTCGCGTACCAGTCGCGTAACGGAACTTCGCGAGGAGAAGCGGATTGGCTCTCCGGTGAATGTCAACATTCTAAACAGTCCGGAGCGGCCGCCATCTTGTCTCTCGGTAGGATCGAGAGACAAGAGGTGGAAATAAACGAAGGGGGAAATTAATGAAAGGGGGCAAGGTAGACCCCTCCTGACCCCCTAGGATTGATGTGGGGGCTATTAAAGGGCCCCGCGGGGCAAACAAATAAAATACATATTTTTTCGATTTTTCGCGGTGGAAGCGCTACCCGGTACGCGAACCGGGTAGCTCACCGGTAGCGTAACGGGAGTCCGCCATCTTGTGTTTCGGACAAATTTAGTCACAATATGGAGGATAAACAATGTTGGGAATGGGTATAAGGGGGCACGGGAGACATATCCTGACCCCCTAGGTTTTCTGAGGGTGGCTGAGGAGGCCCATACATGTAAAAAAAAACCTTTATTTTTCAAATTTTCGCATGGTTAGCGCCCGGTCCGCGCACCGGGTAGCGTTCCGGAAAGCGTAACAAGGGGAAAAACAAGGGAAATATTAAAGTAATGTGCTTTGAGGTAGGGTAGCTCTGAATAGAGCTGTTGTGTTGTGTGGGTGATGTAAGTACCAACATGTAGGTACCAATGAAGAGTCTAAAATTCAATGTACACCGTCTCCTCTGTAGATATTTTGTATGTTCTAATATGGGTTATTTAAATGTAAATGTGTGGAAAAGCACTTCATGCTTTAAAGCAATTGTATTTTTGAACTGATTGTTCTTTCCTCTTAGTCCTCCTCTTTGGTTTTTTTCCCCTACACTCTTCTTCAGCATGATAGTTGATAAATTCGTTCCCTCAAAAAATGTATATACATAAAAAATTATATTAAATACATATAAAATATATTTTTCCTTTAAAAGAAGAATACATTTTACAGCTTTTGATATTTGCTATTAAAAAACCATTGAAATTCACTAAAAAAACCATAGGTTATAGACCATATATAGTTAGGAATTAGCATTTACAAAACCTTGAAAATTCACTGAAAAAACCATAGGTTATAGACCATATATAGTTAGGAATTAGCATTTACAAAACCTTATTTTACTCACACAAAACCATTGAAATTCGCATATATAGTTAGTTGCACTAACTATATATCGCGCACCCGCAATCCACTGCTGATCATGTCACATATTACATCATTCATGACATGGTCAGTGACATCACTGATGACATCACTGATGACATCTCAAATGACATCACTGATGACATCACTGATGACAACATCCAGTGACTGTATGTTTCTGTAAAGTTAAAATATGTCTTACATATTGAAGAATGAGTGGATGTATAAGTGTCTGGATAAAGGATTTAGTAGGTGCATGACTGACTGTATGAGTGAGTGATTAAATGTGTCTCACTGAGTGCATGGGTTAGTGACTAAACTGTCTTAATTTGTGCATCATTATGTCTGTTGTTCTGTAAACTGCTGCATGTGTTGATCAGTAGCTATATGAGTAACTATATGGGTTATTGATTGGTTGCCCAAGTATTTGTATGGGAGACTGAGTGTGTGTGTGGGTGGCTGGGCGGTGTATGACTCTGTGCATAGATGTGTGAGCAGTTGATTCACTAGATGTATGAGTTCAAAAGTGAATGTGGAAACAGCTGTATGGGCGGTTGACTGTGTGCATGAGTGTATTGGTGAGTGAATGGATATCTCAGTGCTACATGTCAAAGTAAGTACATATGTAAAACACAGTACATGTGAGAGTTGACATATATAAATAACTGCGCATAAGAGCCAGTGAATGTGTGAGTGGCTGTATGGATCATTGTGAACTTGTATCAGGGATTGTATAAGAGAGTAAATATGTGTTAGTATATGTTTGAATAAGTAAGGTGTGTATAACTGTATAGTTGAGGAAATGGAGGTGTGATTGATTCTTTGCATGACTGACTAGGTGTGTGAGTAACTCCATGGATGAGTGACAGTCTGTGAGTGTCTGTTTACACTGAGTGTATCTAAGGTTATATTAGAGTCTGAAGAGGTTCATCGTATTATCACATGAATGATGTCATCAGTGATGTGATCAGTAATGTCAAATGAGATGTCATCAGTGATGTCATCAGTGATGTCATCAGTGATGTCATCAGTGATGTCATCAGTGATGTCATTTGAGATGTCATCAGTGATGTCATTTGAGATGTCATCAGTGATGTCATTTGAGATGTCATCAGTGATGTCATTTGAGATGTCATCAGTGATGTCATCAGTGATGTCACTGACCATGTCATGAATGATGTAATATGTGACATGATCAGCAGTGGATTGCGGGTGCGCGATATATAGTTAGTGCAACTAACTATATATGCGAATTTCAATGGTTTTGTGTGAGTAAAATAAGGTTTTGTAAATGCTAATTCCTAACTATATATGGTCTATAACCTATGGTTTTTTCAGTGAATATATATATATATATATATATATATATATTTGCCACCAAAGTAAACCCGTTACAGAGGGCACACTTTTCACAGCAGGTGCGAGTGTCAGGGACGGGCATTCCCTGTAATTAATTGTTCACCAACTTGAATTATACTCGCACTCCACTAGGATGATATTTTAAAGCAGGTTTATTTTAACCAACGCGTTTCAATCTTGCGATCTTGCTCACGGTTACAAAAAAAAAAAAAACGTGAGCAAGATCGCAAGATTGAAACGCGTTGGTTAAAATAAACCTGCTTTAAAATATCATCCTGGTGGAGTGCGAGTATAATTCAAGTTGGTGAACAAAAAAAAAATATATATATATATATATATTACCTACTGGTGGTCGCCAGTAGGTAGTTATAGTTAGGATTGATTTCCATAGGAAATCCGCAACATTCTATTGGGAATAACTTTGGCGCCGGTGGATGAATCTTCGCAAAGTTCTCAAAGAAGATGGCCCGCTCCGCTCTGCTCCTTCCCTGAAAGTTTGGGGCGGATTCGTCAAGCGGGGGCCGAGATAAAAGGGGGTCCCAAAACGTGTTTTCCCCATGTTAATTTCCATAGGGCGGTTGGACTCACTTTTAGCCCGAACGGTTGAATGGATTTCCACAAAACTTGGCAAAATTGTAGGGACTGGTAGCCCGATGTGCCTTTGCTATGTCTCAAGATATGTGCTCCAGTGGATTTTGAGTAATTTAGGTTCAAAAAAATATATATATCTGGGCGGAGCCTAACCACACATCTGATCTGATTGGCTGTCAGCACTTCATCCAAGAAGTGTTGGCAGCCATCTTGGGACCAATATACATGATAGCACCTCATTAAAAAGCATTGTAGTTAATAGAGGGTTTAGGACTTTAGTTACATTATAAATCATTTGTTGATGGTACCATACTCATTTTAGGAATTGTGGTGTGTTCTAAGGTGATTTTACCATGTGAAAAAGCCTTCTGCTGTGATATCATGAATCATGTTTGAAAGAAAACTAATATCTCATGATTTTACCACAGTGGTTTGGAAGGGGATCTATAAGCTAAACTGAAAGCATATTTTCTGTAAATTCACATTATCTTTCTCAGTCATGTGAGAATGAAGTCTGACATTCTCAGTAAAACATGTACATCCAACAAGGACAGAGACTGTCAGTTGATTCCTTTGTGTTCTACTGCAGCCTCCTAGAGTGTTCTAAAGAACATCTAGAGCGCTAACAGTCCTACTTATTACAAAGGTATAGCACACCTGAAGCCATCGTGATGGGAATAAAGTGGTAACTCTTAAAACATTTAATTTAAAAAGGAACAAAATGAGGGGGTATATTATGCCATAGAAAGTATTATTAGTGCTGCAAAAAGAAAAATTAGGGAACATTTTGAGTGACTTCTCAAATCCTCTTCTATTTCATTAAAAAATTCTGACATGCAGTCTCCCAAGATGGCCACCTGAGACAAAAGAGCCCAAATGTAGCCCAAATATCACCCAGATGTAGCCAAAGTATAGCCCAATGACAGAATGTCCCAGAGTGTTCTAAAGAACAACTAGAGCGCTAACAGTCCTACTTATTACAAAGGTATGGCACACCTGAAGCCATCTTGATTGGAATAAAGTGGTAACTCTTAAAACATTTAATTTAAAAAGGAACAAAATGAGGGGGTATATTTTGCCATAGAAAGTATGATTAGTGCTGCAGAAAGAAAAATTAGGGCACATTTTGAGTGACTTCTCAAATCCTCTTCAATTTCATTAAAAAATTCTGACATACAGTCTCCCAAGATGGCCACCAGAGACAAAAGAGCCTAAATGTAGCCCAAATATCACCCAGATGTAGCCCAAGTATAGCTCAATGACAGAATGTCCCAGAGTGTTCTAAAGAACAACTAGCCTCAATACAATAAGGGGTATTCCCTCTATAACCCAAAATGCATCTGGGAACAATATACTTCAATAACAAAATGATGCTATGGGACCAATATGTATAAGTACTTTTTACAGATAGGTCTATCAATTACCCATCTGAACTTAAATAATTTCTCAAAAATAAATCAACTCAGTTATATATTTCATTTACATCCTGAAACCTAAAGAAACCAATCCAAAGATAATATATATTCTTTGTATAATGCGTTTTATTCACTCATATCTTTTTTTGTATATTTATTCTTTTACTTTCCACATTTCTTTTTTCAAACAGAAATACAATTCTTTTGGGTTCTCTAAATCTAAAAAAGTATTATATACAAATTTATCACACAATATATAATTTTCAAACTGGAAAAATGAAAATTATACTACATTATTTACATAATAATATGTCAAAAATAGCCCCTATTCTTTAGATGGATACTCTATACCTTGTTATCTAAAGAGTATTCCGTAAATATACTGGTACACCCTGCTTTCGCAGTTTCCTTCAAATAGAGTATTATATCCCTCCTGTTTTAAACTGCTCTTTTCTTAATTTTCACCAAATTTAAATTCATTGGGTGTCCGGACAACCTTGGAAACGGACACCCAATGAAAATTATATATTGTGTGATAAATTTGTATATAATACTTTTTTAGATTTAGAGAACAAAATGAGGGGGTTCATTTTGCCATAGAAAGTATGAGTAGTGCTTCAGAAAGAAAAATTAGGGATCATTTTGAGTGACTTCTCAAATCCTCTTCTATTTCATTAAAGAAATTCTGACATGCAGACTGAAACATGCACTTTGAATACCAGCAGCAGACTTCCCTGCTGAGCAGTAGCTATACTACAGTGATCTAATGAGCAACTCGAGTGCTAACATTCAGAATTTATGGCAAATGTGTGACACATCTGAATGCCTTCTTGATGTAACCAAAGTAAACAAGCATTGAAAATGCAATAGATCTCGCCCTTGTTTAAGTTAAAGCCATTCTGTTTGTAATGAGGTGGCTTTTTAGCTTTGCTTTTATTAGTGTTTTTTAAACTTTCATGTAAATAACATGAATCTGTATGCATATATGTATATGTATGCATGCATTTATATTTGTATTTATATAGATATACAGATTATATATGTATATATATGTATGTATATATATATATACATACACATACATATATATAAATGCATATGCATATATATGCATATATATATATGTGTATATGTGTGCGTGTAGAGAGAGGTAGAGAGGTAGAGGTGTAGAGGTAGAGAGGTAGCGATAGAGAGGTAGAGAGGTAGAGACTAGTAGAGAGAGGTAGAGAGGTAGAGATTAGAGAGTGAGTAATAGAGAGTAGAGAGTGAGTAGTAGATAGTAGAGAGCAGTAGAGAGAGTAGCAGAGAGTGAGTAGTAGTGAATAGTAGAGTGAGTAGTAGAGAGTAGTAGAGAGTGAGTAGTAGAGGGAGTAGTAGAGAGTAGTAGAGAGTAAGTAGTAGAGTGAGTAGTAGAGAGCAGTAGAGAGTGAGTAGTAGAGAGTGGTAAAGAGTTAGTAGTAGAGAGTAGTAGAGAGTGAGTAGTAGAGAGTGAGTAGTAGAGAGTAGTAGAGAGTGAGAGAGAGAATAGTAGAGAGTAGTAGAGAGAGAGTAGTAGAGTGAGTAGTAGAGACTAGTAGAGAGAGAGTAGTAGAGAGTGAGTCATAGAGAGTGAGTAGTAGAGTGAGTAGTAGAGAGTGAGTAGTAGAGAGAGAGTAGTAGAGAGTGAGTAGTAGAGAGTAGTAGAGAGTGAGAAGTAGAGAGTGAGTAGTAGAGAGTAGTAGAGAGTGAGTAGTAAAGAGTGAGTAGTAGAGAGAGAGTAGTAGAGAGTGAGTAGTAGAGAGTAGTAGATAGTGAGTAGTAGGGAGTGAGTAGTAGAGAGAGAGTAGTAGAGAGTAGTAGAGTAGTAGAGAATGAGTAGTAGAGAGTGAGTATTTGAGAGTAGTGGAGTAGGAGAGAGTAAGTAGTAGAGAGTAGTGGAGAATATTCCAAAGTTTGGCACAGCACCACTTGCACAATAAGTCCAATCAAATCATATCACTTAGAGTCCTTATTAAAGCGCTGAATCTTGGTGTATATTCAAATGCTTTTATTTTCCTTAAGTTTATGTACCACAGCCAGCCGAAACGTTTCATTCTGTACAACGGAACTTCTTCAGGGCGTTCTTATTTCCTTCAAGTTATGTCGGTATCCTGTTGTCATATAACTAGATATTTCTTCCAAATGTTAGACGAGACGTAAGTACATTCTTATTCAAAGTGACTAGGTATCAGTTTTACCCACACAATTCGGGCAGACTGGAGTAATTTATAGCATCCTCAAAGTCAGTCTTTCAAAAATTCCAAAGTATGGGACATGATAATCCAAATCCAAATGTTTCTCAAGAAAAGTCATTTTCAATCGTTCGGAATATCGGTGTTTGGGCAGATATGACCCAGGGACCCCCAGTATGCAAGGGGAATTAGTCCCCCCTCTGCAAACGCGCCAGTGGCCTGCGTTGCGGAGAGGTGTAAAAAGGGGCATAGCCTCATTACACCTCTGTGCAATGCAGCCCCCTGGCGCATACTGGAGGTTCCAGGTGGGCTAGTTGGCCCCCAGGGACCACTAGTATGCAAGGGGAATTAGTTCCCCCTCTTCAAACATGCACGGGGGCTGCGTTGCAGAGAGGTGTAAAAAAGGGTGTGGCCTCATTACACCTCTCTGCAATGCAGCCCCCTGGCGCATACTGAAGGCTCCTGATGGGCTAGTTGGCCCCCAGGGACCCCCAGTATGCAAGGGGAATTAGTTCCCCCTCTTCAAACATGCACGAGGGCTGCGTTGCAGAGAGGTGTAAAAAGGGGCGTGGCGTCATTACACCTCTCTGCAATGCAGTCCCCTGGCGCATACTGGAGATTCCTGGTGGGCTTTCAGGTCTTATATAGTTAGGAATTAGCATTAAAAAAACCTTTGAAATTCACAGAAAAAAACATAGGTTTCAGGCCTTATATAGTTAGGAATTAGCATTTAAAAAACCTATGAAATTCACTGAAAAAACCATAGGTTTCACACCAGTAATAGTTAGGAATTAGCATTTAAAAAACCTATTAAATTCACTGAAAAAACCATAGGTTTGACACCAGTTATAGTTAGCTGGAAATTTTACTGACATAAAACCATTGAAATTCCCACGTTATAGTTAGTTGGACTCACTATAACTTGCGCGCCTGCAATGCACTGCTGATGACGTCACATATTACATCACTCATGACATGGTCAGTGACATCACTCATGACATCACTGATGACACCAGCCTTGTGACAGAGTGACAGACCTCCTTTCAGTGTAATGTAACCCTTGAAACACATATTCAAAAATAGAAACTAAAATTTTCAAAAAAATAGAGATACCCATACCAGTTACAACAACTAATTCAGTAATACCACCATCTATATACACATCCACTCATTCACCAACAGTTCTATATAGTCACTCATACATATTTTCACTCATCATATGTAGTGAAACACCTATACATCCTGTTAAACACCGACAGTCATCCAAAAGTTACTCACACACATAATCACACATGCAAATAAACTATTGAACATCCATTTATTTGCATATACAGCTATACACACACAACCACATTACTTCTAAGGAAACTTACACATACTTACTCTCTTAAACAATCACTTATAGAAACACATACTTATTTAAACAAGAACTCTTTCAATCTCTCACTCTCACATATACTCACTTATATACATCAATACTCACATATACTAGATTAAAACATATGTAGTTACTGATAAAGACACTAGTGAGACAGTCATTCACTCACTAACACACACATATACACACTCATCCACCCATACAGTCCTGCACATATGCTGTCTTCAAAACACATACAAACAGTGAGTCCGTCATTGATGCATCTATGTGCTAAGTAACACCCCCACCAAACCATACAGACACTCATACTGATACTTAAAAAAAATCTAATAACCCATATATACACACATGTAGCTACTCACCAACCCATGCAGCCACTTATACACAAAGTGAAACACTGATACAAACATTTAAATATTTAAACAATAATCGCTAATATATGTATTCACTAAGATACACTTAATAAGCCAATTAACCAATCAATTTTTTTTTTTTTAAACATCCGTTAAGACACTTATTTAAACATTTATTCTTCCATCGACCTTTACATATACATATATAAAACATATTTATTTTTCAGAAAGACACACATTCACTGGATGGTGTCATCAGTGATGTCATGAGTGATGTCACTGACCATGTCATGAGTGATGTAATATGTGACGTCATCAGCAGTGCATTGCAGGCGCGCAAGTTATAGTGAGTCCAACTAACTATAACGTGGGAATTTCAAAGGTTTTATGTCAGTAAAATTTCCAGCTAACTATAACTGGTGTCAAACCTATGGTTTTGTCAGTGAATATATATATGTATATATATATATATATACAAAAACACTGTGTTAATAAACACTTTTGCGGATACTCCATCTGTGCGGAGTTTGTTTGTTCTGAGATCGAACAGATTTTGTGAAATTAAAGGGATTCGAGAGCCGGTGTGCTCCGCTGGGGTGTGCGCCACATATATATATATATAAATTCACTGAAAAAACCATAGGTTATAGACCATATATAGTTAGGGATTAGCATTTACAAAACCTTATTTTACTCACACAAAACCATTGAAATTCCATATATAGTTAGTTGTACTAACTATATATCACGCACCCGCAATCCACTGCTGATCATGTCACATATTACATCATTCATGACATGGTCAGTGACATCACTGATGACATCACTGATGACATCTCAAATGACATCACTGATGACATCACTGATGACATCTCAATGACATGACTGATGACATCACTGATGACATCTCAAATGACATCACTGATGACATCTCAAATGTCTTACATATTGAAGAATGAGTGGATGTATAAGTGTCTGGATGAAGGATTTAGTAGGTGTGTGACTGACTGTATGAGTGAGTGATTAAATGTGTGTCACTGAGTGCATGGGTTAGTCAGTAAACTGTCTTAATTTGTGCATCATTATGTCTGTTGTTCTGTAAACTGCTGCATGTGTTGATCAGTAGCTATATGAGTAAGTATATGGGTTATTGATTGGTTGCCCAAGTATTTGTATGGGAGACTGAGTGTGTGTGTGGGTGGCTGGGAGGTGTATGACTCTGTGCATAGATGTGTAAGCAGTTGATTCACTAGATATATGGATTCAAAAGTGCATGTGGAAACAGGTGTATGGGCGGTTGACTGAGTGCATTGGTGAGTGAATGGATATCTGAGTGCTACATGTCAAAGTAAGAACATATGTAAAACACAGTACATGTGAGAGTTGACATATATAAATAACTGTGCATAAGAGTCCGTGAATGTGTGAGTGGCTGTATTGATCATTGTGAACTTGTATCAGGGATTGTAAAAGAGAGTAAATATGTGTTAGTATATGTTTGAATAAGTAAGGTATGTATAACTGTATAGTTGAGGAAATGAAGGTGTAATTGATTCTTTGCATGACTGAGTAGGTGTGTGAGTAACTCCATGGATGAGTGACAGTCTGTGAGTGTCTGTTTACACTGAGTGTATCTAAGGTTATTTTAGAGTCTGAAGAAGTTCATCGTATTATCACATGAATGATGTCATCAGTGATGTCATCAGTAATGTCAAATGAGATGTCATCAGTGATGTCATCAGTGATGTCATTTGAGATGTCATCAGTGATGTCATCAGGCATGTCATTGAGATGTCATCAGTGATGTCATCAGTGATGTCATTTGAGATGTCATCAGTGATGTCATCAGTGATGTCACTGACCATGTCATGAATGATGTAATATGTGACATGATCAGCAGTGGATTGCGGGTGCGTGATATATAGTTAGTACAACTAACTATATATGGAATTTCAATGGTTTTGTGTGAGTAAAATAAGGTTTTGTAAATGCTAATCCCTAACTATATATGGTCTATAACCTATGGTTTTTTCAGTGAATTTTCAAGGTTTTGTAAATGCTAATTCCTAACTATATATGGTCTATAACCTATGGTTTTTTCAGTGAATTTCAATGGTTTTTTAATAGCAAATATCAAAACCTTTACAATGTATTCTTCTTTAAATCGAAAAATATTTTTTACTTGTTTTTAATACAATTTTTTTTTTATTATTTTTATTGTTTCGCTCCCGGTACGCGAACCGGTTAGCTTCCCGTTAGCTCAATTCGGAGCCGCGACCCGGTCCGCGAACCGGTAAACGTTCCGTTTGCGCAACTGTCGCGTTAGAAAACAACATCGTGACGCGTCGCGTCAGCATGACGTTTCGCGTTCTCGCGTGATACGTCATATGACGTGCTACGTTAGCGTACCCGGAAGCGCAGCGGTACGCGAACCGGAAGCGATCCGGGGCGCGGCGCCGACCGCGTAACGTAAACACAGCAGGTCATGTGACTCGGTAATAACACTTTTCATTGGTTCATTTCACTTTTGGTTTCCTAATGATGTAATACTAGGTCATGTGATCTAAAATGAACACTTTTCATTGGTTTAGAACTTTTGCTTTTCCCAAATGATGAAAACCCCTCCTTCTTTCCTCACTCTGACTTTCATCTTGGTGAGAGAAAGACCCTTTATTTACACTTTGACATGGCTTCATTAATAGCTTCAGCTGGTTCTAACCCACCACCTCCACCAAATCCAAATAAGAGAGGACCACCTGCTGAAGTAATTTTGCAAGAAGAGGAAGAACAGGAAGAGGAGGAAGAGGAGGAAGAGCCAAGGTTTTTGCCAGAGGAGCCCAGGAGGTACAATCGAAAAGAGAATTACATTTGGCAATTCTATAAATTTCCTGAGGGGCAAAAAAAAGTGAATGCACGCTACGTGTTTTGCCGTATATGCGGTGATAGATTGTCAAGGGGAACTGAAAAAAAATACAGTTACGGCAATCACACTATGCATCGGCATATGAGTAGGTGGCACCCAAATAATTATAGTGCTGCCCAGCTACGTGATGAGCAACAAAATCCCCTTCCAATGGCAAGAAGATCGGTTGTTCCAGAGGTGTCGGGACCAGAGGCGAGGGAGATGATCCCAAACATTCAAATGTTGTTTGGGCACGTGAAGCAAGTGTGCGTGCACTGCGGCGATTTCATCTGCTACAGGGAAAGTAGCATCATTTTGATTATGAGAGCTATTCAGAATCATGTTAATGTTTGTCCGAGACGCCCCAAAAAATAAATTCTTTTTTTTTTGTTGCTCCTGTTGAGCCCTTTACAATGGATCGTTTTTGTTTCCCCCCCCCCCAAAAAAAACCAAAAAAAATATAAAAACGTTTAGAAAATACAAAAAAAGTTAAAAAATGTTCAAAAAATAATAAAAAAAATATAAAACAACAAAAACATTAAAAAAAAAGTTCTTTTCAGAGCTACCTCCCCGTTATAAAAAAATTGGTAGAATATTTGGAACTCTGCCAACCTCTATTTCTTTTAGTTCGCTCCCCGGAGCGCTACCCGGTACGCGTACCGGAAGCTAACCAAAAAAAATATTTTTTAAAAAAAAGAACAGTAAGTATAAGGTAAGCAAACAGACAGTTATGTGAAAAGAAAGACAGCTCTAGGGAGTAAACAAGAGATACTGTTACCTACAATCCACTGCTGATGATGTCACATATTACATCATTCATGACATGGTCAGTAACATCATCAGCAGTGGATTGCGGGTAACAGTATCCTTAGTTTACTCCCTATAGCTGTCTTTCTTTTAACATAACTGTCTGTTTCCTTCCCTTATAGTTACTGTTCTTTTTTTAAAAAAAATGTTTTGATCAGTCAGAAACAGTGACATTAATAGAAACAGAGAGAGTGAACAAGAGTGAAGAACTATGGTCCTCCTCAGCCACCCTCAGAAAACCAAGGGGGTCAAGATACATCTACCGTGCCCCCTTCTACCCATTCTGAACATTATTTGCCCTCCATCTTGTATCTTGATTCGACCGAAACACAAAATGGTGGACTCCCGTAACGCTGCTGGTTTGCGAACCGGGCCACTTCCCGGGAAGCGGTCCAAAAAAAAAGGTGGGAAAGTAATTCACAGACACTAAGAGTAATAGAGACGGAGTGAGTGAACAAGACTGAGGAACTATGAGAACAGAGGGACTGAGAAAAAGAGTGGAAGGAGTTGAGTAAGTAGGTAATAGAGAAAGGAATGAGGAAAGTAGCAAAGGCAGGAAACTGAGGGTTAAAGAAGTGAAGCAGTGGATCTAATAGTAGGTGAATGTGATAGAAATGTAACGAAAAGAGTACAACTATTTACCTTATAATTGCCGTTAAATTACTCACTTTTTATTTTTATACTTTCAATCTGTGAAAGAGAGAACCAACATTTGAAAAATATTAAAACATGTATTTAAAAATTACAAAAGACAAGGGAAAAGATTGAAGGACAAATAGTTTTTCAACAACTTTGACACTGACAGAAGCTTCTGCTTCTCCAGGTCCCCTACACAGTCCTAAAGATATACATTTTAAACTAACAGTATCTTGATACAGATGAAGTGAGGCCTATCTTAAAACATGGTGCATCTTTTGCATTGCTCTTGTTTCAGAAAAGTGTCGCTTCAGGATGCCAATAACATGTCTCCTATCCAGAGGTTTGTTTAAGGTGAGGCCTACTCAGAGTTCAAGATGAGATTTACACTTGTTGAAGTGTACAGAGGAGATAATATCTGTGAAAGTCTACCAATGAAGTGAGTCATGTCCACTGCACTCTTCAACAAAGTAGAAACCTCCTATGTTTCCCTGGACAGACCTAAACTTGATCTGCACAATGTGATTCGTAATGATAGGAAACACAGGTGATGTAATTGAAATACGTGCAATTTATTTTGCTCATTTCTCAATCACATCACTTGCGTTTCCTTTGCTTAGGTATCTCATTGTGCAGATGTAGTCTAGCATATGAAAGAATACGCAGAAGTGCAGCACTGCATGCAACAACTTTGACACTTACAGAAGCCTCACCTTCTCCATGCCTCCTACACAGTTCTACATATACATCATAAATGCAAACAGTACAGAATTAATTATACATGTTAAATGGTTTATTTTTGCTGTTCTCAGAATGTATCAAAATTCACTAAAAACAGTGACTTGAAGGTATTCATCATGTAACAGCGGGGAAAAAAAAACACAATCAAAATGATTGTGTTTAAAAAACCCATACAACATCAGAAATCAAAATTCAGAACTCCTTAAAGTTAACTTACTTTCCATGACGTCCAAGGATGTCCTATGAACAGCTTACACTCTTTTGTGCTGTTATCACTTTCAGCCCGCCACTTTCTGAAAGAAAATCTCCATCGTTTTTAAAAACACGTTACATGCAATAAATGACTTCTTGCTCTCTACCACAATTTTCCACAAGGCCAAATCTTGTCAGAGCCATTTATAACTCTTGGATTTCTTGTAAGCCAATCCCGTCATTTGGCATTTCCGCAACTTTCAGAATTAAAATGTTGAAGATCATTTTCACAATCCTGGAATAGTAATATCTTCCCCTTCTTGCTCAGTCATGTTCTACTTTTCCTATGACACTGATACAAGCAGACTTACACTACCTCTATGACTACTACAATTATTTAATTCTCTACATCACTTTTAATCACAAAGCAATGTAAAACAGTAGACAGCATTGCAGACTTACATTCCCTCTACTCCATGTTTTGATTGGCTGCTTCAATTAGTTTATAAAAAGAAACAGTTTTTCTGAACTCATTCAAAGTGCACGTATTTCTCCATAATGTCCAGTCCTATGGTTAGAAATTATGTCTCTGAACTACACTTATCCTCAAGGCCAAATTGTGTAGGACTCAAAAATATCAAAAAAGGGAGTGAAGAGGTGGTGCAACCAGGCACCGCGGTGGGCTAATCCTCCTCTTACGAACGTTTAAATAATCAACAGAGACCACCTGAAACAAATATACAGTACATATTCCGATGGTGTTGGAATACACTCAGTGTGTTAAAATACCCCTCACACACCAAAAGGGCCCTTGGTGTCATGCTTCATCATCGGGGTCTTCCCGCCCCCGCTGCGGGACGGGGCAGTGCTGCGACAAGCGGCTACGCCGGAGCACCTTTTAATTGTGAGTACTATGTGAGTGATGATGGAGTGAGTGTCAGTGAGGTCAGGAGTGATAGACAGTGAAATTAAAAGATACCTGGCCTGGTGTTTAGAAAAAATTATTTAATAGGCACTGGCTGGTATCGTTAAAAGGGTGAGGCGGAGGGCAAGATCGGGTTACTAGAGAGTATTGTGTTTGATCAATGTGTATAAATAATTTACATACACGTGAAAAAAGCTCGATCAGTAATACTGATGATGTAAGCTTATTGAATGAGGAGACAATGCCCCATGAGCCAAGCTGGGCGAAGGGTATAGAGGGTCCAATCAACCCCCACACCTCAGTGCTTCCTCCTTCGTCAGTGGCTTCACGTGTATGTAAATTATTTATACACATTGATCAAACACAATACTCTCTATCTGTGGGAGCGCATTAGTGAGTGACAGGGGGATCTATACAACCCGGTCCTGACGAAGGGGCATGCCGCCCCGAAACATGTTGACCCACACAGGAGAGCAAGACTAGTAACCCGATCTTGCCCTCCGCCTCACCCTTTTAACGATACCAGCCAGTGCCTATTAAATAATTTTTTCTAAACACCAGGCCAGGTATCTTTTAATTTCACTGTCTATCACTCCTGACCTCACTGACACTCACTCCATCATCACTCACATAGTACTCACAATTAAAAGGTGCTCCGGCGTAGCCGCTTGTCGCAGCACTGCCCCGTCCCGCAGCGGGGGCGGGAAGACCCCGATGATGAAGCATGACACCAAGGGCCCTTTTGGTGTGTGAGGGGTATTTTAACACACTGAGTGTATTCCAACACCATCGGAATATGTACTGTATATTTGTTTCAGGTGGTCAAATTGTGTAGGAGCCATTAGAACTTCTTGAAATTCCACAGAGCACATCCCGAGATTCTTTCCCTAAAATTTTGGTTTTAAAAACACCAGGTAAGAGTTTTTAAGGTCATACGGCAATTTTTTTTTGAAAATTAAAACAGAATCATTGCAGAATGACCAGCCATTTCTAGACTTTAAATAAGCTGTGTAATGTCCTGATGTTATTGAAGGGCCGTCATGATATATAATTGCTGCAGTTACAAAAGTCCTTCCTGATATTGACAACTGCGAAGCTACAAAATTTTTAATTAAAGTTGTCAATTTTGTTCCATCAGGCCTACATCGTTGGAACATTAAAATGACATACTGGCCATATGTTCGTATAAATAATGTGGACATCATTTCAGATTTACATTGGCTACACTCCATGTTGTGATCAGCTGCTTTTACTAGCTTATTAAAGGAGACTGATTTACTGTCTGGCAAAGTTAAATATATAAATCTTTCTGAGTCTACACTAGTAGTACTTGATACCATACAGTTCTCGCAGTCATGCTGCCATTGATAAGAAAGCCCAAACAGCTGATCTACATCTACACCTTCAGCATGTAATACATCAAGCATATACATTAAAAACTCCTGACAATCTTGCTGAATATTTTGAGAGAATTGTGTTTGGCCTGAACATCTGTCTAACAGATTTCGAATTTCAGACACACTTTCTATGTTTCTTCTATCAGTGGTACATTTCTCTAACACAGAATTTAACAAACTGCAAAATCTTTGATCAGAATTGACCACAATCTCTTCTTTTACATTTTTTAGAGAAAATAAAACATTAACCACTACATTAGCATAGCAGTTGACACCAGAACTGTTTTCAAACTGAAAACCAACAACATCTTCAACAGAATCCTTTTTGTTTCTGCTTGTAATTTTAGGTTCATTGACTTTTTGTTTTTTTGCTACAACCTCCCCAGTATTGTTCTCATTTCTTCGTTTCCGGCCTACCACACGTTTCTCAAACAAAGGATACTGAGGCAAATGTGGCGCATACTCTCTTCTTAACCTATTGTATTCCTTAACACAATCTAGATCCGCACAAATGTTTGTGACATCACACTCAATCAAGTACAATCCCGATAAAGTTCTAACTCGTGACAATGCCACATATGCCATACCCTCCTTGAACACAGAACTGCCAATATTCACCAATGCACTGTCTACGCTTAAACCTTGCGATTTATGAATTGTCACCGCATATGCCAAGCAAACAGGAAACTGCTTACGGCGAACATATAAGTCTTTTACAAGCAAAAATCTAGCAGAACAACGAGCAATTAGCTGTACTTCCTCAATGCCATCAAATTTAATTTTTAAAAATTCAATTCCATCTCTATTTCTGTATTTCACAAAATCAACAACATTACCCATTGATCCATTTACCAGACCTCTTTCAACATGTAAATTCCTTCTTAAAATTATACGGCAGTTCAAGCACACATTCAGAGTCTTTTCAAAACCTGCAGTTTTAGATATACTCTTCTCTAATGAATCCAATTTTGTTTTCAGATTCTCAGACAAAATAATTGTTGATCCCATATGCTCTACTCTATCAATAGCTTCCAGTTTCACAATCTCTTGCTTTTCTAAATGCAACATTTTGTTGTTAAATTTGGCACATTCTGCAAGAGTTGGCATCAAACATATTCCAGATTTCTTCTCAGTAATTTTCTGAAAAATATTCTCAGGCACAACATCTTGTTCTGGATATAAATTTGACAGTAATCGTGCATGTAAAGCTTCTTTCCCATGCTCGGTCACTTTTCCAATTCTAACATCTTGTAGAATAGTCTTGTAAACTTCATCCTTCGCCTGACGCATATTTTCATGCAGTTCAGCATAATTGAAGTTTAACCATATATTGACGTTGCCAATGCTGCCTAGGCACTTCCTGGTATCTTCATGCGTGAGCATTTTGAACACAGGTTGCCCTTTCACTGGTGTCAGCTGCAAAAGATCTCCGAAAACAATGATGTGTTTGCCACCAAATAACACATCATACTCTGTTTTGAGAACTTCTTGCATCCTCAAATGCACAAAGGCAAGCATGACATTGGAAACCATGCTTACTTCGTCAATGATAAGAAGTTTCATTTTCCTCAAGATTCTTGAAACTTCAAAACAAGCATCTCCAGATAGCTTGTGATATTGTAATTTGTTGTCATGCTCCACTGGCAGCATCAGTAAACGATGTAAAGTAATCCCTTTAATATTATGTGCTGCCAGTCCAGTTGGAGCAGTGACAACACAAGACAGCGATGACTCTGTCCTTTCCTGCAAATAGCATGAAATTGCTTTAATGAGGAAACTTTTTCCAGTTCCCGCTTCTCCACTCACGTACAGTCGGACAGGCTTCAACGACGTACATGAGCACTCTTTCTTATCATGACTTAATCCATGATCAATTTGCATGGTAACTTCGTCATATATTTTCCTCTGCTCAACGTTAAGTTGTCTTTCCAACTCTTCTAAGTTAACCGCATCCTCCTGAGCATGTGCCATGGCTCTTTCCACTTCATTCATAGCAGTGGCAGCTTCATTTTCAATAACAGGTCCTCCTAGTGGATCCTGACTCAATGAAGCAGAACTCTGACTGTCCTGAGAACTGTCTCTGGCAATCTCGGCTGCAATCGTTGCTTCCTGCTCAATTTCCGCATTCAACATTTCTACATATTTGGGAAAAGCAGGACATTCTATGGTCTCCTTGGCGGCATTGAAAGAGTCTTCGTAACAGAGGAAATCTCCAAGCAGTTCCTCTTCTGCACGCCAAGGCTTGAAAAGTTGCAAAAGTGCTAAATAGAAAAACTCCTTTTTTTCAGGAGATTCGCCACTCAATTTTCGATGGTTTACCAAGTGGCATTTTCTTTGCTTGACCAGACATCCCTCACTTCCTATTACAGCATACACTCCTTTCTCAGTATCTTCTTTGATGTTCCTCTTGAATATGTAATTTTGCAGAACCTCATACAGACAAACATTCTCGAGGTGACTGCTTCGATTTGGATAATATGTATCCAACATGTTTGTCTTCAAAATGTCGGTACTGTTTGGCTCCTTTTCCGCCAAATACTCAATTTCCCGCACAGGTTTGAGAACTCGATTACGCGTTGCAGCAAGACCAAGACTCGCCCAAACGATACTCCTGGACTTGGCATAGAGACTTGCTGAAGACAACCGGTCAGAACATTCGTACGCTCCGATTTCTCGATGCGACAACATCTTCAGACTGAAACTGTACAACTTCTTGCTGAGGCTCTTTTCATGGGAAATGTCCTCCCACATATCCTTCAATTCTGTCTTCTCTTTTTTGGTGATGTAAGACGTCACATACCGAGCCACAGCCATACAGTTATCAGCCACAAACTGTATATCCATGTTAGCATTCCACATGGACAAAATCACCGGGTTGTAGTCGTTGATGTACTTGGACTCTTCGTTCCTCTTCAAATTGTAAGTGTTTTTAGGTGATTTCTTCATGACATTGTGTCGCAGCGAAGACATCAAACTGTTTACTCTTCCTTTATAAATCACCGGTCGTGGAAAGCCGAAACGACATTTAGTGTAGAACTTGTCCTTGTTTCGGAATTTACGACGGCAGTACTTTCCACATCGATGGCTTTGGAAACGCAGAACTTTTTCTCTTAGGCTTTTCTTCTCCTTTGCGTTTGGAACAGCACACGTAGAATACTGTTGGATGAAACTCATCACTGAGTCTTCTGGATCCGTTCCAAATTTAGGTGCATCCTTGATCCACAGCAACATATGTATATGAGGAGCACCTCTTGCTTGGTACTCTTTTCTCCAGAAGAAATCCAACACCTCTCCAAGAGGTGGATTCTTCTTATTCATGATGAAAGACATCATAGCTTCAAATCTATGATTGAAGTACCTACATACATTGACTGGATCCAAAGAGCACAGTTCTCCGGGTGTCTTGAATTCGATGTTATCTACGTTAGCATTTGCCTCTCGTAGAAATTCAAGTAAGTCTTCCCAGCCATACTCGGCACAGCTCAGAGTGAGGAACCATGTGGGAGTACCTAAGTTCCTCAGCATACATTTTAAATCACCATGACGACGGTACCAGTACTCATTAGTACCACGCTGACACGCCATGAGATTAATCAGGTGAGAATCCAAAATACTAT
The DNA here is from genome assembly GCF_964261635.1 of Lissotriton helveticus. Lineage (NCBI taxonomy): Eukaryota > Metazoa > Chordata > Amphibia > Caudata > Salamandridae > Lissotriton > Lissotriton helveticus. The sequence goes on from NC_136067.1 coordinate 993,718,929, forward strand.
CTTGGACATTGACTTTATCCATAAAGTCACTTGCCGAGATGTTTTGCATGTGTATACCACTTTTCAAGATGTGGTTCACTGCATATGACAGTCCACACAGATCGCTTTCAAACAGGAGATGAAACAAATAAGGAATGCATTGTCGAAACCTAGCATCTCCTGCATACAATCGCAAAGTCCGGTATTCAGAAGCAGGAATTTGATGAGGTCGCTCATCATATCTTCCTCCCTGACCTGTTGGAAAAAGCTGTGGGAAACACCGAGCTTCCAAACTTTCCTCCCAAACACTAATGGGACTCCCTTTGGCTTGTTTCATTTGAAACAACTCAATAGCATTCCCCATGACTTCCTTGGAATGCAAAGGATGAACACTATAATGTTCATATATTTCTTCACTAGTAGAGGGTTCTACTTTCTCAATTTGACCAGCACACAAATCGCTATCCTCTTCCTCACTTACTTCCTCTTCTGCAACATATACATTCTTATAGTATTTATTATTTTTTTTCAAATACAATGTTGCCTTTTTAACTTTCCTAACATCTACTAAATCTTGCCATATTTTCTTATTCTTTGTCGGAACCCCATTAACTAAGATAACAAGAGGTTCCTCTTCCACTTTTTCTACTCCAATTGTGTTAATGTTTTTCTTCAAATCTAGAGGCAAATAAACAACTCTTCCCTTTAATCCTCTCTGTAAATCTGATGGAGGCAATTTCCCTGTCTTTGGCTCCATTCTTACAATAGCCTGAAAGGGATGGATACTTTGAATCAAAATAGATTCATAAGTATTTAAATCCTTCAATTCAGAAGGAATCTCAACCAATTCCAGATTATTATGAACTGCTCTAGCAGGCATCTGGTTTTGATTTAATTTGCAAGAACAATAAGTACACACACGTTGATCCAATCCCAAATCAAAACAATTTTCTACCATCAAGTATGTTGCAAAATCCTTCCATTCACTATTATTTTCCCTTTCACTTTTTGCATATAAATCCACTAACTTAGTCTGATTCTTATAATAAGTGCGTCGACAACACACACAAGTGAAATTCGGCCTCTCACTTGATTTCACCTCAAACGTCGCAATTTCCCTCTGGAAATTATCTGTACTGGAAACCTGTACACTATCTTCCACAAGACCCTCTTCTTCTTGCTCAATTTCAACATTCTCCTCTTTACTTCCAAAGTAACAAAACTCAATTTCTTCACATATATTCTTCACATCTATTTCAGAACCATGCAAAAGAGCAGCGCATAATTGTTTAAGCATAATTGCTGGACTCTTAGCATAATACAACATTCTAACTAATTTCCTCACTTTGTTATGATGCACTGCTAGCATCCTGAAATGATGAAAAACACTCTGGCATACTCTCCTGGAAAGACAAGCCAGTGAATGTCCATGCAAACTTGTCACTTCTCTTACTCTGCAAGGATCTAATTCTTGCAACATCATTTTCTGCTTCAAACTTTTCTTATTAAATGACCGTACAAAATCACAAAGCAAATTGATGGAATCCTGTCGCACACTGCAAATACTACTACACTTCCAGGTGTACACAGGACCCTTAGCACGTCTTCCTAAAACCTCATTACCTAACACCTCTTCTGCCTCTGTTGTCACAAGTTTTTCTTTTTCAACTGGACAACCATCTTTCACTTCATAAGCACGACCACTGGTGTCAACTGCATGCACCAAATCATTATCCTGGAAATAACTCTCCTCATTAAAAAATGCCTCACAGCTTGAACTATGCATCCATTCTCCAGAAAAAACTTCACAAAAATTACTACGATTAACTATTCTCTTCCATCTACTATTTCTTTTGAAATCAAAAATTGCCTTGTTTAGCTTCCTAATTCTATTGATTATCAAAATAAATAACTTACGTTTAATTTCAAATGCCTGATCAATAACTTTCTCAACTTTTTTTTTTGTCTTATAAAAAACTAGTTTATGTTGACCTTTCTTAATATTTTTTAACAAATTGCCAATTATCCTGTTCCGGAACATTCGTTTACGAATCTCCCTAAACTGTTGTTTCCTTCTACTATCATGCACAGAGTTATCTCTTGCTCTAGCAGTAACATTTTTCATTGGCCTTTCTTTTCCATTTGATTTCCTTCTCGTTTTATGGACTGAAACATTTTCTGTAGTAATATTTTTTTTATTACACATATTTCTTATAAAGTGTTTTGTGCTCTTACCCGGTGCTTTCTTCGTGACTTGACAAATCTTTTTGTTAGAGGACTGCTGCGTATTATTTTTCACCTGCTGTCTTTGACGTTTTGCAGCCTTTCTCTGTCTTTCTATTGTAGGCATGGTGAAATCTTGAAATGATCTGCAGTTGAATCTGTGGAAAAATATAATAAATAATGTTATTAACCATTATTACCAAACAGTAAATCAGTAACAGTGATAAAAAACTTAACACACTACTTGACATTTTAATTAGAAGATTTTTTAGTCGTTGGCAAATTTACAATACAGAAATACCAGAAAAGAAATGACATTTATATTTATGTTACCTATGCTATTTTATATGTGAATCTGATCTAATTTTATGAGCATATTTTAATATTTTATTGAAGACACTACACATAACCTGCTTTTGAATGTGTCTTTATTTTTAAATTAAACGGTTTACCTTTTTACTAATTATACATTTTAAAAATAAATGTTTATATTTCCAAAGGCTCAAGCAGGTCAGCTTCCCATCCTATATCATATAATTCGGACAAATCTGCATCCTCATCACGCTCTTCTTCATCCTCATGATTTAAATCATCCAATGGATCAACATCCACTGATGTTTCAATTACAAGTTCAATGATGAGGTCAAAATCAACTGATTGCAGATTGTCGCTCATGTTGAGGTTGTCTTTATCTTTAAAGAAAGATAACAACAATGAGATGTTGCAGAGTAAGAGACAAATCTCACAGATTATAATAGTAAAATTGTTTAACAAGAGTAACATTTTGCAGCTATTATTTAGCCATGTCCAGCGATGCTGAGCAGGTGAAGCCTATGTCTAATTTTTCACTGAACAGGACTCATCTGTTCTTAACCTTGGATAAGCCTCACCGACTCTGTGTCCCCTGCACATACTTAAATGTAAAGGGGCAGATTTATGTTAAATGGCACATCCCCAGGCATGCACCAGTTAACGTGCACCACTGCTCTGCCACCCATGGTGTGCCGCATTTACAATCAGATAGGAGAAACCTGTGTCAAAACCCTGCGCCTGCTTGAAGCAGGCATAGGTCTTGACGCAACATTGTGGAGATGGTGCACCCCTGAGCCTTGCTGGAGCTGCATCGCACTTGCGATACAACTCCAGCAATGCGCCACCTTAACGGCACAGATGCGTCAAGCATCTGTGCCGTTTTTGCCCCATGCTGCGCCGCATTGTAAATGCAGCACACCATGGGTGGCGGAACAGCGGCGCAAGATGACTGGCACATCCCTGGTGATGCACCAGTCATCATAAATCTATCCCTAAGCTTCTTATCTTGTTAGAGATGAACTGCCATATGTATCATCAAAATATTTTGCATTTCCTAAATAGCGAATTTTAAGGAATAAATAGCGATTCTTTACCATTCCTAATTTGCGATGAGCAAATTGCTAATTGCAAGTTACCCATTCATTTCCATGGGCTAGGAGGCTCATAGGAATGAAGGTTTAATTTGCGATTAGCAATTTGCTCATCACAAATTAGGAATTTTTCCAAGGGTGCAGGGGTGTCTCAAGAACACCCTGCTGCACCCCTGAAAAAGAAATTTGGGGGCATATGGCACACATACATGCCCTAAGGGCATGTGTTGGCGTCATATGGGACCTTTTGTTTTTTTAAAAAAAAGCTTTTTGAAAAGAATTCACAAATTACCACCAATTTACCACAATAGTTTCCAAATCCTTAATGTCATTTTTTACATATTTTTTGTTTGATACATTGCATTTAAGTAGTCACAAAATTTGCAAATCCTTCAGTGCAATTGCAAAATAAGGAATAGCAAATTTTGCTACTCCTTATTTTGCATCAAACTTGTTTGATACATACCATTTGTCTAATTAACATTCGCAAAGGCCAAAATTCGTAGAATTTTGATCTTTGCGAATGCTAATTAGCTTGATACATATGGCCCCAAGTGAGGCCTGTCTTACGACATGGTGCATCTTTTGCATCACTGCTGCATCGGTTTCATGTGGTACGTTTTTTTTACACCATGACATATCTGCCTAAATGCATCAATTTGTAATGTTGTCGCCTCATAGCAAATCTTTTGCACCACCGCTGCATCATAAAAGTGACGCACAGTGGCACAAAAGAGGCATACACCTATCATAAATCTGTCCCTAGCATTTTAAATGATTAATCCAGGATGACGATAAAGTGTGGCCTATCCAGAGGTTTGTTTAAGGTGAGGCCTACTCAGGATTGCAGATTAAAGTTACGCTTGATGAAGAATACAGAGGAGATAATACATGTAAAGGCCTACCAATGAAGTAAGTAATGTGCACTTTATTGCGCCAGTCATCATAAATGTATCCCTAAGCTTCTTATCTTGTTACAGATCAACCACCATATCTACCATCAAACTATTTTGCATTTCCTAAATAGCAAATTTTAAGGAATAAATAGGAATTCTTTACTATTCCTAATTTGCAATGAGCAAATTGCTAATTGCAAATTACCCATTCATTTCCATGGGCTAGGAGGCTCATAGGAATGAAGGTTGCAATTTGCGATTAGCAATTAGCTCATCACAAAATAGGAATTTTTTCAAGCGTGCAGGGGTATCTCAAGAACACCCTGCTGCACCCCTGAAAAATAAATTTGGGGGCATATGGCACACCTACATGCCCTAAGGGCATGTATGGGCGTCATATGGGACCTTTTGTTTTTTGGAAAAAAATGCTTTTTGAAAAGAATTCGCAAATTACCACAAACTAGAAGTTGGTGGTAGTTTCCAAATCCTTAATATCATTTTTTACATATTTTTTGTTTGATACATTGCATTTAAGGAATCGCACATTTTGAATTAAGGACATTTTAAGTCATTTCCACATGTGCAGTGTTTTCAAATTATGATTTGAAAATCGTTTTTGGGGAAAAGTAATGGTTTGCAAATTTATGACAAGGACATAATGGTGTATGCTTCTCTATAAGGCATTTCAGTGTCTCTGATGTCATTTTTCCCATATTACATTATAAGACCTTTCCCCATGGAGCACATTCCTTGTAAATATGCTCCCACCTGTGCATGGCGAATTTAGATTTTGACTGTTTGAGTCACATAGCCATGTTAAAAGTGACCCAAAAAAATTGCAAACGTTTTAAAAAAACACATTCATGTGTCTTAAGGACATTTTAAGTCATTTCCCCATGGACAATGTTTTCTAAGTGGCGCAAAAGAGGCATACACCTATCATAAATCTGTCCCTAGCATTTTAAATGATTAAATCAAGATAACAATAAGATGTGGCCTATCCAGAGGTTTGTTTAAAGTGAGGCCTACTCAGGATTGCAGATTAAAGTTACGCTTGATGAAGAATACAGAGGAGATAATACATGTAAAGCTCTACCAATGAAGTAAGTGATTTCTACTTCATTGCGCCAGTCATCATAAATGTATGCCTAAGCTTATCTTGTTAGACATCAACCGCCATATGTATCATATAACTATATTGCATTTCCAAAAAAGCGAATTTTAAGGAATAAATAGCGATTCTTTACCATTCCAAATTTGCGATGAGAAAATTGCTAATTGCAAATTACCCATTCATTTCCATGGGCTAGGAGGCTCATATAAATGAAGGTGCAATTTGCGATTAACAATGTGCTCATCACAAATTAGGAATTTTTCCAAAGCTGCAGGGGTGTCTCAATAACACCCTGCTGCACCCCTGAAAAAAGAAATTTGGGGGCATATGGCGCACATAAATTTTAACAACATTCCTTTACCTCAAAAACGATTTTCAAATCATAATTTCAAAACACTACACATGGGAAAATTACTTAAAATGTCCTTAAGACACATAAAAGCGTTTTTTGATTGCCTTTCCTGCATGGTTGGGTCACTTTTAACATGGCTATGTAACACAAACATTCAAAATCTAAATTTTCCATGCACATGTGGGAGCATATTTACAAGCAATTTGCGCCACAGAGAAAGGTCTTACACTAAAATGAGAAAAATAACATCAGGGACAGTCAATTGCCTTATAAAGAAGCATACACCATTATGTCCTTGTCATGAATTTAAAAACAATTCCTTTACCCCAAAAACGATTTTCAAATCATAATTTCAAAACACTGCACATGGGAAAATGACTTAAAATGTCATTAAGACACATGAAAGCGTTTTTTGATTGCCTTTCCAGCATGGTTGGGTCACTTTTAACATGGCTATGTAACACAAACATTTAAAATTTAAAATTACCATGCACAGGTGGGAGCATATTTACAAGCAATTTGCGCCACAGAGAAAAGTCTTACATTAAAATGGGAAAAATAACATCAGGGACAGTCAATTGCCTTATAAAGAAGCATACACCATTATGTCCTTGTCATAAATTTAAAAACAATTCCTTTACCTCAAAAACGATTTTCAATTCATAATTTCAAAACACTGCACATGGGAAAATTACTTAAAATGTCCTTAAGACACATAAAAGCGTTTTTTGATTGCCTTTCCTGCATGGTTGGGTCACTTTTAACATGGCTATGTAACACAAACATTCAAAATCTAAATTTTCCATGCACAGGTGGGAGCATATTTACAAGCAATTTGCGCCACATAATTCATAATTTTCTCCTTAAAGCACACTATTCTCTATCTAAATTAAAGAAATATTTTCTCACCTTAGCAAATACTTTGAGTTTGAAAACAGTCTCCGAAACACACCAATTTGTCTTCAGCAGAGCAAAAGGTATGCACTCCAGAGTCTGCAGCTATCAAAAGCACAGAAATGCTGTAATTCTTCACACATATTTCTCATGTCACCCAATCAAAACTCTTCCCTCACTTTTTTTCAAATGAAAACCCTTCCCCCCTCTGCCCTTTCTGTCTTTTCTGCATGGCAACCACCTCATTGGAAGACTTCTGGTGTTTGCAAGTTCACACAACTTTGTTGCAATTGAACTCGGAACTCTCAGTGCACCTGCATATCCAGTGCATTCTTTCATTTAATGATTTTTTATTGACCATTCAAAATACATCTTTCAAAGAACACATCCGTGCACCCTAACTTTCTGTTTTCAGCAATCAAAATCCACCAATCACTGTTACTGCTTCATGAACACAGAAACTCCACAGTTTTTTTCATTTTAAACTCTCATTTTTTCAACTGCCATTTCATTGCCACACTTCATCTGACTGCAGGAGAACCTTCTCTCACCATGTTTTCTGTCTGGATTGTTGGACATAGTTATATTCACTGGGCTCAAAGGTACGTTGAAAACAGGAAATTACCTAACCTCAATTTACAAGATGTGGAAATTAAGTGGTTTGGCCACAGAGGATTAAAATGTCACCAATTGATACCATTGGTGAAAACCTTTATGCATTTGCCCAAACCTGACCTGTTAATTGTGCACTGTGGAGGTAATGACTTGGGCACTTTGACTGGTGTAGGTCTGGAAATGCTTTTAAAGGACACCTTTGAGCAATTAATGGCACTTTTTCCTCAGACTGCCTTGGTATATTCAAATATATGCCAAAGACAGAAATGGAGGTGGTCAAACCAATTTTGTCCACAAATTGAGAAGTCGAGGAAGCATGTAAACAAATCTGTTTCAGCTTACATGAGAGACCATGGAATGGGCTCCCTGTACAACAATAACTTGCGTTACTACATGCAAGATATCTACAGAGGAGATGGAGTTCACTTCTCAGATGAGGGCAACAGAGTTTTCACTCTGAATTTAAGAATGTGCATTGGTACCTACTTATAAGTACCTAAATGTACCATAAACCCAAAAGCTCTTCTCAGAGCTACCCTACATCTAATCACTCACAATTATTATTTTACTCTAACATTTTCACTAATTTTCAACAAAGTACGCTCCCCGGGGCGCTACCCGGTACGCGAACCGGGAGCTAACCTCGCGAAATTTTTTAAAAAAATGTTTTTTTTTCGCACATATGGGCCTCCTCAGCCACCCTCACAAAACCTAGGGGGTCAAGATAAGTCTACCGTGCCCCCTTCTACCCATTCTGAACATTATTTGCCCTCCATCTTGTATCTAAATTCGACCGAAACACAAAATGGTGGACTCCCGGAACGCTTAAGGTTCGCGAACCGGGGCGCTCAACGGTTCGCGTACCGGGTCGCTCCCTGGGAAGCGCACCATCAAAAAAGGTGGGAAAGTAGTTCACAGAAAAGCCACTGGAGACAATTTCACCAAATATAGATTAGCTCATACTACATACCAATCCCTACCATTTTCACAAATTTGATTGGAATTCCATTTAGTCATTTAGCCTGTAGACCTCTATAAATACCCTGAGGTAAATTACTTCACAAAACACATCTGAAGTGTTGGAATTGACAACCAATGAAAATGTTACTTTCATTTTCTATTTTTTTTACCTGACATTTCATTGGTTATATACCTGAATATATATAAAGGAAGAGAAGAAAACACAGCCATTTTGACTACTACTTCTTGCTGTACATTTCAATAGTATTTTCACTAATTCCTTCAACTTCTTTCTAAAGGTAAGTTTTTATTTTTAAAACTGAAGTATATTGTGCACTATAAGTTAATATGGTAAACTTTTTCTGATAGATATATACTATCCCTCTGTAGTAGTTATAGATTTAGAGAGACTTCTCTGTTATAGTTAAGGATGGAGTTAGGCTTCTCTTGTATAATTATGAATTTACTTACGTTAAATCACATACACATTTTTATATTCCTACTTCCACTCTGATACTATACACTGCCCAAAGATAAATTCACTGATAAAAAATGCCTATCTAAAATTATTCCCAACATTGCCCTATCTCTACTAATATATATTTTTTTAATTCAAATTTCAGGCAAAATGGAAGGCGAAAACCAAGTTTCTTTTGAAATGGACCTGCAAGACAGCAGCCAAGAATTGATTGATACAATTGATCAAATTGACATTGAATTTTTCGATGAAACTTGGGACAATGAACTACTGCAATGTGTACAAGCAGTAGATAACCTCCTTGCAAATGAGGACATTTTACACCCTCAGAGACTACAATGTATATTCCATGATAATTATGAAATTTCTGACAATGAAATGTTAGAAAGTTTAATAAATTATGAAACACAATCACATTAAAAAAAATGCTTAAAAAATAAAGAAAATAAAAAATAATCAACAAAAACAACAATCAATTAACATACAGCATTTGAAAAGTCTATCATTCATTTTTCATTGCAGTACGCTGCCCAGAACGCTTCCCGGTTCGCTCCCTTGTTTTTTTTGCCCCGCGGGGCCCTTTTAAAACCTCCACATTAAACCTAGGGGGTCAGGGAGGATCTAGTATGCCCCCTTATGGTCATTTTCGCCTTTGTTTTGGCCTCCTCTTGTCTCTCAATCCTACCGAGAGACAAGATGGCGGCCGCTCCGGACTGTTTAGAATGTTGACAGACACCGGAGAGCCAATCAGCTTAGCTACGCGAAGTTCCGGTACGCTTAAAGTCCGCGGACCGGAGCGCTGCCCGGAGCGCGCTTACAGATATATATCTTTTTTTAAACGTTAATTTCTCAAAATCCACTGGAGCACATATATTGAGACCTAGAAAAGGCACATCGGGCTACCAGTCCCTACAATTTTGCCAAGTTTCGTGCAAATCCATTCAGCCGTTCGGGCTAAAAGTGAGGCCAACCGCCCTATGGAAAACTCAATGTTAAAAACACGTTTTGGGACCCCCCTTTTTTCTCGGCCCCCCCTTGACGAACCCCCCCCAAATTTTCAGGGGCTGCTCAGAAACAAAATGTTCCATTTTCCTGAAAATTTCAGCCAATTCCGTCCACAAACGCCAAAGTTATTAGACATAGAATTTTCAAAAATCCCATAGAGAAAAAATCCTAACTATATATACCTACTGGCGACCGCCAGTAGGTAATATATATATATATATATATATATATATATATATGTATATATATCCCAACAACGAGTTGCCTGCAGAGAGAGGGCCCACACAGGTAAGTTTCTTATGGCAAATATTTAATGGATAATTGCAGTGTTCAAGCTGCAGGCGTGCCTTGCTAAAATTCAAAATCCTGCCCAACGCGTTTTATGCTCAACAGTACTTCCTCATGGGCTACGGGCATCATATAGAGTGAAGCCTCTGCAGTTTTTTCCAGCACCAGTTTAAAGGAATATTCACCTCCGCCCAGGTGGGCGTGGCCACCCGTGTGGCCTGTTGGTAACTGTAGTGCCTCTCTTTTTCTCCCGTGAGTCGCCGTGCATTCTCTCACTTGTAAAACACATTTCCAGTCCCAAGTGGGTTGCGGTAACACGAACTACCGCCTGTCATGCTCGTGATATCTTCCGTTGGCGATACCTGTCCCCAGTGCTGCGACATCGGTTGGCATCACAGCAGGACTACACAAGTGAAGTAGAGCTCCTCTCGCGGCTCAGGCTGTGTGGCTTAACATCCCAACAACGAGTTGCCTGCAGAGAGAGAGCCCACACCGACCGATTACAATGTCAGAGTCTGGCAGCCTTTCCGACTCGGTCTGTCCGACATGAAACGGCTTTTCTAAACTGACTTTGGGGCCCCTAGCAGGCCCCCCTTCATCCTTAGTGCTCCGGTGTGGGGTCAGGAGTACCCAAGGGATCCCCCTGTAAACCCATGCGCAGTGTGGCAGGCACCATGGGGTGCCTGCCACTCGGTGCAAGGTTTCCCCAGAAAACCATTTTCCCCATAGGAGCCTGTGTTGTTGGTTGGAACACAGGCTCCCATTGTAGTCAATTGGAGTCCTTTTGAGCAGGATTCAGAAGCATCATAATCGGTGGGGCGTAACCACCGACCGAGAGTAGGTCAAAACTAAATACGACAAGGAGTCGGACGATTTGGTTTCTGACTGAAATTGTAATGAGGCCCTTAGTCTCTTTTTTAGAAGTTAAAAATCTCCAGACGGACAAAGCTGCAGGCTGTAGCTGATGAGGGCTTCACAAGGCCACATACCCCTTCAGCAAGGAGCCTCTAAACAGGATTTGTTGCTGCGTAGAAGGACGTAGCATTAACTACCACGATGTAAGGCCAACCAGCAGTGCACATTGGTTGGATCAGCATCAGGTAGGTCCCAATCTCCTCTCAGTTCGCAGAACACTTTTTGGCTGAATATTTTCCTACTCCGAAGTTCTGGATTTGGCTATCTGGGAACCTTTTCATCACTTCTATGGGTCCAGGACTGTAGGGGCACTACTAGTCAGAACTCACTCAGGCTCTGACCAGGTGTGCGTTCAAGATATTTTGAGCCTTTTCTGCCCAAGGCTCTGCTAGTTAATCCAGAACTATGGTACATTTGTATTGTTCATTTTCACAAAATGTTTGTTTAAAAATGTGATTTATGTTGTCATGATGTTTTGTGGGTACAATGCATCTAAAAGTATGCTTATGATATTTCTTGTTTCTTTTGTGTATGACTATTTGAAACACAAAACAAAAAATAATTGTTTTTGACTAAAGAATAGAAATAATAAATGGTGATCGCATCTATTGAGTAGTGGGATCACAAAGATAGCTAAGAATGTATTGGCACTAGTTTGTTGTTGCATTTTCAGTGGCCTAGCCTTACTGACTTGAATTGGCCCAACCCCTTTTGTTGGTGGTTAACTTTTTTAAAATAGCATTTTCAGAATGTTTCCCTTAAACTCCAACTTACCATTAAAGAGGGTTTTAAAATTACAATTCCTTAGACACCGAACATGACATTTCTACCTGTTCCCAACAAAAATTATCAATGCAATAGGGTAACCCAGTGTTATCCTATGGGAGAGATAGACCTCACAGTAGTAAAACAAAAGAGTGTGTTTTTCAATACCCAGACACGGAAAACCTAAAAGTACATTTATTTATTTATTTGTGTGATTTGTAAAGCGTCCGAATTACCCCCATCGGGGTATCTCCGCGCTGCGACTGTTTGTGACCAACTCAGGAGAAGATTCAGAATAGTGAATTTTTCAGCAGTTTTCTGAAGGCCAGGAAGTTGGTACATTGGTGCAACTGGATGGGGAGTTGGTTCCAGTACCGTGGGGCAAGATGGGAGAAAGCTTTGCTGCCCATGCGGGATAGTTTGAAGCACAGGGTCTGGAGAAGTGCTTGGTGACACGACCGCAGTGGCCTGGACGGTGTATATCTGATCAGTTTTTCTGTCAGATAGCTTCGGCCTATGATGTTTAGGGCTTTGTATACCATACAATAGACTTTAAACATAATTCTCTTTTTTACCGGCAGCCAGTGTAGTTTACGAAGTAGCGGGATAGATGCGGTTCTGGGAGGGGCATTGGTCACCAAACGGGCTGCGGTGTTTTGGACTACTTGTAGTTTCTTTAGGGAGATTTCCTTTGCAGAAATCAGAAGGGCATTGCAATAGTCCAGGCGGCTGATGATCAGTGCCTGGATTAGGGTTTTGCGTGTGGCAAGTGGCAGGATAAGGAAGACCCTTCGGAGGAGGCCGAGTGTGTGGTAGCATGCCCCGGCAGTAATGCTCACATGCTCCTCTAATGTTAGTTTTTGGTCTAATCGCACTCCTAAATTCTTAACCACCTGTTTAGGGGGATGGGCTGGTCCTAATTCCCCAGGCCACCAACTAGGGGACCATCTCAAGGTTGCATCTCCGAACAACATAATTTTGGATTTTTCAGTTTTATTTTGAAGGAAAGGTTCTCTCATTCAATGGGCGATGCCTTTCATACCCTCCGAAAAGGTGGATTGAATGTTGGGGTCGGATTTATCGAAGGAGAGGAGGAGTTGCGTGTCGTTGGGGTAGGAGATAGGAATAAAGCCTCATTTCCTCAGTAGGCCAGCTAAGGGGGTAACATATATGTTGAATAATGGAGGGCTCAAGCAGGAACCCTGCGGAACCCCCTTGGTGACTTTGGTAGTCTGTGAGCGGAAAGAACCTAGATTGATGGTTTGGGTTCTATTGGTTAAGAAATTGGTCAGCCATTTCAAGGCCCTGCCCTGGATGCCTATGTCCTCAAGATGTTTTAGCATGATCTGGTGGGAGATGGTATTGAAAGCTGCAGACAGGTCAAGCAGTACCAGAAGCACTGCCCGACCATTGTCTGCTAGCATTCGTATAAATCATCATTCGGATAGACAACTCCTTACCAGCGCACCAGAAAGTACAGAACATCTTAAAATTTACAAAAACTGGATGTCGGCCAACTATCTTAAGATCAACCCAGATAAGACGGAGGTGCTGGCAGTCACAAGTGACGCCAACCCCTGGAACTGTCTCTTCTGGCCATCCGAGTTGGGCAAATACCCTGAGCCAGCTACAGCAGTCAAAAGCCTGGGATTAAAAACAAACTAACCTTGGCTCTACAGGTATCTACCACTATCGGGGTTTGTTCCAACATAATCAGGCAGCTGCGAAAACTGGCCCAGCTACTCACCTTTGAGACTCTCAAACGTGTGGTTGTAGCACTCGTCTTATCCCGTCTGGACTACGGTAATTCACTTTACCTAGGACTCCCAGACTACCAACTGACCAGACTCCAGACCACCATGAACGACGCGGCCCGGCTCGTGTTTAAAGTCCCGCGCCGCACTCATGCCTCCCCCCTTTTACGCCAGCTACACTGGCTCCCCATCAGACAGAGGATCAAGTTCAAGGGCTTGTGCATTGCACACAAAGTCATCTATGGCAATGCACCAATTTACATAAAGAATAGCCTTACGAACTACGCCCCTACCAGAGCACTTCGATCCTCAGAAGCCAGGCTGCTAGTCTGCCCCCGCACTCGCCTGTCCTCCATGGGAGGCAGAGCCTTTTCGGCCATCATTCCACACATCTGGAATAGACTGCCTGACAACCTCCGAAAGGAACACCTCCTGTTATCCTTTAGGAAACAGCTCAAAACCCTCCTGTTTAAAGAAGCCTGGGGCGCGCAGTAAAGTACCTTCTCCCCACCCGCAACACTAAGCAGGCCCCTCTATCAAAGCGCTTAGAGACCATTGGTGATAACGCGCTATATAAATATAAATTACAAATTACAAATTATCAGTGACTTCCACCAGCGCCGACTCAGTACTGTGCCTAGATCGAAATCCAGATTGTGAGTGGTCAAGATGGTTCGAGGATTCAACACACTCAGATAGGTGCTTGTTTATGTGCTTCTCTAAGAGCTTACTGTGTAATGGAAGTAGAGAGATGGGATGATAATTAGTAACATCTTCTGGAGGGGCTTTAGGGTTCTTCCTGATGGGAATGATCTGAGCAGCTTTCCACTCTAAGGGGAGGATGCCTTCCTCCATGGATCTGTTGAGTAGAGTGACCAACTGTCCGTAAATTTCACGGACCGTTCGTAAATTGGACCTCACATCCGTTGTCCGTGAGGATCCCTTTTATGGACGCCTTTTGTCCGTAATTTTGGGCCTTTCAGGGAACAGAGCTGTTCCCCTGTGAAAGGCCTCAGCTCCCTGATGGGGCCGCCTCGCACTTCTCCTGTGAGCACAAGGGCATCCTCACCCCACCCATTATCATTCTGTGTGGGACTGATTGCCACTTACAGAATGACAATGGGTCAGTCTGGGCTGGCACAGCATGTGGTGGCCTCCTCCAGCCTCGGTCCAGGGCAGGGCATTCGGTCAAATGGAAGTGCAAAAACGCCCATGCTGCTGCTAGGTGAGAATCCAGTTCATCAAAGGAAGGGGTAAAAGAAGTTCAAGAGAAAGGATTATCCGTCTCTCAGAGTCTCATCATTTTAGAACTGACGCATTTTCAATATTATATTCAAGGAAGCCATGGTTGCTGCTTTTTAATTTTATGCAACTAACAACCATTGACAAAGCCAATAGTTCTCGCTTGTAGGTGCAACTTTACTTGTTCTAGGTGTAACGTTACTTGTTGTATTATATATCTGGATGTAAACAAAAATACCTGTCGGGCGGCACATTATACTAAGCACGCATTTTTAGCTTATTAAGCAACTCTCTTAATTACATTGAACACCCTTTTGGAGAGACCCCCCCTAGTTTTTTCATCCCACTTAAAGCTCTGGAAACAACACCATATCACAGTCACCCCATGTCCAGTCACTGTGAATCGTGCATGACTCATGCCTTCCACTTTTTAAGATCGCCTATGTGCAGGGGCACAGTGAACCCTCCCCCACCCCACCCCTTGCTTTTTGAACTACAGTGAGGGTGGTTCTTGATGGGCCTCTTCTGTCTGCAACTCTGCAGACAAGGCGCCACTCATATTTAATATGAAAAGATGGGCGAGTGAGTAAGTAAAGGGATGGGTGGATGGATGGCTGGATGGATGAGTGAAATGGTGGATGGATGGATGAGTGAAAGGGTGGATGATGGGGGAGTGAATGGGTGGATGGATGAGTGAAATGATGGATGGCTTGATGAATTGATAAGTGTAAGGGTGGATTGATGAATTGATAAGTGAAAGGTAGAATGGATGGATGGATGAGTGAAAGGGTGGATGTAAGGCTGGTTGAGTGTGTGAAAGGGCTGGTAGATGGACAAAAGGATGGATAGATAAGTGAGGGGGTGAAAGGGTGGATGGATGAGAGAAAGGATGGATGAGTGAAAGGATAGATGAGTGATAGGTTCAATGGATGGATTCATGAGTGGATGAGTAGATGGATGGGTGGGTGGATGGAAGGAAGGATGGATGGCTAAGTGAAAGGGGAATTGAAAGAGAAAGGGTAAATGGATGACTGAACAGGTGAATGGGTGGAAGGATAAGTGACTGGGTGGATGAATGCGTAAGAGAAATGATGGCTGGATAGGTAAATGACTGGATGGATGAGTGAATGGATGGATGGGTAGTAGAGTGGATGGATGAGTGAACAGATGGATAGGGTGAAAGGATGGATGGATGGATAATGGATGGATGAGTAAAAGGGTGGATGGAGGGAATCATGAGTGAAATGATCGATGAAGGATCCCTGATGGATAGGTTTGTAAATGGTTGAACATGGACATGAATGGGCACACAGATGGAAGGACAGAATGAATGGTGAAAGACTGAATGATGGATGAAAGTATGATTACACATTATAAGCCTCATTATCTTAAGCAACATTTCCTATACATTGACTTTCACCTTTATATGAATGATTGTTTCTATATAATATGTGTGTGTTGTAACGCACTCCAACACTCTGCCCCACATACTTGGGATGAGTAGCACTATAGAAGAAATTAAATACACATGAGAGAGCGTCTATTGGAAGATGAGGGGTGCCATTGGAGGGTGGTAGCAAGGCCAGACTGGTCGGACCGGGCATCAGGCGTTTTCTCTGTAAGCTGGACAGGTGGGGCGGTTTTGTTACCACAAAACACTTGCACATTTGCTTAAAGCTGCACGCATGCTAAAAAACCATGAAGTGCACAATTTTCTCAACCTCATATAAACTTATTTTTACTTGTACTTCAGTGGTTGCCTATTTACTTACTTATATACTATTGCGCAACCTCGTCAGATGTGTCTGTAAAACTTACCTTTTGTCCTGAATTTTGACCTCCTGTCCTGAATTTTGACCCTTTGTCCTACATTTTTAAACTTACTGTCCTGAATTTGCACCCATGCCAATTGTTCACTCTACTGTTGAGGATAAAGAAGATGGGAGCAGCAAGTGTTTTAGATAGTGTGGCAGAGGTCTTAGCGGGTATAGGGTCAAGTGAAGATCCTGATTTGATTGTTCTTAGGAGAACATCCACTTCGATAGTCGTAAGAGCTGGGAAGTTTCCTAAGGTTAGAGAGTCAGATGTGATTGAGGGAGGGTCAATGCTAGGACCTGCCCGGGGGAAGGTGGATGAGGTAATCTTTTGATATATGTTTTCTATTTTCTGAGAGAGATGGCTGGCAATGTTATTGCATAATGTTTGAAAGTGGGCTTCTTTGGTGTTACATGCCCTTGGATTAGTAAAGTTTTTTAGGACCTGGAACAATGTGCGCGGGGAATTATCCGCTTTTTCGATTTGGAGTGCGATATGTGATTTCCGAGCAGATTTCATTTTTTTATGGTATGTTGCCAGTGCGTACTTGAACCGGTCCTTATCTAGTGGGTTATGGGAAAGACGCCAGAGCTGTTCAAGTTTTTTGCACTGCTGCAAAAAACACGGGTTAACCCAAGAAGTCACTGGGACCTGGGCAGAATATTGATACAAACAAAATGGTCCCAGTTGAACATACACTCGACTCAAACCATAAAAACCAAATTAGATAATTACAGAGACAATTATAACAGCATTGTTTTTAATCACAACGTGTATCATAAAAATTAATTCATAGAATAAATACATAGTAAATCACATGTAGTAATGCCCCTAAGAAATGGGGTAGGGAAGGGTAGTGCTGGGATAGTGAAAGTATAGAGATTAGAACATGGGTCACTAAGACCTAAATACACCAAAAATAATGATAAATTAACACAATGGAACAAATAACTCATCGATTAATTTGACCAAACATGCCTCAAGTAAAACCACAAATGGTAAATCAGGGAGAAGGCTGAACACAAGAAAGGATGTCGACGTTTCGACCCAAGTGGATGCAGGCGTAGTGTAAACCTTGCTAGAGGGGCTTCATCAGGACAGGGGTTGCGGGAAGTGGGGCAATGGATCTTGAGTTAGTGCTGCAATGCAATAGGTTGGGTTCAATAGTAGTGGAGTCTTGGAGATAAGGTAATAGGTTACGTCTGCCGCCAATGTTGTGTATGGAAATGAGATAATGTGAGTCACTGGGAATCTGTCAGTGGAGAGATACCGTTGACAGCGGGAGTTCACTTCTAAATCTAAAAGATGGCATATACTGGTCACTGCCGAACTATGGGTCGTGAAAGTCGTGATTGGGCACAGGGATGCGGGATCTGCCAAGAGCAGAATTACAGCAGGAAACGGGGGTTCAACTGTAGTTGTTGCCAATATCGTACGTTAGTCACCGCTGAATGAGGGTTCGTAGGGATCGTAGTCAGCTCCATAAAAGGAGTCTGCCAACAGCAAAGATACCACGGAGGTTAGATTATAATAGTGGCATACACCAGGGACCGCTGGATTGTTGGTAGTACGGCTAGTAATTGGTTCAAAAAACGGGATCGTGTGCTAGATGCAATCATGGACTGGTCATGAGATCCGAAAGAGCATTTGCGATCAGTAATGCTCTTTCGCATCTCATGACCAGTCCATGATGGCATCTAGCACACGATCCCGTTTTTTCAAGTTTTTTGCACTGGCATGTCTCAGTTCTGAGATTAGGGGAATACCATGGAGTCTGTAGACGTTTGATGGAGATCGGTAGTGGTTTCAGAGGGGCTAGGCAGTCAGTGGTGGATAGCATACTAGCTATTAAAGAGGATAGACGTTCCTCTGTACTGTGAGATTCAAAATTTTGGGGAGGTATGAAAGCTTCATGGAACTTTATGGGAGTACATTTATACCATTGTCTGTGTTTTCTAGCGGGAAGTGTTTTAGGGGTTGAGTTTTCTTTTTGGGTGCTGATTTGAAAATCGATTAAAGAGTGATCTGACCATGTCAGAGGACTAGTAGCTCCATAAGTGATATTGTTAGAATTAGGTCTAACGTATGTCATGCCAGGTGGGTGGGATCATTATTTATTTTAATTAGTTCCAGCATGGATAGGTCTGTCAATAGTATTGAAGTTTCTCTGTTTGCAAGGTTTTCACCGTACACATTGAAATCTCCCAGTAATAGGAAGTTCCTGGTTTAAATAACATGGGGTGTGTTGGACTAGGGCCTTTTTTTGCAGGTTCACCCCCAGACTTTTTGCCTTTAGCCTCTGGCATGGTGGTAGTGATTTTAGGCCTCTGCACACTTTAGCACTGTGGCCCAGTGTAAAGTGCGTGCGCACTCTGAGTGCGTGTGCTGAGAGTGGCCTGCCCTCCCATAGGAATGCATGTGGGATATGTGTGTCCATGGTAGTTCCTGATATGTGGGGAGTGCAGGGTCATGTTTGGTATGTGTGAACTCGTGAGGATAAATGCTGCACGGTGGTGTGCTCAGATTTGTTGTGTCTAGTGGAGAAGTGCCACTTTTGGAAGTTGGCATTTCTGTGTGCTGTGAGATGTGAATTGCCTGTCTGGCTTATGAGTGATAGGGGCTGGCTGGTGTGGTTGGCTCCAGGAGCCAGGATGAGTCTGCCTGGTGGTGAATAGGGGGATATGCATGTAGATGGGAGGGAGGGGTTGCACCTGGGACCTGAATAGGGCAGTGCCTTCCCTCCACAATGCTGGCTCCACCCCCTGTGGTGGGTCTGGGGTCCCTGGCCTGCCTTGTGAATAGAGAGGGGAGCTGAGAAAAACAAAGTGCTCCAGAACCGGTTGCATCTGGTTCTCCCCTTGCCTGCACCTTTTAGACAAAGGATTTTTGTGTATAAAAGAAGGGGCTCTGACCCCATGAAAATGTTCTTGTCTTGGACTGGAATCTGCCAGGGGCCTGCTGCTGCTGGGGCTCAGGGGAAGGCTTGCCTCCCTGGGCCCTGTCCTGCCCCTGGATGCCTAGAGGACTTCTTGGGGGACCCTTCTGCTTTGCTGGAATGATTCCTGCAACCTTTTACCTTTCTTCCCGGCCCCCAGGACCTTTGGCAGCATGAGAGCGCTTTGATCTAATTCCTCCAGAGGAGGAGAACCTGGGGGTTGTGCAGCGCTGAGCTGCAGCCCCTGTTGAGGGAACCCCTCTCATAGGGATTTCCCTGTGATGCCGGCCTGGAGGGTGCCCACCCCGCTTATTGATATATTTACCATGGGTGCCCACCCCACCTGGCCGCTATCTTTATATTTTACTAGCAGGTGCCCACCCTGCATTATTCCCAGTGCACCGGTGCCCACCCTGTGTCTTCGTTTCTTTTGTATGATGACTGCGGGTGCCCACCCCGCTTATTAGGGTCCTAGCGGGTGGCCAGCCCGCATACTAACTTTATTTTTGATCTCGAGGGAGCCTGCCCCCATGTTTTTAACCCCGAGAATCACCGCCGCAGCCCGCGGCAAAGCAGGAAGTCAGGCACCGTAGTGCCTGTCTGCAGGCGGGACTTACGGTTTCAAGAGGAAGTCCCGTGCCCGCCGCAGCCGAGGAAGCTGCTCGGAAAGGGAAGTTAGCCCAGAGCCTTGAGGGCTCAACATCCCGAGTCCCGGTCCCGAGATGGGGGACGGGTGAAGACTGGCATTATGAAGATGGGGCTCTCGTGAGGAGAGAGAGCCCCGCAAGCGCTGCCGCAGGTGAAGAGACCGAGGAAGGAGAAACTGCCCCCAGAGCCGGTGAGTGAGGTCTCAAGGGAACGGGGTGGTTCTGGTCAAGGGACAGATTCCGAGCGGTCCCACCACAAGAGTGGGCCGCTCCACCATTGGTTATCCCCCGCTTACCCAGGCCCCGAAGGGCCCATTCTTTCATTATGCATGGGGGGGCGTAGTTGGTGACAGAGCCCCCGGAGGCTCCGACGTGGGGTACAATCGCTTTTCGAGCCCAAGTGGCGCCAACGATGGCACTATTATCTTATGGCTGGCCCAGAGGAGCCCATGATTTTCTCCCGCAATTGCTCCAGCCTCAGGCATACTTCATTTTAAAAAGAGCTAGTGCGCTCCACGTTCTTGGGGGCATAATTTATTCTACAGAGCCCAGGTGGCTCCAACATTTGGAAACATTATTTTCAGAGCCAGATGGCTCCAGTGTTTTGATACTTATTTACTGAGCCCGAGTGGCTCCAACAAAGGGGGACACATTTGTCCTGAGGGCCAGAGAGAGCCCATGCCGCATGTTCGCTTTCACAGCTGCCCAGCCAGTAGTGGGCAGCTGCACCGTTTAGGTTCTTCTTTATTTCAGGGGACATGTCATTTTACTCCAGGAGTGAGACGCACTCTCTTGCCCCATCCCTACCTTGGCCTGCACAGCTGCGCAGCACTTAGTGCCAGCTGCAACGTTTAGGCCCTTCATTGAAGATTCCCAGCTGCTCAGCAAGTAGTGGGCAGCTGCCACGTTTAGGTTTGCACCAAGTGCGCCCCCCGTGACTGTTGCTGCATTGGCAGCGTGCCCTGACTTTTTGGACAGAGGGCATTTGAGCCCCTTATAGATGGCCAGTGGACCCAGGGGACTATTTGGTTTGTAGGGCGCAAGGCCCTAGTGTACTTTTTATAGGTGCTAGGAAATGTAATATTTGTAGTGTGATTTATGCTTATAGATGTGCTTTTAATGCTTGTTAGGTTTTTACCTACTGTGTTAGGTTTTATTGGGATTCTCTACTGTGGTCTAGGTTTGGTTTATTCCATAGCTCAGGTTATGTTATGAAGTTTATTTTCTAATGCAAGGTATGTTTAGGAGATTATGGTCTACCAGATTTCAGACTTATGAGGTTGGCGCAGAAGAGAGTTCTCGCCTTTTGTGATACTGTGCCGGTTAGGATTTATGTTACAGATTGACGCTGAGTATAGCGTCTTGCCAGGGATTACTGGTTGTGTTCTAAGATTATGATGTGTTCTGACTTTTACTAATCTTTAACAAGTGATGCTTCTGACAGTGGCCCACGTGGCCCTTTCATGTATAAATAATCCCCTGTAAATATTGCCCGTGCCAGTTGACACAGTGTACATTGTTTGATTACCATCTAATGTGTTTTATGATAATACAAAGGCTATATTTATATATAACCTTGTGTGAAGTTCTTTTTGTGGTGCGCCTAGTATGTTGTTACTGTGTGTTTTGTGCAAACGCTTTACACATCGCCACCGGGATAAGCTTGACTGCTCGTGCCAAGCTACCAAGGAGGTGAGCAGAGGTTATCTTTGGCTTGTAACCCCCTTTCCCTGACTAGAATGGTGGTCTCTGCCTGGCTTTGTCGCAAGCCTTAGCCAACCGAAGATCCCCATTTCTAACAGGTGAGATTAGCTCCATTAATTATTATTATTATTATTATGAAGGTCAGCTCTAAAAATGAAGATCTCCATGGTGTCGCTGCATTGTTAGTCAATAATGGAGATTATAGGAACTTTATGTATGATAGCTAATTCTCCACCCACCTTATGGGGTCTGTCCAGTCTTTGAATGTGGTAACCCTCCGAAAGTGCGTTAGCGATATCAGGGTTGGAACAGGGCTTGATCCAGGTTTCTGTCAGAAACCCGATGTGATGGAGAGTGGAGGATAACAGATCCCAAATGTTTATTGCGTGTTTGGGTAGGGATCTGACGTTGGCCAGAAAGCAATTCCAGGCTCTGTTTTTATGATGGGTAGGTTGCAAGTGTCCTTTCAGTTCCCTCCTGACCGGCGGTGGCCTAGTAGGCCGGTCGCGCGATGTTGCAGTGGTTGCATTGGTTACGGGCCATGCAGGAGCTGCACTCTGAAAACTGCCGGTCCTGCAAGAGAAAGGTCTCTCGGAGGTAATTGATGGGCTGCAGGCTCTGATTGTTGGTATACGGGAAAGGTATATATCTCTGATTCGGACTAACTCATGGCTAGAGTATTTGTGAGGAATGGGTGCCTTGTTAGCCTGGTCTAAGGGCAAACCGGCAGGGATTCAGGCTCCTGGCGACGTCCAGGCGCTGACGGGCTTGCCTTAGGCGTGCCTTCAGCATGCCAGCGGCGAGCCTGCGGCGCGCGTCTGCTGCACATCGTGCTCTGCAATCGTTTTTATGGAGGAAGCCGGACATGCCCAGCTTTTTAAATACACTTCACCCTGCCCTATGAGCAGTTTAGGGCCTACCCTAGGGGTGATTTGAATGTATTAAAATGGAGTTTTAGGCTTGGCAAAATATTTTTTTGCCACGTCAAAATGGTGGTTTAAAACTACATACAGGCTGCAAGGGCAGACCTTAGACATGTTTTAATGGGCTTCATAAGTCGATGGCATAATAGGTGCTGCCGGCCCACTAGTGTCATTTAAATTACAGACCCTGGGAACATATTGTACCACTTTACTAGGGAATTACAAGTACATTAAATGGGCCAGTTGGGTGTAAGCCAATTTTACCTTGTTTTCCAGAGTGAGCACAAGCATTCTAGCCCTTGTTAGCAGTGGTAAAATGCTGAGTACTAAGGCCAACAAAACCAAAGTAGCAAAACAGGAGTGGTGAAGGCTAAACGTCTAGGTGTAGAGGCATGGACAGGTGCCGAACATAGCAGATGCCTGATTCTGAAGCTCCAATTGAAAGTCCCCATCTGCCCGTACCTCAGTGTCCTGTGGCCCGAGCTGTGGTAATGTCTGCCCCCATTATGAAGCACATGAGGTATCTGGTGTAGGAGGATGAGTGGGAGCTGCTCGTCTCCTGCTCCTAACTGATTAGAGGTAGAGCTGCCTGGGCATGGCTCTACAGATGCTGTGATCTGAGAGAGGCACGGTGGAACAGCTTGGCAGCATCTGAACCTCTCCCAGTTGAAGCCAGATGGAGCAGAGGTTCCAGCTGTGGTGACCTGTGTCACGACTGGGCCGGCCGACATTTTGAGCTGACTATAGGTCCCCGGATCGAGGGGCCCACATAAACCCCCTGATCAGCGTGGTCCAGGAGATATCGGGTGCAGCCAGGCATGGGTGCCCAGTGGCAGGATCTAATCAGCATGACAGTGGAGGTGCTTAGGTGCCCCAGACACTTCAACTGATGGAGACAACCACGACAGTAGCCCCAGTGAGAGAAGGGGGGTACCAAACTGCTGAGACATTGAGAGGCAATTTGGTAAATACTAACATTCCAGTGACCCTGACTGCAGCAGCACTGTCCCCTCTGCCTTGAGAAGACTCTTGTGGGAGGGAGGCTTGGAGCCCCACTCCCATTTGGCACTTAAGGGTGTTGGCCTATCCAGAAATGTAAAGGGCCAGGTATAGCACAAATGATCTAGCCTGTGAATACTGCTGCCCCCTGTGCCCCAGCTTATACGGCCCCTGTTGCATTTGGGAATTGCAACAAGGGATGCCATGCTTCTATGGAGGGCGTCCGTGGACGATATCACAGGAGCTAACTGAATAGCCAAGCAGGACACTATCAAAATAACTGGCACCTGTAGACGCTCTGAAGATCCTACACCTGGGACCCACTGCGGGCGCAAACCAGTGGCTGGTGCCTTCTATTGCGAATTGGAACCCTAGAAACAAGCCACAACTGGAGGAAAGGGGAAGAAAGACAGCTCCATCAAAACTATGCTCCTGCAGTTCTCTCCATGTTGGCCTACGTTGGACTTTTTGCAAGAAGTTGAGTCCCATATAGGGCCAACAGTAACAACCCTGGCATGGCAGATCGAGGCGTCACCAGTGACTTTTTCTTGGCAGCCTTCCAGTACCTCAAGGATGAGATCCTCACTATCAGAACTGATCACCATGGCAATCTCCAGGAGGAACGTAAGATATGTCAGAACTGGGCTTCAGAGTGAAGGAGGTTGAGAACGGCCTGCTAGAACAGGTGGAAGACTGCGACAAGCTCCATCAACAGGGACGTGCCCTTGAGCAACAGCACGCAATACTCACAGACACGTTTGAAGACTTTTGGCCTCATTACAATGTTGGTTGGAATGACAGTCCGACCGACATGGCAGAAGTGAGATTCCGACCGACTCCACTGTGAGCTCTCCGGCCACCGTATTATGATGTATACCAGGCAAATTTCTGACCTCGTCGGATGGAGACGAGTCTGACAAGGCCGCGCTGGTTGGAAACGAGTCTGATTCGACCGCATCGGTTGGAAAGGCTGTTCTATAGGATTCCGCATCCGCAAATACATTGCTTGTACCGTTGAACTGATTATGATGCATCTGACGCAGTTGCAGTTCCATGGTGGCTTGTCTGCCACATTATTTTGCTTCTGATTTGAAACAATGGGACACAGCTAAATCCAGCACTCCAGAAGGGAGGCAAATGTACTGTTGCACCTTTAAATAACACACGTAAATCAGCACTCCCTAAAGTTGAGGTAATAAAACAGGACTCAGCTCCCTTTCAAGGCGAGGCAAGAAAAACAGATTCAGGTGCGTTTAAAATGAAACACATATATTTATTACTCTAGCACTTTCAGAAGGAAGGCAAGATATATTAGTTAAGGCATATTCCCAAATATCAAGTAACTTAGGCACAAACCAAGATAACATCTGCCATTTATACACAGAGCAGAGAAATGTATAGGTTATATAAAGTAAGTAAGAAGAATACAACATTGATCGTTCACTCAGCATTCTTGCCAACTCGACTGAAGGAGCCCTTGACAGCCAGGCAGAAGTCTCGATCAGGACCCTTCAAAGTTCTGTATGGCAACACGTCTGCTCCACACCAAGCCCCTGGTTGGGCACCAAGATTTACCCCTTTAATACCTTTTACTCAACCTGTGGTGAAGTTTCTAGTAACCTCTCCCTCTTTCTTCTGTTACTAAAAACCGAGCTGACCATGCAGGTCTGTGTCAGGGTCAAGATAGAAGCTGGCCAGGCCCCTGTATTTTGACATTGAGACAGAGCTGTACATTGCTCAGATTTCTCCGGCAACAACAATCTCTGCCCTGAAAGGTGCAAAGCACGCATCCCACACAGCATGTTCCAGCTTACTCTGCACGGTGAGGAGCGAATACCAGTTAAGAACGAACACATCCCCCTCACCACCCTACAACTGTGTGAGAGCATAGAAAATTGAGTTTGACCTCCTGTCCTGAATTTTGACCCTTTGTCCTACATTTTTAAACTTACTGTCCTGAATTTGCACCCATGCCAATTGTTCACTCTACTGTTGAGGATAAAGAAGATGGGAGCAGCAAGTGTTTTAGATAGTGTGGCAGAGGTCTTAGCGGGTATAGGGTCAAGTGAAGATCCTGATTTGATTGTTCTTAGGAGAACATCCACTTCGATAGTCGTAAGAGCTGGGAAGTTTCCTAAGGTTAGAGAGTCAGATGTGATTGAGGGAGGGTCAATGCTAGGACCTGCCCGGGGGAAGGTGGATGAGGTAATCTTTTGATATATGTTTTCTATTTTCTGAGAGAGATGGCTGGCAATGTTATTGCATAATGTTTGAAAGTGGGCTTCTTTGGTGTTACATGCCCTTGGATTAGTAAAGTTTTTTAGGACCTGGAACAATGTGCGCGGGGAATTATCCGCTTTTTCGATTTGGAGTGCGATATGTGATTTCCGAGCAGATTTCATTTTTTTATGGTATGTTGCCAGTGCGTACTTGAACCGGTCCTTATCTAGTGGGTTATGGGAAAGACGCCAGAGCTGTTCAAGTTTTTTGCACTGCTGCAAAAAACACGGGTTAACCCAAGAAGTCACTGGGACCTGGGCAGAATATTGATACAAACAAAATGGTCCCAGTTGAACATACACTCGACTCAAACCATAAAAACCAAATTAGATAATTACAGAGACAATTATAACAGCATTGTTTTTAATCACAACGTGTATCATAAAAATTAATTCATAGAATAAATACATAGTAAATCACATGTAGTAATGCCCCTAAGAAATGGGGTAGGGAAGGGTAGTGCTGGGATAGTGAAAGTATAGAGATTAGAACATGGGTCACTAAGACCTAAATACACCAAAAATAATGATAAATTAACACAATGGAACAAATAACTCATCGATTAATTTGACCAAACATGCCTCAAGTAAAACCACAAATGGTAAATCAGGGAGAAGGCTGAACACAAGAAAGGATGTCGACGTTTCGACCCAAGTGGATGCAGGCGTAGTGTAAACCTTGCTAGAGGGGCTTCATCAGGACAGGGGTTGCGGGAAGTGGGGCAATGGATCTTGAGTTAGTGCTGCAATGCAATAGGTTGGGTTCAATAGTAGTGGAGTCTTGGAGATAAGGTAATAGGTTACGTCTGCCGCCAATGTTGTGTATGGAAATGAGATAATGTGAGTCACTGGGAATCTGTCAGTGGAGAGATACCGTTGACAGCGGGAGTTCACTTCTAAATCTAAAAGATGGCATATACTGGTCACTGCCGAACTATGGGTCGTGAAAGTCGTGATTGGGCACAGGGATGCGGGATCTGCCAAGAGCAGAATTACAGCAGGAAACGGGGGTTCAACTGTAGTTGTTGCCAATATCGTACGTTAGTCACCGCTGAATGAGGGTTCGTAGGGATCGTAGTCAGCTCCATAAAAGGAGTCTGCCAACAGCAAAGATACCACGGAGGTTAGATTATAATAGTGGCATACACCAGGGACCGCTGGATTGTTGGTAGTACGGCTAGTAATTGGTTCAAAAAACGGGATCGTGTGCTAGATGCAATCATGGACTGGTCATGAGATCCGAAAGAGCATTTGCGATCAGTAATGCTCTTTCGCATCTCATGACCAGTCCATGATGGCATCTAGCACACGATCCCGTTTTTTCAAGTTTTTTGCACTGGCATGTCTCAGTTCTGAGATTAGGGGAATACCATGGAGTCTGTAGACGTTTGATGGAGATCGGTAGTGGTTTCAGAGGGGCTAGGCAGTCAGTGGTGGATAGCATACTAGCTATTAAAGAGGATAGACGTTCCTCTGTACTGTGAGATTCAAAATTTTGGGGAGGTATGAAAGCTTCATGGAACTTTATGGGAGTACATTTATACCATTGTCTGTGTTTTCTAGCGGGAAGTGTTTTAGGGGTTGAGTTTTCTTTTTGGGTGCTGATTTGAAAATCGATTAAAGAGTGATCTGACCATGTCAGAGGACTAGTAGCTCCATAAGTGATATTGTTAGAATTAGGTCTAACGTATGTCATGCCAGGTGGGTGGGATCATTATTTATTTTAATTAGTTCCAGCATGGATAGGTCTGTCAATAGTATTGAAGTTTCTCTGTTTGCAAGGTTTTCACCGTACACATTGAAATCTCCCAGTAATAGGAAGTTCCTGGTTTAAATAACATGGGGTGTGTTGGACTAGGGCCTTTTTTTGCAGGTTCACCCCCAGACTTTTTGCCTTTAGCCTCTGGCATGGTGGTAGTGATTTTAGGCCTCTGCACACTTTAGCACTGTGGCCCAGTGTAAAGTGCGTGCGCACTCTGAGTGCGTGTGCTGAGAGTGGCCTGCCCTCCCATAGGAATGCATGTGGGATATGTGTGTCCATGGTAGTTCCTGATATGTGGGGAGTGCAGGGTCATGTTTGGTATGTGTGAACTCGTGAGGATAAATGCTGCACGGTGGTGTGCTCAGATTTGTTGTGTCTAGTGGAGAAGTGCCACTTTTGGAAGTTGGCATTTCTGTGTGCTGTGAGATGTGAATTGCCTGTCTGGCTTATGAGTGATAGGGGCTGGCTGGTGTGGTTGGCTCCAGGAGCCAGGATGAGTCTGCCTGGTGGTGAATAGGGGGATATGCATGTAGATGGGAGGGAGGGGTTGCACCTGGGACCTGAATAGGGCAGTGCCTTCCCTCCACAATGCTGGCTCCACCCCCTGTGGTGGGTCTGGGGTCCCTGGCCTGCCTTGTGAATAGAGAGGGGAGCTGAGAAAAACAAAGTGCTCCAGAACCGGTTGCATCTGGTTCTCCCCTTGCCTGCACCTTTTAGACAAAGGATTTTTGTGTATAAAAGAAGGGGCTCTGACCCCATGAAAATGTTCTTGTCTTGGACTGGAATCTGCCAGGGGCCTGCTGCTGCTGGGGCTCAGGGGAAGGCTTGCCTCCCTGGGCCCTGTCCTGCCCCTGGATGCCTAGAGGACTTCTTGGGGGACCCTTCTGCTTTGCTGGAATGATTCCTGCAACCTTTTACCTTTCTTCCCGGCCCCCAGGACCTTTGGCAGCATGAGAGCGCTTTGATCTAATTCCTCCAGAGGAGGAGAACCTGGGGGTTGTGCAGCGCTGAGCTGCAGCCCCTGTTGAGGGAACCCCTCTCATAGGGATTTCCCTGTGATGCCGGCCTGGAGGGTGCCCACCCCGCTTATTGATATATTTACCATGGGTGCCCACCCCACCTGGCCGCTATCTTTATATTTTACTAGCAGGTGCCCACCCTGCATTATTCCCAGTGCACCGGTGCCCACCCTGTGTCTTCGTTTCTTTTGTATGATGACTGCGGGTGCCCACCCCGCTTATTAGGGTCCTAGCGGGTGGCCAGCCCGCATACTAACTTTATTTTTGATCTCGAGGGAGCCTGCCCCCATGTTTTTAACCCCGAGAATCACCGCCGCAGCCCGCGGCAAAGCAGGAAGTCAGGCACCGTAGTGCCTGTCTGCAGGCGGGACTTACGGTTTCAAGAGGAAGTCCCGTGCCCGCCGCAGCCGAGGAAGCTGCTCGGAAAGGGAAGTTAGCCCAGAGCCTTGAGGGCTCAACATCCCGAGTCCCGGTCCCGAGATGGGGGACGGGTGAAGACTGGCATTATGAAGATGGGGCTCTCGTGAGGAGAGAGAGCCCCGCAAGCGCTGCCGCAGGTGAAGAGACCGAGGAAGGAGAAACTGCCCCCAGAGCCGGTGAGTGAGGTCTCAAGGGAACGGGGTGGTTCTGGTCAAGGGACAGATTCCGAGCGGTCCCACCACAAGAGTGGGCCGCTCCACCATTGGTTATCCCCCGCTTACCCAGGCCCCGAAGGGCCCATTCTTTCATTATGCATGGGGGGGCGTAGTTGGTGACAGAGCCCCCGGAGGCTCCGACGTGGGGTACAATCGCTTTTCGAGCCCAAGTGGCGCCAACGATGGCACTATTATCTTATGGCTGGCCCAGAGGAGCCCATGATTTTCTCCCGCAATTGCTCCAGCCTCAGGCATACTTCATTTTAAAAAGAGCTAGTGCGCTCCACGTTCTTGGGGGCATAATTTATTCTACAGAGCCCAGGTGGCTCCAACATTTGGAAACATTATTTTCAGAGCCAGATGGCTCCAGTGTTTTGATACTTATTTACTGAGCCCGAGTGGCTCCAACAAAGGGGGACACATTTGTCCTGAGGGCCAGAGAGAGCCCATGCCGCATGTTCGCTTTCACAGCTGCCCAGCCAGTAGTGGGCAGCTGCACCGTTTAGGTTCTTCTTTATTTCAGGGGACATGTCATTTTACTCCAGGAGTGAGACGCACTCTCTTGCCCCATCCCTACCTTGGCCTGCACAGCTGCGCAGCACTTAGTGCCAGCTGCAACGTTTAGGCCCTTCATTGAAGATTCCCAGCTGCTCAGCAAGTAGTGGGCAGCTGCCACGTTTAGGTTTGCACCAAGTGCGCCCCCCGTGACTGTTGCTGCATTGGCAGCGTGCCCTGACTTTTTGGACAGAGGGCATTTGAGCCCCTTATAGATGGCCAGTGGACCCAGGGGACTATTTGGTTTGTAGGGCGCAAGGCCCTAGTGTACTTTTTATAGGTGCTAGGAAATGTAATATTTGTAGTGTGATTTATGCTTATAGATGTGCTTTTAATGCTTGTTAGGTTTTTACCTACTGTGTTAGGTTTTATTGGGATTCTCTACTGTGGTCTAGGTTTGGTTTATTCCATAGCTCAGGTTATGTTATGAAGTTTATTTTCTAATGCAAGGTATGTTTAGGAGATTATGGTCTACCAGATTTCAGACTTATGAGGTTGGCGCAGAAGAGAGTTCTCGCCTTTTGTGATACTGTGCCGGTTAGGATTTATGTTACAGATTGACGCTGAGTATAGCGTCTTGCCAGGGATTACTGGTTGTGTTCTAAGATTATGATGTGTTCTGACTTTTACTAATCTTTAACAAGTGATGCTTCTGACAGTGGCCCACGTGGCCCTTTCATGTATAAATAATCCCCTGTAAATATTGCCCGTGCCAGTTGACACAGTGTACATTGTTTGATTACCATCTAATGTGTTTTATGATAATACAAAGGCTATATTTATATATAACCTTGTGTGAAGTTCTTTTTGTGGTGCGCCTAGTATGTTGTTACTGTGTGTTTTGTGCAAACGCTTTACACATCGCCACCGGGATAAGCTTGACTGCTCGTGCCAAGCTACCAAGGAGGTGAGCAGAGGTTATCTTTGGCTTGTAACCCCCTTTCCCTGACTAGAATGGTGGTCTCTGCCTGGCTTTGTCGCAAGCCTTAGCCAACCGAAGATCCCCATTTCTAACAGGTGAGATTAGCTCCATTAATTATTATTATTATTATTATGAAGGTCAGCTCTAAAAATGAAGATCTCCATGGTGTCGCTGCATTGTTAGTCAATAATGGAGATTATAGGAACTTTATGTATGATAGCTAATTCTCCACCCACCTTATGGGGTCTGTCCAGTCTTTGAATGTGGTAACCCTCCGAAAGTGCGTTAGCGATATCAGGGTTGGAACAGGGCTTGATCCAGGTTTCTGTCAGAAACCCGATGTGATGGAGAGTGGAGGATAACAGATCCCAAATGTTTATTGCGTGTTTGGGTAGGGATCTGACGTTGGCCAGAAAGCAATTCCAGGCTCTGTTTTTATGATGGGTAGGTTGCAAGGGTCCTTTCAGTTCCCTCCTGACCGGCGGTGGCCTAGTAGGCCGGTCGCGCGATGTTGCAGTGGTTGCATTGGTTACGGGCCATGCAGGAGCTGCACTCTGAAAACTGCCGGTCCTGCAAGAGAAAGGTCTCTCGGAGGTAATTGATGGGCTGCAGGCTCTGATTGTTGGTATACGGGAAAGGTATATATCTCTGATTCGGACTAACTCATGGCTAGAGTATTTGTGAGGAATGGGTGCCTTGTTAGCCTGGTCTAAGGGCAAACCGGCAGGGATTCAGGCTCCTGGCGACGTCCAGGCGCTGACGGGCTTGCCTTAGGCGTGCCTTCAGCATGCCAGCGGCGAGCCTGCGGCGCGCGTCTGCTGCACATCGTGCTCTGCAATCGTTTTTATGGAGGAAGCCGGACATGCCCAGCTTTTTAAATACACTTCACCCTGCCCTATGAGCAGTTTAGGGCCTACCCTAGGGGTGATTTGAATGTATTAAAATGGAGTTTTAGGCTTGGCAAAATATTTTTTTGCCACGTCAAAATGGTGGTTTAAAACTACATACAGGCTGCAAGGGCAGACCTTAGACATGTTTTAATGGGCTTCATAAGTCGATGGCATAATAGGTGCTGCCGGCCCACTAGTGTCATTTAAATTACAGACCCTGGGAACATATTGTACCACTTTACTAGGGAATTACAAGTACATTAAATGGGCCAGTTGGGTGTAAGCCAATTTTACCTTGTTTTCCAGAGTGAGCACAAGCATTCTAGCCCTTGTTAGCAGTGGTAAAATGCTGAGTACTAAGGCCAACAAAACCAAAGTAGCAAAACAGGAGTGGTGAAGGCTAAACGTCTAGGTGTAGAGGCATGGACAGGTGCCGAACATAGCAGATGCCTGATTCTGAAGCTCCAATTGAAAGTCCCCATCTGCCCGTACCTCAGTGTCCTGTGGCCCGAGCTGTGGTAATGTCTGCCCCCATTATGAAGCACATGAGGTATCTGGTGTAGGAGGATGAGTGGGAGCTGCTCGTCTCCTGCTCCTAACTGATTAGAGGTAGAGCTGCCTGGGCATGGCTCTACAGATGCTGTGATCTGAGAGAGGCACGGTGGAACAGCTTGGCAGCATCTGAACCTCTCCCAGTTGAAGCCAGATGGAGCAGAGGTTCCAGCTGTGGTGACCTGTGTCACGACTGGGCCGGCCGACATTTTGAGCTGACTATAGGTCCCCGGATCGAGGGGCCCACATAAACCCCCTGATCAGCGTGGTCCAGGAGATATCGGGTGCAGCCAGGCATGGGTGCCCAGTGGCAGGATCTAATCAGCATGACAGTGGAGGTGCTTAGGTGCCCCAGACACTTCAACTGATGGAGACAACCACGACAGTAGCCCCAGTGAGAGAAGGGGGGTACCAAACTGCTGAGACATTGAGAGGCAATTTGGTAAATACTAACATTCCAGTGACCCTGACTGCAGCAGCACTGTCCCCTCTGCCTTGAGAAGACTCTTGTGGGAGGGAGGCTTGGAGCCCCACTCCCATTTGGCACTTAAGGGTGTTGGCCTATCCAGAAATGTAAAGGGCCAGGTATAGCACAAATGATCTAGCCTGTGAATACTGCTGCCCCCTGTGCCCCAGCTTATACGGCCCCTGTTGCATTTGGGAATTGCAACAAGGGATGCCATGCTTCTATGGAGGGCGTCCGTGGACGATATCACAGGAGCTAACTGAATAGCCAAGCAGGACACTATCAAAATAACTGGCACCTGTAGACGCTCTGAAGATCCTACACCTGGGACCCACTGCGGGCGCAAACCAGTGGCTGGTGCCTTCTATTGCGAATTGGAACCCTAGAAACAAGCCACAACTGGAGGAAAGGGGAAGAAAGACAGCTCCATCAAAACTATGCTCCTGCAGTTCTCTCCATGTTGGCCTACGTTGGACTTTTTGCAAGAAGTTGAGTCCCATATAGGGCCAACAGTAACAACCCTGGCATGGCAGATCGAGGCGTCACCAGTGACTTTTTCTTGGCAGCCTTCCAGTACCTCAAGGATGAGATCCTCACTATCAGAACTGATCACCATGGCAATCTCCAGGAGGAACGTAAGATATGTCAGAACTGGGCTTCAGAGTGAAGGAGGTTGAGAACGGCCTGCTAGAACAGGTGGAAGACTGCGACAAGCTCCATCAACAGGGACGTGCCCTTGAGCAACAGCACGCAATACTCACAGACACGTTTGAAGACTTTTGGCCTCATTACAATGTTGGTTGGAATGACAGTCCGACCGACATGGCAGAAGTGAGATTCCGACCGACTCCACTGTGAGCTCTCCGGCCACCGTATTATGATGTATACCAGGCAAATTTCTGACCTCGTCGGATGGAGACGAGTCTGACAAGGCCGCGCTGGTTGGAAACGAGTCTGATTCGACCGCATCGGTTGGAAAGGCTGTTCTATAGGATTCCGCATCCGCAAATACATTGCTTGTACCGTTGAACTGATTATGATGCATCTGACGCAGTTGCAGTTCCATGGTGGCTTGTCTGCCACATTATTTTGCTTCTGATTTGAAACAATGGGACACAGCTAAATCCAGCACTCCAGAAGGGAGGCAAATGTACTGTTGCACCTTTAAATAACACACGTAAATCAGCACTCCCTAAAGTTGAGGTAATAAAACAGGACTCAGCTCCCTT
This sequence comes from Lissotriton helveticus, assembly GCF_964261635.1. NCBI lineage: Eukaryota > Metazoa > Chordata > Amphibia > Caudata > Salamandridae > Lissotriton > Lissotriton helveticus. Next base: position 993,753,144 of record NC_136067.1, read on the forward strand.
TCAAGGCGAGGCAAGAAAAACAGATTCAGGTGCGTTTAAAATGAAACACATATATTTATTACTCTAGCACTTTCAGAAGGAAGGCAAGATATATTAGTTAAGGCATATTCCCAAATATCAAGTAACTTAGGCACAAACCAAGATAACATCTGCCATTTATACACAGAGCAGAGAAATGTATAGGTTATATAAAGTAAGTAAGAAGAATACAACATTGATCGTTCACTCAGCATTCTTGCCAACTCGACTGAAGGAGCCCTTGACAGCCAGGCAGAAGTCTTGATCAGGACCCTTCAAAGTTCTGTATGGCAACACGTCTGCTCCACACCAAGCCCCTGGTTGGGCACCAAGATTTACCCCTTTAATACCTTTTACTCAACCTGTGGTGAAGTTTCTAGTAACCTCTCCCTCTTTCTTCTGTTAGTAAAAACCGAGCTGACCATGCAGGTCTGTGTCAGGGTCAAGATAGAAGCTGGCCAGGCCCCTGTATTTTGACATTGAGACAGAGCTGTACATTGCTCAGATTTCTCCGGCAACAACAATCTCTGCCCTGAAAGGTGCAAAGCACGCATCCCACACAGCATGTTCCAGCTTACTCTGCACGGTGAGGAGCGAATACCAGTTAAGAACGAACACATCCCCCTCACCACCCTACAACTGTGTGAGAGCATAGAAAATTGAGTCCGTTACCCAAGATGGAGTCAGTCAAGCAAGATAGATTCAAAGGTCAATGTATCATTCTTAAGAGCACTACACACATGGCAAGTGTAAATCAGAGAAACTGACGCCAAGAAACACAACACCAACCATACATAGTAAGACACAAAACAACACAGCTTATGTTAATTCAAAGAGTAGACACACCTACCAATCAACCTTAAAAAAAACCTTACTAGACCATGATCCTTTGCTACCACATTCCTGCAGAATCTGATGGAACACATTGCTGTTTCCAGTTACACTGCAGCCATCTCAGCACACATTAATGTACTGCACTTGCATCACTCACTGCACATTTTACACGTATTTGGGTCTTTCTTGTCTTATACACATCTTCAATCTCATACTACCTAATTCTTACTGAGCAAAAAGAGGCATCCACATTTCTCAGATGAGAAGTTGACAGTGTGTGTGGATGAAATCCTCAGAGTTGAGCCACAGTTATTTGGGACCCAAGCCCAACAAACTTTCATCACCCAGAAAAACCTGATGTGGGACCGGATAGTTGACAAGGTGAACACAATAGCCAGCACCCTGCGTACAATGGAGGATTTCAGGAAGAGATGGTACGATGTCAGGAGGAGGGTCAAGATAATAGTCAACAGAAACCACCGGGCCACTGAAAGGACTGGTGGTGGCCCTCCCGAGCCACCAATACCCTTTATTGCCTGGTAGGAGAAGGTGCATGCCATCATGCCACCGGAGAGCTTTTTTGGAATACCTGAATGACTGGAGTCTGGTAAGTGACCACAAAACACAGCAACAAGTCAGCCATGACACTTTGGCACACATAACTGCAATGGTCCAAATTTAGTAATTATGATTTTTTTAATGAAGCAGAGGCCAAAGTATTGTAGATGTGTAACAAGTGCTGACAATCAGTATATCTGCACTGAACATCCAACATTTCACAAACAATCACATTTACAAATTTCAACATGTAGGCTGTCAGGGTATACCCATTAACCCATCATGGCACCAACAACATCTGTCAACATTCCTCAAAAATGGCTCTTAACTAGAGTAAGCCGGTATCAGGTGTGTAATGCCAACCACTTCATCAAGTAAATAGATCTCCCAAAAAGAAAAGACTACACCTACCATCAGCCACTCACACTCCACATAAGAACAACAGCCTCCTGTGTCAGCCATCTCCTCTCTCAACTTCCCCTCACTAGCAGGATGCAATAGGCCCAGGTAGGCTGGCTGTGCTGGTTGGGAGGAGGACTCACTGCCCTGACCACAAATCTCAGCAAGCCTTCTATTTCAAACATCAGGCACCTCTGTCAGCCATCTTGCTACTACACTCACCCTTACTGGCAGGAAGTCTTTGGTTAAGTGGGGGGGATGGAGGAGTGTTTGAAATTACCACAAATCCTAGCAGGCCTTCTACTCCAAATCATGGGTAGTTTGTTAGCTTATGTGGGGGCGCACAGATAAAAAGTCCAAGAGAGATGTAGAATTTGGTGTGTGAAAAAAGTCCTTTATTTAATATTATTCATTCTTTTAAAAGCATCAAACTGCAATTAACAGAACAATCAGCCAACGCGTTTCACTCCCTACCAGGGAGTTTCTTCAGGGCAAGATGAAAGTACATCCGGTAACGCGTACGTGGATCCTCCAAAGTTACGAAAAAAGCGAGAGCAGTCGGCAGTTGTCCGTAGCGTGTAAGGGTTCCTCAGTCGGAGCCCCAGTGGCCCACGCGGTTTTGTAGTCCTACTCCTAGTCTGCCTGTTTTTTCAGTTGTGCTGTTTCCGATTTTTCATTCCACCTTGAAGTATCCGTGAACCTTAACAACACCTCTCAATGTAAATACAAGGATCCCTTAATTATAATAACTGATACGGCTTCCTCACCCTAATCCACGGCGCCGGAACGCGACACCTATAATTAAGGGATCTTGGACTTTTTATCTGTGCGCCCCCACATAAGCTAACAAACTACCCGTGATCTGGAAAACACAGCAACGTCAATTAACAGCTGACGTCGAGGGTGGCTGCACATAAACTTACAAATATTTGGAACTGGGTTCAAGGTGCGGCATTGTAGGGTCCGCTGCTACAATTTTTGTGTACATCGATCTTCTACTCCAAACTATAGCCACCTCTGTCATCCATCTTGCTACTACACTCACCTACACTGGAAGGAAGTAATTTGTCAAGTAGGGGGAGGGAGAGGGGTGTTAGAAATGACCACAAATCTCAGCAGGCCATCTACTCCAAACTACAGCCACCTCTGTCAGCCATCTTGCTACTATACTCACCCTCACTGGCAGGCAGTCATTGGTCAAGTGGGGGCGGGGGAGGGAGGAGTGTTCGAAATGGCCACAAATCCCAGCAGGCCTTCTACTCCAAACTACAGCCAACTCTGTCAGCATCTTGCTACTACACTCAGCCTCACTGGCAGGAAGCAATAGGCCCAGGTGGGCTGGCTGTGCTTGGTGGAATGAGGACTCGCTCCACTGACCACACATCCCAGCCGGCCTTCTACTCCAAACTTCAGGCACCTGGATCTGCCTACTCCCTATCTTCACTTTCCCTCACTGGCAGGAAGCAATAGGCCCAGGTGGACTGGCTGTGCTGAGTGTGAGGAGGACTCACTGCACTGACCACACATCCCAGGAGGCCCTCTACTCCAAACTTCAGGCACCTGGGTCTGCCAACTCTCTATCTTCACTCTCCCTTACTGGCAGGAAGCAATAGGCCCTGGTGGGCTGGCTGTGCTGGGTGGGAGGAGTACTCACTGCACTAACCACAAATCCCAGAAGGCCTTCTAACACAAGCTCACAGAAACAGTCACCTGTAAAGTACCTCCAAAATATTTACCTTATATCTCACTATGGAGTGTAAGGTAAAAATCACTGAGCTTTGTCTACACAATGCTATGCACATAAATGTATGCCTACTTAGGATGATGTACCCCAGTCTCTTGAGGGGAAAGAATGAGACCATTGAGAGAAGTTGGCCTGTCATATGCTGTCCACTAGTCTAGTGGGCACCTTGCACCAGTCCAAATGACCATTATTGATGGTAAGTTTAAAGAAAACCTTTATAGAAAGCTATCCTAGTGGTAGCTATGGAGAGCAGCTTTCAGGCTAAGTCTTGAAGGAATGTAAAGCAGCTTGTTTTACCAGTCTATAATCTAATAAATGACTAAATGAAAGGAGAACCACACCAGGTGTATATAAAATATATAAGTATTTATTCTAAACACATCCCTCTTGTCTGTTTATGAGGCTAGAGGCCAAAATACACAAAGTATACTTATTTAGCACACAGTAAGTTAGCACAGTATACGTTTTGCCCTAGGGGCCTCACAAACCATATACTAAGAAAGTGGTATGAGTACCAATGTGAACATAGAGACAAGGCCTAGGGCCTGTAAAACCGCTGGGGCAACCAGGAACCACCCACTGTAGGGACGCAGGAGACCCACGGGGGATGCGTGCAGTGTCTAAACATAGCCGCGAATCACCATTGACTTCTATGGAGAAAGTTGCGATTAGATTTTTAAAGATTAAGGACACTTAGGAGTGGACTAGGAACAAACCCCTTCAGTACTAGACAGTTCGAGAGTCAAGACCCACGGGAGCACCGAAGTACTCGTGTTACCTCACCCAGGGAAGCCGGGTGCATAGGTGTCTTTTCGTGTCGGGTTTCATTGTCGTTTCCTATGGTGAGCTGCAAAGAAGTGCTGCAGACGACCAGATGAAAAGTGTCCAGATGTATCCATGGGTGATCGAAGATCTGAAGAACCTGAAAGAAGAGGGGACAGAGTCTGGGTCACTTGCCAGTGACCAGGGAGGCAGTAAGAAGATGCCCACCGATGTTGGGTGATTTCAGGTGCCGGAGGGGAAGCTTGATTCTTCAGCCACGAGGACCAGGAGGCATCGACGACAGCCAGGAGATGGATTCGAGCTGTCCCACGTAGGATGTCGAGTGCTGCAGCGTCGGTATCCAGATTGGACCCAACAAGCCCTGGCAACAGCAACCCATGCAGAATGCAAAGATTGGCTGCGGAGCAGACCACCAAGGTCTGAGGAACTCACCCTTTGGAGGGGAGTCAGGGCACGTCTGGAGCAACCAGGGAAGCCCAAGAAACAAAAGAGTGGGGCTTGGACTACGAGTAGCCCAATGCACAACTTCGGGAAAGCTCGGTAAGTAGATGCACTAGCAAATGTGCACGGTCTGCAGGAGTTCCGGTCCCACGTCTCTCGTGATGGCTATAGGTCTCAGCTTTGCTGAGATCTCGTGTCGGCCTCGGAGATGTCTGGAAGTCTGTGTCCTGTGTCGCAGATTCTTCGGGATCTGGCAGGTGCCATGAAAATGCAGACCAGCAAGATGCTTCTTTGGTGCCTGTTTGAACAGGGGAGTCACTCCTTGACCCCAAGGGAGATCCTTCCGTCTTCTAGTTGAAATAGAATGTCGAAGTTCCAGGATATATGTTACAGAGTTTCGTCCAGGGTAATCTAAAGTCCAGGTGACTGGGTTTCTATACTTATACTAAGTTTAGGGGATGGACTAACTCTAAGGTCCCATCTATGGGAGGACCTGGGAAGGGGGTGGTTAAACCCCTTCCCCTTTGTCCAGTTTCATGCCAGAGCTGGGGCTGAGTGCCCCAGCAACCAGTTTGAACTGAGGTATACACAGGGACACCTTGTGTGCCCCAGGCACTGTCTGAAAAGCATTCACTGAATGCACCCACCCTGCCCCAATGCACTAAAGCCTGTCTGGGGAGGTGGATACACCTCCCTGTGATAGGAAACCTATTGTCAAGGCCTCCCCTGCTGGAATTTCGTCCAGCAGCAGGAGGTCAGACTTGTGTCTCTGGCTGCAGCATCCATTTTGTGATGCTGGGGCTCTTTGAAACTATTACCGGTTAAGTAAAGGTGTACATTTCTTCTCCCTCTAGAAGGGTGGAATTCTACCCCCACCGCCAGGACTGGTGTTTGACACCAAACACAACATGTTTTGATGCAGCCATTCAAAAGTTAGTTAAAAGCGAGGTTAAAATGCACTTAAGAGTATATGGTATGGCTGTATCACAGAACAGCTATAGGGAAGTGATTCTGAAAGCTGTAGAGGGGCTCAGCTCACCTAAAACCAAGCACTCTGCCTTCGGGATTGTCAAGGGCTGGTCCCTGTGTAGTCCTGAAGAAGAGATAGGGGAATCTGGAAACATGTTGGCACAAGTGAATAGGCATACCTAACTCATTGACAGTAGGATTCCTAGTTCTCTACCCCACTTTTAATATACCACCTAGGAGCAAGAATATATAATTTATAGCTCACTAGGCAGAGATAGGGAGAGATAGGCTTTGGGGCAGAATTATTTTTAAAGATTTGTACTATTTGTGATTTTAACGCTGCAATTCTGCAAAGTGCATTGCGACCTGCACCGCACTCTGGGGGCTTATTCGCCTTTCCTCTACCGCTGTTCTACCACCGCATTCTACCCCGGACTCCCTCGCAGCCGACTAGGCGCTGACGCGGTGTAGCCAGGGGTAAGCCGCCATCTTGGGGGGATTGTGAGGGTTGCGGACCAGTCGTTGTCCTCCTCCCACCCTCCTCCCGCTCTATAAATGACCACCAGCATTCGTCCGCGCAGCGGGCGGGCGCAGCGGGCGGGCGCAGCGGGCTCAACGGCGGCGTGCCAAAGGCCAGCCCATCTACGCCCGTCCGCACCAGTCCGTCGCCCCTGGCCAGAGACGCTGGCCATATTTTGCCAGATCGAGGGTTTTACTCCAGAGAGGGTCTGCTTAATCTACGCCCTGTGAAGCATCATGGCTGCATGGCCCATATGCACCCCTTGAGTGGCCCGCTAACCTGCCCGTGCAGCCTGTTCTCTCTTTCTACACCCATTGCCATAGGAACCTCCCTTAAACCCCCCATGCAACAACAGTTAAAGGTGATACAGCTGAATGTGCGGTCGTTAGTTAAGCATCATGCCGAAATACTCGACCTCATAACTGACGAATTGCCTGACATATTCTTTTTAACTGAAACATGGATGAGTGACGATATGTTCACTATTTCTAACCTAGCTCTCCCCCCTGATTACTCGATCTCTATGGTAAATAGAGCTACCAGAGGAGGCGATATAGCCGTGATCACGAGATCTGCCTATTCTTGCCTTTTTGAGAAGATCAATTTGGAAGGGGGGGAATGTGCACATTTTAGTATCTCCATAAACACACACTTCACCTTTTCAGGACTGCTAATATACAGGCCCCCTGGACCCGCCTACGGATTTAATAATGCTCTTCTGGAGATAATAGAAGCGTTCGCTGTGGGATTAGCCAATTTTAGCGTGTTGGGTGATCTTAACCTCCACTTTGATCTAGGACACTACTCAATCATCCGCACCCTGACGGCTGACCTGGCTGCCTTTCAGCTTTATCAAGAGTCCCACTCAAATAGGCGGTAATGTGTTGGATCCTATTTTTACCAACATCAAGTTACCCAACACTACTACTCCCATCCCAATAGCCTGGTCCGATCACTTCTTAGTTGATATGACCTTTGACATTCCTATATCTAATCCTGGCAAAACCCAACATTTTATTTTTAAAAGACCCTGGCGCAAGTTTCGGTTAGAAGACTTTCACGCTCTGCTGGAATCCGACACTTTGGGTCCTTATACCAACGTTGAGACAGGATATGACTCCTTTTGTGCATGGCTTATCCGAGCACTAGATACTCTTATATCAGCCACCTGGGTCAAAGGGCGTACTCAGGAGACTAATCCCTGGTACAATGATACCTTGGTGGGCCAGAAGAAGACCTGTAAAAGGTATGAACGTGATTGGAGGAAAGATTATTCCTCTGATAAAAAAGCCCGTTATCTAACGGAGCTTAAAGCATATCATAGAGCGATATGCAGGACACGGGCGGAGTACTATGCCTCTGAAATAAAAATAAGCTCCAACCCCTCCAAAGTCATTTTTAAAATTCTTAAAGAGCTTAGCACTAAAAAATCTCCGAAAATCATCCCTACGTCCTTAGCTCAATGTGAGGAATTGGCCATTTTTTTGTGGAGAAAATTCGTGGTATATACCAATCCTTCACTCCCTCCTCTATGTCTTGTTCCATCTCCCCCATGAGGCCTAGCCTTGCCTCTCAACTGTCGGTCATCCCTGAAATTTCTTGGGAAGAATTTTAAATAGTTGAAATAGAATGTCGAAGTTCCAGGATATATGTTACAGAGTTTCGTCCAGGGTAATCTAAAGTCCAGGTGACTGGGTTTCTATACTTATACTAAGTTTAGGGGATGGACTAACTCTAAGGTCCCATCTATGGGAGGACCTGGGAAGGGGGTGGTTAAACTCCTTCCCCTTTGTCCAGTTTCATGCCAGAGCTGGGGCTGAGTGCCCCAGCAACCAGTTTGAACTGAGGTATACACAGGGACACCTTGTGTGCCCCAGGCACTGTCTGAAAAGCATTCACTGAATGCACCCACCCTGCCCCAATGCACTAAAGCCTGTCTGGGGAGGTGGATACACCTCCCTGTGATAGGAAACCTATTGTCAAGGCCTCCCCTGCTGGAATTTCGTCCAGCAGCAGGAGGTCAGACTTGTGTCTCTGGCTGCAGCATCCATTTTGTGATGCTGGGGCTCTTTGAAACTATTACCGGTTAAGTAAAGGTGTACATTTCTTCTCCCTCTAGAAGGGTGGAATTCTACCCCCACCGCCAGGACTGGTGTTTGACACCAAACACAACATGTTTTGATGCAGCCATTCAAAAGTTAGTTAAAAGCGAGGTTAAAATGCACTTAAGAGTATATAGTATGGCTGTATCACAGAACAGCTATAGGGAAGTGATTCTGAAAGCTGTAGAGGGGCTCAGCTCACCTAAAACCAAGCACTCTGCCTTCGGGATTGTCAAGGGCTGGTCCCTGTGTAGTCCTGAAGAAGAGATAGGGGAATCTGGAAACATGTTGGCACAAGTGAATAGGCATACCTAACTCATTGACAGTAGGATTCCTAGTTCTCTACCCCACTTTTAATATACCACCTAGGAGCAAGAATATATAATTTATAGCTCACTAGGCAGAGATAGGGAGAGATAGGCTTTGGGGCAGAATTATTTTAAAAGATTTGTACTATTTGTGATTTTAACGCTGCAATTCTGCAAAGTGCATTGCGACCTGCACCGCACTCTGGGGGCTTATTCGCCTTTCCTCTACCGCATTCTACCACCGCATTCTACCCCGGACTCCCTCGCAGCCGACTAGGCGCTGACGCGGTGTAGCCAGGGGTAAGCCGCCATCTTGGGGGGATTGTGAAGGTTGCGGACCAGTCGTTGTCCTCCTCCCACCCTCCTCCCGCTCTATAAATGACCACCAGCATTCGTCCGCGCAGCGGGCGGGCGCAGCGGGCTCACCGGCGGCGTGCCAAAGGCAAGCCCATCTACGCCCGTCCGCACCAGTCCGTCGCCCCTGGCCAGAGACGCTGGCCATATTTTGCCAGATCGAGGGTTTTACTCCAGAGAGGGTCTGCTTAATCTACGCCCTGTGAAGCATCATGGCTGCATGGCCCATATGCACCCCTTGAGTGGCCCGCTAACCTGCCCGTGCAGCCTGTTCTCTCTTTCTACACCCATTGCCATAGGAACCTCCCTTAAACCCCCCATGCAACAACAGTTAAAGGTGATACAGCTGATTGTGCGGTCGTTAGTTAAGCATCATGCCGAAATACTCGACCTCATAACTGACGAATTGCCTGACATATTCTTTTTAACTGAAACATGGATGAGTGACGATATGTCCACTATTTCTAACCTAGCTCTCCCCCCTGATTACTCGATCTCTATGGTAAATAGAGCTACCAGAGGAGGCGATATAGCCGTGATCACGAGATCTGCCTATTCTTGCCTTTTTGAGAAGATCAATTTGGAAGGGGGGGAATGTGCACATTTTAGTATCTCCATAAACACACACTTCACCTTTTCAGGACTGCTAATATACAGGCCCCCTGGACCCGCCTACGGATTTAATAATGCTCTTCTGGAGATAATAGAAGCGTTCGCTGTGGGATTAGCCAATTTTAGCGTGTTGGGTGATCTTAACCTCCACTTTGATCTAGAACACTACTCGATCATCCGCACCCTGGCGGCTGACCTGGCTGCCTTTCAGCTTTATCAAGAGTCCCACTCAAATAGGCGGTAATGTGTTGGATCCTATTTTTACCAACATCAAGTTACCCAACACTACTACTCCCATCCCAATAGCCTGGTCCGATCACTTCTTAGTTGATATGACCTTTGAGATTCCTATATCTAATCCTGGCAAACCCCAACATTTTATTTTTAAAAGACCCTGGCGCAAGTTTCGGTTAGAAGACTTTCACGCTCTGCTGGAATCCGACACTTTGGGTCCTTATACCAACGTTGAGACAGGATATGACTCCTTTTGTGCATGGCTTATCCGAGCACTAGATACTCTTATATCAGCCACCTGGGTCAAAGGGCGTACTCAGGAGACTAATCCCTGGTACAATGATACCTTGGTGGGCCAGAAGAAGACCTGTAAAAGGTATGAACGTGATTGGAGGAAAGATTATTCCTCTGATAAAAAAGCCCGTTATCTAACGGAGCTTAAAGCATATCATAGAGCGATATGCAGGACACGGGCGGAGTACTATGCCTCTGAAATAAAAATAAGCTCCAACCCCTCCAAAGTCATTTTTAAAATTCTTAAAGAGCTTAGCACTACAAAATCTCCGAAAATCATCCCTACGTCCTTAGCTCAATGTGAGGAATTGGCCATTTTTATGTGGAGAAAATTTGTGGTATATACCAATCCTTCACTCCCTCCTCTATGTCTTGTTCCATCTCCCCCATGAGGCCTAGCCTTGCCTCTCAACTGTCGGTCATCCCTGAAATTTCTTGGGAAGAATTCAATAAATTAACTGGGCATATTAAGTCTGGCTCGCCGACTGATCCTCTCAGGCCTACCCACTTTAGAGAATCTTCTCTGCATTGCCTGGCCCCGTTGCACAGTCTTATTAACACCTCTTTTTCATCTGCCACTGTTCTAGCTAAATGGAAACAGGCATGGGTATCTCCCATACTGAAAAAACCGACCTTAGACCCTCTGAAACCGGAAAATTTCAGACCCATCTCCTTGCTTCCCTGGGCGGCTAAGATCGCTGAATCCCATGTTAATTCAATTCTGACTAACATTCTGAACGCCAATAACATTTTGGACGAAACGCAACATGGGTTCCGCGCCGGACACAGTACAGAGACGGCTCTTCTGTTCATGATGGAGCACCTTCGCTCCACTCTTGATCACGGTCAAACGGCGGCACTGATCCTATTGGATCTCAGTACCGCCTTTGACACCGTCTCTCATCAGATCTTGCTCCACCGGCTCGAAGAAGCAGGTGTCACGGATTTGGCCCTGGCTTGGTTCAGGTCCTTCCTGACTGAGAGATCATTCCGTGTTTCTACCCCTCCTTTTCTCTCCAGGGCGCACGCTATTGAGCAGGGCGTTCCTCAGGACTCTGCACTAAGCCCCACCCTGTTCAATCTTTACGTCCAACCACTAGCTGCGGTCGCCAAAATATGGGACCTCAACATCGTCTCATACGCTGATGACACGCAGCTGGTCGTTGCCCTTACGGAAGGAACCACCCCTGACCTGGTCAGATTCAAGGCTGGCTTGGCTGCTGTGGCAGACTGGATGACATCTAACTGTCTCCAGGTGAATGCCGCCAAAACTGAAGTCGTATTGGTCGGAAAGAACACCCATCTATGGGGAGACCACTGGTGGCCTAATATTTTAGGTAAAGCCCCTACACCTAAGACGGAAGTAAAAAACCTGAAGGTTTGGCTAGACTCTGCTCTCAGCTTTTGTACTCATATGAAAAAAGTTGCTGCCACGTGCTTTGGCATAATACGCAGCTTGAAACCAGCTCTAAAATTTTTTGATCCCGCCACAAGACAGCTTATTATTCAATCGACGGTTATGTCCAGACTGGATTACGCCTGTTCTCTGCTGCTGGGTGCCAACCAAGCAGAAATTGCCCGAATGCAACGCATTCAAAATGCGGCGGCCAGAGCCTTAGTGAGCCTGCCCCAGTTCAGTTCCATCTCTGCTACCATCAGGAGGCTCCATTGGCTCCCAGTAGTCCAACGAATACAATTTAAGATTCTATGTATCTCGTTTAAAATCCTGCGACATAACACTCCCAAAATGCTTGGTACCGTGCTGGAAATGTATGTTCTCACCCGTGCCTTACGCTTGGCTGGACAAAACTGTGTTAGGGTACCCCGGATTAATCGAAGCCGAGCGGGCAGACGCTCTTTCCGCCTTCTAGCAGCCAAACTTTGGAATGCACTACCAGCCCGCATTCGCGAAGTTAAAGGACTACTAGAGTTTAGGAAAGCCATCAAGACACATCTATTTCGCTTGACCTAATCCCTTCTGTCTGCTCCATGCTATCTGCCTATTTTTCCTTTAAGTTGGACACAGCGCCGGACCGCCCCTTTGCTGGGTGAATTCTACCCAACAGATTGCTCTCAAAAAGTATGATCAATAAAATAGATTTATTCTTGACAAATTAGTCTCCCTTCGCACTTAGTTTAGCTCTTTGTGTTGAGTCACTCATCTTGAAAGATTTGACAGTATTGGCATTTGTGTTGTTGCTCTATGAATAGTAAAGCCAGCAACGAGTCTTCCTATATTATTCAAACTTGGAATGAACTCGAAATTCTATGGAGGCATATAATGAACAAAGTGTCATAGGTGACACGTAGGGCTGGAACATGAATGAAAACTATTCATGCAGGTGGCTAATAACAAAAAATGGCAGTTTGGTCTGAAGAAACTCAAACTTATACCAATATATAGATAATTCATATGGTAATACCAGCAGAGCAGGCATTGAAGAAAAACAATGACCCAACCATATAGGCCAATGTACTGCCTGTTTAAGAAACCAATCTAGAGCCAAAGGGAATATGAGTTATAGAATAAACAGATCCTGCTGGTCAGGAGATCAGTCATGGTCTAGATATATCCTAGGTACCAGAATTAATAGTAATTAGAGAATCACACATACAGCAACCGATAACAAACGATGTACGGCTGATGGAAGGCACCTAAGTGCATGTCTCTAAGTCATTTCCAAGCAAGCATTCTACAGGGAGGTCTGCACTTATCCGAACCTTCTTAAGGCCAGTTACCCCTCCCCAGGAGAAATTAACAACTGCCAGGGCATGGGTGGTCATGACATTGCTAGCATTGATCACTTGGTAAGTCTCACCAAGTATGACTTTTCCAGGGTCCACAAAGTCTGGTGTCACCATTGTGACACTTGCCCCTGTGTCCCTGTAGGCCAAAGCCTATTTTTCATTTATCAAAGGCCATTGTCTGTACTTGCCCAGGATACTGAGACTCACAGTGGAGGTCATGTCCATGCCTCCATCACAGACTAACACAGTCTGAGTTGGAACTCTGACTAGGCCAGAGCCCATCTCAGATCCCAGGGTCAACCCTCCTACACCCTTCTGCTGAGAACCACCATTTGAAGTTGAACTGGGGGAACAGTTGCCTTAGGGGCAATGGTGGCTGGAGCTGCCTCCTTTTTGGTGCAGTCACTTGTTCAATGGCTATTCTGCTTACAGATTTTACACCATGGTTTCCTTGGGCCTTCTTTCTTTTTAGAAGATTGGGAATTCCCACCATTAGAAGCTTTTTGGGGACTGTGTGAAGACTTCTGGTCTTTACCCTTCTCCCCACCTTTTTGATCTTGCTTCTTTTGGTCACCACCTTGGTTCTGTACCTTCTGCTTCACCCTGGTTCTGACCCATTTGTCAGCCTTCTTTCCCACTTCTTGGGGAGAGGTCAGATCAGAGTCTACCAGGTGCTGATGCAACAGCTGATTTTGACAGTTATTAAGGATCTGCTCCCTCGTGATCAGATTATACAATCCTGCGAGTCACACACGTTACTGCCCAATAACCAGCCTTCTAGAGCCTTATTAGCATAATCTACACAGTCAACCCAGTCCTGAATCTTTGTCTTCTGGGTATCTCTGAACTGTATTCTATACTGCTCAGTGGTTAAGCCAAACCCATCTATTTAAGCACTCTTCTGGACCCTGTAGTCATCAGCATCCTCTTCTCTGACAGTGAGGAGCTTGTATTTTCCTTTGTCTACAAAGGAAAGCCACCTGATTGCTGCCCACTGCTCCCGGGGTACCATCTGTACTTTGCAGGCCCTCTCCAGTACAGTTATCCATTTGTGCATGTCATCCCCATTCTGATAGGGAGGGACAATCTTGTTAAGGTTTCTATGGTCATAAGAACTTTCCCCTACCACTAGGGAAGTTGCTGCCACCATGGGGCTCTAGCCCCATCTTTTTTCTTGCTCTTTCAAGCTCTAGGGTTTCCTTTTCTAAGGCTACTCTGTGTCTCCTTATCCTCAGCTGAGCTTCTTCCATTCTCACCTGATGCTCTCTCTTCTCCTAGGAGGTACCCCTCCTATGAGAAGAGGCAGAGGAACCTATGGATGTACCAGCATTATCAGATTCTACTGAAGGTGAGCTGGGTCTTCTGGGCACACCACCACTTCTTCCTGGGGGGACAAAGATAGGGCCACCTTGGCCTTCTCCATCTCCAGTAGGAGCTGGATTCTCCAGGTTTAGGTCATTGTTACCTGCCTGGCCAGCATCAGAGTCTGAGTCCTGGTAGGGTTCCTCCCCACTGGTATTCACTTCCTCTGCTGTACCCACCCCATTGCCTACCTTTCAGGCTCTGTAGCCTGTCTAAAGTCATCAAGCAGTAATGCCTCTATGAGGCGTTGGGTATTGGGATTCTGTCCTGTCTTCAATTTCCTCATGGCACACAGAGCCCTTAACTCTTGGAAAGGGAATGTGTCATATTTAGATGCTGTACTTGACTGACATCTGGCAGAGACCCACTAGGTCCTGCCTTTGAAGTCATGACTAGTGAGGTGTAGTGTATGCACTACCTACACTATTTGTTTACCTACTAAACCTCTCTTGAGTTGTAGAAGGGGTGTGCTAAGCTCTTGACACACAACTCTAAGTTCAGTAGAACTTACTGTATTGTACGCTTGTATTATATATACCTCTGGTACCTTTAGTGGTTTTTCAAATGGTCAACACTTGAGATTATCTGGTAAAACAATGCAAGCTGGAATCCCACACGCTGCACACCAATGTGAGAAGTTGGCCCGGCATATGCTGTCCACTATTCTAGTGGGTACCTTGAACCAGTCCAAATGACCCTTATTGATGGTAGGTTTAAAGACAACCTTTATAGAAAGCTGTCCTAGTGGTAGCTGTGGAGAGCAGCCTTCAGGCTAAGTCTTGAAGGAATGTAAAGCAGCTTGAATTACCCGTCTATAATCTCATGAATGACCAAATGAAGGGAGAACCACACCAGGTGTATATAAAATATATATGTATTTATTCTAAACACATCCCTCTAGTCTCTTTACGAGGCTAGAGGCCAAAGTACACAAAGTAAACTTATTTAGCACACAGTAAGTTAGCACAGTATACATTTTGCCCTAGGGGCCTCACAAACCATATACTAAGAAAGTGGTATAAGTACCACTGTGAACATAGAGACAAGACCTAGGGCCTGTAGAACGGCTGGGCGACCAGTAACCACCCAAGGTATGGACGTAGGAGACACACGGGGCAACGCGTGCAGTGTCTAAGCACAGCCGCAAATCACCATTGACTTCTATGGAGAAAGTTGCGATTAGATTTTTAAAGATTAAGGACACTTAGGAGTGGACTGGGAACAAACCCCTTAAGTACTGGACAGTTCGAGAGTCAAGACCCATGGGAGCACCGAAGTACTCGTGTTACCTCACCCAGGGAAGCCAGGTGCATAGGTGTCTTTTCGTGTCGGGTTTCAACGTCGTTTTCTATGGAGAGCTGCAAAGAAGTGCTGCAGGCGACCAGATGAGAAGTGTCCGGATGGATCCAAGGGTGGATCGAAGATCTGAAGAACCTGAAAGCATAGGGGACAGAGCATGGGTCACTTGCCAGTGACCAGGGAGGCAGTAAGAAGATGCCCACTGATGTCAGGTGATTTCAGGTGCAGGAGGTGAAGCTTGACTCTTCAGCTACGAGGACCAAGAGACGTTGACGACAACTATGAGGTGGATTCGAGCTATCCTATGTCATATGTCGAGTGCTTCAGCGTCGGTATCCGGATTGGACCCAACAAGCTTTAGCAACAGCAACCCACGCAAATGCAAAGATTGGCTTCGGAGCAGACCAGCAAGGTCTGAGGGACTCACCCTTTGGAGGGGAGTCAGGGCATATCTGGTGCAACCAGAGAAGCCCAAGAAATAAAAGAGGTACCTTCGTGAGGACCCACCAGTCGACGGACAAGGGATCGTGAAGGGGCCTCAAGCAGAAATGCTAGAAGCGGACCCACGGAACACTCGTGGAGTGCAGGCCCACAATCTTCGGTGCAGATGGTGCTCAGGGCTTGGACTACGAGTAGCCAAATGCACAACTTTGGGAAAGCTCAGAAAGTAGATGCACTAGCAAATGTGCACGGTGTCCAGGAGTTCTGGTCCCACGTCTCTCATAATGGCTACAGGTCTCAGCTTTGCTGAGATCTCGTGTCGGCCTCGGAGATGTCTGGAATTTTATGACCTGTGTGGCAGATTCTTCGGGATCCAGCGGGAGCCTTGAAAATGCAAACTAGTAAGATGCTTCTTTGGTGCCTGTTTGAACAGGGTAGTCACTCCTTGACCCCAAGGGAGATCCTTCCATCTTCTAGTCAAAATAGAATGTTTAAGTTCTAGAATATATGTTGCAGAGTTTCGTCCAGGGTAATCTAAAGTCCTAGCGACTGGGTTCCAATACTTATATTAAGTTTAGGGGATGGACTAACTCTAAGGTCCCACCTTTGGGAGGACCTGGGGAGGGGGTGGTTACACTCCTTCTTCTTTGTCCAGTTTCACGCCAGAGCTGGGGCTGAGTGTCCCAGCAACCGGTTTGAACTGGAGTATGCACAGGGACACCTTGTGTAACCCAGGCACTGTCTGAAAGGCATTCACTGAATGCACCCACCCTGCCCCAATACACTAAAGCCTGTCTGGGGAGGTGGTTACACCTCCCTGTGATAGGAAACCTATTGACCAGGCCACCCCTGCTGGAGTTTCATCCAGCAGCAGGAGGTCAGACTCGTATCTCTGGCAGCAGCATCCATTTTGTGATGCTGGGGCTCTTTTAAACTATTACTGGTTAAGTAAAGGTGTACATGTCTTCTCCCTCTATAAGGGTGGAATTCTACCCCCGCCACGAGGACTGGTGGGGGATAGGATTCCAAAGTGTTTGACACCAGACACAACATGTTTTGATGCAGCCATTCAAAAGTTAGCATTTACTGCGAGGTTAAAATGCACTAAAGAGTATATGGTATGGCTGTATCACAAAACAGCTATAAGGAAGTGATTCGGAAAGCTGCAGCGGGGCTCAGCTCATGTTTGGGCACCCTCTCACACAAAACCAAGCACTCTGCCTTCGGGATTGTCAAGGTCTGCCATAGGAGTGCCTTATTGGTTTATATGTGTCTGTATATTGAGGTAGCTATAGGTATACTATATATTAGTAAGGGGTACTCACACCACCTTACCCAGGCTGCAGTGGCAGACCTGCGGTGCCATTTTGGAAGGCTTCCCAGGGGTTGCATAATTCATGCTTCAGCCCCTGGTAGGCCTCTGGGGTACCTATGCCCTTGGTACCTAAGGTACCATATACTAGGGACTCACAAGGGTAACCCAGGAACCAATCTGGAGTGTACCTAATGTACATGCAATCGATTTAGAGAGGAAGCAGCTAGGCTGGGGTCCTGCGAGACTAAAGTTGATAAATCAGCGAAACACAGCAAAAAGTGGGGGTAACCATAGTAAGCAGATCCTACTCTCCAACAACCATCACTCACATCATGACTAAATTTTAATGGAAAATACACAACCTCTACGGGCCTAGGTAGTAACATCAATATCCCTGGTGATACAGAGACCATGCACAGCACACAGGAATAACATATATTATTTCTAATTGAGGAGTACGTGTGTCATTCCAATCATTTAGATGTGGAGCTCACTAATCCTCAAGTGTCATCTAATAAGTGTCAGATACAAGTCAATGTCAGTAGAAATGTTACAAATAATTTTGAGAACATGGCTATATCAGCACAGAGGTGGAGCAAGCCTATAATCCATATCATGATAAAGTTGCATTGTTTATGCCAAATAAAGCCTTACATCATGAGGATGGGTGCCAAATCATCCATCTAAAACTTTTTAGAATCCAGGCATTTACTGAATGTGTGCCAGTTGGGGTACAATGTATAGTCACAAATTTGACTGTGTTATATCTGTACCAACAGGGCGATGTGGGAACACCTCCCTGCAGAGTGAAAAAACTAGCAAGTCTCAGTCTCCAACCCTGAATGAGCTCCCTGGCAAAGAAGACTCTCCTGTACCCTTGGACGAGGAGGAGCAACCTGGCCCATCAGGTCCGGCTCAACAAACGGCACCAGTATGTCCATCAGGATCCACTGCGACATCTCCCACCTCACTTACCAACACACAGCTGACCCCTACCACAACAGATATACCATTACCATGGGCAACAACATCAACACAGCAGCACAGTCCACTCTGGAGTTGATGAACCCAAACCCAGTCAATGAGGAAGGAGGATCGCGTTTGGCTGTGCAGGCACAAACTATGCCAGCCCGTGGGGGGTAGGGGTGGTAGTAAAGATGTGTGGATCCACGCCCACAAGCAGCTAGTGCCACTGATGCCCAGGCCAACCTCTCCCGGTTACCAGGGAGCAATAGGCCAGGTTTCTGAACACCTCCAGGCCCTTGAACTAGAGGCGTCCCAAGACCAAATACTTGAGCCCTTCAATGATTAAATGGACGAGGTCATAGGGGTGCTGAGTACTACCCTCCAATAGGCATTTTCACATACAACTACCCCTCCCTGTGTGATGTCTCCATCTGTCCCCTCAACATTTGAACAAGCCAAAGGGAGGAACGCTGAGTCTGGTGTAACCCAGGAGCCTGCAGCTGTTGTTCATCCCCAAACATGAGGTGGGTCATCCAAAGAAAGATAAGGCAGGGTCGGATGGCAGCCAGTAAAAATATGCCTCACCTGATATCCTATTTTGTGAGCAAACTATGCAGTTTGTTGACCAATCCTACCAAATGTTCTACATCTGATGGAAGTACACTGTTGGACTTTGGACTCTGATAACTGTGGCTATGCTTTTTTGGATTTCATCCAACAACACTGTCAACTTCTCTAATGCCATTTTTATTTTATCAATGATCCATACTGTGTGTCATCATCACCTATTCACCATGTTTGGCAAATAAAAACTCTTTGCACATCATTACCAGCTCATGTTGTGCCTTTGACATCCACCTCAAATTGTTGTGAGTATCATGTGATCACACTGATAAAAGAGTAATCAACCTAGGACAACAAGTACATGTACATTGTAACTTAAGTGCCACAAAGTCAAACAAACGTGGCACCACAAGATAGTCATACAGATTCAGTGTATCATACAAACTTTAGTCCATGGTACTTATTCACACATTGTCAATTGTATAAACAATCATTACAAGGTAACATCCCACTCAATAATTTATGCCACCAACCTATTTTCTCATGTTCAATCAACTAAACAACAATTTATGTGGCGCTAATCAGACAATGCAAACTTCAATGCAAAACATACATTTTATATTTTGAGAACACCTGGTAACATATCACAAACACCATAAATGCCATAAACAATCAGTAGACAAAAAAGCAATCAGACCAGTACTGCAGGCCAGTGTAAACAGGACTCATAACAGGAAGTGGTGCTGCACTTTTAGGTAGGTTTCAAGCATATGTCAGTGGTGTGGCACTTGCACTGTGGCATACATCGAGGACACGCATCTACAGTTACATCAAGTGTTCACATATTGATTATTTGGGTGAAATGCATGTAAATTACCATGGTCTATCCCCACCACCACATTTGTGAGTGCATGATGGTACACATATTGCAAAAAAGTACACACGATGGGATGAAAGTCAATTGGCATTGTAGCAACTTGCATTCCTACTATTGCAAGCAGGTGTAATAATAGATATGTATGACTAAAGTCTGTGCCAAACATTCTCAGGATCATTCCATGTCTAGGTTGTACTCAGACACATCATCATATACCTGGTGATGGCACAACTCAGAAACTCTCCTCAGTTGATGACATGGCAAAACAACAAAATGAAATTAGATTAGCAAGGACAAAGCATGTCTCACAAGTAGCATTAAACTGAAAATTCAGCCAGAACAAGTTTACTGTTAACACTAGTTAAGCAAGAATACCACAGTGTGAATGCAACCATAACCATGTTCAAAACCTGTCCTGCATAAACATTAGCATACTTAGCCTACACTCTGATGTGTGCATACACATAGTCCGCACAGCTACACAACAACAAACACAGTTGAATTGGAAATACATCTCAGTGCCCACTTACAGTCATAAAAAGAAGTTGTTGATAAGCTGTTGTTTGAACTGGAGTATGCACGGGGACACCTTGTGTGACCCAGGCACTGTCTGAAAGGCATTCACTGAATGCACCCACCCTGCCCCAATACACTAAAGCCTGTCTGGGGAGGTGGTTACACCTCCCTGTGATAGGAAACCTATTGTCCAGGCCACCCCTGCTGGAGTTTCATCCAGCAGCAGGAGGTCAGACTCGTATCTCTGGCAGCAGCATCCATTTTGTGATGCTGGGGCTCTTTTAAACTATTACTGGTTAAGTAAAGGTGTACATGTCTTCTCCCTCTATAAGGGTGGAATTCTACCCCCGCCACCAGGACTGGTGGGGGATAGGATTCCAAAGTGTTTGACACCAGACACAACATGTTTTGATGCAGCCATTCCAAAGTTAGCATTTACTGCGAGGTTAAAATGCACTTAAGAGTATATGGTATGGTTGTATCACAAAACAGCTATAAGGAAGTGATTCGGAAAGCTGCAGCGGGGCTCAGCTCATGTTTGGGCACCCTCTCACACAAAACCAAGCACTCTGCCTTCGGGATTGTCAAGGTCTGCCATAGGAGTGCCTTATTGGTTTATATGTGTCTGTATATTGAGGTAGCTATAGGTATACTATATATTAGTAAGGGGTACTCACACCACCTTACCCAGGCTGCAGTGGCAGACCTGCGGTGCCATTTTGGAAGGCTTCCCAGGGGTTGCATAATTCATGCTTCAGCCCCTGGTAGGCCTCTGGGGTACCTATGCCCTTGGTACCTAAGGTACCATATACTAGGGACTCACAAGGGTAACCCAGGAACCAATCTGGAGTGTACCTAATGTACATGCAATCGATTTAGAGAGGAAGCAGCTAGGCTGGGGTCCTGCGAGACTAAAGTTGATAAATCAGCGAAACACAGCAAAAAGTGGGGGTAACCATAGTAAGCAGATCCTACTCTCCTACAACCATCACTCACATCATGACTAAATTTTAATGGAAAATACACAACCTCTACGGGCCTAGGTAGTAACATCAATATCCCTGGTGATACAGAGACCATGCACAGCACACAGGAATAACATATATTATTTCTAATTGAGGAGTACGTGTGTCATTCCAATCATTTAGATGTGGAGCTCACTAATCCTCAAGTGTCATCTAATAAGTGTCAGATACAAGTCAATGTCAGTAGAAATGTTACAAATAATTTTGAGAACATGGCTATATCAGCACAGAGGTGGAGCAAGCCTATAATCCATATCATGATAAAGTTGCATTGTTTATGCCAAATAAAGCCTTACATCATGAGGATGGGTGCCAAATCATCCATCTAAAACTTTTTAGAATCCAGGCATTTACTGAATGTGTGCCAGTTGGGGTACAATGCATAGTCACAAATTTGACTGTGTTATATCTGTACCAACAGGGCGATGTGGGAACACCTCCCTGCAGAGTGAAAAAACTAGCAAGTCTCAGTCTCCAACCCTGAATGAGCTCCCTGGCAAAGAAGACTCTCCTGTACCCTTGGACGAGGAGGAGCAACCTGGCCCATCAGGTCCGGCTCAACAAACGGCACCAGTATGTCCATCAGGATCCACTGCGACATCTCCCACCTCACTTACCAACACACAGCTGACCCCTACCACAACAGATATACCATTACCATGGGCAACAACATCAACACAGCAGCACAGTCCACTCTGGAGTTGATGAACCCAAACCCAGTCAATGAGGAAGGAGGATCGCGTTTGGCTGTGCAGGCACAAACTATGCCAGCCCGTGGGGGGTAGGGGTGGTAGTAAAGATGTGTGGATCCACGCCCACAAGCAGCTAGTGCCACTGATGCCCAGGCCAACCTCTCCCGGTTACCAGGGAGCAATAGGCCAGGTTTCTGAACACCTCCAGGCCCTTGAACTAGAGGCGTCCCAAGACCAAAGACTTGAGCCCTTCAATGATTAAATGGACGAGGTCATAGGGGTGCTGAGTACTACCCTACAATAGGCATTTTCACATGCAACTACCCCTCCCTGTGTGATGTCTCCATCTGTCCCCTCAACATTTGAACAAGCCAAAGGGAGGAACGCTGAGTCTGGTGTAACCCAGGAGCCTGCAGCTGTTGTTCATCCCCAAACATGAGGTGGGTCATCCAAAGAAAGATAAGGCAGGGTCGGATGGCAGCCAGTAAAAATATGCCTCACCTGATATCCTATTTTGTGAGCAAACTATGCAGTTTGTTGACCAATCCTACCAAATGTTCTACATCTGATGGAAGTACACTGTTGGACTTTGGACTCTGATAACTGTGGCTATGCTTTTTTGGATTTCATCCAACAACACTGTCAACTTCTCTAATGCCATTTTTATTTTATCAATGATCCATACTGTGTGTCATCATCACCTATTCACCATGTTTGGCAAATAAAAACTCTTTGCACATCATTACCAGCTCATGTTGTGCCTTTGACATCCACCTCAAATTGTTGTGAGTATCATGTGATCACACTGATAAAAGAGTAATCAACCTAGGACAACAAGTACATGTACATTGTAACTTAAGTGCCACAAAGTCAAACAAACGTGGCACCACAAGATAGTCATACAGATTCAGTGTATCATACAAACTTTAGTCCATGGTACTTATTCACACATTGTCAATTGTATAAACAATCATTACAAGGTAACATCCCACTCAATAATTTATGCCACCAACCTATGTTCTCATGTTCAATCAACTAAACAACAATTTATGTGGCGCTAATCAGACAATGCAAACTTCAATGCAAAACATACATTTTATATTTTGAGAACACCTGGTAACATATCACAAACACCATAAATGCCATAAACAATCAGTAGACAAAAAAGCAATCAGACCAGTACTGCAGGCCAGTGTAAACAGGACTCATAACAGGAAGTGGTGCTGCACTTTTAGGTAGGTTTCAAGTATATGTCAGTGGTGTGGCACTTGCACTGTGGCATACATCGAGGACACGCATCTACAGTTACATCAAGTGTTCACATATTGATTATTTGGGTGAAATGCATGTAAATTACCATGGTCTATCCCCACCACCACATTTGTGAGTGCATGATGGTACACATATTGCAAAAAAGTACACACGATGGGATGAAAGTCAATTGGCATTGTAGCAACTTGCATTCCTACTATTGCAAGCAGGTGTAATAATAGATATGTATGACTAAAGTCTGTGCCAAACATTCTCAGGATCATTCCATGTCTAGGTTGTACTCAGACACATCATCATATACCTGGTGATGGCACAACTCAGAAACTCTCCTCAGTTGATGACATGGCAAAACAACAAAATGAAATTAGATTAGCAAGGACAAAGCATGTCTCACAAGTAGCATTAAACTGAAAATTCAGCCAGAACAAGTTTACTGTTAACACTAGTTAAGCAAGAATACCACAGTGTGAATGCAACCATAACCATGTCCAAAACCTGTCCTGCATAAACATTAGCATACTTAGCCTACACTCTGATGTGTGCATACACATAGTCCGCACAGCTACACAACAACAAACACAGTTGAATTGGAAATACATCTCAGTGCCCACTTACAGTCATAAAAAGAAGTTGTTGATAAGCTGTTGTTGCAAGTGAACTCATTCCTCCTCACCTCTGTCTTCATTGCCCAGTCCAGGATACCCAGCAAGTGGCATCTGCTGGTCTTCTTCATCTTCAAACAGAGGACTTTTTTTCCTAATTGCCAGATTGTGGAGCATGCAGCAGGCAACGGTGATCTGGCACATCTTTCCAGGAGAATATTGTAGGGCACCTTCAGTTTTGTCAAGACAGCGTAATCTTGTCTTCAGGATGTCAAATATTCGCTCCACTATACACCTTGTCCTCCCATGGGCCTCATTGAAGCGGACTTCTCCTGGGGTGACTGGATTCTGTAATGGCGTTAGTAACTATGACTGGTTGGGTATCCTATGTCTCCTAAATGGAAGTTAGACAGGAGTACAATGTTCAAGCAAACATTAACTAAATAAACACACAAAACCACTCACAACAAACATCATTATGAACCTTACTTACCAACAAGCCAGGCCCACTCTGGAAGTAGTTGAGTCATGAAATGGGTTATGACACTGTTCCGTAGAATGTAGGAGTTGCGGGCTGATCTGGGGAATCTGGCACAGACGTGGCAAATATAGATATCTGGCAAGCATACCACCTCTACGTTGATTGAGTGGAAGAGCTTCCTGTTGATATAAACTTGCTCATTGGCCTGTGGTGGAATCAAAACAATATTTGTACCATCGATTGCTCCAATAAGATGTGGGATTCACCCAAACCCATAAAGTCAGCTTTGATAGTCGTCAATTCCAGAGGTTTGGGAAACTTGGTGTAGCTGTCCATGTGTCTGGTCAATGCCTGCAGTACATCCCAAAGTACATTGCTAAACATAGGATGGGAAATTCCACCAAATGTTGCCCCTGTGTACTGGAACGACCCCATGGCCAAGAAATGCAGTACTGCCATCACCTTAACTTTGGGTGTCAGTAATGTAGGATAGTAGCGATGCAGACGCAATCAGGGTGCCAACTGCTGGCATAAATAATTTACTGATGCCTTATTGCGACATTATTTTCTGATCAAGTCTCTCTCTTCCATAGTTTGTAGGGCATGAAAGGGCCTGTAGACAGGAGGCTGTCTTATGACTCCTCCGCGATACCTATGTGTGGAGTGTAAACACAATAGGCGTCAGATCACAATGTCCCCAGCAACATGTACTTAGGCAAACTCCAAAGACCAAGTAACCACACATGACATTCCATCGCTTATCTTAGTACCCCCGGGGTCCCCAGGCATCTCGCATCCACCACTGTCCAGTGCACTGTTAGTGCATGGCATGACCTTGCTAAGGCAACCCAATGCACACTAATGTATTCCCTGCTCCTGCCCTCCCCGGACGACACGATCTCCCGGTTACACAGGAGGGCGGCTGCCGCCGGCTTTTCCTCAAACTCTCCATTCACGCCTGGGGACACGCTTATACAAGTGGGAAGTTTAGCACTAGCGATTAATTCTTTTAAGATGTGAACCCCACCTCTATAGAATGCTTCTATTACATTAGACTCCGTCAGGATGTGTAAGCTGTCACACCCAACTACCCCCTCGAACCCCCAGTAATGCCCTCGCTACATGTATTATTGCAACAGGATGCCCCAGCATATGTGCTATCGCTACTATACCGCGCAGTACAAGGCAACAGAGAATATCATCCACCATCGGCCCGGAACAGATGGGAGGAGGAGCTAGGTCACCCCATTACCGAGGAACAGTGGACGTACTGCTCTAAACAGACAGGAGATATCTCCACCAGAAGTAGATTTAGAATTATACATTACAAATATGTCCATCGCTTATATTATACACCGGCGCGGATGTACAGACTGAAGATTCGAGATAACGATCACTGTGACTTCTGCGGAAGGGAAAGGGCCGACTTTAGACACTTAGCCTGGGATTGCCCACCTATACAGCGCTATTGGGCAGAGATACTCGCTGAGCTGGACCTCATGACAGGCCTACATATCCCTACAGATCCCCTAACTGCCCTGTTAGGATACACTGAACCCCTCACTGCCAAAATGCGCAAATACACCTACCTGGCGCTGCTGCTCGCTAAAAGGAGAATCGCCTGTAAATGGGGCAGGGGGAGAGCGCCGAAATATAAGGACTGGCTCCGGGACCTTATTTATTGTCAAGAGCAATTACATATATATGCAGATCTTCAACCCCCCTCATCACGTCCAAAAGACAGCTGGGGCCCCTTGCAAGCTTATTTACTGGAACATGCTACTGACACTGACACGGAAGCCTCATGATGAGCAACCAATGCCCCTGGCAGCGCCTTTTACCCGGGCCCGCACATATCGTACATTGAAGGATAAGGGACAATACGGGACACTGCTTCATATTTTATAGGCTGGAACACTCAATCACCATAGTCATGTCTCTCTAGATCACAGTGCATCAGTGGAGCCGTTCACTGTCCATGGTTCTGTTGATGGTTAGTGTTTGATGCTATATGCGTACAATGATATCCCTCCCTTTACAGCTGAGTGCTCCATCTGACGCGTCGGCCCGGAAGGGTGGTAGGCGGCTTGCTGTGTATCCCCCTACCCCCTTTTAAAACGTCACCTGCACATTTGAAATGTTGCATTGCCGGCCCGATTGCGGTTGTAGGCAGTATGCTCAGATGTATACTTATTGTTGGTCTATAATAAAGATTTTTTTCCAAAAAAAACACACATGACATTCCATAGCAGTGCAAACCAGATTTCACAGGACAAAAAGATTCTAAACATGCTACAGCATACATGTCACTTCTGATAATGTCACAAATGTATAGTTACGCAGGAAGGACAGTACACTGGAGTCATATCACTTCTGACAAAATTTTTGGGGCAAAATCAAGCAGGACAGAGTCCAGATCTCAGAAGCCAAGAACACATGACTTAGGTATTTTAAATGACTGAGCGAGTTTTATCATAAACACAGTAGGATCATGTTATGTATTGCATCATGTACCCCACATACATCTTGAGTTTCGATCATCACTTCATGCAGACAAATCTTACGTGGTGGACACTGTCATGTTGTGATGTCTGTATTGCATATACAATGACATACACAACCCATTGACAATGTGCATCTTTCTAAATATGCAGATGAACACTTAAGTATAGTACATAAAGACCACGTACAGTGTCCCATTTACCTGCAACGCCTCAATAGGGTGCTGGGACATTTGAGACTAATGGTCCTCTGGAAAGGTAGGATTCTGTACATCAGACACATACCTTCTTACCACCTGGATATCACACCAATCACACACTGGGTGACAGTGGTTTCCAACACTGTCTGTTAAATGGTGTATTTACACCTGTTAATAGACACGGGCCACATACTGCCTGAGAGATCATGGAAAATCAGAAACTGTACTGTGTGCAGGTTTAACCCGCCAACAAGTGTTTCAGAGTCCTCTCATGGTGACTCCATCATGTGAGTGTGGCCGTTTAATTTGTATGCTCCTTCAACACACAATATAATGCATCCAGGCATGGTGTAGTACAAAACAACATTTGCATGTTTTTACACCAACCGATCCTTCATTCAAAAGTCGCCATAGGTGGTTCAGAATTGAGGTGGACACAGCCAAAGGCTGTAACTTGTATTGGTGACAGTTGCGGATCACAGATTGTGTCCGCCTACAGTGAAGACTGATACAATAAACTTCCATTGCTAATGTAACATTCCTACTCGCGGACCGCCGGCTGTTTTGAACTGTGCGGTAGTCAGAGTGTCAGGTAGCAATCGAATCCATTGAACAGCTTCAGAAAATGCAACCAATGTGGGCCTATCCCTTTGACCACCCGCACAGAAGACCACCTATGCAGTCTAGATATAAGTCTTGTGTTTTGCAATAAAGATCACTTGCCTTCAGAAACTGCACTTCTACAGGCCTCCCCCTCTCTCTGCTGCTGTTCACATCCTCTGGGAGCTACAATGCCTCGCTGTACAGAATCAGGGCCCCTGCTTTCACACCAGAGGAGCTGAAGATGCTGGTAGACACGGTCCTATCCCTAATGGGTTCCAATCAAGGAAAATTCAGAGTCAAAAGGGCACTCGCCTGGGTTGTCCCTCTCACCCAGGCTATTTGCACTCTACCTGGAGTACCTCCTCCAGAGGATTTGCAACAATAAAAGGTCCATGGGTCCCCTTACGCCAAGATACATTTAAAGTATTGGCCTTTGCTAACGATATTATGCTCTCCTTGACTGACCCGGTGCAATTCCTGCTGAACATATTGCAGCTACAAGAGGAATATGAGATACTCGCGGGCCTCAAGATCAACCTATCAAAAACTGTTGGACTGGTGGTGTCTGGGGGGAGATGTTCTTTCAGAAACTTTACTTAGAGACTCCCTTCCAGTAGACACTAAACTCTTTGCCATACTTGGGAGCGACCTTGACCTAAGACCTGCATGCCTGCGCTAGAGCCAACTTCAAGCACTTAGCACACTCTCTCAAAGCTTTAACTGCCTCCAGGCATCTCCACACTCAATCATGGGTCAGGAGAATAGCCTCCTTCAAAATGTCCTCCCTCTCCTAGAAACATGTTCCAGATACTCCCTCTCCAATCCCATAAGTGGGAACTTGAGCAACTGATGGATATTATTAAGTACTTCATCTGGGCAGGTAGACGCCCCAGACTCAGATATCAAACTACAACATGCCACCCGAAACATGGAGGGTTTGGTATTCCCAGTATATAGCTCTACTAAATAGCGACGCATGTAACGGCCTCATTACAATGTCGGTAGGAAAGCATTCAGACCGACTCCTTGTCGGAATCGTTTCCGACCGACTCGGGTTAGGGGAGTCCGACCAACCGATTACGATATTTCCGAATACCGTTTGGTCGGACTCCCATTAACTTCAATGGGAGCTTGTGTTCCGACAGACAATTGAAAAAAGGGGTGGTTGCGGAAAACCTTGCACCCTGTGGCGGCACCCCATGGGGCCTGCCACCCTGTGCATCGTTGGTAAGAGAGGTCCCATGGGTACCACCATAGGCCCCAACCGGAGGCCTCGGAGTGAAGCGGGGCCTGCTACGGGCCTCCAAAGTCAGTTTCCGACAACAGTTTTGTGTCGGACGGATCGATTCGGAAAGGCTGTCTGAATCTGACATCATGTCGGTTGGAAATGCGGTTCATAGACCTGTACGATTTGGCTCTGGCCGACTCAGAGTCTCCGAATGCCAGTTGGAGCCAAATCGGAAAGACCGAACGGTTACTTCCCATTGTAATCGGTTGGTGGGAAATGTTTCCGAGTTGGTCAGAAAATAGGTTCTGACACGGGTTATGAAAATCCGAAGTCCCTTCGGTGCGTTTCTGACCGATATCGTAATTGGCTCTTTAGATGCATAGCTGAATGGCTCCAAGTGTAAACAGTTACACCCTGTTGCTTCATTGACCAGAACATAACAGCTAGACCATTGACAGAGGGTTCTCTGGTTTCTAAGATCACAGGGCTGTTGCAACCTTTACATTCTACAGATCACATGGGTTACCCTAGATGCTTGCATCTACCTCTCTAGATATAAGGGGGTTACTGTGTAACCATCCCCTCTGACCCCAATACATGGAAACAGAGACTTCACCCCCAGCATGGAGAGATCAAGTTTCAATCATGAATCGTAAACAGCTGCAATTGGCTTTGGGACATGTTCTGTTAGGACAACATTCAGTCCTTCGAGAACATCAAACTAACATATCACGTTCCAGAGTGGAAGAGATTCCACTATTTGCTGACACTGGGTTCTACACTCACACAAAAAGACAGTGCCACAAGGCCTCTCACATACATCAAGAAGTTTTTACAGAGCCTCTCAGCATCACGACACTTGGTTACGAACAGTTGGGAGGAGGACCTGGGCATTGAACTGGACAATGGGATGCCATACACATGCACACATCCAAATTTCATGAGACAAGGTCAGGGAAGGGAATCACTTTATAAGATCATATACAGATAGCATTTCACACCAGCACAGCTACAAATGTGGGACAGCAACCACTCTGATGATGGCTGGAGGAGTGCGGAGGGACTGGGGCCATTTATCACATCCTAAGGACCTGCCCTCACCTGAGTCAGTTCTGGGAATAGGTCCTGAGCATTATTGGAAATATTGAGCGAGGTAAGGACCACATCTTGATACTATTGGGGCTCCCCTAAAAAATACATACCGCTTCACACCACTAAAGTTAAAAAAAATCTCCCACCTTCCCATAGCAGCAAAACAGATCATCCTGGGCCTTTGGGGAAAAGACCTCATCTCAAACACCTTAATGTGGCTACATAAAATATGACAACTGCTTGCCTATAAGAAGATAGCATACGATATGCAAGACTCATCAGACAAATTCACCATAAGTGTGTGACCTAATCCTAGAGTAACTTAACCAAGGCAATAGGGACCTCACATGCCCTAGTTTAGCAAAAACTAGAAGCTAACTGTTACACCTTTCAGCCTTAGGGTGGTCTTCTGCCAAACTTGTTGCCTACCTACCTCCATTTTTGCCGAAATTCGTTTTTGTTGACCGTAGCACTTTGTGCACTTTACCACTGCTAACCAGTGCTAAAGTGCTTGTGTTCACTCCCCTAAACATGTTCTGATTGGCATACACTTGATTGGCATATTTAATTTACCATATACCCAGGGACTGTAAAGGAAATGCTACCCGTGGGCTTTCAGATCTTATTGTGCTACCCACTTAAGTACCACTGTAAAATATGTCCCAGGCCTGCCATGACAGCCTAAATGCAGTTTTAAACTGCCATGTGGACTTGCATTTGAACGTGTTGCAAAGCCGTAAGATCCCCTTTTATTACATATGTCACCCCTAAGGTAGGCTGTGGGTAGCCCACAGAGCAGGTTGCTGTGTAATTAAGAGATTGGACATATACTTTTAAATCTTACATGTCCTGTTAGTGAAAAACTCCTAAATTAATTTTCCTCTACTGTGAGTCCTACAACTTCCAAAGGATAACCTAGGAATTCCTTACTACATTTAAGAAGTTGTAGTTCCTAATTGGGAGCAGGCAGCTATGTTGTGTTTGGTTTCAATATAATTGTAATTATATTGATATTGATAAATATTTATAAAGTGCAACGAATTAAAGGAAACTAGAGAGGGGAGGAAAAGAGCCAGGATTTAAGATTTTTTCTAAAAATTCTCAAATTTGGCTGACCTCTGAGGTGACAGGCAGCTGATGCCAATGTAGGCAGGAGGAAAGTTCAAAACTCCTCCAACCCCAGGAAACTTTTTAAGTTTTGGGGACAATCACCTTGTTGGATGTTGTGGAATGCATACATATACTTGAAGTATACAATAAAACTTTTCTTTTAGATACTCCCGAACCAGTGACCTGGGGAGCTCTGTACACTGTGCATAGTGCTTTTGAAGGCTGTTCTCTTTTTTACTGGGAGCTAATAGCCTCCTCCAATGTCTTGGAAACCAAATGGTATTTTAGGATTTTCTTAAGAAGCCTTGTTGCTGCATTTTGCAGCTCTGCGATTTATTTAAGAAACCTTGTTGAATGCCCAAATAAAGGGCATTACAACAATCAAGTCTTGACAAGACTAGAGAGATTAAGACTGTCTTGTGTAGATTGATTGGTATGAAAGGTAGCATTTTCTTTACGCCTTTTAGTAGGACGAAACAGTATGAGGTAACTTTATTGATCTGATCGGTGAGGGAAAGTTAGGAGTCAAAGGTTGCCCGCAAATTCCTTACTTAGGGTGCTGGCATGGGGAGAGGGCCCAACAATTGCGGTCACCAAGCTGTGTTCCAAAAAGAGGTGTCCTTACCAAAAAATAGCATCTTTCTCCAAATTCAGCTTCAAACAATGATTGCTCATTCAACTGACTATTGATCTCATGCAGTTGTTGAAGAGGTATGCCACCTATTCCACATTACTTGTGATTGGAACTACGATCACCATAAGAGATAGTTGAGAAACTGAAGTACAGAATCAGCTTAGGTAGAGGAGCCACATAAATATTACAAAGCATAGGGATCAATGATGATCCTTGCAGTACACCACAAGGCAAGGTGAAAGAACCTGAGGTAAACTACCAAAATGTGACTGACGAAACATGACGTGAAGAAAGCACAGATATCCCAGGCTTCTATATGCCTTTTACAAAATGTATTGATGAGCCTCGAAATAAAATGCAAATTTAGGGCCGGGCGTGGGTCGTAGAGAGTGATTCTGCAAATCTACCAGCGGAAGGCTGTGGCTGTGGCCCTGTACAAAGCTAAACTGAGAAAGCTTCAAATTTAACAGAATAACTTCCTCAGGTTGCTGCTGGCCTTGGGTCCTGAAATCTCATTTGTGCATTTGGAGTTGGATATCTCTTCCATTACGGCTCAAGCTGGGCTAAAGCCTTTGTTGTATTGGATGCACATTCATAGAAACCCTGGTGCACCCGTCTATGTAAAATCCATTCACGAAATGTCTCCCGCTATAGTAAAGGTGGCAGTAATTGACTATATGTCAGGAGTTTATTGAAAGTGTTACATTTAGACCACCAAAGGAGGGATCCATTCAGAATTGATCTAGGCTCTACTGAGCTTGTCAGGCAACCGTACTGCTCACAATTTTTTTATGAATGTTTTTATTGAGTTTTACTAAATAATAGGTCATCAAAAAACTATGTCTGCAGTATACAGGTGTCTTTCCTTCCTCAACATTGTAGTTACATGGTACACACCCGTTCACGAATGTATAATGGTCCTCACACGTATCCATTTCCTACACCCAATCCAGTAGTCCCAGTGTTTTTATGCCCCACCTTTGTGCTTCTCTTTGCTCTCATGAGCCC
This sequence comes from Lissotriton helveticus, assembly GCF_964261635.1. NCBI lineage: Eukaryota > Metazoa > Chordata > Amphibia > Caudata > Salamandridae > Lissotriton > Lissotriton helveticus. The sequence continues at coordinate 993,785,850 of NC_136067.1, forward strand.
CAAATCGATCAATATTCGTTTATTAGATGTTATATCTGAGTCCCTCCAGATCTCCAGTAGTAGTAATGGTGCATGTATTTCAATACCTGCAATGGTGGAATCCTCAGGCCTCTGTACCACTCCCGCCCAATACGCTTGAAGCTTGGGGCATTTCCACAGTATGTGCATGAAAGTGCCATTCAGGCCGCAATTTCGTAAACATTTATCAATCCCTGTTTTACTTATTTTAAATAGGAGAACTCAGTGATAGAATACTGTGTGAAGGATTTGTAGTTGAATGAGTTGAAAGATTACCTTTATTGCCACCATTCTAGGGAACTGTAGTGCCTCTTGCCAATCATCATAGTCCAAGTCTACTAAGTGTTTTGCCAGCTGTCTCTTTATTTATCTAAGTTGCAATGTGTGTTTGTCATCGGCGCGTTGCGGAGATAGCATTCATTGTCATTCGTCCATCTGGAGCACCGGGACACCCCGTTGGGGTAGCTGCGCGCTATATAAGAGACACTAAATAAATAAATAAATCTAATAATCTCTCTAGGGGAAATCTTCTTTGCTCTCCTCTCCCATTGGCATTCTTGCTTGTAATGCCTATTTTAATATGTGTGAGGTTGACATCTCGTATTCTGCCTGAAGGTGTTCAAAAAGCACTAAATGGTTTGCACCCCACACATCTTCCAGAGCAGATAAGCCAATGTCACCCCATTTTTTAAATACCAGTAGTCTTGCCAGCAGGATGAGTCTAGTGCCCATCCATAAGGGTGTATTTGGTGTTAACCTCTTTTCTCACCCCATTACCTCTTTAGCCTGTGCCATGTAGTTAGCACAGTTGCATTGGCCAGTGGGAAATCAGCTTCTGCTCGCCCACCATATAGTGCGTGCAGGTAGCCTCCCTTTCTCAGTTTGAGTGTGCATACGCCAAATTGTTTTATGTTACTAACCTGGCACGCTTTGTTGTATTTTCGAACATTCAGTAGTGGATTGCCATCTCATTGTAGATGGGATAATGAGATCCCTGGTGGACCATTTAACCAGAGCAATGATCTCAAAAGCCCATCTATCTGGAGAAAGGGCACATCAAGGTGTGCTTATGGGCTGTTTTGTAATATGTAAGTATACCGAGGTAACACAATCATTTTAAATATTGCAGCTTTACCCGGGATAGAGATTTGTAGCACTCTCCAGTGCTTTATGTCCCTCTCAAATTAGTTGAGCAGCAGGATCAAGTTGTAGCAACATTTAGCAAAATGTATTATAGCAGATAAAACTTCAGATAAGACCTGCACCACTTTTCAAAATTTGGAACTGCTCCTTCAAGGCAATTTGTGTGAACGTTCATCTTGCTGTAGCTTTTCATGCAGTCTATAGGTTGCATATGGTGGACATGCTCACTTCAAAAATCCATCTATTCCAGAGAATCATTAGCATCGTGATGATGAGTGGGGTTCTCAGCATCACTGACACCACTTTCTGTAAATGTGGGCTTGGGGTATTGCTGTCAGTTCACAAAAATGTCAAGGGTTGAGAAAGTGATATCGTGTAAAGAGTTATTCAAGAGATGACATCACAGTGCTCACTCTTGTCCCACGGCTCCTGGACAGACTCCTTTTTGCTGCCAAGGAAGCTAGGAGAAATGCAATTAGGGAACATTTTAGAAGTTAAATATAATTTACTTCATGGAACCCTGTAACCATCTGTTTCTGCCAGCAAAGGCAAGGCTGGGATCCCAAATGGCAAGCAAAGGCTGGTAGCTGATATCTCTGGCTTCTGCTAATTGACATCCAAGGTATGGTGATCGATGGCGTGATTTTCAACCTAAGTCAGCATTCGGAGGTGATTGTATTTGAAGCCCTGAAAATTGCACATGGCAAATAAGCCACTTTTCACCACCACTAATCATCCAAACCCTATCTGGATAAGAGTCATATTTAGGCAATTTATGACCGGGATCTGATTGCTCGGCTGCTCAACGGCAAACTCATTTTGAATTAGCATGCAGGTGTTTCTCGTCGTCCTGGCTCTAACTTCAAAAATCAGCTTCTCCTCCTTCTCCCAGTCCCTTTCGATGTATGTGTGGAAGAGATCGGTGGATGCTCACGCTTCTTCGAACGGATGTAGCTCATCATGATCCCAAATGTGAAGAAGCCAAAGAAGCCTAACAGCAGCAGGACATACACCACTTCCAGACTGTCATGGCGTTTGGTGGTTTGCATACTTGTAGAATTCCTTGCACCGTCCATATATCCTTTCATCAGCTTATAAAGGAACACATTGATGTCAGCGCTATTGATTTCCTCCATCTTGATTTCTCATAGTTCTACCAGGCAATTTTTTATTTCCAACTGTCTGCAGAGGTGCTGGTGGTTCCTGGCAGGCACGCTGAACAGCCTGCTCTGGCGCTGTGGTTCTGCCTGTCCCGACTGATCAAGTTGTAGTCATACGATAATGTTTCCCCCTTGGGGATCCATAGCCGCAAGTACATAAAGTTGGAGTCTCAGTTTTTGCTTGGTACAACAGGATATAATCAGCGCACAGGGAGATCCATTCTTCCCATGTGTTTTCCCATTTTCAACCCCAAACCCTTGAGCCAACCCATGTCCATTCAGCCAGGGCCTCTATCGCCAGGCCAAATAGCATTAGCGACAGGGGACATCCATGCCTTTTGTCCTGCTTTATAAGGAACTTTCTCACTAAAAACCCATTCACTTTGATACACGCCCTGGGGCTTTTGTAAAGAAGTTTCGCCCATTTCAAGAAATGTGGGCCCAAGACCCATTTCCTCAATGATTTTGAATAGAAAGGGCCACGCACTGAGTCAGACGTCTTATTTCCATCCAACGATGAAACAGCTAATGATGTCTCAATCCCCTCTACTGCAGTGATATTGTTGTACAGTCGATGGAGGTTTTGTTTGGGTCTCGTTATGACTATCAGTAGATGGATTTAGTCGACAGAAGCTATAGCCTATTCAGTGGCCGAGGTTCCCCTTATGGAATGGATTCAGGGTAGCGGTCTAGTGTTCTGGGCCAGAGGCACAGAGCATTCCCTTGGCTGTAAGTTACAGGGCTGCTCCACGGCCCTCTTCTCAAACTTCCATTCAAAATTATAGGCTTCAAACCCTGGAGGGTGAGGGGAGGAACAATGACATGGTTGTTTTGAGTTCCATCCTATCTTGGTTTTCGTTCTTGTTTCATTAAAGTCATTTGGGTGTTCTGCAATGTATATATTATGGGTTCTGTTAGAATAATGATGACACCTCAATCCTGTTAATTTAACATACCACAAAGAAACAAGAATAAATGCATTGAAATGATTACCAGAGACCACATGACAGATTCCATTAACCAACAATAAACACTGGATTAACCACTAACCCTGGGTCCAGAGATTCGTGCTAGTTGCCATTAAGTGCTTCAATGTCTCGTCTAGGGGAGTGCGTGCTATCTCATTGCAATTATAATTGCAATTTGTGTCCAAGGACAAGAGTGACTGGGTATTTCTCTTTGGCAGAACTTAAATATAGAAATATAGAACTTTCAAGTTAAAGAAGTTCATGTACCAGACAGTCCCCGTCCATTTAAAGCATTGCTCATAATTAAAGACTGTCTTATGTCCTGCTGTTGTAAAAGAAATCAACATAAATGCGTGTCACCAAATGTGAAAATGTAATTGGGAAAAAACGTCATTGTAATTTTGTCTCGAGCCAGGAGCTTTTGAGCTTGTACCAGTTCCAAATGTGACGTCTTTCGGAGAAGAATTCCAGACGCAAATGCCAAAAAAGACAGCAATTCGTTCTAGGTTGGAGTAAGAGAAGGGGGTGCTCGAATCCAGGGGGGGATTATAAGGTCACTATAACGGTGTCTGGCAGTTGTGCATCAGAAGCTGTTATTCACACTATTGGCACGAAGCTGGTTCCCTGGCAGCTTTCAAATGCTGCCCCTCGGTTCTGTGTCAGCGTGCTCTGCCTCCAGGTCTATTAATAAAGGGCTCCTGCAGGCAGCGAACCTGCGTCTGTGCGCCCTCTTTATCACTGCAATGAATCCGCGCGCGCTGCGGAGCAGAGCAGCCATTGACGTCAGAGCCTCCTGCTGGATGCGCGAGGTGTCCAAGCAATCAGCCCCCTCCTGGAAGGAAAACTCCTCAACTTCCAGCCAGCAGACAGACTCCGTGCGTGCGCACGCACGCCGACGCAGACAGCACAGCTGACACGCCGGCAGGGATAACACAACAATGCACACTCACAGTCACCACAGCACACACTTCACTGAGGCAGGCTACAGCGCGCGCACACCGAGACAGACAACGCGACACCGCACGCCCTGACACAAGCAACATAACAGCTCACACACAGTCAGACAACACAGACACACATACAACACAACAGAGCACACCAACTCTCACCCTGACACAGACAACACAATACATGCACACTGACACAAACACATCACACATACACTGACACAGACAACACAATACATGCACACTGACAAACAAATCACACAATCACTCACACTGACACAGACGAGACATTACACCCTCATACACACCCTGGCAGAAATAGCACAACATAAACATCAGACAGAAGGACGCACATCGACACAGACAACATGATACAACACACGCTGACAGACAACACACATAAAAAGCACACATACAGACACATTCAAGCCACACATACAAGAGAGGCAACACACACACCACACATACAAACACAGCAGACACGCCTGCACTGATCACCCAAAGCACACAATGCACCCACAACAACATGTTCTATGTTAATACAACATAAACATAGGACCTACAAAGCACCACTCATAACACAAGCATGCACACACCTAGGCACACTTACACAAGTAACACAAACTGAAAACACATACAAAATGCAATAACACATACATGATACAGCTTCTACACAACACAGTCCTACACAGAGACTGAACACATAACACACTGAGGCATAGTCACTCTCTCTCTCTCTCGAACGCATACACCGACGAAAACATGTGAGACAGCACACAATATACCCAAACAACTAATGAAAATATACTCACATAGACATACATACATCGCAACTTACAGTCGGTCACTGGCAAGTTGCACAAACATCTAGACGCAAATCCAGACCACACTCGTGCACCGCACCCTCACACACACACACACACATGCTCGCGGGATGGTCGAGACAGCTGCTGGGGAAGCTGACACTGTTGAGGCTGCAGGTACCCTCGCTGCTCGAGACTCCACGAGGAAGGACAGGACCACCCGGCAGGTATTTCCATCTCTCTTTCTATTCTGTGTTTAGGCGTGACGCTGCCTCAGCTAGGTAAAGGGACAACAGCACTCACACAGGCAGCAGCACTATACCTGTTGTATGTACTTCTATGGTTTTGCAGGTGCCGCGTGGCTTTTGTTACTCGTTTCTTTTGTAATACCACTGGTCGTGTCCCTTATGGAGGGAGGAGTGGTGCTGTTATTGTTGTATGTTGTTAGGCAAAGTGTTGGGCTGTCTAGCCGTTTGTTCTTCTGCACTTCTAGTTCCTCGAAACAGCAATACCGAGCAGCATCCCCTCATCTTTTCGCATCAGTTATCCCTTGCACTGGCGCGGGGAGCTGCAGTATGTGGGTTAATTTCTCCCAAACAGCTTATTAGGGTGCAACTTCCGAGGGAGTCGCAACAAATTGCCGAGTTTCTCTTTTATAAGAAGAAACTTGAAGCGCAAAGATAGACGGGGTACCAGAAAAAAGAGTTTGTAGGGCGGAATAGGGACACGGAGGTCGCCTCGGTAACCTCATGTGACGTGCCCTTAGGTGTCGATGACTTATGGGAAGATCAACGCTCTGGACATCAGTCGCCACGACGAGACTGCTGAAGACGTCTCGCCCCTCCCCCCTCCACCCCCTATCGTTATTACATTTTGGGGTGATTTTACATTTTCAACTCCCTACAGGACACTGGCGACAAAAACGGTACCACGAGCAGCAGAATTGGATCTTCCTGCGCCCCCTGCTGGATGTGCAAAGTAAAGCAGGAGAAGGACCTTTCCTGATTCTTCTCAAGCTCTTTTCGCTCTTTACTCTCATCAAATTCTATTCTACTATTTCATTTATTCTTCCATCTCTCTCCACTCCATCCGATCAGCCCATCCCATAGTTCATTCTATGTTCTCATTATCCCCTTGTTCTTTTCACTCCATTCCCTCACTATCAAATTTTCCCCACACCCAGCCCCTCATTTACAACAAAGTGACGCAGCGCAGTGTGTTGCAAGCCATCTTGCTGCTCCGAGCTGCATAACTTTTAAAGCACAGGGATGTGTCGTATTTGCAACAATACAACGTATCTGTGTGCTTTCCCCTGCGCTGACGCACAATGGCTGGAGCACAGGCACCCTCATGTTGTAAGGGTGTCTGTATTTCTGGAATGATTGTTGTTGCGCAGGAAGGGACCCCTTTCCTGCACAAAAACAATAATTGATTGCATTTTCCTCTTTCTATGCGTGCTGCAGGATGCAGCACATATAGGAAGAGGAAAAAACAACGAGAAATAAAATATTTCTCCTCATTGCACTGCACCTACCGCTCAGTGCAGGATTCTGACGCATTACCAGGTTTACAGCACTTTGTAAATAAGGGAATGTGTCTCCATGGATGTTACGTGGGAACACCCATAACAACACCCATGGAATGCCCCTATCACACAGTTAAATGCGAGAAAGGGGCACATATTTACAAGGCCATGAAAAGTCACGTAGGATGACTACATGGCCTTGAAAATATGGGCAGGCACACTTTGCCACCGGTGCATCAAAAAAAGTGATGCAGCTGCTGCACAATGGGCATATAAATGAGGACATCCGTCTATTTCCTATCTCCAATCTCACAAAAGAGGGGGGGAGGGGAATAGGAGCAGATAAATCTCCTGTGCCCATGCTCCAAAACTATGATCAAATCAAGGCTGGGGGGTCATTGTTCCTAAGAGTAGGTATAGAAAGAGCAGAGGGTGGGCAGTCAACAAGACTTTCTTGTTGCCCTCACAAATCCCTAGGGATGTCATCCTTTATCATCGGGCAGGTGCTCCTCATCGGGCTGCCGCTGCATCCCCCGAAGGGTTACTTTGGCGGAGATATTTGGGTTTTGGTTGCCGTCTGATGAGTGCAAGGGTGTCCAAAGTGGAGTGATTAGTGAAGTGTGGTAATAATGAGCTAAAACTAACTAGGGAATGTCAGATTCAACTTTATTTTGTCAACTCCCCTGTCAGGTATAAAAAAAAACAGAAGTGTTAATGCTATTTATAAGGCCAGTAATTTGATGCAGCAGCCAGAGAAATAAAGTGTGGGTCGACATGTTCTGCGCCTTTCTGGTCTATGCAAGATACACAGTGCTTCTTCAGGACCAAGAGCAAGGGGAAAATAACTACCCCACTTTCATTTTACATGTTGGGTGCTACCTATTATTTTTGTGGTAAAAATGATTGTGCCACCTACAAGAGAAAGAAAGAATAAGAGTGAAAATAGTAATAACAATTGTGAATAATTCATTTTGTTTCTGGCACAGGCGTCATTATATACCACGAAAAAGCCCTCATGGGGGGACTTATATGTGTGCCAAGGGTCGATCCCTGGTATTAATGTTTGCAACATTTATATATCCAACACAACATTCGTTTTTCCATCATGAAAACAATTCTTAAAAAATCTTAACGCCTTCCGTGCTCATGACGAGCCCAGCTTGTCATCAGTCACAGTGGAGCTGTGCTCATGACGAGCTGGGCTTGTCATACCCGCTGCGGTCCGTCCACGCGCGATTGATTCCCCGCCTGTGCGGGAGAATTAATCAGTGGGCGGGGTCGTGATGAGCCCAGCTCGTCAGGAGCACAGCTCCACTGTGACTCATGACAAGCTGGGCTCGTCACGAGCACCTCGGCACCGCGGACCCCCCCGCTTCACCCCACACCGTGGGGGAATTACCCCCGCAGCAAAGGGGTTAATAAAAAGCCATATGCAATCATAAATGTAACAAGTCATTCATGGCATTCTTACATTAGTTGTCAGACTCTCTCCATGCTCATGCCTTGTGTGATATGCTCAGTATGGTCGTGACAAAGTATATACATGGTGTAACATGTAAGCCATGCAATTTTGCTTGTTTTAGTGCTACATGGCCGCCAGACATGAGTGGTGATCTCCCTTCCGGTAAAACACAGTGGCGACTAGTACTAACACATGTAAAACATGAATTCCAGATAGACTCTGAAGGAAAATATGTTTTAAGAATCCTTTTCATAATGGGGACCGGACAATCATTCATGTGCACTTGGAGTGGGCCAACCACTCCTCCCCCTCACCTCTATCATCTGAACAGCCCCTCCCACCCGCAAACCTGCTGCAGCAGGTAAATATAAAATGATAATGCCCTTGAATTATAATTTTATGTTTCCTTTCTTTTACTGCTCCAAAGCAGTGGGGCGACGCTACTCCGCCTTAGTGGAGGATCTGCCACTCATTTCCCCCTTGCTGTTGGTCCTCAAGAAGCACCTTGGATCTTACATAGACCAGAGAGGCGCGAAACTTGTCGACCCACACTTTATTTCACTAGCTACTTGGGCACATTACTGGCCTTAAAAGTAGCACAAAAAAAATTATTTTTATATCTGACAGGGGAGTCGACAGAATAAAGTGGAATCTGACATTACCTAGTTACTTTTAGCTCACTATTACCACACTTCACTAATCACCTCACTTTGGACACCCTCACACTCATCAGACAGCAACCAAAACCAAAAGATCTCCACTAAAGTGACCCTTTGGGGGACCTGTAGAGCATTGCGCGCCGACCAGACGAGGAGCGCCTGCCCGATGATGAAGCATGACAAATGCTAGGGATATGCGAGGCCAACAAGAAACAGTCTTGTCGCCTGTCCGCCCTCTGATCTATCTACACCTACTGCTTAGGAACAGTGACCCCCGGCCTTGATTTGATTATTTCCTGTCTCCACCATCTGCCCTCTCTACACATCCCACTCTGTACATCTCTTCTACATACCCCTTCTTTGCACTTCTCAAAATGTATCCTTAGCCCCACACTCTCGCCCCCACTCTACATCCTTTTCTACACACCCACACAACTTCTTCTCCACACACCTCTTTACTTTCACATTCCCTCTCTCCATAGTAATCTCTCCCCAGTTAAGCAATGGTGCCCTTCCTCTCAACCACTATCCCTCTCACCACTTTCTCATCACTCTCTCTCTACTTCCTTCCCTCTTTATGCACCTCTGTGTTTGTTCCCTCTCTCTCTCTCCACTACCACCCTTCTTTCTAGCCATGTCCCTACTCTTCTCTTATTTCCCCATCTGTCTTTCAATGTCCATACCCTTCTCCCTCTCTGCTCCTTTTCGCTACACCTACCCCTCTCTTTCCCACCCCCTCCTCATTCTCGCCACTTTCATTTCACTCTCCACTTTCCTTCTCCACCCTTCACTAACCCAACCCATCTTTCGGTCTCTGCCGTGCCCCACCCTCTCTAATTCATTCTATTACTCTTCCCAATGCTTTTACCGCCTACTTCTTTCTCCTCCCCACTCTCGCGCTCTTTTCTTCCACCCCTCTCTCCCCTCCCCTTCAGTTGCCACCCCTTTCGCTCACCCCACTTCCATCTGTTACTCGCACCTTCCACCCATCCCTCATTCTCTCTGCTTTGTGGCTGCCCACCTCCCTCACCCCCTCACTCTACCTACTTCCCTCCCTCTCTTCGAACTCCCCCTTCTCTCTACCCTCTCGTTGCTCTCTCCTACTTAGTTCTGCACAGTCTTTCATTCATTTCACAAACAGGGAGACCCAAAGTCCACAACGAAGCCACAGCCGCGCCACTCTCATCCGGACTCCCGTTCACCTGGCCCCACTGTCCCCGCGCTCCTGCCGCGAGGCAGAAGGGGCGGAGGAACACACGGAGAAGAGCACACGGCCAGACGGCGCCGGGAGGCACTGATGGAATTGAGCCTCTGAGGGTAGTCTCAGCTCTCTTTGACTCCAGAGTACCCCTCTCTCTCCTCCCCAACGCCGCGCACCCTTTCCAGGAGCAGGGAAATAAAAGCGCCCTGCCGCGGCTCTCCAGATGTCGAAGAAACGCAAATCCCCGGATGGCGGGGGGCCTGGCAGCCTAGGGGCCGGTGGAGCCTCGGCGAGCAGCGAGGGCATCGAGGCAGGTGAGAGGGGAGCTGGAGGGTTGGGCACTGCTGGAGATCTCTTGGTGACAGGGGGGGGCACCCCATGCGGTTAAGGAATGTACCATGCGCGCCCGCCTGGTGTTCTGGGCATGCAACAACCACCTGTTGTGGTGCGGGGCCCCTGAGGGGTCACCAAGGTGGCATGCTTCCATCTGGGGTCCCCAGGAGCCGCTGTGACTAAGGGCCCGGCAGATGAGTGCTAGGGAAGGGCACGTGGCCAAAGAAGATACGGTGATGGTGACACAGTAACCCTTTTAGGCGTTTTCTACCCCAACCCCAAATTCAGAGTTGTATTTTATGAAACGTTGTGCAATGGACCGTCCTTTCCACTTTATGAAGAGTGTATGCTGGCTGGGTTAAAATGAATTTTGATCAGGGACATGGCACCGACTTTAATACTACTACCACTACTACTGCTACTAATAATAATTATTATCGTTACTAGTTGTAATAGTATTGTTGCCGCTATTACTACTGTTATCACCACTGCTGGTGCTGATAGTTCCATCGTTATTGATGTTGGTGTAACTGTTAATAACGTTTTTTAAATGTCCTAAATGTTGAATACCATTAGACTTCTCTTTATTATTAATTGTTAATATTATAATGGGGTAGATTTTTTTATTACTTTTTCATATTTCCATTTGACCAGTTTAGGCAGTATTTTGGCTTAACTGTCTGCGCAATTTGTGAACACTTAAAACGAGCTGTAAGTGTGTTTTAATCAGTTTGTTTTTGTCAAAGAAAAATACATGTTTACTCGGGCCCTCAGTCATTGTTAGTAGTAGTGTACAACCGAGCTGTAGTTTTCACACCTGCGTGTCACCCTCGAACCAGCCTAGCTGCCCGAGGTGCTGTGCCTACCCCGTGGAGTGTTCATGGAGTGAGGGACGTACTTCCTGTCCAGCAAGAGCGGTGATCATTAATTTCCGGTTCATGTTTTGGCCTTTGTTGAGGGGACACATTCCCTAAGGGAACCTTTTTTCACTCCAATATAAATTAGCTTGAAATGATGGAAGGTAGTACTTCCGTCATCCTGTTGTGGTTTGGTTGTGTAAACTGTTCCAAACTATTTGTTTCTACTTTTGCATTTACGAATGGAATGCAATTTTAACAAATATATGTATCTGTTGCGAACAAGAAATTGCATTGCCACTCGGCATCACCATCCGAACAGCTATGTTAGTGCACATCGTGCCCCATTTTTTTAAACGTATCTCTTTGTTGTGGTAGCAAAGAATTGCGGTAGGTGAGGTAGGAAAGATTTGATGCACCCAGAGAAGAAACATGCATGGAGGAATGGAAATACATGTGAATGTGTAGACTTCCATTCAAGGCTTCAATGGCGTTTCTGTTTATAACAGCTGCCAAATTTTGGCAGATAGCAACTCAGAAAAAAAGGAAATTAGGTGAGTTGTCCAGGTTTTCGTGTGTGAAGGCCAAGAATTGAAGAAAGGTCTCCCAAGTTGACAACTTTGGCTCTAGACGAAATCAAAACGACGCATGTGTATGTATGACGACTCATAGGGTCTGCTTTACAAGAGCATTTAGGGAGTACCAATACAGGGGTACTCTTTTACATGCTCCTAGACAGCTTTGTGAATAGCCCTAAACATTAAGCTCTCTGTTAGCAAAAGTACAAAGAGGGCACGGTTGTTTCTGTTTGTACTTGTTTTATATATAAATATATATATTTTCCTATTTTATCACCATTTTAGTTGTTTTGAGCCGATTTCTCAAATGCATGTAATAGTTCATAAAAAAGTACTATCAAAATGCGACATTACATAGTCCAAATGCCTCTGTGAATAGAACTCCTCTAGAGTGTACTTCACATTTACTCTGGAAAGATATGTTTTTATATAGTCTTCAAGGGTATATTTTCACAAAAGCTACCAGAAACATAGGTCAGTGAACAGGCAGGGGTGCGCCCAACATGGCTCTCAAAAAGGGATAAGTCAATGGAAACAAGCCACTGAAAAGGAATAACAGCGTATTACCCAAATGTGACAAAAACAGGAAGGGAAACAAAACCCCTGTCTAGAATACTTAACACTGAGCCTCTCTGTCCAGTGTTTTCTCATTAGCTTGTGTAAGAGTGGTATTTTGTACTTCTCGGAGAAAACATTGACCCAGGTTCAGCCCAGACACGTTAGTAGATTATTTTTTGTAAATATCCTTTGATTTTTTATCCCAGCAATGTAAGATGAAACATTTTAAGTCTGTTACAACTGCAAAACCTCGATGGAAATTGTAAATATGACATCTGGATATGTGGATATTGTTCAATAATCCGAAGAGAACCTCTGACGATGTGGAATAGCACTGTTTTTTTATTTTCAAGTGGATGCTTTTCTTTAAAAAGGGATTTTGGAAAGGATGATTAGTAATCCACACATAGAGAGTTTCAATTTTGATCAAAATATAATCTTGCTAGCATTGGCATACATTCCTGTAGAACAGCGGCGACCTTGTAAATCCTTATAATCTCTGTAATCTCTATCCATGAACCACTAGCTCATCATGGACAACATCAAGGCCTTAAAGTCGGTTCATTTTTTGTTGAATGCTAGGGAAGGTAGGTGAAACGCACAAGTGTGTCAGGCAAGGAGCAAAAATTCTGGAATGCAAACCGACGAACTATATTGTGAATATGGCACTATGCTAAGCAATGATACCATCATATGAGCAGGACAAGAGGCAGATATATGATCGCTGTATACAGAATGAATTATCATCTGCAGTTCCACACGGATGTCAAAAACAGATTCACCTCAAAGAGGAGGCCTAGGGAGTTGGTGTTTCTGGTTATGCGTTCTTTGAATACCAAGAGACCAATGAGGAAAACCGTTGTGCACTCCACACATGGGGACAAAAAAGAAATGGAAATACTTGAGCTAATGCCCTAAAATGCTCTGAGTACTCTTGGGAAGCATTTTCCATCATCTTTAGCTTATCTGTGCAATTTGTAACTCAGGGGGAAGCCATAAATAGTCATATTGTTAAATGCTTACCCCCAAAAGGCGCAGTCTAGCCCAATATACTAGGTCACATCCCAAAATACAGGCAACCCCAGACATGTTTAGATTCACCGCTGATGCACAGCTTGAGAACTGGCAACAATGTACTGCAGAAGAGTTTCTCCTTATGAGTGAGGTATAGCATATGTCTCTAGCCTGTAAGTCTGGACCTCTAGGTTTCCTAGTGCGATGAAGCTTAATCTTCAAGATACAGCAGTTAATTGATCCCTGTCTTCAAATCCTCAACCATTTCAGTAGAAACTCGCCAGAGAACGACAAATATGATATAAACCAATGATCTAACAATCTGGCACAGCATAGGCATTGTTTTCCACCAATTTTGTAAATAATCCAGGGCATTAGTGATGTTGGCCAACTCTATTGAACCCCACCACTGATGGAGCAATTGATCCCAAGCTGCTAATTTGTGTTTCCACTGCATGAGACAAGAGGCATACTAAAACAGGTCTTGGCCTTTTTGTGTTCCTTCAAACGGATGTAGTTTGAATCTAGGCACTGCTTCGTATAGGGAGGCTTTGGGCTGGTTTGTGCATAGTAAGTCAACATCTCTAAAGATATAAGCAAGTTGATAAATATGATAATACCATTGCAGTGTATAGAAGCTTTATTTCAACCCACTTTATCACCTTTCATCCTCTGCGCATGCTACAAATGCACAAACCAGTAGATAGATACCTCCTACTCACCCATGTCGCTGATAGCGAGCTAAAATTCCAATCAACACACTTGAATATTCGTTCACCGCCTAACAGTAGTACAGAAAAACACAGTAGTGTTGATGCTCGGAGTGATGGGAGAAATGTTGGGCATGGCAGCTGCATGCGTATTTTAACCTGAGTCTTTCTACATTGGTAATGGTTTGGTGGAGACATAAGCAGGATATTTTTTTCTTTACTAAAGCACTCTGGCTGAGTATTCTTTATGGGGGACAAGTGAAGCAGCATCTCACTGTCTAAATGGCTGCTCACAACAAGCTTCTTCCTTAAATGTATCTATGAGACCAACACGGTTTTAAAGGGCCTATATATAAAGATGAAGAGCGATAACCACAACTGAATGGAAGGACTAGGGAGGACATAACTCGCAAAGAGTAATCGATATCCCTGGCTTGCCTAAATTGTAATGTCCACATTTTTTTCTTTCTTCCTTTCTAAATAGATCGCCTATGAACATGACTCTTTTGGGAGAAATTTTCATGCCACTTGCATAATTTCGCATAATGTCCGGCATTTTGTGTTAAGTTTGTTACTTCGAAGTTGCAAAATGACACCATTGTATCACATCATGTAATTTTAAGTCTGTTCGGGGTGAAAATTCTGTTGCTGAAGCATTGGAACAACACGATAGAACTGAGCGGCAGCGACTGTACTTTGCACATCTTTTTCTTTAGCTTTTTTTGTGAGGTCTCATTTTTATGTACATATGGATGCGAGGATGCAGTTCATCACACTAAACTATAGTGCTGTCATTACACATAATTTTGCGTGATTTCCTGTTATTTCCCCAAATTTCAGGTAATTGCAAAAAAAGGGAATTACACGAGTTGAACATACCCTACACGTACACAAATGTTCGAGGGAGAGCAATGGAAATTATTGACTGAACCGAATGTATTTACGTTTTTGCACTTTAGACACTCCTTCCTTCGTTTAATATAATTCCTCCTTAAACTCGGTGACTATAGCTACTCCTGATTTTTTTACGCAGGATGTGATACAATTTTTTGACTAAGTGCTGTTTTGCAGGTTGTATTTTTTCTCATTCTAGTTTTATCAAACCAAAAAGATCAATGAAAATTAAGACGTCATTATTATATTCAAAATGATTTTCTACACATAAAAAGCACAAAACACCATATGTAATATACAAAAGTAAGATTATATTGTGGCTTCTCATCAAGTCACAATATAAACGTTTACAGATATTGAGAAAGCTTGAACTGAAAAGACTAAAGCACTTTAAAATCTGGAGTTCCCAATATAGCAATCATTTAACATAAACTCATATTGGATATCTACTGGACTACTGAGAAAATGTACATTTTAGGAATTAGAAACGACAAAATGATAAAGTATTGGATGTCAAAGTGCTCCTGACAATTTTGAACATATGTTGTGGGCTTGTACTAAAGTCAAAATGTTTTTAAGATGTTGTTCAGAGATTTGCATTGGTGAAGAAAGGCAATGAAAGAGGAGAGGCATGGAATACATGAGCATTTGCAACAGAAATATAACACCCTCATCCAAAAAACCCACATGCAAGTCCAGAAATAATTTGTAACAAACGCCATCCTCGCAACGACTGATCTCAACACCTTCAGTACATGAAATCTGAACTTGAGCAGCCAACTCACATGTGCAGCGATAGCTCCTTTAGCTTTTGTCACAAACTGCAATAGTTACCCCATCCCAAACGTTGAAAATGTTTCTAGCTTACCCTAAAACTTCACATTCCAGCCAACATATTAAAAGGGGCACATATAGGTACCAAACAGGTACTGGAATGGGAAATCTACCTAAGATTGTAAAGCATCGAAAAACTCATTAGTCAGAAGCTGTAAGGGAATAGATGCAAATAAAGGGAACTAGCTTGTCCTCATAGGTACTGTTAGGTCAGAGCAGATAGCCACTGCAGACACAAGAAATGCAGCTGAAAAAGGGGGGTCATCAGTTCTAGGAACTCTATTTGTGGACTCATGTGTATAAGGTAACCTGTAGATTAAGGCAAAGAGCTGCAGAGAGTATGGCTATCGTCCTGCTAAGTGCCCTTCATGCCAAGCCAGAAAATAGTTTTTTCTTGCACATGAGAAATTTGTACTGCAAGAACATTTTCATGTTTTTGCCGGATGAGATTATGAAAGACGCGAGTTGAAGATTGAATGGAAGAGAGAATCAGGTTTTTGGCACAGCTCCTCAAAAGGGTTGTTGAGGGATGGAGCATTCCTGAAGTTCAGAATTTTCAGACGAATGCCCCCTCGCTGCAAAGGTTATAAAAGTCGCCAGAGGTTACAATCTTGTTGCAAGGTAACATGGGGGTGCTACGAGGGACTCTTTTCTATGTCAGACAGGTCACACTGAAGATGCAATAGACTTTGATGGAGATTTAAAGAAATAAGATCAAGACTATGTCAAACCAAATCATGGCCAAGATCAGTTGGGCAACAATAAGTTCTGTAGAAAGACAGCAAGGAGGTCATTTTGTTTTTGGACCTAGTTTGCAGCAGCTATAAATCCTAATACACATTTTAGGTTTGTTTTTGCTATGGAGGCTAAGGCTGAGTTTTCTGTCCAGTATGATGCCTAGGAATTTTGCATAGGGTGCAATTGTGGGGAAAATTCCCACTTGCAAGTACTCTCCCGAACATTTTTGAATGTGTAAGAGAGGTGGTGAAGGATTTAAGTGAAGAAAGTCAGTTTTATGCGGGTTCAGTTTTAAATAATGGTGGGGCATTCCGTACTGGATATCTGCAGTGCATTGGAAGAGGTGAGCAATATCTCCTTTTGCAGAGACTTTAAGATATATTTCAATATCATTCACAAGTTTCCGATCAGAATTCCTATCAGTTCAATGTTGGTGCTAAGGAGCATTATAGGTAAAATGCAACCTTTGGACACACTAAAAGGCATTGAAATGGGATTGATGTGGAGGCCTGTAACTTGACCTGGTGAGCAGAGGCGTTTTAAGCGACGGGCAAAGTCGACAATTGCACAGGGTCCACCTTCCAAGGACCCCCCTAGGAAACTGAACTTTCTCTTTTTCAACCTTTATCACTATCTTAACAACTCGCCATCTTCTCAGCCCACCTCTACCTCTGACACTGTATTTCTCTAACCAGGGCAATCTTAAGGATTTTTGTGCCTCGGATAAGAAATAATTGAACTGTTTCTGTGTGACATATTTACTGAACGTTTAGCATGCAATAAAGCATTGTTTGGCATCTTACGGGCATGATTTAGGACAAAACAGTTAATAAAATTTAAAAATGTTCTGAACAGTGGGCCCCAAAATATGCCTTGCCCAGGGCCCACAAATCCTTAAGATGTCACTGCTGCAGAGTTCATCATTTCATGAGGAAGAAATACTATTTGAGCCAGGTCGTACTAATGTTCATTCAAATTCTTAGGATACTGAAGACGGTGGGAGGCATAAACAGGACTTAGCTCTACAGAGATGCCGAAAAGCTAATGGGGATATTTATTTAAGTCTCCAGGTTGTAGATAATACGTTGAACGGGAGAATATCTCTTATTGTGGGCGGTGAGTGGGTGTTCCAAGTTAAGAATGCTCTGGAAGTTTGCAATTACCTAAAAACTGTCCTTTCTGTGCGGATTCACAAAACATTTTCTGATCTTTTTCACAAACTGTAAATGATTAAAATATACTTCTGCCAAGTAAAGGAGTAAATACTTTGCAAGCCACAGAGTTGTCAGGGGTATTGTTCACTGAGTAGCTACTAGTGAACAAAAACTTAGCAAACAAATTTCCTTTTTTTACCCAGGATTATGCCGAAATAGATTAGATTTGTGAAGGTTGGCAGGAGTAAATTTTGTGAATTCTAAACAGTCAGAAATCTAGACCCCTGTGATGTTAAAAAGCTGTGAGTGCAAAGTTCCAACTGTGATCAAGAACTAGGTCCATTATTAAGCAGTAGCGTGGAAATATACGTTTATGCTCGGGCATAAAATGTTGAGATCACTCAGTCCACTATGGTTCTCATTAGCAGAAAGTGATCTGGCCAGTTTTCAGGCTTTTGGTAAAGTTTACTTGGCACTGAGTCACCAAACATGTCGGGGTCAAGTTGGATCTATGCTTTGAAAAACAGGGTTGAAAAGAAATACAGGTAATGGGTTCACCGAAAGTTTCAAGGGTTTAGGGGGAGTATCTGGGTTAATATAAATCACAGAATCTTTGGGCTAGAGGTCTTTTATTAGCACAAAGGTGCTGGGACACAAATAGATCTTCAAGTCACTGATAATAAGTGAGTGGGGTAAAGGGGAAATTTGGACCATGGAGTCCTAGAAATTTTTGTAGGTGTTAGAAAGGTTAGCAGGTAATGAGACTGCAATGTCCTTCCCAATCGTTTGGTAGAGAATATCAAACTCTTTCTCGTGGAATGCAATAGTGTGGCTGGGTTAGAATTTGTCTGGCACTCTCAAATGATTTAGGGTAGGTGGTAGAACCATCAATCTGAGTTTTGATGTGCAAATTCTTTGCAAATGTAATGTTGTTTTCCAGGGCCTCCTCGGGAGACAGAGGTTAATTAGTAGATAAGTTGATGGAGCGTATTGTTATCATCTTTAACGGCAACCAGGTCTTTCTGTTTAGAGTTTTAGTCTGTGGAGAACCATGGTGTAGAGTACCTGATCTTTTTTCTCTTTTCCTCTAGCAGAGCTCTCCCCTTTCTACTTCAGAGTAAATGTATATACTCATCAGGTTTGATGAGAGTCAGAGGAGCAAATTCAGTTATGACACTGTTGTGGTATTAGGTGTTGGTTGGTGATATCTAAATGAAGGGATGGTAAAATTAATGTATTTGAGATACCTAAACTAACATTTTTGATGCTTGTGTTGGCAATTGATACATGTTGTTTCTGAGTGAATGGTGAAAAAAATAAGAAGGTAGCCAGGCAAGTCCACCCAAACAGGGCACTCAAATTGTAGATAATTTGGCTGGGAAACAATCAAATCAATGGTTGATCTTGATGCTGCTGCAATGGGAGTGTCATTGGACCTTCAATGTATTTGTTACACCGTTGGATTTTGTTATTGTCTTTCAAAATAGCATACAGCCTTTAACCGTGATAGAAAGGATGTTACCAAATTGGATACTGAAGTCACCCAAAAAGAAAGGGGCATCAGAATTATTCACTAGGGTTGTTGTATGGCCAAAGCATTATTGCACAATGTTAGAAATGGGGGTCTCTAGTTGGCAGAGGTAGGTACCACTGTCCAAATAGGGACCCTTGCTTCTAGTCAGGGTAAGGAGGAAACCCTCTGAGATAACCCCTGCTCACTCTCTAGGTAGCTTGGCACGAGCAATCAAGGCTAATCAGAGGCAATGTGTAAAGTATTTGTACCAACACTCACAGTAACACAGTGAAAACACCACAAACTGTCTCCACAACAGTTTAGAAAAATAAAGGTATTCAATCTAAACTACACAAGGCCAAAACGACAAAAATCCAACATACACAGTTCAAGAATATGGTTTCAAAAAGAGTTCGTAAGATTGCGCTAAAATAATCCACAGTTGCGTGAAAAGTTCACAGTTGCGATGCGACAGCCCCGCTGCAGCAGCGGGCGTGTTGCGATGAATCCGGTCTGTATGGGGAGGAAGGCCACTTGTATGGATTCCGGTGCATAGGTTCCGTAGGAAGTTTGTTCTCGCAAAGGCACGATGCGACGATCTTTGGAGTTGCGACGATCTCCGGGGCGACAATGCGCGGACCAGCGGTGATCTTCTCTCTCGCAGCTCCTCGATGCGATGGCTTCGGCGATGACTCTCGCAGCGACGTGACGTCGGTCCGCAAGCAGCGGTGCGGCGATCTCACCCAGCGACGACACGCTCTGCGCCGGCACTCGCAGCGATGTTAGACTTCCCGCACCGATCGGGTGCGTCCCGCAAACTAAGGATGCGACGGCTCTGACAGCGGCAACAGGCGCTGCGACGATCTCGACCTTCGTAGCTGCGGGAATTTCCTCGCACTGTCGGGGATGCGCTGCGCTCCGCAGCGAGCGATGCGATAACTTTTCTGTAGCAAAGTCTCTCAAGCTTAGTTTCCAGCTTCCCAACACAGGTACAACTTCCAGAGGCACCACACATGGGCCAAGCACTCCAGGAAGGACATAACTCTCTCACTAGAGCTCAGGGGAAGCTGGGGGTGAAGTCCTTTTGTTCCTGGGACTTCAGAACAGGGAGCCAGCTCTTCTCAGGCCCTTGGAGATTCCTTCAAGCAAGGGGACACAGCCCAAAGCAAAGTCCTTTCCCTCTCCTTGGCAGCAAAGCAACAGCAGGGCAATCCAGCAGAGCAACAGCTGGACAATCTTCCTTCTTCACTATCAGCTTTCTCCTTGGCAGAGGTTCCTTCTTGATTCCAGGATGATCTAATTTTCTGTTGTCAGGGGTCCTGTACTTATACCCCTAAAAGTCTTTGTTCTCTTTGTGCAAGTGGGCCCTGAGCACGGTCTGAACCAGTTCTGGGTGTTTCTTGAGCACTTTGTTTTCCTGGCTTCTCCTTTCCTTTCAGAGTGAGGGGCAGGGTCATCAGCCACCCAGCAGGAAGTGGAGCCAGCATTGTGGAAGGCAGGCGCAGCCCTATTCAGGCCCAGGTGCTATTTCCTCCCACCACTCAAATTGCAAATGCAGTCATTCAGCCTAGGGCTGACTCAGCCAGCCTCCTGGGGAATCCCCAGCCCCTGTCACTCTCAAACCAGACAGTCAATACACAAACAGGCCAAGGCACCCAGAAAGGTCAGACAAGAGAACAGCAACTTTCTAAAAGTGCTATTCTCAAACACAGGAGTTAAAAAACACCTTTCCTAAAAGATGTGTTATTAAATTCTGAGTTCAGGGATACCAGCATTTTATGTCTTATCTTGCTTCTATGGGAAGATATGCTGGTAGCCACTGTAGCCAGCATCCCCCATGATAGCCTATGAAGCAAGATAGCCTTGCGGCAGTTAAAAAACGAAAATGGCTGTAATTCACTACCAGAGCATGTCACCTGCACAAGTACATGCTCTACCCTTCACATACACTGCACTCTGCCCAAGGGGGTACCTTGGGCCTTCCATAGGGGTGACCATTGTGCACAGAATGGGAAGGGTTAGGCCTGGTCAGTGGGGACACTGACCGGGCGGACATGGCAGTTCACCGACTGCACACAGGCACCGCGGTGGCAGGCCTGAGACACCATTTTAGGGCTTCTCATGTGGGTGGCACAATCAGTG
This sequence comes from Lissotriton helveticus, assembly GCF_964261635.1. Classification (NCBI taxonomy): domain Eukaryota; kingdom Metazoa; phylum Chordata; class Amphibia; order Caudata; family Salamandridae; genus Lissotriton; species Lissotriton helveticus. Next base: position 993,807,061 of record NC_136067.1, read on the forward strand.
CTGCAGACCCACTAGTAGCATTTGTCATCACCAGCCCTGGCACACCCAGTGCACTTTACTAGGGACTTCATGGTGATACAAATATGCCAATCATGTATATCCAATCACAATAACAATTTACACAGAGAGCATATGCACTTTAGCACTGATCAGCAGTGGTAAAGTGTGCAGAGTCCTATTGCCAACAGCCATGGGTCAGGAAAAATAAGGGAGGAAGAAGCAAAAAGTTTGGGGATGACCCTGCAAGAAGGGCCAGTTCCAACACAACCCCCTTCCAGCCTGAAGCCAGGGTAGACCAAACGATACCTCGATGGGATTCCCTGCTTAAGGCGATAGAACACGGAAACTGGACAAAACCGCAGGGCAGTCCTGTTCTACGCCGTCCTAAACCCAGTTGGATCACTCTATCCATACTCTCAGGGTCCACCATGCCAATCCATGTGGACCCCTTCTCCTCAGCTGTGGACACCACCTGTGCAGCACGCAACTGTAACTTGCTCACAGGTGTGTCCCAACAGACAGACAGCAAGCCACAGTGACCACCACCAGTAATCAGGTATGGGACCCAGGCCTTATGCCTCTCAATGCTCTCAAACCCCTGTGGCATCAGAGGGTGGGGGAGTAGCCCCAGGTGCTTGGCACCCTTTGTCCACTCCCTCTCTTGTCAGGTCAGGCCTGACACTCTGGCACAGACCCACCAGTCCCGGACCTGTATCCGGCGGCTAGGTTGGGCTTCCCCACATCCGGTTCTCCTCTTCCTTGGGGCTCTGTACCCTCCCACCTGGAGCGGTACCCCCTTCTAGAATAGCCAGGGTACCTGTGGCAGGTGTCCCGCACCATTCACCCACCAGTTCAGGGGTTATATCCTGCAACTGGTATCCCAGGTCAGGGGGGAAACCCCGGACCTGGCCCTCAAAACTAGGCTCCAAAGCCTCCAGGTCGGACAACACCTGAACCTGGCTTCCCCACCCAGGGACCAACCCCTGCGGCGGAACACTTGCCTGGCGCACCAGGACTTCACTCACAGCTGTGCCCATACTGGTAGACAGTACCCACCTGGCCAACACAACGGTGTGGCCCAGTCCACCCCCAGGGTAAAACTCCTGCCACCCTTCAAGGGGCAACCCTGTCCACCAAGACAACCAAAAACACCACTCTCCTACCAGTTCAGGACCTCCCTTCAGCCACTGATCTCCCAACCTAGGGTTTAAGCCCTTAGGTTGCACCGGGGTCAGAGGCGAGGACGTCCTCCCTCTGCAACCCCTTCCAGAGCGCTGCACACTCCCTACTGGAGGGAACCATATTGGTAGGGACACTGGTTACAGATGTCCTTCCTTCCAGGTCAGGCAAATCCTGAACCTGGTCTCCCAACCCAGGGAACAATACCTGCGGTTGTGCACTTGCCTGGCATGCCAGGACTTCTGGGGACTTACATAGTACCCCCTTGAGGGTGACACACAACTCATGTGTCCTGTGACAGTCTGCCTGGCGCAGATCTCCAGACCCCTGTCCACCTGACAGTGCATGAAGATCCCCCAGGACAGAAGTGGTGTCACCATGGTCACTCCTGGGAGCCCTTCTGGCTGGCCCCTGACCCACTGGTTCTTCCACTGAGGATTCTTTCCCCCTCTCACCCCTCAGTCTGAACTTCTGCACCCACCCTACTGGAGTGGCACTGCTAGACACCAGAACTGATGGAGGCCTGGTTACAAGCACTCCCATTCAACAGACACTAGGAGATCCTCCTCCAATGGCCTACTAGCACCTTCTAGGCCACCAACCTGGTGTTCCCTTAAGGAACCCTCCAGGCCCTGAGACTGGGTTTCGGGCACCGTGAGACACACCGCCCCACACTCACTCCTTCTCCACTGAGACCGGACATGAGCCCCTACACCCCTCCCACTACACTGGGACCTAACTGGGCTACACTGAACCTCTTCCACCTCACAGGTCTGGAAGATATCTGTGCCACTCCTTTTGGCATCACTCCCCAATGCTTCTTCAGACTCTCTGGACTCCACCAAGAGATCTGCCTCCAACACAAGCTCTCTGTGATCAGAGAACTCACACTCCACCGGGTGTTGGCATAGCTCTGGAAAACAGGGACTTAAAATATGCTCTCCAACAAATGAATCACACAGCCCCCCACAGTTGTTAACCACGCTACCCTTTGCCTCACCCTCCAGTGCCTCACACAAGTACCCCACACCACTCTCCTAAGTCTGGCAAGACAGTATCTGACTGTCTCTGTCACACAACCCACATTCTTCTGGCTGGTCTTCACAGACACACACCAAGCTTTCTACCATGGGGGAACCCCTCTCCCTGTACCTCTCTTCTAGAGTCAGTAGAGTGTCCCTCCCACCACTAGGAATATGGTCCCCTGTGCCTGTCCCCCAATCTACTTCAGGGACACTGCACTTTACTGGAACTACATCATAAACCTGAACCCCCTGGTGTATGTTGACCCCCTCCCTCAAGTCAGGCGCCACATCTCTGGGTGTTTGTACCTTCCTCTCAGCACTAGATATCATAACCATGCTGCCACCATCTGAGCTGGACTCCACCTCCAACTCAGCAAAGCTCATCTCTTGAGCTACCCATGTTTCTTCTTCAGCTGAGACCCTCATGGCCTCACGCCTCTTGAGCTCCATCTCAAGCTTCCTCATTCTTAATTCATGGGCCAAGGTCGATTTCAATTCCTCCAGGGCACGGGCATGTTTGCTCTCCTCCGCCGCCCTTTCTTTTTCCATTTGCTCCATCTCCATTTCGAGCCTCAACATTTTTAACTTACGATCTCTAGCCCTTTGGTTTTCCTTCAACTCCTCTGGGGAAAAACTTTTAGCTGAATGGTTGCTGCCAGCCCTTGAGGCTGCTCTGGACACAGGCAGATCCTGTGGCCTGAAACCATCCCTTTGTGCATCCTCATCCACTTCTGCACCACCTGTCTTCCCAGCCTCTTTGGTCTCCCACCAGGCCCTTAAGGCCTCCTGTAGCTCCGCCTTCTTGGAGTGGTGCTTTATGGGGCATCCAAAGTTCCTGCAGAACTGTCTGAGTTGACCTACTTTGTAATCACTTAACATTTCAATATCAAACTCCAGTTCTGGAACATCACTTGCTGATTTACCATTCAGGACATGATGCTTGGATCCTTTCAGGGTTACGATCAAAAATAGAACAAAAAATAAAAATCTCAACCGTAGTATGCGGTGGCGTAGTGGTCTGCACTCACTAGTGATGTACACCAATCACTGTGGGTCTAGTACAAATACAAGTTCAAATCCCCACCGATGACCAACAATGTTAGAAATGGGGGGCTCTAGTTGGCAGAGGTAGGTACCACTGTCCAAATAGGGACCCTTGCTTCTAGTCAGGGTAAGGAGGAAACCCTCTGAGATAACCCCTGCTCACCCTCTAGGTAGCTTGGCACGAGCAGTCAAGGCTAATCAGAGACAATGTGTAAAGTATTTGTACCAACACTCACAGTAACACAGTGAAAACACCACAAACTGACTCCACAACAGTTTAGAAAAATAAAGGTATTTAATCTAAACTACACAAGACCAAAACGACAAAAATCCAACATACACAGTTCAAGAATATGGTTTCAAAAAGAGTTCTTAAGATTGCGATAAAATAATCCACAGTTGCATGAAAAGTTCACAGTTGCAACACGTTTAGCTCACAATACCTTTAGTTACGACAAAGTTCCAAAAGCAGAAGCTGGTGCGGTGCAAAACAAGCGATACATTGCTCCTGAGACCCTGGGGAGGCGATGCGACAGCCCCGCTGCAGCAGCGGGCGTGTTGCGACGAATCCGGTCTGTATGGAGAGAAGGCCACTTGTATGGATTCCGGTGCGTAGGTTCCGTAGGAAGTTTGTTCTCACAAAGGCACGAAGCGACGATCTTTGGAGTTGCGACGATCTCCGGGACGACGATGCGCGGACCAGCGGTGATCTTCTCTCTCGCAGCTCCTCGATGCAATGGCTTCGGCGATGACTCTCGCAGCGACGTAATGCGGTCCACAAGCAGGCGGTGCGGCGATCTCACCCAGCGACGACAGGCTCTGCGACGACACTCGCAGCGATGTTAGACTTCCGGCACCGATCGGGTGCGTCCCGCAAATGAAGGATGCGACGGCTCTGACAGCGGAACAGGCGCTGCGACGATCTCGACCTTCGTAGCGGCGGGAATTTCCTCGCACTGTCGGGGATGCGCTCCGCAGCGAGCAATGCGATAACTTTTCTGTAGCAAAGTCTCTCAAGCTTAGTTTCCAGCTTCCCAACACAGGTACAACTTCCAGAGGCACCACACATGGGCCACGCACTCCAGGAAGGACAGAACTCTCTCAGTGGAGCTCAGGGGAAGCTGGGGGTGAAGTCCTTTTGTTCCTGGGACTTCAGAACAGAGAGCCAGCTCTTCTCAGGCCCTTGGAGATTCCTTCAAGCAAGGGGACACAGCACAAAGCAAAGTCCTTTCCCTCTCCTTGGCAGCAAAGCAACAGCAGGGCAATCCAGCATAGCAACAGCTGGACAATCTTCCTTCTTCACTTTCAGCTTTCTCCTTGGCAGAGGTTCCTTCTTGATTCCAGGATGATCTAATTTTCTGTTGTCAGGGGTCCTGTACTTATACCCCTAAAAGTCTTTGTTCTCTTTGTGCAAGTGGGCCCTGAGCCCGGTCTGAACCAGTTCTGGGTGTTTCTTGAGTACTTTGTTTTCCTGGCTTCTCCTTTCCTTTCAGAGTGAGGGGCAGGGTCGTCAGCCACCCAGCAGGAGGTGGAGTCAGCATTGTGGAAGGCAGGCACAGCCCTATTCAGGCCCAGGTGCTATCTCCTCCCACCAATCAAGTTGCAAATGCAGTCATTCAGCCTAGGGCTGACTCAGCCAGCCTCCTGGGGAATCCCCAGCCCCTGTCACTCTCAAACCAGACAGTTAATACACAAACAGGCCAAGGCACACATAAAGGTCAGACAAGAGAACAGCAACTTTCTAAAAGTGCTATTCTCAAACACAGGAGTTAAAAACCACCTTTCCTAAAAGATGTGTTATTAAATTCTGAGTTCAGGGATACCAGCATTTTATGTCCTATCTTGCTTCTATGGAAAGATATGCTGGTAGCCACTGTAGCCAGCATCCCCCATGATAGCCTATGAAGCAAGATAGCCTTGCAGCAGTGAAAAACAAAAATGGCTGTAATTCACTACCAGAGCATGTCACCTGCAGAAGTGCATGCTCTACCTTTCACATACACTGTACCCTGCCCAAGGGGGTACCTTGGGCCTTCCATAGGTGTGACCAATGTGCACAGAAAGGGAAGGGTTAGGCCTGGTCAGTGGGGACACTGACCGGGCAGACATGGCAGTTCACGTATTGCACACAGGCACCGCGGTGGCAGGCCTGAGACACCATTTTAGAGCTTCTCATGTGGGTGGCACAATCAATGCTGCAGGCCTACTAGTAGCATTTGTCATCACCAGCCCTGGCACACCCAGTGCACTTTACTAGGGACTTCATAGTGATACAAATATGCCAATCATGTATATCCAATCACAATAACAATTTACACAGAGAGCATATGCACTTTAGCACTGATCAGCAGTGGTAAAGTGCGCAGAGTCCTATTGCCAACAGCCACGGGTCAGGAAAAATAAGGGAGGAAGAAGCAAAAAGTTTGGGGATGACCTTGCAAGAAGGGCCAGTTCCAACACACAAATATCTCATTACCTGGTGCTTACGTTTAAGTGGAACACCTAAAAAGGAAGAGGTTTATACCTATGATGAGGCAGTCATATGTGTCAATGATATTGTTGACTAAAGAACATTGGTATTTTTTTCATGTTCATTGGATCGTCAGAGAAAGTTTGCATATTCCTTGATAAGATAAGATGATCTCTTTCTTAGTGTTGTGGTGAGTGAGGAAACTTTTATTTTACAACATTAGATTTGAAACACAAGCAGACAATTCCTGTCTGAGGAGGGTAACCTGAGAGCTAGAATAGGAGTGCTCAAGAACATGGCGGGCGTTGAGTAGATTTTGGTTGTCTGTGAAGAATGGGTCCCCTGGGGATCATATCTTACTTTATTGATGGATGCATGGGGGTTCTTCCATGGGAGTATTTGTGTATGAGACAGAGAGTCTTAAAAAACATTCTGCTGTTCATGACGGGAGTGAAATGTCCTCTGGAATGCGTCAGTCGGAACCCTTGGTTCCCCCAAGCTACCGTCTTGAGATATTTTGGCCTTTTTACAGATGGAGATAGCGACATTGGACCTGATTCCCAATGCATAGCTGTGAAGTACTCTACAGAAATCTGGAATATCTGAGGAGTAAGCCACACATACTCACAGAAACATCTTTGCAAATCTAACCTGTTGTTCGCAAGTTAACCTGAGTACTGTTGCACCACTTTACATTCATTTGCCCTCATCTTCTTATACACAGATACCCTATGTGTTGTAATTAGGTTTTTAGTGACATCTTTCTGCTACTCTCAGACTTTTGAGTCAGTGTAAACCTTAGATGCACAAACAGCTTGCAGCTCGTTTTAATGCTACTGAACTACTGAACGAAGCTGAGCGCCTGCTGTTATCTGCTGTTATCTGGCACTGTGAGTTTGTGGTCCCAACAACGCTGCATACCCCATAACTCAGCGACTCCGCAGGGAGGTCCCGATGCGTTCCACCAACCCCATGCAGTTTGCAGCACAGAACAATTGGGGGACACGCAGCGCGCAAATCTGTGGCGCCGAGATGCAATGCTCCTGAGACACTGGGAATGCTTTGAAGCTAGCGGTAATCAGAGACACTGAATGCTGGAAAGCGGCGATCGGCGGTGAGGAGGCTCACCAGTCTGGTTAGTCTCCCCATTCATTTCAGTGCGCAGTAAGCAGTGGGCCCGGAGGGGACCTGTGTGGAGAAGCCCTGCCTGATCCTAAGATTGCGCCTGCCTAATCCTAAAATGACGCCCGCCGAATGGAGACCTCCCAAGAAAAGCTCCGGCTGGGGCTGAGGCGGGGTGACTCTGTGAGGAGCTGGCACTGACTGGGGGCCTTCGCCTGCTGTGCGATGTGGAGTGTGGTGACCATGTTGGAGCTGCTGGGAAGGTGAGGAGGGACAGAGCAGTACTTGTGGCCCGCTGGACGTGCTGCCGGGGGATTGCTGCATGGGCTGCTATGTGACGTGGAGCAGCTGACTGAGCCTGTGGGCTCTGAAGACTGCCTCCCCCACGTCTGTGATGGCTGGGTGTACGGCCTGGTGGGGAGAGGGCATCAACGCTGTTCCTAGGGGCCACGTGAACATGGTGGTGAAGATGGTGCATATAATAGACTACACGGGATGTGCTTGGTTGTGGGGGAGGTTGGAGCTGTTCTTTGGCTTGCATTTTCTGTTGATCTGGGGGCTGCCATTTTGTGCCGAAGTTGTTGTGACTCTTACTCTGGGCCCACCATCTTGTTGGCCTCGACCGGTTCCTGGATCACTGCTTGTCGCCGGTCCACGCCTCTGGTCGCCTGCCTGTCCATTTATTGCCCCTGGATGGCTACCTCTGGGATGCTCGCTCCCCACCAGACATTATTGGACACTAATGAGGCTCCCTTATTTTCATCTCCACCTTAAGGTCCCTCAAATTACCGAGTGATTGATTTTGGCACTGGACTTAGTGACTATGTGACCCCCACCTGGGCTTGGGTCAGCTTACTCCAATCTTTTTGGGCTCCCAAGAGGTACCTGTCAGCGCAGTTGCTAACAGACATGGGTGAACCAAACACACACTAAACCACCTGCCTGTTTCTCCTTAGGTAGCATGGCAGAGATCAAAGCTTAATCAAAGCAGAGCTTATGGTCCATGGAAATCTTTACCTTAGGATAATAACAATTTATGAAGTGGTACCACTTAAGGCCAGAGGTGAAACTGGGACAAAATAAAATCTTACTGTTAGGTTTTGTGGTTCCAATAAATAAAGCTAATTATGGATGCCCATTGACATCTTTAATATACAAAAATGGTCTGACATTTTCAAGGATTGTCTATTCAGCCTCTATAGCTTGAACCAGGATTAAACGCTAGACCAGGCCATGAGAAGACCAAGTTGGTTTGTGGTGGAGGCAGGCTGCACTAAAAAGTACCTGACCTGCAAAATGTTCTGAGTCTGTGTTCAAACAAGCAGACGTAGAGTTCAGAAAATGCCCAGACGGTTCTGTGGGGGAAAATTAATTGGAATTTATGTATCAGTCTGTTAATTTAAGTGTTGGTGTATATACTGTGTTGGAATATAACTGACATATACTTGAGATCAATACGTATTGATACAGGAGAAAGCCACTTAATTATGCTACAGTTGGAGCACCGAAGTCATAATCAAACTCTCAATTACAATCGTGATTTCTCTAAAACTTGAATGAAACAAACATTTGGTGTTTCTAAGTTTATACCTTTGATACAGCCAGAATTATATTTTGTCAAATTGGCATGTTGATGATTTCTCTGAGCAGGACTGTTTTTATGGTCTGGCTTGACAGCTCAGCCTTCACCAGACAATTATGCGAGCATCACTATAGAGGGGCTTGGCTCCACCCACATGTTGGGAGCCAGGAGTACATGTACTATAATTGGGCAGAAGTTGTGTGCTTCCACAAAAAAGTGCTTACTCTCCACGCACCTGTGATCATTTTGTTTCTTGTCCAGCTACCTAAGCTTGAACTTTCAGGGGCATACAAATGGCATTGCAATACTAACAAAGGTTCTTAGGTAACCAAGGGCCAGATGTAGGTAATCACATATTAAAGATTCCTAAATACTGAATTTTACCGATTCGGTATTTAGGAATCATTAAATGTGATTTAGCTAATGATTCGGTAAATATTTCCGTATCAGTAATATTCGGTATTTACTGATTCGGTATTTACCGAATCGGTAATTCCCATTCCCCTGGAGGCCCATAGGAATGAATATGAATTACCGAATTGGTAATAAGGGGAAGACTTACATGGGTGTCAGGGTGTCACATTGACACCCTGTTGCACCCCTGAATAGTGCATGGGTGCACATGTGGCACACATACATGCCCTAAGGACATGTATGTCTGCCACATTGCACTGTTAAAAAAGCTTAAAATTGCTTTTTTAACGGTTTTCGATATTTACCACCAACTTAGTTGGTGGTAAATAACGAATCCTTAACCCCTTCGACACTGATGACGAGCTGGGCTCGTCATGAAATAGCCTCCTCGCACGCTCATGACGAGCCCAGCTCGTCACGTAACATGCGCTTTTGAAAAAGTCAGCGTACGAGCGGAATTCCGCCCGCACGCATGCGGTTAAATGAGGAATGCACTCACTAGGAATTCGGTAAATTACCGAATCGGTATCTTAAGGATTCGTTAATTTACCGATTCCTTAAATTACCGATTCGGTAAATTACAGAATCCTTCAATTTGGCCTCCTACATCTGAAAAGCCTAATACCGGTCGGTAACAGACGAAATTCGGTAATTTCGGCCGTTACCGACCGGTATTAGGCTACCTACATCTGGCCCTAGATAATTTATGTTGTTTTTCTTTGGCAGCAGCACAGGTGGGATGTAGGAAGTAATTAATCTATGTGGATGTTTGTGTCTGGCTTTGCAGTGCAACTGTCTCCTGGCCTTTTATCCTACACCAATATTATTATACAGTTCTTCACTTCTACACACATGTGCATCTATTACTTTCTATTTACTTGAAATGTTTCACATTACCTTATGATATTCTTTTGAAGCCAAACCTATTGGCATTGCCAATACGTCTTATATAATTTTGCTTTTAAATACTACCATTACGTGTTTGAGCTGTTTCAAAGGTAGAAAGAATTGGTTGTCGGTCACGTTTCCAGTTATGTGTTAGTGCAGCGCATCCAGTTCGGCTTTTTTCTGTCCATTCTCGGATTTGTCGCCCCACTTGAGTCATTATAAAAACAGGCCATTAAATCACAGAATGAACAACAACCCCCCCCTCAACCCCCCAGCCAGAGTGAAAGAACAACTTACCCAAGAACCTGATTAAAGTAAGAGTTCTGAAAAACCCCAACATAACAAATACAAAAGGAAAAGCACCATGAACACTTCCAGATATTACCAGTAGAATATTCTCCTACCATCTTTTGAAACGACCTTGTTTCCGGAATCTCGCTTTGACCGCAGCAAGGATTCTGTACCCTGTGCACTGACAGTCATTTCATATGGGTCTTGTGTATGCGCCAGGTGTAAACTTGTGTCATTGCATCTATGATGACATTGCGAACCTGAGCGCTGGTAGTCCCAACTGGCCAGAGTGTAATATGTGTCTGTCTGTGACAATGGAAGACAGACACAATACACGGTCAAAGATTAGATTATGCATCTAAAGTGGTCCATGCATGTGTAGTTTGAGGCCACCCTGCACGATAAAGTTTGAATAAAAACAACGCAGCTATATTGTTACAAGATTCATCTTTGCAGACCTTAAGATACAATCTAATCAGTATGATTGAAATTTGCCAGATTCTAAAGTAGGTGGTATTTTTAAATGCTCTTTTTTGTTATTTAACGTTTCCTGTCTTTTGTAATTGAGATTATTTGTTAAGGATATTATAACATAACATAATTAATTGTTTTTTCAAAGTTTTATTGAACAGCAAAAAGTGGTGTTCGTGAAAAAAATGTAGTGTTGCTGAAGTCTAGAACTGAAGTACACACAATTTGGGCCACACTAATAATTAATTAACTGTATTGTGCACTGCACTGAAATGTTGCCAAGATGTTTGGGTGCAAAGCTTTCACAAACGTAAAGTAGATTGTGGATAAATCTATTGGGCTCTCAAGAAGGGCATTAGACAGCAACCTCACTTTAATGTCACAATTTTTTTATACAGAAACAGAGGATGTTATATTGACATCAGCTATAACCAGCTACTGATGATTCAGTATTGCAGTTAGTGCACCACATTTGAGATGCTCCAGTTCTACTTTTGAATTACTTATGAACTCGATACTTCAAAAGCATCACATGATGCAAACCCGGTAGGTCTGTTTTCAACTGTTAAAAAATAAATTCAAGGCTTCGGTGAATTTTTGCATATCTACATGGGCAAATTGGAAATATTTAGGAAAATTCGTATAAACTTCGAGCAAAAAGTGCACAAGAGGCTTACCCAGCCACGGTCACACCCTCTCTACAAATAATGAAACACAATAAAGATAACCATAACTCGATTGATCGATCAGTGGAAAAACTTGGTTAAAAAGATTTTGTACTAACATTGGACTTTAAAACATGGGCCCTTTTTTTCGCGATACAGAATCACAGACATTGTCAATGACCTGACGCTCTGCTGGTTTGTGGACCTCTGAACACTGAAGACAGACCGAAGGATCCTATGATCCTATGAAGGTTAATGTGCTACACCTACCAGGTTCCTGTGTCAGATGCTTCCAAAAGACTGACTGCTGAGTTCTGGTGGCGCTGGTGCACTGCATAGTGAGTGAGCCATATGTAGGTAGCTAAATACCGGTCGGTAACGGCCGAAAATCGGTAATTATCCTGTTACCGACCGGTATTTAGCATTTTCTGATGTAAGAGGCAGGTTTTAAGGACTCGGTAATTTACCGATTCATTATTTTAAGGAATCGGTAAATTACTGAATCCCTAAAAGCTATGTAGGAGGCACTCAAGTGAGTGCATTTTTGCATTCAGGATTCATTATTTACCACCAACTACAAGTTGGTGATAAATACCGAATACCTTTGTAAAAGCAATAATTTGCTTTTTTCAAGGTGCAATGTAGCAGACATACATGCCCTTAGGGCATGTATGTGCACCACATGTGCACTCATGCACGATTCAGGGGTGCAACAGGGTGTCAATGTGAAACCCTGCCACCCTTGAATATGATCCCCCTATTACCGATTCGGTATTAACCGAGTCGGTAATAGTGAATGGCTTCCTATTCATTCCTATGGGCCACCAGAATGAATGGGAATTACCGAATCGGTAATAATGAATATTACCGAATCGGTAAAATTTACCGAGAAGTCACATGTTACCAACACCATAAACAGTGCTTCAGTTAAACACCCGCCCTTCCACACCAGGGCAACTGATGGTTGAGAGGTGGACCATGATGTAAATAGTGCCCAAGTGAACAAGTATTTTCCCACAGTTTTGGAAGCAGTGAGGTAATGAAAATGAAGTCTTTCTCTTAAATCACTGATGTAACAAACAGTACTCCGGTAGGACAGAGCGAAAGTTAAAAGTTGCTTCAGTGCTTGTAAAAAACAGAAATACTCTCACTATGCCAGTGTTGCTCCTAACCGTTAATTAAAAACACCTGACAAGCTCACCCTTGCAGGCCCAGACTTGAGGCAGGCATCTAACAAATATATCCTCTCAGCGTGTGAAAATAAACATTGTAAACGCAGAACCCATTCAGCAAAAAGTAACACTGTACCACGTTAAACTATATTTTCATTTTTATTCTATATATTGTTATGCGTACTCTATTGTGCCAATGTCCTGCCAGAGAGTATAGCACATTTAAAAATGCATATTTTTTTACCTTTCTTACAATGTGCTTAACATTTAAAATGTGGTTTATAATAATGCACATTGCTGCATAAAATATAGTGAATATGACCACATATCCCCTGCAAAAACTAATATTTTTCAAAAGATTCACTGACATTTCTGCAGTCTCAGGCAAGCTATGAATGCTAAATGGTAGATGCTCAAATGCTCTAACTCTTTCTAAATACTAAAATCAATTAATAATTCATGTTATGTAGTAAATATATAATAAGTAAGGGGCAATATGGTCCTGTATTGTCATCTCGGGGTTCAGGTGACATTTCGGCCTTGTGGTTTGCAAAAGTCACCGGAACACCAAAATGGTAATATAGGCTAATATTACAATATTACACAGTTACAAATGATCTATTCTCTCTTGCTGCCGCTCTACTTTAACTCGCTCGCGCTCTTGCTCTCCTTATATAGCTAGATGGATAGAGAGCCAGATATATAAGTAGATCAATCAATCAATCAATCAAGGCATTTATAGAGCGCACTACTCACCCGGAGGGTACCAAGGAGCTTGGGGGGGGGGGGAGGGGGTACCGCTACTGCTCGAACAGCCAGGTCTTGAGCTTCTTCCTGAAGGAGAGGTGGTCTTGGGTCAGGCGAAGGTCGGGCGGGAGGGTGTTCCAGGTTTTGGCGGCCAGGTAGGAGAAGGACCTTCCTCCTGTTCTCGCTCTTCGGATGCGGGGGACGGCGGCGAGGGCGTGGTAGATACATGATAAATAGATAGATAGTTAGATAGATAGAGTACACAATGGTGGTCTGGTCACCACTGCGTAGTTATAGTTAGGTCCGAGTTTCAATTTTTTTTAGCTAATAACTTTGGCACAGTTTGATGAAACTGTACACAACTTTCCAAAAGAAAGGTTCCTTGACCCGAACTCCTTCCAGGAATATTTCGGGGTGATTCATTAAGCAGGGCCTAGATAAAGGGAGCGGGATCCTAACACATGTAACATGCTTATTCTCACAGCAAAGTTCTGTCGTTGATGCAGAAAAAATGGCTGATAGAAAAGACCCCAGATTCGGCAAAAAGTTGGAACTTTAATCAGAAAGCGTTTTTGTGATTTGGTGTAAAAACCTTCCTGTTGTTTCTAAGAAATTTGCATTTAAAGAGGTAATCGAGGTGGTCATGATATGGTTAAAAAATAGGAATTTCTTGACATTTGGTGTTGCAGGTGTCCCGGGGCCCAAAGATAGGGCCCTCTAATTGCCCAAGGGAGTTTTTCTCCAGTCAGCCATTTCGGTACAACAGGACCAGTCCGCAGTACTGAGAGATCTCATTGGCTGGCTACAACCCAGAGAAAAATGTTGCAGCCACCATTACAGAACTCAAACTCAGTTCCTGTGTCTTGAATTTTAAAAAAAATCTAGTATAAGGTGCACGGTAGGGACATATGGTGAGGGGACGGGTTATAGTTACTTCAGTTGACCATAATTGGAGAATTTGATTGTTTTGTTTATTTAAAATGTTACATTTTATCTGACATTTCCCCCCTAACTTTAACATGACTTTAAGCTTGGTTTTTTCAGTGAATTTCCTAGGTTTGTTTAATGTAAAGTAAGATATTATTACTACTTCTAACCAGTGGCGGCTGGTGACTTTCGAAAGGGTAGGGCGTAAAAGTTGGGGATGAGTGTTACATCACAAGCAAGCCAAACGCGAGCAAACCCGACGGATACAGGGGAGGTCTTCACAGTGAAAACTTTGAAAAAAAGAGAGGCATTTCAATACAAAACTATTTTATGTGCAATTAGACCTGGGGTCGAACATTAAAAAAAAGTTCTTGCAACTCCTTCCTTAAACTGACCTAATTTTGTTCACAAAGGTACCTTTTATCATTTGGACTGGTACACATTTAAATCTAAGAGAAGCATCACAAAAGAGGCATTAAATGTCGTTAAGCACAGTTAGTGGTAACGTGATAAGGGAAATAAGAAGGGAATAGATTTGATAGGAAAAATGCGAAGCTTCGGTTAGTTCCTCTCTACAACACAGTGATATTGGCCTTTTATTAAATGAAATAACATTTGCAATAGACCGCTGCGTACACCCCCAGGGTAAGGGCAACTGAAGGTGCTGTTACCATCTGTTTCTCAGACTCTTGCAAATGATGCACTTCCGGCGCATCTGAGATGGTTATGGACACGGGCCCCGGGGTGGAGGCTGCACATATACTTGATGCCCTCCAGTGCTTCTGAACATGTTCAGACATTTGGCCATTTGGCTACTGTGGCAAATTGTCTAATCCAAGTTTATCCGAGCCTGTCATGTACTACGGCAGCAGGGGGGGGTGAATCGGATTCAGCCAACGGCCTCATGGGCCACTTTCCACCAATCACCACTCTTGAGAAATCTCTACGGTCGCACAGCTTGGTCAATGTGCCAGCTCGAGTCACAGTGCTATCAGAGCCAGTGAGCCCAACCCTAAACGAGCTTATCACTAATCTGGGAACGTGCTCTGTAAGAGCTTTAGGACAGAAATAGGGAGTTCCTATTTTAAAGAATTACAGTCTAATAATGGCATTTTAGCAAAACTGTAGTATCTTACTTGCCACTGCATATAACTCAAATGTGTGCATTTGAAAACGTTGGAAGTCACACTGGCCTGAAACACACATCACTCATGGTTTATTCCACAGGAAGACTGAAGCTTTCAAATAATGTTGACCTGAGCATTTCCCCTGCTCAAAGCAGGAAAAACGGCACTGTGAAGTTCCTCTCATAAATGGGGAATAACATGCACGAATCATTGCCTGAACTTACATTTATCTTGCTATTCTGTATTCCAGATGTAAAAACTGGACCCGCTAGGTAACGTGTGGTAATAAAGCAAGGTATTGGAAATACCACTCCCATAATGAATGCTCTTTTTTACCGGGTGGCCGGGCCACTTGTTTTGAGGCATTAATGTTTTAAAAAGGTGATAGCATTTTATTTAAAAAAAACTTCAAAACACTAGGGGCCCGATTCACAGAACTAACTTAAGACAAAATCCTAAACTTACTACCATTTTGGTATTCACAGAAGGCACTTACTCATTTTGGTATTCACAGAAGGCACTTACTCATTTTGGTATTCACAGAAGTTAGGAGTCCTAACTTTAGGACTCTTAAATGCCTTTTGTGAATACCGAAAGTCTTAAAGTTAGGATTTTTCTCAATTTAGTAGTAGTAAAGTTAGGACTCCTAACTTTAGGACTCCTAAATGCCTTCTGTGAATGCCGAAAGTCTTAAAATTAGGATTTTTCTCAATTTAGTAGTTGTAAACTTCAAACTGCGCGGGCTGTGTCTCACTTTCAGCCAATCCAGACACTGCATTAGCAGCGCCAGGATTGGCTGGGGCACTGATACGGCCCGCCCACTAGGGGAACGGGGCGCTGCGGCGGCCTCTCGGGTTCCCCCCTCCCTCGCTCTCCTGCTGAAGGCATAGTAGTGGCTGACTTTGCACATGTACGGGCTGGACATAAAAATGACCTGCCCAAGCCCAAACATGCACACTAAGCACCGCTGTCAGTGACAGTCTGACTGTCACTCAAACACCGCCGTTGAGTGTTGCACCCGCCCTGTCCCCACCCCCTTTAGCTGCCGATTGCCGCGCATGCGTGCGAAAGTACAGGCGTTACGAATTCAATTGCTTCATTTGCTTGCAGGACTTTAGGCGATGTGGTTAGTGGGACAACGCACTAGCGCTCCCAATGGACGCACCACCACTGCTTCTAACTATAAAGTCACTTTAACCTGTGATTTATTCAGTGTTTTTAAACATATAGTAACAATATAAAGAGATGTCATTGTAAGTAAGGCAGACTCAGTCTTTTTCAAAGCATCAGTACACGAAAATGTAAAAGGCTGGCCTATTGACATTTGAAAGGGGTCAGCACATCAACCTATGTAATGCAGACCTACTTGCTTTGTCAAGAGTCGCCACAATAATTTATAAATAACCAAATTCCAAAGTAATCCTTATAAATACCCCATGCCTATGCATGACAAGTACTGTCACAAGAATATTAAAAACAAAGCATTTTTATTCATTACAATCATAAATTTGTTTTTAAGTCTTTCTTTAACACACTTTAGGCCACAAAATGCAGCCACAGAATCAACTACAATGGGTCTTTGTACTCCTACTGATGACCATACAGCCCCAGCTCAGAGTGCTTGAAAAAACAATGGTAAGCTCCCTTGGGGTCATGAATTCAATGTCCCAGTAGACCTATGGTGCTTTTTAAGTAAACAACAAAAACGTTTCTGGGGGGGGCTGCTATGCTTCTTGCAACCTACCACAACACTTGTGTAAATTGTTGGTGATGCCCCTCTCCCCCATTGGGGTACCACGACAACTAGAATGATAAAAATCAAGCCAATGCACGGCCTTATGTTGCGCTCCCAGAAGGGAGCAGTGAAATAGAATGACGGCCTCTGTGCTAAATATCAGTGCAGGGAGCCCACTCCCACTCTGTCCATGCCATTACATGGGTGGGTGCCCTAGTCTCACTCATGGCACCCACAAGGAATACGTTTGCATAGTTATTACAAATGTTGCAATGCAATAAAACTAGTAAAATCATTTATACATGTAACATTAAATAAAAACATTTACTCATTCATATTTTTTTTAAAAACTTTGTCGACTGAGAAGTAGTTCATTGTAACCAATCTTTAGTGCATATTTTTAGGGGGCAGTGTTCTCAGTTTCAGTCCACTACTGCCCATCAAGCCTGGTGCCAGGCTTAAACAAAGTGCTGCTTAGTGCAAAAGTGTTTAAGTCTTTATTAAAGTGCTGATCACATATTTCAACCCAGCATAGTATGTTCGTTATAGGTGGCTTTTATCAGTACTGATCTAATGATTGGAAGCTACCCCCTTCCAAAAGCCCAATCAACGTAAATAAAATGAAGTTGTTCCCTAAGAGAACTGTCCTTGGTCAGGTTCATGTCCTTTATACCGGCATTTTTTTTCCACCACTCTAAGGAAGTTCACTAGATGGCTATTCAGCTGTTGGTCACAAGGTGCAAAACAGGCCAGCACTGCTTGTCTCCGAGTGCGTATCCCTCGCTGATTGAATTGGTGTTTTAATAGTTGTTTACGTTCTTCCATCAGGTCTTTACATGTACAAAGCAGGTGCAGCAGGTCTTCCAGTGCTGAGCCGCACAGGCGGCAGGTAGAACCCGCTTTTTCCTTTAACCAGAGTGGGAAATGCTGTATGCAGGGTGGCAGACCAAGTCGGTGCTTGAAGAACTTAATTTTGGTGGCGTTGGCGTACCCCAGGTCAAAATAATTCTGAGGAACTGGGACTGTATAGGTGTTCAAGGTCATCCATCCGGGTGGCCTTTTTGAAAGAGAAGCCTTATCCTCAATCCATGAAAGATCCGGTTTTTTTAATATGTTGTTATTTGTAGGAATGTCCCAGAGCTGGTTTAACACCATATTGGTCAGGCTGCTTTTGAGGTATTTAAGAGCGGGTGAGGTGGCTTGTTGTTGTAGCTCTTTCCACAGGTATGGGTTGAGAGTTCCTGGTGCAGATTTCCAGACTTTGGCTCTTGTGATAATATATGCCCCCTGTCTTGCCAGAGACTGTTTCTGTATACCAAATTCTAGCCGGATTTGTGCTGGCAAGGTATATTTGGACAGACCAAGAATTACCCTATATACTGTTGTAACAGTGTTTTAAAGTGCCTTTGCATCCCTTCCCCTCTGTGCTTTGTTGCCGTAGGCAATTGCTGTTAAGAGCTTGGCGCATACCACTTGTACCAGAGGCAGAATCCACAGGCTGCTTCGTTTGGAATTGAGGTCTTTTAATGAGACTGCCAGGGTGACACCTTTGCGTCTGATGCTGTTTTTCTGGACAATGAAATGGCCACCTATGTCTATAATCACACCAAGATATTTGTATTCTGATGTAACTTCGATGTGCATGCTGCCCCAAAACCAGCCTGCGGATTTCTTTCGGTTTTTGCTGATCATCATGGTCCTTGTTTTTGCAAGATTGATGGTTAGTCAGTTGACTTTGGAATAGTCCTGCATGGTGTTAAAGAGGTTTTGTAGTCCCACTTGTGTGTGGCTGATCAGGACTATATTGTCCGCGTAAAGGAGACATGCTAGTGTTATGCCTCCTAGTCCTGGGGCGGGTGAATTGCTGATGTTTAGTACTGGGGCAAGGTCTACTAAAAACAAGTTGGACAGTGTGGGTGCTAAGATGCATCCTTGTTTGAGCCTTTTTTTAGTGGTATGCTTCTTGACAGGTGTGACCCATCACCCACCTTTATCTGAACCCATGTATCAGTATGCAGATTGATTATCAGGTTCAGCAGAGGCTGTAGAATGCCCCAGCTTCTCAGTTTAGACCACAAGCACCCACAACACACACAACTATTGAGGGCCGCGTTGGGATACCCATGCTGGCTCCACTGCCAGCACCCATCCTTGGTGCCATGGGATGCAGCTATGCTGCTCTGCTCCTGCTCTGCTCCTGCCCCACTGGGAGCAGCTTTTGTTGCTGCTGCCATCGAACAGGAGAAAAACCATATTCCCAGCCAGGAGTGTGCGGGCATGGAGGTATCTTTCTGTTCCTTGCCCTTGCTCTCCTGGGCAGGGGGCAAGACAGTGTTCCAGGGGATGGAGGTTTCTAGATTTAGCTTTCTGGCAAACTTGGTGTGATGCCATTCAGCTGTTTTGGTTGTGGAGCGGTTCAAATTTCCTGTGAGAAATTGAATGGGGAAACATGTTTTGGGACCCCTTTTTCTCAGCCCAGGTTGACAGATCACCCCAAAACTTATTTGCAAGTTCAAATAAAACAGAAATTAAATTATCCCTCAGTTCAACCGATCATGTTATCCAAGATACCCAGGGTCTTAAATGGTGTCCTAACTATCTGAGGTGCCAAACTGTTAGGCCAGTGGTTTTTAACCTGTGGTCTGGGGACTACTGGGGGTCCACAACGCCTACTGAGGGGATCCTATCTGCTCAGAAAACTAAATATTATTAAATGATTAATAAAGTGTACATTATTTAAAAACCTAAATTTATAAATGTACATTTTGGATTTGTTTGTAAATGTGAGAGAATTTGAAGTTGGAGGCAACACATGTAATTTGTATCCTCAGATTGATTTCTGGAAGCAGTGCAGGTGTATCAAACAGAACATAGTAGGGATGATAGGTGGTCTCAACTGAATTTAGAAAAGCTCCAACTTTCCAATTAAACCTACATTTTTATTTTATTATTATTAAATTATATAAAGTATTTTGCCATTTGTTTATTTGTTCGATGAATGCTTGATTGCTTATTTTTGAGTATTGTTTTGATGTTCAAATCATCAGAACTGCTTAGGAAGGGGTCCCCTTGCTCCAGAAATGACTCAGTGAGGTTTCCTGTATTACAATAATGATGCAGTGGTGGTCCCCAGATTCGGGTAATGATTAAGTGGGTGTCCATAGATGGCAAAAGGTTAGGAACCTCTTGCTTAGACAATGTGAGTCATTCACTAACCTACATGTGTCAGGGAGTTGCTCAATGGAAAGTGGCCACAGACTTGCGACTTTGTTTTGTCTTTTATTGTTGGCCTCTAATGTAAATTCTGTAAGTAAATTTAGTGAAATAAACAATTATGTGTGCACCATAATAAAACATCTATACAAACTGCCATCAATCTGTCAATTTTGTATTAAAATGAAGCCAATGTAAACGAAATAATAAACACATTTTATGGCAGTATATGTTTATATAAAATATATAATATTAAGTATGTGATGACATAATCTCTTTATCACTGTGAATAAAAGGTCACTATATACTATCTATCACTAAAAGGACGCCATAATTGTCTACTATGGGACATACATTTTCAGGAATTTTCTGCTATGCGTCCACTCATTACTCTGTGAGTATGATCTTCAACAGACGTTTGTAGCTATCTTTACTATGAAACATATATCTTGCAGCATTTACAGATAGTTTGATATGCTTATCTCACAATCATGTATGTATTCAAATAACATACATTAGGTCCACTTCGTCATATAACTCTACAGGTTGTGAACAGTCAAGATGCTTCATCCCTCTCCTTGTCAGTATTGGATCCAAGGGGCATATGTATGAAGCCGATTTCCCGTTCCCAAAAGGGCTGGCCCATTTGCGAATGGGAAAAAGCCTTTTGGGATGTATCATCCTAAAAGGCCATTGCAAAATAGGGAATTGCAAAATTTGTGATTCCCTAATTTGCGAATGCATTTCAAGAATCGCAAATTACGATTCCTTAAACGGGATGTAGAAAGCACCCAAGGTGTGCAAATTCTCCTTAAGGAATCGCAAATTACCACCAACTTGAAGTTGGTGGTAATATGCGATTTCTTTGAAAAATGCACTTTTTGGCATTTTTCAAAGTGCCATGTGGCGCACATACATGCCCTTAGGGCATGTATGTGCGCCACATGTGCACAAATGCTCATTTCAGGGGTGCAAGAGAGTGAAATTATGACACCCTTGCACCCTTGAAATTGCATTCGCAATTTGCGAGTACCTAATGGCTACTCGCAAATTGCGACTGACTACACAATCATTCCATTGGGCCTCTAGGCCCATAGGAATGAATGAGAAGGTATTCCTTAATTGCGATTCGCAATTTGCTAATCGCAATTAAGGAATGGCAAGGAATCGCAAAATATTTGCAATTTTTTTATTACATCCCGTTTTGCGATTCTCAAATCGCGATTCTCTAAAAATCGATATTTGATAATCGTAATAACAGTATTTGATACATATGCCCCCTTAGCCCCTCCTTTTCTGATGTCTGTACTTTTCTATATTTTGACATAATTTCTGGTTTAGATTGTGTCTTTCTTCCATCCAACGAACGCCAATGCGTAATTTGGCATTTCTCATATGAAGTTTGTTCCTATGTAAAAAAAAAAAATCTTAAATATTTATATTGACATTTTTTCTGATTGCAAGACCATAACAGTGGTTATCAGTAGGATATGTAAACATGTTCAAATAGACAGCAGCAGCGTATCCAATCAGCAGTAAAGGAGAGTCAAACAATGTTATTATGTTCCAGAGCATTATTGTGGGCCCATATACCCAACCATATAAATCATTGTGAATCAGAGAGCGAGATCCTATGTTAATTTTTTAAGCACATTTTTGCTTTTCTTTTTTTTCTGAAGTATACATTTTCCGCATGGACGCTTGATTAGATATACACAGTACATGTTGTATCACTTGTTACCAATTGTTTCGTTTGAATTTGTTCCTCAGTTCTAACAGTTGTAGGGTAGCATTGTATCACGAGCAGGTATTGATCCCACTTATCCTCAGAATGTATGGATGAAGGCCTTCTGATCACTATAAATGCAAAGTACTATTGGTATGTTCTTGTAAACGTTGCTATTACAGACACAATAAAAGGGACTAATTTCTTGTGATCCAAAACATGTTTACAGAACACTCTTGTACTATTGACCAAAGGAGTATGACAGATTACTCCCAGGAAATACAGATTAAAATAATTTTGTAGAAGGTTGTGTAGAATATGAGACACTTATTATGTACTTTGTTTGCCAAGTACAAGGTTTTGATTTTAAAATCAATGTTATCTTTATTCAAGACTAGGACGTGGAATGAAGCCCTGATAATGTTAAAAATGCAGCAAAAAGCAACTTTATATATAATATTCTGGGGAAAGCTGACAAGTAGAATAAGGAGCTGTTCACAATTTTCAACTTTGGTGCATCATTTTGACCTTTGGCTGGATCTTGAATAGGTGGTCAATATAATGCTACAGTTGACAAATAAAGATCTATTTGTGAATTTGCTTTCAATCCATTACTACGTGAAAGCTGTTTATTTCTATGCTATTTTTTTAATATATTGTACTTATGCAAAACTTTCAGATGAAAATGTATGCTTCTATGACATGTATTTTCTCGTTCTCTCCTTCCTCCCTCATATACCTGACCCCGTACTATCCACCCGCCTATGAAAGGACAGCAGCGGGGATATTTTTGCTGAGTGGTTGCTGCAGAGCAGACTTGAAGAGTTGTTTTTATTCTAGCTCCTTCATTCCGGATATTGCATGAAAGCATACGTTTTGGAACACAAAGGCTTTTAAGGCACTGGGGGAGGGCCATCTGAAGCACTCACTCAGCTGGTGTCTGAGGCATAAGGTGTATTTAGCATGACATTTCTCCTGTAGGCCCATAAAACTGCTCTCAGTGTTACTGCAGGGGCCAATATGGCTGAATATTATGAAAAGTAAATTAGGACTTGGCAAGTATTTTCTTTTACATCTGACATTTCCTTATTCTTTCTAATAGTTTCCAGAGTGCAAAGTATTTGAAAAATAAACCGTGACATGTATAAAGATCAAAAACATTGAATTTAATGTACAGTTTTGAAATAACAAAATATATTTGTTTGCTTTTCCTCCAGTATTTTGTTCTTTTACTTTTCTTAAACAATTCTTTACAGATGAACAGTGGCAAAGCCAACAGCTCGTCGCTCATATAAAAAAGACAATTTATATGCTTTTACAATGCTTGTATCTATGTAATGTTTTGGTTATTTTAACGATTTGTGCATAAACTATGTTTTCAATAGCATAAATAAAACTGACTTCACTTTATATATAAATCAAGCTGTCATCTATGTAACCGTGTCAAAATTAAATTGAAGCTCTTTTCTAATCAATTTTCTATTTACAATTGAGCATTCTTGAATAGTTAAAAAATATTTGTTTCAGCTGGCCAAAACTTATTTGTTTCGGCCAGACGCATAGAAAACTTTGCCATATTCCTCTAATTAGAGCTGATATTTCCCCAGCTCCTCAGATTTCTCTTGAAGAAGCATACAATTACCTCTGGGGAGAAAGCATGTAGAAGACTTTGTTTAAAACAAATTCCATACAACAAAAACATTAATTCTTGGATGTGTTTCAAGGGTCAGGATTGTGCAGTGCAAGTTTCTTAACACACAGGTGTCACAAAATCATCTGTGGTTAGGACAGGAATGAAGAACAGCAGCAATATGATTTTCATTGATTTTTACTTGCCAAGGGACATTGGCTTAAGTCTATGGAGAAGCTTCTATGACAGGCAACTTAATAGCTGTTTCTTGACTGTTCACCAATATTAAAATGTTCCTTCAGGACCATCGTTGGACCCATGGTACTGGCACGTCTGCTGGTAGACAGTGTCTAAACACTTTTGTGAAAGAGTGCCTAGTAGCTCTGCTGCTGCAATAGTTCTGAAAATGAGGTTGAATATATCTGCTAGCTGAGTTAACCATCCTCAGAAGAATAACAGTAGAAAAATTCAAAAAGGTATTGTCTAGGATATTGCTATTTAGCGGCATTGTCCTGAAGACACCTAAACCCCCAAATAAACCCATCCACGATGATAATGGAAGCCTTAAACTGTCTTCACCCTGATCTAAGTCAAGAACTAAAAAAGAGTTGCATCCAGAAACCTTCACTCCTCCAAGCTCTTTTCCAAGGGCTTCCTTTGAGCAGATTCAAAAGCCTGCAGTTTTCCTCAAATGTACCGGTGATTAGTGACTTGAATAATTTGTACTGGAAAAGACCATCATCTAGAGAAACCGATAGGGTGGGATCACTGAAAGGTTCTAAAAGATTCTGCCAGAGAGCGAGTCCTCTAAGTCCTGTGATCACTGGATCAGTGGTCCCCACATCCGTCTTCAGTCTCTAGTAGAACTTTTCTCCTTTTGGAGCTTTTCATCATCTTATGACTTTATTATTATGAGTGCCACTCAAGATGAACTATGGCTATAGAAATAGCATAGGTTATATAAAATGACTACTACCACAAAACTAGCATGAGTCCCTGTGAAGAGGATACAAAATACACAGCAGTAAGGATCATGGACAGAATATATCAAACATGTCCCCCTTTTCTGTGGGAATTGTTAGAATTCAAAGGTTGTGCTACCTTTGCTTGCAGCCTAGCCATGGTTCATAATTTATCTTTCAGTGAAGGTCTGATTAAATATTTAGAAATCTCTTCACCCTACAGCTTTCTAGGATTGCTTGCAGCTTTTTCCTTCCGACTGCTGGAGACCACACCATGCTAACAGCAGAAATGTTTCATACTAGCCACTGGGAATTCTGGCCCAACTCCCTAAGTTTTTTTAGAGGTCTCTTGGAATATTGCCTTGTGAGTACTATTCTTTACTTCCAGCAACCCCCATGTCCAAAGATGTTGATAAACGATATGTGTATAACTCATGAAGACTTAAAACTGTTTTTCTTTTGTACAAGCTAAATGATTGTACTAAAAGTCAATGAAGCTAAACTTACACTTAAGAAATACCTTATTGCCATCCTGTATCCACTCCCGTTGCTATTAATAAGCAGAGGTAATTGATTTATGGTGCAAAGAATCGACTTACTGTTGAGTTGCAATCAAAGTACTTAGCAAATAAGTGCCGTTTTTTAAACATTTGGTGCCATGGGAAGTAATAGTTTTATATTTTTTTAGTTGTATTCACCTAATAGTTCATCCAATTCCTTTTTATTTCTACTATTAATTCCCTCTGTCTATCTGTAAACATCCTCTGGTTTCCTAAAAGTGGACTTGAAGGTTTTCATCAGAGGTGTAGCAATATGTGTGATTCTGTCCAAGTTTGGTGATAGTTTGTTTCATGTCTCTGATTAAGGATGTTGTACTCTTAGGGGTCGATTACAATGTTGTTCAGAAAGGCTCCGAATGGTATTCGATTTGTTAAAATCCGATTCGGAAGCCTTGTTTCTTACCAACTGAGAAACATTTCCGAACGCCCAATTTTATGTTCGGAAACCGTTTGGACTGTCCGACTTGGTTCCGTACGTCATTCGGAGTAACCGAGTCATTCAGAGCTGACTCATACAGGTCCACGGACCACGTTTCTGACGAGTGATAAGGATGTCAGATTCTGAAAGCCTTTTCGAAATGGTTGTTTCGACATGGATCAGCTGTTGGAATCTGACTTGGGGGGCCCGTAGCAGGCCCCCCCTTCACCCGTGGTTCTCCAAATCTGGCCCTTGTGGGTACCAATGAGTCCCCCATTTCCAACCATGAACGGTGTGGCAGGCACGGGTGCACAATTATCCTCAACCACCCCTTTCTTCAATGGGAGCCTGTGTATTATGTATTTGGTCAGAACACAGGCTCACATTGAAGTCAATGTGTGTCCGACCGAAGGGTGTTGGGAAAACATTATAAAAGTTCAAATGGACTCCCTGAATTCGATTTGGTCGGAACCCATTCTGAAACCGAGTCGGTCAGAATGGTTTTCGAATGATATCGTAATCGACCCCTAAGTGTAGATCTGTTTTTTTAGAAAAAGTGTGAGTTCCATTGTCATATATTTTATGTGCATGTATCTTTCTAAAAGTGTAGTTAAAGGTTTTCATCAGAAGTATAGCTATATGTGTGATTCTGTCCAAGGTTGGGGGGGGTTTGTTTCATGTCTCTAATTAATGTTGTACTCTTAGTGTAGACCTCTGTTTCTAGAAAGATTGTTTAATTTTCATATAGTTTATGTGCATTTATCTTTATATATGTACATAAAAAATATCCTTACACCCTGAGTGGGCATCCCAGCAGGTATGCGAAGTGAGATCATGTGGTCTTCAAGCCACCTCTGGCCTGATTTGAATAAGAGACTAAAGGTGGAAATGAACACAGAGAAAGTCAGGCCTCATTTAGGGTAAGCTGCTGAACTACTCTTGTACTGTCAGCAGCCAGAGTCACTAACTTGAAGTACTCCATCATACAGACAGACATTTTGGCCCACTCGACTAAGTAGCCTCTTCTGAGAAAAATTGTTCGCAACATCAGATCCACCATGACAGTCTAGCATGACGGACCACTCAACATATCTGCTATTCCTGAAAGTAAGCCGTCCAAATTTGCATTCTGAGGGACCTTTCCCAGCACAAGGAGGACATTTCAGGAGGTTTTCTATCCACAACTGCTAATATTTTATATGTTGGCCATGGCCCGAAAGATGGCAGGCTAAATAGTGTTGCAAGGACCAAACTAATTAGGGTGGTCCCTTCGAAGACATTCTCACCTGCATTAGCTTGGGGAAAAAGGTGTTTCGAATGGTGTAGCTAGTATCAGCTCACATTTGAACACAGTGCATTTCCTTGTCAATGCCATCCTTACTCCTTGGTATGCCTTTATGTAGTGTTCTCAAGAAAACAACTTCTAAAGTTGCATGCAATACTTACATTTTATTTAGTTGTACAACTTGATTTTGTTTTGTCCAAACATCAACAGCATTTTTTAAATGTTCGCAGCAACACAAAAGATAAGTCATAGGAAAAAAGAGAGGTTAATGAAGGAAGCAGAGCACAACTGGGCTCACATGGTTTATGGGTTCTAGTATGGCATATCGTGTTACCCTAATATCAAAGGCAAAATATTGGGGCCAAAATATTGACAGGTTATTGGACAGATGGAGGTATATATTTACTGTTTCTAACTCCATATCTATGTACCTTGAAGAAATATATATTTCTTCAAGGTACGTGTACAACATATATGTGGAGGTAGTTATACAAAATGTATATATACTTATCTACCAATATTTTTGCCCTCAATATTTTGGTTATGATATTAAGGTAATACCATATTCCATACTTGATATTCCAGACCCGCACCTGTTAAAGTCAATTTCACCAAATGCTTTGACATGTTTCAGCCCTATGAAACCAATTACATAGTTTGTCTTCTTAAGGATACAATTTATATAAACAATTGCAAGCTGCAAATTTACAATGCACATCAAAACAAATCGGATTGTTGTAAAAAGAGGTGTGGCCTTTGACCACCTCTCAGCAGTCCCACTGTGTGGGGCATACTGGAAGTACCTGGTTGGCGAGTTAGCCCCTAAGAACCCTCAGGAGCAACGCGGACTTCATTCCCCAACCAAGAGCGCACCTGGAGGCGCATTTGCAGAGTAGTGGAGAAAGGAGGCAGGGCCTCTGACAAGTTGCTGATTCCTATCTTTTACTTTTAATTTAGTATAGGGGGCTTTGTGGCCCTCCTTCCCTTGCCACTTGTGGTCCCCAGGGACCCCATCCCCGGGACCTGACCCATTTTGTATTGTAGTTAAAATAGAGGGGGGGGGGCATGGCCCCCTCCCGAGATCGATATGTGCCTCCGGGGCTGGGCCTTTCTATGCATTTTTTTAAGGGAGTGGGTCATGCGGCTCCCACTCCACCCCATCCTCCGTGGCCAGGCCATTAAAAAAAAAGGGAGGGCGGCCAAGTGGCCCCTCTCCCAGGCTATTTTGTGCCAGAGGCCCGATCACCCAGGGCTTGGCCCTCGTTGGGACTACGGGGGGAGCCTCAAATCCTCCGCGGTCCCTGTTGGCGTCCCTGTGGGAGCTGGCATTGCTTTTAGGCAGAGGGAGCTGCTAACATGCAGCTCCCTCTGCCCAAAAGCAATTCCATGAAATCCCTTCCCTAGACACCGCACAGCCGATTAGGTGCTGTCGCGGAGGTCCGGATACACCCAGCCGCCATCTTGGGGGAAGTGGAGGGTTGACGCTCCAGTTGCCTGGCCCCTCCCACCTTTCTCCATCTAGAAATGGCCGTCATTACTCGGCCGCGCAGCGGACGAGCGCAGCGGGCGCGCCGGCGGTGCGCCGGCGGTGCGCCGAAGGCTCGCCAAAGGCGAGCCGGTCTGCGCTCGTCCGCAATCAAGACGCGACCGGGGCCGGTCCCCCTGTCCGTTTGATTAGCGATATGACTGGGGTATATAGTAAGGCGGAGTTGCTTGCATTGAGACCCACGCGATGCCATGGTGGTCCTTTGCTCTCACTGAATTGCTGGAGCTCGGATTTTGCCTGCAAAGATTGTGAATACCATCTTATCAATTATGAGTCAAGGGGGAATCACTCTCACACTCGGAGCTCTGCCTTTTCTAGAGGAGCTGGATCATTTGTGTCCCTTAGAGCGGCATTGGTCAACTGTAGATCGCTACCCAGACATGCCATTGACATCTGGCAGTCTCTTCAGGACAACAAGTGGGATCTTCTTTTCCTTACGGAAACATGGCTGAATGAAACTACTAACCCTGCCATCACATTAGCCATCCCTGATGGCTATAACATCATTTGTGCCAATCGATCTAATGGCAAACAGGGAGGTGGGGTAGCACTTATTCATAAATCTGACTAGCCAGTTATAATCCCCTCGTATGAGCAAATTGACAACATTGAGGGATTGCTTTTTTGTATTAAGCTATCCGCATCTATTTCTTGCTCAGGACTCTTGATCTATCACCCCCCTGGTTCCAGCATTACTCATCTGCCGGCCCTGGCAGACTATATTATTCAGGCCAGTACCCGTTATGCTAATTTCACAGCCTTATGAGATTTCAATCTGCATGTGGACGATGAGACTAGTTTTCACAGTAAATGTTTTCTATCGATGCTCGCAGCATGTAGTTTGAATCAATTGGTGGAGTGGCCTACGCACAAAGCAGGTCACACCCTAGACCTAATTTGTACTAATCTTGCTAATATCCTGGTTACCAACTCCACGCCGGTGATTTGGTCAGGCCATTTTCTTATCTCCTTCACGATTGAGCTATCACATTCTGATAGGCCTACCATAATCCCTAAGACCTCAGGTAGAAACTGGAGTCGCATTATCCTGGAATTGCTCCAAAAACATTACAAAAAATCGTAGCCCTGTCCGGCCCCAGATTTGAATTCTCACATTGCCAACCTAGATAACTGGTTAGGCCAGGCAATGGAATCACTTGCTCCACTGAAGCCCATTAAAACCTATAGGTCAGAACCATCAGCCCCATGGTATTCTGATGTTCTTCGTAAAAAAAAAGCACCATGTAAAGCTCTCGAACGAATCTGGAGGCAAAAGTACTCCATTGAGGGCAAATCTATTTATAGAGATGCCTTAAAGGAGTATGGCAGATCAATTGTGGAACATAAAAGGAACTATCTGGCCAACAGAATTAATAAAGCCAATAATGGGGCCAGAGAGATCTTCAATATTGTCAGATCTTTTACGGACCCTCAAGCAATGAATAGGAGTCTGCCAGCCACCCAGTCTTTCTGTAATAAACTTTCTGATTATTTTGAGGAAAAAATAGAAACTATATATGCCTCCTTCCCCACTATTAACAGTCTCAAACAGAGGGAGGAAGTAGACACTCAGACCTTGTTATCTCCCGTCCTTGTAGAGTTTGAGGACGCCTCAGGAGAAGTCACTCTTGCTGAATTACGGAAATGTAAATCCGGATCACCTAATGATCCTTGCAATATAAGGCAATATAAGGCACTAGCAACACTTCTTAACCCCTTCCTCAACTCCATCTGGAATGATTCCTTGAAAACGGGAAGGTTTCCTGACAAATGGAAACATGCCTCCCTGATTCCTATTCTGAAGAAACTCAATGCAGACCCGGACAATCCAAGTAATTATATGCCGATTTCCCTTCTACCTGCACCGGCAAAGGTCCTGGAAAAACTGGCACATTCCCAACTTGCCAATTACATAGAGGCCAATGGACTCCTGCATGATACTCAGCACGGCTTCCGGTCTGGTCACAGCACGGAGTCGGCACTGATCGAAATGGCTGACTCAGTGAGATGGACACTGGATCAGGGATCGAGGGCGGTGTTGGTGCTGCTTGATCTTTCGGCAGCATTCAACACCGTCTCTCATAAGATCCTGCTGAAGAGACTGGCTACTCTGGGAATAGGGGGTACTGTGCTGAAGTGGATCGCCTCCTTTTTATCAGAACGCACTCTGCAGGTCTATACTCCCCCTTTCACATCCCCTGCCAGACCACTCAAGTGGGGAGTTCCTCAGGGCTCTTCCCTAAGCCCACTCCTCTTTAATGTCTATTTCACCCCGCTGGCTGAAATGATTGCTCAGGCTGGAGTTAAAACCACTTCCTATGCAGACGATATCCAGCTCCTTTTCACCTTCGAAGAGCCCACTGCCAAGGCATTCGATCTAATGAAAACCTGCCTCAGGAACATATCAAGATGGATGGACTCAAATTCCCTCAAGCTTAATGCGGGGAAAACAGAGGTCCTGTTTTTTAACACACCATCCCCACTGTCATCCAATCTGTGGTGGCCGGACGACTTGAGTCAAGCCCCTGTACCAAAAGACTCAGTACGGAACCTCGGGGTTCGCTGGGATAACCAGCTTACCTTCGATGCCCAGGTGCAAACTGTAGCAGGATCCTGTTTTGCAAAGATCAGAACATTAAAAAGACTCATTACTTATCTGCCCACTGACTCTCGAAAAACAGTGGTTCACGCCCTGATAACCTCCCATCTCGATTATGCCAATGCACTGTATGTAGGCATTACGGCCGGTCTGTGTAACAGACTCCAGACGGTCCAGAATGCGGCGGCTCGTTTGATGGAGGGTATTCCTCCCAGACATCATATTACCCCGCATCTCCGTAAATTGCACTGGCTGCCCATAAATAAAAGATGTCAATTTAAAGCCATGACACTGGCATACAGGGCTACGCAGGGCATAGGCCCGGCTTATCTTAAAACTAACCCTGGGCGAAGCACTACGCTACGCTTGCGTAGTTTGCGAAGTTTGCGCAACTGCACACTACGCGATCTGCACGTAGCACAGTGCGAACATGCGTAGCGCAGCGTAGCGGTAATTTTTTGCTTGTTCGCGGTCCTCAACATCATGTTCGCGACCGCGAGCAAGCAAAATGACATCCCGGCGAGACTCTCAACGCCGGTAGGTCAGGTTTCTCATTACGAGTGGTCGTGCATGCTCGCGACCCCTCGCAATGAGAAACTACCAGTTCGCGTTGAGAAAGCTGCCGCTCGAGTAAAAATCTACTCGAGCAGCAGTAAACTACAGCTCGCACTGTGCAAGATGCCATTTTCAATGATTGCACAGTGCCGGATGCTTGTTCGCACTGTGCAATCATTGAAAATGCATCTTGCACAGTGCGAACATGCTACTACGCAGCTCGCGTAGTGCTACGTGAAGTTCGCGTAGTGCGAAGTGCACTTCGCGTAGCTTCGCGTAGCGCTACTTCGCGAACTACGCCCACCCTTACTTAAAACCTGCTTACGTCCCTATCACAACACCAGATCACTGCGCTCAAATTCCCAGCTTCTCCTAGTCACTCCTAGGTTTAAGAGAACCCGAAAGGGAGGGAAAACTTTTGAAGTTTGCGCCTCTCAGCAATGGAATAAGCTCCCTTTATCCCTCCGAGCCTGTCAATTTGAATCTCTATTCCGCAAGGCCCTCAAAACCCATCTTTTTGATCTATAATCTGTTTCATGTGCCCATTGCTTCCAGATTCATTAGCGCCGGGACGCCCCGTTGGGGCAGCTACACGCTTTACAAAATACACACATAAATAAATAAATAAAGCAGATGTTTGCTATGGCGAACTGCACTGTTCTGGGGGTAGGCACCCCGGGACATTGTTTGAGCCGGCCCGGGGGGGGGGGGGGGTCCCCAGGACCATTGAGGGCTCCTGGAGAGGTGGGCACATGGCCCCCCTTCTATATTCTTCGTTGCTCCAGGGAGGATGTGGAGGTCCCTGGGGCCGGGTGGCTGCTATGGCCCCCCCACAATTAAATAATTTGTGCCCCGGAGGTAGGAGTCCCTACGGTAGTGTGGGGCGGCTCATGCCCCCCCAACACTTTGTTTTTGAAGCTAGGGGTGAGTGGGGGGTAGGTGCCCTCACACCTTTTTCTTTAAATAAAGCCCTGGAGAGGTGGTGGTACCCGGGGCTGCAGGGGACCCATTTGGTCCCACACATATATTTAGATCATTGCCCGGGGACCTGGCTCACCCAGGGGATTATAGAAAACAAAGCGCAGAAGCCCATACTTAATTTTTTTTAATTGTTCAGCGGGATTCGCGGACGTTATGCTACTCCCGCAGAAATTGGTTTAAAAAAATGCTTATTTTGGACCCCCTGCGCAGACCAGTTGGGGTCAGGGTGTCTCTACCCTGCCTCCCTTTTCTTATTTTTTCACATTTTTTTACCTTTTTCTTTGTGACTCGGTTCAACAGAGTCACAAGATGTCTGCCAACACTTCCTGGTTTGTAGTGTTGCCAGCCAATTAGAGCTCAGGCACGAGATCGGGAGGGTTTGCGGATCCTCCGTGGCCATATTTGTATATCTGAGAAATGTTTAAATTTCTCAGGAACTACTGAATAGATTTACACCATTTAACAAAAAGAGTACTTTCTGAACTGAAAGATTTTATTGGCCCCCGCTTGACAGGTCACCACGAAACTTTCAAAGATTTGACAAACGGCGCCAAAGATATTGGCAACAGAAAAATGTTTTTGGAATAGAAACCAGGTCCTAACTATAACTACCTACTGGCGACTGCCAGCAGGTTACATATATATATATATATATATATATTCACTGAAAAAACCATAGGTTATAGACCATATATAGTTAGGAATTAGCATTTAAAAAACCTTATTTTACTCACACAAAACCATTGAAATTCCATATATAGTTAGTTGCACTAACTATATATCGCGCACCCGCAATCCACTGCTGATCATGTCACATATTACATCATTCATGACATGGTCAGTGACATCACTGATGACATCACTGATGACAACATCCAGTGATTATGTGTTTCTGTAAAGTTTAAATATGTTTTACATATTGAAGAATGAGTGGATGTATAAGTGTCTGAATGAAGGTTTTAGTAGGTGCGTGATTGACTGTATGAGTGAGTGATTAAATGCGTCTTACTGAATGCACGGGTTAGTGACTAAACTGTCTAAAAGTGTGCATCAGTATGTCTGTTGTTGTGCAAGCTGCTGCACGTGTTGATCAGTAGCTATATAAGTAGCTATATGGGTTATTGATTGGTTGCACAAGTATTTGTATGGGAGACTGAGTGTGTGTATGGCTGGCTGGGAGGTGTGTGACTCTGTGCAGATCAATGTGTACTTGTATCAGTGATTCTATAAGAGAGTAACTATGTGTTAGTATATGTTTCAAAAATGTAAGGTGTTCTGTGTTTAACTGTATAGATGAGAAAATGGAAGTGTGATTGATTCTTTTCAGGACTGACTAGGTGTGTGAGTAACTCCATGGATGAGTGGCAGAGTGTGAGTGTCTGTATAGGTGTATGAGTGCATATGATAGTGTTGTAAAGATGAGTGATTGTATGTATGAATGATTGTATGAGTGAATGTGTGTGTAGACATAGGAATCAGTGAGTGCGTATGTAGTAACTAGTATTGGTGTGTCAATGGTTTCAAAAATGATACTCTCTATTTAACACTGGGTGTAACGGAGGTTATATTAGAGTGTGAGGAGATGCATTGTATTATCACATGAATGATATCATCAGTGATGTGATCATTGATGTCAAGTGAGATGTCATCAGTGATGTCATTTGAGATGTCATCAGTGATGTCATCAGTGATGTCACTGACCATGTCATGAATGATGTAATATGTGACATGATCAGCAGTGGATTGCGGGTGCGCGATATATAGTTAGTGCAACTAACTATATATGGAATTTCAATGGTTTTGTGTGAGTAAAATAAGTTTTTTTAAATGCTAATTCCTAACTATATATGGTCTATAACCTATGTTTTTTTCAGTGAATTTTCAAGGTTTTGTAAATGCTAATTCCTAACTATATATGGTGTATAACCTATGGTTTTTTCAGTGAATTTCATTGGTTTTTTAACAGCTAATATCTGTAGCTGTAAAATGTATTCTTCTTTAAATCCAAAAATATATTTTATATGTTTATTAATAACTTTTTTTTTTAAATATTTTTTTTTCTTCGTTCCCGCTTCGCGAATCGGGAAGCTTCCCGTTAGCTGACCTTGATGCCGCGAAATAGACCGCGAGCCGGTAAACGTTTCTTTACCGCAACTGCCGCGTTAGAAAACAACATCGTGACGCCTCCCGTCCGCATGACGTTTCGCGTTGTCGCGTGATACGTCATATGACGTGCTACGTTAGCGAACTCGTACGCTTACCGAGTCGCAAAGCACAGGTTTCTGGAAGCAAACCGGGAGGCCCTGCAAAGCGCGTAACATACACACAGCAGATCATGTGACTTGGTAATAACACTTTTCATTGGTTCATTTCACTTTCGGTTTCCTAATGATGTAAGACTAGGTCATATGATCTAAAATGAACACTTTTCATTGGTTGAGAACTATTTTTTTTCCCAAATGGTGAAAATCCCTCCTTCTTTCCTCACTCTGACTTTCATCATTGTGAGAGAAAGACCCTTTGTTACCAGTGAGCAATGGCTTCTTTACTAGCTTCAGCTGGTGCTTCCCCACCACCTCCACCACATCCAAGGAAGAGTGGACCACCTGCTAAAGTTATAATTCAGCAAGAAGAGGAAGAAGAGGAACAGGACGACCTAGATAATCTCCCTATTATGGCCAGAAGATCTGTTGTACCGGAAGTAACGGGACCAGAGGGCAGGGAGATGGTGCCAAATATACAAACGAGATTTCGTGAAGTAAAACAAGTCTGCGTACATTGCAGTGGATTCATTTGCTACGCAGAAAGTAGCATCACTCTGATCAACAGAGCTATTGACAATCATACTCATGTTTGTCCGAAACTCCCCAAACAATAAATTCTTTTTTTTTGTTTTCTTGCTCCTGTTGAGCCCTTTACAATGAATCGTTTTCGTTGCCCCCTCCGAAAAAAAAACAAAAAAAATATAAAACTGTTCAGAAAAATTCAAAAAAAGTAAAAAAATGTTCAGAAAAATAATAAAAAAAATATAAAACAACAAAAACAATTTAATAAAAAGTTCTTTTCAGAACTACCTCCCCGTTATTAAAAAATTGGTACAATATTTGCAACTGTGCCAACCTCTATTTCTCTTAGTTCGCTTCCCAGTTCGCTCCCCGGTACGCGAACCGGAAGCGAACCCAAAAGTTTTTTTTAAAAAAAAGAACAGTAAGTATAAGGGAAGGAAACAGACACTTATGTTAAAAGAAAGACAGCTATAAGGGAGTAAACTAGAGATACTATTACCCGTAATCCACTGCTGATGATGTCACATATTACATCATTCATGACATGCTCAGTGACATCATCAGCAGAGGATTGCGGGTAACAGTATCCCTAGTTTATTCCCTATAGCTGTGTTTCTTTTAACATAACTGTCTGTTTCCTTCCCTTATACTTACTGTTCTTTTTTAAAAAAATTTTTTAGATCAGTCAGAAACAGTGAAAGTAATGAAATATAAAAGACTACGTAGAATATGAGCACTGTATGCAACAACTTTGACACTTACAGAAGCCTCACCTTCTCCATGCCTCCTACACAGTTCTACATGTACATCATAAATGCAAACAGAACAGAATTAATTATACATGTTAAATGGTTTATTTTTGCTGTTCTCAGAATGTATCAAATTTCACTAAAACAGTGACTTGAAGGTATTCATCATATAACAGCGGGGAAAAAAAACACAATCAAAATGATTGTGTTTAAAAAACCCATACAACATTAGAAATCAGAATTCAGAACTCCTTAAAGTTAACTTACTTTCCATGACGGCCAAGGATGTCCTATGAACAGCTTACACTCTGTTGTGCTGTTATTACTTTCAACCCGCCACTTTCTGAAAGAAAACCTCCATCGTTTTCAAAAACATGTTACATACAATAAATGACTTCTTGCTCTCTACCACAAGATTCCACAAGGCCAAATCTTGTCAGAGCCATGTATAACTCTTGGATTTCTTGTTAGCCAATCCCGTCTTTTCGCATTTCCGCAACTTTCAGAATTAAAATGTTGAAGATCATTTACACAATCCTGGACTAGTAATATCTTCCCCTTCTTGCTCAATCATGTTCTACATTTCCTATCACACTGATACTGCTTACTATGAAGCAGACTTACACTACCTTTATGACTAGTACAATTATTTAATTCTCTACATCACTTTTAATCACAAAGCAATGTAAAACAGTAGACAGCATTGCAGACTTACATTCCCTCTACTCCATGTTTTGATTGGCTGCTTCAATTAGCTTATAAAAAGAAATAGTTTTTCTGAACTCATTCAAAGTGCACGTATTTCTCAATAACGTCCAGTGTTATGGTAAAAAGTTATGTCTCTGTACTACACTTATCCTCAAGGCCAAATAGTGTAGGAGCCATGAGAACTTCTTGAAATTCCTCAGAGCACATCCCGAGATTCTTTCCCTAAAATTTTGGTTTTAAAAACACCAGGTAAGAGTTTTTAAGGTCATATGGCAATTTTTTTTTGAAAATTAAAACAGAATCATTGCAGAATGACCAGCCATTTCTAGACTTTAAATAAGCTGTGTAATGTCCTGATGTTATTGAAGGGCCATCATGATATATAATTGCTGCAGTTACAAAAGTCCTTCCTGATATTGACAACTGCGAAGCTACAAAATTTTTAATTAAAGTTGTCAATTTTGTTCCATCAGGCCTACATCGTTGGAACATTAAAATGACATACTGGCCATATGTTCGTATAAATAATGTGGACATCATTTCAGATTTACATTGGCTACACTCCATGTTGTGATCAGCTGCTTTTACTAGCTTATTAAAAGAGACTGATTTACTGTCTGGCAAAGTTAAATATATAAATCTTTCTGAGTCTACACTAGTAGTACTTGATACCCTACAGTTCTCGCAGTCATGCTGCCATTGATAAGAAAGCCCAAACAGGTGATCTACATCTACACCTTCATCATGCAATACATCAAGCATATACATTAAAAACTCCTGACAATCTTGCTGACTATTTTGAGAGAATTGTGTTTGGCCTGAACATCTGTCTAACAGATTTCGAATTTCAGACACACTTTCTATGTTTGTTCTATCAGTGCTACATTTCTCTAACACAGAATTTAACAAACTGCAAAATCTTTGATCAGAATTGACCACAATCTCTTCTTTTACATTTTGTAGAGAAAACAAAACATTTACCACTACATTAGCATAGCAGTTGACACCAGAACTGTTTTCAAATTGAAAACCAACAACATCTTCAACAGAATCCTTTTTGTTTCTGCTTATAATTTCAGGTTCATCGACTTGTCGTCTTTTTGCTACAACCTCCCCAGTATTGGTCACATTTCTTCGTTTCCGGCCTACCACACGTTTCTCAAACAAAGGATACTGAGGCAAATGTGGCGCATACTTTCTTCTCAACCTATTGTATTCCTTAACACAATCTAGATCCGCACAAATGTTTGTGACATCACACTCAATCAAGTACAATCCCGATAAAGTCCTAACTCGTGACAATGCCACATATGCCATACCCTCCTTGAACACAGAACTGCCAATATTCACCAATGCACAATCTACACTTAAACCTTGCGATTTATGGATTGTCACCGCATATGCCAAGCAAACAGGAAACTGCTTACGACGAACATATAAGTCTTTTACAAGCAAAAATCTAGCAGAACAACGAGCAATTAGCTGTACTTCCTCAATGCCATCAAATTTAATTTTTTAAAATTCAATTCCATCTCTATTTCTGTATTTCACAAAATCAACAACATTACCCATTGATCCATTTACCAGACCTCTTTCAACATGTAAATTCCTTCTTAAAATTATACGGCAGTTCAAGCACACATTCAGAGTCTTTTCAAAACCCGCAGTTTTAGATATACTCTTCTCTAATGAATCCAATTTTGTTTTCAGATTCTCAGACAAAATAATTGTTGATCCCATATGCTCTACTCTGTCAATAGCTTCCAATTTCACAATCTCTTGCTTTTCTAAATGCAACATTTTGTTGTTGAATTTGGCACATTCTGCAAGAGTTGGCATCAAACATATTCCAGATTTTTTCTCAGTAACTTTCTGAAAAATATTCTCAGGCACAATATCTTCGTCTGGATATAAATTTGTCAGTAATCGTGCATGTAAAGCTTCTTTCCCATGCTCGGTCACTTTTCCAATTCTAACATCTTGTAGAATAGTCTTGTAAACTTCATCCTTTGCCTGACGCATATTTTCATGCAGTTCAGCATAATTGAAGTTTAACCATATATTGACATTGCCAATACTCCCTAAGCACTTCCTGGTATCTTCATGCGTGAGAATTTTGAACACAGGTTGCCCTTTCACTGGTGTCAGCTGCAGAAGATCTCCGAAAACAATGATGTGTTTGCCACCAAATAACACATCATACTCTGTTTTGAGAACTTCTTGCATTCTCAAATGCACAAAGGCAAGCATGACATTGGAAACCATGCTTACTTCGTCAATGATAAGAAGTTTCATTTTCCTCAAGACTCTTGAAACTTCAAAACAAGCATCTCCAGATAGCTTGTGATATTCTAATTTGTTGTCATGCTCCACTGGCAGCATCAGTAAACGATGTAAAGTAATCCCTTTAATGTTATGTGCTGCCAGTCCAGTTGGAGCGGTGACAACACAAGACAGCGATGACTCTGTCCTTTCCTGCAAATAACATGAAATTGCTTTAATAAGGAAACTTTTTCCAGTTCCCGCTTCTCCACTCACGTACAGTCGGACAAGCTTCAACGACGTACATGAGCACTCTTTCTTGTCATGACTTAATCCATGATCAATTTGCATTGTAAGTTCGTCATATATTTTCCTCTGCTCAACGTTGAGTTGTCTTTCCAACTCTTCTAAGTTAACCACATCCTCCTGAGCATGTGCCATGGCTCTTTCCACTTCATTCATAGCAGTGGCAGCTTCATTTTCGATAAGAGGTCCTCCTAGTGGATCCTGACTCAATGAAGCAGAACTCTGACTGTCCTGAGAACTGTCTCTGGCAATCTCGGCTGCAATCGTTGCTTCCTGCTCAATTTCCACATTCAACATTTCTACATATTTGGGAAAAGCAGGACATTCTATGGTCTCCTTGGCAGCATTGAATGAGTCTTCGTAACAAAGGAAATCTCCAAGCAGTTCCTCTTCTGCACGCCAAGGCTTAAAAAGTTGCAAAAGTGCTAAATAGAAAAACTCCTTTTTTTCAGGAGATTCGCCACTCAATTTTCGATGGTTTATCAAGTGGCATTTTCTTTGCTTGACCAGACATCCCTCACTTCCTATTACAGCATACACTCCTTTCTCAGTATCTTCTTTGATGTTCCTCTTGAATATGTAATTTTGCAGAACCTCATACAGACAAACATTCTCGAGGTGACTGCTTCGATTTGGATAATATGTATCCAACATGTTGCTCTTCAAAATGTCGGTACTGTTTGGCTCCTTTTCCGCCAAATACTCAATTTCCCGCACAGGTTTCAGAACTCGATTACGCGTTGCAGCAAGACCAACACTCGCCCAAACGATACTCCTGGACTTGGCATAGAGACTTGCTGAAGACAACCGGTCAGAACATTCGTAAGCTCCGATTTCTCGATGCGACAACATCTTCAGACTGAAACTGTACAACTTCTTGCTGAGGCTCTTTTCATGGGAAATGTCCTCCCACATATCCTTCAATTCTGTCTTCTCTTTTTTGGTGATGTAAGATGTCACATACCGAGCCACAGCCATACAGTTATCAGCCACAAACTGTATATCCATGTTAGCATTCCACATGGACAAAATCACCGGGTTGTAGTCGTTGATGTACTTAGACTCTTCGTTCCTCTTCAAATTGTATGTGTTTTTAGGTGATTTCTTCATCACATTATGTCGCAGCGAAGACATCAAACTGTTCACTCTTCCTTTAGAAATCACCGATCGTGGAAAGCCGAAACGACATTTGGTGTAGAACTTGTCTTTGTTCCGGAATATACGACGACAGTACTTTCCACATCGATGGCTTTGGAAACGCAGAACTTTTTCTCTTAGGCTTTTTTTCTCCTTTGCGTTTGGAACAGCACACGTAGAATACTGTTCTATGAAACTCATCACTGAGTCGTCTGCATCCGTTCCAAATTTAGGTGCATCCTTGATCCACAGCAACATATGTATATGAGGAGCACCTCTTGCTTGGTACTCCTTCCTCCAGAAGAAATCCAACACCTCTCCAAGAGGTGGATTCTTCTTATTCATGATGAAAGACATCATACCTTCAAATCTATGATTGAAGTACCTACATACATTGACTGGATCCAAAGAGCACAGTTCTCCGGGTGTCTTGAATTCGATGTTTTCTATGTTAGCATTTGCCTCTCGTAGAAATTCAAGTAAGTCTTCCCAGCCATACTCAGCACAGCTCAAAGTGAGGAACCATGTGGGAGTTCCTAAGTTCCTCAGCATACATTTTAAATCACCATGACGACGGTACCAGTACTCATTAGTACCACGCTGACACGCCATGAGATTAATCAGGTGAGAATCCAAAATACTGTCTTGGACATTGACTTTATCCATAAAGTCACTTGCCGAGATGTTTTGCATGTGTATACCACTTTTCAAGATGTGGTTCACTGCATATGACAGTCCAGACAGATCGCTTTCAAACAGGAGATGAAACAAATAAGGAATGCATTGTCGAAACCTAGGATCTCCTGCATACAATCGCAAAGTCCGGTATTCAGAAGCAGGAATTTGATGAGGTCGCTCATCATATCTTCCTCCCTGACCTGTTGGAAAAAGCTGTGGGAAACACCGAGCTTCCAAACTTTCCTCCCAAACACTAATGGGACTCCCTTTCGCTTGTTTCATTTGAAACAACTCAATAGCATTCCCCATGACTTCCTTGGAATGCAAAGGATGAACACTATAATGTTCATATATTTCTTCACTAGTACAGGGTTCTACTTTCTCAATTTGACCAGCACACAAATCGCTATCCTCTTCCTCACTTACTTCCTCTTCTGCAACATATACATTTTTATAGTATTTATTATATTTTTTCAAATACAATGTTGCCCTTTTGACTTTCCTAACATCTACTAAATCTTGCCATATTTTCTTATTCTTTGTCGGAACCCCATTAACTAAGATAACAAGAGGTTCCTCTTCCACTTTTTCTACTCCAATTGTGTTAATGTTTTTCTTCAAATCTAGAGGCAAATAAACAACTCTTCCCTTTAATCCTCTCTGTAAATCTGATGGAGGCAATTTCCCTGTCTTTGGCTCCATTCTTACAATAGCCTGAAAGGGATGGATACTTTGAATCAAAATAGATTCATAAGTATTTAAATCCTTCAATTCAGAAGGAATCTCAACCAATTCCAGATTATTATGAACTGCTCTAGCAGGCATCTGGTTTTGATTTAATTTGTTACAACAATAAGTACACACACGTTGATCCAATCCCAAATCAAAACAATTTTCTACCATCAAGTATGTTGCAAAATCCTTCCATTCACTATTATTTTCCCTTTCACTTTTTCCATATAAATCCACTAACTTAGTCTGATTCTTATAATAAGTGCGTCGACAACACACACAAGTGAAATTTGGCCTCTCACTTGATTTCACCTCAAACGTCGCAATTTCCCTCTGGAAATTATCTGTACTGGAAACCTGTACACTATCTTCCACATTACTCTCTTCTTCTTGGTCAATTTCAACATTCTCCTCTTTACTTCCAAATTAACAAAACTCAATTTCTTCACATATATTCTTCACATCTATTTCAGAACCATGCAAAAGAGCAGCGCATAATTGTTTAAGCATAATTGCTGGACTCTTAGCATAATACAACATTCTAACTAATTTCCTCACTTTATTATGATGCACTGCTAGCATCCTGAAATGATGAAAAACACTCTGGCATACTCTCCTGGAAAGACAAGCCAGTGAATGACCATGCAAACCTATCACTTCTCTCACTCTGCAAGGATCTAATTCTTGCAACAACTTCATTTTCTGCTTCAAACTTTTCTTACTAAATGACCGTATAAAATCACAAAGCAAATTGATGGAATCCTGTCGTACACTGCAAATACTACTACACTTCCAGGTGTACACAGGACCCTTAGGACGTCTCCCTAAAACCTCATTACCTAACACCTCTTCTATCTCTGTTCTCACAAGTTTTTCTTTTTCAACTGGACAACCATCTTTCACTTCATAAGCTCGACCACTGGTGTCAACTGCATGCACCAAATCATTATCCTGGAAATAACTCTCCTCATTAAAAAATGCCTCAGAGCTTGAACTATGCATCCATTCTCCAGAAAAAACTTCACAAAAATTACTACGATTAACTATTCTCTTCCATCTACTATTTCTTTTGAAATCATAAATTACCTTGTTTAGCTTCCTAATTCTATTGATTGTCAAAATAAATAACTTACGTTTAATTTCAAATGCCTGATCAATAACTTTCTCAACTATTTTTTTTCTCTTATAAAAAACCACTTTCTGCTGACCTTTCTTAATATTTTTTAACAAATTCCAAATTATCCTGTGGCGGAACATTCGTTTACGAATATCCCTAAACTGTTGTTTCCTTCTACTTTCATGCATAGAGTTATCTCTTACTCTAGCAGTAACATTTCTCATTGGCCTTTCCTTACCATTTGAATTCTTTCTCCTTTTCTGGACTGAAACATTTTCTGTAGTAATATTTTTTTTACTACACATATTTCTTATGACTGTTTTTCGACTCTTACCCGGTGCTTTCTTGGTGACTTGACAAATCTTTTTGTTAGAGGACTGCTGCATTATTCCATGGTCCTGCTGTCTTTGACGTTTTGCAGCCTTTCTTACTCTTTCTTTGCTAGGCATCCTAAAATCTTGAAATAATCTGCAGTTGAATCTGTGGTAAAATATAATAAAAAATGTTATTAACCACTATTACCCAACAGTAAATTAATAACAGTCATCAAAAACTTAACACACTACTTAAGTATATAATATACTGAAGCCTATCTCCAATTTTTCACTGAACAGGACTCATCTCTTCTTAACCTTGGATAAACCTCACCTACTCTGTGTCCCCTGCACATAATTAAATGTAAAGGGGCAGATTTATATTAACTAGCACATCCCCAGGGATGCACCAGTTAACGTGCACCGCTGCTCTGCCACCCACGGTGTGCCGCATTTACAATCAGATAGGACAAAGCTACATCAAAACCCTGCGCCTGCTTGAAGCAGGCATAGATCTTGACGCAGGTAGGCTGAAAGCTAAAGCAACAACTAAGTGTCGTGTGCAGAAGTTACAAAAAAGGAAAAATGGCGTTTAAACCAGTAATGAGACCATGCTAACGTAATACAGAGTAAAAATATCCAGGATCTACATCAGTTTGGGGTTCACGAACCTGGCAGGTACAAGGCACTGAGGCTTTCCACCGTGCATGTCTCATCCCAAAACATATGTGGTTTGTGAATGAAACAATTTCCCAGACCAAATGCTTTGGATTGGCTACTTCTAAAAAATTAAACACCCCTACTATCCCGGAGTTAGAGGAATATGATGGTTGGAGTAATTTTACTCGTTGTCTATTAAAGATTTACAGGCCCTACTCCGTAACTCTTCCTTTAACATTTCCAGTATAAATCCAAAAGGTTGACTGCTTTGGCAACGTGCCTTATCCACGGTTTAATAACGCTGCCTTTTGCTTTATATAAGTTTTCAAATTGTATGAAATATGTACCAATAGGTCGTTATTAACCTTTAGGTAGTGGTTTTCTTCATGAAGTCTGGTCGCTTCCATACACATACAGATTTTCAAAGATGATCAAGAACTTTATCTGAATGGAGAGGAATGCACTGAGACGCCAGATCATTCACTAATGTGTAGGCACATACAGTTACACGGTTCATGCAACAAACACCGACCAAATATGGCTTGCGTGTTGCAAGGCACACCAGTTCCTGCTATCATCCCCACGTTCAAGTTCTTGGAAAATGGTAGTTATTTGATGCTCAATAATGAAGATTGTTCTGGGTTAATTAAAAGTATTCATTTTATCGTAACAGTAAATGAACGGGTTATTTGCTGCAGAAATGTTCTATTTCCTCCCACACATGAACATAGGGAGTTTTCAATCTGGCCACAAATACCAACCTTGGCAGCACATTTCAACGGCATGGCAAGAATAAGAGCTATTTTGTCTCAGAGAGAGGTGGCCTTGAGTTCGGCCCGTGAAACTTTCGTGCTTCACACAGCGAACACCCGTACAGAGGTGCAGACCCTTTTAAATACAGATTCGCCTTTCCATTTCAGCAAGATGGTTCGGACTATCTCTAACGCGTCCTCCACAAAGGGCCTGGCGCACTTTTTTTAAATTGTTACCAGTGGTCTCGTGACTTCATTTGAGAAAATCTTTGGAGTCATCCCTGCTTTCTTTCATTCTATATTTTTCCACTGTGCTTCGTGGATTC
This sequence comes from Lissotriton helveticus, assembly GCF_964261635.1. Taxonomy (NCBI): domain Eukaryota; kingdom Metazoa; phylum Chordata; class Amphibia; order Caudata; family Salamandridae; genus Lissotriton; species Lissotriton helveticus. Next base: position 993,851,922 of record NC_136067.1, read on the forward strand.
CCATTTTTACTTGCATTACCAGCGGACGCTCTTGTGCTTTTTTACATTTTTAAATATGGATGTCCCTCCTGTGCAAGCTCCCGCCCTGCAGCTGCTGACACTGTTCCGCAATCGCATGCTAGAATATTATGGCACAATGCCGTTGGCGATATTAAGCACGGCATATGGATTATCTTTTCTATGCTGATGTGATTCCTTCAAATCTAAGACACTAAAGTATCGGCACGCCCTAAACCAACACAAAGAGACCTTCTTAGCAAATAATATAATATGTGTATTAGGGAGGGTGAGATATAAGCAGCCGCGGGCCGTGGAGGGAGTTACGGTGAGGCAGGGAGGCGGGGAGGGGGAGAAGCAGGGTGGAGCCCTCTCTACCTTGCCCCTCCCCCTCCCCGCCTCCCTGCCCCACCGTAACTCCCTCCACGGCCCGCGGCTGCTTATAAGTGTTGCTAACTCTTATTCATTTACAGCATGTTAACATACTGTCACCATTCGCTTTTTATGTACTATTGACTATGCTGGTAATTTTGCTACTGATAATATGTGTACTTGTATAATCTAAGATACTACGCCTGAGAAGACGGCATTAGTAAATAAACATTTCAAATACACATGTGTTCTTCTTAACTCCATGTTCTCGTTTCTAAGAAATATATAACGACCGACTGTTCATGAGTTCCACGTATCCTGAGGTACTATAAGTTCATATTCTGGATTGTCTAAACATTGAGAGTTTGTTATATCCAATGTGACACTGTACCTAGCTTGCTAAGGGGTTTTGATTACTAAGGTGAGTTTTGGGACACCCTAATTCGCCGAGGTTCCAATCCTCTGTCCACAGTTCTGTGTCAGAACAGAAACCCTGCGACAGGGGCACCCCTCAACCTTACTGGAGCTTCATCACACTTGCGATACAACTCCAGCAATGCGCCAACTTTACGGCACAAATACGTCACGCATCTGTGCTGTTTTTGCCCCATGATGCGCCGCATTGTAAATGCAGCACACCATAGGTGACGGAACAGCGGCACAGAATGACTAACACATCCCTGGTGATGCGCCAGTCATCATAAATCTATCCCTATGCTTCTTATCTTGTTAGAGATAAACCGCCATATGTATCATCAAAGTTTTTTGCATTTCCTAAATAGCGAACTTTAAGGAATAAATAGCGATGCTTTACCATTCCTAGTTTGCGATGAGCTATTTGCTAATTACAAATTACCCATTCATTTCCATGCAGCAGGAGGCCCATAGGAATGAAGGTGCAATTTGCGATTAGCAATTACCTCATCGCAAATTACGAATTTTTCCGACGGTGCAGGGGTGTCTCAAGAACACCCTGCTGCACCCCTGAAAAAGAAATTTGGGGTCATATGGCGCACATAAATTTTGAAAACATTCCTTTACCTCAAAAACGATTTTCAACTCATAATTTGAAAACACTGCACATGGGGAAATGACTTAAAATGTCCTTAAGACACATAAAAGCATTTTTTGATTGCCTTTGCAGCATGTTTCAATCACCTTTAACATGCCTATGTAACGGAAACATTCAAAATCTAAATTTGCCATGCACAGGTGGGAGCATATTTACAAGCAATTTGCTCCACAGACAAACTTCTTACATTGAAATGGGAAAAATAACATCAGAGACTCTCAATTACCTTATAAAGAAGCAGACACCATTATGTCCTTCTCATCAATATTAAAACCATTGCTTTTTCTCAAAAATGATTTACAAGTCATAATTTGAAAACACTCCACAGCTCCTATGCACATAAAAGCCCTGTCAGTACTAATACTTCACATTTTCTCCAATTACAATTTCTCAAAGAAACAAAATCTATTTGTGAAACACTTGAGACAAAGCAACATTTGAAAAACACAACTTTCTTCATAATTTTCTCCTTAAAGCACACTATTTTCTATCTAAATTAAAGAAATCTTTTCTCACCTTAGCAAATACTTTGAGTTTCAAAACAGTCTCAGAAACACACCAATTTGTCTTCAGCAGAGCAAAAGGTATGCACTCCAGAGTCTGCAGCTATCAAAAGCACAGAAATGCTGTAATTCCTCACACATATCTCTCATGTCACCCAATCAAAACTCTTCCCTCACTTTTTTTCAAAGCAAAACCCTTCCCCCCTCTGCCCCCTCTCTGCTTTTTCTGCATAGCAACCACCTCTTGCAAGACCTCTCACACAACAATGTTGCAATTGAACTCTGAACTCTCAGTGCACCTGCATATCCAGAGCATTCTTTCATTTAATGATTTTTTCTTCGCCACTCAAAATACATCTTTCAACGAACTCATCCATGCACACTAACTTTCTGTTTTCAGCAATCAAAATCCACCAATCACTCTTACTGCTTCATTAACACAGAAACTCCTCAGTTTTTTTCATTTTACACTCTCATTTTTTCAACTGCCATTTCATTGCCACACTTCATCTGACTGCAGCAGAACCTTCTCTCACCATGTTTTCTGTCTGGATTGTTGGACATAGTTACATATATTGGGCTCAAAGGTACGCTGAAAACAGGAATTTACCTAACCTCAATTTACAAGATGTGGAAATTAAGTGGTTTGGCCACAGAGGATTAAAATGTCACCAATTGATACCATTGGTGAAAACCTTTATGCATTTGCCAAAACCTGACCTGTTAATTGTGCACTGTGGAGGTAATGATTTGGGCACTTTGACTGGGGTAGGTCTGGAAATGCTTTTAAAGGACACCTTTGAGCAATTGATGGCACTTTTTCCTCAGACTGCCTTGGTATATTCAAATATATGCCAAAGACAGAAATGGAGGTGGTCGAACCAATTTTGTCCACAAATTGAGAAGTCGAGGAAGCATGTAAACAAATCTGTTTCAGCTTACATGAGAGACCATGGAATGGGCTCCCTGTACAACAATAACTTGCGTTACTACATGCAAGATATCTACAGAGGAGATGGAGTTCACTTCTCAGATGAGGGCAACAGAGTTTTCACTCTGAATTTAAGAATGTGCATTGGTACCTACTTATAAGTACCTAAATGTACCATAAACCCAAAAGCTCTTCTCAGAGCTACCCTACATCTGATCACTCACAATTAATATTTTACTCTAACTTTTTTCACTAATTTTCAAGAAAGTACGCTCCCCAGAACGCTTCCCGGTTCGCGAACCGGGCGCACTCCACGCAAAAAAACTAAAAAAACGGTATATTTTTTTTTGCCCTGCGAGACCCCTTCAAAGCCTCCACATCAAACCTAGGGAGTCAGGGACGATCTACTATGCCCCCTTATGGTCATTTGCCCCTTCGCTTTGGCCTCCTCTTGTCTCTCGATCCTACCGAGAGACAAGATGGCGGCCGCTACGGACTGTTTGGAATGTTTACAGACGCCGAAAAACCAATCAGCTTCGCAAACCTCCGTAACGCGAAAAGTACGCGAAGCGGAGCGCTGTTACAGATATATATCTTTTTTTGAACGTTAATTTCTCAAAATCCACTGGAGCACATATATTGAGACCTAGCAAAGGCACATCGGGCTACCAGTCCCTACAATTTTGCCAAGTTTCGTGCAAATCCATTCAGCCGTTCGATTATTATTATTTTATTTTTTTTTGCCCCGCGGGGCCCTTTTAAAACCTCCACATCAAACCTAGGGGGTCAGCGAGGATCTACTATTCCCCCTTATGGTCATTTGCCCCTTCGCTTTCGCCTCCTCTTGTCTCTCGATCCTACCGAGAGACAAGATGGCGGCCGCTACGGACTGTTTGGAATGTTGACAGACGCCGGAGAACCAATCAGCTTCGCTTCACAAAGCTCCGTTGCGCGTAAAGTACGCGTCCTGGGACGCTGCCAGGTCCGCTGTTACAGATATATATCTTTTTTTAAACGTTAATTTCTCAAAATCCACTGGAGCACATATATTGAGACCTACAAAAGGCACATCGGGCTACCAGTCCCTACAATTTTGCCAAGTTTCGTGCAAATCCATTCAGCCGTTCGGGCTAAAAGTGAGGCCAACCGCCCTATGGAAATTAACATGGGAAAAACGCGTTTTGGGACCCCCCTTTTTTCTCGGCCCCCCCTTGACGAACCCCCCCAAAATTTTCAGGGGCTGCTCAGAAACAAAATGTGCCATTTTCCTGAAAATTTCAGCCAATTCCGTCCACAAACGCCAAAGTTATTAGACATAGAATTTTCAAAAATCCCATAGAGAAAAAATCCTATCTATATATACCTACTGGCGACCGCCAGTAGGTAATATATATAATATATATATATATATATATATATATATATATTTATATATATATATATATATATATATATTCACTGAAAAAACCATAGGTTTTAGGCCTTATATAGTTAGGAATTAGCATTTAAAAAACCTTGAAAATTCACTGAAAAAACCATAGGTTTCAGGCCTTATATAGTTAGGAATTAACATATAAAAAACCATTGAAATTGCTCCTATATAGTTAGTTGGACTAACTATATTTGGCGCACCCACAATCCACTGCTGATGATGTCACATATTACATCATTCATGACATGGTCAGTGACATCACTGATGACATCTCAAATGACATCACTGATGACATCACTGATGACATCTCATTTTACATCACTGATGACATCATCCAGTGACTGTGTTTTTCTGTAAAGTTTAAATATGTTTTACATATTGAAGAATGAGTGGATGTATAAGTGTCTGGATGAAGGATTTAATAGGTGCGTGACTGACTGTATGAGTGAGTGATTAAATGTGTCTTACTGAATGCATAGGTTAGTGACTAAACTGTGTGAATGTGTGCATCAGTATGTCTGTTGTTGTGTAAGCTGCTGCATGTGTTGATCAGTAGCTATATGACTGGCTATATGGGTTATTGATTGGTTGCCCAAGTATTTGTATGGGAGACTGAGAGTGTGTGTGGCTGGCTGGGAGGTGTGTGACTCTGTGCAGATCAATGTGTACTTGTATCAGTGATTGTATAAGAGAGTAAGTATGTGTTAGTATATGTTTGAATAAGTAAGGTGTTGTGTGTATAACTATATAGATGAGGAAATGGAAGTGTGATTGATTCTTTACATGACTGACTAGGTGTGTGAGTAACTCCATGGATGAGTAGCAGTGTGTGAGTGTCTGCATAGGTGTATGAGTGCATATGATAGTGTTGCATTGATGAGTGACTGTATGTATGAGTGATTGTATTGGTGAATGAGTGGATATATATGTGTGTAGACCTAGGAATCAGTGAGTGCCTATGTAGTAACTGGTATTGGTGTGTCAATGGATTCAAGAATGGTAGTCTGTATTTAACACTGGGTGTATCAAAGGTTATATTAGAGTGTGAGGAGGTGCATCGTATTATCACATGAATGATGTAATCAGTGATGTCATCAGTGATGTCAAATGAGATGTCATCAGTGATGTCATCAGTGATGTCATTTGAGATGTCATCAGTGATGTCATCAGTGATGTCACTGACCATGTCATGAATGATGTAATATGTGACATCATCAGCAGTGGATTGCGGGTGCGCCAAATATAGTTAGTCCAACTAACTATATAGGAGCAATTTCAATGGTTTTTTATATGTTAATTCCTAACTATATAAGGCTTGAAACCTATGGTTTTTTCAGTGAATTTTCAAGGTTTTTTAAATGCTAATTCCTAACTATATAAGGCCTAAAACCTATGGTTTTTTCAGTGAATTTCAAAGGTTTTTTAAATGCTAATTCCTAACTATATAAGGCCTGAAACCTATGTTTTTTTCAGTGAATTTACAAGGTTTTTTAAATGCTAATCCCTAACTAAATAACGCCTGAAACCTATGGTTTTTTTAGTTAATTTGCAAGGTTTTTAAAATGCTAATTCTATTCGCGGATAACGTTTAAATATGTTAATATCCTTGTGGGACCACCTGAGCAGCCCTCGGGATCCAATTTTTGGACTGGCCCAGCCCTAGGGCACTCACTTTGCAGCGTGCCTGGAAACTTCGCTAGACCAGCTGGGCCACACAGTACTTTCCCGCACTCAAGATCGTGGACAAGTTGTCTTAGCAAATGAAAGTCTCAAATGCAATGTAGGAACGGAAAAATATTTGCCTTGTCTAATGTCCACAGTGCAATTTTCACACGTTGCGCCCACTTTCCAGTTTGCAAGGAGACATGTAAATGTGTTGCGAGTGCATGGTATTTGTTGGCCACTCGCTCCTCTCTGCAGATGTTAATTATTTTTAATTTGGCAGTTGTTCTCTGTGGGATACATGTTTAGTACCCATTGGTCGCCGCCATTTGAACGAAGCAGGCAGTTGTTCCCTGGTACTGACTGCTACTGCTCTAAAAAAGGAAGCTTTATTTTGCACCAAGTATTTGTCTTTTGGCCCCATCCATTCCAGGCGCAGATAACACAACAAAATGCAATACAATACAATTATGCACCACTTTTTAAAATAGTCACCAGCCTTCCATAATCTGTACTCAAGAGGGGAAGTTTTAGAAAGCAGAACTGTGGAATGTACTGCCTATTTAAAATAGCTATTCTTATAAGCTAATTTTACACTTCTCAGCTATCAACTACATTGAGCTACTTTGCAAAATTGGGGCGTGCCATAGGTGGTACATGGGTGTTCCCATGCATTCACCTGTAGGTTTTGATGTAAAGCCCTATCTACTACCAATGGTAGACAGGGTTTTGCTCCACAAAATAGCAACAGTTTATGGCAGCACACATCCAATGTGGGGGACATTTTAACATATGTTTAAGCATAGTATTTTGTACTGAACGTTACTCTCCAAGTACACACCCTATGCTAGACTGCAGGCACACAACCTTGCACCTACACATAAATAAATACAAAACAAATACCACATAGTGGCAGTTGTTGAACAGTGAATCAGTAACTATGCAGAGGAACTGTGAACTGACTTGGAGTTTGGAAATTTGGAAAATGTAATAGTTTTCATGAAGATAAGCCTGTCTCCACTTTAGGGCTATTGTTAGTTGGTCTCTGTGAAGAGTCCACCCCACTAGTTGTAGGCCCTAGGGAATACTCGTCAGTAGCTCCAAACTCACAGGGAATGACTCGGATGATAAAAGGCATCAGAGAGCAGTGTGGCCCACCAGACACCAATGGCACATTTTGGGACTAATCATGCCATAGTCAAACCAGCTAGCTCGTAGCCCAAACAAATGTTGAACCTTTGCAGAAAAAAACAGAGGAACAGAAGGACATAAAAAATAAAAGGCAATATAGGGAGCGCATGTGCTAGCAAGTAATAAAGATAAACCTGTCTCCAAAAGTAAACAGAAAGCATAATGTTTAGTGATGGGTCGAAAACAAGAACAAAGGTGCAAGACGTGCATCGGGTGAAAAACAATATGAGTAAGTGCGGGATGACAATCCAAAGTGATACGGGCAAACAGGGAGCCGTATTCTAGTTCAAAAGCGCAATGCATGCAACAAGTGTAAAATAATGAACTAAGGCATAGTGCAAGCAAATAGGGTTCCCAGGGTGCCAACGAAAACGATGTGCGGTGAAGGGTAATGAAAGTCATAAGAACCCGACGGGCTCTGTTAGCCCGGTGTGCAAAAAGTTAATAGGAGTGCAGGTAAAGTCATCTTACCGGCGTAATCCAAGGCAGCATGATTCATACAACAGTGCGCTCGGCCGCCTCAACAATGGTGCCGCGCCCCCCCCACCACCCCACCACCCTACCTACGCCACTGCTCTCCCAACACCACGGGGGCCCGCGAAGATCTTGCCTAGCTGTTTGTCTTGACAGCTGTGGAAGTTAACTTCACTTAGCAGATAGATCACTATTGGATTGTACCTCCCAGGACTTGCTCTTGCATGCTGCACTGATGTGGGATTATACCCAACTCTGTTGCCTGCCTGCCTGCCTGTTCCCATAGCTTTACGGTATAGGCGGAATTGGCAGTTTTGCTCTGAATGAGGCAGGATATCATCAGCTGACTGATGTTAACTACTGCTGCATTCACCAGTGAGGTCTATACTTATCGCTGTCCTGCTTTTGTGAATCATGCAGCGATATTGTGTGCAATCTCCTTATTGTTCTCTCTGTAACTTTTCTCAAAGCCTCAAACCTCTGAATTTTCGGCTTTGGAACTTCTCTTTGAGCTGTTGTTGCCCACTCTGCTTTTAGGCTGCGTGACAAGCTTTCACCCAGCAACTGCCCCATAGGAGTGCTATGCAGCTATGCAGCCTTTTTGAGCACTTACAGTATGACGCAACCCTTAGCCGGGATCTCAGCAACTTCTGTGATCTGTGCAGTAGGCTTCTGGCTCTTCTGTAATCTGCGTGACAGGCATTCACCTGGCGGCTGTGCAGAATGAACCTGAACCGCTAACAGCACGAGGCAATACAGAGCCGCCAGCAGCATGTCAGTACATCTGAGTGACAGACCTCAAACCAGCAGAACCAAGTGAGAGCTTCATGCTAACATCTTACCTCAGTGCAAGGTGATTCATACAACAGTGCGCGCGGCCGCCTCAACAATTGTGCCGCCCCCCCGCACCAACCTACCTACGTCACTGCTCTCCCAACACCACGAGGGCCCGCTGGCGGCGTCTCCTCTTCTCCCGGGGCTCCCTCAGCACACGGGAGCCCCGCACCAGCCCAAACTTCTTCCTCAGGCCAGCATCACCCGGTCTCCCCCTCGGCACGGGAGACTGGACTTCGAAACCACGTCCTCCCGGCCCCGCCCACAACCAGGCGGCGGCCATCTTGAGGCGGCTCGGGCCGCGGCGGTGATCTCGGGGGGCAAAACGAGGGGTGGGCACCCTCGATATTAAAATAAAAAGATTAAAATAAAAGAGAGAAGCCCCCCAAGGCCCCCCCCCGAAAAATCGCGGGGTGCGCGCACGGTGCGCGCTTACAGATATATAATTGTTTTCTCTTTTAATTTTCTCAGGAACTACTGGAGGGATTTACACTATTTAACCAAAAGCGTGATCTGCGTACCAGACACTACCATTTTGACAAGTTTGGTGTAATTCCGTTCAGCGGTTCGAGCTGTAGCCTTGTCTAACGGTCCTATGGAAATTAACATGGGGAAAACACGTTTTGGGACCCCCCTTTTTTCTCAGCCCCCACTTGACTAATCCCCCCAAAACTTTCAGGGAAGGAGAGGAGCGGAGCGGGCCATCTTCTTTGAGAAATTTGCGAAGATTCATCAACCAGCGCCAAAGTTATTCCCAATAGAATGTTGCGGATTTCCTTTGGAAACTAGGTCCTAACTATATGTACCTACTGACGACCGTCAGTAGGTAATATATATATATATATATATATATATATATATTGTGTATATATATATATATATATATATTCACTGCAAAAAACATAGGTTTCACACCAGTTATAGTTAGGTGGAAATTTTACTCGCATAAAACCATTGAAATTCCCACGTTATAGTTAGTTGGACTCACTATAACTTGCGCGTGCAATGCACTGCTGATGACGTCACATATTACATCACTCATGACATGGTCAGTGACATCACTCATGACATCACTGATGACATCTCAAATGACATCACTGATGACAACATCCTTGTGACAAAGTGGCAGACCTCCTATCAGCATAAAATAACCTTTGACACACACATTCAAAAATAGAAACTAACATTTTCTTAAAAAAGGAGAAACCAATACCAATTACAACAACTTATTAGGTAATTCCAACATCTACATACACATCCCCTCATTCACCAACAGTTCTATATAGTCACTCATGCATGTACTTACTCATCATATGTACTCATACACCTGTACATCCTGTTACACACTAATACTCATCCATATAGTTACTCACACACAAATTCACACATGCAAATAAACTATCAAAACAACATTTACTTGATTATACTGCTATATACACACCACTACACATAGTTCTACAGAAACTGAAACATATTTACTCTCTTAAACAATAAATTATAAAAACACATACTAACCCACCCATACACACAATCATCCACCCATACAGTCTTGCACACATGCTGTCCTCAAAATACATACAAATAGTGAGTCACTCATTCATGCATCTGTGCTCTAAGTAATATCCCCCACCGAACCATACAGACACTGATACTGATACTCAAAAAAACAACTAATAACCCATATACACACTCATGTAGCTACTCACCAACCCATGCAGCCACTTATACACAAAGTGAGACACAGATACAGATATTTAAATATTTAAACATTACTCGCTAATATATGTATTCACTAAGATACATTTAATAAGTCAGTTAACCAATCAATTTTACACAAAAAAAATCCATTTAGACATTTATTTACCCATTTATTCTTCCATCAACCTTTAGATATACATATATAAAAAATATTTATTTTTCAGAAAGATACACATTCACTGGATGATGTCATCAGTGATGTCATTTGAGATGTCATCAGTGATGTCATGAGTGATGTCACTGACCATGTCATGAGTGATGTAATATGTGACGTGACGTCATCAGCAGTGCATTGCACGCGCAAGTTATAGTGAGTCCAACTAACTATAACGTGGGAATTTCAATGGTTTTATGCGAGTAAAATTTCCACCTAACTATAACTGGTGTGAAACCTATGGTTTTTTCAGTGAATTTAATAGGTTTTTTAAATGCTAATTCCTAACTATAACTGGTGTGAAACCTATGGTTTTTTCAGTGAATATATATATATATATCTATATATCTAAATATATATATATATATATATATATATATATATATATATATATATATATATATATATATATATATATATATATATATATATATATATATAGAGATAGAGATAGATATATATATATAGATATATAATTTCTATGGCAAAATGAAACCCCTCATTTTGTTCCTTTTCAAATTAAATGTATTAAGTGTTACCACTTTATTCCAATCAAGATGACTTCAGGTGTGCCATACTTTTGTCATAAGTAAGACTGTTAGCGTTCTAGTTGTTCTTTAGAACACTCTGGGACATTCTGTCATTGGGCTATAGTTGGGCTACATCCGGCTGATATTTGGGCTACATTTGGGCTCTTTTGTCTCTGGTGGCCATCTTGGGAGACTGCATATCAGAATTGTTTTAATGAAATATAAGAGGATTTGAGAAGTCACTCAAAATGTGCCCTAATTTTTCTTTCTTCAGCACTAATCATAATTTCTATGGCAAAATGAACCCCCTCAATTTATTCCTTTGCAAATTAAATGTTTTAAGTGTTAACACTTTATTCCAATCAAGATGACTTCAGGTGTGCCATACTTTTGTCATAAGTAAGACTGTTAGCGCTCTAGTTGTTCTTTAGAACACTCTGAGACATTCTGTCATTGGGCTATAGTTGGGCTACATCTGGCCGATATTTGGGCTACATTTGTTTTTTTTTGTCTCTGGTGGCCATCTTTGGGCTACATTGGGCTACATTTGGGCTCTAACATATATATAGCCCAATGTAGCCCAATATATATTTTTTCAAAGTTAATTTTCGTAAAAACCACTGGAGCATATATCTTGAGACATAGCAAAGGCACATCGGGGTACCAGTCCCTACAATTTTGCCAAGTTTGGAGGAAATCCATTCAGCCGCTCGGGCTAAAAGTGAGTCCAACCGCCCTATGGAAATTAACATGGGGAAAACACGTTTTGGGACCCCCCTTTTATCTCGGCCCCCGCTTGACGGATCCCCCCGAAACTTTCAGGGAAAGAGCGGAGCGCAGCGAGGCAGAGTTAAGGAAAATTACAGGCAGATCCCTCATTCGGCACCAAAGTTATTCCCAATAGAATGTTGCGGATTTCCTATGGAAAACGATCCTAACTATAACTACCTACTGGCGACCGCCAGTAGGTAATATATATATATATATATATATATATATATATACACATATACATATTTATCACTAAAAAAACAGAGTATAGGAATGTAATAATTGCGCTCAGATCCGACACAAACACAAAACCATAGAAATTCTGCAGTTATAGTTTCCTGAGTTAACTATAAATTAAGGCCCACAGTGCACTGACAGAGCTTTAAATTAAACCCACCTTGAGCACACTAGAAGCAAAAATATTGGTGAAAGATTACAACATCCCTTTCAATCACCAGTGGAGATAACATACAAAGGCACAATGCAATGCTGGAATTGCAACAATTGCAATAGTATTATTAAAGGATCATACATTACTCATCCAATGAAAGGACACAAAATCAAAATAAAGGTCACAGCTACATGTGATACTTCGAATGTGGTTTATATGTTAAAGTGTCCCTGTGGGAAAATTAAAAATACGGTTGAATGAGCATAAATCCTACATCAGAACAAAACAAATAAAATCAACTGTAGCCCATCTCTTTTTAGAAGCTGGACACAACATTAGCCAATAGAAATTTTGCATTATGGAAAAAATCGACAAACGAGAAGGAAGAGACAATCATAATTTTCTATTACAGCGTGAAAACTATTGGATTAATCTTCTATGTTCCATGAAACCTCATGGTATAAATGACCGTATGGAATTTTCATGTTACCTTTAGGGAACAAGACTCTGATTGTACCTAGATGTTAACGTGGTTACCCACTAGTCATTTTTCACAAGACCACAATCATGATTCATGTTACCTTTTACGAACAAGATTCTAAATACACCTGATCCGTCATTTAGTCACTCACCTTTTTAATATAACTGTTTTTCTATTACAGTATGATCATTAGCTTCATGATCCATACCCATACTGGTATGGCTTCCCCAATTTAAATTGTCATTGTACTTAAGTTATTTTATTAAAACAATTGTGATTCATTGAGTTAATTCAAATATTGTGTCTTTTATAACATCCAATGCATCAGTTTCTGTGCTTGCAACTTTATTGATCTTGCCCTGACACACTTTAACCACTAGCCGCTTTTTATGTTCATTACTTCACTGCGCACACGTCACAACAAAACGCCCTCTTTTTAGAGGCCGGCCACTGCTACACTCACAAACACCGCAGAAGGACGAAACGCATCAGAAGACGTCCGCGTCTTTTCAAATAACACACTCGGTAAGCAGCAATGTTCAACGCCGCATTTGCAAAACTGTTATTGAAACGGCATGCAGTTGACGCATACGATTACATCACATCAAGTGTTTGCTAGTTTAATGTGCACATGATCGCAACCGACACTACACGGTTTCTGCATCTTATTTTTCTCGTGTTTTGAACTAAGGTATCTATATAACACAACACCTTTCTCTCGAAGGCACAGTTTTCTTTTAATGTCTCAGTTTGAGCACTATCACCACGTGGTTTCCGCATTTCATTGCACTCGTGCCATGAACTAAGTTCTCCCGATGTCACTGTTTGATCACCATCACCAAATGCATATGAGATGAAACGGTAATCACCTTCCTTCAATCTTCATCACTTTCTTCTAATCAGAATCACCTTCTCCCAAACTACTAATGTGGGTATAGCTAATTAACCCGTTGCTATGACTTCTTTATTTCATGTATATATGCTAAGCACTCATAGAGGATTTACATGTTATGATTACAGAACATCCCCAGACGAAGGCAACTATGCCGAAATGCATTGGGATTACTGAAAGTCTTTCAACAAAGATAATGTATTCTGGGAGTTGAAGTGTATAATGTTTGAAAATGGAAACAATAGAATTGTGATGCAACAATTCAAATAAAGATCAACTTCATGAACAAATAACTTTCTTCGTAACAACGTCTTGTGATTAAATAAAGAAACCTTCATAGTAAGGACAGCATAACCAGTGCCCAGGGGACATACACCACTTACAGGGGCATGCACCTAAATAGAGCTTTAAATTGCTCATGCCAAGCAAAAGCAAACAGAGGTTTCCTTACCCGCACTAGTGATTGCAGGGAAATCGCTATGTCTCTCGGGAAGGACACCCCAGGTCATCGCTGAGCCTGGCCCTGGGGGATTGGTCCCCAGGGCCAATAATGACTCCAGGAGGGGGAATGCTGCCCCCCTCTCTTTGGATTGCACATCCAGGCCCCAGGAGATGGGGTTCTCGGGCTGAAATCGGCCACTTCCCCCAGTAAGTACAATGAATTCACCCTCCAGACCTGGTCCACCAGGGGGGCAAAAAAACAACACAAGTGCATGACCTTGCGCTAGTTTTATTCTTTGATTTTTCCGCGAATTCGCCGATTCTACACAAAATTGCAGCAAAATTGAAAAAAAAAACACACATTGTTGGCACCCGGCAGGGGAGGGGGAGTCCGGGTAATACTACTTATTTTTATGTTAAAAAACTATAACTTGTGGTCTAAAGTTACTTAACAACACTAGTTATAGTTTTTTCAGCTTGGTATAACCCTCTGAACCGTACTACTCTCCCAGCCTTAAAGATCAAAAAAGGTCTGTCGGAAGCTGGAACAGAAATGGAGATTACAGTATAATGATGAGGATAAAGTCAAATATAACCAAGCGCTCAAACATTATAAATCAATGATTTTTGCAAATAAATCTGCCTATTTCTCAGAGAAAGTTGAATTAGCTAAACACTCAACCAAGGAACAGTTTAGAACGGTTAAAGCCTTATCAAATAAAACTCAAAACAAGCTGATCAATGCCAGTCAACTCTTTTCTAATGAGTTTGCAAAATCTTTTCAACCAAAATTACTCAAGGTTTATTCTACTTTTACCACTAACGTTCCCAAATTATCTAACTGTAAAAAGCCTCACCAAGGTACCATCACTGAATGCTTTTTTCCTAACTTTTTACCCATAACCTAAGAACAAGTTAGGACCCTCCGTGCGAACACAAAACAGGCTCTCCGGAAGACCCATGTGCACCCAAAGTGTTACATCTCACTACTGAGATAATCTCTGGACATCTCACATTATTTTTCTATGAAATCATACAAACAGGTTATTTTCCCAAACTCTGGAAGAAAGCAGCAATACTCCACCTCGTAAAGAAGGCAAATCACCCAGCATCAGATCCCTCAAACTATCCTCCCATAGCATGACTACCTTTGCCAACCAAAATACTAGACAAACGTTTTAATCAGCAATTGTCTGTCTACCTAAAGGAAAACTACCTATTAGACGACTGGCAATTTGGATTCTGGAGCTAACACAGCACTGAAACCACTCTTATAATTGCGCCAGAAAGCATCAGATCTATAGTAGACAGAGGAGAAAACATAGCACTAATACTATTGGATTTCTAGGCAGCGTTTGATACTGTCAATCATGACATTCTGCTAAAGCGCCTTTTTGATGTTTGGCATTAGGGATAAAGCCCTCTCCCTACTAACATCATTCTTAGCTGATAGAGAATAATACATTACATTAGAAAATATCTCATCTACCTCTTGGAGTTCTCCCTGCAGAGTCCCTCAAGGAGCGTCACTGAGTCCTACTCTATTTAATCTTTTTATTGCCTCCTGGTAAAATTCATTAAGACCTTTGGTTTCTCTTTTGTCTCCTATGCAGAAAACACACAAATTGCTGTGTCAGTCACAGGAAATACTGCACACACAGCCACACAATTCCGCCTCTGTATGGAAAACAATTGAAATTCGGAAGCAGAAAACTGCCTGAGATTAAACACTGACAAGACTGAGATTTTACTCTTCGTAAAGAATACTGATTTCTGGTCCCCAGCATGGTGGTCACCAGATAGGGGCCCTATTCCATCTCCAGTGGAAAAGGTTAAGAATCTGGGTGTCCTCTTTGATAAAAACTGACATTTGAAAACCAGATCAACTAAACTGCATCTTCGGGTTTCTTTCTTTTAAAAAGTCTGAGAAAAATCATACCCTATATTTCCCCTAACTTACAAAAATCGGTCATGTCGGCTCTAATTCTGACCAAACTAGACTATTGTGATGGACTATAAGTTGGCTTACAACAAAAAATGTTATTCAAACTCCAGACCTTCCAAAATGCAGCAGCCCGTCCTGTTTTCAATCTCCCCAAATTTCAGTCTGCAGCCACAGCACTAATAAACTCACACTGGCTGCCTGTAAAAAAAGGATCACTTTCAAAGCATAATGCATTGCCTTTAAGGCACTTCACAGTACTAGCCAATGGCTCTTAGACAGTATTTCCACTGGTATACACCTTCTAGATAGACCATTACGCGCTTCTGGAGTAATGAATGTTCAAACATGCCCAATGGGATAGCAAATGTTTTGCGACCTGTACTATTTATTTATAAAGTTTTATATAGCGCGAACAAGAACCCGAAGGTTATCAGACCGCTTTACAAAAGGGTGGAAGGAAGGTCAAAAACCCAATATCTACATCAAGTAAGAATACACAACATGAATAATCACATGATTCACAGACAAATGGCACAAAGGAGAGTGACACAAAAAACAGGTATATAGCGGGCTTCGAAGGGGGCACACAATGTGGTAAAGAAGATCAGCATCACATGATGGATCAGTGGTTTTAAGATCAATGAATTCGAGCCAATGGACCTAACCCAGATTAGGGTAGGAATTTGTCCATTAGGAATCTTTTGTACGACTAGACTGTGGAACTGTCTTCTGTTAGAACTTTAGAAATTCCAAACCCTCTTGCAAATTAGGAAAGCACTGAAAACATGGCTCTTTTAACATCAAGGACCACACTTGTAACAAGCCTGCCTTTCCAGATCCTTGCCTGAAGCGCCAAGACACCTTCGGGTATACAAGCGCTATACAAACCCCCCTAACATAAAATAACACATAAGTATAACTAAAAGTGTTGAATTTTAATGGTTGTGTATGAGTAAAACGTCAACATAACTAAAATATCCCTATAACCTTTGTTTTTTCAGTGAATTTCTAAGTTTTTCGTAATATAAAATAATATATAATTACTGTATGTTTATACAATCACAGCTGTGCACAGCTTTTGGAATACACCTGTTAGAAGCCGGCGTTCCTGAGTGCACCGTTGTTATCAAGTGCGCGACTCGGAACCCCCCACTCCCACGTTAGGCCAAGAAAGGATACCGTCCGAGACATCCTTGCTCACCCCCTTAGTAGCATGACATGAGCAGCCAGGCCAATCTCCAAGGCACAAGTGTTCAGTATGTGCAACCACACCCACAGCAATTCCAATGATATCACCACAAATGTACTCCACACGAGTTTGTATAAAACAAGTATACTTTATGTAGAAAGATATACGAAATTACCACATGATACCACTTCGACACATATACAATGGGTAATATGGTTTCCGGTGGGTTGGGCGGTTCTAATCCCCAACCCCCGTTTCTAATCAACAGGTACACTTACTTTTAACCGTTCTCAACAGGTTAGGTACGTTGTATCACAAGAATCACACACGTTGCAAAATACAAGAAATACTACACTTCTTAACGAAGGGTTCCTGTACAGTGCCAAAGTGAAACAATCAATGCGTAGCGTCACAATCATGTACTGAGTCAACACAAGATAATGCAACTCAGTTCACTACCAGCATGCCCTGTTCAAGGAAGAAATACAGCAATGCGTCACGCTGTAATTACATACAGTGCGATAGGAATACAATGCAATACACATTGCCACCAGCATGCCCTGTGCAAGGAAGGAATACGGTAATGCATCACAGTGCAATTCAGTACAGTGTAGCAAACAACCAATGCAGTGCGCCTTGCTAGGATCCTGTATCCTGCAAGAGAAACATAACTTAGTGCGTAGCGCACTAACCCCTGAGTTCGTTAAGCACCACAAGTGTCAGACGTTGTCCAATAGTTCGATAGTTTGTTAGCATCAAATATGCAAAGTGTTATACGACTGTTTTTAGAAGTTAAGCAACCGGTTGCCCCTAACACGGATCAACGATGACACCCAAGTTCCACTCCGGGCCCTGGCCCCTGTACTGCCCCGTCCGGGACCAGCACTGGCCGGGATCTGGGCCAAAGCAATAGGCACAGACAGCTGCCATAAGCGAGAGGCCGAGAGAGTGTCCCTCCAGGCCCGCACCCCACCTCAGGTGATGATCCACTTTACCTGGGGGGGCATGACCCCACTCTCCTCTCCTGCAGCAGCGGATTGGCCTCACTCCAGAACTTTGTCACTACGGGCAAGCTGCGCTCGGGCCGGTAGTTCAGCTCCTGCGGGCTGCCGGTCGGGGCCGCCGACGTTCAGCACAAACTTTTTCCATGAAGCCTTCCACACAACACTTGTGCCACCCCACGTTGCCTTCGAGTGCCCGATCAGTTGGCCCTCCGCTCCAGGGCTGTTAGGACTTCTTCGCTCCCCGGTGCTCACCGCTCCCCAGTACTCCTCACCAGCACCTCCGGTGGCAAATTTGACACGCACCCCCGGCGCATCCGAGACTCACTCCTCCTCCAGCCTCTGATGACCAGACGCACCTCACTACACCTCGGCTGGCACCTTGACACGCACCCTGAGTGTCCGAGTCTTGCTCCGTCTCTGGGTGCACATGATCTTCAGGCACTCTCTTCTAGTGCTGCAACTGCACCCCCACATGCACCCTGCGTGTTGGAGACCCACCTCGTTTCTTGGTGCACATGATGACCCAGGCGCTCTCCACTAACGCCTTGGCTGCACCACAACACGCACACTGCACGTCTGACTCTCACCTCTCCTCCTGGTGCACACAAGGTACTAGACGCTCTCCACTCATGCCCTGGCTGCACTACTTAATGTTCACGATGTACCGGAACTCTTCACTAGTGCCTGGACTGCATTGCGACACGCACCCCTTGCGCGTCTCGAATCTCGGCTCTCTTCCATGATGCCCACAATCTACAGGCGCTTCAACACCTGTAGCCACGCCAAGACACGCACCCTGCGCCTCAGAGTCTTGATTCGCCCACGATCACCTTAGGCACCCCTTCGGAGATCTCAGGCTGTAACAACACGGTCCCACCACCGCGCCACTTGAGTCTTCCTGGAAACTTTTATGTTCCTGTGTTTCCAAACAAAGAGCCAGCTCACCTCGGGCCCTTGGGGTACAGGATGCAGCACCCAGCAAAGTCCTGCTCAGGAAGAAGGGGGGACACGACCCACTGCAGCGCCCCTTCAGTCTCTCCTCAGTCATGAGATACAAACTGCCCACAAGCCCCAGGTCACAAAGCAAGGGTCACGTGTCTCCCGCAGCCTATTCAGCAACTCTTCCTGAGAGAGAGGTTTCCTTCCCGGTCATGGACTGGTCAAAGCTGCCAGAGGCTCGACCAGTCCACGGCGTCTTCAAAGCGCTCCCAGCACTTCTCTGAATGATACTGAGACCGTTCTCGACGACATCATCAACATAACCAAAGTCATGGGGTTACAGTTCTTTCAGTTATACCCCTCATTGTCTTTGAAGTTTCCTTGTGCACAGGGGTCCCCAAACCCTCCCTAAATCAGTCTTGCGTATCTCCCCCCCAGTGTCATCATCCTCTCTTTGATACTGGGGGCGATGGGTCTATTGTCTAATGGCTCTGACCCAGGCCTCTTCACCTCGCAAAGCCTCTCCTGCTCCCCACTCCAGATGCAGTGCATCCTGGAGCCATCACCACCCCACCCATGGGGCATGACCTCCCTCAGCCTTTCTCACCTCCCCCAGATCCAGGCCAGCAATTCACATTCTGCTGAGACACACAAAAAGGTCTAAAGCACAAGCTCGCCACTTTCTCAAACAACGGTTTCTGGACACATAGCGACAGAACCATCTACCCAAAAAGATGCCTTATGACGCTGTGATTTCAGACATGCCAAACTTCACTGTTCCATTTCCAATTCTTTGGAAACTAGGATAACAATACTACACCCAGCCTCCCCATTCTGTCCTATGGGCAGCATGGCCTTTCACAAGGGAAAATAAAATGGAGTATTTTCTACTGTCAGGGCCTAGCACCCACACTGGCACCGGTCTTGCCTTTTACCTACACTGCACCCTGCCTAGGGGTTACCCAGGCTATCCTACAGGGGTGCCCCATGTGTATGCAAAAGGGGAAGTCAGGCCTGACAAGTGGTAGCACTTGTCAGGACAACATGCTAATTTAGCATAATGTGTGCAGGCCCTACACTGTAGACCTTTGTTCGCTCTCTGCGCATTTCTTCAGCCCTGGCACACAAAGTGCACATCACTTAGGGATCTTGCTAGTGAGGCAAACATACCAATCAGAGACAACCAATCACCACTACAATTTATCCAGGGAACATCTGTACTTGCATATTGATTAGCAGTGGCAAGTACCTACAGCATCTAACTTCAAAAGAGGCAAAGACAAAAACTCTGGGGTAATCACGCCAAGCTATGCCAGGTCTAACAGCACCTAACCCCTTTGGCCTTGCATGGTGGGGGTATGGTGTGTGAGTGGGTGATTTCTTTTTTTGATTGTGCTTAGGATCCATGGATCCATGGTAGATTTTCACTGTGTCTCATGCTGTGCACCACAGTGGAACGGCGCATCAGTAAAAAAAAAATGGCCAGAAACCCCTCCATTTGTCTTATTGGGTCGATCTACCTCAATCCTGAACCCTTATGTGTGTTTTTATTTATGGTTTCCCTCCTGGGGCACAGCCAAGAAACAAAATGGCAGCCACAACTTTCTTACGGTTGCGGCCAGCCAATTTGTGTGTACCCATGGATACGCCACAGCACCCCCTGATCCGCGAAGGATCCATGACCCTGGATATCTATATTTTCGTTCCCTTGAAAACTCAGAAATTACTAAACAGTTTTACCCCAAATCACAAAAAGCTTAATATGCAGACGAAGATATAGCTTGCTGCCAAATTTGGTGTAATTCCGTTCAGCTGTCTGGGTTGGAGTTGTGTCTAAAACTTGTAAAATCCCCATAGTCATTGCATGGGGCATAAAGAATTTTGGGACCCCCCCCTTTTCTCGGCCCATGCTTAACAAATCACCCTGACAGCATCTGAATAAACTAGCAAGCTAGTTTTGGAAATTTCATGGATTTCTCAAACGATGCCAAAGTTATTAGCAAAGCAAAAAAAAAAAGGCTATGTGTATGGGAAAATTTGGTCTTAACTATAACTACCTACAGGCTATTACCAGTAGGTACTATATATATTTATATATCAGTATATATCAATATATTTCAGTAGGTGTTCAAGTGTCAGTTTCCTAGTATGTTGTGTTGAAGGGAATATTTCTGATGTTCGCCAATACATTTTTAGTCCTGATAAATCTCCATTACAGAGAATTTAATCAATAATGGGAAACAGCTCACAAAACTAGGTTTCAGAAGGAATTTCCATACCTGGATTGACTTGTTATACACAGATACTAGGGCAAGAGTCAGAGCGAACTGAGTAAAGTCCAATGAATTCCCCATTCGCAGAGGCATCGGCTAGGGCTGCCCACTATCTCCTTTGCTCTTTGCACTAGTCTTAGAACCACTGGCATGCCTAATCAGAACCAACCCAGACATAAAGGGCTTTCAAGACACCAAGGGCCAGATGATAGATGAACGGATTCCCCTCTACGCTGATGATATCCTATTATACATCTCCACCCCTCATACCACACTACCTGTTATATTCCGTCTAGTAAGGGGATTTGGTAAACATGCAGGATTTAACATAAATTGGGGGAAATCGAGTCTTTACCCCAGCGTTACCTCAATTGACATACATACCATACCAGACCACTTGCACATCACCAAAGATGGGTTTCGATACCTGGGCTACACATCTTTATAAATGAAGCTGACTGCATTACACACAATATTAAGCGTGTGTTGACGGACTTTCGGGATGATGTACCCAGATGGAGACGTCTCCCACTGACACTGATAGGAAAGGCGGCCATGTATAAAATGGTAACGCTCCCCAGACCACTCTATGTACTGCAAAATACATATCACAAAAACGCTGAGTCGGTCTTCAAGTCCATCGCACACTCCTATGGGACGGTGGCCACCCTAGAGTAGCGCTCCGAACACTGCAACGCAGTCAGTATAATGGGGGTATTGCCATCCCAGATATTAAGGCCTACTATAGGGCATCACACCTAATAGTAAATGAATGGGGATATGAGCAGGGAGGCCACCCCACATATGCCTTAGAAAGACTACAATTTCAGAAACATTCTTACATACATTATTTATATGGGGGTTCTGGAACACGAAGCTTACTCCCCGCAACAAAGAGGGAGATCGAGGCCTGGAAAGGCCCTGAGAGACACCATTGTGGGAGGGCAAGTGGATGCCTGAGTTTACAAAGTTACAAGGCTACAAAGGCTGGGACCCTATTGGTATAGTGACGCTAGGAGACATAATACGAAAAGGAGACCTCCTTACTATTACAGAGCTCCAAACAGAATACAGCTTGACCGATTAACAAACTTACAAATATATACTGTTACGCCACGCCTGGAAGACCCAAAAGCCTGAGATAGCCGATATCAGTGAATATGCACACTTAGAAGGAAGACTGCTACAAGAGGAGATACTTGAAAAAACAGTGTCTTGGACATATAAAACCATAATTAATAATATCCCAGACACATTAACCATGCTCAGGAATAAATAGGAGGAAACGGTGGATACACTAGATGACATCAACTGGGAAATGGCACTGATCCACCCCAGGGAAATAGTGATTAGGCTCAGGCTGCGTCTCATATAGTTCAAAGTCCTCCATAGAGTGTACTATGACCGAGTGAGACTTCATGCTATGGGCAGAGCAGAGACACCAACATGTCTGCGCTGTAAAAAAGACAGAGGCTCATATATCCATACACTATGGGAATGTTCACCGATACACAGATACTGGACTTGGATAGTCAAAGAACTAAATAGCATATTAGAAGTACAGATTCCAATGGAACCTAAATACATTCTCCTAGGTATAATAACAGAGGTCGACATTCCCAGGTACAAACACTTACTAAGTAATCTAGGAATTGTGGTGGCAAAATGTGATATTGCTAAGTATAGTGGAGGATCAGACTTGCCCACTATGGTGGAATGGTGAGCCAATATGAATTTATACATGGGGGGGGGGGGCAGTGTACAAAGCAAGAGGGTGCCCTAGGAAGTTTAGGAAGATCTTGCAGCCATGGCTGAGCTTTTATGGATTAGAAATGTTGGAGGAGGGCGAGACCACAACACAACCTAGTGCAAGGGGATCAATACAGGCTGAGTAATAACACTCTCAGAATCTCAAATATGAGACATTTATCGAGATGCGTCTGGGACCCTGGAAAGGGGATTGGGGGGGAATATGAACAAGCATTATCTTATTGTTCCGCCTCTGTTTCCATCAATACTGTTCAATATTGACGATGTTAATTTTGTAACGTGATATATTCCTGCTGATGCTTTGGCTGAGTGTCAATCAAAAAATAAATAAAACTATATTTTTTTTAATTAATGGGAAACAGCACAAGAAAAACCCCACTCCAATTCATAAAAAACAGTTTTGATTATTATCTTCAATTAGATGCCAAGATGACAAAAACCTGATGAAGGGAACTTGAGTTATGATTTTTGCAAGGTTTTCATAAATACCTGCTCTTTCCTCTAGAACTGTTTTTCTCTCTTAGCGATAGTCTATGAGATTTGAATGTGAGGATCCTTGACAAAGTCAAACCTTCCGATTGACTGCAATGGAAGCCAGGGTCAGATGCTGGTGCTGGGTGGTTTCCAATCAAGATTTGACCTTTACACTTAGAATCCTTTCTGGTTCTTTCTCTCATTTAGCATGAGGTCAGCAGGGTCCTCAGAAGCTTGATTCCAGCTTTGGGTTTAATATCCACGAATCTGCAAAGTCTCAGGTCCAGGTGAAGCCTTGGTTCTCAATTGCGTTCGAGGCTACCAAAGAATTAGTAAATAGCTGTAGACTATGAGCCTTAGACTCTGTGTTCAAAAACTATTCATTTTTGGATTTGACTCACAAGTTGAAGTTCTGTGGCGAAAAAGAGTGCCTCCAGTACTGGCCAAGGGTCCGGGACCTGAGAGGCGTCACTTGGAGGCTAGGACCTGATCTCTCAGCTACACCAGCAGAGTCCAAGGCAAGTCCAATGCAGACATGCCAGCTGGGCACCTTGCAGGTGTGGGCTTCTTTAGCTTTTGTGTACCTGAAGCTTAACCGAAGGCTAGCCAGCTAGCGATTGGAGTCCCTCACTGGTCCTTGGAATGAGTGCGATCAGGTCTAGCCCAAAGTAGGAGCAGCCCTTCTCTTTCTGAAGTGTTATCTTCCATCAGGAGGTGCAACTGTTGCAGTCTTCCATGGTGCAGCCTTTCTGAGGACCACAGGTTCAGAAGGTGCATTACTTCTTCTGTTCTTTCAAAGTCCATGAGAGACTGTACATTTGTGGGCGGTGAGAACTTACTTGCCAATGCGGATACATTTCTCATAGGGCTACCCTGCTCACTGTTGCATCATTTTGTGTGGGGTTAGCACTAAACAATCCTGCAGTGCTTCTCTGCCCAGATTTAGGAAATAGGGACCCTTCTTTCATGAGACAGAATCATGGGCACACCACTGAGGCATGTCCAGTGTAATTAGCAAGCCCTTCTGGAAAATCAGCTCTTCAACAAGGTTTCCCCTCTTGAAGAGATGCTAGCATGTATACTTGCACAAAGGAAAGGGTAGTCTGAAGTGTGATTCACATTTGCCTATCAGAGGCAGCTACCTCTTTGAAGCTCAGCCATCTGTGGCTACAGCCCTCTGGCCATCCTGCAGGAGGAGATCACAGCTCCTTCCACCATACGTGGTGTATCAAATAGTATGTTTCTGCGGTAAGAAGTATATCGGCTCAACAATCTGCCCACTCAAAAAAAGAATACTCGAACACACCAGAGCTATTCAAAACAATGATATGAGTTATGCAACAGCAAAACATCTAAAGACCCACCCAGGAAAAACCTGGAAAGATATGAAATATGCGGGAATCGCCATGGTGGGGGAGAACGAAAGAGGTGGTGATCGAGTCACCAGATTAAGACGCCTCGAATCCAAATTAATTATAAGGTTCAAAACTAGAAACCCGTGGGGTCTTAACACGGACGAAGAACTTTATGTACACTTATAATCTTGATGAACTGAACATTTCCAATCCTAGATAACTAATGTTTTTCTTCATGAACTTTGTTTCCTATAAATGACCAAAGTGCAATATATGTGACAGATAACAAAATATTAATTTTCTTTGCGCTGTGCTAGCTGCTGATCAAAGCATCAAACGGCACAACTAGATTACTTGACACTTAGCCACAACTGACCTAAACGACTCAACTAGGATACAGGGCACTCAGCTACAACTGAAACATATGGACACTAAGTCCTTTACGAGTTCTTCCAATAATTTGCGTTTCTTAAATGGATAAACATAAATATGTTGAAAAGCAACGGCGGTCTGCCGCACGCTTTAGCGCAAATGGCACAACACTAATCCAATCGTTTCTAGTTGGCCGCGAAAATGCCGCGATCCAGCGAATCACAGCGCATTGTAAGTAAAAAACTTTAAAACCTAAACTACTGAACCCACAATGCATCCTAATAGCCAGGTGGAGTTCTCAGATACTTAAGGTAAACACAAATGATGGACACGTGTTTGTAACCATGATCAGGGACAGTTTGTTTGTCCGAAACGCGTAGGTGGGGAACTTACAGAAAATAAACTCACAGATCAACATAATCGAGGTAGTGTGCGGCGTCTTCTTTGGAGAATCTTTGCTGTAAACATATATATATATATTTATATATTTATATATATATATATGTATATATATATATATATATATATGTATGTATATATATATATATATATATATATATATATATATATATATATATATATATATATATATATATATATATATATATATATGTATATACACGAACCAACACTCCAGCACTTCCTGATGGCGAGATGGAGAAAAACGGACCACCAAACCCTTCAAATGGCAGAATCAATGATTTTATTTCCTCATTCCATGACGCGTTTCGGGCATCGGGTGCCCTTGATCACATGATCTATATATGTATAAATATATAAATACATATATATATATTCACTGAAAAAACCATAGGTTATAGACCATATATAGTTAGGAATTAGCATTTAAAAAACCTTATTTTACTCACACAAAACCATTGAAATTCCATATATAGTTAGTTGCACTAACTATATATCGCGCACCTGCAATCCACTGCTGATGATGTCACATATTACATCATTCATGACATGGTCAGTGACATCACTGATGACATCACTGATGACATCTCAAATGACATCACTGATGACAACATCCAGTGACTGTATGTTTCTGTAAAGTTAAAATGTGTCTTACATATTGAAGAATGAGTGGAAGTATAAGTGTCTGGACAAAGGATTTAGTAGGTGCATGACTGAATGTATGAGTGAGTGATTAAATGTGTCTCACTGAGTGCATGGGTTAGTGACTAAAGTGTCTTAATGTGTGCATCATTATGTCTGTTGTTCTGTAAACTGCTGCATGTGTTGATCAGTAGCTATATGATTAACTATATGGGTTACTGATTGATTGTCCAAGTATTTGTATGGGAGACTGAGTGTGTGTGTGGCTGGCTGGGAGGTGTGTGACTCTGTGCAGATCAATGTGTACTTATATCAATGATTGTATAACAAGGTAAGTATGTGTTAGTATATGTTTGAAAATGTAAGGTGCTCTATGTTTAACTGTATAGACAAGAAAATGGAAGTGTGATTGATTCTTTACAGGACTGACTAGGTGTGTGAGTAACTCCATGGATGAGTGGCAGAGTGTGAGTGTCTGTATAGGTGTATGAGTGCATATGATAGTGTTGTAAAGATGAGTGATTGTATGTATGAATGATTGTATGGGTGAATGAGTGAATGTGTGTGTAGACGTAGGAATCAGTGAGTACATATGTAGTAACTAGTATTGGTGTGTCAATGGTTTCAAAAATTATACTCTGTATTTAACACTGGGTGAAACAGAGGTTATATTAAAATGTGAGGAGATGCATTGTATTGTCACATGAATGATATCATCAGTGATGTGGTCATTGATGTCAAATGAGATGTCATCAGTGATGTCATCAGTGATGTCATTTGAGATGTCATCAGTGATGTCATCAGTGATGTCACTGACCATGTCATGAATGATGTAATATGTGACATCATCAGCAGTGGATTGCAGGTGCGCGATATATAGTTAGTGCAACTAACTATATATGGAATTTCAATGGTTTTGTGTGAGTAAAATAAGGTTTTTTAAATGCTAATTCCTAACTATATATGGTCTATAACCTATGGTTTTTTCAGTGAATTTTCAAGGTTTTGTAAATGCTAATTCCTAACTATATATGGTCTATAACCTATGGTTTTTTCAGTGAATTTCAATGGTTTTTTAATAGCAAATATCATAAGCTGTCGAATGTCAAGTACGTGGTAAGTGAAAACATTTTCGTGTTTATGCACACTGATCTGCTTTGAATGGTGCCCCCCCCCTCATTTCTATTAGGAGTACTCTCTCTTTGCACATAGTGAAGGGTAGTTAACGCAGGCCTTTGCCCCCGTTGTAATACGTCGTGCCTGCTTCTCTCTCCATTTGATTGATTGTTATCCAAGTATTTACTGTTTTAGAATTGGTTCTCTTTGGTTCATTCTCTATTTACAAACAAACACAGAGTCGCAATACTCTGTTTAGTCTTTGCAGATAACGAAAAATCGTGTAAAAAAAAAAGAAAAGGAATCGAGCAAAATCAGTAGGCCACTAACGGGATCTCTTTTTGACCTCGCTAAAATAGAAACATTAGGAACAACCCCTCATGACAAATACAAAACTAGTGAAATGAACTGAACTCCACACAATGATGGCTGCAAAACAGCTCGGCTCCGCCACCCACCCCGCCCAAAATAACGATAAAGAGCGGCTGCCATGATTGGTTGCGGAATGGCCACGACGGAGCTACGAAATGGTACTGCTCTCATGCTAACCCCAGCTTCAGTCTGAAACATCCAGAAACACTGTCGACTACCAATTCGATCAGTTCCGGTAGCGCCCCAATGTAACCCGGTAGAGAAGAACTAGCCCTCCCCTCTTTGACTGATGTTTCTTGTTGCCTGTCCCTTCTGTTGTCATTTAACAGAACTATTTAGCCTGCTGAAAGGGGTTGTGTTCCGACCGCTGGTTGGTGGAGACATTTTGACTATATTCTGGACCTGCGTTGTCGCGTAATGCGTCATATGACGCGCCGCGTTAGCGCATCCGGAAGTCATCCGGGGCGCGCAGCGCGTAACGTAAGCATAACAAGTCATGTGACTTGTTAATAAAACTTTTCATTGGTTCATTTTACTTTTCTTATTCTAATGATGAAAGGCTTGGTCATATGACCTAAAAATTACGCTTTTTATTACTTCCGAACATTATTTTTTCTTAAATATATGTTATAATGTTCCAGGCTAATGTACTTTCCCGGAAAATTTACAACTGTCCTGCAAGTAAAATATATTCTTTTTTCGAGAAAAAGAGCGTTTCTTCGTCCCATGACGGAGCCGTTGAGCAAAAGAGGGTCGACCTGCTGTCTTAGTCGCCGATACGCCTGAATATGAGATTCTTATCGATCACTTTATGTTGCAGGAATAGAAAACACAACAGCCCTTGACCATTTATCTTTACTGCGTTCCTTCGTATTATACCTTTTACCCTTCATGTAATTGGTCTGCTTTATTTCACTTGCCTTTTAATGATTCTAAAACAGTGACTATTATTAAAAACTTTACCAATGTATATACTACTACCATGTTTTCTTTTAAAAACCTTTATTGTGAAAATTTCATTATACAAATACGAGCCTATAACCACGTGGGCCGGCCACGGAGCAAACTGTAATCGTATATGATGAGTAGACATTTACACTGTAGAGGAACGTAACGGGCGGGCCATTAGGTTGCAAGAACTAAGGTGTCTAACAGTTGCGGAATCGGTGGACGTACATTTTATAATTAAAATACGACAGGGCCAGTTACAATAAAATTATCTAGATATACATTTGCGGGCAAGTACCATGGGTGACGTTAATTCGAACTTTCAATAGTACAGTAATCAATAACACATCAGAACTTAATATCAATAGGGATGTCGAAATATTCAATCAATTCTCGTCCCCGCCCGCCATGTGCTTCAAAACTGCATACGTATCTCGTGATTTCAAGGTTCTGCAACCAGTACACAACAAGGAGTTACGAGTCCCATTTATTCCGGCGCCATTTTGGGCGAGGACGGGCAGGTCCAGGATATAGTCAAAATGTCTCTACCAACCATCGACTATGATGATGTTCATATGCTGTATTTATTAGAGTAACACTCATCTGTCCACATGAAATTAATTTGCCACAATCTAAACATGTCATTTTAATCTTTCCAAAGTTCTTCTAAATATTTGGGACCGTTTCCCTTGCCTCTGATGCTGTCAGTGCCACTTCTTTGATGAATGTACTAGCAGGTCAGGGGTTCTCCTCCAAATCTCTCTTTTATGCAGCACTATAATTAATTGGTGCCACCTCTCCATATGACGATGCATGGTATAGTTACCATAACTATATTTTTTTTCGGTTCCTCTGGAGAGTTCATCGTGGCAGATGAAGCGTGTAACGTACCGGGCATTTACCTTTTTTTGCATGTACAGGAAAGGAAAAAAAAATCGAGCGTCCGAGTTCTAAGGTGTCCCAGGGCCATTTTAGTGGACCAGGCCCAAATCCAAAGAACAGGCCGCCATTTTGAGAGTCCTGTTGCAGCCGCCTGTCGCTGTAGCATCAAGAGCAGCCGAAACTCAGCTGAATGGCAACTGAAACGGTAAAGGGGCGCCCCACTACAGCAGACGAGCCTCCACCTAGGAAGGCCCGTTCACGCCGCCTCCCCCCCCCCCCCTTCGGGCACCCCACGCCGTTATTCGGAGCAGTATTGTAGGATGGCCACACCAGTGCGGCAACTTGCTAGACATCACCTCGGTGGTAACCGAATCTCAACGCCTTGTGGTGTCTTCTATTCAGAAAACATTGTTATGCTGCCTTCGACCTATTCGCCGCAAGTGCGCACACAACTCAACTGCATAGCTTGCTAGACACCACCTCGGTGCCATCCGGATCTTGGAATCTCAGCGCCTTTTGGTGTTTTCTCTTCAGAAAATATTGTTGCGCTGCCTTTGGCCCCATTCGCACATCGGTCCGCTACTGACGCCGTCTCACAGGCTAATGGGGCGCCCCACGCCGAGTTTCAGCATTGTAGGATGACCACACCAGTACAGCAACTTGCTAGACATCACCTCGGTGCCATCCGGATCTCGGCGCCCCACTGCAGATGAAGTGCCTCTCAACTATGAAACCACCACGGTGACATCCGGATCTTGGCGCGTTGTGCTGCCTTCGACCTATTCGCACATCGGTCCGCTACTGACGCCATCTCACAGGCTAATGGGGCGCCCCACGCCGAGTTTCAGCATTGTAGGATGACCACACCAGTACAGCAACTTGCTAGACATCACCTCGGTGCCATCCGGATCTCGGCGCCCCACTGCAGATGAAGTGCCTCTCAACTATGAAACCACCACGGTGACATCCGGATCTTGGCGCGTTGTGCTGCCTTCGGCCTATTCGCACATCGGTCCGCTACTGACGCCATCTCACAGACTAATGGGGCGCCCCACGCCGAGTTTCAGCATTGTAGGATGACCACACCAGTGCACCTTACTAGACACCACCTCGGTGCCATCCGGATCTTGGCATCTCAGCGCCTTGTGGTGTCTTCTATTCAGAAAATATTCTTGCGCTACCTTTGCCCCATTCACACATCGGTCCGCTACTGACGCCATCTCACAGGCTAATAGGGCGCCCCACGCCGAGTTTCAGCATTGTAGGATGACCACACCAGTACAGCAACTTGCTAGACATCACCTCGGTGCCATCCGGATCTTGGCATCTCAACGCCTAGTGGTATCTTCCATACAGAAAATATTGTTGCGCTGCCTTTGGCCCCATTCGCACATCGGTCTGCAACTGACACCATCTCACAAGCCAACAGGGCGCCCCACGCCGACTTTTACCATTGTAGGATGGCCACACCAGTACAGCAACTTGCTAGACATCACCTCGGTGCCATCCGGATCTTGGCATCTCAACGCCTAGTGGTATCTTCCATACAGAAAATATTGTTGCGCTGCCTTTGACCCCATTCGCACATCGGTCCGCAACTTAGACATCACCTCGGTGCCATCCGGATCTTGGCATCTCAGCGCCTTGTGGTGTCAGTCAGAAAATATTGTTGCGCTGCCTTTGGCCCCATTCGCACATCAGTCCGCTACTGACACCATCTCACAGGCCAACAGGGCGCCCCACGCCGACTTTTACCATTGTAGGATGGCCACACCAGTGCCACAACTTGCTAGACACCACCTCGGTGCCATCCGGATCTTGGCATCTCAGCGCCTTGTGGTGTCTTCTATTCCGAAAATATTGTTGCGCTGTCTTTGGCCCCATTCGCACATCGGTCCGCTACTGCCGCCATCTCACAGGCCAACGGGGCGCCCCACGCCGACTTTCAACATTGTAGGATGGCCACACCAGTGCGGCAACTTACTAGACACCACCTCGGTGCCATCCGGATCTTGGCGCGTTGTGCTGCCTTCGGCCTATTCGCACATCGGTCCGCTACTGACGCAAACTCACAGGCCAACGGGGCGCCCCACGCCGACTTTCAGCATTGTAGGATGGCCACACCAGTGCTGCAACTTGCTGGACACCACCTCGGTGCCATCCGGATCTTGGCGCGTTGTATTGCCTTCGGCCTATTCGCACATCGGTCCGCTACTGACGCCGCCTCACGTGCCAACGTATTTTCTCCGCATTTTATACCCTATGCCGCATAACAGGTCATGTGACTTGTTTATAAAACTTTTCATTGGTTCATTTTACTTTTGGTTTCCTAATGATGGAAGGCTTGATCATATGACCTAAAAACAACACTTTTCATTGGATGAAAACTTTTTTTTTTCCCAAACGATGAAAGCCCCACCTTGTTTCTGGATGTTTCAGACGGAAGCTGGCTTCAGCATGAGAGCACCACCATCTCGTAGCTCCGTCGTGGTCATTCCGCGAGCAATCATGGCAACCGCTCCCCACCAGAAGCCTACAGGAGTCGGGGGCCCCCAAAACTTTTGATAAATCCTCAAGGCGGAGGGGACGCTTTCGAGAATGGGGTCCAAGACCTAGCAGACAAGCGTCCGATTTCCAAGGTGTCCCAGGGCCATTTCAGTGGACCAGGCCCAAAAAGGAAAGAGCCTGCCGCCATTTTGAGAGTCCTGTGACAGCCGCCTATCGCTGCACCGCAAGAGTGGGCGCAACTCAGCTGAATTGCGGCTTTTGACACAGTGGACCAAAAACGGACGGAATGGCAACTGAAACGGTAAAGGGGCGCCCCAGTACAACAGATGACACTCCACCTGGAGAGGCCCGTTCACGCCGCCTCCCCCGGGGCGCCCCACGCCGTTATTCGGAGCAGCATTGTAGGATACCAAAACCAGTGCTGCAACTTACTGGACATCACCTTGGTGCCATCGTTCTGCTGCCTTGGAACTATTCGCACAACAGTTTGCTACTGATGACCCACCCCCCGCAACGCCCCACGCCAGAAATCTGGACGTTGTGCTGCGTTGGGACTATTCGCACAGCCGACCGCTACTTCGTTGTTTTTCCCTAAAAATGTTTATATGTTATTACTGTTTTTGTTTTCTTGTATATATTTATAAGTTATTAAAGTTTTATAATCTTACTACTTTGTTGGAGTGCTATATATTTTTAATGTGACACATAATTGTAAAAACTTTGATGTACAAAGAGTCATCCCTGGAATCTTCCGCTTCAGGCTCGGTCCCCTCCCCAATCACAATACAGGATGGTTTTCAGATAATAGGAACGCGTCTGCTGTGACGGATCTCATCGAGTGTGGGCCTTGATCTACTATAACTCCTTTGAAGAGGGGTGATTCTTTACAGCTGGGGCCATAAACTACATCTGCAGGGCTAGCTGATACCCTAGGACCGGCCTGGACAATCGGACACAGAGGAAAAGGAGTGTCAGAGGGTGCGGTAGTGAATAGGGCGAAAGGGAGGTGTCGGGCGGGCACAGGGTGTGATTCTCAGGGAAGAGCAGCGCAGATGGGGGGTGGTTTATTATCCATGCATAAGACAGAGAGCGGGGGTGACCACTGCCTGGGGGAGATGCTTGCGAGGGTGGGGAGTCATGCTAAGGATCGACAGCGTGCACAGAGTGGGTCTGGTCAAGGCATCTAAAATGACTGCCGTGCACGACAAAAGTGTGGCATTTGAAAAAAGGCAAGATGGCGCAGACAATGTTTTTCAACACTTCCTGATTTCCTTCGAATCGAACGTTAACAGACGTTGGGGCATATTACCAAAGTTAAGCGATATTTATCCCTAACGATGCTTAGCAACGATTTTTTTACCGCTAAGCATCGTCAGAAATTATCGCAGATAAACCTTGCTATTATCAAGGTTTATCGCAAATACGATAAAAAAAGACCGCAATGCATTAATATCGCTGAAAACTCAGCGATATTCATGCATTACCGAGCTAATGCTCTTAGCCATGTTATCCACCTCCCATTGGATAACATGCCTTAGAACTGCTCAGGGCAGGTGCTAGCTTTTGGAGATATTCGCGCTTATCGCGAATATTTCCAAAAGTTGATAATAGGAGATAGCGATGTTAGCGACTGTTTCCAGTCGCTAACATCTTGGCATGCCCACTTTGCATGTCATTAGTGATAAATATCACTCACATGCAAAGTGGGGCCCAAGATGGTCGCTATCTCCTACTAGCCGTCGCTAACTGGTGTTAGCAACAGCTAGGTAATACAGATATAATTTTATCTCCGCGAAGCGGAGCGCTGTTACAGATATATATCTTTTTTTGAACGTTAATTTCTCAAAATCCACTGGAGCACATATATTGAGACCTAGCAAAGGCACATCGGACTACCAGTCCCTACAATTTTGCCAAGTTTCGTGCAAATCCATTCAGCCGTTCGATTATTATTATTTTTATTTTTTTTGCCTCGCGGGGCCCTTTTAAAACCTCCACATCAAACCTAAGAGGTCAAGGAGGATCTACTATGCCCCCTTATGGTCATTTGCCCCTTCGCTTTGGCCTCCTCTTGTCTCTCGATCCTACCGAGAGACAAGATGGCGGCCGCTACGGACTGTTTGCAATGTTTACAGACGCCGGAGAACCAATCAGCTTCGCAAACCTCCGTTACGCGAAGCGGAGCGCTGTTACAGATATATATCTTTTTTTGAACGTTAATTTCTCAAAATCCACTGGAGCACATATATTGAGACCTAGCAAAGGCACATCGGGCTACCAGTCCCTAATATTTTACCAAGTTTCGTGCAAATCCATTCAGCCGTTCGATTATTATTATTATTATTTTTTTTTGCCCCGCGGGGCCCTTTTAAAACCTCCACATCAAACCTAGGGGGTCAGCGAGGATCTACTATGCCCCCTTATGGTCATTTGCCCCTTCGCTTTGGCCTCCTCTTGTCTCTCAATCCTACCGAGAGACAAGATGGCGGCCGCTACGGACTGTTTGGAATGTTTACAGACGCCGGAGAACCAATCAGCTTCGCTTCACAAAGCTCCGTTGCGCGAAAAGTACGCGAACTGGAGCACTGCCCGGTCCGCTGTTACAGATATATATCTTTTTTTGAACGTTAATTTCTCAAAATCCACTGAAGCACATATATTGAGACCTACAAAAGGCACATCGGGCTACCAGTCCCTACAATTTTGCCAAGTTTCGTGCAAATCCATTCAGCCGTTCGGGCTAAAAGTGAGGCCAACCGCCCTATGGAAAACTCAATGTTAAAAACATGTTTTAGGACCCCCCTTTTTTCTCGGCCCCCCCTTGACGAACCCCCCCCAAATTTTCAAGGGCTGCTCAGAAACAAAATGTGCCATTTTCCTGAAAATTTCAGCCAATTCCGTCCACAAACGCCAAAGTTATTAGACATAGAATTTTCAAAAATCCCATAGAGAAAAAATCCTAACTATATATACCTACTGGCGACCGCCAGTAGGTAATATATATATATATATCCACAATCCAAAGTCTGCCAATTTGGGAGAGCCACATACAGGTAGGTTTCAAATTGCATTTATTTCAAGGCTGCGGCATGTTGAAGGGCAGTTTTTACAAAGGAATAAACAGCCTGACGCGTTCCATGCTCTGCGAGCATTTCCTCAGAGGCATCTCATTAGTATACGCTGCGTAGACGGCAGTACTTATCTCACTGATTACCTGCCACAATGGGCGTCGGCTCGCGCTGAGCCCGATGGTCCATGTAGTGCCTTCGTTAATTAAACTCAAGTGAGCCGCTTGCGTTATGCCAATAAATTGAGTTAAACAATAAAAACCACAGTGGGTATTTGTAAATCGTCCTTCCAAAAACAACTTGGACTTTGTAACCCTTGAAACACTACCTCCTGTCCAACAACTAGCTGCCACGTGGCTCCTGCCTGGTCCATCACTGCATGGCGGGGCTCTCCCACGACCGGTTCGGCCGTTACATATCCACAATCCAAAGTCTGCCAATTTGGGAGAGCCACATACAGGTAGGTTTCATGTAGTGTCTTCGTTAATTAAACTCAAGTGAGCCGCTTGCGTTATGCCAATAAATTGAGTTAAACAATAAAAACCACAGTGGGTTAAGTGCCTCAGTGGTTATTCTGGTGGATGGACTTTCTCCTCAAACCCTGGTTTGCATTATCTATACCCTCTTTTTACCTGCATTCTCCTGTCTTTTGAAATATATATATATATATGTATATATATATATTCCATACGCAACTGCTCGCAGCTTGAAGACACCACACCCAACATGTTACTTGACCCTCTTTTATTCGGCAGGCACACAGTAGGATGCACCCTTCCCTTGCAGTGAAGTCTTACGCCAAATTGCACCATACGCGTTTCGGGAGAGTGTTCCCTTCATCATTGGTTTGGCATTCTGGGGAAAGGAAACAGCGTGCCTGGTTCTTGCAGGTGTTTTAAGTTCTTGGTCTTGCCTCATTGGGCGTGTACTCGTGTAGTCCAGGTACATGTTTGAATCTATAGTAGAGGTCGCTGTGCCCTCTCCTCCTTTGTTAACAATCCGTCGGGTCGCTGAAGGGACGGAGGACAGCCTGCTGTTTATTTTTGCACCACACCAAACGGGTCCGTTGTTCCACACTGTGCCACGAACCTGGCACATGGGCCTGCTATTCCGCAGTGGGGTGTCTTCGTGGTCAGAGCGGACCACTATATATTCCATATGCAACTGCTCGCAGCTTGAAGACACCACACCCAACGTGTTACTTGACCCTCTTTTATTCGGCAGGCAAACAGTAGGATCCTGTGTATCTGTAGCCCATAGGAGTGGGTCTGTTAGTGCCTGCATAGTTCTGTGAGTGAGTGTGTGAGTGGCTGTATAGGTCTGTGAGTGGGTGCGTGACTGCCTGTGTGGGACTCCGAGTCAGTGTGAAAGTGCCAGCATAGGACTATAAGTGGGTGTGTGAGTGCCTATGTGGGACTGGAAGTGGGTGTGAGAGTACCTCTGTGGGTCTGTAAGTGGATGTGTTATTGAATGCATGGGTCTGTCAGTGAGTGTGTGAGTACCTTTATAGGTCTATAAGTGGATCTGTGAGTACTTGTGTGGGTGTTTGAATAGGTCTGCCAGTTCCTGCATGGATTTGCGAGTGGGTGTATGAGTGTCTACATGGCTCTGTCATTGGTCTGTGAGGGCCAGTGTGGTTCTGTCAGTGGGTATGAGAGTGCTTGTTTGGGTCTGTAAGTGAGTGTGTGAGTGGTCGTGTGGGTCTGTAAGTGGGTGTGTGAGTGCCTATGTGGGTGTGTGAGTGGGTCTCTGCTTTCCTGTATGAGTCTGTGAATAGATGTATGAGTCTGAGACTAGGTCTGTGAGTGCCTGTGTTGGTCAGTAAATATGTCTCTCAGTGTCTGCATGGTTTTGTGAGTGGCTGTGTGGGTCTGTGAGTGGATGTGAGAGGGCATGTGTAGGTATGTGTGTTAGCATGTGAGTGGCTGTGTGGGTCTGTGAGTAGGTGGGTGTAAGAGTGCCTGTGTGGGTCAGTGAGTGGGTGTCTGAGTGGCTGCATGGGTCTGTCAGTAGGTGTGTGAGTGCCTGAGTGGGTCTGTGACTGAGTGTTTGAGTGCCTGCATGGTTTAGTGAGTGGGTCTATTAGTGGCTGTGTGGGTCTGTGAGTGGGTGTATGACTGCCTGTGTGGGACTCTGAGGGTGTAAAAATGCCATAATAGAACTGTGAGTTGGTGTGTGAGTGCTTGTGTGAGTCTGTGAGTAGGTCTGTGAGTGCCTGCATAGGTATGTGAATGGATGCGTCAATGCCTGTGTAGGTCTGTCGATGGATGTGTGCGTGCTTATATGTTTCTGTGAGTGGGTGTGTGAGTGTTTGAGTGGGTCTGTGAGTGGGTGTATAAGTGTCTGTGGGTCTCTGAGTGGATGTGTGAGTTCCTTTGGGGGTCATGGAGTGGGTGTGTGAGTGACTTTGTGAGTCTGTGAGTGGCAGTGTAAGTGCCTGTGTGGATCTGTGAGTGGGTGTGTGAATGTCTGTGTGGGCTTGTGAGTGGGTGTCTGAGTGTCTGTGTGGGACTGTCAGTGGGTGTGAAAGTGTCTGAGTGAGTTTGAGAATGGGTGCATCAGTATCTGAGTGAGTGTCTGAGTGTAAAATCTTTTTTGTTTTTTAAAGTCTCCCAAATTAGCGAATCTATTGCGAAGTTACACAGACTGCTCTGAGTGTCAGACGGATTCATAGAGTCTCTCGCATGGAAAGAAATGTGTTCAAGGGAATTTGTCGGCCCATCATGGGGCCCTCACAGACCCCTAAATTGCACCCAATGGGTCATGGTAACTCTACCCTGATCCCTCCTACTCCATTTCATCTCAATTTTTGCACCCAGGAACCGTTCACCAATATCTAAAATGGCGGCTGCAACTTGCTACTCAGGCTGTAGCCAGACAATCACGGCATTGCTGTTGGCACATGGATTCGTGAAGCAGCACAGTGGATTTGCGAAGGATTTGTGCTTCTAGATATCTATATTTATTTTCCTATTAATATCTTAATTACTCCTGAATGGCTTTACACCAAATAACAAAAAAAGGGCTCTTTCTGGAACAAGAGCTAGTTTTATGCCAAATTTGGTGTAATTCCGTCCAGCAGTTCTGGCTTTAGTCTTGTCTAAAATCTGTATGGTCATTAACATTGCAAATGCACTTTTTTTACTTCCCTCTTTTTCTCTGCCCCTGCTTGACAGATAATCCCGAAAATTTACATGCACAGCTAGACAAAGGTGGGCACTTTTCTGGTAAACATTTTGTGAAGATCCGTCAAAAGGGCGCCAAAGTTATAAGCAAGTCAAGACACACTTTCCTATGGAAACTAGGTCCTAACTATAACTACCTACTGGCAATCACCAGTAGGTAATATACATATATATTCCCTGAAAGTTTTCACTATACACCTGCAACCGTGCGTACTGCCAGCATTTCTATGTGTCCTGGTTTTTGTTCTGAAAATCTGGTCACCCTAGGTAGAACACAACTACAAATGAACCTTTCATGAAGAAACTTCTAAAAAGTATCAGAAACCCCAGAGGAGTGTGCATTATGGTGGTATTAACAACAGCGCCCAGGAGATATTTCTGCTGCTTAACTCAACCTTGCCACGCATGGGGGGAGATGAAGGGTGAATAATCTCCCCCGCCACTGCATTCAACAGGAGGCAATTATCGTCAGAGGGTTTGAAAAACCACTGAGATGGAGACAGAATGCCTTATGACAATGGCAAGGATAATTATAGAAATTTAGCAGCTAACGAAACACTCACTAATATCGTTTTTTAAATCTTGACAGAAATTTAAGAAATGCATATGTGACCTGCCTGACTTAGTCCAAATATATAAACCTGCATATACATTAGTGTACTCCGGGAATGTAAATGCTGCTCCGTTAGGCGTCCTGGGACTGACTACGGCGAATTGTTAGACAGGTGGAATTCCGTGAAATGAATACTTTTGCTGACGCTAGTGAATTAAGAAGTGAACCTGAGCGTCTGTTAACCTTCCAATAGAGCTTGAATCCGAAAATTTGATAAACAGCCCTTTGCTCTTAGGGACTGCTGTTATAAAGCATCATAGGCTATAACAGAGAAATAAAACTTTCAGTTGATGAAAGTTTTTTTTAACCTAAAATTCCATTGCCTACAGAGCGATTGCTAATGTGAATTTTACAATCTGAATGCAGTGAGACAAAATGCCTTCTTAGTGCTTAGAAGTGATTTATTGTGCGTTGAGCAGCGTAACTAACTGTCTCGCTGTAGGAAAGTAGGGTCTGCTTCCTTTGGTTACCCCCACTTTTTGCTGTGTTTCACTGGTTTTTCGACTTTAGTATGGCTCTGGCCCTGCTAATCAGGTCCACAGCCTAGCTGTTCTCTCTCTAAATTGATACCATGTACTTTAGGTACATACCAGATTGGTTACTGGGTCACACTTATGAGCCCCTGTATATAGTACCTTAGGTACCCAGGGCATAGGGACTCCGGAGCCCTACCAGGGGCTGAAGCATGTATTGTGCCACCCCTATTTAGCCTTCCAAACTGACACCACAGGTCTGCACTTGCAGCCTGGGTAAGATGGTGTAAGCACCCCTTACTTAGATATAGTTTACCTATAGCTACCTGTACATATAGACACATAGTAACCTATAAGTCACTCCTATGGCAGGCCTTGACAATACTGAAGGCAGAGTGTTTGGTTTTGTGTGAGAGGGTGCCCTAGCATGAGCTGAGCCCCTCTGCAGCTTTTGGAACCATCTCCTTATAGCTGTTCTATGATATAGCCATACCATATACTCTTAAGTGCATTATAATTCTCACGGTTAATGCTAACTTTGGTTTGGCTTTATCAAAACATCTTGTGTAAGGTGTCAAACACTTTGGAATACTACCCCCCCCCCACCAGTTCTGGTGGTGGGGTTAGCATTCCACCCTTCTAGAGGGAGAAGACATGTACATACTGGTAAACCCGGTTAAAGTTAAACAGAGCAAAATGGATGATGCTGCCACAGACACAAGTCTGCCCTCCTGCTGCTGAATGAAACTCCGGCAGGGAAGGACTGGACAATAGGTTTCCTGTCCAGGGAGGTGCTAGCACCTCCCCAGACAGGCTTTAGTGTATTGGGGCTGGGTGGGTTGCATTCAGTGAATGCTTTTCAGACACTGCCTGGGGCACACAAGGTGCTCCATGCATTTCCCAGTTCAAACCGGTTGCTGGGGCACTCATCCCCAGCTCTGGCATGAAACTGGAAACTGGAAGGGAAAGGGGTGTAAGGACCCCCTCCTCAGGTCCACCCATAGGTGGGACCTTAAAGTTAGTCCAACCCCTAAACTTGCAATAAGAATAGGATCCCAGTCCTTAGGACTCTAGATTACCCTGGACGAAATTCTGCAACATATATCTTGGACCTTCGACATTCCATATCGATTCGAAGACGGAAGAAATCTCCCTTGTGGTCAAGGAGTGACCACCCTGTTCAAACAGGAACCAACTGCATCTTAGCCAGTCTGCATTTTCGAGGCTCCCGCCGGATCCCGAAGAATCTGCAACACAGGACATGGACTTCCAGACACCTCTGAAGCTGACCCGAGCTCCCAGCAAAGCTGAGACTCGTAGCTGACACGAGAGACGTGGGACCAGAACTCCTGGACATCTTGCATCTTTGCAACTGCACCTACTTCCCGAGGTCACCCGAAGTTGTGCATTGGGGTATTTGAAGCCCCTGCCCGAGCACCTTTTGCACTGAAGCACAGAGGCCAGCACTCCACGAGTGACCCATAAGTCCCCTTTCTTCACCGCAACTCGAGGCGCCTTTGTGGTTCCTAGTCCATTGGCTAGTGAGCCCCCACAAAGGACAATCGTTGATTTTTTTAGCTTTCCTGGTTGCTCCAGATATGCTCTCACTCCTCCCCAAAGAAGGAGTCCCTCAGACCTTGCTGGTTTACACCAAAGTCAATCTTGTCATCTTGCATGGATTGCTGTTGCCAAGGCTTGTTAGGTCCTATCCAGATTCTGATGCCGCAGCAAGCTAGATCCTATGTGGACCAGCTCAAATCCAGCTCCTGGTTGTTGCCGACACCTCCTGGCTGAAGAGTCAAACTTCACCTCTTTCACCTGAAATCACCCGACATCAGCTGGCATCTTCTCCTCGCCATCCTGGTCACTGGCTAGTAACCCAGACTCTATCCCCTCTGCTTTCAGGTTCTTCACATCTCCGATCCACCCTTGGATCCACCGAGGACACTTTTCCTCTGGTCGCCTGCAGCATTTCTTTTCAGCTCTCCACAGGAATCGACGACAAAACCTGACACCAAAAGACACCTATGCACTCGGCTTCCCTGGGTGAGGTAACACAAGTTCTTCGGTGCTCCCATGGGTCTTGACACTGGACGTGTCGTAGTCTAAAAGGGTTCCATCATAGTTCACCTCTAAGTGCCCTTAATCTTTAAAATTGTAACTTGTTCGTTCTCCACAGAAAGTCAATGGTGATCCGCGGCTGTGTTTAGACACTGCACGTGTCCCCCATGGGCCTCCTGTGTCCCTACCTTGGGTTGTTCCTGGTAGCCCCAGCGGTTCTACAGGCCCTAGGCCTGCTTTCTAACCCTCACTTGGTACTTATACCACTATTGTAGTATATGGTGTATGAGGCCCCTAGGGCATAACATATACTGTGCAACTTATCGTATGCTAATTAAGTTCCTTGTATTGTACTTTTACCTCTGACCTCATAAAGAGTCCAGAGGGATTGGGTTTAGAATAAATACATATATATTTGATATATACCTTGTGTGGTGTGCTTTCTTTTGATCATTCAAGAGATTATAATTGGTAAAACAACTAGCTTAACTCGCCTCTAAGTCTTACCCTGAAGGCTGCTGTCCTCATCTACCACTAGGATAGCTTTCTATAAAGGTTGACTTTAAACCTACCATCAATAAGGGTTGTTTGGACTGGGCAAGGTGCCCGCTAGAATAGTGGACATCATATGCCAGGCCAACTTCTCACACTCGCTCTCTGCTGAAACCCAGTTAGTCATAAACATGCGGTTACTTGTTTGAAATATCACTCCGTGTTTCAGCCATGCTGCTGTAGGGCATTAGGCCTCTCACACGGAGTTCCACTGTGTAAGCTGTGTGTGTTATCTTGTTCACCAGAATGACATGGTAAACAGCAGCCTGAGACACGGGCAGGCTGCTACAACACAAATAGCAAGAGGAACAGGCATTGACAATGACAAAGCCTATAGATCTGACTGGAAAGTGCAGATTCGCTACACAGGATTAAAAAATGCTGTTTTGCATTTTGTTGCAAGCATAAACAAGACATATTGGCTTTGCCGATGCTGGGCAATTAGTAGCAAAAATGAATTGATTTCCGTATGCAATGCACATAGGAAGGAAAGAATTGAATGAAGCAAGCAGAGTTATGATGGAATATACTTTTCAGTGGCAAACAAGTTTGTCATGCATTCCAATGGAAGTCCTTCCTGGTAGGTGGAATGAAACAGCAAACACCAAATAGCATGAGGTGAGGAAGCGATAATGGTTTGGGCCTATCCAAAGCACACTCTATGTAAATTCAAAAAATGAAAAAGAATGTGTATTGCAGACAACTGTGCAGTCCAGATAGACTTAATGAGGAAAAGAAAAATATTGATAGGGAGGAGCCAGGAACTGAGGGGAGAAGAGATGACACGTGGCTAAGAGAAGTTGCTAAGTCTGGAGCAGGGAGACTGCTCTGTGATTGGTCTGGTAAGGGGTTCGGGAAGGGGGCAGAGGGATCTTAGGACTCATTAGGATCTTAGGACTCATTAGTACCCAGTCATTTCATTTCTACACGAAAAGGCGTCAAAGTGGCTGGGAATAGGGCTGTAGTTTTTATGAAATTTAGAGCAAGTTGGGCTAGTGGTGGTGTTGTGTGTTTTTTATTAGGCCCGTTGTTGTTTTCCCTATGTTAGCCTAATTATGCACGTTATAGGTCCCTTTAGTTTGCTCATGTTATTAAATATCACTCTTGCTTTTGTGCCACATTGCATTTTCACACAGAAGTTTTCACATTTCATTATTTTCCTGAGATTTAGTCTGAACAGCCTAGACACAGTCAAACATTGCCTCTTGTTATTCTTTCTGGTCAGACACTAGAACCTTGGCAAAATAAAATAAATTAATTCGGTGGATGAGAACCTTTGCTCTTTTTCAAATAAGCTTCCTCAATAGTTGTCCATATTCCTTTTTCACACTTGTTTTTCCTTTCTCCTCCACAGATTTTTATTCTACAAGGAGGCATGGAGATGGATATCTTTAACTGCCAGCTCCCACAAACAAGGCTTTTGTGTGCTTTATCTCATTATGACGAACATCTAGTGCAGAATGAGGGTCCAACTCTGAAGGTGGTAGAAATTGTGGAAAGGGGTAACTATTGGTGGGACCCAAACTGTGAGGGGCCCACTACACCTCAACATGGTTGTTTTTTAATATTTACAGTG
Organism: Lissotriton helveticus; assembly: GCF_964261635.1. Lineage (NCBI taxonomy): Eukaryota > Metazoa > Chordata > Amphibia > Caudata > Salamandridae > Lissotriton > Lissotriton helveticus. The sequence goes on from NC_136067.1 coordinate 993,895,545, forward strand.
GGTGCCATGGGACCTTTCTTCAATGCCTTCATTAAGGGTCTGGACACTCTTGTTGTGTCATTCGGTAAAAAGGTGGAACAAATTTACATACGAGATGTTACAAGGCCACCTTCCATTTTTATATTTTCACATTGCATTTTGGTTGATTCCAAAACAGTTTTTTTCTTCTTCACATTGCTGGTAGCTATACAATCAACAGTTATGAGTGCAACAGTTCTAAGCCTGGTAGCCACGTTTGCCCTGATTAATTACCTTCAAATTCAGATTTAGTCATATGTGGACTTTTTTCTGAGTGATTCTGGACTTAGTTTACCACATTTTTCTTGTGCAAAAACAGAATTACAAATGCTAAAAGCGATTTCCTGCTTTAAAGGACTTCTCGTGCAGTTGAATCTCATTGTCTGGTAGTGTTTAATTGCATTATTTGCCTCATTCGTTTATCCTCATGAGGTTATTTTTTTTTAACTTGTTTTTATTGGCATTTAGAGTAATCACACAAGAGCAGTTACAGACAATGCTATCTTCCGTTCTCCCACAATGTTACAACACAGTGCTTCAGCCAGAAATCGAGGTCCATTATACAGTGTTCATTCTCGTCATCTGCCATAATCAACTAAGGTAGTATCATAAGCAGTACGTACAGTAGGGAGTGATAGTCTTGAGTGTGGTATTGGCAGTAAAGTTGGGCCTACTGTAACTTAACCTCTAAACTTTAGATAGTTAGTAGTGTCAGCTTAGTCACTAAGGGCCAGATGTAGGTAGCCAAATACCGGTCGGTAACGGCCGAATTCGGCCGTTACCGACTGGTATTTGGCTTTTGAGATGTAGGTGGTTCAGAATTTACAGAATCGGTATATTTACCGATTCTGTAAATTTACCACTTCGGTATTTTACCGAATCGGTAAATATACTGATTCTGTAAATCCATATGTAGGTGGGACTCTTCAGAGTCCCAAAGGCCCTACAAATTCGGTATTTTAACACCCAATCCAATTGGGTGTTAAAATACCGAATTCAGGTGTGCATGCACATGTGTGCATGCACACCTAGCCATGTGACAGACAGACATGCCCTTAGGGCATGTCTGTGTGCCACATGGCGCACATGCCTATTTTTGGGGTGCCAGAGGGTGTCAAAGTGACACCCCCTGCACCCTTGCTAAAATCGGTATTTACCGATTCTGTAATTACAGAATCGGTATTGCCCATTGATTCCTATGGGCTTCACAGCCCATAGGAATCAATAGGAAATACCGATTCGGTATTTCCAGATTCGGTAAATACCGAATCTTAACGATTCGGTATTTCCACATCTGGAAATACCTACATCTCCCCCCTTCATATTTACCACTTCTTAAATACCGAATCGGTAAAATTCGGTATTTAAGAAGTGGTAAATCAATCCTACCTACATCTGGCCCTATATCTCTAACCAAAGCTCTGGCATAACGGTCTCTTGCCTGTTGTTGTATATTGCACAGCTGCTCATTGGGATCGTAGTTCCAGTTAAGAACAATATATCTAACCTGAGAAGCAGAGAGGTAAAGAGAGAAAAAGAAAAAGGAAGATGTGGAAGCAGAGGGGAGGATAGAGAGATATAGTAGAGGCAAGGTAAGGCGGCGGTGATCGGCCGCGTCTTAGCACTGGGAACGTGACTTGGTCAGGCAGGAGTGCTATGACAGACCAGGTTAGTGCTTATCGCGGGTAGGTTTCAAACAGAGGTAAGGGCTGCCTATGCTGAGGAGGGTGGGGAAGCGCTCGGGGCCTGCAGTAAGAGCGTCGCCAAGGGGGAGGTTCCGGTGGTGCTATCAGTGGGTCCCCAGAGACTATCAGCCTCTGGGGGGCATTCAGCATCTTCAAAGAGGCATAGAGCCTGAAGCCTCTGGGCTGGAGATGGGCATGTTTCAGTCTGCAGAAGTAGTCCCCCAGCGGTTGCCATAGCTTGGTGAAATTAGTGTCTCAAAGCTGCAGACTCGCCGTGATTAATTCCATTGCCATTGTGTGCCACAGGCGGGTGAACCAGACGTTGATAGGGGGATTTTGGTTTTTTTTCCAGTAGAGAGCGATAATTTGCTTGTCAGCACCAATCATATGAAGGCTTAGATGCCAATCTTGTTGGAGCATGGCGCAGGTTCACTGGCCGGAGGGCCAGAACAGTCGTGAGCGGGTTGTCAGGCAGCGGGTAGCCAATTACCAGTCTAATATGGCTAAGGACCTCTTTCCAATAGATGGTCAAGAGTGGGCACGTCCACCAGATATGAAGAAAGTCTTCTGTAGCACCTGTGCAGTGCCAGCAGAGAGGCGAGGAGGTGGGAAACATTTTGTACAGTCTGTGAGGGGTGTACTACCATTGTGTCCTGACCATTGTATGCGGTTTCCCGCTGGGGTATGCTATGGAAGACCTTCAGGATATCCCACCACAAATGTTCCCATTGTGTGGGTGTGATGTCGGTGTCTGAAGCCGACCGCCACCGTGACTGGTAAGCCTGCGGAGGGGCACACTGGGAGTGTTTTGGAGAACTTGGTATGTGTGTGAAATGAAGCCCCTGGAATTGTCAAAGGAGCGTACCAGCCGCTCAAAAGGGATGAAAGGTTGAGTGGCCGCCTGTGTCAAGGATGACGCCTGTAGCCAATGTCTCAGTTGAATGTATTGGAATCTAGCCCTCTCTGAGAGCTGGAAGTCCCACTTACATTGGTGGAAAGATTTAAAAGATTCCCCTTGAAAAGGTCCCTTAGCGTCCGACAACCCCCTTCCGTCCAGTTTGAGAAGAAAGGCGGGTGGTAGGCTGGCGGGAAATGGAGGTTGCAAGCCATGGGAGTGTGGGGGACGTAAAGGAGGTGAGGTCTCTATGCAGTGCTAACTTAAAACCAAATATCAAGTACCGTCTTTGTGGGGACTGCTATATAAGCGCTACGAGAGCGGGCCTCCCGACGGAGCCAGGCAAAGTCCCAGATGGGCCGATAGGTCACCGCCCTGTCCATGTGAAACCAGACTTTCTCAGTCTCCTACGCCATCCATTCCAAAATAAAGTGGAGATGTGATGCCCAATAGTATTCTAACAAATTAGGACAAACCAGTCCCCGTCACGCGGTAACAAGAGTATCATTTTAGAAAAGCTCGGCCTACTCCCTCCCCAAATGAACATGACGAGCTCCCGCTGTAGGCTCTGAATCTGATGTTGCGGGATGGGTTAGAAAAGGGTCTGGAAAAGATAAAGTATATTTGGGAGTACCAACATTTTAACCGTGTTCAAGCGCCCCAACCAGGAAAGCGGGAGGGATTTCCTTGCTCTCAGGTCCACTAAGACAACCTTTTTACACTCCTGCCAGTTCGTTTGTGACCACGTGGTAAGATCCGGGTCAGGTTGAGCCCCAAGTACCGCATGGAGTGGGATGCTCATTGATAGGGGACAAGAGACTGGAGTACAGGGATTTCCTCCGCGGGAATCGTGAGCTTTAGAGCCCATGATTTTGCATGGTTGATTTTGAGACCTGAGACGCTTTCAAACGATTGGAGCAGTCTGTACAAGGCAGGTAAGGAGGAGCGTGGGCGCGATAATGTAAGGAGAAGATCATCTGCACACAAGGCAATTTTATGGTCTAACCCCCAAAGTTTAATGCCATGGATAAAACTGGCGTATCAAGGTGGCAAGGGGTCCACTACGAGTGCCAATAAGAACTACGAGGGATAAAGGACACCCCTGTCGGGTGCCCCTGTAAATAGAGATGGGGCTCTTAAGTTGGCCGTCGATCTGCACCTGAGCCTGAGGGGAGATATAAGGAGCCATGATTTGTGTGACCATCTGGGGGCCAGCCCTATTTTATGTAGGACAGCTCGAAGGAATACCCAATCTACTCGGTCAAATGCTTTCTCAGCATCGAGTGACAACAAGCAGGAGAGAATCTTCCAGTGGTGCGCCTTCCCGACTAAATGTGCAATACGTTGCACGTTATCTACACCATGCAGGTGGCGAATAAAGCCCACCTGATTGTGTTCAATGAGCCCAGGAAGGTGCAGGTCAAGTTGCTAGCCGAGTATTTTAGTGTAAAGTTTAAGGTCAGTGTGGAGGAGGGCAATGGGACAGAAGGAGGAGCATAGTGTAAGATCTTTTCCTGGTTTGGGGATTAAGTCAATTTCAGCCATGGCCATAGATGTGGAGGGCCCCACTGTGTCTGAGAAAGAATTAAAGAGGTGGAGTAGATTGGACTTAAGTTGCAGGAGAAAAGCATGATAAAAAGAGACCGGTAGGCCATCTGGTCCCGGGGATTTACCAAGAGGAAGGTCCTTCAGAGAGTCAACAATTCCTCTGAGGTGATAGGCTCCTCCAGAAGCTGAGCATGGTAGCGGCTAATCAGAGAACATTCACAGGCCTCCAGGGCAGCCTGCACCTGTTCCGGGCTGGACGACTCCCTGGTATAGAGGGACGAGTAGTACTCCTGAACGGCTTTTAATTTAGCTGCTTTGATGCTAGCCCAGGTACCGTCCTCTAGCTTAATTTTAGCGATGTGTGCCCTGGCGGCTCACATCAAGAGGCGATGCGCCAGGACCCTGCCCACCTTGTCTCCCCCTCATAATACAGTTGTTTCAGGGCTACGAGGGCATTCCCTGCTTTATTGTTTCTGTACGCCCGCAGTTGACCTCGAAGCATAGCAAGGTGTCTCTTATGAAGCGCCAAGGGATGCTCCTGGTCCAATCATTCAAGTGTCTTTATATCCTGTGAGAGGTAATCTTCGAAAAGGCTAGCTGCCCCAGCCCGGGCTATGGCAATAGACGTAATGCAGCCTCGGAATGCGTCCCAGACAACAGGGAGCTGGGACTTAGGAAGGTTATTAAACTCGAAGTAGGACGTAATAGCATCCCGAAGTTCCGCCGCATCCACGGGATCCCTGAGGACGTAGGGGGAAGCGCTACCGGGTAGAGCGGTTCGAGCAAGAGAAGTGATCTTGAAGGAGAAGTTCCACGTCAGTGTGATCAGAGACAGACATTGTCAGACATGGACGCTGAGAGGGTGTCTTTGACAAGGGGGTGTGAAACAAAGATGTAGTCGATGCGCGAGTAGGAGCGATGAACATGTGAAGAGTAAGAATAGTCGTGGGTAGCTGGAGAGTGATAATGCCATATATCTATTAGGTCAAGGTCGATTAGGTGTCTTTTTAAGGCGGAGGACATAGCCTCTGCCCCATGAAAAGAGCCATTGTTTCGGTCAAGTCCTGTCACATTTCTGTGGTGGAAAGTTCTGGAATCTGCGTGGAGCAACAAATTTCCACTCACCCAGCGTGCCCCCAGGTCTCCCGAAAAAAACGGTACCTCACTTGCGTGGATAGACATAGTGGCTGCAACAGGAAACGGTTCAAATCGTACGGTGGTGAATTTACATTACCTTATTGCAAAACTACCTTGATTTTGGGGGGGGGGTCTGAATTTGTGGCCCGGGGCTCGGTGGTATTCTTTGCAAAGTAGCAAACCCAAACAGTTCTGAAAACTAGACACCTGGGGGAGTCCAGGGAGGTATGGCATGCATGGGTCCCCCAATGTTTTCCTACCCAGAACTCTCTGCAAACCTTAAAATTAGGTAAAAATTGCCCTTTTCCAAACTTTTTGGCGTAGGATCGCCATGCCGGCAAAAAAGTCGTACCACCCTGCGTTCCCCTTGTTCTCCCGAGTAAAAGGATACCTCACTTGTGTGGGTGCCCCAAAGCAGAACACCCCAAAAATGAATTTTGAAAAAAGTAGTTTTTACTCACATTTACGTTTTACAAATTAAGCACCCCAGCCTAAGTCACTTGCCTTTGGCCCACCCACACAAGTGAGGTATCATTTTACTCGGGAGAACAAGGGAAACGCTGGGTGGTAGGACATTTGTTCCGGCAGCGAGATCCCACCCAAAAAAGTATGGAAAGGTGGGTTTTTGGACCAAAATTTCAGGTTTGCAGGGGTTTCTGGGTAGGAAAACATTGGGGGACCCACGCATGCCATACCACCCTGGACTCCCCCGGGTGTCTAGTTCTCTGAACTGTTTGGGTTTGGTAGTTTCCAAAGATGCCTGCCAAGCCCCGGGCCAAAAGCTCAGGTAACCCCCTCAAAAAATAAGATTATTTGGCTAAAGGTAATGTTTTCGTCTCCACAGTATGAATTGGGCCTTTTCCTAAAGCAGCCGCTATGCCTAACCACGCAAGTGAGGTACCATTTTTATCGGGAGACCTTGGGGAACGCTGGGTGGGAGGTAATTTGTGTGAGCCCAGTGATGCCACGCTTGCCCACACTAAAACGTGTGAAAAAACTGATTTTTTCCAAGCAAAAAATGAGGTTTGCAAGGGATTCTGGGTAAAGGAACGTTGGAGGATCCACGCAAGCCATACCTCCTTGGAAGCCCCCGGGTGTCTACTTTTCAGAAATGTGTGGGTTTGGTAGGTTTCCCTAGATGGCTGTCTCGCACGGGGCCAAAAACCCGGGTAACCCCTCTTGCAAAAGCTGGTGGACATGAATTCTCCAGCTTTTGCAAGAGGGGTTACCTGGGTTTCTGGCCCCGTGCGAGACAGCCATCTAGGGAAACCTACCAAACCCACACATTTCTGAAAAGTAGACACCCGGGGGAGTCCAGGGAGGTATGGCATGCATGGGTCCCCCAATGTTTTCCTACCCAGAACTCCTTGCAAACCTTAATTAGGTAAAAATAGCACTTTTCCAAAAATGTTGCCGTGGGATCGCCGTGCCGGCAAAAATGTCCTACCACCCAGCGTTCCCCTTGTTCTCCCGAGTAAAAGGGTACCTCACCTTAACAGAGTTACTCAAAAGTCAAACATTCAAGCACGGCTATCTATTCCTCAAAGACACACACATACAGGTTGGATTTGGCACGAGGGCGAGTGATGGTTCAGTATATAAAATTTTATTAACAAGATATTTCAAAAAAATGAAATGCTCTGTCAATAAATAAATGCATAAAAACCGAACCAGTGACTCGCAACTCGTGAGCTGTAAAGCCACGACAAGGCACCAACCGTTTTACAGGCCATTCACGCACCTTTCATACCTGATACAAACAAGACCACTGACACCATCTGGAATAAAAGCAACACATTACAACAATCACAATAAGGGACAAGGTACACCCTAATGCAGAAAGAGAAAAAAAAACAATTATTACTGCACACCCATCTAATCCGCAAGCACACACACATACTGGTTGGATTTGGCACGAGGGTGAGTGATGATTCAGTACATACAATTGTATACGCAAGTAATTTCACAAAAATGAAATACACTGTGTATAATTGCAAGTATGATAAACTGAACCACTGACTCACAGCTCGTGAGCTGTAAAGCCACGTCAAGGCACCAACCTCTTTACAGGCCATTCATACACCTTTCGTACGTGTGACACATTCAAAACATTCACAACGCCAGCCGCGGACCCATCACATTTCAACACTCACACCAGCAAACAGCGCCATTCAAGGGCCCATCACTTTCACACGCCCACATTTCTGACACTGGAACTACACAAATTGATGGACTGCGTGGAGTGTCACTCAACAAGCAGTGTGTGCAGTTACCAACAGAAAGTAACTACTCACACACTGCCAGCCGAGCGCCAGTCCACCCACACCACCAGCCAAGCACCAGACCATGCACACCGCCAGCCAAACACTCAGCGCACACCACCAGCCAAGCGCCTCTCCACGCACACCGCCAGCCAAGCACCACTCCGTGCACAGACAGCTAAACACCGCTCCACGCACACCCTCCAGCCAAGTACCACTCCACAAACACCACCAGCCAAGCGCCACTCCACACACACTGCCAGCCAAGCACCACTCCACACACACCGCCAGCCAAGCACCACTCCATGCACAGAAAGCCAAGTACCACTCCACGAACACCACCAGCCAAGCGCCACTCCACACACACCGCCAGCAAAGCACCACTCCGTGCACAGACAGCCAAGCACCACTCCACACACACCGCCAGCCAAGCACCACTCCACACACACCGCCAGCCAAGCACCACTCCACACACACCGCCAGCCAAGCACCACTCCACACACACCGCCAGCCAAGCACCACTCCACACACACCGCCAGCCAAGCACCACTCCACACACACCGCCAGCCAAGCACCACTCCATGCACAGACAGCCAAGTACCACTCCACGAACACCACCAGCCAAGCGCCACTCCACACACACCGCCAGCCAAGCACCAGCCGGCACAAACCACAAACACATTTAGAATTCTTTTTTTGAAAATAACACTAAACAAATGGAAATACCTACAAATCAGGTAACACAAATTCTTAAAATAAAAACTTTGCACTAATGCCAATCCTTGAAACAAACTAAAAATGTTTTACAGAATGCAGACCAGGCAATTCACTTTACAGCTCATTCAAACTCCCAATAGTTCTTTTGCGTGTGGTACGATTTAAAACAAGCTGACATACACAATGCAGGCTTAGAAGGACAGTCAGGACAGTATATACGAGACTCCTTCCGCACGCCTCTTCGCCAACAGACTCTGCATCTTCTAGTCGGAAAGTCTCTAGCAGTAGTGGAAGGAATAGATTCAGGAAAGTGGCGATCTTGCAATCTAGCCACTTCCTCCACCACTCCAAATCTAGGAACACTTGCCTGCTGCACAAGTACAAGGCTGCCTATTATAGACTCCTGAAACTTAAGAAAAGTCATCTTCGTCCCAGGACAAGACTTCTGGTACACAACGAAAGCATTAAATGATGCCAAGTGGAACAGATGGATAGCCAACTTCTTGTACCAAACGTAAGCCTTTCGAAGAGCAGCATAAGGTTCCAACCTCTGATCTACTCTGTCAACACCACCCATGAACTTATTGTAAGCTAGAATGCACACAGGTTTGCGCACTTCAGCACCCTGACCCCAAACAGGCACAGGTACAGTACTTTCATCGTGGATAGTAGTCAGCATGTACACATCTCTCTTGTCTGAATACTTCACAGCTAAAAGCTCCCCACATCGCAATGCCGTAGACTGTCCCCGCACAAGCCTTTTGCAAACAAGTTCCTTTGGGAAACCTTTACGGTTACTGCGCATTGTGCCACAAGCAACAGTGCCCACTTTGGCCAACTCCTTGAACAACTGCACACCAGTGTAGAAGTTATCTACATATAAATGATGGCCTTTGTTAAATAATCCTCTACCTAGTTCCCACACAATTTTCTCAGTTACTCCAAAAGTAGAAGGACAACCAGGAGGGTTAATGCGGGACTCCTTACCAGTGTACACCCTGAAATTGTAGACATATCCAGTCTCACTGTCACACAGCATATACAGTTTGATTCCATAGCGTGACCTCTTACTAGGAATGTATTGCCTAAAAACCAAGCGGCCCTTGAACAACACCAAAGACTCATCCACTGCAATTTCTTTACCAGGGACAAAAATCTCAGAAAAACGATCAACAAAGTGATCAAGGACAGGCCGAATTTTAAACAAACGGTCACAATCAGGGTGATCGCGTGACAACGCTAAACTATTATCAGCAAAATGCATCATCCGAAGAAGAAGCGTATACCGATCACGACTTATGACTGCTGGAAATATAGCTGTTACCATCAAGGGACTAGTGGACCAATATGAAGTAATTGATGACTTCCTTATCAAGCCCATCAAAAAAGTTAATCCCAGAAACTTCTTCATCTCTTCAACATTGGTGGGAGTCCACCGGATTGCTCTACAATAGGGCTTAAGGCTGGCACTGTTGGCCCTCAAATATTGTTCTGCATATAAATTGGTTTGCTCAACAATCTCTTGCAAAAACACATCGTCAAAAAACAACTGAAAAAAATTAATTGGCAGAAAATTCTCTGTATTCACTCTACACCCAGGAACACCAGTGAACTCTGGTAATGCCGGCTGCACCAAGCCAGGGGGAACCCAGAGACCATCCCTATCAACGGGGGGAGCAGCCACCCCAGCCTGCAGCACCGAAACATCTTGCTGCTGTTCTCCAACGGGAAGCCTAACAGCCACAGATACTTCTGGCTGCACAACACCAACAGAAGACGTAGCATCCCCAGAGGGCTCTTCCTGCACTACACCAACGGGAAGCCCAGCAGCCTGAGATGCTTCTTGCTGCACTACACCACCGGGAAACCCAGCAGGCCCAGATGCCTCTTGCCGCTCTACACCAATGGGAAGCCTAACAGCCCCAGATGCCTCTTGCTGCACTACACGAGCAGGAAGACGAAAAGCACCAGATGCCCCTTTGCGCACCACAGCAATGTGAAGCCTTTTGGGTGCAGGCTCCAGCCCACATGCCTCTTGCCGACGTAAAAAGAAAGGAAACCTTGCGGCCCTAGGCAGCAGCACAGGTGCCTCTTGGCCCACTACCGGCAACACAATGTCCTCCTGTACCATAGGCCCTTCATCAGCACTAGAAGAAGAGTCATCATCCGATGATGATGATTCCATGCGAAGAGAAAACTCACTGCCTGAATCTTCTGCCGCTTCCTGGGAGTCCGAATCGGACTCAGACTCTGAACCATGGTCCGAGGAAGACTCAAAAAGCAAACCAAGAACCTGCTGAGCAGTAATCCTGCGACTAGCCATTATCCTTACAAAGCAAGAAGACTGCACACACAAGTGAACAACAACCTACACTGTGCAAAGTAAGAAGTAAACAAGGTAAGGCTTTCACTAAAAGATAAATACAATCCAAAACAATTTCACTCTTACAAAATATAGCTACACTCACCAGCACCTACTCTGTTGAGACACAGCGAAAAGAAATGAAATCCCACTAGAAAGAAAAAAAGAAATGACATTAGAAAACAAAGTGCACATCAAACACTAATGCTGAAAAAAAAACACAGAGCCACACAAACTGCTAGAAGTACAACCTTTTTCAAAAAGACAAACATCAAGGAGAAGTAGTACAAAATACATTCACTTACCAAGCACAAGCAACTACACAAGCTGCAAACAGACACGCAACCTACAACAATCCAAACAGCAAAAGCCTGGAACAAGACAAAAATAGAGAAGAAAAAAAAATTACTACCACATTTCACAAACAATATAACAATTAAAAAAACAACACACAAATTTGCCCCCCAAATTAAAATTCGGCCAGATGGGCCATCAATTAGGGCTTAGACCAAATGAGATTAGATGAGGTTTAACATCAAGACACTGGATAATTTTTTGAATTTTTTTAAAGTGCCTGACCACTTTGGTGCCAGTCAGTCTTTTGCTACTACCAGTACCCATATCACACAGGGGCAGTAAGGACATTCATACACCTTTTGTACGTGTGACACATACAAAACATTCACACCGCCAGCCGCCCATCACTTTCACACGCCCACATATCTGACATAGCAACTACAGAAAATGATGGACTGCGTAGAGTGTCACTCAACTAGCAGTGTGTGTAGTGACCAACAGAAAGTAACTACTCACACACCGCCAGCAGAGTTCCAGTCCACCCACACCACCATCCAAGCACCAGACCATGCACACCGCCAGCCAAACCCCACTCAGCGCACACCGACAGCCAAGTACCACTCCACGCACACCATCCAGCCAAGTACCACTCCCCACACACCGCCAGCCAACCACCACTCCACACACACCGCCAGCCAAGCAGCACTCCGTGCACAGACAGCAAAGTAGCACTCCAGCACACCACCAGCCAAGCGCCACTCCACACAGACCGCCAGCCAAGCAGGACTCCGTGCACAGACAGCAAAGTAGCACTCCACGCACACCACCAGCCAAGCGCCACTCAACACACACCTCCAGCCAAGCAGCACTCCACGCACACCACCAGCCAAGCGCCACTCAACACACACCTCCAGCCAAGCAGCACTCCGTGCACAGACAGCAAAGTAGCACTCCACGCACACCACCAGCCAAGCGCCACTCCACACACACCGCCAGCCAAGCAGCACTCCGTGCACAGACAGCAAAGTAGCACTCCACGCACACCACCAGCCAAGCGCCACTCCACACACACCGCCAGCCAAGCAGCACTCCACACACACCGCCAGCCAAGCAGCACTCCGTGCAGACAGCAAAGTAGCACTCCACGCACACCACCAGCCAAGCGCCACTCCACACACACCGCCATCCAAGCAGCACACCGTGCACAGACAGCAAAGTAGCACTCCACGCACACCACCAGCCAAGCGCCACTCCACACACACCGCCAGCCAAGCGCCACTCCACACACACCGCCAGCCAAGCAGCACTCCGTGCACAGACAGCAAAGTAGCACTCCACGCACACCACCAGCCAAGCGCCACTCCACACACACCGCCAGCCAAGCAGCACTCCGTGCACAGACAGCAAAGTAGCACTCCACGCACACCACCAGCCAAGCGCCACTCCACACACACCGCCAGCCAAGCAGCACTCCGTGCACAGACAGCAAAGTAGCACTCCACGCACACTAACAGCCAAGCGCCACTCCACACACACCGCCAGCCAAGCACCACTCCGTGCACAGACAGCAAAGTAGCACTCCACGCACACCACCTGCCAAGCGCCACTCCACAAGCACCACCAGCCAAGCACCACTCACCGCCAGCCAAGCACCATCCAGCCAAGCGCCACTCCACACACACCGCCAGCCAAGCAGCACTCCGTGCACAGACAGCAAAGCAGCACTCCACGCACACCACCAGCCAAGCGCCACTCCACACACACCGCCAGCCAAGCAGCACTCCGTGCACAGACAGCAAAGTAGCACTCCACGCACACCACCAGCCAAGCGCCACTCCCCACACACCGCCAGCCAAGCAGCACTCCGTGCACAGACAGCAAAGTAGCACTCCACGCACACCACCAGCCAAGCGCCACTCCACACACACCGCCAGCCAAGCAGCACTCCGTGCACAGACAGCAAAGTAGCACTCCACGCACACCACCAGCCAAGCGCCACTCCACACACACCACCAGCCAAGCAGCACTCCGTGCACAGACAGCAAAGTAGCACTCCACGCACACCACCAGCCAAGCGCCACTCCACACACACCACCAGCCAAGCAGCACTCCGTGCACAGACAGCAAAGTAGCACTCCACGCACACCACCAGCCAAGCGCCACTCCACACACACCGCCAGCCAAGCACCACTCCGTGCACAGACAGCCAAGTACCACTCTACACACACCACCAGCCAAGCGCCACTCCACACACACCGCCAGCCAAGCACCACTCCGTGCATAGATAGCCAAGTACCCCTCCACGCACACCGCCAGCCAAACACCACTCAGCGCACACCGACAGCCAAGTACCACTCCACACACACCGCCAGCCAAGCACCGCTCCCGCACACCATCCAGCCAAGTACCACTCCCCACACACACTACCAGCAAACATGCCCAAGGGGTCGCTTCCTAAAAACTTTGTGTTAGTGGGCATTTTCCGCCCCCCCTGGGGGCAAAACGGCAAAAAAAACAGGCCAATTTGCCCCCAGGGTGGACAGAAAAACAAAAACACAATCATGTCCACCTGGAAGCGACCCTTACCCAAGGGGTCGCTTCCCAAAACAAACACATTGCCCCAACAAAAATCCCTGGTTCTAGTGGGTAATTTCTGCCCCCCCTGGGGGCAAAACGGCCGAAAAACGGGCCGATTTCCCCCCAGGGGGGGCAGAAAAACGAAAACATACTCAGACCCCACCTGGAAGCGACCCTTGCCCAAGGGGTCGCTTCCTAAAAACTAAAATTACATCCCTGGTGTCTAGTGGGCATTTTCTGTCCCCCCTGGGGGCAAAACGGCAAAAAAAAACGGGCCGATTTGCCCCCAGGGGGGACAGAAAAACGTAAACAAAATCAATGGCCGCCATCTTGGCAAAAATCAATATCCCTGGTGCTAGTGGGGAATTTCTGCCCCCCCCTGGGGGCAAAACGGCCGAAAAAACGGGCCGATTTCCCCCCAGGGGGGGCAGAAAAACGAAAACATATTGCCAGCCAGCCTGGAAGCGACCCTTGCCCAAGGGGTCACTTCCTAAAAACTAAAAGTATATCCCTGGTGTCTAGTGGGGGCATTTCCGCCGCACAATCGCGACGCTGTGCGCGATCGTGAGGCAGAAATGCCCTGCAAAGAGACATCAGGGGAAAGGAAAATCTCTTTCCTCTCCCCTGATGCCTCTACGCTGCCCCCAACCCCCGCCAGCCTCGAGAAACCTACCTTCTTCCAGCGCGGTCAGGAAGCAAATGGCTTCCTGAGCGCTGGGAATCCCTGATGATGTCAGCGCGCGCTGTGCGCGCTGACGTCATCAGGGATTACCATGGGGGGGGGCGGGGGCGGCAGCGGAAGCTCTTCCACTGCCGCCCCCAGCAAAACAACGAGGATCAGAGAGCCTCGGGGGGAGCGCCAGCGCTTCCCCCGAGGGTGGGGCTGATGACGAGCTGGCCTTGTCATCCGCGCAGGACAGGTAAGCGCGATGACGAGCCCAGCTCGTCATTAGCCCCGAAGGGGTTAAACTTGCATAAATGCGAGACCTATTGCATTGCAAATGCTGGTTACATTTGAGCTGCGGACTCAAAGGACAATGGAAAGTATTTCATGACTGTATTAAGCTCCTGAAATTTAGAGCAGTATACAATTTCTGAAGAAAAATGGAAAAAGCAATAAAAGCAAAGTGTTCCATAAACACCGGTAAAACACTGTTTCGAAATGAGTAACCACTGAAAAGCACTGTTTTTTTGAGGTATTGAAATCACTGGAAAACACTGAAAAAACACCACCAGAATTTCCCAAAAATAGAAACTGAAAACAGGTAAGCCTAATTATGAGCTTTAAATGTATTTCAGAAATGCATTCATTTTGTATGTAACATCAGCTTGGCAGTTTCGCTGGATACTGATAACCAGTGCATGCCTGGGAATTGCAACTCTATTCCTATAGGGTAGATTCTAAAGAGCATTGTCAGTAGTTGCATGTCTATCACTTTCACTATGATGCTCCTTGATCTACTGTTAACATCATTTACAATTTCTGACTATAGCCACCACATGCCCTTGAGTTACTCCTATGTGGGCTATATAGAGCGATTACCATGGCTGCCTAGAACTAGTGCACCATAGTTTCTCCTCTGTCAGTCATGCAAGTTCACTCGATAAGCCATTTACCCAAATTGCTTCGGTAAATCACCTATTGACAAAGAGCTGTGGGTTGTTATGCCGTTGCTGTTGTTAGCACTTAAAGAACATTACTATGGCTGCGCTTCGCCTGTGTTTACTTGTGGTTTACTTCTTGCCTTGTCTTGGATATTTGACCACGATTGGCTATGTACATTTCAGGCTAATTGGTTGCCCATCAGGAGGATGTATTCCAAACATGATTACTATTTAGGACACACAGCAATTCAACACACCTCCAATCAAGTCCCGCTTGGTACACTGTGCTACCTATTTGTTAAATTCTCTGTGGGGGCATGCGAGCCCTGGTACATCTATATGGCAGTGGTGCGCTCAAACATTGGGTGGATCGGGGATGGTGTTAGCCTCATGGGCCTTGAGGCAAATTGTCCCTAAAAACAAGATGCAAAACAGCATTTCACAATAGAGTCAATAATAAAGAACTGACTCAAAAAGGTCATTTGAGATTAGAAATGTAAGAAAACCATGAAGGTTTATTAAATTATTTACAAGTGGTTCCGTTGGGTAAGTACCATGACGTACTGGTTCAAAACATAATTATTTTTTCTTTCACATTCAATAGTGATTTTGTACTGGACTATTATAAATGTACCACACTTAGTAAGTTATCAAAAATATATATATTTATTAAATTATTGTTTCTCCATATTTATCGCTAATTGTGCAAACAATTTCATACAAAAAGATAATTCCAATGGGGGCTGTCTGACAAAGGAAACACAATAACAATTACACGGGCAATTCAATGGGTGACTGTGTTGACATATGGTGCAAATAGGTGACCTTTCAAATTCAAACAATAAACAAGACAACAACACAAATTCTCCATCCTTTTCAGGCCTGTTTTAGCCAGTCCTATTTTTTTAAATAATTGCTATAGTGAGCCAAGACATGAGATGGTTGTACGTCAACATTTCAACCCTGTATAGATATGTGTTTGTGGATACATCAATTAGGGTCTTCTTCAGGGCAAAAGAAGGAAATGTGACAGCCTCTTTAAAGGAAAACAAAATTGCTATTAGTATGGTGTGGAATAAAAACTGTACGGTCTGACTGCGAGTTGGTGAGAGACACACAACAATACAGTATTTAAGGAGGATTGGGAAGCAAGCACTGATGGACTTTGGCATCAATACATGATGATATCTAAGAACTGAATACTACTAACATTTTGAACCCACTACCCCCTGGAGGCCGACGAGCACATCAGAGGGGTACACAGCTAAAGTTTGAATGGCTGGCGGATTGATGATCCTTGAAAAAAAACTCCTTCTGGGCTCAGAGGAGTTAATAGATTCAATCTTGTAAATTCCCAACCACCAAGGGTGAGTACCCCAAGAGTTTGGTGGCTCACAGAGTCTACGTTTTTTATTCCACACAATACTAATAGAAATGTCCTTTTCCTTTGAATAGGCTGTCGGACTTTTTTCTTTTGCCCTGAAGAAGACCCTACTTGACGAATCTTCAAACACCTATATATACACAGGGTCAAAATGTATACGGCCCAGTTTTCGCCAGCGGGACCAAACTAGATTGTTCTTCTCTTCATTGGACAAGCCACGATGTATCTTGACGCACACCTTCTACCTCCTTCAGCACACACTAATTGGCAACCCGGTCCTGAAGATGATCCTGATTAAATAGGATTGAAACGCCATTGACCATTCTGCACAAGTCTATGGCGCAAATTCAACAAAGGTTCACAGAAAATGTTTAATCAAACCCCGACCAACTTTTGTAAATAATCTTTGTTGACCCATATATTTCTGTATATATATTCTTTTCACTTTGTCACATTGTGCCTTCCGCTGCTCTCTCATTTGTGACTTGCGCCTTCACCTTTGTGTGTCACAAGCACATTAGTGCACCAAGTACGCTTTGGATTGCCCTTGTATTTTTGCATACAGTGTTGATATAACTGTTCTATGATGCAAAGGGCACTTTCTAAAACATACCACAAGTCTCCCTTTGCCTTCTTGTAATGTCTTGTACATGCAAATATACTTGCCTTCCTCAATGTTACCGGTTGAGACATTGTTCTTAGTCTTCATTGCATGTAATGTCAGGCAAGAAATGTAAGCAGAGAATGAACATCATGATATAACATCCATTTTTAACACAATGGGGCCAAGGCCTAATCAAGGCCTAGTTAGCACAAGCCAGCGAAAAACTACTTTAACACCTCAAATGATTTTGTTTTGATTGCAATAACACAATGTCAGTGTACACATGCGAACCAAAGCGCAGAGCAACTGATTAGTGTATTTTCATTTGAATACACAAAGGTTTCTACAATTCTTCAGCACCCCATCAGGGTATGAATGCAATTACGGTAACAATTAGTTTTGTCAAAAAATACCAAATGTTAGTTTTTAGTTACTAAAGTTGTGGTCCCCAAACATCAGCTTTAAGGGCCAGATGTAGGTGGCCATTTACCGGCCGGTAACGGCCGATTTCAGCCGTGACCGACCGGTAAATGGGTTTTTGGATGTAGGGGGCCAATTTTACCGATTCGGTAAATTTACCGAATCGGTAAAATACCGATTCGGTATTTTTACTGATTCGGTAACTTCTAGATGTAGGTGGGACTCTTCTGAGTCCCAAAGGCCTTTTAGATTCGGTATTTTACCACCCAATCCAATTGGGTGGTAAAATACCGAATCCTGGTGTGCTTGCACATGTGTGCATGCACACCTATGCCATGTGACAGACAGACATGCCCTTAGGGCATGTCTGTGTACACATGCCTGTATTTGGGGTGCTAGAGGGTGTCAAAGTGACACCCCCTGCACCCTTGCTGGAATCGGTATGTACCGATTCTGTAAATACCGATTCGGTAATGCCCATTGATTCCTATGGGCTTCAATGCCCATAGGAATCATTGGGCATTACCGAATCGGTATTTACAGAATCGGTAAATACCGAATCTTAACGATTCAGTATTTTCCGAATCTGTAATACGTACATCCCCCCCCCCCCTCTATTTTACCACTTCTTAAATACGGAATCGGTAAAATTCGGTATTTAAGAAGTGGTAAAATAAAATTACCTACATCTAGGCCTAAATGTTCACCCGAAACTCACGATTGTTGCTGTTACACATGGACATGCATTTCATGTCCATCGATCCAAATCAAATACCAGGGACATTATCACTTGGCAAGGATAGCATCACTATATGCGGGAACAGGCAGCATTATGTCAAGAATGGAGCAGTAAGCCAAGGACTGGACCCTGTTATGCCATGCGTAGCCAGAATATTCCCAGGAATGCCCATAAATATTTCACTGGCGGGTCATTATCATTTTTCATAGAAGGTTCTATGGTAAACCTGGCTCTTTCCAAAGCATGTAGCAGATATGGGCTGGCTACACTAACCTCTGTGGAAGGGAAACATCCATTTCTGTGCCCAAGTGGATGGGAGTTATTTTTCAGTCATGGCAACGACGTTGTTAAATACTTGCTTTCTCCATACACTTGCTAGAAAAACGCGTCTATTAGAAAAACAAGCATTTGCAATGCAATAGGTCTCGCATTAGGAAAGTTTGAGCTATTGGTCTTGTAAATAACAATTTTTTTATTTATGTGTTGGTTTTGAAAATAGCTAAATTAATAGCTTTGTCATTTACAATGCCTATAGTTATAACTTTCGCAAATGTGACACCTATAGCATTTGTAATGCAACATATGTTGTATTTACGTGACTTAGATGTATTGATATTACAAATAACTACCATTTTTTTCAGCATGCAATACACCGTGGGAGTGGATACCCACACCCCCACTCCATGACACCACACGCGTCCAAACACAAGGCACATAAGGGTGTTACACTATAAAGCCCACCACAGACTCACAGGCGGAATGAAGGACTCCACTTGAGGGATCTGAGTGGATTTTACCTGCGGTAGTAGGCCTTCTCCTCACAGGTTTACCCTTAAAACAGACTGTGTTCTCAAACTATTGATCGAGCTTTCACCATCTGGTAATCTCCTCATAGCTGGGTTTGAGTGACAGCTGCCTCACTCTGTAATAGATAGGGGTACATTTTAAGTGCCCCCTGCTCAGCAAATCATAATGTTCTGCAGTGGACAGTCAAAGAAAACAGATGGAACATACAGTGGACTCACAGACTGTTGTGGAGAAGTGTGGCTCACTGGTTAGAGGAGGCAGACCTGGAAGCCGAGGTCAGTCCGGGACCAGGGTTCAATTCCCGGCTCGGCGGGGTCTTGAGTCCTAAAATGTCCATGGACTCGACAATTCTCGCTCCGGTGCCTACTCGATTCACGGGTTCACACTCTGCGACTCTGGGCAATAGCTTGCTTAATCTCCACAACGGCCCCTCGCGGCGGGATGCCTGGCTTTCACCTTGCGGATACCCTGCCGGGGGTCATCTCACAGGGGAATACCAGGACGGGTTCCCTAAGCAAGCGCTTAGAAACCGCTTGGTGATTTGCGCTATATAAAATTCCTGTACTGTGAAGTACACCGACGGAAAAGCAAGCAGGGAAGTCAGTAAAAAGTAAAAAGGGGCTAATGGCATGGTTGTTCGCACAAAACCCAATATCCTCTGCCTTTGCCCATTACAGTTCCCACATTTAAACTGCTTCCAAATGCACCCATTTCCCAGCAATATGATGTTATTGATATTATGCACCAAATGTGCTGTCCTGAAGGGGTCCCTGGACCAAATGCACCCTACATGAGCCTGGCAAATTAATTAATTAATTGATTAATTAAGGTTCAGTAGAAAGTATGGTGTTTATTCACGGTATAGATAAGAAAGACAATACACTGTTCATGTAGAATGACTGCCAACTCTAGTAAAATATCAAACCACTTCTAGTTACCCAGAGCAGTACCGCGCAGCTGCTCAAATCAGACACGAACTTCCAGGATAGGCAAACATGGACACATTCAGCTCTGCACGCTCTCTGTCTCTTGGTCTGAATAGCACGAGCTTTGAAGCAAAAAGTCGTAAGTTTCACATCATGGCGCCTTCTTACCTTTTCTCTGAGCTTTGCGTCCATCTGTATGGCCAACGACGAGGAGAAGACACAAAAAAGAAAAATATGTGAACAAGTCCCCGCCGGGCCGCCGCGCTGCCTGCGACGACCCGGAAGCGGTTGGGCAGCCGGCGAATTCCATCGCGGCCCCAACCGGAAGTCCCGCCCCATCGCGGAGAGAGCCACGAAGTCTCCGGATTCAGTCCCGAGATGGGGGACCGGGTGAAGAGGGGCCGGGCGCATGGGCAAGGCGGGGCTCTCATGTGGTGAGAGAGCCCCGCAAAGCGCTATCGCCGCCCGAGAGGCAGAACCGCCGCCGAGCACCGCCAGAACAGGTGAGTGTGTTGAGGGAGAGGAGGGGTGAGTGGGGGTGGGGTGTACGCGTGTGTGTCTGTTTGAGTGTGTCTGTGCGTGCGTCTGTCTGTCTGTGTGCGCGTGTGTCTGTTTAAGGGAGGGTGCGTGTGTGTATGCAGTGTGTGTATGTGCGCATGCGTGAGTGTAGAGTGTTTGCGCAAGGGAATGAGGCACGAGAGGGGCACGGCGCCGTGCGCGCTCACGAGGTCAAAACTGAGCAAATCTGCGCTCGTGCACCCTCTCGTGTCCACATTCCCAAAAACGGGTAGCAATAGTTGTCGAAGCACACTGCAATCAATGCTTACGCATTGAATGCAGGTCATGCTTCGACCTAACAATGACACTGCGGCTGGGAGAAACATGAATACCACCTGTGGAACTGAGCTGCATTCTTCAAATTCACAAAACTGCGAAGCTATGAACTTTTTGCCCTATTATGAACGTTTTTCTGCCACAAAACCTTTCTACAATGAATTGTTCCCAAAGAAAGAAGTTTTTCACAAATAGATTTTCAACAGAATAAGGGAATAAACACCTCAGGATGTTTCATTTATTTTGACAAATATTTTTGCCAGACTCATTTGCTGGGTTTTTCTATTGCAAACCCTATTTTTGCCGACGTTGTGTTCCACGTTGCTCTAATAAAAAATATTTCCAAATTGCTTGAAACCTCATGTTATTTTCCTCAGAACTTCAGAAAGGGTGTGGAAGCTAAGTGCAGGCCTTTGATTTGTTTACTTTGATCGTAGATTTTGCCACACAAATTGGTGCAATGTGAGAATTTAAAAAACAAATAAACTCTTCAAATGCATTTTGGAAAACCACAAAATATTGAACGACTTGAACTTCAGCAGCCATATTTGCGGAGGATGATAGTATCTATATAATGCACTTCACAGAAAAGAAATTACGAATCTGCCATGTTACCATTAGTGCAGCTTTTATTTCTAATTACCTATTTTGTTCTGAGGCTTGTGCATCACTGCTTTCCTGTCAGTGTTACCATACTTACAGGCTGTGCTGACCTGGTGCGTTGCTAGGACATATTGATTTTGAGAAGCAGGACACGCGTCACTGAACTTTCTTGATGCTGCACTAAAACGTGTGCACACGACAAGAGGTTTAACAAGCAGAAACTGTGATAAAAGCAAACAAGATGTTACCTAAGATTCGCTAGTAGAACACAAACTTTGAAAAATCCAGCAAAGCCATGCATCAGTTACTTTCAATACATCTAGCCTTCTCCCATGCTTCAGGGTAGGAACTGGTGCAAATGCCACACTTTGAAACACATATGTGGTTTGTATAATGTTTGACATGCTATGGAGTATAACAAGCTAAAACTGTATTGATGCTCTAGGTTTTTTCATTGTATTCACATTTCCACCATAATTTTGCATGGTGCTTACCTTACTACAATCTTCTATCTGAACAATGTCCTTGCATGGGCAAAAAATGTTGAACTGAACCTAACTTGCATGAAATTGTATAAAACAGGAACAAAACCATTTAAAACTCGATTTTACTCTTGCTATACAGCTCGAAAGGAGGCTGTATTGGTTCCTAACCTATGATCCAGGGACTCCTGGGGGTCTGCAAGGCCGACTCAGGGGGTTAGCGAATTCTTAGAAAATAAAATAATATTAACAGATTAATAAAGTGTATATAAAAAATGTACAACTGAAAATCCTAAAACATTCTGTAACTTTGAAGAAATTTAGAAATTGGAAGCTAGAAATTACGTTAGTATCCTTATGGATTCATGGTAACAGTGCAAGTAGATCAAATAGAATACAGTATGGACATTGAGTGGCTTCAATTAAATTTAGAAAAGCCCCAACCTTCTTATAAGAGCTATTTATCAATTTCTTTGATATTTGTTTGTAGTTCAAAAAACATATTTCATCATTTGTAATCTTTTGTGTATTGTTTGACTTTGAAAACAACATATTTCATTGAAAATCCTTGGGCCGCGATCCTGGGCTTCCAGTAATGACAAAGTAATGATTAAGTGGGAGTTAACATATTAAAAACCACTGCTTTAGAGGTTTGGAGGCGAAGGAGTGTCAAGTAATGGAACTTATTAAAATACAGCTCCATTAATAAGAGGCTTCAGCTTACACACAGGAGAACAGGATCAGATACTTATTTCTGGTTACACCCTTGTTTGGTGACCTAATGTCTGCACACGATGCCAGTGCGTGATTCAAAAACTGCAGTCAAGTCTCGCTGCACTTGGCAGTACTTGCACATCCTATTGTAAAACTGTTAAACTTTAACTAAATGTGCCTGCTAAGCCCAACTAGAAATTTCTTCCTAACCACTGATTGACAAACATAAGCTGAGCGAAATAGAAGGTGTTCTTTGTTCGCTTCACTTTGAGCTAAACATGTATTTCGCATTTTAATTCTGATCACATGGTTAGAAAAATGTTACTGAGTAAATCACAAAAAACGGTATTTCTTGAAGACAAACATCAGTGGGTTGAAATGTGAGAATCTGTATTTAAAAAGCGGCTCTCACAGATCTAGACGTTCATTTAAATGCCACTTTGCATACGACTATAAATTGCATGCATATAAAAACAATCATTTATGGTATTGAATCTCCAAAAATGTAAGTGTTGCGCCAGCAATTTTTGTAAATGAACTCATGTTATGGGATTCACAAAACTGATGGGATGCACGTCCTTGTTCGTGTTTCCAATAACTGTATGTTTGCAGTTGTTCTGGAGGTGGACAATTTGCAGTATAGGGCTTTCTTTAGCTCTATTTATTGTTTTAGTCTCCATATAGAAAACATTTCTCCAGGTGGAAAATCAATTTCCTTGCACTGTGTGTAAATTAAAGGGTTGTCTGGAATACCCTCCCATCCTGAATGAATGCTTGCTGCCTCCTTACTTTGACTAACCTTATGTGTGCATTCAGGATAGGGAAATGCAGCAGAATTGTTTTTAAACAATTACAAAGTTCTGGGTGTGTGTGTGGTCTCCATGTTCTAAATGACCCGTCCCCTTTCGCTACTACTGGGAACACTCCTTTTGCCACACCTTTCCTAAATTGACAGTGAATATGTTAATAAGAAGCTTTAACATTCGACAAGCATCCAATAGCAATTAGTAACTGTATACAGACTTTGGTATTTGAAATGAAATTTCTATCATTATAATTATTTTTCCAATCACAAAGTAAACTACAACTCCCAGAATGCAGCACAGGTGGCAATATGGGATTGAGTATCAAATAATGAACATAGATGAAGGGCTCATGAACCATGACAAAGACCGTGTTGAGTCAAAACACGTTGTAGGAGCGGTTGAAGCTGCAATTATTTACTTTGAATTTAGCCTCCTGGAGTGCGGCGAATCTCTTCATTCGCAAACAATATATATATATATATATATATATATATATATATATATATATATATATATATATATATATATATATATATATATATATCTCACAAAAGTTTGCCCGATATGGGGAGGCCCTCTCTGGATGTTCGTAGCCTTTTGAAACGGAGATTGCAGCCACTACTTGCTTGCTCCTTTCTACTGCTTGAACCCCTCTGACCCTACGCGTTTCGGAAATCACTCCTTGATCACGGGCCTTGCAATAGATGAGACATACAGCGACTGGTAAGTATTCTGCTCTTTATTACCATGATCAAGCCACAGTGGGCGTGTCCAAATGCCTCATGCGCGTGAACAACAAAGCATTCTGGAATATGCAGTCTTTAATGTAACCCCCAGTGGGTGTCGCGGCGTGTCTCACCTCCAAATCAAAAACCCCAGTGGGTGAAATGAGCAGAGTCGAGTGTGCTGACCAGTGATGTCTCTCGAAATAAGGCACTCATCCAGTCCTGTATAACGTGCCCGAACATCAGACACTGCAGGGCCACACACCGGCGGCGGTTCCTCCCCGCGACCCAGGCATGGCCGCCTTCAATATCTCTCACAAAAGTTTGCCCCATTTCGGAAATCACTCCTTGATCACGGGCCTTGCAATAGATGAGACATACAGCGACTGGTAAGTATTCTGCTCTTTATCTATTGCAAGGCCCGTGATCAAGGAGTGATTTCCGAAACGCGTAGGGCCAGAGGGGTTCAAGCAGTAGAAAGGAGCAAGCAAGTAGTGGCTGCAATCTCCGTTTCAAAAGGCTACGAACATCCAGAGAGGGCCTCCCCATATCGGGCAAACTTTTGTGAGAGATATTGAAGGCGGCCATGCCTGGGTCGCGGGGAGGAACCGCCGCCGGTGTGTGGCTCTGCAGTGTCTGATGTTCGGGCACGTTATACAGGACTGGATGAGTGCCTTATTTCGAGAGACATCACTAGTCAGCACACTCGACTCTGCTCATTTCACCCACTGGGGTTTTTGATTTGGAGGTGAGACACGCCGCGACACCCACTGGGGGTTACATTAAAGACTGCATATTCCAGAATGCTTTGTTGTTCACGCGCATGAGGCATTTGGACACGCCCACTGTGGCTTGATCATGGTAATAAAGAGCAGAATACTTACCAGTCGCTGTATGTCTCATCTATTGCAAGGCCCGTGATCAAGGAGTGATTTCCGAAACGCGTAGGGCCAGAGGGGTTCAAGCAGTAGAAAGGAGCAAGCAAGTAGTGGCTGCAATCTCCGTTTCAAAAGGCTACGAACATCCAGAGAGGGCCTCCCCATATCGGGCAAACTTTTGTGAGAAATATTGAAGGCGTCCATGCCTGGGTCGCGGGGAGGAACCGCCGCCGGTGTGTGGCCCTGCAGTGTCTGATGTTCGGGCACGTTATACAGGACTGGATGAGTGCCTTATTTCGAGAGACATCACTGGTCAGCACACTCGACTCTGCTCATTTCACCCACTGGGGTTATTGATTTGGAGGTGAGACACGCCGCGACACCCACTGGGGGTTACATTAAAGACTGCATATTCCAGAATGCTTTGTTGTTCACGCGCATGAGGCATTTGGACACGCCCACTGTGGCTTGATCATGGTAATAAAGAGCAGAATACTTACCAGTCGCTGTATGTCTCATCTATTGCAAGGCCCGTGATCAAGGAGTGATTTCCGAAACGCGTAGGGCCAGAGAGGTTCAAGCAGTAGAAAGGAGCAAGCAAGTAGTGGCTGCAATCTCCGTTTCAAAAGGCTACGAACATCCAGAGAGGGCCTCCCCATATCGGGCAAACTTTTGTGAGAGATATTGAAGGCGGCCATGCCTGGGTCGCGGGGAGGAACCGCCGCCGGTGTGTGGCCCTGCAGTGTCTGATGTTCGGGCACGTTATACAGGACTGGATGAGTGCCTTATTTCGAGAGACATCACTGGTCAGCACACTCGACTCTGCTCATTTCACCCACTGGGGTTTTTGATTTGGAGGTGAGACACGCCGCGACACCCACTGGGGGTTACATTAAAGACTGCATATTCCAGAATGCTTTGTTGTTCACGCGCATGAGGCATTTGGACACGCCCACTGTGGCTTGATCATGGTATTAAAGAGCAGAATACTTACCAGTCGCTGTATGTCTCATCTATTGCAAGGCCCGTGATCAAGGAGTGATTTCCGAAACGCGTAGGGCCAGAGGGGTTCAAGCAGTAGAAAGGAGCAAGCAAGTAGTGGCTGCAATCTCCGTTTCAAAAGGCTACGAACATCCAGAGAGGGCCTCCCCATAACGGGCAAACTTTTGTGAGAGATATTGAAGGCGGCCATGCCTGGGTCGCGGGGAGGAACCGCCGCCGGTGTGTGGCCCTGCAGTGTCTGATGTTCGGGCACGTTATACAGGACTGGATGAGTGCCTTATTTCGAGAGACATCACTGGTCAGCACACTCGACTCTGCTCATTTCACCCACTGGGGTTTTTGATTTGGAGGTGAGACACGCCGCGACACCCACTGGGGGTTACATTAAAGACTGCATATTCCAGAATGCTTTGTTGTTCACGCGCATGAGGCATTTGGACACGCCCACTGTGGCTTGATCATGGTAATAAAGAGCAGAATACTTACCAGTCGCTGTATGTCTCATCTATTGCAAGGCCCGTGATCAAGGAGTGATTTCCGAAACGCGTAGGGCCAGAGGGGTTCAAGCAGTAGAAAGGAGCAAGCAAGTAGTGGCTGCAATCTCCGTTTCAAAAGGCTACGAACATCCAGAGAGGGCCTTCCCATATCGGGCAAACTTTTGTGAGAGATATTGAAGGCGGCCATGCCTGGGTCGCGGGGAGGAACCGCCGCCGGTGTGTGGCCCTGCAGTGTCTGATGTTCGGGCACGTTATACAGGACTGGATGAGTGCCTTATTTCGAGAGACATCACTGGTCAGCACACTCGACTCTGCTCATTTCACCCACTGGGGTTTTTGATTTGGAGGTGAGACACGCCGCGACACCCACTGGGGGTTACATTAAAGACTGCATATTCCAGAATGCTTTGTTGTTCACGCGCATGAGGCATTTGGACACGCCCACTGTGGCTTGATCATGGTAATAAAGAGCAGAATACTTACCAGTCGCTGTATGTCTCATCTATTGCAAGGCCCGTGATCAAGGAGTGATTTCCGAAACGCGTAGGGCCAGAGGGGTTCAAGCAGTAGAAAGGAGCAAGCAAGTAGTGGCTGCAATCTCCGTTTCAAAAGGCTACGAACATCCAGAGAGGGCCTTCCCATATCGGGCAAACTTTTGTGAGAGATATTGAAGGCGGCCATGCCTGGGTCGCGGGGAGGAACCGCCGCCGGTGTGTGGCCCTGCAGTGTCTGATGTTCGGGCACGTTATACAGGACTGGATGAGTGCCTTATTTCGAGAGACATCACTGGTCAGCACACTCGACTCTGCTCATTTCACCCACTGGGGTTTTTGATTTGGAGGTGAGACACGCCGCGACACCCACTGGGGGTTACATTAAAGACTGCATATTCCAGAATGCTTTGTTGTTCACGCGCATGAGGCATTTGGACACGCCCACTGTGGCTTGATCATGGTAATAAAGAGCAGAATACTTACCAGTCGCTGTATGTCTCATCTATTGCAAGGCCCGTGATCAAGGAGTGATTTCCGAAACGCGTAGGGCCAGAGGGGTTCAAGCAGTAGAAAGGAGCAAGCAAGTAGTGGCTGCAATCTCCGTTTCAAAAGGCTACGAACATCCAGAGAGGGCCTCCCCATATCGGGCAAACTTTTGTGAGAGATATTGAAGGCGGCCATGCCTGGGTCGCGGGGAGGAACCGCCGCCGGTGTGTGGCCCTGCAGTGTCTGATGTTCGGGCACGTTATACAGGACTGGATGAGTGCCTTATTTCGAGAGACATCACTGGTCAGCACACTCGACTCTGCTCATTTCACCCACTGGGGTTTTTGATTTGGAGGTGAGACACGCCGCGACACCCACTGGGGGTTACATTAAAGACTGCATATTCCAGAATGCTTTGTTGTTCACGCGCATGAGGCATTTGGACACGCCCACTGTGGCTTGATCATGGTAATAAAGAGCAGAATACTTACCAGTCGCTGTATGTCTCATCTATTGCAAGGCCCGTGATCAAGGAGTGATTTCTGAAACGCGTAGGGCCAGAGGGGTTCAAGCAGTAGAAAGGAGCAAGCAAGTAGTGGCTGCAATCTCCGTTTCAAAAGGCTACGAACATCCAGAGAGGGCCTCCCCATATCGGGCAAACTTTTGTGAGCGATATATATATATATATATATATACATATATATATATATATATATACACACACATATATTTACACACACACACATATATATACACATATATATACAAATATATATCAAAACAAAAGGTAGCCCCAGGTAAGGATGCCCTCAAGGAGGGCGAACTTCTATCACGGAGGCCACAGTAGTAACAGTAATCACAGTTCATCACACTACGCGACTCAACGCGTTTCAGGCTTGCGCCCTTGACCACGAGCCTTGTGTCACAGAAATTCCAGCAGCCAAGCTATTGCACACCTGCCTTTATTCAAAGAAGTTACACCCAGATGGGC
The DNA here is from genome assembly GCF_964261635.1 of Lissotriton helveticus. Lineage (NCBI taxonomy): Eukaryota > Metazoa > Chordata > Amphibia > Caudata > Salamandridae > Lissotriton > Lissotriton helveticus. The sequence continues at coordinate 993,924,039 of NC_136067.1, forward strand.
GTGTACGTGCGCCTCATCCGGTGTATGCCCCAAGTGCATTCTGGTATTGGCAGTCACAATAAGCAGCATTACCTCAGTGGGTGGTGCCGTAGTTCAAAGTTCCAACAATTAAAAAACCTCAGTGGGTTGATGAAAAAGTGAAAAGCTGCGTCCTGCCGCCATAAGCATTGTTTTGATATATATATATATATATATATATATATATATATATATATATATATATATATATATATATATATATATATATATATATATATATATATATGTATGTATGTATATATATATATATATATATATATATATATATATATATATATATATATATATATATATATATATATATATATATACATGTATATGAGCCCACAAGCAAGGTACAGAATTCGGCTTTTATTCAGTGTTGGGAGCAGCTTGCGAAATGGATGCAAATCCAGCAACAGCTTTCAAAAGTCAGCCTGACGCGTTTCGTTTTTCAACTTCTTCAAAGGCATTGACTCGGGCTCCAAGGCAAACATTTTGTGGGCATCTACACAGCAATTTATCCTCCGCCTCAATGGGTGTTGCCAAACACATGGCCTCATGGTAATTGTAGTGTCCTGTCCCCCTTCAGTGAGTTGCCAGCCTCGGGGCCCACTTATTCAAATTCAATAAAACCACAGTGGGGTGTGCTGCTTTGTACCTCAATAGCGCTGTTGTTATCTTCCAACAGCCATCTTGGTTCTCCGAGTCCCACAAAAAAATGAAAAGGGTGCCACAGTACGAATACCCTAACTCCACAGCCTTGGTCCTGGGGGAATGTAAAAAGGCAATTATTTTGAAATTCACAGCAAAATTTGTAAATGTCAGCGAATATCACCTTGAATTGAAAAAAAACCAAGCACATTCTCCCGCGCTTGCTTTTAATGTTGCCACTGGGTAGGTCAGGTCCTGGGGGCCTGCTGCTTTTTATGAATAAGGACAGTGGCGCACAGGGTCCCCTCCTTGGGCTTAATTATGCCACCTCCCTGGGGCTCTTGTTTTAAAAATGCGGGACCCGCGCAGAAACCCCCCCAGCCCCCGGGACCACCAACTCCAAGGGACAAAAATACTCATCAAAGAGGGGGTCCACACTGACCCCTTGCCCTCGGGACTGCCACATCCCTGGGGTACAAAACCATTGAAATTCAGCAGGATAGTTACCTGAGCTAACTATAACTTACGCCCCCACAATACACATCTTATGATCTTACATACTACATCACTCATGACATGGTCATTGACATCACTGGTGACATCACTAATGACATCACTGATGACATCATCCACAGAAGCAGCCACACACCCACTCACACCCCCTGAAAACCTCCCATAGGTCTACTCACACATTCACACAACCACTCACATAATCATTCACAAGCCCATACAATGCTTCACACACACACACACTCACTCATACAGCTGCAAGCAGAGCCAAATCACCCACCCATACAGCCACTTACACACCCAGACACTCATCCATACAGCCACTCACACACCAATACAACCACTCACACCAGCATTCACTCACCCAGAGAACCACTTACAGAGCCAATCGCTCACTAATATAGCCACTCATACAACCATCCACACAACCACTCACACTAGCACTCACTCACCTATACAGCACTCAGTTACCAATACAGCTACTTTGACATCCATTCACTAATTCAGTTAACCACTTACATACCTATTCACACATCCATAAAAGCAGTCACACACCACCCACTCACTCACCTATAGAGCCACTCACACTGACACTTACTGTGCAAAACAACCACTCACACACTCACTTACCCATATATCCATTCAAACAGTCACTAACTTACACATGCAGCCACTAACACATCCACTCAGTCAGTCAATTATCTTTATTCGATTATTAAAAATCATAAAAGAGCGAGCAATAATACATGATAACATTTCATCAGTACACGTAAAAAATATAGATCAATATTTTGTTAAAAAACCCTAAAATCACATTATACAGAATAAATTACATTGGTGTTAAAAAGAGTAAAATCGATAAAATATAAAAGATAAACATTAATCTGGGACAAGGTGCCTAATTCTAGAACGGTACTTATTTGTACGTACGCCTGCAACCAAAAAACTAGCAACATGAAATGCTACTTTTAAGTTAGGAAGAAGCTGCAGGAACATCATGGCTGGTTTTACCTGCGTAAAACCCAAATTGCACAGTATAGGCAGCAAGTATTTTTTCCTAATCTCTTTATAGTGGGCGCAGAACAAGATAAAATGAGTCGTGTCCTGGGTGGAAAAATAATCGCAATCACATGGTTCAGCATTTTCTGGTCTAATCCACTTTTTAAAATTACCCAGAATGAAGGGAATCAGATCAAGACGAAATCTCGTTAGAAGGAAACGGTGGTATGGTTTATTTACCAAAAAAAGATATGGTTCCATACCTGGGACAGATGTTAACGTACAATGTTTCCTAACCGCAGATTTATTTAACTCTGTGGCTTCCCTCTCCAAAACATAATAGTTTGTCAGGAGATCTTTAACTGTTTTTATGTCTTCCTGATTTATCAAATGTGGAGAAGAAAAAAGTTCGGGTCGGCCAGCTAAAGTTAACTGCGTCTGAACGTATTTTAACCACGGAATATTGTATGCTCTATCCAGGGCTAAACAATCTTTAAGGATGTTATGATTTAAAGAAAGCTCCTGGTTGAGCCAAATTTTCAACCATCCAATAACTGGGGCTAATTTTAAAATGTCGGTAATATAGCCCAGTCCAAGCTCTGTATGTATTATATATGTAGAAGTCGATTGAGGGACAGAAAGCAGGGTTCTCAAGAATTTGTTTTCTACTTTCTGGATTTTGTCATATTCATGATTAGTATACCCCCAAATAACAGAGCCGTATTGAGCAACCGACAAACATTTATCTTTGTAGACCTTTATAATGCTTTCCATGGGGCGGGCTCCAAGTTTTTTAGCAAAACCAAGCAACCCAGCAGCCGCTCTTGCTACTGCGTTGCTTTTAGCCAAAAGCTGGGGGCCCCACGTGCCCTTTTCATCAAAGGTTACTCCTAAGTAAGGAAAGGATGGGACTCTCCTAACCTCTTTCCCAGCACAAAAAAATGTTTTAGACTTTCTTTTCCTGCCTGCGACTCCTGCAATCATTACGTGGGATTTTTCTACATTGGTTTTCATGTCCAACGAGGACATGAAATCCCCAAAGGATAAAAGGAGTTTATTTAGTGCCACTCCAGAGCGTGCTAAGAGGACAGCATCATCCGCGTACAGGAGGACAGGTATCTTTATCTCACCTGCACGCGGGATGTCGGTGTGGGAATCTGCCAGGACTGCCTCGAGGTCGTTTATATAAAGAGTAAAGAGGAGGGGGGCAAGGATACATCCTTGTCTAACCCCCTCTCTGACTTAAAGTGACAAGTACATCTTCCTTCCCTAGTCACTCTGACCGAGGTCTTAAGATCTCTATGTAACTCGGCCAGATACCCCACCAAGGGAGCGTCAATGCCCATGGACAGAAGGACCCCCCACAGCTTAGCCCTGTTAACCAGGTCAAAAGCTGAGGAGAGGTCCATAAAGGCCATGTACAGAGAGCCCCCCTTAGCAATTACGTATTTGTTTATGATCAGTTCTAAATTTAAACACTGATCTAAAGTTCCTCTTTTGGCTCTAAAACCATATTGTGCATTTGATAGGGCACCCTTTCCTTCTAAAAGCTGAGTCAGTCTTCCTAAAAGGACTCTCCCCAGGATTTTAACACTAGAATCAATGAGGGAGATTGGCCTATAACAGACCGGGTCTGTTCTCTGTCCTTTTTAAAAAATCGGTATTATGGTAGACTTAGACCAGCTAATGGGAAAAATAAAATCTCTTGTAGCATTAAAAATATTAGTGAGAATTTTGGCACTTAATTCAGGGGCACTCTTAAAGAAATCTGCGGGAACCCCGTCGGGGCCCGGTGCCTTTTTAGAGTGTGTGTCACTGATCGCTTTTTTTACCTCCTCTATACTAAAAGGGGGGATGATAGCTACTACTTGTGTAGATTGTATTCCACAACCTGGAGTGTTATCAGGGCAGCTATAGATATTACTGAAATGTGTAACCCACTGTTCATCGGGTATGGTGCAATCTGCTCTCTGCTTCTCTAAACCCACAAAATAAGGATGGTTTATTATCGCCCAAATCTAGAACTGTCTCCCTGTATATCAGGCAACAATAAATCGTTCCAGGCCTCCTTTTTAATCTCGGATTTCCTCATCCTGATAGCATAGTTATATTTTTTTCTTAGTAATGCTATCTGTTCTTTGTCTCTTGGTTTGTTTTTTAAAGCCTTCAAGAGGATTGAGTGAGCCTTGGAACAATCCGAATCAAACCATTTTTGGCCCCTATGTGTATGGGGCTTTTTCTTTACAGTCAGGTCTAAATTGACCTGGCGGCAGATAACGTTAAACGCTTCTATCAAAGTGGTAACAGAATTATTATTATCCAAGCAGATTGCAACCTCCCCCTCCACTTTAGCCAGGGTATCCTGTATAAAGGTAATTGGGGTTACTTGGTCCCATTTCAGTCTGCGATTCTGATCTCCCAGGACTAAATCAGTCACACATAAAACTTCAATCTCTCTCTTTCCCAAAACTCCCTGAGATACAATCTCTAAAATTATTGGGTTATGGTCACTAAAAATTGAAGTTTCTACCTTGTAATTAAACACTTCAGACAAAATACTGGACGATAAAAAAATATAATCCACAATTGTGCCAGTGTTGTTACCCACGTATATTGGTAACCTCGAGCATGTGTTACTACTATAAAATTCACAAAGATTAAAAATTGCTAAGAGTGATTCCAAAGCCTCTCCACGTGGTGAGTGTTCAAAATGCGGGGTGGGGAGGTAGGGGGGAGAATCCTCATATTCCACGCGGCAATCCATATTACATGGGTGAATATTATAGTCTCCCATGAGAATCACATCAAAACCATGAACACTATTCTCACTGTGGGTGGACAGGAAATCCTCTAAAGTTACCAAATGCTCGTTCAAGATTTGACTGACAGGAGAATTATAAAAATTAACAAATAATATAGGCTGTGAGTTTTGTGTAGTTAGTTCAACCGCTAGGATATTTGTTGAGTTGGTTTTAATCTGTCTTGGCTTTCCTTGAATATCTAGGGAAATATATAAAGCCAAGCCCCCCTTTGCCCTTCCAGAGTTACTAGGTACTGCAGGTATAAAGAAATGGGAAAAGCCGTCTAGAACAAGTCTGTCTGACGTTTCCCAAGTTTCTTGGAAGGCAAGAATGTCATTGGATCTGACTATCTCCAACCAGTTCTTATCGTTGAATTTAGATCTGATACCAGCAACATTCCAGCTCATAATTCTGCAGGCCCTGTTACCTGTAAGTTTTGGATCTGAAGGCCTGAAAACAGGCAAAGGACCCTCATCATTAGTATCTTTTCTGAGAGAGAGTCAGTCGTTTTGATCCATGAAGGATAATGGGGCATAGCGATTAAACAATTGAAGAGGTTCTACGAAAGAATTATGCTGTGGTAGAAGGGGATAATGGGCCACTGCATTATGCCTTATATCCTGCCCCCGTCCCAAATTCTATCCCACCCTGGCGCAGGAGTCCTTGGATGAGTGACATTCTGTTGCTCCCCATAGAAAAACTTCAGGGTTAGAGGAACAACAGTGCCCTGTCTGCGTTGAGGAGGGAATAAATTAGCGAGTATATTAGGAAGGACGTCTTGATTTGAGAGGCTCACTGCCACACAGTCCCCTTTAAACTTTTTCGGCCGGTTTCCCAGCCAGGGGACCCTGGTTGCTGACTTAATTACATTTGCCAATTGGTATTTTCCCCCTGGAGCTAACCGCATATTACTGGTTAGCCAGTGCAGAGCCTTACTTGTGAGGGAGGTAGGGTTTTCCACTGTTCCCCCTTCCAAAGGTGGAACGTTCGCTAACACGAGAACCACTGGTGTGGCTTCGACTAAAAATTGTAGGGGGTCCGTAGAGTGAGCAATTACTGGGGGTAAGCTGGCAGAGGGATTATTATCTGTTGGGATGTTAACTAAAAGAGGGCCCTCAATAGTAGTGGACAATGGTGTTGGTTGTTGGGGCGGTAAATTCTCAACAGACAGCTGAGTCCCTGAGCCATTACTTAATTCCTCGCTAACCGCATTTCCCCTTGTATTATTGCTCAAGTTTGTAACTATCGTGGTAATGTTTTCTACCCCACCTGCAACCGTGGTATGAAGACCACCCAATCTTTTAATCTCCGTTTGCAATTTATCGATTTTTGATATTAAGGGTTTTACAATTGCATTAATTTTTAACTCAAGAAAGTCAGCAATCCTTTCAAAAAAAGCGTCCTCGAAAGTGTGGTTTTGTTTATCCTCCACAATGTTTACTTGCTTTGTCTTTGGGGTAATAGCCCTCTTCCTTCTTATCCCCGGACGTGGTCCGCCCTGCTTAGGTGGATTTTTAGTACATAATCGTCTTGGCCTTGTTGCGCGCCCTTTAGGTGTCTGCTCATCAGATGAAACTCGTGCCTGTTTCTCCTGGTCAGAGTCAATGTCAATGTCACTTTCGGCCTCTATATTGGAAACCTCAGAGGCCGGTACTGCATTGCCAGGTGCGCTACTTGATCCTTGGAAAATAGGGCCACTAATTATGCTCTCCTGACTGGCTTCCTGCAAAATAGTATCATCAATCAAAATAGATGCAGTCGGGGACAGACAACGAAGGTCTGGGGATTGGCTTAACCCCAGAGAGTTTCTCCTCTGCGTGTTTATTTTTTCACAGTCTGGACAAGGTAATTGTCAAGAGTGTTTTGTGGGGCTTCCTTCGATTTCGTAGACATGTTTACAATATACTTGCAGCCTTATTTTTTAAACTTAATTAATAACTAATAGGAAACTTTTAGGACTGTGAGTCTTACTTGCAAAGATGAATCCTGCAGCGTTTCTGGCCCTGCCCCTGCCTCCTCGTGCCGATGAGGGCCGTAGAGGGCCCGCCCTTTGCCCGGGCTTAGTCCCGGGCGTCCCGCGAAGCGGGTTCATGTGGCGCTTATGTGCGCCTCCCTGGCGCCCTCGCGGTGTCACAAAGCGCGCCGCCGCGTAGGCTGCCGGGAATTGTGGTCCCGGAGCGGCGGCGCGTGTACTCTGCAGGAAAGTGACTCTCGGCGGTGGCGGCGTGCTTCGAAATGCCTGGCGGTGGCTGCGGCGTCTGGCAGGTAAGTAGGTAAGTTCCCCCCGCTCCGCCGGTTCCTGTGGCGCTTATGTGCGCCTCCCTGGCGCCCTCGCGGTGTCACAAAGCGCGCCGCCGCGTAGGCTGCCGGAAATTGTGGTCCCGGAGCGGCGGCGCGTGTACTCTGCAGGAAAGTGACTCTCGGCGGTGGCGGCGTGCTTCGAAATGCCTGGCGGTAGCTGCGGCGTCTGGCAGGTAAGTAGGTAAGTTCCCCCCGCTCCGCCTGTTCCTGTGGCGCTTATGTGCGCCTCCCTGGCGCCCTCGCGGTGTCACAAAGCGCGCCGCCGTGTAGGCTGCCGGGAATTGTGGTCCCGGAGCGGCGGCGCGTGTACTCTGCAGGAAAGTGACTCTCGGCGGTGGCGGCGTGCTTCGAAATGCCTGGCGGTGGCTGAGGCGTCTGGCAGGTAAGTAGGTAAGTTCCCCCACTCACCTACCCATAGAGCCACTCACACAGCCAGTCAGTCACCAAAACAGCCACTTACACACTCCCCACCCATAAAGCCACTACGAAAACCACTCACTTACCTATACAGCCAATCACACTTAATCACCTATGCAGCTGCTCACACAGTCATTTACACACCCATACATCTATTCATACAACCCCTTATTCACCTATATATCCACTAACATGCCCACTCGCACACATACAGCACCCACACACCCACTCCCACACTGATAACAGTCGCATAGCCTCTCAGATGACATCTGTTAGAAATAGTATCACTCCTTACTATTTTAGAAAGGTATTAATGTAACTTATGCAGTAGCTTACTATATATCTTTAAGTGTCATAAACATTTAAAAAACACTTTTGCTCACTAGCTGATGTCATCAGTGATGTCATTTGAGATGTCATGAGTGATGCCACTGACCATGCCATGAGTGATGTAATATGTGAGGTTATAAGGAGTGCACTGCAGGGGCGTAAGTTATAGTTATCTCAGATACCTGTAACTGCTGATTTTCGCTGGTTTTTGTATGAGTGAAATCTGACCCTAACTATAACACCCCTGCGATCTTTATGTTTTCAGTGAACATTTGAAGAGGAGACTTACAGGTCAAATGAGAACAGCAGGTCGATTGATTAGCCAGTTGATAAGGGATCTTTTTTCTTAAACCCCCTATTCACTCTTAAAATAACTATTTTATTTTATTTGAGAGTCCATAAGCCTGGAAGATAAAAAAGGAGTATCTTTTATATTTTTTAATCAAACATGTTGAGTCGGGGTCAGTGTTCTAGGTTGTAAGTAAAATTCTTGGTCTGCTTGCCACCTAGCTGTTATTCCACCCATCCATCTGTCCCTCCATCCACCCTTATTCTCTGCACCCATCCATTGCCTATCCATTCATCTATCCATTCATCCTTTCACCCTGCTATCCTCTTTCCACAGTTTGTATAATAAACGACCTATTATTAGTAACACAATTTTATGAGAACTAATCATCATTCTCTTTTTTGTGCAGCAAAACATTTTAACATCACTTGTCCAGCCTACTGAAATGGTGTAAAGAAAGGGGTCATTTTGCATGATCACCCCCCTCCCCCATTGGATGCCTCTGGTTTTTCAACTCTGAAGTGGACTGGGCCCTACTGACCATGTCTCACTACATGTGATCTGCCCCTAAAACGATATGTGCAATTGACGAACGCCTGATTGATATAATTAACTTACCTATAGGTCCTTAGTATATGGTACAAAGAGTATCCAGTGTCTGAAAATTAAATGTCACCAGTGGACAACAGCACTAGTTGCAGTACCAATGAAGTGACCATTTGAAAACATCGCTTTAGGGATGCCATCACAGCAGCATCAACTAGGTTTTAAACTGCCAAAAATAACCCTTTTGCAAAGTCTAAACCTTTCTTTTTAATAGTTATGCCTCCCCTAAGGCAGGTCATATCAGCACGCAAAGCAGGCGGCAAAATAGTAAAAAGAAGGACATGTTTATTTTGTGGTTTACAAGTCCTGACAGTGAAAAATGTAATTGGTAATTTTCATCGTAATAAGGACCGTAGTCCTATTGTCTAACTTGGGGTTTCACAAGCCTACCTGCTAAGTGCTAACTTCCATGTGGGACAACCAAATATAGGGCTTTTAGGTATCAAATTAATTGTTACATTAATCCTGACTCATTACCAAAGTTTGATTTAAAGTACCTTTTAATGCAAAGGTGATTTTAGAAAGTCACCACTTCTTTGCCCCAACATTCTAGTACTTGTTTAAGATTAACTACAGCAGCCTGCTGCCCTCCTGCCAACGGGTGTGAAGTGCTTTGAGAACTGGGAAACAAAAGGACTGTTGGTGGAAGGAACTGTGATCTCCTCCTGCAGGATGGCCAGAGGACTGTAGCCACAGATGGCTGAGCTTCAAAGAGGTAGCTGCCTCTGATAGGCAAATGTGAATCACACTTCAGACTACCCTTTCCTTTGTGCAAGTATACATGCTAGCATCTCTTCAAGAGGGGAAACCTTGTTGAAGAGCTGATTTTCCAGAAGGGCTTGCTAATTACACTGGACATGCCTCAGTGGTGTGCCCATGATTCTGTCTCATGAAAGAAGGGTCCCTACTTCCTAAATCTGGGCAGAGAGAAGCACTGCAGGATTGTTTAGTGCTAACTTCACACAAAATGAGGCAACAGTGAGCAGGGTAGCCCTATGAGAATTGTATCCGCATTGGCTAGTAAGTTCTCACCTCCCACAAATGTCCAGCCTCAGAACACTGCTGGACTTTGAAAGAACAGAAGAAGTAATGCACCTTCTGAACCTGTGGACCTCAGAAAGGCCGCACCATGGAAGACTGCACCAGTTGCACCTCCTGATGGAAGATAAGACTTCAGAAAGAGAAGGGCTGCTCCTACTTTAGGCTAGACCTGATCGCACTCATTCCAAGGACCAGTGAAGGACTCCAATCGCTAGCTGGCTAGCTTTCGGTTAAGCTTCAGGTGCACAAAAGCTAAAGAAGCCCACACCTGCAAGGTGCCCAGCTGGCATGTCTGCATTGGACTTGCCCTGGACTCTGCTGGTGTAGCTGAGAGATCAGATCCTAGCCTCCAAGTGGTGCCTCTCAGGTCCCGGACCCTTGGCCAGTACTGGAGGCACTCTTGTTCGCCACAGAACTTCAACTTGTGAGCCAAATCCAAAAATGAATAGTTTTTGAAAACAGAGTCTAAGGCTCATGGTCTACAGCTATTTACTAATTCTTTGGTAGCCTCGAACGCAATTGAGAACCAAGGCTTCACCTGGACCTGAGACTATGCAGATTCGTGGATATTAAACCGAAAGCTGGACTCAAGCTTCTGAGGACCCTGCTGACCTCACGCTAAATGAGAGAAAGAACCAGAAAGGATTCTAAGTGTAAAGGTCAAATCTTGATTGGAAACCACCCAGCACCAGCATCTGACCCTGGCTTCCATTGCAGTCAATTGGAAAGTTTGACTTTGTCCAGGATCCTCACATTCAAAGCTCATAGACTATCGCTAAGAGTGAAAAACAGTTCTAGAGGAATGAGCAGGGATTTATAAGAACCTTGCAAAAATCATAACTCAAGTTCCCTTCATCGGGTTTTTGTCATCTTGGCATCTAATTGAAGATAATAATCAAAACTATTTTTTATGAATTGGAGTGGGGTTTTTCTTGTGCTGTTTCCCATTAATTAAAAAAAAAAATAGTTTCATTTATTTTTTGATTGACACTCAGCCAAAGCATCAGCAGGAATATCTCACATGTTACAAAATTAACATCGTCAATATTGAACAGTAATGGTGGAAACAGAGGCGGAACAATAAGATAATGCTTGTTCATATTCCCCCCCAATCACCTTTCCCGGGTCCCAGATGCATCTCGATGAATGTCTCACATTTGAGATTCTGAGAGTGTTATTACTCAGCCTGTATTGATCCCCTTGCACTAGGTTGTGTTGTGGTCTCGCCCTCCTCCAACATTTCTAATCCATAAAAGCTCAGCCATGGCTGCAAGATCTTCCTAAACTTCCTAGGGCACCCTCTTGCTTTATACACTATTCCCCCCATGTATAAATCCATATTGGCTTGCCATTCCACCATAGTGGGCAAGTCCGATCCTCCACAATACTTAGCAATATCACGTTTTGCCATGACAATTCTTAGATTACTTAGTAAGAGTTTGTACCTGGGAATGTCGACCTCTGTTATTATACCTAGGAGAATGTATTTAGGTTCCATTGAGATCTGTACTTCTAATATGCTATTTAGTTCTTTGACTATCCGAGTCCAGTATCTGTGTATAGGTGAACATTCCCATAGTGTATGAATATATGAGCCTCTGTCTTTTTTACAGCGCAGACATGTTGGTGTCTCTGCTCTGCCCATAGCATGAAGTCTCACTCGGTCATAGTACACTTTATGGAGGACTTTGAACTATATGAGACGCAGCCTGAGCCTAATCGCTATTTCCCTGGGGTGGATCAGTGCCATTTCCCAGTTGATGTCATCTAGTGTATCCACTGTTTCCTCCCATTTATTCCTGAGCATGGTTAATGTGTCTGGGATATTATTAATTATGGTTTTATATGTCCAAGAGACTGTTTTTTCAAGTATCTCCTCTTGTAGCAGTCTTCCTTCTAAGTGTGCATATTCACTGATATCGGCTATCTTAGGCTTTTGGGTCATCCAGGCGTGGCGTAACAGTATATATTTGTAACTTTGTTAATCGGTCAAGCTGTATTCTGTTTGGAGCTCTGTAATAGTAATGAGGTCTCCTTTTCGTATTATGTCTCCTAGCGTCACTATACCAATAGGGTCCTAACCTTTAAAGCCTTGTAACTTCGTAAACTCAGGCATCCACTTGTCCTCCCATAATGATGTGGACCTAGTTAGGCTCTTCTCCCATTTCATATGTCTCTCAGGGCCTTTCCAGGCTTTGATCTCCCTCTTTGTTGCAGGGAGTAAGCTTCGCGTTCCAGAACCCCCATATAAATAATGTATGTAAGAATGTTTCTGAAATTGTAGTCTTTCTAAGGCATAAGTGGGGTGGTCTCCCTGCTCATGTCCCCATTCGTTAATTACTATTAGGTGTGATGCCCTATAGTAGGCCTTAATATCTGGGAGGGCAATATCCCCGTTATACTGACTGCGTTACAGTGTTCGGAGCACCACTCTAGGGTGGCCGCCGTCCCATAGGAGTGTGCGATGGACGTGAAGACCGACTCGGGGGTTTTGTGATTTATATTTTGCAGTACATAGAGTAGTCTGGGGAGCGTTACCATATTATACATGGCCTCCCTTCCTAGCAGTGTCAGTGGGGGATGTCTCCATCTGGGTACATCATCCCGAAAGTCCGTCAACACACGCTTAATATTGTGTGTAATGCAGTCAGCTTCATTTATGAAGATGTGAAGCCCCAGGTATCGGAACCCATCTTTGGTGATGTGCAAGTGGTCTGGTATGGTATGTATGTCAATGGAGGTAACGCTGGGGTAAAGACTCGACTTCCCCCAATTTATGTTATATCCTGCGTGTTTACCAAATTCCCTGACTAGACGGAATATAATAGGTAGTGTGGTATGAGGGGTGAAGATGTATAATAGGACATCATCAGCGTAGAGGGAAATCCGTTTATCTATCATCTGGCCCTTGGTGTCTTGAAAGCCCTTTATGTCTGGGTTGGTTCTGGTTAGGCATGCCAGTGGTTTTACGACTAGTGCAAAGAGCAAAGGAGATAGTGGGCAGCCCTATCTTATGCCTCTGCGAATGGGGAATTCATTGGACTTTACTCAGTTCGCTCTGACTCTTGCCCTAGTATCTGTGTATAACAAATCAATCCAGGTATGGACATTTCTTCTGAAACCTAGTTTTGTGAGCTGTTTCCCATTATTGATTAAATTCTCTGTAATTTTATCAGATTTATCAGGACTAAAAATGTATTGGCGTACATCAGAAATATTCCCTTTAACACAACATACTAGGAAACTGACACTTGAACACCTACATATATTGATATAAATTTATTGATACATACTGATATATAAATATATATATTACCTACTGGTAATAGCCTGTGGGTAGTTATAGTTAAGGCCAAATTTTCCCATACACATATCGGTTTTTGCTTTGCTAATAACTTTGGCATCGTTTGAGAAATCCATGAAAGTTCCAAAACTAGCTTGCTAGTTTATTCAGATGCTGTGAGGGTGATTTGTTAAGCATGGGCCGAGAAAGGGGGGAAGGGGGGGTCCCAAAATTCTTTATGCCCCATGCAATGTCTATGGGGATTTTACAAGTTTTAGACACAACTACACCCCAGACAGCTGAACGGAATTACACCAAATTTGGCAACAAGCTATATCTTCGTCTGCAGGTTAAGCTTTTTGTGATTTGGGGTAAATCTGTTTTGTAATTTCTGAGTTTTCAAGGGAACGAAAATATAGATATCCAGGGTCATAGATCCTTCGCGGATCAGGGGGTGCTGTGGCGTATCCATGGGTACACACAACTTGGCTGGCCGCAACCTGAAAGGAAGTTGTGGCTGCCATTTTGTTTCTTGGCTGTGCCCCAGGAGGGAAACCATTAATAAAAACACACATAAGGGTTCAGGATTGAGGTATACCGACCCAATAAGACAAATGGAGGGGTTTCTGGTCAATTGTTTTGACTGATGCGAAGTTCCACTGTGGTGCACAGCACGGTCACACAGTGAAAATCTACCATGGATCCATGGATCCTAAGCACAATGAAAAAAATAAATCACTCACTCACACACCATACTCCCACCATGTAAGGCAAAAGGGGTTAGGTGCTGTTAGACCTGGCATAGCTTGGCGTGATTACCCCAGAGTTTTTGCCTTTGCCTCTTGTGAAGTTAGATGCCGTAGGTACTTGCCACTGCTAATCAATATGCAAGTACAGATGTTCCCTGTGTAAATTGTAGTGGTGATTGGTTGTCTCTGATTGGTATGTTTGCCTTACAAGCAAGATCCCTAAGTGATGTGCACTGTGTGTGCCAGAACTAAAGAAATGCGCAGAGAGGGAACAAAGGTCTACAGTGTAGGGCCTGCGCGCACTGACTTCCCCTTTTGCATACACATGGGGCACCCTTGTAGGACGTCCTGGGTAACCCCTAGGCAGGGTGCAGTGTAGGTAAAAGGCAAGACCGGTGCCAGTGTGGGTGCTAGGCCCTGACAGTAGAAAATACTCCATTTTGTTTTCCCTTGTGAAAGGCCATCCTGCCCATAGGACAGAATGGGGGAGGCTGGGTGTAGTATCGTTATCCTAGTTTCACAAGAATTGGAATTGGAACAGTGAAGTTTGGCATGTCTGAACTCACAGCGTCATAAGGCATCTTTTCGTGTAGATGGTTTTGTCGCTGTGTGTCCAGAAACCGCTGTTTGAGAAAATGGCGAGTTTGTGCTTTAGACCTTTTTGTGCGTCTCAGCAGAATGTGAATTGCCGGCCTGGATCTGGGAGAGGTGAGAAAGGCTGAGGGAGGTCCTGCCCCAGGGGTGGGGTGGAGATGGCTCCACGCTGCACTGCATCTGGAGCGGGGAGCAGGAGTGGCTTTGCGAGGTGAAGAGGCCTGGGTCAGAGCCATTAGACAATAGACCCACCTCCCTCTGAGTGATTAAAGATCCAGACCCCCAGTATCAAAGAGAGGATGGTGACACTGGGGGGGGGGGAGATACGCAAGACTGATTTAGGGAGGGGTCGGGGAGCCCAGTGCACAAGGAAACTTCAAAGACAATGAGGGGTATAACTGAAAGAACTGTAACCCCAAGACTTTGGTTATGTTGATGATGTCATCGAGAACGGTCTCAGTATCGTTCAGAGAAGTGATGGGAGCGCTTTGAAGATGCCGTGGACGGGTCTAGTCTCTGGCAACTTTAACCAGTCCGTGACCGGGAAGGAAACCTCTGCCTCAGGAAGAGTTGCTGAATAGGCTGCAGGAGACACTTGACCCTTGCTTTGTGACTTGGGGCTTGTGGGCAGTTTGTAGGAACTTGGGTGTCATCGTTGATCCGTGTTAGGGTCAACCGGTCGCTTAACTTCTAAAAACAGTCAGATAACACTTTGCATATTTGATGCTAACAAACTATCGAACCATTGGACAACGTCTGACACTTGTGGTGCTTAACGAACTCAGGGGTTAGTGCGCTACACACTAAGTTATGTTTCTCTTGCAGGATACAGGATCCTAGCATAGCGCACTGCATTGGTTGTTTGCTACACTGTACTGAATTGCACTGTGATGCATTACCATATTCCTTTCTTGCACAGGGCATGCTGGTGGCAATGTGCATTGCATTATATTCCTATCGCACTGTATGTAATTACAGCGTGACGCATTGCTGTATTTCTTCCTTGAACAGGGCATGCTGGTAGCGAACTGAGTTGCATTATCTTGTGTTGACTCGGTACATGATCATGACGCTACGCATTGATTGTTTCACTGTGGCACTGTACAGGAACTCCTCGTTAAGAGGTGTAGTATTTCTTGTATTTTGCAAGGTGTGTGATTCTTGTGATACAATGTACCTAACCTGTTGAGAACGGTTAAAAGTAAGTGTAACTGTTGATTAGAAACGGTGGTTGGGGATTAGAACCGCCCAACCCACCGGAAACCATATTACCCATTGTATATGTGTGGAAGTGGTATCAAGTGGTCATTTCGTATATCTTTCTATATAAAGTATACTTGTTTTATACAAACTCGTGTGGAGTCCATTTGTGCTGATATCATTGGGATTGCTGTGGGTGTGGTTGCACATACTGAACACTCGTCCCTCGGAGATTAGCCTGGCTGCTCATGTCATGCTACTAAGGGGGTGAGCAAGGCTGTCTCGTACGGTGTCCTTTCTTGGCCTAACGTGGGAGAGGGGGTTCCGAGTCACCGCACTTGACAACAACGGTGCACGCAGGAACGCCGGCTTCTGTATTCCAAAAGCTGTGTGCATCTGTGATTGTATAAACATACAGTAATTATATATTATTTTATATTACGAAAACATAGAAATTCACTGAAAAAACACGTTTATAGGGATATTTTAGTTATGTTGACGTTTTACTCATACAAAACCATTAAAATTCAACACTTTTAGTTATACTTACATGTTATTTTATGTTAGGGGGTTTTGTATAGCGCTTGTATACCCGAAGGTGTCTTGGCACTTCAGGCAAGGATCTGGAAAGGCGGGCTTGTTACAAGTGTGGGCCTTGATGTTAAAAGAGCCATGTTTTCAGTGCTTTCCTAATTTGTAAGAGGGTTTGGAATTTCTAAAGTTCTAACAGAAGACAGTTCCGCAGTCTAGTCGTACAAAAGATTCCTAATGGACAAATTCCTACCCTAATCTGGGTTAGGTCCATTGGCTCGAAATCATTGATCTTAAAACCACTGATCCATCATGTGATGCTGATCTTCTTTACCACATTGTGTGCCCTCTTCGTAGCCCGCTATATACCTGTTTTTTGTGTCACTCTCCTTTGTGTCATTTGTCTGTGAATCATGCGATTCTTCATGTTGTGTATAGTAACTTGATGTAGATATTGGGTTTTTGACCTTCCTTCCACCCTTTTGTAAAGCGCTCTGATAACCTTCGGGTTCTTGCTATATAAAACTTTATAAATAAATAGTACAGGTCGCAAAACATTTGCCACCCCATCGGGCATGTTTGAACTTAGGTACTTCGACATTTATTACTCCAGAAGCGCGTAATGGTCTCCTAGAAGGTGTGTACCAGAGGAAATACTGTCTAAGAGCCATTGGCAAGTACTGTGAAGTGCCTTAAAGGCAATGCATTATGCTTTGAATGTGATCCTTTTTTTACAGGCAGCCAGTGTGAGTTTATTAGTGCTGTGGCTGCAGACTGAAATTTGGGGAGATTGAAAACAGGACGGGCCATTGCATTTTGGAAGGTCTGGAGTTTGAATAAAATTTTTTGTTGTAGGCCAACTTATAGTCCATCACAATAGTCTAGTTTGGTCAGAATTAGAGCCGACATGACCGATTTTTGTAAGTTAGGGGAAATATAGGGTATGATTTTTCTCAGACTTTTTAAAAGAAAGAAACCCAAAGATGCAGTTTAGTTGATCTGGTTCTCAAATGTCAGTTTTTTATCAAAGAGGACACCCAGATTCTTAACCTTTTCCACTGGAGATGGAATAGGGCCCCTATCTAGTGACCACCATGCTGCGGACCATAAATCAGTAATCTTTACGAAGAGTAAATGTAGGGAAGTCAGGATCATGCAAAATGAACACACAGGAAGAGACGTGTTCATAAGAGAAGAGGTTTAATGCATCTCTTCAATTTCAAGCTTAACCGTTTTATGAATTCACATTCCCCATTAACCAGCTTTCCCTGAACAATAACAATTCTGAAAAGGAACGCACTATCTTCCACGAGCACGGAGTGCACGTGGAAGATAGTAGATAGCAGACAGACAGTATAAATGCAACACATCTTCCCCCTTTTCCTTTTTTTTTTTTTTTTTTTTTTACTTCACAATATCCATAACAAAATCTCTGAACCTACCCGGCACATGATGTTCCCTTTTCGCCCTTTGATTTTCCTCATTTCCTTTAGAAACACCAGGATTAGACCTAGGAGGAACACAAGGTCGTACATTTTCCCCCAACACAGATTCTCTTTCAGTTTTGGAAAAACCATCAAATCCTTTATACAATGAAATCCTATTAAAATTCCACACACTTCCCCCTTCTATTCTGACCGCATTATTAAGAACCTCAATAACCTCCTTAGGATCCGACCAACATTGAGATCCTTTAGAGACATTAATGTTTCTTTTAACTCGAACAAAATCGCCAATGACCACGTTTTCCTTGCTCGGGTGACCTCTTTTGTTGTCCATATTCATTTTCATTTTACTTTTGTACTTCTGAACTCTTTCCTTCACCACATCATAATCAATATTGTTCCATTTACAACTTGAAACCTTCCCTCTTAACCACCATGGAACCAAAGTGGTACTAGGCTTTCTTCCTCTCAAAAGTTCAAACGGACTGACTAGAGTAACCGAATTAGGAGAAGTCCTGTAGGACAAAAGCATAGAACCTAACGCATTCTTCCAATTCAAGCCACTCTTAATAGAAAGCTGAATAGCCTCTTTCACCACTCGATTAAAGCGTTCCACCTGTCCATTGGGTTCAGGATGGAAAACAGCAATTCTCTTGTGAGTTATTCCACACTTATTGAAAAAAAACTCCATGTCCTTACTAATAAATTGCGGACCATTGTCTGTGACGATAACTTGCGGAATACCCTCTCTACAAAAAACGCTATCTAAAAATTCAATAATTCTCTGAGATGTCACCTCTCTGACCATTTTTATTTCCGGCCATTTAGAAAAGTAATCGATCAAAACAATACCAAAACTCTCTTCCTTAGGTAACACATGAAATGGCCCGATAATATCAATGCCCAACTTCCTCCATGGCCCGTCTGGAAATTCCACAGGAATAGATTCCACTCGCAGAGGAAAGGCAGATTTGTCACTATTTGCACAACTACCACAAAGTCGCACGAATTGTTCAATCGAAGAGTCAATCCCCGGCCACCAAAACATATCCTTAATGCGTCTTCGCGTAAAAGAAATACCCAAATGTCCCTCGTGTCCAATCTCCATGATGGTGCGCCTCAAATTAAAAGGAGGAATTATTTTATCTTCCCTTAGAACAATGCCATTTTCGATAGCTAACTCACCATTAACTTTAGCAAAACTCATTAACTCCCCAGACAATTTCCTCGTCTCAGGCCAACCTTGAACAATAAATTTCTTTACTTCACTCATCACAATATCTTTCTCCATCTCAGAAATCCATATTTCTTCCCTCAAAACTTGCTTATCACTACCAATCGAATTCACATCTTGAACAGTAAACGCTACCTCACAATCATCCTCCTGAAACACACCTACTTCAACAATGGGCAACCTGGACATGCAATCAGCGTGGATATTAGCCTTACCCTGGACATACTCGATAGTGAATCGAAAGGATTGTAACCTTGAGGAAAGCCTTGCCAAGCGCGCCGACATAGACCTGCCTCCACCTGGGGACATCAGAAACACAAGGGGCTTATGGTCCGTTTTAATTATGAATTCAGTTCCCCAAAGGAAACTTCTAAAATGCTCGGCTCCCCACACACAAGCTAGTAATTCTCTCTCGATCACAGAATAATTTTTTTCAGCTTCCCTCAACGCCCTAGATGCATACGCCACTATCCATTCATTATGATCATCCCTCTGTAAGAGAACTCCACCTAGACCTAAATTGCTTGCATCTACCATCACAATGCACTTCTTCCCAGGGATGAAGGGTTTCAAGCACGGAGCGTTAACGATGAACTCCTTCAGCACATTAAACGCAACGGACATCTCCTCAGACCATTTAAAAACAGCATTCTTCTTAAGTAAACATCTAAAAGGATCAACCTTGACTGAGTAGTTAGGAATGAATTTAGCATCAAACTCAGTTAACCCCAAAAACGCTACCAATTGTTCCTTAGAAGACGGAAAAGGCGCGTTAACCACACTTTTAACATGCTTCCCTTTAGGCTTAATACCGTCCCCACTGATAGTATGTCCAAGGTACTCAACTTCCTTCGCTTTGATGTTGCATTTATCTAACCTGAGAGTGAGACCCTTCTTGGCCAATGCAGCAATGACACAGTATAAATTACGATCATGATCCTCATCACATTTCCCATAAACCAAGATATCATCTTGGAATGCGACAGCTCCGTCCAAGCCATTCAAGGTATCCTTCATTAGTCTCTGAAAGACAGAAGCTGCACTCGCAAGACCAAAGGGCATGCGGCAATACCTGTAAAGACCCTCAGGGGTGATAAAAGCAGTCATATTTTTTGATTCTTCCGACAATACCACTTGGTGGTACGCACTAGCCAAATCAATGCAAGAAAAAACTTTTGCATCCGCCAAAGTGGAAACCATCTCATGCAAATTGGGTAGGGGATGGGCATCCACCCAAATAGAGCGATTCAAATTGCGCAGATCAACACACAATCCGTGCTCGTGGAAGATAGTGGATAGCAGACAGACAGTATAAATGCAACAGTAAAATCTCAGTCTTGTCAGTGTTTAATCTCAGGCAGTTTTCTGCTTACGAATTCCAATTTTTTTCCATACAGAGGCGGAATTGTGTGGCTGTGTGTGCAGTATTTCCTGTGACTGACACAGCAATTTGTGTGTTCTCTGCATAGGAGACAAAAGAGAAACCAAAGGTCTTAATGAATTTTACCAGGAGGCAATAAAAAGATCAAATAGAGTAGGACTCAGTGACGCTCCTTGAGGGACTTTGCAGCGAGAACTCCAAGAGGTAGATGAGATATTTTCTAATGTAATGTATTATTCTCTATCAGCTAAGAATGATGTTAGTAGGGAGAGGGCTTTATCCCTAATGCCAAACATCAAAAAGGCGCTTTAGCAGAATGTCATGATTGACAGTATCAAACGCTGCCTAGAAATCTGATAGTATCAGTGCTGTGTTTTCTCCTCTGTCTACTAGAGATCTGATGCTTTCTGGGGAATTATAAGAGTGGTTTCAGTGCTGTGTTTGCTCCAGAATCCAAATTGCCAGTCGTCGAATAGGTAGTTTTCCCTTAGGTAGACAGATAATTCCTGATTAAAAAGTGTGTCTAGTATTTTGGCTGGCAAAGGTAGTCATGCTATGGGAGGATAGTTTGAGGGATCTGATGCTGGATGATTTGCCTTCTTTACGAGGGGGAGTATTGCTGTTTTCTTCCAGAGTTTGAGAAAATAACCGGTTTGTATGATTTCATAGAAAAATAAAGTGAGATGTCCAGAGATTATCTCAGTAGTGAGATGTAGCACTTTGGGTGCACATAGGTCTTCCGGAGAGCCTGATTTTGTGTTCGCACGCAGGGTCCTAACTTGTTCTTAGGTTATGGGTAAAAAGTTAGGAAAAAAGCATTCAGTGATGGTACCTTGGTGGGGCTTTTTACAGGTAGATAATTTGGGAACGTTAGTGGTAAAAGTAGAATAAACCTTGAGTAATTTTGATTGAAAAGTCTTTGCAAGCTCATTAGAAAAGAGTTGACTGGCATTGATCAGCTTGTTTTGAGTTGTATTTGATAAGGCTTTAACCGTTCTAAACAGTTCCTTGGTTGAGTTTTTAGCTAATTCAACTTTCTCTGAGAAATAGGTAGATTTATTTGTAAAATAATGTTTGAGCGCTTGCTTATATTTGACTTTATCCTCATCATTATACTGTAATCTCCAGGTTACGACAGACCTTTTTTGTTCTTTAAGGCTGGGAGAGTAGTACGGTTCAGAGGGTTATACTCATTTGAAAAAACTATAACTAGTGCCGTTAAGTAACTTTAGACCACAAGTTATAGTTTCTTAACATAAAAATAAGTAGTAATACCCGGACTCCCCCTCCCCTGCCGGGTGTCAACAATGTGTGTTTTTTTTTCAATTTTGCTGCAATTTTGTGTAGAAATGGCAAATTTGCGGCAAAATCGAAGAAGAAAACTAGCGCAAGCTCATGCACTTGTGTTGTTTTTTTTGCCCCCCTGGTGGACCAGGTCTCGAGGGTGAATTAATTGTAATTACTGGGGGAAGTGGCCGATTTCAGCCCGAGGACCCCATCTCCTGGTGCCTGGATGTGCAATCCAAAGAGAGGGGGGGCAGCATGCCCCCCTCCTGGAGTCATTATTGGCCCTGGGGACCACCCCCCAGGGCCAGGCTCAGCTATGACCTGGGGTGTCCATCCCTGGAGACATAGCGTTTTCCCTGCCCTCACTAGTGCGGGTAAGGAAACCTCTGTTTGCTTTTGCTTGGCATGAGCAATTTAAAACTCTATTTAGGTGCATGCCCCTGTAAGTGGTGTATGTCCCCCTGGCACTGGTTATGCTGTCCTTACTATGAAGGTTTCTTTATTTAATCACAAGACGTTGTAACGAAGAAAGTTCTTTGTTCATGAAGTTGATCTTTATTTGAATTGCTGCATCACAATTCTATTGTTTCCATTTTCAAACATTATACACTTCAACTCCCAGAATACATTATCTTTGTTGAAATACTTTCAGTAATCCCAATGCATTTCGGCATAGTTGCCTTCGTCTGGGGATGTTCTGTAATCATAACATATAAATCCTCTATGAATGCTAAGCATATATACATGAAATAAAGAAGTCATAGCAACGGGTTAATTAGCTATACCCACATGAGTAGTTTGGGAGAAGGTGATTCTGGTTAGAAAAAAGTGATGAAGGTTGAAGGAAGGAGAATACAGTTTCATCTCATATGCATTTGGTGATGGTGATCAAACAGTGACAACGGGAGAACTTAGTTCATGGCGCTCAAACGGAGACATTAAAAGAAAACTGTGCCTTCGAAAGAAAGGTGTTGTGTTATATAGATACCTTAGTTCAAAACGAGAGAAAAATAAGATGCGGAAACCGTGTAGTGTCGGTTGCGATCATGTGCACATTAAACTAGCAAACACTTGATGTGATGTAATCATACGCGTGAACTACATGCCGTTTCAATAACATTTTTGCAAATGCGGTGTTGAACATTGCTGCTTACCGAGTGTGTTAGTTGAAAAGATGCAGACATCCTCTGATGCGTTTCGTCCTTCTGAGGTGTTTGTGAGTGTAGCAGTGGCCGACCTCTAAAAAGAGGGCGTTTTGTTGTGACGTGTGCGCGGTGAAGTAATGAACATAAAAAGCAGCTAGTGGTTAAAGTGTGTCAGGGCAAGATCAATAAAGTTGCAAGCACAGAAACTGATACTTTGGATGTTATAAAACACACGATATTTGAATTAACTCAAAGAATCACAATTCTTTTTATAAAATATCTTAAGTACAATGACAATTTAAATTGGGGAAACCATCCCAGTATGGGTATGGATCATGAAGCTAATGATCATACTGTAATAGAAAAACAGTTATATCAAAAAGGTGAGTGACTAAATGACGGATCAGGTGTAGTTAGATTCTTGTTCGTAAAAGGTAACATGAATCATGATTGTGGTCTTGTGAAAAATGACTAGTGGGTAACAACGTTAACATCTAGGTACAATCAGAGTCTTGTTCCCTAAAGGTTACATGAAAATTCCATACGGTCATTTATACCATGAGGTTTCATGGAACATAGAAGATTAATCCAATAGTTTTCACGCTGTAATACAAAATTATTATTGTCTCTTCCTTCTCGTTTGTCGATTTTTTCCAAGACGCAAAATTCAATTGTCTAATGTTGTGTCCAGCCACTTTTTTCGTTTAGAAATTGGTAGTGTAAATATTGCACTTTTTTTATATACTATAGTAAATACATAGGAGGGGGTTGGACCAAGCCAGTTGGCGAATGAATAGAATCTTTCCGATTTTCCCCGCAGGGATGTATCTAGGCACTAGTCCGAATACATATAATCTTTGGATGAACAAGGGCGCATGGCCAAGTAATTAATCAGCTATGTGGCTCCTTTTCAAATGCGGTCCTTCAAGGAGTAACGTGCGATAGTGAATGCCAAGTTACGGTTTTTAGCAGCAAGTTTCCAATGTGCGATGGGGATAGGAGGACTTGAATTGTCTCCCAAAAACTTTATTGTTTAAAATATTGGTACGCACATCAGTATTGACGGCTTTCCTAAATCACTATATTGTGAGCACATTAAATCGTTATTGTTTCATGCTGCATACCATTGTGACATGTTCATACATATTAGAATGATTGAAGTGGTATAAGTTTTTACCCTTTCAAAATGGCGGTGAAAAAGACATGTACAAACTGATGTTTTGATTTAACACCCCTTTTCTATGTTTACTGCTGTGTAACTCATGTATTAAGGCACGGTTGTTTTACTGCAATTTATTGCGTGATCAAGACACCACGGTGTCGAAACGCGTAGCGGTGTTTGCGGTAATAAACCTTTGGTGAATAGTATTCTATCTCCGAGTGTGCATTATTATTGTGACAGCAAAATCAAAGAAAATTGTCCGGCGTTTGGCTCTGCCGGCCATGCACCACCCGACGATGGAACTGATCCCAACAGGAGCCTAAACCGTGGATTATATATATATATATATATATATATATATATATATATATATATATATATATATATATATATATATATATTCACTGAAAAAACCATAGGTTATAGACCATATATAGTTAGGAATTAGCATTTACAAAACCTTGAAAATTCACTGAAAAAACCATAGGTTATAGACCATATATAGTTAGGAATTAGCATTTAGAAAACCTTATTTTACTCACACAAAACCATTGAAATTCCATATATAGTTAGTTGCACTAACTATATATCGCGCACCCGCAATCCACTGCTGATGATGTCACATATTACATCATTCATGACATGGTCAGTGACATCACTGATGACATCACTGATGACATCTCAAATGACATCACTGATGACATCATCTAGTGTCTGTGTGTTTTTGTAAAGTTTAAATACGTTTTACATATTGAAGAATGACTGGATGTATGGAAGACTGAGTGTGTGTGTGGCTGGCTGGGAGGTGTGTGACTCTGTGCATATCAATGTGTACTTGTATCAGTGATTGTATAAGAGAGTAAGTATGTGTTAGTATATGTGTGAAAAGTATGGTGTTCTGTGTTTAACTATAGATGAGGAAATCGAAGTGTGATTGATTCTTCACAGGACTGACTAGGTGTATGAGTGCATATGATAGTGTTCTAATAATAACTGACTGTATGTATGAGTAATTGTATGGGTGAATGAGTGAATGTGTGTGTAGACGTACGAATCAGTGAGTGCGTATGTAGTAACTGGTATTGGTGTGTCATGATGTCATCAGTGATGTCATTTGAGATGTCATCAGTGATGTCATTTCAGATGTCATTAGTGATGTCATCAGTGATGTCACTGAAGTATGGTGTTCTGTGTTTAACTGTATAGATGAAGAAATGGAAGTGTGATTGATTCTTTACAGGACTGACTTGGTGTGTGAGTAACTCCATGGATGAGTGGCAGTGTGTGACTGTCTGCATAGGTGTATGAGTGCATATGATAGTGTTGTAATAATAAGTGACTGTATGTATGAGTCATTGTATGGGTGAATGAGTGAATGTGTGTGTAGACGTAGGAATCAGTGAGTGCGTATGTAGTAACTGGTATTGGTGTGTCATGATGTCATCAGTGATGTCATTTGAGATGTCATCAGTGATGTCATCAGTGATGTCATTTGAGATGTCATCAGTGATGTCATCAGTGATGTCACTGACCATGTCATGAATGATGTAATATGTGACATCATCAGCAGTGGATTGCGGGTGCGCGATATATAGTTAGTGCAACTAACTATATATGGAATTTCAATGGTTTTGTGTGAGTAAAATAAGGTTTTCTAAATGCTAATTCCTAACTATATATGGTCTATAACCTATGGTTTTTTCAGTGAATTTTCAAGGTTTTGTAAATGCTAATTCCTAACTATATATGGTCTATAACCTATGGTTTTTTCAGTGAATTTCATTGGTTTTTTAACAGCTAATATCTGTAGCTGTAAAATGTATTCTTCTTTAAATCCCCAAAAATATTTTATATGTTTATGAATAATTTTTTTTTTAAATATTTTTTTTTCTTCGTTCCCGCTTCGCGAATCGGGAAGCTTCCCGTTAGCTGACCTTGATGCCGCGAAATAGACCGCGAGCCGGTAAACGTTTCTTTACCGCAAGTGCCGCGTTAGAAAACAACATCGTGACGCCTCCCGTCCGCATGACGTTTCACGTTGTCGCGTGATACGTCATATGACGTGCTACGTTAGCGAACTGGTACGCGAAGCGAGTCGCAAAGCGCAGGTTTCTGGAAGCAAACCGGGAGGCCCTGCAAAGCGCTTAACGTAAACACAGCAAGTCATGTGACTTGGTAATAACACTTTTCATTGGTTCATTTCACTTTTGGTTTCCTAATGATGTAAGACTAGGTCATATAATCTAAAATGAACACTTTTCATTGGTTGAGAACTCTTGTTTTTCCCAAATGATGAAAATCCCTCCTTCTTTCCTCACTCTGACTTTCATCATTGTGAGAGAAAGACCCTTTGTGATCACTGAGCAATGGCTTCTTTAGTAGCTTCAGCTGGTGCTTCCCCACCACCTCCACCACATCCAAGGAAGAGTGGACCACCTGCTCAAGTTATAATTCAGCAAGAAGAGGAAGAAGAGGAAGACGAGGAACAGCAGGAAGAGAGGCAGTTTTTGCCTGAGGAACCCAGGACGTCTCACCGGAAAGAAAACTTCATTTGGCAATTTTTTAAAATTCCCAAAGGTCAGAAAAAAGTAAATGCAAGATACGTAACTTGCCTTATATGTCAAGATAGACTGTCCAGAGGAACCGAGAAAAAATACAGTTTCGGAAACTACACAATGCATCGCCATATGACTAGGTGGCATCCTAACAACTACAGTGCTGCACAGTTTCGGAACGACCTAGATAATCTCCCTATTATGGCCAGAAGATCTGTTGTACCGGAAGTAACGGGACCAGAGGGCAGGGAGATGGTGCCAAATATACAAATGAGATTTGGTGAAGTAAAACACATCTGCGTATTTTGCGATGGATTCATTTGCTACGGAGAAAGAAGCATCACTCTGATCAACAGAGCTATTGACTATCATATGCAAGTTTGTACGAAACGCCCAAAATAATAAATACTTTTTTTTTGTTTTGTTGCTCCTGTTGAGCCCTTTACAATGAATCGTTTTCATTGCCCCCTCCAAGAAAAACCCCATAAATATATAAAACTGTTCAGAAAAATTCAAAAAAAGTAAAAAAATGTTCTGAAAAATAATAAAAAAAATATAAAACAACAAAAACAATAAAAAAAAAGTTCTTTTCAGAACTACCTCCCCGTTATTAAAAAATTGGTACAATATTTGGAACTGTGCCAACCTCTATTTCTCTTAGTTCGCTTCCCAGTTCGCTCGCCGGTACGCGAACCGGAAGCGAACCAAAAACAGTAAGTATAAGGGAAGGAAACAGACACTTATGTTAAAAGAAAGACAGCTATAGGGGAGTAAACTAGAGATACTATTACCCGTAATCCACTGCTGATGATGTCACATATTACATCATTCATGACATGCTCAGTGACATCATCAGCAGAGGATTGCGGGTTTTTTGGCAACGTGCCTTATCCACGGTTTAATAACGCTGCCTTTTGCTTTATATAAGTTTTCAAATTGTATGAAATATATACCAATAGGTCGTTATGAACCTTTAGGTAGTGCTTTTCTTCATGAGGTCTGGTCGCTTCCATACACATACAGATGTTTCAAAGATGATCAAGAAGTTTATCTGAATGGAGAGGAATGCACTGAGACGCCAGATCATTCACAAATGTGTAGGCACATACAGTTACACGGTTCATGCAACAAACACCGACCAAATATGGCTTGCGTGTTGCAAGGCACGCCAGTTCCTGCTATCATCCCCACGTTCAAGTTGTTGGAAAATGGTAGTCATTTGATGCTCAATAATGAAGATTGTTCTGAGTTAATTAAAAGTATTCCTTTTATCGTAACAGTAAGTGAACGGGTTATTTGCTGCAGAAATGTTCTATTTCCTCCCACACATGAACATAGGGAGTTTTCAATCTGGCCACAAATACCAACCTTGGGAGAGATTTCAACGGCATGGCAAGAATAAGAGCTCTTTTGTCTCAGAGAGAGGTGGCCTTGAGTTCGGCCCGTGAAACTTTCGTGCTTCACATAGCGAACACCCGTACAGAGGTGCAGACCCTTTTCAATTCACATTTGCCTTTCAATTTCAGCAAGATGGTTCGGACTATCTTTAACGCATCCACCACAAACGCCCTGGCGCACTTTTTTAAAGTTGTTACCAGTGGTCTCGTGACTTCATTTGAGAAAATCTTTGGAGTCATCCCTGCTTTCTTTCATTCTATTTTCTCCACTCTGCTTCGTCGATTGGCATTTTTACTTGCATTACCAGCGGACGCTCTTGTGCTTTTTTACATTTTTAAATATGGATGTCCCTCCTATGCAACCTCCCACCCTGCAGCTGCTGACACTGTTCCGCAATCGCATGCTAGAATATTATGGCACAATGCCGTTGGCGATATTAAGCACGGCATATGGATTATCTTTTCGATTCTCCTACTTCACCTGTGTCCAGCCTGTATTTCACTGCCTGACCTGTGATTTCGATTGGGCCATTGATTTGTGTCTCTGCGGACCGGTTTCTCCTGACGTCGACTTTAATCAGCTGATGACTCCTATCATTACTCACGAGTTAGTTTGTCCTGGCGAAAGGATTATGGCTGTGGCATTGATGCATGCACTAATTGGTCCCTGGAATTTACTGGCGGCAGCACAGTCTTTCTTGGAACAGAGCTTTCTTGAAAACCCACCGAGCTGTCCTCTGATGGTGATAGAGGATCCGGTGCTGGGAGAGCACGTATGTTCTTTTCCGCTTTTAAATTGGATGGCTGAACTGTTTTCGGATGAAGACGGTGACTTCCTATTGGAGGCTGTTGCAGCTTATTTTGCATACACAGTTATGTCATAGACCTTTTTCATGTTTGATATGCTGAGTACTAGCATTTCATTGACAATTCATTGACTTATTTGTCAAGTTTTTATTATTTACCTTGCCTATTGGCTTAAGACTCGATAAAGTACTTGGCTGTTTTATTTTTCTTTAGCATTAAATTTTCCTAGTTTTTAATGCTTTACCTTGCGGACCGTCCACATATAAACTTGCAATCTGCTCTCATGAGATGGCACTTCTATTATCTTATTCAGTTCGTTTCCGGATCATGGGGAGGTGTCATCTAGGTCCTGGATATCTTTACACCGTGTTAAGTTAGCATGGGCTCATTACCGGTTTAAACGCCATTTTTCCTTTTTTGCAACTTCTGCACACGACACTTAGTTGTTGCTTTAGCTTTCCACCTAGTAGTTCATCGTGGTTTACATGAGAATAATATGTTATTGCTCTACTATCTGCTTTGCTTGTTAAACTATATCTGTACAGCGAGTGCTAAAGTTTCAAGAACAACACGATACAGAATTGTTATGAGGTCTGATCTCCACGACTTCATACTCATAACATAAGTGCAACTTCTGCCAATTCTGGGCATGAGGCGGGTTTTATATTGCTTTGCCGAACACACATACACAACAGTTGATGCGGTTCACATGAAGAGAGAGCTGGTGTATGCTGATGTGATTCCTTCAAATCTAAGACACTAAAGTATGGGCACGCCCTAAACCAACACAAAGAGACCTTCTTATCAAATAATATAATATGTGTATTAGGGAGGGTGAGATATAAGCAGCCGCGGGCCGTGGAGGGAGTTACGGTGAGGCAGGGAGGCGGTGAGGGGGAGAAGCAGGGTGGAGCCCTCTCTACCCTGCCCCTCCCCCTCCCCGCCTCCCTGCCCCACCGTAACTCCCTCCACGGCCCGCGGCTGCTTATAAGTGTTGCTAACTCTTATTCATTTACAGCATGTTAACATACTGTCACCATTCGCTTTTTATGTACTAGTAACTATGCTGGTAATTTTGCTACTGATAATATGTGTACTTGTATTCTCCACCCTGCTTCTCCCCCTCCCCGCCTCCCTGCCTCACCGTAACTCCCTCCACGG
The DNA here is from genome assembly GCF_964261635.1 of Lissotriton helveticus. Lineage (NCBI taxonomy): Eukaryota > Metazoa > Chordata > Amphibia > Caudata > Salamandridae > Lissotriton > Lissotriton helveticus. Next base: position 993,953,936 of record NC_136067.1, read on the forward strand.
CCCGCGGCTGCTTATAAGTGTTGCTAACTCTTATTCATTTACAGCATGTTAACATACTATCACCATTCGCTTTTTATGTACTAGTAACTATGCTGGTAATTTTGCTACTGATAATATGTGTACTTGTATTATCTAAGATACTACGCCTGAGAAGACGGCATTAGTAAATAAACATTTCAAATACACATGTGTTCTTCTTAACTCCATGTTCTGGTTTCTAAGAAATATATAACGACCGACTGTTCATGAGTTCCACGTATCCTGAGGTACTATAAGTTCATATTCTGGATTGTCTAAACATTGAGAGTTTGTTATATCCAATGTGACACTGTACCTAGCTTGCTAAGGAGTTTTTGATTACTAACATGAGTTTTGGGACACCCTAATTCGCCGAGGTTCCAATCCTCTGTCCACAGTTCTGTGTGAGAACAGAAACCCTGCGACAGGGGCACCCCCGACCCTTGCTGGAGCTTCATCACACTTGCGATACAACTCCAGCAATGCGCCACCTTTACGGCACAGATACATCACGCATCTGTGCTGTTTTTGCCCCATGATGCGCCGCATTGTAAATGCAGCACACCATAGGTGACGGAACAGCGGCACAGAATGACTAACACATCCCTGGTGATGCGCCAGTCATCATAAATGTATCCCTATGCTTCTTATCTTGTTAGAGATGAACCGCCATATGTATCATCAAAGTTTTTTGCATTTCCTAAATAGCGAACTTTAAGGAATAAATAGCGATTCTTTACCATTCCTAGTTTGCGATTAGCTATTTGCTAATTACAAATTACCCATTCATTTCCTTCATTTCCATAGGGCGGTTGGACTCACTTTTAGCTCGAACGGCTGAATGGATTTCCACGAAACTTGGCAAAATTGTAGAGACTGGTAGCCCGATGTGCCTTTGCTATGTCTCAAGATATATGCTCCAGTGGTTTTTACGAAAATTAACTTTGAAAAATATATATTGGGCTACATTGGCCTATATATATGTTGGAGCCCAAATGTAGCCCAATGTAGCCCAATGAAGCCCAATGTAGCCCAATGTAGCCCAAAGATGGCCGCCAGACACACAAAAAAACAAATGTAGCCCAAATATCAGCCAGATGTAGCCCAACTATAGCCCAGTGACAGAATGACCAATCAGCTTCGCAAACCTCCGTTACGCGAAGCGGAGCGCTGTTACAGATATATATCTTTTTTTGAACGTTAATTTCTCAAAATCCACTGGAGCACATATATTGAGACCTAGCAAAGGCACATCGGGCTACCAGTCCCTAATATTTTGCCAAGTTTCGTGCAAATCCATTCAGCCGTTCGATTATTATTATTATTATTTTTTTTGCCCCGCGGGGGCCTTTTAAAACCTCCACATCAAACCTAGGGGGTCAGCGAGGATCTACTATGCCCCCTTATGGTCATTTGCCCCTTCGCTTTGGCCTCCTCTTGTCTCTCGATCCTACCGAGAGACAAGATGGCGGCCGCTACGGACTGTTTGGAATGTTTACAGACACCGGAGAACCAATCAGCTTCGCTTCACAAAGCTCCGTTGCGCGAAAAGTCCGCGAACCGGAGCGCTGCCCGGTCCGCTGTTACAGATATATCTTTTTTTAAACGTTAATTTCTCAAAATCCACTGGAGCACATATATTGAGACCTACAAAAGGCACATCGGGCTACCAGTCCCTACAATTTTGCCAAGTTTCGTGCAAATCCATTCAGCCGTTCGGGCTAAAAGTGAGGCCAACCGCCCTATGGAAAACTCAATGTTAAAAACACGTTTTGGGACCCCCCTTTTTTCTCGGCCCCCCCTTGACGAACCCCCCCCGAATTTTCAAGGGCTGCTCAGGAACAAAATGTGCCATTTTCCTGAAAATTTCAGCCAATTCCGTCCACAAACGCCAAAGTTATTAGACATAGAATTTTCAAAAATCCCATAGAGAAAAAATCCTAACTATATATACCTACTGGCGACCGCCAGTAGGTAATATATATATATATATATATATATATATATATATATATATATATATATATATATATATATATATATATATATATATATATATATATATATATATATGTAACCTGCTGGCAGTCGCCAGTAGTTAGTTATAGTTACGACCTGGTTTCTATTCCAAAAACATTTTTCTGTTGCCAATATCTTTGGCGCCGTTTGTCAAATCTTTGAAAGTTTCGGGGTGACCTGTCAAGCGGGGGCCAATAAGATCTTTTGGTTCAGAAAGTACTCTTTTTGTTAAATGGTGTAAATCTATTCAGTAGTTCCTGAGAAATGTAAACATTTCTCAGATGTACAAATATGGCCACAGAAGATCCGCAAACCCTCCCGATCTCATGCCTGAGATCTGATTGGCTGGCAACACTACAAACCAGGAAGTGTTGGCAGACATCTTGTGACTCGGTTGAACCGAGTCACAAGGAAAAAAGTCAAAAAATTTGAAAATAAGAAAAGGGAGGCAGGGTAGAGACACCCTGACCCCGACTGGTCTGTGTAGGGGGTCCAAAATAAGCATTTTTTAAAAAACAATTTCAGCCGGAGTAGCATAACGTCCGCGAATCCAGCTGAACAATTAAAATAAAATAAAGTATGGTCTTCTGCGCTTTGTTTTCCATAATCCCCTGGGTGGGCCAGGTCCCGGGGCAATGATCTAAATATATGTGCGGGACTAAATGGGTCCCCTGCAGCCCCGAGTACCACCACCTCTCCAGGGCTTTATTTAAAGAAAAAGGTGTGGGGGGCACCTACCCCCCACTTAACCCTGGGGCACAAAGCAATTAATTGTGGGGGCCCATAGCAGCCCCCCGGCCCCAGGAACCTCCCCATCCTCTCTGGAGCTACGAAGAATATAGAAGGGGGGCCATGTGCCCACCCCTCCAGGAGCCCTCTTTGGCCCTGGGGACCACCCCCCCCCGGGCCGGCTCAAACAATGTCCCGGGGTGCCTACCCCCAGAACAGTGCAGTTGCCATAGCAAACACTGCTTTATTTCATGGAATTGCTTTTGGGCAGAGGGAGCTGCATGTTAGCAGCTCCCTCTGCCTAAAAGCAATGCCAGCTCTCACAGGGACGCCAACAGGGACCGCGGAGACTTTGAGGCTCCCCCCGTAGACCCAACGAGGGCCAAGCCCTGGGTGATCGGGCCCCTGGCAGAAAATAGCACGAGAGAGGGGCCACTTGGCCGCCCTCCCTTTTTTTTATGGCCTGGCCCCGGAGGATGGGGTGGAGTGGGAGTCGCACGACCCACTCCCTTAAAAAGTGCATAGAAAGGCCCAGCCCCGGAGGATGGGCTCCCCAGGGCATATATCGATCTTGGGATGGGGCCACGCGCCCCCCTCTATTTTAACTACAATACAAAATGGGTCAGGTCCCGGGGGTGGGGTCCCTGGGGTCCACAAGCGGCAAGAGAAGAAGGGCCACAAAGCCCCCTATACTAAATTAAAAGTAAAAGATAGAAATCAGCAACTTGTCTGAGGCACTGCCTCCTTTCTCCAATACTATGCAAATGCGCCTCCAGGTGCGCTCTTGGTTCGGGGATGAAGTCCCCGTTGCTGCTGAGGGTTCTTAGGGGCTAACTCGCCAACCAGGTACTTCCAGTAAGCCCCACTCAGTGGGACTGCTGATAGGTGGTCAAAGGCCACACCTCTTTTTACAACAATCTGATTTGTTTTGATGTGCATTGTAAATTTGCAGCTTGCAATTGTTTATATAAATTGTATCCTTAAGAAGACACACTATGTAATTGGTTTCATAGGGCTGAACCATGTCAAAGCATTTGGTGGAATTGACTTTAACAGGTGCGGGTCTGGAATATCAAGTATGGAATATGGTATTACCTTAATATCATAGCCAAAATATTGAGGGCAAAAATATTGGTAGATAAGTATATATACATTTTGTATACCTACCTCCACATATATGTTGTACACATACCTTGAAGAGATATATATTTATTCAAGGTACATAGCTATGGAGTTGGGAACAATAAATATATACCTCCATCTGTCCAATTACCTGTCAATATTTTGGCCCCAATATTTTGCCTTTGATATTAGGGTAGCACGATATGCCATACTAGAACCCATAAATCATGTGAGCCCAATTGTGCTCTGCTTTCTTCATTAACCTCTCTTTTTTCCTATGACTTATCTTTTGTGTTGCTGTAAACATTTCAAGAATGCTGTTGATGTTTGGACAAAAAAAAAATCAAGTTGTACAACTAAACAAAATTTAAGTTTTGTATGCAACTGTAGAAGTTGTTTTCTTGAGAACACTACATTAAGGCATACCAAGGAGTAAGGATGGCGTTGACAGGGAAATGCACTGTGTTCAAATGTGAGATGACACTAGATCCACCATTCGAAACACCTTTTTTACTAAGCTAATGCAGGTGAGAATGTTTTTGAAGGGACCACCCTAATTAGTTTGGTCCTTGCAACACTATTTAGCCTGCATTCTTTTGGGCCGTGGCCAACATATAAAACATTAGCAGTTGTGGATAGAAAACCTCCTGAAATGTCCTCCTTCTGCTGGGAAAGGTTCCTCAGAATACAAATTTGGACGGCTTACTTTCAGGAATAGCAGATATGTTGAGTGGTCCGTCATGCTAGACTGTCATGGTGGATCTGATGTTGCGAACAATTTTTCTCAGAAGAGGCTACTTAGTCGAGTAGGCCAAAATGTCTGTCTGCATGATGGAGTACTATATACAACACAAGGCCTGTTCCTATAGTGAGTGCACTTCTTCTGATCATAGCCAAACAATAAAATGATTTGATTTATTTGGAAGAGCGGCTGTAACGTCTAGCCATCTTGTGTTCCTAGATCAGGGTCACCCTTTTGAACAAAACATTAATTCAAATGATGCGTTGTTTTCTCTACGCCTCCCCCAAGAGCTCTCTGGATTGTAAGGTGGGTGATAAATTTGGGTGATAAGCGTAGACCCACATTGGTAGTATAAATGTGGAGCAGATAACCAAGATTATCATTCGTCACCTTTACTTTTTCTTTATACACTATCACATCTTGGTTAAGAGTGGTGGACGCTGATGATGAGACCTTAGGCAGTAGGCGAGTACCATCCTGCGAGCCTCCATGGTGTTACTCCCGTGAGGCTCCACCACTCTGTTTCTCACTTTTTCGATTCCACGCACCATACACTCCAGAGAGCTCTTGGGAGAGGCGTAGAGAAAACAATGCATCATTTTAATTAATGTTTTGTTCAAAAGGGTGACCCTGATCTAGGAACACAAGATGGCTAGACGTTACAGCCGCTCGTCCAAATAAATCAAATCATTTTATTGTTTGGCTATGATCAGAAGAAGTGCACTCACTATAGGAACAGGCCTTGTGTTGTATATATTACGGTGGGAGGGGGACGACCTGTTCCTGATCCCCTTAGCTCCTTGGTGTAATCAGTTTTGAGAACGGCAGCTTAGCCGTGAGAGCTTAACGAATTTCGCTTGAGAAAAGTGGTACACACCTAGCGGTGGTCTATGCCATTTGGCATTGTTTGATGATTCACAAAAATTCCCCTCAGTATTACGAATAAATTATCATGAGTATGGCCACACACTGTCCAGCCTTCACTGATGACCATATAGCATCTATCTTGTCTGGCCCCTCACTATTACCAGATGCCCCTCTAAGTGGTAGATCTACTACACGTGATGAATGGGAGAAGCCTTCTAATACCAGGAAACGCCAAATTAGAATAGCGCTACATGGAGCGTTGATGACAGAGTACCTTAGAGCAGGAGCAGCCCAAGCCAGTCTCCTAGTACGCATACAGCCCAAGATCTTTTTAGAAGATAAAAGATTTAGAGCTGACTGGAGCTACATCGCGAATAAGTGCACAAGGGACTGGCTGGTTTTAATTATTGAAACAGCTAAAAGACTAAGTGAGGAACTTCTCAAAGAGATCCTAGACATAGAAGAAGCAATAAAGGCAGACAAGACCATCATAGACACCAAAGAACAGTTAAGTAAAATTCAAAACGATCTAGGTGAATACCAGACCTATATGGTCAATCAAAAAATTAAAGGCCTCAAAAGAAATCTAGACAGGTTCAGCCACGAATGGGCATACCCCTACACAGAGGATAGCTATTATCAACAAGGTCAAGAACAGAGCAACCTACCCCAAGGTCAAGGAGGAGGGCGGCAACAAGGGAAGAGGGCACCAAACAACTGGTCCTTTGACAATACCAGTAGTGAAGAAGACGACGCAAACGCCCAACCAAATACCGCTAATCAATGGACAAGGTTTGACCCTAACAATAGAACAAACGAGGATCTAAGAGCCCTTTTCCGGGTTATTTTAGGGCAGCAATCTCTACACCCTGCAAATCAAAGAGGAGTAAGCCACAGAGGCAGAGGACGAGGACGGGCACGACAGAACCTCAACGCAACATGGCAGATGTTCTCGCCCAGAATAACACGGAACCGAGGCAGAATCCCCCCACAACTGTGAGGCAGAACACCATAGTAGTAAATCTATCAGAATACCAACTGAGTGAAGATGAACTAAGGGTCCTCAATAAGGGGTTGGGATATGATCCCACACCCAAACATGATAGCTTCCTGCTAAGAGGGGAGATATACGGGCTTATGAGGAAGATTAAACTTAAAAAATTCTTCCATGGAAAAGAACAAGACAAACAAGATAATCAATCCCTGTTCTCCACCAACCTGAGGTGTCCTTCAACATTCTGTCCTCCAAACAATGCAGTAGGATCGGAAGTACAAGTATTTGAGCAAAAGGTATTGCACGACATTGCCAATCTGGAACAAAATATGAGTAGCACACCTCATATGAATATGAGCAAAAAAGATTGGGAAGCCCTTAGAGCCCTAGAAAAGAATACTGCCATCACCATCAAACCGGCCGATAAGGGCGGGCGGTGGTGGTGATGGATACAATAAACTATGAGAAGGAAGTACAACGCCTGCTGGGAGATCGCCATAACTACAGACCTTTGACCAAAGACCCAACCAGAGAATTGCAAAACACCATCATTAAACAGGTTGCGGATGTAAAAGAAAAGAAATGGGTGACATATAAAGAAGCCGAATTCCTAGTAAACTTGAAACCAAGGATGCCGGCGTTCTATATAGTGCCAAAAATTCATAAAGCACAACAGCCACCACCCGGACGCCCAATCGTGTCAGGGATACAGTCATTACTAGAGCCATTGTCACAGTTTTCGGACTACTTTCTTAGAGAGTGTGTAGTTACACAACGGTCCTATGTATAAGACACAACAGATGTGTTAAAAATACTGGATGATATCACCTATGACCAAAGTGATAACTTGCTGGTCACTATAGATATAGAATCCTTATACACTAGCATCCCCCAGGAAGCAACGCTGGTGGCAGCAGCACGCGCCCTGGGGGAATGCGAGTGGTTCTACGGCACGCCCCAAACTTTTTGTATTACAATGCATTGAGATCTCATTAACCAACAGCTTCTTTGCATTCAAGGGCCAGATATACCTACAGGTCTCTGGGACCTCGATGGGGGCAACTTTTGCCCCCAGCTTGGCCTGTATTTATGTTGGCCAATTCGAGGCATATTATATTCATCATGACAGTAATCTCTTCCAGAGGAACATTGTCGTCTGGAAGAGCTATATTGATGACGTGCTATGCTTATGGCACGGCACTGAAAGCAGACTATATGAATTTCTGACGTGGTTGAACAGCTTAGACCCTTGTCTTAAGTTCACATGGACAGTCAGCAGGACCTCGGCCACCTACCTTGATTTAGACATTCGAGTGGAAAATAACAATCTAGTAACAAGTGTCCACCAAAAACCCACGGACAAAAATTCATTACTCCACTACAGATCATACCATCCACGAGCACTTCGTGATTACTTGCCGGTGGGGCAATTTCTGAGATACCGCCACAACTGTTCATCAGTGCATGAATTCACTAACCAGTCCCAGGAACTAGCTATTAAACTGTGCGAACTAAAGTACCCTAAAAAGGTAATTAGACAGGCACAGAAGCGGGCATTCAACACCCCACGAGAAGTACTCCTAGAACGCACAGTGAAAACCAGTGAAGACTGTATCCCAGTGGTCACCACTTTTGGACCTACATCAACACAAGTATGCCAGATCATCAGGCGACACTGGCACCTCTTAAGTACGAGCAATATGAAGATGCCACAACCTAGATTTGCGTTCAAGCGATCAACAAATTTTTGAGATCGCTTGCTCCACACTCGCCCATGACAAATAACACAAGAGACCAATCTCCCGCATGGACACTATCCGTGCGGGGATGTTCCATCTGCGAGCTCACGTCACCTACTAAGACAGTCAATCTGAGAGGGAACTCTAAACACTTTTTGATATTCCAAGGATGTTCGAAGATTAGCAGCGTGTTGTTGCAGGTACGGAATAATGCTTAAATAATGTAGGAGAAAGAGCACAGTTTGGAATTTTCGGGAGGAGGGATAACAGATTAACATAAATAGTTGAGAACTAGAGGGTTTATACTGGAGTGATAACATGAGGAACTTTAACCGCGGCGTAATGTGGGTAACTGCTTGATACAAAATAGAGAATGTAAACATGGTGTGACAAACACAATAACTGTCAGTTAAGTGAAGGGCATGGGATTCAATGAAATTTGGTGGTGAAATATTTTTTGTTACATCAAGTATTTTTTGTGACATTAATATGTACTGATTACGGTTTTATCTGTGATTCTTTTAGTGACCCCTGACGAAGGGCTATTTAAGCCTGAAATGCATTGGGTTGTAATGCGAATAAAAGCTGCTTTTTATGAACAAGCGCTCAGCCGTGTTCCTGATTGAGGTCTGGATGGGCACTTTGGGGACATTAGAAACTTGGAAAAAAGCGTGTATTTCCATGTGTGGACTAAAACTGTAGAAATTAGCAAAAGTAATAAGAAAACGTAAATCAAAAGATACTGACAAGATAAAGAATGAGTAAAGAGATGAATACGCCTTCAATGGCAAATCTTCGCTGTGCACTGGTTTGGGGAGAAAGGTCTTCCTGCATTGGGGTTGTTGTCTAAATCGTGTCATTTGGGCATGACACTAAGCCAAGTTGCACGCAAATTGGATTATAATGGATTACAGGATTAAACTGCGATAAGTATGAGAACCATGGTGTGCATCCCACCCCCATACATTGCTTTATTCAACAAGCCCATCGGGGATAGCACCCTCTCGAGTAAATGGATTAAAACGGAAAACAATGACATTGCAGTATAAGTCAAAACGATGGTGCTGACATCAACGTTCATGAAAGAGACAGTGTTTTAATGTTTAATCAGGTTCACTGTTTGTATTAACGCAGTGTAGTGACACTGTAACAAGTTACGAGGATGCATGATTGTAACATATTTTGTACTTTAAATGACCAGCCTAGATACTTTGTAGTGCATCATGGTAATGTGAGTTTAGTTTTTCATGTTCGAACGCCTTCAGCGTAACTCGTGCCAGGTGCGGGTTGAGTGGGGCGGAGCAACAGAGGATATCCGGTTTAATGGACGCAGGGGAGAGGGAACTCTAAACACTTTTTGATATTCCGAGGATGTTCGAAGATTAGCAGCGTGTTGTTGCAGGTACGGAATAATGCTTAAATAATGTAGGAGAAAGAGCACAGTTTGGAATTTTTGGGAGGAGGGATAACAGATTAACATAAATAGTTGAGAACTAGAGGGTTTATACTGGAGTGATAACATGAGAAACTTTAACCGCGGCGTAATGTGGGTAACTGCTTGATACAAAATAGAGAATGTAAACATGGTGTGACAAACACAATAACTGTCAGTTAAGTGAAGGGCATGGGATTCAATGAAATTTGGTGGTGAAATATTTTTTGTTACATCAAGTATTTTTTGTGACATTAATATGTACTGATTACGGTTTTATCTGTGATTCTTTTAGTGACCCCTGACGAAGGGCTATTTAAGCCTGAAATGCATTGGGTTGTAATGCGAATAAAAGCTGCTTTTTATGAACAAGCGCTCAGCCGTGTTCCTGATTGAGGTCTGGATGGGCACTTTGGGGACATTAGAAACTTGGAAAAAAGCGTGTATTTCCATGTGTGGACTAAAACTGTAGAAATTAGCAAAAGTAATAAGAAAACGTAAATCAAAAGATACTGACAAGATGAAGAATGAGTAAAGAGATGAATACGCCTTCAATGGCAAATCTTCGCTGTGCACTGGTTTGGGGAGAAAGGTCTTCCTGCATTGGGGTTGTTGTCTAAATCGTGTCATTTGGGCATGACACTAAGCCAAGTTGCACGCAAATTGGATTATAATGGATTACAGGATTAAACTGCGATAAGTATGAGAACCATGGTGTGCATCCCACCCCCATACATTGCTTTATTCAACAAGCCCATCGGGGATAGCACCCTCTCGAGTAAATGGATTAAAACGGAAAACAATGACATTGCAGTATAAGTCAAAACGATGGTGCTGACATCAACGTTCATGAAAGAGACAGTGTTTTAATGTTTAATCAGGTTCACTGTTTGTATTAACGCAGTGTAGTGACACTGTAACAAGTTACGAGGATGCATGATTGTAACATATTTTGTACTTTAAATGACCAGCCTAGATACTTTGTAGTGCATCATGGTAATGTGAGTTTAGTTTTTCATGTTCGAACGCCTTCAGCGTAACTCGTGCCAGGTGCGGGTTGAGTGGGGCGGAGCAACAGAGGATATCCGGTTTAATGGACGCAGGGGAGAGGGAACTCTAAACACTTTTTGATATTCCGAGGATGTTCGAAGATTAGCAGCGTGTTGTTGCAGGTACAGAATAATGCTTAAACAGTGTAGGAGAAAGAGCACAGTTTGGAATTTTCGGGAGGAGGGATAACAGATTAACATAAATAGTTGAGAACTAGAGGGTTTATACTGGAGTGATAACATGAGGAACTTTAACCGCGGCGTAATGTGGGTAACTGCTTGATACAAAATAGAGAATGTAAACATGGTGTGACAAACACAATAACTGTCAGTTAAGTGAAGGGCATGGGATTCTATGAAATTTGGTGGTGAAATATTTTTTGTTACATCAAGTTGTAATGCTCCCTGACATTAATATGTACTGATTACGGTTTTATCTGTGATTCTTTTAGTGACCCCTGACGAAGGGCTATTTAAGCCTGACATGCATTGGGTTGTAATGCGAATAAAAGCTGCTTTTTATGAACAAGCGCTTCAGCCGTGTTCCTGATTGAGGTCTGGATGGGCACTTTGGGGACATTAGAAACTTGGAAAAAAGCGCCTATTTCCACGTGTGGACTAAAACTGTAGAAATTAGCAAAAGTAATAAGAAAACGTAAATCAAAAGATACTGACAAGATGAAGAATGAGTAAAGAGATGAATACGCCTTCAATGGCAAATCTTCACTGTGCACTGGTTTGGGGAGAAAGGTCTTCCTGCATTAGGGTACAGAGTTTGGCATCTGAACAAATTCAGTAACTGCAACACCTGTAGTGTAATATATAGACTAACATGTCCGTGCGACTTACACTACATAGGGCTCACATCTCGCAAGGTGAAGGTCAGAATACAAGAGCATATGAGCACACTGCGAACAGGCAAACTCACTACTAAGCTGGTCCAACACTTTCAATTATTGAAACATACCCCGAGGGACATCCGATGGGTAGTATTAGAGAAAGTGCAGGGAGACCAGTTTAACATAGAAAGGAGACTCAGCAACAGAGAAGCCAGATGGATTTACCAAGAGGGTGTAGACCAAGTTGGACTCAACGACCTCATTGAATGGGGCAAAGTGGACATTTAAGTTATGTGTTGTGAAACCACATGGAATACAAGAGGAATTAATTAGAGACTTGACACCTAAGAGCTAGATGTGTTACATCCACCTAGGTACATATCCCTTTGTAGCACCACATTACCAATGGAGTAACTATACATTGAATACTACAAGCTGTGTGCATAATTATACAGGCATGAATAACACATATCCAACCCTACATCATTATAATGTATCGTTTTGATTTATGTTTGTCTCTTGGCACTAACTGAATAAAGGTGTGTTCAGGAGTTCCTAACACCGATATGGACAATGGTAACTGTGGGTCTGCAGATGTAGGACCACTCTATACACTTGAAATAAGGATATTTCAATGGCATAGAGTAACAGAAAAACATATGTTTAATAATTGGGTGCAGGAATGGTCATGCTGACACTAGCACATTAACTCCTGTTATAAATACACAAATGAGATAATAATGAGTAAACTAGGTGGTGAACACTAACTTAGTTGTAAATACAGAGAAACTCCACAGATATAGGTAATTCCGCCGTTATGACGGTAGATAAAGGATAACTATTGCACATTCAAAGATGGCACCCAGGCTCGATCGAGATGCAAAATAAACAATTACCGCGATCACGTGACCAACGCACGTACGCGGCAATCTCGATTGAGGCTATAACCACAACACAGACCAGGAACCACACGGTGCTGAGACAACGCTCAACAAACCGCAAGGTCCCGGTAAGCGTGTGAATGGGAGAACGATGTTAATAACCATCGCGAATGAATGAAATTTGGGTGATAAGCATAGACCCACATTGGTAGTATAAATGTGGAGCAGATAACCAAGATTATCATTCATTAAACAGCCGCGTTACTCGGCAGCAGGCTCCAAAAGTTTAAAAGTGTAAAAGTTTAAAAGTTTGCTAAATGCCCAAACGAAGATAGATATCGATTACAGAAAATGCAACACCGGTATGAAAGGCATGAATGTGATCATTGATCTTTGTACCATATTATTTCAGGCTGACAGCTGCAGCACGAGGGCGCAAATCTGTAAAACTGTGACAGAAGCACACCAACTCTCGGGGTATAGGTATGCCTTTGGAGCGCTGAGAAATGGTAAATTGTTCGTGATACAGCAGGGGAACTTGAGACACATGTGCATGTGATGCATATGTTAACCTTTTAACCTTTTAACAATTGAATCATTCAGAAGTTTTAATGCCAAACAGATTAGAGATGCGTTGCTTTTCCCTTTTTTATATTATTCACAGGTACATCTCTGAGATTTGGTGCAGGGTGGAGTGACAGACCCAGGCCCTGAAGAAGTTGCTGTAAGTTACAAATAGGCAACGAAATATGTTGGCTTTTTAATGGGGCAGGCACACAGCATAGAATAAAGGATATTTAGCTAGTGTGTTTCTGCTCGGTTTTATAACTCACAGGACTAGTGAGCCATTTGACACACTTCTCCGCACTTTGGGTCCAAAACCCGCAATACACCACACTTGGGGTATAGGCAGACTCTGTTTCCCAGCACCTTTACTTTTTCTTTATACACTATCACATCTTGGTTAAGAGTGGTGGACGCTGATGATGAGACCTTAGGCAGCAGGTGAGTACCATCCTGCGAGCCTCCATGGTGTTACTCCCGTGAGGCTCCACCACTCTGTTTCTCACTTTTTCTATTCCACGCACCTTACACTCCAGACAGCTCTTGGAGGAGGCATAGAGAAAACAATGCATCATTTTAATGAATATTTTGTTCAAAAGGGTGACCCTGATCTAGGAACACAAGATGGCTAGACGTTACAGCCGCTCGTCCAAATAAATCAAATCATTTTATTGTTTGGCTATGATCAGAAGAAGTGCACTCACTATAGGAACAGGCCTTGTGTTGTATATATTTCGGTGAGAGGGGGACGACCTGTTCCTGATATCCTTAGCTCCTTGGTGTAATCTGCATGATGGAGTACTTCAAGTTAGTGACTCTGGCTGCTGACAGAACAAGAGTAGTTCAGCAGCTTACCCTAAATGAGGCCTGACTTTCTCTGTGTTCATTTCCACCTTTAGTCTCTTATTCAAATCAGGCCAGAGATGGCTTGAAGACCACATGGTCTCACTTCGCATACCTGCTGGGATGCCCACTCAGGGTGTAAGGATATTTTTTATGTACATATGTAAAGATAAATGCACATAAACTATATGAAAATTGAACAATCTTTCTTGAAACATAGGTCTACGCTAAGAGTACAACATTAATTAGAGACATGAAACAAACTATCTCCAACCTTGGACAGAATCACCCATATAGCTATGCTTCTGATGAAAACCTTTAACTACACTGTTAGAAAGATACGTGCACATAAACTATATGACGATGGAACTCACACTTTTTCTAAAGAAACACAGATCTACACTTAGGGGTCGATTACAATATCATTCGGAAACCATTCTGACCGAATCGGTTTCAGAATGGTTTCCGACCGAATCGGATTCAGCGAGTCCGTTTGAACGATTATAATGTTTTCCCAACACCCTTGGGTCGGACACACATTGACTTCAATGTGAGCCTGTGTTCTGACGGAATACACAGGCTCCCATTGAAGAAAGGGGTGGTTGAGGAAAATCGTGCACCTGTGCCTGCCACACCGTTCATGGTTTGAAAGGGGGGACTCATTGGTTCCCCAAGGGTCAGATTTGGAGAACCGGGGTGAAGGGGGGCCTGCTACGGGCCCCCAAAGTCAGATTCCAACAGCTGATCCGTGTCGAAACAACTGTTTCGAAAAGGCATTCCGAATCTGACATCCCTATTACTAGTCAGAAACGTGGTCCGTGGACTTGTATGAGTCAGCTCTGAATGACTCGGTTACTCCAAATGCCGTACGGAACCAAGTCGGACAGTCCGAACGTTTTCCGAACATCAAAATTGGTCGTTCGAAATGTTTCTGAGTTGGTCAGAAACAAGGCTTCCGAATCGGATTTTAACAAATCGAATACCATTCGGAGCCTTTCTGAACAACTTTGTAATCGACCCTTAAGAGTACAACATCCTTAATCAGAGACATGAAACAAAGTATCACCAAACTTGGACAGAAACACACATATTGCTACACCTCTGATGAAACCTTCAAGTCCACTTTTAGGAAACCAGAGGATGTTTACAGATAGAGAGAGGGAATTAATAAAAAGGAACTGGATGAACTATTAGGTGAATACAACTAAAAAAAATTATAAAACCATTACTTCCCATGGCACCAAATGTTTAAAAAACTGCACTTATTTGCTAAGTGCTTTGATTGCAACTCAACAGTAAGTCGATTCTTTGCACCATAAATCAATTACCTCTGCTTATTAATACCAACGGGAGTGGATACAGGATGTTATTAAGGTATTTCTTAAGTGTAAGTTTAGCTTCATTGACTTTTAGTACAATTATTTAGCTGGTACAAAAGAAAAACAGTTTTAAGTCTTCATGAGTTATACGCATATCGTTTATCAACATCTTTGGACATGGGGGTTGCTGGAAGTAAAGAATAGTACTCACTAGGCAATATTCCAAGAGACCTCTAAAAAATTAGGGAGTTGGGCCAGATTCCCAGTGGCTAGTATGAAACATTTCTGCTGTTAGCATGGTGTGGTCTCCAGCAGTCGGAAGGAAAAAGCTGCAAGCAATCCTAGAAAGCTGTAGGGTGAAGAGATTTCTAAATATTTATTCAGACCTTCACTGAAAGATAAATTATGAACCATGGCTAGGCTGCAAGCAAAGGTAGCACAACCTTTGAATTCTAACAATTCCCACAGAAAAGGGGGACATGTTTGATATATTCTGTCCATGATCCTTACTGCTGTGTATTTTGTATTCTCTTCACAGGGACTCATGCCAGTTTTGTGGTAGTTGTCATTTCATATAACCTATGCTATTTCTATAGCCATAATTCATCTTGAGTGACACTCATAATAATAAAGTCATGAATTGATGAAAAGCTCCAAGAGGACAAAAGTTCTACTAGAGACTGAAGACGGATGTGAGGACCACTGATCCAGTGATCACAGGGCTTAGAGGACTCGCTCTCTGGCAGAACCTTTTAGAACCTTTCAGTGATCCCACGCAATCGGTTTCTCCAGATGACGGTCTTTTCCAGTACAAATTATTCAAGTCACTAATCACCGGTACATTTGAGGAAAACTGCAGGCTTTTGAATCTGCTCAAAGGAAGCCCTTGGAAAAGAGCTTGGAGGAGTGAAGGTTTCTGGATGCAACTTTTTTTAGTTCTTGACTTAGATCAGGGTGAAGACAGTTTAAGGCTTCCATTATCATCGTGGATGTCTTTAATTGGGGGTTTAGGTGTCTTCAGGACAATGCCGCTGAATAGCTATTCCTGGACAATACCTTTTTGAATTTTTCTACTGTTATTCTTCTGAGGATGGTTAACTCAGCTAGCAGATATATTCAACCTCATTTTCAGAACTATTGCAGCAGCAGAGCTACTAGGCACTCTTTCACAAAAGTGTTTAGACACTGTCTACCAGCAGACGTGCCAGGACCATGGGTCCAACGATGGTCCTGAAGGAACATTTTAATATTGGTGAACAGTCAAGAAACCGCTATTAAGTTGCCCATCGTGGAAGCTTCTCCGTAGACTTAAGCCAATGTCCCTTGGCAAGTAAAAATTAATGAAAATCATATTGCTGCTGTTCTTCATTCCTGTCCTAACCACAGATGATTTTGTGACACCTGTGTGTTAAGAAACTTGCACTGCACAATCCTGACCCTTGAAACACATCCAAGAATTGATGTTTTTGTTGTATGGAATTTGTTTTATACAAAGTCTTCTACATGCTTTCTCCCCAGAGGTAATTTTATGCTTCTCCAAGAGAAATCTTAGGAGCTGGGGAAATATCAGCTCTAATTAGAGGAATATAGCAAAGTTTTCTATGCGCCTGCAGCTGAAACAAATATGTTTTAACTATTCAAGAATGTTCAATTGTAAATAGAAAATTGATTAGAAAAGAGCTTCAATTTAATTCAATTTAATTACATAGATGACAGCTTGATTTATATATAAAGTGAAGTCAGTTTTATTTCTGCTATTGAAAACACAGTGTATGCACAAATCGTTAAAATAACCAAAGCATTACATAGATACAAGCATTGTCAAAGCATATAAATTGTCTTTTTCATATGAGCGACAAGCTGTTGGCTTTGCCACTGTTCATCTGTAAAGAATTGTTTAAATAAAGTAAAAGAACAAAATACTGGAAGTAAAGTAAACAAATATATTTTGTTATTTCAAAACTGTACATTAAATTCAATGTTTTCAATCTTTATACATGTCACGGTTTATTTTTCAAATACTTTGCACTCTGGAAACTATTAGAAAGAATAAGGAAGTGTCAGATGTAAAAGGAAATACTTGCCAAGTCCTAATTTACTTTTCATAATATTCAGCCATATTGGCCCCTGCAGTAACTCTGAAAGCAGTTTTATGGGCCTCCAGGAGAAATGTCATGCTAAATACACCTTATGCCTCAGACACCAGCTGAGTGAGTGCTTCAGATGGCCCTCCCCCAGTGCCTTAAAAGCCTTTGTGTTCCAAAACGTATGCTTTCATGCAATATCCGGAATGCAGGAGGTAGAATAAAAACAACTCTTCAAGTCTGCTCTGCAGCAACTACTCAACAAAAATATCCCCGCTGCTGTCCTTTCATAGGCGGGTGGATAGTACGGGGTCAGGTATATGAGGGAGGAAACAGCACATGAAGGGGAGAGAGAGAAGATACATGTCATAGAAGCATACATTTTCATCTGAAAGTTTTGCATAAGTACAATATATAAATAATGGGGGTTTAGGTGTCTTCAGGACCATGTCCCTAAATAGCAATATCCTGGACAATACCTTTTTGAATTTTTCTACTGGTATTCTTCTGAGGATTGTTAACTCAGCTTGCAGATATATTCAACCTCATTTTCAGAATTATTGCAGCAGCAGAGATACTAGGCACTATTTCACAAAAGTGTTTAGACACTGTCTACCAGCAGACATGCCAGTACCATGGGCCCAACGATGGTCCTGAAGGAACATTTTAATATTGGTGAACAGTCAAGAAACAGCTATTAAGTTGCCCGTTGTGGAAGCTTCTCCATAGACTTAAGCCAATGTCCCTTGGCAAGTAAAAATCCTTGAAAATCATATTGCTGCTGTTCTTAATTCCTGTCCTAACCACAGATGATTTTGTGACACCTGTGTGTTAAGAAACTTGCACTGCACAATCCTGACCCTTGAAAAACATCCAAGAATTGATGTTTTTGTTGTATGGAATTTGTTTTAAACAAAGTCTTCTACATGCTTTCTCCCCAGAGGTAATTTTATGCTTCTCCAAGAGAAATCTGAGGAGCTGGGGAAATATCAGCTCTAATTAGAGGAATATGGCAAAGTTTTCTATGCGTCTGGCCGAAACAAATAAGTTTCGGCCAGCTGAAACAAATATGTTTTAACTATTCAGAATGTTCAATTGTAAATAGAAAATTGATTAGAAAAGAGCTTCAATTTAATTCAATTTAATTACATAGATGACAACTTGATTTATATATAAAGTGAAGTCAGTTTTATTTCTGCTATTGAAAACATAGTGTATGCACAAATCGTTAAAATAACCAAAACATTACATAGATACAAGCATTGTCAAAGCATATAAATTGTCTTTTTTATATGAGCGATGAGCGACGAGCTGTTGGCTTTGCCACTGTTCATCTGTAAAGAATTGTTTAATTGGTAAAGCAAACAAACATATTTTGTTATTTCAAAACTGTACATTAAATTCAATGTTTTCAATCATTATACATGTCACAGTTTATTTTTCAAATACTTTGCACTCTGGAAACAATTAGAAAGAATAAGGAAATGTCAGATGTAAAAGGAAATACTTGCCAAGTCCTAATTTACTTTTCATAATATTCAGCCATATTGGCACCTGCAGTAACTCTGAAAGCAGTTTTATGGGCCTCCAGGAGAAATGTCATGCTAAATACACCTTATGCCTCAGACACCAGCTGAGTGAGTGCTTCAGATGGCCCTCCCCCAGTGCCTTAAAAGCCTTTGTGTCCCAAAACGTATGCTTTCATGCAATATCCGGAATGAAGGAGCTAGAATAAAAACAACTTTTCAAGTCTGCTCTGCAGCAACCACTCAGCAAAAATATCCCCGCTGCTGTGCTTTCATGGGCGGGTAGATAGTAGGGGGTCAGGAATATGAGAGAGGAAGCAGCACATGAAGGAGAGAACGAGAAGATTTTGTCATAGAAGCATACATTTTCATCTGAAAGTTTTGCATAAGTACAATATATAAAAAATGGCATATAAATAAACAGCTTTCACGTAGTAATGGACTGAAAGCAAATTCACAAATAGATCTTTATTTGTCAACTGTAGCACTATATTGACCACCTAATCAAGATCCAGCCAAAGGTCAAAATGATGCATCAAAGTTGAAAATTGTGAACACCTCCTTATTCTACTTGTCAGCTTTCCCCAGAATATTATAGAAAGAGTTGCTTTTTGTTGCATTTTTAACATCATCAGGGCTTCATTCCACGTCCTAGTCTCGAATAAAGATAACATTGATTTTAAAATCAAAACCTTGTACTTGGCAAACAAAGTACATAATAAGTGCCTCATATTCTACACAACCTTCTACAAAATCATTGTCATCTATATTTCCTGGGAGTAATCTGCCATACTCCTTTGGTCAGTAGTACAAGAATGCATATGAGTGGTCTGTAAACATGTTTTGGATCACAAGAAATTAGTCCCTTTTATTCTGAGTGCAATAGCAACATTTACAAGAACATTCCAATAGTACTTTGCATTTATAGTGATCAGAAGGCCTTCATCCATACATTCTGAGGATAAGTGGGATCAATACCTGCTCGTGATACAATGCTACCCTACAACTGTTAGAACTGGGGAACAAATTCAAACGAAACAATTGGTAACAAGTGATACAACATACTGTGTATATCTAATCAAGCGTCCATGCGGAAAATGTATACTTCAGAAAAAAAAGAAAAGCAAAAATGTGCTTAATAAAATTAACATAGGATCTCGCTCTCTGATTCACAATGATTTATATGGTTGGGTATATGGGCCCACAATAATGCTCTGGAACATAATAACATTGTTTGACTCTCCTTTACTGCTGATTGGATACGCTGCTGCTGTCTATTTGAACATGTTTACATATCCTACTGATAACCACTGTTATGGTCTTGCAATCAGAAAAAATTTCAATATAAATATTTAAGAAGAAAAAAATTAACATAGGAGCAAACTTCATTTGAGAAATACCAAATTACGCATTGACGTTCGTTGGATGGAAGAAAGACACAATCGAAACCAGAAATTATGTCAAAATATAGAAAAGTACAGACATCAGAAAAGGAGGGGCTAAGCGGGTATATGTATCAAATACTGTATTACGTTTATCAAATATCGATTTTTAGAGATTCGCGATTTGAGAATCGCAAAACAGGATGTAATAAAAAAATTCACAAATATTTTGCGATTCCTTGCCATTCCTTAATTGCAATTAGCAAATTGCGAATCGCAATTAAGGAATACCTTCCCATTCATTCCTATGGGCCTAGAGGCCCATAGGAATGATTGTGTAGTCAGTCGCAATTTGCGAGTAGCCATTAGGTACTCGCAAATTGCAAATGCAATTACAAGGGTGCAAGGGTATAATAATGCTACTCTGTTGCACCCCTGAAATGAGCATGTGTGCACATGTGGCACACATACATGCCCTAAGGGCATGTATGCACGCCACATGGCACTTTGAAAAATCCCAAAAAGTGCATTTTTCAAAGAAATCGCATATTACCACCAACTTCAAGTTGGTGGTAATTTGCGATTTCTTAAGGAGAATTTGCACAACTTGGGTGCTTTCAACATCCCATTTAAGGAATCGCAATTTGCGATTCTTGAAATGCATTCGTAAATTAGGGAATCACAAATTTTGCGATTCCCTATTTTGCAATGGCCTTTTGGGATGATACATCCCAAAAGGCTTTTTCCCATTTGCAAACGGGCCGGCCCGTTTGCCAACGGGAAATGGTCTTCATACATATGCCCTTTGGATCCAATACTGGCAAGGAGAGGGACGAAGCATCTTGACTGTTCACAACCTGAAGAGTTATATGACGAAGTGGACCTAATGTATGTTATTTGAATACATACATGTTTGTGAGATAAGCATATCAAACTATCTGTAAATACTGCAAGATATATGTTTCATAGTAAAGATAGCTACATAAGTCTGTTGAAGATCATACTCACAGAGTTATGAGTGGACGGATAGCAGAAAATTCCTGAAAATGCATGTCCCATAGTAGACAATTATGGCGTCCTTTTAGTGATAGATAGTATATAGTGACCTTTTATTCACAGTGATAAAGAGATTATGTCATCATATACTCAATATTATATATTTTATATAAACAAATACTGCCATAAATGTGTTTATTATTTTGTTTACATTGGCTTCATTTTAACACAAAATTGACAGATTGATGGCAGTTTGTATCGATGTTTTATTATGGTGCACACATAATTGTTTATTTCACTAAATTTACTTACAGAATTTACATTAGAGGCCAACAATAAAAGACAAAACAAAGTCGCAAGCCTGTGGCCACTTTCCATTGAGCAACTCCCTGACACATGTAGGTTAGTGAATGATTCACATTGTCTAAGCAAGAGGTTCCTAACCTTTTGCCATCTATGGAACCCCACTTAATCATTACCGGAATCTGGGGACCACCACTGCATCATTATTGTAATACAGGAAACCTCACTGAGTCATTTCTGGAGCAAGGGGACCCTTCCTAAGCAGTTCTGATGATTTGAACATCAAAACAATACTCAAAAATAAGCAATCAAGCATTCATCGAACAAATAAACAAATGGCAAAATACTTTATATAATTTAATAATACAAAAATAAAAATGTAGGTTTAATGGGAAAGTTGGAGCTTTTCTAAATTCAGTTGAGACCACCTATCATACCTACTATGTTCTGTTTGATACACCTGCACTGCTTCCAGAAATCAATCTGAGGATACATATTCAATTTGTTGCCTCCAACTTCAAATTCCCTCACATTTACAAACAAATCCAACATTTTAACTTTTTCAATTTAGCTTTTTAATGAAGATACACTTTATTAATTGTTTAATATTATTTAGTTTTCTGAGAAGATAGGATCCCCTCAGTAGGCGTTGTGGACCCCCAGGAGTCCCCAGACCACAGGTTAAAAACCACTGGCCTAACAGTTTGGCACCTCAGATAGTGAGGACACCATTTAAGACCCTGGGTATCTTGGATAACATGATCGGTTGAACTGAGGGATAATTTAATTTTGTTTTATTTGAACTTGCAAATAAGTTTTGGGGTGATCTGTCAACCCGGGCTGAGAAACAGGGGTCCCAAAACATGTTTCCCCATTCAATTTCTCACAGGAAATTTTAACCGCTCCACAATCAAAACAGCTGAATGGCATTACACCAAGTTTGCCAGAAAGCTAAATCTAGAAACCTCCATCCCCTGGAACACTGTTTTGTCCCCTGCCCAGGAGAGCAAGGGCAAGGAACAGAAAGATACATCCATGCCCGCACACTCCTGGCTGGGAATATGGTTTTGCTCCTGCTCGATGGCAGCAGCAACAAAAGCTGCTCCTTAGTGTTTTGTCCACCCTAAGCGTGGAAGGGTATACTCAGATGTGAGTCCCTTGCTCATTGCACCATCAGGATTCAAGCAAGCCGGGCCGAAGACGCCTGAAATGGCAGAAACCGGTCCCCGGAAGCTTGTTTCCTTCCCAGTGTAAGAATTGGCTTTTGTAGTCTGGTCTGCCCTGTTCCCATGATGCACTGGGCCAGGGACAGACTAATTTGCATACAGCCAGGTTCTGAAACTGGGATGGTGCAATGAGCTAAAAAACGGTGTTGGATCTAGCCCTGATCTCTTGACTGGGTGAGAGTACTCTGCTTAATTCAGAGACTCTGTCCATCACCACCCCTTGTTGTAAATAATTTTGTCCACCCTAAGCGTGGAAGGGTATACTCAGATGTGAGTCCCTTGCTCATTGCACCATCAGGATTCAAGCAAGCCGGGCCGAAGACGCCTGAAATGGCAGAAACCGGTCCCCGGAAGCTTGTTTCCTTCCCAGTGTAAGAATTGGCTTTTGTAGTCTGGTCTGCCCTGTTCCCATGATGCACTGGGCCAGGGACAGACTAATTTGCATACAGCCAGGTTCTGAAACTGGGATGGTGCAATGAGCTAAAAAACGGTGTTGGATCTAGCCCTGATCTCTTGACTGGGTGAGAGTACTCTGCTTAATTCAGAGACTCTGTCCATCACCACCCCTTGTTGTAAATAATTTTGTCCACCCTAAGCGTGGAAGGGTATACTCAGATGTGAGTCCCTTGCTCATTGCACCATCAGGATTCAAGCAAGCCGGGCCGAAGACGCCTGAAATGGCAGAAACCGGTCCCCGGAAGCTTGTTTCCTTCCCAGTGTAAGAATTGGCTTTTGTAGTCTGGTCTGCCCTGTTCCCATGATGCACTGGGCCAGGGACAGACTAATTTGCATACAGCCAGGTTCTGAAACTGGGATGGTGCAATGAGCTAAAAAACGGTGTTGGATCTAGCCCTGATCTCTTGACTGGGTGAGAGTACTCTGCTTAATTCAGAGACTCTGTCCATCACCACCCCTTGTTGTAAATAATTTTGTCCACCCTAAGCGTGGAAGGGTATACTCAGATGTGAGTCCCTTGCTCATTGCACCATCAGGATTCAAGCAAGCCGGGCCGAAGACGCCTGAAATGGCAGAAACCGGTCCCCGGAAGCTTGTTTCCTTCCCAGTGTAAGAATTGGCTTTTGTAGTCTGGTCTGCCCTGTTCCCATGATGCACTGGGCCAGGGACAGACTAATTTGCATACAGCCAGGTTCTGAAACTGGGATGGTGCAATGAGCTAAAAAACGGTGTTGGATCTAGCCCTGATCTCTTGACTGGGTGAGATTACTCTGCTTAATTCAGAGACTCTGTCCATCACCACCCCTTGTTGTAAATAATTTTGTCCACCCTAAGCGTGGAAGGGTATACTCAGATGTGAGTCCCTTGCTCATTGCACCATCAGGATTCAAGCAAGCCGGGCCGAAGACGCCTGAAATGGCAGAAACCGGTCCCCGGAAGCTTGTTTCCTTCCCAGTGTAAGAATTGGCTTTTGTAGTCTGGTCTGCCCTGTTCCCATGATGCACTGGGCCAGGGACAGACTAATTTGCATACAGCCAGGTTCTGAAACTGGGATGGTGCAATGAGCTAAAAAACGGTGTTGGATCTAGCCCTGATCTCTTGACTGGGTGAGAGTACTCTGCTTAATTCAGAGACTCTGTCAATCACCACCCCTTGTTGTAAATAATTTTGTCCACCCTAAGCGTGGAAGGGTATACTCAGATGTGAGTCCCTTGCTCATTGCACCATCAGGATTCAAGCAAGCCGGGCCGAAGACGCCTGAAATGGCAGAAACCGGTCCCCGGAAGCTTGTTTCCTTCCCAGTGTAAGAATTGGCTTTTGTAGTCTGGTCTGCCCTGTTCCCATGATGCACTGGGCCAGGGACAGACTAATTTGCATACAGCCAGGTTCTGAAACTGGGATGGTGCAATGAGCTAAAAAACGGTGTTGGATCTAGCCCTGATCTCTTGACTGGGTGAGAGTACTCTGCTTAATTCAGAGACTCTGTCCATCACCACCCCTTGTTGTAAATAATTTTGTCCACCCTAAGCGTGGAAGGGTATACTCAGATGTGAGTCCCTTGCTCATTGCACCATCAGGATTCAAGCAAGCCGGGCCGAAGACGCCTGAAATGGCAGAAACCGGTCCCCGGAAGCTTGTTTCCTTCCCAGTGTAAGAATTGGCTTTTGTAGTCTGGTCTGCCCTGTTCCCATGATGCACTGGGCCAGGGACAGACTAATTTGCATACAGCCAGGTTCTGAAACTGGGATGGTGCAATGAGCTAAAAAACGGTGTTGGATCTAGCCCTGATCTCTTGACTGGGTGAGAGTACTCTGCTTAATTCAGAGACTCTGTCCATCACCACCCCTTGTTGTAAATAATTTTGTCCACCCTAAGCGTGGAAGGGTATACTCAGATGTGAGTCCCTTGCTCATTGCACCATCAGGATTCAAGCAAGCCGGGCCGAAGACGCCTGAAATGGCAGAAACCGGTCCCCGGAAGCTTGTTTCCTTCCCAGTGTAAGAATTGGCTTTTGTAGTCTGGTCTGCCCTGTTCCCATGATGCACTGGGCCAGGGACAGACTAATTTGCATACAGCCAGGTTCTGAAACTGGGATGGTGCAATGAGCTAAAAAACGGTGTTGGATCTAGCCCTGATCTCTTGACTGGGTGAGAGTACTCTGCTTAATTCAGAGACTCTGTCCATCACCACCCCTTGTTGTAAATAATTTTGTCCACCCTAAGCGTGGAAGGGTATACTCAGATGTGAGTCCCTTGCTCATTGCACCATCAGGATTCAAGCAAGCCGGGCCGAAGACGCCTGAAATGGCAGAAACCGGTCCCCGGAAGCTTGTTTCCTTCCCAGTGTAAGAATTGGCTTTTGTAGTCTGGTCTGCCCTGTTCCCATGATGCACTGGGCCAGGGACAGACTAATTTGCATACAGCCAGGTTCTGAAACTGGGATGGTGCAATGAGCTAAAAAACGGTGTTGGATCTAGCCCTGATCTCTTGACTGGGTGAGAGTACTCTGCTTAATTCAGAGACTCTGTCCATCACCACCCCTTGTTGTAAATAATTTTGTCCACCCTAAGCGTGGAAGGGTATACTCAGATGTGAGTCCCTTGCTCATTGCACCATCAGGATTCAAGCAAGCCGGGCCGAAGACGCCTGAAATGGCAGAAACCGGTCCCCGGAAGCTTGTTTCCTTCCCAGTGTAAGAATTGGCTTTTGTAGTCTGGTCTGCCCTGTTCCCATGATGCACTGGGCCAGGGACAGACTAATTTGCATACAGCCAGGTTCTGAAACTGGGATGGTGCAATGAGCTAAAAAACGGTGTTGGATCTAGCCCTGATCTCTTGACTGGGTGAGAGTACTCTGCTTAATTCAGAGACTCTGTCCATCACCACCCCTTGTTGTAAATAATTTTGTCCACCCTAAGCGTGGAAGGGTATACTCAGATGTGAGTCCCTTGCTCATTGCACCATCAGGATTCAAGCAAGCCGGGCCGAAGACGCCTGAAATGGCAGAAACCGGTCCCCGGAAGCTTGTTTCCTTCCCAGTGTAAGAATTGGCTTTTGTAGTCTGGTCTGCCCTGTTCCCATGATGCACTGGGCCAGGGACAGACTAATTTGCATACAGCCAGGTTCTGAAACTGGGATGGTGCAATGAGCTAAAAAACGGTGTTGGATCTAGCCCTGATCTCTTGACTGGGTGAGAGTACTCTGCTTAATTCAGAGACTCTGTCCATCACCACCCCTTGTTGTAAATAATTTTGTCCACCCTAAGCGTGGAAGGGTATACTCAGATGTGAGTCCCTTGCTCATTGCACCATCAGGATTCAAGCAAGCCGGGCCGAAGACGCCTGAAATGGCAGAAACCGGTCCCCGGAAGCTTGTTTCCTTCCCAGTGTAAGAATTGGCTTTTGTAGTCTGGTCTGCCCTGTTCCCATGATGCACTGGGCCAGGGACAGACTAATTTGCATACAGCCAGGTTCTGAAACTGGGATGGTGCAATGAGCTAAAAAACGGTGTTGGATCTAGCCCTGATCTCTTGACTGGGTGAGAGTACTCTGCTTAATTCAGAGACTCTGTCCATCACCACCCCTTGTTGTAAATAATTTTGTCCACCCTAAGCGTGGAAGGGTATACTCAGATGTGAGTCCCTTGCTCATTGCACCATCAGGATTCAAGCAAGCCGGGCCGAAGACGCCTGAAATGGCAGAAACCGGTCCCCGGAAGCTTGTTTCCTTCCCAGTGTAAGAATTGGCTTTTGTAGTCTGGTCTGCCCTGTTCCCATGATGCACTGGGCCAGGGACAGACTAATTTGCATACAGCCAGGTTCTGAAACTGGGATGGTGCAATGAGCTAAAAAACGGTGTTGGATCTAGCCCTGATCTCTTGACTGGGTGAGAGTACTCTGCTTAATTCAGAGACTCTGTCCATCACCACCCCTTGTTGTAAATAATTTTGTCCACCCTAAGCGTGGAAGGGTATACTCAGATGTGAGTCCCTTGCTCATTGCACCATCAGGATTCAAGCAAGCCGGGCCGAAGACGCCTGAAATGGCAGAAACCGGTCCCCGGAAGCTTGTTTCCTTCCCAGTGTAAGAATTGGCTTTTGTAGTCTGGTCTGCCCTGTTCCCATGATGCACTGGGCCAGGGACAGACTAATTTGCATACAGCCAGGTTCTGAAACTGGGATGGTGCAATGAGCTAAAAAACGGTGTTGGATCTAGCCCTGATCTCTTGACTGGGTGAGAGTACTCTGCTTAATTCAGAGACTCTGTCCATCACCACCCCTTGTTGTAAATAATTTTGTCCACCCTAAGCGTGGAAGGGTATACTCAGATGTGAGTCCCTTGCTCATTGCACCATCAGGATTCAAGCAAGCCGGGCCGAAGACGCCTGAAATGGCAGAAACCGGTCCCCGGAAGCTTGTTTCCTTCCCAGTGTAAGAATTGGCTTTTGTAGTCTGGTCTGCCCTGTTCCCATGATGCACTGGGCCAGGGACAGACTAATTTGCATACAGCCAGGTTCTGAAACTGGGATGGTGCAATGAGCTAAAAAACGGTGTTGGATCTAGCCCTGATCTCTTGACTGGGTGAGAGTACTCTGCTTAATTCAGAGACTCTGTCCATCACCACCCCTTGTTGTAAATAATTTTGTCCACCCTAAGCGTGGAAGGGTATACTCAGATGTGAGTCCCTTGCTCATTGCACCATCAGGATTCAAGCAAGCCGGGCCGAAGACGCCTGAAATGGCAGAAACCGGTCCCCGGAAGCTTGTTTCCTTCCCAGTGTAAGAATTGGCTTTTGTAGTCTGGTCTGCCCTGTTCCCATGATGCACTGGGCCAGGGACAGACTAATTTGCATACAGCCAGGTTCTGAAACTGGGATGGTGCAATGAGCTAAAAAACGGTGTTGGATCTAGCCCTGATCTCTTGACTGGGTGAGAGTACGTTGCTTAATTCAGAGACTCTGTCCATCACCACCCCTTGTTGTAAATAACCCAGTGGGGCAGGAGCAGAGCAGCATAGCCGCATCCCATGGCACCAAGGATGGGTGCTGGCAGTGGAGCCAGCATGGGTATCCCACCGCGGCCCTCAATGGTTGTGTGTGTTGTGGGTGCTTGTGGTCTAAACTGAGAAGCTGGGGCATTCCACAGCCTCTGCTGAACCTGATAATCAATCTGCATACTGCACATGGGTTCAGATAAAGTTGGGTGATGGGTCACACCTGTCAAGAAGCATACCACTAAAAATGTCTCAAACAGGGATGCATCTTAGCACCCACACTGTTCAACTTGTTTTTAGCAGATCTTGTCCCGGTACTAAACATCTGCAATTCACACGCCCCAAGACTAGGAAGCATAATGAAATGAAATGAAATGAAATAAGTATTTATAAAGTGCGATTACTGCCCAGGGGCGTCCAAGTGCTAGTCTAAGGTGTAATTAATGAACAAAAGAGGATTAAGCCAAGAAAATTAATGATAAGTATTAAACAAAAAAGTTTTCAACTGTTTCCGAAACAAAAGAAGGTTGGGAGTGGACCTGATATGGAGGGGAAGGGAGCATAACACAAGCATGCCTCCTTTACGCGGACAATATAGTCCTGATCATCCACACACAAGTGGGACTACAAAACCTCTTGAACACCACGCATGACTATTCCTAAGTCATCGGACTAACCATCAATCTTGCAAAAACAAGGACCATGACGATCAGCAAAAACCGAAAGAAATCCGCAGGCTGGTTTTGGGGAAGCACGCACATCGAAGTTACATCAGAATACAAATATCTTGGTGTGATTATAGACACAGGTGGCCATTTCATTGTCCAGAAAAACACCATCAGATGCAAAGGTCTCACCCTGGCAGTCTCATTAAAAGATCTCAATTCCAAACGAAGCAGCCTGTCGATTCTGCCTCTGGCACAAGTGGTACACGCCAAGCTCTTAACAACAATTGCCTACCGCAGCAAAGCACAGAGGGGAAGGGATTCAAAGGCACTTTATAACACTGTTACAACAGTGTATAGGGTAATTCTTGGTCTGTCCAAATATACCTTGCCAGCACAAATCCAGCTAGAATTTGGTATACAGAAACAGTCACTGGCAAGACATGGGGCGTATATTATCACATGAGCCAAAGTCTGGAAATCTGCACCAGGAACTCTCAACCAGTACCTGTGGAAAGAGCTACAACAACAAGCCACCTCACCCGCTCTTAAATACCTCAAAAGCAGCCTGACCAATATGGTGTTAAACCAGCTCTGGGACATTCCTACAAATAACAACATATTAAAAAAACTGGATCTTTCATGGATTGAGGATAAGGCTTCTCTTTCAAAAAGGGCACCCGGATGGATGACCTTGAACACCTATACAGCCCCAGTTCCTCAGAATTATTTTAACCTGGGGTACGTCAATGCCACCAAAGTTAAGTTCTTGAAGCACCGACTTCATACAGCATTTCCCAATCTGGTTAAAGGAAAAAGCGGGTTCTACCTGCCGCCTGTGCGGCTCAGCACTGGAAGACCTGCTGCACCTGCTTTGTACATGTAAAGACCTGATGGAAGAACGTAAACAACTATTAAAACACAAATTCAATCAGCGAGGGATACGCACTCGGAGACAAGCAGTGCTGGCCTGTTTTGCACCTTGTGACCAACAGCTGAATAGCCATCTAGTGAAGTTCCTGAGAGCGGTGGAAAAAAAATGCCTGTATAGAGGACATGAACCTGACCAAGGACAGTTCTCTTAGGGAACAACTTAATTTTATTAATGCTGATTGGGCTTTTGGAAGGGGGTAGCTTCCAATGATTAGATCAGTACTGATAAAAGCCACCTATAACGAACATACTATGCTGGGTTGAAATATGTGATCAGCACTTTAATAAAGACTTGCACTAAGCAGCACTTTGTTTAAGCCTGGGACCAGGCTTGATGGGAAGTAGTGGACTGAAACTGACAATACTGCCCCCTCAAAACATGCACTAAAGCAAAAACAGATTGGTTACAATGAACTACTTCTCAGTTGACAACGTTTTTTTTTTTTAAATATGAATGAGTAAATGTTTTTATTTAATGTTACATGTATAAATGCTCTTACTAGTTTTATTGCATTGCAACATTTGTAATAACTATGCAAACGTATTCCTTGTGGGTGCCATGAGTGAGACTGGGACAAAATCTGTTTACTATTTTATTCATTTGCAGCATGCATATTTCTTACACATCGTTCATCTTTGTTATAGCTGGGGGTCAGAGGCTACCACTTACTTTGAAACGATCACGCAGTCTGTAGTAACGTTGATGTGATGCATTACACCTGCTGCCCAGGACTGGAACCACTCAAGACTCCAGGGGCCTTATTTATGAAGGCCTTGCGCCTAGGGTGACCAACTGGCATTGGTGCAAATTCAGGACGGTGAGTGTAAAAATTCAGGACAAAGGGTCCAAATTTCAGGACACAAATTCAGGACAGGAGGTCAAAATTCAGGACAAAACTACAGGACAATAGAATACGTTTTACAGACACATCAGAGGTCGCGCAATAGTATAGAAGTAAGCCCAGCCATATCCAAACATATTCAACAATTTGCAAACCTATCCATCATGTATCCTTCCATCTATTATTTCACTCACCCATCCCCTCATCCATCCTTTCACTCATCCATCCATTATCCATCCATCCTTTCACCCTATCCATCTGTACACTCATCCATCCATCCATTCACTCATCCATCCAGCCATTTACCCTTTCTCCCATCCAGCCATCCTTTCACTTACTCATCCATCCACCCAGTCACTCATTCTTCCACCCTTCCACTTAGCAATCCTTCCTTCCATCCATCCACCCACCCATCCATCTACGAATCCACTCATGAATCCATCCATTGACCCTATCACTCATCCATCCATTCTCTCATCCATTTATCCTTTCACTCCTTCACTCATCTATTCATCATTTTGTCCATCTACCCTCCCTTTCACTCACTCATCCATCCTTACATCCACCCTTTCCGCTCAGAAGGATGACATTCTGAGAATCAAACCATGCCCAAGGTCACACAGAGCGTTCTCAGCAAGCGCCCAACCCACGGAGCAATCGCGGCAGTCCCCCCCCCCTCATCCATTTATCCTTTCACTCCTTCACTCATCTATTCATCATTTTGTCCATCCACCCTCCCTTTCACTCACTCATCCATCCTTACATCCACCCTTTCACTCATTCGTCCATCCATTCACCCTTGCATTTATCAATTCATCAATCCATCTATCATTTCACTTATCCATCCACCCACTCACTCATCATCCACCTTTTCACTCGTCTATCCTTTCACTCATCCATCCACCCTTTCACCCATCCAGCTACCCTTCCACCCATACATCCAGCCATTTACCTTTTCTCCCTTCCATCCTTCCACTCACTCATCAATCATCCATCCTCTCTCACTATCCATCTATTCAATCTTTCATTCATTCATTCACCCTTTCACTAATTCATCCAGCCATCCACTCATATAAATTTTGAGCGGAGCCTTTTTGACAAGAGGCCCATCAAGAACTTCACAGTCGCTGCATGAGCCACTCCAGGACTGGGACAGAAGCCACCCAGGGCAGAGACAGGATCCACCACAGGAGGGGGACAGGAGCCATCACAGGCGGGGGCAGGTGGGGGGGACAGGAGCCATCACTGGGGCGGGCAGGAGCCATCACAGGAGGGGGAACAGGATCCCCCAGAGTGGGCACAGGGGTGGCCATGCAGTATTCTAGTATAATCTTGGCCTCTTCCAGGGTGGGGTAGGGCTCCTCACCCCTTCCTGGACAAGACAACGAGAAGACAGGCTCTTTCCAAAATGTTAGTTTTGCCCCCCACACACAAACTGATGTACAGTACTTACAGGAGATGCTCCAAGAGAACTGATTTAACTGATTGTCCTCCATACTTTGTTAATCGGTGTGGGTGTGATTGTGCCATTTCTTAATGTTATTACATTAAGACTGCATGTTAGAAGAACCCAGGTTTGTTTAAAATTTAGTGACAGTATTTAAGCTCTGTGAAGCGAACCAGGGCTGCGCAGTGTAATCAGGGCCGGTTCTAGTATTTTTGGGGCCCTGGGCAGAAATGTAATGTGTGAAGCCCTCCTTAATCGCAGAGACATGGCGCATTCAGGGCTGTTTGCATGTGAATAGATGCCCCTGCCGCCCCCCCTCTTAGTCACCTTCGAAGCACCTCTTAACAGCTCATCAAGGGCTGGAGGTGTGAGGGTTGCCATCCCGCTGTGCCTCTCCAATGCTGCGGGGTATCTGCGCTTTGCATCAGAGTCATGAAGGGAGGAGGGTGGAAGCTGTGCCGGCTTTAGGGTAGTGCGACCGGTGCCCGGGGTTAAAATTACGGACAAATGGCGTCCGTTAAAGAATCCTTCACGGACAACGGACAGACGGCCGAAATTACGGACTGTCCGTGAAATTTACGGACGGTTGGTCACCCTACTTGCGCCACCGGTGCGTCACTTTTAAAATGGGAAAAAGTGACGCACCGTCGGCGCAAGGCCTTCATAAATAAGGCCCCAGTATTTTCTGGACAGCTGATCTCACCACCCTGAGGCGTGTGAGGTCATCAGCTCCACGAAGACATTGCCTCTAGGCCGGGTCTCCACCCCCTGATGACTTGAGGGTGAAATTAGCCCTGGGCGTTTTAGACTGAAGTCCTGTAATCGTGGGGCTTTACGTCAATCAGTGAGTGGAGAGCATGGTCACCCCACCCTTTCCCAACTCGTCACAGGGGTCGTGTATCCCACCCTGTGAAGAGTTGGGAAAGGGTGGGGGAGAGGCTGCAGACCGGAGGGAAGTCGATGAGTCTGCGCAGACTATTATCTCTTGAAAACGCACTGCGCAGGCTTGAAGTGTTGTCTTCCCGCTCTGTACTTTTTAAGGGAGGCCACTTGAGGCGTGTTTGGCTTTCAAGGTCACTGTCTGGCAGCCAGGAGTATAGGCCTGTGGAATTGGAGGCATGGAGCGAATGTGGTGCACACTGCAGGTACATGTGTACTGTCCGCTTTTCAATACATTAGAGTAGTGTTATTCATCATGTATGCCTTTGTATGAATGAGAGGACTGGTGCTCGGTAAATGAGAAACTTTTTTGCAAAAGCACACACTAATCGGTCAATTAACAAACCAGTATTTTATTTCTCCGCCAGCAGGTCCAGAATAGAGACTCCACCTTTCGTGTTTCAGGGAGAGTGTAAGGGTGTAGGCGCAAGTATTGTTTACTGTAGGAGGACAGGTGTGGGGGAACTGAGTTCTTACTGTGAGGACAGCAAGGGGAGTTTTTTGTAACGTATGGGCCGAGGCAGGCAGGAGGGGGTGGGTGCGGGGGTCGGGGATAGCATAGCAGCAAGATTCCTGGATTCTCTGAAAGAAAAAACAACTAACGGGGCACCACACATCCTCTTTGTAGGTGGAAGGCTGGTGAAAGCTCAGTCAGAGAGGTTGAGAGCCGGGGCCTGTCAGACTGTGGCTGTCTGCATTATAGTAAAACCCCGTTGGTTAGCTTTTCTTCCTGGCACTCCAAGAGTTACTCAGTACCACATGCAGAAGACTGAGTAACCGTGTACAAGTCTGTACAACCTGTGATTCTGGGCAGAACACTTAATCTCCCCGCGGGTGAAATAAAAAAGTAATGTGTCCTTGTGTAATGTAATGTGTGCTCATGTAAAGCACTCCAAAACCTTGGGGTCCAGTTCATGCAACATAAAGCTGCAAAAAACTGACAACGCACACTTCTGGCAGGGCAGACAGCACAGAGGATTGCAAGCAGGCATTCAGTGAAAGGCTAGTCCGTGGCTGGGCAGGGTGGAGGACAGGAAACTGTGTTGTAGCTGACTGTAGTGCCCTGACTTATTGCCCCCCAGCAATCAGAGAGCAGCCACTGCCTTGCATTTGTGAGGTTGGACTCATGGAAAGGAATCCAGACTTACCTTTTAGCTACCACTTTCAATAGAAGCATCACCACTTTCCCATCCAGCTGAATCGTTCTGACTTTTTTGGAATCACTCTAGCCAGGCGACTCATTGTCCCAGCAAAGCTCCCTTACATTTACTTAAAGGGGTTTCCGTCGCGTTTCTTCCAGTGACACCTTAGCAAGAACCAAAAATCTGGTCATCAGTCACTGAATCGGGTGTTTGCTTTTACTTCATTTTTATTTTTATGATGAATTTCTATGAATATTGTACGGCGGATGTAGTTATATCGAGAATACAATAAACAATGGGGCATATTACCAACAACTAGCGATAATTATCGCTAGGTTGGCTTAGCGGCAATAATTTTATCGCCGTGTAGCGATGATTTTTATCGCTTAGGAGCCTTGATATTATCAAGGTTTATCTCCCAAGCGATAAAAATCAGCCGAAATGCATGAATATCGCTGAAAAGTCAGCGATATTCATGCAAGCGATATTCATGCATTACAGAGCAAATGCTCTTAGCCATGCTATCCACCTCCCATTGGATAACATGGCTAAGAACTGCTCAGGGCAGTTGTTAGCTTTTGGAGATATTCGCGCTTAGCACGAATATCTCCAAAAGTTGGTAATAGGAGATAGCGATGTTAGCGACTGTTTCCAGTCGCTAACATCTTGGCACGCCCACTTTGCATGTCATTAGTGATACATTTCTCTGATATGCAAAGCGGGGCCCAAGATGGTCGCTATCTCCTACTAGCTGTCGCTAACTGGTGTTAGCGACAGCTAGGTAATAGGGAGATCATTTTATCTCCGCTTTCTTGGCTTTTAAAGCCAAAAAAGCGGAGATAAATCCCTTGATAATATGCCCCTATGAGTTTAGTGGCAGACGGTGTTCCCAAGCCCCAACCATGTGGACCACCAGGTGAGAGGTTTTATCCGGTGCCATTTGACCTGATTAACAAGTATGTATGTCCTTTGATCTTTTGCAGAGACTTCAAGTCATGCTTATTTATAGGTGTGCGCACTACAAGGCAGTATCTATAACTGTCATTAGAACATTGGAATGTTGGGAGTTCCATTGAAAACAATGGAGAGCTACGAGCTTCTAATGGCTGGTATAAGCCTGGAGGTCCAACATTCCAATGTTTCTTTGTTCACAGCTCTGGCTGTGAACAAAGGCTTCAAGGACCCTGAGGGGATTCCAATCCCCTCACGCTCCCATAAGGCTTTGTTCTTTTTTGTTAGAACATTCTGTCACTTAGAACATTCTGCCCTCTCGTGACAGAATGTTCTAATAGCCTTATAGCCCTTCGTAGAGGGCTATACCGGCTATTAAAGTCCCTCTCCCTTGTTAAAGGCCCTCACCTTCGGCTCGGGGCCTTTAACGCTGGAGAGGGCCTTTAATAGCCAGTATAGCCCTCTACGAAGGGCTATAAGGCTATATTATAGTCAGCACACGAAGCTCTTTTTTCTAGCGTGAAGCTTTCATTGTTGAACTGCATGCTTCGTCCTATGTGAGGTGAAATACAACCTCTGGCCATATTATTATAATACAGACATAGGTTTGGATTATAAACAGACGTTGTGAATCTTTACTGAGACCAGGAGAGCCCCAATTTACATGTCTCGCAATCTGAACCTCTATACATAGGTAGAATGATTTCTTCTTGTGCCTCCCCTAGACCCTCCGTCCTGAAGAGCAGCATTTTTCTGCAATCTAATTCCAGTATCAGCTAGCCTTCCCTGATTTGATCAGCCTCACATCACAGCTCCTAGCACTACCTCGATAGGAATAGGATTTCACAAACAGTAACTGAAGGCCTGCCTCCATGATCAACAACTAATCTCTGCGTTTAATCCACCTAGAAGTTACTGGCACAAATCCCTTTAGGTAGCCTGCCTGTGCATGTAGACAATACAAAGGTGTTTCTGTGTCAACTTATTAAGGGCTGTCAGACTTCTCGGGATCTGTGTATAGGAGGCGAAAGTTGTCTAAACGCCTGTTGGAAATCTCAAGCCTTCCTTGAATCCTTAGCAGAAGCAGCAGGATGGGCTTCGAATTTTACACACTGCCCTGTAAACACATGTATCCATCTATTTCACGTTGTCTATGTGCCTGCCTACTGTATCACGCCTGGACTATAGTAACTCTCTATTTGGGGGCACTATCTTATGTTGCTTTTTATTCTTATTTTAAAAAATCGTGCTGGAAATGCATCATTTTATCCGATGTAAAAAATCAAACAACTGCACACGAAATTCCGACTGGCTTTCCAAATAATGCTGTGCCTCCCACCTCAAGTCCAACCCCAGCCCCACCACTCCCAAACTTCACCAGCCTCCACTGGTTATTAACTAGCCACGAAGTATTGCATAGTCCCTCTGGAGCCGTGAGATAAATTGAAAGGCGTTTGACGGATAGAATTTATATATGACTGGTGGTGTTTTATATATTGTGCTTGTGCCTGCACTTTAATACAGGAAACATCCTTTACAACGCAACTTTTACCACGCAGTAACATTACGATGCAACTTTTACAACGCAAACCATTACAACGCATTGCGCTGGGGGGCGCTCTAGGATAGGGAATAGATTTAATTTAGTATCAACACCTTCCCTACTATCCACGGGGACTGGAGTTGGAATAGTAAATTAAACTATTCACTATCCAGCACCCCAAAGCGCTCTGCGTTGTAAAGGCATGCGTGATAAAAGCATGCGTTGTAATGTCATACATCCCTTTAATACCCTAGTATACATAGGATTTGTGTATGATAACTACTTATTGCAAGGCTGCTAATATTTTAAGCTACTGTCATCCGCGCTATGACCCGAACTGCGTTGTATTTGACAAAAGCATTTTAGAGCATCAGTACCTGCATTCTGATATTTATAGTACATAAGAATTTTGTACTGTAGTCAAAGACTGCTTTGTCGATAAAACGTTTAGATTACATTCAACACTACCAGGATCAGATCTGTAGCAGATTCGGCATATGCACTTTATGGAATTTTATTTTTCATTGAAAATATGTATGTGCTGTAACCAGGGTAAAAGGATACACGCCGCTAGAGGGAACGTGCAATATCAAGTTGGTCGAGGAAAGTTGAGTAATAGAGTGCGATAATGCAAATCATGAATAGAAAGGTAGGCTGTTACCACTTTAAATGTTTTTAGTTTGAATGGCATAGCTTTAATCAGAGCTTAGCTTTTAACTACAGTTTTCAGATAATGGTATCATTGAAGAACCCAATTTTAATGTGTAACATTTTATGTGTGTTATTGTATGGCTTAATGCTGAAACAATAAATAATTGGTTGATATAACTACGTAATATATAGTATCGCAGAACACTCTTTAAACATTCATTCCTTTAAAAACTGCTTGTATAGTGCCTTGAGTATTGGCACTATAAAACAGCATGGCATCATTGCTGTAGCTCAAGATCATACAAGCACCCAATTAGCTCTAATGAAATCAGGTTTGCCCATTCTTATTGTTCATCAGTACTAACTAGCACTTTTTTATTTTTGTGTTTTTATGAGAGAAAGGTAAAAATGGATGCTGTAAATGAACAAAATACCAACACAAATGATTGGTATGGCACTAGAAAGTACAAATCTCACGTCTGAAACAAACGGAAACGAGAAGTTAAAAAAGACAGCAGAGAAAAAGTCATATATGCTTATGAAACTAAAGAGAGTAAAAGACTCAGCATAGATTAGAAAGCCAAACCATGGACAAAAATTGGACAAAACTTACCAACCTACATTATTAACTGCATTACACTTAGTGATTTATTAACTATGCAAGCCATTGCATCGCGTAATGTAAATAACTGCCTGGTAAGGTCGGGGTGACTCTGCATACGCGACAAAGCTTTCTTGGGGACCAGCATGAATCGTGCCGCTAGGGTTGCATAATCATAATTGTGTGAGAAGCCTGCGAGGGAGTGGAGGCAGACGGTCATCAACAGTGCAGTTTGCACAGCAGCAAGGAATTGACCACAGGGCACTGCAGACAGATACTGAAATGAGACCGAGTGGTCGGGCTGAGCTCTGTTACCTGAAGTCTGGGTGGAGCTGTGATCCACAAAGGAGGCCCGCACTGCCAACGAGAGGGGCTGGGAGTCCATGACAGGCCAACCACATACCTCCTCACCAGAGACCACCCTCTACAGCCAAGTTGCTCCGGCGTGGAGACCGAGCACGGCCCCGGATGCTGTGGAATCCATGACCCCAACTGGTCTATGGACTCATTGCCTTTGACCTTTGGAGGGCCCCCTGATGTTTTTACCTTCCCCATTGCCAGTAGGCCTGTTTTTGACTGCCAGCTTCTAGCTTAACTCCCCTCCCCACCTCCCTCTATGCTCCTTGGGACTTGTTTTTGTTTTATCTCTTCCCTATGTAACCAATGTTATTCGATTTTTACTGATGTTATACTATGAATCCGACAGCGGAGCCCTAGCAACATGGCCGACACCTGGTGGAGCTACCTAGGTAGCTATAGAGGAGATTGGCTGTTGTTCTCCCCCTACCACTGTGTTCCTAGACTATTGCCCAACACTCACTACTGAATCGGGGAATGGGGCCGATCTGCAGACTTCGGAGCTGTCTCTTCCACCTCTCCTCTCATGGGGTGAGCTGGAGGATGAGGCGGACGGCGTTTCCCAGTAACACCAGGACCGTTGCCTTCTATGGAACTATGACAATGCCCCATGGGCGGAAACTAAAACTGTTTGTACTTACTGTGGAGCCCGAGTACCCTTAGCCGCTGCCCGGTGGAACCGTCCTATGCAGTTATATAGGAGTCTGGCTCTGGTTCACCCCTGCAGCCGCAACCTACCAAGCCGGACATGGACATTGTTTCTCACGGTTCTTCACGGTTTTATCTGTCTTTCTCTTTGACTGCTTTGTTCCCCCTGAAGTACTTTCCCCCTTCTGGTCTACCTGACTCTATCTGCATTCCTCTCCCCTGTTTACCTTTCCCCCCCTTCCCCCTCCCCAACATTCCATTCCCCATTAGACGCGTATCTTGGCTATGCTACTGGCTAATAACTTGTATTCTTGTGTAATCTCATGTTTTTTTCCTAAGCCTATACTTGGAACTGCAACTTTAACTGTAACTGATGTAATTTTCGTAACCTGTAACCCTCTGATCCTCATGTAAAGCGCTCTGATACCTCCAGGTCTAGCCAGCGCTATACAAACTCTTCGAATAAATCCCATAGCATAAGTAATACTATAACTAAATAATGTACACTATCACTCTGTGATATTTAAAGAACACATATAGTTCACTTTACCTACATTGTTTAATAGCTCAGCACTACACAGGAGCTTATGTTCAAGGATCCGAGTGGCAATGTGATAAAAACATTGAATTTTACAAATAAAACCACTTTTTCTGATCTCAATAGCGCCTTCCACATACTTACTTTATCTAAAACGTGAACAAAGAAATAAGTGACATGAAGAGACTGCACAAAAGCACAACAGAGCACCAAGGATAAATACAGTAGGAGAATGTAAAGTTAAAAGTTTTGACAAAGAAATGGCAAGAAGAAAGGAGGAAAACACGGGAAAGGGTAAACAATACATTAGGCATGGAAGAGAAGGAGAGGTTGAAACACACAGAATGTAGGATACAACATAAATGTCGACTCACATTGGACACTTTTTATCTCTGTATAGTATACAGTCCTTTATAATATGTCACTTCTTCAATGTTAAAGGCACTAAAATTATCAGAACCGTTCCATATTATAGGTTATATTGTAAGTAAATATTATATACTGTCACAGCACACTCTTTAAATACTGCATTCCTTTGATATATTTTGTTTAGACCCTAGTGCCTTCACACTATACAATAGTTTGTGTTGTTGATGTAAGTCAAGATATATAATGGAATAATCTACTTTGAAATAACCAAACTACATTTTTCCTTACACTTTCCTGCATCACTACTGAGCACAATATTGCCAATAATGTCCTTTTAAACTCACAAGATAATACTGACAATCCTCAATAACATTCAAATCTTCAGCCTCAGTGTGCTGAGTTAAATAACACTACCGCAAATTAATAATGTTAAATGTAAAAAGTTTCTATAAACCATGTAGGAAAGTGCCCCTTTGTGCATGGTTGCCCCCACTTGTTGCCAAACTGTTGATGTACTTTGACTGAGTGTGCTCTGGGTTCCTGCCAACCAGGTACCCAGGGCCTATGTTGTTTCCCTAAACTGTACTGTTGCAAAACCCAATTGGGAACTCTCTGGCCACATGTACATCTCTTGTAAAAGGTACCAAGGGCACTGTGACCAGCAAAGGCCATTAAGGGCTGCGGCACTTATTGTGCCACCCCTTAGAGACCCTATACCTTTACACACACACACCTTTTGTATGTGCCTTATGTGCTGTTTTTTTCTGAGCAAGCTAACCACAGAAGGCAAGAGGGAGGGGCAGTGGCACCACAAGAGACACTCAAGGGAGGAGGAGGGAGAGGGACAGGGGAGGCAAGCTGACCATGGAGCATAGTTTGGCATAGGCAGGGGCAATATAATGGACCCCCAAGGGTAGGAGAGGGTGTCAAGGGCGAGCATATGGAGAACAGAGGCTAGGGGAGGGATGCTGGACAGCAAGCTAACCTCAGCTGTCCCTGTCTCCCTCCTACATCTGTCCCTGCCTCTCTCGCCCTTTCAGCTGTGCTCAACGAGTGATTGGGTGCAGGGGTTGGCTAGAGGCAAGACTCTGCACTCAACCTTCGCTTATGTGGCCAACACCTACACAGGCAGACAACAATCCGCTGAGCACGAGCTTTGGCAATGCATAGCATAGGGTTGACCATAGGGTTTTGACAAAATATCATGTAAAAAATATTGTGTGCACAAAATATTGTGTCAAGAATATCGAGGTCAAAAATACTGTGAAGGTAAGTTTCTATAGGTAAGCAAAGTTTTACTATGCTTAACTCTACATTTATGTACCTTGACATAGGTAGATGTGGAGTTATGAACAGTAAATCTATACTTACCTACTTGCACTTACTTTCTCTGTATTTGGTCATCAATATTTTTGACATGATATTCTGTCGGACACCTGTTGGTCGAAGGGCCTGACCCAAGCCAGGCTTTGCCTCTAACCCTTGCTGCATGCTCTCATCCCCCATAAGCAGCCAACCCCCTGCCTTCAACTCTAGCCTGGCTCTGTGGCTAACCATCCACTGCATGTGCCCAACCCCCATCATGGGCAGCCGACACTTGTTACATTTGTCCAGTCAACCCCAGCAAGACCTTCAGCTGTTGCCTGGAGGATTGGCTGCAGGGGCCTACCATTCCAGTGGCAGCTGGTGTCAGGAGAAAATGGCGAGGGGTGGACCACCCGAACAGAAAAAAAAGAACTTACCTTCTGCCAGCCGCATCGCGCTCTTCTTCTCCTCTGCAGACAGGCCCCTATAATCTCCTGCAGCCAATCCTGACACTGCTCTAGCAGCCTGAGAGCAGTGTCAGGATTGGCCTGAACACCCTTGATTTGCACTCTCGGGAGACTGGGAATCTGTACCTGCTATCTTCAAACCGGCAACGCAGCTCGGATTAGAGACACCTTCAGTGTGCATGTCAGTTGAACCATCCTGAGACGACCAGCCAAACCCACATATGCGCTGAAGTCAGTGCAAACCACTCCCCCTCACTGCTTGTCATCCCCTTGGCCCGCCTCCAAGAATTGGCACACTTAGAATAAAAAGTAAACAATAACAAAACGTTATTGTTTTATTTTTTATGTTTTTAAGGGTGCTGGTAGGAGCTCAGTCAATCAGTCAATCAAGTGATTGTTAAGCGCGGCTACTCAACCATAAGGATCTCAAGGCATGGGGGGTGGGGGTGCAGGTTCCAGTCAATCAAGAAGGGAGTCTGTTGGATAGCCAAGTGTTGAGGTTTCTCATGAAGATGGGGAGCAATGTTGTCTGTCTGAGATGGAGCGGTAGGGCTTTCCATGCTCTGGCCGCGAGGAAGGAGAAGAAGCGGCCTCCCGATCTGGTCGTTCTGGTGTGGGGGACCACGACGTAGGAAGTTGGGCTGATCGTTGGGTCCTTTGGGGTGCTTGGAATTTGAGCCGGCTGTTCAGGTATGTTGGTCCGGTGTTGTAGAGGCCTTTGTGTGAGCGGGTGAGAATCTTGAAGGTGATTCTAGCCTCAATGGGGAGCCAGTGGAGTGTGCACAGGTGCAGGGAGATATGGTAGTGCCTTGGCAGGTTAAGGACCAGTCTTGCGGCAGCGTTCTGGATGTTTTGTAGCTTGCGGGTGAGGTTTTTGTTTATTCCGGCATTAAGTGCATTGCCGTAGTCGAGTCTGCTGGTGATGAGGACATGAGTGACAGTCTTTCTGTTCTCGAGCGAGATCCATTTGAAGGTCTTACATAGGAGGCGGAGGGTGTGGAAGGAGGAGAATGCT
Source organism: Lissotriton helveticus (assembly GCF_964261635.1). NCBI lineage: Eukaryota > Metazoa > Chordata > Amphibia > Caudata > Salamandridae > Lissotriton > Lissotriton helveticus. The sequence goes on from NC_136067.1 coordinate 993,996,466, forward strand.
ACGGAGTTGATCTGGCGGTCCATTTTGAGCTCGGAGTCCAGGATGATTCCAAGGTTGCATGCGTGGTACGTTGGGGTGGGTGGGCTTCCGAGGGCGGGGGCCACCAGGTGTTGTTCCAGGCATCGGGGTTTGGGCCAATGATGAGTACTTCTGTTTTGTCGGTGTTGAGTTGTAGGCAGCTGCTTTTCATCCATTTGGCGACAGCTTCCATGCCTTCTTGACAGTTGTGTTTGACTGTGTTGGGTTGGTTGGATAGGGAGAGGATACGTTGGGTGTCATCTGCGTATGACACAATGTTGAGTCTGTGGGTTCTGATGATGGGGGCGAACGGAGCCATGTAGATGTTGAAGAGCGTGGGGCTGAGGTAGGACCCCTGGGGGACTCCGCAGGTGGTTGGTGTAGGGTCCGAGAGGAAAGGAGGGAGTCTGACCCTCTGCATTCTGCCGGAGAGGAAGGAGTGGATCCAGTTGAGGGCCTTGTCCCAGATCCCTACATCGTGGAGTCTGCGTGTCAGGTGCGGTGGGAGACTGTGTCGAAGGCCGCTGAGAGGTCGAGGAGGAAGAAGGCTACTGTTTCTCCTCTGTCCAGTAGAGAACGGATGTGGTCTGTTGCAGCGTAGAGGGCGGTTTCTGTGTTGTGGTTTTTTCTGAAATCGGATTGGGAGGAGTTGAGGATGTTGTGCTCTTCGATGAAGGTGGCAAGTTGGCTGTTGATGGCTTTCCCGATGATTTTCGCTGTGAACGGGAGCAGGGAGATGGGTCTGTAGTTTTTGAGATCGGTGGGGTCCGCCAAGGGCTTCTTCAGGAGGGGGTTGATCTCGGTGTGTTTCCAGTCATCGGGTAGGAAAGCATTCACCAGGGAGCAGTTGATGGTGTGGCGGAGCATGGGTGCGATGGTGTCGGCGGCTCAGTTGAAGATGTGGTAGGGGCAGGGGTCCGCACCCCGGAGTGGATTGACTTAATTGCCTTCAGTGTTTGTTCGGTGGTGAGGACTATCCAGTTGTCAATCGTTGGCTTCATGGTGTCGGAGGTGGCTGGTGAGGGTTCAGTGTGTTGGCTGTCTTCATCGAAGTTGTCGTAAATGTTCTTGATTTTGTGGTGGAAGAAGGTGCTGAGTTTGTTGCAGAGGTCTTGTGAGGGAGGAATGTCAGTAGACTCGCTGGTGGGTTGGGTGAACTCCTTAATGATGCTGAAGAGTTCTTTGCTGTTGTGCATGTGTGTGGAGATTCTGTCTTTGATCGCTTTTTTCCTCGTTTTTCTGATGAGTTGGTGGTGGGTGTTGGTGGCGGCTCTGAAGTTGTTGTTGGCTTCTGTGGCTTTGGAGCTCCTCCAGGCCTTTTCGAGGAGGCGGCATGAGCATCTGGTCTCTTGAAGGTTGGTGGTAAACCATCTGGCTTTCTTGGCACGTGTGTTGTTGTTCTTCTTGAGGGAAGCTATGGTGTTGATGCTGTCGGAGATCCATCTGTGCAGAGTTCGGGCTGTGGTGTTGGGGTCGTCGTCTTCCACGGTGGTTGGGGTGGAGTTGCTGGGTGAGAAGGTGAGCTGGCCATCAGTGATTTTGGTCTAGGTTCTTCGCGGCAGCAGGTGCTGCTGTCTGTGGATGGTGGGTGTTCTGAAGGTGAAGTGGATACCTCGGTGGTCTGTCCATAGGAGTTCGGTGGTGTGGCTGAAAGTGATGAGGTTTCCTGTTGCAAATAGGGGATCGAGGGTGCGTGGGTTCGGTCATGATCTGGTGGAGTCCAATGTTAGGAAGGTTGTCCAAGAGGGATGTGGTGTTGGGGTCTTGTTGGTTGTCGAGGTGGAAGTTGAGGTCTCCCAGCAGGGTGTAGTTGGTGGATGCGATGGCTTGCTGGAAGATGATATCCGTGATGGACTTGGTGAAAGGTCTGCGGAGTCCGGGGGGGCCTGTAGATGAGGGTTCCTTGGAGGGTGGTGGTAGGGCTGGCCTGTTTCTTGAAGTGTAGGTGTTTCACCAGGTTTGATGGCTCATCGGAGAGTGTGCTCAGCCGGAGGGTGGATTTGTGGGCGATGGTGATTCCTCCTCCCAAGAGATCTTTTATCCTTGGGGAATGGCGATGGCGATGTCCGGTCCCAAGGTGGTGTTGGTCCAGGTTTCAGTGAAGAATGATACGTTCGGGGTGGTGCTGTCGAGGAGGTCCCAGATTTCGGTGGTATGTTTCTGGAGTGATCAGACGTTGAGGAGGATGCATTGCAGGGTCTTTGGTTTGGTTGGGTTCTTGCGGGTGGGTTGTGCTGGGTCCGTGTTCCTGGTGGTGCTGCAGGTGTGCCGGCAGCTCTGACTCTCCTCCACCTTAGCGGAGGAGCCACCTCAGTAGTATACACTGCATATGCCCATCCACCGTGTGCAGCCAAACTCCTGCTGCATGTGGTCAGCCCCCATGAGTAGCCAATCCACACTTGCATGTGCCCAACCAAACCATGGATGCTTGGCTTTTGGCCTCTACTCCCGACCACCCACGTACACACACCATAAATTGTATTTATTTATTTACATGGTTTAATATCTTTTTCATGGTACTGCTCCTGCCGTGCAAGCATCAACCCCATGGTGATCATGCTTCTGGTCTAGTTTCTGTTCTTGCCTTTCTCCTCCATATCTCATCTCAAAATGACTACTCTCGGAACAGAACAGAGATCCCCATTCTATTTCATTTCCTCTCTAGTTCTCTGCTCTTCTAACCAAGTTAATGGATTTCTTCACCTCACTCGCAGCCTGTCTGAAATCTCCCAAAGTTACTCTCCATCAGCCTACGGTTTTGGTACAGCAACTTAATTTCGACCTCAGAGTCATCTCAATGAGTAAAGTGGTTTAAAAAGACATTGCTAGAGCCATGTCCAGTCTCATTAGCGAGCATCATAATAACTGCCTTTCTGGGGAGGGCAAAGAGGTCCTACGCATCTGGGTGCACTTTCTTGAAGACTTCAGTGTCATGGTAATCTGACTAAAACCAGCAGTATCGAACTCAGAACAATCTCTGTTTACAGATGAGGCAGTGAGCATGGCATTTGAGGCCATTCAGGGAGGGCAGGGATGTATGTAGCATTGTATTATACACAAAAGCCCCTGGCACACACATCAAATCCTTTTTATATGGGTTTTAAGGGCCCACTTCATCTACATCTAAGATAGTGCTGCCTCTAATGTATATCTGAAAAGACATCGCTGTGTGTGTACTGTAAAAACAAAGACAAGAAAGGTCCAGTACCGAGGTAAATATAGAGTTTAACTATCGGACATCCTTGAAAGAAAAACATAGGGAGTGCCTCACGTAAGCAACCACCAGAGAGCGATTGTCAGGTTATCTCACAATTTCATCATCGGCACTTCTTCTATGTAATGGAAGGAGCCAACATCCCAGCAAGTTTAGAAGAATGTTGTGTGTGTTGTAGCCTATCTACTTGTATTGTGTGAACAACACATCTCTGTACGGTAAACATCCTTCACAACTCGATCAAAACACCTCGGTGCCATTACGACGCGTCTTTTACAAAGCAAGTCGTTACCACGACTTGCGCTGGAGGGCGCTCTAGACTAAGGAATAGTAGATTTACTATTCCAACACCTTCCCTACTGTACGTAGGCTGGAGTTGGAATAGTATATCTTACTATTCCTAAGTCCAGCACCCTACAGCGCAAGTCGTGGTAACGACTTGTGTTGTAAAAGATGCGTTGTGATGTACCGCGATCATTTTGATCGCGTTGTAACATCATACAACCCTCAGTACCCCCCGGAGGTCCCAACAGAGGGAAGCGAATCTTCTTCCTCACAAGAAAAACTTAAAAATGAGTTGCAGGGCAATAAGCATTTGTCTTTAATTATTATATGCCTGCAATCATGGTTAAAAGCACAATGCCATGTTTAAACCATATTGAGTTGAACGTCCGACAGCATTGACCTGAAAAATGAATGGCTAGGACTTTGAATCAGATTGTTATCATCGTGAGCTTTTTCGCATAGTGGTTGCCCTGCATATGGGTTCCCGGTTGTCCAAGGGAGGGACACCATTGTCACTCCAAACGCAGGGAACTTGTGAGCTTGCCTGGCTGTATCCCTCTTCCAATTCTTTGGGGGAGGGAGAAGGAGAAAGATTTTCTTTACCTTACTGACAAGCACACTGATCTTTCTGGGGTCTGGCAGAGAGAGGGGTGGGTCCGTTCAGTGGAAGGAGAGCCTTGACCTCGACTGAATGTGGTCATAGGAAGGAGATTGTTGGGCAGCAGGTTTATATTCCTGGTGCCTGCTGAGGGCCATCAGCTTCAATTCTTCTCTGACCCCTAGAGTGCACTGTAGTCAGCTGTACATGCTACTACCAAGGAACACCTGCCCACCTGTACACCTTAATAAAAATTCCTCAGGACTGGTCCTGCTAGCGGGACATTTTAACCTACAGCCTCCCTTCTTTCAGTATTGCTATTCTCGTTGACATGGGAGTAGGACTGACTGGATGGGGTGGGACTGGCCTGATGGTAGCCCAAATCTTCTATCTGAGCCTGGGCCGGGACAGGCTAGACGAGGGACCCACCAGATGGTGGTCTAGATCCTCCAGCTCTTCCTCAGGGTTGCCCGTAAGTTTTTTGATTGGTCTGGCGTGTAGTTATTAAAAGGCCTTGGGTGACCCTGGCAGGGTTGGTGCCGTGAACCTGTTCCCTTGCTGTGGCACTATGTAAATTGTCATACTTGCAGGGGGTTCTGAACCCTGACCATAAGCTTTACTTTTGGGCAGTATTCGCTGGATGTCTCGGTAATCTTCTGACTAATGGTAATTCAGACCCAACAGATTCTTATTTTCTTTTTGAGCTAGGACCAGATTCTAGATTGTTTTTGTACAGAATTGTGGATCCCAACTACTGTTAGTGTGTTAGATTTAAGTTTCTTAAGGATATAGTACATATATGGCAGGAGATTTCCACTAAACATACTTTTTTGCCAATGCCTCCGGACAAGTCTATGTGGGATAGTACATTGTTTCCTGCTATAGTCAGTGATCAAGTGGGCAGACCCTGGTCCCAGTACAGGATTAACTGCTTAGGACATATTTATGATATTAATGGCTTTTGCTCATGTTTTGGGCTTCAGGCCTCCTCCGATCGTCCTCGCCACTTTTTTTTAAGTACCTACAGATTAGGGATTGCTTCATGACTGGTCGTAAACTTACAACCTTGACGCTCGGCTCTGATCTACTTACTTGCTTACTTAAAGCACCCAAGTAGTCTCTAATCAGTACTGTATATCAAGCTCTTTCCTAACACAGGCCAAGTCATTGCTCTAGCCTTCCCACTAAATGGAGTCAGGTTCTCTCTGATGATGTTTTACCCTATGAAATATGCGTTGCTCTGGAAACTGTTGATCGATCGATACAATCTAATAGTTTAAAATTGCAACAATTTTAAACGATATGTTTCTTATATTATATGTCTAGCAGAATTTCAAAATGGGCTGGGACTAGCCTGTTGGATAACACCAAGTGCCCCTAAATTGGTTATATGCAGCTGAAATTTTACATATGTTTGTTATCGGCCTATGCTTCAAGAATTCTGGGCAGGTGATATACAGTTTTCTAGATCTTTTATTGGTTATGATATACAATTTACACACAAGAAAAATCATGTTAGGCTATAGGGTGGATGATGATCCTGGGTTGAAGCAAATGTTATCTATAATTATTAGTACGGCCAGACCCTGTATTGCTGAAGCCTGGATCTCCCCATTATCCCTTATGGTATCCAAAGGTTGGGATACTTTGCGGCAAATCCATGATCTAGAACTCACTTTGGCTAGATCTACTAAACAATTTGATCGGATTTGGGCTAGATTTAGTTGGGACTCCTTTAGTAATAAGAATCAGGAATGTAAATCAATCTGCTTAATCTTCAGGTTTCGTGATGAGTTTGTTTCGGATCCTAGTATAGCTTTTAGAATATGGGTCATGTTTGTATAATTGTTATTATTTATTTACTATGTTGGTATCTACCGATGCACCTCTATTTCTATTTCTGTATACGTAATAATATATCTGAGAAGTATTTATAGTGGGTTTTTAAATTTCAGTTCTACCTCTGATCTACCTTTTTATCAGATGTATTACATTGTGTTTGTCTTGCTGGTCTAATTTGATTCTTCTTTTTATATGACGAGGTCTAACTTTAATTGATAAAAAAAGAATTAAAGTAAATTGTCAAACTTACACTGTCCATGCAACTCATTGGCTCTTGTCCCTTCCCCGGAGTGCGGTTGTAATAGGAAGAAAATTATGAAGATTTTCTGATTTTCTTGATTGCTGTGTACAATTGGATTTGTTTTCCATGTATATTTCTCACTTAATTTATTTGGTTTTGTGATGCCAATGACAGGAATTTCAGAATTGTAATGTTTAACTTGTTCTTAAAGTAAAAGGATACAACATGAGTGAATACCAAATGATAAGATCTCAGTATTTTTAAACAACTCCTGGTTTTATCCAGAATGACTGACGTGTGGGCTGCTTGCGATTTGACTTTTACAATGACAATTGCACAGTAGACATTACGATAAGGTTTTGGAAAGATGTCAAATTCTCTGACTATTACATGAGGCCTGCATCTCTTACATCTCAATATATTGGACATTTCAACAGAAAATGCATCTCTGTTCCTATTTCTCCCGTTACAATAGGAGCAGAGTTTGTCTTCAGTGGATTTCTATCTTACGTTTATAACAACCTGTTTCAACCTCTTTCCATCTCTACCTTGAGGTCACTAACGCCCTAATCTAAAGTGTAGCATTATTGCAGAAAAACATCAGGAACCGGAATACTAGTACCGGAAACAGATCCAACATTCATGGAAACACAAACACCGTGCAGTTACTACCGTAGCAACAACAGAGCTGTCCTGCCACCAATACCAATTGTGTTACACATAGTGGCGAAAGTACCCCCAAGTTTCACTACCCTTCTCTCTCAAATGATACTGCCTGGTATAAAGATGTCCCAAGGGCCCGGAAGAGGCGCTGTACCCTACTGCCCATAATTACCAGACTCCCTTCCAGTTCACACAGTGCTGGCGTGTGACACATGACATGTATGAGAAAGTAAATTATTGGTTCACCAACAAGAATTATTGAGTTAAATGAATTATCTTTTATGACACCCCCCCTACTCTTTACCTGCTACCTGACGGATTATGTCCCCACACCTCGCAGTAGGTGGAATTCATTTCATAACTAAAATATTCCCTATTTTCTTGAGGAATCCTTTCAGATTAGTTGCTCCATTGACATCAACTGTGAGAGATACCACAGATGTAATTACAGGATTGTGTGCTTGTGGTGGGGGAAGAGGCGGTGCTGATGGTGGTGTTTTTCTCTGGCATATCAGAATCTTTCGTTATACATGCACAGATGCCCTTCGAAGCTGAAAAATTTATTTTGGAGAAGATCCACTTTGTAGTCAATTTGCAACAATATTTTCAGCTAAGACGTATGACCATAGGATAGCGTATTGCCCTAGCTATTGCAGATCTAAACCAAAGCCTGTTGGGAAACAATGGTAGCTTGTGCAACAAAATATAAAGTAATAATGTACAGATTTGGATCTGCTATGTCACTGAGGGATAAACAACAGAATTGAGTCTGAGCTTCGCATACAAGTATAGTCCTGTATTTTCTTCATGACGCGCTAGCGTTAGTACATTGGGAATGGCTGTTGTGCTGCCAGATGGAACAGGTACTGAGCCATTATTCCGAAATATTATCTCATGAAGGAGTACGTTAATAATACCCTTCTTACCTCACATTTGTTGGTTTGTTTTTACGGATCACTGACTAAATATCGAGGGACAAAATATAGACTACCCAAAATATCGATGCCAAAATATCGACAGACAAAATATCGAATTCCTATCTACAAACAAGTAAGTACCAAAATATCGATTAAAAATATATACTTTGTAAAAATATCGAATTTCTTAAAAATAATGTACAATTTAAAAAATGTTAAAAATAAATAGCTAAAATATATTTTAAAATACTTAAATTACCTTAAAATTATGAAATAATTAATTTAACTTATAAAAAATAATATACAATCATATCCGTTAAAACATATATATATCTATTAACATAATATTAATAAGAAATACACAATATTATTATCGTAGGATAGCAGGAGTGTAAAAATTACTATTACCACTCCTGGAAGTGCAACAGTAGGGAAAGCGTTGGATAGCGTAGAGGTAAAAATTACTATTCCCACTCCAAAGAGTGCAACAGTAGGGAAAGCGTTGGATAGCGTAGGGGTAAAAATTACTATTCCCACTCCAGAGAGTGCAACAGTAGGGAAAACGTTGGATAGCGTAGGGGTAACAATTACTATTCCCACTCCAGAGAGTGCAACAGTAGGGAAAGCGTTGGATAGCGTAGGGGTAAAAATTACTATTCCCACTCCAGTGAGTGCAACAGTAGGGAAAGCGTTGGATAGCATAGGGGTAAAGTTTTCTATTCCCACTCTATTCACATAATTATCAATTAATCAATAAATAAAAATTAATTACCAATTAAGAATTAATTAATTACCAATTAAAAATGAATTAACAATTTATTCAAATAAATACCAATAAATAAATTTACATATTTAATTAATTATAATTAAATTACTTCCCACCCTATTCCCCTATAAACCCACAACCCGCTACAGAATTAAATTACGCAAAAATTAAATAACATAAAATTAATTACCTAAAATAAATTACAAAAAAATATACACTTTTCACACATATACTAACAAACAAAACACTTTAAAAAATTCGATATTATTAAAAATTCGATATTTTTAATAACCTATATTATGTACTTCGATATTTTGACTGTCTATATTTTTTAAATCGATATTACATTACTTACCTTCAAAACGATATTTTTGATGTCTATATTCTGTCCATTCGATATTTTGTCCATTCTATAGTTTGGAGTCGATATTTGTGTAACTCGATATTTTGGAATCGATATTTTGACCATATACCGTTTTTACATGTGTCATTGACAAAACCAGTAGAAGATCTTTTACCTATGATACATTTCTTCCTCATATTTTTTCCAGAGAGGATTGGACGTCCAGCATGATGGATTCAAACAAACTATTCTGCATTTCTTTTTTTTTCTTTTTTTTTTTTGTAAACCTTTATTGGTATAGACAGGATATACAAATCTGAGCCTACAACCAAACTGGCCGGCCACAACACGTGAAAGCACTCAAGAAGTCCAGAATGAAGTTACAGAATCAATCATAGAGGAACGTAAGCAATACAATCTTAAAAAAAGGGGGGGGAGGAGAGAGGATCCAAACGGCCAGCAAACAGGAGCAATGAAGGTTATTTTTTATAATAGGGCAAGAAGGAGCATGACAGGCAGGGCGATAATATAAAAGAATCCGGATTCCCACATCAAACTATTGGTAGCAGAAGGGCTAAAGGGCAGCCATGCAGGAATGTCAACACTGTATATATCAGAATAAAAAAAAAAAAAACAGGGCCGTGAACACAAGTCAATATATAAGTAAGAGCGACTTTGTATCCCCACCACCCAATAACACATCGGAAACAGAACAAAGGGGGCCGGAATAGCGACAACACCCAGACTAACCCGTCATACTGACCTTGGGAGAGAAGGAAAAAGGGAGGGAGGGGGGGGGGGAAGGGGAAAGAAGAAAGGGAAAGGAAAACACAGACTGAAAGACAAGAATGTCGCGCCTAAACAAGCGTCCCGTAGCAAAGAACACATAAAAGAGCGGTAATATCGACAACGAGGAGGGCATGGGAGTCGTAATGGAAAGCAGCAGAACTACAAAAAGAAGAACAGCGACATTACAGACCCCACCCCAAACATACCACGGAAGGCAAGGACAGACGCGGCACTCCAATAAAGAGATACAAAAGGGCCATAGAACTGAAAAAAATAAAACATCAAATAAGACCCAACCCACCCATCCCACCCAGCACCCCTGCAGAAGGCTATGGCCTACCATTCCAAACAGCGCGCCTGTCGCCCTAAACCAGAACCCGAAATGTAGTAAAGACAAGAGAAAGAGGAATATAGAGACAAAAAAAGGACATCAAGACAAAAGAAATAAATGGGAGGGAGGAGCAAAAGAGCAAAAACAAATACGGTCGGCCACCGCCCTCCACCCAACCATACGAAAATATTATATGTGAACCAGAACGACACAATCTCGAGCGCCAAAAAACGTACAGGGGGGTCTCCCACAGCACTAGAAATATGAGCAACTTCGCCACAGATCTGTACGTCAATAAACCACCGGGAGCTGTGCATCTCACCCCATCCCTTTTCTAACCACAGTTACCACCCACCACAGGACAGTGTAAAATAAGCAACACGATGCGAGGCAAGCACACAATTGAAAGAGAGTACGAGCAAAACGTAGGCCAGGGAGGGCAATCAATAAGCAAGTGGGCAAAAGTTCAAATAGGCAGTTCAAATGTCTCAGCAATAACAACAAGGGCAATAATAGACAGGAGTTCAGTCTTGCCATCAGGAAAAGCGGGGGTTTCCCTGCAAAATAGAAACACGACCTCATCAAGGCAAAAACAGGCAGCGGTCCACCATTGTTCTCAGGCACCCGGGGAGGATCGGATCCCCGCACGACATCCAAGTCCCCAAACTCCAAACATCGAAGAGCAGGAGGTTCCAAATCCACCGGCCAGCAAATCCGTCGATGGATAGCGACAGTAACTCTCGTAGCAACCGGGGGAGGCGAGGCGGTGGCATCACTGAGACAAGAGGGGACCATGAAGGAGCGTTCACCCAAGATGGCGGTAGAACGAATCGAGTCTCCCGGAGCACCGGGGGCCAGGGCCGCGCGTAAGGATCGTAAGGCATCAAGAACGTCTCCAATCGTAGGCTCACGCACACACGTCCAGGCCCCCGTGCCGTCCAGCAACCCAAGCCCGTCATCGCGAGGAGACCCACAGCACAGGTCGTCGGTAGCCATTTTGTGAATTCAGCCTCCTCACCACCCTCCGCGATGCTCGAAACAGCTCACAAATGCGGGCCTTTACAGATTTCCGGGGGGTCCCAGCAATGGCAGCCTCGGTGAAAAAAGGAGATTCGCCCAAGGCGAGGGGCCGACTGCAATATCGCTGGCGCTCCACTCGAACAGAGTCCGAGGACGAGGGTCCAGGGTCGATGGACGGAGCAGCGGCGGGGGGACCCCTTCACACGATCAGTCCATGGAGCACCGCGTTTCGCGCCAGCCTCACGGCCGTCAAGGCGGGCCCGGATCAGGGTCACCGGGATGTTCTCACAACGGCTCTCACCAGTGGCGCAGTCTCTCGGCCGGGGCCGACGGTCACCACAGCGCCAGGCCGGATCCGATAGGCGAGGCCCCGGTCTCAACACCACGAAGGCCCAGGTCCCTTCGGGGGGCAAAACTTCGGAACCGCAGCATGCCGGAGTCTCCAGGCCAAACGGTGAGTTAGAGCGAAACGTTGCGTTGCTATTTCTTCGAAACTGTGTCGTCTCTGGGCAGGATATACAACAGGATATGCGAGTCAGGCCAGAGGGCTGACGGAGCCGAGCTACAAGGCGACCATTACGCTCGCGAGCTTGGCTCCTCCCCCCTATTCTGCATTTCTAATGAGTGAGCAACACTCCATGTTCTTTGTTTACATGAACTGATGATGCACATCAGTACACAGTGGCCGCATGACTGTTGAGTGGTACCTGGTCTCCATGCTCCCACTCAGCATGGTCAGCCCTATTGAAACACATATTGAGACTTTCACAGGGTGAAACTTGACCGTGACAGCAGTAGTTACTTCATAGTTTACTGGCCAATGTTCTCAATACTAAGGGCCTGATTACGAGTTTGGCGGACAAGGTTCTCCGTCACAAACATGATGGATATCCCATCGGCCAAATTACAAATCCATTATATCCAATAGTATTTGTAATACGGTGGAAGGGATATCCGCCACGTTTGTGACAGAGTATCCCATCCACCAAACTCGTAATCAGGCCCTAAATGCCTCACAACACATATGGCAACACTTAGATACACTCAATTGAGAGACGATGAGGAAAATATAATGTTCTCCTTTTTACGTCTCTGGGGTGTGATATAGACAACAAATTAAAAATGTCTTTCCTAAATATGAACGTTGCTGCCACAAATCCTTGATATATTCTTTATCTTGCTTCATGTACTACAATTCATATCACAAAGCCATTGTACTCGTGGTACATTCCTCTTGCAACTGATCCACACACTTTCCACACCAATAAGGCCTTGTTATCACAAGTTATGAGGAGAAACTGGGGTGTAGTAATACCTCCTCCTGTGGCATTGCACTGTTGAGATGAATCTTGATTTAATGTCCTATCAACCTTTTAAAAAACAATTTATGACTCGGAGGGGAAGTAACTCAATGAATCCTCTTATATTATACTGCATACAGATAGTGTCTCTAGATGCTTATCTTACCCACCACCAGAGCGAGCCAATGGACCAGGTCAACGGTGGGCAATGCAAAAATGCAAATGTTGGCCTAGTGTTAGGAAGACAAGTCCGCTCTATGACTCTGGTAGTCATGCTTCCCTGCCTTGTGTTGAATTCTTCTATCAGTGAGCTAAACAATCATGCAAGCCCACTGAGGGTCATTCATGTTTTAGGTATTAAAACCCCTGGACTGAGGTTTATATAGCGCAAACAGCTATCTCACAAGGAGGTGTCCCGGCACTTAGTAAGCATCAAAATAAAACTGAGTAGTAAAAAAAGGCAACATGAAACAGATTACTGATTGAAGAGCCACGTCTTTAGCTGTTTCCGAAAGACGGGCTCTGAGTTTGCGTTACGAATAAAAAGTGGAAGGGCCTTCCACAATTTAGCAGTTCTCGCTGAAAATGCTCTACCCCCGAGCCGAGACTTAGCGAATCGGGGGACAGAGAGCAAATTCAGAGTATTCGAGCGCAGGGACCGTACCTGCCTGTAAAGGAGAAATCTTAGTCTAAGGTAGTTAGGGCACTTACCCTGCAGTGTCCGATAGGCCAAACCCAGACCCTTGAATTCAATCCTGCTTATCACAAGTAATCAGTGCAGACTGCGCAGATGCGGAGAGACATGATGTCTGAAAGTAATATGTTTGATGAGCCTCGCAGCCGCATTCTGCACAATCTGTAATCGCTGGGTCACATACTTAGGCAGACCAAGATAGAGACCATTAGCGTAGTCCAGCCTAGATGTTACGGTGGCATGGACTACTACTTTACGGCAATCTTCTGGCAATAGGTCCAAGAACTTTAGAAGATTTCTACGTTTAGAAAAGCACTGCGCCGCTACCTGTTGGATATGAGCAGAAAAGGAGAGATCATCATCCCATCTCACTCCCAGATTTTTGGCACTAGTGCTGGGGAGGGGCGGGGCCACATTTCGGTAGGCCACCAGAGATCGGGCGAGGGCACAGGTCCCTTTCCAAAAAAGATCACCTCCGTTTTCCCTGCTTTTAGTTTTAATTTATTTGTGTTCATCCAAATAGCGATGTCACGGAGACAGCCCTTGAAATTGCTAAAGGCCTCCACTGTCTGTTTTTGGTAAGAGGAGACCAGCTGTGTGTCAGCAGCGTATGAAATCGCTTTGACACCCTAGTTGGCTATTAAAGTAAAAAGAGGAGCTAGATAAACATTAAAAAGTAAGGTGCTTAGGGCTGAGCCCTGGGGAACACCACACCAAAGAGGTTTAGGTTTGGACGAAAAAGGGGGCGTAGGGCGACTTTCTGAGATAGGGCGCTCAGATAGGACTGTACCCAAGCTCGCACCTTCCCACTCAGGCCAATATTTTCCAATATCTGAAGCAGCCTGAAGTGGTCGACCGTGTCAAAAGCTGCGGATAGATCCAGGAGCACCAGCATTGCTGATGCCCCTGAATCTAGTGCCCATCTAACCAACTCTGCCACCTCTATGAGGGCGGTCTCGGTGCTGAAACCAGGCCGAAAGCCAGACTGTGTTTCATGCAAGATAGCATTGCTTTCAATAAAGCAGTTCAATTGGCATTGTACTAGCTTCTCTAGCATTTTCCCAGGCGCAGGTAGGAGGGAAATTGGCCTGAGATTACTAAAATCATCTGTAGCTCCATTTGATTTCTTTTTCAAAGGAAGCAGTGTAGCATGCTTCCAACAATCAGGGAAAATTCCGGTCTCAAGAGAGGTGTTCCAGATATGAATGAGCGTGTCTATCACAAAAGGCAAAATCATTTTCCACACTTTGGGGGGGCATGGATCATCCGGCGCCCCTGATTTGCATTTTTTGATCTCAGCCAGTGCCTCCTGCTGTGAGATTGGCAGAAAGCAGGAAAGCGACTGAGCTCGCACAGTGGCCAGAGAGGAATCTGACTTCTCTGTCGCAACAGAGACAGAGAATGTATCATACACCTTAATGATTTTGTTATTGAAGAAGTTAGAAATATCTTCACACAAAGCCGGTGTCTAAGTCACTTCCGTCTCAATTGCTTTCGGCTTGAAAACTTCTTTGCCCGACTGGTCAGCAATCTGAATACAGGAAGCAAAAAAAAATACTTTTAGCCATTTTTATCAAATTGTGTACGTTTTGTAGGGCAATTTTGTAGCATGTCCTTGCTATGTCGCAATAATTTTGTCTCCATTGTCGTTCCAATCTCTTACAGCTCCTTTTTTCTTCGTTAAGCGCCTCTGAAAACCACGGTGCTGAGGGGGGTTGTCTACAAGACAGCATCATTTTTGCTGGAGCGACCGCTTCCACCGCCGAGGCAATCCACTGGTTCATTGCCAGGGCATCACCATTGGGTCTAGAGTATCCACTGATAGATTAGTCCACTTCCTCTTCAGAATAGACCGCTTGCCTCTGGCCTGGCTTAAATTGACCATTTTAACTAAAATAGGGATCAGGTAATGGTCTGACCTGACCAATGGTTGAGGCACCTCTGCTGTAGTATCCTGAATATTGGAGAAAATTAGATCTAAAGTATGACCTGCCCTATGAGTGGGACCCGAGATTATTTGCGCTAAATTGGCAGCTCCTAGTGAAGAAATTAGTTGGGTAGCATGAAAACACTTACGATCATTAACATGAAAATTAAAATCCCCCAATGCCAGAAAATGTGAATGAGCTAACGATTTTTGTACAATGTAGTTACATAGATCAAGAGTAATGTCTGCTGCACAATCGGGTGGCCTATAGATAAGCAGGCCTGCTAGGGATACCCTCGGATTGATTTGGATGCAAAAGTAGAGTCCCTTGATTCCTTGTATGTCGAGGGGCCCAGAGGAAGTCAGCTCAAATGAACCTTTAAAAATAATAGCCACCCCGCCTCCTCTTTTTTGCCCTCTCTGTTAGAATAACCCATTTTAAAGCCAGGGGGAATGGCTAGGGTGATAGATGCCACTGTATCTTCGTTCATCCAAGTTTCAGTGAGAAATAAGCATCCCAAGATGATTCCATAAGGGACAGCCAAATATCGTCGGCATGCCTAGGAAGGGATCTGCAATTCACTAGGCCCGCAAGAAACAGCTCACATTGTTCTATAGGAGGAATCTTTGGTTGGCCTACCTCCATATAGGTCTGCGTATCACATAAAACACCAAAAACTTGTCCACATGCCAGGCAGTTCGATGGTAACCCCATTTTAGTCAGATCATTTGGGTGCAGTGCACAATGATTAGCCTCATTATAGGCTATTAGCTCATTTTTACACCAGTGAAGGGACACATATTTTACCAGCTTGCCTCAAGGGGAGAGGTCTACTGAACTTTTGTGTTTAAAAGGTCGCCATTGTCTCTTAAGACGACTGCTTTACCTCTGTACATGTGGGACATATGTGGAAGGCTAACGAGCATGGCAGTGTATGTTGTGGGTGAGTGTGGGGACTGTGTGTGTGTGTGCGTGCGTGCGTGTGTGTGTGTGAGACAGTGTGCATAGTGGAGTCCATTTTTATCACCTGTGTGAGTATGTGTGTGACATTTGAATATGGTGAAGGGTTTTGTGCAAAGCTCCCTACATCTCCACTGGGATGTATGACGTTACAACGCATACTTTTACAACGCATATCTTTACAACGCATTTTTTACAACACAACATCCATTACAATGCATTCCATTACAACACATGCCATTACAACACATTTTTTTTAATTACCTTTACAACGCATTCCATTACAACGCATACTACCTTTACAACGCATACCATTACAACGCATAACATTACATTGCATGTATGGTAAGTATTGGATAGTGTAGGGGTAAAAATTACTATTCTAACTCCAGGGGGGTGCAACAGTAGGGTAAGTTTTGGATAGTGTAGGGGTAAAAATTACTATTCTAACTCCAGGTGGGTGCAACAGTAGGCTAAGTGTTGGATAGTGTAGGGGTAAAAATTACTATTCTAACTCCAGGGGGTGCAACAGTAGGGTAAGTGTTGGAAAGTGTAAGGGTACTATGCGTTGTAATCTTATGCGTTGTAATGGTATGCGTTGTAATGACATGCGTTGTAGTGGTATGCGTTGTAGTGTCATGCGTTGTGATGGTTGCATTGTAATGGCATGCGATGTAATGGATGTTGTGTTGTAAAAGTTTCGTTGTGATGGTAGTGCGTTGTAAAAGTTGCGTTGTAAAGGTTGTTTCCCTCTCCACTGACCCCGAAGTCCACATGTGTACATTCCTTTCCCCCCAGCCACTGGGCAGTGTTTTTGTAGGTCGGGCTATCAGACATTTAGCCTTTAAAGTTGCCAAAATGACATTACTAGTTTTTCCAGCCCCTCCAACTGTTTCTGCCTCCATGTGGGAAGTGGCCTGTAGTATTTGACCCTATACACAATCCCCATGGCTGGTTCTAACCAGTCTATAAGTAGCATCTGCTGTCTATGACTTGCTTATGCTAACACGCTAGACACCACTTGTTTGGAAGAACCACTCAAAATTCAAAGATGGCAAACAAGTTAATTGGCCAGCTTTTGCCATATATTGACCATTCAACCTGTACCTTGCTCCAATATTACTCCTTAAACAAAAAACGGAGCTGAGCTGCACACCAGGGTGACTGTGAAGGACATATATCCTAATGTAGAGACTTGCCTGCCTGTGGCATTCCTATCAGACGAAGGACAAGTCTGACCTGCATTCTGATTGAAGCACTACTGGATTGCCCTTTGAGGAGAGAGTCCTGCCTGCCTTGGAATAGGACTATGTACCATATCCTATATAGACAAGCTCTCCTCTTAGTCAAGGTTAGAGGCGCAGCTGCCTGTGAAGATCTGTGATGAGAGAATGTGAGGTCTGCCCTATTCCTGGACATGAGGTCACCCAGCTGCTTTTCATGAGAATAAACTTAATATTCATCATTATCATCAATTGCAATGACTATACCCGATGGGAAGGATCAACGTGTGTAGGTGAACCTGTTTCATTCCTGACCCCATTTGCACTGTAGTGAACCCTGTGAGGGCCTTTCAGATACTTCCAGAAACCTTGAGGAATACTATAGCTCCAGCCAAGAGTCAGGAGAGCAAGAAGGGCAGCTGGAGGAGGTCATATTGAGTCCAGAACTGTTGGTCTCATAGAAATACATCAGTTCTGGCGATGTTTTCAATTGAACCCCAAACCCGTTGTCTCCAGCCACAGTCCCTGCTCCCGGACTCATGGGCACCTCTGGTACTGTAAAATGTCAGCAGCAATTCTGGGCTTTTCAAATATCTTGTGTGCTATAACAGGGATTCTTATGTGCTAGCACCAGAGCCATATGTATATCCCAATGACTGGGCCATTGTCCAACAAAAATGTGCCCCCTCCCCGAGCACGGGGAGCCAGAAACTGTGCTCTCAAGCCCTGATAAGTGGTCATTTGGTTTGCCAAGGTTCTGAGTAGCCACTTTCCACCGAACCACATAATTCTTACACCAGCTCCTGGAATTGGTATCAGTACGTATTAAATGAAAAAATACACCTGACTTTGAAGAGCAGCAAGGTGAACTGGTATCCTTCTGAAGAGTATCTTTTATGAGACAGTGAAACCATCTACTGTCTGAGTTGTACATCCTTAAGGAAGAACTGGTGCTGACATTAAAGTTCTGTACTTGGGGACACGTTTAAGTCTTTGTCCCCACTTACACTAATGGTCGCCAGGCCTTGGGCCTGGGTTCCTTGCTTGGCAAATTATATTTATTGTCCCACATTCATTGATACGCTAACACTTCCCATAAAACTATTTTAACAGAAAAATTTGAGCTTAGCGCATAAGTGCTGTAATAGCATTTGGGGTTAGAATTCAAGCTAGGAAGGTGGTTGAGAGTTCTGCTTTTCTTTGCCTTTCATTATTTTCAATGTATATTACCTTATGTATATTGAAGTTGTTGGAAAATGGATTATTAGTAGTGGTAAATGTATATCTATCATTTACAATAGGGCAACTGACACAATATATGGCTTGGTGCAGGTCTTAGAATATTATTCCATTGATCAACCCTTGGTAGATTGGCTCTGAGCAGGCAGGCTTAACTTCAAAGACAGGTATGTAAAGCATTTAAAAACACCAATTCAATAAATAATTAAGACACAACACACAATAAAAATCAAACACCAATTTATACAAATTGGAAATATTTTTATCTTCAGAGTGACACCAAAATGAAAAACATGCAAGGTAGGGAACCGGAGATATTGATTTTTAAAGATTTAGCACTATACAGCACATAGAAACCTATAGCACCTATTGGGACATCTGGTCGTGCTAGGCCAGGTCAAAGTCAAAGTTTCAGGTCGACCGCGACAGAGCCCTGCACAGGTACCTCTTGTGGTAGGTCTCAGACAAAGTTTTTACCTTCTGCCTTGGAAACTTTTCTGGAGGTTTTCTTCCTGGGGTCCATCGAAGCTCTCAGCCTATATGGATTTGGTGAGGGTTCACCGGCTTGTCTTGCAACAAGTTCCTAGTCAAACTTGTGGAAGTCTGACCTCCTGAGCTTTCCAGCAGGATAAGCCATGGATCCTTGCCTCTCGAGTGGGTGCAGGTGGGCGGCTTGGCTCTTGCGGTTGGTCCCGGTAACCTTTCCTACGTTCGGACTTAGAAGAAACTTTTATGGAGCTTTTTCTTCCGGGTCCCTCAGCGCTCCTCACCAGGCTGGCTTTGGTGAGGGTTTGCCGGCTTGGGTTTCAGCTTACTCCTGGTCAAACTCTGGAAGTCAGACCTTCGGAGCTTTTCAGCGGGACGAACCTGGACAGCAGGCCGGCTCGTGGTTAAGGGTTGCAGCCGTGGCTGGCCAGGTCGAGTCGGTCCACTTATGGAGCACTTTTCCAAAATTGATGCAAACTTCTCCAAACTTCTGGAACTTTTCCTGAAACCCTCCTTTAAAGGGTCCAAAACTTACTCCAAGGGTATGGAAGCTCGAAGATGGTCCATGAAAGTTTGGGAATTCAGTTCCCACAATCCACTTGGACAAAGCCCTTACAAATTCACTGGTAGTACTCCAGGCAGAGGATTCTTAGGAGTGATGTTCCATGTGAGCTCTGTTAACCTGTAGCTTGCAGGGAGTCCACTCTTTAGTCTTTTTGAAGCAATTTAGGTCCACAGATCTGTAGTTCAGGCTGTGCAGCAGGCGTAATCTTCGGATAACAGGGCCTGATTGGTGCCAATCAAACTCCTCTGCATGGACCCTTCTTCTCTCTTAAGTTTTAAGCAGCAGATCTGAGAGGCTCTGCACATCTCAGATATGTATTTCAAGTTCTCTGGGTCAATGAGGGGCAGGGCAACACCCCAGGGTATGACCACATCCTCCAATGCATGGCACTATTTTCTCCCAAAGAGCACAATTCTTCCAAAATTCATCATGGCTGATTTTCCACCAGGGAGAGAAGAGCTGGCTAAACACACCCCTCAGGATGGTTAATCTCCATAGTCTCTCCCCCTGCGTCTGCTCATTCCTTCCTTAATCCTAGCACCTGGCTGGGTTGAAAGCGGAGAGGTGTAAACTGGTGTCCTCGGCCTGTCTCCTCCTTCCATTGAAGGATATTATTTATGACCCCTCCCCATGCTCTGGCATTCCTATGTAGCCTAACCCTGCCCTCCCAGGGACCTGGCTAACTCCAGGGGCTATTTATCACCTCATCAAAGGAGCCTGGTTAATCCACTTTACTCTGACCAATCAGGACAGACCACTAGAAGGCTGAATTTTGGCTTACAGACACAAAAGTCTTATAACTTCTTGGCTGTATACTTTGAGAAATTCAACAAGACCATATTGTTGGAATTATCAACACCATTCTAGGATTGTGGGAATTATTAGTTAATAACTCCTTGACTTGTTAACTTATGTGGCAGGGAATTTCCAATGGGCAAAATGACTTGGGCCATTTTTCCAACACCAGGGCTTATAAAACTTATTTTATAGGGACTCTGTCTATATCTACAGGATCCTACAACCCTGGGGTACTTAGTTGAGACTTTAGGTGTTCTGAAAATGTGAACATAATGCATATCCTCACTCCATAGTGCTCATAGTACAAAAGTCCCATTTGGGAAGCACTTGAAAATGTAGGGATTGAAATGCACAATTTCACTAAACCCAGGACATATAAAACTCCTTTTATACGGGTCCTCCTTATAAATACCCCCCCCAACCCCTGGGGCACCTAGGGGAGACCCTGGGGGTACCCAATATGCCAAACCATTGTAGCTTATAGATTTGTAAGTCCCCTAAACACCAAAGTCGAGTTTAGGCACAATTTGCATTTTTAAAGCAGTCCTGCAACACAGGGCTGCTTTTAAACTGACCTCAGGCTTCAGCAGTGCGCACATGCAAGTTCAGAAAGGGCCGCTGGCCTCTAAACAGCCATGCCCTATTATATACTAGGGACTTAAAGGTAGTTTCAGTCCCCCTGCCCTATTAAGTACTAGGGCCTTATAGGGGACCCATCATAGGGGTACCCTAACCCATAGCGTACCGTACTGTATGTAGTTGTTTTCACTATGTTCTAAGTGTCTCTTTCAGCATATCACTGGCCCTGGGCCTGGTAAGGCAGATCACAAGGACAGTCAGTTACCACCAGTACCAGTCAGCAAAAAAGTTGGGGGGTGTTCAGGGCACAGCATGACTTTGCAACAGAAGCATTTTCTTTTTATATAATGTAAAGTACTGATTGGATGTTCCATTATTAAGGTTTATCTCATACTGAATTCTTGTTGATTAAAGTTCCTGGACTAAGCCTTTGACTGCTCTGCTTCAGTATTTTGAGAGATTCCTGTGCTAAAGAAAGGTACGTAGCTATCCATTCTGGGATACAATAGTGCCACAGCACCAGGACAATAGTGGTTAACAGCTGCAACTAGTGCAGTTGGAGCCAAGTAACCGCTGATTGCACTGAGTACCCAGGAACTAAGGGCCAGATGTAGGTCGGTCGGTAACGGCCGAAAATCGGTATTTTCGGCCGTTACCGACCGGTATATGGGTGACAGGTATGTAGGGGGCATTATTTTCACGAATCGGTAAAATTAGCGATTCGGTAATTTTACCGATTCGGTAAAATAAAAAATCGGTAAATTTACTGATTCTGAGGCACCGAGATGTAGGTGGGACTCTTCAGAGTCCCAGAGGCCTTACAGAATCGGTATTTTACCATCAAATCCAATTTGATAGTAAAATACCGATTCCGGTGTGCATGCACATGTGTGCATGCACACCCATGCCATGTGACAGGCAGACCTGCCCTTAGGGCATGTATGCCTGCCACATGGCGCACATGCCTATTTTTGGGGTGCCAGAGGGTGTCAAAGTGACACCCCCTGCACCCTTGCTAAAATCGGTATTTACCGATTCTGTAATTACAGAATCGGTATTGCCCATTGATTCCTATGGGCTTCACAGCCCATAGGAATCAATAGGAAATACCGATTCGGTATTTCCAGTTTCGGTAAATACCGAATCTTAAAGATTGGGTATTTACACATCTGGAAATACCTACATCTCCCCCCTTCATATTTACCACTTCTTAAATACCGAATCGGTAAAATTCGGTATTTAAGAAGTGGTAAATAAGAATTACCTACATCGGGCCCCAGGTTCTTACACCCCGTCCTGTGCATGTGTGTGGTAACCTATTACCTGCTATGCAAAGATCCTGCACTTTTCTCCCCTAACAACTTAAATTCTCTGTTGGAGAAATTTGGTTTTCTTAGTGTCTCATCCAAAAACTCATGCGAACCATCAATTCTTATTGGCCCTGCACTTCACTGGCCGTGTGCCTTGCAGTCTTTAAGTGAGTGTGGTATATCATATATCCTTATTCCCAATTCAAGTTTCGATAGAAATTATTTCACTGAGAATTATACAGGAAGTACCACTGATGCAATGTCAACATTTATTAGTTGCTTTACATCAGCAGAACTGTCCTTCAAGTGAATTTACAGTTGGGTCTGTGTTGTATATTGATTCTTCTTGCAATATCCTGTCATCTATCACCATCCTATTTACAACATTCTGCAGCCTTTTTCACCAAGCAGGTGGAGACCAGTAAATGTGGAGGACTACTTTGTAAATCTAAGCCTAATTATTTCTGCATCTGGAGGACATCCTTGTATCTGGGTGGTAGATTTTAGGGTGGCAGTCAGGGCAGCCGCGGCCGGTAGTGGGAGTACCAGCTGGGCGGTGACGTCGGGAGGGGGAGGGGCAGGGTGGGGGTAGTAATGTATGGATTACAGAGTTTAACAGGTGTGTAGACATAAAAATAAATAAAACAAATTTTGTTGCATGCACTGCATCATCAAATGCGATGCAGTGTGCGCAACGATATTCATTTTAAACTCCGTAATCCATACATTACTACCCCCCATCCTGCCCCTCCCCCTCCCCACGACACCTCCCGGCCGATACTCCCACTACCGGCCGCGGCTGAGTCAGGGGCGGTTCCCTCACATGGGCGCTGGGGCTCTGCCCCCTTTATTTCCTTTGCAAATTAGCTTTTTCTTATTGAATTTTTTTTCAAATCCACTATTCCAAAATAAAAGATTTTTTTTAGGGCTGTACTGAAAACAACTCGCCGTCAGACAAAAACTCCTCGAGCAGACCTCTGCTTCACCTGCACAGCTAACTCAGAAAGGCTTGCATCAAATAACCATTTGCCGGGCGGTGAGCTCAAAGCCCTGAGGCCTGTGAGGTCACCAGCTTGTCAAAATCATTACCTCCCGCGCTTAGCTCAACACCCTGACAATATGGGTGGATAGTTTGTCCCTGGGCGTTTCTGGCTGAAGCCCTGCAGCTCCAGGGGCTTCATGTCCATCAGGGCTGCGTCACAAGATGGGGTGGGAGCAAGCATCACTGACCCCATCTTGTGACAAGTTGTGAGAGTGGGTGGGGTTAGAGGATGGAGGCGGTAAGCTCCACCCTGGAATCTAGCCCCTGGCGCTGTTTATTTTCCACAGATAAGTGTTAATTCATGGCTCGTTATCTTCACGATCTCTCTGAATGCTGAGCAACTTCTGCAGCACCGATCAGTCTTTCCAAGTGAGCTTGATGTATATATTGCATTTATCAGGGCCGGCGCTAGGCATGGGTAGCATGGGCAGCTGCCCAGGGCCTCGCACTCAGCCCACCAGCATGGGGCCACGGCACTGGTGATGTGTCCTGTTGTTTCCCTGGGATCTATTTCAAAGAAAGGTGTCGCCTTGCAATTAAGGTCCTTCAGAGGGGCCCCCCTTCCCGCGCCTCTCAGGGATGGTGTCTGGAGGCATAGGGGAGGAAGAAGCTCCCTTCAATTGCAAGGAGACCCATTCACAGACACTGTGGGAGGCCCATTATCCAGCATTTTTTGCGCCACCACAGTTTTAACTTTTAGCTCACAAGCAATTCTCACACCTATCAATCGAAGATGAGAGAAATGCTTGTGGGCTGAAAGTTAAAACTGTGAGGCGGGGGGCGCCAAAATGCTGGACAATGGTCCTCCCACAGTGTCTGTGAATGGTCTCCTTGGAAGGGGCCACTTATCTACATTAGAGGGGCCTCGCACATTCCATTTTAGCCCAGGGCCTCGCAAATCCTAGAACCGGCCCTGGCAGTTATAAGTGCAGAAAGGATGCTATGGAACAATTGTACCAGCAACTCTTGGCACATACTTTTAGTAGGATGCCCACATGTGCGTATTTAATTACGTGTTACCTAAGTGACTTCACACCAGCCACAATGTCTGTTTTCCCTCTCTAACTTTATTGGTGCTGCTGTACACTAACATTTATTCTAGTCAGGATTTAATTTCACCTATGAAATGGGTTACAAAACTTAAAAACAGATGCACTGGTGAAGTGCCACCGCGTGGTGCACGCAGCCTGCTGTTTCCTTTAGCCACCTGAGGAGGTGTATTAGAAGAGCCAGGAGTGCAGCGAGGAATCTGAACACCAACCTTAAGAGAAGAATTGGAATTGTCCGACTGACTGCAGAACGCCGTGCAAACCTTTTGACTGTCTCTTTGTGCTTGGCTGAAATTCAACACATGCAGGCCCTGGTGAGCTTTTCCTTTGCAGTTTAAAAGTTTTTGGCATTGCCTTGGCTGAAATGTTAAATGGCAGTGTGTGTGTGTGTGTGTGTGTGTGTCTTTCTAATGACGTGATTTGAAAGGCTTTCTTCTCATCACTTTGCAGAGCAAAAGAGAGGAATTGGGTTAAACAAGACACACGTAGTGCAAAACGATGTTCCTTTGTGAATAATTTCAAAGGGCTAGCTAAGACACACGATTTTCTCCTGTTGATCTGTCAAGAGTAATGTGCTGGTAGACTCATAAAACGTATCATAAAAGTATCTAGCACCAAGCTTTTTTCTCTTTTCTTTAATAAAACTGTTGATTTTAATCTACACTATTGGTACCAGACCTATCCTGTACAATCAACAAAATACCATGCCTCCCTTCAAGGGGCCTAGCCTCTCTTTCAGCAAATGCTACAGCCTTCAAACATCTGTAGCTTATGCCTACTCATGTTTGCGCACTAATCGAAAATTGGTGTCTTCATTTTACGCCTCACCGTTTTCAAACTTTACCAGCCACCACTGGTGGCAGTGCTTGTGCAGGGAGTTGCATCTGGAGGCTATCCTTGTATCTGGGTGGTAGATTTTAGGGTGTCAATGCTTGTGCAGGGAGCTATCATAACTCAACTTGGTGTCCATCTCTTCCTGCCTTCACCAGTTGGTGATGTCTTGGTTTCCTGTGCCTTGCTTTGGGTTCAATCTTGTAGTCTCCTCTTGAGCTGCAGCTAGACAGCTAGTGAAACTGTCCTTGCATGTTGGTGAAGGCTGTGGGCCACCAATATGTCTTGACAGTCCTAATTGCAGAAGGTATCTACCATGTACATTTATGTATCATCAACGTGTTTGCAATCCCGGAGACTTCATGAGTAACTAAGACGGAAGAGGGCTTATTGGATGAGTGCAAATAGCAATGATAATATGGGCGAGACCCCTCCGGGTGAGTAGCGCGCTATACAAATGCTATGATTGATTGATTGATGTACGTTTATGTATCATCAACGTGTTTGCAATCCCGGAGACTTCATGAGTAACTAAGAGGGAAGAGGGCTTATTGGATGAGTGCAAATAGCAATGATAATATGGGCGAGACCCCTCCGGGTGAGTAGCGCGCTATACAAATGCTATGATTGATTGATTGATGTACGTTTATGTATCATCAACGTGTTTGCAATCCCGGAGACTTCATGAGTAACTAAGACGGAAGAGGGCTTATTGGATGAGTGCAAATAGCAATGATAATATGGGCGAGACCCCTCCGGGTGAGTAGCGCGCTATACAAATGCTATGATTGATTGATTGATGTACGTTTATGTATCATCAACGTGTTTGCAATCCCGGAGACTTCATGAGTAACTAAGACGGAAGAGGGCTTATTGGATGAGTGCAAATAGCAATGATAATATGGGCGAGACCCCTCCGGGTGAGTAGCGCGCTATACAAATGCTATGATTGATTGATTGATGTACGTTTATGTATCATCAACGTGTTTGCAATCCCGGAGACTTCATGAGTAACTAAGAGGGAAGAGGGCTTATTGGATGAGTGCAAATAGCAATGATAATATGGGCTCATAAGGGCATCACAGCATTATCACAAAGGCAGGTCATAATTTATCAACGCTCATCCTCATCACAATATAGTGAGGTGCACACTAGCAGTTTAGGACAGCCACTTACCATGATGTAAGCTCCTGGCCTTCTTTCACATGCCTATGTAACCCATTGCATGGGAGAATTTAAAAGCTACCATAGGCTGTTGTAGTGAGGCTGTTCATTCTTTAATCCATGTATTGGTTTTGGAGGTTGTATTGCAATGAACGAGAGACACAAAATTAAAGGTTAAGCGCAAAAGAGCACCACGAAACAAGGAAGGAAGACCAGAGGGTCATCGATGCAATGTTTAAATGTAATTTACAAAAAATCGACCCAATTCATATACCCATTTTCAATTTCACATCTCCAGCTTTCCAGGGTAACCTTTCCCTGAGACTTTTAGTAGTGCCCACAAACGTCAGAGTTTTTCGGTATTTTCAAACTCCTCTCTGGTCCACTCCCACCCTAGAATTTGTTGTGATTTGGTCAACAGCAGAAGTAAATATCTCACAAGTAATGGAAATGTAACCTAAAACCGCAAAATTTAGTGGGTGTGGAGAAAAAGGGCTTTCCTCACCATGAAAACGATGTCCTCATTGGAGGTAATAAAAAGAATTATGTATTGAGTCCACTGAGGTGTAATTGCAAACGATGCAGTAATGTCAACACGGAGGCCTGGAAACCAACGAGTGGCCTAGCATTGCAGTTGCGCAAAGTTTTGTCAACTGTAAAAATTCACAGGGGCAGATTTACAAGCCCCTTTGCGCCACCGGTGCATCACTTTTTCTGATGCACCGGCAGCGCATTTTACTGCCACATATTTACAAGAAAAGGAAAAGTCACCATGCGTGGCTTTTCATGTCCTTGTAAATATGGCCCCTTTGTACTCAGCGCTTTGCGTGAAAGGGGCGTTCTATGGGTGTTGCTGTGGGTGTTCCCACCAAACACCCATGGAACCCTGACACATTTCCAGATTTACAAGAAATCGTAAATATGGAAATGTGTCTGAATGCTACGCCTCCCCGGGGGAGGCGTAGGGAGGGGCAACTATGTCCTGCACATCTAACTGGGCTTCTATTGGAATTCTATAACGCATATTAGCAAGCCCATTATTGCCGTTTTAGCGGCAGTTTCCTGCCACTAAAACAGCGATAATTTTAACGAGGTTCTTGCTAATATGCCCCCCGATTCCTTAGCTTGGAGGTAGAATGCCCTAGCCGTCCGGCCACATTCTCTCACCGGTTTCCTAACAATTCCTCTTTTTTTAGTGGACCATCGGGGTCCAACTCGTAGTGGAGCAGATTTTCCCCACCCCCGAGTTACTGGTTCACTCGTATTGCTAAATCCAGGGGTGGACAAAATCTAGCTGATGTACTGGCCCCTCAAAATGAATGCCTTTAGATTAGATTTAATGTGGAATTTCACTATTTATACATCCAAACACTAAAACCACAAATCAGCATAGATTGATAACCACCAACCACTTAAAATCCACTTGAAAGAGGAAAAGGCAATGCACGGAAGCGTGTATTCCTCTTGTGACTGCAGTTCAAGGCATGGCTGCTCTGGCACGAGTCTCATTGGTGGGAATAAACCTGCTCCCCTCACCTGCTTGATGAGTGCAGTACAATGAATAGCAACGGCCTTGTGCGGCACGCTTCGAGTGGAAGAAAAACCCAACATGTTTCCAGAGTTAGGTAAGTTCATCAGTGACATCATAAGATCACTGTCACCT
Source organism: Lissotriton helveticus (assembly GCF_964261635.1). Lineage (NCBI taxonomy): Eukaryota > Metazoa > Chordata > Amphibia > Caudata > Salamandridae > Lissotriton > Lissotriton helveticus. The sequence continues at coordinate 994,024,325 of NC_136067.1, forward strand.
AGGCAATGGGACCGGTTGTCATGGAAACCTCAAGGCTGCATCATTGTACAGCTTTAAATTGTTGACAGAATGAAAATGGCTTTTCCGATATTGAAAATCAAAAGCCTTTTTGTATAAATGTCATGAGCTATGATGTGTCGTATTCAGAAACAGGGCATTCGCTTATTCTTGCACAAATTGAAGAGTTGTACAATTTAATCAAAATATCACCCTCTGTTAATAAACATACGATGTGCAAACAAGAACTAGCTCGCAGATTTATCTAGCAATGAATGTTACACCGCTGACTTTTATTAGCCTGTGGGCTTCCTATCTCAAATGTAGTTTTTTTGCCAAAGTGCATTGTGCATAATTTTATATCACACCATGTTCTGCGACCTTACGTTGTTATGTAGGGCGGGTGAGTGATTTGAATAATCGCTGATCACAGGACACAAGTTCAAGTCCCGGCAAGGATGACTCAGACTTCCATCTGTCAAAGGTCTACAAATGAATTACTATTACAATGGGGAATAACAGCATCTGTTGCAATACTTAAAAACAGATGCATACTATTCAGTGCTTTATAAGAAACAAAGGTCAGAAGCCCGCGAGGCAGGATAGGAAATTTTGCACCATCTTAATATGGGCTGTGCTCTAAAATATCGCATTGCATAGTCCAATCGGAGAGGGTCAGAGAGGTACCGTGCAAATGACTATAAATTATACAGGGTTCTACTTGTGCCCCCCCCCCTCCCTCCTTGCAATTGGTTACAAGCCCAGGGATGGCCAGCACCTGTACAGTGCGTATCGAGCTAGCGTGGTTAGTGAGCCAGACCACTACAGATTCGGGGTGTCCCCCCCGCCCCAAGAAAATCTGGGGGAAATGGCAAATATGGTGCATTCAACAGAAAATATTTTATTAAATTCAATTGTATTCGTTGTTAAAGCATAGTAAATGATCACCTTACAGGTCATCAGGATACCCAGCCGCTTGAACAATTGTAATTAGGCATTTTTTTTCACGTTTCTGGGTTATTGGTCCAGTTAGAAAGTCTGCATATAAAACGTCAAAGTGCAGTTAAGACTCCCCTATAAAGAGTAACACTATCATTGTGCAAAAAAGACACAAGTCACATGGAAAAGCATTTCTGTATTAATGTATTTAGAACGGAAATAAAGTTTGTTAGTCATGGCATCCTCAAATAACACTGTGACTTACAATACAAACATCCCTCAAATCATGAGGTCATAAACACAAGAAAATCTGAAAAGGCAATTTATTCCTTCACCCTGGCCATTATTGCCCCAGGGCATCTGAGTTCTAATCTAGAAGACAAGGTCACCTCATAACAATTGGCGGACAGGGGGCTTCTCGTAGAGGGAGGGATAGGGCCGTCTTTACCACTGGTGGCTGACAGTGTGACAATCTCTGTTGGGGCCTTTCACTGATTCCCTCGCTATTACCCTCCAACAGTGCCCTTCAACTCTCCAGAGCTGCTCACATCAATTTTATTTGTTTTATAGCGACTCTCATTCATATGAGTGCAGGGTATTGATGCAGTTTATTTCACACACACACTACAGAGACAATGAATCATACATGTGTAAATCAGTGTATAGAAAATGTTGCACAAGAAAAAGGGCAACTATATGCTGTAGGAGTCATATGTCATCCATGCTGGTAGGGCTTTTTAAGAGTGCTTGGTCTGGAGAAGCACAAACTCAAGATTGAAAAGGTACCACAGTGGTTGGGGTTGTCTACTAATAAGAATTTATTTCTACCTGAACAATCCCTTTTTAGCAACATTAGGATAATGAGAGAATGGGAAAAACATAACTTTCCGACAAGTATGATGACATTTGTATGCAGCTCTTTGAAGGCAGTTCATAGCTCACTATGGGGCAGATGTATCAAGCGTTTTCTTTGTCGCAAACGCTGCGAATCGCAAAATAGCAGCGTTTGTGAGAAAAAAAACGGGAAATGGCATGTATCATGCAAAAAGCCTCGCAATATTAAGGAATCGCAAATTTTGCGATTCCTTAATATTGCGAAAGCATTTAAGAAATCGCAAATTGCAAATTCTTAAATGCTATGTATTAAGCATTTCAGTTTTGCGAATTTAGGCTAAGAAATCGCAAATTACCACCAACTTGTAGTTGGTGGTAATTTGCGAATTCTTTTACAAATGCACATTTTGCAATTTGTAAAGGTGGCATGTGATGCCCTTAGGGAATGTATGTGCGCCATATGCGCACACATTTCAATTTCAGGGGTGCAGCAGGGTGTCCTTGAGACACCCCTGCACCCCTGAAATTATTCTCAATTTGCGATAAGCAAATTGCTCATCGCAAATTGAGAATAATTTCACATTCATTCTTATGAGCCTCCTGGCCCATAGGAATGAATGGAAAATTATTCCTTAATTGCGATGAGCAATTTGCTAATCGTAATTAAGGAATTTTAAGAAATCGCTAAAAATTACGCGAATTTCTACATACATACCATTTTGCAATTCTCAAATAGCGATTCCTTGATAATCGATATTTGAGAATCGCAAAAGGGTATCTTGATACATGTGCCCCTATATTACGATTGTAACTTATGAACTGCAACCAATAAAACGATCTCTGTGACAAACGCAGTAACCCACTGAGCTATGCACATAAAATACACTTCTGTGATATGCATGGTACATGCTCTTTGCAGCAGGCATATTAAACCACAACACTATAATCCTTGCCAGTAGTACTGGGGTTTCGTGAACACAACTTACAGACTATGTTAGCTATGACTTATGTGTGACCTCCCCCTCTCGTGGGTGCGAGTCGTTGCCTTCTGCCCTTTTGGACAGGTGATGACTATTTAGGGTGACACTATCAAGGTAAATGGCCATTATACTGGTGGCACAGCTGTGCCCCTCATTGGTAGAACTATTGGTCCTGGGTTACATAGTTATATACAGGTACACACATACATACCAGGAATCTATCGGAATATATTTTTTAATACACTACGGTTCCCCCAACTTTGCAGTTTAACAGAGAACTATCAAGGGTGGAGGCTGGGTTCCCTGCTAGTAGCAGACCATCCCTTTTCATATAGATCCGTTGTGCGATTATAACGCATTGGTTAATGTTGAATGAGCCAGGCAGGGGAGTGGCTGTTGGATTGTAATCAACGCACCCGCATTCGTTTCTATGGTTGGCTGCGTGCCTACGCGCTCTGATGCACTCACCCCGCCTATGACACGTGACAGGGGTGGATGCGGAAGAGATGCTTTTATCGTCATGGCGGCGGCGTCTTTCCGCACTACACGGCGGAGTGACGGCAGGCACGAATCGGTGTGGTTTCTCCTTCGGCACAGTAAGGAATACTGCTAATACAGCATATGTGGGGGAGCCTTATGGGTGGCAACATCATAGAACTTATGTGAGCTCTGAATGAACGCTAAAGGTGTATACATTGTTATTTTCTTTCCCTGAACACAGGTTGTGTTCTTCGGGGTCCTCCTTGCCCCCCGCAAGTTCGGGTTCACCATTGTGTTAAACTCGGTGAGGGCGGGACGTGTTCTCTTTGTGTTCCTTGGGGGCCGAGAGTTATAAGTACGCCCGGAATTGAGAGGTGTGCCCGTCCTAATTTACGGTTACGGCTGAGAGTGGAGAGACTTGTTTTATTTTCTGACAGCAAATATGAAATTATCCCAGGGTCCTATTATGAGCTGATACTGGGGAGGGCTAAATAAAAGTTCAGACCGATATGGACAGCATAAAATTATGCTGCCTATTACACATTATGAAAGGAGACATTTTACTTTGCATGACAAACCTGTGTGTGTTTTGTTTTGTCATTCTAGTACTTGTATCCCGTATTGGTGGGAATTACCTCCACATGTGTTGGATCAATTTTGGTCCCGTTGCCACCTTAATATTAACCAGAGTAAGGTAAGGTGGGGAGTAGACTGGGACGGATAGAAGTCCTGAGGAAGACCAACGTGACCAGTTTTGGCGCACAATCATATGGTCGAAATATGTTGACACGAGCAGTTTAAGGAGGGGTGTTTTGGGGAACCTTATATTCTCTCAAAACACGCCCATACTGCACTATTTTTTAATCCTGGCATTGGGGCCCATGAATAAAAGGGTTGGATGAGGAACCCATGAATCAGTTTTAAGCACTTCCGACACTGCACTTTTTCTATCACAGCACCCAGTCACCAGGGGATAGATACCCTGGCATTATTGTTTGTTTTCTATGTTGTTTTGTCTTCCCCCTCCCTATGCTGCATCCTGTGCTTGGCTACGCCAGGATGTTTTGTAAGCAGACCTGATGATGAAGCATGTCACACACATTTGTGTGTGAGTGAGGGCAGTTTTCTAATATACAATTTGTGCCATTATATGTCTGTCCCTCTATCATATTTCTTTCTTTTCTCTCTACCCCTCTTGGTGTTCTCATGGTGTACTAGGGGGTTGGAGGTAGGTGAGCTTCAATGACCCTCTCCCTTTTTTTGTAATTATTACTATTTTAGATGAGTCAAAACTGCCACTTGGCAATACCCAGATCTCTCTCCAGCAGGAACATTAATCACTACATATACCTTGACACTTTTATTGTTGCCTGAAAAAGGCTGGATTCACAAGGAGATCTGCATCCAGGTGCTTTTAAACCCATAACAAATTTAAAAATACAGTTTCACAGGCTAGAAGGATGTGGGGCCAATATTGCAGCACTACTGCAAACCGGCTCCCAGTAACAAAACAAACCCCCAGTACTCAAAACTGCCCCACCACCCTTCCACCTCCAAGGGAAATGCCCGATACCCAGTACGGTCAGTTTGGCCTTTTGCCTCCAGCCCCCTCCTCCCAAAAAAGAAAAAGCTTGCTCAAGCTGGTGCCGATGTCCTGGGGTGTTTTTATCCCCCTTAATGGACGGCAACAGTTCAAAGACTCGGACAACGAGCTGGAAAACCACTATTTACAGTGGTTTTCAGCTTGTTTTCCCTGCGACCGTGTGATAACAGCTTCTCACCGGGAGACTATGTGATGGGAGCCCATATTGTGTCAAGCAAAGGCAGACTCGGCTGTTCCTGTAGGTTAGAAGGTAGGAAAAGTTAAATGTAGGGCGACGGTCACAAGAAAGGATAAGGTAGTGCTCGGTGGCTGCTGACTCACTGAGATGGCTCATCTTAGAGACACCAAGTAACAAATCCAAACAGAACCTATTCCAGAAGGAACAGAGGTGGATACATAGGCTATTCTCAGACAGGCGGGGACTCAACGAAGACATTCCTTGGAGCGCACTATAATAATCACTACTACATCAGCCTAACACACAATTTGCCTGTATGTGTGTGCACACGTTGAAATATATGTAACATTGATAACAAATACATGTAAAGATACCTTTATATTGATTTATTTATAGCTCCACCACCCTGATACTGTATCTATTTAATTGTGGATGGGTCCCTTCCAAGATGGCCCCCGTGGTAACTCGTGTTCCCACATGACCTTTAGGGAAATTCTACCCCGACCACGCCCCCAGCAAACCTCTTAACTAGATTCCTATCCGAGGACTCGGTACTATCCGAATCCCGGTAGAGATGGGTAGGCAGACCACGCGCTGACCAAGGCTTTAAGAAGTAAGTGAATTTCCCCTTACAGCAATCCCTGCGCTTATGGGTAAGCCTAATTGAGACCCGCGCTTTTTAATATGCAGTATTAAGCATCGCGCTTACAAACCCAGCACGTAATGTTTATGACGCTCAAAACGCTGACACGCCCAAACCAGCGTGTGAGAGCGCGCCCAGCAACCTGTCTAACCTTCGAACAATCTGTATTGAGCACCGCGCCTACAAACCTAGCGCATAATGTTTGCGAGCCTTGAGACGCCGATACGCTCACACCAGCGTTTTCGAGCGCACTCCGCTACCCGCCTAACAATAGCTCGTCTAACGCGTCCAATCACCTTAACACACTGCATTAACACGCTGCATCTTAACGAAGGCACTCATTGAGCACCTCCACGTATTCCCAGAAATACGAACCACTCGGATATAATAAAAACATCCCTAACGGGCCAGATGAGGTTAGACCATTTGACCTGAGCCCTCCCCAAACGTTACTGACGTTATTATTATTCTGACTAACTGGTTGCTGGGGCACTGAGAGATCCACACACGAAGGGTGATTATAAGGAATTATATAATGCACCCTTCCTGAGAGGTACTTCCAAGATATGTTTTGATTTGATATGCCCACATGAATGGAATGCACTTCTGTAATCTACTACTGTACAGCAGCAGTAGTGCATAGCCTAATTTTGGATGTGTCTAAGAACTAATTTTAAGCCTTTACCCGATATGGAGCTTGGTAATAAAGCCATACACAGCGACCCAAGAGTGTTGCTGGGTCAGAGCTGACCATAAACATTTCACCCGCCCCTCCCACCACCACTAGGCAACTGTGTGTAAATAGAATTCATGAAAAATGTTTTATACCATTTGCTGTTGTGCTTGTTTTCCTCCCTTCCTCCCCCCCCTTTTTAACCTTAAACCCCTATGGTTCTTTCCCCTTGATGTAAATCCTACTGGGTACTGTTGACACCTAGACACCTTGACCTATAGGTGAGTATACATGTGACCCTCACTATAGGTTGTGGACGGACGCCTGTACAGTAATTGCTGCTATTTTTAAACCTTATATTTTATTTTTAGCTTTACCTAGTAGTGCTGTGTTAAATAGCAGTGTGATATGGAGTCAATACATATTGGTCACTAAATTATCACTGGTATGTCACTATCTTTATGTCACTGCACCCACCACAGCACGGCTTGTTCACGGTCACTAGAAGGGAAATGTTGTCACCAAACCATGGTAATGATCTCTTTTGTCTCCCTAGGCAAGAGCTGTCCCATACAGGTAGTACAACTTTTTTGAACTGATACTTAATAAGGTCATGTCTCACTATAGATAGATGTAACCATTAGGTCCTGAAGAATCGCTGCCAGTGTGCATAGGCGAGAAACATGTTGACCTCACGATATGTATTGTAGTCCTGGATCGTTACGTGGAATCCTAATTTTCCAGCGATCATAGGCTACTCACTGTTTTTTACTTGTGGCAAGGGACCACCAGAATAAATTGATCTCCGGTACCTTGTGCCACATTTTAACCCACTTATTTACACTATCCGTTCTTCTCTGGCCCCTCACTCGCACTTCACCCTTAGGCAGTTGGTAAAAAGATCTCCGCCAAAGAGCCCCTCTTTGAGGTGAGCCCGTTGGGCATTGCACCGCCTGCCCAACGAGGAGCAACCGCCAATGATGAAGCATGACACTCGCAAGGGTGTGTGAGGCCATTAATACCAACATATTGGATACCCAGGGTAGCCCTCCACTGAGCACTACCTTATCCTTTCTTGTGACCGTCGCCCTACCTTTAACTTTTCCTACCTTCTAACCTACAGGAACAGCCGAGTCTGCCTTTGCTTGACTTTATCCCTTTGGGCTCTAACTGTGGCTGGACCTTCCATTCTGAGGTTTTCCTGAATGGTAATTTGAGCCCTTGGATCTTGTAGAGATCCACTTCCCCTCCTTTTTGACACATACTCTGCACGGTTTCCACCGTGGGGATCTACTTCATAGGTGGGTAAGATTTGTTCTATCCCCCACAACCTTCAGTTCCTGGCTACTACCCCAAGAACTGGGTGGATACTTCCCTTCTTTCACAAGTATCAATAACCCTATCTCTATCACCATTCTCTTTCATCTCCCCACTGACAGCTGACCGCCTCACTATGGATGGGCAGGGACTTAGTTTCGGGGATGATGACGCAGCAGCGATTCATAGACTTCCGACCATCTTGGGGATTGATATAGACACGTCTACAGCGAGTAACTCTGCAGACTGGAAATCACTCTCTGACATGAAGAGAGAGTGGGTTAGAATTACTTTACATGGAGTGCTCATGGCAGAATACTTCAAAGCTAAAATAGCACCGAATGGCCTGATCGTTAAAAACTTCCCTCGAATTTTCTGGGAGGACGGCCAATTTAAGATAGAATGGTCGCTAATTTCTTGGAAGTGCACACATGACCTCCTAATTCTCCTGGTCAACATGGCCAAACGATTGGCCGACGAACTTCTCAGTAAAATCCAGGCAGCAGAGAGCGCCCTCAAAAATACGGGACAAAACCCCGGATTTAAGACCAAATTAGCAGAGCTCAACAAGGAAATTTCTGAACATAAAGATTTCCTAATGAAACAAAAAGTTGCCAAACTGCAGAAGAATATCGAACGCTTCTCCAAAGAGAAGGTGTATCCCTATCTTAAGGACGATTACGTTCCCCGGGAACAGGACACCTCTCTGACTCAAGCACCACCTCATCAAGACGAGGCTCTAATAGTGAAAGCAATTCGAGCGGTGATGAGTGGCAATCAGGACCCCGCAAGGGGAACAGAGGGTCTAGACAGGGTCAACCCTTCTATCCACATCCCCCATTTCAGGGGCCACCAATGTGGCAATTCCCACATTTTCAACATCCCATGACACCTTTTGTACCCCAATACCCCCCTCACTTTGCTCCCCATGGCATTAACCAGCAACCTTTTTTAGGCAGAGGCCGGGGCAGAGGGCGCGGGCGCAGGCGAGGAAACGCTCAAGAAAAGAGGGTGCAGTGGGAAGATACACAGGCCCTAGGGATGGAAACCAGGAGCAAGACAGGACGGAAGTAAGTTTGGTAGTGAATCTTTCATCACGCCAACTTACGGCACCTGAAGAAAAAGTCCTCTAGAAAGGACTGGGCTTTGTCCCCACTCCCAAACTAGATAACTTCGAGCTAAACTGTGAAATTCAGAAATTTTTCAGGATGATCAGATTGAGATCATTCTTTGACGGTAGACCACTCGAGACTCCAACTGACTCAGGCCTCCACAACCCCTCTACCTTCACGCCACACAGCGGGATGGTTCCAAATGAAATCCTGACTTTTGAACAGGCCGTGCTGAAGGACATTGGAACCCTAAGACCCTTCCAGAGACATCATAATCTGTCCAAAACAGAAATGCAGCTGTTGAACTCCCTGGCCAATGATGGAACAATCACCATTAAACAGGCAGATAAGGGTGGGGCGACAGTAATAATGGACACCACAGATTATGAAACAGAGTGTCTAAGGCAACTAGGGGATAGACGGTACTACACCCCTATTCCATCTAACCCAACTGAACGATTGAAAACCGTAATCACAGGAATCGTTGAGTCCGCTGAATGTCAGGAATGGATCTCGAAGAAGGAGGCTGAATTCCTTGTGAAAAAAGACACGAAAGTGCCCTATTTTTACACTCTGCCTAAAATTCACAAGGGGACCACCCCAGTACCTGGACGCCCAATTGTGTCAGGCATTGGCTCTGTGTTAGAACCTCTTTCGCAATTTTGCGATCACTTTTTACAACCTCTAGTGAAGAGAATCCCGTCCTATGTCCAAGACACCAAGGACGTTCTCCTTCTCCTTGACAACCTGCAAGAAGATGTTCAAATCGACTTTTTGATCACCCTCGATGTGGAGGCCCTCTACACAAACATCCCACAGAGGGCCACACTCGGGGTGAATGAGGGTATACTCAACACTGAAGAATGGACCTCCCCGACACCGCCTTCCTTTATTATGGAGTGTGCAAACCTTGCCCTGACAGAAAATGTCTTCGAGTTCAAAGGGCAACATTACCACCAAACCCAGGGAACATCTATGGGTAGTACTTTTGCCCCCTCGGTGGCCTGCCTCTACATGGCAGATTTTGAGGAGAGACACATCAATGGACCCATGAACCCCTACCATACCAACATCCAACTTTGGAAGCGGTTCATTGATGACATCCTCATTCTCTGGAAAGGGACCGAGGACCTCTACTTAGAGTTCTTCAACTGGTTGAATACCCTAAACAACTACCTGACCTTTACCATCACTGCCTCTAGCTCTAAGATAGCATTTTTGGACCTGACGATCAGACTAGAGGAGGGTAAAATTGATACTACTATGTATCGAAAACCTACAGATCGGAACAGCCTACTCCTGTTCACTAGCCATCACCCAAAAGCCCTGAGGCTGAACCTTCCCTTGGGCCAATTCCTGCGGGTTAGGCTCAACTGTACCCAACTCATAGATTACAAAAATGAGTCCAAAATTCTATCTCGGAATCTGAGAGAGAGAGGTTACCCAGCCGGGGAGGTCTATAAAGCACAAAAACGGGCCAAGAACAACCACAGAGGGGCTCTCTTGGAACATAATACTCCAACTCCACGAGACAAAGATCTTTTGACCTGTGTAACAACTTTCTCCCCAGCCTCTACTGGAATCAAGAAAATAATAAAGAGACACTGGCAGATTCTCAACACAGGAGATCTGAACCTTTCGACCCCCAGGTTTGCCTTCAAAAGGTCTAAAAATGTCAAAGACATCTTATTTCACACGAGACCTAAACAGGTGGAAACCCACAGACAAAGCACGCTCTGGCAATTTCCACCAGTGAAAGGCCACTACCCATGCGGTTCTTGTAGTGTATGCCCCTTTACCAATATCATTAAGTCTATTCAACTAACTGAGACATTTCTGTGGGAACTCCGTTGCCACACCAATTGCCATACCCCTAATTGCATCTATTTGCTCAGATGCCCCTGTGATCTTCAATATGTGGGCATGACCACTCGCCCAATTAAGATCCGCATCTCGGAACACAGAAGCAATTTCCGTTGCAAAAAAACTAATACGAAGATGTGTAGGCACTTTGTAGATCAAAACCATACTGCTGACTCACTGAGATGGCTCATCTTAGAGACACCAAGTAACAAATCCAAACAGAACCTATTCCAGAAGGAACAGAGGTGGATACATAGGCTATCCTCAGACAGGCGGGGACTCAACGAAGACATTCCTTGGAGCGCACTATAATAATCACTACTACATCAGCCTAACACACAATTTGCCTGTATGTGTGTGCACACGTTGAAATATATGTAACATTGATAACAAATACATGTAAAGATACCTTTATATTGATTTATTTATAGCTCCACCACCCTGATACTGTATCTATTTAATTGTGGATGGGTCCCTTCCAAGATGGCCCCCGTGGTAACTCGTGTTCCCACATGACCTTTAGGGAAATTCTACCCCGACCACGCCCCCAGCAAACCTCTTAACTAGATTCCTATCCGAGGACTCGGTACTATCCGGATCCCGGTAGAGATGGGTAGGCAGACCACGCGCTGACCAAGGCTTTAAGAAGTAAGTGAATTTCCCCTTACAGCAATCCCTGCGCTTATGGGTAAGCCTAATTGAGTCCAAAACAAAAGAGGAGTATAGAGGTACTGATAGAGTCACCCTCCTGGCGGAACTTTTATAATCAAAGAGATTCTATCAAAAAAAGTGAAAAAGGTGATGATATTTATATTAATTTAGATTTTTCTAACGAACGTGCTAGGCTCTCTCTTAAAGGTGGAAAGACCAGAGCGCAATGTGCTTTTTAAAATACCCCTCACACACAAAAATCCAATAGTGTCATGCTTCATCATAGGGGTCTTCCCGCCCCTATAACGGGACGGGGCGTGCTACAACCAAGCGAATACGCGGGAGCACTTATATTGTGACAATGGCTATGTGTGAGTGCACAGGTGTCAGTGAAAGTGTAGGGACCTCAAAAAAGTGGTTTATAAAAAGTTAAAAAATTCCCTGGCATAGTAGAAAAAAATGTTTTATTCACTTCTCTAGCTGGGAACATTAAGAAGGGGTTGTGAGGTAGAGCAATAGCTAACTACCTAGTCGACATGTTTCGTAAGCAGTCCCCTACTGCTTACTCATCAGGACCAAAAAACGATCCCTACTAGAATATACTCAGTTCTACAGAGATATGCCTACTGTCCTACAAACAGCACAGCAAAAATAAGCTGACTGTTTGCGCTTCGGGGCATGAGTTGGCCCAGTGAAGCAAAAATAATACAAATAGTACCAAAAAAGGACCTATTATGGTCTCTGTGGAGAAAAAGGAAAAAGAGAGAAAAGCAACACATATGCGTAAGTTTACATCGCAATCCAATGATAAGTACAGACACAAATTAGTTGTGTACCAGCATAAGCCTAATTGAGACCCGCGCTTTTTAATATGCAGTATTAAGCATCGCGCTCACAAACCCAGCGCATAATGTTTATGACGCTCAAAACGCTGACACGCCCAAACCAGCGTGTGAGAGCGCGCCCGGCAACGTGTCTAACCTTCGAACAATCTGTATTGAGCACCGCGCCTACAAACCTAGCGCATAATGTTTGCGAGCCTTGAGACGCCGATACGCTCACACCAGCGTTTTCGAGCGCACTCATCTACCCGCCTAACAATAGCTCGGCTAACGCGTCCAATCACCTTAACACACTGCATTAACACGCTGCATCTTAACGAAGGCACTCATTGAGCACCTCCACGTATTCCCAGAAATACGAACCACTCGGATATAATAAAAACATCCCTAACGGGCCAGATGAGGTTAGACCATTTGACCTGAGCCCTCCCCAAACCTTACTGACGTTATTATTATTCTGACTAACTGGTTGCTGGGCACTGAGAGACCACACACGAAGGGTGATTATAAGGAATTATATAATGCACCCTTCCTGAGAGGTACTTCCAAGATATGTTTTGATTTGATATGCCCACATGAATGGAATGCACTTAGGTAATCTATGTGGAGGAGTGTGACTCAATGGTTAGAGCGGCAGACCCTGATGCAGAGTTCTGGCTAGGGACCAGGGTTCGATTCCCGCCTCGGCGGGGTCTCGGGCTCAATTTCCTCAGACCTGTTAATTCTCGCCTCGGTGCCTATTCTAATCAAGGGTCCCACGCTGCAACTCTGGGCAATAGCTTGCTTAGCCTCCACACCGGCCCCAACAGCGCTAAGGATGCCTGGCTTCACCCTGGGGGTGCCCAGGAGTGGACACTTCACAGGGAAAGCCAGGAGGGGTTCCACAGCGGTATGAGTATCAGCGCCAGGAAACCGCATAGGCGACACCGCAAGGTGACCGTCTGGTGACAGTGCGCTCTATAAGTACCATGACATTTACATTTACATTTACTACTGTACAACAGCGGTAGGGCATAGCCTAATTTTGGATGTGTCTAAGAACTAATTTTAAGCCTTTACCCGATATGGAGCTTGGTAATAAAGCCATACACAGCGACCCAAGAGTGTTGCTGGGTCAGAGCTGACCATAAACATTTCACCCGCCCCTCCCACCACCACTAGGCAACTGTGTGTAAATAGAATTCATGAAAAATGTTTTATACCATTTGCTGTTGTGCTTGTTTTCCTCCCTTCCTCCCCCCCCTTTTTAGCCTTAAACCCCTATGGTTCTTTCCCCTTGATGTAAATCCTACCGGGTACTGTTGACACCTAGACACCTTGACCTATAGGTGAGTATACATGTGACCCTCACTATAGGTTGTGGACGGACGCCTGTACAGTAATTGCTGCTGTTTTTAAACCTTATATTTTATTTTTAGCTTTACCTAGTAGTGCTGTGTTAAATAGCAGTGTGATATGGAGTCAATACATACTGGTCACTAAATTATCACTGGTATGTCACTATCTTTATGTCACTGCACCCACCACAGCACGGCTTGTTCACGGTCACTAGAAGGGAAATGTTGTCACCAAACCATGGTAATGATCTCTTTTGTCTCCCTAGGCAAGAGCTGTCCCATACAGGTAGTACAACTTTTTTGAACTGATACTTAATAAGGTCATGTCTCACTATAGATAGATGTAACCATTAGGTCCTGAAGAATCGCTGCCAGTGTGCATAGGCGAGAAACATGTTGACCTCACGATATGTATTGTAGTCCTGGATCGTTACGTGGAATCCTAATTTTCCAGCGATCATAGGCTACTCACTGTTTTTACTTGTGGCAAGGGACCACCAGAATAAATTGATCTCCGGTACCTTGTGCCACATTTTAACCCACTTATTTACACTATCCGTTCTTCTCTGGCCCCTCACTCGCACTTCACCCTTAGGCAGTTGGTAAAAAGATCTCCGCCAAAGAGCCCCTCTTTGAGGTGAGCCCGTTGGGCATTGCACCGCCTGCCCAACGAGGAACAACCGCCAATGATGAAGCATGACACTCGCAAGGGTGTGTGAGGCCATTAATACCAACATATTGGATACCCAGGGTAGCCCTCCACCGAGCACTACCTTATCCTTTCTTGTGACCGTCGCCCTACCTTTAACTTTTCCTACCTTCAAACCTACAGGAACAGCCGAGTCTGCCTTTGCTTGACTTTATCCCTTTGGGCTCTAACTGTGGCTGGACCTTCCATTCTGAGGTTTTCCTGAATGGTAATTTGAGCCCTTGGATCTTGTAGAGATCCACTTCCCCTCCTTTTTGACACACAGCCCATATTGTGTGTCACGCGGTGGCACTGTGTGAGTTGGCAGGTATGCATTTTGTGGCACTTCTATTGCTTCTTGCAAAACATTTGAGAGCTCTTCGCTGCATAAAAGGACCAATGCCCTCTCTGGTCGGACTTCTAAGTGCCACTGTCTTATGTCAACAAGATGTTTGCTAATATTCAGCATATAAAAACTAGACCTACAGATATATGGCACCTCTGCCCCTCTATTTTTCGAGATAGTATGGAGATGTCCCTGACGATTGATTAGCATTGCTATCAGCTGAAACTAACTAATGCTAACTTTTAAGACAGTTTATATAGTACACACATCATCTAGAAAGGTATAATGCAGAATACGTGATCATGGCATCCTGGATCGCATCTTGATATGATTTTGAACTTACTTTCTGAACACTAACGGGCCCATTATGATGGCGGGCGGATTGCCCCCGCCAGGCTGGCGGTGGCCACCGCCAGCCTGGCGGGGGCAATCCGCCCGCCATCAACTCTCGTTTCCCCCCCGCCATATTAGTACGGCGGGGAGGACCTCGGCGGACGGAAAGACCGTCTATCGCTTTTCCGCCCCGGTCGCCTTGCGGCCGGGGCGGAAAAGGAATAATAGGGTGGCGGTGTCTGTCAGACACCGCCAGCCATATTATGATAGGCATTTCACAATGCCTTTCCGTGTCGGCAATGCCGCCACGGAAAGGCATGTGGACTTCACACTGGGGGCCCCCTGCGGGCCCCCAGAGTGAAGGACAGTAGGGGGGTGCACACAGGGGGTACCTGTGGTACCTCCCTTCATTTGCATTTACAAAGCGGCAGACACCACGCGGTGCCTGCCGCTTTGTAAATGCAAATGCTGGAAAGCATTTTTAGCATTGTGGCGGGCGGTGCAGAGAGCACCGCCCGCCACAATGCTAAAAATACAGGATGTGCCCGCCACTGTGGCGGGCACATCCTAATACCACCCCTGGGACCCCCGCCCTTATGGCAGGCGGTCCCAAACCCCGCTAGGATGTCCGCCCGTCATCCTAATGACCCCCTAAGACTTTTTCGCATGCCATGGAAACTACCGTTATTTCTTTAAATGGGGCAGTAGTTTTGATACGTGATGTACATATTGAAATTTGAGATAAATAAAGTTAATAAAAAAAAAAGGAATTTTTGTCTTGTAAAATGAGGGTTTTTTTATATCACAGAAAGGTATTTTGCGCCCCTAAGACCTGTGATTTTGCAGTCTTCAGGGTTTGCATCCACAACATCCTTTAGTGCATTAGGGACCCAAAATATTATTTTATTCTTTGGCTATACATCATAATGTCCAGATGCTGTCAGGGTGACTTAGTGAGATAATTGTTCACAGATGAATAATGCATTTATCTACAGGTCACATGTTCAAATCCTAACAATCCTACCTGAGTCTTACATACTACTAAATCCAGTAAATGGAGTACTGTTCAATCGGGTAATAGTAACACTTGTTACAGTGATTAGGAGTAGTAGAGGTTTGGGAAAAGGTGCTATACAAAAACAAGTCATTATTGTTATATTACATGTGTTTATTTGACACAACACAAGATACACAAGAGATTATTTATAAGCCCATTGCACCACCAGTATGTCACTTTTTTGACGCACGGTCTCCGCAATGGCCCTGTCCACATGTACAAGGCTACGTGACTTTTCGTGGCCTTGCAAACATGGGCCCCTATTAAGCATTACTCTGCGTGAAAGGGGCATTCCATGAGTGTTGCCGTGGGTGTTCCCAAGAAACATCCAAGGAACTTGACGCATTCTCAGATTTACAACATTCTGTAAAACTGCGAATGCATCAGATTCATACGCCTGCCCAGTGGAGGCGTATGAATGTTGCAACAAGGAGAACATTTTCAATTTTTTCCTTTTTTTTTTTTATATGCATGCAGCATTCTGCAGCACGCATAGAAAGAGGAAAATGCCATTCATAATTGCTTTTATGCAGGAAGGTGTTCCTTTCTGCACAAAAACAATCATTCCCGCAACTCAGGCACCCTTGCAAAATGACGGAAGATTGCCTGCACTGGATTATGGCAGCCAATTGTGCACCAGCGCAGGGGGAAGCTAAGGAATGAGTCGTATTGTTGTTAATATGACAAATATCTGTATTTTGAAAATGATACAGCATGGTGCAACTAAATGGCTTGAGGTGCCATGTCATTTTCTTGTAGATGAGGCCCACAGTTTCCAACGGCATTTGATGCTGTTTGGCATGCAACAGTTGTCTGATGAGTTGACAAGCTGCAGTGTGCTTTTACAGGTGATTAGTCCTTGTGATACACAAAAGCAACAGTTTTCCGTGTGCTCATACCTGTAGTTTAACTGCGCTGGTTGATCAAGAAAGGGTTTGCCAGTTAGTCTAGTGTGGATTGTACTGGAAAAAAGCTGATAGCTAAAACTTTATCCACTCCTTCTGGAGTTAAAAGCAATGATTTGTCTTTGCAGGGTTTACAAAAAGCTGTGGTGTATATTCAAAACTTCTTACCCTATTCCATGATTATGTTCAACATAGTATCAGCAGCGGCTGCTGCCAAAATAAAACGGTGAGGCAGCACGGGGGCAAATAAATAAAAGATAAAAGACTCACCTGCTTTCTTCTTGAGCTACCAGATGCCTTGGTGCTCCTTTCTTAAAACGGTTGGCCAAACTGACATGTGCTGCATGTGCACATATGAGACAATAACAGCGTATTCTCTTTTGCTGCCTCTAAATCTGTGGACCTTGTTACTATCTGAATCACCATGTCGATCAGAAGTGGAATTAGTACTGCATATGTCACATGTGGCATGAACAATAGGAGTACCGATGCAAACTGGGAGGGAAACGCTATCCAGACTGGAAAATCAGCAAAGATAGGCGAGTGACATGTTAGTACAAAAGATACTAAACCAGAAAGAGGCATGATGCGGTGCCAGACAAGAGGAGGACATGTGAGGATCTCTAATGTCTTTCTCCTACTGGCATCACCCACATTGTAATCACCAGATCTCAATGTTGGAGCTTGGGGAGCAAACATAGTGGAGGAAATCATTTAAATGGAACTGTGGAAATTCAATGATTGTATTGTTGGATCAAGGACTAAGGGAAGAGACGTTCAGGAGAGATCAACAAGATGAGGAAATGGGGTATACTGGCTCTCCCTAGTGCCAAAACCATCCTCATGTTATCGAGTAGGCTGTTGTGGTGACAGGACTGCAGCAGGCAAACAAAACCCTTGGTGGAATATCAGCTATGAAAGATGGCCACCAGATCCCCCGCACCTGAACAGTCTATATTCTGGATTGACACGTGCATGAATTTCTACAGTGAATAATGAGAACTTGAAGCAGCCATTCTATCACCCCTCTTCTCTTTTATTACTAGGAATAATATCATTACCGCAACAACTACTTCTACTACTCCTAATAATATTATAATTAAATATTAGTGTTGGAAAGGCGACCCCGGGGGAGACAGAAGGTGTCTGACTGTCCGCCCCGAGACCCACCTCTCTGTATGGTCTAGGCCGAGCGCCATAGGGAGGCCTCCTTGGCGAGGCTCCTCTCCTACAATCGTAACAGCAGAGTAATCACACTACTTACAGATAGACACTACACAGGAAGGAGGTTCACAAGAATCTTTATATAAGTCCTCGAAGCAAGTTCTTGGCAGGATAGCGGCTAGGATCGAGGGATCCGTAATGTCTTGATCTCGGGGAAAAGGGGGTAGCGGGACAGTCTTGGCACCCACTGGTGCGTGGATAGTTCAAGGGTTCAGGCCGCGACAGCGTCAGCAGGGCATCGAGGATAGTTCAGCTTGGTCAGGCCGCGACAGCGTCAGCAGGGCCTCGAAGGTGGTTTAGCTTGGACAGGCCGCGACAGCGTCAGCAGGGCCTCGAAGGTAGTTCAGCTTGGTCAGGCCGCGACAGCCTCAGCAGGGCCTCGAAGGTGGTTTGGCTTGGACAGGCCGCGACAGCGTCAGCAGGGCCTCGAAGGTAGTTCAGCTCGGTCAGGCCGCGACAGCGTCAGCAGGGCCTCGAAGGTGGTTTAGCTTGGACAGGCCGCGACAGCGTCAGCAGGGCCTCGAAGGTAGTTCCAGGTGCAAGAGTTCGGATCAGGATCAGCCGCGACGAGGTCAGCAGGGCTTCCACTCCAGATACAACTGCCGTCTTGATCCGGGGCTGGCCCAGATATAGGACTGGAGGGCTTTGATGTCCGGACCCTCGCGCCTGGGGGTCAGAGGGGCCGGGATGAAGGTGTCCAGACACCCAGCAGGGGGGCGGAGCCAGCGCCCAGGGAGCCGGGAGAGCGATCGATACCAGGCGTCCGGGGGTGGGGGAAGGCCCCTCGAGACTCTCCTCCTCCGGGGTCTGGTCGAGTGGCCACTTTACCACCTGGGAGGATCCTGGTGCCTCAATGTCTGGGCTTCGCTGGGGCCGGACCCGGGATGGCTGCGGCCACGTGTTCGGGGCGTGAGGGTCCCAAGATGGAGTCGGGCCGGAAAGGGTGGCCGGGTCAGGGTGCCAGGCTGGCAGCGTTGGCGAGCAGGTTCCGCCGGGGTCCCAGGGAGGGGGAGAGCTGTAGGTGGCCGGGGAGGCTGCTCGTGCCGATGGTTCGTGAATGTGCGGGTCAGGGGGGTCGATAGTAGGTAAATGGAGGGCCGATGTCGTCCCGGGCCCGCCATGCGGACGGGGTCGGACCACGCCACGAGGCCGTGTCCAACACACGTCCCCTCCAGCTGAAGGCGGGGAGAGTCACCCATCGTCCTGGGGGCTCTCTTCGTCGAGGCGGAAAAACCGGGACAGGCCGTCAGCGTTGGCGTGGTCACTGCCAGGGCGATGCTCCACCGTGAAATCCATGCCTTGGAGGGAGATGGGCCATCGCAGCAGTTTGGGATTTTCGCCACGCATGTGCATCAGCCACCTTAGGGGCCGGTGGTCAGTCTGCACCCGGAAGTGGGTGCCGAAGAGGTAGGGCCTGAGTTTCTTGAGGGCCCACACGACAGCGAAGGCTTCTCTCTCGATGGTGCTCCATCGCTGCTCTCGGGCCAGCAGCCGCCGGCTGATGAAGGCCACAGGATGGTCAGTTCCCGCGGAGTCCATTTGCGATAGGACCGCCCCGATGCCGTGTTCCGAGGCATCGGTCTGGACCACAAACTCTCGGCTGTAGTCGGGGGCCTGGAGCACAGGGGCGGTACACATGGCTGCTTTCAAGGTCTCGAAGGCCACCTGACACGCGGGTGTCCACTGCACTTTTTGGGGCCGGTTCTTCGAGGTCAGTTCCGTGAGGGGGCCCACAATGCTCCCATAGTTCTTGACAAAACGCCGATAGTACCCCGTGAGCCCCAGGAAGGCTCGGACGGCGGTTTGGTTGACCGGGGGTTCCCAGGCTAGGATGGCGTCGATCTTGGGTTGGAGGGGAGCCACTTGGCCGCTCCCCACTTGGTGTCCCAGATAGGTCACGGACCCTTGGCCTATCTGGCACTTGCTGGCCTTCACAGTTAGCCCGGCCCGGCGGAGGGCGGTCAGGACCTCCCAAAGGTGTTTCAGGTGCTCAGCCCAGTGGAGGCTGTAGACCGCAATGTCGTCTAGGTAGGCGGCACTGAACTCTTCTAGCCCCGCCAGTACTTTGTTTACTAGTCTCTGGAAAGTGGCCGGGGCGTTTTTCATGCCGAAGGGCATCACCTTGAACTGGAAGTGGCCGTCGGGTGTGGAGAAGGCTGAGCGCTCCTGGGCGCTAGGGGTGAGGCCGATCTGCCAATACCCGGCGGTGAGGTCGAAGGTACTGAGGTACTTGGCGGCCCCCAGGCGGTCGATCAGTTCATCGGCCCGGGGGATGGGATGTGCATCGGTTCTCGTAACAGCATTCAGCCCCCGGTAGTCGACGCAAAACCGGAGTTCTGGCGGGGCGCCAGTTGCGGCGGCCTTGGGGACCAGGACCACTGGGCTGGCCCAGGGACTGTCGGAGGGTTCGACTACCCCCAGGGCCAGCATCTTGGTGACTTCCGTCTGGATGCAGGCCCGAACTCGGTCGGGGACCCGGTAGGCCCGGTGTCGTACTGGCTGACTGTCCCCGGTGTCGACATCGTGGACACACCATTGGGTAACCCCGGGGGTGAGGGAGAACAGATCTGTGAATTGTCCCAACAGTTCCTGACAGTCTCGGCGCTGTACGGGGGTCAGGTCGGGGGAGAGAGAGATCCCTTCGACGGAGCCGTCCTTCTCAGTGCACTTTAGGAGGTCAGGCAAGGGCTCGGAGTCGTCTTCGGTCCCATCGTCGGTAGCGAGTAGCAGGCTCAGTTCGGTGCGGGCAAAATGAGGTTTGAGCCGGTTGGCGTGCAGAACCCGGAGGGGGTTCCGGGGAGACTCCATATCCACGAGGTAAGTGACGGGGCTCTTGCGCTCGATCACCTTGAAGGGCCCCGACCATTTGTCCTGGAGGGCACAGGGTGCGACCGGGGACATGACCCAGACCCGCTGGCCCGGCTCGAACTCGATGGAGGAGGAGTGCTGGTCGTACCAGCGTTTCATGTCCTCCTGACTGGCCTCCAGGTTGGCCTCTGCAAGGGCCCAGAACTTCCGAGTCTGGTTTCGGAGGGTCAGGAGGTATCGGTAGACATCCGGGGGTGCGTCTTTGATGGTAGTTTCCCAGCCCTCTTTGACCAGGCTGAGCGGACCTCGGACAGGGTGTCCGTACAAGAGTTCAAAGGGGCTGAACCCCAGGGATTTCTGTGGTACCTCCCGATAGGCAAACAGGAGGCAGGGCAGCAGGACGTCCCATCTGCGTCGTAGTGGCTCCTCTAGGCCCTGTATCATTCCCTTGAGTGTCCGGTTGAACCGCTCCACAAGTCCATTCCCTTGGGGATGATACGGGGTGGTGAACTTGTATGTGACCCCGCACTGTTGCCACAGGGACCGCATATATTTAGATATAAAGTTCGTGCCCCGATCGCTCACGACCTCCCGGGGGAATCCTACTCGGGAGAAGATCCCCATCAAGGCTCGCCCCACCACGGGAGCGGTGATGGTTCTGAGGGGGATGGCCTCAGGATAGCGGGTGGCGTGGTCCACCAGGACAAGTATGAAGCGATGCCCTTGCGAGGTTTGAGGGTCCAGGGGCCCCACAATGTCTATTCCCACTCGCTCGAAGGGGGTGGTCACTACTGGAAAAGGTTGGAGCGGGGCCTTCACCTTCCCCCCGCTCTTTCCGCTGGCTTGGCATGTCGGGCAGGTGCGGCAGTGGTTATGTACATCAGTGCGCATTTTGGGCCAGTAGAAATGGGTCACCAGGCGGCTGTAAGTTTTGTCCTGCCCCAGGTGCCCTGCGAGGGGCACATCGTGCGCCAGGTTCAAAAGGAAGTCTCTGAATCGCAGGGGAACCACTAGCACTCGGCTGGCCCCCAGCTCGGCAATTTTCTGTTCACTATATAGGAGGTCGTGGTCCCAGTAGACCCAGTGGGACCCTGAGGTGTCCCCGGTAGCTTGGGCAGCGGCTTGTTGGCGGGTCCCCTCGAGGGAAGGGCAGGTCTTCTGTTCCTGCCGAAATTGTTCTCGGGTGGGACCACCCTCTTGGCGCCATTGGGCGAGTTCGGGGATGTCGCTGAGCTCGGGGTGGTTTCCGGGCTCCGAGGGCCTGGTCTCGGAGTCGCATTCTTCATGGATGGCCGAGGGTGGTGGCTCGGGCCACTCTGGCTCTTCGGTCGGGGCGGCCTCGGTCGCTGCCGGGGCTCGGGCCGCCATAGATCGTGTCGTCGCACAGACCCACTCTGGTAGTCCCATCATTCCTAGGTGCTCTCTCCGCTCGACTTGGGCCCAGGGAGAGCTCTCGAGGTCGTTCCCAAGGAGGCAGTCCACGGGGGCGTCGTCCCGGACGGTCACCTTGAGGGTGCCCGACACTCCCCCCCATTCGAAGGGAATTCGGGCCATCTGGCATAGAGTCTCGGAATTGTCGGCGGCCCTCACGGGGCAGCGTACGTTCGGGATGATCTGTTCGGGGGTCACCAAGTGGCAGCGGACGGCGGTCACACTGGCTCCCGTGTCTCGGAGGGCTTCGGTCTGCCGTCCATTGATGTGGACCCACTGACGGTATTTTCGAGTGTTGCTCGGTAGCGGGGCCTGGGGGACCATGTCTCTATTGCCCAGGCAGGCTAGGGCCATGGCGGCCGGTTCATACTCGATTTGTTCTTCCTCGTAGACCTCTACGTCTTCTTCTCCCTCTCCTCCCAGAGCTGCAGCAGCGAACTGGCGGGTTGGAGGCCCAGTGGTGCCGGGACGCTGGTTCAAGGGGCAGAGGGGGTCACTGGCATAGTGGCCGGTCCGCTGGCATCTGTGGCAAGTAACGTTCGGGTGGGGCCCCGGCCGTGCTGGGGGGTCCCTCTTCAGGGACGGCGAAGTGTTACTCGGGGGGAACCCGGGAGGGGGGCCCCGGTCCGCGGCTGGCGGGAAGCTTCGGCTCTGGTTCTGTCCTCCTCCGCCCCCCCGCTGGCGGGGGTGCCCCCGGCCGCCCTGACCGGGTTCTCCTATCGGTGTTCGGGGGACCCGGGTGCTCACCCATCGATCTGCCTCGACGGCGAGTTTCCGGGGCTCTGTTAGCTTGCTGTCGAGTAGATGCTGTCGGTGCTCGACAAAGCAGTTGTTGGAGAGGTGTTCCCAAACGATGAGGTTGAACAGCTGCTCGTAGGTGGACACTTTGCTGCCCTTTATCCATCCTTCCAGGGCCCTGCTATAAAAGTTCACGTACTCGACCCACGTGGTACCGGGGATTTTCTTGCAGTCTCTGAATCTCTGCCGGTACATCTCGGGGGTGAGGCCATACCGGACAAGCAGGGCGTCCTTCATGTGGTCATAGGAGGACATTACGTCGTCGGCCAGTTCTAGCAGGGTGTCTCTTCCTTCGCTGACGAATCTCCCCCATAAGCCGGCACCCCAGTCTGATCGCAGAATGCGGTGCGCGGTCATGGCAACTTCGTACGCCTTAAACCATTGCTGGATATCGTCATTCTTGTAGTACTCCTTTACGATATCCTTCGGGATGTGGACCTTTGGGTCGGCAGGCGGTGAGGGGTTCCGGGCTACCGTGGCGCCAGTTCCTTCGAGGTTGGCTTTGAGTTCGAGTTCTTTGAGGCCACGCTCGTGCTCGTATGCAAGTTTTTTTTCTTCCAATTCTCTTTGCCGCCGCCTCTCTTCCAGATCTCCCTCTAATCGCCGTTGTTCAAGGGCCATTTTTTTTTCTGCTAATTGGAGTTCTCCGTCCAGCCGGAGTCGGGCGAGCTCTAGTTCATGGAGCCGACTCCTCTCTCGCTCCCGGGCATCTTCGTGGGAGAGGCCCGGGTCCCTGTTGGCGGCTCTTTCTTCTATGGGGGCTATGGCGGTACTCACGGTTACTTCTCGGACAATGTCTTCGTTCGTTTGGGGTGGGGTCTCTCTGGTCTCCACCCAGGTTTGCAGCGCTTCTTTGAAATCGTCTTTTGTACTTAGTCCAGTGGTAGCGATACCCAAGTCTTTGCAAAATTGTTTAAGTTCTTTATGGGTATACTCCTCTAACAGGTCTTTCTGGAATTCTGCGGTCGTTCCGGCCTCCTTAGTAGTCATCGTGGCTGTGGATCTCTGTCAGTAGTGACGTGTTACTCTCTGTACGATTTGTGTGGGCTCGGATCCCGTCGCTTGCCACCAATGTTGGAAAGGCGACCCCGGGGGAGACAGAAGGTGTCTGACTGTCCGCCCCGAGACCCACCTCTCTGTATGGACTAGGCCGAGCGCCGTAGGGAGGCCTCCTTGGCGAGGCTCCTCTCCTACAATCGTAACAGCAGAGTAATCACACTACTTACAGATAGACACTACACAGGAAGGAGGTTCACAAGAATCTTTATATAAGTCCTCGAAGCAAGTTCTTGGCAGGATAGCGGCTAGGATCGAGGGATCCGTAATGTCTTGATCTCGGGGAAAAGGGGGTAGCGGGACAGTCTTGGCACCCACTGGTGCGTGGATAGTTCAAGGGTTCAGGCCGCGACAGCGTCAGCAGGGCCTCGAGGATAGTTCAGCTTGGTCAGGCCGCGACAGCGTCAGCAGGGCCTCGAAGGTGGTTTAGCTTGGACAGGCCGCGACAGCGTCAGCAGGGCCTCGAAGGTAGTTCAGCTTGGTCAGGCCGCGACAGCGTCAGCAGGGCCTCGAAGGTGGTTTGGCTTGGACAGGCCGCGACAGCGTCAGCAGGGCCTCGAAGGTAGTTCAGCTCGGTCAGGCCGCGACAGCGTCAGCAGGGCCTCGAAGGTGGTTTAGCTTGGACAGGCCGCGACAGCGTCAGCAGGGCCTCGAAGGTAGTTCCAGGTGCAAGAGTTCGGATCAGGATCAGCCGCGACGAGGTCAGCAGGGCTTCCACTCCAGATACAACTGCCGTCTTGATCCGGGGCTGGCCCAGATATAGGACTGGAGGGCTTTGATGTCCGGACCCTCGCGCCTGGGGGTCAGAGGGGCCGGGATGAAGGTGTCCAGACACCCAGCAGGGGGGCGGAGCCAGCGCCCAGGGAGCCGGGAGAGCGATCGATAGCAGGCGTCCGGGGGTGGGGGAAGGCCCCTCGAGACTCTCCTCCTCCGGGGTCTGGTCGAGTGGCCACTTTACCACCTGGGAGGATCCTGGTGCCTCAATGTCTGGGCTTCGCTGGGGCCGGACCCGGGATGGCTGCGGCCACGTGTTCGGGGCGTGAGGGTCCCAAGATGGAGTCGGGCCGGAAAGGGTGGCCGGGTCAGGGTGCCAGGCTGGCAGCGTTGGCGAGCAGGTTCCGCCGGGGTCCCAGGGAGGGGGAGAGCTGTAGGTGGCCGGGGAGGCTGCTCGTGCCGATGGTTCGTGAATGTGCGGGTCAGGGGGGTCGATAGTAGGTAAATGGAGGGCCGATGTCGTCCCGGGCCCGCCATGCGGACGGGGTCGGACCACGCCACGAGGCCGTGTCCAACAATTAGGAAGAATAATAATAAGAAATTGTTAGAAACAGCTTCACAATACACTTCTTCCGTTTCTCATCACAGCAATTAACAGGTGCTGGCAATGCATTTTATGGTGCAATAAATAGTACATAGTAGCACGGAAATATTTAGGTTGTTTAAAAAGCCCATACACCATGGAAATCTTTGGCAGATCTTTAGATGCTGTGGAATTGGTATCGCTGCGCTCAGACATTTTTAAAACAGGATGCGTCGTATTTGCAAAAATACAGCGCACACCTGCGTTTACCCTAGCGCAGGCACCCTTGCTCTATGTTGCAAGAGTGACTGCTCTGCAGGGGCAATATTTTATGCACAGGAAAGGACACCTTCCTGCAAATAAACAATCAGTGAAGGATGTTTGCTGTTTCTATGTGTGCTCCAGAATGAGGCACACACAGAAAGAGCAAAATGCGAGGAAAAGCTAATAAGTGTGGCGTTCTGGTGGCAATATCCCAATGCAAATATACCCCTTTGTTCCGCAGTTCCACATTTACAGAACACTCAGCCTCCCCCTTAGACTAAGTGACTTGCGTTTAGTGCTCGCCTGAATATGCAAATGTGAAAGATTTTTATAACGAAGGCAAATGGCTGACTCATTCCCCCGCCTACCAGGTAATCCTGACCTGCTACAACACGGAGCCAGTAAATATCAAATAATGGCTGCATATCCAACTGTCTTTTTTTCTTGAGGTCATCTGCAATCTGTTCGGCGGTAGGCATCTCTTGCATGTTGCAAAGCTCTTAAGTGCTTTGAAAAGATGTTTGTCAGAACATTTTAATAATGGAAGTCAGAGTAGCAAAGGACAGCAGCGGCTACCTTGGTAACCTTGGTCCTGGCTTTGATGGACCCGTTTTTAGAAGCCCTGATTCCTCTCTGCAGGTTCCACCCCTGGGACCTTCCTCTAGGCCAGTGTTTTTTAAATTGGTGGTTGTGACTCACCCGATTTTCAGTGGATTGGCAAAGTCCAGGCAATTGATAAAGATGTCTTTAAATTCTGTATTTATCTTGTCACATTTGCTGCACTTCAAGAGGTCAATTGTCAGGCTATGTCTTCTGTTGCTTTTTTTTATTTCTGTAATTTTTTAAATTGTAGAAAAAAATATATATTTACATGGAGCATAACATATACATGGGTGGGGGAAGAAAAAGACGAAAAAGAAACGCCCGGGGGGGGGGGGGGGCTGCTTCGTTTTCCAGCTTACAGTCTTATTGGGGTAAAGTCCGATTTTCAGTCGTTCGAGCGCGACTTTGTCGTTTGGTCCTCCGTCCCCCGTCTTCTGTTGCTTTTTTAACACTGGAACTGGTTTTTAGGAACGCCTCTTACTTTGCAGTAAGAGAAAGAAAAATATAGTGTATTATGTGACAATCCTGCTGGGGTACACCAAGTGTAAAATGAGAGGAGTGGGATTACATTTTTTACCTAACACACAACAAATTGTAAATATCTGTAAATTAGTCATACACATTGAGCGGTTAGGAAAGCACAACGAAGTACATGTTGTTCTAATTATGAAGTGTGATGGATATAAAGATTTTAATAGTATCAGAACAAATCAAGACACTTTACTTACAGATGCACAAATAATACAAATTCACTGAAACTCAATTTTCACACATTATGTGCGTGCAGTATAATTTTACTAGTAAAACTGTATGTCTTGCAAATATAGTGACAATTTCAATGGAAAATGTGCTGTTAGCCAGTGGCAGCCACTGTAAAACTCAAGGGGAGGGTGGGGTTGAGGGGGGGGCAGGCATAGGACGGGGGATTACGGAAATAATTCTGATAAAATATAAAGGTACCTGTTGTGATGCTGCCAGCCACCTCGGTGCTGCTCTTTTCTCCTGATGGTGTCCCAGCAGTCCCTGAGAAATTAGCATAGGCTCCCCACCCAATCACAGCACTTCTGTCAATAGCATGACAGAAGCTTCAGGATTGGTCTGAGTGGCTTGGTTTGCCACTCAGACAGTGCCTGGAAGCCTGTGCTCTTACTCTAACACAGCTGGGTTGGAGAACCTAAGTGCGCACAATGGTTTGGCCAGCCTAAGACTGACGGCCAAACCGCCATGCACACGTACAGTGTGCACTACTCGTTCCCTTCTGGCTGTGACAACAGTCAAGCCCCGTCTAGACTTGGCTGGCTCTAGAGGGAAATGGGAAAAATAAAATAATAATAAATCCAATTTATTATCATTTTATTTTTACCATTTCCCTCCGCCAATGCGGAGGAGTAGCGGCTGCTGTTAGCAAATAACAAGGCACTTCAATACCATGCTTAATTACATTACAAAATCGCCCACATAATGTCCATTAAAGCTAGCCGGGTCGCGAACATTTGTCATACTAAAAAGTGGGTTGTGGTTCTAAAATCTTTGGGAAGCACTGCTCTAGGCCCTCAACAGCACAGAGGAGGTTGCTGAGGGGCTTAGGGTTGGGCAAACGTCCAGATGTCATCAGGGTCAAAGGACGCATGAAGTAACGCCCATTGCCACTGACATGTTAATGAATTGACAGTCCATGATTTTTTTAGTTACAGTCACAGGGAAAACAGGTTGAAAACCATATAACAGTATGCATGCATCTAAGATTTGCTAAAGGAGAAGTTGCACCTGAGATGTTAAATAGTATTAAAGTCAGTGGCGTAACAAACGTTGAGGGCCCCCCCCCTTGCAAAGTACATGGATTTGCCCTCCCTCCATAAGTCTCAGATCAGGATACTGTGCTGAGGGGGTGCACTGGAGCGCGTGCCCCTCCCCCCCTAGCACCGAAGGGGCTGCAGGGGCCTATGTTGAGCCAATGATTAAAGTGTTGGATGAGATAGGATCTTGTGATATGGACAGCTGACAGCAATAGCAGGGAGCATGGGTGCATCAGGTACAAGCAACTACAGTCAAGGATTGGCGTACATCCACTTGCTTTGTGGATTGCCAGTAATAGTACCAGGAAAGATGGTACTCACCAAGAAACTCAAACAGTGTGGACGTCCAACAATACTCACAGGCAGCATGGGAGCTCAGTAGCAGCCACAATCAATCCAGGGTGTCAGCAATATGCAAAGGCACTATAAATCATCAGCAATAACCCCAATAAGTGCAGGTGCTTGGAAATAATCCCGGGCAGGATAGGTACTCAACAATAATATGCAAATGAGAAGAGGGTAATGGAGAAAGTCACTGCGCTATTGCCTCAAAGGACATCTCGTCAAGGTGGAAACATGCGCGTATATATGTTCTTACATATATAGATGGGCTTCCCACATTGAAATTACGAGCCTCAGTGACTTTCAATGATTTCCATATTTTGATATTAAATATAAAAAATATGCAGATATTACTTTGATATTAAATATTAAAATATGAGAACTATGGAAGGCTGTTGGTGCTCGTGAATTCAAGTGCATAAGGGCAACCTAGCAAGAATAGAGTATTGCTGAGTCAAAGGAAACTAACAAGTGAGGGACTGCAGGAAGGTCTGCTTCAGCTAGTTAAGTTGAAAGTTAAATTGTAGAAAACAATATTGGTTTGTGACAATTGAAGTTTACAGTTCCTACTGAAAATAGTGCAGCTATGCAACTTCATGCTAGTTATCTTGATATTTGTTTCATAATATGTAAGTTGTGCTATTATTTGCCATTTGGGCAATATGAAACTGCACAGATTTTTCTGAAGTGTGAATTGGCATTCCTGACTACCATTACATGTTCAAATAATAAACACAATCTTTCTCAGGCCAAACCACAAAAGTCACTAAATAAACCAGTGCTCAACCCTTTGATAGTTTGGCTCAAAAGCAGTCTGCCTTAACTTGGAGGCAATATATAAGTATTTTTGAAGCACACAAACAGCAATAAAGTGAAAACACACCACAAAGATGAATCCCAAACCAATTTAGAAACAGAGTAAACTGTAATGAATTAAATGATGCAAAAATACACATATTCAATCAGTTGAACCAGAGATATTCATTTTAAATGTTTATTAGAAAATAGTGCCAGGAAGACCAAAGCGCTACTCCAACTTATCTGGTCATGCTAGAACAGGATAAAGTCACAAGTTCAGGCTGACCCCGATGGAGCAAGGATCGGACAGAAGGAACAGGATAGTCCTGCTGAAGAGTTACTTTCTCTGGACCGGCATGAAGAGTTCAATTTGCCTTGGCAGGCACGCAATGAGGAGGCTTTTGGTGCAAGGAGCACGTTGAGCATTGCAGACAGTCATTGCTGTAGCGCAAAGAGCCAGCTGTCACTGGAGCTTCGAATGATGTGCAAGAGAGAGTCTTGCAGCAAGTTGATAAGTTGATGCATGATTTATTGTGGTGTTAGCTCTTCACATGAGGTATATAGATAGATGAAGATTTTCAACTTCCCAAAGTCCCAAATTTGCAGTCTATTATAGGAGTTTCAAAGGTCTATAGGAATTTTACTTGAACCAGACAAAATGTGAAAGTCTTGTTATTCCAATGGTGAAGTGAGACCTAAAAGCAGCCTTGAAAAATGTGTTCACACTAGCCTCCTGTTGTACAGCGTGAGTGTAGGCCATAAGCCTGTCTCCAAGCTAAATTGGAGTGTAAGGGAAAATGATACACATGTCCACAAGAAAGCTGTGTGCGTTCCACCATGGTTTTTTGCCTGGCTGGATAGCAGATGATCCATCCATCATACACACCACGGGGGACCCCACATGGGATTTTACTTTTATTCCATATAGCAAGTCCAGTAAGTAAACGATCGTGACATAAAATCACAGACAGTTCTGCCATATATTCCTCATATGCCGAATAGTCAAGTATATAGTCATCAGAGTACACAGTGTATATACAAATTTGCCATGTAGCACAACATTTCACAGTACAGTCATTACTGTTGAACGGACTGGCAATTGTTCAAGTGTGGACGTTTCGACCCCATTAAGTGTGTCGGTGTTTCCGACCTTACTCGCAGGGTCTTCCTCAGGACAAGTGGAAAGTGTTGTGGGGGGAAGGGGCACCTAAAAAGAACAAGCATTTTTCAATTCAATGGTTTCGGCATTCTTGAAGTTAGAGCTATTGGCATTGCTCCTGACATTATTTTTATTTCTGTTTTTGTTTTTAAAACATAAAAAAATGGCATTGTCATTTACAAGCACAAGCACTGAGGGGGGACAGGAGAGCAAGCACAACCAACGAGCGGGGGAGGAGAGCAAGTACAACCAACGAGTGGGGGGCAGGAGAGCAAGCACAGCCAACGAGGGGGGGCAGGAGAGCAAGCACAACCAACGAGGGGAAGAGCAGGAGAGCAAGCACAAGCAACGAGGGGGCAGGACAGCAAGCATGAGGTGGCAGGAGAGCAAGCACAACCAACGAGGGGAGGCAGTTGAGCAAGCACAACCAACAAGGGGGGGCAGGAGAGCAAGCACAACCAACGAGGGGGGAGGCAGGCGAGCAAGCACAAGCAATGGGTGGGGCAGGACAGCAAGCACAAGCAACGAGGGGGTAGGACAGCAAGCACAAGCAACGAGGGGGCAGGACAGCAAGCACGATGTGGCAGGAGAGCAAGCACAACCAACGAGGGGGAGCAGGAGAGCAAGCACAACCAAAGAGGGGGGGCAGGAGAGCAAGCACAACCAACAAGGGGGGGCAGGAGATCAAGCACAACCAGCGAGGGGAGGGCAGGAGAGCAAGCACAACCAGCGAGGGGAGGCAGGAGAGCAAGCACAACCAACAAGGGGGGGGCAGGAGAGCAAGCACAAGAAACGAGGGGGGACAGGAGAGCAAGCACAAGCAACGAGGGGGCAGGACAGCAAGCACAAGCAATGAGGGGGCAAGACAGCAAGCATGAGGTGGCAGGAGAGCAAGCACAACCAACGGGGGGCAGGAGAGCAAGCACAACGAATGAGGGGGGGCAGGAGTGTAAGCACAACCAACGAGGGGGGTAGGAGAGCAAGCACAACCAACAAGGGGGGGCAGGAGAGCAAGCACAAGCAACGAGGGAGGGCAGGAGAGCAAGCACAATCAACGAGGGGGCAGGAAAGCAAGCACAAGCAACGAGGGGGCAGGACAGCAAGCACAAGGTGGCAGGAGAGCAAGCACAACCAACAAGGGGGGGCAGGAGAGCAAGCACAACCAACGGGGGGGGGCAGGAGAGCAAGCACAACCAGCGAGGATGGGCAGGAGAGCAAGCACAACCAGCGAGGGGGGGCAGGAGAGCAAGCGCAACCAATGAGGGGGGCAGGAGAGCAAGCACAGCCAACGAGGGGGCAGGGGCAGGAGAGCAAGCACAAGCAACGATGGGAGGGGCAGGAGAGCAAGCACAAGCAGCTAGGGGTGGCAGGAGAGCAAGCACAACCAACGAGGAGGGGCAGGAGAGCAAGCACAACAAGCGAGGGGGGCAGGAGAGCAAGCACAACCAGCGAGGGGGGGCAGGAGAGCAAGCACAACCAGCGAGGGGGGGCAGGAGAGCAAGCACAACCAACGAGGGGGGTCAGGAGAGCAAGCACAACCAACGAGTGGGGCGGGAGAGCAAGCACAACCAGCAATGGGGGGCGCAGGAGAGCAAGCACAACCAACGAGGGGGGCAGGAGAGCAAGCACAACCAACGAGGGGGGGCAGGAGAGTAAGCACAACCAGCAAGGGCGGGCAGGAGAGCAAGCACAGCCAGCGTGGGGGCAGGAGAGCAAGCACAACCAACGAGGAGGGGGCAGGAGAGCAAGCATAACCAACGAGGGGGGGCAGGAGAGCAAGCACAAGCAACAATGGGGGGCAGGAGAGCAAGCACAGCTAAGGAGGGGGGCAGGAGAGCAAGTACAACCAACGAGGGGGGGCAGGAGAGCAAGCACAACAAGTGAGGGGGGGCAGGAGAGCAAGCACAACCAGCGAGGAGGGGGCAGGAGAGCAAGCACAACCAGCGAGGGGGGGCAGGAGACCAAGCACAACCAACGAGGGGGGCAGGAGAGCAAGCACAACCAACGAGGGGGGGGGCAGGAGAGCAAGCACAACCAACGAGGGGAGGGCAAGAGAGCAAGCACAACCAGCGATAGGGGGAGGCAGGAGAGCAAGCACAAGCAACGAGGGGGGGCAAGAACACGGGCACAATCAGGGAAGATAGGGAAGAAAAGTGAGCACTCACCGGAGGACTCGGCAGCTTCTCGGCTTCATCCGGTGGTGGTCGGGCAGAAATGACGTCAGAAAAGCACCACCATTTTCGCATTTGGGGACGTGGTTTTTGCTGTTGAGTGACGGGTGACGTCACGGAGTTAAGAATTGCAAAAAACAGGCCCCCGAATCCGAAAAAGACGGGGCTTGACTGGAGTGATTCCCCTCTCCTCCAATGGGTGGCCTCCATTTAGGAAGCCAGCCAATGGAGAAGAGGGGCGGGTTCAAGCCCCCATACACTGTAAACATAAAATCTTGGCTGCGCAACACTGCTGCGCAGTGTACGCTAGGCCGAGACCTAAAAAGGATGGTGTGTCATATCCTTGCTAAAACTAGAGAACACTTAAAAACGTCCCAATAGCTTGGGCTTAATCAATATAATTACCGTGAATGCAATCACGGGGGGCCTCTCACTAGTCAATGGTGGAGCAACAGGGGGCTCCGTGGCTCCCAAAGGAAACTCGAAGGTAGGAGTGAGAAGATACCTGTGGGAAGAAGGTGTCCATCAGCCAAAATTTGACAATTAATTTAAACAAGTATGATGATGGGAGCTGTGGAAACTCGGCACTTACTCCCATAAAAGATAGGAAGCTATCGTGTGTCGGGTTATAAAATCCCAAGTATATTTAGAGAACGTCTGGTACCTCAAATCAATCAAGGGTAGAGACCAGATTCAATCTAAAAGGAGGACAACAGGCCAGCTAATATGTGCGTCCCAGCAGACGATGTTCATATTTAAAGATAATGCAGAGGCACAGAAACATGCGGGCAGAATGCAATATTAAAATACCAACTTATGTGACCCTAATGGTCATGTTACAGCCATCTGGCAGTTACTCTGAGAAAACGGTATGCAGTGCTTCAAAGTAATCGCTTTTGGACGGACTGCACATGGTAGCGGGGAGCGTGATTAAATAACGCAGTATGATTATAAGCGTGGGAATGCTCGTTAAAGCAGCGTGACAACAACCATGCATTTACATCGGTAAAGCGGCGTGACAAAAACCATGTATTTACATCAGTATTTATTTATTTAATTATTTTTTAGATTTATACAGCGCGTACAATTGCCCGTAGGCGTCTCGGCGCTAGAAACTTGCTGTAACATGACCATTAGGGTCTCATGCGTTGGTATTTCCCATGCTTGCAATCATACCACCGAATCTAATGTTTTACCATTACTGATGTAAATGCATGGTTGTTGTCACGCCACTATACCGATGTAAATGCATGGTTGTTGTCACGCCGCTTTACCGAGCATTCGCATGGTTATAATCATACCGCGTTTTTAATCACGCTCCCTGCTACCACGTCCAGTCCGTCCAAAAGCAATTACTTTGAAGCACTGCATACCATTTTCTCAGAGTAACTGCCAGATTGCTGTAACATGACCATTAGCGTCGCATGCGTTGGTATTTTGATATCACATTCTGCCCGCATGTTTCTGTGCCACCTCATTTCGGCATTATCTTAAAATATGAACATCGTCTGCTGGGACGCACATATTAGCTGGCCTGTTCTTCTCCTTTTAGATTGAACCCGTACCCTTCCCTTGATTGATTCTGGGTAACAGACATTTTCTATATATACTTGGGATATTATAACCCAACACACAATGGCTTCATATCGTTGATGGGACCATTCATTTTTTAAATTCATTCTGAGTAAGTGCTGAGTTTCCACGGCTCCGATCATCATACTTGTTTAAATGAATTGCCGAATTTTGACTGATGGACACCTTCTTCCTACAGGTGTCTTCTCACTCCTACCTTCGAGTTTCCTTTGGGAGCCACAGAGCCCCCTGTTCCTCCACCATGGACTAGTGAGAGGCCCCCCCTTGCATTCACGGTAATTATATTGATTAAGCCCAAGCTCTTGGGACGTTTTTTAAGTGTTATCTAGTTTTAGCAAGGATGTGACACACCATCCTTTTTCTTTTTAGGTGCCCCTTCACCCCACACCACTTTCCACTTGTCCTGAGGAAGACCCCGCGAGTAAGGTCGAAAACACCTACACACTTAAAAGGGGTCGAAACGTCGACACTTGAACAATTGGCAGTCCGTTCAACAGTAATGACTGTACTGTGAAATCTTGTACTACATGGCAAATTTGTAGATACACTGTGTACTCGGATGAATATGTACTTGACTATTCGGCATATAAGGAATATATGCCAGAACTGCCTGTGATTTTATGTCACTATTGTTTACTTTATCTCACTACCTGCCTGTCTTTGGCACCCTGTTTGCACCCTCCCTTCCCATTTGTCTGTTAAGGAGAGTAGCTCTAAACATATCTGTCTACTCCTTAATACGAGGTCATTGCATCGCCACACTCAAGAGATCTTTGATCTTCTGTCAACTATCAGTCCCACCTGTCTGATGCTTACTGAGACATGGCTCAATGATTCCTCTAATCCGGACATAGTGGCTGCCATTCCCACTGACTACACCATCTATCGTCAGGATAGAGACAAGGGAAGGGGAGGAGGAGTCGCCCTGATTGTGAAGAATTCTCTTCCGTGCACGGTCACTCACACACATACCATCGAAGGGACCGATTCATTAGCCTTCACCATCTCTTTATCACCGCAACAAGCATTGAAGGGTATGATCGTTTACAGACCCCCGGGCGCTGTCGGCTCTTTTTTCGAGGACCTCCAACAGGCCATGTCGGTCCTTGTTTTGAGATCGGAGCAGTGCTTATTGGTAGGCGATTTTAATTTTCACATGGACGACCACAATGACCAAAATGCCATCAAATTGTTGGATATTACATCTACCCTGGGCCTTTCCCCTTATCTTTTTGGTCCTACCCACGATAAAGGCCACACACTTGATCAGGTTTTTTCCACCATACCTATCATGAACGTTACACTCTCGCCTATCGTTTGGTCTGACCATTTCCTGGCCCACTTCGAAATACATTCTATCTCGGCCCCCCCTGCCAGAACTACGAGACAGCAGGGCAGCAACTACAGAACACTGCACAGGGTGACCTCGGACATGCTCACACATGCCTTAATTGATCACCCTGTGGTCTGTACTGGGGATCTAGAGGAAGATCTGGAGAGCTTACAATCATGGCTCCTCGCCAGACTCGATGAGTTCGCTCCCCTCCAGCCACCCAGGTCCGCTGCTCGACGGGTCTCTGCTCCCTGGTTCACGGAGGACCTAGCCATTGCCCGCAGGCATTGCAAAGTGGCAGAGCGTGCATGGAGAGCCCAGTATGAGCCTGAGGCTAAACAACGTTATAAAACAACGATGAAGGCATACCATGTACTTGTTCTTCAGAGCAAGAAACGATATCTCGCCAAAAGGATTGACGACGCTGCCAACTCCTGTAAGGAGATTTTCTCAATCGTGCGGGAATTTACTGGCCCTCGGTCTGTTTCCACTCAGAGTGCCCCGACAGAGATCTGGGCCAACACTATTGCCAACTTTTTTACCACCAAAATCAGGCAAATCCAGGCCTCCTTTCCGCAGAGAGACCTGGACAATGTGTCTGTGAGGCCGATTGAGGCAGTGCCTCTGTCTCCACCGGGCCCAGTCCTGCTCGATTTTCCTCCTCTCTCGGCTGACATATCTTTAACCCTGATGAGGAACCTTAAGTCGGGCTCACCATTAGACCCATGCCCGGCAAAATTTCTGGCGAGAGTGGCAGATGCTATAAATCCTATAGCCAATCCCATCCTTAATCTTTCTTTGAGCGAGGGCTTTTTGCCTCCGACCTGGAAGCAAGCCATGGTCATTCCTCTGATCAAGAAACCTAATCTTGACCCGGAGGCTCCTTCCAACTACAGACCAATCTCGCTCCTCCCAGCACTGACCAAGATCTTGGAAAAGCACGTACATGGCGTGCTCTCCAATTTCCTGGAGTCTAATGATCTGCTCCATGAGTCCCAATCGGGATTCCGTTCCAACTTAAGCACCGAGACGGCGCTCTTGGAAGTCTCGGAGATCATTAGAGAGGTGCTGGATATGGGAGGCAGAGTGCTGTTAGTCATGCTAGACCTGTCGGCGGCGTTTGACACCGTCCCCCATGAGGATCTCCTCATTAGGCTCCATGACATCGGGCTTGGGGGGACGGTGTTCAACTGGTTTTCTTCCTTTTTGGCCAGCCGCCGCCAGACGGTCTGGGTTCCACCCGGATCCGCCGAGATGCCGCCATTGGGAGTCGGAGTGCCTCAGGGCTCTATCCTGAGCCCCACTCTTTTCAACATCTTGATGACCCCTCTGGCGACATTGGCGGAGTCCTATGGGGCCCGGATCGTCTCTTATGCTGACGACACTCAGCTCCTCTTCACCTGTCGTAAGGGTGAAGAGTTTGATGGCGAAGGGATCCGCGAGTGCCTTGGGGCTGTTTTTAGCTGGTTTTCACAAAACAGCCTCAAGTGCAACTCGGATAAGTCCGAGATACTATTCTTCGGATGCCCCTCTGAACCAGATTGGCGAGGCTGGTGGCCTGTAGACAAGTTCCCTCCCACACAGTCATCTAAGTGGGCTAAGAACCTGGGAGTCAAAATCGACAATGAGCTGTCGCTCAAATCCCAGGTGTCCACCCTTACGGGAACCTGTTTCGGGATCCTCAGAATGTTGCGCAAGTTTTTCCCCTTACTTTCGGAGCAACATCGGAGGATTACCGTTCAGGCCCTTATAGGGTCCAGATTGGACTATGCTAACGCTCTTTATCTGGGCCTGCCTGAATACCTCCTCCAACGCCTGCAGATCACCCAGAACGCTGCTGCGCGTGCCATCTTTGGCCTTCATCGTCGGACTAGTGCCTCTCATCTTCTTGCATCCCTTCACTGGCTCCCGGTGCGGAAGAGGATACTGTTTAAGACCATGACTCTTGCCCACAAGGCCTTATATGGCACTGGTGCCAAGTATCTTCAGAGGAGGCTGGACTTTTATCGACCGGCACGCTCCCTTAGGTCAGAAACTTTGGCCTTGGCTCGGGTTCCACGTATCAAAAAGGCTCGGCTAGGCGGCCGGTCTTTTAGCTTTCTCGCTCCTAAGCTTTGGAACTCATTGCCGTTGTCTCTGCGGAGCACCTCTAATTTGCTTATTTTCAGGAAAAACTTGAAAACTTGGCTATTTGCCGGATAATTCTCCCCTTTGTGGCCCCTTTTTTTGTTACTGTTGTGTTTTCTGCCCCCCTTTTGGTTTGGAGCTCAAAGCGCCGGGACACTCCTTTGGAGTAGCCGTTGCGCTATATAAGCCCTAATTTAACATAACATAACATTAACATACCACACTTGGATCACAACCCTCCCCCTTTTTTTCTCTTCTTCCTTTCGGGCAATGTCATATTGAATTTTGACATACAAATATATGTAATTCAAAATCTGTTCGATGAACTGACGCTGAGTTTCAGTGTGATTAAATAACACTGAAACAACAAAAAGTTTTTTATGTTTACCTAATTTCGAATGTTGTTTTGAATTTTACTCCCCACCCCACACTAATGTCGTTATTGTATTGCGACCACCCTAATATATACTGTTTTGTTCCCAGGTCCCAGTGATTCCGGGTTTACCCTTTTTTGTAACCTAACCGTACCAAAATTAACGGCATTTTCCTGCTCTGTAAATTTCTGCGGGTCTTCATGCGTGAAAATGTTCAGGGTGCTTTAATAATTGAAAATGTCAATATTTCAGGTCCCCTGCCAACAGAGGCTTATCAGAGCCCTAGCTTTAGAATTTAATCGACAAGGTCAACTTGTATCTGGCTCTCAATTTAAATACTCATGAAGACTTTTGATCAACCTTAAAGAATTGGGAATGCTCAAGGGGTAGTGCAAGTAAACTCTACACCTATATATTGTTGTTAGGTATTATGGACCACAAGCATTAAGCTTATAAAGTGTTTCTTCTACATTGTTCAGACGCAAGACTTTTTTTAGAGTCTTATAATGGCTGCAATTTTGGTTTGCCACTTGCACCATTGGCCAATTAGTAAAGGTTCCACCTCTTTGAGGATGAAACCTTCATTTCATCATCATGCTTTTACCAAAAGCAAGAAAGACAGAATCTGAGAATAAAAGCTAATGAGTAAGACAGGAAAACAAAGACAAAGAGAGGAAGTATAGATTAACGAGAATTGTCAAAGTCAGAAGGCCTCTTCTCTGGGACCGAGGGGCTTTGTCAATGTTTTTTGCTATGCTATACAAAATTTGCTATGCTGTGCAGCTTGTTTAAAGAATGGTTGAAAAAGCCTTTGAAGAAACCAGCTGTAATATTTTGCAGGCTATTGCACCACAACGACATTTTTTTCTTGATGTTACAGATCCAAGTTGGATGAGTTATTTAAAAAAAAACAAAAAAAAGAACAAAGGTGTTTTTAAGAAAGTGATGGAAGCAAGGAGGATGGAAGCAACACTGGGTAAAGCAACACGGAGGCATGGGTGGGGGCGGAAGAAACACTGGCTCATGGGTGAAGGAAGCAACATGGAGAGGGTTGGTGGGGAAGCAACACAGAGGGTGTGGGGTTGGGAAAAGCAGACGACAGAGAGGGAGCAAAGTAGAGCTCTGGTGGGAGTCAATGGATGAACGAGACCTACGAGGAGCAGGCAGGGGAGAATCACACGGGTGGGGATGCAATAGCGGGAGTAAACAAGGGCAAGCACAACATGGAAGAGGGCATGGAGCAGCACACAGGTGATAGAGAGTAACAGCACAGAGACACAAGGGAGACAGGTGGAAATAACATGCATTTCCACGGAGAGCTTAACTTTAAAGAAAAAAATATTGTTTGAAAACCAAGCAGTTGAATCATAGAAGTCAGCCAAACAATAGAGATGGCAAAGAGGCTATGCTCCATGGGATGGACAAACACAAGATTGACAAGCTGGGACACGAATAAGAAGGAAGAACGTGAGAGCGCCAAAAAAGCCACCTAGTGGAAAGCAAGTGGTAAGGCGAGATCCATGCCACTTTATGTTCTTGGTAAGACTTCAGTATTATTTTTCAACCAGAGAGCTGAGCTGTCTGGTTGGCTGCATCTAAAACTGGTCTTTTTTAGGTTGGAGGTTTTATATATTCATCAAGCATTCTCCAAAATGTCCAAGACCTCACAATTGTGCATCTCTGAAACCAACCCTGAGTAAAACATACCAGTTCAACTAATCTTCACAATCATGAACATGTACATTCTTACACATGCACTCATCAACACATTATCTATAAAAACATTCCTTTGCAATATATATGCCTTGTATTCCCTTACTTCTTGTGTTTTTACATATCCTTCCTCCATGATTACACACTGACTCGAGCTAGATACTGGAAATAACAGAAATTTTGCACACAAAAGTAAAAGGCTCAAAATTCGAATCAAAATGAGATTCTATTCCTCCTAAAAAGCAAAAATAAGACAAGAACAATGTTCCCTCTGGAAAACAACCCCTCGTTAACACAGAAACTACAATACTGGAGTGAGATTGAGTGTGAAAGTAAATACATTCCACCACTGAATATACAACTAAGGGAGAAACATTAGACACAAAATAAACTCAAAATAAACTTCCATTTCATGACACGAGGTAAGATAATAAGTCTTAAAATTCACATTAAACAGGCGAAATTTGAACCTAGTTTGTTTATTCATGAAATTTATATGTATGGTAATAATATT
Source organism: Lissotriton helveticus (assembly GCF_964261635.1). Taxonomy (NCBI): domain Eukaryota; kingdom Metazoa; phylum Chordata; class Amphibia; order Caudata; family Salamandridae; genus Lissotriton; species Lissotriton helveticus. Next base: position 994,064,504 of record NC_136067.1, read on the forward strand.
TGAAACGTGGAAAGGGGAGAATTTGCACATATTTCTTCTTCTTCCACTGTTCTATATACATTTAATTAAAAAAGGTACAGGTATTACTGTATCTTTGCACATTGTAGAATAATATTTGCAACATCAGATGCTCCATTGATAACAATAAAATGGCTTAGGGCTAATAATGGCTGGTACTGGCCTTCTGCTTCAACATTCCAAAGTTTTTTTAATTTAGAACTTTTTACCTTCACCGGGTGGAATTTTCTAATAGCCTTCTAGCCCTTAAGCTTCGGGCTATACCAGTCATTAAAGGCCCTCTCTTTCAATATATGCACTTGCTGTGGCATTTAACAGCTGGTATACCCCTCGGCAGAAGCCTATAAGGAATTTGAACACAACAACTAAAAGTACATTGAAGACAATGGAGTGAAGAAAGTCCCTAATGGCTTGTACGAACCATCTGCTTCAGCACATCAATGTATTTTTTTTGTCTGACCCTGTTTAATTTAGAACATTTTGCCCTCTGAGGTGGTGTTTTCTCTAAACTCAACAATCCTTCTCCCTCGGCCTATATTGGTTCTCAAACAGCAGCGGCCGGTGCAGGTAAGCACGGTGGGGAGGGGAGGGCACTGCGGGGGTAATGTTGACAGACGACGGAATAGAAGTTATTAATTTATTTAATTTTCCCTACTCTGTCGTCTTTCGAAATCCCCCCCCCCGCAGCACCCTGCACCACCGCTCCACAGCGCTTGCCTACATCGGCTGTTGTTGTTAGCGAAGCCCCCCCACCCTATTCTATATAGTCTGTGCCCTTAGCTCAGCATTTAACTTGGGCAGATGGACTTAAACAACTAATAAGTTCTCTGTATGACCTATATATAGGACCACGTTTTCGTAGTTCCCAGACCAGTGTATCATACAGTCCCCATTCTGAGGGATGTGGGAATGCGCAAGGGGTACCCCCACACCTGGATATACTGATTCTGTAGGTATAAGAATGTCCATGGTATGTTGCAGATATCAGTAATTCCATAATACCAGAATACCAGAGTATTCCAGCTTACATCCAAAGGGTCCCTTGAGAAAGGGTAACTATGACTTGAAGCCCTATAACAGCACCTGATTTTGGCGATTTTTTTAATTTTTATCCCTTCTGATAGAGAAGGTATCCACCAACAATATTGAGTTTAAAAAGTATTGGCTACTCCACAGGGCCTACTGGACGCCATCCAAGCTCCACAAGGTCGGCATCGCAGAATCAAGCACATGCTGGAACTGCCAGAAAGAAGAAGGCACCCTGGAACACCTCATTTTCACCTGCGTGAAAGTCAAGAGGTTCTGGACACAGATCAACACCTTCTTGAATGATATGCTCAAAACCGACCTAACAATCAGCTTCGTAAGCCTGGCGACAGAACACCTAACCGCGAACCTAAAAAGTAGAGAAGAGAGAGAACTCCTAGACCTACTCCTCACAGCAGCCCTTAAAATAATCCTAACGAACTGGAAGAACACAGCCAAAGCGAACTTTAAAACATGGATTAATTGGGTCACTTTCCTGAGAGGAGCAGACAACATCACAGGCAACTTCTCAAAAGAACACAACGCCAAACTACACATGTGGCGCCCACTCGATGACCACCTGAGGAAACCCCAGTAAACCCCCCCCCCTTTCTCTCTTTTTTCTCCTTCTTCCCTTCTTGTAATTTGAGGGAAAACAAACGACAAGAGCGCGCATCCACAAATGGACTGTTATAGAAAAGACCGCTATTGTACGCTCCACCTATATATATATATTTTTGTATGGTCTTTTTTTTATATGCCAATAAAAGTTTTTAAATAAAAAAAAAAATTAAAAAAAAATGTCCAGGCAAATATCGAGATCAGAATATAAATTACCATGATATAGCCAAAGTAAATATATGGAGGTAATTATTGATATAATATAATTAACTCAATATATACGTACCTCAACAGTATGTTAGGAGCCGTAGGTATGTGCTTACCAACATATTATAACAGTGAATATTGTATCCACAATATTCTGTCAGGATTATATGTTGGTACCTCAGAGATTATACGAGATGTGAGGTATTACAATGTTGAGTAAGGACCTGGACTGGAGTATTTCCACACCTTAATTCCCAATTTGGCACATTGTCTGAATGAACTGTTAAATTAATCAAAGGTTGTAATGGAAGTTTATGTCTATAGCTTGGATTAGAGTTCTTGGTAGGCAATCATGATCAGGCCAACTTTTAAAGTATATAATGAGTATTGTGAGGCAAACTGTGAGGAAATCCTATTAAAATACACTGTACACATTGCTAAGTGAAATACACTTTGCAATGTTTCTTTCATCTCACTGATTTCAATCTTTGAAATGACCTGATTGGTAGTGTATTTCCATTAAATAATATTGTAAGCCTTATGTAAATGTTGTGACAATAAACTGATATAATAATAAGCATGGGAAACCATGGCTTCCACCCTGATAGAGGGAGATGCAAATACACAGGAACCAAAGCACCAGACCCACTCATAAGGTCTGAATAGTAAACCTATATTATATAAATATGATTGCCTTCATGACATAGTGTTAGTCAATAACTGGGCCACGATATTGTGGAAGGCTGACATGTTGTGCTATTCTGACATACAACCTTGTGGAAGGTCACAAGACCTACCACTGGAGCCTCCGCCGCTGAGAAAACACAATGATGCATAACTATATGCATACCAAAATGGGTATCATCCATGATCAGACTTTCTTGGGTAAACTGACAATTGACCCTGCGCATATTCACATGGGTAGCAGGGCCCCCATTATTGTGTAAACCCGTGACCAGAAGAGTCTGCAATCTGAGACACCTATCACAACCGAAAGGCCAAGGACTTTGCAACAATGAAACTATTCAAATACCACATTCACAACATACCATGTAAACACCACATATCATAACATAGGGGTTGAGTAATATAATAAATGATGATGTGTTGCCAAGCTGGGTGTCTCCCAAGGACCCATTTTTTGCACTCTCCTCAGCTCTGAATACACTAGCCCCATCAAGAATCTCATTTTAAGCACCCTACACCACTGCAAAAACTATACTTGATCTCCATTACTACTCTTCACTTGCAGTAACCTGTTTTGCCACTTAAAGACCAACAAAATCCTGCAATATTTACTCTGTTGACTTCTTCAACATGAGTGGCTCAGAGTATACAACAGGACCTGATTTAAAAATTCTCATACTAGCATTTAATTTGGCCCACTAACATTATCTTGATACATTTTCCAAACTGTTTCCTCTGTGCCCCAAGCTGTTCCTTATTCATACCACCCTTTCATCATTGGGCTACCCAAACATCTTGTGAAATCTACTTATTTATATGATATTTGCTCTAACATTCACACAGAGAAATGCACGTTACTGCCCCTGAGGATGGCTAAGTCTGCAAGAAGTCTAAACCCCGCCCCAAACCACTTTATTTTTTAATGTCCTCAATAGAGGCCCACTGTGATCAGCAACACCATATTTTATGATGCCCTGCCTATTTTCTGATTGAAAGCAACAACCTCTATCATACCAAACACAACTCATTCCATTCGCCCTCTCTGCCATGTTCCGTCTTACCACCATACGTATAAGCAACTACTCTACAACATTTATAGATATACTTTCTAGTTAAAATGCTTGCTAATGAAGTCAATGCAAAAACACAAAGAGTGGTATGTTATATTATGTTATAACAATTTATTGTGCGCACTACTACCTGAAGGTGTCTAGGCACTCACAGTCTCCAATAGAAAAACTGAGTCGGAAGAACTAGTTTCTAAAAAGCCAAGTTTTGAGCAGTTTCCTAAACTCCAACAAGGAGGAGGACTTCCTGAGAAGGAGCGGAATGGCATTGCATTCCTTAATAGTATTGTAAGTGAAACTCCTTCCCCCCCAATTGGATCTTTTAATTCTGGGGGTGAGCATCAGGAAGGCATTGGCTGAGCGAAGTGATCTGTTAGGAGAGTACCAGCTAAAAAGGTCCTTCAGAAATCGTGGTCCTTCTCCATGCAAGGCCTTAAAGGCCGTGCAAAGAGCCTTAAATTTAATCCGCTGGCCGACTGGTAGCCAGTGTAATTCCCGAATGCCTGCACTAATAGACTGATATTTCGGGACATCCAGGACTAGTCTTGCTGTGGCATTCTGTACTGCCTGCAACCTTCTGACTAAGTTAAATTGTAGATTGATATACAGACCATTGCAATAATCCAATTTGGATAACACCAGGGAGGTCATCACCGTTTTTCTAGTATTTATGGGAATAAAAGGCAGAATTTTCCGTACCACTGTGATGGTAAGGAAAGCGGAAGAGACCACCTTAGAAACTTGGGACTTCATGCCAAGTTTATCATCTATAATGACCCCCAAATTTGCTGCCTTAGCCACTGGTGTTGGAGTACTACCCAATGTATCCGGCCACCAAACCAGAGACCACTGAGGGGAAAGATTGCCTAAAAGCACCACCTCAGTTTTTCCTGCGTTCAGCTTGCGGCAGTGTCTACCCATCCAATCGCTCAAGGAGACCATACAGTCATGAAGTTTGGTTGAACATTTAATGTCCTTATCCACTGCTGAGATGACCAGCTGAGTGTCATCAGCATAGGAGGTTGGACATAGGTTAAAACTCCTGATTAGAGGGGCTAATTCCGAGACTTAAATGTTAAAAAGCGTGGGGCTCAGGTAAGACCCCTGCGGCACCCCACATGGAAGGAGGAAAGGTGCAGAGTTAAAATTGCCCAGTTGCACAGTTTGTGTCCAGTCTGAGAGAAATTACGTTAAGAGAGAAAGAGCCCATCCTCCTATCCCGATGGTTTTTAGGCACTTAACTAAGCTCGTATGGTCCACGGTATCAAAAGCCACGGACAGGTCAAGGAGAACAAGGGCTGCCGACCCCCCCCACCATCTAGTGTCTTGCAAATCTCCTCAGTGGTTTTTATAAGAGCCGTCTCGGTGCTGTGACCCGCTCTGAAACCAAACTGACTCTGATCCAGGATTCCGTTATCCATGATAAAAGTGGAGAGTTCAGTATTTAGCCTTTTCTCAAAAATATTGGCAGGAATAGGGAGGCTAGCAATCGGACGGTAATTGGCAGGATCAGCAGTATCTAGATTAGCTTTTTTTAACAGAGGCAAGATACAAGCTTGTTTCCATATTGAAAGGAAATGCCCTTGCAATAGCATCTGATTAAACACATTAGTTAGCAGTGGGCTAATAATGTGGCTGATGCTTTTGAAAATCCTGGGGGGACAAGGATCATCCGGGGATCCTGATTTGGTAGAAAAAAGGAGAGTAGAAACTTGCTCAGAGCAGGCGGGATAAAAATCTAAAAAAGCCACTTTGCCCACTGGTACTTGAGCTACGTTATTAGTGACTGATCTATGCGTGGTGTATAGGTCATATATTTGGTCCACCTTGTACTTAAAATAGTGGGCAAGAGTGTTGCAGAAATCTTGATTAGCGTTGGCAGCGCCATCTTTAGGTGCTGAAATAAGGTTCTTTATAGTTTTAAAGAGTTCCTTGCTGGACGTGCCAGCCCCCTCAATTAGCATCGTAAAAAAACTGACTTTTTTCCATAATTAGCTCTTTCTTGTAGTCAGCCAATGTGGCTTTATATTTTTCCTTCTCTGCTTCTTCATAGCTTTTCCTACATCTTCTTTCCTGCCTTCTGCATGCTTGCTTATCTAATTGAGGGGCCGACGAAAACCAAGGGGCCGACAGAACGTTCCTATTTTTATTTATCACTGTGGTCGGAACTACCATTGCAAAATTTGACTCTAGCCATTTAGTGTAATTTGTGGCTGAGACTTCTGCTTCCTCGTGCAAAGCAGGTTGGCGTTGAACTAACTTGGCATCCAGGATACTCTGGTCAATTTTTGCCATGCACTGCCGAGAGTCTTACTGCTGGCCATTTTACCAACAGAAGGTTGGAGCAGGTTGTAACTGAACAAGACAGCATGGTGATCCGTCCAGGTCAAAGGGAGTGAAGATGTCTTAGATATGGCTGGATTGTTGGTGAAAAGCCCATCCAAAGTGTGACCTACTACATGCGTGGGATAGTGTATGATCTGCTGTAGCGCCACTTCTATGGTGGCATCAAGAAGTTCACGTGTATCCCTCTCCTCGTGGAGATCAAGATGGAAACTCATATACCCTAGGATAGTAAAGAATTCCGAATGGAGCTCTAGCTAATAATGAGTGAAAAGTAGTAAGGAACCTATTTCTAGGGCCAGGAGGATGATAACTTAATATACCATTAAATGTCTTCTGGTCATCAATGGAAATCTTAAAATGAACTGCCTCACAATCCGGTGAAGGTATGGATGCGCTGAGGGTGTTGAGCTCATTCTTATGAATAATTGCAAGCCCTCCCCCTTTTTTAAGTTGTCTATCCTGTCTGACAACTTTATACCCATGGGGGACAGTGATGTTGAACTCTGAATCAGATGATTGGTCACCCCAGGTTTCAGTGACAAACAGGATGTCCAGTCTATTATTAGTAATAAAATCTGCAATTTCATACTTGTGTTTGATCAAGGATCTAGCATTAATGAGTGCTAGCTGGAGCTCTCTTAATTCCGGGGCTAAAAAGTTCCATATTTTGTTGGGTTTGGGAAAGAACCGGGTGCTCCTCAAGATTTTAATAATTTCTGCACGAAGAGGCGCTTCACAGGGGAACAGTGCACAAGTCTTACTCCTATATTGGTGGAGGGCGTGAAGATTATCCCCTGAGTAAGTTAGTAAATCCCTACCTCTGATGGAAGGTCCAGGGGTTCTGGCCCTAGGCCCGGACCAGGCACGGACGGGCGCAGATGGGCTTGCCTTAGGTGCGCCTTTGGCGCGCCAGCGACGCGTCAGCTGCGCGTCCCCTCCAGCCTGCCCTTAAATATGTGCAGCAGGAGAACTAGAGCGTCAACCTGGGCGGAAGTGCGGCCCCGGAAGAGTGTAACCTAACTGGTCTTCCCTCCGCAACAAGCGGTACAAACCGTGGCGGACCGGTGAAGCCAGACAAGCAAGAGGTGAGCAAGAGGTGAGCAAGAGCACCCAAAAGTGCGAGTGCGAGAAAGAAGTTAACATTTTGAATATGGCTTAAAAAGTAGACGTACAAAACATTACAAAAACAGCAGCAGTACAGAAATGTAGTTAAAATGTGCCAGAATATCAGAGCAGCAGCTTAAGTGAAGGGCAGCCAGAATCCAGGCTTCAATGGAGAAAGAAATATCATCTGGTGGTGCACAGAGATGAAGATGGGCAGCCTGTGAAGACTGCAGCACACAAAGCGTGGAACATATGTGCCAGAGCAGCTTGCTATGGGACTGAAAAACTTGGTCCCAGGCTGTTCATTTTGAGGCAGGGCCAAGACTGATTTTCCTGTTTGGATTGATATGGAAAGTACGAACGTGATTCAGTGCAATGCGGCTCAAGTAATTAGCAGTGGTTGCAATTAATTCAAACATTCATCCATCAATTTTTTATTCTTCATTTTGACAAATGCAGCACAGGAAGCATATAGGGCCTGATTTAGAGTTGTGGCATGGCGGAGTGCCCTGTCTAAAAAAATAATGGTCCACTTGCTCATTTAGAGTCAGGCAGGTCTACACTTTTCCGAGGGCGGTGCCCCTGTTGCCTCTCCCGACACAAACCCTACACCGACAATCTGGCAGGGTTGGAGTTGGCAATGTAGGTGCAGTAGACTATCTGCCATACCCCGGCTGTCCCTAACAGAGATACATAAAAATTACCCCTACACCCTGTAAGAAAGCTCCCCGCTTTAAGAGTTTGGTTTTGTAAAGCAAAAGTTTTTTTGAAGAAGCTACCTGAAACCTGGTTGCAGCAGAGCAGACATTATGTACTTTCAGAGGAGCTGGTATGGGGTGCTCATCTGAAGGCTCCTCTGGAGTCGTAGAGATCACCCCAGGAGGAGGAACCTCTAAATGTTGGTGGGTGATAGTTCGGGTGGTGGAGGTAATTACCTCCATCACCTTGACGGTCTGCGGGTTGCCTGCCATACTCTAAATAAGATCTCTACTTTTTGTTGATGTTTTTAAACTACGAGTATCACACTCTTGTGTCGCCCTTTTGTCTACAGATAAACATGAGCCCTGTCTCCTGACATTTCTTCACCACTCAGCTGCCTTCACACTATTAAACAACCCACCCTCATTCACATGCTGAAGTCCCAACATTTCAGAATGTTTTACTGACATGATTAAGAAAGATATTTAAGAACTCCTTTTAGCTTTCTAGAGCTCTAACAATAATTTCTATGACATAATGAACCAATTTCATTCATTTATAAAGGCAATGCTCAAAGTTTTACAGCTTTGATTACATCAAGATGGCGTTCGGGTGTGCCATAATAACAAATACAGAATTCTATTGCTCTAGTTGTACATTTGAACATTGTGGGAAACTGCAGTAGAACACTGGGGGATCAACTGCCAGATTTCAGCTGTTGTTGGGCGAACATGTCCTACACATTGTTCTCACATGCCAGGCTGAGGAAGATAGTGTGAAAATATAGAAATTGTGCTCTCACAGCTTCTAGAGCACCTTCCAAAATATTTTTGAGAAAATCATGCGAGAAAACAGTTTTCTCTTAAACATGGTTCATCAAATCACAAGGGATGGTCAGCACTTTTCACAGGGCAAAATTACCTGAGAAATCACCTGAATTCCCAAAATTAGCCTAATACCACCAACAAAAGATTTGGATTGTGACTAACATGTGTTCCCACTTTTCACATGTATTACTTTTTGTGACAATCAAAGCAGGCAATCACTACACTGCATTTAAATGAAGTCCTTTAATGGCTGCCACAAATGTGTCCATCTGGTGAGCACTCAGTCGAGAGGGGTGGGAGTCCTTGTGGGACTTCCCCATATGCCCCTGGGGCTCAGGTTCTGCTCACCCTACCCACTTTTATTTTTTAACTCTTTTTCAGAACACAGGGGCCATACCCAAAACATGTAATGCTTGTCATTACATATTCATGTTGTGCCCAGCAAATCAGTTTTAAATAATCTCCAATACATTGGCCAATCAGTGCATATGTGGACACCAACGGTCAAGATATACCTAATTTCTTAACTCCTTCATTTCCCCTCTTGAACACTACTTTCTCACAAATGGCTGAACCAAATCACAAAAGAAAGATTATGAGTAAAGTTCTAACTTTTTGGCAAAATTGGTGTAATTCAATTAAAACAATTGTTTCTTTACCAAAAGCAGAATTTCCTGTGGGAATTACTATTCAAAATCACATGGTTGCCCTTCATTCTTTTTTCTCATCCCTCACTTCACAAATCATTTAAAAACTTTGTTTTTAGAAAATTTCATGCAGATTTGTCAGACAGATGCAAAGTTATTAGTAAAACAAAAAATACTCTTTCTATAACCCAGTGGATTGTTCTGTCCAAAATTGGGCAATCACTGAATGTGATTATAGCTGTGGTCTGCCACCTCAATTACAGTACAATTCCCTGGCCAAAATGAAGGGGGGTTTCAAAAAAGATGTTGGTTCACATTTTGGCTCCCATAGGTAGTTTTGCTTGCACATAAAGCAAAACGTGCTAAATTGATTTATGCTAAAGTTAGCATGAAAGTAGTACTTTACTCAGAAGCGTGTAATCTGTTATAAAAAATATTTTTGAGATCTAGGCATTTACAAAATGCTGCTGGGTAGACTTGAAAGGAGTAAAACGTGTATACAATTTGGCTGTTGTAGACCACGGTAGCTCAAACACCACATCAGTTGCCATCTGCAAAATAAAATTTAAAAAAAATAGATTCCTCTTATAGGTCAAAGGAACTTTCTGCATTTGTCAATCACTTTTGGTCCAGACACAAAAAACCCAGGCACCCAACCTGACATCAGAGATTGGCTGGTAGCAAGAGTAAAATTACTCTTGCTGCTGCCATTGCAGTATGTGGGGCATAGCCCCTGCATCCAAAAAATAGAAAGGCGGCATAAGGGGACAGGGTGAGAACACCCTGAAACCCATCCCTTAGTGAAGGGACTTTCCACATACTAAAATAGCACTGGTAGTCCTCGGCCGTGACAACAAGGTCTCGGACTTGATATAGATGGAGCCCTGAAAATTAGACCGCGAACGGCAGGCACCATCTTAGGTGTAACAAGTCTGTGGCCTAGTTATCAGTGCCATTTCACATGGGACAAGTCCTTGGCTTGAAAAACTAGTCCACATATTAAAAAGACATTTGAGGAATGTTTTAGATTTAGAAAATGATAGTTTATCTACATAAAAAGCCCCCCTAGGTGTGCACTGGACTAATTTTTGGATGGTCATTCATATTTATATTCATTCTGTGTTTTTAAGTGTGCAAAGTCTGTGGCCTCTATCACATACGCATGCCAAGAAACAAGGGCTTCACTTCCTGGGCTGTCTGTGGGAAATTTTACATTTTAAAGAACTCTCCAAGATTCTGGGTGGATGCCAACTCGGGTAACATTCTTGGCAAAAGAGGGAGAAGCACCACTTTACAAAGAGCAGGAGCCTGCACAGTTGTATTTGGGGAAGAGCTCATTTCCAGGAGAAAGAATGCGGACAACAGCCAGCAAGGTGTTACAGGACTGTAAGAAATTGGGGTATTAGTTGAGGGCTGTGAGAACCCACCTCAAATAATACTCACAAACCTTGTCAGGGTGAAACACAAAAGACACTAAATAAACCTGTGCCTACCCCTCTAGGCAGTATGTAAAGCATGTATGCAGTAGTAAAACAATGATTAAGTCACAAATGCAAAACAATAAAATTCTCAAAATTATTTAGAAAAATAGAGCATAATTTAATAAACAAAATGACACCGAAATAACATAAAACCTTTAAAAGGAACCAAAGTTATGAATTTTTAAAGGTTTAAGTAAAAACTTTGCATTCCCTCAGAAGGCCGTGTGATTTAATTGGGCTCCTCGACTTCTTCATATCACACAGGCTTGTGTTCAATGTCTCTTTGGGCCAAAAAACTGATCTATTTCCATTTTTGACCTGTTCTGCCTCCAACATTAGTCATGTCTTTCCTCCATTCAGACCCGTGATTTGGCACCTCAGGTTTAAATATGAAAACGCGGGGGCTTGGCCAAGATGGCAGCGTGAGAAGGCGGAAAGCTCCGTGGCTCCCGCTGATGGCCCAAATAGCACCGGCCTCCGGGCCGTAATTGCATTCAGTGACGGCGGCAGAGGGGCGATTTGTCCAGTGTGGCCCCATGTCTTCTGTTGGTGCCGGTAGTGGCCGCTGAGAGTGGCATGCGCCCGGGAGCCGGAGGAGCCCGTTCCGGTGACCTGAACGCGGAGGCCTGAGGAGGCGGTTCCCTACTTAGGAATCAGGTTGACACCGTCCCTACTGAATACGGTAGATAATAATTATGCGCAGTTACGGGACAGGAATTGGGGCAGTGGAGGCACTATCCCTTATCCTGGTTGGGTAGGGTTGCGGCCATAAAAATGACGGTTCTTCCGTAAATTTTATATTTGTTTCGCACTATTCCCCTATGACCTCCCAAGGGGTGGATAAAACAGACGCAATCTGAATTGGCCCAATTAATTTGGAAGGGGAAGAAACCGCGCCTCAAACTCAGATTAGCGATGCTCCAACCCAAACATGGTGGGATTGGCCTCCCAGATTTGTTATCATATTTTCAGGCGGTCCAGCTCCGATACTTGGTGGAATGGAGTATGTGGGAGTCTGAAAAGCACTGGCTTTTTCAAGTCCAGGCGGTGGCCGGCAGACCTTTACAGGAGGTCCCCTTTCTTCGCAGGCATCATAGACCCCCCAACTTGTACGCCTCGCACATCACCAGAGTTCACCTAGAGGTTTGGGATAGGACGTACACTAGTCACGAACTCACCACTTTTCCGTCCCCGCTTACTCCTATTTTGGGCAATCCAGATTTTACTGCAGGGCTAGACGTTGTGGCCTTCGCGGGCCAGCGGCCTGCTGGATGTCGATTTCTTTACCATCTATATGCAGCTGATAAGGTGATCCCCTTCTCTAACTTTCGTCAGGAGTTTAGGTTGCCTGAAGGGGAAAGACTTTGCTGCCTTCAGGCATGACATTGAGCTCTCAGCGAGCAAGTCCGCTCTGAAGCGGACAGACAGCTTACCCCCTACGAATATTGGTTAATCACGCGTAAGACTGACAAGAAATTATCCTCTGACCTTTATAAGATGCTATTGAATAAATATACACATGTTTATAGTGCTAGCAGGATGCGGTGGGAGAGGGAAATAGACAGGACTTTTACGCTCAAAGAATGGGAGGGTATTTATTTTAGGGCAGGTCACTCCGCTTACCATATGGGACTTACAGACACTCTAACAAAAATAGTAACCTATTGGTATTACACCCTGGAACGTCTTCACAAAATGGATCGTACTAGGAATGCACTTTGTTGGCGAGGGTGTGGACAGGTGGGGAATCTGGTGCATTTGCTCTGGGACAGTACACATCATCAGGGCTATTGGAAACAGGTTCTAGATGAAGTGGACGCACACTTTGACACAGAGATACCCCGACTCCCCTCATACGTCCTTTTGGGACTTACAAACCCCCTGATGTACCCGCTACGGGCCCGTAGAGGTCGCTTGATTGCGATTGCGCTAGGCTCAGCTTTGCAGAATATTGTAGTACATTGGAGGTCTGCGCTTGTTCCCAATTTGCAGGGATGGCTCCATCGTCTGTGGATGGTGCTTGGCATGGAAAAACTCTCTCTAACAGCGACTGGGAAGGGAGCAAAATTTGCGGAATTGTGGCAGCCCTTTTTGTCCCTACTGTCTTCTGAGTTTCGTGAGGTTACATGCCCACGATATTTGAGACTGCTGCGTCTCTCGGATGTGGCTGGTGGAGAATAGAACTGGCGGAAGACTGTGGCTTCATTTGATGGACAAGGATCAGGGGAAGGGGTGGGTTAGGGAGGGTAGGGTAGGGGGTAAGGGAAGGGGGGGTCCGGGAGTAGGGTTTTTCCCTTGTTTTGTTTTCCTCTGTCTCTTTCTAACTGGTTTTGTTTTTTATGTAGGGGCTGTACACACTTAGACATGGTATCGACTATGGTCTGTAGTCGTGGCTCGGACGCAATCTAGCCGGTGTATTTTGCTTTGGTTAAGCTACTTTATGTATTGTCATTGATATTTTATGTATGCTTATTGTGTGTCATGCCTTTAATAAAAATGATTTAATACTAAATATGAAAACGCATACAAAAGATGCCAGCAGGAAAAGAACAGAGCAGATGAAATGGCACTTTGCCAAGCATGTTGGAGGATTCGCTGAGCTGTCAAGAGGAGGTGGTGGACCTAAATCTGAGAATTGTTGCTCTATACTGTATGGAATGTTAACTTCAAATCTGTACATGCCAGTTCACCTCCTGAGGAAGGGCTGGTGTTCGTTGGTGAACCAGAACGCCACTGTGTCTGTTCTGGTTGGAACAGAGTTGCAATTTAGATTAATTCATTGTTGTGTCCCCTGGCTTGAGTCTTGCCAACCCTGGCGCAGCCATGGCGACCCCTGGAGTTCGGAAAGTCTCAAAGGCAGTGCTACTGTGAAAAATAGTAGTTTTATATTTTTCACTCAAGTCTCGGGTTGTTGCTGTTTTGGAAAGCAACTGAACTTGATGGAAACTCTGTATAGCTTCAACTATGAAAGTTAAACTGTTGCCATTGGTATGGACCTGCCAGAAGTGTTTCCTGGCAACAAGCTCACAGGCCGCCCTGACCCCAACCACCACAAGGCATGAGGCAGGAACTATTCTGTGCTCCGTTGACACACAATACTGGGGCCACACAGCACAAGAAAATGATCATGCCTGGACACCATACGTGTGCATTGTGTTTTTTAATTAAAAGATGGCACGGCTACTGCTTTTGCCTTATATTAGAAGGGAAGGTGCACAACCTCCAAACTCCAGAGGCACATCTGAAAATATTTCACCTTAACTGCACAAGAGCTGAGAAGAATGGCAAGCCACTATCCAGTATTACCCAAAGGCAAGCAGCAGAAAGTTCAGATAGGGGATGGAGGGCAAGCAGCAGGTAGGAGTAGAATTCTTTGTTATTTATTAGTTGCTGAGTTGAGCAGCCAAACATCTTCACAATTGTTATGTTATGTTATGTTAATAACACTTTTATAGCGCACAGCTGCCCCAGCCAAGGGGCGTCCCGGCGCTTCTGAAAGAGTACCCAAACACAACACAGCCGTACAGGAGCAGAAACGCACAGATCTGGAACCTAAGGACTATGAGGGAACAAATAAATTTGGATAGCCCTCCTGAATTTCAGCAACTCATCAATTTCACGAATGTAAGACGGAAGAGAGTTCCACAGTTTTGCAGCCAGGACCCGGAAGGAGCGACCTCCCGCTCTACATAATCTAAACCGTGGAACCACGACCAGGTTTTGGCCCAAAGATCTCAGGGGACGCGAGGGCACATAATTGACACGCAGAGCTACATTAAAGCATTACTTCAGTACCTTTAAATATGTCCAAAGAGCTTCCAAGTAGCCCCATGTCATGGGTAAGATCATCAGCCGTATGTGACTTTTTAGCCAATGGGATTTTGCACAGTGACATTTTTACAACAATGTTTTCAATGTTAAGGGTGAAACTAACAGTTCCTGACTACAATACATAACAATGCAAGGCTCTTCTAAAGGTGTCACATTGTATAATGCTACTAGGCAGCTATGCACTGTACTCACTACTTTTGTATTCTTTAGTAATGCAAGTTGTATGGAACTCAAAGCACAGAAAAAAAAAGTATCCAAATCACGACTGGGCACACTTTTTAACTCAGTCCCCGAATTACAATAAGAATTTTGATGGAAAATGGACAGTGGTTATTTACGCAAATTTATGGCTATATTAATACTGTGTAAATGCAGATTAAGCATCAGTGCCAACTTTGGGGAACTGCTATGCCTGCACTGGGTGCCAAGGCCAAGAAAGCGCCCTTTGCATGGCAGGTTGGAGTGAGACAAGAGCTGTCTACAGAGATCTTTAAAATCCTGGTATTTTTCTGAAGATAATGACATGACATCTCTGGTGGTTACTGCATTTGGTGGAGAGATCTGTATATTGTCTAGCCACCGTTTTGACTCATGATAAAGTAGCATGGATGGTTAATGTTCCCGCTGTAAAGCACAATTTGTAACCTGCAGGTCACAGATTTATATTTTACATAGATAGCTGAGTGGGTCACTGTTTTTGTCAGAGAGATCCTTTTGCTACTTGGAATTCATACGTTACAATCCTTCTAAAATAGTGCACGGAGCTATCAACTCGCTCCAAAGCTCTGCATCAAGACATAGATTTAGAAACATGTTTTTTTCCTCAATCTTTGGTTACTTCTAAGGTTGCTAAAAGGGGTTTCTTTGGATAAGTAGTATAAAAGTATTAAAATAATTACCCCAATCATTGTGTTATGTTTCACTTCCTGAGTTTATGGTGCAGGATTACAAATACTTTGCACTTGGTTTGCATCACCAACGTGATGCAAACCTGGTGCAAAGTCTTATTTTGGGGTTTACTTTTCCGTTAAAATCTTCAATTGCAATGGAAAATATCCCTAAATTAGTACTAAGCACTACTTTGCTTCACCCAAGCGTGCCATGGGTAATACATGTACATTACTATGCACCCACTCATGGATTTTGAAGCTATTTCCTATCTATTAACTTTGGTAGAAAGGGATTTGCATAAAATATTATGACTCCTCAAGGGAGGCGTAAAGTTGGTGAACAGATTTATTTTCTACGAACCTTTACAACTGTTCTTGTGTGCTGCACTGTACAGCACGCAAACAATGTGGTAAAGTGTAAATTATATGCTGGAAGGGCACACTTTAAGTGTAAAACCTATGCTTGACATCAGGTACAGGTGCAAGGGTATGTGTATTGCCACAAGGCAGACTAAGTTATGTCAACACCAAAGGAGATAACAACAGCACCATATATCAGTAGATATGGTGCTCGAGTTTCTCACCTTTTCAGGCAGTGCAGCGCAGCAACTTAGGTCACTGCACTGCGTGACTACTTAGTAAATCGCGCCTTTGTTTCTCCAGACCAAGCACTCTTAGCATATACTGCCTACCAGTATGGCTCCTACATCTTGGAGTACTCAGTGGTCCGAAGCAATATTTACTATGCATTGACTAACCCATGTGTATGACCCACTGTCTCTATATAACATGACTGTGATGTAAATCACTTTGACATGCTACATTAGGGTGAGTAGCACAATATAAAAATCTAGCAAAAGAGTTATTGGTGCCAGAACCTGGAAAAGCTTAGGGGCATATTATCAAGACAGGAGATAAAATTATCGCCGCTTTAGCGGCAGAAAAACTGCTGTTAAAACGGCGATAATGGGCTCGATAATATGCTCTATGGAATTCCAGTTGAAGCCCATGTTAGATGTCCTTCACATATAACATGGGCTTCAATTGTAATTCCATAGAGCATATTATCAAGCCCATTATCGCCAATAATTTTATCGCCTGTCTTGATAATATGCCCCTTAGTTCGCAAACAGACACACATTGCTGAGGCTAGAGAATATAGAAGCTAGAGAAATGGGTTCATGGTGAGAGAACAGCAGAAGGAAGCAAATGGATGGGGTCATTGCAATCGCACACTCACGGTCTTGCAGCTGCCATAGACCAGTCTGTCTGTAGGCCCACCTTATGTCATTAAGATTAGAGTTGGCCCACGACTCCAAGTCAGCTAGGTTATCAAAGGTCACACGATGTCACTACCTATAATGTCATCAGGTCAAAGGTGATATAATGTCACTTTCTTCAACATTCCAAGTGAAAGGTCACATAATGCAAATTTCTATGAGGTAACCGGATTAGAGGTCATGTGATGTCACTTCCTGTGATGTCATATAGGGTTCCAAGAGCATGAGAAGTATTTTCTGCTGCCCCTGGTACTTAGTCGAATTGCTGTTCATGCATGAAATCCATCCGCTATATATCAGATTGTTTATCAGATGCTTAAAAAAAGAGTAACAAATTAGATCAACCAGAGCATCATCTCTTTCAAACTAGAATCAAATGTTTGCATCGCACATTCCTTAAACGAAATAACTCATATGCACTCCATACAGCACTGTTGGATTGAGTTGAATTACTCGTTTCTGCGACTCTCTGTTTCATTCTCTGTGAACCACTGCCATCTTCTGGCCAAAGTATGTAGGATAAAGGCAGATCGTTCAAGAAAAGGTAAAAGAAGTTTACTAGTTCTCTTAATTTAGGAAACTGCCATATTCTGGTAGCCCAGACCAGTGGAACAGCTGACATTGACTTTATAGAGACAGCCTCATTTATACTTGTCTGTGGTGAGGTAAAAATGAGGGAAACATGAGGAAAAAGTGGGTTTATAGGCATCGTACTTCTTCCTCATATTTAAACCGTTTCCGCACCCGCTCAGAAATGGTGGAGAAATCTTTATTTAAAAAGCGGAGCAGTGGGGTGGGAGCTGCAAAAAAAAAATGCTATGAAAATGTGGTTTAGTATTCTGCTTTCGTATCCTCCAACCATCTACTTATGGATTCCTAGATGTGTGTCAGGAAGGTGGGGGTACAAGTTAAAGTTTGCCAGGATCGAGTTGGTTTCAGTGTTGTGCTTTTAAAATAATTGTTTTCATGCATCATTCAGGAAGTCTTTTTTCTAAATAAATGTTTAACTGTTGGACTTGGCCCCTTTTTGCAGGGTCATCCCTGAACTTTTTGACATCCTCCTAGTCTTTTTTTCTGACCTGGTTTTGCTGGTTTTAGGACTCTGGGCACATTAGCACTTCTGTCCAGTTTAAAGTGTGTGCTCTCTGTGGTAAACATGTTTAGATTGGTCATTTGGCGTATTAAATTTACCTGTCAGTCCCTGGTAAAGTGGTATCTCAGATACCCAGGTCCAGTAAATTAAATCCTACTGGTGGGCTTGCAGCGTTGCTTGCGCCACCCACCAAAGTAGCCTTTCAAACCTGTCTCAGGCTTCTGCCATTTCAGGACCTGTGTGCGCAGTTTACTGCCGCTGTGACGTGGCACCTAAAGTGTGTGCCACGTCTGTGACCCCCCCCCTTTTACTGCATGTCAGTCACCCCTAAGTTAGGCCCTAGCTAGCTCTATCGGCAGGGTGCACTGTAGGTAAAAGGTAGGACATGTACCTTAATTGTGTGACATGTCCTGGTAGTGACAAACAGCCCTTTTGGTTTCACACTACTATGAGGCTGCCCTCTCATAGGAATGCATTGGGGATTCCCTTATATGTATGTCAGTGGTAATTCCTGACATGAGAGGGGCAGGGTGGTCAAAGTTTAGCATGTTTGGAATAGTAATAATAAATGCTGTGTAATGGTGTGTGCAGATTTATTATCACTATTTTAGAAATGCCACTTTTAGAAGTTGGATTTCTGTGTGCTATGTGCCTTTGTGCCTGCCTGATGATGTGTATTACATGTCTGGCTCTGGAGTGACGGGAGCTGGTGAGGTGTGTGGCTCCAGAGGGGCAGGGTGAGTCAGTGCTAGGCTGAATAGGCAGATCTGCATTTGGAGTAGTGGGAGGAGTAGCCCCTGACCCTGAATAGGTCTGTGCCTGTCTTGTTCAAAGCTGGCTCCACCCCCCTGTGGTGTGTCTGGTGCCAGAGCTTAACCTGACAAAGGAGGGTGTGAGCACTGTATAGAAAGTTCTTCAGTACCCCCCCAGAACCAGTTGAGACAGGTTCTCCAAGCCCTGTGCCAGGGAAGAACAAAGACGAATGGAGCATAAATATTGGGGCTGTGACCCCATGTATGTGTGCTTTGGTGCTTACTTGTACCTGTTCTGAGGCGAAGGACTACTGGGTGTCAGGAGGAACTGCTGTGGGACCCAGCTGCTATCTCTTGGGGGTCCCTACGTGCTGGCCTGTCCGTGCCCAGCTCTGCCCTGGTGACTTTGGACTGAGGGAGTGGCTGCCCTGGATTTCCCCTTCTGCTAGATAGGGAGCTGATGGACATTGCCCTGAAGAGCACACTTGGCACAAGAAGGACACTGCCCAGACTGGAGAGAAGTAATCTAGAAAGAGGGCGTGCTAAGCGCTTTGGCTTCTTTGCCTTAGAACCCTAGAAGTGGGCTCAACATTCCTAGGTGCGGTGGGTGCAGTGTGTGTTCACGCCGTGCTGGGGGCAAGGGGCAGCCATCCCAACACAAAGAAGTTGCGGAGGCTTCGCTCCGTATTGCGTGGCTGAGAGGCTGGAAATTGACAGAGTCCTAGCGCTGTGATCAGCTGCTGGCCGGAAGTCAGGCCCAGCTGGTGCCTGTTTGTAGGAGGGGCTCCCGTGGCCAGAGAGAGCCCCGCGTGTTGCCAAGTCTGTTTGTGAGCCGTCCGAGTGCGACAGCATGAGGAGCGATGGCGGGAGCCAACTCCACATTCTTACGCCTGAGAAAAGTAGGTCCTTCTTCTAAGCGTAGCGGGAGCAGAAGCGTCGCACAAGAAGTAAGTCAGGCAGGGGTGAAGCCTGATTGTGGGCGGGCCGCCTTCTGAGGGGGAAGCAAACAGAGGCCTCGCTACGTGGCCTGCCACAGTAGCAGCCCAGAGGAGAGCCTTTGCAGCCAAGGGTTTGCCGGGTAAGAGATCCGCTTCACATAGTGTCCTGGCCAGGGGAGGCCGGTGCGGAATCTCCACCATCCCCGCATTTGTTTCAGACGGCGACACCGCGGGATCATGGGCAGCTGCCTTAGAGGCAATTCCTCTTTCTTTTTGTCCACAGAATGACCACCCGGCCAACCAGAGGAGGGCTGACCCGCCGTGTTGGCAGCTGACCTTTGCTGGGATGCTAGTAAGGGGCTGCCAGTTACAAACCCTTGAGTGCCTGGAGAATTGTCATATTCCCTGCTGTAGGTGGCGCAGAGACCTACATAGAGGGAACAGAGGAACCCAATTCCCGCATAGTACCTAATAAGGGCACAGGTACCTATGGAACTTTTGTGAGATACGTGCCTAGGACACCGTGACTATTGGGATGGTGGCCTGAAAGGTGATTTGAGATTACTGGCTGGTGTACCTCATATCTCAGGTGTCTTACCTTACAGCTTCTGCCCGATTGAAATGTATAAGTGGGGATCCTTTTCTAGAGGTGATTCTACTGTACTGTGTGCCCACTACTGGTAGTTAGTATGGTGTACTACTAATGATGTTTAGGCATAATGACATAATGAGTTGTGCTGAGGGCAGAACTAGCCAGTAGTTACTGGTTATCCTTGTTGTAAGGTGTTTATGACAGTGGCCCGATTGGCCTGGTGATTTATGCATAATGTGTTTATGCTACAGCTGACTCTACCAGTAGTTACTTGTTGTCCTCACGAATTGTGATATGTTGCTTCTGACAGTGGCCCTGTCATGTATATAAGTCCCCTGTAAAGTATTGCCTAGTGTCAATTGGCACAGTGTATATTTGTGATTATGATCTAATGTGTTTTTATGAGTAATACAAAGGCTATTTTTACATAACCTTGTGTGGAATTCCTTTTGCGGTGTGCTTAGTGTGTCGCTGTTGTGTCTGTGTTGCGCAAACGCTTTACACATTGCCTCTGGGAATAAGCCTGACTGCTCGTGCCAAGCTACCAAGGGGGTGAGGAGGGGATATCTTTAGTGTGTAACTCCCTTGCCCTGACTAGAGTGGTGGTTTCTGACTGTCTGAGGTACATACCCTAGCAACCCAGAAATCACATTTCTAACGTTAACAATAAACCCAACTGCATGCATAACATAAAAGGATGTGGCCTAAGGGCCAAAGCTGCTGACTTTGGAACTGCAGAATCAGGTTGGAGCCTCTGTGTAGGTTCAACATTCAGCGATTCCGGGCAAATCACTTAATCTCTCTGTGCCTACCAAAACTGAATGTGTCCTTGTGTAATGTAACTAACTGGTGTTCATGTGAATCGCACCAATGGGCCACGTTCCCGCTACATAAAACTGCAAAAAAAGGACCGCACAAGACTCCTACCAACATAACACCTTGGTAGTAGGGCAGGGCAGGAGGAAACCCATGATGGTAACTGAAAAGTCTCCAGAGGGAACAAGTGACTTTACCAGAGTGCTTGGTGCCAGACAGATCAGGAATGGAGAAGTATGCTCAAGACATGCGTTCTGTCCCCAGCGCTGACTGTGGAAAAAGATTCTGCCTTTTGTGCACTACTCCTTTTTGGTCAATATAACTCCAACAATACTGCATGTTGTTCTAAGCATACCATGTTGTATAAATATTGTGCTCACCTGTTATCCACTTATACAGAATCAGAAACATAGCATGAGCTTATAATGGGAGTTAAACTTGCTGTATTACATAGCAAGCATAAACACCATTAGCAAAGCCAATTGGTCTCAGCAATGCAAGAGATATTGCCTTTGTCACTGTCAATGTGTTTCAGCATTGCATGGCCAAATGATAAGTATTCCCCAGGCAGATGCTGCTCCTAAGCGTCCGCACCTGATGCGCTGTTAATATTTGGCGTAACCAAGGGCATACATGAACAAGCCATTCCAAATTAAACATACCAGTTGACAGAGAGCAAAATACAATATGAAATGTGTCAATTCCCTATAACGAGTGCTGCCAAAATTACCTAGTAAAATCATAATAGTTATTTTGTTCACCTCTCAAGAACAGAAGGGACAGCCTGGCTTAGTGCAATTCATACGTATGACTTGTGTGTTACTCACACATGCCTGCTGCAGGCACTCAACCCACTGAGCTATCCGACTGGCTAGAAGTATCACAGTAAACAATCCTCAAAATACAGAGATCATTGCAACCATAGATTCAAATTCAGGAGTCCTTTATTAAATCAATTCCCTCTTCCTAGTAGATGGTGCTTTGTGGGTCATTGTTGTG
Source organism: Lissotriton helveticus (assembly GCF_964261635.1). Classification (NCBI taxonomy): domain Eukaryota; kingdom Metazoa; phylum Chordata; class Amphibia; order Caudata; family Salamandridae; genus Lissotriton; species Lissotriton helveticus. The sequence goes on from NC_136067.1 coordinate 994,086,425, forward strand.
TCTATCTGGTTTGACATAAACATGGTATAGCCTGACCATACCTCCCTTCCAATCAGTGAATTGAATTTACAATGACCACCTAAATGTAAAGGCCATTGCAAGAAAGTGGTGAGCCAGCTCATAGAGCCACTGTATCATTATCACTGGGTCACGTGGCCAGATCGTGGCAGGGCTAACTCGGCCTTTGGATGTTCTGAGGTCGATAACATCAATCCTGTTCATTTGTGTAACAGTAACAAGCTTTGCATACTGAGATATGTCAGCCTTAAAGTGTTATCGGTGTTTAGACATTGTGCAAATGCAAAGTGCCTCTTTGGTAGGTTGCAGTTTTTAAAATCTGAGTAATGTTAATTTAGTTTGGTGCTGGGATCAACATTCACCAAACCTACATCTCAAATGCAGAATGCCATCTGTTGAAAATACCTTTGTTTATTTTGTCTTGCAATAGGCCTTTTACTGATCATTTCCTTTTAACCTGTAATTCTGCAAAATAATAAATCATGTGCTTGTGCTGTATTCTAAACCAAAAACGCTTACTATACAGATGCACTCCAGCGCCCAGGAGTGCAGTTGGTGGCATGTGGTGTTTTACAATGACCATCCAGTGAATTGAAACAAGCCCTTTCCGCAGCTTCTTTTATTAGTAACCAGTGAGCCCAAGGTGACGTGTTCCTGTTTTTTTGTAACTGTCTCAGGAGTGGGGAAGGGGGTGAGAATGAGTGAGTGAAGGGCTGCTGAAATGAAGCAGTCACATGTCCCAGGGCAATGTATAGTACTTAGGAAAGTTAGTGTACTGTAGGATGGAATATAGTACAGAGAGTACACTGCCCCCTGGTGTGAAGTGTTCTGTCTATAGAGGGATGTGTAGGCTTTATGGGACAGTATTCTGTTCTGAGGGCTATGCATGCAATATTGGGGGGCTGGGAATAGAGTCTCTGGGTTAGGAACAGTGCACTATGTTCTAAGGGGGCAGAGTTTGGTTTTATGTGGAGCTTTAGTCTGGAACTTAGTATGTTGTGCATGACATATTGAGAGTTAAGAGACAGTGTTGTCAGGAGGCAGGGGACAGTCTTCTTTAGTAGAATGCATTCTAGGGACTATGCATGAAGTAGTGGGGTTATGGGGTAGTCTTGTCTTCTAGGGAGCAGGAGACAATATCCTGGGTGTTGTCCCTTCAGTAGCCAGGAGTAGATAGTCAGTAGACTCCAACAATGGTTCCAGTGCATTTAGCATGTGTGTGTGTGGAGGGGGTAGTAGAGGGTGTTCTGCGGTACGGTGCATTGTTTCTTAAGGGTCCTTTTGGTTTGTTCTTATTAGGCAGTATGTAGTCTTCTGGGTGATGTGCATGAAGCACCGATGAATAGGGGGCAGTAGACTGTGTCAAAGGTACCATTGCATGTATTATGTGTGTAAGAGGCAGCAGAGGGAGTACTGTGCTGCAGTGTAGTGTTTCCTCTGGGTCCCTGGGGACGGTTTTATGGGGGCTGAAGGCAGTATCCTTGGTGCTGTGCTTGCAGCACTGGGGTGTTGTGGGCAGTAGACTGTGTTCAGGGTACCACTGTATATATTATGTGTGGGTAGGAGCAGTACATGGGGTTCTGCAGTGCAGTGCAGTGTTTCCTCTGGGTCCCTGGGAGACAGTCTTCTGGGTACTGTAGGCAGTATCCTGGCTTGTAAGGGGCAGCTGTGCATGACGTATTGCAAGGTAGGGGACAGCATGAGGCCTCCTGTTGACAGTGGAAGTTCTTCTAGGGTGGCTGTGTGCTGGGTACAGGGATTACAGACTCTAAGGCTGGGGGTGCTGGTGGTTGCAGTGTACTGTGCCCTGAAGACACAGTGCACCAGCTGTTTGTGTCATGCCCCCAGAGGGTGTCCCGGGCATGCCTTACCCTGCCAGCCCCCGAAGAAGAACTTGATGGCCTTGGAGGTGGTCCGGGGCTTTGTGCTTTCCACCGGAGAGCCCATGGTGATGCAGGGACAGCAGCAAGGTGACAGCAGCAGGTCATGGAAAGTAGGTAGCGACAACAGACTGGTGTCAGGCCACTTCTGCGCCTCATCCCTTCCTCTACCGACACCTGCCCACCATCTTAGAATGGAGGTTCTGGCCTGCGCAGAACCGAAGCGCAAACAAAACAAGGACTACTTTGTTGCTTACTGAATGCGCCATAACCTTTTCCGTGCTGATGACGGAACCTCTCCAGGGCTTACACTGAGCGGACGGCGAACGCGGCCAGGAACTGATATCGACTGCTTAGCGGTACACAACCAAACATTGTTCGGATTCATTACGAACTCTCCATCTTCTGGAATTCAAAATTCAATGGGATAAAACCAAGGCGTTTTTTCCTTCTAATACAGAACACGGCTCTCCCCGGCGGCCATCAATCAAAATTGGACCCCCTGAGCCAGCCTACCACAGTGCTCACACCCCTACACCTGTCCTGAGGAAGGCCCCAAAATGAGGATTAATTAACCCTTTGCCAATAGGGGTCGAAACGTCGACAACACCTTTCAAGCAACATACACTATAGGACCACAAGAAGCTATCACTGCCCTATGTGTAATGTTGTTTTGTGGGAACTCATGATCAACAATAGACTGTAAAGGTTCCATCATAGATTACTGAATTGTGTTTTTATCACAACGCCTTTACCCTGTCCCTCACTGACCTAACCACACCTATCCTACCTTAAGTACTGTCCTTTTCTTGCACTTATGAGCACTGTATAATAATGTATAAAAGACTGTGTATTTCCAAAAGTGTTTCTGATACAGAAGTATGTATTGACACAACCCACTGAATGAATTAAATTCAGGTTATATCAGAGGAACACATGTGTATATAGTTTTGCATTTACCTATGGTCCACTGTTGAGTTGTTTTTATGAATGAACACTGCGCCGACCATTTCACATTTGTACTTCCGTCATCAGCCGCGGTGGCGCTGTGCTGATGACAGGGCGGTTCCGTCATGGCCCGCCCGACGCGCCTGCTCGGCGCTGATTTCGCACCTGTGCGGCACGTTCTATTAAGCGGGCGGGGCCATGACGGAACCGCTCCGTCATGAGCACAGCTCAACCGCGGCTGGTGACGGAGCGGTTCCGTCACCAGCATGGGCGTGCCGCGCGCCCCCCGCCCCCTTAGTGCTGCGGCGGAATAGCCGCCGCAGCGAAGGTGATATATGGTCGTATAGTTTGGAATTTTTTTTTTACATACTTAGCGTAGAAAATAGATGTTTTTTATATTAATGATTCAACTTTAAACATTAATATCCTTACTATCACAGCGTTCTGTGTGTACTTGAAGGGGTGACATTGAGCGGCTCCAGGGAGGGCACAGGGTTTAATGGAAGAGAACAAGCGCTTACTAAGAAAATAGTTAAAGCAGGGTTGGTGGGATGAGAGGTTTAGCATAGAAAGCAGCAACTGGCGGGAAGTGGTGGTGGGGTGACAACACAGAGAGATTAAGGAAGATTAAAAACAATAAAATTTAAATGCAACTATCAACATGCGGTTGGTGGTGGAGGGGATGGGCACGAGGACATGAAGGGATTTACAGAATATAATTCAAAATAAGTAACTCTGCAGGCACACAGTGGAGAAGGGGGACATCAAGCTTGGAAGTGACAACAACATAGCTTCCGGCTCAAAAAGTGCTCCGACCAAGGAAAAAGTAGTGCCTGAATCAGTTGTTAAAATGGGACATATATAAGGCTACAAATAATGGGGCAGTGCTCTGTGGAGTGAACAACTGACGAAAAGGAGGGACAAATAGGAAAGATTAACCACTTAGAAGCAAACGTTTTTAAAGGACACTGAAAAGCAATGGGTGGGTTTAAGCCTATAAAGTGTATACAGCATGTCTTCAAGAGACAGGACAATCGCTGTCTACTCGAGAACTAATGAGAGTGTAAGTAGGTGATGGCAGTGCAAGAGAAATGTTGCAAAAGCACAGAGGAGGCCTTTTGCAACACTCAGTTGGCAGCAGTGCTTAATCTATAAACACAATAAAAAAAAGTGTCAGAGTATAATCTATTTCTGAGAAGCCCTATCACACACATTTACAGTGACAGGAAAGCAAAACATCAGTACTGAAGAAACTGTATACACAACTATAGCATTAGATTATAGGTTCATTAAGAATTTAGCTAATGCTTGATATTTTTGATTAACATTTATTAATACATGAACATCTATCAACATGCATCTTCTCACTGCACAGTAAACCATACGATGACTGACTAACAAATCACAATAAGATTCATTGTTGGGTTGTTTACGTGAAGTCGGTGGGGCGTACAGGCGAGGTCTTATGGGCCTATAGCAACACATTCATGAAGGTAGCAATCAAAAGTGCAGCTGGTGCATTGGCACTTCAACCTAATCCTAGTCTGGGGCAAATTTTCTCTGCTTGTATTAGGACACAGGGCACCCTTGCTACATCAATAAAAACATTAATTTTCCAAGACAAACTACAGCTATGTGTAGGATAGCCAATAGGCCTCTTTTTATGATGGCTTGTGCACATCCTCATTTACCTTGCCATTTGAGCTTGAACGTGGGGTGACATATTCAGGGTGTAGTCAAGGAGTTTTTGGCAACCCTAAGTGAAGTGAAATGTTGACAACTGCCATATAAAATCCATCAACTATGCCACCCACCCTCATCTGTATGCTATAATAGGGCTTATGCCAACCATCTTCTTGTTTGTTTCCTGTTTCAAATGAGATGAGGATGTCAAGAGAGTTGAGGTCTCTGCCAAGCTCAGACCTTTGCCAAAGATTCCTGAATTTCTCTCCTGATGGGCATTGGGGAAACTAGGAGTCCAGTGAGGGAATCATAGGCAGAGGGAGCCTGGACTTATTCCTTAGCTATTAGCACAGCAGTTTAGTAAGGTAAACTATTTGATTATAATGCAGGTGTATTTGCTTACCGTTCAGTTCCACTGTTTGTGCAGTGTTTCTTCTGGTCATGTCCTCATTGTGGCGGGAAATGGCTCTGTTGTCAGTGCTTAACGTACATGCACTAACTTTCAATTTCAAGCTACTGATCAAGAGAAACTTGCACAGTCCCCTGGGGCATTTTGTTTCTATAAATGTTCAGGTAAGTGTAACAAGTGAGAGGAGAAGCATTTGTAATCACTGCAGATGTTGTTTTTCCTGATTTCCGCTGGGAAGCTAAAATCCTCTGTGGAGTCTGGCTATTTATTTCCTGCTTGTTATCATGAGAAAACATTTATGAAATATTTCACCATCTTCTTCAAGCTCCTCTAGAACCCCCTCTCACCCATAAGACCAAGGCAGGGCAGAGGTAATAAGGAGGAAAATTGAATCAGGAGTATAATTATAGAAACGTTGGCTCCCTTAAAATGAAGGCAGTCTGGTAGTAGAAAAGGGACAAACCAAGAGGTTGTATATCAGAATGTAATAGGATCTGATGACTGCAAGGGAGCAGTATTACCTTGCTGTCAGAAGGGTAAATATATTTTAAAGGGTTCCTTCTGTCCTTGTTAGAGAAAATATAAGCTTTCCTGTTCCTGAGAACCCAGGAACCTAGTAGGTGACTCTTCTGGGGCAGTTCAAGACTGCTCCCTCTGCTGGAGTTTCTGTTCAGCAGAATTTAATGGAGGTAGAAGTGAATGCATAGAAAGACCCTGATAGGATTTATTTGCAAGATTTATGGCACAACTCTGTCTATAAGAAGATATGGAGAGACAGCTACCAGATACAGTACATGTTCATTCTGTGATAACCAGCCTCCATAAAAGATCCTCAATGGAGAATATTTTGAAGGTCCCTGCTGGAGAGAACATGGATTCCAGGCTTGAAAAAGGGTATATTCGGATTCACACTGATCATCTGCATGCAGGGTTTTATGGAGCCTGCTTTGCACAATCCCTGTTTACAGATCTTAAGGCTCTACTTGAAGCATCTCAAGAGGACCCTAAGGAAGATCTGGAAAGATAAGTTATTTCTTTGTCAGACACTTCATTTCATGTAGTACGAGCTTTACCAATACCTATGTGGGCCAAATTGCAGCCCATCGAAATCTGTTCTTAAAAGACTGGAATGCTGATGCTGCTCAAAGGTTTGCAGCTCCTAATGTGCCTGTTGAGGACATTCAGCTGTTTGGTACTAACTTGGAAGATGAGCTGCATGGCATCTTCATAGAAAGGAAACATACTTATCCATTCAGAAAAAAGCAGAATTAGATCCTCGCATCATGAAAACGGAAAATCTCTTTCAACCACCCTTCAAGAAGACAACAGTCATCAAATTAATCATCAGAATTCCTGTTTTAGTTGCATTCCAAGAAAACTGAAACAAGAAAATACTACCAATTTGGCCAAGAATTGCTGGTTGGTGGTCGAATTCCCTATTCCCCAAACAGATTGGAGAAATTAAGTCAGACAGTTGTGTTCTGGACATTGTCTGAGAGTGATCCATGATGGAATTTTTCTCCCCTCCACCATGTCCAGTGACCATTCGTATGCCCTCGCCAAAATGTCCAATCAAGAGGAAAGCTGTGACTGAAAGAGTGTGTGCATCAGTGAAGAAGAACGCAATAATGCCTGTGCCAGAGACAGATGTTGGATTGGGATCTACACAATTGTCTTCCTGTTTCCTAGGTGATGGGGGTATATCAGATTGTAAATAACTCAAGAGATTGAGCAAGTTTTTGAAAAACATCACTTTCAAAATGGAGTCTGTGAAAAAAAATATTCCTGTGATACCCACACATCACTTCATTTTCACAGGCGATTTGATGGGAACATATTTCCACATTCGTATTGCTAGCTACCACCAGACATTATGAGGCCTTGTACTCAAAACCTGCACTGGCAGTTAAAGGTTACCCCCTCTTGGACTACGTTCAGTACTAAGAGTCTTCATGAAATTATGTTGCTTTGATTGTAGAATATCTTCGGGGATTGCCTTTTATACCGGCCCCCCATAGAATAATAGACAACTGGATTGCACAACATCCGTAAGTGATAAAAAGTCAGTTTACATCTATGAAATCCATGTGTCTTACATAGAAGCAAAATATATCACAGTGAAAAAGGTTAGTAAGGTATAGAAAAAACACAAAGTGCATCAGTGTCTGGGCATATGTTTTATCACAGGGTCTATTCGATATTGTCGAAGGATCATATTGACCCAACAGAAGCAGAGGTGTCTTCTTATGCTACCCAGGCACATTCTAGTCAAAAGTGATCTCTCCCATGGATTGTTAATCATGACCAAATAAGGCATTATTACAGTTGTTGTCTGTAAAATGGAATATTCTCACAGTTGTTTTTTCATTTCATTCTCTTCTCTAATCGCGTTGGCAATCAACACGTAAAACATTTTCACCCATTTATTATCCCCTTTAAAGATGTTATGGGTAGCAAAAACAACTCGAGTCTACCAAGGGCTTTGGCAGTTCTCTTACAGTGTTTGACCAAAGGGATTATGTTACCCTGGTCGCATGTGCTATAATATTTCAAATGAGGGCGGCATGTTTGTTCCTCATGTTGATGCCCACAGAAGCAATGGTGGCAATGAAATGTGGTCTTCAACACGCAGCATGGCTTGTTGTTCATGGAGGAAAGAGGGGGGACCAAAAGCGAGTAGTCCTAACAGATGGCTACATAATCGATTCTCTTAGAATTCTATTTATTCAGTAAATCAATAACTTCAAAGAGCAGCCCCGTAGGTCGATAGTAGTAGACATCTGCCCTTGTATATTTAATAATGAGGGCAAAACAGGTTTGCTCACAGTTCTCTTTGCAAAGTCAAACAGGGCCCCACTGAGCGGTTAAACCTTAGGCATATGTTTGAAAGATTTGATAATTACAGAGAACATTAATCAAATATCACAGCTATATATGAGTAGAGGTTCACCTTCATAACACAATTACCCTTAACTGACATTGGTCTAATTTTGCATGTTTGTGTTTCACACACCATACAATGGGTATTTGAGAGGTTGGTCTCAAGATCTAAGGTGTCCATAAATTAAAAAAAGTTGTCAATAATACCCCTAAGACCATTGGGAGTTTGTGCAATCAAAACGACATCATCTGCGTTTAGTCAGATCGAAATAGGAGCTAGGTGGACAGATGGCATGGCTTCCCCCAATAAGAACAAAAAGAATTTCAGCTCATTGGTGTCTACAAGGAAATAAATAGGAGCCAAAACACAACCTTGGCTGCCGCCCGCTGTAGATCCCTCTACCCCGACCTTACAGATGCCATCACCCCACAATGTAAAGCACAAAGGAAATCTACTAGATCCAGTCCCAAACCCAGATTTGAAAGAATCTTCCACTGCTTAGACCTGTCAACCCGGTCAAAGGCCCTACTAAGATCCAAGAAGGAGAGATAGAGTGCCCCTCCTGATGACTGAAAATTTATTCAGGATTAGGTGTAAATTAAAACACTGTTCCTGCATTAGAAACATCTCCCAAAATATATTGTACCACTGTTAAGGCCTTGGTTTTTTCATCCCATGCCCCTATGTTTGATTATACAACCAACAATTATAACAACTGAATCTAGCAAAGAAATTGGTGATAACAAGGGGAGAGGGTCATGTTGTAGTGTCCTCCACAGCCCGGTAGCACAGTACAGACAGAGCTCGGTATTATACGTCTTTATTCTCTAGAGCAGACGTCTTCACTCTGTGGGGCGCGACCCCCAGGGGGGCCCTGGAGTCCTGGGAAGGGGGGGCGCGACCCCCAGGGGGGCCCTGGAGTCCTGGGAAGGGGGTCGCACATTCCCCAGCCTCACTTTGCCTGAATTCTAAAACATTTGCTTTAATTTTGGGAAAAAGACAGTTGTACTGGCACAGCTAATTTCCATCGTTTAAAATGTTTCAGCTGAGTCTCCTGTGCTGTGAAGCTTTCCTCCCAGGGTGCATCCTCTCCTGAAAGAAATACAAATGTGCCCCATTAGTTAGTCGGCGAGTGTAAAAGATGCTTGGGACCTGGTGAATCACTCCAAGCTTTGTGATGACAAATATTTTTTTTTCTTTAGAGTGGTTGTGCAAAGAGGTAACAACTGAAGTGTTTGTTTTTCATTGAACTTATACAGCAGCCCTTAGTACCCCTAAGGAGGTGTGGAATGGACAGTTAGGTAAAAAAGCAAATGCATTACATACTCCCTGGTTTTACCAAAATCTACATTTTGGAAGCACCATTTATTTTAAGACTATTTTGTATCAGTCTTTATTTTACTGTGTGTAATGCAACGCAAATATGAAATAATAACTTGCATACTCATAGTGCTTTCTGTCACAGGCTCTGACCTCGTAGTACTAAAAAAACACTATTCTCCACTGCACCAACCAAGATTTAATTCTGTGGCTCTCTGGTTACACACAGACCTCTGCAGTGCATTAACTAATTGTGTTTCATAATGTACTACAGTGCATTTCCCACTAAGTAACAACTTTTTACATTTATTTTTCATTTACGCTGCCCATTATTTCATATGTAAGTACCTGATGGCGAAAGACCTAAAAAACATACAGAATATTTGGGGCTTATTTATGCGAGGCTTGCGCCACCAGAACACGCGCTTCTTTGACGCTCCTGCGGCGCAAGCGTCCCAGCCATACCTATGAGGTGACGTAAAGTCACTCTGCATGGCTTTGCATGGCCTCATAGATATTCGGTAAGACAAAGCAGGGCAAGTTTCTGCCTCGACCTAGCTCTGCATCAAGGCGGTGTTCCAGGGGTGCTGCGTGGGAGTATCCACACAACACCCATGGATTTTGATGCAAATGGGAACAGGGCAGACCCCCGGAAGCTTGTTTCCTTTCCAGTAAAGAATTGGCTTGGTAGTTTGGTCTGCCCTGTTCCCATGATGCACTGGGCCAGGGACAGACTAATTTGCATGTAGCCAGGTTCTGAACTGGGATGGTGCAGTGAGCTAAAAAACGGTGATGGATCAAGCCCTGATCTTTTGACTGGGTATGAGTGTTCTGTTTAATTCAGATGCTCCGTCCATCACCACCCCCTTTTCTGAACCCAGACAAGGAAGCATTGAGGATGCATGCACTTTTGGTGAAGAGAATAAAGGGTATACCTACCCTCCATTTACTTTTATTCCATAACTTCTATACAATATTCGGCCGGAGGTAGCCGAGGTAATAGAAATAGATTCCTTCTGGCCACTCAGAACCTGGTTTCCTTTGCTTCAGTGTCTAGCTTTCCTTCCTCTTTCGATTCTTTCCCTATCCCCATCTCCTTTCACACTGTTGTCCCTTGCTCTAACTGTTATGTTTGTGTGGAAAATGAAAGGCTAGGCTTACCAAAGAAACGTCTTCCACTTAGGTAGAAGATAATTAAGGATCCAGGATACCGTCAACCTTAAGATCATTTTTTAGGTACTGGGATTCTGTTCACAAAAGCTTTGCAGTCTCTTGTTCTTTACCTTCTATTTTAGAATTTCTACTCTGAAAACTCAATTAATTTCATGATACTGATGTTTGGAATCCAGATTGCCTAAGAATTTTTGACTTTCTAGTCTTCTTTCTCATCCTGTTTCTCCAGCCCAAAACGTTTCTTTGATTTTTAAATCCCTTCAGACTCATTCTTCCACACATCTGACAACAGCTCATTTGGAAATTGTTTTCTTACAATGTGGCTTTGTTTGTAGGTCTCATGTCAGCTTGTAGGATTGGCAAGCTTTTGGCTCTGTTATGGTGCCCTGCATTTCCAAACTTATTTGCGAGTGGAGTAATATTGAAACTTGATCCTTCCATTATCCCAAAGATTAATTTCTCCTGTCAGAACCCCCGGCAGGTTGCTCTTCCATCTGCTTTCCTTCTCCTTCTTCTGATGAAGAACAATTATTGCATTGTCTTGATGTCAGTAGAGATATGTGAGTTTTTGTTGACAGGTCCAGTACATTAAGAAAATAATACCACTTGTTTGTAGTGTTTGGTCTAATCAGTAGAGGTAAGAAGGCAACCAATCTGGCACTGTGTAAATGGATGAAATCAACTATTGCACTGGCATATGTAGGACAGGTGAACTCTGTCCGGGAACTAACTCAAGAAAGATCAACAAGAGGCTTGCCTGCCTCCTGACCTTAATTTTATGGAGTTGTATTACAGGAGATATGTAGAGCTGGAACTTGGGCATCAGAGCACACGCTTGTGAACTGCTACAGTATATAGACGATTTTGAATATTGATGAGAACCCTGGTACAGCTACTCTTAGCTTTGCAAAGGCACAGTTTCATCAAGAACGTTTATTTTTGAATGTATGTGGGCAGTAATTCAACAAGGTTGATTTAATTATTATGCATTACATTTCAAGTGCTTGCATGTAGGGGATCTTGAGGTTTTTCTTGTTAAACGTTTTCAGGCTTTAATATACCTCATACAAAATAACTGAGAGGAGTGTGGTTGACATTGAATTAATGGCCAGATTCCTTACAGGTAATCATCATTACTTTTACTCATACTACTCATCTTCATCGCAGTCATTACGAATCGCCCACCCTCCCTTTTTACATAACAAAGGAAGAACAGGACGATGCTTAGAATGCCAGCCTAGCATGGAACCCAATTATGGTTGGGCAGTGGTTGTATTTTCAGCACTGCTGTTTATTTTCTGTTTCGGGCAGTGGAATTCCACTTGAATGAATACTAGGATTACCAGTACTATACTTGAAGAAGATTAAGTGAGAGGTCCATTGAAACTCTGCCTAATTATGGGCCCACTTTACAAAGGTAAACTTTGACCTGAAGTCTAAGGGCCCATTTCACGAAGGTAAACTTTGACCTGAATTCAAAGATTACCTTTGTGAACTAGACCCTAAGACTTCTGGTCTAAACCCAATTCGGAAAGGTAAACTTAGACTTGAAATCTAAGATTAGACCTGACTTCAGGTCTAACTTTAGGGCCTGATTTAGATCTTGTCAGATGGGTTACTCCGTCACAACAATGACGGATATCCCATCCACCGAAATATAAATCCCATAGGAAATATTGGGATTTATATTGGAGTAACCCGTCCGCCAAGATCTAAATCAGTTCCTTTGATTTGAAGTCTAAACTAAGACTTCAGGTCTAAGTTTACCTTTGTGAATTGGGCCCTATCTGTTTGCCCAAGGGCTGCAAATTTCCCGGAAACTTGTAGTCAAGGGTTGAATGATTTCATGATGAAAATGGCTTTTTAAAGGAGACATCGGAAATCAAACATTTTATTCAGAATGAATAAACATGTTTAGTTTGGTGCTTCAATTCAGCTCAGATCCCCTGAGACAACGCGAAGCACAACATATCAAAGAATCTTTCCCATTTTTCTTTTGTACCAAGACCGCACCAAGTCCTTTGTCACTTGCGTCAGTGTACAACATGGTGGGCAAACCAGGAACAAAAGCATGAAGTGATGGTGCTTTATTCAATTCTTTCTTTAAGTTCAAAAACTCTGATTTGCAATCAGATGACCAATTAAAAACAGAATTTTTTTACTATTAATTTCCTTAAGTTATGTGTTTTCTCCGCAAAATTAAAAATGAATTTCCCGTAAAACTCTACCATACCTAAAAAAGAAAGAAGTTCTTCTTTACAAGTGGGATCCTTCACTTTATCAATGGTCTCTACTAATTCCATTTTTGGAAAGATTCCATTACACGTGATACGATGTCCTAGATAGTTAACCTCCTGTACACCAAATTTGCATTTCTCCCTTTTTAATGTCATGCCAGCACTTTCCAACCTTTTTAAGACCATGGAAACTCGAGTATCATGTTCATCAGCACTGCCACCATATATTAATAGATCATCTTGGTAGCACTTTACACCACTTAGTCCTCTCAATATCCTTGACATGATCCTCTGAAATACTGAGGCCGCAGAAACTAGGCCAAACGGCATTCTCCTGAACTTAAAAGTACCCATCGGTGTTATAAAGGCAGTTAGGTCTTGGCATGAATCATCTAATTCTACCTGGTGGTAGGCAGAAGCGAGATCAAGAGTAGTAAAATATCTCGCTCCTTCTAAAGTGGAAATCCTTTCATCAATATTAGGAAGTGGGAACCTATCGACTACCACCTCCTTGTTTAATGACCTCAAATCAATGCAAAGACGAATATCTCCTGAGGATTTCTTTGCTATGACAACAGGAGCAAGCCATTCTGTGGCTTCAACTGGAACAATGATGTTGTTATTTATAAGTTTATCCAACTCAATTTGTACTTTAGTCTGTTCTGAGAGAGGTATTCTCCTAACTTTAGCCATGACCGGAATTGCATTCTCTTTCAGTCTAATTAAATGTTTATACCCTCGCAAACATCCTAGTTCATTTTTAAATACATTAGGAAATTTCTTTGCTAACGCAACAGATAAATTTACATTACTTGTAGTATTAAGGGAATCAGATATTTCTTGGATTTGAACTTGAGGAGAAGCATTGGGATCAAGAGTGACACCCAACTGTCGTTGATGTAGCCAACCTAATAATGCATCTCCCTTTTTAGAAATATACACTTTTCCCACAATCTTACGAGAACCTAGTTCAATTTCAGCCAAAAAGTAACCCAACATAGAGATGGGTTTTTCACTATATCCTAATGGAACAATATCACATTTAAACATTTTTACTTTTCCTGTAAATAGATTATTAAACATTTCCTCATCAATTATAGTTATTTTGGAGCACGAGTCAAATTTTAAGTTTATCATGTTATTCTCTACTTTGACCATAAATGAGGGATGATCTGATTCACCATCATTCACTTCAAAACAAATTGATCTTACTTGAGGTTGTGACCATCTTCTCCTAGGATTATCATTGCTTTGTGGCTTTGATCTGCAAAATCTAGCATAGTGACCCCTTTTATTACATATGTTACAAATTGTTTTCAGGGCAGGACAAATAGGTGAATTGGCTAGATGATTAATTTGACCACATCTAAAACAAGAGAACCTAGTATTTGGTGAGTTCATTTGTCTATATGTTCTTTCATCGGGATTTGGCCCATCAGTTTTTTTAACTTGACAAATCGTTTCATCAATTTTTACTTCTTCTTTAGAATCAGCAACAGAGGATTTATCTTTTTCCTTTTTTAGTTCTCCAACACATTTCGTCATGTGTTCTACTTGTTTAGCAATTTCAAGTACTTCTTCAAGAGGAGGTTCGTCTTTTAACCAAAGCTCCTTTCTTATATCATCATGAGCACACCTTAGGACAAACTGATCACGAATCCTTTCATCAAGAGATTGGCCAAAATTACATGAGGAAGAAAGTTTTCTTAGAGAAGATACATAGTCTTCGACGGATTCATCTTTCTTTTGCTCTCTGAGGCCAAAATGGTACCTTTCCATTATGGTGCTGAGTCTAGGTAAGTAATGTCTATCTAGTTGTACTATAGCAATTTCGTATTCATTTAGATTCCTTTGTTCCGCAGCTGTAAGGTCAGGTAAATGTTCTAGAACATCTTGTCCTTCTCCTCCTAGGCAATGTAATAAAAGTGAGTGTTTTCTCTCAGCACTGAGATTTGTTCCACATACTCTCGCATAGTTTGCAAAAATTCTTTTCCACTTTTTCCATTTTATGTTCGGTTCACCAGGACTGACCAGAAAGAACGCTGGTTGTGTAACATTTTGCATTTTGTGTACTTATAAAATTTTATTTCTAGGTAAGTCTCAGTCTTTTATTTATCATAAGTGTTATTTGTTTTTTTATTTATTGTAATATATTATTTCACATTTTAATAAGCCAATTTAGTGATTTGAATGTCTTAATAATAGGCTTATTCAATTATTTGTATTAATCCTTGGTTGATGTTCTTTGTATATTTTCTCTGTGTATCTCTTTAAGCGTTTATTCAGTTGTGTGGAAATTGAGACTGTTAAAGATGCTGTTCTCCAATGCGTAATAGACTGTTCAGACACTGTTTTCCAGTTCAGACACTGTTTTCCAATGCGCTTGTGAAGCTTTTTATCCAGCCGTGTGGAATTGAGGTTGTTAAAGACGCTGTTCCTCAATGCGCAAAAGCCTGTTCAGACGCAGTGTTCAGACGCTGTTCTCCCATGCGCTTGCGAACCCGCTTTCTTTTGTACTATTGTGACGTGTTATTGTGACGTGTCATTTTCTTTAGTAAAGATGATTGGTTTCGCGTTGGAGCGCACCGCTGTAGCGTTCATGAAACGCAGCGTACGTCAGCGTCAGACGTTTATGTGCGTAGACGAACGATAAGTGGAGCGCGAGGCCAGTCTAGCGCGAGCTAAGTCACGGAATTTTAAATAAATAGTTTATCTCTTCAATATATCGGCCCCATTATTATCTTTTGCCTTATTATTGCCAGATATAGTCCTCCCGCTCTCCTCACCGCATTAGTGTGAAATTACAGCCGCTGGGAAGTCGACGCTTCTCTTTTCTTTTCTGCCGCTGGAGGAGAAAACGAGGTATTTTCTTTTGTAAGTTGTTCAGGTTGAGGTGTCCAATCGTCGCCAGTGTAAAATTGTATAATTATTAATATATTAAATACGAGGAATCAGATAATTTGGATGTAAGTGGGTTTAATAAAACCTCATCCCATGAACAGCCAACAGCAACTGACATGGTGAGAATCTTCAGGCATACATATTCTTAGAACTTGGAATATGAATAGAACATTGAGCATTAAAGGGGAAGAGGCAAATATCACAATTAAGCCTTCTGATATCCTTGTTTATGTAATCAATCAAATTAGACACAGCTCTCGATCACATGCAGGCATCATGGGAAGGACGCCTACTTATACACAGACCTCAGAGAACCACTGGGGGAAAAATGGTGTGTCAGATGCACCTCAACCCTTGATTGAGCACTGTTCAAATGAATACCAAAGTTTAATATTTTCTGGAATAAACATCATCACATGAATTGCCAAATTTTTATGTATTTCCACTAGCCGCACATATTTTTTCTAACATAGGGCCCGACCTACTAAGCCATTCAGCAGTTGCTAAATCACATAGTTTGCAACTTCTAAATGGCTCTTTACTATTGCTAAATATATTTTGGTTACCAAATTGCAAATTCGGTTTAAAAATCTATAACAAATCACAATTTGAAAGGGGCATACTTAAATAATACACATTTAAGGGGCACTTTTAAAGCTTACATACCTTCCAAATTGCAATTTGCAATGCAATGTATCAATGGTTTGTGACAGGAAATTTGATTGCAAACCATTTAAAAGTTAGCAACCAAGCAGGTGGTAGCCAATGCCAAGGGGAGCCCTTCCCTTTTGTGAATGTTAGAAAAAGTGTGTTGGATAGTATGGAGTGGTCCAGGGGACCATTGCCAACTCTCAAACTTACTTCTCAGAAATAGTCAACATTTTTTGTTAAACACTGCTCGGTTTCCTTTAAGGAAAATGGACTGCATTTTAAAAAATGTTTTGTTTATTTAAATGTGATTACAGACAATGTGGTCTACTGACCATGTCAGAGCACCACACCTGTGATGGCATGCAATCAGAGTAAGTTGTAACTTGGGATCTACCTCATTAATATTAATGAGATAAGCCAGATTGCAATACCCTCTGAATGGTGATTTTAGGAACCAATATATTATGGTGGTTTGATGAAACCAGCAGACCTTCATCCCTGTGATGGCATTTAATCGAAGTTAGCCACAATTTGAGACTCATCTCATTAATATTCATGAGGTGGACCAACCAGATTGCAACCGATTTTGAAGACAAATGTTTAACCAACCGTATATAACCTAGGTCTGCTCACAAGATTTAATTCAATTCAAAACACTTGGAGCACAATTTGTGGCCACCTTTTGCAAATACAGTCTTACTCCATCTGTGCTATACTACATTAGGAAGATTTTTATTTTACTGTTTAGTTTTCCTTTCATATGCAATTTCACCTATATGTAGGCACCCTGAATGGCCAACATCCAGAATAACATCATGTTCTAATAATATATATAACACACATGTTTGTGAGATACTGTTAAAAGTACATGTTGCTACTGCTACCCAAATCACTGATGCTCACATTATCAGCCAAAGGACGATGAATGTTTGCATATGCCAATTGTTAGACCTGACATCCTTGGTATGTTAATCCTCCAACCCTTTTGCCTTCACCCTCTCCTGTTTTCCTCAATTAGTTTTGTTAGCATGTGTTCGTTGCCACTGCTAACCAGTGCTTGAGCTCTCTTATTCAAATATAGTAAAATTGGCCTACATCTAAATGGTACATTTAATTTAAGTCCCTAGTAAATGAGACTACATATACCAAGGTCTTGTAAATTAAATGCTACTAGTGGGCCTGTGGCACATGTTATGCCACTCATTAAAGTAGCCTTTTAAAACATGTCTCAGCCATGCCACCGACTGCAGCCTATAGTGCAGTTTTAAACTGCCATTTCAACCATTCAAAATAAACCTTTTGCCAAACCTAAACCTACCTTTTTAATATTTGTAAGACATCATCTATAGTAAGACCAAAAGGCTCATAGGGCAGGGTGCACTGTGTTTTAAAAGTAGGAAATATATACTTAAGTTTTACATGTCCTGGCAGTGATAAACTCCTAAAGTTGTTTTTCACTATTGTAAGGCCTATTTCTCCTATTGACTAACACTGGGTTACCTTATTACATTTAATAAGTGATAACTTTGGATTGGGAGCCGATAGAAATATGCTGTTTACAATCCCATTAACCGTAATTTAAAATCCTCTATAATTGTAAAGTCGGATTTTGAGTCACAATTCTGAAAGTTGCCATTTTGTTGTCCTAACCATTTGTGTCTTACGACAGTGTCCTGAGTAACATGACAGTGAATCACTCTGTGGTTGTGGTTTGTGCATTGCTTTCAGACAGTAACACAAAGGGGGCTTAGGTGTAGAAAGGATGGGCCATTCTTCCAGGATGACTGGGAGGGGGTGTACCCAGCTACACTCACATGTGAAAGGATTTTACCTCCAGCACCAAACACAATGGAATCAGGCACCAGGCCTGTCCTTTCTTTTGTCACCCCAGACAGTTTGGAGCCATGAGAGGGTAAGGGGAAGACCTTTCCAGAACCATATTTGGGGGTAGGACAGGGAGTCCGCCCACACAAAGTCTGGCACCAGGAATGAATACTGGACCTCCAGAGCCACTCTTCAGAATGTCGCGGGACCTGTTAGAATTACAGAAGAAGGACTATCATGTTGCCAGAGGACTCCTGTGCTGCTTGAAGGGCGGCCTTGCTGTCTGAGAAGGGTGACTGCTTCTACTTGCCTCCACCACCGGCTAACAACAGTGACTCCGAGGGTCAGCTGGCTGACCTCCTGTGTGAGCTACAGGACACAACAAGCTTTATAGGGCTCCTTGAACTGCCCAGATGACCTGTTGTACTGGTCTTGAAAAAGGACCAGCACTCCTCCTCCTGGAGTGGGTCCTGACACCCAGGAGCTACTCCCAGGTCATGGACGATTAGCTGGCATCTGAGAATGCTCTTCCCTGCCTAACCGTGGATTTCATCAAATCAAATGCAGTGTGATGCAGCTAGACACAGGACCCTATAGTATAGCCCCTCACAGCCCCTGATCAACGGCCTCTTAGGGACCAACGAAGTGTGATGCAACGTGAGGCAGAACATTGCATCGCAGGCCTGGCAGCTCCTCATCAGAATGGCGCAGAGTGATGCATCTCGATGCCAGCTCTGCATCGCAACCTTCACAGCTCCTGATTGGAACCGATGCAGTGGATTGAAACTCGACCCAGGACTTCGCATCGCAGAACCGGGCTGCTCCTTATCGGAACCGATGTTGATCAACACAAAGCCTTGCATTAAATACATAAAATTCAACTCTCAGTAGGTCTAATTTGGTCCCTAAATCTGACACATGCTCCCTCGTGTTCGGCATGTCTTGAACTTGTGACTTTGTTCTGGTCCAGCATAACCAGATAACCACAGCTGGCGCTTTGTGCTTTTGGTGCTATTTTTACTAAAACCTTTAAACATATATGTCTCTGCTTCCCTTCTTCTGTTATGTTGTCACTTGATTACTGTTCATGTGCTGCATAAATACTTTACACATTGCCTTTAACTTTAGCCTGACTGCTTTTGTGCCAAGCGGATCACTGATAGAATATCGACCCCCAAAATATCCCATACACAAATATTGATCTATAATTATCAATGATACCAACATCCTATATTTATAATGGTAAGTACAAAAATATAGAGAAAAGAATATCGATGTAAAAAATATAGTTGTCCAAAATATCGATTTTATTATATGTATAAAAAATAATATTAAATATATTAAATAATAAAAGTAACTTTAAAAAACAAATTATATTTAATATACATTGTAACAAATATACTAAATAAATGTAATTAAAAAATGTAAACATACGTATATAAAATCTAATATATATATAAATGTATAAACTGTTCATTTTATTTTTTTTATAATTGAATACATGAAAATCTACAAATATATATATATATATATATATATATATATATATATATATATGAACTCCAACCTGTCCCTGAACGCACTTTACGTGCAGACACGTAACGGGGACTCCAAATGACGCCACAGCCAGTCTGAATTCAAAGGTGATAATCTTTTATTGGTGCATGCAGGGTGCAAAGCCTAGTCATACGCGTTTCGGGCACCGGCTGTGCCCTTGCTCACTGACAATTTGTTAAAACCATTCCACAGTTTTAAATACACGTAAGTACGGCAAATTGCGCGCCAACTTTCCCCCATAGTCATGAACATAATTGAAGGACTAGAGCAAATGCAGATCACAAAAAGTAAATGAAACCCACTCGGCCATATTGGAACGGTGTAAGGCATTGAGATCCCTTAATAGCTTGATGGCTATATACATCCACAATGTGTATTTCCAATATAAGTGCCTTCTACAGTTACGCTATTAAAGGTCATATAATTCATATTGTGCATGACAGCATAGCATGTCCTTCAATTGTTTGTTAAAATGTCCAAACTTGTGTCAAACCACGAGAATAATTTGATGAAATAACTTCCCTATGTGTGCATCTGCATATTAAGAAAAGCTATGTATTTATAAAGCCCTTTATATATATAGATATACACCAATAACATAAAATCTAATAAAAAACATTACATTATAAATTAAAACATTAAACTATTTAAAAATCCTCTTCAGTGAGTGCAACAGTAGGTAAAGTGTTGGATAGCGGAAGAGTAAAAATTACTATTCCCACTACAGTGAGTGCAACAGTAGGGAAAGTGTTGGATAGCGGAGGGGTAAAAATTAATATTGCCACTTCAGTGGGTGCAACAGTAGGAAAAGTGTTGGATAGTGAAGGGGTAAAAATTACTATTCCCTCTCCAGTTAGTGCAACAATAGAGAAAGTGTTGGATAGCAGAGGGGTACAAATTAATATTCCCACTCCAGTCAGTTCAAAATTTAAAAGAAACAAAATATCACCAACACAAAATATTTTAAAATATATATATATATATAAAAATATGTAATACATCTAAAAAATAGAAACATATAATGTAAAATAGATTTGCCAAATACCTAGAAATATTATATTAAAGGCCAAAGCTGAACTTCTTAAGGCAATAAAGCAAGGGGCTTGCACTGTGACGATAAGGGCAAGAAGGTCAGAATACAGAAACCAAGTCCAGAATGCCAAGATTGATTGGGACACTGACAACTGGTGCGAAATGGTGAGCGCTCTTAATTTTAAAGACGCTCGCAAATTTTGGCAGATTGTCAACAATGGCTCTGCAGATCCAACACCAGCAGTAGAAACAAATATTGCCCCCAGTGCTTGGGAGGCTCATTTCAGCTCCTTGTATTCCTTGGCCGATATAGATCAACAAGTTGAAATTTGTAATTTACCCAGGGGCCCTGGCTCTGAAATTCCCCAGAATGAGTTTACAGTTGAGGAGGTTGCAGTTGCCATTGAAAAATTAAGTGCTTAGAAAGCCCCTGGCTTGGATAGGCTGCCTGGAGATTTGTTCAAGAACGAACCAATTGCATGGGCTCCTTATCTACAGGTCCCTTTTAATTCAATTTTGGGTGGGATGGAGGTACCTAGTACTTGGCTGGGGGCAGAGATTGTACCGATCTTCAAGAAGGGCTCTCCTCTGCTCCCAGCCAACTACAGGCCTATCAGCCTCATAGACGTCCCCCAAAAAGTTTTTGCTAGGCTTATTCTCGACCGCTTATTGGAGTGGATGCTTGAACACTCTATCCTGAGCCCCTATCAAGCGGGGTTTAGAAAGAAGGTTTCCACTATAGACCAAGTTTTCCGCTTGGTTCTCCTATATTGGAAAACTGTAAAGTTGGAGGGTGGCAGCCTCTATACCGTTTTCGTAGATGTACGGGCCGCATTCGATCTCGTACCCCGTAGAAAACTCTGGTCTGTTTTTGTCCAACATGGGGGTACCACATCACCTTCTAAACATGATTATGCGCCTTCACATAAACAACTATGCGCAGGTTAGATGTGGCCGGGATGGTTCACTTTTCCACAGATTCCCCGTTGACAGGGGGGTGAGACAGGGTTGTGTGCTTGCACCGACCCTGTTCTGCCTCTATGTCAACGGGGTAATCTCTCATTTAAATGAGGTACTTGACAGCGATGCCCCTAGACTTGCCGGAAGCAGGGTGCCGGCGATCATGTTCGCCGACGACACCCTGTTCCTGTCTAAGTCACCCATGGGGATTCAACGAGTCCTCAAGGGTTTTGAGGAATTTTGTGGAACCCATGGTCTTGAGATTAATGCTCTTAAGACCAAATACATGATTTTTAACCCCCCATCTAAAACACGATCTAATCCCTGCATTGGTGGTAATAGGCTGGAGAGGGTCCAAACCTTCGAATATTTGGGGGTGACCTTAAATGAGCATATGTCTTGGTGCCACCATCGGACCAAATCGCAACTCAAACTGGCCCAAATGGCGGGAGGAGTCATTGCCCTTATAAATAAAAACAAATCATCCATCAAGGCAATTGCCCCCCCCCCCTAGAGATTTATAGAGCTCAGGCTAGGGGCGCGGCTATGTATGGCAGTGAACTTTGGGGCCATATGTGTCGCCGCGAGTTAGCGGCAACGGAGAATACATTTATTAGGCAACTTTTATCTCTCCCCTCAAGTACTCCCCTGCTGCCTATGAGGCTCGATTTGGGACTAAGGCCACTCGACGAAGATTTGGGGGTTAGGCCCCTAATCTTTAGGCGTTGAGTTTGGACCACACCAGAGCTGGCAAGCTACAGGTCTGAGCTTCAAGAGGTCGTGAACTATCCAATCGCAGGGAATATCCCCTGGTTCCAGCACATAAAAAATGAGTTTGTGTGTTTGGGGCTACCCAATATGTGGCTTGACCCTGCGACCGCCTGCTTCACGTTTTCAAGAAAACAGCTGCTCTCACTTTACCATGAAAGTAAAATAGTAGCCCGGAGACAAGCCACACAGTCAGGTACCCTGTCCGACTCCTTCCTAAAGGCTAAGGACACCTACAAACTGGAGGTATTCCTTGATGTTATATTTCCATCCCACACTAGGAAATTGTACCTACAGTGGAGGTACGGATGTCTCCCAATCCGAGCCTTCACTAGTAAGTGGACTGATCCCTCTTTGAGTCATTGCCCTGGGTGCAGCTATCACCAAGAGACTAAGCTGCACATACTCTTTTTTTGTCATTCCTATTGGCAAGCAAGAAGGAAGTGGTTAGTCCCGACCTGCAGAAATCTAGGTTTCACTCATTGTATGCAGGCATATAGGGTTTTGAAAACTGACCTTTCTCCCATGATAGTGTGTGCGGTAGCAAAATACTTGGAAGTTTTCTGGTTGAAGAGAAGAAGTCTTCTAACTAGGCCTGTAGATTAAACGTACAATGTCATAATCATCATCACATATAATTACTTTTTATTGATCTTGATTTTTTAACGGATTAATTTTACTGTTTGCCAGGATGATATGTAAAAAGACACTGGCTCTATGTTCTTATATATTGTAGTTTTAATTTATGTAATGAAATGTACTTTCTTGTTGCTGCATTGTATCCATGTTTGCTTGTATGGATACTTCGGCCGAAATAAAGATTCTGATGATGATGATGATGATAAGCGCTGCGAGGCCTCCGAGTGAATGGCGCTATAAAAATATAATTTTTCATTTCATTTCATTTCATATTAAATACATTTAAAAATAATTTACAAACAAATAACTATTTTTAGTTAGAAATTATTTATAAACAAAAACATTAATTATTACTTAAATGTAATTTTTTTATTCCCTACCCTATAATACCGCACAATTCACAACATCTACATTTTTCAAACATGTACCACCATAATGAACATAATTAACTATCAATTAAAAAAATATTATTAATTAAAAAACTCAAACGTTACCCCTATATAACTAAAACTCACACAAAAAAAAGAAGCAATTACTCAAATTAATTATAAATTGATAAATTAACATTAATGATCAACTCATTATTAATTAATTAAACATAAATTACTGTCCATCCTCTACCCCTATAAACCTCACAACCCACACATAAACATCATACTAAATTTCCATAATTAATTTTAAAATAATAAATTAATCAATTAACAACTACTTAATAATTTATTAAAAATGAATTACATCCCACCCTTTTCCCCTATAAACCCCACAACTCACATCTGAAATTAATTACACAATTGCCATATTTAAATTGTAATTAATTAATTAGCATTAATTAACAAATAATAAATAATTAATTAAAAATAAATTACTTCCCACGTCTTACCCCTATAAACCCCACAACCTGCTCCTAAAAATTGGCACAATTAACATAATTAATTACCAATTAAATAATTAAAAATAATTAACAACCAATTAATAATTACTTAATAATAAATGACTTCGTACAATTAGCACGATAAAATCTAAATTAAATAAATATGAATATATTAAAAAATCATTAATTTATGATAATTAAATTACTTCCCACCCTTTACCCTATAAACCCACAACCTGCTACAGAACTAAAAAAATGCAAAATGTTATTAAAATAAAATTGATAAGTTCTAAAAATGTAACACATATATTAAAAAACAAAAACAATACTTGTGCAAAAAAATATCACTTACATTTTAAATACATACTAAAATACATAACACTAATAAAAAAATCGATATTTTAAACAACTATATTTTTGCAGATGATATTAATGACTTCGATATTTTAAAAAAACGATATTTCTTACCTTAAAATCGATATTCTTGACCACGATATTCTTGCTGTCGATATTTCTGTGTCACGATATTTCCAACTCGATATTTGTGTAAGTCAACATTTCCAACTCGATATTCTGCCTGCATACAGTGCCAAGCTACAAGCCAGTTAAACAAAAGTAAATTTGGGAGAGGAGTTGGCCTAACGGCTAAGGCACTCGACCTCGGACCTGGGGATCTGGGTTCGAGTCTCGGTAACGACGCCAAAAAACCTCCTGTGATTCTCGGCAAATCACTTAATCTTCCTGTGCCTAAAATGAAAGTGTGTCCTCATGTAACGTAACTGGTGCTATGTAAAGCGCTCTGATACCTGATTTGGTTCGGGTCTAGTTCACGCTACATAAAACTCTGCAAAAAAAAATAAAAAAATTGTCTTTTGTGGTTCACTCTGATAGGGATTTTGGTTGTCGTCTGAGTGGGGCCTCCACCACCGCAACCAATAACCCCATTTCTTACACCAATATAGAATAGAGCTTTATGACCTTTAGTTAAAAAAGATATTTACAGAGGGTGCAATAACTCACTTAGCTATCTTACCACTACCTTCTGTACTTGCTCACTTGCACTGGACATTGCTCAAGATTAGAAGTGTTAAGCATCCTAACACCAGCATTAGAATATGAGTCACCTTGGCTGGCAATTTTCCTACATTATATTGTGAGGATTCAGTACTTGCAAGAAGATTGTTGGTGAAGTAATTCAGAAGCTAAGAGACAGTAAATCTTATTTGATCTTTTCCTCAAGACTTGTGATGGTTATAAAAAGGGTCTTATTTACTCTAGGCAAAATACACAAATAGGTATGAATGAGAGCAAAAATTACTAATCTGTGACCTTTTCAGAGCAGGGACAGTCCATATGGGTAATAAACAACTGTGGGTGGTGGTGAATGAAGGTGTTACAGTGTAGCTGTTTGCACAATATTGTTGCAGAGCTTAATCGATGTAAAGACAATCACAGACCTGACCTTCTCAGCAACTTATGAATTAGTAAAAGGGATCATCTCGGCAAAATAAGAGGAAGCAGATGGGAGATGTTTGCAAGAGTCACCAATAAGTGCGCGTATTCCGGGTTTGTGCCTGTTGGTCAGATCTCAGGTAGCTGAATACTGACCGACAAGATAATGCAAGTTTCTCATCCCATCAAAAGGCAACCCCACTTGTTGTGAGTTTTTATTTAAAACAGGTGTTAGATATTCCGTCATGCAATATTGCTGTATGTGGTTTCTTGATTGGCTGATCATGAGCATAACAATTAAGCAACAGGCCCTGCGTGGCTGCATTTAGTTTGAAGGCCATTTGCCTTGTCTTCCAGCTCCAGATAGAGACACTTCATTACTTTTTGGTGAAGAGAACCTGCAAGGCTCTCGCAAACAGAGAGCAACGATGCTGTTTACCCTAGGCACCCCTTTTTTCCTGGTCACATGCTGGCACTGTTGTATTTCTTTTTCTATCACATAAAGGGTCTGCGTGATGTTAGGGACCCATATCCCACAAAACCATCTTGAAAACACAAATGAAGGAAACGAGAATGGAATGGCACCGTAAGTCCTGTCACTATCTTAGCATTAACACAAAAATGAGTACGGCGACAGCTTAAGAGCAAACTACGTGGTGTACTTTATGCTCCAATTTGTTTAGTCCAGTGCACGTCTACAGATGTTTTTGGGGAGGAAAAGTAAAACTTTGCTTTTTAGCTGTGAAAGGTCATCCTTAATGGAAGAGGAAACCTCACACACTTAATAGTGTCATGCTTCATCATCGGAATCCTCTCCCCACCCCAGAAGGTCAAAGTCACTAAGGCAGACTCAAACTCTTCGAAGGGCAGGTACATAGATCATTTTGGTCTTGGCAGAGTTACTCATGAGATAGAGGATAGACATCCAGAGTTGAATTTTTTTGAGGCAGTGAGAGTTTGGATTGGAGATCAGCACTAAAACTTGAGGAGACGAAATCTTTGAGTGCACCTCACATAATAAAGATAAAAGAAAACAGACCAAAGTATGAGATGATGTCTGCAAAGAATGTAGTATGGATGTAAGAGGGCAGAGGGACCATAACTGAGCCCTGGGTATCAGGCATTAACCGCATGCGCGCTAGCGGTTTTCCCGCTGCGCGCTGCTTTTTTTAAAAGCCGCGTTACATGACGAGCTGAGCTCATCATGAGCGTGCGCGCGGCACAACTCATGACGAGCTCAGCTCGTCATGAGCGCGGAAGGGGTTAAGGGGTTGGATTAGAGACTGAAAAGCACTACGAGAAAGAAACATTTACTTGAAAGATGAAGATAAAAACAGTTGAGTGATTGGTTTGAGACTGCTAAAGTTAAGAGTGTAGAAAGCAGGGTGGCATTGTCAATGTCATTAAACATGGCATCACGGTCGCGGAATATTAATATTGACAATATATTCTAATGAGCAGATGTGATGAAGCAGGAGACATGACAAAGTGCAGTCTCCCTGAAATGTATGAATCCAGAATGTAATGGGCTAATTAGATTATGGGTAGAGAGGAATGAAGGGAGATGACTAAGTACAAGATTTTCCAAGATTTAAGAAAACAAGGCTAGAAAACTCCTTCTATGCTCATGACAGAATGGTTCTGTCATGAGCAAAAGTGCCAGTGTGCTCATGACAGAACCATTCCGTCATGAGCACACATTAAAAAAATCCCTCTGCTGTAAACAGCAGATGGATTTCATTTTTTGTTTTGCTTTGGGGGGCGGGGAAGAGCTTCCCCAACCTCCCAAAGTATACTGTCTGTTTTCATTGTAATGACGATCACGCGCATGGCGCTCTGTCGTCATTACAATTAAAACGAAACGGAAACTTAGTTTCAGTTTTACAGTTTTGGTGCTTGTGGGGCTATCTCAGCCCTCCGAGCACCGAAAAACCTGTAAGGGGTATTGTTGGAAAGGGCAGAATCACCCATTTCCAATGGTTCTCTTCCCTAGTGGATGCCTGCTTGGGGATCGTCCCAGGAGGGCGATCCCCAAGCAGGGATCCACCCACTAGCCACCAGGGAGGGGGGAGCGGCCCCTTGGGCAAGGGCCTTTCCACCCCCCTACAAAATTATGACAGACAGCCTTTCTGCCCCCCTGGGGAGCAGATGGGGCAGTAGCCCCCAATATGCCCCCCCCTCAGGGGTACAGAAAGCACCCTAGGTGCCAGGGATTTGTTTTTATATGCCTGGGGTGGGGGCTGCCCAGAATGGGCGTGCCAATTCCCCCACCCTACCCCCCAAAGAAGGAACAAGACTTTCTGCCCCCCCCCGAGGCAAATGAGGCAATAGCCCCTGATTTGCCCCGGGGGGGGCAGGAAGCCCACTAGGCCCCAGGGATTTTTTTATTTTATATATACGTAGGGGTGGGGGCTGCCCAGGATGGGTATTCCAATGCCACACCCAAATGATACAGTCTTTCTGCTCCACCTGAGAGGCAACTAGGGCAATATCAATCAATCAATCAATCATGGACATTTGTACAGCGCGCTACTCATCCGGTAGGGTCTCAAGGTGCTGGGGGGAGGGGTCCGCTACTGCTCGAAGAGCCAGGTCTTGAGGAGCTTCCTGAAGGAAAGTTGATCCTGGGTCAGCCGGAGGTGGATGGGGAGGGAGGTTCCATGTCTTGGCTGCCAGGTAGGAGAAGGATCTTCTCCCGGCGGTGGCTTTGCGAATGCGTGGTACGGCGGCGAGGGCGAGGCTGGTCGATCGTAGCTGGCGGGTGGGCGCGTAGAAGGTCAGGCGGTTGTTGAGGTACTTGGGGCCCAGGTTGTGGAGGGCCTTGTGTGCGTGGGTGAGGAGCCTGAACGTGATCCTCTTGCTGACGGGGAGCCAGTGCAGGTCTCTCAGGTGGCCGGAGATGTGGCTGTGTCGGGGGACATCCAAGATGAGTCGTGCGGAGGCGTTCTGGATGCGCTGGAGTCTTTTCTGAAGTTTGGCTGTGGTTCCGGCGTAGAGGGTGTTTCCGTAGTCCAGTCGGCTGGGGACGAGTGCCTGGGTGACCGTCTTCCTGGTTTCGGTGGGGATTCATCGGAAGATCTTACGGAGCATGCGCAGGGTGTTGAAGCATGATGATGAGACGGCGTTGACTTGTCTGGTCATCGAGAGGAAGGAGTCCAGGATTAAGCCCAGGTTGTGTGCGTGGTCCGTTGGCTTGGGAGTGGTGCCCAGGGCAGGGGGCCACCAGGAGTCGTCCCAGGCGGAATTCGATGATCCTAGGATGAGGACTTCCGTCTTGTCTGAGTTCAGTTTCAGGCGGCTGTTCTTCATCCACTCTGCGACATCTTTCATCCCTTCGTGCAGGCTGGTTCTGGCGGTGGCGGGGTCGTTGGTGAGGGAGAGGATCAGCTGGGTGTCGTCAGCGTAGGAGATGATGTTGAGGTTGTGTTTGCGTGCGATGGCTACGAGAGGGCTCATGTAGACGTTGAAGAGGGTTGGGCTGAGTGATGATCCTTGTGGTACGCCGCAGATGACTTCAGTGGCTTCGGATCTGAACGGGGGGAGGCGGACTCTCTGGGTTCTTCCGGCGAGGAACGAGATGATCCACTCCAGTGCCTTCTCTTGGACTCTGATGTTGCTGAGGTGCTGCACTAGGGTGCGGTGGCAGACAAAGTCAAACGCTGCAGAGAGGTCCAGGAGGATGAGGGCCGCTGTTTCCCCGTTGTCGAGCAGGGATCTGATGTCATCAGTGGCTGCGATGAGGGCGGTCTCGGTGCTGTGGTTGGCTCGGAAACCGGACTGCGAGGGGTCGAGAGATCCATTCGTCTTGAGGAAGGCGGCAAGCTGTCTGTTGACGGTCTTCTCGATGACTTTGGCAGGAAAAGGGAGGAGCGAGATGGGGCGGTAGTTCTTGAAGTCGGTGGGGTCTGCTGTTGGTTTCTTCAGGAGGGCGCTGAGCTCCGCCTGCTTCCAGATCTCCGGGAAGGTGGCGTTGTTGAAGGAGGTGTTGACGATGTCCCGGAGTTCGGGTGCGATGATGGAGTCGACCTTGTTGAAGACGTGGTGAGGGCAGGGGTCGGTTGGTTATCCGGAGTGGATGGTGTTCATCGTGCGGGTGGTGTCTTTGGTGCTGACCGGGGTCCAGGCGCAGAGGGTGGTGGTAGGGGGGCGCTGGTTCGGTGGTAGGGTGCGTGGTAGGTGCGCCGAAGCTGTTGTGTATATCGGCGATCTTGCGGTGGAAGAATGAGGCGAGAGAGTCGCAGAGGTCTTGCGAGGGGGTGATGTTGTTGTTTCCGGTGCTGGGGTTGGAGAGCTCTTTGACGATGCTGAAGAGTTCCTTGCTGTTGTGGGCGTTGTTGTCCATTCGTTCTGTGAATGCTGTCTTCTTGGTGGTGCGGATCAGCTGGTGGTGTTTGCGGGTGGCGTACTTGAGGGCAGTCATGTTGTCTGTGGTCTGGTCGTGGTGCCAGGCTTTCTCGAGGGTGCGGCAGTTCTTCTTGGAGTTCTTGAGTTTGTCAGTGAACCAGGAGGCTTTCTTGCTGCCGGGTCTGTTGGGAGTGTTCTTCAGTGGTGCAACATCATTTGCGCAGTTGGTGAGCCACTGTGTGAGGTTGCTGACTGCTTCGTTGGGGTCCGTTGTGCTGGTGGGAGGGTTCTGACGGAGGGAGGTGGTGAGCTGCTCGGTGGTGATCTTGCTCCAGCTCCTGTGAGGAATTTGTTGCGGGTGGTGGTGGGTCGTTGTTCTTCTGAAGCTGAAGTGGATGCAGCTGTGGTCAGTCCAGTGGAGTCCGGTGGAGTGACTGAAGGAGATGTACCTGCTGGAGGAGAAGACGGGGTCAAGCGTGTGGCCAGCGTAGTGGGTGGGGGTGTTCACCAGTTGCTTGAGTCCGAGGTTGGCGAGGTTGTCCAGCAGGGTGGTGGTGTTGCTGTCCTTGTTGTTCTCCAGGTGGAAGTTGAGGTCCCCTAGGAGGATGTAGTCAGCGGAAGGGAGGGCGTACGGGCTGATGAAGTCTGCGATGTCTTCGCTGAATTGTGTGCGTGGTCCTGGGGGTCTGTAGATGAGGGTGCCTCTGAGGGTGGTCTTGGGATCGGTGTGTATCTGGAAGTGGAGGTGTTCGGCGGTGGTGAAGGTGTCGTCGGAGTTGGTCGTGATGCAGATGGTGTTCCTGTGGACGATGGCGATGCCTCCTCCGGTCTGGTTGACGCGGTCCTTCCGGGTGATCTTGTATCCGTCCGGGATGGCTGTGGCGATGTCAGGCGCTGAGGAGGCGTTCATCCAGATTTCTGTAAGGAAGGCGAAGTCTGGTGATGTTGTGTCGAGCAGGTTCCAGAGTTCGACGGCGTGTCTGTGGACTGAGCGGGTGTTGAGCAGGATGCCCTTGAGGTGGTTGCTGCTGGTGCTCGGCTTGTCGGGTGCGGTGCAGGTCTGGATGCAGGTGAACTTGCAGGCTTGGCAGGTGAAGGGTCCGTGGGTGCGTTTCAGGGTGGCTCGGTAGCAGGCGGGGTTCCGGCCGTGGTTGAGTGCGTTGAGGGTGGCGGCGTCGTAGGTCCGTCACGTGGGCTGGCCTCCTCGGGGGCCAGGGGTCCTGGCGCTGGGCGTGGGCCAGGCGCGGACGGGCGCAGACGGGCTTGCCTTTGGCACGCCTTCGGCGCACAATCGGCACACTCGCTGGGCGTGAACGCTGTGCGTACGCGCTGACTCTGCCATAAATGGAGAGTGGGAGGGAGGGAGGAGCAGCTGGGAGGCAGGAGCGGGGTGGCGGCTAGGAGGGGGCGAGGGTACAGAAAAAGAAGGGGGGCAGGGCCGCGGGGGAGCAGCGGCAGGGAGCGGGGGAAACAGCGGAAAACAGGCGGCAGAGGGGCACAAAACCGGATAAAAACAGGGGCACAACGATCAGACAATAAGCACAAGATTGGGCACAAAAGCAGAGAAAAACACAACACAACAGGCGACAGAGAGAGGCACAGAACCGGAAAAAAACTGGGGCACGACGATCAGACAATGAACACAAGATTGGGCACGAAAGCAGAAAAAAAAACACAGCCAAGGGGCACCTGAGCCCAGGGGGCAGCGGCGAACAGGCGTCAGCAGCAGGGGGAACCGGCGCACTCAGGAGGAGCCACGCGGCGAGTGGAGCGACCGGCTCTGACCAGGTCAGGTCAGCCCCTTATCTGACCCCCCTGGGAGGCGGAAAGCCCACTAGGCACCAGAGATTTTTTTTCCAAAGTTGGGGGTGGGGTCTACCTAAAATGGGTATGCCAATGCCCACCCCACACCTCAAAAAATGCCACAGTCTTTCTGCCCCCCGAGGAGACAGATTGGGGCAGTAGCCCCTGATCTGCCCCCCAGGGGGAGTCAGAGAACACACTAGGCGCCAGCGATTACGCTGGGTTTTTTATGCGTGGGGGTGGGGGTTGCCCAGAATGGGCATACCAATACCCCCACCCCCAAACTAATAAACTAATAGTCACAGTCGTTCTGTCCCCCCTTGGGGGCATATCCGGGCAAACCCCACCCCCGATTACCCCCAGGGTGGCAGAAAACCCACTAGGCACGGCCTTGTTTTTAGCAATGTGCCTACCTGTGGGTTTTGGGCCTAAGCGCAACTGGCACATAGGGAAATCTAGCAAACCTGTACACTTTTTTTAACTAGACACCCAGGGGAATACAGGATGGGGAGATTTGTCTGGCTCTCACCTGGTTCTGTTACCCAGAATCGTCACATTTCTGTGGTGGAAAGTTCTGGAATCTGCGTGGATCCACAAAATTTCACCCATCACGCATTTCCCAAAGTCTTCCGAGAAAAATGGTACCTCACTTGTGTGGGAAGGCCCAGTGCCCGCAAAAGGAAATAGCCCAAAACGCCTAGCTGTAGATTTTGAACCCTAGCTCTGCCGGCACCTAAGGAAACTTAGCAAACCTATACATTTTTGAAAACTAGACACCCAGGGGAATCCAGGATAGGGGGACTTGTCTGGCTCTCACCAGGTTATGTTACCCAAAATCCCTTGCGAACCTCAAAATCTGTAAAAAAACAAATTTCCCTCACATTTCTGTAGTGGAAAGTTCTGGAATCTACGTGGAGCCACAACATTCCACCCACCACGCATTCCCCAAAGTCTTCAGAGAAAGATGGCACCTCACTTGTGCGGGTAGGCCTAGTGCCTGCAACAGGAAACGTCCCAAAACGCAACATGGACACACCACATTTTCACAGTGAAAACTGACCCTTTTTTTGCAAAGTGCCTAGCTCTAGATTTTTAACCCTAGCTCTGCCGGCACCTAGGGAAACCTAGTTAATCTATACGTTTTTAAAGCTAAACACCCAGGGAAATCCAGGATGGGGTGACTTGTCTGGCTCTCACCAGGTTCTGTAACCCAAAATCCCTTTCAAACCTCAAAATGTATCCAAAAAACATGTTTTTCTCGCATTTCTGTGGTGAAAAGTTCTGAAATCTGCATGGATCCACAAAATTCCACCCACCCAGCATTCCCCAAAGTCTTCTGGGAAAAATGGTACCTCACATGTGTGGGAGTGTCAAGTACCCGCAACAGGCAATGGTCCAAAACTTATTGATGAGACATCAAAATTACCTATCACAAAAACAACTTGGTTTTGCAAGGGGGGTCCCATGGGTTTTTGCCCCAAGGCTCGGCGGCCATCTTGGGAAACATACCACACCCACACATTTCTGAAAACTAGACATCCTGGGGAGTCCAACGAGGTATGGCTTGCGTGGACCCCCCCAAAGTTTTCCTACCCAGAATCCCCTGCAAACCTCAAATTTAGCTGAAAAAAATTAAAATGTTCTCAAATTTCTGTGTGGGAAAGTTCCGGAATCTGCATGGATCTACAAATTTCCTACTACCCAGCATTCCCCCAGGTCTCCTGATAAAAATGGTACCTCACTCCCGTAGGTGGGTCAAGTACCCGTGACAGGCAAGGAATCAAAACTTATTGAGCAGACATCAAAATTACCTATCACAAAACAACCTGATCTTGCAGGGGGGGGGGGGGGTAACCTGGGTTTTTGGCCCTGGGCTTGGAGGCCATCTTAGGAAACTACCAAACCCACACATTTCTGAAAACTAGACACCCGGGGGAGTCCAGCGAGGTGTGGCTTGCATGGACCCCCCAACGTTTTCCTACCCGGAATCCCCTCAAACCTCAAATTAAGCTGATAAAATCAAATTTTTCTCAAAGTTCTGTGTAGGAAAGTTCTGGAATCTCCATGGATCCACATTTTGCACATATATTCTTGTGTGGAATCACCGTGCTGGCACAAATGTCCTACCCCACAGTGTTCCCCTCAGTCTCACGAGTAAAATGATACCTCACTTGTGTGAGTGTCCAATGCAGAATTGCTTAAAAAAAAATTTTTTTTCAATGTAGTGCTTAGAATTCTCAGTTCTATACCCTTAATCCCTATGTTTTGGGCTCTTCCCAGTCACAGGCTCCTGCCCCACCCACACAACCCACACAAGTGAGGTATCATTTTACTCGGGAGACTGAGGGTAACGCTGTGGTGTAGGACATTTGTGCCGGCACCGTGATTCCACCCCAAAACATGTAGAAAATGTATTTTTTTATCTAAATTTGAGGTTTGCAGGGGCTTCTGGGAATGAAAATGTTGGGGGATCCACTCAAGCCATTCCTCGTTGGACTCCACCGGGTGTCTAGTTTTCAGAAATGTGTGGGTTTGGTAGTTTCCCAAGGTGGCCGCCGAGCCTGGGGCCAAAAACCCAGGAGACCTCCTTGCAAAACCAGGTTGCTTTGTGATAGGTAATGTTGATGTCTCCTCAATACGTTTTGGGCCCTTGCCTGTCGCTGGTACTTGACCCCCCCCACGTGAGTGAGGTACCATTTTTATCGGGATACCTGGGGAAATGCTGGGTGGTAGGAAATTTGTGTGTGATTTTTTCAGCTACATCTGAGGTGTGTAGGGGATTCTGGGTAGGAAAACGTTGGGGGGCTCCACGCAAGCCATACCTTGTTAGACTCCTCCGGGTGTCTAATTATCAGAAATGCGTGAGTTTGGAATGTTTCCCAATTTGGCCGCCGAACCTGGGGCTAAAAACCTAGGTGACTCCCCTTGCAAAACCAGGTTGTTTGGTGATAGGTCATTATGATGTCTCCTCAATACGTTTTGGTCCCTTGCCTATCATGGGTACTTGGGGCACCAACATGAGTGAGGTAATATTTTTATCGGGAGACCTGGGGGAACGCTGGATGGTAGGAAGTTTGTGGATCTACTCAGATTCCAGAACTTTCCACCACAAAATGTGAGGAAAATGTGTTTTGTTTGACAAAGTTTGAGGTTTGCAAGGGATTCTGGGTAACAGAACCTAGTGGGAGCTAGACAAGTCACCCCATTGTGGATTCCCTTTGGTGCCTAGTTTTAAAAAGCTATATAGGTTTACTAGGTTTCGCAAGATGCATGCAGAGCTAGGGTTAAAAATCTACAGCTAGGCACTTTGCAAAAAAAGGGTCAGTTTTCACTGTGAAAATGTGGTGTGTCCATGTTGCATTTCGGGCCGTTTCCTGTCGCTGGCACTTGGTCTACTCACACAAGTGAGGTACCATTTTTCTCAGAGGACTTTGGGGAATGCGTGGTGGGTGGAATTTTGTGTAACCACGCAGATTCCCAAACTTTGCACCACAGAAATTTGAGGTAAACGTGTTTTTTTCGACGATTTGTGAGGTTTGCAAGGGATTCTGGGTAACAGAACCTGGTGAGAGTCAGACAAGTCACCCCATACTGGATTCCCTCGAGAGTCTAGTTTTAAAAAATTTATAGGTATGCTAGGTTTCCCTAGGTGCCGGCAGAGCTAGGGTTAAAAATCAACAGCTGGTCACTTTTCAAAAAATGGGTCAGTTTTCACTGTGAAAATGCGATGTGTCCACGTTGCATTTTGGGCCATTTCCTGTCATTGGCACTAGGCCTACCCAAACAAGTGAGGTACGATTTTTTTCAGAAAACTTTGGGGAATGCGGGGTGGGTGGAATCTTGTGGACCCATGCAGATTCCAGAATTTTCCACCACAGAAAAGTGATGAAAATAACTTTTTGGGGACACATGTTGAGGTTTGCAAGAGATTCTGGGTAACAGAACCTGGTGAAAGCCAGACAAGTCACACCATCCTGGATTCCCCTGGATATCTAGTTTTCGGAAATGTATAGGTTTGCTATGATTGCTGGGTTTCCCTAGGTGCCAGCAGAGCTAGAGTTCAAAATCTACAGCTAGGCACTTTGCAAAAAAAGGTTCAGTTTTCACTGTGAAAATGTGGTGTGTCCACGTTGCGTTTTGGCCTGTTTCCTGTCACGTGCCCTAGGCCTACCCACACAAGTGAGGTACCATTTTTCTTGGAAGGCTTTGGGAAATGCGGGATGGGTGGAATTTTGTGGATCCAAGCAGATTCTAGAACTTTCCACCACAGATATCTGAGAAAAATGTGTTTTTTTTCAAAGTTTGAGGTTTGCAAGGGATTCTGGGTAACAGAACCTGGTGAGAGCCAGACAAGTCACCCCATCCTGGATTTCCCTGGGTGTATAGTTTTCAAAAATGTATAGGTTTGCTAGGGTTCTCTAGGTGCCGGCACAGCTAGGGTTCAAAATCAAGAGCTAGGCACTTTGCAAAAAAAGGGTCCGTTTTCACTGTGAAAATGTGGTGTGTCCAGGTTGCATTTTGGGCCATTTCCTGTCTCGGCCACTACACCTACCCACACAAGTGAGGTATAATTTTTATATGGCAACTTAGGGGAACACAAACAATATGTAAAAAATAAGTCACTTTGAAAAATGACCTATAATTCACAGGCTGGTATGGGTACCCACAATTCAGGAGATGTGCAAATAGTATTGGTTCTAAATTCTGTTTTGTTCCCATATCAGAAATACAAAGGTGACTCTTATACCGATTTTTCCCTGTTTATATTTTGCCAAATGAACTGCTATATACCCGGTACACAATAAAAAACCATTACAAGACGCTGCTCAGTTATTGGCTCTGGGTTCCTCGAGTTCTTGGTGAACCTATAAGTCCTATATATCCCCACACCAAAAGGGTCCTTCGGATGTAACAGTATATTGCTTTCAAACATCTATCATACTTTGTAGAAGTTACAGGTAAAAACATTGGCACAAATGGCTGTTTTTTTTAACTCAATTTCAATTTATTCTATTTTCAACTGTTAGTTTCTATACAAAATCATTGATGGATCTACTTAAATGACCCCTTGCTGAATTTAAAATGTTGTCTACTTTTTAGAAATGTATAGATTTCTAGGATCCATCACTGCTTTCATACCCATTTTTTCCATTAACTGGAAGGAGGTTGAAAGCACAATAAATAGCAAAAATAGTCTATGTCCCAGAAAAATGCCAAAACTGTATACAAATGTTTGGTTTTTTGACAAAGGTCTGCTTGTCCCTGAAATCTGGTAAGATGGTGATTTCAGCACCACAACTCCCTTGTTGATAGCATTTGCAGGGAAAAAACCAACCACTTTTATCTATAGCCCTTTTTTCCCATTAAAAAAACGCATTTGCTGTATTTTGGCTAATTTCTGGGTCCCCTCCAGGGGAATCCACAAACCCTGGGTACTTTTAGAATCCCTGTGATGTTGGAAGAAAAGGACGCAAATTTGGCATGTGGTCAAAAAGTTACGGGGGCCTAAGTGCGAACTACCCCAAATAGCCAAAAAAAGGATTTGCAAAGGGGGGGGCTAGCAGCGAAGGGGTTAAGAGTAGAGTTGGGCATCTGTCTGAAGGGTGATCCCATCCCCCTCCTGAAAATCTTGCAGGGACTGCTGGTATGTCTGTTAGTGCAGAACTGTCCCAACGTGGACTTGATAGCACATGTGCAGGTGTCGGCACCATAATCAACTTTTACTGAAGCATCGAATTCCCATCACCCCCAAGTGGCAAAAAGGATTGGTAAGATGCCCTCTGCCTGGTGGTGCAGCCATTGTTTTTGTGACCTTGATGTAAGCATGAGTCCCATTCAAGGGGCTTCTGGAGCCCATTTTCTGCTCCAGGCATCTCTGACATGTACACATGTCCGGAAGACTTCAAGACTTTCATTGAAGCCACTGGTATCAAGCACTTTCGTATGTAACGGCACAGACGCTCCACCATTTTGCCAACTTACATTGAGGGAGAGGTGTGGTGCAGAGGGCAGAGCTGCTGACTCAGGGGCTCGGGCTCACGGTTCGATCGCCGGCGGCTGCTCAACTCGACATCATGAGACGCTGTGCAATAGCTCACCTAATCCCGCCGACGGCCCCCAGCACCTTTAAACCGTAAGGAGTGATATGTTTGCACTTTACAAATAGGAATTATTATGAGGTACCTGCAGTTTAGTTTCTTTCAGTAGCTTATCCTATATTTCGTTATTTTACATACTGTGTAGGCTCTTTGAGCAGGCTACATGCGGTTGTAAACAGCAGGTGTCGGGGCAGTGGTTTCGGTGTCACAAAATACGTGTCTCATAAGTGAAAGGACAGGGGCACCATATCTGCGGGTAATTACACCAAAGTGTATTCGACGTCAGGAACAGTGGCGTAGCTAGCCCTCTGGCCGCCCGCGGCGGTTCATGCATTTGCCGCCCCGGTTCAGTGAAGAGCGGGGGTTGCTGGCTAATTTTCTCTGCTTGCCCTGCGGCAAACACACTGAGGAGCAGTGGGGGGCTTTTGCCGCCCCGAGACGGCAGGTAAGAGTGGGGGAGACCACCACCCGCAAAACTTGTGCCGCCCAGGGCAGACCGCCCCCGCACCCCTCTAGCTACACCACTGGTCAGGAGTTCCTTCAAGTGTGCTAGTACAGTGGCTT
The DNA here is from genome assembly GCF_964261635.1 of Lissotriton helveticus. Lineage (NCBI taxonomy): Eukaryota > Metazoa > Chordata > Amphibia > Caudata > Salamandridae > Lissotriton > Lissotriton helveticus. Next base: position 994,124,438 of record NC_136067.1, read on the forward strand.
CATGATCCTATATCTAATATTTCTTCTCATGATTGGGAACTGAAAGTTATTTGGCCCTTTTGGTTAAGAGAGCAGAGAAAAATTACTATTTCCTTACAATCATTAGAAATGATTTGGAACATCTTAATTATTAAAGGCTGCACGCCTGAAAATGCTTAATGACAGAATGACAATGTTCACTGACAGAGCAGGATAAAAATCAGGGGTGTAGCTTCAGGGTCGGTGCTTGGGGTGTTACACCCCCTAGTAAATGTATTTTCTGGTAAAGAGATGGGTCCAGGTTGTGAGAGGTGATCCTGGTATATGATGTCCCCTAATTAAACTGGGCACCTTGCACCAGTACAAACAACCCTTATGGTGATTTAAGAGGTCAACGATAACCTTATGAAAGCTATCCAAGTGGTAGCTGTTTAGAGCAGCCTTCAGGCTAAGTCCTGCAGGAATGTTAAGCAGCCTTTTTGTATTGGTTAAATGAAAGGAGAACCACACAGTAGTTAAAGGACTATATATTTATTATTATAAGACCTTAAATACCTCACTGTATCTGCTACACATATAGATAAACATGCAGATAAACATAAAGCACACGCTACTTTAGCACAGAAACAATTGTAGGTAGCACTTATACACAGTGGGCTCCAGAGGGAGACCAAACCATATACTAAAATAGTGGTATAAGAACTACGACTCGAGTCAAGACAGAGTCTAGAGTGTGTAGAATTGCAGGGACCCCAAGGAACCACCCAAGGTGAGTAACTAGGGACCCCATGGAGGATGGGTGCAGTGTGAGAACACAAATGCGTGCTACGGGCAATTCAAGAGGAGTCGTGGTTACAGTTTTAAAGTTAAAGGACCCTTTCCAGTGGATTACAAGGAAATCCTTTGGAACATAGAAGGTTGGGGAGCCACCCTACCCGTGGATACCAAAGTACCAGAGTTACCTATTCCAGAGAAGCCGGGTGCATAGGTCTGAAGAGGGGTCGGAAACCGCTGTCATTCTCAATGAGAGAAATGCCACTGCTGGAAAGAAGAAAAGTGTCCGGTGGAATTTGCAGGTGGACTTTTGATGGAAGGAACCTGAAAGCAGAGGGGACAGAGTCTGGGTCACTCAGGAGTAACCAGGGCTCTGTAGACCAATGCCTACCGATGTTGGGTGCTTCAGGTGCAAAGAAGGAGACCTTGACTCTACAGCTGCAGGGACCAGGAGATGTCGAGGATGACCAGGAACCGGTTTCTTGTTCAGAATCTTGTCCACGTCGAATTTAGGGTCCTACAGCCAGGTAAGCCCTTTTGTACCCACGGAAGAGGAATGGACAGATTCAGGGGACCCTCCCAGGGGAGGGTCAGGACAGGGGGGTGGTTACACCCATGTTCTTTGTCCAGTTTCATGCCGGAGCAGGAGCCAACGGCTCCCAGAACTGGTTTGGACTGGACTAAGCACAGGGACACCAAATGTGTACCTCGTGCAGATTTTCAGGCACTTTGGAAGTGCATCCACCAAGCTCCAATACACTAACTCCTGTCTGGGAGGTGGTCACACCTCCCTGTGACAGGATGCCTATCGTGCTGCATTCCTTTGCTCGAGCTTGGCTCAGCAGCTGGAGGGCAGAAATGTGCCGCTGGTTGGCAGCATCCATTTTATGTTTTACGGGTCAAGAAGGCCGGTACCGGGAAGACCAGGGACCCCCGAAGCTTGCTTCTGAGGGGTGAAATCATACGTCCCACACTGGTTACCGGTGTGGAGGTTTGATACCAAACAGGACATGTTTTGTTTCAGCCGTTTTTGAGATAGCATTTACCGCAAGGTTATAATGCACCTGTACCTGTATGTCTGGCTGTGTCACTGACAACACGGGTGTATGGTCTCTGTAGGCTGCAGAGGGGCTCTGCTCATGCAGGGGCACCTGTCTCACGTAAAACCCAGCACCCTGCCTTCAGGATTGTCAAGGCCTGCTATAGGGGTGACTTACAGGTTTTAATGTGTAGTGACCTATAGATATAGCAAAACCCATATCTATCGTAAGTATTGCATGCACCATCTTACACAAACTGCAATGGCAGGCCTGTAATTCCATTTTGCATGGCCTCTCATGGGCATCATAATGCATGCTTCAGTCCGAGGGAGGCCTTGGGGTACCTATGCCTTGGGTACAGGTGTACCATATACTACGGACTTATAAGAGTACCCCAGTATCCAATCTGGAGTGTACCTAAGTACACGTCATAACATTTTAACTGCTACCTCGCTAGCGGGTTTTCCCGCTGTGCGCTGAATTTTGAAAAACGCGCGGTTTGTGACAAAGCCAGCTCGTCATCCGCGTATCGCAGGTAACGCCCATGACGAGCTGGCTTTGTCATCCGCATCGAAGGGGTTAAGGAGAAAGCAGATAGACTGGGGTCCTGATTAGCAGGATTTGTCAGACTAGTCAAAAAAATTGAAACATCAAGTAAAAAGTGGGGATAAACATAGGAAGCAGATCCTACTTTCCTACACAGGTGCTTTCAGTCGGGTATGATGAGGTGTCTGTCGGATTTCACCTGGAATTATTCCATACACACAAATAAAAATGCACACACACTCTCTCCCTCTCCGTCTTCAAAAATATTAGTTATTTTACAAAAGATTGTTTCCTCTCCCTTCGTATGTGTACCAATCCTCATTTGTCTCCCTCTCCACTGACCCGTTAGCTCCTCTCATGCGCCCTGCTTGTCATAATAGTGTGATTTTAACATTATATGCCAGTGTGATTGTTGTTAAATCCGAAGTTCACCCCCCCCACCCCATGCACTCCCCCTCCAGTCTTACACCAAGACACGCCCCTGGTGAAAATGCTGCATTTAGCCTATGTTCACCTCTAAAATATCTGCTATAAAATTATACACAAATGTTAGAATGTTTGCTTTTGAGAACAGTGCTAGACTATGAAAAAAATGAAGGCCACATTTGGGCCATGTGCCTGAAATCGCGCCAGTTTGAAGAACGCCGAAGAAAGCTTCCTTTATTCATGTCCTCGGTGGAGTTTATTGTAATTGTACAAATGTCAACTCTTTCGAAGGGGAGCCAGCGCAAACATCTGAACTGCCCTCTGAAGTTGGCAATTCAAACAGCAGAACGGTGCCTGAATGCCATGCCATGCCAAGACACTTCACTGGAGGTTGCCCTTTAAAAATGGGGCCTGGCCAAGTGACGCAGAGGGAACGTGGGGGGAGGGGAGGGACTAGGGAGTGAAGGACGCACAGGCCCATCCACACAGGCATCTGTACTGTTACGTTTTATGCGAGCAGCCCTCCCATTCAAGTGATAGTGCCCATTTCTGTGGATTAATGTAACCGGAATAAAATTATAGTTGTAGCATACTTGGGGGTAGAGAGGCACGCAAAAGGGCTGCCCCTATGCCCCCCATGTACTGGCTATGTAAACATTGGCCATATAAATACATCAAAATCCGGGTATCCCACTGGGGGGGGGGGGGTCGACGATACCATTTCTTTATTTGCAGATGATATTCTTTTCGACTAAGGAGTCTCGGGGTAAAAAGTGTACGAAGCAAAATTGGAGCTTCTTCGTTTGGGTCTTTCAGACATGGAAATTCAAAATCTTAGGGAACACACTCCCTTTAAAATTAATACCAACGGAATTTGCTATTTGAGTGTTAACCTTACTTACTCACAGGCGGGTTCCATGCCCACATGCCCAAACTTTGGAAATATATCAAACTAGACATAGATACATGGAACCGACGTTATATCTCATGGCTGTGATGTATTGAAGTGATCGATATGAATTTTGTACCCCAGCTGCTCTTCATTTTCCAGACTCACCCCTTGTGCATTCCATAATCAACGCTGTTCGGCTTCAGAAGAGCTCTAGTTTAATTTGTTTGGCAGGGTAAAGCTACAAGAGTATCCAAGAAAATTCTGCTTGCACCAAAAGAGAAAGGGGGTTTAGATTTTCTGCATAACCTTAACTACTATAGAGCTGCACAATTAAGACTAATAAGGGGAATGGTCTTAAAGAGAATCCTGTAAACACTGGTTCCATATGGACAGTGCCATTGTAGGAAGGTCATTATGAGACATAATTTGGAAATCATGCAAATAGAGTCCTCAGAATGCATACGGTAGACAGACAACTAGTCTTTTAATGGAGATATGGAACACCATGGCCACTAAATGTGCCATCACAACATTTTCTTCACTCTTAGCCTGTATTTTAGACAACCTAGACTTTACACCAGCAACTGACCTTCCACCCACATCAGGAGAATGATATTAGCTATGTTCTTGAAAGGAGAGATTCAAACCTTTTTCAACTGATGGAACACACACAACCTTCTGAAACAGGAACAGTTCAAGTACCAGCAGATACGTAATTGGGTTCTGCATCCACAAATAAAAGAAGAGCTGCATGACTACTAACACAGGGAGAGTGGCTTCTTACAAAAAATCACAAAATCAGGGAGTGGGTATCAGCTTATTATAAATATCTCTGTGCCTCACCGATATTGGCCTCTTGCTCTTATATGCACACGTGGGTGGGTTACAGCATTCCAACACAACATCACTGTTCAAAGTTGGGGATAGCTATGGAGGGATATATGAATATAATTCGTCACTCCAACACAGAGAATCTGCACGTAAGGTAATGACAGGCTGGTACCTTACACCTGATAAATTGTATAGGATGTTCCTGCAAACGACCACAAATAAATGTTGGAGTGGGTGTGCGATTATTGGGAACCCTTTACTTGTGTGGTAGAGTTGCCCCAAACTGCAAAGTTATAAATAAGCCCCAAACTGTGAGCCCTAGATGGAGTTCATGGTGTTGGAATATTTAGGACACCATGGCACTAGAAAAAGTAATCAGTCGTGTGGCCAAAAAGACAGAGAAAACCTAGGGAAAACTGCTATATATGGACAATGAAAAAGGAACTGTGACATGCCCACTTAGACTGCATGCATTAAGACTATTTGATTGATTGCATTTGATTAATCTAGACATGCATGTAGATTCAAAGGTTAGAGACCGCTGTGGAACAAACATAGAAACATAATCCCTTTATTCACTGCGACTGCGCTGTAGGGCTTAGGATGCCTATGGTGCCCCTCTAAACTTCCCTATACTGTGTTGTGCCTGCCCCACAGTGCAGAGATGTTTCAAAACATCAATTTTTCAATAGACTCTTGTGCTGCGGGCCTTTTCCGCCCGCCGCACAAGCTTCCATTGTAAAAATGGATGTTATATGGGAGGTCCCATTGTAAGGGTGTGGTCGTTTCTGCAACGGTTCGTCTGCGCAACATCGTAATACGACCCTAAGTGTCTGAGAGAGGCAGAAGGTATTTTTCCAATAAATGTAACTTAATGTGTGAACTGTGCATTAACAAGATTATTTTATCTTGGTGAACCTTTAAAAATATATATATATGTTTACTTTTTGCTATTATTTTCAGGTAAATATTTGTATTTTATGTTCACAAGTTTATTTGTATATATAGTTTTATGCTGTGAGTAGTTTTTGTCAGTGTAATATTATTTTTCAAGGTAAGAGATGCTTTATAGATCATATGGTGTATTGTTTAAACTTTAATATACTTAACTGTTTTATGAAGATATTGTGGTCTTCTGATTTTGGTCGATATTTTTGACTTTACAGGCAAAATATATGGCCATATTTTGTTGTCGATATTTTTGTATGTGATATTTTGCCAAACAACCCATTTGTGCATGATTTCACCCAGTCCTGGGTATTAAATCAGAAATGTGTACAATTTGCACTCACAATTTGTGACAGGTTTTACTGCCACTAATTGCAGGAACAAACTCCTGCTCTGGGTGCAATTTTCAACCGGAGGAGTGAGAAAGGCTTTGTGATTCTAGGACATTTTACTATTGGGATAAAGCTAAGCTTTTATTATGATTCATATGTGATGTTACCTGGTCTTTTGGTAGTCGGTTTGCTATAATGGAAGGTTCTTGATATGCTGAAGTCTCTTTTGGTAACATAGTGTCACGAGCCATATTTAGAGCATTTGACAGAGATGTCATTGTCCCATTCGAGCAGTAGACATTAGGCCATATGTAATTTATGAGAATTCTGAAGATAGCAGTAGTCAATTAATCAGTGCTAACACAGTCCTCATCCTCGATTCCTGCAGCAAGGGATGTTCTAATTGTAGAATTCATGAAGACGATGTAGGGCAGTTTGCCAGCATGCCAGACTGCCTGCGACTGATGGCACTGTATCTAACGGGTGAGCTGCTCAATGCACATGGCATGTACAATGCGCATGTGAGACAAAGTCCTGTTATCAGAGGTATTGGAACACTTACCGCTATTGGAGACTTGATAGGCACCATGGCATTTCCTCATGTGTATCCTCATGATGGATAAGCAGCAAGCCAGCCTGTTTCCATTGCATTCACTGCGATTAGTAATTTAGTATGTCAAATGAGGAATATAAATGATCACCAGTTATGTTTTCAGTTCTTGATTTTTCCCTTGTAAGCAGGAGATTGGCCAAACTGTCAAAGGACACTAGCCTGCCAAAACAAAGGTCTCTGCTTAGGCATTTCAGCACTACAATGTTCACACTCTTTAACACTGTCCCTCACTCACACTCTTTTTCTATCACTCTCTCGTTCATCTCTCCCTCACTCTACCACTTATTCTCACTCTTAGTCTCATTAATTCACACCTTAATCTAACAAACTCTCCTATCTTTCTCACTCTTACACTCGTTCTCAACCCCCCACTCTTGTTCACTCTCACTGTCACTAAATCTTTAACTTACATTAAATCACTCTCATGCTCTCTCACACAGTCACACTCTCGTGTAGCCTTTCTCACACTCGCTTTTCCACTCTCTCCCACATTCTCTCAGCCACTCTCACTCTTTCACACTCTCCATGGGCTTGTAAATAAGGCACACAGTTCCTACCAGGGGAATGGGCTAATTCATAAAGCATTAATGGGTAATCAATCAATCAAGCAATCAATCATTTGTAAAGCGCACTACATGACCGCGAGGGTCTCAAGGCGTTGGGGGCGGGGCGCTACTGATCGAACAGTCAAGGCTTGAGTATCCTCCTGAAGGTCAGCAGGTCTTGGGTCTGTCGTAGGCTCAGTGGAAGGGTGTTCCATGTCTTGGCAGCGAGGTGGGAGAAGGATCTCCCACCGGTGGTTGTTCTTCGGATGCGCGGGACGGTGGCGAGTGAGAGATCGGCGGAGCGTAGCTGGCGGTTGGGGATGTAGAAGGAGAGCCATCTGTTGAGGTAGGCTGGGCCAGTCTTGTGGAGTGCCTTATGTGCGTGGATGAGGAGCTTGAAGGATATCCTCTTGTTGACGGGGAGCCAGTGTAGGTTTCTCAGGTGTGGGGTGATGTGGCCGTGGTGTGGTACGTCGAGGATCAGTCTTGCCGAGGCGTTTTGGATGAGTTGTAGTCATTTGATGAGCTTGGTCGGGGCTCCAGCGTAGAGGGTGTTTCCGTAGTTGAGTCTGTTGCTGACGAGGGCCTGGGTGACTGTCTTTCTTGTATCTGTCGGGATCCATCTGTAGATCTTGCGGAGCATGCGGAGCGTGTGGAAGCAGGAGGAGGAGACGGCGTTGACTTGCTTGGTTATTGAGAGCGTTGAGTTGAGGATAACTCCCAGGTTGCGTGCATGATCGGTGGGTGTCAGGCTGCCCCCAGTGCCGTCAGCCACCAGGAGTCGTCCCAGGCTGAAGGGTTGGAGCCGAGGATGAGGACCTCCGTCTTGTCCGAGTTCAGCTTCAGGCAGCTGGTCTTTATCCAGTCGGCAAAGGCTTTCATTCCTACATGGAGGTTGGCTTTGGCGGTGATGGGGTCCTTGGTGAGGGAGAGGATCAGCTGAGTGTCTTCGGCGTAGGAGATTATGTTGAGGTCGGGCTACGTGTGCGAGCAGGGCCATGTAAATGTTGAAAAGCATCGGGCTGAGGGAGGATCCCTGGGGTACGCCGCAGATGATCTCGGAGGCTTTGGAACGGAATGGGGGAGGCGGACGCTCTGGGTTCTACGGGAGAGGAAGGAGGTGGTCCGATCCAGAGCCTTGTCTCGGATCCCTGCGGCGTGGAGGCGTGCCCCTAGTGTGCAGTGGCAGACGGTGTCGAAGGCGGCTATCTTGCGGTGGAAGAAGGTGGTGAGGGAGTCGCACAGGGCTTGCGACGGCGGGATGTCGTTGGTATTGGAGCTGGGGTTAGAGAGTTCTTTCACGATGTTGAAGAGCTCCTTGCTATTGTGTGTGTTGTTGTCGAGGCAGTCATTGAAGGAGGTCCTCTTGGCCACCCTGATGAGGTGGTGGTGGTTGCGGATGGCGTCCTTGTGTGCTGCGTGGCTGTCCGGAGTTTGTTCACTGTGCCATTTCTTCTCTAGTTTCCGGCAGGCTTGCTTGGAGGCAAGGAGTTCTGGGGCGAACCAGCTGGCACTCTTGCTGATGTCTCTGTGGGGGGTTTCTTCAGCGGGGCGAGGGTGTCGGCGCAGTCCTCAATCCAGAGTCTGAGGCTGTGGGCAGCGTTGTCGGTGTTGGAGGGTTATGTGGGTGGGCAGAGAGCGAGGTTTGCGTGTAGTTGGTCTTCGGTGATTTTGCTCCAGCAGCGTTGGGGGATCTGTTGGGTGCGGTGGTGTGTGGTGGGTTTCTGGAAGGCCAAGTGGATGCAGCAGTGGTTGGTCCAGAGGAGTTCGGTAGTGTGGCTGATGGAGATATGCAGGCTTGAGGAGAAGACGGGGTCGAGCGTGTGGCTGGCGGAGTGGGTGGGCATTGTGACGAGTTGCTTCAGTCCGAGGTTAGCGAGGTTATCGATCACAGTTGTGGAGTTGCTGTCGTTGTTGTTCTCAAGGTGAAAGTTCAGGTCTCCGAGGAGGATGTAGTCGGTGGAGGTCAGGGCGTGCGTGCTGATCAAGTCGGCGATGGAGTAGCTGAACTGGGGTGGGGTCCAGGGGGGTCGGTAGACAAGGGTGCCTCTGAGGGTGGAGTTAGGGTCTGTGTGGATCTGGAAATGCATGTGTTCGGTGTTGCTGAGCGCGTCATCGGTGCTAGTCGAGACCCTGATGCTAATGCTGTTCTTGTGGACGATGGCGATTCCTCCTCCGACTCCGTTGGTGCGGACTCTGCGGGAGATCTTGTAGCCGTCTGGGAGGGCTATGGCGATGCCGGGTGCGGAGGAGTTGTTAAACCAGGTCTCTGTCAGGAAGGCGACGTCCGGGGATGTTGTGTTGAGGAGGTCTCAGAGCTCAACGGCATGCTTGCGTGCAGAGCGGGTGTTCAGTAGTATGCATCGGAGGTGGTTGGGGTCTTTCTTGGTGGGTGGTTCGTCGGTTCTGAGGCTGGTGTAGCTGCAGTTCCGGCAGGTGAAGGGGCCGTGTGTGCGTTTCGGGGCGGCCTTGAAGCAGGTGTGGCTCCGTCCGGAGTTGAGAGCGTGCAGAGTGCTGGAGTCGTAGTGGCGGCAGCTGTCGTGGCGGGTGTGGGGTCCAGGGGTCCGCAGACGGGCTTGCCTTAGGCATGCCAGCGGCGCGGCCGCACAGCTGCCAGCATATATGGGGAGGTGGGAGGGAAAAGCAGCTGGGAGGCGGGAGGCGGGGGCATCAAATGGCCAGTGGGCAGTCAGGGGGGCGGGCCACAGGGGACTCAGCGGCGAGGGCGGTGAGGGACAACAAAGGTAGCAGAAGGAAAAAGGGGCAGAGAAACGAGCGAAAAACGAGTGGCACAGAGGGCAGAAGGGCACAAACAAATGAGTGGAATAGAGGGCCGAGGGGCACAAAACACGAGTCGAACAGAAGGCAGAAGGGCACAAAAAATAGGGAAAAACTAGTGGCACAGAGGGCAGAAGGGCACAAAAAAGCGAGTGGGACAGAGGGCAGAAGGGCACAAAAAACGAGTGGAACAGAAGGCAGAAGGGCACAAACAACGAGGAAAAAACAAGTGGCACAGAGGGTAGAAGGGCACAAAAAAACGAGTGGAACAGAGGGCAGAAGGGCACAAAAAACAGGTGGAACAGAAGGCAAAAGGGGCACAAAAACAAGGGAAAAGCGAGTGGCACAGAGGGCAGAAGGGCACAGAAAAAACGAGTGGAACAGAGGGCAGAAGGGCACTATAAACGAGTAGAACAGAAGGCAGAAGGGCACAAAAAATGAGGGGAAAAACAAGTGGCACAGAGGGCAGAAGGGCACAAGAAACGAGTGGAACAGAGGACAGAAGGGCACAAAAAACGAGTGGAACAGAAGGCAAAAGAGGCACAAAAACTAGGGAAAAGCGAGTGGCACAGAAATACCGTAAAAACGAGTGGCACAGAGGCAAAATACAGAATACAGAAATACAGGGGCAGCTGAGAACAGAAGGCACGAGAGGCACGAGGGCAGCGAGGGGAACAGAAGGGAAAACCAGGCAGGGACACAGGGGCAGCAAGGGGTACAGAAGGAAAGACCGGGCAGAGAGAGCACGGGGACAGTGAGGGGAACAGAGGGAAGAAAAAGGGGCACAGACCACGTACAGGCAGCGGGGGAAGACAGACAACAGCAGTCACAGACACAACAATGAAAATACAAGCAATACAATAAAAGCAATAAAGCGGAGGATGAACAAACCTACCTACGGCCTACCACTGGCCACCAGGGATGAGGCGCAAGTGGTAGCCTGCGGGTGGTGGAGGGCCTCTAACGCCCTCAACAGCAGCAGCTGGGGCAGGGAGACACAGGCGGTGCTGTGCGGAGGGGGAGCGACCTACCTGGTGGGGTAAGGGAATCACTACTACAGAAGTATGCTTTTATGTACTCTGAGAAGCCTTTGGGTATCAGCCTTGAAATGTCCTTTAAGTAAAAGTGTAAAGAGGGCACAGCATTTTCTATTTGCACTAACTTTATACGAATTTTCCCTGAATATATCCAGGTAATTCCCATTTTAGATGTTTTGTCAATTCACAAACGCATGTAAGAGTACATAAAAGAGTACTGCTTTACGTACTCTGATTTTCCCTCTTGAAAAGGCCCCGGAATATAAAAAAGATCTGTGTGGAAGTGTTTGGATTACATAGTGTAAATCTAGCTACAAGGTAATACACAGCTGTATAAGTGAGGCGTTTCCAGTCAAACCGTGGGAGGAAGAAGCATGATGCACACTTGGTGGAGAAGTTAGGAGAGGTTCCAAGGATTCAAAGACAAGGGGAGCCCCAAGAAGCAGGTTATAATAGGGCGCAAGAGGTTCTCGGTACAGTGGGGGAAGTCATGGAAATGAAGTATAAAGACGAGGCTTACCAATTTATTGTTGTGATGAGAATAGGAAAAGAACAAAGAGGAGTGGCCTAGGAGATGGGAAGGGTAACGGCAGGAATTATTTAGGAAAGGCCAGCAATCTATATAGATTGGGGTAAATACTGCAAGACGGTGCTCTTTGAAGAGGCGTGGCTTAAACTGGTTCCAGAGTGGAAGGCAGGAACTCAAGGTAGTAGTTATGGATTGGGGTGCAGAGCAGCAGCCTCGGTGCACAGAAAGAAAAAGACCTGGCATTTTGTCTTTTCCTACCTGTGTTTCATGATTCCCAGTCTGGCAATGTTTTGCTTTAAGTATTTGTATCCATAGCAATGGTGGGTTATCTTAAAATGCTTGTCGTTCTGATCTCAGCTGTAGGTTGTCGACATAATACACTATGTATTAAGACCAGCAGGTATAATTAAATGTACTGATGTCTCAAATTTTAAAGTTACAATTTTTTTTTCTTATTTTGTTAATTTTAGTAGTTTCTACAAATTGAGTATAATACTATAACCCCGAATCCTAATTATAACATTTTATTTTACATTTTGAAGTAATTTTCTCACACACATACAAAGGAACAGTCACTCTTAGGTTGAATACCATTTACTATTACAAGCCTTTTCCTTCATTGTCCTTATCTGTCTCCATTTAAATTATTTTTTCATTTTGTTTTTGTCTGTATTAAAAACATTGAATTGAAAATATCTAATTGAAGTAACACATTACAACGCCACTGCAATCTATATTACAACTATCTCATTATTCTATGAAAACCTACGCAAATATTAATATATATGTATATGTCAGATTCACACTCGAAGTACTTAGGGAGTATTGAGTTAGCTGGTCGACTTTACACACAGTGCTTTGTGTAAAGTATGCATTTTGCCTTTCTCAGGATATTTAAATAAATGCAAAGTAAATGAAAATGTTAAAACATAACATCTCTTCTCAATCAATAACTTTATTTGATACTTTTCAGTAACATAAAAGTATATTACAAAATAGATAAAAAGCTTAAATTTTTTAAATATCTCTTCGTTTATACAGTGCGATTATTAACATTCAAGAAAGTAAACAATTAAAACAAAGTGCCATTTACATCCTCTCTGGTGACTTTTTTTTAAAAGCGAAAATTGTCCTATGGGAATACCCCTGCATGTTTTTCCTTATTTTCAGCACCTGCCATATATAGGAAGACATTGTACAAAATACACATGGGGTGTGTAATTGTTGCAAAAATAGGAGTACTGCTCTACATTATCTAAATTAAGGGTTTTACATACAGGGAAAATATATCTCTTCCTGGAATCATCGTAAAATTTGCAAAAGAATATCATTTGCAAATTAGTTATAGGCGACACACTATCACATGAGCACATTGCTAACTCGGACAAAGAATATTTTCTCAATATTGACTATCTGCTGGAAAGAAGAGGTATATAAAAAAGATAAAAACATGCAGTGTATTTTCTTCTACTGTTATGGTGAAATCTACAGCCTACATGAAGGGAGATCAGCTGCCTCAAAGTTGTCCTTCCAAGGTTATATTTCTCTTAATGTGCTGCCTTTGCTTTCAATTAATTTGTTTTTCATTTATTTGTGATTACCATCAAGGTGTGGAAAGAAACTAAATATCAATTAATCTCCTTAAATCGCTCAGTTTTTCATGAGCCATCAAATTACGTCATTATATTCTTATATATGTTAATAAGTACTCAAAGGACTGAATCCAATATGTCTTTCAAAAATCACTGCTTGAGTTTCCTATCTTCAATCTATCAAATAGGACCTGATAACCATTCCTTTATATCATTTTTGGTACAAAGATGCCAGTTGTTAATCCTCATTCCTATGACGCTATGTTTCCTGCCAGCTTTACTATAGATGGGAGGCAGCATTTTAAAATGGGTTTGTAACCATCTCAAGAGGGCCACAAAAATGTGCAATGCATATGTGGTGTGCATCTTTTAGGAAATTATAATATTTTAACAAGCCCCATTCACAGATGGCCATCATGAAATGAATGCCTTTAACATTGGCCATCGTTGAACGGGATTCGTTGAAATATTAGAACATGCATTAGAATATTTCCACTGCAGATGTCTGTGCATACGCATCTTTAATGCCTTTCTAATATATGGTGAGAGAGTAATCATATATTTTGGGGAAATAGAAATATATTGCAGGCTTAGATAGTCAATTCACAAACATTAAACCTCAGTGAAAAGTGTTTACAAATATGAAAATAGCAGGAGCCCCAAGTGAAGTAGCACTTATGTAAATTCTAAAATATTTTCATTTCCTGGACTGAAATAAAGGCATTGTGTTGATTCACTTCTATTTTTACTATCAGGGCAAAGATGAACATGTCCTCTCAGCTCTTCTCCAGCTCTGCATGCAGAACCAGTGGGTGCCATTTTAATCATAGATAATCCAAGGGTGACCTGAAACGTTTGCCCTTTTCCCACAATGGATAAAAAAATTACAGAATGCATGCGAAGATGGCCATTGTGAATGAATGCAGATCCACAAAGGCCATTTTCTAATTTTTAAAGTTAGGTATAACAAAGGTTTTGGCTAAGCCAACAGGTTTCATGGCGTGGAAGTTATTACATGATTATTAGAATTGAGAATTATTAGGTTTGAATCTTTTTATTATTACAGATGCTATGTCATGAAACAATAAGGCACAACACCACACATTTCAATAATAAAAGAAGATCAAGAAAAACAAACCCAACACCCCCTCCCTTCACCCTTCTTCCATTCTCCCTCCCGGAGCTCACCCAATACATTTCAAATACACTTTACCCCGCACCCTCAAGTACAAGTTGATATAGCATCATCCAGGCAAAGCTAAGGCCTACCAGCCCCATTGTCATTTGATGCAGATGGAATGGATTCCTGTGGGAGCTCCAGGAGCCTCAACAGGCGCAGGTACTTGGGGCATGAAAGCTCCCTTATCTCCGTTCCGAGCAATGTAAAGAACAGGCGCCACAGATCTGAGAACAAGGCTGCATCTCCCTGTAGTGAAAGAGTTATGCATTCCATACCCAGAATGTACCATAGCTTGTGCAACCACCCCTGATGTTTGGGTATCTTGTTAGTGCCCCAATAGGACAATATATTTTGCAGTGCCGCTTCTAGGGCTATTTCCATTTGTTTTCCTTTACGTGATTTAAGGGGAAACTCGAGCTTGTTGGGCAGACCTAAAATAACATACGCCATGAAGCGCAGTATCTGCGTGTTGAGGTGGTTATCTATAGCAGATAATACTTGTTCCCAATATGAGGAAATAGCTGACGAGTCCCATAATATGTGCGTTAAGGTGCCCTCCATTCCGCAATTTATCCAGCAGTGCAGGGATCGGTTGGGGCTATACCTGTGTATTCTGAGGGGTGTCAGGTACCAGTATGAGACTATCTTGTTCACTGTCTCGATACTGTAGACGTTCAATGCAGAATGGCACGCACAGTAGAAAATGTCCCTCCACTCCCCCTGTGACAACGCCCGCCCTATCTTTGTTTTCCAACACCATTGCCCAGCCGTGGGGGCCGCTGCCATAGGGGGGTGCAGCTGGTCATAGAGTGCGGTAATGAGGTGTGCATTGGATGTCTTGGTGTGCAGCCATTTTTCGTAGGTAGTTAGTGGTCTCTGGGCTCCCGGTCGCACCGAGGGGTGCATGACCCAGTGTCGGATCTGATGGAAGCGGTATCGCTCAGATTCCAGCAAAGCGAATATGGAGGGAAGGTCTTCGAAGGCCAAGGGGCCGTCCACATCAAAGAGGATCTGCACCCCTCTCTATGCCAGAATTGAAAGGCCCCTTGAACCAGGCCTGGGGTATATTCCGTATTTTTAACTATAGGTGTAAAGGGTGATGGAAAAGTAGTCAATCCATATTTTATCGCAGTGGAGTCCTGGGCTTTTAAGGTTGTGCGAATGATTGGTGAGTCGTACAATCCAGCTGGGTGTTGGATCTTGTGAAGAAAGGGGATTCCCCAGAGCGCCTGACCTGCAATTGCTCTCTCCATAAAAAGCCAATGGTTTTCCAACTCCCCACAAGACCATACTAATAAGATATGTAGCTGTGTTGCTTGGTAGTATCGGGTCATGTTAGGAACCCCCAGTCTTTCCTCCCGGGGGTCTGTAACTTACTTCTTTGCACATTCTAGGTTTTTTGTTGGCCCACACAAATATGAAAAATTCCGGTTGGAGCGATTTAATAACTCTAGGAGGGGGCTCCACTGGGAGTGTTTGAAAAAGGTATAGAATTTTGAGTAAGGCATTCATCTTAAGTGCCACCACCCGTACGAGCAAGGAGAGGCTATAAGGCCTCCATCGATTTAAATCTTTACGGATCAGGGTGAGACTAATAATTTAGGGTGACTGTGGTGCGTGTGGAGGTCGTTAACTTGATCCCCAGATAAAGGATCGACTGTTTCCCAATGGCATGTGAGAGCCTCTTTAGAATGAGCCTGTAAGGAGACCCCATAGGGCCTGCGATTTTACAACATTAACCCGAAAACCAGAGGCCTCTGCAAATTCTCCAAGTTCAGCAAAAAACGCAGGGATGAAGGTGCAAGGGTCCTCCAGCATGGCGACCACATAGTCTGCATATAAACGAATAGTATGGGTATCCCCCCAAATCGGACTCCTGAGATCAATGGGCTCTCCCACACTCTCTGGGACATAGGCTTTATATAGAGTGCAAATAGGAGTGGGAAGAGCAGACACCCCTGGCTTGTCCCTCGGGTAATCGGAAAGGAATTGGAAGAATGGCCGTTCACCCAGACAATGGCTGTGGGATGGCTATAACCGCTAAATACACATTTGCGGGAGCGGTCGCCCATTCCAAACTGCACAAGGGTAGCCTACAGATACTTCCAGTGTACTCGGTCAAATGCCTTTTCAGCATCGACTGATATCAAAACCCGCTCCACATTCTGATGTTGGGCTTTGTCAAGGAGATAGAGTAGCTGTCTTGTATTGTCACTGCATTGTCTATTGAACATGAAGCCAGACTGGTCCAGGTCCACCAAAACCGGCATCATAGGGCTATCCTTGCCACCAGGATCCCCATAAATAGCTTCAGGTCAGTATTCAAAAGAGATATCGGCCTGTAAGAAGTGCAATGTCTGGCGTCTTTCCCAGGCTTCGGGTTCACTACAATTAAGGCCATTAGCATGACGGGGGGGATTTCGGAAGCTTCACCTATCTCGCTGAAGAGCCTGGTGAGGATAGGAACCAAGGTGGTGCAAAATGTCTAATAAAAGATGGCAGGGCCAGAGGACTTAAGAAGCTTGAGGCAGGCAATTGCCGATATCCCCTCCTCTATACATATTGGGCTATCAAGACTATCCACCTGATCCGCTGTTAAATTCAGGAGAGTGCCCCCCTGGAGGTAAGTAAGGGAGTCTGATTCTGAGAGATGTTGGGCTGTGAATAGTTTTGTGTAGAAGTCGCGAAAAGCTTGTGTTATGTCTGAGTGATTAGAGCACTCGCTACCTGTCTCATCCTAGATCATGTGGACCGAGGCTGCCTGGCGTTGGGCATGGAGTTTGTTGGCTAGGAGATGCCGGCACCTATTTCCTCCTACGTAGAATGAATGGCATAACCAAAGGGCGGCAGACTCAGTCTTATCCAGATCCAACCTGGCAGGTAGCCGAAGCGAAGTTTCTAGTTTTTGCCATACCCGTGGGGCCCCCATCCCCTATGGATAGGCTCTAGCTCCTGCACCTGCTTTGTGAGGTCTTCCCTCTTATCCCTCCTAATTTTATTGTCCACTGCAGAGGTAGCAATAAATTCACCCCTCGCAAATGCTTTAAGTGTTTCCCAAAGTGTCGCGATGGAGACGTCAGGGGTATCATTGGGGGTCAGGAATGCTTTTAATGCTGCGTCGAGGCCTTTTATCACCTCCTGGCGGTGTAGGAGCGTATTGTGCATTCTCCATGTATATACTGGTCTTTCTGGGGAGGGGAGTGCCAACATGAATGTCAACGCGGCATGATTGGAGTGGGAGCGAGGTTCAATATCGGAGGCCTTTATGTTTATGAGCAGCGAACAGGACCCAAAGTAATCTATGCTGGCATTTGTTTTATGTGGGTGTGAATAAAATGTGTAGTCTGTGTATTGCGGGTGTAATATCCACCAAAAATCGACCAGCACCAGGTCCCTCAGCCATTCCCGCCCAGCCCGTGTGATAGCACCTGCCTGTCCATGTCTCCGTGCCGACCTGTCTAGTTGATTATCAAAGAAAGGTATAGATGTCATTCCCCATTATAAGTTGACGGTCTGGTGTGGTCTATAGATGCATCACAGCTCGCCTCAGGAACGACTCCTGCTTTTCATTTGGTGCATATATAGAGCCAATAGTGTAGGATTGAGCGTCAATGGTGACTGAGTAAGCCAAAATTCTCCCCTTGCTTTTGGCCCGTTTCACACCCACCTTGCCCCAGAAAACGCGCAACACGAGAATTGCGACCCCAGCTGTTTTGGTGGTGTGTGAGGAGAAGTATTGTTGTGGGAAAGCCCTTGATCTGAGTCTGTGTATGTCCCTGGTCAAGAGATGGGTATCCTGTAGGAGGCATATTTGGGCTCTGGATTGATCTTGATAAGATAACACTGCCCTTCGCTTAATTGGATTATTTAACCCCCTTCGTCTTGATATAGTTTCAAACTAGAGCTCAACAGGAGATAACCATCCCTCCAGTGCCAACCCCCATAAGCACACTCAGGGGATTCAGAAGACTCGCCTTTTAGAAAGCAACTTCTGCAGTTAGGACTACAAATTTGTGGAGCCCATTAGGAAGAGCGAACTAAGGAGAAAAACTAAACCCCCAACAAATAAACGTACATGACAAAGGTTAAACATCATGGTGTAAAGCATTGTCCGAAGCAAAGCTCCTAAGGGAAATGATGATGAAGGATACCAGTGGTCAGTGTCTCCCTGCCCCCACCTGGGCCAGACCCCTTAGGCTATGATAAGAAGCTGGACGGAGGTCATCGCTAAGCGTCTGCTATTTTCTCCCCCCATACCATTTATTCACTGGAAGGGTCCCCTGCGAGAGTCGCCAATACTGCTTGCAGTTCTTTAGCCATGGTGACCTAATCGGGGTGAGATACACTTGCTGGAGATTTAATTGTAGTCCACTCATGGCTGCTGCGCCAGTTTCTGCTGATTTTTCTTTGTTGTGGGCCTTTTTCCAAAAGGACCTCTAGGGACAGGAGTCTACAAGCCTCCACCACGAGCAGAGCTTTCCGAGTTTGCCATTGTAGGAGAAAATTAGCCGAAAAGAGTGGCCCCATGAAGAGATGCCAGCTGACCTTAGGTGTGTGGTAACTGGCCGGAAAGTTTTATGTTTCAGCAAGGTTGAGGCAGACAAGTATTGGTATAGGATTGGTTTCTGACCCTTGTACTTGAATGTGTAATGATCTCTGGAGGCACGCAGAATCCTCTTTTTAAGTTGGTAATCGTATACACAAGTTAAGATGACGGGTGGAGGGGCATGGGATGGTCTCCGGGGGCCCACTCTGTGTGCAGTCTAATTTGATACAAAAATCCTCCGGCGCCCCCAGAAGCACACAAAAGAGATCTGACACCATGGCCTCGATATTGCTCTGTTCCTAGTGTAATGTCTCTGATACAAATATTGTTGCACCTAGACTGGTTTTCAAGGTCTTCCGTGTGCGCCTGGAGGTCGAGGTTATGCTCGCTCAAACTAATAACTTCTTGCTGTAGGCCCTCTAGCTCCTCAGCCCTACTTGATTCGTGATCCTCTAGTGAGTTAACTCTCTCCCCTATTGAGTCTAGGTTGCGGCGCACCTCCCGGAGGTCTGCCCATAGGTCTCGTTTCATAGTGGTGAGATCCTCTCGGAGGGAAGCAAAGAGGGACTCCAGGAAGGAGCGACTGACCGGGCCCTCTACATCATCAGGTCCTCCTGATTCTACTGATGGCCCCTGAGGAGGGGGGTGCCCTCCGAGTGTGACTGGGGAGTCTTGAGAAGCAAGTCCTTTACTGACCTGTCCTTTTTTATTCTTCCAGTGGCAATGTCTAGACTCGCACTCACTTTGATTAGCTCTGTTTTTCCCCCTCCAACAGGGAGCAGCGATAAGGTTCAGTCCCTCCCGGGCTGTCTTCTTATGACTTCAGGGGAGTCCGCGCATATCTGTCTCGGGTCTCCCCATTCCCCATTCTCCTTCACCTCCAGCTCTCTGTCATTTGCGTGGAGTCTCCAAGGCCCCCCAGAGGACCCTGTCGGCAGTCCATTAGCCGCTCGAACGACCCCTCACCAACTCAGGGTAGTACCAGTACGGTCACGGCTTGGAGTCTCGCTTTTTCAGACAAGGAGTGAGTCTTCAGCTTCACACTCTCTCCACGAGTGCCGATGCCCCAGGCCTCCCTGTTGCTATCTTCGCCCGCTGCCCGACACTAGACCGTACCTCCTACAAGCTTTCCCAACTCAGCGTGCCTGCTTTGCTCCATTGTGAACTCCAGGGCTGTTTGTGTTGTGGTCCGTGGGTACAATCCTCCACTCCTCCCCTCCAGTCACACTGCACGTCCGGGGGTCTATTTAAATGCCAGGTGCCCCAATATTATTTGAACTCTCCTCACCGGTGGCCCCCGGCCAGGCCGTGCACCCATCGGGCCTTTCATCGCACTCACCCGCTGGGTTCGGATTAGTCCTGGGGCCGCCTGATTTCTATGGGCCGAGGGCCAGGCTTCTTCGTCTCTACCTCCTACCATAAGGCCAGGGAGCCACGCCCCGGCTACCGTATCCCTGGCCCAGCTCACCGCATGCTCTCTTCAAGGGCGCTCTGCAGGCCTACAGCATGGCCGCTCCTGAGTCTTCTTTGCTTCGGGCCAGGTCTGAGGGCCAGCAATTTCACGGCCGTCTGCACCGTCGCGCACCCTTGGCTCCAGTTGAGCTCTCCGCTGGCTACACTACTGGTGGGGGGAGATTTCCCCGTGGAGATTCACCTCTGCCGGTCCCCGAATCCGCTGCTATAAATCGGGCGTAGACAAATGAGAGTGGAGAGATGAGAGAGCATGTCCTACCGCTCCGCCATCTTTTCAACGACCCTAGAATTATGAATTATTAACAACGTACAGAATAGAACTCTGAGCTTGAATTCACATGTACATTTTTTTCTAGAGTTTTATATAGCACAGACTTGACCCAAAGTTATCAGAGCACGTTACAAGAGCACCAGTTGTGTTACAGACTGACACATTCATTTTGGGGGGTGGGGGGGGGTGTTAGGCTGGGGTAGATTACGTGATTTGCCCAAAATCACGGTATGTTGAACGTCCCTGCAGAGACTCGAACCCAGTCCCCCCGCGTCGAGGTCCACCGATCTGGCCATAAGGCCACATCCTCTCCCATGCTGATATGATACTATTACATTTGAAATTATTTTGATATCGCCTGTTGAATTTTATTTTCTTGGATTATGCTAACTAAGCGTCAGAGAAGGCTCGAAGCCATCAAATTCAAAATGGAAGCCTCATCATGTCCGTGCTCTGTTTATTATTTCTGCTGCACGCAATCAAGCACTTCATTTTTATTTATTTCCAAGTGACACAGTTCTTAAAGAAGACTAATAATGGCTCAGTATTTTAACTTTCGGCGAGGTCCTTCTGCTTGCATGAGGTATTCATTCATAATAGTTCACTGCTGCTTACGTAGCTAGTTTGTTCAGATATCTCCGGATGACCTTAAGTCAGAGGGATCTGAATCAATATTCACATAGTGGGTTAGTACTTGGGTGAAAAGGGTGTATGATTTTTAATAAAGCAATGTCCTGATTCATTGAGAATTCCATCGCTTTTTGCTCAAATCATGTTGGTTTTGCACTTTCAATGTATTTCTACGGAGAGCTTTCCTAAACCCTAAAATTTGGAGGTGAGCCAGAAACCTTTCCTATGTTACTAGGGGTGGTGTCCGATTTCTGACTGATTTTGCTGCTCATTTGGGACTTACAGTATTTTTTTGTTTGCCTATTATTCAAGGCAGTCTTCTTGCCAAGAGCCTGCGTGGTAATGATTTTATGCAGCTGCATTCTAAATATTCTGTTTTGTAAATGTTTGTATTACATCTTTCTTAAATGTTCTAATTTCTCCCTAGAATTTACATATTGAGCCATTCCTTATTTATTTTACTTCATTTTTTGTTATGCTGGTTTGCACCTTATTTTGGGATGCATTGCCTCATGAAACTGAGGTTTAATACCATCCTAGATCCATCCGCCCATAGGCGTGCTCCTAAGATATCTTTAGGGGTGTAAGTTTTAGGGGTACACCATGCCCACAATGGTGAATACATATTTGCTTTGCCAATGCTTGCTCTTTTAATTAACAATTTTTATTAGAGTTGTAAAATACAAAAAGATCAAAACATTCATAATTCAAAAACAGTCTCATGATAAACAGTTTACAACATCTGATAGCTAGATATAATGAAAATAAAAAATGTGTATAAGAAATATTAGCAAAGTGTTTTAGCCTGTTCAAAATATCTACTATGAAAAAGCTTAAGGTTAAGGCTGGAGACATTAAAGGCTTAACTCACCGTGTTTCATTTGAAGTACGCGCACGGTTACAAAGGAGAAGAGGCTAAATTCCACCAAAGGGAAGGAAATTAGAGCTCAGCCTTAGAAATGCATGGCCGCAAAATCCTGCAATCCCCCACTGCAGAGCTAGAGTAGTTTGTTGTACACCTGGTACCTTTCTAGGGCAAAGCAAAATATTGAAGCAAGTCTCCTGGAAGTGGCACATAGGGTAGGGTTGTGTCCTGAACTCACCCCTCCGTAGGATGGGGGGCGTAGTTGCAAGTCTTGTGGGCTTTTGCAAACTTCAGGGGTGATTCATTCACTTAACTATCAAATCAAATCAAAATCAAATTGCATGATTCTGTTTGCATGAGAGGGACCTAACTGTGCATTTTAAACATTACATATTGCATGCCCTGAGTACTACAATTGTGCATCCCTGGTCCATTCTCAATTTGTTAAAGAAATAGTCCTGGGGCCCAAAGTTTTGCTCAGAAGCTCATGTCCGGGCGCTGTTGAAGGTCGGGCTTCCAATACTGTGGCTGTGTAAACTTGATTCCACCTCATACCTCTTTATTCCACCACCAGACACTCCATGCAGCCTTATCTAACTAACTCTTGCAGGTTATTTTTCATCCCCACTTTCTCCCTTTGTCGCAGGTTTTCTTTCTCTTCCTCCTTGTGTCCCCCTTTTGTGTTTTTCTCTCTCTTGCTCTAGATCAAAGTTTGTTGATGAAAAATAAGTGATCGTCCCCAAAATCGAGTGCCTGTTGCCCCCACTTGAGTATGGATTTCTCCTTACTGCCTTTACCACCAAGCATTTTACTTATTAGTAGTTCTAATTTACACCTTTTGAAGGTATTTTACTTTCACCTTTCTTTCCAAGTTCAGCTGCTATCAGTCGAACCTTCTGAGAGGGCCGCCATCTTTTTCTGACTCTACCCGTTTGTCCAAACTGAAAGTAATCTATTGGTGCAGCGCAGCAGGAATGGAAACCAGCCTGCCAACAAAAATATCTACAGGCTAGCTGGGGAAAGGCCTCGCAGAGCAGTCCTGAAGCCTTTCCAGCCCTCTGACGCACTTTTTCCACAAAGGACACTAAAACAGCTGGAGAGGGCTCGTTTGAAATGGAAGTATTTCAAACTCAGGCGTGGGCAATGACGCTGAAACCAGAGGTGCAGAGGGTGATGCAGAACACTTAGATACCACTGAAGGTGTTGGGACAGGCAATAAGCAACAAAGAGCCCTTTTATTTTTTTGCAGCGTTTAATATGTGTTAAAGGACAGGCAGTCAAAGGTAAGGCAGTTTCTTGGACAAACTGCTGCCATTAACGCCAACACAGAAAGTCATTTACAAGTCCAAGGTATTAACTGTATAATTGGGGGAATAATCTAATTTTCAAATATTGATACGCTTCCCACAGACTAGTACTGTGTGAAAAGATAAGAATACAGTATGTTGAGGGTTTTCTAACACATGTAAACAACAAGCATTTGCAATGCAATAGGTCTCGCATTTAAGCGAGTTTAAGCTATTGGCATTGTAAATGGCAATGCCTTTTATTTATTTTTTTAAAAAGAAAACAAAAATAAAAGGCATTGTCATTTGCAATGTCAATAGCTGAAACTCGCGTAAATACAAGACCTATTGCATTGCAAATGGTTTTTAGATTAGTGAGTTGAAACGCTCTCTTTCGGCCCACGCACCAAATTAATTAAATAATGAAGTGCGGCCACTAAAGTGAAAGCGGACCGCGCTGCAAATACAAAAAATAGTGCTTATCGACTTATGAAAGAGACTATGTAACGCCACAAGTAAAAAAGATCCAGTCCTCATGGGAGGTGACAAATAGCGAAAAGGGCGGTAACAAAGAGGGACTAACAAGCCTCAATATCAATCAGAAACCAGCATTTACCAAGGACAATGACAACAGCCAACTAAAAACATGGGCGAAGAGAAGGCGAGGCATCCACAGCATACACACCTACTGCATGCCTCGCAGGGTGAGCAGTGCATGTGTGCTGCCACTAGGCTCGACCTAAAAACATTTTAGCGCTTTGCAAATTAAATAGGGCAAAATGTGTGAACAGCAGGGCATACCGTGGAGCATACCGTCTGTTAATACTCAAGTGAATTGAGAACAAAGCTTTTGATAGGTTTGATACAAAGACACAATCATTTTGCTGTATGTGATACCTACAAGGTTGCACTAACTCTGATGTATGGGCATGTTTCAATTAACCTGATACTACTCAAACCTCAGAATTACAGTATTTTGTATCATAAATTGCATCTTACCTTCAAAACGACACATTAGCAATCAGCGCGAGCAAGATCATAGTCCTCGTTGTGTTACAATGCCATATCTTAAATGTATATGTTCTTCTATATGATATTGTTAACTGATCCCTATTTTTAACTTTGAATACCTTTTTATGTAGCTGTATGATTGAATTTTTATTCTTTGTTAATAGTATACTTTTTATGCCGTTTTTTATTGGTGAAATAAAGTGATTATGGCTGACACACTAGCAATTACTTAGAGTGCTATGAAATGGTAACTATGGGCGCAATCACAATTTTCCCACATATAATGACCGTTTGGGCTCATTTGATTCTGATTATGAGTTAAACTGTAAAACAACTTGTGTCATGCAATTTTAATTCATCGTTGACAATGTAGAAAAGGCCCTGCCTTAATACCACCAACATGATGCCGGTGGTAAAGGCACAGATTAAAATGTGCCACTGCCTGCCACAGGAATTTAATGAGTGTTGGCTCAATTTTACTTGAAAAAAATGCTCACTAGAGAAGGAGAGTCCAGCAGAGACATTATTTCTGCCAGGTGTGCAACGTCCATTGGGCTCAAAAGGCTTCAGCCCCCCTCCCTCCCGCCACCCCCGTCGTGTGTGTTAGCCCGGGTAAAACAGCTTCCCGGGCACACACACACACAGAGGGGCATATTACCAAGGGTGGCGATAGGCAATTATAGCCGGTTTAGCGACCGTTTTTGGCCGCTAAGCGGCGATAATTCTATCGCACTATTAGCAAGCTGTCGCTAACTGATGTTAGCGACAGCTTTTAGGCGATAGCGAGCGGTTTGGGGCAAGCATTGCATGTCAGCGATATTTATCGCTAATGACATGCAAAGTAGGCGTACCCAACCTGTTAGCGACTGAAAGCAGTCGCTAACCTCGCTATCGCCTATTAGCAAGGCAGGCGTAGCGATGGAAATATTCCCGCTCTCGCCAAAAACCAACGCCTGCTCAGACCAGTTCTTAGCCATGTTATCCAATGGGAGGTGGATAACATGACTAAGAGCATTTTGTCGCTAATGCGTGAATATCGCTGTATTCTCAGCGATATTCACGCATTTCGCCTGATTTGTATCGCTTTTGAGATAAACCTTGCTAGTAGCAAGTTATCTCAGCGATAAAAACCGGAGATGCGCGGCGATAAAAATATTGCCACTAACCCTACTTAGCGATAAATATCGCTATTTGTTGGTAATATGGCCCAGAGTTTTTAGCTGCTGTGGGCTGGCCTCCATCTTCTTACAGCTGCACCCGAGTACTTCACAGGTCTTTAAAAGAACATTTCTTACTAACGAGTCTTTGTTGTTTTTTACTCCTTCTTAGAGCCCCTGCATCTCCACTCTGCATATTGCTGGAAGAGTCTGCCCACCCCAAAATAATTTTTTAGTAACATCCCCCCCCCCCCCGAAATTTGACTCTAGTTGCTCCTCTGATTTCCGCTATCGGTTTATACGTCAAGCTGTACATATGCAAGTAATTTCAAAATACTCCAAAAACAACAAATAATGGAGACATTTTGCTCAACATGTTGAGCAAATGCACTTCAAATTTGCACTACCCAATACCGTATGGCTTTTGTGTGTATTGTTTGTCCAGTCACAGCATTTTCTTGTTGTCCATTCTCATGGCAACATATTTATGCTGGGCGTTACTTTTGCAATGTCTCAGTGTAGTGTGTCAGACTTTTCATCAACTGTGCACAAAATGTTTCTAATGGTTTAAATAAATGGTTTTGGACCTACGGAGGGGTAATGAGGCAGTGTCTGAATTGTTTAGAACTTGTAAGAGCTCACTGCAAAAAGCCCACTAATAATGTCTGGACACTTTTACACTTCCATCAACATGCTTATGTAAATCACTTCCACAATCCTAGTGGCAATAGCCAACAATACACATACCTTTAGCACACTGCCTCTAAACCTAATACAGGGGAATGGAAGGATGCTCTTACAAGGGAGAAAAATATAAAAGAAGAATGGCAGAGAAAGGAAGATAGAGAGAAAGAGACTGAGAGAGCAGAACATTATTTTACCTACTTTAGCATACCCTCCTGTGTTCAGTGAGCTGTTTAGTTGCACCAATAGCAGTATATAAGTAATGCACAATATCAACAGTAGCAATAAATCAATAAAGTTCATTTTCAGAGGATGTGGGGAGTACATCAGACAATACTGCACCACGGCACAAATTTGCAAAAATGTGCTTCAAATTGCATCTATAGTTCCTTGCTGTTCCACCCACAATTTTTTAATAATCGGTTATACCCTATTAGCTAAACGTGTTCTTAAATTTGCTATTTGATTTTGCACAGCTCCTATGGCTTATATCAAGACAAGGCTGATTGCCAGCAACCCCAGCCACCCTACCCCCCCCCTCCCCCACACACACACAAAAAATGTGTTCCAACGCAATTAGACGCCTGGCAGAAAGAGGAAGAAAGCAGTGTAAGGGAAGTACACACATTCTGTATCGACTACCTGGCTGACGCTGTTTAATTTCTAATCAGAGACATTTTAAGGCATGGGCAGAGTGGGCTCTGGCCCAGGGCCCCAGCCTTTCAGGGGCACCTGATAGCACCTGCTCTGTTCTGCAGAGTGCCTTGCGCTGATGACCTTGATTATTTTAAATATCGTTTTCCTTTAATTTATTTTTAATGTGGGTGATGTGTGAGGCTCTATTACAGACATGTTGCAAAGAAATGCAGTGTTTATGTTTCATGCAACATAAATAAAAAAAAATTAGGTCAAAAAAGGACATGATATATGAGAAATGGGAGGGTTTCACAGAGACTATTTGAAGTAATATTAGTGAGCCGCTGCTGTGTTACAATGTTAAAAACACGGGTCACTATCCCTGAATATTTGATGTAAACATATTTAGAATTTGGACAAGTGTACCAGTCCACAGTCAGTGACCTGGGTAAAGAGAGCATGAAAAAGGTGAAATTGGATCATACATTCAAAGCTGTTCCCTAAAATGACCACCCAAAATACGTTTCGCCCAGGGCCCCCAAAATCCTTAAAATGTTTGTTCCTTATTTCTAAAACCGTAGCTCCTCCATTCAATTCCTTCATTATAGGGGCGCGTTTTAATTCACGATCCGGCCCAGTGCTCCGCCTGCTGCAGTCCTGCCGAGTATCACTCTTCAGGTGTGACGCTCACGCATTTCAGTGCGGTGTTCCGCAACACCGCACTGAAATGAATTGTCACGCATTATGCCACTCGCCAGGGCGCGCCACCAGCGGCGCCTGTGCACTGGCTCTGTTGCTCCGAGGGACGTGCTGCGAACAGCTGCAGCTTGCTGGGCTGAGTTCAATAAATAGTAAAAGAGCCATCTGCTCTCAGCTCTGGCGTGGCTGAGAGCGCTACAATGAAACAAATCTGCCCAGACTGTCGTGCCTGGCTGGCACCGCGTGCTTTCCTTTGACTCTCTGTCACTGCTGCCAATGATTTACCGACCGACGGGGGTCCCTCTTTCAGCAGTCGATGCTACTGGCTGTCAATCACTGTGGCACACCAGGGTGCCCCAGTGCCGTCACGTCCGGAGGAAGAGGAAGTATGGCAGAACGGCGGCGACTCAATCTGAGTCAGTCGAGTCCTCCTCGCTGGGTGCGCAGTCTGTGCTGATTCTTCATTCTGCAGTGTGCAGGCAGCGCCGCAATTTAATTAAACCCCTGGCGTGCCCGCGTTCACATAACTTGCCAGCCCCTGTGACGGAGGGGGAGGGGGGACTCGGAGAGTGACTGACTGACTGACCCAGAGTGAATTAATTTCACTCGCCGGCGACACAGGACACTGAGGCTTTAATCACTAGTGACTATCTTGGCTAGACTGTTCAGTTTGGAGACCTTTTTGATTTGGTCTGGTGCTCGATTTCTCTGGCTATGTCCAGACAAAAGAATCAACAAACCACGTGTCAAATAGTATCCTTAATAATAATCTGCATAGATGCCTGTACCTCGCTAAACACCTGACCCCCCCAGTACCCGAGACGAGTGGTGCAACCCCTCGCAGTGTACTGTGTAGAGGTAGTCGGGCAGGCAGCATGCCGTTAGTCGATTTTTACAGAGCACCACGGAGAGAGGTATCACATGCTGGCTGTGAGATGGGAGGACCGGTAAGTCAGTTCTCATGGGTACCTATATGCAAACTACATTCCTGGTACAGCTGGAGTAACATTGTAGGCCATTAAATCAAACACAAGACATTGGAGAACATCTGGTATTACCACTAGACCTGCAGACTTTAGAACGTAGGAACCAGGTTCAAGACTGAGCATTGGCTCAACTTCGTGCAAATGTTCACAAGTGACTGGTTCTAAAACCAAATCTGACCTTCACTAATCTAACTGGTGCTCATGTAAAGTGCTCCAATGCACGCTATATAAAACTGCGACAAAAAGCAACGAACAGGAGTCCAATTTGCACCTCAAAAAACAATTTAAGTCATTTATTTTGTGCTGTGGTCATCTACTGGTAATAGCCATAGTCATTTAGAAAATACTTAGTAATCACAGAATACTTTCTCTTCTTCGGATTAATATATGTACACCATCTGCGACATGTTATACATGTACAGAGTACAGTCAAACTGATATAACTTATGATATTTATGTTTCCTGTGTCTTAATTACTTGATTTTACTTGCGAGAAAGTGTCACTCGTAGTCGTTGAAATGTCACTCAAAATGTCACTGAAATTATGAAAACGTCACTCGTAGCAATCTGAAACCTTGGCAGCTATGCCGCTGCACAAAGGCATGAGTCAGAGGATGGGCCTGAGAAACGCTTAGTTCACACACTGAATTCCAGCACATCCACCTTGTGCGTTTACCCCCTAATTCAAGGGATCGCCACTGCTCGCATCACCGAAGGAGAGGCCTGTGGATTGTCGGCTGTCCTCTCGTCGTCCTGTTATTCCCCAGGCGGGGATGGCAGCTTTCCCGCGGTTCCGCTCACAGGCGCGAGCTGGGGTGATTTGAGGTCTCCTCGTCACAGGAGGTGCCGGTGCTGACGTCAACGCGCTCGCTCGAGGGACGCGTCAGTCTGGGCTGAAGGAAGCCATAGGATAAACATTCTGTGAGCAGCAGAGACGCAGACAGGTTGCAGAGCACAGCAGGCAGTACTCCATAAAGGGAACACGAACAATCTACTCAGACGTTTATACGTTCTTTATCTTTGCCTTGCGATGAGTGTCAATTATAATTAGCAAAGAACATCTCTTTACCCTGCTGCTAAAACATTCCGTGGAAGAAAAGGAGTGAGTTGCCTTAGAAAACTAGTGCAAAACAGAGCGTGTAATTAAAAAAGGCCCTGCACGGTGTGCAAAAATAGATGTGTGGCTCTGTGGCAATTTATGTAATCCGTAATTTAAAAATTTGACACACGCGGCGGCTTAACAGGCAAGCATTTAGAAGAAGCAGAAGCAATGTAACAACCTGCAGGGTGTGATGAAGGCTATAGAACGGCAGACAAGTTCCTATGCGAGCTATGTAAAATAATGTATGTTATCACTGAGCGTGGTGGTTGCATTAGGGTAACCACCAGGGCATCTTGGATTTGCAAATTTAATGTGTGTGCTTTTCCGAGAGGGCCAAATGAAACCATAGAAAGGCAGGTGTTCATGCATGTTCCAGTAAATATTGTTGAAAACTTGCATTTCATTTGCGCTAGTGCATCACTATCTACGTTTTCTGGGTTTACAATAACAATGAAGTCATTTTGTGCCCCTCTGTGGATGCAACGCTGTAGTCTGCTTGCAAGTATTTTCGAATGTCCCAATATTTGATTCTCAAGATCTGATCACACTAGGGGAACATGTACAAGGGAAGTGGCGGAGTGAGGCGTTACCCTTCCTGGCTTAACGCCTCACTCTGCCACTTCAGAAACGCAGGGCTGCACCATATTTACAATAATATGTTGCAGCCCTGCGCTTCCCCCTGTGCTGGCGCTACACTTAGCTGCCTAGCACCAGCACATGTGTCTGTATGAAGGGGAAGATTGTTTATGTGCAGGAAGGCCCCCCTTACTACACATAAACAATCTTATTAAGCAGCACACATAGAAGTTGCAAAACGGCATTTAAAAAAATTGTTTATGTGCAGGAAAGGGGACCTTCCTGTACATAAACAATAATTGGCCTTCTGCTGTTTTCATGTGTGCTTGACAACGCAGCACACATGAAAACAGCAAAAACTAAGAGAAATGAAACATTTCTCATTGCGCTAGGGTAAGATCAGGTTTTCCCTGGTCTTAATTCTGGCGCTGGCTCTTATTCACGCCTCTTGTAAATAGGGGACAGTGTCAGAATCAATGAGTGTTGCGGTGGAACACCCATTGCAAGACCCATTGCCCTCCCCTTTCACGCTAAGCATAGTGTGAAAGTGGGCCTTATTTACAAGGCAGCGTTAAGGCCCCTTACTGTGGCTTAACACTGCCTTGTAAATAAGGCGAAGCCCGTATCACCACAAGAACTAAAAAGTGATGTTCCCATGGCAATAGGGGCTTGAAATATGCCCCCATGTTGCATGGCTGATCCAGCGTTGTGGCACGCACTAAGTCCATTATTAAAAGTAGCATCAAGCTAGCCACTGAAGCCTCAGGTCAGGCTCGAGCCAGGCACCTGTTTCTGACTCAGCTCATGGGCCCCTTGTGCCCCGTGCCCAAAGCAAGCCAAGCCTTAACCCCTTTGCCGTGCTGCAAATTCCGCTGCGGTACGAGGGGGGCGCGGCTGGCCGTGGTGCTCGGGTACTCAGGACGGCTCCCGGCCATCATGAGTCACAGTAGGCATGTGCTCATGATGGCCAGGAGCCGTCTGAACTCTGCCCACTGATTAATTCTCTGGCACAGGCTGGGAATTAACGTGCGTGGGCGGAGTGGCAACGTTCGTACGGCTCCCGCTCATCATGTGCACACGACTACCGTGACTCATGACGGCCTGCAGCCTTCCTGAGCATGGATGTGGTTAATGTGGCTTCTGCCTCACTTGCTAGGAATCAATGACAACAAAAAAGAACAAAAAAAGTGAAGAGCAGGTTGCTTGAAATAATCTCAGCCATTGGCGGCAATCCAGCCCATTGTTTTTTGCCCACAGCATCACCTCAGACAGGAACCACCTATATGCAAATCAGCGTTGGTCCTTCTCCAATAGGAACAGTCCAGCCTAAACTGCCAGGCCAGCAGGAACACAAGCAATCTGTGACAGGTTTTAGACTTAAAAATACCTTTCAGCTTATTTGAAAGATTTGAATTAAAGACAAAGCAATGACCGTTGATGCAAAACAGAAGATAGCTGGAAATACACATCTAGTGGCTGGATTACACAATGTGAAACCAGAAAACCTGGGATCAATCCTTGCTTTCCACCTTGACCAAATTGTGTGATCATAGGGAAATTTTATTTCAACATGCCTCCTTTTGCTTCATTATTGCATATAAAAGCACATTGAAACACACATGTTCAATAATCAATGCCACATGACAATTGACAATTGACTTGCCTTGTATACAAACTATCACTTGTAATAAATAAATTTAAATGCAGCGATATAATATGATGCAATAAGGCGAATCACTTCCGCTTGTAATAGAAGACACTTTTTTGAATTGTCAAGAGTCTTTATCATATTTTTATATGATGTTTGTTGAACAAAATGTTGCACAATTTACTAGGCAAACATTTTCATGACTCATGTGCAGGCTTGTGCACAGGCTGTTTGTGCCAAGCCTGACCCTTAGGTCAGCACAGGCTCAGCACTCCCTGCAAATTAGTTGGCTTGCTCACTTCTAAATAAAAGTGGGCCAGATGAGTTGAGGTATTTAACTCACTGATACCTTGGTGTTCAGTATTTACCTGGTGCTGTAAATACCTCAAGTTCAAAGTTTCTCTTGTCAGAATTACGAATTACAATCAACATTTGGTGCTCACTGATTAAAATTCCTTATGTACCAGATATTATCATGCATGTTTGCTCCTACTAAAGTTCAGCAGGTTTGACTTCCCAAAATTCACCAGGATAAATTTGTGGGTATGAGGTCATTCCCTACCTACTCATATTTTGGATCCGTGAGAAAAAACTTGGGAAATAGTTCTAGTTTTCCTTGTTTGCATTACAGAAGGTCTGAAGTGATAGTACTATTTTACGGTGCCACCTAGCAGCTGGACTGACAAGATTGAACAAATGGGACCTGGCATAAATCATCCTTTCATTGCTAGGTCAAGTATGATAAGGCAAATACCTTTTTCTATGAAAATGTATTTAATTGAAAAATATGTGATTTTATTTTCGAAAGGGGGAAGACCCCCAACCCTCTACAAATCTTTTTTCATCCATCTATCAAGATTATTTGTATTGCCCATTTTGAGTAGTTGGAAAGCTTATGCTTAATATAGATGGGATAGTTTGGTTATGGTTGCAAGCCAGTGATCTCTGTGATAGGCCTGATTTATTTATTATGTAAAGTTACAACAAAAGCAGTATAAATGACCCATTTATTGTGAAAACCATATGTTAAAACCTATAGGTATTTAAGATTGGATTGTGATTACACTGATTGTTACTAAACTCTTGTTAAGAATTGGTTTCTGGTTGGGACAGTGTGTACCCTATCTAAGCAGAAACCACAATCCAAGTCAGGGTAAGTCAAATACATGGCAAAAATTAACCTGTGCTCACCCTCTGGTAGTTTAGCACAGAGCAGGCAGGCTTAACTTGAGAGGCAATGTGTAACATGTTTGTGGAACGCATCAAAGGGTAACAGTGAAAACATCACAAAACAATCCACACCAGCTTAGAGATGTAGACCATTATATTCTAAACAAAGCAAGATCAAAATGATAAAAATCCAATAAGTCGAAGTCAAGATATGACTCATAAGGGCCTGATTTAGATCTCAGGGGTCAGGTTACTCCTTCACAATGGTGACAGATATCCTGTTGGCCAAAATAATAAATCCCATAGCATATCATTGGATTCATACTTCGGCAGACAAAATATCTGTCACCATTGCGACGAAGTAACCTGGCTGCCGAGATCAAAATCAGGCCCCAAGTGTCAAAATAGAAGTAAAACAGGGTTGCAGTGGACAAGGACAAAGTCAAGAGTTCAGGCTGCCCGTGACCGAGCGCAGGCCAGCTAACAGACCCACACAGGGCCAGCTGAGCAAAGTACCTTATTTCCTTGCCACAGAACAAAATGGGGGTGTGATGCATTGATGCTCCCTACTCAGTTGAGGTTGCCATGGATTTCTCCATGCAGTAGTGGTAATGTGTCTTGGCCGGGGACAAAGCGTCCATTCCAGAGTGCAGCAGTTCAGAAGGCGATGCGCTAGGTTAATGCCACCCTGGAGGCAATGCGGCGATCTCCACGCTGTGGCAGCGATGCGTGGGTTCCTGATGCAGTGATTCTGTAGGCGCTGCAGCGATGCCGAGTGCGAAGGGCCGGGTCCAGTCCTCGCAGAGGCAGTGAATGGTTGATCACGATCTTGCCGCAGGCATTGGTTCCGATCCGCAAAACGATATCGATGTGCAGGTTCTTTTCAGATACAGCACTTTAAACTCCCTTCCAAGAGCCCTGGCCTGGATTTGGCAGAGCAGGACTTACAGCAAGTAAAGTCCAGGTGCTGGGTTGAAAATGAAAGGCGAAGTCTTTGATATCCCTGAGACTTCAGCAACAGGAGGAAAGGCAACAAGCCCTTGTAGAGACTTAGGTTCAGGGAAGTAGAGAGTAGGTCCAGTCCTTCTCACTCCTAGGCAAGAGGCAGCAGGCCAACACAGCAAAACAAGTTAGCAAAGTTGCAGTCTCTCTTACAGCCCAGCAATCACCAGGCAGCAGCCCAATGAAACAAAGCAAATTAGCAGAGTGGAAGACCTCCTACAGCACAACAAACCTGGAAAAATGTCCTTAGTTAAAGTAGTGTTCTGAGTTGGTGGGGGTCAGAGGCCCAGTATTTATACCACATTTGGCCTTTGAAATAAGGAGACTTCAAAGAGATGCTTTGAAGTGCACAAGCCCCTGCTTTCCTGCCCTGACTACGGACTCACTTCAGGAATGTATGCAATCCTTTGTGTGGGGACAGGACCAAGCCCTTTCAGGTGCACAGTGTCCGCTCCTCCCTCCCCTCCTGCTCAGGATGACCTATCAACATGCAGATGACTAGGCAGCCACAGCTATCCTTCATTAGTGTGTGCCTGTCTAAAGTGAATGCAGGAAGCCAACTGTCACCCACCCCAGACGTCTACTTAAGAGACAGGCAGAAAAGCACCAAATGGTATATTAAAAAATGGCAACTTTCTAAAAGTCGCATTTTCAGAACTACGATTTAAAAACCAACTTCAGCATCCGTTGTATTTTACAACTGTGATTCCAGAGACACTATATTTGGTTTTCCTATCTTTTCCCAGTTGGAAACTGCACCTATATAATGTGAAAAGTTAGTTCCATTGTTATCCCATGGGAGAGATAGGCCTTGGAGTAGTGAAAAATGAATGTAAGAGTATTTCACTAAAAGCCCATGTGAAACGTAAAAGTACATATCCCACTTTTAAAATACACTGCACACTGCCCATGGGCTTGGCAGGACCCACCTTAGGGGTGACCTATATGTAATAAAAAGGAAATTCTGGGCTTGGCAAGTAGGTTAACTTGCCAGGTCGACATGGCAGTTTAAAACTGCGCACACAGGCTCTGCAGTTGCAGGCTTGAGCCATGTTTAAAGTGCGACTTAGGTGGGTGGCACAATCACCATCATCATCATCATCATAAACTTTATTCAGCTTTTCAAATAAAAAACATAAAAGTTACACTTAAAACAGTACGGACAGATATAAAAAGGAACAAAGTGCCCCCAACCTATTAATGTACACAGTCAGCAGAAAGGATACAGTATCTCACAAATATTGTTAAGTTAACAGAATGAAAAAGGATCTAGCAGCCAAATGGGCATAAAGTTCTAATCGCAACTCGATCTGAGCCTAACTGCCGCCTTAAAAAAACTAAGGGTCTTCCATAATGTGGACCCTGAAATTAAAGCTAAAAATGTAAAAGCGGGACGTACCTGATTAAAATGTAGGAATCTTAAAAGTGGGATTATAAAAGTCTTCCTCGGTACCTCATAAAAACTACAAAACATTACAAAACGGATCATGTCCTGCGGAGACCTGTTGTCCCAACCGCATAAAGGCAAGATCTGGCCTTTGTTACACCCTGGGGATGGGCAAGGAGAAGATAAAATAAATTAAGATGGAACCTTGTCAATAAAAAACGATCATACGTGTTTGGGAGCCCAAGGAGATGTGGTTCCGTTGATTGTACTGATTTTAGGATAATGTATCTCCGTACGCTGGGCTTAATTACTTCTGACTCCTCCCTTTTTACTGCCTGCAAGCTAAAAAATTGCTCCTTAGCCCAAGCCCAATCTTTCCTGGTGATGGTTACCGGGTCACTATAGAGTTCAGCCCTCCTAAGAGTCCTGAACCCATCCCCCATATATTTTAACCAGGGGATACAGGTGTGTGATTGAGAGCCATGCAGTTCCTTATGATATCTCTGTGGGTACACAGACAAAATATCGAGTTTTAAATTTCGATATACAATTATATCGAAGTTTAAATATCGAAGGGACATAATATAGAAGGTAAGTAATATCGACACTCTTAATATCGATATTAGTAATATCGAAGTTTTAAATATCGATGTCAGTAATATCGAAGTAAATAATTTCGATGTTACTAATATCGATTTTTAAATAAATTTTGTGTATATTATATTGTATTTATTATGTTTAATAATTTATTTTTAATGTAATTTAATTAAATGTTGTCTTTTAGAACTGTAGCGGGTTGTGGGTTTATAGGGGAATAGGGTGGGAAGTAATTTAATTATGTTAAATTAATTATTAATTAGTAGGAATTATAAATTAATTAATTGAGAATAATTTTTAAATAATTATAATTAATTGAATAATTGATAAATATGTTCTGTAGCGGGTTATGGGTTTATAGGGGAATAGGGTGGGAAGTAATTTAATTATGTTAAATTAATTATTAATTAGTAGGAATTATTTATTAATTAATTGACAATTCTTTTTAATTAATTTTAATTAATTGATTAATTGATAAATATGTTCTGTAGCGGGTTATGGGTTTATAGGGGAATAGGGTGGGAAGTAATTTAATTATGTAGAATTAATTATTAATTAGTAGGAAGCATACATTAATTGTTATTAATTGGTAAATAAATATAATTAATTGGTAATTAATTTTAAATAATTCATTAATTGATAAATGTGTTCTGTTGCGGGTTGTGTGTTTATAGGGGAATATGGTGGGAACTAATTTTAATGTAATTAAGTAATAATGAATTATTTTTATAAGTATGTTATTTCAACCCCTACGCTATCCAACACTTTCCCTACTGTTGCACTCTCTGGAGTGGGAATAGTAATTTTTACCCCTACGCTATCCAACACTTTCCCTACTGTTGCACTCTCTGGAGTTGGAATAGTAATTGTTACCCCTACGCGATCCAACACTTTCCCTACTGTTGCACTCTCTGGAGTTGGAATAGTATTTGTTACCCCTACGCTATCCAACACTTTCCCTACTGTTGCACTCTCTGGAGTTGGAATAGTAATTGTTACCCCTACGCTATCCAACACTTTCCCTACTGTTGCACTCTCTGGAGTTGGGATTGTAATTTGTAATCCTACGCTATCCAACACTTTCCCTACTGTTGCACTCTCTGGAGTTGGAATAGTAATTGTTACCCCTACGCTATCCAACACTTTCCCTACTGATGCACTCTCTGGAGTTGGAATAGTAATTGTTACCCCTACGCTATCCAACACTTTCCCTACTGTTGCACTCTCTGGAGTTGGAATAGTAATTGTTACCCCTTCGCGATCCAACACTTTCCCTACTGTTGCACTCTCTGGAGTTGGAATAGTATTTGTTACCCCTACGCTATCCAACACTTTCCCTACTGTTGCACTCTCTGGAGTTGGAATAGTAATTGTTACCCCTACGCTATCCAACACTTTCCCTACTGTTGCACTCTCTGGAGTTGGAATAGTAATTTTTAATCCTACGCTATCCAACACTTTCCCTACTGTTGCACTCTCTGGAGTTGGAATAGTAATTGTTACCCCTACGCTATCCAACACTTTCCCTACTGTTGCACTCTCTGGAGTTGGAATAGTAATTGTTACCCCTACGCTATCCAACACTTTCCCTACTGTTGCACTCTCTGGAGTGGGAATAGTAATTGTTACCCCTACGCTATCCAACACTTTCCCTACTGTTGCACTCTCTGGAGTGGGAATAGTAATTGTTACCCCTACGCTATCCAACACTTTCTCTACTGTTGCACTCTCTGGAGTTGGAATAGTAATTGTTACCCCTACGCTATCCAACACTTTCCCTACTGTTGTACTCTCTGGAGTGGGAATAGTAATTTTTACTCATACACTATCTAAAATGTATTTAGCTTTTTTATTAGTATTATGTTGTTATTAATTGTTATTTATGTGATTATTTTATGTATATAAATGTATTAGTAATTTATTATATATTTTTTTTTTTATAAGTTATGAAAATAATTAATTTAGAGTTAATATTAATGAAAATATATTATGTATTATATATTTATTAATATTAATTTGTATTACATTATGTATTAATTTTCAATATTATAGTACATTTTTAAATATGTTTATTACATTTATAAGTATTGTTTTGTTAATATTAGATTTTTATTTAATTAAAAAAAACGATATTTTACAAAAACGATATTTTTGTCATTCTATATATTTTTTTCGATATATTTGTACTTACCTTGTTAGGGATAGGATTCCTATATTTTTGACTTCGATATTTTTGTTCCGATATTTTTGTATATCGATATTTGTGTTATCGATATTTTGTCAGACATTCATCTCTGTGTAATGAGGTCCCCTTATCCCCCCACACTTTAAGCCAGTATAGTAAAGGGCAAGACGACAATAGGTCTGACAAGTAGGGTATACCCAGTTCTTTGTGTGCTAAAAAGGTTGGGGTTCCCTGAGGCACACATAGCAGTTGTCTTAAAAATCTATTTTTAATTCTTTGTAACTCTTCGGCCTTGAAGTAACCCCAGATTTCACTACCATATGAAACCTGCGCTACGTACGTGGCTCTATGTATCTCCAGTATTGCACCTATTGGTTTTCTGCCCAACCAGGAGGCAAAGTAAAAAATGGCCGAATTGGCTCTTAAAAAGTCCCCTTTCTTCTTTCTCCTTAGAGAGCCCCAATTTAATTTTGAATCCAACATGACCCCAAATAAGAAAAAGCCCCAGTTTTGGGAACTGATGTGGACCCCACCTTAAAATTAAAGGACTTCCCTGTACCGGGACCCACCTCCATCACATAGGATTTGAACTTGTTGACTAACAGGTCCCAGTCCTCCATACAGGGCCGGCTCTAGGGCGGTGCCACCGGTGCCACCGCACCGGGTGCTAACTTCGCACAGGGGCGTTAAAGCACCTGCTTCCCCTTTCCTGGCCTCTAGCAGTGTTCAGGCAGTAATTAAAATGTCCATAAAACTCCGGTGATTCATGTTCTTCCAGGCGAGATCGGAGTTTTGTCTAATAGAAGTTTCGGCTTGAGGGAGTTGTTAATCTTGATTCGGTAGTGCAGAGGGTTGATATGCCTGCTGCACAGAACATGTACCGTGCAGATCACAAAGTGAGTGGAATGTAAACAGATCCGTGGGTTACTGCGTTTGTCAGAGACTTCCTTTTGTTAGCTACCATTTACAGTGAGCTAATAACTGTCATCAAAGAACTGCGTGCAGACTTCAAGGTATAGATTAGCGCGTAAGGGTTTTTTCCTCAGACTTTCATTATTCTAATGTTGCAAAAGGGTTCAATTGGGTACAAATGTGTTCTTGTCATTAAAGAGAGCCCAAATCCATTGTGTTACATTTTAAATTCAGAGTTTGTGCTTCTCCACACAAGTACTCTTCAACTATACTGCCTACCAATATGGATGACATGTGAATTCACCCCTTGTTATCCTTTGTCTTATGTAACATGTCCTATACACTGATTTGCACACCTATGATTGATAGTCTCTCTGTAATGTGTGCGTTATGTACAGTGCTCTGACACCCTTGACTTTTATGAGTAACGCTATATAATGTATTAAATGCATCTGCGAGAGAGTGGTTATGGAGACTGTTAAAGGGTAGTAGGGAGGGAATCCGTGGCGGAGGTGGTCACTGGGAGGGGGGCGCCAAAAAACATTGTCGCACTGGGCACCACCAGTGCTAAAGCCGACCCTGCCTCCATAAATTCCTCAAAGAAATTGAGGAGGGTTTGTAGTCCTCTCTCTGTCCTAAACATGAGGACAGCATCATCTGCGTACAATAGTGCCGGCAGACCACGCGGACCCACATGTGGGGCATCCATCTACCTGGGTAACAGTCAGGGCCTTCTCCAAATCATTAATATAAAGATTAAATAAAAAAAGGGGCCAGGATACAGCCCTGGTGCACCCCTCTCTGGATAGGGAATTGCTGAGTAACCTGACCCTCTTTCGTAAACCGTACCACAGCTTTAGTGTCCCTGTGTAGCTCTCGGAGGAAAAGGACGATCTCTTTCTCCACACCCATGCACTGTAAACACTCCCATAACTTGTTTTGGTTAACACAGTCGAATGCGGACAACAAGTCCATAAATGCAAATTATATCCTGCCTTAACCAGCAACTGTGTATTTACTAATGATCATATACAAGTTCAGGCATTGGTCGATTGTGGACCTCCCTGGGCGAAAGCCATATTGTATATCTGTCAAGATGTTGTTAGCATCAGCCCTTGTGGGCAACCTTTCCAACAGGACCTGTTCCAGCACCTTGACAGATATATCCAAAAGGGATATGGGCCTGTAGCATAGGGTGCTATCTCTATTTCCTTTCTAAAAAATGGAACTATGGTCGATAGGGACCAGGTGCTAGGCAATTCCTTGCTTATAGTAGCATTTATAACCGTAGTGAGGATTGGCACCCATAGTTGAGGTTTAGATAAAAAAAGGTCTGGAGGGATGCCATCAGGGTCAGGTGCTTTGTTCTTGGACAGCCCTGCTATACCTTTACTGACTTTCTCGGTCGTAATAAGGAGGGATGACTTCCCTCCCGCTGCAAGTTGACATATGTCTGCTTGCTGGCAGAACATTCCCTCAAAGTGACAGACCCAATCCTCTTCTGTAATATGTGCATCTA
Source organism: Lissotriton helveticus (assembly GCF_964261635.1). Lineage (NCBI taxonomy): Eukaryota > Metazoa > Chordata > Amphibia > Caudata > Salamandridae > Lissotriton > Lissotriton helveticus. The sequence continues at coordinate 994,164,822 of NC_136067.1, forward strand.
GGGACTCAGAGTTTTCCCCTGACAGAAAAGGGCAGTTGACAATGCTCCAAAACTGAGTACTATTTTTCTGGCGAAGGCCTCATTACATTTACTCCAAGCCTCCTCTTTAAGCTCATTCTTCCGCCTTGCTATTTCAGTTTTGTATATTCCTCGACTCACCCTTATCGCAGCTGGATTCCTTGGAAGGGTACTCAGGGCCGCCCTCAGGTTCCTAGCTGCCCTTGAGCAGCCATGATCAAACCAGCTCATGGCACGTCCCTTCCAGGATGTGGGTGGGGCCTCAAGAAGGAGTGCAATTAGGCGTGAGATGGTCAAGAATGCCTCCAACGCGGCATCTGCCTCCACACATCCAGTTGTACAAATGTCAATTTCCCTCTTGCACAATCAGTGATGCAGGCTCACTAGTAGCATTTAATTTACAGTACACTTAGTGGCCCTTTAAAACAACACGTGTCAGGGCTGCCACTGCAGCCCATATGTGCAGTTTTAAACTCATTTCAGCCAGGCAAAATAAACCTTTAACCAGGCATAAACCTTCCCTTTTAAGACATATAAGTTACCCCAAGGTTAGCCCTTAGGGCAGGGTACAGTGTATTTGAAAAGTTGGAATGTAGTTTAACGTTTTACATGTCCTGGTTGTAAAAAACTCTTACATTTGTTTTTCACTATTGCAAGGCCTACCTCTCCCATAGGTTATCATTGGGTTTCCATATTACATTTAATAAGGGGAACTTTCAATTGGGAACAGGTAGACCGGTCGAGTTTGGTGTGTAAATAATTGTAATTAAAAGCCCTGTTTAATGGTTAAATCAGATTTTTTGTCACAATTCTGATAATGCCACTTTTAGAAAGTTGCAAAAACAACAAATGATGGACAGAATGTTGAACAATGTCAAACATGCACCCCCAGTACGAAGATCTGGACCTAAATCCATTATTTATTTGCTCACCACGCCATTCCAGGTTGGACCCAGCCATATGAAAATCAGTCTTCATCCTGCCCCCACGGGGAACAGTCCAGCCTGAACTGCCAGGTCAGGTCCTCCCGGATCAGAAACAAGCATCCTAGGAGCAGCTTCAGGGTATCACCCCTCATCAGCCAGGAAAGCTTGACTCCATTGGCGCGGTGAGCACAGGACCCACCTCAGGGCATACCCGTCCGTCTTAGGGTGAAAAATGCAAAAAGAACAAATGATAGATGGAATGCTGAACCCTGTAAAGCACTCACCCCCAGTAGGAGAGATCTGGGCCTAAAGTCATTGCTTTTCTGCTCACCACACCATTCTAGCTTGGACCCAGCCATCTGCAAATCAGTCTTGACTTTGCTCCCCATGGGAATAGTCCTGTCCAAACTGCCTCAAGACTGATTTGCATATGAATGGGTCCAAACTGGAATGGGGTGCCTATATATTTATTTATTGTTGGCCCCGCTTGTACAGGCAGATGGGGTAATGGAGATCTAGCTTCTCCTATATACCCGATTTTTGATTTTTAACCCTGTTAGGGGGGGAAACAATAAATAAATATCTAGGCACCCATTTAGATAGTCTTAATCACTATTCTTTCTGCAATAGGGATCCCTCATATGAAAATATTATTTTCTTTTCTATAAAAAAACAAGCGTTCAACTCTGAGTGTTGGTCTGCACCAGGGTGTGTTAGCAACCCTATGATGAAGCATGCCACTACATATTGGGTGAGGACATTCTTAAAAACGCCTTGGGCTTCCCAGTAGGTTTCTTTATTTTCTTTTCTTTTTTCACCTCTTCAATTATTACTTGATTAGTATATTCCCAGCTCCTTATCTCAGGAGCAGACATTTGTCCTTCTTGTGTAGTGAGGTCTATGGTCTGGTTGGGAAAGTGAGGGAAGGCTCATTTCCTAGTCCCTCCTTGTTTTGTGTATGTATAGTACAAGTCAGGGCACACTGATTCCAATAAAGGAGGGCCCAACAGTGACAGCTGCAAATCTTCACTTCGCCTTAAGCCCAAGATCATGCATTACAATGTCTCTATTTGTCAAATTCATTTCTGTAACCATTCATTCATTTTTGAAACCTATGTACAACATACCTGATTATAGTGCCCACCAATTAGATACATACAAATGCATGACACATTGTTTGCTTAAGCAAAGCTTAGTTATTATGAGTTTTTAAATGGTACTGCCGATGTGGGTATTTTTGAATCTCAAACATCGGGTATAATCATTGAATAACCCCCGCCGTTAGTCGTAAAGACCTTTGATAGTCTAGAAGGAGAGGGTATAAGAAGCTATCATTTACATCAATCACCACGAACAGCGAAGTCAAATTGGCACTTCACAAAAATCAACAAAGATTTAGAGTGAGTCTAAAGGGATTGATTATCAATTCATTAGTTCAGTAAATATTTAAGTTTTAGTCATCTTTATTGCAGATTCAAATAGTCTAAATTCACTATTTCAATATCAGATAAAATAGTACATTTGTAAAACTTACAAATAGAGTGCAGAATATGCAAAAAGTGTGTTCTCTAAAGGAAAATCTCTAAGCTAAATTAATGAGGATTAGTTGTAAATGGTATGTATTTTAAGTAGGCAAGGTAAGGTGTTAGCTTCAGAAAACCAAATGAAGGTTTCAGATGAGAGAATAGAAATGCATAGGCATGTAGCATTAGCACTCACTCGGTGGAGTTTAACAGAGGCTAGAAGGGTCTTCTCAGCTCAGTCAGCAAGCATCTGTAATATCTGCTTTCTAAATTCTGCAACAAGGTCTCCTGTCTAGTCCAAGGAACACACGTTAATATAATTCAACAAAACATTGGTTGCAACATTCTTCTATTTTCCAGCTTCATTGAACCAATCAGTCTTCGGCTAATTCTGTGATCAGGTAAACTCCCAATTTTTCATGTCTTTAAAGTGGATTTTACACAACCATGTCCTTGGTTTGTTACTTTGAACAGATTTTGTGGTTCAGACAGTTCTTTCCATGAGTCATGTTTCCTGCCATCTCCTCTCCGCCCTATGAGAAACTCATTATCAGTTGTCTAATATATAAAACATGCCTATTCACTAGATAATAGAAGGGTTTTGGAAAATTACAGCATTTGTAGTGGGAATAAAGAAAAAAACATATCATGCAAAACAACAGTTTAAAAACAAAACCGATCTCTTAATCCTAATGCGTGAACTTAACATTCAAAACAACATCTTAACTCGTGTGCTTGCTAATATTAGCTAATTGAGATTGCGGACTTCAAATTTTTGTGTTTACTGTGCACATGTTATTTAACGTTAAAAATTTCACTTTAATACATACGTTTAATTAGTAAAATGAGAAATGTCGCTCTTTCAGTTCATAATTTACTGATCGCTCGAATGCCATAAACTCACCTTGGGAGATAAAAATCATGTGACCAAAACCCTGATTTAGAATATGGCAGGTAAATAAATTCAAAATGGCTGCATCTGAATTACTGCAGTGGCGAGAAGCAATGTTTAGAAAATAACCAATGGTAACATTGTTACCACCAGTCATTTCCACATCTCGTCTGTGGCAGAAAAGGCAATTGGAGACATTTCCGAAAATCACTAATAATTTAAGGGAAAATTGTTACCAGTGGGATGTAACAAATGTCCATTAACCAAGCAACTGGATGTTTCTTCTGTTCTATCCTCATTCTGTATGTTTCAATTTAGACAAAGAATGCTTTCACAAATATCAAAACCAGCTTAGACTGACCCAGAACTGATGGCTCGGTAATGCTTGTAGTGCCAGGCAACACTAGGGTTTGCCTCTCTCAAGAAACGGGCTGATCTCTATCAGCTGTCTGCCAGGATCCTAATTCTCGTCTTCTTTTCACAGTGTTTGACTAAAGGGGTATGCCCCTACCGCGACCAGAATAGCTGCGCAATTCTCGTAGCTCAAGTAATTATATACTCAAGCGATAGATATGCGCATAATTGATTGCATTTGGATTGGTTTATCACGAACTATGGTTACTATGTTTTTAAACTATCACTGTAAAGTAATGATATTTCACGTTAGCCGCTGTGCCACATGCCGCATGCAGAAGTTCTCGTTCTTTTTTAGTGCACCACATACTATCACTAGACTTAGATGATAGTCCACGTGAGTCACTGCGCCACCTGACTCACGCAGCAACTCGCACTGCAGTAATGGTCACTAATAAATTCTACAACCTGAAGCATGCTTGTATACAAAAATGACACACGCATGTTTAAGTGCTTACTGAGCAGTTAGTTGCATGGAATTGGTATCAATGCTGACACACAAGTACGTGACACTGAGTGCCTTGATGCACAGCACAAAATGAACAAGTGACAAACTTCCCAGAGAAATTGAACAGCATGAACTATGACTTATGTCTCTGTTGTTTGTCTTGATTACTTGTTATTTCTCCTTCCAGGTAATTTCTAGCTGTGGACCCGTAAGTACGGTCGCACCACAGCATGCACAGCACACCGTAGGGCGTGTCCTGAAAAATCAAAAACATGTGGCATAATTTTTACCACTTTCACTTTTTTATCACCCTCTCACTTTAATGTGGTCCTGAAGAAAGCCTTATAATTTTTTAACAAGGCTGAAACATGTTGACCAACAGGATAATAAAGAACAATTACCAGTCTTCATAGGTTATCCACATCTCCGTTTTTAGCCCCTTTCCTGCTTCTGTCGGCCAACGGCCATTGCAAGCACTACCTTGGTAGTGCTGCGCACGTCCGTTGGCCGATGCGGCCCCGCCCACTTAATTAAACCACCACACAGTGGCAGAATTCGCGCCACGGTTAAGCGGTTAGTATACCCTGAGTCGCTGGGAATAAATAATCAATCAGTACGAATCCCCAGAGGTATTTTTAATTCACACCACTTCACCACATACACCAAAATCCTGCTCCGCTGTAATCAGGCGTTGAAGCACAGCTGGGTAGCATTCGGCTACTCAGCTGGGAACCCGATGATGAAGCATGCCACCAACTCGGTTGGTTGGGGGGTCATCTAACAAACCTTAGTGTTGCCTGGCACTACAAGCATTACAGAGCCATCAGTTCTGGATCCGTCTAAGTTGGTTTTGATATATATGCCTAGGAACAGGGACGGTCCCACTTAACAGTCCTTGCTCTCTTTTTGGTTTATCCTGCTTTCACAAATAGCCGGGTTATCTACATGAATCTTGAGGCAGCGAAGTAAGTAAACACACATTTTTTTTAAAAGAAGGTTTATTTAAAAGGTATGGCCTCCAGGCAAAATAACAGTCAACGAAAGACAGGAGAAGGCGACTGGTAATTACCAAAGAGGTCCTGCCAGAGAGTTGTGTAGAAACTGTACTTACTTCATTAGTGAGAGTTGTTGGGAACAAAAAGATTTGGAAGTCCTGTGTAGCAGCCACCCACAAGATATATCAGTCAATGAATTAGAAATAGATGCCAGGGAAAGACAAGGCCCCAGAATGGGTATCTAAGCCATGCCATGGATATCATAGAAACCAGGAAACACAATTAGAAGCTCCATTGCACCTCTTGTCCTTTCCTTTGAGATTGATAGATACCCAATGAGATTAATTTGATGTTTGTCCAATAAAGGATTTTGCAGGTTGTTTTTTAAACTCATATTGAAAATGGTCAGTCTAATCCATAAAATATTGCATATTAGAGTTAATACTCCTTATTCAGGTTAGTGTAAAATCATATTCCACTAAAATGTTTTTAATTTCTTCCTCTGATTCAGTAGACCCCTCTACCATCACCTCTCTCACATCAATTGTCGAGGAACACATATTTGTAGTCTATCTTAAATTAATACTCATTGAGTGAATGTAATACAATTCCATAAAAACTGATGTTATGTTATATTTTGTTTTATGGCGTGTATCTGTATAGAACACTTCTACTATTTGTAATTGGCCTGTGCCACTCCCCGAGGCTTGGCACCCTTCACGGCGCTACTCTACACATGGTGGTTTTGTTGTTATTGTCTGTTGTTTGAGAAGAACTTGTTCTCCAACGTATTATTTAGTAATTTATCATTGGCTAATGATTGAGTATGAAGTGTCCAATCCTGTTTGGGATCTTTGTCGCATTTTGTGTGTATGGATCTCTGTGTAAACATATGGACTTTCCCAAGCATTTGCTTCTCCAGTTGTGCACTGTTGTCCATTGAAACGCTTGTTGAAGTTGTTATGTTAGGAGACACCATTAGCTGGTTATATGGCTTAAACGCAAGGATTCACTAACTTAAGAAGCATAGGTATATGTAAATTTATGAGAAGCTATTGATGTGCTGCTGCCGTGCCAATGCGTAACCAACTAACAGAGCAATTTCAAACATATGTGAGGAATTCTGGTTTATGTGTTTTGATAGGAGGAGGGTTGAGTCATATTTTTTGTTGGTTGGTCTTGCTTGGAGTATAAACAACAAAGGATATATCTGTGTGGTCTGTTAAGAATGGTCTATTTGATTTCGCGGTGCGATGTTGGAAATACGCATACAGTGATGTAGGTGCACACATAACAGTCATATATACATAAATCGCATCAGTTATGTAAATTAGATACCACGTTAAAAATATGACAATTTTCTACCCCTTTTGTATCAGGAAGGGACAGACGAGATGATTTTGTCATATTTGTATACATGATTTTCTTGGTACCAGATGTTGTCTACGTCAGTATAGGTCTCTTCCTACAATGTTTAGTAAGTCAGAGCAGTTCCATGGAGTGGGCATTGTGCCCTCGGGTTGCGCCCACTAGGAGATGGGTGAAGGTAGGGGCGCTAGGCACAGAGTTGACACATAGATAGAGGCAGATTAGGGGGTTGGGTGAAGGTATAAGGGTATGAGAATAAAGAATTGAAACACACCCAATACTCAACTTATAAATACAGTTGTAGTAAAATCCTGGTAGATGTGAATACACAGGTGTATTTGTAAAGAGGCAGCAGGGCTGGAGGCATGCCATTCTTATTCAGTTGCCGAACATGAACAACAACTCTTCCCTTAGCCAGATATAAGTTTCAGGCCTTATTTAGGAAGGTCTTACACCGCCGTTGCATCATTTTTCAGTGACGCAGCGGGGTTATCGATGTGCCATACAGTGACCTATTTACAAAGTGACGTATCTAGGGAGATGTGTCATTTTGTAAAAGCCTGCGCCACAATATTCCTGAGTCAGGTATAATGTATGCAGGGTGGGTGTTCCCACGTAAAATAGGCTTGTAGACGTGACACAGGGAAATCTTTGAGATTTCACGCGCCAATATTAGGAAGCCACTGCGTCATAACCTTACGCATGCTTCAAGCAGTGACGCAGGGCCTTTAACACCATGTGTAATGATACCATTGATGGATTTGCGTCAGTTGACCAATACACACCAGCAATGCATCATTACTTGCCCACCAGATACATCAGGATTCTTGACTTATCTGGTCAATCCTTGCTACATGAATGCCATAGTGTAAATACGGCGCATCCATGTTGTCGCAAGGAGGGTGCAATCAGAAGTGTTGTATCGCTGTTTTTCTTCAGCGATGCAACACTTTTCATAAATGAGGCACTTAGTATAAGGCTTGTGCATTGCAGCACACATCAGGTATGTTCTGCATTCCTTTAGTGTTGATATGGTTGGAAGCCAGAATATTGAGCACAAAGTATTGTGCTGCAAGAATATAATTGCAAGAATATGGACTACCAAGATATTGTGAAAGTAAGTATATGGATGTATGACGTTACAACTCATACTTTTACAACGCATGCCATTACAACGCAAAAACTTTTACAACGCATGTATTTACAACGCATGTTTTTACAACGCAGGTACCTTTACAACGCATACCATTACAACGTAAGTATTGGTAAGTATATATTCTTTTTTTTAAATTTAAAATAATTGAAAATAATATAATTTAATTTAATTTAATTTAATTTTATTTTATTTTATTTTATTTAATTGATTTAATTTAAATTTAATTTTATTTTATTTTTACCTTATACCCCTGTACCCCAAAAACCCAAAACTGACCCTGAACCCTAAAAATACCCCTGTACCCCAAAAACCCCAAACTGACCCTGAACCCTAAAAATACCCCTGTACCCCAAAAACCCAAAACTGACCCTGAACCCTAAAAATACCCCTTTACCCAAAAACCCAAAACTGACCCTGAACCCTAAAAATACGCCTGTACCCCAAAAACCCCAAACTGACCCTGAACCCTAAAAACACCCCTTTACCCAAAAACTGAAAACTGACCCTGAACCCTAAAAATACCCCTTTACCCAAAAACTGAAAACTGACCCTGAACCCTAAAAATACCCCGTTACCCAAAAACTAAAATCTGACCCTGAACCCTAAAAATACCCCTTTACCCAAAAACTGAAAACTGACCCTGAACCCTAAAAATACCCCTTTACCCAAAAACTGAAAACTGACCCTGAACCCTAAAAATACCCCTTTACCCAAAAACTGAAAACTGACCCTGAACCCTAAAAATACCCCTTTACCCAAAAACTAAAAACTGACCCTGAACCCTAAAAATGCCCCTTTACCCAAAAACTGAAAACTGACCCTGAACCCTAAAAATACCCCTTTACCCAAAAACTGAAAACTGACCCTGAACCCTAAAAATACCCCTTTACCCAAAAACTGAAAACTGACCCTGAACCCTAAAAATACCCCTTTACCCAAAAACTGAAAACTGACCCTGAACCCTAAAAATGCCCCTTTACCCAAAAACTGAAAACTGACCCTGAACCCTAAAAATACCCCTTAAAAAACCCAAACATATAAAATTTAAAATATAATTATATACTTACCAATACTTATGTTGTAATGGTATGCGTTGTAAAGGTGCCTGCGTTGTAAAAACATGCGTTGTAAATACATGCGTTGTAATGGTTTTTGCGTTGTAAAAGTTTCGTTGTAATGGTAGTGCGTTGTAAAAGTTGCGTTGTAATGGTTGTTTCCCAAGTATATAGAGATAAATATAGATTTACTATTCTTAACTCTGCATCCATGTGCATTAAGGATACCTTATTTTTGGAGAAAAAAAAACAGCGTCTTTTTGATTGTCGCTTTAAATACAGATTGCAGAGAGACCCAAAATTAATGCTGTAGCTTGGGTAATGTTTGTGGTAAAATATTAAATTGTGTTTGGAAGCTGTTACCATTGTGAATCCATGTTTTTTGAAGTTGAAAAACATGATTAGAGAATCCTCTTATTGAGGAAGCCACACTCATGAGTGTTGAAATAAAAAAAAGCATTTGGTGCCAGATGATGCCATTCTCTTAAGTCTGTTTTTTAATTCTGTTTAAATACATCAGGCAAAACTCTGGCATTACAAAATTACAGCATAACAATTATGAGTGTGTTCTAAGAATCACAACTTGTCACTTGAAACAGTTTAGTAGATTGGCCTGGATATACTGCCATTGTTAAAAGGCAGAATGTGTAGGAATCTGTAGTTCTGCCAAAGCTGGCCTACTAAAAAAATTCCTCCCTACCCACTTCAAAGCTACTCTCAATGCTAAAGATAAACTTGTCTCCTGTGCCAGACAACTGGGTCACAACACTCCAATCCAAATAACTCAAAAGGCTAGAAAGAAGTCTCTTCAAATCTGCCTGTCATGTGGCCTTGCATGAACTGACCACAGATTACCTATCCAGTAAATGTATAATCTATGGAAGCTCCTCAAGAATTCAAAGAGAAGACTCTTAGGGCTTAATTACGAGTTTGGCAGTGTGGAGCGGAGTCCGCCCGGTACCGCAACGCCAAATCCGTATTCAGGCCGCCCACCAGGTTACAAGTGTTTCTTGTGTCTGATAGACTTTTTTTTTACGTTCCTACGGCGGTGCCTCAGAAAATGGGCACTGCAATGGGAACGGCCCCCTGCATGCACCCCATGGCCCAGAGGATATTTACTCTTTGTCACAGTTATCATGGAGGAGGAATCGTAATGAAAACCGTGGCTGATAGTAAACTTGTAATATGTTTGGCGTGACTAAGGCGGTCCCTCCAAGCATATTGCTGCCACTATAACGCCACATCACTGCCAGGCAATGGTGGTTTCCTGGTGGCTGCGGCAGGGCAATGGCAGTCCGACCGCCCTAATTGTAATAGGGCGGTCGGACTGCCATTGCTGCGCCCTGCGGTCCGCGGACCACCAGACTGGTATTTGAGTCCCAAGTCTTAACCCAGAAACTCCCCTCTTAAAAAAACCACAGGAACTCTGAAAAATACTTGCTCATAGAATGCTCAAAAATCCTGGAATACCATAACTCCGACCACAAAGGACAAATTAATTCTAGAACACCTTTAAGAAAGATCTTAAAGCCCTCCTCTTCATAACTAATGCACAGCACAGGTACACATTCAAGTCCTAACACTACCCAAGTGCTGGGGCAACCAAAAGAAATTCGGAGCTGGACAGGAAATTTTTGGTTGCTATGATATCAGCTGGTGATCTCAAACATTATCCACTATTCTTATTGATCCCTTTTAGTATCGTTATAAAACACTTGACTTGTCATCCAGGTTGTTTACTTCCCCCTTTTGGAACTTTCATTTCTTTCACTATGTGTACACTAAATTTTAATACTAATCTGTGACACAATTTACAGTCCTATCCAAAGAGATCTGATGCTTAACTGGGTGTGGTTTGCGCTATAGAAAACTGAAAATAAATAAATAAATAAATAATAAACTGATTGGGCACCTTACGTCTTCCCCCCTCCCCCTCCCCACATTATCTGTTGCACACACATGCCCCACAGCTATGATTATTCTGGCAAGGGATTCTGTGCACTGCAGTTATGCTCGGGCACATGCCTTTGGTGAGATTCTTAACGGGAGTGTGTTTTTAGCCCATTTTGCTAATTGGAATTGGAGTGTAGAAACTGCTAGCCTTCTTGTAGGCATGTCACTGGCAGATTCCTGTTGGCCTTCATGGTAGTGGCATAGCATGGGGGGCGGGGGGCACATGGTCAGTTGCCCCGGGTGCTAAATTCTTAGGGGGGGGCGCAAAGTTGTTAAATAAAAAAAATTGTACTACTAATTTATTTTATTTTTTTAACATTTTGCGCCAGGAAGTCCTAATGGTCCACGGGTTAGGGGACGCAATACTTGCCTTGTCCCGGGTGCTGGCAACCCACACTATGCCACTGCTTCATAGAGCCCCTAAATGGGCTCTGCCTGTTACTTTTGTTGTTTTAAGAAGAAGTGGCCTAGGCACCCAGAACTGCGCAATATTAATATAGATTCAGGGAGATTAGGATCAATACCTTGAAAATTGTTTATGGGCACACCACTCTGGGAGTCTAGCAACGAATCCTGAAAAAGGACACTGGGGTTCTCTCTAGTCCAAAAACAAAGTTTGATACTTTATTTTGTTAAAGCGAATCCTCTTACTGAGGAGTCCACTCTCATCAGTGTTGAAATAATGCAATAGTAAGAAGTATTTGGTACCAGGGAATGATGGCGTTCTCTTGAATATACATGTTTAATGCTGTTCCACCTCTGCTTAGTTGCATTGGACAAGACCACAAGATTACAACCTAAAATTCCGATTGTGTTTTGACAACCACAACTAATTTACCACCCGTATATGTAAATTGCGTAGATATAGTGACTATGGTAAAAGACAGAGACCCATTAGCACAGCCATTTTCAGAATATGATGATGAGTGACAGTGGCCCTGTGACAAACTCAGTGGGACTGATGAACTGTAATCTGATTTTTCAAAAGGCACTGCAAAATGAACGTGCTGTGCTTCTATTTTACAACTTTTTCCCATACCTCTAAAATATTAAGATAACTACCTACTCCACCTCCTCCCAATTTTGAAAAGGAAATGCATTTTCTTTTTGTCAAGGAAGGGGAATGAGACACATTCAGTGCTTAGTTTAAGCCGTCAGTTTCCGGTGCACTGGCACTTAATTGTGAACACCGGAACTTATGAGGGTCTGCCACATAGTGGCACAGTCTGTCTCATTTAGAGTGAGCACGGCAAAAGTTGTTTACTAATTCAATATACCTTAAAAATGACTAATACCTGCCGCCCAAGTCCTTCTTCAAGGTTTGGGGCCTGGAATAGTCTGAATTGTCACTTGTAGGATTGTGATGGTTATCAGTTTTGTTGATACAGTCATTGGCAGGGTTAGAAGGGGGCAATGAGGGGTACAAGCTGCAGTGGCCTTCTGATGATGGCCCAGGCACTTATTTGTAACAAATGAAGCACTGGCAGCCGGCGCATTGCCCTTAAATAGCATGCAAGAAAAGATGGCAGCTGTGGCCAGAATGCGGCTTGTATTTATTGACATCCAGGGTTGGTTTCAGTAGAAAAGTGGCATGGGTGCTTCCCCCCTCAACCCCTCTCCCTCAGGAATTAAATGTTCATCTCAGGCAGCAGCAGCAGCACTGATATTGAACATTTGGAATATTGGTACTACAGGTAAAGAGTAAGGAGTTTACAGCTCTCTTGGCTTTTACTGCAGTTGCTCGCTGAGAGAAGGACTGTGACTGTGACCATCTGTGTGTCGCCAAAGTAATAAGTACCTTTTATATTTAGGGCCTGGTCTAGACGTAATGTGACAAGTGGCTGCAGTCCTACTGGATCACAGTATGTTTGGTTGAAGGTACCTTCCTGCAAGTTTACAGGCTCTGTTCCTTCTAGGTTACAGCACAAAATATGTGTTGTGTATGTGATGGTGTGGTATGTACTAGCAATCAGGTGCCTCCTTTGCCATTTACCGAATGCCACTAAAACACATACTAGAAGCTCACCTGTTCATCAGGTAAACACACTTTGTATTCATTATTTAAAGTCAAGAGATACTTGGAGAAGTGTGGCTCAATGGTTAGAGCGGCAGACCCTGATGCAGAAGTCTAGCCCGGGACCAGGGTTCAATTCCCCGCCTCAGCGGGTCTTGGGCTCAAAATTCCACGGACCTGATAATTCTTGCCTCGGTGCCTATTCCAATCAGGGAGTCCCACTCTGCAACTCTGGGCAATAGCTTGCTTAATCTCCACAACGGCCCCCACAACGCTAAGGATGCCTGGCCTCCACCTTGGGGGTGCCCAGGAGTGGACACCTCACAGGGAAAGCCAGGATGGGTTCCACAGCGGTATTCGTACAAGCGCCTTGAGACCCTTGCGGGTGAGTAGTGCGCTATACAAGTATCAATTTACATTACATTACATTTACATGTGTTGGAAATGGCCCTTTTTGCAGGGTTATTCCCAAACTTTTTGTTTCTTCCTCCTTTATTGTTCCTGACCTGTGATTGTTGGCAATAGGACTCTGAGCACTTTACCACTGCTGTTCAGTGCTAAAGTGCATATGCTCTCTGTATAAATTGTTATTGTGATTAGTTATCCATGATTGCCATATTTGTTTTACCAGGAAGTCCCTAGTAAAGTGCACTGAGTGTGCCAGGGCTGGTGATACAAATGCTACTAGTGGGCCTGCAGCGCTGATTGTGCCACCCACATGAATAGCCCTAAAATGGTGTCTCAGGTCTGCCACCACAGTGCCTGTGTGCAGTCTATAAACTGCCATGTCCTCCTGGTCAGTGTCCCCACTGACCAGGCCTAACATTTCCCTTTCTGTACACATTGGACACCCCTATAGAAGGCCCTAGGTACCCCATGGACACGGTGCAGTGTATATGAAAGGTAGAGCATGTATTGGTGTGTGTGACATGCTCTGGTAGTGAACTACAGCCATTTTCGTTTTTCACTATTGAGAGGGCCATCTTACCCATAGGCTATAATGGGTAATGCTGAGTATAATGTTTACCTGCATATCTTCCCATAGGAGCAAGATAGAAATTTAAAGTTTGGTATCCCTTAACTCAGAATTTAATAGCACATCTTTTAGGAAGGATGGTTTTTAAATCATGTGTTTGAGTACAGCACTTTTAGAAAGTGGCTGTTCTCTTGTCTAACCTTTCTGTGTGCCTTGGCCTGTTTGTGAATTGACTGTCTGGGTTGTGATTGACAGGGCTGGGGGATTCCAGGGGACAGAATGAGTCCGCCCAGTTGTGAATAGAGAGATCTGCATCTAGATGGCAGAGAGGAGTTCCACCTGGGACCAGAATAGGACTGTGCCTGCCCCCCACAGTGCTGGCTCCACCCCCTGTGGTGCCTCTGCTGTCTCTGCCCTGCACTGTGAAAGGAGAGAAGGAATCATGTCAACAAAGTGCTCCAGGGCTGTGCTTTCCCTCCACAATGCTGGCTCCACCTCCTGCGGGGCGTCTGATGTTTCTGCTCTGCACTATGGAAGGAAAGAAGGAGTCATGTAAACAGAGTGCTCCAGAGCTGGTTTGGACCGGGCTCAGAGCCCTCCTGCACAAAGGGAACACAGACTTTTAGGGGTATAAGTACAGGACCCCAGACTACAGAAAATTAGATCATCCTGGAATCAAGAAGGAATCTCTGCCAAGGAGAAAGCTGGAAGATTGAAGAAGGAAGACTGTCCTGCTGTTGCTTTGCTGGACTGACCTGCAGTTGCTTTGCTGCCAAGGAGAGGGGAAGAACTTTGTTGTTGCTTTGTCCCCTTGCTTGAAGAGATCTCCAAGGGCCTGTTGTGAGCTGGCCTCCTGTTAAGAAGTCCCAGGAACAAAAAAGCAGCACCAGACATGGCTTGCATTCCACTCTTGCAAGCCATGTCTGGTGCTGCTCCATGTGGTTTCAGGTAGGGAAAAACCAGGCCATCACCACCTTCTTGAATTTGAGGTGGTTGTCAATGGCTCTTATACTCCTCAAAAGGGATTTACATAACTTTGCAACGTCCAATGGAAATAATATATCACCAATAATCTTCTTGATAGGCGGTGTGAGTAGATGTGGTGCCAACCTGGATTGCAGTGTCTTTTTCAGCGAGCTTCTCTTGAATTTTGCTGGAAGAAATCTGGCTCCTTGCATTTATGGACATGTGCGTTATGCAAAGAATCCTAAAAGCAGGTCTTCTGGCAACAAGTGATCTAGTAAAGATCCTTTTTAAAACGGGTGATTTGGTCTTGTAGGCCTACATGTACAAATTGTCTCACTACTGCATTTTGAATTACTTGCAGGCATTTCATAACTGAAAGTAACCCTCCATGATACAGACCTTTTGTGTAGTGCATATGTGAGGTAACAAGGGATATAAACGCCTGAATCTTAGGAGGGAATCACAATTGGGGATATGTTGTGGTGTTCACTTAGTGTGAAATTCACTTTTTGTCTCTTGGTTAAATGAAAGCTCGATGGAGAAGGCAGATTTCAAGGTGAATCCTAAGTGTATGAATTTTGTTGCTGTTGATATTGCTGCCCCAAATTGCTGGAACCATCTTGTCAACAGCTGATAGTTTTTTTGCTCACCGTATGTCAGAAACATCATTTTAGATTAATTGAATTTAAGTGGATTTGTTATTATCCAATGTTCAGTTTCTTGGAGACAGTGCCTTGCCTTGAGTTTTAAACTTTTCTTGGATTTTTCAATTTTACCGGGTCTGGTGGCTCAGTGGATTAAAGCAGCCACTGTAGGGGCCTGTGTTCGACCTCATGCTCACAGGTTCAAATCCCAGCGGGTCCACTCAGCCTTTCATCCATCTGAGGTCGATAAAATGAGTACCATTGAGTTGGGTAACAATAAGCATTTGTTATTCAGCGCCAGGACACCTACGGGTAATTGTGTGCTTTACAAATACACCTGTTATGTTATGATCTGTGTGTCATCCAAATATTCATATCAAGTAGACAGAATTATACATTGAAGAGAAGTGAGGGAAAGTATCAAACAGACAGAGTTCTATGACTAAAGATGACAAGAAAACAGGTCGAAACACATCACTTACAATACCATACAGTACAATTTTACAGGCTGATGCCAGTTTTATAGATGATGAAGGGGCATATGTATGAAGCCCATTTCCCGTTCGCAAACAGGCCTATTCTCAGAATGAGCCAGTTTTTGAAAGGGAAAAAGCCTTTTTAGGGTATCATCCCAAAAGGCCCTCGCAAAATAGGGAATCGCAAAATTTGCAATTCCCTATTTTGCGAATGCATTTAAGGAATCGCAAATTGTGTTCAATGCACATTTTCAAGATATACTTCCTGAAGGGTTAGGAGTTCAATCCACTGGCGAAAAGAAACTGGAGCTTGGGGCCCCCTCATTGCAGGGGCTGCAGGGCCTGCATTACGCCACTTGTTTAATCATTCATTCAGCTATTTTATTTATAGATCATGCTTAGGGTAGTGGTCGTGCAAGACAACATACAAATTACACATTCGAGGGTCATAGACGGGTCTAATATGAATTACTCAAAGAGTCACAAAAGAGTTTATTGTATTTCATTGATAAGCCAATTCTCTTCACAAGGTGCTCGATGTATTGCCATCCACTTGGTCTGTCTACTGCCAGTTAGACCATTCCACCAGTGATTAATTTGAACCGGTGCTTTCTGGTGCGAAGAGGGGGCCCCAAGCTCCAGTTTCTTTACGCTAGTGGATTGAACTCCTAACCCTTCAGGAAGTATATCTTGCCAATGTGCATGAAACTTGTACTACAGCATTAATGACCACATATAGCAAACTGATTAACAGCTATAACTTCCAGTATACATCGAAATTCCACAACAACTTGCGTCCAGAATTAGATTTTTTAAGACAGTTTGCAACATTCATTTGTAATAAATTGCCCAAAATACTCCAGGTTTGACATGACATGACAGCTGCATGATAAATATCACGACCAGCTGAACTCCTTGTGCATGTCTATAAGGGCCTGGTTCATGTTTTGGTGGATAGTATGCACCGTCACAAACGGGAGTATGTAGCGTCTGCCGCATTACTAGTGCATTATATTCGGCGGCTCTTGAAATACGGCGGACAGGAAATCCATCATGTTTGTGAGGAGCAGCCTGTCTACCGAAATATAGATCAAGCCCTAAGTGTCTAATGTTGTAGGCACCCGCAGAGGAGAGTGCTACCCACTGCTTAATTTGTAATAAAAAAATATGTGACAGGGACCTCACCAGTCGGCCACTGCAGCTTTAACCGCCCATTGCCTTGCCAGCGCTGCCAACGACAATAGCTATGCAACTACCAACCATAACTTTCCTACAAATGTGATTATTCTGACTATTCCACGCTCCCAAAGCTTTAAGAATTGCTTGGGTGTCAGGAATTAATCGTTTTCAATGTATATCGAATTAAAAAAAAACAACTGTTAAATACACAGACAGCACCACCATGTGTCAGACTGTCATATTTCCTGTGTTTACCGTTAAGTGCCAGAGCCGAGCACCGGGAACCACCAGCACAAATTAAGCACTGGTGCTACCCGTCCACAAAGTGCTCTTTAAATACCCATACCACAACATATCATAAACGTGTATAAGTCAATGAGTCTGGGTGTTGTGAATAGTTCAGAGGGCTATTTACATTTGATACTCAAAACACTTTTAACGAAAGAAATTGTGTAATTTATCTACTGTATGTTGTCAGCTTTATTAAGATTTGGTGGACCGAACTTGCTTAGTTTTGCATTGTTATGTAGTAGCAATAAGCATGGTTTTGATGGCTCTAGGGAACATAGTCAACCACCCCCCCCCCTTCAATCCCCCCACCCAGAATAGACTGGAGGGCAGTGGACTTCGTTCAGCACTGGTCAGACAGAAGGATGCTAAGGCCAAGAAGAAGCGTTAAAGAATCGTCAAATCTGCACATATATTTTAGGTACATGCATTATTTGGCTGCACCACCCGCCTGAAGTATTCGAATACTTCATGAGTTTCTCATCAAAGTGATTGTGAAGTATATGGCTTGTCAACCAATCTATGTATTAATTTGTGCTGTAAAATGAAATGTTTGACTCCATTTTAAGAAAAGAGTGTTTTGGAGAGCCAAACCTCCGGTTCCTTTACTAAAAAGCGTCCGAGTAGGGTTGTGTCAGCTCCAATGTGCAGTAGGGGAGATCTGGGTGTAACTTTTATAGGTGCTGTGGTACTCGGGCCGAAAGCTATGAGAGGGCCGCCCCACCCAATTATGGTTTTATTTGCCGCTAAGCCGGGGTTAAACCATGCTCTGGGGCTGCTTTTGCTTCCGGTCCATCACTGGCAAAGAAGGGAACAAATGAGAACACGTGATTTAAAGTCACCACTTTCCTATCTCCCAATGGGGGCTTCACTGTCGACCAATAAACCCATGTTATAAACAGAAACACCAATATATACACAAACACTGCACAATAATTCAGGATTTCCCCTTCCACTTTCTGGGACGAGGGATGAGTCCTCTTTAGTACACTGCTATATTCATTCACCAAAAATCGCAAGCGCCCGTTGCCCAAGGTCACACAGGTGGCAAAAAAGCAAGACGTGTCAACAAGGGATTTCCTGAAATGTAAAGGCGAGTTCTCATGGCAATTTTGGATAAACAAGGAACTTGCGCTCAGTAACACAATCTCGCGGAGTACAGATATCTCATTCTCAATTCTTCCCTCCAGCAGGCGCATTAGTCATAGCATATTAAATGCTGAAAACTTCCATTTTAGGTAAAAACGTGCAATGTCCTCAACAGATATAAACATGGCTAGATTTGCAGTTCTCTGTGGATGATACGCTTCCATTACTGGTTGAGTTGGACGATGATTAACGAGTGATAAAGTCCCTTTTAAATATCGCCCCCAAGGGGAGCTCTCTGAAGTTAAGCCGCTCTGTCTCCTTAATTAGGATCACTGTGTCAAATGCAGGATTAAAACAAGATATTGAGAAAAATGGGAGGTTTTTCTACTGTGTAAAAGCATCTCTGTTAAAATATGGTCCTGCAGCTGTTAAATTTACCTTGAAGAGGAAACGCACTCCCACAAGCCACACACCCACCACACACACACACACACACACACACACACACACACACACACACACACACACACCCACCCACACACACACACACACACACACACACACACACACACACACCCCTCCCCCCCCCACACGCACACATCTCCAAAATGTAAACTTCAAATCCCTGCTTAGACATTTTTCAAACAGGTGTAGATTTCTGTAAAAACCCTTTGTAGTTACTGTAGCGGTCTAGTTGCCTGGAAAGTGCCACCCGAGACCCCAGGGCCGGACTGGGACTGGGACTGGGAACCAAAACCGGCCCTGGCAAAGTGCTCGGCCGCCCCCACCCCCTGGTTTTCGGCCGATTTTGTTACAGGGCCGATTTTGCAGCTATGCTGCAAAAACGAACCTGTAACAAAATCGGCCCCCAGGGTCCAAAACTAGCCCCCGCTCGTGCGGCGCACCAGGGGATTGCCCGGTGCCCGCTACGGCCAGTCCGGCCCTGCGAGACCCGTGGCCTAAAGGGCCTTTACACATTGTATCAACCTCTGGCCAGGCGTGGTTAGAGGGTATAAATAAATGGGCTGGGGTCGCTCGGGACTTCCGGCCCACTCTGTGCACTAAGGTTGTGGTGTCAGTTATTTGCGCAGCGACATTGCTTGGCACCAACACTCTGGGCCGCTAATATTACAGTTACCAAGACTGATCATTGATTCTATAACGACTGATTTACTGCTGGGTCTGACTGGCCTATAGGGTAATCTAGCAGTGCCAGAAGGGCAGGTCTGACACGTCAGTAGGTGTGCATAAACAAAGAGATTCTATCAATGTGTGGTGATTTAATTTTTATATTTATTTTTGTGGGTGGTGAAAAAAAATAATAATAATAAACTCTCTCTTAGGGTGGTAAAGATGAGAGCACAATGTGCTTTTTAAAATACCCCTCACACACTAAAAAAATCCAGTAGTGTCATGCTTCATCATTGGGGTCTTCCCGTCCCTCTACGGGGCGGGGCGTGCTGCGACCTGACGAACTACGCGGGAGCACTAGTATAGTGACAAGGCTATGTGACAGTGCAAAGTGAGTGGTGTCAGTGAAGTGTAGGGACCTAGTAATGTGTGGGAATTAAAAAAGGCTAAAAATCCTCTGGCTAGTGGAAAAAAACAATGTATTCATTTCCCTAGCTGGGGACGTTAAGAAGGGGGTTTTGAGGTAGAGCAATTAGCTACAACCTGGTCTACATGTTTCGTAGGCAGTCCCCTACTGCCTACTCATCAGGACCTTCTATTGGCCCCTACTAGAATAAAGCTTACTCTGAAGAGCGGCAATACAGGTAGAAGTAAGGCAATATGATTATGCGGACAATAGCGCCGCGGTGAATACCTACCGATTGTCAGCTCATGGGGCACACCACATGCGCCACAGCAAGACCATAATCAGGTCATCTTTTTTGAAATTTTTGCTTCCCTGGGGCCAGCTCATGCCCTGAAGCTAAAACTAACAGTGGATTTTTACTGTTAGTTTTTAGGACAATAGGCTTATCATACTTAGCAACTGAGCTTTATTCTAGTAGGGGCCAATAGAAGGTCCTGATGAGTAGGCAGTAGGGGACTGCCTACGAAACATGTAGACCAGGTTGTAGCTAATTGCTCTACCTCAAAACCCCCTTCTTAACGTCCCCAGCCAGGGAAATGAATAAATTGTTTATTTCCACTAGCCAGAGGATTTTTAGCCTTTTTTAATTCCCACACATTACTAGGTCCCTACACTTCACTGACACCACTCACTTTGCACTGTCACATAGCCTTGTCACTATACTAGTGCTCCCGCGTAGTTCGTCAGGTCGCAGCATGCCCCGCCCCGTAGAGGGACGGGAAGACCCCAATGATGAAGCATGACACTACTGGATTTTTTTAGTGTGTGAGGGGTATTTTAAAAAGCACATTGTGCTCTCATCTTTACCACCCTAAGAGAGAGTTTATTATTATTATTTTTTTTCACCACCCACAAAAATAAATATAAAAATTAAATCACCACACATTGATAGAATCTCTTTGTTTATGCATATCGGATTGGAGGGTGATTCTGTCAATACCTCTTCACTTCCTCTATTGTTTTGGAACGTCAGTAGGTGTGCCGATTTTTGGTATTTTGTGGACCTGTTTTATGGTCTGGTGAGTTGGTTTTTACTGTTGATTCCCCGGATTGCCACAATTATTCCCTGCAGCAAGCACAGATGCATGCGGTCACCCATACCGGTTGTATGACATGACAACGCATGCTTTTACCACTCATGCCATTACAACGCAATTTTTACAACGCAAGTCGTTACAACGACTTGCGTTGTGGGGCGCTGGATAGTGGAATAGTTTAATTTTCTATTCCAACTCCAGTCCCCGTGGATAGTAGGGAAGGTGTTGGATAGAAAATTAAACTATTCCCTATCCTACAGCGCCCCCCAGCGCAAGTCGTTGTAATGACTTGTGTGGTAAAAGTTGCGTTGTAAAGGATGTTCCCCCCCCATACCTAGCAAAACAGCTTGAGTTTAAAAGTTCAAAACAACCCAGGTTTACAAAGGTGGACCACTTATTTAATTATCTGGTTTGCTAATAGGGACACTTATACTTTGGTGCCTGGGCCTATTTTCTATCTCAGTACAGCCAGTGATTAATTTGTAACATAATGAATGCTAGTTCCCAAAGCACTGCTCGTAAGACATTGGCTGGTGCTATTAAATGTCCCTGTGTAGAATACCAAGATTGCGTAGTCCTGAAACCACCTAATTTCTCTTCAAACCATTGCCAGACACCCACTGCCCTTTTCTCTCACAATTGCAGACTCCTGCCTTCTCCCTGTTGATGGTTTTTCCATCTTCTCTTCCCTCCCATTTTTTGTGTTTTCTACTGTCTTGCTCTTGGGGAATGTCTGATTAGGAAAAATATGTGCCGGTGCACCCTACTGTCCCAAAAATGAGTGCCGGTAGGCCCCACCAGAAACCACCTGCTCACATTAAGCATTAAGTACAGCCCTGCTTACTGAAAAACCTAGACATCACTTTGAAAACCAAAAAAAAAACTACAAATCATTGACACTGAATTACAGGTTATTAAATGTATTCATGTTTGTTTGCTCTAGTGTAAGACATCAATATACTATCTGCCATTAAATAAGTAGTGAGATACTGTTGACAGGATATTAATGATTATGGTGTTCCATTTTCGTACAGTCTGAATCATCCCGGCTCTATATCATTTGATTAATTGCGGCCTTTTATCTTGGCCCCTTTGGAACAATGTGACTGCTCAGCCCACCTTCCAGCATGTTGCCACCCTTTCAGGGCATCAATATGTTATGTTATGTGTATTTGTATAGCGCATCAGTACACGAAGATATCCTTGCTCCATGCTGATGAGTGAGTAGATAAACTGAGCTTTTTTATTTTCTCAGGATCGTTCACAGTAGAGGCTTCTATAAATCTCCTTCAAAATGCAGTACAACAAGGCTAGTACCAGAAGCAGGAAATTGATTTACCTGAAGAGCCAAGTCTCAGCTTCTTATAAAACTCGAGAAGCAAGGAAAAGGCTCTGATGTGTAGTGAGAGTTTGTTCCATGCTTTAGGAGTAATGTAAAAGAAGTCTCAACCTTCAGTTCTGCTTCTGTGACTGTGTGTGATGTATGCTAGTCATGGTCCGACTGAGCGGAGGTACCTGGATCGTTGGTGCAGTGTATGCGGCTGTTCAGGTAGGCTGGGCCTCTGTTGTGTAGTGCTTTGTAATATTTGATGAATAGTTTGAACTGTACATACTTGCATATCGGGAGCCAGTGGAACTCTCTCTGGTGTGGTGTGATGTGAGTGCTTCATGGGTGGTTGAGGATGAGTCTGTCGGCTGCGTTCTGTGTGCTTTGCAGGTTTCTCTTGAGATGTTTGGGGATTTCTGCATGGAGAGAGTTCCCCTAGTCTAGTCTGCTGGTAATGAGGGCTTAGGTGATGAACTTTCTGGTGGTGTTCAGTAACAGCTTGTTGATCTTTCTCAGCATCTTAAGAGTGTGAAAGCAGGATGTGGTTATGGTGCTGACCTGGGCGGACATGTCCAGCTTGTTATGACTTGAGAGCGTGAGATTTCTGGCATGAGGACAGGGGGTGAGAGAAGGTCCCAGATCTGTTGGCCAATAGAGGGCAGGCGCTGGGCATGGGCAGCGTGGGCATCTTCCCAGGGCCCTGCGCCTGCTTGCAGCCATAGGGCCTTGCACATCTAAAGACTCCAGAGTTTTGAGGCCCAGTGGGCCCCCTAAGAGTTGATATTGTTTCTTTTTTTTGTCAATCTCCCCTGCTGCCCCTCCCAGTGGGCCTAATGGCTGCATCTGCATGTTTATGACAGCAATTAAAAGTGACCTTGAGTGTATAGTGCGCCCTGCCCCGGTGTGAATAAAAAGCAGAATATCCTGCAGGGCGCGAAGCAAAAGATAGAGTGTTGGCGCATCACAATGGACACTGCCTAGCTATCCTAGGATGAAGGGAAAGGGTGAATAAAAGGGGCAAGACATCCTTAATAAGGTGAGGTGGGGAACAGATAGGTGTGAGTACGGCAGTGTGACAGGAGGTGCATGCAGAGGAGCAGAATCAGCATGTAAAAGTGTCTGGAGCAGGGCTTAAGTGTGCTGGGTCACTCAAGTCTCCGACTCGGTAGTAAATTAAAATGGGCATTGAAAAGGGCCATTATCAGGCCTTATATTCATGTCCTTAACTTTGCCTGAAAAACATTGAACAGGTGTCTGCACAATTAATGTATTGCACGTTAGCAGGTTTAGACTGGTCTATAGGGCAGTCAGGCTGTGCCCCATGGTCTAATCTGTCAAGCAGGGTTTTGAGTGGGCTGGGTCCTGAGAGAGGTCTTTATGGGGCTCTCCCTGTTTGCCCTCACCCTCAGAGTGGAAACAAAATCTCAACTCTGCAGCAGTACCACCCTTCACTGCCTTTAATGAAACTTCAAAGAGACTTGTTATAGTTCTTTCACAGTCTCATCCTTTCAGCACTGAAGCATATTCAATATTCTATACGACGAAGCCATAGTTGTTGCTGACTCATCTCACGCAACTAATAACCACTGACAAAGACAATAATCCTGGCTTGTTGTAGGTGTAATGTTACTTGTTGTATTATTTATCTGGAAGCCCTGACAGAAGCAGCAAAATACCAGTCAGGTGGCACGCTATGCTAAGCACAGATTTATAGCTTACATGTTTTTAAGCCACGCTCTTAATTACATCGACCACGCTCCTTTGAAATATACCCCTCTCCCCAGTATTTTCATCCCACTTCAAACCCTGCTATGAGGTCAGTATGTAGGCCATTTGTTTAGCTATTTGTTAAACTGCTTTTTGGTCAGGTGAGCTGGTTTGTACTGTTGATTTTCATGGTATTAAATCAAACATTGCGTACAGAAAATTCATATCAATGCAGTCTTCCATATCTTACAAAATAGTTATACAGCATGTCTTTACAAGTAGAAAACTGCCCTAGTTTGCAAACACAGGAACTCTTCTAGCTACCTAATTCACTAAAGGGGGCCCCTTTTATTTTGGTACTGGGGCCTATTTTCTGTCCCAGTCTGACGCTGTATGTTAGGCAGGGCCACTGGAATTATGCTATTTTGCAGAGGTGGCCATTTTTGCATAATTATACATTTGCCACATAATCCATCACCTGCCGCATAATCTACAGTATTACCAAGTTTAAAAATGACAAAACAATTAAGTAATACTATTTCAAAATGTGCCACATTATACTGCATAATTGTCATTTCTCGCTACATAATTGACTCAACTGCCACTTAATTTAGCCCTCTCCGCTGCATAATTCCAGTGGCACTGATGTTAGGGTAATCCATGGCACTGATTTTTTTCCTGTTTATATTTCACATGCTTTACTTAATCTTGCATTACCCAAGAGTGCTAGCTGTTTCCAGGATGTGTGTTTCTGTATTTCATTTCACAGCGTATGAGTCTTGGATGGTGCACACATTTTACTGAGTCACCTCCAGGTGTTTATAAAAGGCTACAGTTGAGCACTATGGAGTTGAGGCTGCAGGCAGCACAACTTTCACACTGTGCCTGTGGTCATCCCAGGCTTTGTTCAATTCCAAAAGCCAGCAAAAAAGTATAATATATTTGGCTGGCCATCTGGGGGCTTATCCGTATATATACGAATTGGCCACAACACAAAAGCTAAAACCGTGTTAGTCACGGACATGGTTCAAGCTATTTACCTCCAGGGATTAAAACTGAACGGCCACCCATTAACAATCCTCCTTTTGAATGTCTATTTTAATTGCAAAGACAAACCAAGACACTCCGAGATGAGAATCTTGGTTGACACACTTGAAGATTTGCTCAATAATCATTCAAATAGTGGAATCATATTGGCCGGGGACTTTATCACCCAGAATCTGGGGACAGCAAATGATGCCCTACTGCACAAAAATCGGGCTGGCTCTTATTTAATACATTTTTAAACACGTACAGCGTGAGGCCAATACAAGATCCACTACTCACCAACTATGTCACGAATAATGCTTCAAAGGGGAAAACCAAACCTCCAATTGATTACATCTTCATGTGCAATCACTTGCATGATCACGCAGCTGCACTATGTAACCCAGTGCTGCAGACTAGTGACCATCTCCCATTAGCCACAGCTATTTTGCTGCAAACAGCAAGTCTCCCATACATTTCCCTCATAGGTCATTCCAATGGGGAGGAAATTCACATACTTTTGAGAAGGCTAAAAGGGAACAAAATAGACACGACTAGCCTGTTAAACTGGAAACGTAATTGGTCCATGTTTGCGAAAGATTTCGCAGCTGGCAATATAGCAGAGAACTAGACCAACTTGGCACCAGAGCTGTATCGCCTTTTGTCAGGCAAAAGACCACACCATCAGCAAGATTGTGAAGAAAGAGAGTGCTGCCAATTTCAACCAAGATGTGAAAAAATCGCACAAAGTAAGCTGGCCTTGAGACAAGCCAACCGTGAACATAAGAGTGAGGGTTATGACAAAACACTTCAAAATTGGTTGCTAGCAAGAAAAGCTCACAGGAAAAACCTATGGGACCACAAAAGGCAACTGCAGGACTCGCAATGGTTGCATATCTTCAGCCTGCTGACGTCCAGTAAACAGGCTGAATTTTGGTCATATATCAACAGGCTGACAGGTTATGGGCACGACCGGCACAATGGGGTCGCCAGCCACACATGGGTCTCCCATGTGACTAAATTGTACTGCAGTGCTCCAGATCATGGACCAGCACATCATCAAAGAGTTCCTAGTAACACCATTTCGATTAACTCTCGCACACGGATCACGGAAGAACCATTTGAAATTTTTGAAGTAGGAAATCGGGTATTGCCAATATTAAAAAAGATCAGAAAAGACGGGCCCCGGGACCCAATGGCCTGCCTGGAAGCCACTTCAAAGTAGACAGTGATTTCTGGGGAACCTTATTTACTCCGCTCTATCGGTTTTGCCTGGATAACTCAAAGGTGCCCAAAGCTTGAAAAGGCTCCTTGTTTTAACAGATTCATAAAAAGGGCGACACTGGAGACCCAACCAATTATAGGTTGATAGTCCTTTTGGATATTGAGCCAAAAAGATATGCAAGCCTCCTCCTGCAAGACCTGCAAAACTGGGCTAATGATAATGAAATTCTTCCAGCATATCAGTCTGGTTTTAGGCCAGGAGTTGCAACATTAGACAACATCCTAGCGATTGCCTACCTAGTAGAACAGTCTACTAAGAAAAAACAGCCCCCACTCTTCGCATGCTTTGTGGATTACTCTGCAGCATTCGATGGCATCAACAGGAATTTGCTGCGGAGGAAATTACAAGATTGGGGGATTACGATTACTCTGTTGAAAGCAATCACTCCTCTCTACACCGGAACTTGGGTATGAGTGAAAGTAATGACGAACTCGGTGACCAAAAAAATCTACACAGACTGTGGTCTAAAACAAGGGTGCGTACTGGCACCCTTGCTTTTTAACCTCTACACTGCAGACCTCTGCAAAACAATTTCCAAAGCCAATTTGTTACCTCCGAAAATTGGGTCTACCAGACTGTTTTTACTGCAGTATGCAGACGACATGGTGCTTATGGATCATACCAAAACAGGTATGCAACGAATACTGGATGCATTAAACATCTATAACAATGAAAACAACCTAAGAGCAAATGTAGGGAAAACGAAGGTTGTAATCTTTGAGAAGTATATGAATAAATAGTGGAGAATGGGTAACCTGAAAATAGAGACAACAACCAAATAGAATTACTTAGGATTTCGGATCATGAGCAGTGGGAAGTCTGCAGCACACACTGCATCCATTGAAGCAAAAGCCAAGGCAGTGACGTATGCCCTCTGCAAACTAAATTCCATACTAAGCACTCCGACAGCTGGACCCGTTAGAAAGGTTATAAGAGCCAAGTTACTCCCCTCGATTACATACGGCCAACTAGCATTTCCTGCGGCATCAATCAAAATCATGGAACGCGCCAATTACCGGACATTTAAACAGATCTTTCATATACCTGCCCATTCTCGAAACACCTTGGTACGCCTTGAATTTGGGCTAAACAAACAGCGCTATAAACATAAACATTGGGCTATAAACATTGGGCATCGTTTGTTTGGTACTACCGTGGGGTTTGTGCTGCCACAGTGAAGGCAATCTTGAAGGAAATCTTTGTGAAAGGTAACAACTCGTGGGCCAACGGCCTTCCAACTGCTTGTACTGAATTGCTCATTGACTTGTCCAACTTGCAGGATTGTATTGATCAACCTGGAACCTTAAAAAACATTCTAAACAAACAAGTTAGATTGCAACCCAAGGAAGAGGAACTGGAGTCCTCCAGCAGCAACATCAGGCTATTAGCCAGTTCCTTCCATGATAAACTGAGCCAGCCATACCTTGACTCTGCCCTGAATAAGTCAATTTTAAAGCAAATTCTGTCAGTGAGATTGATGGTACTACCGATAAAAGACATCAACAGCCGTTGGAAAACATTAGAGGTTGTTACTACTTGCAAATTGTGTCACCAGTATGAGGAATCCATGGCCCACATGGCCTGTATATATCACCGTTTGAATTATGCACGTCGCACTTTACTGAAACCCTTGTTTTTAAATATGGGATACGCACCTGTTTATATGCCATGAAACTTCTCTTTAAGCTGGCGATCCCAATGGAACTAGCAAGATTAGCGAAATTTGCCAACAAGGTGAAAGGACTATTACATAATGACTCAGTCAAAGACTAGAGACAAACGGTAGTTTTAAACTTGTGTGTAGCATCCTGCTACAATGAATACAGACACTATCATTTACTTATACTGGAGCTTTATTCTTGTACATCCTGCCTGTCTCCTGTCCCTACTCTAACTGCCCTCATCCTGTCCTGACTCCTCCTCTTCCCTCAGCCCACCTAGCTCCTCCCATCCCAGCTACTAGACTGTCAACTATATTACATCTCCCCCCTTCTTAACAAAATGAGCTTAATGTCTTCAGTGTTCGCAATTCTTCAATCCACCACACGGGCCGGCGGACGGCCTGTTTTTCAAGCTTCAGTAGTGTTGAATCAGTGGTGGGCTTGGCTTTGGTCAATCTTTCTGTTGTCTTGATCAAGGCATTCTTGATCACATTGCGTGTAAACTGTTGACTCTCGCGGTCCGCAGTCCCCATGTTTCCTTCCGGTGGTGTAACTACGGTTGGTTCAAATGCTCGATCTCTTTCACGAGTGGATAATGTTCCGGTCCTCTTCCGAGCGCCCTCATCTACTTTTGCTTCCTTTTGTCTTGTCCGGCCGAGGGCAGCACTGCCCTCAAATTCAGAGTCATGTATACCAGACAGTACGGTGTTACCTGATGAGACTGTCTTGGTTTGGTTTGGTAACTCATTCGCCACATCTACCCTTACTTCCTTTTGGCTAGTCCGGTCGAGGGCAACACTGCCCTCCAATTCAGGGTCATGTATGCCGGGCAGTGCGGTGCTATCTGATGAGACGGTCTTGGTTTGGTTCGATAACTCATTCACGGCCTCGGGTTGTCTGGCGAGCTTGTGAGCTATCGGTGCATGGTGATGTTTCTCTCTCATCTGATGATATTTCTCTACTGACACGTCCGGCTTTCCTTGCGGAGTGACTGGCTGGTCCTTTCCCATCCGGTTACTGAGGTACACTGTCTCTGTCTTCCTTTTGTAGGTCCTGTGAGTCAGCCTTGCGGACCCCTTCAGGGGTGACGGGGTCTGATCTGTGTCTGAATATACTTGTGCCTGACATGACAGGTTATCCGGTGAGGTGGCTAAGTATTCAGAGACCTTAGTGTGTGACATGTTGCTCTTGACGGGAAGGATGTCCTTTGGTTCCATGGTGCGTTCGGGTGGTTGACGCCATGTCTGTTGTCGGGACCATGACTTGGTCGACTCACGGGATTGGACAGACATGTTCTCTGGGTCAGAGAAGTCTTTCGTCGACCTCCAGGATCGGGCAGATGCGCTCTCTGAATCAGAGGAGGTCCGGGCCATACCCCTTTTAAAGGATCGGACAGATGCGCTCTCTGAACCAGAGGAGTCCCTGGCCATAGACGTGCTTTCCGGGTCAGAGAAGTCTTTTGTCAACTTCCAGGGTTGAATGGATGTGCGCTCCGTATCAGAGAGGTTCTTCTTCCCATTCCTTCTCAAACATTTCTTTGAAACTGTCTTGGGTAATGGATTTTGGAAGTCCGTAGTCCGCGACAAATTGCTCTTTCCCTGTGAATTGTCTTTGATATGCTTCTCCGTGTGCCTTTGTTGGAGCATCTTCAATGCTGTCTCATTTGGGGGTTCGTTTGATGACCCCGTGCTTGTTCCTTGTGCTTGATCCCAAGCTTTTGCCTCTTTGTCCTTCTCGCCTGAAGTTAACGATTTCCTCTCCGTTTCTTCGTTGTCGCGGGAGCCAAATATGCATGGATCTTTTCTGATTCGTTGCTGTGGAAGATCAGTCCGTCTTGTGCGATCTGTTTCTCCTTCACGCTTGTTTGATGCTCTAACACCTCTGATCTGGGGGTGATGTGGTCTCCTGCCAGATGTTTCCTTGGCCTCGTCTTCACTGCTTGACGACTGATGTTCCTGCGCCGACTTCAGGTGTTGACCAGTGCGACCCCTTCTTCTAGGGTTTGTCTTTCTCTCCCACTTGTTGTGCAGGATGCCCTCTTGTCCAGGAGTGCGATCTGTCCCATTAGACTCTCTTTTCTCATCAGAGTACTGTGTGTCATGCTTTGAATGACTCCTTAAGGAACTCTTGAGGGGTGAATAACTCTTTGGAATTGTCTTTTGGATGGTTGACTCTGAGTCATCTGACTCTGAATAATCCTTGGTTGACTTTGAGTAGTCAGACGCTGAGGAGTCTGACTCTGAGTAATCCTTGTCGCTTTCTTTGTCGCTGTATCTTTCCCGTTGTCTTTTTGAATGACTCCCTGAGGAGCTCCTGGGGGGTGAATAACTCCTTGGAATTGTCTTTTGGATGGTTGACTCTGAGTCATCTGATTCTGAGTAGTCCTTGTCACTTTCTTTGTCACTGTATCTTTTCCGTTGTCTTTTTGCTGGTCTGCCTTCCCTCTCTCTCCTTTCAGTTTTGTTTGTTTTCTGAGTTCTATCTTCCCAGGTATCTTGATGGTTTGCTCTCAGGTGCACGTCCCTGAATCTGTCTCTTGCTTTTATCTGCATTCCAATTTCGGCCTTCTTGATGATTTCCTTTAACGACCAATGCCCTTGCAGGATCTTGCGCTTGGTGTCAGGGTTTATGCAACCTTCAACGATCCGAAGTCGGACCGCATCCTCATTTGTAAAAGTGTTGAAGTGGCAGCCTCGTACCAGACTTTGTAACCGAGTGATGAAGTTTGGCAACGGTTCGCCTGGTTCCTGCCGTGCTGTATTGAAAACTATGCAATTCTGATCCACATCTGTCTGTGCGTTGAGATGGGCACAGAGCTCCCTTTGGAGTCTTTTGTAGATATCTGTATCCTCTTTGGAAAATGTCCTGATTGGGCAGCGGCCCTCAGGACCCACCAGACGGAGGAGTAGTATCAGACATTTTCTCTCTCTTTGCTCACCATTGGCTTTTAAGAAATCTTCCAAAGCTTCGAGCCACCAGTGTCGTTTGAGATCCGAGATCCACTCATCAGTCTGCACCGTTGGGGGCGGTACCTCAGTGTCTGGAGTGACCCGCTGTGCTACGTCTCTTCCCGCCATGAGAGAGGGAGATTCTGGTCAAGGTCTTTGGTCTGGTTGTTTGCTTAGAAATTGATAGTCTTTGTAACCATCCCAGTATGCGCTGTATGAGCTGGTGAACGAACTTGGATGGTTCTACTTTCTCCGGGGTCCTCTGTAGGACTGCCCTCCTCTGGGTCTTCTGCAGTTCTGCCCAGCAGCTCTTCTCTCTTTGACGCTCTTTGGTTTGTGCTCTGTGTCGTCTTTATCTGTCTCTTGCATTTGCTTATGCTTGTTCCATTGTGCTGTTGTCTTTGCTTGGTCCTTGTGTTTGCTTGTGCTTCTTCTGTCTTGGTTGCCAAGACTTGTTCATTGTTGTTCACGCGCCGTTGGCCACGCTTATTTATTTGCCTTACCAATGCCTATTTCTTGGCATTTACCAGTGCCTGTTTATTGGCATGCGCCAACACTTGTTTGTTTCCTTTCGCCACTGCTTGTTGGTTCCTACTCGCCACGGCTTGTCTGTTGGCTCTTGACAGTACTTGTTTGTTCTTTGCCAGGGCTTGTTTGGTCTTCGCCAATGCTTGTTTGGTCTTCGCCAATGCTTGTTTGGTCTTTGCCAATGCTTGTTTGGTCTTCGCCAATGCTTGTTTGTTCTTGGCCAGTGCTTGTTTGGTCTTCGCCAGTGCTTGTTTGGTCTTCACCAATGCTTGTTTGGCCTACGCCAATGCTTGTCTGGTCTTCGCCAATGCTTGTTTGTTCTTCGCCAATGCTTGTTTGGTCTTCGCCAATGCTTGTTTGTCCTTCACCAATGCTTGTCTGGTCTTCGCCAATGCTTGTTTGTTCTTCGCCAATGCTTGTTTGGTCTTCGTCAATGCTTGTTTGTCCTTCGCCAATGCTTGTTTGTTTGGTGACGCCTGACTTTAAAATGGCCGCTCTCTGGACATCCAGGGGTCTCTCTCTGGGTTGCCTGACTTCAAAATGGCCGCCCGGGTACTGCTTAGTGATGTCCTCTAAGGCGCCTGACTCTAAGATGGCCGCCTCCATGCACTCTCATTCTCCACGAGGTCTTGGTTCTCATGCACTCCTCAGTTCACTCACCGATGGTCTCTTCACTGGATCACCAGGATTTCCGCAGCTCAGCTTCGATGCCACTCTCACCCTACAGGTAGGTCAGGGGGGCGTTGAGCTCCGGTTTCTCTCGTCGGCCACTCGCCGTTTCTCACGCATCGGGGGTGAGACCCGATGTCGGCTGACTCTGCACTTTCTCTCCGGTGCCTCTGCAGGAGTCACTTGACTTCCACATCCACGAGTCACTTCAGTGGGACTGGGGTGGGCTCCCAGTATCTCCTTTATCGTCAGCGTCACTGGGGCAATTCCGGCGCTTTCTTTTGGCGCGAAAGCGTCTTTCAAACGCCGGCCATTCAGCAATTATTTCCGACCACTTGCCGAAATTCACGCATCGGGCGTGAGGTTTTTCCGCCGTCGGGAAATGCACAAACCCCGATCGCTGCGCTCTCAGCAGCGCTTGACAGCGGCGCTTCCCAGACGACGTTCGCTGTTCTGGGGCACTTCTGCACTCACTGTGTGGCGCTGTACAGGGTCGGAATGGGCTCCCGACTCCTGTTTCTTTCTGGCTGCTGGGTTACACACACTCGGCGGGGCTCGCGCTTTCAGCGCCACAGGGTTTCTTCGACCGAGCGTTTCAGCGCTCCCAGGTCGGGATTTCCTCGGGGTTCCCTGGCTTCTTTGGGTCGCGTTCACTTGTTCTGGGCCACAATCATCAGGCCTCAGCTTTACTCGGCAGCGGAGCTCTTCCCTCGACGCTGCATGGGACAGGGTGCCTGTATGTGGTCTCGTGGGCTGCAGTCAGTATCATCCCACCCTCGTCGCCAGTTGTAGCATCCTGCTACAATGAATACAGACACTATCATTTACTTATACTGGAGCTTTATTCTTGTACATCCTGCCTGTCTCCTGTCCCTACTCTAACTGCCCTCATCCTGTCCTGACTCCTCCTCTTCCCTCAGCCCACCTAGCTCCTCTCATCCCAGCTACTAGACTGTCAACTATATTACATCGTGGTCCCCCTTTTTTAGGTTTCGCGTTAGCGAAATACCTATTGCTGCCTAGTCAGCGCTGAAGGGACCACAGGCCGGGGCACGAGCGCCGATTGCATCTCGTGGACGCGCACGCATGCCCAGCCATGCACATCTTTTGCTCTACATTCCACAATCACAGCGTCAGCCTCTCTCATTCACGCGCGCACACACAGCTACACTCACGGAAGCATGCACACACACACACACACACACAGGTAGACACGCACACACAGACACACACCCCCACGACTAAGCCCCACTTACCTTATCGCATCAGCAGCCTCATCCGCCACTCCTGACTTCTGCTGCCACCGCTCCTCTGGGCCGGCCATCCACTCCGTGGGCGCATAAGAGGAAGTCCCGCCCTACGACAGCCGTGAGCGTGCACATCCCGACACCGGAAGTTCGGGAGAGTGCACGGTCACGTTGTATTTTTAGCAGACTTTTGCTTTTCTTCTTTGCCGCTTCTCACGCCCTGTCTTCTCGCTATCTGGCCGGTGCTTGCAGGAGGCTGCTGTAGCCCGAGGGGACTCTCCTCACACATCCCTCTGTTGACATAGTTCCTGCGCAGTGCGCGAGCTGAAACGCCGCATGCTTAGGGACTGCTGTGCTCGCGCTGAACCTCGGGAGACCCCAGGACTGCCGCTTCTCGCCTTCATTCTTCTATGGAAAACCGCTGAAAACTATGGGTTCCCCTGGAAAGCAGGTACAGCTATAACCAAAAATACATTCATATTCCGAAATAGTTTCCTACTTTGAAATCTTATAAACGCGTCTTGCGAAGCGGTTTCCTGGAGCAGAGAAAATGTTTTTAGCAAGTCCTTTCCGCTGTGGTTTCTTTTGAGACAAAATCCTAAAAATGTGAGAAATGCGAGTAATGCATATAGAAGAAAAACATGACTATTTATCTGGACAATTTCAGCTGGGAAATAATCTGTTTTATATACCGGGTGTGCTGCACAGAAATACTGCTCTGTACTTACGTTGTTTTGAATGAACTTTCATTGTAGTTCTAAACTCTAGCATTACTAAATGACTTTTATTGCAGGCAAATTCAGGGACGAGTTTAGCTTAATTCAATGTTGGTAATTCAGATTCCAGCACTATTGCAATTAAATAGAAATAAATGAAATGTGGTTTCATTGGTCACTAGATTATATTTATTCTTGATCACGATAAATGGGAAAAGTTGCTATCAGAAAGGCAGTTTTGTAACTTTCAAAAATAGAATTAGTGCACGTGCAATTGCATCATTTTTTCCACACTCTCGAAGCTCATGTAAAATGTGTCCAGGTGAAACCAGGACACTTCACGAAGAGCAGGTGAGTTACAGCGTGCGTTTAGTTTTGCTTAATGCTAATTTTATAAATTGCATAGACCACGAAACCACACACGAGCCAACTTGCTTAACACAGTCCGTTTTTGAGCTGAAGAACTGAACAAGCATTTACAATGCAACGGTTTCGCCTTTGGAAAAGTTAGAGCTATTAGCAATGTAAATGACAATGCCATTTATTTATCTGTTTTCAAAACCAACACATAAATACAAATTTTGTCATTTACAATGCCAATAGCTCAAACTTTTCCAAAGGCGAAACCTTTGCATTGTAAATGCTTGTTCTTAAATTAGTAATCACCAGAATGTTTTAAAGAAATGATCATGTCTTATATATTACTAACAGTTTTGTTAAATGAAATGATCATGTTTTATTTATGTTCAAAAAAGTGTCTGGACGGAGCGTTCTCCAACCAGCCTTTTTTCTTTTGTTAACAATTTTAATTAACTGAAACAATAAACAAATAAAATACACTGTGCCTGTCTGTCGGTCAAAAAGGTGTTCAGAATACATGATCATTCAATACATGGCCCCTCTGCAGAGCACAAACAGCAATGGTTCCGTATACCAGTTGTGATTCTCTGCAAATGTGTGTGAAGGAGTTACTTATTGATCAAAACAGTGACACGGTGAAAGTAAAATAATTTATTGTTGTTACTCATTTAGCTTAAACAGCTAACAGCCATTGACAAAACCAATACTCCTGGCTGTTTTTAGGTGTGTGTCAGTTGTTATAATTTATTTCTGGATTCAATGATGGAAAGCACAGAGAGAAACCAAAGTACTTGTCAGATGGAACATTAGGAGAATCACAGAAATTTAGATTATGTGTTTAAGCTATGCCCTTAATTACATAGTCCACATCCCTTTTAGAGTCCCACCCATTTTTTCTTGCGGGAAGGGAGAATGGGGAAGATGAGAGATAGATATTATGGCCAGAATCAATGCAGACAAGCTGGTAGATAGATGAGGTGAAGGGCATTGCATGCAAAAGACAATGATGTAAGAGGGGTTGAATCCACGCAAAAAGGTAATAGGTAGGGAGACTGGTGAACTTTAAAATGCAGAGGTCCTTAATAAAACATACAATAATTTATGGTGTGCCAGGCAAGCCTCAACCTTCCCAGTGATTTCAGGTTTTCACCGTCCCCAAGAATACTTTGAAAAGTGGCAGAAGATAGTATGTGTGGCTCAGTTTAAATAAATAGTGGTCAAGATGCCAGATAAGGGATCCATTCTATCCAGTCTGCACCACTTTCCTGTGCCTCATTCTCATAAAATAACTGCACTCCTGTATTTTCCCTTCTTCCTTCTATAATTCCCACTTACTTTCCCACGTGCTCCATTTTACCCTTTCAATCAATACACTTTCCTGTCTGCAACATTTACTCCCAGTAATCACCTCTCCTCATTGCGTACTGTTCTCTAATCTGCTCTATAAGCTACTGCTACACCATTATAACTCATATGTACCGTACCTGCATTGTCTCCTCTATTCCTAGAGGAGAAAACAGGAGCAAGCACCATTTGCATGTGAGTCCTAATGTAAACATTACTGCTAATTCAGGTGAAAATTCTCTGCTCAACTCTTTCTGCCACACCTGGTTCAAAATGACCCTGACCAAAGAGAAGTCTAAAAGTTATCTCCATTTGGACTCAAAGTATATAGTCTACATTAGACAGAAGAACCATCCAGGAATTTGACATTTCAACTTCCTTCAGAATGCAGGTTTATCTAGGGGAATAACAGTATTTATATTGCAAGTGGCAGTAGGTCACAAGTTTTAGTTGGCTATCAAGAAAACATATTTACAAAGCTTAGTACTGGTAAATGTGTGATATTAAGAGCTATATAAAAAGTTATTGATCCATTTACTTTTCTTTGCACTTGAAGTATTCCTACCCCTTGAAAGGTGTTCCTACTCAAGGGTAGACAATTCAATTTTAGAAAAGTTCAATCAAAATGAATACATATCTGATTTACACCAAGGGCTCTCACTGATTTGCGCAAAATATTAGTTTATGTTCGAACTCGGAAATAGGAAATACTGCATCACAGAAGGTACATGGCAGAATAGTGCCAACACACTACACTGATCCACTGTCCTAGCTTCTCAAATAAAATCAATGTACAATCATGGTTGCTACTTAGATTATACATCTTTTTTTACATGTGCAGTAAGGCTATGATATTGGAAAATCAAAAAGTCAACATGCGGTGAAAGTCTTCTTAGGAACGGGACATTGTATGATCACAGGTGATTCCAGGCTCAATGATTTTTCACACAGTGTGATAGTTGGCTGATACAATGTGGGACTGACTGCACAGCATGCCATGGCTTTAGGGTGGAATCAGAAACCTGGCCAGTGGGGAGCAAAACAGACTGGGGAAACCTCGAGCAGTGGACAGTCCAACTTACCAACTGGTACTGAGACAGGTTTCTAAGTACCAGCTCTTCCCCTCTGGTACACTCAGTCCTCAAGTCTGTGTCTCTGCACATGAGTTTTCTGACATTCCAGAAGACAGGATTGGATCCGAGGCTAACCCTTCTATAGCCTCTATCATGGCTTTTGATAGGGCTCGGGGCGAGACGGCTACACAACGATCACCACCCAAGCATGCGCCTATATTTCGCAGGACTGCATTTCATAGAGCATGCACTGTTTTTATTGGTTTGTGAATGTGTGAAGGGTGCAGAAGGAGCATAGCACTTATGAAAGTAAACCGTCAAACTGACTATTAGTTTGGGTGTTTATACATTTTGCCTTTAAAAGCTGTTGAAAGTAGATTTTTTTAATACCTGTTGATACTTTGCAGCGGTACTCTGGCCCCCTCAGGCACCAGCCGCCACTGGTAAAAGGATTGGGGAGACTGGGATGGTGGAAGGGTAGAGGTGGATGTAAAAGAGAACAAACAAAACAAGACGAGAGATTGGGGAGAAAAGGGGCAAAGATCAGCACATGCATAGGAGAAGTACATTTTATACCGTCAGAACCAGCAAGAGTAAGGTAGAGGCGGGGGAGAGATGAAACATGATGAGTAGAACATGGAGGGAAGAGTTAGATCTAAAGAGTGCAGAACCATAGAAAAAAAGTTGAGGGTGGAGGGAAAGGTAAAATGTGCAAGATAGTAGGTAAGAAGCTAGGTAGAAAAGCAGGGGAGAAGTAGCTGTTACAGGGTCAGAACAAGTGAGAAAGATTAGAGGCTGGGGAGAGTGGAGAGATGAAGTGTGCAGCAGGGAGGAGAGAGAGGGAGGAAAGAGGAGCAGAATCAGCTAGAAAAATCAGAGTTGGGGAAGGATTAGGTGAAGTGTAGAGCATGGAAAAGGGCAATGGATGAAAGAGATTCAGAAACAGCGAGACAACGTAAGAGGTCTGTGACGAGGGGGACCAGGACTCGGGCCCTCCGGGCATACCTGTTAATGTCTCCCCTCTTTTTGAACAGCATACGGACTCCTGGAAGACGCAAGACGATGCGACGTATGACCCCGGGATGCACGAAAAGGACCCGTGTTTCTTTAATTGGGCGGAGCTGGAACCAGAACCCGCCCCCCAACTCAGGTAGAACCCAGCCCAAACACGGCTCAGGTGTGTGTTACACCCGGAGGTGGAGAAGGAGAGCGGTGGCGAGAGGACAGAGCGGAGTGGAGGACGAGGAGAGAGGAAGATCGGTGGCGAGAGGACGGAGCGGAGTGGAGGACGAGGAGAGAGGAAGATCGGAGGCGAGAGGACGGAGCGGAGAGGAGGTCGAGGAGAGAGGAAGATCGGTGGACGGAGGAGGCGAGCCAGGAAGAACAAAGGACGGAAGAGGCGAGAGAAGATCCGAGGACTGAGGAGGCGAGCAAGGGTGAGCAGAGGACGGAGACATCGAGGGAAGAGGAGCGGAGCCCGTAAGGAGCAGGAGGCGGAGACCGAGACAACAACGACAAGCCAGGAGGCCACCGGGAAGGCGCATCGCCCAGCCACACTTCCCGAGAAGTGTGGCTAGAGCAGGTACGGTCTCGCTTCACGGGTTGGGCGGTACGGAGGTGGAGTAAACCGCACTGAGGAACAATCGGCACACCTAGCACTAAACCCCCCCCCCCTCACTTACCGACACTTGGACAGGGTTTCGTAATCAGCCCGTGTGTGTCCTCACTTCCCCCCCACTATCAACCGGCTAGGCAGCGCCTGGCTAACGCTGGTTTCTTTTTCTTCCTGTCGGTTGCTGAATCATCATGGACAACGGCGGAAGAACGGCCTACAACTCCCAGAAGACACCGGGAGCGGCGGCTGGGAGCCACGAGATCCACAGCGGAGGAGACCGACGACCCCCTCCCATTCTACCGCCTACCAGTGCAGAAGAGGCGTCTGTACAAAACAATAAAACCAGCTTTACCTAGATTCCCGTTGTCTGTGAGCCTCTTTGAATCCACAAGCGAAGGGTCACAAGGTCGGAGGTGAAAGGGGAGAGGTGTATTGAAAGGGGACTGATGAGCAAAAAAAAGGTACAAGACTGGAGTAGGAGATGTGATGTGAAGGGAAGCACATGGATGGGAGCTGGTCAGAGAGGCAGAACCAGCAGAGGACGTAAGTAAAGGGGGAGAGAAAGGTACTAGTGAGAGGCGCATTTAAGAGGGGCAGAATCAATGGGTACTCTAAGAGTCAGGCAGGCAGAAGAAGTGAGTGTAAAGCATTGTGAAGAGAGAATACTTTGTTGTTTAAAGTTTACATAAAACTACAATCAATAATTAGGTTATATAAAAGACATCACTAAATACTTATTAAAAATCGATGAATTAAAAAAAATATATATTTTTCTCCCAGACCTGACCGGCCTGCCTCACAAACTTTACAAGGTTGCCCACTACTTCTACAAAACCACTTTAAAGCACAATAATACACCCTCTGGTATTCTTCTTATGCCCTCAGCATTAAACAGTCAGTCAAAAAGCTTTTATTATCGGTTAAAAACCATATAAAAGACAAAGATATCCATCATATACAACAATACTATGTACAAATAAATTAGTAAATAGATATAAAAAATTCATAAAAAGACATCAAAACACGGCGTACTTAAGTTAAAACGAGCGTTGGTATCTCTCTATTGTACACAGTTTGGAAGCTGACCCACCTCGCAAGATAAGTAGAAAGAAAGAGGGCCACCCATGTTATAACTATTTGGAACCCTTTAGAATCGCGCACCTTGTGAACCACATTGACAAAAGAAATTTAGAGGTCACAAGAACAAACATAAAAGACGTATCTGATTTAAAAAGTCTAAAAGCCTCTCTGTAGTCTCTTATGCCTCTAAGCCGGCAACACTGAATTAACCACTTAGTTCTTGCCCTAGAATAGGAGGGGCAGAAGAGCAGAACGTGAAGATATGTCTCTCTGCTAGCCTCACATCCTGGGCAAGTACTTGTGTGAAGTGGTATTTTTGACCACTTGTCGGTGGTTTCCCTCAAGGGAAGTGTGCCATGCCTAAACTGGAGATAGAGTTTCTTAGCCAAAGGTGGTTGGATTTGGTCTAAGAATCTCTCAAAAGAAGGGTGGGCCTTAATCTCTAGAAAGGCATTAGTGAGCCTACCCAGGGTCGAATTTGTTGATAGGAGAGCCCTCCCGTACTCTTTCAGTGCTATGCCCAATACCTTCCTAGGGAGCGAGGCACAAGCCTCCTCAGGGGAGGACGACAGGTCCCCCCTACCCAATTTCTGTGCGAGGCATTGGATGTACTTTAACCACGTGATCTTGCCCGCACCCCCTCTGGCTAGCAGATCCTGCAAGTCTTCCCTATAGCTCTCGAGTTCAGGGGTAGCCCAAAGTCGTCTCCAGTATAACAGAGGGCGGTTTGAAACAACCTCATGGATTGGCACCAGACCTAAGTCCAACCTATTGGAACCAGGGGAGTGCTCTGAGGAAGGCGCAGGAGGCGTCTTATAAAGCTGTTCTCAGTGAGGGAAAGGGGGGCCACACTTGCATGCCCCCAAAGTTCTGCACTATAAAGTGCGCCACCTCTTGCCTGCGCCTTGTAAATTTCTACAGCCGGTCCCATAAGTTTGAGGGAAGATTTACTGTGAACTTCTAGGATACCACCTGATGACTGGACAAGTTTTATATTGGCTTTGGCGATCTGTGAACCCCAGTCCATTTTATCATTGATGGTAACCCCCAGATACTCGAAGGTTGACACTCGGTCTAGGGCCGTTCCATCCAGATGTGGGTTGGGGCAGTTCGAGTGATTCGAGTTAAACGGCATGTATTTCGTTTTGGCGAAATTAATTTCCAGGTTCCTCATTTTACAAAAGCTAGAAAAAGCTTCTAATGTTCGCTGTATACCCCCCAGTGTTTTTGACAATAGGAGGGTATCGGCAGCGAACATAAGTGCCAGAATTTTCCTACCAGCTAATGAAGGGGACTCCAGATTGTTCTCTCCCAGTAAGTGGGCAATAAGGCCATTGAGGAATAGGGAAAAGAGCGTAGGCGCTAATACGCATCCTTGTCTGACTCCCGTTTCCACTGGGAAAGGGGAAGTCAGTGCCCACCCCTTCCCATACCTCACCCTTGCGTACATGCCCGTGTGCAGCAGCTGGAAAAGTTCACATAGGTAAGCCGGTGCACCCATCTCAGTTAAGATGACCCAAAGCTTGTCCCTCTGGACCAGGTCAAAAGCCGACCGCAAGTCCACGAATATCAAATACAAGCTGCCGCCCCCCAGAGTAACAGTCTTCCAGTAGACCAGCTGGAGTCTAAAAAGCTGGTCTATCGTTGACACCCCCGCCCTGAATCCAGCCTGCAGAGAGGACAGAATGTTGTTGTCATCCATCCAACTCTGCAGCCTGGTCAGGAGGACTCTGGAAAAAAGCTTCTGGAGGACGTCAATCAGGCTTATCGGTCAGTAGTTGGCCGGGTCCAGGGGAGAAGCCTTTTTAAATATGGGTACAATTTCGGCACCTAGCCATGTAGAAAGAATGGCAATGCCCTGCATGATGGCATTAAAAAAAAGTGCAGATATATGGTGCCCATACCCCGTCCTCAGTTCGATACAAATCCCCAGGGATTTTATCCAAACCTGGGGCCTTTCCCGGGATCAGGCTCCTAATTGCTGCCTTAATTTCCAAGATCGTAAATGGGTAGCCATCATGGACCCTATCCAGCACAAGGTCTGTATCAGAGGTGATTACAGCCGCACAAGGAGGCGCCAGCGCCTTCACGGCTCCCAGTGCATATAGAGGCTTAAAGTGGGCAAGCCACACCTCCTCACTAAGGTTGGGGATGATGGCAGACGCGCCTGAGGCCGAGCCACCACGAACCAAGTTCCAGAATAACCTGAAATCACGGGCCTCAAGGGCTTCTCTAATTTTCACCCAATTGTCGGCTTCCCATTCAGCCTTGGCCGCATAAATTAGTCTTTTATAGGCAAGCTGAGCATTTCTAAAAGTCAACGGGGTGCCTTGCTTCAGCTCCTTGATCAAGTTAGATTTAGCCTCCCTACATCTTAGGTTAAACCAGTGGGCTTGCTTAACTGGCTTCCCCCCACCAGTGTGAGATGTTACAAAGAAATCAGTCAGTTGTTTGAATAGGGAGGTATGGGTAGCCTGCAAAACCAAAAGGTGGGAGGGCTCGTGGTCACCTCCCCCGAGTTCGCTAACCACATCTAGTGCCCCCGCTACGAGGTTGTAGATCTCCGCTACCCTATCCGGTGCTTGGGCAACCTTCTCCCACCTAACTCGCCTGCCTCCCGAAGTCTGGATGAGATTGGGGGGGGGGGGTGAAGTCCTGACTTCTGGTAGTGATTGGTTCCCTAGGGGATTCACTAGTTCAAGAGAAAGTAGGTTGTGATCACTATCAGCCCTAGGTACTACAGTAAATTCTTTAAGATATGGCCATAAGCCCACGTCTACAAGTATATAATCAATGGTCGTACTTTTCCCTGGCCTGTTGAAAGTACAGGCACCTGGTACGTCAGGAGAAAGTCTCCCATTGCAGGCCCTTAGGGAGAAAGTAACAGCCAGCTTATTAATGGCAAGTGCCAGCGGCGTTAGATGCTTTGAAGCATACATACTGCATTCCGGAATAAAGCGAGCCTCATCCTCTTCTGAAGTAACAGAAGGAATCCCAGGTAATGGCTCAAAGTGGCAGTTGAAATCTGCCCCAATGATAATGTGGTGGGAAGGGGGGAAGGAAGATAATAGCACCTCAAAAGCCTCCAGGGTAGATAAGGCCTTCTGGATGGGAACAGGGCGCAGATAGATATTTACCACCGCCAAAACCAGCCCCTTACCAAATGAAAGTGTGATGCACAGGATATCTAGGCATTTGGTGTCCATTACCTTGACAATGCATCCCAGGTGCACCGCCACCCACGTGCACAGCCCTCCCGAAGGTCTACCCCTTGACCCCTGAGATGCCGCTTTATAATAGGATGCAAAGCCTACCCTAGCGGGAGCAGACAAGAGCCAAGTCTCTTGGAAGAGACAAAGGTCAAAAGTATCAACCAGCTCTCCCCATTCGGGGTTTTGTAGCTTTGTCCCCAACCCAGCTACATTCCAGGACCCAATCATTGTAGGGCGAGCAACCACTAGCTCTGTTGTTGATACACTGGGGTAAGCATGACCAGGGGAGGTGGATATTTGTGAGGCTCTACATCCCCACCCGCCCCTCCCGCCGCCTGCCTATCCTCAAAATTGTGTGTTGGGGTCTGGGCACCCCGAGTTGGTGGTAGTCAGTCCACACTGCTCAGAGCCCTATAACGGTTAACCAAAGGGATATTAAATTGGGAGGGACAATTACCATGTGGGAAAGGGGGTTGATGTTCACGCTGGGCCGGGGCCCAGTTTGTGCTGTAAAAGTAACTCAAATGTCGAGTATTAACAATGCCCGGGATAGCCTGGTCACCACTCCCCACAATTTGTTTAACTATAGCTGGGTCCCTGAAGTTGACAAGGATACAGTCCCCCTCAATATCTTTCGGTCTGGTTCCCAGCCAGTTGACCCTTCGTACGAGCATGATCTCCCCCTGGCCCTGTCCCATCAATGGTTGGTGTATATTCAGCCAATGAATAACCCTATTTTTCAGTGCTGAATAGGTTTCCCCTTGGGCGTTGTTTAGCCCTGGGACTCCAGTGAGCACCACCACAAACGGAGCTACATCAGGTGGTAGCTGAGGGCAGGGAGGGGGTTTCACCTGGCTAGCTTCTTGAGGTTTGGTAAAGCGAGAAGTTTGACTGCTACCAGTGGTAGATTGCTGCCTTATAGAGACCTGGGGGCAGGGAGGGGGGCTAATCGAACTGTCCAACACCACAGTGGGCGTCTTAGTGCTCATGGGTAGTCCGATATTCGCTGGGTTTTTAGTAGATTTTTTAACTACGCCCCGTGCCTGAGGTTTTAGGGACGGGGCCGGGGGGATACTGTGTCCCTGTCTGGGATCTAAGGCGGGTGTCTTACTGATGGCAGGGCCGGCACTCACATCCAAGCTCCCTAGGGTGCTAAGTGCCTGCGCTTTCCCTGCACCCTTGTTGTTAATAAGGGTCGCTAGCCGATCTATCCTAGATGACAATGTCTTAAAGTGGGAAGTTATCAGCTGCTCCATATGGGCCTGAAGGTCTATAATCATATGAGTGGCCCAGAGTGGCGGCCCAGGGATAGCTTTAGGCAGGCCGGGCTCCGGCAATACCTCAGCCGTAATGAGAACTACTATGTCAGCCTTTTTGCGTCCAGGTTTCTGGGTCCTAGTTTTCTTGTTCAGCCTTGTAACCTTCCTTATCACTGGGTTGGGATCCGGCAACTCATCCATGATGAGGGCACTGGCGTCTGGGACCTGCTGCACACAAGGTAGATCTGCAAAGGACATAAGGATCGAAGTACTTTCAAAGGGGTTTAGTGTGGCCTCTGGCACATCACCTTCTACTTGTTGAGGTATAAACCCAGAAGTTAACGAAAAGTGCCTCTCTGTGTTCTCTATGGCAGTAGAGACGACGCCTATCGTTTTTTGCAGCATTTTGTCTATCGCTGTGAGAGTGGG
Source organism: Lissotriton helveticus (assembly GCF_964261635.1). Classification (NCBI taxonomy): domain Eukaryota; kingdom Metazoa; phylum Chordata; class Amphibia; order Caudata; family Salamandridae; genus Lissotriton; species Lissotriton helveticus. The sequence goes on from NC_136067.1 coordinate 994,209,322, forward strand.
GAGGGGTTGGGCGGAAGCAGCTTGCTTCCTTGTCACGGGACGTGAGATGGTACTCAAGTTAGTTTTCCCCATATTGAACTCGTTGGTTGAGTGAGGGAAGGCTATGGGTAAACTCTCCTTATACTAAAAATAAGTAAACTCTGCGTTTGTCAAATTAAGAGATAATAACAAGTGCGGTCCCTAACTGTTGAACATAGACCAGTGGGGACAAGCTATGACTGAAAATAAGCTGCTGAGGTGGACCTGTAAGTTTTCAAACAACAAGGTTAAAAACAGATACACCACCTGGTAACAATTAATTTAAAATTAATGACCATAATAACTCAGAGGTCAGAGGTATGGCCCAGCCCTGCCACGTCCTGCCCCGGACAGCCACAGACGGCCCGCCCTTTCCCCGGGCTTTGCCCGGCTCGTCCCGCGCGCGTCCCGCGAAACGCGGTGCTGCTGATGGATTTGAAGCAGCTGTGGGGGGCGTGGCGGGAAGGTGCCTCCTTGTCCCGATGACTCCTGGGCACTGTAGTGCAGCATCCCTCTTGGCCCCTGCAGCCCCAACAGCGAACGTTTCCCGCGGAAACGTGAGTAGTTAGCAGATGGCAGATCAGGGAGCGTGATACTACTTCTTCTCGTGGCCCCCACTTCACCAAGAGCAATCCGTTTTTCCTGCGTCGGCAACAAAAGTCTCCCGCGAAACGCGGTGCTGCTGCTTGATTTGAAGCAGCTGTGGGGGGCGTGGCGGGAAGGTGCCTCCTTGTCCTGATGACTCCTGGGCACTGTAGTGCAGCCTCCCTCTTGGCCCCTGCAGCCCCAACAGCGAACGTTTCCCGTGAGTAGTTAGCAGATGGCAGATCAGGAAGCGTGATACTACTCCTTCTCGTGGCCCCCACTTCACCAAGAGCAATCCGTTTTTCCTGAGTCGGCAACAAAAGTCTCCCATTAAACATTAACTTTAAATATTGTTTTCACATTTCTAGTTGGGCTGGGCATAGGCACATTATATGTTCAATGGTCTCTTTGGCTAACTTGCATTTCCTACACAACCTGTCAGTGCCGCCTTTTAGTTTCCATGCATCATCAAAAGCCTTAGAAGAGAGATTAAAAAACGGATCTCAGAAACGTGGTCTTGTTCTGCAGCCACAAATTAAAATCAACCTAAAGTTGCATTAAGCTAGAAAAGATGTCTATGATATATCTGCTATGCTTATATCTGAATGCTGCATCAATGTCCTTACTCAAGGTTAGGATTTTCTCTCCCTATTTTTAACACTAATTTGTGTGCTGATCTAGGTATGGATGCTAGTGTCACTATTGAGGGGAGCTTATATTCTTCCAGTAGCTCCTCTGTGGACAGAACCAGTAGGAAATAGGACAATCCTGGGGGTATAGGAGAGATGGGTGTAAGAGGGACAGAATACACAAGGTAAGGTAAGAGTCTGAGAGAAAGATGAGAAAAAGAGTACAGCATTGAGAGGGAGGTGGATTTAAGAGGGCCAGAAACAACAAGGAATGATAAGATGGGAGGGGGAGAGATGGGTGTAAATGAAGTAGAGCAAGGAAAGAAGTTATGAGGCTAGAGGAGAGATGAGTGTTGATGGGGAGCAAATGGATTGTCATGGAGAGGGGCTTTGCCTTTACACTGTGTTAAGTTAGCTTGAGCTTATTAGAAGTTTAAACACCATTTTTCCTCTCTGCTGCTTTTGCACTTTGCCCACAATATTATAAATGTTTAGAGTCTAGCAGAATATTTTGCTTTACACGAGAATAATATGTTATCCTATAGTAACAGCCTTGCTTGGTAAGCTATGTCTGAACAGTGAGTCCCGAGGCCTTCAAGGTTATTTCAACACAGTGGTTGTTGTTCGGTCTGATCAGCGCACGTTCTAGACATAACACATATGCAGCTGTGGCCACCTCTGATTTTGCCCGTTTAATAATGCACTGCGCAGAGCATGCAAACACAGTTTGGAGAACATTTGCATGCAGAGAGCTGGTGTAGAAAATGATGTGATACCTTTCTACTAGGACCAGAGGTATGGGGCCGCCCTTGTAATCCCAAGAAACCTTCTGTAGATATAATTTAATATACTAGCAAGGAAGGGTAAGATTTAGGTGCAATTTAGCCTTCTTCCCTTTAGCTTTTTAACATGCTTTCTCCCTTTGTATTTTATGGAATAGTAACTATGCTGATAACCTTGTTGCTTATAATATGTCTGCTTGTATTAGCTAGGACACTGCGCCTGGGAACACGGCATTAGAAATAAATATTTCAAACTTGCACGTGTCTTCATTTACTCCTCGTTTTGGACTGGTATGATAGTATAACGAAAGAGTGTACATGTGTTCCACGTTACCTGAGGTGTTCTAAGTTCATGTTCTGGGTTGTCTAATCATTGGGGGTATAGAAGAACCAATGAGACACTGATTGCTAGTCTGGTAGGCGATTTTGGATACTAAGGTGAGTTTTGGTACACCCTAATTCACTGAGGTTCCAAGTCTCTATGTACAGTTCTATATAGGAGCAGAATCCCTGTGATTAGGATTAGATGTGTGTATATAACAGAGACAGACCCAGCAAGGGAATAAAAGCAGAGTGGAGAAAGAAGTAAGGGTGAGAGGAGCATAGAAGAAAGCAGAACCTATCCAAAGATGGTAAGAAGTTGGACAGAGAGACACAGGAGAGGGAGGTGGAAGTTAGATAGGCAGAACCAGCAAGAGAAACTTAAAGCAAAAAAGTAACAGTCTAAAGGGGAGGTAAAAATGCTCTTAAAACCTTCAGCTGGTTCAAAACCTATCAGCATCTTCTGGCATATGTTGTTGCACCTTTCTCGAAAATCCTAGAAAAAAGAAGTCAACTTCCAAAATGCTTTCCTAAAAAGTACTTTACTAATTGACATCGTACCGGTTGACTTCTGACAACTCTAGGAGTTTGAAGTAGCATTTTGTGTAGTGTCAGATGATTTGTGGCTGAGTATTGATCATGGAGTTAGATCAGCCTTAATAATACTAAACTTTAGTGCCACATTTGACACTGGTTCCCAGCCAGTGCTTACAAATCAAATAGTACAACCTGGAATTTAAGGTATTTCCCTGGTGTGGCTTACCTCTATCATATCTGGGAAATCTGAAAAAATCCATGTGCTACCTATTTCTGTTATGTACTAAATCTTTAACTTGTGGATTTTTGTGGGTCTGCACTGTTTAATCTTTATCAATCCCAGTTAGTCTTATTCATACAGTCCTTTGGTTTCTTGCTGGTATCTTACGCATATTAATAGTCAAACATGATTTCACCCAGTGGCAATCAGGTCTCTGCCGAAGAATATGTTTGTACGTGCATGCTAGCTGTTGATTTCTAAATGAAGACACATTCATTAAAACCTTATAGTGACAATTCAAGGGTTCTCATTTTTAAAGGACCTCATACCATATGGTGTTCTGTAGTGAGGGCTGGGCCTTGTTACTCACACTGCTATGTTAGCATAGGCTTATTAGAAGTTTAAACGCCATTTTAACTTTTTGCTGCTTTTGCACACGACACTGCTTATAACTGTTGTTGTAAGATAGGCTGCATGAAATGCTTCACATGAGAATGGCTTGTTTACAACATCCCTAGACTTACATTGTGACTCTAGTCTGCACACTGAGTGCTAAAGCCTCCAAGGTTATCATAACAAGGTAGCTGTTGTTCAGGCTGATCGGCTCACATTTTAGCCATAACACATATGCAGCTGCAAGCCAACGTGATTCTGAAGCCTTTATTAATGCACTGTAACCATGATTTCACACACTTGGAAGAAGCCCGTTTTTCCAGAGAGACAGAGAGCTTTCGCAGATCCTGATGTGATACACTTCTGCTGATTCTAGAGGTATTGGGTCCCCCGCACAAGCCTAAGAGACCTTCTATATTTTATAAAACATAGTTCGTAGCTCGGGAGGGTGTTATACTAGGCACTATAAGACCTATTTTCACGATCATTGTAATATTATCTCTCCCTTTGTGTTATTTGGAATTGTAACAATGCTGATCATATTATTTCTAATCATATGTCTGCTTATGTTAGCAAAAATACTGCATCTTAGAGCACGTCGTCAAAATAAATATTTTAACTTTGGCCGTGTCTTTATTTACTCCTGTTGTGGACTGGTATGAGAGTATAACGAAAGAGTGTTCTTATTTCCCACCATTCCTGAGTATAACCTAAGTCGCATGTTCTCGGTTGTCTAATCATTGGTTCCTTTGCTATAGGACGAAGAGCTAATGTGACACTGATGCTAGTTGGTTAGGGTTTCTAGGCACGAAGGTGAGTTTTTTTGGCACACCACAATTCACTGAGGTCCTGGGTCTCTGTGCACAGTTCTGTGTAGGAGCAGAATCCCTGCGACATGGCGCACCTAACGTTGTGGTCTTATTTTGAGACTCGGTTGCGATGTTGAAGGTGATATCCCAGAGGTACTTGGTATTGCAGGTGGTGCAGGTACATTTTGGCGCTGTGTTCTACTTTCTTTGTAAACATTGTTCACAGGATGTAGGGATTAAAGGTGCTTGTGCATACTAGCAGTGCCACAGGAATATTTTTTGTCTGTGTCGTAAATAAACCAAGGCTAAATTCCTTACTGTCTGTAGTGTAGATACAAAGCTGAATTCGAGTTGTGAATCCTACTGTTCGCAGTGTACATCAAAGCTACTATTCAGCACAGTTATATAAGAATGCTTTGTTTTCACTTATTTTAACAAAATCTGAATACATACAGTATAATTGACTCTGCATTAAATACATCAAGGCTGAATTCTTTACTGTCTATAGTGTAGATGAAAAGCTGAGCTGAAGTTGTAAACCCTGTTGTCCACAGTGTAGATCTTAGGGTGGACTGCATTATCTGTAATCATAATTGAAGTGGAAGATAGAACATATATGCAGCGTACATTTTATTATTCAACTAAATCTATAAGTGATATAAAATAAGTTTTTGAAGGAAGCATTCTAGAGGGATATTGTGTAGGATTTGAAAGGTGTTATACTTAGTTTGGTTTGCACTGAGTTAGTGGTATCTGAAATAACAAGGTTCTGTGGAGCCTGCGATGATGCGCGGTTCGAGCAGGCCGCACTGATACTAATGTTTTTTGTCTTGTAAATTCTACCTTAGTAAGGCAATGTGATCATGATGTTTGGTGCACTGAAATACTAGTACCTTTGGCGCTTAGCGTGTACATATCCTGCGATGATGAGTGGTCGGGGGGTACAGTAATTGGACTAATGTGTATTGTCGATTGAATGGAGCATACATTCTTTTAAAAGGGACAATGTGTCTCATTGTGACACAAAACTGTTCACTCTTTTTTGCGATGATTTATAGTGCACTGAGTTAGTAGTATCTTTGGCGCTGAGCTTGTACGTATCCTGCGATAATGCGTAGTGCAGGGGGGCCGAACTGTGAGCAATGTTTTTTGCCTAGTGAATTCTGCCTTAATAAGGCTACGAAGAGATGACTTGTGGTGCAGTGAGTTAGTGGTACCGAAAGAACTCAGCGTGTGCGTACCCTGTGATGATTAGAGGTTCAGGGGGGTTGCAGTGGTATAATATCTCTTGTCTACTGGAATGCGTCATGTACAATCGTCTTTCTACCTGAATGGTGAGCCCTCACAATGTAGATCGAAGGCAGTAGTTATCACTGACATCATGAAATTCTTTATGTCGTATATTTTTACAAAATCTGAGGACATAAAGTACAATTAACTCTACCTTAAAAAAAACAAGGCTAAATTTCAGGCTGTTCGTAGTATAGATTGAAAGCTGAATTCAAAAGGTGAACCCTGCTGTCCGTACTGTAGATCGAAGGCAGAAATATCGACAAATTATTTTTGTCACTTATTTTAACAAAATCAGAACACATACAGTACAATTGTCTCTGCATTAAATAAACCAAGGTTGAATTCCCTACTGTCCGTAGTATACATGCAAAGTTGACTTCAAGTTGTGAACCCTGCTGTCTGCAGTGTAAATTGAAGGAAGTAGTTGACACAGACATCAAGGAATGCTTTTTTTGTCACATACTTTAACAAAATCTGAGGACACAGTAAAATTGTCTCTGCCTTAAAGAAATCAAAACTGAATTCAATGTTGTCTGTAGTGCTAATGCGCCACTGGTATCAAGTCGTAAACTCTGTTGATCACAGTGTACATTTGAAAACAGTACTCAGTACTGAGGAATGTTTTTTGTGGCATCCTTTAACAAAATTGTCTCTGCCTTACATATATCAAGGATAACTTGAATGCTGTCCGTAGTGTAGATGAAAAGCTGAATTCAAGTTGTGAACCCTGCTGTTCGCAATGTAGATCTTAGGTTGCACTGCATTATCTGTAATGTACTCCATACATTGACAGTTGCATATGAGACTTATAAACTGGTATCAAGTGGTGAACTCTGTTGATCGTAGTGTACATTTGAAGGCAGTACTCAGTACAGTCATTGAGGAATATTTTTGTCGCATCATTTAACAAAATTGTCTCTGCCTTATATAAATCAAGGCTAACTTGAATCCTGTCCGTAATGTAGATGGAAAGGTGAATTCAAGTTGTGAACTCTAATGTACGCAGTGTGGATTGAAGGCAGTAGTTGACACAGACATTGAGGAATGTTTTTTGTCACTTATTTAAACAAAATCTGAACACATATAGTAAAATTGTCTCTGCATTAAATAAATCAAGGCTGGATTCCTTTCTGTTGATAGTTAAACAAAATATGAGGTCAAGACTGAACTCAATGTTGTCTGTAGTGCTTCTGCAGCACTGGTATCAAGTTGTAAACTCTACTGACCGCACGGTAGATCGAAGGCAGAAGTCTTTTAGTCTCCTCATTTGCTCTCTTGCGAAGTTTCCCGGATGTTTTGTCTGAAGATGTCTCCTCATACTTGCTGTTCCACAAGAGTATTTTTTTTTAGGGTCACCCCTGCACAGGACCGCCTTGCAGATTTTGAAAGTGACTTTGGTGGCATTAACCTTCTTCTGCATCAGAGGAAAAGTAAAAAAGTTCCAGACAATTGATGTATAGTTCTCTGGAGGGGGAGGTTCAGGCATAAATTCTTAATTTCCAGAGTTTTCTGAATTAGAAGATGCTTCATTAATAGCTATTTCTCTAACTTTGCTGAGAAACAGGTGTGCAAAATTGAAAAAGAGTAGATCTTGCTAGTAGATGTCTTCTCCTCAGAAAGGTCTAACAAGAGTGATTGAAATGGGTGGGGTACTTCAATACTTACAATAGGAAGTGTAATGAACCAATCAAATCTCTTTTTTCTGGTCACATGGTGTCTGGGCACGGTACACACATGCAGGTGGCACCTAACTCGCACCGAGCGCGACTTCGCGAAATTGCATTTAAAAGAAATTTAACTTTATTGAAAGTTAAAGAATATTATTTTTATAATTAGCTCAGATAAAGTCTTGTCTTAATATTTATATTAAATACATATATATAGGTTTTTGAACAGTAAAAAATTCCACAGGAGTCCAGCACCTACCGCGTCCCTTGCATATGACATCACACGCAACCGTGCGACCGTCATGTCGCGTAATACGTACATCTCGCGTATGCGCCACGAGTCGTGTACCAGTTCCATAGCGTCCGCGTTCGGAAAGTCATACTTGTCGCACACCATACGCAGACCCTAAACTTAAATCCTAAAATGGCGGATATGTTCCACGCAGTGAACAAGAAGGGTGCACTTTGGTTGCGCGATTGTCAAACAAAAAAAGAAAAATATAAGTATATTTAAAAGAATATAAAATAATAAAAAAATATATATATTTATTTTAAAAAAATATGTGTAGAGTATTTAAAAAAAATATAGACCAAAAATAAGTAGATTAAAAAAAAGGTACTTAAAGAATATAAAAAAAATAGAACACAGAAATATATTAAAAAATTATCATTTAAAAATCCTTAGAAATTCATTGAAAAACCCATAGATTTCCGACATGTTATAGTTAGGAATTAGCATTTAAAAAACCTTTGAAATTCACTGAAAAAACCATAGGTTTCAGGGGTGTTATAGTTAGCTCGACATTTCACTCATACAAAACCATTGAAATGTCTTCATTATAGTTAGTTGTACTAACTGTAACTCTCGCGCCTGCAATCCACTGGTGATGTTGTCACATATTACATCATTCATGACATGGTCAGTGACATCACTGATGACATCACTGATGACATCTCAAATGACATCCTGTTCAACCTTAATGTACACCTACAACAAACAACAAAAGGGTTTGCTTTTGGTGTAACTCCGATGCAATTATTAATACTCATTCAGCTCCCGCAGAGTCCCATAGCAATCCCCGGATCTTACTGTCGTTTTGGACTCGGTGATCCACTCGTAACCCACCACAATTATAAGAGCCTGATTGTGAAATGGCTGTAATCTGAATATTTGGTATGTGGATAGACTCAGGTAGATTGCTTTGTATTAGTCTACCTCGGAACCTACCAATGCTGCCTCAGTAAACTGTTTATGGAATTACATTTTGCTCAAACAATGGAGATGAAAGAAACAGTTGTAGGCAGTTGAGGAAATTTACCAGGGTAAAGAGAATTGCACCTATTTTATCTCTGAGATTACACACCGGCTTGAGACTGGGCCCCTCCAAAGGACAGTTGTTCTCCCAGTGTTGTGCAGTCAAAATTATCAATAATTAGGATTTCTGTCTCCCCCTCATTGAGTTTGAGCCAATGGTCAGCCATCCACTTATAGATTTGTCCAAAACAGGATTGGAGAGATTTTGACGACCACACAATATCATCCAGCTGTATGATAAACTGACTATGAATATAAATATAGAAGACAAATTCACGGGAACTGATGAGTCTGGGCAATCGGTCAATACAGATGTTAAACAAATTAGGAGAAGATCTTAGACCTAATGGATCGGGCCAAGAAATACAGGAAATAGAAAGAGAAAATATGAGTCAGAAAATTATCAGTATAAAAGAGTGCAATCAAGTCAGCACTGAACACTTCACTCTGAAACCGAGAGATCTAGAATAATCAGCAACACCCGGCACCTTTAGAACAATCAACAACATACACTACAGCCTGCATATAAGTGAGCACTGTCAAGAAGACTGACAGTAACGTGGGCTGCAGAGAACCTGCTGCATGAACATCTAGAGCCTGCAATTAAGGTTTATTTTGACACTGAATGGATTAGGTACAACTTTTATTTGAGTTAACAGAGCCCCTACAATATCTTCAAAAAAGCTTTGTGCACTGATGTAATCATTAAGAAGCTGGATCTTCCTTGTTGATTAAGTAAGTTACTTTATTCAAGTTATGATGTTAAGTAGTAAGTTATAATGACAACCCCATCAGGAGCAGCTGTCCTGCTGCTCAGCCCTCACCCAACTGACATTCACCAAGCACTAGCATTCCACTCATCCAACATTCTACATCTCATTCATTCTTGCTGAGCAGCAGGGTGACTCAAGATACAACATATCTCCCTTCGTTATGGGAACAATTGTAATGCGAAATATAACAATGAATTAATTAAGATAATGAAATACAACATATCTCCCATTGTTATGGGAACAATTACATTGTAAAATATAACAGATGAATTAATTAAGTTAATGACCATATGAAATGTACACATAGTCACAAACTTAAAACAATGCACAAAAATGAATATGCAATATACGCAATACCATTCTACTAACCAAGAAGATACATCTTGAATCGCTATACCACGGTTCACCTAACAACAAAAAGAATACAACTCGAGACGCTAAATAACATCTCATCTCGTACACCACAGTCTGGGCAGAACGTCACATAGATCCCTGAAATAAAGCACTATCCTTCACTCTTCATCATCGATCCCAAATACCACAAATCATACCAGTTGGCCAGACCAGTACAACAAGCAGCACCCACTGGAACAAACCTTAACACTAAATAAATCAGGAAACTACGTGTACCATTCAGACAAATGAACAAGCCCCTACATAACTCATTCATACTCACGTCCCAATCACAACCCTGACGTGCGAGACAACAAACATCTCCATCGCAACCCTGACGTGCGAGGTAACAGACATTTTAACCGCAACCCTGACGTGCGAGACAACAAACTTCCCCATCGCAACCCTGACGTGCGAGACGACAAACATCCCCATCGCAACCCTGACGTGCGAGGTAACAGATATCTTAACCGCAACCCTGACATGCGAGACAACAAACATAACCATCGCAACACTGACTTGCGAGACGACAAACATCTTCATCGCAACCCTGACGTGCGAGGTAACAGACATCTCAACCGTAACCCTGATGCGCGAGACGACAAACATCTTCATCGCAACCCTGATGTGCGAGGTAACAGACATTTCAACCGTAACCCTGACGTGCGAGACAACAAACATCTCCATCGCAACCCTGACGTGCGAGGCAACAGATAACCACATCGTAGACAACAGACATCCCAACCGCAACACTGACGAGCAAGACAACAAACATCCTCAACGCAACCCTGACGTGCGAGGCAACAGACATTCTTATCACAACACATGTGATGGACACTCCCAACACAAACACACCACTCATACACAACATACACTGTGGAACAGCTCTTGGTGAAAACATCATCAACAACCAAACAACAACAATGAAGAGAGTTGTCCCCAACGCTGGCTCTTAGACCCAGCACACCCTAAAGTTGTCAAGTTCTTGTAACTATGTTTCTAATGTAAGGTCTACCACCCCGACTTCATGCTTGATAGGCTTTCTTGACTATGCTCCAAACATGGTCTCTCAGATCCGCCACAATTACAGGAAGCATAGTCCCGTTACAGCGATCAAAAATGTTTCACAGTTCTCTTTGTGCACGCCGACTCGTTTCAATTCTTGAGGCCCTTGAGCAATTCCTGCAACAGTCAGGTTCTAAATTTCGCCAAACTTCTCATAAATAAGTTAACGCCATATGTATAAATGTTCTGAAACAGTACCTGGTTCACGCAAACAAGTTCCTGGTAATAACTATGGCAATACCTTTCCGTCATGATGAATGCCAAGAATTGTCACATTCAAAATGGAAGCATGTATTACAACGTCGAGACGGGTGGTTCACGGCAAGCACATGCGTCAAAACATTTTCCAGAAGAAAAGACGTCACAGAAGATAACACCGATGCTTGTTGCGATGTTAAACCAGTCTCGAGGAGATTTCAAAACAAAAACGGTAACTGTTGTTTCTCTAAGTTCATGAAAACGGTCATCAAAATAAAGTGTACTTTTCCAAGGTAACTTTTCAAAAATGACGACAATGTCTCGACAGCCAACCCCACTTTTGCCTCATATATTTTCGCACCTCAAGTTCACAATAATTTGTCACAGAAGAGGCTCGATTTCCGCCTCCGATTTCAAGCAAACCAGGCGGCTGTTGCTCCGTATGGCTCAATTTGTTACTACAGTACTCAGCTGCTGTTGTTGTACCAGCCACACCGAGGCTCGAAATTCAGCCTCCGAACCACAATCCAATTACAGATCAGCTGTAAATAAACCCTAGGAAACACTGGAAAGTCTTTCGCCCCTGGGTTATCTGATAATGGCTCGATCTTTGCTCCAGAACATCCGACTAAACAATTGCAGGTAATATGTACAGACTTCTCACTGAGACCCGATTTTTGCCCCGTGTACATATAAATGGTAGAGCGGCAGTCATTAATCATGCACTCTCTAAATGCTCACACTTCTTCTCCGAGGCCCGATTTTCGCCCCCGATTATAAATAAACAACAGAGCTGCAATTATTGTTTCTCTCCACCGAGGCTCGACTTATCTTTGTCCCTGAACTCCAATCAAAGTACAATTCATCACTCTCCACAGATGCTCGATTTAACTGCCTCCGATCTACACATAATGACGCAGCAGCTGTCAACGTGTAAATGCTTTACACTGAGGCTCGATTTACTGCCCCCGAATATAATTAACAACACGGTGATGGATCTGGCAAACTCCGGTTTCAGGGCGACCGATGTACGGGTCACTGATGGGGTTAGTTTGCCAGTTTGCGTCACACACCCTTATTTTAAGATTCATTTACCTCGAGATATCCTGGTTCCGATTTCTCTTTTCATCATGTACCTTTTCTCTTCAGGCTTGAATTTCTCTGTTTTTCCTTAACAGTACTCCTTATCTTTTCGTTTTCTTTTATTTTGCACGCGTAGATTCCCCAAAGATGTCGCCAAATGAACATTCTACATCTCATTCATTCTTGCCGAGCAGCAGGGTGACTCAAGATACAACATGCACCTTTGGAGCAAGGGTGTGGGCAGTGCCCAATTTAGGATGGGACGGCATCTCTGTTGCAGAACCCTCTATCCACAGAATGGTTATTCCTAAGTCCTTCTTTCCCTGATATAATGACTAAGATAGTTGGAAACCATGGTCCATTTGGGTTTGCCCTGACATTTCTGGGGCTGAAGTTCTGCAAACAAATACGATTTATTACCATGAGAGTAATCTGTCACGTATATTCGTATATTGGGTAAAATAGTTTAAGAATAAAGATGAGTTTCATCAAAAAGGATAGGACACTTGTAACCACTTACTCCAAGAGATATATTGAAATATGATGAAAAACCCTCATAAACGTTGTGTTTTACAAGAAGCGGTATATGTTGTTCTCCGCCCCACACAAACGTTATGGCAACAGTCATTGGGTTTTTGCATTCAGTATCTTGCCAGCCTCACCCGAGGCGATCTCTGGTTTTATCGTGGCAGTGTCCAGAGAAAGTTTGAGTGACCCCACTGAAGCTGAAAAAGTGAGTAAAATAGTTTCCAGGCGATACTGTATTTTATTCAAATCGCTGGTCCACTAATTAAAATGTAAGGGTATGCTCTGGGGATAATTAGGAATCCTTAGCATAGGTCATTAGGACAGAAAAAACGTCAACATGTTTCTGCTCTCTTGGCCCGTGGGTCTAAGAGCATTCGTCAGGACAACAATAAACACACACAGTTAAAAGTATATTGTCACAAGACGCGGAACACGCGGAACACGCTTCCAACGCGGCCTGGGATTTAAAGTCCGTACCTCCTGACGGGACCTGGTAACAATTACCTAAAGGTTCATTCTGTGTACACCCTAAATAGAGGTGACTATTCAGAACCTACATGGGTAAGACTATTATGTTGTATAGACCCACTATTGTCACAAAATAGTGACAATATACTTTTAACTGTGTGTGTTTATTGTTGTCCTGACGAATGCTCTTAGACCCACGGGCCAAGAGAGCAGAAACATGTTGACGTTTTTTCTGTCCTAATGACCTATGCTAAGGATTCCTAATTATCCCCAGAGCATACCCTTACATTTTAACTAGTGGACCAGCGATTTGAATAAAATACAGTATCGCCTGGAAACTATTTTACTCACTTTTTCAGCTTCAGTGGGGTCACTCAAACTTTCTCTGGACACTGCCACGATAAAACCAGAGATCGCCTCGGGTGAGGCTGGCAAGATACTGAATGCAAAAACCCAATGACTGTTGCCATAACGTTTGTGTGGGGTGGAGAACAACATATACCGCTTCTCGTAAAACACAACGTTTATGAGGGTTTTTCATCATATTTCAATATATCTCTTGGAGTAAGTGGTTACAAGTGTCCTATCCTTTTTGATGAAACTTACCTAGTTATGGGGAACAGATAGGACACCTATTCCTCTTCCCTCATTTTGATGAAATACTCTAAGAATAAAGATGATCAAAGCTGTATACCACTACAGGGCAATCTGTTGGACAGGCCACATGAAGGGCTCGCTCCCTCCCCGCAGGACAGGGCCCGGGCCCCCGTCAGCACCATTGCCCGGCCCAGCCGCCATCTTGGACACGGCACCACGCGGCCGTGCGGCCTCAGCCCGACCCCAACCCTGGGCCTGGCCAGGCCCCGACATCCCGGCACCACCCTCCACCCAGGAGGTGAACGGCCCACTTGGCAGGTCAATGGGAGTACGAAGTGTCGATGGCTCTCCCCCGCCAGGTGCCGAGCACCCCCAGCCTCCTCGGGCGCAGCCTCCACCCCCCTGCTGGGTGTCTGGACTCCCTCATCCCAGACCTCCCGACCTCCAAGAGCGAGGGTCCGGACATCAAAGGGCGCCAGACCTATAACTGAGGCAGCCCCAGGACAGGAAGGCAGTTGTATCCTGGAGTCGAGAGACACCGCGACGAACTCATCCTTGACGGACTGCTGGCGCTGCCACAGCCCTGCCTTGTGAACTATTGTCCTGCCTGCTGGCGCTGCCGCGGCCCTCTGCAACCTTCATCCTCGTTGGGACCTGCTGGCGCTGCCGCGGCCCGTTGTAACCTTCATCCTCGTGGGACCTGCTGGCGCTGCCGCGGCCCGTTGTAACCTTCATCCTCGTGGGACCTGCTGGCGCTGCCGCGGCCTCGTTGCAACCTGCATTCTCGTGGGACCTGCTGGCGCTGCCGCGGCCCGTTGTAACCTTCATCCTCGTTGGGACCTGCTGGTGCTGCCGCGGCCCGTTGCCACCTACGACCTCTTCGGGACCTGCCGGCGCTGCCGCGGTCTGACCCCTCCGAACACCGAGCTCGAGGATTGTGAGCCATCACCGTTACACCCCCGTACCCGTGGGTACCCAGACTGTCCCGCTACCCCCTTCCCCTACTAGAGACTAGAATTGAGAGGATCATCGTGTCCTGATTGCCTTGTATCGTACCACTCTACTCCCAGAAGTGCCTATAAAAGGTGTTACCCTGAACTTTGTGTGGTGTCCATCTGTGGGGGGGAAGTTACCTGTCTGTGCGATCACTGTGCTCGGCCGACCCTCCAGGTCCCCGTCTAACATTGGTGGCTAGCGGCGCGATCCGAACCAACGCGTACCGTACAGACAGTAACTCACCCTACGACTAAAACCACAATGACGACCAAAGAGAGCGGATCGGCGGAGAAGTTCCAGATGGAAAAGCTGGAAGAATACAACCACCGAGAGCTCAAACAATTTTGCATGGACTTAGGCATTGCTACCACCGGGCTAAGCACAAAAGAAGACTTCAAAAACGCCCTAGAGGCCTGGACAGAGACAAATACCGCAACCCCCCGGGACCCCGCAGCCCCGGAAGTCAACACCACCCGGACGGAGGAACGGAGAACAGGCCCCTCCCATGAAGAGATCCAAGAGCGGGAAAAAAATAGATTACACGAGTTAGACTTGGCACGACTCAGATTAGACGGAGAATTGAAACTGGCGGAACAAAAAATAAACTTAGAACACTTACGGCTCAGAGAAGAGCGAGAGGAAAAACAGAGACAGAGAGACCTCGAAGAAAAAAGACTGGCATACGAGCATGAGTGCAAACTAGCGGAGATAGAAATGCGCAAACTGAACAAAAACCTAGGGGTGCCCGAGCAACCGCACTCCCAGGGTCCTACCGAGCAGAAGGTCCACATCCCCAAGGATGTGGTCCGAGAATATCACCGGAACGACGACATACAGCAGTGGTTCAAGGCCTATGAGATTGCCATGACCGCCCACCGGGTCGCTCGAAGTGACTGGGGAGCCGGTCTATGGGGGAGATTCGTCAACGAGGGTCGTGATGCCCTGCTGCAGCTTCCGGACCATCAAATGACGTCCTATGACCACATGAAGACCGCCCTCCTCAGTCGATATGGACTTACACCCGAAATGTACCGCCAGAGGTTCCGCAACTGCACCAGGATCCCAGGTACGACGTGGTTGGAATACGTGAACTATTTCAGCCGAGCCTTCGAGGGGTGGATCAAGGGTAACAACGTAACCACTTACGAACAACTCTTCAATCTCATTGTGTGGGAGCACCTCTCCAACAACTGCTTTGTCGAGCTCAGGCAGCACCTCCTCGACAGTAAATTGACTGAACCCCGGCAGCTCGCCACCGAGGCTGACCGGTGGGAGAGCACCCGAGTGGCCCGGAGTGGGCCGAATGAGCAGAACAGAACCAACCAAGGTCACCATCGTCCCCGAGGAGGAGGAGGAGGCCCGGGCCGGGGCAGAGACGCCGCCCCGGCCGCACCCACTAACGCCACCCCGGCCCCAGCAGGCCGGGGAAACCCCCCGATGCGCCCGGGGTTCCGAGCTAACGTGACGTGTCATCGATGCCAGCGAGTCGGCCACTATGCCAGTGACCCGACCTGCCCGAAGAACCAGGCCCCCGGGCCCCGCCAGATGGCGGCCGCCGCCCTGGGAGAAGAACAAGTCTCCGAAGACACGGAGACCTATGAGTCGGAGCAGTTCGAGTGGGAACCCGCCGCCATGACCCTGGCATGCCTAGGAGGAAGAGACATGGTTCCGCGGACTCCCCTGCCCGCCAACACTCGGAAGTACAGCCAATGGGTGAGCATCAATGGGCGCAAGGCCGAGGCCCTGCGTGACACCGGGGCCAGTGTGACGGCCGTCCGCTGTCACCTGGTGACCCCAGAACAAATCCTACCAAACGTACTTTGCCCCGTCCGATCGGCAGATAACTCGGAGAGCCTGTGTCGGATGGCCTGCGTCCCCTTCGAATGGGGAGGAGTGTCCGGCATGCTGAAAGTAACTGTCCGTGACGATGCCCCCGTAGACTGCCTCCTGGGGAACGATCTCGAGAGCTCCCCGTGGGCCGCTGTGGAAAGAAGAGAGCATCTGGGGATGTTGGGTCTCCCGGACTGGGCGTGCGTAACCACCCGGTCCATGGCCACCCGCACCATCCCTAGACCAGAAGAACCAGAATGGGCAGCACCTCCGCCCTCGATCACTCCAGAAGAAGACTTCCTCCAGACCGACCACCCGGACCCCACCCCAGAGGGGTCCACACAGCCCCCCGAGCTTCCCGACCTGGCTCAGTGGCGTCAAGAAGGGGGGCCCACCCAGGAACAATTCCGGCAGGAGCAAAAGACCTGCCCCTCCCTCGAGGGATTGCGACAGCAAGCGCTCGCCCAGAGCCAAGGAGACACCACCGGGGCCCACTGGGTTTATTGGGACAATGATCTCTTGTACAGCGAACAGAAAATCGCAGAACTGGGGGCCGGGCGAGTGCTGGTGGTGCCCCTCCACTTCAGAGACTTCCTGTTGAACCTAGCCCATGATGTCCCCCTGGCCGGGCACCTGGGCCAAGACAAGACCTACCACCGCCTGGTGACTCACTTTTTTTGGCCCAAAATGAGAAATGACGTATCCAACCATTGCCGGTCCTGCCCGACCTGCCAGGCCAGTGGGAAGAGCGGCCGCAAACTCAAGGCACCCCTACAACCATTCCCCGTGGTGACCACCCCGTTCGAAAGGGTGGGAATAGACATTGTGGGGCCCCTGGACCCCCGAACAGCACAGGGACATCGCTTCATCCTGGTCCTGGTGGATCACGCTACCCGCTATCCTGAGGCGGTCCCCCTTCGTACGATAACAGCCCCAGTAGTGGGTCGAGCCTTGATGGGGATCTTCTCTCGAGTGGGCTTCCCCCGGGAAGTCGTCAGCGACAGGGGTACGAACTTTATCTCAAAATACATGAAGTCCCTCTGGCAACAGTGTGGGGTCACCTACCGATTCACGACCCCCTATCACCCTCAAGGGAACGGACTGGTTGAGCGGTTCAACCGCACGCTCAAAGGGATGATTGGGGGGTTGGAAGAGCCCCTCCGTCGCCAGTGGGATGTGCTACTACCGTGCCTTCTCTTTGCCTACCGAGAAGTCCCCCAGAAGTCCCTCGGCTTCAGCCCTTTCGAACTCTTGTATGGACACCCGGTGCGAGGCCCGCTCAGCCTAGTCAAAGAAGGCTGGGAAATGCCCCCTCTAAAGAACCCTCCAGATGTTTTCAAGTACCTCCTAACCCTCCGCAACCAGGCCAGAAGGTTCAGAGAGATGGCAAAAGCAAACCTGGAGGCCAGTCAGGAGGACATGAAAAGGTGGTACGATCAAAATGCATCCTCCATCGAATTTGAACCCGGCCAACAAGTATGGGTAATGTCTCCCACCGAACCATGCGCCCTGCAAGACAAATGGACGGGGCCCTTCAAAGTAATCGAGCGCAAGAGCCCTGTCACCTATCTCATCGATATGGAATCTTCCCGAAACCCTCTCCGGGTCCTCCACGCTAATAGACTGAAACCCCACTTTGTACGCTCCGAACTCAGTCTCCTGATGGCAACCGACAATGGACCCGAGGAGGACTCCGAACCCCTTCCTGACCTCCTACGGTCACGGGAGAAGGACGGCTCCGTGGACGGGGTCCGACTCTCGGAGGCCCTCACCCGGGAACAGCGCCAAGACTGCCGAGTCCTCCTGCTCCAGTTCTCCACCCTGTTCTCCCTCACCCCAGGGGTCACCCCCTGGTGCTTACACGACGTGGACACTGGAGACAGTCCCCCTATCCGCCATCGGGCCTACCGCGTACCAGATCGGGTACGGGCCTGCATCCAAGAGGAGGTGGCCAAGATGCTCACACTCGGGATCATCGAGCCCTCAGACAGCCCCTGGGCCAGCCCAGTGGTACTGGTCCCCAAAGCGGCCGCCCCCGGCGCCACGCCGGAGCTCCGGTTCTGCGTCGACTACCGGGGCTTGAATGCGGTCACCAGAACAGACGCACACCCCATCCCCCGAGCAGATGAACTAATCGACCGCATGGGAGCTGCCCGCTACCTCAGCATCTTCGACCTGACAGCGGGCTACTGGCAGATCGGTCTCACACCCCGGGCCCAAGAACGATCGGCATTCTCTACCCCTGATGGCCACTATCACTTCAAGGTCATGCCATTCGGCATGAAGAATGCGCCAGCAACATTTCAGCGGCTAGTAAACCAGGTCCTGGCAGGACTCAAGGGATTCAGCGCCGCCTACCTGGACGATATCGCTGTGTACAGCCACCACTGGTCCGACCACCTCCACCACCTCCGAGAGGTGCTACAGGCCCTCCAACGAGCTGGCCTCACGATCAAGGCCAGCAAATGCCAAATTGGCCAGGGGTCCGTGACCTATCTCGGGCACCAGGTGGGAAGCGGTCTGGTGGCCCCTCTGCAACTCAAGATCGCTGCCATCCAGTTGTGGCAGTCCCCCATCACCCAGACCGAGGTCCGCGCCTTCTTGGGACTCACAGGCTACTACCGACGGTTCGTGAGGGACTATGGCAGCATCGTAGGGCCCCTCACGGAACTTACCTCCAAAAACCAACCAAAGAAGGTCAACTGGACCCCAGACTGTCAAGCGGCCTTCGAGAAGCTGAAGGCCGCCATGTGCTCCGCCCCGGTGCTCCAGGCCCCCGACTACAGCCGGGAATTTATCGTCCAAACAGATGCCTCCGACCATGGCGTTGGGGCAGTCCTTTCCCAGCTGAACCCCGAAGGACTTGACCAACCAGTGGCTTTCATCAGCAGACGGCTCCTGGCCCGAGAACGACGCTGGAGCACCATCGAGAGGGAGGCCTTCGCCGTGGTGTGGGCCCTCAAAAAGCTCCGGCCTTATCTCTTCGGCACCCACTTCCGGGTCCAGACCGATCATCGACCCCTGCAATGGCTCATGCAGATGCGGGGGGAAAACCCGAAACTACTACGTTGGTCCATCTCCCTGCAGGGGATGGACTTCACTGTGGAACATCGACCCGGCCAAGACCACGCCAACGCGGATGGCCTGTCCCGCTTTTTCCGCCTCGACGAGGAAAGTCCCCAAGAAGATGGGTGACTCTCCCCGCCTTCAGCTGGGGGGGACGCATGTTGGACAGGCCACATGAAGGGCTCGCTCCCTCCCCGCAGGACAGGGCCCGGGCCCCCGTCAGCACCATTGCCCGGCCCAGCCGCCATCTTGGACACGGCACCACGCGGCCGTGCGGCCTCAGCCCGGCACCACCCTCCACCCAGGAGGTGAACGGCCCACTTGGCAGGTCAATGGGAGTACGAAGTGTCGATGGCTCTCCCCCGCCAGGTGCCGAGCACCCCCAGCCTCCTCGGGCGCTGGCTCCACCCCCCTGCTGGGTGTCTGGACTCCCTCATCCCAGACCTCCCGACCTCCAAGAGCGAGGGTCCGGACATCAAAGGGCGCCAGACCTATAACTGAGGCAGCCCCAGGACAGGAAGGCAGTTGTATCCTGGAGTCGAGAGACACCGCGACGAACTCATCCTTGACGGACTGCTGGCGCTGCCACAGCCCTGCCTTGTGAACTATTGTCCTGCCTGCTGGCGCTGCCGCGGCCCTCTGCAACCTTCATCCTCGTTGGGACCTGCTGGCGCTGCCGCGGCCCGTTGTAACCTTCATCCTCGTGGGACCTGCTGGCGCTGCCGCGGCCCGTTGTAACCTTCATCCTCGTGGGACCTGCTGGCGCTGCCGCGGCCTCGTTGCAACCTGCATTCTCGTGGGATCTGCTGGCGCTGCCGCGGCCCGTTGTAACCTTCATCCTCGTTGGGACCTGCTGGCGCTGCCGCGGCCCGTTGCCACCTACGACCTCTTCGGGACCTGCCGGCGCTGCCGCGGTCTGACCCCTCCGAACACCGAGCTCGAGGATTGTGAGCCATCACCGTTACACCCCCGTACCCGTGGGTACCCAGACTGTCCCGCTACCCCCTTCCCCTACTAGAGACTAGAATTGAGAGGATCATCGTGTCCTGATTGCCTTGTATCGTACCACTCTACTCCCAGAAGTGCCTATAAAAGGTGTTACCCTGAACTTTGTGTCGTGTCCATCTGTGGGGGGGAAGTTACCTGTCTGTGCGATCACTGTGCTCGGCCGACCCTCCAGGTCCCCGTCTAACACAATCCCTCTCCCTAATAAATTAAATCTCACTCAACAGAGAAGTACTAAAAGCAATATCCTATCCCCTGGGATCCAAGATAGGCTGGAGCTACAAATCATGTAGTTATCCACATAGGAAAGGTAACTCTCGTATCTACTCTTACCCAAGACAAACAAGGGGAAGACAAAAAATTTCTTAATACTGCCCTCACACACTTTGCTGTGTCATGCTTCATCATAGGGCCGCATCATACATCCAGGTGCAGACCAACACTCTGGATGGAGTGCAATGTGTTTTTTTTAACGAAGAACAGTGGTGAGGGTAGACAAAGTAGGAAAACGTGATGGAACACACAAAAAACACGTACAAGAACTTGATACAACTAAAAAAATGGGAGGTCTATTCCCCTGTGAAACAGGACCAAACAGTGCAGTACATATACGTAAATTCTTTTATTATGTCTGTGAACCCCTGGTAGGATTAAAAATACACTAAGGGGTATAAAGGGGAGGTAACGACCCCTATAGCCCCACTGCAGATACCAACATGTTTCTGCCAATATTATGCCCCCACAAGGGTCGCGCTGGCATTCATCAGGGTGTTGGTCCCTAATTAGTGGTCTTCACCCAAACTCAGGTGTTTTACCTTTTTATTCGGTCTGTAGATAATGTCCAATTCTTTTATACTCTGCGGAATTTCCGAGAGGGAACTGATTTCTATGAAAACAAAAAGTGGGGAGAGAAAACATAAAACCTCTCAAGTTTATGTACCCCTTTGTCTGTGTGTTCCTCCTATGTAAAAACAAACATTATCTTCAACCCTTCAATTTAAAAGCAGGCAGTCTCTCAGTAAAGGCCCAGAATAAAAGTGTAACTGAACCCCAGTCCATCCCACCTGGGGCCACCACACTCCCAAGTCACATCTGATTACTCCATCATCATACATACTATTCACTTGCCCTTATTCCTCCAGTGTATGTCATAAATCCATTATATATCATATGTTTGTGATGTCTTCATTTCATACTCACACAAGAAGTTCACAAGTATTTCTCTGAACACGGGACTTAAGTGCGACTGTGCTCTCGCCGTCACACTGTGGAATACAAAGCACACATAAAGGTTGTACAAGATGGGTGATATATGTCATATCCTTGCCAAAACACCCTTCATTTGTTATATCTATAAATGAGTGGTTCCGCTATCCTCTCACAATAGGTATTGTACCTTAATTCGTCCTGGCTTTTCCCCTTCATTGTGTTACTCCCAAAGTCCCCTATTTTTAAGAGAATATTGAAAAAAGTAGTGCTGCCACATACACACGTGCCAAGAGCACACAGTCTCTCAGCCTATTTCCATGCGCCGAGATTCTCAATCTCTGTGCCTCCACTCGGCTATCTGTCCACTTACTAATCACAAGAGACACGCAGGATAACGTCCTCAAATCAGTCCACCTCCGATAACGAATGACCACCATTTTCAAGTCAATTCATAATAGTCTTTATTCGATCTCATAATCATAAAAGACATATACAATTTAAAAAAGTAATCATAGTACTTTGACAATATTGCAAAATACAAATACCCCATGGAAACATCCAAAGTTACATAATTCATTTATACTTTAATAAATAATTTAATAAAACTTCATTAAAAAAAAAACAGTTTATACCCATAAAACATCACCATCATGTAATAAAAACCAAGTTAATTGATCAGGTCTTTTCATCCTAATTTTTCGTTCCATGAGCATGAATTATCCACATGCCATGTAAAAATTTCGAAATGGCTATTATGGTTAGCTCTTTCTCATCAGTTTTTAAGATCTGTATGGCTTCAGTGCCTGAAGTAACCCCCAGTGACTGAAAGATCGGCTTTAGCCATTTAAACCTTACATTCCGGTATACTGGACAAATAAAAAGAACATGGCCAATGGATTCCAATTGTGTTACACAGAACAGGCAATTCATACATGAACCTGCACCCCATTTGCCCGTAAATGCATTGATAGGGAGAGTACCTATCCTAAATTGGTGGAACCATTTCCTGTCACACGGGACCGCTATAAGGTCCCAGTATTTCTCATAAGCAGGGGCATGTTTGGTCTCTAGGTAGACCCTAGACAAAGAGGTGCTGGTCATGGTTGAGAATCGTTTTATCGTGACCATGTTCCAGTATAACTCTTTTAGCTCTTTACGAGATGGGAAACTTGCATTTGTTGGATTTTGCCACAACGAACTCAACCCAAGGTTGCTAAATATTTTCTTGACCTGCTTGAACCACAGGATTTTTCCTGCACCTACAGTGTCCCTAACCTCCAACAGAGCATGGGCATATTCAGTAAGCTCTGGAGTGATCCAGAGCCTTCTCCAGTAGGCCACAGGTCTGAAACGGGCCACATCCTCCAGATATTGACTACCCAGATCATAATAAAGTGGTAGTAGAGGGGTGGATTGTGGTAAACCTGTGATGGACCGCATGAATTTATTTTGCAGGGTACTGAGTGCAGATAAATCACTAAAGCCTTATAATTCTGCCCCGTACAATACAGAAGCTGTAATTCTTGCATTATATATTTTCAATACCGGGGAAATCGGCTTGGTATGGGATTGATGATGTTCTCTTAACAAGGCACCAGACAATTGGGCATGTCTAAGCAACAACATGTCCAGGTGTGAATTCCACTTAAGTTTTGATGTAAGTATTATGCCTAAATACGTAGAAATATTTGTCTGCTCCAGTGCAACACTATTCATAGTGACTAGCCCTTTTACTTCTTTCTGTTTATGAAGGACCATAAACTTGGTCTTGTCAACATTTGTGCTGAGTCCATGGTCCTTACAGAACAATTCAAATCTTGTTATAGCCTTCTGGAGCCCTTGCTGTGTCTTTGATAATAACAACGTATCTTCGGCAAACATTAGTAAGGGTATTTTACTACCATTTAGGGTCAGCGCATCAGTGGGGTGGTTTTCATAATATTTGGTCACATGATTTATATAAAGTGAAAATAAAGTAAGTGCCAATACACACCCCTGCCTGACCCCACGTTCAACCTGGAATCTGTCAGTCACTTGGGCATGCTGACCCCAACGAACTTGGGCAAAATTCCCTTCATGGAGTTTAATCACAAAGGACAACAATTCCCCAGGCAAGCCCTGTTTGGCTAAGACATCCCATAACCTGGCTCTAGGAACCAAGTCGAAAGCCGACTTTTGGTCAACAAAGGCGGCATATATTCGCCCGCCATTGAGGATAACGACACGCCAATAAATTAAAACAAATCAAAAAACGTGGTCAATTGTGCTCCGATGGGAACGGAATCCTGCCTGTAATGGGGATAGAATATTACATTCGTCGATCCAATCCAGGATGCGGGCCAACACAAGCCTAGCTGTAACCTTTTGCAAACAATCAATTAGGCTGATAGGCCTGTAGTTTCCTGGATCCGATTGATCCCCTTTTTTAAAAATAGGTAAGATCTCAGCGCCTTTCCATGACTCAGGTATTGGGGAACCTTTCGCAATCGCATTTGCAAGATGCTCAATATATGGTACCCAAAGAGCCTTATTAAATAAGAACAAGTCAGCAGGAAAACAGTCAAGTCCAGGGGCTCTGCCACTCTGTAAACTGTTAAGGGCAATTTTAACCTCCTTTTTGGTAAAACACAGTACAGGAGAATCAGCTTGTGCAACCCAGTACCCCTGGGAAAAATCTAATTCTACGGGATCACCAGCAAATTGTTTGTTAAAGTGGGTTACCCATAATTCGGGTGCCACATGGTTTGTCGGTGGTTGACTAATACCACCCTTACCCCACTTCAACAAATACCAAAAACCAACCATGTTCCTTTCAAGGCTGGCACCATACAACTCCTGCCAGTATTCCTCATCCCACTCTTTTTTTGCTTTATGTTGAGCCAGCTTGTACTCCACTCTTGCTCGGGGGATCCTATCCCTGCCCTTAGATCTAATAACTGAAGCTACAGCTTTATAGGCCAACTTGCATGAAGTGCCATACCATGAGTCTTTGGGAACCTTTGTGGCATCTTTCATGTTTAAAATATTTACGGTAAAATACCCTTTCAGGTTGTTAAAAAGATCATTATGTACCGATGTAACTTTGGTCTCATATCCTGGCTTAGCCTGGGAGCTACGGAGGTCCACTAGGGCATTTGACACCAGGGTATTAATAGCCTCCAAATGGTCTTCATTTAATATTAGTTTTGACCATTTGACTCTTCTAGTGTCATTACTTAGGTGGATTTCTACTCCCGGGGAGCAGACAACATCTCTATCTGTGCCCATACAAGCTATTTCCAATACCCGGGGGTTATGGTCACTCTCTACCCTATCCTTAATGGTCATATCTATTAATTGTGGCCAAAACTCCTTATTAACTAAAATATAGTCAATAGAACTACCACTATTATGGGTTGCTGACCCCTTCTTGTCAGACAGAGTCCTCCCATTAGCTGCTCTTAAACCATGCTCAAGGCATAGAGATTTTAACTGGATGGCTGCCTCTGTCCACTTCTTAATTGGGGCCAAGAGTAATTTGGGGATTTCCCATAACATATCTTCTTCGTGGCCCAGATCAAAGTCATTTAAGTCCAGGGGTTCAAAGGTACAATTAAAATCACCAGCCACCACTATGTCTTTTGTTCCTTTGTACTTATTAGGATAAAAATCGAGGAGATCAATGGTACTAGATGCTTTACCACCGGGTAGACCTCTAGCACATACATTAAATATTATGAGATCATTTGCACCCATTCTAGTTACCTTACTTATCAAAAGATCCTTTCCCTCTGTATCCATCTCCTGGACAGTATGCCTATCAGACTGCCTTACCCAGGTAATAAGCCCCCCCATCGGTCTCCCCCTTTGGGCGACAATAGCAGGTTTGTAAAAGTTAATGTAACATGTTCTAGATACCGGATCAACTAGCCATGTTTCTTGTAGGGCCACAACATCATTATCATCAATAAAAAACTGCCAATCTAGTGACTATAATTTATTTTTTACGCCCGTATATTCCATGAAATTAGGCCAAATTTGCGTTCCTCAATTCGAGGAACTCCACTATCTATTACTTCAATAGGACTACCCTCAACCTCGGAGTTAGCCCTGTCAGTTAACACACTCATGGCATCTTGACATGTAACCTAAGGGCTTTCCTCCACCTCTGTAGAAATACCATTAAATTGATGTCCAACCTGGGGAGTAACTATATCCCTTCGGAGGGGTCGGCTTTGATAACTAGTTTTAGTACATCGCATCTCGCTAAGGACGTCAATTGCTAGAATCGTTGTTATAAAGTACAATCTGTGTCTTCAGGCGGGCCCAATCCCGGTCACGTGATCGCAACACCTGGGCTCCCAGCAAATGTGCGGAAATTAAAAGAGGACTCTATTGGTAACAATGTATATGCGGTCTCACAATCACCGCCATGTTAAAAGTACCTTTTTCATTCTTTTGGGCATTTTACGCATTTATTTAACTGCCGTATCACAAACACCCTTTCATCTTAAATAAATTACTGCCACTACTTTCCATTCGGGATAGATAGCTGGTGGTTCACTCGTTTGCATTATTTTATTTGCAAACCATTTCCAAATTCTCTCTGTCTCCACATATCCAGATCAACAAGATAATATTAAGCCCTTTCCACTAATTCCTGTCCGGGAAGCCTGATTCACATACACCCCTTACATATTTACTCGTATCTTGCTCCTACCTGTCTTACAATGTTCAAGACAGTAGTAGCGGACATTCAATGAATCCTATGGAGGGTGCAGCCGAAATGAGATCCTGTTTCTAGGCTCTATAGGATATTCATTATTATCAATAAGAATAACCCTAGCGGTACACATAAAGACAAATATAGATATCTTTTGGGAGCTTTTTAGTCACCTGTGAAAAGTAACAAACCTTGTCTCAACTATTTCATACAGCATAGAACGCACAAGTGCTCGCCTTTCCCAGTATCCCAAAGACTAGTTATCTTCTTGTTATACCATGTAATTGAAACCACGGAATACAGTCATTAAGTCCATTAGTACTACTCTTGAGCCTCTCTACCCAGCGCTGTTCCCTTATTAAAAGGAAATTTACAATGTCATTGGTGTCAGGTGGAATGAAAGGCTTGTCAAGTACTGTCCATCTCAGTTCTAGTTCACTATGGCTACACTTATGAAAATGGGACGTCATTTTGGTGTTCGTTTTTCCACATCGGTCTTAACTTTCCGAGTTGTCATTCCAACATACTGCATGTTACACGGGCATTTAATTAAATAAATACAATTTTCCGTGTTGCACGTAGTGTGTCTTCTCAGTTCCCATGGGCGACTAAAGCCGATGTCCACACTCTTCCCATTCATAGAAAGTGGGCATGCCCTACAGTAGCCACACGAATAATGACCTGTTACTGGTGGTAGGATCAAATTCATATTCAAAGTGTTGGGGGCACTCCTCGATGTTCTTGGGTGAGAATTAACAATCATGTCTTTAATACTGGCACTTTTCTTAAATGAGAAAAATGGCATCTGTTGGTCTAATCCATTTGAGTTCAGAATCCTCCAGTTCTTTTGTATGATTTTCTTCACATGGTTGGATGCTGTATTAAATGTATCCACTTCAGGAAGATTGCAACCACGACATTCTGATACCGACATTCGCTGATGGTTAACTTCTCCATCCCTGTAGAGGAGAACTACATTTTCCTATCCAGATCAAAAGTTCTAACAACCGATGCCAGCAGTCTGGGTTAGGGGTAGTCTTGAACAACCAGATAGCTCAGAGTCTGTGGGATATATCGGAAAGTTCCAACTCATCAAACTGGACTCTGGGACTGAGTGGGCTGGCATTTCTATTTGAGATATATGCAGAGCGGCCACGTGGTCGTCCCCTTCCACCTTTATCTCTCATTATAGACTTGATATTGCTCAGGGGTCTGAACTGTCTTTGGGTCTCAGCTACTAAAGGGATCAATGTGTTATCAAGATCTTATTTCTGCTTTCTTTATTGTTACACCAGTCTGGTTTTTTATGTAGTTCCTTTGATTTCAGACATTTTGAAAGCTCACCTTGCATTGTGAAAGATCTATGAAATTGAAAGTCAAAAAAAGTCCTCCCTTACCATTATTGTCCGGTGTGCTCACTTTAGGGCTGATAAAACTGCTGGACTAGCACTGGGAACGATGACTCTCGGGTAGCCATACGCTTTATAAAACTGGTGAATAGAACAAAATAGAATGGAAGGGATATTGCTTTGGCATACCTCAATGACTAAGGAATGGGACAAGATAGAAGAAGAGGGGGGAATTCTCAGATTACTTTCCGATAATCTTCAATACTTTGATTCTTCCTTACTCGTCCCATTACTTACGACCTTCCCATCACACCCTGTTCTTTCTTCAGCCCTCATTCATGACTTATGATGGAAAAGGAAGGGTTTGGCGAGGGGCGAGAATTTATGGGAGGTCCTTGGCTTTTTTTATGGAAAGAAAAAACAGCTTTACATTTGTGTTGATGTGAGAGTCAATGGGTACACTCACTTAATCAGTAAGCAATGGGACGAGTTTGGAAGAATCGGAGTAATGAAGATACTTGTAAGTAACCTGAGTATTTTAAATGGCCTGTAGGCCTTAACGTAAAGACAGACAATCATTGAAGCATTGCATGGTGATCTGTTACACCTGATGATGGCCACTCACAAACCAGATGTGCATGATATAAACTAATTTACAAAATGCCTGTTGTGGCAAAATTTGACATCATGTGCCATTCACCCACTGATGATATCACAGACTGGACCCCTTTCCCACTCTTAGACTTTCAAGAGCTTCCTATTTGCTGCAGAATGGCTAGGAGAACTGCAAGGAGTGGAAACTATGGGAAGTAAACATGACGCAAGGAGCTCTTTTCACTTTTCTCTTCCTGATCCTGCCTTCATGACCCTTTAGTTTCGGCCAAGGGTAGCAGAGTCGCTGCCAGGAGTATCAAATGGTAACGTGTAGCAAGTGCAGTGCCATGTGTAGCACCTGTTCATACTGCATTATGCTTATAAACATAATATACAACAAAGTACTAGGCTAAAATGGACCATCTGAAAAATCAAGAAAAAAAGAGCTGTTAAGAAATAAAATTGCGTGGAATTTGTGTGGCGTATGCAAACTGGATAGAAACAAGCAACATCGATTATCTGTTTATCGAGTATCTAGTTTGTTTGTCATGAGGGAAGTGATTACTCCTGTCGCGGGTGCTATTACTCCTACAGTTTGCAGCATATATTCGCCGTGACAAACTTTCTTGGTGGGAAGGTGTGACGTAGGATGGCGCGATGTAAGAGCTCATCAACTGGTAACACAACAAGAGCAAAGGTTGATTTTGAAGTGCTGCATGAGCAATTATTTGAGCACTAGGCAATTATCTGATTTGATTTCATGTAGCACAGAGCATGTTGTTATGACTCATTTTCACATCAAGTGGTTTTGTCCTTAAGCAGCAGCCTGGGTGCCATCATCTTCTCTACATGTGTAGTTTTTATGCAGATCCCCATCCAAAGTTCCAAGAATCTCCTCAGAAAGAAGAAGCACTGACACCTCCTTAGTTAGAGCCTCCTTAATACACATTTACCCACAATCCCATGGCGGACAGGGGATCGGAGGGGAGCAGAGGCATTTGCTATAGTAAAGGATTTCTCCTCAGGGGGTTGTGCAACTTGTTTATTCTGGTGTGGGCTGGACTGGGTTTTCAATGTTCAAGACCTTAACAAAGATTGCCCAGATGGCTGCTTGGTTAAGTCCCTGAGTTTTTGGCATGGAATTTGATGCGGGCTGAAGTGCACATTTCGGAAAAAATTGCAACATCAGGAGTGTACAGGCCACAGAACGCTGCTCAGTCTAGTTGTGATTTGAGGGGCAAAGGCAAACAGACAGATTTGTAGGAAGTAGATAGTTTACATAGTTGGATGCCGGCATAATAGTGAGAGAACCTATATCTGCCAAGCAAAACAATGCAATGCAAAATATTGTATGAACCACTTAGTCAAGTAAGGTGAGAGTAAGCACACAAATCAACTAGTGACCCATAAGTGGGCTGTGAATGTTTCCTATCCAGGCTGTTGCCTTCTGCTCTTTCTCTGTGTCATATCCCGTTTGGGGACATGGAGAAGGATATTGTATTACTCACACCTAATCTCCTAATAGACATATCAAACCAAAGGCTATCATAGTCTGTCAAATCCTCACTACCCCAGTGCCAACATCAAGAAACACTTGATCAAGGTCAGTGGCCAAATGCCCTTAAAAAAACACAGGATTGCTCCTAAAATCTTTACCTAGAAATCCCATGCAGCCTCATCCCAGTAAAGTATTGTTTAAATTTTAATAGATTTTTCTAATGATATTGGTCTAATTTGCTTACAAAAGCATAGTTTCCATTAAATGTCCCTAATACAAATCCTTGGTTTAGAATCTGCATATCCAGTGGAAAAGTTGCCTTTCAGTCTTACTATAGTTTGACAAACCTTACTGGTTTATTGTTGCAATTACATTTGTACAATTTACCATAACATTGCCTGAAATCATAGGAGGCCATGCGCCCATGCTAATGCGGGAATACCCCTTAAGAAAGGGCCGGCGCAGATAGTAGCAGCCCTGTCTGTATTACAGAGGGGGCTGCACAAGTGTCTGCCTTTACTTCTGCAATACTAAAGTGTCCCAGAGTCACAGAAAGTAAGAGCACACACTTGTCACACTCCAAGGCATTTTGAGTAATATGACCCCTGATTGTCCACCTAAAGTTGCCCAAACATCTAGCAAAGTTATGACTAATGTGCTTATACTCATGAGATGCCTGGCCAGCCTATTTAAATTAAACTTTTTAAAAAGTCATCATCATTTATACCTTGCTGGTGACACCCAGAGGCTCTAGTAGAGAGTTTGTCAGTAGTGTAAAAAATCACGCGATGTGCTGAAAGTGTATTTCCATGCATTCAACAGGATTTTTCTCCATGGAGTCGGGATTCCATGCATTTTAGAGAATTGTTCTACATAGGGCCTGATTCTGATGCGGTTAAGAGAGCATTGCCACCTAGGGCCTTATTCTGATGCGGTTAGGAAGGCCTCCTAACAGCATTTGCTCCTTCCAAAGTGGATCGGGAATGTGTCTTCCCAACGGAGGGCCCAATTATGATGCGGATAGGAACATATGCTCCCATTGAAGTCAATGGGAGTCCAACCAAATCGTATGGGGAAACATCCGGATACATTGTACTCCGTCGGTCGGACTCTCCCGATCAGAGTGGGTCGGAAACCATTTCCAAACCGATTCAGTCGGGAAGCTTTCCAACCCGCATCAGAATCGAGCCATTAGTCTGGATTGCATACATTTAATAGGAACTTCTACATTGTGATGGTATGAGTTTCACAACTTTGTCCAGCTTTATCTTAGGAGAAGTTTCCTGCACCTGACCTTGCAGCAATGATTTATTTTGCTGTTGGATGTTCCCTGAGAAGACATACTACTGTAGCTGGGAATTTTACTGGGGGCATCCAATCCTCCCACAGTCTCCCAGGGATGAGGTAGGAGGGTGGAGATCAGAGGGCAGTGCAGATGTGGGAGGATTGTAGGGGCAGCTGTCGCTCCTAGAAGTGGATAGTGCCTGGTGCAGGACACAGCAGATAAGGGCACAGTGCTTCACTGACAAAATATCGATAGCAAGGATACAGATGAAAAAAATATAGATGAAAAAATATAGAATGCAAAAATATTGACTCCTTATAATTAAAAAGGTAAATACAGAAATATTGAATCAAAAGTATCGAAGTTAAAAACATAGATGTAAAAAATATCGATTAAAAAATATAAATAAAATAAAATGATATATATTAACCCCTACCATGCGTTCGTCGCAAGCACTACCTCTTTAGTGCTGCGCACGTCCGTTGGCCGATACGGCACAGTCCACTACGCTAAACTGCCCACCGCAGCGGAATTGCCGCCACGGTTAAGCAGATGAATAATTTATTTTAAATATATAAGCGCACAAACATAATAATGTATACATATACATATATTTACTTTAAAATAATTTATTAACTCTTATCCTTATTTAATTTTAAACGTTTAAATTATATAAAAATAAAATATATACATATATCAAAAATGTACAATTAAATAAAAACATTCTATAATTAATCACAACTTTAAACTATAAAAAAAACTTAAAACATGCATTTCACAATACAATAAATACAACAGTAGGGAAAATGTTGGATAGCGGAATAATTAAATTTACTATTCCAACTCCAGTTAATACAACAGTAGGTAAAGTGTTGGATAGCAGAGGGGTACAATTTACTATTCCCACTCCAGTGAGTGCAAAAGTAGGGTAAATTTTGTATAGCGGAAGAATTACATTTACAATTCCAACTCCAGTGAATACAACAGTAGGTAGAGTGTTAAATAGCGGAGGGGTAACAATTACTATTCCCACTCCAGTGAGTGCAACAGTAGGGAAAGTGCTGGATAGCGAAGTGGTAAAAATTACTATTCCCACTCCAGTGAGTGCAACAATAGGGAAAGTGCTGGATAGCAGAGGGGTAAAAATTACTATTCCCACTCCAGTGAGTGCAATCGTGGGGAAAGTATTGGATAGCAAAGGGGTAGAAATTACTATTCCCACTTCAGTGAGTGCAACAGTAGGGAAAGTATTGGCTAGCAGAGGGGTAAATATTACTATTCGCACTACAGTGAGTGCAACAGTAGGGAAAGTGCTGGATAGCGGAGGAGCAAAAATTACTATTCGCACTACAGTGAGTGCAACAGTAGGGAAAGTGTTGGATAGCAGAGAAACCAAAATTACTAATAACATTTAAACAATTGAAAAAACTTAAATAATATTAAAAATAAATAAACAATATTTTAAAAATATACGATTAAATATATTAAACATATAAAAAAACACATATTACAATATTATTTACATATAACAAAAAGGTACAACTATTCTAATAAAATAATTAATAAATATATTTATAGTCAATATTTAATTAAAAGGAGCAAATATTAACAAACAAATTATTTAAAGCATAAATGAATTAATTGTATTATTTAAAAAAACATGTATTGAGTACACGTTCTTTAACACTATAATACCCACAACACACACCTAAAATTAATTACACAATTACCATAATTAATTACGTATTAGTTAATTTAAATTAATTAACAATTAATTCATTATTCATCAATAAAAAAAAATACTTCCCACCCTTCCCTCCATTTACACCAATAAACACCACAAAACACTCCTAAAATTAATTACACAATCACCACAATTAGTTGCCAATTAATTAATTAAAATTAATTAACAACTAATTATTAAATAATTAATAATAAATTAAGTTACACATTTAACACTATAACATCTAAATTAAACAAATATTAATACATAAAAAATAATATATAAATATATTATAAATTAAATTACTTCCCACCCTATTCCCCTAAAAACCCACAACCCACTATGGAACTAAAAACACAAAATTCAAATAAATAAAAGAATAACTACTAAAAAAAATCAATGCATTTCATATCATTAAATTACTTCCCACCCTATTCCCCTACAAACCCACAACCCGCTACAGAACTAAAAACGCAAAATTCAAATAAAAATAAAACTAATAAAATGTTATCACATATAATAAACATACAATCAATTCTTATACAAAAAAACATACATCACACACATTTAAAATATATACTAAAATACATAAAATTAATAAAAATTGATATATTTAACAACTATAGTTTTGAAAAAAGATATTAGACACTTTGATATTTTTTAAATCAATATTACTTACCTAAAATCAATATTCTTGACCACGAGAATTTGTCTGTCAATATTCCTGACCCACGATACATGTATTATTTTTTATTTCTATTTTTAGATAAGAAAAACAAAGTAATAACAGTTGACAATAAAGTGATACAGTGCATGTATACATTTACAAACATTTCATTTCCACCAACCAACATGTTCCATACATTACATATTGTCACCTCTGCTTTGGTAACTGCTTATTTTCAAAGACTCACTCATTCCTGCAAGGGGGGGGGGGGATCATTAAACGGTATACACAACATTGAGCCATGATATTTTTGACACAATATTTGTGCAATTCGATATTTTTTACTCGATACACTGGGCATAGTACTGGGTGGGTCCTGCTAAAGATAATTGTATGGGGCAGGAGCATGGGGACTAGGGCTTTTACCTGGTGGTATAGGGCTCAGATAAGGAGACAGGGATGGCTATGGCTAACAAGGAGCACCAGTCCACCCCATTCTCATCGCAGCCAATCACAGTGCAGAAACATATTCCTATTACCTCAAGGGACCACTATAAGAGGGCTTCTGAAATACACAAGGTTGACAGTTTGATGACTTTGCATCTTCGCACACACGTAATCTCATTTGTGGTTATGTTAAGATTACTAGTTTCCCAGTTGCAGTAACACAATTACTAGACTGATCGATTTTCCATAAATAGCCTGGCAAACTTTACTTGGAGAGTTGTGGTTTTGTTCACACCCAGGTCCCTCCAGTTCTCATCCCATTCATGACTTATGAAGATAACCATCTCCCAGACAGAAAATAAAACAGAGGAATTCTGGGACCCCTACCCCACCCCCTCCTACTAGTAGTACTTAACCAGTATTTACCCTGCATTCCCCCTGTTCTTTTTTTCTGTCTGTGGACAGAATGGGCCGACGTTCTGCTGTGAGCTGCTCCTGCTGGTCGAGAGTGGCGGTCTTCTTGATTTCCCCGTCTGACATCTGGACTGTCCTCAGCGGGGGTTTTCATTAGCCTCCCAGCCTGCAGGACTAGCCGGGGGCACAGAGGTTGCCAGCCGGCCCTTTGCGTCTGGTGCTCTGGATCATTTCCGGGTTGCAGGCGTGCGTCTTCCTGATGGCTGGGCCGGGGGTAAGATGCGCTGTGGCAACATGTCTCCACCCTGGAGCTGGGGCTGGGTGTGTTCTGTAGTTGCTTGGCTGACGGTAGGGGGCAGCTGGGTCCCCGGCGCGCTGGCATGTGGTGCGCACATGGGCTGGTTATGGGGATGTTTTTTGGCAGTCTGTGTATTGGGAGTGTGCTGCCCTGAGGGTAAGTCCTGCATAGTGGTTGTGCTGTCTTCCTACTGTTTGCTTGTTTTTGCGACATGGGTGTTTCTGGCTTCCTTCCAGCAGGGGTTCTGTTGCTCCTTGTATTTTAGGCATTAGGTTGTGTGGTCATCCTTTTTATCACTAACTCTAAAGTAAAGTAAAGTCCACATTTGTAAAGCGCACAATCACCCGTAAGGGTCTCTAGGCGCTGGGGGCCGTCGGGAAGATTAAGCGAGCTATTGCCCAGAGTCACATGGTGCTGGGCTAACCTGCCGCCGGAGCCGGGGATCGAACCGTGGTCTCCAGATTCCAGCGTCAGTCGCCCTGGCCGCGGCTTTCTTATGAAGCTGAGTGGCCATCCTTTCACTGCCCTGGCTAGTATTCCAGCAGGGCAGAGATGTCGGCTGGGAGGGTGCCCGGTCTTCCTGCATACACAGGGTGCCTTGTGCTAGGGTCTCACATGCTCTCTCTGTATTTGGTGATCCAGTCTAGGGTCTTTTATGTAAATCAGTCTTGACCCTGTTCCCCACGGGAACAGTCCAGCATGAACTGCCAGGTCAGGTCTTCCCATGAGGAATAAGGTCAAGAATGATTTGCATATGGCTGGGTCAAAACTGGCATAGTGAGCAAAAGAATGATGGATTAAACCCAGATATGTAACTGGGTTGAGTGATTGAGAAGTTTCAGCACTACTTCCATCACCCTGTTGTGTTTGCTATGTTCGCCCTAGGTGGCCAGGGTTATGCCCAGACATGGGTCCCTTGCTCACTGTGCCCCTGGATTCAAACTAGCCTAGCTGATGAGGGGTGAAACCCTGAAACCGGTTCCAGGATGCCTGTTTCAGGTCCATGGAGGACTCAGCCTGGCAGTTCCATCTGGACTGTTCCCATGAGGAACAGGGTCAAGACTGATTTGCATATGGGTAAGTCCAAACTAGAGTGGCATAGCGATCAAAAGAATGATGGATTAAACACAGATCTGTGACTGGGGGTAAGTGGTTGAAAAGTTTCAGCACTCTGTCCATCATCTTGTTGTGTTTGTTTTGCAATAATCTTTATCGCTTCTACTGCTGTGTCTTTGGCTCGGGGTTGGTGAGCCTGGGTGTTGGCAGCCTTGGGCCCCTATGGGTGCCCTTCTGGCTTTTCGTGCACCATTGGGTGTTAGGTCTGCTGTGGTCATCCTCTGGGCCTGTTGTTTGGGTGACTTTTTTCCCTCTTTCCCATCCTGTGGTGTCGCACCTGTCTCCCTTTTGAGGTGTTGCCTTTGGACTTGGAGTCTCTGTTGTTAGTCCCCTGGCCAACCTTGGGTGTTGGTTGTCGTTGCTCAGTCACCTTTGTGGTGGTTTTCTGGACAAGCTCCCTTCCGCTTGGCGGTGTGGGGTTGGGGCCCTGAGGGCCAGAGTGCACTGATTGTTAGTCGTCTGTGGTTGAGGGGCCTCCTTTGTGCCTCTGGTGGCTTCTCCTTTCCTTTTTGTTCTGGGGCTGGTGTCTCCGGCTGCAGTGTTGGGTCCTTATTCTTCAGGTGACTATTCCTGTTGGTCTGTCCCTGGTTTTTGCTGGGGTTTTCTGGCTGCTCTGGGTCTTCTTCTGACTGCGGCCTTTTTTTGGGTTGGGAGTATGGCAGACTGTGTGCTCCAGCCTGTTTTTTTTCTCTGGTTCTCCTGTTTGCTTTGCTTGTGCTTTCAGTGTGGTGTCCTTGGTGTTCTTTGGGGGTTTGGAAGCTCGGTTCCTCGCTTTGGTATGCTCCATAAGTCATAAATAGACAAGGACTGAAGGGACTATTACTTACCGGTACGTTTCATTACTCCTGGTCCCGCTGTCCTCTTCCCATTCATGGCACCCCTCCCTCCTGGATGGCCAGCCTTCCTGTTGGTGGCATGGTAGTTTACGGGGAGTGCTGAGTAAGTACTGGCTAAATACTACCAGTGGGAGGGGTTGGGGTAGGGGTCCCAGCATTAATCTGTTAGTTTTCCTGTCTGGTAGATGGTTATCTCCCTAAGTCATGAATTGGACGAGGGCAACGGGACCAGGAGTAATGAAGATTTCCTGTAAATAATAGAGTATTACTAGATTACTAGATTGATCGATTTTCCATAAACAGCTTGGCAAACTTTACTCTGAGACCATAGAGTCCTGGTTTTGTTCACCATGCCTCATTCCTCTCTGAGCACAAGTAGAAGACTGCTAACCATTCTGTTTCAAGTAAATGCACTACAAAGGTGTTAGGTTATTGTGATAACCGCACAATGATATGCATTTACTTAATTTCACCTGGCTAGCTCCACCTCCAATGGATGTTTACTGGTATAGGAGGCGGGCAAAGTCCCTACCCAATTTTGTTCATTAATCATGCATGTCACTAATATTTCCCTAAAATCTGGAAATAAATGCAGATGCTCTATGGGCCGTGGCCTTTTATGTTCCAGATGCTCTCAGTGAGGCTGAGTGATAGCTCTGCATGCAGGTTAATCACAATGCAACTGGCACCGTGTTAGGTTTATAAAATAATTGACTGCATTGTAGGCATTTAAATTTTGAAAAAATCTACAAAAGAACACGTAGTCTCAAAAATTGCAACAACATTAAATGCAATGTCAGACCAGTTCTCCAGGCCTTTGCCACTCAAGGGCAATCAAGCAATCCTTGTGGAAGAATATTGCAGATGCCCTTCGAACCACAGGAACCAGGCACTACTATGAGCTCACTGAGTTCTCGAGCAATTCATCTTTTGTCTTTGAAGTTCACGAGATATTATGATCAAACAGTGAAGGTTTACTCTTGTAGAGGGGTGCTCACTACAATGATTAGTTATATTTTGATTTATATTAAGAAATATGGTTAGTAACTTCAGAAAGGTATGTAACTATGTCAGTGTCTTAATGAGTCCTACGTGCACCTCAAACAAGGCTACAGTTACAAATCTTAAGCAGCAAGGCAATAGCCAGAGTGTAGTGTCAGGGTCGTCTGGCTACACTCATATCCTGACAAGCTTCAGCCAAAGATGGGGATCCACTGAGAATCCATTGCGATCCCCAAGTCTCTCTCATGCAATCAACCACTTTAATCCATTGCCATCCCCAAGTCAATCTCCTGCAATCAATCACTTTAATACTTATGATAGTAAGAGAAGAGGAAAAGGGGAACGAGAAAAGAAATTACTAGACCATGTGCAATGGTGTGGCATTGTCAGGAATACCCATTCTGGGTAGGTGTCTAATAGAAGACTTGTGTGCTCAATGACTCTCAGGCAGAAGGTGAAGTGAGTTCTAGATAGAGAGGTTAAGTGCTAGAAAGTCAATGAATATGAAATACAAAGCAAGATCTTGACCAGTGGGAAGACTATCACTATTGGAGGAGTATCTTACACTGATTGAGGATCAGAGAGACCAGAGTGAGACCAGACACTGACCAGGATACCAACACTGATTCAAGGATGCTAAAGAAAAGGGAACTCTTCGAGTGGCAGCAGTCAGATGGTAGATGTTAGACCTGGCCCTCTCTGCAGGCTCACCACAAACCTTTTGCCTGTCCTCTCCACTTTTTTGCTACATTTGTTTTTGTTGTACTTATGACTCTGTGCACTTTACCAATACTAACCACTGCTAAAGTGCTTGTGCTCATACCCTAAACATGATTTAATTGGTTTTCATCTGATAGGCATACTTAACTTACTTATCAGTCACATTTAGAGTGGTATACCATATACCCAGGGCCAGTATAATAGATGCTGCTAGTGGAGCTGCAATAGATATTGTGCCACCCACTTAAGTAGCCCCTTAAAACATGTTGCAGGTCAGCCATGCAGCCTAAATGTAGTTTTAAAATGCCTATTTGACTTGGCAATATAACCCCCTTGCCAAGTCTTCTACTCCCCTTTTATTGCATATACGGCACCCCTAAGATAAGCCTTAGGTAGCCCGCAGAGCAGGATGCCTTGTAGTTAAAAGGTTGGACATGTACTTTTAAGTTTTACATGTGCTGGTTGGGTAAAAATGGCTAAATTTGGTGTTCACTAATGTGAGGCGTACCGGGTGTATGTTGTTACTTAGCATACCGTTACTTCACAGGTATTTACTCCGAACTTTTTAATTCACAAATACCATTACTAAGCATGATTTTAATGCCCATGCTTTTACTTCGCAAATACATAGAAATACTTCAAAATGCGTTTTCTGAGCAGCTAATTATTACCCATACCGTCACAACACGTTGTTGGTAGTTTAAAACTAAAAATTATTCGTAATTGTAACCTATCCCCTGGCACTGGATGCCAGGGAAATAGGGCTTTCGGGTGGGGGAGCATTTCAAAAATACTTGTTAAAAATTAATACTCGGGTATTATTTTAAATACTGATTACTTTTTTTAATACTCTTTTTTCGAAATCTTATAATTTTATAACATATGTCCAACATTCATTAAATAAAATATAATCAAAATCATGTCTTTTAAAATATCTAATCGTGTCTTCATCTAAAACACATAAAAATATGCCTCAATAGTTAATATCTATCCAAAGTCACATCTACATGCATTCCCTTTCTAGCTTACATCGCTAATGATTATTTTTTGCACTTACAATTGATTCTTTTCTTTTCGTCAACAATCTAACTATCCTTTATCCTCTCACCATCTATTTTCTACTACATCAATAAGTGTTTATTATAATTTGTAAATCAGCTTACCTGCAGATCGTACCTCCATGCTGCTCCAACTTTACGCGTTGAACCTGCAAATGACGTTTTACGTTATCGAGTCTTCGTTCCTCAGAATCCTAAAAATAGAAAAAGGACAAAAGTCACAATATATAGCAATGACAAACTGTGATGAAATAC
Organism: Lissotriton helveticus; assembly: GCF_964261635.1. NCBI lineage: Eukaryota > Metazoa > Chordata > Amphibia > Caudata > Salamandridae > Lissotriton > Lissotriton helveticus. The sequence continues at coordinate 994,249,066 of NC_136067.1, forward strand.
ATGTAACATCTTTTTCTTTTTAATAGGCTTTACTAAAAATATAGTAAAACATATCATCCTAATCAAACCGTGGGAAAACTTATATATTATACACACTTTTTTTTAAAAATAATAATATAATTCTTTTTTTAATACAGTAATCCATTACATTAGTCTTACAAATTTTTTAAAACATTTTTTATCAATCTATTCCATAAATTGTCTAGAAACGAGCTAACGCTATTACTTTAACCATTTAAATGTATTACAATACGCTTACAAAAATGTTGTGTTTTTTAAAAACAACTTACCTTCATATGTGTGTTTAATGCATCTCCTGCTCTCCTCTCCAATCCTCCCTCTGATGAACATTAATGTGTTTCTGTTTCCTTTTTCAACTAAAATAGAAAACTGTAAATTTAGCCACCTTTTTTATTCAAACATTTTTAATCAAATATTTAATAAAATCCTCTTTTACATTACTATTATAATTATGTTCATTTTTTCTCAATAATAATAACCGACAATCAATTTCTCAGTTAAGCTGTATGCTGAATACATTTATCAATAATACTTAAATCTTTTAATATTTTACTAATCAATGTCTTTCAATGTATGCATCTCCTCATCTCCCCGCTTGAACGTGCTGCCTGCCAGTCCAGCTGGCTCCCTGTTCTTGTTACCATTGCCACAGTGCATACCTGTGACTCTGTGTCAAATGTATTTTAATTAGTTAATTCTCGGTTATTTTTTCAAAAGTACCCTGTGTTGTTCATCAGAGTGGCAGACTATTAACATTATTACAACTCGGGTATTTTTTGGGAGTACCGTTTTTCTTAATTCTTTTTTTTTGTTCATCAGAGTGGCACATTATTTTCAGAATTAATACTCGGGTATTTTTTTCAAACATCCCGTTTTTCACTAAATATTAAGATCTTTAATATGCACAGTAATTCTATTATGCGCAGTAAGTGCATGCAAAGTAATTGAACATGAGTAGTAAATGCATGCTAAATAATGGCATCTGCAAAATAAAATATGGGTAGTAATGGTAATGGATGTATGACGTTACAACGCATACTTTTACAACGCCTACCTTTACATCGCAAGTTTTACAACGCATACCATTACAACGCATAATGCTTTTGGGCGCTGGATAGTGAATAGTTTAATTTACTATTCCAACTCCAGTCCCCGTGGATAGTAGGGAAGGTGTTGGATAGTACATTAAACTTATTCCCTATCCTAGAGCGCCCCCCAGCGCTATGCGTTGTAATGGTTTGCGTTGTAAACGTTTCCTTGTAAAGGCTGTATACCAATGGTAATACGAAGTAATGACCGCGAAGTGGCTGTGCCCTGCCCTCGTGCATAGGACTTATCACTTCCACATTGTCACTGCAGCCAGCTTGGAGCCAGGGCAGGGAAGTTAACACATGTAATGCACTTCAAAGAAACTTTATAGACGCTTCTCCCACCCTCCAGAGGAAGGGCACCAGGTATAAAAATAGGACTCTCAGATCCATTCTTCAGTTCACTCGTTGGCCTGCGGAAGGACTCTCAGAGGACTGCCTGCTGCTTTGACCTGCTGTGTACTCTGCAGATCTTCTTTGCTGTACCTGGAAGGACTGCTTTGCTGTCTGGAGCCTGCCTTGAAGCCTCAGAGGCCACCCTGACTTTGAGTCCTGCATCTGCACCTGAACCCTGGACTACCAGAATGACTCCAAGGGCTAGTTTGATGGTCTCCTGTTCAGTCAGAGCCACAGGGACACAAAAAGCCTCCACCATCTTGAACCCACCCCTGGACCCAGCCTGAGGGAGTCCTGACAAGGACAGAGTTAAACCCGAAAAGGGAAAACAGGAAGGAAGAAAGCAAGAAAGATGCACTGATGCTAGGTGCTGTGCTGTTACATATGTTCTACCACTATTGATTCAGAAGTGGAATCCTGAGCTATGAAATTCCAGCCCATGTGGTAGTTATCTGTCCAGTGGTGTCCAAATGTCATTACTCAGCCTTCCAAAGTTTCCACTCTCTTCCTTGTCTGAATTGGATGATTATATGACTCACTTGGTGTTTGATGATTCAATAGTGACATTGTCTATGGCAGGTCTGGACTGATCTCATGTTGAAGTAATAGCTTAGTGACCACTTCCCAAATCATTTCAGGACTCAAATCCAGATACACATATCAATGTATTAAGTACATGATCAAAAGGAGTGTACCTGTCTTCTTACAGAATGCCTTGGGACAGCGCTACCCTTTCTATGTTAACAGTAAATATTTCCTTTTCTTGTATTCTCTTGATGGTTCAAACAAATATAATTGCACGTTGCTGGGATAGGCACTTCGGTCTATGCTGGAATCAGCTCCCTCACAAAGGGGAAAAGAGTCAGAGCCACGATGATGGGAGACAGAATTATTTGGGCATTCCATTGGGGTAAGTGTTGTGGGCAGAGGAGTCTTGAGTGCAAGCATTAGTAGCAGGCACACACCAACCCTCACACTTCTCTTCAGTGACTCTCAGGGGGAACAACGGTGTCACAATTATGATGCAGGCCTATGGGCTCTCATGCTTCTCTTCAGTGCCACTTGTCATTATGATCTTCAGTCCAGCCAGGCAGCTCCTCAGACCATTGATGATGGTTGTTGCTATCTCTTCAAAGTCTTTCACACCAGTACACCTGGGAAGCTAGACTTATCAATCAATCAATCAATCAAGTCATTTGTAGAGCGCACTACTCACCCGTAGGGTCTCAAGGCGCTGGGAGGGGGGGGGGGGCCGCTACTGCTCGAACAGCCAGGTCTTGAGCTTCTTCCTGAAGGAGAGGTGGTCTTGGGTCAGGCGCAGATCGGTGGGAAGTGAGTTCCAGGTCTTGGCGGCCAGGTAGGAGAAGGATCTTCCTCCTGTTGTCGCTCTTCGGATGCGGGGGACGGCGGCGAGGGTGTGGTTGGTTGATCTGAGGAGGCGCTTGGGAGTGTAGAAGTTGATCCGGTTGTTGAGGTAGCTCGGGCCTTGGTCGTGTAGGGCTTTGTGTGCGTGGGTGAGGAGACGGAAGGTGATTCTCTTGTTGACCGGGAGCCAGTGCAGATCTCTCAGGTGTCCGGAGATGTGGCTGCGTCGGGGGATGTCGAGGATGAGTCTCGCCGAGGCGTTCTGGATCCGCTGGAGTCTCTTCTGGAGTTTGGCAGTGGTTCCGGCGTAGAGGGCGTTGCCGTAGTCCAGTCGGCTGGTGACGAGGGCTTGAGTGACCGTCTTCCTCGTCTCGGTGGGGATCCATCGGAAGATCTTACGTAGCATGCGCAGGATGTTGAAGCATGACGAGGAGACGGCGTTGACTTGTCTGGTCATGGAGAGGGAGGAGTCCAGGATGAAGCCCAGGTTGCGTGCGTGGTCCACTTATGAAGTGATCTAAATCAGGCAGGTCCCCCACATTGGTAGGTGGTATCCATTCTTCTTTTTTTCTTCATAATAATTTATTGACGTTTTTAGTAATACAAAATCTATTACAGAGAAGAACACAAGGGCGAAAAGAAAACCAGTTAGGAAAAACTACTATCAATGTAAAGACGTGCACATCATTGTAGCACTTATGAATAGCATTGGAAATGTAGGCTGTTGTTGTTTGATAGGAGTTGCGATAAGGGATTGTAGCTTGAGGCTATAGTTTTGGTATGTGGGAGAGATATTTATCAATAGGCGGTAGAGGATATGATTAATCTCAAGGGGGTGTGTCAGTAGCAAATAAAAATCATACACATCATTGTAGGTGTGGTCTGGTTCTTTTTCTATATTCTCCTATATTCTGTATTCTTATATTACTCTTGAATTACAAGAATATTATAAGAATTATATTATATTATATTATATTATATTATATTATATTATATTATGTTATATTATATTATGTTATATTATATATCATGTCATGTTATATTATATAATTATTATATTCTATATTCTTCTTTTTCCATATTCTTCTAAATTCTTTTATTATTCTTATGTTACAAGAATATTATACGAATAATATTGTATGATAGTTTAATATATTATATTATATTATATTATATTATATTATATTATATTATATTATTCTTATATTCTATATTCTTCTTTTTTATAAGTCAGCACCAGACTGGCAGTTTTATCTGCTGAACAACTTCCAGGATACTGGAGAAATTAAGGCCAGTTTGTAAGGCATGTAGTCCATGGTGATGTGGAGCTCCGAGGAGGTCCGCATCCACATATCGTGAAGATACATATATTATAAAGGTAAAAATATGTGGAGTTATGCATAGTAAATCTATACTTACCTATATATAGTTATATTCAAACTATTTGTTCACAATATTTTTGCATGTTGATGTTTGTAACTCAACAATGAGGTGCCATACCTAATTATGAGTCAGGTGGAGCGTTATTCCTAGGGGAAGTAATCTTTTGCCTGGTTCCAAAAGGGTTGGTGTTACTGTTCCCGAAATTAGCATCTCTGCAAAAATCTGAGCTAGTAATTTTGGGTCTGGACTGGGAAAGCCAGCTAGTGTTGACAGGAGTAGAGCAGCTGTAGGCAAATGCACAGCCCAACCAAATGTTTGGCCATACAATGTTCTACCCACAATGGTCTTACCATTCCATGCCCCTGCCTCTATCTCACAGCCCCTCACCCTGTCTAACTTTCCTTCACATCACCAGCAGCAATTATATATATGCATCTTCAAATCACGCCTGGGGTTAGCAGCAAAGGCCTGGGACAGACAGTATCCCACATCGTCTCACAGCTACATCATAGGGAGCTAGTGATGCTTCCCCTACCATCCCCAAAGAACTTGATCAGCTCACTGGCAGCGCCCCTGCTTCTGCCCGCAACCTTATATGGCTAGCCGCCAGTGGCGACTGCCACGCAATAGTACAGGTGAGACGGAGGGTGGCAAAACCTTCATGCGCACTTAAGTGCCACACCCATTCCTCCCCCTGCTGGGTGCCCCGTAAAACTGCCTCAGTACAGAAATAGAAAATTATAATAACATTGTGTTATTATCATTTTATTTTTCCTTTTTTTCCTTTTTAATAGTGGGGCAGTGCCCTTCGACCTTTGCAGAGGAGCCGCTGCTGTACCCTTCTTATTTAACACCTGCTTAATAGCAGGTGGGGGAAACAACCTTTATAACGCAACTTTTGCATCGCACTACCATTACAACGCAGTCATTACATCGCAACATCTTTTACAAAGCATGCCATTACAACGCAACCATTACATCACATGTCACTACAACGCATACAATTACAACGCATGTCATTAGAATGCAGTAATTACAACGCATGACATTACAATGCATACCATTACAACACATAGTACCCTTACACTATCCAACACTTACCCTACTGTTGCCCCTCCTGGAGTTGGAATAGTAATTGTTACCTCTATACTATACAACACTTACCCTACTGTTGCACCCCCTGGAGTTAGAATGGTAATTTTTACCCCTATACTATCAAATACTTACCATAAATGCAATGTAATGGTATGCATTGTAAAGGTAGTATGTGATGTTTTGGAATGCGATGTAAAGGTAGTTTCTTAAAATGCGATGTTGTATCATGAGATGTAATGGAATGCTTGTAAAGGATGTTGCGATGTGAAAAATGCGTTGTAAAGGCATGCTTTGTAAAAGTATGCGTTGTAACGTCATACAACCGCAGGTGGTAAATGGGAACATGAATTCACACAATATTGGGAATTCTATGCAGAATAGAAGCCGGAAATAAATTGTCCGAATAGTTATTCCTCTATTCCATAGGTTATGAAGTTGAACTTGGCCATAACTGGTGAGGTGCATTCGCATGGTACTGGTGTTTATGGAAGTGGAGTTTGCACCTCATTTACAATGATAATCTGACCCCCATTAGCTTTCATTAAAAAAAAAAACATGTGCAAGAAATAATTCATTGAGATGCCATGGATACTTTAGGTTGCTTTTCCGTCTTTTTGGGATTTTTACTTGCCTTTAAGGGTAAAGGGGGTAGAGAAAGGCATAAGGAGAGAGAGAAGGCAGGGAAGTAGGGAAGAGAAGGAACTAAGAATAGAAAGAAGGTAATGAGGAAAGGAAGGAGGAGGAGCAAGGATGAGCCAAAGTGAATGGAAGATGTAGACATGAATACACAAGTTAGGGAATCAGAAAAGAAAGTGAGGGGACAAAGTAATGGAGATAGGCGAGAGACGAGGGAGGGGAAAGGAAGAAGGCAGAAAGCACGAGGGGAGATAAGGGAAGGTGTGATAATAAAAAAGAGATTGTAAAAAGAAGGGGTGAGAGATAAGGTCATTGCCAGTAATGGTCATGTGCTACACTTGCTCGCATGATGCAGAATAGAGTTGCTATGACAAAAGTTACACTGGCTGCTTTAAAAGGCAGCTGGCAGCAACAATTAGTGATGGCGCACTCACCATAAATGCTGCTGGCTGCCGGGCACTCCAAACAAATGTTCTTCTCCCCGCACTGATCCAGGGATTGATGAGGAGCAGGAAGGAAAGGGAGGGACTTCCCTCCTTGTGCTACACAAATCCAACCAATCCTGGAGCTGCTCTCATTGGAGCAGGCTAACCCAGCACTCATTTTGAGGCTGAAGCCCTGTGCCTGCAATCCCTCTGCTGTTTTACAGCACTGGGATTGCTGGCTTTGAAGTGTGCATGTCAGATTGGACGGCTGTAGGAGCCGGCCAATCTGACATGGTACTTGAACACCTAAAACTTCATCCTGCACTCTGCAGGAATATGCCCCGCCTCCACCATCCACTCGCTACGGCTGGAGGCATACAAAATGATAAAATGGTAATGACCATTTTATTATTCTGTGTTTACCACTGTGCTCGCAGCAAGTGGGGCGACGCTTTTCTGCCCAGGAAAGAAGCCACCCCTGGCTGCTTTTGATTACCAGGTGGGCCCTACTTCAATTCATAGCAGCAAGAAAGTCTTGTACAGTCCTCGATTATATTCCCTCTCCCTTGAGGCGAGGCATTCAAAGAATCTGCCTCTGGTCCCTGACAGGCGAATACTCGATACTCAAATGGGGTTTGCTTATTCCCAGTACAGTGGTACCTGGGCACTCAAATTCAACGTTAGAACCCAGCTTCTGGAGGGAGCTAATAAAAAAGGATTGTCTTCATCTTTGTCATGGCCACCTGGGAACCAAGCTTCAGAGGATTGCTCTCTGATTTTGTGGTATGGGACTCAGGTTAGCTCGGGCCAGTCATGTGCTGTTGCTGCTTTCTTGCACCTCCAGCAGAATAGGGTGCAGGGTATAAGGGCTGGGCAGGTAGCTGGCATCTTTGTCTGAGATGTGTGCCTTTGGCCATTACTTTGGTCATAGTCATTGTTCAAATGTTACTGCTCTCAGCCCACAGGCTGACCTGCTGGGGCTGCCTGTTCTGCTTAAGCACAAATGATCCTTCCACAGTCGCAGCCAGCATTGCTCGCAGGTACGGGGCATGGGGGTCATGGGGGAGTCGCCAGAGGGAGGATTGCCCGGGTGGTTCGGAATTACATTTTTAAAAACTTCTTACCTTGAGCAGGATCCTGCGTCTTCTCTGCTCCTGCTCTCCTGTCTTGGACAGGAACAGGAAGCAGGCAGCCAGGCTCCCTCCCCTGACCAATCACAACGCTGCAATGCTGAGTTTTGATTGGTCTGAGCGCCGTGACAAGGCGCTCAGCCAGGGGCTGGAGGGGTGGGCATGTTTTTCATGCAGGCCGTACTGCAGCCTGCATGGAGAAGGGGAAAGTTTGGTTTGGGTGGCACGAATGTGCAGAAGAAACAGTCATTGCGCAGTCAGCAGTGGGCAAACCACTCCTCCCCTGCCCTGCTCAGCCCTGCACACCCACCAGCTGCAAAACAGCAGGACATGAAACATAAAATGACAATAAATCTAAGTTATTATCATTTTATGTTTCTCACTGCTTAAAAGCAGTGGGGCGATGCTCATCCGCCATAGCGGAGGAGCCGCCCCTGTGACCTTGCAGCCGCGGCCAGTGGAGGGAGTTCCGGTCGGGCAGGGGAGGGGCTGGGTAGAGGGTGATAATTTCAGAGCGCGCCCTGCATCTCATTTTGCGATGCAGGGCACGGAACGAAATTAGTTTTATTAGTTAAATTGTTTACTTACCTGCAATCATCCATATTCCGGTGTTTATCACCCCCCTCCCCGCCTGCCTGCCCCACGGAACTCCCTCCACGGGCCGCGGCTGTGACCTTTCAGCTCTGTTCAGTTGCTATGACTTCAAACCAAGACCTGGGTACTTAGATTTACAATATTCTCTTTGGGGAGAGGACAACAGTGGCCTACCTGGCCGCCAAGACCTTCTCCTACCTGGCCGCCAAGACCTGGAACTCCCTCCCGACCCACCTCCGCCTGACCCAGGACCACCTCGCCTTCAGGAAGCAGCTCAAGACCTGGCTGTTCGAGCAGTAGCGCCCCCCTCCCCCCTAGCGCCTTGAGACCCTCCGGGTGAGTAGTGCGCTCTACAAATGCTATGATTGATTGATTGATTGATTGAACAGTGCAAAGGCAGCAGGGAGAAGAGGAAACAGGAACACTGACTTTGGCTAAACCCCCTGGACCACCTCACATATACCTACGGACTCTCACAGGCATGACACAGTTACAGGGAATCAAAAACCCTCTGGAACATAGAACATGGATTTACACACGAAGAACCGGTAGGCAGTCTTCCCACTAGGGTACAGGTTAATAGACCTGTATCCAGTGCTTTAAATGGGCCGGTACTCACCGGTACTCAGTACCGGTACTTCTCATTTTTATCGCTCTGAGTACCTGCACTTCTCTGCTGCCAAGGAGAGCAGTGCTTAATTTGAGCCAGAGCTTTCAGGTGCTAAGCACCTGCACTTAATTTGTGTCCGGTGCTCGGCACCGGCACCTAATTGTCATTACTACACTTAAGGCAGTCTGCCACAAGGTGGAGCTGCTCATGTAATTTAGAGATGAGCAGTTTATCAGTTGTTTAGGAAAACCATATACGTTAAAAAAATAACTAATACCTGCCTTCCCAGCCATTCCTTTAGCTGTGAGGACCTGGAATAATCTGAACTGTCGAATTTACACGCAAGAGAGATGGTTAGTAGATGTTTTGGCAGCAATGACAGGGGTGATGGGTGGTGCAAGCTGCAGTGGCCTCCTGATTCGAGCCCTGGCACTTAATATTTTACAAATTAAGCACTGAAGGAGAGTACCGGTACTCATCAAAGGTAGGCTCATTGTTGCTAGTGCTCACGAGCACAAACGAGGCTGTCTGACAGCCAAAGCGCCTCTAGCCCAAGCTGAGCCACCCCAAACAATTCAGCAAGGCTCATTTGCACAATGTCCGAAGTTCCCCACCAGGCTGTGTTTGACAGATCAGGACCCATTCAGGCCCTGTGTTGTCAATCACATTCACGTCATGGTGTGTATTTGTGCGCACACTCGAATCCAGGCATCCCGCTGACAGCAGCAATAACAGCAATTAAGAAAGCCGCGGGAGATAAGGAGTGTAAAATGGCCTTTATCCCACCAGAGTCTTTTGTGTGAGTGTCTGTCTGCTTGTGACTGGGTGTTTGCCTGCTTGTGTGCGCATGTTGAGAAAAGCGAGTGAAAGAGGTAGAGAATCCAGACACTAGGGAGGTATTTTAAAGGACATTCTTGGAATGCTTTGCGTGAGCATTGCTGCTTGTTTCTGTGAGTGCGCACTCAAGAATATTTAAGTAATTGGCCACATAGTAGAAGTGTCTTATATGTCGTGTCCTTAGCCCCGCCTACTTGCTACAATCATAGCTCATTTTAAGAGTACCTGCACTTATTTTTTCCCATTTAAATCACTGCCTGCACCACAGGAAAAATGCCATGCTATAGGGAGCACCACCGTGGGAGTACCCCCGTCGCCCCAACTGAGTCTTGGTGATCAATGTATAAAGTCACAGAGAGGACCTTTATTGATTTATAACGTTTTCAGGCTTCTCATGACATGCGCAACGTGCAAAAGAAAACATACTGAGTCAGTCAGAATGAGAAAATGAGAAGCTCGTCACAAGGAAAAAAAACGGTATAGGGGGACTTTCAACACTGCATGGAGCGTGCCCTAAATAGACCTAAACACGCAAGAAAGATAATCTGTCCTGTCTGCAGCGCGTGTCCTTATGTAAGCTATTACTCCTGACTGAGTATGTCGGTGATTACCGCCGCTGTTTGCCACTTACGTGCGCCACAGAGGAAATTCCTGTCGGGAACGCGTGACGTAGGACGGAGCACTTTAAGAGTCTCATAAACAGATAACACAAGGCGCCCAAAGGTAGATCTTGATTCCCCGCGAGCAGGAGCTCGTGCGATAATTAGAGCGCCACACAATGTGCTCATTTCGTTTCATAGAACACAAATCACGGCGTTCTGACTCATTTTCAGAAGGAGGGGCTTTGTCGTCGTTAATAAAGCGGCGCAGTGGGGTGGGTCCTGGTGCGCCCGAGACGGATTCAAGGGGACAAAGCTACGAAGTGGGAATCCCCTGAAGAGAGTGGGTGTTTTGACTTAATTTTCTTTCCTGCTGGTAGAATCGATGCCGGAAGCCGGATTGATGACTCATTTAAAGTGCTTCGTTTAAAAAGTGATGCAAGTCGACTGTTTAGATTGATGGCTGCATGTGAAAGATAAAGGCCTTGGCTAACGTGTGCCTTTTTTTCTGTATTTGTTTTGTCTAAGTAGAGGCCTCGATGTGATTGCAGGCATGTTAATGGGTAGGGCCCTCTCTAATGCAGGGCACTGAATAACAGTGTTGGGACAACATGGCAAAAACTCTGAATTGGTATGATTTTGTCTTACACTGTCCAAAGTAACTTCCTGTGCAAGGCCCTGGCTGAGAAAACATGATTTTTTAGGTACGAGCCTCCATTTTCCTGTGGGCTCGGCTCTTTTGCGCCACCAGAACGTCACTTTTTTGACGTTCCTGTGACGCAATGTACCGCAAGATATTTACAAAACCACGTAAAGCCACTTTACGTTGCTTTTCATGTCCTTGTAAATATGTGCCCCAGAGGTGTTCCATGGGTGTTGCTGTAGGTGTTCCTATGCAACAATCATGGAACCTGACACGTTCCCAGATTTCCAAGAAATCGTAAACCTTGTAATGCGTCAGAATCTAGTGTCACCCCCACACCCCCGGTCAGTGTTAGGGAGGCACAACTAGGAGAATGTTCATTTCCCCCTTGTTCTATTTGTACTGCATTCATAGAACGAGGAAATCACCTGGAATGTATTGATTTTGTGCAGGAACGTGCCCTTTCCTACTCAAAATCAATCAGCCCTGCAACGCAGGCACTTTTGCACCATGGTGCAGGGGTGCCTGTGTTGGCGCAAGGCAGCCCATTGTGCCCCAGCACAGGGGAAAAGTCAGGAATGTGACGTATCTCATAGATACGGCGCATTCCTGCCCTTTTGTTTTAACGCAGTTCAGCACAGCAAGATTCCTTGCGGCGCAGCCCTGTGCCGAAACCTCACAAATGAGGCCTCCGGTTGGAAGAATGGGATACACATATCACCTGATGTGTGTAATATATGCCCACGTATTGAGGGGCTTATTTACAAGCCCCTTGCGCAGCCGGTATGTCACTTATTCCCATGTTAAAAGTGACGCACCGCTGGCGCAAGGGGCTGGTAAATAAGCCCCTGAGTCCTGGGCAATCTCATGCATCGACGGTTCAAGGTGACCAGCTATCCCAAAGACTAATGAATGTAAGTATGTATGTTTGCATGTATGCACATAGTTTCTATAGTGCTTTAAATTAGGACAGGCATCCAGGTGCGGTACCAATCACTGAATCAATCATTCGCCTTTGCAGGACTCTGCTTCTTGTGATGTACAACACAAAGCTATTCTTCAAGCAATGAGTAGAATCTCAGGAGAAGCTTACCAGATGCCCTAATGCACATTAGAGGATTTCCTTTGGTCCACCGGTAGCCCAGGAAGTCTCTACAGGATTTAAGTGGTTTTCCAGGACATCTTGGTACCTGGAACTTCTCTAACCTGCTTGCCAACAGGCACAATTCCCAAAGGGAAAGCTATTCCAGTGGGACAGCTTCCTCTGTGAATCAGGCACCCCCCCAGCTCGAGTGTTGTTTGGGATCACCGATTTACACCTGCTTTGCTGTCGTAAAGCACTGACACATGCTATTGTGAATCATTTATGAGCAGAATCCCCTTTCACACCACCTTGTAATTACAATTCGGAATATGCCACAAAAGGCCAGTCGGGAAGGCTTTGCCAAATCACAAAACTGCTTCGACATACTGTATCCTTGCATTTTGGGGTCGCAAAGGTTGTAATTGAGTGAATCACTTGTTTTTACATGGTAATTTACAATGTGTTTTGATGAATTTAGTACTCCGTTGTCTAGCTCCATGGAGTGTAATGTTGATTTTCAGATGTACTTTTATGTGGAACTCTTCGGAGTTCCAAATCATAATAAATAATTGATTGATACATGGTAATATATAATGCAACATCGGGCATTGACTTGTGAAGCTGTATTTGTTTAGTGCATAGCTTCGCATCCAGAGCCAGGGAGGTAGACATGCTTAAGTAGTGCCGCATGCTAGATATATAAAACTTTCTTTTTTTCATATGAAGAGATTTTTCCCTGCTTAAACACGTGCCTAAATGTGTCTAAGTCAGTAGCACAGATACTGATAGGCCTTCCGGCAAGAAGCTGCCAGGGTTTATTAACCAACAACACACACCAAACAGACAACAGAAGCTACTTGTGTGTAGGGAACTAATCTCAGATTGGAAGCCGTACTGAAGGAAAAGTGAACTATATGTATGATATTTCATCCCAAATAGCTTCATACCGACCTATTTTTACAAGTAGATAATATTTACAGCTACAATTCACCCATTGAAAAAATATTGAAAAAATGTTGTGACAGACTAAGGGCCAAATTACGAGTCTAGCGGTCTGAAGACCGGCAGACTTGTGTGGGTGCTGCAGTGGCGGTAAACCCACCGCCACACCAGCAGTCCAACACTTCAATTCCTGTGTTCATGCACTCCAGTTTCTGCATGGCATGGACTTTACAATCCATCCAGTGCAGGAACTGTTTTGGGCGTTGCCATTGTGGTGCCAATGTTCAGAGGCATCACAATAAAAAGCCAGCCAGACATGAGGAAACTCACAATCTGGTGAGCAGTGCACACAGAGTGTTTACCTACATATGAATCTTCAGGTACCATAGCATTTATATTTGTAAATGTTGTTGTTTAAAACCTATGTGTATATGCATTCTTTATTAACAATGATGTGCATGACAAGTCTACCCATATTCAATGCTTTATTTACCTATGTTGGAATATCTTTGCCTGTCCCACATAATCCTAGAAGCGAACAGTTGGAATAGATTTGCTATTGTAGGTCGAATTTTTAATATACTAATTGGTATATTTGATGCTGCATTGATAATTCTCACATAGGCTGTGTATCAGGGTCACGCCCAGACTGGGAACCCAAAGCAGACCTGGCAATTCTTCGAAGGCAGGGGGGCGAGGTGCAAGTCTGAAGCACTGCTGCTTTTTTTTACAGGGGGCTGACACTGCAGCACTGCTGCAAAACTGGCCCCCAGTAACAAAACAAGCCCACCGCTGCAAAACCAGTCGTCAGCCTTCCAGGGAAACACCCGATGCCTGCTACGGCCAGGCCAGCCCTGATCAGGGTGTACAAGAACTCAGATCCTGAGGACAATGCAAGACTAAGGTTCCATTTCTTTTATTTCCATTCACAGCGCTAGACCACTGCTTATTGAAAGCAAAATATGAAGAGAAAGTGCCTAGAAAAGGTCTTCATACATTACATACTCATGTTTACCAATTAATTTTTCTCATTGAGCGTTAAAATACACCATTAAGCACTATCTTTCCAAATTATATCTAAGGGCAGTCTTAACAAACCCCTTAAATTGTTTCCGTTGTTAGGAGTCAAGTCTGTTTCAGTTTTTGTGTTTTTTTGTTATTTTCACAATAATTCTTTGGTGAATAACCCAAAGTGGTCTTCCAGTCTGCAATGGGTTTTCAATGTCTCCGGCCCAACCTGCTTTAAAATACACTATGGGCCTGATTTCGATGTCGGGTAGCATTGCTTCATTCCGACACTGACTTGGTCCTGGAACCAACCGACACCAGGTCGGTGGTCTCGACCGCCTCATTAGGATGTGACCAAACACTGTTCGGTCACATTCCTACATTTCACTATGGGAGAATGCATTATGACCTTAAACAGCCCGTAATGCAGGCTCCCATAGTGAAATGGGATGTATGGTTCATTCCTGCACCCCGTGGCAAACACCTGAAGGTGCCTGCCTCAAGGTGCAGGGATCAAAAGGGGGGGCACCATAGGTGCCCCCTCATTCTCCAACCGGAGGCCGTGCACCAAAGGGGGCCCTGCTGGAGGCCCCAAACACGCTTTCTGACATGGTTTCCATGTCTGATAGGCCGGCATGGTAAGGCCGGCATGAAAATCATGCCGGAAACCGTGCATTGTAATCTCAAGGGTGGAAAAGCCCGCCCTTGAGATTACTGGCCGGATTCCGACTGGCCGATGGGCTCTTCAAGCCAGTCGGAAGCCAGCAAGAATGACTGGGCGGTTTATTTTCTGACTGCCTATATTTGAATTAGGCGGTCGGAAAATAAACTGGGGGGCGCATTGTGATACGGCTTGGAAGGCTCCGACCGTCGGTCAGAGCCTTTTATGCCGCATCGTAATCGGCCCCTATATGTCCTAAAAAATAATTGGAGTAGACACCAATCCTCATATAAAGTGTTATTTAAATACTCATGTTTTACCAATGTTACTGTTGGAGTATGTTGTAAGATGCATCATTTGATTCTATGTTTCGTATAAATCTTCTTTTTAGCTTGTGAACAGGGGCCTCCTGTCTCAGGAAGCTAGAGTGGTTATCATAATTGTTAATAAATATTGGGGCCTATTCACAGAGGCACTTTTACATATGAGTAAATCTATACGCATGAATGCATTCTTGCACTGTGTAGGCAATTTACTACTGATAGCTAATCATTATTTCCAAGTGTATATTTACTACAAAGTGTAGATTCACAAGTCCCAAGCCCCTAAAAATGGGGTGTCACCACATTCTCTAGTGTAAACTCAATGGTCCCAATTCACAGAACTAACTTAAGACAAAATTCTAAACTTACTACCATTTTGGTATTCACAGAAGGCACTTACTCATTTCGGTATTCACAGAAGTCATTTGGGAGTCCTAAAGTTAGGAGTCCTGACTTTGTTACTCCTAAACTTAGAAAAATCCTAACTTTAAGACTTTCGGTATTCACAGAAGGCATTTAGGAGTCCTAAAGTTAGGACTCCTAACTATACTACTCCTAAACTGAGAAAAATCCTAACTTTAAGACTTTCGGTATTCACAGAAGGCATTTAGGAGTCCTAAAGTTAGGAGTCCTACCTTTAGGGAACATTCTAAAAGTTAAGTGAATTTTCCAAAAAATGTTTTTACGGTTGAGACATTATTTCTTTAAAAAAAAATAACATGACATTCATTTTTTAATTAAAAAGGGTTTTTAAATATTTTACAAAAAGGAATATTTATTTATTATTTATACATATTTCTATAAATTACATTTAGATATATATTTTCTAAAGGCTGGAATAATTAATTTATATTAACTTTATTTCCTATAGGCTGCTTTTTTAAGTACCTGTCTCCCATTATTTTCAGCTGGAGTTCAATTAAGACTGTTTGGAGACATTTTTGGCGGCAGTGGTTTTAGAAGCAAAGTTTGTGAATAGGAATGGGGTTACACTTTTGTGGGTGCGTGCATTTCCCTTCCTAAACTCCTCCTTAGCCCAGACTAACCCCTCCTTAACCCCACTAAACCTCACCTATTGAACTCCTACATCTTTGCTAATTTCCTACCACTCCCACTGTTCCTCCCACATTACCACAAAAATGTAAACTTACAGAAAAGATAACACCTATGTTTGCAAATATTATTTTGCAGTTTGTGAGTAGTTTTATGGAAATACTATTAACATACTACAAAAGGAAGTTTGTGAATATACCCCATTGTATTTGTTCAATGTCAAAAAGTTTGTCAGCTGAGAATTTCTGCAAATCAATATTATCGTCCAAAATATACATTCTGCTTTATAAATGTCCTACCTATTATCAGCACAGGATAGAATAATACAGCTACCCCTCAAAAGATGGTAATAACAAAAAATGTTCAGTATGGAGTACTGACTGCTAGAAAACAATTATAACCTCCTTTGTAAACAGTGAAATGTATGCATTAATGCTCTGAAAGATATTTTTGACTGTAGTGGACATAACTGCCCAATATAGAAACCACGGTACAGATTAAAATCATAATATTGTATCTCAGGAATGAGACTAGTTAGAAAAATAAGCAAAAAAATATTTGTAATAGTTATTAAATATTCAATTCAATTTACGCGAGCAAATCTTTTAGAAAGTTACCTTTTCCCTGCCTGAAATTCTTGGAGACTTATTTGCATTTGCTCTCAAACTTTCTCCAGTTAGGGGTTAGCATTGGAATATGTGTGAACATGGTGTAAAATGCCTCCCAGGAGCAAACAATAGGCAGACCTGAATGGGCAGAAGTGACTCATCTGAGCCTAACAGCATATGCAAGGGGGTGGCTGTACACATCTGTTTTGACATTAAAGTGTCAAATCCTGCTTGAGTGGTAAATTCTGCTTGGCAGGTCTGCTAGATTTTACATATAACACTTGGTGCTCACTTGAAAGGACAGGAACAGGGTGGCAAGAGGATTCTTGTGTATTCTCTGTCTGGTTGCAGATGAACCCTGCTTTGTCCTACCAGACATCTGACTCAGCGTTTATTTAGGGTGCAGTGGCTGCTTTAAATTGGATTTCAGTGTTAGTGGGAGGACACTAGAATTAACACAGTACACTCCCCACACATACCTCATTCCTCAGTCCTTAGAGTCCATGATAAGTGTGGCTGAATACTTTCACCATCTTGAAAATTCCCAAAGTGGGTAGGGTTGGGCCTGGAAACTTTTTTCCTCATTGGTTAGGCCCAGGAGCTAATCCCACCCACTAGTTCATTCCAAGCATAAATGTGGCACCTCCAAGCACCCACTTCTGAACAATTTCTGGAACTGAGGAAGACCAGAAGACCATCTGTGTATGACTTGAGAGTAGACTTGAAGAACTGGATCTGTTCCCTCTCAGGACAAAGAAGTGGACTCCAAGAATTATAAGACTCACCTCCTGTTCAAAATACATACAGAAACCTACTCAAGGCCTTTCCTGTAACAGCCCAGTTGACCAGTAGCAACTAGACCTGGACTGGACCATGCTGTTGGCCCATTGACTGACACCCTGTGAGTTTCTAAGACCCTACCCTGACACGCCTGGTTGGTTTTTCCGACCCACACTCCATCGCAGTTAGCCTCAAATTGCACGTTGGTCCTGGTCACTTAGTCAACCGCAACCATTGACTATGATTGACACTCGTGCTTTTTAGCACTATTTATAATTAAAGCTTTAAAAAATATCTCTGTTTCCCCTTATTAGATTTTTGTTATTGAAGTGCCATTTTGGTTATGAACTTTTACTCTATTATTCTAATTTAGTTTGGGATTTGGATTATTTTGCATTTAGATTTTATTACTGTTTAGGTTCTGATAAATTCTTTCCACATTGCCGTAAGTTAAACATGTTTGCTCTTTGCCTTATTATCAGGGGGTTGAGCTCAGGTAATTTAGTGCCTTTAAAGGTTCACCCTGACAAGGGTTGTGAATATTCTTTGAAATGGGTTGTCACCCCACCTCTTCCTGAATTATTATCCACAATACTACACTGTCCATGCTGTCTCTCCCACTGTGTCATATTTCTACATTGCTCAGAAACAAACCTCCAAAGCTTTTTAGGTCGAGCCTAGACGAAAGCAAAGCGAAGCTTTGCTGTCTAGGGCTCGACAACTTATGCTATCACTTTTGGGGGAATGTGGACAGCAGACTGTCACGAGCTTCTCCTGCCGGAGATTTGACCTCGTGGGCGCGCTTTGGCGCCTTGGCTGCTTGGTGGTGCGCGCGCTACATCGTCAGTTTCGGTTCGTGGGCGCGCATTGGCTGCGCGCGTGCTACATCGTCAGTTTCGGTTCTTTTTCTTCTTCTTAAAAGGGGCTGGCGTCAACGCGTCTTGAACGTGTGGCGTGTCTCTATATTGAGTCAATAATCAGGGTCCGGGTGGGACCGACTCCCCAACTAGGGCCCAGGAAGCCGCGAGCGCGGCTCTCCCCGGAGCAGCGGGAGAGCCGCTCATTTAATATGCGGCACAGCCCATAATGCCTTGCAGGCCAGGACCGGACTGCAAGGGCAATACAGCGTTTTCTTGGGGGTCTCGTTGGAGCGGCCCTGCTGACCAGGTGGGGCCGCTCGGTGGCACGGTGGCAAGGTCCGTAGCTCTTCCCCCCCCCCCCACCTGACAACACTCACCGGGCTCTGCTGGCGGGGGCTACACGAGAGCTCCCGCTCCTCGGGGCTCTTTCCGCAGCACTTCTCTTTGCTCGCGGTGTGACTCCTCGGCTCTGCAGCTCTTCTCCGGGGCCTGTGGGACAAAAGGCTACTCCTCTGCGCAGGCGGCTCCGGGGCTCTCCACAGCTCACGGGAGCCCCGGGCCGTGGGAGGACATTTCCTCTCCTTTCTCGGGTGCTCGAGGAGGCGGGACTTCCGGCCGCGATGCAATTGGCCGGGTGGCCGGCTGGGCATTGTAGGCGGGGGTTGAACTGTGAACGCGCACATCTCTTTACACACTCTACCACACGTTCGTGAGCGAGTGCCCGAGCTGCAGATCACGCTGTTTTTTTTTTATCCATTTCACGTGAAGCGCTGACATCTTTGGACAGCCTTTCAAAATTCCTTTGTTGTGGGTAAAAACTTTACTTTCTCCCGCCTTTTGGCTGTCTGTTCCCGCCCTACAGACTAACACTTATTTTTATTATCGGCCATATATAGTGTCTGCGCAGTGCTTTCTCTTTTGCTATGGCTTCTTATCTTAGTTTACGCCTGAGGTCCAAGCTCTGCTCCTATCTCTGAGCACCGTCTGTTGTCCATCTGTTGTCCGTGTTGCCTTTGCTACCGCCCCCCTCCCTTGTTTTTTAATGTAGCAGAGTGCACATGCACTCTGCTAGTTTTGTTTGTCTTGCGGCACCACTTTACGTCACGCATGCTTGTTATATGAGCCCTTTCCCCACCCGCGAACACAAATGCAGCATTTCCCTTTGGTCGTCCGAAGGTTTGGAGGTTTGGACGAATGAGGGGCACGTTGGGCTCACACTTTGCCCTCAAGCTGAACTGCTCTCTAACAAAGTATGGAAATGTTGATGCACTTGCCCCATGTGCTTCCGTCTTCTCCATCCAGCTTCACAACTTTCCTGTCTCTGGCAGAATGACCATGAGTAACACCGCTTCCAATACTTGGAACACATGTCCAACATGGCTGCCATTTTCCCCTATCAGGGACACATGCAAGTCCTTCCTCACGTTCCATGGCGTTGCCCTGACACCAGAATTTATCCCTTCACTCCACATAGGACGCAGTTTTGCTGTACGGTGATAACAGTATGTCACTTCCCACAGCGGTGCACTTACTATTTCTTTTTTGTATTGTGCCGCTCTCATTTTCATCTCCTTTTCTAGTAGAGACGGGTTACCAGGCACGGGTATCTTGTATTTGGATCATCTTAGGGCGGCCCCATGAGAGCGTGCTCTCTACAAATGCACCATAGATACGCGACTATTTATTTATCGTATTGTCCAATTCTAGGGTGGTTCATGAATTGCTCATTTTTACAGATTACTTTATTCAGTCCAGTTGTTCTTTTTGTGGAGTGTACTCATACTTGCCAGTACTGCTAATCTCATGGAGGTTACGTTCCCGTGATTCCTTATGGGCCCCTTTCCTTATTTTTTTACTGATGTACCTATCGCTCCTTGGTAGGTGCCTTTATCTATGCGCACATTACACAGTGTATGTATATTGTGGTACTATTCTTCACATGTGAGGGTGTGTACTGAAACTCCATGTTGTACTCATACTTGCCAGTACTACTAATCTTTTGGCGGTTATGTTTCAATAATTCCTTATGAGCGCCTTCCCTTATTTTTTGTAACGCTGTACCTATCCCTCAGTGGGTGCCTTTATTTATGTGAACATTTGCACAGCTTTCTGTATGTATATTGTTGTAGTATTCCTTAATTTCAGGGCATTATTACCTTATTAACTTCACCAATCCTCGATATTTGGCATTTTTCAGACAGCTGGTTGTCCATTGGGGACGAACTGTTTCCCGTCCCCGCATCCTGGTGGGACCGGTACTGGCCCCCAGCTGCATTTTAATGAGTTTCTCCTACTGCAGGCATGACATGCTTTCCTTCAAAATTCAGCACGCCATGCACACTTTCACTTTTCAAGCAGCCCCGGACAATGGCAGCCGCTTCTTTGAATTGAAATGGGTCTAGCATTTGCAAGAATTTCAGCTATTAGCATTGTAAATGACTATGCCTTTCATTTATGTTAATTATCAAAACAGATAAATAAAAGGCATTGTCATTTATAATGCCAATAGCTTAAACTCTCCCAAATGCGAGACCTATTGCATTGCAAATGCTTGTTTTTCAAGCAATGTCCCTTACATGCTGGGAGCTTTTTCTTTCTTGTCAGGAACATTGTGGCTCTTTTCTTCTTTGCAGTTCCATGGTTTGCATTGTGGTAACAAAGATGGCAACGTGTATCAGAAAGCTCATTCTAAGTATGAAAGTCTTTCTAAAATCCATTGGAAAGTTGATCCTGGGACTGCTGTCCTGCTACTAAGATGTTCCTGACAGCATAGCCAGCTGACATTCAACTAGCAGAAACAAAGTGGTTCCCCTTAGGGTTGGACTGGGAAAGAAAATAGGCCCGGACACCAAAATAAAAGTGACCCACATAAGTAAATTAGGTAGCTAAAAATGTTGCCAATGTTTGAAATTGGGGTAGTCTTGAACTTGCAAAGACACAGTAGGTAAGTGGTTTGCAAGGTATGGGAGAATCCATGGATTTGAGCTTGTTGCAGGCAATGATGGGTTTAACATCAGTGAAATCAACAGTAAAAATCAGCTCAGCAGACCATAAAACAGGCGCACAAAGAGCCAAAAGCCTGGCCAATACACTGATCATCCAGACCAGCCCATCAGGAAGTGCCTGATTGCACTACAGTCAAATCCGGACCTCAGGACTGCCTCCTCGCTCTGGGAATTCAGGAAAGGACTCAAGACCTGGCTGTTCAAATGAACAAGATCACCACGCGGCAGTTAACAACTCCAGCGCTTTTAGACCCTCACGGGTGACTTGCAGTGCTTTATAAATCTTTGATTGATTGATTGATTGAAGAAATAGATCATTAGAATGGCCTGATGCCACCCATCTTTAAATGAGGCCCAAAATATGTTATATCACATTGTTTCAAATAGAAAGGAATGCCATAAACCACAACAATTTCATAAATGCATTAGTACCTTGTCCTAAACTTTGGGCTATAAGGCATATGCATATTTTATTTTTGTGATTCCCACATAACACTCCCCAGAGCAACAGCAAGAGCAAACAAATTGAAAGAACTCAGTATTGCACCTGCTTGCACAAAGCAGACAGCAGGTTAGCAACTGATCAACAAAGGCATCACTTACAGGTTTAATTCAGTAAGATCACAAAACTTTCTCCAGCATCACCGGCAAATTTTCTCTAATACTGTATCTGCATTGTTAGTGGAATACCATATTTGCCAAGAAAACTTTTCATTGAACCTTAACGTAAGCAGCAGTTTAATATGTGATGTAATCTCTGTTGTACAAGATTACTGAGGTCCTATTCAAAGAAAGCTCAGGTACTGTGGGTATTGATACACTTCGTCTGGCAACTTTGTGTATCAAAACAATGAACAGACGTGTCAGCACACGAGAGCTGGCTTTCTGCCCGATACTCCCAGCGATGGCATACTTTGTGTGAATTTGCTAGTCAATACTGACAACCAGGGCTGAACTCGGAGCACAAACCAGTCCTGGCAATTCAGTTGGACCGGCTCTGTGGGGAGGGGGGGGGGGGGCGGGGGGATTGGGGGGAGGAGCTAGTGAAAAGCACTGCTGCTGCTTTTGTTACAATGGGCCGATATTGCAGCACTGCTGCAAAACGGCCACCAGTGAAAAAAGAAGGCCCCCACCACTCAAAAAACGCCCCCCACCGCTCCATATCATCTGGAAAATACCCGGCGCCCACTACCCACTATGGCTTGTCCGGCCCTGCTGACAACAATCGCACAAATCTTTTTATTTCTTTTACCACACACAGATATACATGCAACCAAAAAGCAGGATAACTGAAGTCTCAATAGGAGTGGGGGAGGGGGAGATTTTTTATTTTGAGGGAGAATTAGGGAACCAAATTGATTTCTCTATTGTGAGATTCTATAGTATGGTAAAGATGATTTTGTTATATCATACCACAAGCATGCAATAAGATTTATGAGTTTTTTCAATATACAAGACGATACACCTAATTAGTAGTACAGGTGCTATTTATTGCATCTGATAAATAATGATACCACAGGGTACATTATTTATTGATATGATAAATAGCACCTAATATGAATCTGTGGGGAATTAAAAAACTGTCCACGTTTTCAAATTGAAGCAACTCTGATTTTTAAGAAATTCTGCATGGTCTGTAAGGTGACTACCCAAATTTGTGTCCACTGCAGGACATGTTTGTGGTACTAGATTAAGGGAAAGTAGCAAATAAATGCACTATATCCCTTCCCTATGAAAAAAGATAACATCAATAAACTCCTGACCTTCTGCCCGCAATGTGCTATTGCTGTTTAGATGCTGCCTACAGTGAGATAAAAGCATACACAATGCACTTTTTCATTCCCTCAAACATGTCCCTTGTTTTCCTTGATCCTGGTCCAACTTTTCTATTTCTAATGCCCCTTCCACCACACTACACTTTTACGTAACCATGATATCTTGTTAGGTTTCCAAAATGTGATTGTCAGGTTGCACGCAGTGCTTTACAACTGTTAAACATTCTCTGACCCCAGTGGTGACCGCCATACACAAAAGGTGGTGAGGCGGGTGGGCTTTGCGCTGGAGGCATAACACGGGGGGGGGGGGGGAATACAGTATTAAATAAATAAATAAAATGTACCTTATGCTGCCGGCCGCCTCCAGCATTACGTGTCTTTACGCCGCCTCTACTCTTCCTGCCTGCTGGTCCAAGCAGCCCCTGGGAAAGACTCCCGGTCCATTCCCCACGCTGCAGAGCAGGGCGGGATTGGTCTGAGCAGGCAGGAAAGAAGCTCTGCTCAGACTAGGGAGTCTGTGGGGTTTCTCTAGCCTGGCTGCTCAATGCAGCTGACCTAGAGAAAACCTAAGTGCGCATGTATGTTTTGGTCGGCCTGAGACGGCCGGACAAAGCACATGTGCGCACTTAGGGAGTGGTGTGCACGTAGCACTCTTCCTACCACTGACATGCATAAACCCCGCACCTCCCAACACTGCTGGCTCAGAGCTGGCAAATGTAAAATAAAACGATGCAAGAGCATCGTTTTATTTTATATCCATGTGCATGGTCCAGCCTGAAATTCTCTGTGCACCCAGTGACAATTACTGTTGCCTGTGCTAAGCTGCCTGCTTTTGCATCCTAGTCATTATAAAAAAAAGTGTTCATATCTCCAGCCCACACGCAGTCACAAAACTGGTCCACTTCACCACAAGACGGGCCTAAACACTGCCACAAAACAATCCCACAATCTCACGTGTCAAGCAGGTCTTACTTACATAGTCAGGTTGTCATATAGGCCAGTCCGACCCTGTGGAACCACAATGTCAATACCAACAAGAATGTTTGGTTGCACGGAAAAACTTGACATTCAAACTGGATTTCTTTGATTTATAGTATTGTATTGGTGTATATGTGTCGTTTTTCTTACCTCTTTTTCGACTCCAGGGTCGGACTGGCCGTGCCAGGCATCAGGTGTTTCCCCAGGATGCTGGAAGGGTTGGAGCCAGTTTTGTAGTGGTGGAGGCCGGTTTTGTTATTGGGTGCCAGTTTTGCAGTGGTGCTGTAAAATCAGCCCCCAGTAACAAAAGCAGCAGGCAAGCATTTCCTGCCCCTGGGGGCTAAGCAGTTTGTCTTCAGGGGCTGGTCCAAGACCATTGCCAGAGCTGCTTTGGGTTCCCAGTCAGGCCCTGGTCACTTCCTGGATTTACACTTCCTATAAGTTTGAGTTAAGGCACCAACCGCCACTCTTAAGCTGGTAATAAATGGTCACTTGTTGTTGCTATCATGGATGGTGTTCTGCGTACGCTTTTAGGGACAGATATATCAAGTGTTTTACCGGTTGTGACTGGTAGAAAGCCTCTTGGGATGCATCAACCAAAATGCATTCGCAAAATAGGTCATCACAATTTTTGCGATGACCTATTTTGCAAATGCAGTGATGGAATCATAATTTGCGATTCCCAAAATGAAATGCAGGAAGCATTTTAATAATGCAACTTTGCATTAAGGAATCGCAAATTACCATCAACTTCAAGTTGATGGTAGTTTGCAAATCATTAGAAAAATGCACAACATTTTATTTTTCTAAGTGCCACATGGTGCACACGCAAGTCCTTAGGGCATGTGTGTGCGCCACATGTGCACACTTACCTTTTTTGGAGATGCATTAGGGGGGCCTTAGACCTCCTAGCACCCTTGCAATTGCATTCGCAATTTGCGATTACCTATTAGAGAATGTGTAGGAATCACTATTTTTTTAGCAAATCCTACATACATTGCATTTTGCGATTCCAAAATAGTGAATCGATAAAATTCGCTATTTCAGAAACGCAAAATACATTCTTGCTACATCTGGCACATAGACATTAATTCACTATCAGCCTGATTCATGTACATGCCGTTTTGCGTGTCCCTAATAGCGAATCATAGCGATTCGCTATTGAGGACACGCAAAACGGCATTCATGTAGGAATTGCTACTTAAATAGCGATTCCTACATGTTCTTTATTTGCGAGTAGCAATTTGCTACTCGCAAATACTCCCCATTCATTCCTATGGGCCAAGAGGCCCATAGGAATGAATGGGGATTTGCGAGTAGCAATTTGCTACTCGCAACTAAGATAGCGATTTTAAGGGTGCCAGGGGTGTCCAAAGGACGCCCTGTAGCACCCCTAAAATGCACTTTTGGACAGGTGTTGCGCACACACATGTCCAAAGGACATGTGTGTGTGCTACATGCAACTTTGAAAAATGCTTTTAAAAGCATTTTTCTGAGTTTTTGCTATTTACCGACAGGTCTGACCTGTCGGTAAATAGCGGCCCCAAAAGTCCAAAATCGCTATTTTGTTTTGTGTCATGAATAGCATTTGAGGAATCTCTATTAGAGATTCCTTAAATGCCATTCCACGCAAATATGCGAATTCTTACATAGCGATTTTTGCATTTGGTATCATGAATACCAAATGCAAAAATCGCACTCGCAAAGGGCCAGATTCTCAGAATCTGGCCCTTTGCGAGTGCAAATTACCTACATGAATCAGGCTGAAAGCTTCTTACAAGTAGGAGTTCAATTTAGGTGTGCAACTTGTGATGAAAAAAGGGCAATCCTAGATCACCAAGTCGGCATTGGGGGAATTTAGTTTGTGACTATAATAATTCCTCCAGGATCTTGAAATCTTTGCATTTGTAAATATTGGTTTAGGGAGCGGTTGGTGGTTCAGGCAGGCCCACCTCCGTTAAAAAGTACATAAGTTTGTGGATGCTGCTGTCCCAGTTCTCATTCAGACTTGAAATGTAACAGATTTTCTGTTTTGAAATATATATTTTAAAAGGTTTTTAGATTTAAAAGCATTGTAAAGATTATTTACTATACTATTTCATTTGTTTCACAGCAACCAAGTTAACATAATTTTCTTGAAAAAGGAAATGTAATGCCTATGAACAAACAGTGGTATTGCTCTTAATAGAATGAAATAAAAATAAGAATGTTAGCTGTCAATGGCAATATGAAAAACAAGGCAACAAACTACGCGTTGTTCTAAAAGCAAGAGATTGTCATTGCTTTGCGTACATTGGCTCTACTGCCCTTTATCGATGCCAACTTTTGCTTGCACAAGAGGCACTGTCGCAGCACTGACTTCAATAGGCAACGTCAAGTACGCACTCAACCCATTCAGCAGGTTTTTCTTATGACTCAGCCCTTGCCTCACTGCTAAAAAGAGCATTCTCCTACGGTATTTCTCGATGCCACAGCCCTCGTAAACTTCCACACTTCCAGCTACACGTCCTCACACTTCACCATATCCCAAAATACGTCAGTGTTAGCGGGAAACAACCTTTACAACACAGTCATTACATCGCACTACCTTTACATATCCATATATTCAGTGCTAGCACCAATGTGAGGATTTGGAGGAAAGAAGAACAGAAATAAAGAAAGATAAATGGTGGCCACACAATAAGGAGATACATGAGCCATCAAAGTCAACTTACCAGTCAATAATATCCACATCGAAACACAGTCCGAAAATTTGAATGTGAGAAAAAACATTTTGGAGCATTTAGGTTCAGGTATAATTTATCCTTTTTATGTAGCAGTATTACAGCATTTTGCATCAGCGCTAGAATATGTCACATATTTTTTCAGACAGGAGATTAAGGGCCAGTTGTACGAAGTATTTGTTTTGCGAGTTCCTAATTGCGTTATTATGCTAATCGCTATTAGGAAACCGCAAAACACGAATGTGGAAAAGCTGTCCGGTCCCACTCTCCGGCAAGAAAATGAGTCGCTTTGCAAAATAAGGAATCCCAATTTGGAATTAGTAATTTGGTCGCAAATAGTGAAGGCATTAAAAAAAATAGAGATTTTTACTTCTTTGTTGAGGGAGATTACCCCTGAAACAGGAAGTGCAGGATCCCAGCAGCCAGGAAGGGAAACAGAGAGAGGCTGGAGAGATGCAGAGCAGAGACAGTGATCTAAGGACCCTAAACACCAGTCACCCAAAACCAGGAATAGCCAGTCAGGAGCAGGGGAAGGAGGTAGGGGGAAGGACAAGAAAATTGAAGTTCTAGGAGCAGGCCCTTGAGATTTTCACTGAGGAGTGTTGCAACAACCACAACCCCCTGTTTCGCCGGGCATCCATGATTATGCCAGAGATAAAGAAGCAAAAGATATAGAAGGGGATACAGCAGAAAATGAATGCTGTGGGTGTGACATAGCGTTCTTTCGAAGAGATTCGCAAAAGGTGGTACGACCCCCATTCATGCATTAAGGGAAAGGTTGCAACGCACCTGAGTGAGTCCCGTGCCACATGAGGTGAACCCGCAACTGCACCTCCACTCACGACACTGGAGGCAATGGTGGGGTCCACCCTGGAGCCAGAGGCTGTCATTGGATTTGCCAACTTGGACACGTCTGCCCCTGTCCTGTGCTGTGCCATCGCAAAGTAAGAGCAAAACTTTAATTATGGCAATATTTCTGAGCTTGGACCTGGTGTCCACATGCATGTAAAAGAAACTTAAAAAAAATATCTTCATAGGAATATTCCAGGTCCAAATTAGCCCACATGGTGCATTATGGAACTCGTAGTCATAGACAAAAACAGTGTAGTCACTGTCAGACATTTGTAGAATAAATATGTACAACCAATAAGAATGGATTCCACACATAACATTTTTAATGGCATCTCCATTATCCAATTAGATGCACCTGGGGAAGACATTGATCGCCCAATTGCTGATGGTGAAACACAGGCACAGATGGTGGAAGAAGAAGCAGTAGTGCTGTAAGTGCTCCATAAGTTTGTCCATCTCACCATAGCGCTATCTATAGAAGGTGAGGATGTAATACAGCAACCAACTCCAACCTCCAACAAGTCGTCAGGTCCCAACAGCAGCGCCCCACTGTGCATGCCCGTAGGCTTCGTCACAGTTCGTAGGCTTGTGGGACTCCGGTAACTTTCAAACAAAAGGGGTGTATGGTGGGCTTGAGTCGTCGATGCTACAGGTTCAGTGCCTGCAGCACAAACAGATCAGAATGGTCAACAGAAAACTGCAGTCAATGCAACAGTCCGCTACAGTGAGATTCAGCACAGTGGCCAATCAGTTGACAGACAATCAGGCCTGCTTTGACAAAAAAATGGACAAACTTACAAGTGCCCTTGAAAAACTCTGGACTGAGATGTCACAGGATAGAAGCACTCAAAGGCACAGAGAGAGGAGCAGTTCTGTGTGCATGGATGCCATGACCTGGGCCATTGCAAGAATTGCACTGTCCACCATTACACTATCGCAGCGTACTGTGACGCTACAGGTGGAGATGGGCCTCTTCAGTGGGGATTTCTCAACAGGCCTCAGCCCGATAACTGCTGCAGTGGAAGCAACACATTCTTACATATCGGCATTCACATTAATTGCCAGTACCTAATCCGTACTCATCATCAAACTCCCCACTTTCCTGTCGTCTGTATATTCCGCTGTGCCTAAACATGAAGGAGTCATGGGTGCTCCCTTGACACGATGTCAGTTACTATGTTGTGGGCATTGCAAACTACTTGTATATTAAGGAAATGTGTGTTTTTCTGATTCCTAAAATGGTATTCAAGATGGGATGGGGGACATATGGGCACGTGTGTCCCATCTATGCACCGTATGACCTGGGGAAATTTTGCAATCCTGCAAACTTGCAATTTTGTAATTCGCATTTCCTCATCATTCCTGGGCATGTATATGTGGTGGTGGATGTTGAGAAGCATGGCGTTGAGAAATGATCGGAAAAAACGTGAACGCTCACTTTGGGACACCCCACCTGCAACAGTTACCACATCCTGGTAACTGCCAGTGGCTTATAGGTGTAACGAGCACAACACTTGGACATGGGTGAGGATGGAATTGCTGTGCATAGTACTGCTTTCTAGGTGTGGCTTTAAGAGGGCAATTAACTCCAAATTTACAGTGCTATTTAGCCTGTTTTTGTCAGCTATCTCTTCCTCTGTTTGTTAAAAAATGGTCAGCCTGAGTCTGAATATACTCTCTTGTCTCCGCCTCCTCCTCCTCTGCGAAGCAACCAGGTTGCACATGCTCCTTGCTATCCTGAATAGGGCAGCAATTGTTGACAGTCGTGGTGCAATCTGGTTCAGCTTTTACGCTTTGAACCCAGTTACCACCTGGTAGGAATTGGTGGTAAATTGCATGTGCAAACGTGCCAAAGTGCAACTAATCGCTATTTGCGACTCCCGTGACTATCCTGTTTGTGAGTCGCTATTAGCTATTTGTTATTACTAACTCGCTATCTCCATTTGCAAAAAAATAGCGACTCGCACACCAGTCGCATCGCTATTTTTGGTTTGCAAATCGCTTCCGTACATGTTTTACAGCCCTTTTTCCATTTGCAAACCACTTTGCAACCGTTTTGCGAGTTGCTATTCTTTTTTACATCTGGTCCCAGGTTATTTGCCCAAAATCGTACAATGATGAGCTGAGGCCGAGATATAAACCCTGGACCTTCTCCAGTGAACAAACAAAAACTTAAAACATGCAGGAACCAAATTTGAACCCATCTAATTTCAATCAACCTAATTTCAATCATAAATGTTTAAGCTTCACATGAAAAGAAATCCCATGTCGGGTCAGATTTACAATCCTTCATGCAAAGAAGCGCTGTGTTAAAAATGCAGTTGCCTGACAATGATGTCATCAGCTGTGCTGCCACTAATTCTGGTTGTTATGTGTACACAGTGCATCACACTGTGGAAGAAAGGCAACGCTGCACTGTCAGAGGCAGGCTTTGAACTGCAGGTCCCATACAAATTCCTATGTGTAAACATCTACACATGGGGCAGGCATGTAAGATGTACGCTCTAGGGTAAAGCATGCATGTTACATGTAGACATACCAGGCTGTTTACAATACATCCCTTGCTTTCACCTGTTTTTCTTTGCATTACGTTTTTCAGCAAAGGAAGATCACGCCATTTTAGTAAATCTGGCTTTATACCAAAACCTAGGGCCTCATTTATGAAAATGACGCATCGCTGCGTGAAAGCAGCGATGCGTCACTTCTCAGTGCGCCCTCCTTGCGACATACCTGATGCGTCATATTTAATGTATGACGCACATGTCGCAAGGAGTTACAGATACGTCAGTATTTCTGACGTATATGTAAGCGCAAAAGTGACGCATTGCTGGAGTGTGTCAGAAAAGTGACGCAACTCCAGCAATGCGTCCTTTCACATGGGGCAAGCCCCATGTGAAAGGGCCTGCGTCAGTCTTACGCCTGCTGTGAGGCAGGCGCAAGATTTTGACGCAACGGCATCCTAGAAGTGACGCAGTGAAATCTCATAGATTTCACTGCATCACTTCTATGAGGCTTTTTGCGGGGGAACGCCCCCCCCCCCCTGCATACATTATACCTGACGCAGGTATAATGTAGCCCAGGGCTTTACAAAGTGACGCATCTGCTTAGATGCGTCACTTTGTAAATAGTGCGCAACAGGAGGCATGTTTTACG
The DNA here is from genome assembly GCF_964261635.1 of Lissotriton helveticus. Lineage (NCBI taxonomy): Eukaryota > Metazoa > Chordata > Amphibia > Caudata > Salamandridae > Lissotriton > Lissotriton helveticus. The sequence continues at coordinate 994,279,693 of NC_136067.1, forward strand.
CTGCCGATGCGTCACAAAAAGTGACGCATCGGAAGCGCAAAACTGACGCAAGGCCTCATAAATGAGGCCCCTAATGTTTTGGGCTTGCGTACCTCATAAACACTCCCCTTGCATATATTAGCAGGGGATAGTACAAAGAGGTCTGGACGGATGTCAGATTCTGCACAAACTAACATTTGTGCATGAAATTTGATTAGTCAGTGCTGTTAGCAGCTCTTTGTGGTGCTCAGCCCTGCATGAGAACAATTGTAAATGCTTAGTAGATCTAGGGTCATATGTATCAAAGGGTTTTACCTATTCTGTGTCTGTGTTTGCACTCGTTGACGCGCGGACATCATTTTCCCTCGATACTACGACCACAAGGCTCAAGGCTAGGGATAGCGGATTTGCTTCCCTGAGCCTCCCGATCGCTTATCCGGCGTCGGACTTTTTCTAATTCCTTGACTACAAAGACGCTTGGAAAGCATTCTCTTCCACGCGTCCTCCGTCTCTAACACCCGATCAGGACCGGGTTGGAACTATCACCGGTCCGACGACACAGCTTATATCATCATGCCCTACAGCCCTGAAGAGTCACGGGTTCACAGCGGTGTTGACGAAACACGTGTCGGCTGGTTTTTTCTTGTGAAACAAGTACTGAAATTGATTGAATAAACACCTTACGAGTCAAAGACATTGGAGTTTGATCCTATCCTTTCCATCAAATGAATACCGAACTTAACTGTTGAATATATATGTAGGTTGTGTGCGCTTGACTTTGTGTTCATATTTACAGGAGATAGAGGTTCCCTCCATCTTCCTTTTTCTGAGACTAGGGTTATCTCAGAGCATGTAGCACCAACCACCCCAAAAAAATCTCTTTCAAGTAACCCATTCACCACTACCCGTAGAGCGCCTATATATTTCTGAACACTCTCTTAACCCCTCGTTGAACCTTATGGGGAAATATGTTAGTACATATAGCTCCTAATGTCTTGTAGCAGTGTAACAACAGTGCCTTGAGCCCTGGTGCACAAAAACAAAAAAATTATGGGTGGAATACTTAAGTTAATCTCAGACAATGGTAATTAACTGTGGCCACTTTCTTATCCATCGCAATTTTTATTTCTGCTCTATACCGCTCCAGGGACCAGCCATATGTACATCAGTTCTGTTCCTGCTCCAAATAAACACATAAAACATTAGGAGAATGCAATCCTAGAGGACGCTATTCTTTCTGCACTGTTCCTATAGGAACCATTTAGCCTAATGCGAGCATGAAAGATCACACCCTCTTCCACCTGGTTGATTAGTGACAAACAGCCAGAATTTGGGTGCAGTGGACCCCTCATGCCCCTAGGCTCCGTTCCACAGAATATCCAGCATTAGTGAAAGCTGGGTCCTTGGATGCCTTCAAAGAGCATTAAAAATGGAACCTGTTATGGTCTGTTCTGAGGCCCTGTGTCTCCGGGTGAACTAATGAAAATAGTCATTATGATGTAAGTTTATTCCTCATTTTCACTGAAGTAGTCCAGTGGTTAATTAAAAAAAAGAAATGCCTCGGCTCCCGTCAGGAGGCAGCTTGCACCAGCCCATTTCTCCTGTTAGTGACGCCTAAAATATAACCAACTGCTAACCATGAAAGTGGGTAGAGGATGTGGCGTAGTTCCCAGAGCTGTCGACTGCAGAACTGGGGAACCAGCTTTGAGTCTCGGCTCAACTTCCTGTAATTCTGGGTAAATTGCTTAATCTCCCCGCGCCTTCCATAAAATATTTTGTCCTTAATTGGTGCTCATGAAATGCGCCGGTGTTGATTAAGTGCCAGTGCTTAGCTCCGGAAACCACTGGCTCAAATTAAGCTCTGAAGAAACCTGAGCAGAAAGTAAAGTGGCATGCACATCAACATCTACTTTAACCTTACTACATGCATCTGTGAACAGGGCTGTCACCAGGGGAGGGCTGAAGAGGCTCTTTCCCCCAGCAGTATACTTTTAGGGATCCTACTCCCCTGTTAGAATATATTAAGAAGCAGTCCTGACCTGTTCCTTTCTGATGAAGCTAACGTGGCTACACCACTAGGTAGCGCCAATACTCTTTTCCCTTTCTGAAGCATAAATGTTTTCCTAATTATGAGTTGCTCCTTGCAAAGCAAACTAAAAAAGGAACCAAGTAAATGTTTGGCCCCAGCCCCTCAAAGCTCCTGCCAAGTCTGTCTGTGATTGATTTCCACATTTTGGCCAAACAAATTTAGCATCCCTTTGAGTTCAGAGAGTGTTATTTCACTGCAGAGGAAATATTGTTAAAATAAAGTGAGAGGCACCTTGTCATTGCCTGCTTATCCTATTCTCTGTGCACATTTACCTTGGCTAATGCGAACTCTCAATCAATGAATGAATCAATCAGGGGTGTTTAAAGCGCGCTACTCACCCATGAGGGACTCAAGGCGCGGGGGTGTGCAGCTCCGGATCAGTTGAAGAGCTAGGTCTTCAGTCTCTTGCTGAGGGTGTGCAGAGGGGGGAGTGTCTGATGTTGACCAGGAGCTCGTTCCAGTCCTTTGAAGCGACGTAGGAGAAGGCTCCACCTGCTCTGGTTCTGCAGATGCGTGTGGTCTCTATCAGGGCGAGGTCGGCGGAGCAGAGGTTCCTTTTGGGTACGTGGAAGGAGACTCTTTCGTTGAGGTATTTGGGTCCTATGTTGTGGATGGATTTGTAGGCGTGAACTCTGCCTCCTGACAACAGAAGAGAATGATGGTGATTGTCTCAGTAAAACTGAGGGAACTTAGTGTCAATTAATCCAGGAAACAGAGTGGATGACGATGAACAGACAGTGTAATGTTCTCACCTAACCTTTCACATGAATTGATAGCAAAAGCCAAAGATATGCCAAGGAGACTCAAACTTGGAGTTCCATCCCCTTCGATGGGCAGCAGCACATGGCCTGCAGATTCGTTTTTGACCTCTTCGGTTAAGTAGCTTCACAGAGTTACTTAAGTTGAATTTCTCTAGCAGCATCTCTTAGGTTCCCAAACAGGCCCGGACTGGCCGTTGCGGGCACCGGGCAATTCCCCGGTCGGCCGCAAGGGTGGGGGCCGTTTTTGGGCCCCTGGGGGCCGTTTTTGTGACAGGGCCGTTTTTGCAGCAAAGCTGCAAAATCGGCCCTATAACAAATTCGGCGGAAAAGCGGCCCTGGTAAAGAGCTTGGTGGCATCCCCCCCCTCCCCAGGGGGAGGAGGGGGGGCCGGCCGAGCACTTTGCCAGGGCCGGTTTTGGTTCCCAGTCTGGCCCTGTTCCCAAACAGCGTTCTCATTATTATTGTTCTAGGTTTTTAAGCAACCTTGTCAACGGTTCACTTCTAGACCAGGGCATGGCCTACAAGTAGTGCTTAATTTGAGCTGATGGTTTCCTATGCTTAGCACTTAATTAGTTTCTGTGTCTCATCGCCGGCACTTAATTGTCATCACCACACTTATGACACTCTGCCACATGGTGGCGCTGATCATCTAAGTTAAAGATGAACAGAACAATGGTTGTTTATGATGCAATATAAATTAAACAAAAATACTAATACCTTCCTCCCCAGCCATTCCTTTAGCTTCGGTGATCTAAAATAATCTGAACTGTCGCACTGTCAGGCCAGAGAGATGGTTAGTAGTTGTTTTGGTACCTTCATTAGCAGCGATGACGGGGCAATGGGTGGTGCAACCTGCAGTGGCCTTCTGTTCAGGACCCTGGCACTATTATTTTACAAATTAAGCACTACCAAGTATCTTCTTGCATTGCCCATAGGAATTCTCACTGAGATCATGGCTGGTGCTGTCACAGTCAGGTCTGCAATGGCAGTGATTCGTCAGCATAGAGGTCACTAAAAGCTCCCCAGTCAACATTTCATGCAAGTATCAAGAAATCAGACAAGGTAAAAGAGAAAAACGATGAATATAACAGGGCACAAACGTTAGTACACCAAAATCTCCAAGCTGCAAAGAAGAGTTCCTTTCATCTGAAATAACCACTTAAAAGATATTACTAGTGGGCCATAATTAAGTAACTAGTTATTTTCTTGCTCCACACAACAATGACAGCTGTTCTTCATTCACGTAGGTATGTGCAGGTAACGTTTTTTTTAAAGATTCTTTTTATTAACCAAGAAAAAACGAACGCTTCAGTTGGAAACAGAGTGAGTATACATGTCAGGTGGTGTAGCTTAGGCATATACATAGATACATTCATTTTGCGAAGTCCCGCAGACCCAACATTTCCTCTCATGAGCAGATAAAGTTATTCATAAACTTCATTGTTCAGCAGTACTGTCTTTGTTTTGTGGGATGGGTTTTCCAACCTTTATCCATGGTTGGTCGGGTGTTCTAAGACATATTTCTAGGCTAACCAATGACCGTGTTATTTTAATTACTTCCATATAGATTTGTTGTATGCACATCTTTCTCATGTGCAGTCTAAAAATAAGGTATGGATCAGCCCCTCTATGAACCATCATTGGGCAATCTTGCTTTGGGACATCCCCAAAGGCAAGTGGTGGCTGGTGACATTTCAAAGTGGTAGGGCGTAAAAGTTTGGGATGAATTTTGCAAAGGGAGCGAGTACAGCCAGCATAAGGGTGTTCAGTCAATACATTATTCACCCAATCATCCCCATTTATTCATCCATGTTTCCATCATCCACTGCATTCATCTGTTTCATGCATACATCCATCGATCTATCTAGAGACTCTCCCATTCACTCATCCACCCACCATCCCCCGCCAAGCACCCTGCCCGCAGCGATTGAGGCCACTCAAGCCTTGGGTTAAGAGAGGATTCTAGAAATGAAAACACAGCACCACAGAGGGATAGAACGTAGTTCAACAATGCAATTAAAGGTGTCCCTTCCTCAACTTGTAATGCAAACTTCATGTGTCCAGTTCATCAAAATGCCTGTAATGACTCTTGAAACCGATTTGAACAGCTTTGTTTTTTACAGACTGGCTTCTAATTTTTATAGAAGTGTGTTTTTTCCCGTTTTTGCTAGTTTTAGGAGACATCTTTGTGCGTTTTCTGAGTACAGTGTTCTGTGGTCTCACTTATTGTGGTGTCATCGGGAACAAAAGACACGTGATGTCACTTTCGTGATCCCTATGATATGGGTAAAATGAAACATTTAAGGAATGCATCTAACAAGACCACAAGATAAAAAAAACCTGTGCAATAAATAAGTGCCGGAGCTTGAAATTATAAGGGTGTTTCGAAGGTAGATTTGTAATAGGTATTTGGCATTGCCAATCACCCAAATTAGCCATCCCTCTTTGACTTACACCGCCCCCTCTGCAAGGTTAGTGTACGGAGTGAGTAGCCAGGTGCCCAGTCCTAGTAAAGGACGTATTTCTAAAATGAGGCACGGGGCACCTCACACAGAGGCGCAATGCCCCTCCCACCCCTGAAGAGGAACCGCCCCTCTCTGGACAGCTAAGAATGCATCGAGTACCCCAGCACAGGGGCACCCCCACATGGTATCCATTTTTGTCGGCGCTATTGAGCCGACTCAAAACAAATACAGACAATTTATAGGCCTGACAGGTGGCCCGGAAAGAAAGAAAATGAATGCTCTGAGCAAATGATGGAGTGATTTCAGTCTGTCTGTCTTTTAGGAAGGGTGCCTTTTTGGGCTTCAGAGAAGGTTGTTGTCAGTTGGCAGCCACAACCCCGTCGTAGGAATGAGCAGGAGACAGTGAGACTTACTTGCCAGCTCAGCAGCATTCCAAACTGCCCGGTAGCCAGTCCGGCCCTGAACTTGCGTTTGTTGCTGTAGCCTGGTGTAAGCATGCCCTTCCCTCGTAGTCACCCCGGGACCATAGCAAGGCCGGCGGCATGGTAGGCCGAGTGGAACTCCTAAGTGTCTGCAGGCAACGATGCCAAGATCAAAGGAGAGTCGGTGGAGATGCTGGGACTGAGCTGCCTGCACTCCGCATAATCTTGACCACGTGCCTCTCTCTTCTACAGTGACTGCAGCCGGTGCCAGTGTCTGTCCCGAGCAGCACACACATGGTATACAGCACACCTATTATGCCGAAATCAGAGCTGCGCAGCCAAACTCTTCCACAGACCACTCCCCCATCTCTCATTATCCAATAAGGAGGCCTACAAGTAGCTTGAAGGCAAGGGAGTGCTCCAATTGTTGCCAGCCACTACTCAGTCTTTAGATAGGCCAGCCCTGCCCCTTGCCATTCATTTCAATAGCACGCTGCTAAAAACGCCTGGGCTGCAGCATAAGCGCCCCATTTAAAACCAACCATTTGGGCGCTTTCTCTGGCCACTCCCTTCAGGCTGACATCACTCTTCTGGCATGTGCTTCGAGGGCGAGCAATAGTCCTCACCTTGGCCAGCACATACGCAGGAGGTCTCTGACCTCAACCCTTCCCAAAAAGTGAAACAGAATTTTTAATCACACGCAGCAGTGAGCACTTAATTTGAAGCTGCTGCATGGCGTGCCGTACAGTCTCTCTCTTTTATCTCCTCCAGTCGCTCCGGATACTAGTCCCGAAGCTAGTAGGGCAACGCCCCTTTCGCCCATTAACACCCTGCCAAAGGCACATCAGTGATGTCACTTTGCTTTGTGACCTATTCACAAAGGTGTATTCGGCACTAAAACCTATCATTAGGGTTGAAAATACCTCAATTTATGCCCGCCTGAATTCATAAAAGATTTTCTGGAAGGTGTAAGTTCAGGGCACCCACTTTTCTCACAGGCTGAACGCCATCCACCCTGCCAAGACTTTGGGCACCAATGAATATTGTGCTGAACTCGTTGTGTAATTTCCAAACACCGGGGCGCTTTCAGCAGCTTCTGCGCGTTGTCTGCTTTCCATCTGCAAAAAGGGGGGTATGGGGCTTTCTTATTCCTGACTCCTGCTGGGCTCATAACAAAGGCCGAATTTGAGGGGTCATCAGGCATCCTTTTTTTCAAATCTCTTGGCTGGAGCAGTCAGGAACATCACACCTGATGCAAATGAAGTGGAGGGCAAACAAAGGCTCACACCTTCTTAGCACTTCACACATACTTAAGAGAGGCAGCTTTTCGCTTTGTTCAGTCCCTGTTTTGGAGATATGCATGCACTGTAAGAATCTCAGATGTCAGATGTGTTGGTCTCTCCCACTATTTACACAAAGCAAATTGCATTTATATAGAGCTTATTTCCCCTGAGGAGGGGTTTAAATAATTTAAGTACCACTATTTCTTCTTGTACAGTCCTACTCATTCCAATGCAGAGTGTCAGAGAGCTTTACATCAACATGTGCATATTACATAGGCCCCGGATCCCCCAGCATGCTCCACACCCGCCTACCCACCGAAACAAGCACTTGGGAACAGGTGGGTTTAAAAAGGCCATGTTTAATTACACTTCATAAACATGACATGTAAATCGTTTATACATTTCTCAAATTATGAGCAACATCCCTCCTTTATTATCAACTCTTCTTCATCAACTTTATTATACGTTTCAACTTGTATTTATTTTGCTCATAACTTCTTGCTTCTCACAGCACCAAGGGGCCTTCAGGTTCGCATCCCCCAAGTAAAGATGCCCGCGCCAGGTGCAACCCACCTGCGCCCCCCGAGCGATGGGCCCCAGCCCTCGGGTCCTTGTCCGCCATTTCCAGGGCCCCACCTCTCATCCACCACGCTGCTAGGAGGCTCGTACCTGACGCCCTTGCCTCCCCAGCCGGTGGTCTCCATCCCCCTGCGGAGAGCTTACCCTCTCTCCCCTCAGTGCTGGCGTAGGGAGTGCGCAAGGCGGACTCCACTCCATTTTTCCAGTCTATCAGTGTTCAAATGTCTCTTTTCCGCAACGCACCCTCCAAATCACTGCCTCAAGGGACGGGTGGGTGGGAGATTAAAGTTAGCTGACTAACGGACAGGGAGTGGGCGATCAGGTCCGGCGCAGGCGGGGAAAGAGGCCGAGTTGACCGTGACCCAGACCTAAATAGGTCATGGCCTCTGCCCCACGCCCCCACCGGACGTGCGTCACCCGCCCCCTGACCCGGAAGTACTTCCCAGGATGGCTGCCCATAGGGCAGCCTCCTGGGACCTAAGACCAATAGCGGCGCGGTGTGGGCCGGGGGGCCGGGCCCTAAAGGCGGGCTCGTCTAGCCTCGCCCTTGGTATAGGCCCCGGATCCCCCAGCATGCTCCACACCCGCCTACCCACCGAAACAAGCACTTGTGAACAGGTGGGTTTAAAAAGGCCATGTTTAATTACACTTCATAAACATGACATGTAAATCGTTTATACATTTCTCAAATTATGAGCAACATCCCTCCTTTATTATCAACTCTTCTTCATCAACTTTATTATACGTTTCAACTTGTATTTATTTTGCTCATAACTTCTTGCTTCTCACAGCACCAAGGGGCCTTCAGGTTCGCATCCCCCAAGTAAAGATGCCCGCGCCAGGTGCAACCCACCTGCGCCCCCCGAGCGATGGGCCCCAGCCCTCGGGTCCTTGTCCGCCATTTCCAGGGCCCCACCTCTCATCCACCACGCTGCTAGGAGGCTCGTACCTGACGCCCTTGCCTCACCAGCCGGTGGTCTCCATCCCCCTGCGGAGAGCTTACCCTCTCTCCCCTCAGTGCTGGCGTAGGGAGTGCGCAAGGCGGACTCCACTCCATTTTTCCAGTCTATCAGTGTTCAAATGTTTCTTTTCCGCCACAAGGGAGACTAGGGCCCTCAGGTCCGTCGCCCTTCCCCCCTGCCGCCAAGTTCAGCACAAATGACCAAATGCCTTGAATCCAAGCATCCATACCAATGTCCGACAAATGCACCCCATCCTGGTGAAACATTTCAGATCCCGAGATCATCCTGTGCGGGAGATGTAGCAAGCGGCCCTTTCCTGAGCACATCTTTGCTAATTCTCCGTTGAGACGCCTCACAGACACATTCACCGGGTACGGCCGGATCCCATTGCCCCACCATCGTCGCGGGATCATGCATGACCATGCTATCCTGGCATGGGGGAAGGTTCGCCCCAGCCAAGCAAATTCTGTAAGTAGTGCCTCCTTGACTGCGAGGCGGCCCCTGTCGACCATGTCGTTGCCGCCCAAGTGGATGATGACCAATGCGGGAGACTGCCTCTCACGCCCCTTGATGTCTTCCACCAGCCGCCGCAGGTGCCGAATCCGCATTCCTCCCACACCATGCCACAAAAACTCCGTCCCTTCCAGCCCGGGTGGCTTCCGCACTCGCCGTTGCCGCAGTCGCACCGCTGCCCGTCGAACGAACGAGTGTCCCAATACCCACACCACCTTCCCTGGCATACTAGTAATCGGAGAGGAAATAGAAAAGTCAAACATGGGCATGGCAATACACGACGTCATAGCAATTCGGGCCTTACATATCGTTTAAAGCAGTCGGACGACCAACGGCCCACCTTCTTCACAGCCTTGGAAGAAAACCCTGCCCCTGCCGCCAATGTGGCAGCGCCTATCCTGAATGAATGGGACGAATAACCAGAATCCCCGAGGCCCAGGTCACCCAGAGCCACCCGAAGTACAGCCTTGAATTGGTATTGCGAGACACACTCACCCCCCTCATGAATGAACAAGGCCTGACTCTTCTCCCCAGGGCGGATGGCCAGGTATGCCTGCATACAGGCTACCGGGCACACAGGCGCTTCTGGCGCTGGGCACAACTGGATCCAGGCCCCTTTTCCCAGCTGGTCGGTCTTAGACTTTCTGAGGAATACCTCCATGGTCCCTGTTCTAAAATTGAGATCCCTGAACTGCAGCCCCCCATTATGATCATTGCGAGAGGACCCCACGATCTCCCCCAGACGAAACGCCCCATAAAAGGCTAACGAGAAGACTGCAGAGAATAAAGTGCTCTCAAAGGCAGAGGTGCACCGTCTAGGGAGGGCGTCTAGCATACTCTTCAAAGTCCCCACGTCCAGGGGACGTCTACTGTCTCGCTTAGGGCCTTCCCTCCTAGCCCACCCAGTTAATGCTCTCTTGACTACATAAGACATCCCTGGATCATACAAGCCGGCCAATCTGGCAAAGAATCCCACAGAAGTGACGTGCGTTCTGGCATAAGAGAGTGACCTGCCCTGGTCCCAGATGTGCTGAAGGAAGTGAAACATAGCTTGATCAGAATGCCAACATGAGAAACCCGCCTCTTGCACCAATGTCCTGTAATACAAAAAACTCTGCTGATACGTTTTCCGAGTGCGGTCACTCAATGAGGCACCTACCAGCCCCGCTAAAGCGGGGCTCCAATCTTCCACAGTGATGGTGGGAACACCGTCCTCTGATCCTCCGCTCCAGGATGGAACCTCCGAAATTCCTGCAGCTTGGAACGAGACAAAGCATCAGCAGCATGATTGTCGACCCCTGGAATGTGTGCTGCCTTAAACGTTAAATTCAACCTCAAACATGCTAACACCAACTGTTTCAACAATCTCAGCACATTCTTACACGTGGCCCCCTGTCGGTTAATGGCTTCAACCACAGACATGTTGTCTGACCAAAATATCACTGATCTGTTCCTGAAGTCCTCTGCCCAAACGGACACCGCCACCAGTATGGGGAACAACTCCAAAAAGGCTACATTTCTTGTCAAACCTGTTTTGTGCCACTCTTCCGGCCACTCCGCCCCACACCACTTAGGCCCGAGGATAGCCCCAAAGCCGACGCTGCCTGCCGCATCCGTGAATAATCCCAACTCTGAGTTGGACACCGGGACGGACGGCCAGACAACTGTGCCATTGAAATTCGCTAAGAAATCTCGCCATACTCTCAAATCTCCCTTCACCTCAGCCCGTAGGCGCACTCTGTGGTGCTTCTGAGTTAGGCCCACCATCGCCCTGGCAATAGATCTAGAAAAGGGGCGACCCATGGGGATGATCCTGAGGGCGAAGTTTAGCTGTCCAACCACGACCTGAAGCTGGTGCAAAGTCACCTTTGTACAAGCCAAGACCACATCAATGGCCTGGGAAAAGGCCTTCACTTTGTCGTGTGGTAACCTGCATTCCCCCGCCACCGTGTCAATTTCAATTCCCAGAAAAGTCATGCATGTATCGGGGCCCACTGTCTTGCCCGGGGCCAACGGAATATTAAACTCCCTGAACAAGGCCACCAGTTGGTCCAACGCCTGATTACAAGCTGTTGAGGCGGCTGGTCCCATGACCATGAAGTCATCCAAATAATGCACAACCTCCCTGCACCCTGTCTTATGCGAAAACAACCATTGGAGCATGCAACTAAAGGTCTCAAAATACTTGCATGAGACAGCACAACCCATGGGCATACACTTATCATAGTAAAACTGTTGGTTCAGTTGGAATCCCAACAGGTGATAATCCTCCGGGTGAACAGGCAACAGGCGAAAAGCGGATTCTATGTCTGTCTTGGCCATGATGGCGCCAGGCCCTAGTGACCTCACTTTATTCAAAGCTACGTCGAAGGACGAGTAAGATACTGAACACAAAGCTGGGTCGATAGCATCGTTCACAGACTCTCCCTTGGGGGCAGATAAGTTATGGATCATCCTGAATTGCCCCGGTTCCTTCTTCGGTACTACCCCCAGAGGTGAGCAGACAAAGCCTGGGAGCGGGGGGGGGCCCCGAACGGGCCCGCTACACGCCCCACACTAAGCTCCTTCCTTACCTTCAACTCAACCACCGCAGGCATCGCCCTTGCAGATAAAAGGTTATTGCAAAACTGGACCGGGGGGACCCCAAGTGCTGGAATGCGAAACCCCTCTGAGAACCCCGAGTACAAGAGTTTGGCTGCTGACCGGTCTGGATACTGATTCAGCCAAAAAACCAGTTTCCCACTGTCCACCGGGGTGGGCAGCTTATGGCTGGGAGGGCTTAACCTCTTTGCCCCCCCCTCCCCGTTCCTTGGATTTTTTAATGCACTTGAATTCGGGATGTGAGGGGTGCCCGCAAAAGGAGCATGCGTGCTTGAACTTGCACTTGTCCGGCGGCCAGGTGCACACCTTCCTGTTAAATTGCCAACATGTCCCCCGCTTCTCCCCAGGTCCCCCCTGGGATGTCCGAAAGGGCTGTCTATTGTTTTGCGACCCACATGCTTTGGCATTCACACTTTCTAACCGTACATTGACCTCCACCTGGTCCCAACCCATGTCTGGGTCCTGCACCTTCTCCCATCTGAAATCCCTATCATAGTCCAGCCAGGCTGTCCCTCCATGCGTCGTGTGCGCCTTCAAAATCCTATGCATATAGTACACCAATGGCCCCGCCAACTCTGGCTTCTTCTCAATAACCACAGTTATAAACACCTGGAAACCAAACAGCCAATTCGTGATAGATTCTTCCACCCTAGGTCTCCTATCCCTAGAGGAGTTATCCTTACCCTCCTTGTCCTTACTCTCCACTTCCATTCTCTTGGGCCTAATCAATGCAAATATATCCACGAATTCACCCTTCCAAATTTTTTCCTTCATTTCGGGAGATACGTGTGTAGCCAGGCGGCCTGGTTTAGACAAGACATATCCCTGGCCACCCCCCGCCAACGCTCCCCCCCCGGGCTCCAGGCCCTTCATCTCAGGCTTACCTCCTGAAGTACTAGGGGCGCAAGCAGGGGCCGCCACCACTGATGGTGCCACAGGGGCGTTCAAAGACTGAGCCCTAGCCAACAGCGCCAATTGTTCCTTGATCTCGCCCAGGGGGCCCCCATCCCTATTCCCAGGGGCCCAAGGCGTGACTGCCGGTACCAAGGTCGGTGCCACGGCTATTGGAGGAGGAGGGGGCGCTGAACCCGGGGCTCGGGTGAGCGCCTTCAGGGCAGTTAAAATTTCCCCCAAAGCGCCACCAGTCCCAGCGCCCTCGAATTGGGGCGGGGCGGAAGGGCTGACCACCACTGGCAGGGGCACTGCCACCTTCTCAGGAAGCACCGGGGCAGATCCCAGCGCCGCTATTGCACCCAAGATTTCTTTCAAGATGCCATCTGTAGGCTCAGAGGCCGGGGGTATCGCCGGAGCACCTGGTGCCGCTGGGGGAACCACAGGCGCTTGTGGCGCAGGTAGAGGGGCCCCTGGCGCTAGTGGTGCAGGCGAAGGAGTTACAGGCGCTTGTGGCGCAGAAACAGGAATTACTGGAGCTAGAGGCGCCGCCAACGGAGTTACTGGCGCCTGGGGCGCAGGAAGAGGAGCTACTGGTGCAAGCGGCGCCAATGGGGGGGCAATCGTTACTAACGGTTCTAAAGGAACCCTTGGAGGGGGGGGCGGCCCCGAGCCCCCACCGCTCCCCTTCTTCTTCTGTGCGCGTTTGCCCCTAGGGTTCTGTGCCCTCGGTTTCTTGGGCAGGGGAGGGAATGCTGCTTTGGGCGGGACCCCCTGCCTGCGTGGGCGCTCAGCAATGTTCGGGGGCTCCCCCTCCGGGTCGGAATGGGGCCCATCGGTCTCTCCTTCACTGCTCTCGTCGTCTTTTGAAGGAGCAAGGCCAGTAACTGCGCAATCTCAGGGTCTTTGCCCTTGCGCTTATGGCTCTGCCCCCTGGATGCCATGGTATCCCTTCGTACCGCTAACTCCCCTCTGGTTCCCGCTAACCCCACTCCCTCGCCCTTCGCCTACCCTGCCGCCAGGCAACGGCGCCGGAGCTCTGCTGCCCGTCTCTAGGCAGCTGCAGGCGAGCACGGGCCCGCACCACGTTCTCTGCCCCTAACACCTCACAAGGATGCAGCAGGAGGACGCGACAAACCAGTCCCGGACCCGCGCCCGCCCCCAGCCTCAGCTAACCCCGGCACCTCACCTGGCGACCCAGTCGGCGCTCTCTCCTCCGCCGCCCGTCGAGGTTCGTCAGCACTCCGTCTTTGTCCTTCTTCGAGGGTGAGACTATGGGGCGGGGAAGCTACTGGGCCACCTAAGTTTTTTTTAAAACTAAGATTAAAGTTAGCTGACTAACGGACAGGGAGTGGGCGATCAGGTCCGGCGCAGGCGGGGAAAGAGGCCGAGTTGACCGTGACCCAGACCTAAATAGGTCATGGCCTCTGCCCCACGCCCCCACCGGACGTGCGTCACCCGCCCCCTGACCCGGAAGTACTTCCCAGGATGGCTGCCCATAGGGCAGCCTCCTGGGACCTAAGACCAATAGCGGCGCGGTGTGGGCCGGGGGGCCGGGCCCTAAAGGCGGGCTCGTCTAGCCTCGCCCTTGGTATGTGCAGTCAATTATATAAGTTTGTAAAGGAATGTACAGGATGTGTTACATAAAACTCAGGGTGTTTGCAAGGTGTAGAAGTCATATATCATCTTCCATAGCTCACTACGCTATTATCCTTGCAAAGTGCTCAAACGTACACATGATAGACCTGTTAAACATATATGTGAGGGCTAAAGTTGTGATGTCACTTCTTGTGATGCCACTTCCTGTAAAGTCGTGGCTTGTGATACCACTTTCTATGATGTCAATTCCTGTGATGCCATGTGTGATGTCATGCGCTGTGATGTCATGCGTGATGTCATGCGCCGTGATGTCATGTGCTGTGATGTCATGCGCCACGATGTTGCGTGCCGTGATGTCGTGTGCTGTGATGTAATGTGCCGTGATGTCACTTGCATACTGCCTAACTAGGTTAGACCCCCCACTTCTTTTTTTTAGGACTTGTGCCCTGTGTAAGTGCATTGCCAAACTGTAAATGTTTCCACCACAAGGGGGAGCCACCCTTGACCCCACCAGGTAGGCTCCCCTCCACACAGCACCACCTGTGCCTCCCTGCCCCAGCCGCTGCTGCTGAGGATGTTCGAGGCCCTCCACCACCCGCAGGCTACCATCCCTGGTGGCCAGTGGTAGGCCGTAGGTAGGTTTGTTCATCCTCCACTTTATTGCTTTTATTGTATTGCCTGTATTTTCATTGTTGTGTCTGTGACTGCTGTTGTCTGTCTTCCCCCGCTGCCAGTACGTGGTCTGTGACCCTTTTTCTTCCCTCTGTTCCCCTCGCTGTCCCCGTGCTCTTTCTGCTCGAACTTTCCTTCTGTACCCCTGGCTGCCCCCGTGTCTCTGCCCGGTTTCCCCTTCTGTTCCCCTCGCTGCCCCCATGCCTCTCTGCCCGTTCTGCCTACTGGTCTTAGCTGCCCCTGTATTTCTTTATTCTGTATTTTGGCCTCTGTGCCACTCGTTTTTCCGGTATTTCTGTGCCCTTTTTGCCTTAGGTGCCACTCGTTCTTCCCTCATTTTTGTGCCCCTTTTGCCTTCTGTTCCACTCGTTTTTTGTGCCCGTCGGCCTTTTGTGCCACTTGTTTTTCCCTCATTTTTGTGCCCCTTTTGCCTTCTGTTCCACTCGTTTTTTGTGCCCTTCTGCCCTCTGTTCCACTCGTTTTTTGTGCCCTTCTGCCCTCTGTTCCACTCGTTTTTTGTGCCCTTCTGCCTTCTGTGCCACCTGTTTTTCCCTCGTTTTGGTGCCCCTTTTGCCTTCTTTTCCACTAGTTTTTTGTGTCCTTCTGCCCTCTGTTCCACTCATTTTTTGTGCCCTCCTGCCCTCTGTGCCGCTCGTTTTTCCCTCGTTTTTTGTGCCCTTCTGCCCTCCGTTCCACTCGTTTTTTTGTGCCCTTCTGCACTCTGTGCCACTCATTTTCCCCTCATTTCTGTGCCCCTTTTGCCTTCTGTTCCACTCGTTTTTTGTGCCCTTCTGCCTTCTTTGCCACTGGTTTTCCCCTAGATTTTTGTACCCCTTTTCCTTCTGTTACCTCCGTTGTCCCTCACCGCCCTGGCCGCTGCATCCCCTGTGGCCCTGCCCCCCCTGACTGCCCACTGCCCATTCGCTGCCCCCACTTCCTCATATATGCTAGCCGCTGCGCGGCCGAGCTGCTGGCACTCAGAAGGCGCGCCTAAGGCGAGCCCATCTGCGCCTGTCCATGCCTGTACCACGCCCAGCGCCAGAACCCCTGGCCCCTGCACCCACCACAACGACCGCCGCCACTACGATGCCAGCACTCTGCACGCTCTCAACTCGGGACAGAGCCACACCTGCTTCAGGCCGCCCCGAAACGCACACACGGCCCCTTCACCTGCCGGAACTGCAGCTACACCAGCCTCAGAGCCGACGAACCACCCGCCAAGAAAGCCCCAACCACCTCTGATGCATACTACTGAACACCCGCTCTGCACGCAAGCAAGCCATCGAGCTCTGGGACCTGCTCGACACAACATCCCCAGACGTCGCCTTCCTGACAGAGACCTGGTTTAACAACTCCTCCGCACCCGACATCGCCATAGTCATCCCAGACGGCTACAAGATCACCCGCAGAGGCCGCACCAACGGAGTCAAGGAGGAATCGCCATCGTCCACAAGAACAGCATCAGGGTCCCGACTAGCACCGACGACGCGCTCAGCACCGCCGAACACATGCATTTCCAGATCCACGCAGACCCTAATTCCACCCTCAGAGGCACCCTCGTCTACCGATCACCCGGACCCCGCCTCAGTTCAGCGACTCCATCGCCGACTTGATCAGTACGCACGCCCTGACCTCCACCGACTACAACCTCCTCGGAGACCTGAACTTTCACCTTGAGAACAACGACGACAACAACTCCACAACCCTGATCGATAACCTCGCCAACCTCGGACTAAAGCAACTCCTCACAATGCCCACACACTCCGCCGGCCACACGCTCGACCCAGTCTTCTCCTCAAGCCCGTACATCTCCATCAACCACACCACCGAACTCCTCTGGACCAACCACCACTGCATCCACTTCGCCTTCCAGAAACCCACCACATACCACCGCACCCAACAGATCCCCGCCGCTGCTGGAGCAAAATCACAGAAGACCAACTACATGCAAACATCGCTCTCAGCCCATCCACCGAACCCTCCAACACCGACGACGCTGCCCACAGCCCCAGACGCTGGATCGAGGACTGCGCCAACACCCTCGCCCCGCTGAAGAAACCCCCCCACAGAGACACCAGCAAAAGGGCCAGCTGGTTCACCCCAGAACTCCTAGCCTCCAAGCAAGCCTGCCGGAAACTAGAGAAGAAATGTCACAGTGAACAAACTCCGGACAGCCACGCAGCACACAAGGACGCCATCCGCAACCACCACCACCTCATCAGGGCGGCCAAGAGGACCTCCTTCAAAGACCGCCTTGTCAACAATGCACACAATAGCAATGAGCTCTTCAACATCGTGAAGGAACTCTCCAACCCCAGCTCCAACACCAACAATATCCTGCCGTCGCAAGCCCTGTGCGACTCCCTCGCCTCCTTCTTCCACCACAAGATAGCAGACATCCACGACAGCTTCAACACCCAGACAGCCCCAACAGACAGCAACACAACAGACCCTCCGTACACCATCGACCATGCTTCCCTGCTAGCCTGGGCCAGCGTGAGCATCAATGACACCATCAAGACCATGCACTCAATCCACTCCGGCTCTCCGTCTGACCCATTCCCGCACCACGTCTTCAACAGAGCAAGCAGCTCCATTCCACCCCACCTGCGCAATATCATCAATCTCTCCTTCGAGACCGGGACCTTCCCAGAGACCTGGAAACACGGCGAGATCAACGCCCTACTCAAAAAAATGAAGGCATACCCAAGAGACCTCTAGAACTTCCGGCCCATCTCTCTGCTCCCCTTCCCGGCCAAGGTCATCGTGAAAACCGTCAACGGACAACTAACCCGATACCTCAAAGAAAACAGAATCCTGGACCCTTCCCAGTCAGGGTTTCGCAGCAACCACAGCACCGAGACTGCCCTCATTGCCGCCACTGACGACATCAGGAGCCTGCTGGACAACGGCAAGACCGCAGCACTCATCCTCCTAGACCTCTCTGCCGCCTTTAACATGGTCTGCCACCGCACACTATGCGCACGCCTCCACGCCACAGGGATCCGAGACAAGGCTCTGGATTGGACCACCTCCTTCCTCTCTCGCAGAACCCAGAGCGTCCCCTCCCCCCATTCCATTCCAAAGCCTCCGAGATCATCTGCGGCGTACCCCAGGGATCCTCCCTCAGACCGACGCTGTTCAATATTTACATGGCCCAAGCTCACACACAGCCCGACAGCACGACCTCAACATAATCTCCTACGCCGACGACACTTAGCTGATCCTCTCCCTCACCAAGGACCCCATCACAGCCAAAGCCAACCTCCACAAAGGAATGAAGGCTATCGCCGACTTGACTAAGACCAGCCCTCTGAATCTGAACTCGGACAAGACGGAGGTCCTCATCCTCGGCTCTAACCCTTCAGCCTGGGGCGACTCCTGGTGGCCGGTCGACTGGGGGCAGCCCCGACACCCACCGACCACGCAAGCAACCTGGGAATCATCCTCGACTCAGCGCTCTCAATGACCAAGCAAGTCAACGCTGTCTCCTCCTCCTGCTTCAACACCCTCCGCATGCTCCGCAAGATCTACAGATGGATCCCGACAGATACAAGAAAGACAGCCACCCAGGCCCTAGTCAACAGCAGACTCGACTACGGAAACGCCCTCTACGCAGGAGCCCTGACCAAGCTCATCAAACGACTACAACGCATCCAAAACGCCTCAGCACGACTGATCCTCGATGTACCACGCCACGGCCACATCTCCCCCCACCTGAGAAACCTGCACTGGCTCCCCATCAACAAAAGCATATCCTTCAAGCTCCTCACCCACGCACACAAGGCACTCCACAAGACTGGCCCAGCCTACCTCAACAGATGGCTCTCCTTCTACACCCCCAACCGCCAGCTAAGCTCTGCCGACCTCTCACTCGCCACCGTCCCGTGCATCCGAAGAACAACTACCGGTGGGAGATCCTTCTCCCACCTCGCCGCCAAGACATGGAACACCCTCCCACTGAGCCTACGACAGACGCAAAACCTGCTGACCTTCAGGAGGATACTCAAGACCTGGCTGTTCGATCAGTAGCATCGCCCCCCCAGCGCCTTGAGACCCTCGCGGGTATGTAGTGCGCTTTACAAATGATTGGTTGATTGATTGAAGAAATCAGCAGTCGTAAATCCCACTAAAACAATGGGAAGCTGGTGTCCAACATGCGGGATTCCTTGGAAGATTGGAAACGTCCACAAGCAAAGCACTTGTGAGCATTCTCTGACCCTGAAAATTTACTCCAGTAAACAATGACTACTCATCCAGATGCCAAGGGAAATGAATCACCCCCGAATTTAGGGGATGGAATTTCTCAAGTATATAAACAATTGTTTTAAAAAGTGTGTGCTTGTACAGGAAACTCCATTTCTCATTTGTGAAATTCTACCCTATGTAGATTTCTGCATAGAGGAAGGAGAACCCTGGTGGGAGGGAGGGGTCATACGACATTTAAAGAAGTATGCAAGTTCTTCAGACATATTTCTGGGAATGTTTGTTAATAGAAAAAAAGCATTACAGTACATTAGGCAGAGAGGTAAATCTCCACCCAAACTTTTCTGGGTTTTTTCTTGTTGTCAATTGGGCTAATTATATTTCAGAAACCAAACTTATCAACGCTGTTGTTGGCAGCCAGAGTCCCAGTCCTGCACTACTGTCACCAAGTGCGCAACCCGGGGCTCCCCACTCAAGGTTAGGCCAAGTAAGGACACTGTTTGAGATAGCCCTGCTCACCCCCTTAGTAGCTTGGCACGAACAGCCAGGCCTATCTCCAAGGCACGAGTGTTCTGTATGTGCAACCACGCCCACAGCAAGCCCCTGGTGACACCACAAATGGACTCCACATGAGTTTGATACAAACGAGTTTAAACTTTATACAAAAAGATATACAATCAGACTACACGATACTTAAGCCAACATAGAATAAAGGGTAATATTCGTTCCGGCTGGCTGGGAGGTTCAAATATCAACCACCGCTTTCAAAATGCTATGCTGGTCGCAATGCTAGAATTACACACATTGCAATGGACAAACAATAGTGTACTGCGTAATGATAATATCCTGTGCTGGGCAAAGGAGATATAATACAATGCGTAACGATACATTCCAGTACCTGCAATAGGCGAAATAATGTTATGTACTGCGCAATGAGGGAATAATGCAATGCGTCACATCCCAATCACGTACTTTGCAATGAAGAAATAATGCAATGCGGGCTGCCACAATTATGTACTTTGCAATGAAGGAAAAATGCAATGTGTAATGACAATCATGTACTTTGCAATGAAAAAATAATGCAATGTGGGCCGCTACAATCATGAACTTGGCAAGGGAAAAATAATGCAATGTGTAGCGCTACAATCATGTACTTTGTTATGCAATAATAATGTCAGGCAGTTCGTTAGCAGCAATATTGACAATGTGTATTACGACAATTCAGCCTCATTGATAACAGTTGCCCCCCCATACGGTTCAACGATGACACAGAGTACAGCTTCTTACTCTGGCCCCTGTACTGCCACTCCTTTCGTCAGTACAGGCCCCACTCTGAACCGAAGCAAAGGCTCACATCATCAGAAGGACTGAGAGGCCAAAAGAGTGTCCCTCCGAGCCCGCACCCCGCCCAGGTAGTAATCCACGTTACCTGGGGGCGCGACCACACTCTCCTCACCTCCTTCCTTGAACTGGGCCTTCCGTGTATCACTCTCTTAACGGACCTCATCTGCTTGGCCTGGCAACTCAGCTCCTCTGGGGTTGCCGGTCGAGGCCGTGACTGTTAGGATGGTCTCAGGCGGCCGCAGGGCACACGTACCCCACGCCCTCTGAGATTACTTTTACTCTGGGTGCACGTTCACCACCGCAACCTCTGGGTCTCTTCTGGCAAAAAGCCACTCACACAATGCTGACGGTACGTCACGTCGACTCCGAGTGCGCGCTCACCAGGCGTCTTGCGGTCTCAGTTGGCACCAAGTCAAGCACACCGCGCTGCAGAGACTCACTTTCTTCCGGTGCACACGATGATCAGCCAATCACCTTCACAGTCCCAGGTTGCACCAAAGCACGCATGCTGCTTCACTGACACTCCAACTCCAGTGCCCCGATATCCAGGCGCTCTTCACCAACGTCTTCGGCCGCACCTCGACACGCTCACTGTGTCCGAGCCTCACTTCTTCTCCGATGCACTCGATCACCAGGCGCTCTTCACCAATGCCTTCGATGCACCCTGCACATACGAGACTCACTCCACTTCCGTTGCACACTCTGGTTAGGTGCTCCTCACCAATGCCTCCTGTGCACCACGACATGCACCCTGCACGTCCGAGACTCACTCCACCTTCGGTGCACATGCCGACCAGATGCTCCTCACCAGCGCCTGCATTGCACCATGACACGCACCCTGTGCATCCAAGACTCCCTCCAGCTTCGGTGCCCATGCTGACCAGGCACTCTTCACTAACACCTGTGGTGCATCACGACACACACCAAGCGCGTCCGATACTCACTCCACCTGCGATATCCAAGTTGGCCAGGTGCTCTTCACCTGTGCTTCCTGTGCACCACGACACACACCCAGCATGTCCGAGTCTCCCTCCTCCTTCGTGTTTTCAAGATCACAGTGCACACCTTCCGAGGGTCTCAAGCTGCCTCAACACAAGACCAACGCGTCGCTTGAAACTACTCCAGAAACTTTTATGTTCTTGTGTTTCCAAACAGGGATCCAGCTCACCTCGGGCCCTAGGGGTTACAGACACAGCACAAAGCACAGTCTCCGTCAAGCAGGGGACCCAGCGCCTCCAAGCACAGTCCCAACAGTCTCTTCCTTGGTTAGAACAGCAAACTGCAGACCAGCCCCAGATCACAAAGCAAGGATTGGTCTTTCCACAGCAGTCTCTTCAGTTGCTCCTTCTTTAGCAGACGTTCCTCTTGACCACAGAATGGGTCCAAACCTTTTCAGTATCAATCAATTTCTGTTTCATTCCAACAATTTGGGGTTTCAGCTCTCATAGTTATAGCCCTTAATGTCTTTGAAGTTCGTTTGTGCTCAGGGCTCCCTGACCCCTCCCTAAATCAGTTATGGGCGTCTCCCTCACAGTGTCACCTTTCTCCCTTTGATACTGGGGGTCTGGATCCTTAATCACTCAACAGGAGATGGGTCAATTGGTTTATAGCACCAGCCTAGGCCTTTTCACCTCCAGGGCTTCTCCTCCCTTACTCTCCAGATGCAGGGCAGCCTGGTGCCATCTCAACCTCTCTCTGGGTCAAGACCTCTCCCATCTCCTCTCATCTCTCAGATCCAGACAGTCAATCCACATTCAACAGAGACACACAGAAATGCTTAAAGCGCAAATCGCAGCCACTTTCTAAAAGAGTGGTTTCTGAACGCGCAGTGACAAAACCACTTCCATAGAAAGATGTGTTATGACACTGTGAGTTCATACATACTAAACTTCAGCTTTCCATTATAAACTTACAGGAAACTAGGCTACCAAAACACAATACCCAGCCTACCCATTCTGTCCTATGGGCAGAATGGAGTTCTGCAGTGAAAAACGGGTGAACAGTCAAAATATCGACTACAAAATATCGACTGGACACAATATCGAGTTTTAAATATCGAATGGACAAAATATCGACTGGACAGAATATAGACATCAAAAATATCGTTTTTAAGGTAAGTAATGTAATATCGAATGTTAAAAATATAGACATTTAAAATATCGAAGTATGTAATATAGTTTAATAAAATTATCGAATTTTTGATAATATTGAATTTTTTATATTGATTTTTATGTTATTATGTGTGTTAAAAGTGTGTATTTATGTTATAAATAATTTTAAATAATGACATTTTTATTTTTTAATTTTTGCGTAATTTAATTCTGTAGCGGGTTGTGGGTTTATAGGGGAATAGGGTGGGAAGTAATTTAATTATAATTAATTAAATATGTAAATGTATTTATTGTTATTCATTTTTAATTATTTGTTAATTAATTTATATTTGGTAATTAATTAACTTTTAATTGACAATTAATTTTAATTAATTGATTAATTGCTAATTAGGGTTAATTTTACTAATTTATTTTCTGTAGCGGGTTGTGGGTTTATAGGGGAATAGGGTGGGAAGTAATTTAATTATAATTAATTAAATATGTAAATGTATTTATTGTTATTCATTTTTAATTATTTGTTAATTAATTTATATTTGGTAATTAATTACCTTTTAATTGGCAATTAATTTTAATTAATTGATTAATTGCTAATTATGTTAATTTTACTAATTTATTTTCTGTAGCGGGTTGTGGGTTTATAGGGGAATTGGGTGGCAAGTAATTTATTTATAATTAATTAAATATGCTAACATATTTATTGGTATTGTTTTAGAATTCATTGTTAATTAATTTTTTATGGGTAAATAATTAAATTAGAATTGCTAATTAATTTTATTTAATTGATTAATTGCTAATTATGTTAATTTAATAATTTATTTTCTGTAGTGGGTTGTGGGTTTATAGGGAATAGGATGGGAAGTAATTTATTTATAATTAATTAAATAAAACTATTTTTTTTAAATGTATTTAATTAGAATTTATTATAAATTAATTTTTAAATGTGAAATTATTAATTGTTAATTTGTAATTAATTTGTATTAATAGTTAAATAATTGTAATAATTAATTTTAATTTGTAATTTTAATTGATTAATTATTATATTATATTAAATTCGTAATTACTTTTAATTCATTTTTGATAGATATTAATTTATATTTATTGAAATAATATATGAAGTATTTAATTTCCCTACTGTTGCACCTACTGGAGTGGGAATAGTAATTTTTACCCCTACGCTATCCAACGCTTTCACTACTGTTGCACCCACTGGAGTGGGAATAGTAATTTTTACCTCTACGCTATCCAACGCTTTCCCTACTGTTGCACTCTTTGGAGTGGGAATAGTAATTTTAACCCCTACGCTATCCAACGCTTTCCCTACTGTTGCACCCACTGGAGTGGGAATCGTAATTTTTACCTCTACGCTATCCAACGCTTTCCCTACTGTTGCACTCTTTGGAGTGGGAATAGTAATTTAAACCCCTACGCTATCCAACGCTTTCCCTACTGTTGCACTCTTTGGAGTGGGAATAGTAATTTTTACCGCTACGCTATCCAACGCTTTCCCTACTGTTGCACTCTTTGGAGTGGGAATAGTAATTTTAACCCCTACGCTATCCAACGCTTTCCCTACTGTTGCACTATTTGGAGTGGGAATAGTAATTTTTACCCCTACGCTATCCAACGTTTTCCTTACTGTTGCACCCACTGGAGTGGGAATAGTAATTTTTACCTCTACGCTATCCAACGCTTTCTCTACTGTTGCACTCTTTCGAGTGGGAATAGTAATTTAAACCCCTACGCTATCCAACGCTTTCCCTACTGTTGCACTCTTTGAAGTGGGAATAGTAATTTTTACCCCTACGCTATCCAACGCTTTCCCTACTGTTGCACCCACTGGAGTGGGAATAGTATTTTTTACCCCTACGCTATCCAACACTTTCCCTACTGTTGCACCCACTGGAGTGGGAATAGTAATTTTAACCCCTACGCTATCCAACGCTTTCCTTATTGTTGCACTATTTGGAGTGGGAATAGTAATTTTTACCCCTACGCTAGCCAACGTTTTCCCTACTGTTGCACCCACTGGAGTGGGAATAGTAATTTTTACCTCTACGCTATCCAACGCTTTCTCTACTGTTGCACTCTTTGGAGTGGGAATAGTAATTTAAACCCCTACGCTATCCAACGCTTTCCCTACTGTTGCACTCTTTGGAGTGGGAATAGTAATTTTTACCCCTACGCTATCCAACGCTTTCCCTACTGTTGCACCCACTGGAGTGGGAATAGTATTTTTTACCCCTACGCTATCCAACACTTTTCCTACTGGTGCACCCACTGGAGTGGGAATAGTAATTATTACCCCTACGCTATCCAACACTTTCCCTACTGTTGCACTCACTGGAGTGGGAATAGTAATTTTAACCCCTACGCTATCCAACGCTTTCCCTACTGTTGCACCCACTGGAGTGGGAATAGTAATTTTTACCCCTACGCTATCCAACGCTTTCCTCACTGTTGCACCCACTGGGGTGGGAATAGTAATTTTTACCCCTACGCTATCCAACGCTTTCCCTACAGTTGCACTCTGTGGAGTGGGAATAGTATTTTTTACACTTATGCTATCGTACGGTAATAATATTGGATATTATTTAATTATATTATGTTAATATATATATATGTTTTAACAAATATGATTGTAAACTTTTTTTTTATAACTTTCATTAATTATTTAATTATTATAAGTTAATTTAAGTATTTTTAAGTATATTTTAGTAATTAATTTTTAATTTTAATTTAATTAAACACTGTTTTTAATAAAGTCGATATTTTTTAAAACTATATTTTTGTAAATGATATTTTGTACTCGATATTTTTGTACTTACCTGTTTGTAGATACAAACTCGATATTTTGTCTGTAGATATTTTTTCCTCAATATTTTTGCTAGTCGATATTCTGTCAGTCGATATTATTTCAGTGATCCGAAAAACGAAATGGACTGCTTTTCACTGTCAGGACATAACACACACCTCAGTATATGTCCTACTTACACTGCACCCTGCCCAGGGGTTACACAGGACCTACCACAGGGGTGCCCAATGTGTATGCAAAAGGGAAAGTAAACATGCTAACTTAGCAAACTGCGCGCAGGCCCTACACTGCAGGCCTGAGTTCCCTTCCCCACGGGCCTTTGCATTACTAACCCTAGCACACACAGTGCACATCACTAGGGACTTTACTAGTAAGGCAAACATACCAATCATGGCCAACCAATTACCATTACACTTTACATAGAGATCACTTGTACTTTGACACTGATCAGCAGTGGCAAAGTACCCAAAGCATCTAAATTGGCAACTCTAAGTCAGGAAAACGGTCTAGGGGGAAAGCAAAAAGTTTAGGAAACTTTAGCCAAAAAGGCCAAGTCCTACAGCTGTACATCATTTGAGATGTTGAGACATGATTCAGAGTTCGGTACGTGACGTTCAAGTTCAAGTTCAAATTATGCTTTATTCGATTTTAGCAGAAATGCAAAATCATAAAAGCAGCAGTTAAAAATAACAATCAAGTTCATACAATATCCTCTTTAAAAGACATCATTCTATACAAGGAATAAATAAAAGAACTGTGCATTTGTAATATATAAAAGGATATACCGTACATAAAATGGCACTTATTTCTTTCCATACCATGGCTAACAAGTTATTACGTTCCGCTTCTTCAATATACTCTTTAAGAGACCAGTCATAATTGTAGTGCAATATTCGTTATCTAGTTGTTGCAGGGATAGATAAGCTGGGCGGTATTGCTGCCATGCACCCTGCTTCAGATATTGCTTAATCCACCTTACATGTTCTTGGGTGTAGTACTTACAAAATAATACTATGTGGATTGTCGTTTGCTGGGAGACATTGTCACAAGGGCAGACTACCAGATCCCTAGACCAGTCATTTTTCTTTGGGAACGTCACTAGATGATGGAAAGATTCAAATCTAAACCTTGTTAAGATGTATCTGTCAAAACCCCTCAGACAATAACACAAATAGGGTTGAATCCTATAGCAGGCCAGGGTCATCTGATTTTGAATGACAGATTTTTTATTGATTTCCCCAGTTAATCTTAACAGTTCAAAGTGACTCATGCATAATTGTTTCAAGGCCTTTTTGGAAATTGGACATACCTCCTCAGGATTATCATAAAACTCCGGTCTATTTAGATCATTACAAAACTTTTTAACATAAGATTGCCATGGAATTTGTCTTGCCTGATCCAGACCCATTACATCCCTAACACTTTCTCTATTTAGTCCCAGTGTTGGTGTAGACTAGACTCTATGCCATAATAGTATTGGTTGCAGTTTAATGAGATCTGTAATGTACTCAATGCCCAGTTCTGCGTGACAATTAAAAACAGATGTACTCTGTGGGACCGCAAGAATATATCTTAAAAAACTGTTTTCAACAGTTTGAATCAACGCCACATTACAAAAACCCCAAATACCCGCCCCGTACATTGCTATGCTCCTGCACTTAGCTATATATATTTTTATTAGGAACTCAGGTGTTCTTTTTCCTAATCTTTGTGCAAAGTTTATTAATGCCGCAGTCGATCTTCTAAATAAGAGGGTCCTGCTCCTCACTGCTGGGCCCCAGGAGCCTGCTCCCTCTAGGATTACACCTAGATATGAAAAGGTTTTAGTATATACGATATTAACATCGTCCACTGCTAGGTTCCTATCCTTATTTTGTCCTTTCCCGCACATCATCACAAATGTTTTTTTAGCGTTGAGGTTTAAGCCCCTATTGGACATAAACTCAAAATAAGTGGAAAGTGCTCTTCGGATACCTATCTTAGTTCTGGCCATCAGAACCGCGTCATCCGCGCAGAGAAGAGAGATGACCTGCTTGTTGTTATTTCTAGGAGAGTCCATTACGTTGGCCCTCAGTTCTTCCTCCAAAGCGTTGGTATATATGGAAAAGAGGAAAGGGGCCAAGACGCAGCCTTGTCTAACTCCCCTCTCTACGCGGAATGATTTGGCGCATTCTCCATTGAGGCCATATCTCACTTTGGCTGAAGCTCCTGAATACAATTGTCTTAAAAATTGCACAATAGCTGGCTCAACCCGTATGTCCTCTAGAGTGCTCCGTAGCTTATTATGCTCGATGCAATCAAAGGCGGCCGTAAGGACTGTGAATATTACATACAGGCGCCCGGTCTTTGCTTGGGTATACTTCCCTTGGAGTAGTGTAAAGTTTAAAACCTGCTTTACCGTGCCCATCCCCTCCCTAAACCCATATTGAACAGGGCTTAAAATATTATTTTCCTCAGCCCAGATTTGGAGTTTATTTAGTACCACTCTTCCTGCCACTTTCATTAAAGAATCTAAAAGCGATATTGGCCTGTAGCTTGAAGGATTTTCACGGTCCCCTTTTTTGTAGATGGGTACGATCACTGATTCGGACCAAGATTTTATGAACCCTTCTGAACAACAAGCCTCCAGGACTCGTGTCAGAAATGGGGCCCAAAGATCAGTGGTCGTCTTAAATAAATCGATTGGAATCCCATCGGGACCTGGGGCCTTACTTCCTTTACTTTGATTGATTGCCAGTAATACCTCCTCAAGGCCGATCTCGATTTCAATCGGTGATTTTGCCGGTTTACACGCTTCTGTCTCCCAGTTCCCAGAGTGGTTTACATCACCATTATTCTCCTTACTATAGACCTTAGAGAAGAATTGAATCCAGATGTTTTCATCAATAGCAATTTCCAGCCTTGTGCTTTCTCTATTTATGAAAAAAGGGGCATTCGCCACCTGCCAAAATGAGCAGGAATCTCTACACAGGGCGGCCTGATACAAATTAGCCCATGCCTGCTCTTTTATTTCTCTTTTACGATTCTTTCTTGCTAGATTATAGGCCTTCCTACAGGTTCTAATCTCCTTGCCATCCCTAGTTGGTGTACTAAGTGCGGCCTTAAGAAGTGTATATGTTTTAGTACACTATCAAACCATCCATTCCCCTTTATTTGCTTCTTATTTTTAGGGGTAGTCGTGATCTTTTGGATAGTTTGTGTTATCTGCATGAAAGCTTTTAGTACATCTGCATAAGAAGAGTCCACATTTAGGCATGTCATAATTGGTGTCAATGCCTTTGTTACTATAATTTTGTCTGTCAGCATAGGATCGTTTGACCCCCATCTTATCGTAAAACCATTTTGACGGGACAGCACTAAATCTTGAGCCCATACTAAGCGCTCTATCGTAGAACTGGTATTATTGCCAGGTACTAATAAATCAATACAAAGAGGCAGGTGATCACTTAATCCAATTGGGTGAATCGCAAATTTTTTCACCAAGTTGGCATAACGTAATGGTATGATGAAAAAATCATTCACAGTTCTAAAACCCCGTCCAATATAAGTAGGGTCAAAATTGGCAGTTAGAGAACACATGGTATTGACAAACCCAAGATCGAACGTTGCCATAATTTCGTTAAATGTCTCCCCTCTATCTGAATGAACAAAATGCTTAGTACATCCATTCTCATTCCTTGTTATTTTTGGCTATTCCACACACATTTAAATTACAAATACTTGTGTTAAAATCCCCTCCCCATATAAGGATTACCTCTTTTCCCTTAGCAATCGCTTGATCGGTTAGGTCCTCGCTAAGGTTTTTTAACACATCCGCATACTTATCTTTGTCGATATTATTATAAAAATTTACAATTAACAACATTATGTGTGATAGCGGAAAAATGGAGACCATTTGATAGTAGGGAGTACTTTTTGTCATTTTTATATTCTGAACTTTCAGCATATTTGATATATAAACACATATACCCCCCTTATTTCTCCCATGGGATGACCGTAATGCAGGGGCATGGAATGTTTTATAGCCGTCCAGGTGTTGCTCGGATAATAACCATGTCTCTTGTAGTCATAAGAAGTCATAGTTTCTGACAAAATCACTCCAAACCATATTTGCAACTTTTGACTCAAGGCCGCAAATATTCCATGATAGAATTTTGGCAGACCCAGAATTAGGTACAGAACTAATGATCTTGTCATATTCTTTACCTGCATATACATGTGTTGTCTCCACTTAAATGGGGCTATCAATGAATGTTCTATCTATAATAGACCGATTCAGAGGAACCCCTGTTCCATTATTGGTTGGTTCATCCGGAATTATGACTAAATTAACAGTAGACAAAGGATCATTTTTCATGTGGGTTTCTTGGAAATTATTCTGTGCCCGGTTCTTGGCTGGTACCATCTTCATTAAACAGGAGACAACAGCCCCCCTCTGGCATTCTTGTTGGTCAAATGTTTTACCCTGGTTATTAACCGAATTCTCTTTTAACTCACGCCTACCCTTTTCACAATTGTGGCCATCATGTCAATACGTGACGTAGGGCTCTCCATTTGGTCATTATAATTTTCTTTTTTTACATTACACAAGAACATCACACATATATATCGTTTTAGGCTCTGAGATAGTAAATGATTAGGCAACAGACACACATTTTGAGTTTAAATAGAGAAACTGGGATTAAACTTGAATCAGTAGCCTTTGAGAGCTCTAGGAGAACGACTAGAGCACATAATTTCCAATGGTTACTGCATCAACTGCAATATCACTGTTTTCTCAGACATACCAATTGAAATGTAAAACATGATTTATTGAGGGCATGAATGAGAAATATGTATTCCATTAGGCCTCAAGCTATATGGACATATGTGGAGAAATAGAAAACTGAAAGATTTATTTTCCATAGGAAGGTCTTTATTTTGGACGCAGAAATCAGAAGATGTAGTTGGCGCATTCATTAAAGGTGATATAGTGAAAATGTGATTTATAATATGACAAAAGAGTTTTTGTTTTTATTTTCCTGTGGTCTTTAGCCGTCCTTTCAGAAATGTGCATAATGGTCTCCCATTAGTCAATTGTGGTGGTAGGTTTAGTTTGTCAGAGAACTATGGCAGGAGACCTGTCAA
Source organism: Lissotriton helveticus (assembly GCF_964261635.1). Classification (NCBI taxonomy): domain Eukaryota; kingdom Metazoa; phylum Chordata; class Amphibia; order Caudata; family Salamandridae; genus Lissotriton; species Lissotriton helveticus. The sequence goes on from NC_136067.1 coordinate 994,310,109, forward strand.
TCTTGAAATAATGTTCACCAACTCAGCCTGGATGGGTGGTAGAGGAGGAGTGTTGGGAGGGTATTGGAGGGAGATCGGTAGTGAGGGTGGGGGAAGTGCTTTAGAGTAACCATAAATACCCTCTCTAACAATCATAACAATTTGGATCTGAGTCCACCTTATGTTTTGGGGAAGTTGCAAAACTCGAAATAGGCTACCACAGCCTGCACACACATAACCTGGAAACTTAAGGCCTGATTTAGAGTTCAGTGTATGGGTTACTCCATCAAAAATGTGACAGATATCCCATCTGCCTTATTACTCGGGCATTATATCCTATGACACTTGTAATACAGTGGACGGTATATCTGCCACGTTTGTGACGAAGTAACCCGCCTGCCAAACTCTAAGTCAGGCCTTTACTCTATATAACCGTTTCCAGATGAGGATCGTGCTCACCATGTGATAATGTCTCTCTCCTGGGTGGACGAGTGAAAAGCGCCTATATTGTGTGACACTTCAGAACTGTGTGATTTAGCATGCCTGGTTTAGATATATATACTGAATATTCATTAAGCCGATTTTTGATTGTGTGGCTGGTTGTCAGTTGCAGGACTCACAGCTGAAAGCAGGTGTGCCACCAGCCAGTGCCGTCTTGATGCATGGGCACACTGGGCAGTTGCCCGGGGGCCCCATGAGCATCAGGGCCCCATGCAGATCAGAATTTAACACACACATTATTATTCCTGTGAGTGGTTGTGTAGGAAGGCATCAGTGCCCTGCTTTGCCCGGGGGCCTATAATACTGTTATGATGGTCCTGCTACCAGCAGCTAGTTGTGTATGTTTTTTGGTGAGACATTATGCACAGCCTTGATTTACCACTTTCTCTAAAAGAAAAGCTGTACTCTCTGCAATGCCGGGCAATCAACTCCTGCTACCTGTATAGAATAAAATACTGCTCCTCCAGTTTTTTTTAAATAAGGAAGTAATGTATGTCTAGTGTAAAGAAATACTATTTTTATTACTGATTACAACGTTCTCTTCTTCCATGTGCCCACTCAGCTCCTCTTAACTGAATGCAACTAAAACTTAAGGTGCATAGGGTACTGGTAGCGAACCGGGATCCTGACCTGTCCATCGAGGCGGCCCATCAGGTCCAGTTCATCTCGGACCACTCCCCGATCACTTGCACGGTCTGCTGGGGTGCCCCGGCCCGATTCCCGAGGGTCTGGAAGCTGCATTCAGAGGTACCGGACGATCCGCTATGATGGGTGTGCCCAGACGTCGGTCCCTTGCTCACTGTGCCACTGGATTCAAGCAAGCCTGGCTGATGAAGGGTAATACCCGGACCCGGTCCCGAGATGCTTGTTTCCAGTCCAAGGAGAATCTGACTTGGAAGTTCGATCTGGTCTGTTCCCATGAGGCACAAGGTCAAGACTGATTTGCATACGGCTGGGTCTAAACTGGGGTGGCATGGTGAGCAAAAGAATGATGGATTAACCCAGATCTCTTGACTGGGGTGAATGTATGATTTATTCAGCATTCTGTCCATCATTTGTTTGCGTAGCACTTTTCATCCTGTGTGGGGTGGGTATGCCCAGACGTGAGTCCCTTGCTCACTGTGCCACTGGATTCAATGTAGCCTGGCTGATGAAGGGTAATACCCAGAAACCGGTCCCAGGATGCTTGTTATGGTCCAGGGAGGACCTGGCTTGGCAGTTCAGTCTGGACTGTTCCCATGAGGCACAGGGTCAAGACTGATTTGCATATGACTGGGTCTAAACTGTGGTGGCATGGTGAGCAAAAGTACGATGGATTTAACCCAGATCTCTTGACGGGGGGGGAATGTATGATTTATTCAGCATTCTGTCCATCATTTGTTTGCATAGGGAGTAAGCCTCCCTCTCTTTTCGAGCTGGAAAACGAACACCTTAACAAACTTAAATTTGAACTCTCTACCGCTTTCCCTGCGGTGTTCCACTACAGGCACCCTCCCCTTCCATGATAGGTCATGAGGCCATAACTTACTAAAAATAGTGTATGTATATTGTGGGATCGCAAAAACAACGGCACATGAATGAAAAGACCTACGAAATACATGTAGAATACATCCAAAGAATGCTCTTTAAAAACGCTGGGTCTTTTATGTGAAACATTTATGTGTGTGTTTTTAAGTGTGTTTAACTGCGTAAGAAGTGACTTGAGAATCAGTATTGGGCAGCACAGCACCGACTTCAAAGAATGAATATGGTGCACCTCGATAATTTTGAGAGAAAAATGTATCACGGTGGTATTTACTGCCAACTTTCTTTTCCACATGATGGTGATATGTTTTATACAGTGCATTACTGTTTCCTTTTTATATTTGTGTTCTTTTATTGCAGGTTATAATAGATACTGACTAGGTATGATTTTTTGCATGCCTATTTTAGCATGAACAGTGGCTGAATATTAATTATTAGGCACTCAAAATACACATAATTAATCTGTGAGTAGAGAAGGGATCACACAAGGTCCTGAAGAGAAAGCCAATGGGATGGCTTTTGAAACATGTTGATCAAGTAGGGGGCAACTCATAAAAGTATACACCCTATGTCTCCCCATTTTTAATGTTTCCAGCAAGGGAAGGCAATAAAAAAAAAAAAATCACTAGCCAGGTAACTTTTAATCCTGCACCACTATCTTTCCTGACCCTACCACTCCCACCTCTGCCCAACATATAGTTTTTCACTTAATTAAGAGCTACCGCATCTCCGCAGGTCCTAGCACGCCCCACCCGACCCATAGAGGGACGGGAAGACCCCTATGATGAAGCACCACACTGAATTAATTTTTTGTGTGTGAGGGGTATTTAAAAACATATAGTGTTTCCCAGGACAATAGTTGGGCTCAACACCTTATCCCACCACCATCATTATAATTTTCTAAACAAGGAAGGATATATTGTAAGTGGTAGAATCTTTGTATTAGTGAACTCACACATTCAGTCTCCTGTAATGTTAGGTTCAAACTGATCCACTATAACTTCTTACATCGCAACTTACCTCACACCAATGATGTTGAGATGCATCTCCCATAACAAGGATGGTAAATGTCCCAGATGTTTATATGAGAATGCAGAGTTTACACCCATGGTATGGGAGTGCCCTGACGTGAGACAGTTCTGGGCACGTGTGGCTGAAAAGGTGCATACAACCACAGGTCTTCTGCTAAGAGAGGAACCGCTGCAATGCCTGCTGGCCCACATACATAGACCTAAAAAACAGAAACTGCCCTATGAACTACTTCAGCTGATGCTTATCCTGGCCAGATGTAGAGTGGCCATAACGTGGATGGGGCAGAGTAGCCAAGACTTAGTAATGTGGCTCAGAGATGTCAGGGAATGGGCATTAGCCAAGGAAACACACATGAAACTAACAAGTAAAGATGAAGCGCTACAGGCAATTCTGGGCTTGCATCGGTGAGGGAGGGAAGGAGCAAAGTGCCTCTGAGAGCAGCGGGAGTGATAGAGGCTGAGAGGAAAGCCAGGGGAGGGAGGGCAAGGGAAGATATTTGTAAGGAGTGCTTGCCTCAAGGCAAATTGTCTAATGATGTGCTGTATGATGTGATACTGTTGGCTAATCTTTTTTTGGACTCTAAAATACCTCACGTTGATCTCTGCTTCGGAGAATCGTACAAAAGGTGCTTACGTAATACTGTATGCTGTAATGTTTGTTTTACTTGTCATGAGAATGCATGAATAAGTATTTATCAAAAGTGTAAAAAATATATGGTTAATAAAAAATATAAACAATCTTTTCATGCATGCACACCAACTTTTCAAAGGAGTACAAGTATAAATGGGTCAATCTGTGTTCTACTTCTTTAATTGTCCAACTGAAAATTATACTCTAAATTGTGGCTGCAAGAAATTGCTTCCAACCTGGAGGTGCCTTGTGGGACATATCCATGTCTAATTATCTGTTCTTATTTTAAATTATCTGTTCATGGTTTTGCAATATATCTCTAAGGATTAACATTCTTTTTTTTTGTGAAAACTTTTTATTGATTTTAAAACAAGAAAACAAAAGAACAATACAAAACAAGGCAGTACATTAAAACGTGTCATCACGTGGCCCGTGGGGGGGGTACATAGAAGAATCAAGCAGTAGTGCAGTCAATAATTGGGGGGGGGTGAGGGGGGGGGGAAAGGAGACCAAAATATATACAAAACAACTATATTCCTGCGGAGGAAACGTCAGGTTGGGAGGAAGACAAATCAGCATCAAATTCCGACATTGGGGGAGTACATATATCTCCACGGTATGCGTTCCATTGGGTCCACACTTTTCCCCACTTGCCTGGTTTGCCACGGAAAACATACACAGTTTTTTCTCGAAACATGCACCAATCCATGTTTTGTGTCCACCCCAGAAGTGTCGGAGGCTTCTGAGCGCCCCACAATTGGGCAATATCACGCTTGGCAACCATGTTGCCCAAGGTCGCCCAGCGGAGCTGCGCTTGATTGTAGTCATTCGGCTCCCAGACATTCAACAAGCATCTTCGCGCTTCAGGCATTAATCGCACTCCCGTGACCTCACTCATTACTTCATGCACGCGGTTCCAATAACGTATCACAGCAGGGCATTCCCAGATAATATGAAGGAACGTAGCCACCATACCGCATCCGCGCCTGCACAATCCATCCATCGAAAACCCCATTCGAACCAGACGCGGGCCAGTCACATACACCCTATGCAAAATTTTTAGTTGGACGAACCGAAGACGTGCCGGGATAGCCACTTCCTTCGGGGAAGAAATCGCGGACTGCCAATCCTCATCATCGAGTTCTAGACCATCTCTGGTCCACAACCCTCGAAGACTATCTAGTAGATCAGTTCTGGTATTGATCAACTTTTTATAAATTAGCGAGATCGTGCTATCAGGAACGTGACCATCCAGAATCCGATCCTCGAGCGGGGATGCCTCCGGCACGTCCGAGCCTAGTGGGAAAACAGACAAGACCGCATGCCGGACTTGCGCATATCTGAAGAATTCCTTATCATTCAGCCCATACTCAACTTTCAATTCCTCAAACGTCTTGACCCTGCCCTTGATCCATACGTCATCTACCCTACTGATCCCGATCATGTCCCACCGATCAAATCCCTTCGATTGCCAAAGGGAGCCCAGTTTATCCGAAGCATATAGTGGGGTAGCCCGGGTCGGCCTGTCGGCCCATCCCGTGGCCGCCGTAGCTCTACGCCACACCTGCACTGCTGTTTTGGTGGGGCCCGTAAGAGTTCCGCCAGCTGATTTCGCATATAGAGCCCTATTGTAGTCCCCACCGGGTAGCAACCATCTGTCCATCGCAAAAGCCGGATTTAGTGGGGGAGTGTAGGTGCCATGGTTGATGGCCCCCAATTGAGAGGCCCAGTAATAGCGACGAATGTCCGGGAGAGCGATGCCGCCATCGTACCAAGGGAGTGTAAGCTTCGAGAGGGCGATGCGAGGACGGCCCCCCCATAACAATTGCCGCTGTAGACTCTCAATCTCACGAAAATAATCCGCTGGTACTACATCAAGCGTGTTTTGAAGCGCATAAAGGAATCGGGGGAGCGACATCATCTTAAACAACGCAGCTCGTCCCAAGGGAGAAAGGGGGAGTCTGCTCCAAGTCCCGACATCCGCCCGAAGGCGTCTGAGAGGGGGCAGCAGATTGCGCTCATACCGAAGTGTGGGGTCCAAGGTGACAAAGATTCACAGATATTTGAAACCATCTAGTACAACCGGAATAGGACAATCACGGGGCAGGAGAGGAATATCACCGGAGAGAACATAAACGCAAGATTTAGAACAATTTATAACTAAGCCGGAATTCTTACGGAAAGAAGTCAAAACGTCAAAAAGGACGATTAACGACTTTCGGGGCGATGTGAGGTACAAAAGGATATCATCTGCATACAGAGATACACGGTCTTCAAATTCCGGGGACCATCGAATGCCCTTCATGGATGGCTCCCATCGCAGCCAAGCCGCCAGTGGCTCTAAAGCAAGGGCAAACAAGAGTGGGGACAGAGGACAGCCCTGGCGCGTACCTCTACCGAGAGCAAAGGAGGCCGAGACACGTCCATTCACCACTACCCGGGCTAAGGGATCAGCATAAAGCAATCGAACCCAACGGATAAAGGTGGGCCCAAACCCGAATTTGGAAAGGACCGCCCAAAGATAGGGCCATTCAATCGTGTCAAACGCCATGGTGGCGTCCAAAGACGCCAAGATGGCCGACTCTCTCAATGTCCCCGCTCGCGCGAGGACTCCATGCAAGCGCCGAAGATTAAGTGCCGTATTGCGATGGGGTATAAATCCGGACTGGTCTGGATGAACCAGATCGCCTATAACAGTCACCAGACGATTAGCAAGAACTTTGGCCAGGATCTTGGGTTCAGCATTTATTAGGGAAATAGGCCTGTATGATTCGCAGCGGTCACGTGGCTTACCCTCTTTATGAATAACCACTATGGAAGCCAATCTCTGGTCAGGAGGAAGAAACCCTTCCGCCAGTGATTCCAAAAACATAGATCGCATATATGGTGCCAGCACATCCGGACGGAGCTTGTAGAGTTCTATAGGGAGTCCATTAGGGCCCGAGGCCTTCCCGGAGCGGATCGAATGGATAGCGGTCGCAACTTCATCCGCCGTGGGCGGAACTTCCAGCAGGTCCCTCTCTGAGTCAGACAAGCATGGTAGCGAGATATCGCGTAAAAGCATGTGGGAGTCCTGCTCCGGTCTATCGGACACAGGGGAGTACACTACCCGAAAATAATCGGCGAACCTCTCAACAATCCCAGCAGGGTCCGTGATACTTTCACCATTCTCGTCAACTATAACAGGAACCACTCGACTCGCGCATTCTCTCCTATCCAACCAAGCAAGCAACTTCCCAGCCTTATCTCCCACATCATACAGACGTCCCTGCTGTTCACGACTCTTCTCCTTCGCTGCATCAGTCACCAGAGCTCTGTACTCGTGTTGTTTTAGGTCCAACAGATGAAGCCTCTCAGGGGAGACCACAGCATCAAACTCTCCCTCAAGAACGGCAATTTCAGTCTCAAGACGAACTACCTCCTCTCGTCTACATCTCTTAACATTGCCAATCGATGAGAGGGCCTGCCCCCGAATTACAGTTTTGTACGCCTCCCACAAGGAGACAGAAGAGGATACTGACCCCACATTTTCGGCAAAGTATTGATCAATTGTTTTAAGTAGTTCCGCTCTAATCTTAGGATCACGGAGGTACCATGGGTTGATCGGGGCCACTTGACCCTCCGATCCCCCATGTGCGTTCACAACCAACCACAGTGGGGAATGATCCGAAATACCCCTGGCAAGATGTTTCACCTCCCCTATACGGGAAGTCTGGGAGGAGGGCATCAAAACATAATCCAATCTCGAAAGGCTGCCGTGGGCCCCAGAGTGAAAGGTATACTGTTGTTGCCCAGGATGATGTAAGCGCCAACAATCGGTCAGCCCCAGCGCCTCCATGAAGTCCCCAAGCCAGGATTGGAACTTAGCGAGAACTCGGGGAGGGTAACGATCGCACATCCCAGATACTACTGAATTAAAGTCTCCCCCGACTACAAGCAAACCCTCGGGGACTCCCAGAATCACTCTTCCCAGATCTGCATAGGTCGTAGTTTGAAGACCTGGGGGTATGTAAACAGAAAATAATGTAACCACCCTACCCTCCCAACGCCCCACAATGGCGGCGTACCGCCCTCTATCATCAAGTATAATGTCGTCAACAGCGAAGGGGAGGGAGGTCCGGACTAGAATGCCCACCCCTCTGGAGCCAGAAGTGAAACCTTAGTGTGCAATGAGACGGTAGCCACGCCTATTCATGGCGTGGCACGTATTACCCAGCAAGTGCGTTTCCTGAAGCAAAACCACATCAGGGGACAAGCGTCTCAGTAACTGCAAGACCACTCCCCGCTTAATTCTGTCTCCCAGACCATTTACGTTCCAACACAGTATCCGTAGTCCCCTACCCCCATCCCAGAGTCCACCCCAAGTCCCCCCCCACACCAGCCGCGACACCACAACACAGAAGATCATCAGCATTATGCCTTGAAAAAAACAAAGAAACACATCCCTGAACTTCTCAACCCCCCAGAACAGCATCATACCCCCACCCCGCACCCCTGCGTTAGACTCAAAAGCCACCCCAACTCGCAGCGTGCCTGTCGCCCTAACATACAACTAATCTACGAAAAGAACCCCAGAGGAGGAAGTCTCACCCGCCCTTCACCCACACCCCAGTAAGACAATGGAGTAGCAATCATTATTAGTATAGCATCGAACCACTGCCGAAAGTCAAAACGTCGGTCCGGGAGCCGATGTCGCTCCCTATTCCTGCTCCGTCGGGCCGCCCTCCGCTCCACCGGAAGATCCCGATTGTTCAAATCGCCCTCTTCCCGTAGGCAGCGAGTCCAACCAGTCATTAGCTGCTTCAGGATGGTCAAAGAAAAATGTTCTATCGTTGTGGACGATACGCAATCGAGCCGGGAAAAGCATGGCATATTTCATGTCCCTGTCTCTCAGTCTCTTCTTCACTCCTTGAAATCCCAGCCGCTGCTTCTGGACTTGTTGGGTGAAGTCCGGGTAAAAGCTGACCGCAGCATTCTCATATTCCGTGGGGCCTGATGTGCGGGAAGCCTGCAGTATCACATCTCTGTCACGAAAGTTGAAAATCCGCGCAATGATGGGGCGCGGAGAGGCTCCCAGCTTGGGCGGGCCACCCGGGACACGGTGGGCCCGTTCAACTGCAAAAAACTTGCTCAGGCCCTTGGGCGCTAAATGATTTAGGACAAGGTCCTCCACCAGTAGGTCCACAGCTGATGATTCCGTCTTCTCCGGGACACCGACCAGTCAGACGTTGTTCCGTCGTGCTCGGCCCTCAAAATCGTCCAAGCGACGGGAGAGATAATCACGGGCGGATCTCAGATTACCGACCTCCGTCTGTAGGTCAGAGACGTCGGTAATAAGACTAGTTGTCTTCAGGTCGAGAGACTTGACCTTTTCGTTGGTTTTTGCAAGATCCGCCCTGATAGAGTGACATCTATGGCAACAGTGTCCAGCTTGTGGGTTAGGGCCTCATACTGTTGTCCCATCGCGGCCTTCATCCCACCAATGGCGCACATGACGTCTTTCAACGACGGGTCATCACCCAGCAGGGATTCGTCCTCAATGCCAGCCGGGGGTTTAGCCATTCCGCTCGGAGAGCTCTTAGTGAGGGTATATCGGTCCATGACGTTGGATTGGACAGAACCTCCTCGAGCTGCCGGTCTTGTCTTGCGCCTCTCTGCTTCAGGCTTGGTGGCCATCTTAGGTCGTGTGCCCCGGAGCGTATTCTGAGACCTAGTGAAAATGGCTACACTCGATGTGCCCGCAGAAGCTCAGAGAATAAAGTGAGGACCAGTCACTAGGCAAAAAAGCAATGAAAGTCCGGATCTCCGAGCGATGTTGCGAATAGTTGAGTGAAGCAAGCAACCAGGGCGACCAAGGCAAGGTCAATGACGTAGGATCGTCAGAATCGAAACTGAAAGTAGAAGACCGAGCAAGGGAGGTTAGCGCAGGCCGTTGTTATTCAATTACTACCCGGCTGGCAGAGTAGGCAAGCCCGGGGCAGTGCCATGGAGCAGGCCGCAGATATTCAAAAATCCATATCTTCGGTTCCCGGAGACCAAATCGAAATTCGCAAACGGATAAGTGATCAGCAGGTTCTCGACCACAAAAGCCCGTCGTCCAAATCAGGATTAGTTGCAGGATAGTCGATGGAGGTGGCGAAGGTCCGGGAGCTCTGAGCTCACGCGACCATCTTGGGTGCGCGCTAAGCTCCTCCCTCAGGATTAACATTCTTGAAAAAGATTGCAAATACTCAAAAATTGAATGTGCGTCATTACTAATGGAAGCCCTTCCACGCTTCAAACTGTCAGGTTCTTCCCTGAGCAGTCTAACAGTGCTTAGATATGCTTTTAGGGAATATTACAATGAAGTAGCTTATAATGTGAAATAATACTAATTCGATTTAGCATGTTTTCAGGCCTTGTTGGAGACAGCTTTAGTTCTATGCAATCACAAGCGCTTTGTTTAATTGGAGTTTTATATAGCGCGAACACGACCTGAAGGTATCGGAGTGCTTTACATGAGCACCAGTTGTGTTACAGACAGACACATTCATTTTGCTAGGTACAGGGAGATTGAGTGATTTGCCCATAATCATACGATGCTGAGCGTCCCTTCTGAAACTCGAACCGGATCCCAGCTACAAGGTCGACTGTCAACTAATACATGTAAACCAGAAGGGATTTATTCCAAAAAGACATATTCAAGAACTAACACTGTCTTTGATTGGGACTATAGATCTAGCAATTGCATGCTCGAGACCCTTGGCAGTAATTACCATTGATGCAGCTAAGGCATTTGATTGTGATAGTTTGGCCTTCCTCTGGGTGGTTTTGGAATCAATGGGTTTTGATACAGGCTATATTATGGCACAAAAAAATTATATGTATGTCCCACTGCTAAGATCCTAGTACATGGCACCCTGACAAAGGGTTTCAAGATTTTAAGAAGTATGAGGAAGGGTTGCCTGTTGTCCCCCCTCCTCTTTGATATTTAGATCAAACTTCCGGCACATCCCCTGAGAAAAGACAACCAGATAATACCTATCCACTCACTCCCCTCCTGCAGTAAAATAGCACTATATGTTGAAGACTTGATAATCTATACCTCAAATCCATCCCAAACACTATCTAGGGTGGAGCCGTTAACAAAAGAATTTGGAGAAGTCTCCGGATATTTAGTGAATACTGCTAAGAAAGACGTGATGGTTTGGAACTTGGAGGGTTGGGGAGGCAGAGTGTGTGTTGGGATAAAATATCTAGGGATCATCATAGTTCATCAAATGAATGAGATCCCACTACGAAATCTAAACAGGGTGGCTAAGGAGGTTGATAGGTCCCTGTCTAGGCAGAAGAACCTTTCATTAACTATCTATGGGAGGGTCAACCTGGTAAAAATGACCATCTTGCCAAAACTGACATATTTTGTATACATAGACGGTGCACAGTAAGAAAGTAGTTCTTGGAAGCTCCAACTTGTATTCCAAAATTCCTTTATTTCAATCTTTTAAAACCTCTTCAGCCAACGCGTTTCGTTCACATTGAACTTCGTCAGGGCTTTCAAATGTCCAAGTTTCGTAATCCAGAAATATATGGGTCAATGTAATAGTTGCCCACCATTCAAGAAAAATAAGTGTGTATACTCGATAGTGTGATGAACAGGTCCCCACCGTGTGGTAGCGTTGGAGCAGTCGGACCTAGTTCTTTGTATATATATTCGTGTGTAGAAAGCAACATGTCGATAGGGGAATCGTAAAAAACTGACATATTTATTTAATTGTGTCCCACTGAAATTTCCCAAGGATATAAGTAACAAAATAAAAGGAAAAATAACCCGTTTTATCTGGGCTTCCCGTGGAATACGACTCTTCTGGAAAAAGTTGAGGCATCGGTTTCAGAAGGGTGGATTGGCCCTGCCGGACCTTAACCTTTACTGTATGGCATTTCAATTAAAAAACTTTCGAATGCTTATTGGGGAGCCTGATTCATCTACCTGGGGAGTCTTAATAGGGGAAATGATGAATGAGTTTGGGACAACCGCCTTTCTACATAAATTTGGTGCTAAAAAGTTCTTTAAAAAAGTAAGGTTGAAAGTCCTAAACACAGTGTTAAATCTTTGGTGTGCAGTGAGAAAGATGCTAAACATAGGATACTATTCGGAATTTGCACCAATCTTGGACTCCCCAGGGACACCGGAATGCCTGAAAGATGGACTGACTTTGCCTTTGAAGCAAGCGGGGCTGTTTAAGTGGGGGGAATTGATATCAGCAGGTAAATTGCTGCCCTGGGAAGTGTTGAGTGCGAAAACTGGTAACAAATTATCTAGATTCAAATATGTACAGCTCATGTTATGGTCTTCAACAATCTCACAGGAGACAGGTGGGCTATAGGACTTTGAGACGGCTATCCGGGACGTAAGTGTAAAAACCAAAGAAGTTTCAAAGTAGTATGGGCAATTTTTGGATGCAGAAGAAATGAAACTGGAGACTCCATATGCTATTTGGCAGGAAATATTTACACTTGTTAAGGATGGACTCATTAAAATTATTATATTCAATAGTCACACCCGCAAACTTTAAAAGACATAATTTCCTTGGAATAAATAGACTGTATTGAACTACTCATACAGCCTGTTCCCAGATGTAACAGATGCAACTTGCAAAAAGCCAATGATGTACATATCTTCTTTACATGCCAGCGATAAGGAATATTAGAAGGCTGTAGAAACTATTATAAGAGACATCCTGGGGAACCCATAACCCTGTCAGCGACCTTGGTATTTCTACAGGTAAATCATGATTAAAAATACAAATTGGATAGTAAACAAAGGGGTTTGATATTCTATTTGTTACTGCTGGCTAGACGGGAGATATGTAAACACTGGACAGACCCTGTGCCGCCACATCCTAAAGGATGGTTAAAAGTAGTTAAGTGGACTAGCAAAATGGACACTGACTGTAATCTACTAAGGACGAGGGACATTTGGCAGGATTTTATAAAATGGTCAAGTTACTATTGAGATACAAAAACAGGGCTGTGGTGAAATAAAATAAATCTTTCCATAGTCCTATCATTACACCAGATCATGGTAGCTTGGGAGGTAAATCCCTTCACACTGGAAGTGATAAGAGTCTTTTAAAAGGCTTAGGCGAGTGAACGCAATAGACCATGAGACAAACAAGGGCGCCAGAAAATGGTCCAAGACTCGCAGAATGCCATGGTGATATGAGAACAAGAAAAAAAAGGACGGCTGCTGTAGCCACTAGGCCACATCCTAGCCCCTGCAGTATTGAGAGAGGGACTTTGGCTCCCCCCTATGTTGATCTTCTTCTCTACGGGCATTTGACTGTTCAGCAGTCATGTTATTCCAGTTACAGGTTAGTTCTATGGCTCATAACCAGTGCCTAATTTGAGCCGGTGGTTTCCGGTGCTCGGCACCAGCAGTTAATTGGCAGCACCGGCTCTAGCGCCAGTCCACCACATGGTGGCACTGTCCGAGATGTGCACAACAACAGTGTTTATTTAGTCAAATGGCATTGAAAATTAATATTAGCCACCTCTCACACCATTATTATTATTATTTTGTGTGGCCTGAAATAGTCTGAATTGTCACACTTGTGGAAGTGCGATGGTTAGGTGTTGTGTTGGTACTGCCACTGGCAGAGCAAAGCATGGTATTGGCTGCAGTAACCTTCTGAAGCGCCCTGGCACTTAATTGTTTACAAATTAAGCCCTACTCATAACTGATAGAGGCATTGTTAAATATATTCGTAAAGAATCGCTATTAAAGACTCGCAAAACAATGTTTTTATACATATGCCCCTTGATTCTTTAAGTCTTCTTTACTCAATTCTTATCTTTAGAAAGGATTACAGACAGCACATTTTGTTTAAAGAAGTGCATCATACCTGAAAATAATATAATACATATATACATAAATATACAATTATACATATAACATTTCAACAGTACAAAATATATTGGGTTTCAGAAACATAATGAGTCTGAAATATTATAATCACAAGAAATTGCAAACAAGGAGAAAAAAACTAACCAAACGTATAACATTAAACACAAATGGTAATGTACTACGTTATAAAAAGACAAAGGGGGGAGACAAAACAAAGAGCATTACACATAAGAATGTATTTGTGTCAAGGTAAACGCGGAGCAAGTTAGGGTAAATAATGTCTTAGTGGGAGTTCCTGTGAAGGAAGTGCCCGGAACACTCACAACCACCTGTCAGCTTTCCATACAAATGAGGAGTCAGTCAGACAGTAGAGAATTCAAACCAAAGTTATTTTATTAGTCTTCACTCGAGCGGAGTCCAGTCTGACCAGCCTCCTTTGATAGCTGCCGGGGGACTGACTCCCGTCCACAAGGTAAAGTTAGATATACATTTTCAACACCTCCAAGACACGCCCAGACTGGAATTTTTCAGCCTGGGCACAGATAAACAAAGGAGGTACAGAAGAATGAGCTACCATCCTGAGACCAGGAACACACTATCTTAGCTTCAAGGTTACTCACCCCGGGCCCATCTCTCTGAGAGTAGGAGCGGAGCTACATATGAAAAAAAGGCATAAAAACACAAACAAGCTATTCATTAGTGCAACGAAGCTCAACCTTGAATAAAAAGAAACAATCGAGGCTGCTTTTCTACTGAGGCAGACAGTGTGAGACAGAAGCTTCATTTCGATCATGACACGAAATGGCAGTTGAATACAAAATGGTGCCGCAAATGCTAACTTAACTCGCACAATGCTAGAAGGAGTCGGACAGATATATATTTGCAGTCCAATATCTGCAGTTAGATAACAAAAGGTGTCAAATTATAGAGACATCTCTAGTCCTAAATATTGTGCAATTTATTTTATAGTGACTGAATCATTCTATCTCTATATTTTAAATATATTCTTATCCCATATGGTAGGTAATCGAACATTATACAGTGATGAATTAATAAAAATGTATTGCTTGATTTCTTAAAAGCATTACACACATTGTTAAAACACATCCAAAAACATTTAAGCATCGCATATTTAACTCATTACAAAAAAATTTGATTAAAATACAAAATAATATATTCAGTTCTACCACAATGTAGTATTTAAAGTCACATGAAGCAATAATACTGTGACCGGGTTTTGTAAGAAACTATAAATGAACTTCGGATGCCTGCTTCATCCTTGCCATCTGATTGCACCTCATGGATTTTAAAAATTGAGAAGTAAGCTGGCTAGAGTCTCCTCTCAAGTAGGCTTCTACCACCACATTACAGGTGCCGATATTTGAATAAGACAATTTCGGTAGAAGACAGTTATTACACGGCTCGCTTAAGTAAGGGCAAATACATGGCTGAAGGATTCTTATGCTGATTCAAATAGATAACATGATGTGCCACCCCGCCTCTCCACGCTGCAGTACCAAAGGTCTCTTAGGCGGAACAATATCTCATAAATTGTCTGTTTCATTCCGATGGCCAGGGGTGTTTCAAATAAGGTTGTAGGGCAGGAGGGTTATAATGTGCAAGTGCTAGATTAAAATAGGATTTAGTCCTTAGGTCGCCGATGTCTTGTGCAGCTAATATTAGCTTTGCTTGTTAATTCAATAGCTTGTATACTAACTTACATGGGAGTGCCTTGTACGAGATCACCTCTGCATCGAAATCTTGTATTAACAATACCAAATAGGATATCACAGCAAATTTCCTTTGTTTATTGCAACCCATAAAGTGTTCTATAAGATGTTCAAAGAGCTTTTTTAAACTGGTTGTAGTAAGAAAGAAATCTAGTCTACATTGGAGCATCCATTTGCATCACACCAGATTAGGCTCTAGTCCTAGTTGAACTTGAGAGGTCGATTTTGAAAGTTGAAATAAAGAGCATTAAACGTTGCACTGGATCTTGTCTAGCCAAATGCCCAGTGACTGTCTGAACGTAAGAATTCCGTATCACAGCGTAAGTTTGCATTCAACTATTTAACAGTTTTGCAAATTTAAGTTGTGTTAGGGATTAGTTATATTCTTTAATAGCCAAATAGATAAAGTGCTAAGGGATAGGGCTGCATTCTTGAGTATTGTTTCATGCAGCTGTGTTCAGCCTCCTTCATTGAACCACTCACCAAGATATGTATTGTCTGCAACTCTTTTGATTTGCTTGTTGTTAATTAGTTATCGACCCTTTCTGTTGAATTTGTCTGAAGGTAATGATCTTACTTTTAGCGAAAAACAATTTTTATATTGTTATCTTTGCAGTATTCATATACCTAGATATATATACATTAAATATTGTTGTCTTTGCAGCTAATTCATCCAATTGTCTTTGGAGACCAATTGACCTTTGGTCCAAAAGAATAGTGTCATTGGCATACTACAGAATGTTTAGCTTTTGATCTGCCAGTTTCGCTGGAAATGCTCAAGTGGAATTCAAAGTGTCAATCACATCTGCTAGATAAAGGTTACAGCCATGCTTCAACCCTCTATTAGTGGCAATATGGCCAGTCGGGAGCCCTCTGGAGGGTAATTTAATCTTTAGCCATGTATTTGTAGATAAGCTAATGGTCGCTCTTAGTAGCTGTGGGGGGATACCCCATTTTGCGAGTTTTTCCATTAGCTTGCCTCTGTTGATGTTAGCAAAGGCTGTTGTGAAATTTATGAACGCAGTTTGCTTCCATGGCATCTTCCACAAGCAGGGCAAGTAATACCAGATAATGGTCTATGCTACAGCTGTGTGCACAATCAGTTTGGCAAAGGATACACATTGTCCATCAGCTGTCCACCACTAGTTCCTTAAAGAGCAGTTTTACATAGACCTTTTCCTCCACATCTGAAAGAGTAATTAGCCAGACGTTTTGTAGAAAATTTATTACAGCCATTTTTGTGAATGGAGACCAGCAATGAACCCCACCAACAATATAGTACAGAATTAGATGTTAAAAAAGAGCTAATAAGATTGTGTGATATATATATTGCCCATGTTATTGCTGTTTGCTTGAAGGTAGAACCCAGAATCCCATCGGGAAGAGGAGCCTCATTCCTCACATTGTTTTAATAGTTAATGCAGCCTTGCTCTGCCTCATTGAACATCATGAGCTTTGGGTACGGCGGGTTGCCAATAAAAACCGACCAATTCCATCTCTTCGGATGGTGGTGTTGCCAATATAAATGCTTTTTATATATGATCCAGTTGGAGGTAGAATTTTCACACATCTTCTAAAGAGCAATACACAGGTTCGCTACAGATCAAAAATTTCCATTTGTCATTATGCTTAGCCACCTCAAAGAGAACAGATAATTGTTTATCTTCTATTTATTTTGTTATTGCCTAGCGTGTCTTCCTATAAGTGGATCCTATACATTTTATTTCTCTTTGTACAGATGGATCATTACTATTTTTCCTCTGCCTAAAGACTTTGTTGAGTGTTGTCTTTAACATTCTAATTTCCATTTCCTCCACATGGATTGGTGCTTTACAACACATCTGATTGAATGAGGTGGCTCATGTGCACACTTGATTAATCCTTGGGGCTTTTTGTAAAAGACCTTCCGCAAACGGATGCCATCTGTTGAAAGGACTAGAAGGCTGATTGTCCTCACTAGATAGTTGTCTAAGCATTGTTTTATCACCTCACTTAGATTCATTATCTCCACAACTTCCCTATTTATTTTCTGAATTCATTTGATTTCTGCTTGAGCTCTTAGCACGTTGTGGCATTTTTGATGATAGTGACAGTGTGGAGTTGATATAATTTGTTGACATGAGTGGTCACTCTCTAGTGTGGGGACAGTTGTATAGGCAATTAATTGTGGTCCAGATCAAAGTATAGCACAGAGTAATGATAAAGATAATTATTTTTTATAACACATACAGTCAAAATGAATGTTAGCCTCAATGAATCCAGACCACAAAAGGCCCAATTTGTACAAGGAACAGCATTTCTCCAAGTTTTTGCTGAACTTATCATTTGAATTGGTGTAATAAGACACAAGTTAACACCTAAACAAGAAATGAAAAGACAAAAAGGGGACAAACAGAAGAAAGAGCTCCAATTTCAGAACTGACATAGTGCATTAAATGTTTTGCATCTAACATCAAAAAGGATCCTCAAAGAATTTCAGATCTACCGAGAAGTAAACAATATTACTTAAAACGTAATACTCGATATGTTTTGCATAATCAGTCACCATACATGTGATAGTTCACTTTTGTGTGTCAAAAACACATTTGTTCAACCAGGTCATGCTATCTAGCACTTATCACACCTTTCATGGACTTATAGAATAGTTGTGGACAAGCACCATACAATTTAAGAGACAACTATTTGATGAAAATAGATTTTGATCCTTTAAGAGTATATTGAAGGAATTGCAAATATGTAGATTCTTCTTTTTATGCGCTGTTTTGCACGAAGTTAGTCTTGCAGCTCAAAGGAGATTATAAGCGTGTTAAGTTAGTCTTAACTTGTCATGATTGTGTTGGGTGTGCTTGGTGGCTAAACAATGCACTTATGGGGCAGGTCACAAGAGAATATTTGGCACCTAGACCCTTCTGCAGTACACAGGAAGGTGATGGTTGGAGGAGGAGTATGTGCAGTCTGAGGTGAGAAATAACTCAGGGTGCACGGAAACATTGTTTTGATTGCAAAGTTTTTTAAAGGTTCAGAATATTTGTGCCCCTCAAGAACTCTGCTGTTTTTCCTAATGAACAGACTCTGTTTGGGGGGCTTCAGGGCAGAAACGAGTTACTGCACTTGTTTGACCTTGCTTGCCCCTGTAGCCCTCGGACCGTCCTATTTTGGCTCTGCAAACTGGTCCAAGTACACCTTTTACACACTTGACTCTAAGGTTAGAAAGTGCGAGCAGTAAAAGGCTCCTAAGGAAAGTTGAGTGGGGACAAGAGCTGAGAAATCAGCAGTCATTCTGGATCCTTTGAAGTGCTTTGGCAGTAACGACCTCTGGTTTGATCAGGGCTCCCACCTCGTCATTGATAGAGTTCTCAGACTCTGTCTTAGGCACCAGCAGCACCAGTCTCCCAGTCACAGTGGGCTGTCAATCTCACCTGATGCTTGATATTTGCAGAAGACTTGATGTGTTTCACAACCATAAGGTACCGGGGACACTTTTAGCCCTCTGGTTGCTACTCACCTCACTCCCTTGCAGTCTCTTGCTCTCTCTCGCTATTTCCCATTCTGGGAACACACTGAGCTTTCCTCCTGAGCAGTCCCTTGGGCGAAGTACACCTCTTCCCTCTCTCAGCAGTCAGGCAAGCTTTTAGGCTCTAGGCAAACACTCAGCTTCTCCAACAGAAAGTGCAAACTTCTGGTGATGACCCACTCTCTGCGGGGAGAGTGGCTGTCCTGCAGACGCTGGCCCTTGTCACACAGCAGTCCATGGCTACTCTGCAGATCACTCCCTTCCTTGCTCATGAAGAACTTGAAACTAGAACAAAGTTGGGTGGTTTTGGATCCCACTTATCTACACAATTTTACAGACAGGGATGTTAATCCCCTATTCAAGGTTAAGTTGTGTGTGCAGGCACTGAAACACCATCTTTATTATGTCTGGTGTCAGACAAGACCTTTAGAATTAGCATGGATAGATAGATAGATTGATAGATAGATAGATAGATAGATAGATAGATAGATAGATAGATAGATAGATAGATAGATAGATAGATAGATAGATAGATAGATAGATAGATACTTAGATAGCTATGTATATATACATATATATACACACACACATATATACATATGTGTGTGTGTATATATATACACATATATCTGTATATATTCATTTATTGATCTCTCTCTCTCTCTCTCTCTATATATATATATATATATATATATAGCTAGATAGATAGATAGATAGATGGATAAAAAATAAGCAAATTCACACGTGTGTGTGTATATAGATATATATATGTATGTATATGCCAGGAACTTCGTCTGCATACCATTTTGCTGGATATAAAGAACGAACTGGACCCAATCAGGTTAATTTGCTGGTTTTTATTAGTGCAACTTCTCGTCCGCCATGACGCGTTTCGAGCCCTCAAGCCCTTGATCACATATGTATATATATGTATGCACACACACACACTTACTTTAAGAGCTTTTGAGACAGCCATCTTCATCGATTGGTCTGTTATTGTGTCATTCACATTCTGCACACTGCAGCACATATCATGGGGCAATAGATCAGCTTACTTTAGCCACATTCACTGTGAGTGCCATCATTATGCCTTTATAACAGAAGCACTGCCACACTAAATGTAGCTCCCTTTTAGTGACATTAACTTCTTTTTTTCTTTGTTTATTCATTTTTTTAAGTTTTCAGAAAAAGAGAACATATAATAATCAAATGAACACATTATGAATAAAGTACAACAATTAATTTAAAGAGAAAAATATGAGCAACAAATTCAAAAGAGGAGAAGAGAGAAAAAAGAAGTAAGAGAAAAAGGAAAAAGAGAAAAAGGAAGAGATATAAAGGAGAAGAACAAAACAAAAGAAGAGAGAGAAAAAATAGGAATAAAGAGAATTAGAGATTGGTGAAGAGTAAGAAATTAGGATGCAGGTGTGAATGTTTATAAAGATACGAAGTAAACGGTAGCCAAAGTAGGTCTGATTTAATTTTCTGAGAGAGAGTAAGAGAAGAAACAGTAGTAGTTCTGTGTTCGTCACGAACAAAGTTCCACCAAGGTAATAATGATAATTTAGAGTTATCTTTCCAACAGGACAAAATCACTTTACATGCTATGGCAATAAATAAATCAAACAACAAAGTAATATGATTAGAAATATCAAAGTGAGGTGAGGAGGATCCTAGAAAAACATTTTGCATTGTTAATGGAATATTACATTGAAATATTACCATACATGTAGACCAATTAGATTGCCAGAACTTTAAAACATTCAAACAATCATGAAGTTGATGAAGTAAAGTCCCAGTAGATTCAAAACAAGACCAACAAAGGGATGAGGAAGTAGGGGGAAACTTGGATATATGAACAGGGATAATAACAGCTCCACTATAAATGAAGTACAGGGATTGAGTAATACGTGGGGCAATAGAAGGTTTAAAAAGCTAGAGCCATAATTTATCCCAAGAAGAGGTAGGGAGTGACATAGATAAGTCTGTTTCCCAGAGTAATTCGACAGAGGATTTAGGTCATTCAGTAACATGAGATAACAAAAACGTATAAATAAAAGCAGCCTTAGGCCTATGCTCTTGAGAAACACTATATAACGGTGAGGGTGAAGTGAGTAATGGAGAGGCTAAAGGGAAATTATTGGAAGAGAAATAAGACTGCAAAGCTGTTGATATTAAAATATATTCATTAAAAAATGAATCAGGTAAATTATATTGTGACTGTAATTCCTGGAAGGGAATAACGGAATTATGTTGGATTTATTGATGAATAAAAATAATTACCTTCTCCTTCCAATGCTTGTAATAAAATGATTTACGTTTATATTTGATAAATTTGTTATACCAAATAGTGAAAGACAAAAAACATTGATATGTATTTAAACCATGAGAAAAAATATCAATTCAATTCAATTCAAAGAATCTTTATTTCGGCATAAATGCCATAAAAGAAGCAATTCAAATGCATACAACAAAAGCATATTAAAAACTGTACAGCGTGGAACATAAAACCATTCATTAAGAACAATTCATTTGTATAGGAGACAATTGTAGACAACAGCATTATGATTCTGCAGTTGGCCCCTCGTTAATTAATTGAAAGGGAATTTTGACATTTCTACCTATTTACAATCGATAGCCCAATTTTTTTCTTTGGAAAAAGATAGAATGCAAAAATCTACTGACACTAAATATTATGGGTTGGCTTGTGTTGGTAGAAAGGATTCTCAGAGCCTGAGTACATGATCTCACACCTAACACTAGGCATATTGGTCTAATCCATCTTTTCCTGGCCTGGGCAGAAAAAGAGGATATGTTGCTCGTTTTCTTTTTGGTGACTTCCACACATGGGGCAGAATTCATCTGCCACTTGATTTGGGGTATTTGTACCACCCGTCCAACGAGCCAGTGTGGAGCCTATTTGGAGGTTGCCATATCTAAATTTTAAAAATAGAGTTTTTGCAAGCGGTGGTTCTATTTCATCCAAAAAGGTCTCGAAAATTGGTTCATCTTTAAAGGTGAGGAACTTTGTTACTAGTGTCCCACTAGATGAAACACTTTTGGTCATGTATATGATGTATGACCAAAAAGCCCTTTTTGCTATTTTTTTTGAGTTGGGTGGTAATAGGTCCGGGTTTTCCCAATAGTGTTTCAGGCCTAAATTGTGAAGCCAAGTTTTGACATGTTTGAACCACGGTATTACTTTGAAGTTATCGAGCTCCATAATTTCTTTAAGCCCATTTCTGTAGTCTTGTAATTCTGGTACCTGCCGTAGCCTTATCCATAGCAGCAGAGGGCGTAAAATAATATGGTGGTCCGTTCTTCGAAAATGTAGGTCCAATTGAAGAGGCACCAGGGGGGTACTTCTAGGAACCCTGACCAGACTTCTCAGAAAGTTGTTATCTAGGACACTAAAAGTGCCTTTCAACCCGGGGCCCCAGATTTCTGAGCCGTAAAGCACTGCTGGCTGGACTTTGAATTTAAAAAGTTCAACCGCAGGAGACACGGCTTTGCTGGTACTCAGACTTTGTTCCCTGAGAATGGGTTTTACATTCTGGTAAAATGTCATCTTGCTTTTTTCCAATTGGGCCTTCCAAGAAAATTTGGAATCCAGTGTCACCCCAAAATAAGCAAAGTAAGGAACCGATTCTAATTTTAAACCATTAAGGGTTAAACAGCCTTTGTCTGTTTTAGTTGGATTTAGGGCCATACACTTAGTCTTTTTCCCATTTATCTCCAATCCTTTCATGCTACAATACTCGCTGAAGGAATTTAGGAGAGCTTGAAGACCTTTTTTTGTCTGGGAAATCAGAATAGTGTCGTCAGCGAATAATAGGGAAGTTACCTTTTCTCCATTAAGCTTGGGGGAATCGTTTTTACATCCCTCTAAATATGATGGAATATCATTCACGAAAAGGGAAAAGAGTGTAGGGGCCAGGACACACCCCTGTCGCACACCACGCTCGATAGGAATTTTTGGGGTTAGTTCTCCGTTTGGGCCCCAACGAATTCTCGCAAAGTTGTTTCTATGGAGCTCTTTAATTTGCACTATTAGGGTGGTTGGCATCCCTGCTACACTCAATGCTTCCCATATTAATTTGCGCGGCACTAAATCGAATGCTGCCCTTAGATCGACAAACGCAACATATAGTTGGCCCTTTTTGATCTTAACATAGTTCCAGTAAAGGCAACAGAATCGGAAGATTTGATCTATTGTGCTTACTTTGGGTCTGAATCCCGCTTGATATCTAGTCAAAATTGCCTTTTCATCCAGCCAGTCATTAACACGAAATAAAATATGTCGTGCATAGATTTTCTGGAGTATGTCCATTAAACTTATTGGCCGGTAATTTGAGGGGTCCATCCTGTCTCCTTTTTTAAAAATTAAAACAATTTCAGCTCCCTTCCAGCTCTCTGGGAAGTCTAGATTTCGGGATAACTCATTGCACAAATAATTAATGTAGGGTGCCCATATTTTTAGATCGTGTTTGTACAAGTCTCCCGGAATCTTGTCTAACCCAGGGGCTTTGCCAGGTTTAATTTGGCTTATTGCCAGTTCTGTCTCTCCTAGCGTAAAGTTCAGATAATCTGTTGGAAGAGTATTGCTTAAGACAACCATATCAGTGGGGAGTTCTTCATATCTTTTATAAAGGCTAGTGAAGTGGTTTACCCAGGTCTGTTCGTCCAAATAGACGTCCTTGGCCACTCTCCCTTTGTGATTTCCATTGGCTACTAGCCTCCAGAAAGCTACGTTGTCACGTGATTTTGCTGCATGGAGCAAATCAGCCCATTTCTCTTCTTCCCAAACTAATTTGGATGTCTTTTGAACCAACTTATAATTGTTCCTAGCTGATTTAATATCTAAAAGTGCCTTGGATTTGATCGCAGTTATAAGTGCCCTTTTGGACTCCCTACAAGCTTTGTTGTACCAGGGTTTGCTATGAGACAAATTGTGTGTCTTCTGCTGACTTTTCTTGGGCATCCTGGTGACTAGCAACTTTAAAGCATCAAAGAACTTTTGGTGTAACACCTTGAAGTGGCTATTATTTTCCTCGTCTAATGAGTGATTTAAGTATGGGCCAAAAGTACATGCGAAAAGTGTATATATTTCTGCGACAATTTCGCCATTGTCCAATATAAACGGACATTTTAAAGATCGTCTGTTGTTGCTAATGTGGGTTTCGTTGTCGTCACCATTAGTTCCTTCATAAGACCTGAAGGAAGCTGTAGCTTCTAACAGCGAGGCCTCTATTTTGAGGTCTAGAGGGAAGTGATCGCTTTCTAATCTTTCTATTATCTCCATGTCAAGGAGGTATGCCCAAGTTGGTATGGATATGAAAAATATATATATGCCAACCCACTTTGTTTGGTTTTGCTCTAAATCATTAGCAACAGATCAAAATCAATTTTGATTTGTTAGGTATATTTATTTTTACCTTCTCTTTAGGTTCACTTTATAGAAAAATCAATCGTTTCTATGTCAGAAAACAACAACACAACATATATAACAAATATATACATCAACTTATACACACCATTTGCCGAAAAACATTATTACATACATATAAACATTCACTGTACACTATACACTAGACTTTCATTATATACAACCTCGCTTATACAAATCTATTTTCAGCCGTTCCTCAGGTAAATATCAGCTCTTCGCCTTATTGACCATCAATGATTACAATTAGAGGAACAGTAGTGAACAAAGTCATAATCAACAGGAGATAACACTCATTATCAATTCTATGAGTCAATAGTTATTAGTATTTTTAAATTGTATCTCCGTTGGCATATATATATTTTTCATATTCATATAAGGTTCAGCCATTCCCACATTTTAAGAACCTAACTCCTTTTCTTCAACAAGTTGGTATGGAGGCAATGACAAAGTCTATATTACTTTTGTAGTTCCCCCTAAAGAAGGTAGGCTTCTTCAAGGTATCCGACGGTAAACGTCCATTACAGGCCCTAAGGCAATATTCTGTACATATTTTCGTCATTTGGAGGGCCATAGTACAACATTTAACTGGTTTGATATTGCCTAAAGCAGGGATTTTATTAGCCTCATCTTCTTCTAAAAAGATATCACTAAGTCCCACGACTGGCTCGTAATTGCAATTAAAATCGCCAGCCACGATAATAAGGTCCTCCCTGATATCCAGCTTACTCAAGAGGGTATCTAGATAAGAAAGTGTTGGGGATTCTCTTGTTATGGGTGATGGCCTATTGTAGATGTTTACTAGGAAAAGTTTTTTCCCTTCTCGTACAGTAATTTTTAAGACCAGTATATCTGGTGAGTTAACATCCACCACCTCGATATTCACCCTTATGCTAACTTTCACCCAGGTTATCAGCCCGCCCGATGGTCTTCCGCACCTGGATGGAATAGCACCAATTCCATATGATTTGTACCCTAGTCTATGTTTGATTTCGACTGATCAGGTCTCTTGCAACATGCAGAAGTCGAAGGAATCAATAAAACTTGCCCATTCTGGGTCCCTTAGATTTTTTAAGACCCCTGCTATGTTCCAAGAGACCAGTTTAAATTGTTGTCTTATTTCTGGTGCCTTTACCAAGGAAACTTTTTCCACCTCATTGCAATTGTGGAAAATCTCAAGTTGCTCAACTAAAGACCCTTCTGGTCTGATCAAATCATCCTGGGGAGGCAATAGATCATTTGGGTGAATAACACTTTCATTTGATGTATAACTATCCCCAATTGTTAGTACAGCCATGGGTAGGGATCCTGTGATCACCATAGGTTCAGTTTCATTAGCGATACCACCAACTCTCGAGATACTAAGTTCTTTTCCCACAACCCCCTCCCCACCCAAGTTGACAATTTCAAATGCATTTCCCCCACTCCCAAAGGACATATGGCATCAATCACAATCATCTAGTCCACTAAATATATCGAATCTATTAGTGGTTTCTAGAGGTGTGAAAGGCTTCAGATGGTCCATTCTTCTGCTGTTAGGTTTGAAGGGGCTGTAAGGAACACAATTCCAACCAAGGGGATCAGGTACGGACACGGGGTTTAGCGGGTAGTAGAAGTCCCCAGGATTTTGTCTAATTGGCGGTTGCAGTGTATGTTGAGTGTTACCAGCCCTCTGTATAAATGGTGGATAACAGCTGAGCTGGGTTTGGGGTGCTATATGCGGGGGTGGTTGGTGTTGGAGAGGGAATACCACTGACCTAGGATAAAAATATGTCAGTGGTCTAGGGATTATGCAATTGCTGGTAGTGCCTGACGGCCAGTTTAGTATAAATTGTACAGCATTGGGGTCCCTAAAATTCACAACCACCACGTCGCCCTCAATGTTTTTGGGTCTACCTCCCAGCCATTGAAGACGACGAACATGCACAATTTCGCCATTTATATGGTTTGCTATTGGCCTATAAAGACTTAGCCAATGCATGATCTTATTTTTTAATTGTGCAAAACCCTCCCGTCTGTTGGGTTGTAACACAGGGACCCCTGTTAGAACTACCACAATGGGCACTGCCTCTGGTGGTAATTCAGGAATGGGAGCCTGTTTTGTGCCGTAGTTTTTTCCTGGGTAATGTTAACCATACCATTTGGCAGCTTGCTCATTAAGTTAACCGGCATAGAATCTGGTTTATTGTGTGGATTTTTAGATGATGGAATTAACTGAACAGTAGTTTTGTTCCCTTTAGACATAGAAGTGGAAGGTTTTGCCAACGAGGTAGAATTAACTGTAGGAGCTGGGGCTACTGGGATAGATTCAGCTTGAGTAACGATCTTATGCTTTGCTATATTGGGAGTTAAGATGTTATCAACACCCTTGTTTCCCAGTGCCCGCTCGATTGTACTTAGTCTAAGTTCCACTTCAATCAGCCTCTCTAGAATTGAAGCAGAGTAGGTTTTAATTAAACTTTCTAGAGTATCTAAGGTAACAGGGTCACGATTTACTTGAGGCACTTGGTCCATCATAGAGGCTTCCATGTCGCCCTCTATATCTATAGACATATTAGGTGGTAGCGGTGGTGTAATAGTAACCCCTACTGTAGCTACTGATGGATTATCAGTGTTATTAACAGGATTCTTCGCCTTTTTCCCAAAGTCAGCATGACTTAACTTAGGTTGTTGTGCGTTCCCCCCTTTACGCCTCCTCTTGCAAGGAGGGGGTCCATGAATCCTTGGAACTGGCATGGGTTTATTTCCCCTATTACGCATTATTTTGGTTGGTATAAGGGCGGATGGCTTTGTGACATTAGGGGTGCTCATATGGATAGTTGAAGGAATGCCATTTGTAACCAGTTCAGGGGAAGCAATTAAGGACGGTGTAATATTAATTGCTTCTAGTGGCTGACTGTCTGATATGTGTACAATAACGTTAACTAACTGAGGATTTTCATTAGTGCAGGCAGGGGCTAAAAATAAGGGTGAGAGTGGGCAATTTTTCATGCTTTCCACAGAGCGACGGCGTTCAGCTCGGCGCTCTGCTAAGGCAATTTCCAGAGGGATGTCTGAGGAAGCCTTGGTAAAGTAGTCATCAAGAGTTTTGTTTAACAACCCTCCCTGCTTGTCAGACATGATGAATGTTCTAATCTGTTGGTACGAAACAAGGATTACAAAAGCCCAACAAAATTTAACCAATACTTATACTATGAAAATAAAATACCAGGGGGTAATGTCCAGTCCAGTTCTCCGAGGGCCTCAGAGGGCCCGCCCTTTGCCCGGGCTTCGCTCCGCGCTTTGCCCCGCGCGCGTCCCGCTAGCGCGTCTTTGTCTGTCTGGTTATACTACGAGGGGGCGGGAAGAGGGCCAGCTGAGGCGAGTTTGTTACCGCAACGCCCGCTGGTCCTCGCAGTCCCTATTCCTGCGCTGTTCCCTCGGCGGTCACCTCTCGATTCAGGCAATCCGGTGATGACAGAGCCTCGAACGGCGCCCGCGAAGCGGGGGCCGTGAGGCGTGGGTTGCAGAACGGCAAGGAAAACACCCGGTGTCAGGAAGGCAGAAATGTCTCGATTAGCAGGCACACAAGGTAAGAACAATCCTCCACTCTTGAAGTCCGGAGGGAGGGGGCGGGAAGAGGGCCAGCTGAGGCGAGTTTGTTACCGCAACGCCCGCTGGTCCTCGCAGTCCCTATTCCTGCGCTTTTCCCTCGGCGGTCACCTCTCGACTCAGGCAATCCGGTGATGACAGAGCCTCGCACGGCTCCCGCGAAGCGGGGGCCGTGAGGCGTGGGTTGCAGAACGGCAAGGAAAACACCCGGTGTCAGGAAGGCAGAAATGTCTCGATTAGCAGGCATATAATAATTGTCAGGAGTATTTTAAAATAGGATTATCTGATATGAAGGAGCAATTAGACATATATATTATATCTCGAAAAGAAAAGTATTTTAATAGGGAACGCTCAAAAACAATCCAACGGGGGATAGGGGTATCAGCAAAATCATAAGTTAAAGTAAAAAATTTACAAATTCAAAATGCAGAATGATAAGATTTCAAATCTGGAAAACGAACACCCCCTTCTGTATTGGGATGTTTAAGTTTCATAAGAGCAATGCGGGGCTGTTTATTATTCCATAAAAACTTTGTATAAATAGAATTAATCTGTGAAAAATACAAAGTAGGAATCCGAAAAGGTAACATGGATAATGTATAAAGGACATGGGGCACAATCATCATTTTAATAGTGTCTAATCTGCCCCACCATGACAAATAAAGGGGGGACCAAGAAAGAAGTAGTGAATGTATTTTGGTAATTAGAACATTAAACGTATAACTAATGGTGGTAGATAATGTAGAGGAAAACCAAATACCAAGGTATTTAATTTTTGTGGGACACCAAGTAAAATTAGTATTATTAAACATAAATTGATAACAAAGAGAATTTAAGGGTAAGACTTCTGTTTTAGAAAAGTTCAACTTATGTCCAGAGATACTAGAATATAGCCGTACTTCATCCAAAAAGGGGGGAGGGAGGAATTAGGATCAGACATATATACCAGGATATCATCAGCATAAGCTGACAATTTGGTTTCTATAGAATTATGTGCAAAAGCCAGAAATAGCTGAATTAATTGGAATACGCTCATGAAAAGGTTCGAGATATAATACAAATAACAAGGGTGATAGGGGACAACCTTGGCGTGTGCCTCGATATAATGGGAAAGATTTAGAAAAATTATTATTAACAAAAATACTAGCATGAGCAAAATAATATAACAATTTCACATAAAAAATACAATTTGGACCAAAACAAAACCATTTTCAGTGTATTGAACATGATTTGTCAATTTGTGCGGTCGAAGGCCTTTTCAGCATCTAAAGACAATGCTGCAAGTGGGGATTTGTACTTTTTTCCGAAGGAGATAACATTAGCAAACATGTGAGCATTGTCCGAAGCCAATCTGCCCTTAACAAAACCAGCTCGATCTGTTTTAACCAATAGTTGGATGATACTCTCAAGGTGAGTGTCGGGGATTTTAGCAAATATCTTACAATCATAATTGATTAATGAAATGGGGCAATAGTTTTTACAGAGGGAATGATCCTTATCAGATTTGGGAATAAGGACAATCAAGGCCTCCGTACACGAATCAGATGCTTTGGAGTCAACAATGAATGAATTAAAAAGGGCCCGAAGTTTGGGCACAAAATAGAGGAAAAAGTAGAAAACAAATTCAACAGAAAGACCATCATGACCAGGTGCTTTAGATTTTTTTAAGGATTTGATGGCTTCTATTATTTCTTGAAGAGTGACCTTACTTTCTAATGAGTCAAATTTATCAGGAAGTAAAGGAGGACTAGGGAGGCAAGAAAAAAAGGTATGTACATTTTGAGCAGAGGGATTTGTATCATCAGTATATAATGATTGATAATAATCATGAAATGCAGAAGCAATATCTTCATCAGAGGATGCCAAATTATTAGTGGATTCATTTAGAATAGGACCTATATTTTTACTTTCAGATTTAATTTTTAAATAATTGGCAAGCATCTTGCCAGATTTATTTTGACCACTGTGGTATTTAGACATGCGTCAATTGTGGCAAGTTTGTTGAGAGCAAATTTGGCTTTAATCAATTCATGAAGAGCAGAGGGAGATTTAGAAGAAAAGTAATTATGTTCCAACAGTTTAAGTTGTTGTAGTAAAATAGCATACTTGGCTTTAGCAGTTTTCTTCTTTTTTTTGCCGAGTATGAAATAGCAAAAGCACAGAAGGAAGCCTTCAAGGCATCCCAGTTATTTGTAATGGAGGTGTGCAAAGGGTTGTTAATAGTAAAAAATTCAATAATAAAGGTAGTAGCTTTAGTAACAAAAGTATTGTCCGACAACAAACAATTATTCATTTCCAGCTACCATATTTTGGAGAACTCAGGGAGAGATCTTTGGCAGAAAAACTGCAGGCGTGATCAGAAATAAAAATAGATCCAATCTCGGAGGATTGAATCGATGGGAGTAGGGGTTTACTAACTAAAATATAATCAATTCTAGAACGAGTATGGTGAACGTTAGAAGAAAAATTAAACTCAAAGGTATCAGGGTTACAGGTCTTCCAAACATCGTTTAATGAACGAGAGGCAATGGTAGATTGAAATGATTTATGAGTTTTATCAGGGTTAAATTTGCATTTGGATTGTCCATCTGAAAATGGGTCTAACCATTGATTAAACTCCCCAGCAACAATAATATTGAACCATCAATAGAAGATAGTAAGATTTTAATGTTATTCCCAAAGTCTGAGTCTGGTTTAACAGGGCCGTAAATATTCAGTAAGACAAGCTCTTTATTTTGTATAACAACCTTAGCCATTACCCAACGTCCATCACTATCACATTGCGTAGATAAAATTTGTGCATAAATCGATTTATGAAATAGAATAGCAACACCACCTTTCCGATTAGAAGCTGGCGAATGAACAACTTGACTCACCCATTGTCTTTCCAATTTAAGTTATTCTACATCATTGCAATGCGTTTCTTGAATAAATGAGACATGAGAATTCAATTTAGACATATGAGAGAGTACCTTTTGTCTTTTGACCGGGTTTCCAAGACCACGAACATTTCACGTGACAACATTACACATAATGGAGGGAAGGGAGGGTAAGACATGAATAGAGATGACACACTTCAAGAGAATGACTGGAAGTAAAAAAAAACATATATTAGATGAATACAGAAAGCAAAATGTACAATAACAATTAACAGTAATAGGCACAAGCATTGAGAACAAAATAAAGAAAGATAAGCACCTAAAAGAATATAATGGAAGAAACTTATATAAACAAAGGATCGATAATGAAAATGCACCATAACAAAAAGTAGAAAAACAATAGGATGATAGAGGAAGAGAGAAAAGAGAGAAAAACAAAAAAATGAAGAAAGTAAGCAGATCAAGGAAAATAATTCAGATCTGAAGATAAGCAAGCAACAAGAGAATTGGGACATGGTGACGACAAAAGCAGAGACAGCGATACAAATAAATAAATAATGATAAGCCTCTGAAATAAAAGAATGAGCACTAGTAAGAGGAAATTTAAGAGTAAAGGTAGGATAAACGAGAAAAATATTTTAAAGAAGGAACAGGTAAGAGGAAGAAAATAGAGGTATATTTATAGGAGCAACATCAACCAATTAACTAGCAGAACAAAGTGAATATAAAACATTAATTTTCCATATTTTGAGGAGAGATATTGTTGAGAAAGAGTCTCAGTTTGGCAGGATCATCAAAAGGACGTGACCTTCCTTCGTGAGTAACTTTGCAGAGACATGGGTGAAGAATACCATATTGAATATTCAAGTGTCTCATCTGAGGACGATGAGCCCAAAATTCCTTACGGCGTGCATTTGTTGCATTTGAAACATCTTGTGAAATTAAAATATTATGACCTAACCATGTGAAGCATCGTTTGGATTTCACGGCTTTCAAGACATGCATCAATTCAGTAAACTCTAAGAAAAGCATGATGATACCAAGTGGTTTGTTAGAGTTAGGTTGAAGACGACCCAAATGATGCGCCCGTTGTACTTTAAGAGGCGATGAAGATTGAAGATCTAAGAGGTACGGCACGAACTTTTTCGGAAAGGATAACATATCTGGACCTTCAATATTTCCTGGAAGGCCATAAAGGCGAAGATTATTCCTTTGATTATGGTTTTCCAAGTCTTCGGTGTGGAGCTTAAGTTTGTGAATTTCTTGCTCTAACAGAGGAATTTTAGTAGAAATATCTTGGAGATCCCCCACACGTTGTTCAAGTTCCAAAACCTTGCCCTCCATGATTATCCAGCGGTCTTCAATTTGTTTACAATTTTCATTAGTGGTGACCATGAAGGTTTGAAGACCACGTACCTCCTCTAAAATTGAGTCCAGAACAGGTTTTTGTGAGGTATGAATGGGGGAAGGTGGGTCATTCTTATGTCTCTTAGGTTTAGCACCTGAATAGGATGATCTAGAGGAGGTGTGAAGATCATTCGCCATCTTGGATTTTTTATTTTTTTTTGCAGAGTTTTATATAGCGCGAACTAGACCCAAACTGAATCAGGTATCAGAGCGCTTTACATAGCACCAGGTACGTTACATGAGGACACGCATTCATTTTAGGCACGGGGAGATTAAGTGATTTGCCCAGAATCACAGGAGGTGTTTTTTTTTAAAACGTTCTCTGTTTTCTTATTTGGTTCCCTCTTGTAGTCATTAGGGAAGAGAAAGAAAATAAATATGTGCAGCATTCATTTTAAAAGGAAGGGTTGCACTGTGGAAGACATACCAGCAGTTTAAGAGGAAAAACTGCACTTGAACCGAAGCACAATTGAACGCAGGCGCTGCGACTCATAATGGGGGGCGGCCGCTACTCTGTGAGGAAAACAATGCCGTCACACGGGCTCCACGCTGCATTTGAGGGCAGGAAAAATAGTTTTTTAGATGCGCCCAGGGTTCAGGAGAACGGGCCGCCATCCCGACCGCAATGTCCAATACCATGAGGCGAAAACAAGCACGAAGGCTCCATCTTGCTGCGGCGTCCAAGCCACGCCCCTCGTCATTAACTTCTTTGGCCTTGTGTGCTTTTTGAGACATAAAACTATTTTTGCTTTTTGCCATCTTTCTTTTTGTGATTGACAAGGGCCCGGCTGCTTTCCCAACAATAGCGTTTGCCAAAAATCATGACAAAGTAAAAGAAGCATAGACAAAGGAAAAAGACTGTGAGCCAATGCCAGACCTATTGGCTTGGTCAATACTTTTTTTCTCTATGTGTTTCCCAGTCTACAGAAAATTCAAAATCATGGGGTGCAGCACCAGTTCTTAATTCGGGAAAGAGAAAGTAATTTTGGGCCCCAAAATTTTACATAGGAGCCCGATGCACATCTACAGAATGCCAGGGTTGCTGAATGTCCAAAGTTTGCCTAGTCTTAATTCCACCTCCTATGTAAATGTGTGTATACTTGTAAAGCGCACTGTCGCCCTCCCTCGGGGCATCCTGGCACTGTGGAAGCTTTCCTGGCTTTCCCTGTGAGATGCCCCCTCCTGGGCACCCCCAAGGTGAAGCCAGGCATCCCAGCACTGTTGGGGCAGTTGTGGAGATTAAGCAAGCTATTGCCCAGAGTTGCAGAGTGTGACTCATGATTAGAGTAGGCACTGAGGCGAGAATTATCGAGTCCGCGGACATTGAGCCCAAGACCCTGCCGCGTCGGGAATTGAACCCTGGTCCCGGGCCTGACCTCTGCTTCAGGGTCTGCCGCTTCTAACTAGTGAGCCACACTTCTCCACACTTCTATCTATTCTCCACATTCCGCCACCTTACACTTCCTAAGCCTGAGTCAAAAAAAGTGTAAAAGTACATTTGGGCCTTTACATTTCAATTTGAGGATACATTTACACTTTTTGGAGGTTCATAAATATTTTCAGGCACAGATTTCCAGTCTAACTACTGAGAATACAACACAAAGAGGGAATTGAAGGATTTTTTGTAAGAGGGTGAGAGATTGTAAATTTGCATATTGTAAAACTATCCACTTGGCAAATGCACCTTTTTTCCAAGAGGAAAAATATGTTTACCTTATAGAAAACATTCCCTACATCATCTCCATGTTTAGAGTTGGTCTGTTCTCCTTCCTACCCAGTAAGAGGAATTAACTCCAGCCCTTTGCTTGAGTAAACTTCCAACCATTTCCTTGGTGGGCAAGGGTTCCAGTCAGGCAAGTGAATCCATTTTGATGTGCACAGATGCCCGGAAAATGCTTTTGTGAATTGGGCTACCTGTCTTTCTATCTCACTCTTTTTTGTACCTTCGTTTGCATACCTGCTTTGTCTTTTTATCACCGTTATTTGTTATCTTTTTCCTTCTCACCCTTTCTTGCTTTTCTGCAATTCTCTCTCTTGCTTTGGGTTAATGTCTGATGAGGACTAATAATTTCTAGGCCCCAAAAATTACTGCCAGGACCCACCAGCTGCATCCCTCAGTGCTATTGAAGCAACGTGCAGCTTTTAGTCAATCCATGCAAGAAGTGGGGTCACCATTTTAGCAACATCAAGCGTCATGGCCCATATTATTTATTTTAACATCAATGTGTGTCAGCCTGGTTAAGATCACTGGCGCAAAAATCTTTAAACAGGCTGCACGGTGTCACCAGATAAGAAATGAGTTGTCCCTGACTGGAAAAGATGCAAAAACATTGTCAAGCTGAACAAATTCAAGCTTACATTAACCGGTTTCTGTAAAGTATCATCAAACACTTCCGGGACCTCACAGGAAAAATGGAAGCCAAGTCTTGCTAAGACTGAAACTACAGTACTTAAGAATCAGGGATTTTGCAGTTTGAAATACCTGATATCTGCAATATAGGTGTGCAACCTCTGCAAAGACATACATTAAATGAGCATTGTGGATACCCCCTGATTCAAGTTGCTTTCAAGCCTACCAGCCGCCTTTTGAAAGCCACAAGTGATATTCAGAGTTACCTGTCGGGAAACAAAGAGGGCAGCATCTGTGTGGGGCAGGTATAAGTACCTGGCCCCTGCCGGCCAGGCGCTGGACATGACGCGTGATGCGCGCTGGAAGAGGGGGATCCCCCCTCCCCTCAGGGGTTCTTTAAACTAGCTGGATGGTATGTATGCCGGAATGCGGCACTTAGTGGCCGCCTCTTAGGCGGGCGCACTGTGTGCACCAGGGGAAGCCACAGATACTCTGAGGCATCCTTAACCCCTTAGCTGCGGCGGCTATTCCGCCGCAGCGCTAAGGGGGAGGCGGGCCGCGCGGCACTCCCGTACTCATGATGGAACCGCTCCGTCACGGCCCTCGGGTGAGCTGTGCTTGTGACGGAACGGTTCCGTCACGGCCCGCCCGCTCTTTAGAATGTCAGCACAGGCGCGGAATTCGCGCCGCGCTGGCGCGGCGAGCAGGCCGTGACGGAACCGTTCCGTCACCAGCACAGCCCACTCGAGGCTCGTGACGGAACCGTTCTGTCACGAGCACACAAAGGGTTAAATTCCTAGGCCGAGCTATGCCATGGGAATCCTTTGAATGCTCGTGCAGATCTCTAAAGGTGCTGGCAGAACTTACAATGCAGTCCAATTGCTTTAACATGGGGGAAGAAAGTGCAGATACTCACCAAACTGAGCTGTGACCCAAGGGGCGGGGCAAGGAGGTAGTTTATGGTTGGGGCCAGGGGCTGGCTACTGGTAAACATTTACGGGAATCAGTGTGGTATATAACGGGTGATACATAATGTGGTTGCGCACTGCCATTTAGAGACAATACATTTTCCATTGTCATTGTCACTAAATTTTCACAGACTATAGTTTTACTGACAAAAACTATGCAGTGCACCAAGGACAATGTGTGCACCAATTGGGTACCAGCCAGTGGCACAGCCAGTGTGTCATGGGCAAGGAAGGAAATGGGACACTTATCCCAGTTTGATCTGTGAAATGCAGCAATAAGCTGGTTTCAATTGACCCCAAGCCTCTGTGCCACTGCACCTGCTGCACCAATGGAAGCCAGAACCCTGGCTTTAGAGAATGTTTTTCTTTTGCGCTTCACCCAGTAAAGTATCCTATTAAATTATTCCATGACACTTCAGATTAACAAAAGAGCTTCATTTGACATTTCTTCTTTTCACATTTGAAATATTTGTATGGTTCATTCACAGGTATTTTTATGTTTGCAAACTTTCAAAAATGCGCTCATCCTGTCACCAGGGAAAGAAAAGTAAACACCAATCTCCATGCTAAAAGAATAAGCAGCATTTTGTCAGATTGTATCGCCGCACATTCAACCTTTGTGGCAAGAATAAAAATAAAAGTTTCATGCATTTTTTTTTGCTCTTTCATCCTAACTCCAGTGTAGTTATTTTTACAGCTAGAAACAAATGTAAAAGAAAAAATCTGCCCGACAGTAATAGATTTTGCTCACTGAGCACGAGCATTGGCAGCTCTGAAAGTGGCGAGTCTAACTTACCTTTTTCTAACCCCAGATTGGGATCAGAAGGCCCCACAGCCAGGCCGCTTGCAGTAGCAGAGAGAGTGAGCACTGCAGGGTCATGGGCAACTGCTGTGTCTCCACCAGGGTACCAGGGTTGAGGCTTCCTCCAGTCACACCTGTGTTTCAGGGAGGCCACTCAGCCCATCTCGCCCACCCCTCCCAGCCCATTATGGGCTCAGTGTCCAAAGTTCGGCAGGGGGCAAATGAGTGAGGTGAAAGACCCTGTCAGGCCCCAGTGGCAGGCAAGCTAAGAGATAAAAATGGCCCCTCTCGTATCCTGGGTCCTCATCTGGGCTGTATGGATGGGGAGCCAAACTGCAGGATTCTGACTCTTGCCTCCTGGGCCCCAGGTGGCGCTGGATGCAGGAATCGGTCCTGGGAATCCTGCCTGGCACTGGAGTGCAACCTGCTACTTAAGTGCTGCTCTTGGCTGGCTCCTTTTCGACGATCCTTGTTGCTCTATGGCAAAGAAGGAAGGGAAAGCCATTCTTAAATGCATATTTAAAGGACTTCCATTCCTTCCTGCTACATTTTGCTGATGCCAGTGCGAGATGCTAATAATATGAGCGTGCGCTGCAGAGTAGAAATGCTGTGTATGCTCTCATGATGACCATTTCTTTTGGAAATCCCAACATGCTGCAGTGAGTACCACTACTCTCCCTGGGAACAACAAAGAAGAGCTAGTTATTAGTACCTGTGAGTACCGGCCCATTAAAAGCACTGCCCAGTCCCAATTGCTCTGCAGCAGGCTCAAGTACAACAGGCAGAGCCTCAATTACCCAAACTCCAACATATAGAGGTCGAATGCAGCCTCACGGCCGAAGTTGAGACTCCAACTCCACTGCTTTAAATTCAAATGACCAGTCCAGTCTCCACATGTGTATTGTGAGCCGCACATGGCTAGCCGGCCTCCCCGTGAACGTTAGGCCTGAAAAGCCTAGGACAGTCTCCTCACCTAAAGTTATAATCTCCGTAGTTGTAGCATCTCTATCACTAGGCTTAGCCTTGAATGCCCAGTGTTAAGTCTCCCAAATCACAGGCACAGTCCCAAATGTGTAGTGTGCCTCTCTGGGGTCACGTGTGGCCTAAATATGCTCAGCATTGGCTGTGAAGGCTGAGTTCAGCCTTCCCATGTGCAGCCATTCACAGAAAACACCCACGACATCCTCGTCATGGGTATGCATGTGCTCAAAGTCTTAACATAGCCCCTTCATGCTCTTTTAGAGCCTAAACCTGTCAATATAGCCTTTCCTATCATAAAACGCCAGTCCTGCTTTCCCATGCGTGGTACAAAATATATACCCACGTGAAGGGAAGCTATACCACAGAAATTTGAGATTGGTGTATTTTTCCTTTTAGAGCGGTGCCTCCTTTATCCTGGGCTGTTGCCAGGTGGGGTGAGGTTTGTCCTCCATACTAATAAGGTAAGATGGAGTGCTGTCTCATTGAATGGGTGAGTGTGTGATGGTTATATATTTTGTACCACGCACAAACCAGAGAACTAACAGGATGTTCCCTTTTCAAGATTAATTTGTGTTTGGTGTTATTCTAATTTTCAGATCACTGTTTAATCCGTGAGGAATTCTGGATCGTGAGACATCAGACTCACACTATATCCTTTTTGTAACTTTATGATAGCAGTAGCTTTATTATCTGTAGAGGTCCTGATGAAAGCAGGTGGTTTAACTTCTTGCCGCTGAGTGCTGAAACATGTTGACCACTTCTGTTGAGGACAGCTATTTGTTAAAACTAGTCCTTGAGTCTTGTTTTTAACTCTTGATCGTGACAAACATTAATAAAATTCACAGTCTGTTCACGCATCAATTTTATACTCTTTTTCACTTCACATTTTTGCACTGCACTTTAAAATTTGATCCCATATACTCTATCTTGCTCATCTTGGTAAAACATACCTTTTTGACATTCGAGGGCTCTGATATTTATAGAGCAGGAATGTCATTCTATACAAAAGGATACCCAAATGATGAAGCTAATCACCAGGCTTGGTGAATGATGGGAATCCATACACATAAATTCTATGTTTTTTGTTACATTACATAGTTTGAATCTTGTTAAGGAATTATTCTTTCTCTTTGCAACAGACGCTGGGATATTATTTGTGTTTATATGTCAGTTTGGGGCTGCATATTCCAGTTTGTCTTTAAACTCTGGCCTCTGACCCTATTCAAGCTTTTCTGTGTTGTTTTTTTTTACCAATATAAAGCTGCAGGTCTCAATGTCTGAATTCTTATTGCTGCTAAGCACCCATTGTCATGCGAATACCTCCAGCCACTCCTAGCTTTTTACAAGAGGCTTCTTTTTTCATATAACTTATTGTTAGAAATGGGATTCCTGGTTGGCTGGCTGAGGTATGCACCCAGGCAAGGCAAGAACCACCACTCTAGTCAGGTTTACCTAGACATACACTATGAGTGCACCTGTGCTCACCCCCTGGTAGCTTGGCACAGAGCAGTGAGGTTTCTCTAAATAGGCAATGTGTAAAGTATTTGTGCAACACACACAAACACACACACTCAGTAGTAGCACAATTAATGCATCAGAAAACTACTCCACAAAGGTTCATAATATTAGATTGTAATATTATCAACAAAACAACAAAAATCGAGTGTAGAAGTTGAGATTTTGAATTTTAAAGGAATAAATGCAGTAAAGCACTTAGATGCAAGTATCGCTAAAAGGCTACGTTAGGTTGCGCTTGACCAGGGCAAAGTCAGAGTTTAGGCCATCCTCATGGAAGGGCAAGCCGGTTACAGGACCCACGCAGGCCCTGGTGAACAAAGTACCTTTCCTGGTCGCAAGCAACAAAATGCGTCGATGTTCTCCATACATTGAAGGCAATACGTTGGTTCCCATTCACGCAGGTGGGCTGATGCGTCACAGTCAAGCCTTGCAGTCGGGACCTTGGTTTGGCGCTGCATCGTCATTAAACCTCGCAGTTAGGTCGAAGCGTCGAAGTCTAGCTTAGCCGTCAGGACCTCGGATTTGCACTGCATCATCATTGAGCCGCATAGGGCTGTCTCTGGATCTGCACAGTGTCTGCACAGCATCCGTTCTGATTGGCGCAGTGGATTTATGCATTGATTTTGTAGAAAAAACTGTTGCAAAACTTACTTCTGAGGCCCAGAACTTGGAGAGGGCACCACAGGCAAGGGTCGGACTCACAGAATTCAGAGTACAGCAGCACCAGCAGAATTGTTGGAAGTCTTTTATGTCTCTGAGACTTCAGAAAAAAGAGGCAAGCCAGCAAGCATTTGGAGATCAGAGTCAGAGAGCAGCAGGCAGCAGGGCAACAAGCAAAAAAGCAGTCCAGTTGCGTCCTTTAAGCAGCACAGCAGTCCTTCTGACAGAGGTTGAGTTCAAGATCCAGAAGAGTCTGATGTTAGGGGGTCAGAGGCCCAGTACTTAAACCCCAAAGTGGCTTTGATGTAGGGGATGACTTCAAAGCAGCTCTCTGAAGTGCACTAGGATCCCTTTGAACCCAGTCCTGCCTACCAGGCTATCTGTGGGGGTAAATCAGTGTTTTGTGTGAGGACAGGAAAATACCTATTGAAGTGTAAGTGTCAGCCCCTCTATTCTTCCCTGCAAGGAAAGATCCATCAGAATACAGATGAATGCAGATGAGTGCTCACAATGCAGGTGAGCCTCAACTTCCTGTGTTTGTGGCTATCTAGAGAGACTTCACAAAGTGTAGCTGTCACACAACTCAGACTTGTTTTGGATACAGGTTGTAAGGCACAAAAGAGCTAACAGCAGAGAAATATCCACTTTCTAAACTTAGCATTTCTAAAACAGTAATGTTAAGTCCAACTTCACCAGTAAGAAGGATTTATCATTGCCATTTCAACCATATGAAACATGAAAAAGCGACTCCTTTCTGATCAGGAATGACAGCTTAAAAGTGTATTAAAGAATTCCCATTGCTGCAAAATGAGAGGAGTAGGCCTCACAGTAATGGAAATTGAAATAGGTGTTTGTCACAACCAGGACATGCAAAACAGAAAGATACATGTCCTACCTTTAACTTATATAGCACCCTGCCCTTAGGGTCACTTGGGGCCTACCATAAAGTTGATTTAAAAGTCATTAAAGGGGAATGTAATGCTTGGAAAGTAGTTTTAAATGCCAGGTCGAAGTGGCAGTAAACTTCACACACAGGCACTACTGTGGCAAACCGGAGACAGTTTGAAAGGCTAATCTGTGGGTGGCACAATCAGTGCTGCAGCCTACTAGTAGCATTTGAAGTACAGGCCCTGGGTATCTGGTATACTACTTTACAAGGGACTTACCAGTACAACAATTATGCCAATCACGTTTACACCAATGTCATCATTTTTAGGGGAGAAGCACATACACTTTAGCGCTTGTCAGCATTGGTAAAGTGCTCATAGTCCTAAAACCAACAAATAGTTCAGTAAATAGAGGTGAAAGGTAAAATATTTGGGTTTACCTTTCAGAGAGAGCCATTTTCAAACACTAATCCAGACAAAAAAAATACGATGCTTTTGGCCTATTAAAAAATGGAATATTAATAATCATTCATTGTTTAAGAGTGAATTCCATAAAGCCTCCTGTTTGGCACTGAGGGGCTAGAAAGTGGGATGAAGACTGGGAAATGGAGAACAAACTCCCTTTACATTTTACTTGTGGCCTTTTGCATGAGACCTTGTGCTGTGACCGCTCAATCAGGGGTCACAATGGAAAGGTCAGGGGTCCCAAGAGGAATGTCTGGGGGTAGCTGCTCTGGCAACGCCTTAGTGATTTCCGTGAAGTTATTTCACTCTTGCCAACTTACTAATACAATGCAGTGTCCTTGTGTTTTGGTCCTTCCTCTCCCTCTGGGCCTCACCTCTCAATTCTCACCATCATAAATATTCTTTACATATGTACACTGTCTACATTGTACTACTGAATATCAACATCAAAATAATGACCTACAACAATATTTTAATCAAAGTATAGACAGCCATAATATCGACAGGCCCCTATATATAATTAAAAGGACAAAGATTTTGAGTACAAAATATCATCCTACTAAAAAAAATCACTCTATACTAAGCAATATTGGGGAAAGCATTGGAATCTGGGGGGTGGTCAGATTTACTATTCCTACGCCAAACAAAACAAAATTAGGGAAACAAATTGGACTCTTGTGGGGCCAAATGAACTATTCCAATTCAAAACTAAGCAACACCTGGAAACCGCTGGACTCTGGAGGAGTCAGATTCGGAGAGCTCAATCCAAACTAAGCAATCTTGAGGAAAGCTGGACTCTGAGTTTGTCAAATATACTACTTCCACTTCAAACTTTGCAACATTGGGTTAAGTGTTAGACGGTGGGGGTGGTCAGATTCTCTGTTACCACTCCAAACAAAATAATATGTAGGAAAGTTTTGGATTCTGGGGGTGTCAAATTCACTATTCCCACTCCAAACTAAGAAAGAGTGAGTAAAGCGTTGGAATCTGGAGGGGTAAGATTCACTATTGGCACTCCAAACTAAGGACCAATGGGGAAAGTGTTAGACTCTGGAGGGGGCAGATTTACTATACTCACTCCACACTAGGCTATACTGAGAAAATGCTAGACTCTAGGAAGTTCAAATATACTATTCCCACTCCAAATGTAACAAAGGGGAAATCATTAGACACTTTAGGGCCTTGATTTACTATTCTCTTTCCAAACTAAGGGGACAATTTAGATGTTGGTGGAGAGGGAACTCCATCGCAATGGCAACAGTGTCCCTTCCCCGCCAAAACAGTTGTCCATCCACCTGATTTAAATGCGAGAAAACCATACTTTTGGGTACAGTGGTGACTTTTTTGTCACCGCTACAGCCAAGCTTCTCTGATGGCCCAACAGAGAAAGGGCCGTCTGTGAGTTGTCTATATGTCCGTATATTCAATTAGGATGGGCAGACGTTTGGCTATGTTTTGTTTACTATCAGTCACCGCCAGGTAAACCATGGCAGTAAGGTACAGTAAAAACACAAAATGCCCCCCTTGCCATATGAGATAACTCCCAGGGTGGGGGTGGGGGGTCATTATGTTTTTTTAGTAGCAAATATTCGATCCATCGCAAGCCATGTGGTATGCTTCTGTCTTCCACGACCCCTCCAAACTCACATGAGCTCCTTGGCCCATGTATTTCTTAGCAAATTCTGAACCTACGTCTCACTATGTTGCGGTTGTCTGTGAATGAAAGTAAATAAGCATTTCATAAGAGTATACTATAATACCCACCGTCATCTTGCACCTTGTGGGCACCCTTATGAAAGTGACACTCTTGGCTGGCAGTAAATGCCTCTATTTCTGGAAAAGTGTCCAATCGAAGCAACTGAAAGATGTCTTTACAGCATATTTTGAAACACCTGGACAGACCCTATTTAATTCCAGTTGTGGCATTAACAGGATTTTCTGACTCAGACCTTAATGTAATGCACTACCCTACCTACAGAAAGAGATGGAATGTATGCAAAGAAAAAGTCCGGGTAATCAGCATAAGCATGCGGAAACAGGTGCTGCATGTCATTCCTCATTGTTGGTCTTAATTTTGGATGGGCCAGTAATGATGCGGTAATATCATCCAGTGGCCTACAATGACTATAATAATTATAATTTATTGTACAGTCTGTAGCCGTCACATTGCTAAATATCTTTTTAGGTAATATTTGTGCAGCACTGACACTTCCACACAGAAAGCAACTCTGCACAAACCTAATCACATAATAAAGACTCGTAACCATAGTAAACACTCTTTGCCTGTTGCAGGGATGAACATGATCCTTCTTTCGTCCTCTCTCTAGTACAGATTTGAATTGAGGTCTTGGTGGCAATTTTAATGACTATTACGAGCTATGGGGAATGGAGCAGCTAACTAGCCAATCGGTTTCCAGGTCCCTCCCGCCTGATGGCAATTTCCTGTGATAAGTGGCATTTAGCTGGCTCAGGTAGCACTATTCTGCCCACTCTCAATACAGCAGAACCCTTCTCTTAGTGTGTGGATCTCCCTAGCGCATCCTAGGGGTGCCGCTACCTGGTGGCTAAATGCCAACAGAAAAATGTTTGGCAATGACTTCCGCCTCTGCCCAGAATGCCAGCCTGTCTGCTATAACAAGAGATCAGCCCCTTTCAAGTGTGACTACTCTTTGCCCTTCAAAGGCGGCTTCCCCTTTGAAGCAAGAATTTTATATTTGCTCTCTGTTCGGCCATTCAGCTAGGAGGAGGTCACACCTCTTCCAATGGCAGTCCCTTTGTATTCTGTTTTGAGAGTCGTTGTGTCGCCATGTATCGAAAAACTGGAGAGTTTTATGGGCACCCTAGAGCCTGACGCAAGTGTAATCTTATGCGGGGATTTGAATTGTAATTTTGAACCAATCACGGGCATGG
The DNA here is from genome assembly GCF_964261635.1 of Lissotriton helveticus. Classification (NCBI taxonomy): domain Eukaryota; kingdom Metazoa; phylum Chordata; class Amphibia; order Caudata; family Salamandridae; genus Lissotriton; species Lissotriton helveticus. Next base: position 994,353,766 of record NC_136067.1, read on the forward strand.
TTAACTTGTATGAAGATGAGGATGTGGCTAACAGGATACCTCTTCTGATTGATAAAGGAACCGTCGCTGGGACTACACTAGCCCTTCACATCACTAAGTTGCTCACAAGCCATGGTCTGAGGGCTTGTAATGGGCGCATGCCGTCTGATAGCCCGAAAGCACCCACCTTTAAGAGGCGAAATTACAAAAGCAATCTTGATTATGTTATTGTTTCGTTTGACTTGTGGCAATATACAATTGACTTAAAAGTTACTGAGAGATTTGATAGTGACCATTACCCCCTTGAAACCAGCTTTCTCAAAAATTTATTAAATGGGCAGGGATACATAGAGGGAGGTGTTACAGATGTACAGTCACCAACACTAGATAATATTATTGTTAGCAACAATAGAAGGGCTGTTAAATGGGCATATATATTGGAAAGAGAGGACCTCTTATCTAATATCTATTGCACCTTGGCAAATACATTTGAATCATATTGTCCGCCCGGAAGTGAACATGGGGAATTTATTAACCTACACAAATCCTTTTTTAGCCAATTACTAGAACTTTTAACAAAAAGACGAAAAAAAGGGACTGGTATTGTAAATGCTAAACCAGTTGGGAAACCATGGTATAATAAAGAATGCCAAAACCGCTTTGATTGAGGCAATTAAAAGAAAAAGTCCCGTAGAAATTAAAGACAAAAGGAAATTATACAATACAACATTGGTAAAAGTAAAATCTTCATGGGACGACGGAATATGGTCCAGTATGTTACAAGCAGCAAAAACCAATGACCAGAGGTCCTTCTGGGAATTAGTGGCCAAGGGGAACAAACGAGAGAAAGGCTCTAGAGAGGTCTTTTTAGATGAGGCTACGTGGGTAAAACATTTTACCAACTTGTATGCAGCTAAAAAAAGCGAGGTCGCTCCCTTGGAAGAATCGACTTCTTTTCAGCCAGCGAATTTACACCCACCGGTAGTCTTTGATTTACACGAAACTGAGTTAGCAATTACTTCAGTCAAACAAGGGAAGGCACCTGGACTTGACAAAATTCCAGGCGATCTTTATTTGCATAACACTGATGTTTGGGCACCATATTTAAACCATTTATTCAATGCTATTGTGGCTGGTGATCAAATGCCAGAAACTTGGGATGGTGCAGAAATTATCACTATTTTTAAAAAGGGGGATAGAGGCGATCCTGCCAATTATCGCCCCATCAGTCTTTTAGACATAACTCAAAAAATATATGCCAGGCATATATTAAATCATATAAATACGTGGTTAGATGAAGAATTAGTTTTATCAAAATATCAGGCAGGGTTTAGGGAAAAAACTGGGACCATAGATCAGGTTTTAAGGTTATGCTGCTTGTATTGGAAATATGTCATCATCCGCAAGGGCCACTTGTATGTGACCTTTGTAGACTTACGAGCAGCATTTGACCTAATACCCCGTGACCTTCTTTGGAAATCCTTGGAAAGGCAGGGACTTTCCGGGGAACTCTTAAAACTGGTGATGGGACTCCACCAGGAAAATTATGCTAAGGTCAGGTGGGGCCCTAACGGGGAACTTACAGACTCAATACCAATAAAAAGGGGAGTACGCCAGGGATGCGTACTTGCTCCCACACTCTTTTCCCTTTTTGTTAATGATATTGCGGCTTATATGGAGGATTGTGATAATGATTCGCCTCGATTGGGAGGGGAACGTGTACCGTCCCTCCTTTTTGCAGACGACACGATTCTCATTTCACAGACTCCTAGGGGACTACAGATCTTATTAGACAGGTTCCAGCAATATTGTACCCTAAAAGGGTTAGAGATTAACACAAAAAAAACAAATATATGGCACTAAACCCTCATAAAAGTTTTTAAAAAAAACCTAATGTTAAATGGTCATAAGCTTGACTATGAACAGAGTTTTACATACTTAGGGGTATTATTAGATTCAACTATGGGAAGGAGACCTCAACTAGAAAAATCTAAAATAGTGTTTAAACAAAACTGTCTCACAATACTAAAAAGACACAATAAGTGTCTGAACAAGGCAGTAACCCCAGCAATAGAGATTTTTAGGTATAAGGTCCAATCAGCTGTTTTGTACGGGGCAGAACTTTGGGGACCAGTATGTAAGAAGACCTTTGAAACACTGGAAAACAAGTTTATCAGGGGACTATTAAAAGTTCCCATTAACACCCCATTGGTACCTTTATTTCTAGATTTAAACATCAAGCATACTGATCATCACGCAATGTTGAGACCACTATTATTATGGGTTAGACTATGGACAACACCCAAATTGATTGATTACAAAAGTGGGTTGAAAGAAGTTCTGGACCTAGATAGTGGTAACCAAATTTATTGGTTTAAGCATGTAAGAGTGTGGTTATCAAAACTAGGACTAGCACACTTTTGGAGTGAGCCGGAGTCCTTAATTATGGCTTCCAAGAAAATCGTTAAGTTATCCTTCTGGTCTTATGTGAGCCACGACTCTGCGTATGTTAGGACACACGGCCCTCTAACAGAAACATTCTTAATGGGTAAAAACGTGGCGTGTTTTGAAACATTTCTTGATGAGGTTCAGCCGCCGCTGGCCAAAACCCTATACCTAAAATTCAGATATGGAATACTGAGAACCAAAGTAACAGAGAAAACCTGGGGGATGACAAATAGTGACTACTGCACTTTATGTTCTAACAATATAAAGGAAGACGTTTTACACATATTGTTTTTTTGCCCTAGTTATAGTATACCTAGGAAAAAATGGATAAAGCCATTATGTTATATCATTGGCTCTAGATTCCATAAGGAAGCTGGTAGAATCTTAAAAACAGATACCAGCCAAGCAATTGTGTTTGGAATTAGTAGATTTCTTCTGGCCGTAAATTTCATTAGATTAAAAATGTCTCTTCCATTTTAAACTGTATCCCTCTTGGACCTGTTCAAACCACGGATTATGTGTTTTAGTTTTATAGGTTGTAATTTTTTTAAACTCTATGCCTTGGATGTTATAAATCTTGATCTGATTTAATGACATTTTAACATTGTATAATGTGTTTTAAACTATTTATTTAAACCTCGTGATAATCCCAAACCATGGCAGATTGCTCTAAAATGATGACATGTAGTATTGATTACTGTTTTCTTTGGTATGGTATAATGAATTTTTTTATTATGTATTATTGTATATCTTTTATGTTGCAAAGCAACGAAATAAAGATCATTGAATTGAATTGAATTGAGAGTCGTTCACATCTCACCCTAGTAGGGCAGAAGTCTTACTTAAGGCCAGCAGCTTGTGTGCAAACGTAACAGTCACCCGAAATTTTTGGACAACTAAGTGGCAACTTTCTAAAGTTGACATTTGCATAAACACTACAATAAATTTGACTTGAGCAACATATCAGTTTTAAGGTAACAATTCGTTTGATACCTTGAAGTATCATATTTAGTAGTACCATTCAGAAGTTAACACTGATGATTTTTCAGCATGTAACCTTGTACTTGCCAATGGTGCTACAAGTTTTTTTACGGTAAAAATGACAATGTGGGGTTTTCACCATCAGGACATGTAAAACGTATGTCCTATAGGTAATCTTCCAAGTGCGTAAAGACCCAATTCCAGACCTGTCTAACTTTTCTACAGTGGCTGGGCCTTCACGTCAACTTGGCAAAGTCAGTTCATCAACCTACTCAAAGAATACACTATCTGGCTATGAACCTAGACTCCAATGCAGGAAAAGTGTATCCTTTGGAGGAGAGACTATCATCTATCACTCAGGAGTGCAACCAGCTTCTTCGCACTCAGTGCGCTTACAGAGTAAAAAAAAGCAGCAGCATCAGTCCATTGTTCCCAAAAAGTGGGGCATAAAGCGAGGGTGAACCCTGCAAAAAGTAATCTCTTTATAGTGGGTATCGCCTGAAACCAGCTAGCTGAATGTGTTACATGTGCATTTGCATTTTTCCCTATTATGCATCTCATTTTGCCTGTTTCAACCTAATCTGTGAGCTGTTATTGACAAACGCGAGGTTTTAACTCCTTCGCTGCGGCGGCAATTCCGCCGCAGCGCTAGGGGGGTGGGGCGGCCGCACGGCGCTCCCATGGAGCGGTTCCGTCACGAGCCTCGGGTGCGCTGTGCTTATGACGGAGCGGTTCCGTCATTGCCCCGCCCACTCAATGGACCGTCCAGCGCAGGCGCAGGCGTGCCGAGCGGGCCGTGACGGAACCGCTCCGTCATCAGCACAGCGCGTCCGTGGCTGGTGACGGAGCGGTTCCGTCACCAGCATGCATGTGGTTAAGAACTGCATAACATCTTCCGAAGCGCTCACTGATTTTTTTCTATCTAGCTTTCAACATAACCAAATCTAGTAATAGTTCTCATCAATCAAGTTTGCAAGCAGACACATAATGAAGCCTCTTTAGCAGCCTATAACGACCGCGGCTCCTGTAAGGCATACTTCTAGTAGGTCTGGTTAAACCAGTAACATGCACATAATGGTCTTAAGGTATGTAAGAAGCTGTGTGTGGACCACTAGTAGGGTATGTAAAGCCCAGTGATGTGGTTACACGCACACAGTGAACTCAAGGCAGTTAGGAAGCTGAATGTATACCTGTAGTAGGGGTGGCAAGGTCCAAGTGAGGTTAAACACACAGGGGCAGATTTATGTTAACTGGCGCATCCCCAGGGATGCGCCAGTTAATGTGCGCCACAGTGCACCACAGCTCCGCCACCCATGGTGCGCCGCATTTATAATGCGGCGCACCATGGGGCAAAAACGGCACAGATGCATGACGCATCTGTGCCGTAAAGGTGACGCATTGCTGGAGTTGCGTCGCAAGCGCGACGCAGCTCCAGCAAGGCTCGGGGGTGCCCCATCTTAACAATGCTGCGTCAAGACCTACGCCTGCTTCAAGCAGGCGCAGGCTTTTGACGCAGCATTGGCCTGAAAGTGACTGAGTGAAATCTTGTAGATTTCACTCAGCCACTTTTGCGAGGCGCACCTGCCCCGGAACGCCCACCCTGCGCCGGAACGCCCACAAGCGGCGCAGGGCTTTACAACGTGACGCATCTGCCTAGATGCGTCACGTTGTAAATCGTTCGTAGGGATGCGCCACGTTTACGCCGCCTTGCGTGACGCAACAGCGGCGTAAACGTGGCGCAAGTGCCTCATAAATCTGCCCCACAGAGTGGGCTGAAGGACAGTTAAGACCCAATTGTGTGATAACACTCAAAGGGGGGGGGGGGGCTCAAAGGATGTGAATTGAGAGTCAAATCAACCAGTATATGTCTAAAAGGGTCCTACTTATAAAATAACATTTTATGAATATTTGTTGAAGGAATTTTTGCCAAAGCAGCAATTTTGCACCAAAAGTTGTGACGTCCTTCACCAAACCTAAAGAGACAGCATCTAAATGAATAAGAGAAGCTGTTTGTTTAACTAAATAACAAATAGTCCCAAGGCTGTCATAAGGACTTTTTTGGGCCTTCGAGTTTGGAAGAGCGGGCACATGTTTGTAACGTGTCTCTGGTGATTTAAACAGAGGATAAACACCCATAAAAAACTGTGAAAAGAAAGAGACTGAAAGAATGCTGGGTGTTGCTGCAAGCTGCCAGATATTTCAGTGCTTTGACCAAACATTGATTAAGCACTTAATAAACAGCACGGCTGATCAGGAGGACTAAGCATGATGTTCCATGTGGCTGCCATTCTTTGGGGTCTGTTTTTAGATTGCATTTTGATTTAAGTAAAATACTAAAGTACTACTACTCACATACTACCAAATGTTATTCACAAATCTATGGCAGAGATCTCTTCCATTCCTATCTTGTACTTTAGTAGTAAAATCTGGCCGGGACAGGACAGTTGGTGGAAAATAAGGAAACGTTATTACTACATGTGTGTGGTTTAGGTAAAGGTAAGGATGGATTTAGAGAAGGACATGCTAATACAAATGCCCACCCTCAAATAAGAAAGCTGATGGCGATTCACAAATAAACAAAATCATTTTGACAAAAAAAAACATAGATAGATAGATAGATAGATAGATAGATAGATAGATAGATAGATAGATAGATAGATAGATAGATATATTGATTGATTGATTTACCTAGTGGCAGTTGCAACTAGGTAGTTACAGTTAGATTTGCTTTTCCATAGAAAGAAAGTTTTTGGGGGTTTGCCAGTAACTTTGACCCTGTTTGACAAATTTACAAAAACCTTTCCCAAAGAAAGTTCATCCACCCTAGCTATTTCCTGAAAGGTTTTGGGGTGATCCGTCAAGCGGGGAGCCAAGACAAAAGGGGTCCCAAAATGCAAAATCCCCATGCATTTTCCATAGACTTCTTTAAGACAGGCTACAAGAAAAACTGCTGAATGAAGTTACACCCAAATTCTTCAGGAAGCTAGATCTTGGTCCGCGGATTGTAATTTTTGTGATTTGGTGTAAATCCATTCCGTAGTTTTTGAGAAATTTGGAGTCAGAAATAATTGTGTATTTAGGAAGCTGGGTCCGCAAGGCCTTTATTTAAATAAGTGGCCCTGGTGAATGGGGTCCCAAAGGCCAACAACAGTTTGGGGAGGGGGCCATGGCCCAATCCCTTAAAAAAGTACTCAGCCCTGGGGGAGGGGGTACCCAGGGCATAAAGAGGCTTGGGAAGGGGGGCATGTGGCTTCCCACCCTTTTAATTAAAAAAACAAACTGCCCTGGGGGATTGAGTTGCCAGGGTCAGGTCTTATGGCCAACCCCCCACAGCACAATGCCAAAATCCATGTACAGAGTGGGGTTGGCTGTATGAGGAGTGTTGTGCCCTGGCCACAGGCCAGGGCCTGCAGACTACAGTGTATGGCTGGATGATGCATTTGTGTATGGCAAATAAATATTATCTTTCGTTAGCAAAAATCCTAGAAATTCACTGAAAATAAACAAAGGTTAAAGTAATGGTATCGTCAGGATCACTGGATTTATGCTATTCTGCAGCTGTGGCAAATTTTACATACCGATTTGCCACATAAGCCATCATCTGCCACATATGTGCACATTTTAATAAAAAAATAATTGTTTATAGCTCAAACGGATCAAAAGCTACAAAACATTTAGCAACTCAGGTTCCTGTGCACAGGAAGCCTTTTTGCAAAAGTTGCAGTTGCTAATTGTTGTATTTGTGTGTTAAATTGGCACTATTTAAAGTGAACTCTTTTCTCAGACAATGTTACCAGCTGTAAAATGTCAAAATAATACTCTCACAAAATGTGCCGCATAATCCTGCATAATCTGCCTTTTCTTGCTTCATAATTTAGTCAACTTTGCTATGTAATTTGGTCCTCCTCTGCCCCACAGTTCCAGCGGCCCTAGTTATATTTAGGTGAATTTGTCAGAGACAACATTAATGTTTTCAAAAAACACAGAAATTCACCCTTTATAATTAACAGTGCTAACTATAACTTGCTCCCCCTCCGCTCACTGCTTATGACCTCACATTTGACGTCACTCATGATATGCTCTATGACATCATTTATGACATCTCAAATTACATCATTGATGAGTTCACTGATGACAGCATGCAAGCTTTGTTTTTCCACATATTGCTCTATATATTACTATGGCATTACTGACAGTAAGTACAAAATAGCTCAGGAAAATATCAGGAATCATTATTGCCATAAGAGATACAACTCCCTTAGGTGTAGAAAGCGTGCATTATGTGCAACATTGACTCTACAATATACACTTTACAGCTAGCATAGTTCATAATAACAATCAACCACAGATGTATAGGAAACCCTCACTGAGTACAATGTTTAATCTGTATACAACTGTTCACAGAAAGGCAAGTTCTAAAAATAGTGAATGGCATTTTCAAAACAAATGCCCTACTATGGCCAACTTTATCTATATCAACCCCTGAAACTCAGGGGCGTGGCTTGGATGCCGGGGCAGCCGGCAGCGTGAGCGCCGAGCTCCGCTAAGGCACCCGGCATTTCTCCTGTAGATCGGCCCCCCTGGACCCCCCCACGCAACCGTGAGGGTCGGGGAACTGAGGAGTGGCCGGCCTGGAGGGTCCCGGCGGGCTGCGGCTGAGCCCGCAGGGATTGCAGAGTGTGCCCCGGGACCGTGCTGACTGCGGAGAAAGATCCAAAATGGCAGCGCCGTCCCTTTGAGAGGCCTCTGGACGGCGCCGTGAGTGACGAACTGGTGGCGCATTGCCGGGCGCCTTAGATCCTGGAGAAGCGCAGTTAAGGTGCGGCCGCAAGTGGATTGTGGCGGCTCGTCGGTGGGCGCCCCGGGTGCACTAGATCAGGACTTCTGCCCCGATTACTACGTGGATCAGATTCAGAGGCGCAAATCACCGGAGTGGGCTCAATAAACTGGTCTGCTGCTCTTTATGAAGGGGGGGAAATTGCACAAAGACCACCCCACGCAACTGCTAACAGACTGTCTGCAAATCTCAAGGAGCGGTCAGAAATATCTGCAGGCTGAATAGATTTCTACAGCAGCGGTGTCCACGCTAGGTCCAGGAAGGGCAAAACAATATCATAGGGTCAGGGTGTGGACCTTCCTTTAGATACAATGAATCTAAGTGGAGCTTCCTTACAGAACCAGGGTTAATTGTGAAAATTGGGAGTGACTTGACCCACTGTGCCTTAGGTCCCGGAGAAGCGCAATTAAGGAGCGGCCACGAGAGGATTGTGGCGGCCTGCCCGCGGGCGCCCCGGGGGCACTGGATTGGGACTTCTGCCCCGGTGGGAACTTTGGAACAACCTGGCCCCGGGGGAGAGACGCTGAAGGCAGCCGTGGGGGCCCGGAGGCTGAGCGGCGGGGCGGCCCGCACCATCTGGTGCTGCTGAGGCGATTGCACCACGGGGGCGATTTTGGAGCTGTGGAGGCGAGGCGGCGGCTGCTGGGGCTGAGTGCTGCGGGGGACGCCGGATGGCCTTGGGGGCCGCAGACTGAGTGCCGCCAGACAGAAACGGGCGGCGGGCCTCTGGTTGGACCTTGGTGCAGAATTGTGGTGAGTCGGGGGCACCCTTGTTTGGAGGCGCACTGGAGGAGCCTTTTGAGGGCAGCGGCAAGTTAGGAGGACTGTGGCCCTGATTGGGCGGGAGCCTGCAGGATTGAACATACGACCGCCTGGGCCACATGGCGGAGACGGGGCATTCTCCCTGGTGGTGTCCCTGACCGAAACTGCGCACCGCTCTGAGCTGGGAGGGGCGTTGGCTGAGGGCCCTGACTGCTGTAGCCCTCTCAGGGCTTGCATGGATTCGGCCGCGGAGTAGGCGGAACCGCTGGCAACATGGCGAGAGGTGGGCTTTGAAGAACCAGGCGGGGTGAAGGGGGACATCTATCTGACCCCCCGGACCGAGAGGCTGACCCTTGGGATAGCCCGAAGTGCATCGAGGGACACCACGATTTGGCATTGGAGTGCTCCGTCGATCGCAGTCATGGGCAAGCCCCGGGGGAGGAAGGAAGAAGACCCGCCGCCCTCTGACACCGAGTCCCCGCCTCAAGAGGATAGGGATGCGCAGGATTTGCCCACGCTCCGGGGCTTTAACTCCAACTGGATAAAATTCTGGCTGCCATTGCGGACTCTCGCACCGCCCTCCAGCAGGACATTGCGCAGGTGGCGACGGGACTGGGCCTGCGGCGAGCTGATCACTCGAAACTGTCTGATCGGGTGAAACAAGTGGAAAACAAGATCCAGGAAATTGACCCTGCGCAGACTGCGATGAACGCAACGATGGCGAGTGCCCTGGACCGACTAGCGGTGCTGGAAGGGCGGGCGGAAGACGCAGAAGGCAGAAATAGGCGGAACAACATCTGCGTGGTGGGGCTGCCGGAAAAGATAGAAGGGTCGGACATGGTGAGCTACCTGGAAACTTGGCTTAAAACGGTGGTGGCCCCTGAGGGTTTGTCGGCCTTCTACACCCGGAACGAGCGCACCGCGTCCCTGCTAGGCCTCCGCTGCAAGGACGCCCTCCGCGGCCGGTGATAGCGTGGCTGTTACATTTTAGGGACCGTGACTTGCTCCTTCAGAGGGCTCGTAGGGACGGCCCTTTCCAGGTTGACAATAGCAGTGTTACCTTATTCCCGGATTATTAACTCGACACTCAGCGGCGCTGCATGTCCTTCCAGTCTGTTAAGAAAGAATTGCGTGCAGAGGGGATCCAGTATTCTTTGTTCTTTCCGGCCAAGTTGCGCATCGCACTGGATGGAACAACGTGTTTTCATGACACACCAGAGGAAGCATGGGCCTGGCTGGAGTCTTACAGGGCTGGCAAAGACGGTCGTGAGGTGGAAGCACAGGAGTTGGCTAGGGACTCCCAGTCTCGCAGATCGCAACGAATACGGCGCCGACGGCGGGATCTACGGAAGCCATCAACCTCACAAATGGCAGTGGAGCGCAGGGGAGTACTGGACGCAGTGACGGCGATCTCTGGGTAACTGCTGAGGACCTCGACAACGGGCTCGGACTTGGGAAGTGACAGGGGCCAATCGGAGGCAGAGTCCTCTGCATTTAACAGTGCACATTTGCCTCTGGTTACGCCTGGAACGGCGGACGGACTGCTAGATGAGTAGACTTTGTACTATTTTTGGGATTGGGAGTTTGGATGTGGCTAGATGTTCTGCAATGGTTATCTCCGTTGAGGGGATCCTATGGTGCAGTGGATGTGTGGAAGAATGAGACTTTGGACTGAGTTTGAATAAAGTGGGGAAGGCCACAGTAAAGGCGGGGGCTCTGGGGGTGTTCTAGGGGGGGATATATTTATGGGGGGACCTGGGGCGGACAATGGGTGCGATTCTGGTTATTCGTAGGTTAATTGCTAGGCTCTATCCAACCCCCACCGGATGGTACCAGTTAGCTTGCCTTAGCTTTGTCTGAGGCGGTAAGTTGGGTTGGTTTGGATGGGATTCACTATGTTGGTGCATGTTCTTGGGGGGGAGGGCGCTGTAGTGAGCGGGGCGGGATTGTTGAAGGATGGGATTATTTTTTTGGGTGGACATTGCATGCCGGCGCGACTAATTGAGAATGTGGAGCTTTTGAGTACTGTGCATCTGTACTGTGGGCCCGCTACCCGGCAACCAGGGGGGGGAGGAACGATTTGCGCCTATTTTACATTACCGTTATGGGTCCGTTACCTGATGTGAAATGTGTGACCTGGAATGTTCGGGGATTGCACTCCATGCAGCGTAGATACAAAGTTCACTCCTATTTGGCGCGTAGGGGCGCGCAGATAGCCTTCCTACAGGAGACCCATTTGACTAGGACAGAGGGGCTGGCGCTGCAGCGAAGATGGCGAGGTCAGCTTTATTACACCACTTACTCAGCCTTTGCACGGGGGGTGTTGATTTGGGTTAGGGCGGGGGTCCCCTTTCAGGTGACTGACCAACTGGTAGACTCGAAGGGCCGCTATGTTGTGGTTAGAGGACGCCTTTATGGGCGGGAGGTGACCCTCTGCAGTGTCTATGCCCCTAATGTGGAACAGGTGCCCTTCCTGGAGGCTTTGTCTACCGCCCTCGCGGATTATTTTATGAATCCGGTATTGATGGGTGGAGTCTTTAACTCAGTTGTAGATGTGACCATGGACAGATCCCATCCTCCACTGCCCACAGCTCCGGCTCATAAACTAGCCAAGGTTAGGGCCCAGTGGCAAGATAACTGGGGTTTTATTGATGTTTGGCGAGCACAGCACCCGGACAATAGAGATTATTCGTACTTCTCGGCTTTACATGATCTACACGTGCGGTTGGCCGCGATTTTGTGTAGTCCTGACCTGGTGTCCTTGGCGGTCGGCAGCGAGTACTTATCGCGCACCATATCGGATCATAATCCGTAGTTGGTGACTTTTTGTTGGGTTGCGGAGCGTCCTATAATACCGACCTGGAAGTTGCGCCCGGAGATGTTGGAGGATCAGGCATTTCGCGCGGAGCTAGGGTATGGGGTGGAGCAATACTTTTCGGAGAATGCAGGCACCGCCACGACGACGGCCCTGGAATTAGATGCCTTTAAGGTGGTAGTCCACGGGAGCTGTATTGCCAAGTGGGTGGGGATAAGGAAGCTGCTATTACAAGAAATCGAGGCGGGCGAACTGGCCCTAAGGGAGGCTGAGAGAGCTCATTCTGCTGGCTCTGAGACGCGCGACACTGTTCAGTCCTGAAAGGAAGCGGTAGCGGTGGTAGTGGAGCGCTTACGGTGCTTCGATCATAGAGCTTACTTGGCCCGTGCTCATGCGGAAAGGGATAAGGTGGGCACACTACTGGCTTGGCTGGCTGACCCCGCTCCTAGATGTGTACCTATATTGGCATTAACCTCGTCCTCGGGACGTTTGGAATATACACAACATCAAATAAATGACCGCTTTCGGTCCTTTTATGCAAGTCTTTACACCAGCCAATTGCAGACTGGGGGGGTAGATGTCCAAGCGTTTTTGGAGGAACTGGAGCTGCCTACAATTGTGGAGGAGGAGGCGGAAGCCCTTGGTCAGGACGTTACGTTAGCCAAAATTCGCTGCGCCATTAAGCAGTTGGCGCGTAACAAAACTCCGGGAAGCGATGGACTGCCTATCGAATTCTATTTAGCGTATATTGACCTCCTGGCTCTCAGACTACTGGCGATGTATAAGGAGGCTAGCCAGCGGGGGGTACTGCCGGCCTCCACTAGGGAGGCTATAATTGTTCCTCTCCTTAAACCAGGGAAGCATCCAACTGATCCAACTGCATACAGGCGTCTGTCTATGCTCACCACTGACTATAAGATACTGAGCCGAGTGCTGGCCACTAGACTCCTCCCCTTCATGACGCGGTTGGTTCACTCTGATCAGGCCAGGTTTATCCCGACTCGCAATACCTCCAGCAGCATACGTCGGTTGATAGGAATATTGGATGGAGATTATGGTGTGGAAGGGCAGGTGAGGGTCCTTTCGGTTGATATTGCTAAGGCGCTCAACAGCTTGGAATGGCCCTATTTGTTCTCAGTCATGAAAGCATTCGGACTCGGAGCCGGATATGTCCGTTGGACTGAAATATTGTACTCGTCGGCGACCGCTCGGGTTCGGGTTGGCAGAGTTGTTTCCTCCTCTTACCCTGGGGGGCAGGGCACTAGACAGGGCTGCCCGCTCTCCCCGCTGCTGTTCGCCCTTGCGGTAGAGCCATTAGCTGCGCGCGCTAGGATGGGGGGGCGTTCCAAGGCTTGCGACTTAACAACCAGTTGCACTATATCTCGCTGTATGCGGACGACCTCCTATTGTTTCTGAGCGACGCGGGGGAGGCCCTGGAGGGGCGCGCTCCCTCCTCGGTTGTTTCGGAGACATCTCGGGACTGCGGGTTAACTGGCCGAAGACTTGCGTATTCCCGGTGACCAGAGCATACGATCTACCCGCACTGCCGCCTGATTTGGCGTGAGAACCTAGGTGTCTCCCTTATTTGGGGACGCATGTGTACCATACTCAGGAGGATCTCCTTGAAGGCAATATCGGCAGAGTGTTGAGGGGCCTGAGGGGTAGCATGCGCTTCTGGGGGACTCTGCCGCTGTCATTGGCAGGTCGCGTGGCGCTGCTGAAGATGGTGGCGCTTCCTTAACTCTTATATTTTTTCCGGACCCTACCGATACAGATACCTGTTGCTCTCATTCGCCAACTCCGTTCTGCGGTGGGGAGTTTTATCTGGGGTGTAGGGAGGCACAGAGTAGCACTGGATACTCTGATGCGACCGAGAGCTGAAGAGGGGCTTGCTGTCCCAGATTTTGAATTGTATTACTTAGCTGCGCAATTTCAACACCTTACTCAAGCAGTGGCACTGGAGTTTCGAGGGCCGGAACAGGAGTCTGAACCAGATGTGCCATGGCATGTTTTGTCCTTCGTGGTCCTAAAGCAGCGACTGCGGACTACTGATTTGTCGATGATGGAGGGTGCCCTGCGGCATTGTTGGAAACGATTCCACAATAGAATTGGGGTGCAGCAACCGTACGCTCCCGAAATACCGCTGGGCATGTGCACGGCATTGCAGCATGGTGGGGATTGGTCCGCCCTCGCGTAATGGGAGGAACTGGGCCTACAGATGGTGGGTGATCTGTATGCAGATGGTGTGCTATTACCATATGGCGCATTGCAAGACTTTTGGTCTCCCGCTCGTCCATTTCCTGATGCACGCGGCACTGGTTGCCGCTATCCAGAGGCATTGGGGCACGGGCCTCTCGGAGCCGCCAACAAGCAGAGCGTAACAATACGTTGTGATGGCGACAGGCACATATAAAGCAGTTACATGCTTATACAAACGTATGCTGGGAGAGGGGCTGAACCCGTTGCAGAAAGTACGGAAGCAATGGGCAACAGACCTAGATAAAGAAATACCCAACATGGCCTGGTCACAAATACTTAAAAGAGCATGCAAGTGCACCAGGAAATCTAGGTTTCAGTTGATCCCATTTTTTATACTTCACAGGGCATACCTTACACCTGCTAAAATTAACCAGTATTTCCGGGTAGACACCGCACTATGCCCACGGTGCAGACTACAGAGCGCTGACTTGAGCCATATGCTGTGGGATTGTCCGCAGTTGGGCACATACTGGGAGGAGATAACTGATTTGCTATGTAGAGTAACTGGGCGACAGATTACTCTGGATAAGGGGACTTGCCTGTTACACTGGTTTCCACACACTAGTAAAACTAAGTTGTCTAGCAAATTTGTAGACCTAGGATTCATTCTGGCCAAGAGGGAAATTACGTCTCACTGGAAGGCAGCGGTAGGCCCTAGCTACGCTAGATGGAAGGTGGCGTTGCTAGTGTGGGCGAGCAGCGAGAGTTCGGTTAGATTGCAGCAGGCTCATAGGTCCCATAACGACAAGGCGCTAGAGGCGGCGCGGGCCTGGGAGGCTTAAGTGAAGGAGCTTCGGACACTAGATCTAGACACTGACTCAGAATCCAGCGCGCCGACGGAGGATGAAAACCAGTAGACGGTCTCCTCTAGACATGGGGGGGATACTATGTGAGATGATTCCCGACTTCCGTGGTAGTCAAGATATTTAATGGTATTGTTGATATGATAGCATGTACACAACCTGCAAACTAGGGTAGTATTTTGCTAGCATTCACTCCTTTGGTTGCAGCGCCGGCAGCAGGGGTGGGGGGGTAGGGGTGGTTAGAGGGGGTGGGAGGACCTGCATATGGTGTTGAACGATGGCCTGGAGCCTAGAACTTCAATCATAGTGGAATATTGTATGGGGGGGCTTTACACTGTAACAGTAGGTCTGGTACAGGGATCTTGCGACATTGATCGGACTTATATAATTGGTTTGTTGGATTGCTGGGATAATGTCAATGATTCCTTTATTATTGACTGTCGGGCTCTATGTAACTATGCTGGTCCTTCCTTATGTCTGTTAGTGTTTTAAAACAATAAAAGGATTTAAAAAAAAATCAAACCCTTGAAACTCACTGAACCTACATTGAGAAATGAAGTTGATATCAGTAGAGACTGGGTACTGCAAATAGTGATTACTCTTTTGAGAGACTTTACTCTATGCCACGCTGTTTGCTCACAGTGAAACTTTCATGAGAAATACACCATAGAGTATTAAAATGTATCTACTAAGAGTAATGTACACTCTATGCAACAGTTGTCAAAAAAGGCACTATATGCTAAAAGAAAATAAACAAGATCTGAAGGTGCTAATCATTATCATACTACCTGCACCCTTCATACGGTGGTGAAATCTTTACAGATAGCCCATCTTCTCAAGCAAAAAAAGCACATGTTCATAGGTTAGTACCTGGTGCATACAGTCTTCCGTGTCATGTAGAAATAGTCATGCTGACACAATTCTGTTTAATATATAAAGGCTGCTTACAGACGTTAGTATCTACTACTTAAAATCTTACTCCTGTTGAAGCTTTTTCTGCAGAACCAAAACAGAGTTACTTTTAAACATGTTCAATACCTCTACACAGCTATGGTGCATTAGAAGCACATGTGTTATGTAAACACTTACACCCATTAACTGGACCCAGGCTGTATAAAAATAGGTAGACAAGTAATAATAAGGTATTTACCCCCCACCGTGTAAACTATAAAACAAACTAGCACACTCATTGGATGATGTCCTCAGTGAGGTTATTTGAGATGTCATCAGTGATGTGGCAAATAATGTCATAGAAGATGTCATGAGTGATGTCGCATGAGGTCATATGCGGTGCATGGGGAAGGAGCAAGTTACAGTTAAACTGGTAAATGTCTGTTTTTTTAGTTCAAAACATTGATGTTGTCACACAAAAAATCACCTAACTATAACATTACTTTACCTTTGTTTTTACAGTGAGTATATTGTATATAAATGTATATGTATATACAGCAGGAAAACCTGGGTAGTTCTCAAGATTTAGGTGGAGAGCAGCTCCTATATGTGGAACAATCCACAACATCACCAACACTCCAAATCAGCTCACCACAAATCATTTTCTAGCAGAGCTTTTAAGCACATGATTAGTATAGTGCCATCCATGCTGAACTAGAATGTCTTTTGCCACTTTTACAGCAACATCTTTAGGCATAGGATTAGCAAGTGCCATCCACACCGAGCTGATAAATGGCAAATGCCTTTTACCACTCCAGGCACAGAATTAAATCTTTGGATTGGTAAAATACTATCTAACCGAACCAGAAATGAATATAAACAACTCATGACACGTATTTTACTCCTATCAAAACGTCTCGGAGAAGTATAGCTTGGTTCATACACAAGGGAGCAACCACTAAAAGTCAAAACAATAACCTTTCAGTTTTAGAATGGCACATACATTATGCAAAAAAGACCAGGGAATCCCAGTAGTTTCCAAAATTTAGGTGTAGAGGTGCTCCTTTATATGGCACACTCTACAACACCACAGACACTCCAAAACTGCTCACCTCAGATTTATGTTTTTTCTAGCAGGGTTTTTAAACATAGGATTAGCCCAGTGTCACCACACTGAGCTAGAAGATGACATTTTGTCATCTTTAATACATAATAAATCAGTGATGTCATGTCATGAGTGATGTACTATGTTAGGTCATAAGCAGTGCATGGTGCAAGCACAAGGTTATAGTTAGCACAATGAAGTATCACTGGTAAACCTCAGTGATGTTTTGGCTTTTAAATGTTTATCGTACTTCACCACCTACCTATAATGTCACTTTAACTTTAGTTTTTTCAGTGAATTTCTAGTTTTCTTTTGACAAATCTTATTTCCATACCTAACTTAACATCACTTTAACCTTTGTTTTTTT
The DNA here is from genome assembly GCF_964261635.1 of Lissotriton helveticus. NCBI lineage: Eukaryota > Metazoa > Chordata > Amphibia > Caudata > Salamandridae > Lissotriton > Lissotriton helveticus. The sequence continues at coordinate 994,371,013 of NC_136067.1, forward strand.
CATAGTATGTATCTACACTACACACGCATACACACACATATTTTATTTAATGTTAATGTTAAAATGCATACATAATTATTAAATAATGATTATTTTATTATAAAGTGTAATAATAAAAACATTGTAATATTAACACATTTAAACCTAAATAATGTAAGTTAATTCCATACATTATTTAAATAAATGTAAATACATATTTAATCAATATAAACATTTTTAGTATATGTCAGATTTTGTTAATGATTTTAGGAAATATGATTTAAAAAAATCTACAAATATATATTAATTATTATGTAATATGCATTTATGTTAATGTGCCGCAGCATTATATTTTATTAGTTCAAGGTTTAAAAACAGATTTCTATTTAGTTTATATCAATATTTTAGATTAACATATGCTAATCATTTTTTAAAGATTGATAGATGTGAATATGTTCCCTATATGTCACCATAGGGAGACCTCCCCCCATAGTTGCAGAGGTCTCCACGGAGGTGTGAAAAGTTATCAATTTTAACTTATGCTCCTAAATCCTGGGGTAAGGGCAAAAACAAGTAAGTCGGCACATAGAAGCAAAGTTACACTCTGCAATAGGGACTAGCATAAAAAATTGAGTTACTACTAGGTGCAGTAGTATATTTAAACATGAGTATAATTACACATCTAAATATTCCTTTGCTCATAGAACCCTCATTGTACATTTCTATTTATTTTTGTTTGTGGAGCAGTTTTTAAAATAACGCTACTAAGACAACATTACAATTCAGGTAGACATAAAACCATTGTGCGGTAGCAGAAAACAACAAGGGTATAAACGTATATCGACAGCTATATACAATGAAACATATATATGGAAAATACAGTTGAATACGCTGCCGCAATGTACATAGGATGAGTGAATGTTAATTGAAACAATGATAGGGTTGTTAGTTTAATGTTTTAGTGTGTTAGTACAAACAGTAAACAGGTCATGTACATACTAGGTAATATATACATTTTGTTGTTCACATACAGTGCAATTTGAAATATATACAATATCAGCGAGGTAAGTCTATAACCATTTTAGTGTTTTACAAGATTAGGTTGGGTTTAAAAGGGGATCTTTTAGCTTGATTTGAGATTTTGAGGTCAAGGATGACGTTTTCAATACGGTAAGGGCATTCCATATCCTTGGGGGACTCTCTCAGAAGGTATTCTGAGTTTAGAGATACTTTTTAAAAACAAATTTAAATAATTAGTGCCATTTTGTTTGCTACTTGCCAGTTTTTACCAAATAACTCTAGTTGAGGACTGAGACAGAGAAGAAAATATAGATATAAGGCCAGGTTTATGAGACAGTCTGCAAGACCTGATTAAGTCAAATGTTCTTGCTTGGGTGATCAATTTGCATGTAGAATGGAGTATGGCAATAAGAGGAGTAACAGGGCATTGATTAAAATTAAAAGTGTGTTCTGTACTCACCGTACAGCAGCCATCAGTTCATTTCCAGGGTTTATGGGCAAACCACCATAGCTATCAATGGAGAGGTTCTGATGCAAGGGATGCGGGATGCTGAAGATGCTTAAGTGAGATGCTGATCCTGTGTCAAGGTTTTTCCGGTGGCCACCCTACGGGCCACGAACATTGTGGTACGACTTTGGCCAAAGAAGGTAAATTTCCCTCGAAGTCCTGATGAAGTACCATCGAAAACAAGAAGGTCTATTGAACTCCAGTTTTGAAAAAATCAGTGGTTCCCTTTAACTGGCAATAATGTCCTTGGTGGGTGGATAAAGTGAACTCCGATGTCTCTCTTAGATCCAGCGGACTGGGGTGCAACTTTTGAGGATTGGGACTCAGTCTCCCAGGCTGCACTTCAATGATCTATCAACTCACCAGGGCATGCTTTTCTGACCCTATAGCTGTAATAAGATGCAGGTCAACTGACTCTTGGAGTCATCTTCTCTGTCTGGGGCTCAAGGATGACTTTTCCTTGGGTGGGAAACTACAAGCCAAGGCCCTCTTTGCTATCCCAAGGTGCATCAGGTGCAGTTCAGTCTTTGGTCTAGCCTCTCTTTGCTGGTTGAAGGAATGACAGGGAAGTCCTTCTTCGGTTCTTATTCCCATTACAGATGTGATTTGAGGTCTGGGTGCCACTTTTATACCCACTACGAGGTCCTTATCGTCTTATGACAACTTCTTGTGAAGTGTAGCATCCAGTCTTCCCAGGGTACATTATTCTCCCATTCTCTACATGGTGGAATCCTTCTCTTGGTGTGTGGAGCACTCTACCCAGTCCCATAGGTGTGACTACCAAGGGCTGCATGCCGATGGAGAAACAGCTTTGTCAGCGGCTTCTCCCTCCCTGTCCGAGAGCCCACCTGCCTGTTAAAACAGAGGAGCAACCCCTGTTGTGTTTTACTACTATTTGGTCTTCACAGGCAGATTCTCCTTTGAAGCTCACCTTTTGGGTTCACACCTTGCTTGGCCTTCCTGCCAGGGGGAGGTCACACTTCTACTCTTACCATATTCTTTGTGTTCCTTCCTGGGAGCCGTTCACACCTCTCCCCAGGAGAGTACACTTGAGGACTTACAGAAGCTGAGGAAATGCATATGTCAAGAAAGCAAACTGATTAAATGAAGTGAAGATTTGGACGAACATCGTACAGTGACCTTGGATCTGTTGTACCACCTGACACCCTTCCACCATGGTTCTAATTGGGAATCTGTCTTGATATTATGCCTATTGTAATGTGATGGTGTGTTGATAAAGTGCAAATGGGTATGGAGGATTGTGTGGACTTGTCTGCTCCGTTTAGTCTCCTGGACCCACTTCAACTATGCTGTCACTATAATGCTTCCTTTGACCTACTCCATTGTTAGTCTTGTTGTAAATGAAAATAAAGGTATGACTTTGATTCTAGAGATTTCAATGCTATCCCTGGATCTACATCCAATCCATATATATGGAGACCCAAGAACTGACAGTCAAATCTAAATTTCCACAGTTGTGTGGAAAATATATTTCCATGATTTAGGCAAGGAAAGTAACTCTGTAGAGCGTCTGAAGTTCTCAAGGTTGTCTGGGTTAGCGTCAAGTTTTTTAGACGAGGATAGACAATGCCCATTTTGAGTGTAACAAAAAAGATGCTTGTGTAGGAAAATAATTATTTAATTTGAGCCATGAGGGGAATAGGACATTAGCATAATCTTTGGCAATAGATTGTGGCATGGGATCTGCAGAGTAGGAGGATTGCTTGGTGCTGCAGCTGGCTAATTGTCAGTAATTTTCCGAAACAATGCTGAATTGGCACCAGGCAACTGGTGCTTTCCTAATAAGTAGAATATGCTCAGGATGAAGGGTGGTGTGCTAGAAAGTCAATGTCCTCCCTAATCTCCAGAATTTTCAGAAAAACATTTGGCAAAGTCAATTCAATTCTGAACATTAGGCAGGTGAGTCATTTTGTCTTGGCAGTGTTCTTGTACAAAGCTTCCTGAATTCATTGATCAAATTCTGCAATATGGAGCTGAAAATGAGATGGAGATTTTTCTAGGAATTTCTTACTGTCTGTTGAGAAGTGAGTTTTGAGGGAGATAGGAATTTCCTCCATCTCCTTTCAAATGCACAGAGGATCATTCCCTGACTAATTTCCTAGTTGAACTAGGGTGTGAGATTTTTAGGATTTTCTGATTTTTTTACAAATTTGGATGGCACAGTTTTATTAAAAATCCTAACTATACTGTCACTGTAATGATTTGTTAGGTCGAGAAGGTCTGAGGAAGAATCGGAGTTAATCAAAAATAGGGAATGGACACTAGTATCTACTGAACCATTAGTTCAAAATTGACAACCCTCATAGGCAGCCTGATTCAATCGATGCGGTATATCTTTTTTCCGCCCCGTCAGGTGTCATGGCATATTCATAGGGAAGTCAAAAGGGTGTGATATGCCTGCCTCACCCGAGGCTACCTCTGGTCCAGGTAGAAGTGTCCAGAAATAATAGGGAGGGTGAATTATTATAAAAACAGTGTATCTCCAAAGGTTATTTAATGAAAAAGGGGATAACACTGTTGATTAAAAATTGTCGATATATATATGTACTCGATTACATATATATATATCGACAATTTTTAATCAACAGTGTTATCCCCTTTTTCATTAAATAACCTTTGGAGATACACTGTTTTTATAATAATTCACCCTCCCTATTATTTCTGGACACTTCTACCTGGACCAGAGGTAGCCTCGGGTGAGGCAGGCATATCACACCCTTTTGACTTCCCTATGAATATGCCATGACACCTGACGGGGCGGAAAAAAGATATACCGCATCGATTGAATCAGGCTGCCTATGAGGGTTGTCAATTTTGAACTAATGGTTCAGTAGATACTAGTGTCCATTCCCTATTTTTGATTAACTCCGGATCTAATCAGGGGAACTGAATGGACCGAAAATCCTCTTCCCTCACTATTGATAGAAGGTCTGAGGAAGAATGTCTATTCATAGAGACGTCTCCTAATATCATGAAAACAAGTTTGTTCCTTTTCGTTGTCTGTTAAGCTGGACAGAGGTGTGTTTAGAATATATTAAATCCCAACTAAGTGATATTCATACCTGTTTCTGTAATAATTGTAAGATCTCAGACTTAAATGAGACAAAGTATTCATTAATTTCATGGTGAAGTTCCAATTTGTCACCTTTAATGTTGTATGCGTGCATGTTTTTCAAAGTCTTAATTACCAAGGACTCTCTTTCTGCCCAATGTAGTTTTAGTTGTGTTGTTGTTTGTGATTTTTAGATCTCTTTGATATTAGCATTGTTTTGTGTCAACCTTATGCATAATCTAAGGAGCATGCTTCCTTGCATTTTTAAGGTTATAAATTCAGTTAAAGTTTTGTTTGTGATCATATATTATTATGTCATATCAGAGGCTCGGTTGGATGCTATTCTAAAAATTCTTGTTGGCGGTTATAAAAGCTTAGTATCCCCACTGATTTACGGATTAATTACAGTTTTTTAATGCAGCCACATAAAATTATGTTGTGTTAAAGCATTCTTAAGGTCTCTAAAATGTCTCTCAATGAGTTATGTTGTTTTTTAAACATGGATTGTTTCACTGTTCCATATTAGTGCCTTCCAGGCCTATTGCTCTATGCAGATACAACTTGCGTATAAATCAACAATCCAGTTCAAGTGGCACAAAGCATTATGTGTACTATCATCACCTTTGTGAATCAATCCCTAAGTGTAAAGAGGGTTAGAATAATCAAAATATGACAACAGAGGGGCTAATGACCCCTTTATCCTGAGAGAGAGGGGCCTAAGTAAGAGAAAATAAGTCAAATGTTTTGCTTCATACTAAACGTGTCGCAAGTCACATTGTAGACTAAGGTTTGAAGTGAAAATCTTTGATCACGCATAGTTTTTTTCACCCTGACTGTTATGGCTAGCAGGAGTCGTATCTCCACAATTCAAGTGGATATAGGATCACAATTTCTCCATGTTGCACAGGTGATTAATTTTGTTTTAGAAGCTGTGAGAAGTTGGCCTGGTATATGCTGTCCACTAATTAAAATGGGCACCTTGCACCAGTCCAAACTGTCCTTATGATGTATGAGGTCAAAGAAAACATTTAGAAAGCTATCCTAGTGGTAGCTGTAGAGAGCAGCCTACAGGATTAATCTTGAAGGAATGTAAAGCAGCTTGTTTTACCAGAATATCCCCTTTAGTATTAACTAAATCAAAGAAGAACCACACACTAGTTATAAAAATATGTATTTATTTATATAGAACTCTCTAGTATTCTCTACACGAGGATACAACACAAAGCACACAATACTTTAGCAAGGAAACTGTTGTAAGTAGCACAATACACAGTGGGCTCCTGGGGGAGATCAAACCATATACTAAAATAGTGGTATAAGAAGCACAACTGGAGTTGAGACAGTGTCTAGATCGCGTAGATTCGCTGGAACCCCAAGGAACCACCCAAGGTGAGTAGAAAGGGACCCCACGGAGGACGGGTGCCATGTGCTAACACAACCGCGGACTCCGTACAATTCTATGGGGAATTCGGGGTTACAATTTTAAAGTTTAAGGACCCTTCTCGGTGGACTTCGAGGAAACCCTTTGGAACTTAGGAGATTGGAGAGCCACCCCACCCGTGGATACCGTAGTACCTTACTTACCTATCCCAGAGGAGCCGGGTGCCAAGGCCTGGAGTGATGTTGGAAACCCCTATCGTTCTCAATGGAGGGCTGCGAAGAAGAGCTTCTGCCAGGAAGGAAAAAAGTGTCTGTAGGAATGCAAGGGTGGATTCATGATGGAAGGAACCTGAAAGCAGAGGAGACAGAGTCTGGATCACTTCAGGGTGACCAGGGGCTCGGTAGACGAATACCCACTGATGTCGGGTGCTTCAGGTGCGAAGAAGGGATGCCTAACTCTGCAGCCACGAGGTCTAGGAAATGATGTGGACAACCACGAGCCGGATGTGGGCTGTCCCACGAAGGATGTCAAGTGCTGAGGGGTCAGTGTCTGGCTGGAGCACCAACAAGCTTTGGCAACAGCAACCCACGCAGGAAGGTCAACCAGGTTACGGTGTGGACCAGCAAGGTCCAGGGGACCTACCAAGCATTGTGGAGTCAGGGTATGTCTGGAGCAACCAGGAAAGCTCAATAGAAATCAAGATGACCCTCAAGAGAACCCACAGGTCGAATGACCAGGAGTCACGAGGGGACCTCGAGCAAGATAACAAAGCACCAGCCCACGGAGCACTCGGTGTGAGGAGGATGGAATTCTTTGGTGGAAATACTGCTCGGGTCAGGACTATAGGGAGTCCAATGCAAAAGCTCAGGAATCACCAACAAGCATTTGCACTTGCAAAAGTACGCGGTGCGCAGGGGTTCAGGCGATGCGGTCCCCACGAGGGATACTGGCCTCAAACTCAGTAAGAAGGCAGATCAACTTTAAGGAACTTCATAATCTACCTCCTGTGTTGCTGGAGTCTTTGGAGTCCACAGGAGCTCTGGATCAGCAGACTAGTCAGTTGTGTTACAGTGCCTGTAAATACAGGGGAGTGACTCCTTCACCCCAAGGGAGATCTTTAGTTGTCTTTAGTGTGCCACAGGTCCTGTACTGAGCCAGTATGGTGCAAGGGCAAATACAATGCTTTGGACGGAGAGGGAGATGAAGTCGGGCCCAGTCAAAATCCAGAGTGTCCAGACGGTCGAAGAACAGTGGTTTCTTATAGCAGAATCCTGTCCACGTAAAATCTAGTGTCTTACAGTCCGATAAGCCCTTATGTACCAACAGGAGAGGATTAGACAGATTCAGGGGACCCTCCTAGGATAGGGTCAGGGCAGAGGGGATGTTACTCCCATGTCCTTTGTCAAGTTTTGCGCTAGAGCAGGAGTCAACGGCTCCCAGAACTGGTTTGAGCTGGACTATGCACAGGGACACCAAATGTGCCCCAGGTGCAGACTTTCAGGTACTTTGGAAGTGCACCCACCAGCCCCAATACACTAAATCCCATCAGGGAGGTGGTCACACCTCCCTGTAACAGGATACCTATTGTGCTGCCTTCCTCTGCTCAAGCTTGGCTCAGCAGCAGGAGGGCAGAAATGTGTCTCTGGTCGGCAGCGTTCATTTTGTGTTGACTGGGTTGAGAAGACTGGCACCGGAAAGACCAGTGACCCCACAAAGCTTGCTTCAGAAGGGTGGAATCATACCTCCCACATCGGTTTCCCGTGTGGAAGTATGATTCCAAGATGTTTAATACCAAACATGACATGATTTGTTTCAGCCGTTTTCGAGATAGCATTTACAGCAAGGTTATAATGGCCTCTACCTGGCTGCGTCACAGACAACCTGGAAGCATGGTCTCCAAAGGCTGCAGAGAGGCTCCGCTCATGCAAGGGCACCCTCTCACGTAAAACCCAGCACCCTGCCTTCAGGATTGTTAAGGCCCACTATAGAGTTGACTTATAAGTTTTAAGTGTAGTGACCTATAGATATGGTAAACTTATATCTGGAGTAAGTGGTGCAAGCACCAACTCACACAGGCTGCAATGGCAGACCTGTAGCTCCATTTTGCATGGCCTCTCATGTGTATCATAATACATGCTTCAGCCCATGGGAGTCCTCTGGGGTACCTATGCCCTGGGTTCATGTGTACCATATACTAGGAACTTATAAGGGTACCCCAGTATCTAATCTGGACAGTACCAAAGTACATGACATAATGTTTCAAGGAGTAAGCAGATAGACTGGGGTCCTGATTAGACTTTCCTACACAACCCCCCCCAAACGTAAGGAGATGAGACTAACCTTGCCCAGTTGAGTCTTCATTTTCTAAGGGGAAATATCTGGAGAGTCCATCTGCGTTGGCATGGTTACTACCTGGTCTATGTTCCACTGTGTAGTCCATCCCCTGTAGGGAAATGGACCACCTCAAAAGTTTGGGATGTTCACCCTTTATCTGTTTTAGCCATAAGAGGGGCTTATGGTCTGTCTGAATAATGACGTGAGTGCCAAACAAGTATGGCCTCAGCTTCTTCAGAGCCCAAACCACAGCAGTGGCTTCCCTCTCTATAGCTGACCAACTTTTCTCTCTGGGGGTCAACCTTCTGCTGGTAAAAGCTACTGGTTGGTCCTGACCCTCTGCATTAAGTTGTGAGAACACAGCCCCCACCCCATCTCAGATACATCTGTTTGGACAATGAATTGTTTGGAATAGTCAGGACTTTGCAGTATGGGAGCCGTACACAAGGCCTGCTTGAGATCATCAAATGGCTTTTGACAGCTAACTGTCCATTGAACTTTCTTGGGCTTTCTTTTAGATGTGAGATCATTTGAGGGGGTCACTATGGACCCATAGCCCTTAACAAGTAGTACCCAGTCAGGCCCAAGAAAGCTCTGACCTGAGTCTGGGTAGTGGGAGCAACCCAGTCAATTATGGTCTGGATTTTGCTCTGCAATGGCTGAATCTGGCCTCCACCCACAAGGTGGCCCAGGTATACAACCTTACTCTGCCCTATCTGGCACTTGGTGGCCTTGATAGTGAGGCCTACTTTCTGTAGAGCCTCCAAAACATTCTTTAGGTGGACAAGGTGATCCTCCCAGGTGGAGCTAAAGACAGCTATATCATCAAGATGTGCTGCACTATAGGCTTCCAGGCATGTAAGGACTTTGATTACCAACCTTGGGAATGTGGCAGGTGCATTCTTCAAAGGGTATCACAATAAACTGGCAATGCCCAATAGGGGTTGAAAATGCTGTTTTGGTGTGTCACTCTCAGCTAGTCTGAGTTGCCAATATCCAGCAGTGGGGTCAAATGTGATCAAGAACTTTGCTGAGGCCAAAGTGTCTATGAGCTCATCTGCCCTAGGAATAGGGTGAGCATCGGTCCTAGTGACTGCATTGAGCACCCCGTAGTCCACACTCTGCATATGAGGTTTGGGTACAAGGACCACTTGATTAGCCCAAGGGCTATCTGAGAGTTCAATTACTCCCAATTCCAGCATCTTTTGGACCTCAGTCCTGATGCAATATCTGACATGGTCAGGGTGCCTGTCAATCTTATTTTAATAGGTAAGCTCTCACCGGTGTCCACGTCATGGGTACACCAGGTAGTCTGACTAGGAGTCAAAAAGAACATATGCCTGTATTGATTAAGGACCTTCCTGCAATCAATCTGCTGTTGCTCAGTGAGGCTGCCTGCAAATGCCACACCATCAACTGAGCCATCATAAGGTTCTGTGAGAGGAGGTCAGGCAGTGGGTCACGCTCTTCCTCCTGTCCCTCATTAGTAGCCATGAGCAAGCCCATGTCTGCCCTGTCCACATGGAGTCTGAGCCTGTTTACATGGAGCACCCTGTGGGGGCTCCTAGGAGTTCCAAGGTCCACCAAGTAGGTGACCTCTCCTTTTTAGGTCGAGCAGACCTGCATTCAAAGCGAAGCTTTGATTGCTGTCTGCTTCTGGACCTATTGTCAGCCGTATTTGGGAATGTGGACAAGAGATGTGCACGAGCGCAGATTGCACCTCGTGGGCGCGCACGGCGCCGTGCCCATCTCCTGCCTCGGAAGCTCCAACACACATGCGCATACCCAGAGACACACACACACACGAGCACCCATGCACGCACCCATACATACAGAGAACCCACCCCCGCCGTCGCATACACACACGCGCACACACACACACTGCATACACACACGCTCCCCCCTTACCTCACCAGAGACACACACACGAGCGCACATACACACACGCACGCATACAGAGACACCCCCGCCGTCGCACACATACACACACACACACACACACACACACGCGCACACATACACACACGCGCCCGCTCCCAAATACAGTCCCACTTACCGCCAATCCGGTGTTCTGTAGCCTCCGTGGGGCTCTCCCTTGGGCATGGGAGCCCCGCGTCACCACTGCTACTCGGGCCAGGAACTCCGTGGGCGCTGATTCGCGCACAAGACAGAAGTCCCGCCCCCACGCTAAGTTTCGTTTTCATGAGTGCGCGCGCGCGCACATCTTGTTCTGTTCATTGCCAGCATGTGATAGATAATTTGATACACCATCCACTTCCTCACAATTCAAAAAGGTTCGCGTTTTTGATTCGTGCTTTATTTCTGAAGGTGCCATGGGAACCTGCAGTCCCCTGGTTGTAGTGGGAGGATGAAAGCCCATATCTGAGGCCGGGCCTTTACAATGGGTTGGCTCGGGCTGGAGTCTCTTCCTCCTCATCCGTGTGTGTATTCATTCCTCTGTGCACTGTGACCTTGCTGTATGGGGTAGAGGGGGTGCAGTAGATCTCCAAACGAGGCCCCAAATGCTGAAGTGAACTAGCTTCGAAGAGGTATGGCTCCCCAGCCTTCAGGGTAAGAAGGCATGTTGTCGTTTTAAGAATAACACATTCGTAATATGATCATTAATTTTTCATTACTCATTTTTGACTTTTATTTTAGAAATGCCATTGATCATTAGTTTAAATCTCCGCTTGTCCTGTTTATCAGCGTGAACACTTTGTTACTGATAAGGTAACTTGATATAGTTTGTCCAGTTTCATAATGCAGAAGGCGGCCTGTAAAGACTTTTAACTGATTACAGCAAGAGTGGGAGAAAGTGTGTATTGTAACATTTATAATGCGCCAACTTCCCATCTGAGTGTGCCCTCTGTCTCAGCTTGTTAACATGCCCGTTATTCATGTATTATACTCTATCTGACCACATGCACAACTTCTAGTTTATTGAGATCTTGAAGTACACAAAGTCTTTGTAATTATGAGAGCCTTATTCTGGGGTAGGTTTTCAGTCATCCAGAGAGTTTGAATGTATCAGGGAGTTTCTCTAGGCATTGCCGGGTTGAAGGGGAATGGGATAACTTGGCTTCCAGCCTTACATTTATCTCATCATCCCCATTTGTGAGTTAATCATGTTCTAAAGCTCTGCAGGATCACCGCTGCAGCACAAATGAGAATCCATCCTACCCGTGGTCTGTTAATGGGTGTCTGCTTTTCACTTGAACGTTCGGTTATAGCCTCCATTTTCTTAAAGACCTTATTCCGGAACTCAGCGATTTGAGACTCCCATAGAAATCCACAAACGCCGTCAACTAATGTAGCCTGTCTTTCTCTAGAATTGTCATTATGTCCCTCAGCCTCTCTAGTCAGAGGTGCGTGATCCGAAATGACAGTACTTTTGATGAAGATTCACAGGCATCATGCCAGATTTGTTGTGACACCGCATATTTTTCCATTTCCATATTTGAGCTAGATACATTGATACATTCTTCCATCATGCCCTTAGAGCAGTGCAGGTTTGCTGCTCTTTTGCCGCCACTAAAGGATCGCCTACATATAGTGAAATCTGTGTGAGACGATGGGCCCTCTGCTCATATTTCCAACTACTAATCTCAACTCTCTGTGGCTGACCATGGGGTATTTTGAACTTACTTTTGCTTGAGTTATTCTGGCAATTTCACGCAATGGGATGCCTCTTGATCTCATCTCTGGTATGTGGGTTGGCCTCATCCTTGTTACCTGTATTTTGTAATATTATATTTAAGGCCGTAATGTGACGATTGCTAAAATAGAAATATGTCCCATCCTTAGTTCTCTTAAAAGTCCGTATTTTAGCCCTGCCCATGAATTCCCTTGGTGTCAATAGATATAAATGCATGCAGTGCATGCATGTTGTGTGTGAAACTCTAGTTTATTCTTCAGAGGAAATCAGCAGCCCTCCATTAGTAACAATTTCCAGCCATTAGTCTTTAGAATATAGTGACATTAGTTTATCTACCCTAAAGGTCCCACTGGGGTAGACTGTTCTCGGAGTGGATTGTACCGTTATCTACAGGAATCATCGGTTTCTCCTTCCTGTGCCTGGGCTATGGGGATCCTTTTTAGGTCTCGCTGGCGTTGCAGCGCGAAGCTGCAATACAATTATTAGGAGAGTACCGGCTCTTTTCAGGAGCAAACGGGTACTCTGGATTCGGAATACCAGTGTTTCTGTATTTCTATTTTAGAACACTGTGGTGTATCTCCTTTACATGCTTTGCGCGTGTCTGTGTACACGCGCTGTTTTCTTTTGTGTTTAATGTCTCTTTCACCTGGTTGCATGCACGTGTTTGTTCTTTGCATTCATAAGTTGTATGTGTTGTCTTCTGAATGCTCTGATTCATGGCACGATCCTTGTGTTCCACACTCCAACACTGAATCGGGCCCGTTGAGTGAGAGCAGGCAAGGTGACAGTTGCTTGGAGTTTCTCTTGGCTTTCAGACATGTAATCGGAGGTGCTTCTTCCATTTTATTAATACTTAACACACTGCTTTTGGGTTGTTGCTTACGTCTTGGTTGAAAAGTTCTAGTGCGAGCAACCTATTTCCTGCCTGTTCGTCTCTCATCTCCAACCCAGTTGAAAGTATTAGCACCTCCTGTCATGGCATTGGCTTTCGCTCACACCTGCATGCTACATCTTAAGAGACTACTGCAGCAATTGGTCTTCTGCATTAGACAGCCTAGGTGTCCTACGTGCGGACATGGTGTCTGTTTACCCTCCTCCTAGGTGTGCCATCATGTTTTCATAACATCAGGTACTCTGACACTTAGAAAGCCTTATCTACCAGCTGTCCTGTCCTCTAACGTTTTTATTATTTTAATTTTTTTGAAAGAGCAATAGGCGGCGCGCAACAGTAGTACAAATAGCCTTAAATCCATATTAACGACTCACTATCATAGAAGAAAAGTATAGTGATAGGGTGAAGAAGAGTGAGATAAGCAGTAGGGATAGAGTGAGAAAGAGAAAGGTAGGTGGTGATATCTAGCACAACATCTCCCTAATCACAAAGGGAAAACAGTAAATCTAATACAACACAAACTCGTTGAAGTGTTTGGGTTATTTGACTATTCTTCTATGAAGTGAATTAAGGTCAGAATGAGAAGTACTAGTTAAAACATCTTCAATGAAGGAATTGGTATCTGGTTCATCACTAGATATAGAACCTTCAGAGTGTCTCAGACTTCTTGGTTGAACAACATGTTCATTAGTATTATTATAATTCACTAAACTTTCTGGTACAGATGTGGGATGTGATGTGAATGTAACAATTTCCTGAATATTGTCTCTGAAATCGTTATTATACTGGGAGCTAAATTGCTATCAATATTGTTCCAAGATTCAAAATCAGTAACGGAAGCAGAATCTATATTTTTTAGTAGAATCTCTTCTTGCCCTGGCTTGAGACCTACCACATCACTCTTACTCCACCAACCCTTTGCACCAAGGCAAACTGAACCTTTGTACACATTTTCAATTCTGTACGGTTTGGTGAATGTAGACTCACTCTTCTGTACTTATATGTTTTTTTCAATTATGACAAAGTCTCCCTTTTAAAAAATCTTGGACTTAGTTTTGTTGGCTACATCATGATATGCCTTAGTCAAGACTTGACTATCAAAATTTTTCTGATGCACATTAACTTTAGAATCCTCAATTCTGGTACATTCAACCTTATCTTGATACCAATTCATACATTTTGGTGTCAACATGGTATTACTTTTCCTTCCTCTCATGAGATAGAATGGTGTTTGTCCGGTAATTTTATTTATTGTGTTGCTATAACTAAAAACTTTTTCTTGAATATATTTTTTAACCGGTAAATGTGATGCAATGGTTAGTTGAACACCCTCTTTGAGAAATCTATTTATGCGTTCTACTTGACCATTTGAAGATGGGCTGTACAACTGTGTTTTTTCTTGCCTGATTCCTAACAATTTTAAATAATTGCACATTTTTAACGAGACAATTGGGCCCCATTATCAGACACTAAAATTTTAGGTTGGCCCTCAATAGCAAAAATTTTGTTCAAACTTTCAATAATATCAGTAGTTATCGTAGGAACTAATTCATAGTGAATCCACTTGCAGTAATAATCAGATAACACTACAATAAACGTAGTTATCTTCTAAACATTTAAATGGTCCTGAAAAATCTATAGCAACTTTTGACCATGGACCTTTGGGTATCTCAATAAATTGCATATAATTTTTGCAAACTTTCCAATGCTTATCTGCTCTCAAACACTCTTCACAAAAATCTACATGGTTGTTGACATCAGAATTAATTCCGGGTCACCAATAGTATTCTTTGAGAATGCTTTTAGTGGCTGTTGATCCAGGATGACCCTTGTGAGCAATGCAAATCGGTCTTTTCCTTAGCTTGTGTGGTGGAATAAATAATTCATGTCTCATTAGTAAACCATTTTCAATTGTTATTTCATCAGAAACTTACTGATAACTTTTCAAATCACGGTCTAGATTACGTAAAGGAGGCCATTTGGTAATAACAAATTCCATCACTTTTTGCAGTGCACTTTCATTTTTTTAGATTTTCAACCCATTCATTTTCGGTGATGGCTCCAGAACGTATAACTGTAGCATCAATGGGAGCAACTAAGCACTCCCCATCCTCTGTACCTTCCTCTTCACTGTTGGCAATTGGCATTCTTGAGAGAAAGTCTGCTCTTGAATTTAATTTCTCAGGGATATGTTTTAGCTTGAAATTATATTCCTGTAGTTTTGCAAGCAATCTAACAAGCCTAGAAGATGCTTGCTTTATTGTTGCCTCTCCCACAGCCATCCATCATAAATGTTAGCGGTTTATAGTCAATTATGATCCCATCCTCGTCGCCAAATTGTTGAGACACGGAATCCAAGTAGATATGAAAATAAGGTTTCTTTTAAGATGACAGCGAGAATGCCCACACACAGGTGGGAAGCACAAAATTGTCAAGAAGCGTTTCGAAGGATGGAATGCACGAACATTCCATTACGTCACATTTATAGTGGAATGAACAGGAGGATACGTCATAGAAGGGAAGGATAATGATAGGGTGAAGGAGAGTGATATAAGGAATAGGGATAGAGTGAGAGAGAGAAAGGTAGGTGGTGATATCTAGCACAACACACTCCATTTCATTGGTGCAGCTGGTGCGCTCCCGTTCCTGCATAAACCACAACAAAAGCCCAACTTCCAGCAGTACTTTGTCTCCGTTCGAATCATCCCAGCCGAGGTTTTTAGGTCGAGTTTTTATAACTCGAAAACCTATTACTACTGAACCAAAGTCTCTTGAACCAGCCGGATTTCGTGCAATGCATGTTGTTCACTCATGCATAAAGCTTCCCCAGGCGCACGCTTGACCTCGCACACCACCATCAAAGGCTTCTGCTCCCCCTCACTCCCTTTCCTCCCTCCCACTCGCTGGCCACGTCAAACGCGAGAGCTTTTGTAAAAGGGGCTTGCTTCCGACAGTGCATGAGGTGCGCGACCCGCTGGCCTTTGTCTGGCATTTGTCTTCAAAGGCTTAAAAGCTTGAAGGCAATCTGCTTCCACGCCCCCCGGTGTTTCTGGCTTTTCACACCATCGTGTTGGTTGTTGTTTACATCTTGCTCGAGCATTGGCTAGTAGGACTTCTGCGTACCCCAGTCCGTCGGATTATATCACTCTGTCTCTTTCAAGGAATTCAAAGGCATTGTAATCACCGCCATCTTACTTTTTAACTAAGGGTTGCAGAGGATTACATGTCTTAATAAGAGGCCACAGCAACCTCCCATTAAACTAGCAAGATAAAAGTATAACTTTAAATGACATCTGATGTTTTTCTAGCCTTTAAAACAGTATTACGTTTCTGCAATCGGGTTGGGCCCCGTGTTGGTCAGAAGTGTTTTTAGTTTGTAATTTTATCAATTAAATGTTGTGAAGTTCAATTTTTGACTAACATGTTTACAGAAACGAAGCATCGTGCATGAGTTCAAATCCTTAGACATTTAAATTTGAGACAGGGGCTTATTATATGTTTGACATCTTAATATACTTTTGCAAGAACTCTCACCGTTAGACATGCTCTGCAGTTGGTGTCACGTGCAAACTCTTAAAATGCACATCTTGCCAACAACTTGCCCAGAGACCAATTCTGCACTTAAGTAGTTTAATGGTTATTATGCTTGCTAATATGCAACCACAATTTCACTCTTTCAAGCCTCAAGCCACTGTTCACTGAATTTCAAAATTAAGCTTACAATCTGTGACTACTTTAGGTCGACACTGACTGCATTTGTATCATACTCTAAGGCATGTATGCCTCCAGCTGTGAACGTAAATTATCTCTATAGATCTATGCTTTTTATTCCAAAATTTTGCATTTTCAGAATAAACTGCCTTTTGAGTAGTTAAGGAAACGAACAAACTCTTTCCCATTTAATTTGCAGCCAAGTACAGTGTAGCACAAAGTGATATAAAAAGTGGCACTGGATATTGCACCACCCCAGCATCACTCAGCACCACTCAGCATCACCACATCATCACTCAGCGCTACCCCAGCATCACTCAGCACCACCACATTATCACTCAGCTCCACCTCAGCACCACCACATTATCACTCAGCACCACCACATTATCACTCAGCACCACCACATTATCACTCAGCACCACCACATTATCACTCAGCACCACCACAGCACCACTCAACACCACCACAGCATCACTCAGCACCACTCAGCACCACCTCAGCACCACCACAGCACCACCTCAGCACCACTCAGCACCACCACAGCACCACTCAACACCAACACAGCACCACTCGGCACCACCGCAGCACCACTTGGCACCACCGCAGCACCACTCGGCACCACCGCAGCACCACTCGGCACCACCGCAGCACCACTCGGCACCACCACAGCACCACTCAGCACCACCACATTATCACTAAGCACCACCACCGCACCACCACCGCACCACTCAGCAACACCACTCAGCACCACCACAGCATCACCACATTATCACTCCGCACCACCACAGAATCACTCAGCACCACCACAGAATCACTAAGCACCACCACAGCATCACTCAGCACCACCACAGCATCACTCAGCACCACCACAGCATCACTCGGCACCACCACAGCATCACTCCGTACCACCACAGCATAACTCCGCACCACCACAGCATCACTCCGCACCACCACAGCATCACTCCGCACTACCACAGCATCACTCCTTACCACCACAGCATCACTCCGCACCACCACAGCATCACTCCGCACCACCACAGCATCACTCCGCACCACCACAGCATCACTCCGCACTACCACAGCATCACTCCGCACCACCACAGCATCACTCCGCACCACCACAGCATCACTCCGCACCACCACAGCATCACTCCGCACCACCACAGCATCACTCCGCACTACCACAGCATCACTCCGCACCACCACAGCATCACTCCGCACCACCACAGCATCACTCAGCATCACTCAGCACCACCACAGCATCACCTGAACACCACAGCATCACTATGCGCTACCACAGCATTATTATGCACCACAGGCCTCCAGAGCATCACTCAGGGCCTCCACAGCATCACTCAGGGCCTCCACAGCATCACTCAGGGCCTCCACAGCATCACTATGCGCTACCACAACATCACTGAACGCCACAGCATCACTAGTCGCCACCACAACATCACTCCGCGCCATCACAGCATCAATCTGTGCAACCATTCAACAACAACTGGTTTAAATATGTTCTCTCAATCTTTCAAGCTTTATTACAAATGTCACAAAAAGATGTTAATATTTCACTTCTGTTCTTGGATTTTCGTCACAATAAAATACACTGAACATAATCTTCACAAAAGTTATTTACAAAAGTTTAAGCTATTGCCATTATAAATTACAATCACTTTTATTTAAGTATTAATTATTTAAAAAAATTAAAAGCCATTGTTATTTGTAATATCAATACATCTAAGTCACGTAAATACAAAACATGTTGCATTACAAATGCTATAGGTGTCACATTTGCGAAAGTTATAACTATTGGCATTGTAAATGACAAAGCTATTAATTTAGCTATTTTCAAAAACAACACATAAATAAAAAAATTGTCATTTACAAGACCAATAGCTCAAACTTTCCTAATGCGAGACCTATTGCATTGCAAATGCTTGTTGATCAATGGTAGCAGGGGGTCCACTCCACTTGTCCTTGAGAGCTGCTGGTGTCCCAGGCTCCAACACCCATACTTTCTGTCCTGGCTGATAAACAGTCAGTACAGCCTTTTAGTCATGCCAAGCTTTTTGCAATTCTTGTCTTGACTCAAGGTTTTTGCTGGCCTTCTTCATGTACTCAGGGTAACTAGACCTAATATCGAATTCAAAATGTAGAATAGCCATAATATCGAAGTCAAAATATAGAATGAACAAAATATCGAATGGACAGAATATAGTGGTGAAAAATATCAAATTGAACGTAAGTAATATAATATCAATTTTTTTAAATATAGAAAGGCAACAGAACAAAGTATATAATATAGGTATTAAAATATATCGAATTTTTTATAATTTCAATTTTTTTAAAGTGTTTTGTATGTTAGCATATGGGTGAAAAGTGTATATTATTTTTGTAATTTAACTAAGTAATTAATTTTATATTATTTAATTTTTGCGTGATTTAATTCTGTAGCGGGTTGTGGGTTTATAGGGGAATAAGATGGGAAGTAATTTAATTATATTACATTAAATATAAATTTTTAGAAATTACTAATTATTTTTAATTTAATTTTGCGTTTTAGTTCTGTAGCGGGTTCTGGCTTTATTGGGGAATAGGGTGGGAAGTAATTTAATTGTAATTAATTAAATATGTTTTATTTATTTATTGGTATTCATTTTGAATTAATTGTTAATTAATTTTTAATTGGTAATTCATTTTTATTAATTGATTATATGATAATTATGTTAATTTAATTAATGTATTTTCCGTAGCGGGTTGTGGGTTTATAGGGTAATAGGGTGGGAAGTAAGTTAATTGTAATTAAGTAAAAAAATTGTATTTATTTATTGGTATTGATTTTTTATTTATTGTTAATTAATTGTTAATTGGTAATTAATTTTCATTAATTGGTAATTAATTTGTATTAATTCATTAATTGATAATTACAATAATTGTATTAATTTATTTTCTGTAGCAGATTGTGGGTTTATATGTGAATAGGGTGGGAAGTAATGTAATTGTAATTAATTACATATTAATAATACTTTTTGTGTATTGATAATTAATTTACTGTTAATTAATTACTAATTGGTATTAATTTTTATTATTAATTAGTTTTTGTTATTGAAAATTAATTCGTTGTTAAATAATTATGAATAGGTAATTCGTTTTATAACTAGTATTTATTTGTATTTCTAATTGATTAATTATGACATAATATTAAATTGGTAATTAATTTTAATTCATTTTTTATTGGTATTGATATTTAATTTATGTTTATTAATATATTAAATCATTACTTTCCCTACTGTTAAACTCACTAGAGTGGGAATAGTAATTTTTACCCCTACGCTATCCAAGGCTTTCCCTACTGTTGCACTCTCTGGAGTGGGAATAGTAATTTTTACCCCTACGCTATCCAACGCTTTCCCTACTGTTGCACTCTCTGGAGTGGGAATAGTAATTTTTACCCCTACGCTATCATACGCTTTCCCTACCGTTGCACTCTCTGGCGTGGGAATAGTAATTTTTACCCCTACGCTATCCAACGCTTTCCCCACTGTTCCACTCTCTGGAGTGGGAATAGTAATTTTTACCCTCCTGCTATCCAACGCTTTCTCTACTGTTGCACTCTCTGGAGTGGGAATAGTCATTTTTACCCTCCCGCTATCCAATGCTTTCCCTACTGTTGCACCCACTGGAGTGGGAATAGTAATTTTTACCCTCCCACTATCCAACGCTTTCCCTACTGTTGCACTCACTGGAGTGGGAATAGTCATTTTCACCCCTACGCTATGCAACGCTTTCCCTACTGTTGCAATCTCTGGAGTGGGAATAGTAATTTTTACCCTTCCGCTATCCAACGCTTTCCCTACTGTTGCACTCACTGGAGTGGGAATAGTAATTTTTACCCTTCCAGATCCAACGCTTTCCCTACTGTTGCACTCACTAGAGTGGGAATAGTAATTTTTACCCCTACATTATCCAACGCTTTCCCTACTGTTGCACTCATTGGAGTGGGAATAGTAATTTTTACCCCTACACTATCCAACGTTTTCCCTACTGTTGCACTCACTTGAGTGGTAATTGTAAATGTTACCCTCCCGTTATCCTACGGTAAACATATTGTATATTTTTTATTAATATTACGTTAATATATCTATATGTATTAAAAAATTAAATTGTATGGTTTTTTTAAGTTAAATTAATTATTTAATAATTTTAGGTTATTTAAGTATTTTTAAGTATGTTTTAGGTAATTATATTTATTATTTCATTAATTTTACATTACTTTTAAGACATTTAAAAAAATTCGATATTTTGACTAACTATATTTTTTACAACTATATTTTTGATTTGATATTTTTGTACTTACCTGTTTGTAGATAGGAATTCGATATTTTTGCATTCTATTTGTTTCATCGATTTTTTGGTACTTTGATATTTTTGTATTCGATATTATGTCAGTGATCCGTACAGCCATCCTGGAGCGGAGACCAAGTACAAAGTCTACTATGTCTTGTTTGGGAGGTTTGAGAGGTAAACTCCATTCCTCCTTCACCAGACACAAGGGACCCCTGACTGGATGCCCAAAAAAAGTTCAAAAGGGCTGTAGCCAACCCCCTTTTGTGGGACCTCTCTGTAGGCAAAGAGAAGGCAGGACAACAGGACATCACATTTTTGCCAAAGCTTTTCTGGGAGGCCCATGATCATACCCTTTAGGGTTTTGTTGAACCTTTAAACCAACCCATTCCATTGTGGGTGATAGGGTGTGGTGAATTTGCAGTGATGTAACTAGACATGATGTTTGCTCCTCTGTCAGTTAAGACCTCCTTAGGGAAGCCTACTCTGGAAAAAAATCCCAGGAGGGCCCTGGCCACCACAGGAGCTGTGGTGGGTCTAAGGGGTATTGCCTCTGGATACCTAGTGGCATGATCAACCACCACTAGTATGTAACTGTGCCCAGATGCAGTTGGAGGGTTCATGGGACCAATTGTGTCTATTCCAACCCTCTCAGAGGGAACCCCCACCACAGGTAGTGGTATTAGGGAACCAGCTGACTAACCACTGGCTTGACAAAACTCCTTAGTGTCCACTGACATGCGAGGCCAGTGAAAGTGAGGGGCAAGCCTGTCCCAAGTTTTACTTTGGCCTAAGTGACCTGCCAAGGGAATATCATGTGCCAGGGTGAGTACGAAGCTCGTAAACTTCAGAGATATGGCCAACCTCCTGTGGGACCCACCGATACTTCCAGCAGCCTCAGCAGCCGCTTGCTGTCTGAGGGGTTCAGGAAAGGGCAAGTTTGCTGCTCCTGACTCAGATCTGCCCTGGAAGGGCCCCTGCCCCCAAGAACTCAACCTGGTCAGATTTCAATTGATCTGGGACAGTTCCTTCACAGGGACTGGGATCATCTCCCTCAAGAGACTGGCACTCTTCCTGAGCTTGGGGGTAAGACACAGCCTTACCCCTCCTGCTCCTTCTCTTCGGAGGCACCCGGTCCATGTTTTTAGAATCCAGGGCCTATTCAGTAGACATCTGTTTGGCCTGTGACCTAGTAACAGCAAACACATCTGTAGAGATGCCCAACATTGCTGCATGTGTCCTGAGTTCCACTTCAGTCCAGGCTGAAGTCTCCAAATCATTGCCCAACAAGCATTCCATGGGGAGGTCGGAGCTAACCACAACTTTCTTTGGGACAGTTACCCCTCCCAGCCAAAATTAACAACTGCCAAGGAATGATCCGCCCTGACATTGTTAGCATGCGTCACTTGGTACATCTCACCAAGTATGATCTGTTCAGGGTCCACAAGATCTTTTGTCACCATAGTGACACTTGCACCTGTGTCCCTGTATGCCAAGGCCTCATTACCATTAAACAACGGCTGTTGTCTGTATTTGCCCAGGTTACTGAGACCTACAAATAAGGTGGCAACATCTATGCCACCATCACAGACAAGCAGAGCTTGAGCTGGATTTCTGACTAGCGGTACAAAAGGGGGTGGTGATGGATGGAGCATCTGAATCAATCAAACACTCACACCCAGTCAAAAGATCTGGGTTTAATCCATCACCGTTCTTTAGCCCACTCTGCCACCCCAGTTCAGACATGGCTATATGCAAATTAGTCTGACCCTGTGCCTCATGGGAACAGTCCAGCCCGAACTGCCAAGCCATGTCTTCCCTGGACCGGAAACAAGCTTCCGAGGACCGGTTTCTGGCATTCCAGCCGTCTTCAGCCAGGCTTGCTTTAATCCAGTGGCAAAGTGAGCAAGGGACTCACGTCTGAGCATACCCTGCCACACTTACAGCGGCCAAAAGCTGTACAAAAGGGGGATTTTTGACTAGGCCAGAATCAATCTCAGAGCCCAAGGTTAACCCTATGAATCTCTTGTTCCGTGTACCACCACTTGAAACTGTACCAGGGGGAGCAGTTGCTTTATGGGCAGTGGTGGTTGGAGTTGAATCCTTGGCCTTTGGGGAACTGGTCTCTTTTGTCCAATGGGTCTTTTCCTTACATAAGTAAGACCAAGGTTTTCTTTTGCTTTTTCCCTTTTTAGGTTTTTGGGGCCCTGATGAAGACTGTTGATCTTTACCCTTGTCCCCACCCTTATCTTGAGTTTTAGAGTCTTTCTTCTTCTGGTCACCACCAGAGTTCTGGTTGTTCTGCTTCACCCTGGTTCTGACCCACTTATCTGCATTATTTCCCTATTCTTAGGGAGAAGTCAGATCTGAGTCAACCAGGTACTGCTGCAAAACTAATTTTGGCAATTATTGAGGATCTGCTCCTTCATAATCAAAATGTGCAATCCTTTGAAATCATTCACTTTGCTGCCAAGTAACCAGCCTTCCAGAGCCAAAATAGCACAATCTACAAAGTATACACAGTCTTGAGTCTGTCTTCTAGGTGACTCTGATCTTAATACTATACTGTTCAGTGTTTAAGCCAAACCCATCAATGAGAGCACTCTTCAAAACTGAGTAATTGTCAGCACCCTCTTCTCTAACAGTGAGAAGCTTATCTCTACCTTTGTTAGCAAACGCGAGCCAAAAGATAGCTGCCCACTGCGCTTGAGGGACCCTCTGAACTTTACAGGCCCTCTCCAAAGCAGTTATCCATTTATGGATGTCATCCCCAACATGGTAGGGAGGGACAATCGTGCTCAGGTTCCTAATGTCAAAAGAGTGTTCCTCAGCTCTCGGGACACTGTTGCTGCCACCATTGGACTCTAGTCCCAATTTCTATCTAGCCCTCTGGACTTCTAGGGATTCCTTGTCTAGGGTCAACTGCTCTTGCCTGAGCCTAAACCTAAACCTAGCTTTCTCAAGTTCAAGCAGTTGATACTCCCTGTCTAAGGAATGGTCCCTCTTGCTAGATACAGAGGTCCCTACAGACTGTCCTGAGTGGTGTGTTTCTGCAGAGGGAGATCTAGATCTCATTAGTAAACTCTGCACTCTTCTAGGAGGGGTGAAGAGGGGGGCATATTTGGCTTCTCCACCATCTCCCTGAAGATCTGAGTTGTCCAGGTGGGAATCATCTTGATCCTCCTGGCCAGGGTTTGAATCTAGGACATAGAAGGTGTCAACTTCTGACCTTTCTTCATTCCCTGCCCCACCCACTTTATCCTGTTCATCTGACCATGGGGTCTTCCTAAGGGGGACTTATAAGGGTACCCCAGTATCCAGTCCGGACTGTACCAAAGTACATGACATAATGTTTTAAAGAGAAAGCAGATAGACTGGGGTCCTAATTAGCAGGACCCCAGTCAGACTAGTCAAAACAGTGTAACATAAAGCAAAAAGCGGGGGTAACTATAAGAAGCAGATCCTACTTTCCTACAGAAGCATTACATTTAATATGATTCATTAACATCCACCGTAGAGGCATCTAATGACATTCCCACCCTTAGGATATTCTGGGTGTTGTCAGCAAAGGTGCAGCAGGAAACTTTGAAGAAGTTAATGAGATCGGGAAGTGTAGACATTCACATTGAAGTGGAGTCAGGTCTACGTTTCACTATAGCTACGTGATATCAAATGTAGATAAATAAGGGATCCATTTTCATGTGGAAATCTTAAACTCAGGTTGACCATAGGTGTTGAAATGTTAATGTGCACTTTACTTAACTGTGTGTGCGTGTGTATGTGTGTCTGTGTGTGTGTGAGTGTGGGTACACTTATATGGGTGTACTTGTGTGTGCATTTGTAAATGTCTCAATGTGTGTGTGTGGGCCTATATCTGTGTGATTCAGTGCCTGAGACCACTTTCTCTAAAAGTTCCCTTCATCCAATATGGTTGCCTGGAAGAGAAGTTGTACTTTGTTGATTACTAGCATTCCAAATACTTGTTTGCACAGTCTAAGACCTGTAAACAATCTATAGAATTAAAATAGATGTTTCCCAAATTCCCTGAACCTTAACAAGATTTGCCATAGTGTCCATTGGAAATACTATTTAACCAGTGGCGGCTCCTCCATTGGGGCGTGGGGGCATCGCCTCACTGCTTTCTCGCAGTACCAGAAGCAGAAACATAAAATGGTAAAACTACCATTTTATGTTTCTGCTTCTCGCACTGTGCGAAAGGAGGAGTGCCTGGTTGTGGGCGGGCGGGTTGGCGGTCCTGCTTCAGAGCAGGGGGGAGTGGCTTGCCCACTTTTGTGGGCCCTGACTGCTTTGGTCGGCCCTGTGGCAGTCATGCGCACTCTCCCTTTTCTCTATGTAGGCTGCGAGAAAAGGGCCTCCCATTAGGCGCTTGGCTGGGGCGCTATGCGCCTGCACTGTACCAATCACAACGCTGCCATTGCAGCTTTGTGATTGGCGGAGGGGAGGGAGGCTGCCTGTGAGAGGCTTTCCTGATGAGAGCTGCAGAAAAACGCGGGACGGCGGGAGTCAGTACCCGGCTAGGAGCAGAGGAGGCGCGGGCAGTGAGTTTTATTTTATTTTAAATATTTAAAACCCTTCTGTCTCCCCGCATGCCCTCCGCAATGACGCCATTTCCACCCCCACCCGCCCGTCATTCCGGCCGCAACTTATCGTGGAGCATTTGTGTAAAAAGAAACGGCATAAGGCTGATCACTGCCATTGGCAAAGTTCTGCCGCACAACCTGGTTGTTTTCACCTTTTCTGTGTCACGCTGCTGCTCGACATGTGATGGACGTGCTCTTTCAAAATTTTAATTAAGGTAATATTTGTATGTTCACAGCGGATCTGTTTCCTATTCATCTTTCATTACTTGTAATGTTACACGTATGTATTATGCAGAAAGTGTTAAACTTTACATGAGTAGCACTGCTTTTGGACGTCTCAAGTCCCAACAAAACTTCCAAAGCGTGGAGCCAACAGTCAAACACTTCAATAAATTGTGTTTTTTTGTGACGTATCACTTTTCGCCGCAGACGCTCATAAGTTTCAATACAATGTTTGACTGATATGTTTTCCCCTAAGTGTCCCTGAGGTCCAACGTTCACTCACCCGGATTGGGACTCTTACTGAAACGAAAGGCTGCTCCTCTAGCCATTTTATTTTTTACTTTAAAAAATGAAGAGGAAACTGTTTTTGCGGTTTCTTGCCCGACTTCAAAGGCCGTATTTTGTGTGTCTTGAAAGTGATTACGAATTCCTAAAATTGGAATGACTTCCATAGTTTTACTCATAGAATGTTATGATGTTATCATGTAAGTTAATTGAATCAAGCAGCAGGGTAGTACATGCCCTAAGGTGGCAGTTCCAGGCCTGACCAGTGGTGGGAGAGGATGTCAGCGGCTGTGAGAGTCTTGAACGGTACCTGATAATCTTTTTCTTCTGATGACTTGAGGAAAGGAAGTCCTTGACAAAGGTAGTCCAAACTGGTAAATGCAGCTCTGATCATTGGAAAAATCCATCACTTTGTAGAAATAGATGTGTTTGATGACTTGCGGAAGTGTAGTTGAGAAATACTTTTGCTATCCATTCGTAGTTTGCAACCATACCAACAGGGAAGGATTGGTGATGTAGGAATTTAATTCCTCAAAGAGTTTAAGCTTCATGATTAGGCTTAGGATCTGGGAAGATTGCTTGTATGGAGAGCTACTGTCCTGAGAGTTTTCAGAA
Source organism: Lissotriton helveticus (assembly GCF_964261635.1). Classification (NCBI taxonomy): domain Eukaryota; kingdom Metazoa; phylum Chordata; class Amphibia; order Caudata; family Salamandridae; genus Lissotriton; species Lissotriton helveticus. The sequence continues at coordinate 994,397,633 of NC_136067.1, forward strand.
TGTATTTCTTGGTTTATGTATGAGCAGTGTTATATAACTCATACAGGGCATATTACATACTTCCAGTTTCTTAAAAACCATAGAAAAAGAATCTGTAAAATAAAAAATATTATTAAACTATTATAGAAATGTATGCTAGAACAGTCTGAACAGTTACATGAGCTGAATAAAGTATGTTGCACCACCAGTAGGACTAAAACATTTCTGCTTGAGTTCCCTTTTCCAAAATTACAGCTATGATAAAGGTTGTCAGCTCTGAAAGTGGCACTGAAAATGGAGTGTTCGCACTAAGTTTTTTTAGCACTTCATAGTACGAAAATGTCCTAATGTTTGGTGTGTTGTAATTCCATGCTGTAGATACCTCACCTGAGAAGGATTGCTTTACAAACTTTTGTCTTCTTAAATCTTAGTTGTTCAATGAGCTGATTTTCCCTGTTGCAAAGGGGCAGTGTCTACCTGATCTGGTCGGATTCTGGGCAAGGGATTTGGATTTTCCCGTAAACATGGTTTCATGTGTGTTGTAGACAATTTCAAATATGCTGCATGTTTCTGCAGGGGCCCACTTTAGATGGAACAGCATAGGTGAAATAAGGTCTAACTTGAAAGTGCCAGTGGCCAGCCTGACAGCTGCAATGAGTATTGCTTTGAGTTGAACGAGGTGCACCTTATGAATTCCTTTCAATAGAGCTTTTGATAGTCCAGTCTCATCAGTATAGGAGATTGAATTAATATATTAACATCTGCACCGGGGACAGTTTTGATTTCTCTACTTCTCATTGCTATTTATAATTACTTTATTCCAACTTGACTTCATGTGTTAGGTCATTTAAATGTATTATAATTATTATTTTAATTTCTCAAATTTGCTTGAAAATGCACAATTTGTCCACTCTTTTTTCAAACTTTTATCGGGGGGGAGAACCCACCCGAACCCCCTGCAGGTTGCTGGGGCTCGCTCGCAACGCTCGCTCGCCACAGTACAGTATGACAATTATTTTACGACCCACGACTTTCAAATGTCACCAGCCGCCACTGAATGTAACATAGTTTCCTGGAGCTAATTTTTTTTAAATCATGTTGCATTCAATCACAATACATTGATCTCACTGTATTTTTTTCTCTTTTTCATAGAGCAACTGCTCAGTTCGGCACCAGTGTCCAGGCTCCTCTTGTCTGCAGGATCACACCTTTCTACCCCCGGCTCTTCAACTCTCCAGAACTCTGCCCTATCACCCAGGAATCCTGTGGCAACGCCCTGGCAGACTTTGGGTAAGACAGCTTGTGGTTCTCTTAGTCATTATGGGCCATATGTAGGTGGCCAAATATCGGTCGGTAACGGCCGATTTCGGCCGTTACCGACCGGTATTGTGATTTTCAGATGTAGGTGGCCAAAATATTACCGATTCTGTATATTTACCGAAACAGTAAATTTACCGAATCTGTAAATTACCGATTCGGTAAATGTACAGATGTGGTAATATGGGATGTAGGTGGCACTGGAAACAGTGCCACAGGCCCTTAGGAATTCGTTATTTACCATGAAATATTATGGCATGTAAATAACGAATTCCTGTGTACATGCACATCTGTGCATGTACACCTGTGCCATGTGGCACACAGACATGCCCTAAGGGCATGTATGTGTGTCACATGTCATACAAGCCAGAAACAGGGGTGCAACAGGGTGTCAAAGTGACACCCTGTCACCCTTGTAAAATCGGTAATTTTACCGATTTGGTAATTACCGAATCGGTATTTGCTATTGAATCCTATGGGCTTCAAGGCCCATAGGAATCAATGGCAAATACCGATTCTGTAATTACCGAATCGGTAATTACCGATTCTTACCGATTCGGTAATTGTTACAGAATAATTACCTACATGGCATTTACCGAATTGTAAATACCGAATCTGTAAAATTCGGTATTTACGATTCGGTAAATGCCATTTACCTACATATGGCCCTGTATGTTATAATCCCTTCTGTTCCAAAGTATGCCAGGGCAGTTATATTGATGGCATTGTATGTACAGCTCACAGGTCACTGCAGGCTTTGTAATTCTGTAGTAACTCTGTGTCACTTTCTGTTCCCTTTTACTTACTACTTCTAATGCTTTTCCTGCTTCATTGACAATTCTTCAAAAATTCTTAAAAGTCTATACATCAAGGTGCTCGCAGAAGCCAACATTTAAATCTTCCTACCTCATTTAGGTAGTTCAAGCTCAAAGTTTATCACTGAATAACATTAATTGTTATTTATATTGTTTTAACAAGTGCAGTATTGTGTTGTAATAACAAACGATATAGTATCAAACAGCATATTACAACCCCAGCAGTATCGTGCTTCCATTGATCATTAGCAGAGGCGGTTTGGTGATAAATAGGACAATAACATTTTAAAACTTTGCAAGAAGCAATAGCTATTGTTTTAAAGGATTCACTAGAGACAAAAGATCCAATAAATGTAGCTGATAGCAATATGTGGTGTGCAAAAACCTACTATGTTTTCACAGTAGTGAATATGTTATGTTATGTTATGTTATTTAAAATTTGTAAAGCGCGCGTACGCCCAAAAGCTTCTTGGCGCTGAAGAGAGGATAAAAAACATAACAGAAGAGTACCAAAAAGAGTCGCTATTTCAGATAGGCCTGAGCAAAAAGGAAAGTCTTGAATGCCTTCCTAAAGGCAAGGAGGTCGCTGCTCTGTCTCAGGGTCAAAGGGAGGGAGTTCCACAAGGAAGCGGCTAGAAAATGAAAACAGCTGCCTCCCTGTCGTTTTTTCTTGAATCGGGGGACCTCAAGTAGATCTTTATGAGCTGATCTCAAATTACGTGAGGGACTGTATCTCCCGATAAGCTGTCTAATGAACATTGGGCCCTTGCCCTGCAAGGCCTTAAAAATAATACAACCAGCCTTAAATGTGGCTCTCTGTGCCACAGGCAGCCAGTGTAAATTCTCAAGACCTGATCTAATTGACTCCCATTTAGGTACCTTGCAGATCAGTCTGGCAGCTTGATTTTGCAAGTATTGCAGTCTTCTAAGTTGACCAATCGGTAAACCCAGATAAAGACTGTTTGAGAAGTCAATATGGGAAAGAACTAGGGCGTTGACTACCTGAATTAAGGCCGAATCAGTCAGGAGATATGCAATTTTTCTAATTTTCCTCAATTGGAAAAAACCAGAAGAAACTACAGTTCCAATCTGAGATTTTAAAGTGAGGTCCTCATTAATGGTCACTCCCAAGCTCTTTACTGTTAGGGATTTTTTTGGTGGAGAGCCCATGTCAGAAGGCCAGAAATGTTGGCTCCAGCTAATCTCGCTCTTCCCAGGCAAGATCAGTTCAGTTTTCCCTGGATTTAATTTAAGGTGATTTAGGGACATCCAACTTTGAATAAAGGTCATGGTTGCTTGAAAGTTCTCTGCAGCATTGGTTGAGTTTAATGCAAAAACCAGCTGCAGATCGTCTGCATAGTTATATACAGTAACTTTATGCTCTCTTAAAGAGAACAAAAGAGGCCACATATATAAATTAAATAATAAAGGGGACAAGGAAGATCCTTGAGGAACCCCGCAGAAGGAATTATTTTTGGGGGCTGTGAAAGATCCTAGTCGAACAGACTGGGTGCGTTCGGATATAAAAGATTTCATCCAGGCCAATGCCGAATCCCGGAAAAGTGTTTTATTTTATTTAAGTTACAATGTGTCATCTTCTGGAGAAATCCTGGTTAAATAGTGCTTGAGTAGACGCACTGAATGATTATATTAGTGTTAGTGTGTTGTTAGTAGTTGTAGTACAGTAGCATGAGGTAGCCTGCCCTTGTAATTGAAGGACAGAGAAGTTCAATACTCTTTATGTACAGATCATATAAATAGTCACCACAAACAGAGACCATGAGAACGCAGTAGTACCTTCAAGTCAGGAGCAGGGCTTCTCCCTGGAGACGCTTTTGACAGCAGTGGACAAATAATGAATTTACAGTACAGTTGCCACATAGATTGACTGAATAGTCATGTTTGGAAGACACTGGATTGCTGTATTTGTAGTTTATCTTTTCTAAGAAAACTTATATTCGTTTTTTTTTTAAGTAGGTGTTACAGACAGTTCAATAAATCTTTTGTATATATTTTCATGTGTCTGTAGCTAGCAATGATTAAATCTACATTCCTCATAATTTAATTTATCCCTCTTTTGGTTTCCAGTCATGTGCTCTGATTGAGAATCCACTGGCAGTCAGTGTGAGAAAAATTAAAAATTACGCCGATCTCACAATCTCAGGTGGTACATAGGAGAACTATGCACACCTTAAAGGATCATTTAGGAGTGATATATCTGCAGTGTCAGACAGTTTATGCCAGTTGTACAGGCTGGGCCAAAGGCAGCAGTAGTAATACTATCATAATATACTTTATCAACCTAGATTATGAAATGCATCTTCACAAGACATGAAATATTACCCACAGCATCAAGCGTCCTCTCAACTCAATGAACCAGTATCAGCAGTTGATCTGCTGAGTTCAGAATGGATTACCACTCAAATATATACATACAATATATTGCAGGAATGCAATTAATTTGCCCAAGGCTAAGCTTGCTAGTTTTTTAACATACTTGAAGTTTTCTATGAAATAAAAGCTTTTTATTTTAGAAAACATCCTGAAAATAGCTTTCTATTTGTCCCTGTTTTGGTTTTGCCAGTGTAAAATAGAACACAACTCTTCGGGGACGCCAAATGCAAAAATAGTAATAAGCCAACAAAAACAATTAGTGACAGTTCTTATTTTAACAGACCAGAGCATCCACCCAAAATCCATTTAGAATGTATAATACTAAAATCTGTACATTTCAGACATTGTTTTATGCAAACTCGATGGGAATGAATGGAAACATACGAACACATGATAGAAACTTACTTCAATGAAACTAACTAATAAAGAGGAGGTGGGATATTCCCTGGTTGCTTTATGTTAAGAATTAAATAGGATATACCCTGGTTGCAAAATGTTAAGAATAAAATGTTTAGTCTGGGGAGACTGGAACTTTTTTCTAATCCATTTGATATGTCCAAGGCCAACCTAGTCTGGGTTAAAAATTTGTTTAAAACTAGGAAACATCGATTTAGAGAAGAAGGTGAGATCGTTAGGACCGCCTTAAGGGAGTATATGAACCTTCAAATTACCCCTAATGTGGAGCCGTATCTGGCATAGGTAGATGTTGCCTGGTACAGAGTTCTCTTAACCAGATTTAGGCTTGGCCATGTGAGGTGGTACTTGGGTTTCCCCCTGTGTCAATTTGATCCTAGTAATATGTTAATCTACCCATGTGATAAATCCTCACTCCAGAGCCTGCTCGATTTCACCTTCTTCTGCAAGATTTACTTGACATATTCCAAGAGATTTCTAGCTCCTCTAATTAGAGAATGTGGTATTAGAAGATGTGCTGATGCCGTGACGTACCTCCAAAAGATAGATTCCCTCACTCATTGCAGCAGCATTTGCTCTTTTTAGGTTGCGTTTTCGAGACCTGTTGAAACTTCTCTTGGTGGGTTAAAACTATCCCCCTGCTGGCCATTTGTTTGTTTCAGTGTCCTTTAAAAAGCCCCTCTTACTAGTGGTCAATCCTTCTCTTTGTCTCTCCTGTTGTCTTTCTGTTCCTCGCAAACAGCAGGGACTAACTACTGTATTATTAAGCTTTGGTTGGTTATTTGTAGTTTGGGGACTTTTATTTCTCCTTTCCTGCTCGTGTTAGTGTTTGCCTGTGTTCAGCTCGGCGCCCGTAACTGCTCACATTTTAAAGGAGCTTTCCTCCCTCCCATGTGGCTGCATACCCGTGCCACTCCCCCTGCAGAAACCTCTCACACAAAGCTTTTGTTTTATTTCTCAAGGGCCATACGCTTTGGATAAAATAATGGCACCCACACCTTTAATTACGTTGTGTTTGCCATCAGCGGTTAATGAAAACACCTGGTGTAAACTGAGCAAGTGGATAGGTGATCTTTTGGACTCAAAGTTTCGCCCTATCCTTGAACGTTTAGCGATAATTGAATCCAAATTAGCGAAGCCTTTAGACTCCAGGACTTCCGTGTGTACTCCGTATTTGAATTCAGATTTTACCCCTATTATCCCTGCCCAGATTAGGGTTGTACCACATTCACATGGCAACTTACCAACAAACCAACTAGCTAAACATCCGGTATCTTTTGTCCCAAGCCAGACCTCTCTACCTGTAATAGATCTTCCCCCAGCGTCCGCCCTGTATGTCGTTGCCCTGACAAACGTCCCTAGGTTCACAGAAGACAATATGGAATCCACCAGAGCCTTATGAACAAATCCATCCATAGGCTGAATAACAACATCACTGGCAATTGGGACATATCTAAAGAGATCTTGATGGCAAGATGCGTGGGGGGCATTGGTGGCGGGGGGTTTGGGAGTAGTGGAGATGTCAGTGTAGTCAACTTGCGTAACCCTACGGTTGTTCAGGAACTACTGCATAAAGCAAGCGTGGGAATGGTTAAAAACAGCTCCATCAAGATAGCCCAACTTTTCTTTTTTTATCAGTATCTTGCAAATCAAACCTGTACACCTGGCAGTTTTGTTACCCATACCTCTGTGTTGCCTAGACGACCCCATCAAGTAGCACTCCCTTTGAACAATAGATTCCCTCCATTGGTTGGCCTGGAAGATATCGATTGATGGTCCAGGGAGGAGCCTGTCTGCTCTGGTTCCCAGGAGGTGGGCAGGATATCCGAGAGTACCACTTTTTTGCCCAAATGCCCCCCTCTTCTCAACAGAATCTTCCGCCTATAGTTCCGGGTTCACTAGAAAAGGGTGGGACCCTTTATAACTCTAATTTTGTTACAAAATCAAATAGTATCCTCTTCCAGAATCATTTGTGTGTAGGACCCTGTACTGTGCTTTCCAATTGCCCATTCCCCCTACACAGAACTACAATGTGAGTATATGTCTTGATGAATGTCCAACTGATAATGCTTGCTTACGATTTTTAAGTTGGAACATAGCGGACCTAGCCTAAAAATCTTGTTAGCTGGATGATGATCCTTCCTCATGAACTACGATATAGTGTTCATGCAAGAAACCTGGTAGAGTAATGATATTGCATTTGATGGGTTTACATGTCTTAGCTTGCCCGCTACTCCATCTGCTTCGGGAAGAGCTTGAGGGGGTCTGTCTGCCTAGTTTAAAGTGGATATTTCTGGTTCGATTGCACAGCTATTTTAGGAACAGGGGGAGATGCAGGCCTTCTGTCTTACCTGGAAAGATTCCCAAAAGATATGCCTGACTAACTTTTATAATAATAACTTCTTGTCCACAGGTGACTTTCAAGACCTATTTGTGTTTATAGACATGCTTGCTGAGAGAGCGGATTGTGTAATTGCCCCCTTAAGCTGTTTTTAATGCAAAATTGAGGCACCCTCTGCCCCTTTCATCAACTACATTTGATCCATTTTCTCATGGGTTACATCGTAATGTGATGGGTGCCAGGGGGGCAGGTTTTATTTTCTTATTTGGCAGAATGGAGTATGGCTAATGAGGTTTCTAAATCTACTGATCTATACATCCCAACCTTTATAGGGTGAGGTGCAGGAAGCACTATTGACTATATATTCGTCACCTGGAGTTTGTCACCACTAATTAAGGATTGTGAAGTCCTCATTCAGTCCTATACTGACCACAATCTTATTTCAGCAAAGATGTTGCTACCACAAATGCCACAAAAGCCGAAGCCTCCGCCTTCCCAGGTACTATCTACAAAGGACGTATGGTGGTATAGTGAACCGGGGACAGGAACAGCATAATGTCCCAGGTGTTATCCAATAGTTCTGCCTTAATGGATAGCTGTAACTGTATACCCTGTGTTCCGGCTTGTATCTTATTTGACTTTGCAATTCTCTTAGATCAGATCAAAATTCTGCTTTCTAGACCCATTTTACAGTCACGCCAACATACACATTCATGGTTTGATAATGCTTGTAGAGAAGCCAATAACATCCTACGTAATGCCTTAAAACAAAACCCTAGAGACCAGATAATTATTAGAGAAAGTAGGAAGATATATAAGCATGCTGTTACAATTAAATGAAAGAATACTTAATCCATTGGTGTATATTAGGATCACAGCTTTATTCTTCAGATAGGATCCAGGTTATGCCTCATACTATGCCCCACCAGGAGCAGCCTCCTTGCCGCTCAGCCCTTCCACACCAACTGATTCCTTCTTCCACTCATACACTCTCAACATTCTGATGACATCACATAGACTGAGCAACAAGGCAAGGCAAAGGGCAACAACAGAGAGGATGCATTATTCACTTACTAGATTATAACACATCCCCCCTCATCAAAATTGTAAAAAACAAGCATGCGAGATCATAGCACATACATGCAATATGACTGACAACAAATAAATGTGCAGAGGTGGACATACACACATACGAAAAGTAAACAAGCTTAAAAAATAACATAACGCTTCAAGAACAACATCAATCTTCAAGAGTATCGTCAAACGCCACATCCCATCCAATCTAGAAAAGATGAGAGAAACACAAAGGTGTTGTGTTCTTCAAATCGCATGCCCCACACTTGAAGGCATACACTCTAATGGTAACTATGCAACCCCTAAATACAGGTTTATACACATACCACAACCAAAACAAGGGTAAATCCAGAGAAGCTAAAGAGAAAGTACTCTTCTCGTGTGCGCACCCGTAACGCGCAGTCCAAACACCTCTCACGAGGCAAAAACCACTCACAGGGTACATCCAATACAAGTTAGTCAGAGAAGCTACACAAAAGGTACACCTCTCATGTGCCCACCCGTAACGCAAAGTCCAACACCTCACATGAGGTAACAACCAAACAGAGGGTATAACCAAAACAGGTAAGTCAGAGAAGCTTCAGAAGAAGGAGTCTTCTCATGTGCGCACCCGTAACGCACAGTCCAACACCTCACACGAGGTAACAACCAATTCAGAGGGTATAACCAAAACAGGTAAGTCAGAGAAGCTTCAAAAGAAAGAGTCTTTTCATGTGCGCACCCACAACGCACAGTCCAAACACCTCACATGAGGCAAAACTTACTCAAAGGCTTACACTAACATGATCAGGGACACTGCACTCTCTCTCCCTCTATTCATACAGATGCAAAACAAGGGCACTACACTCTCTAACCCCCTTTCATACAAATAATGGATCAGGTACCAGTAAATGGTACAATCATCGTATAAGAATGAAATTGAACCTTAAGGAATGACACAATTAAAGCATTTGAGCACAAACAACAACATTATGAAAAAAATGCACTGGCCTAAGAAATCAATAAGCTAAAATAAATAAGGTAGTCACCGTTGACAGTAAACAGCTAAAGTCTAGAACATGTGAGCCACAAACCAGGAAAAACAGTAACTTTGTTTCTTTAGGAAGCTGTAAACAGCATTGCACCAGAGTCTCACCAGGAAATAAGAGAGGGCTGCATAAAATGATCCAGTGAAAAAAAAAAGAGCAGATAAAGAGACCGACATTGCTGCAGACTAGGAACTCTTGAAATGACTTTAAGGACAAACGTGGTTGGCAGAAGACACTCTAGAAACAGACGCCACAGCGAGGTTAATCTTGACAATGGTATCCTCAGCTAACTTCATTTTAACAAAATGTGGTTGGCAGAGGTGTACTATGACCTCCACGACGCTCCAAGCACAATATGATGGCAGGCAAGGTTCCTGGTCTTCTGCAAAGGGCTCCAGCTTTATTGCCATACGCAGAGCGTGGTTTGCAACAAATCAGCCAAACCAAAGATGGCGGCACGTTTTTAACGTCGTGCCGGGTGGCTCCCGGCACGAATGTACACTAAACGTCGCCGGGCAGAAATCTTGATGCAGAGGGAGTGTCACACAGGGCTCGAGAGAGAGCGGATGAGAAATTGCACATGGAACATCTTTCAAACAGGTAAAACTCGCGCTGGCATCAACAAACGTTGCAGGGAGATGAGGCTTTATTTTTACAATGGCGCAGCAACAAAGTCTTGACAGTAAAGCGCCAAAACACATTGGAAGCAGTGTACATCACAGACAAAACACTGCAGCAGACCCTCATGCGTGCACAAGACTGGGATTAAACTTGGGAGCGGGTCTTCTCTACAACAAACAATTGAAGGTTTAGGGCAGGCATCAGGGTTAGATCTGGCACTGGGTGTAGCCAGAAGCAGGAACATCGGGCACTCTTCCCGAGGACGGTACCTTGGCAAAGTCAGTCACCAGTATGCAGGCTGGCAGAACAAAACGCAGGAAGCAGACAAGCGGCAAGAACTGGCAATCTGGGATTCTCCCAAGGAGCAGGATGGCACACTTCCTCCAAGACAGGCAAGCAGTGGACAGCAGGCAGGCAGGTAGGAACTGGCACCTTAGTTCACTGGTAAAACGTTCCCAAAATCGAACGGGCAGCAGGAACCAACACGTATCCAAATGTACAGTACACTCTAGTACAAGTAAATAATGTCCAGGTCACAGATTATGTTCTCTGTCTACATGTTACAGGACAGGAACAGTTCAGCAAAAACAGGTAGGTTTTAAGACAACAAAGGAAAGTCTAAGACAACCTGGCACTTACTGGTTGGGGCGACCGATGAAATGGTCACTGGTGGGGCATTGGGGGTGCCAGGTTTGTTCAAATCCACAGGTTGTAGTTTCTTCAGTTTTAAAACTCCAATCTACATTGAAGTAGCACGCAGGTTCTTTAAAATTGTCGCCAGTGTTACAGTTAGATGGTTAAATGTATGATACGTAGTCCATTGGTGCATATTAGGATCACAGCTTTATTCTTCAGATAGGATCCAGGTTATGCCTCATACTATGCCCCACCAGAAGCAGCCTCCTTGCCGCTCAGCCTTTCCACACCAACTGATTCCTTCTTCCACTCAAACACTCTCAACATTCTGATGACATCACATAGGCTGAGCAGCAAGGCAAAGGGCATCAACAGAGAGAATGCATTATTCACTTACTAGATTATAACACATGCCATTAAAAAAAGAAAGTCAGCCTTGAAGGAGGAGAAGTGGGAAATAATAGTGAGTGAATGTCATTCTAAAGACTCACAAGCCTTCTGGAAAGCAGTACATTCTGTCTTATCCCCCAGCCTACCAGCCGATAAAGTAACCATCCATATTTCGACTGAGATTTGGGTGACGCATAATGGTGGTCTGTATTTCCCTGATTTTAGTGTTGTTAACGCCCCAGCACAGTTGGATATAGTGTGCCCAAACCTTCTTTAATGAAGAAGAGGTGCTAAAAGCAATGGTCAACAACAAAGGCAAGAAGGCTCCGGGATCTGATGGTATTCCACTGAGTTTATTCAAGGAAGACCCAGTGTTTTTGGCCCCAGTGCTTACTTCAGTTTTTAACTCGGCTTGTAGTGAGGGAGTGCCCAAGTCATGGCGTTCATCCGTTATAGCGCCTTTTTTTAAAAAGGAGATGTGCATGATCCTAAATGCTATCTCCCAATATCCCTTTCGGATTCTTCTATAAAAGTTATTGGGAGAGTTGTGCTAGACCACTTACTAGACTGGATTAATGCCAACCATATTCTGACATCCTGTCAGTATGGGTTCAGGAAGGGGCTTGGCACAACCGAACAGTGCCTCAATCTTTATCTTACTTTGGCAAAATACAAATATGCGAAGGGCGTTTCTACTCATCTGGCATTTATGGATTTGACAAGTGCGTTTGTTTATGTTTACCGCTCTAAGCTGTGGGACATCCTAGTAAATATGGGTGTAGATGCGGGTCTGGTTTCCTTTTTAAGGCTTCTCCATTATGACCTTTCTGCTTCAGTTAGGTTTGCGGAAGCTGGTGAATGTACAGAGCCGTTTGGCATCAAACGCGGAGTGCGTCAAGGTTGCGACCTTGCCCCAAACCTATTTCTCCTTTACATCAACAATTTGGAGAACACTTTAATTTCGGTTGGGGCTGACGTTCCTCAAGGGGATAATAAGGCTGTGCCAGCGCTACTATACGCTGACGATGCAGTCCTCTTGGGCAGGACCGCGAATGGTCTTAAAAAACTAATCGTCAGCTATGTTAGTTTTATGAAGGATCTTGGAATGGAGCCAAACTACAAGAAACCTTTAATATGATATGCAGCCCTAAAAATGCTAAATCCCACAGTCTGAACATAGAGAGCAAACCTCTGGAGAGGGTCAGCTCCTTCCCCTATCTAGAGTTGGAGTTTGATGAAGGTTGCACGTGGCACACTTGTATAAAAAACAGAGTAACACGATGGACTCAAGCCGTAGCGACCACTTTTTCACCCAAAGTAGCTAAACCCTCTGTTAGAGATTACTGCCTCATTCAAGTAGCCCCCTCTATTGCTCCATATCTATTATATGTAACCAATGTACATGAAAGGAATTTGCTGACTAGATTCAGGCTGGGGTCATTTTGCTGGATGATATGTTTTCCCTTTGGCCAGTATTCTCCTGAAACTATCGCCACTTGTCCTTGCGATGAGCAATCGAGTCAAACAATTTTACATTTTGTCTTTCTTGGTCAATTTTATCTTCCCTTTACTAGGAAATTTTTATTACTGATACTGCGCAGATATACATTTTCTAAGTGTAAAGTGGCCTCGTATTTCCTTTTGCAACTCAATGACTGTCGCAAGCTTTTTGAAGTGCACTCTAGCAAAGAGAAGGAGCATGCTGTTCTAATTTAAAAGCACTTTAGTATCCCTAGTATTTTTTTGTATTTGAGTTGTTGTTTAAATGTCTACAGTTGATGCTAATTTGTTCCCTTTTTATAAGAATGATTTTAATACTTATCATCAATGCTAAATGTTTAATATTTGCTGCTATCAAAGGATCCAGTTCAGTTGCACTGCCATTTAGCTACGGCTAACTTATTGTCTCTGCCAATGGTTTTATACTTTTTAATGGAAAATGTGATTGTTAATTTTAAATCAGGTTTGATTATAATGATGTTTGTTTTTTCTTTTTCTTTTATCACTGTGTGTACCTTTTATGATCTGTCCTCGGAAGATCGAATAAAGACAATTACATTGAATTGAATTGGCTGTATTTAGAAATGTATCTATGCAAATAGATCCAGATTGATCATACTAAAATCGGCTCGCAAAGGGCCAGATTCTGAGAATCTGGCCCTTTGCGAGCGCAATTTTTGCATTTGGGATTCATCATCCCAAATGCAAAAATCGCTATACTTGAAATCGCTATATTGCGAAGAATCGCATTTAAGGAATCTCAATTAGAGATTCTTTAAATGCTATTCATGAACCTTTTTGAAATAGCGATTTCGCAAAATGGGGCCGCTATTTACCGCGAAGTGTAACTTCGTGGTAAATAGCGAAAACTTAGAAAAATGCACTTTAGTGCATTTTTCTAAGTTGTATGTTACACACACACATGTCCTTTGGACATGTGTGTGCGCAACATCAGTCTACATTTTCGTTTCAGGGGTGCTACAGGGTGTCCATTGGACACCCCTGGCACCCTTGAAATCGCTTCCTTATTTCCGATTCGCTAATTGCTAATCGCAAATAAGGAATGACTCCCCATTCATTCCTATGGGCCTTTAGGCCCATAGGAATGAATGGGGAGTCATTCCTTATTTGTGATTAGCAATTTGCTAATCGCAAATAAGGAAGCAGTAGAAATCGCAAATAAGATTGCGATTTCTACATGAATCCCGTTTTGCGAGTCTTTAATATCGATTCCTTAATAATCGCTATTAAGGACTCGCAAAAGAGGACAATGATTAATCTGGGGGATACTCTTTAACCCCTTCCGCGCTGATGACAAAGCCAGCTCTTCATGGGCGTTCCCTGCGCTACGCGGATGACGAGCTGGCTTTGTCACAAACCGCGTGTTTTTCAAAAATCAGCGCACAGCGGGAAAACTTGCTAGCGTGGTAGCGGTTAAGCTCTTCTACTATATTCCCTGATTCTTGTTATAGTTCCGCAGACTGTACATTTTTGTGACACAGTGAATATGTGAGTGGTCTGCTATTAGTTTTAGAAAGGTTTCAATGGTAGAAGTTGCAACTTGTTAGTTTCAAACGTGTCACAGAATGTTGAGTTCTGTGACCGCTCAGCGAACTCTACCAGGAAACAACATCTATTTGTGAACTCCCTGCTTTTGGTGGACTATACATTTGACATGCATGTGATTATCTTGGAATCCTGTGTACATTGTTTTGAGGGAAATGGTTCTTTATTATGTGGCTGTAAAATCTCTTCACTTGCAGGAATGAGCAGATGGTTTAATCAAAGCATTCTGTCCTGGTTAAAGACTGTAACTGTGCGTTCTGCTTACTGAACACAGAATCCATACATTCTCTTTCCAAGGGTCATAAAACGAGATGGCAAACTCAAGAACAAATGTTGCCCTGTCTGCTTCTCAATAAAATAAGCCTCTCTACCTTTTATCAGTAGGCCTCTAAGTTACCAGAAAAAAACTATGAGAAAATGTATACAAGCAAGCTCAAGAAAGCTGTGTTTCAGCAGGAGAAACATTTAGCTCTCCATCCTTGGGCTCCTCACGCACACCCCATCCCGCCACACAGCATTCACCACAGAGAATCAGACCCACACCTATGGAACAACCTTCCTATGACCATCACCTACACTGAAGCTAGCCATTCTTTTCTTGTTAACAACACAAATCATGAAGAAATGTTCACATGTCGTGTATAAGTTGGGCTTAGAAAGCACAGTACACAATTAACCTGTTCCTCCTCTGGTCTGGTGCCTGCTTAGTGTTGCAGCCCTATCAGAAGGAAGGATATACTTGAAGGTCGACCCTTCACCCCACTTTATCCTGACTTGTTATAGGGTGTGGGGTGATATTGCTAAAAATGGTCACCTCCCCCCCCCCCCAAGCAGGCTCCTTTGTTAAGACATGCTGCACTGCTTTGAGTATGCACTGCAGGTCTATGGAGTTGTGAATGTGTGTGAGAGGCCAAATGAAAAGCAACCCTCCCATTTGCACAGTCCATA
Source organism: Lissotriton helveticus (assembly GCF_964261635.1). Lineage (NCBI taxonomy): Eukaryota > Metazoa > Chordata > Amphibia > Caudata > Salamandridae > Lissotriton > Lissotriton helveticus. The sequence continues at coordinate 994,412,656 of NC_136067.1, forward strand.
GGTGAATCCTTGCAAATTACCCCTCCCTTCTGCTGCTGACATGCACAATTTGCCTGTGATCACCAGAGGACAATGACGTGAAAACACACATAGCAACAATTCAGTCAGTTTATGTGTTTACGTTTCTGACGCTCTAATCAGCAATGGCCATCCCTCTCGTTCTGTCAGTGCTGGTAGGGAAATTTCCTTGCACCCTCTAAACACCAGCCACCTCTGCTGATGAGTGATGGCAGGCTCACGAAAGATGGTCATATTTCTATCTCCTGCAACAATGGCAGTATGGCAGAAGAGACAGTATGTCACTGTACTGCCATATTGCTCGATTACCTTGCGATTCCATCTCAAAAGATGTATTGGCACCGATGGTACCAGGAGCAGGTACTGATGGAGGGACAGATGCAATGGGTGTCGCTGGAGTTGCTGATAGAGCACTAGAAGTAGAAGATGCTTCTGGAGGAACAGATGGAGTGGGTGGTGGTGAAGGTGCCCATGAAGCAGAAGAATTTGAAGATGTTGCAGTAACTGAAGAAGTTGCTGCTGTTGATCTTGCTGCTTTGGCCATGTCTATAGCCTTCTGACGCCTCATTTCAGCATATGACAACTTGATGAAATGAACTGCCTGCAGGTACTTTTTCATTCCTGTGGTATCGAATGAGTATTGCATGATGTTACCATGGAAAATAACTTTGTTACACGGGTTACATGTAACATGTTTGGAATGATCTTTGTTCCCTCCCGGTGGCAAAGAAAACAATTCCCACACAATGGAGTATTTCAATTCCTTTCTCCACGCCTCCTTTTCTTCCTGCTCCTGCAACAGCACAGGATCATTATCTTCAGCCATTGCAAGAAGTTCAAGCAATGCGTTCGGCGTAACAAGGTGCAAGCAGCCCGAAGGATTTTAGATTTTTGAAGGTTGAGTAACTGCTGCCATCTCCACATTTGTTTGTGTCTGTGCGCTGGACTCGTTGCTGCCAATTGAATAAAAGGAAGATGAAACATAACGTCAAGTGAGCACTTCACTTTGCGAGCAGCTCTCATTTGGATGTTTAGTGGCCCGCTCCGGCCACAAAGCTGCCCCCCTGCTGACGGTGCAGGTCCGGGTGTTCCACAACAACAGACCACCACACAGGAACGGCATCATCTGTCAATCAGGCACAAGATAAGCAACGCATTCGGAGTAACAAGGTGCAAGCAGCCCGATGGATTTTAGATTTTAGAAGGTTGAGTAACTTCTGCCATCTCCACTATGGAGTATACCACAACAACCAGAATGCCACTGAGCCACACGGCCCTGAGGACAGGACTATGTACTGCTTCAAAAGCATGAAAATGCATGACAGCTGAATCTCGCCTCCACAGCCTGCCATGAGGAAGGGAGGAATGTCTCCAGAAACGCGTCGGCAGAAGGCTTAAAGAGACTTTGGGCCCCATTAGGATGGTGGGCGGATTGCCCCCGCCGGGTCGGCAGTAATCCACGCCAGCCCGGCGGGGGCAAACCGCCCGCCATCCCTGTAGAAGAGACCCCCGCCATATTATTATGGCGGGGGGTCCGCGGACTGAAAGGGTTCAATATGGTGGTGGTGTCTTTCAGACACCGCCAGCCATATCACAATGTGCATTTGTGAATGCCTTTACGTGGCGGCAATGCCGCCACGGAAAGGCATGCGGAGTCTGCTTGGGGGGCCCGTTGCGGGCCCCCATGGACTCCCGGGGGGTGGGGGGTGCACATGGGGGGTACCTATGGTAACCCCCTGCCTTTGAAAAGCACAACATGTATTTTTAGCATTACGGCGGGCGGTGCTTTCATCACCGCCCGCTGCATTGTTAAAAATACTGGATGCACCCGCCACTATGGCGGGAGCATCCTAATTGCCCCCACGGGACCCCCGCCCTTATGGCGGGTGGTCTCTTTCACCATGAGGATCCTAATGATGCCCTTTGTTTGTGTCTGTGCGCTGGACTCGTTGCTGCCGTTTGAATAAAAGAATGCTGGGTGGGCGTTTCACTTTGCGAGCAGCTCTCATTTGAATATATATATATATATATATATATATATATATATATATATATACATATATATACATATATATATATATATATTTATATATATATATATATATATATATATATATATATATATATATATATATATATATATATATATATATATATATATATATATATATATATATATATATATATATATATATATATATATATATATATAAAGTGTTGGCAGCCAATCAGATCTCAGTATGAGATCGGGAGGATTTGTGGAGCCTAATTGTCCCTAGATATCCACATTTGTTCTTTCTTCAATATCTCCCAAACTTTTGAATGGATTAGCACCAATTTACAAAATGGTCACTTACTGGACCAACAGCTACCTTTCTGCCAAATTTGGTGTAATTCCGAACAGCGGTTCGTGCTTTGGTCTTGTCTAAAATTCCTTTGGAATTACATGGGAAACACACTTTCTATAACCCCCCTTTTTCTCAGGCCCTGCTTGACAGATCGCCTTGAAACTTTCCATGCGCAACCAAAATCACTGCCACTCTTCTTTTGGGAAAATCTTGTGAAGATTCGTCAAACAGTGCCAAAGATATAGGCAAATCAAAAAACGTTTTTCCTACGGAAACTAGGTCCTAACTAGAACTATCTATTGGTGAATGCCAATAGGTAAAATATAGATAGATTAATAGATAGATAGATAGATAGATAGATAGACAGACAGACAGACAGACAGACAGACAGACAGACAGACAGACAGACAGACAGACAGACAGACAGACAGACAGACAGACAGATAGATAGATAGATAGATAGATAGATAGATAGATAGATAGATAGATAGATATTTTACAGAGTGGTAATTACCACTCTGTAGTTCTAATTCGTTTATCAGAGATAGGGATTTCTTGGATATTTGTGCATTATTACCTTTGCAACCTTTTGACGAATCTCTGTGAAACTTTGCAGACCTGTTGCACCCATTACTTTGTTAAATAATGTAAAGTTTTGCAGCATTTGGTCAAAGGGTGCAAAGAAAAAAGGGTGTGCCAAAATACTCTTGTAATCAAATGCATTTTACATAGACTTTTGTATTTCATGTAGCGGCAAAATGGCTGAGCAGATTGTAATTAAATTTTACAGCAATGTACATTAGACTATGTACATGGTTCTTTTTGCTATTGCAAGTGATGTTATGAAGTGGTTATGAAGTTAGAAGAGCCAGCAACTTAATGATATCTTGCAGCACAATACTACTAAAAGTAGCTAGGAAGCTCAAAAAATAAACTAGACTGCATATTTAAAGTTTCAGATTTACTACATGAACAACTGAAACACCCATTTATGGTCACAGGCTTAAAGAACCCTTAAAACAAATACATAACAAATAGAATTCATCGCAATCTACATACATTTTCTTTGCATGCTCTCTAGCTCACAAAATAAAACTGTGCGCAACAAGCTAAACAAAATAAATCTTCCTTATGTACTGCTGTGGAACAAAATGGAAAAGTGACCTAGCAGTGATCTACACAAACCACTATATGAAGGACATGACAACTGACCATAGGAAAAAAATAATACTTACAATTTTTATAACAACAATGATTGGCATTCATTCATTTTGGACTTCATATGTAGCGCACTGTTGCTACTCTATACTATCCTACACTATGCTATTCCACTCTATGCTATTCTACTGTATGCTACTCCACTGTACTCCACTCTGCGCTATTCTACTGTACACTACTCCACTCTATGCTATTACACTGTACGTAACTTCAGTCTTTGCCCCTCTACTGTATGGTATTCCACTCTACTCCACGTCACTGTATGCCACTCCACTGTACGCCACTACATTACACAATACCACACTCTATGCCACTTCAATGTATACCACCGCACTCTACAGGAATCCACTGTACCCTGCTCCACTCTACGCCACTCCACTGTACACCACTCCACTCTACGATGTTCCACTCCATGCCACTCCACTCTTCTAAACTCCACTGTACAGTATTCCACTGTATTCTATTCTAGTGTATGCTACTCCACCTTATGGTAATTCAGTCTACGCTACTACAGTATATGCCGCTCCACTCTACGCTGCTCCATTGTTTGACACTCTCCTTCACTCAATATAACTTCTGTCTATAAAAGTCTACCACATTTCATGCCACTTTGCAACATTCTACTTGGCTCTATCCCCATACACTGCACCGTCCAACTCTATACTCCACTCTAAGCCCATACGTTCCAATGGTCCACGCTACAACACTGTACGACACTGTACTACCCTATATGCCACTCCATGACACTTTACTCGACACTATGCCCCTTCACTTTACGCCACTGTACAACACTGCATGATACTCAATGGCACGCCAATCAACTTCTCTTTAAGATACACCACTCCAGTAGATAACAGGGCACTCCTCTCTATGACACTCTTCTCTATTGTACTTTACGACACTCCACTTGATAATAGTCCACTCTATGACATTCTACTTAATCCTACTCCACTCTATGACAGTCTACAACACCCGCCTCTACTATTCTACACACCCTTCCACTGTACAACTCACTGCTCCAGTCTCAGATACTTGACTCCACTTTATGAGACACCATGTCACTACAATATATAACACTTTACTATACTATACAATAAGATACCACACTCTACTCTACTCCACTCTATTCCAATCTTTACAACTCCGGTCTATGACAATACATTTTACAACACTCTCCTCCACTGTACTGTGTGAAACTCCACATACCAACTCTCCACTTGCGACACTGGACTCTACGATTTGCGGCACATTTGTATTACAAATTCATAAAAACCATTGAAATTCAATAAAAACAAAGCTTAAAGCTCAGTTATAGTCAGAGTAACTTATCTTCACTATACAAGCCAAGTCTAGCCCGTTCTGTGCTCATGACGAGCTGAGCTCGACATGAGCACCTGAGCACTGTGCCTCATGACAAGCTGAGCTCGTCATGAGCATGGGGGCGCTGTGCGCGCCCCCCTGCCCCCCAGCACAGCAGGGGGAATTACCCCCGCATGCAAGGGGTTAAACCACACAAACTTTAAAGATTCTGAAGTTATAGTTATAACTTCCATTTACAATTTATGCACCACATTTAAATTATTATAAGTAGCGGACCTCGTTACATACTCTTTTCAGCTCTCTAACCAGACAACGCTAACTATAACTTGCCAATCTACCATGCTCTGCATTCTCATAAATAGTGACACTCCACTGTACAACACTACACTGTATGAGACTCTCTGCCCCTCTATTGCACAACACTACACTGAACAACTCTGAACTATGCAATACTCTCCACTGAATTCAACTCTTTGCCACTACACTCTGTTACATGCTATGCCACTCTAGGACACACTACTTGATGACACTCCACTCCACCACACTCCATTTCCTGACACTCCAGTCGATGATGTTCCACTGTACAACACTTAGCTCTACTCTCCGACACGCCGCTATACTGTACAACATGCCGCTCCACGCTACTCCACTCCACTCCACTATATGACATACTTCGGCACACCACTGTATAACACTTTACTCCACTGTACGCTACGGCACTCCACTCTACGTCACTCCACTCTTTTCCACTCCACAATACCCCACTCTATGAAACCACACTCTACGACACTCTCCACTTTACAACACTTCAATCAATGACACTCCACACTGCAATTTGAAACACATTTTCATAAAAAAATTAAAACCATTAACATGAAAGGAAAAAAAACAAGGTTAGGGATAAATTATAGTTAGAACTACCCTATGTATTCAATCAATAAAAACTTAAAATACACAAACATTACAAATTGTAAATTGTATAATTATAACGTCAATTTATAATCTATGCCCCACCTTCAAATCCCTATGTCGCTCACCTCTGAACACAGTCTTGTCACCTCTCTTGCTAAACTTCATTAACTGTAACTCATGCCTTTTCCTTGCACTGTTTATACCCTTGCATACTACATCACTTATAGCATGTAAAATCATGGCAATCATAAGAACACTTATAACTTTTCAAATGACATTATTTGTCACAACACAGTGCATGGTAGAGTGGCAAGGTTTAGGTAATGTTGTCTGGTTAGAAAATGAAAAGAGTGTGCAATGACGTCCACTACTTATTGTGTGATCCTTATACCTTCAGGTGTAAATTCAGAGCCCGTAATGGTTGCAGGAAGTGCTGGTTCCATACCATTGTTGTCCATACTGTCGACTTTGCAAAAATGTCCTGATTATATGATCTCTTATGGTTTTGTTGTTTCTAAGCACTAACAGTGGTTCAGCCATCAGGCATTCCAAGGTCTTTATTATGTGCCAGTTTTTTTAATGAGCTTCTTACAAATTGTGTGTGGGGTATATGTTAATATACACACCATCAATTTATTAGTATTGGTTTCCTTTCTCTCAAGAAATGTTGCCCTCTGGACAAAACATGCCCTCTCTTTGCTGTTTTTGAGAAGATTCTTGGGATAACATCTTTTTTTGGGTCATTGTATCAGGTTGTCCAAGTGCAAGAAGTAACACTTTTTTGCAATTTTGTCTAATCTGGAAAAGGAAGATTGTCCTCTATGTTCCTTGAGTGGAAACCTCTGTAATCTAATGTAATAAGCTGTACCTAGCTGCGGCTTTGATCCGTAGTGCAGCTATACAACTTCTGTTTTCTGCTGCTACCCAACTGATCAAGACATTTAATTTGTTGTTTATTCGTATGTATTGGGAATTTGATATCTGGTGAGTGGTTATTTAGCCACTCACTCTTTGAAGTCTTGTAGTGTTACTTTCATGCCTGTCAAATGCAGACGATGATGTCAATACATCTTTGCTATATGTGGTTTGTACAGGTTGTTGTCAAACATTTTGCGGTCTTCATGATGACCCATGTATAAAATTGATAATTTGGACAGAAGAATATCCTATCACCACTCCATTGTTTGCAATATTATTTTAGATATTATTTAGTTTTTCGCCTGCATTGTGCTCATAATAAGTGCTTTCATTCACATCTCTGTTCTCCCCTTTTCATTGTGCTTCACATTGTGGGTGTTACTCTTTGTCCTGAATGGGATTGGAAAACATGTTATATGCAATTTGGAAGTTTCAGGTGCTGGGAATGAAGCGTTGCTCTGTGGGCTTAATCAGACACAAATGTTTTTCTCTGATTATCCTTGACTCCCATTTGGGTTGATAAAATATGATATCAACTATGTATGTATGCCCTGTTTGCTCAATTTAAGCTTCACATTTATGTGCAAACTGAGTAATTCGGTAATCAGCCAACAAAGCTCCTCCAAATCATGCTTAATGTTAATGGTTAATTTATTTTTATCTTCATCAAATATTATGGGGAGGCTTGCCCCTGTGTCCTGAGTAATAAGGGCTTAATTTACATATAAGCTGTATCTATACTCGATTGCAACAGAGTATACATACCACCAGCAAAAGTGTCTGCTTGCATGATTTCATTGCGGGTGGACCTTAGGTTTAGCTACGGTGGTGAATATTATGTGACCACCAGAGCCAAGCTTCCCCAACGGCCTGAAGAAGTAAGCGCCATCAGAGAAATTACTACATGTTCCCCACCCAATCATGATAGGTAGATATGTAGCCATTTTTTGTTACTGTCATCACCACCACCCAAACCCTGGCTGTGAGGGACATTAAAAAGCAAATATTGCTCCCCAAGCCATGTGAGATGACTCTCATGGTGGGGGAAGCCTTACAGTTATTTTCCAAAAGAAAAGCTAGAGCCCTAACCGCTAGGAGGTTGTGTTGTTGTTTGTAAATGTTGTATTTTTCCTCTGTGTTTTTAGCGGCACAAATAAAATACTTCCATTTTTTTTAGAAAAGTAAGTATTTGTTTGGACAATAACTTATTGTTGCTACTGCATACATTTTGAGTTGTGAGCTTGTTTTCACTCCCATGTGTGTACCTCTACCCCAGGGAGCCTTGGACTGCTCATCCCACACTAACAGTGACAGTCAACTGCTGAAGGGGTACTTGGCCCAGTTGGTCAAAATCCATAGTATGTCGGGATCCGGGACATCAAAAATAAAAGGCCTCAACTCCCACGGTTGGGACTAGTAAACTTTGTATGCCCCGTGGCCATCTGAACAGGGTTCTGACAATTGGCAGCAAGCAGGGGGGCCTAATGTTTGAAATTGCCCATTTCCAACTTGCGCCAGTAGTACAATAAGTCTTTTTTTTTTTTACACACAAAGATGACATGCATAGACAATGGAAAACGCAGGCATGTGAATATACCTCAGTACCATCTTCATAGATCAGATGACGGGTTTATGTAGTACAGAGGGATGAGGTTTCCCAGGAGTAGGGACAGTGAGGTCTTTGCAATTTTATTTGGGGCAGGTTTGAGATACTGGGTGCAAGGGATGAGGCTGTAGTTGACTCTAGGGAGGAAACCTTGGTAGGAACCCAGGAAGTGAGTGCTGTGGATTTAGGCCCTAGGATCCCTTTAGGACAGAGCTATCCTAAACAAACACTATGTCCTCTAATTACTTTTCCAGAGTTTCAGCAAGACACTCACCACCTTTATCTTCTAGAACAATTCAGGTGTGTACACCACTTTGATTTCCAGGGTACCTGACACCAATTTCAGGAGTAAATCCCTAGGGAGGGTTGAGTTTAGCAGAGGCCCTGAGCCTGCATTGGGAACTTCAGATAGCTAAGACTGCGAAAGATGAGAAAGTCAGAGAATTCAAGACGAAGAAGCTAAGACTAGCTCACCTGGAGAAAGAGGAGAGGATGCAGAAGAGCAAGAGGAATGTGCCCAGGAAGAGACATTATGAGGGTGAGGAAAAATGAAGAGAGTGGGAGGAGAAACAGTGGAGAGCTGGAGATGAAAAAGATAGCCCTTGAGAGAAAGAAGCTTAGGATGGCAGCAATGACAACTCCATCTGCAATAAGTGACTCTACATCCCGCTCAACCCAGGTTGTGGTAAAGGTTCCAACATCTTGTGCATGTGTATGTTGAAGATCAGGAAATTCGGAAATGGTTTAAGAACGCTGGTCACTTATTTGTTTCTTAAATGTCCCTCTAAGGAGCACTTAAGTGCACAAATCTCATTGGAAGATAATTCAGTTTGTCTTATCTATGGGCACAGCTGGGGATGGAATAGAGAGCAAATGTTGCTTGTGCGTGTATACAGGCAATTAAGTTAACCATATAATATAGAGCAGTACTGATAATACCAATCTTCTCTACAAAATCTACATCTTCCCTAGCAGACCAGAACACGGTGGATGCCCTGTCTAGCCATATCAGACTTCCTGCCAGCAGGCCCATTCATTATGTCCTGAGTCTGCAGAGTTGGACCAAACCTACTGATTTTGGATTGAACATTAAAATTTTCCACATATCTAATTCTTATTTCACTCACTCTTGCATGTATTCATACAAAGTAAAGTAAAGTAAAGTCCACATTTGTAACGCGCACAATCACCCGTAAGGGTCTCTAGGCGCTGGGGGCCGTCTGGAAGATTAAGCGAGCTATTGCCCAGAGTCACATGGTGCTGGGCTAACCTGCCGCCGGAGCCGGGGATCGAACCGTGGTCCCCAGATTCCAGCATCAGTCGGCCTGGCCACGGCGCCACACCTCTCCCATTACAACAGCATGTGAACCGTGCTCCATGCATTGTAAAATAAGGAATGTGTGCTTTGTCCATGGACTCTTCAACTGTCTGTAAAAATAACCTTTACATGTCTAATTTAGCTATTCAGAGGTTTTCTGCAAATCATTGAGATTCTCTCAGTGGTCATTAGTTAATAAGAATCAACACTTTTGAATTAGTTTGAGGGATGTATCAGCTCTTTCAGAAACTTGGCAGAAATACATCTCCTACCATAGCACACATTAGTTAGGCAGCTCATTGGGAGGCTTTTTGGAAAACTGCTGAATCAAACGTTTAGAAAAGGCGCTATTTCAGAGTAAATTGTAGTCCACCTTACAAATTTGGTGAAGTTGAATCCTCTAAATGTAAGTTAATTTGGAAACAATGAACTTCTATTGAGTGTTTTATCATAAAGTATATTCTCAAGAACATCTCCCCGTTTGATATGCCCTCTCTCCTCCCAATATATATTCAACAGAGTTTGCAGAAAGCATGTATTTGCATAATTACTGACAGAGGCTCAAGAATGAGGAGTGCAACTCCCCACCTCTCTCTCAGGTGCCTGTCCCAAGTCCAGGGAAAAGAGGGGGCATAGGTTTGCCCTGCATTCCAAATGCCCTAGGGTAGCCATACCTCAGCTGAGGAGCCTGACTTCTGGTTCCCAACCTCCAAATGACCACTTCTCATAGACAGACACTTTAAACATGAATATTACTGATTCAGCCAATGAGAAAACACTTAGGTACTGATTTATATGTGGGCGGATGGCCTGTTGTTCCATCATGGGGACGGAGAAAATTACTCCGTCCCCATGACGGAAGGACCACCAGTCCAATTTTTATATGACCAAAAAGCAGGTGGTCATTTATAAAAGCATTGTCAGGAACCACTGTCACTGGGTTTCTGTCAATGCATTTTACCTCTCTTAGCTGCAGGGCCTGGGTGCTGCCCTGTAGCAAAGAGTATTCTTTTTTTAATTTATAAAAATAAAATTTCAAAAAACGGGATTTTCTTTTCGTAAATAAAAAATGTAATGCCCCCCTTGCCTTGGGAGTCATCTCTCATGGCAGGGAGAGCATTATTTCCATTTTTCTGTGCATCACCTCTAGATTTGCCTGGCGGTGAAAGACAGTAAAAAATGCTATGTGTTGGCCCATCCTAATTGGTTGGGTGGACATAAAGTCACTTTTCTGATGACCCTTATCCTGCAGGCCTATCGTAGAAATGTGGCCACAACGGAGATGGAGTAATCATGCTGTGGCCAAAGTTAAGGTCCCCTGCATTTAGTTCGGGTGGGTCGACCACTATCTTGATTCCTGTCCTTCCGACCAACATATAAGCAATCTGTCTCCCCCTCCACCACTAGGGCCAAGAACCCATTTTCCCCAGACCCTGCTGGTCCATCTGAGACACTACCGCTCCAGGGCCAACTGGAGTCAAGATTCCCAACAATGCCCATTAGTCACATGCAGCTTGGTAGAGAATGCAGAATGCATCAAAAGTCAGCACACTGTCCCAACAGACACTCTTACCTTTGTGCAATGAGACAACTGCACACGCACCAAAAAAGGTCTAAGCATTGGTCACATCACACAAAATGCTTTTTACTCATCAATGTTAAAGTGTGAGCGATTCCTAACCATAGAAAACTTTGCTTCTGCTCTGAGTTTTTACTGGATCAAACCTAGGCAAGAATGCCACATCCGAAAAATGAATGAACATTTTAGTATTCTTAAAAAAACAGAATGTACCGTTATTAAGAGCAGATCTACTCCAACTGATATTAGCACAGAATTGTAGGGAAACACCACCCATTGAGCAGAACATGACAAATAAATAGAATATGTGGGTTACCCCCACTTTTCTAATGTATTTTGACTAACACAGGATGTTTGCTTTCAGTGCTCATGGTCACTGACGTAAAAAATATTAGATGACCATAAAGACTAGGGAGAGATACCTAAACAACTAAGTATGTAGCTGGCAATATTCTCTCTTGTGCCCTTAACCTGAGAGCAATTGCCTGGATGTGGTCCAGAAGCAAAGAAGAAATTTGCAAGTGGGCAAAGCTCATATTGCCTTATATAGATGAGCCATGTTAGCATTTTGCCTTCCTCTGTGGTGCCATTTTGACTTGCCTCAATTGGGCACGGCTTCGGTTACAGCAGGGGCTATCTCTAAAGCTCTGATCTTTTTGCCAACGTATACTCTAGCAGCCACTGGCAATCCTTAACAAACCTTAATACCAAAATGAATGCTGTATTACACTACCTGATGGGAAGTAGTAGACTATGATCATGATGGAGCAAGGACTCGTAGAAAAGAGACTTGCTCAGAAGCAATCCTCTCATTTAACTTCTAACCTTGTATTAACTACGTGTTGAGTAAAACTAATACACACTACACTGAACATGAAAGATAGAGAAGCTTGCTTACATGTCTTACTAATATGTATCTCAAGCGAAATTCTAAAAAGGGCGCTAATGGGAAATCTTTATTGCACATGCGTCAATTGCATCTACGTAGTATGACGAGCTGTCGCTTGGAGGGAATTTCTTGCGCCTGAGCAGACGCTATTAAAATGGCTGCTTGAAAGCTCACATGCTTAGCATCTGCTTTGCCAAAACTAAACCAAGCTATTTTCGTAATGCTAACGCAGGGAAAGCAATAATAGTTAGAGGGGTTTAGAGTAGAGATAAGTGGTATACAGTGAAACCATTTTATTTTTAAATTAATATTTGTCTTTCTGACTTTCCTATTAGTATGCATTTGGGCCTCTCATACGAATCCAGGGCCCGATTCACAGAACTAACTTAAGACAAAATCCTAAACTTACTACCATTTTGGTATTCACAGAAGGCACTTACTCATTTTGGTATTCACAGAATGCACTTACTCATTTCGGTATTCACAGGAGTTAGGAGTCCTAACTTTAGGACTCTTAAATGCCTTCTGTGAATACCGAAAGTCTTAAAGTTAGGATTTTTCTCAATTTAGTAGTAGTAAAGTTAGGACTCCTAACTTTCGGACTCCTAAATGCTTTCTGTGAATATCGAAAGTCTTAACATTTGGATTTTTCTCAACTTTACTACTACTAAACTGAGAAAAATCCTAATTTAAATACTTTCGGTATTCACAGAAGGCATTTAGGAGTCCTAAAGTTAGGAGTCCTAACTTTACTACTACTAAATTGAGAAAAATCCTAATTGTAAGACTTTTGGTGTTCACAGAAGGCATTTAGGAGTTCTATAGTAAGGAGTCCTAACTTTACTACTACTAAACTGAGAAAAAACCCAATTTTAGGACTTTCGGTATTCACAGAAGGCATTTAGGAGTCCAAAAGTTAGGAGTCCTAACTTTACTACTACTAAATTGAGAAAAATCCTAATTTTAAGACTTTCAGTATTCACAGCAGGCATTTAGGAGTTCTAAAGTAAGGAGTCCTAACTTTACTACTACTAAACTGAGAAAAAACCCTATTTTAAGACTTTCGGTATTCACAGAAGGCATTTCGGAGTCCAAAAGTTAGGAGTCCTAACTTTACTACTACTAAATTGAGAAAAATCCTAACTTTAAGACTTTCGGTATTCACAGAAGGCATTTAGGAGTCCTAAAGTTAGGAGTCCTAACTTTACTACTACTAAATTGAGAAAAATCCTAACTTTAAGACTTTCGGTATTCACAGAAGGCATTTAAGAGTCCTAAAGTTAGGACTCCTAACTTCTGTGAATACCGAAATGAGTAAGTGCATTCTGTGAATACCAAAATGAGTAAGTGCCTTCTGTGAATACCAAAATGGTAGTAAGTTTAGGATTTTGTCTTAAGTTAGTTCTGTGAATCGGGCCCCTAGGTGCCGATTCACTGAACTAACTTAAGACAAAATCCTAAACTTACTACTTTTGGTATTCACAGAAGTTAGGATTTTGTCTTAAGTTTGACTTAAGACAGACTTAAGACAGACTTAAGACAAAATCCTAACTTAAGTCTGTCTTAAATCTGTCTTAAGTCAGTCTTAAGACAAAATCCTAACTTCTGTGAATACCAAAAGTAGTAAGTTTAGGATTTTGTCTTAAGTTAGTTCTGTGAATCGGGCCCCTAGAGTCTGAAACCCACCTGACCTCCGCACATGCATGGTGTGAGTGGGCTGGAAGAAGTGATGTGACTCTTGAACACAGTCCAAAGACGCAAAAGATACATACCCTGGGAACCAGCACCAAAGTCCTGTGAATGAATGGTTAATACATGAAAATTATACTTTTGTGTCTAATAAGATGTGAATATGGGTGGCAATAAAGATTTGTGAATAAAAATTAAGGGGTGGGATCTTTGAACAATAGACTGATAGACTAAGATGAAAAATAACCATGGTGTGATGATCATCCCCCCTTGCCTGTCCAATCAAAGTTAGTATTTTTACGATATTGAAACATTAATGGGTGGTACATGAATACCAAAGAGTATAATTGAGGTAGTCTTAGTTAGTTAGTCAGACAGAGATTTTCTGAATGCTGCAGAGCTCGGGATTCTGTCGGAGTGATGAAGAATCGAATGCAGATCCATCTATCCTAAAATTAGTTTAGAAGAAGATCGCAGAAGAATCCCAGGGAGGAAAAGTGTGTCAGAGACGGGCGCTATGCAAGCGTCGGTGTTAGAGAGGTCATCTATCCTGTCTTGATTCCTGTCCTGAAGCTTTTGTCACCTGATCTTTCCCAGGGGACCCTTCCTAGTTCCTTGGCCGGGGGTTGGTTTTCACACCATCCTAGGTAAATATACTTTCATGAATGTGCAGATGTGCTTTTCTCTCTATCCTCTCTTTTCTGAGCAACGTAATTGCAGAGTATGATATATTTGTTTGATTGATTGATTAATTGAATCTTCCTTCCTGTGAGTGATGGAGACTGTACTGTACTTTGAGAAATGGTTCACATGAAAGCTTAATTTAGATAAAGATTTAAACTTTTCCCCAAGTCTCTGGTTATTTCATTGCAAAAGAGAAAATAATTCATGTCATTTCACCATCAACTAGTTCAACTAATGGTCCATTGACCAGTGAAAAGACCTTTTTGATCAGCAAAAGATTAGTTGAGAACGACAGGAGACTAATCTTGAAAGAGGTATGACTCATAAAACTTTGACTCCAGCGATTAGCACCGGGTTGTGTGTGTGAATTGTGTGTTTTATGGGCCCCGGTGAGTTTATGGTATTGGAGTATCTGTTGCTGGTTCGCCGCTGGATTAATCACAAAGGGCAGCTTAAGAGCAGACATGAAAGAAACAGTTTCATATAAACTTTCATGGAAGAAGCTAACATAGAAGTTCCAGGTCAATATTTTAACTATGCTGTAGTGTACATATCCATATTCGTGCTCATGAGCAAATCGGCCTCTGGAAGAGTAAACATTCTTGTAGACTGAGTTGTGTCTCAACCTTCATTAGGGGCACTTGAGTGATACTGCTAAAAATGTATGACACTCATTTACAACAGTTGCATGCTCACAAACTAATAAAAATATGTTTTTAAAAAATAAGTATGACACCCACTTTCCATGATGGAAAGAGAAACAAAATTAGAAAGTTGAGAGCACTAATTCAGTGCGGTTAGAACATATCAGAGGTAATTCAGTCTTTTCTGTTTGCGGTCCATGAAAACCACACCAGAGATGTAAGATGTCAATGAAAGTAATATTATTTTAAGATTGTAATATTGCAAATCTAATTGTAGCTTTAAAAGTTGCATTATTGTTACTTGCATTCAGAATGAACAGTAGGCGGAGTTGGAAGTAAAATCCAAGATGGACTTAGAACTGTAAAACTTGTCTTCACCTACCCCTTCATTGGGGATTAGGGCAGTCTCAGGATTAGTTTCTTTATTTATCTGGTGCAGCGTTAGTGGTCCTATTCTCAACAGTCCAGTTTCAGCAGTGTCCTCTGGATGCCACTCTTTGCTTGGCCTGCTATGTGATGACACATTTGGCTGTTGAGTACACTGTGTCTGAATATTGGAATAAAAAAAAGGTCAAATAATTTACACATTTTGAATCTGCCATAAAATATTGAAGAACCGAGCTGTAAAACCTACCTTAAAAGCCTAATACCAAATGTATGAAACAATACGTTAATAGATAAACTTGTGATTGTAAAAAGGCCTCATATCAACTACATAGTAGACCAAACCAGTCCAAGCCTTGACACGTTATCTTCAAACTCTTATACATCTTCATCTAGTTATGATCTTAAACTCAGCAAGAGAAATACCATCCCTCATAGTAGAAGGAAACAAGTAATACATTAATTATAATTTTGCAAAGAATACCTCGTCCATCCACGAAGAGATTGCTATTTTTAGAATTTGACTGGTGTCAAGTATTGCTTATGTAAACCATCTTCTTGACAAATATCAGAAACATAGCGCTTCAAATTCCTTCAATTCACATGTATGAATTACTATTCCAACACCTTTCCTACTGGTACGTAGGCTGGAGTTGCAATAGTAAATCATACTATTCCTAAGTCCAGCGCCCTACAGCACAAGTTGTTGTAACGACTTGCGTTGTAATGCCTGCGTTGTAAACTTATCGCGGTGTGAAGACCGCTGTGTAAGGTAATATATTCCTTCTCTTTATGTGAATCGCTTTGTGAAACATTTACTTTTTGTCTGTCGTCCTGTTTTGCTTTCTCTATTTGAGCTACGTTTTCCCTTCTTTATCTTTGTTCAGCCTTCCTTTCTCCTATATGTGTTCTCCCTTACCTCATCATATGTTAATGGATTACTTCATGATGTTAAAAAAGGATATTTCAGAATAATTACATAAATGTTATATTTGTTTTCCCTACGAACCCCTTGTCTAGAATGTAAAACTTAGATTAGTATGTTTCTGTCATCATAATAGCTGTGAGGGAAGATTTGTATATGCCACGTTTCAGTTAGATAAGTTTACATTTCACTTTATAAATATGCGTGGTTCTACTGGTGATGGTCCGATTTTCTGAAGAGATACTGCAGAAGTTGTACACCTGAGTAATATACCATTAATTGCTGGTGGTGTCTTTAATCCTATTACAGATCACCTTTTGTTAAAATTAGGCCTGCAAAATCTTTTATGTGACTCAAACCATTTTTTGACAACATGTTCATCAATCACTTGTGGCTCAAATATCTTACACAGAAATAGTTAGCATGTTTTTTCAATGCACATCTTACGGACACTGGAATTGATGATCTACTTTCTTCTAGAATATATACTGCATGGTTTTAGACCATAACATTGAAAACATTGAACAGATTTACATTTCTGGTCACACAACAACTTCTATAGATGTCCAGCCGAATGGCTGTCCTGTCTCAATTCCAAAATATCAATTGCATACATATATTATTTTCAATGAAGTTAATATGAATAGAATGTTACATGCTTTTGTGAGATGTTTTATTGTAACCATGTACAAAATACTTTTAGAATAATTCACTTGTATTTTCAAGGTCTTTTTGAGAATCTCTGCAATTCCCACAGTGGCATACGAAAATTAAATATTTATTATTAAAATCTCTGATCTAGAAATTCAGATTGCTCTTTCAAATGATAATTATATAATTGAAAAGCTGCAGAAACTGCGCTATGAATACCATTTTTTAGTTAGTAAATGAGCTGATGTTCCATTGTCTAATTATAAAGCTAGATACTATGTTAATGTCAATATGGCAGGGAAATATTAGCTAATTATTTACCTACCACAAAATATAAAAAAACAAGTTCTTGTCATCAGAAATTTAAATCACAGATTGTTACGTTCTACAAAGATATAGCTAACAGATTTTGAATTCTTGATCTCTAAATTATATAGAAAACCAGAAACTAGCCAAGCTGGTATTCTAGAACATTTGTTGGTGTCTTTTAATCCAACTACTGTCTCACTAAAGGGCAAACAACCTTTAGATGCTCCTATTGTGCCAATCAAATGTAGAGGATAAATGATGCCCTCAAATCTGTTCCTAGGCCATATGGTCTTTCAGGTGAAGTTTTCAAAATGTTGTCAACTCACTTAACTCCATGTCCATTGCTTCTTTTTCACCATAACATTTGTTTCTGGTGCATTTGCTAAAGTATTAATTATACTTTTGCCTAAGCCACATGACGTCCACAACTTTGTTTCTAATTGTAGACCTGCAGAAATAATCATTCATGATTATAAAATGTATTTAGAACATCTTAGCAAACAGATTATTAAAGTTAATAAAATGTTTTATTTAACTGATCAAACTGGATTTCTCCAAGAAAGATTACCCTCACATAACAAAAGTCTGTTCTGACAAATTTTACCTTCAGCTAACTCATTTATTTCTCCTATTGGTTTTTTATCCCTGGATTCTGAAAATCATCAGATGAACTTTATTGGAAGTTTTTGTTAAATATGAGTAAAGGGTTATATATTAAACCAGCGGGAAACATCCTTTACAACGCAACCTTTACCACGCAGTGCCTTTACGACGCAACTATTACAACAGATATCATTACAACGCATTGCGCTGGGGGGCGCTCTAGGATAGGGAATAGATTTTATTTACTATCCAACACCTTCCCTACTATCCACGGGGACTGGAGTTGGAATAGTAAATTAAACTATTCACTATCCAGCACCCCTAAGCGATATGCGTTGTAACAGCATGCGTTGTAAAAACTGCGTTGTAAAGGCATGCGTGGTAAAAGCATGCGTTGTAATGCCATACATCCAAAAGCAGCTGCCCAGTATTTAAGTTAACTGAATTTTTCTTCCAGTTGACTTTTTTCAGAGGCACTCAACAAAGCTATCCTTCACCGCCTCTTCTATTTTATTGGCTACTGAGCCCTTAATTTGTTTTATTAAAGTTATGAAAAAAATAAAGGCATAGCAATTAATGATATAAGATTTAAATCATTTGCCTGCTTATGCTTTATTGGGAAAAAATATTAGTTCCTTTAAATGTTAATTGCAAACCTGATGGGTTAAAGGGTACTTAGTTTAGTAATGCTTTTAGATATCAAGCAGCTTGGGTTTTTTAAATCCATTAAATAGACAGTTGATCTCAAATGTGAAATTACCCTTTCAAAAATCAAAGAGAGAATCGATAAGTGATTTTTATTATTTTTAACTTGGTTTGTTAAGTTTGAGCCAGTTAAAATAATAATTGCTCCCAAAGTGTATATATATATATATATATATATGCTACCCTACCACTTCAAGCCATTTCTTTAAAAAAAATCTGATAAACTTCTTTCTCAATTAATTTAAGAAATGACCAAGGATACATTATTGTGTCTTTTTTTGTAATAAATATATTATCCATTCCCTTTAATATATGAACACATTGTTAGGTAATTTTGGTGTTAAAGCATTTCCAAAGCTTTACCTGTTGCCAAAGTTTCTAATTTAGATGTATGCTTATATTTTTAAAATGTATCCACTTATGTTGTCTTTAAAGCATATAAAAGTTATCAAGACGAATATAGTTAACCTAAACAACGTTCACATTTTTTGGAATCTTGAATTCCCATTACAATGATTCTGTCAATTGTGGAAGAAAATATGGTTCTGTAATATTTCAGGTTGATTTTAGGCTCCATGTATCTAACTCATGTGTTTGTAATATATAATTTCCATAGGATGTTATAGTAGCTGTTTAAAGCTATGTTTAATTCATTATGCTGAGAACACTATGCACATGAAATAATCACTAGGATTTTTAATAGTTGTCATAATATTTAAGATAAATGAGTTATCTGTTAATCATAAGCATAGCTATTTTATTTCCCCATCACAGAAGTGAAATTTCTCAATGGTCCCTTTATCTTCCACAATAAAACGTGTTATTTCTAAATGGTTGTATATAATTTTGGATGTGTCCTTTTTTATTGTATTTCATTAGTTCTCCTTAAATTCTTCAAAACTTTGATATATTTTTATCGTTTAATCTATTTAATGTTACTAATCCATTACAATATTTAGTATTAGATTACGTTTGTCCCCTTGCTCTTGTAAATTCAATAAAATATTTTTAACACAGATTGAAGACTAGGCATGTTTCATGTGATCCACGTGAACTGTGGTGGAAAAACAGTGTTCCACTCCCAATATCTCTGCACAAAATCTGTTTTCAAAATACATGTTTGTCCTTTAAGCCTGATGGGAGAGAGCTCATTATACTTTCCCTATCTTGGTAAAAAATGTCAACAGCTACAAATCGCCTAAGGTGTGTTTAAATGGCTTGGGTAGGATGCGTTGCCTAGTAAATATTCGCAGTAGTTGGTTTCCTTGCATCTGAGCTATCCACACGTTCTGCACCAAGGAATGGAATGTTGTTATAGCAGATTGGCAATTAACTTCATATCACATAACTGCCAAGGCTAAAACAAGGAAAAAAATGGACACTGAACCAGAAAACTAAGGTGGGCCCCTTTTTCTGTCCTTTGCTAGCTTGCCAGCTGAAGAAAAACGGTTCCTGCATGCCTGTCACATGCTACTTCTTCCAAATTCCGTCAATCAAAGTCCCGCTTGTGAACCAAGGATGAAACAAGATAGTGAATACTCTTGTTAAACATTGTGCCTTGGGACAAAGGCAGTATTTCCTCCCAGGTGACTAACCAAATGATGACCTCCTACTTAAGAAATATGATTGTCAAGTGTCTTGTTGTTTATGGCACATGAGATTGAGCTATATAAACTGACAAATGCTAATCTTGTTGGTTTTTTATTTGGTTATAATGTATTCAGTAAGACTCTATATTTGAATTTGTCAAGTACAGGCTGTATTTTAAACGTACTAGGCCATTTGTTTAGATTCATAGGCAAATCTTGTGGCAGTTTCATAGATACACTTTATAGGTCACTCCACTTTTAGGGTGTCATCTTTCTCATCCGACTTAAAACAATATGTCTAAAGTGCGTGATCCTTATAAGTTAGATTACATTTAGTGCATGACTCGCAAGGTATTTGCAAAGCCACTCAGAAAGAACTAGGAATTTGATGTTGTTCAATGAAACACAGTAAAAACTCAAACTTCCAGAGTACGAAAATTTGTTATATCCACCTGACCAAAAACTCACATTTGAAGATGTTCTCCAGCTCGCTAAAGATTTTCTATAAAGTGACTTACGAGCAAAGGTCAAGCAAATACACATTATATACAGTGTTAATGGAATTATTTTGCAGTGGAGGACAAAATTATGTAGCAAGTTTGCCAACATTTTGAAAAAAACTAGAGAAACTATGAAAGAAAGTAAGAATAAATTATCCGGCATATCAATCAATTGAACGCATTATTTTCACACTGCTTTGACATTTTACACACAGATACTAAATTGCGCTTTAAAAATGCATAATTTCCAAAGAAAGAAAATTACTTATTCAACAGCTCTTTTACAAAATATGATTATCTGGCTACACTGCTCTTCATCTGCACGTGGCATTGCTTAAATTGCATCAGTGATTGCAGGTTTTGGCACTGGCACTCATTTTGGGCAACGAGGACTTATTTTTCGTCATCAGACTTTGTCCCATAGCTAGAAAAAGAGAAGCAGAAAAGACAAAAAATGGAAGATGAGAAAAATAAGAAAGAAACCGTGATAATTGGAGCAAGGATGGAAATGAACCTGGTGAAGTTAATTGAAGAGACAGAAGCATAGTTTAGTGGATGAAAGAGGCAAAAGGTGGAATGAAGCCTATGCAGCACTTACAAATTAAGTACTGCGCAGTGGGTTAAGTGGCAATGACATAGTTACATTAAGGCAGTGAGTGTGAAGCTTGCAAATAAACAGGTCCGGATTACCGAGTAGGCAAAGTAGGCACTGACCAATGGACCACATTCCTTTTAGGGGCCCGAGACAATGGATCAAAATAATATTGATTTGATCTTGAAAGAAAATTACAATCAAGCTTCCCTAAATTGTTTCCAAAAGATAGAAAAAAATGAATCAACTCAAAGAAACGAAAACTTTATATTAAAGTCTCTATAGAGACAATACTGTATTAATGTAATGTACTTATCAAATATTTAAAGTTTTGTTGGTTTATTAAAATAAAAATATTTGTTTAATAATATTAATAATTGGTAATGTTTAGTTTTGTGTCATAAAATTGGTTTATTAAAATTTGTTGTTCTGTAAAATTAAAAACGTATTAGGACACAGTTTGCGAGGGGGAGGGCCCAATTTCGACTGCCTGGAGGCCTCCACAGGGCTTAATCTGGCACTGCAAATAAAGGGGAAGCTGCATTAATGAGCAGGGGCGGCCTTAGGCATGTGCAAGCTGAGCACCATCCTTAATATAATAATCCTCTGAGGATGGATACATATTTGCGTGGCGGACCCTGGCAGGGATTTGGCGGCCTCCGGCTCTGTTCCACTTCCAAACACCCTGACCCCCCCTCTTCACTGGCCTCCGCGCCTACGTTCCTCCGAGGGTCCCCTACCTATGCCCCCTGCCCAGGGCCGCCATGAGCCTAGAGCCGCCCCTGTAATGAGTGTGTTGATTCCACTGCCCACACTGATTCACACGTGGGATATTTTACGCTAGAGGGCATTTATCATCCCACACATGTTTGAATCTCTGATGCCTGTTTTCTGCAGTTGTGTACATAAGAGTGGATTCACAGTGTGTTCTGCAAAACAAGTCACAGGCGTTGAATCATCAACATGCCAGAGGTAGCGAAAATTACAAATGGTAGACTAAGTACTGGTCACATATCTAGTCACAAGAATTACATTTAATGCTGAGGAACGGAGGGGAAATCTAGGAGTGGAGATTGCAGAACATTACTGAGGCCTCAGACAGATCTGGTTACAGGGACATAGCTATCAGAGGTGGCGCAGGTACAGTGGTACTGGGACTGGGGAACGAGGAGTCCAGTACACCCCATTTTTAGCAGTATTTTCTCAATCATCCGGAAGTGGTGGGGTCCCAATTATGTTGATTGTATTAGGGCCACCGTGTGATCTGTCAATCTGCAGTTGCTTTTAGAACCCCTTTAACCAAAGATAGCAAGGCTATTACCAAATGGAAAATCAGGGATAAAAGCTGTTTCCCCGACTAGACCTAATCAATGTCCATGAACCAAATTTCTCAGGAATCACACACTCATACCAGCACCCCTATGTCACCACACATCCAGATGATCTCTCGTTTTTTGGTTGTTGTTACTTTTACAGATCCTCCACTCGTTCCAGCGCCTGTCTCAGAGCTTCTCTGGTCTACATCGTTCCCGCTTCCCACTCCCAACTCCTCAGCTCTTCAACACGGTGATCCTGGTCTGTACTCCTGGCAAGCACTGGGTAAGCACTGGCTCTGGCTTATGCTGCAGGATCTCACCTTCCTTCTTCAGTCAGGTCACGGTTAGCTCTATGGTTCACTGGGGAGAAGCTTCTGTGATTGGTCGAACCTCTCTTCTTTAGAATCCACAGGCTCTTCATCTTCTTTAAGAAGGCCACCCTGGGCATGGTCTATCTTTGTGAACTGCAATTCTATTTGTTTGCACAAATCCTTCATTTTTTGCATGTGCAGCAATTCTGTATTATTTTCTGTTCTCTCTTCTTCCTCCTTGCTCGACCACTACCCTATTTCGTACATGGTTGCAGTTTCTGAAAATAAACACATCAAGGTGATTCTGGCCAATGCAGGAACGTGTACCCCATCTCTTTGCGTACTCAAAAGTTGGCAATGAACAAAACGAATGGTTACATCCAGAGCTTTAAGCCGGTGAGTTGGAAAGTTGTCTTTAGCTCCAACTAGTCAACCCCATGACTAGGGAATTCCCCTTTAATTATGTTTCTTATTTGGCGTGGCACTCCCTGTTACAAATGCGTTTAGTGCAATGGTAGTAGTGGGCGGGAACGGAGGGCACGGCGTGCCCCTACTTCTAAAAAATATTTCAGTCCGTTCCCCTACTTCTTACTTTCATAAAAAGCATCCCGGGACGGCAAGAATAGTCCTACTGAAAAAAAAATAACTTTTTTCATTCAGATTCCAGGGGCTGCTCGCACTTCTCTGTGAACCCCAGAGGCTGCAGCAGCCCCTCCCTGAGCTCGCACAGACCGAGGGCAGGCCCATTGTCATTCTGATTGAGGGAGATTATCCCCTTTTGAATGACAATGTGCCAGCCCTCTGCCTTTAGCATATGAAGTGAGTGAGATCGGAGTTGGTGATTACCAGGGCCTGACTGGGTACAGAAACCGGCCCTGGCAAACTGCTCAGCGGGCCTCCCCTGGGGTGAGGGGAGTGCAGCCCAGTAGCTTGAGCATATGTGCTTTCTGTTTTGGGCAATAAATCTGCCTTCTACCAAGTGAACTCACAAATAAGAATTAGTGGTCGTATTTCAGAGACCAGTTTCACCCAGACCTATAACAAAAAGCTTCATTGCACTAATGTTGTGATGCTTTGTACCTTCCTGTACTTTACTACAGACTTCTTGCTACCACCCATTGCCACTTGTGTTCAGCGGTCCTTATTGTCGGGAGTTGAGAGACATTTCTTGATTTTCTCATCATCGGTCATTTGCAAATCAATATGATTACCTCTCTTTTTATATTAGTCCTTATCACCGTCAACCCTATCCCTGTGTTATATTTGTTTATTTATTTACTATGCATTTATTTTTATAGTTTTATATAGTGCAAACTTAACATAATAGGTAGAAGAGCACTTTACATTAAAAGTTTCATACATACATTTTTAATTTCTTTTCGGCGAAATTCACAAAGTACCATTATGAGGTCACGGATAATATTTCCAGCTCCATTTCAGTTTTGGCCGATTTTGTTACAGGGGGCCTTAATTGCCGACCCCCAGTAACCAAATCAGCCTCCCAGGGGTCAAAAACCGGCCCCCAGCCTAGCAGCCTACCGGGAAAACAACCGGTGCCCGCTATGGCCATTCCGGACCTGGTGATTACAGAGGAGCTTTCCCCAGACAGAGTACTGTGGGGAACTTGACACCTTGTGTAATTTGTCAATGTTGTACACGGATTGAACTGGGCAGGAGCAGTGGGAGCAGTGACCGGACAGAAGAGGTGACAGGAAAGGAGAGGTACTAGGGCAGGAGAGGTGACCGGGCAGGAGAAGTGACAGGTAGGAGGAGAGATGGGCAGGAGAAGTAACGGATAGGAGAAGCGACGGGGCAGGAGAGTTGACGTGTCAGGAGCAGTGACTGGACAGGAAAGGTGACAGGAAAGGAGAGGTGACGGGGCAGGAGAAGTGACGGGGCAGGAGAAGTGACGGGGCAGGAGAAGGAATGGGGCAGGAGAAGTGAAGGGGCAGGAGTGGTGATTAGGCATGGACAGGAGCGGTAACCGGCAGGAGCAGTGTACGGATAGGGGCAGTGAACGAATAAGAGCAGTGAACGGGGCAGGAGAAGTGATGGGACAGGAGAAGTGATGGGACAGGAGAAGTTATGGGGCTGGAGCGGGGATCGGGCAGGAGTGCTGACCGGACAGGAGCAGTGAACGGGCAGGAGCCGTGACGGGGCAGGAAAAGTGACGGGTGGGAAATGTGATGAGGCAGGAAAAGTGAGAGGCCAGGAGCAGTGACGGGGCAGGAGAGGCAACAGGAAAGGAGAGGTGACTGGGAGGGAGAGGTAACTGGGCAGGAGAAGTGACAGGGCAGGAGAAGTGACGGGGCAGGAGAGATGACGGGGCAGAAGAGATGAGGGGGCAGGAGAGGTGACGGGGCAGGAGAGGTGACGGGGCAGGAGAGGTGACGGGGCATGAGCTAGAGCAGTAACCGGGCGGGAGCCGTGAAAGGACGGGAGAGGTGAAAGGACAGGAGCGGTGAACGGGCAGGAGCAGTGAACAGGGCAGGAGCAGTGAACAGGGCAGGAGCAGTGAACAGGGCAGGAGCAGTGAACGGGGCAGGAGCAGTGAACGGGGCAGGAGCAGTGAACGGGGCAGGAGCAGTGAACGGGGCAGGAGCAGTGAATGGGGCAGGAGCAGTGAACGGGGCAGGAGCAGTTCCGGGACAGGAGAAGTGATGGGGCAGGAGAGGTGACAGGGCAGGAGAGGTGACGTGGAAGGAGAGGCAACAGGGCAGGAGAGGTGGCCGGGCACAAGAAGTGACGGCAGGTGACATGACAGGCAGGTGATGTGATGGGCAGGAGAGGTGACAGGGCAGGAGAGGTGACAGGGCAGGAGAGGTAACTGGGCAGGAGAAGTGACGGGGCAGGAGAAGTGATGAAGCAGGAGAGGTGACGAGGCAGGAGAGGTGACGGGGCAGAAGAGATGAGGGGGCAGGAGAGGTGACGGGGCAGGAGAGGTGACGGGGCAGGAGAGGTGACGGGGCATGAGCTAGAGCAGTAACCGGGCGGAAGCGGTGAAAGGACAGGAGCGGTGAACGGGGCAGGAGCAGTGAACGGGGCAGGAGCAGTGAACGGGGCAGGAGCAGTGAACGGGGCAGGAGCAGTGAACGGGCAGGAGCAGGGAACGGGGCAGGAGCAGTGAACGGGCAGGAGCAGGGAACGGGGCAGGAGCAGTGAACGGGACAGGAGCAGTGCCGGGGCAGGAGAAGTGATGGGGCAGGAGAGGTGACAGGGCAGGAGAGGGGACGTGGAAGGAGAGGCAACAGGCAGGAGAGGTGGCCGGGCACAAGAAGTGACGGGCAGGTGACATGACAGGCAGGTGATGTGATGGGCAGGAGAGGTGACGGGGCAGGAGAGGTGACGGGGCAGGAGAGGTTATGGGGCAGGAGAAGTGATGAAGCAGTAGAAGTAATGGGGCAGGAGCGGTGATTAGGCATGAGCAGGAGCAGTGAACGGGGCAGGAGCAGTGAACGGGGCAGGAGCAGTGAACGGGGCAGGAGCAATGAACGGGACAGGAGTAGTGAATGGGGCAGGACCAGTGAATGGGACAGGAGTAGTGAATTGGGCAGGAGCAATGAACGGGGCAGAAGTGACGGTGCAGGAAAAGTGACAGGACAGGAGAAGTGACGGGACAGGAGAAGTGACGGGACAGGAAAAGTGACGGGACAGGAGAAGTGACGGGACAGGAAGAGTGACGGGACAGGAGAAGTGACGGGACAGGAAAAGTGACAGGACAGGAGAAGTGACGGGACAGGAGAAGTGACGGGACAGGAGAGGCAACAGGGCAGGAGAAGTGACCGGGCAGGAGAACTTACCGGGCAGGAGAAGTGACCGGGCAGAAGAAGTGATGGGCTGGTGATATGACGGGCAGGTGACGTGACAGGGCAGGAGAGGAGTAGTGACCGGGCTGGAGAAGTAACCGGGCTGGAAAAGTGACGGGGCAGGAGAGGTGACGGGACAGGAGAAGTGATGGGGAAGGAGAGGCAACAGGGCAGGAGAAATGACCAGGCAGGAGAAGAGACATGCAGGAGAAGTGACGGAGCAGAAGAAGGGACGGGCAGGTGACGAGCAGGTGACATGACGGGCAGGTGACGTGCCAGGGCAGGAGAGGAGTAGTGACCGGGCTGGAGAAGTGACGGGCCGGAGAAGTGACAGGGCAGGAGAGGTGACGGGGCAGTAGAGGTGACGGGGCAGGAGTGGTGGTGAGCATAAAACAATGGATTTTTAAGCCCAGATTTCTGAACTGGGGTGAATGTATGACATTGTTCTGCATTCTGTCCATCAATTGTTCTTTTTGCATATGTCACCCCGAGTGGGACGGGTATGCCCAGACGTGGGTTCCGTGCTCTCCATACCACTGGAATCAAGCTATCCTGGCTGATGAGGGCTGAAAGCCCAAAACCGGTCCTAGGATGCTTGTTTCCAGTCCAGGGAGGCCCTGGCTTGGCAGTTCAGGCTGGGCTGTTCCCATGAGGCTCGGGGTCAAGACTGATTTGCATATGGCTGGGTCCAAACTGGAATGGCATGGTGAGCAAAGAAAAAATGGATTTAGGCCCAGATCTCTGTACTGTGGTGAATGTATGATATTGTTCTGCATTCTGTCCACCAGTTGTTCATTTTGCTACATTATGATTGAGCAGCTAGCTGGCTGACATGAATATGAAGGAGCCTTTGTGGGTTTCCGTGAGTCTAGATTCTCCTGAAGAGTCCCTTTCTCTTCTGAGCCCTGCTTTACACATGTGTACAGGAGGAGCCCTGTATTCATGACCTCAATGTTTGAGACAAAAAATAATCATGGATTTCTGAACAACGCATTAAGGTAACATGTTGTTCCTGCTTATATTTCACACGCTTTACATAAACCTGTATTCTCTATGAGTGTTTGCTTTTTCCTGAATTAAACCTCAAATAAACATGTTTACCCATTGTTTGAATTAAATAACGTTATAAGCTGTAACTGGTCAGTGAAATGCTAAACGTACTAAAAATTGGTATGTTTTGCTATTTCTAGCCACACCCCTGACTCCGTCCACTGATTCAATCTTCGGTTATTCCCGCCCCCTGATTCTCCACCCACAGTTCCCCTACTTTTTTTTCCCCACTTCGACCACTGGTTTAGTGCCCTTCACTTCGAATACTTGCGACGTCGAGTCAAACAACTCTGGCGTCATTAAATGTCACACAGTCCTTTGCAGTATTGTGGTTGCTCTCCTCGCTTTCGTTATTGACTGGGGTTTAAGTGGGCGCGAGCGAGCAGGAAGGAAGCAGTGTAATGGCAGAGTTTCTTGGTTTGACATTCTTTTTCTTGAAGAGCTAAGCAAAGCCTACAGGGTTCATTTAGATTTGGTGTATATTAACTGTGCATAGGTCGAAAACGTGTGAGCCCCCTGTTACGTCAGTATGCATGGTTTCCTCTGTCTCATTTAGAGAAAGGGTAACCGCTTGGTTTCCGATGCCAGTGCCTCACACAGTTCCGCCATTGACACCCCCTCGTTGGAAGCCCATCTAGTTATCTACCACGTGCACGGCCTGTGTCAGAAGGCCCGCGCCATTTTAAATAGCCTTTTCAAGTGTTTTTCCCTAACTCAGACCATAAAGCAAGTCACAGCGGAACTTGCAGGAAAAAAATGAAATGTTTATTGTTTTTTTTCTAAAACAAACTCCTATTTTGTCATTTTGTTTTAGAAAAACAAAAACGAATGCTGACTTTCTTTTTTAAAACCGCCCTGTGAATAGGGACGGTTTGATCTCCTTAGTTGCAATACTAGTTTTCATTTAAGTAATCCACACAGAAGTTTGTATTTATTACTTATTAAAACCCCTATATGGCTGTAATTGCACTTGATTGTATCTTTGACCTTCAAACATTAATTGCGACTGGTGACGACAGATGGCTTCAATGTCCCGATAGCCACTGATTTATGCTCCCGAAACATCCACTACATAACTTTGGGTTGTTTTTGATTGAATGACTTAAATTCCGTACCTTTGAATGGATTCTCACGCTGAACGGTTTTACAACCCTTTGTTTATCTTTTTGTTTCTGTTTCAACAGTATATAAGTTATCCACTGTAACTGTGCTGTCTGCACTCACTTGATGTCTTTTATGTGATTTCTTGAATGGTCAGTCAGTCATTAATGTTTATTCGATCATCAAGTGACCATAAAAGAACCACAGTACAAACGTGATTAAAACATCACATGAAGCATTACAGAGTTTGCGTCAAACGAAGACATAAAATAAGCATTAAACGACAATTGTTGAATCAACATGCGTTTGATGCCCTTGTATGTATTGCACGCTGTATAAAAGATGCAGTTAAAAAACAGATCCTCGCAGTTGGTAATGACTTCAGAAACTCCACGGCGGCCCTGCAGTGTCTGAAACTGCCCTGTTTTAAGAAAGGTAAAATTAGCAGCTTTCTTAATAAGACATCAAACTTGCAAAAAAGCATCAAGTGCAACGTGCTTTGTGCAGAGCGGCCATCACATGGGAGTACATGTAAATAGACAATGTATGTACCTTGCATCTGTTAAGCCACAAGAAAATGAACATTGGACACCCTTAATCTTGTTAGCAGAAACTTGTGGTGCAAATTACTAACCCAGGTTAAGTAAGGCCAGTAGAAATTGCAGCATGGGCTTGCCAGCTTCTTTGCGCAATCCCTCGTCAGTACACTTAGTTAAAAACATTGCCCTCAATATTTTATATTTTAGAGAACCTGGCCGCATAGGTTCCTGGGGTCTCAAAAAAAATCAGTTAATTTCAGACTGATGCAAGTGTTGCATATATATGAGGTCCATGGTAATTTTTAAACCTTGCACCAGCTTGAGGCAGTCATCTAGAACTTCCCGATTAAATGAAGTTTAACACTTGGTCCATATCTTCTGCCACAACAGAAGGGGTTGCAAGTTGACAATATCATTGACGTACCTTAGCTCGACTTTAGAGTGGCAGATATGGGTGCTAGTGGTTTTTGGCATGATAATAAACCAATGTCCGAGCACACACTTCACTTAGTACAATTCAAATTTCATAACACAATTCTTGTCTTTTTCTTGGTCTTTAATTTTCTTTCTCTTGATTGCCCAACACGTTTGTCATCGTGTAGGATGTTCCCCACAACTTCATCAGGGCTGGAAAATAACATAAATATAATTGTAGTGTAGTCAGGGCCGGACTGGCTACCGGGCAGTTGTGTGTCCTGCCGAGCAGGGGGATGATTTCGTTGATGGGGACCTGTGTGTGCAAAACGAAATTCGTTTTGCTTTTTTTATTTCAAAGCGCACGCACGTCCCCATCAACGAAATAAGCCCACACCACAGAGAAATCATCCCCCTGCTTGGCAGGACACACAACTGCCCGGTAGCCAGTCCGGCCCTGAGTGTAGAGGCATCAACACCACACATTTCACATATGCGTTTGTCATTGTGGAAACCTAAACCTTCCTTACCGATACATCGTAAACAGTGCATTGTCAACATCAACATTGTATTATATTGTATTGTAATTGCATTTATATAGCGCTTACTACTCCTAACTAGGCGTCAAAGCGCTTTTTCGGCGAGCAGCACGCTACTCCGGGACACATAAAGGATTAGTGTTGAATTAGTATAGTGAAATATGAAAGTAATTTTAAGTGGTGGATAGGTTAGTCAGTTATTTGGATTCGGAAGGATAGCAAAAGGATAGAGGAGGAAAAATGGTTTGTATTTATATAGCGCATGTTAACCCTGAGGGGGTGTTGAAGCGCTTTTTTTGGTGAGTAGTACGCTACTCCGGAAACCCATAAAGGACCCATAAAGGATCAGTGAGGAATTAGTACGGTGAAATATGAAAGTAATGTGAGTGGTGGAGATTAGTCAGTTATTTGGAGTGAGAAGGATAGCGGAGGGATAGAAGGGGAAAGAAAGTTTTGCATTCATATAGCACCTGTTACCCCTGATGGGTGTTGAAGTGCTTTTCTGGTGAGTAGCACGCTACTCCGGAACCCATAAAGGATTATTGTTGAAAGTTAGTATAGTGAAATATGAAGTAATTTGAGTGGTGGATATGCTATTCAGTTATTTGGATAGAGAAGGGTAGGTAGCGGGATAGAAGAGCGAAAGAGGTTTGTATTTATATAGCGCTTGCTACCCCTGATGGCGTTTTGAAGCGCTTTTTTGTCGAGTAGCATGCTACTCTGGAACCCATAAGGATTAGTGTTGAATTAGTATGGTGAAACATGAAAGTAATTTGAGTGGTGGATATGTTAGTCAGTTATGTGGATTGAGAAGGATTGGGGAGGGGTAGAAAGCGAAAAAGGTTTGCATTTATATAGCACATGTAACCGTTGATGGGGTGTTGAAACGCTTTATTGAGGAGTAGCACGCTACTCTGGAACCCATAAAGGAGTAGTGATGAATTAGTATAGTGGAATGTGGAATTTGGGAAGTGAACATGTTATTCTTTTATTTTGATTGAAAAGGATAGTGGAGGGATAGAAAAGGGAAGGATTTGTATAAATGTTTTTTTTCAGGTCATAGCAGTAGGAGGAGGTTTTTGGATGAGTATAAAGGGGTTTGGAGGGGAAGAGTCAGAGGGAAGAGTTTAGAAGGGTTTGTTTTTTTGGGATCGCTATAGTAAAAGAGGTATCAGATGATGCAAGGAGGGGTAGAGTAGTGGAGAGTCTCGCAAGGGCTATTTTGGGGATCATAGTAGTGGTATGGAGTTTGGGATCAATGAAAGAGTGGATGTAGAGGATATATTGATAGATGTATAGGCTGTGAAATAGGGTAGTGCATTGGAAAGAGAAGTAGAAAGACATTTGAGATGAGTCAGAAAGTTGGGCTACAAGATATATTGAGAGAAGTATAGGCTGAGAAATAGGGTAGTGCTTTGGAAATGCTAAATTAGAAGAAAGTGATATATATATAGATCCATAAGTACATTGAAAGTATATAGATGCATAAAGGAGGTGAGTATATGTAGATTAAAAGATATTGATAGAGGTATAGGATGTGAAATAGGTTAGTGCATTGGATATGCTTTTCAGGAGAAAAGTAACAAATACACAGATCCAAGTACATTGAAGGTACATAGATGCACAATAGCAGCAAGTACATGTAGACCAAAGATGCACCACATAAGCTCAGTTTTTCAAGAGTTATTGCACTTTAAAATAAAAAATACATTTTTAACAACAATTATTTTACATGTTTAAACAAAGCAATACCCAAAGGTAGATACATATCTATAGTGAAAATAAATGCTTATATACAGAAAGATATGCAGTAAATTTCTGTTTGCCTATGGTGCTTATGTGGGGAAGAAGCAATTCTTGAGTAGTTTTCTGAAGATAAGATGGCTGTTGGTGGATCTTATGTTGGGAGGTAAAGAGTTCCATAGTTTGGCTGCTTGAACAAAGAAGGATGTGCCACCCATGTTTTTTTTCTTGTATCTTGGGATTTTGAGGCGATGTGCTCCTTTAGAGCGGAGGTTCCTTTGTTGAATGTGTTAGGTGATTTTATTCCTGATGAAGAGCGGTCCCATTCCGTGTATTGCTTTGTGGGTAGTACAAAGCAGCTTGAACGTGGATCTTCTGGCAACCTGTAACCAATGCAGGGCTTTAAAGGCAGGTGAGATGTGGTCTTGAGGTTTGATATGCAAGAGTAGTCTGGCAGCCGAGTTCTGAATCCATTGTAGTCTTTTCATGGTTGTTAAAGGTGATCCATGGTAGAGACTATTGGTGTAATCGAGTTTGGACAGAACAAGGGAGATGGTAGCTTGGACCATGTGTGGAAATCCCAAATGAGGGAAAATTTGTTGCAGTGTTTTTATAGTGACAACGCTTGATCTCGCTAGTTTGTATACCTGGGCATTCATCGATAGCTTGGAGTCCTTGGTCATTCCGAAGTTTCTTACTTCCTTCGATACTTTAGGCGGTGATCCCAGTTCATCAGGCCAGGTGGCAAGCAGGTCATAATGTTTCCAATCGCCACACGTGAGTAATTCTGTTTTGGAAGCATTCAATTTGAGACATCCACTGATCCACGGCTCTGAGACAACTGAAAATTGGGTATTTTCCAAAGTCTTTGGGACATTCCAGCTGAAGGGGTATTTGCGTGTCATCTAAATAGTTATAGCACGTGAGGTGAAATTGATTGATCAGTACCGGAAATGACTTCATGTAGATTTTGGAAAGCATGGGCGGGATGATAGAGCCTTGAAGGACCCCTGCTTTTGTGGAGTATGGTTTGGAAGAGAAAGGTGGCGTATGGATGACATTAGTTCTGTTATGAAGGTAGGATGCGATCCAGTCTAGAGCAGTTCCCTCTATGCTGGCTTCATAGAGTCTTTGTTTCAGAGTGTCATTGTCAACTGTGTCAAAGGCAGTTGAGAGGCCCAAGAGGAGTAGCACAGCAACCCCGCTGTGGTCTACTGTATTCTTCAGGTCATCCCAGATGGCAAGGAGGGCAGATTCAGTGCCTCTTCCCGGACGGAATCATGTTTGGAAGTCTGAAAGTATGTCATTCTCTTCAATGAATTATGACATCTGGATGAACGCTGCTCTTTCTATCCATTTGCCCAGGAAAGGTCCATTTGAAATGGGTCTGTAGTTGTCAGGGTTCAGCGGGTCCAAGTTTGTTTTCTTCAGTAAAGGGTATATGTGTGACTTTTTGAGTTCTTCTGATAATATTCCGGTAGTTAAGGAATCGTTGATGATTCTTCTTACTGGAGTGGCAGCAGAGGTTGTTAAAAGATTAAAAGAATTGTCTTAAAAGTTTGTGGTGGGCACAGGTCAGAAGGGCTGCCGGCAGCCCTGCTTGCTTCGACCAGGTCCATAAATTCATCGTGTGAAATGTGTTGGATGGAATCAAAAGGCTGGGTTAGAGTATTCTTGGATTGTTGTTTTGTACAAGGGTTTGTGCTGTAGCTTTATTTCCGTTTTAAGTATGATTCCAATGTGTCTGCTTTGTCCGTGTAATGATTTGCCAGTTTGTCTGTGAAATCTTGAGTAACAGGAAGAGTTCCTTCTAGGTAATTTGGTTTGTAGAATTCATTCAGTATTTTATAGAATTCTTTGTTTGCACATTTAGTATTTTGAATTCTGTCTGAATAGTACCTTTTCTTAGCTTTTTGGATAGCTGATGTTGGAAATGGCCCTTTTTGCAGGGTTATCCCCAAACTTTTTGCTTTTTCTCCTATTTTTCCCTGACCTGTCTGTGTTAGTTTTAGGACTCTGGCACTTTACCACTGCTAATCAGTTCTAAAGTGCACATGCTGTGTAAATTGTGGTATGGAGTGTTGTTTCCATGTTTGGATATTTTATTTACCTGTTAGCCCCTAGTAAAGTGCATTGCGTGTGCCAGGGCTGGCGAATCAAATGCTACCCGGGGACCTGCAGCACTGGTTGTGCCACCCCTGTGAGTAGCCCTGAAAACGGTAACTCAGACCTGCCAATGTAGAGTCTGCACGCAGTTTGTAACTGCCATGTCGACTAGGCCAGTCCACACACTGGCCGGTCCCTAACCTTCCCTTTTCTTACATGTCAGACATCCCTCAGGTAGGCCCAAGGTACCCCTGTGGGCACGGTGCAATATATGTGAAAGGTAGGACATGACCTGGTGTGTGTGGCATGTCCTAATAGTGAATTACAGCCAATTCCGTTTTTCACTATTGCAAGGCTACCAGTTCCTCATAGGATAGAATGGGAGGTTTGTTTATAACATCTTATAAACATAACTGGCCCAGGGAATTCGGTAAGAAAATACAATTTAGTATGCCTGAACTCAGAATCTAAAGATGCATCTTTTAGTGAAGGTGATTTTTACATTCTGCTTTTGAAAATACCACTTTTAGAAAGTGGGTATTTTCTTGCTCAATCATCCCGTGTGCCTCTGCTGGAATGTGGATTGCCTGTCTGGGTTTTGGATGACAGAAGGCTGGGGGGCCGGAGGGGCTCCAGATGGACTAGGTAGGTCAGGGAA
The DNA here is from genome assembly GCF_964261635.1 of Lissotriton helveticus. Lineage (NCBI taxonomy): Eukaryota > Metazoa > Chordata > Amphibia > Caudata > Salamandridae > Lissotriton > Lissotriton helveticus. The sequence continues at coordinate 994,447,640 of NC_136067.1, forward strand.
TGGCTGATTAGACCTGGGCTATGATGGGGATAGGGGGAGGAGATTTCCTTGCATTTCAATGGGCCTGGTCTGCCTCTAACAAATGCCGTCTCCACCTCCTGCAGGGAATTCACACCAGAGAAGGCCCAGCTGGTTCTGGTCAGGCACAGACACCCTCTGCCTGAAAGATCAAAGGATTTTTGGACATAAATACTGGGTCCCAGACCCCTGAACTTTAGAACTCATCGGTAACAAGAAGACTGCCAAGAAGGAGAGCCAGAGAAGCTGCGAAAAGAAATGACTGGTTTGCTGGGTGCTGGCTGGGGTGACCTGCTGTGGCTGCTTCTGTCTTGGGCAGTGAAAGGCCTGAACTGGACCTTCTGCAATCAATTTGTGAGTCTCTCCAAGGGCTTGAGGTAGAGCTTGCCCCTTGTTCACGAAGTCTCAGGAACATAAAGACTTCAAGTTCTTCTGTCCGCAGCACTGGGGACTGTGTGTTTTGTGCTGCAAACAGAGGAAAAGCAACTCGACAACGTCTACGACTCCACTGCCGACTCTGTGTCCTGAAGGCACCCCAGAGGGCACCGCCGCACCGCAACCTTGGTCTCACCGACGACAACGCCACCAAGCCGCTGCTCGCACCACGACCTGTGGGCACCGCACTCCGCACCGCCTCACTTCACGCTGAAGCTTTGGCACCGCAGAGAGCACCGCCGCAATGCCGCACCACGACCCTGGTCTCACCAACGACGCCTGCTGACGCCGCCACCGAGCCACTGCTCGCACCGCAACCTGTGGGCACCGCACTCCTCACCGCCTTGCTTCATGGGGACGCCTTGGCCTGCCTTACGCCGCCACTTCCCACCAAAATCAATGCTGCTGCTTGCATCGTGGTTCGAGGGCACCACTCGTAAGTCACATGACGCACCGCCCTCATCCCGCACCGCAGCCTTGGCCTTCCGACGCTGGCATCATCGATTTCAGTTCGTCAGCCGACGACAGCGCTTCAGCAACGACACCGCTGCTGCTTGCACCGTGGCCTGCTAGCACCGTGGCGAGCACCGCCTTCATCTCGCACTGCGATCCTGGTCTCACCGACTACGCCATCTGACGCCGCCACCGAGCCGCTGCTCGCATCGCGACCTGGGGGCACTGCACGCCGCACCGCTGCACTTCACACCGCAGCAGCCGACACCTGCCGGCACCAGCGCTCCTGATTCCACCAGAGAGGAGCTCAACCTGCAATCAAGGGTCTCAGAGCCCTGCATTTGCCACAGGTACTGTTTGTGGGTCTTCCTGACACCATAGCTGGTCCGCGACCCCGCGACCAGCCAGAACTGTTGGATTTGTTGTTCACGACACAGTGGTAGCCCGGACGGAGCTACCCACACAAGGAACTCTTTTTAATCAGCTTATTTTCGGGACTGTGAACTTTTCAGTATAGTATTGTTGATTTTTATCATATTTGGTCTTGTCTTAAGTATATAAAAATTGGATATTTTTCTAAACTGGTGTAGTGTCCTTTTGTAGTGCATACCCTGTTTTACTGTTGGTTATGTGCAAATGCTTTACACACTGCCTCTAAAATAAGCCTGACTGCTCGTGCCAAGCTACCAAGGGGGTGAGCAGGGGTTATTTTAGGAGTGTAACTCCCTTATCCTGAGGAGAGTGGTGGTTTCTGCCTCGCTTTCGCGCAAGTCTCAGCTAGCCTGATATCCCATTTCTAACAGCTGACTTGTATAATCTGTTAATTTTCTGTTGGTGAAGTTTGTCTTGTTTGGTGTTTGTTTTGAGACAGGTATGTTGCAGCTTTCTAATTTGTTGTTTTATGTCTTTTATCTCTATGTTTCTTCAAGGCGCTTTTTTTCTTTTGTTCTGTTGTGTGGTTTTGAGTGGTATCAGGATGTCAAAAGCTTCCTGTAGTGACTCATATCGTTTTTGAACAGAATTTATTGTTTCCGTATCTGTACTGGATGTTAGTTGTGTTTCTAAGTGTTCCAAATTGAGCTTGTTCCACGGCCGATAGGTGGATGGATTGTTTTGTAGAAGAGTGATCAGTATTGTGTGGGTTTGTAACAGGTGTGTTTTTAGTGCCCGCATTAGCAGCTGTATTAGGATAGCAATGGTGTAGCTGTTGTGTCTAATGTTCCTCAACCAGCATGCTACGAAGGCATTTTGATTGGTCTGCGTGTGTACATGGTGGAGAAGGTGTTTGAGAGTGAGTTGGTGGGCTGTGTTGTTTTCGTGGTGTAACATTGTTGTGCAGTAGATATGGGGAAGCGAAGTTGTGAGGTATGGCATGTTGCTTATATTGTTTGTGTGTGTTTAGGGCGGAAGGTGTGTGAGTCAGGTGGTGATGCAGCATGTGGGTCATGTAGTAAGTTTCTAAATTGTCCAATGGATGAGAGGCGGTTAGAAGAGAGTTGCTGTGTTGCTGTATCTGTGTTGGATGTGGTGGAAGAGAGAAAGCTTGGCACTGGAGTTTGTTCCTTTGTGTGGTTTGAAAGGTGGGTGTATGTTTGTATTTTGTGATGGTAAGTATTATGAGGTGTTGCGCTTGATGATCTTGTTGTGCTGGTGTGTGTGATATGTTTTGTTTTTGAGGAGTAGTGAAAAGAGGTGCTGGTGTATTTGTTTCATGCAATGGATTTGTTTGTATAGTATTGTTTGTGAGAGGTTGTAAGGTAGAGGGAATTGTGATGTGTTTATGAGTAGAGTGTATGTTGTGTGTAGGAGAGAATAAAGTAGAGGTAAGAGTGTTTATCTTAGACTGGTTTGTTGCAAGAGTTAAAAAGTATGGTGCTGTGAAGTGTATGTGTTGTGTGTTTGTGTTTGTGTTGTTATGTTAGAAGGAAGAGGAGGGTGTTGGTTGGACAAATGATGGAAGGCTGATTATATGTTTGTTAGTGATAAAAAATGGTCTGTTAGAAGTTATTAGAGCAGGGAGCGTGTGTCTGGATGGGATGTAGGTATGTCGGGTGTTGAATGGCGTTGTGTTAGTGATGAGGGAATTGGTTAGTGGTATAGGATAGAGTTGTGTATTGTTTGTAAGGGATGGTGGGTATGTGTGGTAGTTGGGACAGAAGGGTGTATAGATGTGGATTGGTTGGTTTTGTATTGTATGCTGGTACATTGATTTGTACATAGGGTGGCGTGTGGTGTACATTTGGTGTGACTGTGTTACTTCATTTGTAAAGGGTTTAGGGCGGGTATTACTGAATGGGAAAATGGGCAACATTCCTGGCCCTGGTCCTGACCACTCTCGAACAGGCTCAAACAAGCAACTGCCCTTGTCCTCTCCACCATTAGCTCAGACGCCCGAAGCCTGGCTTTAAATAGCCCTAGTAATCAGGAGACCCCTGCATCCAATGGGAACCCTAGCCCTAACACTATCCAATCACAACATCAGCCCTATTTTCCAGAACCATTAGGAGACCATAACCTTACAGCCAATCTGAGCCCTAGTCCAAGCACTCAATCAGGTTCAAAAACACTAATCCCAATGTCCAATAGAGGCCCTATCCCTAGTGGCAGTCCAACCCCTAATTCCAGCAACTAATGACACAGGAATCCCTAGTCCCTACTTCTAATAGAAAGCCTAACCCTACTCTTAGTCCTACATCTAGTCCAGCAACCAATCACACCCGAAGCCACAATTGCTACTTCCAATTAAAGGCCTAACCCTAGCCCTAGTCCTAGTTCCAACCCTAGTCACAACAACCAATCACACAGGAAGCCCTAGTCGCTACTTCCAATAGAAATCCTAGCCCTAGCCCTCGTCCCAACCCTACATTGATTGAGTCACAGACCCAGAAACTAATGAGAACCCTCAAATACCCAACCAATGAGGAACTAACCCTAATCCTATAGAAACACCAGATACAACCACCAATCAGTGCACACGTGTACCAACCAATAGCAGACTACATAAAGTCCCAGAGACAGACAGGCTCAATCCACACTTTGGACTTCGGCAGGTGAGGGCCTAACAAACTGTCCTCTAACAATACTGTTTGTATAAAACCTTTACTCAATCTCCTAGCCAAAAAATGAAATGTACAGTCCCTATTAAGCACAGTTTAACCACTTCGGCGCTGATGACAAGCTCAGCTCGTCATCAGTTGCGCCGCTCGCACGCTGATGACGAGCTGAGCTCGTCATGTAACAAGCGTTTTTAAAAAACGCCGCGTACAGCAGGAAAAGCCGCCGCACGCATGCGGTTAAACAGCTCACAGCAGATTACAGTTGTCTCAGAGCACCCTCTGATGTAGAATATCCCTTATGCGGAGGGGCTGGTTTCACTGACTTGGTAACACAAAATGGTGGCTGGGGGTGCACTGCTTAACATACAGGTCTTAGCACAGTGAAAAGGAGAAATTTGGAGGGAAAAACTGATAGTCATGGAGAATGAGACTGCAAATCCCACAATTCTACAGGTTAAATAGAAGTAGTCACGGGCAGGGAAAACCACAAGTTTAAACAAAAAACAAGTGATAAATTATGCAATCACGGGCAGGTTAAAATTACAATTTAACACTGTAACATCAATAACATTCCTGTGCCACAAACACAGATCAGGGTCTCACCTAAGAACTTCTAGCATCTCCTGGTATCTTATACACGACCACTGTGTTCTGCTGTCACATATAGATTTGTTGTGGCAATGCAATTAGTAAGGCGCATTGAGAGCAGTGAAGGCACCATCTTGATGAATTTAAGTAATTCTCAAATAATGGAAACTTAGATGAAAGCAGCTACCCAAGAAGAACAGAAAAGTACTTACCAATGAGGTGATGTGTCCATGGGGAACGTTGTCCAGATCCTCTTCCATTTTGGCACAGTGCTTTTTCCATAAGCATAAACATTGTTATTATCACATAACACCCTGTATAAACCCTTGCATGAACCCTACAATGCAGTTCAGTGTGTCATAAGATGTGAGAGTGACATGGTGTAGTAAAATCCAATCTCTAATGGTGACTATTGCACCTCTATAGTGAATATACTCACACCCTTTAACTAGTGAGCACCAGTGTAACACAGTGTATTATCACACAAGAGTATTGAGCTTATAGCATGGCCTGCAGTCTTTTAACAAAGCCAAATTCAGCCCTCTCCAATACAGGTATGTGCAACATATTGTCTTATATATTGTCCTCAGATCTGTGTTGCCCAGCGTAGTCTCAAAGCTAAGGACCACCTCTTGTAGTTTTCAGTGGACCTCAGAGGTGTTTATCATCGAACAAAGGGCCAGATGTAGGAGAGCAAATACCGGTCGGTAACGGCCGATTTCGGCCGTTACCGACCGGTATTTGGTGTTGGCATGTAGGGGGCTTGAGATTTACATAATCTGTAAATTCACCGATTCTGTAAATTTACTGAATCGGTAAAATACAGAATCGGTAAATTTACAGATTCTGTAAATCCAGATGTAGGTGGCACCTCAAAGAGTGCCACAGGCCCTTAAGAGTCTGTATTTTACCACACAATCCTATTGTGTGGTAAAATACCTAATTCAGGTGTGCATGCACATCTGTGCATGCACACCTGTGCAATGTGACACACAGACATGCCCTTAGGGCATGTATGTGTGCCACATGTCACACAAGCCTGTACTTGGGGTGCTAGAGGGTGTCAAAGTGACACCCCCTGCACCCTTGCAGGATTCAGTATTTACCGATTCTGTAAATACAGAATCGGTATTTCCCATTGATTCCTATGGGCTTCAAAGCCCATAGGAATCAATGGGAAATACCGATTCTGTATTTACAGAATCAGTAAATACAGAATGTTACAGATTCGGTAATTCTGAATTTAAAATTACCTACATCTGCCTCCTTCCTATTTACCTACTCTTAAATACCGAATCGGTAAAATTCGGTATTTAAGAGTAGGTAAATTGGAATTACCTACATCTAGCCCAAAGTCCCCAGATATGTATCTGAAGGCACAGTGCAAAGTTTTGTACTGTTCACCCTAAAGGCTGATGCAGCTGATAAGCTGCTAGATCCTTTTTCCTGACACCTCAACCGATTATGATGCATTTTGAGTAATCTACAAATAAACATGTAACAGTTACACGTTTAAGAAACATTGAAAAAAGACCAAAAACCGTAGTTACTGCATCATAAAAGCATGGAGATAAATGTAGACTTGACAAAATCATACATGCAGGTTCTTAGTTTATAAACAAGCCTTAGTTGAAATGTAATTTTAATGGGCCTTAGAGTGCTAAACAGAAGTACTCATATGTTATGAAAGTTGTAACCATACTTATCGAAATAGTAATGTGTGTGAAGATATTTATGAAATCTAACATGATCTAGATAACTTTATGTTTGATGTTGGATGTTATTCTGAAATAAATTATTTGCATATGTGAAAATAGCACCAAATGAGATAAGAAAAACTTATGCTGCATAGCCATATTTAGCGCAATTGTCCTGAAGCTACCAGAATATGATATTCATATATGTACTAATGTAAAACATTTAAAACAATATTAATATTTTATGATTTGAAATAATTTTATATGTTAGTACTTTGAAATTTTAGTAATATGCCATAGTTATATGTGCTCTTTATAATTCAACAAGTAACATATTCTGAATGCTCAGAAGCTGAAATGATTCTAGAATATTGATTGGCTTTTATGAAATGTTTATTTCTATTACTTTACATTCTCCATATTTTAAAACAATTTCCTTGTAGGCCTGTATTTTCTGATTTTGCTTTATTTCACACTTGTGGGAAGTTTCCTTAAACTTACAGTGTAAAGCGAAACTGTTTCTTACTAGAAGAGTTCTCACTCTCATATGAAGACTATTTATTACAAAAGTTGCCACTTTGAAAACATCGGCTTTGGGAAACTGTCCTCTTGCACTCGCTCATGTTCCTGTAGCTAAAAGATAATTGTTTTGAGGGTTACGTACACCGGATGATCTGACAAAGCATATGTCTTCTACCACCTCTTTCTATAATATGTTTCTTCCTTTATGCTGTATGACATTCACACTATAAGAAGTGACAAATGGACTGAGTGGTCTGACACGATGAGGTGACCAAGGAGGTGTTGCCACCGGAACTAAAGGATGATATTATACATTGCTCAGAAGGAGAGTATGGGCATTGCATCTTATTCTTCATCCATCCACTTTCAACATTTTTGCTTTGATCCCAGAGACTGGCTTTAAGAGCTTTGGCAGACTCTATGTGCTTTCTTTTGGACTGATGCAAATGCTGTGTGCACTTTTCGGGCCCCACGGACCATGCCTAAAACCTCGGCATCATACTCAACTCTTCCTTCACCATGACCCGACAGATCAATGCTGTTACCTTCATCTGCTTCTATATCCTCAGCATCCTCCGCAAGACTTTCAAGTGGATCCCACCCTCCCCCCCCGAAGCCAGAAAGACCGTCACCCATGCCCTCATAACAAGCAGACTGGCATACAGAAACGCCCTCTATGCTGGAATAAACAAATCCCTGCTATGTAAACTCCAGACCATCCAGAACACCTCAGCCAGACTTGTCCTCGGCATCCCACGGCATGAGCACATCACCCAACACCTGCGAGACCTACTCTAGCTCCCCGTTGAAAAGAGAGTAACCTTCAAGCTACTCACCTATGCCTACAAATCCCTCCACAACAGTGGTCCCAATTACCTCAACAAGAGAGTCTCCTTTCACATACCCAAAAGGATCCTCCGCTGACCTCGCCCTAGAAGAAACATTGCGCATCAGCAGAAACAGAGTGGGGGGAAGAGCCTTCTTCTACATCACAGCCAAGGCCAAGAACGAGCTCCCAGTCAACATCAGATGCTCCCCCACTCTGCACACCTTCAGGAAGAGCCTTAAGACATGGCTCTTCGGCTGAACCAAAGCTGCACCCCCTCTCCCCCCACTGCAATTGAGCCCCCCATGGGTGAGTAGCGTGCTGTAAACCCCCTGATTGACTGATTGATTGATTGATTGACTCTTTCCCTGATGGGACCAGGCTGATGAGCTGTTGCAGCTCATGTTCTCGCTGAACTTTCCAAAACTCTCTTTCCACATATGGCAAGCCTAGATTAATTAGATTGTCCTGTAACCTTTAGAGATTACATGTTTATTACTTTTGATCAAGTTTAATTATTTTAACTAAACCAGAGTCTATGTTTTTCTTGACTTAAGTTGATTGTGCATTCCAATTGATTTGTTAACGACAGAAACTGACAAATATAGAGAAATCCCTGTTTTTCAGGGACTAATGCTATTATTTTGCATTGCCTTAACAGAACTTCAGGTTTGCCTGATTATAGCCGGGTTACATTTTTTAAGATGATTTGGACTAGGAGTAATAAATCTTTATCTATATAGTCTGGTTATGAGAGTCTTATACCTGAATCTAATTATTTAATTTGTGAATCGGATATTCAATTTCTGATCCTCGTTGGATATTCATCTCCTACATCCAACCTCTCAGAGGTACAATTACAAGATCCATTGGAGGATCAAATAAGTGTTAGAAGAATTAAGTTATAAGACAAAAAATAGATCAAATAAAAAAGGTCCCAATGTCCACTGCAACATGGCTATATCTTTCTTCTTCTGAGATACAAAGACCATTGTTTGGTGTTCTGCCTGATTGTCCACAGATCCAGGTTATTCATGAAAGCCCAGAACCAATCTAGCAATCGCTGAAGGCCTATCACAGCTCTAGCAATTAGGACCGTGTTGTTGGCATAGATCTTCACTGGAACACTGCAAATGCCTACGCGTGGGCGGTCAGCATTGAGATCCAGTAATTGTCCTTCTAAGCCATTGACATATAATGAGAAGAGAATGGGTGCCAAAACACAGCACTGGCAATGACCTCTTGCAGGGTTAAAGGCTTCAGTTAACTCCCTCTCACCGGGCCGAACCTCACACTAGTGGTCACCTCTAGATGGAGTTCCTTCAAGAAGTTGACAATGTTCATCTCTTCCCTGAGCTCAGTTATAATACTCCAGAGCTTTGATCTGCTGACAGAGTCAAATTCTGAGCTCCAATCCTTGAAGACTTGGTACACCTTTCCTTCCTTGGCCACTGTCTACTTGTTTATTAAAATATATAAGTTGATACACTGTTCTACTGTCCCAAGGCCAGTGAAAAGCCAAATTGGTGGCCCAGAGCATTTTTTTTTAACTCATCTAGGTTTGCCAGCGCTCCAACAAGATCCTTCCCATTATTTTTGCAGTAGTATTTATTAGCTCTATGAGACGGTAGCACTGTGGGTTCCCCTTAGAGCCTTTTTTTAAGACTGGAACAATGATCATATGTGAACAGATCTTGGAAGGGCCCATGAATAAAGAAGCCTTTTCAGAAGTGGAGCCCACAAATGCATTTTTACCTTGAAAAGGTCTGCTGGTATCTCATCTGCCTAAGAGCTTTTCCACCAGGGCATCTGCTAAGTGCATCTATCATACCACTCAGTTCTATTTCTAGTCATGAGAATGACATTGAAAAGCAAGAAGCTGGGGAAGCTCTGGGTACAATTGCTGCTGTTTCAGTGAGGATAGAACCCTCCAAGGAGGCATGGCCGGAATATAATTGAGTAAAATGAATGACCCAAGCTTCCGGTAGAATTTCTGTGTCGAGCCCAGACTACTAGCCTTTTGTGAGATAGGTACCTCAATGTTTTCACCAAGGCACAACAGAAAATCAGAATAGGTTGAACCCACTAGTGCTGAAAGAAAAAGATCGTTGTTAACTGTTACCCAATTCATGATCACCCCTTTATTGTATGTATAGGGTAGGGGATTTACCGCCCCTGTCTCTTTGAAAAGAAATCATTACAAATTGAAATAGCTATGAGCTTGTGATCGCTGAGCGGCGAGACTAACAGCATATATTCATCTAACCATTGTCTAAAATTTTGCAAGAATAAAATAAAATCAATTAGGCTAGAACAACCCCTTCCAATACAAGTGGGGATAATAACTGGATTAGTGGTCAGGGAATCAAAGGTAAATATCACGTTATATTTGTAAGTACCAAACTGAGGGGCATATTAACAAGTGGCAGCGATAATTATCGCTGACCGCTGTTAGCGTAAGAAAATCTATCGCGGGCGATAATCTCTTTGTTAGCGTTGTATTAACAACGCTTAACGCCATGGAGATACAAATCCCAGCAATGGCGGGGATTATCACCGTTTTCAATGGAATATCGCTGGTTTTCCAGCGTTATTCCATTGAAAATGGTGATAACCTTGTTGATAGGGCAGGGTAATCTTAGCCATGTAATCCACCTCCGATTGGATTACACGGCTAAATCAGGTCACAAGCAGGCATTAGGAAAGTAGCGTTAACTGTGGTTAGCGCTACTTTTCCTAACGCTCTGCTTGTTAGCGTGCAGCTTGATAATAGGAGAAATGTCGCTTAGCGACATTACTCCTATTATTTTGCTCTGGAACGCCCACTTTGCATCTCATTAGGGATGCAAAGCTGGGCGTTGTTGAAAGGCTCGCTAAATCAGCAAAACACGCGATAGTGTGTCTTTGCTGATAAGGCGATGAAATTATCGCCGCTTTTCGCCCGAAAACGGCCGCAAAGACGGCGATAATTTCACATCGCCTCCTTGGTAATATGCCCCCAGGATCTTCTCCATATGGACTATGAACAAAATGTGTAATGGGATCTCCATCACCCCCCCACCAGCCGGCAAGACTCGGTTAGTGACAGTTGGCAGTGATTCGTTTTAAAATCCCCACCCACACAATCACATAACTACCATTTATGTTACTCACACTTCGCCCAATGTCCTTGTGCAATGATTTAGCTATAAAAGTATTACTTGAATCAAAACTATTGTTATAAAAATGTATCAGAAGCATGTATTTGGCTTGGCAGTTTATCAGGATGACTTGATAGTGTGGAGAGTTCAGACTCGTCCATAGTGCCCTGGCCAGAAAAGCAGGAGAAACAAGTGTGATGAATCATCCCAGGGCCTTGCCCATGGACTCTGGTGCAGCAGATGTAAAATAGGTAACAAAGCTGTCAATGTACAGGGTCTTTCAGCCAAGTTTCCTTCATACAAAATACTGCATAATGTTTAATGACGTTTAGCCAATCCAGGTTAGTCAGCTTGGCTGCCAATCCTGCCACATGCCATGAAGCTAGCCTTATAGTTTTGCCTGCATCAATCTCATGAGGGTTCCCGGCGATGCCTCTCTCAGTAGAGACAGTTATATTAGGTGTGATAGTCCGAGGGCTATTGATCCTGCAATCTATAGTTGAATAACTTGACTGGCTGGGGACAGTAGCCTGATTTGAGAGTCAATCCAGCTGGAATAACTGTGAGATGGGCGTAAACCTGTTCATAACAATCACAAGGCGAGACAAATGAGTGGTTATCGAATTCAGGCTTCCTGATGGTCTATAGGAGAGACCCAGGCAGGGGCGTAACACAAGCCCACGCATCCCCCGCAGTGCGGGTGCCCTGAGCTGCAGGGGGCCTCCTCAGCACTGTACTCACGTCGGAGCGCTCCAGATTAAATACGGATGGGGGCCCCTCTGTGTACCTTGCAGGGGGGCCCCTTCAGCTCTCGTTACGCCACTGGACCCAGGGGGAGCGCCTCAATTGTGGATGGAGCAAGCACAGAAAAATTAGGCCTTATCAGGATATACTTTGTGAAAGCTCTAGTCTTAATGTTAACAACAATGCAATCACTGCTGTCAGGTTTGGGGTCACTTCATACCCAAGAAACTCTCTGAACAAGATTGATCTAACTGTGGATTTGTCCTGGATCCCCCGCTCCCCCCCACAGTTTATGTTATGTTACGTTATGTTAACATTATTTATACTGCGCACAGCTGCCCCAGCAAAGGGGCGTCCTGGCGCTTGAACAAGTACTAGAACATAACGCGCAGAAAGGAGAAAGAAGACGGCTAACCAAGTACAGAGAACAGGAAAGTTTTAATAGCACGCCTAAAAACGGACAGATTATCCAAAGCTTGAATGTGCACTGGGAGAGAATTCCATAGCCCAGCGGCAAGCACTCGGTTGGAGCGGCCACCCATCCTGCTGAGTTTAAAACGGGGGCAGACCGCGAGATGATCGAGTCCTCCACATTATTTAGTAACCTATTGTAATTACCATGTGTGCATGGTCACAGAGGGGGAACACCTTTTAGAACCAGTACGAAAGGAGTGGCCTCTGGGTGCAATTTCAAAATTGGAAGCTCCGTAGGGTAGAACCCCTGAGTGTGCTCCTTGCCCCCCACATGGGCTTGTGCAATGCAGTCATCCAATGACAGCGCCGGCTCCCCCATTGGTCCTTGTTTTTCCAGGGGTGAATCTGGGTTCTGGTTGGACTGTTGGAGGCTGTCTAGAATGAACTGAGGCTTCTCTGTGAACTTCGGCTGTCGCCCAATACTCACAGGTAGTCGTACCAGCATCCTTTGTCAGAGGGCCTGAGGAATGCCACATGAACTAAGACCCCCTATTAAGGGTATCAAGTGAGTCCAACCTACCAAAGACTTCATTGATAAAATCTAACGCTTAACTTTTCTAAGCTTGTGAGTTTATTCATCAATTCTAATATCGGGAGTAAGTTTTCAACCACAGACAAAGCTGTCCCCTCCCCTAATAGATAGGTGTCCTGAGCAGATTTGCCTTTCCTGCGTTGAGGATGTTTCTTTTTTGCTGGGGGCGAAGAGCACTTTGAGTCTGATGCTTTTAAACAAGCAGGCCCCATCTCCAAGGGGTGGCGGGGCACCTTAGAGGGAAAATGGGGTGGTGTGTCACATCCAATCTTTAGAATGAATAATACATAAATAAAGTACATCCGATGAGATTGGCGTGATCAATATAAATACCGTGAATGGAGAACAGGGGAACCTCTCACTAGTCAATGGTGGAGGGTCAAAGGGCTCAGCGGCTCTCAGTCAAATGAGGGGGAGAGTGAGATGACACCTGCAAGAATAAGGTGTCTATCAGCCCAAAGGTGTGTCTTAAAGGAGAGACTTCGAATGGACAAATAGTAGGCTCTAAATCACCACACTTACTCGGGTAAATGTTATCAGGGTGGTCCAGGTAGGTCAAGGATTCCATCAAAGAGAAAAGGTACAGCTCCCGTATCTTAAGGAAGAAGCAAGCATTCCTGAATGAATCAAGGGAATTAGGCGATCTATTCAAAGAGGAAAGCACAAAATCAGCTGCTAAAAACAGGAGCCAGTCGGTGGTACTGACAAATAACATCTTACACAACAGTCAAATTGACTTCAAACCTGTGACTGGAAAGCGGGAGCAAATGAAGACCAAATAAGCAAAGGTTTCCCAAGTGTGGAGTGGCACAAGTGTGCCATCTCGGGAGCCGAGTGCGCGGGGATAGTATTCTCATAGGGCTTACACTGAAAGTGATGTGTCAATTACCGGTGATACCGGTGAAGTCGGAAGCGTACGTAACATGCAAGTGATTGTCAACAAACAATTAAGTTTGGCACAAGTCAAAAAGTGTGAGTTCCAGTGATGTTAAAAAACACACTAATAAGGCTGGCACAATAATTCCCAGATGCCTAGTCCCAACTAGTGACATCATCGCCTAATGAACTCAGCAAACACTCACCACAAGCCGCCACAGTGCCGGTGTCCGTTGATCTCCAGATAGTTTGATCAAATGGGCTGGCTGAGTCGAACAGCTTAAATCGCCTCAGTGTAACGCGGAATGGGGGCCCCAGGGGGAGCAGAGCGCGAGCGGTCTCCCCCTGGGATCTTTCGCCCAATGGACTAGACCGAGAGCAGAGATAGGCCAGGTAAGTATGAGGCAGGGGCGCGTGCTGTAGAACGTTACAGTGTGCGCTGAGGGAGGTCGTGAGGCGGCAGCTGGGTGGCGGGAGGTGTTTGTTTAGTAAGTCCCACCCTCCCACCCAAAAAAAAATAATAATAATAATTTTTGTTTATAAATACACGTCAGTTGCCACTGTTAGATAGGTAGCTCCCAGGCTAAGAAAAGTTGTAGCGTTTGTTTTGGGGTGGGTAAGTCTGGAGCGGGCTTACCCATCTTGTATTTTGGGCAAAAGAAAGGTGAAAGGAGTAAAGGTATCAAATGAAGAGAAATGAAACACTAGGTTTGGAAGGAATGTGATAACATATTAATGATGGTTTCGGTCTGAAAATGCTAATATTTTATACGCAGGAAAATATTAAAGGTTTTGGCACGTTTTACTAAATTGTTGATCCTATAAACACAATTGCCTGAATTTGGAGTTACCTGATCTAAAATAAAGGTGGCCTTTTTTGCTATATAATAAACATGCGTCTGGGTCTGGTTATTTTGGGCGAAGCGTGCAGGAGAGCAGCGTCGCATGACGTCTGCGGGCATGCAGAAGCTAAATGCTGCAGAAGCTAAATGCTGTTCCTCAACTGAGCCGATTTCATGCTCAATTGCCCCCAAGGCATTGGTAAGAGAGGACACTATGGTGACTTGCAAAAAGTTAGCCTTTCTAGAGGTAGACTTTCTCTTGGCCATAGTAGGAATGCCAATAGTAATACCAAGATCAATTAAATCAATGAATTTAGAAAATGTTCCAACTTGGATGGAAAGAAATCTCAGAGGGGTGGCCAAGCCCAGCCTCTTCCGTCTTCTGGCGGGTGCAGATGGGCCCACTCTTGGCCCGGGGTGTCCAACTCACGTCCAGTAGAGCGGGCAAGTGCTTTAAAGCGAGGTGACAACAGGATCCCTCCTTTTCTATCTCACAGGTGGTCAGCAAACTCTCCAGAGACGTAGTAGTCCCATGCAGCAGGAAATCGCTTTATTGCACGGTAACAACAGGGCCCCTCTTCCTCCACCACCTGGCAGTTCAGCAAAGACTCCAGGGATTCTCCACTTGGAGGACCGGGGAGATAAGGTGGCTGTTGATTTGTTGGCTGACCTTGAAGCATGTAATTTGATCTTGCACAATAATGAACCCACGCATTTGAAGGGTCTTCTATTGGACCCTTTATTTTCCAATGTTTCACTCCTGGAGGCCTCATCGCCATGTCCCCTCCCCTGGTCAGACCATTTTCTTATTCCTTTTAATTTGACAATCATGATGGATTCTAGATCTGAATGTAAAGGCTCTATTCGTTCTTCTCATAGACCTTGGCCCAAACTGTCCTTTGACGACCTAACCACTGCCCTTGAACAATCTATTCCTGCCAAACTTTTGAACCCCCTTGAAGCAGATCGCAGTTTTCATAATTGGTTACTAAAAGCACTGGATTTGGTGCTTCCTAAGAAGTGTAGTACCAAGAAAAGTAATGGGTTTAAAAACCCCTGGTACACAACTGAACTGCGCGACCTTAGAAAAGTCTGCAAACGTCTGGAACGCGCTTGGCGGAAAGACTGGTCTAATAATAGTAAAGTCTCCAATCAGGAAGCCATGAGGACATATAAGTTAGCCTGCAACCGCACGAAAGCGGCCTTTTATGAAGAGAGAATCAGGACTGCTTCCAGCTCATCTAGAGAGACATTTACTATAGTTAAGGAACTCCTGAACACCCCCTCTCCTTCACTGCCACAAGCTAAGAGCACAGCTCGGTGCAATGAGCTTGCACATTTTTTTGATAACAAGGTCAGAAAAATTCTACAAAATATTCCTCTTAGTACTCTTGATAGAGCGCGCGAGGCCACCCGACCAATAATTTTCGCCGTATCCAGCTTCAGGGCCCATATACTTTCAAATCACCATATACATTGACCAGGTGACTTCACGAGCTCTACCAATTTGTGTGTGTTCCCTATTATGTTTTTCTCAGTGCACCCGACTTACCATCCACCGATGCGGGTACCTAATGACCACAATGAATCAGGGAGCTAGCTGTAAAAGGAAAGGCAGCAAAATACAAACCCAACCAATAACATTCAAAATACTGTTGAAATGACCACGGACAACTAGAAGTTTTAAAATGTTTATCTAAAGTTCATAGTTTTCTTGCATCAAATACACGAGAATGAGACATTCAATGACTAGTAAAATGTAAATGATATAACTATAGAGAAATAATGACAGGGTAATCATTGAAAATTGCTATTGAATATAAATGAAGAATACTACACAATCTCAAAATCTTCAAGCATGGACAGACTATGCATGGGTAACTATAGGAAGGCCTATAAAGAGTAACACGCTAAACTTAAAGTGAACGGGCCTTTGAACAGTCTAGGTAAGGAGGTTCTAGACCATATCAGAAAATGACAAACTGCAATGCAAAATATAATTTCTAGCAAGTGAGATGACATGGGAACACGATTTGCGAGATAATTGCAAATGACTTTCAATGATTTGCGGAAAGCATGGAAAATAACATATGCCAAAGTATCGCTTTATTAAAGCAAAAGGTAGAAATATAGAAAGGTGCAAGTTTTAAAGAACTTAGAACAGTATTTACCTAGACTGGTGTGGAAGCCAAACCCTGGCCACGGGTCAGTTTAAGGACAGGAAACCCTCAAGGAAGGATACCCCTCAAAGGACAACAGGTGCAGAATGGACACCCCGGACAGGACAGGATACCCTCGGATTAGGAATCAGGATGGGACCTCAGGACAGGACAGCAAACCCTCAGGACAGGACCGCTCAGGACAGGACCGCTCAGGACAGGACCGGAACCCACAGCTCGGAAGCAACGCCTGCGCTCCACCCGCTCTGCAGCTATCGATCAAGACCCCGATTGGGTCAGCGAACTCCCAGCAAAGTGCTTCGCCAGCACTTTAAGGTTCAGTAAAACCTTAGTCTATGGTCAAATTCGGACAGAGTGCTCCGCAGCTCTCTGTATCTTCAGCCACCTATTGAGTGCGATGGGTCAGTGACAGGTCAGCTAAACCAGACAAGTCGGACGATTCCCTAGGTGAACCCAGGGTAGATATACGTTTTGGGGAAGTGTACCACCCCCCAATGTTGCAAAGTGTCAGAATCCCTCAATTCGGATTGGTCCTAAGGTAGGATTTGGGTAACACACCAATCATAACACAACATTTCAAGCCTGTATTTGCATACTTGGGTACCGCCTAGAGAGATTGGGGTTCTCATGAGAAATTGCAGAGAAATACAGTAGGAATATTACAATGTTTCTGAATAAGGACATGTGACTCCGTTCAGCCGAGTTTTCAGGTCGGTTCTCAGGAGCATCTTGCCCATCACTGCCAACTGGCTGTGTTCCATCAGTCAAGGTCCACTGTGCCGCAGAGAGTTTGCGCAGGCGCAGAAGGGACCTCCAATATGGCTCTCCTCTCTCTCAGACCCCCATTCCCCGCGGTACATGAAAAGTAAGCGAAAACAAATTAATACATAATAATGTCATCATGAAAACACACCACATGGTTGGTACTTTAAACTTATCATCAAGAATTATACCTATGCAGACTAAATGTTAGCTACATGAAAACAATGACACGAGCGAACTGCACGAGCAGTATAAGCTATGTATTACGCATGCGCATAAATTTCCCTCCACTTCTGCAGACGCGTCAGGACACGTGAGTGTGGCTGACGCATGCGCAGTAACTAAAATACAAGCGGCGGCCATATTAAAGGACACGGATTAAATGCATTAGAAATACACATAGGCAAGCTTCGTAAACTTTGCCCAAACAAAAATAAACGTTAGTAAAACATACATTTGTTACCTTATTACACATAAACGAGGTTCTTGACTTCGGCAAGCCGCAAAATATGCGCAGCTTTGCTTCATCAATCCCCTCTTTGATGATATTTACTATCATCACAAAATATAATGGAACCAGATGCCAACTTTCTTTCACACTTTATACAGCTCTATCTCTTCCAACAATCGCTCCAACTTCTCTCTTTCAGTTCTGGTAGGGTGAGAAGTATTCACCTTCTTGTATATCTGATCATTCACTTCCTCCAATTCAATCTCATCCACACTCCGTTTCAACCCCCTTGCATTTACCTCGTGCTTTTTGGTGCGCTTGCGGCATTTACAACAGATAAAAATGAGAAATATGATAAGACCTATAATTCCAATTGGCATCAGTATCTTGAACAATAAGCTTTTACCTACGCTAGCAAGCCAATGACCTACATTTGAGAGACCATCTACCAGTCTCTTCCAGGCACTATCAACCTCGAGTGGTTTGAGTTCCTTTGTCAAATTAGTAATGTTTTTCACATATCTTTTGATCTGTACACTTTTGTCCGGAATATAAGTGCAACAATGTTGCACCTTCAACATCCGGCAGACTCCGCCCTCTTTTGCTAATAAGGTGTCAAGAGCAAGTCGATTCTGCAAAACCATTGATCTGATCGCAACCATTTCAGTATTGACCAGCAGAAATCCATGAGCTGTTTCAGTAGACAGCACATCCACTATAGTAGACAATTTGCAAATTCTGTGAGTGTTCAGAACCACTCCCACTCCAGGTATCAGTGCACTGAAAATACTACCCATAATTTCACCTATACTTTCTCTTTTACTACGCACTAAGCCATTAGTATTTTCATTGCTTCCAGCTCTTCCATTCACATGATATATTTTCGGGAAGACAATACCAAAATAGCAGCTTGCATACCAGTGATCCGGCAATTTGAAATAAGCCTTGTCCCCACAAATATAATAAATTCCAGGAAACACAGGCTCTGACCCATTTTTGAAACCCCAACCTCCAATTACCTTGTAATTATGTTCGCATTCACTGGAACCAATGAAAACATTATTATAATAGCTAGTCTTCTCGCGGTGAAGACATAGCTTGCCTTTCTTTTCAAAATCCAGCAACAGAGCAGGTCCCGCCCCACCATTTGAGGTGCCTTCCATGTTTTCAGCCCACTTTGGCTTTTTCTGACTTTCGTCATTAGCCTTCTTTTGTATTTTAATTCTCCTTTTCTCTGCCATGTTCAGGAACATCTTTTCCTGCTCACGCAAAGAACAAGTCAAGTTATCTCTGTGTGCATCAGCTATGTCAATGTTACCTATAGTCAAAAAGTAGTCTCCCATATATCTTATGGTGTCACTTTTGGTATGTACAGGATTCAAGTTCCCACGTATAGGAAGTTCAGAAAAGATCACGTCATTGTTAGAGTAATAGTACTATAACGGTCCTCTTTTGTAAAATAAACTAGCTAAAATGCTACAGGAGATTCCATATGTCAATGGCAAGTGATGGTATGTCACGCCTTCAGCCACTGAGGTAGGTAGCTTCATGCAGACATAGCAATCTTCAATTTCCATAGTCTCTACATAGTGTATTAACAAGTTTGCAAAAACATTTAAGTGTTAATGATAATGTAGTCCTCCCTCATCTGATGCTTCTACGTCTCGTTTTGTTTGTCTCAGTGCTCTCTCATGTCTTGCTACACTCTGTGTTGTCAACTCCTCACTGTCAGTATTTACAATTTCAGTAGGGACAATGTTAGTATCTTTACTTACAGTAAAAGGTATAAAGATTGTTAGTCCTATCCAGATCACTATCAGTACTACTATACTACATATACACACCTTGCAGCACGTCTTGCAACGACTGCAACTAGGTCTACCATTCACAGTTGAATCAGACATTTCAGCTCAGAAGAAGTTTCTCGACCCCTCTTTGTGTCTTTACACAACTAGCTTACTTTGTGCAAATTCACGGTGGTTCGTCTTCTTCTTCAGCAGAGTACTCAGGGACGGGCTCTCCGTCGCGTACGTCAGTTATATCAAGATCTTCAAGTTCCTCCAAAACGAGTGTCCATTCAGGAGACTTGTACTTTTTGTTTTGTCTTTTTATTCGTTCACTCCTTCTTTTGGAAGAGTTTTCTTCTTGCTCTGCTATCCGCGCACTTCTCCTTGCTTCTGCACGTTTTTCTTCCACCGTCTTTATCCTTAGCCTCAATTTCTTTACGAACCTAGGCTCAAGGTTGTTTCTTTTCTTGAGTCTCTTAGTTGGTACTTGGACTTCGCTTTCTTCTCTTATCCTCTTGTTCTCTTTAGCTTGTGGCAATTCTGCTTCACTTTCTTCTTCTTCTTCCCCTATCTGGCTAGTTCCAGGGCTAGCATCTAGTTCTTCTGCCTGGTTACTAATCTGTCCTTGTTCAGGAATATTTTGTTTTTGGCTTTCGATTGTCTCTGTTTCTGTTTCTGTTTCTGTTTCTGTTTCTGCTTCTGTTTCCTGAACCCGTTCTTCTAACCCTATCTGATCCTGTTCAAGCACTTCGATCTCTTGATTTTCTTCTGCTCGAACTATTATTCTATGTCTAAGCTGTCCCTTATCCACATCAGGAGTTAGTGGAGGTGTATCGAACACCTGTTCTGTCCCTGTCTGACCTTCTCCTTCCTCAGTTTTGATGTGAATCTCAAGCGGCTGAGGTTCTTCGCCTGTGCCTTGCTTTTCCTGACTAGTCCACTCTCTACCTTCACAAAGTCGCTCTCTTGTTCGGATGGGATCTTCGGTCAGATCAATCAATGGTATCCATTCTTCTGGCCATATGCTTGGCAGCTCGTCATCAGCTACTCCTGGCTCAGTTTCTTGGACCTCTTCAGCAGGCTGGATTCTTGGCAGTTCGTAGTCAACTACTCCTGAGCCAACGTCTGCTGTTCCTGCAGCTTGACTGGTGCTGGGCTGTTCGTTGTCAGCTGCTTCTGGTCTGGCTCCTGCAGAGTCCTCTGCTGGATGCCCTTCTTCTTCAGGTTCCTCGTCTGGTAATACCTTCTGGGTGTGTCCGGCGTGGATCCACTGGGGAACACCTGCGCACTTCACTGCAGTGGTTGTTACCAGGATTACTTGGCGTTTCTTTCCCCACCTTGGTGCCAGACAGCTTGACCGAGTGTGCTTCTTTATTTTGACCCAGTCTCCTGGAACCAAGTTGTGGAGAGGCGTCGTTGGATTGAGGATGCCGTCGTCTCCAATCTGGCGAGAGATAGAACGCACTTGGTCACCCAATCTTCTGCAGTATTCAAGCACCAAATCATCAGTAATACTCAACAGTTTGCTTCCTGGCACCCATGCTTGTCTCATCACTCTTCCCATAATGATTTCATGGGGACTTAGGCCTGTCTTGCGGTCAGGAACACTTCTCAGTCCCATCAGGACCAGGGGCAGGGCCTTCACCCAGGTCATGCCAGTTGCATCAGTCAGCTTTGCTAGTCTGTTTTTGATAGTTCCATTTACTTGTTCCACTATCCCAGAAGCCTCTGGATGATAGGCACAATGAAGTTTCTGCCTTATTCCAAAGGCCTTACAGAGTTCAGCCAGTATTTCATTCTGAAAATGTCCACCCTTATCTGATTCAATAATGAATGGCACCCCGAATCTAGGTATCAGTTCTTTTAGTAAACACTTCGCTACTGTCAGTGCGTCACTTTGGGGAGTAGGGTAAGCTTCTACCCATTTTGAAAATACGCAAACAATGACAAGGACATATCGCTTCCCTTCACAACGGGGCATGGTGATGAAATCAATCTGTATCCTTACAAAGGGACCCCCTGATCTCCCAATTTTGCTCAATTCAACCATTGTCCTCTTGCCTGGGTTCATCTGTTGACATGACAGGCACCTCTGGCAGAGGGACTCTGCTACTTTCCTGAACTTCTTACTGTACCAAGTCTGTTGAAATACCAGAATCATGGCATCCCTACCAATGTGTGATCCTTTGTGTATTAATCTTGCCATTGTGCCAAGCAAGTGTCGGGGTAACACAGGCATACCAGTTGGGCCCAAAATGACACCATCCACACGTCTCGGTCTACACCCATCCTCCTTCCATTTCTCTCTTTCTTGCCAAGGGGCCGACTCCTGCCACTCTCTCACTTCATCCCAAGTAGGCACTTCTTCAAACACTTGAAGTTGGCAGCTGGCTCCGATTCCCCCTCGTTTAGGATTAACGATATAGTGATCTCTGGCGCACCATTGGGCCACTCGATCAGCATAATCGTTTCCCAGTGATACTTTGTCCATGCTCTTCTTATGAGCAACGCATTTTACCACTGCCAGTTCCTTGGGTAACTGGATGGCCTCTAAAAGGTCATGAACAACTTTTCCATTTCGAATGGGAGTACCTGAGGAAGTCAGGAATTCCCTCTGTAGCCACAATTGGCCAAAGTCATGCACAACTCCATAACAGTACTGACTGTCAGTATACACTGTTATGCGTAGGTTCTTCCCAATTTGGCAAGCTTTTATCATGGCAATCAATTCGGCTACTTGTGCAGACTTGATGTTATATAGGTAACCTGCTTCTTCAATTTTTGTTAAAGAGACTACTGCATAAGCAGCACTCAGGCCTCCTAGTTCATGTCTTAGACAGGAACCATCTACAAACAGTTCTTTATCATGCTCGGGCAATGGCGTTTCTTTTATGTCTGGGCGTGGTTTGGTGCTGAACTCTGTCAGATCAATGCAGTCATGTTCATCATCATCCCCACCTTCCATTTCCAGGGGGTCGGGACGTAAAGTGGCAGGGTTCAGGATACCGCACCTAACAATGCTTACATTTGCTGCACCCACAAGAATCCTCTTGTATTTAGTCAGCCGACTAGGGGTGAGATACTGCGTTTTAGTTCTAGTCAATAAAATTACCACTCCATGTGAAACATACACAGTCACAGGATGTCCCATGACAATGGACTCACTCTGTTCCAAACTTGCGCAGGTAGCAGCTACTGCTTTCAGACAGCCTGGTAACCCAGCAGCTACTGGGTCCAAGGTGGCAGAGAAATAGGCCACAGGCCTTTTGGTCGTACCATGTTCTTGAGTCAGGACTGACAATGCGCAATTATCGCGAGTGTCACAGAATAGGGCAAATTCTTTGGAATAATCTGGCATTCCCAACGCAGGGGCTGTACACAGACAATTTTTCAGTCTTGTGAAGGCCATCAGGCTTTCATCGTCCCATTCTACAATATCTGGCATTCCTCTCTTGGTCATTTTTATCAAAGGCCTGGCTAAGACTGCAAATCCCAGAATCCACTGCCTGCAGTACCCTAGTACACCCAGGAACATTCTGATTTCTTTTTGAGTACGGGGCAACTGCATCTTTTGAATTATTCTCACTCTTTCTGATGTGACTTTTCTGACACCCTTTTCTATCTGGTGTCCTAGATATTTCACTGATTTTGCA
The DNA here is from genome assembly GCF_964261635.1 of Lissotriton helveticus. Lineage (NCBI taxonomy): Eukaryota > Metazoa > Chordata > Amphibia > Caudata > Salamandridae > Lissotriton > Lissotriton helveticus. The sequence continues at coordinate 994,470,676 of NC_136067.1, forward strand.
CAAAACTGTAGTTTGTCAGGGGCCACTTTATGCCCTTTCTCACACAAATGATTTAGTAGGGCAATGGTGTCAACTACACAGTCCCTATGACTTTTAGATGCCAATAGGAGGTCGTCTATGTACTGCACTAGGACAGAGTTCCCAGGTAAGATCAAAGTCTCTAGACATTTTTTCAAGATCTGATTAAAGATAGAGGGGCTCTCTGTATACCCTTGAGGGACCCGGTTCCAGCAATACACGTGACCTTCGAAGGCAAATGAGAAAAGAAATTTGCTGTCGGGGTGCAAGGGTATTGAAAAGAATGCATGACACAAATCAATCACAGTGAACCACTCAGCATCCCAGGGAATCTGGTACAGAATCACTGCTGGGTTCGGGACAATAGGGCAGCAAGGAGCTACAATTTTGTTTACCTTTCTCAGGTCTTGCACTACCCTGTACTTGCCACTAGGCTTCTTGATACCCATAATCGGTGAGTTGCATGGGCTACTCATCACTTCCTGTATGATGTTTCCTTCTAGTAACTTTTTTATTTCCTGTGTGACACCGGCTTTCACTTCAGCATTCATTCGGTAGGGCTTGGTGTTAGGGTATACTGCATTGTCCTTGATGGCTATCTGTATGGGGTCCACATCTTTCATTAATCCTACATCTTTTCCAGTGAAGTCCCACACCTCTGGTTTTACTGCTTCTTGGAGTTCTTTGGGCAAGTCCTGCAGGGTCAATCTTTTAATTTCTGAGTCAGGTCTGAGTAACAGTAATTTATAAATGCCATCTTCATCCGGGGTCTGAATCTCAACACCCTTTGGTGTGCAAAAGATGGTACAGTTCATTTTGCACAGCAAATCACGACCCAGTAGATTCACTGGACTGGTGTCACAGACGACAAACCTATGCATTTGTTTAAAATTTCCAATTGAAATTTCCATTGGTTCGGTAACAGGAGTACTAATCAATTGATTAGATACACCTACTACTTGGATATTTTCTCCCGAGAGGGGTAGGTTTGGAACGTCCACTGTTCTTACAGTAGAACGGGTAGCGCCAGTGTCCAACAGAAAGGTGACATCATTTCCGTCAACCTTTCCTTCAATGTATGGTCCAGACTGGTCTACCGGCAAGGAAGCGCCAAGTACGCACTCCTCGTCCTCCCCCCTCAGGCCCCGTCAGTACTGATCATTACAAAGGAAGGTATCATTCAGCAGATACTGCGAAGTTGCTGTATTTCTGTTCTCACCGCCTTCCCAAACTTCTATCTCCTCACCCTCTCCCTGTTTTCCCCTGTACACCTGCTTTGGTGCTCGAGGCACCTGAACGGTTTTTACCTGTGGTTGAGTCTTTCTTGGTCTTTCTTTCTGCGTCTGTGGAGTTAAATCAGGTGTTTTGGCGTTATCATCCATTAGATAGGGACACTCGTTACGCCAGTGTCCAATTTCGCCGCACTGATGGCAGGGAAATTTCTTCATAGCCTCTTCCCTGCTAAATTTGGGCCGGGGCTTTCCTCCACCCCCACCCCCAGGACCTTTGTTCTCAGCATTTTTAACCATGTTAATCAACTGTTTTTCCTGCTGTTCTGCGAGCTTCACTTGAGCCCACATCACTTTCTCCTTAAGGGCCTTTTCTTTTCTGCCATCTCGTCCTCGCAGTACTTTGCGTACCGCAGGACCTCATCCATCTTTTTTGTATGCCAACAGATTTTATTATCTTTTATCCACTGACAAATTTCGGGTCTTAAACCATTTACAAACCTGTAAATAAAATGCGTCATGTCTTTCATCTCGATGTTATCGATACCACTGTATGTTTTGAACACCTGCAATAACCTCTCATAGAAGGAGTGCACTGTCTCGTCCCTTTCCTGTGTTGTTCTATCTATCTTGGTCCAATCAGTTTCTTTTGCGGGCACCTTTTCTTTCAAATGCTGAATCACCTGCTCATATTTTCGCATGACATCCTTCGATGGCTCCCCTGTCTCTTTATTTCTTGGGTACTCTTCACTAGGCCAGTCTATGGCTATTTTACACTGGGTCCATAAATCTACCGGAACCACAATGTCGAAAAACCCATCCAGGTCTTTCCACAGACATTTCTGTACCTTCACGAACCTTTCCACCTGCCTGTACCAGTCTACTGGCTTCTCTCGTAATTTTGGAAAATCATTCGTAAAGGACACAATATCCTGTCTGGACCAAGGGACATGCACATATTTCCCTCCTGGTACTTCGCGCATGGGGCATAATTGCTCAGGTTTTTCTACCTCCCTCAAAGCAAACTCAGGAGTCGCTTGTCGGGAGCGAGCCTCTTCTTTCTTTCTCGCCCACCTGCTTCGCCATCTTTCCACATCTCCCCATTTTTGCAGTACCCCCAATAATTCCTTAATCTGCAACTTTTTCCCTGCCACATTCAGGTGCTCTATATCTTTGTCTGAGAAGTCTGCTCTGTACGGTTTCTGCAAGGGCTTGGATTTTGAAATATCTACCCCCATACTGGCTGCGGTGTCTGTCAGTTTTTCGTGGAGTACTCTGGTGTTCCTTGTAAAGCTTTTACACATAAACGACAATTCTTCTTCAGAGTAAGTATTCAATCGATCCAACCCCACGTTTCCTGCCATTAATTCTTCTATTTCTACCCTCAGCTTGTAGAGGTCTAAAGTTTTCGTTTGCGGAGTCTGTTTCTCTAATTCGCGACTCCAACTTTCAATTTCATCCGGAGTTACCAGAGAGACACTCCTAGTACCTGTTGCTGACTCTAATTTAATTTCTTTCGTATTAAAAGGGTTATGCCTCTGCTGCATTCCCTTTCCGGTCTGTTTGTTTGGCAAATCCAAGAACGCAACTTCAGACTCGCATTCACTGGATTGATCATCTATGATTATCGGTTCCTGTCTCGGGGGTGCCATGACTGGGGTCATAACTGGAGTAATCGGATTTCCCTGACCATTTCCGTATAACGGAACCACTGGTCCAATAGTTACCGGACTAGTCAATGCCTCAGGACTGGTATTTAACTGGGAGATTTTCTGAATTATTTCTGTCCTTTGTCTAGCTAGAGCCTCTTGCTCCTTTTCCACTAGTATCCTTCTTAAAGTCGTGTCATGTAAAATTTGTGGGGTCAATGGAGGAGTAAAACTCGGGGCAGTAGGGTGCGTTTCACTTGGTCCTCCACCATAATTCGGTTTTGGGAACAAGGTTCCGGTGTTAAAGGACCTGCGCTCATCCTCATATGGAGGTTGAACAAAAGGCAGTCCTGAACTTGATGGTTTCTCTTCGCTTTCATACAAGGGTTTGGGAAAGAAAACTTTCGTACGTGAATATTTTTCTTCCTGGCTTGTGGGCACTTTGGGATATATATCCCTTGTTTCCGCCGGTTCGGGTTTCTCAAAATAGGGCAATACTTGACCACCCCCTCTCAGTTCTAGGGATCTGTCTTCTTCCTTTAGGAAGTGGCGACGGGGAACATCTCCTACACTGGAAGGACGGACCCCCTCATTATAAGGTGGCGGACTTCGGGTACAGATGTCATCTATTAATTCATCATCTGACTCCCCAAGGGCCCCCCAATGCTTACACTTTTCGGTACTTTTCTCACCTGCTGCAGGGTTATGACATGCTGGCATCATGGGAAACAGACCCTCAACAATCATACTCTGCCTCCACTGCTTCATCCTTTTATCCCTGGACTCCTGTTTTTGCCTGGGGTACCATTTGGTCAGACCTTTGTCCATTCGGGGTCTTTCTCTTTCAAAAGCCTCGATTTCCCATTCCTCTAATGCTTCATACTGCGTTAGTCTCGGCCTGGGATGCAGTTCATTCATTCGGGTTCTTAAATTAAATAAGATCCTACCATTGAAAGTACCTTCTAACGGAAAAGCCAATACTCCGTCATCTTTTGTGTACTTCACCCAATTCTCCAACCACACACAGGTATTGTACCCTCGGTCAAACATCATGAATGAGGCAGGGGTATTGGGTGGTGGGACAAGAACACCTTCTCTAGATTTAATCGGTTTGTCCGTTTTGAAATAATTTTTCACCTTACTTACAAGGGACATTTTTCTCTTTGTTCCGTACATAATATCGTATCTATTAGTCTTCCACTGATCCCTTTCAAACCCTAGGTGCCTTGGATCAGGTCGAGTTCCTGTAGTCTGCGAGTGCCACATACGACTTCTACGCTAAACTTTATTTACGAACTACCTCCAATCAGAACGCGCTTCAGAAATCCGTGCAACCAATGGGTGCGTGATTCAAAATAATCTCCGCCAATGGGTGCGCGGCCCCTTCGTGAGACAGTTCCCACGCTCTGGCGCTCACCCCTCCTTTACAATCTCAGCTCCGCTACCCGCCCGCTGCTTCTACCAATCCCAGCGCGGCACAGAGTGACGTCAGAGGCGCTTCGCGACTGACTCCCTCCCTTCACAAGGTAACGGAAACTTTCTTTCTTTTAAAGTGCTCAGTGCTTGGTTATTTTACAACGAATACACATTCGCCACAGTGCTCAAGTGTCTAGACAGAGAAAGAATTATTTTACTGCAAGTAAACTACTTCCATTTACTTTTCACGCGCTGCAAGTAGATCTCTTCCGCCTACCCTTCACTCTAGCATCAGTGAACCTGTTATTCCCCTAAACTCATCCACTTCTTTCCGGGATATGTTCCGAGTCTAAGGTTTCCCAGCGGACCCCTCTGCTTTCACCCAAGCTCCGAGGAACCTGCTATTCTTCCGATGTGACCCTTACTAGGTTACGCCACTATGGGAATTTTGCCAATGAACCTCGTTACTAACATTTATTCACACATGTATTCAGAAAAAACCCTAGTTAGTGCTTCCCGGTTATCCTAACCTGCACCTAACTTTCCTCAAGCCTGTGACCTCAGGACAATGGATTCTATTCACCACTTGCCCTTTCAATTCCCCGGGGAGTTCGGACAACACAAAACTAAACGGTTTACGAACGAATGAATTAATACATATAACAATATAAGAACAAGAATAATAACAATACAGCAATTCATGAATTCCAAAACAGCGTATTCACAAGAGAATGATCAGGTCTCTTAGAACAGCCGCTCTTCTAGCAGCATAAATGTACTAGCAGCTTCCGACTTAACTAGTCTAACTAATCCTGCCTAACCTTTAGCTAGTCCCTAACCATACCTCTGCTACCAGAAAAACTGATAGAGCGCGCGAGGCCACCCGACCAATAATTTTCGCCGTATCCGGCTTCAGGGCCCATATACTTTCAAATCACCATATACATTGACCAGGTGACTTCACGAGCTCTACCAATTTGTGTGTGTTCCCTATTATGTTTTTCTCAGTGCACCCGACTTACCATCCACCGATGCGGGTACCTAATGACCACAATGAATCAGGGAGCTAGCTGTAAAAGGAAAGGCAGCAAAATACAAACCCAACCAATAACATTCAAAATACTGTTGAAATGACCACGGACAACTGGAAGTTTTAAAATGTTTATCTAAAGTTCATAGTTTTCTTGCATCAAATACACGAGAATGAGACATTCAATGACTAGTAAAATGTAAATGATATAACTATAGAGAAATAATGACAGGGTAATCATTGAAAATTACTATTGAATATAAATGAAGAATACTACACAATCTCAAAATCTTCAAGCATGGACAGACTATGCATGGGTAACTATAGGAAGGCCTATAAAGAGTAACACGCTAAACTTAAAGTGAACGGGCCTTTGAACAGTCTAGGTAAGGAGGTTCTAGACCATATCAGAAAATGACAAACTGCAATGCAAAATATAATTTCTAGCAAGTGAGATGACATGGGAACACGATTTGCGAGATAATTGCAAATGACTTTCAATGATTTGCGGAAAGCATGGAAAATAACATATGCCAAAGTATCGCTTTATTAAAGCAAAAGGTAGAAATATAGAAAGGTGCAAGTTTTAAAGAACTTAGAACAGTATTTACCTAGACTGGTGTGGAAACCAAACCCTGGCCACGGGTCAGTTTAAGGACAGGAAACCCTCAAGGAAGGATACCCCTCAAAGGACAACAGGTGCAGAATGGACACCCCGGACAGGACAGGATACCCTCGGATTAGGAATCAGGATGGGACCTCAGGACAGGACAGCAAACCCTCAGGACAGGACCGCTCAGGACAGGACCGCTCAGGACAGGACCGGAACCCACAGCTCGGAAGCAACGCCTGCGCTCCACCCGCTCTGCAGCTATCGATCAAGACCCCGATTGGGTCAGCGAACTCCCAGCAAAGTGCTTCGCCAGCACTTTAAGGTTCAGTAAAACCTTAGTCTATGGTCAAATTCGGACAGAGTGCTCCGCAGCTCTCTGTATCTTCAGCCACCTATTGAGTGCGATGGGTCAGTGACAGGTCAGCTAAACCAGACAAGTCGGACGATTCCCTAGGTGAACCCAGGGTAGATATACGTTTTGGGGCAGTGTACCACCCCCCAATGTTGCAAAGTGTCAGAATCCCTCAATTCGGATTGGTCCTAAGGTAGGATTTGGGTAACACACCAATCATAACACAACATTTCAAGCCTGTATTTGCATACTTGGGTACCGCCTAGAGAGATTGGGGTTCTCATGAGAAATTGCAGAGAAATACAGTAGGAATATTACAATGTTTCTGAATAAGGACATGTGACTCCGTTCAGCCGAGTTTTCAGGTCGGTTCTCAGGAGCATCTTGCCCATCACTGCCAACTGGCTGTGTTCCATCAGTCAAGGTCCACTGTGCCGCAGAGAGTTTGCGCAGGTGCAGAAGGGACCTCCAATATGGCTCTCCTCTCTCTCAGACCCCCATTCCCCGCGGTACATGAAAAGTAAGCGAAAACAAATTAATACATAATAATGTCATCATGAAAACACACCACATGGTTGGTACTTTAAACTTATCATCAAGAATTATACTTATGCAGACTAAATGTTAGCTACATGAAAACAATGACACGAGCGAACTGCACGAGCAGTATAAGCTATGTATTACGCATGCGCATAAATTTCCCTCCACTTCTGCAGACGCGTCAGGACACGTGAGTGTGGCTGACGCATGCGCAGTAACTAAAATACAAGCGGCGGCCATATTAAAGGACACGGATTAAATGCATTAGAAATACACATAGGCAAGCTTCGTAAACTTTGCCCAAACAAAAATAAACGTTAGTAAAACATACATTTGTTACCTTATTACACATAAACGAGGTTCTTGACTTCGGCAAGCCGCAAAATATGCGAAGCTTTGCTTCATCACTCTTTCCTCTGAGTCATCCACGCAGGTCGCGTGTGGTGTGAGCCCTCTGTGGGAAGTTATCACTCCCATAACTGAGGAAGACTTCCGCAAAGAATTATCCAATCTTAAAAGTGGTTCCCCCTCGGACCCTATGCCCATCTATGTTCTTAAGCGGATTGCACAGACCATCTCCTCGCGGGCCACGGATCTTCTGAACGCCTCCTTCGGATGTGGGGAAGTTCCCCCTAGCTGGAAGAAGGCGATGGTTAAGGCTCTCCCTAAAAAGCCAGGACTGGACCCTGACGATCTGGCAAACTTCCGCCCTATTTCTTTGTTGCCTGGCCTGGGCAAAATTGCAGAAAAGGTTGTTAACCGACAGCTGTCCACACTCCTAGAAGGCCACAACCTGCTCAAGCACTCGTAAACAGGCTTTCGCCCTGGCCAGGGGACTGACTCTGCCCTGATTGCAGTAGTGGAGGAAGCCCGACGCATTCTTGACGCAGGAGGATCCGCAGCTGTGGTCCTTTTAGACCTCAGCGCGGCTTTCGATACCGTCAATCACGGTATCCTTATTCAGCTCCTTACTAGGATGGGAATATCTGGCCAGGCTTTAAGCTGGATTACTTCCTTTCTGACTGGTCGGTCCTACCAGGTTTGTGATGGCACCAACGTGTCTGAGTCGATCCCCCTCCAGGGTGGAGTCCCGCAGGGCTCCTCGTTGAGCCCAACGCTTTTTAATATCTATATGGCCCCACTGGAGGATGTGGTTTCACCTTTCGGGGTGAAAATAGTGACCTACGCGGATGACACCCAGCTTGTCGTCTCGCTATCTCACCATGAAAATGCGGCAGAAAGATTTGGGTGCTGTCTGACAGCTATCATGGCCTGGATGACAGAATCTCGGCTGAAACCTAATGGTTCCAAAACGGAACTTATGATGGTGGGCAACCTCTCCACCTACCTTCCCAAAACCATGTGGCCCCCTTGTCTGGGTGAAGTGCCCCAACCCAAGAATGAGATTAAGAGCTTGGGAGTGTGGTTAGAGCCAGACCTGTCGCTCAGAGTACAAACGAAGAAAGTGGCAGGGATCTGCTATGGTTTGTTACGCTCAGTCCGAAAGGTGTTGCCTCTTCTCCCTTTCAGCTCAAGGAAACTCCTGCTTCAGGGGCTAATACTGTCATGGCTGGACTACAGCAATGCCTTGCTGCTTGGTGCCCCTGAATCAGCCTTCAACACCCTTCAGCGAGTACAAAATGCGGCGGCCAGAGTTTTGACAGGCACTGCAAAAAGAACTTCGGCTAAGCCTGCTCTTAAAGCTCTCCATTGGCTCCCCATCCGGGAGAGAGTTAAATTTAAGGCCCTTTCCATCGCCTTTAAATCTCTCCAGGGAATTGGCCCCCCTATCCTCAGGGACCTGATATCCCTCTACAAGTCCTCGCGTTCCCTCCGCTCTGACGGGAGCAATCTATTGACCATCCCCAGAGTAAAGAGAACTCGCTCAGGAGGCAGGAGGTTCTCAGTGAACGTAGCCAAGATCTGGAATGATCTTCCTGCTGCTCTCCGTCTGGAACCCTGTCTCCAGAAGTTTCGGAAATCTTTAAAGACCTTCCTTTTCCCAAGAGACATATGAGTTCCGTGTCCGAGGATCTTGGAAGCTAGCTGTGTGTATCAGCGCTGGGACGCTCTTGGGCAGCCATGCGCTTAAGAAATCTAATTTCATTTCATTCATTCGTGGTCCCCCCTTTTATGCAGCAGTAGTATAATCCAATTCAATACAGTTTGAGGTGTGAATACTACAACAGTGGATCGCTGTCCTATGTTTCATGTCTGTAACAAATACATGTGTCCAATTTATCTAGGAGACGAAAGTGTAGCAGACTGTCGAACTTTTGTGGCATGAACCCTATGGAACCATTGTCTTTTGTGTTTCTGAACGCGACCTTAGTTCTGTTTTGGTATAAGGATTTGTCCTGTGTTTAATACAGCCTTGTCATGCTGCCATAACATTGCAGACCATTTGGCATTACAAATGTTGAAGCCTTGTTCTATTGAGCTCTTTTGGCAAACATTCCTTGCCACAACAACGTCATGGAACTCTTTATATGGTGCATTTCGCGGCTGGCGGAGGTTGTGCCTCCACTGCCCCAGCATCTTGGTAGTGAACTTGCTGGGCTATATATGCCCACCTATGCGGTGAACAACCTTTACAACGAAACTTTTACAACGCACTACCATTACAACGCGGTCATTACAAGGCAAACCATTACAACGCATTGCGCTGGGGGGCGCTCTAGGATAGGGAATATATTTAATTTACTATCCAACACCTTCCCTACTATCCACGGGGACTGGAGTTGGAATAGTAAATTAAATAAATCACTATCCAGCGCCTAAAAGCACTATGCGTTGTAATGGTATGCGATGTAAAAACCGCGTTGTAAAGGCAGGCGTTGTAATAGCCTGCGTTGTAACGTCATACATCCCCATATGCTCTTATGTTCACCTGATTTGTGGAGATTCCATGGTAGCAGGTGTTGACTATTTTCTTTCACTTAAAACTGTACTGTAACTGGGGGAGTCACATCTAGGTCTAGGCTTTAATTGGTGGAAGAAATTCACAGGTTTATCTGATTATGCAAAGTAAGCGAGGACCAGGCCAGCAGTATGAACACTGCTGCTAGTGGCAACCATCTTAGGCTCAGCCACTCATGTTGGGAACACAGTGGGTCTTGTTGTTTCTTGGTAGGTGCATTGAAGCCTTCTTTTTTATGCGAGCGGAGGTACTCCTGGATCCATTTTGTCATGCCCACCAAAGCTACATGGATTTAACGGGAAACATCCTTTACAATGAAACTTTTACAACGCACTACCATTACGACGCAACTTTTACAATGCAAACCATTACAACGCATAGCGCTGGGGGGCGCTCTAGGATAGGGAATAGGTTTAATGTACTATCCAACACCTTCCCTACTATCCACGGGGACTGGAGTTGGAATAGTAAATTAAACTATTCACTATCCAGCGCCCAAAACCATTATGCGTTGTAATGGTATGCATTGTAAAACTTGCGATGTAAAGGTAGGAGTTGTAAAAGTATGCGTTGTAACGTCATACATCCGGATTTAACTGTCTGTCAAGTTCTGGAAATTATCTGTAATGCAGCACCACTGAAAGAGGTAATTATGTACATTAGGGAATTTTCCATACATCAGAATGAAAAGAGCCCAGATTCCTGAACCCTCAGATGGATTATGTTCTTACGGTACCACATCAGAAGAGCACGCAGAGAAGCAGGTCTTGCTTATCTCTGTTCACAGGCTCCGCCTCCTACTTAGGAACGCCAACTTGGGTGACACACCAGGACCTGGTAATTTGTGAGGGGGAAGGCAACCATATTGCCTGGATGGTCGGTCCATTGCCCTTGCTTGATTAAATTGTCTGCCTGTCTCACCTCAGGTCTTTAACAGTCTAATGCTGTTTATGTGAGAGTCAGTGAGTGTCCTGAAAAGAAAACCCTATCTGAGAGGTATCCCATTGCATTAACAGTTGATTCAAACTTTGCAGTTCTCAAGTAAACTACAGTACCAAACTAGCTTGTCATGCTAAGGTTTTTTTCGACACCTTTTCAGCCCATTCGCTCCCTTATAATTGAGCTGCCCTTCCCTACAATCCCACAGCTGGCTCAGGTAAACACTGTAGGGAGGGGCAGGGCGCGGCAGGGGGGGGCCGACAGACGACGGAATAGGTATTATTTATTTATTTAATTATACATATTCCGTCGTCTGTCGACATCCCCCCTCCCACTCTGCCCCGCCCTGCCACGGTTACCTGTGCCGGCCGCCGCTGCAATCCCATGTACAAGAACGTACCTTCGGATGAGGTGTATATATCAGGTTGGACATCCCATAAAAACTTCTGTGCCAGGTCTTGTCTTTATATTATGTCGCTGTTGCTCACCCTGGATAGAGGCAATCAAGCCAACATACTAGCTGGGAGAAATGAGTGAAGGATCTGGCTTTGTTCTAAGAGTGCGTGCACCTGCCCAAACATATTTGGCAGGTAAATAAAGCAACAATCATCATATGGAACTATGATAAAGTGCTTCAAAAAGATTTTTGGAAAGTGTATTTCCTTAATATGGGGAAGATCTTCAACTTAAATCTACGGTTTATATCACTACATTGACATACATTTATTAAAAGTGATAGTTGTAGATCTCCATCTTAGAAATATCATTGCCTTTCCACTCTCTGAAGACAATGACACTAATGAAACATGTACCCTATGTGTACTCTATGGCTAGATTCTTGCTACATGTAGAGCAATATTATAGTCTAATAAATCACATAGAAGAGGTTTTTATCTAGCGCAGTTCCTGAAGTTGTGCATTTGAAGGTGCTCTCATATGTGAAAATGAAGCAAAAGAGGCTCAGTGAAATATAAGATTTTCCTAAGATCACACAATTTGTTCAAGGGGGCAAGCTGGGATTTATCGCATATTTTCTGGTTTCATATTATGCCATTCAGTTAGTAGGTAGGATCTCTTTCTCATGCCCGTTTTGCATCAAGGGCCATCGCTTTGTCATTACTTCTTGATGCACAAGGGGGCTGGCAAAAGCCACATGAAAGCTCAGCTTGTTTTGGGACCTAGGGTCTGAGAGGACCTTGAGGGTCCAAGAGGACCTTGGGAGGAGACAGAGACAGGCATTTGGCATGAGCTTTCAGTGGCTCTCCCACCGCTACGACTGGGTCAAAGGTGGCAGAGCGACTTACAAAAATGTGGGTGATGCACAAGCAGGGCCAAGGGCATGTATCTAGTTGGGCGCCTTCCAGTCACTCATTGCACATCAGTGTACGTCGCAAAGTGGGTCGGTCCTGCCAGGTGTGACATGTGACAGTAACTAAAAGTTGTCTTTGACATGTGTCCCTTTTGAGTCCTAATTTCATGTCCACCACAGGCAAAACAATGCTTGATTTCCCCACAGAGATTGTTTAAAGCTCTGTGGTAATCCATAACAGGGATGCAGTCCCTGTGTACATTTCAAATTTGCTTCCTATTACAATCCCTAAGAGTCTTTGGGGTATATTAACAAGGGCCATATCGCTGCTTTTCTGGCTTTAAAAGCCTGAAAAGTGGTCAAAATGTCATCGCCCTATCAACAATGCAGTGCTAACATGCATTAGGTCATGTTAGCAGCCATTCTCCACACGCCTAGCCTCGTATCTCTAATGAGATGCAAAGAAGGCGTTGCCAAAGAAAACAACAGGGAAAAAGTCGGTAACCGCACATCGCGGTATTTACAAGCCGTGCCCTGACACCCATAGCATTATTAAAAGCTGCGCTAACCGCGGTTATCGCCGGTATCTAACGACTGATCAATTTCAGACTTGTCTATCTGTTCAATGGGAGGTGGATTGAATGGCTAACTCCACATCTCCCTATTAACAACATTTCCTTTAGTGCCGTCCTGTTGTCGCTGGTTTTCGTACGGTAATGTGGAATATTGCCGTCAATCACTGGATTTCACATTGCCTGTTAGCCAAGCATTGTAAATACGCTGCTAACACGGCGATGTGAACCGGCGATAGACGGCGATAGTGACAAATGCAATAAACGCGTTCAGTGATTATAATCGCCTTTTGTTGTTGGTATGCCCCTTTGTTTTTTTCAATATGTTGTATTTATGTTGTATTCTTAAAACGTTTGCTGCTTGTGTGAGCCAATCACCTCTAGGCACAAGGTGAGTTTCTGTCGTGGGTGAGTGTTCATGATGGGGCACGAGTGAGGATGAGTCCGAAGGTTGTGTGAATTTCTCACAGTGCCTGTTAGTGTATCATAAAAGGTGATCAGACGTTATGCACATGCAATCCATGGCCTCTCTGCAGAGCGATGGGCACATATGTGCCAATTATAATCGGGATTTTATGGTAAAATGTGTGTAGGAGGTTCACAGCTGACAAAATAATGAAAGTGCCAAACGAACAACAAATGTTGTGCTTAAAGAGGAGTTGGTGACTGTGTGTGTCGGGGATGGTGAAGTGAGTAGATTAACAACAGTACATGTAGAAAGAGAGGGTGAAAAGCCAGTGTGAAGAGAAAATGATGTGCGAGATATGCACATGGACGATTTCAGAAAGATCTGGGGAGAAACGGGGAATGATTGTCTTACAGAGAGACAGCAGAAGCAGGTGATGTGAACAGAAGTGCTTGAGACACTCTAAAGACCACCACCCTTCCACAGATCTTAGTAATGTTTAATTCAGCCTCCAATGTTCATGACTTAAACATTTCCAACCCTAATTATTCACAACAAAAGAGTTTTTCTGACTCGTATACTTAATGCTGCTAACAAGCATTGGCAAAACCAAAATGTCTGGGTTAATTTTAGGCGCGTATTTTTGTTTTGGTATTTGTCTGTATGAAAGAGCATATAAACCCAAATACTGGCCAGTTGGTACGATTTGTAAAACACAGAATTGTTATTTTTATGTACAAAGCTAAATCATTCATTAAATAGGCCAAGTTTCTTGGAAAGGATTAATTGTTACATCGCATTCCCAATACCCTTTTTAGAGACTCCTCACCTGTTTCATCTCACTTAAAGCAACGGCTGCCTGGGATAAGGACCACAGCGATCTAATCAAAACACAGTGTTGGAGTTTCACAAGCCTCTCAGGACTTACGTGTGCTGCTTGCACACTTGGGACACAGTGCTTCAGCAACTGAAGTTGGCTCCTAAATACATGTTGTCTGCTGCAGCATTGATTTTCCTCTATCAGAAGCCCCTCGTGTCTATGATACATATTAGACATGGTAAGTTATGGAATTCTCTTCCTCTGAACATCCGCTCCGAGGACAGCTATATTCAGTTTCGTAAAGCAGTCAAGACCTGGCTTTTCGACTAATAACTGATTCGGCCTGACCATCCACGACTAGCTACATTATCATAGCGTCGGGAAACTCTTTCGGGTAGCTGTCGCGCTCTAAAAGCTCAAATAATAAATAAAAATAAATATCTGCATGCTAGTGATTTTTATCTTTCTCTCTCAGGTCTTAACAAAATCCAGCTTTGTTCACTTTCACTAGTTTCAAGTTGGGGTTTCAAGCCCCCTATTTTTTATTTTTTTATTTTACAGAGTTTTAAATAGCGCGAACTTGGCCCGAATCAGGTATCAGTGCGCTTTACATAGCACTTCGGTCTCGCTGAGTCAGTGCATGCGCTGCTCTGCGAGAAATTTAGTGAGTGGCTTTTGAAAGTGCTACCCACAGGGTTTTGCTGGCCTAATGCTTGCGTTCACGAGAGCGTGCACATGCACAGCTGCCATATGGTTTTTCTAATGGCTCATTTGCTCACACTCCCCCTCCCTTCTCCCCCACCCTTTTTGTCAGCTTTAATCAGGCTCCTTTGTTTGCATTATCCCCTCCCTTCTTGTCAGCTTTATTGAGGCTCCTCTGCTTGCACGTCCCCCTCCCTTATCCCCCCCGCCCTTCACGCAGCGTGAGCGCACGCTTTGTTTTATTTAGGCACGGGGACTTTCAGTGATTTCTTTGATATGCCAAGAATCACACGATGTTGAGCTGCGCCGAGACTCATTTATCGATGTAGCAGCAGTTTCCACACAGCAAACAGGAAGCTGCCATTTAGATCGTGAGCGCGCGCTTGTTTTATTTAGGCAAGGGGACTTTCAGTGATTTCTTTGACGCAATCACTTTCGGCCAGTGCTTGTTTAAACTTGCAGCGCGCGCTTGTTACTCCTAGGAATTGCCACCTAAAAACACATTAGCTCTTGGAAAGCATTGTGATTTGGAGTGATGGGAGGTTCGCAATATTGCCTTAGTAAATAGCACCCTGTCACTCTTCGTGCCCCCTTCTTCTTTTTCTGAGACATGCGGGTCAGAGGGCGTGACCTTTCATTTTTACAATGTCAAAACACACAATATGATGGACGGAATGTTGCACAATGGCAAAACATTCACCCCCAGTCACAGATCTGGGTTTAATCCATCGTTACTTTGCTCACCAAGCCACCCCAGTTCAGACATGGCCATATGCAAATCAGTCTTGACCCTGTGCCTCATGGGAACGGTCCAGACCGAACTGCCAAGCCATGTCTTCCCTGGACCGGAATCAAGCATCCTAGGACCAGTTTCTGGCTATCAGCCGTCTTCAGCTAGGATAGCTTGACTCCAGTGGCGTAGTGAGCACGGGACCCACGTCTGGGCATACCCTTCCCACATAGGGTGAGCAGCAAAACACACAATATGATGGAGGGAATGTTGCACAATGGCAAAATATTCACCCCCAGTCACAGATCTGGGTTTAATCCATCGTTATTGTGCTCACCAAGCCAACCCAGTTCAGACATGGCCATGTGCAAATCAGTCTTGACCCTGTGCCTCATGGGAGCAGTCCAGACCGAACTGCCAAACCATGTCTTCCCTGGACCGGAATCAAGCATCCTAGGACCGGTTTCTGGCTATCAGCCGTCATCAGCCAGGATAGCTTGACTCCAGGGGCGTAGTGAGCACGAGACGCACGTCTGGGCATACCCTTCCCACATAGGGTGAACATTAAAACACACAATATGATGGACGGAATGTTGCACAATGGCAAAACATTCACCCCCAGTCACAGATCTGGGTTTAATCCATCATTATTTTGCTCACCAAGCCACCCCAGTTCAGACATGGCCATATGCCAATCAGTCTTGACCCTGTGCCTCATTGGAACAGTCCAGACCGAACTGCCAAGCCATGTCGTCCCTGGACTGGAATCAAGCATCCTAGGACCGGTTTCTGGCTATTAGCCGTTTTCAGCCAGGATAGCTTGAATCCAGTGGCGTAGTGAGCCCGGGTCCCACGTCTGGGCATACCCTTCCCACATAGGGTGAACAGCAAAACACACAATATGATGGACGTAATGTTGCACAATGGCAAAACAGTCACCCCCAGTCACAGATCTGGGTTTAATCCATCGTTATTTTTCTCACCAAGCCACCCCAGTTCAGACATGGCCATATGAAAATCAGTCTTTACCCTTTGCCTCATGGGAACAGTCCAGACCGAACTGCCAAGCCATGTCTTCCCTGGACCGGAATCAAGCATCCTAGAACCGGTTTCTGGCTATCAGCCATCATCAGCCAGGATAGTTTGACTCCATGGCGTAGTGAGCACGGGACCCACGTCTGGTCATACCCTTCCCACATAGGGTGAACAGCAAAACACACAATATGATGGACAGAATGTTGCACAATGGCAAAACATTCACCGCCAGTCACAGATCTGGGTTTAATCCATCGTTATTTTGCTCACCAAGCCACCCCAGTTCAGACATGGCCATATGAAAATCAGTCTTGACCCTGTGCCTCATGGGAACAGTCCAGACTGAACTGCCAAGGCATGTCTTCCCTGGACCGGAATCAAGCATCCGAGGACCGGTTTCATGGGGCACAGGGTCAAGACTGATTTGCATATGGCTGGGTCCAAACTGGAATGGCATGGTGAGCAAAAAACGATGGATTTAGGCCCAGATCTCTGCACTTGGGTGAATGTATGACATTGTTCTGCATTCTGTCCATCAACTGTTGTTTTTGCATTTGTCACCCCGAGTGGGACGAGTATGCTTAGACGTGAGTCCCGTGCTCTCCATGCCGCTGGAATCAAGCTATCCTGGCTGAAGAGGGCTGAAAGCCCGAAACCGGTCTTAGGATGCTTGTTTCCAGTCCAGGGAGGACCTGGCTTGGCAGTTTGGGCTGGACTGTTCCCATGGGGCACAGGGTCAAGACTGATTTGCATATGGCTGGTTCCAAACTGGAATGGCATGGTGAGCAAAAAAACGATGGATTTAGGCCCAGATCTCTGTACTGCGGTGAATGTATGACATTGCTCTGCATTCTGTCCATCAACTGTTGTTTTTGCATTTGTCACCCTGAGTGGGACGGGTATGCTCAGACGTGAGTCCTGTGCTCTCAATGCCGCTGGAATCAACGACTTTGCATGAATATAATTCAAGAACATGCAGCCACTCTACCTGTAAATGTGTCTGGTTTTGGTGTTTTTATTTCCACTCTATCCGACTGTGTGTGTCGCGGCAGATGCTTTGTCGTCCTTGATCACCCCCTGCCCAGTGTAGAGGCGTTCCACACATGCCCTCTCACTCACACCAGGGTCTGTTTTTTGCCTCTGTTCCCCTCAAGGAACTATGTTTGTAGTTCAGGATAATGGTGCATAGGTTAAGGGCGTCATTTTGTCTTATCTTCTCTCTTTGGACATTTTAAGGAGCAGCCCCATAACCTTTGGCCTGCCCTACAATTGGACTTGCATCCTTCTTTCTCCCACACCCTGCTTCTCCTTTATTCTGTAATGCATAGGCTCACAGTTAGACACCTCCCTTCAGTTTGTTAATGCTGCCTACTCCCATTAGTTGTTTTGACTGCTCTTAGGTGAATGATTCTTTACTACAGAGTTTCTGATTATAAAGCCTCCAGGCCTCCTTGTCAAACAGGAGATCACTGACAGTCAGGAGGAGCCTTTAAGAAAATTGATGCGGGCTGTGTAACCCCAAGGACCCCTTGGGAAAGTATTTCATGCAGCCTTGCACTTTGTAAACCGGAATAGTTTAAAGATGCTTGTGAGGGGCCAACATTTATTTCAGTATTTATATTTTTGGGCTTTTGGAGCTGCAGCAATGAAGTGTCCTTTCCAACACTGATTTAGTAATACGTTTTTCTTTATGGTCCCCAATAAGAAGGTATGTAAACATCTAACATAAAATACCCTGGAGAGCCTCAGAACCAGCAGGACTAAATAGTAACCATCATTGGCATAACCAATAGGTCTCGCTTTTGAAACCTTATAAGTATTTAGTTATGCAGTACAATATCCTTGGTGCAACAACATCAACTGCTGCATGGATAAAAACGTATAAGGTCCCAAATGCGCGATCTATTGGCTGTGCCAATGCTTGTTTTGTTAGGCACAGGGAGATTAAGTGATTTGCCCAGAATCACAGGATGTTCAGCGTCATTGCCCAGACTCAAACCCAGTTGCCCAGATTCAAAGTCGACCGCCCTAGCCATTAGGCCAACTCCTCTCCCCAAGTGCTGCACCATCCACTTCCATTTGGTTCTGCCTGGCCTGTCTCCCATCAATCTCTGTAATGTTATAGTGGGTCATGGGGCCAGAGTTTGCGGTGGTTACATTTCTACGCTATGTGTACACTCTACTGACTGTTCATTGGCATCCCAAGGATTAGGTCTTCTAGTGCTTCATATTGTGTCATTCTGTAGCGCTGTAAATAATGAATGTTCTGAGAAATCAGAACACATGGTTGACACAATTACTGTAACACAGAAAAAGAATTATACTTGGCTGTAGACGAAGGTCTTTAATTCCTTACGAAAGGCTAGAAGCGATTGACACATCCTAAGGTCAATTGGAAGAGAATTCCACAGTTTGGGGCCTAGGTAGGAGAACGAGCGACCTCCCATACGAGTAAGACTGAATCTGGGCACAGAGAACAGAGAAAGGCTAGTTGATCTCAGCGGGCAAGTGCGCATGTAAGGTTTGACCAGGCTTCACATGTAGGGGGTGCCAGATCATATTTGGTCTGAAACATGTAGCATTAAGCCGTAAACTCAATACATTAGTACACCTTGTGCCAGTGGAGTAGATGAGGCAAAGGTGAGACAGAGGTATCGAAACAATTGAGACCTGGGTTTTTTGGAGTGAGGGTGACACTAGGCGCTCAGCTCACGGTAGTATTAATAGTGATTATATGTCTAGGTGCATGTAGGTGAGGGGAAGTAAAGCCCTAAACCCCTTCAAACGTGAGTGCCGAGGCACCCACTGTACATGAAAACACAAAACCTATTGCACACCAGTTTAGAAAAGTGCAGAAAATGATGTCACAATCGACATTTGCAAGTTCAAGTGTCCTTGGTTTGAAGGAAAGGAGAACGATAGGTAGTACGACTCCTCTTTATTGAATGGATAGCCAGCCGACACGTGTTTCGTCGTAAAGCGAATACACTGCTTAAACGACTCCTCAGGGCTGTAGTGAACGGATACTGCACCACAGGTCGCTTCGCCGGTGATAATTCCGACCCGGCCCCGCTCGAGACCAGGTTAGGTAGTGACTAAAGATCAAGGTGAGTTGTCCAATACCCAAAGCGTGTAGTGCGGTAACAGAGCTGAGATATGGGTGAATCGTGCTCTAAGTCGACTTCTGCGAGAAAGTGGTATGGGGATATGAGGCATCCACTTGGTCAATTCCAGAAATAGTGCGTGCTCCTCAGCGTGATCCCCGAGGCGCGGGGAAATGCCGGCAGGACGAGTAATCCTGCAACAAGGGTTCCGGGTACGGACGAGGAAACCTTGTTGCAGGATTAATCGTCCTGCCGGCATTTCCCCGCGCCTCGGGGATCACGCTGAGGAGCACGCACTATTTCTGGAATTGACCAAGTGGATGCCTCATATCCCCATACCACTTTCTCGCAGAAGTCGACTTAGAGCACGATTCACCCATATCTCAGCTCTGTTACCGCACTACACGCTTTGGGTATTGGACAACTCACCTTGATCTTTAGTCACTACCTAACCTGGTCTCGAGCGGGGCCGGGTCGGAATTATCACCGGCGAAGCGACCTGTGGTGCAGTATCCGTTCACTACAGCCCTGAGGAGTCGTTTAAGCAGTGTATTCGCTTTACGACGAAACACGTGTCGGCTGGCTATCCATTCAATAAAGAGGAGTCGTACTACCCATCGTTCTCCTTTCCTTCAAACCAAGGACACTTGAACTTGCAAATGTCGATTGTGACATCATTTTCTGCACTTTTCTAAACTGGTGTGCAATAGGTTTTGTGTTTTCGTGAGACAGAGGTATATCAAGGCAGCCGGAAAAGGAGGCATGGGGCCTCATTTTGTATGAGCTGCAAGCGATGGACTGAGGCCTTATTATCTCCCAAATACAAAACGTTTCCATAATCAAGTCTGGAAACCACCAGCTCCTGCATTACCATTCTCTGGACTGCAGGTGGAATACCTTAAAGTGGAATGCACATGTCAACTACATATTATACAGCATTCTGATTGGGCTCACTGCTATTATTTCTGTTATGCACTTCTATAATTGTGAGAAGTGGCCCCCAAGTCACAATTTGATAGCGAAAACATCTGGTTTGTCGGTCTAGAAACTTATATCTCTGAGGGATAAAACCTAAGTGCATGAGACAACCCCCACCGTATGAAGACCCTTCACGGAATTCAGTAGCAACAAAAAGATTCATCATTCTTAGTTGCTCACCAAGTAATTGTACGTGACCTTCAATGTCACTATCCCCTTTTTACTCCCAAGCATGTGCAGAAGGCCAAGAGAAGCAGCTACAAACACAACAGGATCAAGGTCACGTACACACATCCATCCATGTATGCATCTTTCTGGGCACACATGCACATTTACAAACAAGACCTATCAATATGTGCAAACTTCCATACTCAGTTTCAGTTCAGTTTTAATGTCTTTATTTCGATAATAAAATCATAAAAGACACATTAAACACAATAACAAATACAATTCATAAAAATCTCCACAGTTTTACAAAATCATTAAGAACGGAGTGTATCTATATGTTAAATAGGGTATAAAAAATCTAGCGAAATATCCCTCAGTTAAGACATTATTAAACTATGTTTTCGAAAAACCAGACATTATAAAGATTTCATCAGCAAGATAAAAACAACCAATGCATTGGAAACACAATTTAGACATGTTACATTATAGACGGGAGACAGTTGCCATCCTTCTAGCTCTTATTGCCCAAGCCCACCCTAAAAACTTGGCAAGGCATATCACAATCAGGTTAGAAGTGTTTGTTTTTAGGGCCCATATAGCTTCCGAAGCTTTCCTACAGGACAAAAGTTTAAAAATGGGTTTTAACCATTTTGAACGGGGTGCACGATATTGGGGACAAGCAAACAAAAAATGACCCTCAGTTTCCCTACAACCTGAACAAAATATACATATGTTAGAGAATGACTGGTCCCAGGATGTGGTAAAGGAATTCAGGGGTAGGGACCCCACCCGAAATTGATGGTAAAGCTTTTTGTCCATTGGTCTGGTAATAAGGTCCCAGTATGTTTCACGGGCAGAGTCCTGTTTAAAGCTTAGAAAACGACCCGTCAAGTTCACCAAACTGGAAGCTTGGACCAGGGACATACGGGTTGAGGCCCAAAATAAACACTTAAATTCCTTTTTTGATGGAAAGTTGTTACTACCCGGGGAAACCCATAAATGACTAAGCCCCATTTCACACAGGCTAGTTTTCACTGAGCGAAGCCACGGGATGCGTTCCGAGCCCCCCATAGCTTTAATCTCGGCTAGCTCCTTAGCGAAGAGCTCCAAGTCCTCAGATGTCCATATTCGCCTCCACAGTGACACCACTCTAAATCTGGCCGTGTCAGTTATTGGTAGACAGCCCATATCGTGACAGAGTGGGATCAGTGGGGATGATTGGGGCAGCCCCACCAGATTACGCAGGAACCTACATTGAATTCTATATAGTCTAGTGAGGTCCTTATGGCCCCAGAGCTCTGCCCCATAAAGTGTAGCTGTGTTGATTTTGACATCATAAATTTGGAGGGCAGGGGCTACCCTTTTTGTGATAGTTTTCTTTTGCTCACGCAAAAGGCAGCCAGTCATTTGGGCGAATTTTAATTGTTGGGTCTCTATTTGTGGGTCCCAAGACAGGCGAGAATCCAAGGTGACCCCCAGGTATGTCATTTTGTCGACTTGTTCCAGGTTAACCCCGTTCAGTTGAACGTTACTACGTATGGGTTTTTTCCTAGAAAAAACCATGAACTTGGTTTTCCCCACGTTGATTTGGAGACCATTTTTGTTACAAAATTCCTCAAAATGATTTAGAGCCAGCTGTAACCCTCCCCTGGTCTTAGACAAGAGGAGGGTGTCATCGGCGAAAATCAGCATTGGGAATTTCGTTCCCGCCAGGGATGGTGCATCGGTATTGATCAATTTAAAAAATTTGACAACCTGGTCTATATAGAGTAGGAAGAGGGTAGGGGCAAGAACGCACCCCTGGCGCACTCCTCGTGATACCGGAAATGCGTCTGTGGTTTGCCCCTTGGCCCCCCATCTCACCCTCGCAAAATTGTCTTGGTGTAATCTGATGATCATTTCGACCAAGTCCCCCGGCATACCAAGGTCCCTCAATACCTGCCAGAGTTTCCCCCTCGGCACCAGGTCAAAAGCAGATTTCAAATCTATGAAAGCGGCATAGATGGTACCCCCGCCAAGTAAAACGACTTTCCAGAAAATCATGCAAAGCCGTAAAACCTGGTCAATAGTGCTTATGCCATATCTGAATCCCGCCTGTAGAGGAGACAGTATTCCCTCAGATTCCATCCATCCATGTACCCTTGCCAGTAGAATGCGAGCAAATACCTTCTGGAAACAGTCAATTAAGCTGATCGGGCGGTAGTTCCCTGGGATAGATTTATCGCCCTTTTTGTGTATTGGGAGAATCTCCGCCCCCTTCCAGGTCTGTGGGATGCGTGCACCTCTGGCTATAGCATTTGCAATGCGGGTTAAGTAAGGTACCCAGAGGCCTGTATTTGCTTTAAAGAGATCTACTGGAATTGCGTCCAGTCCTGGGGCCTTCCCCCGCTTCGTTAACCCTAAAGCAATCTCGGTTTCCCTTTCAGAAAATGTCATAGTCGGATTGCTCGGGAGAATAATTTGTTGCGGGTTGAATGAATCCGTTGGATCAGCCACATCTTGACAAAATTGGGTGGAGTAGTGGTTTATCCAAACTTCAGGGGATACATGATTAGATGGTATACGGAAGTCACCATCCTTTCCACATCTAATGATGTCCCAGAATTTAGTCTGGTTGTTTGATTTGCTGGCGGCCAAAAGGTCCGCCCAGAAGTCATCCTCCCATCCTCTCTTCGCTTCCCATTGGACTCTTTTGTACCTTTGCCTGGCCGCCTTTACTGCACTCATATCTCTGGATTTAGCTGACTTGATTAAATGGCCATGGGCCTCTCTACACTCTCTATTATACCACTTGGCTCTAGGAGCAGGTTGGGTTACAGCATTTGGCTTGCAGGGTTTAGAGAGGAGAGTGTTGAGCTCTACGAAGCATTTATCATGTATGTCCATAGTCATGTCTAAGTGAGTGTTGCCCATGCCACCATCTAGGGACCTCAGGTTGTTAAGTGCGTTCAACACCACCTTTTCTAATTTAGCCTGTAATGATACATCATTGGATATAGATGTCCATTTCAGTCTCCTCCGGTCATTGGATATGGTGACGACCCCCTGGCCCCTTGGAACGGGTTCCGCTGGGCTTGAAAAGTCCTGCATTTTAATTGTTAGCGACAGTGGGTTGTGGTCACTTTCAGGACGCGTGACAACCTCCAAATCGAGGATTAGACACCAATGTTCCAGATTGAGGAAAATATAGTCGATACGACTCTTTCTAACGCCATTATCAAATGTAAAATTGGCTCCATGGTCTGATTTGGTACGACCATTTACCGCCCTTAAACCCCAAGAGAGGCAAAAAGCGGACCAATTCAAGGCGGCCTCCGTTGCTTTGGCTAGATTTTTATTTGAGAGATCCGGAATATTCCAGGACACATCTTCTGCGGACCCCCAATTATCCTCAGGCTGATACAATGGCTCGAAGGTACAATTAATGTCTCCTGCTAACATTATGAAGGACCCTTTGTTCCAACCCGAAAGCAAAGTATCTAAGGCCCCTAACAACTTGGGGCCACGGCCACCTGGTAGACCTCTAGAATATATATTGATAATCAGCATATCCTGCCCCCCTGCTTTACTCAACCGTATGGCCAGTATGTCTGGGTTGTCCACTGAAATTTCCGAGACAGAATATGACCAGGCCTGTTTAACCCATATTGATAACCCCCCTGACGCCCGTCCTTTAGGACCTTTGATGGCGGGTTTAAAGAAGTTTAGGAAGCCAGCCCTAAAAAACGGGGCAGTAGCCCATGTTTCTTGCAGGAGGACGACCTGATAGTTGCCTATGAAGTCCAGCCAGTCCTCAGATACTAGACGTGACTTGACTCCAGCTACATTCCAGGACACCATCCGAGAAGATAACATGTCCCAGACCTCTGGGACATCACTAACTGTCGGGGTGAGGGGGGGATTCGCTGGAATATCCCTTTCTGGCCTAGTTTCTGCTACGATAGGAGCGGAGGTCTTCTCCCCCAGTTGTTCCCCCTGTGATCTAGATCTATTATGTGGCAAGGACTCCCCCTCTCTTAAGATATCCAGAGTGGGGCTAGGTGTAATGGACATTACTTCCCCGTTCCCTCTAGCTACAGTTGGTGACAAAGACAGTGTATGTAGTCAGTCAACCCATTCCAAGTCAGAAAAAACCTCGAAATGGTTAGAGAGTGGGGGGTAGTACTGGCGGTGAGGGATTAAGTACTCTCGTGGCCTCCCCCCACGAAGGTTCCAGTGATTATGGTCCATTGGATGGTTATGACGTGACTGAGGGTAGAAATAATCTAAATTTAGGGTCTGAATGTCCCCTACACGGGCAAATCTAACTTTCCTCTGGATTTTTTCCACCACCCATGGGTCTTTAAAGGAGATCAGAATACAATCCCCTTCTAGGTCTTTATCCCCCTTCCCTACCCAATCAACTCTCCTTACGTAGAGGATTTCGGTGGGAGAGGAAGGTGGGAGTGGGCGATGTTTGTTGAGCCAAAAGGTGACCTTATTCCGTAGGTCCTCATGTGACTCTTTTGTGCCCTCTCTTAACGGTGTTACCCCAGTTAGGACGATGGTGTATAGGGCCGCTTCAGGGGGCAAATTAGCTCTCGGAGGGTGTGGTGTTTTCTTATTAACTTGCCTATGGTATCTGTTGGGGTCGGGGGTTTTCTTTTTATTTGTTAATAAAGGGGGTGGCACCGCGATGTTATTGGTTTGTTGTTTAGCCGGCGCGTTGTTGGGTACCAAAGGGGGGTTGGCTTTCGACATTACTGGGCCGCTAGCTCTACTTGTAGCAAGCGATGTCGAAGCTGCAGGCTTTGCCCCCGGGACTGACTTCTTGTTATTATGATTATTTGGTAACCCTACAGTTGGTATAGTGTCTGTCCCACCTTTATGGTTTGCCCTCCCTCCAATATTGGGACCCCCCATCCTAACACTAGAAGTTGTAAGTTTGTTCAGAAGGTCCATATTAATATTAGCTGCTGCTTCCAGGACATCAATTTTGGCGGACAATATCTTTGTTAAATCTAGGACCGGAAGCAATAAAGATTGAAACATAGTTTCCAGTTTGGCTAGTAGGACCTCGTCACTACTAAGGCATGTGGGACATGAATTAGATGACCCGGGGTGAACCAGTGAGGGGCAATATGTTACGGGTTGTTCGGGGGTGATCTGTAAGGGTGAGTGACTAACGCTATTCGCGGGATCTATTTTAAGGTGTTTTTGTTCCTTGACGCTCTGTGGGCTTGAGGCGTGTTTTCTTTTCCGTGAGGTCTTTTTAACAGTGATTATTTGCGGGGGTGGTGCGATGGTCGAAATAGGGGCCTTAGGTGTGGCAGAACCACCCACGCTACTCGCGTCATCCTCGGGATCATAACTATCATCTTCAAGGCTAGATAGGATAGAATTAGTGGTCGAGTCCACAGTTACATTAGCCGTATGAGTTCTGACCTCATCCCCATCTGCGTGTACAATTGCTTCTGTTTCTAAAGTTGTAATACAGTTAAACGCTGCATTCGTTATGGGGCTTTTTACATGGGCCAGGGCGCCTATAGAGGAGCGTTTCCCTGTAACTAAATCCAGGGACAGTCTGTGTTCTGCCTGTTCAATTTCCTTTTCTAAAATTCCCGTCGCTCTAGAAATAAATGCATCTAGGGGACCTGAAACAACACCCTTGGAGGTACTCACTCCACAGGCATACAAAAAGTGAACTTTAATCTACCCATACACACAAGCTAGCGATCAAACATCCTTTAGCAAATACCCACCAGTCTACGGATATATTCAGTTCAAGTGCATTCATCATTCAGCTACTCATCCATCGGTCCACACAAATTCAGCATTAATCAAATTTAACTTATGAGGGGAGAGGAGAGGCGGAGGAGCGAGGCGGAGAGAGCGGAGGAGCGGAGCCCGAGAGGACCCGGGACGGGGGAGAGCGGGTCGCAGGGGGAGGGCAGCAGGGGGAGCCGAAGGAGCCGGGGGCGAGGGAGAGGGGGCAGAGCCCGGGGAGCAGCTACTGAACCGAGGCTCAGCAGCGATCGGAGGAGCGCAGACCTTCACGCCTGGAGATGAATGTGGGTGAGAACAAGCCACTGGCAGTCATGAAGTCTGTGTCACGCCTGCCTGTTCCCAGCACACTGAAGGCCAAACGCATGCGCAGCAATGAGAACATGCCAGTGATGGAAAAGAAACGGTTGCGTTTGTCGTCGCCGGACCAGATGGTACAGCACCGCGGTCCAGCAAGCATTGACTGTGCACGGCCCAAGGCAGTGGCTGCTGTGCCTCGAAACTATGTAACGGGAAGAGGCGAGAGTAGCTTCCAAGGCCTCTGCATCCGGAGCTCCAGTCGCTGGTCGGAAGCCTTTACAGAATACATCATCTGTGCCACAAACAGATGCACAACCCGCAGTTGGCGGAGCGAAAAAGCAGCGGGCTGCTTGGGATATGAAGGGAAAAGTGGATGACTTGCGAGACCAAGTGGCAAACTACAAGAGTAAACTACAAGCCGTGGCGGGGGGGGGAGAGACCCGCCTGTGCCAGAATGTGGAGCAGATGCAGCACCAGCTGAACCATCAGGAGGCAGTGAACAAGGAGTAAACTGCCCGCTGTAGCTCTATAGGCACGGAGCTGCTTACGACACAGCAGAAGCTCACTCAGGTGTCGCAGGAGGCAGCATCACTGAGGACGGTGGTGAGCACTCAGCAGCGAGGGGCTGCCTGCCCTGGATCGCCCGTAAGATAACCCACAAAACTGCATACTTTTGTTGTATGTAAATAAACCTGCAGCAGTTCTTCTCCCATAAACAATGTGTCCGGTGTAATCATTATATGGGGAAATGCAAAATTTTTGGGGGTAGCGGATGACGGTGTGGGCACTAGTGGGGACCAACAAGGAGGAGCGTTACACAGTTTGGAGATGGAGTGCAGACGACTCCATAACATCATCCAAGAGCTGAAGGGCAACATCCGAGTATTCTGCAGAGTCCGTCCCCTGCTGAAGTCCGAAAGCACCTATAAAATGGATCACATACAGTTCCCACAGCAAGATGACCGCACTGTGGTCCTGTGCAAGACTGAAGAGTCCATACAGGTCGTGAGAAAAAGGAGGCCCACAAGTATGACTTCTGTTTCGATCGGGTCTTCTCGCCCGCCTCCTGTCAGCATGAAGTTTTTCATGAGATTTCGCTCCTCGTCCAGTCTGCACTGGATGGATACCACGTGTGCATATTTGCTTACGGACAGACTGGCAGTGGGAAGACTTACACTATGGAGGGGCCAGAATATGTGAACCATGAAACCATGGGAATGATCCCTCGAGCTGTAAAGCAGATTTTCCAGAGTGCGGAAGAGCTGAAATTAAAGGGCTGGCATTACACCTTTACTGAGTCAATAACTTCAGGCAATTAGTCACATAAGATCTTAATAAATAAATACAGTGTTACCACACTAACACAGTAAATAATGCGAAAAAACCAGGGTTTTGTGTTGTCTGAAGATTATTATTTTTTCTTTTCAAGACAAAAAGTATATTTTTATACAAAAGAAGAAAACAAATTCTTACTAAATAGGGTACATACAAAAGATGTTATCATCAAATATACAAGGTACAGATTATTTCGTCCTTTAGTATATCTAAGAGAGTCCAGACTGCTAAACACAGGATAACACTATGATTTCAACTAAAAACAGAAGAAAATCAAAGATGGTATGATGAATTACATGCAGGCTTGGACTAAATGGTCGACGTTTCGGTCTTTTAAGGAATTGTTCATAAGACCATCATCAGGACAAGCAATTTCTACATACGGTAGATGACCCTTTTGACCGGGATAGAGATTCCTGCTTGCAACCGATATTGCTGTTTGGTCCGCTGAGCGTATGAGGGAGATTGCTGCCTTCTAACCTTTTTCTAAACTTGCAAGCCGGAACCGAAACTGTTGTGTGGTCCGACGATTGCAAGAGCGATTTTGCCGCTTTTGTTTAAAACGAATGGTTGCCCCACAGTTGGGCGAATAACTGAAATAACTACAGTTTTGAACACAAGTAATCCGGATACAAAAGAATTAATTTCTGTGTCCCACACCGTCAAAATAATTGGAATTGCGGTTAGCTTTTTTTGCTTAGAGAAAAAGAACTATCTCTATCCCGGTCAAAAGGGTCATCTACCGTATGTAGAAATTGCTTGTCCTGATGATGGTCTTATGAACAATTCCTTAAAAGACCGAAACGTCGACCATTTAGTCCAAGCCTGCATGTAATTCATCATACCATCTTTGATTTTCTTCTGTTTTTAGTTGAAATCATAGTGTTATCCTGTGTTTAGCAGTCTGGACTCTCTTAGATATACTAAAGGACGAAATAATCTGTACCTTGTATATTTGATGATAACATCTTTTGTATGTACCCTATTTAGTAAGAATTTGTTTTCTTCTTTTGTATAAAAATATACTTTTTGTCTTGAAAAGAAAAAATAATAATCTTCAGACAACACAAAACCCTGGTTTTTTCGCATTATTTACTGTGTTAGTGTGGTAACACTGTATTTATTTATTAAGATCTTATGTGACTAATTGCCTGAAGTTATTGACTCAGTACAGCTACTGACTAAGAACAGTCTTAGGTACTCGGATTTTTCATAACAGAGTCCTAGCACGCTGATAAATAATAACAGAACAAAGTCCCTTGCTGGTCCTTTTTCTTGTATAACAAGTATTGCCCGAGCCCGCAAGGGTAGATTGGGTTGCTCACCTTAATATTTTGTCTGATTACACCTTTACGGCAAACTTCCTGGAGATATATAATGAGACCATGCGAGACCTACTTGTGAACAAGTAAGAGAAGAACCAGGAGTATGACATGAAGCGTGTGAGCCCAAACAGTGATGAGCTACATGTTACGAACCTTCAATACGTCAGCGCCTCATCTGAAGAGGAGGTCCACAAACTATTGCGGACTGCAAAGATGAATCAGTCTGTTGCTAAGACAGTAATGAATGATCGCTCATCCCAAAGTCACAGCGTATTTCAGCGGAGAATAGAAGGGAAGAATGAGACCAGAGACGTTAAGACTGCATCCATTTTGAGTTTAATTGACTTGGCTGGCAGCGAGCATCTTGACAAGTCTCTGTCGAAGGGAGACCGACTGCGCGAAACCCAGTCTATAAACACCAGCCTGTCCAACCTAGGCCTGGTCATCACCTCCCTCTCCAATAAGGATTCCCACATACCTTACCGCAACAGCAAGCTGACGTATGTGCTGGCGAACAGCCTGGGCAGAAAATTAAAGATGTCAATGTTTGTCAATGTCTCTCCACTGGACGAGAACTTCTCAGAGTCCCTCAACTCTCTTCGGTTTGCAAGTAAAGTCAATGAATGCGTGATTGGAACCGTCCAACCAACCCGAAGCTTAAAGATGCGGTATAACTGGCCACATCTTAGTTTTGTAAAGTAATTGTAAATATGTATGTAAAATAGACCCTTTGTAACTTTATACCTTTCCTCATTTGTGTATATTTATGTTTATCAATAAAATACCCACCAGTCTACGGATATATTCAGTTCAAGTGCATTCATCATTCAGCTACTCATCCATCGGTCCACACAAATTCAGCATTAATCAAATTTAACTTATGACTCATCCAGGCTCCCACTTACCCAATGGTCCACCAACTGACACCGCCATCCACTTCTAAATTCATTGAATAGATTAACTAATTTCATTGCATACTTATTTAAAATTATTGCAAATACACAACTATAACACCAATCGCGGTTAAAAAAGGAGAAAACATTTTTTTTTGCTAATGGTACACGCCAGAGGAACTTTAAAAACCAACCTCTTCTCTTGCAAGTTGTCCTAGCAACAAAAATGCTAGTGCAAAGTCAGTCAGACATACTGTAGACAGCTAGACTAGACAGGGCCTACCACATTTATATACAATATCTCTATGCCAGGGGAACAACTTGCTAGTTGCCTCTGTTTGGGGCATCCAAATGGCCTGTTCCCACCCAGGGTTTCAAATTTAAGAGGATTCATCTATTAATGTACTAGACAGGCGGAAAAGCCCTGGCCCAGATGCACACCTATAAAATCAATTAACATTAAAAAGAAAAGTCTTATATTTAAAATTAAAGAAACGTTAAAAACCAGGCTGTCTCCTTGCGGATTAACACGGCATGGAAAATACTAGTGCAGGGACAGTCAGCAAGATTGTATGCAATTCCTCCCCAGGTAAGCCATCACAACATGGAAGTACTAGTCCAAAGTCAGCCAGTGAGATTGGAAGCAATTTATCCCCAACTTTGTAAGCCAACCAAGCTCTCCCCTTGCGGATTCACTTCTCAATCCATTTACTTCCTTATCAATATAGCCATTCACCCCTCCACAAATAACTTATATTTATTTATAGGCACACATTCACCCCTTGGAATATCTTGGTGCTGACATTACAGATGTTTACACTCAACCACCCATACTTAAACGTTTTACTTGCTCAACTGTCCATGCACTTCCCTATCCTGCCCAACGATCCTGAAACATACGTACCAAATAGACAAGGGTGTTTACACATCTTCTGCTGGCGGTGCTCTACCTGTTATTTGTTATGCCTGTTTTATGACAGTAGGAAGAGTGTACTGCTGCTCAGGTGTCAGGGATGAAAGTTTCCACTGCTACTTTTACCATGGTGTGCCTGTTGCATAAAGGAAGGAAGCTTGCACTTCTGTCCATGATGTACCTGTTCCACAAGGAATGCCCAACTGTGCCTGTTGCGTGAGGGATTATGTGATGTACGTCTTCTGTGAAGATGGGAAGCTTGGCAACTGAAGCACAGGCGTATCTGCTTTGTAAGAGAAGGAAATGTGCACTGCTAATGCCCATCTGTGCCTGTTCTGTGGGTGACTCCTGCACTGCTGGTGGTGTCCTGTACTTATACTGTGAGGGACGGAAGCTTGTTCTCTCATGTTTTGGAATCCACTGATGTGTACCTGGCTGTTGGTCCCGTGATGTTGCATCTGGATGTGGGTTGTAACCACAATCATAAACATCCAGTGAGTGTCCTGTCTTCTTTCAAGACCTACAGGAAGGGTGGGCAACTTTCTCAGAGAAGGGAACAAAACATTTATGTGTATGTTTAGGTCATGGAAAGGCCATGAGGTGGTACTTGTATAGCAGGTTGGGTATAACTCTATGCATTCTTTTGTTTTAACATAGAAATGTTACCTCCAGTTGCAATACAACATAGTCAGGAATAGTCTAGACAGCTCTAAAATACTTTTGACGTCTTTTTATATCGTAGTTGCTTCTTTATGCTGTATTTCGAAGTAGAATATACTGGATTGCGATGCTTTTCATGTTTTATTTATCTGACTCGGCATGTAAATGCAGGCCAAACCAACTGTCAAAGTTTCAGTCCCCATAAAAAAGCTTGGATGGTTAAAGTACCTGAATTAGGTTTTCCATGTAATGTTAGATCTCACATATGTAGTCCAGTTAGGATATGTTAGTGGGGAAAAGCTTTACCAATCTTTGCCCCCACTTGCCACCTTACTTTTGTGTCTACCTAAAGGCCCCTCGCCTTATTCCACATACGACTGGTGGTGGAGTGTTGGTTTGAGATTGTTGTCTTTCGTTTTTTCCTGCCACAGACTGGTGCACCTATCTCCCTTTAAGCGGTACAAAAGGGGGTGGTGATGGATTTCCCAGATCTGTTGACTGTGTGTGAGTGTTTGATTGGTGCAGATGCTCCGTCCATCACCATACCCTTGTGTACCGCTTTGTTCGCCATAAGTTGGCAGGGTATGCTCAGACGTGAGTCCATTGCTCACTTTGCCACTGGATTCAAGCAAGTCTGGCTGAGGCCCGCTGAAATGCCAGAAACCGGTCCTAGGAAGCTTGTTTCCGGTCCAGGGAAGGCATGGCTTGGCAGTTTGGGCTGGACTGTTCCCATGAGGCACAGTGTCAGACTGATTTGCATATGGCCATGTCTGAACTGGGGTGGCAGAGTGGACTAAAGAACGGTGATGGATTAAACCCAGATCTGTTGACTGAGTGTGAGTGTTTGATTGGTTCAGATGCTCCGTCCATCACCACCCACTTTTGTACCGCTTTCTTCGCCATAAGTTGGCAGGGTATGCTCAGACGTGAGTACCTTGCTCACCTTGCCACTGGATTCAAGCAAGCCTGGCTGAAGTCGGCTGAAATGCCAGAAACCGGTCCTAGGAAGCTTGTTTCCGGTCCAGGGAAGGCATGGCTTGGCAGTTCGGGCTGGACTGTTCCCATGAGGCACAGGGTCAGACTGATTTGCATATGGCCATGTCTGAACTGGGGTGGCAGAGTGGGCTAAAGAACGGTGATGGATTAAACCCAGATCTGTTACTGGGTGTGAGTGTTTGATTGGTTCAGATGCTCCGTCCATCACCGCCCACTTTTGTACCGCTTTGCTCGCCATAAGTTGGCAGGGTATGCTCAGACGTGAGTCCCTTGCTCACTTTGCCACTGGATTCAAGCAAGCCTGGCTGAAGACGGCTGAAATGCCAAAAGCCGGTCCTAGGAAGCTTGTTTCCGGTCCAGGGAAGGCATGGCTTGGCAGTTTGGGCTGGACTGTTCCCATGAGGCACAGAGTCAGACTGATTTGCATATGGCCATGTCTGATCTGGGGTGACAGAGTGGGCTAAAGAACGGTGCTGTATTAAACTCAGATCTGTTGACTGGGTGTTAGTGTTTGATTGGTTCAGATGCTCCGTCCATCACCACCCCCTTTTGTACTGCTTTGTTCGCCATAAGTTGGCAGGGTATGCTCAGACGTGAGTCCCTTGCTCACTTTGCCACTGGATTCAAGCAAGCCTGGGTGAAGACGGCTGAAATGCCAGAAACCGGTCCTAGGAAGCTTGATTCCGGTCCAGGGAAGGCATGGCTTGGCAGTTCGGGCTGGACTGTTCCCATGACGCACATGGTCAGACTGATTTGCATATGGCCATGTCTGAACTGGAGTGGCAGAGTGGGCTAAAGAACGGTGATGGATTAACCCAGATCTGTTGACTGGGTGTGACTGTTTGATTGGTTCAGATGCTCCGTCCATCACCACCCCCTTTTGTACCCCTATCTCCCTTAAAGCCACCACATTCCAGTGTCCAGTCGATACCAGAGGATTAGAAGAAAAAACCCAGGGGAAATCTACTGGCTGCAAGCAATCAGATGGTTCCGTGTTTCTTAGATCAGTAGTGCGAACCGCACAGACATATCACCCTACAACAAAATAAACATCAGATGCAATTCTTGTCACCATCATGTGTACATCACCACAGTGTACAAGAGGTGCATGGGCCACATGGTTTCAAGCCTTTCTTTCCTACATTATTAGATGACTTAGGGCATTACACACTCCTAGGTAATCTGCAACCATTCCACTATTTTTCAGGTTTCATCTAGACTGCTCTCCCAGATTCCTCTCTTCTTCTAGAAAACATACTCTAGACTTTCTCACCCAGAACCTACTCTGACAGGCCTTACTTTCCAAATAGCAGAGAGGTGATGTCATTTACTGTGCCCATACCCCCATCCAGTTGCCTGAGCCCTTTCCAAATCCTTTTTAATTCAATACTTCTTGATGCTAGTTGGAAAATCTCAGACTCACACCCCACAAACGTTATTGACTAAGCTTCGCCCCTGCACATGTACTTGATATTTCTTCCTTGACACTTGCTCATTTCTAGATTTTTCTCTTGCATACTTAAAACCCCTGGCTTTAGCCTACAAACTGCAATCATGTGCCTTACTGTGCCATAAGTTCTGAGAAACTGCTGACCTTCTGTGGCTGCTGCTCCATGTGAGCTTTGATCATCTTTACTGCATCCTATACAGCTCTCTTAGAGCTTCATGCCAATTTTTTTTTTTTTTTTGCAGGTTTATATAACGTAAATTTGGACCAAAAGCATTGTAGCACTTTGCGCGAGCATCAAATTTCACTAAGCATTTCTTAGGCATTGGGGAGAATACA
The DNA here is from genome assembly GCF_964261635.1 of Lissotriton helveticus. NCBI lineage: Eukaryota > Metazoa > Chordata > Amphibia > Caudata > Salamandridae > Lissotriton > Lissotriton helveticus. The sequence goes on from NC_136067.1 coordinate 994,505,177, forward strand.
TGAGTAGCCCAGAATCACATGACGTTGAGTGGAGGCTGGGACTTGAAGCAGGTTCTCCAGTTCCAGAGCTCTGACTGTAAGACCCACCTTCCTTACGGTTAATATTACATTTTCTTAATCAGTTGGCGCTCTCTGTGAATATTGAGGAACAGCCGGACTACACACAGTCCTAGGTCTACAGCATCACCTGCTCCCATATTTGGTGATGTTTGTTGTTGCAGTATAACCACCAACAGCCCATAGCTGTGGAGGGGGGGGGGGATCACCCATTCCATCAAATGTCAAGTCTTCGAACAACAGAAAGGCAGAGGAAGTGTTAATAGTGGTGGATGTTGGTGAAATGGTGGTAAGCGTGATGGCCCCTTGCCCATCTGGTAGACGAGGTAATGAGAGAGGCTAGAGTAACAATCAGTGGCATAGCCAATAGGTCTGGCTTTAATGCGGTAAAACATGTAAGCACATGCATGCAGAAATACTGTGCAAGCAATGATGATGATGCTGTTGTTGATAGTGGAGGTGATGGTGGTGGCAGTGGTAATTCTAGTGATACTGATGGTAGTGGTAGTAAAGGTGGTGGTAATGCATTTGAGCCCCAGCAAAGCCATTTTAAAAATCATACTGTAGAAGATGCATGTCTGAGCTTAAGAACTGAATGTATTTCAGTGTCTTGCTCAGATGTAAAATAGTCCCTCAATGCAAGCATTCAAAATGAGGTATAATGATTCGCCACCTGCCAAAAGCATGAGGTGAAAGAGTAGAACTCCTTCAGGCGAAGACAAAGCTCACTCTAGGTATAATTTGAAGAACTGGTGACACACACTCACTCACCCTTCAACGTTGTATGCCAATCAGGATGGAGAGAATTGAAGTGCCCGAAGGGAGATTCTCCAATGAGATGGGACCAGGCGCAACTCTTAACTGGGTCGAAAAATATATTGCAGCTTGCAAGAGCGCTTCAGAATATTCATCTTTCTTAAAATCCAAAACTCATCTCTGGGGAAGACGTTATAAAAAAAGTGTAAGCAAGCACACAGAAATGTAAACCGGAAGAATGCACTGTTACTTTGAAATGTGTTTTGGCCCACGTTGTAGAGTTGTGCGGTTCTGGTCAGAAAGTCAGGAGCTGCCGACTTGGGAGCTGAGGAACCAAGGGGCATATTATCAAGGACCGGTGTTAAAATTATCGCCGTTTTATCAGCAGGAAATTGCCGCTAAAGTGGCGATAATGGGCTTGATAATACGCCCTTGTTAATTCCCATAGAAGCCCATGTTAACACCAAAACATGGGCTTCTATGGGAATTAACAAGGGCGTATTATCAAGCCCATTATCGCCGATAAAAACGGCGATAATTTTAACACCGGTCCTTGATAATATGCCCCCAGGTTCTAGTCTCGGCGTCGGCTAAACAGCATGTGATTCTGGGCAAATCATTTGGGGGCATATTACCAAGCAGGGCGATAGGCAATTATCACCGCTTTAGCGGCCGTTTTCGGCCGCTACGCGGCGATAATTCTATCGCTCTATTAGCAAGCTGTCGCTAACAGCAGTTAGCGACAGCTTTAGGCGATAGCGAGCGGTTTGGGTCCCGCTTTGCATGTCAGCGATATTTATCGCTAATGCCATGCAAAGTGAGCGTACCCAACCTGTTAGCGACTGAAAGCAGTTGCTAACGTCGCTATCGCCTATTAGCAAGGCAGGCGTAGCGATGGAAATATTCCCGCTATCGCCAAAAACTAACACCTGCTCTGACCAGTTCTTAGCCATGTTATCCAATGGGAGGTGGATAACATGGCTAAGAGCATTTTGTCGCTAATGCGTGAATATCGCTGTATTCTCAGCGATATTCACGCTATCGCCGGAAAATGTAGCGCTTTGGAGATAAACGTAGCGATGGAAATATTCCCGCTATCGCCAAAAACTAACACCTGCTCTGACCAGTTCTTAGCCATGTTATCCAATGGGAGGTGGATAACATGGCTAAGAGCATTTTGTCGCTAATGCGTGAATATCGCTGTATTCTCAGCGATATTCACGCTATCGCCGGAAAATGTATCGCTTTGGAGATAAACGTTGCTAATAGCACGTTATCTCAGTGATAATTTCAGGCGATGCTTAGCGATAAAAAATTAGTTGCTAAGCCTAGTTAGCGATAAATATCGCTAATCATTGGTAATATGCCCCCTAATCTCCCCGTGCCTACCAAAACACCGAAACTGAATGTGTCATTGTGTAACGTACCTGGTGCTCGTGTAAAGCGCTCCAGTATCTTCTGGTAGAGTTCGCGGTATATAAATCTTCCCAAAAAAACTGAAAACGTGTTGTTATTTATTGACCATTTGGCGTGTTTATCCTGGCTTAGGTCGGTCACTTATCAGCCAGACTGCAGTGAACACAGGCAATGCATTCATCTGGGAACAAAACATTATAAGTTGAAGTACTGCATATTTAGCTTTTGCACCTACATCTTTTGAGTCACTCTCGTTATTTTTTTTTGTTTTCTCACGTGAACAGTTTCCAAAAACGAACCATTATCAGTACAGTTCGTTCTATTTTTCCACTGACGGAGGCTGAGGCAGATCCCCCTTTCAAGTACCCAAGACTCAGCTGTCCTGCAGCACATTGTATTTGGCACAGACAGGTACATAAATATTATAGATGAGCCGAATGTCTGACTCGAGCACTGATGCTGAATACAACTCCTGTTTCTGGGGATAAACAGAGCCCTGGAACCTCTGGTGGAAATGAAAAAAATACCGAAAGATTTCCTTTTATTGGAGACACATGTTCCTCCTCCTTCCCCACACTAAAATAGATCTCGAAAACATCTGTTCCAAGGACTGCCTCCTTCATGCCTCCTTACGACAGAAAGTCATAAAAAACGTATTTCACTTTTCTGGAAAGTGTAGACATACCAGAGCTTAATTTGTAAAAAAAAAAAATAGGTGCCAGGGCTGTGGTCAGGAGACCACTGCATCTTGCACCAAACATTGCCCCTGCCATGCTGCCAAATATACCATGATAGTAAAAACACAACCACTAACCATGACACGCAAGTGTGACAATTCGGACTATTCCAGGCCCCCAAAGAATTACTTGGGCGGCAAGTAACAGTCATTTTAAACGCATATTGAATAAACAATGTACTGCCTAATTCGTCAGACAGTGTCACCTTGTGGCAGACCTGTCACAAGTGCCGGTGTTAACAATTAAGTGCCAGTGCCCAGCACCGGAAACCACCGGTTCAATTTAAGCACTGGAAATGACTTCACAATAGTTTTCATGAATAGGTCTTATTATGATTGGCCCATTTAAATGGGGAGAAGGGGGAGGAGAGAGGGGGGAGGATTATACATTTTAAAGAAAAAGGTTATGGAAATCGCTGTTTTTGCGCCCATTCTCATATGTTTACCCCCGTTGTTCTAAGCAGCGGACATTTCCGCGTGAAACACCCAAACCCTTTGCAATTAAACGGAAACTCATAACAGGGGCTCATAAGTACATCCTATTGCTTTTAAAACCTTTTAAAAGCAGACTTCTTTAATAATTAAAATAGTTACATGTAATTGCTCTCAACCAGGATACCTCCCTTCTGTAGCAGACTTAGGCCTAGATGTAGGTAATAGCAAATTACCGAATGGTAAATACCGAATTTTACCGATTCGGTATTTACTAATCGGTAATTGCTCTGTAGGTAAAAAATTCTGTAAAAATACCGAATCGGTAAGATTCGCTAATTACCGAATCAGTATTTGCCATTGATTCCTATGGGCCTTGAAGCCCATAGGATTCAATAGCAAATACAGAATCGGTAATTACCGAATCGGTAAAATTACCGATTTTACAAGGGGGACAGGGTGTCACTTTGACACCCTGTTGTACCCCTGTTTCTGGCTTGTGTGCCATGTGACACACATACATGCCCTTAGGGCATGTCTGTGTGCCACATGGCACAGGTGTACATGCACAGATGTGCATGTACACTGGAATTCGTTATTTACCATGTAATAGTATTACATGGTAAATAACGAATCGGTAATGGCCTGTGGCACTGTTTTCAGTGCCATTTACATCTGTATTTACTGATTCGGTAAATTTACCGATTCGGTATTTTACAGAATTGGTAAATTTACCGAATCGGTAAATATACCGATTCTGTAAATTAAGCCTACCTACATGTCAAATCCCAAATACTGGTCGGTAACGGCCGAAATCGGCTTTTACCGACCGGTAATTGGCGACCTACATCGAGCCCAAAGTCTCTGGTCTGAGCTTGTGAAAAAAAAAACACAATGATGAGCTTCTCTTGTTTTGGTGGAGGAGAGGGTGTGCTTTCTTGCAGAGCCGTGTTGTGTCGGGGCCTTGATTAAAGGTAGGACACTGCCGCTCCACTGAACTATGCGGATTATGAAAGGGCACGTGGATGGGCCTATAGCAAATTCACACTGAGAAGGTTGTTACATCTTTAGTTTATTGTTCAGCTCTTGTACCTTTAAGTGTGCTAGCTCCTAGTCACATGCCCCTGCAAGCGACATGTATCATTTCAATGATGTTCCACATTCTACTTGTTTGAACAATGCTTTAGTTACTGTTAGATTCATTACTGTCTGGCCCTTGAAGATACGTGGACATTTGTAACCGTGCTGCAAATAAAGGAGTTAAACTTTTCATGAATACTGGGCCGCGCACTAGTTACATAACTGGTGCGAGCGAGCGAAGCAAGTGAGCATGGCCATTTGATTCAGGTCAAGGCTCGCAATCCTGTATTATTCAAGGCCCAACTAATCTTACTGGGGTTCTGATGGAACATTTTGTGCTATTCTATGATACTAAAAATGCATCTTGTGCTTTTTTCTTTTGTTAAGTTTTTAATTAACTGTACAATAAAATGTTTCTTCTTGTTCAGAGGGGAGCTGGTCTGGTAGATTGGTCTTGGGGCGAGGTATTGGGTGCTGGGGCCGGGGACTATGTTCAGATGCTGCTACGCGTGGCACAGAAGAAGTGCAGCAGGTCCCATGGGCAGGAATTTAGTTAAGCATTCCAAAGGCCTCCCCATACACAACACACTCTAGGCACAGTTGAAAAATCTGCCCTGTGGGCATTGGTGCCGTGATTATTGAGGTCATGGACAATGGGATTAGGGCAGGGCTAAAAAAAACTCCGTCTGGGACAATCGATGCTTCGGTTAGGGAGACTACGTGCTATGGGGCCTATTACGATGGCGGATTTCCTGCATCCACCGGGCCGGCGGAAGCCACCGCCGGCCCGGAGGATGCGGGAAATCCACTGCAGAGGCCTGAAAGACCCACCGCCAAATTAGGATGGCTGGTGGGTCTAACAATCTGTCCTCCGCTTTTCCGCCGCGGTCGCCTTCCGACCGCGGCGGAAAAGCATTAACATGGCTGGCGGTGTCTATCAGACACCGCCATCCATATTAGGATGGAGTACAAAGTATGCTTTTCCACGGCGGCTTTTCCGCCGTGGAAAAGCATACGGAGCTTAACTTCGGGGGCCCGTTGCGGGCCCCCTGGGTAAGGGGGGTGTGGGGGGTGCACATGGGGGGTACCTATGGTACCCCCCTGCATTTGGGTGGGCAAAGCAGCAGGCACCGCGCGGTGCCTGCTGCTTTGTGCACGCAAATTCCGTGCATGCATTTTTAACATTGCGGCGGGTGCAGCTTGAAGCTGCACCCGCCGCAATGTTAAAGATTGAGGATGTGACCGCCAGGGTGGCGATCACATCCTAATTGCACCGGAGGGAACTCCGCAGGCAATGCGGAGGTTCCCTCCTACTCTATGGTGGCGGACGGACTCAGGTCCGTCCGCCATCATAATCGGCCCCTATGTTTGTGTTATTTTAAATAGTGCCATTCTTTGTGAAAGTGACTTCGGGCCTTATTTCGAGTTTCGTGGATGGGATACTCCAACACAAATGTTTCCTATCTATTTTGTTACAAGTGCATTACAACCTAAGGGGGGCATTAGATCAGCCACCTTTTGATACAGTATCCCATCTAGTGAACTTTAAGTAAATCCTACAGCTCAGCACTCCCACGACATTTGTATTTTTTCTGGTTATTAGGTACAGATGATCCATATATATGGCATATTACGAACTTCCATCACATTTAAAAAAATGTTAAATCATGCACAGGACAAAAGATTAAAGAAACACGTGTTTACAATCATTCTCGAAAGCAGTCGCAGCACGTGCTCTTTGAAACTAATGGGGCGTAATATTTGCCCTGACTTCCAAGGAGCAAAGCAAGTGAACCCTACTTCATCTGGAAGGGCCAAGGGAACTGCTCCACTCAAGAAAAGTTAGGAATAAATAGGAACAAAAATGAGTTTTATAGTACAATTTTCATATAAATCTGATCAAGAGCCATATGCTCTGACAAGGTATTCACTAAATAATGTAGTACTGTTATAGTGTGCCAAGTCAGAGATACCTGACACTCCATAGCAGATGATCCCATTTCCTTCGCAGTGGCAAGTGGGTGTCCCCATTTTGTCAATAATTACCTCCACTATGCCAGCTCCATCATTCTGTTAAAGGTGGTCCTTCCACCAAGCATTACCTTCAATATGTCAACACTAGCATTTTTCCATGTTTGCCCCTTATGCAAAGAATTACGTACAATGTATCAGCTCCAACATTCTGCCACCGGTGTCCCATATGATAAAATATTATCTCTAGAGTTTCAGTACAATCAATTTGGCACAGGTGCCCATTATTCTAAAAATCACCCCCATTATGCCAGTGCCCACGTTTGCTACGGGTGCTTCCGTATGGCAGGGCCAGTGGTAGACTCACAAGACTAACACGCTTTCTCAATCACTCATGTTCACTCACACTCTTTCTCCTGTATCCACTCACCTGCACTCTCAGTCCCTCACACTCCTTCATTCTCAATCCTTCACATCTTCATTCTTCCTAACATTTATTCTCACTTATTAGTTCACACAAACTCACTCTGTCACTCTTACTCACTCACATTCATTCTTACTAGCGGTCACTCTCATTCTGACTTAGTCTCACTTATTCCCCCTCACTCTTGCTCACTAATTTTCACTCAGAATTCTCCTCACTCTCTATCACTCTCACTTAATCTCACTCATTCCCCTGTCACTCATTTTCACACATGCTCACACGTACACGTACTGTCACCCACATACACATACACTGGTCTACTTAAGCTTCCCAGCTGCATGTCACTGCTTGACAGAGTTTCTGGTCTCAACTCCCTCCATCCCCAACCATTGAAGCAGTAAACTGAAAGTTGAAACTCGTGTAGGGCATCCATCATACATATGTATGGTATAGGCTGCAGCTATCAGCCTAAAGATTTTTCAGCTCTCCCTCTCTCAAGCAACCACAGGTCAATGTGGTGTCAATGAGGCTCCTAACCCATCCGATCCTGTGATGAAATGGGCGAGGGTGAGACAGTACTTGAAAGGATGGCACCACATGTCTGAATCCTAAATTGCCCCAGGCTACCTTCACAGGTGATGCTGCAGCACATCAAACATGAGGTGGCACCTGGGTGTATCAGGTCTCTAAGCCCAGACCTATAGGTGTGCCAGCCTTGGACAATCTGTCCAATGAATGCTGCAGGCATTTTTATAAGCCTACATGAGCCATATGACAACAAGGAAGCTGTCAGCGGCCATAGCCTCCCTTGGCTCACAGAATTGTGCAGGCCATGAATTACTGGGGCACCTTAAACCTCTGGCAAGTCCACGGTGGTGCACAAGGGAAATTAGCAGCTGTATGGCGCCCCGAGAACACCATTCAACAAAATAAATGACATCATATCACCATTGGGCAATGCAGAGGCAAAGGAGTGCCCAAAAGCCCCTTAGTTGGATTAGGCAGGAAAAGTGAACAACAACATCCCCACCCTTGGGAAAGGTGAGAGAAGACTGGAACAAATGCCCCATCCTTAGGAAAAGCAGGAGCAACAATACCCCATTCTTGGGCATACATGGGGGCATAAGGTTCCCAGCCTTTGGTTAACCCAGAAATTCAACATAAAATGTGTGGGCTACCCTTTCACCCCTTTGTATGGTGAGGGGATTTAATGTGAGGTGTGTGACTTAACACAATCCTCCCCCAAACACTCGGCAGCCATGGCGTGTTGTTTTTTACCCAGCATCTCTGTGACATGGTTGGGGCGTATCTGTCACCACCGCTGGTGCCAGCCAGGCCAGGGAGATAGAAGGTCCTTGTTATATTGCACAGGCAGCAGGTCCGTGTTAGGGCTGGTTTCATCCCTTATGCATTCCTTGAGGAAAGCTCCATACTGAACTTGTGACTTGACCTGCACGCGAGCCTCCCTCCCACTTCCAGGAGTCATGCAGTTTTCTGGGTCTCCCTCAAACAGTGATTTTCCTTCTGTGTATCCTTCTGTGTACTCAGGGACAGAGCATTGGAGGATGATCGCTATTTTGAATGAATGGAGACCTTTGAGTCCTTCGTATTCTGTCTGGGGAACGCAGCGTGGTTCGCCGTTGTGCTCTTTTGCTTTCTGTAGCCCTTATACCTGGCAAAAATACTAGCATTTTCTGGCTTTACTTCTATGCCCAAATAGGCTCATTTTATAGTCTCCCCTCTTCACGAGGAGGTGACATAGGGCCTTATAGAGTGTTTGGTGGATGGGATACTCCATCAAAACGTGGCAGATATCTCGTTCACTGTATTCCACGTGTTATAGTCTATGTTGCACAGCAGATGGGCATCCGTCGTGTCTGTGTCATCTGCCAAGCTCTGACTGAGGCCCATAGTATCTTGTTCCAACACCAATCTGAAGTTCTTGGCAAAAGCATTGCCTGTCATTTCCCATTCCATTATGGCTGACCAGTTTCCTGTATGTCACTCCCTATTTCCTATAGATCACTTCCTGATTCTTCTGCACACTTACTTCCCTTTCTCCCAATAATAGGAGCTGAAATAGTCAGTACCATGCCTCACAAATGCTCTGGTAACCTTTAGTTGGTGAGTTCTTTCCCTTAGTTACTGATTTTTGCTCCTGATTTTTTATCCTCAGAGAACTCATCCTAGAATCAGAATCTCTTCATTGGCTCCTGGTGTTCTGCAACCTTTGGATCTGGTCATCACCAACTTGAGTCCGGGTGAAGTGAGTGTCAATTTCCTCTACAAACCTCTACCGTTGATATCCTGTCTGAATGCCAAGAGGATATTAATGTCATTTGGCTTTTAACTCCTTTCAGTGACCATTCAAGGAGGCACCCGTTGCTTGCTTGTGATATTCCTAAGTGTTAGGCAACACTGAGGCAACAAGTAGGAGCCTCTCTTACCTCTAGCAGCTTTGACAGGAAAATTAAGCGCGACCACTGTATCCAGCTATTGACTGGCTTTTTCTATTTTGATTCCTCCCTAGTTTTGCATTTCTGGCTGAGAAAATATCTGCAAGTGGATATGTGCCTCATTTATGCATAATGCACAGTGTAGCATTGGCTCTCTTGTTATGCTGCGTCTTTTTAGTTGTGTTTTTTCACTCACTGTTCTTGAACATCGGGATGGTTATTTTTTATAAATGTAAATTTTTCCTTTATAAAATGGATAGCTATTTTCAGCTTTGTACCATGTTTTTTCAAGTTTAAACAACTCATTTGTGTTGGTGTCCCTACTTTGATTTTTGAACTTGGTAATGTTCACAAGGAAATGGAACAGAAACTAAATGGCTGCCCTCTGAAATGTTTCAGAGGGATTCCAGCCAATCAACTTCAACGAAGTTCAAGAACATTGATAAAATCACCTTATAAAATCACTTCTTTTTTGGTTTATTAGTATTTTTCAGTGTTTGCAAAGATTTACAGAAACAGATGGAGCTGGTGTATGCACAGTATGCACTTAGATCTATGTTTATAACTCAAAATACTACACACCAATCAAAGGCAGCAAATGGCACTATACCCTACCTTCTTGGCAAATCTGGTATATTTTCATGTTGTCTTTTTAGGGTTTTAATAGCTAAAGTTACCAAAGGGCATTTTCATATTAAATTAAAGAGACCACATGTTTTAGGACTCCATACCTGTTAAGTAACTCGTGATGTGTGGGTGTCAGCTGTTTTTCAAACACCTGCACCCACCCCCAGGCTCCCAACCGCAAATACACTGAGCAGCAGGCAAGCTAATATCATGCCTCCCAGATCAGTTCTTCACAAAATGGTGACTAAACCCTAAGCATTAGCATGTCACTTTCCCTGCTCTCTGCTGTGGTGCTGCTGCTAATGATCTGAACAACGACGTCCTACACTTAACAACACTGAAGTGAGTTCCGCAGTTGGCAGACACAGCAAAGGGCTGAGATGGCAGGTTCTGGTAATCAGTCAAACCAGGTCTTTAGATGTGGCGGGTCCTGCCAGGTAATGTCCCGTTACTTACTGTAATCTTCCTTTCCCCGATTAAGGTCCTCCACGTCCCAGTCATGTCCCCTCCCTCTTTTGTTGTGTCTGGTCTTGTTACTAGGAGACATGGAGGCGGGTGGGAGGGGCCTTTATTTCACGAAAATGAAAAAATATTAGTATGTTAAGAGTGCCTGTCGGGAGGCGGGACCGCCTCCTCATATTGTAATGACTAGGACGAGGAGGACCTATGAGGGGGTAAATTCATGCATCCTTCTGCATCCTGTATATTGCATACTATGAATGAAGTCTCCTCGAGGTGTCTGTGTGAGATCAGGTTGTGGCAGATGTTTATGATGGATTTAGGCCCAGATCTCTGTACTGGGTACATGCATGACATTGTTCTGCATTCTGTCCATCACCTGTTGTTTTTGCATTTGTCACCCCGAGTGGGACGGGTATGCCCAGACGTGAGTCCCATGCTCTCCACACCACTGGAGTCAAGCTATCCAGGCTGAAGAGGGCTGAAAGCCCGAAACCGGTCCTTGGATGCATGTTTCCAGTCCAGGGAGGACCTGGCTTGGCAGTTCGGGCTGGACTAGTCCCATGGGGCACACGGTCAAGACAGATTTGCATATGGCTGGGTTCAAACTGGAATGGCATGGTGAGCAAAAAAATGATGGATTTAGGCCCAGATCTCTGTACTGGGGTGACTGTATGACATTGTTCTGCATTCTGTCCATCACCTGTTGTTTTTGCAGATGTTTATGAGGCCCACGATTGTAGCTTGGGAGCTGAGGTCTATGCAGGGCAACTTTCTCACATTTCCTGTTAGTGGTTTTACAGTTAGATATACTATATGTTCATCCAATCCTTGGCCTCTCTGTAGAGGGGGCAGAGCGATGGTGACATGTGTCCCAGTTGCAATCATCACTTTATGTGAAAGTGCGCAAATCAAATACACAGCAAACAAAATATTGCCAGCACAAAAGACAAAGGGCCAGATGTACGACCCACCAATTTGCAAGATGTGATGTATAACAGTGTCTCAGACACTGTTTGCGATTCCTAATGGGGTCGCAAATTGCTTGCCTCATGAATATTATTAATGAGGCAGGTGCAATTTGTGTCCCCATTAGGAATGGCTAGCACTCCCAGGGATAGTGGCCTGCTGGGGTCAGCAGACCACCATGTCTGGGACCGCTTTCAAATGAATCAGTCTTGATTTTTAAATGCAGCCCATTTTCCTTAAAGGAAATGGGATGCATTTAAAAAAGAAAAAATTAAACTTTTTTGTTTCATTTTTTAAAGGGCAGGCAGTGGTCCCCGGGACCACTGCCTGCTCTTAAAAATATGTTCCCACATACTCACTAAGAGGAAGGGGTCCTCTAGGAACCCCTCCCCTTTTGCTAGTGGTTTACCTCCTACTTGAAGTAGGTGGTAAACTGCGAGTGTTTTGTGGAAGCAAATGAGGTGGCAAAACAATCGTACATAGCATAGAAACTCGCTATTAGGAAGGGAAGCCCCTTACTACTAGTGGGAGTCGCAATTGCTATTTTGCGAGCCAATGTCTCGCAAAATAGCATTGACACATGCCATTACCCTTTTTGTGGTCGCAAACGGGGGGATCTCCCGTTTGCGACTGCAAAAACGGGTCGTACATCTGGCCCAATAAAACAGCTGTTTTTCTAGTGGGGAGAGAGCGCACGGTGAAAGGACAGTCACACTAGGAAGTACATGCAGAAGGAAAGATTGAAAAGACTATTTAAGTGGAAGGAGATGAAATGTGTAATATGCAGATGGCAGATTTCAGAAAGCTGTGGGGGGGAAAGGGGACTAAGTGACTAATAGAGTGAGAGACTGCAGGAGAAGGGGAGGCTATTAGAGACTGAGACACTCCCAAGACTACATCAAATACCCACACCTTATTAAAGTTTAATTAACAGGCTCATATTTTCAGAGTTGAAAATAGAATTTTCAGTTCTAATTATTCACAACAAAATCATTGCTGTTATTTGTTGATAGTGTCATGTCCTGATAGGGTGGGCGACCGACAGTAGGGCATTAGGACCCTGTGGGTCCTAAGGGAGAGTGACCAGGTTGTCACCGGACACCAGTTCCGGTGACGGGACAGGAAGAGGACGGACAATGACCAGGGCAGAGACGAGGACGGATGTACTGACGAGTTGCTGTACAATGTGACAATAAATGAAGTACCCGACTAACCTGTGTCCTGTGATTGGTATGCCGCCCAGCGAATAGCTGCAACACGACAGATAGTACTAACAAACATTAGCAAAGCCAATAGGCAAGATATGTTTATGCGTATGTTCGCTGTTGTCTGATATGTCTGGAGCAATTACAGAAAACTCAGAGAGGTACATTATTATTAGCCAGGTGGCACTCCTTAAGAAGCACAGAAGTTCAGTCAATATGTTTTAAACCATGCTCCTATGCATATAGGCCATCCCTCAGGCACAGCCCATGGCAGTTAGAGCGGTGGGGCGGGGAGGGGGTGAGTTGACAGATGCCGACGAGGTAAACTTAAATTAAAAAAATGGAAAAACACTTACCTTGCACTCGCTGCATCGCCGACTGTGTGGCCTCACAGGGCCACATTCTACAAAGTCAGGGAAAGTAGTATGTTATCCAGGTATCTGAGGCTGGCTATTACCATTCTTATTTTTATAATGTGGGGAAACCACCGGAGGACTGTGCCTCTTACAGGACAATCTCACTTCTTAAAATAGAAACAAAAGCCAAGGCTTTAGTGGATCACCTGTTACAGGTTGTACATTCAATGATCACCCTGGATCAATCTGGTTTTATGCCTTGAAGGGCAAGGAGACATAATCTTAGATGGATATGTGGCTGCATGACACATAGAAATGAGATGGCGAGCCAGAGATATTGCTTGACCTGGATGCTGAAAAAGCATTTAACTCAGGAAGGAAGCTGTACTTGATGGCAGGCCTGAGTAAAAAATGGGTTTTGTTCCATCATTTTTTGTCGAGTTGGACTACTGTACATTGATTCATTGGCCTGAGTGAGGGTTAACAGAACTGTTTGAAGGAATTCGGCTTAAGCAACATTGCCAGGCTGTCCTCTGTCCCCTTTGTTATTTGCCATGGCAATCGAGCCACTGGTGACATGATTATAGGGATATACATAGGTTGGTGGCCTGAGATGGGACACAAAGTGGGAGGGCGTTTTTTTCCCTATATGGGGATGATGTTCTTTTATACTTAGCAGACCTGGATCCATTTGTTCCTAGAATCTTAGAAATACTAAGTGTGTTTGGTATGTTTGCAGAGATCCGCATCAATTGGAATAAATCAGAGGCATTCCCACTGACCGACAGGGCGCTGTGGATAGGGTTGGGCTGTCCCTTGAAATGGGAAACAACATGTTTCATCTATCTGGGAATTTACAAACCTGTGAATCAAGAATTATTCCTCACTAAAAGAGAGAGTCATAGAAGAGTATAGGAGAAATTTAAGACACTGTTGATGGTTCTCCTTCTCCCTGTTCAGTAGGCTCACTCTTTACGAAATTATTTACCTCCCCAAATGTCTCTACATTTTGCAAAATATCCCTTCCAAGGTCACTAATATTTTCTTCCATGTGGTGGATGAGATCACAAGAATATTGCTGTGGGGTGGGGGTAAGCCAAGAATAGCATTCTCTGCCCTGACTAGGAAACCCCTGGATGGAGGAGTTGCTATTCTGAATCTGCATCAAAAGAACTGGTCTGCCCAGTTAATGATTGCCTATGACTGAGCCTTCATGACACAACAGGAGCCCTCCCTGCTTGAGGACAGACAGGCTATGGATCCAAGAGGATATGTTTTTCAGTCCTATGGCAAAGGTAGGAATGTTCCGCTTCCGACCCCGACAGCTATGCTGGTTAAAATATGGAGTAGGGCAACACGAGCATTATGTTGTAAGGGCAAACTGTCACTCGAGACACCTCTATGGGAAACAGAGGCACTAAAGGGATTGCAGGCTGTGGAGGGCTATTGGAAATTGGACTTGCTGGGTACTACCAAAATAGGAGACCGATAGTTGGACGGCACAGTGATGCCATTCCCCGAACTACAATTAAAGTTTGAATTAACGTGGAGCCAATATCTCCGATACTTACTGATAAAACATATCATACCTGGTTAGGCGGATCAGCTGAGTGAAGCGGGGGATGAGTGCAGACAGCTGGGGCACCCCTAAACAAAAATGCAGTCTCACAGATGTACAACACATTGCCTAATAACTGTCCTCCCCCCCAAACCCATAGCTGCATTGACAAATGGGAACCGAACTTGGGGAAGTTGGTAAACATTGCATGGGTGGAGGGAAGCCTCTTGATACCCAAAGGAGGTGGTCATATGTGCTGGTTTTTATCTGGTCCAACTGAATATTCTAGATAGTGCATACTTTACAAAAAACTGATTGTTTAGGATGAGCAAGATCGATGATGAAAGCTGCCTATGGGTATGTTGGAAAAGATGCACATTGCTGCATAATCTGGGGATGGCCTTGGGCCAGGACTACAGGGGCTAGATTTGCTGCAAAATGTCCTCCGTCATATCCGTAGAGCTCATTGCTCAGCTGGTAGTACTGGGTATCTGGGAGAACAAAACTTGGACAGAAACACACTCCTTTTACGCAATGTGGCTTTAATGGTGGCGGGACATAGGTCCCAGGGAGGAATATTGGCCAGACCATGGTTGGATGAGGTTCTAACTTAGATTGGGGCATGAAATCTGAAGAATTGGTCTACAGTGCTCACAGCTGCCTGCATATTTTTGAACAAAATATGGGGCCCTTGGAGAAGTGCAGAAGAAGATTTGGGTGAGGCAAGAGAGATAGCAGGAGGTGACTCTTTAGTAGTGGGAGGGGAATGGACACCGAGGTTGTGTTGAAGATGCATGTATACAGGAAGAAAGGGGGTGAGTTGTGGCAAACAAATGGTGCCTTTTTAATGGTCATATTGCCATTGATTAGAATTTAAATTGTGAAGCCTGTCCTTGCAAACAGCGGGCTGTCGTTAAGGGTGGACGGCGCCCCCTCCCCCACATTTTGCCATACTTGGAGAGTGTCTGTCAGGCAGTGCAAAGGTCCGCCTGACTGACATTCAGTCATCAGAAACTTCCATTGCTTCCTTCCCACCACCCAAGATCACTGCTGTGGCCCAGTTAAGTTTTTTATGATTGGTGCTTGCTTGTGTATATGTATTAATGTATGTGTATTTTTGATTGTGTGATGTGAATGAGGGTGTGCATGCCTGCAGGTGAATACATGGGTGTGAGAGACTGCACATCTGTGAGTGTTTGGCACGCCCACTACCCACACCTGCTTAAGTTATCGGACACCACTGGACCTTACTGCTAAGGTTTGCTGTCCCTTGTACTTTATTTCTTTTGTCAAACAAAATTTTATTGTTTTCCACATCAAAATATTCAAGGCACAATCTGCCAACAAGCCCACGCAGGGGCCCTTTGAAATATTGAGCTCATCACATTCAACATAGGCAAGCGGAAGGGTCGATGCTTCCCAAGGACCTGAATCATCTCTGGACTGTCCGCCATAAGTTCATAATGTTCTGCGTTTGGGCGGACAGGATTGAGACCCAGTTAGACCCAGAAGGGATAGTCACCGAGAGCAGTGGTGCATCACAAGAATCCGTAAACACAGTGCGCTCTCCCATTTTCTTGTTTTATGAAAAATCTAATAAAAAGATTTAGTTTAAAAAAGAAGTTGACAGGTATGGCACCCCTTTATTACTTTTTGCTCCCTTTGACTAGTCTGCTCCAAATTTGGCAGAATGAAATCTCAGTGTTGTACTGAGTTTTCCAAAAACTGAATCCTAATGCCTGAAAGAGCACCAAAATGCAACAGCTGGGTAAGAGATGCCATCCCACATTCCTGGTACTTTCCAATTACTACATCTCATGTGAACCAATAACACATCTTAGACAACATTCCCACATCCGCACAAACCAGTCCTGATACATGTATACTTCAGAGACTGAAAAAAGTAAATCATATAATGTACCCTGCTCCAGGCTTCACAGAACAGGGCAATAAAACTATGAACTTGACAATGGGTACTACATGGACAGCAGAGAAACTCCAAAACATGCAATGAAAAACAATTCACCCCATTAATTGAACGAAATGACCAAGTCCGGCATCACAAGCATCCTTACACAATACCTGGTCACTATTTAGAACATTACCTTGTTTTTCTCACCGAACCTGAGTGTGGGGCTGAACTGGCCATTTTGCATTTTCCTGGTAAGCTGCACGCTTAGGGATTGCTTTCAGATGAGTATGGTTTGCCATGGCCCAACCAACCACACATGTCCAATTTTTAATATGGCTTTCTCAAGTATGCAGCTGCTTTGAACATTTTTGCCTTGGCTGATTTTGATTTCCAGCCTAGCCCTATCAGAACAGACAGATCACTTAATAAGCACAATGACTGCTGTGACTGTTTATCTGGAAACATCTAGCACAGAAATGGGGGGAAAAACTTCTAAAGCACTATGGGAAAGTACAAGTGGCAGAAGTGTACTATACACATGATGGTAACTGTAAGACACTAGATTCTCTTTGGGGGTGAGTAACTGCCTGCCTCAAGGAATATTCACAATCCCTGTTAGCGGTGAACCCTGTAAGTCCCTACATTTACCTGAGCTAAACCCGGAGTAGATATGGTAGAGAGCAGACAGGTCTGACTTATGGCAATGTATTTATCATTTATGCAGTACAAAAACAGTAATAAAGTCAAAATGTGAATTTGTAAAGTTTTAACTAGAAATAGCACCAATAACAGCACAGCACAAAGCACCAATGATAGTCAATCGTCATGTTTGACTGAAACCTACACGCAATTTGAGGCAGACAGTAATGAAGCAGGGGTTAGAAACACCTTCTAAGGTAGAATCTGATTTAGAGTTCGCGTGACGAGGTACTCTGTCACAAACATGACAGATATCCGTCCACTGTACAATACTTGCAGATATCAATGGCCTTAGTATTACAATGGATGGGGTATCTATCAGGTTTGTGCCAAATTAACCTGTCCACCGAACTGTCAGGGCTAAAAGCAGGCCCTTAGTCTTTTACGTACCAATCCAACTCAGGAGTACACTACTAAAGCACTCTCGGGCAACTCAGGAGGCACTTAGAGACTCCTACAGTGTAAGTAAAGGCAAACAGCAGGGTCCAGTCCAGGTCCAGAAGCCTACAGTCAGTACGGTACATCTAGGAAAAGGTAGCTTGTTGTCTTCCTGTAGCCACACAGGAGTTCCGCCAACTGATCTTCTAAGATCACTTCTTTTTCCTGGGTACAAGCGGGGCAGGTCCAGTACTCAGGAGTCCTTTCTGGTCACAGATATCAGGTGCAGTCCTCTTCTTATCTACTGCAGGTTCACAGAGTATTCCTAAATGGGTGCCTAGCGATGTCACATTTATGCCTGTCATGTGCTAGTGGGTGGGGGTTAATTACTGGCCTGTCCTTAATCAATAGCCTAAAAGTTCCCAGGCCCTGATCTACCTACTTTTGCAGCAGTTCATGCTTGCCTTACTACAAACTTGCCTGAAATGTCATGTGTCAGGGCATTTTCAAGAGTCTTTAGCCACAATAAACTTGGGCTCTGAGGTTGGGATGTGAGTGATTAGGGTGATCCTAGTGTCTTTCCACATCCAACACTAAAATCTAATTTGTAGCAGGCACTGTACCCTTAAGAATCCAAGCTAGAGAAGTGTGGGAGGATAAAAGCAGTTCATTTAGCAACTAGATAGGTGGCAAGCAAGAAGTGTCTTAGCATCAAGTGTTCCCCAAGAGTTTAAAAGACCTGTTGTGTCAAAAAGGATGCACACAGACCCCAAACTTCATATTCTGTCCAGTTCAGAAAAGTCACTTCTGCCCATTTAGCTAAGCCTATTGTTTGCTTCTGGGAGGCATCTCCAACCTATTTACACATATTTAAGGCTAATTACTGTCTAGGAGAAGCTGGAGAGCCAATGAAAATAACCCTCCAGGAAGTTCAGGAGGGGTATGGTAACTTTCTAAAAAGTACTTTTCCTTAATATGTATTAAAAATCTATAGTCATTATAACATTAGATTTTTAATAACTAATACAAATACTAGTTATTTCTATTTGGTTCAATTACTGAGATACAGTATTAGTATGTAATATTAATGCCTAGTGTTTTTCCACCGGCCAGCAGAACTTCCTAGATTTAAAATATCTTTTGGGTGACAGTCACTGTAAGGACATGGTACTTTTAAATACCAATAATCAAACAATCAATCAGGATGTATAAAGCACGGCTAATCACTTGAAAGGGTATTCAGGCGCTTGCAGGTCCCGGAGGCTTATTCAAACAGCTTGATCTTGAGGGCCATTCAGAATTCTGAAAGTGAGGTGATGATCCAGAGATGCTTAGGGAGGACTTTTCCAAGTAATTGCTGCAGTATGGCTGAAGGAGCATCCTCCACGTCTGCTTCAGTAGATGCGGGAGCATGGGCAAGTGAGAGGGAAGTGGAGCATAGGCTTCTCGACGGTTGCGGAGGTTCAGGTAGTCACAGGGTAGACATAGGCAGGTGGTGGCTACACGTTTTCTGGGTGTGGAAATGCCTGGTGCCCCACAGAAACTGCCACCTTCAAAGTGAGTGCCATGTTCAATTTCCCTTCCCCATTCCATTGTACCCTAGTGTTGCAAGATGTTGCAACTACATAGTGGAGGAAATAGCTCCCACATCACTTACCATTCCTCCCACGTAAGCAGAGTTCCTACCTGAAACCTGTGCCCTCCTTCAGTACCTCATACCCGTTTATTTAAAGAGTCAAGACATGAATGAGTCACATTTTATTCCAATAGTATAAAAAGAGATATAAAAAATGATGCAATCTTTCATTATTGTCTTAAAGGAAGGAGATGTGACCGAGTCATTTCAAAATGAAACCCATCATAGGTCCTGGTTTTACTCCACGTTTCTTAACGTGAGGGCCTAGCTGATCTGTGGCGATTTATTTCATTAGCACCTCTCTCGGTTTTATTGTATGCAAGGATACTGGGCTCAGTACTGTATGAGCAACTTTACATTTAAATTCCACTAATGCCCAAGTTACAAGAGCGGGGTAGGTTCTATTTATCACATCTAAAAAAAATCCGATGCCCCATGATTCGAAATGTATCAGATGAGATAAATTACATTTATTGCATCTGGTTCAAATTTTGGGGGGATTATATCTGGATTTTGGTCGCACCAAAATCTGTTTGTTACAGTACATACTTTACTCTTTCTTCCTGTTTCCCAAGTTGTAGATCAGAATGCCCCATCAATGGGTCTGGACTACTACCTTCTTTACCTTCTGTAGATGGACGATTCCGAGGCAGATCTGAGACAAAGGCAACAAAATTAGGTTTGACATTCAGAAAGAAACCCGTGGAGCAAGACATGTTTCTATAGGTTTGCTATCATCTGCATGGGCGTCCGCAGGGGGGGGGGGCAAGGAGGGGCGCTTGCCCCCCCCCCCCGGAGAACCCCTCCTTGCCCCCCCCCTGCAGACGCCCATGCTTTTACGGACGCCGTTTGTCTATAATTCTAGGACCTGCAGGGAGCAGAGCTGTGCCCTGCCAGAGGCCTCAACTTCCTGGTGGGGCGCCTTGCACTCCTCCTCGCAACCCCTCCCGCCCATTGTCATTCTGTCTGGCTGATTATCCTATACAGAATGACAATGGTCAGTTTGAGCTGAGAAAGCACCTTGCTAACAACCTGCTCTATGTCTAAGTGTGTGGGCCAATCCAGCTGATCGTGACGAGCCTTTGAAGAGCTCGCACTCCTGCAGGCATGCACAATACTGGTGTGTGAGCACCGAAACGCAGGGCATGAAGGATATCAACTAGGTTCACTTTCAAGGTACTGTAAAGGAGGAGCAGCGCGATCACCACTGCTGTCCTGCAACCTCGTAAGGCTGCATTTCAATTCGGCAGTCGAGCCCCAGAGTCCCTGAGAAACATTGCAATCTCATCTCCAAGGTACCGGGAATGGTGTGTGCCCAGAGGGTGATTGTGGTAAGTTCATTACAGCTGAAGCCTTGATTTTATGATATGCAGCACAAGCTGTCTTCACTGTATTGTGCAGCGCCTCATGTTCTGTGCCATGTTCACCTGGATTGGGATTGGAAAGGTAGGGGATGTGAAAGAACAGTAGTGTGCACATGTGTGTGCTGTCCTGGGGGTTCCCACCCTTCACACCACCAATTATGAAAGATAGATCAGTAAAAGGATGGATTGATGAGTGAAAGGGTGGATGATGGGCGAGTGAATTGGTGGATGGATCAGAGAAAGGATGGATGGATTAATGAATTAAAAAGTGAAAGGGTGAATGAATGGATGGATGGATGACTGAATAGATGGATGGGTGGAAGAGTGGATGGATGAGTGAAAGGGTAGCTTGGGTGAAAAGGTAAATAGTTGGATGGATGAGTGAATGGAATTCATGAGTGGAAGAGTGGGTGGATGAGTGAGAGGATGGATTGGGTGAAAGAGTGGATGGATGATGGATGAGTGAAAGGATGGATTGGGTGAAAGGGTGGATGGTTGATGGATGGATAAGTGAAAGGGTGGCTGGATGGGTGAAAGGGTAAGTGGTTGGATGAAGGAGTGGATGGAGGAGTGAATGGATGGATTCGGTGAAAGGGTGGATGGATGATGGATGGATTGGGTTGAAGGGTGGATGGAGGGATGGATAAGTGAAATGATGGATGGAAGAATAGATGTTGGATAGGTTTGCAAATGGTTGAAAAGGTTTGGATATGGATGGGAACACAGATGGAAGGACAGAATGAATGGTGAAAGACTGAATGGTGGATGGAAAAATTAATAGATAACATAAAGTACATTTGAAATGGTGGATGTCAGGGGTTTGATGGAAGGATGAATGGCTAGATCCCTAGGCAAGAGAGCTCTTCTGGGCAGGGTTGTGATGACTTACTTTGCTTTCTTGGTGCCATAAGAGCTTTAGTACAAAGTGGGAGGTATTTCACTTTTCTGGCTACTCCCTTGCCTATGTATTACTAGTCTGTATTTGCTGTGTGCTTATGTCTGGGAACCATTCATCATGCATACGACATTTTGAGTGACACCCAACTGCTACTTGAATGTTACACTAGTAATTGTAAATGTTTGCTTTGTTGTAGGTGTAAGGTTTTAGGGAGAGCCTCAGAGTACCATAAGCTGTTCTTGAGATGTATATTGTGTTTGTAACAATAGGCAAGGTGTAAAAAATAAACTATGTAATAGTCTATTGACAGTGCGTCCTTTAAGAAAGCTGCAGGGAAAAGCACCTTTGTGACTTCCGTCAGCTAGTGCAACTCTCTGCAAAGCCCCCATAAGCAAAGTCAGATTCCATATTTTAAGTTCCATTTGCTTAAACACCCATAATGCTTTCCATGTAGAGGGTTCATCACAGCAGTCCTCCCTTTCGTTCACCTCTGTGTGCCACGTTACATCTCACAATGGCACTCAGATATGAGATGCTAGTAACAAAGTCTATCCGAGCAGACCTTCCTGAGCACTTTTCTCACCATACATGTCTGCTCAAGACCATGAGTTGTAAACAAAATATCAGACTGGCTGACCCAGGCGGGTAACCATATAAATAGATTATTATCATATGAAATGCCTCAAAAAGAGCTGCACAGTTGCTCAAAGAGGTGCGCATACCAAAAAAACGTGAAATGCACGATTGTCTCAACCTAATGTAAACTTATTTTGACTTGTACTTAAGTGGTTGTCTATTTACTTACTTTTATACTATTGCGTAACTTTCTCTGATGTGTCTGTAAAACGTAGCTTTTGTTCCGAAGATTTGCCCTGAATTTTGACCTTCTGTCCTGAATTTTTGTCCTGAATTTTCGTCCTGAATTTTGACCCTTTGTCCTGAATTTTTACACTTACCATCCTGAATTTGCGACCATGTCAGTTGGTCACCCTACATGAACTTGTAAGTTCACTTCGGGGCGCAGCGTTCACACATGACGTCACCAAATTTTCAGAGTTCACCTGAACGTGTCTGCAAAGTATTCACCAACGCATCCATGGTACTTACAATGTGAAATGCTCGGATGCGCAGATCTGGACAGGACTTAAGCCCAGAAACATAACTGAAGCACGCACCTCCACTAGCAGGGAAAAGATACGCTACAAGCCGCGCAGGAACCATGAGCCTCCTTCCCCGCCACAAACGTCCTGCTCAGCCCCCATTCCAGAACAGGGATTTCTCAAGAAATCTTCTGCATGTGGGGGCCCTTTTGTTGCCGATCTTCATCTCACATTGAAGTGACCCCTCAGTCAGGGCTTTAAATGGGCCGGGTCCCCCGGGTCGCAGAGGACGTTGCAATGGGTCCCTATTATTATTCCCGGATGTTGTGTTTCTGTATTTTTTCCGTGTAGCATATTACGCTTGTAAACCGCCTACTTTGATCTGAGCCACCACCAGGTGCTAAGAACGAGCCATGGTTGAATGCTAAGCATCCGAGAATGTGATTTTTATGACCCCTTCTGAGAGGCCCAGACCCAGCCTGAGCCAGCCCGCCTATGAACGGTTTCAGCGACCCTCCCTGCCCCCACCCTTTGTTTTCTTTTAGCCTGGTGCCACCGAGGTGATAGCCTTGCCTGAAGGCAGGGATTTCACCTAAACACTTGATGTGTTGTGAATATGAGCATGGGGTGGGAGTTGGAAGATGTGCACAGCAGGGGGAAAGGGATGGCCAGTGCAGGTGACGCTTTTCTTTTGTATAGGAATTTCTGCTGGCGTCATAGCCCAGGGTTTGCTGTCTGTGCACTTGTATAGATGTGTATACTGTACAGGTGCACAGACATCAAACCCTGGGCTATGACGCCAGCAGGAATTACTTTTCAAAGGAAAAGCGTCACCTGCACTGTCATCCCTTTCCCCCTGCTATCTGTGCACGTGTATGGAATACACATCCACGGCGCTGCTCACCAGATGAATGGTGAACAGTGCCATGGATTTGTCTCTTTTTGCATCCAAGGGCACCGACGAAGAAGTAGAGGAGGTCCTGGCAAGGAGAAACCAGGAGACATTTGACCCACATCTATCTACACAGTGAGACCTTCAGGAGGGGCTGGATGCCAGGACGACAGTGCTCCTGATCAGCCCGACTCCACTGATTAGTATCAGAAGAGCAGGCAGCAGCTTTTAAGTAACTTTAATGCATTCTACAGCATCAGCATTGCCTAATAGGTGCATATCTAGGTTACTCTAAGTGAACAGTGTTCTAGACTTACATGCATGGAAACGTCAAGGACAGTCCCTTCCGAATATGCAATTGTAGTGTAAGCTCTTATTGTTCAGCTTTTGGGGTGCCAGGGGGTAACTTTAGGGTTCAGGTTGGGTGTGTGTTTTAGGGTGCCAAGGAGTAATTTTAGGGTTCAGGGTGGTTTGGGGTGCCAGGGGGTAATTTTAAGGTTCCGGTGGGTATGGGTTTTGAGGTCCAGGGGGTAATTTTAGGGTTCAGTGTGGGTATGGGTGTTGGGGTAATTTTAGGGTGCAGTGCGGGTATGAGTTTTAAGTGGCCAGGGGTGTAATTTTAGGATTTAGGGTGGGTATGAGTTTTGGGGGGACAGGGGTCATTTTAAGGTTCAGGGTGGGTATGGGTTTTGGGGTGCCAGGGGGATGATAATAGGGTTCATGGTGGGTTTGGGTTTTGGGGTACCAGGGGATAATTTTAGGGTTCCGGGTGGGTACGGGTTTTGGGTTGCCAGGGGTAATTTTAGGGTTTTAGGCGGGTGTTAGTGTGCCAGGGGGTAATTTTAGGGTTCAGTGTGGGTATGGGTTTTTGGGCGCTAGGGAGGAAATTGTAGGGTTCAGGGAGGGTATGGGTTTTGGGGTACCAGGGGGGTAATTTTAGGGTTCAGGGCGGGTATGGGTTTTAAGGGGCCAGGGGGATAATTTTAGGGTTCAGGGAGGATATGGTTTTGGGGGGCAGGGGTAATTTTAGGGCTCGTGGTGGGTATGGGTTTTGGGGTACCAGGGGGGGTAATTTTAGGGTTCAGGGTGGGTATGGGTTTTGGGGTGCAAGGGGGGACATTTTCGGGTTCAGGGCAGGTATGGGTTTTGGGGTGCCAGGGGGACAATTTTAGGGGTCAGGGCGGGTATGGGTTATGGGGAGCCATGGGGCTAATTTTAGGGATCAGGGAATGTATGAGTTTTAAGGACCAGGGGGGTAATTTTAGGGTTTATGTGTGCTGTAATTGTTGTCCAGTTTCAAATGCAGAATTCACCACTTTCTTTTCTCAGCTTGGCCTGATTGTCTGCCATTTTAGCCCCGCCGCTTTTGATTAACATTAGCCACGCCCCTTCATTTGCCAGGTTAGCCCCCCCTGGAAAAATTTCTGCAGATGCCCATGATCATCTGCAGATATAAAAGCTGCCTTTGCCTTTGGTAACTGAAGAGAGGGGTCATTGTAAAGAAGGCGAAGCAAATTTGCAAAATAATATACGCACTAAGTGCATAAAAACACCTCAACGTGAATTCCCAAATTGCTATGATGGATCTTAAACATTCACTAACTTAAGAATAGTGGCGTTTTTGTGCCCATTTCTTGGTGGACCTACCTGCAAAAGTAGGATAATACTACAAATTTATAGGACTTGGTGTTCACATACTTCTTGTTAGAAAGCTTCCCATGCTGGGGTCAAAAGCTAATTTCCTTCCATGAAAGACAGGAAGTAAATGAATTCCCAGGAGAGAAGTTAGGAGCACTTGTTCCTACACTCAGAAAATATGTATTTTTTCTTTTTTAGAGAATACCAAATTAAATTGCATGAGCAAACATACTTTTGCGAATTACTTTAGATTCCCTCAAGCATATGTTCGTATCTGGCAGGAAATATTTATGTAGAATGTTTTTGCATTTGAACCCTAGGACTCTCCTACATTTAGGTATGCACCAAAGACAGGGCACAAGTCCTAAAAAAAGAACTGGGGGGACGCTGTCACCGGAAGAGACGTCACGACAGGAAGTGACGTCGTGAAAGGTGGCTTGCACCATCGTGCTCATTGCCTTCCCTCCTCAAAGATAATGGTGTCCTCTCGAAATTAACAAACCCAGTGGCGCACCAGCGCCGAGATCTGCGGGAGACGGCGCGCAAATTAGCATTCGCCCCTCGCAGTTAATGACAGAGAGGCCAAAGAGTGAAGTCCAGCTGTTTGGTAAGGGGGACATCGTCCACCTGGTAAAATAAGTGGGGGGACGCCATCCACCCTCATGGTACCCCGACTCGAGCCCTGCTCAAAGAGCAATGCATGGATACGAAATGAATAACATAACCTGCCTTGGTAGTACTAAATTACAGCATTGTGCTACTTAGCGCCATATTACATATTGTTGAGATATGCTATTTTGAGATTTTAGGTGGCTGTTTTGTACCACCAAAAATCAATTCCCAAACGTTGTCTCAGCAGACAGACTACATATATTGTGTTTTTTAGCTGCTGCAATGCCATGGACTGAAATCTCTGAAAACCTGTTACTCAAACACACGGAAAAATTGCACATGATTGAACTTCAAAAAACTGTTGTTAAAAGGACACAGTGACATGACATGGACCTATCTATGTTGGAGAGTGGCTTGAAGTTCTGTCTGGCTTCTGCTTCAGGTGTTCAGTAAACGAAGAGAAGAATCAGGAAGTTCTTTCCTGCAGCTGAAACGTCACTAAAATTCCTCTTAACAATAACAAAGTCATTTCATACTGCTCAGTCCGTGCGTGACTACTCACCAGGGCTAAGAGGTGTGGCTTTTCTCAACAAACAGCTTCTTTGTGTGTTCAGTACAAGTATGTGGTGCATGTGTAGAGTTTCGTAAGATTGCTTGTGTAAGGAGAGCGCTGACAGGGTGAAGACTCAAGAATTGAATGAGATTGACATTTGGAACTAAACATGGCCGCCGCGGATGTAATGAGGCTGAACATGCGTGCCTCGGTGGGCCTGAGATTATTTTAAGACATGGTTTTGAGCTTTAAATATCACCAGGGGGGAAATAGAAAGAGATGGCGTGAGAACCCCATGCGGCTTCCAAATGTATATACTAAACAAATCAAATAAAAATGTTTAACCCCTTCCAGGCTGATGACGAGCTCAGCTCGTCATGAGCATAACCTGCCGTGCGCTCATGACGAGCTGAGCTCGTCATGTAACGCGGTAATTTTAAATTTGCCGCGTACAGCGGGAAAAGCCGCCGCATTGATGCGGTTAAAAAAGTGAATCGGACTACAAGAGAGCCAGAGGACATTGTTCCGACTGGCTTGGAAACAAAGGGATCCAATTATCCTTAACCGTCCTGACGAAAGCCGCCGACCTGTCATGGCGCAAGTAGGCTCAAACATGCAGATCTTTTTTTACGTAGTGATGTGGGAGACACATTACACATCCCAACACACATCCACCATTGTTTTTAATCTTACCCTTATCCAGACTCCTAATAAATCAACTATTCCTAGATAAGCGGTAATTTTAGATCTTTATTCTGTTGCGGATCCCATACCATCTCTTCATTCAGAGAGATTACCTCCTGTTGGAGGAAAGTCCCTGATGAAGCTATCAGATACTAGTACGCCTATAGCTCGGAATATACCACCAACCCGAAAGAGCTGTTAAGGGTCTCACATATTTCCAAATTTGTGTAAAGCTGGAGCTTGCCTCAGGAAAAAATCAATGGCGCTAATGCAAAGGGAGTTTTCTTTTTCTCTGCAAGTCACGGTCACTGTTTGTTTCACCTGCCTGTGACCAGGCAGGAAAATTCCAAGCTAGGACCACACCTACTTCACAAATGTGCTCTCATATTTTAATCAAATATTACAAGCAGTACATAGTAATGCTGTCATACCTTTTATTGAACAATACGCGTACTTATCAACAGGGGTGCTATAATTTTGATGGTGCAATATCAGAACTTCTTAGCAGGAGTGCTATACCCTCAACAGCAAAACAGAGGTACTTAATTATAGGCCGTGTTAAGAGAGCGGCCATTTAATAAATAAGCAGACTCTCCTCTTACCATCCTTAGAAATGACGCTCATTTGCTCAATGCAAATGACACATTTCACAATCTCCCCCTTGGCAGGATGCCTGTACATAAAATAGGAGATTGTATATTTTAAAGTGGAGCTAGTAAAAATTATTATCTTGCCCCACATCTTTCAGGGCGCCATGTTCGGAAATCCCTCAAGAATACTTTGTTGAACGCGACAAACTAATTGTCGTACTGCTCTGGGCATCAGGTAGAAGGAGAGTAAGTCTGGCTACCCTCAAACGTACCTGGAAGTGTGGTGGACTGGAACTTCCCAGCTTGGAGCTTTACTATCTTGCTGCACAGCAACAGCATGCGATACATTGGCTCGACGAAGGGGAGAACTGGAAGAAAAGGTCGCTGCGTTGCGCGTTTGGCGTGAAACCTCTGCCCGAACTCCTGATGTTGGGGGCCGGGGCAGGTGTTTCTGGCCTGGAAGCGGGACGGTCCACCGGGTGATATGGTGCACCACCTATGTGACCAAGTAAGTCTAGAGAAAATCCCTGGAATAGTATTGAGAGATTGCGGCCTGCAAGGGACAGATATTCTTTTTTTTGTCCACAAAACCTATAGACCTATTGTAAGGGGACACACCAGAAACCAAAGTATAATGTTTACAATCTTTTATTGAAAATAAAAAAAAAATTGGTATTAAAATTTCAGAAAGAATCAATCAATTCTTCTGAAAACATACAATTTTGTTAAAAAGATCAAATGTCAACAATGTAAATTACATTTCATACAATAAAAATTATTTAAAAAACACACAAATCACCAATTCTAAAATTGAAACAAAAAGGATTGCAAAAGGATCTAAACGTGAGACATACAGAATATCATACAGTAATGACAATAGCACAAAATATACACAAAACACAAAACCCCACTTATGATACTCGCTCGAATATTGTATCAACTGTTCTATGGGATCCAATAGCCTTAGTAGGTTTGCAATTTTATACCACAGTTGTCAAATATGGACACAGTTGGTATCTTCTAGGCTTTGTTGGATTCTCTATCTTTTCCGGGCGTCGGCGCATTTCGGTGTTAGTACCCTTGATACGGTCACACCTTCCTCAGGACAATTAATAATGGGGTCCTCAGTTTCACAGAGAAAAAGTTTCTTTCTGTAGGGATCTGGACAAAAGGGCACGATGGTGTACTTAAGGTCTCCTTTAGCAGCCAGTTTTCCTGGGTTCTTGAGATGTCTCTTTAAGTTGTGGGATGTAGACCATTTTTGTCTTATACTGATGGGTTAAGCCTTTTCATGTATTCCGTATATTGGTGGATATTCTTGTGGAGCCTTCCGCTCTTCGGATTCCACGTATAGATATTTCGTGGGTATCTTTTATTATATTTAAAGATGATTTCCCACAAATGTCCTCGGTTACAGGGGGTGGCTGTTTTGGGCGTTTATCAGCAATTCCAAAACCCGATATGGTCTGTTGTCTTTACACGCCGTGCTTCCCCTCCTGTATGCCGGTATTGCAAAAAAGAACATCTGTCCCTTGCAGGCCGCAATCTCTCAATACTATTCCAGGGATTTTCTCTAGACTTACTTGGTCACATAGCACCCTGTTCCCTGGAACACGAAGGGTCTTCTCTCTTACCTTAACTTAACAGCACCACCTATGTGCCAGAACTATCGATATGGACTCTGCACCCATTTGCACAGATAGCGCAAACAATGGCAGTAGATCGGTGGCGAGTCGGGGCTGTGACACATTGCAGGATCTTTATCCCAGTGATAGATTTTTTACTCTGATGAATGCAGTGGAACCATTCTATTTGGGACTTGGACAATTCTTGCAGATCGCCAAAATAGCAGCCACAGCACGTGGTATTTGACCTTCTTTTCTGGATGCCCCTATGGAGTCACAGGCATTGGTGACTCTGCTTAAGAAGGTAGGGGGTTGTAGGTTAATCTCCTGTGTGAGGGGGTGAAGACTACCTCAGCCAATACAAGGTTTAAATTAATACAACATAATGTTGTACACCAAGTGTATCTCGCCCCCAGCACACTACACTCTATTTACCCAGGGCGGGCACCAACCTGCCCTCGCTGTTCAGCTGGTGGATCAGATTTTGTGCATTTGCTGTGGTGGTGTCCCGAGTTAGGCCGTAGTTGATAAAATGAATACGGCCACTCGGTGGGGAGTCCCCAGGGATATTAATCATTGCCCTTTGGGCATGATACCAATACACAAGAAGAAAGTCCTTAGTAGGAGGTTCTAGGCGCTGGGCCTGGTGCTTGCTAAGCATAGGGTGGCTATCCGCTGGCTGTCCACTAACCCTCCGGAAGTGAATGAATGGATGTAGGAAATGACTGAATGGGCAGTGGCCGAAGAGAGACGCATGTGGAAGTGCCGGAGAGACAATAGGTTGGCGGATCACTTGTACGCCCAGGCAGCGATGCTCACTGAGTTACTGGAGAGCCCCGATGCTAGGCCCCGTGAGGGTCAGATTGGACAGTGCTGGAAAGCTACATGTGTGTTGTGTGGTCAGGGCCTTGAATGGAGGAGTGGTGAAGGCGTGTGACAGCGCCGCTGTCCTGGGGATAGGATAGAAAAAAGCACACAATTCTACCATTGGGTTCAGCTACTCCTGAGCCCATACCCCACAGTCCCTCTTTGTTGACCCCAGAGAACGTCCATTGATCAGTTCTAAAAAGCAGTTGCGGTAGAGCGGGTGGAGGGAGGAGGGAAAAGTTGGGGTGTATCTTAGAACATAATGTGGAATGTATTGGATTATCTTAAATGCCAATAAATATACAAAAAAAGAAACAGTATATTTATATATTTATTTGTATTTGTTTTATGGTTGTGTATGGTGCTCATGCTGCTTTGCAGCTGCTTCTAGGCACTTTAAATGGGAAAACAGTGTTGGTGAGGAGAAACTAGTGTCTGAATAGAAGCTGTTAACCTGCTATTGTTCAAAGGGAGGCCCCAGGAGAGACAGGGTTGGACATCGCACAAACACCGGACACACACACCTAAGCATTGTTTCCATGATCCTACTTACTCCAACTCGACTGCGTTCACGAACGTGACACGTTGGCTCAGACACAGGGACACGGGGAGGGAGGCGGGAGAAAACAGTTCAATTAATCATTACTACGAAGGGAACTAATACACCACTACAGAATGAGGGGTTGCAGTGGGAGCAGAACACCCAGAAGCGGAGGGGGTTGAATCACTGTGACATCTGTGACTAAAGGTTGAACACCATGATACGTGACTATACGCCGCCCAGCCTCCGGGATGTGGGTTGTAAGGCAGTGTAAATAGTGGGTGGAGATACGGATGTGGATTACAACCCTGAGACCAAACTGGTATATGTGTGATATGACCCGAATTACCTCTGCAATGAAAATTATTTTGCAAAAAAAAAAAACTGCTATTGTTCAAAGTTTAAGGCAACAATTGGTTTTCAGGCCTTTAAGGAATTGTGGTTAGAAGGTCTTCAACTTGAGGTGGAAAAAGAGATTTCAGATTTGTAAGCCTTGTAGCCGAAGCAACACTCAGCTGAAGCTTTTGCACTTAGTTGGAAAATGTCTAGTGGGTTCAGAATATACCACATCTGTTTTCCCAATAATGATCATATTAGCGGGGACCAAGGCTTTGTGAACAATGTAGATAGTTTAAATCAGGCCCTTTCCTGTATTGGGAGCCAGAGCAGAGACTTTATGGGTTAAGTTAAGAGGGCAGATTCCTTAAGTCCATTAACAACTGTGCAAGCAGCAATGCCCTGATTCTTTGAAGCATAGTTAAGGTCTTAGCTGAAAGCCCAGTGTAAAGAGTTTCGCAATATTCAAATAAGGTCATAACTACTGCTATGACCGTGCCACACTTTTGTGGAGTGATCAGGTGGTGGAGTTGTCCTTTTAGGAGATCAGAGGTTTTAGGTGCTAGAGAGAACCATTAACATCTTCTCTGATGAGGGGTGATGCCCTGAAACTGCCTCAGGATGCTTGTTTCTGGTCCAGGAAGGACCTGCCTTGGCAATTCGTCTGGAGTGTTCCCATGAGAAACTGCTGAAGCATGATTTGCATATGGCTGGGTCCCAACTGGGGTGGCATGGTGAGCAGCGGAATGGTGGATTAAACCCAGATCTTTGTAACTGGGGTGTATGTTTGCATTGTTCAGCATTCTGTTAATCATTTGCTCCTTTTGCTGTCATCTTCTTCGATGTGCCAGAAAATGATGAGTTTGTACTTGGAAGTGCTTGGAGGAATGCATTTGATTGGATATTTGATGCATATCAGAACCGCTGGACCAGCACAATGGCACATGAAGAATGGAGATTGGAATGTTGCTTTTTCTCCTTGTAGAAAGTGATAAGGATGAGATCTGGACAGTATGTTTGTTATCTGAAACGTGAAGTTTCCTGATGAGCTAGAATGGCGGGACCAGGTTCAGGCCTGTAACAGTGGTGCCTTGGTTAGTATGTTAATACCTGCAAAACTACAAAGGAAAACATTGGTTCTCCCAGTCCTCCAGCTTCCATCCATCACAGTGCACCTTAGTTGTACACTGTGATTGTGAGGTTAATACACAACTTAAAAAATAGTAATACACTACTTACGTATGAACATCACTTAAACTCCAATAAAAGTTGGGGGAATAGCGTCTCTACCAGGGCACTACCATAACTTATATGGTGGACAAAAACTGAATTTATTGTGTTTTTGAACATCCTCCTGTGATCTGTTTCATTTGCTCTAGCACGACCTAAAAAGGGCACCACACACGCGCACAACCATTATACTTATGTTTGCCATTACTTTTAAAGAGCCACGCAGCCTTACTTTTGAAAAATATGATGACAATAACAACAACAAGAATAATAATTATTATTTTGTTATTTTCATCATTATTATTAATATTGTTAGTGATAATAGTAGTATGATTATTTTTATTATAGCTAGCTAGTAGTAGTAGTAGGATTATTTGTAATATGGCTAGTAGGAGTAGTGGTACAAGCAGTAGTAGCAGTAGTACTAGTTGGAGTCTCTGGCATTATGTGACCATGGATGTCTAAGTATTGCAGGAAGAAAAGGTAAATTTCTCTACATCCTGTGGACGAAAGGCAAATTATGTGGCACAGTTTGTGTTGATAATGATATTAACACATGCAACAAGTGATCCCAAAGGGTCACCGGGGCTATAGAAAATACAGATATATCTTAAGGAAGAAAACTGTACAAATTTAGCTGATCTTTTTGAAAATTGTTTCATGTAGAACAATGATTTTGTCCTGCTTGGAATCTGGGGAGCACGATTTTGTTAACACCGTCCTTTTTTCTTTTCAATGTCAAATAACATGTGTGACACACATACAATGTTGCAGTTATATAAACGCACACTTATGTGAAAAAGAGTGCGCCTCTTTAATTCTGGTTACCCCCCGCTATATTTTAAAACATGTCTTCCGGAACTTGGTTTGTATTTATTGTGTGTCCATACTAAAGAGTCTTTGGAAGCACATCTATCTAACAAGAAACCACCCTGGAGAAGAGTAGACTACATCATTAACGTATTGTACAAATATCTTTCTAAGCGGACATTTACGATTTAAAGAATTATGAACCCCGTGCACGAAAGAATTCAAATTTGCAAAGCCAGAAAAAAAGGACTTTTCGAATGCACGCTCTCAACGTACAAGAGCAGGGTCAGGCAGGGACAAAAATAGTCCTGGGCACCAAACTAAAAGTGGACCCCTTTAGCGTACCAGATAACTAAAAAGAGTGGGCCAGATTGGCAAATCAGGCCAGTTTTGAACCTGTAAAGGCACTTGGTATGGTTAGTTTGCAAAGTATGGGAGACTGCATGCATATGTGTTTGCTTCAGGCAGTGTTTGTGATATTATCAGAAAAACCAAAAGTAAAAACCGGCCCACCAGACCATAAAACAGGCTCACAAACTGCTGAAAATCAGCCCGCACAGCCAATCTGGCAGTGCCTATTTGTCCTATACCAATCACACAGAAGCGGGCCCCTAAACTGATACCTAGGCAGGGGTACAGGGGAGAGCATCAACTATCAAAACAGGCAAACCCACTGCCTACAAACAATTTCTTTAATAATGCGACAAAGTCTTTGAATAAAAAGTAGAAAAGTAACCTCCACACTGACGAGCAAGGACAGTGTGCAGACAAAAGGGTAAGAATAAAGACCTGGATAAAAAATAGTTTTACATTTTATTGGGATATAAAAAACATAATTTATTATGCAAGTAAATAATACATAATAGTAACAAATTACAAAAATTGCTTGTATGAAATCCATAAAATAGGCACATATAACAAACTATTGGTAAGTAATTACATCAAGGACACCTCCCAGACAGACGTATGCCTCAATACATTTTATACATGAACATCCCATATAATCATTACCTCAAAAACATAGTTACACTCATTCATTCACTCATCAAGACATATGGACAAAACAAAAACAACGCTGATCAACTCCACATGAATACACCACGTACATCCAAATATGCTAAGACATATACATAGAACACTAATATCGTATAACAACACTTCCCTATTACAGTTCAAAGATGGTGCTGATGGGTTGCTGTGCAACATTTTTTAACATGTTTAATACATTTTTTTGAGAGATCATTTACCCAGAAGCAACTAATAGTATCCCAGCTAGTCGAGGAGTTGCACCAGTAGGAAAGAATGCGCCGATGTGCGTTTCGGTGCAAGACCCGGATGCAGGGGTCCCACCTTCTTCAGGGTGCTATGAGGATGAATAAATGGGGTGGAACATGTCTGCTTATATAAAAATAATATAAATATATCCTAAGTACAAAAACTGTAATTCTGAGTCATTAAGTAAACATGGACACTGGAGATTGTAAACTGGGGGGGGGCCCTCACCAAAATAATAGCGGGAAAGGGAGACAAGGTCATGCCACGTGCCCAGATACAAGAACAATATAACTTGATTCCATCAATCATACACTGAGTGATAAGTGTGAATGAGAATCTTTAGGTGTGTCCATAAAAATGCCATATAAGATAGAGTGGTGAATAGAAAACATGCAGATAAATTAAGCATGTGAATCAATAGCATGCTGGCATCAGATAAGTGTATGTCAGACAATACAGACGACTCAGGGGCATTTACCTGAAATGGGCTCATCAGGTCACCCACAGGCTCAAGCCATGAAGGCTAGAGAAATACCGAAAATGCAGCAATGGAGCTCTCAACCTAGTAAGAAAATAAGATGCTTCATAAGAGATAAGGAATGTCAGCTAGAGCAATACCAGGGAGAGGGAAAAGAGAGTCGAAATATTTTAGAAGCAATAAGACGTTAGAGACAAGGCACATTCCACAAAGAGAACGTAGGAGCCATGGGCTCTCAGGGTGAGTTTCGTGCAGCAGGGATACAACGTAAATGGAACAAGCATCCATATGAGGGGTGAAGAGTCAAGAAGACAGCGCAGTAAGGGATAAACCTAAAAAGCAACAGGATAGACTTGAGAAACAAAAAAAAATCTATGTTTGAAAAAAAGGATATCATCAAAATAAGGTTGACACAGGTAATAGCAAAAAAAAGGAAAAACTAAATTGGGGTACCGGGCAAGGCCAAATACAGGCGGTCCTGCTAACTTTCCGGTACAGGGGCTGGACAAGAGTAACAATAGGTGGCCCGTGGGAGAATAAGAGGAGAATAAGAGAGGGGGAGGGGTAGACAGAGGCAAGATAGCCAAAATCCCACAATGATAGAGAAACAAGGTGAAGAAATAACTGGTGGGTCACAAACTAACAAGATAGAGAGATCGGGTCTTGAAAACACGGGGCCACGGTCCCTAGCCATTAAGCTTCCGAATACATGGACCGGTGTGGGGTAAGTTCAGAGGGGGCTGACATCAACTGATAAAGTGCTCACCCTAAAGAACAGGAAAAAGAATAACGGAAAGCTTACGGGCAAAAAAACGGCATACGCCCATAAGGCATAAAGAGATATAAATTGAGATGCAGGTGAACAAGCAATAAGTCTAACCTGAAATCTTACCTGA
This sequence comes from Lissotriton helveticus, assembly GCF_964261635.1. NCBI lineage: Eukaryota > Metazoa > Chordata > Amphibia > Caudata > Salamandridae > Lissotriton > Lissotriton helveticus. Next base: position 994,540,693 of record NC_136067.1, read on the forward strand.
TATAGTGGATTTCCTGACTCGCAAGGGGAATCCTCATCGGCTCACGTCGAGAACTCCACAAAGTTCGCTCACCGGAAGCAGGATTGTAGACCGGAGGCGTCTGCCTTAAAGTGCCCGTAACCCGGAAGAAGAAAAGATATGGGAGAAAGAAATAGAGATTGATGCGCCAGTTGGAAAAAACGGTGGCCATATTGGGAAGAAATAACCATCGAAGAAAGCCATTAGGCAAACAGAAGCACCTGGGGACAGATCACACAAATCCACCAGGAGGATACAGGTCACAGGGACCAATGGCCATACAGCTGGTACTCTGTCTGAATCATGGGCCAAAAACAGATGAAGCGAAATATGTAACAAGATAATACCCCAAGAATATGGAAGGAACAGAAGAGAGAACAGTCAAATTACCAATCTTGCTGGGGGGCAGAATGGAACTATCTGCCCGCGGAGCAAAATAGAACCGATCTGAAAAATGGGCATGGAGAAAGGGAGGCAGGGAGGAAATTCAAAATCGCATTCTTCCAAGGGTTCTGTTCATTGAGACGTTTCTTACGGGTACTAGAATTAAAAATCCAAAAGACCTCCCGTTTCTTACGGATGGCAACCGTGTCCTTAACATCTTGGGGTACTATTTCTTCTATAATAGTCCACCTCAAGTCTTTGTCTAAATAGTTCAGGTCCTTCCTGTGCTGAACCAGTGGGGCTGTGTACTTATCTGTACGTATGTTGGACTTATGTTCCCCTATTCTGGTCCTGCAATCACTCCCTGTTTCGCCAATGTAGCAAAAGTTGCAGGTGCACACAATAAGATAAATGATGTTGGATGAACAACAATTAGTGATGACGAACCAAAAGTTGGAGTGGTGCACTACTCTGAAGCAAAGTTTGTTTTTCAATAAGTCATATAGTCTTGTTTATTTTGTCTTGGTAAATCCTTTATTTTCATAAGCATCCAAACAGTTAAAGTTACCAGCCAACGTGTTTCGTTCATATACAGTGAATTTCTTCAGGGCTGTAAATTACAATATAAAATGCATAATATATATACACAAATACACAATCATAAATACTTGACACAGGACTCTTGTGACAAATGAGAAGAAAAACTTTGTGGGGAAGGGGAAACATAAGTGGAGAAGGAAGGGATAAGACCAGCAAAGAATATGAGTCATGGAGGAAGAGGGGTAGGGGGCTAAAGGGAACAGGGGGGTTCAGACATGAAGCACGGGTGGTAAGACCACGTAAGATCCAAAGAGCATAACAACATTATTACAATATGAATACAGTGAGTGTGTGGTCATACATAAACACTCAAAAACACAGTTACAAATTACATATAAAACACATAAAAACATGTGTGTGTTGGGCATGTGATACCACATGTAATTTAAAAAGTACTCTGCCTGTACAAGAAAAGTGCATTACCCAGGCTGGTGAGCTCGGTCTGGCTACAGGTCGTCCACCTTTATGGGTGTGAGGCCAATTTTCTGGGCTATAAGCTCAATCATGAGAAGGCACAATGCCCCTGTGTGTGTTGTCCTAATTACAGTGAACCTCCACAATCTGTGGGCAGTCCCAAGCGACACCTAGTTCATAATACAAGGAAAAAGAGCAAATTGGGTGCTCATCGCATGTACATACCATTGAGTGAAGTACGATCTTGGGGGAGAAGGTCCTGAGTTCCCCCTGGTGTTTGCTGTGAGCAAAGTACGGGCTTGGTCCAGAAAGTGGAGTCCTGGCACAGTAAAGTTGCATGTGCACAAATTAATGTGACTGTGTGGGCCTCCTTGATAAGGGCCAATAAGCGCTGATTCTGGTGGAAGAAAGGATACATATGAGCCCAGGTCCACCATCACGAAAACAGGGACATGAGGACGAAAGATGACGATAGGTAACAATAAAAGGGAAAACAGCGGGTGTGTTTGGGGTCTAGAATTCTGTGAGGAAAACGGAGATGGAGTGAAGCAAGGAGGCAGAGAAGACATACCTCTTGGGCAGGCTGAAAACCTGAGCCACACCAAAGGGAAGACAAGAGGGTGCCTGTAGTAGAGTCAGGAGGAAAAAATGAAATATTTAAAAGACTTGGATATTTAAAGAGAGAAGGAAGGGTCCGGGTCCGCTGTCTGTGTGTTTTAAAGAATGCTTCCTTCAATGCAGCCAAATTACACGTGGTATTGATAGAGCGCGCGAGGCCACCCGGCCAATAGTTTTCGCCGTTTCCGGCTTCAGGGCCCATATACTTTTCAAATCACCATATACATTGATCGGGTGACTTCACGAGCTCTATCAAGTTGGTGTGTGTGTGTTCCCTGCTACCAAATTTCAGTGCACCCGACTTACCATCCACCGATGCAGGTGCCTAATGACCACAATGAATCAGGGAGCTAGCTGTAAAAGGAAAAGCAGCAAAATACAAACCCAACCAATAACATTCAAATACTGTTTAAATGACCACGGACAACTGGAAGTTTTAAAATGTTTATCTAAAGTTCAATATTTTCTTGCATGAGATACAGTAAAATAAGGCAATCAATAACCAAGATAACGTAAATCACATAGGCAGAAAGAAATAATGACAGAGTAATCATCAAAGTACTAATAAAATGTAACGAGAAAAAATACTATGCAAGTCAGTATTATCTAAACAGGGATAGACTATGTGTGTGTGACTATAGGAGAACTAATAATGAATAACACGCTTCACTTAAGGTGAAGGGACCTTTGAACAATCTAGGCAACGAAGTTCTAGACCATATCAGAAAATGACACACTGCTATGCAAATTATAATTTCTAACAATTGAGAAGACATAGGAATAACTTTGCAAAATTATAAATGACTGTTCAAATAGTTGCGGAAAGGCATGGAAATATAACATATGCAATGTTGAACTTTATTCAAGCAAAAGTTAGAAATTCAGAAGGTGCAAGAATTTTAAGAGGTTCAGAGTAATATTTACCTAGAAAAAGGTGTGGAAACCAAACCCTGGCCACGGGTCAGTTAAGGACAGGAAACCCTCAAGGAAGGATACCCCTCAAAAGACAGCAGGTGCAGAATGGACACCCAGGACAGGATACCCTCGGAATAGGAATCAGGACAGGACCCTCAGGACAGGACAGCAAACCCTCAGGACAGGACCCTCTTCAGGACAGGACCAGAACCCACAGTTCGGAAGCAACGCCTGCGCTCCACCCGCTCTGCAGCTATCGATCAAGACCCCGATTGGGTCAGCGAACTCCCAGCTAAGTGCCTTGCCAGCACCTTAAGGTTCAGTAAAACCTTAGTCTATGGTCAAATTCGGACAGAGTGCTCCGCAGCGCTCTGTATCTTCAGTCACCTATTGAGTGCGTTGGGTCAGTGACAGGTCAGCTAAACCAGACAAGTCGGACGGTTCACTAGGTGAACCCAGGGTAGATATACAGTTTTGGGACAGTGTACCACCCCCCAATGTTGCAAAGTGTCAGAATCCCTCAATTTCGATTGGTCCTAAGGTAGGGTTTGGGTAACACACCAATCACAATACACGAATTGAAGCCTTCATTAACATATTTGGGTACCGCCTAGCAGATTTGGGGTTCCCATGAGCTAACAGTAGCGCAAAAATACAATGTATCATATAAGAAGCCACATTCGCTGTTCTCGCAGGGCAGAGGTGACTTTCTCAGGAGCATCTCGCCCATCACTGCCAGCTGGCTATGTTCCATCAGCCAAGGTCCCTCGTGCTGCCGAATGTCGCACAGGCGCAGAAGGGACCCCCAATATGGCTCTCCTCTCACTCAGACCCCCATTTCCCGCGGTACATGAAAAGTAAGCGAAAACAAATTAATACATAATAATGTCATCATGAAAACACATCACAGGGTTTGTACTTTAACTCATCATCAAGAAATAAACTTATGCATTTAAATGTTAGCTACATTGAGACGAGCACAAGAGCAGTGGCACGAGCAGTACCACATGATAAGCACAGCTATGAATTACGCATGCGCATAATTTTCCCTCCACTTCTGCAGACGCGTCAGGACACGTGAGTGTGGCTGACGCATGCGCAGTAACTAAAATACAAGCGGCGGCCATTTTAGAGGACATGGATTAAATTCATTAGAAATACACATAGGCAAGCGTCTTAAACTTTACTCAAACTTAATATAAATGTTAGTAAGACGTACATTTATTACCTTGTTATACATAAACGAGGTTCTTGATTTCGGCAAGCCGCAAAATATGCGAAGCTTTGCTTCATCAATCCCCTCTTTGATGATATCTACTATCATCACAAATTATAATGGAACCAGATGCCAACTTTCTTTCACACTTTATAAAGTTCTATTTCTTCCAGCAACCGCTCTAACTTTTCTCTTTCAGTTTTAGCAGGGTGAGAAGTTTTCACCTTTTTGTATATCTGATCATTCACTTCCTCTAATTCAATCTCATCCACACTTCGTTTCACTCCTCTTGCATTAACCTCGTGCTTTTTGGTGCGTTTGCGGTATTTACAGCATAAGAAAATGGAAAGTATAATAAGACCTATAATACCAATTGGCATCAGAATTTTGAATAATAAGCTTTTACCTATGCTAGCAAGCCAATGACCTACCTTTGAGAGACCATCTACCAGTCTCTTCCAGGCACTATCAACCTCGAGTGGTTTGAGTTCCTTTGCCAAATTAGTAATGTTTTTCACATATCTTTTGATCTGTACACTTTTGTCCGGAATATAAGTGCAACAATGTTGCGCCTTCAACATCCGGCAGACTCCGCCCTCTTTCGCTAATAAGGTGTCAAGAGCAAGTCGATTTTGTAAAACCATTGATCTGATCGCAACCATTTCAGTATTGACCAGCAGAAATCCATGAGCTGTTTCAGTAGACAGCACATCTACTATAGTAGACAATTTGCAAATTCTGTGAGTGTTCAGAACCACTCCCACTCCAGGTATCAGTGCACTGAAAATACTACCCATAATTTCACCTATACTTTCTCTTTTACTACGCACTAAGCCATTAGTATCTTCATTGCTTCCAGCTTTTCCATTCACATGGTATATTTTCGGGAAGACAATGCCAAAGTAGCAGCTCCCATACCAGTGATCCGGCAATTTGAAATAAGCCTTGTCCCCACAAATATAATAAATTCCAGGAAACACAGGCTCTGACCCATTTTTAAAACCCCAACCTCCAATTACCTTGTAATTATGTTCGCATTCACTGGAACCAATGAAAACATTGTTATAATAGCTAGTCTTCTCGCGGTGAAGACATAGCTTGCCTTTCTTTTCAAAATCCAGCAACAGAGCAGGACCCGCTCCACCAGATGAGGTGCCTTCCATGTTTTCTGCCCACTTTGGCTTTTTCTGACTTTCGTCATTAGCCTTCTTCTGAATTTTAATTCTCCTTTTCTCTGCCATGTTCAGGAACATCTTTTCCTGCTCACGCAAAGAACAAGTCAAGTTATCTCTGTGTGCGTCTGCTATGTCAATGTTCCCTATAGTCAGAAAGTAGTCTCCCATATATCTTATGGTGTCAGTTTTGGTATGTACAGGATTCAAGTTCCCACGTATAGGAAGTTCAGAAAAGATCACGTCATTGTTAGAGTAATAATACTGTAACGGTCCCCTTTTGTAAAATAAACTAGCTAAAATGCTACAGGAAATTCCATATGTCAATGGCAGATGATGGTATGTCACGCCTTCAGCCACCGAAGTAGGTAGCTTCATGCAGACATAGCAATCTTCAATTTCCATAGTTTCTACATAGTGTATTAACAAGTTTGCGAAAACATTCAAATGTGTCCTGTTTTTCATTCCATGATAATGTAGTCCTTTCTCATCTGATGCTTCTAAGTCTCGTTTAGTTTGTCTCAATGCTCTCTCATGTCTTTCTACACTCTGTGTTGTCAGCTCCTCATTGTCAGTATTTACAACTTCAGTAGGGACAATGTTAGTATCTTTACTTACAGCAAAGGGAATGAAAATTGTTAATCCTATCCAGATAACTATCAGTACTACTACACTACATATACACACCTTGCAACACGTCTTAAAACGGCTGCAACTAGGTCTACCATTCACTGTTGAATCAGACATTTTAGCTCAGAAGGAGTGTTCTCACCCCTCTTTTTTACTTTTTACACAACTAGCTTACTTTGTGCAAATTCACGGTGGTTCGTCTTCCTCTTCAGCTGAGTACTCTGGGACAGGTTCTCCGTCGCTCACGTCAGTTATATCAAGATCTTCAAGTTCTTCCAAAACCAGTGTCCATTCAGGAGACTTGTACTTTTTGTTTTGTCTTTTTATTCGCTCACTCCTTCTTTTGGAAGAGTCTTCTTCTTGTTCTGCTATTCGAGCACTTCTTCTTGCTTCTGCACGTTTTTCTTCCACTGTCTTTATCCTTAGTCTCAGTCTTTTTACAAACCTAGGCTCAAGGTTGTTTCTTTTCTTTAGTCTCTTAGTCGGTACTTGGACTTCACTTTCTTTTCTTATTCTCTTGTTCTCTTTATCTTGTGGTGATTCTTCTCCACTTTCTTCTCTTTCTTCCCTTATCTGACTAGTTCCAGGGCTAGCATCAAATTCTTCTGCCTGGTTGCTAATCTGGCCTTGTTCAGGAATATTTTGTTTTTGGCTTTCTATTGTCTCTGTTTCTGTTCCTATTTCCTGAACCCGTTTTTCTAACTCTATCTGATCCTGTTCAAGCACTTCGATCTCTTGATTTTCTTCTGCTCGAACTATTACTCTATGTCTAGTCTGTCCCTTATCCACATCAGGAGTTAGCGGAGGAGTATCAAACACTTGTTCTGTATCTTGCACTTGTTCAGTATCGGGTACTTGTTCAGTTTTGTTCACTTGATCTGTAACAATCACGTGCTCTGTCCCTGTCTGACCTTCTCCTTCCTCAGTTTTGATTTTAATCTCAAGTGGCTGAGGTTCTTCGCCTGTGCCTTGCTTTTCCTGACTAGTCCACTCTCTACCTTCACTAAGTCGTTCTCTTGTTCTGATAGGATCTTCGGTCAGATCAATCATCGGTATCCATTCTTCTGGCCATATGCTGGGCAGCTCGTCTTCAGCTACTCCTGGCTCAGTTTCCTGGACCTCTTCAGCAGGCTGGGTTCTTGGCAGTTCGCAGTCAACTACTCCTGGGCCAACGTCTGCTGTTCCTGCAACCTGACTGGTGCTGGGCTGCTCGTTGTCAGTTGCTACTGGTCTGACTTCTTCAGGGTCCTCTGCTGGTTGCCCTGGTTCTTCAAATCCTTTGTCTGGCAATACCTTCTGAGTGTGTCCGGCGTGGATCCACTGGGGAACACCTGCGACTTTCACTGCAGTGGTTGTTACCAGGATTACTTGGCGTTTCTTTCCCCACCTTGGTGCCAGACAGCTTGATCGAGTGTGCTTCTTTATTTTGACCCAGTCTCCTGGAACCAAGTTGTGGAGAGGAGTCGTTGGATTAAGGATGCCGTCGTCTCCAATCTGGCGAGAGATAGAACGCACTTGGTCACCCAATCTTCTGCAGTATTCAAGCACCAAATCATCAGTAATGCTCAACAATTTGCTTCCTGGCACCCATGCTTGTCTCATCACTCTTCCCATAATGATTTCATGGGGACTTAGGCCTGTCTTGCGGTCTGGAACACTTCTCAGTCCCATCAGGACCAGGGGCAGGGCCTTCACCCAGTTCATGCCAGTAGCATCTGTCAGCTTTGCTAGTCTGTTTTTGATAGTTCCATTTACTTGTTCCACTATTCCAGAAGCCTCTGGGTGGTATGCACAATGGAGTTTCTGCCTTATTCCAAAGGCCTTACAGAGTTCAGCCAGTATGTCATTCTGGAAATGTCCACCCTTATCTGATTCAATAATGCATGGTATTCCGAACCTAGGTATTAGTTCTTTTAGTAAACACTTCGCTACTGTCAGTGCGTCACTTTTGGGAGTAGGGTAAGCTTCTACCCATTTCGAAAATACGCACACAATGACAAGGACATATCGCTTTCCTTCACAATGGGGCATGGTGATGAAATCAATCTGTATTTTTATAAAGGGACCCCCTGACCTCCCAATTTTGCTCAGTTCAACCATTGTCCTCTTGCCTGGGTTCATCTGTTGACATGACAGGCACCTCTGGCAGAGGGACTCCGCTACCTTCCTGAATTTCTTGCTGTACCAAGTCTGTTGAAATACCAGAATCATGGCATCCCTACCAATGTGTGATCCTTCATGTATTAATCTTGCCATTGTGCCAAGCAAGTGTCGGGGTAACACAGGCATACCAGTTGGACCTATGATGACACCATCCACACGTCTCGGTCTACATCCATCCTCTTTCCATTTTTCTCTTTCTTGCCAAGGAGCCGACTCCTGCCACTCTCTCACCTCATCCCATGTAGGCACTTCCTCAAACACCTGAAGCTGGCAGCTGGTTCCTGGCCCCCCTCGTTTTGGATTTATAATATACCGATCTTTGGCACACCATTGAGCCACTCGATCAGCATAATCGTTTCCCAGTGATACTCTGTCCATGCTCCTTTGATGAGCAGCACATTTTACCACTGCCAGTTCTTTGGGCAACCTGATGGCCTCTAAAAGGTCATGAACAATCTTTGCATTCCGAATGGGAGTACCTGAGGAAGTCATAAATTCCCTCTGTAGCCATAATTGGCCAAAGTCATGCACAACGCCATAACAGTACTGACTGTCAGTATACACTGTTATGCGTAAGTCCTTCCCAATTTTGCAAGCCATTATCATGGCTATCAATTCGGCTACTTGTGCAGACTTGATGTTATATAGGTAACCTGCTTGTTCAATTTTTGTGAAAGACACTACTGCATAAGCAGCACTCAAGCCTCCTAATTCATGTCTTAGACAGGAACCATCCACAAATAGTTCTTTATCATGCTCAGGCAATGGTACTTCTTTTATGTCTGGGCGTGGTTTGGTACTGAACTCTGTTAGGTCAATACAATCATGTTCATCATCATCCCCACCTTCCATTTCCAAGGGGTCGGGGAGTAAAGTGGCAGGGTTCAGAATACCGCACCTTACAATGCTCACATTTGCTGCACCCACAAGAATCCTCTCATATTTAGTCAGCCGACTAGGGGTGAGATACTGTGTTTTAGTTCTGGTCAATAGAATTACCACTCCATGTGAAACATACACAGTCACAGGATGTCCCATGACAATGGACTCACTCTGTTCCAAACTTGCACAGGTAGCAGCTACTGCTTTTAGACAGCCTGGTAACCCAGCAGCTACTGGGTCCAGTGTGGCAGAGAAATAGGCCACAGGCCTCCTGGTCGTGCCATGTTCTTGAGTCAGGACAGACAATGCGCAATTATCGCGAGTGTCACAGAAAAGTGCGAACTCTTTGGAATAATCTGGCATTCCCAACGCAGGGGCTGTACACAGACAGTTTTTCAATCTTGTGAAAGCCATTAGACTTTCATCGTCCCACTGTACAACATCTGGCATTCCTCTCGTGGTCATTTTTATCAAGGGCCTGGCTAAGGCTGCAAATCCCAGAATCCACTGCCTGCAGTACCCTAATACACCCAGGAACATTCTGACTTCTTTTTGAGTACGGGGCAACTGCATTTTTTGAATTATTCTCACTCTTTCTGAAGTGACTTTTCTGACACCCTTTTCTATCTGGTGTCCTAGATATTTCACTGATTTTGCACAGAACTGTAGTTTGTCAGGGGCCACTTTATGCCCTTTCTCACACAGATGATTTAGGAGGGCAATGGTGTCAACTACACAGTCCCGGTGACTTTTAGACGCCAATAGAAGGTCGTCTATATACTGCACTAAGACAGAGTTCCCAGGTAAGGTCAAAGTCTCTAGACATTTCTTCAAGATCTGATTAAAGATAGAGGGACTCTCTGTATACCCTTGAGGGACCCTGTTCCAACAATACACGTGACCCTCGAAAGCAAATGAGAAAAGAAATTTGCTATCGGGGTGCAGGGGTATCGAAAAGAATGCATGACACAAATCAATCACAGTGAACCACTCAGCATCCCAAGGAATCTGGTACAGAATCACTGCAGGGTTCGGGACAATAGGGCAGCAAGGAACTACAATTTTGTTAACCTTTCTCAGGTCCTGCACTACCCTATACTTGCCACTAGGCTTTTTGATGCCCATAATCGGTGAGTTGCATGGGCTGCTCATCACTTCCTGTATGATGTTTCCTTCCAATAATTTTTGTATTTCCAGAGTGACACCTGCTTTCACCTCAGCATTCATTCGGTAGGGCCTAGTGTTAGGATACACTGCATTGTCTTTGATGGCTATTTGTATGGGGTCCACATCTTTCATCAACCCCACATCCTTACCAGTGAAATCCCACACCTCTGGTTTTACGGCTTCCTGTAGTTCTTGGGGCAAGTCCTGCAGGGTCAATCTTTTAATTTCTGAGTCAGGTCTAAGCAACAATAATTTATAAATGCCGTCTTCATCTGGGGTCTGTATTTCAACACCTTTTGGTGTGCAAAAGATGGTACAGTTCATTTTGCACAGCAAATCACGTCCCAGTAGATTCACTGGACTGGTGTCACAGACGACAAATCTATGCATCTGTTTAAAATTTCCAATTGAAATCTCCATTGGTTCGGTAACAGGAGTACTAATCAATTGATTAGATACACCTACTACTTGGATATTTTCTCCCGAGAGGGGTAGGTTTGGAACGTCCACTGTTCTTACAGTAGAACGGGTAGCGCCAGTGTCCAACAGAAAGGTGACATCATTTCCGTCAACCTTTCCTTCAATATATGGTCCAGACTGGTCTACCGGCAAGGAAGCGCCAAGTACGCACTCCTCGTCCTCCCCTCTCAGGCCCCGTCAGTCCTGCTCATTACAAAGGAAGGTATCATTCAGCAGATACTGCGAAGTTGCTGTATTTCTGTTCTCCCCGCTTTCCCAAACCTCTATCTCTTCATTTTCTGCCTGTCTTCCCCTGTATACCTGTTTGGGTGCTCGAGGCACCTGAACTGTTTTTACCTGGGGTTGAGTCTTTCTTGGTCTTTCTTTCTGCGTCTGTGGAATTAAATCAGGAGTTTTCTCATTAACATCGACTAATTGGGGACACTCGTTTCGCCAGTGTCCAATTTCGCCGCACTGATGGCAGGGAAATTTTTTCATAGCCTCTTCCCTGCTAAATTTGGGCCGGGGCTTTCCTCCACCCCCTCCCCCAGGACTTTTGTTCTCAGCATTTTTAACCATGTTACTCAATTGTTTTTCCTGTTGTTCTGCGAGCTTCACCTGAGCCCACATAACCTTCTCCTTAAGGGCCTTTTTCTTTTCTGCCATCTCGTCCTCGCAGTACTTAGCGTACCGCAGGACCTCATCCATTTTCTTAGTATGCCAACAGATTTTATTGTCTTTTATCCACTGACAAATTTCAGGTCTTAAACCATTTACAAACCTGTAAATAAAGTGCGTCATATCCTTCAGGTCGATGTTGTCAATACCACTGTATGTTTTAAATACCTGCAATAACCTCTCATAGAAGGAGTGCACTGTCTCGTCCCTTTCCTGTGTTGTTCTATCTATTTTTGTCCAATCAGTTTCCTTTGCGGGCACCTTTTCTTTCAAATGCTGAATTACCTGCTCATATTTTCGCATGACATCCTTTGATGGCTCTCCTGTTTCCTTGTTTCTGGGATACTCCTCACTGGGCCAATCTATGGCTATTTTACACTGGGTCCATAAATCTACTGGAACCACAATGTCGAAAAACCCATCCAGGTCTTTCCACAGACATTTCTGTACCTTCACGAACCTCTCCACTTGCCGGTACCAGTCAACTGGTTTCTCTCGTAATTTTGGAAAATCGTTCGTGAAGGACACAATATCCTGCCTAGACCAGGGGACATGCACATATTTCCCTCCTGGAACTTCGCGCATGGGGCATAACTGCTCAGGTTTTTCTACCTCTCTTAAAGCAAACTCGGGAGTCACTTGTCGGGAGCGAACTTCTTCCCTCTTTTTCGCCCACCTGCTTCTCCATTTTTCCACATCTCCCCATTTCTGCAGTACCCCCATTAATTCTTTAATCTGCAACTTCTTCCCGGCCACATTCAGGTGTTCTATATCTTTGTCTGAGAAGTCTGCTCTGTACGGTTTCTGTAAGGGCTTGGATTTTGAAATATCTACCCCCATACTAACTGCTGTTTCGGTCAGTTTTTCGTGGAGCACTCTGGTGTTCCTTGTAAAGCTTTTACATATGAACGATAATTCTTCCTCAGAGTAGGTATTCAATCGATCCAACCCCACATTTCCTGCCATTAATTCTTCTATTTCAACCCTCAGCTTGTAGAGGTCTAAAGGCTTTGTTTGCGGAGTCTGCTTTTCTAATTCACGACTCCAACTCTCAATTTCATCCGGAGTCACCAGAGAGACATTCCTAGTACCAGTTGCGGTCTCTAATTTAATTTCTTTTGTATTAAAAGGATTATACCTCTGCTGTATTCCCTTTCCAGTCTGTTTGTTTGGCAATTCCAAAAACGCAACTTCAGACTCGCATTCACTGGACTGATCATCTATGATGATTGGTTCCTGTCTCGGGGTTGCTATGACTGGGGTCATGACTGGAGTAATCGGATTTCCCTGACCATTTCCGTATAACGGGACCACCGGTCCAATAGTTACTGGAATAGTCAATGCCTCAGGACTGGTATTTATCTGAGAAATTTTCTGAATTATTTCTGTTCTTTGTCTAGCTAGAGCCTCTTGCTCCTTTTCCACTAATACCCTTCTTAGAGTTGTGTCATGTAATATCTGTGGGGTCAATGGAGGAGTAAAACTCGGGGCAGTAGGATGCGTTTCACTTGGTCCTCCCCCATAATTTGGTTTCGGGAATAAAGTTCCAGTATTAAAGGACCTGCGCTCTTCCCTATATGGAGGTTGAACAAAAGGCAGTCCTGAATTCGAGGGTTTCTCTTCGCTTTCATACAAGGATCGGGGAAAAAAGGTTTTCGTACGTGAATAATTTTCTTCCTGACTTGCGGGCACTTTGGGATATACGTCCCTAGTTTCCGTCAGTTCGGGTTTTTCAGGATAGGGCAATACTTGACCACCCCCTCCCAGTCCCAGGGACCTGTCTTCTTCCTTTAGGAAGTGGCGTCGGGGAACATCTCCTACACTGGAAGGTCGGGTTCCCTCATTGTAAGGTGGCGGACTTCTGGTACAGATGTCATCTATTAATTCATCATCTGATTCCCCCAGGGCCCCCCAATGCTTACATTTTTCAGTACTTTTCTCACCCGCTCCAATGTTATGACATGCCGGCATCATGGGAAACAGACCCTCAACAATCATGCTCTGTCTCCACTGTTTCATCCTTTTATCCCTGGACTCCTGTTTCAGCCTGGGGTACCACTTGGTCAAACCCTTGTCCATTCGGGGTCTTTCTCTTTCAAAAGCCTCAATCTCCCATTCCTCTAATGCCTCATACTGCGTTAGTCTCGGTCTGGGATGCAGTTCATTCATTCGGGTTCTTAAATTAAATAAGATCCTACCATTGAAAGTACCATCTAACGGAAAAGCCAATACTCCGTCATCTTTTGTGTACTTCACCCAATTCTCCAGCCACACACAGGTATTGTACCCTCGGTCAAACATCATGAATGAGGCGGGAGTATTGGGTGCTGGGACAAGAACACCTTCCCTAGATTTAATCGGTTTGTCCGTTTTAAAATAATTTTTCACCTTATTTACAAGGGACATTTTTCTCTTGGTTCCGTACATAATATCGTATCTGTTAGCCTTCCACTGATCCCTTTCAAACCCTAGATGCCTTGGATCAGGTCGCGTCTCTGTAGTCCGCGAGTGCCACATACGACTTCTGCGCTAACTTTGTTTACAAACTACCTCCAATCAGAATACTCTTTAGAAAATTCGTGCAACCAATGGGTTCGCGACACAAAATAAGCTCCGCCAATGGGTGCGCGGCCCCTTCGTGAGACAGTTCCCACGCTCTGGCGCTCACCCCTCCTTTACAATCTTCAGCTCCGCTACCCGCCCGCTGCTTCTACCAATCCCAGCGCGGCACAGAGTGACGTCAGAGGCGCTTCGCGACTGACTCCCTCCCTTCACAAGGTAACGGAAACTTTCTTTCTTTTAAAGTGCTCAGTGCTTGGTTATTTTACAACAAATACACATTCGCCACAGTGCTCAAGTGTCTAGACAGAGAAAGAATTCTATTACTGCAAGTAAACTACTTCCATTTACTTTTCACTCGCTGCGGGCAGATCTCTTCCGCCTACCCTTCACTCTAGCATCGGTGAACCTGTTATTCCCCTAAACTCATCCACTTCTTTCCGGGATATTTTCCGAGTTTAAGGTTTCTCAGCGGACCCCTCTGCTTTCACGCTAGCTCCGAGGAACCTGCTACTCTTCCGATGTGACCCTTACTAGGTTACGCCACTATGGGAATTTTGCCAATGAACCCCGTTACTGTCATTTATTCACACATGTATTCAGAAAACCCTAGTTAGTGCTTCCCGGTTATCCTAACCTGCACCTAACTTTCCTCGAACCTGTGACCTCAGGACAATGGATTCTATTCACCACTTGCCCTTTCAATTCCCCGGGGAGTTCGGACAACAAGAAACAAGACGGTTGACAATTGCATGGATTAGTACATATAACAATATAAGAACAAGAATAATAACAATACAGTAATTCATAAATTTCAGCAGCGTATTCACAAGAGAGTGATCAGTTCCCTCAGAACAGCCGCTCTTATAGCAGCATTAATATAATAGCAGCTTCTGACTTAACTAGTCCAACTAATCCTGCCTAACCTTTAGCTAGTCCCTAACCATCCTCTGATCTACCAGAAAACTGATAGAGCGCGCGAGGCCACCCGGCCAATAGTTTTCGCCGTTTCCGGCTTCAGGGCCCATATACTTTTCAAATCACCATATACATTGATCGGGTGACTTCACGAGCTCTATCAAGTTGGTGTGTGTGTGTTCCCTGCTACCAAATTTCAGTGCACCCGACTTACCATCCACCGATGCAGGTGCCTAATGACCACAATGAATCAGGGAGCTAGCTGTAAAAGGAAAAGCAGCAAAATACAAACCCAACCAATAACATTCAAATACTGTTTAAATGACCACGGACAACTGGAAGTTTTAAAATGTTTATCTAAAGTTCAATATTTTCTTGCATGAGATACAGTAAAATAAGGCAATCAATAACCAAGATAACGTAAATCACATAGGCAGAAAGAAATAATGACAGAGTAATCATCAAAGTACTAATAAAATGTAACGAGAAAAAATACTATGCAAGTCAGTATTATCTAAACAGGGATAGACTATGTGTGTGTGACTATAGGAGAACTAATAATGAATAACACGCTTCACTTAAGGTGAAGGGACCTTTGAACAATCTAGGCAACGAAGTTCTAGACCATATCAGAAAATGACACACTGCTATGCAAATTATAATTTCTAACAATTGAGAAGACATAGGAATAACTTTGCAAAATTATAAATGACTGTTCAAATAGTTGCGGAAAGGCATGGAAATATAACATATGCAATGTTGAACTTTATTCAAGCAAAAGTTAGAAATTCAGAAGGTGCAAGAATTTTAAGAGGTTCAGAGTAATATTTACCTAGAAAAAGGTGTGGAAACCAAACCCTGGCCACGGGTCAGTTAAGGACAGGAAACCCTCAAGGAAGGATACCCCTCAAAAGACAGCAGGTGCAGAATGGACACCCAGGACAGGATACCCTCGGAATAGGAATCAGGACAGGACCCTCAGGACAGGACAGCAAACCCTCAGGACAGGACCCTCTTCAGGACAGGACCAGAACCCACAGTTCGGAAGCAACGCCTGCGCTCCACCCGCTCTGCAGCTATCGATCAAGACCCCGATTGGGTCAGCGAACTCCCAGCTAAGTGCCTTGCCAGCACCTTAAGGTTCAGTAAAACCTTAGTCTATGGTCAAATTCGGACAGAGTGCTCCGCAGCGCTCTGTATCTTCAGTCACCTATTGAGTGCGTTGGGTCAGTGACAGGTCAGCTAAACCAGACAAGTCGGACGGTTCACTAGGTGAACCCAGGGTAGATATACAGTTTTGGGACAGTGTACCACCCCCCAATGTTGCAAAGTGTCAGAATCCCTCAATTTCGATTGGTCCTAAGGTAGGGTTTGGGTAACACACCAATCACAATACACGAATTGAAGCCTTCATTAACATATTTGGGTACCGCCTAGCAGATTTGGGGTTCCCATGAGCTAACAGTAGCGCAAAAATACAATGTATCATATAAGAAGCCACATTCGCTGTTCTCGCAGGGCAGAGGTGACTTTCTCAGGAGCATCTCGCCCATCACTGCCAGCTGGCTATGTTCCATCAGCCAAGGTCCCTCGTGCTGCCGAATGTCGCACAGGCGCAGAAGGGACCCCCAATATGGCTCTCCTCTCACTCAGACCCCCATTTCCCGCGGTACATGAAAAGTAAGCGAAAACAAATTAATACATAATAATGTCATCATGAAAACACATCACAGGGTTTGTACTTTAACTCATCATCAAGAAATAAACTTATGCATTTAAATGTTAGCTACATTGAGACGAGCACAAGAGCAGTGGCACGAGCAGTACCACATGATAAGCACAGCTATGAATTACGCATGCGCATAATTTTCCCTCCACTTCTGCAGACGCGTCAGGACACGTGAGTGTGGCTGACGCATGCGCAGTAACTAAAATACAAGCGGCGGCCATTTTAGAGGACATGGATTAAATTCATTAGAAATACACATAGGCAAGCGTCTTAAACTTTACTCAAACTTAATATAAATGTTAGTAAGACGTACATTTATTACCTTGTTATACATAAACGAGGTTCTTGATTTCGGCAAGCCGCAAAATATGCGAAGCTTTGCTTCATCAGTATCACATGCCCAACACACACATGTTTTTTATATGTAATTTGTAACTGAGTTTTTGAGTGTTTATGTATGAGCACACACTCACTGTATTGATATTGTAATAACGTCGTTATGCTCTTTGGATTTTACGTGGTCTCACCACCCGTGCTTCACGTCTAAACCCGCCCTGCTCCCTCTAGCCCCCTACCCCTCTTCCTCCATGACTCACATTCCTTGCAGGTCTTATCCCTACCTTCTCGACTTACGTTTCCCCTTCCCCACATTGTTTTTCTTCTCCTTTGTCACAAGAGTCCGGTGACAAGTATTTAAAATTGTGTATTTGTGTATATATATATTTAGATGTTTTATGTTATTATTTATAGCCCTGAAGAAGTCATTGTATATGAACGAAACGCGTTGGCTGGTAACTATAACTGTTTGGATGCTTATGAAAATAAAGGATTTACCAAGACAAAAGAATCAAGACTATATGACTTATTGAAAAACAAACTTTGCTTCAGAGTAGTGCACCACTCCAACTTTTGGTTTGTTCTCCCTCTGCCTAGCAGCTGGCACCCAACGACGGCAGGTGCTGGAGTTGTTTGTGCACACTTGTCTGGTCATAGTGTTGACATAACCACGAAGGGAACACAGCAGGGGAGTGCGGTCACAGTGTCCGCCCTTGTCTGCAACTGTTCTTAACAGTTAGTGATGTCCTTTAAGTAGATAGTTCTGTTGTTGATTCTAATGGTGTCATGCACAATCGCGTTAGCACAAGCATGACATGTACCACATTTGTGGTTACACTGAATGGGGTTACCACCTGTGATGGACTTCTGGCAAAATTGCTCTTTTCTGTTCCTCCTGTTGTTGTTTCTTCTGAAGGTAAATAGAGAACTGCAAGCCTATTTTCATCGATGTTGATGTTTAAGAGATGCCATTGAGCGTTCACAATTTGTCTAATTTTGCCATCCAAACTGGAGTGTTTAATGACACAGACCAATTTGTCTTCTTAATGTTGGTTCTTCAGAGTGGACATACTCTCTCTGTTGTAATAACGTGCCCTCTTAAGGGAATCTTTAATACGTTTTGCAGGATATCCTCTCGAAATCAGCTTAAGCTTGAGAGTCTCTGCATGAGTTAAGAAGTCATTGATGGTGGTACAATTCCTACTCAAGCTCAGGAATTGACTGAAGGGAATCCCTTCTTTTTGACATCTGAAATGGAAACTACTGAAATGGAAGAGGGTATTCCTGGCAGTGGGTTTAGGGTAAAGAGACACTTGGCATTGTGAGTTATGATGTTCTATCCACACATCTAGGAATTCTATTCTCGTATTACTGAGCTGTATATTTCAGGTTGATTGTCACAAGCATTAATCCATTGAATGAATTCAGTGAGGGTTTCCTTATTGGCTCTCCAAATAAAGAAGATGTTATCTCTAAAATGTGACCAGTGAAGAACATTTTCAAAAAATGGGGCCACCTCGTTATATATGTGTTTGGATTCAAAGTTTCCCATATAGAGGCATGCAATGCTGGGAACACATGCTGGCCCCATGCTGACCCCCTTGATTTGTTGGTATATAGCCTCATAGAATTCAAAGAAATTGTCATTGAAGATTATGTCCAAATATTTGAGGATAAAATAATGGTTTTTACTGCTATCTTCTTTTAGGAGGACCTTGCGAATCATCTGACTCTATTCTTTAAACGGGAGCCCCTCAATTTTGGAAATAAAATGACCTGTGTCTGTCACGAAGGATGGTAATTTGTGGACAATGGATTTCAAAAACACATCAATATATTTGAAGAGGAGTTCAGTGGCTGCCCCAACAGTAGATCTAATAGGTCTCGGGGGTGGGGGTCCATTTCATCCTTACGCGTTTTAGGTACAGCATATATATTTGGCGTGTGAGTATGATTGGGAGTAAGAAACTCTGCCTCCTTTTCAAAGATAATCCCTGAGTAAGCTTGTTCTACTAGATTTGCTATCCTTCTTTTATGCATGCTTTCTGGGTCGTATGATTATTTCATGAATATATTTATTTATGTTTCACAAGTCTGTTCCGTGGTTTTTAGATTCATCCTTTCCTGTGATGTCTTCTTGACTCTTCGCGCCGCATATGGATGGTTGTTCCATTTACGTTGTATCCCTGCTGCACGAAACTCACCCAGAGAGCCCAGGGCTCCTACGTTCTCTTTGTGGTATTAGCTTTGCCTCTAATGTCTTATTGCTTCTGCAATATTTTGACTCTCTTTTCCCTCTCCCTGGCATTGCTCTAGCTGGCATTCCTTATCTGTTATGCAGCATCTTATCTTCTTACTAGGTTTAGAGCTCCATTGCTGCATTTTCGTTATTTCTCTAGCTTTAATGGATTGAGCTTGTGGGTGACCTGCTGAGCCCATTTCAGGTACCCGCCCTTGAGTCATCTGCATAGTCTTACATTCACGTATCTTATGCCATCTTTTCTATTCACCACTCTACCTTATATAGGATTTGTATGTACACCCCTACAGATTCTCTCTCTTATTCTGGGATGTCATGAATGTTTTTCATTCACACTTACGGTGTAAGATTGATGTAATCGGGTTATACGTTTCTTCAATGTGGGCACGGGGCATGACCTTGTCTTCCTTTCCCGCTACTATATTGGTGAGGGTTTTTTCCCCCCACTTTATGAGCCCATGTGTGCATGTTTACTTAAGGACTCAGCATTACAGTTTTTGTACTTATGATCTGTTTATATTATTTTTAGATAACCCAGACATGTTCCAATCCATCTATACATCCTAATAGCACCCTGAATGTGTGACCCCTTGCATCCGGTTCTTGCACGGAAACACATGTTGGCGCATTCTTTCCTACTGGTGCACCTCCTCTACTAGCTGGTATATTATTAGTTGCTTTTAAGTAAATGATCTCTCAAAAAATGTAATATACATGTTAAAAAATATTTCACAGCAACCCATCGACACCATCTTTGAACTGTACTAGGAAATAGTTGTTATATGATATTAGTGTTCTATTTATATTTCTTAGCATATTTGGATGTATGTGGTGTATTCATGTGGAGTTGATCAGTAGTGTTGTCTTTTGTTTTGTCCATATGTCTTGATGAGTGACTAAATGAGTGTAACTATGTTTTTGAATTTATGATTAAGTGGGGTGTTCATGTATAATATTTACTGATGCACACGTCTGTCCGTGAGGTGTCCTTGATGTAATCTTTTACCAATAGTTTGTTCTATATACCCATTTTATGGATTTCATATAAGCAATTTTTGTATTTTGTTACTATTATGTATTACTTACTTGCATAATAAATTAAGGTTTTTATATCCCAATAAAATTAAAAACAATTTTTCATCCAGGTCTTTATTCTTACCCTTTTGTCTGCACACTGTCCTTGCTCGTCAGTGAGGAGGTTACTTTTCCCCTCTTTATTCAAAGACCTACTTGCCCTATAGGCCAGTCCACCCCCGTACAAAAGTGTATTATGATTTGTACATAATAAATCCCAATGCAAGAATTGCAAACCACTGCAAGTCACAAGTGAAAGGGTCTTTACTCTCCAATTGTGATTTGCAATGGACTGCAGAAATGTTTAACAACCAGTTTACAGTTGGAAAGCATGGAATGGTACGCTCCAGCCAATGGCAGATGGTAACCGCAAAGTTTACGCTGACAGTTTACACTCTGCCTGTGCAGGCTGTAGACAGCAGGAAGTCCAAACAATTGTTTCCAAGGACAACTGCACGCACTCCCTGATGTAAATGTACAAGAACCCACGCAATTCAACATTTAAAAATTAGTGTCCTATCCAGATAAAGGGCACACGACAGAATGCGTCAAGGGTGAATACAAAACAGATTTTCTATTAGTAGTCAACAAAGTTAAAAATATTAAAAACACATCATTCTATCTGATGTCATTTCTATGTTGGTGCACATAATACTATTTCATTTGGCATGAATGGCAGCGGTCATGTCCAACTTGTACCTCACCATTCATATCCTCAGACATTCATATCCTCGAACATGCATCTCACCCAGACACAGCAAAGTACAATAAATCTATACAACATTGGAATCTTTGACACAGTGTTCCTTAATTACATGCAATTTTTGCAAAGACAGGCAAGGTAGTATTTTTGAAGATGCATGATTTAGATGAATGCCTTGTTTTCAGTATTCTAGTGGCTTTAATCTATGAGCGTTTCGGCACAAGAGCACCTTCATCAGTAAAGCCACCTTCAAATTAAAATAATAGGTGCCTGCAATCATAGAATATTTACATTTGATGTCAGCCATCAAAATATATACCAGACCAGCCTTGGTGCAGTCCTCCAGATGTCAGACGAGATTGAAGGTAATCAAGAAGATGATATGTCTTGGCTCGCTCAACAGTAATCGTAACAGGAAGACATATTTCGCCTGAAATTAAAAGTTATACCTGTGGGGTTTTCAAACCACCAATTATGGTCCCCTAGCAACATGATGTTATCCTTTTGAAGACACAGGTCGTTCACTTCGGCCATTAAAGCATCAGAAGTGTCAGAAGGAGATTTGGGTGGAAGGTACACTAGGAAAAAGTCATTTGGGTATGTTTAGTTATCAAAGTGACAATTGTATTATAACGTTGCAGAAAATTGAAGGAGTCACTTTGTTTTAGCGTCAGGTTATCCTGAAAGATGATCACAGACAATGCCCTCTCTTTTTCCTTCCCTCATAACATTGGTAATTGTATATCCTTGGGGAACTAATTAATCTAAGATGACTGGCTAATCAGAAGAAAACCATGTTTCAGTAATGAATCTATTCTGCAGATAAAACTGGTGAAAGAGATAGCAAATTTCTGCTCTATTTACCACGGTTGAGATTGGCAGAATCAGTTTCTAAAACTTCAAATATAGGCTACTCTTAACAGTGGGAGTCAAGTTATGTTAACAGTCCGTGCCATGTTTAGATTCAATATTGATCCACTTTGCATGTTATTTAGGATCATAGAATCTAAAACATACCACTGACAGCATAATGCATGTAGTCCATGATTTCCCTTTATCTGAAAGCTGTAACCTCTGATCATTGAAGAGAGATTCAATGCGGCAGGAGGCAGGCGGTGTTTGAGCTCGAACTGGCTTTACCCGAATGCCTATAGTATATCCGCACAGCTGACCACTTTTATAAGATTATACTGATCAACACATGGAACCAGTAGCGTAGCAAAAATGCCATGGGCGAGGATGGTGAAGTGCATCTTTGTCATTTGACAGGCACCTACGGTCTGTGACCACTCTCCCTCAATGCCAACATGGCTGAAACAACTGAGACGCTGCACACGCCTGACTTTAGCTCGGGAATTACCAGGTCTTGCAGGCTAGGGGGATGCAGTTTGGATAATTAAGGCTATCCTAGCTCAGGGGCTTGGAATAAAGTCACAAGGGGTTGGCTCACCCCCAGAAGACAGCAAATCTTTATTGGTTACAGAACTTGAGGAGCTTCATAAAGTGTTGCTGATGTGTGGCGGAGGGCCTACGACCTGCCTGGTGGAAAGAGCTCAACCGACCAGGGAGCTGGTATACCAAGTTCTTAGTACTCCAGGTAACATTAAGCCACCAGGTAGTATACACTTGAGAAGTTACAAAATAACTCTCAGGCAGTTCCTGGAGGTTTGTACATTGCACCTTGCTAGGGCTGTAAAGGGGCTCCTTCTGTAAATCTCCATCAAACTTTGCTGTAGTAGTGAGGCATATAATTCACGGATGCCTAAAACTAAACATACCCTAAATCAATTTAGGATGGGTCTATGAAAGGTTAAAAAAATACTTAAACCAATTTTTTCAACAAAAAGTATTTTCTGCACCGCTACAAAAACTGAAACATTCCTTGTATCTCAGGACGTATGGATGAAAATTGTGGTAAATTAGGAGTCCAAAGGGGCTTCAGTTGTTACTGAGTCAGTAAAGAAAGTTAACTCTGCCTTCAATGCCTTATATCCTGCTGGGGCAGCAACTGATAAGGAGATACTAACGGGTATGATTAATCAGGCTGACACTCCTGGCACTCCTCTATCAGTCAGGCCCAGAGGCTGTGGCAGATCTTTCTGCGAGAAGGCCCTCAACACCAGCCTGCGAAGGGCACATGAAAGCTCAAGAGGAGGGTGGTCTTAAGGAAACAGAAGCTGCTAAACCAGCCTAATTAGGTACCTTGTTTGCCGGCACTGAGAAGAGAACACCCTCTGCATTTAAATCAGTTACTAATAGCGTGTTTCCGGCTAGCAAACATGACCCGGAAGAATCAGCTGGAAAAAATTGCCCTGTAATTTCAAGCCAACTAAACAAAGCAGCACATACCGAAAAGGTAGACAAATATTAACATTCTAGCGAAGGTGCGGGCGGTACTTCAGGTGGGGTGTTTGGGGTGTTATACCCACCCAAATAAATGTCTTTTCTGACAAATAGTTGGCTACAGGTGGTTTCGGTCGGCTATTGTGAGATGTCAGTCGGATTTTACCAGGAATTTTTACATACCTCTATTTTGAACATCCTCAAAAATATTGGTTATTGAACAAAATATTGTTTTGTCTCTTAGTACTCCTACCAATCCACATTCCTCTCCCTTTCCACTGCCCAGAGATCCATCTCATGCACCCTGTTTATCGTATAAAGTATTTAAACATTATATGCCAATTTCATTGATGGGAAATCTGAAGCTCATTACCCCCCCCCCCCCCCCCCCCCCCCCATCTTACTGTCCAAGCTACACCTGCAAAGGTGTTGACAGCTCTGTTAAATCAACAGGAATTAGGACGGACACAAGTTTGCACCTCAAGGCAGCAGCTCGGTTTACATATGGGTCATGTGATTTCAGAGACAAGTTTCAGCTTCCAGGTGCCTATTGGTGTCACTCAGACGCAACTCTCGCTCCAACACAGCCCTATGGTGCAACTCCTCAGTGGAAAAATGTAATCTCTTTTGACTATGATACTGTCAGGAGAGGAAGGCTAGCCAGAAATCATTTGCTCAGTCGCAGAATAACAAGATGT
Organism: Lissotriton helveticus; assembly: GCF_964261635.1. Lineage (NCBI taxonomy): Eukaryota > Metazoa > Chordata > Amphibia > Caudata > Salamandridae > Lissotriton > Lissotriton helveticus. The sequence goes on from NC_136067.1 coordinate 994,564,629, forward strand.
CGGAGATTGAAAAAAAGATTGATTCTTATTTGATGTAACTCGAGGTGGAGAATCCTAGAGTCTGTGGTTTTGAGAATGCCCAAAGTGGTCTGGCTAGAGCATACTCTATGCATGAAAGAGAGCTTTGCAGTGTTAAGCAACAGCTCTAGGACAAGGAAACTGACTCAAGGAGGCCCAATTCAGATTTCTTAGTATACCTGAGAGAAAAGAAGAAGTGCCAACCCCTCTGATTTCATGAAAAATGTAATCTATAGTTACATATTGCAGGGAGGGGCAAAGATGACTTACCTATAAAACAAGCAAATCGTGTTCCATTTTCAGAGTACACAAACGGCACTCGACCTTGTACAATGCTTATGCACTGTGGAGATTATAGAATACCTGAAAAAGTTCTCTCACGCTATTAATCAAAAATTGATCAAGGTGGACGGTGCGTTCAGTTTCCAGGTTTTCCCTTATATGACTAAAAGGTGAAAGGAGTTCTGGCTACTAATTCCGTCTTTTCAAGCCACTCTCCTTCAGCCAGCTAGATTGAAGATTCTCGCAAAGGTCACTGTGAAAGTATTCAATGAGACGGTAGCTGCACAGATTAATTTGCAAGAAATTAAGCAAAAGGGGCAGGGTGAGGCTATACACTTGTGAAAACACAAATGCTTGAATTTCAACACCCCCACTAATCTAGATCTGTTAGAGATTTGTTTCTATTGGTTCTTGGGTGGAGAGAGCTGGACACTCTCTATGATGTGTGTTGGATGCTAAGCCGTAACTTAATCATTGACTCCCTATCCGTTTTTTTTATGCGATTGTTCTTCTCTTTGGGACTAGACTACGTGTGTGTGAGACACTAAAACTTTACTTAATCATTGACTCAGTCTTTTCTCAACATATCGCCTCTGTTTTGGTTTGGGTTAGATATGTTTAAGCTGCAGTCTTTTACTCAGGGCTAAGTCAGATAGACTTTATACCTCTATCTTACCTCATCTTAGAATGAGGTGGGATTCCTTTAACAATAGATGCATATGGAAGCACACAGTGTAATAACTTAAGCATAGGCACTGGTAACCTCAGAAGAAGGGTATGGATGGCTGTCTTTATGTTTCAAGGGGGCAGAGGAAGTGATATAGACTGCACAGGTATCCTCTAGTATAGTTGCAAGCATTTCTCCATAGAAGCAGAAGGAGAGGGGTGCCTTGGCTTGGCGGTGGAAAGCCAGGCAGGGGGAAAGGGGCAGGATTCAATAGTGGGGAAGGGAAGGGATGTTGGAGTACTGGGGAGGTTGTTGAAGGAGGTGGGTGGGAATAGGAGGGTGGAGTGAAATGTGACCTGGGAAGGTATTACGCAACAAACACAAAAAACACTTTCTTGTTGCAATAAATTAGTTTCTTTTACAATTTTGAAAGGCACAAATTTAGTTAATGACACCGTGTCTTGTGAGTTGAGTTGTCTTCAGAGTGGGCCAGGGATCCCCAACCTTTATTTAGTAAGAGCTACTTCTGTGCAATGAAAGTCATCCCAATCTACTAGTATTATTAATGTTGTAGTGTTGTAATAGTCACCACATCAGACAAGATTACATTAGTGGCTACCCTGTGCAAGATTAGCAACAGTGATCACCTCAGTACATCAGGCAGGGTGCCAGCAGTGATGTAAAAAAGGATTTACATGGGTAACACGTAACAATCATAGCCGTCTGGCCCCACAAACCAAGGTAATAATATTAGTAATATGTCTCCGCAGCACCAAATGCACCCAAACATCAGCTTTAAATAGGATTTGAAAATGCAACCTTTTTTTCTCCAAACATCGGTGTAGGATTTCCAAAGATATACACATTTTCGTCTCAAGAGCAAACTTTTCAATTTTAATATACATATATTAATTCAGATAAGCAAACACGTTTATTTTTTAGGCTGGAGATCTACTTAGAGGTAGATGGACGAGTAGCTCACGAGCTACTCATTTGATGAAGCTTAGAATAGGCTTTACTCACTTCTACACGTATGCCTGAATTAAATATTAGGATCATTTTACTTAATATCAGTGGTGTAAATAAGCCAAAAAACGGTGCGCAGCAATAGATTGATCAAAGGAACAGAAGACAACCTTGTTTTACTGTAAGAGATATATATTTAGACGTTAAGGGTGAAATATATAATTGGAGCCACTTCCAGCTAATAGAACGTTCCTCTGCCTCTAAAGCTTCGAGAGGATTGCCAATCCTGGCTACCACAAAGTTTTTGGACAACATAGTTAAATCAGCATCTGATCAGTTGGGGAGATGGGTCATACTCGAAATGCAGATCAATTAATTTACTTTTATATTAGTTTCATTTTATTGCTCTATTTTGGAGGATTCTCAGAAGATATATTATTTAACATTTCAATTAGAAAGATTTTCAAAAACATAATACTTGAGGAAATTTTTATTTTATTCAGTCGACAAAACTAGATTTAAGTAAACACTGTAGTTCACAGCGGAAGCCTAAAAGTGCCAGAGCAATCACAAAATTTCAGGAGGAACACGGCCTGCTTGATCCTTGGTGAACTGCTAACCTTAACTGTAGACAGTATTCTTGTTTTTCATCTCAGCATCAATTAGCCTCTAGATTTTATGTTTTTCTAATGCCATTTGAAATATCAAATGTTCTAGCTTCAATCATCTCTAATTCCTTACCTGATCATATTGCTATCTCGCTGGATAGTGCTCTTACGTCCCCACTTATAGTTGGTCTCGCAATAGAGCTCTACTTGGACAAAACTTCTTCTCTGATCAGATGAGAGACAGAACAATGCTGTTTTTTAATAAAACAAGGACTCTTCCTTTAATAGTGAATATTTTGATTTGGGGAGTGCATAAATCAACTATGAAGGGAGAAACCATAGCTTTTCGTTCTAATTTTAATAAATTGGAACATTTTAAATATAATTCCTTAGTTGATGTTTTTTCATAAGCTGAGCTTAAGCTTTCTAAATCAGATCACCAGTTGAATTATTTAGAAAGATAAACAGCTAAACAGGTGCTAAGGCAATTCCTGCTTGAGGAACAAGTACTCAATGTCTAAACATTTGGATATCGGCTACACAAAGAGGGGTAAACTGTTGGCTTGGAGAACTAAAGTCTGAAAATCTCAAAAATTAGTTTTGAAAATCAGAGATCCCTACAGTGGACATTTGCTTACTAACAGTCAACAGACTGAAAATATGTTTTTCTTGCATTTCTTCAAAATGTATAAAGACGAAGAAAATCCTATAGAAAGTGAAATAGTGGATCACCTTTCCCAGGTTAGAATCCCAATTTTAACAGCTGAACACTTTGTTCAGTACATAGAGCTTCATAAACTTGAAACAGTGTTTAAATCTCACCTCAAATGCAAGGCTGCTGGCGAGGAAGGGTTCCCGTCTTCATGTTACCAACTTTTACTTCCTCGACTGAAATTTCTGCTTTTAGACTTGTTTGATCAAATTTTGAAGGGGAGTACCATTCTGACTACTTTGTGTAGAAGGGTCCTTACTTGTTTTTGAAAAATATATAAAAACCCGGAAGATGTCAACTCCTCTTGTCCGATCACTCTGCTAAACACAGATTATAAAATCGTTGTGAAGATGATCGTAGAAATAATGGCTGAGGTAATTTCGAATTTGGTAAACTATGATAAGAACAGATTATACCGTCCCGTAAACTGTTTTCCAACACTCATTATCTAGTTGAAGCTTTATATTACTTTTCGGCAAGAGGCACTCCAGCGACAATACTGTTCATAGATGCAGAGAGGGCTTTTGGCCTTGTGAGCTGAAATGTTTTATTAAATTTTGCAGGCAATGGGCTTTCCGCTCCAGCTCGTAAAGTCAATTGTCATGATTTTTTAGGGGTCAGCTGAATCTGTAGTCTTGAATGGCAGAGCTTTGGATCTGCTAAAGATCACCAGAGGCACTAGACTGGAGTGCCCCCTTTCACCATCTTTTTTTGCTCTATTTATAGATCATTTAGTCTGTTTACTAAAGGAAAGCAAGGGAATTAAGGCATTAATCCATGGGGCGCCAAAGCGTAAACCATATGCGGATGATCCGGTATTATTTCTTTCAGCTGAAAACTGGGTCTTTGATAATCTCTTTTACATATTTCCACCTGTTTGGTCTTGTCAAGGTATTGATCAACCTTTCTAAAATTGAAATAATGTTTTTTAGCACTCATGCTAGCTCGCTGCCGCAATATTTACAGACATCATATCTTAGTAATCCTATGAGGTATCTTGGAATCAAAGTCTGAGAATTGCAAGGACTTATACAAGCTGAGTAACTCTCCTTTCGTTTTTAAGATTAAAAGTATACTAGAAAGGTGGAGTTAAGTCATCAGTTTCCATTATCAGAAAATGCTGATTTTACCCCTGTTAAACTTTCTTTTCACATCAATTACTTGTTCATCATCTTATAATGTCTTTCATACATTAATCTCACTCATCATCAGCTTCACATGTTAAGAAGGTAGACTGCCTCTCCCTGATTGGAAGCATATTATTTTGCTGCATTGTCAGTAATAAATGACATTGTTTATAAAGTTGATAAATTTAGGGCATCGAATAATTTATTTTAGGGAGGTTTATAACCGAGAATTTCCCTTATCTAGATCCCCTTACCCATCTAGATCCCCTTACCCAACAGTCAGGAATCCAAAATTGGTAAGGTATCAAACGTTAGCTATTTTGAAGCAAAAAAACAAGCAGCTATGTCAATGGTTAAAGATCCCTGACATTCACGCAGAAACCTCACTAAAATGGATATCCATGACAGCTTTGCTAAAAGAAAGAAATTTATGGGGAAAATGTAATATCTGGAAAGTAGGGTATTGGTTCATTAACAATAATTTAGTCTAGTGGGATGATGTTCAGGTTAAACTTCCATCAGCATGTACCCAGAATAAACTTTCCTACTTTCAGATTGCTACCCTACTTAATAAACATCTGCTGCTCCGAATTAAATCTACAAGGGAGGTAGTTCAGGATTTATATGGCCCTTCTAGTAATCAGATGAAGTTAGATCAATGGCTTTGTTGGCTAAGGGTCTTGCAGTATAACTTTGAAGTCCAATTTTGTGCTGTACAGAATAGATGGTCAAAAGCAACAAACACTCCCCAACTCTATTCCACAGCAACAGATACAGGGCCTCCAGAAGGATATCACTAACTTTATATGGGGTGGACGCTGGCCGCGGTTCTCCCACAAGATCCTCATGTTGCCGAGAGATAGGGAGGGACTAGCATGCCCTAACCTTTTGAAATACTACTGGGCCTCGCACCTCCGTATTGTCTCGGAATAGACAACACTGAAAGCGAAAAGGTATGGTTCCATATGGATAGGATGGTCACGGGGTGTACTATCTGGGATCTTACATGGCTCCACCGGGCGGCGCGCTCCGGTAGTGCTTATATTGCAGTACCTACTAAAACGGTCCTAGATATATGGGACAGGGTGGCAACACGCAAGGGGCTGATGGCCTTCCCTTCCCCTCATACTCCCATAGCGAGCAATCCACTGTTCCCTCCGGCTCTCCATTCGCCAGCATTTGCCAAATGTATACAGGGGGGTTGCAGAGCGATCGGGGACTTGTTTGAGGGGGGACTCATAAAACCGTTCGCTCAGTGCAGAGAAGAATTCCATCTTCCACCAGAAGCAGGCCTCCAGTATGCACAGTTACGCCACTGGGTGTCCGCATCAGAGATGCAGCAGGCCGCTTCACGGCCGTACACTCCTTTAGATCGGCTGCTCCGCTCCTTTGATGACTCAAAAGGCCTTATATCCCGGACGTATCAGATTCTACAACATCCACCGGTGCTGGTTACGCACCCATATCAGCCACAATGGCACCAGACAACCAACATGGAAATCACACCCACACAGTGGAGCCGACTATGGCGAGACATTCCTAGGGTCTATCGTAGTATCCCTCAGAGGGAAAATGCTTACAAAATTATGACACAGTGATACTACACACCTGCCCCTTTACACAAAATGCTCCCTGCCACGTCCCCCTTGTGTTGGAGGTGTTCGAATGCATCTGGCGATTTCATTCACATTTGGTGGGCCTGCCCGCTCCTGACCCTGCTCTGGAAAGAGGTCCTTAGTCATATCAGGGAGGTACTGGGCTTCCCCCTGCCTGAATCTACAGCCACAATCCTTCTGGGCATTAAACTTGACAATTTAAAAGCACTCACCCGCAGCGACTGGACTATTGCACTCCACATGCTGGGGGCGGCTAAGCAACTCTTAGCGCTCTATTGGAACAAGCATTGGCATAGCCAATAGGTCTCGCTTGTGGGACCTTAGAAGTATTTAGTTTTGCAGCACAATATCCTTGTTGCATAATCAGATATTGTGCTGCAAAACTAAATCCTTATAAGGTCCCACAAGCGAGACCTATTGGCAATGCCAATGCTTGTTATTTGTGGCGTTACAATATACTGAAAATATGTCAAGACGATGCAATTGCCACATAAAACCACCAGGTGTCGACCTTAGGCCGATCAAAGATTAAAAGACCCTTCTTTCCTTCCAACTTTTCGTAGTCAGTTTTGCCAACAAAAAAGCGATGTTGCTCAGTGCGGTTGAGTCAGAGTGGATGGGTGTGAGGCTGTAATTAACAGAAGTAGTTGGGGTAATCTGACATTGATGCAGGCGCGTTGTCACGTAAGCAGTTATTGCAAGGAAAGCAAGCGTGCCGCCAATCTCGGACGGCTGGTGTGTGTGTGTCGAGATCAATGTCGTCTCAATTCCACATATCACCTTGTGTAGAAAACACCAGGAAGTGGATGTAAACACCAAGCTTCTGCTGGAAGGGGTGGATGGTTGGGGGGAGCAGACAGAGCTACGATGGAGGAGGGGGGGGAGGGGCGGGGAGAAAGAGTTCAGAAAATAAGCATGTATTGCTGAACGCATCCGGTCTCTTCAGCCAAAAAGCACACATCAACTCAAGAACTGGTAATAAGAAACCCCAAAAAAGGTATGCATATTATATAGTTTTTTTAATGGCATAATAATAATTCTAGGCGAAACCGAATATATTGCATATAACTTCAGAACCCCGAGAGAGTATTATTTACATGTGTATTGAGCGCTGTCCCACGAACAGTGTATTATACTGTAACTCAGTAACTGTACTAATGCTTATACATCCCATGGGTTGAAGTCCATATAATTCACTTAGATGTTATAATTCCTGCAAATTACAAACAAGAGGTAGCAAACGATATGTTACTAGAGGAAACAAGCTTCTCGGCATTGCTGGGTCGGAGCAGCAGGCAGATGCGAGTGGAGCACGCACTGGAGAGGGAGGGGGTGGGAGGACTAGGCAGCGGGAGAGAGGGAGAAAGGAGCGCGAGAGCCCAAGGCAATGGCGGCAGCAGAAGAGCGAGGGAGGCGTTTTTATATAGTGCGGACAACAGTAGTGATACATGAAGCAAAAATTACAAGTGAGCATGTTACAAAAGCAAACGTTACGTTACATGAGGCAATAGTGACAGTTGTGCAAGTATCAAGAGCAACAAAATACAAGAGGTAGCAAACGATATGCAATAGCATATCTGAGGGAACACGGCCTGGGGGAAGCTGGCTGGGGAGGGGGAGGAGAAATGAAAGAAAGGCTGTGTGCGGCGTAATTAGGGGAGGAGAAGCCGCAGAGCGCACGCTGGGCGAAGCCCTTTGATGTGCTGTGCGGCAAATGGAGGGAGGCTGATGCGCGTTCATGTTTGAACACGTGGTTCACATGAACTTCATGAAAACGCCAGCAAAAAGCTGCTGGTTTCATGATGTTTTCGCCGCTTGAATTCTCGCTCCGCTCGATGCGCATGCGCGCATCGATAGGTCGCGAGACCTAAAAAGGCTGAGGCTCCCCCGATTACTGCTTGGTTTGTGCGTTTGTGGCATGTAATAACTATGGAACTCTTCACTGCCCGATTACAATCACGAGACACCTGCTTTAAAACTATATGGCGCCCCTTAGTCCAAAATCTCTGTAAAATAGAACATGTGCAACACTTGCCTTCCAAGCTTAGAGCGCTGTGACTTTTTGTGGATGCTATACTCCCACCAGACCCAGATAGGCTTCTTGCATAACTCAATTGACCATGCCTGCCTGCTCCTTCAATCCTCAGTAAGGCCCCTCCGCTACCCCTGCCGGATATCACCAACACCACAAGCCACCCCCGTTGGTTCCCCCGCTCGCCCACATAGCTCTTTGACCCTCCTCCATCCTCTTTTCTTTCTTTTTCGAGCCTTTCTCTGTCCATCTCCCACTATCCACTTTGTAGGGGCCTCTAGCCCACGCTCCTAATGTTATTGGTTCTAAATTGTTTCTAAATGAGTCCTGAACTATCCCGCAATACGCTGATATTGATATAGGTGTTAGCTCACGCGGCCGGCCCAACGAGGGTTGTAGGCGATATGCTGTGTTATGATTAGTCTACAATTGCTCTTCCCTCCATTAATAACTCTTGAAAGTAACGCGGTCGGCCCTAAAAAGGGTTGTGGGCTTAATGCTGTGTATGTATGGGCTCAAGCTATGTTTTTAATTTCGAAAATAAAAACTGATTTCAAACAAAAGCAATAAACACAAATTTGACACAAGATTAGTTAGAAGCCTCACAAGTTATTCGTTGAGGCCAGAGAGGACCCAATTTCTGGAGACTGTAGTTGTCTGCTCAGTGGAACTTAAAAGTCTCTAATCAGTACCCTAGGCGCACGTAGCCTAGAAAATGGGTTCGTATGATTTGGGGATGTGGTAGGCTAAGAGCGTTTTGGGGAGGAGTATTGACAAGCATGCAGGCCCCACTGGAGGATGAGATTATTCCAGATGTGAACTCTGTTCGTCTTGGTAGTTCTAAGCATTTGGGGATTCAACCAAGAGCTTAGCGGTTCTGGCAGTTCATCTCAATGATGTTAGCACGTTCTGTGATCACTACTTATTGGAGATCGCCTAACCCACCTTAGTTCTGGTTGTGGCTTGGGAACAAAAATAGAGTTTACAGCAAAGAATATTTGTATGTCAAGAGGGTGGGGGGAGTTTTCTAGGATTTAGAAATACACTATGTGTTTTAAAACTCAATAATATGATATACTGAAATTGGAGAATATTGTAAACACTGAGAATGAATTTGATATATCTGTCATGAATTTGAGCTAAATACATTATCTGATATATAGTAAACACTAATTTAACTATATATTCAATATCTCAATGTTAGGTTTTTTTTAACGATTCCATAAGCCCTGGTGCAAGGCAGGAAATAGCCTTTTTGACAGCTGTTGGATTAGTAAAATACAGCATTGTCAGGGTTTAATGGGCCCCTCAGGGCTCTGGGCCCCGGTACCACTGCACCTGCTGTGCCAATGGTAGCAAGGACCCTACATGGAAGGTGTCTAAACCGCCAACCAGTAGTACCACTAAGGTGGTACTGAATGAGATTATGCAATTTAGAATCTCCCAGTTTAAACAAAATCATCAAACCCAACACCACAAAAAATACCACCCCCCCCCCCCACACACACACACACACAACATAGGAAAAGAGTATTCTAGGTTCAAAAATATTTCAAAATCAAGAAACTGTTCCGTCCAAGCATAGAATGCAAAGTTTTTAAAATGAGGTTTTCAATACAACAGGACTAATAGTCACATTTCAGTAATCAAATGGGGGCCATTGTAAACATTGTAATTATTAACAGCATATCACTAATAATAATTCAAAATTTGCAAACATACGTGACAAGAATTTTCAATTCTATTAAGGACAAGGAGGAGAGGATTATGCTTTTCTCATTTCTTTATAGAATGCTCAGCAGCCAATAAACAATAACCAAAAAACTACATTGCCCATAACCACCAGGGTAACCATAGAGTACTCAGTATAAAAGGTCCCAATTATAGTCTTTCTTCCTCTTTCTTTGTCGAGGAAACAGTTCAGATCAAACAGGAAAGTCCAACTTAGATCCTCAGGGACGAAAGGAACAAACGCTGCAGATGTCCAAACGAACTGGATGTAGGCAGCTGAAGAACACTGGATTCCCAAAGCCACGAACAGGAAACGAAGGCAGACGATACTGGCAAACCTCTACTTCGGGACAGAACCTGAAAAGAGATATGCAGCCGTAATACACACATAGTGCATGAAGTCAGTAATCCAAAGAAGGGGGGGAAAGAAAAACCAAGGGATATGAAGACATCCAATATCAACAACAAAGATCAGAGCAATGTAACAGATGCAAATCAAAAATACTGGGTGGGATAATCCTCGCCTCCTTGTCCTTAATAGAATTGAAAATTCTTGTCACGTATGTTTGCAAATTTTGAATTCTATGTCAGGACAGGAGGCTCCGATTATGCTTGTTCAAAGCTGATCCACCACAACAGATGCAATATGATCAATTGGTTTATAATAAAAAAAATTGAAAACAGAATCAGAAGACCAATCTGCGGCCTTAATAATGTCAAAAAGAGTGACACCCATGGAGAAGGCTTTAGAAGCCATTGCCCCACGTGTCGAATGTGCACCAAAAACAGAAACATCAATGCCAGCCTCTGACATGAGCCATCGTACCCAGCGCGCTAATGTAGCAGGGGTGACAGGGCGAAAGGGTTTCTGCAATGCAATTAACAATTGACCATGCATATCTGAACGAAAAGGAGCAGTAATTACTTCGTAATCCTTGACACACTGAACAACACAAAGGTTGGGGTGAGTAGGAAAGGATGGATAGGTAATAGAAGTAGTATTAGATTTTGTATGTCTGGAAAGGAGAAACGTAACACCCTCGGGCGTAAAGCTGCGACCTGCCAGGTCCAATGCCCGAACATCAGACACCCTCTTGCAAGAAACAAGGCACAACAACATAGTCAATGTTGCCGATAGTAGCTTGCGAGACAGCAAATCGATTAGGAGGCCAAGCCTCTAGAAATCGCAAGACGATGGAAACATCCCACAAAGAGACGTACTTAGGACATGGCGGCTTCGCCAGACGGATACCCTTAAGTAATTTGGTAATTAAAGGATGCTCCCCTGCAGGCTTACCATCTACCTGGATATGACCAGCTGAAATGGCAGAACGAAAATTGTTCACCGTCCTATAAGCCAGACCAGAAGAGGCAAGAGAAGCCAGAAAGTTAATGATCAAAGAGACATCCGCCGAAGTGCAAATAACTTCCCGTTGAACACACCAGTCACACCAACGCTTCCAAGATCCTTTGTATCGTTTGTGAGTATTGGGAGACCAAGCTTCACTAATGAATCTGGAAGCGTCTCGAGAAAGGCCTGGGAGCGACCAACGATCCCCGAAATTCGCCATGCCAGCAGCTGGAGATTGCCGGACAGAATCAGGGGATGCGGATCCTCGAGAGGATCCAGCAAGAGATTCCACCTCTGGGGAGGAAGGATTGGCACAGCACAACACATTTCCAGTAGAACCGGGAACCACGCTTGAGCTCTCCAAAGCGGAGCAATCAGAATCAGTTCCGATTGATAACGTTTTGTGTAAGCCAGGACTCTGGGAATCATCATGAACGGGGGGAAGGCATAACACAGACTCGTCGGCCAAGCTTGCAGAAAGGCATCCGTGGCCAGGGCCTTCGGATCCGGCCTCCAACTGTAAAACAACGGGAGTTGGGTATTGAGGCGAGAGGCAAACAGGTCGATGTGACACTGGCCCCAGCTCCGAAGGAGATAACGGAAAACGCGAGGGTGAAGCCTCCAGTCGCTGAAATACCGAAGATGTCTTGAATGCCAATCCGCAATCTGATTGTTGCGGCCGGGAAGATACTCTGCAATAACAGTGATCTTCTGTTGCAGGCAATAGTGCCAAAAATCTTTGGCTATCTCCGCCAGAACCTTGGACCGAGTGCCGCCCAGCTTGTTGACATAGCGGACTGCCGATATGTTGTCCATGCGAAAAAGTATGCAGCAATTGGACTGATGGGGAGTAAAACATCTGATCGCGAAGGACCCCGCCAGGAGTTCCAGGCAATTGATGTGGAGAGACAACTCCTGTGGAGACAGGACCGCATCGGGCTCCCCAACCCCAGCGGCTGGCATCGGACTCTATCACAAGTTCCGGCGACGCCCCGAACAGGGCTCGACCATTCCAAGCCTCCATATGATCTAGCCACCATTGCATCTCCCACCTCACCTCCTCCGAAAGAGGAATCAGATCTGAATATCTGAGGCCTTTCTGGAGATGACGGATCTTCAAGCGCTGCATTGCTCTGTAATGTAGAGGACCGGGGAAGATCGCTTGAATGGAGGACGCCAACAGATCTACGACACGTGCTAACGACCTCAATGACACAGTCGGTTTGGAAATAATGGAAGTTAACTCCCTCTTGATATACCGAATCTTCTGGTTGGGTAAAAGAAGTTGGCAAGCAATGGAATCGATCCGGAAACCCAAAAAATCTATCGTTTGTGTCGGAGTCAAGACGGATTTCTGAACGTTGACCAGAAAACCCAGAGACTGTAATAGATCGATGGACCATTCCAGATGAGTCAGGAGTTTGAGCGGACAGTCTGCCAAAATCAGAATGTCGTCCAAGTAAATAACGAGACGCACACCTCGAGCTCGGAGATGCTCCATGACCGGCCGTAGTAGCTTCGTGAAGCACCAGGGTGCTGACGAGAGGCCGAATGGGAGAACCTGATACTCGTACCAAATTCCTTTCCAAAGGAATTGGAGGAACCGACGATGAGGCCCGAAGACTGGAATCGACAGATATGCGTCTTTGAGGTCCAGACGAACCATCCAATCCCCCTCTCTAAGGAGATCTCTCAACAGATGGATGCCCTCCATCTTGAAATGCCTGTAAACGACTCCCCCGTAGAAGTCTTTCAGATTGAGAACAAGGCGCGAACCGCCCCCTTTCTTCTCGACCAGAAACACTGTGCTGGCGAACCCCTGTGGATGACGGACAGTAGGAAGAATCGCCCCTTTTTTTAGGAGAACATCTATTTCCTGTGAAATTAAATCCTGATATCGAAGGAAAAAACATAGGGGATTGGGAGGGTGGGCCTGATGCTGGGGTTGGTAAAGTTCTATTTTGAAACCTTGAACAGTTTCCAGCACCCATGCATCTCTGGAGATCATACACCAATTGTGGAGAAAAAAACGTACCCTGCCCCCCAAAACCACATTGCAAGCAGGAATCAGGCTCACCTGAAGTGTTGGAGTCTTGGTAATGGCCCTGCTGACCTCCGGAACGTCCTTTTCTGTAATATCCTTTACCCTTGCGAGAGGGATAGAAGTGAGATCTGGAAGAATAACCGGAGTCTTGACCTCCTCCTCGTTGAGATTGAGAACCTCTGTGGGACTGTTGTTGAGAACCTCGGCCGAACGAGCGTCCTCTATGTCGTCCGGCCTTGGCAAAAACCGGACGCATGGCTCGTCGCAACAAAGCCTGCGCTTTGTCTATACCACTGAAAGCGGCAACAAACTACGTAAGTTCTTTCAAGAATGGTTGTCCAAACAATAGGCCCTGTGCCTCTGGACCCGATTCTGATGAGGAGAGCTCAGCCAGTTTAGGATCAAGTTTTAACAGAATGGAATGACATCTCTCGCAGGAAATCGCACAATTGGCGTTACCCAATTGGCTGATCGCCCTCTGCGCCCACTCAATTAATTCATCGGGATCCACTAGAGTCGCAGACTCTTTAGCCAGGAACCCAAGATCCAGTATTTTGGTCAGTGGACCCAACAAATCAAGCAACTTGTCCTGACAGGAGCGCCAAGATCTGTCAAGCCCCTTTTTAGGGTCCTTGGAGTATTTTTTCAGATAGGTGACCATCGTTGGGTCAACCTCAGGTGTCACAGCCAAATGGTCAGCAAGGTCCGGACTAGGGCATTCCGAACGAAGCCTGGCTCGAACGTCCCTGCCGAAAGGTTGACGTATGTGAGCCTGTACATACGCAGCAACCGCAGGGGAAGGCAACCAAGATGAAGAATGAGGGTGAACAATATCTGAAGGCTCAAAGGTCAATACAGGGGGATGTGTGGGAGCATCAACAAAATGTTCTTTGCACACCTTCTTTCTAGGTGGTGGATCCTCGTGGTCCGAAGAAGCAGAGGAGTGAGTGTCCTCGGTGTCAGTGTGTTGAATAACGGAGGACTTAGGTACAGAGGACTTGGAAGCATCCGCCGCCAAAGTTTTAGCCAATTTCTGAAAATCTGACCTGTGGGGATTTACAGGAGATTTGGAGGATTTCCAGGAAGCAGGCAACCAACCCTGTTACTGTGCATACTGGGTTAAATGGCGCTTCAGCGGGTTAATGGCACGCACCAGTGCCTTATTGACTGAGTGCTGGACACCTTTGTCCAATTCTGCGACCAAATCCTGCTCCAACGAGCCAGAGTCATCCTCCCCATAATAATAGTCATCATCCTCATAATCATATTCTTCCATGCTACACAAAGTGTACAGTAATGCCCACAAGATGACTAAGAAAGTCCAGGAATGCCAAAGGCACAATGCAAGGGGAAGCGTGAGAACACCTCAGCAAGCCAGTAGCGCAGGAATAAACCTGGCCACAAACAATTCAAATGTGGAGGGAGAGGGCTTGCTGAAAAAACGACAGAAACCACACTCTAGGCAAAGCCTATGCACACAAGTACAGCCCAAGCGCTCTGCGAGCCAAGGCGTCACACGGGGTTAAATTCTGTCAGGCTGTGGGCTACGACGTCAAAGACGACCTTCACTCAACCGGCGTAGTGAAAAGACACTACGTGAAGCCGGAAATAGCTGGCGCGCATGCGCGACACAGCCGCCACCAGAATAGACTTGGAAGAGCTCGCGCACCCAGCGCGAGTCACCAAAAGCCCCAAACTCCCGCTCCACTTCAGAAAAGAAGTCCTCGGCAGCAAGCGCCCGGTCTATGGGAGGTGAGCACACGCTCCCCGCAATGCACGCACGAAAGCCGGCAGAAAGACAAAAAATGGCAATATGCGAACAAACGTGCAACCAGAGCCGGAGTGCGCTGCAAGGACGCGCCACACAGCGCGATGGAAGCGCTAAGCACAAAGCAATATTCAAGCACAACAATGCTGTAAATACAAGCAAATACAGGTAAGAACCAAAAAAGCACTTAACTGGCTGCGGAGCAGCAAAGAAAGAGGAAGAACGACTATCATTGGGACCTTTTATACTGAGTACTCTATGGTTACCCTGGTGGTTATGGGTAATGTAGTTTTTGGTTATTGTTTATTGGCTGCTGTGCATTCTATAAAGAAATGAGAAAAGCAAAATCGGAGCCTCCTGTCCTGACAAGGAATTAAAAATTTGCAAACATTCGTGACAAGAATTTTCAATTCTATTAAGGACTAGGGGCCAGATGTAGGTGGCCAATTACCGGTCGGTAACGGCCGAATTCGGCCGTTACCGACCGGTAATTGGATTTTGAGATGTAGGAGCATGCTTTACAGAATCGGTATTTTACCGAATCTGTATTTACAGATTCGGTAAAATTACTGAATCGGTAAATACAGACTCGGTAAAAATACAGAGTCTATAAAAGCATATGTAGGTAGCACATCTTTGAGTGCCGCAGGCCTTTCAGATTCGGTATTTTAACACCCAATCCAATTGGGTGTTAAAATACCGAATTCAGGTGTGCATGCACATGTGTGCATGCACACCTAGCCATGTAACAGACAGACATGCCCTTAGGCATGTCTGTGTGCCACATGGCGCACATGCCTATTTTTGGGGTGCCAGAGGGTGTCAAAGTGACACCCCCTGCACCCTTGCTAAAATCGGTATTTACCGATTCTGTAATTACAGAATCGGTATTGCCCATTGATTCCTATGGGCTTCACAGCCCATAGGAATCAATAGGAAATACTGATTCGGTATTTCCAGATTCGGTAAATACCGAATCTTAAAGATTCGGTATTTACACATCTGGAAATACCTACATCTCCCCCTTCATATTTACCACTTCTTAAATACCGAATCGGTAAAATTCGGTATTTAAGAAGTGGTAAATAAGAATTACCTACATCGGGCCCCTAGGAGGCGAGGATTATGCTAGTCTCATTTCTTTATTTAGAAATGCCCAGCAGCCATGTAAAAAAACACATTACCCAGAAACACTTGGGTGATAACCATAGAGTCTGCACTATAAATAGGTATGTAGGCAATCCCACTTCCTCTTTCTTTGGTGAGGAGTAATCCAGGAAACAGCAAACAGTTCAATAAAGTCAATGCAAAAGCAAACCCCAGTCCAGGGAAAATGACGGAAAGTTCCAAAACAGCAACAGCCGAAGGCAGAAACCAGGAAGAATCGTCAAAGAAGAAAACAGGAGCCTCCACGCCGCACTGTAGGCACGTCACTTGGGATCAGATCCTGAAAAGAGACACAAAGCCGTAATACACGTCCAGCATATACAGGAACATGTTGAAAAAGGGTGGGAAAAAAGATAAGGCAATAGAAACTGTTACAACAGAATAATGCATCAACATTTGTTAGTAAATACAATGTATAAACAACGGGTGGGATAATCCTCGCCTCCTAGTCCTTAATAGAATTTAAAATTCTTGTCACGAATGTTTGCAAATTTTTAATTCTATGTCAGGACAGGAGGCTCCGATTATGCTTGTTTAAAGCTCATCCAACACCACAGAAGCAACAGTAACAATAGGCTTAAAGTAAAAAGTCTTAAACACAGAATCTGTTGACCAATCAGCAGCTTTCATAATGTCCCACAAAGTGACTCCCAATGAAAAAGCTTTAGAGGCCATGGCCCCACGAGCAGAATGAACACCAAATACAGAAACATCAATGACCGCTTCCCCCATAAGCCACCGTACCCAGCGAGCCAATGTAGCAGGAGTAACAGGGCGAAAGGGCTTTTGCAATGCAATCAACAATTGACCTTGCATATCAGAGCGAAGAAGCAAAGTACTCACCTCATAATCCTTAAGGCATTGGACAACACAAAGGTTGGGACGAGCAGGAAAAGAAGGGTAAGAAATAACCTCAGTATTAGTTTTAGTGCGCCTGGAAAGGCGAAATGTAACCCCTTCAGGTGTGAAACTGCGTCCAGCAAGATCTAACGCGCGAACGTCTGAAATCCGTTTGCAGGAAAGCAAACACAGCAACATAGTAAGCTTGGCCGAGAGTTGCTTACGAGATAACAAAGAATTGATCGGCCAAGCTTCCAAAAAATGCAAGACAACCGAGACGTCCCATAAAGAAACATATTTGGGACGTGGAGGAGTAGCCATTCGAATACCTTTAAGGACTTTAGTCACAAGAGGATGTTCCCCCACAGGTTTCCCATCTACAGGAAGATGGCCCGCCGAAATTGCAGAACGGAAGTTGTTGACTGTACGGTACGCCAAACCAGAAGCTGAAGACAGAGAAGCCAAAAAATTGACAATCAAAGAGACATCAGCTGATGTCGGATCAACTTGCCGTTGAGCACACCAATCACTCCAACGTTTCCATGAACCTCTGTAACGTGTGTGAGTACCTGGGGCCCAGGCGTTGCTGAGGAATCTGGTAGCGTCCGCAGAAAGGCCTGACACCGCCCAACGTTCCCCGAAATCCGCCACGCCAGGAGAAGGAGAGAGCCTGACTGAACCAGGGGATGCGGATTCTGAAGCGGATCTAACAGGAGATTCCGCTTCCGAGGAAGAAGAAATGGCAAGGCGCATGCCATTTCCAGGAGAACAGGGAACCACGGTTGAGCCCGCCACAGAGGAGCAATCAGAATTAACTCCGCCTGAAAGCGTGTCGCATAGGCCAGAACCCTGGGGATCATCATGAATGGGGGAAACGCATAACAGAGGGAGGACGGCCACGGTTGAAGAAAAGCATCCGTCGCCACAGCCTCTGGATCCGGTCTCCAACTGAAGAACCGGGGAAGGTGGGTGTTGAGACGGGACGCAAAGAGGTCGATCTGACAGGGGCCCCAAGCCCGGAGGAGCTGGCGGAATACACGTGGATGGAGTCTCCAGTCGCTGAAGTCCTTCAGATACCTGGAGTTCCAATCCGCCACAAGATTGCGACAACCCGGAAGGTATTCCGCAATAACTGTGATCTTGTTGTGGAGACAATAGTGCCAAAATTCTTTGGCAATCTCCGCCAACAACCTCGACCGAGCCCCTCCCAGCTTGTTGATGTATCGGACTGCTGATACATTGTCCATCCGGAGAAGTATGCAGCAGCGGGACTGAAGAGGAGACAGACACTTGATCGCGAACGATCCCGCCAGTAACTCCAAACAATTTATGTGGAGTGAGAGTTCCTGCGGGGACCACCGTCCCCCTGTCGAGATTGGGCCGCAGCGGGCCCCCCAGCCCCAACGGCTGGCATCCGACTCGATCACAATCTCCGGAGAGGATCCGAAAAGAGCCCTGCCGTTCCAGGCCTCCATGTGATCCAGCCACCACTTCATTTCCGACTTCGCCTCCTCAGAAAGAGGAATGTGGTCTGAATAACGAAGACCCTGCTGAAGATGCTGAATCTTCAGACGCTGCAAAGCACGGTAGTGCAGTGGAGCAGGAAATATCGCCTGCAGTGAAGACGCCAAAAGACCGACAACTCGAGCTAACGATCTCAATGACACTGTCGGACTCGAGATAACGGAACTCAATTCCCGTTTGATGTACCGAATCTTCTGACGAGGCAACAGAAGCTGACAAGTGAGGGAATTGATCTGGAACCCCAAGAAATCTATCACTTGAGTAGGAAGTAGTACAGATTTGGGAACATTCACTAAAAACCCGAGGGACTGAAGAAGGTCGACAGTCCACTCCAGATGCATCATCAGTTTGACAGGGCAATCCGCCAGAAGGAGGATGTCGTCCAAATAGATGATCAAACGGACCCCGCGACTGCGGAGGGATTCCACAACCGGACGTAACAGTTTCGTGAAGCACCATGGTGCTGACGAAAGGCCGAAGGGAAGAACCTGATACTGATACCAAGTCCCCAGCCACTGAAATTGCAGAAAGCGGCAATGGGGCGGGAAAATTGGAACCGAGAGGTAAGCATCTTTGAGGTCCAGTCGGACCATCCAATCCCGTTCCCGCAGGAGATCCCTCACCAGATGGATGCCCTCCATCTTGAAGTGACGGTAAACCACTCCCGCATTGAACTCCTTCAGATTGAGAACTAACCTCGATCCCCCTCCCTTCTTTTCCACCAGGAAGACTGAGCTGGCAAAACCCTGAGGGTGACGCGTTGTCGGCACAATTGCCCCCTTCAATTCCAGAGACCTGAGTTCCTCTGTGATGAACTCTTGACTTAGTCTTGAGAAATAGAGGGGAAAAGGAGGATGGGACTGACAGACTGGCTGATAGAACTCTAGTTTGAAGCCCTGAACCGTCTCCAGCACCCATGCATCGCTGGAGATTGATCGCCAATTGTCTAGAAAAAGGCAAATCCTGCCCCCCAGAACAACACTGCATGCAGGAAGAATTCTCACCTGAAGTGGCGGGATCGTGATATCCGCCGGAGGAGCCACCGGAACGGCCTTTCCTTGATGGATAGAAATTGGAACGTTGGGTGTAGCCCGAATCTTGTTGGCCACCTCGCTGGGACTGATACCCCCTTTGGGAGGGTTGCTGATGACCACGGCCGGAGGAACGTCCCCTACTTCTTCCGGCCCTGTTGAAAACCGGACGAAAGGTCCGGCAAAGAGATGCTTGGGCTTTATCCAGGCCACTGAAAGTATTGACGAAACTGGTCAATTCTTTTAAGAAAGGTTGCCCGAAAAGCAGACCCTGGGCAGCAGGGCCCGACTCCGATGTCGCCAGTTCTGCCAGCTTAGGGTCTAGCTTGAGCAGGATGGAACAGCGCCGCTCGCTAGAGAGCGCACAGTTGGCATTGCCCAACTGGCAAATGGCACGCTGAGCCCATTCGATGAGTTCATCAGGGTCAACCATCCTGGAGGTACTCTTTGCCAGAAAGCCAAGATCTAACATTTTGGTGAGTGGTCCCAAGAGATCTAACACCTTGTCTTGGCAGGCACGCCATGACCTGTCGAGACCCTTCTTTGGATCCTTCGCAAATTTGCGTAAATAAGTGATCATGGTGGGGTCCACCTCAGGAGTCTCAGCCAGGTGATCTGCCAGGTCGGGCCGGGGACATTCAGAACGGAGGCGGGCACGTACCTCCTTCTCGAATGGCTGACGGATGTGTTGCTGAACGTATTCCGTCACCGCTGGGGATGGTAGCCATGCAGTGGATTGGGGATGGACAATGTCCGCAGGCTCGAAAGTGAGAACCGGAGGATGAGATGGTGCGTCAACGAAATGCTCCTTACATTTCTTCTTCTTTGGAGGCGGAGGAGCGGGATCAGAAGACGAAGAGGATTGCTGTTCATCACTCTCGTCATCCTCCACAATAGTAGGAGGCTTGGCAGAAGACAAAGACTGCGCCAACTTTCTAAAGTCCGAAGCATGCGGATTACTAGGAGAAGATGAAGAGGACTTTTTGGCGCAGGGACCCAACCCTGCTGTTGGGCATACTTGGTCAAGTGCCGCTTCAGAGGCGTAATAGCACGTACAAGGGCTTTGTTCATGGAGTGTTGGACATCCCTGTCTAATGCCTCCACAAGGTCCTGCTCTAGGGATTTGGGTGCCTCCTCATCAAACTCCCCATCTTCCTCATAATAATATTCACTCATAATGCACGAGTATTATGCCCACAAATGGAGGAAGGTAAACAATAAGTAATGCCAAAGGCAAAAATTCACAGGGGAGTGAAAAAACCCTCACAGCAAGCCAAACAGTAGAAAAAACCACTGGTGAATAACAATAAAGAGTGGAGGGAGGGCTCACTGCCACACAAAAAATGTCACTCTAGGCAAAGCCTATGCAAATTATTACAGCCAGAGCCTTTTGCTAGACTCCGGCGTCAAAGGGGTCAAGTCTGGAGGCCGTGGGCGTTAACGTCGCAAAGGACGTCCTTCTGGGAAGCTCCGGTGAAGGGAGAGACACGGAGCGCCGGAAATACCAGAACGCGCATGCGCGTCTACCGGCCGCCTACCAGGAAGCAGGACAGCTCGCACGAGCAGCGCGAGGCTGTCCGGACCCCAAAACTCCGCTCCACAAAGTCTAAGGAGTACAGGCACAAAGCGCCCGGCCCCTGGGTGGAGAGGCCTCGCACCCAACCGCATTACGCCGAAAACGGAAAACGGAGCAAACAAAGCAGCAAGCAGAGTGCAACATCAGGCACAAATAATGCGGCAATTCAAGTACAGATACAAGAGCAATAACAACAATAGTAAGGTAAGAGAGCACTTAACTGGCTGTGGAGCAGCAAAGAAAGAGGAAGTGGGATTGCCTACATACCTATTTATAGTGCAGACTCTATGGTTATCACCCAAGTGTTTCTGGGTAATGTGGTTTTTAGGTCTCGCCTGTCGATGCGCATGCGCATCGAGCTTGCGAGCCTATTGCGGCTCAAACAACCTTTAACTACGATGCAAGGAATCGTGGCGATTCCTTGCAGTGCCCGTGACTTTTAAGCTCAATGCGCATGTGCATTGAGCTTAAAAGCGCGTGCACAGCCGCCCGCATTCCTCCGACACCTTTGAAGTGAAGCTTAGCTTCACTTCAAAGGCCCGGCTTCTTCACACCCACATGCCGCTCTCGCTCTCCCCGCTCCGCCCCCTCCCCTGCCCTGCCCGGCCCGGCTTCTTCACACCCACATGCCGCTCTCGCTCTCCCCGCTCCGCCCCCTCCCCTGCCCGGCCCGGCTTCTTCACACCCACATGCCGCTCTCGCTCTCCCCGCTCCGCCCCCTCCCCTGCCCGCCGTGTGACCTCGGCTTACACTCACCCCTCCTTTCTCCCCTTTAGGCTCTCAAGAATGTCATCATATGGTGGTCGAAAAGGGGTATTCACGAGCGGTCATGAACCTTGGCCGCCCTGGCTGATCATTGCCCGCAGTCAGGCCTCCTCTGTTCTCTCTATCCAGCAGTCTGATTCCTTCAGTGCCGTCTGCTCTCGTCAGTGCTGTCTGCTCTCCCTGCTCGAACCTCCACCAGAGCCACTTCTGTTTCTTGCATGCAGAGTGTCACTTCAGTGGACTGTCTCCGATGCACGGTTGCAGGTAGCAGTGCTACTTTGCCCATCCCGCCTGTCTCTTTTACTGGCTCACGAGCTGCACCACTCGCAGCAGAGCATCCTTGAGCCGACCCTTAGGACTGCACATGTCTCAGGCTAATGAAAAGCTACAAGAACCCCCTTAATCACCAGCACATGCCCTATGAGCAGTGTGATCCTGGTGCATCACTAGTGAGCGCTGCGCCACCAGTGCTTCACTCTTGCTCTTTAATTTACTGTGAGCCCAAGCACTTATGCTGATATCTTCTCTCTCTCTCGCTCTCCTGCCCCCCCCCCCCTCCCGCGCCGCAGTTACGTGTTCTCTTCCCTCGCCACGTTGACTGTCTCCTTCGCCACTGGAGCCCTGGGCATGTGGATGCCACTTTCCCTGTACTGGGCACAGGTCGTGCAGAAGACCATTGAGCCGTGCCACCATGGGCCCTGCAGCATCAAGGACAGGTGAGTAGCTATTGAGTGCATTCACTCCTGGCCACAGAGCCAGGGTTATACCATCATCTCAGGGCGGGGGGTCTAGCCTCCACAGGGCCCACGCGGCATTCATCCTTGGGCGGTTGGTGTCATGAGGGCTCAAGGTAAAAGCTCTAGCCTTGAACAGGGTAAGAGGTTCTAGCCTCAACTGGACAGACGTGGCCTTTCATTTTTTTGGTGGCTAGTGATTCTAGTCTTGACCAGGTCGACACGGCCTTTCATCCTTTTGAGGTTGGGGACTGGAGGGCCTTCTGGTAATCTATAACTTTACAAAAAGTATTAATAAAGGACATGTTTAGTCTGTTCACTACCGTGCAAGTGGCCACGTCTTTCTTCACAAAATGCCCAATACTGCGACCAGAGAGTTTTAATATTCAATATGGTTTTACTTGTTCTTGTGAGAGATTTTGCAGTCAAAGTTAACAATCTGCACAAACCCGTCATTCATGTTAATTCCAGAGAATCCTATACTGATTTGTATTTTAAAAAGCAGTTAAATAAATAAAAACGTAAGTAAATATGTATTGAACTGAGTGCATCAAAACATTCAGCATTTGTATAAACCTGCTACGGCCTGCCAGTGTCTGCAGCGCAGACTACAGGATAAACAGTGTGGTATGAAAGTATGGTGCACAGCGTTGCACATTTTTCTCGACTTCGGAAGGATGAGTCCCAATCTCATTTGTGCAAAGTGTTGTAATGGGATTATTGGAGAGTTAGAGAAACGTGCTCACAAGTTAAATTTTTATGCAAATCATCTGAGTAAATAAACAATAGCATGGTGCCGTTTGCTTCCTTGACTTGATCTGGTTTTTATTTTTATTTTGCTATTATTCTCACAAAGGCTAAGGTCTGCCTACTTTAGTATTAAGTGCTATACGTCGCATAAGCAACAGCTAACCATTCACTCAACCACGCAACGCCACTCACCCACGCAACGCCACTCACCCACGCAACGCCACTCACCCACGCAACGCCACTCAGCCACGCAACGCCACTCACACACGCAACGCCACTCACACACGCAACGCCACTCACACACGCAACGCCACTCACACACGCAACGCCACTCACACACGCAACGCCACTCACACACGCAACGCCACTCACACATGCAACGCCACACACACATGCAACGCCACACACACATGCAACGCCACACACACATGCAACGCCACTCACACATGCAACGCCACTCACACATGCAACGCCACTCACACATGCAACGCCACTCACACATGCAACGCCACTCACACATGCAACGCCACTCACACATGCAACGCCACTCACACATGCAACGCCACTCACACATGCAACGCCACTCACACATGCAACGCCACTCAACAACGCAACGCCACTCAACCACGCAACACCACTCAACCACGCAACGCCACTCAACCACGCAACGGCACTCAACCACGCAACGCCACTCAACCACGCAACGCCACTCAACCACGCAACGCCACTCAACAACGCAACGCCACTCAACCACGCAACGCCACACACACGCAACGCCACTCACCCACGCAATGCCACTCACCCACGCAACGCCACTCACCCACGCAACGCCACTCACCCACGCAACGCCACTCAGCCACGCAACGCCACTCAGCCACGCAACGCCACTCAGCCACGCAACGCCACTCAGCCACGCAACGCCACTCATACACGCAACGCCACTCACACACGCAACGCCAACGCCACTCACACACGCAACGCCACTCATCCACGCAACGCCACTCATCCACGCAACGCCACTCATCCACGCAACGCCACTCATCCACGCAACGCCACTCATCCACGCAACGCCACTCATCCATTTCCAAAACGAAAAATTTAAAACTCTTCTATTGCGAGACCTATTGCATTTTCAATGCTTGTTTACATGGCTGCTGGGCATTTCTAAATAAAGAAATGAGACTAGCATAATCGGAGCCTCCTGTCCTGACATAGAATTCAAAATTTGCAAACATTCGTGACAAGAATTTTCAATTCTATTAAGGACTAGGAGGCGAGGATTATGCTAGTCTCATTTCTTTATTGAAATGCCCAGCAGCCAAGTAAAAACTACATTACCCAGAAACACTTGGGTGATAACCATAGAGTCTCGTAGTATAAATAGGCACACAGACAATACCACATCCTCTTTCTTTGGTGAGGAGAATCCAGGAAACAGCAAAAGAGTTCGAAACAGTCAATGTAACAGCAAAGGCAGTCCATGGAAAAGACGGCAGTTGAGAACCCAAACAGCCGAAGGCAGAACAGGAACAATCTTCAGAGAAGAAAACAGGTACTCCTACGGTGAGCCGGAGAGACATCACTTTGGATCAGAGCCTGAAAAGAGACACAAAGCCGTAATACACGTCCAGTATAACAGGAACATGTCAAAACAAGGGTGGGAAAAGAAGGCAATAGATACTGTGGAAAAACAGAATAATGCATAAACCAGTGTCATTATACACAATGTACAATCCATGGGTGGGATAATCCTCGCCTCCTAGTCCTTAATAGAATTGAAAATTCTTGTCACGAATGTTTGCAAATTTTGAATTCTATTGCAGGACAGGAGGCTCCGATTATGCTTGTTCAAAGCTCGTCCAACACCACAGAAGCAACCGTAGGTACAGGTTTAAAGTAAAAGGTCTTAAACACAGAATCAGTCGACCAATCAGCAGCCTTCATGATGTCACTTAAGGTGACTCCCAAAGAAAAGGCCTTAGAGGCCATGGCCCCACGAGCAGAATGAGCACCAAAAACAGAAACATCAATACCTGCCTCTCCCATAAGCCACCGTACCCAGCGAGCCAATGTAGCAGGGGTAACGGGGCGGAAAGGCTTCAACAATGCAATCAACAATTGACCTTGCATATCAGAACGAAGATTGGAAGTACTCACCTCATAAGTGTTAAGGCATTGGACCACACAAAGGTTCGGACGAGCCGGAAAAGAAGGGTAAGAGATAATATCAGTATTAGTTTTGGTGCGCCTGGAAAGGCGAAATGTAACCCCTTCCGGAGTAAAACTCCGTCCAGCAAGATCCAATGCATGAACATCCGAAATCCGTTTGCAAGAAAGTAAACATAGCAACATGGTAAACTTGGCCGAAAGCTGTTTGCGAGACAGCAAAGCATTGACAGGCCAGGCTTCCAGAAAACGTAAAACAACCGAAACGTCCCATAAAGCAACATATTTGGGACGCGGAGGAACAGCCATACGAACACCTTTAAGGATCTTGGACACCAGAGGATGCTCCCCCACAGGTTTACCATCAATAGGAACATGGCCCGCCGAAATAGCAGAGCGGAAATTGTTGATGGTACGGTACGCCAAGCCAGAGGCAGAATACAGGGAAGCCAAAAAATTGACAATCAAAGAGACATCAGCCGATGTTGGATCAACTTGTCGTTGAGCACACCAATCACTCCAACGTTTCCATGAACCTCTGTAACGTTTGTGAGTAGCCGGGGCCCAGGCGTTGCTGAGGAGTCTGGTAGCGTCCGTTGAAAGGCCTGACACCGCCCAACGTTCCCCGAAATCCGCCACGCCAGGAG
The DNA here is from genome assembly GCF_964261635.1 of Lissotriton helveticus. NCBI lineage: Eukaryota > Metazoa > Chordata > Amphibia > Caudata > Salamandridae > Lissotriton > Lissotriton helveticus. The sequence continues at coordinate 994,590,751 of NC_136067.1, forward strand.
AAGGAGAGAGCCTGACTGAACTAGGGGATGCGGATTCAGAAGTGGATCTAACAGGAGATTCCGCTTCCGAGGCAGAAGAAATGGCAATGCGCAAGTCATTTCCAGCAGAACAGGGAACCACGGTTGAGCCCGCCACAGAGGAGTGATCAGAATCAGCTCCGCCTGGAAACGGGTCACGTAGGCCAGAACCCTGGGGATCATCATAAACGGGGGAAACGCATAGCAGAGGGAGGGCGGCCACGGTTGAAGGAAAGCATCCGTCGCCAGAGCCTCCGGATCCGGTCTCCAACTGAAGAACCGGGGAAGCTGGGTATTGAGCCGGGACGCAAAGAGGTCGATCTGACAAGGGCCCCAAGTCCGTTGAAGTTGTCGAAACACCCGCGGATGGAGTCTCCAGTCGCTGAAATCCCTCAGGTATCTGGAGTTCCAATCCGCCACAACATTGCGACAACCCGGAAGGTATTCCGCAATAACAGTGATCTTGTTGTGCAGACAGTAATGCCAAAACTCCTTGGCGATCTCCGCCAACAACCTCGAACGAGTCCCTCCGAGTTTGTTGATGTAACGGACTGCCGATACATTGTCCATCCGGAGAAGGATACAGCAGCGGGACTGAAGCGGAGATAGACATTTGATCGCGAACGATCCCGCCAGCAACTCCAAACAATTGATGTGGAGAGAAAGTTCTTGTGGGGACCACCGGCCCCCCGTCATGACCGAGCCGCAGCGGGCCCCCCAACCCCACTGACTGGCATCCGACTCGATCACAATCTCCGGAGAGGACCCGAAGAGGGCTCTGCCGTTCCAGGCCTCCATGTGAGTCAACCACCACTTCATTTCCGATTTCGCATCCTCCGACAGAGGGATGTGGTCGGAATAACGAAGGCCCCTCTGAAGATGTTGAATTTTCAGGCGTTGCAACGCTCGATAATGCAGCGGAGCCGGAAAGATGGCTTGCAGAGAGGATGCTAAAAGACCGACAACTCGTGCCAACGATCTCAATGACACCGTCGGACTCGAGACAACAGAAGTCAATTCCCTCTTGATGTATCGAATCTTCTGACGAGGTAACAGAAGTTGGCAAGAGAGGGAATTGATTTGGAACCCCAAGAAATCTATCACCTGAGTAGGAAGAAGTACAGATTTGGGAACATTGACCAAAAAACCCAGAGACTGAAGAAGATCGATGGTCCACGACAGATGAGTCATAAGCTTGACTGGACAGTCCGCCAGGAGGAGGATGTCGTCCAAATAAATGATCAAGCGAACCCCGCGACTGCGGAGGGACTCTACAACCGGACGCAACAGTTTCGTGAAGCACCACGGTGCTGAAGAAAGGCCGAAGGGAAGGACCCGAAACTGATACCAAATCCCCAGCCACTGGAACTGAAGAAAGCGGCAATGGGGCGGAAAAATCGGAACAGAGAGGTAAGCATCCTTGAGGTCTAGACGGACCATCCAATCCCGTTCCCTCAGGAGATCCCTCAACAGATGGATGCCCTCCATCTTGAAGTGGCGGTATACTATTCCCGCATTGAACTCCTTCAGATTGAGGACCAACCTCGATCCCCCTCCCTTCTTGTCTACCAGGAAGATTGAGCTGGCAAAGCCCCGAGGATGGCGTACTGTCGGCACAATCGCCCCTTTCTGCTCCAGAGATCGGAGTTCGTCTGTGATGAACTCTTGACTTTGCTTTGAGAAGCGGAGAGGAAAGGGAGGATGGGACTGACGAACAGGCTGATAGAATTCGAGCTTGAAGCCCTGAACCGTGTCCAGCACCCATGCATCGCTGGAGATTGAGCGCCAGTTCTCTAGAAAATGGCGAATCCTGCCCCCCAGAACAACACTGCATGCAGGAAGAATTCTCACCTGAAGTGGCGGAATCGTGATATCCGCCTGAGGAACCACCAGCACGTCCTTTTTTAAATTGGCCACGACCTTTTCGTGAGGGATAGAAGTTGGAACGCTGGGAATATCCCGAATCCTGTTGGCCTCCACGATGGGACTGGTACCCCCTCTGGGAGGGCTGTTGCTGACCACGGCCGGAGGAACGTCCCCTACTTCTTCCGGCCCTGTTGAAAACCGGACGAAGGGTCCGGCGCAGAGATGCCTGTGCCTTATCCAGGCCACTGAAGGTATTTACGAAGTTGGTTAGTTCCTTAAGAAAGGGCTGGCCGAAAAGCAGACCCTGCGCTGCAGGTCCCGACTCAGAAGTCGCCAGTTCGGACAGCTTAGGGTCTAATTTGAGTAAGATGGAACGGCGCCGCTCGCTAGAGAGCGCACAGTTGGCATTACCCAACTGGCAAATGGCTCGTTGAGCCCAGTTAATGAGTTCATCAGGATCAACCATCCTGTGTGTACTCTTTGCGAGAAAGCCCAGGTCTAACATCTTGGTGAGGGGCCCCAAGAGATCCAAAACCTTGTCTTGGCAAGCCCGCCAAGACCTGTCGAGACCCTTTTTTGGATCTTTTGCAAATTTGCGCAAATACGTTGTCATGGTAGGATCCACCTCAGGCGTCTCCGCCAAGTGATCAGCCAAATCTGGGCGTGGGCATTCGGAACGGAGGCGAGCACGTACCTCCTTCTCGAAGGGTTGACGTATGTGCTGCTGAACGTACTCCGTTACCTCCGGGGAAGGGAGCCAAGCCGTGGACTGAGGGTGGACAATGTCCGCCGGCTCAAAAGTAAGCACAGGAGGCAGGGCTGAAGCATCAACAAAATGTTCTTTACATTTCCTCTTTTTGGGAGGGGGTGGAGCGGGGTCTGAGGACGAAGAGGACTGCAGGTCATCACTCTCGTCATCTTCTACAATAACGGGATGTTTGGCAGAGGACAAGGAATGCGCCAACTTCCGAAAATCCGAAGCATGTGGATTGGCAGGTGAAGAGGAAGAAGACTTCTTAGTCGCAGGGACCCAACCCTGCTGCTTGGCATAATTTGTCAAGTGTCTCTTGAGAGGCGTGATGGCACGCACCATAGCTTTATTCATAGAGTGCTGGACTCCTCGGTCCAAAGCCTCTACAAGATGTTGCTCCATGGTGTCTGGAGCCTCTTCATCAAATTCCTCATACTCCTCATAGAAAAATTCACTCATGTTTCACAAGTAGTGTGAAATAAATGCCCACACACGAGGAATGAAATATATAGAAGCCAAAGACTTCAAGTAAAGGGGGGTGAAAAAACCCTCACAGTAAGCCAATCTGTAGAAAACTACAGGATAAAATATTAGAGAGTGGAGCGAGGGCTTACTGACACCAAAAAACGTCACCCTAGGCAAAGCCTATGCCAATTATTTCAACCAGAATCTTTTTCCAGAGCCTGGCGTCTATAGGGTCAATCCTGGAGGCCGTGGGCGGTAACGCCGCAGGGGACGTCCTTCAGATATGCTCCGGTGAGGAAAACAACACGGAGCGCCGGAAATAGCCAAACGCGCATGCGCATGGAAACCCGGCCGCCTACCAGGAAGGAGAGCAGCTCGCGCGAACAGCGCTAGTGCTGCTACGACCCCTGAAAATCCACTCCACTAGGAAGTAAAGAGAACGTGGGCACAAAGCGCCCGAACTCAGGGTGGAGAGCCTCGCACCCAGCCGCGCCGCCCCCGAAACGGAAACCGAACGGAATGGCGAGCGAAAGCGCGCGAAGCGCGGAAACAAAGCGGCAATGAAGCAATAAATGCAAGCTGCGCAAGCAATACAAAGCGCAATGAAAAACAGTAATAGGAAGGTAAGAAGCACTTAACTGGCTGCGGAGCAGCAAAGAAAGAGGATGTGGTATTGTCTGTGTGCCTATTTATACTACGAGACTCTATGGTTATCACCCAAGTGTTTCTGGGTAATGTAGTTTTTACTTGGCTGCTGGGCATTTCAATAAAGAAATGAGACTAGCATAATCGGAGCCTCCTGTCCTGCAATAGAATATGGGTTCTCTAGATGTGTCCGTCAGTGCATAGTCACCTATGCTCTTAATCCCTTGGGCTAACTGATTTTGTGTCTGTAAATATCCCTCACTTTCTAGCGGTTGTAGAAGCGCATGTCTACAGTTTTCTGAAAGCAGGAGCCTGATTGGAGGACAGAGCAAGGACGGGCGTTTCGGTTGAAACAGAGCAGTTGGTGGAGCCGTTAGAGTGTGTAGCAGAAGGCAGTGGCATTGATGCTGGCAGAGGAGGGGTTAACACTTAACAGCTAGCCACGTGCTGGTTCCAGCGGATGGCCGCGTGGGAAGCGCGCGAGGTGTTACGCTGAGGCGCTTCCCTCTACGGCACGTGGGCTCAAAGCTGGGCCGTGTTTGCTGATTGATGAACGACGACGAGCTTCAGTGAAGAATATCTCGCAAAAGTTAGGGAGGTGGGGTCCGTGCTCTGGTCCGAGGCGTGGCGTCATATGCCCTTCCATCGCACGTATTAGTAATAACTTGCTTTATTTAGCACATAACACCGTAGTGTTGCCTGTTTTAGGCGCTGTACATAATGGTTGCCGGAACAACCGACTTTCTTTGTATAATATTATTTGCCGTCTTGCACATCTTTACGGCTCAACCTTTATACAAAGGTTGAGAAGTAAAGATGTGCAAGACGGCAAATTAACAAACAAAGCCGACCCAGGGGTCAGACTTGGCTCCAAGAGCCGTAACACGAGCCAAGCCATGTGTGACATGTAACTCTTGCAACGCACGTCAAATAAAACTACGTTAGTCTTCAAATTTAGAAAAAATGGTATTTAACTTGCAGAATAGTTTTACTTTGGATTATTTGACTGTATCACTGCGTTAAGCTGCTTCATTTTTTATTTAGAAATGTTTGTTTTCTAAACTCGCGTTTACAAAGATTCATTCCCTAGCATCACGCTATTTATTCAAAGACAGCAGCTGCAGCTGACCCCATGTTTCCTGGTTGTGCAGTTCACCCACTGGATTGACATCCCTCGCTCCCCTTTTAGATCAAGGGTTAATGCTTTGTCTTTAATTTTTGGGGGGGTCTACATTAGTACACCGAGTTAAATAAATACTTGTATTACATAATGAATTAAACTGGAAAAAGGGTTTTCTAGAAAATGATGACTAGGGTAAGGGGTGGGGGCAGAAACCACACGAAGGGTTTGCTCTTTTTGGCTCGAGGTACCAGGAGAACCTCGAGCTGAGCCAGAGCCAGCCATGGGGCTCGATCGAGCCAGGCGTCTCATTTCATTCTTTCACATTCTAGTGACGTCAGCCGCAAACGGAGAACGCTTAGCTCGCTGGGATATCTTGCACTTGCAGAGTTGCAGAAGATACTTTATTTGCTTCCATAAACGGGCTCCATTTTATCATTTTACTGAGAGGTTAATGAGGCTTTGTTGTTCTTTCACCCCTTCTCGGGGTCCCTGGATCTTTATTCTGCCGAATGCTGGAAGAATTAATTCAGCCCCCCACCACCCCCGAAATTTCACACTAGTTGCGCCTCTGGCAGGCGTGCACGTGAAACTGCAAAGGTTATGTTTTTCATCTCTGCATGATGATTTTTTTTTTAATAAGCGCAGCATAGCTGTTGTTTAAATCTTGGAAATGCAGCGCTTTATAACTTGCTTTTATGTATGTATATTTTGTGTTTGATACACTTTGCTTCGCCTACACCGAGTCGCCATCTCCAAGTCCTTGCAGACAGTTTTGTAGCGGAAGGATCCTCGGTAGGACGTTGTGCGTCGAGATTAGAACAGTGGAGCAGGTGAAGAATTCCAATAAAGAGTATGTTTTACAAACATGTAATACAGGCAAAACAATCGGCATATTATTCACATAACACATAAGACAATCTGAGGCACAATGATCTGCCCAAAACCACAAGATGTCTTCTTGAAGTGGCTGCGCCGGGATTAGTAGTTATGGTATGCTCAGGTTCCTTCCAAACTCAACAATTTACCCACTGCACACTAGGATTTGGTGGCACCTGTCGCTTGCAGACACAGGAAGCTGCTGGTGTAAAGCGAAGGGTCTCCACTGCACATTGTTTAAACTCCTCCTCCGGATGCTGCTGCGATCTCGGGCGCACCTGCCGGTAAAATAACACCAACAAACAACGGCTGCCCTCCGCGAAACGAAATCGTTACTGGGCGGCGCACATTTTTCCTGCGAGTTCACAATTTGAAAAATAAAAAGTATATATTTTTGGAATATCTAACGTCATACGAAGTTGCATTTCCAATATAATATCCTCACGGAGACACACGCTTTATTCAGCCCATGGTCGCAGATAAATGTGCAAGGTAGAGAAATTCGACCACTGGTTCTAATACCGACATTCGCATTTGTTTATAAAAAAATATATGCTATTCTTTGCAAGGGATCATTGAAAAACAATGGGGTAAACCCAATACGTCAACAGGACCTGGGTGATAATATATATATGGAAACAAGTGGTCCTCGACACAGTTTATGAAGACAGAGACAATTAATGTAAGTGTTAGTTATTCACACTAGGCAGTCAGATTTAATCTGAACAAACAAAAGGAGATGTATTATTAATTAGTACTGCTATTAAATGCAAAAAACCCAACACAACAGAACCATAACAAATTATACTGCAGTTTATTTACATAGTAATAAAATTGGCAATAAGAAATTAGGAAAGGATTGGTGCTCAAGTGATGAAAAGGAAAGTTTTGAGTACAGAATTCAAATTGGTTCAATGCAAGGAAGAAGAAAATCAATTTACATTGCACATATATAAAGCCTACCCATACAAAGTATATACACACTATTATACAAGGGGACTGGGAAGATGGTATAGGCTTAGAATTAAAAAGGGGGCATAATCGTCGACGTTTCGACCCTGGCGCAATACGGGAAATTCGCGACCTCTGCTACGGGTCTTCTTCAGGACAGGTGGGGGACTGGGGAAAGGGGAGCACCACGGAAGGAACGTGGCGGTGTCGCAAGGCCAGATCAGTTGGGCGGTACACCTATGCCAGATAAATTCAATTCAAGGTGAATGAAGGTGAGTATATCAGTGGACAAACAGGCGATATGAATCGTACCTACAGTATCCGACAGGACCCGCGTCTCACATCCGGGTAGGACCACGTGGTCCTACCCGGATGTGAGACGCGGGTCCTGTCGGATTCATACGGCATTTACGAGCCACAACCCTTGAGAACTTTATTTTGATTGGAATTACAGATACGGGGACCTATGAAGGAATACTAGGTCTGCTTACTTCAGAGCCAAATTTCCTCGCTCCCACTAATTGGTCACCTCTCTGCCGGTTGACCTCACTAGGTACGATTCATATCGCCTGTTTGTCCACTGATATACTCACCTTCATTCACCTTGAATTGAATTTATCTGGCATAGGTGTACCGCCCAACTGATCTGGCCTTGCGACACCGCCACGTTCCTTCCGTGGTGCTCCCCTTTCCCCAGTCCCCCACCTGTCCTGAAGAAGACCCGTAGCAGAGGTCGCGAATTTCCCGTATTGCGCCAGGGTCGAAACGTCGACGATTATGCCCCCTTTTTAATTCTAAGCCTATACCATCTTCCCAGTCCCCTTGTATAATAGTGTGTATATACTTTGTATGGGTAGGCTTTATATATGTGCAATGTAAATTGATTTTCTTCTTCCTTGCATTGAACCAATTTGAATTCTGTACTCAAAACTTTCCTTTTCATCACTTGAGCACCAATCCTTTCCTAATTTCTTATTGCCAATTTTATTACTATGTAAATAAACTGCAGTATAATTTGTTATGGTACTGTTGTGTTGGGTTTTTTGCATTTAATAGCAGTACTAATTAATAATACATCTCCTTTTGTTTGTTCAGATTAAATCTGACTGCCTAGTGTGAATAACTAACACTTACATTAATTGTCTCTGTCTTCATAAACTGTGTCGAGGACCACTTGTTTCCATATATTCTTTGCAAGGGGCTTTACCAACTCGAAAGATTAAAACAAAGTACTATTAATAAAAAACACTCCAATATCGTGCTATCTAGTTTTGTCTCTGTTTGTTTATTTTGCAGTTTTATATAGCGAGAACTCAACCGGAAGGTACTGGAGCGCCTTACATGAGAACCTGTTCCAGTACACAAGAGTATATTTTTTGAGCATGCGGAGATTTAGTCATTTGACCGGAAACACAAGAGGTTGAGCCGACACCTGATGTAGGAAGGCGGAAAGGGTAGAATGGAGGATGTAGTGAGAGGAGAACAGTGACAAAGGGAGAAAGCAGGGATGGTCAACAGACTGCCACAGATTCTGCACCACGTATCCAATGTATTATTCCGAAATGTATTTTTTGAGCTTGTTGCATTTCATTTTCTTGTTTGTGTGTGCCTACGTCACATGCTCGCTTTCAGGGGGTGTGCATCTAACTGGACCAGTTTGTTTGAAAAACGCGCCTCTGTCCCCTTGTACCTGCCACGTTTTTGTATACAGCAGCTGCAGCTTAATGTCATTTTGTTTCATTTAGCAACATTTCGAAAAGGCACTGGCAATGTGAAGTAAACGTGCTTTTGACCGAGTTTCAGCTCGACTTTAGCGCTGGAGGCGCCCGTTGCGACAATGTTTGTTGGCGCCCCCCAATGGCCGCATCCGCCACGGATTCCCTCACTACCACCGTTTCAACAGTGCCCCTTAATCACTCTTTCTCAGATTCACTCATACCATCGAGGGGTGTCAGAGCACGTTATATCTCACACACTAGTCCGAGACAATCAATCATAGGTGTGTAAATCAGTGTATAGAAATGTTACATAAGACAGAGGACTACAAGGTGTAGGAGTTACATGTCATCCATACTGGTAGGCAGTATAGTTTAATAGCTCCCAGTTCTAGGTTAGGATCAAAACTTATAAACTGCAAGTTACAAAAGGATCTCTCAGACAAAAGCAGTAATCCACAGACCTGTTTACATTACATCAGGGCACAAGTCCTAAAAAAAGAAGTGGGGGGACGCTGACGTCACGACAGGAAGTGGCGTCACGAAAGGTGGCTTGCACCATCAGACTCATTGCCTCCCCTCGCACACCCCTTAGCAAATGGAACCACACATTCACTCTTTGGCCTCTCTGGGGCGAGATCTCGCCCAGAGAGGCCAAAGAGTGAATGTGTGGCTCCAGTTATCGAGCTCCCAGTAAAATAAGTGGGGGGACACCGTCTACCCGCGTGGTACCCCGACTCGAGCCCTGCATTACATGCACTTTGGGATCTACCTGGTACACATTCTTTGCAGCAGGCATATTAACCCTCTGCCAGTTGCGGCTGACAGTAACAAAGGGTGGTGAGGCGGGTGGGGGGAGCTTGGGGTGGGAGAGCGAGCACTGGGGGGATTAAGAATAATTAAAAACGTACCTGACGCTGCTGGCCGCCTCTTGCGTCGCATTGCTCCTGCTGACCGTTTCCTGGGTCCCAGGAGCCCCTGGGACAGACTCTCAGCCAATCCCTGTGCTGCAGAACAGTGCAGGGATTGGTCTGAGTGGGCGGAAAAGACGCCTTGCCCAGAACAGGGAGTCTGTGGGGGTTTCTCCAGCCCCGCTACTGAATGCAGCCAGGCTATAGAGTCCCTAAGCGCACATGTGTTTTGGTCGGCCTGAAACGGCCGACCAAACACACATGAGCACTTAGGGATTAAGGAGGGCACAAGCACTCCTCTTTCCTCCTCCCATGGCCCGTTCCTCCATGCACAAGCTGGCAAACGAAAAATAAAACAATGCTGGAGCATCGTTTGATTTTTCCTTTGCTGGCTCTGCGCCAGTTAGTGGGGCGATGCTTCTCCCCCATTGTGGAGGAGCCGCCACTGCCCTCTGACAAATCTCTGATCAGTCTCTAGGAAGAACATTAATTTCTGGAGTTATCTTGATATTTTTATTGCGGTCTGAAAATTGCTGAAGGCCAGGGATAAGGGAGCAGGTGCTTTTCAAACCTTAATATACTAACAAACAGGACACGCCTACCCAAAGTCAGCGCCAGGTGTGGTCGCCCCGCCCTAGAGCCGGCCCTGCAAATATAGGTTGGGACAGTGCAGTGCGTGCTGACATGAAACAACAAAAAAACAACTATAGGGCTGTAGGAGTACCAGGCCCCAGTACACCCCCACACATGCCCCCCCCGGCCCCCAATGTAAGGCAGCAGCTCCCACTTTGTTTACAGGCAGAAGACTGTTACAGCATAGCCAGCATCTGTGCATGTGAGGCAGACGGCAAGCCAGGTGAGGCAGAGAGAGAAAAGGGTGACGTGGAGAGGGAGAAGGTTGAGGAAGGGAGAGGGAAGAGGGTGAGGAGATGAGAGAGGGCTGTGAAGAAGAGAGCGAGAGGAGGAGCGACACAGAGAGAGGAACGGGGGAGGTGGGAGACTGGGGCACACAGAGGGAGTAGCATGAGGCAGGGAAAGGGAGGGCTGTGAAGCAGGTGGAGGAAGAAGGGTGAGGCAAAAAGATAGGAAAGTGAGGTAACAAGAGAGAAGAGTGACAAAGAAAGAGAGAGGAAAGAACAATGAATAGAGAGAAAGGAGGATAAGGCAATAAGTGAGAGAAGGCAATGAGGCGAAGAGGAAGAGAAGAGTGTGAGGCGGAGAAAGCAAGGGGAAGTGAGATAGGATGCGGAGGCAGAGAAAGAGGATGAGGGAGAAAGAGAAGGATGAAGCAGGAAGAGAGGAAGGTGACAGAGAGAAGAAGGGGAGTCAGAGAGATGAGCCTGAAGCCATAGGTGGAGTCTGAGGTGGGAAGATTGGCTAGAGAGAAATAAAGGAGGGTGATGCGGAGAGAGGACCACTCCCAGCAGATCCACACTCCCTTCTCAATAACTGGCACACCCATAAAAGACAGGGGCTGAGGACAGCTACACTTCGGAGACAACAAGTCCCCGCAAGTCCTAGCTAATATGTTTTGTCATCACCAATACCCCTCACAGAAAGTCATGGGAAAAAGGTAATCCACCAAAATATTGCAGTTTCATCAGCTGCCCAATCTGGACTACCAGTATGTTGTCAAGGTAAGTAGCTGTGAAGTTAAGAATAGTAAATCTTTCCATCCCTAAACATGCTTACCTTGAGATTATATGATGGGAGTAAATATACTGGTGTTGATTGATATACGTGCACGTCAGTGCTGTTCACTTCAATATGTGACATGCACCCAGGAATGACGTTGGGTCCTGATGGCATCTCTTTGTAGCAAGCAGGCTTTGAATCCTCTTACAGCTGCCCGTCCCTAGGATGCTAATGAATTGAAGCGGAGGCACGCCAACCCAGTGGTTCACGCAGAGACGAAGCGGGACTGGGATTTAAAATCAGTAAATAAATAAATTAATAACTATAATTGCTTCTTTCAAAACAAGCGGTACAAAAGGGGGTGGTGATGGACGGAGCATCTGAATCAATCAAACACTCACACCCAGTCAAAAGATCTGGGTTTAATCCATCACCGTTCTTTAGCCCACTCTGCCACCCCAGTTCAGACATGGCTATATGCAAATCAGTCTGACCCTGTGCCTCATGGGAACAGTCCAGCCCGACCTGCCAAACCATGTCTTCCCTGGACCGGAAACAAGCTTCCGAGGACCGGTTTCTGGCATTCCAGCCGTCTTCAGCCCGGCTTGCTTGAATCCAGTGGCAAAGTGAGCAAGGGACTCACGTCTGAGCATACCCTGCCACACTTATGGCGGCCAAAAGCGGTACAAAAGGGGGTGGTGATGGACGTCCGTTGCATATAGCCATGTCTGAACTGGGGTGGCAGAGTGGGCTAAAGAACGGTGATGGATTAAACCCAGATCTTTTGACTGGGTGTGAGTGTTTGATAGATTCAGATGCTCCGTCCATCACCACCCCCTTTTGTACCTCTTTCAAAACAAGGCACATAGCAAGTTGCCTTATGTCATTGGCACCAGAGAGCATTTGCTTTGCATTGATGTTTTGAACAAGCACCTTGAAATAAAGGGTGAAGACTAACAACCTGTAGTGAGCACCCGACTACTGCAATCGGGTGCATTTCAACATCATACGCACCCTGCAGCTGGGCGTGACTAAGGGAATGGATTAAGGGAATTGATAGCGCTTTGGCCCCTTTCCATATAGTATTCATCAGGGCACAAGTCCTAAACAAAGAAGTGGGGGGACGCTGATGTCAAGATAGGAAGTGACATCACGAAAGGTGGCTTGCACCATCAGACTCATTGCCTCCCCTCACTCACCCCTTAGATGCGTGTGCATCAGAGAAGCCAGCGCATTAGCAGCGTTCTGAATGAGCTCCGATCTCGCCCCAGAGGCCCAAAGAGTGAATGTGTGGCTCCATTTGCTCCAGTTATCGAGCTCCCTGTAAAATAAGTGGGGGGACGCCGTCCACCCGCGTGGTACCCTGACTCGAGCCCTGGTATTCATAGTGTGTAAGTGTAGTTACCAGGGGCGGCTGGTGACATTTTACAGTGGCGGGGCGCAAACTGATTTTCAAGTGCGGGACCCAGGCCACTCAGGCCGGCGGCGACCCCCCCACCCACATACACAACACTCAAAGAAATGAAATGTATTCACACACGCATACACACAAACACATCCATTCACAACACTCTCCACCAAACATTCATGCATACACGCACGCTCGCACCAAACACTTTAAAATAAAAGAAAAAGACACACTCTTACCTTGCTGCCGGTCCCAATCCGCGCCACCTCTGGGCTCTGCTCCCCACACGTCACAGGCTCACAGCGCCCCTGGCCAATCCTGGCGCCAGGGGCACAGGTACCCTCTCGCCCGCAGCACGCCCATTAGGGCTCCTGATGGGCATGCGAACGCCGCAAAAACACAAGTGCGCATGCGTGGGCACGGGTAAAAATTCACCCTCCGTCCCCACGCATGCGTACTTGTGTTGCCGCCTGTACAATGTCAATCAATCAACATGAGGCCCGCCCGGCGGTCTGACGTCATGTTGATTCATTGACATGATTGTCATGAGGGAGCTGCGGGCGGCGTCGGGCAGGGGGGGCTACGCCCCAATGGACGAACCGCGCCTGGTAGTTACTCCAGCACCCCGTGTGACCTAGGTAAAGCCCGCACTAGCCACTACACAACCCTTATATGTCATTAAATGAATTGAAGGAGCTCCGGAGCCAACGTTCCTGCGACAAAGCAAGTCTTTTGAACTCTTTGCTGATTAGCCATTACTGTCCATTGTATCAGTTGCTTGAGGGGGCTCTGGGTGCTTCCCGTATACCCACTCATTGGTGTGTTCCACCCAGTGCTAAATTTCCCACAATAAGTGCCAGGCCCTCGCCAGGAGGAGGCCACAGCAACTTGCATCACCCGTTGCCTTTACCAGAGTTGACAATGACAGTACCAGCACACAAATAATCATCACACTCTTAACTCCTTTGCTGCGGCGGCTATTCCGCCGCAGCGCTAAGGGGGCGGGGGGCCGCGCGGCGATCACACGCTGGTGACGGAACCGCTCCGTCACCAGCCTCGGGTGAGCTGTGCTGATGACGGAGCGGTTCCAACATGGCCCCGCCCGCTCAATAGAACGTGCCGCGCAGGCGCGAAATCAGCACCACGCAGGCGCGTCGGGCGGGCCATGACGGAACCGCTCCGTCATCAGCACAGCACCACCGTGGCTGATGACGGAGCAGTTCCGTCATCAGCATCGATGTGGTTAAAAGTGTGACAGTTCTGGGCCCCTAAAGAGTTAACAACAGCCGGGGTGGAAGGTATTATTAATTTTTTATTGCGTGTTGAATTAATTAACAGCTGTCGTCCTTATCTCTAAATTTGACTGGCAGTGCCACCATTTGCAGACTGTCATAAGTGCAGGTGCTGACTATTAAGTGCCGGTGCCGAGCACTGGAAACCACAGGTTCAAATTAAGCACTGGTGCCACCCATTTGCGAAAGTGCTAAAGTAAAAAAAAAGACATGCAAACCGGTAGTTCACAGATGTAGAGTAGTACAGGCAGGTTCCAATCCTACAGTATTACAGATAAATAACAAAAGTACAAACCCCCACCAATGCAAAGCTAGAGCTTGCAGGAACAACCGTTGGTAGAGTATGCGCCCATGCCTCTTAAAGTCTGTGTAGCATACCCAGGCTCAGCATGAAAAGTTTAAAGGGACGATGGGCATCGCTGAAAAGCGGACACTGGAGTGCATGCTCTTGATATAATACTGATCTAGCTCCATGGTATAACACTCCTTCAGCTCAGGCATTTAATGCTGGAGCGGGCCTTTAATGGACGGTAGAAAGGCTATAATGAGATTCCTAGCTCATTCATGAAAATCCCAGCTGAGAAGAGCTAGTCCCTGCTTTTGGACTGTGAACATCACTGTTGATTCAGAAGACAAAGAACCAACATCAGAAATAATGCACTGGGCAGAAGAGGACTAGTGTCCGGGTAGCTAGTTTGGGATCCTTCCTAAGAAGCGATTCAATTATGTAGTAATTGTCCAGAGTAAAGAGGTGAATAATGGTTATTAAAGATATTCCCCATTTTACAGTAAGACCAGAGATTGAAATTATGCTTCTTCAAATTATATATAGGATTGTCGTTTAAATGTGACCAGTTGCTTTCCAATAAAAGGTGCAAAAAGTCAGATCTCTGGACCAGTCTGCTGCTCCAAGAAGGTCAGATCAGAAAACTTGAGGACCATTGCAAATCAGTCTGAATGTATCCAAGAAAAGGTAGCGCCCACTTCACTGGTTGCCTGGACCATGGGCTCCTCTTGCTAGAGCATATGAGGAAATAAGACTATGGTTTAGTAGTACTTTGGAAAGACATACATACTCTTTGAAATACTGACCGATAGATAACATAGGTTGACATAGGCAAATCCATACTCAGGGTACTTAATGTAGCTTTCTATCAATATGAAAACAAAGCTCAGTGACTAAGAACTTCTTAGAATTAATTTCTATCCTGTCACAACAGAAAATCTTCTAGAAAAGATGAAGCATAGCCGCATATGCAACTTAGCTGAAAGCATTTTGAGCAGGAGCGTGCCATTGTCCGATCAGTGTAAGAATACGTTAAAGACAAGTAATGTCTTAGATCATGGAATGTTTGGGAGCTGTTAGTTTTGATAAATGCACAACCCTGAGCAAGTTGCATACTAACGGATGTTTATCTATAGGATCTCCATCTGCTTTTGCATGTTCTGCAGGCATGGCCATCCACTTTCCACTGGTGTTCTACAGAACTAGCCATGAGCTATAGTATACTAGCGGAACACAAGGATGGAAGATACATCCAATGAAATGAGATTGATATTGCCACACTAGCACACATACTTCAAGAGTTCAAAGCTGACGTGTATGCCTTGATAGTACTTGGTTGTTAGCATCCTTTATTGAGTCGGGCAGTTTGTTGCAAAATACTTAGGGTTCCCTGAGAATACCTGAAATTCTAGAAACAAATTACTGCCAGTGTTTGGAACAGGAGTATATTGTTAGGTCCTCCTTAAGGGTTGGAATGGAGTAGTGAGAACAAGGGTAGTAGAAACTGAAAAGTCGCTGACAGCTCCACTAGAGTTAGAAATGTACTGAGGAATGCCAGATTGAAGTCACTAAGTTAAGGGGGTGTGTTACCTCCGACCTTGTGTCAAACATCTGGAGGTGACCTTCATTATTGGAAAAGTATGATTGCCCATTTTGAGAAAAGTATGTAAGGTGAATGCCTCTGGATCTGGTTTTAGAATAAGAAATCAGAACATTGAGAACTGAGATGATAATCAAATGGTTATATAGAGAGAGTATCTAAAGCAGAATTCGAGTGTTGAAAATGTGCTAGTCAATGTAGCCTAGCAAGTATCTTGGGTGCCAGTCCATAACTTCTCTGTATTGTGAAACCTCCAGGATATTCTGCTTTAAATGATATTAGTATCAAGAAACAGCAATGCGAGTATCTTTTCCCTTCCTTCTTCACCCAACCGGTGTTTGCACATCACATGGCTGCGCTTATCAAGTGTTTCTGTTCCAAATGCCCCTATACCACTAGGTCCTGAAGAGGCCCTATATTCTTTGAAGGGTCGAAACGCCGTCGACTTTAGAAAGAACAAATCATTTTCTCAGCACTGCCCATTGTCTACAGTGTTGTTGTTAAACATTCGTGGTTTAGGAAGTCGTGGTTCAGGCAGTAGTTGTTTAGTCATACAACCGTTAATTATTGTCCAAAAAATGAATGATCGTTTGTTGTAAATAATGTAAACCATGCTATAACTGTCACACATGTCACACATTTTTTTTGTTTGGTTCCTACCTTACACTGGGGACACTGAGCACCGAATCTTTTGTTTTGTGTATTTGAATTTGATTTCAATATTTGCTATAAACCGAAGAACTTGCAACCATAGTGTACTTAATTGCCTCTTTGTCTGAACTCTGTATAACCCATTTACATTGCTATTGTGCAGTAATATTAACCAATTCCACCCCATTACTGCTTCCACAAGAGCTGCTGTTTCTTGATATAAGTACGCACCCTGGCTCTCTGTGAGAAGGGTTTTCCCTTGTGTTTCTTGAGGATTAAATGATATTAGGGCCCTGGGGGAGAACTACTATGAATTTATTTCAAGATGCATCATAGATTTGGATTACGTTTCCTCGGCTGAGTGATGGGAAGAAATGCAGAGCGGTTGTCAAATTTGATTAGACCTGAATAGAGTATTCTTTGTTTTGTGATGCTAGTGATGACCAATGCATCATCACACAGTTGAGGTGGGGAAACGTCGTTTACAACGCGGTGTTTACACCGCATGACCTTTTCCCCGCAGCTATTACAACGCAAGTCGTTACTACGACTTGCGCTGGATGGCGCTGTGGGATAAGGAATGTTTTAATTTTATAGTCCAACACCTTCCCTACTGTTACGGGGACTGGTGTTGGAATATAAAATTTAAAAATTCCTAAATCCGCGCCCTCCAACGCAAGTCGTTGTAACGACTTGCGTTGTAAAACCTGCGATGTCAAGTACCGCGATCTAAAAGATCGCGTTGTACTGACATACATCCGTTGAGGTGCAATAGGACTACCCATGTAACTATATTGTGCAAAGAACTGACCTCAACTTGCCATTATTCTGTCTTGCTTTCATCTGACTTTACAACTATATTGAGGTTGGTACTCAATATTGTTTTGCCATTCCAGACATCCATGTGGCCTACACACCTTTGGAGTACTGACCTGCCTCCCTGATCTAAAAGAATAGAATGGAAAAACAACAGATTGTGGTTGCTTGACAATTTTTAAAGTTCTCTTTGGTGAAACAGGCTTGGAAAATCCATGTATAGAGAGAGTGTCAGGAAATGTATTTCTCTTGCAATTTTTAATGTAGAAATCTTAGAGAGAGAGTGAAGGAAACTCCTACAATTCTATTTTTATGAGAAAAACTTTGGTTTCTGTAGGCTGAAAGAAAGTTTGATCTGAGATCCAAGTTCTCACACTGAATTATGTTAGGGCAAAGGCTGGTTGCGATATGCCAAATGGTTGAAGGGATTTAGAGGGTTTTTTTAAACTCACAGAGCCAAGGAAAGAATGAGAGGGAGGCAGGTAAATTAGAAGATTTGATTTTCCCATTAAAACTGGATATTTGTTCTGTGTTTTTGATAGATAGGAGCCAAGAAGTAGGTGTTTATGGTCCAGCATCACTATTCTGTCCTTGAAAGGATGAGACTCCTAATAATGGACTATGATCTCTACCTTTAAGTGGCGATAGCCAACACTTTTCTCGAAGATCCATTGTGTGATCATCAGTGGATATTTTTTTGCTTTTTCCCCAAATTAGGAAAATTATACTCAGGTTAAACAGCTGATTCTCAAAATAGTCTGGCAAATTCTGCTTTACTATAATTGTTTCCCTCTTGTAGATGAAAACTGTGGAAATCAAAACCTTTTGAATAGGGTTTTTTGTCCTCATGTCACCACCAGATGGTTTCTAGTGATGCGAGCGTACCTGGTCTTAGTCATCTGAATTTTTGTTTGCTGAAGATTTTGATCTGCAACTGGGTTAACAACCAATCTTCCTCAGCACAATCTGGTGTAATAATTGAATTTACACTATATACTACTAGTTTCTCACATCATAGAATGTCTTGACCAAAGTTTTCCTGCACTGCAAGTGTGGAGCTTCCAGAATCAATTTTACATATTTAATATAAACTTCTCAGTTGTGGTTAGATAAGTGCTGATCCAATTAATACACATTTCGCTCTTGGCAAGGAGGATCGTGTAAAAGAGTGATCTCTTCTCTGAAGTTTCTAGGCAGGCATTTGAAAGACTGTCCTTTCCAAAGAATATCAATTATTCGTTTACTTGAATTTCAACGCCAAGCACCTCTGATAATATGCTCACGATCTTCCAGAATTTTTAAAGTGCTGGACAGCTCATAAACATATGTTTTTCATTAACGCCCATGCTTTCCACATTTTTTGCATTGAAGAGTTTCGTCTTCGTAAATTTTTGTTGGTTTTGAATAGTGTTAGGTAAAATTATATTCGAAAGCCCTGGACCCTTTGAAGATCTCAAGGATTGGATATAATCTGCTGCCAAGTGTGAAGAGAGGCGACACCATGCAGCAAAGACAGTGCTGACAGGTCCTACCAAGTTTCTTGCTGTCAAACCTGGAACTAAAGCATCTGTTGATATGAGGCCCTCTGATCATATCTGCGATAGAGAAGCTGTTTTAGGGAATGGGGCCTAGTGAGGAAGCTTGCTGGCAGAGGAACCCCTGCCTCTGTTGCCCAAGCCAAACATTTTGTGATTATTGAATCTTCTTGTTAGATCAGGGATTTGTCTAAGGAGGAAAAGGCACACTTCTTTGATGAAGATGTCACAAATTAATAAATATTGGACTTCCAGGCCTAGCTCCATATGAGCAAGATAATCCAGTTTAGCGTCTATTTTCATGAGTAGTTCCTTTTTGAGTGCCATGGAGATGGCTGGACAAGCCTTTCCCAGGAAACTACAGCTCTCCAAACCCAACTTAACTTCCAGGTGTATTTAGAATGATTTTAATTTAGCTTCTTCCCCAAAGTGTTTTTGGGATGTCCCTCTGAATGTTTCTTGGTGTGACATTTGTGCCTTTCTCTGCTTCTTTTTAGATCTTTCCCAAAAAGAACACCAACAACTTAGGGTCAATTGCAGGGGTAACTCAAACCTAATCACACAAGGGCGGCCAGCAGCATTCCCTGGTCAGTGACAGACAAATGCAATTTTGTATATATCAATCAACCTGCTCTGGGAGACCATTCATTTAAATGTATATGTTACATTTGTCCAGAAGTATAACCAGCAGATCCAAAGCATTCCCCTGATCCAAATACCAATGATGTTGCAAGAAGAATTTGGAAGTATGTGAATATCTTCTCCATGTTGGCAAACAGCACCAGTGAAAACCAGATCAGTCCTCACATTATCATCAATTACAAGGGGGATTGCATCTATTTTTATAAATATTGTTTTTTATTTTCTAAGAATGTAACATAAAAGAACACAGTACAGTGTCAATACACATACACACTGCAAACATTCATTGTGTGGGGGGGGACTTTTCCAAGTCACTCATGGAGTGAGACGTGTTTGCCTGGGTGTCTGCTCCATTGCACTTGGTTTAAGCTGTCCACCCTGGCCACCGGGTTTGGTGACTAATGCTTCGGGACCCGCTTGGAGAGAGGATGAACAAGGCTGCTCCTGGGCACCTGCAGAGGCCGCTGCCTGGCTCGGTAGCCCAGCACCTCGAGATGACTATTCACCGGAAGCTAGCTGTTGCCATCTTGGGTGAGGAGCTCTGGAGTGCAGATCTAGCCAGATCTAGCTGGGCAGCATCTCTAGGCCCAGGGATCAAAGCATCTGGGGCAGCAGAGTGGAAGGCCCCGGTTGAGGTATTTTGGCTCCTGCTGGATCCCCGGAAAGGTTGGGAGCTCAGTTAAGCCATGGTGAACTGCGGGCCTCCTGTGACGCTACGCCTCGGGCGGTTGGCATCGCAGGGACTGGATGAGCTGTGGGCCCCCGCAAAGGTGCCCACAAGTGCCTGATTTAGGGTCTGCCGGGCCAGGAGAGGGGGGCTCCCAGGGGTGAATAAATGATGGTTTTGGTGCCTAATTTGCTTGGGGTCCTACAGGCGCCATCTTAGAGTGCAGCACCACGCCCACCCCTGATCATCTTTGGCTCCAGTCGGGCTGACCTTGGGCTCTGGATCTGGGGCCCCTGTGTGACATTCCTTCCTTCCTGAGGGTCCTGCATCAAGGACATTTGGGAGAAAGCCTGGCCACATTGTCATATGGACCCTTGGGGACGTCCTGGTGGCCTCGGGCCCCCTGCTACCCTGATGGTTGGCCACAATGAGTTGTGATGAAAGCCTGGGACTGTTGCACTTGCTGCTGGGTGTGAGCTACGAACAGAACTGTCTCCCTGCAGTGTAGACGCTGTTGCCTCTGTCTCCTGGGGGTGCGTCCTCTGGGCTTGAGTGAAGGCCGGCAGGCTCCCCTCTGTACTCTCTGGGTCCCATGTTTGTACCTCGACCTGAGCTGGGCCCTGAAGTAGACAGAGGTTAATTATAACAAATCTCGCTAGCAGAAAGGGTCAGTTACAACTCCTCGAGGCCCGGGGCTTACCTGGTGAAGCGGTGGACCTCTGATACCTCTACGTTAAATATATTTAACATTAAAAAAAAGCCATACCATGTACTTTTGTATAGCGCACGTATCACCCGAAAGTCTCAAGGTGCTGAATAACAGATGTATATTGTTACCCAACTCAATGGTACTCATTTTATTGACCTCAGATAGATGAAAGGCTGAGTGAACCCGCCGGGATTAGAAAACTGTGACCATGAGGTCGAACACAGGACCCTACAGTGGATGCATTTGTCTACTGTGCCACCAGACCCGACACTGTGGTATTACAGGGCCGCCTCCAGAAATGTAATCACTAGTGGGATGACCCGCTGGGCAATGAAACCCCTTGAGTCGTCTCTGGCTGATTTGGTAGCGTCTCGGTGGTGGATGGTCTTACTGCTCATCTTGTACTGCCACAGGCCGCTAGATGCGGAGACCCATGAGATGCCATGTGCTTGCCACCCCCCTTCTTTTTCAGGGTCTCTTTGAAGAGTGACTTTTCCAGAATGACCTGTCCTTTGGACTACCGCTGTTCCTAACAGACTCAGACGTTGTTTGGCCCAGTTGCCCTTGTATTATGGTGTTCTCTGCCTTCTTCCTTTCTTTATCCTTTCTCTTTCCTTTTCCTGATGCGCCGCTGTTGGGGAGATGGAGACTGGCTAGCTGCGCCCCTGAGTCTTTGGGATACCCTAAGAGGTACTTAGCTAGTTTGAGGGTTTTGGAGCTGATATGGATTGTGCTGCTTTGCCACGGAGCGATTGTGGGGAAGTTTATGGGCCCACAATGCTGGCTTAGAGGTTGCTATGAGCGAACTGACTGTTTAGACTTGATATGACTAATCCCATGACGTTTCTCTCCCTAAATGTAAGAGGGCTCAACTCTCCCAACAAAAGACACTAAGTTTGGCAGTATCTAGTACAACAGGACCCAGACATCTTATTCCTTCAAGAGACTCACCTGCTCCCCTCTGACACTCACCTTATGACTCACCCCAAATATCCCCGGCAATTCTGGGCTTGCGCTCCTACTAAAACGGGTGATGTGGCCATTCTCCTTAAGGCAGGATGGGGTGTCCAAGGTGCTAGAGCTACGTAAGACAAAAGTGGGAGGTTTTTAAAACTCCAAATATCCTGGGGTAGGAGATCCCTGACCCTCGTAAATATATACACCCCTAATCAGAACCAGGATACATTCTTACGCTTCCACCTTTATGATCTCCTTCACTCAGTCACTACACTGATCATTCTGGGGGGGGGCTTTAACTTGGTATGGAACCCGGAATGAGATCGCACGGCACCAGCCCTCCACAGTGTTGGAGCAATGTCTGCCACATTAAAAATTGTAATTATGGACTTAGGATTAATTGACGCATGGAAGTACTTACACCCAGACTCTAAAGACTACTCCTTTTTTCCCACGTACACTGATCCTAATCCCGTATCGACTATTACTTTCTTTATCGTTAATACACATGCTAGCCATCGCGGAGATATCTGATATTTCTCTGTCGGACCATGCGCATGCTTCAATATCTCTACAACCCCCTAGACCCCATACGGAGGCCATCCCTAGGTGGAGGCTACCACCTCAGGTTATTCGAGACCCCGTTGATGTAGCAGTTGATTGCAAGGAGATTGAGGCCTTTTTTGTAGTGAATGACCTCACTGACACCTCTGAAGCTATCCGGTGGGATGCCTTTAAGGCTACCATTTGTGGGGTTATTTCTACTATATCAATTGCGAGAACCCATCTCATAGTGAATTCGCTTGCTGCGGATCTTAAAACGTTAGAACAACAGGACCTCCTCCAACCATCTCTTCACAATAAACGCCTACTTGCAGAGGCACTGGGTCAACTACGTTTGCACCGCACTAATACGGCTGAGAGACTACTGCTATCCCTTAAACAGAAATTTTATGCGGGAGGAGACAAGATGGGGGCATGTCTGGTGCTGCGCCTTTGGGCTGGGAATACGAGAGCACACATGGCCAAACTTAAACGTTCGGATGGTACTTGGACTATCTCAGAGCCCGACAAGTCTTCGGTTCTGTCGCATTTTTAGGGGGCACTTTAAGCAGACACCCCCTGCTCTCTAGAGGCAGTTGCGGAATTTCTGGACTCTTGCCCTTATGATGCTATCAGTGCCCATCATAGGGGCCTGATGGAGGAACCCATTTCGCATGAGGAAATAGCGAAAGCTCTGAAACAGCTTCCAATGGGGAAAACTCGGGGTTCCGATGGCCTGCCAGTAGCCTTTTATCAGATCTTTTATCCACAGCTTCGAGAACATTTGATACACCTTTTTAACAGTTTTACAGAGGTTCAGGCCTTACTCCAACCGTGGCGGAAGTGGAGATTGTCCTGGTTCCAAAACCGGGGAAAGACCACTCCTTCCCTAACTCGTATCGCCCTATAGCTCTCTTAAATACTGACGCTAAGACCTACACTAAGATTTGGCGAACTGACTGGAACTACACCTTCCGGGCCTGATTGATCCTGATCAGGTCGGGTTTATCCACCAATGGCAGGGAGCGGAAAACATTCGCCAAATCGCCCATCTTGTGGAAAAGACACAGATCATAGGTATACTGGCTTGTCTCTTGTCCCTAGACGCTGAGAAAGACTTAGATCTAGTGGACTGGTGCTTTCTCCGGGAGGTTCTGCAGAGGGTCGGGTTGAGTCCTGTGATGATCTCTAAGTTGATCGCCTCTTATACACTTCCCACTACCCGCATCCGTTTTAATGGACGTCTCACGCCTTCCATCCCGATTTATCATGGCACCAGACAGGGTTTCCTGCTATCCCCTCTGTTATTTGCCCTCGTAGTGGATCACTTTGCCATTGCTATTCGACTTAACTCTGAGATTCGGAGTATCCCTTTTGGGGGATATGACCACAACATTTTTCTCTTTGCAGATGACCTCCTTTTTTACCTTTCGTCCCTGTCCTCCTCTCTTCCAGCTTTAGCTACGCTTTTGCAGTCTTTCGAGATAGCTTCGTGATTCCGGATTAATCTTGCTAAATCTCATGCCCTCAATCTTACTCTATCGGCCTCGTAGGTTCAGGATCTGGAAGGTTTGCTTCCCCTACAGTGGTCTGACAAGTCGATAAGATACCTGGGGTTGGATCTGACTCCCTCGCTTTCCTCCTGGGCATCGACTAACTGGCCTAGGTATAGGGGGAGGAAATACGTAGATGGAGAGGTCTCCCTCTTGCATGGAAAGGACGTATTAATACTATAAAAATGTCACTTCTCCAGAAGATATTATATTTATTTCAATCCCTTCCTACCCCAATACCTCAAGCTTACATCCTGTCACTCCAACGCAACTTCACCACTTTTATATGGGGAAGGTCTCGTCTGTGTTTTTCTAATAGGATTCTGAGGTTGCCTCGGGAACGAGGTGGTCTCGTGTGCCCCAATCTCTTGTAATACTACTGGGCCTCTCACCTTCGATATATATCAGAGTGGGTGGTTCGCAAGAGCAAGAAACATTGGTTCCATATGGACAGGGCGGTCTCCAGTAGACCCCTATGGGATTTGGCTTGGCTCTCACGTGAAGCTCGTCACCGTAGTGCATACATTGCTACTCCTACTAAAACAGTCCTGGAGATTTGGGATAAACTGGGGGTTTCTCTTGGTTTGACTACCTTCCATTCCCCTAACACGCCTATTGTGCGTAATCCCATGTTCCCTCCTGCGCTGCAACCTCGAGCGCTCGTTGCGTGGTCTGATGGTGAATGCCATGTCATTCAAGACATGTTTCAGGGCGACAAACTCCTCTCTTTTGATCAATGCAAACGGTCCTTCCACCTCACAGAGGGTGCTCGGATGCAATACTATCAGATACGGCATTGACTGCTCTCTCAGGCCTATTCCCAAAGAGCCACTAGATAACTCACATCCTTTGAAACCTTAGTGCGCCAATTTGATGGGTCAAGAAGCCTGATCTCTCACACTTACACCTTCTTACAACACTCACACCAACCCCTACCTCACACTTATCAAAAGCAATGGAATACAGATTTAGGTGAAGACAAATCTTCAGAATGTTGGGCCCGGTTATGGCAGGATATTCCGAAAATATATCATAGCATACCGCAACACGAATCAGCGTACAAACTTATGTCGCGTTGGTACTTCACCCGGGCCCGTCTACAACAGATGTTATGAAATTTGCCCCCGACTTGCTGGAGATGTTAGGCTGACAGAGGGGACTTTCTACATATTTGGTGGTCTTGCCCGAGCCTTGAAATGTTTTGGAAGGAGATTCTCAGTCATATAAAGGAAAAGGATGTAGTGGGTTTCCCCATTCCTTCCTCCCAGATGATTACCCTATTAGGCATTAGGCCCCCCGACATTGACTGCTATGACGTATACAGACTGGTGTTTGATACTACAGATGCTGGGAGCAGCTGGGCAATCCATGGCCTTATTTTGGATGAACCCCCTCCCCCCCCCCTCTGTGGCCACATGGTTCCTCCATTTGTGGCACGTTCTAGCCCTTGAATTGCTTACTGCACATATCAACCACACGGACGCCAAAATCACCAGCGTCTGACACCCACTAATACGTAATTTCTCTAAGATGGAACACTCCCGATTGGTTCCCCCTAGGCTACGGTCTCTGCAGCTGTTTGATGATTCTCTTAAACCTTATGTTAGGGGTCACCGGCAGGATCCCTCTTAACCACCACCTCTGTAGGAGAGGCCTTACCTCTTCCTTTATGGCAAGACCTTTGACCCCCTCCAACAGCAGGTTATTTCTAATGCATCTTCCCCTGCTCCCTCTCTTAGTTGGATGGTTTGACCCTCCCTTCTTTCTCCTTTTCTCCTTTGTCTTCCTCCTTTTCTTTTGTTCAATTTGGTTGATATACCCCTGATATCTCTCAATTCGAAATATTCGCCTAGCACATGAAACAGGTGAGCAGGGTATGCTGTACGCAGCTTTACATAAATCACCTAATTGTGTTGACAAGGACAAGGTTTCACACGATGTTAGCGATGTCAGATGTTTTCCTTTGGTCTTTCTCAAATTGAGAGCGATGTCCTGTTACCTTAGAAGGGGTTGTAACATATTGTTTCGCTTTTCCTTTTAGTTTTCCTCCTTTCCTCTGCAGCACGGGTTTGGGTGTTAATGTACTGAGCCCTTCTTTTCCGTTTTACTCGTCATGCCCTGACCGCCAAATTGAGAGATGGTATTATTTGTATTCCTTTCTGATGGGGTTACATTGCCTTCATTTGTTTGACCTTTTCCCTGTGTCATGTGTGCAATAAACAGATTTCCCCCAAAAATTAATTGTGGTGTCTGCATCGAATTATATATTTTGTGTCTTTGATTGAAAGCTCATTATATAAGCAGTGAAAAAAACTACAGACGAAAGAATTAATCTTGTAGGCTTAAATAATCTCTGATATAATATTTAGTTGGGTGGTGGACTCGGCCTGTGTCTTTTATTTCAGCTAGATTTTCTCTTCAGACAGAGTTTTTGAAACAAAATACTTTTTGTTGTTGATATCAAATTACTTCTCTAGTCTGATGGTTGTTTCTAAGTGGTGGCCTGCCATTGTCAGTTAACTGGAAATGGGTTGACCTTGAAAGAACACATTTGCCATGCATAGTTAAAAAAACGAATTTGTCTTATCCCCTGCTTATTTCAGGTCTGACTGTTCTTAGCCTGAAGCTTTATCGACATGGGGGCAGGGGGCGGAGGTAAACCTGATTGTTACATAACTTTTCTGTTGATTGAAAAATCTTCCGAAGAATCCTTCGGACTATAGTTTTCACCTTGTTCTGGTCTGCTTCTTTATGAAAGGTCAGGGTTGAAAGCATAACAAGCGTCACTGATCTTATCATATCACACAAACATTTTGACTGTTGGGTTAACCCAACAAACACACATATTCACAAATGTATGTATGAGTCCACTCATTATCGCCCAATAGCTTTAGGTTCAACACTATGAATCGATATGCATACATTTAAATGCTGCTCTATATCTATCTGTGCACAAACAATAAAATATACATTTACCATGAAAAATAACGTCCCTGAGAGAGATTTAACTTCATAATCATGACACCGAAGGCCAAAACTCTTGGTGTACCAACAACAATGAGAAATGCCTAACCTATTTTTCTCAAAACATTTACAATCAAGCACTGCCAAGCAGAATATAGGTTGAAATGCCCCTGCAGAACATAGTTTCAAATTGGAATATTGCAGGTAAGGCCATTTGATCCAACATGCTAGTTAAAGAACTGACTCTGGCTGCATCACACACAGCACAAACCGGATGAGACAGGAGATCCTCAAGGCAGTGAGAGAACAACAAAAACAGGCCGCCTTTTAATGCCTTGTCCCCTGCATTTGAAAACAAAATGCTGAGTCATCTGAGACTGGCCCACACACTGCTGCCCTTGACAGAAGAACTGAAAAAGTTCCTCTTTTCCTGTGAGTAGAGCCCCTATTTTCCCTCTCCACCACTACTTAATGTGGAAGTTTGCAGATATCTACTATCTAGTTTCCTGTCTCACCCCTAGGTCTTCTGTAAATGCCCATTTTGTCTCCTAAAGCCACACTCATCTGTGCATAACCCTTGTTCCAACTGGAGACCTTCATTACCCATGGGCTTAGTGGGTCCACGCCATAAATACACCAATACATTGAATACAGAAAATGAAATAAGATTGGTGCGGAGTTTGTGCAATGCTGTAAAACTGTGTACATTCAGCAGGAAAAAAAACGTGAATGATATAGATGTTCTAGAAACATTATTGTTTTTATACGTATAAATTATAACTATTGTGTTGCTTTTAATTTAATTCAGCATTTAACATCACAGTGATCTACTGGCACACAGACATAAAAGTATCACAATAATGGGGTCGGTAGCAGAACAATGATAGATTAAAGAGAAAATGTACTTGAGCAGCTCGCAAAATATTGAAATATATACTTCCAATTCCCCAAATTTCGTAGGGCAGTGACTTCTAGAGGCTGGCTGCAGCCCCCGAAATTGAAACAGTCCTTGATCAAAACTACTTGATGTGGATAGATGGGACAACAGCTATCATATGCTAAGAAACTGATGTAGAGTTGCAATGGTATGCCCTACATGGGCCCTAGGATGATCAGATCTGAGCCAGAGACTCTTGTTCATGAGGGCATCTGGAGGCCATACGGCCTGACGAAGGACTACCCTAAAAACTGCTCACCCTACTTGAAAGATGCAAGAAGGTGATAGATAGTATGTCAAGATGAAAATAAGGAACTGTGAATTAAAACCCTTCTCTGTGCTTCTTTTTATCTGCTCTAGATTGTGGACCACTATTGTTCTCTTGGGCAAAGTCCTCACAAGCTCCTCTACAGGTCCTGGAATTAATCCTCTCCTTGACTCCCTCAACCTACCTGGCTCCCCTTCAGGCTTAAAAGACTTACCTCTTGCTCTTTTTCTTGCGCCTGGAGCCATGGACGAGGCCTATGTTCTTGCCCAGCTCTCCAAGGGCTCTTATGGTTAGCACAAGCAAAGAAGTCAAGCCTATCTCCAACCTCCCATTGAAAGAGGGCCCTTGGTTGGAGTTTTGCTTATTAAAAGAATGGAAATAACAGGCCGAGGAAAGCTCTGACAAACATCTAACAATCCTGTTTCAGGAGAGCAGAGACTGTAATGGAATGGAATGGAAAGACGATTTATAAAGCGCGATAGTTACCCGGAGGCGTCCTAGCGCTGACTGCTGTAGAGAAGCGGATTTGAGTGACTATGCACCCCAAACCCTTTGTCTCCGACAAATCGAGACAACCAGTCAGACCGCCAGGGTCGGGTAGTCGGAAACCCACATCGTAATCCAGACGGCGGTCAGAGATATGTACTGTCCTATGGATTGGCGGTCGGAGAAAGGCTCTCGGAGTCAGCGGTCTTTCAGTGGTCTCGCGAAGTGCATGCATCGTAATCCAGTGAAGAGACAGTGGCAGTCCGACTGCCTCTGACAGGACCCCGAAGCCGGTCTGACCGGCATCGCAATGAGGCCCTTAGTGTTTCAATGACATGAACATGCATTCAATGGTCCGGGATTAAGTAAATGAGATGTTACCCCTCTCTGAAGAAGAAGGGGGTGACACATTGCATTCCCTCCAAACATTGTAGTTTGGTGTGATGGGATTTTGGAAATAGGTGGCACTATCTTGTTTCATTAACTTGTGCTCTTTAAAAAGTATGAACTACTTAACTTTTTTGCTGGTGATTTGCCAAGTGACTGTGCTTTTGATAAACATTTTTGAAAACCTACAATTATTCAAATAGGAAAAGTTATGGCTTTATTTGCTATTATTAAGTCTCTTTCGATCTTTGAGGGAGTACGCGTCTCTATTAAAAGGTCTATTTCTGCTGAATGAAACCTGTAATTTATTCCTTAAAATCTGCGGGCCTCGCTTTCCGTTTTCTCCCTTCAACAAAATGTTCCTTTCAAGAGGGCGAAAATGGAATTTAAAAATAGGCTGAAGTGTTGTTATTGCAGAAGGTTCCCAGCATTCGCCTTTCTTTATTTTGTGAGTGCTAGCAGAGGCCGCCAGCCCAACAGCAAACTGTGATGGGTGGAGCTTACTTTGTGCAGGTCGCTGCCTGTGGTTGGTACCGGCAGTAAGTTACTTGAGCCAGAAAATGATTGCGAGTAAAAGAGAAAAACAGAAAGGTAAGAAAAAAGGGGGAGTGAGCTGGGGGCACAGTGACAAAAGGAGATAGAAAGCAGAAACTAATAAGAACCTGAAAGGTTGATAAAACGAAAAGGAAGTATAGGTTGGGAACTTAAAGAGGCATGAGGTGGAATCTTAGCTTGGAAGACATGGTGGTTGCACCCTCGATTTTCTTAGCACGGGTCATGTTACATTTAACAAGCCCAGGTATCACCATGCAGGAAGATGACAGTGAAGTCTGACATTAAATTGCAAATGGAACCTTGTAAGGAAACATTCTGTCAAAGCAATTGGTTTGGTGGCGTCAGGTATTGTTGAGTGTTCCCGCCTTAAATGTCAACTCGCAGACTGTTGGGAGTTTGTCTTTGCAGAACCTTAGGTTGGCTTCAAGTGTGTTTTTAAATCATTGTCACATTTTCATTGAAGCTTTGTCAGAACGAGCATTGTGTTTTAAATACTTTTTGGATGTATGCATGGGGTCAGTAAAGTTCCTCAGGCATGGCCCAGATCACAGCTTTGTGCCACTATGCCAGGTACGCAAAGAGCCTGGTGACAGATTAACAATCTGCAGGCATTTTCCCCAGATAATAGGAAATGGTGCTTCCAAAAATTCACAATGTGTACCTGTAGGATTATAGTTAGGGGTAGTGCTGAGACCGGGAGAAGATAGGTTTGAGAAGACAAGTGAAGGAGCAGGCGATGGCCACAATGAAGATGGTGAACATCCAAAGTCATAGCTCTCCTTCTCAGGACAGACAACTTCTTTCCTTTAAGGAGTGTTGTCACCAGGACCAAACTGGGAACGCAAACCAGCCCTGGCAATTAGGTCGCACCACAGCAGGTGGTTTAGGAGGTGGTGGTGGTGGGGGGTGCCGCTGCTTTTGGTACAGGAGGCCAATATTGCAGGGATGCTGGTCACACAACCCCCTGTACCAAAACCGTCCCCCAGCCTTCCGGCCTACCGACAAAACGTCCGGTGCCCGTCACGGCCGTTCAGGCCCTGGTTGTCACTGGTTTGTCCCCAACCTGAAAAGAAAGCCAGCGATTAATCATCCTGGCTCAAGGACAAAGCGGACATCTTCGTTATATTGGCATGCAACTCTTATCCTAAGTCCGGAGAATCTCTGGCATCCTGGGAAGGGCCTCTGCTCAGTGTGTATTTGCCATTTGTGCAACCAGCATAACAATGTCCAAAGTTTGGGGGGCCTTCAATCAGCCCTTGCAGATGTGGATTGTATTTCCAGGAGCCCCTTTCTGGAGCCGGTTCAGTCCAGTTTTGCCTTTTTGTTAATCAGAGTTAGAATGGTCCAGCCAAAGTCTTTGTTAAGGTGTTGCAGCAGGAAGAAGGGTGAAGCTGGGAGTGCCCTGGAAGGGGGCAGGGGTCTAAACTTCAAAGGGAAGGGAAAAGGCTCCCAATTCAATAGCTACTGAATCTTGACTACAGTTAGAGTCCTTGCAAGGGACAAGATGGTATTTTTCATCTCTGCCTTAGTACATAACCCTTTCAGGGACCTAGGGCCTAATGTACGAAAAAACTAATGCAAACAAAAGGTATACATTGTACACTGACTTTTCGTGGCACGCCTTTCCCATTGCAATATCACTTAACAGGTCCCATCACAAAATGTCCACTCGTGGGAGATTTCACATTGACCTGCCTAATGAATATGAATTAGATTTTTTGCAACCCCCTTTGATTGGCTTCAAACACAGAGATGGTGGCCTACAAGGAACAGCACACCACCATTTCTGCATTTCCATTCCCAAATGAGAAACCTTTTGTTTTTTAAAGCAGCTCTTGTTCCCTTAAGGAACCAATGAGTCGTTAGGACATTTTTTCCAGTTTGTGAACACACCAGGTGGACATCTTCCTACTCCCCTAAGGTTACCTGACATAATTCCCAAAGAAGAAGCTGCCCAAATAGAACACCTCTTTCATGTATCCTCCTAATTCCACTTCGGAATGATTAAACTTTTTTTTTGCATTTAGGATAATCTTTCCCGGATCGCAGAAGAATTTTCATACCATAAAAGTGTCCTTCGCAAGCCCTGCAATTTAGCAAAATGTGGCATTTGCAACCCAAAATAATTTCATACATCAGGCCATTTGCTCTCCATCCTTAAGCTATTTGCCTATCCCTATAATCTATATCAAATTTTGTGGTTTAGTTGTCATCTGAATTTAGCACTTCCTCCAAAATAGGAATCTTCTAGGTTTAGTACCCGAATGATTAATTAATTAATTTTATATACGCCTGAAAATACTCTTGCTTTTGGATTAAGAACCAAATCCAAAGGAGAATCCACCAGTGGAATTTCCTCATTTTGAAAGATAATCTGCTGGAGAAAATTCTGCCGGTGGATTCTCCTCCAGATTCAGTACTTCCTCCAGGAATAAGAGGGCTTTATGTTATCTGGTATTCCGTCTAAATCAGGCCCATTGTGATTTTACATTTGTAGACTTTGTTTTGCCTTATTTTGTACTATTTGTTTGAAATTTTGTGGATCGTTTTTAAAAAGTGCTCTGTAAATACAGTTCATGAAGGCATTTTGGATTATATCAAGTAGCACTCCTCTAGTATTTTTCTACGTATTCTTACATGCCTTTGTGAATTGGCCCCAAAACATCTAAAATTGGAATATAATGGGAACCTTCACAGAACATTCATATAGAGTTTGTAAAAAATAGAAAGGACTGTGCCCCCTTTGCACTTTAAGTAAAAGGAAATTGAATATTTTGTAGCTAATGGGTAGATGTATCAAGATTCCATTTTGCGATTTCTAAATAGCGGTTTTTAAGGAATCGCTATTTAGAAATTGCAAAATGGAATGTATGTAGAAAATCGCTATTTTTTTGCGATTTCTTAGTCTTCCTTATTTGCGAATTCACATTTTGCAAATTCGCAATTAAGGAATAATTTCCCATGCATTCCTATGGGCCAGGTGGCCCATAGCAATGATTGTGAAGTATTTCTTAATTTGCGAATCGCAATTTGCGAATTCGCAAATTGAGAAAAATTTCAAGGGTGCAGGGGTGTCTCAAAGACACCCTGCTGCACCCCTGAAATGTACATGTGTTTGCATATGGCGCACGTACATGCCCTATGGGCATGTATGTGCGTCACATGCCACCTTCACCAATGCCAAATAGGGCATTTTTAAATGAAATCACAAATTACCACCAACTACAAGTTGGTGGTAATTTGCGATTTCTTAACAAAATTCGCAATTTCTAAAAGCCACATACATCGCATTTAAGGAATCGCAAAATTTGCGATTCCTTAAATGCTTAAGCAAAATAAGGAATCGCAAACTTTTGCGATTCCTTATTTTGCGATTTTTTTGTTACATTTCAAAAAATGCAAAAAGCCTTTTGCGATTCGCAAAGGCCGAAAATCGCAAAAGGCTTGATACATCTATACCTAAGTAACATGGGCAGTGGCGAGGGAAACGCCCCCCCCCTCCCCCGGGATTGTGGAGGGAGGGAGGCCTTGAGTCTTCCATACTTCACAGGTATTCATTGGCCTTGCTCAGCGTGGCCCCCCTGAAGGGTTGTGGGGCCTTGGAGGGTTGGGGGCTCTCCCGCACAGCTGGTTCTTTAGGGGCCTGTATTATGCCTCCGTGTCTGGGTACCTCAAAGAGTACTTAAGCATGTATTACTTCTCACAAAATGCTATATAAATCAGCCCTGTTCTGCACAGTCACAATTTCCTGGGGCCTCATTTATGAAAGCCTTGCGCCACCGATGCGCCACTTTTTCCCATGTTAAAAGTGACGCACCGGCGGCGCAAGGCTGTCATAAATAAGGCCCCTGGTGTTTTCCTCCTACTCTCTGTAAAAATCGTTATTGTGCCCAGGGTTGCCAAATTCCCCCAATCAGTAATTTCTCCTCCAGTGCTTCTCCCTGGATAAACAACACACATTGCACGAGCTGCTAGTACAACAGATGTGCACTGGCCATTTTAAACCCAGTTTTTACGACCCCACAGAAACTCAAGTTTCGCCGAATACAGTTGTGAATTAAATGACAAGCAACCAATCCTCTCAGTCGGCATTGATTTGGGTGATGTGTGTTTGGCAGTTTGAAGAAGTCTCTCTCGGCATGTTGAGGAGACACAGGATCCATGCATGGTCAACCACGCAGCACAAGTTTCACTGTCTGAAGCAGAAGTATGTTTACAGCCAAATTACATTTCCTGGAGTTCGATGGTGACGCATGCACTTGCTTTTTTCTGCCAAAAGCATCACAATGATCATTTGTTTCAGAACTGTGCCTTCACTCCGAATGATCTTATCGCGGAAGTTAACATTTTGCTGCAATATCCAGGGTTGGTTGATCCAGAGATATCACTAGGCACTGGGCCAGACATTGTACATTTTCTGCCCTCTTGATAAGCGTGAATCCTTGGGTAGCCCAGTGGCGTAACATTAGCCCCCACAGCCCTTGTGATGCTGCGGGGGTGGGGGGGGGGGACGATGACCTCCAGCATTTTGCATGGGCGGTTGTTTTGTGCACTGAGAGCTCCTGACTGGGTCCAGAGCATTGGGGGGCCCCCTTCATGTACTTTGCAGGGAAGCCCATACACCTTTTTTACGCCACTACTGGGGTAGCCCTAGCCGTCTACGCTACTGCATGTCCACTAGCGCTGATGACAGCACCTAGATGTACGGGTGCATTGGTGCAAACACTCTCAGGGATGGGAGCTCGGGCCAACCAGGTACAGGTGAAATGAAGTTCGATCAGTCTATTGGCAAATAGTGGTATACCCCGGGCTCTGCTTTAC
The DNA here is from genome assembly GCF_964261635.1 of Lissotriton helveticus. Taxonomy (NCBI): domain Eukaryota; kingdom Metazoa; phylum Chordata; class Amphibia; order Caudata; family Salamandridae; genus Lissotriton; species Lissotriton helveticus. Next base: position 994,624,784 of record NC_136067.1, read on the forward strand.
AGAAAAGATCAACCGCAATTTAGCACCTTGGTTGAGGTCAGAAGCAAACTCATGTGAGCTATGGCCTCAAAGGTAGATGTGGGTCAAGCAAGACAAGGACTGTTACCTTTCCAGAGGCAATACATGTAGTCCACTTGCATGTCTAGGTACAAAGAAGCAGGGCTCGGGAGCCCAAGACAAAGGATTTTTGTAATACTATAGTAACACTGCTCACTTACTATAAAATGCATTTACAATTCACAAAGTTGGAAGAGGTGTGGCGCAGAGGCCAGGGTGCCTGGGTCCGGACTACAGCGTTCACGGTTTGATCCCCGGCAGCAGGTTAGCCCAGCACCATATGACTATGGGCAATAGCTTGCTTAATCTTCTCGACGGCCCCCAGCGCCGGGACACCTCCGTTGGAGGTAGCTGTGCGCTTTACAAATGCTGGCATTTACATTTACAATTCACAAACCTACGCAGGAGGCCTCACCTATCTTTTCTGTGCCAAGGTGGCACAGATCTCCGCACATGTAAGCATTTATTTCTGTAGTATATGTGGGAAGGGTATGAGGGAGTAGTGGGAAAATGGGGCATCAGTACTACAAAAAGGAAAGACGTTAGGAAAATTTAAGGAGGAGAGGCCATCACTATTTACGAGCTACAATTACAAAGTTACTAATCCCCTAGTTGTGTCAAAAGTGTTGGAAATATTCTTCAGCTTAGTCTTAGAGTAAGTTAAATCCTGCACCTAGCAATTACTCGTACTAAACAGATCTATAGAATATATTGGAGACATGAAAATCAAATAACACCTCACATGACATTATGCTGACCAAATTTAATTAGTTCGACATTTAAATTACAAATATTTATTTTATTCCTTAAAAATTAAATAGAACTACTATTTTATCATTTTAAAATTCACTAATACACTTAATAAAAAAACTTTTATTAAACACTTAAATAATATGTAAATGAATCCTTATGTCTAACAATGTTTACTAAGTGTTAAAAAAACGATAATTTATTTTTTAATTATTTTTTATAAATAATAAATTAAATCCATATATCTATAATTATTAGTTTACAAATAATTTGTTGAGTTAACATGCTGTAGATTAATAATAATATAATAATAATCAAGTTTGTAAAGCGCTTGGTTATACTAGGCTAGTGTGTCTCCGCGCTATGGCACCAGCACAAAATAAGCATATTTCCAACGCCACCCCCCCCCCCCCCTAAGCAGAATCAGGCACCCATTAGCCTAATCAGTGGGGAATAAAAAAGATTTCAGCTTCTTACGGAAGGCTGTCTCCAAGGCCTCCAGCCGAAGCCCCCACGGATGTTTGTTCCATTGCTGAGCCGCCATAAAACAGAAGGAGCGACCACCCATTCTTGCCCTCCTGACTGCGGGTATATTGACCTGCCCCATTCCGCTAAATCTAAGTTGGCGGGAAGGGGCATACGGAGTCAGAAAGTTATGTAGGTATGTGGGCCCCTTCCTGTGTAGAATCCTATGGCTCACACAGAGAGCCTTAAACAGGATTTGCTCCTTAATTGGGAGTCAATGAGGGGCGACCAAGGCCTTCCTGGAGGAGGCTCTCTTGGGTGGCATCAGAACCATGAGGGCTGCTGCGTTTTCGATATGTTGAATCCTCTGTATACAGTTGACATTGGCACCCAGGTAAAGTATGTTTCCGTAGTCCAGCCTCGATGTTACCAAAGAATGGACCATAGTTTCTCCTGGCTGTGGTAGGTAGCAGGTCCAAGGTCTTCCGGAGTCTGTACAAGACTCCAAAACATGTACCTGCCACCCGACTTGTATGGTACTCAAACAAGAGCTTGGGGTCAAGCCACACCCGAGGTACTTAACCTGTTCACTAGGCACAGGGATAGGACCCAGGGGATGTGGCCACCAAGACGATGTCCAGACGGAAAGTGCTTCACCAACAACCAGCACTTCCGTTTTTCTCCCGTTCAATATGAGGCAGTTGTTGGCCATCCATATCGCTAGTTCTTGCAGGCATGTGTTAAAATTAGTGGCTGCCTTCTCATCAGAATGTGTAAGGGACACCACCAGTTGCGTGTCATCGACGTAGGACATGACTTTGACACCAAACTTTTCAGTAATCTCTGCCACAGGGGTATTATAAAATACAATAAAATAATGTAATTTTTTTTTTTTTTTTTAAATAATGAATGATAATCATTTTTTTACACTTTCCAATAAGAAGATCTACACGTTGGTTGCAGAGATCTCCACCAACAGGTGAACATTTTGTAATAGTAAATTCTGTTTTAGGTGGCTCCAATAACGCTTCTGTGTAGGCGGAGACGTGTAAGTCTACCAGTAGGTGTAACTCTACCCTCAGAAAAGGCAATAGGAAAAATATCTAGAGTTATACCTAGGTGTAGGGGTACACGTGAGAAAATCTATGCATGTATAGTTACCTATGCATCAGGCCCATATACATCATGAAGGATCCCATTTTTATGCTATTTTTTAACACTTGCATCTATACTTATCCATATTTATGTTTTGCTCATCTTATCTATATTTATCCATATTCATTTTAGGATTTGTGAAAAAATGAAGTTGCCGCTAGTGTGTTTACACATTTATTTAACAAATGTTAGTGCATTTCCATTTGAATACCAGTTACAGCGCTATTGGCATCCTTATATATTGCATATGAAAATATTAGTTTCATAGGACAAACATGTTGTTTGTTTGCCATTGTTTAAGCAAATCCTACCCTTTTTTCACTTCCATTGCTGCCATTTTACAGGGATTTTAGCCTAGAAGTCAAGTCTAACACTCAAAAGAAGACCAGAATCTGTGTTTTGCTGTGTTTAGCTCGCTGTTTTCTTATTTGTTTTTATTTGTAAGAGTCAGTACTGCCTGAAAACAAGGACATGTTTTCATTTTTGGGAGACTGTTTGCTCAAGGATATCTCATATGAACTGCATTTTGGTCAATAGGCAGAACTTGGTAAAGATGGAGGGATATTAATGTTTTTGTCAAACATCAGTCTGACTAGGCTTTCTTTAGAGTGCCAATAAGGGCATAGATAATTCATGTATGGCTATGGGGCTATGACTAGCAAGTCCGTTTTTGGCTAGGTGTGCGAAGCTCGTGTTTAAGACACACAACATGGATTTCACTGGCACTAGTGTGTTTGTTTTGTGATGGCTTGTAATTGAGAAATAATGAGAAAGATTGAGATATTACAGTATTTTATGGTATGGTTGCATTTATAAAGTGCCTCATACCCCCTTGTGGAGTGCTGAAGTTCATTATTAGAAAAGCAGAATCCCACTACATGGAGGACTGCATGGTTGAATGAGTGTTGTATTTGTTGTGAGCGTTTATGGGAAGTATTTTGGTGTTGTGCATGAGGGACCAGAAAGATGCTTTTATTTTGTCTGGTTGGTGTTACAGGTACAAGAAATCCATATAAGCAGATACAAAGCACCAGCCTGGTCAGAGGTGCCGCGGGGTGCTGTGTGCATGTAGAGGGCTTTATCAGAGAAGGCGTAGCAACCTATCTGTAAACATGTGCAAGGCAGAGGTGCTGTCAAATTAGTAAAACAAATGGCAACAAGTGAAAGTTGATGTCTTGAGAAGCAGCAATGGAGCATTTGATGCAGGGATACTGTCTACTACTGTGCAAAGACACCTCATGAGCGAGGAAAGAAGTGGAAGGACAATTGACTTTGGCAAACTCAAAATAAACTACATAATATGAGTTTGATAGCTGCTCGGGTTTTGTTAGTTGTTTGTGTCTTATTGCACAAATTTTCATCTCATTACGGGTCACTTGTACTTAGTGATCTTGTCTCCACTGGTGATTTCAGGAGATCCCTGATTGGTTGACTCTGTGAGACACAGATTATTCATTTTTCTTTTGTGAATCAACCCTTTCAGAGTCTGAACTCGACTTGTTTGATTTCTTTGGCACTACCAAGATACGCATAGGTGGACAAAATTCCAACCAAGCTACTTTGACTAAATTACCAAATGAAGAAGATGAAACAGGTTAACTGCGTTTTAAGAAAGATGATGTGGGGGGCGGAGCCAAGATGGCGACCTGAATGGAAGCGTAGGCTCCCGGCTCCTCCAGCCTCCGAGCCCCGCACGTATATCCTGCTTGTACTCCTGTGATCGACTGGCGGCGGGGTGACGGTGAATGCGCGCAGATCTCGATCTCGATCGCGCTATCCTGACGCCTCTGACGGCCTTACAGCCGGAGCAATCCTCGAATTGGTTTTGCGACCCCGCGGCCCTGGCGCCGGGGCCTCAGTTACGAAACATGGCCGGGCGCTAGTGTGTCAACAGCGGCTAGCTGAGCCTGGGTGGGGCCGGCTCGCCGGACCGGAGTGCCTGCTGAGGGAAAACACATCGCTGGGAAGCTGATTGTGACGCGATACTGCCGGCCTATTCCCTCAAAGTGGGAGCTTGGTTTTCAACTGTTTACGATTGGAGCGCTGCGGGAGAGCTATGTCCGCTCTTCTGCCCGTTATTCGCGGGCCGCTCCCGAATTCGCCGCCATTGCTGACCTGGAGCGGTGATTGCTCCTTGGGCGTGTGTTGTGCCGGCCCCCGAGTATCACACTGCAATTTGCCTGAACCGGACTCGTCCCTGCCTTGCCTTCACTCTCCCTCCCGGATGGGCCCGTCTGCAGGTTGCCTGATTGAAAGGCAGGACATCGCCTTGCCTACTGAAGTACAGTGGTCTGGGGACTGCGGTTTGCCGAGCGATGCTGAATGGTGGGACACACAGCCAGCGCTGCTTTGTGGTGATATTCTTGCTGCTCTTCTTGCCCTGCAGTCCGATTTGAAGGAAAGAAATCGTGTTGATAGAGCGCGCGAGGTCACCCAGCCAATGATTCCGCCGTTTCCGGCTTCAGGGCCCATATACTTCCAATTCACACTATTCATTGACAGGGCGACTTCACGGGCTGCTACCAATTGTGTGTGTTCCCTACTGTTATCACTTAGTGTACCCGACTTACCATCCACCGACACGGGTACCTATAACTTCAACGGATCAGGGGCCTAGCTGTAAAAGGAAAGGCAACAAATGCAAATTCAAATGACATTCAATACTGTTTGTAAAAGGACCACGGACAACTGGAAGTTTTAAAATGTTTATCTAAAGTTCGTTTTCGTCAAGCATTAAACTTACAAGAATAAGGCAGTCAATAACCAAGATAATGAAAAGTACATAACTATAGAGAAATAAAGTCAGGGTAACCATTTAAATGCAATTATGAGATAAAGAGAAAATACTATGTATTCAAGGCAAGGAGTTTTCAGACAGTTTAAGTATGGCCGTTCTAGACCATATCAGAAAATGACAAACTGCAATGCAAAATATGATTTCCAAAAGGTAGGATAGCATAGGAACAATTTACTAATATATGCAATTGACTTTATGATTCAATAGTTTGCGGCAAAAACATGGAAAAATCAACATGTGCAAAGGTGTGTCTTTATTAAAGCAAAAGACTGAAATATAGAAAGGTGCAAGTTTAAAGAACTTAGAGCAGTATTTACCTAGACTGGTGTAGAAACCAAACCCTGGCCACGGGTCAGTTTAAGGACAGGAAACCCTCAAGGAAGGATACCCCTCAGAGGACAGCAGGTGCAGAATGGACACCCAGGACAGGACAGGATACCCTCAGATTAGGAATCAGGACAGGACCCTCAGGACAGGACAGCAAACCCTCAGGACAGGACCGCTCAGGACAGGACCGCTCAGGACAGGACCGCACCCGCAGTTTGGAAGCAACGCCTGCGCTCCACCCTCTCTGCAGCTATCGATCAAGACCCCGATTGGGTCAGCGAACTCCCAGTAAAGTGCTTCGCCAGCACTTTAAGGTTCAGTAGAACCTTAGTCTATGGTCAATTTCGGACAGAGTGCTCCGCAGCGCTCTGTATCTTCAGTCACCTATTGAGTACGATGGGTCAGTGACAGGTCAGCTAAACCAGACAAGTCGGACAATTTCCCTAGGTGAACCCAGGGTAGATATACAGTTTTGGGACAGAGTACCACCCCCCAAATGTTGCAAAGTGTCAGAATCCCCAATTTCGATTGGTCCTAAGGTAGGATTTGGGTAATACACCAATCATAACACACTATTTGGATGCTTCATTTACATATCTGGGTACCGCCTAGCGAGATCGGGGTTCCCATGAGAAACTGCATAGAAATACAATAGATATATTACATTGTTTCGGAATAAGAACATGTGATTCCGTCCTGCTAGGGTTGCAGGTCAGTTCTCAGGAGCATCTTGCCCATCACTGCCAACTGGCGGTGTTCCATCAGCCAAGGTTGTCGGTGCCCCCAGAAAGTCGCACATGCGTAGAAGGGACCTCCAAGATGGCTTTTGGTGCAGTTAGACCCCCATTCCCCGCGGTACATGAAAAGTAAGCGAAAACAAATTAATACATAGAAATAACATTATGAAAACACATCACAGGGTTTGTACTTTCAACTTATCACTATAAAATATACTTATGCAGTCTAAATGTTAGCTACATATAACAGGCACAAGAGCAGTGGCACGAGCAGTACCACGTTACTGGCAAAGCTATGTATTACGCATGCGCATACATTTCCCTCCAACTCTGCAGACACGTCAGGACACGTGAGTGTGACTGACGCATGCGCAGTAACTAAATACAAGTGGCGGCCATATTTTACGGACATGGATTAAATGCATTAGGAATACACATAGGCAAGCTTCATAAACTTTGCTTAAACTAAATATAAACGTTAGTAAGACGTACACTTATTACCTTGTTACACATAAACGAGGTTCATGAATACAGCAAGTCGCAAAATATGCGAAGCTTTGCTTCATCAGTGTGTTGGGACGTAAACTTGACGATCTTGTGTCCACACTGGAACAATCGCGATCAGATGGCTTCTGGGGGTGCGTGGACTTGCCCCTCACTGTCTTTGAGGGAGATACTGTGGTCGCACTCGAGTGCGGGGGAGACTTACAGATCCTGGTCTGTACTGATGATTGTGGACTAACATCCGTCGGCTTCTGCTCTACTGCAGGGTGCCATTGTCGACAGGATATGGGGACTTCGCCCATGGTATCGCTGCAAGTGGCCCGGACATTGTCTCGGCGACTGTTGGCTCCGGTGACTGCCTCTTCTCACCTCGCCCCTGTATTTTGGCCATGGCATAAGTATTTTGGGGTGGTATTGGGGGCGATGGACATTAGTGAAAGTGTCTTTGTCGGTGATCTATGGCGTCCTGTTTGCATTTTCATGTCGCTCTTTTACCTTCTGTGGCCATTTTGTTCCTTTATGACGATTGCAGCGGGCTTTACTGGACAGACATCCCTTGGGGGACCCACAAGATCGGGCCAAGGCTAGGCGATTTCTTTAATGTGTGACATCTGTGTGGTGGCCGGGGGGTGAATTGGCGTGTTTTTAGGCTACACTCTTTGCGCAGCTTAGGTTGCCTCTCCCCAATTTTATCGCACTTTCGATTCCTGTAGCTGCTGTGGTTTCTGGGGTAGAATGTACCTTTTTGGCTGGGGAGACCGGGAGTCTGTGTGTGTGTATATGTATGTTCCGCCTACCGATTTCTGTAACCTTTCCTTTCTTGTTCTTCTTTCTCTTTTTTGTCTATATTTCGGGTACTCGTTTTTGGGCGATAGGCACACTGCGAGGGGGGGGTAGGCCATAGCCTCTGCATGCGTGTAGGGGGGGGGTTTGTTTTGTCCTTTTTTAGTTCTATGGACCGTTATTTTACTCTCTTCCTTTTGTTTGTCTTTTCTTTCTTTCCCTCTTTTTCTGGGTCAGTATGGGGGCTAGGTGTGGAGTTGCGTGCCTTTTTCGTCTCCTTGGGGTTCACGCTCGCTTCTACGAGGTTGTTTATGTATGTGGGGTGGGTTTTGCACGATACGAACTTTGATTGTATGCCTCTTTATCCTGATTAATGTAATTCTGTACCGCTCCTCCGATTATGCATCTCCGTTTTTGGATATCCTTCTGTGCACATTGCCCTCTCGGTGCTTCAATGGACTATCTGGTCTCTGATCCTTCTTGTATTATATCTTAATTTTAAAATGGACCTTAAAGACTCTGCACTCGGTAATCGCATCCAATCTGTGGGACGTTGTAATGTTTGCTGTTTTTTTTTTACTTTGGAGACTGCTGAGCTGTATTATTGTTGCCGTATGTGCTCTGATCTGATTTCGAGGCCAGCCGGACTGGTTGTGGGCCCGTAACTGTATACTACTTTTGCACAATAAAGGTCTTTAAAAAAAAAAAGAAAAAAAAAAAAAAGAAAGATGATGTGGCTGACCGGGTCTATATGCTGAATGCAGCGAGGCACATCTAATCCAAGGTGTAACTGCTTTTCTATACGATCCATGAGCCAACTAGAGGACATCTACAATGATATCGATGTCAAATCTAGGTTAGTTGCACCAAAAATAAGATAGAAAAGTTGAAAAGACTCTCCTCAGGCCTATATCTATGACCTAAAAGAACAAAGGCTGGAGAGCACTCCTATGGTATGAGGATCTCAAATACAGGTAAAAATGAGGAACTCTCTGCATAAAAGTATTGCGGGAAAGGGCCATAGAGAAGGACATTGAAACGTAAATGAAGGGCATGTTTGCTATGCTGGTTCATGACAACACTATACCCTTCAAGCTTTAAAGAGTGAATAGAATGGATGCCAAAAAACCCAAAACTCATTAGAAAGGCACTGAGACTTAGAGTCAAGACATGATATAAATACCGCACTTTTGAGTAAGTTTACATTTTTTAGTAAGTTTACTACTTTCCAGTATACACAAATTGCACGTTTGTATCAACTTACAGTTTTGTAGTAAGTTATACATTTGTAGTAAATCCAGCACTGCACCTCGCCAACCACTGAAACTGCAACACTCTCCCATAGAAATTAATGGAAGTAGGGACTTACAATAAAACCCCATATAAAATAATGTTACATTAAATTAAATTATTTAAAATAGTTATCAATATGAATACCTTAAAAATAAGGTTTATTATATAGAAAAATAGTGCATATTTAGTATTTAATTATGCAATATTTCAATAACCTATTTTAAGTTCAAACAATAATGTTACTACATTTTATTACATTTATTTTAATTCATTCTATACATCACGTTTAATAATTATTAATTTACAATTTCACAATACTGCTGTAAACCACGCCTGATGCACTAAGTTGATCACTGCTGCTAATCTTGCATGTGGTGGTCACTAAAGGAACACTGTCTGATGTGGTCACAATTACAATGCTTATAAGAGTAGTAGCTCATGATGATTTTCATTGAACATAAGTAGCTTTTATTACAGAAAAGATTGGAGACCCCGGTTCCAGACACAAGGGATCACCCTGTATAATCCAAATCATTCAGGCTTAGAGTGCCACATTGATGCAAAAAAGATTGTTTGGACTTAATTGTTTGCTCCCTTCTGTCTAGACAAACCGATGAATCTCTTACATGCTCTAACAAGATCAAATGCATGTGTCAGGAGCTGCTTTTATTCATCCCAGGTTTGGTTGGATGGTATTTTACAAATCTAAATGTGTACTACTGTGCATGGAATGGTAAAAGGCTTTGTAATTTTTCAGCTCAGGGTGAACTGTACTAGCTAATCCTATGCTTAAAATCTTTGCTGGAAAAAAATCAGAAGGCTTTGTTACCTTTCCTAGCTCGGCATGGCTAGCACTATAATAATCCAATGCTTGAAAATCCTGCTGAAAAAAAGAGACATTTGAGGAGAGCTGATTTAAAGTGTCAGTGGTGTTGTAAAGTGCTGAGATTAAGCTACTCTGTGACAGCAGCTTCATGGAATATATATATATATATATATATATATATATATGTGTGTGTGTGTGTGTGGTGTGTGTGTGTGTGTGTATTTCTTTCTCTCTGTGTCTCCCTCTCTCTCTATCATAGAGAGAATCTAAATGCACCACTGAGCTCATATAGAGAGAGAGAAAGTCTGAATGCACCCCTGGGCCCTTTTTAACACTAAAATCGATATTAGATCTTACCCCACACTCTGCTGCAAAAGTATTTATTTTAATGTGCTAACATCACTGGTATCAACACCAATATTTATCAGAAGGCTTGCGATAAGCACCAGATTACATTACTTAAGGTCAGATTCATTTTATTTTAAGCACAGGAGATGAAGTAATTTGCCCAGAGACAATGTAAGAACTCAGACCTGGTTCCCCAGATGGCACCTCTGGCCATTAATCCAGATCCATATTCTCAATTTGTGTAAAAAAGTCATACCCAAGTGGGATGATTGTGTATGGGCACATTCTCTGTTGGAATGACTTTGTGAAGTAAAAAAAAAACATCAACAAAAAATACAGTATGGTTCATTCAGAGTTTTCCTTTGGAATTATTGGAGGGTTTTGTTTTAAATCTGGACTCAGGGATATAATTCAGCACCTTTTCACCAGTGGTGCTAGAACTCTTTTCGGAGTGGGGGTACTAATATCCATAATGTTACATCACTGAAGTCATAAGGATTGTGAAAAATCCTAGTTTCACACAAAGTGTAGCAAATCTATTCAGCAGGAAAGCGGTAGGGGTGTAGAAAGCAGTTGGTGATGTGTTCTGTAGCACACTAACACATATATTACTAAAGCATCGTGCTGTAGCGCACAGTTATTTACAGAAAGCAAATTTTCATTGAAATGACCACTAAATTTGCATGGAAAGAGTTTTACTGATAAAAATATAGAGCACGTAAACATTGTGTGGAAATCGGATTAAGTAAATATTTATCATTTGTGCATCACCAAGTGAAAGTGTCTTGATTTGCTTTGATCCTATTGAAACCTTTGTTTCAATTCCACTTCCAAATTTTAAAAAAAGTACTTAATTTTTGCTTTCCTTGCTGCTGACATATTCTGAAATATATGTGCGGTTTATTTACAGGTTTTTAAATTGTGTGTTGCAAACAAATTGCATTATACAGCCTTTCATCTCGCACTCGATGTACCCCAGCAGATTGTCATATAGTTAATTAAAAAAATTCCACTCTCATTTTAGATATAGAAAGAAAAGTAAACACCAGTCCCCATGTTAAGGAATAAGCAACAATATTGCAAAAGGCATAGGCTAACATTCGGCCTCTGTCTTTGAAGAACAGCAAATGTTATTCGATAAATACAAATATTAAGGCATTGTTATTAATTGCTCTTCCGTGACCCACCAGAAATTGGCTGGCGACTCACAAGTGGGTTGCAAATCGCATCCTACAGTTTGGCAAATGCTACTCTAGTGGAATGCACACACTACTTTGTTCATTCCATGAAAAGGTGTCCTACTGTTTTCTAGACAGGCGGTTGGTTGGTTATGCCATACAGTATTCTGGTAGTTGAATATGGCTTCTTAGATTCGAGGCTCCACTCATTGAACTATGGGAGGCATCAATATAGGCAACTGTATGCAGGTTATAATGTGGAAATAAGGGTGGCATATTCCATTGATTTGCTCGTGAAGCACTTCTGGTATTCTGGCTAGTTGCTGTCAGCATTTGGTAGAATGAGTGAGCGTTCTTATTCCCATGGATTCTTTCTCTGTCTCTTTAAAAATTCTTTATAGATTGTCATACATATTGTATAAAGCACATAACTTTAACTATACATCATTATACGGTACTTTAGCCATTAAACTAAAAATTCATATCCATTGTGCCAGAGGAGCCCATAGGCTCTGACCAAACATCTTTTTTCTTACCCGTTTTGATTTGTATGCAGTCGCCAAATAATATGTAGATAATAACCTAGATTGCCAATTATTAAAGACTGGTGGATCTAAATCTAACCATTGAGAAGTGATACAGAACCGAAAGATTGACATACAGATAAATAAAAATCCTTCCTCTGCTTCAGTCCTGGATCCCGCTTGATCTGCTTGGATGCCAAGGATTACCATCTGTGGTGATAATTTCAATCGAATCCCCAAACTAACATTTACAAAATGTTGAACATCAGTTATAAATTGCAACAATTTAGGGCAATGAAAAAACATATGAAGGGAATCTGCAGAGATACATCCACATCGGTTACATTTATCACCTCTTTTCGATTTCCATTTTGCCAATTTGGCAGGGGTATAATACAAATCGCATATAGACATTAAGGGGCCGATTATGATGGCGGACGGACTTGAGTCTGTCCGCCCCATAGAGTAGGAGGGACCGTCCGCAGGGGCAGCGGCGGTCTCTCCGTGCAAATTAGGATGTGACCGCCACCCTGGCGGTCACATCCTGTATTTTTATCATTGCGGCGGGTGCTGCTTGAAGCAGCACCCGCCGCAATGATAAAAATGTAAGTTGTGCATTTGCATGCACAAAGCGGCAGGCACCGCGCGGTGCCTGCCGCTTTGCGCAGGCAAATGCAGGGGGTACCATAGGTACCCCCCATGTGCACCCCCTTCACCCCTGGGGGCCCGCAACGGGCCCCCAATCAAAAATCCGTATGCCTTTGCACGGCGGAAATGCCGCCGTGTAAAGACATGTTCCTCCAGACATCCTAATATGACTGGCGGTGTCTGATAGACACCGCCAGCCATGTTAGTGCTTTTCCGCCGCGGACGGGAGGCGACCGTGGCGGAAAAGCTGCAGACTGAAAAACGATCCCCCAGCCATCCTAATCTGGCGGGGGGTCTTTTTCAGTCCGCTGCGGTTTTCCCGCATCCTCCGGGCCGGCAGTGGCTTCCGCCGGCCCGGAGGATGCGGGAAAACCGCCATCGTAATCGGGCCCAAAGTGTTGACTTTTTAATGAACCATTAATCAGAACTTTGGTTGCTAATTCTATTATTCTAGTCATGACTACGTTATCAATTCCCAACTTTCTCCGCCACCTATCTTCAAAAATACATAAATCATCTTGTAGGCAATTTAACAAAAGCTGATAAACTGAACCAATCTTTACTTTCACTCTTATAGCTTCTAATATATTAATTCTTTCTACATTTAGCTGATCCTGCATCCTCATTTTATCCAAAAAACTTCGTATTTGTAAATACTTAAAGAAATCTGTCCTAGGCAAATTATATTTATGCTGCAACCAAGTAAAAGAGGCAATTTGGTCTCCCTGGCATAAATCTCCTAATGTACAAATCCCTGCTGAATGCCACCTATCCATCACCTGGTCCCTAAAAATATCTGGTAATGTATGACAGGTGTTTAGAGGTGTATAGCAATTCAAATTAGAATTCAAACCGAATCTAACCTTTAATCTTTTCCAGATTTCAAAAGCCGTCAATAAAATTTTAAATTTCGTTTTTTAATAATAACTGGGCTCAATTATTTTAACTAGACATTGTCTGTCCTCTTCACCCAATACCATTTCATAAATTGAGGGCCTAACAGGTTCTTCTATCATTACCTCATGAAAGATCAAGACACCCATATGTTTCAACAAAGCAGCCCAATAATACAGCCGACAATTTGGAATCCCCACCCCCCCTCTCTCTGGGTAATGTACACCACTTCATTGCTCTCCTGGACCTACGATAACCCCAGAAAAACCTAGAGCAAACCCTCTCAATTTTGACAAAAAAAGAAGTTGGAAAAAGCAAAGGGATCGTTCGAAATAGATACAAAAATTTCGGAAAAATTTACATTTTTAAAACATTACTGCGACCATACAGAGATAAATGAAGATTATTCAGCCTTTCAAGAGTTTTATTTACTGAAACTACTATAGGATCCACATTCAGCCGAACTATATCATCTATCTTTGCAGAGATTTTGATACCTAAATAGAGGGCTTCAGAAGAAAAAGTCATATCTATTGGCCGACCTACATCCGAATGAATGAGCTGCGTTTTAGCAATATTCAGTTTATGGCCGGAATATACCCCAAATCTTTCAGCCAATTCTACTAACTTTGGTAAAGCATTCTTAATATCTGTGGTTGCAATAGCAACATCATCTGCATATGCAAATACCTGATATGCTGCCTGATGCATCCTAACCGGGTTGATTCCTGCTTCTTTTTCTAATCTATTTAAAAAGGGCTCAATATAAAGAGCAAATAACAATGGGGAACAAGGGCAACCTTACCTGGTCCCCCTTGTTATTGGCAAACTGTCCGAGACACACACAGTAATGCGAACTGTAGCCTTCGGGGAGATATATAGTGTTTGTATCGCATTAATGAATTCTTTAGGGAATCCTTTCCATCTTAGAGTGGACCATAAACATTTCCAGGAAACCCCGTCAAATGCTTTTTCAGCATCTAACAGGGCCACTGCAACAGGAGATCTTGTAGCTTGTGCCCAATCCAAGAGGGAAATAATCCTTTTCACATTCTCTGTTATATCTCGATTTAAAATAAATCCATGCTGCCTTATTGAGACTAAACTTGGCATTAAATCATTCAATCTTTGGCTAATATCTTCGAGTACACCTTACTATCAGCGTTGATGAGTGAGATTGGCCTATACGAAGCCATATCAGTATCGGCCTTATCTTTCTTCTTAAACATTACAATAGTTGCCATAGGCCAGGATTCTGGGGGATTACCTGAAAAAGCTTGTTGAAATAAATCTATCAATTCTGATTTTAGTACTTTTCTAAAAGTACGATAGAATTCAAGGGGGATATTACCTGATCTGGTCCCATAGCTTTCCCTGAAACTAAAGCTAATAAAACTGCTTCAATTTCCTCCCACTTTATAGGGGCTGCTAACAGAGCTTTTTGTATTTCTGTGAGTTCTGTGGTATCTAAATTCTCCAAATATTCCACAGCGCCGTTTTCAGCTCGCTCCCCATCTATCGGTTCACTATATAATGCTTGTTAAAAATCTTGAAATGCTTTTAGTATACCCGTTTTAGATTCTTGCACAGCCCCCTTCAAGTCAAAAATCTTTAAATATCATTAAGAACCGCCTTTTGACGTAATCTTTTTGCCAGGACCCTTCCAGTTTGTTCACTAAATTCGTAACATTCTGCATTATGTTGTCTATGTTTAGCTGCAATTTGATCTGCTATATTAGAGTACACTAAAGCCCTTTTGGTTGTTAAATCTTGTTGTGCACCTTCTATATCCTCACCCAGTCTAATCTTATCCGCTAACTCACGTTCTGCCTTCATAACCATATCTATTTCGTTCTTAAATTTAATCCATCCTGCTTTGCGACGAAAATTCGAGTAGCTCAAAGTCTCTCCCCTAACTGTCGCCTTGAATGCATCCCAGACTATATTATTTGATGCAGTACTTTTATTAATTAAAAAAAATTCCTCTATAAATTTAGCCATATGTTGACAATAGTCCTCCTCTAGTAGTAAGTTTCTTTCAAAAGACCACATAATACCTCTCCCTTTTCTTATCTGTGAGTCCAACATTAATTCAAGTATTAGAGGATAATGGTCAGATATAAGTTTTGGTAAGATTTCAATTTTACCTTTTACTGTAAACTGCTGTGAAATAAAAAAGTAGTCCAACCGCACAAATTTCTTGTGTGGGGCTGAAAAATAAGTATATCCTACTTCTTCTGCGTGGAGCCTGTTCCAAACGTCAATAAACCCATGTTCTATAGTTAACTCACGTAGGGCCCTAAAAAGCCGAATTTTTTTCCCAGCGTATCTTCCATTCTTCCTAATACCGAAGTACGCATCCGTGTGAATATTCAAGTCCCCACAAATAATCAGTGGTTGAGGCCATAAAGCTAATTCGACATTAATAAAATCCATAAGCTCTGAATCATCTAAATTAGGACCATATAAAGTACACATGGTGACCCTATTCTCATCGATCTTAAATTCCCCCAAAACCCATCTTCCCCATTTAACTTCCCTGGACCTTAAACAAATCCCTAAACCCCGTTTCATGAGAATAGCTACCCCTCTCTTAATCCCTGTTTGTTTTGAGCACAAAACTAATACTAAACCTAGATTTTTCAGCCAACCTCTCTTTTCCCATGCTTATGTGCGTTTCCTGTAAACATAATATGTCAATTCGCAATAATTGAATAATTTTAGACAATACATCCCTTTTCTTTGGATCATTAAGCCCATTAATATTTAACGTACATATCCTTAGTTTCCTATCCATTTTTTATTGAAAAAAGTTGTTGAAAAGAGACAACAACCTTTCTTGTTTTCAACATATATGAATTGCTTTTCATATCTAGCGTACCTCTTTTTAACATTTATGTAATGATGAGCCATACGGTATGTCACCAGAAAAAAAAATAGTACAAACTTCAAAGAATCAGTGAATGCTGCTGAATTTTCACCCCCACCACATCCCCACCTCCACCCTTCCCTTCACCCTGAAACCCCCCCTTCTCCCCCCGTCCCACCCAACCCACCATATGAGGCACAAGGACTATGAGTCCCTGAGAATATGGAGTGCCACCCTCTCCACCCCTCTTCTAGGTTGGAAAAAGAACACCATTTTCAATAAACTAAACTTTGGATCCCATTAGACCGGGTGTTAACACTCTTGACAGATATGAACCGGCTTGTCATCATCATCATAGTGACAACAAATATTATTTGGACATGATCTCAGAAAAAAAAACGGGTTTGACCCTTTACAATAGTTTTTAGCTTAGCAGGATTCTGAAGATAGACTACCGCTCCCTTTTCTTGAAACCCAGGAATAAGCTGACGCAAATGCCAACGTTTGGACACCGTGGCTTGACAGAAATCAGGCCTGACAAAAAAATTACAACCTTTGGCCTGCCTTCTCTTATCAGGTCTAGCTAGCCCTAAAACAGGTTCCCTAGCTAAAAAATTGTTAAATTGAACAAGAATAGCTCTTGGGCGATCTTCTCTTTGCGTTCCTTTATTTATGGTAAAGGGAAACCGATGCGCCATCTATATCTCAGTATTCCAATCCCACAAAGTCAGCTCTGGGAGGGCCGCTAGGGAGATGGGAAGGGGGCCGAGGAAGAGTGCCAATGGGCAGGAGGGCAAGACAAGCACAGGCGAAGAAAAGGGAAAGTCAGAGAGAGGAGGCTCGGAGGAGATTGAGCACACACACACAGACAGAGAGGATGAGGAGGAAAGGTGAGGGAGGGGGCGAGAGAGAGAAACAGGGCAGTGGAGAGAGAGAGTGTGATTAGGCAGGGAAGGGAAAAGGGAAGGAGTGAGTTAGAGGGAGTGAAATAGGCACAGGAAAATGGAGCGAGAAGAGAGGGCAGGTGAGGGGTGATATGAAAACGAGGCAGGAAGCACCAGTGGGAAAAATGGAGTGAGGGATAGGACTGGAAAGGGGATAGAGAAAGGGAGTGAGAGAAGGAATGAGGGATGAAGCAAGGAAGGGGGTTAGAGTGAAAGAGGGGTGTGAGAGAAATAAGACTAGAGAGGAGATGGACGTAAGGGGTGGGATAAAGGAAACGCACTGATGAGAAAAGAAAGTGTTTTCATTGATGGTGGAGGGGAGAAGAGAAGAGGCGGAGGAGGGAGAATGCGATAATGGTGGAGAGAACCAGAGGGGTGGAGGCGGAGGAGAGAGGTGGACTATACAGGGAAGAAGGAAATGAAGAGGGAAAAAGAAAAAGGGAAAGGGATGTGATGAAAGGGAAAGAAAGAATGGAGGAAGAGAAGGAGAGACAGACGGGGGAGGAACGATATGCAACAGTTAACAACTGAGAGCGAAGGAGAAGCAATGTACTCTGCTCTTGCATGTGTAGAAAAGAAAAAACATCATTTAACGGGCGATGCCTAAAAACAAGTCCAGGGCAATACACAGCTGATGTAAACCATCGACCAATTTAGACAGAAAAATAATTCGAATAATTGCAGGGAAACTGGAAGAGCATCAGCGGAAGCAAGGCCCCTTGTTTTGTTTTCTTGGGCGGAACTGTCCTTTTCGTTAGCGCCTCTGAAAATAGGCAGCAGCACTTTCTTCCAAGCGCTGACAGAGCGCTCTCACCCATCACTGGAATGGGCCTATTTTGAGGGGAGGACAGGGTCAACGACCTGGGGATTTATTTTCACCCATAGCCCTCCCACCTTGGGCTGTGTGGGGATCTGCGAGTAGGAAATTGTGTGTAGTGGGGTTTGGCGGGCGGAGATGTCTGGCATGAGGGTGTACGTAACTCGGTGTCGTTGGCACTGACTGGGCAGGTGATTCATGCACGATTTGGAGACAGCAGTTCCGGTTCAGAACCCGCCTGGTATCAGGCACACGTTTGTATCACAGGTCCGGGACTGGGCCAGGTCCGACTCCGAGGTCCTGCCTGGTCCAGTCATAAATAGACTCACCTGCGGCTGTGGGCGGTAGACAGGGGGAATTAAATTATGGGGTCAGTCTGGCCTCTGAGAGCGAGCGATGCCTGCCGCTCCTCGACCTCGCCTCAGAGTCACGCGCTCTTTTACTTTTAATTGCGCATGAGCAATGAGCATCACCAGGCAGCAGACCCCACCCTAAGGCTGAACTAAACTAAAACCGTGACATGTAGAGGTGGAGGCGGTGACATCTGCGAGCAGTTACGTCATCATGATCACATGGTTAGGTGGGTTTTAAATTATAACGAGTCAGGACTGATCTGCCTGCTGCCTAGATGACAGAGAAATCGGCCGGCGGGTCAGGTCACTGCTCACGTCACAGCACCAGCTTTATAGGCAGAGAACCGCCACGAGAATTGCTCAGGAATGGAAGTTATTAATGCAATGTTTGTTTGCACGGTCGGTCCGACATGGCCAAATCGGCCCCCAGCAAGAGAACCGGCCCCCCTGTCTCAAAACCGGCCCCCAACTCATCCAGCCTACCGGGGGATTGCCCGGTGCCCGAAATTGCCAGTCCAGCCCTGTCTGGGAACGCTTCTGTAAAAAGCTCGCATACAAATTTACAAACATCAGACGCTTCTCTTCCCTCCGGAACCCCCAAAATTCTTAAATTATTCCTTGATGGCAGAGGCAAGATGGCGGCCGCAGAGATGGCTGTGTGAGCAGCTAGCTTCCCGCTCCTGGTTGGGAAAAGAAGGACGTGATGCGGTGTGTTCACGGTGCTCTTCATAACTGGGTCTAGCCTGGAAAAACTTAGGATTTTGCAAATTCAGGAAATTTAACTTATCTGACTCTTCAAGAGAAGCTTGTGGGTAATTAAGAATAGACCACGAGTTCGAAACACGGAAGGTTGGATGGTCTGGCAGCTGCTGCTTCTCGAAACGCAGAGAGCGCCGGTTTGGCGGTTCCCGTTTTTTTTTCCCGGACTGCCTCTGGGAGTAATCCGTGCAAGTGGAGGAGCGCGGATTAAATGCCTCCGAAACCGATGACCGGAAGTGGAAAGACGAAAGTTCAGCCCGCGCCGACAGCAGGTATGGAGGGAGAAACTCACGGAGAGGCGGGAGAACAAACTGTTTCACAGGCTCCTTCACTTGTGTGTCTAAAGAAAGGAGGGGAACGATTTACAAAAACAAGCTTAGTCGCTCGTACTGGAAAACAGGCGACACACACATTACCTGAGCTATTTGGGAAGCAGTTGTCGAAGAATATACAGGCAACGAGCTTAGAGACGCAATTAAAAGATTCACCAAACACCGTAAATAAAGATACTTCTCTGGGTTCTTCTCCTGCTCAGGCCGTACAATTTCCTTTAGACTCTTCTTCGAGTGGACCCCAAAGGGAAATAACAGAAATACTATCTGACAACTCAGGAAAACACAGAGGATTAGGAGATACCGGTGTAATTAATCCAGTGACTGGCATTATGGGAGTTGGAGTCCCCCTGAATTTTTCTGAAGAAGAAATCAATGGAAGTTTGAGTCACCCCGTTTCTGTTATAGAGTCAGTTGTGGCAATGGAAAGTGCTTGCTCACAGGATTTGACTGGTTCCCAGGATATTGCAGATAATATTTTTTCAATGTCTGATCACTCATCTGATGGGAGTCTGAGTAAAGATTGGGCTGATTATCAAGACGATGCGAGTAGTTTGGATGAGGAGATGAGAACGAATGAGACCCTTTCAGGCATAACTACAGTTAAAAAATATAGAGTGAGAAAGACTCAAAATGGTAAAAACAAATCTTTGTACATGGGTGTGGGCTCTCCAGAACTTAGTATACAGGGGATTCCTCCCGTTGAGGCTCAAAGACCAGACAAACGGAGTCCAGAGCAGGAAGTAACATTATCTATGATATATCAGACAATGATGGAACATAGAGCGGAAATAAAGTTGGAAAACACTCGCACACAAGCTACATGTCGAAAGGTTCAGAATGCTATACGGCGAGTTGCCAAAACATGTTCAGATATCTCGCTCAGAATGACGGAAGCAGAATCAAGAATATCAACACTGGAGGATGATATGGCCGCTCAGAAACTTGAAATTAGCTTTATAAAATCCCAACGAGATGACATTAACTTGAAACTATCAGATTTGGAAAATCAAGCACGAAGGAATCATTTAAGATTCTTTCTCTGTCTCATGTCTTTCTGGTGGTTTTAGCTTTGTCAGAAGGCCAAATCTCAGAATAATGTCCTACTTATTTGTGCTGCATGTGTGACTGTTTTGTGCAAATTATGTGTAAAACAATGTGTTTTGTTTAATGAATGTTGTCATGACCTTTGCTGATGCCAGTGCACATGGAGTGTACAAAGGTCATTTACATGCACAGAATCTGGCCTGTGTACCTGGCAGTGTTGTGTTTATTAATGTACTTTCTTTTTTTTTAAAACACATTTTATTTTGTTATTCCAGTGAAGTTTGGGGATTAGCCCTACAAGTACCTGTAAGAGAGCAGATAAATCAGGAATACCGACATTTTCAAATACTTGCAATACCTGCGAACATGCAGGGTACACAACGTGAGCAACATGCAGATTGTACCAGGTTCAAGTAATTATACCAAGGATACGTTCATAGATTGACAGACCATTACATAATATGGAACAAGTAGGTCAAAGGAAATGTACTTATATAGTGATTTCTGTTAGAGGACCATAGATGGTAAAGGGGGGAGATCGATTCCATGATACGTCGACCAATTAATGTACTTTTTGATACTTTCAGTATACAAGATATTTTCAAAGTTTTGTTACATTATGATTACTCACCCTGCTTTCCCAGGCCAATAATGTCTAGCTAGCTGTATGGGCCATTGGTGCAGGATAATTTGCCCCATGTTTACATTCTCAAAACACTTACCTACCACAGTTTTTACGTTCCATAAATGTCTGTTTAATTTCATCTTTTAAATCCTCTGACAAAGCGCCCTGCATTAGGATACCATCTTCCCAAACCCAGATTTTGACTTATTTTAACCTCTAGATATTTGTCAAATTTGGTTTTGATGAAGCCAGGTTCCACGTTCTAGACTTACTCTGGAACCCTCGGACGATGGCATGTTGGTGCCTGCCTGAAAGTTTGGAGGGTAGGAAAATCATTGACAATTTATACATTACATTTCCTGTTGCCCATGTTGCTAAAAGAACACAGACTCCAAATCAAGAGTTAGTGGGTTTATTACAATGCCAAGAAAAGTTGAATTCTACAAATGGAAAGGAGCATCAAAGTATCCGCTATGGTATCCGATCAATTATTGTTTTTCGAGAATCAAATCCCTAGGCAAACTTGTTTCATGTGTGTTTTCCATTTATTAATTCAAAGGAAAATCATAGCTCCAAAATATAACAGTATCCAATCGTCAGCCAAATATAACAACATCCAATCATCAGCCTACGTGTTTCGTCCTCACTTGGACGTCATCAGGGCTTGGAAAAAGGATAAGTACACAAATCAATATAAATACCTATGTATTGTTAGAAAATCAATAATTCCATCACATTTCCCAAAATTAAAAACATCATATTAATTTCATGCTTCAACAGCCCCTCCGTGTCTGCCTATTTACAATCTAATTTCCGTATGTTATCCCCATAAAGAAAGTTCCATTAATGGTTTTTTTAATAGAAAACATCATGTGGTATCAACACCCTCCTTATTGCTACCAATCCTTATAAATGTCTCTCATGTACTATATACACTGTTATTGCCATGCACCATGAAATTATATTTGAACTTCTGGCAAAAATGAATCATACATAAATCTCGAAAATTCTTATTCGTCATTAAGTCCCCTACAGCCAAACTGTTTGCTAAATTTCTTTTGTCGCCTTTTAGAACATACCTCCAATGTATCTCCTAAGTGTTTATCCTTATAGTTCTTCAGCTCTTCATTAGCTCAACCCATACAAGTGGAAAAGATTGTCCTGAACATAAAATATATATATATATATGTATGCTTAAAACCAATTTATAAAGCCCTATTCGCTTTGGGAAATTATTTTGCTAAATCTCATTTTTATATTTAACTTTTTACATACCCCCAAACAGAGACATAATGAGAAAGCGGAATCCTGTACCTTTTCCTAACATATTATCCAATTATGAACACAAAATACTTATTGTTCTCATGATTATTAGTCACCAGGCTCTATAGATATATTGCTCAAAAGCCCCAGTCAGGCAAAGCTTAGCCATATCACCTCCAGGGTCTCACCTCTTGCCAGAGTGTCTTATAAGAGAACCAGGAGGTGATATGGGGTAGCTTTGCCTGACTGGGCATACAACATACAAACACCTCAAGACGAGGGTATAAAAGTACATGGGCACTAATACAAAGCCAAACTTACGGACAAGGTTTAAACAGTGCAACACGCACAAGATGACCAATTCCAATAGCATTACGCAAAAGATTAGTGCAACAATATCAAGAGTTTTCTTCATTGGAGGTTCGTATGTAAAAAGCATTACTATAACCCTACTCTACTACTAACGTGACATCCCTACTTAGC
Source organism: Lissotriton helveticus (assembly GCF_964261635.1). Taxonomy (NCBI): domain Eukaryota; kingdom Metazoa; phylum Chordata; class Amphibia; order Caudata; family Salamandridae; genus Lissotriton; species Lissotriton helveticus. The sequence goes on from NC_136067.1 coordinate 994,647,562, forward strand.
ATTCCCCAGGCAAGTACAGGAAAAGGTGTCAGCGCAAGAAGACTTCCTAAGAAGTACACTCACGTTGAATGGGTCAAGTAGCATAAAGCTACAGAGCTCGTCCTAAGATGCTCTCTTTTCTGCAGTTCTGGGCGAAGTTCCCCCAGGCTCTGTCCCTAACTCCAACACCAAATCATAGGACACACCCCTTGTCACATCACACCATCATCCCATCCAACTAGACACCTCCTCATAGGTAAATTTCCATGTGGTAGCGATACTCCCATGCTCCTGCTCGATGACCTTGATTTCCAGACCTTCTCCGGTGAGAATGAACACTGTCTAATGTTATCAGTATCGCTTATTCAAATGTATCCTCTCCTCCCCAAGCATAAACTCCTTAAACAAAAGCGTTATTCTAACTAACAAAGATGAATTTCTCCAACTTCAACAGAAACGTGAGAAAGGACAAACTCTGCATACACATGAATAATATTAGCAAATTATTTACGAGAGGCAGTGGCGGTTTCCAGGCCGGGCATTGTCAGATACGGTTTTTATTGAAGAGCTCAGACTGGCAGTGGAGAACTATTTTGACATTAATATGGGGTCTGTGGACACGTGGGTGGTGCTATGGGAGGGCTTTAAGGCTTATATTAGGGGCGTCTGCATCCCCAAGCATGGCGGGGTCTTGCGTGACCTCCACTCCTCCTTGAATCGTATTGAAAGCGACATCGCCGCTTTGGACCGCGACATGCTGGAGGCGCCTTCGGGGGCCGGGGAGGCGAGGCACTTGGAGCTGCTCATGGAGTTTCGGGAGGCCGCGGAAAGAGAACTGTTGTTCCTCAGTAGAAAACAGGTTGCGTGAAAATATGGTGAGGGCGATCGCCCGGGTAAACTGCTGGCTAACACTCTGCGCCCCCCGCTTGACACTGCTTGCGTCACCGTCATGACGGGCCCCAACGACACTCCGCTACACTCTACTCCAGACATTTGCAATAATTTCTTTCCTATTACAAATAACTTTACACTTCCACACTCATGGGAGACCTGCGCGATCAGGGGGATTATTTATCGGAGGTCGCCCTAGTGTATTTGGAACGCTACATGCAGGATTTTTTGTCGGTCCCCATTACTCCGGATAGTATTGTGGAGGCCATTGACGCACTGCGGGGGTCTTCGGCGCCGGGTCTGGATGGGTTTTCGTCTGACTTTTACAAGGCGTATAAAGATATTCTAGTTCCTAGATTGGTGGAGGTATATGCGGAGGTCGGTATCCTTCCCCCTACGTTCAGGGAGGCTGTGATTATCCTTCTGCCTAAACCCGGGAAGGACCCTAAATTGTGTGGCTCTTATCGGCCATTGTCGTTGTTGAACCTAGATTATAAAATACTGGCCAAGGTTATTGCAATCCGGCTGTCTCTATTGATGGAGTCTATCATATCGCCAGCGCAGTCGGGATTCGTTCCGCACAGATCCACCTCTCTTAACTTGAGGACTCTGTACACTGTGTTGCACAGGATCGACCCTTCCACGCCTGCCGCTGCTGTATTTTTGGATGCGGAGAAGGCATTCGACTCCCTTGAATGGCCCTTTTTCCTTTCTTCAAAAGAGGTGGGACTGTCTCCAGTCCCCGGAAAAGCACAGCAAAACGCCACTTTGGGCTATACCTATTTACGAACATTCATTTTAACTTATTCCACATTTGTCCATAGTGATCCAATATTCATCATCAGTATTCCAAATCTTCCACAAACGAGACAACGCACTTCGTGTACACGTTAATTTCCAAGTTTCTAATATTCTCATGGTGTCCCTAGGACTTTGACCAAGAATATGACGAAGACGTGAGTTCATTTCAGGCAATATTTATTGTCACATAACCCAATGCATTTCGGGCATCCAGCCCTTCTTCGGGGGTCACTGTAAGTTATAAAAATGCAACAAGATTACTAGGCTGTTAAATCCCTGTAGATACAATTAACATTGTTTAAGCATGTCCGACCTTATTTATCCCTTACTCCTCCTAAAAAAGACATCCCAATCTATTCTCAATAAATCTACACATGTTAACACAAAAATGCAACCTCAGACTTGAACCCCTGTTGTTTGCGCACTGTTTCATGCTGCATTAGCGCGCTAAGCCACCCCCTTTTCCTGATGACATCCACCCTTCTTTTCAAACACAGTTTCAACTTTTATAGCAATGTTCTATCAAAATACGTGAAAAACAAGTTTATCAGATAATATGAACACTATATTATATGCCATGAACTGTAATCATAAGTATAACAGAAAACAAACAGTGAATCTTGTCTTTTATCACATTTAAAACTAACGGTATTTAACCTGAATAGCCTTATCTAGGAGCCACTAAAAAAGGCCCCGTGTCCTTTGCAGTTCATAAATAAACTGTTCTCCTAACTTACACGTACCTGATATCCCAACGTTAACGGCTACATTGCCTCACTGCTGAAAAAAAGAGAGTTACTGTTCCACCCGTTTTCCCTCTTTTAAAACAAAATGTCTTGCGCTCCAATAGGTCCAAATCAGATGAAGGTTCCCACCCTCTCCCACCTGGTGAAGTAATTATATTTGAGCTCTGTGTTTTCATCAAACTACATCTCCCACCTTTCCCTGGTCCCATGTGCAATTGATTTTGACTGTAAAGACATCTATAATCCCGGCAATATACATCAATCCGACAGTGCTTCTTAAAATCATGCTACTTCTACATTCTCAAACAGTCCAGTAGTTGAATTCAGTTCTCCTGCTGCCGTCCCCATGAACCACGATGATGGTCTTGGTGTGCGATCTCGTGTACTCAAACAACATTATGATCGTTCCTTGTGGGTGCAGTCCTGGTGTTTGGGCTATAGTTATGATAAATGTTAATGAAGGCAGGATGCACACCTCTTCTTACAATATTTTTAAGCTATCATTTTTAAACCATTTTAATCCTTAGGTGCGTGCAATTTTCCATAGTGCTGTGCCCTAAGCACAAGGTACTAACTTCAAAAGAGGTGGGACTGTCTCCAGTCCCCGGAAAAGCACAGCAAAACGCCACTTTGGGCTATACCTATTTACGACATTCATTTTAACTTATTCCACATTTGTCCATAGTGATCCAATATTCATCATCAGTATTCCAAATCTTCCACAAACGAGACAACGCACTTCGTGTACACGTTAATTTCCAAGTTTCTAATATTCTCATGGTGTCCCTAGGACTTTGACCAAGAATATGACGAAGACGTGAGTTCATTTCAGGCAATATTTATTGTCACATAACCCAATGCATTTCGGGCATCCAGCCCTTCTTCGGGGGTCACTGTAAGTTATAAAAATGCAACAAGATTACTAGGCTGTTAAATCCCTGTAGATACAATTAACATTGTTTAAGCATGTCCGACCTTATTTATCCCTTACTCCTCCTAAAAAAGACATCCCAATCTATTCTCAATAAATCTACACATGTTAACACAAAAATGCAACCTCAGACTTGAACCCCTGTTGTTTGCGCACTGTTTCATGCTGCATTAGCGCGCTAAGCCACCCCCTTTTCCTGATGACATCCACCCTTCTTTTCAAACACAGTTTCAACTTTTATAGCAATGTTCTATCAAAATACGTGAAAAACAAGTTTATCAGATAATATGAACACTATATTATATGCCATGAACTGTAATCATAAGTATAACAGAAAACAAACAGTGAATCTTGTCTTTTATCACATTTAAAACTAACGGTATTTAACCTGAATAGCCTTATCTAGGAGCCACTAAAAAAGGCCCCGTGTCCTTTGCAGTTCATAAATAAACTGTTCTCCTAACTTACACGTACCTGATATCCCAACGTTAACGGCTACATTGCCTCACTGCTGAAAAAAAGAGAGTTACTGTTCCACCCGTTTTCCCTCTTTTAAAACAACATGTCTTGCGCTCCAATAGGTCCAAATCAGATGAAGGTTCCCACCCTCTCCCACCTGGTGAAGTAATTATATTTGAGCTCTGTGTTTTCATCAAACTACATCTCCCACCTTTCCCTGGTCCCATGTGCAATTGATTTTGACTGTAAAGACATCTATAATCCCGGCAATATACATCAATCCGACAGTGCTTCTTAAAATCATGCTACTTCTACATTCTCAAACAGTCCAGTAGTTGAATTCAGTTCTCCTGCTGCCGTCCCCATGAACCACGATGATGGTCTTGGTGTGCGATCTCGTGTACTCAAACAACATTATGATCGTTCCTTGTGGGTGCAGTCCTGGTGTTTGGGCTATAGTTATGATAAATGTTAATGAAGGCAGGATGCACACCTCTTCTTACAATATTTTTAAGCTATAATTTTTAAACCATTTTAATCCTTAGGTGCGTGCAATTTTCCATAGTGCTGTGCCCTAAGCACAAGGTACTAACTTCAAAAGAGGTGGGACTGTCTCCAGTCCCCGGAAAAGCACAGCAAAACGCCACTTTGGGCTATACCTATTTACGAACATTCATTTTAACTTATTCCACATTTGTCCATAGTGATCCAATATTCATCATCAGTATTCCAAATCTTCCACAAACGAGACAACGCACTTCGTGTACACGTTAATTTCCAAGTTTCTAATATTCTCATGGTGTCACTAGGACTTTGACCAAGAATATGACGAAGACGTGAGTTCATTTCAGGCAATATTTATTGTCACATAACCCAATGCATTTCGGGCATCCAGCCCTTCTTCGGGGGTCACTGTAAGTTATAAAAATGCAACAAGATTACTAGGCTGTTAAATCCCTGTAGATACAATTAACATTGTTTAAGCATGTCCGACCTTATTTATCCCTTACTCCTCCTAAAAAAGACATCCCAATCTATTCTCAATAAATCTACACATGTTAACACAAAAATGCAACCTCAGACTCGAACCCCTGTTGTTTGCGCACTGTTTCATGCTGCATTAGCGCGCTAAGCCACCCCTTTTCCTGATGACATCCACCCTTCTTTTCAAACACAGTTTCAACTTTTATAGCAATGTTCTATCAAAATACGTGAAAAACAAGTTTATCAGATAATATGAACACTATATTATATGCCATGAACTGTAATCATAAGTATAACAGAAAACAAACAGTGAATCTTGTCTTTTATCACATTTAAAACTAACGGTATTTAACCTGAATAGCCTTATCTAGGAGCCACTAAAAAGGCCCCGTGTCCTTTGCAGTTCATAAATAAACTGTTCTCCTAACTTACACGTACCTGATATCCCAACGTTAACAGCTACATTGCCTCACTGCTGAAAAAAGAGAGTTACTGTTCCACCCGTTTTCCCTCTTTTAAAACAACATGTCTTGCGCTCCAATAGGTGCAAATCAGATGAAGGTTCCCACCCTCTCCCACCTGGTGAAGTAATTATATTTGAGCTCTGTGTTTTCATCAAACTACATCTCCCACCTTTCCCTGGTCCCATGTGCAATTGATTTTGACTGTAAAGACATCTATAATCCCGGCAATATACATCAATCCGACAGTGCTTCTTAAAATCATGCTACTTCTACATTCTCAAACAGTCCAGTAGTTGAATTCAGTTCTCCTGCTGCCGTCCCCATGAACCACGATGATGGTCTTGGTGTGCGATCTCGTGTACTCACACAACATTATGATCGTTCCTTGTGGGTGCAGTCCTGCTGTTTGGGCTATAGTTATGATAAATGTTAATGAAGGCAGGATGCACACCTCTTCTTACAATATTTTTAAGCTATAATTTTTAAACCATTTTAATCCTTAGGTGCGTGCAATTTTCCATAGTGCTGTGCCCTAAGCACAAGGTACTAACTTCAAAAGAGGTGGGACTGTCTCCAGTCCCCGGAAAAGCACAGCAAAACGCCACTTTGGGCTATACCTATTTACGAACATTCATTTTAACTTATTCCACATTTGTCCATAGTGATCCAATATTCATCATCAGTATTCCAAATCTTCCACAAACGAGACAACGCACTTCGTGTACACGTTAATTTCCAAGTTTCTAATATTCTCATGGTGTCACTAGGACTTTGACCAAGAATATGACGAAGACGTGAGTTCATTTCAGGCAATATTTATTGTCACATAACCCAATGCATTTCGGGCATCCAGCCCTTCTTCGGGGTCACTGTAAGTTATAAAAATGCAACAAGATTACTAGGCTGTTAAATCCCTGTAGATACAATTAACATTGTTTAAGCATGTCCGACCTTATTTATCCCTTACTCCTCCTAAAAAAGACATCCCAATCTATTCTCAATAAATCTACACATGTTAACACAAAAATGCAACCTCAGACTCGAACCCCTGTTGTTTGCGCACTGTTTCATGCTGCATTAGCGCGCTAAGCCACCCCTTTTCCTGATGACATCCACCCTTCTTTTCAAACACAGTTTCAACTTTTATAGCAATGTTCTATCAAAATACGTGAAAAACAAGTTTATCAGATAATATGAACACTATATTATATGCCATGAACTGTAATCATAAGTATAACAGAAAACAAACAGTGAATCTTGTCTTTTATCACATTTAAAACTAACGGTATTTAACCTGAATAGCCTTATCTAGGAGCCACTAAAAAAGGCCCCATTGTCTGAGGTGCATGTCCTTGCTTGGACGTGTCCTAAAATACATCAGTATTGGACGCTTGTTCATGCTACACTGGGGGACATACTGTCCATGCAGCTTCTTCCCACTCCTGAGATAGCCTTGATGGGATATGTGTCCAACTTCCCTCGGAAGTGTCGTAGGCTGGCGGCCTTGGGATTTTTGCTGGCCAAGCGTGAGATTGCGCTATTGTGGGGCAGCAGCAGAGTCCCCACTCATCAGGCCTGGCTTAGGAGCTTGGCGTTTTGCAATGTCCAATGTGAAGAATTTTACACCTTACTCCCCAGCACTTCCCATCCTGTGGACATATGGGGCCCATACAGAGAATACGTGGCCCGACACAAGGCGGCACAGGGTTCACAGGCAGCGGCTGGCATAGTCCCAGAGGGAGTGCACTTCGTTGGATGTGACTGCTGAGTGAAGGCTGACATGGGGCTTCGACATTCTTTCCTCCCGACTACTTGACTTAGTCCTCCTCCCGGATACGTGGATGTCCTCCTTCATTCTGAACTACAATGCTGATTGGTTTTTTGTAGAACATGTGTCTTATATTGGATTGTTCCTTGCTGCTGGCCTAAGTCGCCGTGTGTGACAGTACACTGCATGATTTATTATGGTTGTCACTTGTCGCTATTGTTATTATAATCTGCATTTTATCATCATTGCTACTTGTCTGTGTAAAAACCAGAAATAAAGTTTAAAATATATATATATATATATTAGCAAATTAATCTAGAGAACACAATAGGGAAAAATACACGAGGCCTACAGAATTCGGCTAACATAAGAAGTGATCTAAGATTTCATTGAGCACACGTATACATGGGCATTATTACTGGTCACGTCTAAATCAATGCATCACATAACAATGTATTACTTTCTTATTAGTCCTTTTCAAAGTCAAAACATTAAAGATTTTTATGTAAATCATGATTATAATGTTAATTTCTTCACGTTATATGAAAAATATCTCTACCACTTTATTTTTCAAGTTATTACATTACATATTCCAATAACCAAATGTTTACATGACAAAGGACTATATGTGTAGGTGCAAACTACCCATAATTATAATGCACCCCTACAAATTAAAGAGACCATCATGCTCTATCAGTTTCATTCTAGTTGTTTTGAACACTTTTTTTTTTTAATAAACATTACTTGTTTACTTTGTTTTATTTAATTGATTATGAAAAAACACTCACAGGACCAAAAGAAGCTACGGAACACCTGCAATAAACAAATGTGGTGGTGAGATTCCAGCCGAGAAATGTGTTTAGGATGCAAACCCATGGCCAAATAGGTGAGTTTTCAGATGTTTGCTGAAGCTTTGGATGTTGGTTTCCTGGCAAAGATGTAGTGGATGAGAGTTCCAGAGGGAGGATCCTTTAGTTGCAGAGATCTGCCCCAGGTCTGAGTCTTGATGTGGATGTTGAAAGACGGTGTTGAGAGCAGACTGCAAGCCTCTCCTGAGACAGAATGGTGTCTAAACATTGGTGAGGCAGGCCTGGGCTCAGACATGTGGGGCAATGTAAACCAGAAAAATATTTTAGAATGTTATTCTTTCATTGACAGGCAGCTAGAGGAGTACTTTTGGTGCTGAGGTGATGGGATCAGAGCCCTTCAGGTTAAGGATGAGGCAAGTAGCACAATTATGAGCTTTACAATTTGATCAAGGGTTTGGCTGGGAGGCCAATGTGAACACAGCTGCAGTCACTGAAGCAAGAAAGGGCAACAGCTATGGTAAGGGAAATTAATTCTCGAGTTTGCAGTAGGGGTTGGCAACGGAGGTGGATCTATTTTTGATGACAAGTTGACCTGAGATGAAGAAGAGATCTACTTGTCAAAAATAACTCCCAGTTTTCGTGCAAATTTACAAGGGCTTTAGTGCTAGATAGCATTTAGTGTCAGGATGTTTGGTCCCAAAGAGAGCGATCACAGTTTTAATGCTATTAAGGCATAGCCAGTTGTTCAAAATCTTTATGCACTTGTTGCTGGCAACTGAGGTCTCTTTCATGTATTTTACGGCTTTGAGGTTTGGCGTTTCCTATTTCCAGTATACTAGCAGTAGATCCTATTACATATGTTGCTCGCATCACTACTCCCAGAACCTTTATAGTTCGATTGAGAGATTTTGTGCTATGCTTTGGGCTAGTATGGTGGAGAAAATCCTGCAGGCAGAGACTCCTCCAAATTTAGCACTTCCTTGACATATCAGAGGATCTTCCCAAGCTACCCACAAGAGAAGCATGAGGCGGGCAAAGTGAAGAAGAGACTATCACGGTGCAGAAGAGTATGAGAAAAAGTCTTCTCCTTGTGAATATATTTAGATGTCACTTAATCCACAGATTTCAGGCTCCTATACATTTCTAGACTAGAGCAATATTTTTCAATTACTGTGATATGTAGTTATAGCAATAAAAACGTCGTATTCAGTGCTAGTGGCAGCAAACAACAAGCTCCTTTTTTTCTTAACTCAAAGTAAAAAAGTAGTGTGTTCCCTTTTTTTTACGATCAGTGGAGTGTTCTGCCTTAGTGATTGAGAACATTATATATAGTATGTAACCAGGTTGCCCAGTGCTGCAGCTGCACGTGATTGTCTTACTTTGTTGTTTTTTTTATTTGATTTGTGTGGTTTACATTATTTACTGTTCTACAGTATATATATATTTATTATTTGAGCTATAAAAGTGTTGTTCCTTTACACAACAATGACTATTGCTGGGCATTGCATCTGTATTGCAGCTCTAATGAGTACATTTCACTGGACCCAGTCTCAGCCTTCAGACTACATCACTTGAATTAGGCCTTGACTACTCAGCCTTCTACAAGAAGATTCAAAGAGACTTGGAAGGCCAACTTTCCATTGTGGTTACCTAGTGCCATAGTTGATGGGAAAACATGAGCAATCTCATCATTGATGTTTTCAGACTTGTTAAACTGGTCCATGACTACAGGATTGGGGAAAAGCCCGACGGGTACTTCCAGCATCTGTTGGTCGGTGCTGTTAGTAATGGCCTGTACCATTATGCAATGCGTGTGGGACTGGAGAAAGCATTGTCAGAGCTCTCCTAACAACCTGGTCTTATTGGGAAAGAATACTCAAGTCAATGGATATGGAACATGAAGTTGCTAAGTCGCATTTACTTTAGTCAACTCACATTCTGCGGTTGTAGTTTGCCTTCAGTGAACAGTGTGAATTCAATTTTTGTTGGTTTTAGTTGTGCTCCAGGATTGTATTTATTTAAGGGTCATTCCTGGGTGCCGTCTCATTCTTGCAGCCACATCTTGCAGCCAACCACAGCTTAAGATGCAAATGCTTCAAGCAGTGTATAGCTGTTTCGAATGGTGTTCCTACATTTCTATTAACTTCTGTTCCAGCACTGCTTTTGGATTCCATTGGTTTCCCTCTAACAGCTATCAGTCGTGTGAGAAATTATGAATTATTTGACCTCTTATCTGATTCTAAATTTCCTCTACCAGTAATTTCTCCCTCCATGTAAATCTTCCTGGATCTTTTCAACTGGCCTCCTGCAACAACTTATTTTCAGTTTGAAGTACAATTTTCAATATACTTCTCACCCAGAGATGTTATTTGTGCAGCATGAACACAGTTATCTAACTCCAAAAAGGAATGGTGTGAAAGAAGTACATAAATCAATGTGAATAAAGGCCAAACCATTTCCAGGATGTACGTGGGCCTACAAATGGTTTGTGATTCCCATCAAACAAGTATGTTTTGTGCACAAACTTTCAAGGCATTGAAACGCCCACTCGCCGCAAATATGAGTAGACTCACACAAACGTCCCTATATGAATAAATCTATTTACAGGTCTAAAATCTCCTTTTCTAGGATTATGCACTTTTTTTTTAAAACAGGCTATTGCTGTTTGCATGTGCAATTATCTTTGTGAATCACGATCAGCGTGTAAACCTCTTGTCCATCTGATAGGGCCATTCCTACACAATATTAAATTGGAGGAGGGAGGACCTATTGTGGAAACTGAAAGGTGACATGAAGAAGTGTCCAGCAGATACTATAAACAGAGACGTTTTAAGGCGTGGACAAAGTGGGTGCTGGCCCAGGACCTCAACCTTTCAGGGGGGCACGGATAGAGCCGACTCTGTTCTACAGAGAATCTTGTTCTGATGACCTTGAATAATTCTTAAACAAATTGTTTTAAATAAGTTTTCCTTTAATGTAATTTTTATGTTGGTGATGTGTGGGAGTCTGTTACAGAACTTTTGTAGAGAAATGTTATGTTTATGTTTCATGCAACATGCATAAAAAACGTTTCTTTTAGATCAAAACAGAACTTCAGATAGGAAAAATTAGATGCGGTCACAGAGATTATTTGCAATATTATTAGTAACCTGCCACTGTGTTACAATGTTGAAATCAGTCACCATCCCTGAATATTAGATGTAAACACACTTAGAATTTGAACTAGTGTGCCTGTGCACTGTCCGTGGCCTGGCCAAAAAGGGTAAGAATGAGCTGAAACTGGAGCAAATATGTAAAGATTTTCCGAACAGGTCCCTCCCCGAAATACGTTTGGCCTGGGGCCCCGAAATTCCCTAAGATATCTCTGACTGTAGATAGGTAACCCGGAGGGAAGCACGGGTTTTAGATTGGAGGTGACATGGAGGGGTAAAAATGGCAGTTGCTGACAGACGGCAGCAGCCATTTCGTGGTCAAGATGTAGATTTCTTTTAACACATCTAGGTTGAAACCTTTTCCGTTTTTGTGAATTTCCATAAGTTCAAGCAATGCTATTTCGCTCCCAAAAAATAAAAATAAAGGAAAGACTGAAAACTACTCCGCCACAGAAGGTGTTGCATGTATTATTTTGATATCAACAATTGCGCATTTATCCTCTGCCATAATAGCAACAAAGGGAGCAAACAAGAACTTATTTACAATAAACTATTTTAAGTTTATATAGCGTTGTGCAACGAGGGCACTGTAATGCAATACCACAGTTAACATAGTTGTGGTGCAATGACAACAGCAATTATTGACGTCGTCTTGAGTCTTAGATGTACACTTGACCTCGGTTGTTTGCACACTGGCCCAGCCAAGCAACTTCCTCTAAAAGGGCAACGTGATGCCAGGCCGGACTGGGAACAGCAACCAGCCCTGGCACATTGCTGTTCAACCGGCCCTAGGAGCGGAGGGGGGGTGCTAGCAAGAAGCACCACTCCCACTTTTGTTACAGAGGCCAATATTGCAGCCAGTGGCGTAACACAGGCCCCTGCAGCCCCAGCGGTGGGGGGGGGGGCCTCACCCTCCAGGGGGCCCCGTCAGCACCGCACTTCTGCTGGGGAGCTCTAGATTGAGTCCGGAGGGAGCAGGGGGGCCCCCTCAAGGTTCGTTACGCCACTGATTGCAGCACTGCTGCAAAACCGCCCCCCAGTGACAACACCACCCCTCATGGGCACAGAACTGGTTTCCACCCCTCAGCCCACCGGGGAAATGTCTGGTGCTACGGCAATTCTGGCCCTGCGTTACATATTTTCAAAGCACTTCTAGTGCTGTCTTTACCAAAACAGCAAATTACCTGGTATATATCAGTCAACATGGAAATGTTATTCAGCCCGAAAGGGGGGAATGGCATGCAGAAAGGGATACGGTTTTAGCAGATCAGTACATTATTCCCCATTATGGGTGCGATAACTTGTGATGCTTGTTATTTGGGGGCAGGGATGACAGCTGGGATTGGAGATTCTGCCCCCCCCCCCATGAATGCCCACACCAAATATGCAGGGGTGGCTCCTCCGCTAAAGCAGAGGAGATGCGCTCCACCCAAAAATTGACCTCAGAGATGGAAAAATAAAATGGTAATAAAAGTTAATTTATTACCATTTCATTTTTAAAAACCGTGTCCCGAGCATCAGGTTGCATCAGCACGGGTGGACAGGGCTTTCTGATTTCTGCTGCTGCCAGCCAGGCAGCAGCAGAAAGCAGTGATAGGCAGGGCACTTACGTTTAAAGTGCACAAATCTCTTCTGCCGGCTGTCTTGCAATGGACAGCCAGACATGTGCATTTTAAACTTCTCTAACGACAGCATAGGGCTCCAGTGTCCTCAGGAGTGGTGAGAAAAGCAGTTCCCTCCAATCCTGGCACTGCTCTCACGCAGCATGAGAGGAACCCCAGGATTGGTTACTGCAGTTTCCTGGCACCTGCCTGCCCGGAGAATACCTGAGCCAGGAAGGTAAGTGAGGTTTAATTTCTTTACTTGATTTCTAATTTTTATATTTATATTCCCCCCTCCGCTCCCTCACCCCCACCCTCCTTACATGCCAGCCACCAGTGCAAATATGAGGCCCTTAGTGGGGGAGATGGGTGGTCTTTGCAGTCTGGGAAACCTATTTAGACTCAGCATTTCACATTGCAAGTTGCTCAAGTGCGGCCAGAATACTTGGCTACAAAGCACTTGGTTGTTCCATTCATCTTACCTTTTACTCATTGTTTCTGGAGCTAGGTCAGGGAAAATGCCTATTCCATGCTGTTCAAACTCAAGGGCTCTTTTGTTCTTTCTCTCCATTAGTATTCCCTTCCCTTCCGATTTCTGCTGTGTACCGCTCTATAATTAAAGTACTCAATCTAGTTTCCTTTTTTTAGACTTATTTCCTGGAACTTTAATTCAGTAGCCCTACTTTCGCTGAAAGGAGAGAAGGGAGCTATTCCATCTTCTAAACAAGAAGCCGTGAAATCAGTTGAGTGAAGAACTGCGACAGAACCTCGCCCTTGTCCCACCAGCTGCTAGCCCTAAAAACTAACTGGACACCTCGCAGTCCAGTTTTCCCAATACAAGGCCAGATGGCGAGGGCTTTTAGCCCTTTTATTAAAATATTTATTGGTTTGCCTGACTATGAAACTTCTGGTCCTTGCTTATCAACATCTATGTTTTACCGTCCACGATGCTGGACTAAATGCACCATCCTCTTGTTTAACTTGGTAAATGTATTCTCAAGCCAGGAAATTGATTTCTCAGTTCTCACCAGGGCTTCTTTTTTCAGGTCACTAGCTGAACCCGGCCATTTAATAGAATGGTCCCTTGTTCTATGCCTCTGTTGGACTCCAATGGGACAAAAATAACATAACGTGTAATTGTAAAGCACAAGTTCACCTAGAAAAGTAACTTGTTGCTGAATAACAGATGTTTATCTTCACCAAACTCAACCGTAACCATTTTATCAGCCTGAGAAGAATGAAAGACTGAGTGGGCCCACTGGAATTTGGTCCTGTGACCATGAAATCATACACAGGGCCATGGAATAAACAAATTAGATCATGGAGCCACCAGACACAGCAAATAGGTCACTTTAGTCTCATCTACACTTCATTATAAGTCTTGTAGGTCCTGACTCGCTCCCAGGCTCGGCTGACTTCTCCTTGCCCTCCTCTTATAAGGGGTGTTGATTCAAGGGGGTGTTTGGGGGGTGGTACACCCCCAATAAATGTATTTTCTGATGAATAATTGGGTGCAGGATCTTTCAGTAAGGTATGGTGAGCTGTCTGTCGCATTTCACTAGGAATTTGTACGTACGCACAGACAAAAATGCACACACACTCTCTCCCTCCCTCCCTCTGTTTTAAAAGTACTAATAACGGTTCCTTATTTTTCAGTGTCACTTAGTACTCCTACCAATCCACACTTCTCTCCCTTTCTACTGCTCCTTAAGCCCCTCTCATGCACTCTGCTTGTCGCATAATGTATTTTACCATGAAATGCCAGCGTGATGGTTGGAAAATCTGAAGCTCACGACCCCCCCCCCCCATTTTACTGACCAAGCTACGCCCCTGCCTCTTGTTCGCAGGCTTTCTTCTCAACCTTCAAGATGTCTTGGGAAAGCGAGAGAGAAAAGCTTGAATTGCCCACACCCACAGTCTTCATCTATGCTTTTGTTTCGTATGGGAGACAGTCTCTAGCAAATACACCAAGTTTAACTGTTTTGTGTGCTTAATTTCACAATACCTTTGCAGTTCTATTTAAAGGGTCACCTCAGCTCCACGCAGTCTTACTAATCTCTTCACTACATGAAGACTTTCCGCGACCCATGCTACCTGGGCGATGTACAAAGGTGATAGAAGTGTGTTTGCCATCACCACAGGCACGTCCAGCTAATGCATTTGCCAGGTACCTAGAGTATCATAGAAGGCACTTTCCAGGTGGTCACCAAAACTGTATGATTCAACAAAGTGAGCAGAAGTCCCATACTAAACACTCTCCTGTGAAATCTCCAAAGCAGGCCCTCTATTCTTCATTAGCTGTTAATGTCTTCCTTCACAGGTAGGCAGGGACGGTGATCTTGAGTATTCATTATTGTATGGTATGTATAATTTCCATTTAAAGTGCTGACTGAAAGTGAAGCACTAAATTAGCACTTTCAAACATGTCTCAGGCCTGCCATGGCCTGAGACATGTTCCTGAATTTACTAAGATGAGAAGACTTTCCTTTAGGAGTTGTGGAAAAGAGGAACACCTCAAATGTTTGCTAGGTTTTAAGCTATACAAATGCCACATTCATACGGATCACTGACAGAATATCGACAGTCAAAATATCGAGATGACAAAATATCGAGGTCAAAATATCGACTGCCAAAATATCGACTTCCTATCTTCAAACAGGTAAGTACAAAAATATCGACTCCAAAATACCGAGTGTAAAAAATATAGACTGTCAAAATATCGAATTTTTTAAATGTCTTAAAAGTAATTTTAAAGTACTATATTAATAAATAAAATTAATTTTAACTTATTTAAAATACTTAAATAAACGTAACATTAAAAAATAATTAATGTAACTTTAAAAAAATTAATTTATTTTTAATACATATATATATATATATATATATATACATATTATTAACAAAACATATACAATATTTTTACGGTAGGATAGCACCAGGTTTAAATTTACTGTAACGACTCCAGTGAGTGCAACAGTAGGGAAAGCGTTGGGTAGCGTAGGGGTAAAAATTACTATTCCAACTCCAGAGAGTGCAACAGTAGGGAAAGAGTTGGATAGCATAAGGGTAAAAATTACTATTACCACTCCAGCGAGTGCAACAGTAGGGAAAGCGTTGGATAGCGTAGGGGAGAAAATTAGTGTTCCCACTCCAGAGAGTGTAACAGTATGGAAAGCGTTGGATAGCGTAGGGGTAAAAATTACTATTCCCACTCCAGAGAGTGCAACAGTAGGGAAAACGTTGAATAGCGTTGGGGTAAAAATTACTATTCCCACTCCAGAGAGTGCAACAGTAGGGAAAGCGTTGGATAGCGTAGGGGTAAAAATTACTATTCCCACTCCAGAGAGTGCAACAGTAGGGAAAGCGTTGGATAGCGTAGGGGTTAAAATTACTATTCCAACTCCAGAGTGCAATAGTAGGGAAAGAGTTGGATAGCGTAGGGGTAAAAATTACTATTCCCACTCCAGAGAGTGCAACGGTAGGGAAAGCGTTGGATAGCGTAGGGGTTAAAGTTACTATTCCCACTCCACAGAGTGCAACAGTAGGGAAAGAGTTGGATAGCGTAGGGGTACAAATTACTATTCCCACTCCAGCGAGTGCAACAGTAGGGAAAGCGTTGGATAGCGTAGGGGTAAAAATTACTATTCCCACTCCAGAGAGTGCAACAGTAGGGAAAGCGTTGGATAGCGTAGGGGTAAAAATTACTATTTCCACTCCAGAGAGTGCAACAGTAGGGAAAGCGTTGGATAGCGTAGGAGTAAAAATTACTATTCCCACTCCAGAGAGTGCAACATTAGGGAAAGCGTTGGATAGCCTAGGGGTAAAAATTACTATTCCCACTCCAGAGAGTGCAACAGTAGGGAAAGCGTTGGATAGCGTAGGGGTAAAAATTACTATTCCCACTCCAGAGAGTGCAACAGTAGGGAAAGCGTTGGATAGCGTAGGGGTTAAAATTACTATTCCAACTCCAGAGAGTGCAACAGTAGGGAAAGAGTTGGATGGCGTAGGGGTTAACATTACTATTCCAACTCCAGAGAGTGCAACAGTAGGGAAAGAGTTGGATAGCGTAGGGGGTAAAATTACTATACCAACTCCAGAGAGTGCAACAGTAGGGAAAGTGTTGGATAGTGTAGGGGTAAAAAATTACTATTCCAACTCCAGTGAGTGCAATAGTAGGGAAAGTAAATACTTCATATATAAATATAAATAACATAAATATTAATACCAATTACAAATTAATTAAAATATTTTACAATTGTATAAAATATATTAAATAATTATTTATAAATACAAATTAAAATTATTTAATTATAAAAATTACCTACTAATACTAATTAATTACCTATTATCAATAAATTAATTTACAATTTAATAATTAATCAATTAATTTTAATTA
This sequence comes from Lissotriton helveticus, assembly GCF_964261635.1. NCBI lineage: Eukaryota > Metazoa > Chordata > Amphibia > Caudata > Salamandridae > Lissotriton > Lissotriton helveticus. The sequence goes on from NC_136067.1 coordinate 994,664,543, forward strand.
CCAATTATATTTTAATTAATTACCTATTAATAATTAATTAACAATTCATTCTAACTAAATACCACTAAATTAAATGACATATTTAAATAATGATAATTAAATTACTTCACACCCTATTCCCCTATAAACCCACAACCCGCTACAGAAAATAAATTAATGAAATTAACATGTTTATCAATTAATCAATTACAATTATTTACCAATTATATTTTAATTAATTACCAATTATTAATTAATTAAAAATTAATTCAAAATAATTAACAATAAATAAATTAACATATTTAATTAATCATAATTAAATTACTTCCCACCATATTCCCCAATAAACCCACAACCCGCTACAGAAAATAATTTATTAAAATTAACATATTTATCAATTAATCAATTATAATTAATTACCAATTATATTTTAATTAATTACCAATTAATAATTAATTAACAATTGTAAATACATATAAATAAATAAATTAACATATTTAATTAATTATAATTAAATTACTTCCCACCCTATTCCCCTATAAACCCACAACCCGCTACAGAAAATAAATTACTAAAATTAACATATTTATCAATTAATCAATTATAATTAATTTACAATTATATTTTAATTAATTACCAATTAATAATTAATTAACAATTAATTCTAAATAAATAACAATAAATAAATTAACATATTTAATTAATTATAATTAAATTACTTCCCACCCTATTCCCCTATAAACCCACAACCCGCTACAGAATTATATTACACAAAAAATAAAAAAATAATATTAACTTACCTTAAATTCGATATTTTTGTTGTCTATTACGTCTACTCGATATTATGTCTATTCTATATTTTTGATTCGATATTATGTCCATTCTATTCGATATTAAATTTTTCTAGTCGATATTTTTGTTGTCTATATTATGTCTAGTCGATATTATGTCCATTCTATATTTGTTACTCAATATTGTGTCTAGTCGATATTAAAAACTCGATATTTTGACTCTATACCAATGGGAATATAGAAGTGCTAGTACACACTGTCCAGAGTACCTGTTTGCCTCCGAAAAGTGTAGAGAAGTAAAGTTACTCTCCTTTTCAAATTAAAGAAGTGAAAGTACTCAGTATCAGACAATACCATCCCATTTACAGCACTGCTTTCAGTCCCAATAAGAGCAAAAGCTCCATAGCGTGGAAAAGACAGAGTCCCGGGCAGTTTCCAGGTCCTGCCCTCCATCAAAGAATTTAAGTTTCTAAAAGTTTGAAGAGAATCATTCTTATTGTGCTACAGGTAGTTCCAGATACAGAATAAATGTTGTTTGTTCTTATCAAAATACTCCACACCTTATTTGTTATTGCACAGATTACTTTCTGGAAGCAGGACAGGTCAGTATGCTAAATGTGTACTGTTGCAATGTGTTGGAATTCTGAGTACATGCCACATGTTAGAAACCTGCAAGTCACTCAGTCTAACGTCAACCTTCAAATGGCAGTGTCAGAAAAAGGGTTATTTGTTGAGGAGGGTGGAAGCCCCACTCAAACAACAACCACAATCCATTTCAGGGTGAACCACAAAAGGGCCTACATTAGGTAGCTTGGCACAAAGCAGTCAGCTTAACTTACAGGTAATTTGTAAGGCATTTTGTAGTGCTCATCAGTAATAAAGTGGAAACACAACATAAGTAAAATCCCAAACTAATTTAGAAAAATAGAGTAAATCTTAATAAATAAAATGAGACCAGAATGACAAATATACAATCAGTAGGTATGTAATTTCAGTTTTAAGTAAAAATAGCACTTAAAAGCTTGAAGAGGAGTGAGCTCTGATGCCAATCAAAGGTCCAGGACTTGGTAAGGCATCTCTTGGGGATCAGGGACTCACTCTAGAAGAGGCTAGCAGAGCTCAGGCAGGTGCAATTGTAGGTCCGGTTGGAGCAGGTCATCAGGACAGTTGCTGCGAGGCCTCTGGAGCTAGTTGTGTCCCAGTAGCTCAGACAAGGGAGCAGGGAACTGCCACTTGGAGTCACAAAGGTAGCCTGTGATGAAGGGAGCAGGTTTCGTCTTCCTTCTCAGAAAGCAAAGCAGTCATAAAGCAGCAGAGCATTTCCCTGTGGTGCAAGGCAACCCTTACTTCTTTGGCAATGTCCACAGGTGCAGTACTGTACTGATGAGTATACCGATGAGTAGCTAAGGAGGTCCAATGTTTATACCCAGTATCTGCCTTTGTGTGTGGGGGGAACACCCTGCCCTGCTCCCACACCTGGTTCTGGTAAGTTATTCCCTTTCTCTGTCAAGGTTCCAAGACATCTGAGGTGACAAAAGGCTGGTGTCAGGATCCTTTATGTGTGCTGGAGGCCCAGCCCTTTGAAGTGTAAGTGAGGCAATGCGCGGCTCCGCCCCAGTCATCAGAAAACCCAACAGCAGAGTCATTCACAATCATATGATCCAGAATACTGCCAGAAGGCACACATGGTTAGGATAAGAAAATGCCAACTTTCTTAAAGTGGCATTTTCAGAATTGTGACTGAAAATCAAACTTTATCATTAAAGAGATTTTTAATGTACAATTCATTTGAGTCTGAACAGCATATCTCTGTCCGCTCTCCAATCCAAAGTTAAAACTTAAAAAAATGTAATAAAGTAACCTAGTGTTAGCCAATGGAATACATAGGCCTTATAGCAGTGAAAAACAACTGCTTGAGTTTTTCACTACCACTACATGTAAAACGTAGACCCACATGTCCTACTTTTAAATACAATGCACCCTGCCCTATGAGCCTTTCCAGCCTACCTTAGTTGTACTAAAAAAGGAATGTTTATGCCTGGCAAACGGGTATAATAGCAGTGAATTGTGAGTACGTGAGCTATAGTTAGCCCTGCTAACTTTAACTGGTGAATTTCTGTGTTTTATTTAGTTTGAAACATTAATGTTGTCACTGACACAGTCACCAGACTATAATTAGGGCTCCCGGTTTTATGGTCTTTATTTTTCAACATTTCCGTCTGTATTTATCCATATTTGTTTTTTGGCCATTTTATATGTATGTATCCATATTTATTTTGTGTTTTGCGTATAAATGAAGTTGAAAAACTGTACATTTCCATATTTATTTAACTGATAGGCGCGCACTCATAATTTGATGTCTATTGTGTTTTAGCTATTTCAGCTGTCAAACATTACATACCAATACCCCCACTGGTAAATGCTACCATAAATGTATGTTGACATATGCCATTATTTAAAGAAATGTCATCCTGCTTTTTTTAATTTCCCATGCTATCCATATTTCCAGCTGCTGGCCTATAATTCATCAAAGACAGCACAGAGAGTCACTTGAAAAGAGCACGATTTTCTATATTTATCCACTTTTAAAAATAAATGCAGACAGAAAACACAATGTTTTCTGTCTGTATTTATCTGTAAAAATCCTTAAAAATGGAAAACAAGGAGCCTTAACTATAATATTACTTTAACCTTTATTTTTCGGTGAATTTCTAAGACTTTTTAAATCAATTTTTTTTTTATCACCACTCACTATAACATTACTTTTACCTTTGGGGTTTTCAGTGATTTGCTAGGGTTTTTTAACATAAAGAAATATTTTGTTACCTTAGGTGCTGTGCATGGTAGGGTGTTGGCCACAGGGCCTGAGTTATGACCCCCTTCGACAAACCCCTCACAGGCATTCAACCCCACGGAGCACATGGCATTTGGCCATGCACAGAAGGGAGTTAGGGCTAGGGCTTGGCCACTGGCCAGGCCCAGTGGCTAACCCACCCAGAGGCAGCCAACTCCCCTCCACAGGCAGCCAACCCCACACTGCACCAGGTCTCTTGTCACGCACAGCATGGGGTTCACAGCATGTAGGCACCAGGAGGCAGCTAACCCCACGCAGCACACATTATTTGAGATAATGCAAAGCCAGTGAATTTAAGTGTTTTGTTTCAAATGTATTTTTTATTTAAACTTTGCACTTAATTATAACATTCTCTAACATTTGGTTTTTTTCAGTGAATTCTAAGGGTTTTTTAATGTAAAGTTAGATATTTTTACAATTCTTACTATAACTTCAGTATAACCATTGTTTTTTTTCCAGTGAATTTCTAGGTTTTTTTAAAAGTAAAGGAAGATGTTTATCACACTGCACTGTGAGGGGGATTGAGGTTGGACACAGGGTGTGGCCTGGCATTGTTCATTGTATTGTCCCCGCCACAGATTGCTGCCCCTACCCCCCTCCTCGTTGCCCTCCATACTCCAAGTCATTGCTCCTGCTGTCTCATTCCAGCCATGTTTGGATGTGATTCTTCCACTGCCCTTCCCAGTCTCTGCCCTCCTGCTCAGTCTCTGTCCTTAGCTTGCTGCCCCTACCCTGCTTCCCCTGCCCTCTGATGTCTGTGTGCGTGCCCATGCTCCCTCCCTTTTGCCCACAATGTTCCACGGAGGTGCATCTGCCCTTCCTGTCTACTATGATTATTCCATTGAGGTGCCACTGCCCCTCATGCCTGCCCAGCATGGACAAATGGCTGCTGCCTGCACCTGCTCCCTCCACCCTGCCTTCAATTGTTCGAGTTCCTTGCCCCTCTACCCTCCCTCCTTCCCTCCATGGTCAATTTTGCTGCCACAACCTTTTGGCCTCCATGCTCTGTTGTGTTGCAACTGCTCCTCCTGCCTGCCATGCATTGTCCTTTAAGAGACCCCTAGCCCCATCCTCTGTTGTCTGTGCCCAGCACCTACCCCTCCATTCTACCCTCCATGGTCCTTTGTGCAGGCCCCTGCCCCTCCCTCTTACCCACCACAGCTGTTGTGCTGCCACTAACCCTTCCGCCTGCCATGCATGGTCTTTTGTGCTGCCACTGCCCCTCCCACCTTCCCTCCATATGTATACCTTTATAGGGTCTCTGTTGTTCTCAGTGGTGTGTTGTGCTTCCAGTGCCCATCATGCCTGCCCTAATTGATAAGCTTGCTGCTCCCGCCATGCCCTCTTGGCCCTCTGCCCACCATTGTCCATGTGCTGTACCCTATCCCTCCCTCCTACCCTCCATTACCGCTTAGCATGGCCCTGTCCCCATCCTTCTGCCCCCCATGGTCTGTTGTACTGCAACTGCCCCTCTTTCCTGCCCTGTAAGGCCAGCTTGATACCATTGCCTCCTTCCACCTGCCCTCTGTTGTCTGTGTGCATGGCCCTGTCTCCTCCCTATTGCCTTCCATGGTCTGTTGTCCCGTGCTAGTCTCCTGTTTGCCCTGTGTGCTGTATTGTGCTGCCACCACCCCTGGCACTTGCCCTGGAAGGTCAGTTTGGTGCCCACACCAATACCCTCCTTCCCTCTGTTGTCCGAGCCCATGTCCCTATCCCATTAATCCTGCCCTCTATAGTCCATTGTTCCATACATGGTATATTTTTGAAGTTGATAAGAGGTAGATTTTGAAAAGCGAATCGGGGAATTGAGTTTCCCCATTCTTACATTAAAAAAGAGGAGATTTTAGGCAGAAACAGCTAAAAGAAAGCCCTTTTGTGCTGCTTAAACAAACCAGGATTCTCCTGCCTTAATTGGATTTGTTGCCATGTATGGTTGTCCAGCCACTACCTCTCCTTTCTCCCCTCAGTGGTCCATTATATTGTCACTTCTTGTATTGACACTTCTTGTCTTGCCTGTCCTGCCTTGTTTGATTTGCTGCCCCTCCCTCCCTTTACCCTGCCCTCCATGGTCTGTTGTGTTGTCACTGCCTATCCCGCCTGCCCAGCGTGGTCAGCTTGCTGCTCTGCCCCTCCTCCGTTCCCTCTATTGTCCGAGTCTGTGCCCCTAACCTCTGCCTCCCATTGTGTTCAAATGAGCAACTAGATTGCTAACATTCTGTATTTATTACATAAGTGTGGCACACACAGTAATCTCGATGGAATCAAAACTGTAAATCCTACAGCATTTCCTTTCAAAATTATAAAAATGAGGGGTCTTTTCCTATATAAATTATGGTTAGTGCTCTAAAAATCTAAATTGAGGACACATTTTCTGAGTTCTCAAATAATGACAAAGTACTTTTAAATTATTCGCCATCTTTATGTTTTTTTATTCAGTTGAGCACTTGATTATTTGTTGCACTTAGGGGAGAGGATCTGGTGTTAAGGCCAGAGCTGCTGACTTTGCATCTGGAAGACCAGTTGGAGTTTTTGGTGTTGAGTTTGAGCGTCGGCTAAACATCCTGTGATTCTGGGCAAATCACTTAACGTAAGGCACTCCAGTACCTTCAGGTCATGTCCACACTATATAAAACTGCTAAAATGTAAAATTAATTGTTTTGGTCACTTCTGTCATTGGGCAATACTGGGGTATGTTTGGGTGATATAGGGGCTACATGTGGGCTTTTTTTTCGCTGATGCTCATCTTGGGAGACTATTTTGTTATGAAGCTCCCTAATTTCCTCATATTCTGTGGTATCCGTAATGGAAAATCCTTTCAGTTTTGCCACTACGATTCCATTTAAATAGTGTTCAGAATTGCCGCATTTTTGTTATAAATTTACAATGTTAGCACTCTAGTTGCTTTTTAGCACACTGGGGTAAAACTGCAGTTGATCTCCAGAGAGTTTACCCGCAGCCTGCTGGTGGTGTTGAAAGTGCATGTTTCAGTCTGCATGTCAGAGTATTTTAATTAAATAGATGACAAAAATATTTATGAACGCATTTGAAATGTGTCCTATGTTTGCTTTCTACAGCCCTAACCATAATTTCTATGACAAAACTAACCGTCATTAGGTGAAAGGGGGCGCATCCCAGACCACTGACGCTCTAGTATCTGTGAAAAAGGCTGCTTTATTGAAACAGGTGCACATCACAAAACTTTCCTAGGCATAACGCCTTACAAACTACAACCTCACTATACAATTCTGTCACCTACTATTTCTACCCGACCTCTGAAGTCCTGCCCCCACATAACACAACCAGCTAGTATCTACATCATGACCTACTGCACTCCTGCGATTGTAACATTTTTACTTCCCTTTCTGTTGAATCTATTAACATCTACTAAGCTGAACTTCCTATGACATAACCTTTAACTTCCTGCCCTGTTCCAGTGTGAACTTGTTCACACCCACCCTTTCGGCCTGGATCACCTATGGCAACAACAATAATCTCTTCTAAAGCCCTGCAACTTGTGAGCCAACTGCCAACACCTTGTACCTATCTCAATGCGACAACCAAACATAGCCATCGGCCCCTGTGCACCTGTCCCATGTAACGCTGCTAACCCTACTGCAAAATTCCACCTCTCACCCCCAAACCTTAATGTAAGGGATGGGTTGGTGGGAAAAGCTTCCTGACTGGCTATCACTAAGGGCTGCCACCAGGTACACCCACCATAAAATGGTGGATGGTAGTCACATAAAGAACTACACTGCATCAAAACATTGATCCACTAGACCTATTGTTTTGTCCCTGCAAAAACATCACATTTCCCTATTAACTTTTCTCCTCGCCTTGACTATTGCTGCCGGCATGAAAGTAACTCTCCAATTCCACCTAGGAATTAACTCAGTCCATGCCACACAACAACCTGACCACTGAGAATTTATCATTCTCTGGTCCTTTTTCATTATTTGCAGTAACTACATTCACTTCTCCATAACCATACAATTTTCGCTCGAAAGATATTATCAAAATGTCAGGACAAACCTACCACCATAACAGATTATTCAGCCTGGGCAAGAGCTCTTCCCACCTCATACACAGGCCACTGACAGGGTATTTGAATCAAACCCCAGGTTACGCCCCCAAGCACTCGTCCAACCTTCCCAGGCAGCCCACTTGACAAAGGAATGTCCAATGATCCAAACCGCCAAGCCAGCAGCCTTTGGGCCCAAACTGAACCTGAAGAGAGAAAAATCAGTAATGGCAAACTATATACTCAACAATGCCCACTCTATTGGCGTGACATACCACTGGAAACAATCCGAAAACCATCTATCCAGTCCCATGATTTGCTCCCTAGACCAACCCCTCCTCCCTGCGTCCATTGCTGCCCTGAGGCGATACAAGTTTGTGCATTACTCTGTCAACTAAACTCAGCTTAGCAATTGCTTTCCTCAGAATTGCCAACATCCGGAATGCCGTAACTGAATCACCTTGTGCATGCTTGAAACCCTTTTTGGTGCTGACCGATGCCCAAAAAGTGTCTTACGCCATGCTACTGGGCAAACACTTTCCAATGGGTATGCTGGTAGAATGACTGTCGTTCCCCTCGACCTCTGGTCCATCTGTGAACTACACAGGCCAATTCCTACCCCAGCTTGTTGAAAACTTGCTTCTCCCCATAGCAGCTCCTTACTGCCTCTACCCTCCAATAATTCTGACACCCTGAAAACTACAAAAAACATCCATGTCATCAATGTAGTGAGCAGAGTAGTTTCCTGTGCAGATGAGCAAAGTGCTGGCAAAAGACCAACCATCTTGTAATATTGAGCTCACCCAAAAGTACCTGCACCTCCCTGACCATGACCTTAGGTTTTGCCAACATAGTGTCCAACAGCAACTGCATTCCTAATTTTTTTTCTGGGAGCAAGCGAGCCTCCAGGACCCCAGAATCTAGCTCAATGCCCAAAAATGAAATTGTTGTCTGTGGGTCAACCATATTCTCAGGTGCCAAAGGAACCCCAATATTCTCCATGAGCTCCTGAAAACTTTCCATTAATTACTGGCAGTCCACAGAGCCAGAGTCTGTGATGAAGGAAAAATCCTCCAAGTAGCGGGTCACCCACTCATGCTCAGTGCACCAAGTGAATAACCATTGCAGGAAAGAGCTAGATCACTTAAACAGAGAGCACGAGATAGAGCATCCCATTGGGAGGACTTTGTCTACATACAATTGCAATCCAAATTGAATACCCTGTAACCGCTAGTCCTCTGGGTGCACAGGTATCAATTGGAGAGCCAATATAATGTTACTTCTTGCCATTTGTACCTACCCTTGCCAGCTACACCAGCGCCATCGCTACATCCACTGACGAATAGGACATTGAAGACAGCTCTTTGCCAATTGAGTCATTCACTGATTCCCCTTCTGGCCAGGACGTATGCTGTATCAATCGAAATTGACCTTGTTTTTTCTTGGGAACCACCCCAATCGGAGACACAATCAGATTCTCCATAGGCTATACATCAAAAGGACCAGCCATTCTACACGTGTCACAGCTCCCTCCAAGCAAAAGCAAACAGCTATCTCCCGAGGGTGGGCACCTCAGGAGTTAGCAGGAGCTGTCCCCCAGAGAGGTGGTGGCTCCAGGGGCCATATATGGCTCAGAAGGAGGACAACCCTCCTCCCCTTTCAATTTGGCGATGGCCCGGGAAGGTGGTGATCCCTGGGGCCAAATATGGCACGGTAGGGGGGGCCTTACGGCCCTGCTCCCTTCTTTGCAGCACTTTTGTGCCCCAGGGGAGTGGGGTGGCAGTCCCTGGGGCACTTACACATTATGAGGGGGGTCCGCGTGGCCCCCTTCTTTTATAATTTATAAGCCCTAAGGAGATGGTGCCCCCAGGGGCCTTTAAAGGCCTGAGGAAAAGATCCACGTGGCCCCTCTCCAAAGTAATAAATAAAGCCCCGGGGAGGGCAGCGATCCCCGGGAATCAAATTGGACTTGGAGTGGGGGCGGCAAGCGCCCCTCCACATGTATAAATGAAATGGATGTGTGGAAAGCCGCGATCATGTGACCCGCAGCAACCCTCAGCAAATGACTCTCCAACGCACTTAACTGCTCATTCCAATTCCCGTCCACTTCAACATGAGCAGCGTCTCAAACCCCTGCCAGGACCCCACCGTTGGCTCCTACCCGATAACCAAGCGGTAAGTTCTTTCGCCGTTAGACGGGGTAGACGGGTTGCCTTGCCTACTACAATGCCGTAAAACTCCCCTTTTGCCAACAGGTCCCCATAGTGGATACAGGCGCCGCTCATTCACCGAGTCTTACGACTGACTCGTTTTGGGTAAGCACTGCCTTGCAGGTCCTCTAATACAAGTCAAATAACTTCATTCGGTTATAATACACAGGTAACCATGAAAGTACAATAAAATCACATCATATCATAAAAATAATTAAGAAACAAACTATCCAAATTCATACAAGTTCATACAATAAGCTCATTACAATTAATTATTGATTTCCGTGAAATAAAAACGTTTTTAAGAAAAGCCGAGACAGATGCGACAGTAAATATATTATCAAGCTTCTGGATTGCTAAAAAGGCAGTTTGGCATTGTCTAAAATCCATATACGTTAATATGGGCATTATCCATCTTTTCCTTGGGATTGTATAAAATTTACAAAAAAATAAAATAGGGATATCAGATTGATTAGACAAGTCGTCACAAGGACATTTAATAATTTGCTTCGACCAATCATTCACGTTAGGAAAACTTAGTAGCCTAAACAAGATACCAAGTCTGAAACGGATTAATAGAAACCTTTCAAAGTCTCTCATCTGTAAAGAAATATAAGGTTGAATGACATTTGTGGTCATTATCAGTTGATGTGAAATCACAGATTTTTTAGTAAACTCCACATTATCCCTTCGATCTTCCAGGTAAGTTATACACAGTTTTTTCAACTCTTTTCTCGGGATCTGGGTCACCGACAAGGGTTCTTCAAAATAATCCTGATGACCTATTTTTACAAGGAACATCTTAATGTACTGTAACCAATTCATCTTGTGTACACACTCAAGATTTATTGCATCCCTCAAAATGAAACGGTTGAAAGCACATTCATCTGTGGTTCAAACCCTATGCCACAGAAGGATCGGTTGCACCTTGATAATATCTTCCAAATACGGAAGTCTGAGTTCAGCATGGCAATTATGGGTAGACACACTATCCGGTACTGATAATAAATATCTAAGAAAATTGTTTTCAGTAACCTGAAGGGTTATCACGTTAGAATGACCCCAAATGCCTGCACCATATGTAAGCAATCGCAACACAACTTGCCTTATAAATACATAAGAGTTTTTTAATAGGTTGAACGATTTAAGGGCCATTATAGACTTGGAGAACAGCAACCTCCTAGTTTTTACTGCGTTACACCATTGACCAGACCGATCAAATAAAATACCCAAATAGGGAAAGGTTTGAATAAAATCTAACGGTTTGGAGTCAAAGTGCATAGTTTTCTTTATCTTATTTGTCCCTGAACCGCAGTTCATGCAGAAAGTTTAGGTACAATTGATTTTCAAATCCAAATTGGTCATAAAAGTAGTAAACGAAGCAATCATTTTTTGCATTGCCAGTGGAGTCCTAGCCATCAATACTGCATCGTCTGCATAAATTAATGCTGGAATTGGACGATTTGAAGCCAATGGCATGTCCTGGCATTCCTGCAGCAAAGTTCTTTCTAAACCATTGATATAGATGGTGAATAAAAATGGGGCAAGGACGCATCCTTGCCGCACTCCTCTAGCAATGCTAAACATCCTGGTGCATTCACCCTTCTTTCCAAATCTTATAGAAGCCCTAGCACCGTTATACAAATCCCTGAGGAATTGTATAATATTGTCCGCCACCCCCAAATGTTCTAAAATTGACCACAACTTACTGTGGCTAACACAATCGAAGGCGGACGTTAAATCTACAAAAGTTAAGAACATCCTTCCTCCTTTAGCTTTAGTATATTTTTCTAGAAGTATATACAAGTTAAGGCACTGATCCACAGTTACCAATACCTTCCCTAAAGCCATATTGGAGGTCACTAATTATCTTATGCTCATCTGCCCATATATGTAACCTATTTAAAATCACTCTGCCAATAATTCTGACTGTCGAGTCTAATAATGATATAGGGCGATAGCACGCGCAACTATCGCCCTTTTTAAATATAGGAACTATAATAGACTCGTACCATGTCGATGCCAATCCAACTGAACAGGAGGCGTTGAAAAGTCGGGTGAGCAATGGCGCCCATAGAGTCATATTGTTCTTAAAAATATCCACCGGTACGCCATCAGGGCCCGGTGCCTTTCCCCCCAGGCTTAATTTAATGCTCAAAGTTACTTCCTCCAGAGTGAAATTCAAATTTATGTTACTCTTTGGAGGATTAATCGTGCCCTGCTCTGCTTCCTCATCAAACATTTCTTCAGTCAGAGTTGGTGCACTATAAAGCGTTTCAAAGAACCTATCCCATTCAGCTTCGGAAATGGCAATCTCAATCCTTGCCCTAGAGTTATCGTTAAAAAAGGTGCATTTACTGCCTTCCAGAAAGCTGTCATATCTCGGGATTGGGAAGCATCACATAGTGCGTCCCATGCTTTCCTCTTCAATACATCCTTTCTCCTTTTTAGAGCTGCTTTATATGCCTTACGCAAGTCCCTGATTAAAATCTGATCCTTATCAGGGGTACTTAAGGCACGTTTAAGGTTGGAATAAGCCTTAGTACATATTGTGTCAAACCAGCTAGACCTTTTTCCTTTCGGATTTCTTACTTCTACCCAAAGGCTGGCCTTAATTTGTGGGGTAATAGTCTTAACATTTTTAATTATTTCGGAGTTATCAGCTGCCTCACTCAAACAAGCTTTAAAACTAGTTTCAGAGGTCTTAATTAATTTGCATAGGAAGTCGTCGGGCACTACCATGGACCACTTCAGTGCATAACCATTTTGTCTTTGTTAGGCAATGTTACTCAGATGACGCCAAGATATATGATCATGCTCAGGGTCAAAATATGGATTTAAAATTTCAATCCTAGTAGGGAAATGGTCACTTAGAGGATTCACTAACGTTTTAAAGTTTAAAACATTATCTCTATAACATGAGGATGTCATAATGAAATCAATTATTGAAAACACCCCTCTACCGTTAAATGTTGGGGAAAATGACATCTCGGGTTGACACATTTTATTTGCGAACCCCAAATCACATGTAAAGATAATTTCATTCAGAAGATCCCCGCAATCAGTGTGATCAAAATGTGTTAAATTCGTTTCTCTGTCCAAAATTAGACCAAAAGTCCCCTTTTCTCCCCTCTTGCATGGTGGACAGTTAAAATCACCCCCACACACAACTACAGACTCTTTAGTTTCCCTACCTAGCAGACTATTAATATCAGTTCTCAGAGTTTTCAATACTACCGGGATGTCGTCCGGGGGAACATTACTATAAAAATTCACAATTATCAAACATAATTTTTTGTTAATGTGTATCCTAACCATATGATAAAAGCAGTTATTACACAAGATCTCTATTTTTATTCGCATTTAAAACGGTTGGATACATAAGTGCAAAGCCCACCTTTGGCTCTGCCATGTAATGAGCCTATAGCTGGCGTGAATATAGTTTTAAAACCGCTCAAATGGTGCGCTTCAACCGCCCATGTCTCTTGTAAACTGACAATGTCATATTCATTAATAAGTTTCACCCAATTATGATTAACTAACTTGGATCTCAAACCGGCAATATTCCAGTACATGATAGACCAAGTATCCTTATTCAACTTATTTGTCTCATTACAAATAATCCTCGCATCTACTAGGTGGCCGTAATTATACTCTTTACTCGATCCATTATCCTTAATTACTATTTTGTGTACTATATCAGAAAATACTGGCTCCATAATAACTCTAGTTCCCAATGATTGCTGGATTTAGACTAATATAGTGTGGTCTTTCGTTGCCGTTTCAGGTAATCGATTTTCGGGGGGGGGTTTAACAATTACCTTCTCCAAAGTTGGTCAATCTACTCCCCCGAGCCCAGATAGATATTCATAACGGTTAACTGTCGGAATGTTAAACTGATTTTCCAAAGAGAAAATGGGGCCACCTCGCTGTATGTTGTAGAGAAAAGGATCATTATATGTGGAAAATGAGGAGGGATAGAAGTAGCTTAAATCCAAGGTACAGATACCCCCCCATATTTCTATGATGGTAAAAGCCACTTATATACTGTACCACATGTGGATCTCTAAAGTTGACAATGATACAGTCCCCATCCATGTCCTTTGTTCTATGGCCCACTCAGCTAACTCTGCGAACATTTAAAATTTCGCCATGTAGATCCGGTCTAAGGGGTCTGTTTCTACTTAACCAAAACTTTACCTTATTTTTTAATTCATGGTACGTTTCTATTTTGTCGTGTTTCAACTCCGTAACACCTGATAATACAACTACATAGGGGAATGAGTCCGGGGGAAGATCTAATCTTTGAAGACTACCTTTCCCTTTGTCTCCATATGGTAATACTTTATCGGGTATAGTGGTTTTGCTCATCTTCTCTACGTCCCCTGATCCTCTTTCATCACTTACCCCTTGTCCCTCTAAACGGCCCCCTCTTTCATGGACCTTCGGTCTGCCTGATAGTGTTTTATCACTCCCTTGCCTGCCATTTACTGGCCGAAGTGCTTCATTAATTGATCTTACCGAGGTCTCGGAGGATCTAGTTAGTTGTTCAACAGGCGGGGTAATTACCGTTCCAGGTTGAATAGACCCAGACTCTACTAAGTTTCCCAAGAGTGCAGAGTTAGCTAGAGTAGCTTGTTCAAGCAACCCTAACTTCTCGCTGATCCTTTTGGATTTTTCCATCAGTGGAAGGATTAAAGATTTAACCAGATGTTCCATTTTTTCTAACAAACCCTCTATACTTTGGGCCTTAATTATAGATGGCTCAACCACTCTTGAAGGGGGAGCTTTGGATAGGGGAGCGATATTCTGGGCTTGTATTGTATTGGTAGTAGTGCCGAGTGTTGATTTTACCGCTACCGTAGGCATTTTTGTGACTTTGGTCTTCTTTGCACAGCCTCCCTTTTGTAAATTCCCTCCCCGTTTCCTCTTAGCATGAGGGCCCGTAGCCACTGATCGATTGGGTAGTTGGGAGTCAATAGAGTGTTTACTTGTTAATTGAGTGGATACACTAAGACCAGGATCACTCGGTATATAAACTAGAGTAGAATCAGTGTTTACAACAATGGTACTAGAATCTAGTACAACTGAATTATAAAGTAGATGTTGAGTACTTACATCTTCCGGCGAAGTGAATATAATCACTTGGTCTGGGAAGGGTGCTAACACTACGCCCCCCCAGTGAAGATCGCCTCAGATACATAGGTTCTAGGGACAAACGGCGTTCAGTTAATGCAATTTCGTGTTCCATGACCGAAGTGGCCCTGGTTATCAACGCATCTAACGTTCCAGTGACCCCTCCCTCCTCTCCAGCTATTTGCTGGCTTGTTCCCTTTCCCATTTTTTGATGCCATCTACCCCAGAAAGATGTACAAATTATAATCACTAATTGAGCAAGTAATAGAGTCAGATACTTAGCAGTGTTGAGATCATATGAAGTCTTACAGTAATTGCAACATTCGGGGGGTGGCCCAGCCCAGTCTCCTCCTGTCTCGGACGGGCTCAGACGGGCCCGCCCATGGGAGCCCGCGCTCGTATTTAAAGGTCCTGGGGGTGGGGCAACTGCTACGCGCCTCTCGCGAGACTGCGCTGCCCCCTGGATGTTGTAGGCAGGGCAGTGCGCGGTTCGCGGGTCTAGCAGAGTGCGACTAGCAGGCAGGCACCCCCTCGCACAAACGAGCAATCCTCCTGGGGTGGCAAGATGAAGGGCAACAGCTGGGCAGAGTGCAGGTAGGCCACAAAATTAAAAAGCCAAGCGTTCCAATTTCCGTTGTGGGCGTCCCGCGATGCGGGAGCCCACGCTCGTATTTAAAGGTCCCGTGGGCGGGGCAACTGCTACGCGCCTCTTGCGAGACCGCACTGCCCCCTGGATGTTGTAGGCAGGGCAGTGCGCGGTTCGCAGGTCTAGCAGAGCGCGACTAGCAGGCAGGCACCCCCTCGCACAAATGAGCAATCCTCCTGGGGTGGCAAGATGAAGGGCAACAGCGGGACAGAGTGCAGGTAAGCCACAACATTAAAAAGCCAAGCGTTCCAAGTTCCGTTGTGGGCGTCCCCAATAGTCAACACAGCACTAGCTTGTCATTTATAGAACCTTTGTTCCCCTTTTCAGAGTCCCACCACAACTCCAACACGGAACCTCCCATTGGTAAGATATTCATCCCTGCACGCGCGATTCACGCAGTCCACCCAGCATGAGGTCTCACGTTTTATCTTAGTTTCAGGATGACACGTCCCTTTGCGTGGTCAATTTACCCAGCGCCACCACCGTAAATGCTCTCTACTAGACGCCTACTGTGTAAGGTCACTTGCGGCTTGTAAATATACCACAATTCACTCGCGATATTAAACACGGCTATAACCCCTTCAAGCGGTCCCTCCTATTAGTTTTGATCTCTGACACTCCTCCACCGAGTTTCCTTCTTGTATCCCGCCACAGCAATTGTACCCACTCCGTGCCGGCTAATTAACCAAGCCCCACCACCGTGATTGCCCTGAACTAGATGCTCACTAGATAAGATCACTTGCGGCCCATTGAAGCATAACACCACGAGTCACTCGCATTACCAAACACGGCCAATAGCTTCATAATTTTCTCAAGGTGCCTCATGAATATTACCCTCTGGCACTTCTCTACCACTTTCCTCGTGTATTCCGCCACGGCTATGAACCCACTCCGGTTGCCGTCACCTACACCACTCACCTGCTGTTAAGTTGTTGGTTCCACCCATGCCCTTATTAATTATATGCTTGTTTATTTTCCCTCTGTATCTTATTTTCCCTTCTCCTCCATGGTTTGCGCTGTATGTAGCAATTGTTGCTAATATTCTTGGACGTAAATATCTGTACTGTCCTAAATGTAATGTATACAGGCATGAATACAATGTCCTGAAGATTATCCCTCTATTCCCCCGTAGGGATCGAAATGCCATCGACAATATATACACTATATGCTTGTAAATACACTGTATATACTTTTCTGCAATGGTGTACTCTCGTTATATAAGTCTGCTATATTGTATGGTTCGCAGACCCCTCTTCCTTGCCTGAACTTTCTCTTATATGTTGTTTGTTTAATGTGGTAGTAGGACCCAGGTTGTGTCCCACTTGAATTTTCTGTAATAATTTGTTGCTAATTTGCCTATTGATTATTACATTCTGTCCGGCTGGACAAAGAATATAGAAACTATTTAGTCTATATTTACTACACACTTGATCTGGAACTGTCTAGGGACCTCTGTCTTTAGAAATAAAATGTATTCAGCACACGAATACCGGAAGGCGCTAAGACTGTGGTAAGCCCTGGGATAACCGGGTTTGAGTCTCGGTAATGTCGCTAAACCTCCTGTGATTCTGGGCAAATCACTTAATCTCACCGTGCCTAACAAAAAAAATTGAATGTGTGTCCTCATGTAACGTAACTGGTGCTATGTAAAGCGCTCTGACACCCGGTTCGGGTCAAGTTCGCGCTATATAAAACTCTGCAAAAAAAAAAAAATAGCCATGTTTTGAGACCCTTTCGAAAGCAGGTAAGTGAGCTAGTGCTTCTGGTATCAATTAGAAGTGTGTTTCATAGTTTTACTATGCTTCGGCCTCCCCAGCATGAGGTTCGGATCCTTGAAAATTTGTAATAAATCTTTATTAAAAAAATGAATCAGCATGCCTATAAGTCTTTTTGTTAACATTTTTCAAGCTACAAAGTGCAGCCATAGAACAGACCACAAGGGGCCTCTACACTCCAGATGTAGCTGGGGGACTACTGCATCCCCGTGGCCCTGCCACAACCTTAAAAGAAATGCATGTGATGCCCTTCCTCTTCTAGGGCACCACAAGAATGAAAATATATTATGTTAGGAGCAGTGAATAATATGTGAGCAACTTTTTATAGAGGTCCTTGGGGGAAGCCCTAGGGTCTTCATGGCCCTGCCGGCTCCCTTGCTAGTACTCATCCTGTGGGTCAGCGGAAGGTGGCTATTCTTTCAAATCATGTTAATAATATTGTTGAGGAACAGGAGCCCCCCTCACTGAGCCTTTACAGGCTCCGGGGACCCCAACACTCTGGGCCATATTAATTTTCATATCAAGAGGGCATGCCACCCCTCTCTCTGAGCCTTTAAAGGCCCCAGGGACCCCACTCCCAGGGGCCTAATGTGGGTGCCCTGGTACCCACCCAGAGCACCCACAACAAACAATGTTGGAAGCCAAGGGGGATGTCACGGAGCCACCACATCCATGCCGGCTCCCTGCGAGCACCCATCCTGGGTGCAGCGGGAGCCAGCATTGCTCCCACCCAGCGGGAACAGGATTTTTTATACTGCCAGTGGTGAGGAGCAATATTTGTTTCTCTGCCTGCAAAGAGCGCAGGCAGGGAAAACATTTGTGCTCCCTCCAAGGGGTATACATTTTGCAAGTGTGAGTGCTCATTTTTTCCCTGTTCGCAGGAAGGGAAACTGGTTCTCAGGAGTGTGCTCCCAGGGACATAGCAATGTAGGCAGCCCCGGGGTTAGGGTCAACAGGGCATTTAGATGCTTATGGAGATGTGCTGTGCTACCCCTCCCTTTGAAAAATATGTGTCAGCCCTGGGGATGGGTCCCCAGTGCCTTTGGAAGATCGGTGAGCAGAGAACATTCCCTCCTCCCCTTTTTGAATTAGCAGCCTCACAGCGGTCAGGGAGGGGGGACCCCATGCACCCTCCCCTTTGAATAACATGGCAGGGCCCGGGGATGGGATCTATGGAGCCAAAGTCGGCCCCAGGCACACCCCCTTCTCAAATAATTGTACATATATACATACATATGTATATATATATGTATATATATATATGTATGTATATATATATATATATATATATATAGATAGATAGATAGATAGATAGATAGATAGATAGATAGATAGATAGATAGATATATAGAGAGAGATAGATATCTATCTAGCTATATAGATATAACATATAACATAGGTATAACATCTCTATAGTATGTTTTCACTATCTATTATGGTAACAGCTGCTCGCAATTTTGCACTTGCACTTGTCACTTTAAATATGGGTTGGAGCACTAGCAACACGTCATGTGATCAAGGCCCAGGTGGGGCTGAAACGCATCATGGAGGCGATGCAGGGTGATATACAATAAATAATTACCTGGCACGAAGCACTTTTTGGGTCCACGTTCATCTTTCCGTGAGACAGGGAAGTTACGGATGAAGAATTAGCTCTGTGTCTCTCCCCTGAGGCGGAAGCCGGGGGTTCTACTCTGCTATTCTGGACACTTTTTAAAAATTGTATTCGTCGTTTAAAAATTGTGGTTTCCACTTGGAAATGTGATTTTAAAAATCTCTGTATGCTTTTATGTACCTGCACTTGTTGAGCACGACCTACCCTGGACCCTGACCCCAGGCGCAGCCGATTAGGTGCTGACGCCGTAGGAGAAAGGGCTGCAGCAGACATATTGGTAGGAGGAAACCGGTTGCGGTCCAGCTGCTGGACGCCTCCCGCCCTCCCGAGGTATTTAACATTTGTTAGAGCGCAGCGCGCAGACTTAGCTCTGTGTCTCTCCCCTGAGGCAGAAGCCGGGGGTTCTACTCTGCTATTCTGGACACTTTTTAAAAATTGTATTCGTCGTTTAAAAATTGTGGTTTCCACATGGAAATGTGATTTTAAAAATCTCTGTATGCTTTTATGTACCTGCACTTGTTGAGCACGACCTACCGTGGACCCTGACCCCAGGCGCAGCCGATTAGGTGCTGACGCCGTAGGAGAAAGGGCTGCAGCAGACATATTGGTAGGAGGAAACCGGTTGCGGTCCAGCTGCTGGACGCCTCCCGCCCTCTCGGGGTATTTAACATTTGTTAGAGCGCAGCGCGCGGACTTAGCTCTGTGACTCTCCCCTGAGGCGGAAGCCGGGGGTTTTACTCTGCTATTCTGGACACTTTTTAAAAATTGTATTCGTCGTTTAAAAATTGTGGTTTCCACTTGGAAATGTGATTTTAAAAATCTCTGTATGCTTTTATGTACCTGCACTTGTTGAGCACGACCTACCTTGGACCCTGACCCCAGGCGCAGCCGATTAGGTGCTGACGCCGTAGGAGAAAGGGCTGCAGCAGACATATTGGTAGGAGGAAACCGGTTGCGGTCCAGCTGCTGGACGCCTCCCACCCTCCTCCATACAGAATATAAGGGCTATGTCATCCCGTCCGTGGCCGGACGGGGCTAGGGGTACAAACCCCTGCTCAAATTCCCTCAGAATCCCCTAGATTGATCAAATACTCTAAAGAACAGCTAGAACGCCTCTGTCCACCTACTGTGAGAGCATGCAGGCATACACTGAAAGATGAAATGATGCCTCAGAGCTGTAAGACATGCTCTTACAACCCCAAGAACAGAAATGAACTTGAGCATAAGATGGAGTCTCTGACTATGTTTCAGGTCAATTGCTGATCGCTTAGGAAACATAAATTTGAAATATTTGACCTTTTAATAGAAAAACAACCAGAAGTACTCTTTCTGACTACGACGTGGCTAGATGAGGAGTCCGCCCCGGATATTCTGGAGGCTCTACCCCAAGAATATGGCATACTAAAATTGGACCGAGAAAAACAGAGGGGAGGGGGTATTGCAATAATTCATAAACTTGAATTGACATGCACCCTGGAAGCAGTTACGATTAAGGATAGTGAAGCTGCTTTCTTCGCGATCAAATATAGGCCTAATATAACCATCAATGGCTATCTAATTTATCGCCCGCCTGGAGGGTCTACAAATTTTATAGACAGTCTGACAGAGGTAATTGCCCAACCAGCACTGCGCTATAATAAGCTTCTTATTTTAGGGGACCTAAACCTCCATCTTGAAGATGGAAATAATAGCGATGCCCGAGGATTACTTGCATCCTTAGAAATGTTTAGTCTTAAATTACAATCCCAGATATCTACCCATAAGGCGGGACACCTCCTTGATCCGATCTTTGCTAACTGGGAGGGAGTGGTGGTCCAACCTCCTATCCAGGTACTTTGGTCGGACCACTTCTTGATCAAGTTTACTATCCCAGGAGGGCCAAAACAACCCCCGCGAACCAAGCCGACGGCATCTAAGCGCAGACAATGGGGGAAACTTAAGCAAGCTGATTTAGAGCTCGCCCTTAAGGCAGGCAGCCCCCCATTGAAAGAAAGTGTAGAGGAAGCTTGGATGGATTACGAGAATTGGCTAACAAGAGTGCTGGACGCACCTGCACCATGGACAACCAAGGCGCCAGCAAGGTGCTCTAAGTCGGCACAATGGTTTGATGCTGACTTAAAAGCTACTAAATCGAAGTGCAAAAAGCTAGAGCGCATCTGGCGCAGTAAATATGAAGAAACAGCCAAACTGGAATATAAAAATAGCATAAAAAATTATCATAAGATGATCAGAATAGCCAAAAGAAACTTTCTAAATAAAAGAATTGAATCGGCCGACAATTCTGCCAAGGAACTCTTTGTTATCTACAAGGAACTCACCTCATCTGAGAGGACTACAGCCCCAGATATGCACTCTATAGCAACTTGCGAAGCAATTGCGGACTTTTTTGTACAAAAAGTCGAGAATATATACAAAACCTTTCCGGAGGTAACGGATGGTTCACGCACAGACCACGCCACTATTGTTGAGCTGACAAACATTTGTCGCCTCAATCATTTTACAGTGCCAGATAACACTGAGTTGCTGAGAATATTCGTAGTATTCAATCGGGCTCTTCTAAAGACGTAGCTCGCCCCAAGATCTTCAGGTATCAGGCTGAACTTCTTGTAAATCACATAAGCCATATGGCTAAATTATCTTTCCAGACGAGCCACGTACCACAAGACTGGAAAACAGCGCAGGTTATCCCTATCAAGAAAAAGGCCAACCTCAGTGTAACCCAGCTAGATAACTATCGCCCTATATCGCTTCTGCCCTTCTGTGCCAAGGTGGTGGAAAAGATAGTTAATGCTCAGCTGATAAAACATTTAGAAGAGGGTCACTATTTCCACCCCTCACAGTCAGGGTTCAGAGCGTATCATTCTACTGAATAAGCTCTTATTTTTTCCACCGAGCTATTAAGAGGTAGAGTAGATGAGGGGATGACAGCCATGCTTCTTCTACTAGATCTGAGTGCGGCATTTGATACTGTCTTGCACCCCCTATTGCTTTCTCGTCTTAGCGAGGCTGGAATTGAGGGCTTGGCTCACGAATGGATGCGCGCGTTCCTGGCAAATAGGCAATTCCAAGTCCATTGCCCACCTTTTAAATCGGAAGTACGATCACTCAGGCACGGGGTACCGCAGGGCTCAATTTTGAGCCCTACGCTATTCAATCTTTATATGGCACCCCTGGCCAAGATAGTTGAGGTTTATGGGGTCGAGATTGTGTCATACGCGGAAGACACTCAGCTGGTAGTGACACTCGCTCGGCCTCCGGAGGAAGCCTCGGCTAGCTTCTCGGCATGTCTTAGTGATCTAACTGGATGGATGAATACCAACTGTCTGCGCCTCAATGCAAATAAAACGGAGCTTCTCGTGTTGGGGAAGACTCCATCCATCTGGTCGTCGGCATGGTGGCCATCAGAACTCGGCGCCATTCCAAAGCCCTCAGAGCAGGTGAAAAATGTAGGGGTTAGATTAGACTCGACTCTGTCCTTCGAATACCACACTAGAGGGATTGCAGGTAAATGCTACGGCATCCTTAAGATTCTGCGTAAGACCCTAGATTCTCTCCCTGCAACTAGTAGGAAAACTTTAATCCATACCCTTGTAACTCCCCATCTTGACTACAGCATTTCACTGTACATGAGCCTGAGTAAAAAAGGTCTTCATCGTCTGCAATGCGTGCAGAACGCAGCTGCCAGAATGGCACTTAACCTGTCTAGAAAGTCCTCAGGGAAACGTGCCTTAGCCACTCTCCATTGGCTGCCCATACAGGAGCGTGTTGTATTCAAAACAATGTGCATGACTCACCGCATTGCCCAAGGAAAAGGACCAATATATCTCCAAAAATTGCTGACCAAGTACCAACCCAAACGCCATTTGAGATCTATGGGCTGTATGCTTTTTCACGTGCCCAGAATTTACCGGGCGCGTATGGGCGGTCGGTCCTTCAAATACTTGGCCAGCAAACAATGGAACTCCCTGCCCATTGAACTCTGGATGGAGCCATCGGAAAGGAGCTTCCGCCAAAAACTAAAAACCTATCTGTTCCCGAAGCTATGAGTTTCCGTTCTTTGCCTCCCAACTTCTAATCTCTTCTTCTCTCGGGAGCGGCCCAGTCCTTTGTTTATACAGCGCGGGGACACACTGTTTCCTAGTGTAACCAGGCGCTATACAAGATGTTTTTATTATTATTATTATTAATTGCGATTTACAGTGCTGAGCGGCTTCAGCAGCACGAGCGGAAACCCCTCCTCTATCTCTGAACGATGGGAAAGGAAGCAGTTGGTTACAGATTAACTGGAACTGGAATCATTTGCTCCGGTGATGAGCACACCACACGAAACCCCTGAACGCTGGAGAATTCTTTTCCCTGCCTATCAAACTGGAATCGAGGTGACCGGAGTTTGAAAACCGGATAGCTGGAAGGTATCCAAGGAAGGTAGGAAAAGCGAACTGACTGTTCAGTTGAGGAGTGTGCCCCGTGTATACACGAGTATTGGTCTTAGCGTGTGACACGGCATAGAGAATAATTACACCCACACATATTGTTGCGAGGCCGCGAGGCAGCGGCACACGGCACCTGGAAACACCAACATACGAGAACTCTTTAAAAAGTTAGAAAAATTAATGCGTTCCGAACAAGCTAAATGGTGGGAGCACAAGTCTCTATCACGTTACTTGGAAGAAGGCAGAATACCTAGAGGCTTGAGAATTGCATTGGCTCCTAGCTACGAAAATCCCGACCCCAATATGCTGGCTCAATGGGGAGAATGCAATTTAGAGTCTTCCAGCAGGTTGGTGCACATTTTGGTGAAATATGCCGAAAGTGATAGGATCAAGTTGCAAGCTAAAATAGAGGAGCTCAATGAGGAAATTGGGAAACTAGAGGTAAGAGACAATACAAAGAAATTAAGGGATGAAATGCTTACAAGGCTCCAAAAAGATGAAGATGTCATTAAACGGCGCAAAGTGTATAAATTTCAACGCGATAAAATGGACTACCAAAACAGACAAGTGGTTACGTTTGCCCGCAAATACGACACTGTCAAGGCCAAAGTGGGAAAGGGGCGCGAACACAGGAACCAACAGTGCATTAGGGAATCAGTAGTGGTATCTACCCCTGTCTCCGAATCCGATATGAGCTCAGCACCAGAGAGAGAAACGGAGGGGGAAGGTGCAGGAGCCTCTGGAGTGGGGTTTACCAAACTATCCTTGGCACAGGAAGTAGATTGCCTGTGTCAGGACCGGAGAGACACACTACGACCCCACATACACAAAATCCAAAGGACACCAGGAGAGCAAACCAAAAGCGCGGCGAGAGAAGAAAGCGCAGCCAGCGACGTAAAACAACCATACAAAAAGCCTGTAAGGGGAAGATGGAATCGGAAAAACAAATAGATCCAAGTGAAGATCAAAAAAACGTGATCAACTTAACGGACATTACCCTAACAAAGGCAAAAACACAAATACTGGCATTGGGGCTCTCCTATAGCCCTGAAAGCAGTTTCAATTATTCAGAAACACATATGGATGTATTCCGGTTTATAAGGAAACTAAAGTTGCAGAAATTACACAAATTGAAGGGAAAAAAGCAACCAGAAACTGACAATCAAACTGTTGGTAGCCCATCGCTATTCACAGCCGGAGATGTACATATGTTCCATTATTTAGTTGGACTTCAACATGAGCAAACAGCCACTATTAGCAATTTGGGATTGGAAGGGACAAATCTAAGTGGGATTGAGAAAACACCATTCAAACCAAAATCCACATTCCAACCAATTATGCTATATATTAATCTAGACGTTTACCACGATCAGGCAATATTGGAATTGAAAATGCTCTACAAATCCACAAACTTTGCAGGGTACAAATATAGCCACCAACATCAGGGCTATATTCAGCTGATGAAAAAATTGCAGGACAGTAATAACCTAATTGTGAGACAATCTGACAAGGGGGGGAATATTGTCTTGTGGCCTCGGACACTGTATATGGAGGAAGCACGCCTCCAATTATGTGATCTTGAATTGTGATGTATTCCTATAGGTTCTGTATAGATCCCCCTATTCCTGACCCTATTCTGGTTAACAAATTAACTAGCAGCCATCCCATGATGCAGAAACCGTTATCTGATTAAGCCAGACCACGGCACAGGAGCGCGTTATCTGATTAGGTCATAACGCTTGCCATCTAATTAGGCAAGCAATATTCCTCCAGCCCCTGATAAGGCATACGGAGTTCTCAAAACAAATCAAACCTATGACAACCTGGGAAAATCCCTGCGGCCATTGTTTTGATTTCTCAAAGAACTTCAGTAAAAGAATGTGCTAACGACCAGCTCGTATGACATCCTTATTGACGTATCTATGTCCATCCTTACGTCAATCTCGGCACCTTACAGGTATAAATATTACCGACATTGCCTTAAGCAAACACACGCGGTGGTGACGAGATCGGAGCAGCGAGACTTGCCGAAGCCCAGCAGAGAGCGAAGCCCACTGGCGCTGCCCCGCCTTCCTGACGCGCTGAGAACGAGACGCTGCCTTTCTCCTGCCGAGAAATCCAGCTCCGGCGCTTCCGAGCAGCCCTTGCAGGCAGCTTGGAATATCGAGACCACAGACGAGAGATACCATCCTAGATCTCAGGTACAGAACTGAATAACCCCTTGCAGAGAATTCTTGAGTCAGTCACTTGGCAAAAACAAACTTAACTCAAACTGCTACTTTCTACTCCAGCCCACGTATTAGGCTTAGGTCAGGTACACCGGGGTAGGCGTGGTTAGAAGCACCAGTTGAGTACGATTAGTTAAATGTATATGTGTATGTATATATTCTATCCATTTTAAATAGCATATGGCTTAGAAACCATATCAATGCTTTTACAGTATTATTTTATAATTCTGCTTTTATTGTATGCACTTTACTTAACCATAAGTATTGCAATAATATCGATTCATTTCTCTTGTACGAGAAAAGAGACTGATCAATAAATAACATCTTTTATTGAACACGCCCGTCTCTTCCTTTTCTCTACAATCTGGTGAAACTAAGAATGCACGTACTGACTGAGTAAAATAAGTTGTCTTTTGTTTTCACACGACTCTAGAGATATACTCTTGATTAGGGGAGAGCAAAGTTGTCATGTTCTATGGTTATCAGAAACTAAATCCCTTCTTGTCTATCCAGGGAGGTTTAACTTCTCCTTGCCTATTCGAGAAAGTTTCTAGTGAACTCTGAGCTAGCTGGCAAACCCAAAACTTTAAGTCTAATATCGACAGTAGAAGACCTAGTTAACGTCTGGTCTAGGTCTATACTATTGGAGGTATTATTCCAATGCGCAGAGCCTATTGGGATAATAGGAACTACACTACATGGCGCCCAACGTTTGGAAAGGCGATAAAACTAACGCAAGACTTTAGAGTAACTCAGTCGTGCTCTTTCACTCAGACCCCTTTTTTCCCATAATACTCCATAGACGTCTGGAGTGGGTGAGAGGTAAAAGCCGCCAAACCTCGCAGGAGGGAACTCCTATGTATGGTTCTTGGTTCAATCAACGTTGAAGGATACACTGTTCCAAAATATTGTGCATCTAATCTTTGTTTCCATAAGGAACCTGATCTGCAAACAAACAGAATAACCTTCCTGACAGTAAAATGTCAGAAAGTGATGATGAAAGAGAGAGAGTTAGATTAGCAGCTGAACTAATAGAAGCTGATAATACTATGCAAGAAGCAGACCCGGATATAAAACTCATCCCGGTCAACATAAGAAGATCTATAACGTTAAAACTTATAGACAATGGACTGACACCAAGAGGTGGTACAGTCATATTCGTAATTGAGGCACACGAATATCGGCAGACAGAGGTATTCTATTCATGGATAAACTTTCCAGCAGCAAATGCTGTAACAAAGGAGTTCCACTATTATAAAATAGAGGAACCTCCTAATGAGTACACTCCTTTCGAGGAAGTGGAAGTACCACTCAAATTCCAAGAGCACCTGCTCTTGTTTAATGGCGCCCTAAAACATAATAATCACATCACCAGGCTCGGTCCACTAGGTAGACCAGGAGCAACGTGGCCGGTCCTAGCCGGATACACACCACATCCAGACATCGAAAGAATGTCTGCAGCAGATGTTTTAGTACAACTAAAACAATTAATTAAAATATATAGACAATTAGTCCAATATGTAATACGGACTTCAACTATCCAACCAGTAATTAAAATTCCACAGCTGACCCCTCATCAGGGGAACACAAATAAAATTACACCACAGAACATACAGTCCTGCCTAGGTAAAGTACCAGCTAAACGGGAACAAATACCATTCTGGTTAGCACAAAAAATCACCCAAATAGAGGCGGTATTTCCAGATACCACCCCGGTAGAAAAAAACAGGATTCTGACTATCTGTCTTCCAATGGGAATCGCACCACACGTGGAAAACTGTGACACTTGGGGTACAGTCTTTGCTTCCATTTACACAAAAACACATGGAGTTCCATCCATGTCAGTAATACCAGATGTGCTAAAAACAAATTCAAGACGAATACGGTCCAGAACCCGCTTTAACTCTCGGTATGAAATTACTAAAAGACTTCAAGCAGGTCTCGGCAATATTACTAGCCAACATAAAAGGAGAAGTAGCGAATGTGGCGATCCGCCAGAGGTTAAAAGAGACAGATATAGCAGACCAACCAGCTGAAATTGCCAGAATTATAGAAAAATCCTATGAAGAACTAGGTAGAGATAGTTTGGGTGGAATACCAGTGAAGCCCCAACTAATTGAAAGTCCTGAAAAAATATTTATTAAAAATAACCTAAACAGTCATAAGAAGACCTGGGATGGAAACAAACAATCCAATCCAAAAGAAAAGAGATTCCAGTCCAGAGGAAGGTCTCCTCGGCGGAGAGAAAGATCTCCGGACCAAGGACCCAAGTCTCCCCAAAGGGAGCCCTCTGTGAAAAGATACAACCTTAGAAATAGGGATAACATAAAGAAACCTGATAGATATCAAGATTTTGATACACGTCCCTCTCAATCTTTTCAGACTTCCTCGCAGAAATCGGAAAGAAGAGGACGATCGGAACCCAGGGAAGGGCACGTCAAGTCCAAAGACAAGGAACCTGCTCATCCAAATAAAAAATTACAGTTTCCAAAGAAGAAGGTAGCCAGTATTAAAGTATTCAACAATGCCGAGAATACTGAGGACACAGCTGAAAAAGAGAATGGGCTCAGACAATGCTAGACAGCGCAGCAGAAGTGAGCATAGCACGCAAAGTCCTTATGAATCATCTGGAGACAGTGGACACGAATGAATACATTCAAGTGGAAACTGCAGACACCAGAGTTAGCAAACCTCACAAAATATATGAAATAACTTTACGTATAGAAGGGGATAAGACTAGAAAAATAAGGGGCCTTTTTTGGGATAATCTCTCCAAGGGCTATGACATCCTTCTAGCTGAAAAAGATTGGCCACCAGAGTTTGTGAGGGAGTGCCCACACGGCGAAGAAATAATTATGCCTGCCTTCTCAAATCATATTCCAATTCATAAAAAATATACACTTGCAAGAAAGTGGGCAGTAGCTCAAGCTCCTGCTTTATATAAAAATCATGTGGGATGGGATGAAGAATCTCCTCCACACAAAATCCAGTTAAAATCACAACCTACTGCACAAAGGCAGTATCCAATCAAGCAAGAAGCTAAAAAACAGGTAAAAGAAATTCTAGATCAACTAGAATACCAGGGGGTGATTGAAACTTGCACCTCACAAATGAACAACCCTTTGTTTCCTGTCTCCAAACCAGACAATTCATATCGTCTAGTTTTGGATTACAGACACCTTAACTCATGTTGCAAAACTTTTGCAGTACAAAACTCGCATAGTGCTGCACTAATGAATAACATAGTGCGCAAAAAATATAAAACAACATTAGACATCTCTAATGGATTCTTTTGCCAAAATATAGCACCAGAGAGCAGATACTTATCAGCGTTCTCAATAAATGGTGCTCAAAAACAATTCTGTCGGTTACCCCAGGGGTACAAGAACAGCCCAGGATTATTCTCAGCGACAGTAACAGAGTTACTACAAACATATGATGACGAAGCATTATCTTATGTCGATGACATATACCTAACAGATGATGACTTGGATACTCACTTGAAGAGAGTGAACACCATAATACTTGGGTTCGCAGCAGAGGGTTACAAATTCAACTTTAAAAAATCTAGAATTGCCCATCTAACAGTCCTGTTCTTAGGATATGAATTATCAAGTGAAGGCAAAAGCCTGGCTGACAATTTCCTAGAGAAATGTGCCGTACTCCAAGCACCTAGAACACTAAAAAACCTACAGTCAATTCTAGGTTTCCTAAATTTCGGAAGAACATACATTGCAAATTACGCAGAAAGGGTCAAACCACTTTATGATCTAATAAAACCAGATTTTAAAAAAACCAATTGGACTCAAATACACACAGAAATTCTGAGATCCTTACAAACAGATATGTTAATTAAAACAAAATTAGAAACACGTGATAACACACGCAACCTTGTGATTCGAGTCATCCCAGGAAGATGCAGATTCACATACCTGACCTCTAACGAGGGAGAAAAGGTACCAATTGCATTCAAATCACACTTGTACACTAAAGCTGAAATGAAATTTAGCCCAACGGAAAAAATTCTTACTGCAACACAGACAGCTATAGCAAAAGAACGAGCCCTGTCACAAGGTAAACGAATAATAATCGTTACACCGATACCAGCCCTAGAGGCTGTAACAAAAGCAAGCATACCGAATGCTAAAGCGCTCCATCCAAGATGGATACAATGGGCTAATTCTCTTGCTGCAACAGACGTTGTATACGAATTTGATCCTAACTTAAAAACACAAGAGTTTCTCCAATATGAATTCGAATGTCCGCCGCCGACCGAAATTCTGCCTCTAGAACATTACGGCTGTATAATATATACAGACGGATCAGCACAACCCGCAGTAGGGGGTAAACAAGCTTACAGTGCTGCGTGTGCGATTGTAAAAGGTCGCTGGCACGATGGGAAATTCAAACCAACGGTCACTAAAACACAATCTCTAGGAGATTGTACAGCTCAGCGAGCAGAACTACTGGCATTCAAGATGGCGCTTGAAAATACCGATCGGGAATTCCCCACACTCATAGTGTGTGATTCGTATTATTGCGTTCAGTCTTACAATGAATACTTACAGATCTGGCTTCAGAATGGTTTTAAGGATGCAAAAGGAGGCACAATCAAGCATAAAATGCTTTGGGAACAAGTAGTTCTTTTACAAAAGGAACTACCAAAGACTCACGTGATACATACACTGAGTCATCAGCGTGATGGCGTTCACGTTGCAGGGAATTCATTGGCTGATGAGGCCGCAAAGGCAGCTGTGCAAACGGCTTCCGTAGCTGCCATCACCCGGTCAAAAACAAAAATAGACAGCGATATATTACAAGCTGTCAGCGCTACAGTAAAAGATGCGATAGAAACACTCCCGAAAGGCTTTCCAGTAAAGTACTCATACATAACTGATGCGAATAATGTTCCATTTGCTCGAATCCCTGGCGTGGGGGATAGAGTAATTCCAAACATGGAACATAGGTTAGGACTCATCATAGCGGCACACGAAGGGCTTGCTTCTGTACATGCTGGCGTCTCAGCCACAGTATCGTTATTAAAACAGAGATACTGGTGGCCACAAATGAGAAGACAAACCAGGAACTATGTTCTAGAATGTGAAATATGTCAAAAAATGAAAGTATCAACAGTGAGACGACCAGCACAGACGCCCCTTCTAATCTCGGATAAACCATTAGCCTGTGTTTACCTGGACCACTGTGGTCCCTTACAAAGGGATGGTAACTATAAATATATCTTGGTCGCAGTGGATTCATGCACGAGATTCATATGGATGTGGCCCCAGCGATCGGCTGACGCCAGAACTGTTATAAAAGATTTGCGAGTCTTTATCGGCACATATGCAATTGGCATGCTGCATTCTGACCAGGGTCCTGCTTTTAGCTCTAGAGCTTATAAGGAGGCCATGACCAGCATGGGCATTGCATTGCGGTATTCTTGTCCATTTCATCCCGAGGGAAACGGAATTGTTGAAAGAAAAAACCGTGACATAAAGCAATCTATAACAGCAAAGGTATTAGGTTCGGGAGCTGGGTGGGTCAAACATCTAATAAGTGTCCAACGTAGTCTAAATAACCTGCCAAGAAATTCTCTGAAGGGATTCAGTCCGTATGAATTATTGTTTGGGACTAGGATGTTAGTCTTAGATCTTGACAGTCAGACTTCAGTGGTGAAAGAAAAAAGCTTTGATATCAAAGATCGTTTGGCTATTTTGCAGGACTTAAACGAAACAAGAAAAGACCTGAGCAACATAAAGTTGAAACAACAGCCAATAACCACTGAAGAAACACTGCCTGTCCCAGCAAGACCTGTCTGGATTCCAAAAATCGGGGATCTAGTCAGAGAAAAGATCGCGGTAAAGAAGGAATTTGGGCCTTCTTACAGAAAAGCAGTTCCTGTCTTGTCCATCAACGGGACAAGATCAGTTGGACTACCGCCGCTTGCTGGTAAAAAGGAGAACCGAGTTGTATCCATCGACCTGGTAAAACCACAATCATGTGGCCGATAACAAACAGTAGGCCAAGTGGACTCCCGATAAGTAGTAGAACACCGAGGTTTGCTACAAGTACAGAGGTGCTAACTAAAAGGCTAATCACATTCGAAACGCCTACAGAAGAACAACAAGGACTATGCAACAATGCAATGGAACTCACACCTCTGAAAACCCAAATAAAAACGTTTAGTAGAGACACACCAACCTACAATGAAGTAACAAATGAATATGCAAGAAACAGTAATCCTGAAACAATTGGAACAATTGATAGAACAGCATCCGGCTACTTCATAAATTTCAATGATTCCTCTGAAGACCTCAGTGAATCAAAGACACAACCATCAACGAAAACGCTTAAAGACAAAGCTAAGGAACTTTTGAAACAGCTGAAAGAAACCTATCTGATTTCTCCATGGATTGAATTTTGGGTGTCCTTTGGTGTATTTATCCTCATAGTTTGGCTCATCATGATACTATGCTTGGGACGCTTCATTGAGGGAAAATATGCAAAAATGGACACAGCAAGCCAGAAAATCAACTTGATCCTCAAGCCACACACGTCTTCACACGTCGAGAAAAGAGAACTTTCTTCAGTCAACTTCACAGCCAATCCTATACCGGGTGGGGTAGCATGGGACAATACTGACTATGAAATTTATGGTCCGGTTGAAATCCTCAAATATCCACACCAAATCAAGATCTCGTTGAGTGACTTTGTAAAACCAAACTCATTTGCTGATGATTGGGACTTTGAAAGTATTAATGACATGATGTCTGACCTAGTGATGTCTGCTAAATTTACCAAACATGATTATTTGCAGGGTTCTTCTAATTATGATAGTATGTACTGCTACAACCACTATGGTAACCATTTTCTACATAAATCTGCACAACCTAGAAATGTTTTAAATTATAATCAATGGGAACATTGTGCAACCCCTCCAAAAGGAAGCTCAAGAACCGTTTATGACAAATATTCTTATTTTTCAGGGTTCAATACAAGTAAAGCTGAAACATTTTATTTTAAATTGTCAAATAAGACAGGAACAAAAACCATGCTTACAAACACAAAATTGATATATTCGGACTCATTTTTTGAACAGATGAATACATTTGGTTTTGATTATTGGGACAAAAATGTGGAAGTAAAAAGTGTTTGGGGTACAAGAGAATGGCAAGTTCAGGGTATAGAATCATTGTTTAGAGCCTGCATGATCCCAGAACAAATTATATTCTTGAATGACACTATTCAACAAACTACCTGTCTTGGATTAGCCAAAATCAAAGACTTAAATAAACCGTCTATTCCAAAACCAACAATGAACAGCAATAACTCTGCAGATGAAGAGATAGACGTAAACTATGTATTAAACCAAAACAGAACAAATCCTGATTGGAAACAATGGTTAATCTGGCCCACAGATACTAATAACTGTCAAGACAGATTCCTGAACAAAACACAGGGGTTCACATTGACCAGGCCAGACCCTAGATATTCCCAAAGACAACACCCAGGGATAATCACCACCTACAGTGTGGGCAAACTCTGCCTTCAATGGCTACAAACTTCCACACTGACAGAAATTAAGCAACACCTGACTTTACTTACTGATGGTGCTGACTTGCGTGATTTCATTATGGGACCGCGCAAACAGCGTCAAAAACGCTTCATAGCAGCCTCTATATATGCAGCTTACAACGAGGCCTGGAAGATAACTCAAATTGAGACAGCAGAAAGTATACGGGAAATTGACCGTATTAATTTGGAAAAATCGCTTTCTGTAGTGGACAATGGGTTAATGACTCTGTCCTCCAGAATTTTTTCATTGGACAGCATTGTGTCTTCAGCAATCGACATAATATCGCAAGACTTACTGTTGTTACAACACGGTCAGTCGCAATTGCGTTCTATTATACAGCTTGGATGGACGTTACAAAATCTGCGTTCAGGCTATGTGCCTTGGCGTTTAATCAACACAACGTCACTATTCAATATCTTTAACCTTACTGATAAACAAATCAGTGTGGCACAAAAGGGTGCTGATTATACAATCCTGAGCATTGAGAAACTCGAGAGATTACCATTGACAATGTCAGAACGACCTGTCATTGAATGGATAATACATGGGATAATTAATATTCCGATATCTACTTTCAGGTTTCAATACTGCCAAAAATATATACAGGCTGGCATGTACGAAAAATTGGGAAAAGGGTACATTAAGTCAACATGGAACTTGCCCTATTCACATGCATGTGTCAGTAATAAAGGACAGAAAGTGTTCCTTAGTGGCAATAATTGTGCAATGTCACTAAGCGGTACACTTCTGTGTAATGGAATTAGTTTGCATGGAGCCTGTGAAGGGAACTCAAATAACCTTTCATGTCACCAGCTAGGCACACCTGCAACACAGATAGAACCATTCTTTAAAAGACTCTATAATGGGAGTTACATCCTAATTGTGGATCGCAGATGTTGTAGTCTACTGCCCGGGGTTCCTTATCTCATAAGTACGACTGCGAAGGTCATGTGCTGTGGACGCTTATTGTTCCCCAGCTCCTTTCCAGACAGGGAGGCAAGGACATGGCCTAACTTGAAAATTACTTCTATTCGAATTGATACTTTAAGCAGAATGAAAACAGTGCTTCTTCAGACGCCGACCAGGCTCACGTCATCAAAAGAAACGTATGATCTCCTAGTCGCAAGGACGACTGCAGAGATTCACTCATTGTTATCAACTAATTCCCCCATACATTTCGCAGAAATCCTGAATGAAATCTTAAATATTTCTGATACCAGTGGAGTCTCAAATGTATTTAAGACATTGTTTTCAGGGGCATTAACACCATTCAAAGCCATACTGGGTATTTTTCCAGACCTCGTCCATTCGATTTTTGGAGGATTTCCCCTCATTTTGGGACTAATTGCTGGAATCCTATTCTTAGTCCTTATATTTCGTTATGGCAAACCATGTCACAGACAAAACACCTGCGACAAGGGAAGAAACAATCCGAGCCATTGGATACCGGGACCGGATATCAAAAATCCTGGGACTAACCCGGCTTAGAGACCTGAACATGACTTGGTTTCTTTCATTTCGGCCGATATGGCAAAGATGTGTTTTACCTGTATTAAGGTGCATGCTGTGCGGAGAAGAATGCGTGTTGGACACCTGTCTGACGCTACAATCGGATGCGCCAATGGATGCAGAAACATTGTTGGGTCCGGTAACGGCTCATGCATTGTGCTGCCCTCAACGGCTGCCAATCCTGATGACGGCATTCGTGGAAACTTCACCACTACGATTAAGGGGTAGTGAAGATCAAGATGAAAGCAGCATCGATCAGGTACAACCTTCTGTCAGCAATACTACTCAAAACGTCAATGGAGACAATCATGCACATGAATGCATGGTTACATCTTTTTCCGAGTTAGTGGAACTCTCACAGGAAGCTGTTGACAGCTTTTTCAGCAGTCTCAATGATATGATGTTCTCACCAGAGCAGAAATAACGACTCTTGAACAAGCTAGCACACGGCGTTGCCGACACCTTGAATTTGGCCTTCAACTTTAATAATAAAGTAGCAAGATCAACTTTTTCCTCCAGTCCACGGACAGCAATTTTTAGCAGCCCCAAAAAAAATTTTTTTATTATAATTTTTTCGAGACACTTATCTTCTGCTTAAAGTAAGAACTATTCTTGGAGAACTCATTTCTGTTAAAAAAAAACTTCATAGACATTAGCTGCCCGCTGGTATGTTCATAAATGTTTTTGAACTGTGATGAAGTGGTCTCGAACTTTTCTTCTGTATTAAGAGCCATTTCATGTGTAATTCTCATATTCGATTACTAATAATGTATACATATGCGTGATTAATTTAGCATTATTCTACTGCTTAAGTGCATATAGTACATGTGACTATTTTTTTCCCGTATATAACATAATTTCGAAATGCATTATGTGTATTTTGGGGTGGTAAGGTATACACGATACTCTACAGTATGTTTCACTATGCCTAGATTCGTAAATATGGCCATAGTTAGCGTGGAGTGGGTGTGATGTATTCCTATAGGTTCTGTATAGATCCCCCTATTCCTGACCCTATTCTGGTTAACAAATTAACTAGCAGCCATCCCATGATGCAGAAACCGTTATCTGATTAAGCCAGACCACGGCACAGGAGCGCGTTATCTGATTAGGTCATAACGCTTGCCATCTAATTAGGCAAGCAATATTCCTCCAGCCCCTGATAAGGCATACGGAGTTCTCAAAACAAATCAAACCTATGACAACCTGGGAAAATCCCTGCGGCCATTGTTTTGATTTCTCAAAGAACTTCAGTAAAAGAATGTGCTAACGACCAGCTCGTATGACATCCTTATTGACGTATCTATGTCCATCCTTACGTCAATCTCGGCACCTTACAGGTATAAATATTACCGACATTGCCTTAAGCAAACACACGCGGTGGTGACGAGATCGGAGCAGCGAGACTTGCCGAAGCCCAGCAGAGAGCGAAGCCCACTGGCGCTGCCCCGCCTTCCTGACGCGCTGAGAACGAGACGCTGCCTTTCTCCTGCCGAGAAATCCAGCTCCGGCGCTTCCGAGCAGCCCTTGCAGGCAGCTTGGAATATCGAGACCACAGACGAGAGATACCATCCCTCAACCATCCTAGATCTCAGGTACAGAACTGAGTAACCCCTTGCAGAGAATTCTTGAGTCAGTCACTTGGCAAAAACAAACTTAACTCAAACTGCTACTTTCTACTCCAGCCCACGTATTAGGCTTAGGTCAGGTACACCGGGGTAGGCGTGGTTAGAAGCACCAGTTGAGTACGATTAGTTAAATGTATATGTGTATGTATATATTCTATCCATTTTAAATAGCATATGGCTTAGAAACCATATCAATGCTTTTACAGTATTATTTTATAATTCTGCTTTTATTGTATGCACTTTACTTAACCATAAGTATTGCAATAATATCGATTCATTTCTCTTGTACGAGAAAAGAGACTGATCAATAAATAACATCTTTTATTGAACACGCCCGTCTCTTCCTTTTCTCTACAATCTGGTGAAACTAAGAATGCACGTACTGACTGAGTAAAATAAGTTGTCTTTTGTTTTCACATGACTCTAGAGATATACTCTTGATTAGGGGAGAGCAAAGTTGTCATGTTCTATGGTTGTCAGAAACTAAATCCCTTCTTGTCTATCCAGGGAGGTTTAACTCCTCCTTGCCTATTCGAGAAAGTTTCTAGTGAACTCTGAGCTAGCTGGCAAACCCAAAACTTTAAGTCTAATATCGACAGTAGAAGACCTAGTTAACGTCTGGTCTAGGTCTATACTATTGGAGGTATTATTCCAATGCGCAGAGCCTATTGGGATAATAGGAACTACACTACAGAATGCTATAAAAAGAGCAACATCAGCTTAGTCAAAATTGCCTGGAATTATTATTATGGTAAACTTCTAGCTTGGAGGAGTGGGGGGGTTATTATGTGATGATGAGTACCGCTTTTTAAAAAAAGAACATCCGGTAATCCCCTCCCTATACCTCATCCCTACAATACATAGAAATGAGATCAAACCCCCTGGTAGGCCGATCATCTCGGCAATAGATAGTATTATGGAAAATACCTCCAAATACATAGATTATTTTCATCAGGAGTGGGTTACAAGTTTGCCATCGTATCTTCAAGATACTCCCGATTTTCTTAGAAAGATTGCTGGAATAGAATGGAGTACAGACATGACTTTAATTACTATGGATGTTACGGCACTGTACACGTCAATCCGTCACCAGGACGGAATTAAGGCGGTGGAGCATTACTTAAACCGTAGGCCAGCTTGTCTTTTTTTACACAATAAAATGTTGGTTAGCATGGTTACCACATGCTTGTAGCAAAACTTTTTCTCTTTTGATAATCAAATTTATCCACAAACAAGGGGAGTTGCGATGGGGGCCTGCTTCTCACCTATCTATGCTTGTTTGCATATGGGGCTGTGTGAGGAGCAGGTCCTCAGGAAGCACTTTAAACACATATTAGACCAGCATGTACCCCTGTGGTTACGCTATATAGACAACCTATTTTTTATATGGAGGGGCACAGAATCATCAGCCTTACAATTCATTGAACAGATAAATAGGAACCACCTAAATCTTGAGTTTACTGCAAATTTAAGTAAATCCTCTGTATACTTCCTGGATGTGGAGGTATACATACATGACGAATCCGTTGCAACAAGGATTTACCGAAAACCTACCCCGGGCAATTCATTGCTTGATGCGAGTAGTCATCACCCGCAATACCTAATTCAAAGCATCCCTTATGGGGAGGTGCTTCGAGCGAGGCGTATTTGCAGTAATGATTTAGAATGCCAAATCGCACTAGAAAGCAACAAACAGAGATTCTTGTCAAGAGGATATGCTCCAGGGGTTATAGATAGAGCCCTCAACAAAACAAGATCAATGACGAGGGATCAGGCTCTAGTAAAGAAAGATGAGAAGTTGTCAACTTCTAAAAAATTGGAGCCAACATGTAGGGTCATATTGACATACAGCAAACATCATGGAGCCATTAGAAAAATTCTAAATAAAAATTGGAATTTGGTACGAAATGATCCTATAATAGGCGCAGATCTTTCTAAAAAAAAAACAATTGATATTCAGACGAGCTAAAACTATGGGCAATTGTCTTGTTAAAAGCAGTCCTGAAATCAGGGCACCTACCAACTGGTTGTCGGCACAAAAGGGGTTCAAAATGTGCATAACGTGTAAGGCATGTTAATTTGCTAAAAATAAAACAAACTACACAACACCCTTTAAGCCGGACCCTGTATGTATCAGCAAAAAATTGAATTGCAAAACGGACCTTGCCGTGTATGTGTTGGAGTGTCCCTGTACATTAAGGTACATTGGAAGTGCGAAACTCCCTGTACATAAAAGGATACTCCAACATATACGAGCCATCACCAACAAAGATCAGGCCTATCCGGTGGCAAGGCATTTTGAGAT
Organism: Lissotriton helveticus; assembly: GCF_964261635.1. Lineage (NCBI taxonomy): Eukaryota > Metazoa > Chordata > Amphibia > Caudata > Salamandridae > Lissotriton > Lissotriton helveticus. The sequence goes on from NC_136067.1 coordinate 994,703,249, forward strand.
GGTTCATGACAGTAACCCCAAACATTTGAGTTACTTTGCAATAGACTGTGTCCCCCCACTTAGAAGAGGGGGAAATCGAGAAGGCATGCTCCGGTTGCTAGAGACACGGTATATACTGGAGCTTAATACCAAGTCCCCGATGGGATTTAATACCAGTGAAGATCTATACACGTGTCCCTAATAATACCGTCAATAGTGACTCCACCGATTAATGTGATATATACGTGCTGTAATATCCTCCAACAGAATGCTCCACCATAGGGAAAACTGTAACCTTGTTCCCTTTTTTAGAGTTTCTCGTTTAAAAATGAAATATTGTGAGAGTTATTTATAATGTATTGTATGTTGAGTGGTTTCATGGTGAACAACAACTGGTTTTTTAGTGGTAGCATATATTATTTTTAAGCACGGTAGCACTTTGTTTGAACTGGCTGGTTCAAGATATTAAAAGCAAGTTGTGTTTATTTCGAGCATGAGGGCCATGTACCATATAAAGGTGATAACAATATGCCCACTCAGGCCATATTCTATCGTTTTCTCCATGCTTTCTAATCTTATCCATTTAATTCCATTCCCAATTTCATATAACGGGTTCAAAGAAATTATGTACATAGATTGATACAGACAATGTATTTATACTATTGCAGTATTTATTTAGGTGCTTTTGGCATTTTTAGCTTTTTTACATTTATTTAAATGTTTTTATAGATTTTTAATGCCACTAGTTTTACCGGTATATACGAACGTTTAGCTCTGTACACATTTCTTTGCACAGTATTCGTTTACATGTGTCCCGTATTTGCATTGAAGCAGTAATGAAATGATTGGATGTATAGGAAATGTTTTTCCCTTCCTTTTTGCATTTTTTTTAATTTATTGTTTGTAATTAAGCATGGGGAGTATGGATTGAATAACATCTCTATAGTATGTTTTCACTATCTATTATGGTAACAGCTGCTCGCAATTTCGCACTTGCACTTGTCACTTTACATATGGGTTGGAGCACAAGCAACACGTCATGTGATCAAGGCACAGGTGGGGCTGGAACGCGTCATGGCGGCGATGCAGGGTGATATACAATAAATAATTACCTGGCATGAAGAACTTTTTGGGTCCGCGTTCATTTTTCCGTGACACAGGGAAGTTACGGATGAAGAATTGCGATATAAATATATAAATATATATATTTATGTCGGGGATGAAATTGGAGCGATATATATTTATGTATATAATAGAAACAGTCTTAAAACTTCGTCACTCGCCATCACCACAAAGCGGGCACGAACTCCAGGATGTTAAGGTGCATAATTTATTATTTAGTCACTGATGTCCATGATGCGTTTCGGCCACTCCAAGTGGCCTTGATCACATATGTACAACACAAAAATCCATATATGATGGATTGTGGGAATCTAGCCAGGAAGAAATTTTAGGTTTACCCAATTTTGGGTGCGCCTTATCAGAAGAGAAAAATTCTTTTCTTGAGTCCCCTCACTCACCCAAGGTTGCCCCTACGTGACATGCTTCATCATTGGGGAAGGATACGTAGGAGCACTGGTTTTGTGAATCTATGTGTTGTGCAGTGTATGGTGGAGTGGTTGTGAGAAGTTAGCCTGGCATATGGTGTCCACTAGTTCTAGTGGGCACCTTGCACCAGTCTAATCAACCCTTTTTGATGGTGGTTGTAAAGTCAACCTTATAGAAAGCTATCCTAGTGGTAGCATGGACCAGTAGTCATCAGGCTAAGACTTCAGAGAGCGTATTAAGCAAGTTGTTTTACCAATTATAATCCCTTGAGTACCAAATGAAAGGACACCACACAAGGGGGCTTATTTATGAAGAGCTTGCGCCGTCAATGCGTCAAAAATAATGACGCATCGAGAGGCGTGGCCAGGCGCCGAAGGAAATGGCCGCCTGAATCCCTAGCTCCGCCGGGACCGTCAGTGTCCCCCTTTAAAATCCGCCCTAAATCCTGTCTGGGAGGCTCTCCGAAGGCAGCCCCCAGCTCCCTCAGGTCCGGTGACTCATCGGTGAAAACTCCGGGCTGGACGGACCCTCGGAGGCTCCGGCATACGGCTGCGACTGACAACGGCGACCCGACGCCTCACCCCTGGAGCCCGTATACGGCCGCGTCGGCCACTCGAGGTCCCGGATTTCGGCCTGCCGCGGCCCGCGGCTGTGAGGCGCGACGGCGGGGGGCGTGGCCTCAGCATCGGCGTGAAAACGCCGCGGCGCCAGGGACGTGTGGAAGGGTGCCCAGTGAGACCCCACGGACCCGGGAGACCCAAGAACTCCGCTGCTCGACTACCCAGGCGGTAAGAAGGACTGCCGCACACAGCGTGTCTCCTGCGGGGACTGAGGTGAGATTGACCGGCTTGTGCTGCTCCCAGCCTTCCACAGAATAGCTGCCCTTCCCTGCTGCATACGGGTAACCCCTGTGGGCCGGACGTGTACCCACGGCTGTGGAGGAGGCTGGCCCCAGGAAAGTGGTGACAGGAGGACCGGCTGGGAGTAATAACGGACCCGGGAGGCATCGGGTCGCGACGTAACGTCTCTGACGCACCCCTGGAAGTGGGCCCCGCGCTACTATAGCGCCTGGACGGCAGCTGTTGTGAGTCTCTGTCTCTGCCTGAGATCGGTTGGAGCGGGGAGTGGACCAGAACTGGCGGCAGTCAGGAAGAGGGTGGGCGACGTACCATCGGACCCCAGAGGCACCAGATCGATCATGAAGCCTAAAGGGGGTGCAGTGTCCCAAACGAATAAACTGGATCAATATACAGTGCCTAAGAACCAGACTCAGCCTGGGGGAGAGACGAGGGATGTCGCGGGGAAGGCGGAACCCTCTCTAACGTCCATCATGGCCGCGATCCAGACACTCGGCACTAACCTTGAAACAAAGATGGACAAGATCACCATCGAAGTGAACCTGCTCCGCACTGACCTGGGGAAGACCGCGGACCGCTCGAAAACCAATGAGGTGGACATTAAGGCCCTCCAGGACTCGGAGAAGAAGCTCACAAACAGGGTCAACAAACTGGTCCACCAGCACCGACAGATGACACTGCGGCTCGATGATCAGGAAGGTAGGGCTCGAAGGAGCAACATACGCGTGGTGGGCGTGGAAGAAGGACTGGAGGGTGACAGTATGGAGCTTTTCCTCGAGGACCTGATACTCCAACACCTTAAGCCCAAGAGACTTTCCAAGATTTTCACTATAGAGAGAGCCCACCGGGCCCCGATTCCTAAGCCCAAGCCCGGAGTCCCACCGCGAACAATTATCGCCAAAATCCTTAACTACCGTGACCGAGATGCGATACTACAGGCTGCCAGACAACACGGTGATCTACAATACGAGGGGTCCACGGTGCGTTTTTTCCCTGACTTTACGCTGCAAGTGCAACAAGAACGGCGGTCCTTCCAGGGGGTCAAGGTGGCGCTCCGAGACCATGGAGTTCGATACATGATGTTCTTTCCCGCAAAACTAAAAGTTCTCTACGATGGCCGGTCCCATTTCTTTACTTCGCCAGCAGCAGTACAGGACTGGATCGACGCAACGTTGGCTGTGGCCCACCCTCTCCAAAATGGCGGACAGTGGAGAGACAATGGACAACCCTCTCCGGGATCGGCGACGGAGGGAGCTGAGGCGGGCGGGCAAAGTCAACGATCCTGGCGCTCAAGTTCAAACAGTCCCCGTTGGGACTCGACCGGAGGAACCACAGCGCGATGAAGCGACGCACACAGGACTTGGAAGAAGCCGGACAGTAATGTATAAAGTGTGCTTGTTTGAATGCCTGGGCGCTCCGATGGGGCGGAACGGGGCCTGCCCAGGGATTTAGGGCCGGGCTCCCTCATTGTACTTGCACACCCAAGGCCTGAGGGACTGAAGGACCTGGGACATTGCCGGGGGGCGGCCGGGACGGAGCTGGCCACGTGTATCCCGAGTTAGGAGTTCCTCGGTTCTCACCGGGGTAGGGTTGGGCGACAGGCGCTCTGCTAATTGGGGTGGTGGGTAGTTTGAAACCCACGGAGCAGGGGGCAGGGAGGGGGGGGGTTTGTTTTTGCAGAGGTGGGCGGGATGGTTGGGGTCCAGGTAGGGAGGAGAACGAGGGAACTGTCGGATATGCATATTACTGTTTGTACTGTTAGAGCATGTCGGGGGGTTCCAGGATGGGTGGTGACCACTGGGGGGGATCCGGGGAGGGACGGGGAGTTGGGGGTTTGTTATGGTCGTACGAAGTGATTATCTATGATGTCATTAATGGTTCAGTGGTGCAAAGTAGGAATAGCTTACAAAGCAATGGTTATGGCTAGGCATTGGGAAAAGAGCTTAAGAATCATGAGCTGGAATGTGAATGGACTTGGGGACAGACTCAAGCGCACTATAGTCCTTCAACTCATTAAACGACACCAACCGGACATAGTAATGTTGCAAGAAACTCACCTGCTGGGTAACACGTGCCACGCCCTTAACAGGTGGGGCTACACTCTCGCCTCGCACTCCGGCTTCACCTCAGGTTCCAGGGGGGTGGGGATACTTTTGCGACGCTCGCTGCCCTTCCACATTGATAGTACTAAATCAGACCCACAGGGTCGCTTCACGGTGGTCACAGGACGATGGGAGGGGTACATGCTTAACCTGCTTTCGACTTACATCCCGCCGGGCTTGCAGGCTCAAGCCTTTGCAGACCTGGGCAAATTGCTGCTCTCCCTTCCCGAAGGTCAGTTAGTCTTGGGCGGGGACTTCAATTCAGTAGTGTCAGGACTCCTGGATAGACAGCCCTCCAGGGACCTTCCCCAAGGGCAACGATGGTTAGCTGACTTTCTTGAGTCCTTTGGACTCACTGACGCTGGGCGTCACCTTCATCCCACAAGTAGCCAATTCACCTTCTTCTCTGGGCCACATCATACCTTCTCACGGATTGATTACATCCTCACCGTTCTGCAGCACCACACTACAATACGGGAGGCCACACTCTTAACCCGGGGCATTTCGGACCATTCACCAGTTACCACACACATCACGTTCGGAACCAGGAAGGAGGGGTGTGTAGCGCCGATAAACCCCTGGCACCTAAAAAACGAGGACACACGGGGAAAACTTGACACCTCTATCTCACACTATTTTGAAGAGAATTTGGGCTCGGTAGACTCCCCTGTCACGGTATGGGAGGCATTTAAAACGGTGGTAAGAGGGGAGGCGCTTTCAGCCATCGCAGGTAAAAGACGAGAACAGCGATGTCAGGTCACTACCGTTGAGGCGGACCTCGCGGGACTGGAGGCTGAGGCACTCGAAAAAGGGGCCAGACTGGTTAGACATAAGTGGCAGGTCAAATTGGCGGAATACAGAGAGCTGGTCTCCCTGGAGGCCCAGACGGTGGCTAGACATAGAATGGGTAGGCTGTACGACCAGGGCGACAAAGCTGGAAAGCTCATCGCCTGGTTAGATAAAAAACAGCAAGCCAAGAAGATAGTCCCGTTAATTCATACGCAATCCAGAGCGATTCTCACAGAGCCTCGAGATATAGTGGATGAGTTTGCTAGACACTATAAACAGGTCTATACGAAGGTGTCTGACCGTCCAGAGGAAGACTCTATAGCCCTCCTTGCTGATATCCAAATGCCATGTCTATCTGACGGTGATCGAGAGACCATTGACAGCTCGCTCACAGAGGCCGAAATACAGCGCGCGATAATGGAACTCCGGCCTGGGAAAGCATTGGGTCCTAACGGCCTCCCGATAGAACTGTACAAGATTAAACCGGATACTATCAGTAAGCATCTTAAAGCCATGTTTGAGACAAGTAGACAGGAGGGAAGACTACCGCGTGAACAGCGCATGGCCACTATAGTGGCAATCCCAAAGGAGGGAAAGCCGGTTGAATACTGTGCCTCATACAGGCCGATCTCGTTCCTCAACGCTGAGCCTAAGATACTGGCAAAGGCACTTGCCAATAGACTCAAACCAGTACTGAGTACGCTGGTACATCCTGACCAGTCAGGCTTTATGCCACACCGAAATACGGCCCTCAATATCCGACGCCTCCACGGGGTGCTTGGACAGCGCCACAGACTGACGGAGGACGCGGTAGTGGTCTCCTTGGATGCCACTATGGCGTTTGACACCCTAGAATGGCCGTACATGTTCGCTGTCCTGCGCAAGCTGGGCTTCGGACCCCAGTTCACGTCGTGGGTTCGTCTCCTTTATTCGGAACCGCTGGCACAGGTCCTAGTGAATAATAAGGTATCGGAGGTCTTCAAGTTAGAGCGGGGTACTAGACAGGGCTGCCCCCTGTCCCCTCTCCTGTTCGCCCTCTCCCTCGAACTGTTGGCTGCCTGGATTAGGCGGGACGTATACCTTCGCGGAATAAAGTGGGCAGAGGGATGGGTAGATAAAATATCCCTATACGCTGACGACATTCTTTTATACCTCTCCAAGCCACGACGATCGATCATTGCAGCACTCGACATCTTCGCTAGCTTCGGTCGCAATTCCGGCTTCAGAGTCAACTGGAGCAAATCCTATCTTTATGTCCTCAGAGGGGAGCCCCCGAGGCTTCCTGACACTTGTCCCATTACAGTCGTTGAGGAAGGCTTCAAATACCTGGGAGTGTTCATCTCCACGGACAAAGCCCTATCCTATGAGAGAAATCTTCTACCTCCCCTTCGGCGTCTCCAACGAGAGGCCAAGTCCTGGCAGGATCTGCCATTGTCATTGCTAGGCCGGGCTGCATTATTCAAAATGATGGCGCTGCCCAGGTTCCTATACGCCCTCCAAAACTACCCTGACCTGGTGCCCAACGCCTACTTCACAGCGATTGAAGCCGCTCAGCGTACCCTCCTCTGGGCGGGCGCCCCTCGTATTGCCTTGTCAAAACTCCACCTGGGGTGGTATGACGGTGGCATAGCCCTACCCGACATCCGTAAGTACTACTGGGCGGCCCATCTCTCAGCGATTAATCAGGGGACCTATGGGGATGGCAATGATCCGGCCTATGGGATGGACAGATGGCAACTCCCGGGGGAGAACTATGACATCGCACTCTACTCTAACATGGGTAAACATCAATTCACTGGACCCACAAAACATTCGATACAGATATGGCACATAGCCCAGAAAAAACTTGGCTGGTCCGGGGTCCTCACCATGGCTACGCCGCTATGGGCTTCTGGCACGTTAGGCAACCTGGGTCGTTCTAAAGGGTTCCGGAATTGGGACTTGATTGGGATCTCCCAAATTAAAGACGTCTGGGGCCCTAAAGGTGTTCACACATTCGATCACATGCAGGCAACGTACGACCTGGCACACACCGAATACTTTAGATACTTACAGTTGCGACACTCACTCCAGACAAACATCCCGCCAGACACTACATTGCCTTTATGCTCACCTCTAGAAGACAGGCTGTTAGATGGCCTCATTCCAGAACATGCTATATCCCTCACATACAAAAAATTACTTAATAACTCCCCCGACCTACTCCTTCCCTTAAAGGAGAAGTGGACTGCTGATGGGTTAGAAATTGATGAGGAGGAGTGGTCCTATGCTCTGGCCTCTCCCCGTGAGGTGGCGATATCAGCCCGGATGCGCCTAATTCAACTGAAGATACTTCACAGAACTTATATTTCAGGTACGAGGCTGCAGAGAATTGGAAGGGGTGGGGACGGTCTCTGCAGAAGGAATTGTGGTGCAGAGGGTACTTTCTTTCATATCCTTTGGGGGTGTCAAAAAGTGCAAATGTACTGGGGGAGAGTGGTGCGCTGCATGCAAGAGGTGTGGGAGGTAGAAATACGGCTAGAGGCCAAAAGATGTCTGCTCAACATTTGGGAGCCAACGGACCTGTCACACAAAGGGAGGCTTTGGGTCACGCTTGGGCTGATGGTGGCCAAACGGAACATTGCTAGGTTGTGGGGTGATCCCAACCCGCCGAAACTGAGAGACTGGAAATGTGACATGGACTGGTGCATGCTGCAGGAGAAGACGGTGTACGTCTCACGAGGCTGTCCTCGCAAATGGGTGGGAATATGGTCCAGGTGGAACGAATACAGGGGTAATATCTGTGAGCCCCTGCTGACCACACAGTCTAACTCCCTGGAAATGTAGGGAAGCCCATTGCAACCAGACTCCTAGCACTCGTATGCGTTTAGGTACCGTATATGCACCTGAACTGCTCTGAACCTACAGTCGTGAAACGTAACGACCAAGTTAAAGGGGGGGTGTTTTCTGTTTGTTCCCTTTCGGGGAAACCTACACAAATTGACCTTATTATATGTGTAAAAATGTAAAATGTGACCTTCCTCATCCCTCATTATCCATCGGGATCTCACATATGTACACTCTGCAAAGCCGCTGTACCCCCGGGTTGACGGTCTGGGCTGTGTTTTAAAAAATTTTGTACACTAACGGATCTCTTACTGTTGGCCGGCCCGATGGGTTGTAGGCGAGGAATGTTTGATGTGATCTGCTAAATAAAGGTCTTTATAAAAAAAAAAAATTAAAAAAAATAATGACGCATCGTCGGCGCAAGTCATGCGCCATATTAATGAAGTGACGCATCTCCGACGATGCGTCACTTTCAGCCCTCTGCGTCGGAACAACCACTGCGTCAAGATGCCCTGCGACACGTAAGTATTAATTTATGCAAGGTGGGCGTTACTCCGGAAAAACCTGCGCAAAAGTGACGCATCCACATTTATGACTTTTCCCACTTTTGACGCATCCGTAGCTGAAATGGCGCAGCGTTGCGGTTGCGTCAGAAGTGGTGCGCCTGCAAAACGGACGCATAGGAAATGACGCATCGGCATATATAAAGAGGAGAGGTTAGAGTGGACATTGCTGCAACTATCCCTACACCATGGAGGTGGTAATGCTGCGACTAGCAGCCAGACGGAGACGACCAGCACCAGGAAACCCACCACAACCCCCCGCCCCACAAAATCACCCCCCCCCCCAAGGTAATGCTGGAGAAAGGAGCGATTATTCCGTCAAAGGAGCGCCCTGAGACACCTCAGGGATGAAGAGGTCATAAGTCTATTTCGCCTCAAGAAGCGGACCATAGAACACCTCCTACGACTCATTGGACCAAGGCTAGAGGTCACAACCAACAGGCCTACCAACATACCTCCACAGGCAAAGCTCTTGGCTGTGTTGCATATGCTAGCGTCGGGCTCCTTCCAAACAACAGTTGCCAAAGTGGCAGGGATATCCCAGCCAGCTTTCTCAGCATTCCTACCCACTGTCCTGGATGCCATCATCCATCTGACACCCCGCTACCTCCGTTTCCCCAATAACCCACAACAGCAAATGGAGATCAAGCAAGGTTTCTATGATATAGCAGGCTTCCCACATGTGCTGGGTGCCATGGACTGTACACATGTGCAATTAGTACCTCCAGCAGCAACTGGACATCTGTACATAAATCGAAAACATACTTATTCCATCAATGTACAGGCCATTGTGGATCACCGTGGACTATTTACAAATGTGCTGGCAAAATACCCTGGCAGTGTACATGATGCCTTCATATTCCGGAACTGCATCATTACAATGCACCATTCATGCTGGCATACTGGTAATAATGCTTCAATGACCCATTAATGAGGTCATGGATGGAATAATGTTGTACTAGTATATACATATATATAAATATAAGGTCATGTAAAGCCACATAGGGTGTCAATCCATGTCCTTCAAAATATGTGAACATTTTCATGCATTAATATGTGCAAAAGGTGTCTTGGATGTGTGTTACTGGGAGTGTTCTCTGCAACATCCATGCCCTATGGACACTGCCATATGAAACATTTCACACAACGTATGGCCTGTAGTTTACCTGAACAATTTCTAACATTTCATTGTACATTTTCATTTTTTTCATTTCAGCTGACCAGGGATACGGCATCCAGCCGTGGGTCATGACACCTCACGGAAACCCACAGTTGCCACAGGAAATAGCCTACAACCAGGCACATTGCAGGACAAGAAACATTGTTGAACGAACATTTGGTCTGCTGAAGGCCAGGTTTAGACGCTTGGACATGTTTGGTGGACGTATGTTGTACTCACCGCAAACAGTCTGTAAAATCATATTGGCATGTGCAATATGATTTTACAACATATGTGTGCTGACAAAAGTCCCCTGGGATGAGGAACCTGAAATAAATCAGCAAATGGCGGAGGATGACCAGGAGGATGGCCATGCTCCAGCAAACCAAAACATAGCAGCAGGCATCCGCAGACGTGCCAACATAGTGCGTAATTTTTTTTCATAATGTGAAAAATAACATTATCATCATGCATCTTGAATTTTGTTCACACAAATAAAAATACATCATCAAACCTTTTCTTGCCTGTGTATGTATATAACATAAAAATGTACACTGCAAGTTGCATGAGAAACTCATATGTGGAGTATATACATCAAATTGACTCTCATGTCTGGAGGCTGGCATCAGACACACATCAGCCCACACATCAATTTACATTGTACTGCCTTGCTATTCCACCTGCAATGGCCACACTTAGCAGTGTCTGGCCAACACAGGTACCCTGGCACCATAGTGCATGTATGTCTGAGTGCAGGGTAGGAATGCATATGTGTATGTAGGTGACCCTCCCTGTACAAAAATATACCTCCATGCAACCCAGCAACCATAGTGCAGGCAGGCTGGCAGGCTGGCCATTGTGCATCAGCGCAGATGAAAAGGAAAGGAATCTGCCGTATCTCATAGATACAGCACCTTCCCGCCCTATTTGCATGCTGTAGGGAAGTGCAGCAGGAATGCATACTGTACTTTCCCACGGCAAAACATCACAAATGATTTTCAGAATTGACAATTGTCAATAATCAACATTTAGCATCAAGATTTTGGGGTTGACAATATGAAAAATGCACAGGTGAAGATGAGCCCACATAATGAAATCTCACACAGCAGGACAAACAATAAAAATATACATGTATGTTGTAAAGTCATGTTGAACCAAAAGAAATAATAGGACAAACATTACATGTATAAATATGTTACACGGTGGTTGTCTGACTAAATATCAACATCCATGAAAAAGTTGCTCTCAGTGCTCACCCAAGTTTGCATAGTTACAAATATGAGGCTGGCACATAAATGAAGTTTGTGTATCATACTTCAGAATCTGACCCATGCATTCCTGACTCTAGCCACAAATGTGTTGTTAGGTCTGCATACGTCACAATCTGACCCATGCATTCCTGACTGGCACAAATGTGATGTTGGGTCTGCATACGTCACAATCTGACCCATGCATTCCTGACTCTAGCCACAAATGTGTCGTTAGGTCTGCATACGTCACAATCTGACCCATGCATTCCTGACTCTAGCCACAAAAGTGTCGTTAGGTCTGCATACGGCACAATCTGACCCATGCATTCCTGACTCTAGCCACAAATGTGTCGTTAGGTCTGCATACGTCACAATCTGACCCATGCATTCCTGACTGGCACAAATGTGATGTTGGGTCTGCATACGTCACAATCTGACCCATGCATTCCTGACTCTAGCCACAAATGTGTCGTTAGGTCTGCATACGTCACAATCTGACCCATGCATTCCTGACTCTAGCCACAAAAGTGTCGTTAGGTCTGCATACGGCACAATCTGACCCATGCATTCCTGACTCTAGCCACAAAAGTGACGTATTGATCCCATGCATTCCTGACTATAGGCACAAATGTGTTGTTAGGTCTGCATACGTCACAATCTGACCCATGCATTCCTGACTCTAGCCACAAAAGTGTCGTTAGGTCTGCATACGTCACAATCTGACCCATGCATTCCTGACTCTAGCCACAAAAGTGACGTATTGATCCCATGCATTCCTGACTATAGGCACAAATGTGTTGTTAGGTCTGCATATGTCACAATCTGACCCATGCATTCCTGACTCTAGCCACAAATGTGTTGTTAGGTCTGCATACGTCACAATCTGACCCATGCATTCCTGACTCTAGCCACAAATGTGTCGTTAGGTCTGCATACGTCACAATCTGACCCATACATTCCTGACTCTAGCCACAAAAGTGTTGTTAGGTCTGCATACGTCACAATCTGACCCATGCATTCCTGACTCTAGCCACAAAAGTGACGTATTGATCCCATGCATTCCTGACTCTAGCCACAAATGTGTCGTTAGGTCTGCATACGTCACAATCTGACCCATGCATTCCTGACTCTAGCCACAAATGTGTCATTAGGTCTGCATACGTCACAATCTGACCCATGCACTCCTGACTCTAGCCACAAATGTGTCGTTAGGTCTGCATACGTCACAATCTGACCCATGCATTCCTGACTCTAGCCACAAAAGTGTCGTTAGGTCTGCATACGTCACAATCTGACCCATGCATTCCTGACTCTAGCCACAAAAGTGACGTATTGATCCCATGCATTCCTGACTCTAGCCACAAATGTGTCGTTAGGTCTGCATACGTCACAATCTGACCCATGCATTCCTGACTCTAGCCACAAAAGTGTCGTTAGGTCTGCATACGGCACAATCTGACCCATGCATTCCCGACTCTAGCCACAAAAGTGACGTATTGATCCCATGCATTCCTGACTCTAGCCAAAAATGTGTCGTTAGGTCTGCATACGTCACAATCTGACCGATGCATTCCTGACTCTAGCAACAAAAGCGTTGTTAGGTCTGCATACGTCACAATCTGACCCATGCATTCCTGACTCTAGCCACAAAAGTGACGTATTGATCCCATGCATTCCTGACTCTAGCCACAAATGTGTCTTTGGGTCTGCATACGTCACAATCTGACCCATGCATTCCTGCATTCCTAACTCTAGCCACAAAAGTGACGTATTGATCCCATGCATTCCTGACTCTAGCCACAAATGTGTTGTTAGGTCTGCATACGTCACAATCTGACCCATGCATTCCTGACTCTAGCCACAAATGTGTTGTTAGGTCTGCATACGTCACAATCTGACCCATGCATTCCTGACTCTAGCCACAAATGTGTCGTTAGATCTGCATACGTCACAATCTGACCCACGCATTCCTGACTCTAGCCACAAAAGTGTCGTTTGGTCTGCATACGTCACAATCTGACCCATGCATTCCTGACTCTAGGCCCAAATGTGTCGTTAGTCTGCATACGTCACAATCTGACCCATGCATTCCTGACTCTAGGCACAAATGTGTCGTTAGGTCTGCATACGTCACAATCTGACCCATGCATTCCTGACTCTAGCCACAAAAGTGACGTATTGATCCCATGCATTCCTGACTCTAGCCACAAATGTGTCGTTAGGTCTGCATACGTCACAATCTGACCCATGCATTCCTGACTCTAGGCACAAATGTGTCGTTAGGTCTGCATACGTCACAATCTGACCCATGCATTCCTGACTCTAGGCACAAATGTGTTGTTAGGTCTGCATACGTCACAATCTGACCCATGCATTCCTGACTCTAGGCACAAAAGTGACATTACCCAAGGCCCAAAAGTGACTTTGGTCATCATATGTCATAATCTGACTCAGCTGAATATACTAACACCACAAATTTACCCACACACCTTTAGTGTGCCTGTTGAGACACTTTCATGACAAGCGTAAATCACGCATCTTGTGCCCTGCGTCCAAAATACAGCTGTAAGTTTCAGCAACTGTACATTGACAGATAAAAATAGCGATGCGCCATTAATGAAGATTGTGATGCATGCCAATAATGTTGCGTCAGCGAAAACTGGTCGCACCTTAAGGGGAAAATATGTAATCAGTCTGCCATGCTTCAAATTAACGATGCGACATAATAATGATTTCTTCGCATCCCACTAATGTCGCATCTGCGAAAACTTGTCGCACCTTAAGGGGAAAATATGTAATCAGTCTGCCATGCTTCAAAATAACGATGCCTTTTCTGAATCATTTTGTCCACCATAAGCGTGGAAGGGTATACTCAGACATGAGTCCCTTGCTCACTGCTCCATCAGGATTCAAGCAAGCCGGGCCGACGACGCCTGAAATGGCAGAAACCGGTCCCCGGAAGCTTGTCTCCTTTCTGGTGAAGAATTGGCTTGGTAGTTTGGTCTGCCCTGTTCCCATGATGCACTGGGCCAGGGACAGACTAATTTGCATATAGCCAGGTTCTGAGCTGGGATGGGGCAGTGAGCTAAATAACGGTGATGGATCAAGCCCTGATCTTTGGACTGGGTAAGAGTGGTCTGCTTAATTCAGACACTCTGTTCATCACCACCCCCTTTTCTGAATCATTTTGTCCACCATAAGCGTGGAAGGGTATACTCAGACATGAGTCCCTTGCTCACTGCTCCATCAGGATTCAAGCAAGCCGGGCCGACGACGCCTGAAATGGCAGAAACCGGTCCCCGGAAGCTTGTCTCCTTTCTGGTGAAGAATTGGCTTGGTAGTTTGGTCTGCCCTGTTCCCATGATGCACTGGGCCAGGGACAGACTAATTTGCATATAGCCAGGTTCTGAGCTGGGATGGGGCAGTGAGCTAAATAACGGTGATGGATCAAGCCCTGATCTTTGGACTGGGTAAGAGTGGTCTGCTTAATTTCGACACTCTGTTCATCACCACCCCCTTTTCTGAATCAAAATAACGATGCGACATAATAATGATTTCTTCGCATGCCAATAATGACGCATCGCTGATAACTGGTCGCACCGTAAGGGGAAATATGTAATCAGTCTGCCATGCTTCAAATCAACGATGCGACATAATAAGGATTTTTTCGCATCCCAATAATGACTCATCGTCGGAAACCAGTCGCATCGCAACAGGAAATGATGTAACCAGCCTGCCATGCTCAGAAACAGGAAGTTAATTCAAACTTTCACGTTCTATTTCACTCCTCTGTAGTCTCTGGCAGGTGTAGGAGTGTGTTTGGCAATTGCTTGAGTGTTTTGTCCTGTTCTGAAGTTGTTTTTCTGTGTGTGTCTTGCTTACTGTCTCTAAATTGTCTCTGTTCTGTTGTGTATTGTGTAACTGTCTGTTGTCTGTATAGGGGTGTCTGTCTGTTTAGGGTTTTTAATTCTTATTAATAGGGGGATTAGTGTTAAGTCACCATTTTTTTTTGTAGCTTTTACAAAGCGTGGCTTGTGCTTTGTCACAATGTCAGGCAGGTCCAGGAACCTGACTGAGCAGGAGTTTGGGGGGCTAATGTGGCTGATAGTCCACTACCTCCCAAATATGATTGGGAGTGGAGGCAGGGTACTGCAGGGGTACCCAACCCAAGAAAGAAAGATTAGGTGGGAGAGGGTGCGGTACCAGATGTCAAGAATCTTTGGAGTGGACAGGACCCTGAGACAGTATAAACATCGGTGGGCTGACATTATCAACCGTGAGCAGGATCTCCTGGACCACCTTGGCATTGAGGTTGACGGAACAATTGGTAAGTCAACTTAGGCTAGAGGATTTTCACCACCTTCTAGCGGAAGATCCGCTGGGTCCATTGGAAGATGTGGAGGAGGGGTATGACCGCTTCTGCTCCTGGACTACCAGGGCTCTCGACACTCTGATCCCCATCATATCGAGTAAAATCAGTGCTAGAGAGTCGAGCCCCTGGTACGACAGTGCCCTGCGCGCCTTGAAGGGAGCCTGTAGATGGGCAGAAAGAGCTTGGCGAAAGACATATGGAGCTGATTTAAAAGCTGCTTATGCGGTATCCACTAAGACTTACCATCGGGCCATTTGTCGAGCTTGGGCAGCTTACTATGCTGCAGAATTTCGCTGTAGCCCAAACCCGTCGAAGACTATCTTTAAGGCCGTGAAGGATTTGGTAGCAAAGCGAACTTCCTCTGTAGTGGTGAGTTCCACCTCCCACTGTGAATCCCTGGCAGCGTACTTTCTGGGGAAAGTCCAAACAATCTATCGGACATTCCCTAATACAGGGATCGACTTGGGAAGTTCTAATGCGACGCCACATTCTACCACCCTGCTTTCCTTTCCCCCTCTTTCCTTAGATGGGTTTGACAAACTCGCTTTGCGAGTTAAATCTGGCTCTCCATCTGATCCAGTTAGACCTGCTCTGTTTAGAGAGCAGGCCTTTATGGGGCGCACTGTTGTGTGTTCCCTTGTCAACCTATCTTTGGAGGCAGGGGTGGTTCCAACTAAGTGGAAGCAGGCGGTGGTGTCTCCCATCCTCAAAAAGCCTTCCTTGGATCCATCTAAGCCCGAAAATTATCGTCCCATCTCGCTGCTGCCTTGGCCGGCGAAGATAACAGAGGCCCATGTCAACTTGGCCCTGTCTGAGTATCTCGCACGAACCAATGTCCTCGATCCCACACAAAACGGCTTCTGTGCTGGACACAGCACGGAAACTGCCCTTCTTGTGATGGTGGAACATCTCCGTGCGGTGCTGGATGCTGGACAGACGGCGGCGCTGATACTGTTAGATCTCAGCGCCGCCTTCGATACAGTCTCTCACAGCATCCTCCTGCATCGGCTCGAGGAGATAGGTGTCGGCGGACAGGCTCTGCAGTGGTTCCGCTCCTACCTTGGCAATCCTTCCTTCTGTGTTTCCATCTCTCCCTTCAAGTCCAACTTCCAACCACTGGCCATGGGGGTTCCGCAGGGAGTCCCACGTTGTTTAATCTATACGTGAGACCGCTAGCTGATGTCGCTAGGCAGTGGGGCCTAACATTGGTCTCATATGCCGACGACACACAGCTGGCGGTTACTCTCAGCGGGGATGCGGAAGTGGATGCCCCCAGGTTTCAGGATGGATTGAAGGCGGTGGCTAGCTGGTTGACAGGGAACTGTCTCCAGCTGAATGCCACTAAAACAGAAGTTATGGTTGTCGGTAGGGGAGCGGAACTTTGGGGTGATCAATGGTGGCCATCTGAGCTGGGACCATCCCCGGCGCCGGTTTTGGAGCTGAAAAATCTGGGAGTGTGGATAGACTCGGGTCTGACTTTCGTAGGACATACTAAAAGAACAGAGGCTTGTTGCTTTGGTCTGCTGAGAGGCTTAAGACCTGTTCTTAAGTACTTTGATGCCCCAACTAGACAGTTAGTAATCCAGGCCACTGTCATCTCTCGCCTGGATTACGCGAGTTCTCTTCTCGCCGGGGCCAATCAGGCTGAGCTTACTCGATTACAACGGGTACAAAACGCCGCAGCCAGGGCGATTGTCGGCCTCCCTAAATTCTGCTCGGTGGCGAATGTTCTTCGCTCCCTACACTGGCTCCCAATAAGGAAGCGTATTCTCTTCAAGATACTCTGCCTGGCTTTTAAGATCTTGAGAGGTATAGGCCCTGAAATCTTGTCTGGCTCTCTTTCCCTTTATGTCCCTACTCGCACTCTTCGCTCCCAGGGCCAGGCCCTGGTTGTAGTCCCCAGATACAGGCTGTGCCGCATGGGCGGCCGCTCCTTTGGTGTAAAGGCGGCATCAGCCTGGAACTCTCTCCCGGTGGAATTGCGCCTGTTAGAGGATCTTATGGCTTTTAGGAAAGCCTTGAAAACATTCCTGTTTTAGTCTCTAACCCCTAGCCTGTGTTATGTATTTTAGAGTGTTCTTCCCTGGTTCTCTTTTTTAGTTGTGTTATGTTTTTTAGGCACTTCCTTGTCAAATGCGCCAGGACGCTCCTTAGCTGGAGTAGCTGTGCGCACAATAAAAACCAATAACATAACATAACATAACATTAATGTCATGTCTTAATAGATGTTTTCTAAGGTAACGCAATTCAATTTTGAAACAACAGGGGCTTCATTGACGAGTCCCTTGCGCCGCCGTAACATCACATTTTGTGACGTTCAGGTAACGCAGAAGCCTGAGTGATATTTATCATGCCGGACTATCCCCTAGATTCATCATTATCCCGTTTTCCGAGTCCTTAATAGCGATTATTAAGGAATTGCAAATAAGGAAGCTGTAGGATTCGCTATTAAAATTGCGATTTCTACATGAATCCCGTTTTGCAAGTCTGCAATAGCGATTCCTTAATAATCGCTATTAAGGACTCGCAAAACGGGACAATGATGATGCCTTTGGGCCCATAGGAATGAATGGGGAGTCATTCCTTATATGCAATTAGCAATTTGCTAATCGCAAATAAGGATGCAATTTCAAGGGTGCCAGGGGTGTCCAAAGGACACCCTGTAGCACCCCATAAATGTAAATGTAGCCTGATGTTGCGCACACACATGTCCAAAGGACATGTGTGTGTGTGTAACATACTACTTAGAAAAATGCACTAAAGTGCATTTTTATAAGTTTTCGCATTTTACCACAAAGTCAGACTTCGCGGTAAATAGCGGCCACAAATAGTTAATTTGCAAATAAAAATTAGCTAATGAATTGCATTTAAGGAATCTCAAATAGAGATTCCTTAAATGCAATTCCTCGCAAATATGCGATTTCGCAATTAGCGATTTTTGCATTTGGGATGATGAATCCGAAATGCAAAAATTGCGCTCGCAAAGGCCCAGATTCTCAGAATCTGGCTCTTTGCGAGCCGGATTTCCTTTCATGAATCTGGCTGTTAGCCACTTATTGAAGCATAATGCTGCCTGATAAATATCAGCCCTTTCAATGCAATGTTCTGTGTCAAAGGGGCGTGCAATGGGTGTTGTTTGGGGTTTGTCCACCAACATCCATGGTCTTTTGTCACTGCTCCAGATGTATGAGTCTGAGGCAGCGCAAAAAGCTCATGCCTGCCCAGGGGAGGCGTAAGGGAGGCGCAACGGGGAGTTAATTCTTCATGTATCCTTGTATTTCCGTTTTCCCTGTGTGCTGCTGCATTGTGCAGCACACAGCGAAAATTGTCAATGCAGTTTCTGACCATTTATGTACAGGAAGGTATCCCTTACGGTAATAAAAACATCTTCCACGCAACACAGCCACCCTTGCATCATGGTGCTAAAGGTTTTGTGCTACTGCATGACAGCTGTTTGTGGGCAAGCCCAAGGAAAGGCACAAAGATGCAACCTTAAGGGAACAACATGTTCCATCATAGTATATCATATGTATGCATCAAGGATCGGGAAAATAATTGTTCACGCACTGACAATATTCCATAAATAATGACCAAAAACATCCAAAGTTGTGCATAACATTGACAGCAACTTTGATGCAAACTTCATGGTCCCCCCTTCATAACACATTGGAGGCCCTGTACATACTGTACTAATCTCCAGGGACATCACCTCAGAGGTGTATATGTCTGCCAGCATCACAAGTAACCTTGTAGTGCTTCAAAATCTCTATACAAACGTGTTTGTCCGTGTATTTTACTATACATAATGTGCCACATTCCCATCTGTATGCAGCGAAGATGCACAAGTGTCAACTGTGTGCAAACCATACAATGCCTTCATTCATTCATCATGACTGTGTGCAGGAAGGATCACATTTAATTACAAGAATTCTACACAATGACTGGATGTACACTAACTAGTTGTGACGTTGAATGCAGTGCAGATTGCACAACAAAATGAAGAACGAAAGACATTTGTGCATCAATGTGCATACATGATGGCATATCATGGGCTAACTAAGGTTTGGTTGCATAGCCAAACATAGGATTCCTCATACAGCTGGGATTACGTCCGGTCACATGTTTGTTGTGTTCAAACAACAACATCAATACAAATGATAGGCCACTATCGTGCTTAGTCACGTGGGAAAGAGGCACACATCTACAAGGCCATGAAAAGTGTATGTAATGTTAATACCATGTACACGTGTACATGCACTACTTTCACACTGATCAATGTGTATGTGTGTAATTGCATGTTGCTTGCAGTTGTTATCACAATGCACATATCAATGAAGCTGACACACTCACACATCTAAGGGTCCCAGTACATCTGGGAATGATCAAGAAACAAATGCTAAGCCATGTGTGCATTAGGGAGGTCAAACTTCTCTAAATGGCTAATTAAATACCACGATTGGTTGAATCCATATGGCGGATATTTGGTTTTTGTTGGTGTCTGACGCATAATTCAGCAGGCACATCTGTGAATTCTCAGATGTTCACATTCACCATTGTACAAAAGTCGTCCACAAATGCACAATCACATACATCAACACAATGGAAACATATTTGCAACATGGGGCAAGTGTGCATGTATTATGCAAATGCCATCTCAATGTGACACCACAAACAAGAGAGCACATGTGTGTTACACATGCAGTGGAAGAGTGTGCTTCACATGTGAAGCACTTAAGCAGAGCATGTTGTATGAATCTGGTAGCCTCATGGGACGCAACGTAAGCCCCTGGTGAATATACCAGTGACTCTCATTAAAATATATGTAGTGTGTTGAAATGTGCAGCATACCCTGATAATTTTGTCTATTGTCTTTCCCTTGTAGGTGGTCCACCCCCATACACAAAGGATGAGGTGGAGACGTTCAAGAATCCAAAGGCCACTGGTGAGTGTGAAATAATTTCAATATTTGTCTGTATGCTTACAATGTCTACTCATGCATGCCTTGTATGCAGACAGTCTAGAAGCATCATCCTTGCATGCAGCATGTTTACACATCACATGTGCATGGAAGTGTGAAGGATTCATTGGCACTATGTGCTAATGCATAATGTCAAAGATAAGGGTCACATGTATGAGGTGTTACTGTGTGCGAGTGCCACATTAACACATCTTGTGCTGCTGTATGTATGTACTGCATAAATGGAGACCACATTCAAACAATAAATCTATACCTTCATAGAGCACAATACTCATGTGTGAGGGTCTCAAGGCGCTGAAGGGAGGGGGTGTGCTGCTACTGCTGAAATTGTCAGGTCTTGAGTTGTTTAATGAAGGTAAGATGGTCCTGGGTCAGTCGTAGGTGTGCCGTAAGGGAGTTTCATGTCTTGGTGGCCAGGTAGGAGGATGATCTACCTCCGGTGATGGATCTGCAAATCCTTGGGACGGTGGCGAGTGCGAGGCTGGCGGAGGGGAGGTGACGGGTAGGATTTGAGAACGATAGGCGGATGATGAGTTATTCTGGGCCCATTTCATGGAGCTCTGTGTGTGTGGGGGTGAGGAGTCTGAACGTGATCCTTTTGTTGACGGTGACCCAGTGCCGGTTTATCTGGTCGGTAGATATGTTGCTGTGGTATGGGCTGTCGAGGATGAGTCGTGAAGAGGCGTTTTGTATGGGTTGTAGTCGTTGCTGAAGTCTGGCGTTGGTTCCTGTGTATAGGGCGTTCCCGTAGTTCAGTTGGCTGGTGATGAGGGTCTGGGTGACCATCTTTCACGTTCCGGTGGTGATCCACCAGAATATCTTTCAGAGCATGCGCAGGGTGTTGAAGCATGAGGATGAGATGACGTTGACTTGTTTGTTCGTCGTGAGTGAGGAGACCTGGATGAATCCCAATTTGCGTGTATGGTCCGTGGGTGTTGTTGCACTGACCAGCGTTGTGGACCACCAGGAGTCGTCCCAGGCGGATGGGGATTTTCCAAGGATGAGGACCTTTGTATTGTCTGAGTTCAGTTTCAGCTGACTGAGTTTCATCCATTCTGCAGCGTCTTTCATTCCTTCATGGAGGTTGATGTTGGTGGGGGCTGGGTGTTTGGTGAGGGAGAGTACCAGCTGGGTGTCATTGGCATAGGAGATGATGTTGAGGTTGTGTGTGCATGCAATGGCGGCGAGGGTGCTCATGTAGATGTTCAAGAGTGTTGAGCTGAGCGAGGGGCCTTGGGGTACGTGAGAGTCAGTGTATTTAAACAATGCCTACATGACACATGCTAATTGTAGTACAACAAAGATATACGCCCTATATGTATTAATTCCTTGTGCCCCACGTGTGTCAGTACCTGCCATTGTTAGAGTGATGCAACAGTGCTGCAAGTCCTTCATTAATTATGTACAAAATGTATGCAGTTACCTATGCAACTGAAAGGGTCACCTGCAGAATTGCCTATTGGCATCACTACTTCATATGCAATGATGTAATTGTGTCTAAATGGTACTTGCATCATTAACCAGGCATAGTCAATCCACATACCAGGCTTAATGCTGGACATGATTTGACGCCCCCTGTCAAGATGTGTCTACCATGAAAGTGTTGTACAGTGTGTGTTGCGTTGTGTGTCAAAATGCTGCACGTATTTTCTCTAAAGCAGCACCCCATGTACAAGTGTAACAGAAATAGGAGGCGGTGCCAAAATGAATAGCAGGGCACGCCTGTGCTTTTTCTAGCAACACAACCAAAATTGCCATGTTTCATGTCAATAGTGCATTTAACATGTGTGTTGCCTTGTGCAGCATACAGGGATGATGTTACGTGAAACTTGCATTGTATCTGCGTATGAAGTGTCAACTTTCAATGCATCAACAAACCTTGCCTGCACACAGATGCACTGGCATCATGTTGAAGAGGGGCCTGCATTTGTGCATGTAGAGCATTGGGTTCATGCACAGGCCAAATGCATAGGAATGCACCGTCTCATATGTATTCAGGCCTTTAATGTCATCTAGAATTGTCATAGTGTTAGAAATTACTCAACATTACTTTGCATCCCTGTGTCTGAGCATCAATGATGATGCCACCATGCGTCTAAAATGATGCCCTGTTAGCAATAGGCCCTTGACTAAATCTGCCTTACATTGCATGAATGTGCATGTCTACAGGTGTCAATGTGTAAGTGCAGACTGATGTGGATGTTATTGCTCCATTGCAGAAAACATGTCACAAGATGAAGAGATGCCAATACTGTGTCACTATTTCCTTTAGATCAAAAAAACCATAAGGATTGTGCACTATGGTCATTTGACACAAACGTGTCTGAATAAATCTTTTGTTTTATTTTTAGATTTTCTTCTCAAAAACAAACATTTGGTTATTATTTACCAATTCATTGTACGACCTCCTATACAAAATATATAAATTTACACAATATTTACAAATACAATTTTTCAACAATACATAGAGATTTCCTACATTCAAAGACAATCATACCCTCATACATACACAGCCATTCATATCTTTATACATATACAAAACACACCGGAATTGAAATATTCACAGTAAGCCATAAAAATAAATTTCCATCAATAAAGTTTTGTTGAAAGAAAGTTTTTTGATCACTCCTTTTAAATTGGTATGGCATCAATTGTCTATGCGTTTCGAACTCACGAGAATGGGGGAGTTCTCATCAGGACAAGTGGCTCAAAAGTTTTTGAGCTGACTGGGGTTTGAAAACCAACCCGACGGGGCAATAGAAAATCCAAATAACCTAAATTTGTAGATAGAATCAGGGAGGTGGACTATGGACGCGTGTCAGTCAGCCTTGTCAGTTAGTGGCTGCTGTCCGTAATGGAATACACGAGGTGCGGGAGGATTCTATTCGGGTGGCATGCTTGCGAACCCGCTTCGGTCAGAGGGCATCAATTCTCCGGGCGCTGTGCTGAGTTGCAACTCATGCCACCCGAATAGAATCCTCCCGCACCTCGTGGATTCCATTACGGTGTGGGATGGCCAAGGAAAATGTTGTTACCTTCGATGTAAATGTGTTCAAGGGTGTGTCCCACCTTGTGAGTTGTGGTGATGACAACTTGGGTCTATCTGATGTTGGAGATGTTGTCTAGGAGTGCGGTGAAGTTAAATTGGCAGAGTTTGTCAAGGGGTTATACTGGTGTCTGAGCTGTACATAGTCCGTGTATTCAAGGTTGTTGTGCGCTCTGTGATCTGCATTGGAGTTGGCAAATGTTGTGGCACATCAAGGATGTCTGTATGCAAGGGAACAACATGGACTTGTCCTGTAGTTGACTGTGATACAGGAGTGGACATGTTCAGTACTGTGCAATGAGTTGATCATAATGGCGTTAGTCTGTTGGAGGCAGTTCCTGGAGATGATGGCAAGGCATACCTCCATGGTGTTTGTGGACGTACTTATGCATGATCTTGTTCAAGTTGTGGATTGCGTATGCAATGTCTGTTGCAGATGAGAGCTAGGCAACGTAACTTGTGCTAGAGGGTGTTGATGGCCTCACACATGTGCATGACATGTCTGTGCAGAGGACATGTGTGTAGGAGGATGCAGCTCAGCCATTGCTGTGCATTGGCATACAGCTGGCTGGCCATAGCTGTCATTGTCTGGAGACGGGGTACGGTACTTCAGCAGTGTCAACATGAGACTGTTGCTTGTAAGTTGCACGGTGTGGATAGCTGACAGTTGTATTATCTTACAAGGTTGCATGCATGGAGTGCTGTATTTGTAGTGGGGGTGGTTTAACGACCAGGGTAACTTGAGCTGGTCTTGCTCATGTTGTGTATGTTCACTGATGTGCCTGAACTCAGCACAACAATGGTACCAATATACATCATCCGCCATTGAGCTGGGGTCGTGGGTAGGGAGAGCAGCTTGAAGGCAGGAGCATGGACGTGTGTGGGTGCTGGATGGACAGGTAACTGCAGTGGAAGTGGCAAGTAAAAGGCAGGTTGAATACAGAGAAAAACAGGGGATACACAACAGACAGCCTAAATTAGCGCTATCAGGAAAAGCAGACACACACAACAAGGCCGCAAAACAGTAAACAAGGCACAGACAGACCATGGTGCCACAGGCAAATGGACTCATTGGCAATCTACATTGTACTAGTGGTACGGATCGTACCACAAGTCTAATGGGGCATTTCAATTGGGCAATGACATTTCTGGTCTGTTGTTGTACAATAATCTGTGTGACAGGCCTGTACATAAGTAGTTATTGTGGATGTATGCAAGCCGACTCAATCTCACATTTCATTTTAGCCGATTTTCTAACAGACTCCAACCTGTTCACGTTGTCACTTCTCCAAATGAAAAGTGTAACAGTGCTCAAGGATCAGTGGTGTGCCGAGGCTTTGCCATTCGCTCAGATTTAAAGATGTATTTGGACATCTCAATTCTGACATGTCATGGAAGGTATCTTGCCATGGCTGATTCCACGGCCAGTTTTGTGCATCAGTGTGTCAACATACATCAGGCACACTGAGCCTCATCTATGACAGCCTTGCTTCACTTTTGACACGTGAAAAAGTGACGCTTCGGTGCCACAAGGCTTTAAGGAATGAGGCCCACTGTCTTTGCAGCAACACTAAAGTGTTTGTAGGACTTCATACATGAGACACCATTTGAGTGATAAGGGATGTGGTTGCAGGCACTGGTGTGATGCATGTCCCTATTCCCATGCTTAAGCTAATTGCATTGTCTGCTACTTATCTTACGTTAGGATGTGCCTTTGATGCCAGCCACGTGCAGATGTTTCACATTTATACCTACATGTGGTATGTCAGATATTTCATCATCACATACATACACCTTGGACTGACCCCTCATTAATGCTAGCTTGCATGCATATTAGCTTTTACTAGTCACACACTCCTTGTCAAAATTGTACTGTTTGTCATACCAACTTTTGACATCATGTGCTATCTTAGGGGGCGTGGTTTGGCACGCAATGGAGACGGATATGGTAGGGTAGAGCTCCGGCCTGAGCTCCCCTTTCCTTGGCCATTTCTCCGACTCAACTATTCTGTTTGAGCCGAAACTGTGGGCGGAACCGAGGAAGACGCCTGCCCATCCACCAGCCAAATTTGGGGACAATCGCCGGTGGGGCCCCGCACCGGCACCACCTGAGGGCCGGATGCCGCTCCGGACGCTGCTAACACGGGGTACCCACCTGCGTGAGCCCGCGGCTTCGGTCCTGCGGTTGGGCTTCGCCGGGGCCTGTGACACCTGCAGAGGGGAATTGGACGACTCTCCCTGCTCCATGAGCCTGAGCTGCTGGGCGACCCTCCGGTGCCACTAGACCCCCGCTGGGCCGCGCCGCTGCGGAGGACTGTGCCGGAACAGAGAAGGGGTGGAGCGCCTGGGCCCGGGACAAGACCGCGATCTCTGCGGGCAGCCGGAGCGGGGATGTGAGATGAGCCGCATTGATCTGGCGAAGAGAGTGACTGAGCCCACCGGAGCGCGGCCCGCTGCCTCGAACACGCTGGCAGAGCATACGCTGCACAAGTGAAACGCTACCTGGAAGTGAACGATCGCCCCCCGCCCCGGACATCTCAACTACGTGAGGCTGAGGCCTCCTTCAACACGCTGGGCCTTGGGGCGTAACCTGCATGCCCTGCTGCTGTATCTTGCGGCGCTCGCAGCAGTGGATGGCCTAGCCTCCTTTGTCCTCCCCCCCGCCCGAACTGCACGGGCACATCGCCCTACCCTGTAACATTACCCACTCCCAGGCTGGCGCTGACACGGGAGGCTGCGCTACATCGGAAAAGCAGGCCAAATCTGTGTGCCTGATAGAAGTGACGAGATGCCGCGGCCTACACCCGCGGAAGACTCTTTGGGCCTGGGAAGCTACCCTGCGGCCTAGTCCATCAGCCTACACCACACCGGTGTCCAGACACGCTACTCCAGGAGCCATTGCGTGGAACACGCCAATAAAGTTGATGACGACAGGGGGGCGTTCCCCCTGGCTAGTAGTGGTATCCAGCTGGCCTTAACAGAACACGCCGTGCTGTGCCCGAGGAGATGACATGCTGTACGGAGCCCTGTAGGAACGGAGCCCTAGATCTTGCGACAACGGAGCCCCTGAGGACGGACTATTGGAAGGCGAAGAAGCGGCCCTCTCAGGATAGCGCCGCTACACACAACTGCCCGAACGCCTGACTCCCGGGTGATGCAGAACAATCTACCCACACCAGCTGCCACACCACCATATAGACTCGCCAGTGTCTTTGCGGTGCACCCTCATCGCCTGCCCTGCCCCGCTCCACATCCCCGGGTGGCCGTTGGTGCTGGATCAAGAGACACAAAGGCTGCCTGGTACTACTGTGGCTCAAATCACTGTATGCCTGACCCGCATCTGAAGATACCGGCCCATTGGACACTTGTGTGACTGACGTCTGGAGCTGCGCTTTGGGAAACCCCTTTCAGCCTCTGCCAGGTGCCCTCGTTGCCTACCCTGCTCATCTGTACACTCACTGGTGGACGCCGGTGTTGGCGCAGATCCAGCAGCCCCGGAACCACGCGGGCTGTGTGGGGACACAACTGCTGCAGCCTCTTTAAGCCCGGACTGTGCTTGAGGATACAGACCTCCTGGAAGACTGCATAATCGCCCCCCTGGCGCTGCGCTTGGGACTGCCCCTCTTGTGCACAGGACCTGCATAATCGCCACACCTGGCCCATGTCTGGGGGGGTGAAAACACGGAACGGAACCGGAGGCACATCGACGAAGGGGAAACTGCCCAAATCAACGACCAGGATGGATGCGGAGCAGGTGACATCGAAACTGGACAATGTGCTAGCCGTCATGGAGCGACTGGAAGAATCCCTTCAGCAGACTCGCACCTCCCTGGAGACCAAGAAAGACAGCGTGGCAATTGACTTGACCCACCTCAAGGCAGATCATAAGAAGCTTCAAGACAGCACTACAACCTTGGAGGGCGCGGTGTCGTCGCTGGAGCCCACGGTAAGCCAAGCAGACAAACACATCCGAGACCTGCTCAACCGGGTGGAATTTTTGGAGGAACGTGCTTAGGACGCAGAAGGACGGGCACGAAAAAACAACATCCGGCTAATAGGCATCCCGGAAAAATGGGAAGGGGTGGATCCCACTCGACGAGTGGAAGACTGGCTACGAGACCTGCTGCCGGAGGGCACACTATCACCCCACTTTGTTGTGGAACGTGCACACTGAGTACCCACAAGACCCCTCCCTCCTGGCTCCAACCCTAGACCTAGATTTTGTTCGTGTCCTTAACTACAGAGACCGCGACACGATCCTGCGGGAATCCAGGAAGCTTGGCGACATCCAGATAGACAACACCACAGTGATGTTTTTCCCCGATTATACTGTGCAGGTGCAAAGACAACGGCACTCCTTCCTAGCGGTGAAGCGGCGGCTGCGGCAGGCGGACCTCAAATACTCACTACTCTTCCCCGCCAAGCTAAGGGTGGTGGCGCAGGATAAAACACACTTCTTCACTAGTCCCGAGGAAGTCGAGGCCTGGTTGGATGGAGGAATGGCTGAGGCGCCTAGGAGAGCGCAAGGGTCCACCACAGTATCACGCGCACGAGGGCCGTGGCGGTGCCGTAGGCGCGGAACGTCCACACCCCCCCGCACACAGGAGACACCGACTCACTCTCCGCCAGCGGACCTGATTCTACAGGAGCAACGTGATGCGCTACGCAAAGTCACGGAGATTAGCAGCTCCCCGACTCCATCCTTTGTCCCCAACGCCAGTCTGACCACGTTTCCGAGTGACGATGAGGCGATCTACGGGACACCGGACTCCCAACGGTCTACGGATCCCCCAAGTGTCATGCCGCAAACAGTAGACCTTCTCGGCTGAGAGGGACCCCGGAGCTTCCCTCCCCGCGGCGCAGGGCCGGCGCGGCTATGCTGATGCGGCTCTGGGTCATCCTGAGGTGAGCGACTTGCAGACCTGACTGATGTGAAGATTCCCCTGCCCCGAGGAATCGAGTGGCGGCGAGGCGCTGTGAGTAACATTTGGCTATGTACACACAGCCCTGCCTTCTGCCTCGGTGGGACCGCCTTCGCTGTTTTGTCCCCATACACACCTACGGCCCATGCTATGGCCCCTCTGGAGGCGAGGGCCCCTTGCAAACTCTCCCTTCGCCATCTGACATTGGACAGACTCTCCTCCAACGCTTTGGGGGGGCGGACACCTGGGCCTGCCTGTCAGCCACGGCCTCTCCTCTTCGGCCCAGGAGAGGCGACATTCGCTTCATGGACAACGTTGTCAACCTGTATTTTGCTGTACCAACCAATTAATACCCCCTAGAACTATATAGTTCACTTTAGCTCACTTGAGTGTTTGGACGGAGGCATGTTGTGCAGCCGACCTTTTGCCATTTATTATTATGTAGCCTTTTCTTGGCTTTATGTGTTCCCTTTCTTCCCTACCCATATGCACCCAAAGGGGGCAATGCATACTGTATTAGCAGCTAGAGGTGGTCTGGGTGCAGGGATGGGATCGGAGGACCTGGGGAGAGTTTCACCTGAAGGACTGGGCATGACTGGCAAGTGCGGGTTATTCACAAGCGGTGACTATGGCTGAAATCCAGATCTGCACCTGAAATGTCAGGGGCATGCATACACCGGCAAGACGATACCAGATTTACTCCTATCTGAAACGTCATAAGATACATATAGCACTACTCCAAGAAACGCATTTGAACAAGGCGGAGGTACATGCATTACATCGCAAGTGGCGTGGGCAGCTTTATGCCACGGAATACTCCTCCTTTGCGCGCGGTGCTCTCCTGTGGGTCCGTCCTGGGACCCCCTGGGCGGTCACGGATACACATATAGACCCTGAAGGCAGTTATGTGGTGGCCCAGGGTAGGCTAGATGGGGAGCAAATGGTGTTGGCCTCCATATACTCCCCAAACACTGACCAGGGTGGTTTCCTCACACACCTCTCCACGACAATGGCGACCTGGCATGCAATCCCGTGGATACTGGGGGGCGACTATAATTGCATATTAGATGCGACACTGGACCGCTCCTCCCCGCCCCAAGCTGGCGCGCCGACGCACAGTGCCATGAAGGCGCTACTCAACTGGGCCACGCAGTGGAATCTCCACGATGCTTGGCGGACTCACAACCCCACGAAAAAGGTATACTCCTATTACTCAGGTGCGCACGACCTGCACGTGTGCCTGGACAGATTCATGGTGACCGCTGAACTCCTCCCGCTTGTCACTGGCACGCGATACATGGGCCGCACACACTTGGACCATAACCCACACTTCCTGACCGTCGCTTGGGAACGCCCACACCCCCCCATCCCCACCTGGCGGCTCCAACCGGCGCTGTTGCTAGACGCGGCTTTCCGCGATTCACTTCTCAAGCAAACGGCCCAATATTTTGAAGACAATTCTGACACAGCTTCCTCCCCCCAGATTGAATGGGACGCCTTTAAAGCAGTGATTCGTGGACATTGCCTGGGTACACAAGGGCACATGCGGAGACAATTAGAGGGTGACTTAGCACGACTAGAGACCAGCCTGCTCGGTCGAGAACAAGACGCGGTCAATGGCACTGCTGGCCCGCTGGCGGAAGCTCAGGCGGAACATACGCGCCTCCTCGAAAGGCTACGCAATATCAATTACGCCGCCCACTCGGCATGTACACACCACCTGGGCGATAGGCCTGGCAAATTATTGGCCTGGCTGGTCCCGCAGGAGGATCGCGCAGCCCCGGTGGCGGCGATACATGTAGACGGGAAGGGGCTACTGTACTCACAGCGCCACATTCATGAAGCGTTCATGACCCACTACGACACTCTATATCGCTCTAGACTCCACGACCCATACCCTGACATAGCGGAGTATCTTTCCCCCCTTCCGATGCCCCATCTGACCACTGCACAAGACGAGCTTGGGGCCTCGCTCGCACCGGAGGAGCTCCGTGAGGCCATCTTTAACTATCCAATGGAAAGTCCCCCGGTCCTGACGGGTTACCGGCCGAATTTTACAAGGCTGGCTCGGACATTCTCATTCCGGAACTCCTGGAGGTGTACGCTGCGGCTGCGGAAGACTCCTCTCTCCCTCCCACGCTTAATGAAGCCAACCTGATATCCATACCTAAACCTGGCAAGGATAGCACACGAGTGGGCTCTTATCGCCCCCTGGCCCTCCTGAACACGGACTATAACATACTTGCCTCCACGCTAGCCCGGCGACTGGCTCCCCTGGTCCCGCTCCTGGTGCACCACGACCAGAACGGCTTCGTCCCAGCGCGACACACCTCTTATAACATCTATCGCCTGTTCCGTTTGCAGAAATACACCGTTCGACGCTGGCCGCAAGCGGGGTGTCTAGTGTTGGACCTCGAGAAAGCGTTTGATTCTGTGGAGTGGCCGTACCTGAAGGCAGTAATGGAAAAATTCAAACTGGGAGACGGCTATGAGAACATGGTTGACCTGCTCTATCACAGAACCATGGTCCGAGTCCGCACCGGCAAATTGCTCTCCGACGCCATCCGTGTACGAAGGGGTACCAGACAGGGCTGCCCCCTGTCCCCCCTGCTGTTCTCCTTGGCCATGGAACCCCTGGCTACGATCCTCCGGACGCAGGGAGATGAGTGGGGAATCCCGATGGCTGATGGAATGAATGTGATATCACTATACGCGGATGACCTGCTACTATATGTAAAGGATTTGACCAATGTCCCAAGATCTCTAGCTGACATTTTCTGAACCTTCGAGGACATGTCGGGATTGCGAGTCAACTGCTCCAAGTCGGGAGCCTACTCCTTCAGCCCGGACACGCCTGAAGGCGATATCCGCCTTGGCGGCGAGAGGCTGCAATGGTACCCCACTACATTCCGCTACCTGAAAATCCACATTTACCGGAACCCAACAGACGTCCGGGAGGGGAATCTGATGCGGACGATCGCTTCTATTCGTGCCCAAATCGGCTTCTGGAAGACCCTGCCCCTGAATGTGCCTAGTCGAGTGGCGCTAGCTAAGATGATAATCCTACCAAGGTTATTGTACTATTTCGCCAACATTCCGACATATGTTCCCAACAAAGTGTTTCGTGAACTGGAAGTCCTACTTCGCGGTCTCATCTGGAATGCGGGCCAACCTCGCGTGGCACTGACGAAACTATACATGACCACTGAATCGGGAGGCCTGGCAGTTCCCAACATGGAGCTGTACTACCTGGCGGCGCAGCTACAATGGGTGTCGGGATGGCTTTGTGGTAAAAGCCTGGACGACACTGCCATGGACACCACCACCTGGACCCAGATGCAGGTTTGCACATTGTTCCATCCTTTTACCCAATCCCCCTGTCCTTCTCAATTGCACCTGGCAGTGGCGCGCAGGTGCTTCCTTCGATGTCTACGGCTCACTCTGGCAACGAAGCCATATGCTCCGACACTCCCTCTATTGGGCACTCTCGGGGCAACGGGAGCACTGACAGAGGCCCTACTAGCCAACTGGATGCAGGCGGGAGTGGAAACGCTAGGAGACCTCTACGCTGACGGGGCACTAATTTCTTTTGTGGACCTCGCGGCGAGCACGGACCTCCCGGCCGGGCAATTCCTATTACACGCGTCCATCATACATACGCTGACCACCACCTGGGGCGATATGTCTGAGGAGTTACCGATGCATCACTTCATGCAGTATTTGCATGTCATGGGCAACGGCTCCCACATAATACATTGGCTGGCGCAGGCCCTACTAATCCATATGCAACCATCCACCTTGCAGCTAAGGGAGAAGTGG
This sequence comes from Lissotriton helveticus, assembly GCF_964261635.1. Classification (NCBI taxonomy): domain Eukaryota; kingdom Metazoa; phylum Chordata; class Amphibia; order Caudata; family Salamandridae; genus Lissotriton; species Lissotriton helveticus. The sequence continues at coordinate 994,735,459 of NC_136067.1, forward strand.
GCAGCCGACAGAGGAAGGGACTGGACTGACAAGGAGTGGGCGATGGTACTGGCTGGACCGACTAACATACCAAGGAACCCCCGCTTGAAGATCATCCAATTTTACATCTTGCTCCGAGCCTATCTCACACCGGACAAGATTAACAGATACTTCGCAGTCGCTGACACTGCCTGTCAGCGATGTTCCCTGATAGGAGCGGATATTTTTCATACGCTCTGGCAATGTCCTAGCATTCAAACATATTGGGACGAGGTCACAACACTACTCACGCAATGCACCGACGAACACGTGCCGCGAACATGGGAGGCCTGTATCCTGGGGCTCTACAAACGCATGAAACTGAACAAAGTACCAACAAGGTTCTGGGATATGGGTCTGATCACAGCTAAATGCTTACTTACCATACACTGGAAAGCCAGCGCCCACCCACACATCCGGCACTGGCACACGTCCTTCATTAATTGGGCGCGGGCAGAAAGGACGGTACTCCTCCGTGAGGAAACAGCGGGCCTCCGGAAATTCCCCATTGTGCAACTCTGGGATGATCTCCTTAAGTCCTTCCAACAAGCCTGTCTGGAACAGGGGATAACTTGAGATGACATGACCCAAAACTACTGCTTTGACACAAAGCACTGCGGGGCGCCGCTACACTCGCTGCCTTCCCCCCCCTCCCCTGGTCAACGCCATACCCAAGCCGCCACTAGAGCTCCTACCATCCCATGACACCGCACATGCTGGAATCACACCTCACCCACATTCACGCTCTTAACCCTATCGCCTGCACCGCACGCTCAGTTGACGAAGACAGACTGACTTCCTCTTTTAGACTTGTCACGTTTCACACGCGCCAAGCCCTGGCCACGCCCCAGAGTGTGCCCGCTGACCTGGCTGCACTCTGGCGATATTATCCATGGGCCTCGGCTCGGACCCCGACACACACACACCGCTGTCCCGCCACATCCCGCCCCGGATCCGGTGACCCCCCCTGCTATTGCGGCTGCAACATCCCCCCCCCAGCGCACTGACTGGCGCTTTCACTTTCCCTCTCTTCTTCTTTTGCTATCCCCACACTGTTCTGGTTCATGTATTTGTTCACTCATTGGTCACGTTCTCAGACCAGGCCTTCTATTATTGTTGACAAAGACATTACACATGCTATAGCTGTGCTGCTGGACATCATGTCCCTGTTGACGCTACACATCCCCGCTGTAGTGACATGGCGCGACCCCCAGCACGCATGGTCTGCGGGGCACAACTGAGACAGGTACCTTTCGGAACCGGACGACTGACCCTGGGCGAAGTTTCTTGCCATAGACATTTATACCTGCATTACCGTCATTGGAAGATTCCACACACGGCAGGTTGCCAGACACATTGACCTCAGCAATGACGGTCTCTGCCTGACGCCGCCGGCCACATGAGACTACTCCCTTATCGTAGTGAGCTATAACATTATATACCTGTAACCATCATAGTGGCATCTCGGATGCGCTATCTCCAGTTCCCCTATCGCCTGTCCACGCAGTGATTGACAGAGGTAACTACTAGCTGGCTCTCACAATGGACATGGACTATTGCCCATACGGTACAGATGGCGGAGACGCATTGAAACATCTACAACAACACAAAAAAATAAAACCCCATAGACCTGCTTACTAGACGTGCTGTGTTTTTTACGAGATGTCTGCATGTTCATACTATACTGCGCCGCAGGACCCCAGGGGTGCCGGCTAAATGGCTGTGTTTACTTACTGATCTTTCATCTGATCCCCATCTTATGCTGCGGGCCCTTGAGGGTTGTAGGCTATTTGCTGTGTGAATGATGTCTTGTACAATAAAGGTCTTTAAATATAAAAAAAATTCAAACATCATGTGCTATTTTAGACATTTCCAATCCTGTACTACACACATTAATAGTGACTTTATGAACGTTGCCAGTTGGACATTGCATGTTGTGCTTGCAAAATAATTTAAGTGACACAACTTAGCAAGTAGCAAGGTATGACGGAACACTACGAATCAAGGGACACATACAGTAGGGTTGAGGATGTACATGCACAGTCCATACTATAACATGACATTTGTGACATTTATGTGTGAGTAGGTTTTTATTGTGTGTAAAGTGAGTGTTTACATCATACGTTCACCTCATGGAGGAAGGCCACAGATAATTACTTGTAAATTCATTGACTATCAGTAATTGGTATTTCTTCATTACTGGGGTACACTGTGAGTAGATTGATCACCGGACAGTGTATATTTAGTGTCCTCGTACAATAGGTGATGCTAATGTGCAGTTTTGCGGAGGACTGGACATTCATCAAAATCATCTTCAGCAGATGTATGAGTTGTGTTAGCTGATGGTGTTATCACTGGTGCAGTCGATATAGGAGGCACACACACATCAGGGACTGCAGATGTTGAAGGGAGTGTTCCTGCATCCTGTTCCTTGCCCATCAGGTAACGCATAAATGCACTAAGCATGACTTGCTGGTTTACCAGCACTGCTGCAACATCCCGTTGGTAGGCAGCCAAGTTGGTAAGGTATGCATCCTGTTTTTTAATCATTACTTCAAGTATGTCCTGGATGGCCCTCAGCCTGTTGGCAACTTCAAGGCTGGCACTTGCATTGGGCATTTGTTTGTGCCTCTGCTGCATGATTTCAGATATGTCATTCAGGGCCTGAAACAAACCACGTGGTGGAGCATCGTTGGTGCTTCCATTTTCCGCACTGCCACAACTGGATCTTAGACAACGGAGGACTCTCTCTAGGGTGGCTGCCATGCTCTCTATCCCTTTACGCACCTCCTGTGCCAACTGACCCTGTACATCAACAACACCTTGTTCAAAAACATTTAGCGTCTCCTGCGAGTGGTGAGGGTGAGATGTTGTCGGAGGTGGCGTACGAGTGCTTCCATGTTGGTCAAGTGGAGATCCCACTATGCTGCTTTGCATTCTTTTGCGGGGAGAGGGTGTTTGAATTGATTGTAACAGGTCCTGGAAGAGGCTTATGTCCATGCTTGGTACACTGTTGCCGTCCTCATCATCTGCTTCAAACAAAGGTTCCTGCTCATGAGTAGGTGTTCCATGCCCTGAAATGTAACAAGATGTAGGTTTATGCTCATGTCTGACATCTGGTCTACAGATTCACAATTTTGAGTTATCTTGACTTTTGAACTTTGATGTGTGTCAACATGTCAAAGTTTAAGCTACACATCATCACTTATTTAACAAAAAATGACATGGCATGATTAAATTGATGCATTCAAAAAGTGTTTCCTATCACATGGCACATGGCCAGACAGTGCATGCACACTTGCACCATTCAGCTCGTGTGCATGTCCTGATGGCTGTATTGTTGGTGGAAATTGAAGACACATTACAGCACAGTAGCAAGTCCAAGTGGCATTATGCACTCTGTATGTGTGTAACAGGTATCAGTCCACAATTACTGATGATTTTGCACATGGATTTCTTAACATCTCACATCATCCCACCTGTCATAGCCATCACAGCTGTGTTGTTTATGTGTGACCCATTTCCTGTGTTTTCATGCAAATGACGTTATATTGGAATGATACAGATTGCTCCTGGTATGTTGCTCAACCTACACGCAGCTCCGCCTGTGTGGCCCTGCTGCTGCTGCCAAGTACACGCTGGTAGGTGTGCTCAACCACCGTTTCTGTGTCCCGTTTGTGCTCTCTGTGCAACTGTTTTTCACCCTCATTGCACACCATTTTGCTTTCTGTGCCACTGTTTCACCCCCCCATGCACACTTGCTGCGCCCGCCTACCAGCTGCTCCTCCCTCCCACATCCCCATATATGCCAGACGGTGCGCGGCTGTGCGGCTGGCGCACCAAAGGCACACCTTAAGCAAGCCAGTCTGCGGCCAGCTGCGCCTGGACCGTGCCCAGCGCCAGGACCCCTTGAGGCCACAAACGCGACTACACCAGACTCCAGTACTACGCCTGTACCCTCCACGCACTCAATGCCAGCAAAAACCACACTTGCTTCCAGGCCGCCACAAAAAATGACACACGGGACCCTTCTCCTGCCGCACATGCAGCTGCACATGCGACTGAGCCACCAAACCTCCATGGACTGGACCCAGCCACCTCCAATGCATAATCCACAACACCCACTCCGCACGCAAACACCCCATTTGGCTCTGGGATCTGCTCAACACCTCCGCCCCAGGCGTGTGCTTCTTAACCGTGACCCGGTGGAACGACTCCTCTGCGACCAACATCACCATATACATCCCACACAGCTACAAGATCACCCGCAGGGATTGCGCTGACTGAATTGGTGGATGATTCGCCATCGACCACAAGTCCACCCTCAAGGTCGGTACCCATGCAGACGACACCCTCAACACCGCCGACCACCTGCACTTCAAGATCCACACCGACCCCCAACACCACCCTCAGTGGAACACTCGTGTACAGCACCCCGGACCCCGTGCTCAGTTCTGCACCTCCATCGATGACCTCGCCAGCACCCACGCACTCGCCTCCACGCACTACATCATCCTGTGGGACCTGAACTTACACCTCAAGAACAACAACAACGCCAACTCCGCCATACTGATCAACAACCTCACCAGTCCCTGCCTCAGACAACTTGGCACCGCAACCACGCCACCGGCCACAAGCTGGAGCCCGTCTTCTCAACAGGTACCCACGTCGCCTCCAACCACACCACTGAACTCCACTGGAACGACCACCACTGCATCAATTTCACCTTCATGAAATCAACCACACACCACCGCAACCAACAGCTGCCTCGCCAATGCTGGGTCAAAGTCAACGAAGACCAGCTGGTCACCCCCCTCGCCCAGAACCCAAACAACAACCCCACCAACCCAGACGCCACAGCCCAAAACCTCTGAGAGGGTATCTAGGACTGCACCAACACCTTTGCCCCACTCAAGTTACCCTCCAACAGCCACACCTGCAACAGAGCCACCTGGTTCACCGACGACCTCCAGACCTACCAACGCGCATGCCAGAAACTGGAGTAGAAATGGCTCCACGGACACACACCGGACAACCACACAGTCCGCAAGAACGCCACCTATATACATCACCACCTCAACAGATTGGCCAAGAGATCCTCCTTCAGAGCCCGCCTGAATACCAATGCACACAACAGCAAAGAGCTCTTCAGCATTGTTAAAGAACTCTCAAACCCCTGTGCCAACGCCAACAACATCCCACCCTCACAAGAACTGTGCGACTCACTGTCCATCTTCTCCCAGCGCACGTTTGGTGACATCCACAACAGCTTCAACACCACAACCGCCCCAACTATGCCAGACTCCACCTCCCCTGCGAGGACCACCAGCGCAAACCGCATCACCTCCTGGTACAACGTCAACGAGGACGCAACACACAAGGTCATTAACTCCATACACTCTGGATCACCAGCAGTACCGTGACCACACCACATATTGTACGAAGCAGACGCAGCCATCATACACCAACTACGCAAGTTCATCAACATCTTCTTCGATGCAGCAACATTCCTGGAAAGATGGAAGCATGCCAAAAGCAATGCCCTCCTCAAGAGGCACAAGGCAGACCCCAAGGCCCTCAAGAACTCATGGCCCATCTCCCTGCTCACGTTCCCAACGATGGTCATCTAGAAAATCATCAACATGCAATTGGGTCGCAAACTGGAAGACACCAACATCTTGGACCCGTCCCAGTCCGGATTCAGACGTACATACAGCAGCAAGACAGTCCTCATCTCCGCCACAGACAACATCAGGCGCCAAATATCCGACGGCGAGACATCAGCCCTCTTGCTCCTGGACCTGTGAACCGCATTTGACACGGTATGCCATCACACTCTGAAGACACACCTCCAAGATTCCAGAATCCAATAGAAGGCCCTAGACTGGACCACGTCCTTACTCTCCGGCAGAACCCAGAGCGTCAAAATCCCATCCTTCAAATCCAACACCAACAACATCATCTGCGGCGTCCCCTAGGGGTCATCCCTCAGCCCGACGCTGTTCAACATGTACATGTCCCCCTCGCACAAGTGGACCGCCATCACAACCTCTACATCATCTCCTACACCGACGACACCCAGCTCATCCTCTCCCTCACCAGGGCCCCACACACAGCCAAAACAAACCTCCACGAGGGAATGAGGTCCCTCACCAACTGGATGAGGAGCAGCGGTCTGAAGCTGAACTTGGACAAGACAGAGGTCCTCACCTCGGACCCACACCCTCAGCCTGGGACGACTCCTGGTGGGCAACCACACTGGGAACAGCACCAACACCCACTGACCATGCACGCAACCTACGATACATCCACTACTCCTCCCTCTCCATGTCTGAGCAGGTCAACGCCATCTCCTACTCCTACATGCTATGCAGGATCTACAAGTGGATCCCCACCCCAAACAAAAAGAGCAGTGACACAGGCCCTCAGCAGCAGCAGACTGGACTACGGCACTGCACTCTACGCAGGATTCCCAGCCAAACACCTACTGCAACGCATCCAATACACATACGGCTAAATGATTGTCAACGTCCCCCACCGCAGCCACATCATCCCCCAAATTTGAGACCTACACTGGTTCCCCATCAGCAAGTGGATCACCTTCATGCTCCTGACCCACCCACACAAAGCACTCCACTAGGCCGGACCAGCCTACCTGTACAGCAGACTCAGCTTCTACACCCCCACACGCCAGCTCCGCTCCACCAGCCTCCCCCTCACCACTGTCCACCGCATCCTATGACCAACCTCCAGCAGCAGATCCTTGTCCTACCTCGCCGTCAAGACCTGGCACACCCTCCCCGCCCACCTACGGCAGACCCAGGACCTACTCGCATTCAGAAGACTCCTCAAGACCTGTCTCTTTGAGGGGTAGCGGCAGCCCCCTCCCATCAGAGTGGGAGATCCAACAGGTGTTGTTGCATGCTGAAGGAGTGGTTCCAAGGACACAGACTTCTGTATTCTCTGATTTTGTCTTCATGTAGCTATGGTTCATGCAGACTGCGACGTCATGCATTCATCAATGTATTTCAAGTCTGGGGGTGGTGTAGTCTTAGGTGTGAGAGAGGGTGAGCTGAGTGTCATCAGCAATGGATAGGATGTTGAGGGGGTGTTGGTTTCAAATGGCGCTGAGGCAGCCCTGTTGATGTTGAAGAGGGTCAAGCACATTGATGGACTCTCTGGCATTGATCATTGGATTTACGTGTTTTTGGAGAGGAAGGTTGTCAGTGTGATCCTTTGACCTCTTGCTGGGATGACTGATCCAGTCAAGCGGTGTTCCTTGTAATCCAGCATCATGTAGTGTCGTAGCCCACTCACGGCTGTTGGTCCCGGAGGGTGCGGATGTCATCTGTGGCTGTGAATAGGGTGATCTTGGTGCTTTTGTTGATGTGATAAGGGCAGGGCTCTATGTGATCCCACAAGTGGATGTATCTCATGGTCGAGGGGGTGCATTCAGCTGTGACTGGTGTCCCGGTGGGGATGTTAGTATGGCTGTTGTGTTGGGAGGGGTTTGCGTGGTGCTGCCTGTGGCATCTCGTGTGTACGGCAAAGTTGTTGTTGTGTATTTTTTTACTTTAGGTTGAACTTTGTTGCACACTTATCACAGGGCTGTAGTGCCAGGGTGATGTCTGTAGCTTTGCTGCATAGGTTGGTGTATTCATGCTTGCCTTGATGAGTTTGCTGGAATTTTCCAATTCTTAGAGTATTTATTTGTGGTAGTCCGTCATTGCGTCCATGTATGTGTTGGACATTTCAGATGTCTTGGTGTTTATCCAGATCTTACCAAGGTATCTGCTGGTGCGTCTTGCTTCTTAGAGGTCAGTGCTGTACCATGCGGTGTCTCTGTAGTGCGGTTTGTCAGGCTTGCGGAGGGTGGAGGGCTGGTATGCGCAGTTGTGTATCCAGGTGTCAAGTTGACTTGCTGAGACGCTGGCGTTGGCTGTGTTTGAGACCAGGGTGGTGGTTGAGCTTTGTCAGCAGTGTAGTCAGGTGATATGGCTGTGGGTCATGTTTGCCAAGGCCTGTTGTCAGTCTCCGATGTTTTCCATGTGTGAGTGCATGGAGGGTGGCAGAGCTGCATCAGTAAGTGACTCTAGATCAGTTGTTACTGGAAATGCTTGCGTTTGGGACACGGATGTGCGCATACAGACTTGTCTTAGGCGTGCCTTCAGCACACCATGTGCATGCGTCTGCTGTGCGCTTGCACAGCGGCTGACATTGAGTAAGGTAAGTGTGAAGTACAATATTGTGTGATGCCGGAACACATGAAGACAGGGGTGGGGGCCTTAGTGGTAGAATATTTAAGATAGGTGGAGTGTGGCTCAGATGAGAGCAATGAACTAACTTCTAATGAAGACACAAGGGATAAGTGACTGATGTGATCATGCTATGTCTCCTCAACGCATGGGAGGGTGGGTAGGACAGATCTAATATGAGGTGGGCATGTGCAGATTGGCAAGATGACTCAGGTGCCACCCATCATGACCAGAGCAGTAATAGCCACTTCCATGTTTGCTATGCAGGCTGCATTTTAGCCTCCATGGCAAACATGGCCAACACTCCAGCATGTGGCTGCATGACTTATCCCATTGCCAATTACCAGTCACACAAGCACTTCACAGCGTTGTGATTGACTCAGGGTAGGGAGCCTGGCTGCCTAATTCCTTTTCCGTGACACAAAGGCAGGTTTGCATAAGCTCCAGAGACATGGGACACAGCTTTGAGGTAAGATTTCCCTCAATATATGTTTTGCAGCACCCGCTCACACACACATCCCCGCATCCATACGACATTCATTGTTATTTCCTGCATTTCCAAACTCACAGCTGTCCACCCCCGCAATTGTCAATGTTTGACACTGTGCCCCCATGCAGAGCAGGTGTACCACTCTTGTGCAAAGGAACATACATATTAGCAAAACATGCCATGACATCACGTTCCATTGAATTAATGTTTTAATACTAGGCATGTTGCAACTGTAGAGTAGGTGTTGCACAGCGGCGACTTTCAGTACACTGTTCAAACTTAAGTGAGTGGATCCCCAAACTATCCTTGTCACCACACACCCAGACATGCAGCATGAAAATCATTTATGAGCAACCACGTCACAAACAATGGAGTCAGACTTGAGACTAATGCACACACCGTTTTTCATTAGCAAAACAAATATACACACCATTTTTTATAATTTACAACATTTCACCCCCTATTTCTCATGATGTACATCAATACAAATAAGAGTTGAGCCATATTGTACCCCATGAGACACCCAAATGTTCTTAATTGACACACAAATGCACAACATTTTGTATATTTTGTACATTTATCCCATTAATTTATTATTTGACTACTGACACACATAACCACATGAAGTACTTACATCACAACATAATTGTGGTCACAATGACGTCTTTTGAAATGATATTTTGCAACACATGCGTTGCATTGTTGACATTGTACTGCCTGCATTGTAATGGTCATCTCAAAACACAATGGCAACCATAGTCTACGCTGTTTGCATCAGACTGGCTCAGGTCCACACTCTGCACCAAGGATTATTCCTCTTGGACACTGCAACAATACAATGGCAGCAACCTCCTCACCATCAACCCTGTACGCCACCTCACCTGCCAGGACCAACCTCTGCTCCAGACATCACCATCACTGTCTCTGACAACTTCTGTGTCACCTGCAGAAGGCAGCACGACAATCATGGAAGAGGCATTGAAAACCCATACACTGGTACACTCAGAATGAGCAGGCACTCTAATGTGCCAAGGATGACCATGTACTACGGCAACTACATTATCCTGACCAGGCCCATGGCCATACTCAGCAGAAAACTCATGTGCTGGACACCCAGGCCATGTGCCCCATTCTCCAACACCATTGTAGACCTCATTGCACCCCAGTGTCTGACATCCACAGACAGCATCCCTCTCGATGACCTCAAGTTCCACCGCAGCAGGAAAAGATACCAGACCACCAACACCTCCTGGGTAAATTCACTGACATCAGACACAAGCATCAAGGGACCTCAACATACCACTGAACAGGACACAGTTAAGTACATGTACTACAGCAGCAGGTACTTCTGATTCAGGCCAGACTTCAGACTCTCCTGGCACTACCATCATTGGATGCATGACATATGGGACTTGACCAGCAGACACCACCGCCATCCTTGCACCCTCTTGCAGCTGGAGCAAGGACATTGCAGGACATCTCATCAACTCCTTGTGCAATGACAGTCCACCAATGCTTAAATACTTGTGACACTATAGCACACAACTACCACTGTTAGGATCTCAAATGACACCATCATTTCTGCACCCCTCATGAATGTACTTGCGTCAGTACTTTCCCCCTGCCTCATTGCAGGCATGAAGGTGGGGCAGTGGCATTGGGATAGGCTGCCACAATGCATTGCTGGAGTTGCGTCATGGTTGTGCATACACATACATAATGATTTCAGATGGATCAGTCATTACTTGCCTCATGGAGCAATGTTCAGTGAGTACTGTACATCCATGCTATTGCAAGGGGGGACATGGTGATAAGTGTTGCCTCACTGTCTTCTTGCAGCAACACTTTTCATGGTTGGGGCATAGGAATGCACACAATATTGTTGTTGGTGCACATTCCTACAGTGTATCTTTGTCACAGGGCAACCCTGACACCTTGTTTGCAGCACTGTCCAGTACCAGGCCCATGCATAGATGTTGTCCCCCAAATTGTCACCTTCCTTAGGGACAGGTATGTTCTGGCTTTACATTCCAGCAGCTAATGTGCATTAGCGTGAGTTTGCTTGTTTCTTTGCATGTCCGTGACAGGCTTGCTAATCTTGCGAGGTGGTTAGTTAGATTGTTAGCATTATTTTGATATGGAACGCCTACCTTGCATGTCATTGCCATAATTTTGTTGGGACATGCAAGGCCATTGACATACAAGTTGTTATCACTCCTTAACAGTTGCTATAATCTGTATGCTACAGCTTGCTAATGTGAAAATACATTATTGGAACTTTAGATGCACAAACAGTGCTGCAGAGTCGCTGAGGATCCATTTGTATAATGCACTATGGTGAATATTTGCTGAATGTTTTGCAGCTGGACTGCGCCACTAGCAATATAGGTGTGCTGCAGTGCAAGCATTGGTACAGGGCATGAATGGAGTCCATCGATGAGATGGTGCACATTCCTGCACACTATTGATGTTAGGTGTTGTATCACTACAACAACACCATTGGTACAGTTATGTTTTGGCCATTCTCGTGACAACATGGATGTGCTCTATTCACTGTGTGACACTACATGTTGCTATTCATGTTATATACGTCATTCATCCAGACGTAGCTGGTCAGTGCTTTAGTCATGCATTGATGCAGTCATGTCAGGAGCATCATTCAAGTACAGCAAGCCTTGGTGCGAGCCTCTCCCTGTGGCACTGCCTCACCCTTACACCTACCATGATGCAGGTGTGAGGTAGTGACACACTTGCCAGATGCTATATTATTTACAGAAATTAGATGGATTGCACAGCACCACTACTAAGACTTTTTATTGGATGTGCAGACCCACCCTGCATACGTTATGCATGATGCATGTATAATGTGGCACAGGCCTTCACATGCTCACTAACATTCATGAATACTTAGATTTACATATGCAGATTATGTAGCTGAAACCATCATGCACATGGTACAACAATAAAAGATTTTGGGCCAGCATTGGGTAACTATCAGTAGGGGCTCATTATTGGGCTCACCTGTCCTTCACAACAACATAGGTGCACAATGCTTGCCATGCACCTACCCAGGCAAAGTTGCACCATGTTGCAGGGGGTCCTGCGGTGCAAGGGATCATTGTTTGTCTGCATGGAAGGGACACATTCTTGCATGAAGCAGTCATCAGATGATTGTTCCTCTTTCTATGTGTCCACTTGGATGCAACACCTATATGTAGGGGATATCGAAGAGGGAACGGATAATATGTTTTCAGGTTGTGCATGCCTTACACAGACCCAGGGGATGCATATGTTTGTTGCGCAGCGTAATAGTTACTGTTTGACTTTGCTATTGGGCATTGTCAATTGGACATGGATGTTTCTGGGTACACCCCCAGCAACAGCCCTGGAATTCCACTTTCTCACACTTTAATGTGGTAATGATGCCATATACATAATATGTTGTACTATGTAACATGGCTGTCTCTGGCCTATTATAGTGCCTGTGGCACATTGTGCCACCAGTACATAATCACAGTTACATCCTGGTAGCACAGTGGTGGCAGTCCAGGTTATAAATGTGTTAAACTCGGTCTGTTGCAGGGTGTTGTGTGATTGGTATTTCATAAAGGTTGCTTTATTTTTGCACCTGCGTGTGGCAATTGTCAGGTGTGCCAGTGGGCTAGGACTACAGTTTTAAAATATGTTTTTAGTTTTACATGGGTATATGTTTGAAAAATGAGACATCTGCATGTCCAAGGTACAATACATTTGAGAGACACTTCACAGTTAATGACATGCATGACTTCTCTTACCACAACACGTCAGAAATTCAGCCAGCCACCTTAGTTTATGCACTGCACATTACCTTGTTTGCAACATTGCCCCTTGTAGGAACTTACCCTGTGTGTCTTGCGGTTCCTCATGCTGTGCACTGTCCTGTGCTGCAATTCCTACCACCAACTCGTCTGGGATGACAGCCGCAACCCGCTCCTCAAGGGCATCCAGCTCTTCCTGTTGTGCTGGGCTGCCTCCTCCTGTCAGCATTGCTTCCTTGCGATTTAGCGCCATTTTTTCTTTTGTCCTACGCTTGACGTCATTCCAGCGTTTCTTAATGTCAATCACTGTCCTCTTTGATTGGGCCACACAGTTGACCTTTCACAATATGGACTGCCAAATGGCCTCTTTTTTTGATAATGGCAACTTCGAACTTGCAAAAAGCTGGTGTTGGTGGTCTGTCACCTCATTGATGAGTATGTCGTTCTCCTCACCACTGAAATTTACTTTCCTTTTCCTCTTTCCCTGTGTTTCAGGTTGGGCAACCTGGCTGCCATGTGGGAGGTTCCCTTGACTGCTGCTGTCTCCTTCATGCTCCATGGTAGCTATTTTTAGCTTTGCGGGAGAATTAGGAGATGGATGCGTGTATTTTTGTTGTTTTACCGGAATCTGACGCAACGTGAAAGTGGCGCACAGCGACGTAGCCTTGCGTCAGAACCGTGATTATGACTTACGGCACTTTTCAGGCAGTTGCGTGACTTCGTTACGTCAAGACGGCAGCGTCTGTGTCACTTTTTTTCTACTCTCAGCGTCACTTGCAACATGATGCGCCATTGCATAAATTTCACGCATCAGCGTCGCAAAATCGTGACGCAGCGTGTCGTACGGAATAGTGGCGCATCCCTGCGCATGCGCAAGGATGCGTCACTTTTCATAAATAAGCCCCAAGGTATATATCAAATATATATGTATTTATACTAAACACAACCCCTCTGCACTCTTTATGAGGTCAGAGGTAAAAATACAATACAAGTCACTGAGTTAATGTACGATAAGTTGCAAAGTATACGTTATGCCCTAGGGGCCTCACAAACCATCTACTAAAATAGTGGTAAAAGGACCACAAGAGAATATGAAAGCAGGCGTGGGGCCTGTGGAATCGCTGGGGCTACTCTAAACAACCAAAGGTTAGGAAGTAGGAGGCCCACGGGAGACGCGTGCAGTGTCTAAACACAGATGCGGGTTACCATTGACTTTCTATGGGAAACGTAAAAGTTACAACTATACAATTTAAGGACACTTACGGATGGACTACGATGGAACCCTTTTAAACTAGGACACTTCGAGAGTCAAGACCCATGGGAGCACCGGAGTACCCGTGTTACCTCACCCAGGGAAGCCGGGTGCATGGGTGTCTTTTATTGTCGGGTTTCGTCATCGTTTTCAATGGAGAGCTGCAAGGAAGTGCTGCAGGCGACCAGAGGAAAAGTGTCCGGGTGGATCCAAGGGTGGATCGAAGAACTGAAGAACCTGAAAGCAGAAGGGACAGAGTCTGGGTCACTAGTCAGTGACCAGGATGGCGATAGGAAGATGCCACCAGATGTGGGGTGATTTAAGGTGAAGATGTGAAGTTTGTCTCTTCAGCCACGAAAACCAGGAGGCATCGACGACGACCAGGAGCTGGATTCGAGCTGCCCCACAAAGGATCTAGTTGACTGCGGTGTCGGTATCCGGACTGGACAGAACAAGCCTTGGCAAACGCAACCCACACAGGATGTCAAGATTGGCTTCGGTGCAGACCAGTAAGGTCTGAGGAACTTCTCCTTTGTAGGGACGTTGGAGCAAGCCTGGAGCAACCAGGAAAGTGAGTTAGAATCAAAATCGCATCTTCAGGGGGCTCATTAGCCAACAGGCATAAACCGGGAAGACGCGTCGAGCTGAAATGCAGGAGCCGGCTCCACGGGACACTCGTGGAGTGTGGAGGCCTGAGCTTCAGTGCAAATGGTGCTCGGTTCTGGGGCTTCAAGCACCCCAATGCACAACTTTAGGATACCTCAAAAAAGGAGTGCCGCTTGCAAAATGCAGGATGTCCAGGAGTTACGGTCCCACGTCTCTTATGTCCGCCAGGGGTCTCAGCTTTGCTGTGGGTGTGGGTCGGAGTCAGAGATGTCTGGAAGTCCATGTCCTATGTCGCAGATTCTTCGGGATCCGGCGGGAGCCTCGAAAATGCAGACCAGCAAAGTTGCTGTTGGTGCCTGTTTGAACAGGGTGTTCACTCCTTGAAATGGAATGTCCAGGGTATGTCTTGCAGAGATTCGTCCAGGGTTATCTGAAGTCCTAGGGACTGGGTTCCTATACTTAGGGGTTGGACTGTCTTTAATGTCCCTCCTATGGGTGGACCTGAGAAGGGGGCTGGCGGGGGGGGTAGTATTCCAAAGTGTTTGACACCTTACATGACATGTTTTGATAAAGCCAAACCAAAGTTAGCATTAACCGCGAGGATTATAATGCACTTAAGAGTATATGGTATGGCTATATCATAGAAAAGCTATAAGGAGATGGTTCCGAAAGCTGCAGAGGGGCTCAGCTCATGCTAGGGCACCCTCTCACATAAAAGCAAGCACTCTACCTCCAGGATTGTCGAGGTCTGCCTTAGGAGTGTCTTATAGGTGTATATTTGTCTATATTTATTTATAGATATAGGTATACTATATCTAAGTAAGGGGTGATTACACCACTTTACCCAGGCTGTGTGAACAGACCTGTTGTGTCAGTTTGGAAGGCAAACCAGGGGTGGCACAATACATGCTGCTGCCCCTGGTACCTAAATTTAGGTAGAAAAAAGTAGAAAACACACCTAATGTGTGTGCCTTTCACTTATACATAGGGTTAACACTGTACCCGCAATATTTTTTAGTTAGCAATTTTATGCCCCATGGTCCGCCTGGGTGGAGGGGCCTGTAGGTAGACTTTTTCTCGGCTGCCCTCCGTCTAGTCAACCTGTGCAAGTCCCAGAGCCTGGGACTCAACAGGTTGACTAGACGGAAGGCAGCTGAGACAAAGTCTACAGGCCCCTCCACCCAGGCGGACCATGGGGCATAATATTGCTAACTAAAAAATACTGCGGGTACAGCATTGTACGTATGTATAAGTGAAAGACACACACATTAGGTGTGTTTTCTACTTTTTTCTACCTACATTTAGGTTTATTCACAGGAGTGGTACACATGGGGCTGGTCCTTATGTTGTCCTGAAGAAGAGGTGTAGGGGACACCTTGAAACATGTTGACAGGATATTAGGGACTATGACCACATAACAGTTATATTTCCTTTATCTACCCATTTTTACTATACCAACTAGGAGCAGGAATAAAGATTTAGCTTACTAGCTAGGTATTTTTAATTAGCACTAATCACCACTCCACCATACACTGCACGACACATAGGTTCACAAAACCAGTTCTCCTACGTATTCTTCGCAAGTGGCACCACGCCCCAAGCAGTAGATGCTTGGGATGGCCCCAATGATGAAGCATGTCACCTAGGGGCAACCTTGGGTGAGTGAGGGGACTCAAGAAAATAATTTTTCTTTTCTGATAAGGCGCACCCAAAATTGGGTAAACCTAAAATTTCTCCCTGGCTAGGTTCCCACGATCAATCATATATGGATTTTTGTATTGTACTTTAAAGTTTAGGAGATTGAATCTAGCCATATCTTCCTTCTCCCTCCTTTTGGATATATACTTGATCACATATGCGCTGCAAAACAAATTCAGCTTTTTTATACTTTCTTTCACGTGATTATCACAAACAAATACGAAGATAGCAGCAACTGAAGAATACTACAGTACTTAAACATGGCAAGGTAATTCATCCTCAATGGACACAACTTAAATAAATTGCATTCTACATTTGCACATGCGAATTATCTTATCATGTCACTTATATTGAATAAAATATTCATATCAAATCATAAAGTGCCATTTGTTATTAATCTCACTTATATAATTGTGACACACAACGGTAACATTTCTACCATGTGGGGAGCACATTTCAGATCTAAGATAGTTATCGGCATAATGCATTACGGACCAAAATTGTATTGAGATTTGTCAACTCATCTTCATATTAGTCTCTCATATATATTGTGTCACTGAACCCCTCCTCACTATTCCTGATGGTATCATTGTCCGAGGTAGAAAGAAACTCAATATTGCCATTATGAGAAATACCTAATTCTTAAGTTTATCTCTATTGTTGCCACTACTCTCTAGGCTCCCTAAGGTGCTTGAAATTGAAAGTGCTAACTAGATAAAGTGCATAGTGCAAAAAAGTGCTAATAGAGGGAGGACCTGATGCAGCCTAAATATTATAATATAAATCCCACTTTTTATTAACTGATAACAGATAGTTCAAGTGAGAAGGTCCATGTTATAAAGAGTGGAGATGATATTAACTTCATGAAAAATTCATAAGAAGCATACTGTTTTGTTTTTAAAAATGTTTAGTAGAAACAATAATAAAACAATAGTTGTTATTGATATTGTTTCCCTAACCGAAAAATTCATAACAAATTGTGCAAGTTTTCACTAGTATTGAGCCCATTTGGTACTTTGTAAATCCAACTCTAAAATAAAGCGGGTCTCCAACTGGTGTAACATCTTTTCTCTATTACCTCTTCTCCTCAATGCTGGGACAGCGCCTATGACAAAATACTTTAAACAGTCCAAATTGTTCTCTTATACTTGTTTAAAATGGCATGCCACCAGATATGTTGGATCCGAGTTCACAATTGCCCTTAAATGCTGCAAAATTCTCACATGTGCCTGCAGCATAGTGCTGCCCACATATTGAAGCCCACAGGTTTATACTAGAACATATACTGCAAAATCTGTCCTACAGTTGTAAAGATCTTTCAAACCAATTGGTTTCAAATGAAATGCCGTAATATAGTTTGAAGTATTTACACCAAAGCAGCATCCCCTGCAGGAGCTGCATTTAAAAAAAGCTTTTTTTAGAAGATAGCCTATTGGTTTTCTTGATTATTTCTGGACTGCTTCTGACTCACAACAGTAAGAGAGGGGTCATCCTTAACAAAAGAGACGGGACACCAAAGTGACAGTAAATCAACACAGCAATTCCATTTGTTTTGTATTCAAGCACACTATCTGCAACTTATTCCACATCAGTACCAAGCATAACACTATCACCAGGGAGTGTCACAAGTTCACTAAAGCTAATATACAAATGTTGTATTCAATTAATTCCTTTTAAAAAGTCATTAAAAAGTGCATTCGATAAAACACATCAGTTATTGCATCGTAGATTGACTTCCGATATGGAAACTCACATACACAAAATCAGACTTATAAAATTCAATATGGGAGAATATAATAGGCATTAAGGTTTTGTCATTTTTGCCACTAATCCAACAACAATTCCATGGTCAAAACATAATTGTGTACAGTTCCTCTTTTGACCAAGATCAATTCGATTTAGTACTTTTTGTTGCAGCAGCGCAATGCGTTTTGGTGGATTAAAATGTTCCAAACATCTTCTTCAGGAAGAAAAACTTGATATCACCCAAAGCTTCAAATCTATTATAAAAACATTATATAAAACCAAATTTCAAAATTCATAATTCAAAAACATATTATCTTCACATAACAGTATATTAATTATTCTACATATCATATTAACAGTGCAAATTGCTCAAACTAAAATATACAAAATCTAATATTGCGCTTTGGAGAACAGACAAAGGCCTAAATTCACACACAGCAACTGGTTATTCTAGAGATTCAGCTCACAACTCCACACATGTTAAAATTATTGTCAATTGCACAATACAAGGATAACACCCAATCTCATCAGCAAAGATTTTAACCAATGGCTCCCTAAACAATTTAAGATAAGGAGAGGCACGCAGCAAGGATGCTCTCTTTCCCTCTTATTGTTTAGTCTATATATTGACCCCCTAGCTAAGAGAATTAGGAAAGAACAGGGGATTTGGCCCTTTCAACACCATGGTTGGGTTAAGAAGGAGGCTCTTTATGCTGACAATTTAATAATTTACACAGAAAACACAGTAGAATAATTTCCAGTCATTATGCACATATTAAAAGATTTTGGGAAGGTAGCTGGATACCAGGTCAGTCAAGGAAAGACGGAGATATTGGCTTGGAATGTACAACTGGGCACCATCTTGGAGAAAAATTTGAAAAGTAAGATTAGATACTTAGTAGTCCAGGTGGTCATAAACCTGGAGGAAATGGTCCAGATTAACTTTCAGAAACTCCCAATAGAGACCAAGAGGCTTTTACAACTTTGGTCTCATCTGTCTTCTTTCAATCATAGGCAGGGTAAATCTGATTAAGATGAGGATTCTCCCAAAGTTTACCTTCACATTTAATGCCCTACCGCAGCACTTCAAGGCAAAAGGCTTCAGGAAACTACAAAGTGACTTGACTAGCTTTATCCGGCCTAGCAAAAACCCAAGAATTGCCTGGATAACGTTACGCAAGAAAATAATTGCAGGTGGGCTTGCCCACACGGATTGTCAATTATATTGTTCGGCTTTTCAGTTGAAAAAACTTAGAGTACTCCGAATCAAAAATTAAAAGCTTTTCTTGCTTTAATCACTTCCTCATGTTTTTTTAGTCTCTCCATGATTTCACTCAGAGTTTTAGCAATCAATTCCCTTTACTCAGACTTATCTCATTCCAAGTTAATGCGTTCAATTTCTTTGAGAATTGTTTCCTGATCTATTTTGGTATGTATATATATATATCTATATATCTACATCTCTCTCTCTCTCTCTCTCTCTCTCTATATATATATATATATATATATATATATATATATATATATATATATATATATAGATATAGATATAGATTACTCAATACCAGCCATTCAACAATACTGCTGCTAAGCAGAAAACATATAGAAAACGATAATATGAATGGTGCATCCAATAATTAAGGAGTCCACAATCCTGTGTATCTTGAAATCATCTTTATTGAATTTTGTTGTGTTCCATAAAAACATCCGGAAAATAACTTGTTTTCTGTAATATTGAGACTTCATGATTAAAACTTTAAAAATTATTTTGTAATGTTCTATTAATTATTCTGTATTAAATGGGAAACAGCATTTACAACACTGTAATTACATCGCAGTGCTATTACAACGCGATTGTTACTATGACCGTGTTGTTAGCATGCTATACCTTTATATTGCAAGTCATTAGAACGACTCGCTGTAGGGGGCGCTAAGGTATTGAAAATGAATTACAACACCTTCCCTACTGTTGCGCAAACTGGAGTAGGAATACTAAATAATACTATTCTTAAGTCCAGCGCGCCTTCTACAGCAATTCATTTTAATGACGTGCGATGTAAAGGTATCGCATACTAACAACGCTGTCATTAAATCGACCGTGTTGTAAAAGCACGCAATGTAATAGTGTGCCTTGTGACATGCTATATTCGTATTAAACCTTTCAAAAACAGATTTTGATCTAGAACTCAGTTCTTGAGGGTCCCTAGTTTCTAATGTGGTTTTACTCTGCCAAAGTTTTCTGACTGAAAGGAAGGGAGTCTCTTACTGCGAGGTCGATGAGAAGGGTTGCAGAGATGAACTGTTGAAAACAAATATTGGGGTTCAAGAAAATAATGGGGTTCAGCTCCCACAAAGTTTTGGTAGCAGAGGATGGTTAGAATAAGGACACCTCTTCTTTAAAGGCTTGTGGCAGGGCGCCCCAGGAGGATGGCCTTGTACGCCCCGGGGGCACCGGAGAAGAACAACCATGGCCGTCTCCACTGACGTCATGGGGGCGGAGCCTAGCAGCAGAGAAGGAACCAGAAGCAGAGTCGGAGGGAGCCCGAGAACGCGACAACGAAAGGGAGAGCGGAAGGAGGACGCGACGACAGCTTTAAGGGAGGAGGAGGAAGATGGCGAGGACGGGACAGGGGACGCAGGATGCCCAGAGGATGATGGATTGAGCAGGAAGAGGCGTATCCAGAGGAAGACTCCCAGGACGAGGTGGCCGCAACCTTGTCAGCGGGTCACGCTTCAGGCAAGTGTTGTGGGGAACCGGGCGCATGCTGGGAGAGTGGATGTACACCCAAGCGCTGTTCACGGGGCTGTAAGGCAGAGGGGGCCGCAGGGAGCAGAGTACAGAGGAAAGGGGGGAAGACTTCCGCTTTTAGTGTTTGTGGGGGCTTTTCTGTTATCGTGCACTTTCTTTTTGGGCTACAGGAAGCACTGGGCTGCTTGTGACAGAGGCCAATAGGCATTACAACCTAGGGGATACCTGTAGTAAAGGCTCCTGAGGAATACAGTATTCAATACTCCCACAGCAGCGGGTGGGACCTCAGGGACACATCCGGATGGGAACAAGAACGGGAGAAAGGAGGGAAAGCAAAGGCACGCAGAAGGCCAGAGAGGAGAAAAGGGATCACGCACTGACAGCCTCTCTTTACTTGTCTTCTTTACCGAGGCGACGGCCAGTGCCTAAGAAGCCAGGAGAAGAAACCGAAGAGGGAAGAGAGGAAACAGGGACCAGACACTGCGCAGGGAACGGAGACCAGCCAGAACAAGAAACCAGACCACTAGAGGCTCTATATCCAACCCAGTTGATCCCAAATAAAAGCCCTATCAAAAGCAGTATGATTGTCCGTGGTCTTTGGGTTGGTCACAGGGGTTCCTGGGGAATTTTTGCATTTTTTTTTAACCATTCATGCTTAAAAAGAGTTTTGGAAACTTGTCCTTTTTTCAGTATCGGATGCTTCTGGGAAGTGACTGACCGTATTGACATTCGTGAAAGAAGTTGGGATGTAAGTATCAATAGGGAGAACTGAGTTTGTGAATTCTTTTTTGGGGTATGAGTTGTGATTTTTGATTTCTGTTTTTGGGTTGATTTGTTTGGATCTGTGATGATGATCGTAGATTCAACTGGATTGATTACTGTTGTGATGATGTATTATTCATTTTTGTAATTCCATTTAAATATTAATGTGTTAGTAGAAGGAATCGAATTGATTATCAGATTCATTGCATATCCAAGATCTCAAGTTATTGATTATTGTCTGTACTGTGGTGTGTAGAGCAAGGCCCTACTCACACATCGGTAGGGATTTTGAATTAGCAAATTTTCTTTTTAGGTTTGAGAGCCTAATTTGAGTTATTGTGATTACCCTGAGTGCACATTGTAAAGTACATTACTTGGAGGTGGATTTCTGCTGAATTTAGCCAGCGAGAACTTTGCAGGGTTATTGTGATATTCTCTCTTTATTTGATATATTTTCAGACTTTAAGGTTTCGATTGAGCAACGTAATTTAAATACTGATTTTTATTTCCTTTCTAGTGTAAACCGAGGAAACTTTTATTGGTTAATGTGATTTAATGTGATTTTAATTGTTTTCCTGTTCACTGAAAAGTTGCGCTGTGATTAGTTGCTCAGCAAGAGAGCTGCGATGGGATTGGTGTGACGTCACCACAAAACTGCACTCTGATTTGTTGGTTCCTGGTATAGTCACGCTATGATAGGTTGGCTTTTGGCTATTATTGGCAGTTGTTCCCTAAGGTTGTTTACAGAGTTGTATTGAGGTTTTGAGTTTGTTTTGAGTGTATTATGTGCAGAAGTATTGGTAGTATATTTTCAACGCCTAAACCAAAGAGGGAGATGCCAAGACAAAGTCAGAAATGAGTGAAGGAGCACCAGCAGGTGAAATGATGATAGAGGTTGGATATTATACATGCATCTGCATTTCTGAATTGAAAAAATGCACTGCACATAACGAGGTTTTAGAGTTTTTATTGGATGGTACCTTTAATACCATGTACGATATTGAGCCAATGCCTAGAACCACACAGTTTGAGGCACCTTATTAAATGGTATAGTATGGTGACTGAAAGGGAGGGAGAGAAGGAAGGTACAAACCTGAAGAAGTCATGGAGGGTATAGTTAGAGAGTAAAATACATAACCTGGAGAAAAGTTGGAGGAACTATATTATAGAGTGCGTAATACTTGTTTCCTGCAATAGTTAATGGAGAAGGACAGCATAAGGAGTAAACTAAGAAAAAGAAAGAAGTGGAGTCAGATGATGATGGTGATCAAATTATAAATCAACTATTACATTCCAAACCTCCTCCAAGGGAGGCAGCCCAGTCTGTTGACAAGGGTGCCAAGAAGGATACAGGAATGGCATAAGCCCCTGCTGGGCTTATAACAAGTGGCCCAACAGAGGCAACAGCCATAATTGCAGTGCCTGGTATTAGTGTAAGCAGAATACCAGAGGATCAAACACAGGTTTCTCCTGTAAGACCAGTGGTAGTAGACCCACCTCCTAAAGTCCTAAAGAAATTTGTATTGGAATGCTAAAGATTGAATTTGGTGAAATGCTGCAAGGAAATGTGTATTTGAATAGGTTATTGAACTATAATGCTGATGAAATTAGATATTTGATAAAAGAAGCAGCTAGGGGGACAGTGAAGCGCATGATACGTTAGAAGAATTGGCAGATGAAGTTGAAGTTGACAATATTTAAACGAAAAATATTAAACGAAATTGGAAAATGGATTTAAATCCTGATGAAATTAAAGAAATGGGTTTGATTACCTTAAGAGCTCATATTAGGGATAGAATTGAGAAAACAAGAGATTGTTATGATTTGAAGAACTACTGAGAAAATTTAAAGAAATGGACAGCAAATAAAAAGAAAATAAAGGGTCTGAGGGAAAGACAAGGAGTAACGCGAGTGATTCAGAAGTAGGGACAGCCAAAGTAGTGGAATTCCCATCAAGGAAGGTACATGGAGGAAATTTGGTGAATGTCCCGTGGTCAAGGGCAGATGTGATCGCATTTACAAATAATTTTCAGAAATTATGCGAGGACCCAGCTAAATGGTATGAGGAAATTCATTGGTTTTTTTGTATGTAAAATATTTTATTGGCATTTGTAGTTTACAAAAACATGGTGCATTAGGAAACATTCGATTTGCTTACATTCTGTGCTTGCTCAAGCATTATCTATTATGAGGAAATTCAATGGTTGACATATATTTCTCAAATGTTATTGGGCAATTTGAATATGTTGTTTTAGATTGTGATTCCTGGATATTTGTGGTTACAATTTACTGGCTGGCCGACACAGGAACCAGCTAGACTTAGTCCTAAAAATGTGCCAGCAGCTGAGATAGCAGACAAATACCAGACTGTGATTGAGTATTTGAAAAAGCAAGTCCCTGAGAAGGTTATGAATTAGGAAAAGATTTTAAGACCGATGCAGGAACCCAAGGAATCAGTGCATTCCTATTAAGAGAGGCTAATGCATACTCATAATAATGCTAATGCATGCTCATAGTAAGGCTAATGCTTGCTTTAAAAAAAGATGAAGTTAGTGATTTGGTTTCTGCTTTCATGAATGAAATGAGATCAGAAATAAGTAATCATGCTCAACAAACAAATTGTGTTAGCAGATGAAGAGCATTGATGGGATTCTGATGTTGGCGAAAAATAGTAGTGGCTATTTTGAAGCAAGGCAAAAGAAATTAAAAGAGAAAATGATGCTTGCTCAGACAAAACAATATGATAAAGGATCGCAGAATCAAATGGGTTCAAATATGGATTTTGTACAGAATGGAATGAATGAGATTAATAAAGGAGTGCTAGGCAGAAGTGAGGGAATGGATAGGAATGCTGAAATGTTGAAAAATGGCATATCATGCTTGTGGGAGGACTGAATACTGAAAAAGGGAATGTAGGCAGAATCCTAATAGGGTGCAGGTGAATTCAGAACAGCCTTTACAAATCAGAGAGAACATTTAATATCAAATAGTTCACAATGGCAGTGCCTGAGGGGGAGGAGGATTGCTTGCTTGCTGCAGTCCTAGAGGTAGATATGTGTGTCTCATATATTGAGGGAGAAGTCAATGGCCATCCATTTAATTTTTAAATGATACAGGAGCTACCTGCTGTACAGTTCATTCTGTGAAAGCCCCAAACCTCCACCTCTTGAAAATAGGTGTTCAAGTTGTAGTGATTAGTTATCAACAAATTGTTAATAAGGTTATGGCAGATGTCCGAGTTAAAATTACAAACAGTGATGGGTGAAGACCTCTGAACCTGCTTCGAATGGATCCTCTTTGCAAGATGATTTATGTAATAAACTGCACACCAAATGGCGCTGCAATCAAAATGCAAGATGAAGATTCAGAGTTCAAAATTAATTCAGAAGATGCTAGAGTGGAGTTGTACCCAGTTTTGACCAAAGAGCTATCCCTGGATTTAAGACATACTGTCAACAAAGAGATATGGGATTACAATTGCAAAAAAAACAGGGCTGATAAAAGAGTAGAACCAGTGAAAATAAAGATCAAATCAGATGCAATATTCCCTAGAACTAGATAGTACAGACTTACAAATGGCTCAGGGAGGAAGGAAGCCAATAATTGATAAATGAGCAGGAAATCTTTTGAGAAATGCTTGCTAGACCTTGAAATTCTCCGGTGATGGGAATCAAGAAAACAAATGGCAAAGTCAGAGACTTATGCCACGTGCTCTCCTCAATCCCACTATGGGAGGATTCACACTTCTTTTTTTCATTTCAATATTTGAATAAAGTTCTTGTTTGGTGTAGAATCCCACAAGGGTATACTGAGAGTCCTTCTACTGTCGCCCAGATGTTGAAGAACAGTTGACAGAGTCTAAAATTTCCATGTAATTCTGTCAAAATTAAATACATAGATAACTTGTTGATAGCATCGAAGACTGTAAATTGGATACCACTGCTTTGTTAAACCATCTAACTGAAAATTGACAAAAAGTCTCCCCGACTAAAATGCAGTATTGTGGAAAAGAAGTCACATATTTTGGGCACCATATTGAGAAGAGGATGAGGAAAGTCTCTAATGAATGTGTTTCTACAATTCTGAAATTGAGTCTGCCGACCACCCAGAGGAAGGTTAAGATGTTTCTTGGAATTATTGGCCAATGTTGTCAGTGGATACCAAATGTTTCCTTGCTTGCAAAACCTTTAGTAAGGTTGACCTGAATTGATGTACAGGATCTAATGCCATTTGATGACAAGTGCCTTGCTGCATTCAAGACGGGTTGTATGATGTTACAACGCTTGCCATTACCCCGAATGCTGTTACAACGCATACCTTTACCCTGACTTGCTTTCGGGGGTGCGCTGGAAGTTGCAATAGTATTATTTACTATTCCAACTCCAGTGTGTGGAACAGCACGGAAGGTGTTGGAGTTAAATCCAACAACTTCTACCCCCTGCAGCAAGGCTTTTGCATTGTAACGATATGCAGGGTAATGGCATGCATTGTAACGCATCCGTTGCAAAGGCTGTTTCCCATTCAAGACATTGAAAGAGAGTTTGTGTCCTGTGCCCACACTTGGGAGGCCTGATTACAGTATGTTTTTTTTATTTTGTCATGAAAAAGATTTATGTGCGCTTTCAATCCTCCTATAGAAACCTGGAGGACATATGCGCCCAGTGGCATATCTTTTAGATTAATTGGTTAAAGGAGCTGTAAGTCTTCTAAGTTGTTTGAAATTGGTTGCAGTACTTGAGAGGTGGTAGGGACATTGGCTACACCAGACTGCACCCCTTGGGTGCTTCAGGGGGTGGGACAGAATTGGTCTCTCCGCTCTCTGAGATGTTTGGCTGGGTGGGCACCTTTGTTCCTCTCGAGATCTGCAAACATAATTCTCCCTGGAACGCTCCCAATTCCACAAATACTTACAGCTCCACCACTCCCTGGCCAGTCTCCTGCAAGATTCTACCTTCCTCCCCAAATGAAGCCCACCCAGCGGTTGTGGCACGCAGGGGCGTTTCTGCAACCCACTTGTTTTCACTGCCATGCCCACCAAGCTGACTTTTTTCATGAGGTTTGGTCCTGTCACTATATACAGGGATTTTGTCCGGGAGTAGAGACTGCTTTCTCCCTGGTCCTGAAACAGGAGGTGAAACTAACTCTGTTGATCGGCCTCTTGGGTATCCTGGAGGACATGGGAGGGCCTCGGATGGAGTGCACACTCATAGGGGTTGCGACCCTGGTTACAAAAAGTGATATCGCCCGCAAGTGGAAATCACCCTAAGACCCCATTCTGGTGGAGTGGTAAAAGGGGGTAGATTGGTGTGCCATGGTGGAGTTGCCGTTTTACCAGACAAGAGGGTGTCCTCAAAAAAACAACAACATCTGGGGAAGTGGTATGCACAATTTGGTCTTGGGCTCCACAAAGGTTGAAGGGACCCTCATCATGTATGGCTCTGCTCTTTTTGTTTGTAATGTTCTGTTGTTTATGAGATGAATTATGAATGGTCTATATTTGCTACTTGTTGCCTTGTTTGTAAAAACATCAATAAAATTGTGTTATCTCCAAAAACATTATGCGAAAAATGCAGTGGCCACACAATCGCCTAATTCCAGTGGCCCTGATGATAATGTATAGAATTTAAACAATGTGAGTTATTTCTTCATGGATTTAATTAAGACGGCTGTAAGCAAATAGAGGGACTTGCAAGAGGATACTCTTGAGAATAAGAAAAAAATTTGAAAAAATGGCCATAAAAAGAATTATCAAGATTTGTATGTAAATTCAGAACAGAAATATGTTTTGCCAAATTCGATGTTGCAGCCCATGTGAACATATCTGCATAATCAGACTCTTGCAGGAAGAGACAGCCAGATTAGAATATTTTGAAAATATTGGGAGAGTAAAGGTTTTCAACATGTGGAAAAGGATGTGTATAGCTGCTGACTAATATGCCATTTAAATAATCAGGAAATAAACATATTATAGTTGTGAATCACATGGGCAAATCAGAAGGTTAATTTACAAGATTGCAGGCAGCTTTTATTGAGATGCCACAGTGTAATGGCTAAGAAGTATGTCTTGCTAATAGTCTGCTTGTTCTCCAAAAGGGTGGAGGCATTTCTTACAAGAAGAGCAGATAGCGGTACAGTTGCTAATTTGTTGTTGAGTGAGTTGATTCCAAGAATTGGTCTTTAAACCTCTATTGAGACTGATCGTGGTCCACACTTCAAAATGAAGTGCTGCAAACATTCTGCACAGCTTTGGAGGTCAAGCAGAGAATGTGTGTAGTTAAAACAGAGGTGGCTCTGCACTCAACTATATGAATAGATCAATAAAAGAATATTATTATCCACAGTCCATCAAAATAAAAAAACGAAATTGTATCTCCCAAAGGATTCACGTGGCAAGTCGATTTTCTTAGAGAAATATTCTCTTTTTATTCCTTATTCTTTTTATTCAATGGTTGTTCCTTAAAAACACAACGCACAATTGACAGGCGACGCGTTTCGTCCCACTTGGGACTTCTTCAGGGCTGAAACATACACAAGACAAAGCTTATTTACAATCTATACATATATAAAAACATATATTACAGAACATAAAGAACCATACATTTCATGAAGTATCTTTCAGAAATGTATATACAATGATTTTGTGTTCTAATTGATGCATGCTGTACATTTCAGTTCCAGGGAGATGACCTTAACAATGCAATATGCTGCAGTATTCTGTTGTAAATGATAATCACATAATATATATTATGCACATATTTTCATCCTCTCATGGAGAAATCCACAAAAATAGCCTATTTATAAATCCTTATAGGTCTGTTTAATGTTCCTATGAACTGTCAATATACAGCCATGTCATTAAATAACCACTCAGTGACAAAACACGAGAGGCAATCATTACACAGACAAGGATCCGAATATCGCTAGAGAAAAAGTGGATACAATCAATAGTAAGGACACTCAATATGTTTTGCATACCTTAGCGTGACAGTTCATAGGAACATCAAAAAGACCTATAAGGATTTATAAATAGGCTATTTCTGTGGATTTCTCCCTGAGAGGATAAAAATATGTGCATAATATATATTATATGATTATCAATAACAACAGAATACTGTAGCATATTGCATTGTTGAGGTCATCTCCCTGGAATTGAAATGTACAGCATGTATCAATTACAATACAAAATCATTGTATATAAATTTCGCAAAGGCACTTCATGAAATGTCTGTTTCTTTATGTTCTGTAATATATTTTTTATATATATGTAAAGATTGTAAATAAGTGTTGTCTTGTGTATGTTTCAGTCCTAAAGAAGTCCCAAGTGGGACGAAACGCGTCGTCTGTCAATTGTGCATTGTTTTTTTAAGGAACAGCCATTGAATAAAAAGAATAAAGAATAAAAAGAGAATATTTTTCTATGAAAATCGACTTGCCACGTGAATCATTTGGGAGGTACCATTTCGTTTTTTGATTATGATGGACTGTGGATAATAATATTCATGTATTGATCTGTTTATATAGTTGAGGGCAGAGCCACCTGTGTTTTAATTTTGTTATGGGCATTTGTCTCCATTATTGGAGACGTAGGAGGGCCACGTCTCTAGCTCATTGCACCATGCTGGACCTCTTTACAGTAACATTAATGATATTGATTGGTGCAGGATTTTAGTGCCTTGACCCTTCATTGTGTTTTTGTAGAGATTTCATGTAGTTATCGATCACAATCCTCAGGCACCAATGGTGCTTTGAAGAAAAAATTGGCAAAAGTCTGTACCTTAACTGTTTTAAAATGGCTTGAATGCTCTTCTTCTTGTTTTGAAGTACTCCAGACAGAAAACAGGTTTGACTCCTCAAGAAATACTAATGGACAGGGCAATGAGACTTGTATTTGTACCTTCAGCAGCATTAATTTTGATGACTGATAATATTGTTCTGGATTTTTTTCCACAAAAGGATGTTGTTTTGATTACAGTTGACAAGATGGGATACAGCAGATGCCATAAAATTATAACCTTAACAGTATTAGTTGGCCTGTTGGTGTGTTTACTGATTCCGGTGGGAAATGCTTCAAATTGTACGAAAAACAATGATGAAATTGAAACTAATTATAAAAAGGTTAGAAAAATAATGTCAGTACATAAAGAACCTTTAGTTAGTGGTTTTTAGGACAATGTGTATCATAAAATGATTAGGGAATATGTGGGTATCATGGAAATCAATCATTGCTATATATGCACTTTTTCTTCCTGCTTCAGCTGTGGAAGGATAAATGTATGTGCATTTAGAAATTTTATATGCACTGTCCTGTAACATTTTTTAGGCTATTTTTATCCATGAGTAGTTCCTTTCTCCTTATTTGACAGATTTTAATGTGTTTTTAGCAAAAATATTTATTGATGAGAATGATAAAAGAATCAAATATGGGGAGTATTGAAGGTGATTTCGCAAAACGAGCAAAATACTAACTTGAAGAAAGATTATTTATGTCTTTGAGTAATGAGGAATGTGATTTTATTAGGGAACATAAAGAGAGAGGAGTGAAAGACATTAGACATTTAGAAGAGTAAAAGATTGCTTTGGATGAAATTAAAGAAAAAGAAGAATTTAGGCTTTCGGGTTTACATCCTAGGTTGAAAGTAGAGCAGGAAATGAGAAATGTGCATGGTAAGTCAAAATCCTAGAGGAAAGGGCAAAGAGAAATTTGTCAGAGCGAGTCTGTGTGATGAATCTTATGAAGTAAAAGGAGATCTATTATCTGGAGGAGAACTTATTTTGATAGGAATCTATTACATTTGTTGAAGGACTGCTTGTCTTAGCTACCAAGAAATTGGGTGGGTTTATTTTATCTGGTTTTACTTTTTACTCGAATTTATCATTTAGATGAAATAGTTGAATAACATGACAAGAAAAGAGTAAAACAATGTTTTGAACAAGATTGTTTTGGATATTTTTGCAGCAAGGCTTCTTTCAGTGGGTGTGGCTATAAAGGATTTGAAATTTAGATTATTATCTACAATAGTAGATAGGCTTGCTATGGTTTCAGCTGGGCTGTTTAAATTAGTAAATGTGCAAATAGTAGCAATTAGAGTAATGGTTATGCAGATCTGTATTGCTTTCGATATTATCTTTGTAAAAGAAGGTGGAGTTTGTAAAGTGATTAAGGCAAGAAGGTGTTCTACCTACATACCTGATTATAGTGGAGGAATTGATTCTTCTTTTACACATAACTAACTTGTCTTGTATAAATAGAACATTAACAGAACCAGGATTATGGGATAGTGTAGTATCCTTGGTAAGTGAGTTAGGGAATAGCTTTGGTAAGATGGGTGAATGGTTTGGTGATATTGGTGGTGGTGTTCTTCAGAGAATTTTAACATTGATAACAATTGTGATGCTTTGTCCAGTTACTCTATTGTTACTGCTAAATTTATTGGAGTATGATTAATAAATATAAAAATAGAATTAGAAGCTATAGTAGATCGAGAAAAAGAAAAGGTTCGACGGATGTGGAACTTGACAATTACAAAGATCGAGTATATAAAAAAATTAAGACAACTGGAAGAAAATGTACGATTACCCAAGAAGAAAAGTTTCAATTAACTAATGGTTGCTAAATGAAACTCTTTTATGAAATTTTATTGATTAATAAAAAATAATCAGAGGTGGGAGGCTGTTAAAGATTTTGCAGTTGTATAATATTTTGGGTGACAAATTGTGCAAATTTAGCGACTTTGATGATGCATATGACTGTAACGAATGACTTAATGATTTTGCACTTGAAACAAGATGTTTATATTATTTTGAAGTGAAAAAATAATGTACTAATGTTATGCCATATTTACAATGTGAGATACTGGTTAATTGAACTGAATGTAGTTTCTGGAAGTTTGCTAATCTCGCTTCTGCTCATTCGGCCATCCTAATCAGCAACCTGCTGCAAGCCTTATAAACTCGCAGTTTCTGCAGAACGTGCGAATGACGTCAACAGATTGAAGTAATACAGAAAATAGAAAGTGAGAATAATGAATTAAACAAAGAATTTTTGCTGGAACGTTCCAATGTGAATGTGCAAAAGAACATAATTTAATGTGGTATTGTTTAATAAATGTTTAATATTGAATTGAACATCTCTGTAGTTGCTGAGGTAGCAAGTGGAAGATTTCTCTTACCTTAAGAAATAGGTTAGTGTTAATAAACTTTTATATTGCATAATTGTTTGTGATTTGCCCATGCAATCTAACCATGATCACACCATGCTAAATTTGCAGTTTCATTAATAAATATGCATACAATGTGTATAAAAACCTCTGGTTTTAAAAGAGCGGGGCAACTTTCATTTTTCTTCCTGAGACTATGTCTGAGTTTTCTGATATTTTTTTTCACTAAGATTTGCCAGTACTGGGTGTGACACTTCGAATTTACAGGGATTTTTTTGTATTAATTGATCAGGGTTTCGCTATGATCTATGATTCTGTATCACCTGTGTTATTGAGTCCATATGACTAAAATTTAGAAATTATTTTGTAATGTTCTATTAATGATCCTGTATTAAACCTTTAAAACCTTAATTTTGATCTAGAACTCAGTTCTTCAGTGGTCCCAGTTTGTAAAATTGTTTTGCTCTGCTAAAGTTTTCTGACTGAAGGGGAGGGTGTTATCTTACTGCAAGATGGATAAGAAGGGTTGTAGAGCTGAAATGTCTAAAACAAATATTGGGGTTTCACAA
The DNA here is from genome assembly GCF_964261635.1 of Lissotriton helveticus. Taxonomy (NCBI): domain Eukaryota; kingdom Metazoa; phylum Chordata; class Amphibia; order Caudata; family Salamandridae; genus Lissotriton; species Lissotriton helveticus. The sequence goes on from NC_136067.1 coordinate 994,767,558, forward strand.
TAGGGGGTTCAAGAAAATATTGGGGTTCATCTCCCATAACGCCACTCTACACCACAATATTCTAGTCTGCACTACTGTATCCTACACTTCTGCACTCTATACCACTCTACTCTGGTCTGCACCACCCCACACTACGCTGCTGCACTCTATACCACTGCACTCTGAGCCACTCTACTCTGTACCACTCTACTCTATGTCACTATACTGTATGCCTTTGCACTCTACGCCAGTGCACTATACACCACTCTACTCTATGCCACTGCTCTGCTCGCCACAATACTCTACTCTACTGTACTCCACTGAACTCTGCGCCCCCAAATCTACTCTGCACTACTCAACGCCACTGCACTGTACACCACTGCACTCTATGACACTCTGTCCAACTCTGCTCTATGCCATTGCACTCCATGCCACTGCACTCTACTCTGCACCACTCTACCCTGTGCCACTGCACTCTATGCCACTGTAATCTACGCCGGTCCACTCTACTCCAATGTATGCCTCTCCACTCTACTGTACGCAAATCCACTCTACAGCACTATTCTACGCCACACCACTCCACACAGTACCGCTCTACTGTATGCCACTCCACTCCACACCACTCTACTATACCCCAGTGTACTCTACACCACTGCACCCTACTCTGCTGCACTCTGTCACTGCACTCTATTCAAATAAACTCTACACCACTACATGCTACTCTGCACTCCTGTACACTGCTGCCATCTGCACCACTTTACTGTACTCTGCACCACTATACTTTAAGCCACAGCACTCAACGACACTCTCCTCTTTTCTGCACCACTCCACTGTATGGCACAGCACTCTATGCCACTCTATGCTACTCTGCAACACTGCACTCTGTGCCACTACTCTACTCTACTACACACTACTCTATGTTACTGCACTTTAAGCCACTGTAATCTATTCCACTGCACTCTACTCAGCACCACTTTAGATACTGCATTCTACACCCCCTTACCCTATGCCACGCTACTCTGCGCCACTTTGATCATTGCCACTGCACTCTGTGCCATTGCACTGTACACCGCCACTCTACTCTATTCTGATCTGCAACACTGCAGTGTATGCCACTGTGATGCAGCGCTACTCCAAAAATAATTTCTGAAACCATATCACTTATCCCTGAAACACCAGAACATAAATTCACTCACCATTGGGGCCCATATCACTGTGAGTTTCGTACACACAATTTCTATCTCACTTTTGGGATCAGTGAATCTCAATGGAGAGCTGCTGTATCATAGCGAAATGTCTAAATTAACTAAACATTTATATTATATACATCTGCAGTTTTTAAAAGTTTACCATGGTTTTATCATCAGAAAATATACATTTAGACATATCGCCATAAGGGTCGATGAGTCTGCTAGTAAGAAATTAAGCGTAGGAAAACTCGAGACCAGCTTTAATTTCCCATTTATCTAATTTTATTAGAGCAATTCAACATGCCTAAAAGTTTATTATCTTTATTTATTCATTTTAATCTTTTAATGGCATTTAAAACTAAAGTTTTTAGTTCAAACAGTTAATTTCATTTATTTTAGAAAATTTCAGAAAATAACGATAGCAATTTTAGGTTCAGAACGCAAGTATTAGCAAAAGTCAGATAGTTCCCAAAGTCCATTCTCCTAACTCCCTAACTAAAATCCCTCACTAAAGTGCCATTCTTGCAAAGAAAATCATAAGTCAAGAAAGAGGATTCTTAAATCACAGGAACATCAGTAATCCGGCAGCATCTCGGGAGGAAATTAAGAAGACGTTTTTTACTCAGTAAAATCAGCACTTTTTATACCTTTTTCACTAGCTCTATCTTTCTAAAAGAGTAACTTTTAAAGAAAAGTCGAGTCCTCATTGGTCAGTTCAGGGGTGGATGAGCATAACCTCATCTCCACATTATACAATTTCTTCCTGTCAGGGGTTTTTTAATGCCCCCATTGTTTCTCCAAGTCCGGCCTAGTCGAGTTTCCTTAACTCGCAACTTCAAGCAATATTCTCACATTCAGAACCATTGCTCTTATCATTTGGCAGCCATCTAGACTTCCAGGCCATGGTGGCCTTGAACCGCCTTCCGCACAGGCCCAAGCACCTCGCGTTCATTCTCATCTCTTCAGCTGCGCATGCGTTCTGTCTTTGGCTGTCACAGTAAACTAGTGACTCCATTTTGTCACAGGCCTCTCGAGTCAGAATGGGAACTATCATACAAACAAACACAAATAAAAGTTAAATTTTGAAAAATAGCCTTTCGGTTTACCTCCCCCTTACTAAGGTTTTCCCTATTAGTAGTTACCTAGCAGATAAGCGACACTTATGCGTAATATACTCACTTTAGGTCCCGTTTCTAGCCACAAATACATAGACAAAAGCACATTTATGCTTCATTCCATTATATCAATGCAGCATATTAGTACAGGACACGACAAAATTACAAAGTTAATTAATTATAATTGCAACATAAGCAGAGATTAGTTTCCCACATGTGTATATGTCCAAGTTTTTATTCTTGGTTGGTTATTCTAATGCACCACTCTATTAATTCAGATTACATGTTATCGAAGTGTGACTTCGCAAGGGGTATACAAAATTTTGTTTCTCCACCTTACTCCATCAACTCCCCCCTTTGGTGATTTATCACCAAATATCTCCCAGAATTTGCACATTTTATTCAAAACATGTTCCAGGTTCTTCAGGTTAATAAGCCTTTATAAATTAGTATATTTTTCTTTAGTTTCTTTAAAAATCTTTTCTCGAAACTCCTCCATTTCTATGTCACCCTTTTCTCCTTCCCTTTCTCGTTTTTCTTGAATTATCTTCTTCAATGACTTTCTAACATTCCTTCTTTTTCTGTATATGCAGCATAATCTTATCACTAAAATAGCTAATACTATGACTGTCATTGGAATTAGTATTTTGCCTATAATTGAACTACCTATTTCTTGAAACCAGTTTAACTGTTGTAAATCCTCTACTAAGACGATCAAGAATACCATCAACCTCCAATGGTTTAATTTCTCCATGCAAATTTGTAATGTTTATTATGTATTTTTCAATATTTTGACTTTTATCTGGTATATAGGTACAACAATGCTGCACCTTTAATATGCCACAAACTCTTCCTTCTTTTGCCAATATAATATCAAGAGCAAGACGATTTTGCATTACCATAGTTCTCATAGCAATCATTTCGGTGTTTACCATTAGAATTCCACCTGCTATGTCTGTTGACAAACGATCTACTATCGTTGACAATCTTCGAATTCGATTTGCATTGAAAGACATTCCCACTGCTGGTATCAGTGCTCCAAAAACATCACCTATTATTTCTATAACACTCTCTCTTTTACTACGACTTAACGGTTTACCTATCTCATGTATGCCATTTGTTCCCCTCTACATGAAAGATTTTTGGAAAGACCAAACCCACATAGCATGTCCCATACCAATGGTCGGGCAACCTGTAATAAGCTTTGTTCCCATAGATAATATAAATTCCAGGAAAAACAGGATCATCTCCTCCTTTAAATCCCCAACCCCCTATTATTCTATAGTATCTTTACATTGACTCGCTCCTACAAAATAATTATCATACACAGTATTATCTCTTCTAATACAGAATTTTCCCACCAATGGAGTGTCAATATTTATAGCTACATTCACATTTCTTTCATCAATATTTTCATCATTGAATGTCCAATATTTTGATTTCTCATGTTTCACCCTTTCTTTACGCTTATAAGCTATTCTTCTCTCTTCCACCATGTCTAAAAATACCTTTTCCTCCACTCTCATTTTACATGTCAGATTATTTTTTAAAGCATAGTCATGACTTAATTCGTCCATTTCTAGAAAATATTCTCCCATAACTGTAGCAGGCTTTCTTTTATTCAATGTCTTATCAATTTTTAATTTTGCAAATACTTCATCTGAATTAGAATAATGTTATTTTTACACAGCAGTTTTTCTAACAAATTTTCTTCGACCTTGTGTCACCTACTGATTTAGTTTTGTTACCCCTAACAATTTTTCTTCGACCTTATGTTAATTACACAATGATTTTGTTTTCTCTAACAAGTTTTCTTCAACCTTATGTCACTTACAAGTTTCCACTTCCCTCTACAATACCTTCTTCTTTATCAGATTTTTCAGGATCTATTCTTTTTATCTTATACTTTGAGCAACTGTGGTTCTTTTCAATAATTGGTCTCTTTACTCACTTTTCCCACTTGTCTTAGGGCAACTCAAATCTTCTTGGCTACTGTTAACCTCCTCAATTGGAGGTAGGACAATGTATGCCCAGTCGGGTGATTTGTATTTCTGATTTAGTCTTCTCACTCTTGTGGGTCTATGTACCACCTCAATCTTCCTTCCCAAAGATTCTCTTTGACTGGTTATTTCATGAACTTGCTCTTCTTGCTTTCTTTACCTGTTAACCAGTTTGATTTTCAGCTCATCATTTTTCTTAGGCCAATTATCTCCTTTACAGAATCTTTTTGTCCTAGGCTCTGTGGTGTTGTGTTCCCCTCTCCAGGCCCTTTTTCTTGGACTCCTTCTCACAGAAGTTTCATCTGTACTGTCGTCAGTTTCGCTGTCAGTGTCTTCGACAGTTTCGTTTATGATAAACTTCACAACGTCTTGATCCTTTCCAGAGTTAAATATTTCTCTTCTGACAGTTCTTTCACTCCGTAAGGAACATTTCCATAACTGGTACTTGGAACCTCATCCTTGTCCTGAGCTACTTCCGCTTTTCCAGTATCAGGATTTTCGTTCCTATCTTCTGAGTTTGCAGACTGTTCTTCAGAGTTTCTCTGGTCACCAGTTTCCTCTTTGTTCTGCTCACTGTCCTCACTGATGTTTTCCTCTACCAATTCTCGATCTTCAGATTGATCTTCAGAATGTGGTACTTTAACAGTTTCCTCTTCTCCTTCAGACGCAAAACTAGCCTCTGAAACTTCCAGATGTCGACGTTCTTGTCGAGCTTCAGAATCTGAACCTTCTTCTGGTTCACCTTCAGCGTCTGAATCAGTGGTACTTTCACCTTCGTTTGGATTTTCAGGTTCAGGCACACAGATTGTATGGCTCGCTTGAACCCACCTTTTCACTCCAGCACATTTAACTACAGTTGTGCTAACCAAGATAACCTGTTGTGGTTTCTGCCAACGAGGCACCAAGCAATTTCTCCTGCGGTGCACCTTGATTCGGACCCAGTCTCCAGGCACTAGGTCATGAGCTGGCTTTTTCTCTTTCGTGTCTGAATCAGTCCCCACCTGATGGAACACAGAAGTCACTACATCAGACATATTTTTGCAGTAATCCAGTATGATGTCATCACTAATAGTTAATAACTTATCAACTGGTACATATTCCTGTCTCATTACCCTGCCCATCAGAATCTCATGTGGACTCAGTCCAGTCTTTCTGTCTGGTATGCTCCTCAAAGTCATCAGAACAAGGGGCAAGGCGTCTGGCCACTTCAATTCTGTTGCCAAACGCATTTTTGCAATCCTGTTTTTAATTGTCCCATTTACCTGCTCAACCACTCCTGAAGCCTCAGGCCTGTATGCACAGTGTAGTCTTTGGTGTATATCCAGTGCTTCACATACCATTTGTATGAGCTCATTTTGGAAATGGGTGTCCCTTCTGGGAAAAACGGGCTGACCAACGGACGTTCCCACCTTGCTTTCCTGCTGTTCTTGGGCATCTGTCACGGACCTACGCCTCACGGCCCCCGCTTCGCGGGAGCCGCTCGAGAGTTTGGCCAGCGTCCATCTGTGTTCCAGCTGACCGGGGAGTGAAGCCGTGATCCAACGAAGGCTTGCAGCGGGACTGCGAGGACCAGCGGGCAGTGCGGTAATCTGCCACAGCTGGTCCTCTTCCCGCCGCCTCCTCCCTGGCCTTTGAAATTAGGGGCTGGACTTGGGCTCTGCGTGTTCTTTTTGGGGTGTGGCCTTATTTTAAATCCTATATTGCTGGACCTTCATCCCTGGCCCGCGGGACGCGCGCGGACGCGCACGGGCGAAGACAGGGCCAAGAGCGGGCCCTCTGAGGCCCTCCGAGGCCTGCAGAGCCTGGCCTGGGCAGGACTCTTTACCTTTTACTTGCTATGGTCACCTCCTCTGGGTTGTAAGATAAGCAATCACTCATTTCTCGTACCGATTATATATACAGCTATTCTTCCGCGCCATACATATTTTAACTAAATTACAGTTCGGTATTTGTCTAGCATTGTGATTTCTCTTTTTATCCTGCCTCCCCCTCTAGTCTAGGAGCGATTTTCTAATAATAATTATGTCTACCTGTAAAACACAAAGCCAGAGAGCGGGCAATGCTAAAACTAAAAAAGTTATTGGTACCCTAGATAACTTCATCTCCCGCACTAATTCTCTGATTGATCAGGGAATTTCACTTATGGGTATGAGGGTTTCGATGGATCTTGTCCAAGCTAAAAGATCATCTTTAGGCAATATTGCTTTAGCCCGCTCCCCGATCCAAGGATTAAATAATACTGCTCTTCTCCCCAGCCGGTTTGTTGCCGACCCACTTCCCGCTATGTGCTTACCATCACTACCCACGTATCCACCCCCTTTGAGTATACCATCTATTGTTACCCCCATGTTGAATAATATAGTATCAACAGCAGTGGAAATCCATCGAGAGAATGAATCCCTACAAGTGGGTAGCTCGGAAACTATCATGTCAGTTTCAAATACTCTGAACACTATAACTGACACCCCTATCACTAATGTACAAGAGGCCATGGGACCAATCGATAGGGAGGTTAACCCGGGTGTTCGGGTGGTAGAGGAAAGGACCCCCCGGGCTACAAATGATCATTTGGAGATTGATATGCTGGATTCCACCCCTCATTTACTATCATTGGGTGTCCCAGATGATACAACTCCTGATAGCAGTTTGGCCAGTATCCTGGACGCTAGCGGTAGCAATGATTCTTCAATTGACTCAGAGGGAGGGTTTGATTCTTTAATGAACTCCATGTCCATCCTCATTAAATCATTACTCTTGCCTTTAGAGACTAGACTTGCGAACATCGAACATCATCTTGAGTCTATTCTCTCAATACAAGATTCTAAGATGGACAACCCCATTCCTTCTATCTCTGTCGTAACATCTTCTGTTCCTAATAAGGTCCCTACTATTAAAAACCCTCCTACAGGGGTCACCACTGTACTTACAACTTGTTTGCCCAATATTCCATTACTGGCGAACAATACAACTAGTACCAATAAACCCCCTACCTCTGTGTGTCCCCGTGTTGTGAAGGGTAAGGCTCCTAGTATCCCAGCTCTCATTATTCCACCACCACAGCCAAGAAATTCCAACATACGCCGAAACATCAATTTACCACCTGATGCCTGTCCATTTGTGGTTGTCTTGACTGGTATTCCTGAACTGGCCCCTTCTGTTTCAGAGCCCTTTTGGGCAATTAAAAACAAAATTTGCCACTGGCTTGACAAAAATTATCCGCCACCCCATAGAATAAATAAGAACATTCTTATGGTAGAGAGGGCCCCCTGGGTAGGTGGGAATAAGAAAAGTATAAAGGGTGATTGCGTAGTTATCACGTTTGAGGACCCACGACTGGTGGAATTTATTTGCTCCTTTCCTCCTTGTGATAACAAGTCTGTGGTATTAGCTAAACCATTGTCATTTTTTTACACCCAAGAGGGCCATCAAGATGCCAGGTGGAGCTGGTTGAGGCCGTCTAATAGAGGGTCAGGGAGAGGGAGTAATAGGAGGGAGAATTTTACCCACCAGATCCCCCAAAAGTGGGGGGGGGTTGAAGAGGAAGGCTGGAATCTAGTTCCAGGGAGGGCGGGGAGAATTTGGATGGGCGATTCCCAGCTGAATGGAGAAGGGTGGGGTCCGCAGCTCAACCACCCTTTATTCCCCTGCTATAATCGATACAGTGGGTTAGAAGGGGTGGACTGACCATCATCTCAGCCCCCTGAACTTCCCAATGAGAGAGGGGTACTCACTTCCCCGGGCACCGGACCTAACAATAACAGAAGGGAGGTTCCACTCAATCAGGCCAGTACTAGTTCAGATACAATAGTAAGGGAGATTGTTACTGTGACAACATCTAAAGATCTATCATCATCCCTTTCCCCAATTAAAATCCTGTCTTGGAACATAGTAGGTCTAAAAAAAAATCTTGTTAACCCTGCTTGGAATAATTTTTTAAAGGATTATCATATTTGTATGTTCCAAGAACCCTGGTGTGTCCGGCCAGAATATAAAAATGGATATTCTACATTCTTTATTCCTGCCGTCTCAATGGGGAAGGGACGTCCATCGGGAGGTTTACTCATCTGGGTTAGGATAGATTTGAATTGTGTCACTATTGTTAATCATATCCCCTCAAATGATATTCTGCACATTACTGTCAAAAGTCCGTCTGGCAGTAATGTCTTAGAACTTTTTTGTGTTTATGCTAGAGGTTTACCGGGTGGTCAAACCTCACCCATATTGGAGTTGTTAGATAACAGGCTATCTTCCCTCCCCACTAAATCTAAAATATTGGTGGGGGGTGACTTTAACTGCACCTTTGAGCCCCTGGATGAGGAAGATCTTTTGGGTTTATATAATGAAGGTGGGAACCAGTTTATACCATCTTTAACTCTGGCTCCAATCAAGAAGTGGTCTGCACGAGCAATCCAGTTAAATGCCCTGGTTTTAGATCATGACTTACGGGCCTTAAACGGTCGTACTTTATCAGATCGGGCAGGCGCAATGACCTTTAATCGATTAGGCAGCCCATCACGGATTGACTACATCCTCCTGGATGTCCAGTCATGGGTTAACCTAGTGGATATGAAGGTCAGTCAAAGGACAGATAGCGACCATAATCCTCTATGTATGGGAATCTATTGGGGAGACAGGTTTAGCAATAGTGGTCCCAAAGAAATGATTACCAAAGAAGTAGTTCCCTCTAACTGCAACCGTAGGCTCAAATGGAACGCAGTCAGGTGCGATGAAGGGATACTAGATAACATCAAGGTTCTAGTCCTGGCTGCATTGAGCGACCTGTCATCAGCTACTCCAATAGTCCCCCATTCCCAGGGGCCTATCACAGCAGCCAAGTATACGAACCTAATAGGTGAGATTGGTATGTTTTTTATTAAAAAATCTAAGGGGCAGAAACAGATCAAGCATACTCAAAGTAAGGGTAATCCCTGGTACACAGCTAATTGTAGAGAAAAGAGAAAAGCCATCTCCCTGGCCATAAAAAGCAAGGATCCAACAGCTGCAAGAGTTGCAAGACATGACTATCGCAAAAGTATTGCGACAGCCAAGAAGAAATGGGAAGAGGACCATTGGCAGGCGCTGAAAGATGCAGCATATGGAAAAAAAACCCACTGTGTTCTGGAAACTAATAAACACCCTCGATAGGCGAGGGGCTGAGCCTATTCCCAACCATATCACTGAGTGCCAATGGCATTCTCACTTTTCCAAGTTATACGGTGAAGGCAGTATGGAAGATGTGCCAACATCTCCTGCACTGGGCATTGGCCGTTTGGTCCAATCGAATTGTGACAGTGTTGATGAGTTGTTCACGCCCCGCGAAGTCCAGGATGCAATCCAAAAAATAATTCCGGGTAAGGCTCCTGGCCCTGATGGAATTCCGGGGGACTTACTGTCGTATGACCCCATAGTTTGGGCTGACTTTATTGCTAAAATTATGAATCTCATCCAGTCCAGCCACCAAGTACCCGATTACTGGAAGGGTGCTGAGGTTATTACCATTTTCAAAAAGGGTGAAAGAGAGGACCCTGCCAACTACAGACCAATTAGTTTAATTGATACTATCCAAAAAGTAGTTGGCAGGGTCATTATAAATCGGACAGAGTGTTGGCTAATGGAAAACAACATTTTGTCTCACTTCCAGGCAGGTTTTAGAAGCAACGTAGGAGCTATGGACCAGGTTTTTAGATTCTGTGCGGTCTTCTGGAAATCGGAGCCAATAGCCAGAGGGAGTCTTTACCTGGCCTTTATAGATTTAAAAACTGCATTTGATGTAATCCCCCGCGCTAAACTTTGGGAGGTTTTAATGGACATGGGATTCCCGTCCTATTTGTTGCAATTCATAATCAAATTACATGAGGGCAATTTTGCTAGGATTCGGTGGGGGACCCAGGGGCAACTCACTAAGAGTATTCCTGTTAACAGAGGGGTGCGGCAGGGGTGTGTGATGGCCCCGACTTTGTTTTCTCTGTTCATAAATGGAGTGGTGGACCATCTGAGAGAAATACCGGCAGACGCTCCTATTATTGCCGGGGAGAAAACACCATCACTCCTCTTTGCCGATGACACCCTTCTGTTATCTAAAACCCCCAAAGGCCTGCAAATCCTCCTTGATCGTTTTAGTGTTTTTTGTCAAGTTCGGGGATTAACGATAAATACCTCAAAAACAAAATTAATGGTTATGACTGTTAAAAGAAATCAAAAGAGGATTTATCTTTCCTTGAATGGGTCACCTCTAGAGGTAGTGGAAGAGTTCGACTACCTCGGGGTTAGAATCAGTAATAAAATGAACTGGGAATCCCATTTGAGCAAAATGACTTTAAATCTTAAAAGAGTATCCGGCGCTATTCTAAAGAACCAGCGCCTTTCAGTGAGTAGACCAATAGCTCCTGCCCTGTCGGTCTACGAGGGAAAGGCGTTAGCATCAGCAGTCTACGGTTCAGAAATATGGGGTACTAAGAATACTAAAGCTCTTGTGATAGCCGAGAATACGTTTATGAGAGACTTGGTCTCGCTTCCAGTCTCAACTCCATTAAAACCATTATTTGCCGATCTGGGTAGGAGGTCCATCTGTGACATTGTCCAGCTACGTCCTCTATTATTTTGGGTGTGCCTCAGGAGGACCCCGGAATTAGCTAATTATGCTTTAGTGTTTGATGAATTATTAAAACTAAATATCTCGGGCAAGATCAAGTGGCTAAACGATTTAAAGAAGCTTACAGTTAGCGTGGGTTTAAGCGACACTTGGGCTTCCCAATCTCCCCCACCGAAACACACGGTAAAAAAACTTTATTGGGACTGGATAGAGGCCAAGGCTTTGCACAACCCAAACTGGGGCCAATTAACTGAGAATTTTTTATCCCACAAGCCTACCACAACGTTAGAACCGCTTTTGGATTTTATTCAGATCCCCCGGGATAGGACTCTCTATCTGAAATTTAGACATGGCACTCTCCCTCTTAAAAATTTTACGTCAGGGTGGGGTAGGAGGAGGGAAGAGGACAGGAAGTGTCCGGGTTGTTCTTGCCCAGAAGAATCTTTAGGTCACTTTCTTTTTGCCTGTAAAGCTTATATCCAGGCTAGGAACAAATGGTTAAAGCCAGTTTTTAAGAATCTTGGAGTAAGGGACTATAAAACAGCCCTACGAATTATTGTCTCCAATACCACATGTATGGTTACTGTCTGTGGGGTTGCAAAGTTTTTAGCATGTGCGTGGATTATCAGGTTAAGGTTGTTGCAACACACGTCTACAGTCAATATCCCCATATGACTTTTAAATGCGTTATTCCTACTCTGTTTTAATAATTTTTCCTGTAATGATGAAGTGGTCTTTTTTTGAAGAAAAAAAAAGTGTAATCCTTGTAACATATATGTATGTATTCAATGTTTGTACTTTTTATGATACATGTATCGAATAAAAGTATAATGATGAAGGAGGAAATGGGTACCACGGTCCGTTTCAATGGTCACTGGAAAACCGAATCTAGGTATAACCTCTCGTAGAAGTAATTTGGCAACAGTTATTCCATCATTCCTCCTTGTGGGGGAAAGCCTCCACCCACCTTGAGAATAAACAGACAATTACCAGAACATATCTGAGTCGATTACAAGGTGGTAACTCGATGAAATCTAACTGCATTCGTGTGAATGGACCTCCCTCCCATCCTATGGTTCCCAAACTCACAATTGTCTTCCTGTTTGGATTGAACTGTTGGCACACCAAACACCTCTGGCACAAACTCTCTGCAATCATTCTGAATTTGGGATTGTACCACATTTGTCTAAACAGATGTACATAGCATCTCTTCTAATGTGAGCTTGACCATGGTATGCTCAGCCATATTTGAGATCATGCTATCAGGCATTACTGGTCTTTTATCTTTGTAAACCCAGATTTCATCTTCCTCTCTTTGTCTGCATCCTGCTTTTAGCCAAGTATTTTTCTCTTCCTCATCTGCCTCTTTCTGCATTTGCCTCACTTCCTGCCAAGTATCTACTACTGTGGTTAGCATTAAAGGACTTGGAACATGTTCTTTCTCTCTGTCCTTATTAATTGAAGCCAAATTCTTTGCACAGTATTTTGCAATTGCATCAACATAACGATTTCCTCGGGTGATATAATCATCACCCTTTTTGTGTGCTGCACATTTTACCACAGCGATTTTATCTGGTAACTGAATTGCGTCGATTAGCATTTTCACAAACTCAGCATTTCGTATGGGATATCCTGCAGAAGTCAAATAACCTCTTTGGGACCACAGTTGTCCAAAGCCATACTGACTGTCAGTCACTATGGTGACTTTGATCTCCTTTCCCAATTCACATGCTCGAATCAAAGCAATCAATTCCGCTATTTGAGCAGAACGGATCCCTTTCAGACAGGTTGCTTCCAGTACTTTCGCTACAGTGCACACAGCATAAGCTGCACTTGAAGCATCCTTCATCCGTTCTCAGACATGATCCATCCACAAACATCACATAATCAGACTCAGGTAATGGCTCATCTCTGATATCTGGTCTTGGTTTTCTACAGTATTCAAGAACATACAAACATTTGTGATCAACTTTGCCTCTCACCTCAACTTCCTGAGCATCAGGTATAGTGTAGAAGGATTTACATTTACACATCTAGAGATTGTCACATTTTCTGCTCCTAGAATTGTCTTTTCATACTTGGTAATTCTGCTGTTGGTCAAGTATTGGGTCTGCGTCCTAGGTACAGACACCCTCACAGGAAATCCCATCACTATCCCTTAACTCTGTTCTATACTGACACTTGTAGCTGCCACTGCTTTCAGACAACCTGGCAATGCCTTTGCAACAGGGTCCAAAACAGCCGAGAAATATGCAATTGGTTTTCTGAGTTTTCCTTGTCTCTGAATCAGTACTGACAATGCACATCCCACTCGTTCGCTGCAATACAGTTCAAACTCTTTTTCATAATTTGGCATCCCTAAAGCTGGTGCTTTGCAGAGGCTTGTTTTTAACTGTTCAAATGCTTCCATTTCAGTTTTCGTCAAAACAATAGGGTCTCGGATATCTGCTTTAGTTAACCTCTGCAATGGCTCTGCAATCAATGAGAATCCACTAATCCACTGTCTAGAATAACCTACCATTCCCAGAAACATTCTCACTTTCCTTTGAGTTTTTGGTGGTTTCATTCCCTGTATCATGTTAACTTTTTCTGCAGTAACTTGTCTAACTCCTTTGGCAATCTCATGACCTAAGTATTGCACTTCTCTCTGACAAAATTGTAATTTCGATGGAGACACTTTATGTCCTTCTTCAGCCAAATGATTCAGCAATGCAACAGTATCAGTTATGCATGCCACTTTTGTCTTTGATGCCACCAGAAGGTCATCAATGTATTGAACCGATACGGACTCTCCAGGCATGCTCAAACTCTCTAATGATTTCTTCAGCAATTGATTAACGATTGATGGACTTTCTGTATACCCTTTAGGAATTCTGCACCATGCCAAAATACGATCTCCGAACCGGAACGCAAATATTGGCTGGCTTTCTGGATGCAATGGAACTGTGAAGAACGCATTACACAGATCTTTAACTGTGTACCACTCTGCATCGTAAGGAATCTGATATAAAATCACTGCAGGATTTGGTACAATCGGACAACATGTGACAACTATCTTATTAACTTTTCTCAGATCTTGCACAATTCTAAAGGTTCCATTTGGCTTTTGCAATCCCATTATTGGCGAATTGCAAGGACTACTCTCTATTTCTCTCAGTATTCCCTGCTCAATCATCTTGTCAATGACTGAAGTTATCCCTTCAATTATTTCTGCAGTCATTTTGTATTGGGGAACATTCGGGTAATTTGCACCTTCTTTTACTGTTATTTTTACAGGGTCTACATCTTTCATCAATCCTATATCTTCTCCTGTGAAATCCCACACCTTCTCTTTCACTGTCTCTTTCAATGCATCAGGTATCTTTTCTCTGTCAAACACAGGGAACAATTTATTCTGCTCAGCCTCAACCATGAGCATAGTCATTTTATACAGGCTATCTTCATCTGGGGTCTGCAATTCTATGCCATCTGGTGAACAATGTATGGCACAATTCATCTTACACAAAAAATCTCGTCCTAACAAATTCAAGGGACTGCTATCACATACCACAAATCGATGCATATCTCTAAAATTCCCAATCTCTATTTCAACTGGCTGAGTCAAAGGTGTTTTTATCTGTCTGTTAGCTACACCTACAACTTGGATTGAATCTCCTGAGTGAGGGAGATTTTGGATTCCACTGATCTAACCGTAGAACGGGTAGCACCAGTGTCCATGAGGAAAGTTATTTCTACATCATTCACTTTTCCATTCACATATAGACCAGACTAATCTACCTCAAGAGTGGCTCTAAGCAAACGCTCTTCTCTCTCTCTCAGGCACCGTCATAAAATTTCATCTGACTCACTGCCACCCTCCTCCTGTAACCAATACTGGGGACACGCATTCACTCTGTGCGGTCTTGTTACCTGATCATCTCCGCTGAATCCTGTCTCTTCACTGTATCTCTGTTGGTTTACACTGTGTGGAAGTGGCGGTTGTGGCACCTGGCTTTGCTGATTTACTATCTGCTGTTGTTGCGGTTGTTGTTGGTTTACTTCATACTGCACCTGTGGATTCAATGAGGGGTTTTCTGGATTAACTCTTGGCGGATACATACACTCTTTTCTCCAATGTCCCAATCTGCCGCAATTGTGACGGGTATTTCTTTTTAAGTTCTTCAATGTTTCCTACTAATTTTTGTTTTACAAAATTACCCTTTGGTTTTCCCTGATTTGCATCAGCGCTCCTATTATCTAATTGTGCTACCTGCTCTGCGACCTTTACCTGTGCCCACATAGCTTTTTCTTTTAATTTCTTTTGTTTCGCATCAATTTCTTCACTGCAATATTTGGCCCTTCTCAATACCTCATAAACTGTGCTCGACTGCCACCCTATTAGAGTGTGTCGGATCATGTCCCCGATCTCTGGTCTCAATCCATACACAAATCTATATACAAAGTGACTCATGTCCTTCTCACTTATCTCTTCATATCTACTGTACTGTTTGAATACCAGCAACAGTCTCTCATAGAATGCATGTACAGATTATTTTGGCTCTTGGGTTGTCTTGTCTATTTTAACCCAGTCTGTCTCTTTTGGTGAAATTTTATTTTTCAAAAACACTATCACTTGTTCATATTTACGCATCACATCTGGTGATGGAGCACCTGTCACTTTGTCTCGCGGGTACTCTTCTCTTGGCCAATCTACTGATATTTTACATTCATTCCATAAATCTGCTGGCACAACTATGTTGAATAATCCATCTAAATCAACCCATAATACTTTTGAAACTTTCACAAATCGATCCCCCTGTCGATACCATTTCATTGGCTTTTCTCTCAATCTAGGGAAATCATTTGTAAACGACAATATATCCTGTCTGCTCCAAGGAACATGTACATATCCTCCTCCAGGTATTTCTCTCATGGGAAATTCATTTGCAACTGCCTCTTTTTCCCCGACTGGAAACGCTTAGGTAGATTTATCACTAATCTCCTCTTTCTTCTTTGCCCATTTAACTCTCCATTTACCCACATCTCCCCATTTTCGCAACATCACAATTAACTATTTTATCTGTGTTAATCTTCCAGCAGTGTTCATGTTCTCAATGTCTTTTTCTGAAAAATCTACTCTATATGATTTCTGCAATGTTTTATTCTTGGAAAATTCTACTCCAAGTTCATTTGCCAATTCCTCCAATTGATCATGCACTGTCTTTGCCTTCCACGTTATGCTTTTACACATTTTCATCATCTTGGTACGTTTTCAATTTATCGGTTCCGATTGTTCCAATTATTAATTCTTCCATGTCTACTTTTAACCTGGCTACATCCAATACTTTAGAATCAAGCTCTTTTAATTTTAAAGTTTTAATCCAATCACTTAGTTATTGGTCTGATGATCCTACAGGAGTTTGCGTTAAATCTATTTTCTCTACGCTCCTTTCTGGTGTAGCAGAATCAGATTCCACTCCAGTTGTATATTTGTAAGGAAAACTCTGATTAAGAGTTAAATCAGGCGGATTTACATGTTTTACTCGTTTTACTGCTGACAAGTCTGGATAAATGTTTCTGTTCAGCTTTTGCAAGCCCTGCTGTAACGGAATTGTTAAACTGGGTTCTTCTACTCTCTGATTTTCAAATACTGGAATTACAGGTCCTATTGTTACTGGAACTGTCACTGCTTCTATATTTTTTGTAAGCTCTTGTATCTTTTCTGTTAATTCATTTGTGGTTCGTATATACTCTGCAGTACTGGCTTGTTCCCCAACCCGTTTTTCAGCTCTTTTTACACTCTCCTGTTTATAACTCTGTTTAGGGGTACCAAAAAGTCTTGACTCTATTTTTGAGGTATTTGGGTTGTATCTCACTTCTACTCTTTCTGGCACATCTTTTAAATTTGAAAATTGCCTTGAAGTTTCATTGTTTCTCTCATCAGCCAATGGGGCATTGGGTGTAATCCATAAAGAACCTGGTTGATATGGTGGCGGTCTCCTATTTAATATTTCTTCCAATAAAGCATCCTCTGATTCACTGTCACTTGCTTCCCTGTCTCTATATTTTTCCTCTTCTCTGTACATGTTCGCCCTTCAAAATCATCCACCAATCCAACTGGAAACATGCCATCACACATGTTACCATTTCTCCATCTACGCATTTGGGTCTCATGTGTCTCTCCCCATAAATCACGGAATCTACCTCTTGGTCTGACATGTCCTTTCAATCTTTCGCTTTCTAATTCATGCATCTCATCCTCCCATTCAACTAAAGCTTCGAACTGAGTTGGTCTGGGTCTTGGGTCAAGATCCATCATTTTTTCCCTCAAATTTCTCAAAACTGCCACATCAAAAGATCCTCCTTCCGGGAAAGCTAACACACCATCGTTTGTAGTATATCTCACCCATTTCTCTTACCAAACACACGTATGGTAACCATATTTTGACAACATGTATGAAGCAGGCGTTTTCGGCGGAGGAAGTAATTTTCCCTCTCTTGTGACTATCGCCTTATCTTGTACAAACTCATTTTTCAATTTCTTAAACCATGAAGGTTTCTTCTTTTCTTCTCTGTAATAGTAATCAATTTTTCTGTAAATTCCCTGTCTTTTCAAAAGATCGCGTACTTCCCAGTTGCTGTTCCGTAACACCAACCTATCACTGCGCGGTTTACACTAGCGCATCAATTAGAACAAGATATGTCTATATAGTGCTTAACCAATAGATTTTCTGCTTTCTGTGATGCACCAATCACCCTTTTCTCTGTCCTGTAGGTTCAGAACGCAAGTATTAGCAAAAGTCAGATAGTTCCCAAAGTCCATTCACTCCCTAACTAAAATCCCTCACTAGTGCCATTCCTGCAAAGAAAATCATGTCAAGGAAGAGGGTTCTTACATCACAGGAACATCAGTAATCCGGCAGCATCTCGGGAGGAAATTAAGAAGACGTTTTTTACTCTGTAAAATCAGCACTTTTTATACCTTTTTCACTAGCTCTATCTATCTAAAAGAGTAACTTTTAAAGAAAAGTCGAGTCCTCATTGGTCCGTTCAGGGGTGGATGAGCATAACCTCATCTCCACATTATACAATTTCTTCCTGTCAGGGTTTTTTTAATGCCCCCATTGTTTCTCCAAGTCCGGCCCAGTCGAGTTTCCTTAACTCGCAACTTCAAGCAATATTCTCACGTTCAGAACCATTGCTCTCATCATTTGGCAGCCATCTAGACTTCCAGGCCACGGTGACCTTGAACCGCCTTCCGCACAGGCCCAAGCAGCTCGCGTAGATTCTCATCTCTTC
The DNA here is from genome assembly GCF_964261635.1 of Lissotriton helveticus. NCBI lineage: Eukaryota > Metazoa > Chordata > Amphibia > Caudata > Salamandridae > Lissotriton > Lissotriton helveticus. The sequence goes on from NC_136067.1 coordinate 994,785,712, forward strand.
GGCTGCGCATGCGTTCTGTCTTTGGCTGTCACAGTAAACTAGTGACTCCATTTTGTCACAGGCCTCTCGAGTCAGAATGGGAACTATCATACAAACAAACACAAATAAACGTTAAATTTTGAAAAATAGCCTTTCTGTTTACCTCCCCCCTTACTATGGTTTTCCCTATTAGTAGTTACCTAGCAGATAAGCGACACTTATGCGTAATATACTCACTTTAGGTCTCATTTCTAGCCACAAATACATAGACAAAAGCACATTTATGCTTCATTCCATTATATCAATGCAGCATATTAGTACAGGACATGTCAAAATTACAAAGGTAATTAATTATAATTGCAACATAAGCAGTGATTAGTTTCCCACGTGTGTATATGTCCAAGTTTTTATTCTAGGTTGGTTATTCTCATGCACCACTCTACTAATTCAGATTACATGTTATCGAAGTGTGACTTTGCAAGGGGTATACAAAATTTTGTTTCTCCACCTTGCTCCATCAACTGCACTGCACACCACACTAATGCACTGTGAAGCACTCTAATCAATACCACTGCACTCTACACCACTCTGCTCTGCACAACTCAACTCTACGCCTTTGTATGCCACTCCAATGTACACTACTGCACTCTACTCTGCAACACTCTATGCCACTGCACTCTACACCACTCTACTCTGCTCCGCTGCACTCTGCGCTACTCTGCACTACTCTACTCTATGCCCTGCCTCTCCATTTCACCACACCCTTCGCCACTGCACTCTACTCTGCACCACTCTACGTCACTACACTCTACACAACTGTACTTTACTGCGAACCATTCTACTCTGCACCACTGCATGTTCAGGTGGGGTTCTCTACTCTGCACTACTGCACTCTATGCCACTTTACAGACCCCCCAGGATATAGCGGCATGGATTAGCAAATTTAGCGGCACAAAAATGGAAATTTAGCGGCACAAATATGGAAATTTAGCGGCCATTTTTCGGCATTTTATTTGGCCATTTTTCCTACAACAAACACAGATATCTTAGTTTTTTTTGTTATTTAACAACATGAAGCTATGTATATTTGGTTTATTTACAATGTAGACACTTTGTTTCCCTCGAAAAGCAAGACTTCCTCTCCAGCAGAACACAGAACATCCGCCTTCCGCTCCCAAGCCACCAAGATCATCTGCGGCATACCCTAGGGCTCATTCCACAGCTCTACGCTGTTTAACATCTACATGGCACCACTCGCCCACGTCACCCGACTGCACGACCTCAACATCATCTCCTACGTCAATGACACCCAGCTGATCCTCTCCCTCGCCAAGGACCGCCAAAACCAACCTACACGAAGTAATGAAGGCCGTCGCTGAATGGATGAGGAATAGCCGACTGAAGCTGAACTCGGACAAGACGGAGGTCCTCATCCTCGGATCCACACCGTCGGCCTGGGATGACTCCTGGTAGCCGACCGCAGTAGGAACAGCTCCAACACCCACCGACCACGCACGCAACCTGGGGGTCATCCTCGACTCATGGCGCCGTATAGTGGGTGGTAGGATCTCTCCCCAAGCTCCACGAGGGGTTAAAGCGGCAGGAGAGGAGTGCCGCAGCGAGGCCCAGCCGTGGTGGAGATGGTCGAAGCACGCGGAGCCAGAGGAGCGCCCGACAAGCATCCTGAGGCTCCAGGGTTTCCCTCACTGGTGCTGATATGGTGTTGTCTACCGGGGCGAAGGCACCTAAGAGCACTCCTCCAGGCCGGCGAACAATGGAATCTGCAGAGTGGCAAACCCGGCTGAGCAGCCGGGCTCGCAACCAACGTCTGGCATCAAGAGTGGGCATCGCAGCATCCGGGAGACAAAGACGGAGGAAGTACGGAGTGACCCCTGACCAGAGAACACTTCTGCACCTATTTACTGTTCCGTGGCATTCAGCTTCCACAACAACAAGGTATAGGCCTGGTCTAATGCGATTCTACCAGTAGCAATACAATAACATCCCATTACAGCAATAATTAGGCATATTACTGAATTTCAATGCAGAGCACCGAAATATGATCATTTAACCACTTGCCATTCCCCCACCCCCTCTCCTCATATAGGATATCTTTGCAAACAGACGAACAAAACCACACCTCACTGAAAGTATTAGTATATCTGGGTTTGGGGCACTATCTAGTCTTTCACAACACATACTCAGTGCCTTTCAGTGCCAGAGAGCATTTGACTCACAGCTGTACGACTGGCACAAGTTTAGGCCTAACCCGGAAGCGAGACAGAAGCCTGGTCCGTGGAGTGCACTTGATTCTCAAGAGGCGACACAGCGCTGTCTGGTTGCCCTTTCTCAAGCAAGGAAATGGCCGCTTCCTGTGGTAGCGCCTTAGCATACGGTTTACAGGGAGAGACACAAAAAGAGGGGAAAACCTAGTAAATCTGATGCTAATGCGCACATTTCGGAACTACTAAAAGTGAGGCCTACAGGCTACGCCGAGGCCCAAAGGTGAGATGACAATCGTGGCCCTGAGGCCAGAGGCTGAGGCCGGAAAGTCTGAAGTCAGCCGCAAGTTATGATGGGTGCAGCAGGTGCAGTTGAGCATATGCCCCATAGTAACAAGAAAAGAAAGAGAGATGAAAGAAGGCCCTGTCTTTGAAATGTGGTGCAAAAGAATATGTACCTGAGCCTTAAATTTTTCACAGAAGCCCAAAGCTGAGACTGCCATGTTGGATATGCTAAATACCAAGGCTTCCTAGTCTTGATTTCACCCTATAGCTAATTTATTCAACACCATACACACAATGCGTATTTTTGCACCCTTTTAATTTCCTTTTCAAATTTGCTTTATCCCTTTGTTACTAATTCTCTGTCTTTCTCTTCCTCCGTATTCCCCCTCTTTTCTGTCCTTCTCATTCTTGTTCTATATCAAGGTCTGATAATGAAAAATAAGTGGTAGTCCCCAAAAAACAGTGCAGATGGGCTCCACCTGCAGGCACCGGCTCACATTAAGCACTGGTGTTGGGTGATTATATATGTGTGACAGGAGAGGGTATATATGTCTGTACTATGGTATCTGCTTTTGGTGCAGGTCAAGCCTGTGATTGTGTCATCAATGACATAGCAGTTCTTGTTCAAGGTCCTAAATAAGGTACATGCCCCTTGGCCTAGGAATAAGGAAACAAATATCCCAGCTTTATTAAGGTACCTCACCGGCTCTAGGATGACATAATTAGTCAATAGAATTGGGACCCATATACAAATTAGCCAAATCGATGTATAATATCTTAATTGAGTCATGGAGCAGACCCCTTCGGCGTAGGTTTCACTCTTCATATATACCGTTCGTCACCCTTTCTCTCTCTTTCTCAGCTCACATTTTTCGATTTGTATCCTCTCAATTACTCTTCTGCCACTTGTTCCACCATCATCTCTTTACACCTTCTACACTCTTCCTCCCCTCCACATACCTTTCTCTCTTGAATCGCTTTCTTTCATCCTCCTGTATCTCACCCTACACTCTTTCCTATTTCTCTATTATTTCTCGTGTTATTCTATTTCTTAACTGCCTCCTCTCTTAAATTCTCCTACTTTATCTCCTCTCCACCGCTTAGGACACATGCAAGAATTTGTGCTCCTCTGGATGCAAGTAACGTTTTCTGTTGCACCCCCTATAGTAATAGTTCCAAATTTGCTGCTTGTGTTGGACACCCCCTTCTGGAGGAACCCCGGCTATGCACCCATTATTCTTTTCCCCAAATGTGCTCATTCTTTTTCCTGTGTCTTCACATCTTCCTTTCTTTCTCATGTCTCCTCTCTCATGAACTCACCCCTGCTCACTTTCATTCCACTTTTAACATGCAGGCTCCCATATCTTCGCATTTCGTGCCTTCCACATTTCATTTATTTCTGTTTTCTCAGCTGCCCTGTGCATCTTTTGACAACCCACGTTTTCTCCCTCCTGCGTATTTTCCTCCCACCATCTTCCTCACTCTCATCATGATCCTTACACTTTTCTTTAAACTTCATTTCCCACATTTTTTGTTTTAGCATTCTTCTCACATATTACTTATTATAAGTGTCTGCTCTCTCCCACACCCTCCCCTTCAAATCTAGCGGTTTCACACGCACTGTAACACCTACTAAAACGTGTCCCCCCACACACACACACCTCACCCCGCCTTCTCTCAAATGTTTCTTTCCATTGAAACCCGTTCCATACACCTTCTTCCGCCCTCACCTCTCAATGGCTTAACCTCATCACACTCTGCATTCTTTCTTTCACATCCCATCTTTTTCTCTTATGCACTATCACTCTGCCACTCTTAGGCACATTCCAAACAAAGATGGCTGTGTTTCTTGTGCTGCCTAGCGTTCGGGCAAGTGTTGAATGATACCCGTTACATAGGTGGCAGTGGCGATCAACTAAATTTCGCGGGCCGTTTTGTAAAAATCGCGTCATTTTTACAAAACGGCCGATTTCGCGATTTTTTTGCAAATCGCGAAATCGCGAAATCCTGGAGGGTCTGACTTTACTCTGTGGCACTTTACTCTGCACCACTCTACTCAACACCACGGCACTGTATGCCTGAACTCTACGCCACTGCACTGTACATCACTCTACACTATGCCACTGCACTCTACTCTACTGTGCACTAATCTACTCGACTGCACCCTGAGACTGTTTACTCCAGCCTACTCTTCTCCACTCTATGCCACTCCACACCATATGCCATGCCACTCCACCCTACCCCACTCAACAAGAAATTATTGAGAAAGTGCTGCAATGCTATTGAAATTTATATGAACAATCAATATCAAAATAAAGAACATTATGTTATAAAAAACAATTAGAAAAACATAGAAAATCAATGAAAAAAGCAACGGTTGTGGCTAAGTTATAGTTAGGAAAATTTAATAATTTATTTGTATACAAAACCAACTTAAACTACACAAACATTGGAATTTCTAAAGTTATATTTATAACTTGTCTTAAAGTTATAATTTGCACACTACACCAAACTTAACCCCTTGGCAGCGGCGGTAATTCCGCCGCGGCGCTGGGGGGGAGGGGGGGATCATGCGGTGCCGCCATGCTTGTGACGGAACCACTCCGTCAGGAGCCAGGGGCGAGCTGTGCTAATGACGGAGTGGTTCCGTCACGGCCCCGCCCGCTTATCAATTCAGCCGTGCAGGCGTGGAATTGATGCAATGTGGGCGGGTCGGCTGCGGCGTGACGGACCCACTCCGTCACTAGCACAGCGCGCCCGTGGCTCGTGACGGAGTGGTTCCGCCACGAGCATGGAACGGGTTAATATAACTCACACACCTCCTCTATGTTAATAATAATTATTCTCATGTAATTTACATTTTTATTTTACATATAACACTTTTTTTTTTAAAATCATAGTTAAACTTTATTATTTTTCCCTATACTTTAGCATAGGGAGATCGCCGACCCGGTGGCGGAAATGGCCACCGGCCTGGGAAATAATCATCTACAAGTGGTTGTATAGTACTTTAAATAGCCTTGTGGTATATTTTATTTACCCTTTAGTAGGTGTGCAGTCAATTCCCTTTATATATAAATTAATCTATCGTAAATGCGTTCTGAAGGAACCATGATTCTGCCTACAGCTCTTCAACATGTGTCGGTTTGTTTTCTTATGTTAAGATGATGGTCAGCACTAGGTAAACGCCAGCCCATGAAAGACATAGATATACATTTACCTCTGCACTCTTCAATAGTGGGTACTGAAACTAGTAAGTTACAACAAGAGGCTAAGGTCAGGGCCGGTTCTAGGATTTTTGGGGCCCTTGACAGTAAGAGAATGCTCTAAATTGCATAGACGTGACACATTCAGGGCTGTTTGCATCTGAATAGATGCCCCTGCTCCTGAAGCTGCAGCCCCTCCCTCTCAGCCACTTACAAGCACCTCTTAGCAGCTCAGCAAGGGCTAGAGGTGTGAGGGTGGCTTATCTCCAGAGTGCTAATACTGCCAGGGAGCTAAACAGCCGGCAAATAGTCCTCCCAATGTGCCTCTGCAGTGGTGGGGTATGGGGGCCTAACTGACGGACAAACATAAGGAATTCTTGGCACTGGGAAGGGGGACCGCACTCCCCTCGTGTTCCCCTTGCTACACCATAGAAGTGAGGCCAGGGGAAGGGGGCCTCCGAAGGTGGCGCACTTGTAAGGTTTCGTCTTTCATGCTATGGTCTGACTCTGTCACATTAGTTCAGCTCCCCAAGTTTTATGGCTGACTAAGGGGCCCTGGGTAGCTGCCCTCACCGTACATGCCAAGCGCCAGACCTTTTATTTTTTTATTTATTTTTAAAGTTTCATATAGCGCTAGCTTGACCCGTAGGTATCAGAGCGCTTTACATACATACTGTGAAAAACAAAAGGACATTACATTACATAGAAGGCTGGCAGTAAGTAAGCAAACCAAGGATAAAGAATATAGCATGAAAAATAAATAACAGTGCAACGGAGGGGGAGAGAACAATAAAAAGAAAAAGGTGATTAGCATAGTCCGTTCACCAACTATCCTTGAATGGGAGTCAACTCGGGTATTGAAGTCTAGGTTAGTTGATGTTGGTCAGGAAAATATTTGTTAAGGAGATGGAGTTTCAGGTCCCTTTTGAAACAGGAGAAGGAGGGGTTGCATCTGAGAACTCCAGGGAGAGCGTTCCATATCCTAGGAGCGTTGCCAGAACCTGGCTGAGGTAACGCACCCAGCACCTATCTCCCAAGCGGGAAAAGTATAGAAATGGTTCCTTCAGTGCACGAATCAGAAAGGCCGACCTCTTAGCCTTCCACACAGGAAAAGATCCTTACTGGAACTGTTGTGTTGGTCAGTAAGGGTATCGTTTCCACTCGTGTTGAGATCTTACTTACATACACCTGCTGCTATCAATGTAGAACTAGGTTAGAGGACGTCTGACGTGTCTGTGTTTTAAATGATGTTTCTCAGGTCGTGGATAACTGAAGCGAAGTTCCTTCTACAAAGAAGTGCACGATTCTCGAAAGTATTTTTTATAACTTTGGGTCGGGCTGGCGCTAGGTTGACCGAACGTCCATAAATTTCACGGACCGTCCGTAAAATGGACCTCAAGTCCGTTGTCGGTGAGGATCTCTTTTACGGATGCCTTTTGTCCGTAATTTTAGGCCTTTCAGGGACAGAGCTGTTCCACTGCCAAAGGCCTCAGCTCCCTTACTGTGATGGGGCCGCCTCGCACTCCTGTGAGCACAAGAGAAGCCCCACTCCGCCCATTGTCATTCTGTATGCAGGCTGATTGCCACATACAGAATGACAATGGCTCAGTATGGGCATTCTGTCGCATGGAAGTGTAAAAACGCCCATGCTGCTGCTACCTGAGAATCAAGTTCATCAAAGGAAGGGGTGAAAGAAGTTCAAAGGACGGATTATAGTTCTTTCAGTCTCTCTTCATTTTAGAACTCTTGCATTTTCAATATTATATTGAAAGAAGCCATGGTTGCTGCTTTTTTATTTCATGCAACTAACAACCATTGACAAAGCCAATAGTTCTGGCTTGTTGAAGGTGTAACGTTACTTGTTCTAGGTGTAACGTTACTTGTAATATATAACTGGATGCAATGACAGAAGCAACAAAGATACCATTCGGGCGGCACATTATTCTAAGCACAGATTTTTAGGTTAGGGGTTTTAAGCCACGCCCTTAATTACATCGAACACCCCCTTTGAAGAGACCCCCCTAGTTTTTTAATTCCACTTAAAGCTCTGGAAACAACACCATGTCACAGTCGCCTCATGTTCAGGCACTGTGCATCATGCATGACTTATGCCTTCCACTTTTTCAGATTGCCTATGTGCAGGGGCATAGTGAACCCTCCCCCACCCCTTGCTTTAAGAACTACAGCTAGGGTGGAATTCTTGATGGGTCTCCTCTGTCTGCAACTCTGCAGACAAAGGCTCAGCTCATAATTAACGTGAAAAGATGAGTGAGTAAGTAAGGGATGGGTGGATGGATGAATGGCTGGCTGGATGAGTGAAATGATGGATGGATGAGTGAAAGGTTGGATGATGGGTGAGTGAATGGGTGGATGGATGAGTGAAATGATGGATGGATTGATGAATTGATAAGTGAAAGGGTGAATGGATGGACGGATGGGTAAAAGGGTGGATGTAAGGCTGGATGAGTGAGTGACAGGGCGGGTAGATGGACAAAAGGATGGATAGATGAGTGGAAGGGTGGATGGATGAGAGAAAGGATGGATGGATGAGTGAAAGGATGGATGAGTGATAGGTTCACCGGATGGATTCATGAGTGGATGAGTAGATGGATGGGTGGGTGGATGGAAGGATGGATGGCTAAGTGAAAGGGGGATGGAGAGAGAAAGGAAGGATGGGTGAATGGATAACTGAACGGGTGAATGGGTGGAAGGATAAGTGACTGGGTGGATGAATGAGTAAGTGAAAGGATGGCTGGATAGGTAAATGGATGGATGGATGAGTGTACAGATGGATAGGGTGAAAAGGTGGATGGATGGATGGATGGATAATGGATGGATGAGTAAAAGCTGGGATGGAGGGATGGATGAGTGAAATCATGGATGGAAGGATACGTGATGTATAGGTTTGTAAATGGTTGAATATGGACATGGATGGGCACACAAATGGAAGGACAGAATGAATGGTGAAAGACTGAATGATGGATGAAAGTATGATTACACATTGTAAGCCCCATTATCTTAAGCAAAGGGAGGGAGATATATTAGCATTGATATTGTTTATAAACACATTGAATGCAATGAAAAACAGTACCCAAAAATAGCAATTTAAGCTAAACAGGAAAGATGGATTTTGTCCCCTTCCAAAGTAGAGTTGAGCTGGGACATGTGCTTACCTCTTAAGTTCGTATGTGAAGGTCTCACATTAGAACTTAAGAGGTAAGCGGACATACAACAGAACCGGTGCAGTGATACATAATACTGCCCCTCTCTTGTCTTCCACACCAGGTCACCCCGGTACCTCATATTACCTCTACTTACCTGAAATCGAACTAGACCGTTTCAAGGCGAATTCAAGGGCCACCACCACCGGTCTGCCCGTGGGGGCCCCGGTAGGAATTCCCACCTGACCCCCTTCTTGGTAAGTCCCTTTATGTACCTAAGCAGCAGGTGTATTAAGTAAAACCTGACAGACCGGGGACCTGATTAGCTCCTTTCGTTACTCTACAGGCCTGATCCAGTCGAACAGGCCGTGACCACGTTGCGCCCACATCTCAGCCCACCACCAATCCACTAGGTGAGTTGAGAATCACGAATGACCGTTGCATCAGTAGATTGAACATCTGGAGTTGGTTGCCCCTGGGAGATGGGCTCTGACCCAGTGTCTTTCTTTGATATCAGACAGGTGACCTGCCTCTAAGATGCTCAGACGAAGGTCTCCCCCTTACAGCACCATTGGTAATGTACCCAGCATCTTGCAATGAACCATATCTTGTATTTGAATGTACCCCATATAGCACCTAATATAAGCCTCATCCTTGTACTTCAGGTGTTCGATCCAGACAACCTGCTGGACCACGGCCTAGATCATCTTGGAAGCCATACCAAGCCTATCAAAACACCCCCCCTTCCTCCCCCAAGTCCCACTGTTTTTGTCCTGAAGAAGACCCGCAGCCGAGGTCCCAAACACCCCTGGAGCACTAGGGTCGAAACGTCGACGGTTTACCATAATTGGCCTGTACCTCCCCCACCCTAATCTTATCCCCTTTTTTAATTGATGTGGACAGGCTCATATTACAGCGGATAGCTTCCGCCCCTTTATGTGTAAATACTATTATTGTATATTATATTAATTATCTTTCTTTCCTTTCCATTTCTAAATCACGAGAGCACCCCTTTTTCTTTTTCTGACTGTACTCTGACAGTCCTGTGCGCCGTATATATATTTGTTTTATGATGATGTAAATAAATATACAAATCTTGGTATAACAAGAATACAGAGTGTGGCTAAAATCCATCTTTCCTGTTTAGCTTAAATTGCTATTTTTGGGTACTGTTTTTCATTGCATTCAATGTGTTTATAAACAATATCAATGCTAATATATCTCCCTCCCTTTGCTTGAATCAATGTGCTTGGATTTAATCGCACAAATAAGACATAATTTATACTTATATATTTTTGTTTGAATCAATATCGAGGACCACCTTGTTTTTTATATTACCTATACCCAGGTCCTTTGATTCTGTGGGTGACACCCCATTGATTTAATGGCCATTATCTTAAGCACCATTTCCTATACATTGACTTTCACATTTATATGAGTCATTGTCTCTATATAATATGTGTGTGTTGTAACGCACTCCGACACTCTGCCCTACATACTTGGGATGAGTAGCACTATGAAAGAAATTAAATACACATGAGAGAGGCTCTATGTGAAGATGAGGGGCACCATTGGAGGGTGGTAGCAAGGCCAGACTGGCCGGACCGGGCATCGGCATTTTCTCTGGGGGCTGGAAAGGTGGGGGGGGGGGCGGTTTTGTTACCACATTTGCTTAAAGCTGTGTGCATACTGAATAACCTTGAAGTGCACAATTATCTCAACCTAATATAAACTTATTTTCACTTGTACCTAAGTGGTTGTCTATTTACTTACTTATATACTATTGTGTAACCTCCTCTGATGTGTCTGAAAAACGTACCTTTTGTCCTGAATTTTGACCTCCTGTCCTGAATTTTTGTCCTGAATTTTGACCCTTTGTCCTGAATTTTTACTCTCACTGTCCTAAATTTGCACCCATGCCAGTTGGTCACCCTAGCTGGTGCTAATTCTTGTACAGCAATGGCTAATGGGGTTTCTTTGCCCATGCGCTTTGGCTGTTGGCGGTGGTTCCTGCTAATGCACTTGTGTGCCCCCACAGGGGTATAAAGCGATATATAAATACTATTACAATTACAGCCGCCCTGCTCGGAGGGGCATTGTTGCTGCTCATAAAGGGTTTCTAAAAGAATCGTGCCCTTTGTAATTAAGGGCATGGCTTACCCACATAAACTTTATTTTTCTGATCCCTATAATGTGCAACCCAACCGGTATTTTAGTGCAAGATTAATTGAAGTGTGTCATATGAAGAGGAACTAAATCACTAACATGTAATAACTTAACATTTTGTACATTGTTCAAAAATCGACCAGAGTTATTTGCAGTACAGTTAAGGACATGAATATAGGGCTCATTAGGCAGTGCCGGATTAAACCCTGTGGAGGCCCCTATAAAGTCGAAATTTCAGGGCCTCCTTCTCAAATTATCTCCTAATATCCAATGCACCGAATTTCTTTACAAACTGGCAGCTGCAGAGTCTGAGCTTTCAAGAGACAAACTGTTATGTAAATCTGATGTATTTGATATAATTTCTTTAAGTTGTCTTTTGATCCGTTGTCGCGGGCCCCTAAAAGGAGTGGGGCCCATAGGCCGGTGGCTACTTTGCCTATTGGGTAATTCAAGACAGCCATTAGGGTCTCGTTTCAAGGTTTCAATGTCCGTTTTTAGTTACTAGTGGGTCTGAGACCCGCCGGGACCCGGCCCACTTAAAGCCCTATGTGCCACGATCTCTGCCAAACGAAGCAGATATGGTTTGTTATACTGAACGGCGTGCTTGCTTTTGTTTTAATATTGTATAGCTGAGTGAATTACCACCTCATGGTTGCCACGAGGGCGCCATAGACTAAAAACTTTATAGTATCACTCAGCTTTTTCATAAGGAATGGGTTTCTGTATTGGTGCACTTCATTTCAATAGAACCCTTTCATCGGTGATTATTTTGATCTTTATTTTCCATCTAATCCCTGGAGTAAGATATTATGAGATCCAATTTATGTATCAGGTTTCAGAAAATTATGTGGCGTACAGCGGCACAAACTATAATAGGATTATTTTGTCATTAAAGCAACTATTAACACTATCTGGGCGAAGTTGCACCTCATTAGTACCGATGAACACCTCAATCCAGCAATCAGCAACTGAAACGTGACCAGTAAACCTTTGCCAATGATCAGTCACTGCTTGGAAACATGTGTGACGCTTTTTGCTCAGTTACTCTAGATGCGTGGGAGCGACAATCCATTTTTTAGTAAAATCTGCAGATTATGCAGCAGGTTCTGTGTGGCAAGCAGAAATCCATATTGATGCATAAAACGTCACAACCACAGAATCATATAATTCCAGGAGCTCTGAATATTACTCTAGATGATACAGATCCTGTTTCAAACCCCAGAGGACAATACCCAATGTCATTGTCATGATCATGTTCTTGTATGACATTTAAGCAACTGAGTGATCAACAGAGAACACTCTCTATTGAAATAGCTTGGTCTTCAATTATTTACAAAATGAAAGCTACTGTGTTGTTCAACGGAGAGGATGTGACCTAACCGCTAGAGCGGTCGACTTCGAAGCTAGGGAATTGGGTGCAGGTCTCAGCAGTGACGCCCAACATCCTGTGATTCTGGGCAAATCACTTAATCTCCATGTGCCTAACAAAACTGAATGAGTCCGTCAGTAACGCATCTGATGTTCATGTAAAGGCCTCTGATACCTTCGGGTTGAGTTCGTGCTATATAAACTGCGAAAAAAGGCATCTTGTATCATGTTTACTGTTACCCAAAACACTCCTGATAAACAGTACAGAACACAACCAAATACGGTCGGTAGTGGGAGTACCTGCCGGGCAGTGACGTGGGGAGGGGCAGGGTGGGGGGTAGTAAACTATGGATAACAGAGGTTTATAGGTAAGTAAACATATAAATGCGATGCAGTGCACGTAACACAATTCGTTTTATTTATTTATATGTTTACTTACCTGTAAACCTTCATAATCCATAGTTTACTACCCCTCACCCTTCACCTCCCCCATCCCACGTCACCGCCCGGCAGGTACTCACACTACGGGCCGCGCTGCCAAATACAATGTCAACAGAACCCTTTGAGTCAGGTGAACGAGTACTCCAGAACCACAAAAGGAACTCAGATGGGAAAAGTGCTACGCGAACATACAAATGGTTGTAAAAACCATATAAATGCACAAAACTTAAAATTAATGTAATGGCCTCAATTGGATTTCATGTTAGAATATTCAGTACAAAATATCACAATGCCAAAATATCTTTGATTAAATGCAGACAACCAAAATATTCTGAAGGTAAGTGCATATAGGTAAGAGTATATTTACTATTCTTAACTTGACAACTACGTATCTTGAAGCTATATATATTATTAAGATACATATAAGACAGTGAAAAGAGGACACGATCAAAACAAAGAGATGGGGCGATGGGAAGTGGGGAAAAATATATGAGAATACGCGCTAGTGAAATTAAGTGGCAAAAGGGGAAAGCATAATGGAGAGAAACAAGGAAGAACAGATTTGAGGAAAAGAAAACTGGATGATGCCTTGGGAGAAGCGATAAAGAAAGATGGAGAGAAGAAGTAACTTGGGTGAGAGGAAATAGGTAAAGCTGTTTTTGATGGCCATAGCTCCACTATTTAGAGCATTACATCAAGTAGTGCCCAAGAGTTCTGAATTGACTTCAATAGAAGTAACATGTAGTTGGGTTGGAGATACAGAGCAAGACAGTGCAAGATGGTGCTGTGGTTACTTGTTAGTCCAGTGCCCAGGAGCACCTATGATGTCAGCCTGCAAAAATGGTGATTCTAGAGAACATGATGAAGCACAAGCTTGGATCTGCCTGTCGAGCTATTGTGCAATGCAATGAACGTATTTCATAGATAGTCAATGTGGGGCCAATTGACAGAACTAATCCGAGCTAAAATACTAAACTTACTACTTTTGGTATTCACAGAAGGCATTTGATAGTAGTAAAGTTAGGACTCCTAAATTTACTACTACTAAACTGAGACAAAATCCTAACTTTACGACTTTTGGTATTCACAAAAGTCATTTAATAGTAGTAAAGTTAGGAGTCCTAACTTTACTACTACTAAATGTCTTCGGTGAATACCAAAAGTAGTAAGTTTAGAATTTCAAATGAGAATATTTTGGTCCCGATTCAGAAAGGTCAATTTATACTTTTGTGTAAGTTTACTACTTTTCGGTATTCAAAAAAGTTAAACTTATACCTAAAGTCTATTTTTACTACTTTTCGGTATTCATAAAGGGAAACTTAGACCAAAAGTCTAACTTTACTCCTTTTCTGTATTCTTAAAGGTAAGTTCTACTAGGAAAGTTAGACTTTTGGTCTAAGTTTACCTTTTTGGATACGATTGTCTGATCATATTATTTGAATATTCCTTTACGTTGCCTTCCCACCCTACAATTTGTTCTCGATTTGTAGTATTAAAGGAATATTCAAATAACATGATCAGACAATTGAATGACATTGCCAAGGAAGAATACAATAAAGCAAAACTCGAAGTGGACAACCTAACTGAGCATATTGAAGATTCTAATTGGGGTGACCAGACTAAGAAGAATTACGATTTCTAAATAACCTAATTGGCGAATTTCAGGAAGATATAATCAAAAGAAAGAACCGTAAATTCTGCCATGACCAAATGCATTTCCAGCTAGAAATGTCTATACGTTTGTCAAAACGTTCCTTTACACAGGACATAGAATCTCCAGCGACAAATTTAGATGCCGATATACCATCATGCAGTTGTGTTTTGTGCCAGGTTTTACCTGTGCCATTTCCTTCAAGTATTACCTGGAAGAATTTAATCTGTGAAACCAGTGCAGTTAATTTCCCATGTGGTAGGGCAGTCGCAAAGGCCGTTGCTACCAAGTACTCCCAAGTATGAGGTGGGAAACTACTAGCAATGGAAAGTAAAAAAACAACTAAAAGGCATTTGTATTTATTCCGAGTGGCTTTTGTACCCAATTGTTCCCCAACACTTGAAAATGACGCCTTTTAAATAGTAATGTACTGATATTGGAATAGTGAGACCGCCTCCCTCTAAGTCATTATGGACAATGTTTCTAGTCCTGGACTTTTGCGTGACAGCCTAAAGCAGTCTGGTTGTTGTAGTCTTGATTTCCTTCCATTTACTCACACACACTTCAAATCAATGATTTGCTGGTGAAAATCTCAAGACTGGAGACAGCGTCCATAAAGACCTGGGGTAAAATGGTGACCCTATCTTGGAATGCTTTGTTTAACTCTAGGACGAGTATATATCATTATTACCATGAAATTTGAAAATGGATTTAAATCCTGATGAAATTAAAGAGATAGGTTTGATTAGCTCATATTAAGGATAGAACTGAGAAAACAAGAGATTGTTTTGATTTGAAGAAATGGACAGCAAATAAAAAGAAAATGAAGGGTCTGAGGGAAAGACGAGGAGTAACGCGAGTGATTCAGAAGTAGGGATAGCCACAGTAGTGGAATTCCCATCAAGGAAGGTACATGGAGGAAATTTGGTGCATGTCCCATGGACAAGGGCAGATGTGTTCGCATTTACGAATAAGTTTTAGAAATTATGAGAGGACCCAGCTAAATGGTATGAGGAAATTCATTGGTTGGCATATATTTCTCAAATGTTATTGGCCGATTTGAATATGTTGTTTTAGATTGTGATTCCTGGAGATTTTTGGTTACAATGCAAGGTTTTTACTGGATGGCCGACACAGGAACCAGCTAGACTTGGTCCAAATAATGTGCCAGCAGCTGAGATAGCAGACAAATACCAGACTGTGATTGAATATTTGAAAAAACAAGTCCCTGAGAAGGTTATAAATTGGGAAAAGATTTTAAGAACGATGCAGGAACCCAAGGAATCAGTGCAGTCGTATTATGAGAGGCTAATGCATGCTTTCAATAACATAGTAGAGTTGAGAATGCAGAAAAAGATGAAGTCAGTGATTTTGTTTCTGCTTTCGTGAATGAACTGAGATGGAAAATAAGTAATCATGCTCAACAAAGCAAATTGTGTTGGCAGATGAAGAGCATTGATGAGATTCTGATGTTGGCGAAAAATAGTAGTGGCTATTTTGAAACAAGGCAAAAGAAATTAAAAGAGAAAATGATGATTGCTCAGACAAAACAATATGATAAAGGATCGCAGAATCAAATGGGTTCAAATATGGATTTTGTACAGAATGGAATGGATGGGATTAATAAAGGAATGCCTTGCAGAAGTGATGAAATGTATATGAATGCTGAAATGTTAAAAAAGAAAATGGCATGTCATACATGTGGGAGGATTGAATACTGGAAAAGGGAATGTAGGCAGAATCCTAATACGATGCAAGTGAACTCAGAACAACCTTTACAAAATCAGAGAGAAAAGTTAATGTCAAATAGTTCACAATGGCAGTGCCTAAGGGGGAGGATGATTGCATGCTTGCTGCAGTCCTAGAGGTAGATATGTGTGTCTCTTATATTGAGGGAGAAGTCAATGGCCATCCATTTAATTTTTGAATGATACAGTAGCTACCTGGTCTACAGTTCATTCTGTGAAAGTCCCAAACCTCCACCTCTTGAAAATAGATGCTCAAGTTGTAGGGATTAGTAATCAACAAATTGTTAATAAGGTTATGAAAGATGTCTGAGTTAAAATACAAACAATGAAGTGTGAAGCCCTCTGCACCTGCTTGCAAGATGATTTATGTAATAAACAGCATACCAAATGGCGCTGCAATAAAAATGCAAGATGACGATTCAGAGTACAAAATTAATTCAGAAGATGCTAGAGTAGAGTTGTACCCAGTTTTGACCAACGAGCTATGTCTGGATTTAAGACATACTGTCAACGAAGCTATATGGAATTACACTTGCAAAAAAAATTGAAAGAGTAGAACCAGTGAAAATAAAGGTCAAATCAGATTCAATATTCCCCAGAAATAAATAGTACAGACTTACAATGAGGCTCTGGGAGGAAGGAAGCCAATAATTGATAAATGAGCAGCAAATTCTTTGAGAAGTGCTTGGTAGACCCTGAAATTTTCCGGTGATGGGAATCAAGAAAACGAATGGCAAAGTCATAGACTTATGCCATGCGCTCTTCTCAATCCCACTATGGGAGGATTCACACTTCCTTTTTTCATTTCAATATTTGAATAAAGTTCTTGTTTGGTGTAGAATCTTACAAGGGTATACTGAAAATCCTTCCACTTTCGCCCAGATATTGAAGAACAGTTGAAAGAGTCTAGAATTTCCATGTAATTCTGTCCAAGTTAAATACATCAATAACTTGTTGACAGCATCTAAGACAAAGGAAGACCGTAAATTGGATACCACTGCTTTGATAAACCATCTAACTGAAAATTGACATAAAGTCTCCCCGACTAAAATGCAGTATTGTGGAAAAGAAGTCACATATTTTGGGCACCATATTGAGAAGAGGATGAGGAAAGTCTCTAAAGAGTGTGTTTCTACAATTTTGAAATTGAGTCTGCCGACCACCCAGTGGAAGGTTAAGATGTTTCTTGGAATTATTGGCTAATGTTGTCAGTGGATACCAAAGGTTTCCTTGCTTGCAAAACGTTTAGTAAAGTTGACCTGAATTGATGTACAGGATCTAGTGCCGTTTGAAGACAAGTGCCTTGTTGCATTCAAGATGGGTTGCTTGACGTTACAACGCTTGCCATTACCCCGCATGCCATTACAACGCATACCTTTACCCTGACTTCCTTTTGTGGGTGCGCTGGAACTTGGAATAGTATTATTTACTAGTCCAACTCCAGTATGTGCAACAGCAGGGAAGGTGTTGGAGTTTAATCCAACACCTTCTACCCCCTGTAACAAGCCTTTTGCATTGTAACGACATGCAGGGTAATGGCATGCGTTGTAACACATCCATTGTAAAGGCTGTTTCCCATTCAAGACATTGAAAGAGAGTCATTTCATTAAATACCCACTCAGTGACAAAACACAAGAGGCAATAATTAAACAGACAAAGATCCGAATATCGCTAGAGAAAAAGTGGATACAATCAATAGTAATGTGACACTCAATATGTTTTGCATACCTTAGCGTGAAAAGACCTATAAGGATTTATAATTAGGCTATTTTCGTGGATTTATCCCTGAGAGGATGAAAATATGTGCATAATATATATTATGTGATTATCAATAACAACAGAATACTGTAGCATATTGCATTGTTACGGTCATCTCCCTGGTATTGAAATGTACAGCATGTATCAATTACAATACAACATCATTGTATATACATCTCTCAAAGGTACTTCATGTAACGTCTGTTTCTTTATGTTCTGAAATATATGTTTTTGTACATGTATAGATTGTAAATACGTTTTGCCTTGTTATGTTGCAGACCTGAAGAAGTCCCAAGTAGGACATAGCGCGTCGGCTGTCAATTGTGCATTGTGTTTTTAAGGAACAACCATTGAATAAAAAGAATAAAGAATAAAAAGAGAATACTTTTCAAAGAAAATCGACTTGCCACTTGAATCATTTGGGAGATATAATTTCGTTTTTTGATCATGATGAACTGTGCATAATAATATAAATGTATTGATCTAATAAATATAGTGGAGTGCAGAGGCACCTGTGTTTTAATTTTGTCGTGGGCACTTCTCTCCATTATTGGAGAAATAGGAGGGTCACGTCGATAGCTCATTGCACCATGCTGGACCTCTTTACAGTCACTATAATGATATTGATTGGTGCAGGATTTTAGTGCCTTGACATTTCTTTATGTTTTTGTAGAGATTTCATGTAGTTATTGATCACAATCCTCAGGCACCAATGGTGCTTTGAAGAACAAACTGGACAAAGTCTGTGCCTTAACAGTTTTAAAATGCCCTGAAAGCTCTTCTTGTTTTGAAGTACTCCAGACAGAAAAACAGGTTTGGCTCCTCAAAAAGTACTAATGGACAGGGCAATGAGACTTGTATTTGTACCTTCAGCAGCATTAGTTTTGATAACTGATAATATTGTTCTGGATTTTTGCTCCACAAAAGGATTTTGTTTTGATTTTAGTTGATAAGATGGGAAACAGCAGATGCTGTAAAATTATAACTTTAACAAAATTCGTTGGCCTGTTGGTGTGTTTATTGAATCCGGTGGGAAATGCTTCAAATTGTATGAAAAACAATGATGAAATTGAAACTAATTTTGAAAAGGTTAGAAAAATAACATCAATACATAAAGAACCTTTAGTTTGTGGTTTAAAGGACAATGTGTATCATAAAATGATTAGGGAATAAGTGGGTATCATGAAGATCAATCATTGCTATATATGCACTTTTTCTTCCTGCTTCAGCTGGGTAAGGATAAATGTACGTGCATTTAGAAATGTTATTTGCGCTGTCCTGTAACATTTGTGTGGCTTTTTTTATCCATGAGGAGTTCCTTTCTCCTTATTTGACAGATTTTAATGTGTTTTTAGAGAAAGTATTTATTGATGAGAATGATAAAAGAATCAAATATGGGGAGTATTTGAGGGTGATTTCGCAAAACGGGAAAAATACTCACTTGAATAAAGATTATTTATGTTCATTGAGTAATGAGGAATGTGATTTTATTAGGGAATATGAAGAGAGAGGAGTGAAAGAAATTAGACATTTAGAAGAGCAAAAGATTGCTTTGGATGACATTAAAGAAAAAGAAGAATTTAGGCTTTCAGGTTTACATCCTAGGTTGAAAGCAGAGCAGGAAATGAGAAATGTGCATGGTAAGGCAAAATCCTAAAGGAAAGGATAATAAGAATTTGTCAGAGCAAGTCTGTGTGATGAATCTTATGAAGTAAATTGAGATCTATTATCTGAAGGAGAACTTCTTTTGATAGGAATTTATTACAGTTGTTGAAGGCCTGCTTGTTGTAGCCTACCAAGAAATTGGGTGGGTTCATTTTATAATGCTTTACTTTATACTAGAATTTATCATTTAGATGAAATAGTTGAATAACATGACAAGAGTAAAACGATGTATTGAACAAGATTGTTTTGGATATTTTTGAAGCAAGGCTTCTTTCAATGGGTGTGGCTATGAAGTGTTTGAAATTTAGATTATTATCTACAATAGTAGATAGGCTTGCTATGGGTTTAGGAGGGCTGTTTAAATTAGTAAATGTGCAAATAGTAGCAGTAGAGTATTGGTTATGCAGGTCCATCTTGCTTTCGATATTATATTTGTGAAAGAAGGTGGAGTTTGTAAAGTGATTAAGGCAATAAGGTGTTGTACCTGCATACCGGATTACAGTGGATGAATTGATTCTTTTATTACTAACATAACTAACTTGTCTTGTATAAATAGAACATTAACAGAACCAGGATTATGGGAAAGTGTAGGATCCTTGGTAAGTGAGTTAGGGAATAGCTTTGGTAAGATGGGTGAATGGTTTGGTGATATTGGTGGTGGTGTTCTTCAGAGAATTTTAACATTGATAACAATTGTGATGGTTCGTCCAGTTACTCTATTGTTACTACTAAAAGTATTGGAGTATGATTAATAAATATAAAAATAGAATTATAAGCTATAGTAAATTGAGAAAAAGAAAAGTTTCGACGGATGTGGAACTTGACGATTACAAAGTTTGAGTATATCAAAAATTAAGACAACTGGAAGAAAATGTATGATTACCCAAAGAAGAAGAAAAGTTTCAATGAACTAACGGTTGATAAATTTAACTCTTTTATGAAGTTTTATTGATTATTAAAAAAATAATCAGAGGTGGGAGGCTGTTAAAGATTTTTCTGTTGTATAATATTTTGGGTGACAAATAATTTGTGCAAATTTAGCGACTTTGGTGATGGATATGACTGTAATGAATGACTTAATGATTTTGCACTTGAAACAAGATGATTATATTATTTTGAAGTATACAAAATAATGTACTAATGTTGTGCATATTTACAATATGAGATGCTGGTTAATTGAACTGGATGTAGTTTCTGGAGTTTTGCTAATCTCACTCCTGCTCATTCGGCCCTCCTAATCAGCAACCTGCTGCAAGTCTTCTATACTCGCAGTTTCTGCAGAACATGCCAATGACGTTAACAGTTTTAAGTAATACAGAAAATAGAAAGTGAGAATAATGAATTAATCTTTCCATTATGTACTTACTGTAACATTTTGAAGTATTTTCGCTGGTCGTTCCGATGTGAATGTGCAAAAGAACATCATTTAATGTGGTATTGTTTAATATATGTTTAATATTGATTGAACATCTCTGTAGTTGCTGAAGTAGCAAGGAGAAGATTTCTCTTACCTTAAGACATGGGTTAGTGTTAATAAACTTTTGTATTGCATAATTGTTTGTGATTTGCCCATGCAATCTAACCATGATCAAACCATGCTGACTTTGCAGTTTCATTAATAAATAAACATAGAATGTGTATAAAACCCCTGGTTTTAAAAGAGTGGGGGCAACTTTAAATTTGTCCTCCTGAGACTATGACTGAGTTTTCTGAGATTATTTTTTCACTAAGATTTGATAGTACTGGGTGTGACACTTAGAATTTATGGGGAATTTTTTGTATTAATTGATCAGGGTTTCGCTATGATCTATGGTTCTGTATCATCTGTGTTATTGAGTCCATATGACTCAAAATTTTAAATTATTTTGTAATGTTCTTTTAATGATTCTGTATTACACCTTTAAAACCTTAATTTTGATCTAGAACTCAGTTCTTCAGTGGCCCCAGTTTGTAAAATGGTTTTGCTCTGCTAAAGTTTTCTGACTGAATGGGAGGGTGGTATGTTACTGCAAGATGGACAAGAAGGGTTTCAGAACTGAAATGTCTAAAACAAATGTTGGGTTTTCATGATAGTGCAATCCAAGAAAATACTTGGGTTCATCTCTCATAACGCCACTCTACACCACGATATTCTAGTCTGCACCACTGTACCCTACACTACTGCACTCTATGCCACTCTACTCTGTTCTGCACCACACTATGCTGCTGCACTCTATACCACTGCACTCTGAGCCACTCTACTCTGCACCACTCTACTCAATGTCACTATACTGTATGCCACTGCACTCTACGCCAGTGCACTATACACCATTCTACTCTATGCCACTGCACTGCTCGCCACACTACTCTACTGTACTCCACTGCACTCTGCGCCCCCAAATCTACTCTGCACCACTCTATGCCACTGCACTGTATGCCACTGCACTCTATGACACTCTGTTTCACTCTGCTCTACCCCATTGCACTCCAGGCCACTGCACTCTACTCTGCACCATTCTACCCTATGACACTGCACTCTATGCCACTGTACTCTATGCTCGTCGACTCTACTCCAATGTATGCCTCTCCACTCTACTGTATGCCACTCCACTTTACACCTCTAGATTATACAACACATCACTTTACACAGTGCCACTCTACTGTATGTCAAATGTAGTTGGGATGGAGAGAAAGAGCAAGACAGTGCAAGATGATGCTGTGGTTACTTGTTAGTCCCGCTCCCAGTAGCACCTATGATGTCAGCCTGCAAAAATAGTGTTCTAGAGGACGTGATGAAGCACAAGCTTGGAACTGCCTGTCGAGCTATTGTGCAATGCATGAATGTATTTGATAGATAGTCAATGTGTGTTTTTTTTTGGTTCAGATTCATACAGCACGGAATATGTGTGTATTGTAAGTTGGATTTACTCAACAGTTTTTTTGCGGTTGAAAGACCACCAAGAACATATAACATTTTATTTGTGCATAAACAGGAAAAATTAGAATATTTTGGTCCCGATTCAGAAAGGTAAACTTACACTTTTGTGTAAGTTTACTACTTTTCGGTATTCAAAAAAGGTAAACTTATGCCTAAAGTCTAACTTTACTACTTTTCAGTATTCATAAGGGTAAATTTAGATCAAAAGTATAACTTTACTGCTTTTTGGTATTTTCAAAGGTAAACTTAGACCAAAAGTCTAACTTTACTCCTTTTCTGTATTCTTAAAGGTAAGTTACTACTAGTAAAGTTAGACTTTTGGTCTAAGTTTACCTTTGTGAATACCTAAAAGTAGTAAACTTAGACTTTTGGTCTAAGTTTACCTTTGTGGACTTTGGAAGATGTGGTCATACCCAGAGGTGTTGGCCTGCACCTCATTGGAAAGGAGTGCCTGTCTGCTTGACCCAGAGAACTTGGAATAAGTATCTGAGAGGGGCAGAGCCTCTCACATCTGCTGCTTGAAACTCAAGAAAGAAGAAGGGTCCATGCTGAGAAGTTTGATATGCACCAACCAGGCCCTACACCCTGAAGACTGTGCCTGCTGCACAATCCAGAGCTACAGCCATGTGGACTACCTTGCTTCAGAAGGACTAAAGAGTGGACTCTCTACAAGCTGCAGGTCAACAGAGCTCACTTGGAACATCACCAGCGAGAATCTTCAGCCTGGAGTACTATAAGTGGATTTGTATGGGTTTTGTCCAAGTTGATTGTGGGAACAGAATTCCCAAACTTCCAAGGACCATCTTGGAGTTTCCAGACCCAGGGAGTACGTTTTGGACACTTTAGGACCCTTTGGGGAACTTCAGGAAGAAGTTCCAGACATTTGGAGCAACTTTGGAAAAAAGCTCCATGAGTGGACCGACTCGACCTGGCCTGCCAAGACGGCTACACCCTACCGCGAGCGGCCCTGCCATCCAGGTTCGTCCTACTGAAAAGCTCCGGAGGTCTAACTTCCAGAGTTTGACCAGGAATAAGTTGAAACCCAAGCCGGCGAACCCTCACCGAATCCAGCCTGGTGAAGAGCATCAAAGGACCCCAAAAGAAAAAGCTCAGTAAAAGTTTCTAAGTCCGTACGAAGGAGAGGTAACCGCGACCAACCACGAGAGCCAAGCCACCTACCTTGAACCGCAAGCCGGCCTGGATCCATGGTTCATCCTGCTGGAAAGCTCTGGAGGTCAGACTTCCACAAATTTGACCAGAAGCTCGTCGCAAGGCAAGTCGGCAAACCCTCACCGAATCTGGACTGGCTAAGAGCTTCGAGGGACCACAGTAAGAAATGCTCCAGGAAAGTCAGAAGGTAAAAACTTTGATCAGGACCTACCGCGAGGGGTAGCCGCGCAGGGCCCAATAGCAGTTGGCCTGAAATTTTGACTTTGATCCCGTCTAGCGCGACTAGATATCCCAATAGGCGCTATAGGTTTCTGTGTGCTATATAGTGCTAAATCTTTAAAATTAGTATCTCCAGTTCCCTACATTGGATTTATTTTCGTTTTGGTGTCATTTAAAAGATTATAATATTTCCTATTTTTATAAATTGGTGTTGGATTTTTATTGTGTGTTGTGTCTTAATTATTTACTGAGTCTGTGTTTTTAAATGCTTTACATATCTTTCTTTGAAGTTAAGCCTGCCTACTCGCAGGCAAGCTACCAAGGGTTGAGAATGGGAAACATTTACTGAGAGATGTACTGAGCCCTATATTGTGTTAGTGGCCTTATTACCAGTGGTAGATATATATTTACCACTACTAATAACCCACTTTCCAACACATATTGTGACATCATTCCCAAGATGGCCCCTTAAACCAAAAATATATGTGGGGGGAACAGTTGCCTCTATAGAGTTGTATTTATGCCCTATGCAATGTTAACCAAAGTTACTACCGCACTCAGGATTTGAATGACCCATGTTCCACAACTATTCCAAAACAAATTCATTGACATGCCACCTCTAGCCACCATGTAGAATTTTTTATAAACCTTATTTAATTTTGACCACTTTACTGGCCCAGTCTGTTAAACAAAATGCAGCATTTCGTTTAACTTTAATGTCACAACACCTTGGGAGAGAGCACCCAGACCCGCCACTGCCCGGGTAAACACCCCTATAAAACTGCCTTTAAATTCTATCCAGTTTTAGCCCGTGTTAATTGCTAAGTGTAATGAGAAAACTACTATTTGCATCAGTTATTGGCCATAAAATAGTAAGTTGGGCAAAACCATAAAAAGATTCACATAATTTTTTCTTTAAATCCTACCAATGTAATGTGTTTTGTGTGCTTTAAAATGTACCATTTCTCACAATGCTTCTCAAAATATACTTCCCATGTGCTACCCAAAAATGTACTACAAAATGTCACACATCCCTATGCGTGAAAGGGTAAGCCTTTTTGTTTGGGACACGGGTATTATTTGCTCCTTCAGACCCTGGATGTGGAGAAGTGGGATGCTTATGCGGGAGGAAGTTACTTGTAAGGGCTACTTTGACTTTCTGATTAGGGGTATGTGTATTTGCGAAGCCTGATGGTTCACAATTCTGTATATTATTTCTTACATTGCAGGTAGCTAAGCAAAGTGCATAGATACCTAAATAACATAAAAATAAAGATACACTCACGGCAATGGGAGCACTGTTCAACAGCCCTCCAACCAATCCGCTGTTCTGAGCCTCTGTCCGCCAACATAAGAATCGCAGCTGGCCTGCACAACACGCTCAAAATGGTCCCTGGCTCAGCTACATCGCTCCTTCCTCGTACATTGGCACCTGTCATGGCACCCCCACCTCCACCGCTGTAATCTCTTGGCTGCCCTTCCAAGCACCAACCATTCCCAGGAGTGGCCCATCCCTAAGGCCAGAGGGGACCCACATTGCCACCTTTTTGAAGACTTTAAGTGTATCTGTCAGGCTGAGCAAAAGTCAGACTGACAGACACTTTTAATGCTCAGGTCAGGCAGCCAGGTGCTATACATGCACCAAATGCAGAGGCGTCTGGCTGCTTAAGCTGAACTTTTGCAGGCTGAGGATTTTTCAGCACTGTGGGCGTGACCACCAGCATCGGTTTTTTTTAATTGGGGCATAGGGGCATCACCCCCCTGTTTGTGTGCCCCTTATAAATGTTTATGTAATACTTTATTGTTATACTCATTTTTTGTAGCCACAGGGTGTGGCATGGCCCTGGTATAGTTTGCCATATTTACAGCAGTGATGCGTGCGGACGTAGGTGTGAGGTGGGATTAAGAACTTGAATAATTTACAGGTCAGCTGTCGCCCTACTAGGGGTGAAGTGTGCATGCTGGGTTGGATGGGTGTCTTGCTCTGGCCAGCCCGACATGCGCACTTGAAGCCGTGCCTACCTGCACAATGAAGGAGGCTGGTGGATTGCTGCCAAAGCCCCCAAGTCTCCTAAGGAGCATTGGCAGTGCCTGACCGAGCCAATCATTGGTGAGCGGGTCTCAGGCCCACAATACCAATATATTGAGGGGTGCACAGAGCTATGTGCATTAAGGTAATGCCCACAGCAGCACCCCTGTTGTGTTGCTCCAGCCTTATCGGTGTCCCTGCATGCTTGTTTCTGTCTGATTTGCCAGTTTAAAGTGTTTTTAATCCTCCATTATCATACCGTTGGCAATGTTTTTAACACTCCCTTGCCCTCCTTTCACCGTCTCACCCCTGCTGACACACAACAACAAAACCATCATCAGCGTCAGGCAGCTAAGATATTGGTGATTTAGGTGAGCTGGGGGAGGACCACAGACGTTTGCGTTCAGATGCTATTCATTGTTCAGCCAGGGACTGACCAGTGAACACAAAAGGGGTCCCTGCAGACTCAATTAGTTTTCTAGAATCAGCAAGGGTGCCAAATTTCTCTCAATCCAGGGCGCTATCTCAACGAAGGCTGGCTCTGACTGAGGCCACAAACTCTTAGACTCTTTGGTCTCTTTGAAAGACTAGCACCAAGAGATGAGACGCCTGTGCACATACTAATGGTGACTTTGGGGATAACCCTGGTTACCTAAGTGCACACCGACCATAAACATAGCCTTATACAAGACCAACCAGAATTGGTTACAGAGTGATGTGAAGGAGGTGGAACACAGACATGCGGATGTCATAATTCTAGACTGCTGTTAATAATATTGAGGCCGGTTCACAGAACTAATCTGAGACAAAATCCTACATTTACTACTTTTGATATTCACAGAAGGCACTTACGATTTTTGGTATTCACAGAATGCACTTACAACTACGAACTTTACGTCCGCAATCGAACCGGAATTTCCGCACTCAGGTCGGAATTTCCCCTCCTGTAGCGGGAATCCCGCATTTGTGCCAGGATTTCTGCTCCCGGGCCGGAATTTCCGGTTCCGGGCCATAATTTCCAATTTCTGGCTAGAATACCCACACTCTGGCCGTTGATCATTTTCCTCAAGAGTAAACACCTGCCCAAGTGCCTACCATCCCCCACCATGCATCAGCTCACACACTGCAGCAAATCCCAGCCCTGCAGCATATTTGAATGCAGAGCAGACACACACAAACCCTTTCAACAAGTCGCTGAATGTGTTTGTTACTCTGCCCCTTGCCATGTGGCAAGAAGACTTGAGGAGAGTAGAGAGGATCTTCAGACAAAGGATCAACCTATTTGGGATGTTCAGCCAAGATGTCAGGGCCAGATACTGTTTCCCTCCAGAAGTCATCTTAGAGATGGTATGAGAGTGGGAGCAGGAACTTGACTCTGTTACCTGCAGCTCCCATGCCATTCCAGCCTCTCTCAAGATCCTTTCTGCTCTCCATTTCTTTGACACTCGGTCATTCCAGAGGGTCTCCAGTTACCATGTGGGCATATCCCAGGCAAGCCAGTCGCGGTGCTTGCTTCAGGTACTGAGATGCATCACTGCAAGAGCCCACCACCACATACAAATGCCCCATACACTGGCCATGAGACAAAGGGCAGCTAGTGACTTCTATCTCATTGCTCGCTTCCAAAGTGTGCTGGGTGCAATTGATTGTACCCATGTGGCCCTTCAGCCACCCGACACATTGCACACATCTTTTGCAACAGACACCATTCCAACAATGTGCAAGCTGTCTGTGATGCCAGTGGGAAATTAATTGATGTGCATGCAGTATTCCCAGGCAGTACCCATGCAGCTGCCTATTCCGCATGTCACCGCTTGCCCGGTGGATGGCTGTGGGAGAATTTGGCACACATTTTGTCTGTTGACGTCACGATTCATATGTCTTGACCATACAGGGGGTGTGTTTCTGTACTCCCTGAAGCTGTGTGCAAGATCATATTAGCCTGTTGTGTTTTGCACAACATAGCTTTAACACATGGCTTACACATACCTATTGTACCTCGGCTAGCTCTGAATCCCGGAAACCGGGCGATTGCACATAACCAAGGTCAGGGTATGCGCAAGTCCGTGATCAACTGGTTGCCACGTTTTTCACAAGAGCAACCTGTTGTGTCATGGACAAAATGTGGTTTGCAGTCTGTTGTCAATGATGAAAGTTAGATAATTACAATTCTGTCCACAAATTGCATCCTGAGACTACTTTGAAAGCCACACTAACTGCATGTAAACCACAGCTGTTGACAGTAGTCAAATGATTGACCGTGCTTCAGGTCATGTGCCCATGTCAGTGATCAGTGTAGTGGATGTCCCTAAGGATTCTATTGACGCAGAGAAAACACTTTACATATTCTGAGAGACCTTCCTGGACCTTATGAGGCTGTGTTTCTTAATCACAAAAGGGCATAACTATTGCATTCTCAGAGCCTTTGTCCTAAACAGATTCGACTCCCCCACAAATGATGGGCCCACAACGTGAGTGACGACGTTATGGGTGAATCGGGCACTATGTGTCTGTGATACACATCACTGCTTCCCCCCAATTTTCTGTAACACAACACACAACTCTTGTGTTGAGCACTAAATGTGGACTACATGAACCATAATGCAAAGTAGGAGAAAACTAAACTGGGGTTTGATGTTGTGTCAGCCCCCCCTTGTCCAAGCTTAAATGTTATTTAATTGTCTGTTCCCCCTTTTGTTACATGTCTATGATTCTATCTTGCACTGTCATTTCAGGGTTTTCCACTACAGAATAGCAGTATGGCCGTGGATTTGATTTGTGATTGTGGATTGTGTGACACGCA
The DNA here is from genome assembly GCF_964261635.1 of Lissotriton helveticus. Classification (NCBI taxonomy): domain Eukaryota; kingdom Metazoa; phylum Chordata; class Amphibia; order Caudata; family Salamandridae; genus Lissotriton; species Lissotriton helveticus. The sequence goes on from NC_136067.1 coordinate 994,814,500, forward strand.
TGCGGGCCCAATGCTCCAGAACCAGAAATAACGTTTTCGGGCCTAATCTCCGTAAACGAACCGGTACACATTATTTTATACAGGAAGTGGGAGACAGAAAATACATCACTGGAAGTTGTTGACAGCCATTTTGTGTTCATTCTGAGTCATCCTCTCTCACAGATTGGATCCACTGTCATCCTGCTGCTCTTTTCAAACTTATTTCCCCCAAAATGGCTGAGAGTTATGAGGAGAAAGAACCCCTTTCACTGAAAGGGAATTAGACATCTTGGCTGAGGGGGTGCTGTCCAAGTTTCCTCAGCTATAAGTGTGGCCAGAGTCCCAGCTGAGCACAGCACTAACTTATCAGTCACCAAAGCCAATATGTGGTGCTGGATAGTCAGCTCTTGTGAGGGTATATCAAAAGGCTAGACTCACAACATAGCAAACCAAATAGCCCAGACCCTATGTGGATGTGTGACCCACAATCAGCATTTGTCTTGTCCCATACAATGCTACCAGCAGATAACATTTGTCCAGATGTAAAAGTACTGAGGCTTCGTATCACAGGCCATTTTCAATACCATCTGGACTCTTTATTACCTCCTTTAGTAGACTGGGTTTGGAACCTGCCTCTGTAGCAGTGACAGGACACACAGATCACAAGAAAGCCAAAGTTGAGAGTTGTCCAATACAGTTGTGTAAGCCACAAATAATCGCGTGAGATGTCCATGTCAGACTCAGATCAGGAGATGACAGTGACCATATATGTAATGGAAGCTCATAAACACTGACAACTGTATAGTGTGATCAGAGGAAAACAAAGTCTGACCTTCGCTCATCTAGGTATGTTTCTTGTCCTAAAGTGTACAACCACTACATCATGATTTTACTTACATTTCAGTGGGCACAGCTGGCCAAATAGAACAACAGCAGGACCCGGTTCGGAGCAGGAAGTCTTCGGTGCACCGGCGGCTATGACCTCTTTCGACAAGTGAGAAAGAAGAGAATGAGGAGGGACCCTCAACATCAGAAGGCAGGGGGATTGTGCCCACCCGGACTGACCAGGAAGACAACTCCGGTGCTATGGACCGGGTGGAGGCTGTGGACATTTACTTAGGGGGAGAGAACTGGACACCTCAGGCCGGGGGGTGGAGAGCTACTCTCCCCCGGGCCATTCACCAGTAGGTTCTGTCGAGGTATCCCCAGGGCAGGCCACTACTCAACCTAGGCCTGCCATCATCCCCTCACTACCTCTAGAGGCCCCATTCCATCAGGGCCTCCAGCTGCATCCCCTGCAACCTGTCCCCGTCATCGTAGCTGCCAGGTTGACCCCAACATTGGCACAGAACCTGAGCCACCACACCCCTCATGTTCCACCCAAACCCCTCCCTGTGTTGTTCCTTCTGTGGCTGTCCCAGAGGACTTGATGTGGATATGTGAGGGCCAGCAAGACATGTCCTCTTGTATCATTCTGCATATGTGTCTAGAGATATGCGTGATGCGAGAGGAAATTGCCAGAACTCTGGCCACCCTCACTGCCAGTGTCAATTCCTTGGCTGCAGCCATGTCGTCTTTTGTTTCCCAACTTCCTTCCCACACCACCATCAATGTCTCCCCTGTCCATTATCCCACACAAAATATGGACATTGATTTTGCGAGTCATCTGCTCTGCACATTTTGGCTTGTTGCAATGGTGGGGTTACACTTGCAAATGTGTCACACACACACATACATCCTCACATCTCTAGGCCACCAACATTGGTATACATTTGCCTATGCAAACAAAACAAGAAGGCAGTGGTGGCATATACAGCAGCACATCAATTCTATAGAGAAACAAAATATGTATTAAAACAAATAACAAATTCCCAGTATTGGTGCCTCTCAAGGTCATAAAAACATCCCACTGCCAAAGGATGTCTCTGCACGGTAGTTAGCAAGAGCTTCTGTGTTCTTAATATAACAGACACAGTGCCTCGGCACTCCTTATATTCTTGTTTAAATCTTATCCATTGAGCATATAAACCTTAAAGAAAGTCCTATACCTGCTCACAAACACATGTTAATCCCAGTAAATCATACAAGAAATATCTTTGATCATTCTAAAAAAGTTTTAATTACCCAAAATCAGTGCTTCACTTGGCAATCAGAAATCATATTTCAATGATTATATATATCAGTCTAGTGTAGTAACACAAACAATGTTTGAACAGATGGAATTCATGTTCCTGATGTTTCCCCGGTGTCAAAGAGATGATGGCAGCCGACACGTATTTCGTTACTTACTGTAACTTCTTCAAGGCTTCAGTTCTTAGGTTCTTCCACTATTCTAAATGAGGAACAGCAAAAATGAAAAATTCCATGAAGTCCTTATTTGAAAAGCATTCCAAATTTCAAGAAGTCATATGACAGATCCACGTGAGAATTCAGTTGTTCTCTAGGGGGTTCCTGGAAAAGTATGTCCAGATCCCAGATTCAAAGTCTATAAGAAAGCTGCAGGCATTATACTGGTGATAATAAAGTTGTCACTCCTTGCACGGAAACGCGGTGTCTACTTTTAGACAACAGAATTTTTTGGACAATGTCTTTAAACTTGCACTATGTATAAATAAAGAATACAAGGGCTGTGATATGCCCCTTATCCTTGGTGAGCCCGCTGAATATTGTTTCGTCCAGTCCGACCCCACAATGTAATAATCTCGACCTTTGCCCATCAGGACATGATACTCAACAGAATCTTGACTTGTGAAGATAATTACTTTTTAATTACACATATTCACAGTGGTCAATCCGTTTTTGGGATGTTGTCAATGGGGATCATGCTTGTGACTTCGCAATTTCGGAGGTGATGATTGCTGTGAGGGATCATCATGTCACCTACGTGTAGGTGGGTGTTGTGCATGTGCCTGTACAGGGTGAAGTTCATGTGCAGGGACAGTTGGTGTTTGTGCGTGGACAAGGGCAGGTTGTGCAGGTGGTGGGAGTGCCTGTTCAGGGGGTGGTGGTGGTTATGCAGGTGGTGGGAGTGCCTGTTCAAGGGGTGGTGGTGGTGCATGTGGTGGGAGTGCCTGTTCAGGGGGGGTGGTGGTGGTGGTTGTGCATGTTGTGGTAATGCCTGTTCAGGGGTGGTGGTGGTTGTGCAAGTTGTGGGAGTGCCTCTTCAGGGTGCAGTTGTGGCTGTGTACCCTTGCTGTGGTCCTGTGCAGTTGGTGGTACAGGTGTGTGGGTGTGATGTGCTGCAGGCAGATGTGATGGCTCCCCTCCCTGCGTTGACCGTGAAGGGAGACTTTGGATCACTTTCAGCATGCCCTCCATCATCTTCATGCCCAAGGCATGGTGTTTTGCACTCTTTTCCCTTTGGATGGATTACATGTCTCTGATATTCTTGGACATGTCTGAACAAGTTCTATCCATCCTATCCAAAACATGAGTCAGTCTGTCCACCACCTGAGGAAATTGGAGCATGTGCTGCAGGGCCTCATACATGTCTAACAGAGTAGCCCTTATGGCACGAATGTCCTGCCTCTCATCTGTCTGCTGTTGGAAGAAGTCCTGATCCCACTGGCCACCATAGCCAGGTGCAGGCCCTCTCTGCAGGGGTAGGCCATGAATGAGACCTGCAGGTCCAATAGCAGAGGGGGTGGCAGGTGGAAGCCTGTGGACAGCAGAATGGTGCCCAGGGGATACCTGCACCACAACAGGGTTGGTACTTCCCCAAGATGGCGGAGAGGATGCCTGGGTACACTCTATAGGGAGGAGCATGTAGGGGAACCACCATGGCTGTCCTGGATGTGAGGGCTGTGAGGGAATGATGTCTGTGTTGGGGTACATGTGAGCTGTGGCTGGTTAGCTCTATACTAAGGACAGGCAATCTTTCATTTTGGAGGAGGCTGAGGCACTTTGCTGGGCAGAGGGTGTGATGCCTTGCAAGATTTGGGCAACATAGGAAGACTTCTGTCCATGGCATCAGAATCGCCATCCCGGAGAGGATGGACATATAGTCACCATCATCTTCCAATCCTTCAGCCTCAGGTACTTCCTCCTCCTCCTCTTGTGCAGTACTTGCAGCTGACATAACTGCCTGGTGGAGCAGTGGATTTTCCCCTCTGATTGCCCATCGCCCAACACTGGGGGAAGGTCCGTCCTCCTCCTCCTCTTCATCCCCTGGAACACAGAGGTTGCAGTAATTGACCTAGCATAAGATGTGGTGGAGCACAAGGGTTGGATTAACTAGACTTGGCTTCAACAGATGATGTACATGTGACCTGGTTTGGGTACCCCTACAAATGCCAGCTCACAACATAGCACTGAGGGGTTAAACAGAGATGTACATTGCACAAGCAAACTCACCAACTCCAGCCACAACTTTCTGTCACCCAGCGATCCCCCTTGATGTCAACTGCTGAACCATGCTCCTCATAGGTTTTGTTGATCAAACCGTCCCCAATCCGGCAGCTGTAGAGGGAAGTGACACCATTCTCAATGATCTGCATTACTAATTTACAAACAGGCACACATGACACTTATAATATGTATGTAACTTTGTAAACAACAACTGCAGAATCTATGCAGAAGGGGATTTTGATATTTGTCATGGCTTAGTGATCTATGACAGGGAAACACTTGACACCACAATTATCTGATGGACAGGTGCAAGAGGGTTTCACTGCTACAGCCAGGATGTCATGCATTCCCTGGGATGGTGTTGCACGCTGCACCGGTGTCATCCTGTCAGCAGCTGTGATGAGACATACATGTCCATATTTCAGTACACCAGACGGTAGCTATGAGCTAATATGTACATGTCATTCTCAATGACCATTGACAGGATATTCATGGCCAATGTGCAGCATGTTTACCTCATGGACTTTACATGTGGGCCCCTGCTCACATGCAGCATTTGCCAGCTGTTAACTCCACACAGCACTGACATCAGTGAGATGACACATCAACAGACAAACTTGTATGAGAAGGTTACGGATATTTCAAGGAAGGGGATAAATGATCAGGAGTCCTCTGCATTACATTGATTACACGTTCACCATTAAGACTAACATGTTTCATGAGTATAATGTTGTCTGTTGACAGGTCGAAAGGAGTGTACATCACCAGGCTGACCAGTATCACATTTGCTCATCAGTTCAAACATTGCATTGCACAGTTCATGTGTGAGATGTGCAATAGGCAGGTACATAATGTGGCTCATTTGTGCTTCCCCAACCATGAAGTTGCAAAGCTCATTTTGGAATGGGAGATCACACATTTGTTATGTGCATCCTTTGAGTGTCCTCTGTTTGCATACTCCATTTCCAACATCATGGTAGTACTTAACTGACAACAGATGGTGTCTTGCACAGCAGACATCCTAACCTCATATGTCAACCACTCACTTATATATGTGAATGCAGTAGTAGAGGAGGCAAGCAGAATGCAACACTTGACTAGGATACAACATTGTGGGTAAGTTGAGAAGCTTTGATGGTTGCCGACTGCACTGGATTTGCGTTGTGTTTTTCAGCCAAGTGATTTGAAAAATTCACTTCCTGAAAATTCACCGTAGCAGCCCATACACCCATCTCAAAAGAACCCAACTGGCATCAGTGCAAGCCTCATCCACACCAATTTCAATATGATTTTACCATTGATATTTTGCAAGAGAGTTTTCATATCATTGAGTTGCAATTCAGTTGTGTGTAGGACACGTCATATGACACTATGTACTATTTTATGTCCACTTTGCACTCACTTGGCATACATTTTGTATCATCCTTTCAGTAGCCACCATGGTCTGATCTGGTATGTGGTTAAATGCCATATGTAAGCATTTTGTGATGCTAGACAACAGTGTTGTACAACACATACAACATACAGTGGAGATTAAAGGCACATTTCATGAGCATTGAGGTACATTATTCTTGGGCTTACTTACCATGGCCCAGCACCTGCCCAGTGTGTGGTCCCTGACCAGATGTCACAACCAAACTTGTAGCAGAAGTCAATGTTAGTTTGGAATCTGGGCGGACATCATTGGACCTACAATGATAAGTGAGTTTGCAACTTTACATTTCTGCTGTCACATGTGATACACTCAATTTCAGGCACAAAGGATAAGCAGAAGCAGTTGTGGGCACTACCGTTGAGTAGTAGCAAAAAATATCATGAGTGATCCCACATTTAACTTATTATGGCCCCACTGCCTGGAAGCAATGTCTATTAAAAATGACATGACTACAAATCCTGAGATAAGGTCCACTATTGTGTTTTGTTAATGGCCAAAAAACAAGCCATCCAATGAAAACATATATAACCAGCTGGGTGGACTGGACAATTTCAAGTATAGTAAAAACATTCTAAGTTGGACAGTGGATGCATTCTCAATACTCCTGAAAATAGTATCTCACTTCTTGTTCATCATTGTCATATTTTTTAACATTGGATTTCTTGATTTGGTGTCCAAAAACAATTACAATATAGTGGGGACTTCTTTTTGATTTACTGTGGCACTCGATTCCAGGATTGAGTTCCCAGTTCTGGAACTGTTGGTGGAAAACATGTAATGTTCCCAAATTACAAAGGTATGAGGAGCCTAGATATATTATATTTTGTCTTTCGCTATTCACAAATGTCATTTGCTAAAGGTAAATGTCCTTTAAGAATTCCAATAGCCCTATATGTCCCTCTGTTGTCTACTGACAATGTATGCATTTTGACCATCTCCTGACCAGTTTGACTTACCAGTTAGTGAGGGTGGTAAGCGTTGCTCTGGATGATGTTGTTTCCTCCCAGAAGATGCAGGGACCTGTGCTACTGTGGTTATCTGTGCTCTAGCTGAATGTGTCAGTAGGTGAGAAGAGATAAAAGTCACCAAATGGAAAATTTACACGCGGAACTTGTCAGACATTTCCTGATATCTTCTCCGTGCTAACAGTATTGTGAAGTACTGCCACGGCTGGTGCAGGTAGGAGCAGTGGGGCGTTGGGGATGTAATGGCGTGGCAAGGTGGGAAATTGACAACGGAATCTGTGAATTAAATGTTTTGAGATAAGGATTCTCTCACCTTCTGCTTTGTGATTTTGGTTGGCACAAGGTGAGTTACTTTTTGGATAATTTGTATTTATTTTCCCTATTCCATTGTCAGTTGATTTTCCTCTGCATCGCAACCCCCACCCTATTATGTTCTTGACTGACCCAGCCGCGTCTGGATAAGTGGAAGGGGCACTTTGTCAAATGCTACTTAACAGTGTTAGGTATATATGGCAGCAGCACTGGGCCCATGTTTCCAATAGTGGAAGAGGGATTTGCCATTTCTAATACAAAGGATTCTGGGACTTTTGGTGCAACTTACAGAGGAAAACACATGAGCCTCTGACTAACTCTATTTTTATATAAACTTTGGACAACTTCCTTACTCACAATGGCAGTGCGACACAGACAATCTTTTCATATACTTATTCTTGTCATCCCATTTACCTGGTACCACGTTGCGGACATCACTTACAGGCAGCCCATGGAGCATGTGGGGGTGGATTGTAGTGAGGATATCCTCCTCAAGTGGGGAGAGTCTAAGGCGGGTTCCAGAGTGTGGGGCAGGGAGAATCCTGTTCAACTCAATCCGGGAGTACTTCTCTTTCACCCTTTTCTTTTTTTCCTGCCACTTCTTCTTGATGTCCTGGACTATGTCCCTCCCCCAATGCTTTGACAGCAGTGGCTAATTTCTGCCATAGAGCTGTCTTCTGTGTGCCACTCGTGCAGTAAAGTTGAGGACCATATAGGCATTTGTGGTGCCTCATCATGAACTCCACAATCACGGTGGGCTCCTCAGTAGTGAAGTTCTTCTTCCTCCTCATTTGGTACATTTTCCTCTAGTGATGAACAGCAAATGAAAACAGGATCTCTCTGTAGCCAAACCTGTTCTTCGAATGTGTGCTGCTTTTATATGATTTGTGGTGCTGGTCTTGCAGTTAGTGTTAATTGACTTCAGCTAGAGCATGCTGGGCGTGGTAGGCACCATGATCATCAGACCCAAATGCGGGTATTCCAGCCCAGAATCGGAAATTCCGGCCGGGAGAGGAAATCAGAGTACAAATGCGGGATTCCCGCTCCAGGTGCGGAAATTACTGCCCGAGTGTGGAAATTCCAGCCCGATTGCTGACGTAAAGTTAGTAGTCGTACGGGATTTCTGTGAAGATCAAAAATCGTAAGTGCCTTCTGTGAATACAATTAGTAGTAAGTTTAGGATTTTGTCTCAGATTAGTTCTGTAAATCGGCCCTATTGTTTAGATTTGTAAATCAGTCGGAGTATATTTTTTGCTTAGCTCACATTGTGCGAGGAATGGCTTGTAGGTGCTGCTATAAATTATGTACGCCCACAGCAGCAGTTTCACCGTAAGCGAGACTCTGTAAAGGTCAGTAGAGCAGAACCTGTTTAATATGGGCAGGGTTTATTCATATAACTCAGCGGATTGGTCACATGAGGCAAAGATTTGTATTTTTTCTGTTGGTCACTGGTTTAATTTCTAGCCAAGTAGTTACAGTTTATGAAGACTCAAAGGCCATTGCTTTGATTCATAACAATAACTATTAAAAAAGGGTCTGAAGGCCAGACCTCAAGGTGCGCTCTAGAAATGGTCCACTCAAAATAACACTTCCTTCTCAGTAAATTTGTGGCCTCTCTTCTGGGTGGGGATGGTGTGGCTGAGGTATTTACAGCAGACATGATGATGCACCGAGCTCTGTTTCAGAGAGATTAATACTACGAGCAACAAAAATCTCTAAGTGTATTAATTTTCCTCTTCTTACTAGGCAATTTGACACTTTAGTTTTCTTTCTGGAGGCTTTAATAAACAGCAAATAATAAAGTATTTAGAGCTGTCCCTCCGTAAGTATGGATTTCCAGCCTTCTTCTTGACAGAAAGGTAGTCATTGATTTTGACAAATTTCTTAATTCTGCTTTGTTGAGCAGCAAACACAGTCTTTCTATTCAGGCAAAGCAGCACTGGCCTAAGAAGCCAAGTTAAGTGGGGTCTAAATTTGGGGTCTAAATTCAAAAAAACTATTTAATAATATACAAAAAAGGGGGCACCAATGTAATAGTTTTCCTAGGGTACCAGGGCTGACAACTAGACAACGGCTACCCCTAAGCAGCAGATCTCATCAGCTTCACCACTTTTCCTACATCTTGATGGCGCAAATGTTCTCTGGGCCTATGTTAGGCACACAATCTTCTGTTCTGTCCACTGCATCTACATCCAAGCATTATGTATATAAAGGTTCTTTCTGTTACAGAATACCTAGGTACAACTTCAAGATTTTCCCTGAGTAGCTTGTGCCTGTAAATCAAGCGCCATCACTGAGCGAAACCTCCTATTTTTTGTACACAACTGGCTGCTTCGAAAGGGTTTGTAAATGAGAAACGAGCGAACATGTTTGAGGTGTATGTCTAAAAACAACCAAGGTTACAAAAAGCGTTATTAATGACCATTTATTGGAATAGAGGACATAGAATTCAGCAATCCCTTTTTCTGTTTGTGCTGTGAAGAGGCATGTTATGATAGAAAGCACGTAGAGGTGTGACATATCAAATCTATTTGGACAGCCACAATGTTACTCTCATTATTGTCATGGAATGTCTTACTCTGGCTGTACCACTAAAATGTGCACCGTGTAGGGAAAATGGGCCACAACCCTGGTTGTTTACACTGGCAGGGGCCATTTCTCCTAATTTTACATGTTCCTGTTTAGAGAGGCCCCACTTTTTTCATCCCACATAAAGACCTGTCTGCACATACTTCTATATGACTGATTGCAGCCAGCAGGTGTGGGAGATTTCTGAAGCCTGTTTAGAGCATTTTCTTCTAAAGTTGATGCTGCATGCAGTGCAAGACACTGGGCAAGCACACACTTTAAAGAGCCAAAGTTGACAGGCTGTATAATTTGCACATTAAAGTAACTGTTGAACATATCAATGCAGCAAGATATATTTAGGGCAGTTTTTAATGTTTTTAATGTTTCAAGACTTTAAGTTTCCACTGCTTTATAAACTTTGCTTTCTCACTAAATTAATTTGCTTTCAAATGCACCGTTTGTCAACCTTTTTTTCAATATTTTCACAGGCAGAAGACCCAGCCTGGACAGCATGTTAGTCCATTAAGCTTGCTTGCTTCTCTCGCTCCATAGTCATATGCAACTTTTACGCCCCCCACTTTCAAATGACACCAACCACCCTGGTGACCACAACAGTCCTGCAAAGTGCCCCAAGGTCTTCCCCCACATGATGAGGGAGCACATCACAGATAGACTGGGAAACTGGGTGCTTCAGTTTTAAGCCATGAAGTGCACAGGGCAGAGTGTAAATCAGTAATACCTTGTCACAGAGTTGAATGGGGTCAGCAACTGTCAATGACCCCATCCCAAGCTGTGACAAGTCACTTGATGCCTCCTCTCATTGGCTGACCAAAGATCAATGAGAGGAGGTGGGAGTCCTAACCCTCTAGAAACCTTGGAGGCTTCCCTTCCACCACCTGAGATCACTGCTGCAACCAGGTAAGTTTGTCTTTTAATGTTTAGTGTAGGCTTTTCCAACGAGAAGCTCGTGAGCTACTGGTAGCTCTGCAGCTGCCTGTGAGTAGCTCGCCTGTGTGCAGTACAGTCTACTAAATTAGAAGCTTTTGAAATAATATGTATACCAAAATTGAGAGAGAGTATTTGAGACAAACATGCATGTATTTTCATAACTCATTGCTTAAGGTTTGATGAAAACAAAATCCAAAAATATATTTAAAGGCGATATTTAAATGACAAATTATGTGGAATTGTGAAGACTTATAACTAAAGTTATAACGTTGCTGCCTGGTGCACTGCAGCTACGGGTGTTATATACCAATGTAGAGGCATTCCAAATAGACAAAGTATTTTTACATTACTGCTGGCAACCCTGCCTGATTCTCTGAGATGATCACTGCTGGTAATCTACCATATGGTGGCCCGAATGTAATTGTGTCTGATGTGGTCACTATTACAATACTAATAATGTTAGTAGTGTGGGATGATTTTCATTGAACATAAGTAGCTCTGATTATGAAAAAGGTTGGAGACCCCGCATGTGTGCATGTTTATGAATGTTTATGTATTAGTACATGCGTGCTATGAATGGGTGTGTATGTGCTTGTGAGTGGTGGGTGTATGTGTGCATGCTTGTGAATGTATGAGTGTGAGTGAGCGTGAATATAGTTGGGTTGGGTTGAATAGGTATGTGAAAACAAGGTCATAGAAATATTGAAGTAGTAGAATTGTATGTAGGATATAAAAAACAGGACACAAAACGAATATGGCCACCTTTGATGACAACAGAGATGCTCTGTTGGAGGATTTATTTAATGAGACCCCCGGAAAAAGCTTAGCTAACCCCAAACTGTTGATTAAAGATGGACTAAGACAGAAATTTATGAGGCTAGAGAAAATTAAGAAACAAGAACTTTCCCGATGGTGGGATGCCACTGTCTTGCGGAAATACATTGACAAGGAACAGGTCCCTAGAGGTTCAAGGGTGCTTATTTTCCCCTCATTTGAGGATTTGGATAAAGGGCATCTTAAAGAGTGGGAAAAGTTGTTACTGCATTCCTCTATGGGAATGATGGACATACTCATAAGAAATGCTGAGTTAAAACGCGAAAAGCTTCTCTTGGAAATTGCAAATTTGGAGAAAGAAATAGAAGAGATGAACCTACCTGAAGTGGCAGAAAAGAACAGGGCCATTTTAAAAGAAGAATTACAAAAACATCAGATGTACTTACGAGAAAAGAAATCTGAGAAAATCAAACGGGATGAACGTGATTACAAGAATGGTAGGGTGTACACGTTCGCGAGAAAGTTTGATAACATTAAACCTTACATTAACAAAGAGGGATCTGAATGTACATCCCAGTCAGCAGAATCAACAAGCATGTCAGACATATCAAGCATAAGTAGTTTGACTAGCAATGAGTCAGCTAGAATGCCTAGTGGTGCCATGGGCCCTACCCCTGATCCGTTTTTTTTAGAATTACAACGCTTCAGAAAGGGCAACAAGGAAGCGTTCAGAAAAGATCTGAATATAAAAGAACGAGGAGGGGTAACAAAAGAGCAGGATCCAAAAGAAAAAGTGGGTGTCACAACAAGATCAGGCACTCGCAGTCAAAAAACATGAAAGATGTAACAAATATGGAAATGTGTGACAATATTAATATTGTTAATCTGTCTGATCATGTGTTGTCGAATACTGAAATAAATGTACTGAGCAAAGGACTTGGTTTCTGTCCCACTGCTATTCCAGATTTTTCTTTGTTTCATATTAGTTGTTTTAAATTTACTAGAAATATCAAATTGTTCAAACATTTTCAGGACAAGCCACAAAGGATGGGTGTAGATTTGCGAACGAACATAAATGAGGTCAATCTATCCATCAAAGAAATCAAAGACATACATCTACTTTTGAGTTTGGATGATGGGGAAGAAGTTCCAAGTCTGGAAATAGTGGCGTCTGACTTGGATCTTAATACCTATACAGACATAGATAGTGGTCTTAAAGTCAGATCAAGATTTACACCTCAACTACAGGGAGCAAATAATATCGATAGATTTCTACATAATGTAATGACAGATCTGTACAAATTAGAAGACAAATATCAAACAAGACAGAGTTTTAAAAAACAGAACATCACGAAGGAAGAACGTAGGGCAGTGGCAAATCTTAAGATAATGGACTCCCTTGTCATCCAAGAGGCTGACAAGGGAGGCAACATAGTCCTGATGAACCATGGTGACTATGTCGCAGAAATTGATAGACAATTGGGTGACACTAATACGTATATCAAGTTGAGTGGTAATCCCATAAAATACATCAAAAACTTGATACTTAACCATTTAAAACCTTGGAATACAAAATGCATGATTTCTGATATAGAGATGAAATATCTATATAATGATGTACCTACCTATCCATGTATCTACTGCCTACCAAAAGTGCACAAAGGGGGCACGTTTCCACCTGGGAGACCAATTATAGCTGGAATTGGGTCCCCTACTGAAAAAATCTCAGAGTACATAGATCTATTTTTGCAACCTCTGGTCATTAATTTGCCTTCATTCATTCAAGATACGGGTGACGTCCTCAATAAAATCGGGGACGTGGACTGGGTACCAGGCCATTACTTGGTCACGATGGACGTATGTTCATTGTATACAAGTATACCTTGCGATATGGGCTTAAAAGCTGTACGTCATTTTTTGGATACTAGACCCATTGAAACACTTGAACGCTCTACAATGTTGATGGCAATGATTGAGCTCGTTTTGGGTAACAACATCTTTCTACACAATGGAGAATGGTTTCGCCAAATAAAAGGTGTGGCCATGGGGACAACATTTTCTCCCTCACTGGCAAACTGATATATGGGGTATTTTGAGCTCATACACATATGGCGCAAGGGTCCGGTGAATCTGCTGAACAACATATTATATCTAGGTAGATACATAGATTATATGTTAATGTTTTGGGCAGGATCTAAGGAAGAACTAGACCAGTTCCTGGAATATTTGAATGACAATCCTTTTAATTTAAGTTTTACGAAGGAACAAAGCTTGTCCAGTATTAACTTGTTGGACATTACTATTGTGACAAGGAATGAGAAACTGCTTGCTGTACCATACAGAAAAGCTCTTTGTTGCATGCTAAAAGCGCGCATCCTATTTCTCAAATTAAGGCAATCCCCTATGGAGAGATGGTGAGAACTAAGAGGAATTGTAGCGATGTAGGAAGGTTGGAGGAGGAATTACAATTGGTAGAAAGGACATTTCTTTAGAGAGGCTATGGGAGGGATATCATCTCAAAGGCTCGATCTAAAATTGATAAAGTGAGTAGGAGTTCATTACTCCAACGTAAAAAACGAAAACCTACTACCAAAAGTAAAATACGATTCATTACACCATATAGTCCAGCGAGCACAGACTTATACAGGATACTTAAGAAGCACTGGCACCTTCTGATTGAGGATGTCAGTCTACATGATAAGATAGGCACCAAACCCTCAATCACATTTAGCAAAGGAAGAACTTTAAGACAGGAGTTATGTCCAAGCTATATTGCTCCGAAAAGATTGGGGACTTGGTTACCTAATGGCCAAAGGGATTTTACAAACGTGGAGTGTGTTGCATTTGTTGTTTTGCGATGAATAAAACCAAGAAATTTCAATACAATAGCTCTAAAGTGCACAACATAAATCATTTTATAAATTGCAATACTACACATACGGTATATTGCCTTAAGTGTATATGCAATCTAATATACATAGGGAGCACTACAAGACCCTTGAAAGAAAGGATCCAAGAGCACATTCGAGCCATTAGAAATAGCAACCAGCAATATCCATTTGCAGTGCACTTCAATTTGAAACATGCACATAATGAATTACATAGAATAGGATTCCATGGCATTGATGTAGCGGTGGTGGGCACAAAAGGAGGAAACAGGATTCAAAAACTGCATCAAATGGAGAGTAAATGGATTATTTCTCTCCGGGCAGTTGAACAGGGGGCCAACATTGATAAAGAGATGTTTGAATTCCTATAAGGGTAGGATAAGTGCACATGGGGATTTCTGTAAATTGAGAAAAAATATCAGAACAATAGTACTGCCTTAAAGATCTGGGTAATACAGTATATGAATGATGCATTAGAAGCAAACAACGGGATGTATCAAGGTGAATGATATAGGAAATGGACAAGAGCTAACAGTATGGGGAAATAAGTAAAGAGGAGCTGAGCGAAAGAAGGGGCCATTATTTACACACACAAAAAAATCGCATTGAGGAGTAAATAAATAAAAAAATGTTTCTGACATATATATTGATTAGTAGAACTTTGATTGATTTTCAAAATGAAGAACATGTGATGAAGTTTAAATTTTTAAGTATGGAAATAAATACATGTTTTAATGTTTAATAAGAACATTGTATTTGACCGCTATGTGCACATATCTATCATAAGACATTTAAAACAGCAGTCAGGTGAACTTTGTAAAAGGTAAAAAAATTCGTATCACGCAAATGCCTGTTTATATTAATGAACACGACTGTTTTGCATATATGTTGTATGGATAGGCTGAGACAAAATGATGTGAAGTATTTATATTTTTATATTGTGAATCAAAAATGGATTGAATGATTAAAACAGTAGAGATGGGGACGGCTACCAAGTGTAGATATCAACACAAGTATGGTTAAATAACACACGATATCTTGCGAGGAACAACGCACCGCCTTGTTTAAAAGTATGTCAAAGGGCAACGTCTATATTAAACTAAGAATATTAGGAACAAGCTTAAGATGGCCGCCATGGATTCTCCGGGCTATGCTAGTGCAGTGTCTTTTTGTCCGTCGTCATTGTTGAGGATTAGAAGGAAGTGCCGACTTAATACTGTTTGACACAGAGGAAGACGGAACTCTTGGCGTTGCACACGTATGTCGGTTGAGCGCACGGCGTTTGCGGGTAAGTGAAAACGCTGTAGATAGATTTGTTTGAGCGAGATTAATTTTTAAAGTGAATTTTGGTTAATAATAAAGGGTGGAAGAACATGGATGAAGACATACTTAGCCAGCTACGATTGGGAGAAAGTAAAGGTGTGTGTACCATGTTCGGGAGTAAGAAAAGAATCTCCTGTCTTATTTCATAATGGCTGTCATATAATTTGTTTGTAACCTTAAAAGACCGGGAGGACCCGATTTGGGTAATTAAAACGAGCATTAGTATTCTCGGATAAAATGAGGGTGAAATGATTTTTATATAAAAATGGGTCGTTTGCCAGATGACCACGAGTGATTTGAAGAGTGTATTGGGGTGACACAAACAGTCTTTTGCATTTTTTTGACCAATGAAAGATCAGTCGATTATATTAAAAGCGGGTTGTATACACGAGGCAGTCAATAATAATGATGGAGTTAGATATATTGATTACTGGACTAAATATAGAGAAGGGTATCAGTTATTGTTTGAAAATCATTAATATGAGTAGAAATATGGGGCCTGTGTCGCACATGACAACTGTGCCTCTGTGTTTTAAACAGATGGAACTTATCATGGCTCCAGAGTGACAATATTGGAAGGACTACATCTACTATCTTGTTTTTTGGAAATGTTGGATTTAATAAGCATATGAATCGTATTCTGAGGTAAGAGTGAATATTATGGTTTTCCTCTTTACGGAAGAGGAGTAAAAAAGAGACACTATCACATAGTAGAATAAGAAAATACCTTGGTACCCTCAGGAGTCTAATATTCATAGCATTCTTTTACAGAGTGGTGTATTTTGACAAACATTAACCACTTGCAGGCTAATGACAAGGTGAACTCGTCATGAGGCACACTGGATCTGTGCTCATGACAAGGTCAACTCGTCATGTATAATGGGATACACCAAATGTCAGCGTAGGAGGGGAAAAGCCTTAGTAGCCAAGTGGTTAAGGAAACACATAGTGCTAAGATCGTTGGAAATCTGGTGAGATACTGATTGGATATTTTTATGGTGATGCATGTGGTACAAACACACTGTAGGTGAGGTTTTGGGTCTTTTTTATTTAAGACTCTATACTTGTTTTCTTTGCGTGAGTCACTGGTGGACTACTACAACTTGTCCACGGGGTCAAGCTGACATCTTCACTTGGTGGCTGTCCTATCGTCTCTCAGTTAAGTCCATGCTCATTTCTTGAGATGAGACCTGCGACTAGCAGGATATGAAGCATGTACTAATGCATGTGATATTGTTTTTGTCAAAGGTGGCATTATACTTGGTTGAATTACTATGGGACACAATGAGGTGTTGCTAATGAAAACATCACGGATTATGTATTGTGTAATAATGTTTTTTAAAAAAAGACAATATAGAAAAATGGATTGTAAATGATATATTTTTTATATATGACTTGCAGCCTTGAGGAAGCCCGGAAAGGGCGAAACACGCGTCGGCTGTGAAGCACTTGAATTTTTAAAAAAAAGAAATAAAGTATTTTGTCTACACTACGTGATTCTTTTGGATTGAGAAGGAGTATCTGGAAAAAGAACTTGCATTGAAGCTTTGTGCACAAGGCACTGGGATAAAAGGGATTTGATGTGATGTGCATGGGTGCTTTTTGTATTTATGGATATGATATTCTGTTACGCCAGGGGTGAACAGACTGTCTAATTGTTAATGCTTTAGGTGGATAAGCATTCTGCACCAAATTTGCACTCAATAGTTGGATGATACGATATATAATTTGGATATATAAAAAGAGACGAAGTGTGATGTGCAGATCATTTATAGCAAATCCGCCTTCTTGTATGCTCAAGTATAGGTATGTGTGTGCGGCCCACCTGTTCCAATTATCAGCCACCACTGCCCATTTCCTGGTGGATGCCCTGCATAGGGTCATTGTGGTATGGTCGGACTGGGAAAGAAAATAGGCTGGGCACCAAAATAAAAGAGGCCCCGGTAGAACCGCCAGTGTCTGGTTGGCTGAAGGGATGCCTTCTGCCAGGCAGAACTACTGCATCTGTCAAGGTCAGGAGATTACACTCACTGTGTAACCCATGCTCACCATTTGGTAGCTTGGCACTGAGCAGTTAGGCTCACTACAGAGGCAATGTGTAAAGGAAAGGCACCACAGCAACCCTCGGTATATACACTGAGCGTCAAAAAAGAGACTTCACAAAGGATGCATGTAAAAACATTGAAAGTCAACACACAGGCATAAAACACATTCAGAAATATTACTAGCAGTACTAAGCCCACTCGTATTGTTATAATATCAATATGAACACTGTGGACAATTCTTAATCTACCCCCCACCCAATTGAGAGAGATCACCATTATGCGGTGCACGATATCAAATTTATCACATTCACGAAAATCGAACATTTTTTAGCAGCACCATCAGCCGGAGCCATGCTGGAAAACCCAATGTTAAAAGGTATTGTGCTTTTGACAACAATCAATGTATAATGCACCACCGCTGGCCAGTGCTGTGACTCACAGGCGATCTACACACTCACTCCGTACCCTTACACGGTGCGACAAGTATCAGTTAAGCCATACGGCACGCTCTTACACACACATACGTACGCAGCACCCTAATGCGGTGCCACTAGTTCCGAGCAGGTTAATGGTTCACTCTGTGCAGACTCCGTGGCCCAAGCCTCCCTCCACCTTTTCATTCACCCCCCGTCCTCTAACCACGAATGGAAGACAACCAACCCTGCCTCCCAGACACTGGGCCGAAGGTGGGTAAACCTTCACTAAGGCTCTGATTACTATGCCAGTCGGACGGGCGTCTGCCCAGCATCATGCCGGAATGGAAACCGACCGACTAGTAGTCTACAGTTATAGCCAACGGATTTGGAAGTGACCACCCTTGAGGCAGTTAGAAACATCAATTTTTCCATTGCGGTTTGTGCTGCAGACAGAAAAGGGCCGCAACGCATACCTACATTGGAAAAATGGATGTTTGCAAATGATGAAGCCGAATTTCATATCCTAATTTTACCTACGGATGTCTGGTCGATGGTCTTTATTGCCTGCTATGAAGTGTGGAGAGAAGAAACAAATTTACAAGTTATACCTTTCCCCTCCCATCGATCTAAGTAACTTGAGACTCCAAAATTAGATTTTGGTTAATTTATTATAAAGCCAGAAACAACAGAATATAAACACACCTCAAGATCAAGGTATAAAAATACATAAAAACTAATACAGAGACCAGTCTACGAATATAGTTCATGTGGCACAATAGGCACAGAACAATGAATTCCAAAATCAGAACACAGCTGAGTATAGACTCTGCGTCCAAATCCCTTTTTATTTGTATTTCCAATTTGCAGAATAATCTGTCCTTTCTCTACTTCTAAAGTGGCATCGCTTCCTAATTTTCCAGTAGGATTTCCCAAAAGGTTTCAGCACGTGTTGATTTCCTAAGAAGTACACTCATGTCAAATGGGTCAAGATGTGTAAATCCACAGACCTCGTTTTAAGATGATCTCCTTCCTCAGTCAAAAGCAGAAGTCATGCAAATCTGTCCCTGTGCCTAATACAAAAAGACAAAGTTGCACCACTAACGGGTCACAGGATACATTATTCCATGAACACCTTCTTGAGTAACTTTCCACAAAGTCTAATTAATTTCACAGCCTTGTCCGCCGACCTTGGTTCCCGAGTTTAACCAGGCAAGGAAGGTGTCCTCCCTTCTCTCTGTCCGAGCTCTTCAAAGGTATTCCATTCCTTCCATGTAGCTCCTTAAATCTAAAATAACGAGGTCAAATTCCTGCACCTGAAGTAGGGGTGAAAAGAAAACTTCTACACACATACATTTTAATTAGTTCCTGACCTAAGAGCAAACGAGGAAAATTGAAACCTTTAAGAAAAACTAAAGTTAGGCCTACAATTCTGGCTAACCTAAGAACGTCCTTTAATGTGCACTCGTCATACAGGCCTTTATATGAATCTTGTAACAGTAAATACATTTAGTTTACCTACTAATCATTATATACGTGCACAATTACATGTCTTCTCTAAATGCGTGCTACAGATTCTAATATGAGGCTATATAAACAAACATTGAATATATATATATGAATGCAGTTCGTACATGAACATAATGCACCCGTTACAAATTTCAGAGCATCGGGCGCTCTATCAGTTCCCCCTCTGATGACAAGTGTCATCAAACCAACACTCTTCCCTGCTATGTTCAGCCTCACAGAAAAGATCGACCTAAACAGAAGTTGTAGCCTGTCTTCCCTGCCTGAACTTTTCCAGATTCTTAAGGTTCTAATAGTGACTGTCCTGCAGTCTTTCCATCTGCCTTTCCCATCTTCTAAGAGATCTGTCTGCCTATCTTGCTTTGTACCACTTAAAAGCTCTAAAAACACCCCACATCACAATGATACAAATCACTACCATTATGATAGGTTTTAAGATATACCCAATAATTCCCTTTCCCAAGCTTCCAAACCAACTTCCAACTCTTCCAAATCCATGGCTAATTTTATCCCAAATCCCGTCTGTTGCCAAATCATGTATGTTGTGATGTATCTAAGTGATGTTACTTATATATTTCTTTAAATCCTTGCTGTTGTCTGATATATAAGTACTGTTAAGGGGGTTTGTGAGGAGCACTCCTTTTTTTTGTGTTACTTAAGTTTCAATGTAATCAAACGGTGCGGCAACTAATCAGGTTTGTCACGCCTGTCAGTAAACATGAAGGTTAAGGTGAGCGATAATCTCAGCTAGTTGCGCACAGTACACTTGGTGTGATCCTACACCTTATGTATTTAAACAACCTCAAACAAAATATAACAGTCAATCAGTTATTTTATTTTCATATACTGATTCATTTAAAGTTTTTTAGTTAATCATTCCATAAACCATTCCGTAAACTGTTGTATAATTGTAATACAATCATATGTACATAATTTTTCGCATTATATTTCACAATACAATGTGTCCTATACAAGTTTAACACCACTCATCATACACGACTTATCACTCATATTTTTTGTACATGCCCAATGCATTTCGCCACCATGGTGCCTTCATCAGGGGCTGATCTACAAGGAGAAATGAAAACAACAGGAAACTATAAGTATATGTTCAAAAACATGTGTCATGGGGGTCTATATTTACACTTATCTCATGTCATACCTTTTAAGTGTAGTGAGTATGTCCAATCAGCTACAAGTTAAAAAACGAGAAACCAAGAGTATCAGAACGTAGTACGAATATTAAGACTCACAATGACTACAAAAAAGCAAAGTGAAACTCGCTTACCCTACCGTTTTTCTTGCATTTAATGACCTATAAAAGGAAAAACATTTATACCCGGACGTTAGTCATAGCTAAACAAATATATCTTCTTAAGAGCTCATAAAAAACACATCCTACCTTAACTGGATGGGCTGTCACGACCTATAAACATATGATATGATGTTTAGATACTGAGACATAGTCTCATTCATATGTGAAATTAGCCTTCCATATCATGTTGACATACCTTCTGAGTGGTTTGTTATGTCCTGTGGTTCAAAACGGAAAAAATTGAAACATATCAGGGCTTGAACCTCGAGAAAATATCAGTGAAAGATGTCCTAATCCAACTGTCTAAATACCTTATTATTCCGCTGTCGATATAGTGTACAGAAGTGCTCAAACAGGATACCGCCGATGTAAAAGTTTGAGAACCCGCACCGAAACCAGTGTTTATCTTAACTGAGCGTGCGTCGTGTGTTAACACAAAAAAAAAAAAAAGGACTAAAACGAAGAACACCATCTAATCTGAGGGACGGAGGCTCCATTACTAAACTATACGAGTATTATTAAATTGTAGACAATTTGTGTATAAAGAATGTATATTACCAATACTCATGTCTTGAGTATCAGTACACAAATGATTGTGTTTATAATGATGAAAAAGACACGTGATTTCTATTAATAATATTACCCACGTCCTGAAAAGACGTGGATGAAAAGCCCTCTGTAGTATTTGACAGCAATATCCCATATTAAAATACTACGTCGAATGATAAACTGGTGACGTATTATCGAATGCTATATATCTACGTCAAGTAGTCATGTAAGGAGGGGGAACTCTATATCACCTACTTATAGTGGCGCGCCATCTTGAAAAGTGATGGGCTCTAAAGAGTGGTATCCAAATCCTGCCGATTCAATGGAAATATACGCTTATAAAATAATAATGCCGATTCCCGATGCGATATCATAAATCACAAGAAATCCTTCATTAATTATGGGTACTGGAAGATCATCAACAGAAAAAAAGAAATCATGAGTATAAAAACCAGGAAAAAGTTGAACATTAAGATGTTGTGTATCTCATTGCCCTCTGTGAACTGTGTGAATATATAGAGTCAGGTAAGTATCATGACGTCCTCATCAACATTTCTAACCCCGTACAACATAATATAACAGTAACGCAAACTGTACCTAAGTCATAAGGATCAAAATCCTGTTATACAAAATTATAAATCATCATGTTATATACATTTTACAATTCCATTATTCTCAAACTAACATATTATGTTCATATTATAAAAACTTAGAATCAAGTTTATCCAAAGTCATGATAACATACACTTATTCTCAGTGATGTGCACATGAATCAAATATTGCATTATAATGAGTCATTATATCTTAAATTCATGAGTCCCAAGTTATCAAATTATATTCATGGTACCTATTCATCAAAAATACTCATAATTACATTAGAAGATACTCTTGTTATAGGAGAGTTATACTCTGGCTGTGTGTTGTAACCTACTGTCGATTGGGATGTTATAGGTAACATGATAGATCGTATCTGTCATTCAACCCTCTCGGTTGCATTGTCTGTAAATGTTTAATCCAATTAAGTTCTCGTTGAAGGAGTCTTTGTCTATTGTCAATCCCAGATCGAATAATCACTTTTTCTATGATGAAACACCTTAATTGAGAAATCGAATGACCAGTTTCTTTCCAATGTGTTGCTAATGGTGATGACAAATATTGGTTGCGTATTCTGCTTTTATGCTCATTTAATCTGGTTTTGAATTTCCGCTCTGTTTTACCAACATACATTTTGCCGCATGGGCATTTAATCCCATAAATTACATTTTGAGTATTGCAGTCACTGTTATGTCTCAATTTAATTGTTTTTCCTGTAGTTGGATGTGGAAAAGTATTCCCAGCAATTATATTGTTACAGTTTGTGCAATTTAAACACCGTATTGTGCCCTTGTAATCAGTAGTCCGATCATCTGCTCCAGTATGTTTCAACAGTTGTCTGATATTTGATCCTCTTTTGTAAGCATGCATTGGTTGTTGAGAAAATATCCCATTAAAGTCTTTTTCTGTGGACAAAAGTTCCCATCTCTGATTGATGATACGTTTAATTCTTGTTGACGATGTAGTGAACTTTGATACAAAGACCATTCTCTCCTGATCAGTTTTAGGTTCTGGTTGTAACAATGTCTCTCTCCTCATTTGTTTGACTCTCTCTCTGTTGCGTACCACCGTTTGCTCAGGGTATCCACGTTCTTGGTATCTTAGGGCATACCGTTCAATGTTAGCCTCACATGTAAGTGTTTGAGAACAAATCCTCTTGATGCGGATGAATTGGGAGAGGGGTAAATTCTCCACAAGTTGCCTCGGGTGAAAACTGGTATAGAATAATGCACTATTTCGATCTGTTGGTTTTGTGTATAACTCTGTGGAGAAACTGCAAGATGTTTACGAATCCTCACATCTAAAAAATCCATGGTTTCACGGTCCATTTTGTGAGTGAATTGAATCCTTGGGTTCACCAAGTTCAGATGTTGAATGGTGTCAAGTAATAAATCCTCCGTTCCATCCCAGATCAGAAAGATGTCATCTATGAAACGACAGTACATTTTAACATGTGACCACATGGGAGTTTTGAACAGATGTTCTGCCTCAAATTGCGCCATAAAAATATTTGCGTATGCAGGAGCCCCTGCAAAACCCATAGATGTTCCAGTCATTTGGGCATAGAAATGTTGGTTCCATCAACAGATGTCGCGATAGCAGAGGCCTTTGCGACCTATTTTGAAGAATTCTACAAGGCTAGGGACCTCGGAGATTGCGAGGTGGTAAAGTCGTTCCTGGGTAGTATGGAAGTGCCGCAGTTGACCCCCGAAAATAGTGAGGCTCTGGACGCCGACCTATCCCTGGAAGAAATTACGGAGGCAGTGGCAGTCCTGAAACCAGGGAAAACCCCGGGACCTAACGGCTTCCCGGCGGAGTTTTTCAAACGGACGGGGGACCTCCTGGCACGTCATTTGAAATCACTTTATGTGGGGGCGTTTGACTCCGGAGGTCTCCCGCCGGACCTGGCCCTGGCCACCATAATCCCGATCCATAAGGAGGGCAAGCCCAGGGAGGACTGTTCTTCATATCGCCCTATTTCCCTTCTGAACAGTGAGAATAAAATCCTCGCCACCATCTTGGCACGACGACTCCGACAGGTCATAGCGGACCTAGTGTACCCGGACCAGTCCGGGTTCCTGCCGGACAGGGCCACTAAACTTAACCTGCGGCGCACACATAACTGGCTCCAGGAAGTCTGTGACAAAAGGGAGCCACACTGGTTCCTCTCATTGGACGCGGAGAAGGCATTCGATGCGGTCCACTGGCCCTTCCTGATGGGAACGCTTGAGCGTTTTGGGTTTGGACCCAAGTTCCGACAGTGGGTGAGTCTTCTTTACTCGAACCCGAGGGCGAGAGTGCGGATTAATGGGCGAATGTCGAGAGAATTCGCGATAGAGCGGGGGACACGTCAGGGGTGCCCGCTGTCCCCACTCCTCTTTACCCTTACGATTGAGATCCTGGCGATCCGTATCCGGCTCAATCAGGAGGTAACTGGCTTTCACTGGGGGGCCTCGGCAACTGACCAGGAGAAGATCTCCCTGTACGCCGATGACGTGCTGCTATATGTGACGGACCCGGCTAGGACGATCCCGGCCCTCTTCCAGGAACTGGGCGAATTTGGGGCAGTGGCCGGACACACTATAAATTGGCATAAGTCGATTCTCTACGACCCGCAAGGTGAGCGGCGGGGGGAGTGCCTGCCTGAGTTGCTCATTCACACTACGGAAGGCTTCCGGTATTTGGGGGTGTTTATCACCAGGGATAGGCGGCGCTCATACGCAGACAACGTAAATAGGGTAGTGGTGGCAGCGAAGGCGGAGATGGATAGATGGAGACCGCTACCGCTCACCATGTTAGGCAGAGCCGCCCTGTATAAAATGATCCTGTTACCAAAGTTTTTATACGCCCTGCAAAATGAGTACTATCCCTTACCAGAAGCGACACTGCGGACAATCCATGCTGATCTTCGCTCTTTCTTGTGGCTGGGGAAGCAGTCCCGGGTGGCACTCACGACCCTGCAGCGCCACCAATACAGTGGGGGTATCTCGCTGCCTAATCTGGAGGCCTATTACTGGGCAGAACACCTTGCCCCGATCAATGCTTGGTTACACGCCCCGGCTGACCATCCCACTTATGCTTTAGAGAGATCCAAATGGGGCAACAAGACGGTATTACACTTCTTGTATGGTGGGAAAGGGGGCCGCCAGCTCCTACCAGCGACGACGATCACCCTGACGGCGTGGCGCAGAGCGACAATTAGAATGGGCTGGCATGAAAGGCTCACCCGACAGACACCCCTATGGTCGTGTAGGTGGCTGACAGAGCTACATAAACTGAAGGGATTCCACAGGTGGAATGACATTGGCATCTCCACGGTGGGAGATGTCATAGCAAAGGGGGAACTTAAAACCTTCCAGGCGCTACAGCAGGACTTTGGCCTCCAGAACACCCAATACTATAAATACTTGCAGTTGAGACATGCTTGGGGAGCTCAGCACATTTCGCTCACAGACATACCCCAGTTTGCACCACTTGAGGGCCGATTACTACAGGAGCAGATACAGAGGGGGGCAATATCTCTGACATACAAAACACTGACAAATAATATGTTGGGAGACTTGCGGACACTCAGGGAGAGGTGGGAGGCAGATGTGGGCACGATGGAGGACCTGGATTGGGAACTAGCACTCATGCACCCGAGGGAAGTGGCCATAAAATCGAGGCTTCGCCTCATACAGTTTAAGATCCTTCACAGGGCCTACTTCGATAGAGTGAGGCTTGCCCGGATGGGGAGGGTGACCGACACCTCTTGCATACGATGCCAGCGTCAGACAGGCGATTTCTTCCACATCATCTGGGGCTGCACAGTGATACAGGAATATTGGGGTGAGGTATTCAGGGAACTGAGTATGATATTGGAGGTGGAGATTCCTAGGGATCCCAAACTGGCGCTTTTGGGCATGTCGACGGAAGTAGACATCACACGATACCTGCTCATTTTCCTGCTGCTGGCTTTGGTAGTAGCAAAGAGAGACATAGCACGAATGTGGGGGGCGCCTGGGAAACCCAACCTGGATGAATGGAGGAGGGGTTTAGATATGTATATGGCGGCCGAAAGAGTGACCTACAAAGCTAGAGGGTGCCCTCGGAAATTTCGAAAAATATGGACTAAGTGGAGGCGCTACCATGGACTGGAGTAGGACTGTCCGGGGAGAATGGGCGGGTGGCGGGGGAGACAGCCGGGGAGGCACGTTTGTCACTGAATCCAACATAGCTGTTTCTGGAGGGTTTGGGTCGTTGAATTGCCTATATACTGTGTCAAGACTTAGAGGATGAGAGAGACTCGGGGGCGAGGGGGGTGGCGGAAAAGGGGGGTATGCTGTAGAAGAGGGAGGGGAGTGGGAGGGCGGGAAGAGGGGCTTTTGATAGAGGCTTCTCAGTTGCTGACTTTCTCAGGAGTTAAGGAGGGGGGGGAGGGAGTTTGGGGTGAAAATAAAAAACAAGTTCGTCACGATGAAAGCTATGTACCTGACATTGAAAAGTTGCAGATTATCGGGAAGAGCGGAATGTTGACGCTCCCCCGAATTGTTTTTGTCTCCTGCACCCATGTTCCGCCTGATGCAACAATAAAAATAATTTAAAAAAAAAAAAAAAAAAGAAATGTTGGTTCCATTCAAAATAGCTGTTATTGAGGCAAAATTTCAGCAATTGTAAGAGAAACACTTTATCTGTGGGTAGATCCCCCATTTGCAAAAGTGCCCATTCCGCTGAGTCTAACCCAGCAGAGTGCGGTATTGAGGTGTACAGGGATATTACATCAATTGTACAAAGAATCCAACTTTCATCCACTTCACCATGTATATCCGAGATTTTAGTTAGGAAATCACTTGTGTCCCTGATATAGGAACTCCAACTTTGAACAAATTTTTGCAAGAAAAAATCCAAATATTTTCCGAGGGGGTCAAAAATGGACCCACATCCCGAAACTATAAGTCTACAAGGTGGATTTGTAGGATGTTTATGTATCTTGGGGAGCATATACAGTTTAGGACACCGTGGATTGCTGGTAATCAAAAAATTCTTAATTTTCTCATCTATCCATCTGTGTTCAGTAGCTGCTTGTAGTAGATCCTTGAGCATTGATTGTAGTAATCCTATGGGATCTTTGTCCAGAAGTTGATATGTATCAGAATCAGAAACATGTTCATCGACTTTTGCCATGTAAAATTGCTTATCCATTACCACTATCGCACCTCCTTTATCGGCTGGTTGTATCTGTATTGTTGAGTTCATGGCCAAATTGTGTAGTGTCCGTTGTTCTGATCTTGTTAGGTTACCATGTTTCTTTGACTTGTAGTCCAAACTTTGTATGTCTTTTTTCACCATTGTCTCGAAGGTGTCAAGCATTTTATGCGAAGTTGGAGGTTGATACGTACTCTTAGGTTTGAACCTCTTATTATATTCCGTTAAAATGACTTCTGTTGTTGGTGCTACGTTACTGAAAAAATGTTTTAATCTCAGTGTTCTCATGAAACGATGAAAAGCTCCTTCCAATTTCATTTCATTAACTCTAACTGTTGGCACAAAAGATAATCCCTTATTTAGCACTCTTATTTGTTGCTGTGTGAGAGTAAGAGATGAGATATTGATAATCAGACTACTGTCCTCCCGCTCCTTAGGGATTTTCCGGCCGTTTCCTCGCCTGGTTTTTCGCTGGTGATTGTGACTGATGGTTGACTCGTGGGTTGTAATCCTTGATCTTGTGTCTGGGACAAAAAAGCCACATTGCCACTGGTTGTAGGTTGTTGAATGCTGTCCGAGGAAGTCGCCTGAATCTGGCTATTTAATTGAACTGGACCGCGAGTAATTGATGTTTCCTTGTCAGTTACTAAACTCTCT
This sequence comes from Lissotriton helveticus, assembly GCF_964261635.1. Taxonomy (NCBI): domain Eukaryota; kingdom Metazoa; phylum Chordata; class Amphibia; order Caudata; family Salamandridae; genus Lissotriton; species Lissotriton helveticus. Next base: position 994,842,323 of record NC_136067.1, read on the forward strand.
TCTGAAGAGTGTGTTGGTGCTTGTGCTCTTTTCGGATGGTATTGTCGACGGGCATAGATCTCCGCCCAAGTGTACACTTCATTAAGTTTGTAGTCTATAGTATCTCGTTTGTATTTCCTGAGTTTGCCCTCTTGAAGTTCTCTACTGTATTTTTCAAGTTTCTGAGTTAATCCATCTAGGCTCATTTGCCATGAATCTATTTCCATCCTTGTTTCAAGTTCTGATTTTAATATTGAGATTTCTTCTTCAAGTTCCCGGATTGTTTTAGATAACTCCTCAATGATCAACAGGATCAAATCCAGCGAACATTTATTTAGTATGTTGTACCACTTTTCCATGAATTTCGCGTTTAAATTAAACCGAAACAACATTGGTTTAATGGATAGTGTTAGACCTCTGGGAATCCGTTTTGCTTTATGGTATTGCACCAATGTTGATGCATGCATTTTCTGGTTTAACTGGCGTCTGGTTAGATATTCAAGTTGTTTTAATGGTTGACTTATAGAGCCCCCATGAGCATCCATTGTACGTATTTCCTGTATCATAGAGTAGATATTATCAGCCTGTTCTGATGTGTAAGCCATTGTGCTAGCTCTATTGTCCGTCATGGCTGTAATATTGTCAAACTGCATCTTAATTTGGGTGCTTCCCCACCGGTTGACAAGAATATGAAAACACTGTTAAGGGGGTTTGTGAGGAGCACTCCTTTTTTTTGTGTTACTTAAGTTTCAATGTAATCAAACGGTGCGGCAACTAATCAGGTTTGTCACGCCTGTCAGTAAACATGAAGGTTAAGGTGAGCGATAATCTCAGCTAGTTGCGCACAGTACACTTGGTGTGATCCTACACCTTATGTATTTAAACAACCTCAAACAAAATATAACAGTCAATCAGTTATTTTATTTTCATATACTGATTCATTTAAAGTTTTTTAGTTAATCATTCCATAAACCATTCCGTAAACTGTTGTATAATTGTAATACAATCATATGTACATAATTTTTCGCATTATATTTCACAATACAATGAGTCCTATACAAGTTTAACACCACTCATCATACACGACTTATCACTCATATTTTTTGGTAGTCATTGTGAGTCTTAATATTCGTACTACGTTCTGATACTCTTGGTTTCTCGTTTTTTAACTTGTAGCTGATTGGACATACTCACTACACTTAAAAGGTATGACATGAGATAAGTGTAAATATAGACCCCCATGACACATGTTTTTGAACATATACTTATAGTTTCCTGTTGTTTTCATTTCTCCTTGTAGATCAGCCCCTGATGAAGGCACCATGGTGCCGAAATGCATTGGGCATGTACAAAAAATATGAGTGATAAGTCGTGTATGATGAGTGGTGTTAAACTTGTATAGGACACATTGTATTGTGAAATATAATGTGAAAAATTATGTACATATGATTGTATTACAATTATACAACAGTTTACGGAATGGTTTATGGAATGATTAACTAAAAAACTTTAAATGAATCAGTATATGAAAATAAAATAACTGATTGACTGTTATATTTTGTTTGAGGTTGTTTAAATACATAAGGTGTAGGATCACACCAAGTGTACTGTGCGCAACTAGCTGAGATTATCGCTCACCTTAACCTTCATGATATATATGTACAGCACTGATAGACCCTCAATCATTTACAGACTCTGCCTTCTTTTGCCGATAAAACATATAATGCAAGACGGTTCTGAAGCACCATGCCCTTATAGAGACCATCTCCCCATCAACAAGCAATAAAGCCTGAGCTGTATTCACTGACAACTTGTCCACTAATGTTGACAACCTTCCAATCTTTACATCATTCAGAACCACTCTCAAGCTGGGTATCAATGCACCAAACATATTTCTGACAATTTCTCCTGCACTTGTGCCACGTTTCTCTCTATGCGATTGCTTCCCTTCCAACGGCCACAAATCTTCCAAATGGAATATTTAAGGAAATACCACGGCCAAATAACATGTTCCATACCAATTTGGAGGCAGTCGAACATATGCATTTCTTCCACATACGAAATACACATTGGGCACTATGGTCAATTTATCCAATAGAGCCTTCTTTATTTATTCTTCAATCAGTAAAATATGCTCACATTCACTCTCTCCTACAAATACTTTATCATAATATGTCTGAGGTTGTCTGATACATAGTTCCCGCCTTTGCTGAAAATCTAAAGCTATTGGACCAGAACTTCCCTTTGCCTTATGATATAGGTCTTCTTGGGTCCATAGAATCATCTCATGCTTGGGGTCAGGCCTAAATAATGCCTGTCTGTGTCTATCCTCTATTTGGTCCACAAATTTCTTTTCTATGTCAGATAACATACAGGTCTAATTGTGTCTATGGGCATATGCTGTGTCTAAAGTTACTGTGGGCACAAAATACTTTGACATCCTGTCTTCCTTCTTATAATAATCATACCTGTTCAAATATTTTAATACAGGAACTTCAGGGAGCACTATATCATAATTAGAGTAATAGTACTCAAAATGGGCTTTACCATAAAAAAAATCTACATGTGATGAAATAAGTGAGAGGTAAGTGATGATATCTAATACCCTTCTACACTGATGCTGGCAACTGCATACACACATAGCAATCCTTTGCCTCCATCGTGTCTACATACTCATACAACAATCTTGCATATGAATTCAGCGTAAAGTCCCCCTTAGAAAGGTCTACATGTAATAGATGACTAGTTTCTCTTATCATCTCCTCAGCTCACTTTAATGCTCCCTCCCTTATATCTGGTGTAGAAGGTGTAGGTGTCCCTCATTCCCCTTCTTCCACGACATTGGACTCGACTATGGATGTGATAATCTCTACTGTAATAACTACGATTACCCCCACTATGAGTGTGCTTATCATGCATTTCTGCCTACACCCTGAATTTCCAGACTCCATTGTAATTCAGTTCACCAATTTAGTGCAGGAATGAAACAACAAAGCCACTCCTCTTCTTCTCAAGATTTTTGCACACAAAGTTTTTATAAGATTCCCTTTGGATGTCTAGCATTCTTCTGTATTCAGTTTGACAATGATAGTTTATAGTTCATGAATACCATCCCTATCCCTCTTTCTTCTTCTACTGATAAGTCCCTAAATGTATTCTTCTTCCACTCAGGTTTAGGTTATCTTCTTTGCAGTGCAATGTTCATATACTTTATTGTCTTTTATTCACTTTAGTTTTCATCATAGATTATATCATTGCCCAGAGCATCAACAACGAGTTCCAAGATTTCCATCCGAAGCGCTGCCAGTTCTCGAGCTGAAGTCTGGCGGCCAAACGTTGGGAATGTAAGTTGATTTAGGATCAGGAGTCTCAATCCACTCAGCCTTGGAGGATCAGGTACCGTCAGGGTCAAAAGTCCAAGAGCCTCGACTCCTCAAACCAACAGTTCAATCTCAATAATCAAGGTGATCTCTCCATGTCTCACTCTCCCGGACCTCAGCCTCCCAGACCTCCTTGGTCACTGCATCTGTGACTAGGTATATCCACACTGGAGCAGCGTACTCTTGACACGGCACTCGTTCTCTTTTTGATCTCCTTAGGCCCTCCTGACTTGTTTCTGTCTCACTTAGCTCAAATTCAGAAGTCTCAGAGATGGGAGCAAGATCCTTTTCTGATGTAAGCTTCAGATTCAGTCTCTCTTTTCTCACTGGCCACCCTTCACTTCCAGCTTCAGTTCTGCTCCCCACTTTGGCCTGATCTGCGACTGTCTGATCGGTTGGATCTGATTCTGCTTCGATGCTAACATATCCGTCGTCCTCGATGTCTGTGCCAGGATCTAGGGCAGCACGATCCCCTTCGACTCGACCCAGTGGATGATCTGCTTCAGTAGAAACTCTCACAGCTTGACTTGTCCCCTTTTTGAGTATTTATTCTCACGTGAGTGTCTTTGATCGAGTGGAGCTGTTTCCTATGAGGGTGCTGGAACTCTACGGGTGTGAGAGGTGTGGATCCAGTTCGGCAAGCCTCTACACTTCAAAGCTGTGCTAGTAGCCATAATCACCTTGCAGAGTCCTCGCCAACGTGCATCAAGGCAACTCTTCCTCGTGTGTTTCCTGACCAACACCCATTCCCCTGGGCTCAAGTCATGCAGAAGTTCTCTCAAGGTGGGTGCAGTTGCCTGGTGAGACACAGAATTAACCACATCAGCCAATCCCTTTCAATAATCAAGAACCAAATCATCAGTGATGTCTATTAATGCTGTCGCTGGCAATGCAGGCAAACATATCGCCCTCCCCATCAATATCTTATGGGGGGATAATCCTGTTCTCCTATCTGGAGTGCTACGCAAACTCATCAGCACCAAGGGCAGTGCATCTGGCCATTTCAAAGACGTCAACGAGCAAACCTTTGCCACTCTCATCTTGATAGTCCCATTTATCTGCTCCACTAGGCCAGAAGCCTCCAGCCTATAGCTACAATGCAGTCTCTGATCCACTTGTAAGGCAGCACACAACAACTTCATAATGTTACTCAAATGCTTTGGTAACCAGGAAATATATCCTTGGGCGCTCAACAAATGTTAGGGTTAAGTATATCAACAAATATCCAAATATCTGGTGCTTCTAAGGGAGAGAAAGTTGGTTACCACTTCAACCAGATTGATCTCCTCAATTGAGGGTAAAATAAACAAATGCAAAGTCCCCCTGAGCACACTTTAAATTTTTTACAGTATCCAACAAAACTCTTGATCCAAGTCCAGGTTCAGTTTTTATTTGTAATCTTCACATCACAATGCAGCCTGGTAGTTTGTGTCTGAAAACAGAGGTTGATCTTAATATTCTCAAATGCAGAAAATTACCAACACGTGTTTTGTTGTGCCAAATTAATGCTATTCCGTATGGGGAGATGGTGAGGGCCCAGAGGAACTGTTCTGACAAACTGAATTTAAGGAAACCATTGAAGATATAAAGATCAGATTTACTGCCAGGGGTTACGACCGAGGTGTAGTTGACAAGGCCGCTAGCAGAGCGCATAAACTGCACAGAGGAAACACCCTTAAAACAGTTAGTAAGACAATTAAGATCGATGGCAGTGAAACAATTAGATTGGTGACTAATTATAGTTGTGATAGTAACAAACTGTACAAGATTCTCAAAAAGTACTGGCATTTACTGACATCTCTCCTCACAAAAGAAGAGTGTCCATGGAGAAAGGACTATGCCGTTTATTCATAACACCCCAAAAGTGCAGAAACGATCAGTAGAAGCCTCCTAAACCAGGAGTAATTAGGAATAATTTTCTATTCCTAATTTTTTTGCACCTTTTACACCACTTTTTAATTTTTTCACACTCACGTCCCCAGGTAAGGGTGGGCCTTAGCGTGCCCATACCGCCGGGGTTTTTCACACCCAGTCCTGATGAATTGCCGGGTAAATTAACACCGTTTCAATGGCAAGAAACATGTCGACTACTCTGTAGGAACCCACCACTCAATTAAAGTGGACTGGTCCCTCACATTTTTTAGATCTATTGTCTTTAGTGATCATTTAATAAAGTGTTATCTCAGATACACTACTGACATTTTTAAACCTCCATCACCCACTAATTTACATTTGCACGCAACACGACCTCTACTCACCATCCCGCTCCGCAGTAATTCTGGCGTTGCAGCACACCAAAGAGACACTCGGTCTCTTTGGTGGGGCCAGATGATGAAGCATGTCATCACTAGGTGGTGAGTGAGGGCCTTCCTTAACATCCCAGTGTGGCTGTTTTGGTGCTCCCGTGAACAGCATAGTCCTTTCTCCATGGACACTCTTCTTTTGTTTATAGAATACTGACCGGGGAACAAGAGTGTCAGAGTACTCTCCCTACCTCTCTCCTTGTCATACATTTACTGACATCTGACAATCTAATTTCACTGTATTTGACTGAGACACCTACCGTTACGTTTAGGAAAGGACTAACCTTAGCTAATATTGTTAGCCCACATTATCCCAAATCAGTGGCAAATAATTGGTTGAGCAATCAAATCAAAGGCTTCCATAATTGTGGACACTGTAGCTCATGTCGTTGGGCTATTTCTAAGATAACCCATTTTAACTATAATAATACGGGAGACTTTATGATGAACTTATTTTATTTTATTTTTTATTTATTTTTATTTTTATTTGCGGAGTTTTATATAGCGCTGACCTGACCGGTGGCTATCGGAGCGCTTTACAACAATTATAGGACATGTAAAAACACAAATACAATGATGGAGACAATCCCTGAGTACAAAAACTGAGATGACACAGTGCCAGAGAAGGGCTGGCTGGCGTAGAGTCCGGCCGAGTGCGTAGTCGATTATTTAGCGCTCAAAGAGCTCCTATCTGTTCACATTGGGATCGATCGAGGAACAGGATTTTGAGCTGGCTTTTGAAACTCGTAAAGGAGGGGTTAGTTCTGATGTGGGGAAGAATAGAGTTCCATATTTTGGGCGCATTTCCTGCAAATGATCTGGCCGCTGTTTTTTGTTTACGAGCTTTCAGTGGAATGAGAAGAAGGGTGTTTGAGCTTCTGAGGTTCCTGTTCTGACCAGCTTTTTTGAGTTTGGCAGCCATGTATTCAGGTTTGCCTGTGTGTAGCGCTTTGTGAGTAAGGCAAGCTGTTCTCAAATTAGCCCTCATTTTGACAGGGAGCCATTTGAGTTCTCTGAGTGCCGGTGAGATGTGCTCGTATTTCTTGAGTCCAGTGACCATTCTGGCAGCTGCGTTGAAAGTGGTTTTAAGGGGAGAAAGATGTGCTTTTGGAATTCTTGTGAGGGCTGCATTACCGTAGTCTAGTCTTGACAGCACAAAAGATTGAGTGGCTTGTTTGAGATCTTTGGGTGGGATGAAAGGTTTAATTTAGTTCAATAACTTAAGGATGAGGAAGGCGCTCTTAGCTGAGTTCTTTATATGATTGGTCATGTCCAGTTTCGGGTCTAGCGTGATGCCTAGTGATTTAACAGAGTCTGCCAGGATGAGGTTTCCATTGAGCGCATCTATCGTTTTTAGCCAATCTACCATTTGAGGGTTCTCTTCTTTGTTTGATATGAGGAGTAGTTCAGTTTTGTCAGGATTCAGTTCTAGGTCATTGCTTGTCAACCAAAGTTGCACTTCCTTCAGTATGCCATTGAGTCTTTCAATGTCCTTCGCAGATGAGATTTCTAAGTAGATCTAGGGATCATCGGCATACAGAGGGAAGGGTATGTTGGCTTCTTTGAGTAGGGTAGTGAGGGGTTGCATGTAGATGTTGAATAGTTGAGGGGAGAGCACTGACCCTTGAGGAACTCCCCTGTTGATTGGGTGTAGGTCCGATTCAAAGTTGTTGATTTTGATTCTCTGGGAGCAGTTGTGCAGGAAGGAGGAGAACCTTTGAGGACTATCTCATCGAGCCCTGCCCTTTCTTGCAGAGCTTTGATGAGGAGTTTATGATCTACCCTATCGAATGCAGCCGATAGGTCAAGGAGAATTAGGAGGCAGTATTGATCAGAGTCTAGAGATTTGCGGATGTCGTCGATGATGTTTAGGATCGCGGTTTCTGTGCTGCAGCCTTTCCTGAAGCCAGATTGATGAGAGTCAAGAAAGTTGATACTCTCAATGTGTTGTGTTAGTTGTTGTAGTACACATCTTTCTAGGATTTTGGCTAGAAGAGGGAGGTTGGAGACGGGTCTGAAGTTGTTCAGATCTGATGTATCAAGGCCAGGTTTTTTCAGCAGAGGGGTGACTTGACCTACTTTGAGGCAGTCTGGGACGATTCCGCTATTTAGGGAACTGTTTATAATCTTGCATCAAAGTGGGGCTAGGGCGCATTTCAGTTTTTTGGTAATTTGCGTAGGAAAAGGGTCTAAGACGTGCACGGAGGGCTTGGCTTTGGAGATCAAGTTGATTATCTATGCTTCAGGGATGGGGTGGAAGAGTAACCAGGGTTTGGTTACATCAATTGCGATACCACCTATGTAATTTATATTATTCTTTGTATATATCAGAAAATGTACATAGGAAGCACAATTAAGCGACTTCGAAACAGAATAATTGAGCACTTTAGAGCACTGAAAAATGGAGACACTAGATATCCGATAGCAGCACACTCTACAGAATTATGAAAATCCATTGAGATCATAAATTTAGTTTCCATGGCATAGAGCAAATAAGACAGGATGTTCGAGGTGGTAACCAGGAAATAGCTCTTAGGCGCAGGGAGGCTTAATGGATTATGAAATTGAGGGCTGTGGAACTTGGTCTGAATAATGATAATGAATTGCAATACTTTTTAGGACAGTGATCTGATTTTTACCATGGATTTAATAAAAACCATTATGGTTTACTTCAGGCTGTGTGTAATACCAAGTTGATGATATTAAATCAATTCACTCACGAGTAATGTGTATAATTTAGGTTATCTTGTGATAATTAATCAATTGAGAAGCTTTATAAAGCCTGTTACGTCTCCACCACAACTGGATCTCTAGGATAAATGTTGCTGTGCATAATAGGAATTTACTTTAATATATACAGAATTTATCAGATTCCCATATATGAGTGAACGGTAAATATGGTTATTAATAAAGTGGTTGTAAATATGCCATCCCCAATACTGGCACAGATGAGATTGTAAACTTAAGATATATCAAGTGTGATGTATTTTGATTGTATGTTAACTGATATGTTGAATTAGTAATTGTTTTGTTTGTCATCAACTTATGACTTCAAAGTGTTACAAGTGAATTTCTTCTTCAGTCCTGTGAGCTCCAGTAATTCACGTACTTATATTTGCTGATGCCATATTCAGATATTTCATCACTTACTATTTTTCTCTCTTTCATCTGTTATGCTCTTTTCCTATGGATGTTTATTACACTAACATCCTATTGGGGATATTTGTTATATATTGTTTGCCCCCCATTAGGAATTATCCCTTTAGTAAGTATACTTACTGGTGTTTGTATAGGTGTGTTTATTCGCATCTGCCAAATTTTGCCTTTAACAATTAGGTATCGATGGTATTCTATGTCAGAATAGGTACAATTGTTATTCTCAACTACGCTTACGTACTATTATGCGTCAAAGTGATATAAGAAATGGGATGAATATTACGTTTTAAATATTGATGCAAGACGGGCCCGTGGTGCATACTGTTGGGAATAGGAGTTAAGTTAGACATGCAATTTCGATACTACGATTACAATATGGCACTCTTATATATATAATTTTAGTTATCATTGAAACATGAGTTATCAATACATTTACTCATTTTTGGATGGTTTCTGGATATATTTATATTACCCAGATAGTAGAAGTTTGATGAATACTGAGGCACTTATATCGATATAAGATGGCGCCCGTGGTGCACGTTGTTGTGTTCACGGGTTAAGCTGTTTACGATACTTGGAAAGATGGCGCTCTTATTTTTTGCATCATCGAGACAGAAGACGTCTGACCCTATTGAGTACATTTATACTGAGGCAAGATGGTGTCCTTAGTATGACGCTAGCAGGAACACTGATTGTATAGAACTTGGTATTCAGTACAGGTATGAAGGGGTGATTGCTCAGTTGATGTACGGTATGAACATGTTGGACTGCATACTTGGTGCGGTTTTGAATGATTTTAGCTGATTACCCTGATATCGGGTAGTGGATATGATATTCTGGATTATTATTACAAGATGGCGCCTCTAAATTTGACGTCATAGAGATAGAAGACGTTAAATCTGTTTTGATTTTATTTATACCCGAAGCAAGATAGTTCTCGTGGTGCACACTACCGGGGACACTGATTTTGTAGAATGAGGTACTCAGTACAGGTAAGAAGGGGTGATAGCCTATCCGATTAATGGTATGCACATGCAGGACTGCATACTTTGGCTTTCTATTATGATTCTAGTTGATTATGGTGGTATCGGGTAGTACACTATGAAAGCGCTCTATCGAGGCGAGTGACTCTCAGCATCTTTTGCTGTTCTGTCATTTTGGGATTGGAAGTTTAACAACTCCATATATTTTGAAATGATTACACTGTTGTCATATAATTTAAAAGGTATTGAAGTGACTCATTCATAGCGATTTTTCCTGTTCTATTATTGTGGTATTTAAACGTTGACATTGTTGTACATTTTCAAGGTAACTGACGTGATACTTTTGTGAATGATACTATTGATGTTACTCCTCTTTTTCTTATACTAGGTCACGCACTTGTGATTCATATTAGCTCACTATGTGCCTTACTCAGTATTATTCAGAGATCTACTTCATTATGTACGAAATGTGTCCATGTGCGCATAACTAATTTTGGTGAGACTTGCTTTTTAAGTATTGTAGTGTAGACTTGAGCTTACAACCTTTGACCTTCTTTATGATCTTTTGATCTAATTAAGATGCCCTTTTACTTTTTTTATTCTTTCTCTTAGGTAGATAACTTTATTTAGTATATTTTCATGGGGATACTTCTCGTCTGATGCCTACTGAACTTGCAAGAAAAAGAAAGTTGATTACTCATGTTGTAAAAAGTTTTTTTAAAGAATTTCTTAAACCAAAGGGCATATTAGCATGAACCTCGTAAAAATTATTGCAGTTTTAGCGGCAGGAAAAACAGCGATAATGGGCTTGCTAATATGCATTATAGAATTCCAATAGAAGCCCAGGTTAGATGTGCAGGACATCTAACCTGGGCTTCTATTGGAATTCTATCACGCTTATTAGCAAGCTCATTATCACCTTTTTAGTTTCCTGCCGCTAAGACGGTGATAATTTTAACGAGGTTCATGCTAATATGCCCCTAAGTTAGTAAGAATCTCTAATTCAGTTTGTGATCATTAATTTAATATGGTTGTTTACTTATACAGGTTTTTGAAGTACCTAATATACTACGCTGTGGAGTATCTCCCTTTAGAATGATTTAGAACGTGACAAACAGACTGACTTTGGATTTTAGGGTGAATATACCTAGCTTAGATATGGGTTTGGGATACATGTTTCTGCTCTCTTACAGACACTACTTGGTGACTTATTACTTAACAGAGGTGATGACTATCCTTTTTTACACAGTGAGAACTAACTGTTTCCCTACATACTCACGGTCGTATTTGACTTTGCAAATTTATTGGAAATTTCTAATTTCTTGAGATTGCAGCCCTGAAGAAGTCTACTGTGCATTATACTGCAAGATCAAACACGTGTTGGCAATTTTCTGCATTTGAGAACATTAAGATCAACCTCTGTTTTGAGACACAAACTACCTGGCTACATTGATGTGAAGATTACAAATAAAAACTGAACCTGGACTTGGATCAAGAGTTTGTTGGATACTGTAAAAAATTGAAAGTGTGCTCAGGGTGACTTTGCATTTGTTAACTTCATGATGTTACTACGAAAGTGAGTTCCTCTGTCAGATTCCAAGGAAGTTGGAAATCCAAACCTCTCTAAGTAACAATTTTACCACTGTGAGACTGTCACATCTTCTTGTCAGATTCACCCCTACCCATCGTGAAAAGACACACACCACCACCAAAACGTATCTCAGTCCATTGCACCTGGGCATCTCTATAAAGTCTAATTGCATCCGATTGAAGGGATCTCCTGACCTTCCAATGTGACTCAAATCAACCACAATCTTCTTTCCTGCATTCATCTACTGACACGTAACATACCTGTGACACACTGCCTCAGCATACACATGGAAACGTGGATTGAACCATGTCTGATGAAACACCCTCACCATGGCGTCTCTTCCAAGGTGAACTCCTCCATGTATATGCCTCACCATAGGACTCAACAAGCAGTTAGGTAACACTGTTCTTTCATCTGTAAACACCCAAATACCATCACCTCTTTGCTCACAACCTGCTCTAACCCATGCTGTTTCCTCTTCTTCAGGAACCTCTTCTTGGAGTCTTTTAATTTCATCCCAGGTATCGGCTATAGCCAACATCATGCTGAGTTTGTCTCTTCTGTGCTCTCTCCCACATATTCTCCATTAAAAATACAAGCTTGTATAGCACAAAAATGAGCCACTTCGTCAGCATAGTGGTTTCCCTTGGTGACAAAATCCTCCCCCTCCCGTGTGCTGCACATTTCACCACTGTTGTTTCCATTGGTTTCTATAATGCTTCTAACAGTTGTCTCACATATTCCCTGATGACGTTAAGAACCCCCTCTGTGACCATAACTGCCCAAAGTCGTGAACTACTCCAAACCCATACTGACTGTCTGTGAAGATAGTCTCTCAGACTCGGTCAGAGATGAGACATGCACGTATCAAGGCAATCATTTCCACCACTTGTGCAGAGAATACTCCCCGTAAACAAGCAGCTTCAACAACTGCAAAAGTGGCTCTCAAAAAACCTCCATTGTCTCTTAAACATGAACGATCAACAAAAAGGACCAGATCAGGTTCAGGTAAGAGTTCATCAACAATGTCGGGTCTGGGTTTCATAGAGAGCTCAGACACATAAAGGCAGTCATGCTCCTCACAATCTTCTCCTTTAATAGGTGGGTATAGCATCAACATGGCAGGGTTTAACATAGCCTAGTTATCACAAGCACTGAGGCTTGAATTTGTTGCCCACACTCCACTTGGTGTATATTACACCACAATATAAATATACAATTTTGTCAATGTATTACAATTTCATTTTTGTTTCTTGGAAAAAATAATTTGAACTCAAACAATACGTAAAACAATGTACATTACATTGCCTTTATATCAAAGGTTAAATCATTATTTCTTTCATATGCATGTACTGCAACAAAAACATTTCTTTCACAAAATCAATTCTTTCACAAAATCAAAATCAGTTCATTGTTGGTGCCCAATGCATTTCGGAACCAGAGAAGTTCCTTCTTCAGGGGCTAGTCTGTAAATGAAACATATAATAAATATAATCAGAGTCCATGCTTGACTCAAGATCACAAATCATATCCTATTTTTATACCACTAATAAATGGTGCATGACCAATTTAATGCTAACACCCAATGTATGTGAATGGTATGTGGTGTTACCCTACCTTCCTCTGGTGTGCAAATGTTGCATAGACCTGTTTGCCTGTATTAAAAATCATAAGCAGTCACAAATCAATGCCACAACTCTGTCAGATGTCACGTATATGTCATGATCCACATGGTTACTTATGTGTCAAGATCTTACCTCGACATCCTCTGTCAGTAACCAGTATCTAAAAAACAAACAATAAGTATCAAACGTCTGCATTAATGCCACCAGGTTGTTAATAAAGCGCTCATACAGAGCACTCCTCTACCGATGTACTAGCTGACAAATCTCAGTATCTTACCTCGTTCTTTTACCCCTAGGACGTGGTATCTGTAACAGAATATAGAGACCAATACAGTGTCTGTTAGAATACGCGAACTGCAACAGTCATTCCCGGTTATCATCATACGTCGTAAACACCAAAGGTTCAAATCGATGTTGAAACAAACTCCTACCTTAGAACGGTGCGCAACACCGCTTATGAACGATTTCTGTATTTTCGAGTGAACTCCCGAGTGCTATCGCGGGTCTCATAAGATCTGTGACGATTCCAAAATAAACACTAAAAACGGGCTACCATGTTGATTGGAATGACTGAGTTACTAAAGGCGGCCGCCATATTGAAATTATCCCCGCAAAGGTGATCTAGTTATAAATGCGCTATCATGAGGCATTATCCGATTAATATCGCACTTGACCAATAGACAAATAAATCTTTTCGGATTCAAACATAAATCTCAAACATCTATAATAATTATTCATACCAAAAAATTAGGAATAATCGTCATCAGCGAGAATATCTAACACAGCTGACTCAACACGCAATAGTCACAAATTGTATTTTAAACCACCACTGCAATGCTTCTAATAGTGAACTTTAATAACATCACCTTATTCATAACGAGCATTACCCCATGCCTATATCTACACATCAAATATGCTTCCTGATGTATTCTTATGAATTGTCCATAAACATGTGATGTATTTACAATCAGCTTATTTAGTGCTCACAAACCTCAACGTTAACAAATATACTAACAGTCCAATATTTATCCGGTATTTGAGTGCCTTAAACAAGGAATTAATCACTCTGACTACCTACTAAGGTAATGTGTCTAATCACATGTTGTGAATAGTCTTCTATGTATGTGCACACCTGTGAGTCCCATGTCAACATGATAATGCTCTTAGATGAAACAAGACATGTCTAATCTGTCATTTAATCCTTCGGGGATCATAGATTCTAAGGTTTTTATCCAGTAGACTTCGCGTTGAAGCAATTTCTTATGGTTATCTGAGCCTGGCCTAAGTTGTACTTGCTCGATAATATGAAAACTTAACTGCGAAATTGAATGATTTGCTTCCGTCCAATGTGCTGCTAAAGCTAATGTTACATTTTTTGTTTGGATGCGACTTTTATGCTCAGTAAGCCTGATATTTAGTATACGTTCTGTCTTTCCAACGTATGCCTTGCCACACGGGCACTTTATACAGTATATCACGTTGTGAGTGTTGCAATCACTCGTGTGCCTTAATGGTATTTGTGCTCCTGTTGTTGGGTGCATTAACATATTTCCTGTGATGACATTGTTGCAGTGTATGCAATTGTAACATTTTAGAGTGCCTTTGCTTTCCCTTGTATTGTTCCTTATTAGTGGTTTTAGATAGTAACTCCCGTAAATTTCTCCCTCTGGTGTATGCATGTAGGGGCAAATCCTTGTAGATGTTATTAAAATCTGGTTCATTGGCCAGGGTTTAACATAGAACATCTTTTCAAAGTAACATTTTCAGGTGCCAGTATAACTTGCTCATACTTGGCGAACCTATTGATAGTCAGGTACTGAGTTTTAGTTCTTGTCATCAGAAGTTCCACTGAGTGCGGGACATATACAGTAAGGGGATGAGCCATCACAATGCTTTCACATCTCTCAATGCTGACACCTGTTGTAGCAATGGATCTGAGACATCCGGCCAACACAGAAGCCACTGGATCTAAAGAGCCTGTAAAATAGGCCACTAGTCTACGAGAACCCCCATGTGACTGAGTTAACACTGCCAATGCGCACCCTTCTCTCTCGTGACAGATTATTATTATAATCAGGCATTCCCAGAGCTGGGACACGACATAAGCTTTCCCTCAGCTCTCGGAAGGCCCTCAAACAATCGACATCTCATGGTATCACAGGATCACTTGCATGCTTCTGTGTCAATTTTAACAACGGTTTTGACAAAAGAGAAATGTTTGGGATCCACTGTCGACAATAGCCGACCATTCCCAAAAACATTCAGACTTCCTTTGGCGTCTTTGGTATACTCATTTGCAAAATAACCTCTATGCGATCTGGTGTCACCTTTCTTTTTCCTTTTTCAATTTGATGCCCCAAATACTGAATCTCAGACAAACAGTATTGAAGTTTGGCTGGGGACACCTTGTGTCCATTCTCTGCCAGATGATTCAACAAAGCCACAGTATCTATCCTGCAAGCATCTTCCGTCTCTGAAGCAACCAGAAGATCATCTATATACTGGACAAGAACTGAATTCTCGGGCATTGTCAGACCCTCAAGATTCTTTTTCAGAATTTGACTGAAAATAGACAGACTTTCTGTATACCCTTGTGGGATACAACACCATATTATCGCGCGGTTCTCCAGCCGGAAAGCAAATAAAACTTGGTTCTCCTCATGAAGGGGTATTGAGAAGAATGCGTGACAGAGGTCGATGACCGTGAACCATTCAGCTTCACAAGTTGTTTAAAACAAGATTACAGCTGGATTCAGTACCACAGGACAACATGGAATTATAATCTCATTAACCCTCCACAAATCCTGTACTATTCTATACTTGCCACTAGGATTCTGCAACCCCATTATAGGTGAATTACAGGCGCTTCTTCTTATCTCCTTCAATATGCCTTGAGCAATCATAGATTCAATCACTGGTGTTATTACCGCCACTGTCTCTGGTGTTAACATATACTGTGGCGTCCTTGGGAATTCAGCATTTGGCTTAACCTGTATTTTTACTGGCTCTTCTCCTCGAATCAGACCTATCTCTTCTCCTGTAAAATCCCACACCACAGAATTTACAGAGTCCCTCAAATCCATCGGTAATTCCTCTTTGGTTAGTACAATGAACATTTCTGCACACAAATTCTGATTTCCCACCTTAAAGGCAGCATTGTCATCACAGGTCTGAAATTCCACCCCCTCAGAGTACAATAGATGGTACAATTTAATTTGCACAAGAGGTCTCTTCCTAATCGACAAACCGGACTCGAATCACACACTACAAATTGGTATCGGTCCTGGAAAGTTCCTATTCTCACAGGTAGGTCATTGGTTAAAGGTAGTTAATCATCTTTTGGTTAGTAACTCCTACCACCTGGATCGATTGTCCAGAGAGTGACAGATTGGGGACTACTGCTGACCTTACAGTAGATCGGGCTGCACCAGTGTCAATTAAAAACGTGATTGGATGACCATTGACATCGCCCTCTACAATGGTCCCCTCTGATCTACCTATGAGACTGCTCCTAGGGTGCAGTCTTCCTCCTCCGCTCATGCTTTCCTTGTGATGTGTTCTGATCACAACCGTCAGTCAATTCAATAAAAGGCATATGCTGATACACATAATTTCCTGCTGCAATTCTTGGGGGTAGGGGCACTTGCACCTGAGGTTTTAAACCTCCCCCATACATGGACCTAGGTCTAGTCACAGTGTTCAATCCATCAGATCCCTGCACAGTTTCTTAATTTTGCATTTGATTGGTAGGATTTGAGCGACACTCGCACTTCCAATGCCCGATTTTGTGACAATAATGACAGGCAGTGTTTCTCCTCGGGTTAATCCATTCTGTTCCTGTCCCTGTAGCCATTCCTCATCCTCTCCCCAGCCCTGGGTTAGCCGTCATGTTTTGTCCCATTCCTCAACCTCTCCCTTGCCGTCGATCCATTGTACCTCGGTTCCTCTGCATAAGGTCTGGTCTTTCAGCATTCCTCAGCTGTACCATCATCAACGTATCATTCATTTTCTAATGTGTAGACTCTACCTGGTCACTACATTACTTAGCATAATGCAGAATTTTATCCACCGACTTATTCTGCCAACATATCAAATGCTGCTGACTCATCAAACTTAATTCAGCCCTCAATCCCAACACAAATTTCGAAACAAACTGGCCCATATCTTTTTGTTCAAGGGCATCTAAGCCACTATGCTGTTTAAAAGCCAATAAGAGTCTTTTGTAATAATCATGCACTGACTCTTTCGGCTCTTGGGTGGTACGATCAATCTTGAGCCAATCGATAGTTCGAGGGGCTACCTTGGACTGGAGCCATGTAATTGCATGTTCATATTTTTTCATCACTTCAGCGAAAGGGGCATGAGTTACGGGATCCCTAGCTGGTTCTGAAGTGGGCTATTCAATTGCAATTAAGCATGCCGCCCACAAATTCCCCGGAACCACAATGTCAAATAAGGTATTTAAATCTATCCACAGAACCTTAGAAATCTTCACAAACTGATCAATTTGTTTCTACCACTCCGCAGTCTTTATCCTCCCCCAGCCAAGGGAAGTTTCCTACTCTCTCTGGCCCCCCCCTCCGGATGGCAGAGTATCCCCATTCCTTTCTTGACATTCATTTTCTTGGACCACTTCTCTTTCCACCGATCCAGTTCTTTCCATACCCTCATTCCTATGACTAATTCTCGAATGTGAGCTTTCAGCCATACTATTATCTTCTCCTCCAATTCCTGATCTTTATAATTTAACCTGTGATTTTCCTGCAACATTTTCGTTTTTGTCAAATCCACATTGTACCTTTGCGCCAACAGAACCAATGCTTCATGTACTCTTTTCGCCTTCCTAGTGACATCCTTAGCCACAAAAAGCAATTAATCTGGCTCATAAAGATTCACCCTTTCCAGTGGCTGATTCCCATCATTCACCTTGTCGACCTCTGCCTTCAATTTCAGCACATCCAACAATTTTGCCTTCACAGCAACTTCAATTCTTCCTCGATTTGTCACTTTTCATGGTCCTTCTCTATCACAACTTCGACTTCTTCAACCCTCTTCTGTCCTTTCAACTTAGATGTTGGGCCGGCCTTCTCTTTCACAACTCTGACTCCTCAATCGACTTTCCTATCCCATTCGAGACACCAGGTCGTGCTCTAAACATCTCTTGCCTCATTCCAAATTCAGCTGAACTCCTCATACTCTCCCGTACTGGTGGAACCCACATTTGTAGTTCTGACCTAGAATTTGCCAGTGCTCCTGTCTGCCTCACTTCTGATCCTGTACTCACCCTTGAGGGGTCTGCCGTTGTCCCCAACGCGGTACTTGTCTCCACAGGTCTCACTCATTCCCGTTTGACGTGACTCGCACTCTCTCCCGTACTCGTATTGTATATCAAGACTATGGGTCCAATGGTAACCGGCACCATAAGGGCTTCTGGTAATTGTATGTTGCAATTATTTCCCCTCATCACCGTATACCCTACTCCTGATTTTAGCGAAATTCTGCCCACTACTCTTAAACTTACACCTGTTGGAGCAGATCCCACCCCTTCTAGGCTTCCCTCTAACGCTCCTTGTCTTCCCTCCTCCAACTGAGGATTGTACAGTGGAGGACGCTCTACCAACAATCTGTCTAAAAAGCTTTCATCCGTGTCACTATCATCTTCTGGCCGTGCACTAGCTCCTGTTAGTAACAATGGATACAGCCTCTCTCCTTCTATGGTATCTACTCTCCATTTCTTCAACTGAGCATCCCACCTGGCACCTGATACGACTTCATTGCTTTCCACATCCTTCCCTGAGAATTTTCTCTTCTCCTAGCTAGGGCTGCCCGCATCCATGCATCTAACGCCTCAAATTGTGTGGGTCTAGGTGGGGGTTTCAATGAAGACATCACCCCTCTCAATTGATATAGCACATCCAATCAAAATGACCTATACCATGGAAAAGCCAATTTTCCTTCCTTTTCTGTAATCTTATGCCAATTTTGGAGCCACTCTATGGCCTGCAATCCTACAATCGTTGCTATATAATGTGCTGGGGTTTCCTCTGGCAGCGCTTCTTCCCCAACCCAAGTCACTACACCTGAATCTCTCCCACATAGGTCTTGCAATACCTTAAAACATCTCATTTTTTAACTCAATTGTTACAAACCACAATTTTCTTCTTTCCAAAATGTTGCCGAAAACCCTCCAAACCCAGTGCGGCGTTACACCAATCGGCCTATCAAAGTGCGGCACTCTCTGACGTCACTGTTCCCTCTGTGCAGCGGTTCACCCTCCTTCACAATTTCACCTCGTACATTCGCTCTCACATTCACACAACCAAGTAACTGATTACCCGAAAAGCTACTAAACCAAGTAACTACCTGTCAGGCAGCCACAGTAACTCACAGTTACAAAAAAACAAGTAATCGTCTGTCATCTAAAAGATTGATAGTATACACCCACTCAAGAACCTTTGTATTCCGGGACCCACGACCTGCCTCAGTCACACGAATCACTGTGGGACTCTACAAAATCCACTCACTCAAAGTTCCCTACCCCAAGTGAGCTGTTGATAGCTCTCAACAACACCCACATTGATGATCAGACAATTACAATACAAAACTATCCCGGGATCTGGGACTTCTCTTGAGTCCATTTTCCAAAAACCTCCTGAACCGCACGTGTTCGGACCAATAACCTCACGTTCACTTGACTAATATTCCAACTCCGCACGACTTCACACAATCAATCCACTGCAATCTAACACACACAACACTATTCATACTCACACTACCGCTATCTCCACCGCACTATCAGCTTCCGCCGACCTCCGGCAACACCTGCCGTCCTCTGCTCTTGGTCATGGGCTCTCTTTTGGGCTCTGTAGGTCTAGTTCAGTTCTAGATTTTCTACCTCTTCCCTCACTTCTAGAGGCAACCATCCGAATCTGCTACCAATTTATGAGGCCAAATTTTGTATCCTAATTTTACCTAGGGATGTCTAGTCGATGGTCTTTATTGCCTGCTAAGAAGTGTGGAGGGAAGAAACAAATTTACAAGATATACCTTTTCCCTCCCATCGATCTTAGTAACTTCAGACTCTGAAATTAGATTGTGTTTAATTTATTATAAAACCAGAAACAACTGAATATAAACACACCTGAAGATCAAGGTATAAAGATACAAGAAAACTAATACAGAGCCCAATCTACGAATATAGTTCATGTGGCAAAATAGGCACAGAACAATGAATTCCAAAATCAGAAAACAGCTGAGTATAGACACTGCGTCCAAATCACTGTTCCCAAGAGGACGCGCGCCTGCGCGCGCACACACTTCTCTACCCCCGAGCGCGCAGTCCCATGTGTGCACAGAGGGCACATCCACCGAGAGTATTTGCGCCGCCGCCGCTTTTAAAAGGCGCGTGGCACGAAAAACTGGCATTTTCAGATTGCGGCAAAAGGAGTGTGTGCTTTTTCTATTGCCCTGAAGCGCATTTGTTTGCTGTAATGTTTTATTAGTAACGCGAGGCTGCTGGGGAGATTGAGTGCTTTTCTTTAAGTATCCATGTTAATTGCAGCCTCTTCATGAGCGGCGATTAACATGGATACTTAAATAAAAGCACTAATTCCCCCCACAGCCTCGCTTTGCTGGATTTGAGTGCCCTCCTAATTAGGTGATAGTTCCCGGTAAGGGAAGACCCCTCCCCTTTCCACCTCTTTCATCAGACAGGAGTAAGAGGCATTTAAGGGTCATATTTGCTCTGTAGATTACGGTAAAGGTAAGGGACAACGGCCGGGTAAAGAAGCCAGGAAGGTTTTTTTTGTGAGGACACAATCAGACCACATTTCTGAGGCAAGGGATAAGAGGTGTTGGGCTGAGGAGTGCTGTCCTGGCTCTTGTTGAAGGTGAGCGAAACGTCAAAATACGGAGCTACCTTGCCACTACCCTACCTCGTTTGGGGAATACATTCTATTTCTTTTCCATCTGTGTCCCTCGTATTTGCGTGTAATTATGTTCCTGTGAGTGTGCAAGTTAGCTCAGGCTTCTAAACGTCCACAGGTTTAGGGCCGCCCGGTACTTAGCGGATCAATTTCAGGTTGTTACATAAACCTGTGTGGCATGGAAGAGGTTAACTGCGCGGCTGCGATGAGTAGATGTTTATTGTGAGCAATTCGGGTTTGGCCGTTAGGGTACATCAATAAATGCAGGAAGACACATGCAACAAAGTAAACTTTGCATTTGAAAGCTGCTCGCTGCAATGTTTCACTGTTCACAAAATAAGTTTGTAATTTAGGGTCCGCTAGTTCCAATGCATAGCTGCCAAGGTTTCAGATTGCCATGTGTGATATTTTCATAATTTCAAGGTAATTATGAGTGACATTTCAACAAATATGAGTGGCATTTTTATGCGTACAATATCAAAGAATGAAAATGAAGGAAACACTTAAATATCAGAAACTTGTTTGAGGAATGAGAAACTCTAATATCTTTAAACTGTTGTAAAGCAACAGAAACGTAAGGGCACTAAACTATTAAAACAGTTACAGCTAATCCTCATGAAATAAATGCAGTTTTTCGAACATGCGTGGGTCATGTCAGTTGACAGATACTGTGAAAGGCTATAGTTTGTACGTTTCTCTTTGTCAAAGAAATATGTCCAGGGTGTTAGAAAACCCATGTTTTGCCTAAAATACAATGCTTTTCCAGCTGAGAGCCCTTGAATAAGGCCTGTAGACCTTCTCCCCAGACTCCTCTCAGGCAGTGTGAAGAGAGAGAGGCCCATTAGGCAGAAGCTGACACTCTGCCTCCTGTGTTTGTTTACCGTCCAGGCTGCCTCAAAGCTGCTAGGAGAGGCCAACAGCCTGCCCTCTAGAAACTAGGCAATGCAGGTGAATGTGTTCCAGTTGGGCTGGCGAGCTGCTGCAAGCCCCTGCTTGGTCCTAACTATCCTGGGCACCGCCCATTCTTTTTGGAGCCAGGCTGCAGATGCGGAGTGAGCTGGGCTCCGAACAAGGGCGGCACGCTTCCGGCCTACATAGTACAGACGGCTAGCTTCAACGCAGTGTGGTACCTGGCCCTTTCTGTGAGTCACGGCAGCATTGCCTGCCTGTGCCTTCTGTAAAGTGTCACATTAACAAAACACACATCAGCAAAACACAGAAGTGCAAAATGGCCACAAGAAACTGCAATTTGCTCCACTCATAATCAACTGCATTCTTTGCAAACAAGCAGGTGTGCGTTGTGTGCCTATATAATGGTCAGCTGTGAAACGTGGCCATAATTAAAGAGGAATGTATAACCGCACGGGCTTTGCGTGGAAGCACATCAAGTCATTAGGATATTAAAATAAAGATACCTCAGGGGCTACATTGGGCACTTCCTGTGTCGAGAGCCAGACCTGTGCTGGCCGGCCTCCGCAAACCAACTCAGACCCCGCCCTCTGCAAGGCTGGCGCCTGGCATGATTGAGGGTCGTGGGTCCCCAAAAGAATTAGATTAGGCAGGCCTCTTGCATATGACAAGCAGGAGCTGCCTCTGAAGTGTACTAGCATTTCTTACTGGTGCGTCTGGCCCACTGAAAATAAAGCTTGGTAGTCTGAGGGAACCTTTTCACAGACATAGGGGTATCTAAAGTCCAGTCTATCTGCTGTCAAGGGCTTCATTTGTTAGCCTGCTGTGGCAGCTCATATCAGGGTGTGGGTGTAGAAAGGGGCTTGTGAAAGGATTGGGAGGCAAGGGGTGGCACGTCATGCAAATTGTAAGGAATAGGACTCCAATAGGCTGCCAACCTCAATTGAATAAAACGGATCAATGCACCATGTTTACATCTGTGCACACTGCACCATGTATGCCTAAAAAGGGAACCACTCTTTGGCAGAGCAATGATTTGTGAAGCTTCCTATAACCTCAACCCCCTATGTCCTATTTTCTTTTATACACCCATGTTTTATCCATGTTAATCGCCACTCGTGAAGGGGCTGCAATTAACATGGATACTTAAATAAAAGCACACAATCTCCCCCGAAGCCTTGCTTTACTACCAAAACAATACAGCAAATCTGCAAACAAGGCAGATTAATCTACAAATACACGATGTTTTTAAACGTGCTGTATTGTTTTGTTAGTAAAGCGAGGCTGCGGGGGAGATTGTGTGCTTTTATTTAAGTATTCATCTTAATTGCAGCCCTTCATGAGCTGCAATTAACATGAATACTTAAATAAAAGTGCACAATCTCCCCCTCAGCCTCGCTTTACTAATAAAACAATACGGCAAGACCAGGGCCGGCTTTAGCGCTGATGGCTCCCAGTGCGACAATGTTAGTTGGCGCCCCGCCCCCCCATGAGCACCTCCACCATGGATTCTCTCAAGAGCACCCTTTAACAGTGACCAAGTCCCATTAACCACTCTCTCTCAGATACATTGAGTTAGTTGTATAGCGCCACTCATACCATTAAAGGATGTCAGAGGCACTTTGCATCACACACACATTACACATAGACAACCAAACATACGTGTGTAAATCAGCGTATAGGAAATGCTACATAAGCCAAAGGACTAAAAGTGTAGGAGTCACATATGTCATCCATACTGGTAGGCCGTATAGTTTAGGAGTGCTTGGTGTGGAGAAGCACAAACTCCGAGTCGATAAAAAAAGAACCAGCATAGTTGGGAGTTTTGTTTAATAATAGTCAGCGCCCGGTGCGATCGCACTGCCCTAGAGCCACCTTGCTCAAGGGTCCTGTGACCTCAGTGACTGTCGCGCTAGGGTGTGCTGCTTCATAGGCCTGCCTGCAAGACTGGAGGTGAACTTCAGTATGGATTGTGGTTGACAGGCCTTTACAGTTAACCCAAAGTTGCCACTGTTAGGGTACGCATGATGGTGCAAAGACACCAGGGCGTCTAAAGTAAAGCAAGGGAATGTGCTCCCTCAGGAGATTGGTCTGGTGGACTGGTCATGAAGGCTGAACCTGGTTCCCCAGTTCCAAACTCGGCAGCTCTGACCATAGTGCCACATCCTCTTCTCCACTGAACACCATACTGCTCCATTGATAGAAACTTGCACTGCCTTAAGCTACAACCCAATTGTGGCCCGCTATAAACTCCTGGATGCGACACAATGAAAATTACGCATTAGACGAGAGTAATATGCTGCCTAAAATAAAAGTTACAAAATCATAGCGAAAGCAAACACTCATAGGGAATGCAAGTTTAAGTAAAGAATGTGAAATGTAAGCAGGAACAATATGGTTACCTTTTTGTTTTTACATTAATTATTTAGAGATCAATGAGTGCTTTTGCCAGTGGCAGAGCAGAAGTGGACACTGTCCTTGTCTTCTCTGGGCAAGACGGAAGAGACATAGTAATTTTCCTTCTCTACCTGCCCTGCCCCGAACTGCCACGAACGCCGAGCCTTATCTATGGGCCGTGGCTATTTCTGCCATCCCGGGACACATGTTTAAAATAAAAAGGCAGGGGAATGGAAGCTATCAAATTAAAGAAGTAGACTCACAGGAAGGCTGGTTGGGGCACGGCTAATTGATGTGTTAAATTCTGGCCTGCCTGCTCAGCGCTGTCAATGAATATTATATCTCTGACGCATAGCATTTTAAATTTGAAGTCACAGTTGCATGCTCTCATATGTTAGACAATTTTAGCATGCTGGTGCTGCCTCTTCGGCAGTGTGCCTCAATTGCAGTATTGTTAGAGGGGCGCTAGAATAAGTGACTAATGTATTTTAATGCGGTGATGTGGACACTTGCATTAAAATGTGTTAGTCAAAAGTCTGATGCGGCCCTACCGTAACTTAGCCCTGAAACTGCGATAAGTAAAATTATAATGACTTAATTATTATAATTTTATTTTTCCTGCTCAAAGAGAGCATTTGTTAAAGTTTTCATGTTAATCGCAGCGCCCACCATGAGCTGAAATCTACATCAAAACTTGAACAAATGCACACAATCACCCCGCAGACCAGCTCTATTAAGAAAAGAAATGCAGCAACACAGCTGCTAAGGTTTCAAATTGCTATGTGGGACGGTTTCAAACCTGCCTTAACACCGTTCACATGGATCTGTACGTGAGGAAATGCACCGTTTTTTCACTTTCTTTTTTAAGCAAAAGTTTGGAGTGATATTTAGCGCTGCACCCACACGCACACCTGGTTACTGGCGCACACAGCCTTTGAAGCAACGCACATAGACCTTACACTGCCGCACACAGAGGAAAAAATTAGAGGGAACATTGGTCTAAATCCCTTTTTTTGTACTTCCAATTTGCAGAATAATCTGTCCCTGCTCTACTTCTAAAGTGGCATCCCTTCCTAATTTCCCAGTAGGATTTCACAAAAAGGCAGGGGCGTAGCTAGAGCTTATGGCGCCCGGGGCTATCCCTCAGATTGCCGCCCCTGGGGAGGGGGCTGGGGAAAAAGGACCGAGAGTCACGAAGTATCACCGCTAATTGTTACCTCGATCATGCAAGTTACATGCACATACATGACACGGTCCAAGGCTACACAGTTAAATACACCGGTGACAGGCAGTACAAAGGAGAACACACAGACTGCCACCATACTAACACTTACGTTTGTGACATTTAATTGCAGCTCTCTCCAGCACCTGCACCGCCACATATGCAGTGCAATTCTTAAATAAAATATTGTAGCGTGAAGAACAAACTGACGACTTAATGTTCACTATAAGACAACACATCTTTGCAAACATGGATTTGTATGACTTAGATGCATTTCTCAGAATATGTATCTACAAAATGCAAAATGCTCTGACATCATCCTGAACATTTCTTTGTAAATATGTATGTTTATTATTTGGAATCATTTCTCACATTTTTTTGTAAAAAAATAACTGTAGAGTACTTTAACGTCGCCTGTGTGTGATATAAAATTTCAAATAAAGAAATAAAAACTTAGAAATTACCAGCATTCGCAGGGTTCTATACTTTATGGAATGTTCTCCGACACCCCACTGTACAACCGGCGGCCATGTCTACGTTTCTGCAGTTGCAGAGCAATGCCTGCAATGTTCAGCTCATGGTTTGTGCACCTGGAGTGGCGCAGCTGGCACCGGAAGTACAGGTAACAACAGCAGGGCGGACATAAAGGAAGCATAGCTGCCAAGGTTTCAGATTGCTAAGTGTGACATTTTTATAATGTCAGCGTAATTATGAGTGACATTTCAACAACTATTAGTGACACTTTTTTCGCTTTGATTTAAACTTATGAATTCTGTCATATCTAATGGTATATCAGCCAGCCTTCCTTCTTATGAACTGGGAGTTTTTGATAACCTAGCTGGACCTCCTATTAGCATGAAGGATTGACTGAGAACTGTGGACCAAGGGCCCTTAAAGTGTCATCCCAAATCAATCCATTTCTCAAGATCCCCACTGGGCACCGGGGCAGGGTTGAATAGTTCGAGGCTGGCTCCTGAGTCCCAGGATGTCGTGCAGTTCAGAAACCTTTGAAATGCCGCCCGCTCGATGCATAGCTGCCAAGGTTTCAGATTGCTTATGTGTGACATTTTCATAATTTCGGTGTACTTATGAGTGACATTCAATGCTTATGAGTGACACTTTCTTGTAAACAAAATTCAAGCAAGGAAGATGAGGGAAACCTATAAATATCAAAAATTACACACATTTGAGCAACTCTGCAGAGCACCAGCAATGGAAGGCCACTAACCCACATGAGAAACAGACTGAGCTTATTAGCCCGCTGCCGGCACCAGCCTAAGGTAATCTATGAGCTACAGGCTCAGGTTGTAAACTAAATATGCTCAACAATATTATTTGTAAAAACACCGATGTACACACAGACCAGAGTCTGCTACAATTAAATTTTGCATGCATTTGAGGTGCTAAACCTGACCTTTTAGTGTGTCACCGTAATCACTTAGAGTTCACAGAACCAGTGCAGCGGGACCGTCCATGCGTGACTGCACTGCTGCCCATCGATGGTGCACTCTGCTGCAGCCTGTTCTCAGGCTGCCTGGCCACTCAGACTCGTCCCGTGAATTAATCTTCTTTTGTATAATGATAATATATATTGAATTCTGGAACTTTGCACATTCCTCGGCGTGCTCCAAATGCATATTAATAACTGCTATTCAGCCTTTCATCAAATGTATACAAAGGATTCCTTTAGAGAAAGATACACTAAGGAACTGACAGGCTGTATTAACTTACAAGGAGAAAAAAAGTAACGATTGATCTAGGCTACTAAAGTTTTGCAAATCAAGAAAATACATACCAACTCGAAAGCAATTCAATAGGATTAAGACTAAAAAAATAAATCAACGTTGACATATGAAAATGCTGTAAACTTGGGAATGGAAACATCTAAATTAAAAACAAATTCCAACACAAAAGTTTCTCACATAACAAGTTCGAACAATTAACCACCGGTATGCACCAACTGCAACTTAAAGGGAGTATTAATCGATCGTCCAAAAGATTCAATTAAAAACAACGTGCTGAGTGTGATGTAAAGGAATGTATACCTGGAATTCAATGCCAGGCAGCCTGGCCACTCAGACTCGTCCCGGGCCCCGTGCCGCTCGCCAGCCAGACTCTCACTGTGAGCCGGGCGGCGGCTGCAGAAGTGTTTTGCGCACCTGGGCAGCCTGTCGCATTCATGCCTCTTGCGCGGCCGGCGATGCACACCGCAGGCGGCAGCTGAGCTCAGCTGCTGCATGACTCTGGGAACTCACCTGTGGCTCGTCCCCGCATTAGCCCACATTAGCCCGTGTCTTTGCGCACGCTGGAGGTTGCCATTTCCGAGGAGAGACTGCCTCACGCGCGCAGCACACCAACGTGCATACAACGTGCGTGCAACGTGCCACAAGTGCCGCGCCACCTTGCCGCCTCCAAAACAGTGCCGCCTGGGGCGGTCCGCCCCCCTCGCCCCCCCCTAGCTACGCGGTGCAAAAAGGTTTCAGCACGTGTTGACTTCCCAAATCAGTACACTCATGTCAAATGGGTCAAGTAGCGTAAAGCCACAGAGCTCCTTCTAAAATGTTCTCCTTCCTCTGTCTAAAAGCAGAAGTCCTGCAAATCTGTCCCTGTGCCGAATACAAAAAGACAAAGTTACAACCCCAACGGGTCACATGGTATATTATTCTGTGAACACCGTCTTGAGTAACTTTCCACAAAGTCCAATTAATTTCACAGCCTTGTCCGCCGACCTTGGTTCCCAAGTTTCACCAGGCACAGAAGGTGTCCTCCCTTCTCTCTGTCCGAGCTCTTCAAAGACATTCTGTTCCTCCCATGTATCTCCTTAAATCTAAAATAATGAGGTAAAATTCCTGCACCTGAAGTAGGGGTGAAAAGAAAACTTTCTACACACATACATTTTTATTAGTTTCTGACCTAAGAGCAAACGAGGAGAATTGAAACCTTTAAGAAAAACAAAAGTTAGGCCTACAATTCTGGCTAACCTAAGAACGTCCTTTAATGTGCACTCGTCATACAGGCCTTTATATGAATCTTATAACAGTAAATACATTTAGTTTACCTACTAATCATTATATACGCGCACAATTACATGTCTTCTCTAAATACGTGCTACAGATTCTCACATGAGGATATATCAACTTCGTTTAATATGCACAAAGTTCAACAAACATTGAATATATATATATGAGTGCAGTACATACATATAATGCACCCCTTACAAATTTCAGAGCGTCGGGCGCTCTATTACAAACATCCATGCACCATGTGCCAAGCACAATAAGGTGCCTGGCACCCGGGGCATGGGTGTCCCAGGCCTCATAGCGGAGGCCGTGGAGGGACAGGGACCCTGCTAGGGGCCCCCAAAGTCTGTTTACGACAGCCTTTCAATGGCGGTCTGACCCCCATTGAAAGGCTGCCTGAAAGGAAATTCATAATCCCAATGGTGGTGCCCGAGCAGGCACTGCCCCATTGTAGAATATTACTTTCCAACCGATAGTGGGACGTTCTCCTTGAGCCCGTCGGAACCGTCAGTTGGTCCCTCTGCATGCTGCCTCCAACCGCTGTGCATCTTAATGCAGCATTTGGACCGCAGCACTAGATGTCGGTTGGACTGCAACCGACAGGCCATCGGTTGTGGTTCGAACAAATGAGGGCCTTAGTCTGGGTCCTCAGGTAGCAGATGGGAATATGTAGTAGTTTTATTAGGAGGTAAACATAAACAAGGGAGAGGCTAGCAGCCACCCAGGAAGTTCACATTTAGGTCTCAAAACACAAAGGAGTCACACAGGCTCATGATTCACTTCCGAACTATCTCGGAAGCAGCTGCAGCAGTGGCAGCACTTCCGCTAAGGCTGCGGAGCATCACGCCAGTGCTCTTTGAGCAGCTAAAAAAGAAAATGATATTAGCATGACGTTATTATCATTTTCTTTTTCAATGCAGACTCTGAACCAGATTAGGGCAGGGCGGGGTTAGGCAGGGCTGGCCAGAACAGAGGGAGGGTTGGTTTGCACTTTCTAAGTGCGCATGACGGCTTGTCAGGCTTAACAGTCCTGCACACTTTGCATGTCAGCATCTCAGCCCCTGTCTGAGAGCCAATCCATGGTGCTCAGACCAATCATGATGCTGCTGTCATGCTGGTGACAGCAGAGTCATGATTGGCTGGGGGAGTCTGGTAGCCTGGGTGCTTCCGTTCCGCGTGAATAGGATAGAGGAGAGGCGGTGATCAGTAGCGGCATTCACAGGTAAATTTATTTTCTTATTTTTTCACCCCCGTTCTGACGCAGCCGCCACTGCTCAGAAGTGTTTTTTAACCTAATCTCTCTCGCTACTACATGGTGCCAAGATGTCTTTGGAAGGGGCTAGGTGTGGAGAAGGCAGTTTGTCCTCCGCAATGAGGGTCCACAAGAGAAACGATAAATGTGGAGTAACACAAGGGAGACTCTGGATAGGATGATGTGCCCTGATTGGTACATGATGATCCGGGTCGTACCCAGGCAATCTGGGCACAGCACCTTGTGCGCGATGTTATGAGTCACACCAGGCACTTCAGAAAGAAAACAAGGTCTCAAACGGTGATCATTTGAGGGGTTTAAGTTCAATGGAAAGTTACCGATGTCCAACGCAATTGGACTGTAACAGATTGGGGTATTCCGGACATGAAGGCTGATCCGAGAATTCAATTTGGGTGCAACGGGTGGGGTTCCGGTTCATTAGAAAAATACTGTGGTCCAACTTAATCAAACTGTAAGAGTAATGCGGACATGTAGGCTGATTCGGGAATTCAATTGGGAGCAGAGAGCGGGCGAGTGAAGCTCAGCACTCATTAGCCCACATGTCCGGATTACTGTTACGGTCCGATTAAGTTGGACCACAGTATTTTTCTATTGAACCTGAATCCCACCCGCTGCTCCCAAATTGCATTCTTTGATCAGCCTTCATATCCGGAATCCTCCAATCTGTTACAGTCTGATTGAGTTGGACATTGGTAACTTTCCATTGAACTTGAACCCCGCGTGGACTTCTAGCCACTCCGATCTACCAGAAACACGGTCCTCCATGACCAACCCATGCCCCAGTCGAATTCTATATTTAACCATTTGAAGTACCTAACCAATCCTCACAGACCACCGCTACCTCCGATTTCAATTGTTCCACCTCCATTGGTAGCACTTTACTCCCTTTGTACAGCACTACTCTACATAAAGTAACCCTGTCCTGATGATGACCTGGAATTTAACAGGTTGAAACGCCGTTGACTATCCAGCGTATACTTGGCATCATTGTGGTCTACCTAAAGTACTCAACGAAAAACCCTCATTGTATATAATCCTTGTCATTGTGTTGACCACTATCTCTGTATATAATCCCTGCGCCACTCACGCTGTTTTTCTCACCCTGTTGTGGCAGTTCCCATCAGACAAAGTGAAGAGATGCAATTTTGTACTTCCTGGAATGGAGGTACCACATCCGGTGCACAATGATACAGCTGCCCCAGACCAGTCCGGTCACACACACAGGGGCAAGTTCAGCAAAGTCGAATGAGGTAAAATGATGCACTCATCCAGGTATACTCCAACCTCCGAGGGTCGCACCCTATAAATTGGACACTGCACGCAATGAGCATGCAGTTGGAATTTCACACAAGAGAGATACAGCATGATCGACAAAGTGGGCTACGTGTAGTTCCGCAAATGGTGAATCCCCTCAACACCAACTAGATGCTTATGAGTGTCAGGTCCCTTCAGTAAAGGAACCACACATTTTAGATGCGGACATGATTTCTGGGGCTCCACACTAGACAGTCCGGTCTCCAGACACAAGTCTTAGTTCAATACTTGCACCACGCTACTTGTTGAGATTCAGTAGCCGAGGTGGGTACTAGAGAGGGCACCACTCTCCAGATGTCACAGGTAGATGGTGTAGGTCCCTCGCAGGAGATCTTTGAGGTCCCTAAGATCTCCAAGAGAACCGGAAGGCCCATAGTCGGGCTCTCAGAAAGCATACTTCAGGGCACCACACTTCAGCAGGTTCTTGGCCCAGGCCAGCCTCTATTCAGACAGTTATCCAACATGTGCACAACAGAGTCCTCTGACAAGGTGCACCACGCAGTCTGGGTTCTCTGGTCCCACGTCCCCACAAGTGTATCTCACCCTTTGCTGAAGGATGGCACCTATAATTATGCTGTTGTGTGTCTTTGAAGTTCGGGGTGGTCTAGGGGTTTCCCCTCTGAACCACAGATGTCTCCCCTAAATTGTAGGCCTGTCTGCCCTGGGGCCTTGGAATGAAGATCGTCATCTTTAGTGAGGCCATGATCTGGCCCCCAGAGGCTAAGCGTAACAACCTCTATCTTTATAGTTTGTGGCTGTCAATTAGTGAATGCACAGATGTGCTCCTCCATCGATCCCTGGTGTCCACTGTCCTGAGACTCTTGCAGGATAGAAATGTCCATATTCTATAAGTAAATCAAAATGAAGGTTTATAAGTTCTTAAGAGAAGATAGAGGGAGTACCCAGCTACAAGCACACGAGAGGTCGGGTCGGTGTGGCTTCTTGTGCCTTTCGCCACAAGCATCATTATGGAATGCAGCCTCTCGTTTGAGGCATGAGGACTATTCTCTAGGTTCCATAGATTGAACAACCACCACGGTCCCACCGGTGGCACTACTTCATTTGCAGAGGCCATCTTTAATATACAAACACTTTGTCTAATCTTTTCTGTGGTCCTGAAGAATCACTAGGCATCTCCTCCTGACACCATTAAAAGCGTGAAACATGTCGACCTAGTCTATCTCACTCACACACACGCTCATAGCATATCCTAGCTACTTAGGGCAATTACAACCCTCTAGCAGCCACAACCTTTTGTTTTTTTTTAACTGTTACAGGGGGATCTCTATCATTAAATCCGATTACCAAGGACACCCTCTAGCCATTTTTAAATTCACTCATCACTGCACGAGCACTTCCTCGCACTCAACAAATGGCGTGAAAACAAAAAGATCTCCGCCAAAGCAGCCCTTCAGGGGACCCAAAGAGCATTGCAGCACCGGCCCGATGAGGAGCACCAGCCTATGATGTAGAATATTTGACGTTATCCCGCAATCAATTACCGCGCATACCATCACCCCGCATTTTTTATAACGCAATTACAATGACCCCGCAAATTATCACAATGCAAACTTTTACAACACCGATACCTTTATCCCGCATGCCATTACAACGCAAAGGCATACGTGGTAAAGGTATAGTCATTGTAAAAGTTTTCAAGGTAAGTGAGAGTACCCTACCCTATCCTACACCCTAATGAAGTATCCCTGTACGACCCTCCCTCGACACCCAGTCCTTTTTCTACTTTTACACTACCCAGCACGACCCCCACCACTACCATAAACCACTACTCTGCACTACACAAACACTACAACACTACCCCAAACCACTACCCCCAGCAAGACCCTACACTACACAAACACCACTACGCTACCCAAACACTACCCTAAACCCTAAAACACTACCCTACACTACTCCAACACCACAACACTACCCTAAACCCGAAGCCCCAACACGACCCTACACTACACAAACGCCACAACACTACCCTAAACCCTAAAACAGTACCCTACACTACACAAACACCACAACACTACCATAAAAAAACTACCCTACACTACACAAACACCACAACACTACCCTAAAACACTACCCTGCACGACCCCCCAACACTACCTTAAACCCTAAAACACTACCCTACACAATCACCACAACACTACCCTAAACCCTAAAACACTTCCCCCAGCACGACCCCCTACACTACCCAAACACCACTGCACTACCCTAAACGCTAAAACACTACCCTACACTACACAAACACTACCCTAAACCCTAAAACACTACTCCAGCACTGACCCTACACTACACAAACACCACAACACTACCCAGCACGACCCCCTACACTATTCAAACACCACAACACTACCCTAAACTCTAAAACACTACCATACAATACACAAAAACTACCCTAAAACCTACCCCAGCATGACCTCCCCACTCCTAATATATTAACGCAACCCACCTTACCTCTCTCTCCTCGTGGTTCCTTCTTCAGGAAGTCTGTCGTCTGTCTCGGAGGGGCGGTGCACGTCGTAGTGAGGAAACGGAAGAGCCTCTGTTTTCTCAAAACGACATGGATCACCCAAATTGTTTTTTCACAATGCGTGTGCATTTACCATACATGCCTTCACAATGTAATTCGTTGTAAAGGCATGCGTGGTAAATGCACACGCGTTGTAAAAAAATGCAGAGTGATGGTATGCGGAGTCAAAGTCCTCGCGGAGTAATGTTATACGGAGTTAAAGTCTGCATAAAAAAAGTTTTGTTGATTACATATGATGAAGCATAACATCCCTTGGGATGTGTGGGGGCCCTCCTGTCTCTCTAAAACGACTCCCTCTATATTCTCTTAGGAACAGTGACCCTTCATTTTGATTTATTCATTATTTGGGAGCACGGGCACTGGACCTTCATCGAGATCCTTGTCCCCCATTTTCCCTTTTTTTAGAGGACATATTCTATAAGTGGCATTTATAGAGACTTATGCCAAGACCCTCTCCACCAATGGAAAGGAGTTTGGCACTGATATGAAACATCATGAGGCTGCACCACTGCAATCTACTATTGCAGTCCGAAGTAATGTAAACCACTTCCTCATGTTAATCTATGGAAGAGCAGGCCTTATAGAAAGTGAAAACACACATAGGCATTCCTCACTACCTGGGGACACGTGCGCTATTGCGCACACCGACTTACGATGGCAGGAAGGACACATAGTTCCGAGCACCAGTGGTGCAACTGAACTTGCCTGAGTCTGCACAGCAGATTGGAGACAGGTTTCACTAATTCAAGTGTCTGTGTGCATGCACAAGCCTGCGTTGACAGGCGGAAAATGCCATCATGGGTACCAAGGGTGCCTACTCACAGCGGCCCTGCAATGGCAGGCTGCCCATGAGTTTACTCACGATAGATACCAGTGCACACCCGCAGGTCTGCAAAGACAGATCGCCCATGTTTCAAATCATGGAGTCAGGGCCACTTTCCAACATGGGTAGAAAGGATACGTGCGCTTTCACGCGGCAAAGACAGGCAGGTCACATGACTTACCCAGGCCCTGGCACCTTTAGTACAAGGGTGCACACATCACCCTGCTTGGACCAGCCGGACATGGGGGAACCCCCTTCAGGTGTGATTGTGCACTCCCGGCCTGTTACGGCCGACCGGGCACTTTGCCGCTAGCACCATGGATGCAAGTGTGCAGACACAGACCAGTACCGGCAGGTCTGTCCTGGAGATTAGAACACAGGGGATGCAGGTATACGCCCATCAGCCCGAAATGGAAGGACGTGCACCTATCTAAAATGCCATGGGTGCCATTGTGCGTCCTCCAGCCTGCCACTGCAGGCGGGACACATATCCGAAACAACATTAGGGCCGGTGCACAAACCAAGTCTACGTTGGCATACCAGCCTATGTTCTGGAACAGTGTGTCAGCGCTTCTTCCTAATCTGTGTAGGGAGGCGCACGCACTTCCACATGGCCTTGGCAGTAAGGATGAGGTAAGGGCCCTGAGGCCACTCCAGAGAATCGGCAACACCCCTTGAGTATCCATGGGTAGAGTTGAACTCTAAGGCAGGGAACAACCATCTGCGTCCACCCGGCCTTCAGTCTTACAACCCCCCTTCGGTGCCCTCATGGTATGGGACGGCCCAATCAGGGTTGGCTGAGTAAGCGATGCCAACCTAGGCGGGGGCGCAATGGAACACCACAGGCCTGTCATGGCAGACCTGAGATAGGGTTGGCGGCTATCCGCTATTCGGTGGGTGGCACACTCAGTGCTGCTTGCAACTACTATTCAGTGCTGTACCCGCCCATTATATGTGCTGTACCTGTTTACAGGGGGCATGGAGCTACGCCACCTAAAACCCATTGCATAAACACTCCCCGCCCAATAGAGTTGAGGCGGACACGTGCACCTTCCATCAGCTATACAGGGATAAAGTACCCAGTTTCCTAAGGTTAAGCAGAGCGAGTCAGCAAAGACTAGGAGGAGAAAGAGAAACGTTTTGGGGTAATTTCCCCTACGGAGGCTATGTCCAACAGCTCCCATTAGTAAAACAGGTAGTCAAAAAAGTTTCCCACATTTGCACATCTGTACATTTTTTTTACCGTGTAAAGTCGAGCTGTATACTTGTTTTGAAAGGTATGGGTGACTGCATGAATTTGTGCTTGCTGCTAGCAATGTTTGTGGTAATATCAGAGAAATCAGCAGTAGAAACAGGCCCAGCAGACCATAAAATAACCCCACAAACAGCCACAATACGAGCCAGATACCGACCTGTCAGACCAATCCTACAAGCACCTACAGTCCAGTCCCACTTTATGTCCTGGCGCTAGAAATGCCAGACAACACCCCCTCCCCCGATTCCCGCCACCCCCAACAAACACCATTGAGTAAAGGGTCAGTCAGGAATTATTTTAACTACGCTCTGCGTATCTGTAGGGAAATAAGGAAACTCCGCCTGCAAGGCGCAAGCTGAAAAAATCCGAAATATTCCCAAATGCGTATAAGAAATCAAAAATGTGCACACTCCTAGCTCTGACTGAAGCAAAGTAAAAATAGAAAATCCTGTTTTTTTTATTTGACAGATCCAAATAAGTGTCCGTGAAAATGTCACTGTTGCAATGTAATTATCTATTTACCATAGGTGTGCTCCCACCTGTAGCTCTGAAAAGCAGTAAAGGCAGCGTTGCACATTAACGCCCAAAATGCAAAAAATAGTCCCACGACGATGAGCATCTCGGTAAAAATACAGCGGGTTAGAGGTAAACGAGGTAGAACCGCTGTTTCACCGAGAAAAAAAACAGTAAACACATCCTCCAGTGTATATGTTAAACAGAGGTAGTTATTGTGTTAGAGTGAGGACTAGGTGGCCGCTCCTCGCGCGCGAACAAACTAGAAGTCGACACAGGAAGGACACCTGTGCCGCTGGTTGCAAGGTGAACTTGTAAGACAACGTGTTTGGTTGCTCCTTGAAAAATTACATTTTAAAACACAAAAAATGTAAATTGATACTTGTATAGCGCACTACTCACCCACAAGGGTCTCAAGGAGCTTGTACAAATACCACTGTGGAACCCATCCTGGCTTTCCCTGTGAGGTTTCCACTCCTGGGCACCCCCATGGTGGAGGCCAGGCATCCTTAGCGTTGTGGGGGCCGTTGTGGAGATTAAGCAAGCTGTTGCCCAGAGTTGCAGAGTGGGACTCCATGATTGGAATAGGCACCGAGGCGGGAATTATCAGGTCCATGGAATTTTGAGCCCAAGACCCGCCGAGGCGGGGAATTGAACCCTGGTTCCGGGCTAGACCTCTGCATCAGGGTCTGCCGCTCTAACCATTGAGCCACACTTCTTCACCGATTTCTTTCGGCACAGGTTTACCACCAATGACAAAAAAAACGTGGAGGAGATTTGTAACTGCGGGCAACTAGAGCCAAATTTCGGGGGGGGGGGGGGGGTGAAAAATATTTCGGGGGGGCTAATTCTTCCAACCACAGACAGAGTGGCTGTAAGAAGGGGTGGACACACAACAAAAGCCTCATTTACAATTAATGGTCTTTTAAAAACCTGTTAAGTACTCGGGTGCAGCTGCAATTAGATGCTCGCCAGCCCGCAAAGACGTGTCAGCCCGGGCTGACACACACGACGGGGGGGGGGGGGGCTGAAGCCCCACGAGCCCAATGGGTGTTGCGCGCCTGGCACCACATCATGTACCTGTAATGCCTTGAAAGACTTTCAACTGTTCTTGAACCAGTGTGGGGATTAAAGGATGCATTTGCACAAGATCACGCGTGTGAGCTATGAGATGCCGTGTTGTGCAAGTCAAGCCCGCTACAGCACCCCGTTTTTAGGTCTCGCCTGTCGATGCGCATGCGCATCGAGCAAGGCGAGAGTATTGGCACTTATCCGCTCTTTATCCACACTGCAAGGAATCGTGGCGATTCCTTGCAGTGCACGAGAAATTTAAGCTCAATGCGCATGCGCATTGAGCTTAAATGCGCGTGCACATGCCCCCAGCCGCCTACTCTCTCTCACAGCCTCCCCCAGCTCCGCCCCTCACTACTTGATTGCACGGCCGCTAGGCCGTGCCTCCCCTACTCTCCTCCCCCCTCCTCCTTTCCTCCCCTGCCTGCCTGCCGCTAGGCCGTGCCTCCCCTACTCTCCTCCCCCCTCCTCCTCCTACTCTCCTCCCCTGCCTGCCTGCCGTGTCGCACCTCTCCCCTCTCCGCCCCCTCCCCTGCCCGCCCCCTCCCCTGCCCGCCGTGTTACGGTGAAAGGCTTGTTTCCGTTTGTCTCTCTCCTTTCAGGTATTCCCTTCCTGTATTCTTTTTCCTCGAGCTTTACAATATTTCTCCCAAGTGCCCCCACCTTCTACCTTTGTCCCTCAATTTAAACATTTTCCTTCGGCCTCCTTTTCAATTATGCTCCTCAATTTTCTGCCTTGAGGTTCAGTCGCCCCCTTCAATGGCCTTCCTCTCCTCGTCCTTCCTTCCTCTTGCCTCTCTCCTCTGTTCCCGGTTCCCACGCTGCCTGTCCCTGCTTCCTGCCTGTCTTTGGGGTCTCCGTCTTCTTTGGTTGTCCCTCCCCTTCCCGCCGTGTCGCATTTCTCCTCCCCCCTCCACTGGTCCCCGCAGCCTCCTCGAGTGAAGCCCCTGCCTGCGCCAGCCCTGCCTGTGAGTACCGCGTGCCTGCAGCAGCTCTCCGAATTCGACTGCCTCCTGCAGGCGACCCCTCCCTTACATGTTACTGCTCCATGTCTGTGACCGCATCGTTTCTCTCCGCCTGTGACTGCTCCTGCCTGCGATTGTTCGTTGACTGTAACTGGTCTCCAGTTCTGTGTGTGCGCTCTGTAACTGCTGCACACATGAGCCTGCTCCTGCGATTGCTTCCTGTCCGACTGTTTCTTGTGTTTGTTTAACAGTTTATTCTGACCAATTGATTTACAGTTCACATTCGGGATTTCACACGGTTTGCGAAGTTACCTGGAAACTAAGTATATGCTGGGGCTTTGTCAGGTACATGCAAACGAGAGCAAACTTACTCAAACACAACTCCAGACCTTCCTGAAGTAAAATCCTTGTCTGACTGGCGCAGAGTTAAAAGAGGCGAACGCGCTGTCGTCGTTTGCGTTCCAACTTAAATATATCGCGCCAAAAGATTAAAAGCAAAGAAGAGCTCACTCACGCGCACACACGCAAATAGTTGTAACTTTTACAGCCTCTTGAATTTACGTAGCAAATCTCGCGTCATTGTTGATAAAAAAACACGTGCTCAATTATACTATATCCAATCCTGGCTGCCCCGCTACAGTATTTGCACTGAATTATTGCTCGCCCATGTCAGGCTTCGTTTAGCGCTTGCAAACGGATGTAGATTTAATATAATGTTACCCGTCTTCAGCCATGGTTCTTTCCTTCGCGTTTTGCCTCGTTGACTCTGCGAGAACCCCTTTAACTTCCACGGCTCAGAACCGGAACGCAGCAGCCAGTCGGATACCAAAAGCAAACGAAGCCATAATCGTTGTCGCCCCACCGTCGCTCTCTTCCACAGGTTTCCCATCTCTTCGGACATCCGCTTCCAGGAACATACAGTTTCCTCTTTTGGTCACCATATAGCAGTGGGAGTCTAATGCTAAGCCTGCCGCTGCGTTTGGCTTTGAAGTCGAGCAGGCTGTGATGTCCTCGCTTCCAGGCACTGTATCTGACCCTCGGGCGCTCTCTGCTAATAGCCAGTCAAGCCCCAGCACTGTCTGCTCTTATTTTTTTCTCACTCACCCTCACTCACCCTCCCTCACCCTCACCCCCTCCCTCACCCTCACTCACCCACCCTCACTCACCCTCACTCACTCACCCTCAACCCCTCACCCTCAACCCCTCACCCTCACTCACCCTCACTCACTCACCCTCAACCCCTCACCCTCACTCACCCTCACTCACCCTCACTCACCCTCAATCCCTCACTCACCCTCAACCCCTCACCCTCACTCACCCTCAATCCCTCACCCTCACTCACCCTCACTCACCCTCAATCCCTCACTCACCCTCAACCCCTCACCCTCACTCACCCTCAATCCCTCACCCTCACTCACCCTCACTCACCCTCAATCCCTCACTCACCCTCAACCCCTCACCCTCACTCACCCTCAATCCCTCACCCACACTCACCCTCAATCCCTCACCCTCACTCACCCTCAATCCCTCACCCTCAATCCCTCACCCTCACTCACCCTCAACCCCTCACCCTCACTCACCCTCACT
Organism: Lissotriton helveticus; assembly: GCF_964261635.1. NCBI lineage: Eukaryota > Metazoa > Chordata > Amphibia > Caudata > Salamandridae > Lissotriton > Lissotriton helveticus. Next base: position 994,882,156 of record NC_136067.1, read on the forward strand.
CTCACTCACCCTCACCCCCTCACCCTCCACCCTCACTCACCCTCACCCTCACTCACCCTCACCATCACTCACCCTCACTCATCCTCACCCTCACTCACCCTCACTCACCCTCACTCACCCTCAACCCCTCACCCTCACTCACCCTCACTCACCCTCACCATCACTCACCCTCACTCATCCTCACCCTCACTCACCCTCACCCTCACTCACCCTCACCCTCACTCACCCTCACCCTCACTCACCCTCAACCCCTCACCCTCACTCACTCACCCTCACTCACCCTCACTCACTCACCCTCAACCCCTCACCCTCACTCACCCTCACTCACCCTCAACCCCTCACCCTCACTCACCCTCACTCACTCACCCTCAACCCCTCACCCTCACTCACCCTCACTCACCCTCAACCCCTCACCCTCACTCACCCTCACTCACTCACTCACCCTCACTCACCCTCACTCACTCACCCTCAACCCCTCACCCTCACTCACCCTCAACCCCTCACCCTCACTCATCCTCAATCCCTCACCCTCACTCACCCTCAACCCCTCACCCTCACTCACCCTCAATCCCTCACCCACCCTCAACCCCTCACCCTCACTCACCCTCAACCCCTCAGCATCACCCTCACTCACCCTCACTCACCCTCAACCCCTCACCTACCCTCACCCTCAACCCCTCACCCTCACCCTCACTCACCCTCAACACCTCACTCGCCCTCACCCTCACTCACCCTCAACCCCTCACCCTCACTCACCCTCACTCACCCTCACCCACCCTCACTCACCCTCACTCTCACTCACCCTCAACCCCTCACCCTCAACCCCTCACCCTCACCCACCCTCAACCCCTCACCCTAACTCACACTCACCCTCACCCTCACTCACCCTCACTCACCCTCAACCCCTCACCCTCACACAGTGCAATAGGTCTCGGAGCATTTGAGTTAGAGCTTTTAGAAATGTTTATGGCTTTTTTTTTTAATTCTTTAGCATTGGCTACAGGAAACAAAAATGCTAAAGATTTACAAAAAACCCATAAACAATTCTAAAAGCACTAACTCTAATGCTGCGAGACCTATTGCATTTCCAATGCTTGTTCAGTGTTGGCAAGTTGACAGTGCACCTGCATTTTGTGCAAAATACTTGAATGAATGAAAACACGTCTAAAGCGCACAGCTACTACACGAGTGTCCTTTCTCTTCCCAGAACACCAGCACAACTTAAGTACCATGCTGTCCAATGCAACCAAAGAAAAGGGTACCACTTGCCCACCATGTGGGTACTAAAATGTAGTAAGGACGGGGCTGCAGCGGGCGTCGTTAACCACGTGGTGTCGGTGCTACTGCACCTGCTGCACTAGGGACTGATGGCAACAACACTCGCTGCTGGGCTTCAAAGGGAAGGAATGGGGATTCGGGTACGAGGAAGGAGCAGTAACTCGTCAAACACAGATGCTGGCCAAGAGCCCTAGGATTCGGTCCTTTCACACGAGAACTGAGAATGTGGCATTTTTAGCGCGCTTGGGGGCTTATTAAGAAGCAATCATTGAGCTGGTGCCCCATCCTGTTATAGTGAGTAAAAAGGAGACTGGGACATAAAACGGGTGTGATCTTTTAAGGACAGAGCAGGTGTGAAAGGGGTCTCTTCTACCTCAGCGAGATGATTGATTTTAAATGCAGGCACAAGTGAGTGGGGTGTTAGGACACAACGACAGAGCAGAGGAAACTGCTGTATGTTCCCCTTATATCGTTGTTTTTTTTTTTTAATTCCAGTTCCTAAAAACGGTATACTTGAAAAGGGGATGGGGTAAAAGAACGTAAGAAAAAGGTGAGATGCTGAAAGATAGGAGGATCCGAAGAAAATGCGAACGGGAGACAATAACAATAGAAGAAAAAGTAAAACAGCGGATGGATAATAGAAAAGGAGGTTAATACAAATATACATATTAAAAGGATAATGAGAGTAACATGGCTAACAGAAAACTCGGGTAAAATCGCTAAATGAATAAGGAGAACAGAAAGGGAAAGTCTGGAAGAAATGTGTTGAAAACAAAAAAAACAGGTAACGTAGGGTATAAGTAAACACGGACATGTAATATTTAACATAATGAAAGGGGAGACAGGCGTGTAAGAAATACAGAAAGTTCGTTGAGAAATATTAAAAGAGAAAACGATACGCTGTAAACATTATGGAAAATCAAAAGGGGTTAAAGGGAGTAGAAATGAAAGAGTGTAGAAATACAAAGGAACTTGTGAGGGGAGGGGTATTAGTATTAGAAGAAAATGATAAAAAAGGAGGAACAGAAAGTAAGAGACATAACAATGGCAAATATATAATGAAAAGAAGTTTGACATAGACGGGATGGTTTAACTAGAGAGAATGAGCAAAAGGGGGGGGTGGATAAAAAAAATGCAGAAAAGCGAAACATTTAGGAAATGACAGGCGAAGCCTGAGAAACAAATGAGAAGAAAAGGGAAATGAGACGAGGAGGTAATAAAAAAAAAGAGCTCAGAAGATGTAAGGAACGAAACCAACTAAATGATTAGAAGTAAAGTGTGGAAAAAACACGAAATTAGAAGAAGTGAAGAAGAAAAGGGACAGAAAGCAGAGGGGCGAGCGGCTGGTGGGACGCGGGATGTTGTGCTTGGCAGCGGCCCCCGTGGGAGGCAGACACCGGCTTCTTGTTTCCCCTCCTCCTCCTCCCCGGTGCCTCCCTCTTTCTTCCGAGGCCGCCGCGCAGTTTCCTGCCTTCCAACGGGAGTGAAGGAGAGCGAGAGGAGGACCAGGGCCAGCCCCCGGCGCCGCCCGCCATCTGGAGGAGAGGGGCATGTCCGAGGGGGCGCGAAGAGCAGCGCGCCCATCAGCAGCCGCGGCGGCGCCCTCGGCCCGCCCCTCCGCCCCCCGGCAGGCCGAGGCAGGAAGCAGCGCCGCGCTGCAGCCGCAGCAGCGCACACCCTCCGCCGCCGAGGGTAGCACCGGCAGCGCCGCGCAGCGCCCCCCGCACTGGCCGCTGCCCCGCGCAGGGTGCAGCCACCCCTGGTCCTCCAACCTCCTGCGCTCCGCCGCCCCGCACAGGGCGCTGCTGCTGGCCGCCAGCCTCCTCCCGCGTCCGCGCCGGGCCCCCCTCCCCGCCATGGAGGATGGAGCCTCCCCGACCGCCGGCTGCTTCAGGAGGATCACCGACTGCTTCGTGAGCACAAGTAAGTGTCAGGCTGTGTGTGCGAGGTTTGAAGGGCTGTACTCCTGCCAGCACGCACGTGTTGGGCACTTACGGTGCAGGCTTACTCTACGGAGCAAGAGTGACTTTCCGCGGGCGAGAGCGTCTCCAAAATCTTTATCGCAGTTCAGTTATTCTCTCTGCCTCCCCCTTTCACCATAATAAGTCTTGTTGTGCGCTCCAGTGCCTCAAGCTCTATACTGTCCGGATCTCGACTCGCCACATACTATGACTTCCTCCCGCTGTTAGTAAGCGTGTAGTCCGTTTCCACACTGGCCTTTACACTCTCCGCTAGAACTCGTGATCAGAGTTCGCCTGAGTGTGTGTTTCTCGAGGACATGCCGAGTACCGCACGCCCTGGACGTTAATATTAGTTTACAACTTTGCAGGGGGTTTGGAATAAGTGACAGCTGTCAGTGCATAAAGTACTGTATGGTCAGGTCTACCTCCCAAACTCCTTCCCTCGGACATAAGTGAATGCAGATAACGTGTTTCCTGAAGTGCAACCTCCGAATAAGGGAGGCGACAGGATGCAATATTGTTTCTCCAAAGAGCACTTGGAGGAAAAAAGTACTTTGTATCTAGTTGTAGTGTATTGAAACGCTCGATGTTAGCTTCGGTAAGACGGATACCACGATTTCTTTTCAATCAATAGAAACTTTATTCGGTTTTAAGAACACTTCAAATAATACAAGATTATATTTGACTTTAGATAAAATAAACATATCTATTTAGACCATACTAGATCATAACTTCACAAAACTATAATCACTAGGTAGTTATAAATGTAAAACAAACTCCATAAGTTATAGACATCATTATTTAAAATACAAGAGTGAAAGGACATATGAGTTAACATTAAATATTATAAAAGGAATATCCAGCAGATAAAATCTATATAAAACAATATGACCAGGTCACAATCCCATATGAATTATACAAAGGCATGCGTGTCATAGAAGTCTTAAGACATCATCTTTGAGCGATTGAACCAAACGTTCAGCAGAACACGTCTCACTGCAAAGACAATCGGGTCAGAGGTATCTGTTTTTAGAGTTCTATATGCAATCAAAAAACGCCTAATTTTAAAATGGAAAGAGATTGTGTGTATTCAGCACTTGCGAGGAAATTATTATGTGGTGCAGAAGAAAAGAACATGTTCTTTTGTTTCAGGCACTAAGCCACATGCTGGGCTCTTACCTGATGCGTGCTCTCCATTACAATCACCAAAGGTCCTTAGAGGCAAGTAGCCCACACGAAATCTCAGGTACAGACTCTTTGAAATGGCAATGAAATCATATATTGAAATAATTAATTACAATTTAGGACAAGACTTAAAACTCAGATATTGACTAGTCGAACATCCTGCATTTGTGCTCAAGGTATATTGGTCATACACAAATTCCCAGTATATTTAACTTTCACAATAGGTATCACTGCCTTGCTTATCTCCTCCGGGTGATCCCATAAATGGGGCAGGCCAAATAACCTAAACCATGATGCCACGTGTTTCAGCCAGGGAATCTTTTTGCCATTATTCATCCTCAACAACTCCTTCAGAGCCTCCCGATACTAGAGTAGCGCCCTTGTGGACCATATTCGTAACCAGTGCACCAGACACTTTATTGAGGCAATATATGCAGTTCTTTTGATGCCTGCATCGAAAAATGGGTGGGATAGTGGGGTACTGTTGGTAACCGAAACAAGAGACCTTGCAAAATTATTCTCCCCTACTACCAATGCTTTAATGTCGGCATATCCCCATAGAGTGAGAACCTAAAGACTTGGTCACAAGTACTTGTTTATGCACGGAAACCTGCCTGGAGAGGTGAAAGAATGCAGCTTGGATCCATTCCTGCCTGTCCAATACTTGTTTTGATTTTTTTTTTTGTGTGCAAGTTGTCAATTAGACTAATGGGCCTGTAGTTCACTGGACTAGAAGCGTCTCCTTTCTTACACACTGCAATAATCTCTGGCCCGCTCCAAGAGCTGGGAATTTCTCCACCTGCAGTGACGACCGACATTTGATATAATATTAATGTGTGGTGCCCAGATTAGGGGCTCTGATTTGAAGAGGTCACCAGGAATATGATCAGAGCCAGGAGCTTTTGCTGATTTTAATCGTTTAACAGCCATGCATGTGTCTTCAAGACTGTAAGCTACTTCAACATCTGTAGATGTGTCATAGAGAAGAGTGTTTAGTGCTATGCGCCTGGGTATAATAGCAGTAGTATTATCTTTGGCATAAAGTGCAGAAAAGTGATCAACCCACTTCTCTATCTGAATATGATAGCTAGGGGTGCTAATGCTGCCCAAACCTCCATGGGAAACCGTAATTCTTTTGTTATGTGAAATATTGATGTATCTTCCAAAACACTTCCATTTGTTTGTAGGCTTACACGTAGACTGAAGTTTGTCCTCACACCGCCAGCGTTTATTGTTCATTAGATCTCCCTGGCTGCCCTAATGCCAGGTGCACCGTCCGCATGCTCTCTGTCCTGAGAGATTCTGAGAGCACTGTGGAGATTTCAAATGGCAGCCCCCCTCTCGCCCACCTGACTGTCCTAGGATGGGAATGGGGGCGTTTTCAAGGTGAGAGAGCCCATTGAAATCTCTGGTAGGCATGTTGTTGGGAGGGTGAAGAGGAGTCCAAGGAGGTCAACACCCTCCAAATAAGGTTCAGTTTCTAGGTATGCCCTCAGAGACTCTACCGCCTCGTTGTAAGGCCATAGAGCATCTCTAGGCTGCTCTAGTGTTTCAACAAAAATGTTTATTTTACACAAAATAAAATTGTAAAACTGTTTAGTATAAAATCAAGTAAGAAATAAAAAGGGAAGTGTGGCAAAATGGTACAGGTAAAACAGGAAAAAACGACACTGGCCTTTTTGTACATCAGTCTACCCACCACACCGTCATATTTTGGAATGTTCCCTCATGAATTTGGAGCTGGTCCAGCTTCCTCCATTCAAGTCTATGTTCAAGGCCCACCACTTAATCCCTGAGGCTGAACTGCACTGGCTATCACCCTCTACCTCTCCTAGACCCTGGACTGCCCATTCATTACTCAGTATATAACAATATTTATATATGTCATATCTGGTCACTGTGGTGTCTCAAACCTCCACAAATTATGTTGCCCAACTATGCCAGTACCTAACCACTTTGCCTCAAAGTTCCCACGTGCTGTCTTGTTACGGACCAAGTGTCTTCAAAATGAATTACTTTGTACACAAATGACAGAGAGAATTGAGCTCTCAGTTGCTCGTTCCATTAGATATGGTCACATTGCTAATCTTTGCACTCTTGGCAATACATGTGTGGCTCTAGAAAAATAGTCACTCCCGTTTAAGATAGCGAGAAGATTCAAGGACTGATCTTTGAGCCTTCTGTTCATACTTTATCTTAGCAGTTCAAAAGAGTCTGCTGGTGAGATAAAAAGCAACAAAGCTCCAAGTCTGTTAGTTGGGCAATTTGCTGTAATCCCGATTGTGAAATGCTACGCAATGACATTTGATTTCATATTGGAGTAACCTGTGATCCTGCCCAGAATGCATGTGGTGTTATTAAAAAGAAGAAGAAAAAAAAGCCTCCGTATACTTTGCCAGATGTCACTTTCCACATCAAGGTCCTGTCGTATTTGGAGCGTGGGTGTTTTGTGCTGCAAACTTCATACCAAGTGATCAGTAGAGAAATATTTTCTTATTCATGCTGCTCATCCAAATAGGTGTGGGACTGGGTGTCCAATATTGGTCTTGCAGGGTTGAAACCAGTGCCAAATTTCAAGCGAATCATTGACTATGCGTATTACTCCTGGTTAGTGTCAATGTGTGTAAATTTGGGTTGTTGTGAACATTTTTGTCTGGATCAAGTCCTTTCAGGCCAACATTAGACACCCCTAGTGTGGGGGATCAATTCTTCCCTCCAACCTTTATGAAACTTGGCTCCCTCACATTCACCCATGGGTAGTGATGTTAATGCATATTTTATTTGACACAGTTGCAGTTTATACCTAGTGGTGGAAGTGAGAGGACAGTTTTACTGCCCACTGGTTCTTGGATGTAGATGGTATCATTATCATGTTTTAAGCATAAATCCTTATATACTGTTGATACTTTACTGCATTTAAAACGTTAGGACTGCCTGTCTTGTGAATATAGTTGGCGGTGAGACAGGCTTTAGGTTGATCAATTGTTTTAACTTACTCTCTTGGTGCTACATATCTCGAGAATATCAGTGAGGAAAGATGTCTTGAAAATTTAAGGAGTGAAAGTGCATACGGTGGATAGTTATTTTATAATAGATTGAAATGTGCATAGAGAGAAATATATTGGCATCAAATTGCCAAGCAAGGAACTTTGCACATGCAATATTATTATGTTTGGCAATGCTATCAGATATGGCTAGCATTTTCAGACATTTTGTTTTGTTGTTGTCTTAAAATGCTGGCTGACCTTGCCTTTATTCCCAAAGCTCATGTTATGGGCACTGTTTTACAAACTACCATTAATCTATTGGAGGTGGGGTTATTGGTTCAGCCCTTCATCTTCCATTATTTCAATTTGTTCCCCTAGTCAAACATTTCATTTTGGACTTTGCATTTGTGTTTTGCATGACCTCAGCCATAACTGCGGCTAGTTCTTGGCTTGATAGCCCATTTTTCTCCCAGTACATTAGGGCAATACTACTTTTTCACTAGCTAATCTTATATTTGACTTCAGTACATATTTTTTGTGGTGATTGGACTGCTTTGTGGACTATTATTTGTAGCCAGAATGGAATTATTTTCAAATCGAGGGTGCTTTCTCAAGATAAGTAATGGTTTGGTGGATAGATGTGTTTTATAGGGTGGGTTGGGCAATGTGTATTTTTTTGTAGTGGGTACCATCCCTGCCTTGAATCCAACCATATTTTAGTTTTGTTTTTCTCTTACTCATGTTCTGTATATGTTATCAATTCCCTTTTAATATCTGGTTGGAGAAAATTCTAATTTGCACTCATTGTGTGTTGTTGTGCTGTATCTGGCTTTGCTATGTATAGCACAGTCCGAGAAAGAAACTGTATCTTAAGTTTGCTTTCACTTAGTATTGGCTTGCACATTTATTGGCGTTAAATAATTTTCTTTTTAAAATGTACAGTCTGGGAGTAGTTTGACATGCAAACATTTCAGAACTTCATCTTTAGAAAGGTTAGATCCCTTTAAGATTCCCAATACAGCACATTTTACTAACTTATCTCCCATAATTCACCATGACTACATCTCCCACCTTCTTGTATTTCCAAGTTTTTCGACCTCCGGTATCTATTACATTCGTGTTTTCAGAGTTCCTTAGTCATACGTGGTCCAAAAGACTACTACTGAACAGATCACGTATCCTGTCTTTCCACATTGGTATGAGTAACTCCTTAAATCTGTTTTCACCTTTGAATCTTATTTCGATTACGATGCTACAGTTAACCTGGCTTACCCCTATTACATATTCCTTTGAAACATTCCATGGTATTTTGGCACAGTGGTACCTGATGTGCATTGTTAAGGACTGCTTGCTCTCTTTGCACCCTGTGGGGCTGCTTGGAACAACCCCATCTTCCCTATCCGTAAGCTTGTTTAGAACATCCAAGTATTTAGACAGTGCTGCGTTCTTGTGTTTCCTCAATATTTACTGGAGTTGTTTTTTTTTTTACCCATCTCTTAGCACGCTAAACCATGCAAGGATGTAGGGGTTTGGTGCTCTCAGGCCTGCATCAAGGCAAACAAAAAAATCTGCTGGGACAGAGCGATCACATTGGACCATCACACTGACCCCTCCTAAATAAACAACATAAGCTGAGCATAATGTTTCTCAAGTGTGTAGAAAGTTGATACATTTACCCCAAATCAAGTACCGTCGACAAAAAAGTATGTAAGTTTATGAGAAAATCTTAAGTTGAAAGAATATCTCAGGAAGGGGAATACCAGAGCATGACTTGATGGTTTCAGGCAGTGAGGGCAAAGAGCATGGGGCAAAACTACTGCAAATGCAGGGGAATAATGGCAAAGCTTAGATCTCATGGCAAATTATGGAGCTAAAACACCCTGTTGCAACCAACACTGGCTCTACATTTACACTTGTGAAAAGAAAATGCACAGCAACTTCTGCAAACTGATTTGTTACCTCGTTGGCTCCGGTTATCCTTTTGTTTGACTTTTTAAGCAAGCAGATAGTAGAGCAAACAGCTGGTGGTAAAACTTTGGGCAAAATGGAAACAAGCCAGGCTTCAGCTCTGCTCCTAAATAGTTTTGGTACCAAAGATAGCACAAGTGCTGCAGGTGCTGTTTTATCACTACCGTACAGGCCTACGTTACCCAGTAACTCCTGAAAGGCAGTCTCTGTCTTTGTGTTTCTCTTTTGGCAGACCAAGGAAGAAAGAGTTAATAAAAAGGCTCCTCAACCGGAGCAGTACTATACAACAAAAGCATTTGAGTATGGATGGTGACACTTACTTGGTACTGTTTCACACGCTTACATCCATGCATTCGACCCTAAAATGTTGAACTATCTAATAGAAAAAGTGCAAAGCAAACAGGACAAAGCACTTCCTGCTTGTGCTAACTGTATATGAATATTCAGTGTTCCCATTTTACTACAATTTTAGGGCCAAGTTTAAAGGCACTTAGGAGTACATAAGAGTCCTATAGGAGAACTACTTTAGGCACTCCACAATGCCTTTGCGACTAGTGTGTGTCTGTGAGCTGTTATTTATTTGCTTGCCTATGTCCCGGACTAATTGGTGGTGTTGTAGTCCTAGAAGTGGTGTTAAGTGGTATGCTATCTTCTTTACCACAAAACTCCTGTTGTTGCTTGGGTGGTGTGGGGTGATCTTGGATGAGTCAAAGGGGGCTAGTTGTGGTCCAAGAATTACCCTCTTGATTTTTCCATACTGCCTTATTTGGAAGCTAGGGAGTCCCTCACTATCCTTGTGTTGGAAGCAAAGTGTTGCTTGGCTGTTCTTTTCAAGTTGAAATGATTTCTTGAGTTAACTGTGAAAGAATGTTCTGCTGATCCAGGTACTATTTGGCTACAGGCCTGGGTGCATGTCTAATGCCTAAACCCTTGACACGACGAAGAGGCAGACTGTCTTTCAATCTGTAATGCCTCTGATCTCATGCTGTACTCGAACTAAAGTGAAGGTTTGAGGCTGCTACTGCCCTTTATTTATTTATTTATTTTTATTTTATGTAAAAGGTTTTATATAGTGCTGGCTGGACCCGAGGGTATTAGCGCGCTTTATATGGTTATTAATTGCAATAAAGCAAAATATTACAATGAGGTAGTATTAAAAAACCAACTGTAGAAAGCAGCATAAATATTACGCAATCAAAATACAAAAGTTGCAGTGGGCTACCGCCAATCCTGAGAGATTAGGCTGGTGAGAGAGGGAAATGATGGAAACGAGAGAGGTAGGGTAAAGGAATGGGGAGAGACTAGGGAGGAGGGTAGGTTAAGGCAAATTCATACCGTAATACATGGATAATTAATTGTAATGTAAAATGGATTACAATGAGGTAGTACTCAAAACCCATCCGAAACACTAAAAGCAACTCCAGATTTACACAATCAAATAGCATGTATTGCAATGGGCTACAGCAAGTCCTGAGAGATTAGCCTAGCATGGGAGGGAAAGGATGGAGAAGAGGGTGGAAGGGTATGGGAATGGGACGAGGCTGGGGGGTGGGGGGTTGGGGAGTTAAGGCAATACCAAGTGGGAAGTAGCAGGTCCTATGGGAGAGGCTAATGGGAGGAGTATGTGGGCGACGGAAGATAAGAGAGGGGTAGGAGGTCAGGGTGGGGTGAGTGTTCAGGGAAGGGATTAAGGACCCCAGTATTTGTTGAGCAGGAGAAGCGTGAGGTCTTTTTCTTTAAGCTGACGTTAGAGGGGTTGCAATGAAGATCTTTAGGGAGAGAGTTCCAGATGTTAGCCGCGTTCCCGGAAAAGGAGCGAGATAGTGTGATTTTCTTGTTTAACAGAGGAGGGACAAGAGCGAGGGTGTTGGAACTCCTCAATGATCTATAGAGCAGCCAGCTTTGTGAAGTTTATCAGAGAGGTACTGCGGGAGCGTTGATGCAGGGCTTTGTGCGTAATGCTAACTGTCTTGTTGGAAGCTCTACCTTCAACGGGCAGCCAATTGAGGGCTTTACGGGTAGGGGAGATGTGAACGAACCGTTTGAGGTTGGTAATGAACCTAGCAGCCAGGTTCAGAACAGATTTGATTGGGGCTAGGTAGGTTTTAGGGGTTCCAGCGAGGATGGCGTTACCATAGTCTATTTTCGACAAGACCAGCGATTGGACTACTAATTTAAAGTTGTCCGCAGGAATGAAGGGTTTTATTTCCTTGAGGTGATGGAGTGTGAAGATAGTGCTTTTGGCAGAATTTTTTATGTGGGGGATAAGAGTAAGGTTTTGATCATTGTTAAAACTGAGGGATTTAACTGAGTTTGATTTAGTGAGAGAGCAGTTGAGTGCGGTAAGGTCCGAGATCCAGGATAGGATGGGGATCAAATTGTTCTTAGGGGAGAAAAGAATGATTTTGGTCTTTTTTGGGTTGAGTTTGAGGTGGTTGTAGTGGAACCAGGATTGAATCTTACTCAAGGCATCATTGAGGTGCAGAACATCTGAGCGGGATTGAATCTTATAGAAAAAGTTAAGTGTCATCGGCATATAGGTGGTAATTGATTCCCGCTTGTTTAAGGGTGAGTGGTTCCATGAAGAGATTAAAAAGAGAGGGGGAGAGGATAGAGCCCTGAAGGACCCCTAGGGAGACGGGAAGAGGTTTGGAAAGGCAGTCACAGATTTTAATTTGCTGTGTTCTGTGTTGGAAAAAGGAGGTGAACCATTTAAGGACTGAACCGTTGAGGCCAAAGCGATCTTTTAGTGTGTTAAGTAGAGTAGAGTGGTTGACAGTGTCGAAAGCAGCGGAGAGCTCAAGGAGAATGAGAAGGGAGGATTCGCCTTTGTCGAGGGCGTGATGGATGTCATCAATTATGTTTAGCTTTGCCATTTCTGTACTACAGCCCTTTCTGAAGCCTGATTGGAAAGAGTCTAAAAGATTGCATGAACCAATGTGTCTATCTAGTTGGAGCAGGGTGCATTTTTCAAGGGTTTTTGAGAGAAGGGGAAGGTTAGAGATAGGACAAAGGTTATTTAGGTCATTAGGGTCACCAGCAGGATTTTTGAGGATGGGAGTGATTTGTCCCAATTGGAGGGAAGCAGGGACACAACCCGAGTTAAAGGAGGAGTTGATGATAGAAGTCCAATAGGGGGCAATGATATGTTTTAGATCTAGGACAAGGTTGGAAGGGAGAGGGTCTTTAGTGTGAGATGACGGTTTAAGTCCGGAAATGACGTTAAGGACATCAAGAATGCTGCATTCTGACCAGATTGACAGGATAATTAATGGCAATGGAAAAAATGTGCATCAAATCATACAGAAAAGGCGGCACACCACAGATTATTTGCCTTTTTCTGGTCCCTATTTTTGGTGGACCTAGAACTATGTGCACTGAACAGTTCCTGTGCTTCCACTTTAAACCTGGTTGAATTGGCTTACCAAAACGGACATATTAATTTGCATACAAGACCCTAGAATATGGTGTCGCAAATGCACCCAGGGTTTTGCAGTTATATGCTACCTGTGTACTGCAGCACCCATTTAAATATCCACAGAGTAGGCCTGAAAAACACGGCTTATGGTGTACCATGTGTAGCCTGACTGCAGCAGCCTAAAATCTGCTGTTAAAGTAGCCTTTTTTACATGTGGGAAACCATGCTTTTAATCATGAAGTCATCCTTAAGTACACCTTGTTGTCCACAAGAGGGTGCCTGATATTTAAAAGAGGAATATGTGCGAAACAAAAGTTGCATGTTCCTCCTATGACTGGCCCCAACCCTATTTTCATTGACAGGGCTGTAGCTGTATCTTAGAAAATGTCAAAGTGTAGATTATACACTTGAGCAGTAACTTGTAGCAGGGCACTACTACCAAAGTCATACAAAGACAATTTTCAATATTTAGTAAAGTTTTGAATTTTTCACAAATATGTAGGAAAAATAACTTTTAGAAAGGCACCCTTTTCCTTTCTGACCCCCGAAGTAGGCTTATTAGCAGTAGCCATCAATAGCACTTCACATTTAACCTATTTACATTCATCAGTGGAATTAATCCAATGTAGACTAACAGTGAAAGTTCATTTACTTTTTATTTTGCATTTTTGACATTTTTTCTTCTCATATATTTCATTTTGTAATACTTTTTCATCATTATAATGATTAAGACTTATACATAGATTCCACAGACAATACTACGATTAAAATTGAACCAGAACAGTACAAAAAACAATTAAGCATTTGACCGCACACTTGCCAGTAACGATCTCTCACTCATATGCCGCACTTATCTACCCTCCATTTGCACAATTCCTTAAACCACAAGAACAGTAATCTTCAACAACAACAAAAGTGATCAATCTTCTTCAGCCTTCCATTGATGCATCTTTAGCTGGGCTATTCAGACAATATTGGACAACATAATTTTCAGTGGAATTCCGACTTTTTCAACCACCTTCCTCAGGACTTGTAGCTCTTACTCTTTTTTTTATATATAATTAACCATAGCCTAGTGATAGTTGGTCTACCACAGCTTGACTTTATTGAGGTATGAAAATTGTTCCTAGTGCAGAATCAGTGGCCTGTGTGTAATGAGGCGTTTTTCTTTCTCTTACTGGCAGACCAGTCAGGATGGGCTCATGAACCTTACTAACCTTTAAAGGGCCTGCCCTTTGACAACAAAGTATAAAGGGAGGCCTAGAGAAGGTAAACTTTTGTTCCCTCAGCCATATTGGCTCTAAGTCCTGTGGGATGCAAGCTACCACATAACCACTTTTCAGCAACCTAAAAGGGCGAAGCTACTAGTTTCCCTGGTGAGATCTCTGGGCAGGCACAGAGGCTCTGCACAAGAGAGAAAAGGTTTTTCCATCTTGGATTTTAGGAGTAAGGTGGCGTTGCTTGCAGTAGGACAAACAGGAACTGCTGAAAGTAGGTTGGGTTGCATAGGGGAAACTTTACCCCATTGGTTAGGGAGAAGTCACCCCCACCTCCGAACAGCTAGTGCCAGTCATAAATGTCAAAACCAAAGGCCGGTCATAAATGTAGCTTCTTCCTCAGAACAATTTCTCGAGCTGTGGATCCTCCCATCCCAAAGAATAATTCACTTTCTTACAAAATATATCTGGTTTCATTGTATATAAATGTACCATATTGCATGTGTAATCTGGTTACCACCCATGATGAGAAATTGAAACGCAGTACGACAGGAGTGGGAAAACTGCAGGATTCGTTTCCAGGAATGCTGTAAACCAGTGACACTCAAACTGTGGCCCTCCTGACCTTTGGATGTACGTCATTACGACGCACACTTTTACAACGCGTTCCATTACAACGCAAGTCGTTACAACGACTTGCGTTGGGGGGGCGCAAATAAAAAAATTTTTATTTACTATTCCAACACCAGTCCCCGTGGATAGTAGGGAAGGTGTTGGGATAGTAAATTAAATGATTTACTATCCTTGAGCGCCCCCCAGCGCAATTTGTTGTAACAACTTTCGTTGTTATGACCGGGTCGTAATGGAACGGCGTTGTAATGGTTGCTTCGTAAACGTCGCATACCCTGACCTTTAGGTGCGGCCCACCGGTCAGCAGCAGCATTGGGCTGCTGTTTACTTCAATAAGCCCTAACATTGAGAAGATGTTAAATAAACAGACAAACATTTGTTTTCAGGTTAAAGTTATAGAAATGATGTAACTAAGGTTTGCTGCACCAATCAACTTTGGGAACACTTTAATTTTTAAAGACTTCTTGTAACAAACCTATGAAAATATGATAAAGCTTCTTCAAAATTCTAAAAGTGTATTTCATTAACATGCAGCTCACCTAAGTACATCAGATTATATCAGTGCATTGACACGTGTTTTAAAAAAAATGATATTTTTCGAACATGAATTTAAGAAACATTCATGCTTCCTTCAACCCACACTGACAACAATCGCATTAGTGAGCTAAGAGGCAAGTTACTTGTTAGGTGCACTCTTTGGGTGTACTGGGTGGCTATTACATAAGTACAACATTACAGTTTATTAAATCATACACAAGAGAAGGTTTCGTACAGCGCACGACATGTAGTCACTAAGTCACGTATTTCAAGGCCCTCATATGCGATAATGAAGAAAAAGAAGTTAAAGTGAAATTAAACAATTGCCTAAAATCACACAAAGTGGGAAAGCCAGGATTGATCCCAAGTTTTCTGGTTTCACATTATGCAAATCACCCACTAAATGTGCACGCTTCACTTCCACTAACACCCACCTTACAGTCCTCACCACCACCACCCTCTCTCCCTGACACCGCCACCTTGCTGACATCAATGCAGCCCTCGGTCACACCACAGACCAAACTTTTTTTACCTTGGGAAAGTTTTGGTGAGTTTTTTTCTCCACCTGTGAGCTACATTAATATAAATAGAATAATGAGGAACAAGAAATGGGGCAAGTCTTGGAGGAGACCCAGGCAGTTATGTGCACAGTAGTAAAACATACACTTTAACTCCCTGGCACTTACTCACCGTTCTTTCACTCTGTCGTTATTCAGCCTGTCTCGCAGCTCATTTGAGAAATGTACTACCAGTCGACAGAGCGCTCTGCTGGCACAATAAAGCAGTGAGAACTTGAAGCATCATTGCTGCCATTGTCTGGGCACCCATTTCTCTCAAGGACCAACCATGTGTGGTACCACCTTCCCAAATCAACTGCACGGGTCGAATTCTAGCAAAATGAGTCAACTACGTAGACAGACTAGGTAGACCAATCCTTATGTGAGTGGAAAGAAGAAAAATGCACTTTTTTTTCTGTTTAACTGTCTGTGCTTTTTGTCAGTTGTCCCAGGAACTGATGGAACCCACTGACTAGAGCGCATCGTGTAGATGGTGAACATGAAGTCGTGTGTCCATTTGTCCTGGTCCCCGTGTTCCTGGGTGCATGCCCTGCACGCATGTTTTAGGAGGAGAGATTCTATGATCTTTCGTATTGGTTTTTGTGAAGATGAAAGGTCCTCTCTGACGTCTCCTGACTTTTTTTTACGCAGTGTTTTGGGCGGCGCGCCTGGCGAGGTCCTAGCACGAGACCAGCATTATTAGATATTTTACTGAATTACCGAGCCGTGGCGCCGTAGAGGGCTCAGCTGTCCATAAAACATGTCATTATGGAAGCGTCTCTTATTCTAACCCCGTGTGTGACGTGCTCTCTCTGAAAATATCAGCGGACGGAACCATAACAATGAGAGAGCGGGAGGCAGCACGTGCCGCCTCGAGGCAAAACTTTGTTCAGGGGACGTAAGAAGCCAAGGCGTGGGACTGGAGGAGCCTGTGTTGGGTAATTGTCGCAAACAAGGTCGTCAGCGAGGCCACGAGGTGTTGAGAGATGAATGGCCTTGTTTTTGCAACGCTGAAACTCTGTTGCTTTTTACCCACATTTTAAAAATGGCGGTCTCGCTTGCGTGTTCCTCTGACCCCTGCTCTCTTGTATTATCGACGAGTTGACGCTGTGTGCTTCGTCTCCATTGCCATTCCAGTCAAGCCCATTTTAAGCACTTAACTCGGATTCAGTATTTATAAGTAATTACGCTAGATGCTATTACCGGCGTACGTTTGGTTGGAGATGTGTGTGATTGGTGCATGATTTATGTTTAATTAGCGGCTTAAGTCCTGGCACGTGGTCTGGTCACATTGCTACGAACTTGATACTGCTAGTACGCATGCAGTGTTAATAGAGGTATGTGAAAGGAAAATGGCAAACTTCATGCAGTGTTTAATCTTCGTGTAGATAGATACATAAATAAGCTCAAACTGGCTATTCGGGGCTGTACCACATTCGGTGTCCGAGCAGGTGGACAGGTGCTGTACCCCTCAGAATTTGTAAACAAGTTCTCTCGAAAAAGAAGTAATGCCGCACTCCAAGGTTGTAAATGCGTGAAGGATTTATTTAGTTGTGAGGTGTCTCGGTGTTCATTGACTTTCTATAATCAATCGTCATCACGCTGCAAACACGCACTTGATTCTTGATATCAATCACTAGCTGCATCAGTCTATACTCCCGTCTCTTCCCTGTATTGGGTAAACTACTCTCCCTAGTGCCTGCACTGGGTAAACTACTCCCCCTTGTTCCTTAACAGCCACTGGCTTAGCCAGGTCTGGGCTTGAAACCTGTTTTGCCTGATCTTAAGATGCCCGCTTCTGTGACCCGTGCCTATCCCTCAAGATGGACTGTCTGTTAGGGTGCTTGCTGTCTGTCTTCGCTTGGTAGTACAGAGTTGCCCGTTTCATTGAAAATTTACTAAACATTGACATTACAAAAGATATCTAAACCCGTTTGTACAAAATGACGGTGTGGGATTCACTGGGTTTGCGTTGGAAAGTTCCTGAAAGCAGCACAAAGTTACACACCTCCCCACACACACATCCCCACACACACACATCCCCACACACACACATCCCACACACACACACACATCCCCACACACACACACACATCCCCACACACACACACACATCCCCACACACACACACACATCCCCACACACACACACACATCCCCACACACACACACATCCCCACACACACATCCCCACACACACATCCCCACACACACATCCCCACACACACATCCCCACACACACATCCCCACACACACATCCCCACACACACATCCCCACACACACATCCCCACACACACACACACACCCCCCACACAACCCCCCCCACACACAACCCCCCCACCCCCCACCCCCCACCCCACCCCCCACACCCCCACCCCACACAACCCCCCACACCCCCACCCCACACACACCCCCACCCCACACACACCCCCACCCCACACACACCCCACCCCACACACACCCCCACCCCACACACACCCCCACCCCACACACACCCACACCCACACACACCCACACACACCCACTAACACCCACACACACCCCCACCCCCACACCCACCCCCACCCCACACACAACCCTACACACACCCACCCCCACACCCCCCCACACACCCCCCCACCCCCCCCGACACCCCCTCCCACACACCCCCTCCCACACACCCCCTCCCACACACCCCCTCCCACACACCCCCTCCCACACACCCCCTCCCACACAACCCCCCCACACAACCCCCCCCACACACAACCCCCACACACAACCCCTACACACAACCCCTACACCCACCCCACACACCCACCCCACACACCCACCCCACACACCCACCCCACACACCCACCCCACACACCCACCCACCCCCACACCCACCCCCACACCCACCCACAACCCCACACACACAACCCCACACACACAACCCCACACACACAACCCCACACACACAACCCCACACACACAACCCCACACACACACAACCCCACACACACAACCCCACACACACAACCCCACACACACAACCCCACACACACAACCCCACACACCCACCCCCACCCCCACCCACCCCCACACCCCTCACACCCCCCACACACCCCCACACACCCACACACACCCCCACACACCCCCACACACCCACCCCCACACCCCTCCACACCCCCTCCACACCCCCTCCCACACACCCCCTCCCACACACCCCCTCCCACACACCCCCTCCCACACACCCCCTCCCACACACCCCCTCCCACACACCCCCTCCCACACACCCCCTCCCACACACCCCCTCCCACATACCCCCTCCCGCCCCCCCTCCCACACACCCCCTCCCACACACCCCCTCCCACACACCCCCTCCCACACACAACCCCCCCACACAACCCCCCCACACAACCCCCCCACACAACCCCCCCACACAACCCCCCACACACAACCCCTACACAACCCCCCACACATACGACCCCCCACACAACCCACCACACACACAACCCCACACACACAACCCCACACACACAACCCCACACACCCACCCCCACCCCCACCCACCCCCACACCCCTCACACCCCCCACACCCCCCACACACCCACACACACCCCCACACACCCCCACACACCCACCCCCACACCCCTCCACACCCCCTCCACACCCCCTCCCACACACCCCCTCCCACACACCCCCTCCCACACACCCCCTCCCACACACCCCCTCCCACACACCCCCTCCCACACACCCCCTCCCACACACCCCCTCCCACACACCCCCTCCCACATACCCCCTCCCGCCCCCCCTCCCACACACCCCCTCCCACACACCCCCTCCCACACACCCCCTCCCACACACAACCCCCCCACACAACCCCCCCACACAACCCCCCCACACAACCCCCCCACACAACCCCCCACACACAACCCCTACACAACCCCCCACACATACGACCCCCCACACAACCCACCACACACACAACCCCACACACATACGACCCCACACAACCCACCACACACACACACAACCCCACCCACTGCGCCTTCACACACTGCGCCCCCTCACACACACTGCGCCCCCTCACACACACTGCGCCCCCTCACACACACTGCGCCCCCTCACACACACTGCGCCCCCTCACACACACTGCGCGCCCTCACACACACTTTCTCGCCCTCACACACACTGCGCGCCCTCACACACACTGCGCGCCCTCACACACACTGCGCGCCCTCACACACACTGCGCGCCCTCACACACACTGCGCGCCCTCACACACACTGCGCGCCCTCACACACACTGCGCGCCCTCACACACACTGCGCGCCCTCACACACACTGCGCCCTCACACACACTGCGCCCTCACACACACTGCGCCCTCACACACACTGCGCCCTCACACACACTGCGCCCTCACACACACTGCGCCCTCACACACACTGCGCCCTCACACTACTTTAGGCCACACACACTGTGCCCTCACACTACTTTAGGCCACACACACTGTGCCCTCACACTACTTTAGGCCACACACACTGTGCCCTCACTCTACTTTAGGCCACACACACTGCGCCCTCACACTACTTTAGGCCACACACACTGTGCCCTCACACCCTCTGCACCCTCGCACGCTCTGCACCCTCGCACGCTCTGCACCCTCGCACGCTCTGCACCCTCGCACGCTCTGCACCCTCACACGCTCTGCACCCTCACACACAATTACACTCTACTGAATACAGCATACACTCCACACAATACCACTCAGTGCCA
Source organism: Lissotriton helveticus (assembly GCF_964261635.1). Taxonomy (NCBI): domain Eukaryota; kingdom Metazoa; phylum Chordata; class Amphibia; order Caudata; family Salamandridae; genus Lissotriton; species Lissotriton helveticus. Next base: position 994,902,631 of record NC_136067.1, read on the forward strand.
CATAATTCTATGCTACATAATTACACTGCACTCAACGCAACATACACTCCAAATACCACTCAGTGTCACATAATTACACGCCTATCTGTCGCCCTCACTCTGTCTGTCGCCCTCGGTCTGTCTGTCGCCCTCGGTCTGTCTGTCGCCCTCGGTCTGTCTGTCGCCCTCGGTCTGTCTGTCGCCCTCGGTCTGTCTGTCGCCCTCGGTCTGTCTGTCGCCCTCGGTCTGTCTGTCGCCCTCGGTCGGTCTGTCGCCCTCGGTCGGTCTGTCGCCCTCGGTCGGTCTGTCGCCCTCGGTCGGTCTGTCGCCCTCGGTCTGTCTGTCGCCCTCGGTCTGTCTGTCGCCCTCGGTCTGTCTGTCGCCCTCGGTCTGTCTGTCGCCCTCGGTCTGTCTGTCGCCCTCGGTCTGTCTGTCGCCCTCGGTCTGTCTGTCGCCCTCGGTCTGTCTGTCGCCCTCGGTCTGTCTGTCGCCCTCGGTCTGTCTGTCGCCCTCGGTCTGTCTGTCGCCCTCGGTCTGTCTGTCGCCCTCGGTCTGTCTGTCGCCCTCGGTCTGTCTGTCGCCCTCGGTCTGTCTGTCGCCCTCGGTCTGTCTGTCGCCCTCGGTCTGTCTGTCGCACTCCCTCCCTCCCTCGGTCTGTCTGTCGCCCTCGGTCTGTCTGTCGCACTCCCTCCCTCCCTCGGTCTGTCTGTCGCACTCCCTCCCTCCCTCGGTCTGTCTGTCGCACTCCCTCCCTCCCTCGGTCTGTCTGTCGCACTCCCTCCCTCCCTCGGTCTGTCTGTCGCACTCCCTCCCTCCCTCGGTCTGTCTGTCGCACTCCCTCCCTCCCTCGGTCTGTCTGTCGCACTCCCTCCCTCCCTCGGTCTGTCTGTCGCACTCCCTCCCTCCCTCGGTCTGTCTGTCGCACTCCCTCCCTCCCTCGGTCTGTCTGTCGCACTCCCTCCCTCCCTCGGTCTGTCTGTCGCACTCCCTCCCTCCCTCGGTCTGTCTGTCGCACTCCCTCCCTCCCTCGGTCTGTCTGTCGCACTCTATCTATCGCATCACTCGTCGCCACCACAACATCAATCTGTGCAACCATTCAACAACAACTGGTTCAAATATGTTCTATCAATGTTTCAAGCTTTATTACAAATGTCACAAAAATATGTTAATATTTCACTTCTGTTCTTGGATTTTCGTCACAATAAAATACACTGAACATAATCTTCACAAAAGTTATTTACAAAAGTTTAGGCTATTGCCATTATAAATTACAATAACTTTTATTTAAGTATTAATTATTAAAACAAATTAAAAGCCATTGTTATTTGTAATATCAATACATCTAAGTCACGTAAATAGAACACGTATTGCATTACAAATGCTATAGGTGTCACATTTGCAAAAGTTATAACTATTGGCATTGTGTAAATGACAAAGCTATTAATTCGCTATTTTCAAAACCAACACATAAATAAAAAAATTGTCATTTACAATACCAATAGCTCAAACTTTCCTAATGCGAGACCTATTGCATTGCAAATGCTTGTTTAATCTGGTGTAAATCTGTACTGTAGATTTGGAGTTGTACATAAATCTTTTTTTCTTAATATCTAGAGATGCGGATCCACCGCGGCGGAGCCACAGATCTAGGCTAACAGCAGTACTGTGATTGGCTAACCGCAACCTGGGCGGAAAGTTGTGGCCGTCATTTTGTGCATCGGGACTCTGTTGCCGGGAGAAAATAAAAATGTGAAAGTAATAGAAGGGGTCAGGGTAGAGGTCCCAGACTGATAGAGGGGCGGTCTGTGAGCGCTGGAGGGTCCACGGATTCACAGTGATGCAAAGCACGACCCCTTATGTGCTTCACGGCAGATCTGTGGATCCAGACCCCAACTGAAAAAACACATATACCAACTCACAGATCCACACACCTTTGCATACAGCCACTCACACCCATCAAACCACCCACTGCACACCCACCCGCACACTCACCTGCACACACCCATACAGCCACTCGCGCACACACCCATACAGCCACTTGCACACACCCATACAGCCACTTGCACACGCACCCATACAGCCACTCGCGCACGCACCCATACAGCCACTCGCGCACGCACCCATACAGCCACTCGCGCACGCACCCATACAGCCACTCGCGCACGCACCCATACAGCCACTCGCGCACGCACCCATACAGCCACTCGCGCACACACCCATACAGCCACTCGCGCACACACCCATACAGCCACTCGCGCACACACCCATACAGCCACTCGCGCACACACCCATACAGCCACTCGCGCACACACCCATACAGCCACTCGCGCACACACCCATACAGCCACTCGCGCACACACCCATACAGCCACTCGCGCACACACCCATACAGCCACTCGCGCACACACCCATACAGCCACTCGCGCACACACCCATACAGCCACTCGCGCACACACCCATACAGCCACTCGCGCACACACCCATACAGCCAATCGCACACACCCATACAGCCACTCGCACACACCCATACAGCCACTCGCACACACCCATACAGCCACTCGCACACACCCATACAGCCACTCGCACACACCCATACAGCCACTCGCACACACCCATACAGCCACTCGCACACACCCATACAGCCACTCGCACACACCCATACAGCCACTCGCACACACCCATACAGCCACTCGCACACACCCACAATACCACTCACTAACCACTCACAGACCCACAAAACCACTCACACAGCCACTCACCGATCAAAAGAGCCCCTCACACACCCACTAACATCCACACAACCACTCGCACACCCATACAGCCAATTGCACATGTACAAACCACTCACAGCCCCACACGGCCACTCACAGCCCCACACGGCCACTCACAGCCACTCACAGCCCCACACGGCTACTCACAGCCCCACACGGCCACCCGCACACCCACCTGCCCCACACCCGTACAGCCACTCGTGCACACCCGTACAGCCACTCGTGCACACCCGTACAGCCACTCGTGCACACCCGTACAGCCACTCGTGCACACCCGTACAGCCACTCGTGCACACCCGTACAGCCACTCGTGCACACCCGTACAGCCACTCGGGCACACCCGAACAGCCCACGGCCCCTCACAGCCACCCACACGGCCCCTCACAGCCACCCACACGGCCCCTCACAGCCACCCACACGGCCCCTCACAGCCACCCACACGGCCCCTCACAGCCACCCACACGGCCCCTCACAGCCACCCACACGGCCCCTCACAGCCACCCACACGGCCCCTCACAGCCACCCACAGGCCCCCTCACAGCCACCCACACGGCCCCTCACAGCCACCCACACGGCCCCTCACAGCCACCCACACGGCCGCTCACAGCCACCCACACGGCCCCTCACAGCCACCCACACCCACCCACACGGCCCCTCACAGCCACCCACACGGCCCCTCACAGCCACCCACACGGCCCCTCACAGCCACCCTCACGGCCCCTCACAGCCACCCTCAAGGCCCCCCTCACGGCCCCTCACACAGCCACCCACACAGCCCCTCACACAGCCACCCACGGCCACCCACACAGCCCCTCACAGCCACCCACACAGCCCCTCACAGCCACCCACACAGCCCCTCACAGCCACCCACACAGCCCCCCACAGCCACCCACACAGCCACCCACCGTCTCACTCAGCCACCCACCGTCTCACTCGCAGCCACCCACCGTCTCACTCGCAGCCACCCACCGTCTCACTCGCAGCCACCCACCGTCTCACTCGCAGCCACCCACCGTCTCACTCGCAGCCACCCACCGTCTCACTCGCAGCCACCCACCGTCTCACTCACAGCCACCCACCGTCTCACTCACAGCCACCCACAGTCTCACTCAAAGCCACCCAGTCACTCACAGCCTCTCACATACACCCGCAGCCCCTCGCAGCCCCACACAACCAGTTAAAGCGACAGTCACTCACACGCACACCCACTAGCACACACCTACCCACACTACCACACCCATACAGTCACTCACACACTCCTTCACAGAAGCACTCACACCCATACAGCCATTTGCACACTCACACAGCCACTCGCTCAGGCAGTGAGACACTTAAAGAAATTGCAGAAGCATACGCTTCTATTAAATGTGTTGTTGATTTAGTATTGAATGTGTGTTTTTAGTTTGGAACGGATTTAATTTTTAGTGTTAAAATATATAAGTACAATGAATGTGTGAATAAAATGTATTTATAAACTTGTGAAAATGTAGTAAATTGAACATAGGGGTCAAATTGGAGTATGATTTATAAAAATAAAAATAAAACTCTGAAATTAACTAAAATAACCAAAGGTTATAGGGATGTTATAGTTAATAAATAGCATTAAAAATCATAGCAATTCAATTTTCACTCTTACAAAGCCAGTGAAATTCAGTAGGTATAACTTAAGCCTGGCCATTGCACTGTGCACTGCTAGTGAAGTCACTTACCATGTCATTCAGGATGTACTGTGTGAGGTCATAAGTAGTGCACTGCGGGGCGTAAATTATAGTTTGCTCAGTAAGTACACTTGCTGAATTTTTATGGTATTGAGTGTGTAAAATCGGAACCTAACTATAACCTACTGGTAACCTTTGTTTTTTTTCCTGTGAATTTCTAAGATTTTGTTTCATTCTATTTCCTATTGCATCCCTGTAACCTTTTTGTTTTTTTCAGTGTGTGTGTGTATATCTGTATGTATATGTGTGATTATTTATATATAATATAGCATTTTAATTGAACATATGTACCCATTTATATAAATAAAACAGGCTTAAAGTGTTTAGCCTTCGATAATGAGTGATAGGTAGCATTATTTGATTACTCCATTTGTGGGGAAAAATGCAATGTGCCACCATGCTAAACCAGAATCCCCATCCTGTAGGATTTGATACATTCATTGCTCTTTCAAAAGAATGATAAAGTTGTTATAACCTGTTAGACACCAGGACAGTACTTGTCCGTCCCTTCTTCAGATGCACTATAGGGAGTTGGCATATTTTAACACTGCAAGATAAGGTTTTTTGTGTGTATGTTTTTAAGTTATCCATTTGCAAATAGTGAATGGCATGCTACATGTTTTAAGAGCGTGGATGCCCAGCTGCTGTCCTGGAAGATACTGTTTTTAAATTCTTTAATTGAATTTTTGCAAAAAGACTTGGGTCTGCTTCAATGCTCTGTACTACTTATTCCTAGATTAGGGGCATGTGAGAGTCCTGGTATGGAGATCTATACCTCGTTTACAGGCCTCTGAGGGTAGCTCATATATTGCACATGGCTTGGGCAGTAAGGTGATTCCTAATCGTTTTAAAGAGATCCTGAAAAGTAGCAATAAGGTGAAGCGCATTGGGAAGGATTTGAGTTGTGGTTTCTTAAAACCTAACCAATGAGATATCAGTTTGTGCTGGGTGTCCAGATTGACAGAGGTAACTAGTTGAGGTCTCATTGGAAAAGATCTCGCGAATATTGTACCAAGAATTGTTAATTTTAGTTATTAACAGACATATATTGCTTATTTAAAATCTTAGTTTATTTTAAACGGCTCACACTTTATAGTGCTCATCATTTACCCCCACAATTTTAGGCGCACTTGTCTACACAGGCGGTACACAACAGTGATTGTTGTCATGCGAGTCCTGAGACTTAACCAGGTTCCCAGGAAACATGGAGATCTGAACGTGAACCCCACTGCTTTAGTTCCAGTTTGGTGCTCTTCACGCACACTCAAGGGTTGTCCATTTCCAGGATTGTTTTTGCCATTGAATGCGAAGATGAAGCCTTCAAATGACCGTTCTTCCTGAAATAGCCTTTTATTTCTCTTTTCTGGAACTCTGCGTACTCGTTAATGAGAACTGTGCTTGTTTCAGACACACTCAGGACCTCTTTCTCCCTTTTGTTTCTTTCTGTGTACTTTTAAAGATGGAATTAATCTAGTTTGGAATTCTGTTAATTGACTTAATAGTCTACTAATGGTGCGTAAGAGATTTTTTAAAATTCAGTTTTAATCTTTTTATCAGGATTAAAACCTGTTTCAGATGCATCAAAAATTGGCTCTTCCCTCGTTCCTTTGATGCCTTGCTTTTAGCACTTACATAAAACCATGGTTTTGTCTCTTAACGCTATATGTAGCCACTCAAACATTAACTACATGATGATGGTTAGGGCAGTAACCAGTTAACCACAGAAATAATGTAATACAGTGTGTTTGCATGCATGTACAAGCGTGAACTAACTCTTCTGATGCATGGTGACTGCAGAACCTGAAACCTGACAAGCATTGTGGGAGTCTTTGAGGTCTCATGCGATATGTCTATATAATGCTCAAAAATTCTTGAGGAGGTTGTCTTTGTGAAAAAAAGACAACCCGGTTTTCATGTTACATAATTCGTTTAATAGATCATCTGTCAGAGGTTGGTACTGCCTCTCCTGTCCATATGACCTATTGCTATCCCCTTTTCTTGTTGTATGTCTAGCGCGTCATTGAAAAGCATCACATGGTTTTGAACTGGTGCAAACAAATTGTCTCATCTCTGCAATCTTCAGAACCACCACCACTGTCCTCATGCTAACCTCTCCTGTCTTGGAAACCTTTGTTGGAAAGTTTGGATGCTCACAGTTTGTCTGGTGAATGCTGCCCTGGTATTGAAGCAGTCTTCTGCAAAGGCTCTGTGGTTATATCACTTTACAGTGGCTTTTTCGCCCAGGCTGCATCAGTCAATTAATAATACTGCATTTTATAGAGCGCGAACAGCTGCCTCGCTAGGAGGCGTCCCGGCGCTAAGAGAACACAGTTGACCTAAAAGAGCTAGCAGGAAGGAGAGAGCTAGCGGGGTTGGGTGAAGAGCCACGTTTTTAGGAATTTCTTAAAGCAAGGTACAGAGGGGGCCTGCTGGATTTCTTGTGGTAAAGTATTCCATAAGGAGGTGACGTTTGCCGAGAAAGTCCGACCGCCTAGTCGAGCCTTTTTCGTACGCGGCACGGTCAGTTGAACACGGCAGTTAGACCGCAAGGTGCGAGTTTGGGAATATCTCGGGAGGCGGTTTTTCAGGTAAACTGGGCAGGAGCCATACAGAGATCTGTACGCCAGTGTAAGTGCTTTGAATTTTATTCTGCTGGTAACTGGCAGCCAGTGGAGCGATCGAAGATGCGCAGAGACTGATTGCCTGAGGGGGATTCGCAGTAACAGTCTCGCAGCCGCATTTTGAACTACCTGAAGTTTTTGCGTCAGGTGTTTTGGTAGGCCTAGGTAGAGTCCGTTGGCGTAGTCCAGCCGGGAAGTGACAGTGGCATGGATAACCGTTTTCCGGCAGCTCTCCGGGAGGAGTCTCAGGATTTTTCGGAGATTTCTCAGTTTGCTCAGGCAGCAGCCGGCAACTTGTTGGATATGGGAGGTAAAGGACATGCTATCGTCCCACCTCACTCCGAGATTTTTTGCCGTGTGGCTGGGTGAGGGGGCTGGGCCCATCTCCATCGGCCACCAAAGTTCAGAGGAGGGAGGGGGACCTCTGCCAAAGAAAATTACTTTGTTCTTATTGGCGTTCAATTTTAATTTGTTCGTGTTCATCCAATGGGCTATGTCTTGAAGACAGCCTTTGAAGTTTGAAAAAGACTCCTGTGTCACCTCTGAGTACGGGAATACCAACTGGGTGTCATCGGCATAAGAAATTGCCTTGACACCCCAGTTGGCAATCAACGCAAACAGAGGAGCGAGATAGATGTTGAACAAAAGGGGGCTGAGGGCCGACCCCTGCGGGACTCCACAGCTGAGGGCCTTAGGTGCCGAGGAAATCGTTCCTAGCGCCACCTTTTGGGTTCTCAGGGATAGATAGGAATGTAACCATCCCCGTGCCTTATCCTGGATCCCTATCTCGGCCAACCGGCTGAGTAGTTTGGCGTGGTCCACCGTGTCGAAGGCGGCCGACAGATCCAGGAGTACCAGCATTGCTGAATTTCCTGCATCCATCGACCACCTTACTGACTCGGCTACCTCAATAAGCGCTGTTTCTGTACTAAAGCCGGGTCGAAAGCCTGACTGTGTTTCATGTAGTACCTTATTTACTTCTACAAATTTACTCAGTTGGCGCTGTATGACTTTCTCTAACATTTTCCCTGGGGCGGCTAACAGTGATATTGGGCGAAGGTTGCTAAGGTCTTCTGGGTCCCCATTAAGTTTTTTCTTTAGAGTGAGGAGCGTGGCATGTTTCCAGACGTCCGGAAATATATTCGAGGCAATGGAAGAGTTCCAGATGTGTTGCAGTGTGGGAGCTACAAACTCAGCTAGTGAGCTCCATAATTTGGCTGGGCATGGGTCATCTGGGGATCCGGATTTACATCGAATGAGTTCTTGTTTTACCTCCTTCAGAGGAATATTGAGGAACTGGGTGAGAATCTCACCTGGCTCGTCTTTAGTCACGAGGTCTTGTTTCAACGTTTTTGTTTCTGGTCCAAAAGATTCATACACCTTTTTGATCTTTTGGTCAAAGAACTCGGAAATTTGTTCGCAAAGAGTAGTTGTCGGTAAAACCTCCCTCTCAATGCACTTAGGCTTAAAGAACGACTGTACCACCTTAAAAATCTGTTTGTTAGATTGTTCTGCCTGTAGAATGGAGTCCGCATAGAATAGTTTTTTACTTTTCCTAATTGCTTTCCTAAATTTTTTGGAGGCTTCCTTATATATTGATCTTTCTTCCAGGCCATAGTTAACTTTTCAAAGTCTTTCTAGCTTTTTGCAGGCTGCTTTTTCTTTCCTCAGGTCTGCGAAAACCAGGGAGCTGAAGGGGAGTCTCTCTTGGATAATGCTCGTGAGGCAGGGGCAATGGAGGAGACCATCTTTTCAACCCACTCATTAAGGAGTTGTGCATCTGTATTGGCATTATTAGTCCAAGATGGGGTAGTTTGTGCCAAGACAGGGCCCATATTATCGGGGGTCAGCCTTTTCCATTGTCTCTTCAGGAAATAACATTTACTTGAGGCTGGGATGTCACAAACCATGTTCAAAGTAAATGGGACCAGTGAGTGGTTTGACCATGTCAGTGGGAGTGGTGCCTCGGACAGTACATTCTTGATGTTAGAAAAAATGAGATCGATCATGTGGCCCCCTGTATGTGTCGGACCTTCATTGATCAGTCTAAGACTGGCCGTATTTAGTGTTGCTCTGAGCAGCTCTGCCGTGGGACAGTCAGGTTTATCCATGTGGATGTTGAAGTCTCCTACCACAATGAATTGGGGGTGGAGGAGAGAGCTCTGAACAATCGTATCTAGTAGGGTGAATAGATTGGAGTCAGCGCTGCCTGGGGGGCGGTATATCACCAATCCTGCTAGCGAAAGTTGAGGGTTAACCTGAAAGCAGAAGTGAAGGCCTTCAATTCCCTGAATAGAAGTAGGGGCCGAGGATGTTAATATTAACACCTCTTTAAAAATAATAGCTGCGCCACCGCCTCTTTTTGTCCCTGGGCGGTTGGCGAGACAAATTTTAAATCCAGGAGGGACAGCTAAGGCAATAGAGGTCAAGTTGTCCTCCTTAATCCAGGTTTCTGTTAAAAACAGGATATCCCATTCCTGCTCTTCTAGTAATAGCCAAACCTCGTCCGCGTGTTTGGCTAGAGATCTACAGTTCAGTAGGCCAGCTCTAAGGCCAGTCTGAGTAGGAGATTTTGAATTGGAGGGTCTCACATGATCTTCACTACCGGAGACTATCCCACAATTGCCGCAGATCAGAGGAGGGTGGAGAGTCAGAGGATCTATAGTGTGCAAGCAATGTTCACCTGGGGGATTAAGATCAAAAGCCCTTAGGTCCTCACCTGACCATACTATCCTTCCACCTTGCGTTTCAATGTCGGCAGCATAACTGGCCCCGGCCGCAGTCTGGTCGCGGACGGGTGCAGACGGGCTTGCCTTAAGCGTGCCTTCGGCGCGCAGACGGCGCTCCCGCTGCGCTCGTCCGCTGCGCTTCCGGTGGAGGCACATGTTAAATAGGAGTGGAGGAAGGGGCGTGGCCTGTCAGGTGGTGGGCGTGGCCTGCGTGTCCCAGGGGGAGGGCGTCCGCACCAGGAAGTATCCCGTGGCAGAGGGGGATCGAGGTACAACTGTTTTAAGTCACAATATTATTACACTCAACAAATGGTAAAAGTCTTAAAATCACTTCAATACACAATTTTAAAAATCGCTAAGGCGACTCTCCCGGCTTCCGCCTCAGGAGGTCAATGGGTTCTGCCCCGCGCTCGATTTGGCGCGCTATTTGAGTGCTCAGCGAAAAAGGGGGGCGTGGCCTGTCAGGTGGTGGGCGTGGCCTGCGTGTCCCAGGGGGAGGGCGTCCGCACCAGGAAGTATCCCGTGGCAGAGGGGGATCGAGGTACAATTGTTTTAAGTCACAATATTATTACACTCAACAAATGGTAAAAGTCTTAAAATCACTTCAATACACAATTTTAAAAATCGCTAAGGCGACTCTCCCGGCTTCCGCCTCAGGAGGTCAATGGGTTCACACGCACGCTAAATGTTTTTTTCTGTTCCTTGTAGCCTCTAGGGAAAGTAGTGTTCATGTAGACCACTGATGAAAGTGTGGAAATTCATCAGTGATGGCAACTGCTCCATCTAATTCTCCGGAGAGCCCACACATATGCCCTCTAGATGCGTTTTGAATATGAGGTATCCTGCGCCATGGAAATTAAAAAATGTCTGTCTTCGCTTCATTTCAGTCATTGGAAATCAGATCAAATACTTGATTCCCTTTGGAGGCCATCATTAGAGTTCACCAGTGTCTTCTCTCCTTTAGAAAGGCCTCTCCTTATCAGTTTCCGATTATACAATATTTTTAATTTCGTAACTATTTAGTTGACAGTGATGTGCAATCTACATGTTCTTTAACAACTTTAACTAATTTGCGATTAAGGAGAGTTTTTGCATTTGTAGAAACGTTAACTTATAAAAAAAAATAGTTTTTGAAGAGGAAAGCTGAATGGTTTATATTTTTCACACCCATGAGCTTTTTGGTATTTTCTGCCAAAAGTAACACAAGTCAGGCAGAGTGGTGTATTTCGTGTTACGTCAAGCACTGGAGGAAATCCTTGAACCACACAAGCGAGATTGACATATAACTTGTGGTCAGATAATTCTCTGGTATGGGCAGGTACGCTTACAGATGATTATCTTTACAAAGCTGCTGTGTCAATGGGTATTTGATTAGAACAGCTTTCTAAATTAAATTACAGACGCTGGCAAGAATTGCATACCCCTATAAACAATCCCTTTTCTCTGCAACCATTCTCTCCTTAAACCTTGGTGAGCTGGCCTTCTTTTGGCTCAGTACATTTTTGTAATTTACAGATATTAGAAGTCGGAGGTGTTCAAGTCAAAAAGGAAATAGGTTAGCCAGCTCCCACATAATGGCCAGAGTCAAAGAAAACCGTGGTTGGACAAGCCACTTACGTTGATGGTGAGCGATTTCAGATCACAGATATTGAAACCAGTGAGAGTAGTCCCATCTTGGCGGTGAGATGATAATCTGATCTGTGAGCTAAACTGAAACCACTCTTCTGGTTAGGACATTCATCAGTCGGATGTTGCCTGACGTCTCGGAGAGGGTTGAGTTTGACATTGAACTGGGGCTTCTGGGCACAATTAAATTTAAACTTGGCCTTGCATGCAGGTGAGTTTTGTACGTCTGCAGGAATACACTTTTCTTCATTGTTAAGAATAAGGACAGGCTGGTCAATCAAACTCAGATCATCTTGTGTAAGGCAACTAAAGCGAAGGTTTGCTGCCAAATTGACATTTTCATTGTGGAACACAATGGCCCTCCCTGATGGAACTCTGCTGGGGCTTCTCAGCCATCAGAGCCAGAAACACAATTGGTTTCAAACGGGTACATGGAATTTTTGGGACATGAAAACTAAAAGGGCAATTAAAATATAAGCAAACCCACTATGCTAATAAACCAAGCCAAGCTGTCTTCTTTTGCTCACAGAATTAAAAAAAATAAAGCTGTTTTGTGAGGAATGTTTAATATTGTAAATTTGGATGCAAGATCTTTTTTGTGGCTCACATCCTAAATGAAGCTTAAAAGTCATGTACTTTATATATCTACTGTCCCTCAATTTATCAGGGCTGACTTCCTGATTATTCAATAGATTTTGGAACAATTCAATGTAAAGATGATTCAGTTATGTATTTATGTTGTAAGGCAGCAGCCCATCTCTGATCGTTTTTGCCACAAAGGGAGGTCAGTGTGTCGCAGGCAGAACACACTTTGTGGGCTTCTGACTGCCTCAAATGATGAATATGTTGCCCTCAAGCGAGGGGAAAGTACATAGCGGTCATGATGCCTGATGAGGAGAAGCTGTATTGGTGGCTTTAGGAGGACACTGATTCTAATTTTGATCTGTCAGCTCCATGAGAATGCTTGTTGGCTGCCGAAATGCAAGGAATTTGTGGTTGCTTAGGAGCAGTGTAGTAGAACCAGACTTACCTGAATGAAATGTGAGAGATCATACCATGTGGAGCTCTCACCATCACAACAACCTAAAAAGAGAAAAAAAAAAGATGGAGTAAAAGCAGGGGAGGAGACAGGGCGCAGACAACAGCCACGGGAAAGACGAAAAGTAAAGACAGACTTCTCATGGCTGAAAGTGGAAGGAACATTGGACAGAAAAAGCCACAAGGAAAAGGGTTGCGGAGGAGAGACGGAGAGCCATCGAGACTGGCCGTACAAGGGTGGAATGCAGAGGACAGCGAGAATGGAAGAAACTTGTTAAACCGGCTGGGTGGAAGCTGCGGGCTTCACAGAGAATGGTGGAGAGGGGACCAGAAAGACTAAGGAGACGAGGATTAAGACACGTGGACCAAGGAGTGGTGGACGCCACCAGCGGTCGCTGTGCAGCCTGCCGCAACCTAGGTGTGCTGTTACTAGCCCGACGAGTCTACCTAATCTCTCCCTCCCCCTTTTGACCCAGAGTATGGTATTAATATACTGGTAACCTATTTATGCATTTAATAAGAGGCGGTGAAGGAGTGGTGAAAGCACTGGGCACACTTGCAAGATAATTCTTTTGGATGGCAGTTTCTCCTCTTAGGCGGAAGACAGTAATTGTTTCTGTTTGATTGTTTTGCCTCAAGCATGGTAGTGAGTCAAACTATGTGAGCTTGGAGAACTGATAAGCAGTAAAAGGAGAGAGTGACCTTAGCTCAATGATCGGATTTTGGTGCTTATGAGCAACCTGTTCCTGATGATTTTCCCTGTACGATTATGAAGGGTTCCCATCAACCACTCGCAGTGGGCACAATAATTCCTGAAGGAGCTAAGGGAGTGTTCAGGGAACCCGGCATACTTGGGAGAATGATGTAACCTCCTAGTGTAAATAATAACTTACCTGGGTATCCTTCCTTTCCCAAGGGGAATTGGTGGCACCTCGAAGGCAGTCCTGCCAAAAGAAAGAAAGAAGACATTTTAGTACAACAGGACAGCGACTAGGAAGCGTATTAAAGGGACTCAAACAAGAGACTGCAAACAGAGATTATTCCCCCCTTTTCTCTTTTACCCAGTAAAGCGTTCATATGTAAAACAGTACAAGACATGCATCCTTGGTATTATTTCCATCCATCCCTCTACAGAGAGCAACATGGGTCCTCTCTGATTACTGGAGACTGGAATACCAAGCAGCCAGAGATAGCCCAGTTCTGCTTGAAAATAGAATGGTACGATATTTCTGTGCCAAACTCTACTGCGGCAAAACAGGGTTAAAGATGTGGAGACTTGCACAGCCTTTTTCAAATTTTGCCCCTCAGTTATTGGAGCTGTTTTCACAATTCCACCCACTGCAAATAACCTGTTGGCGCATATGAACACCTGGTTTGCAACATGTCTCTGTCTTGGAAACGAGCATGGGTCCTTGTTATTAGCAATTCACCCCCCTACACTCTTGGGGACAGGAATGGCAATGTCATAATAACTCCCTGTTGTTGGCCCATCAAGCTGAACCTTCTGCAAGGCCTTGTGGGAATTATGACGATAATGACAGAAATTTTTTGGGGCGGACAAACCAGGTACATTGTACAACATGTCCATCTTCCCATCGTAAGAAATAACAAACGTGTTTGATGTAAGAGCCCACTGTCCCATAGATTTAAAGTGGCCATCCAGTGTTGAGAAAGAAACCATTCTCTCAAACAGTCCTGCACTTCTAGCAGTCACCAACAAGAAGCATTCTGGATTGTTTGTTTAATTGATGTCAGCTGGGCTGTTGCAATATTTTCTGACATTATTCTCTGGGTGGCCCCTTTAATGGATGAGTGATCATGATGCTGACCTTTAACCCGCAGACCTGAGTTCTAATGTGTAATCCTGGGCAAATCCTACTCCTTCATATAGAGGTAGTTGGGATACTGGCAGAGTGGAAGAAAATGTCCACTACTCATGCCATCCACAGATTATCAGTGATTGCGGCCGCGACAGTCCTACTGTCAGGTCCTCTGTAATCCTAGTGTGGTAAATGCTGCCAGTATGACAATACTGAAAAGTAACGAAGTTACAACCACTTATCCTACATATCAGAGTAGTTCTAGCGGCTGAGAACGATACTACTGCTGCAGCCATGGCTGACCTGTTTATTGGGAGGTTCCTAGATTGACTCTTTATTTCCTTTTGCCCGAAATTGATTTTTTTTTAAAGAAAAGTATATATTTGCAGTGTATTGTCCCAATTACATGCTCTGCTCACTTCATGACCTGTTGGTTTCTGTGATCCAATCTCCATCGCAACAGCATACTGTTTGTTTGCAAAACCCTCATGTATGAAATGTTTGTTCTGCAGAGAAAACGCAAAATCTTCGATGTGTTTTGAAGGTGGGTCTGCTCTAACCCAAATGACTAGATGAAACCCAATGCGAGCTCCCTCTCGCCCAGAGGCCCCATCCTTCAAGTAGAAAGAAGCTAAAACCATTAGCTCCTATTAGTGTGTTCGCGTTTAAATGCCTGGACAGCTCTGTACGTCACCTGTTGGTGTTCAGAACGTCACCAGTAGCTCAGAATGGCAGCTATGTGCTTGAGAGGCAGCTTGAGATAATGGCCATGCAGGCTGTTGAGCTAATTACAAGTACCTAAGTGCCACTGAGCTCTTTACAATAGCTTGTTATGCCTCCATCAGCAGATACCTGAGCCTTGCAAACATTTTTAAGTAGTGAAAATGCGCACTTCTGCGTAGCTGAAAAATACAATGAGTGGTTGTAAAACGAATAATAGTGATTATTTTGTAACCACAGCACCAGTCGCTCGCCATTATGTGATGTGGCTTATTTCATTCCCGGAAGTAGATCTCCTCCCTAAACATTCATGTTTTTCTGATCGGAAGTGATACTTTTATAATCACTTTCGCGTGTTTCATGTATAGCCTAGGGACGTTGGTGGTACTGCCAAAGAACAGTCTGCTATGACCTGTTGTACACGTAGTCCCAAGTGCATCTGGCCAGAACCTTCGATTACATTTTATTGCTACTACGAACACATTAATACTCTGCATGGCGCCTGTAACAGCCACTGAGGTATAGAGTGGAGAAGATTCAGTCCTAGAGTTGAATCCGTAGTTAGCACTACTACTGCAGAACGGGGTGTGGAATCGTACCAAGACCTCAACCACATAACACCCAACTGCTTTGTAGTTTGCTTAACTCGTGTGTTGTGGATTAAAAGCATGAGTCGTGCTTTCCTTTTGAAATTGGTACCAAAACACCCAAGTAGTGGTTTGGTACACCCAAGTAGTGGTTTGGTACTCCCAAACCTGTTTTGTGTCAACACTGTGATGTTTTTGTTGTTGGTGCAAACCAGGCCCTGGTGTGAATTGGAATGATGTCAATGACCGTGTGAACTAGTAAATGCAACAGGGAGAGCATCCTAGAAATAAATATGATGACAGAGTATAGTACTATAAGTATACCAGTGGTGACCTCTGACTTGGATTCTTCTCCAGAATGTTTGAAGAACAACATCAACTCTGATGTGGACACCTGTCAACTCAACACTCCTTGCCTTTGTAGCCCGAGGCCAGGCTCTTTTTGTGGTCTGGCTTGACAGTGAAACGGTCCCTAGACAATTCTGTGAGAACCACCAGGAAGATGGGCTCTGCCCAGATTTTGGGAGCCAGGAGTACATGTTTTGAATGGGCAGAAGTTGCGGGCTTCCACAAAAAAGTCCTCCACATAGCTGTGGCCATCTTGTTTATTTATCCAGCTGCCTAAGCTTGACTTTAAGGGACACACACAGATTGTAATTAAATTGTCATAGATAACTAGATCATGTATGGTGTTTTTCTATGGCAGCAGCACAGATAGGAAGAGGCAGTCATTGGCGTACATGGATTTTTCGGTCTGGCTTGACAGTGCATTCGTAAGTTTTGACCTATTGGCATTGTCAGTGCTTGTTTCTATTGTGAGTCTAACTGCAACTGGCTGTGTTATCCTTCAGAAGTCACAATCTCCTATTGAACAAACCCTCCAATGTGCGCTTCCGTTGATACACCATCAATTTATAACCCATTTAGCCACTTCAATCATATCTAGGTGTGCAAGTTTACCATGGCCCGTAGACAGATACGTGACATGAATAAGAGATGGATGGAAAAAGACTGTGGTTAAATGTGAAGAAGGTATACGTTTTTCAAGTGTTACCGGATGAAGGAAAAAGACATTACTTCGGTTGGCAATATAGTTTATAAAATGAGCACGGAGGGTCGGTCGGCTCCGTGGACTAAAAAAGACAAGCGCATTCATTGCTCATAGCGCGACCTGGATGCTGACTTCGCCTCTGTGTGGATTGATTTAAAAATTGCACTAAGCGCGACCAAGATCTTTTTAATAATTGTACGTGAATTTATGTTTTTAAACTGCACGGATGCACTTTGACTTTTAAAACTTTATTGCACTCTACTGACCTCTCTGTGACGATCCTTGCCGCCCCTGCTACCCCGGTCCACCGCAAGCGCTAGGCTTGTTTGTAGTGGAGGGTGCAGGGCGCTACCTCTCTTCTGGGTTCCCTCCCGGTGCCGGGCAGTGATTGGTTTAGAGTGGGGGAGGCAGTGCTGATCGCTAGCACGGCCTCTACAAAGCCCCAGTGAATCAGGCTTTCTTCCATAAAGACACGCGCATTCATTGCTCATAGCGCGACCTGGATGCTGACTTCGCCTCTGTGTGGATTGATTTAAAAATTGCACTAAGCGCGACCAAGATCTTTTTAATAATTGTACGTGAATTTATGTTTTTAAACTGCACGGATGCACTTTGACTTTTAAAACTTTATTGCACTCTACTGACCTCTCTGTGGCGATCCTTGCCGCCCCTGCTACCCCGGTCCACCGCAAGCGCTAGGCTTGTTTGTAGTGGAGGGTGCAGGGCGCTACCGCTCTTCCGGGTTCCCTCCCGGTGCCGGGCAGTGATTGGTTTAGAGTGGGGGAGGCGGTGCTGATCGCTAGCACGGCCTCTACAAAACACTGATGACACCTAACACGCGCAGCAGTGACGCGCAGCGTCCGCGCCGTCCCCACGCCGAAGACACGCCTAAGACTAGCCCGTCTGTGCCCGTCCGGGCCAGGACGGGGCACGGGGCCGAGGACTCTGTCTCCCAGGCAAGGCTTATACAGGTAATATCACCCGACCAGCTTAAAGCACTGCGACCCATTGCACATGACAACTGCACTTTACTTGAAATCCCACTCACGGGGAAAGTTACCTGCCCTTATTGCAGCTTTACAATTTTGTCCTTCCAACCCTATCCCCCTCGTAGATCCAGACATAGAAAGCGTCTCAATCAGCCCCGTCCTATTGGCGAGAACTTTTTGTTCTATAACATCAACTGCCGCTCCTTACCCAAACACAAGCTGGACATTTTTAATTTGTTATTAGATGATAAACCCAGCGCAATATTCCTCACAGAAACCTGGTTACATGAAGGCTCTGGTCCAGATGTGGCTACGGCCCTTCCCCCTAATTATGCGATTGCCAGGAAGGATAGAATCCTTAAAACTGGGGGTGGAATTGCTATTTATGACAAAAAACGTAACTGCACGTTTGAGCCACTATATATCCCTGAGTGTGAAGCCGCATTTTTTAAAATCTGCTTGAATCCCAACTTTACATTGTCTGGCATCCTAATGTACCGGCTCCCCAGGAACGGCACTAAATGGGCTTCTGAATTAGCCAATCGTATCACCCCTTTTTTCTTGGCCTAAAAAAACTTCTCTCTTATTGGAGATTTAAACCTACATTTAGAGGACAATTCAAACACGACTTGTGCAAACTTGCTAGAAGATCTTACGGCATTAAATATCAATCTCCTTAATTCAGGACCCACCCATAGGGCAGGTCATTTGCTCGACCCTTTATTTTCTAACCTTCCGCACCTTACCTGGCCTCCATCCCTGTATGCTGGTCAGACCATTATTTAATTAAATTTAATTTTAAACCACCCGTTATTTCCTCTTACAAACCTATATTACCGGCCTCATTTAGGAAAAACTGGAAGTCCCTAGATATTTCTAAACTTAACATAGCACTCAGCAAAAACCCACCAAATAAGAATCAAGGTATGGAAAGTACTGCAACTGCCACTCAACAATGGCTCAGCAATGCGGCTGAGTCCTGCCTACCCACTATTAACACCAAGGGTAATAGACATCGTCCCCCTGCCCCTTGGTTTAATGACGCACTTAAAGATGAAAAAAACGAAATGTAAGGCACTCGAAAGATTGTGGCGGAAAGATTTCGCTCCTGACAAAAAAATAAGGTACCAAACAGCAAGAAACCTCTACCATACCGCATGCAAGAAAGCACGTGCTGTGCATGTAGCCAATATTATCACGGGAGCTGCAAACAAAGCTAAAACGTTGTTTAATAAGGTTAAAGATCTAGCTGGGGCTCAAACTACAGCCCCATCGCGCCCGTTAAATGAGAGGCAATGTCAGGATTTAGCTCAATTCTTCTCCGATAAAATCTACAAATTAATTACTGAAATAGACAGCAATAGTACGGATACTGCTTCTAAGGAAGAGTGGGAGTATACCCCTACTGTAAATCAGACCTTACAACAATGGCCGCCCATTACAATTGATATTCTTAACTCCATCATGAAGACAATCAAATCTGGCTCCCTGCAGGACCCCATTCCCATCAATATAATAAAATTATTGGATACCCCCTCCCTTGAAATCATTGCCGACACACTGTCTCTGGAGCTTGCCACAGTACCCACCCTATGGAAACATGCCATAGTGACCCCACTTTAAAAAAAAAAAAAAACTACAGCAGATCCGGAAAAATTTGCCAATTATCGGCCCATCTCGCTCCTCCCAGCTTTTTCCAAATGTCTGGAAAGACATGTGCATTCTGCCCTAACTTTATTCTCGGTAGAAAACGCCCTTCTCCACCCAACTGTCAGGATTCCGAGCAGGTTTCTCTACAGAAACTGCTTTATTGGGAGTCTCCGAAACTATTAGGAAACTCCTCGACGACGGTCATACGGTTGCGCTTATTCTACTCGACTTAAGCGCAGCCTTTGACACTGTCGCATAAAAGGCTACTCACCACGCTGGAAAAAAACAGAATCTGTGGAGCCGCCTTGCAATGGATTAGATCCTTTTTGGAACAACGTACATTCCAAATAGCATCATCCGCTGCGTGCTCTGGACATTTCAGCTCCCCTCATGGAGTACCGCAGGGCTCTATCCTCAGCCCGCTTTTTTTCAACCTCTATCTTAGACCCCTGGCGGACCTAGTGGAAAAATCTGGACTTACCCTTATGACGTACGCAGACGATTCACAAATTGTCTTTTCGCTGTCTGAATCCCAATCATCATCTTCGTCCCTTCTCAAACTAGGTCTCCTGAACATCTTCAACTGGATGACAACAAACCAGTTAAAACTAAATGGAGACAAGGCGGAGATTCTCCTTCTGGGTAAGCAGCCAGATCTTTGGAGTACGTCACACTGGCCTGCCCAGATGGGTAATCTTCCCAAACCAGTGACCCATGCAAGGAACTTGGGGGTAATCCTGGACAATTCTTTGTCCATGAAGCAACATGTTAGCAAAGTAGTGGGCCTCTGCTTTACCATCATAAAATGGCTCAAAAAGATCCTTTGGATGCTGCCTATCTCCACGCAGAAAACAGTAGTCAATGCCTTAGTTACATCTCGGCTTGACTACGGGAACATCCTGTACTTAGGAGCAAACAAGGCAGTTATAAAGAGACTGCAGCTTGTACAAAATGCGGCTGCCCGACTCCTTTGTTATATACCTAAAAACACCTGCGTGTCCCCCTACTTGCGTGAACTTCACTGGTTGGGAGTGGAAAACCGCATCAGATTTAAGACCCTAAACTATATGTTTAAAATCAAAGCAGGTACCGCACCCAAATACCTTCAGGCTTTAGCTCATCCCTACATCCCAAAAAGAAACCTACGGTCTCAATCAGCTGCAAAATTCTGTGTGCTTAGATTCAAGCTCTCCAGGATCTTTTTCCCACCTGGGTCCTTTTATCTGGAACACACTACCACCTCATATACGAAAGGAGGGGAGTCATTCCAGGTTCAGAAAAGAAATAAAGACCTGGTTGTTCGATCAGTAATCTTGAACGACCTCTGCTGAACGTAAGGCACCCTTTGTGCTGTGCTCTTAGGCGCCGGGAAACCCTTTCTGGGTAGCTGTTTGCGCCCTATAAGTAAAAAAAAATAAATAAATAAATAAAACTGAACTTCAACTTTCAATATAGCAGGCAGCTCCTCATATATTCTTCAAACCACGAATATGTCATACATTATTAGCATACCAAATCAAGCGTTTTCTCAAGCACATAATTATTTATTAACATTTCAGCAAAAAGCAATAGGTTCTGCAAAGGCATCTACATTTATGCTTTGAAGACTAGCCTAACTATGCCCTACTCCCTACACATCTGCTGCTCTGCAAGGCCTAACCTCCCACTTATCTTTTTCCTTTGTTCTGCTTTATCTTCATATTTTCTCAGAGGTGTGTCCTTGTAATGTTTGTGACTTTCCATTTATGCTGTGTTACTAATTATATTTCTCTATTCAACTAAAATATGTGTCTGCTTCCCTCCCCCGGGTCCTGACTCCATTTGTGCTCTTTCTTCTGCTATTGTAGACAGTTTAGGCCGGTATTTTTCCTTCAACACATAGTTTTCCACAAGCCATTATGCTATTGACATAAATAGGTCTTCTCCATCTTCTACATTCATTATAACACCAGTTCAGTTCAGTTCAAGACCAAGTTTATTTGGACTCTACAGACCGTAAACACATAAAAACAACATAAATACAATACATACAATTGAAACATTTTTACATAAATTCAACATCTTAAAATTCATTATTTAAAATACTATACCATATTTCAGGCCTAGTAGTTCACTTTACTTCGCATAAGACAAGCCTTCCATTACTAACTCTGGTTGGGTTTCATTTGATTCTATATAAACTTCCCCCAGGCATTGGCAATTAATACATCAATTTACAATTCTAGATTAACATCCTTAAACCTGGGGGAGGAGCTACGCCAGCAACCAAGATGGCCGCGTAAGCTCCCGGCTCCGTCGACCTCCGCCAGCAGCTCGTATATCCTGCTATTCATCCTGAATTCGCACCAGTCTCCCGGGTTCATGAAGTATTTCTGCTTCTAAAGGTGCAACCCCCGAGGTTTTTATCCTATCAGATGACGAAGATATGCCGTGTTTCCATTCTCGGCCTAACATCGCGTGGAAGCCGGGGCCTCGATTTCTGTCTCATCCGGGTTGGAGTTGATCAACAACGGCCGCTGGACCTGGACTCAGCCCGTTCCCCATGAGTGTCCTGTAACCAGTTTGTTTTCGGGTGGTGGCATCGTGAACGGTCTGCACCGTGAACACATCAGCGTATCGCGCCGTCTGCCGTATCCGGGAGTCCGACGCCCGGGGACCCCGCTGGCGCCCCGGGGTTGACGGGCCGGGGCCCTCGCTGCCGGCGACGGTGTCGATCTTCCGCGATGGAGAGCGCCCACTGTGATCCTTGGATCTGCGTGACCTGCTGCCCCGGAGAAGCCGGCCTCCGGGGTACGAATCCAGCTCTGCCTCTTCTTGAGAGGAGATGGGGCGGACGGAGGGTACGCCATCGCTGCAGGCCGTTATGGCCGCCATTGGAGCGCTCCATTCACAGTTCGCAGCTGTATTCCGGACACTGAGCGTGCAAGTGGACGGTATTTTGGGACCGGTCTATGATTCTTCGCTTAACTCTCATCTATCTGTGGTACCAGCGGTGCAATGTATGCCTGAGATCGAGGTCCCCGGACACAACCCGGATTTACTGTGCTTTGTCGACTCCCAACTCTCAGCCAGCGAGCCCGTGTTTGTCGCCAGCGTTCCCTGCTCTATCCTGCTGCCGCCTCATTCGACTATGGACAGTCTTCTGTGCCGCTACGAGTTCCTCAGTGACTGTTGGAGAGACTTGACATCTTTGGACATTTTTCTTCGTTCGTTTTGTGGAAATCGTAAACATCTTTCCGTCTGCCAATCCTGCAACGCCAACGTGAACTTTGACGATTGTTCTACATTTTCAATTGTGATGGTGGTTCGAGTGGTAAAGGCTCTCACGAAGTACCGTATGGGCCAGGGTTGAACTTGAGGGCTTGGGTTCGATAAAATAGCTTGATTCAATGCCGGGATTGTACCTCTATTGTGACGGGAGTTGGGTGGTGTTTTGCTTCCTCCCCCGATTGGTTTGTAAATTTGCTATATGTTGGTTTGACTATATTTCGGGGTGATCGCTTCTGGCGGGGGGTACGGGAGACTGAGGGTGTATTTGCCTTTCACGACTCTCCTCCTCCATCTTTTCCCTTCCTTGGGCTTAGTTTAGTGGGCGATAGGCACGCTGCTAGTGGGGTTAGGTCGTAGCCATCTGCTGGGGTGCAGGGTGGGGGGTGGAGGGTGTTTTTTTTATTTTTTCCTTTATTTTGTTCTATGACCTTTCTATGTCCCTTTTCCCTTCTTCGCAAGAGATGTGGCATATTCTCCTGATCGTATACTCCTCATATCCGGGTGTCGAGTGTTGGATTCTTGTATTCTGTATTCTGGATGGGCAGTATCCGATGATGTTCGCTCGAGGCACTCTGTACTGTATTGTTTCATCTCGGCTCTAATTTGATATTGATGTCTCTCAGATGCCTAGAACTGATGTGTATTCTCTTATTTGGTCTGCCCATTCACTGTTATGATATGTTCCATCGAATGATGCCCGATATGTATATTTCTACTCTTGTGTTATAATTAATAAAAATATATATATAAAAAAAAAACATCCTTAAACCTTCATTTGAATCATATGTCTTATCTCAGCTGTGCGAACAGGGGGACATAATACTAGACATCTTTCAAATTTTCTTTTGCTCTTTGCATAAACCTCCCCAGGGCACAGGCTGTATCGAAATTCTTCATCTCAGTTAAAAATTCTGCCTGTGGCCTATTAGTTGTACTATACTTTTTAAAATTTGGACATAAAATCTCCTTCTGTAACTCTAAAACCATATAACAATCCAATAAAATATGTAAAATATCACATGTTGTCCCCAGGATACAGTTGCACTTCCCATTACTACCAATCATTAGTCTTTTTGCTTGTTATTATGATAGCAGGGGTTAACACTGATTCTCAGCCTTAAAACCTCACTTCTCAAGCAGCGACTGGGCAACCTATCAATATAGGGGAACTGAGCAGCATTTTGCCATGACAAGGCCATAAAACATACCTATCTTTTTTTTTTTTTTTTTATCTTTTACATCCCAGAAACGTCTAACCACTCGGATATAATAATTCTGCCCCATGTAGGAATTGGGGTGGGACCATGGCTACATAAGCCTTTAAAACTGGCCTATCCGATTTTCCCCCATAAACTCCGTTGAATTTCTTTAGGCCACTAACCGAAGCGAATGTACGTACTTTTAATGCTTCAAGGTGGGTGGCCCAGTTCAGATTTTTCTGAAACCACATGCCAGATACCTGTATTCATCCACTATTTCTAATTTTGTGGAGCCCAAAAAGCAGTTAAACCTTGATTTCCTTCTTCCCATCTTTAGTATCTTAGTTTTATCCATGTTAACTAATAGTTTTTTAAGCATACAGTATTCGTTAAATCTATTCAACTTTCTTTGTAACCCAATCTGAGTTTGGTCTATTATTACCAAATCATCCTCAAATAAAAGGCATGCGACGTGACTCCCATTGACCTTTAGGGTGGCCCCCTTTCTTTACTTAGCACCGAGGGTAGGGCTGCAATAAAGGCCGGTATTTTTCCTTCAACACATAGTTTTCCACAAGTCATTATGCTATTGACATAAGTAGGTCTTCTTCATTCATTATAACACCAGTCAAATTTATTTCAAGTGTTTTTTTTCCTTTCTCCTATGTAATTGCATTTACAGTGTCAACTTACTGCAGAAGACAATGCCTGCAGGGAAAAGATAGGAAACTGCACACCAGAAACATGGCTGACGCGCAGCACTGTAGCGATTTGGGACTTCAGACGATACTTAAGAGACCATGCTTTTCACAAATTAATCTGAGATCTCTGCTCAATGTCCTCTACTTAAAACATAAACAAGTATGGAGTAGGGCACGCCCGCGAGATTTCAAGTTCTGCTTTTCTCACTAGTCCCGCATCCTCTTTCTCTCTCTGTAAGTTTGGAAATCCTGTGGCAGAAAAATAATTAATGACGTGCACTTCTGTATTGGTCACAGACCTGACAAAAGCAGACTTGGAAAGCTGTTGCAATGGAATTTCTTTTTAATTGTTAATTTCAAGTGTATGTCGCACAACTAAGGAGGTAAAAAGGGGGAAAAAACGGCTACAGTTTACACATGGCAGCCAGAAAAACAGATAACAGATTAGCAGAATATGCCTTTGTATTGATGTACTTAGCACATGTATAGAAACCTTCTTGAGTTTGAAAGTACATCCCGGGAAAAGGAGTCTTATTGGCGCAAAGAAAATGTATATTTGTTTGGATATATGTTGCATACTTTTAGCACGCAGACCATTACCACGCAATTTTTACAACGCAGGACCCTTTACCACGAATACCTTTACAACGCAATACACTACAACGCAGGTACTATTACAACGCATACCATTACAACGTAAGTATAGGTAAGTATATAATATGTTAAAATAATGTAATTATTATTATTTTTTTAATTAATAATTTATTTTAATATTAAATATTTTAATTAATTATATTTTTTATTTATTAATTTGTAAATATATGTTAAAAATACCTCTGTACCCCAAAACCCAAACCCAACACTGAAACCTAAAAATACCCCTGTACCCCAAAACCCAAACCCAACCCTGAAACCTAAAAATACCCCTGTACCCCAAAACCCAAACCCATCCCTGAAACCTAAAAATACCCCTGTACCCCAAAACCCAACCCTGAAACCTAAAAATACCCCTGTACCCCAAAACCCAAACCCATCCCTGAAACCTAAAAATACCCCTGTGCCCCAAAACCCAACCCTGAAACCTAAAAATACCCCTGTACCCCAAAACCCAAACCCAACCCTGAAACCTAAAAATACCCCTGTACCCCAAAACCCATCCCTGAAACCTAAAAATACCCCTGTACCCCAAAACCCAAACCCAACCCTGAAACCTAAAAATACCCCTGTACCCCAAAACCCAAACCCATCCCTGAAACCTAAAAATACCCCTGTACCCCAAAACCCAAACCCAACCCTGAAACCTAAAAATACCCCTGTACCCCAAAACCCAAACCCATCCTTTATTAATTTGTAAACATATATGTTAAAAATACCTCTGTACCCCAAAACCCAAACCCAACACTGAAACCTAAAAATACCCTGTACCCCAAAACCCAAACCCAACCCTGAAACCTATAAATACCCCTGTACCCCAAAACCCAAACCCATCCCTGAAACCTAAAAATACCCCTGTGCCCCAAAACCCAAACCCAACCCTGAAACCTAAAAAATACCCCTGTACCCCAAAACCCAACCCTGAAACCTGAAAATACCCCTGTACCCCAAAACCATCCCTGAAACCTAAAAATACCCCTGTACTCCAAAACCCAAACCCAACCCTGAAACCTAAAAATACCCCTGTACCCCAAAACCCAAACCCATCCCTGAAACTTAAAAATACCCCTGTACCCCCAAACCCATCCCTGAAACCTAAAAATACCCCTGTACCCCAAAACCCAAACCCAACCCTGAAACCTAAAAATACCCTGTAACCCAAAACCATACCTGAAACCTAAAAATACCCCTGTACCCCAAAACCCAAACCCAACCCTGAAACCTAAAAATACCCCTGTACCCCAAAACCCAAAACCATCCCTGAAACCTAAAAATACCCCTGTACTCAAAACCCAAACCCAACCCTGAAACCTAAAAATACCCCTGGACCCCAAAACCCAAACCCAACCCTGAAACCTAAAAATACCCCTGGACCCCAAAACCCAAACCCATCCCTGAAACCTAAAAATACCCCTGTACCCCAAAACCAACCCTGAAACCTAAAAATACCCCTGTACCCCAAAACCCAAACCCATCCCTGAAACCTAAAAATACCCCTGTACCCCAAAACCCAAACCCAATACCCCTAATAAATGTTTTTAAAAAAAGATAAACTTACCTATACTTACGTTGTAACGGTATGCGTTGTAATAGTATCTGCGTTGTAGTGTAATGCGTTGTAAAGGTATTCGTGGTAAAGGGTCCTGCGTGATAATAGTTTCGTTGTAAAAGTATTTCGTGCTAAAAGTTGCGTGGTAACAGTTACATACCATTTGTTTTTGAATTACTGTAAACTGAAAGCTAGTTTAATCACACAAGGAAGACTAAAGTAAAGGATAAAAAAACGGGAAGCAAAAAATCACAGGCAAAGTAAAGATTGTCCCACCAACCCCGCACTGATGTGCACTTTTTAGATGTGTGCGAGCACACTACCATCACACACAATGCAAGAGAACAAGGGATAAAGAAGGCTTACCAAAGACTTTTTCCGTTGACATGTTTTTATTTATTTTTTATTAGTCTAATAGACTTGCAAGACAGTTAAAGTTGTCTTAAGGCCAGACCTAAACACAGCTCTATACTGGAAACTGAATTACATCTAGTTGCTGGGATTTGCAGAAGCATTGATTTTGTGTTGGGTCTTACGTGTTGTAAAAATCAACCAGAGTGTGAAACCAGAATAACTTGCTCAGTATGCTCAATGGTGCCTTCTATTATTCTTTACTCGAGAAGAAAATTCGATTAGTTAGAAATTTTTTTTTTTTATTAAGTTGGAGGTGGTGAATTTTAACAACTTTAGGGTCGGTCACGTCTTTTGATACCTGGTACAGAGTGGTGAAAAGTGTGGAAAATGCACCCCAAAACAGGAGACTGTGTACTTGTGGAAACAAGATTTTTATAATGTAATTGTGTAAGCAAAAAACGTAATACAAGTTCATATTTTAAAGGAAGTGTGGCCTACCAAGCGACAACATAGGCTCTCAAAGAGGGTCAACAACCACAGACCAGTTTCACCCTATTTTTGCAAAACTCATTGTTATGAGTATAAGTAATGTTAAAAGTTCTCTGCAATGAAGTAGATAAGGTATAGCCCATGAAAATGGGCACTTCCCACTCACCTTCCTCATTAGCTCTAACTCGAGGTTTTCCCTGAAGCTTTATGAGAAATGTAGCTTCGCAAATGCACAGAACGGTAGACTATTTTATCATATTTCTTTAAAGTTACTTGTAATAAATTTGAGTTCTGAATTATTTATTACTAAGACTCACCGTCCTGTGATAGGCTGAACGTTTGCACTGTAAACAAGAGACAGGACAAATCTGGTAGCAAAAACGAAACTTACCAGCGGCTTTCTACAGAGAAGCTCACGCGCGCGGAAGCCGCCTCCTCCATATACAATGCTGCGCGCGCCAGAAGCCCCTACCCACCGTGCTACGTCAGAGCCTCACGCTCCTGCCGGGCTGGTATCGGCGACCGGGGCTGGACACGTAGCCACTCCCTCCTGACATGATGCCGGATGACATGCCCCCAGTGATGGAAGCCCTGAGTGTGCCCGGTGAGTGGGGTTGGGAGGGTGTGTGTGTGCGCGTTTGTGTGTGTATGTAAGCCCTGCGTGTGCGGGGGGGGGGGGGGTGAGTGTGCGTGTGGGAATGTGTGTGCGCATCCGTGAGTGTGGCTGTGTGTGTGTGTGTGTGTGTGTGTGTGTGTGTGTGCGCGCGCGCGTGTGAATGAGAGAGGCGAGAGGCTGCTGAATGTTGAACAGGAGATGTGCACGTGCGCGCCCACGAGGTGAAATCCGCCGAGGGAAAGCGCGTGCATATCTCCTGTCCACATTCCCGCAAACGGGCGACATAAGGTCTTTCGCTGACGCGAGACATAAAAATAGAATCTTTCTGCATATTTTTACACGTTCCCAGCTAGTGCAGCCATTAAAAAAAACTGACTTCTATTGAACTGTTTCTAATATCTGTTTGTAGCAAATATCAGGTTTTTGATGTGTTTTATTTTGCAGTAGAAGTTTATTTGTATTCTTCATGTTTACAGACCTGCTCACTCTTTCATATGAAAGAGCTACGCACCAAGGCTTTAAATTGTTTGTGGGAATAGTGATGGTGTGACCATGTATTCTATGGGATAAATTGCCCACTGCCGAACATGATCAGGATATTACAAGTCACCTCGGAGTTCCTTTGGCCTTCCTTCTCTATATGGCTATGACGGTGTGTATCACTTACAACGCAACTTTTACGTCGTAATGCTGTTACAACGCAGCTATTACAACGCAGGATCCATTACAACGCATGGCATTACAACGCATGGCATTACATCGCAGATGCTATTACAACGCATACCATTACATCGTAAGTATTGGTAAGTATATAATTTATTTTAATTTTATTTAATATTATATAAATGATTTAATTAATATTAATTATAAATAAAAATAAATAAAAATATTTATTTATGTTTTTAAATATTATAAATTAAATTTATTAATTTAAGTAATTTTTTAAATAAATATGAGTATAGGAGTATATGTATAGGTGTACTGAGGTTTTAGGGCAGGGTTTGGGTTTTGGGGTACAGGGGTGTTTTTAGGTTTCAGGTTTGGGTTTTGGGGTACAGGGGTGTTTTTAGGTTTCAGGGTAGGGTTTGGGTTTTGGGGTACAGGGGTGTTTTTAGGTTTCAGGGCAGGGTTTGGGTTTTGGGGTACAGGGGTGTTTTTAGGTTTCAGGGCAGGGTTTGGGTTTTGGGGTACAGGGGTGTTTTTAGGTTTCAGAGAAGGGTTTGGGTTTTGGGGTACAGGGGTGTTTTTAGGTTTCAGGGCAGGGTTTGGGTTTTGGGGTACAGGGGTGTTTTTAGGTTTCAGGGCAGGGTTTGGGTTTTGGGGTACAGGGGTGTTTTTAGGTTTCAGGGCAGGGTTTGGGTTTTGGGGTACAGGGGTGTTTTTAGGTTTCAGGGTAGGGTTTGGGTTTTGGGGTACAGGGGTGTTTTTAGGTTTCAGGGCAGGGTTTGGGTTTTGGGGTACAGGGGTGTTTTTAGGTTTCAGGGCAGGGTTTGGGTTTTGGGATACAGGGGTGTTTTTAGGTTTCAGGGCAGGGTTTGGGTTTTGGGGTACAGGGGTGTTTTTAAGTTAAATAAAATTAATTATATTATATTAATTACATTTTTTAATAAAATAATTAAATTAAATACAATATTTTAAATAATTTATTTTAATTACAATCAAAAAAATATTTAAATTAATTTAATTATATTAATTAAATAAAATTAATTACATTTTTTATTAAAATTAATTTAAATAAATAATTACTATTATTTTATTTAAAATAATTTAATTAAATTAAAATAATTACATTTTTTTTAAAAAGGTATACTTACCTATACTTACGATGTAATGCCATGCGTTGTAATAGCATCTGCGATGTAATGCCATGCGTTGTAATGCCATGCGTTGTAATGGATCCTGCGTTGTAAAAATTGCGATGTAACGGTCTGCGTTGTAAAATAACGCGTTGTAACATCATAGATCCGGCTATGACTGTCCTCGGTGACTTGCAATAACTTTACGATGTACGGCGGTGGTACTTTCTCTTACGTGAACTTTTGGATATGATCACGTGTCACTTTACTATCCCTTCACTGTCAACACTCATGACACTCGTCCCATACTACTTGATGGGCGTGTGGCTTCATATAGAGCCTGAAGAGACTGATTTGGCAAGCTACACACAGGAACTCCTATTTCTGGTCATAAAGCTTGGATTAATGTTATAGTGTGAGCAATCATACACACAACAGGGAGAGAAGGGTCACAGGGATAATTTTTAAGACCAGCCACAGTTCCAATCCCCACTAGTGTGAGCAATAGCATAATTTTCGAGACACTCCCTTGCAGTCTAAACACATTGTTGACATTTGGTAGACTTGGAGGCGAATAGTCCACATTCCGCTTGACCATTTTGTGCCTACTGTGCCACTTTAGAAAGAGACCAGGCATTTGCTATAGGGACAGTCCAGCTGCAACTGCCAGGCCAAGTGTCCTGCAAACAAAAATCCATACTGGTTTCTGCCTATTCAGATCTCCGTAGTGAATGTGATTTTAGTCCAGTGGTACAGTTAAACCTGGCAGTATTGTCTGGCCTATTCCATAGGAGCACCACAAAAACACATTTTCCAATTGGCTGGTCTCTATCTATATTGGCATAGTGAGCTAAAAGTATCAACTGGAATGCGGCCAGAGCCATTGTTTAGTGGCTGCCATATATTCAAAATTATTTGGTAGAAAATAACCTGGCAGGCTGGACCGCTATGGCTGTGTATATAGAAAGTTCTAATTCACTGCACAGACTTTATAGAAAAAATCCACTTGCACGTATTCTTATGCTTTGGGGAAGGTGTTTAGTTGATCTGCACTGAGAAGTTGGTTTCCTAATCCCCGTCTCCAAAAAACATGAGAGCAACTTGTTTTCAATGAAGCATGGTCATCAGCAGAAATTGAAGTAAATTGTTTTAGGCACCTTGAAGAAGATATGATCCTGTCTAGTTTGGAGTGGCACTGTAATCTTACAGAGATCCACATCCAGTCTGTCCAACCTAAGAATCCTGTGTTGTGGAGAAAGTATTTTGGGCGCTCTAAAGAATGATTGTCTGACTACAGTATTACACTTAGGGGGAGTGGTTTACTAAGTTGTGTGTGCACGTGTGTATGATAATGGTTTAAGTGACAATATGGTTGGGTTAAACTATCAGTTTCTACGTAATATGTCAAACTAAATAAATACTCCAATTCGCCTGTTAAATTTACTAAGCTAATTAGCTAATTAGAACGTGTGCCCACACTATGTGGTCAGTGCGGTAATTGAATAGGTCATGAGGGGTGCAATCTGTGAGGTCATAAGGAGAGCATGTTGGGGGCACAAGTTTTAGTTAGCCCAATTTAGCCCAATGCTTTGCCCGTGCATATCCTTGGTTTGGGCAGCCACTGCCTCATGGACACCCACTCCACATTTTAGTTAGTTATTTGTTTTGTAATTAATTTACCCCTTCTCTCGGGAGTCCTAACTTTTTTTTATTTTTAGGCTGGTGATTTCTGGGCTAAGGGGGTCAGGCCATCACATGGGTTGAGTCATATAATGACAATTGTAACAATTTATGTTCATGTTGCAACCAGCCAATCTGAGCGCTCACTCTAAAAAGCCCCTCAGCCAATCGAAACGCTCGGATTTGTGAATTCAAGCCCATCTGTCAAGGCTTCCAAGCCCATCTGTCAAGGCTTCTATAACCATTTGAACCTTAATTTCTCAGAAATTAGTTAACCGATTTTAATTAAATCACAAAAAGCACGCTTTCCTAACTATTCAGGAAGGAGCTGAGGTGGGTGAGCTTTTTTTTTGGGGGGGGGGGGCGGGCGCGTGAGGGAAAGTTTCTTGAAGGTTCTTCCAACTGGGCCAAACTTACTAGCAAAACAGAAAAGGTCTTCCCATGAAAAGACTGGCAAAATTATAAGTGCAGCGTTTTTTATAGTTCTTGATATGATTCAATTTAATTTGGTTTAAACACCAAGTTGTGCTAGAAAGCCACTTCAATTTTGTAGCGACCTATATGAAGCTGTATTTTGACGGTGTTGTGGAAAATCTACCGAGGTAT
The DNA here is from genome assembly GCF_964261635.1 of Lissotriton helveticus. Taxonomy (NCBI): domain Eukaryota; kingdom Metazoa; phylum Chordata; class Amphibia; order Caudata; family Salamandridae; genus Lissotriton; species Lissotriton helveticus. The sequence continues at coordinate 994,934,844 of NC_136067.1, forward strand.
CCTGGTTAAAGAAGGGTATTTAAAGATTTTTCCCCCTGCCACATTTTGCTAAATTCCTGATTTTCAGCTTTCACAAAGTTAGCTTCTTTTATCTCCTATGCCATTTGGTCTCAGCGTAGCGTGATACTTTTCACTTTTATCAATCCCAGCCAATCTAGACCATGTATGCAGAATTCTTTTTTGCAAGTTCATTATTTTTGAAGCATTTCACAAAAACATTACACAGCTGAACACTTCTATGCAAAGCTTCTTTCATGCTGAGCCATTTAGTTTTAAATAAGGGTATATGTGACAAAAAATTAGATTTTCAAATGTATGCTAAAAAGCGAAAATAATTACTCCTTAATAATAATATTAATAATAATACCTCCTTCACTAAATTACAAATGTTTTTTCTGTACGCGTTCACAAAAACATACTTTGCTGGCTACCCAACCACCTAAAGGGTGTAGGAAGATTGCACTTAGGTGTAGATCAGCACACCCTAGAGTACTTTTTACCGGAAAATGAGCAAACACTGTGCAACCAGTAAGTTCTGTTCATTGATTTTAAAGTATATTAAAAAATAATATTTTAAGAATGGATACATAGTTTAAGTAGCCCTGGGTGTCGTTGTGTTTTTCTTTTGCGGAATGCAACACAGACCATCTTGTTCTGCAGTTTTCCACGCCTGCAAAAAAAAAAAAAAATAGGATATTTTGTCATATGAGTGACGTGAAAATTCTGCAAGCACAATTCTGTGAAATTGCACCCAGTGGCAAAAATTGTATGAAAATCTGGCGAATATATTCTGCGAAGTTTTTCCGCAGGAGGATTTTGCATCTCAACAGAATGTTTCGCCCACCACTAGTACTTGAAAGCTACTTGCATGCAGTAATAAAACCAAACCTGGTCTTGTTGTTGTCGTGCAGTTGATCTAGAATTCAACTACAGAATACATAGAACCTTGGATTGCATCGTTTAGCTCCGCATCCCCAGGTAGAGAAATTAACTTTTTTTTTTGTTTGGTCAGAATCAGCCTTGCTTCTGATGAGCACAGGATGTGATGGACTTGACTTGAGGGTACTTAGCGCGCTGATTGCTGCGTACTAAGTGCCTCGCATGGGCTTCATAATGGATGCTGTGTAGCAGGCCTTGTGTTTGACTGGCTGGCACACTGAGCGCAGAGGGCCAGTTGCCTCGGAGATTCATGTTTTGTTGATGGGCGCAGGTAGGTGTTATTCTCTGTGTACAGTAAGACAATGTTTAACACACTGCGCTAAATTTAACCGGCCTTAAAACTTAAAAGATACTCGTGCACTGGATCATAGAAAAATGTGTATCTTTATTAGGAGTGCCCTGACACCGAACAGAGTCAACCCCCCTGTACAACGACAAATACCACTTCCCCAACCCTCTCCCGTGCCCAGGATTCCATTTTGAACTTTAATCATCACAATGCCTTGGCAGGGTATGACGGTGTCCCTCAAGGTCCAACAGGTAAGAATACATGTACGTCTCAACAGCCGCAGCAGGGTAAAAGTGTTTTGGCAGAGTTTACTACACTATAACTCGTAGAGGTAACGTTGTCCACTGCGGATGGCCAGTCCACTAGCAGAACACGTTAGCCATTTACTAAAGCAGCAGTGATTCCGCCTTTAATGTCTATGATGTCATGCAGTGGTGTAAAGCAAAATGACTATCTCTCCGCAGAAAGTGAAGAGGGACTGTATGTTACGCCACTGAAGCAGAGGTATAACAAAGCCCCCCCCCCCCCCCCGACCCTCAAGTGTGCCCCCCCCCCCCCCCCCGACATCCAGGGGGCCCTCAGCACAGTAACTTGGTGTGACAGCTACTGACTGAGTCCGGAGGAGGGGGGCCCTCTGTATAGTTTGCAAGGAGGGGGGGGTGCTCAAGTTATGCTAAAGCCCTGATGTCATGGTAGCGTGGCCCTGACCCGGGCATGATTTCCAGTGCGCAAGTGGTTCTCTTTCTTCAAATTTCGGAGAGCTGCACGACTGTAGCCTCCGATGGATAATAGTGTCCAATCACATTTTTGTGCCGTGGTAGCAGTCGCTGTTGTGTATGTTACACACGCAAGGTAATTCTTTAAGGCTCACAGCAGTGAGCTTCCCAATCCCAGGCACTACTTACAGGACAGGCCATTTCTCTAATTAAAGGGGAGTTTCGGTATATTTAAAATCTTTTTTAATTTTTTTGAAATGCAAGGGAGAATGCACCTTTTTGCTCGTACATTTCATCTTTTAGTTGCCATTTTGATTTTCCTGGTCATGGGACCTGGTCAACAGGGCCGCATCGATGTATCATTCCCCTGAAAGGAATTTTTACCTGCACAGACGTGACATTACGTGGCAGAATCTCGCCTAGTATATGTACGGTAAAATGCTGAAAATCTTATGTGGCGTAACGAAATTTTCCTCTGGGACTACTTAAACCACTACACAGGGAATAGCACACGAGTAAGCCTTGTCTAAAGCATGCCCACTCAAAGCCACACCACCATTGGGTCAGTCGAATGCGAGAGCGGACACTCCTCAGACATTTATGCTGTGAGGCGTTCTGTAGAAGGCGTTTTAAACAGATCATCCCCTTCATTCGCATTATGCCACAGTTGTGCTTATCTGCACTAACAGAGACTTGTGAAAGGTTTGCATAATCTGCAGAGTATTATGGGATTAGTTGCACACCGCCTCCTGGAACTTAGTCACTTCAGGGCCACAGGAACCCCCCGCCCCCATATAACAAACATCCCGCAAATAACACGCAGACACAAGTGTTAAGATTGGGAAAATTGGCTGCAGGTTTATTGTTACATACAACATTATGTAATCACGTTGGGTTATCTTACGGGCAATCCAAGGGCAGGCCGCATTCTCGCCACCTGCCCGCCTGATGAGCCAATCAGCACAGTGGCGAACCACCCAGCTGCTGATCATTATGGTAATAAACTACTCACGCCCCTGGCGGGGCGTATCTAAGCGACCCCCGGTTGCACAGGCCCACAACCGCCCGAAGGACTACTGGGGCGCCGTCTCGGATTCCTAGCCTCCCATGAGGTACTAGGTTAGGCTCTGGCACCCCTATGTGCCCGCTGAAGTACTGTGTTGCACCTCTCTGTTTCCGGATTGCCCTGTAACTCCGCCACAGCCCGTGCGATGGTCCCCGCCGCCGCACGGGCCCCCCACCAACGCTACAACCTTTACCTGCAACCTTTGCTCAAAAGAGCCTTTTTTTAAATAGGGGAGGAATAGGTCCACGCCCACAGCGTGAGATGAACCCCATCCGCCTCAAAATAGCCTTATACTTTGTATAAATTGTTTAAGTTAGAAGAAACCCCGCCCCTCCGTATGGGAAGATTTCTTCATGGCGCTGTGCTTTACTCCTAGACCTGACAATTGCTTGGCACAGCTTAGCGCCTCCCCAGAGACCTGATCCTGACATGAATACATGCCAGAAGAAGCCCAGGCCCTTCTGCCACAATCTGCAGCTACCCCGGGTCTTAATCGTTTACCACATTATCGTAACCAACCCCGGGTCGTGTAGGCAAACTACCAGGGGGTGACAAAGTGAAGAGGAGGGCCCCTACTGCTGAGGCGCTTCGTATCAATTAATAGACGTCCAGCACACGCCGTGAAACTCAAACACCCTACGACAGGAGCCAGCAGGCTACACCCAGCTTAGTTACAACCTGCTGTCACGCCGCTGTCCGCATAACATAGGACATTGTGCTTATGATAACGCTTGTGCTGCTAAAGTAAAAGAGCACAGAGGCATAGAAGGCTATACTATATAACTAGGACAATGCCCATGCCTGTGCTAATACCGATAAGAGGTATTAACAGCAGGCACCACCTGCCCTCAGGGTTTTAATCTGGAACAGCTTAGGCCATGCTACCACTAAGGTAGCTTGTCTGTAAGGGAGACTTACGACCACCACCCAGGGATTGCAGGAACTGGAACCCAGTGCACACTTAAGATCCCGACCTGCATCATGACATGCCTGCTGACCAAAAGCCCCTCTGACTCTATAGAGCATAAACCCCCGTGACAAACCCTCTACCGCCACAATATCGACTATCCCAGGTTCGAGGGGTCCCCCGTAACGTATAACTTCAGCCGAAGCGCAGTTCTCCAAATGCAATTGTGCTTAGAGAATGTTTGTGCCAAAATGCACCCATAATTTAGTATAACTGCGAGGTGGACTTACACTTTATATACACGATAGCCAAGGTAAACAGCTGATATCACATGCCCCCTAGACGTGGCGGCAGCTCAACCCTGCTACCTCAAGAATAGCCTGTATATAAAGTTGCATTACGACCCCCGCCAGGAGGGATTTAAAAGCTGAACCAAGGTGCTCCACAAAATTGGCGCTAACAACCACAGGCCAACTTCTCACCTAGGGAAGAGCACAAGTAAACCATACATAAATAAGAGGCAATGTCAGATACAATGCCAAAGCTTAGACGTGTAAATGTGAGACCTATTGCCTTGCAAATGCTTGTTCAAGGAGACCTCGAATCGGGTCGCTATCAGGCTCAGGGTGTCCTTTCTTATTCCAGAGTGCAGTGACAGCAGGCACAACATGTGCGCGTGCTCACACTGCTCACTTCTCACTAGTGGGGACGTAACGGCATAACGTCATGCCAGGTGAGGGATGCAGGAGAAGGGAAACACTAATTAGCCGTTTTCTCTAAGATTTCCCTACTCTTAGAAACTCAGGAGCAGCAATATTGTTGTGATGTCACCGGGCTTTAAGTGGAAGCTTTTTTCAGTATTATATACAACCTATAGTTGCTGCTTATTTTCTTATGCAACTACAACCATTGACCCAGCCAATGGACCTGACTTGTAGGTATGCTGTTACTTGTTGTAGTCATATATCTGGATGCAATGACAGGAACCGCAAATAACAAGTCGGGCATCATACTATGCATGCACAGATTGTTTGCGTACATGTTTCTAAGTCACACCCATATTACATTGGCCCCGCCCCTTTGAGCGACCCCCAGTTTTTTCAGACATTCTGTGTCTTCGTACAGCTGTTACTTCAATTCCTGAGCCATTCTATCTAGAGAGTTTGCTGGGGGCCCACTACTATAGGTAGAATTGGCAGTCCAGGCTCGGCAGTGGTTGCAGTTGCTCCACTAGAGCGTGAACTGATTGACACTGCAGGCTGAAAAACCCTACATACTACCGGGAGGTCCAGAACTGAAGGCGCAGCGGGAAGGCTGCCTTCCAGAACAGAGCCTAGGAAGAACAGACAGACGACAGCAGTAAGAAGGCGAGCAGATTGCTCATGTCAGTGACCTATCTTCCCAGGAAAGTTAAAACAGTGCAGGTCTCGGAATGTACATAAGCAGGACTAACTCTACCACTTGGTAATGCCCCAGGATGATATGAGCATGGTTCTACAAGTCCTAATAGCTTAGGACGAGACCTAGGATTTGCTACTATACTAAATTGGCACTTCAAGGTAGACTCCCAATACTACAACCATCCCCAACAGGACTACCTTGCCATGACAGTACAGTACGATAATACCCAAAAGTGAAGGCCCCGAAAGGCACGCCACAGGACAAAGCACAGTAGCAGTTCTGCAATATGTAAGTTATTCTGGTGCCAACTTTCCACACAGCCATAAGGAGTCACAACGTGGCTCGGGGCCCCCCCTAGTACACTTGGACGTTTAATTCTATGGAATGCCAGCACTAAAATATTGGAGCAGACCAAAAGACGCCAAATACATGAAAAGTGACTGGGAATAACCTTTGGCACACTTATTCCTCACTGATGTGTTCTACTTACATAAGTTCTGACAGTCGCACTATCTTGTTTTGAGTTAATGGTATCACGCGACTTGCACAGGGGCACCCAGACACGCGTACTCATAACTGCCTTAGCCTGGTGTACTACCCACTTCACGCAGGTACTCCAACCCATAAGCAGACTGAATCACACCTTAATTTATCTTCAGGCACCCAGGATATACTCGGGGATGTGAATAACATATCTGAGATCAGCAGGCAGTGACCGGCAAGCGCGAGCGTGCTGGTACAGCAATAATGAACGCCACGCTGGAAGCCAATCTGACCCCTGGCCCTGCTTGGTGAGACAGAGGGAAGCAATGGGGCAAGTCGAGTTTAAATTAGTATAGCGCCCTACTCACCCGGAGGGACACAACACGCTAGAGGGAGGGAAGGGAGCTTACTTCCTTATCACTGTTTTTGTCCGGAGACCTGGTGCTACCACATACCACAGGGGCGCGAGCTCGGCCCACAAGTAAGGAGCGCTTAATTGAGCAGTAATTCTTTGCCTAACAGGCACATGCAGGTAAAACGAATTGGCCAAAGTCCCCTGGTAAAGAAGCGCAACTCAGCACACAGACTGAATTGACAGAAATCCCAGCATGCAACGCGCTTGGTCTAAGAACACTTAATTGGACGCGACCAAGGCTCGCAACCTGGTACCGGCACCCGCGTCGGGAGTACTAGCGCGTCCCAGGCGAAGGAGCGCATATGTGCAGATACATTATCAAGCCAGGGCACATGCAAGGTCGGTGGGTACCTGGTCACTGCATGTGACGCGATCGTGCGAAGGAACCAATAATAATGCGCCATCTAAGCACACACTACTACAAGAAGCCACTATTACAGCCGCACACTAGGTTAGCCAGCACGCACTAAACACCACTGAATAGATTCGGCCAGGAACCCTGCCTGTGACGCGGCCATGAGGCAAGAAAACACTAGTCATACAGCGCAAACAAAACCCTAAACAATCGGGCCAGACAAGCGTAAGAATATCACCCGCAAGCAATACCTTGCGCCTAACAAAGGACGGCTGGGATATGGAGTTAACAGCTTCGAACTGTGCTGAGTCCCTAACATAACAAATAGAGGTAGCCGCATCCAGACCCAGAATGGTTCATTTAGCACCCGCTATGTTGCATAGGCCAGGGGAAGAAGTGAATAGCCCAGGGCACAAATGTATGCGACATTACCGAAACTCGAACACAGGCCCGAAGTCGAGCACCTTAGCCAGTAAATACCCCCGAATGCACGACTCCGCGCGTGCGGAGCACCCACGATGAAACTCGCATCCTTCCAAAGTGACAGCTGTGGTCATGCTTGAATCGCGCCTAAGGACACTACCGCCTGGTAACCTGCACACGTCACCTATTCTGCCGACATGCACCGAGTGCTACCTTCAGCCGACATGCACCGAGTGCTACCTCCCGATGTTGATTACTCGCATAGGCACCCAGCCTCATGAATGGAACCTCTGCACGAGGGATCCGCCCCCACGCGCCACGTGTTGCGACGGCTGCCAAGGCGCTCAGAAGGCAAGGACTGGCATAAATTCGTGTGTGATGTTCCTGCCAAACATTGCAGGGTAATGCAAGATCCCCACTTAGTGCAAGAGCTGCTGAAAGTCTTTACCAACAAGGGAATTGGCATCCTACAACCCATGTATGATAAAATTAATTTGGGGGCACACATACCCCTAGCACGCGACATACATAGCTTATACATGTATGTACACTCGATATAGAGCGCTCAGCACCAGTGCGCCAAATAGCAAAATGCAGGCTATCTTAAACCCTCGTAGAAAACAGCGTTATAAAGACATAATACCAACATATATGCATGTACCCACGTAACCAATCGCGCCTGGCACCATGTGCGCCACATAGCCTTGGAACCTAGTTCTACTGAAAACCTTGTCGAACGCGCTACAGGTAGTGCCCCAGCCGGCGAAAAACAGTAAAGTTGCCAGAAGGAAAATTAAATAAAACGCAACACGGGCCACCAGGCCGATAATGCGATCCGGATGCCCGGAAAAGTGTAAACAAATACGGTGCCTGGAGCACGCCCTGGACACAAGCGGGCGATCTAAAATTGGGCGCCCTATTTACACCATAAACTTGGTTCCGGAGAGGAGGCGAGGCCTCAATTGGGCGCCATTTTACAAAGTGCTCGCAAAGTGCTCTAGTTCTTACGCTCTCAAATAGTAAGTGGCTCCAAGAACCGCTTCCTCCTATACTGTGCCTGCTCGATACAAACACCGTATCAGGAACGCCTCTAGCCCGTGTAGGCAGACATCCGGTCCCGCAGTCTAGCCAAAACATAGCATAAAGCTAGCATGCTAGCTGAAGTAAATGCGATAAGGCGTTACGCAAACTGCTTAGTGATCAGCAAACCTGCTCCTCATCAGTACAATCGGTGCTGTTGGTAAGTGCATACAGCTCACGCAGGTCAAAGAATAACACTAAAACGTCAATCAAATTTCAGCCCTTTCATTGCCTGCCGAATGCCTCTCAAACACCGGGCTAAACTGAACACACCTGTGAACTGTGAAATAGACCAAACATTGCGGCAGTAAAACCAGGAACAAACCAATCCTTACACTAAATGCATCACCCCAACGCTGAATGCTCATGCCGAAGCACAGACCCGGCCCCATTGCGCTGCAATAAGCGATGCCACGTGTACAATGCACAAGTCACTCGAATGGGCCAGGAATACCATGGCCAAAAGATACAATACACCTTTGTCAATACAAACACCATCCACCACATTGCGCTCAAATATGCAATGCCCCTTGTGAGATGATAAATGACACAAGTGACCATGCATGCATGCGCTAAGCATAATATTCCATGCAGCTAAAATGGCCGCCCCCGCCGCCATTCACCGCGTGGGTCGGACCACTTAAACAAGATGCCACTGAAAATGTCCGAACTGGGCGCCATTAACATTCTGCGCCGGACAATGGTGCCCTTAGCAATGGCCGCCCTTGCACGCCATAGCCCACGTGCGACCAAGAAAACCAAAAACCACCGCAAGCACCATCCCCGCGATCAGTCATCGGCAGCTAAAATACACGGTCAGCGCTGGTCCGGCCATAAAACACCCAAAACACTCCTAACACATACGCGCTGCAATATCGTAATCCAAACCAGCCGGCACCCAGATAAATAACAGAAGCAGTCCCCGCCTCAAAACATGGCCCGCTAGATACACGTAGGGGGAGAAACCATTGCAGTGCCCCAGCCCTTATGATCGCGTCCCCGATCTAGTAGAGGGCTCGAGATTTGAAAAGCAATGCGGCCCCTAACTAAAGGCGTGATACCGCAAATGAAAACTCTCAATGCCAGGCGTGCTGAAAGAGTTTATAAACCCCCTGTGCTCTTAAAAACGACTCTGGCGTGTGGGAGTACAAAGTAGAGATACTGTGCCACCCCGTTGGGAACACGCCTTACTGCACCCCGGGTAATGCACATCCACGAGCCAACAGTCACAAAACAAACACCTGCGTAGTGTTCCCTTAAATATCTTTGCTGTAGTCTCCTAGTTTGTCTAAAAAGAAACGATGAAGCTCCCTTATTCTTCACGTAATTAAATATCCCCCGCTCCATTCCAGAGTGCTCCGTTCGCGAAATAGAATTCTGCCTGGCACCCCTACTCACTAATGCTGTTCGAACACGCACAGTCAGGAGAAATCTACTCCGCAAACAGCAGTACCGTGATCGCCCCCACCCCGGGCATCCGGAGCAAAATAAACCAACAGTGATGCAACAAGATCACCAGTTACTGCGTAACGCCTGGAAAGTTCGCAAGCCCGTAAATTAATGAATATGGGCAAACATACTTGGTGGCCTCACACTCTAAGATCCACGTTAAAACTGCACGGTGTTTGACACAACACCCATGGAGACAAAACCCCAGGCAGCAGTCCCCAAAACCTGCCTGCTCCAGGTGAGGCACGAACTCACAACCTCGGCATTGCACACTGCAAGTACTGCCATACAAGTCCTGCGCGCGAACCGATTGCGCCACTGGAGCTGAACGACCGCCCTGTCTCCGAACAGTGAGCAGAGCAAGCATAACAAACCCCCGGCAGACCCACGGCCTCGTGGCGAGGAAAGCAATGAAAAGAGACTCAACCTGAGTGATCCTAAAACTTACAACCCCGAGGCCGTGGCCGGGGATGGTGCATACTGCTATGTCTCTACACATCCAAAGTCCCCTCACACAAAAGAAAACACAGAACCATCCCGCGAGGGGCTGACTCACCCAGAGCAAGGGAGACACCGTCGCCAGACAAAGCCTCAGGCAGGAGAGTGAGAGGAAACCTGCGGCTACAAAGTTCACACTCACCGGACGAAAACCGACGCCATACCCGGTACGACACTCACGAGGGTGATCCAACGGCAGAAAGAGTGTCCCGACGTGTTCGTCGCAACGTCCGGAGCGGCAAAGAGGCCACCACGACGGCCAGAGGGGGAGATATGCCCTCTCCCTGCCAGCCCCGGACGTGCGTCACAGCTCCGCCCACCTCCACCAGGCAACCTGCCCTGAGGAGGGGTGGAACCATTAGCTGGGGGTCGGGGGCAGCCATACGTGACTAAGGGCCCGCCCTCCTGATGGCCACCGGGTGGCCTCGGGCAGGCGCAAAGTCCCTTTTGATGCTCCTCTTGAAGCCCATTAGGTTACAATGGTCCTTACTTCATCAAGCATCTGACGTGTTGCCGCCTTGTTTCTGTTCCCTGAATTTGGTTTAGCTCGAGTCTGCCATTTTCTGATCGGAAGTTTTAACATGCGATATAGGGGGGTTTGCTAACCTGCATAGAGTTTTCTAGATCTTTGCCCTAAAATATTTTGTACATCGTATTCAGAGCCTTAAATTGTATTGTTGTCTGCCCTATATCTGAGTTCTTAAGTGTTTCTCAAACTGTGTACAAAGCAGACCGTTAGGGTATCCTTCCTAAAAATTATTTCTTGGCACACTACAGAAAATGTTCAAATGCGTTACAAATGAAGCCTGAAATACTCTTTATTTTCTGAAATGCTTCTCGAAGTCATGCATTTAGTTTAAAATGAACGAGAAAAATATACTATAGCTAAGCTTGATATAGCCAATCGTTTTGGCTTTTCCAATAATTCACATTCTTAACACCTGTAGCTAAAGCAGCTTGTTAGTTAACTTCCCGCAGGGGTGGCAAGGTTAAAACTTAATTATGCTGGTAGGTTTGTATCTCTGCAGGTACGACCTACCAGCTTGTAGACCCATGGCCAAGCCCCGCCTCCATTATTTGGGAATAAAACCAATTGGCTTTCCGTACAGTATAGGTGTTCAGTGCTTCCATGCCATCTTAAAGTAACTTTCAGCCATTTCAGTTTTTCACACAGCAGCATAAAGCATGATGGGACATGTAGGCCATTGTTGACGATAGCAAGAGAGGCCACACGTTCCACGTGCTTAGCCCTGTTTTCTGAGGTTCACCCTGTTTATGTGGAGTCAGTTAAAAGGACACAGGATAGTATTTTGTCGAAGTAGGCCATACCTAGTATATTGTGTCTCACTAACATGGCATAACCTGGCCAAGAAAGTACTTTCAACTCCGTTTTTAGTTCGAGCCTATGGCATTGCTTTAGCAATGCGTGGTAGTTCTGGGCCCCGCCTTAATTTAAAAACCTGTAGTCTGGCAAACAATATGGGTTATAATGGATCCATGTGCATTTTATATTTCGTTTTAGCTTATTTTTCCAATTGAATAATGAGGGAACCATTTCTTTTTTCTTGTGAATAACAAAACCCAACCTAACCAGAGAGTGAGTAGTTTACTGTATGCCTGCACATTAAAAGATGGCGGATAACAGAGAAGACCCAGTATTATGATTGTTGGGCCATTTCCATGGCTACTGGATTATCCATTGGTCGGATTCGGTTTGGTTATTAGTGTGTTTGACTCTGTGCATACACCATACAGAAGCTGAGCAGGATCGAAATGGGAGTAAAAAAACAGGCCCGGGGCACTAAAATAGAAAGTGGCCCCCATCGGAGATGTATATGTGTATGTATATGTATGTATGGTCCTTTGGTATAAAAATGTTTGGCGGCAGTCCATGTCGCGGAGAGGCACCACCATGAATTAGGGGCCATGGAGACAATGGAACTATGATGAGTTTCCAATTGGGATTTTCGAGCAGCACCCTTGCTGGTGTACCGACGTTCTGGCAGCCCACTGGAGGGCGTGTACAATAATGAAAAATTAAACGGAACATGCACGGAACCTACTAAGGTGAATAATTGGTGAAGGGGGCACCGAAGCCTACTAAAGGAAATTGATAAAGACTCAAAATACCAGAATGCAACAATATGCTAATGAACTGTTGACGCAATAAAAGGATACGTGAGTAAGTGCCTCCTTTATTTCTGTGATGTCCGTCAAAGCCTGTGAACAAGGAGCGCAAGGGCTCTGAAACGCTTTAGGCAGAAGTGATTTTCGCCGGAACTAAGGCAGACCAATGTGCAGCTAAAGTGCTCGGAACCGTGTGCTCTCCGAAGCGTTGGTCCTTTGGTATAAAAATGTTTGGCGGCAGTCCATGTCGCGGAGAGGCACCACCATGAATTAGGGGCCATGGAGACAATGGAACTATTGCGAGTTTCCAATTGGGATTTTCGAGCAGCACCCTTGCTGGTGTACCGACGTTCTGGCAGCCCACTGGAGGGCGTGTACAATAATGAAAAATTAAACGGAACGTGCACGGAACCTACTAAGGTGAATAATTGGTGAAGGGGGCACCGAAGCCTACTAAAGGAAATTGATAAAGACTCAAAGTACCAGAATGCAACAATATGCTAATGAACTGTTGACGCAATAAAAGGATACATCAGTAAGTGCCTCCTTTATTTCTGTGATGTCCGTCAAAGCCTGTGAACAAGGAGCGCAAGGGCTCTGAAACGCGTTAGGCAGAAGTGATTTTCGCCGGAACTAAGGCAGACCAATGTGCAGCTAAAGTGCTCGGAACCGTGTGCTCTCCGAAGCGTTGGTCCTTTGGTATAAAAATGTTTGGCGGCAGTCCATGTCGCGGAGAGGCACCACCATGAATTAGGGGCCATGGAGACAATGGAACTATGCCGAGTTTCCAATTGGGATTTTCGAGCAGCACCCTTGCTGGTGTACCGACGTTCTGGCAGCCCACTGGAGGGCGTGTACAGTAATGAAAAATTAAACGGAACATGCACGGAACCTACTAAGGTGAATAATTGGTGAAGGGGGCACCGAAGCCTACTAAAGGAAATTGATAAAGACTCAAAATACCAGAATGCAACAATATGCTAATGAACTGTTGACGCAATAAAAGGATACGTCAGTAAGTGCCTCCTTTATTTCTGTGATGTCCGTCAAAGCCTGTGAACAAGGAGCGCAAGGGCTCTGAAACGCGTTAGGCAGAAGTGATTTTCGCCGGAACTAAGGCAGACCAATGTGCAGCTAAAGTGCTCGGAACCGCGTGCTCTCCGAAGCGTTGGTCCTTTGGTATAAATATATATATATATATATATATATATATATATATATATATATATATATATGTATGTGTATATATATATATGTGTATGTATATGTGTATATGTATGTATATATATTCACTGAAAAAACCATAGGTTTCAGGAGTTATATAGTTAGGAATTAGTTTTTAAAAAACCTTTGAAATTCACTCAAAAAACTAAGTTTTAGTGGTGTTATAGTTAGCTGGACATTTTACTCATACAAAACCAATGAAATTGCTCCTATATAGTTAGTTGTACTAACTATATTTCGCGCACCCGCAATCCACTGCTGATGTCACATATTAGATCATTCATGACATGGTCAGTGAACAGTGATGTCATCAGTGATGTCACTGACCATGTCATGAATGATGTAATATGTGACATGATCAGCAGTGGATTGCGGGTGCGCAATATATAGTTAGTGCAACTAACTATATATGGAATTTCAATGGTTTTGTGTGAGTAAAATAAGGTTTTTTAAATGCTAATTCCTAACTATATATGGTCTATAACCTATGGTTTTTTCAGTGAATTTTCAAGGTTTTGTAAATGCTAATTCCTAACTATATATGGTCTATAACCTATGGTTTTTTCAGTGAATTTCAATGGTTTTTTAATAGCAAATATCATAAGCTGTCGAATGTCAAGTACGTGGTAAGTGAAAACATTTTCGTGTTTATGCACACTGATCTGCTTTGAATGGTGCCCTCCCCCCTCATTTCTATTAGGAGTACTCTCTCTTTGCAGATAGTGAAAGGTAGTTAACGCAGGCCTTTGCCCCCGTTGTAATCCGTCGTGCCTGCTTCTCTCTCCATTTGATTGATTGTTATCCAAGTATTTACTGTTTTAGAATTAGTTCTCTTTGGTTCATTCTCTATTTACAAACAAACACAGAGTCGCAATACTCTGTTTAGTCTTTGCAGATAACGAAAAATCGTGTAAAAAAAAAGAAAAGGAATCGAGCAAAATCAGTAGGCCACTAATGGGATCTCTTTTTGACCTCGCTAAAATAGAAACATTAGGAACAACCCCTCATGACAAATACAAAACTAGTGAGATGAACTGAACTCCACACAATGATGGCTGCAAAACAGCTCGGCTCCGCCACCCACCCCGCCCAAAATAACGATAAAGAACGGCTGCCATGATTGGTTGCGGAATGACCACAACGGAGCTACGAAATGGTGCTGCTCTCATGCTAACCCCAGCTTCGGTCTGAAACATCCAGAAACACTGTAGACTACCAATTCGATCAGTTCCGGTAGCGCCCCAATGTAACCCGGTAGAGAAGAACTAGCCCTCCCCTCTTTGACTGATGGTTCTTGTTGCCTGTCCCTTCTGTTGTCATTTAACAGAACTATTTAGCCTGCTGAAAGGGGTTGTGTTTCGACCGCTGGTTGGTGGAGACATTTTGACTATATTCTGGACCTGCGTTGTCGCGTAATGCGTCATATGACGCGCCGCGTTAGCGCATCCGGAAGTCATCCGGGGCGCGCAGCGCGTAACGTAAGCATAACAAGTCATGTGACTTGTTAATAAAACTTTTCATTGGTTCATTTTACTTTTCTTATTCTAATGATGAAAGCCTTGGTCATATCACCTAAAAATTACGCTTTTAATTACTTCCGAACATTATTTTCTCTTAAATATATGTTATAATGTTCCAGGCTAATGTACTTTCCCGGAAATTTTACAACTGTCCTGCAAGTAAAATATATTCTTTTTTCGAGAAAAAGAGCGTTTCTTCGTCCCATGACGGAGCCGTTGAGCAAAAGAGGGTCGACCTGCTGTCTTAGTCGCCGATACGCCTGAATATGAGATTCTTATCGATCACTTTATGTTGCAGGAATAGAAAACACAACAGCCCTTGACCATTTATCTTTACTGCGTTCCTTCGTATTATACCTTTTACCCTTCATGTAATTGGTCTGCTTTATTTCACTTGCCTTTTAATGATTCTAAAACAGTGACTATTGTTAAAAACTTTACCAATGTATACACTACTACCATGTTTTCTTTTAAAAACCTTTATTGTGAAAATTTCATTATACAAATACGAGCCTATAACCACGTGGGCCTGCCACGGAGCAAACTGTAATCGTATATGATGAATAGACATTTACACTGTAGAGGAACGTAACGGGCGGGCCATTAGGTTGCAAAAACTAAGGTGTCTAACAGTTACGGAATCGGTGGACGTACATTTTATAATTAAAATACGACAGGGCCAGTTACAATAAAATTATCTAGATATACATTTGCGGGCAAGTACCATGGGTGACGTTAATTCGAATTTTCAACAGTACAGTAATCAATAACACATCAGAACTTAATATCAATAGGGATGTC
This sequence comes from Lissotriton helveticus, assembly GCF_964261635.1. Lineage (NCBI taxonomy): Eukaryota > Metazoa > Chordata > Amphibia > Caudata > Salamandridae > Lissotriton > Lissotriton helveticus. Next base: position 994,950,537 of record NC_136067.1, read on the forward strand.
GAAATATTCAATCAATTCTCGTCCCCGCCCGCCATGTGCTTGAAAACTGCATACGTATCTCGTGATATCAAGGTTGTGCAACCAGTACACAACAAGAAGTTACGAGTCCCATTTATTCCGGCGCCATTTTGGGCGAGGACGGGCAGGTCCAGGATATAGTCAAAATGTCTCTACCAACCATCGACTATGATGATGTTCATATGCTGTATTTATTAGAGTAACACTCATCTGCCCACATGAAATTAATTTACCACAATCTAAACATGTCATTTTAATTTTCCAAAGTTCTTCTAAATATTTGGGACCGTTTCCCTTGCCTCTGAAGCTCTCAGTGCCACTTCTTTAATGAATGTACTAGCAGGTCAGGGGTTCTCCTCCAAATCTCTCTTTTATGCAGCACTATAATTAATTGGTGCCACCTCTCCATATGACGATGCATGGTATAGTTACCACAACTATATTTTTTTCGGTTCCTCTGGAGAGTTCATCGTGGCAGATGAAGCGTGTAACATACCGGGCATTTACCTTTTTTTGCATGTACAGGAAAGGAAAAAAAAATCGAGCGTCCGAGTTCTAAGGTGTCCCAGGGCCATTTTAGTGAACCAGGCCCAAATCCAAAGAACAGCCATCTCACAGGCTAATGGGGCGACCCACGCCGAGTTTCAGCATTGTAGGATGACCACACAAGTACAGCAACTTGCTAGACATCACCTCGGTGCCATCCGGATCTCGGCGCCCCACTGCAGATGAAGTGCCTCTCAACTATGAAACCACCACGGTGACATCCGGATCTTGGCGCGTTGTGCTGCCTTCGGCCTATTCGCACATCGGTCCGCTACTGACGCCATCTCACAGGCTAATGGGGTGACCCACGCCGAGTTTCAGCATTGTAGGATGACCACACCAACTTGCTAGACATCACCTCGGTGCCATCCGAATCTTGGCATCTCAACGCCTAGTGGTATCTTCCATACAGAAAATATTGTTACGCTGCCTTTGGCCCCATTCGCACATCAGTCCGCAACTTAGACATCACCTCGATGCCATCCGGATCTTGGCATCTCAGCGCCTTGTGGTGTCAGTCAGAAAATATTGTTGCGCTGCCTTTGGCCCCATTCGCACATCAGTCCGCTACTGACACCATCTCACAGGCCAATAGGGCGCCCCACGCCGACTTTTACCATTGTACGATGGCCACACCAGTGGCACAACTTGCTAGACATCACCTCGGTGCCATCCGAATCTTGGCATCTCAACGCCTAGTGGTATCTTCCATACAGAAAATCTTGTTACGCTACCTTTGGCCCCATTCGCACATCGGTCCGCAACTTAGACATCACCTCGGTGCCATCCGGATCTTGGCATCTCAGCTCCTTGTGGTGTATTCTCTTCAGAAAATATTGTTGAGCTGCCTTTGGCCCCATTCGCACATCGGTCCGCAACTTACACATCACCTCGGTGCCATCCGGATCTTGGCATCTCAGCGCCTTGTGGTGTCTTCTACTCCGAAAATATAGTAGAAAATATTGTTGCGCTGCCTTTGGCCCCATTCACACATCAGTCCGCTACTGACACCATCTCACAGGCCAACAGGGCGCCCCACGCCGACTTTTACCATTGTACGATGGCCACACCAGTGCCACAACTTGCTAGACACCACCTCGGTGCCATCCGGATCTTGGCATCTCAGCGCCTTGTGGTGTCTTCAAATCAGAAAATATTGTTGCGCTGCCTTTGGCCCCATTCGCACATCGGTCCGCTACTGACGCCATCTCACAGGCCAACGGGGCGCCCCACGCCGACTTTCAGCATTGTAGGATGGCCACACCAGTGCGGCAACTTACTAGACACCACCTCGGTGCCATCCGGATCTTGGCGCGTTGTGCTGCCTTCGGCCTATTCGCACATCGGTCCGCTACTGACGCAAACTCACAGGCCAACGGGGCGCCCCACGCCGACTTTCAGCATTGTAGGATGGCCACACCAGTGCGGCAACTTACTAGACACCACCTCGGTGCCATCCGGATCTTGGCGCGTTGTGCTGCCTTCGGCCTATTCGCACATCGGTCCGCTACTGACGCAAACTCACAGGCCAACGGGGCGCCCCACGCCGACTTTCAGCATTGTTGGATGGCCACACCAGTGCGGCAACTTACTAGACACCACCTCGGTGCCATCCGGATCTTGGCGCGTTGTGCTGCCTTCGGCCTATTCGCACATCGGTCCGCTACTGACGCAAACTCACAGGCCAACGGGGCGCCCCACGCCGACTTTCAGCATTGTTGGATAGCCACACCAGTGCGGCAACTTACTAGACACCACCTCGGTGCCATCCGGATCTTGGCGCGTTGTGCTGCCTTCGGCCTATTCGCTCATCGGTCCGCTACTGACGCAAACTCACAGGCCAACGGGGCGCCCCACGCCGACTTTCAGCATTGTAGGATGGCCACACCAGTGCTGCAACTTGCTGGACACCACCTCGGTGCCATCCGGATCTTGGCGCGTTGTGTTGCCTTCGGCCTATTCGCACATCGGTCCGCTACTGACGCCGCCTCACGTGCCAACGTATTTTCTCCGCATTTTATACCCTATGCCGCATAACAGGTCATGTGACTTGTTTATAAAACTTTTCATTGGTTCATTTTACTTTTGGTTTCCTAATGATGGAAGGCATGATCATGTGACCTAAAAACAACACTTTTCATAGGATGAAAACTTTTTTTTTTTCCCAAACGATGAAAGCCCCACCTTGTTTCTGGATGTTTCAGACTGAAGCTGGCGTCAGCATGAAAGCACCACCATCTCGTGGCTCCGTCGTGGTCATTCCGCGAGCAATCATGGCAGCCGCTCCCCACCAGAAGCCTGCAGGAGTCGGAGCCCCCAAAACTTTTGATGAATTCTCAAGGCGGAGGGGACGCTTTCGAGAATGGGGTCCAAGACCTAGCAGACAAGCGTCCGATTTCCAAGGTGTCCCAGGGCCATTTCAGTGGACCAGGCCCAAAAAGGAAACAGCCTGCCGCCATTTTGAGAGTCCTGTGACAGCCGCCTATCGCTGCACCGCAAGAGTGGGCGCAACTCAGCTGAATTGCGGCTTTTGACACAGTGGACCAAAAACGGACGGAATGGCAACTGAAACGGTAAAGGGGCGCCCCACTACAACAGATGACACTCCACCTGGAGAGGCCCGTTCACGCCGCCTCCCCCGGGGCGCTCCACGCCGTTATTCGGAGCAGCATTGTAGGATACCAAAACCAGTGCGGCAACTTACTGGACATCACCTTGGTGCCATCGTTCTGCTGCCTTGGAACTATTCGCGCAACAGTTTGCTACTGATGACCCATCCCCCGCGACGCCCCATGCCGTTATTTGCTGGGTGGCAACTTACTAGACATCACTTTCGTGTCATCTAGATTTCGGCGCGTTCTGCTGCCTTGGAACTATTCGCACAACAGTTTGCTACTGATGACCCACCCCCCGCGACGCCCCACGCCGGAAATCTGGACGTTGTGCTGCGTTGGGACTATTCGCACAGCCGACCGCTACTTCGTTGTTTTTCCCTAAAAATGTTTATATGTTATTACTATTTTTGTTTTCTTGTATATATTTATAAATTATTAAAGTTTTATAATCTTACTACTTTGTCGGAGTGCTATATATTTTTAATGTGACACATAATTGTAAAAACTTTGA